>NC_139401.1:7942500-17942500 GCF_054392235.1 Sus scrofa
GAGACTCATTCCCCACCTGCTCACGTGAGCACCCAATACCACCCCTCAGGTCTTACCAATGCAGTGAGACCTCGCAACGGGCTCACCACATTAGCGAAGATATAAATACGAGCAGGTAATCGGACTGACGTCAAGTCTCAAATTCAAGGAAAGGATTCAGTGTTTCAACATCACAGAGAAGGGGCTGTACGTTCACAAATCCTGCCAATTCTCAATCATGCTTGATGTGTTTCTAAACCTGCTGCGGAGTCCAAACCCGAAGGATGCAACGCCAGAGCTCAAGGTTTGCTCCCACCTGAAGGAAAGACCGCACTGAACAGGGGGTAAACCACCCCTCGGAGTCCCCTGCTTCAGAAAGAAAATGGGATTGCAATTCAAACCCCATGATTGTGCTGGTTTGGGCGGAGTTTTCACACTTTATCCTTTCCCAGATCTCGGGTTCTCGTCTGTACAGTCTCTAAAGCTTTCCATCCCTTTTCTAGTACATAAAGACTGGAATAAAAGTGGATTTCTGAATAACTGGGCTCCAGTCCAGGTTCTCTTCTATAAGCTGCTCACCATAAATTTGAAAACAAGACTTTTGACATTCAAAATGTTGTGGTTTTGAAAATTTAAATGCGACCACGTCATTCTTGGGCATGGAAGAGTTAATCACTGTTTGATTACTGCTCCAAGCCACTAGAAAATGTAATTAACTCCTATTCTTCACCTGCAGAAGCCAGAATGCAGGATGGCTGTCTAGAAGCAGAAAACTGATTAAAAACACAGATTGCATTAACAGAAATATTTCATGAGGCTTATTTTTATTACTTCTAGATAAACTGCTGGGAGTTCAGGGCTTCTTCTTACTGTGAGAATGAAAAACAAATTAAATTCCAATAGCATTCCACTTAAAAGAAATGACTAGGCTGCCTTCTAGTCTACACACCTGTCTGTAAATAGGAGCAAGCAAAGAGTGACCAGCCACTCCTTCAAGGCCCTGAGAAAAGCCTGTGCTCTTCGCATGGTCAGTTCAGGGAGAAATATCCTTTGCTTGAAGGAAACAAAGCTGGACTCGTAAGACTAAACAGTCAGAGTAACGTAAGGCATTTTATTTCCTTATCCTGTTGTCACCGTCAATAATCTTTCCTAAATGCAGAGCACATATCCCTAATGACTATATTTTAAAAGAAGTCTTAACCTTTTCCGTTTCCCAGGCAAAGGATTATTTCTCGGCAGTTAGCACAGCTAACACTCATCTTCGTTGTTAAGGTGTAATTTCTTGATGAGAAACACAGCCTCGTTACTACTTAATTACCTCTATTTTTTCTGGTGCAGTTAGCAGGACGGAAGCAACCAAGGAACCAGCAGAAGCCCCGGCAAAGGCCTGGACATCCTTCAGGAGCTTTTTGCCGTGTTTGCAAAGTGCAGATGCTGCCCCCAAGTGGTAAATCCCCAGAAACCCACACGCTGCGAAGGACAAGTTGATGTGCTTCATAATAGCTGTGAAATTGGCAAGACAGAAAAAAGAAAGATGCTTGAAACTAGAATACTTTGCTCCCCTCCTGGTGTAGTCTTCTGTTACTCATCGATCCAAGGCTTTCTTTTAATACATAATTCTCTGCTCTAAGCACAATTAAAGTCTCATTAGACATCCCAGTCTTTCAAGGAAGTATTTTTCCTGCCCATGTCTCACCTTGACCCAATGTAATCCTATTAATTAAAATAATTACAACAGTCCATATTTGCTCAGTACATAGACAGTGCAATCTACTTTTTAATTACTTGGTAAAAACCAAATGGAGAAATGACAAGGCATTTGGTCTTTTTTCTTGATCCTTTGAAACTGTTTTGGGGGGTGGGCTATTGCAGAAAGATAACATCTCTAGAGACCTCTAGCAAATTCCAAATGAACAACACATTTATACTTTGCAAGTGCACCAGTAAATTTAAAATAGACGTCCGTTTTTGCTTTTAAAAAATAGATGCTCACAATTATTCAATAAGGCAATATGCAGTTATTCAACAATGAAATATATTTCACAGCTAATTTTATCACGACAAAAGGAGCTCCTTGGCGGGCAAGGGCAATCGAAGGCTCAAAGAAATGCTGTTATCACCTGATACTTGCAATAGATTTAACGGTAAAGCTCTATTTCTCGAAACCTCAGTGGGCATGATTTCAGCACCTGTATAAAACAGTGCCTCCCTCCAACACTGCTCACTTGGAAGCCCTTCCTGGGAAGGCGAGGGGGCGGGGGGAGGGGCAGGACCCTGATTCTGGGACCTTCACATTAGGCACTTGGCCCGACCTGAAACTTAGGAATCTCAGGCAGTTGATCTGATGCACGGAGCCAGGCCCTGCGCAAAAAGGAGGCTCAGTCACCGCAGCCTAACCCCGACTCTGGTTTAATTTCTCCAGATTGGAGGAGGTAGAATACCGTGGGTGCTCAGGCTCCAGGGGGCCGGCCAGGGCATGCAGGCCCAGTGTTCCCCTCCCCCAGGGCCTGGGGGCAGGGCGGCAAGGGTCGCCGCTCCATCAGCCCCAAAGCGGCCCTCTCGGACTCAGCCGGGAGCCACCACTGAGGCCAGAACCTGCCCCTCGCCCGCCTCCACCCTCCCCTCCCCTTCCCTCCCCTCCCCTACCAATGCAGGCTTGAAGCACTTCCGCGTTGGCAGCACCCCCCGCGTCCCCTAAACCGGAAGGCGGGGCCGGGCCGTCACTCAATGTGGCCCCGCCTATCAGGGCCGGACCCCGAGCGCCTTGCGCCCGCCCAGAAAGGTTGCGGGGATGAAGTGGGGCCCTGGTACCCGCGCAGGTCTGTGACGTCATCACGTCCACGCGAGCGAGCGCTAGGCCCCGCCTGCTCTATTTAAGTCGCGGGACTCAATATGGCGGCGCGCGCTCGGCCGCTTGACCCCGGTGTCCCCTAAAGCGGGTAAGGGATGAAACTTTCTCATCTCGAGTCATGCTGTTTTCGGAAACGTAGGGATGCGTTTTAATTTCTATGCGCCACCCGTGGGTCGGCCCTCACCTGCGAGTCGGCTGACCGTGAACGACCCTCACTTGCTGTGCACCGGAAGGGCTTGGTCTTCTTGGCCTCTGTTTCCCGGAAGTGGTTTCCCTCCACCTCCTCAGGAGGGCCGGCCTTCCCTAAGGGCGGAGTCTAGGGCTTCTTTGGGACTGAATATGCATTAGCTTTTGGAAGTCCAGCTTTGATTTTCCCCTAAGCATTGCTACAAAGGCCGGACTGCGGCTCTGGGCACCGTTCACATCCTCGGCCGCCTTTGGCTTTGTGACCTTGGGCCGGTTGTATAAGCTCTCTGAGCTTCCCAGGTGACTTCTCTGCAAAGTGGGCTGGTAACGCCCGAGTTGGTGCTAAATCCTAAAGTTCATGCTGCGAACCGGGCCCTCAGCAGATCAGCCTCTGTTTGGTCTGGTGGCAGGCCCCACGGGCTCCTGAGAGACGTGAGAAGCAGCTTTGTATGGGAGCCACCTCTGCTCGCGTTTCCACCCAGAATCAAAGGACTGACTGACCATTCTTTCAATCCCTAAGCGGTGTCTTTTCTATCTAATCCTAATAACCAAGCCTGGAGGAATTGTAGACTTTCTGGTTGAAGGTTCAACAGGTCTCCTCGTTTAAGGATAGAGTTAAGTCTCAGTGAAGCTACAGAGGAGAATCTGAAAAATGCAAATGTTACTACCTTAACGGAAAGAGGGAGGAGGGGGCGCTTTCCTAAATGGCCTTTACCTTGGACCTTTTCTTTCTCCTGGCATTTGGGCTGCCAGGGATCTTGCTTCTGCCCCACCAACACACTGAAAGCAAGAGCTCTTGACGTGATGACTAAGGAAAAGAATTTGGTTTTCATTTGGAGACAGCTGATTCTGAAGCCATCTTAAAGCCTAAGCATAGCACAACTGCATTCATGATTCTATGAATTCTTTCCTACCATTGGAACTTAGGGAAGGGGAGAGGAAGTGTGCATCTAGGAAATGTGGAAGGACAAGCTCTTCGTTCTTTCATCCTTCCGCTGCCTTCTAACTCTGTGGTCGAGTGTGGTCTTCCCAGGAGAGCATCTTCCAGGAAACTTATTAGAAAGGAAGAACCCCAGGCCTCATTTCACATCTGAAGCAGAGTCTGCCTTGTAGCCGACTCCTCAGCCATTGCTAGGCATGCTAAAGTTGACAAGGCCCTGGTTTAACTCCTGGGGTGGTCTGGTTTAAAGTGATGAGATGGCATCAAAGATGACGGAAGGACAGAGTCCACAGAGCCAGAATTTGGGGCAGTGGAGGCAGAGCACCTATTTCCTGCATTTGGGCACTGCCAGCAGGTTGATTCAGAAGATGGGTGAAAAATTTGTTCCTGGGGTAGCAGGAGGAGCACCACGACTTTGGAATCTTTTGCTTAAAAGAAGGATGAGCTCGGCTGTTCATACCATACATCCCGGTAAGTGAGATCCTACCAAATTTAAGTCTCCTGGAAAGTGTTCACAAAGCTCTGTAATTTAATTTTTATCACTTGATTGATTGATTGATTGGTTTTTTTTCAGGCCAAACCTGTGGCATATGGAGGTTCCCAGGCTAGGGGTCGAATCGGAGCCACAGCTGCCGGCCTCTGCCAGAGCCACAGCAACACCAGCTCGGAGCCATGTCTGCGACCTACACCACAGCTCACGGCAATGCCAGATCCTTAACCCACTGAGCGAGACCAGGGATCAAACCCCCCAACCTCATGGCTCCTAGTTGGATTTTTTCCACTGTGCCACGAGGGGAACTCCCCCTATCACTTTAAAACTCTAAAAAAACTCTTCTCCTTTCTGCCTTCTGCTCTATAGCACGTCTACATGCAAGTAATTAAAAACTTCAGTTTCCTAAGGTGAGGAAGAATATCAGGTTCATTTATCAAATTCAATCATGTTTGTTTTCCTAGTCTTAGCACCATCCATAGCCCTTGGCGCATAGTGTATGATTAGCGAATGTTTGGACCATTGTATTTAAGTAAACCACTCAGCTGATGTGGGTATAAAGTGGTTTAATTGCCCTTTAAGAACATTTTCCAGTAATTGCTTGTTTTCACATCTCTAGTTTCCTTCGCGATTTAGCTTTGAACTGGTTTATTTTTAGCCCTTGATCACATCTTCAGGAAGCATCCATTGTATAGCACACAGTGGGCTGGGTCAGGGCACAAGAAGTGGACAAGAGTTCAGTTCTTCACGTAGGTCCTCGAGGGTGGGGAGGCAGTTGATGTGTAATTGCTGAAGCGTGATCATGTGCTAGTACAAAACCACACCGTGGGCGCCAGGTGTGCACACTGAACTGGGGAGCTGGAAGCCCTTATCTCCGAGTGGGGCGGGGGAGGGGCACCTGCAAGAGCACCTGTCACAGAAACAAAGCGCCCGGGCTTTTCCCTGTCTCCAGCTTCCTCCCACAAAAGGAGGAATCTGCGTGTTCTCCTGAAGAGAGAGAAAGGTACCGGGTAAAGGATGCTTGCCACACCTGTACCCCGAGGACAGGGCCTCACCTCACAGATCTCTTGAGTATAATTTCCTGTTCCAGCCTACTGACCACACGGAGTTGTTTATTTTCCAACCTTGGCATCTTAACACGTGTGAATGCCTGTGGGACAAGCCATGGTTCTCTGTGACAACACCCTTAACCTCCCTCCCTTTGCCAGGTCCTCATCCCTGTCACCTCCTCCCAGAATCTTTTTGGTTGTTTTGTTTTGTTTTGAATTTAGGGCTGCAGCATTACCGTCATGGTGCAGTGGAAACAAATCTGACTAGGAACCATGAGGTTGCAGATTCGATCCCTGGTCTTGCTCAGTGGGTTAAGGATCCAGCATTGCCGTGAGCTGTGATGTAGGTCGCACATGCGGCTCAGACCTGGCATGGCTGTGGCTGTGGTGTAGGCCAGCAGCTGTAGCTCTGATTAGACCCCTAGCCTGGGAACTTCCATATGCCACGGGTGCAGCCCTAAAAACAAAACAAAGTTGAATAAATAAATAAGTAAAATTTAGGGCCACACCTGCGGCATATAGAAATTCCCAGGCTAGGGGTCAAATTGGAACTGCAGCTGCCCGTCTATACCACAGGCACAGCAACACAGGATCCGAGCCATATTAACGACCTACACCGAAGCTCGCAGCAGCACCGGGTCCGTTAACCCACTGGGTGAGGCCAGGGATTGAACCTGCATCCTCTTGGATACTAGTTGATCCCCTAACCTGCTGAACCACAGTGGAAACTCCCTCCTCCCAGAATCTTGCATGGTGAACGGATGAACTTTAAAGATTAGATGCATAGGCTTTAATTTCAGGGGGTCTTGGCCACACTGTTGGAGCACACAGCAGCACCCTTTCTATGAGGGCATCAAGGGGATACCTCGGGTTGCCAGGACCTCTGTGCCAAGTTGAAATATTCCCTTGTTTTGCGGCCTCTGTGGAATCTTGAGAGAGGCGCTCCTGCTGTCATGGAGTAGGACATCCCTCTGAACCCACAGAGAAAAAAGCTGCATCCCTTCCCATGCGTCATTGTCTCTGTGGAGGAAGGGCAGGTGATCATGAGTGAATGCCACCCCATGGACAGAGCCAGCCTGAGGATGCTGGCAGTGTAGAGGGAATCAGCTGAGAAAGAGACAGAAGCTGGCCTCCTAGGTGTGATAGCATTCCTTGAGCCTGGGGATGCAGCTGTGACCACCCCTGGCTCATTCCAACACCACACCCATCTTTCTCTTCGTTTTCTTAAGTGGCTTAGAACTGAGTTTCTCAATCTTGCAAGCGAAGCAGTTTTCACTAATAGAAGCGTGTTTTTCATTGCACCTGTTTTCTGTCTGTTAGAAATTCCCTAGAAAAACTGACTCCTTGAAGGAAAACTGGGGGATTCTATTTTAAATGGAAGGGTATTTTTTTTTTTTTTTGGTCTTTTTAGGGCCTCACCCATGGCATGTGGAAGTTCCCAGGCTAGGGATTGAATTGGAGCTGTAGCTGCTGGCCTACACTACAGCCACAGCAATGCTAGGTCTGAGCTGCATCTGCAACGACGTACACCACAGCTCATGGCAATGCAGGATCCTTAACCCATGGAGCAAGACCAGGGATTGAACCCACGTCCTCACCAATACTAGTCAGGTTCATTACTGCTGAGCCACAGTGGGAACTCCCTTTTTCAAAAAATATATCAATCATATGTGTAATATGTATTTCTATTTTATATGGACATCTGTGCTAATATATCTGTAAATGTATAGATGTAAGCACTCTGATAACATCTGCAAACAATTCAAAATAGGCATCCTTAGGAAGGGTAGTTTACTTGTGATTGGATACATCTCAGAATATGCAATAATCTGTAGCTTTTAAGGTGGCATGAAACTATCAAGCTGTTTCTAGTAAGGAGTAACATTTTAAAAAGTAACCTTAATTTATAACTTTTTAAAAATAACTTTAGTTTTAATTTAATGTGAAAGATTCCAAGTATAATAGACACTGAACTGAGAAATGAAGATGAAAAGATTTTCTGAGTGTTTCTGTTCTTGTATTAGAATTACTTAACTACAGAGCTTGGAATTGAGATTCTGTGTAAGCGTGAGATAGGGCAGTTCAGCTTTCAAAATTTTCATGCTTAAATGATAGCTTTGATACAAAGGGGGTTTAGATCTTTGGTAACCAGGTGGTGGTGTCGTGGGGTGATGGCAAAAGTGCAGTACAAGATGCATTACAGAGTCCTAAATATTTTTAAAAGCCCAGTCAAGGAAAATCTGTGTCCTCTACCCTGTTTTCCTTGTTGCTAAAAACAGCTATGCCCTTGACCTGGCCGCTTGTGAGCCACAGTTTGTGCAGATGACTGGAAATGGCCCTTCTTGTTATCCTTCAGATAATTGTCTTCCAGTGGAGGAGATATATTGGGGAAATAATATCAGTGTCAAAAAAGTGGTGTCAGCTTTGGTACCTTCTGCTTCATCAAATTCGCCAAAATACCACTCTGTTTTAATTTGGAGTACAGGATCTAATCATGACTGATGCCGTTATCAAAAGAAACACCCTAATTAATAAAACATCCAATTATCCAATCACCTCATTTCAAAGGCAGAAAATGAGAATTCTGGTCTATTTTATTTTAACGTCTACTCGTATTTATTGGACTCTTATAATTAATAGTTATTATGCCTGTTGACTGCTCATTTCATGCCAGTCCGTCCTTTGTACCCATTGTCTCCTATGACTTCCAACGTGATGACAAGTGGGAACATATAATCAATGAAGATTTAGAGCTGAAGTGATTTTCCACATCCCCGCAGAGATTATCAGTTCAGGTCTCCCTAATTCCAAAGCCTGTGCACAGACCTTCCTTGCCTCCACTGGTTCAAAAATGAATTAGTGAGAGAGTAAGCTCTTATTATATGCCCAGCATGGTGCATGTGATAACCTTCTTATTCCTTCAGCTTTTTTTTTGGTCAGAATTTGTCTTTGGTCTTCATAGTTAGACAGTAAAAGTTTTAGGAGTTCCCGTTGTGGCTCAGGGGACTAAGGACCCTAGGTGAACTCTGTAGGATACTAGTTCAATCCCTGGCCTTGCTCAGTGGGTTACGTTTCTGGTGTTGCTGTGAGCTGGAACGTCATAGGTAGGAGATTCAGCTTGGATCCATTGTTGCTGTGGCTGTGGCGTAGGACTGCAGGTGCAGCTCTGATATTCGATCCCGCAGGTGTGGCTGAAAAAAGAAAAAAAAATTACTAAAAAGTGGTAAAAGTGCTTAATGTATGTGATGTATGTATTTATTTATAACATTTAGGAAACTTGTTTGCATCTGGAAAAGAAAACAAAAGCAAGTGTAGCAGTTAACTAAAGCTGCCCTTTCTGCACTTATCAATTATGACAACACCTCTTTCTGATTACTCCTCTTCCTGGAAGCTGTGTTATAAAGTAGTTTTTTGTAAAGAGCACATGCCTTTGCTCCATCTTTAAATAAACTTTATTTACTGTCTAACATATGACAAGGACTGAGTAGGCATTGGACAATTTTTTAAAAAAAATCCTGAGATACATTGTCCATTTTTATTTCACTGTTTTTTCTTGCTGAAATGTACTTTTACATCTTTCTATTCTATTAAGTCCTATTTAGTTTTCACAGCCTAAACAAACTGTTCTGCCTCAGTATATCTTTTTGGTTTCAATTAAGCGGCCTTCTGTCACTATTAATCACACCCTCCTCTTTGTTACCAGGCATGAGGAATTGTGATAGCATTTATTCTCTTTTAGTTTAGTGGGAAACAAGGGTGTCTCCACTTTCCATGTTCAAAGTGGGTGTGGAGGAAGGGCTGTCTTGTACTTCTTGGTTTTGGCTGACCTCTGGAACAGAGCTAACATGTAACACATGCTTATAAGAGTTGAGAATCTTTACTTGGTATGTTTCAGATATCTAACTGGCTTCAGCAAAAAGAAAATTGCTAGTTTAAACACTGGGAGGTTTAGAGGTAGGACTAGCTCTAGGTAAGGCTGGATCAGGGCATCCAGTGAGTGCTGGAAGGCCACTGTTAGGCCGTTTCCTGTTTGTCTTGTCTTCATTTCATTCTGCAGTGGGGACCTCCTCAGAAGGCTGCCGGCAGCCTCAGAGCCTCTTAGTGTATCAGTGGAAACCATCTTTCACTGCCCACTTTTTAAACTTGGAAAAAGGCTCCGGCTGGTTCTGTTTTTGTCACATGCATGTCCCTGGAAGAATCGGCATGAACAGCAAATTGTGAAACAACAGTGTGGGCTACAGTGGGGTGGGCGAGTGCTGTGCAGATGATGGACAGACGTGAAGGCAACTGTTGCCAGGTCCAGATGGAGCTGTTAGGCAGGCCTCCGTAGGCCGAGGCCTGGCCTAAATCAGCATGTCCACTGCAGTACCTGATAAATATTTGTTCAACTAGGCAAGCAAGAGTGCAGCTGTAATCTCTTCTAAAACAGAGAAATCTAGTCCTTTCAATATATAAAACTACCTGATACATATTCATCTGGCAAGTATGTCCCCCAGACACACAACAACACAGTTGCGATGTTTGGTGCATTGACAAGTTGGTTGTGGTTTTAGATATGTTTAGATGAACAGTACGTGCTATTTGGCATCCATGTTCACCACTGAATTAACAATATTTTGTTTGCTTTTTATGAATGCTATGGGCTGTTTGGGATGTTAGAGATGATACAATACTTTTGCTTACCAAGTCCTTGTAAATATTTGCCTGTGATGAATTTCCGTGTAGAAAGCTGTGGCTCTCAGAGTCCTAGCAAGGATCTTACCTAGGGTCCGAGAAGTAGATGCTGAATGAATGTTTGTTTCTGACAGCGGTGACGATAATGATAGAGCCCCTTCTACCTAAAACATTTGGTAGCGTAGGAAATGGTCTGAAATGTCTTCCCAGCATCCCTTACTTCATAGCATTTTCTTTTTTTTTTTCTTTTGTCTTTTTGCCATTTCTAGGGCTGCTTCCCACGGCATAGAGAGGTTCCAGGATAGGGGTCTAATTGGAGCTGTAGCCGCCGGCCTACGCCAGAGCCACAGCAACGTGGGATCCGAGCCACGTCTGCAACCTACACCACAGCTCATGGCAACGCCAGATCCTTAACCCGCTGAGCAAGGCCAGGGATGGAACCCGCAACCTCATGGCTCCTAGTCAGATTCGTTAATCACTGCGCCACGATGGGAACTCCCATAGCATTTGGGAAAAGAGTATAGTCACCGTTTAGTAACTGTCCACTAATGTATTTTATACTTTATTTTAAGTCATAAAAAAATACACCCCTCACATAAACTTAAAAAAAAAATGCTTTGCAACATCTTCATAGAATTTCTCAAAGGTGATAGGATCCTGGAGTTTCCTTGTGGCTCAGCAGATTAAGAACCTGACTAGGAACCATGAGGCTAGTTTGTTCCCTGGCCTTGCTCAGTGGGTTAAGGACCCGGTGTTGCCATACGCTGTGTTGTAAGTCGCAGCTGTGGCTCAGATCCGGTATTGCTGTGGCTGTGGTGTAGGCTGACAGCTATGGCTCTGATTCGACCCCGAGCCTGGGAACATCCGTGTGCCATAGGTGCGGCCTTAAAAAATGAAAAAAAAAGAAAAAAAAAAAAGATTTGATCCTAAACTGTACAGATGCATTCCCTTTTTGGAAAACGACAGAATGGGTCAGAAGTCCGAAATGGAGGTCAAAGTGAAATTTTGCAAGGATTCCGGCTGACGTGTAAAAGACAGGTGTAATTTCAGAATCTCCTCTTAGGGCTTGACTCCTCAGAAAACCAGCGGCAGAGTTGTGACTATTAGAATGGGATAGGGTTATGGAGCCATCCTTGTTGAATCGTGTGGATTCTCATGCACTATCCTAGATCCCAATTAGCAGGTGTGTTTAAAATGATGAACACAGAGAATTCATCCTGTAAATAAAAGCAGTGTAAGTTCCAAGTCATTCCAACAGCATCCACTGCTCGAGGAAGCCTGTCTCCAGGTGTTCCTGCCTAATATTAGTTTTGTGTTTCTAAATTCCTGCGTGGAAGCCAGAGAGCCCTCTTTATGTTGTCATTTTAGGAGCCAAGCTTTCTTTCCAATATTTTATCCTTTCTCTCCTCGCCTTGAGGGAGCATGCCTGCACGCTTCGTGTGCTTCTGAAGGGCCATGTTCTCAGAAAGCAAACCTCATGACGGAGCCCTCGCAGTAGCTGTGTGTTCCCATCGCCCTTAAAAGCCCCGTAAAGCAAGAACCCTAAGGTTAGGCGTCTCTAAAAGGTCTTTGTAATGCTGATGTTGAATTTGCCCAGTTCTTCACATATGTATACTCCAAATTTTATTTTTATTTACTCTTTCATCTACTCCGAAGTTTAGAAAATTAGCTCCTCCCCAAAGATGAGCACATTTTTCCATTCGCATCCTAGAAAACATTTGGATTCTCTAGGGTACAGAAACATTCGTAAGTAACATTTCAAATATAAGTAAGTGAGCTTAACTTCACCCTTCCATGAACACAGACACATGTAAGGGTTATCTTCCCTCTGTTAGAAAAGAAACCACACATTTTTGCTTCATGTTGAGCGACTGGGCTCCTTGTGGCTGAGCTCTTCATCTCCCTGACCCCACTTGTCTTACCCTTAACACCCACGGGAGGTAGATTTCCCTCCGATGTTGACGCATCGTTGTTGAAATCACAGCTACTTTTATTATGTATACATTTTTCTTGACATTTGACTCATGCCTCTTTTTTTTTTTTTTTGTGCTTTCTATGCTAGGATGACGTGCCACCTGATACCTCACAGAGCACAATGTCCCAGGTGGACTTTTTATTTGCTTTCTCTCAGTGCTTGGAGGGGACGTGATGCCACATTCGTATTCATTTTTGTGTATGGAACACACACACGTGCTCCTTACTCTTTGCGTCTTGTGTGACCTTGCACCTGTCCATGCATGTCACGTTGCTAAGGACCCTGTGAGGTGGTACCCCCAGGGACCCTCACCAGGCCAGGATGGTGAGCGAGGTAGAAAGAAGTGCGGTAACTTCTGGAGATCACGCACTTACTCATCGGCAGAGCCAGGGTTCCTTTCCTGATGGCTTTTCTGAGCTGCCTCCCCCAGGGTCAGACGTTCAGAAGCAGGTGTCCACGCGCACAGGGTGTTTTCAGAGGACATTGTCGCAGAGACCTTGGTAAGTGAAGCCAGTCATGATGCTGTCCAGCTGCACCATCGCAGGATCTTTAGAGGCATGTCCTGCAGCGAACCATTCAACGTGGGAGTTCTCGAGACTCAGACTTGGGGTCTCCTTCCTTCCCTGTTCACACAAGGGAGAATGTCATTCTGCTGTGGTGCAGCCTCTAGGCCTGTGGCCTCCGTGTCACGTGGCAAGATGGCAGGACGACTGCTCATATGGATGGAGGGACTCAGGATATAGTTGAGGGCAAGTCTCTGCCTCAGAGAAGTGGGGGAACCCATCCTCCCACCGGCAGATGGAGCAGGAAGGAGGGCCACTGAAGTAGAAAGTCAGCATGCTCCATTCTGCCATTGCTTGTGTCTATATGTGGCAGGGGGCTTATAGACAATACAGGCCACGCCCGTTTCCCCAGATCCAGCTACAATACCCTAGATTCTGGAGCCTGGACGTCAGACTTACCATCAGGAAGAAACAGACAGCTCCCAGGTGGATCTTATGCTGTCGCCAGGGCCGAGGACCACTATTCTTGGAGGAGGTCTCAATTTGGCCCCTGGAAAGGAAGAGAATGAGCGGTTATTCCATCTTTTGCTTTTCTCCTGTGGCGTCGCTCCAGGTCACATGGCTAATACGGGCAGGTGATGCGAGGAAGAAAGGGCATCATAGGGTTCTCTCTCGGTCACTGTGTCCTCAGTATTCTCTTGCCTTCTTTCTGTGTTGGTAGGACGTTCTAGGGATGGGATCACGTGTCCTCTTGACGCTGGTGGTGTTCCTGCTGACTCAGTCCTGGATGTGGTGTGCTTACTTTGTGCACATCTGCTGTAATTCTCTTCCTGCTTGGGGGCCTCGCAGACTCTATGCATGACAGTGGCAGCAAGGAAAAGCAGAAATGCACCTTGCATGCAACCGATTTGTTCCTTTGTGTGTGCACCTTACTGTGCCTTTGGACTTCACTTGTAAAACTCAAGTGCAAGGATAAAACTGTTACAGATTTCAGGGCGGTGACAGCAGAACGTGAAACCACGTGTGGGGTCCTTCTGAGCCGGGGGCCCATCATGTGTGCCCTGCTCAGAAATACTCTTCTGGATACCCAGAGGTTGTCTTGCTGGCTGATCAGAGCAGGACACTGCAAGACCCGCAAGGATGTAAATGAAGCCCCATTTCCCAGAGTTGGGAGAGCTGGGGAGGTCTCGGTTGATTGTGTGTTTAGTCCTCTTAGAAGCCAGCAGACCGCCCACTGCCTTCATCTAACCACTCCCCACATCGCCTCCAGACCGAAGGCGGACTGTCCAGGCCAGACCACTGTCACCCGCTTGAGTCTACACATGCTGCCTCCGAAGGGCCAGTCTCTATGGCCTCCCTGAGTCGTGACTGGATCTCCACATCCAGTCAAATGTTTAAAGATCGCGAAGAGGACAACAGAGATTAATATGATCGTTTTTGTCCCTTTCATCCCTTGCCTTCTGCGCCTTGACTCTAGAGGACTTAGGATTTCACAGGTGGATGAATCAGGTCCTGTCCTGAGTGAAATTCAAGTGGCTGGAGTGTCGGTACTTGTTCAGACTGTTTCTGTGTATATTCTTATCTAAAATGTTCATTGGTGTTCCACATAGCCATTGATTTATGGAGTCTGCTTTATGAGTTTTTTTTTTTTTTAGGAGAAGAAAACTACATTTGAAAAATAAGCATCAGGAGTTCCCATCGTGGCTCAGTGGTTAATGAACCTGATTAGTATCCATGAGGATGTGGATTTGATTCCTGGCCTTGCTCAGTGGGTTAAAGATCCAACGTTGCCTTGAGCTGTGGTGTAAGATACAGACATGGCTCGGATCCCACGTGGCT
Organism: Sus scrofa; assembly: GCF_054392235.1. Classification (NCBI taxonomy): domain Eukaryota; kingdom Metazoa; phylum Chordata; class Mammalia; order Artiodactyla; family Suidae; genus Sus; species Sus scrofa. The sequence continues at coordinate 7,956,987 of NC_139401.1, forward strand.
GTGGCTGTGGCTGTGGCCTGCAGCTGTAGCTCCGATTCAGCCCCTAGCCTGGGAACCTCAATGTGCCATAGGTGCAGCCCTAAAAAGACTAAAATTAGCATAAGATAATTTCTTTATTAACTAGTATAGTTGTCTGTTAATTAGCTCTTATACTTACAACTATTGCTGATGCACTTTCCAGGTCTGAAAAGCAGCTTTTAAACTGTGTGTATTACACACACACACAGTCTAGGGGGAATAATTATTTCGCAAAAGAAGTATGAGGTTTTTCTAGTCCTACAGTAATTTTTTTTTTTTGGTTTTTTTGTTTTGTTTTGTTTTGTTTGTTTTGTTTTGTTTGTTTGTTTTTTTGCCATTTTCTTGGGCCGCTCCCGTGGCATATGGAGGTTCCCAGGCTAGGGGTTGAATCGGAGCTGTAGCTGCCAGCCTACATCAGAGCCGCAGCAATGCGGGATCCAAGCTGCGTCTGTGACCTACACCACAGTTCACGGCAATGCCAGATCCTTAACCCACTGAGCAGGGCCACGGATTGAACCCGCCACCTCATGGTTCCTAGTCGGATTCATTAACCACTGAGCCATGATGGGAACTCCTACAGTAATTTTTTAAGACATAAAATGTTTTCTTAGTTCAGAGGAAACACATTCTTCATAGAAAAAGTTAGAGAATACATTTTAGAGAAACAAAATAGGGACTACCCATGTAAAATTAATATGTATGATATCAGCCCCCTCCCATATAATGTATAATTTACTTTCTACAGATTTCCGTCTCAAACGTAGTATAAAGCATTGTCTAAAAAGCCATCAATGTCATATAACCTAACCAAATAACGGCCTGCCGATGACTTAATTGATTATACAGTCAGTGACGTAACATTAAATGTAAACAAGACTCCTTTTTGCATATCTTGTTTTCATACGTCTTATCAACAGCGTAGACTTCTGAACATCATTTTAACACATAATTTCTGTTTGCGAATGAGATCATTAGAACAAAGGTTATATTAGATATTGATATGTAATTATTTCCTAGGCTTTTTCACCACCTAGATGACAGCTTCCCGCCAGCTTTAACAACCATGCCGTCTGAATTTGTGTCGTAATAAATTGATAAATTACGACATGCCGTGGGTGTCCGTGCTGCACGTATTAAATCCACGAAGAGCAAGGCCATCGGTAAAGGAATATGGCAGATTTTCTTAACATACTCATCAGAACTCATACTTTAACGGAAGTGTTTTATTCAACACGGTCATGGTTTTATTTTTTTGCTCTTCAGGGCCGCACCCGTGGCACCTGGAAGTTCCCAGTCCAGGGGTCGAATCGGAGCTGTAGTCGCCGGCCTTGACCCCAGCCACAGAGACTCGAGACGTGTCTGCGACCTACACCACAGCTCACAGCACTGACAACGCCGGATCTCAACCCATTGAGCGAGGTCAGGGATTGGACCCACGTCCTCATGGCTGCTAGTTGGATTTGTTTCCGCTGCACCACCACGGGAACCCCCAGTTCAATACCGGCATGTTAAGAGCTTATTAACGGTCTCCGTAATCTGTAAGTGTCTTTACTCAGCAGTATCAAGTGGGGATACGCTACGCGCCTGTTGCGTTTTCACAGGCCCTTGGATATGCTAATGAATGAGAAGGTGGGCCACTGTTTAATGAGAGAGAAACATAGCTGTGTAAGCCTTCTATGAAGGTGGTACCGGTGATACAAGAGCCTGCCCCACCCAATCAGTCCCAGGGTAAGAGCAGCATGACTGCTGAGCTGAATCCTGCACAGTGGGCTATCCGAGGATGGGTAAAGCATTTAAAATTGCACAAATCAGATAGTAATTATAAGGATGCGATAGCTCTGTACGATGTCAGTGGTATCTCGGTTTATCATGGTGAGCATTTGATTTTTTTTTTTGCCATTTCTTGGGCCGCTCCCAAGGCATATGGAGGTTTCCAGGCTAGGGGTCTAATCGGAGCTGTAGACGCCAGCCTATCCCAGAGCCACAGCAACGCGGGATCCGAGCCTCAGCGTCTGCAACCTACACATCTCACCGCAACATGGGATCCTTAACCCACTGAGCAAGGCCAGGGATCAAACCTGCAACCTTATGGTTTCTAGTCAAATTCGTGAACCACTGAGCCACGACGGGAACTCCATGGTGAGCATTTGAAATGTAGAGAAGTAGTGAATCCTTGGCTTGGGTACCAGGAAGTAACTCGTTCTGAAGGTCCGTTTTACTTCAAGAACAAACTCACAGAAAAGGAGATGAGATTTGTGATGTGGGAGTGGGGGTGGGGCTGGGGGAGGCATGGATGAAGGCCGTGCAAAGGTTCACCCGTCCAGTTACACGATAAATAGGTCCTAGAGACGCAGTGTGCCACATGACAAAGCTACTGAACGCTGCTGTGTGTTACACGTGGGAGTTGTTAAGGAAGCACATCTGAAGCATTCTCATCACAAGGAAATGTATTCTTTTTTCTATTTCTTTAACGTTGTATACATGTAGATGAGACGATGGATGGTCGCTAACCATATTGTGGGCATCATTTCACGATATATATACATCGCATCATTATGTTTTTCATCTTAAACGTCGCACTATGTGTCAGTTGTATCTTAATAACACTGGGAAGAAAAGTACGTTAAGCAGGATTGTATCACCGTCCCCAAAAAGCCGGGAGCTCCTTTTTGGGGGATCCTCTTCCAGAGTTTAGGGTATTTGATTGACTGTCCCATAGAGGAGCACCTGGTAGCTATTTGTAAATTGAGTTCTTTTTCTGTGCGTAGCTGCTAGGTGAGTCTCGGTGTGTCCGAATCATACCTACCTTTGAAGGGTTGCGGGATGGTACAGAAGGATGGCATGCACTAGGCGCTCAATGAATGTTCACTGCCGATGGATGGCAAGAGGTCTGACGGGGATTGATGCACAACTGGAAAATTTGAGTTCTGGCCTAGAAGCAGACAGGTGTGCGTGCTGAGCCGGCTTTTCCCCGTGGAGCTTGCTCATTCATTCTGTCTCTTCCAGGAGGTCTTCAGCAAGGTGAGGTTCCTCTGACCAAGAAGCCGGCTGCCCAGATGCACTAAGCACTAAGCAATATGCCTCCCTCGCATATTCCGGGTGAGTACTTTGCCAAGCACTGTGTGTATTTGCATTTTAAAATTTAGATGCCTTTCTTTCGGTCAAATCAGTTTGATGTAACGTTGCCCTGTGTGCATATGTATTGATATATGTACATGCATGCACACACTCATGGACTGGAAGTTGAAGTGACATGGCTTCAGGTAAGTCAGCATTTGTTTTTTCTGGTTTATGCAGACTGGCTGGTTCAAATCCAGGGTCGATCACTTATAGCTGTGTGTCCTTGGGAAGGTTTCATTACTTCTCTGTTCCTTAATTTATACATTGTGGACAGTGATTACACCTAAATGATAGAATATGCATGAGGCTGAGTTAATACATGTAAGGAGCCTAAAATTCTGTTTGTTGCATTACAAGAACTCTTTGACTAGTGCATTGTTGTTATCCTAAACTGTCACAGTATTAACATTAAAACGTGTAATTTACCAGATCAAATAATCTATAAAATACTTGTCAGTGTGTACAAAAGAATAGTGATTATGCTTAAAATTTAAAATGTTTCTGAAGCCAAATGAGTTAATCCATGCTGAGTATAGAATGCCTTTTATCACATAATAACTATTTTATTGTTATCATCCTTAACCATGATTTTTTATATATATATATATATATATATATATTTTTTTTTTTTTTTTTTTTTTTTTGCTTTTGAGCAGCATACGGAGGTTTCCAGGCTAGGGTGTGGAATCAGAGCTATAGCTGCTGGCCTATACCACAGCCACAGCAACGCCAGATCCACAGCTCATGGCAATGCCAGATCCTTAACCCACTGAGTGAGGCCAGGGATCGAACCCGCATCCTTATGGATCCTAGTCAGTTTTGTTAAACTACTGAGCCACGAGGGGAACTCCAACCATGATAATATTAATATTAGGAGTTTCTGTTGTGGCTCAGTGGGTTAAGGACTAGACGTTGTCTCTGTGAGGATGAGAATTTGATCCCTGGCCATACTCAGTGGGTTAAGGATCTGGTGTTGCCACAGCTGTGGCATAGGTTGCAGATGTGGCTTGGATCTGGTTTTGCCATAGCTGTGGTGTAGGCCATAGTTGCAGTGCTCATTTGACCCCTGGCTCAGGAACTTCCATGTGCTGCAGGTGTAACTATAAAAAGAAAAAAGAAAAAAATTAATATTAAGAACATTTAGATTAGTAGATCCAACTTTTTAAGTATTTTAGTATTTTAAAATAGTTTGCTATTTAGCTTGTGATTGTTTTTAGTGTTTTCAATATGTTGAAGATGTGAATTACTAAAATGAGGATGAAATTAAATGGTTAAAGTGGAAATGCAGTAATTTGGCTAGCTCTTCTCTCTAGATGAAAAATATATCCTGAAGAAATTCAATTCCTTGGAACCAAATACATTTTAAAATTCTAATTCATTTTTCTTGCAATTTATAGATCTAGCATTATTAAAATATTCATATCGTTGAGCTAATGAGGCATAACAAATTTAATTTGCAAAACAAAGATGACAGGAATAGAACATGATCCATAATCACTTTTTTCTAAGCCTCATGTTGTAGGCACTTCATCAGAAAGAGAGAGAAATCAGACGTATTTTATAACTCCGTAGAACTTTGCAGATAAACTCTTGGAAAATTGTGGAATAATAGAATTTTGGAACAGAACGTTTTGTATCGTTTTCACTGTTTCTCATTTGAGTAGGGTGCAACCCCACTGTGCTTGTCAGGGTTGTTTGACACGTGTGGGGAGTGCATTGTGTTGTTTGTCACCAGGAAGTCTTCATTCCACAGTGTCATCTGATTCCGTGAAGGGGGAACAGAAGAGGGGTGGGTAGAGAGAGCCACGGATCGCCTTGCTGGTCCATGGCCAGCTCCAGTGCAGAGATGGCCATGGCGGATCCATGTGGTGGGCAGAAATGGCCAGACACTCCTATGATGACCATACTCCACTGCTGGCTGGAGCTTCCCGACAAGGGGAGGGGGGCTCCCTTTCAACCTGGGAGCCCATCCCAGGGGGCTGCCCGCTAGGTGTCCTCCTCATACCTGATACATAGGCTCTTCCTCAGAGGTGGCTGCGAGTAGCCCATCTCCAACTCTGCAGCCCATCTCCAACTTGGTTCCTAAATCCAGCTGAGCATCCATCTAGAGGCTGTTTGCCATGGATACCACAGATGGCCAGAGTTCAGCACTGGTACACGGCTGGACCATCTGAGTTCGTAGCATCTCTTACGGGGAGATTATTCTCCTTTCCTTCTGATTTTTCGGGGGAGTGTGCAGAAGGAGGTCGGCAAGGAGCTCAGGGGGTTTTGCTGTGATAAAGCTTGTCTGTTTGAAGGGCCATTTAACTCTGCCTAAAGCAGGGGTTCTTGTTTTCAGTTCTAGTAGTAGGGGTGGTGGTAATTACAGCAGGAGGGGGAGAGGAAGAGACGTAGCAATAGTATTAATAGGAATAATAATCATAGCTAATGCTTCATGGACACAGTGATAAGGTCTGCCGTATAAAATCTTATGCACTACTTACAAGAACACTACAGAGCAAGTATTGGTATTATTTTCATTTCAGAGATAATATATGCAGAGGTTAAATAGACTGATACATGAAAGAAGTGGAATTTCAGACCCATGTGCTAGGATTCCCCAAGCACCTGTTGCTGTTCGCTACCATTTCAAATCTAGATGTGGGTTTGATTATTCCACGTGCTTATTGCATAATGTGCCTCGTACCTATGTATTTAATTATTGTTAGGCCTCCATTTGCTCACCTGTAGAAAGTCAAGAATAACAAGAACCAACCTGACTTTGTCATGGCGTTAATGTGAGAAAAAAAAAGGATGATGTTGAGAAAGGGCTCTATGAAATGTAAACTCTTCATCGGTAATGTTGGTTATTATCGTACTGGTATGAAATAGTCTGCGTTCTGGAAAGGAGAGTGCCATGCCTTTATGCAAGTCTGACTGTAGCAGGGCTGGGAGATTCATTCTCAGGAATTACTATGATCGCAGAAATTTGAGAGCTGGAAAGGCTCTGGAGATGATCCCGTTCGGTGGTTCTCAACGCAGCTACCTGTTTATTTCTTTTGGGGGGAGCTTTTCAACATTGTGGATGCCCAGGAGTCAGTCCATTTCCAGAGATCCTGTTTCACTGGTCTGGAGGAGGGCGTAGACATCTCAGTGTATGTACATGAAAACACATGTGCATTTGTCCATGTAAAGTGTACATACACATGCGCGTGTGTGTATGTGCTTGTGTGTGTGTGTGCGCACGCATGCATGTGTGTATGCTCCAAGGTGATTCTGATGTGTAGTCAGGAGGCACACATGACCAAATAAACCAACCGGCTTCTTTCTGGTAACTGGGATGCTCATTGGTTTGCCCAGGACGGTGACAGCCAACCTCTGCTGCCCAGGGTCCCAGCTGATAAGCCCACCCCCTTCCCCTCTCGTGTGTCGTGGTCTGGATGATAAATTCTCCCTTCCTCTGCTGATGAGGAACTGAGGCATTGGGAGGCTCTTTTCCTTCCGAAAGAAACTGCATAGAGCGTCCACCTTGGGCTTTCAGGGGTTCCCTTGGGAGTCATGTGGAACATGTGCCTCCTCCTTCAAGAGAGAATTTCTTCATTTTGCTAGGATCATAAGACCTTTTTTCTTTTTCTTTTTCTTTGGGTTTTTTGTCTTTTTAGGGCCGCATCCGCAGCATATGGAAATTCCCAGGTTAGGGGTCGATTCGCAGCTGTTGCTACTGGCCTACACCGCAGCCATAGCAACACAGGATCCGAGCCACATCTGTGACCTACACCTCATCACATGGCAACACGGATCCTTAATCCACTGAGCGAGGCCAGGGATCAAACCCACATCCTCAGGAATACTAGTCAGGTTCATTACGGCTGAGCCACGACGGGAACTCCAAGAGCTCTTCAGTAGAGAACTCCACTGTGTTGCCACGTAACCCACCTGAGTTTTGCGATCCCGAGATCTCCCATCTCACCTGAATCATGGATGCAAACCACCTTTCAGCACTGTTTCAGTTGCTGCAGGCACCTTCTCTGGAATGCCAGCCATTGCAATTGAGGAAATGACATTCGGAAAACAGATGACCCGCTTATCAACCTTCAGAACTTATTCTCCGAACACCATGCAGGGCAGTGTGGCCCTTGCTGGACAGGACATCGCTGATGACAACGTCTGTGAGACCTCTGCCCAACAGAACATTTGACGTCGACCGAGAGATCTGACCTGTCACTGCTTGGACAGCCGCTGCTGCCAACGTCGGTGGAGACTTTCTCGGCCAGTGTCAAATCTGATTTTGGCATTGAGGTCGGCGTAACTGAGCATAAACATGCCCCTGAAGAATTAGGACACTTCTCAGCGAGTCGTCTGCCTTTTGGGGGTACACAGGAAGTCTGTATTCAGTACCCATGGGATGCTGTGGCTGTGACACGTGTTTTCTGTGACAGTCATTTGCATTTCTCCTCATCATTGGGCGTACCGTTCCGCTGACTCAATCAGAAGTGCCCATCTCGGAAGATGAAACACTTCCATTGAAGGACATCAGAGGGGAATAAAGGACAGTGGACGTTCCTGTCCCCCCGCATTAATGGCTTCACCGCCTCGGGGGATCCAGGGGATGTATGACACCCCAAAGATGCAGTGTTGTCCGGGAGACTGCAGTCCTCACGGTTTTATTTGCCACACATCGTGGGTGAAAGAGACGGATTTGACCTTCTTTTGCAAGGTTCAGGAAAACCCTTTGCAAAATATGCTGATGCTTTTCTTTGATTGCAGAATTGCATTAGTCTCACTACTGATGGTAGAAGTGTGTTGGGCTGGTCCACATGGCTCCTCAGCACACCGTGGGCTCCTGTTACTCAAAAAAAAAAAAAAAAAAGTATAGGGAGTTTCCTGGTGGCCTCGTGGTTGGCGACGTGGCATTGTCACTGCTGTGGCTTGGGTTCCATCCCTGGCCTGGGACCTTCTACATGCCTCGGTGCAGTGAAAAGAAAAAAAAAAAAAGAAAAAAAAGGAAAGTGTAATTCCTATGATTAGGATTGAGAGTCCAGGAAAATTTTACCCTTGCCATTACCTGATTTGAAAAAGAAAGGTCGTCGGATTTCCCCAGACATTGTTTGAGGAAAGTCAACAAACAAAAGCGTCATTCAGGTTTCTTTCCTGATTCTTCTGAGACAAGCGGGGTGTCCCATCTCTGTGTTCTTAGTGCTCTCTGCACATCCCTTTATCATGACCCTGGGCCTACCGCCCTGGAATTCATTGTCTGCAAGTCTTTCTCTGGTTCTGGACTGGAGAGCAGAAACCACGTCATACTTCTGTTTGCACCCCCAGCACTTAGCAAAGAAAGGAATACATACTGGCTGTAAAAGCCCTGAAGAAACCCTTGAGCGGATTACTGACTGGCCACAGAATTGGAAAGAAGCTTGAGTACCCAGTCAGGAATCGTGTGCTTGGCGAGGACACCGTCAGCGAGCTCTGATGCTTAGGCTGAAATGCTGACACGAAGTGAAGCAGCATGGAAACCAGGCATTTCCTCTGGATAAGGAGTGTAAACTCTTTTCAGTATTTGGAGCGGATCGACTCCTGATTCTAGCAGCCTGGTAGAAGGAGGGAGGTAGGGAGAGCTTATCAAACAGCTGGTTGGGCTCACATGAATCTATATGCGGTTTTCTGTTTGTTGGTTTTGTGTGTGTGTGTGTGTGTGTGTGTGTGCTGTGCCTGCAGCCTGTGGAAGTTTCCGGGCCAGGCATCTAACCTGCGCCACAACAGTGACAATGCTGGATCCTTAACCTCTAGGCCACCAGGGAACCCCTGAATCAGTATGTTTTGATGCCTCTACTGCAGATGCTCAACCAGAGGCACTGATCAGGGCCCACTTGGAGTTAATCTGGTCACTGCGGAATGCCTTTCAAAATGGGAATACCCCAGGCTTCATGGATACACTTTCGGGAATAGTGTGTTTATGGGATCACCCAAGGATGACCTGATGCAAAGATTTTAAGAAGTCCTGGAAAATTCTGGCTTGTTACCTGGGAGAAAATCACCATGTACATAAAAATGAAAGTAATTGCTAAGTCCCCTGTCACCTGCTTTCCAAAGAGGCAGGCCACTTGTCACCCTCAAAATGAGAGTGCTTTGAGCCTTCTTAAGTTCATTATACTTTCAACACCTCCCTTTCTTCCTTTCTTCCTTCCTTCGTTCCTTCGTTCCTTCCTTCCTTCCTTCCTTCCTTCCTTCCTTCCCTCCCTCCCTTCCTTCCCTCCCTCCCTCCCTCCCTCCCTTTCTTCCTTCCTTCCTTCCCTCCTTCCCTCCTTCCCTCTTTCCTTCCTTCCCTCTTTTGCTCTTTCTTTGGCTGTTTTTTTACGGCTGCACCTCCCACTTGCAGAGGTTCCTCGGCCAGGGATTGAACCTGTGCCACACCTGCAACTGAAGCCACTGCAGTGACAACACTGGATCCATAACCCTCTGACCCACCAGGAAACCCCTCCCCACATATTTCTGACATGAAACTCTCCGTTTCTGAGCCAATGCATCACCTACATGGTGAAGAAAAAGAGCAGCATCTGGAGTTGGACTCTTGAACAGGAAGCTGACTTTTGTAATATGAAGCAGCTACTGATTTCTCTGTGTGCATTCAGAGGAGCATAAACCACCTGGCTGAGTTGAGTTGTGTCTATCCATAAAACTCCAGATGGCCCCAAGACACCCGCTATGCTTACTAATCAAAAGCACTGTCATCCACGTACCGGCTTAATACACAGATTGACAAACGCACGCAGTTATCGTGGGACTAGGGAAGGTTTATCACCGTGCCAGCTCCCACGCCTTTACAATTCGTAATGTCTACAGACCACTTTGGGTATTTTTCTCCAAGAATAAATCAGTCCCTTTAATCTTGTTATCATCGATGCATCGCCGAGGTATTTTGCTCTGTGCTTCTACCTGTTTACAAGATGAATGCAACTCTTCTTTTCGGATCGCAAACCAGCATATGATGCAAGAACCAACTTGCAACTTGAGACTCCTGGAAATCCCATCACACAGCCATCAGTGTTTTCAGTAAATGAATAGGAATTTGGAACTATGTTGCTGTCACCAAACCAGATCTTAGAGAAAAATTTCCCTGCCATTGGCCCTTGGCGGTGTTGGTGTTGACCGCTGAACCTGGCCTTGCTTCAGAGATCTCTGTGCCTTCTGCTTGAAGGAGGGGAGATGGTCTCTGCTGTTCTCCACCGTCCCCTTTAAAGGAAATCTTGCAGTAATGAAGTCGACGTGTATCCATGAGGACACGGGCTTGATCCCTGGCCTCACTCAGTGGGTTAAGGATCCGGTGTTGCCATGAGCTGTGGTGTAGCTTGCAGATGCGGCTCAAATCTGGCATTGCTGTGGCTGTGGTGTGGGCCGACAGCTGCAGCTCCCATTCGACTCCTAGCCGGGGAACCTCCATATGCTGCTGGTACAGCCCTAAAAAGATGGGGGGGGGGAGGGAAATCTTGCAAATAGTCCACTTTACAGTTTATACCAGTAGCAGTGACTTTTTTTTTTATATGACTTGCATTATGGCGGCTATATTTTTCTGAATATTGAAAAATGGGAGAGTCTTGAACATGTAATAACTTTGGACAGCATAATATATTATGCATAAGCTACAGTGGAAGAATAATTAATCGTCTAATACATTTCATCTGAATATTGTTTGTCCAATTATTTTTATATTTTGGTTCTTCTTTGTATTCCTTAATCCCCCTCCAAAAAAGATGTATTTTAGGAATAGGTAACTCTGACATTGACTAGTTCTAATTATCCAAATAGACACTTCTGAGATGATTTTTAAGATGAGGCCCTAAAAGGAAAAAGAAGAAAGTTAGCTTTTGACTTTTGCACAAGCAATTGAGTTACACTTCCCAGGAATAAAACTTTTTTTTTTCAACAAAATGTACATCCTAATAGCCATGATATGATCAATTCCAGATTTCAAAATGATGAGGAAATCAGTATATTATTATTTTTAATTTATTTTATTGAAGTATAGTTCATTTGCCATGTCGTGTTAATTTTATTTATTTATTTACAATGTATTCTATTGACGTATCCTTGATTGACAATGTTGTCTTACTAGGAAATCAGTATTTTAAAATCATTTCAAGAAGCATTACTTTTAGAGCTGCCTGTAGTATTGATAGTAAATACCTTTCTACAGTAGAGAACTCATTAGAATCAGTTTTCTAAATGGCTTGATAGGAGACTACAGTGATTTTGTTGCTGAAATTCGGCCTCTGTCTGCCGGTGCTGAATTGAATCGCAGAGGCAGAGTTTTGGGTAAAGGAGAAAAAAATAGCTGTATTGATTTGCTCGGCAAAGGAGGGTCACAGCGGGCTAATGCCCTAAGGACTAAGCCCCCCATTAGAAAGAATTGTGAGGAGTTTTATGGTAAAAAGGAGAAATACGGGGTTTCAGATAAGGATTAGGATTGGGGCAAATACACCTCCTTCTTTCTTTGAGGGGAATCTTAGTCGTTGAAGCGGGCGTCAGGAGATCTCACTCTGATTCTGGTGGGGGTCAGCTGGGTTATTGCCGAGAACAACAGTCCTGGAGAAAAGGGTCTAGTGATCAGAGATGAGAACAAACCAGGGAAGCTCCCGAAAAACATCATGTGCTCTTCATCTTCAACCCACAGGCCATTAGGCTCAGGGAGCCTCATCCTTAGCTCACAGGTGATGCGTTTAGGGCGCAGTAAAGCCACGGAGAAGGACAAGGAAGGACTCTAAGCTGTCCTAGACGGCTCCTCCCTGGTTTCTGCCTCCCTTCCCTTCCCTGATCAGCACCTGTCTGAACCTGCCCCTGGGAACTCAGAGAAAGTCAAGGAGGCTGATCGAGGCCCATGTCCTAAGAATAAGAAATGGGGGACACAGAAAGGCTGGTGTGTCCAGGAGCCCCACAGGGCCGTGTCCAGTTTGAATTGCAAGACCTGGGAATGTGCATCTTCAGCCCTTTAATAAGATTCGAGGAGAGATGTGGCTTCCTATCTCTAGAAACCTGGTTTCTCACAGTAATTTTGAATATTCTTTTGGGTTTCACAGACCTGTGTGTTCTGCGAAGTTCAAGATTACAGATAGAGCTTAATACAAATTGTTGCAGTATTTGCTGACTCCCTAGGGCTATTTGTCCTTGTCCCAACTGTCAAGAAACCATCATAGCCTCTTAAGATCAGGGCGCTGCTCATGCTCCATGAGGGTTGTGGCAGCCCCTCTCGGGCCTGGGGTCTGACTTTATTCCTGCCCTGCTCTGGGCAGATGGTCCACCTGCTCCAAGTGGTAAGGGGACCAAAATCTTGTGCCTGTAAACACAGCGTCTCTCTCATATCTCTCCAGGTATTTCTGTTATGTTGCAAGCAATGTCTGCCAGCGAAATCGCATAGAAAACAGATGGCAAACATGCATGTGTCATCAGGGACTTGCAAATAAACACTGATGAGCTCCCACTGTGGTGCAGTGGGTACAGAATCCGACTGCAGTGGCTTGGGTTGCTGTTGGGGCACGGGTTTGATCCCTAGCCTGTGCAGAGGTAAAAGGATCTGGCATTGCTATAGCCTCAGCGTAGGTTGCACCTGTGGCTCGGATTCAGTCCCTGGACCAGGAGCTTCCATATGCCGCAGGAATGGCCATTCAAAAGCCAAAACAAACAAACAAACAAAACCCGCAGCAACGAGGTACGACTACACAACTGTCAGCAGGGCAAGATCCCTAACACTGACAACACCAGATGTTGGTGAAGAGTGACAGGAGCTGTCATTCACTGCTGGTAGGAATGCAGAATGGTCTGGTCCCTTGGGAAGACAGTTTGAAAGCGTCTCAGGAAACTAGTGCTCTCATCATACAATCCAGCAAGAGCGCTCCTCAGTGTCTGTCCGAAGGAGCTGAAAACTCACATCCACACACAACACCTGCACATGGATCTTTATAGCACCTGTATGCACAATTCCCACAGCTTGGGTGCTACCAAGATGCCCTTCAGTAGGTGAACAGAGACATGCCGTGGTGTATCCAGACCACAGACCAGTGTCCAGTGTGAAAAGACATGCGTTATCGGACCACGAGAAAACACAGAGGAACCGGGAATGCATATTTCTGAGTGAAAGACGCCCATCTGAAAAGGCTCCAAGGCTGTGTGGGCCCCACTCTGTGGAGACAGTAAAAAGATCGGGGGTTGCCGAGGGTTGAGGCTGGGGAGGCAAAGGGCGAGGGATGAAGAAGCAGAGAACGGAGGGAAAGCAGGGCGGTGGAAAGGCTCTGAGTGATACTGTAATGTTGGATAAAAAGTCTAGAGCCACAGCGTGTCCAGCAGCAAGGACGAACCCCAGCATGTATGGACGTAGCCTGATGACATCCTGTCTGTGTGGGCTCGTCGGTTGAAAAACGTCTCCCCTCCGGTTGATAGTGGAGGAGCCTCTGCACGTGCAGGAGCTGGGTGTTCATGTGACATCTCTGTACCTGGCTCTCCATTTTACCGTGAACCTCGAACTGCTCTCAGAAGTCGTCTGAACAGGAGTTCCCGTCGTGGCGCAGTGGCTAATGAATCCGACTAGGAACCATGAGGTTGTGGGTTCGATCCCTGGCCTTGCTCAGTGGGTTAAGGATCTGGCGTATTCGTGAGCTGTGGTATAGGTTGCAGACGCGGCTTGGATCCCACGTTGCTATGGCTCTGGTGTAGGCTAGTGGCTACAGCTCCCATTCGACCCCTAGCCTGGGAACCTCCATATGCTGCGGGAGCAGCCTTAGAAAAGGCAAAAAGACCAAAAAAAAAAAAAAAATTGTCTGAACAAAAACAAACAAAACCGGTATAGAGTGGTCATATTGTGATGCAGACCATCCAGTGATTTCAAGAGGTTGGAACCTTAATTTCTCAGCATTAAAGGCAGTTTGTTGCTCTGGTGGTTATAAAAGTAAAAACACCTGCATTCTTCGTGTTGGTTTCCTGCACCGTCTCCTTGGAGACATTCTGGCCCTAAGCTCTTGTGGGGGTTATTTTGTGAATCTGCCTGGGTGTCCTAGATCCAGAAACCTGCTTCCCGCCTGTCCCTTCCAGGCCACACCTCTGGCCTTTCCCTTGGGTTGGTTTTCAGCCACACGATCAGCCCCTTGCTGTGTCCTGGCCTGAGTCATCATCTCCCAGATGCTAGACCTTGCCAGGCGCCTCTTCCGTGAATTTCTGCTCCTGAATCCCCAGGAACCCCTATTCCCTGCTTGTGGCCCAAACGTGTGACATTTAAATAATGTTAGGAACAGTTTACACAGTGCCCCCAAGGAGCCAGATATTCCACTAAACACGTAGCCATTGCTGCATCATTTTTTCTACCCTACAACCTGGGCAAGAGGTGGGTCGTTATTTCATCCCTTTTGAGATCAGGAGCCTGAAGTTTCCTGACGTTCAGTAGCTCCCCCAAGGTTCTGCCGCTGAGAGGGGAACCAGCCTGAATCCGAGAGTTATATAACTCCAAAGCCCCTGCTTTTGGTCAATATGATGCCTCTGGGCTGAGAACTCTGCTTTTGTCATTGGCTCTCTCCCCAGTCTGATGGGGTCTTGGCCCTTGGCCCCGTTTGCAGCAGCAGCCCTGTGTCTGTGTGCCGAGCTGCTCCCTCGTCTTCCTTGCCTGTGTGCTCTCCTGCAGGCCTCATTTGCACACGTGGTTCCCTTGCCCTGACTCCAGTTCTCCCTCCACTGCCCGCTTTGTTCACCTCACCCCAGGCGGCCTGTGCAAACATCCCCTGTGCCGTGCAAGGCTTCCTCTGACACCTGCCAAGCCTCATCATTCTGAGTCCTCTTCTGTCACTCTCTGCATCGACTTGGGGTTGCTTTCAGGTGTGACTCTGCTACACTCTGGGTTCCTTGAAGACAGGAGAGGGTTTCATTCATCGTTGTAGCTCCAGGATCACCCCAACAGGGAGACCTTGATGAGTAATGCGGTAATAAATACTTGCCCAGAGTATTCCCAGGTATTCCAGGGTCCTGCCACTTTGATCCCCAGCCCTGTTTGACTGTAGTTCTTACTGTCCCATCTCTGTAAGGTCATGGCATCTAAGGATGTCCCTTCAGTACATCTTCTCCACTCTCTTCAAACGGATGGACCCAGCATCCCATCGTGTGTGCTGTGGATGCTCTGCATCTTATGGACAGTTTGTCTTCAGAGCTTTTGTTCATGGGACCCTCCTTGTCTGCAAACCCTGGCCCTTCCTCCTCACCCCCCATCCAATTCCACGTGTCCTGCTTTTCCGTCATCGTCTGCCTCAGCACCCTCTTTGCTGTGCTTCCCCAGAAATGTTTCTCCGTGATGTTTTTCCCCTGTCACATGATCTTCCGGGCACGGCCATGAGACCTGATTGTGTCTGGTCTTCTGCATTCCCAGAGAGAGAGAGCCTTGAGATCAGAAACACCTGTTTGTCTTCCGCCCCTTGGCGTAGTTTTTATCGGTGATGGTGCTGTGCCCCACATTGGTCCTTCCGTAAGGCCCCGTAAGTGCGTATTCATCATCTGGAGGGTTATTAGAAGACCTGTTATGCTCATTCTCTGTCTTTCTCCTCCTTTTATTCCCCTTTCCATCCATTCGTCTTCCTCTTCTCTTTTTAAGAATTTATCTCTGATCTTCAAAAAAGGCGGAAATAAACATTTTAAAATAAATAATCAATTTGGACCTCTTGCTCTGGTGCAGCTGGTTAAGGATCCTGCGTTGTCACTGTGGCAGCGTGGGTTCTATCCACAGCCCAGCACAGTGGGTTAGGGATCTGGCATTGCTGCAGCTGCGGTGTAGGTCACAGCTGCAGCTCAGGTTTGATTCCTGGCCCGGGGAACTTCCATATGCTGTGGCTGTGGCCAAAAATTTTTTTAAATGTAAATAAAAGTAATTACAAGGTAGTAATACATAACACCAGTAATAGCATAGCAGTTGGTGTGCCCTCTTTTCGTGGCCCTCTGAGACTTTCTGTCGCCATCTTTCTTCACCTGCCGCCCTCCCACGTGTCAAGCGCCTCAGCAACTGTGTGTTCAGTTCTCCAGGGTCACGAGTTTTGTGGTGTCGCTGCCTTTGCACAAACTCTTCTCCTGGCTGAGCATGTCCTCCTCCCTCCTCTGTCTCTCTCGCTGGAGTCTCCCCTTCGGGGCTTTGGACCAGCTAACTCTCCCTTTGAGTTGGCATCTCAGTCTGTGCCCTTCCTGGCTGAGGCGGAGACGGAGATGCTCTGTCCCTTCTGCCTGCTGGAGCCTCTGTGCTCACATTTATCGACTGGCTCACCACTGCTTCTTTCCGTAAATGTTTTTAATATATGACTGTTGATTTACAGATTTTGAATCTTATCCACGTAGCACTATGTACCTACTCCGTCCCGGCCAGGAGGCAGTTTCTGGAAGGTCTTTCCACCTGGAGACGTGTATCAAAGACTGGGCTGTTTATTTGGCCTTGGGCTACTTGGTGATGGAAGAGAAGTGGCTTGCTCTCCTGAACAGTAAGCACAGACGTCCACATCAATCATCGTTGCTTCAAGAATTCCTATTTTTAGCAAAAGCTTTCCATTTTTATGAGTTTGCAAGCGTGTGTCAGTGAGTTAGTGACTTTCACCCAAACCATGGTGAGAGCGCTGGTCATTTCCTCTAGGTGTGCGCTGGTAGAGTCTCATGAGAATGGGGTCGTCTGGCTCCTTCTCAAAGCAAGTCTTTGACAGAGCTGTGCAGCGTTCCGGTTTCCACAGTTCCCAGGGCTGTGATTCGGTGCAAACCCAAGGTGAGCTTCGCCGAACCGGCAGTGGACACCTCAGTTTTTCCTTCCATCTGGTGTATGGCCTGGGCATGTCTCTCCAAAGGCACATTCCCTCGTTGGTAAAATAGAGCATCTCACATCCTAATCTTACAAGATGCTTTATAAGCCTCAAGCAGAATAAAAACGTCAGGATTTAATAACATCTAGTGAGTCAGATTTATCTCACTGCGTCTTCCAGTATATATACCTCAGCTGCTAGTTATTATTCTCAGATTCTTCTTTCTTCTTTCTCTTCTTCTTATCCTTTCCCTTTCTTCCCTGGCCTCCTCATCCTCCTCTTTCTTCTTGTCTTTTGCAAGTGTTGCCTTCTTGTGACCTCTGCTCTCCTGGGCCCAAGGGTTTTTCTCTGTACTGCGTGAAGGTGCTCCCTGCAGTAGGGGACTTTAGGGATTTTAGTCAAATACTTTTTTGTCTGGAAAAGAAAACTAAAAGGTACCTTGAAAGACAGCTGACACTTAGAGGTCGCCTGCCCATCTCAGAAGGTGTTCCTGCTGCTTCCTGCTCCATGATTCTCTTGACCCTCAGCCCAGCCCCAGCAGGTGGGCACAGCCGGCTTTCCTTGGCTGAAAGGAGTGCAGCCTGTGGGCCGCTCTCTGCCCATCACACCCGCAGCCCGAGCAGGAGCCCTCCCACCTACCTACATTACATTTCCCCACTTGGCTGCACCCAGAGGCGTCTGGGGTCCCTGGTCGGGAAAACAGAAACCACATTTCAGTCTGCATGGACGGATGGTTGGACATTGGCCCCAGATCTTTTCGTGGGAACCAACACGTGACCTAGCTGTGCCCTTGGCTCTCTTCTGTGCTCTTGGGTCCCAGTAATTTATGCTGGCTCCTCATCTTGTTACTGTTGACAGGCTTAGTACTTAGTCTAAATAACAAGAGATTCTCCAAGAGAGAAAAGTATGCTGACAGCCAGCATACTAATTCACGTTCTTTCCTTTTTCACATCTGTTTGTTTTGGAACTGACATTTGCGTGTGAAATATTTCTCTGTCTGAAAGTACAATACTTCTCTTTAATTTCCTTCAAGGTAATGAATTCTTTCCAAGGAAATGCTGTTTTCTGTGGGGCCTTATTTCTGTTCTCTCTGGCACTGCTTGACAATTTATTCCCAGCCTCTTCTTCAGTGAGGACAGCGCTTTGCCACAGGGTCTCCATGGGTGTTTTTCCTGCAGATGGCTTTTCCCCTCTTAGCTTCATTTCTCGGCAGTGAGTGTGCTCTGTACATTTTCATATGCATCTCATGGTTATTTGATTCACTTCGTGAACTGTGATCGTCATTAGATGAACCTTCTAGATTTGCTCTTTGCACCACGTGTGTGTGCAGCCACGTGGGAATTCTGTGGACTGTCTGACACGAGTGAGGCTGGTGGACACCGTAACGTTGGTTTCCATATTTTTTCTAATTGTTCCCCAAAACTCATAAAACATGTGTGTTTAATATTATCTTTTTTTTTTTTTTGGTCTTTTTAGGGCTGCACCCATGGCATATGGAAGCTCCCAGGCTGGGGGTTGAATCAGAGCTGCAGCTGCAGGCCTACACCACAGCCACAGCCTCAGCCACATGGGATCTGAGCCACATCTGCAACCTACACCACAGTTGACAGCAACACCGGATCCTTAGCCCACTGAGCGTGGCCAGGGATCGAACCCGCATCCTCATGAATACCAGTTGGGTTTGTCACCACTGAGCCATGATGGAAACTCCCACATCGTCTATTCTTATTTTTCTCTTTTGAAAGGTTTTCTTGTCTGTTTGAAAGGACACGCGCCCTCGTGAGTCAGTTTCTTGTGTTTAGGTCTTTCATTCTCTTTCTTTTGAAAATATAGCCAACAGACTTTTACGGATGTTTGGTTGGAAAATAAAGCCCTAGATTTAACAGAGATATAGCAGATATCTGAGGATTTGAAATATTGATGGCTCGCTGCAAAGAGCAGCGGTTCTAGAGTTGACCAGTTCACTGATGACAGCTTTATTTTTTTTCCCCTCTGATTTCACACAAGACCTGCATCTCTAAGGGCTCTCAATAACGTAGACAACTTTACAAAATTATTTGCTCCCCAGCAAGGAGGTAACATACAGATATACACACACACACATGTATATACACATACATGCATGTAAATACACACACACAAATGTATTATACATACCCGTATATGTATGTGCACATCAACCCCTGCATGCACGCATATCCCTCACACGTGTGTGTGTGTATGCGCGTGTGTGCATATGCACTTTCGGTGGTGACGCAGTCAGCCTGCAGCGTATCTAACACAGCCGACAGTAGGATCTGTGTAGGGGGGAGGAATTGCTGAAGGGAAGAAGGCCAGAGGAGTCCCCATCATCACACCCCTTTCTAGTTAATCCTAGGACAGGAGCGGGTATAAACCTAAGCGGTGGGACCGTGGGTAGCAAGGGCTTTTGGGTAGCTTCCGTGGTAGAAGTTGCCCTTGAAGGTTAGGGAAATCCGTCACAGTTCAGGCAAGTGCAAGTAGAAGTTGAGTCTACCCGGGAGACTGACAGAGGCTGGCGGGAAGCGTCCCCACAGGCCCTTGTCCACAGCAGCCAGCCTGGACCTTGGGCACAGTCCCAATAGGGGAGTGACTTGGAAAGCCGAAATTAAAGCACAGTTGTGTCAACAGGATTGCCTAGCTGTAGTTAGACTCATCGCTGAGCAGGTTTTTGTGGGTTTTTTGTTTGGTTGGTTTGTTTTTTGTCTTTTTAGGGCTGTACCTAGACGTTCCCAGGCTAGGGGTCACGTTGGAGCTGCAGCTGCCAGCCTCCACCACAGCCACAGCAACGTCAGATCTGAGCTGCATCTGCCACCTACACCACAGCTTGCAGCAACCTGCATTCTCATGGATAATACTACTAGTTGGGTCCTTAACCCACTGAGCCACAGCAGGAACTCCCATTGCTGAGCAGTTTCTGAACATTCTTATTCTATGTGTGTGTGTGTGTGTGTGTGTGTGTGTGTGTGTATGTGTATCAAAACGTATTCACTGACAAAAAGCACTTTTCACAATGAGGGTGACAAAAAAAGAAAAGTAACACACAAGTAATTGGTCGGGTTCACTTTGAAGTTGAATTTTCTGTTATTTGGGGGTGAGGTGGCCTTTCTCTCTGAGCCGACGGTGGATGCGTCCTGCCACCAAGCTGGGGAGACAGGGAGAGCCCTGGGGTCTGTGGATGTGGGTGAAGGGAGAGGCCGGGACTAACAGACATGAGGGTAGAACGTGTGGATGGTGCTCGGTGGCCCCGGGGGAGACGGGTACCACGGGAGGGCTGGGCTTGACCAGGTCGATGGTGTTGGCCTGTCAAGGATGCCCAGGTGGCTGGCGTGGTAGCACACACCTGAGTGCCCCAGGTGGGACGAGGCAGCTGGAAACAGAGAGATGTGAGCATCTTGGGATGTGGAATGGATATGAGGTGGTGTGCGACGTGGGTTGGTGGCTCGAGAAGGCGGCTGCTGGGAGATGTGAAGGTCTGTGTGTCAGTCGGTGACACTCTGCACGTGGATTTGGCTGAGGAGCAGTCTCGGGTCTCAGTTTGCGCCCGTCAGGGCAGAGGTGGAGGGATGGGAACACGCTGGGCCAGGCTGAGGAACTAGCTGCATCTGGCCCCACGCAGGGTAACCTGCAGCCTGACGTCCTGTTGTTCTCACAGGTTCCACTGCTTCGCTTCTTCATAATTTTTATGCCCAAAGAAAATCAGGGCATATGTCAAAATAATGATCTGATGTTTGATCCGGAGTGAATGCAGCCTCTATTTTCATGACTTTTTGTGGGCCTTTGCCATCTTTCTGAGGTTCACGATTCTTTTTTTTTTTTTTTTTCTTTTTAGGGCCGCACCCACGGCATATGGAAGTTCCCAGACTAGGGATCGAAGTGGAGCTGTGGCAGCCAGCCTAGACCACAGCCACAGCAAGTGGGATCTGAGCCGCATCTGTGACCTACCCCACCGCTTACAGCAACGCCAGATCCTTAACCCATGGAGGGAGGCCAGGGGTCAAACCCGCAGCCTCATGGTTCCCGGTTGGATTCGTTTCCGCTGAGCCACGATGGCAACTCCCCGGGTTCAGGACTCTTAGTGCAGTGTCTAAAAGTCTGATGTGGCTCTTCCAGCTCCGCAGCACAAGCTGGTATTGCCAGTACACTCTGATGCAAGAAGGATAGTCTAGTGGAAAGCTGTTGCAGGAGCAAGTCAGAAAACGTTGAGAGGGACAGACCCGTGTGCTTACATGTAGCATTAAAGATACATTCCACGGGAGGCTGCAGAAGCAGCTCTCAGAGTGCTGGGTGGCTTGTCCCCGGCATGCTTTGGGGAGGGGCTGCAGTCGTTTCCAGCACTGGTGTGCAGGGACGTCGAGGTCACTGGATTTGAGTTCTGTGACACTTAATGACCATTCCCAATCTCTGACATCCAGCAGCATGCTCGAATGGAATTTAAAAGAAGCCTTTAGGCGTCGGCTATTCTGTTGGAACAGAACTTCCAAGTAGGACTTTCAGTCGGCTTTTTCTCCCTCACATCCTGGGGAAGCAGGATCTGCCCTCCGGTCCCCCTGGGGCATGTGGGACGTGTGGTAGATCCCGCTGTCCCCACATGGCCGAGCCCCGTCGGCCACATGTTTTAATACTCAGGTGACACAGTGCCATCCTGACCACCACCCGCCTCACCTTTCTCTCTCTCGCCTCCCGTGTGTATCTTTAGTGAGGCAGACATGGCGATAGCCTAGATTTCAGATCCAGTAGATAGCAAGGACAGGGAAATGGGTAACTTGTAAAGTAAACTGCAGATATAATCAAATGCAAAATCATTACATGATTGTACCTTCTTTTTTTTTGGTCTTTTTAAGGCTGCAGCTGAGACATATGGAAAGTTCCCCAGCTAGGGGTCGAATAGGAGCTGCCGCTTCTGGTCTACACCCCGGCCACGGCAACCCCACATCCAGGCCGTGTCTGTGACCTACACCACAGCTCATGACAATGCCAGATCCTTAACCCACTGAGCGAGGCCAGGGATCAAACTCACATCCTCATGGATCCTAGTTGGGTTTGCAACCCGCTGAGACACAACAGGAAGTCCCTAAAATGATTGTCCTTTTAACGTGAGGATGTAAGTGGACTAGCTGTCATGCTTTCTAGTTAGTTCTAATAGACTTTTCATGAGCCGGGAAGTTACAAAACAGTAGTTACAATGACATATAATTTAGTTTCATATTATCTTGCACAAGAGAAATTCTTATAAATTAATTTAAAAATACTGTGTGAAAGGGAATGAGGTTTTGAAGGAGAAGTCTTGGGTTTGGGTTCTGGGTGGACCGTTGAACTCTTCATCCTCAGCCAGCTCATTGTCATGGGCTTCCAGAGAAATGATCTATTAAGAAGTGCTGCTAAGAGTAACTCTTCCATTGAGTTGCTGAAAGAGCCTCGCGGAAAGCTAATTTCTGTAAAAGAATGCAGCCAGCTGCAGAGCTCAGTGCAAATTTAGAGCTGTCATAAAAGTAATAGTCCTCGCTTTAAATAGCAATATACATACATTTTTCTTTTAGAACTTTATTCATAAGAAATTAATATGAATAGTAATAGTAATTCTATTACTCCAGTAGTAATTCTAATTCCTTCAGTAGTAAAACGAAGTGTAATTTCTTTGCCTACATTTGATAGCAAGACAATAATGTTTAAGGCTTTCATAGGTTTAATAGATAATGGAGATTAGAACTCTTTAAAAATGATCTCATTTGTCCTTGAATAATAAAAAGACACTGCAGTCACATTAGTATTCCGTTGGCTTTTTTTATTTTATCCCAACTTTCTGAGCTATTTCTTAAAGACTCATTGAATATTTTGCCACCTCTTTGGGAACTCGCAAAATGATATTTAGGGAAGGATTCTTTTTTAGAACGTTACTAGGTAAGCAACATGGGCAGGTCTGTGGTGTGCAGAATATCTAGAAAATACTGCATATATCGTAGAGACCACACACCTTTCTGATGGGGCTCAAAATGAGACTGCAGTGGAAGTTTCTGATGAAGCTTGGCAAAGCTTTGCCTTCTCCACCCACCTTGATTTCACTTGTAGGAGCTGGTTTATGTGGGGCTGTAAGGACACTGGGGAGAGGACCGGAAGTCTCAAACAGAGCCAACAGTTGCAACAAACAGATAAATGTCTGGGGGACTGCGGGCAGAGTTGGGGTGGGGAAGGAGGGTAAGGGAGGGACCTTTAAGAGACACATCCCAAAAGTGGCAGGTGTGGCTGCTGAGGTCAGATTCCGAATCAAGGAAGGAAGCTTTTAGCCACACGGTGAGCCTGTTAGAAGGGCAGATGTGTTCCAGGTTCATCCACCATCCTGGTGACAGGTAAGGGCTCTTGGAAGAAAACCTCAGGAAGAGATGAAAGGCCCTATTTCTGGGGAAGGGGGCCTCTAGAAGGCAGAAGGCCCTCTTCTCATGAAGGAAGCGCATCTGCTGGAGGCCTGGAGAGGGGTCTTTGCCGAAGGGCAACGGGAGTCTTTGAGCAGCCGCTGGTCCATTTCCTGTTAACACAAAGCCATCATTTCCCTCCTGATGAAAGCACTTTGGAGCTCAGACTGGATGACTTGGCGCTAAAGTCACCCTGCCTGGGAGTCTTTCTTCCCGGATAGAGAGTGGGTTACTGAAGACCCAGGGAGAGATGGGCTGGGGCGGTCTGCCTTCCGTGGCCTGTGCCCCTCCACCAAGGATGAGATTGAGGTGGGCAGGAGAGAGGAAAGATGACGTCGCTGCTTCCTGGCCCTCTTTGATTGGCCCCTATGCTCCTCCAGCCTATAACTCCTGCTGTTCTAAACGTGGGCAGTGTGGAAGACGTGATGGTAGCTTGTCGTGACACCAGGCTCGGCTGATGGACGGTCCACGTGCAGAGGGAACCCATCCCATGTGGTGTCAAACCCTAGTTTGCTGGGGAACCTTAGAGCAACGAGTAGACTTAGTGTCTTGAGCCAAAAAGCTGAAAGGCAAAAGAGAGTAAAGCTATCATCTCAATGAGAATGTCTTTCCTAAACCATTCAGTCTTCTCAAAACAGGATGGGTAAGAAAGTGTGTTGTGTTGCCAGCACGTGCTCAGAAACACGGTGGGGGCGTCAGACGTCCTGAGAGAGGACTACATGGCTGGAGCATCACACCCATTCTCCTGGCCAGGAGTTTACATCCATCAGATTGAAAATACTGTGTCTCCAACGCAGCATAAAGCATGGCCATGCATCCTGGACCACCTTAGAATTCGTTCTGCCCGGAAACAATCCCTTTGTGTTTTCCATCCCGTGGCATGATTCTCTGCCTGACTCTAGTTTTGGCAGAACTTTTGCTTCAGCCTGTCGTGTCGGAATTCAGCTCAGGGCTGGGATGTTTGCCTTCCGAGAAGTTACTGGCAAGCCCCCGCTCTTGGTTTGTTTTCAGATTTGCTGGCTGGCTGATCTCCAAGCTTGTCCATCAGCCAGAAAGCATGTATTCTGCAAATCACAACTGGAAATCATCCCTGGAGCCAGGCCAGGCTGCCCGTTTCGGAAGATAAAGTGTGCTCCACGTGGGAATCACAGCGACAGAATGGATGTGTTTTATTTTTCATAATGCTTGAGCCGTAAATGTGAGCTAACGAGAGAGAGCGCCTGTCAAATACCTCACAGGTTAGGTGGGTAGTGGACATGCCAAATACAGTCCTTTCTCTTCTTCTTGTACCTCTTTTCTCCCTTCACTTTGCAAGTGAAGACGTAACGTGTTAGGGATGGTTACCTAAAGCTTCTGAAAGGTCGTCAGTACGACACGGGGCGTGTGTGTGTGTGTGTGTGTGTGTGTGTGTGTGTGTGTGTGTATAGGATTACAGTGTCTAATGGTACATTTCCTGGGGACTAAGTTTAAGCTATGCAAAATGACAAGAGCAGTCTAATGATCACAATGTAACACGCTGTCAATTGAAGTGTAACTGCTTACCCTAATGCCCCGTTGAAAGCTGATAAGCAACTCTGCTTCGGATACAATGTAATGCCTATCTTAGGACCACCTGAAGTGCATGAGCATCAAAGGTGGGAGCAAGGCCGAGGCCTTGAACACGTCCATGACTCCACCACTGCTAGTAAGTACATTTCTGAATCCACCTCCACCAACTCCATCAGGGCTTTAAACCCCCTTCTGCTGGAGCTTTTCCCCCGATCTTGTAACCGAGCCGATGCCCTATGGGGCTCCTGGGCACACGAGCCTCGCTGTGTCCTCCATGGCTTGTTTTTAGGAAGGAAGCCTCAGCCTCCATGACCTACCCTAAGTTCCAAAGGGCAGGTTTACACAGATGCAAGTCAGGGAAGGGAGGGGAAGCAGAGACTGGAGAGGAGGAGCCTTCAAGACGCAGTGGTGCAGGAGCGCCCGTCGTGGCTCTGTGGACTCAAAGCTGACTAGCATCCATGAGGATGCAGGTTTGAACCTTGGCCTCTCGCAGTGGGTTAAGCATCTGACGTTGCCATGAGCTGTGGTGTAGGTTGCAGATGCAGCTCAATCTGATGTTGCTGCAGCTGTGGCGTAGGCCGGCAGCTGCAGCGCCAATTCAACCCCGAGCCTGGGAGCTTCCATATGCTGCAGGGTCAGCCCTAAAAAGCCAAAAAAGAAAAAAAAAAAACCAAAAAAACAAAAAAACAATGGTGCAGCTTTGGGGGCAGGGTCTTGGTCCCTCCTCACGGAATATGGATAACAATATCTTTGAGTTCTTCTACAGAAGAAAACCCCCCAAGGAGTCAAAGATGTTAATGAAGCCTTCTTTATTCCAGAAAGAAGACCTCTGAACACCAACTTTGAAAACAATGCAAGCTTGCCTCTATGCTGATCCTTATCTGCAGCCCTATTTTTCACTCCCAAAACTATAGAACCACCTCCCAGTCTCTCCTGGGGGGGGGGGGGCACAGTCTTTAAGGCATGAGCCTGCTGTGACCCTCCTTGGCCTGGCAAAGCAATAAAGCTATTTTTTTCCCTCCTTCGCCCACAACTCTTGTCTCTGCATTTCTGTTCGGCACCGATGACAGAGGCTAAGTTCTGGCAGGAATGTTATTGAGGATATAGAAATGGCTCTTATTGTTAGTATGGGAAAAGAAAGAAAGAAATAAGCTGCATACAGCACGTGACATAAATGCATACTGATGAAAGTGCCCAGGTGATACTTGTGTGTAATTTTAGCCATACTTGTATTTATTTAATTTTTTTTTAATTGATAATCTGGTGAATGAGACAGGGCGGCCTTTAAGAAGATGCCAGGATTTAGGAGATACGTATTTTGTACTTCAGTATACTACGGCATTTCTAGATCCAAAATTTTTTGTTATTCCAGTGCACAGCAGACTAGAATTGTCTTTTCTGGGTGCACGATACAAGCTAAAATCAGCAAAGGTCAGTGGGATGTCATGAATTTCCGAGAGGGGTTAGAAGTCTAAAATTAATAATTCCATCACCAGTTAACCTGCCAACTAAAAAATGTTGTTAGATCCTGTGCATGTGCAGCGTCGGAGGATCGTAGGATGTTTGTTCATGACTGGAATTCCTTGTCAAGCCACTCTGAGAACATGTGATTTTTGAGACCTTGCCCCGTAACAACCAAGCAAGATGCCAGGCCCGTGTTACACAGAGTGAAATTGGATTGCCTGTCAATTAGCAAGGCCAAGTTAGACTAGCACTGTGTAGCCTTACATGGTCTCTGACTTAGATGTGGGACACGAGTGACGTGAAGGGGGCCAGTCGGGAGACAGATAATGCAAAAACACTCGAGGTGGCTTTGCTTGAGACGACTGAAGAGCTATTCCCATACCAGGCAGGTGGGTGATGGTTGAAATATGAAATGCATGGAAATAAAAACATCGCATTAAATCTCATGGCTTTGTGTGACTCTCTTCTTTAAAAGCAATTACTGTGGCAGTAGGACCGGTGGCATCTATGCAGCACCGGGACGTAGGTTCCATCCCCGGCCCGGTGCAGGGGGTTAAAGGATCTGGCGTTGCTGCAGCTGTGGTGTAGGATCTGATCCTGGGATCTCCATATGCTGTAGGGCAGCCAAAAATTAAATACATAAATATTTTTAAAAAACAAAAACAAATTATCAGGGACAATTATAAATGAGGGAGGACAGAATCGCCTAGACCAAAGCGGAAGAAAGCCTTTAAAGGGCACACTGCACTTAAATTAAACCCAGATCTGGGGACATTGTGTAGAGAAGTGACCAGCATTCCCTTGTCACATGGATTGGTGCCCACGAATGAAGAGCATGGAAGCTTCCTGAGGCCCGGCCTGCTCTTCTCGCTCTTTCTGCTGTTTCCTCTTGGAATCCAGGCACGTGCGTGGCGTGCTCTTTTGCATCGTGGCCACTCAGCAGATTGGATTCCGTGTTTAAGAATCTGATGGAGGTGCAGTGGGTTCCTGCCATGGTGCAGGGGCTTAAGGACCTGGCATTGCCGCAGCTGCAGCTGAGATGCGATCCCTGGCCCCGGGAACTTCTGTATGTCACGGGTGCAGCTGAAAAAGGAAAAAAAAAAAAAGAATCCAATGGAATCATTTCATAAGCTCTAAAACCAGAAGGTATTTGAGCTGCCATCCTTTTCAAAGTCAGTAAAGTGCTGTGTCGGGGAAGCAGCAGAGCTTTTCTCCTGTCCTTTTAAGTTACGGACTGGGCGCCCTCTCACAAAAGACAGAGTAACAAGAAAAAGGACACACATTTATGTGGTGTAAGCTCTATGTGACAGGCAGCCTTCGCAGAGATGAGGGCCTGAAGAAATGGTTGAACCCGAGTATTTTTACACCAGGTTTTTTTTTTTTTTTTTTTTTTTTTGTCTTTTGTCTTTTTTTGTTGTTGCTATTTCTTGAGCCGCTCCCGCGGCATATGGAGATTCCCAGGCTAGAGGTTGAATCGGAGCTTTAGCCACCGGCCTACGCCAGAGCCACAGCAACGCGGGATCCGAGCCGCGTCTGCAACCTACACCACAGCTCACAGCAACGCCGGATTGTTAACCCACTGAGCAAGGGCAGGGACCGAACCCGCAACCTCATGGTTCCTAGTCAGATTCGTTAACCACTGCGCCACGACGGGAACTCCTACACCAGGTTTGAGGAAGCGTGGGAAGCGATGAGAGGGCAGAGGGGAGCTGAGTGTTGTGAGCTGGGGGCACTGAGCAAGGCCTCTGCCTTCCGATCCCCCTCTGTGCCTCATCTTCCAAGGGAAGACGCCCCTTCCTCCGAGGGTAGGGGCTGACCTTCCAGGGAGGGTTCTCCTGCTGCTCCTCAGAGTCCTTCAGCTCACACTCCTCACCATGCCAAGGTGCCCTCTTTGGAGTCGTGTGTCCTGAACCCCATCAGCTGACATCCAGACGGAGCAAGTAATAAAAATCCCCCTTTTTTTTTTTTTTTGTCTTTTTGCTATTTCTTGGGCCGCTCCCGCGGCATATGGAGGTTCCCAGGCTAGGGGTCGAATCGGAGCTGTAGCCACTGGCCTACACCAGAGCCACAGCAACGTAGGATCCGAGCCGCGTCTGCAACCTACACCACAGCTCACGGCAACGCCGGATCATTAACCCACTGAGCAAGGGCAGGGATTGAACCCGCAACCTCATGGTTCCTAGTCGGATTCGTTAACCACTGCGCCACCACGGGAACTCCAAAAAAAAAAAATCCCCTTCTTAAGGCTCCATTCTGTGCTCTGGAGTCTGTGCTCTGCCATCGCCCACTGTACGGGGTTTGCAGTCTCTGCCTTGCCCTGGCTATTAAACACACTCCATTGGAAAGGTCCAAACCTTGTGTGTCATCATGTAATAAGGAAGAACTGGTATTTTCCTAAACTGAATCCCGTCTTTCCGTCATGGTGCTCAGATGGGTTCTGTGAGACTGCATGTCTTTCTACGCAGAAATTCTGTGACGGGGTTGGGTTACTTATGTAGCTCAGTAGCTCAGGATCATATCTGCTCTAGAAATTAAGATCAACTAGACTCATCATGATCTCCTATTTTATTTTGCTCTCTTGACAATTGTGATCATGTATAGATTTTTTTTTTTTTTTTTTTTTTTTTTTTTTTTTTTTTTTTTTTTTTTTAGGGCTGTACCCTCAGCATATGGAGGTTCCCAGGCTAGGGATTGAATCAGAGCTACAGCTGTCGGCCTCCACCACAGCCTCAGCAACATGGGATCCGAGCCATATCTGTGACCTACACCACAGCTCACGGCAACGCTGGATCCTTAACCCACTGAACAAGGGCAGGGATCG
This sequence comes from Sus scrofa, assembly GCF_054392235.1. Lineage (NCBI taxonomy): Eukaryota > Metazoa > Chordata > Mammalia > Artiodactyla > Suidae > Sus > Sus scrofa. The sequence goes on from NC_139401.1 coordinate 7,986,161, forward strand.
AACCCGCAACCTCATGGTTCCTAGTCAGATTCGTTTCCACTGTGCCACGACGGAAACTCCTGGATTCGTTTTTAGTTCCTTTGAGGTTTCTTATTAGGAATTGCAGATTGTGGAATGTTCATTTCAACAGTGTTCCTGGAATGCCTAAGATGATTAATGAGGGATTAGAGCAGGCTGCCAAGATACAGCAGACTGTTGGAGACCAGAGGCAGTCACAGGGCATTTAACTTGGAAAGAGCAGAATATGAAGCCTGTGGGGGAAAATGAAGTAGGAAGAGACGGTAAAAATGCTCAAATTCCCCTTTCCCTGAACTCTGTATCCATTGTCCGCTTTATATAATTATGTTTTCCCTTTGTTTTCGTGATCCAGGGTATAATTAACGCGAATGTGTGTTCTTGGTTCCTCGTGCATTCTCCCCGCAGGCAATTAAATCTGAGCATCTTGGTTGCAAGATGTATGGCACAGCCCGCACCCCACCCAGCACATGGACAGAATGTATCTTCGATTCATTGCAACATTGGTTAATTTGCTTCAGGACATGAGCCAGCTGTAATCACTTACCTTTTCAGGGGTCGCTGTGTTCCTTCCTTGCCAGTATCTCCTTGTCTCCAGATACTATGAGTCTCGTGGCCTGAATGCCCCCGTTGCTGGCATTGTTGTCTTGGTGCTTTTTCTTCCTGTCTTTGCTCCCCCACATCCTCCCCATCCCTCAGGGTCTCAGTCATGCACCTCCCTCTCCGTCATTCTCCTCCACCCCCTCCCTGGTTAGGCTGCCGTCTGCCCCGCCTGCCCCGCTGTGATTTGTACTTGCACTGACGGTGATGGTTTTTGAAAAATATTCCTGGGCTCTTCCTTGTCCTTGGGCACCGCCTCCCACCTTCCAGGCAACCACATCATCCCTTCTTTAAAATGTCCGTAAGGACTTCGAAAGCAGGAATGGAAAGAAGCATAATTAGGTCATTGTTCACCTCCGCTCCCAAAGCCCACTCTTCTTCTGAGAACCTCGGGTGAAGCAGCCAGTCTTGAGAGGCAGGCTTTATGGGGAGAGAAGGGATTTATAGCCAGATTTACATATCAGAAGGGAGGCTGGGGACCAGTGTGTCAAGTCTTACTTCCATCCTAGAATAGAATAGAGGGTAAGACTTAAGGCAGGGATCAGCAGACTTTTTCTCTAACGTGTCAGACAGTAAATGTTTTAGGCTTTGCAACCACTGAGCTCTGCATTGTAGCGCAGAAGCTTCTGCAGACATCATGCGTAAACCAGGGAGTTTGTCCATGTGCCAGGAAAACGGTGTTTAGGACTGGAATTTAGAGAATTTTCATGTTGCCAAATCTGCTTTTGCTTCTCTTCAACTATTAAAAAATATTCTTTTATTTTATTTGTTTCTATTTAGGGCCACACCTACAGCATATGGGAATTTCCAGGCCAGGAACTGCAGCTGCTGGCCTGCGCCACAGCCACAGCAACAGCAAGACCAGATCTGAGCTGTATCTGCCACCTACGTACACTGTAGTTCAAGGCCATGACAGATCCTTAACCCACTGAGTGAGGGCAGGGATCAAACCCACAACCTCATGGATCCTAGTCAGGTTCCTTATCCCTGAGCCATGAGGGGACCTCCTAAAAAATGTTCTTGAAGTTCCCATCGTGGCTCAGTGGAAGTGAATCCGATAGGAACCATGAGATTGCGGGTTCGATCCCTGGCCTTGCTCAGTGAGTTAAGGATCCAGTGTTGCCGTGAGCTGTGGTGTAGGTCTCAGATATGGCTCGGATCCCATGTTGCTATGGCTGTGGCATAAGCCGGCAGCAACAGCTCCGATTAGACCCCTAGCCTAGGAATCTCCATATGCCTCGGGTGCAGCCCTAAAAAGACAAAAAAAAAAAAAAAGGTGTTCTTTATCTCTAAAGAAAGCAGGGCTGGGCTAGGATTTGTCCTCATTGGGTACTGCCTTTGCAAAGCCTGACTTCAGTGAAGGCTCTCTCCTGGCAGAAACTTGAGGCACAGGAGTCGCCAATGAAAGAGCTTTTTAAAAGGTTTTGACTTTCCTTTGGAGTTACCTGCACTGGGAAAGGACTACATGAAGGTTGACAAGGTAGGAAGCCGAAGGCAGGAGCGTTTGCCCTGCTTGCAGTGGGAATTCTGGAACCCAGCAGCCCTAGAGGTTGTCCTATGTGAGCAGAGGAGAGGGGACATGGGGCGGAGTGGAAACGCAGGCGGAGTGGAAACGCAGGCGTTGCTGGTGAGGAGGGTGGATCCCCCCTTGTCATGAGCCTGCCTCTGCCCCGTGTCAGCCCAGAGGAGGGGACCCAGCTCGTCGTGGGGACTCTCTGGGGGATGGGCACAGAAAGTGACTCCTGGTGGTGACTTCATATGGTGCTGTGGCAGGGGGCAAGGTGACCTCACAGCAGAGGCTTGGGGTGGAGAGTAGGTGACATTTGGGGCAGGAGGAAGAGAAGGAGAGAAAGCAGTCCTTTCTAGGAACTGACTTGTAGAAACAGGAGGGTATTTCATGCATTTCCCCCAAACCACCTCAATATTAAAATTCATTGTTCAGCTCCTCTCAACACTGGGAGTTCTTTTAGAATACAGTCTATTTCTTTCCCTTGCTTGTTGGCTTGGTTGCTTTTTAGGACCACGCCCATGGCTTATGGAAGTTGCCAGGCTAGGGTTTGAACTGGAGCTGTAGCCTCCACCCTACACCACAGCCACAGCAATGCTGGATCCTTAACCCACTGAGCAAGGTCAGGGATTGAACGTGCATTGTTATGGATACTAGCTGGATTTTTTACACCGATGGGAACTCCTAATATAGTCTGTTTCTTAACCCCCTTTGTCCCTGGTCAGTCAAAATCCAGCCTCACTGCTTTGGAAATAACAGGTGCTTGAATATTCTTTGTTGAATTAAGATGTTATGCTTTATTATATATTAGAGAATGTGTGTATATATACACACACTATATGTGTATATATATATGTATACACACACTATACACACACATACATATATATACATACACACACACATATATAAAATAGAGCATATATTATATATATGTCCATTGAGCCTCTGCTATGGGATTATGTTGTATTGTTCGTCTCACCTTCATGGTCACGAATGCTCATATATTCTTTAGCAAGGCTCTTTGGTAATACACATTGATACAATGTGCATTTCTTATACCTTGAAAAGTGAATATTTAGCTTCCCCTTTTTTCTAACGGATCAGTGCATCTTTAATGTTGGTTGTTCTCTGTCAGTGTTCTGTGTGTAAACGGACCTGCCTCCTTTCTCAATCATTCTCTTTCTTGACATGAGCCGACACTGGTAACAGGTGGTAAATTGATTTGTCAGAAACAGTCTTTGTGGAAAGAGCTTTCTGGAACTTTCAAGAGCAAACGATCTTGAAAGATAGCTTCTACCTCAATTTAATTTGTCCAAAAACATGATATTTGGGACAGGAGTTCATATTGTTGCAGTTTTGGCACTTCCCTTACACATTGAAGAATGCGTAAGGGAACTTTCACTATTTTTCCTAACCCCCAGTGCACATCTGCCTTGCACGGAAGGACAGGAAGAAATCCGACAAGGATTTCAGTGTTCCAGTCAATGAGATATGTGAATGTACGTTGGAGTATTCTCTCCTCTGAGAATGACATGGGTTGAGCTTTGTTAATTTTGTATCATATCAAATGGAGATAAATGACTGTACCAGCACATACAGTGATTATAGTTTTTTGAATTGCATATATATATATATATATATATTTTTTATTTATTTATTTATTTATTTATTTATTTATTTTTCCCCTGAGAATCTGTTCTGGGCCAAACTGTGTCACCCATCCTCAACATTCACATGTTGAAGTCCTGACACTTAGGATTTCAGGATGTGACTGTAAGTGGAGTTAGGGCTTTAAGAAGGTCATTCAGGTAAAATGAAGTCATTAGGTTGAGCCCTAATCCACTATGACCAATATCCTTTGTGTGGCATATGGAAACTCCCAGGCGAGGGGTTGAATCAGACCTGCAGCCAGCCTGCATGACAGCATGGGATCCCCTCAGCAACACAGGATCTAAGCTGCATCTGCGACCTACACCAGAGCTCATGGCAATTCCGGACCCTTAACCCACTGAGCGAGGCCAGGGATTGAACCTGTGTCCTCACAGATACTAGTTGAGTTTGTTACCACTGAGCCTCAGTGTGAACTCTTGACTGATGTCCTTAAGAGAAGAGGTTAGGACACAGACACGCAGAGAGGGACGGCTGCGTGAGGACACAGGGAGAGGGGCTCTTTGGGAAGCCGAGGTGTCACTAGGGGATGGCCAGCTGGTTGGTCCCCAAAGGCCTCTTGGAGCACACCTGACTTGATTGAGTCCTAGAAGCCCAGGTTTCATCCTTAACCTTGAGACACTTGATCCAGTTGGGAGCCAGCAGGGGCTGGGTTTACTTTAGGTTTGAACGTGCAGTCCTCAAGATCCATCAGATGCTCAGGCAGATCTCAGTCCTCTCTTCTGCCTCCTCCTGAAAGGGCCTTTGCACATCATGATTCCAAACAGGACGTGTTGGCTGTGTTCAGCATTCAGCTGGGTGTAGGCACTCAGTGCATTAACAGCCCTCACAAGGATATCTTTCTGCCCGGAAGACTGCCATGCATGCACTGAGTGGTTATCCTTACTCACTGGATGCTGCTCCTGGTGTTGCTATGGAGACAGACAGCTCGAGTTACCTGAGCATCTCCTCAAGGCCATGCAGCACAGTGATGGATGACGTGTGCTGCTGCTTTTTCTTCTTCCTCTTCTCCTTCCCCCTCTCCTTTCCCTTCCTCTTTCCCTTGTCCTCTTCCCCTTCCCTCCTCCTCCTTTGCAGGAGAAACCCTGCACATAAACGCATGTTAAAAAAAAAAAACCAGCTCATAAAGAGGTTGTATCCCAACAGTCTATTTAGAAATTAATTTGTAATTTGGTGGCTCTTTTGGACACAGTTATAAAGGGATGTTGTGTTGCTGGTCAGTTTGCTGAAATCTCTGGAAAACCATGGTACACGTGGAGGTAGAAATTCCATCTACTGCAGGGGTTTGGTTTAAATATTCTGTATTTGGAAGCCCAGTGACCATTCGTTGTTGTACATTTTCTTAAATGGTGTGCGGTAGAAGTATATGTTTTGCACATGGACTATGGAATGAGGCAGCATGCCCATCACCCCTCTTCACTCACCCGGTATCACTGGCATAGACGTTTTCTATGGCTCCCCGGCATCAGGTGACAGCTGGTTGTTGAGCTGAAGAAAGAGGGCATCGTGCCAGTACTGCTTAGCTCTTCTGGAAACATTTTGAAAGTTGGGGTGAACAATGTTGTTACCCAAAAGGAAATCTCACTGTTTCAACTTTATGGGTTAACAGAGACCAAAACCCCAGAACGGGGTAGGCCAGTGATTCCCCTGTCCTCAATTTTTGCCCAGCCCTAATGGACCCAACAGGCCCTCTTCTGTCCTCAGCAGCCCTTCTTCCTCTCAGCTGCCCGTGATCCTCTCACCACCGGGAACCAGAAACCCCTCTGTGAGTTGGTTGAGAACGTGAGGACAGACTTCTGTCTGCTTCAGCTTTAAGGCCTGAGAGCTTGTTCCCCAAGGCACCGGGGCGTGGGGTGGGCAGGGTCTGGGAGCGAGTGGGCATCTCTTACCCTGGGATTCACGAGGGATCCTCTGAGGAAGAGGGGTGTGGAGACCCGGAGCCACAGAGACACGGAAGGGGCTGCCGACGCCAGAGGCCTCGCAGAGAGAGTGGGAGGAGGAGGGTAGGAAAGGCCTGGTGAGCCAGGGCAGCGGGAACAGGGCCTGGCTGGGGGTGGGGGGTTGGAGGGGGGTCTTGGGTGAAAGGGAGCGGAGTGCAAGCCACCCACCGTTGCAGTGCAGGAAGATGCACCGAGGGCAACGGGCTTTGTGCAAACGGACTCCGGTGTGATTGTGTAAAGGCAGTTTTCTCAGACTGCAAAGTACCCGCTGGAGAATGTCCGAGCAGCACTTAAAAGACGTCCTGGGTGCTGGGACAAGTTCAGTACCTCGTGGATGGCACGTACACCGAGACTCCTCATGAAGGGCGTGCAGAGGCTCCCGCGGAGCCCAGCTGGGGGAGGAGGAGGCGGTGACTGGGATCGGGTGGCCAGCACTGGAAGGGGGTTGGCGGAGACTGCACTGGTGATGATGGTCTCTCCAGCACTGTCTCCGGCCACGAGAACAAGACGGAGCAGCAGGGTGACACCCGGCGAGAGCTTATCCTCCCGCGGGCCCGTGGGTGGGAGAGAGAAAGGGCTGCCGTGTAGACCCGGGAGCCGGCACGAGAAGGTGCCCCTTGTCCCCAGATGCCCTTCTGGTGTCCTAAGTCAGCGAGCGGTGCCTGAGATGGAGTGATTTTCCACGGACTCTCAGAGAGGCGCTGTCAACTCCAGATGCACAGAGAGCATACCCTGCCCAGCTTCGCCCCCTGCCTGCCTGCCCATGGGACCAGGCTCCTCTGGGGACAGCACGTGGTCTAAGTGCACTATCCAAGGAGAACACAGAGATTGATGGGACCGATTACTCTTTTTTTTTTTTTTTTTTTCCCTTGGTCTTTTTAGGGCTGCACCTGCAGCACATGGAAGTTCCCAAGCTAGGGGTCACATCTGAGCTGCAGCTGCTGACCTACACTGCAGACATAGCAGTGCCCAATCCAAACCACGACTGCAACCTACACCCCATTCCATTCTGTTACTCCATTTGAAATTCCATTGTATTCCATTCAATACTACTAGTAATTAGTGTTAATTCCATTCTGCTGCCGTTTATTTCATCTTCAAGAGAGGAAATCACTGCTGAGGGCCCCACATACCTTGTTGCAACTCTGGATCCTTAACCCACTGAGCGAGGCCAGGGATCGAACCCGTGTCCTCATGGATAGCTGAGGTTAAGTCCTCAGCTCTTAACCACAACAGGAGCTCCCAGGATTGCTTATTCTTAGCACTTTCCTCACTCCCCCAGACTTGTAGCACCCCCCTGCCCCGCCAGGTCTTCGGAGGCGTAGACACCTGCAAGCATGGGTCTCTTAGTGGGGAGGGAGCTGTAAGGGGTGGGCCACACCCAGCTCTTTTCCTGCTGTCTTTACTTGGACACCAGCATGCAGACGGCTGACACCTGACAAGGGAGTGAGGAAGACACACGGGGAGGGGGCATCTCACAGCCATCGGGCCTGGCCATGGGGAGAGCTCGACGGTCTTGGAAGGCTTGCCCGCCTGGCCGTGCTGCAGGCTCACCTGGAGACAAAGCTCTGCAGTGGGACGTGGATCCTCCCTGCCCTCCTCACCCTCATGGCTTGTTTTGGCTCAGCTCAGGCGGGACGTCTATCTGTGCAGGTGCCCTGGGCTGGTGTTCTTAGGTTGTGAAGCTCCCCCCTTGCTGACGTTCTGGTGTCAAGAATGATGATCCAGTACATTGTGTAGCCGTAGAATAAGGACGTCTCCATGCTTAAGATGCAAGTGAAGGTAGCACAGGTGAGATGAAGGTCATTCCAAGGACCTTGTCTCCTTGAGCCTCCAGCCTAAGACATTTGACCTTCAGGGCTTCCTTGCTCCTGACACGTGAGGGCCACCAAGTCATCTCCCGTCAGAGGGGCCTTCTTGGAGTTGAACCTGATGTAGCCACCTGTAGATGGTTGATTATTATTATTTATTAATCTTTTTTTTTTTTTGGTCTTTTTAGGGCTGTACCTACAGCATATGTCAGTTCCCATGCTAGGGGTCAAATTGGAGCTGTAGCTGCCAGCCTGCACCATAGCAACACCGGATCTGAGCTGTGTCTGTGACCTACACCACAGTTCACGGCAACACCGGATCCTTATCCCATTGAGTGGGGCCAGAGATCAAACCCACATCCTCATGGATACTAGTCAGGTGTGTTACTGATGAGCCACAACAGGAACTCCTAATCCAACTTTCTTTTAGCTTTTTATTTAGTTTTTATTTACTTTTTTATTTTATTATTTTTATTTTTATTATATTTTATTTATATTTTAATATGTATTTTATTAAATATTGTATATTTTATATATTTTTATTTTAAATTTTTAAATTTTAATTTATTTAGTTTTTATTTTAGTTTTTATTTAGTTTTTATTTTATTTTAATGATTTTTTAGTATTAATTCCATTCTGCTGACCAAAAATTATGATTCAAGAATATTTTCTTGGAATAAGGATAATTCAAATCGCCACTTTGGAAAGGCACCCTGATTGGCTGGGAAAACCAACCCCTAAATGACAAAGCTATAGTCTAACGGAATGATCAGAGAGATTGGAAAAAACGAACCTCTCCTAGCATCTCCAGAAAAGAAATGCAGTCTTGCTGACACTTTGATTTGGGGACCTTGAGATCTTTTCAGACTTGTGATCCCCAGAACTATAGGATGATAAAATTGTGTTGTTTTAATAAGCCAGAGTGTCTGTGTTCGGTTGATACAACTGCAATAGGAAATCAGCACAGTGTCCGTTTTGTTTTCAGTTGCCGTTTCTACTTTTACAAAAGAATTTATGGAGATTTCGAAAACCTCACTACTGGGAGTACCTGTCCTGGCTCAGTGGGTTAAGGACCTGGCGTTATCTCTGCGAGGAGGTTCGATCCCTGGCCTCGCTCAGTGGGTTAAGGATCCGCGTGGCCCTAGGCTGTGGTGCAGGTTGCAGATGCAGCTCAGATCTTTTGTGGCTGTGGCTGTGGAGGGGACTTGCAGCTGCAGCTCCGATTCGACCCCTCACCCAGGAATTTCCATATGCTGCAGGTACAGTCATAAAAAGAAACAATAAAATAAAACTTTAAACAACCTCACTTACTATCATGTTGCCTTTGTCCAAGATGCCATTTTCTAAATGATGATTTGTTTCAACTTCAGGGCCCAGGACTAAGGTGATTGCAAATGATCAAATATTTATGTCCCCCAAACTATGACTGGAAGCAGTGTTTTATCAGTAAGAAAATGGGATTCATGACACTGCCTCTTAAGGAGAAGGTCTGTTTTTATAGAAGGTATTCTGGGCTTGCTTTCTGTTTACAGCAAGGGAAAAGAAATTTATGTTCAGTTTCTCGTTGCCTTTTACCAACACTCTTGTTATGGATGTTGGAATCCATCCTGGGTGTCTTCCCTGTAAGTAACACATTTATACTTTTCAGAACTCTTCTCGAGGTTAGCAAAGCTCTGAGCTGGTAAAAACCTGTTTGCATCTGAGAAGGGATGAACCACGATTGCTGGCGTCTTTGGGGACGGCGGCGTGCACACCACCCGTTAGAAACTCCGTGACGAGACGGCTGAATACAGGGACTTTTTGCCCATGTCCTTTCCCGTGTGACGCATGTAGGTGCTCGACTGGGCATGTGACGGAGAGCCTCTCCTTACACTGAAATGAGATAATTCCCTATCTGAAATTGGCTGTGGCCTCGATTTAATAGGCCAAGTGTTCCTTTCTGAGTTCTTCTTAACCTCTTTGATTAAGTTCAAGCCTCTTTGCTTAAGATAAAGAGAAAGAAAATCCCAAGCCTCGAACCCGCCTTCCCATTAGCCGTGTCAGGACCCTGTCTCCACCCCTTCCGCCAAGTTCCGGTGCCCCAGAGAATTTCCACGAAAGGCGGGCCTGCTGTCCCTGACCTTTGCGCGTGACTCTCGCTGGAAGCCGTGGTTGACAGTGATGCGTAACGTACAGTCGGGGTTCCTGGGAGCTCAGCAGTCTTGGGTACACATAGGTCACTTTCCCTATCATGATAGAAATCTCCCATGGGCATCAGAAGAACGGCTTCAGGGCGTGAGACTTCAGGGGGCACTGAGCCTAGAGTCTCCCACCGTATCTCAAATCCCATCAAATGCAGCCTTGGGGCCTTGTGTCCAGATTACCTTTCTCAGCAGAGTGCGCTTTGGCAAACAGGTGACCGGTGAGGAGGCAGTGATGGCTGACGTGACTTCCTCCAGAGTCCTGGAATTAACGTGAAACATCTCTCTGTCTTTCTCTTCCTTTCTCTCCATCACTCGCTCCTTCTCGCTCCCTCCCCCACGGCTTGTATTTTTGCGAAGATCTCTAAACTCCTACAGATGCTGTTTCATTAATCCTCTTCCCAGAGGTCCGGTGGACCAGGCCTGCGAGGACGTCTTATTCCCGTAGAGCTGGGAGAAGGAAAATCAGAGGTGTCAGAGTTATATTGTGGTAGATTAGCGATGGCCTGAGCGGACACCCTCAGGGCCGACTCACCTCAGTCCTCTGCAGAATGAGAGCCTTTCCCACTGTCGAAAACACAGCACAATGCAAACTACTATGTATGAAATGAGCTGCAAGAATATACTGCACCGCACAGGGAAGAGAGCCAGGATTTTGTAATAACTATAAATGGACCGTAGCCTTTAAAAACGGCGAATCCTTAAGTTGTACACCTGAACCTTATATAATATAGTACAGCAACTACACCTCAATAAAAAAATTTAAAAATATATATAACCAACCAACCAAACAAACGAAAAAACCCACACCTACACAGCTTTGCTTTTCTGCTAAAAGTTTAGGGCCACAATGGTAATTAAAGCAGTCAAAAAGGCAATTGCTTAAGAGCCCTCCCTTCGCACCCCACTTTTGGTCGTTCCTTCTCCATCCCAGCTCTGGTTCTCTATGTCATGAATGACCCAGTTTTTTCCCACTAAGTCTTCCTTCCCATTTGTAGCTCCACTCTCTGTCCCAGCTGCTAGAAGCTTCCTGTGGGCCTGCCAGCACGCGCGTGTGTGTGTGTGTGTGTGTGTGTGTGTGTGGTGTGCGTGCTGCATGCTCTGGCTGTCCCCTCCTTCCCAGCACAGCTCATTGCTCCCCGTCCTACACGGTCTTTGCCGTGAGGGACTGTGCACAGGGCATCTCCGGAAAGGGGCTTATTGTAAAGTACGTGGGGGCCGCCGGCTCTGTGTCATACTTCTGTGAACCCTCAAGAGTTTGTGGTGCTACCTTGAACCTAGTGTCTGTCCAAAGAATATGCAGTATAGCTGGCTGGTTCATCGGTTAACGCAGTGGAGCTGTGGATACCAGAGGAAGCTGCATTTTGCCAAAGGTCGGCATCTCTTATCCTACCAAAGGCTCGAATTACAGAGATCTTGGGTTTTCGCCTGCAGTGTTGCCGTTCATGCTTCATTCTTTTAGATATACAAAGCCCTGAAATAGCCCATCGAGCCATAGGCAATCCAGTTTCCTGTATTTCTAGGCACTCAGGTGCCTAAATACAGTGTGGATCTTTTTAGGATTTTTAAACCAAGTTTAATGAGGGGAAATTGCAAAGATAAATCCTTCCCTCGACTTATGAGAAAGGTGTCACTGTCTTGTGGATTGATTGGTCCGGTCCATAAGCATAGAAGAGATTGGAGGAAGGCAAGTATTTGTAGAAAATCTTAGAAACAACAGCATTATTAAGATAACTTTTTAAAAAAAGCGAGCCCCCAGTTTTGTGCAGGAGTTTTCCTCTTTGTCTTCTCGTGTGATGCCCATAAACACTGTATAAAGTAGAAGTACATGAACTTACTACGTTCATGCCACAGCTGACAAGATGCCCCCGAGAGTGTTGGCTTGCTCACGGCCATGCCATTACTAAGTGGGAGAGCCAGGATCTCCACCAAGGCTTTTGAACCCAAATTCAATGTTCTCATTCACCCCGGCCACCAAATTCTGAAACACACGGCATCTTCCCAGGCTGTGGATGGTCTTTGCGGAGGCCCTCACACCTGAAAACGACACGTGCGTGTCCAGAGTTGCATTTCTCTCGGGGAAAGCACCTCCATACTGCACATTTCTCAAAGGGTTTATGACCCTTATAAACCATCCGAGAGAAAAAGCCTAGGAAATGGACACTGTAAAACCTAAAGAGAGCCGGCTTCCCGTCTTTTCTGTCTAAACAATATGCCCATCACTCTCACAGAATGGGCCTTCAGAAAACCTTTTTCTCACGCGGATGGTCGATTGATGGTTTATGAGGCCACACAGATAATGGTAGTTATAGGTGATGGTGTTGCTTTACTTGTAGATGAATGATTTATAAATTGTATAGCATTTCCAATAGCCACGTATTAGATAACCATTTGCCCTGATGAAAATCACTGGTGACGTCCATGTCTTTCTCTCCAGACACCAGCCCCTCCATATAAAAAAGCATCCTGGAGCCACTGTGCTGGGCGTAGAGACGCTCTTTTTATTTAATTTATTTTTATATATTTATAAGATTTTTCTTTTTTATTTTTCTTTCTTTTTTTGTCTTTTTGCCATTTCTTGGGCTACTCCCACGGCATATGGAGATTCCTAGGCTAGGGGTCCAATCAGAGCTGTAGCCGCCAACCTACACCAGAGCCACAGCCATGCGGGATCTGAGCCGCGTCTGCGACCTACACCACAGCTCACGGCAACGCCGGATCCTTAACCCACTATGCAAGGCCAGGGATCGAACCCGCAACCTCATGGTTCCTAGTCGGATTCGTTAACCACTGAGCCATGACGGGAACTCCCGAATTTTTTCTATTCCAGTTTCTTTGCAGTGTTCTGTCAATTTCTGCTGTATAGCAAACTGACCCAGTCATATATACGTATACACACATACAGTCTTTTTCTCACATTATCCTCCATCGTGTTTCATCCTAAGTGACTAGATATAGTTCCCTGTGCTGTACAGCAGGATCTCATTGCTGATCCACCCCAGATGCAATACTTTTCATTGCTAACCCCAAACGCCCTGTCCATCTAGAGATGCTCTTTTAAGTCAGCAGAGATGGCCTTGTGCTGTGTCCTGAAAAAAACTGCACCAGCCGTTCACACGTAGACAAATCCTTTATAAAGTGCGCCCCCTGGTGTCGGGCTCTGCCAGACTGCCCAACACTCTGCAGTGGTCCTGATTCTGTGAGCAAAATGGAAAACAGGGTCCAGGCAGGAATCTGAGCATCAGCAGACTCAGGAATAAGAAGCTAAAACCTGACCCCATAGTAGAGAGAGACGGGACAATACGAGGAGTCAGAGGACAAGGTAAATTAACGCCTGACAAGCTCGGCCACTGTGGCGCTGCCTCTGAGGATGTGCTGCTGGCTTCAGGGTGTGGTGGGCACGTTCAGAGACCGGCTATGGTACCGTGGCTCTGATGAGAACGTTACTCAGGTCCTGAGACCAGGGCATGAAAGCCAGAAGGTCCCTGCTCCCCTCCTGACCCACTGGGGTACTTCATGCTTCCTGCCCTTGTAGCTTGCAGCCTCTCAGGACCACAGGTGCTGGGTCCCAGAGTCAAGGCACATTTGCCAGGGGACAAGAAAGAATCCGCTTCACCTGTTAGCCACTGCTGCGCCCAGGCACTTCAGGGTCTTTGTGTCTGATAGGCAATGATAGGAGACCTTCATCGTGAGAGGAGATAGGAGGGCTGTTTACTCCGTCCTTATTTTCACCCCGACAAGGAGGTGCAGCAGAAGCATGAAGTGTCTGGGCTGTGAGCCCTCAGTGATGAGGACCTGTGTTGGTCCATCAGGGAAGCTAGCCAGCCAGCAGAGAGAGCAGCCGAGCCGGGCTGTCTAGCGTGAGCTGCAGCTCTGCCGTCTGTCCCACTGACCTGTCTGGACTGAATTTCCCAGGAGAAGAAGTGGGGATATAGAGGAGACAGACCTGGTCCCTGAACAGGGATGGGGAACAGGTGGATTGAGGGGACTCAGAGCAAAGCACCCAGACGCCCCCTCCAGGAAGGTCCTGGAGCCCCCTGGTGAGGAGGGAGCTCCTTTAGAGCTGCAGTGCATGCCTCTGCTCAAGGGCACGTCTTTCCTGGGCAGACCCCCTCCCAGGACAGCCAGCCCAGGCTGTGGATCTGACCCAGGGCGGCTCTAACAGGCACGTCTGCTCAGGAGCTCCCGCGGGTAGCCAGGGCTGTAAAACAAGGACTGTCGCTCACCATCCTGTTCTGCAGGGGTCACGTCATCAGCTGCTGTGGTTGTGGACTGGCAGGGCACCCTGGAAGGAATTCAGGATGAAAACCAGGAGCCAGCCCCTCGGAGGAAGAGAAATGTCAGAAAGAAATTGTGAATCTGGATTCTTGCATCTCCCCATCCATAGAAGGGTGTGAAAAGCATTCCAGAGATGGCTGTTCCTTATGCCTCGCAGCCACCCTCTCCTGAGATGCGTGCCCGACTGCACATAGCCCTCGGCCCAACCCATGTACACAGGCGTGTCCCTCCCTGCTGCTCCCCAGCAGTACCTCCCGCAACCACCACCAAGAGGCTGTTGTCGGGCTGTAGTCCTGCAAATAACACCGGAGCTCGGAATTCCCGTCGTGGCTCAGCGGTAACAAACCCGACTAGTATCCATGCGGATGTGGGTTCAATCTCTGGCCTGGCTCAGTGGGTTAAGGATCCAGCGTGGGTCACAGATGAGGCTCGGATGCCGTGTTGCTGTGGCTGTGGTGCAGGCTGGCCACTGCAGCTCCGATTCAACCCCTGACCTGGGAAGTTCCATATGCTACAGGTGCGGCCCTTAAAAGGAAAACAAAAAACAAACACAAAAACCAACCAACCAACCAACCAACCAAAACTGACGCCCTCAGCTCTCACATTGTGCATTTTTAAATATTTCAGTTGACCGTGTCCTCCTCCTGGATCCAATTCAGTTTCGCTCCCAGAGGACTCAGCTGGCAGCAGCTATGCTCTCTGAAACGAGTTCTAAGGAGAAATATTGTGGATGGTTATCTACTTTTTTATTATCAATTTGTTCTCTTATTTCCCACCCCGTTCAGCACTTAACAGAAATGCAGACGAGATCTGTGGAATTATTTTATCTATCATAAATAAAATAATGTAGGGATAGCTCTTAGGTAAACCTATGAATTTAGATAGAATGTTACTTGAAAGCAAGAACAAATATGCACAAATACACTGTGGTATAATTTAATACATTTTCTGACTGTCGGATTCATTTCCTCACTGTGCAGTGAAGAGAAACGATATGCATTGCTGAACGGTAGTTTGCATTTTTTATTGCTTTCAAGGCGATTTATGTCTGTTTATTTTGTGTGGTTGGCACACAGCTTCTCTTTGTGGAAATTTTTCAAATGTGGTTTTAATATTTTCTTCTCACGAAACTAAAGGCTTATTTTTGCACATCGTGTGTGATCTGAATTAGTGCTGCCAACACAGTATGATTTTGCTAAGAAATATCCTAACAGGAGTTCCCGCTGTGGTGCAGTGGGTTAGTGATGTGGCTTGTCTCAGTGGCATTGCAGGTTCGACCCCTGGCCCAGCGCAGTGGGTTAAGCATCTGGCATTGCTGCTGCTGTGGTGTAGGTTGTTGCTGCAGCTTGGATTCGATCCCTGGCCCAGGAGCTTCCATGTGCCACGTTGTAGCCAAAAGTAGGGGAAAAAAATATCCTAACGGACTTCTCACCTCTCTGTTACTTTCTTAAGTGACCAAATCTAACACAAAAACTTTATAGACTGCTGAAAACCTTTACTCTGAAATAAAGGACATGAGTTATTCCTGCAGGGGGCACTGTCCTACAATATAAAAGGCCGACTGTGCCCTGGGCTTGGTTTTGCCCTGGCCTTTGGTTGTATGTTTCATACTAGGCTTCTTGACTTAATGTTTAAAAAATGTTTTTTCCCTGGTGTAGCAACAAACATGACCTTAATCCCTTATTATATGTATGTAATATGTATGTAATGTATATACAAAGCAGATGGCATGTATTCCTCCACGAACATGTGCCTGATCTTGAGGAGGTGTTAAATCATGTATGTGATTACAAAACTATGTACATATTGTTTGAGCTTTTGCTGTTGAACATCAGAGTCTTATTTTTAATGTATGCATTTTTAAAAGCCATCCAGGGAGTTCCTGGCATGAGTCCGTGGTAGTGAACCCTACTAGTATCCATGGGGACAAGGATTAATTTCTGGATCCGCTCACTGGGCTAAGGATCTGGCGTGGCCATGAGCTGTGGTAGAGGTTGCAGGTGCAGCTTGCATCCTGAGTTGCCGTGACTGTGGTGTAGGCCTGCAGCTGCAGCTCCACTTCAACCCCTTGCCTGGGAACCTCCATATGCCGCAGGTGTGGCCCTAAAAAGACAATAAATAGATAAATGGCATCCCACATTGTAAGATAATGCCTTGGCTTTCTGGGCTTCATTTATCATCATTATTATTGTATCATTGCTTTTATTATTATTATTATTATTATTATTATTATTATTATTATTATTACAAAACTGGTAAGCCCGAAGTTTTGTTGAGTCATCCTGAACGTTGCTGAGTTGCAGGTCTCTGGGTGAAGATGCCAGGAACTGGTGCCTGGAAGCAAGGCCTGGACCCCATGTGGTCCTGAGGGAGTCCCGAGA
The DNA here is from genome assembly GCF_054392235.1 of Sus scrofa. Taxonomy (NCBI): domain Eukaryota; kingdom Metazoa; phylum Chordata; class Mammalia; order Artiodactyla; family Suidae; genus Sus; species Sus scrofa. The sequence continues at coordinate 8,002,544 of NC_139401.1, forward strand.
CCCCCTTTGACAGCCATTCTCAGCTGGAAGAGTGACCCTCTTGGCACGAGGCCCACTCTGCAGCACCTCAAGGATTTAGGGCCTAAATATTATGCCTAAAAACCTTGGAGTCTGTCCTTTTGGAAAGACCCAAGTTGGAATATGGTTACCAGCTTGAGTTTCTTTTTTTTTTTTTTTATTTTAAATGATTTTCATTTCTTTTCCATTATAGCTGGTTTGCAGTGTTCTGTTAGTTTTCTACTGTTCAGCAAGGTGACCCGGTCACACATACATATATACATTCTTTTTTCTCGTATTACCATGCTCCATTGCAAGTGACCAGATACAGTCTCCAGGGCTACACAGCAGGATCTCATTGCGTATCCACTCCAAAGGCAAGAGTAGCATGTCCATGTCAAGTGTGGAAGAATGCTCGCATCTGCAGACTCCAGGTGCTCGGATTCAGATGCAGGTAGGACCTCCCTGCCCTTCCGACTGACCGAGGGCAGTAGAGGCCTGAGCAGTTACAGTCCCGAGGTTCCACGAGGCGAGCTGGGTGGTGGCCCTACCTTTACCGTCTCTTTTCAACCCTTTCTCAGTGTGGAACTAACTCACTGTACCAGGCTGTCTCACAGCCACCCTCTGCGAAGCAGCCTGGGAGTCAGGCAGCCTGGGAGTCAGGCACTGGGTGGCTTTGTGGGATCACTTGCCTTTTCACATCGATGTCCACCCACTGACCTCATGTCCACCCCCATCCTGACCCCCTGAGGTCCGAGGGCCTGGCTCTGTCTTGGAAGTGTGGATCCACCATCCCACTGCTTCCTGTGTCTAGGCTGGGTTTGCATCTCCCCGGCTCAGCCGGTTCAGCGGTTTCCGTCGCAGGTACAGACTCTGTGGATTTCATGCATAGCATACTCCCTGCGCCTGTAAGACCAGCTCTTTGATGGGTGCTTCTAGCCTAACCCGTGAGGTGCTTCTTTTTTTCAGTATTTTTGAGGTATGGTTGACAAAGTTGTAGGATGGTGAAAGGGTTAAGGTGTGGATTTGATGTGTAGAGAGACGGTGAAGGCTCCCCACCCTCCTCCCGCCTCGAGTTAATTCCCACGCCCCCCGTGGCTCGTGCATTTCCCTTCGAGGGAGGGAGCCTGTGTTCAGGGTTGGGAAGGAAATGCAATCTCACAGGCAAGGCACCTGCGTGATTATTTTCCTCCAGGACAGGAGGTGGGAAAAGCCACGTATGAAGGACATCCAGAAGGTCAGAGCTTGTAGGGGGCACTGCTCTGAGCACGGTCTGTGGACACTTGGGGTGCAGTGGGCTGAGCTTTCCCATGGCCCTCACTGCTCCCTCTGGGTTGCACAGACTGCGGGCACTTGCGTCAAGGGGCTTCTCCCCCCTTTGCTTTGCCCAGTGTGCATGTGGTGGGGGCGCTGTGCACAAACTCAGCCCCTCATGACAGGAGAGGCTATGAGCACCCAAGGGGACCCCATCCGTGGCAGGAGGCTGGTGCCCAGTTCTGCCCAGCTGACAGCAGGAGTCTGCCTGTCGCTTCACTGCGTGTCTCCCAGAGGACCGCAGGCAGGTGATGGTGAGCGGAGCCCAGACCCACTGCATCCGGTAACACAGGCCTCCAGGTACCTCTGTGCAGGATGATGTGTGGATGGAGGCCGTGGCTTCTCTTCTCTCACTACCCTTGGCTTTGGAGTTTCCCCTGTTCCCCACTGAATCCCCTTCCTTAAGGCACGCTGGGACGTGGCGGGATTTCTCATAGATGCTGATGCCTCAGAGTGAGGGACTGTGACCTTGCCCATGCTGCCCCCGTGACCTGCGGGAGAAGCAGCTGAAGCTCTTCTGCAGACTCAGATTTCTGGCGCCCTCACGCAGCCTGCTGAATCAGGATGGAGCCTGCCTCTTACACCAGCGGAAGTCTGCACAGTGACGTTGAGAGCTCATGACCTTGTTGCTCAGAACTTAGAACACCTCATGACCTGGAGAACCTGCGAGGACACATTACCCGCCCCGTTCCCAGCCTCCTTTTCAGCTGGGCTGGGGTGGAGCTCAGGGCCCCCACGTCTCCCAGGCTTCCGGGCCATCATGCTGTTGTTGCCAATTTGAAGACTGGAGAACCACCAAACTGGAGTTCCTGTTGTGGCACAGCAGAAATGAATCCAACTAGTATCCATGAGGAGGCAGGTTCGATCCCTGGCCTTGCTCAGTGGGTCGGGGATCCATTGTTGCTGAGATGTGTAGGTCACAGATGTGGCTCAGATTCTGTGTTGCTGTGGCTGTGGTGTAGGCCAGCAGCTACAGCTCTGAATCGACCCCTAGCCTGGGAACTTCCATATGCTGCAGGTGTGGCCCTAAAAAGACAAAAAAAGAGAGAGAGAGAGTGAGAGAGAGAGAGAGAGAGAGAGAGAGAGAGAGAGAGAGAGAGAGAAAGAAAAAGGAAAAGGAAGGAAGGAAGGAGGAAGGAAGGAAGGAAAGAAAGAGTTCTTGTTGTGATGCTGCAGAAACGCATGTGTCTATATCCATGAGGATGCTAGTTTGATACCTGGCTTTGCTCAGAGGGTCGGGGATCCGGCGTTGCCGTGAGCTGTGGTGTAGGTTGCAGATGCAGCTTGCGTCCCACATTGCTATAGCTGTGACGGATTCTGGTGGCTGTGGTGTAGGCTGGCAGCTGTAGCTCCGATTCAACCCCTAGCCAGGGAACTTCTGTATGCTGCAGGTGTGGCCCTAAAAAAAAAGAAAGAAAGAAAGAAAGAAAGAAATAGAAAGAAAGAAAAGAATTTAAAAATCAAATTCCAAAGAAATATGCATCTGGCACCCTCATCATTGTACCTGCAAAGTCGGGGAGAGGCAGAGAAGGGGAGAGTGAAAGAATGACGTGGACAGCACGTTTTGGGGGAATGGATCTGTGTGACCCCTAATCACTACAGCTGGGTGTTTTGTGTCCCTGGGCTGTCAAGCAAGGACACAGTGGTATTTAGTAGCTTCCCATGCACTTCACACCCTGGGAATGTGACCCTGGCTTCAACCACAGCGGAAGGGCGCACGTTGTTTCACTGAATACCCCAAGCCGCCCCTCTTCAGGGAATACCCATCCCGGTGCCAGTGCAGATGCCAGAGCCTGTGCGCATACTCTGTGCCGTAATCCCTTTTCCGTGTGCTCTCCCGTGATCATGAGCCTTGGGTGCGTGACTTGTAAACACGGGGGCAGTGGCAGAGGAAGGAGGGGTTGGTAGCCAGTCCACCACATGTATTCTTACGTTTGAGCTCGGCAACTTTCAGTGGCCAGATAATTGCAGCATCAGTCGACAGGTAGATCAACAGAGTACATGGTGTAATTTATGAGCATCTTCAAGGAGACAAGCAGTGCCCAACTCTCTATTTTTGATAGCCTTATTGACATGTATTTCATAGACCATAAAATTCATTGGCCATTGTAAAGGCCCTGCCGCATTCAGTGGTACGTAAGATATTCTTGTGGGTGTGAACTTAAGTGACCAGCTTACATATTCATTGCTAAATTTTATGGTGTGGATAATTTCAACAAAATTTTTTTTTTTTTTGGTCTTTTTAGGGCTGCACCTGCAGTATGTGGCAGTTCCCAGGCTAGGGGTCGAATCAGAGCTGCAGCTGTTGGCCGACACCAGAGCCACAGCAACGCCAGATCCGAGCTGCATCTTCAACCTACACCACAGCTCACGGCAACGCAAACATTTTTTTTTCCTTTGCAGAGTGGCTTCATTGGGGTAGAGTTGGTACCAGCTTAAAAACAGACGTACTTGGGGAGTTCCCTTCGTGGCTCAGCGGTTGATGAATCCAACTGAATCCAACGAGGGTCCATGAGGATGTGGGTTCGATCCCTGGCCTTGCTCAGTGGGTTAAGGATCCTGTGTTGCTGTGGCTGTGGTGTAGGCCAGCAGCTATAGCTCCAATTCATCCTCTAGACTGGGAGCCTCCATATGCTGCAGGCACAGCCCTAAAAAAGCAAAAAGAAAAGAAAAAAGCCAATATCCTTAATTTTGAAACAATAATTTGTAAACATATATAAAATTTTGAGATGAATGATGACACATGTATTACTTTGAAACAATCACCAACTTGCAAGTAGAGTTCAAAGGACTTTTTTTTTTTCCTGAAAGCTTTGGAGGCGGATTTCCCGTCTGAGGCCTCGGGCCCTGAGTGGTTTAGTGTGCGCGTTGGCACGTAGTAGACAGTATAGGCATCAGTGGCAGGAACTCTGCACTATCTTCCGGTGACCAGACAGACCCCTTTCAGGCTTCACCTGCTGTCCTCTCGACATGCTCTACAGCCAGAGGAGCCAGTTAGAAGTAGGCACTGCTGAGCCCTGTCCCTTTATCTGCCCTTCGTCTGGCTCCTCATCTTGCTTTGACGTTCTTGGTCTTGGTGCAATTGAAATGTATCAACCTGTCATCTCATGGGATGCCCCTCTGTTTGGGTTTATATGGTGTTTCCTCATGACCAGGTCTGAGCTGTGTGTCTTTGCCGGGGATGCGCAGAAGCCAGCTCTGCTCTGCTCTTCACCTTCTATCCCAGTGTACACTGCTTTGATGCGTTCTGTTGTGGCTGCTGATTTGAGTAAGAAAGCCCCCAACTTCAGCACTCTTTTTTTTTTTTTTAATTTTTAAGTTTTTGTCTTTTTAGGGCTGCACCTGCAGCATAGGGAAGTTCCCAGCCTAGGCGTCCAATCGGAGCTGCAGCTGCCTGCCTACACCACAGCCATAGCAACGCTGGATCCGAGCCATATCTGCAGCCTGCACTCCAGCCTGTGGTGACGCCAGGTTCTTAACCCCCTGAGCAGGGCCAGGGCTCGAACACACATCCTCACAGAGACTACGTCCGGCTCTTAACCTGCTGAGCCCCAATGGGAACTTCTAACTCTCTTGTTTTAAATCAGGGGAGCTCTTTGCTTGATGCTAAGTCAGTAGGCAACCGAGCTCACAATCCGTAATGCAATCATTTTATCCCAGTTTGAGAGAGAAAGCATCAGTTCCTCCATGTGACAAATGACTCTAATCTCTAGAAAGCAGAATGACCACTTACTTATTGGTCATTAGATGTCACCTTTCATGTTGATGTCCACGAGGCGCTGTAAATGAAGTTGAACAGAAGTCGAGTATTTCTGATTTACTTTCACACCATGGTTTAATCATTTCTTTCTGGAAAACTCATCAAACTGAGATGCTCGTGGAGTGAGAACTTCCTAAGTGTTCCTTTAGGGAAATAAGAAACCACATTTTGGAAAAAAGAATAAATGAAGAATTTTTCTTTGCAGAAGACTGTTTTCCATCCCATATCTAGTTTATTCATATTGATGTAGAAAATCTCAGAATACGTAATATTTAAAGAACATATTTTCTCGTGTTTTAGACCTGTTTTATCAAGAAAAGAACAGACAGATGCTCAGAGTGAACCGTGGTTTCTTGCCTTCAGCGTGATGATCACTTTGGTGGGCTAATCCTGGGGGCGTCTTGTGCATTATAGGATGTTTAGCGGCATCCCTGGCGGCCTCTGCCCACCAGATCCAGAGGCACCTCCCGGTCCTGACAATCGAAAATGTCCCCAAAGGGAGTTCCCTTCGTGGCTTAGTGGTTAACGCAGCTGACTAGGATCCATGAGGATGTGGGTTTGGTCCCTGGCCTCGCTCAGTGGGTGAAGGATCCAGCGTGACTGTGAGCTGTGGTGTAGGTTGCAGATGCAGCTCAGATCTGGCGTTGCTGTGGCTGTGGTGTAGCCTGGCAACTCTAGCTCCCCTGTGACCCCTAGCCTGGGAACTTCCATATGCTGCAGATGTGACCCTAGAAAGCAAAACAAACAAACAAACAAACAAAATTTCCCAAAGATAGCAGATGTGCCTTTCTGGAGAACAGAAGGGTAAACAAACAAACTTGTCCCTGCTAGAGAACTACTGAAGCCAATGATAGAATTTTTATAAAATCTACGAAACTTGCCATTTACAAACTATGAGTGGAATTATAGACTGTCATTGAGATTTCTATTCAAGTAGAATTTTCAACATAGCCCTTGTTAAATGTATGGCATTTTTTTGGTCTTTATGTTTTTCTTTTTAGAGCTGTACCCACGGCATATGGAAGTTCCCAGGCCAGGGGTTCGAATCGAAGCTACGGCTGCCAGCCTGCGCCACACCACAGCAACGTGGGATCTGAGCCATGTCTGCGACCTACACCACAGCTCAAGACAACGCCAGATCCTTAACCCACTGAATAAGGCCAGGGATGGAACCTGTGACCTCATGGATACTAGCCCAGGTGCATTGCCTCTGCACCCCAATGAGAACCCCACATGTATGGCATTTTAGGTTTCTAGAAAAATACCACCTAAGGTTAAATTTCTGGAGCTATAATTTTGCACTGTAATGTATATTAAAACAGATGCTGTCGGGATGACAGTTTTTGTTAAAGTTCATCAGTGTTTAGACCACGCGTCACCCTTTCTCATGTCAATTACACCACTCATCCCATCCCTGAGTAGACTTCAATGGCATTCCTTGTCTCATACGAGGATGAGGTGGCTGGCCATGCCGTGGGCACGTTGGAACTGCGCTGGCGAGAACTGGTGAGATGAGACTTGCTCCCTGTGAGAATTCCGGTGAGAATGCTGTTCCCTGAGGCCGTTCGCAGACAAATGGAGACCTGCTCTGGTTGCTTGTCACTGGTCCCTGGTTTGACTTTTCCTTTTCTGTCCCGTGGCCCCAAAGAGAACGCTGTTCCAGGAACTGCACAGAGTGGGAAGTGGGTGTGTGCGTATGAACTACAGAAGTCCTCTTCTTGGCATGAAATATCTTTACCGAAGTCACTGCGTGTGGCGGGGGTGGGGGGGTGGGAAGATGCAGAACACATCCCTTTTCCCCAATCCTTCCTGAGCTCTTGGACAGGTCAGAAATGAACTTGAGTAGCTACAGGTGCTCAGAAAGGAATGCAGAAATATTTCTGACGCTTTGCCCGTTATGCAAGTATTTGTTCGATGGCAGCTTACTGACATACCTTTACAAAGATTTTTCTGGCCAAGCAAGCATGTATTTTGGAAACATTGACTTGGTTTTTAAGATTGCTGGTGCTCAATCGTTTGCTCAACAGAGGAAAAGAAATGTTTGGGAAGTGCTTTTCACGTGAGTTGGCCCCTTATGGCTCCTTTGTTCCCCTCAAGAAGAAATCTTTGGGGTTAGTAGATGAATGTTAAAAGGGCACAGGAATCAAAGACATACCCGAGGAAGTCCAAAGAAGCCGGCGTGATTGCTCCCCGAAGGTGTCAGCTCTTGGCAGAGGGTTAAGAATGTTAAAAAAGAGGAGTTCCCATCGTGGTACAGCAGAAACGAATCTGACTAGTATCCATGAGGATGCAGGTTCGATCCCTGGCCTCGCTTCGTGGGTTAAGGATCCGGCATTGCCGCAAGCCGTGGTGTAGGTTGCAGCTCAGATCCCTTGTTGTTGTGGCTGTGGCATAGGCTGGCAGCTGTTGCTCTGATTTGACCACTCGTCTGGGAACTTCCACATGCTGCAGGTGCTGCCCTAAAAAAAAGAAAAAAGAATGTTTGCAAAGAAAACACAAGAATTCCGAAGGTAGAGAAATCACAGGCAGACACGAGACTAACAGATGTGAGCCACAGAAGGTGCTTCCGGGGAACAAGGAATTTCACTTTGGTCTACGTTTCTTTTTTTCTCGTTTACTTCCTCAAGGCCTCACTTCCTCCCAGACGCTGTCACGGAATTAAATAGGTGAGACTCTGAAGCAGGCTTTGGCTGGGTGAAATCTATGTTTCTGCTAAACTAGCTATATGAACCAAGGAGACTATGTCTGTTGCCTGAAAAAAAAAAAAAAAAAAAAAACGTGCAGTGGGAGAGGTGTGAGTTAAGTTTTACTGGGGGCAAGCTGAGGACTGCAGCCTGGGAGCCAGCTGCCGAAGCTGAGGACTGCAGCCTGGGAGCCAGCCTCTCCGGCAGCTCTGAGGAAGGGCCCTGCAGAGGTCGGGGGAGGCAGGATTGATGACCTCAGTGAAGGGGCTCCGTGTCATGAGCACACATTTTGGCAGAGGGCTGCTGGTGGTCACAAGGAGCCGATGTCTCCATGAATGCCTTTAGTGCTTTTCTAGGTTTGAGTAGGTGCAAGACACCGGGCTCCTAAAACTCTTCTCCTGAAAACAGCTGAATGTCTGGAGTCCTCTCCCCGCTGGCTTTCCCCGGAGCAGGGAACCCCTCACTCCTGGTCTCCGCCCTGAAGTCCTTTGTTCGGGGTGTGGAAGGTCAGCAACTTCAGTCGCTAGTGCTTCCATGCTTGTGGAGACCGAGGGCAGGGGGCAGGTTTCAGTTGGCAGCCCTCAAGACAACGAGAGTCAGTTTCATAGTGAGATGACTCAGGATGTCTTGGGTAAAGGAAAAGACGGCTCGGCAGTTGGTGTTCGTCCCACCTGGCGAGCTGAAGGGACAGTGGCCTGACACCCGTGTGCAAGGCAGGAACATTGGCAGTCCCCGGCGGACAAGCGGAGCGGTGAACTCTGAGCCACAGGAAACGGGAGGGTTTTCCATGTGCAATTGCTTTTCATTTCTGCTGCTACGTCCTCTCTCCTGGGAAACAAAATTAAGGCACACGGAGTGACAAAACTCAGAACAAAGACCCTGAGAAAAGTAGTCCATCTAGGTTGCAGAGAAGTGGGAAAAATTAAAGAAGCTTTACTTTATTAATAATTTACATTTCTAATGCAATTGCCTCAAAAGAAATTGCCCAGTTGTCTTCCAACCATAGAATCTTTCAGCATCAATTTTTAGTGTATGACCAAAAAAAAAAAAAGCCCCCAAAACCCCCCAAACCCAAGTTTATCCACGTTGGGAATCTGAGTCAAAGCTATCGATTTTATACACTTTCTTCAGAAAGCTAACAAATAACACTTTCTTTTCTAGAATGTTCCCTCGTGTGACCTGGAGAGACATAAATATAACCATTCGTGTTGTCACAAAGTTGGCTGTGCTGCTTGTGAACCCCCTCTCGTAGGAGAGCTGCCCGCTTATCCCCGTGCTACCTTGCACTGTGCCGTTGGGGACCCTCTTTTCCCGGTGTCCCTGACCCCAAGCCTGTCCTCTTTTCTGTTTGGGCTGGAGGCCGCGTTTCAAGGCCTCTGCTCCCCGGCCGTGGCCCGCTCCACTGCACAGCTGCCTGGGAGAGGAGCTGCAGGAGAGGGCAGAGGCGGCCCCAGGTCCGTGCTTTCACGGTGGGCAGAGTCACGTCCATGGGCTCGTCAGGTCAGGCTGAATCTCGGACCCTTGATGGCGCAGGTTGGATCACTGACACGGACCCTGGCTGGCGGTGGCCTTTCCCACAACCACTGCCTCTTGGTTTAGCCAAAGGCAGCGCTGCCGGACTGCAGGGGGTGTGTGGACGGCTGTGTGCATGAACCACGTGTTCTCACCCTTTCACCGAACAGACTCGCTTCTCACTGGACAGTGAAACATGGGACTTGAGGAAAACAGAGGCGTTTCTCTACTTCCCTTTCCTCATAAGCTCTCGATTGGGCTGCCTCTTTTGTGGCCCCAGGACTCTTTTTTTTTTTTTTTTTTTTTTTGCTATAGCAGCACAGGATCCGAGCCACGTGTCTGCGACCTACACCACAGCTCACGGCAATACTGGATCCTTAACCCCCTGAGGGAGGCCAGGGATCGAACCTGCATCCTTAAGGATGCTAGCAGATTCGTTAGCCGCTGAGTCACAACAGGAACTCCACCAGAACTTTGACTTACAGTCACTGTCAGTGCCTTGTTTTTTCCGTGTGTACCATGTGTATGGCCTGGGGGAAGGTGCCCTTCGAAGGTGGCTACCATCCTGAATCCAGACGGATGCCTTCCACTCTTTCCTCTGCAGTTCAGCAGAGGCACGGCCGGGGCTCTCATTTCTTTCATCCTGGGACGTGAAAGTACTCTGATGGGTAGTAGCCAGCTAGTCCATCACGAGGAGCAATATACTGGATCCTTTAATGTGCACTTGTGTATTTCCGGGGGCTTTGTGCAGTGCGCTTGCGATGACATATTTGGCTTGTGTTCCTGGAGGTGGAATTGAGTGGTGTTCGGATAGTGCTTGATAAATATTGACCGGAATGAGCTAATCTAAGATCGAATTGCTCCCACAAAGCTCACCGTATAGGGACAGTTTGGGCTGTGAGAAAATGGGCAGCATCTGTCATCATGCAGATAAGTGTTTTTAATAAAGTTTAACCTCTGGAGGGAGTTGCCTTCGTCCCAAGCCTTTTCTTAGGACTCCTTCAGAGGTCTGGGGGAGCTGAGCAGTCTCTCAACACCACATCACTGGGGACACAGATGAGTTCCTTCCGCCCTGAAATGATATCCACGGCTGCAGCAATAAGACGTGGGAGCAGGAGCATTTGATATCTGGGCTTAGAGCTACCTGATACAGCGCTGATACCATCTGAGTTTATCACAGAGTCTCCATCCTGGCAGTGTTCACAGCTGGGCCAGGTAGGCACCAGCAGCCTGCTTCCTGCATGAATGAGCACACGTTCTCTCGGAGGAGGGGCTGAGCGCTTTCTGCAGGCAGAACACAAAGAGCCTTAGCCTTCCATTAAGTTCGCCTTTTCTGATGTGGTGATGGATTACTCTGACGCTTCGGATATATGCAAGTATTAAATGATGGAATGTCACACGTCACCTTTGTTAAAAAACCTTTGTTTAATACCATTTCACGTTAAATAGCAAGGTATGTGTGCTTAACATCGTACCTTTCTTTTTCGTCAGCTGAATGTCCTTTAATTCTTTCCACCAAAACCCTTCCAACTAAACCCATATTAACTTGGCCAATAAAAATATCACCTAGGAGGGTCCATCATGGCTCAGGGGTTAATGAACCCGACTAGCATCCACGAGGATGCAGATTTGATCCCTGGCCTTGCTCAGTGGGTTAAGGATCCAGCGTTGTCATGAGCTGTGCTGTAAGGTGCAGACACGGCTTGGATCCCGCGTTGCTGTGGCTGTGGTGTAGGCCGGTGGCTACAGCTCTGATTGGACCCCTAGCCTGGGAACCTCCATATGCCTCAGGTGTGGCCCTGAAAAGGCAAAAAGATTAAAAAAAAAAAAAAACCCAAAAAACACCTGTATTTCTTTCTTTTTTTTTTTCTTTTTTCTTTTTAGGGCCACACCCATGGCATATGGAAGTTTCCAGGCTAGGGGTCCAATCAGAGCTACAGCTGCTGGCCTACACCACAGCCACAGTGATGTGGTGGGATCTGGCCTACACCACAGCTCATAGCAATGCAAGATCCCCACCCGACCCGTTGAGCAAGGCCAGTGATAGAACCTGCGTCCTCATGAATATCAGTCAGCTTCGTTTCCGCTGCGCCACAGCAGGAACTCCCCATCTATATCTCTTGCTGAAGAAATGGATCTTTGTGTGCCTTACTGAAAAAAAATTTCATTTGGAGTTCCTGCTGTGGCATAAAGAGATGGGTGGCATCACTGCATTCCCCAGATGCAAGTCCGATCCCCAGCCTGGCACCATGGGTTAAAGGATCCTGTGTCGGTGACAACTGTGGCTCGGATCTCCTCCCTGGCCGGGGAACTCCTTATGCTGCAGGGAGGCCAAAAAAGAAACAAACAAAAGAATAGAGTTCATTTGCAGATGTTAACCATACAGAGATAAACCCAGGAGGCAGGTGAAGCCCCTAAGGGGCTTCTAGGAGGGGAAAAGGTTGAGATTGTGCACAGTTGTGTTTCGGACTGGTACAAATAAACAAAAAGAGAGATGCGAAGAAGAGCAAGATTCTGAGACTGTGTTCAAAGGTGACGCCAAGAGAGAGACTGGGGAAGGGGTGCGACGGGGGTCAGGGCTTTTCACGGGGGATGCCGGTTTCCGAGGGGGTGTTTGAGCTTTGGAGGGGGTCATGCTTTAGTCGCCACCCTCACAGGAGGCATTCCAGAGGCACCATAATGCTCAGTAGAGAAGGGTCCCATGTCACATGCAACTATTCAGTCATTCATTCATTCATCAGTCTGTCTATTGAATGGCCACACCCATGGCATGTGGAAGTTCCTGGGCCAGGGACTGAATCCAGGTCACGGCTGCAACCTACCCTGCAGCTGCAGCAACGCCAGATCCTTTAACCCACTACTCAGGGCTGGGAATTGAAGCCTTGCCTAGGCAGTGATCTAAGCCACTGCCATCAGATACTTAACCCACTGCACCGAGGTGGCAACTCCACCTACACAGACTTTGAATGACCCACAAGGTAACATCGTGTATGACTCTCCAAAGCCAAAAAATAACTTTGTTATATATAGAAACCCAGGCATTCTCTTCAAGGTTCTAATGTATATTGAGTATTCTAACAGCAGCAGCCTGCAGGTAGCTGGAAGAAATATTTTACTTAGTTTCATTGAGAGTGTCACTAGGAGTTGTTCACTGATTGAGAAAACCCATCATTTTTGGCATTGCCCCTGCCTGAGTTGAGGGTGGTTACTGGTGGATTAGGTCACATGTGGGTTTACAACTATGCACTAATCTCTTATCTGTTTCAAAATATCAGTTTTTTTTTCAGAAGTATCCATATTCAGTTGAACAATATCTTACTTCTCTTGTTTCTAAGGTTGTTCTTTAGAAATAGGAGCAAGTGGAGTTCCCGTCATGGCTCAGTGGTTAACGATTCCGTCTAGGAACCATGAGGTTGCGGGTTCAATCCCTGGCCTTGCTCAGTGGGTTAAGGATCCGGCGTTACTGTGAGCTGTGGTATAGGTTGCAGATGCGGCTCGGATCCCGTGCTGCCGTGGCTCTGGTGTAGGCCGGCAGCTGCAGCTCCGATTCGACCCCTAGCCTGGGAACATCCACATGCCTCTGGAGAGGTCCAATAAATCAAAAGAAAGAAAAAAAAAAAAGAAAGAAAAAAAAAAGAAATAGGAGCAAGCATAGAATGGTCTCCTTCAGCATTCTGTTTTCACTGTGCCCAAGTGTTGACATAATATTTAAAAACAGAATCATAATAAATTATCCTGAGTTTATTTCTGCTTTGTATTGCAGTGGGCATTGTTTCCTATAATGTTTGTAAGAATATGTGGAGGGAGAGTCTACTACCTATGAATTTTATTTCAGGAACGTTCAAAGATATGAAGAAATATTGATGGTATAGCACGGGGATGGTCCAGAGAAAAGAACCATTGACGTGAATGATGCAGGGCTTTGGAGGAACTATAGGAGGCAGGAACTTTCATCCAGCATCTTGAGTAGAGCTCTAGAAAAATCAGTGAAGTTTAGGATAAAAATATAATCCATATGTAAGGATGGAAAGAGGCTGTACTTAGTAAGGGCAAAGCAGATTCCACGGAAACATGGCAGTAGAGTCGCTCTTACCTGACTCGTTAGCAAAATGTTGAACAAAATTGGAAAGTAGATAGCCTTTTTTTCTAAACCCAGATAAGAATCACCTGTTAGTTACCGAGCTGTGTCCTATAGAGTCGTCAGATAGGACTAAGCTCCTCCTGAGGAGGGGTTCCTGTCCTAATTTGAATGAAAATAGGGAAAAAACAGTTGGTTCAAAAGTTTAAGAATGGAATTCAGGTTTATAAGAAATATGACCAGTCATATTGCTAACAGGGCTAATTCCTTTTTTTTTTTTTTTTTTTTTTGGCTTTTTTTGGCTTTTTTTAGGACCGCACCCATGGCATATGGAGGTTCCCAGGCCAGGGGTTGAATCGGAGCTGCAGCTGCCAGCCTACACCACAGCCACAGCAACTCGGGATCTGAGCGTCGTCTACAACCTACACAACAGCTCTCAGTAGCGCTGGATCCTCAACCCGCTGAGCAAGGCCAGGAATCGAACCCACATCCTCATGGATGCCAGTCGTGTTCATGAACGGCTGAGCCACGACAGGAACTCCAGTGGGGCTAATTCTTGAAGTTAAAATAATCTTTATAAGTTTCTTAAAAAACGTATGATTTAATTTACATATAATTACATATTTTTACAGTTACTATGTATCATTATAATAGACAGTGAAACTTCCCTTTGCTACTTAAAAGTTTAAGAATCCTTCACCTTGAGAAGATCAGTCATCGATGCTTTTTTTTTTTTTTTTTTTTTTGCTTTTTAGGGCTTCACCTGAGGCTTATGGAATTTCCCAGACCAGGGTTCGAATCAGAGCTGCAGCGGCCGGCCTACACCACAGACACAGCAACGCCCAGATACAGATACGAGCCGCATCTGTGACCTGCACCACAGGTCATGGCAACGCCAGATCCTTAACCCACAAGCGAGGCCAGGGATCAAACCCGCGTCCTCATGGATACCGGTTGGGTTCAATCCCTCTGAGCCACCATGGGAACTCCTGTGCTTTCTTCTTCAAGTTTTGTATTTTTACTTAAATTCTCTAACTCACTTAGGATTCCCATTAGTCTTTGAAATGCTGCAAACACCCTGAGTCTTTGGTTTTACCCAGATTACGAGCCGGTTGTCCTGATAACCATTTACTGCACAATGTTCTGTCTTAATAGGGTAGTTCTGGGTCATTAACCCTCCTCTCTGCTCTCCCCCCATGGAGTTACATTTGGTATATTTGACTAGTTTCAACTCGAGAACATTATCCTAAGGAAAGCCTGACAGAAGTCCTAACAATGGAATATGCACAGGCTTCTTTCCATGGTCTCTCCAACAGACTTGGTCTTTCCTGTTTTGCTTCAACCTTATTGAATTTGATAGGGAAGAAAGAGCTCATGATTTTGATGAATTAATATTGAGATGATTATTTGAAATAGCTGCTGGCACTATTTTTGGTGACCAAACGTTTTATAACATTTTCCTAGTGATGTTTGAATATTCTTTGCTTATTCAAGATATCCTGGGGAGTTCCACTTGTGGTGCGGCGGAAACAAATCCGACTAGTATCCATGAGGATGCGGGTTCGACCCCTGGCCTCTCTCAGTGGTTGAAGGATCTGGTGTTGCTGTGAGAGCTGTGGTGTAAGTCTCAGACGTGGCTCAGATCCCGTGTTGCTGTGGCTGTGGTGTAGGCTGGCAGGGGCAGCTCCTATTCAACCCCTAGCCTGGGAACTTCCATATGCTGCTGGTGTGGCCCGAAAAAGACAAAAATAAATAAATAAAAAATAAAGATATTCTGGGCAGTTCCTGTTGTGGCACAGTGGAAATAAATCTGACTAATATCCATGAGGATACAGGTTCAGTCCCTGGCCTTGCTCAGTGAATTGGGGATTTGGCGCTGCTGTGAGCTGTGGTTTAGGTCATAGACCTGGTTCAGATCCTGAGTTGCTGTGTCTGTGGTCTAGGCTGGCAGCTGCAGCTCCGATTCGACCTCTAGCCTGGGAACTTCTATATGCCACAGGTATGGCCCTAAAAAGCAAAAAAAAAAAAAAAAAAAAGAAAGAAAGATATTCTGACATATTTTAATAGCTTGGTTTGCCATGACAGAGTGCCATAGGCCGGGTGACCTACACAACAGAGATGTATTTCTCACAGCTCTGGAGACCAGACGTCTCTGATCAAGGCGCTGGCATGGTCAGGTTCTTGCTGAGGGCGCCCTTTATGGACGGCAGGTGGCCAGCTTACCTTATGACACCCCAGGGTGGAGAGAGAGCACCGGTGTGTCTTTTTTCTTCTTTTTTTTTTGGTCTTTTTAGACCCACACCCTCGGCATAGGGAGGTTCCCAGGCTAGGGGTCGAATGGGAGCTGTAGCTGCTGGCCTCCAGCACAGCCATAGGAACGCCAGATCTGAGCCACGTCTGCAGCCTACATCACAGCTCTCACAGTAACACCAGATCCTTAACCCACTGAGAAAGGCCAGGGATCAAATCTGCGTCCTCATGGATGCCAGTTAGATTCGTTTCCGCTGAGCCAGGCTGGGAACTCCCAGGTGTGTCTTTTAGAAGGACACTGACCCCACTGTGGATGCTCCACTCTTAAGGCCCAGAGGCCCCACCTCCTCATGCATCACATTGGGTGTTAGGACTTCACAAAGGGTGTTGGGGTCGCAGGACAACAGACACATTCAGTCCATACAAACTCATTTCCACTACGTAGATGCAGATTATTTTCCCAGATGCTGATTGAGTAAATCCTCTTTTTCTATGTTTTATTAAAACACAAAACATTTAAATTTGTAGGAAAGTTTTGTCCAGATATATGCCCAAGAGTGGGATTGCTGGGTCATATGGAAGTTCTATGTATAGATTTCTAAGGTATCTCCATACTGTTCTCCATGGTGGTTGTACCAGTTTACATTCCCACCAACAGTGCAGGAGGGTCCCCTTTTCTCCACAGCCCCTCCAGCACTTGTTATTTGTGGACTTACAAATGATGGCCATTCCAAGTGGTGTGAGGTGGTATCTCATGGTAGTTTTGATTTGCATTTCTCTAATAATCAATGATGTTGAGCATTTTTTCCTGTGTTTGTTGGCCATCTCTATATCTTCCTTGGAGAAATGTCTATTCAGGTCTTTTGCCCATTTTTCTGTTGGGTTGTTAGCTTTTTTGCTGTTGAGTTGTATAAGTTGCTTGTATATTTTAGAGATTAAGCCCTTGTCCGTTGCATCATTTGAAACTATTTTCTCCCATTTTGTAAGTTGTCTTTTTGTTTTTTCAGTGGTTTCCTTTGCTGTGCAAAAGCTTGTCAGTTTGACTAGGTCCCATTGGTTAATTTTTGCTTTTCTTTCTGTTGCTTTGGGAGACTGACCTGGGAAAATATTCATAAGGTTGATGTCAGAGAATGTTTTGCCTATATTCTCCTCTAGGAGTTTGATCGTGTCTTGTCTTACGTTTAAGTCTTTCAGCCATTTCGAGTTTATTTTGGTGCATGGTGTGAGGGTGTGTTCTAGTTTCATTGATTTGCATGCAGCTGTCCAGGTTTCCCAGCACCACTTGCTGAATAGATTGTCTTTCTCCCATTTTCTGTTCTTGCCTCCTTTGTCACAGATTAACTGACCATAGGTGTCTGGGTTTATTTATGGGTTCTCTGTTCTGTTCCATTGGTCTCTCGTCTGTTTTGGTACCAGTACCACACTGTCTTGATAACTGTGGCTTTGTAATATTGCCTGAAGTCTGGGAGAGTGATACCTCCTGCTTGGTTTTTGTTCTTCAGGATTGCTTTGGCAATTCTGGGTCTTTTGTTGTTCCATATAAATTTTTGGATTGTTTGTTCTAGTTCTGTGAAAAATTAAGTTATTTTGGTTTTTTTTGTAAAGATCATTGTGTATTACAATAGCAGGTAAATATTCACTTGTTTTTATTTAGTTCTTAAATTTTTTATATTTAATTTCTCAGCTATCTCCAAAGGAATTTGTTGTGTCCAGCAGCTGAAATGTTATTTTTCCAGAAGTATCAATGAGTAGTAGAGCCTTCCTTGAGCTCATTATCTTGAATGGGGTGCTTAACTTGGATCCTCTGTAACAGCATTATTTAGCTGTTGGTCGTGTTCATACTGTTGAAATTGAAATTATTCATATGAATTGATAAATACATTATTTTAATTATTGTCTTTATCGTACCCTTAATGTATGATGGTACCAATCCTTTGTTACTTTTTTTTTTTGCTAAAAATTTCAAGAGTATTTTCAAACATTTTTCCCACTCTTTTTTGTTACTCTTTATAATTCATTTTATGGGATCATCACATCTTTGAGATTTTTTTCATGGTAACTTACTTATTCTATTATTATTGTTTTGCTCTTATTATTAGTTTTACCTTTATTTGCCTGTTAGGTAAAATAAGAAATTATGGATATCTGCACATTTTCTTATCTGTGACTTTTAAGTAGATGAACTTAAAATTAACTTAAATGAACTTAAAAAGATGAGTTTCAAGGATAATCTGATAGCCTGTATGTGCAGTCTTAATTCTTTCATCTTTTTGCATATATAATTTTGATTATTATGGTTTCTTATGTGTATGTGTTTATGTTTTAGTTTCCCCCATAAATACTGTCTTGTTGTTCCCCTTCTTTCATAGACTTCTAGAATACATATGATTCTTGTGGTCTTCCTGCTGAAAGTCACTTTTATATTTTAAAAAATACACTCTAATTCACTTGTCTTCAGTCACCCCCATAGTTAATAAAATTTTGTTTCCCTTTATTTATTTTTTTTTTTGTCTTTTGTCTTTTTAGGGCCACACCTGTGGCATATGGAGGTTCCCAGGATAGGGATCGAATCGGAGCTACAGCTGCCAGCCTATTCCACAGCCACAGCAACACCAGATCCGAGCTGCGTCTGTGACCTACACCACAGCTCACAGCAACGCTGGATCCTTAACCCACTGAGCGAGCAAGGCCAGGGATCAAACCCGTGTCCTCATGGATCCTAGTTGGGTTTGTTATCCACTGAACCGTGAAAAGGACTCCAAAATTTTGTTTTTCTTTCTTTTTTTTTGGTAATATGTTTTTATATATATATATATGTGTACATATATATTTATATTTTACATTTTTTTTCTCCTGTACAGCATGGTTACCCAGTTACACATACATGTGTACATTATTTTTTCTTACAGTGTCATGCTCCATCATAAGTGACTAGACATAGTTCCAGTGCTACCCAGCAGGATCTCATTGCTCATGCATTCCAAAGGCAAGAGTCTGCATCTCAAAAAATCAAATACCTGGGAATACACCTGACCAAGGAGGTATTTTTCAATGTTCTTGTATTTCCTGTAAACTTAGTTATCATTTGTGTTATGTATAATTTTGCATCTGAATTTTTCTTAAATGTTCTTGTACATTGGAGAGTCCACGTCGTGGTGCAGCGGAAACTAAGAACCATGAGGTTGTGGGTTCGATCCCTGACCTTGTTCAGCAGGTTAAGGATCCGGCGTTGCCGTGAGCTGTGCTGTAGGTTGCAGACGCAGCTTGGACCCCACAGTGCTTGTGGCTGTGGCATAGGCTGGCAGGTGTAGCTCCGATTCGACCCCTAGCCTGGGAACCTCCATATGCCTTGGGTGCAGCCCTAAAAAAAAAAAAAGATGCTCTACATTGTTTTCCAAGAATTACTTATACAATTTTATTAATCTTATGACATTGTAAATGCCATGTGTGTTGATTTTTTTTCTGTTGTAAGTTTTTTGACTTGTTGCAACTATTATCACATCAACTTTTCTATTCTCAAGTTTGGGTTTATTTTTACTAGTGAGGTTAGTGTAATTTACTTTTCATGGGTGATATACTCCCCACCCGCTGTGTGTCCTGGAATGATCTTTTGTTGTTTCCATTTCCTGAATGACAAGTTAGATAAGCAGAAAATCCTTGGATCAGGAGCTGTTTCTTCAAGAGTGTATTGACTTGGGTTTAATGTCTTCGATACTTAATACGGTGTGGGAGTTTCGAGCCAGTCTGACTTTTTTTTTTTTTTTTGATGCACTTTTTAAAAAAACGTATTTTTTAGGAGTTCCCGTTGTGGTTCAGCAGTAGTGAACCCAACTAGAATCCATTAGGTTCGATCCCTGGCCTTGCTCAGTGGGTTAGAGGTCTGGCATTGCCATGAGCTGTAGAGTAGGTCACAGATGTGGCTCAGACCCTGAGTCGCTGTGGCTATATGGTAGAGGCCAGCAGCTGTAGCTTGCATTCAGCCTCTACCTGGGAACCTCCATAGGCCATGTGTGTGGCCCTAAAAAGACCAAAAAAAAGTATTTTTTTAAGGGAAGTGGGGGCTGCCACCTTTAGAAGACACACATTCTGTTGGGTCAGGTGGAGTGTGGGTCTCACCATCTTTTTATCCTACAAGAAGTGCGGTCTTATCATCACCACGCCATCCCCAATTCCAACTCGGGAAAATCCAGATTTCCCACCTCTGCTCTCTATTCTCTTTGTAGCGCCTCTTTGGGGAGAGATTTCAGATACTTGTCCTATGCGTTCTATCCTGAGAGGGTGCCTGAAGCTGGTCCTCTCTCTCGGTAACTCATTTCTTTGCATTGCTAATCCTGCTGTGTTGGGGTGTCACAGTCCCTGGTGAAAAAACGGGGGATGGGGAGGTCCTGGATCTTCACAGCCTGGGTCTTCACAGCATTTCTCCCTAGCTGGGTAATTGGAACTGCCTCAGTGAACTACAGATGATGCAGTGGATCAGCAGGGTCCTTTGATTTATGACCTGTGTACAGAAATTCCCAGAATGGAATTAAGCTGAAGACTGGCCAGCTACCTCTCCAGAATACCAGCTCCTGAGCAAAAAAGAGAGAGAGAGAGATTGGGTTAATTCCTGTTTGTACACATAAGTGACCAGAGAAGTGTAATTGATTTCCCCTTTGAAGCAGCAGATGCAGTGTCTTCCCGGGGAAATACTAAGAAAGAAAAAACTCTGTTCGACAAAGGGACTTCTGGCTGACCCTCCAGCTCTGAGGCAGCGGACGGTCAACGGAAATATCCTGCTCCAATCATGTGAAAGTTTGCAAATTAATAATGCACGGGACAGTGTGGTAAACTAGAAACAGGCTTTGTAACTCCATCCACAGAGGCTAAACTCTATCCTTAATAAAGATGAGTGGTTAACTTTACCTGGTATGGCTCCACCAAATAAGTTAGGGTATTATGTCACATGCAAGAAATAGACTTCTTATATCAGTCACAGAAGAGTATGCGTGTGGTTATTTGTGTTAAAATATTTTTCCTTCTCCATCGAATAAATAGTGCATAGATAAGATATTTGGGGAGTATATTTTATAGATGTACCAAATTATTAGCTCATGCATGGTTTCCACATACCTTGATTTGGCTTTATGTGGCTACTTGCTGTTTCTTGTGTACCTCCGTCTTTTTTTTTTTCCTTTGGTTTTTTTAGGGGCCACAAATGCAGCATATGGAAGTTCCCAGGCTAGGGGTTGAATCAGAGCTGCAGTTTCCGGGCTACATCACAACCACAGCCACAGCCCCCCAGGATCTGAGCTTTGACCTTCACCATAGCTCACAGCAATGCGGGATCCTTAATCTACTGAGTGAGGCCAGGGAGCGAACCCATATCCTCATGGATCTTAGTTGGATTTGTTTCTGCTGCGCCACAGCAGGAACACCCTCCATCAAGTTTATTGAGTGAAGATTCTTCTTATCTCTTCCGAGAACACGTGTGGCGGGGTAGCTCTCAGCGGTGGTGTGAGAAATGGTCTTTCTTTTTCTCGAAGGTATTTCAGTGGGAAGTTAGAAATAACAGGAGTCACATTTCCAGGCCTGGCTGCATTCTCTCATAGCTCTGTGTTTGGCGTATGTTCCTTTCTCAGCCCCCTTTCCACCAGTGTGATTGGGGAGCCGAAATGTCTGCACAGCACCGTCTCTAGCTCTTGAGAGTGTTCCGGGAAGAGTAACTGCCATCCGTATTTGCAGGATGGAAAAAGATGTATCAGAGATGCAAAGGCAGGTGATCCTGGTGGCAGGAACTCTCCCCCAGGCCCCAGGTGGCTTCGGTAAATATCTATAAAAGGAGTGTCTCGTGCATGAACGAGGGACTCTTCACAAGCAAACACAGGTACCCCGGTGTGCCGCGCCCTGGCTGGACCGCAGCTGCCCACTTCCCTCTGCCCAGCATCTACCTTTTCTATGTGTCTTGCAGTGTCTTGCCCACAGCAATGAACTTAAATGAGCAGCCTTCTTACGTCAGTTCCCCTGCCTGAGTCCTCCTCTCCACGCCTGCTTTTCCTTGCAACGTGTCTCAACTAGGTCTTGAATCTCTGGCCCCACATTGCCTGCCTGCTACCTGCGCTGAAGCTTCAGGTTTGGAATGTTTTACAGGCTAGTGTCTGTGTTCTAATGGTGGTTTTCCCCTAAGGTCCCTGACGGGGTGTGAGCCCTGTGGTTCTTCATGATCTGAAACACACCATTCATTCCATGGAAATATCTGCCCTCTGACCTCTTTCAGGGCAACAGGATTTCCCAGTTACAGACCTTGGATTTGGATAGGTAGGTTATGATATTTAATTCAAGAATGGCAATATTATAAGAAAGGAATGCATTTGAAAGGTGGCTAGGAGTTAAAAACCTATTATTGCACACACATGTAAGATAAAAAGTGAGTAAAGGCAGCATAACCCATTATTTTGGATCAAATAAAAAGAGCTGAAGTTGCCCGAAAATGCAGAAGTTAATACATTTTAAAAAATTTTACTCATTGACGCATTTCTAATGAATTCACTTCACTCGTTGTTTTCCCCGTAAATCAAAATTTGCCACCCCGTGCACTTTTCTTAAAAACCGTAAAAACGGAATCACCTTGCAGTGTTAACGACATCCAGGAAATGATTCTCCACCCAGAAGTCGGCTGCCCTGTGGGTGGGGCACAGCAAAATTGTTCTCAGGATTTGTCGCACCATGTGCAGCTCCACAGGTCTTTGGAAAGTGCACGTCAGTATCTGCTGCCCGATTTTCCTTGGTCTTTGGGATCCCTCTCTGCCGGCACCTCTGCGGTAACTGCTGCTCCATGGCACATGACCTCTGGCTCATGAACTGTGTGCTGGTCTCACACTGGAGGGGCCTTGTTCACCTCCCTTGAGATTTGCATTGCTCTGCCATAGATGGAGCACTGGGGGGCCGTGGCGTCATTGCACCCAGTGTCCACAAGAGCACTTTACCCGTTCCTGGGTGCACGCCAGAAAATTAATTTCCATTCATCATAAAAATGTGATTTTCGAAAGTGTTGCCAAAACTACTGTTCTTTCAGAAAACCTCTGGGGTGGATCTTAAACTCATTTCCCGCTTCCCTTTGAGTCACTTGGATTCTAACTTCCGATCCCTCTGTGAGGATACCCAGGGAAGAACCATGCTCAGCCCTTCCCCCCAAGGGGGTGGTTTGACGGGAACCCAGGTCAGTGGTTCTTAGTGTCCATGCTGTTGGCAGGAGGAGCTGGGTTCTTCCCTGGGGGGTCCGTCCTGTGCACTGCAGGATGTTGAGTGCATGCCCGGCCTCTACCCACTAGATGCCGTCAGTACTTACTCCCTGCTTGCAACAAGTGAAAATGTGTCCAGATACTGCCCAGGGTAATCACCCGGGGGACAGAATAACTCACTGAGCTGAATTAAGGTCCTCTCATACCAAGGCTTGTGCTCAGCCCCTTAGTGTGGGAGACTTGGCAAGTGATATCTGAACAATGTCCAGGAGCTCTGGAGAGACGGGTCTCTCTCACGAAACTTTTATTGCTCATGTAAACCCCCACCCCCACCCCAGTGTGGCTGTAGGTAGTTATCTGGAACATTTGAAGTTTGCCTGGCTGGGCACTCCACAGTAATATGCCTCGGGAGTGCTCAGACCAAGAGGTACCATGGTCATTACTGTAGAACTGTTCGAACTTGAACTTGGAGTTCCTGTGGTGCCTCAGTGGTAACGAAACCAACTAGTATCCGTGAGGATGCAGGTTCCATCCCTGGCCTCACTCACTGGGTCAAGGATCTAGCGTTGCTGTGAGCTGTGGTGTAGGTCGCAGATGAGGCTCGGGTCCCGAGTTGCTGTGGCTCTGGCGTAGGCTGGCAGCTGCAGCTCCAATTCGACCCCTAGCCTGGGAATCTCCATATGCCGCAACTGTTGCCCTACAAAACAAACAAACAAAAAAAAAAAAAACAAAAAAAAAAAAAAAGAAGAAGAAGAAAGTGACGGGGCAGTGTGAAGAGAACAGAGGCCCTGCAGTGCTTGCTGCAAAGCACAGCTCTCGTGCTGTGGCTGAAGGCCCTTTCCGTGCTGGTTCCGTCATTTAACAGATGGGAGTGTTCATGGACAATGGTCTTTTTAAGATGAAGAATGTAGGCCTGAGAGTTGCCATCGTGGCTCAGTGGAAATGAACCAACCAGAATCCATGAGGAAGTGGGTTCCATCCCTGGCCTTGCTCAGTGGGTTAAGGATCCCGCACTTCTGTGGCTGTGCTGTAGGCCGGCAGCTGCAGCTCCCACTAGACCCCTCGCCTGGGAACTGCCATATGCCAAGGGTGTGGCCCTAAAATTAAAAAAAAAATATATATATATATATATATATAGGTATGTATATATATGCACCTGTATTTCTCTTCCTTTTTGAGACTTCGTCAGAGTGACAGGACTCCCCTTATCTCCAGACACAGTAGCAAATAAATCTTAGTATAGTCATTACGTTAGTTAATGCATTTTAAAAAGTTAGGTTTTCAGAGTAAAGATTTTGCGGGTTTCCAAAAATTGCTCGCTCCGCTGTGTCAGTTCTCAGACTGCCGTGTAGGAAACACTGTTTCCTGATTTTGACAGGTATTTGCAAGGGGTTCCTGAAGTGCGTTTATAAACTTACTCAAACCATTGTAAATTCTTGAGCTCACTCTCAAGTGGCATTGCAAAGAGAATTTCATTTTTTTTAATATTGAAAATTGAACTAATAGCCATTTGTTCACCACACCCATCAGCCTTTCTATGCTGAGAATGGTCTGTGGCTTCATCATAAAGTAAAATCTGCCATAAAAGATTCATGATGTGCCCCTGACAGTATTCTAAAAAAATGTGCTTTCTATGTAAGGACACTGTAAAAGAGGAGAGAAGCCAAAAACGATCGAGGGAGGAGAGGCATTTTTAATTAAGTGTCAAAGACGACAGCTTAGAAGGATGTAGATGAATGTGGTGTGTCTACTGGGCGTGTTTGCCAAAATCAACCACCCTCTCTCGCTTAGAGACACACCCTGTATTCGGTTTAATATCTTGGATTGTCATCGTGCAGTCCTGAAAGCCAACCCTGCGCCTGGCCATTTTCCTGACCGTGACCGCCCCTGTCCCAGTCCTGGGTGCCCCCCAGCTGTCTGGAGGAGCAACCGCTTGGCTCCAGGTAGCCTGTGCCGTTACCCAGAGGGAAGAACTTCGCCTTCACTTAGTACCTGAAGGAAACACACGGCCATGTGCTAGGCTGGAGGAGGATCTACGTAAATACATCAACTGCCCTGAGGCACCTCAACTTGGGAATGTTCTAATTGGTCACCGCCGACATGCCTCACCTCAACATGACAAAATAAAAATTACAGTGTGTTTAATATGCTGCCTTTCAGTCAGGTATTTCGTACTGCATTTGGCTTCATGACATGTGGGATTTTTATGAGGGTCATTATAGTAGGACCGTTCAAGGGAATCATTTCATGGTATGTATTTTACTCCTTATGGCTTGGCTTCTAAGACGGTAACATCCACTTCCCTTTAGCGTTGTGAATTAAGTTCACATATGTTCAAAACCCTCTCTGGGTTCTAATTGTGCCTGGCTTCAATGGGTTAGAGCAAAGCCAAGTAGAAGAGAAAAGCGAGTCTTAAAATCAGAAAATAGTGAATTAGCCAAATGCTTCTCTCCTTCATTTACTTGGGAAATACTCTGACCTTCTGCCAAAATGTGAAACAAAATTCCAGAGTCCTTCATTGCATCTCTTTTCCATCCCTCGATTAAATGTTCAGCATCGTTCCTCTGCCTTCATTACAAGAGGGAAATACGTACATTATCAAAGTAGGCTTCCACTCCCCTCTCACCGCCTTTTCAGAGTGCTGCAGCATCAAATTATAGAATTATGTAAGCGAGAAAAGCATGTATTCCCCTGGTCCGTTAAGCCGTGGTACTCATTTTGCAGAGACTCATGTGGGAGGGTGGGTACCAGAGGGAAGGAGACCAACACAAAAATTTAATTTTTAGTTTTGGCAACTCTGTGATCTCATAGGAGTAAAGATGACGGAATGTTCTATTTGGAAAGGACTTCATTTGTCCAACCCAGCTGTCTGCCCGGTTGGGAGATGGTCTGTCCAAAAACCCTCCGGAGACCTTCCTTCGAGAACGAGGAACGCCTTCGCCTCTGAGCCTGTTGCTTGCAGCTTTGAACAGATTGAAAGCTCCTCCTTGCTCTGAAACAGCTCTCTCTCAAATGCCCCTGCCTTACCTCTTGGGCTGTCGTTGCCACCTGCAACGTGAGAAGTTTTCTGAATGAAACAACTTGTGTCAAATGAGGATGGTTACTGTGTCTCCAGGCCAGGCCTTTGCTGCATTGCCTTTTCCTGCATCTCGTTTCCAGCGGAGGGCATCCTCTGCTCCAGCTGTTAGTTCACCCCTCAGAACATCTGTCCAAATCGTTAATACTTGTGTCAACTGGCTTGAAGCGGAGAATAGCACCCCCTGGAGAGTCTAAAGATGAGGAGTGAGTGGCAGCTAGTACTTCTTTATTCTTTTCCGCGTTCCTAGTTTCATTAATGAAGTCAGAATTGCATTAGCTTTTGAGGCAGTAATTACACTGTCGATGTATGCTGAACTCACGGTGAGGTAATTTTTTCAAGTAACTTTGTATACGACTCTCCCACATCTAATATTTATGGATTTGACTTTTTAAATGGTAAATGCAAGGCTTTGTACATTTTACCTTTATGTTAAAATAATGTCTATGAGTAAAATAATGTTTTGGAAAATCAAGTCAAAAATTTATACACAATATTATGGGATAGAGTTATTTATCCTTTTTATTGTTATTTGGGGGTTTCTGTTAACATTGATATAATATTTGGGCCCTCACATTAAAAAAAAAAATCAGAGAATTCACATTGTGGCTCAAAGGATTAAGGACCCAACCTTGTCTCTGTGAGGTTGTGGGTTTAATTCCCGCCTTGCTCAGTGGGTTAAGGATCCGGCATTGCCGCAAGTTGGGGCATAGGTCGAAGATGTGGTTCGGATTTGGTAATTGCTGTGGCTGCGAGGAAGGCCTGCAGCTGCAGCTCTGATTCAACCCCTGGCCCAGGAACTTCCATATGCCACTGGCGCAGCCGTAAAAAGAGAAAGAAAAAAAAAAATCGTGTTGATCTGAGGCACTTGTTCCAAATGGTTGAGGTCTGAATCTTTTTTTCTGACCCATTGACTCTTCTTTCCAAATCACATCATTTGGAACAGCCATATATTGTCCAGGTGACCAAATATGCTGAGAAAAAGTTGACGTTGAGGAATGAACCCTTGGCCACCAGGTTCCAATTCTCCACAAATCAACATCAGCTCTAACACTGGCCTGTTCATCGGCTGCCCTTTGTTGGAGTCAGTTAAATATTGATCAAAGAAATTAATAGCATTTCATAACCAGTAGTTCAAGGATTAACATTGCTCATGAATATGTTTTTCTGTATGTGTAAAATGATTACTGAGATTATCTCTTCAAAGTGTAAACTCAGGAGTTCCCGTCATGGCTCAGTGGTTAACGAATCTGACTAAGAACCATGAGGTTGTGGGTTCGATCCCTGGCCTCGCTCAGTGGGCTAAGGACCCAGCATTGCTATGAGCTGTGGTGTAGGTCGATGATGTGGCTCAGATTCCACATTGCTGTGGCTCTGGTGTCAGCTGGAGGCTACAGTTCCCATTAGACCCCTAGCCTGGGAACCTCCATATGCCTCAGGGGCAGCCCTGGAAAAGATAAAAAGGCCAAAAAAAAAAAAAAAGTGTAAACTCAAAAATGATAACAAGGAGTTCCCATCATGCCTCAGTGGTAACGAACCCAGCTAGTATCCACGAGGATGGGGGTTCGATCCCTGGCCTTGCTCAGTGGGTCGGGATCCAGCATTGTGGTGAGCTGTGGTGTAGGTTGCAGACGTGGCTGGGATCCTGCGTTGCTGTGGCTGTGTCGTAGGCCAGCAGCTACAGCGCTGCTTCCACCCCTAGCCTGGGAACTTCCATATGCCAGGGGTGTGGTCCTAAAAAGACAAAAACAAACAAACCAAAAAACCCAACCATGATAACGAAGTAATTTCACCCTAACTGCTCTGGGGAAAAAACCAAAAAAATCAGACCTCTCCCAAGGCTGTGAGGAGGAGGGAGACTGGCGAGGATGTGGAGAAAAGGGAACGTTTGTGCCGTGTTGGTGGGAGTGTGAACTGGTGCAGCCGGTATTGAGAACAGTCGGAGGATCCTCACAAAGATTAAAGCCAGAAGTGCCACACGATCCAGCAGCTCCTGAGCTGCACACGGGTTGAAATCAGAATACCGGGGAGGCCACTGCATCCCTGTGTTCGCTGCAGCAGTATTCCCAGCGGCCGGGACCTGAGCCCAGCGTCAAGGACCGTGAGCTAAGGAACGTTGCCTTCAGGTGCTCAGATTGTGGGCGCATGTTGCACAGTGGTGGGAAGTAACGGCAGGTGCTGAAGGGGAAAGGGTTGGGGGGAGATGGGATGGACAGGAGAGATCCCTTCCCCCAGGTGGGTGAGCTGTCACCTGGATTCATTCCTAGCACCTGGTGTCCCCAGAGACATCAGCTCGATAGGTGTATTAGTGCTGAGTTTCCTATGGTTGCTGTCACAAAGTATCACAAACTCGGTCGT
The DNA here is from genome assembly GCF_054392235.1 of Sus scrofa. Classification (NCBI taxonomy): domain Eukaryota; kingdom Metazoa; phylum Chordata; class Mammalia; order Artiodactyla; family Suidae; genus Sus; species Sus scrofa. The sequence goes on from NC_139401.1 coordinate 8,030,790, forward strand.
TAAAACAACACCCACTTGTTATCTGCTAGATCTTGAGCTTGGAAGCCTCTGTTGGGTTTTACAGGCTGAAACCCATGTGTCAGCAGGGCTGTCTCCTTCCGGAGTCTCCAGAGGTGAATCTCTTTGTCTTCCTGCTTCTAGAGGCCACCTGCGTTCCTTGGCTGGTGGACCGACATCATTCTGAGCCGTACTGCCCCCCTCCCATCACCTCCTCTGACGCTGACCCTCCTGCTTCCATCTCACAGACACCTGGGCACGCTCACCCTCTCCAGGGAACACGAGCCTCTCCAGGTGGCGTCAGGATTCCAGGGAATTAGGGAGTGAGACTAACTTCTGTGTGACCACGGTCTCCGGGTTGCCGGTTTCACTTATGTTCTTGTTCGTCTTCCTCCTGATCAAGTCCTCTGAGCTGGTGTGGGCTTCCTCCTTCCCTCTCCATCCGGAGACAGTCCAGACTGTGCTCTTAGGACATCCAGCATCTCTACTTTCCCCTTTAGTCCTTCATCTGCTGTTTTCTCCCAGATGGGGAACGTGCCTCGTTAGGAGACAGACGGAGCAGGGGGAAGAGAAAGGGTCGGGGAGGACCCTTGTAGGGGGGGGTGGGATCCAGACCAGCACAGGGACCGAGGGAGGAGACCCTTAGAAGGTTAGGATTTGCAGATGGAATGGGCTCTGCCACCGGTTGAGGCATAAATGACTACGGCTGACATTCATCGAGCCAAAACACAGATCAAATCATGCCATGAAAACATATTACCTCTGTTTCTCTGGCGAAGAAGCTGGCGTGGCATGGCTGATACCAAAGCCACATGGCAAGTAGCTCCAGGGACCCACCCATCTGTCGGACCCTGAAAGCCGTGTGTTTAAACACAGCCACACAGTCTCTTCTGCAGGAACTGCAGAAGAGAGAGAAGCTTGACTGAGAGGACAGTGACAATAAGGTCAGACCTTAAGGGATGTGCGTCGGGGGGACACACAGCTCTAGAATTCGCAGGTTTGAATTTTGCTGCTTGTCCTGGAGAGCCCTTAGATCAAGTTTTGTTGAGTCAGCGTCTTCAGTATCTGGCTCCTCTGGGTCCCGTTCTCACACCAGCTACTCTCTGCAACCAAGGCCATCTCCCCAGACGGACAGGGATGGAGGAGGATAGTTACACAGGTGGGTGTGGAAGTGCCCACAAGGGAGCATAGATAGAGAGGGAAATGGAGGGGACTTGGGGAGACCGCTGTGAGTTAATAACTGCGCAAGAGGAGCGTCAGCATGAGGCAGACTTGCCGGACAGGTGGAGGCGCGAGATACGCCTCAGGTCGTTGGGTGGGCGCTGGGGGGCGGCCTGCGTTCAGGTCCAGACCCAGGGCAGAAGTTTGAGGACCGCTCCCTGCTGATGTGAAGAACCACCATGACAGTCCCAGTCTGAGCTTCTAGGGTCAGTAGTCTTACGGGAAACCAAGGAGGCGCGACGGCTCCAGGAAAGAGCAGTGGCTCCTCCGACCCTCCCTTCCCCCCGGATGATAAAACTGGAGCCCCCCGGACCCTCGGGGCAGAGCCTCCTCGCCTGCCCGCTTGCATGTCTCACAAGCATCCTGTCCTGGTAAACCTGTTCCTTGCCTAGCGCTTTGTCTTCCGCTGAACTCCTTCTGTGGGAGACGTGACGAAGCGGAACCTCAGTGAGTCCAGACACGGGGTGAGTGATTCTCACTTAAAACCCTGGGTTCTCATCCCCATGTGGGTTCTGACTGGGTTCAAGTCATAAGTGCTGTCGGCTTCCAAACCAGTGAGGGGGCCCATGTCTCCAGGGGGTCTGCTGGCCTGAGACAGCCAGCAAGCTCTGTCACCTTACTTCTGTCCCGGCTGCCACCCATGACCAAGTCTCTGTTCACATTGCCTCGGTCAGAAGCGTCTGAGAGGAGGCGCACCCCTGCCGTCACGCCCCTCCTGCCACCACGCCCACCATCTCCCCTTGCTGAATTCCCAGTCCTCCGGTTCCCCTCCGTATCTGGCTACAACCGTCCAAGCTAAAGTTTCCGTGACTCCGGCCCCTCTGCCTGCCTCAGGGTCATTGAGAACTAAACCTAGAGTCCCCTAGTCCTTCTTTGGACTCTGTCGCACGGCAGGTGACCTTTGCTCCCGGTTCTGGAAGTTCTGTGAGTGTTCTAGCAACATTGACGGAGTCATGCCTGCAGCAGACTTTGCATGAGCCAGGATTGTTCCTGGAAAAGCCCTTCGCTGGGCCACTAAGGACGCCGCCTGAAGTGTTCAGGTCTCGCATGTCTTTAACCAAGCCTGACAGCGTTGCCAAAAGGTTTGATGTCTTGGCTTTCAAGAAGTATGCAGTGGTGCTGGTCCTCTGAGAGCGTCTTTCCTTGCTGACCTCCAGGACTCCTCTGGACTGGATGTATATGCTCAGACTTCTCCTTCTGGTTTCTGTGGTGAGACATGTCTTCCTGCAAAGAACTGGCCTTCTCCGGGTGACTTAGATGGACTCTCTGTCCAGGCTTTCTCAGGACACCGTAAGACGTGTGGGTGACTCCCTTGTTTGCTGGTGACGAGGACACGTGCTGACCTTTCTCTTTGTGCCTGAACCTGTTGGCAAGGGCAGACACAGACCCCACCTTTTTCCATTCTCATCTCAGGCATGATTAGCAGAGGTTGCAGTTTGTCCCTGGACCTCGCAGGCCACAGAGAAAAAAGGTCTCCAGCTCAGCTGATGGAGACGTACGCTCGCAAAAGAAGCCCAGCTGATAGTCTGCGTCTGCCGCTTGCTCCCATCTCTGCAGAAGCCTAAGGCAGAGCCACCCTGAGCACATTCTGACCCTCATATCTGGGGGCCCCGCCTTTGGCTCAGCCTGAAGACACACATCTCAACGGCCGGGTACCTTTTGTCTCTGGGAGCAGTTGTCTCTGCCGTCTCTTTCCAATTGGCAGCACTTGCGTTTTCCAGCTCCCAGGTTTTCAGTCTTTGTGGCATTAATTCAGTCCCCAAACAGACTTTGTTCTTGGTTCCTTCCTAGAAAACTCCCTGTTGTTTGTTTCTATTTCCTCCCTCCTTTTTTCCAGTTTCTAAAGTAATGAGAAATGAAGTTGCCTTCTGTCTGCAAGAATCTGAAGGCTGCGCTGTCTGCAGAATTTCCTGCTTTCCTCTGCCTGTGTCACTTTTTTCCCCCCTTAGTTTCGGATTAAGGCTTGGCTCTGTTACCATTGTGGATCTTGGAGACACACACACACACACACACACACACACACACACACACACACACACACACACACACACACACACACTGCTAATGTGTGACATCATTTTCTTCACCCTCGTCAGAACTCTGTCATATGTTACAGAAAGCCGTAGCTAACAAAGACATCTATTGTCATATTCCCAGGGTCTGATTTGTCATATCCCTCTCTCTTCTGGAGGACATCTCCTTTTTCACGTGTATATAATGACCTTCTTTAAAACGACTTCTTGCTTGGATCTTCATTCCCTGGAAGAAAGGCCTGAGATGCAGATTCCTATGCATAGGTTTATGTGGGGGGTGGGCAGAGGAGCGGTGGTGAGGAGCCTGGGGCTGAGACCAGGGAACGAGGGCGGCCCCTAGGGTGTTTGCTAGCACTCAGGTGACCCCACAGGTGGGGATTCTGGCAGGGAGCACAGCCGTACCCCAGACTCCCATCCCACCTGAGGACAGAAGAAGGTGGAGCATCTTTCGGGTCACTGATGGGAGCCGCTTTGGGGCGTTAACCCCTCCATAGGTCCAGGCAGATCAAGTGGGCCCTGATGGGGAGCGCGAGCCCTCAGCAGACAGCTTGGGCACCCATCTGCCATCCAGCATTGAGGCAGGGATTATTTGGAGAAAATGGTCAAAAAGTCTTTCCCTTGGATGCCCACAGATAAAGACACACTGGTTATCTGAACTCAGAAACAGAGCTGATTTGGAAGAAGGAAAGCCCCTTTTCCACCATCCTTTAGAGGTGTACATTGGACAAAAGCAATCACTTCAGAATATGACTTTTCTTTTTTTTTGCTTTTTTTTAGGGCAAGGGTTCCACATGCACCCTTGGCATGTGGAAGTTCCCAGGCTAGGGGTTGAATCAGAGCTGTAGCTGCCAGTCTACACCACAGCCACAGCAACACGGGATCTGAGCCGCGTCTGTAGCATACACCACAGCACACGGCAGTGCCGGATGATCCCTGACCCCCTGAACAAGGCCAGGGATTGAACCCGTGTCCTCACGGATCCTCGTTGGATTTGTTTCACTGTGCCACAGTGGGAACTCCCATATAATATGATTTTTTTAAAACTGAATTGATCAAGTTTATCAGCACACAGGCGACTTAGTTTCTAATACCGAGGTGGACTGAAGGATTTGGTATCAAATGATGAAGAGGGCAGCTTCTTCACATGTGCAGGTCTGTTGCACACACTGGAAGACCTTGCTTCAGTAAATACAAGTTCTGCTCCAAAGGCCCCAAGTGTCTGTAATATAAACCAGCCCCTATCTAATAAGGCAGCATAGTCACACTCAATAAAAGGCGTTTCTGAGACTTAAGAATCTGGAAAAGTGTTACACTTCATTTTTATGGACGCTAGCAGGCGAGACTCTGCCAGACGAGGGCTGAAGTGGGGAACTCGGCGTATGATTGATGTTGGTTTTGGCACTGGCTTTGGTAGGTCATCAAAGGTGTCTTTTATGGCCGTTCTCGCCTTCTTTGTTTTGTTTGCAAGTCTGTCTTTGCTTTGGGGTGAGGAATGAAGAATTGTATTAACTCCGTTATAAGAGTCGAGGTGTAGAGGCCTCCTCCCTCAGAGCATCCATTGGCCACTCGTGACCCTTTCAGGGCCAAGTGTTTCCTGGTATTCCCGACCGCGCGTCTGCCTCTTTTTATCGCTGCTCGTGGTGCACTGCATGCTCGCACACTCTCTGGTGGTTTGTTTCACTGCCACCCACCCGAACCACAAAAGCATTGTGGGAAGGTTTTACTCAGTAAAGAACACCGTACAGGGGAGTTCCTGCTGTGGCTCAGTGGTAACGAACCTGACTAGGATCCATGGGGACGCAGGTTCCATCCCTGGCCTCGCTCTGTGGGTTAAGGATCAGGCCTTGCTCTGAGCTGTGGTGTAGGTCACAGACGCAGCTCGGATCTGACATCACAGAGGCTGTGCTGTAGGCCGGCACCTGCAGCTCCCATTCGACATAGCCTGGGAACCTCCACATGCTGCCATGCGCCCCTAAAAAGAAAAAATAACCAAAAAAAGAGAACGCAGTGGGGTGGGTAGGAAATCATGTTGATGCAATGAAATTACGGGGATTTCATTTCTGGAAAGGAGTTCCTGGAAGGACCATTGTGCCGAGGTTGTTGAAGTGAAGACAGAATGATACCGTCCATGACGTTGGAGTCAAGTGGAGAGGAATCTGCCATCAAGTTTGTGGCTGTTGAACAGTTACTCACAATAAGCTGAGAACATTTAGCAGCTCTCCCCGGGGAAAGCAGTAGGAAGGACAGTAGGAGGGCACATCACCAAGCCTGGGCCACGATTCCTACAGTGTCACTCAGAGCTTTCTGGGTGCCACACCCCAAAAGTAGTTTGGTTTTTTTTTTTCATTTCACAGAGGTAAATGAGCAGTTGGGTTTTTTGTTTGTTTGTTTGTTTATCAAATAAGGTTCCTGTTGTGGCACAGCAGAAACAAATCTGACTAGTATCCATGGATGCAGGTTTGATCCCTGGCCTCGCCTAGTGGGTCAGGGACCCAGCGATGCTGTGAGCTGTGGTGTAGGTTGCAGACAAGGCTCAGATCCTGCATTGCTGTGGCCAGCAGTTTATAGCTCCAATTCGACCCCTAGCCTGCGAACTTCCATGTGCCATGGGTGTAGCCCTAAAAAGCAAAAAATTAAAAAAAAAAAAAAAAGCTTTAGGTTTTTAAAGTTCCATGTCAGAAAATATCCTTGTAGTGTGCAAATGGAGACATGTCCATGTAGAAACGTATTTTTCTTTTTTGTGTAATTAAATCAGACGCCTGGGAAAGCATGGTGATAGTTGAGGTCATTAGGGGACTGCTGATGCTGCAGTGAAAAATAAAGCAAAAATGGCCAGCATCTGTGGCCATCTGAGTGTATTCAGCAACCTGGGAAAATGACTCAGGCTTGCCGTATGTGTGAATTTTATCGAAAACGGAAGCTTTTAAAAACATGTGTTTTTTAAAGCGTATTACCCATTTTGCTAAAGAAAAATACTTATAAAATACTTTCACTGTCCCTGCCCTCAGTGGAACCTGGAGACTTTAGTCCATGTGGCCAGCCATCCAACACCACCACATGAACTATCGCTTGTGTTTAAGCCATGGTACCGGTCGTCCTCACGGTAGATGGGGCTGTGTAGACCGTTTGCCTTTACCTTCAGTAGCCCCCCAGATGCCTTGTTTGTTGAGTTATGGGTCTCATTTCATAGGCTTCCTGCTTCACTTTTACTCCCACACCTGCTGTGTTTTTGCACCTGATGGGAGTTGCATGCCCCTGGGACCTGTCAATCTGTCCTTTCACTGTTTAGCCGAAATTTGGTTTAACTGGAAATCCTGTAATTTACTTGGCAACTTGACCACACCCCCTCTTCAGGAAATCCTGAAGAAAGGAGCCCTGCTTCCTCAGCACGTTGCAAGGGAGATAGCCGGCAGCTAGGACCTTACAGATTCCCACAAAAGATACCCATGCCCAGCACAGAAAAGGCATAAGGGTCCCTTGTTCTTCAAGCTAAGAAGATGTTACAATGATCACGTGGTATTACAAGGCATCATGTGACACCTCTAAGCCTGAAGGACTCGTGAGAACAAGGCTAGAGTTTTCCAAGACACCTCTTAGGTGGACCCTTGTCTGAATCCCAAAGTTTCTGTGTCCATTTAGCATTATGTAATAGTTAGACACAAGGAGAAGTAGCTCGAAAAAAGGAAAGTTAATCTTAACTCACATACAGTCTGTAGGAGGCCCTAACAAGGATGATGAGGTGGCTTCACAAATCATCAAAGACCCAGGCTTCTTCCTGCTGTCCACTTCACCATGCCTCTTAAACTAAGATGGCTGCTGGGGCTCCAACCCTCACATACACATTCCAGAAAGAAGAACACAAGAAGAGAAAGATGAAGGATGCCATCCTTTGTTGTCTTCAAAAGCTACCACCCTGGGGTAATACTTTGTTTCTATTCCTTGACCAGAACTGAACCACACAGCCACTTCTATTTGCATGGGAGACTAGGAAATGCAGTCTCATTCGTGAGAAATTTTATGAGCATTTGAAGATGCTGCTACTGAAATTTACATATAAAAGCCTCAGCCATGTCCTCTGTGTTGACTTTGCAGTGTGTCAGCTCGGCTTGGCTGAATTACGCTTCCCAGAAATCCCCTTCCTGTATGAATCACTGCAAAGGAGAATATCCTTGGGGGTCAGGAGGGTGGGAGGGAAGCAGCCCCCATCTTGCAGGTCATCTGCTGACTGCGTGTTGGTGTGAGGCAGCGGCTGGGTCTGCACGAGCTCCACCCTCCCTGCCTCCCCCTCAGCTTCTCCACGTCACAGGGCAGGTGTGGATGCGTTAGCTCCCTGAGGAGGGGCCCTGCGTTCTCAGGAACCCTCCTCACCAGGGTCAGAGGCAGCAGTAAGGCCAAGGGTCAGTCCATCCTTGTGTCAGCCCACCGTGCTTATGGGCTCAGCCTGCTCCCCACGCGCCCCCTGGGCGCGCCTCCTCCCTTCCTGCCGCTGCCCTGGGGACTTCCTGCCCCAGCATCAGGGGCAGGAACACCAGCCTTATGGGGGCTGCTCACCAGCTCGGCAAGGGTGTCACCAGAGCTCTGTAATAGATCCCTGCAATCGTAGGTAACCCTGTAGTGACTGTGACTAGAAGTATTCCCGTATCTGTATCAGTCAAGTTATCTATCTAGATCTAGACGACATTGAATAGGGAGATGTGTGTGTGTGTATGATGCAGATAAAGAGAATATATATGGTACATGGACGGCTATGCCTTGTATCTCTTTAGTTGGAATATATGTCATATCTATATCTTTATATATCTTATATATCGATCACTGTATCTGTAGGTATATCTATATGCTGTATGTTATTTATCAGTGTATTCTTGATATAGATACCATCTACCTGATTGATAGCGAGCTGTATCTTACTGATCTGCATGTTAATTTTATGTATACATACACATGTATTTCTCATGGGTCTATCGCCAGCTATAGATGTGGACATTCTGCTGGTCTCCTTTGGTTGAACCCTGACAGATAAACTGTTCCTCTCACAGCCACCTGCCCTCCGCAAGCTCCAAAGACGTAACAGACCCTTGGTGAAGTAGGATGAACTCACCCCCATACACAGACACACACACACACAGACACACACACACACACACACACACACACACACACACACACCCTCAAGCTGGACTATTTCACCAGCTTCATGAATTAGAGGGACAAATGACCATGGAGGGAAATTGGGCAACGTCATGGTGATTCAGTCTTGAGCACACCCAAGGTTCTGAGTTAAGATCCGTGTCTCCACTCTTACTTCCATTTCCTTTCCTGTGTCAAATCGCACTGCCTCCGTAGTGAAAAGGCCACCTCTGCAGATGAATGTTTAAATACACCTGAGGTTACGGATCATGTCTTAGATTTGGGGACCTTGAACAGACCTTGTAATGACTGTTCCCAGGAGTCCCTGCTCCTCCTGGAATTGCCCAGGTTAAATGTTATTTTATCAGAGTCACTTTTGAAGGAAATAATGGGGTTTCTGATTTTTCGGGGGGAGCAGGGGCTGTGCCCATGGAATTGGAACGTTCGCAGGCCAGGGATTGAACCCATGCCAAAGCAGTGACCATGCCAAATCTGAAACCATTAGGTTACCGGAGATCTCCAGGATTTCTGATGTCTTTTGAGGCTAAAGGGCTACCGTTCTACCTCGGGTGCTAACGGGGTACCTGGATTTCTAACATTTTAAGATTCCTTTTCATTCTCGAAAGCAAAAGGAGGTAGAGGTACCTAAGTAGCCAATTAGAAAAGAACGTTTTTTTAAAAAGTGAAAACTTTAAGGGAAAAGGATGGATTGGGAAAAAATTTTAAGTATCTTAAAGAATTGTTTGGAAAGTTAAGATTGAATTGATACAACTCTGGAAATTGTGGGGAAATTGCACAAAGCTTTGCAAGATTCACGTGAAGTTTGGGGAATGATGCTTGTTGAATCAAGCTGACTGTAGAGAAAGGAATCTAGAGAAAAGATCTCTCGACATGTTTTGCAGTTTCTGTATGTCCTAAATGAAGGAGCACGGAGGCAGTTAATGAGGAAGGGAAGATGTGGATAAGACTCCTTCCTCCTCCCCCTCCCCTTCAGCCTCTTCCTTCTAAGTTGAAAGTATTATAGCCTCGAAGAGAAGGGCTTGCTTCTCAACTGCTGAAATCCTATGAAGTCTGGCGTTTGGTCTCATTTTTTAAACATTTTATTTTATTTTATTTTATTTGCTTTTTAGAGTTGCAGTCATAGCGTATGGAAGTTTCCAGGCTAGGGGTCAAATCAGATCTGTAGCTGCTGGCCTCCACCACAGCCACAGCAACGTGGGATCTGAGCTGCATGTGAGACCTACATTGCAGCTCACGGCAATGCTGGATCCTTAACCCACTGACCAGGGTTAAGGGACCGAACCTGCATCCTCATGGGTACTAGTCAGGTTGGTCACCCCTGAGCCACATCAGGAACTTCTTATTTCTCTTTCTTTTTTTTTTTTTTTTTTGTCTCTTTGCCTTTTCTTGGGCCGCTCCCGCGGCGTATGGTGGTTCCCAGGCCAGGGGTTGAATCGGAGCTGTAGCCACCGGCCTACGCCAGAGCCACAGCAACACAGGATCCGAGCTGCGTCTGCAACCTACACCACAACTCACGGCAACGCCAGATCGTTAACCCATTGAGCAAGGGCAGGGACCGAACCCACAACCTCATGGTTCCAACCTCATGGTTCCTAGTCGGATTCGTTAACCACTGCGCCATGACGGGAACTCCTTATTTCTCTTTCTTAAGAGAACCTTACAATCCAAATGGTAGACTAGGATGCATTGTATCAAACCTTCATGCTTTTTTGTTTTCCTTTGGTAACCAAGCTCAAGGAGTTCCCACCGGGGCAGAATGGGTTAAGAACCTGACTGCAGCAGCTGGGTCTGGTCCCAGACCTGGCACAGTGGGTTAAAGAATCTGGAGTTGTTGCAGTTATGGTGTAGGTCACAGCCATGGCTTGAATTGGATCCCTTGTCCGGGAACTTCCATATGCCATGGTGCAGCTGTTAGAAAATACACCCAAAGAAACAAGGTATCCTTTATCATTTACAAAGGATGTCCATCTGACAGGGAAGCTGCCTCTGTAACGTACTGCAGTTATCAGGGATACGCATAGAAGAACAGTAGACTCCCTGGACCCTATGTTTGAGTTAAATGAAGTGGGCTGATGTAGCCAACATAGTCTGAGAGCACACAGGGTTTACTCTTCTGCTAGAAGGTACACGCCTCACATGCATTTATAAATTTCATGAATATACTCAATTGAAAAAAGTGACCTGAAGTCTCTACATAGGGTGTGTGTAGTGCAGGACATTTGCGACTTCACATTAGAATATTTGCTATGAAGTGGCTTTGGGACACTGGCACCCTCATCAGCCTAGAAGACTATTGTCAGAGGTGAACACCTGAATCACACGTTAAGACAGTGCCGGCGACCGACCAGGATCCATCAGAAGCAGGAAGGTGCCTCTGATACTCAGCGCGTCAGTGCCTTAGCTCGCAGAACAAACTGTGCCTCAGATGTCCCCACGTGGAGCCTGTCCAGGAGAGGAAAAAAGGGATTTCTCTGCTTCAGTTTGGAACTTCTCTTGCACATCGCACTGTCCACCATGCAGTTTGTAAAGCCTGTTGGGGCTCTGGGGAATTGTGGCTGATTCTAAAATATTTGGAAGGATCAAGAGTAGAAGCTAAGTAGTTACGACCTAGGTAATTGATCCAGGATTAGTTAGGAACTCTACATTTTTTTTTTTTTTTTACTTTTATAGTTGTGAGCAATAACTTGAGTTTTACCTTTTCACCCTTCTTTTCTGCAGATAGAGCCTGATGATTTGAACACAAATGTCTTTTTTTTTTTTGGCGTTATCATCTGGTTTTAATCACATTTAATTTTATTTGAAAAAGACACATCTGATGCAGTTGAAATTATTTAAATTGTATAGGCTCTGTGGTTTATGATATTTCTGTCTTTGAAAATTATGTGGAAGGAGTTCCCGTTGTGGCTCAGCGGAAATGAATCTGACTAGGAACCATGAGGATGCAGGTTCCATCCCTGGTCTCGCTTAGTGGGTTAAGGATCTGGCGTTGTCATGAGCTGTGATGTAGGGTACAGACTTGGCTTGGATCGCATGTTGCTGTGGCGCAGGCTGACAGCTATAGCTCCAATTCAGCCCCTAGCCTGAGAACTTCCATATGCCATGGGTGCGGCCCTAAAAAAATAAAATAAAATAGAATAAAATAAAAGTATGTTGAGCGTTGAATTACATTGCTGTACAGCAGGTATTACCACAAAACTATAAATCAACTATACTTTGATAAAAAAAACAACAAGTTTTTTTTAAGTAGGTTGATGGTCTTTGGAGGCAGAGACCAGGGTTTCTGCCCGGATGTGTAGTGAGTGTCTGAGTTTGTCTTGACTGAGGTCTGGTATGTACACGCCATGCTCTGCATGCATGATCTCATCCTCGCGTCCCTCTTCCTTCTCCGCTCGGGCTGGAGAAGCCGGCTGGGTGGCTCGAAGCCACAGACTAAGGGACTGAGGCCTGGTGTGGGCTGCGGCCCCCCGGGCAGGATCTGTCCTGGCAGAGGCTCCGGGTGGCTGAGCCCGGCTGCTGCCTCGTGAGGATCTGTGTGAACAGCACTCCTGTCTTGATGGCCTTATTGCACAGGGATCGGGGCGCAGGACACATGCCCCATGCTGAGCTGGACCAATGACAGATGCCGTTTCCAGGTGATTGATGGCACTCAGCCTCAGAGCCTCTCCTCCGAATGATGACAAAAGGCGTACAGTTCAGGGGTTCTGAGCCCTGCAGGGATGTCTTTCACCTCTCCCAAGCGCTGTGTTCTGTGACTCTCTGCCCTTCTTAAGACCTGAGAGGAAACCATGCAACATGATAGCAGCATGAGCCTGAGGCCCTCCTTCTGTCTGGCCGTGCCCATGGGACCTTCCCCCCGACCCCTGTCTTTACCCCATGTGTAGCGACATTCTCCTTAGGGAGGTGCCTTGAGGAGAGGATTTACATCCCAGCCCCTCTAAAGAAGGACAGACGCCCCCGCCCCCCCACAGAGCACTGGATTATGCCATGCCCCTGTCCACGTAATAGGCACCTGCTCTCATGTGACACCCGGTGAGCAAGGTCCTTGTCCAAAGAGACTGAGAGGGGGCACAGGGGCACAGCACCGTGTCCTGTGGGAAAAGAACAGAGGCAAGATGGATTGCAATGGACAAACTAAACGAGATTGCCAGAAATACCACAGTATTTTACACTTCACTGTTTGATGATGATGCATGAGGTTATCTTGGACATTTTTCTACGTGATCTGGCAAAGGTTTACGGTTTCTACTGTCAGGCTAAGGGAGATGCTTACTTTCATGACTCTCACCGTTTATAGAAGTGGTTCGTTAGCTAAAGCACTCTGAGATGCCAAGGAACCCACACACTTTGAAAAGCAGGTTCTGTATAGCTCATGGATGACATTGAGCTTAAAGAAACTCACCATTTGTGTCTAGAAAGATGATTCTTATTTAGTTTCTTTTTCCTTGATGAGTTCTTGTAATACAGTTGGGAATGCAGTCTCTAAAGGGCATGAAGTTGGCAACGATATGTGGTTGTTTTGCAGCATCGGAATATGTGCTGTGCCAGTTGTAACAGTACAGTGAGACCGTAGAGATGTAGGGAAGTTGGGTTTTGTTTATTTATTTTTCCCTCATAACAAGAACTTGGGATCTAGGTGGCCCAGGACTGCTTTGCAGATCCATGAGTTGGGGGCTTAGCCTCTGGGAATTTTCCTGCTCTGAATTTATAAATCTTGCATGTAGACCCAGGAAGAAGGTTTGGCTGTTGAGATAAATAGAGGAGGGAATACATCAAGGGGATATTTCAAAGGATCTCACCTATCGACTTCTATTAATAGGTATGCAGCAAACTTGCACTGACAGAAGTGAGAGGAAATAGGGAGTTCCCACTGTGTCTCAGTGAGTTAGGAGCCTGACTAGTATCCATGAGGATGCGGGTTCGATCCCTGGCCTCCCTCAGTGGGTTAAGAATCCAGTGTTGCCGTGAGTGTGGTGTAGGTAGAAGACATGGCTCAGATCTGGCATTGCTGTGGCTGTGGCATAGGCTGGTGGCTGCAGATCCAGTTCGACCCCTAACCTGGGAACTTCCATAGGCTGCAGGTGTGCCCCTAAATTTAAAAAAAAAAAAGTGAGAGGAAATAGAACCATCAAAGCAATTACACATTCTACGTTTTCTAGCTGTCTGGCAGAGTTGTGGTGTAACCAGCAAGAATGTTGGAAGGAAGAAACCAATTTGGGGGGAAGAGGGGGACGCACATGTGGGGAAAGTTGATCAAGATTGATAAAGATAATCAATATGCTCAAGTTGATGAAGAAAGAATGAAGAATAATCTGTAGGTACCAAGAAGAGATGAGCAGAGCCCAGGGGAGAGATGGGATCTGCAGATCATGAGGTGGGTTCATTATCACGGAGGTTTGCAGGGGAAGAAGAACATAGGTTTATCTCCTAAAGGGAGTGAATTGAGAGCCATAGAAAGATGATTACCAAATCAGAACTTGGATAAGCTCACCCCTAAGGAGTACGTTGCTGAAATGGAAAGACCGTGCGGGGCAGGGCATGATTTGGTCCCCTGATGATGTGACAAGAGAGGAGCAAGGGGGAGCGAGGTGCAGGGAGAGGCTACCAGCAGAATTCAGGAGCGACGAGAGGACGAGCCATCCAGAGACAGGCCACAGGGACAGCAGGACTTCAGCAAAGGAGGCGGTTCCTAATGCCAGGAGATCAGTGCCAGTGGTGAAGAGAGAAAAATTATATCGCAAGCACTTGGAGAAGAAAGGTGTGGGAAGAGAGGCCATTAGCACAGAGCAAAAATACGGAAAGATTACATGGTGTCTTGACGAAGCAGGAAGGGGTCAATCTTTTTTTTTCTTTTTGTCTTTTCTTTTTTTTTTTTTTTTTTTTTTTTTTTAGGTCCACACCTGCAGCATATGGAGGTTCCCAGGCTAGGGGTTGAATCAGAACTACAGCTGCCAGCCTCCACCACAGCCACAGCAATGCCGGATCCTTCATCCACTGAGCGAGGCCAGGAATCGAACCCACAACCTCACAGTTCCGAGTCAGATTCCTTTCTGCTGCACCACGACAGGAGCTCCAGGATCAATCTTGTGTGCTTTGCTTTTCCCTTGTAGTGGGGGTGATCTGAGCATATCTGAAGACAGAAGAAAAGGCCTGTTAGGCTGAGCAGACTCTGGAGCAATGGAGTTTCTCTGTATTTTCTAATATCCTGGTGGGGGTGATAGATGCGTATATGAAGCCAGTGCTGGCCCTATGGAATGTGCTCTTCTTATTGCATAATTTCTTTTAAAAAATGGAGGGTGTAGCCTGCAAATGCAGCTCAGACTTGACCCCAGCCCAGTAACTTCTGTATGTCACAGGTGCAGCCCTAAAAAGACAGGAAAAAAAAAAAAAAAAAAAAAAAAGAAGAAGAACTTTTCTCCTAAAGGCAAGAAATTATCATTTCTGCAAAACAAGGTTGTTTTTTTCCTTTAATGAAAAGGACCCTGTTCCCAGGAACTACTATGGTATTCCCTGTGTGTGAATTTAGCCTTCTTTAAGGGAAACGCCTGCTTGAGCATTAAGGATGGCAGCCCTTAGGTACTTATGCAGAGTGTGAGTGGGTACTGAGTGTAGGCAGAACTCACTCCAAGCACGCAAGGGCCCTGTTTCTTCCCAGTGGCATGCGTGATGGTGCAGTGCAATTAATTTTGCTCATGGGAGGTGCAATTCTGTTATTATTAGTAGTATTATTAAGTTTTATTGGGATACATTGATTTACAGTGTTGTAAGGTTAGTTTTGGATTAAGTTAGTGAATCAGTTATACATATACATGTATCCATTTTTTTTTAGATTCTTTCCCTATATAGGTTATTATAGGCTGTTGAGTAGAATTCCCTGTGCTATACCGTAGGTCCTCGTTGATTATCTGTTTTATATACAGTAGTGTGTGTACCTTAATCCCAAATTCTAAATGTATCCCTTCCCCCCATGAAACATGGTAATCATTAGTTACCTTGTTGTCCCCTTTGGTAACTGTACGTTTGATATCAAGATCTGTGAATCCCTTTCTGTTTTGTAAGCAAGTTCATTTGTATCCTTTTTAGTTAGATTCCACATAGGTGTGATACTTGTCTTTGTCTGACCTAATTCACTTTGTATGATCATCTCTAGGTCCATCCATGTTGCTGCAAATGGCATCATTTCATTTTTTATGGCTGAGTAGTATTCCATTGTATATAGGGACCACATCATCTTTATCCATTCCGCTGTCAGTGGACATTTAGGTGGCTTCCACGCCTTGGCTCTTGTAAATAGTGCTGCTGTGAACGTTGGGGTGCATGGATCCTTTTGCATGATGGTTTTCTTTGGTAAGAGGTGCAATTCTTAATAGATTCTGCCTAAGGCTGTGGAGTTAAGTCAGGAAGGGACAGGACTCAGAGCTGTTCTGGAGCATAATCCTGCCCGTGAGGGTATATTTTGGTGACGTGTTCCTCCATATAGAGAGCAAAGCAAGTGTTTCATCGTTTTTAGAAACTTAAAAGAGGACGATTAGCTAAGCTCATGCTGTCACGTATTTTTAGTGTTAAGTATGTGCATCATGCCTCAGCAACACTGGTTAAATGAAAAAGAATGACTGAAGACTGTCTTGTTTTGTTTAATTGGCTTATGTTTGTTGCTGAGGCAGCCTTCAAGTTGGCTTTGCAAATACCATATTTCTCTTCTCCCAGCTCTGTAACACACACAGTTTACTGTCAGTTTGCTTTAAGCCTTGGTCAGAATATAAGATGAACACAGGTCTAGATTAAAACACTCTTCAAGAATATGAGTTAAACTGAAATGCAAACATATAAAAGCTGAAGAGGATCCAACCTTTGTCGAAAAAAGCAGGAGGCCTCTGAGGATACATGTTTGCTTTAGTATTTGCTTCACCACTAAAGGAATATGAAACGTAGGATTTCGTTTATCTTCTGGAATCCCCAGTCTTTTCATCTATAAAATAATACGCTTGAGAACTTGATCCCTGAAATTACTTCTCTTGCTAAAATTGTATGATGCTGTGAAAATACAGCTATCATTTGATGAGGGCTATCTTCACCAAGCTTTATAGGCAGAAGAATAATAGCACGGATGAGATTGATCAAAATGTTTACCGGAAGGTCAGTACCCTGGCCTTTCATTCGGCGAGTTAATACGTGCAAACAGCTTAGAACACCATTCATGGCTATCTCTTACCACCAGGGTACCAGTGCCTGGATCTGAGAGTCTAAATCATGGCCTCTTTTCCAACAGGCTTCATCCTAAGCTGTTAGAATTGGCTCCACTGGCCCTTTAAAGATTGTTTTGATTTGGTCATTATCTCAGAAATTCAGATTAGGTATGTGTATATCTAAATATTTAATTCACTCACGATTCATGTCTAGGTTGAATGCTCACTAAAAGATAAGCTTCCCACTCTTCCAAAAAGGCGTGTTGCAGTGCTGATGTCCCATTGCAAGCCTGTCATCTTCCCATCACCAAGTCTTCCTGCCACACGCTTCTTCTTCTAGGTGGGTTTTATAAGCAGCAGCAAGAGAAGACCTTAGGGAGTTCCCTGATGGCTCCCTGGGTTAAGGACCTGGCGTCACTGGTGTGGGGTGGGTTGCTGCTATGGTGAGAGTTTGATCGCTGGCCCCCAGAACTTTCTTTTTTTTTTTTTTTTTGTCTTTTTGCTATTTCTTGGGCCGCTCCCGCGGCATATGGAGGTTCCCAGGCTAGGGGTCAAAATCGGAGCTGCAGCCACCAGCCTACGCCAGAGCCACAGCAACGCAGGATCCGAGCTGCGTCTGCAACCTACACCACAGCTCACGGCAACGCCGGATCGTTAACCCACCGAGCGAGGGCAGGGACCGAACTCGCAACCTCATGGTTCCTAGTCGGATTCGTTAACCACTGCGCCACGATGGGAACTCCCCCCCAGAACTTTCACATGCTGCAGGTGTGGCCAAAACAAAGAAAAGGTGCAGGGGGGGGTGAACCCCTTAGTTGTTATTTTTGAAGAAAAGACTTAGGGAGTGGATTGCAGTGCTCTGACGCATGATGTGCCTTCTTATTGGGTTTCAGGGCCTTTCGCATCAAAACGTACGCATGAATGGAAGCCAAGATCTTGTCAGGAAATGTATGTCTGGGTGCTTTTGAACCTCAGCTTTTTTACCATGGAGAGAAAAAACTGGATTCATTTCTTACGCCTTATGAGCGTCATGTGGTTCGTCTCCTTAGGGCGTCTCAGATTCTCTTGTCATGTTGGACACGTTGCTTGTTAGAAACATCCGTTTAATGCGATCCAGACGTTTGACTCGCAAGGTCGACCTCTGCCCCTTTGTGAGGAGTATACATTTCTGTGGGAGAAAAAGAATTAACAATAACCAATAGAGCTGAGCACATCTGAAGAGAGTTGCCCTCGGGCCAACAGGGGAACTGACGTGAAATTCAGAGCCAATTGTACGTGCACCCAACACACTCATCTCCCCAGATGCAAGGCTCATGGGAAGGACAAGGTAGGCTGCCTGTGAAAGCAGCGGCTAGAGCTGGCTGATCAGAGCCATGGACGCAGACAGACTCGGAAGAGAGCATGTGGAATGCCTTCTGACGGTACTTGTGGGCCGTACACACGTAAAGTACTGCTCCCTCCTTGACAAGTCTGGGGATGTGGCCAGAGAACATTCCCATCTTAGCCTCAAAAGGTGACTGATTGACTGTGGAGAAAAGGGAACCCTCCTGCACTGCTGGTGGGAATGTAAACTGGTACAGCCGCTACGAAGAACAGTTTGGAGATACCTTAGAAATCTATACATAGAACTTCCATATGACCCCGCAATCCCACTCTTGGGCATCTATCCGGACAAAGCTCTACTTAAAAGAGACACATGCACCCGCATGTTCACTGCAGCACTATTCACAATAGCCAAGACATGGAAACAACCCAAATGTCCATCGACAGATGATTGGATTCGGAAGATGTGGTATATATACACAATGGAATACTACTCAGCCATAAAAAAGAATGACATAATGCCATTTGCAGCAACATGGATGGAACTAGAGAATCTCATCCTGAGTGAAATGAGCCAGAAAGACAAAGACAAATACCATATGATATCACTTATAACTGGAATCTAATATCCAGCACAAATGAACATCTCCTCAGAAGAGAAAATCATGGACTTGGAGAAGAGACTTGTGGCTGCCTGATGGGAGGGGGAGGGAGTGGGAGGGATCGGGAGCTTGGGCTTATCAGACACAACCTAGAATAGATTTACAAGGAGATCCTGCTGAATAGCATTGAGAACTCTGTCTAGATACTCACGTTGCAACAGAAGAAAGGGTGGGGGAAAAATGTAATTGTAATGTATACATGTAAGGATAACCTGACCCCCTTGCTGTACAGTGGGAAAATTAAAAAAAATAATAATAAAAAAAATTTAAAAAAAGGTGACTGATTGAGAAAATGTTGGGAAAAGTCACCTGCACCCCCCCCCACCCCCGTGCTGGCAGGGCTGCGCTCAGAGGCGGTTGGAGAGTCAGGGCCAGGATGGGTGGAAAAGATGGGCGTTTTGGCCAGACCACGAGGCTCCTCCTGGTGTGGGTGTCGCCTCAGTTCAGGTCCTCAGGAGTAGAGTGGGACAAGACCCCCGTGACCCACAACTCCAGACGGTACACCTGCCTACCCTCGTCTGCAGCACGTTTGCACACAGGACTTCTTTTGAGCCTGATCTGAAAAAATAAATTTAAGGAAAACCTATATATACTCTAAAGCGATCGATTAACATTTTGGAAGAAGGTTCTTTCTGAGCTAGATCATTCTTTCAATTCCTCATTAAGCTTGAATTTTGAGAGCATCTGACATTAACTGTATGTGAAATGAAGTTTGCACAAAATTAAATGTGTACATATGTGTGTCTATGTGATACACACACACACGTGTATCGTGGTAGCAGTTTTTATGGAGATACTACCGATAGTCCTAAACTATGTCAGCTGAGTATATTCCATAACAGTTGATTATTGGAATTGTTACACGGTAGGAGGAAACAGAAGAAAACAGATATGTGAGCTGAGCAAAGTCGGGGGTTAGGAATACGACGTGTTTCCTTTCTAGCTGTGAGAATCTGATCCCGTTTTAACTCTGCAAGCATCCGTTCCCTTATCTGGACATCTGAAGAGTAGAATATATACAGAGGCTTAGAGATTTAGACGTTATTCAGTAAGTGCTCCCTTACTTTATTCCTATCTATTATCTGTCTATCTATCCATCATTTATCTATCAGCTCTCTATCAGGTATGTAGCTATCATCTATCTAGTGTTTACGCATTTATCATCTGTCCATGTCTCTCTGTACTGGGTAGGTATTTATGGCTCAGGCATCTCTGAGGATTCAGTATGTAACAGAGGCACAGTCCTGCAGCAGTGTCAGCTGGAGAGTAATTTATGGCTTCAGCAATTACTTAATGAGTATTAACTTCTGCAAAGCTCCCAGCAGAAGTCACTAAATATCACCCCGGATTATCAAAGAATTTGGATGCCCATTTCCTGAACATACCCATCCAGCAAGCAGTCCGGATTTTGTCCCTGGTCCCTCGGGGTTCTCTTTACATCAAGAGATTTTCTTTGTGAACAAGATGAGCCTGAGTGGAAGCAGGCACAGGCGTTACGAAAAAGAAGGCATCACACTGTTTTTCAAGGGAAACCCATGCTTGAAACCGAGCCGTGCACATGAGGGAAACCACTGTGCTTCAGAGGATTTTTTTTTTTTTTTCCTCAGTAAACCCAGCCTTTGTTTTCTTGGTGTTGGTGTTGTATTTCACATTTGTTGAGCAGTGTTGGCCCTCAGCAGCATCCGAAAGCCCTGCTGTTGGTAAAGATATCTGAGAGCAAAAATGTTTCTTAGGCGTTTCTATCTCTAGGGAGCCCAAGGTTGCTGCTAAATTCATCTCAAGCCCAACTTGGGAGGTGGGGGGAGGTTTTTTTAACCTTGATGCCCTGATCTCCAAGTGAAGGCCTTGCCCACACCGTCTCTGGGCCTGTCAAGAGGGAGCGTAGCTTTTATTCCTCATTGGAGGGAGTAGCAAATGTACGACGAAGGGCCAGGGATGGAGGAGGCTTGTGACAAGGCGTGGACGGCAGAGCGCAAAGACGGCTTCTGCTTAATGAGCTTCGGCCGCCTTTGCGGGGGAGGGGGGGGTTGCTGCTCACGGCCAGTGTCTCGTCAGGGCCGCCTGGCCTCTAGGGAATGCGTCTTAGGTTTGAAAAACGTCAGTATTAAGGAGACATGACATTCCCCAGGTAGCTTATAATTCAAGCCGGTTTGATCCATGAGATGGTTGTGCATTCTTTGATGGAGTCCATGGGGGAAAGAGATGATAAAAATCAGAACTGGCCTCACTCACATTTAGTGTACACAACTACTTTCATGGGGGGGGGAGTCCTGCATTTGGTTCAATGTGTTGCATTTCGACTATTACCATGAAGGGGTAAAATATTAACCCATGGTAATGCAGTCATTTTCTCCTATTAGCAGGAGAGCATTCTGAGAAAATGCAAAACCACTTTTCTTCTTATATGCACCTCATGCTGGGGGTTGGAAAACTACAGCCTCTGGGCCAGATCTGTTTTGTAAATAAAGTTTTATTGGAAGACAGCCATGGCCACTCCCGGGTGAGCCGTCTCTGGCTGCTCTTGTCATACAACATAAGAGTTGAGCTGTGGAAAAGATGCTTTGGCCAACAGAGCCTACATGATTCCTTAGCTAATGCTGTTCCGAAAAGTTTGCTGACCATCTAAAGGGCCCTCATTCTATCAAGTCTCCAGTTCAGTGTCTCATCTGTGCATTTCTTAGCAGAATCTCACCCAGCATCTCTTTACCAAAATATCGTCTCCTAGCCACATGGGGCCAGAGAGTCCTGGAAATGTGGCTGGCATGACTCAAGAATGGAGTTTTCAATTTTATTTAGTTTTAATTGATTTCAGTGGCTACATATGCCTACTGGCTGCTTCTTGGCTGCATGAAAGAGTTCTTGGGTTGCATCATAAACCTAGGAAAGAAGAAATCTGGCTAGCTCTGGTCACACTGTGATATTCCTTCTGTTTTTGCTTAGATATTTAATATGTATTTATTTTATATTCTGCATTGACAGTTTTTTTTTTTTTTTTTTTTCTTTTTGGCTACCCCATGGCATGTGGAGTTCCCAAGCCAGGGATCAGCTCCGAGCTGCAGTGATGACCTGCACCACAGCTGTGGTAATGCTGGATCATTAACCCACTGTGCCAGGCTGGGCATCAAACCTGCATCCCAGCACTCCAGAGATGCCTACAATCCCCTTGTGTCACAGCGGGAATTCCTGCATGGACTGTTTTGATATTTGGGGGGAGTGTTATGTCCTACTGTTTGATTGTAATGACTGTTACTCTTGGTGGGAGGAAATTATACATTTTGTCCTTTGGGGGGGGGCTGGGGGGGGAACCGTACCTGTGGCATATGGACGTTCTCAGGCCAGGGGTGGAATAGGAACTGCAGCTGCCAGCCTACACCACAGCCACAGCCATGCAGGATCCGAGCCGTGTCTGCAAGCTAGGCCACAGCTCACAGCAACGCCGGATCCTTAACCCACTGAGCGAGGCCGAGGATTGAACCTGCCTCCTCATGGATACTAGGTGGATTTGTTACTGCTGGACCACCGTGGGAACTCCCATTTTGTTATTTTTCATTGTAATGTTTTAAAATCTGTCTCTCTGGAATTTCTGTGAGGCTCGGGTTGAGGGTACTTTGCTCAGGAGAATTTATGTTTGCTACTGATGCCTTCAGACATTTCAGGACTGGGGTCTCTCTCAATAAAGTTTCTTCTTGGTGCTCTGCTCTGGTCGCTCAGAGAACCTTCTGGGTGTTCTGGGTTGGGGTCCGCTTGTCAGTTTTTCGTACGTGAAATCTCAGGGATGGTTGGTTTTGGTGGTTTCTTTGTGTTGTTGTTCTCACTGTTATTGTTGTTACACACCTTTCTGCAGAGCTGAGAGGGCACCTGCTCGTTAGCCTGGTCCCAAGCAGCACAGAGGACGTAGGCGTGCTGTGGGAGCCCATGTGTACCACATGCCATTCCCTGCCTCTGCCAGGGAAAAGGCGGGCGTTTTATCCATGCACCTAAAGTGGGTGCATTCTTGTGTCCTGAGCAGATGGCTCGTGGTGAGACGGTCTTACAGTTTCCCCTGGAGTTTACCGGTATTCGGAAAGGACAGACTAGTTCACAGACAGTTTACTCGGCGGGGTCAAGGTCGTAAGGGTCTTTGAACCATCAGACTGTGAAATCTATAAACTCGATGTGGTTGTGGTGAAGGACCAGATACGGAGATGGCAGGAAAAGCTCGTGCTCCTTTTAGAGACTGTTGCGGGGCATAAGCTCATATTCCGAATACGTTAAAAGTCGGTCATGTGGGTCTAGGACACATTCACCATCCTCTACCCTGGCAGCTGTTCTCTGATCACATGGCAGTGTTGGTAGAATAAAGACCGACCTGGCTTTTCCATACAAAGCGAGTCTTCCGAAAGCTAAGTCTTGGGCAGTGGAAACGTTGTATCACCCGCAAGCTTAGAAAGGGAGCACATAGTTATCTTTTTGCTTGCATGCCTCAAGCCAGGATCTGGATGGAAATTTTATGCAGTGACCTATGTGCCCGGGGAGACGCTTTTCTCCTATTAAGCACCGAAGTCAAGTGACAACATGAGTATATTTGGTCCTGGGAAATTCGCTAAATTGCAGACGCATTACATGGATGGAAAAATGTCTGTTTCCATCATCTTTTAGTATTCTTGGTGAACACTAACTGAGGAACCATAGACCAACCTGAAAGTGGTTTTTTTTTTTAAATTTTTTTTTTTTTTATTTGTGCATCTTCCTCTCTCTGCCTGTCCTGAATCAACAGTGATTAGCTGACTGATCCGCAAAGCAGGGCTGGGAACCAGTTTCCCCTAGACGCATGGCTTTGCGGTTCCCTGTTCCCAGGTCTGATACCCACATATGAATACTTGTTACAACTTTCCCAAAGTGCTTCTTGTTATTAGACAAGTCAGGGAGACACTAGCATAGGGAATTCACTCTCCATTAACCACACACACAGAGTTCATGTTGTGGCTCAGAGAAAACGAATCTGACTAGCATCCATAAGGATGCAGGTTCGCTCAGTGGGTTAAGGATCTGGCGTTGCCATGAGCTGTGGTGCAGGCTCGAATCTGCATTGCTGTGGCTGTGGTGTAGGCCAGTGGCTACAGCTCTGATTTGACCCCTATCCTGGGAACTTCCATATGCCGCGGATGTGGCCCTAAAAAGACAAAACAGGGAGTTCCTGTCGTGGTGCAGTGGTTAACGAATCCGACTAGGAATCATGAGGTTGCGGGTTCAATCCCTGCCCTTGCTCAGTGGGTTAAGGATCTGGCATTGCCGTGAGCTGTGGTGTAGGTTGCAGACGCGGCTCGGATCCCGCATTGCTGTGGCTCTGGCATAGGCCCGTAGCTACAGCTCCAATTAGACCCCTAGCCTGGGAACCTCCATATGCCGTGGGAGCGGCCCAAGAAATGGCAAAAAGACAAAAAAAAAAAGAAAGAAAAGAAATCACTGTGGGAGCAGGCATAGTGCCTGATCGGTTAAGTTGTGGACATATAAAACTGCAGTTTGAGACAGAAATTATGGCTGTTAAGACAATTCAGTGAGCTGTCTGTGTGGGTCCACTCGGGTAAAAGCTGAGGAACTGCTTATGGTCAGACAACAGCAATGAATCTTCATCTGTCGGGAGTGTGAGTTGGTGATGCCAGCAGGTGATGGACCTGGGCAGATTGTTTACATCCATCAGCTGAGGTTGGGCGAGACAGAAAAACCCTGGCACTTTGGAGGGAGCTTCAGAAGAGTGAAAACCAGCACAGGTGTCTGCAGTATTTAATTCTGCCTAGGTAAAATAGGTGACAGTGGCGTTCCCCTTGTGGCTCAGTGGGTTAAGACCCCAACATAGCCTCTGCGAGGTTCGATTCCTGGCCTCGCTCAGTGGGTTAAGGATACGATGTTGCTTCAAGCTTCAGTTAGGTTGCAGACGTGGCACAACCTATGTTGTGGCCCTGTGAGACCCCAAGCAGAGGAAGCTGGAAGGTTGTGGTGATGTGTCAGGCAGCAAAAGAAAACTGATGGGTTCCTAAAAGTACATGAAACTTCACCATCAAAAAAAAAAAAAAAAAAAAAAAAAAAAGATCAAGTCAAAACAAAGGAGCGTGTTCAGTTGTGCTGTAAGAAATGACTCCCGGAGTTCCTGTTGTGGCTCAGTAGTAAAGAACCCAACTAGTATCCATGAGGATGTGGGTTCGATCCCTGTCCTCACTCAGTGGGTTAAGGATCCCGCGTTGCCGTGAGCTGCGGTGTAGGTCGCAGACACAGCTGGGCTCAGGTGTTGCTATGGCATAAGTCGCAGACACAGCTCGGATCTGGTGTTGCTGTGGCTATGGTGTAGATCAGCAGCTGTAGCGCTGATTCGACCCGTAGCCTGGTAACCTCCATATGTGATGGGTACAGCCCTAAAAAGCAAAAAAAAAAAAAAAGATTTGGGTAGTTCCCTGGTGGTGCAGTGGGTTAAGGATCTGGCATTGTCACTGCTATGGCTCGGGCCTGGTTTGATTCCTGGCTCCAGGACTTCCTCATGCCATGCATGGCCAAAAAGAGAGCAGTTGTGTGTGCAAGAGAGATTTGGGTTTATATTTTTATATCTTCACACAGAGAAACTATCCCTCAGTGGGAACTTCTGATTTCCATCACTCCCACCCCCACCCTGATCCCACAAAAGAGTCCTGATCCGCCATAGCCTTGTCCGTTGTAGCACGTGCCCGCCTTCTCTCCAGTTGTTCCAACTCCTTAGCTGGATCAGTTCTGAGGCCCCTGTTGGTCTTGAAGTCACAGAATGTGGAGCTGACTTGCCCCTGAATCTGTACTTGAGCACAGTGAGCCCCGAGAAGGTCAATGCCCTTTCAAGCTCCACCAACTGCATGGCGGTCTGGCCAGGACCAGGACAGGCTCTGAACTGTCCACGCATAACACCACCTACCAGGAGGTAAGGGGAAAGAAACCTGGGAGGCAGGAAGGAATAGAACTTTGTATCAATTGCATATGGGCCGATCCCAGTGTTGGGCACATGTAACATCCGCTGAAATGCATTTATTTAGGAGGCAGTCCATACACATCGACTAGAACAGACTGCCAGCTGGTTGTATGTTTCTCATGACGGGTGACGTATTTTTGGTTTTTAACAATGAATTTATGCTTATATTTGAAGAGGCAAACATATATTAATGTTTTACAATGTAGCATTGAAGGAAGAAGCATATGTAAAAATGACAAGTAAAAACTTTAAAACAGTAGCGTAACACTAACAGGAAAGGATTATTTATGGTCAAGAAAGAAGGAGAAGATACTCGGTACACAAGGACTCCGTGCCCACACGAGTGCAAATGATAGTCCGTGATGAAAGTGTTAAGTATAGATGAGGCAAACAAAAATAATTTAGGGTTTCACCGTAAAAGCGTGGACGGAGATGTGCCAGGCTCCCCTTTCAGCCAGGTCAGCCTCACTTGTCATCGCCCTGCGCGGCGTATTTATATTTGCCGCTCCCCGCAGGGTGGTTTCTGTGGATGCGTCATACCTCTTGCCTCAGTGTCCTCAGGGAGGCAGTGTCCCATCTCAGATGAAAATTAAAACGCTCCCTCACTCCTCACTCCTGCCCTCCGGTGTGGAAGCATCCTTAGCGTCACAGGAGGGCATATTTCGTTAGGAGCACATAAAAGCCTTACACATTGTATCTAAACGTTTGGCAACGATCGATCACGTTCAGAACACCCCTCGCTGTCGAGCTGGACAAGCGGAACTCTCACAGGGGGGAGAACACGAGGTCTGCTGCACATTAAGAAGCTGTCTCTCCCCCACTGCCACTTGCATTTGGGCAGCCGATCTCTGTTTTGCACCTGCCTCTTCCCCACTCTGCTTCCTAGGCTCCGTGAGTCTTGCGATGGCCAGCTGGCTGGTCGCTGTCCTTCCACGGCTCTGCTCTCTCTTTTTACACTGTGAATTGTTACTTTGCCATTGACCCGTCTCTGAACCCTCTCTGCTCTCCTCTCCTTTACTCTTTCTGTCTTTCAGTAGCAAAATCCTGTGATTTTTATCTCTTAGGGTCTTATTGGCTCTGGTCCTACTTTATCATCTCCCGCTCAGCCTGGGGACAACCCCCCACAACAGTCACCTTCCCTTTCTAACTCCTGGCTCCCCCGACTCTGATCCATCCCGAATATGCTAAGAATTACCTTTGTGGTGCTAAGTGTTTACAGTGCTTCTCACTACCTGTAAAGTCATCCTCCAGACTTCAGCTGGACACAGAGACTCTGCCGGCCTTAATCTGCCCTTCAGCCTCATTTCTCATCCTTCCTCCCCCGCTAGCAATAGCAGCCCCATAGAAGTCTGTCCATCCTCTAAGTACACCAGGCACCAACCCATTTGGGTGACTTTCTTCCAGCTCTGCGACACCATTCTGCCTGCTCAGACCTGGTTACTTCCCTGAGCTCTGCATCTCAGCTCTTCCTCTCCTTTTGTTTTTAACTGACTTACCACAGGGTCAGAATCTGCTGGTACCCTACCTCACTGTGTGTCTGCCTCACAGCCAGCCAGACTCCAAGTCTAAGTGCAGTATATTGGATATCATTGTAACCTACTTAATACTTGAGAAGATGCCTTGTACTTAGTAGCAGCTCGATAAAATGTTTCTACTGTTTGCTTTCGTTTCTGGGGTTTGTCCCAGAAAACACACACATTGTATCCCCGATCATCTTCTCCATCATAAGCTTCTGGCTGATGTTATCATGGCTTTCGCTAGTGATCCGTTTAACTGGGGAGCACCTGCCCTAGGAAACCAGTGTATCCTGAACTCAGCATCTGATAATGAATTCATATATTTTCTCCCACGTGAGTCAGTTCCATTTTAGTTTGGCTCCTTACAAAATAGGTTCCGTAAGTTCCCTGTGAAAATGCTGGCCCTGAGCCTGGGCAGTGATGAGAAATGTGGGGTCTGGGGTGCTTTTAGGACCCCGAGAGGTAGGGTCATGGGTCAGGATGTCATTGCTTCTCTGAACCAGGTCCACCCAAGGAGAAGCACGTCTAAATCTCCCACAGTCTTAGCGCCGCTGTGAGTGCACAGCAGGCTCTCGTTGTCCTGTTGATTCACCAGCAGCTAATGATGAGCAGTTGCATTTGAGACATTTGGTCTCAGGGTCAGAGAGTGCGACACACCAGTTTATTTTCCTAACAGAGGACCGTATGTTACCCTTCAAATTCTACCTGAGCTGATAAAGTACTTCTTTTCCAATGTCTAGTCGAGTTGGAGAGAGAACAGTTTTGATAGGATCTTTTTTTTTTTTTTTTTTTTTTTTTTTTTTTTTTTTTTTGGTGGCTGCATCCTCAGCATATGTAGGTTCCCAGGCTAGGGGTCAAATCAGAGTTGCAGCCATAAGCGTACACCACAGCCACAGCAATGCAGGATCTGAGCCACATCTGTGACCTACACCAAACCTCACAGCAACACCGGATCCTTAACCCACTGAGCAGGGCCAGAGATCAAACCACTTCCTCATGGATCCTAGTCAGATTTGTTTCTGCTGCACCGCAACAGGAACTCCTAGAGGGTCTGTCTTATAGATGTCACATGTGTAGAATCTGAGAAAAGATGGGCCAGTGAAGAATGAATTCAGTATTTGCCTGAGAAAAGCATCTACCACGTGTGAGGACCCTTTGAGGGGTAAGGAAACTTCCTGACATGAGAACACCCTTCTTATCTCATGCTCCGTCTTCCTAGTAAGCTTGTTTGTACATGGTGGTAAATAAATCATGGAATAAAAATGTGAGCAAGATTAATGTTGGATGAAAATAATCTCAGAGTTACATATAAATATATGTTTATATTTCATATCAAATATACATGAAACAAGGTAGGAGGTTTAGCTTATATCTAACTCCATGAAAACCATTAATCTGTAAAATTAAAAATTTAGTAATCCAGTAATGCATTATTAGTAACTGCCACCTATGTTTAAGCAAGTCACCTACAGCGAGTTCCCATTGCAGTGCAGCGGAAACAAATCTGACTAGTATCCATGAGGACACAGGTTCAATTCCTGGCCTTGCTCAGTGGGTTCAGGATCTGGTGTTGCCATGAGCTGTGGAGCAGGTTGCAGAGAAGGCTCAGATTTGGTGTTGCTGTGGCTGTGGTGTAGCCTGGAAACCTATTCGACCTCTAGCCTGGAAACTCCCGTATGCCATGGGTGCGGCCCTGAAAAGCAAGGAAGCAAGGAAGGAAGAAAGGAAAGAGAGAAGGAAAAGAAAAGAAAAAAGAAAAGAAATTCAGTTACAGAAATTCAATATTGTGGGTAGGTCAGCTACACCAAGATCCTGGGTCCACAGGTGGAATTATCTGCATTGCTGGATTTGAGGGCAGCCATTTAAGCTTTATAATTTTCCATCTTCAAACTTAGACTTCTAATTTAGAAAAACAATATATTGTCCATTTTCTCTTCATACAGAGAGAAAAAAAAACCAGTTACCTTTAAACTATTTCAGCACATAGAATTTGTTCCTTAAAACAAAAATGGAATGGAAGGTAATTCTGAAAGTGTTTCTTATGCGTTTTCTATACTTCATAGCAAGCTATCCCAGAGGTACTGGCTCAGAGCAACCACATCCCTGTCTGTGATCCAGGAGCTCAGACACTTAGGTGGGTGCACTGTGCACAGCCTCAAGCACTGCTGGGCTGTGTTCTCCCTGGGAGGCCCGAATGGGGAAGGATCTGCTTCTCAGAGCACGTAGGTCGTAGGCAGAACTCATTTCCTTGGGGCTGAATGAGCGAGGGCCCCGCCCCTTTGCTGGCTCCTGGCTGGAGGCCACCTTCACAACCTCCAGGGCGCCAGGCATTGTTCTCCGTCTCTGCCTCTCAGCATTTGCGTGTCATCCTGTGCCCTGTGCTGCCTGCAGGCTGAGAAGAGACTCTTTAGGACTCTAAGCAGACATTCTGCCAAGATGGAGTCTTCTCTAGAGTCATGGGGTCGATTCTGTGGTTGTCACCATGCTTTGGTTAGGAGCGTGGCACGGCTCTTGCCCATCCTGAAGAGGAGGGGTGCACGGGGCTTTAGCACCACGGAGGCCAGCTAGGAATTGTGCCTACAACACACACTGCTTCAGAAGACTCACTCCCCCACCCCAGGGGTGTGTGTGTGTGTGCGCATGTATAATTTACATATATTCAGATAAATACATAAGTTGTATGTTTTTGTCTAATATTTGTATTATCCTATTTTAAAAAATAATTTTTTAAAAAGCTAACAAAAGCCTTGACTCTGCTTTAAGCTTTTCAGCATATTAATATTTCCCTGATTACCTCTTTGAATTCTAACTGAATCTCATCAGTCCTCATCTTTCTCTTTTCCTTCTGGGAGCCCTGAATCAACTCTACTCTGTGTGTGTGTGTGTGTGTGTGTGTGTGTGTAGACCACATCTTTTTTTTTTAAAGATTTCTCAATTTGTCATTATAGCTAAGCTTTTTTTTTTAAGTTTTATTGAAGTATAGTTGATTTACAAAGGCGTGATAATCTCTGGGGTACACCATAGTGATTCAGATATGTGTATGCACACATCCATTCTCTTTCCGATTATTGTCCCACATAGATGATCACAGAATAGTGGGTAGAGCTCCCTGTGCTCGACAGCAGGTCCCCGTTGGCCAGTCCTTCCATAGATCTCAGTGTGCATGTGCCAGTCCCACACCTCCAGTCCATCCCTCTCCCTCCCACCTGTCCCCTTTGGTACCCATAAGTAAACTATCATACTGAGTGAATTTGTTAGACTGTGCAAGACAAACATTGTATGATATCACTTGTATGTGGAGTCTGCAAAAATGGATACAAATGAACTTACTTGCAGAACAGAAACAGACTCACAGACTTTGTAGCCTGCATCTTAAAAGATCATTATGGGATTACCTAGACGTTTTAACCACTTCAGGAAAGGGACATAAAAACACACTTACAGAACAACATCGAAAAAAAGCACTCTCCAAACACTTGCTAACTCAGATTACACCTGACATGTTCCTTACTCGATAAAAATTTTTGTCAGAGTTTAATTTAAAAGGGCTGATGATTCATCCTTCGTTACAGACGTTTCACAGGAATGGACTGCATTAATCTCAATGAAACCATGCAGGAGATGTTTTGTTTCAAGTTCACTGCATCCAGCCATAACAAAGCCATGGAAAATTCTTTCTTGGAACAGCTCCCCTCAGTCCGTCACTCCATTTATGGGTCCAGGCTTGTAGATGTGATTCAGACCTGATGAGAAATATGAAGTGATCTATGTTCGTTGGCCATGTTTTATACAATGTCCACGTGAAACGGAAGTAGGAATGTTTTATGTGTCTTATTCTGTGGCGCAGAATTAAATCCATTACCTCTGGGGCTACTTGTACCTTTTTATCAACATGTCAAGCGTTCCTTGGGCAGAGACTTTCCCCACCTCAAAACCCCTCCTCGCACCTTTCTCCTTGCTCATGTCTTACCTCCACTGCTCTCTGCCGGTTCCATTTTCACCTCCAGCTGCCGTTTCTTACTTTCTTCACGGATGCCTCTTCCTTCTCCACTCTGAAAATTCACCCGCAAATGGTCCTCGGTCTCCTCATCCTTCTGGGAGATGTCAGCCGCTTGTTCTGGGCTCTGTGCTGTGGAATGTCAAACTGGATGTCCAGCTCAGTAAAGCTACCCCACGTTCCAGACAAGGGCGCCCTTGTCGGCACTGTCATGACCCTGCCCCCTGCACCTGTCTCCATCCTAAGCCCCAGGATTGGTGAACTCGGGGTTTTACTTGGCAAAGGGGAATTAAAGTTTCAGCTGGAATTAAGGCTGCCCATCTGCTGACCACGAAAGAAAGCGATTATCCAGGCAGGTCCAGGGTAGTCACAGGGATCCTTAAAGGTGGAAGAGGCAGATGGTGATGCAGTGTGAGAAGAACCTGACTGGCTGTGGCTGGCTCTGAAGGTGGAGGAAGGGGCCACGAGCCAGGGGAATGTGGGCAGCTTGCAGAAAGTAGAAAAGGTTCAAGAATGGTTCTCCCCCGAGCCCCCAGAAGGAGATGCAGCCTTGAAGACACCTTGGTTGTGGCCTTGTGGAGCCCATTCTTCCCTTTGAACCTCCAGAACTGTTGGATAATACGTTTGTATTGTGTTGTGTTAAATTTGTGTTGTGATTCTCTCTTGTAGCAGCCCAAGGAAATATGTGCGTGTGTCAGCTTTCTGACAGACGTTTACCTGGATGCTTGAAGACATCCCACTGAATCCTCCTACTTGCTGCATGCAAAGCAGCCCATCTCTTCCGTGCCTAACTAGGGACTAGAATTATCCTTTCTTTCTCTGTCCTCTGTATCCCAGTCAGTCATTCTGGATGTGCAGCTGCCTCTGTCCCTTTGGGCACTGCTTTAGTTCAAGCCCCCAGCATCTCTCATCTGAAGAGGCAATTGTTGTACCAACCGGCATCTCTGAATACGATGTTGACTGCCTTCAACCCGTGATTCGTCATCTGCCCCAAACAGAAATCGGTCTTGTCCTTCAAAGTCCCTTTGACTGGCTCCATCACCTGAGGAATAGAGTGCAGGCTCGCCCCATGCAGACCGGGCTTCAGTGACCCATTCCCTTCCCTGCTGTTCTCTGTGTCTGTCGTGTTCCAGCTAAAACTTGCTCCCAGCTGTCTCAGGCTGTGCTCTGTGGCATCTCCCTGCATCTTCCCTCCTCGGGGGTTCCCTTCTCACCCTCCCTTACACCCTGTGTAATTCCTCCTTCCTCCCCTTCAGGTAGCTCAGGCACCGTTATCCTCAGGATAGCTCCCCAAGGACGGGTGTCCCTCCTGTGGATTCTGGTAGCATCCTCCCGCTGCCCATAGCATCACACTCAGCATGTCACAGTAGCCTGATTACCTTGGAGGGCAAAGTGTTGCCTTGGACATCAGAACATGGAATACTTAAATGGAATGCATCCGCTAGTAGCTAGTAACTCTTTCTGTCATTTCGACGGGGAGGTGAGGGGACATGTTAATGACGCTTATAAGTTGGAACAATACCAAAGCGGTTTCTGTACCTTCAGCCAGAGAGCAATTGTGTTCCTCTCACTAATGAGCATCTTGTAAGTCCCCTGCTGCCGGCAGTGGCTCCCCACTCTGGGTGAACCTTCACCATCGGGGTAGACTTGTTAGGAGAACCAGCTGGGGGTGGGATCCTGGGGTCAGAGTCACCTCTGTGAAGTGCCTGCACAGGTCTAAAGTGCAGCCTGAGCTGGGAGTCCTGCTGTGGGAAAGGAAGGGGGTGGGAAGTACCCACAGAGCTGAGTGTCACGTTCAGAATGTAAACAGGTTCCAGTCTGCAGCCACACCTTCCTCCCACCTCCCCCCGGCCCTCCCCCGCTTCCCTTCGTTCCTGCTGTCATTGTACCCTGTCTCATTCCTCCTCCTCTTCAGTGCCACTTCACAAGTTCACAGCACCGAAACGCGGAACCTCTCCTACGGTGCTGCAGAATCGGATCCCGCCCGGTTGGGGGGTTTTGTTTGTTCTCTTTCCTTTTGACATTTCTTCCTGGATGGATCACAAACTTTGTACCACAGCGATCATTGAATTTTGCCTAAAAATACCTGCGCACTTGTCCAGCCCTTAAAAGGTGATACCACTCTCCCCCAAGTGTCTCAAGCCAAACTTCTTAATCCCTCTCCTTCACTCCCCAGGTCCCTGGGCTTGGTCTCTCAGGTGCATCCCAGATGGTCCTCTGGTCTCTACTGCATTTGCATCAAACATGCACCATCCCTTTCATGGACCTAGTGATAACCTCCTAGACTGCCCCGATCACTCCTCCTTCCCTACAGCTGATGTTTCAGACATAGCCAAAGTCATCCTTTAAAAGCAGTTGGACCAAACCCTTTCTTGTTTGTAAAGCCTTTGGTGACTTCTTCTGGCCCTTATGCAAACCTGGGCACATTCCCGCCCTGCTGGGACATCAGGCCGTGTTGACCAGGTGGCTGGCTGCTTAGTTTGTTTCCCCGTTTATTGAGAAGGCAGGTAGGTGCTCAGCACAGAGACCTTTCTGTCGTAACAATGTGCCCCTCACAGCCCCTGAGAAAGAGTTGTCATTCAGTACAGCTTGTTTGGTGCAAGGTGGGTGTGGGGGGGGATGGCTCCCTGGTGCCCCACAGCGAGACTAAATTTATCTTTGTGGATCTTGCTGCTGGCTTGTAGTTTATGATTTGGGGAGAAATGTGCCATTTTTCAAAAACAAGAACCTTTCTGCAGGAGCAGAAAAATAGCGTAGTGTGAAACTGTGGAATAAATTTAGATATTTGTGGAAATCCATTTGAGATGTAAAGATGAGGAATATCTGTCTTTTGAATGCTAAAGGCTTGCTTAAGGGATACAATTGTTGACAAAAGAAGTAATGCAGTAATTGAAAATGGACACTTCTGCAAATCAGAGTCAAGGAAGGCTTCAGTGGTGGCAAACACTGAGCTTCCCTTCCAAACCTAACTCTGGTTTTGCTGAAGTTAACATATACAAGTCGCATGTGAGAAGTGAAATGCAGTAAATGGTTAGCCTGTTTGAAAAGGGTGGGGCAGTCTCAACCCAGGTAACTGCAGGTGTCAAGGTCAGTAGAACAGTCAGTATGGAGCTCTCACCGTCAGAGGTCAAAAGAAGAAATTTCTGTGTAGGGTAACCCTTTGCATCTCCCCAGAAGCCTCTGTGGCCTGGGATTTGTTTGGGAGAATCTGTGAAAGGACTTTATTTCTTTGTTTATCTTCTTTTTAGAGCCACCCCTGCAGCATTTGGAGGCTCCCAGGCTAGGGCTCGAATTGGAGCTGTCGCTGAGGCCTACGCCACAGCCACAGCAACGCCAGATCCGAGCCGCGTCGGCAACCTCTGCTGCAGCTTATAGCAATGCTGGATCCTTAAACCACTGAGCGAAGCCAGGGATCAAACCTGTATCCTTGAAGACACTGTCACGTTCTTAACCTGCTGAGCCGCAATGGGAACTCCGGGGCTTGTTTATTTTAAGGCAACTCTTTGTGAGAGGGCTGCTACTTTTTGAGCCCCATTTGGGCAAAGACTTTTTTGATTTTTTAAAATATTTATTTATTTATTTGTCTTTTTGCCATTTTTAGGGCCGCTCCTGCTGCATATGGTGGTTCCCAGGCTAGGGGTCAAATCGGAGATACAGCTGCCAGCCTACACCAGAGCCACAGCAACACGGGATCTGAGGTACATCTGCAACCTACACCACAGCTCATGGCAACGCCAGATCCTTAACCCACTGAGCAAGGCCAAGGATCGAACCTGCAACCTCACAGTTCCTAGTCAGATTTGTTAACCGCTGAGCCATGACAGTCACTCCAAGGGCAAAGTTTTTTTTTTTTTTTTAATATACTTGTAGGGTAGACCTTGGCCTGGGGCAGTGAAAGGGATTTGGGGAATGTGACCCATGGATCTCCAGACAGGAGACAAATAGCACAGCAGTACTTGGACGAGGGAAAAGTGAATGGAGAATTACTGACTGTTGATGAAGGGCTGCTGTGAAGAAGAGGCAGACAAGGACCCTCTCTGAAGACTGCCATGGGGTTGAGGAAGAGGGTTGAAGGTGGGAGGGAGTGAACTGAGAGTGGCGCTTGCCCCCGTGGATGGGGCTCCGTCACTGGAGCAGGTGTGGGTGCAGGGCTCGGGGGATACCTTGTCCAGAAGAGAGCAGGTCCAGGAGGGCAGGCGGAAGCCAGCAGGTTG
Organism: Sus scrofa; assembly: GCF_054392235.1. Classification (NCBI taxonomy): domain Eukaryota; kingdom Metazoa; phylum Chordata; class Mammalia; order Artiodactyla; family Suidae; genus Sus; species Sus scrofa. The sequence continues at coordinate 8,066,055 of NC_139401.1, forward strand.
ACGCATGGGTGGGGTCTGAGCAACTGAAGTTGCTGGAGGGGGACCCCTGCGGCATGGCCCACACAGGCCCCTGGAAACCTAGTCCTAGGAGCAGAAAGGGAGGGCAGTCCTCAGACCCGGAGGGCAGCCCCTTCCCCGACAGGGCGCCTCCTGCACCCTTCCTGACAAGCCTGACGGCGTGTGCGTCCTTTAGGACGGATGCCGAAAGGGTGCAGCTCCAGGTTTCACTAGGCAGGGCAGAGAGGCTGCTGCTTTATAACCCATGCAAGGAGCAAACCTCCACACCCACCATGGGCCCTGTCAGTACCAGGAAGACCTCAGATCGCAGGGGCCCCCCAAACATCCTCCTGGTTTGGAGAGTCATGGGTCATGGCACCTCCAGCTTATGTACAGGGAGCACTTTTGTCTTAGTGTCCAAAAGGAATGACTGGACAGAGTTCCCGTCGTGGTGCAGTGGAAACAAATCCAACTAGGAACCATGAGGTTGTGGGTTAGATCCCTGGCCTCCCTCAGTGGGTTAAGGATCTGGCGTTGCCACAAGCTGTGGTGTAGGTTGCAGATGCAGCTCGGATCTGGCGTTGCTGTGGCTGTGATGTAAACCGGCGGCTACAGCTCCGATTTGACCCCTAGCCTGGGAACCTCCATATGCCACGGGCGCGGCCCTAAAAAGACAAAAAGGCAAACCCCCAGTTACTACTTTGAAAGGTTGCTAAGATGCCCTCTGTTTCTAGATTTCCTGATGATGTCAAAGTGAGTATTGTGAAAATGGCGAGTGTATGAATTCTTCAGCCTCAGTTACGGCTTCTGGACGGCTACGCAGCCTATGAAATAAAGGCTGTTCCTCATGCTGGAGCTATTTCCCCCTCAGGCTCGCTAACAGATTTCCTTTAGTACTTTTGGTCCCAGGAAACCACTGGGTTGAAGCTACTGGCGTACTTTTATCCCAGAATCAGGGATTATGGATTTTAAAATCATGTCCATGTATTTATATACATAAATTTATTATAAGCTCCATATGGTTATTTGCCAGAACAATAAATGTTTCTTCTATGATCCCTGTTTGTAAATCTGAGAACTAAATGTTTGAAATAAACATGTTAAATAGTGGCCCATTAAAATAATGTTCAAAAAATTAACTATTCTTGGAAAGAGTGAGTGATACGCGGTTTACTATTGATTATGTACTGTTCTTATTTTGATTATATACTGTTGTTATTTTGATGGCTGTCATGATAGCTAGATACATAGATACATAGATGCATAGCTAAGTAGATGGATAGATTGGTATCTATGTATACATGCAGTTATGACTCTATAATTCGAAGTGTGTATTTTCATAGGCTTTTATAGATACTAAGTTTTTCATTGTTATACATAAAATCTAATCTGGAAACAGTATGTTCAGGCCAAAACAGCCTTGTTTATTTCAGTTTTCCATAACTCGTATGGATTTTATTTCAAACCATGCAAAGCATCCACTTTGCCGCTGAGTGTTTATTTAATGCAGCCACATTAATTCTAATGCAGAATAACCATCTGTCTTTTAGACAGGATCTAAACTTTTGGACTTCAGATTTAGCAGAGAAAAACAAATGCAAGGAAAGGGGAGAAGAGAAGAGCTTTAAATTCTAGCTCTCGAGGAAGGTATTAGGAAAACCACCTCAGCGATGGCCTGCTCATTCGGGCGGACACCTTCGCCCTGCTTCTCAGGGATCAGAAACACCCACTTGGTAAAGATACGGCTTCACAGTTGTGGCGGCCCAGGTGGAGAAACACCTCCTCCTTCCCCTCCAGGTCTGTAGGTGGTTGTTCGAGCTGCTCTTATGTCCCCCCCCACCCCCCCCATTTAATGTTTTCATTCTCACATTGAACATTTTCTAGTTCTAAGAGGACGGTGAGAAGTTTTTCTCTCTAACTGCCTGTTCTGGAAGGAATGCCTCGCTTTGCTTTCCGAATCAAGCCCGTGCACCTCTCTCTGCCCCTCCCTTTTATCATCATTACAGAGAAGCGAAGGAGGGCTCTTTATTCTCCAGGTCGTGTCTCTCATCTTCCCCACCTTCCCAAGATTCTCTTACAGCTGCTCTTTGAGCCGGTTTGAAAGGACGCCTAATGAAAGCATCCTAGTAATTTTCGGAACAAGTCAAGAAAGCCCATCATTACTCCGTCAGCTCTCTAACTGAGTGCTTCCCTTGTCTCTAGGCCCTTCCAGCTTTGTCAGTTGGACGTTTGTTTCTTTGTTTCCCTGGAAGAGCTTCAGGTCCCGAGCTGCCTGCCCGTGGGTGTGTCCCCAGGGTATCCACCTGTGTTGGAAGCGCTGCAAACGCAAACTTGTAGCCAGGTGACTTCACCTGGATGACCGCCCAGCGCAGTAGACCAGGAGTGCCCAGCGTGGTTGTGAGGGAAGCTCGGGGTGAACAGTGGCCGTCACCCCCACTTCTCACACTCTTGGGGGTTTTCGTGTGGGGAAGGATGTGGTCCTGAGCGCCGCGCTGAGCAGCTCTGAGCCCGCGCCTGCAGCATGGCTCTTGGTCCTCATCAGCTAATAGAAACGGCATTGTGCTTAGTGTCCGGGTGGGTCTGGGGCTGAGTTCACATGTTCTGTGAATCCTCTGCTCTCAGGACAAACAGTCCCTTTGGCCCAAGAAGCACCAGACTCTGGAAAGCTGAGATTTTTCCTCGAGTGAATTTGCTGGTAAGTCAAAGAAACAAATTAACCTAACTGAAGACATCAGGATATATGCAGGCCAGCAGGATTCAGGTCTCACAAAGATTAGACACATATTAATGATTATCATTCTCAGCAAACGTTTGAACCCCGCTCTGCCCTTTTGTGCGACTGCTCTTGTCTTCATGGTTTCCTTCAAGCCTGAGTCACTGATGAGGCAGAACCTGTAGGTGTTTTTCCTCCCAACTCCAGAATGTTTGCAATGAGTTAATCTTCTCAAAAGGAAACCAAGAGTTTCATGACTCCCCACAGGTAATTCAGTGTGGAGCAAGAGTGAAAAGGTGAGTTGCAATGAAGCACAAAGTGGGAAACAGTGGATTCCCCAAAACCACGCCGCTGCTGCCGCCGCCGCCACCACCGGTAAGGCACACCAGCCCCCAAGCCCCAGGATTGCTGGAGTTACCAAGTTAATTTATTTCTCGGGTCTATTTTTGTAGCAGCAGCCCACTGTACTCAGCATGAATGCTACCTCTGAAATAGAATTACCAAGATGTGAAAAATGATGGAATTCATTGAAATGATAAAATCGCATCTGTTATGAGAACTTTTGGCAAAGTTCCCAGCTTTTCATTCCTTAAGAGAAATAATGATGTGTTAGTCCCTGAAAAAAGAAAACTCAGGATATGTGAGTCATGACTCAAGTGGAAGGCCATCGAGTACCTCTGCAAATACCCCATGACTGATTTTTTTGGCCTTTACAGCTATTTGTTATCCCTCCGAGGTGCAGTTTTACAGTGAAAAAAAACTTTCTACATACAAAGTTCACACTTAGGCCGTAAATTCCGTTTGTGGTTCATTCCTTATGGTGTGAGGATACAGTTCAGTGAGGGAGTAAATAAAAACATTTAAAACAATTAAAAAGGAGTGTATATGTATCTGTGTGACCGGGTCACTTTGCTGTACAGCAGAAAATTGACAGGACACTGTAAACCAGCTATAATGGAAAAAGTAAAAATCATTAAATTTAAAACAAAAGGAAAAAATTGGCAGAATGATGGTTGAAAATAACATCCACCTGAGGGATGAAAGTTCGGGTCTGGGAAGAGGTAGTTTCGGTTTCAGAAGATTTTCTCCGCATGGGCGTCTGTTAACACCCATGTAGGGTATTGGACGTCTCAGGTAGTCCCACCAAATGCCCCAGCTCTTTCGTCTTCTGCTTCTGTAGGGCTTAGGGTTGCCAGATGAAACACTGGACACCCATTTAAATCCAAGTGTCAGATAAACAAGTTCTTTTTCTTTTTAATTAATTATTACTGCTTTATTTATTTGTTTATTTATTTGCTGCACCTGTGGTGTGTGGAAGTTCTCAGGCCCAGGATCGAACCCACACCACACTTCTGGCCTGCACCACAGCTATGGAGGCAACGTCAGATCCTTAACCTGATGTGCCACAAGGGAACTTCCAAACAAGCTTTTTTGTTTTTTTTAATTTAAGCATGAGATATGCATATACTAAACAATCATCTGCTGTTTATCTGAATCTTAATTTTTTTTTTCTTTTTAGGGCGGCACCTTCGGCACGTGGAAGTTCCCAGGCGAGGGGCTGAATTGGAGCTGCAGCTGCCAGCCTACGCCACAGCAGCACCAGATCCGAGCCGCGTCTGATCTGGTCTCATCACAGGTCATGGCAACACCGGATCCTTTAATCCACTGAGCGAGGCCAAGGATTGAACCCGCATCCTCATAGGTGCTAGTTGGATTCTTATCCTGCTGAGCCACAATGGGAACTCTTGAATCTTATATTTAATGGGATATCTTGTATTTTCATTTGCTAAATTTGACAATCCTTGAAGTGGTGCCTATTTTCACATGGATGATGTTACTTGGTCAATAAAAACAAAGTTGATTTGCAATCTCAGCATAGCAGCTGCTGAGTACGTATGAAAATACAGGATGCAATAATGCATTTTGGGGGCAAAAAGTCATATGTGTTTGGGAAATAAAGCTCACCATGAAAGACTCAAACTTCCCGTCAGCACGTTGACACCTCTAAGAATTTCTAACCTGGGGAAACTGTAAAAAGTTTTCTATAAGCCAGGACTACTTAATCTTATTTTTCCCTGGAGAACAGGATGTGTTGCCTTCATTGGGGAATGGAGAGGAAGGTACCGTGTGTGTGTGTGTGTGTGTGTGTGTGTGTGTGCTCGCGTGCAGGCACACATGTGCTCCTGATTGGTGTGTGTGTGTGTGTGTGTTCCTGCACACGTGTGCTCATGATTGCGTAATATGCCTCTGGGAAATACTGGGAAACGGGAATGATTATGACTTCTGAGACTCTCACTTCTGCACAGTTTACTTCAACACAACATGAAAAATACCTCTTGCCTTTCATGTCTGTTCCCCTGCGTGTCTCCTGAGATCTCGGCGTCAGGTGAAAGGGAAGGGGTTGTTCTTACGTGCCTTCTCAGTCGTCCGTAGGACTCCTGTACAAGACGATGACCTTATTTTCAAACACATCTCTGGTAAGTGTGAGCTGAAGATAACGAAGTACCTCTACAGTGAGAAATGTTACAAATGGAACACGTGCAACAGTAAATCCCAAGAAAGGGTCAACTTTGAGAGAGTCCGCTTAGCTTTGTAATTTTTTGTGTGTGTTTTTTTTTTTGCTTTTTAGGGCCACACCAGAGGCATACGGATGTTCCCAGGCTAGGGGTCAAATCGGAGCTAAAACTACTGGCCCACGCCACAGCCACAGCAACTCCAGATCTGCGCTGCGTCTGCGACCTACACCACAGCTCACGGCAACGCCGGATCCTTCACCCACAGAGTGAGGCTGGGGATGGAACCTGCATCCTCATGGATACTAGTTGGATTCATTTCCACTGTGCCACGACGGGAACGCCCTCAGCTTTGTAATTTTACCAACACCGTATCCCTTTTCTCTGTGTGATCATCCATGCCTGTATGTGTGGTATTCAATTCCAAGGTGTTGAAAATAACTGTTGGAAAATTCTTTCTCTCCGTATTTCCTGAAGTCTGAGGTTCAGCCATTCTGAGAGCATTATGTGGTTTTTCATTCTCAGTGCTGTAGTCGTTACGGGTTTGGGACTGAGATCGAGATGCAGACTTTGGTTTTGCCAGTAATTTCCTATGTGAGCTTGAGCAGCATATGAAGACTCTCTCACCGGCCAGGTCATTGGTGAAGTGTGTAAAACAGTGCCTCCGTCAGAGGCTTGAGTGAGATCCTGCATGTAAAGCCTTCGGCCTGAGTAGAAGTACCGTGTCCTTAGGGTGGTGCTGCTGATCGCTGTTTGATTCCAGCTGGTGTGGTGGCTGTTGCATCTGGAGCAGTCACACCCCTTGGTGCCGGCGCATGGTGGAAACGAGGCATTTCTTTGCAAGCCTGGTCTCAAGAACTCCCTGCGATGACATCACCCCGGGCTGTCTTGGGCTCTGCACAGCAGGGCGGGTTATTCCAGACCATGCATGTCTCCCACCCACTCCCAAGCACAGGCCGCGCTCGACATGGGGCGTGGGGGTGGTTAGAGGAGTGCAGAGGGCCGAGGATGCCACCAAAGATAAGGATGGGAATGTCAGAGCAAACATTTCCTACATGACAGTTTGCCCAGGAGCAGCCCAGCCTCCACGCACACCTTCGTTGCAGAATGGCTTACGAGGAGAGGGTGTCAGGGCTTTCAGGCAGGTTCTTCAGAGACGCGGAACCAGAACCAGAGCATGTCTCTCTCCGTATCTGTGTGTACCCACGTCTACGTCGAGAGGTTTACAGTTAGCCATTGGTTCATGTGACTGTGGAGGCTGAAAGCCCCCAGGTCTGGCCATCGGGAAAGATGGTGGGCGAGGTCCAGCCCTGTGGGAAGGCTGAGAACCGGGAGAGTCAGTGGGGGAACCTCTAGTCCAGGAGCCACTGGGCTCCAGACACAAAAGCCGATGTTTCTGTTGGACTCAGAAACCAGGAGGTGACCAACGTCCCAGCTCAGCGCAGTCGGGCTGCCCGGGTTCCCTCCACTCAGCCTTCCTCTGCAACTCAGGCCGTCAACTGCTCGGATGAGGCCCACCCACACGGGTGGGCAGTCTACTCTACTCAGTCTTCTGATTCAGGTGTTCATCTCACCCAGAAAGCACCCTCCCCGACACACCCAGAATCACGTTTGACCAATGTCTGGGCATGGTCACACTGACATATAAAATGAACCATCAGAGCCCTCGGTGAATACTTATGGACTCAAAGAGTGCACGCATTGCACTCAATTTATACGTGAACATACACAAGAGTATCCTGTCATTTCTGAACTCAGACCCTTACATTTCAGGACTTCATAAATTTCAAAATGTATAATGTATGTAGGATGGAAGGCGAGAATGGAGAAGCCTTTCTGTTAAGCCCATCACTCACACTTTGCCTGAATGTTGAGTCACTTCTAAAAGTAGAGCCCTGGAGTTCCTGTCGAGGCTCGGTGGTTAACGAATCCCACTAGGAACCATGAGGTCGCGGGTTCGATCCCTGGCCTTGCTTTAGTGGGTTAAGGATCCGGTGTTGCCATGAGCTGTGGTGTAGGTTGCAGACAAGGCTCGGATCCCACGTATGGGAACCTCCATATGCCATGGCAGCGGCCCAAGAAATAGCAAAAAAAGACAAAATAAAATAAAAATAAAAATAGAGCCGTGAGCAGTTCCCACTGTGGCACAGCAGGATCAGCAGTGTCTCTGGAGCGCTGGGACCAGGTTCCATCCCTGCCCCGGCACAGTGGGTTAAGGATCCAGCATAGCCATAGCTGCAGCGTAGGTCACAACTGTGCCTCAGATCTGAACTCTGGCCTTGGGAATTCCATATGCCCTGGGGTGGCCAAAAAAGAAAAAAAAAAAAAAATAATAGAGCTACAGAAGTCTGATTCAGCACTCATGTACTGATGACTTCGTATATGCTCATTGCACGTATGTAGTGTTTATTATATTGTGTCTCATGCATTATCTATTCTAATTGCACACTACGGATTTCACACAGTATGATGGTGGAGATAGCGTTTGTGTAGATCCTTAGTAGGTGGCCGTAGAGACACTGTTCGTGACCCAAGGCTAGCCCATCCTAAGCTGCAGTACTGCCAGGATTTATACAGGACACATTTAATTGTTGAGTTTAATAATCAACCATGTCCTTTCAAAGGGAAGCATGAAGAAAAAAAGGAAACAAATCACCCCGTCAGTGTTTAAAGTATAATTCACTTCTCTCTGTCTCTGAAAATATCTCTGCAAACTCAGGGTTTGTTGTTCCTAATCTCTTTCAGACAGACTTCCCCCCACCCCCCCAACACTCTTTTCAGAGTATCCCTGACCTTTCTTCATCCATTCCTCCTTTGGGCCACACCCACGGCCCATGAACATTCCCAGGCAACGGGGCGAATCGGAGCTACAGCTGCTGGCCTACACCACAGCCACAGCAACATGGCATCCGAGCCGCCTCTGCAACCTATGTCACAGCTCACACAACACCGGATCCTTAACCCACTGAGTGAGGCCAGGGATGGAACCTGCATCCTCATGGATACTAGTCGGGTTTGTTTCCACTGCGCCACAGCAGAAATGCCCCTTTCTTTCTTTTTTTTTTTTCAGATAAAGTATTCCTGTGTTTATGCAGTACTTCTGAGTCGCTGATTGCTATATTCAGAATGATATACTGATGTTTCTTTTGCTTGTTTTGCTTTCAGTCTGGGGGCGTCTTAACCTTTCCAGGGATGGGACATGCCCGGGCCAACATCCCTCTACCCTGACAGGACAGTATTGTTGGGCTGTGTGCATGAGGGGGTCTAACTGTGCGCCATGAGCACAGAGTTGCATTTGTAGGGCAGGAAAACGGTCTTTTCTCCTCTACTCTGAGGTGTCAGCTGGGACCCCGTGCACAGAAGGCAGATTCCAAGCAAAGAGGAGAGGAATGTATTTAATGTCAGCTTGCGTGATGTGGAGCCTTTATAGGAGATAAAGGCCTAGAAGCGGTTGAACCCGAGTGTTTTTATGCCAGGTTTCAGGAAGCGTGGAAAGGCATGGGAAGCGGTGATAAGACAGAGGGGAGCTGAGCGTCGTGAGCCGGGGGCACTGAGCAATCCCTCTCTGTCCCTTCCAGTCCCCCTCTGTGTCTCATCTTCCAGGTGTGATGGGGGGCCTTTCCCACGAGCGTTTTCTCACCTGCTGTAGGAAAAAGCCACAGTCCTTCCTGCACCTGCCGTTTCTCACATTCCTCCAGCTTAAAATATTCACTGTCCCAAGGTGCCCTATTTTGCAGTATCATGTCCTGAAACCCATCACATTAAAGAGCCCACGCTTATAGACGAACAAGGATAACTATCCTTATCTAATATTAAAATTACTAAAGGGGAGGGGTGTTAGAGCCTGATGCTCGTCTTTGATGAAGCCCTGTTGAAGCCAGACAGGGTGCACCCAGGAACTTCTGTCAGGTCTGATCCGAGCACATCCGCCATCACCGTCTCATCCGAGTGGTGGAACTCCGCCCTCAGATTCAACTAGCAGTTAAAAACAAAGGGGGGGTGTCTAAAACGGATGCAGGTGAACCTACATACAAGACGGAAACAGACTCACTGACGCAGAAAACGCACTTATTGTTTCCAATGGGGAAAGGGAGGAGGGATAAATTAGGAGTTTAGGATTAACAGATATACATTTCTATAAATAGAACAGATAACCAACAAGGACCTACTGTAGAGCACAGGAGACTTCATTCAGTATCTTGTAATCACCTATAACGGAAAAGAATCTGAGAAAGCGTATATATGTGTGTGTGTACAAATAAATAAAACCCAAATCACTGAGCTGAACACTTGAAACTAACACTATTAATATTATAAGTTAACTATTCCTCAGTAGAGTAAAAAAAAAACAAAACAAACAAACAAACAAAAAAACCGGGGGTAGGTACACAGACTTTAGTTGTTCCTCCTCTGCTCTCTGCTGACTTGACTTTCTTAGCTTGTGCCATTATTTTTACCTTGTCTGGGTTGATAACATTTTTTTGGGGGGCAGGGCGGGGGGGGGCACATGTCTGTGACATGTGCAAATTCTCAGGCCAGGGATTGAACCCATGCCACAGTTGCAACCTGCGCCACAGCTGTGGCAAAACGCTGGATGGGTAGATTGCATTTGCTGTCTGTTCTGTAATGAATGACACTTCCCAAAGCCATTCATTTGCATTGGATCCAGCTGCAGCCTCACTGCTCTGTTTGGCAGCCTCAATTGCTATAACTGTATTTCAAATACTCTCGTAATCTCTTACGTGGTTACAGGTTTTCTTTACTGTCGTTTCTGTTTAGGGCATTTCAGGATGTTTGTAACTCTGTTACTTCTTTTTTATATATATAATCACAACAGTCTCTCTTTTTTTTTTTGTCTTTTTAGGGCTGCACCGGCAGTGCATGGAGGCTCCCAGGTCAAATCAGAGGTACTCCTGCCAGCCTACGCCACAGCCGCAGCCACACCAGATCCAAGCTGCCTCTGCGACATGCACCATAGCTCATGGCAACGCTGGATCCTTAAGTCGCTGAGCGAGGTCAAAACCCGCATCCTCGTGGATACTCTTTGGGCTTGTTACTGCTGAGCCACGATGGGAACTTCCCAGTCCTTTTCTGAAGGGACTATTTTTTTTCCCTTGTCCAGTACTTTTTGAAAATTTGTGGTGTGGTGCTTGGTAAATTTGGGAGGTGGTCAGTGTCCCTTGTCTCAACATATGTCATTAGTGTTGGGGTGATTTGTCATGACTTCATTCTACTCTCTCTCCCTGGAAGGACGGGATGGACATCTTAGAGATGTAAAAGTAATTTATGGGTTGAATGGACTTCTTCCTAAGCTCACATGTCCCAAACTGCATGTTAGCTCCCCCGCCTCCACACTCTTCCTTTTCTCTTTGTGAGCTCACCTAGGGGCCAACCCTGTCTCAGTCTCCTAAGGCAGAAACCCTTGAGAATCATGTGTTCTTCATAAAGGTACTAGTGTATGGCCAGACTTTTGCTCAGAATGATATTTTTGGAAAGTAGCTTCTTTGTGGAAACATAAATTTTTGTTAAAAGGTAGGAGTGTTCTCTGTTTTCCCCTGAAATACGGTATTCAAAAATGCAGTGAAATAACCTCATCCTTAGGGTCACCATTGGATGCACTGGTAAATACTCCATGTCTCTCTGTGTTAACTGAGCATCCTACTTCGGCAGCTATGGACAGGGGCCTCCAAAGAGTAGCGTTTAGTTTACTCGGGCCCCTGACACACAACCAGTCTAGTGACATTCCCCTTCTAAGGCCTTGTCTTTTGCATCATGGTTGGGCTGGGAAACAGCTCAAAACACAGCTTTGGAGAGTCGCACAATCCAGCCTTGGCTGCTTAGATGATTCTCAGTGTGGTGGGTGGCCCAGCAGCATGAGTCTGTACAAAGCAGAGAACCCGATTCAACACGGATGCAGTCGTCGGAGTGTCTGGTGCACCACTGCAGTGGGGTGGGGTCACCTCAAACCAGAGTGGGCGATTAGGTTTTGATCTGCAGCTGGGATAAAGGACGCAGGTTGTGCCCCCACAGAAATGCGGAGAGTGTGCTGTCTGGGTCCAGGTAGGGGAGGGACTGGGAAGAGCTGCAGGAGAGGAACTCCTACGGCTGTGCCCTGGGCCTCGGCTATACACCTGCTTGTGAGGAGGGGCCCTGGGAAGATGCTAAGGGACAGGCGTAACTCACCCGAGTCGTGGCGCAGCCCCACTTCCCGGCAGTGTCTGCACGTGGAAAGGCTGAAGCCACGTGTGCAGATGTGTCGTAAGAACCCATGGGACGTTGGGGTTGGTAGATACACAGACTATGGCATTGGGAATGGATAAGCAGTGGGGTCCTACTGTACAGCACAGGGAACTCTGTCCAGTCTCCTGGGATAGAGCATGATGGAAGATAGTATGAGAAAAAAAAAAAAAAATATATATATATATATATGACTGGGTCACTATGCTGTACAGCAGAAATTGGCACAACACTGTACATCAACTATACTCTAATTTTAAAAACCTCATGTATTCAGACCTATTTTGCGCTAATTTTGGGAGTGAATCAGGGCCACGTTTCAGAGAAGAGTGCCCCAGAAAAAGTTGAACACCTTTGCTCTATAATTCCAGTCTAAACGCTACAACTGAGCAATGGATTTAGGATGAAAGGTATAAAAGTATTTTACAGAAGCTCATGAAACATACTGGAATGATTGCAATGCTGAGATTTCCTGCGTTGATTTGATTTACAAAACATTGGTTGACTTCTTGGAGACTTTCTGTGTTAGAATATCAGTGTCATTGGAATGACCCCAACCTTAAAATTTCTGTGAATGTCGACACTGCGTTTTTGGTTTTTGGGTTTTGTCTGGAGAAACTGCCCCCTGAGACCTCGGATTCACATCAGCAGTCCCCACACATACCCTATTTCCTCCAAGGTTATCGAAGGTCACCATCTAGCCTCTCCTTCAAAGCAGGACAGGAAGGCCCATTGTCGCCTCATTCTTCCTTCCTCCCTCAGCGACCCCCTCCCCAGCACACACCCATCCACTATCCCCTGTCATCCACAGCGTTTTCTCAGGATCTGTGCCCCGTCTTGGTTTTCCAGGATATAGTTACAGACCTGTTCTCTGTCCACCCATTGTCCCAGCAGGGGCCAGCAGCAATTCCTGGGATGTGGCATCTCCGTGTAAGAGCCCGTGGTGGCTCCCGTGAGTGGCAGGGGGACTCTCACGCCTCACACGCCAGCCTGGCCCTTCTGCAGAGGCAGCGGGGCCGTCACTTATCTTGCCCCCGCTGTGAACTGCACGTCTCTGTTCACTCTTATATCCTCTGTACCGTGCACAGTGCTTGGCACAGGTAATGTGCTCAGTGCGTGCTGAACAAGTGCGTGAGTTGCCAACGAATTCACTCTCTCACTGACAGGCTTCTGACCCTGTCGTTGCTGCCTCTTGATTTATAGGCCCTCCATTCTGCATGTGTCTTGATTTTGCCCTCCACGCCGCACCGGGCAGTGTCTGCAGACCTTCTTGATGGTGACGAATGGGCAGAGGTGGTGATTACAGCACCGAGGGAGCCCAGCCCAGGGGTCTGCCCAGTACCCTGGCAGGCACAGGCCACTTCCTCACCACCAAGAATTCCTTGGCGCAGCGTCACGGTACCCCTGGTGTCCAGAAACCCTGGGACAGACTAATTGTCAGATGGAACCTGATACAGGGTTCAGTGGCTTGTGTTCCATTGTGAACCAGCGACCAAATAGGTTCTTTTACTCCTAGGTAACCATGACGTCCATCAAACTTTAGAGATGATGCTTTAGAACTTGCCAGGTGCAGTCTATTCTTTTTACACCCGGGGGTGAATGTGGAGAATTGATCTAAATGCTCTATCCCTGTTCCACCTCGCTTCCCTCTCTATCTCTACACATGGAAATGGGTCTCCACTTGTGTCCTCGGTTGCTTCTTCATATTTACAGCAAAACGGATTCCGCTTCCTTTTCATTTGTGAGGCCCCCTGACGTCAGACCTAGAAACAGCTCTCACCCTGGCAGGTTTTCTCTGAGCGGGGTGGACTGGCTGTATTTGAGGACCATGAATTAGGTGACGGGGCCCAGCAGTGTTGAATAGCGCCACCAAGGCGAGTAGCAACATGGCGCCAGGCCCTTGGCCTTCATTGCTCAGTCTGAGTCCCTAAACCAACTCATTTCTTCAGGATAATTTGTTTGCTTGCAGCTGTGGAGGTCCACAGCCTTGCCCCCTTTGTCTAGTGGAAGTGGTCGAGAAAAAGCAGGCTGGGGTCACACCTTGCAGCAGCTGGAGGGAGAACCAGGTGTTGTTAACACAGCTTATAGGCGGCTCATCGCCAACTGATCCAATTTGTGTGTCTCTGTGAACAAGGGACACCTAACAAACAGCTTTGTTCCAAATAGAGAAAATCTTACAAGAGTTAGCCATTCAAATAAAGGAACCAAAAGGATGTGGGACTTATTTTCGCTGAGTGCCAAACAAAACATAACTGCATTGTGGTTTGTAGATGACAAGTACTGATTCGGGCAGGGAACCAGTTCCTGTTGAGAATGGTAATGGGGTGATTGCTGGGTGTACTTAACCACAGCTTGTGAGGTGAGGGCTTACTCCATGGGTTATTCACCTTGGTATAAAGTCACCCTCCTGGACTTCCTGCAGCTTCTTCTCTCTGATCTCTAAACCATCTCCCAGTTGGTACAGCAAGTTCAGTCATTAGCCAAATCATTCACAGAACGTGAATGATTAAAACGTGGAGGGCGTTGCCTGCTGCTGAGTCCAAGTTGATGAGAAGATGGGTAGTTAACTATCTGGAGTTAGTTACCCAGCTGACACTGAAATACTCTGTATGCAGCCTCGTGGGTTACCTGCGTATAGGCATGAGTAGGTAGGCAGATAAGCATTGATAAGAGTCGGCTTTACATTTCTTTCCCGTTCTGGTTCTTCTGAACTGCCCTGAAGTTGATGAATGCTTTTCCCATGCATTAAAACCTTATCCGCTAACAAAGTCAAACGGTGCACTGCCCACGTTGTGGCTACTTCTTGCAGTCCCTGTTCTTCTGGACATATCTTACTTAAAAATGTCGCAGTCCAGACTGAGTCCTGCCATGCCTATGTTCATTACCTCAAACAAAGAAATAAGATGATCTCCAGTGGCCAGCGTAGATCAGTGTGGGGTGACCATGGGTGATGTGGTCATTAAACCTCTGAAGGCTGCACCCTTGGGTGAGATTTTATCATGCCTACCTGCTTCAGTTGCTCTGATTTGTATAAGGAAGCTCTCATCCAACATCATGGAAGAGGCAGAAAGAATTCAGTCTCGGGAAGTCTCCTGGTAGGGTTTATTCTCATGTTTTGGAAGTGAACTAAAGCCCTCTGTTTCTCAGACAGAGCAGGAAGAACTAGGCAAACCTGAAATGATGGTGGCAGATGACCTGAGAAGAGCTGGGTCTGCACCAACATTGGTACGTGAGGTATTTGATTAGCCATCGGAACACCAAAGCTTTGGAAGCTTCTCTGTCTTAGCTAACGAAAGTTTACCTTTACTATGTCGACCAGATACCAGCACAGCTCGTGAAAAAGAATAGAAGCAGTTTTACACCTTGTAGCAGTTTTGAGAAATAAGAGAGAGCCAAATATGTGAATGTGTTGAAGGGCATATACACTGGGGACACAGCCAGGACATAGTAGGGTCATTTCCAGATGCCTGGCCATGCGCCCTCTCCACGTGGTCATCTATCTGGTTGGTGGACCAATTTCCTGGTCTCTGCATCATTCCATTTCCTTTGGTTGGGTCAGTTAATCCTGTGTGTTAAGATTAATCCCCCTCTGTGGGACCATTGTGGTACCCGGTATCCAGTCCCCAGGTACCAGTCTAACCCTGGTTTTGCAAAATAATGCAAAAACCAGATGTCCCTTGCCTTTTCTGATTCTGGTAGCCAGATCCATGCTCTATGAAGCTCACTATCCTGTCTGAACCCCCAAACTCCCAGGAGCTGGAAACCTCCCAGAGCTGGCTTTGAGGAGGAGCCATGTAGTAAAGCATTTTCCAAGTGTCTGGGGCCTTGGTGAGGTCTCTGAAAGGTGGATTGATGGAGCTCACATCCCTTTGGCTTTGAGTGTGTTTTCTTGGCAAGATCTTGGAGGTGCTGCTGCGCAGGGCTTGGAGGCACCGCCGTCTGCTTCCAGAGCTGCTAGAGGGCTCTTGCCTGTCTCCTGTCCAGGGCATCTCCTCTTCTGGTTTGCGCTGTATCTGGACCCAGGAGACACCAGAGCCTCTCCATCAGGTCGTATCACATGGTGCAGTGGTGCCCCAGACCTCGAAAGCACCGTACCGCCTTGGCCTCTACCACATCTCTGTCAGATTAAAAGTGTTACTCCTCTTTTACGTAAGAAGAGACGTGGAGGCGGAAGTTTCAAAACCCTGAGTGGGTTGCATACCTACTAAGAGGTGGAGTCTGAATGCACCCTCAAGATCAAG
Organism: Sus scrofa; assembly: GCF_054392235.1. Taxonomy (NCBI): domain Eukaryota; kingdom Metazoa; phylum Chordata; class Mammalia; order Artiodactyla; family Suidae; genus Sus; species Sus scrofa. The sequence continues at coordinate 8,081,756 of NC_139401.1, forward strand.
CCATTCCAGAGCCTGTGTTTCTAACCCGATGCTAATCTGCCGTCCTTCTGGATAACATCTGGTGACTTTTCTTGTACACCTGGCTGCCTCTCTTCTTGTCGCTGGACGCGCCTGCTCTTTGTTGCGTTGGGGTTTTGAGCAGCTCCCCTTTGCCAAGTGGGCTGGAGGGGTGGCGTTTCTGTCTTCCAATCTAGTGTTACCTCTCCTACCCCTAAGCATCACCCCATGCCTGGCTGGGTCCTGAGAAATGAAGCAATAATCTCTATTTCAACACCCAGAGGAGAACAGGGTTCCAAAGTCCATTTTGATCCAGATTTTCACTCAGCTAGGTCTTTTGTGGGCCCTCCAAGATAAGTCCCTATTTTTGTCTTTTTCTAACTCTGTACTATCCTTGTCCCATGTGTGGAGGCCCCTGTTTAAGCCATTTTTCTTATTTCCTGTAAATGACTTCTTAAGATTCAAACACGTTAGGCAGAGTTTTCCAGTTTCATGAGGGTTTCATTCAAGGTGATGAGATGCCTGCTCTCAATACTGCAGGGTTATGCGAGTTGTATTATCACAGAAGGTAAATAAAGACTCCCCCCCCCCATTAAGCAACATTGTGTGTTGTCATGGTGGAGTGTTTGTTACATTAGGAAAGTTCCAGCAGTCCCTTTGTAAGTGAGGGTTTAGAACTCCAAACACATTTTCTCAGATAAATTACGTTACAAATCCTAGAAAAATTCCTAGGATAGCACATCAAAAACAACAAAACAAAACAAAACAAAAACAAACAAAAAGAAACAACTAAATACAGTTCCTATCGTGTCTCAGTGGTTAACGAATCTGACTAGTGTCCATGAGGATGCAGGTTTGATCCTTGGCCTTGCTCCGTGGGTTAAGGATCCGGCGTTACCGTGAGCTGTGGCATAGGCCGTAGACGTGGCTCAGATCCTGCGTTGCTGTGGCTGTGGTGCAGGCCGGCAGTTGTAGCTCTGATTCGACCCCTAGCCTGGTAACATCCATGTGCCACTGGTGCAGCCCTAAAAAGACAAAAGACCAAAACAAACAAACAAACCTAAATCCTTATGTAGTGGTGCTAATGGTATAGGAAGAATTTGTTTCATCCAGTTCCATTGGCTAAACGGTGTTCTACATATGAGCATTATTTTGAATAAATGGTACCTGCACTTGAAGTGAAAAATATATTTTAAACCGCTTTGGATATGATACTGTCCTCTAAAACATGTTAAATTCTTCCATCCCGTCTTAATCAGGCTGTTCTGAATGTGTTATGTACTCTGGCCCCCACATTTAGAGATACAAAAAAAAAAAAAAAGGTGGCATTGTGCCACTTGAAAGAAAGTGGTACTTCATCTCTTTGTCGAAGCTCTTTGAATGTGTTCTCACACTGAAATGAAGATATGCTCGTCTGCCCATGAAAAAGTTGTCAGACACTGTATTCTAGGGACTCACAAGGAAGAGAACCATGAAAACCATGATTCTTCCTTCTCAAAGGAGTCATTGTAAATGCCTTTGGTGAATAAGGACTGTTTCAATGTAATGCTATAGTTCAACCACATCCCGCCTTGGAGCTTGGTGGAATCATCCTTATTAGCATGGTGATATATCAACATGTTCATCTGAGTAAGTTTTGAGAAGGAGTTTGCTCTACTCTGATCTCAAAAGATGTCAAAATGCCAAATAGGGAATTTGGTTGCATTGGCTAAGTTAATGCCCCTTCGCACCTCCCTGCTCCCCCAAGCTTGTTTGTTTTAAGAATATTTATATATTTATTTATTTAGTCTTTTGTCCTTTTGGGGCTGCATCCATGGCATATGGAGGTTCCCAGGCTAGGGGTCCAATCAGAGCTGTAGCCGCTGGCGTACGCCAGAGCCATTGCAACACCAGATCTGAGCCGCGTCTGTGACCTACACTGCAGCTCATGGCAATGCTGGATCTTTAACCCATGGAGTGAGGCCAAGGATCAAACCCGAAACCTCATGGTTCGTAGGATTCGTTTCCGCTGTGCCACGGCAGGAACTCCTGTTTTAAGAACATTTAAATTGCTGGAGTTCCCGTCGTGGTGCAGTGGTTAACGAATCCGACTAGGAAGCATGAGATTGTGGGTTCGATCCCTGGCCTTGCTCTATGGGTTAAGGATCCGGCGTTGCCGTGAGCTGTGGTGTAGGTTGCAGACGCGGCTCGGATCCCGCGTTGCTGTGGCTCTGGCATAGGCTGGTGACTACAGCTCCAATTTGACCCCTAGCCTGGGAACCTCCATATGCCACGGGAAGCGGCCCTTGAAAAGGCAAAAAAAAAAAAAAAAAAAAAAAAAGAACATTTAAATTGCTTTGTCGTTAGTCATTTCCAACTCTGTATTCTCGCGTGATCAGACCAGGTGAATTTTCAGATGATGTAAATTTATTTCACCACCCACCTCTGATCATGTACTGTCTTCAGGTAGAGCTTTCCCGTAGAAATTATCTCACAGTTACTGTGAGCACAGCCATGGGACTGGTATGATGACCCATAACCAAAAAGCCTTACTGGTGACTTCTACAGCTGTCCGTTTTTTTGTTTTGTTTTGCAGCATATGGAAGTTCCCAGGCTAGGGGTCGTATTGGAGCTGCAGCTTCTGGCCGACACCACAGCCACAGCAAGGGCAGGATCTGAGCCGTGTTTGTGACCTACACCGCAGCTCTTGGAAATGCTGGATTCCTAACCCACTGAGCAGGGCCAGGGATTGAACCCTCATCCTCATGGATGCTAGTCGGGCTTGCAACCCAATGAGCCGTACTGGGAACTCCCAGTTTTACTCTTTTTTAACATCAGCATTCCCCCCCCCCCATACTGGACTGGGAGCTAGACATTAGATCTGAGAAGACAGAAAAAGAAAAAAGTGCTTCAGAAGGGTTCTTGGGGAGGGGATTTGCTGGAGCCACACTCAGTGATACAGTGTGTAAAAAACTTTCTACTTTGTTAAGTGTCCGAATGCCCTCAGTGGAGAAGAACAGAAACACTCCTAGGTTGGCTTGTCTGCCTGCTGTAGCACTCCAGCCCATGGCCACCTCTGTTTTGAATTCCGTGCCTGTGTCACTCTCAGTCTGCAGAGGCGCACAACAGAATCTTCCACATAAACAGGTGCGTGTTCATGGGGTCTGAATGAGCAACTCAAATGTCAGTTTTTCTCTTGGAACACTGAGGCATACATAAATACTAGATGCTCGTTTTGAGATTTCTTTTATTCTCCAAGGCCATTGGCATGAAGTATCTTTTCTCATCCCTTCACTTTCAATCTATATGTGTCCTTTGCCCTGAGGGGAGCCTCTTGTAGACAGCAGATTGTAGGTTCTTGCTTTTTCATCCAATCTGCCACTCTCTGTCTTTTGATTGGAGCATTCAGTCCCTTGATGTTTAAGGTAATTATTAGTAAGTATGTATTTATTGCCATTTTAAACCTTGTTTTCCAGTTGATGCTATGTTTCTCCTTTGTTCCTTTCTTTTTTTGGTTGGGTGATTTCCATTTATTTTATGCTTGTGTGCTCTTCTTTTTAGTTTTTGTGAATGTGGTGGTTGCCAAGGTGAGGAAGGAGTGGGAGGGACTGGGAGTCTGGGGTTAAGAGATGCAAACTAAGCATTTGGAGTGGATGAGCAATGAAATCCTGCTGTATAGCCCTGGGAACTGTATCTAGTCACTTTTGATGGAACATGATGGAGGAGAATGTGAGAAAAAGAATGTATATGTATGTGTGTGACTGGGTCCCTTCGCTGTTCAGTAGAAAATTGACAGAACACTGTAAACCAGCTATAATGGAAAAAATAAAAATCATTGAAAAATAAAATTACCATAAAAAGATTTATTTTATTAAATTGTGTATTTTGCTTTTTTTTTTTTAATAATGAGAAATGTTATCTTCAGTGTGCTTTTTGGTTGAAGTCATCGTAATGAATAGTGGTGACAAACAGAGGCAACAGCGTCCCTGCTGTGAAATATTGGTCAAGTCAGATCAGCACCTCTGAGGAAAGAATTTCCCATCTTAAAAAATGGAACTCAGGGAGTTCCTGCCACAGCACAGTGGGTTAGGAATCAGACGATAGCGGCTTGGGTCACTACGGAGGCGCAGGTTCTATCCTGGACCAACGCAGTGGGTTCAAAGGGTCCAGCATTGCCGCAGCTGCAGCATAGGCTACTGTACAGCTGGGATTCAGTCCCTGGCCTGGGAACTTCCAAATGCGTTGGGTGTGGCCAGTATGTTTGGCATATCTTTCTCTGCTGAGATGGTAGAAGGATGAAGTGGCAGACATATGCAAATGCATTTTGGAAAAGAAAGCTAATAAAATAAATTTTAAAATATTTTATAGTTATATCTATTTTTGCTGGCCTGCTACAGACTAAAGATGGTAAGTTTAAATGCACATGTGGAAAAATCATAAGCAGTGAGTTAAAAAATTCTTTGTTAAATGGAATACTACTCAGCCATAAAAATGAAATAATGCCATTTGCAGCAACATGGATGGACCTAGAAATTATCATACTAAACCAAGTAAGTCAGACAAAGAAAGACAAATACCATATGATATCATATGATTGTATGTGGAATCTAAAATATGACACAAAAGGCGTTCTCCTATAGAGCAGTGGATTAAGAATCTGGCTTTGGGAGTTCCCGTCGTGGCGCAGTGGTTAACGAATCCAACTAGGAACCATGAGGTCGCGGGTTCGGTCCCTGCCCTTGCTCAGTGGGTTAACGATCCGGCGTTGCTGTGAGCTGTGGTGTAGGTTGCAGACACGGCTCGGATCCCGCGTTGCTGTGGCTCTGGCGCAGGCCGGTGGCTACAGCTCCGATTGGACCCCTAGCCTGGGAACCTCCATATGCCGCGGGAGTGGCCCAAGAAATAGCAACAACAACAACAACAACAACAAAAAAAAAAAGACAAAAAAAAAAAAAAAAAAGAATCTGGCTTTGTCATTGCACCAGCTTGAGTCACTGCTGTGGAGCAGGTTTGATCCCTGGATGGGCACTTCCACATGCCTTGGGCATGACCAAAAAAGAATATGACATACATGTCCTTATCTATGAGACAGAAACAGACTTACAGACATGGAGAACAGACTTACAGTTGCCAAGGGGGAGGAGTTTAAGGGAGGGATGGGTTGGGAGTTTGGGATTAGCAGATGCAAACTATTACATGTAGAATGAATAAACAACAAGGTCCTGCTCTTTAGCACAGGGAACTATATTCAATATCCGGTGATAAACCATAATGGAAAAGATTGCGTGTATGTATATATATGTGTGTGTGTGTATATATATATGTATAACTGGGTCACTTTACTATACAGCAGAGATTGGCACAGCATTGTAGATCAACAATAAAAATTCCATGGAATTCCCATCGTGGCGCAGGGAAAACGAATCTGCCTAGGAGGCATGAGGTTGTGGGTTTGATCCCTGGTCTTGCTCAGTGGGTTAAGGATCCGGCGTTGCCATGAGCTGTGGTGTAGGTCACAGACGCGGCTCGGATCCCGCGTGGCTGTGGATGTGGCTGTGGCTGTGGTGTAGGCCAGCAGCTGTAGCTCCAATTGGACCCCTAGCCTGGGAACTTCCATATGCTGCAGGTGCAGCCCTAAAAAGATGAAAGACAAAAAAAAAAAAAAAAAAAAAAAAAAAGAGAGAGAGAGAGAAAGAGAAAGAATTCGAAAGGTTGGGAGCAGTAAGGCATTGGTAATGTGGCTGGGATGGTGAGGGCATGAGGACAGATAATTGCGCTGGGGATTCAGAGGGGAAGATGGCTGAGGCAGGGGAACAGCAAAGGCTCTCCTGGGAAAGTGGGTTTGACCTTGGCCTTGAGGAGTGGGTCGGGTTGTGTACACAGGGGAGGGTGGCGGCCCTCTGCAGAAGGGGAGGTCCTGAGCAGAGCCAGGCTGGCACGTGCACCGCCTGCCGACGGCTTCTCCCACTAGCACAGGTGGCAGGTGTGTCCCCACGATCTGACGATCTGGACCTGAGTGGGGACGTGCGCTCACAGGATGCCAGTGACTGGTCCCCAGCCCCTCCTCTACAGGCATGTGTGATTTAATTCCCACCCAGACCCTGAGATTCCATTTACCCTCTGCTCTTGACAAATTTGGATTAATGGATTCAGAGGCATCTCGTCTCTCCCCAAATCTGCACCATTTCCGCAGCATTGCTCTAGTTACAGGGCTTCCTTGGGGGCACATGGTGGCTTCCACGTCCGTCTTGACCTAGAACTTGGTCTTCTGCCTCGCGTCCTGGCACCTCTGTGTCGCATTCCCTCGAGGTCTTCTCACTTGGCTCAGAATTTTCACAGATCTGAGTCTGACTTTAGAAAACAGTCGTCTTGCGGAGCGTTGGCTCAGAGAAGTGGACACATGAGAAAGAGGGAGAGAAGGAATGTACCCACATCGGGGTGTTAGTGCCTCCCCACTGGGAGAATTGGTATTTTAACACCTCATCTTCTGACCCTGAAGCCCTTTCCTATTCTGTGGTTTTGATTTATTTTGAATCAACCACATTGTGTTTCTTTATTTGGAATCTTAACGTGTGCACGTTCTCCTTGCAAAGATCGAGAAGCTGTCAGATACACTGCAGAAACCAGGAGAAATGGATAAAGATAGACCAGAGTCACTTTGCATGTAGCAGCAGAACTAGTCTACGGTACATGGTAGGATCGGCTGACCAGAACATCCAGAGGGGGTTCCGAGGGGCTGAGGATGTAAGAGTAGGACCTGCAGTAAGAGAGTGACCGATGCAGACTCAGCAGTTCCCTGCTTGTGTCAAGCTTAATTTGTAGTTACATTGTACCATCGCTTCTCGGCCTTTTGGCTAAGATCAAGTGTAGTTACATTGTACCAGAGTATACTTATTCTGATGTCCAAAAAGCTTGATTTTCCACAAACTTCAATCATGCCCTTTTTCTTTACATGTGATTTTTTTTTAAGGCACATCATCCTGTGATTTTTAGGGGTAGTAGGGTTGGTGAAAATTCTGTTTCTTTTTTTACATTAAAAAAATTGTAACTGATTTACAGTGTCGTGCCAGCTTCTGCAGTACAGCCAGGTGACCCCATCATACATATACATACATTCCCTTTCTTACGTAATCTTCCATCCTGGTCTCTCCCAAGAGACTGGATGGAGTTCCCTGTGCTGGACAGTAGGACCTCATTGCTTATGCATGCTAAGTATCATAGTTTGCATCTTCCTTTGTCATTTAAGAACTGACTCTTCAGAAATCCTTCAATTCCCCATCTGTCTCTTCTGGGGATTCTTAAATTTTTGCCCCACATTTTTCCGACCATCATTTGTGTTGCTATGTAAATCTCAAATTCTTCTTCGGAACCTGCCCTTTTGGAAAATCACAGTCGTGTCTGAGATTCTAGGATATTACAAAATAGGACCCAATTTAATAACTTCATCTTTTTTTTTCACTTTTCAAAGTTGGTTTGGGCTCTCCCCATCATTCCTTGTCTTGCCAGCATTTACCAGGAGTGAAAATACATATTTGGATTGTTGATGCTTGATAAAAACAGATTATTTAAATATAAACCTGAAGCTCTGAAAGAAGAAGATGTGTTTGGAAGTTGAATAGATGGGTTTCAATTTCTTAATGATCCTGAAATGTAAGCGTTTCATTCCTTTCTCATCTTATTCCAGGCTGCCTAAGACTCTGTGAACCCTTAAGAGAGCAGGCACGTATGTGCATGTCGGCAGGGAGGTTTTAAACAGTGGCCAGTGCTCGGCTTCCTGACTGAGGATATGATTACTGTACCCAAATCTGAGTTTCCCTCAAGGTCAAGAGTTGGGAACATTTTCATCTACCATTTTTTTCTGAATTAGGGGTCCTGGCATGTACCATTTCCTTTTTGGGCTCCGTTTACTTTTAAGATGTTATTATTCAGCGTGTTTTGGTTCAACAACTTTGAATTGACCAAAAGATTGAAATTGTGTTCATTGAGACGCTGACCGAAAACCACTTGTAACCTGTGAATGGAATTTAATTTGGTCCAGAACTTTCATGCTGCCTTAGCCCAGGATCTTAAATTCTCTTAATCCGACATGACGTAGCGTGTTTTCTTTGTTTTATTTTATTTGTTTTATTTATACGTCAACATCCTTTTTACAATAACGTAAGACAGGAAGCAGTGTTCTAGTACATCATGCTAAAGCTGCCTTTTTCGTTTTGTACAAGGACTTTCTCTTCATGGACGCCTGTTTTACACTGATAGAAAGTCCAGGTCGTTTTGCTTTGTGTGTTCAGCCATGGTTATTCTGCAGATAGTTGTGGTTGTGACGTTCTCATGAGAGGAGGGCAGCTCAGCCAACTTGGCCCATCTCCCCAAGTTTCTATCCGTGGCATCAAGGCGACGTGGGACTCCCAAGTGGAGCAAACCTTTGAGAAGAAATTAGCTATGTTGAAGCAGATGATATTTGTGCCAAGGAGAAGGAACAAGTTTTTACTATTAAAATTCTAAAAAATATTAAAGCTGTCCTATCTTTTCCTCTCTGTGCACTTATTAAAGAAAAGAAAATACTCTGAAAAGTTAACTGTTCACTGATACCTTGAGGTTTTTTTCAATTTGATTTCAAGGAAGAGGTCAAAAGAAAATTACCTGACATTATTTTTTGGTTTTTGTTGTCTTTTGAAGGCTGAACCCACCACATATGGAGGTTCCCAGGCTAGCGGTCCAGTCAGAGCTGCAGCTGCTGGCCTACATCCCAGCCACAGCAACACAGGATCGGAGCCGCGTCTGCAACCTACACCACAGCTCACGGTGACACTGGATCCTCAACCCACTGAGCAAGGGCAGGGATCAAACCTGCATCCTCATGGCTCCTAGTCAGGATTGTGACCGGCTGAGCCATGAAGGGAACTCCATACTTGGCATTGTTTATATGCTTTCACCGCACAAAGTATAGTCCTAATCCCTATGACAATCGTAAACCTGTATCTTCATTGCATCAAGTTAATTTTCCTACACGTGATACTTACATAAAAACACTTAAGAACGCGTTTACAGTTTCCTTTTAAAATCTGATACTTCAGAGGTTGACCTGTCAGTGTTGCAACATGTAAATAATTACGGGAGTATCCGAGTTATTCTTGGTTTTCTTTCATTCACATTGTCTTTTGGGGTCACTTGTACTGCCGGGGGTTAGTCTTTTGGGGTCACTTGTACTACCAGGGCTTAGCAGTGGCAGCCCTTTGCTGAATTCAGTCTCCTGTCTCTCTCTCTCTCTCTTTTTTTGTCTTTTTGCCATTTCTAGGGCCGCTCCCACAGCATATGGAGGTTCCCAGGCTAGGGGTCCAATTGGAGCTGTAGCTACTGGCCTTCACCAGAGCCACAGCAACGCTGGATCCGAGCCGCATCCGAGACCTACAGCACAGCTTACAGCGATGCCGGATCCTTAACCCAGTGAGTGAGGCCAGGGATCGAACCCGTGTCCTCATGGCTCCTAGTCGGACTCGTTAACCACTGCGCCACGACGGGAACTCCTAGTCTCCTGTCTTTCTCACTGACGCTCCTCCCAGGTCCTTCAGTTTTATGTTATCTTTATGTGCTTTATGCTGCAGTGGCAGCGTTAACAGCTGCGCATGCAGCCTGCAGAGACACACCTTGTTACTGCCCCACCCTTTCCTGAAGATGGCTCCAGGTCTCTGGTATATTTCGATTTACATCCCTCTATAGGGCTGATAGGACACGCAGGAAGTGTGTGAGAAAAGTGCAGCTGATTTCTTAAGTTCAGGACTCCGCAGATGGGGGTGCTGTAACTTTGTTTTGAGCTGTGCTAACGACAGTACAGAAAGTGTATTCATGGTTGGCTGAGAAGACCAAACTGAAGACATTTTTACGCCGTATGTATCAATGTCCATTTCACAGAGATCTGGTTTTAGGCAGTGACAGCATTGTCGTATGTAGGGCTAAAGACTTTTTAAATCATTTTATTGCAGCTAAAGGTTTATGATACTGCCTATATCGATGTGCCAGCCAAAAACCATTGTATTTAAAATCAAATTTGAAAGATACGAGTAGATCTTAGACACAATCTCCTTTTTTAAAGAAAGAAAAGCATGCTAGAGAAGTTAAATATTTTCCCTCATAATCACACTGTGATTAAATAATGGAACAGACTCTTCCCATTTCTTTCCTTCTGAACCAACCTGAACATATTCTTGGAAGAAATAGAAAAGCAGTTCAAAATTGATCCAAAGGTTGTCGAATCCAATTTGAGGTCTACTGACACATTTTTGGTATTTGTCTGTATTTTTGCTGTATTGTTTCTGATTCTTTTTTGTCTTCATTTTGAGGGTGATCTAAAAATTAATGAGCCAAGTCCTGAGTTGTTAAGGTGTTAACTTTACTCACTAGGGGTCTCAGGGCAGCAGGTTTGCCTGTGTTTACAGCTGCCTTGGCACCCACTGGTGCCCTCTGCTCATCTCCAGTAGTGAGAGGAGAGAGATGGGCTATGTACCCAGATAATGTGTTTATCCTGGTGAAAACTAAAAGACCTCAGTGTAGGTTGTTTGGGTGAATTTGTTCTTCCAGAAAGAGAGAGGCATGCTGGCTGGTGAGTCTGCAGTTAAGCCCGTCACTCTGCAGTTGGCTGTGCCAGGTTCAGCTCACTCACACATGGTGGCCATTTCCACATTAGGTTCTCTCTCTCTTTTTTTAATGATTTTTCTTTTTTCCATTATAGTCGGTTTATAGTGTTCTGTCAGTTTTCTACTGTAAAGTGATCCAGTCACACATATACACACATATACATTCTTTTTCTCACATTATCCTCCATCATGTTCCATCACAAGTGACTCGATATAGTTCCCAGTGCTGTACAGCAGGATCTCATTGCTTATCAGTTCCAGCCTCCCAGTCCATCCCACTCCCTCCCCCCAGCTCCTTGGCAACCACAAGTCTGTTCTCTAAGTCCGTATATTTCTTTTCTGTGGAGACGCTCATTTGTGCCATCTGTTAGATTCCAGGTATGTGATATCATATGGTATTTATCTTTCTCTTTCTGATTTACTTCATTCAGTATGAGAGTCTCTAGTTCCATTCATGTTGCTGCGAATGGCATTCTTTTGTTCTTTTTGATGGCTGAGTAGTATTCCATTGGGTATATGTACCACATCTTCTTAAACCATTCATCTGTCAGTGGACATTTAGGTTGTTTCTACGTCTTGGCTATTGTGAATAGCGCTGCAATGAACACATGAACTTTTCAAGGAAAGTTTTGTCTGGATATATTCCCAGAGTGGGATTGCTATGACAGTTTATATTTAGTTTTCTGAGGTACCTCCACACTGTTTTCGATAGTGGTTGAACCACTTCACATTTCCCCTGACATTGCAGGAGGGTTGCCTTGCCTCCACATCCTCTCCAGCATTTATTTGTTGACTTGTTAATAATGACAGCCATTCTGAGTGGTGTGAGGTGGTACCTCGTAGTTTTGATTTGCACTTCCCTGATAATTAGCGATGTTGAGCATTTTTTCATGTGCCTGTTGGCCATCTATATATCTTCTTTGGAGAAATGTCTATGCAGGTCTTTTGCCCATTTTTCACTTGGGTTGTTGTTTTTTTGTTTTTGTTTTTGTTTTTTTTTTTTGCTGTTGAGTTGTGTAGGTTGTTTGCATATTTGAGAGATTAAGCCCTTGTCAGTTGCATCGTTTGAAACTATTTTTCTCCCATTCCGTAGGTTGTCTTTTTGGGGGGTTTTGTGTATGTGTGTGTGTGTGTGTGGTTTCCTTTGCTGTGCAAAAGCTTGTCAGTTTGCTTCGGTCCTATTAGTATATTTTTGCTTTTATTTCTGTTGCTTTGGGAGACTGACCTAAGAAAACATTTGTAAGGTTGATGTCAGAGAATGTTTTGCTTATGTTCTCTTCTAGGAGTTTGATGGCGTCTTGTGTTATGTTTAAGTCTTTCACAATTAGGTTGTAAGCATCCATTCCGTTTCAGCGATGCCCAAGTTTCAATCACATTAAATAAACAAGAGTTCGGACTTTATTGATGTTGTGGTTTTGTTTGCTTTACTTTGTGAATTGGGTTTGGTTTTATTGTTGTGTAATGCTCATGATCAAGGAGTTTGTAATTAATTTGCATATCTTTACATAATATGACGTTGCTCCTTTTCGCTGATGCTGGTGATGGAGAACTTTATTGTTTTCACAGTGTTTTTTTTTTTTTTCTTTATTAAGACTTTTAAAAGAGCAGTTTTAGGTTCACCCCAAAGTTGGGGGGATGATATAGAGATTTCTCATATGCATACCCCCCATCCCCACCATGTACCTGCACAGCCTCCCTACCATCAGATGGTGCACTTGTTACAACCGATGAGCTTATGTTCACATGTCATCATCTTCCAGGGTCCATGGTTCACATAAGGTTCACCCTTAGGGTTGTCTGTTCTGTGGGTTTAAACAAATGTGCAATGGCATGTTTCTATCATGTATGAAATACAAAGTATTTTCACTGCCCCCAAAATCCCCTCTGTCCTGCCATCCTTTCTCATCCCCAACGCTCATCAACCACTGAGCTTTTTACTATTTCCATGGACTTGCCTGTTCCAAAATGTTACAGGTGGAATCACGCTGGATGTAGCCTTTTCAGACTGGCGTCTTTCACTTAGTGATATGTGCGGAAGGTGCCTCTTTGTCTTTTTGGGGCTGTTCCTCTTTGTTCCTTTCTTATTTACACTGGATAAAAGTCCATTGTTCTGATGTATCATAGTTTATTTATACCTTCACCCACTGAAGGTTGTTTGGGTGAATTTGTTCTTCCAGAAAGAGAGAGGCATACTGGGTGGTGAGTCTGCAGTTAAGCCTGTCACTCTGCAGTTGGCTGTGCCAGGTTCAGCTCACTCACACATGGTGGCCATTTCCACATTAGGTTCTCTCTTTTTTTTTAATGATTTTTTTAATTTACATTTTTTAAAACCTGAAGTCACATGCATAAGTCAAGACGGGCCACTTTAACCATTTTTAAAGCGTACATTCCGTAGCATTTATTCACATTGCATGCAGCCACCCCCACCCTCCACCTCCAGAGCTCTTTCATCTTGCAGAACTGGACCTCTGTCCCCAGTAGTCCCTAGTTCCCATCCTCTTCTCTCTTCAGCCCTGGGACCACCATTCTCTCTTCTGTCTCGTGCATTAGGCTACTCTAGGGACCCCACATGAGCACAATCATACTCTTTTCATCCTTTTCGTTGTTGTTTGCTTTTTTTAGGGCCGTGCCCACAGCGTATGGAAGTTCCCAGGCTAGGGATTGAATAGGGGCTGTAGCCGCCAGCCTACACCACAGCCACAGCCACATGGGAATTGAAGCACATCTGCGACCTACACCACAGCTCACGGCAACACTGGATCCTTAACCCTCTGAGCAAGGGATCGAACCAGCTTCCTCATGGATACTCGTTGGCTTCGTTTCTGCTGCGCCACAATGGGAACTCTCACCTGCCATCCTTTTGTGACTGGCTTATTGCACATTGCCCGGCTTTCCTTTTGGAGAGGGTCTGTGCCGTGTGCAAGTGCGAGAATGTCTGTAGCCTCTGGAGCGTTTTCACCTGGCTCCTCTCCACTGCCTTTTGTCAGACACCCACAGGGAGATGTGATTGCCGGAGACAGAGGTTTGCACTGGGGCCGGCAGAGCTGCATCTTATTTGCACAGTGATCTGTGGGGAGACAGTGGGCGAGACTGCTTCCCCTGCTGTTTTATTAATTTACCGTGAGAGGTGTGGCTGCTGAAACATAACCACAGTTGGGGAAGGCTAGCCCAAGGTCATATTTCACATCCTGTGGTCCACTGCTGAGCGCCTTTGCTGGGTCAGTCCCGGCCAGGCTTGGCACCTGACTGTTGGTTGCAGGCAGACTGTCTACTCCTGCTGCCAGAGCTGGGCGGGCTCCCTCATGCTGAGCCCGGGCTCATTAGGGAATCCAGGCCACTGTATTGCTGAGGGACGTGGTGCTGACTCAGAGGGGGAGTGCTTCTGGTGGGCATCCTTTCCGGGATGTTCCAGGCATGCTGACCCTTTATCACAGGTGATCATGGCAAGAGCCATGCAGCAGTGATGGTTTACATGCTCTGGAAGAACGGATCCATGAGCACAGAGGCAAGCTCTTCTCCTTAGATTACACAAGGCTGATCTCCATGGGACTTTTGAAGGCTGGAACCTTCTGGGGCTCTGGCCACAGATGCTCGTGAACAGAGACGTAATAGCCAGGCAGGAGGGAACGAGTTGCCTCTGTGAAGACTGACGTTTCCAGTTTCTGGACTGTGGGGCACTTGATGATGTGAGGCTAACAGCGAAGTGGTTATAACAAAGAGGTAGCACAGGACGATAGACCACAGACAGGTGTGCGCCTCTCTCCCACCTGGAGTGTGAAGGCAGCTCTCTCTCCGAATGGTCACCCAAGGCCCCAGGAGACCCATACCATCATCATGTGGCTCCCAGGGCCCTTCTAGGTGTCACATCATTTAGCCAGCAGGAAGGGAGAGGGAGAGAGGCTGGCAGAACCACCCCTACGGCCCGAGGAGTTTAATGCAGCAGTTCTGTTCACATCCCACTTCTGAGAACCAGGTTCAGACCACATCTGTACCTGGAGATGAGGAAGAAAGTGTAGTGTGGCCCTAACCATAGAACCACCACAACAAAAATAAATAAAAGGAGAAAATCGGGGACACAGCCAGAAGAAGTCAGCTAAAGTCCAACCTTGGATGCATCTAAATACATACACAGTGCTTACTTTCCATCCGTAGAAACCTCTGGGTGCCATTCTCAGGGGAGATACCCCTTCTCCCATGCAGGGAGAGCATTTGGCTCAAAATACTCAGTCTCGAGAGAGGTATGGTTTTCTCCTTCTGGTCCATGTGAGACACCTCATCACCACTTTTTGATTTAAAAAGGAAACGGGCTCCCCTTTGTTCATGGCAGCACTATTCACAATAGCCAAGACATGGAAACAACCCACATGTCCATCAACAGATGAATGAATTAAAAACAGGTGGTATATATACCTAGTGGAGTACTACTCAGCCATAAAAAGAAGAAAAGAGATACTGTTTGCAGCGACATGGATGGAACTAGAGACTGTCATACTAAGTCAGTCAGAAAGAGAAAGACAAATACCATATGGTATCATTTGTATCTGGAATCTAATAAATGCCACAAAGGAAGTTTTCTACAGAGAAGAAATAAACTCATGGACCTGGAGAACAGACTTGTGGTTGCCAAGGGGGAGGGGGAAGGAGTGGGATGGATGGGAAGTTTGGGGTTTGTACTATTGCCTTTGGAGTGGATAAGCCATGAGATCCTGTTGTTTCGCACGGGAAACTGTATCTAGTCACTTGTGATGGAGCACGATGGAGAATAATGTGAGAAAAAGAATATGTATATAAGTATGACTGGGTCACTTTGCTGTACAGCAGGAATTGACAGAATACTATAAATCAACTATAATAGAAAAACTAAAAACCTAAAAAAAAAAAAGGAGACTGTCTTTACACAATGAAAAACCAGCATAAAACTAGAAAAAATAAAAAAGTTAAAGTAAACGTCCAGTGCCCTGCCCTCTTCCCTATGAAATGTCGGGGCACTGACAGGGTACCTCTGAATGTCTTCCTTCAGAAGAGGGGAGAGTGAGGAGCGGATGTAATTCAGAGAGGGACCCATCCTCAACTCCTCCTTGACTGCAGTGCTTCTGTGGTGGCTTAGCTGTTGGGGTGTCTGGGTGGCACAGACGTGTTCGCTATGCCCTTGGCTGCATATGATGTGGATGGCGGGCCACAGCACACCCTGCTTGGGTTACTCTAGACCACTAGACACTCTTCTTATATCCATAGGCGAGCTTTTTTTGGGGGGGGGGGGCTGTGCCCATGGCATCTAGAACTTCCTGGGCCAGGGGCCAAACCTGTGCCACAGCAGTGACCCAAAGCTGCCACAGTGACAATGCCGGATCCTTTACCCCTTGCACCACCAGAGACCTCCCTGTATGAGAGCTTTTGAAGGGATACCGTTGTAGGCCAGGCTTGTAGTTCCATTAAGTGTATAGATCTGTTTTATCTACTACCCAGGAGGTTCATGTGTCTGTGTGCATTCCCAGAGCTCTTTTCTGCAAAAGGGTCTCTAGTCTGCTTTATATATTTGACTTCTTAGTTTAACCCAAGCCTTTCTCTCTCGTCTTAACTCGGCCTACCAAGGGACCATCTAATATATTAGATGACATCCTGAATCAGCTCACTGCCTTAGAGCTTGATCTCTGTTTTGTTTTTGCCTGAAATGACTACATGTAGCCTCTGAGAAGGGCTTCACTCCACATTCATAACTCCTGTTGATGGAGGACAGACACAATCTTCCTTTTCTTAATGACTCCAATTTCTGACTGCCCCCCCCTCCATTTTCTTACATCTCTGCTGGCCAATTGCCTGATTAGTGCCTGAGTTAATTTCCTTTATTGTAATGCCTTAGTAAAAGCCATTAGGGACAGCAAACACAAGAACTTTTCTGGCTTTTATTTCATGCATGTCCTGTGAAAATCACACACGCCACCTTTTCATGTACCATACGTGACATGCTGACCAAATATTTTCAAGGTTTGTTCAAGGTCCTCAGCTTTCTACTCTAAAATAGGAGTTTCCTTGCTCCGGAAACAATAAGCCCATGCTGTGGTTGTTATTGTTGTTGTTATCTAGAGCTGTACTTGCTGTACCAGTTTCTATGTGGGAGAGTTTTATTAACTTGTCTTAGAGTCACACGCTACATACTCAGTAGACACTCTGGAATCAAAGCATTTTTTTTTTAATTTAAATTTTAACTTTTTAAAAAATTGTTATTTCCCCAATACAATTTTTTTTTCTACTGTACAGCATGGTGACCTAGTTACACATAAATATATACATTCTTTTTTCTTACATTATCATGCTCCATCACAGACATAGTTCTCAGTGCTACACAGCAGGATTTCATTGCTTATCCATTCCAAAGGCAATAGTTTGCATCTATTAACCCCAAGCTCCCAGTCCATCCCACTCCCTCCCCCCTCCCCCTTGGCAACCACAAGTCTCTTCTCCGAGTCCATGATTTTCTTTTCTGTGGAAAGGTTCCTTTGTGCCATATACTAGATTCCAGATATAAGTGATATCATATGGTATTTGTCTTTCTCTTTCTGACTGACTTCACTCAGGATGAGAGTCTCTAGTTCCATCCATGTTGCCGCAAATGGCATTATTTCCTTCTTTTTTATGTCTGAGTAGTATTCCGTTGTGTATATATACCACATCTTCCTAATCCAATCATCTATCAATGGACATTTGGGTTGATTCCATGTCTTGGCTATTGTGAACAGTGCTGCAATGAACATGCGGGTGCATGTGTCTCTTTTAAGTAGAGTTTTGTCCGGATAGATGCCCAAGAGTGGGATTGTGGGGTCATGTGGAAGTTCTATGTGTAGCTTTCTAAGGTATCTCCAAACTGTTCTCCATAGTGGCTGTACCAGTTTACATTCCCACCAACAGTGCAGGAGGGTTCCCTTTTCTCCACAGCCCCTCCAGCACTTGCTATTTGTGGATTTATGAATGATGGCCATTCTGACTGATGTGAGGTGGTATCTCATGGTCGTTTTGATTTGCATTTCTCTTAAAATCAGCGATGTTGAGCATTTTTTCATGTGTTTGTTGGCCATCTGTATATCTTCCTTGGAGAAATGTCTATTCAGGTCTTTTGCACATTTTTCCATTGGGTTATTGGGTTTTTTTGCTGTTGAGCTGTATCAATTGTTTGTATATTTTAGAGATTAGGCCCTTGTCAGTTGCATCATTTGAAACTATTTTCTCCCATTCTGTAAGTTATCTTTTTGTTTTCTTTTTGGGTTCCTTTGCTGTGCAAAAGCTTTTCAGTTTGATGAGGTCCCATGGGTTTATTTTTGCTTTTATTTCTGTTGCTTTGGGAGACTGACCTGAGAAAACATTTATAAGGATGATGTCAGAGAGTGTTTTGCCTGGTTCTCTTCTAGGAGTTTGATGGTGTCTTGTCTTATATTTAAGTCTTTCAGCCATTTTGAGATTATTTTTGTGCATGGTGTGAGGGTGTGTTCTAGTTTCATTGCTTTGCATGCAGCTGTCCAGGTTTCCCAGCAATACTTGCTGAAAAGACTGTCTTTTTCCCATTTTATGTTCTTGCCTCCTTTATCGAAGATTAATTGACCATAGGTGTCTGGATTTTTTTCCGAGTCCTCTATTCTGTTCCATTGGCCTGTCTGTCTGTTTTGGTACCAGTATCATACTGTCTTGATGACTGTGGCTTTGTAATATTGCCTGAAGTCTGGGAGAGTTATGCCTCCTGCTTGGTTTTTGTTCCTCAGGATTGCTTTGGCATTTCTGGGTCTTTTGTGGTTCCATATAAATTTTTGGATTGTTTGTTCTCATGCTGTGGAAAATGTCATGGGTACAAAGCATTTTAAAGAAAGTTAGTATATGGTGGTGGACTCGTTGTTGAAAAAAGTTGAGGAAACTCTTGCTGAGCCCATCAAATACTGTTGGGTCCCATCAAATGCTGTTGACCTTTAGCAAGTAGCTGGATCCATTTGTATTTGAAATATCCCGCCAGGGCTGCTTTTAAAGTTCGTTGACACACCCAGTGCTTTTGGCCAAAGAATCAGGGGCCACTGGTAAAGCAGAAATGGAGTGGAAGGTATAGGGATCACGTTCCGATGGTCAGCCACAGCGCTCCCCCAGGTGTTAACCCTGTAAAATGATGCCCAGGTTGGCGTGATCTTGCACTGAGGCATGGTCTCGTTGATGGATAAAGCCACGGGCACAATTTCTCAGTATCAGGTAACATATCTCTATCATTTCTTTGTAGAAATACCCTGTTGCCAATCCTCGGTACTGAGATTCTTGGATTACTTTGGGGAAAGTGGGTAGTTCCTCTCTGCAGGCCTGTGGGGAGAAGCGCCCTGGGTGAGTTTCAGATTCATTCAGTCTTTTCTGTGGAGGAGGCCGTGAGAGACTTTTCACTTCTGGCTTTTGAAATAGAACGTTACAGTGGTTTCCAATGTGAATTTAAAATCATTCAAAAGATGAGTCATGAAAGGAATTTATCATCATCCTTACTTTGTGGGAACGGGCATTATCCAAAAACAGGCAAATATTTTCTAAATGAAAAATCCGTCTCTTCCGAGTTATTCCAAAGGCAATAATTTATTTATGCTATAAAAAATGGTACTGCTTTTCTTCTTTTTTTTTATTTAAGTTCTAATTTGGGGCTGACATTTACTTTTTCTTTTTGATGTCTGAAGTTCCTGAGCATTGACCACAATAGCCCTTTCGGTGGTCCTGGTGGCAGCCGTCCAGCCAGTTCTGCTGTCGTCTTTCTCGTGTGTTCCCAGCTGACACTACGGTATGAATTTATGGGTTGTTTAGTTTGTTTTGGACACGAGTTTATAGCAACAGAAGCACAAGCTTATTCTTAAGTATGAATGGGGGTGGATTTTCCAACCTATCTTGACATTTCAAGATAGATTTTAATAAGTTACATGTGTAAACAGTAAAAACCACTGTCCATTTGTGATGACCTGGGATAATTCACAATGCAGGCTTGAAGGGAGGATAGAGTTTCCTTTCCCTCTCTCTCTCCCTCTCTCTCTCCTTCTCTCTCTCTCTCCCTCTCCCTCTCCCCCTGTCCTTCTCTCTCTCTGCATTTCCACAAGGTGGAACATCTTTCAGCATGAGGTGGTTTCTCTGCCCTCCACTCCCTCCTCCCCTGGGGAAGAGCCGTCCCGCCAGGAACTAGTTAGGGACTAGTCTCTGCTAGGACTTTGAGGACACGGAGTTAGATTTCCATACCGCTGCTTCTTCCCTCCTTCTCTTCCCTTCTGGAAGGCAGCCTGCTGGGTGGGAGCACTGTCCTAGGTCTGACCCCCTGGGATCTAAGTCCACACGTGATACAGGGGTGGGGGGCCTTGAGAAAAAGGCATGGGTTGGAATTGGGGGAACCACGTCAACAGGAAGTTCCTGAAGCTCCCAACAGGGGTTGGGCACCAAGCTTCTGGCCTTGGGTTGGCCACAGGGCATTGCTAGGGTTGAAAATTTCCCTTGGCTGAGTCATTCCAGTTTGGGCCCTATTGGAAACGGACAAGAAAATGTTTGCATGGTGATCGGTAATATCTCAGGCAAAACCCGTCTCAGGAAAGACACTGGCTAAACATACTTGTGGGTGACTGAGCGAAAGATGGGCCTTGGGGTGTAGGGAGAGGTGGCTTGACCTTGAATTACATGGCCCTGGACCCTTCCTGCTACGGCACAGCCTGAAGATGTCTAAGGCTTCATAAAAGAGGAGAGGACTTGTCCTAGGAAAATACATGATGTTCACTTTCCTATTCATGGTTTTCAGATACTGTGGGGGCAGGAAGTGGCAATCACCTGCCTTTAAAAAAAAAAATAAGGTGTTTTATAGCCAGAGTTTCGTGGATTCATGCCAGGACTGGAAATTGCACCTGAGTTCCATGCAGGAGGGGGAGCATGAGTGTGGGAAGGACGAGCTTTAAAAGGACCATTAATGTCACGCCGATAGTGGCAGAAGGAAAAACCGGATGCAGCCAATTCTACTGCATTTATTTGTTGTTTCTTTTTAATGATTTTTATTTTTATCCATTATAGTTGGTTTGCAAGTGTTCTGTCAATTTTTTTTAATTTTTTATCTTATTTTTTAAATGATTTTTATGTTTTTCCATTATAGCTGGTTTACAGTGTTCTGTCAGTTTTCTACTGTACAGCAAGATGACCCAGTCACACATACATATATACATTCCTTTTCCTCCCATTATCATGCTCCATAATAAGAGACTAGATGTAGTTCCCAGTGCTATACAGCAGGATCTCATCGCTTATCCATTCTGAAGGCAATAGTTTGCGTCCATTAACCCTAAATTCCCAGTCCATCCCACTCCCTCCCCCTTGGCAACCACAAGTCTGTTCTCCATGTCCATGATTTTCTTTTCCGTGGAAAGCTTCATTTGTGCCATTTATTAGATTCCAGATATAAGTGATATCATATGGTATTTCTCTTTCTCTTTCTGATTTACTTCACTTAGTATGAGAGTCTCCAGTTCCATCCATGTAGCTTGCTGCAGATGGCATTATGTCGTCTTTTTTAAGGCTGAGTAGTATTCCATTGTGTTTATATACCACATCTTCTTAATCTATTCATCTGTTGATGGACATTCAGGTTGTTTCAATGCCTTGGCTATTGTGCATTTCTTTTTTCTTTTTTCTTTTTCTTTTTTTGTCTTTTTGTCTTTTCTAGGGCCACACCCACAGCATATGGACTTTCCCAGGCTAGGGGTCCAATTGGAGCTGTAGTTGCCAGCCTGTGCCAGAGCCACACCAACGCCAGATCCGAGCTGTGTTAGTGACCTATACCACAGCTCATGGCAACGCCAGATCCTTAACCCACTGAGTGAGGTCAGGGATTGAACCCACAACCTCATGGTTCCTCGTTGGATTCGTTAATCACTGAGCCACGACGGGAACTCCTGTGCATTTCTGCTGCATTTAAAATTGTTCTTCACTTCCATCACCTGAGGAAAGCAGCTGGGCGGGACTTTGGGACTCATCACTTCAAGTTGTAAAGAACCTCTTAGCATCATGTGGAGTAAGCTGGCTTTGAGTTTGAATGTTGCTTAAGCCCATAAAGTGGCCCTGGGTGTCGGAACCCATTGGGATATGATTTGCATTTCCAGAGCTGTGTCAAATTTAGGAAAGCGTCCAGGAAATTCCTTTTGTCTGTGAGCTGCAAAATTGGAAGATATTTCCGCAGACTAGCTTCCACTGTCTCAAACCTTATGTCTCGTGAACTTCAGTGACACCTGTGGTGCTGGGACCTCTGGAGCATTTTCATGCAGAGAGGGGGGCTGTTGCTGTAGCACCTCTATGCCACGTCACCAAGAGACTCTGCCCTGCAGGGGTGGTCACCGTCCCCATACGTGGATGGGCAGTAGGCAGAAGAGTGGTCCTTGAAGATGTCCCTGTCCTGATGCCCAGAATATGTGCATGTGTTACCCTGCAGGGTAAAGGGGATTTGGAGGATATGATAACGTTAAGAGCCTCGAGGTGATGACCTTGGACACTTCAGACAGAGGTCCCAGTGTCGTCATAAGGGGCCTTGGCAAAGGGAGGCAGGAGGGTCAGACTCAGAGAAGCAGATGTGAGGAAGGGAGCAGAGGTTGGAATGATGTGGGGCTTTGGGCCAAGGAACACAGAAACCTCTACAACTGGAAAAAGCCAGGAGATGGAGCCTCCGCTAGAGCCTTGGAAGGGATGCAGGCCTGGAGGGCCATTCTGGGTTTCTTTCTTTTTTTTTTTCTTTTTACAGCTGCACCTGCAGCATATGGAAGTTCCCAGGTTAGGGGTCAAAGTGGAGCTGTAGCTGCCGGCCTCCACCACAGCCATGGCACCCCGAGATCCAAGCTGCATCTCTTTCCTATGTCTCAGCTTGTGGCATTGCCAGATCTTCAACCCACTGAGAGACGCCAGGGATCGAACCTGCATCCTCATGGACTATATTGGGTTGTTAACCCACTGAGCCACAAAGGGAATTCCCCGTTCTGGCTTTCGGACGGCCAGGTTTGCTCAGATAAGAACCTTGTCTTGCTTTAAGTCACAGCGTTCGTGATGATTTGTTACCGAGTAAGACAAAACTAATAGTATCGATGAGCAGTAACTTCAACGTAGAAAAAAATGCTGAGATGGAGTTCCTGTTGTGGTGCAGCAGAAACGAATCCGACTAGTATCCATTAGGACGCGGGTTCCGTTTCACTCAGTGGGTCAGGGATGGTGTTGCCATGAGCTGTGGTGTAGGTTGCAGATGCAGCTCAGATCCTAAGTGACTGTGGCTGTGGCCGGCAGCTGCAGCTCTGATTCGACCCCTAGCCTGGGAACCTCCATGTGCCGCGGTGCGGACCTAAACGAGCAAAAAAGAAAAGAAAAGAAAAAAGAAAAATTGCTGAGATATTTCAAAAGATGTCCCACTCAACTGAAACTGTTACTTCATCTTCTCTGTCCCTTCATGATCCAACTTCCGCTTGGATGGTCCAGCCGTACCTGAGAGAAAGGAAAATGCAGGAGAGAAGTTGCGACATGTAGAGAGCATAACTCACTGCAGCAAAGTCTGTTCCTTCTGCAGATGATCCAGTAGCAAATGGCCATGTGAACACCACAGACTTTTAGGGCCCAGGGCCAGAATTCCTGTGAGCCACTGGCATCCAAGATCAGAACTTTCCTTATGGAAAATTTTGAGGGAGTTCGTGCTGCAGTGCAGAATCCAGTATTGTCTCTGCAGCTGCTGCAGTTGGTACTAAGGCACGCGTTTGATCCCTAGCTCGGCCCAAGTGGGTTAAGGATCTGATGTTGCTGCGGCTATGGCATAGGTTGAAGCTGTGGCTCTGGTTTGATTGCCTGGCCTGGGAACTTTCTTTTGCTGTGGGTGCAGCCAAAACAATAAATAAATAAAAATAAAAAATAAAATTTTAAGGTGTTTCCTGGTGGCCCAGTGGATAAGGTTTTGGCATTATCACTGCTGTGGCAAAAGTTTGGTCCCTGGCCCGGGTGCTTCTGCATGCAGCAGGCGCTGCCAAAACAATAAAAAGTAAAGAAATAAAATTTTGATATGTTGTTCCTAATGGGATTTTTTTTTGCATTAATTTAGGTTTTTAAAGACAATGTATTAAAATCTTATTTCTCCTGAGTGCTTACTTTCTGGGCCCTGCCCTCAGTTCTGTGCAGAGAGTGCCTCATTCGCCCCACTGCAGAAATGAAGGCTGAGCTTGAGACTGACTAGCCTCGCAGAAATCCGCCTCCACAGCGCCGAGAGACCTAGAATAAAAGGAATGCCTCCACAGTAGACGGGTCTTCAGGCCTGAGCATTCCCGTAGCAAGAGGCCATGACCAAAGCCTCTGGGACTGAAAATTGCCCAGGCCGCCTCCTCTGAAGGCAGCCTTGGTTCCAGAAACACGGGGCGCAGAGGACCCGGGAGCCTGGGGGATGCTGGCAGGAAAGGGGCAGTGACCAGCTTGGCATTTCGTTTACTGCGCAGAGTTTACAAGATGCAGGTGTCTGGTGCTGCCCCCTGAGAGAGACACACACTCTCGAGACTGGGACTCTGGTTGGACTTGGGGTGGATCAGCCAGTAAAGGAAGGGCAGCAGGAGAAACTATTTCCAGGTCTCACGTCTCATGCTCCGGGCGCCTGTATCACACCCAGGACTGGCCCCTCGTGCCCAAGTGAAACTCTTGGTGGCCGTCACTCCCAGCTGAACTGAGGTGCGTTGATGGTGGGCTGTGTCCACGCTGGTGAGACAGACACCAGGCTGACTGTCTCTGAATCCTGCCTCCTTCTGCCCTGATCACCGCGGCCGTATGCAACCTGGTGAACGGTCCGGCTCACGGTCTCTGTGCACAGAGGCCAGGGCGGCCTGCGCCCTTGGTGGGCTTAGAACAGAGAAGTGAGCTGCTTGGCTTTCTCCCTCCTCCACTCCTGTCCTGACTGGAGCAGCCTCCACCAGAGAGCGGATGTCCTGGTCTGCCTGTCGTCCCCGTGCCAGTGCCACAGGGCCACACCCACTAGGGACGCTGCAGGTAGAGGTCACTCTGGGGAGCCTGACTGGGAGGAGTGCCTGCTCCTGTATTTCCAACCGGTACCTCCCCATTCAGCCTTGATGGGGCACAAAGTGGGTTTTTTGTTTTTTTTTTTTTTTGGCTTTTTAGGGCCGTGCCTGTGGCACATGGAGGTTACCAGGCTAGTGTTCAAATCGGAGCTGCAGCTGCTGTCCTACGCCACAGCAACTCCAGACCCAAGCCATGTCTGTGACCTGTGCCACATCTTGCAGCAACATCAGATCCTTAACCCACTGAGTGAGGCCAGGGATCGAACCCTCCCCCTCATGGATACTAGTCAGGTTCTTAACCCACTGAGTCACTTGGGGAACTCCAGTGCCCATTTTTAATTCCAGTTGTCTGGCTTCTCTCTCTCTCAATTATTTCCAGATTCAGCTCAGAAAAAGCTGGTGTTCATTTAGTGGGTTCTCTTAATCGTCAACGTTGGATGACCAGTAAATCTGCTCAATAAGTAAGTAGCCGGATTTTTATGATGGGCCTCAAGTTTATGCATTTGCATAATTTCAAGGAACTATGAGTCATTTAGCTAAGATTGCCACAGGGGAGAGAAATTGTGTGTACGTGTGTGTGTGTGTGTGTGTGTGTGTGTGTGTGTGTGTATAACTAATCTTAAGTATATTTTACATCCAAATTTGATCAAATTTATTTTTTTGGCAAATGTAATAAAGCTACTTATAGACCCTATCCCACTTCCTAAGAAATATAATTTTTTGATGCAGCCCATTGTAGTATGTGTGTGTGCATCTGTGTGTGTGCACATGTGTTGATGGAGGCCAGATTGCGTGGAGGCAGAAGCCAGATTGTGTGTATGTGTGTGCGTAATTAAGGCTTTTAGTATGCACTTTATTTGATTTGAATTTGATCTTCTTTAAGTGCAGGGTGAAACATAGAATCAAGCCTCACAAAGAAATCCAAAAGCATTGTAAAAATTGTACAGTTTCAAACATCATTCAGATGCAAACTCACGCCTGGCCATGATTTGATCCAACAGGCCCCAAGGATTGGTTTGGATTTCTCTTGTCCTAGGTTTTCCAGACTTGGAGCTCTTTGTCAGGTGGCCTCTATGCTCATTGGTCAGGCTATCAGACCTGTTGAAAACCAGCCATCCTCTGACACCGCCTCGTTCAGTCAGTGTAACGAATCTTTGCTCTCCGTGTCCAGGCCAATGGGTTTAATCTGGCAGTCGTGACGCGAGTTGGCGCCTAAGGCCCATGTGTTTCTCCTGCACATCTTGAATATTCTCTATTTTGAGGCACCCCCCCTGCAGTGCCTCCAACCATTCAGAGGTGGTTCCCAAACCTTCTGTAAAGCTCCCCCTGGCATCCTTTTGTGACTCTCAGTTGGGACTCCCAAAGAAGGGGCTCCCCCGACCCAAGCATTCAGGAACTACCCCATGGAGTAAACATCTCCATTTTCGTTGAAAAAGCCCAGCATCACCAGATTGGGCATTGCTGGTAAGTTCTCACGTGCTGACTGGTGTCAGACAAAAGAGTGATGCTGTTTTAATTTTCATTTGGCACCTCTTTCTGCCCCATGGCCCTGGCCAAGATGTTCAGACGCTTTTAGTGGGGAGGGTATACAGCTTGTGTCCTCCACTGCTTCCAGGTGGGCATACAGGTTCTGACCAAAGGCCAGATTCCCACCACACTTGTGCTCCATGCTCCTCCAGAATTCCCTTCCTTCACCTCCTGGGGGAGACCAAGGCTTCGGGAAACAGACAAAAAGAGAACCTACTCCCTCCGGTATGTTAGGGCAGCAGAGAATGGGCAGCACAGGAGCTGAGAGCTGTTACCAGACCCCGACGATGGGGTTACAGGTGTCATTGCCTCTGATGGGCCCGACCGGATGCGCAAGGCCTACGTCAGCATCCCCGTCTGGGCACGCGCTGGTCTCCTAACCTGCGCCTGCGCCCTTCACGCTACCCGCAAGGGCGCGGCGACTTGTGAATTTCTGCGCCTGCTCTCTAGTGCCTCCTTGCTCCAGGTCTTTGGGAACGTCTTTCTCTTTCTGTGCCGTGTGTCAGTTGTGCCTCATCTGATATCATCCAGCACATGACATCGTAGAGAATAGGAGACCCTAACCGCCCTCCAGCGGAAGCAGGATGCGTGACTGCTCCTGCTGCCGCCGCCCTTCTCCGTGTCTTCGCGTTCCTGTTGGAGGATTAGAACACAGGCATTTGGAGTCACTCCTCCGTGTGCATCGGATGACTGCTGCTCACCGCTGCCCTGTAGGTTTGGGAACTCTATTTTCTAGGGTCCCCTCTGCACGTGGGTTTCGGGGCAGAGCCAGCTCACATCATCCGGTTCGGGGGCTCCTTTACGCGTCAGGCCGGGGGCGGGGTCTTCCTGCAGGGGCTGCTCCACCGGGCAGCCGTCCCTCCCCTTGAGCTGCTTCTGCGTCTCCTACCCCTTGGTAAACAGGTCATTGTCTGTAAATTCGCTGCTTGAACGCATAGCGCGCTAGTGGCAGACACAGTAAGAGAAATCCAACATTATTCATATCCCAGGACAAAGAATCAAATTACTGATCAAATCACTGAGGGAACCTTTAGGGAAACAAGTGTTCTTTAAGCCCTTTACTTAAGTGGCTTAAAGAATTCCTAAAATCACTTTCTTCTCCTGAAGGAAGTTTCTGAGCCAGCGGTGAACACACTAAGAATTACATTCAGGGAGTTCCCGTCATGGCGCCGAGGAAACGAATCCGACTAGGTTGCAGGTTCGATCCCTGGCCCCGCTCAGTGGGTGAAGGATCCAGCGTTGCTGGAGCTGTGGTGTAGGCCAGCAGCTGCAGCTCTGATTTGACCCCTAGCCTGGGAACCTCCATATGCCGCAGGTGTGGTCCTAAAAAGCAAAAAAAAAAAAAAAAAAGAAAAAACCCCCAAAAAACACAAAGCAACAAAAAAAACCCCACAAAAATTACATTGACCTCATGACTATAGTTTCCCTGAGAATTTTGGGGCGAAGGCGTTTTTATGTTTCCAAATGCTGAAGCATTTTCTTATTGATCGAACCTTATCTCATTGATGGAAACTTCTCACAGCTCGGTGAATTATATCTATATCTAAAGTGGGACAGAGGAGATGCCCCAAGGTTCCCAAAGATGTCGTGTAATGATTCAGAGTAAGAACCATGTCTAATGGAAATGACAGGCATAATATATTGATGAGAGCGAGAATGAAATTCAGCCTTGACTGCAGATGGGTATTTTTCCACAAGGCCACAAAACTCTGCTGCTGGTGATGAGAGGAGATTGTGGGGTTTGACTTGTTCACAAACACTGGTTCAGCTGTCATGCGTAGCATCACTCAGCATCTGTGTACAAATGTAGGAAAGAGATACATTTTATAAATCTTAATTATTCCTTAGGTTTAAAGAAAACCATTGACTGTCCTTTAGGGCAAGCTTGACTCTCGTCCACGTAGAAATGCAAAAGTCAAGCCTGCCTTAAAAGGCCACCACAGTGTGATATTCTCAGGTGAGGCTTCCAGACAGATCCATGATGCTAAACATCATGACATGTGGAAATGTGTATCCAGCATATTTGGCCTAGAAGGGTCTGGATACATCAAGTGACAGGACAGATGGTCCCTAGAGTTTTGTTGGTTGGTTTGCTTTGTTTTTTGGTCACATCTATAGCATGCACAAGTTCCCCAGTGCCAGGGATCAAACCTGCACCACAGCAGTGACAACGCCGGATCCTTAACCACTAGGCCATCAGGGAAGGGCTACCTTAGATTATTTTTAAGTGCTGGGAGGTGACAGGCATTCCACGTGTAACCTTACTCAGTGTCAATGCTGAACTGGCAAAGGGGACAATTAAAACCCAGTTAATAGAATTGTGCCTTTTGCTTGATGATTTTACCTCGTACGTTCTGATCACTATTGTCTCTGGAAAGCAGAGCAGGTGTTATTATTCCCATTTCACGGATGAGGAAGGTGTGGTCCATCAGGTCACCTGGTCTGGAGCCAAGTGTTCTCTGTTCCTACTGCCGTCTGTGGGGGCCAAGCAAGGTGACACACTGTTCGTAAGAAACGGGGACAGATGCCCGCCTCAGAGCACTGGAGATAGGGCTGCAGTAGGCACAGGTGGTTGTAGAAGCCCCAGGAGGGGGTCTAGATACAGAGGGAAACCTGGGGGATGTTGGGAGACCACTGGAAGGTCAAGGAAGCCATCTGCACAAGGCAGGCTTGCTTGACGCGTGGCGGTGCGAGAATTGCTTCAGGTCATCGGGTCAGAGATGGGGGGAGGCCTGCATTCAGATTCAGACTGAGGGCAGGCGTTTGAGGACCGCCCTTCTGCTGATTTGAATTTTGAATGCACACCTTATCAGATACTAAGGAGGAGCTCCTGCTCCCAGAAAGGAAGAGGTGGGCCTTTCCAATCCCCACTCCCCTTGGAGGGTAAAACAAACCCACTGGCTTCTCGGGGCAGAGCCTCCTTGCCTGCCCCTTTGCGTCTCTCACAAGCGTCCTATCCTACTAAGTCTATTTCTTGCCTATCCCTTTGTCTCTCACTGAATTCCTTCTGCACGGAGGCTTAAAGAACCTGAGCTTCACTTAGTGAGTCCAGGACAGGGTGAATGATTCTAATTTAAAACGGTGGATTCAAGGCCCAGTCTGGGTTCTGGCTGGGTTCAGGCGGTTAGTGCTGTCAGCTTCACTGGTGCATGTGGTTCCTTTGATTGCAGTTCCCTCCCATCACTTAGGTTTGTTTTTGCAATTCCCTCCTCACTGCCTTTGTGTGGTACAACCCTTCTTTCCAAATCTGCTCCAATGCTGCAACCTCCAGGAAGCTCTCATTCCCCCACGGCACCAGCTGGAGCTGACTTCTCTGTCCTAACACTGTCGAGGGCTCTTGCTTTGAGCCCCGTATCCCAGTCGTGCCAGACTGCTCGTCAGTGTGTTTTCTTTTTCTTTTTTGTCTTTTGTCTTTTGAGGGCTGCACCTGCAGTATATGGAGGTTCCCAGGCTAGGGCTCCAATCAGAGTTACAGCCGCCGGCCTGTGCCACAGCAGCACCAGATCGGAGCTGTGTCTGCCACCTACACGACAGCTCACAGCAACGCCAGATCCTTAACCCTCTGAGCAAAGCCAGGGATCAAACCTGCAAATCTCATGGTTCCCAGTGAGATTCGTTTCTGCTGTGCCATGACGGGAACTCCTCAACGTGCTTTTCCAGTCTGCCCTGAGATGGCGGATTCTCTGCAGCGAGGGGCTCTGCCTGTGAGCTGGAGCTGCCTTCTTTGTTACATCAGAGCTTCCGTAAGTTCTCTTGAGGATAAGAGAAGGGCGCCAGCCCCTCACAAAATCTTCTCTTCATTCAGCTCCTGCCACATGCCAGTGCTGTTGCTAAGGGTTTTAGGTGTGTAATTTCTAATTTCTTGAACAGTCCTGCAGGAGACCTATTGTTCTTCACATGAAAACCCCCCTAATTGATAAGGGGTGTTAAGTGCTGAGCTTAGAGTCTGGTCTCCCCTAAGCCTCAGCCCACCCTGTGTGTAACACACCCCTGCTGTGCAGCCTTCATGGCAGGGATCCCAGGTTTCAGAAATGATCTGTCAGTGCATGATGAACGAGTGAGTGCATGCAGACGGCATGTTACAGCATCCGTCTTCTCAGTCCTCGGAGAAAGTCAGAGTTTCACGTTGTGCCCGTGCAGTGAGGAGGCTGCCGTGGAGCCCCTTAGCTCACTGGTAAAGACCTGCTTCGGTGCAGCCATCTAGCTGTGTGCTGTCCAGCGGGGCTACCCCTGCCAGCTCCCGCTGTGCTGGGGATGGTCCTGTTCGAACCTGCGTGCCTTCATAGCCTGCGCTCCCCGTCACTCTCAGCTGTGTTTGGTTTCGACAGCTGATCGCATGGTCACCCAAGTGCCGCGAATCAAATTTTGATTAAAACTGAATTGTCCCCCAGAAGCAGAGGAGGAGGAAGAAAGAGGAAAAGCTCATACACAGGTGACAGGTGTTTACAAAGGGCAGGTGCCCACATAGGTTGACTTGCCGTCTGTCCGCATTGCATCATCTTCTTTATAAACCTCAGGGTCCTTTCTCAGAGCACAGCTGAAAAAATTCAGTTCAAAAATCAACTATGCAGAGTTCCCGCTGTGGCTCAGTGGAAACGAATCTGGCTAGCATCCCTGAGAACACAGGTTCAAACCCTGGCCTCGTTCAGTGGGTTGCCGTGAGCTGTGGTGTAGGTCTCAGACACGGCTCGGATCCCAAGTTGCTGTGGCTGTGGCGTAGCCTGGCGTCTACAGCTCCGATTCGATCCCTAGCCTGGGAACCTCCATGTGCGTCAGGTACGGCCCTAAAAAGACCAAAAAAAAAAAAAAAAAAAAAAAAAAGCAACCAATCAACTATGCTTCAATTTTAAAAGGCGGGAGGAGAAATTAAAACAGAAATTCAGGAAACACCTGGCAAAGTCACACAAGAAAACACGCAGTAAGATAGATATTAGAAATGAAAAAAGAGGATCTCATTATAGTCCCTTGTTGGTATTGAAAATATAATAAGAGGAAATTAGCAACTTACATAAGCATAATATTTCTGAAGAAAATATTAGCACGTTAACTCAATATACAAAAGACTTAACACATGAGCAAATCGAGTTTAAACCAGGAGCGCAAGATTGGTTTAATGTAATTTTCCACACTGATTTTTTAAGGGAGAAAAATCATGTAAAAATATTATCTCATTATATGCCAATAAAGGATTGATTGAAATTCAAAAACAAATGCATCAATTACGCTCATTTACTCATTCAGAGACCTAGTGCTACTGGAGCTGTTTCTCCTTGGATACAAGGTTTGTCTGGTTCCCCCTGTGGTTTAGTGTGTGGCGTTAAGATCGAACCCCAGGCTCCTAAGCACCGAGAAGGGAGTTGGGAGATCATGGCCCCCTTCCCAGGGCAGGAGGTGACAGGTGTCTGGTGAACTTTTGCAGGTGCCTGTCGTTGTGACACCAGTACTAGAGCCGGCTCTAGATTGATTGGTGGGCTTTGGAAATTTGAAAGTACTGAGCACAAGAAATATTTGTTTTATTCTTCCCCTGTACAGTGTTTCATAAAAATGAAAAGATGAAATGAGGGGAGCTCCCACTTGGCGGCGTCCTGGGAACACTGGGACGTGGGTTCGATCCCCAGCGTGGCACAGTGGGTCGGGGATCCAGCGTTGCCGCAGCTGCAGCTTAGGATGCGATGGCGGCTCTGATTTGATCCCTGGCCCGGTAGGAGTTCCATATGCCGCGGGGCGGCCAAAAATGGAAAAAAAAAATAGAGATGATGAGCATTTGGAGACTATAGTAGGCAGAGTGATACGTGTGTGGATTTTGATTTTTAGAGGTGGCACATTTTGAGAGATCTGAGAATGTTGAATGTGTGGATTGTTTTGCACACAGAGCCCAGTATTTGAAGGGGAAGGTGTCGTGGGCAGAATTCTAAACCGGCCCCAGGATACCCGCCCCCACCGCTCCCACTGCAGGGTCCACACACTGTAGGATTTCACCCCTTGAACGGGAACATGATGAAGGTGCTCCTGGGATTGCATCCAGGCTGTGGTGAAGAGGAAGAGATAGGGCAGAGGTAACTAAAGACACTGGGCTTTCAGTTAAAGGGAAGGAGGCAGTGATGGGTGGTCCTGACCAAATCAGCTGAGCCCTTTCAAGAAGGTCCAGAAGTCTCCCAGAAGGATATAGTGCAGGAAAGAAAGGCTCTCCTGCTGACCTAGAAGAAGCAAAACACCCTGCTGTAAAGTCCTGATGA
The DNA here is from genome assembly GCF_054392235.1 of Sus scrofa. NCBI lineage: Eukaryota > Metazoa > Chordata > Mammalia > Artiodactyla > Suidae > Sus > Sus scrofa. The sequence continues at coordinate 8,114,177 of NC_139401.1, forward strand.
GGGGGACCATGTGGCGAGGACCTGAGGGGGGTGCTGGCAGCAGCTGACCGTCAGCGAGGAAGTGGGGGCTTCAGAAATCAACTGCAGGCAACCGGATTCTGTCAGCACCCAGAATGCACTTGAAAATGCCTTGTTTCCTGCTCAGACCTCAGGTGAGAGTGCAGCCCAGTCCACAGGTGGATGTCATCGTGGGGAGACCAGGAGCAGAGGCCTGGGTTAATTAACCCCTCGGACGCACAGACTGCTGAGAGCAGAGAATGAGCCCTCTCGTGCACAGGCGCTGTTTGCACAGGCTGAGATGGTACTGCTTCATTAGGCAACATAGGAAACTCAGGCCGAGGGGAAACTATTTATGAGGTTCTGTGCAAGGTACACCCCACACGACAGCATGGAGCTCCTCCTTAAGAATACTGTGTAACAAGCGCCCTGCTGTTTCTCACAGGCAGTAACATGCTTAAGTGGGGCTCCTTTGCCAGGAGCTCAAGGTCACGCTTGCCTTGTCTTTGAGCACCCACGTGTGTTCTGCTCCATATACACCCCATAACTGCTCCCCTGCGTGCCCTTTCTTTCACCCCAAAGAGCTCTCTGTTTATGAGCAGTTACCTGTGGGCTGGTTTTACCTTATTGGCTCCATTGCACGGCTCGACTGGACCCAGAGACCCTTATTTTTCTCTTCATGATGTTTTCCTCTAAGTTCATAGAATGCAGAACAACAGTGCTTATGAAAACAAAGGTGATTCGGGGATGGAGGGATAACAGACTCCTCTCCAGGTGACCATCACCTGGAAGAATGAAACAAATTGCCGAACAGCACACAGTGCAGTGATGGGGCTTTTCAAAGATGCCCCATTGTTTCGACCGCTTTCCAAGCTTTATTCATGTCCATGGGCGTTGATCCAGACAGGGCCACCAGCCTAGAGCCTGGGCACAATTTCAACATGAGAGGCAAGAAACAATTGCCAGCCTCTGTGTTGTAGTGTCCAGAATTTCAAGTGCTGCCTAGACATCTTGAAGCCTCACGGGAGCCCGAAGGGCTACTTGTGAGTTTCCTGCTCACCCAGGTGTGTCCCCCTCCCAGCAGGAAAGGGTCCCCACCTGGCAGACCCTCCTCGCGCGTGGGCCGGCAACGTGATTTAAAGCAGCCAATCGCATCCTCCCGTGAGAAAGAGGTGGAGCTTCGTGTCTTGTTGCCACAGAGCCGGCTTCTGCCAGCTCCGCAGGTTCACGCTGTTCCTAGCTGGGCTTCACGTGCTGGGAGCTGTCTTCCCCCCAAATGTGAGTGTATGTGATTAACTACTTGCTGTCCTATTGTGGGTCCTTGTCGGGTGTCCCATACTCTTTAGGCTCTAGGAGCCTGCCTTTGCCAGCGGGCTGGACACAGGGGCGGGGTGGGGAAGCAGGATGGCCCACAGCCCCCATTCAGTTGTACCCCATGACACTGCCGACCCCGTCCTGTGGCCGCTGTTTCTAGGGCAGCTCCCAGCTTCCCCCCAATACGCTCAACTCCCCAGGTTTCTGGCTCCACGAGGATGAGACTGAGAACCAAAGAAGAGGCGGTTTCTGCCTTCGGAACCCACAGCTGAGTGGAGGATTCAGGTACCCACTGGTGACAATAGCTTTAGACTCTGCCGGTGGCAATAGGAGGAAGTTTCTCCTTTCCTCGGACACAGAGGCTGAGCTCATTAACTTTGTGGGCAGGATTTGAGGAAAGCTTAATGCAAGTGAGAGTATTGGAGCTAAGTCTGGAAGGGGTGGTGGATGTCGGCCCAGGGGTTGAGGGGTATTTTATGTAGATTTGGTGCTTCATGCTATGGACACATGAGAGGGGAGCAGGAAGGGTGGTCCAAGGGAAGGCGGCGGGTGCCACAGTCCAGGTGGTGAGTTATGGAGGAGAAACAGGAGTCGGGTCAGATGTGGCACAGCTTCGAACATGGCTAAAAAGGGCTGGGCCTTTTATCTTCATGAACTGGGAAAACGTGGGGCGTTTGGGTGTGAAGCTGAAATGCTCATCAGTTTGTCGCGAGCAGATACGTCTTCCTAACAGCATGGGAGGGGGTTGCCTGAGCCTCTCATGCAAGTATACACATCTGGAGAAATGGGCCAAGAAAAAGATGTAACTTGGAGTTCCCATTGTGGCTCAGCAGGTAACGAACCCAACCAGTATCCATGAGGACAAGGGTTTGATTCTTGGCCATTCTCAGTGAGTTAAGGATCCTGCATTGCTGTGAGCTGTGGTGTAGGTTGCAGATTGGGCTCAGATTGGGCATTGCTGTGGCTGTCATGCAGGCTGGCAGGTGCAGCTACGATTTGACCTCTAGCTTGGGAACTTCCATGTGCTACAGGTACAGCCTTAAAAAGACAGAAACAAAAAAGTAACATACTAAGGAAAAATCTCTACATGTTTCCATTTGTATGTCTGTAGTAACCAAATCTGAGCTAAAATAATTTCTATTTATTTTTCCCAGCTACATTTTAGGTGTTTTTTTTTTTTTCTTCAAAAAGCAGACTTACACCATTAACAGGAAGGCATTGATTTAGAAAAAACTTTCATCTCATGTGGTTCCTGAAAATAACACCTTAATAGACATTTGTACGTAGAAAAGGCTTCCCATCAACGTAACAGAATCCTTTGACAATCTTTTGCTTGTTGGTGTGTGGCAGAAATATTTCATGTTTTAATGGGGTAAAGATCAATGAAGTCATGCTGGGGGGCTGTGTTGAACACTTGGCCACTGCCATGAAGAAGGATCATAACTGTGGGTCAATGCCTTGGGTGTCTTAAAGATCTCAGAGCAAACTTGACCGTCTGTGAACAAGATTGCATGTTGAAGTCTGCCCTCCTCAGCTGCCCTCTGATGGTTCCTTACAGGTGTCTTCTGTTTTGTAAGAGTCAATCAGATCCACCTACATTATTAGGAAAGAAAGACTTAGGCTGTTTGTTGTTATAAATTGCATTGACCAAATTCACTCATGGTATCCCTCTAACCACTCATTGTACAAAAAGAAGTCAGAACATCAAGAGAGGCGGTTGCCCCAAATTTCCTATTCCTTCCCCAAACTCACACATGTTTAATTGATGAATAATGAAAATTCTAGTAAAGAGGGAAATAACTTTTTTAATGTGATAAACAGAGACTTAAAGGCTGTCCTTCCTGGACCAGTTATTTCTAAGATAAATAAGTCAGGGTCGTTATAGTACTCAGTCCATTTCTGTTGGGTAGCATTGCATTTATGTGGTGGTGCCTCGTACTGCCCCTATTGGGTCCCTGGAGAGCCATGCCTTATTGCGAGACTTAGATCACTAAGGTGCTTCTCTAAACATTGAACTTCTTCACGGGTCCAGGTCTTCTTATTTACTTGACGTAAGTAGCCTATGCTGGGGACAACATCAAGGAAACTCCCACCTGAAGGATTTAAAAACTACTTTTTCTTTGTCAAGTCATGAGAAGAGTGAGACTTTGGAAACATCAGGGATCACGCGTACACGGTTCAAAAAAACATTCCTTCAAAGCCTGGGGGCCCATGAAATCTGTCAGTGAACCAGTAGGCTCATGAGATGTTGTTGGCCAGGATGCTCCCAGAACTGCAGTGCACGTGACCCTTGCAGATACACCTGTTGGCGTTCAGATCAGAAACTGGCAACCTCATTTTCGTCGCCTTCTCTTATGGTTGGTTATACATTTTATAGATGCAGAGAGTCGTGAATATGGGCTTTAATAGTCCACCTGGGTGGGTCTGGAGGATGCTTTTGCTTCGTTGCAGATTCCGAGAAGCCCTTTTCGTTTACATTCATTAGCTTAATGTAGTTGCTTTTCTCGGAAGAGTCCAAGGTGCCCTTTAGAGGCTGTGTGTAGGGAGCACGCAGTGCCTCTCAAACCAGGAGGAAGAGCGAGAACGACGAAGAAATGAGAGACCTTGAGATGAGAGTGAGGAGGGAGGGTTCAGGTGATGGGAAGAGTTTGGCACAGCTTGTGCAAGTTTCAGAAACTGAAAACATTGTTGAGGTGGGCATTGGCTTTGGAGTGAGCCCAGGCTGTGGTGGGCAGAGAGGACTGGGCGTCTTGGGCTTCTTTGGAGTCAGGAAGCCCCTCCTGCCAGGTGCAGATCATCCATGGATGCTGCTATCATTTCCAAAGTATTTCGATCTGGGCTTGATTCTGTGGCATGCTCAACCTTGTAGAAACCTCATCCTAGTTACTCAGCAGCGAATCCTGTGCCAGCTCTTCCTTTCATGCCATGCTTCTCTATCCAAGGGGAGACCGTGGCTGCTGAGGCTTCTGGCACAGACTTCTCAGAGGCTCTCAACGCTTGGCACCCCTCTCTCCTTTCTCCAGACCCGATTTCTACTTGGGAAACAAGGAAGCTAGGGTGGTGCCGTGGACTGAATTGTGTCCCCCTGGATTCGTGGGTGGAAGCCCTGTGTCCTGTGGGATGGAATTTGGAAGTGAGGCCTTGGGGAGGTCCCTAGGCTTGAAGAGGTCACGAGGGTGGGGCCCTTTTGCTGCGATTGGTGTCTTTATAGGGAGAGAGAAAGAGGTCGTCCGTCAGCCAACACCTTGACCTTGGAGTTGGCAGCCTCCAGAGCTGAAAGGAGACGTAATACTCGTTAGTTAAGCCCTCCTACCATGCCCACCAGCCCGTGATATTTTGTGACAGTAACCCAAGCAGGGTAATTAGGTACCTCTAAGCCTCTGCCTCCACGCCATTCCCTGGCACACAGGGCAGTGCCCCCGTTCATAACAGTGTCCATCCCAGGAAAATGCTTCACATATCCAGTTTGCCCACTGAGCCCATCAACTTGAGACATGTCTGGGCCTGCCTTCTTCTCAGTGTTCTGAAGACCAAGTTCGTACGACGTGAAGTGTGTCAGCCAAACATCATAGGCTTGTCCCTTCTCTGGAATCTATAAGGGGTACAGATGAACTTACTATCAAAGTCTGTGTGTCTGTTTCTATTTAATAACAAACTTAGGGTTACCCACGGGGAAACGGGGAGGGTAAATGAGGAGGTTGGAATTAACACATACACACCACTGTAGATAACATAGACAATGAATGAGGACCTGCTTTACAGTACAGGGAACTCGACTCCATGTTCTGTGATAAACCTACATGGGAAAAGAACCTCTTAAAGAATGGCTTTATATATATATATCTGAATCTGCTGTACGCCTGAAACACGATATAGTAAATCAATTCTACTCCAATACAGAAAACTGAATATAAAATAGACACGAAAATAAACATATCTAAAAGATAAATTTAATATAACATGTAAGTTAAAAAAAACAGATACCTATGTTCTGAAATTGTTTCTGGCCAAAGAAGGGGGAAAAATAGCAGGTGGTTTATATTCCAAGAATAGGACTTCTACACTAGAAGTTTACAAAGTTGTGTTGCAAAGTTTGGTGGTGGTTATTTCATAGATTTTTGTAACTTTGTAGCCAAAGTAAACAGAATCAGAACAGTATCACTGGTGAATATTGATTGATTCCGTAGGTGATCAGACGATTTTTGTTAGACGGTTTTTCCACCTGTTCTAATTCAGTGCTAAAGTCGGTAAAACATGTTGAATCCCCTCATGAGCGCTTTGGTGATGTCATGAAACAGTGCTTTGGGGTCTGGTGCTGTAGGGAGGTTGTAACCTTTTAGTGGGACAAACTTGTTTTTAAAAAAATGAAAGTTGCTTTGCCTTTCGCAAACATAGATACCTTAATTATGGGGTGTTCTGGTTGCCTGGAACTTGCAAAAAGGGGATGGTGGTGTCTGCCTTCAATTTTTTAAAAATCGATTTTACTAAGAGTTGAAAGTGTAATGAGAGAAGATCGAGGCTTTTCCAAGCAGAACAGTACTTTGCTCCTAAGCCGTGTCAATCCACGTCAACCAATTAAGCCGGCAGAGAGGTGAGGCCAGGCCATGAGTTACTGATTCAACAGGAGAGCTCAGAGTGGAAAATTTAACGGATCCTGCCTATGTCACAGCCGACTAGGCTGTAATCACAGTTTTACTCATAATCCCTTACAATCTCCTTGGAAGTTTGGCATTCTTGAGTGTCAATCAAACTATAAATTCTTAAAATTTCCTATTGCTTCTAGAACAGTAAGACCGAATCCCCAAATCCATTAGGTTTCAGCCATTGTGATTGTCTGTCAAATACGAAGTAATTACCCTGACTTTTATTTCAGTTAAATGAGCAGGGAGTATAACTTAGTGTAATGTACTGTTATCGTTGTTCGAAGTTTGGTTCAACTATGAATAGTTCAAGCAAATAATTATTTCTTAAAATTAAGAGGATTCGGGAGTTCCCTTTGTGGCTTGGGGGTTAACAAACCTGACTAGGATCCGTGAGGATGTGGGTTCGATCCCTGGCCTTCTCAGTGGGTTAAGGATCTGGCATTGCTGTGAGCTGTGGTGTGGGTCGCAGACTTGGCTCGGATCCTGAGTGGCTGGGGCTGTGACATAGGCCAGCGGCCGTAGCTCCGATTCGATGCCTAGTCTGGGAACCTCCATATGCTGCAGGTGTGGCCCTAAAAAGCAAAAAAAAAAAAAGGGGGGGGGGTTCATAGAAAACTGCTTTGGTTATATTCAAAAGCTTTTAACAGCTTTGAGCATAAATTGTGCAGGGCTTCATAAGGAGAGCTGTTGCACAAACTCTTGGTGAGTGAGAGGGAAGAGAGCTTCAGAGAAACTCTTGGGGGTGTGCGGGCTCATGCTCTGTGAGTGCAAAGGGTTTCTGCATCCAGGCAGCTGCCGCTGCCGTGCCTTTGACGTCTGGCGTGCTTCAGTGAGAAGCGGGAGACTTCAGAGAGCATCTGCTGGCAGAGCTCATCCCACGTGGGAACGCAGCGCTGAGGACAGGTCTCTGCGGCCTTAGCATCTTTGATGTTAAATACGGCGACACTCCATTTCCCCTGATGGAGCTACTGTTTGCAAATAGCTCTCGCTCATGCCTTTCAAATGTGTTCGTCACCCTGTCCTCTCAGCAAACCTCACTGGGGAGGAGACTGAAAATGTGTTTGAGAAAATATGCCACTCGGTTCTGCAAGTCCGCGTTGCTCCTGCTTTGGGTGAAAAACATGCGAGGCCACAGAGGAGGATGTAATCGGGTCTGTCTTGGAAGCATTTTCGAAGGGTCTCTGGGGACCAGTGCCCGGGTACCAGACAGTGATAACAACAGTTGCTGTAACGAGCTTCACTTGGCACGACAGGCTTGTCCCTGCCAGCGCCGTCTCCCCAAAACAAACTGGGAGAGGGGATCTCATGCCTTTTGAACCACAGTCATCAGTGGTTCTACTACTTGCCTGTTGGTGTCGGGGCAGAGGGAAAGTCTGCTGTTGCAGCTCTGGGGATCCGGGACGCATGGCCGGTCAAACAGCCTGACCCCTGACACGGCCACATCCTGGTTGAAAGCGTCTTCACCAACTCACCGGACCACACTGCGTTTCAGTCCTAAGTGTGAGATGGGGTGAAGGGACCCGCGTGGTAGAACCCCCCACCAAGCGTTCATGCTCGAGCTTGGGGGGCATATGCAGAATGCTGGTTAGGACCAGAGGCTCCGCAGGCTGCTGCCTGGCTGGGCGCTTGAGGCCGCCCGCTCAGGGCTCTGTACCTGAGCACCTCTGCCCTGGAGGACAGGTGGCAGGGAGGGCTCATAATTGTCCCCAGGCCCCTTACCCTGTGGGCCTTCCTAAATCACACCAGGGTTTACCACGGTGATGCTCATTCTAAAGGGGGAGCAATATGTTTGAGCTGTGAGTCAAATAAAAATGATCTCTACAGGACCATAGGGAATGATTGGTATAGGTGATGAAACTGAGAGGCCTTGGTTTTACTTATCTATCCATATTCAGTAAGGAATTTATAAATAAATGACTGAGGGATTAAGACATGTTACCATTTTCGGCCAACAGAGAAAGCAGGGTTGTTCCCTGGCGGCCAAGCAGTTAAAGATCACGCATTGTCACTGCTGTGGCTCAGGTTCTATCCCTGGCCCAGGAACTTCTGTATGCTGCGGGGAAGGCGAGAGTAAAAAAAAGTGTGCATGGCAATCAAAGGAAACAGTTCTCGTTGTGGCGCAGCAGAAACAAATCTGACTGGGAACCATGAGGTCGTGGGTTCGATCCCTGGCCTCACTCAGTGGGTTAACGATCTGGCATTGCCCTGAGCTGTGGTGTAGGTCACAGATGCAGTTGGATCCCACATTTCTATGGCTGTGGTGTAGACTGGCAGCTGCAGATCTAATGCGACCCAGAGCCTGGGAACCTCCATATGCCACTGGTACAGCCCTAAAAAAAAAAAAAAAACAACAAAAACAAAAAAAACAAAAAACCCATGTAGGTCAAGTGCAGCTTCATGCTTAGACTGCTGGGGACCCAGGGTACAAAAGAACATGGACCTCCTAGGGGAGCGGACACTGCCATGTCAGGGGTGGCATGGTGCTCAGAGCATGGCAGGGCTGAAGACGGGCTGCGAGCTGGCCTCACAAAGGATGCCCCAACATCCTTTCTGCCTCCTCCCTCACTCCTATCCCGAGAGGAGGGCCCTGGTGGGAGTGACGTCTGGGCAGGATAGAAGCATCTCCGGGCATCTTCTCTCTGTGATGTCCCACGACCTGTCGTGATGCAGGCTTTCTGAACCTTGGCACTGAGGACAGCATGTACCAGGTGAAGCTTTGCTGTGTGTGCTCTCCTGGACAGGGCAGGGGCTTGCTTTTCTCTCTGACCACTCAACTGGATGTTGCCCTTGGACTTCTGGGAACCCCCGTGGTGTGGAAACAGGGACCACGGATGTGCTTCTAGATGAAGGTCTCTTGTCCTAGAAAGGTTGGGCAGGATAGGAGATGGTGCCTGGGCGGGAGGAGAGGGCTGGTAGGGAGCAAGAAGGCAACAGTACCGTCTTTCTTCCTGTCCTGCTGTTGGCTGGGGTTTTTCCCTTCTTTCCTTCCCAATGGAGGACATGCGTGAGGCCCTGTGGAGCAAGGTGAGCATCTTCATAGATGCCTGACCTAGTCCACTGGCAGCCCCTTCATGTTCCTGATAGATAAGACAATAGACACGAGGGTAGGTCTGAAGGCCTGTCCTGTTCCAGGACGTCTATGTGCTTTTTTATCACTGATAGAGCAAGGCCACAACATTGGCCTTGCCGTGTGGACAATTTCTGGTTCTAAAGGTAAATGTACTAGTTGGCTGGGGCCACCTTAACAAGGGACCACAGCCTGGGGGGTGCCGGGGGGGCAGGGGCGTGGATTCAGCCAAAGAGATGAATGGTGTCAGAGTTCTCAGAGCTGGAAGTGGCCAGGTTGGTTCCTTCTGCGGACTGTGAGCTGGCATCTGGGTCTGACCGCACCTCTGGTGGTGTGCCGGCAAGCCTTGGGGTGCTTCGGCTTGCAGAGATGTTACTCTCAGCTCTGTGTTCATCCTCACGTGGCACTGGCCCTGTGTCCCTTCTCATTTCTTTATACACGTCCACTTCCTGTCCACATTTTCCTGTAAAAGCAAGGACACCAGTCGTACTGGATTAGGGACCACCTTGATGACTCTGATAAAGTCCCACCCTCCAAGTAAGCTTACGTCCTTGGCGGTTAGGACCGTCCCACCCTCCAAGTAAGCTTACATCCTTGGCGGTTAGGACCTAACACACAGGGAGTAGGGGTTACATAATTCAACCCAGAACAGTCACCAAGAGCAAACGCTCTATGGTGTTAAGTTTGTTGTGGTTGTTCACTCCCAGGACACGTGGAAGTTGCTGGGCCAGGAATCGAACCTGTATCCGAGCAGTAACCCAGGCTGCAGCCGTGACACCACTGGATCCTTAACCTGCTAAGCCGCAAGGGAACTCCAGTGATGTAATCTTTAAAACAATGGGGAGTTCCCTGGTGGTCTAGGGGCTCTGGATTCAGTGTTGTCACTGCTGTTGGGTTCAGCTCGTGGCCTGGGGAACTTCCACATGCTGCAGACACAGCCAGAAAACCAACAAAACACAATCGGATAAGAGGAAGAGGGAGACATTATAATGCACGTAGATTCCATGTATCATAACAGAAGGTCATGGGATGGAGTTGACCAGTAAAAAATAGCAATGGAAATTTTATCAAGGTGAACTCACAAACAGACATGGTGAGTTCTCACACTGGAGGACTGGATTTGGAAAAGTCAGGTTCAAAAACTTAGGGATCTAGGAGTTCCCACTGTGATTCAGCGGAAACGAATCCCACTAAGTATCCATGAGGATATGGGCTGAACCCCTGACCTGGCTCAGAGGGTTAAGGATCCAGTGTTGCTGTGAGCGGTGGTGTAGGATGCAGATGTGGCTCAGATCTGTTGTTGCTGTGGCTGTGGTGTATGCCAGCAGCTGTAGCTCCAATTAGACTCGTAGCCTGGAATTTCTGTAGTAGCAGCCCTAAAAAGCCAAAAAAAAAAAAAAAAAAGGAAAACTTCTGGATCTGATGATAAAACCTGGGTTTGTACACCTGGAACTCACGTGGCTCTTAAGTTGTGCCGACCATCTCAATCAGTGAAATTTAATATTAATGAAAACGTACACATCCTTGATTAATTAAAATCAAAATATGGGTGCTCAGTGTACATTTTGTGGTGATGTAAGAAATTCCCACAAACGTAGTGGCTCCCAACAAGGCTTATTTATTACCTTAAGAGTTTTGCAGATCAGAGGTCCTCAAAGATCTGGCAGGGCTACAATCTAGGAGGTGGCAAGACTGCCTGCCTTGTGGAGGCTCCAGGGGAGAATCTTCTCCCTTGTCATTTCCTTTCCTCGTAGAAAAACTTTGAGTTGGTTTCCAACCCTCTTAAAAGTGGAACAGTGTAAAATGCAGACTCTGATGTATCCACACAACGGAAAGAGGCCAGGCATCACTGACCCCTTGCTGCTGAGGGGCATTCCTTTAGACAGAAAATAAACAGTGGTTTCTAAACGCCAGTGTGTTCTTTGTCTTCTCCCTGCCATACTCCATCAAGGGCAAGAGCCACAGGCTGTTCAGGTGGGATGTAGGGATGAAGGTAGATATTCTGGTTGAGGCTGGCGCTCCCGTAGTTGTGCCAGCGACACTGGCGATCCCCCTTACCAGGGCTCCATTTATCAGGTGTCCTGGTAAAGCTGAAGAGATGTCAGAAGATGTAACGGCTGATCGATGGGCCCTTGACATCTTGGAGGTTCCGTGAGGTCCCTCCCTTGGTCAGCAGTGTTACAAAGTATCAGCAAGATGGGTGCAAGATAATGACTCCTCTAAGCCAGAGGTCAGGTGACCATTAATGACCCACTAAACAGAAACTGAGCAAGTCAAAAAAAGAGAAAGACAAAGACCATAACAGAAATAGAGTGAGTCTTTCACTGTCTGACCTCAGAGGAAGACAAAGACCAGATGAGATGACCAATAGGTGGAATCTTAACAAGACGTGTTACAGAAGCACTTACAAAACAGCAACTGACTCAAAGGTTTTTGAAACCAAGTTCTTGGTCACCAAAGGGAAGTGTGGGGCAGGAGGGATAAATTGGGGGCTTGGGATTGACAAAAACACATTATATCAAGTGGATAGGTAATAAGGACCTACCGTGGAGCACAGGGAACTCTACTCGGGACTGTGTAGTAACCTCAGTGGGCAAAGAATCTGAAAAGGAATGGATACTATTTATGTATAACTGAGTTACTTTGCTGTATGCCTGAAACTAGTCAACTATACCCCAATAAAACTTGTTTAAAAAAAAAAAAACTGAGCAAGTGTAGTTTAGTCGGTATATATAACTTGGCAAAACTTGATAAAGAAAAGCCTTAAGTTTGCTACCAATTTGTTTTTTGTTGTTTTTTTTTTGTTTGTTTGTTTGTTTGTTGGTTTTGCTTCTTGGGGCCACACCTGTAGCATATGGAGGTTCTCAGGCTAGGGGTTGAATGGGAGCTACAGCTACCAGCCTACGCCACAGCAATGCCCGATCCGAGCCGCATCTGTGACCTACACCACAGCTCATGGCAACGCTGGATCCTTAACCCACTGAGTGAGGCCAGGGATCGAACCTGCAACCTGATGGTTCCTAGTCAGATTTGCTTCTGCTGTGCCATAGTGGGAACTCCTGCCACCAGTTTGTTAACAAAGCCTTGTTGTTTGTAGTTTAACAACATAACCCTGTTAAAAGTGGAACAATTTAAAATTCAGCCACTGATGTATCAATACCACTGAAAGAGGCCAGGCACCATTGACCCCTTGCTGCCGAGGGGCATTTATTTAGACAGAAAAAAGTCATTGAATTTTTCCTCCTATGTCAGTGCTATCTGGTGGCTGTAGATTCCAACCTGGTGGTAAGTTAAAAAGCTACTGTCTTGCAATTATTAAATTCAGTTGTCTTAATAGGAGTCCCATGAGGATACAGGGGAGGGATAATCACATGCAATTTGATGTCACAGTACGGCAAGCCAGAAAGACGTATCTGTCCTTCATGTTTATAATAATAATACATTTTTTCTAATTAAGATTTAAACAGGAAAATTGTACATATTAACTTGTTCCTTTAATGTTTACTTCTGAAAGAGGTAAAAACCTTCAGAGTTACGATTAAAATCATTCTCGAGGTTTATATCAGCCGGTATTAGTGCAGTCAGTTTCCTGGCCTTAACCCACGTGAGACTCATAGAAGACATCGTTTCTGTTCCCAGAACTGAAGTCTAGGAAGAAAAATTGTCTTAGGCTCCCCAAGGTCAGTTTTTATGGATAGCAGACATTTAATCATGAAAGAAAAGCATGCTCTTTAGAAGGGTATTGTGTCCTGGCAGCAGGTTTTTCTCAGAGACTGGGATTGTCAATAATTTATTTAACACAGGTTCACTGCAGAAAGTAGAATAATTTCACAAGCCAATAGCATACAGGATAATGTCTCTTAATAAGCCAGTAAAGAAATAGCACACTCTAAACCAATAATAGACGCATCACCCTGTTTTTCCAGGCAACTTTGGGGGTGGGGGAATGAAAGGATAGAGTCCAGATTTAGTTGAGGGGGCACCTTTCTGTAGTTGGTTCTTGGAGGAGTTGACTTGGCCAACCGAGAGCCTTGGCTGGGTGCTAGTGGGTGCAAGGCGAGAACCTCTCTTTGCTGAAGCAGCTTGCTAGCAGGTGAAGGAGGTGGCTAAGCTGATCTCCTTTGGGGGGCTGCTGCATGGTTTCCACCACTGCTGGTAGAAAGTTGTCTTGGCCCAGGCAGGAGCTACTGCCCCAAGGTCATCAGAGAGCTCTTGAGATCAGCAGAGTTGGACTGCCAGACAGAACACTCCAGCTTTCCTCGCAGATTCTGTGTGTGTATGGTCTGAAGGTGCCCTGCTGAAGCTTATACACCAGAGAAGCTTTCCTTCAAAACACAACGCCACCGTCACGAACAGGTGGGCTTGATGTCCTGTCCCACACATCCACAGGAAAGGGGTTCATTGCCTGAGTGAGTTAGCTGTGTGATAATGAGGAAACCTGTGGTTCCAGCTGAGTGAAACCCAAAAGGAGAAGCCTGGAGTAAGCTAAGGCTTTGACCTCCATTCCAGTGAGAAGCACAGGTCTCCCCAGGAGCTTCAGGGACATCCTAGGCTAAGTTTTCCTCTCTGTAATGCACCTGTTGATGGCACAGGCTTGTGCCCATGTGTTCACCTAGCGTAGAAGCTACTTATTCATGAGGGCTCCACTCTCGCTCCCTTTGAGAAGTCATCAGTGCTTCCAAGTCAGCTCTCACCAGTTCCTTGGTCTGTCTGCTCTTGATGTTAGTGCCCCGTGAACCAGAATTTCTGGGCGTAATCCCTCAACCTTGAACAGTTGGATGGTGTTGATGTGGCGAGCTGTTTTGTTGGAGTTTCACGATAGAGAAAAATTAAAAAATTGGTGCAGCTCTCTAGCAGGGACATGCTTAATATTCTGTCAATGCCGGAGCAGCTCTCAAAACGAAATTGAATCTGTCAGTGTGTCGCTTATGTCGGCAATGGCACAGATTGCATCTGAATATTTCGCCCTACGCACACAGAGGAAATAATTTTGGTGTTTGTTTTCTAAAAATAATGTTTCCTATGTAACAGAACAAAGCCCTCTGCATGTCTTCTCCCGGAGAAGCAAATACATCAAGTTGTTGATTTCTAATTAGGTTAAAAGTAAGGGGATACATTGTCAAGATTGCCAAAACGTGTGCCAATAAATTCAGCAAATCCTCAAGATACGTATCTTCATTTCGGAATCCTTCGGAATTTAAGACTCTTCTAACTTAGAACATTTATTTTCGTTCTGAAAGTAAGTTAACTTGGGGGTATTGAACCGGCTATCATTAATTGCACCTTGTCCTTAAGTCAGAAAATTATGAATGTTTTCCTGTATATTTTCCCTTATTTGTCACTTAGATGGATAAATGAGGAAGCATGGATTGAATTTATGTGGTTTAAGTGTAATACCCATAAAAGCCACTCTAGGATGCTCAGAGAATGCAGGATTATTGATAATGTTTGTTCTTGCTCCAGGAGGGTGTTCCCATGGGATGCACAGGCTCAAGCAGAGCTGTGTCTTATCTCCGGAATGTTTTATTAGGCTGCTCTCAGTAGTGGAGTCTGGACTCGAGTCACTTTAGCTGGCTATCACACGGGTGCTTTTGCTGGGTACACATGAGGAATCGGCACTGTTAGGTCAGAAGGCTGCAACCTACCTCAGGGTGTAAGGATGAGCTCTCTGAACTTGCTGTGTTGCTGGTTGTTTGTCAGGCCTCCTATGGGGTCCGTGGATGGTTTAGTGTCCATCTCATGCTCTTGTCATTTGCTTTGTGCTGGAGTGTCTAGGAGCCTTGCTAGCATCAAGTGTGATCTGGGCACATGCAGCCCAGTAGAACTGGGAACCAGAAGCCAGGTTCAGCAGAGAAGGCGTCCTAGTCTCTCTGTCAACCCCGTGACCTTTGCATGAAGGGGATGCCGTGGACCCAGGCCAGGTGCCTGAGATGAGGCACGTGTGGACGTGCACATCTTCCTCTGGCGGGCTGGCAGCCTTTCCCTGGGTGTCCGCAGACCACCAGAAGAGAGTGCAGTGCATCCTGGGTCATCCTTAACACTGCCTCTGAGCTGATGGGAACGGCCGGCACCCACAGTGCACACGGTGCTCCCAGTCAGAGTGGGCGATTCTGGGAGCCAGGTACAAATAGGATGGGAGGGGTGGGAGCTCATTTGCTCAAGTCCTGAGTGAGGACACAGTTAGAACAGAAACAGAGAGTTGCCTCCTGTGTCTCCACAGTCTGTGGAATGAGGATTTGTGTGGTAGGAAGAATTGAAGCCCGGCTTCCCTACTGAAATATTGAAACAAAAATTAACGTTGCATCCTGGGAAGATGAGCGAGATGAGGGCTGCCCCCCCCCCCGAACCTTTCAGGGGCTTTCAGCCCCTTTGGACTCACTTGGTTGGAGATGCATGGGGGGGACTTGGAGAATGATATAGATGAGGAAACTCAGAGATGCTGATTGCATTTGCAGTGTTGGTCCAGATGTTGTCTTTTTATTTGAAGAGTTGATTTGAACCTGACATCAGGTATTCAAACAATCTGACACCAGGTGTTCAGGTAAAGATCTCGGGGTGAGCAGTGTTGACTCTCCCAGGACCCGTTTTCTTCTTTATTTGCATAAACCTAACTGGGCTTTAGCAAGCAGACGGGCATCCTGTTACATGCTGCTTGGCCCCACGTGATCTGTGGTTATGTTAATAGAATGGCAGGGACAGGAACGGTCTCTGCCTCTGATTCTTGAGATGGAAAGACAATCTCTTGGGTTCTTCCTTGCTTCTTGTTAGCTTAGCACTGTTGACACATGGAGCCGTTGGTCTTGACTCACAGGTGCCGAGCTATGTGTTGAGCCTGGCAACGCTAACCTCCCAGCCCTCGGCCATCCACCCAGCCCTCTCCAGGCTGTTGCAGGAAAGAGAAGCAAACATGGAGGCCATTTGACGTTGTGTATTTACAGTCTTGGTGTTACAGTGACTTCCCTTGCTTCCCAAATAATATCGACTCTGTCCACTTCAATTCATGATTCCACCTTCAGCAAGGATACCTGTTCAACCCCAGAGGCTTGTATTCTTTTGGTCACACAAAAGCCCTGTTCCTGGGAGAGCTGGGGTTTCTCTGCCTTTCTCCTGCTCAGGTGCTTCCCCACCCCTGTAGCAAACCTGGAGGCACTTCCACAAAGGACAGCTCACATGTATGTGTAGGTTAATACCCTTCACTAGGATTTAGATGCTCTGAAGTTTAATATTTGAATCTTTGATTGTTAAAAATACTCCTCAGGAGTTCCCACTGTGGCTCAGTGGAAACAAACCCAACTAGTATCCATGAGGACCTGGGTTCAATCCCTGGCCTCGTCCAGCGGTTAATGATCTGGCATTGTCATGAGCTGAGCTGTGGTGTAGGTCCTGGACATGGGAGGGACCCCATGTTGCTGTGGTTGTGATGTAGGCTGGCAGCTGTAGCTCCATTTCAACCCGTAGCCTGGGAGCTTCCATATGCCACAGTACTGCTCTTAAAAAGCAAAGACCCAAAAAAGGAAAAAACTCTTCAGAAGGAAAAGATGAATGATCTTAGCTGATAAACACTTCATTGGCCCC
Organism: Sus scrofa; assembly: GCF_054392235.1. Lineage (NCBI taxonomy): Eukaryota > Metazoa > Chordata > Mammalia > Artiodactyla > Suidae > Sus > Sus scrofa. The sequence goes on from NC_139401.1 coordinate 8,130,773, forward strand.
ATGATCAAGATCAGTATGAACTGGGATATGTCATGGGTACCTGTCCGTAACCTTCATGTGATGTCACGAGAGGGGCACTTGACTTGTGTGGTCCCTCAAGGACTTGTAACTCCAATTGAATCATGAGAAAAACACTGGAAAAACAAAATTGAAACGCATGGTAGAAAATACCTGACCACTATCCCTCAGCTCTCGAGATCCTCGAGAACAGAGGCAGTCTGAGACATGGTCAGAGCCTAGAGGAGCCGGAGGAGATGCGGCCAGTACACGTTCTGTGATACCCTCGGCAGAGCCCAGTGCCACTAACAGACATTAAGGGAAAATGAGGGAAATCCAGATCAAGAAGATAGGAGTTAAGAGCAATGTGTCACTGTCACCCGATGAGCAGTCAAGAAGCACCAGACTCATGGAAGATGGGAGAAGAGGGGGACGCGCTGACATTCTTGTAGCTTTGCTGTAAATCTAAAACTCTGCTGTAATAAAAGCTTTACTGCATGTTTGAATAATGCGTGTTAGCATTTTTCTCTCTCTTGCTTAGGGTGATTTCTTTCCATTTAAAGGTGAGGTTTGGAGTTGTGCTGTGGCTCAGTGGTGCACAGCCTGACTAGTATCCATGAGGACGTGGGTTTGATCCCTGACCTCGCTCAGTGGGTTAAGGATCCAGCTCTGCCTTGAGCTGTGGTGTAGGTCACAAATACAGCTAGGATCCCTTGTTGCTGCTGCTGTGGTATAGGCCAGCAGCGGTAGCTCTAATTCAACCCCTAGCCTGGGACCCTCCATATGCAGCATGTGCAGCCCTAAAAAGACCAAAAAAAAAAAAATTGAAGTTTAATGAGAGGAGAGAAAGCAAAGAATGAATGGTCAAGCCCCCTGGCTGTATAAAGAAAAGTGCGGGATGTAGGTGGAAATTGAAGGGGAGGTTTTGTTTTGCTGATTTTTTATAAGTATTTAAACATGGGTGGAAAGGAACAGTGGGGGTAGAACCCAACATTGTGGAAGGGGAGCAGATAATAGATCAAGTGACCGTCCTGAGAAGTCAGCTGTCTCTGGGATCCAGGACCCAAGAAAGCAGGAGGAGTCTTTGCAGGAGAACAGGAAGAGAAGCTTGCCCCTCTCACAGTTAAAAATGCCACTTTCTTGCTAAGAAGTTCCAATCTGAGAACTTGTGCTTCTCTTTATAGAAAAGTGTATCATTCTGCTGAGAATGCAGGGTCCAGTCATGGGATCTAAGGTTCAGCTGTTTAAAAAAAAGCATCATCTATACAAACACTCAGAAAAGCAAGAAATGCGAGGAGGTGGTAGGTGTCCAAGACACTAGAAGCAAAGACCGAGGACAGAAGGATTTACTCCATGCTTCATTCTCCACATTCTGTATCTTTCTCCCTGATGGTTAGTTTCATTTCCTGTATTGGCCACTTCCCCTGCTTGGGAACCGTGGCCAAGCAGGTCCTGCACCCTGTTCATGGAGTCACCAGAAAAAGACTTGGTTTTGTTCTTGACAGAGGCAGAGAGATGGAGCCTGTCCTGAGATGTGACGGCTCTGGCCAGGCTGCCTGATTTGAACCTTCGATGAAATTCTATGCAGGCACTTTTCTTTTCTCAGGTTTCTCCTCTGTAATATGCAGATCGTGTGTATCCCCAAGGGCTGGGATAATTAACAGATACGGAACACGTAAGCCCAATTCGGGGGCATAGATCAACTCGGTGTTAGAATTTGGATAGGAGGATATATGCAAAACCTGGACCCCAGGAGCTGAAGGCTCTGGCTGGGTACCTGAGGAAAGATGAGACAGCTGGATGTGTAAGGGAGATAGGTGAAGGGGCTGGGGTGGATGATGATTTCAGGAGGACATGGACTAGAGGCAGAGAGACGCTCGTGGCCAGAGAGAGGAGAATTGGATAGGAAGGTGTTTGGGATGAAGACACCCAAAGGATGACAAGGATTGAAGGAAAGGCAGCGGCGGGGGTGGTGGAATTCAGAGCAGCCAGGGTTTGGGAACATCCACTCAACAGAGTCATAAAGGTTTGTGGGTTTTGTAAACGAAGACGTTAATAGAGCAGGAAGATGGAGAAGGTAACAGCGTCCTGGGCATGGCACAGAGGACCACACGCAGATGAGCAAGGGGAGATGAAGCAGGCTGGGAGGTGAGTGGCTGGTAACCAGAGAGGGGAAATAATACCCTGGAGAAATGGGACCTGTGGCCAGTGCAGCATTCAGATTTTAAGAGTGTCAGAAAGAAATGAAACTCTATAGGAGCCTCTCCAAGTCCATTGGGTGTTCTCGAATGGGTGTGATTCCAGATTGCATCAAAGCAAAACGGCACCCTAGATGTTGCTGTTGAGGGATAACGTATGACGTGCTACATGGTGTTGGATGTATTTTGGTGAACGGGTACCATGCCCGGTAACTGTGGATTTCTGAAGGTGGGTGAGTTGTGTTTGAGCCGTGTGCTCATGGTCTGTTCAGTGCCTGATGATGCCTCTGAACATCATTCTAATTCAGAGGGTTCTTCGTGTTCTTTTTCACCTGCATGAAATTTAATGTCATGGAAGATGCCAGCCATCCGAGAAAGGGTATGTTTTAAAAGGGCAGATGAAGCTGCCAAAGCAAAGTGATGACAGTCAAATTCTTTCTCTTGGAACTTGAGCTGTACCATTCGCCATGTAGAAGGAGATACAATCTGAACCCTTCATTAACTGCTGGCTTCAATATGCACATGGCATATGGCATTTTTAATTGTTGTGTTCTCCATGGTTTCTTTTAGCTAACTGTGAACTTGACCTCAGAGCTACTCTTGTGTTCCTTTTCATCTTTTAAAAATGGCAAAGCAAATGGGATTCTCTTCTAAGGGCTCTTGAAGCCAAGAGGTTGAAAGATACTAATGTAACTAATCTGAGGGGTTCTGGAATTCAGATCGGGCATGTCTTTTGACGGGAGGTGACATTCACGGAGGGACCTCCTGTATTGTCCCAGTTTGCAAAGCTGTTATACAATATAATTGATTCAAGATCTTGTCTTTAAAAGTTTTAACTCCTTCCTGCTAATATAATAGATAACTCTTGATGACACTGGCATTGGAAATCCTTTTCCAAATAATGGAATATAAACACAGAAAGGAAAATCACCACTTTACTGCCAGAGAGTTTATGTTTCAAGGTCATTTTACCTTTATTGAGTTATCTTGAAACTGTGAGCAAATAGCACCTATTTTTGCTGAGAGCCCCAACTTTGAACGTGCATGCAAAGTTGCTTTCTTTCATTTCCCTGTGGTTGGAGAATGGAATTGAGGACCCCGAGTAGCTGGGAAATTCTGCGTCTGCCTGGGGCTTAGAGGCAACTGACAAGTTGCCCTCTGGTTCTTTTTCCAATCATGCCAGTCTAGAGTTTCTACAAAAATACCACGTGACCTGGAGAGCCCAGGCATTGCTGAAGAAATCTGGGCTTGTGATCATCCCCTACTATTGACACTGGGTCTATTCCAGGACAAGTCCTTTTGCCTCTGTGATGACATAAGCCCCTCCTCAGTCAAGTGCAGGAGCTGGGTAATGGTTGCCTCCACTTAAGAGCTATTGATAAGCATAATTTGCGATGGATAATGTTTGGATTAAAGATGCAGTGGGAGTCGCTTCTTCAGCAGCATATATGCAGCTATCTTAGAGTGTCATCAGTTTAGCCGAGGAAATTGATACAGCCACGGGGAATAATGTTTTGTCTTCACTACAAGTTCTCAAAGTGTGGTCTTCTGGCCAGCAGCATCAGTGTGACTTGGGAGCTGGGTAGAAATGCAAATCCTCAGGCCCCCCCAGGTCTGCTGAATTACAACCTCTCCCGGTGGGGGAGGGGCAGCTGTCTGAACCTTAGCAAACCTCCAGGGATGCCAATGCAAGTTCAAGTCTGAGAGCCACAGCTCTGAACCTGAGGCCAACAACCCTTTTCTGTACAGGGCCAGCTAATATTGACTTGGCAGGCAGTGTGGTCTCCATCTCAGCTACTCAACTCTACTGTTGTAGCCTGAAAGGTACTGTGGACAATCCATCAATTAATAGATGTGGCTGGTTTCCAAAGTTAGAACATTTATTGAAAAATGGACGCCGGGTTTGCTTGGCAGGGTATCATTTGCCGACCTTGATTCTAAACCTCTCTTACTCACTTTAGATCAATTTGGCTTGTTTTCTGTGAGTTGAATTGACAGCATGTATCTCCTTGGATATTTTAAAAAAGACTTTCTATCCAAAATATGTCTATTCCTGAGTGCAAATTGAAAACATGATTTTTTAAAAAAAAATGATTTGAATTTGTAAGGTTTTGTGTATGAGCAGGAAACATGCTTGTGATAAAATTCAGGGAAGATGTATATTCACTAAAAATGTTAATACTTTATTTGGATTCATTTTTGATACATAGGGAGCAAAATCTTACCTCCAGTCTTAATATTTTCTCTTTCACTCTTTCTTTTTCTTTTTCTTTTTTAAATGTGACATGCTTTATTTAGTACAAAATGTTCTATAATCAATCTTAGGATTTTTTTTTATTTTCCCACTGTACAGCAAGGGGGTCAGGTTATCCTTACATGTATACATTACAATTACATTTTTCCCCCAGCCTTTCTTCTGTTGTAACATGAGTATCTAGACAAAGTTCTCAATGCTACTCAGCAGGATCTCCTTGTAAATCTATTCTAAGTTGTGTCTGATAAGCCCAAGCTCCCAATCCCTCCCACTCCCTCCCCCTCCCATCAGGCAACCACAAGTCTCTTCTCCAAGTCCATGATTTTCTTTTCTGAGGAGATGTTCATTTGTGCTGGATATTAGATTCCAGTTATAAGTGATATCATATGGTATTTGCCTTTGTCCTTCTGGCTCATTTCACTCAGGATGAGATTCTCTAGTTCCATCCATGTTGCTGCAAATGGCATTATGTCATCCTTTTTTATGGCTGAGTAGTATTCCATTGTGTACATATACCACCTCTTCCGAATCCAATCATCTGTGGATGGACATTTGGGTTGTTTCCATGTCCTGGCTATTGTGAAGAGTGCTGCAATGAACATGCGGGTGCACGTGTCTCTTTTAAGTAGAGTTTTGTCTGGATAGATGCCCAAGAGTGGGATTGCGGGGTCATAAGGAAGTTCTATGTATAGCTTTCTAAGGTATCTCCAAACTGTTCTCCAGAGTGGCTGTACCAGTTTACATTCCCACCAACAGTGCGGGAGGGTTCCCTTTTCTCCACAGCCCCTCCAGCACTTGTTATTTGTGGATTTATTAATGATGGCCATTCTGACTGGTGTGAGGTGGTATCTCATGGTAGTTTTGATTTGCATTTCTCTTATAATCAGCGAAGTTGAGCATTTTTTCATGTGTTTGTTGGCCATCTGTATATCTTCTTTGGAGAAATGTCTCTTCAGGTCTTTTGCCCATTTTTCCATTGATTGATTGGCTTTATTGCTGTTGGGTTGTGTAAGTTGCTTATATATTCTAGAGATTAAGCCCTTGTCAGTTGCATCATTTGAAACTATTTTCTACTACCCAAAGCAGTCTACAGATTCAATGCAATCCCTATCAAATGACCCATGACATTTTTCACACAACTAGAACAAACAATCCAAACATTTATATGGAACAAGAAAAGACCCCAAATTGCCAAAGCAATCCTGAGAAACAAAAACCAAGCAGGAGGCACAACTCTCCCAGACTTCAAGAAATACTACAAAGCCACAGTCATCAAAACAGTGTGGTACTGGTATCAAAACAGACAGACAGACCAATGGAACAGAATAGAGAACCCGGAAATAAACCCTGACACCTATGGTCAATTTATCTTTGACGAGGAAGGCAAGAACATAAAATGGCAAAAGAAAGTCTATTCAGCAAGCATTGCTGGGAAACCTGGACAACTGCATGCAAAGCAGTGAAACTAGAACACACCCTCACACCATGCACAAAATAAACTCCAAATGGCTGAAAGATTTAAATATACGACAGGACACCATCAAACTCCTAGAAGAAAACATAGGCAAAACACTCTCTGACATCAACATCATGAATATTTTCTCAGGTCAGTCTCCCAAAGCAATCGAAATTAGAGCAAAAATAAACCCATGGGACCTAATCAAACTGAAAAGCTTTTGCACAGCAAAGGAAACCAAAAAGAAAACAAAAAGACAACTTTCAGAATGGGAGAAAATAGTCTCTCCCTCTTTCTTTCTTGCTTTCATTCTCTCTTTCTTTCTTAAGGTCACACCTGCAGCATATGTAAATTCCCAGGCTAGGGGCTAAATCGGAGCTGCAGCTGCCAGCCTATGCCAGAGCCATAGCAATACAGGATCCAAGCCATGTCTGTGACCTATGCCACAGGTCATGGCAGTTCTGGATCCTTAACCCACTGAGCAAGGCCAGGGATCAAACCCGCGTCTTCATGGATCCTAGCCGAGTTCATCAACTGCTGAACCATGGGGGAAACTCTTTATTACATAATTTAGAACATTTGTTCTCCGTCATAATCCTTGCAGTACAGTACACGAATTTTCACATCTCTGAATCTAGGAGTTTCATAGACCACACAGCTAAGGGACTGCCTTTGATTATTGGAGAAATCAGCCCTTGGAAGCGGTGTCAACGAAAACTGTGCACTGTTGCAGATGTTCCCAAGCCTAGAGGTGCTCACTATCCAGCAAGGCAGACTGAGACAAAGTATCAGCCAAAGATTCATTGGTTACTAACCTCATGTGCCTCATCTTTGAGCATCATTATTTTGCAGCCCTGTGTTGCAAGGCGGGTCCTTTCTGCTTTACGGTGAAGTGTATCTGATAGATTGTTTCTTTCAGAGGCTTCTTGAGTACAAAGTTTTGAATAGGTGTGGTAGTAGATACCTTTTTCAGTCTAGATGCACATGCTGGTTTCTACACGCAACTGCCACAAAGGTCTAGGAAGCTAGGTCTAAGTGACTCAGTGGTTTCAGATGATTCTTGGGAAGCGGTCAGATTGGAGTTTGATGTAATCCCCTGCTTTTTCAGCTGCCACCTTCTGGCCCAGTCCTCTGTCCCCTGTCATTGCTTTTGGATTGCCAAACGCGAAATTTTAACACCGAGAGCTCACATTCATGGTTTCCAGAAACTTTGAGTACAAAGAAAGGTTCTCAATATGTACAATTCCCTTTTTTGTCTAAATCTGTGAGCATTATTTAGTAAGATACCATGTGTGCATCCTCCTAATATGGATATATAAATAATATTGGTATATTTACATATGCGATATATGGTAAATATAAACTACTTTCTAGTCCCTCCCATCTCTTAAAGCTGATACGAAATACTTGAAGTGCAGTTACATAATTTATTCTTTAAGTTATTTCCAGAGTTCCCATTGTGGCTCAGCATATTAATGACCCAGTGTAGTCTCTGAGGATGTGGGTTTGATCCCTAGTCTCACTCAGTGGGTTACCAATCTGTTGTTGCCACAGCAGTAGGTTGCAGATGTGGCTCGGATCTGGTGTTGCTGTGGCTGTGGTGTAGGCCAGCAGTGCACCTCACATTCAACTGCAGCTTGGGATATTCCGTGTGTTGCAGGTTCGACCTTAAAAAAAAAGAAAAGAAAAGAGGGAGTTCCCGTCGTGGCGCAGTGGTTAACGAATCCGACTAGGAACCATGAGGTTGCGGGTTCAGTCCCTGACCTTGCTCAGTGGGTTAAGGATCCGGCGTTGCCGTGAGCTGTGGTGAAGGTCACAGACGGGGCTCGGATACCGTGTTGCTGTGGCTCTGGCGTAGGCCAATGGCTACAGCTCCGATTTGACCCCTATCCTGGGAACCTCCATATGCCGAGGGAGTGGCCCAAAGAAATAGCAAAAAGACAAAAAAAAAAAAAAAAAAGGAAAAAATTATTTCCTACTCTTTTCTAAATTTATGGAACCCCAAATTATTACCAAAAAGATTTGGATATCTTATCATGCTGGCAGAGTTTTCTACTAAGAAGAAAAATAGTACAAATATTTGCTAAGATAATGAATGGATTAATGAAAGAATCAATTAATGAAGCATTAGTTGAATCTAGGGAAAAAAAGTTTTCAGGAACATTAATTAAAATAGGTTTTAACAAAATAGCTCCACGAAACTGTTGCAAAATGATAGATATTTTCCCAGTGTTCATATGTGAAAATATGTATATATTTATATATTTTTTCTTGGTTAGTATATATGTGTTATATTGTATCTTTTTTTCTTTCTGCCTTCTTTTTTTTTTTTTTTTAACAAAATTACTATAAAAGCCTGCTTGTTCATGGTGAAGTTTCCATAGGCACTAAACCCAAAAAAAGAAATTAGCTCTATTCCTACTGCATCCCAAATTTGAAAATTGTTATTTTTGGGTCATGTTTAACAAGGTACCTCAATCTTTCAGAACTTGGCTATACTATATTTATGTTTTTAATTTAATTACATTGGAGTATGGTTGATTTACAATGTTGTATTACTTTCAGGTGTACGGCAAAGTGAATGAGTCATGCATAAAAATAGGTCCATTCTTTTTTCCCATGTAGGTGTTTACAAACTATTGAGTAGATTTTTCTGTGCTCTACAGTAGGTTCTCATTAATCAACTGTTTTATACAGTCGTGTGGATGTTCTATTCTCACCCTCCCAATTCTTCCTCCCCACAATGGTTTCACCTCTGGTAACCAGAGAATTGGTTTTAAAATCTGTGAGGTTTTTTTTTTTTTAAAATAAGTTCTTTTGTATCATTTTTATTAGATTCTACATACAAGTGATACCGTATGATATTTGTCTTTCTCTGACTGACTTCACTTAGTATGAGAATCCTAGGTCCATCCATGTTGCTGCAGATGGCAATATTTCATTCTTTTTTATGGCTGAGTAATATTCCTTAGTGTATATTGCTACATCTTCTTTATCCATTCATGAGTCAACAGACATTTAGGTTGCTTCCATGTCTTGGCTATTGTGAAGAGTGCTATAATAAACATTGGGGTGCATGTATCTTTTCAAATTATGGTTTACTCCAGATAGATGCTTAGGAGTCGAATTGCTAGATCACATGGTAATTTTCAGTTTTTTGAGGAACCTCCATATCGTTCTCCATTGTGGCTACACCCTTATATTCCCACCAAAAGTGTAGGTGGGTTCCTTTTTCTCTACACCCTCTCCAACATTTATTGTTGGGAGACTTTTTGATGATGGTCATTCTCGTTGGTGTGAGGTGATACCTCATTGTAGTTTTGATTTGCACTTTTGTAATAATAGGTGATGTTGAGCATATTTTCATGTGTTGTTTTTTTTTGAGAAATGTCTATTTAGATCTTTTGTCAGTTTTTTGATTGGGTTGTATGTTTTTTGTGACATAAAGCTCATGAGATATTTGTACATTTTGGAGATTAATTCCTTGTCAGTCACTTCATTTGCAAAGATTTTTCTCCCATTCTAGGGATTGTCTTTTCATTTTTTTGTGGTTTACTTTGCTGTGCAAAAGGTTTTAAATTTAATTATGTCTCATTTGTACATTTTAGTTCTTATTTTCACTACTCTAGGAAGTGGATCATAAAAGATATTGCTGTGATTTATGTCAAGTGTTCTGCCTATGTTGTCCTCTAGGAATTTATGGTATCTAGTATAATGGTATCTTTAATCCATTTTGAGTTTATTTTCCTTTATGGTGTTAGATAATGTTATAATTTCATGCTTTTATATATGTAGCTGTCTAGTTTTCCCAGCACTACTTACTGAAGAGACTGTCTTTGCTCCATTGTATATTCTCATTTCCTTTGTCATAGATTAGTTGACCATGGGTGCATGGATTTATCTCTGGGATTTTGATCCTGTTCCAATGATTTCTTTTTGTTTTTGTGCCAGTACTGTACTGTTTTGATTACTGTAGCTTTATAGTATAGCCTGATGCCAGGGAGCCTGATTCCTCTAGTTGCATTTTTCTTTTTCAAGATTGCTTTGGTTATTTGGGGTCTTTGTGCTTCCATACAGATTAAAAATAAATTTTTTTTGTTCTAGTTTCATGAAGAATGCTGCAGTAATTTGATGGGGATTGCACTCACTCTGTAGAATGCCTTGGGTAGTATAGCCATTTTGACAATATTGAGTCTACCAACCCAAGAGCATGGTATATCTTTCCAACTGTTGGTGTCATCTTTGATTTCTTTCATCAACGTCCCATAGTTTTCAGAGTACAGGTTTTTGTCTCTTTAGATAGGTTTATTCCTGGGTATTCATTCTCTTTGATGTGATGGTAAATGGGATTGTTTCCTTAATTTTTCATTCCAATCTTTTGTTGTTAGCGTGTAGGAATGCAGGGGATTTCTGTGTATTAATTTCGTGTCTTGCAACTTTACTGAATTCATTGATGAGCTCTAATAGTCTCCTGGTAGCATCTTGAGGATTTTCTATGTATAGTATCATGTCATTTGAAAACAGTGACACTTTATTTCTTTTACAATTTGCATTCCTTTTATTTCCTTTTCTTCTCTGATTTCCATGGCTAAGAGTTTTGGAACTATGTTGAATGACAGTGGTGAAAGTGGCCATGCTTGTCTGGTTCCTGATCTTAGCAGAAATGCTTTCAGCTTTTGACCATTGAGAATGATGGTAGTAGCTGTCAGTTTGTAACATATGCCCTTTATTATGTTGAGGTAAGTCCCCTGTGTGCCCACTTGCTGGTCATTTTTTGACAAAGAAGACAAGAATATACAATGATGAGATAATCCTTTTAATAAATGATGTTGGAGGAAATGGACAGTTAAATGCAAAAAAATGAAACTACATTGCTATCTCACACCATACACAAAAATTAACTCAAGACAGTTTAAAGACTTAAATGTAAGACCTGAAACCATAACACTCATAGACAAAAACATAGGCAGTATTCTCTTTGACAGCAGTCTTAGCAGTATTGCATTTGGATCTGTCTGCTCAGGCAAGGGAGACAAAACCAAAAATAAACAGGATTGGGTCAAGCTAAAAAGATTTTGCACAGTGAAGAACATAGTAATACAATAATAACTTTGCATGGTGCTTAAAAATACAATCCCTTATTTTAAATAAAGATACTGAAATTTCAGGGGCTTAAGGAGCATTCTCAAGGTTACAAATCCATTTTTGTGACAAGGTCAAAATCTGGAACTTTTTCTTAACTACTAGTATATGAGTAATGACCTCAAGGAGGAAAAAATAGTGATAAATGAAATTGGCCAAAAAAGAGAAGCAACAAATGTATGAATAAATTTACCCATCATAAAGATAAATTTACCCATGTCATGCTCTATTCACTTTATAAATCAGGTCCATTTCTGTTATTGGTTCACCAAGTGAAATAATTCATTGCACTTTTCTCTGAGGGTTTTTTCCAAAAGAAAAAAAAAATAGGCTAGCACAGAAGGAATTTTCATCAAGGGTGGCAGTTTGGGGGTTCTTTGCCAATAGGTATGTCAATTTAGGAGAGATACAGAGTTTGATTGATGGAGCGGCCCTATACCTCTGCATGCATGATACATTAGCATCCACAGTTTTTCAGATAAAAAGATCAATTTTATGCATCCAGTTGAGAATACCAGATTGTTCATGAATGCATTGCCTATTTCAAGATGATGAATTTCATCCTATGAATAAATAGCTATCTATATGATTAGAAGGTTGGGTAGATGAATAGGTGGATAGACGAATGGATGAATGGAGAGATGGATAGATGGGTGGATAGATGAATAGATGGTTAGATTGCTGGCTGGCTGGCTGGATGGATGGATGACTGTCATGGAGAGAGGACACAGAAATTTATGCAGCATTGGAAGTCTTTGGCCACTGGGTGTCATGATCTTCCCCTGTCATGATTAACCCTTCAAATATATTTGAGGAGTGCCTGCATTTCTGCAGCAGAAAGACTCAAGTGTTTCAGGTGTTCACACCATAAATGGCCAGTTTCATTAAACTATGCCGCAATCCTTTTTCAGCTTACTATGCTCTCTTTAGAGCATGTTATCAGTATTGTTTGCAGCCTAAAACTGGCTAATGAGGATTAAATCTCCACATACACTATCTTTTAAACTGGCAAATACTTCAGTGTCCAGGATTTACACAATTGTGGTGCTCATCCTTGGGTTTTATGGTATCAAACTCACATCTGAAGAATTAGTGCAGGGCTTTACGGTGCGTGCTTGGGTGTGATTTTTAAGAACTCTCTGCAGAATTTCCGTCGCGCAAAGATGTACTGATGAGTGCATGTCACGATCCATATTTGCGTGTGGACTTGGTCTCTGCCATGCCTGGTGTATGATGTGTGACAGCAGATGTGTTAGGAAAGTGTACCGTGAATTCAAACCCGAACGTCATCCTTCATCCTTGTGGCTGTCATCCTCCCTGCCACGTGATGCAAGTGAGTGGCTGTGACCATGAAAAACAGTTGTCATCGTCCTGTCTTGTAAACCCTACTGCATTTGTTTAAGAAGCATCGAAAGCCTACGATGTGCCAGGTGAGAAGTCTTGGACCCCCATGCTCCAAGGACACTTTGGAAAAATTCCTTATGTTTTCTCACTTGGAAAATGAGTTCTTGCCCAAATTGCTAAGGTGAATCTGATGAAATGGTGGACTCGGTTAGAAGTCAGTGTCTCAACCCTGTGATGGGGTATGTGTAGGTAAATTGCTGGAGAGATGAAAAGGGGCTCTTTTTTTTAAAAAAAAATTATAGTTGATTTGCAATGTTGTGTGCCAGTTTCTTCTATATAGCAAAGGGACCCAGTCATACAGATAGATACATGCATCTTCTTATATTATCTTCTCTCATGTGCTATCCCAAGAGATTAGATATAGTTCCCTGTGCTGTAGAGTAGGAGGACCTCATTATTATCCATTCTAAAGGGCCCCTTGAGGCTATTTTATTTTCTTGTTGCTGTTTAAAACTAAGTTTAGAAAATGTCCAAGTTCTTCTTAAGTGCGTAGTTCTTCTTTTTTTTTTTTGTCTTTTTTTTTTTTTCTTTTTAGGGCCATTCCTGTGGCATATGGAGGTTCCCAGGCTAAGGGTTGAATCTGAGCTATAGCTGCCTGCCTACACCACAGCCACAGCAATGCCAGATCCGAGCCGCATCTGTGACCTACACCACAGCTCATGGCTACGCCGGATCCTTAACCCACTGAGCAAGGCCAGGGATCAAACCCACGTCTTTATGGATACCAGTCGGGTTTGTTACCCCTGAGCCATGATAGGTACTCTTGGGCTGAATCTTAAATGACAGTTTTTGCATGTTCTAATTGTTGTGGATATATAGTAATTTGCTTTTTGAGTCGTGCTGACTTATATGCTTTCCATGCGGAGAAGTTGACAATGGTGTCATGATGCTTCCATAAAATTACTGAGGAAGGTACAGCAGTAAGAGCAAAACACGTGGATTCTTGGCAGGTCTGTTCTTATTTAAAATGAAAGGATTTTTTTTTTCTGTTTAAATTGGAAAAACGCATCCATTGCCCACTTCTTTCCAATCCATATTCGATTTTGTTTGTGGAGGTGGTGACAGGGGGGGAATGAAAAAAAATCAGTGACAAATGGAGAGATACTTTTCTTGGCTACCACTTTCTATTGAAAAAGATTTTTAAACAAGAGAAAACCGAAGAAAAATTTAAAGTCACTCATTAGACAAACATTCTTGGGATACTTGCTGCTCAACTGAAATGGAAGTTCCACTTGAACAAACGCCCTGTCTTCAGGGAGCCATCAAGCTCGTTGGGGAGTCAGATACCAAATACTCACAAAGAGACGTCATTAAAATGTGACATGTCCTGTTGATAGACCTGTTTGGTTTTTGGGGTACCGAGAAGGTTTCCCTCAGGAAGTTGATCTTCGTTCACCAGGATGGTGGGAGCAGGGCTCAGGATGCTCAGGAGCATTCCCGAAGGGCAAGGGTCATGGATGTTGAGAGACTGATGGGCGGAAACTGCAGTGAGGATTCATGGGCTGGGGGGGGCACTCCAAGCTGGAGGCAGAGCACGTGATGATCTGGAGGGAAGTGGGGAGTATCTGATCCGACCTTTGAAGGAGCCCCGAGAGTCTGAGCCAGTCCCTAAGAACAAGCGAGAGAAGGAATGAGCAGGGCGGTGTGCGTGGGAAGCTGTCACAGTGGTTCAGGTCAAGGACGGGAGAGCTCCTGTGGGGGTGGGTGTTGGGAGCGAATGAGGTGGAGCTGAGAGATGGTCTGGAGACGAAATAGACAAGGCACAGGAGCCATTTGTAAGTGGGTCGTGGGAGGTGGTTGGCAAGTAGAGGCCTCCAGAACACAGCCCAGGTTTGTGCTTGGCTTAACTGGCTGGACAGGACGTAAATTCCAGAAGGATTCCAGCCAAGAGGAAAAGGGGCTGCCTTCGACCTGGAACTGGTGAACCTGAGGCGTCTTGGTAAACCTTGGTGGAGATAAATATTGAGTAGACAGTTGGGTACTGGTTTGAGTTTTAAAAGAGAAACACAAGCTGAGGATGGAGAAATGATGGATTTTATTGGTCAGCTTTGCTGGGCTGTGGTGTCTGGATATGTGGTCAGACATTCTGGGAGTTTCTATGTGCATGTTTAACTTAGTTATATCAGAGTGCAGTTGATTTACATCCAATATTGTAGCAGTTTCAGGTATACAAAAAAGTGAGTGAGTCATACATAGGCATATACCCATTCTTTTTTCCCCGTAGAGGTTATTACAAACTGTTGAGTAGATTTTCCTGGGCTCTACAGCAGGTTCTTATGAGACATCTATTTTATTCCATGGTATGTGTATGTTACTCCTACCCTCCCAGTTTTTTTCTTCCACTAACGGTTTCACTTATGAAAACTCTGTGATTGGGTTCTGTGTGTTTTTGAATGAAGTGGACATTTAAAGTGGAGGACAGCTTGCCCTCTGTAACACGGGTGGGCATTGCCCAATTGGGCGGAGACCCAAATAGAGCAAGAATGACCTCGTCTGAGCAGGAGGGAATCCCAGCACATGGCCTTTAGACTTGAACTATAGTATCTGCTCATCCTGGGTCTCTAGCCGGATAGCCCGCTGTGCAGATTTTGAAGTTGCCGTCTTCCATAAGAGCATGAGTCTCTTCCTTGAAATACGTTGAATAGATGCAAACTGTTGTATTGGGCATGGATAAGCCATGAGATCCTGCTGTGTAGCCCAGACAACTGTATCTAGTCACTGATGATGGAACATGACGGAGGATAATGTGAGAAAAAAGTGTGTATATATGTGTGTGTGTCTGTGTGTGTGACTGGATCATTTTGCTGTATCATAGAAAATGGACAGAACACTGTAAACCAACTATAACGGAAAAAATAAAAATCATTAAAAAAAAGAAGTTTCTCAAGCATCCAGGGGCCATAGGTTCTGTTTGTCTGGAGAACACTGACAAGTACCAAGCAGGGCTTGGCTCTGGGGCATGATTTGGTGGATCTTTCTGTTGTGTTTCCCCTTGTCTCTATTTGGGAAAAATGGACACAAGTGCAGAGCAGTGCCGTACAACCTGGTAAGGAGGGCAGGCACTTGGCGTCAGTGAAAGGGCTTCTGACGTCCTGGAGCTCAGGTAGGGCTTATTCCTCGGAACATGATGGAAAGCTCATGTTAGATACACAGTTTGTACAAACCTAGAAAGGCAGCAGGTGGCCAGTTCCTGAAAGGTGAGTGACCAGGTGCCTTTGTGAATGTCACACGGTCCCCTCTCCGTTCTCTCTCAGCCCTCCTTACCCACAGGGTGGGTGTGTCTGTGTCTAGGTCAATACTTTTTTTTTGGATAAATCATTCTCATCAAATTTTTTGGCTGTGAGCACTCCCTCACTACCCCCCATAGGTTTAGCCTTAAGTGATTTATCACGTACGTGTTTTCCGGATAGGTTACTTTACAAGAAAACTTCATGTGTATGTGGGAAAGGCTGTTCTCCCTTTGGAGAGTCTTGAAAAAGCATACGTGAATGATTGCCTTCTTCTGGAGCTCCGACCCCTCCAACACGACAGGGCCGTCCCTGGAGGGGTGAGTCTGCATCGTTCCACTGAGTCGAGATGCGTGCATGTGGGCTTTCAGCAGAGAAATAACCTAACAGACCATTTCTGCAGACTTGGATTTTACATTTCTTTACTATACATGAATCAGCAGTACAGACCCCATGCCTGCTGTCTCCTCTCAGGGCCTCCTTCCACAGGGAAGATGGTCTCGTCCCCAAAGGCCGACTATGCTGGTGCCTTTGCTCACCGTCTGTGTCTGTTGTAGCAGGGCCAAAGCAGTTTCCAGCCCAGAAATGGTTCTGGTGACAGATGAACTCATGAGTTCCTTTACGGGGCGTGTCTCAGGTTGAATGGAAATAAAAACCCGTCAGCACAGTATGGAGGATGCTGTTGATCAAAAGGTATCACCATAGTGGTCATCATGCATCTGTCACACACCCCTTTGAGGATCAGAGGTCGCAGCTCTTGAGAGCACGTCTGAATGAGACTGTCTTTGTATTGGATTGTGTATCAGCAGTGGGAGCTGAGCAAATGATCGTTATGCACGTGAATTTAGGGATCGCTTGAAGATGATGTCTTTGTGACATATTTTAGAGCTAAGGACACTTTGTTCCCATATGGAATGTTCAGTTCCCCAGGCACACTGGCACCTCTGAACGGTCGCAGTAAACACGAGGTCCTGAAATGCTCGAGATGAGAGCTGTACCCTCGGACCTGTGCTGCAGTTGTATGAGGTTCACTTCTTGTCTGTCACAGATTTCCCAGGGTTTTAACCTGGGATGCTCTGGCTGTTCCAGAACCCATGTCTGGTGTACTTGGGGTCTTCCCCCATGCCAGCTGCTGTCGCACCTCTTGGCCAGAGCTGAGAAGGTCTCTGTCCTCCCAGCCCGGGCGCAGCCTGGATGCCTGTGTCTGGAAGGATGCAGCTGAGCCTGGACAGCCTGGGATGCAGGGGCCATGCTGGGAGGCTGCACTACATTCATGGGGGAGCAGGGGGCAGCGTTCAGAGATGGGAGGGAGTGAGAGAAGAGTTTGGATGGAGAGGCTCAAGCACAGCAGGCAGCCTGAGCAGAGAACTGGGATGGGAGTCGAGGGCTTTGGTGAGGAGAGTAAGAGCTGCAAATAGGCCAGTGATGACTGAGAGAGAGAGAGGGCGAGGGAGAATCAGCCAGACAGAAGACCTACGCACAACAAAGACAGAACAAGGCATGTGTGTGTCTGTGTGTGTCTGAAGAGAGAGAACGACAAATAGAGACATCAAGAATGATGTCACCCTTGCATCAAAATATTGTTCTTTTGTTTTGTTTTCTTAGGGCTACACCCATGGCATAAGGAACTTTCCAGGCTACTGCTCGAATCAGAGCTGCTGCTACTGGCCTGTGCCACAGCCACAGCTGCACCAACTCCCAGCCAACTCTGCAACCTACACCACAGCTCACAGAAACACTGGATCCTTAACCCACTGCACGAGGCCAGGGATTGAACCCGTGTCCTCATGGATGCTGGTTGGGTTACTTACTGCTGAGCCACAACGGGAACTCCCTCAAAATATTCTTGATTGGAACAAGGAAGGTTTCCATGGAGAAAGTGGACCCTTTTGCTTGGCGCACACTCTATTGTATCAGCAGAGAATGGACACCCAGTTATATGATGATAAAAGGTATCTGATCTTGTGGTGGTGTCCTGTGGAAGTTGTAAGGGAGCATAAAGTGCGTATGTGTCATCAGTCAGATGCAGCAGTCGTTTTCTGGTTCTTAGGGTGACCCTGTGTAGACTGGAACAGGTCTCCAGAGAGAGACCCTGGCGTTGAAATTCCTTCGACTCCTAGTTGCAGTGATTGAATGCCCGACACCTGTCAGATGTAGGGAGGACCCAGGGACAGGAAGGATCCTCAGGTAATTTCCCTCCAAGGCGTGTCTGTTGATCAGTGAGAGGCAGGGGGCAATAAGACACCTTTCTGAAACGAGAGCTTTGAATGACCCTGGGGTTCCTTTCAGGGGGACGTCACAGCTGACTGGGGACAAACAGGCTCTGTCGGGAGTTAAAAGCTGAGCGGGATGGGAAAGGAAGCAACATTTCCACAGGTCTCGTAGGAGCCAGGATTCAAAACAGGAGAGGACTGGGCAGTCTCACTGGTGTGAACACGGGCTGAACACAGGTGAGGGCAGAGGACTAGCGTTGGAGGCTGGGGCACCTGTGGACAGATGAGCACTGGTGGCTCAGAGCTGGAGGAGCGTGATTTGGGGCAGTGCTCAGAAGTGGGGTTTGCATCCTCCTTACAAGGAGTGTCAGTAACTCGATAGAACAGAAGCAAAGCTCAGCCCCCAGAACAGAGACCCAGGCATTGAGAGGGACCCCAGACACGATGATGTCCTGCAGCTGTGCTGTCCAGTACCGGTGCCTGTGACCGTCAGCAGGGCCCCTATCTGTCCTGTCCTGTATGGTAACCACTGGCCACAGGTGGCCTTTGACCCCTTGGCATGTGGGCACAGGGATGGAGAACCTCGATGTTTGGTTTCATTTAAGTTTAATTCACTTACAAAGAAATGAAATAGCCATAGGTAGCTCCTGGGAATGGACTAACCCAGCTGTATAAGGTTATAGAGTGACATAGAAAGCTTGTAAAACACGTGAAATGATATAAGCTAGCTTTTGGCCCTTTGAGGTTAAGACATTTATCGTTTCCCGTTTCTGACATCATTGGGCACTGTCTGCCTTACTGGGAAGCTGGATGTGTAGAACCTTGTTGAGGATGCTCGAGAGGGTGTCATGGCCCAGGCATCTCTGGCCTCATCGGCTCTGGCATTTCACGGGGTGTGTTTTTCCATCTGTTACAGTTACCTGACCAATTTTAATTGAACGTTTTCGTGTCGTGTTTCTCAAGTGCCCGCAACCTTTTAAAATGCTTGGCCTGATGGCAGCTCATTTTCGAGAGCAGATTTCTTTTTCGGGTGGCTGAGAGGAGGCAGCTCCAAAAAAGTCATTTCATGCTTGGAGATGTGTGCTGCTGGCACGGACGTTGGCCGTGGGCACAGCCGTCAAGGCCAGGACGTGCCTGCACAGAGAAAGGTCAGCACAGCGAGAGGAGAAACGTCCCCTGAGAGCTGGGAGGTCAGCGCTAGAGCCGCAGGGACAGGGGAGGCTTTTTAAGAAAAACCCCACCAAAGCAGGGAGTCCACACCAGAGGGAAGCCCTTCCCATGTACCCGTGGAAGGAGACTGAGAAGTTAGGTATCATCTCTGAGATGGGGCCTCCTCTTGTGTACACATAACCCAGGGTAGCGGATCAGAAAACACTGTTGACCCCATCCCACTCTGTATCAGCCTTCAGGAGCCCAGGGTCTAGAGAGAACCCAGGTGGACAAAGCAGTTGTGTTGACATGAGAAGAAATGACCTCTGTGCCATGTTGGAGGAAAGCCATAATTCTGTTCTCTCCAAGGGTACCCAGAATAGGGAAGGAACAAACCCTGTCAAATTCAAAGAAGACGTGACCTCCCCCCAACACCCCCAAAGACAGGACGCCCAGCTGGCAGTTGGTGGATGAGAATCCACAAGTGTCTAGGTGCAGTCTGAGATGTTTCTGGCTTCCATGGGCTTTTTAAGGAAAACAAGCTAGTTATTTCTGTGTTCTACATTCGCAAGTCAAACGATGAAAAGAATTAAGATCTCCTAGATGGTGTAACAAGGAGAATTTCTATCAAAATCATATTTTTTTTAACGTAGCACTAATTTTGTGTTTTAAAAATTAATGTATTCATTTACAGGTGCACAACAATCACCACAACCAAATTTTACAGCATTTCCATCCCCAACCCCCAGCCCATCCCCCCACCCACACCTGGTCTCCTTTGGAAACCATACGTTTTTCAAAGTCTTGTGAGTCAGTATCTGTTCTACAAAGAAGCTCATTGTGTCCTTTTTTTCGATTCCACATGTAAGTGATAGCATTTGATGTTGGTGTCTCATTGTCTGACCGACGTCACGTAGCGTGGTCATTTCTAGGTCCATCCATGTTGCTGCACATGCCGTTATTTCTTTCCTGTTAATGGCTGAGTAATATTCCTTTGTGTGTATGTACCATAGTTTTTTTTGTTAATTGAGGTATAATTGACATGTAACATTATATTCATTTCAGGTGTGTATCATAATTCAGTACTTGGGTACACTGTAAATGATCGCCAGAATAAGGCTCACTACCAACCATCACCATACAAAGTTACAGGATTTGTGTGTGTGTGTGTTTGATAAGGACTTAAAGATTGATTCTCTGAACAACTTGCTACTCTGCAAAGAATAGACTTGTGGAGTTCCCGTCGTGGCGCAGTGGTTAACGAATCCGACTAGGAACCATGAGGTTGCGGGTTCGGTCCCTGCCCTTGCTCAGTGGGTTAACGATCCGGCGTTGCCGTGAGCTGTGGTGTAGGTTGCAGACGCAGCTCGGATCCCGCGTTGCTGTGGCTCTGGCGTAGGCCGGTGGCTACAGCTCCGATTGGACCCCTAGCCTGGGAACCTCCATATGCCACGGGAGTGGCCCAAGAAATAGCAAAAAGACAAAAAAAAAAAAAAAAAAGAATAGACTTGTGGTTGCAGGGGTGGGGGGTGGATTGGGAGCTTGGGGTTAATAGATGCAAGCTATTGCCTTTGGAATGGATTAGCAATGAGATCCTGCTGTGTAGCACTGGGAACTAGGTCTGGTCACTTGTGACAGAGCATGATAATGTGAGCAAAAGAATGTATACATGTATGTGTAACTGGGTCACCATGCTGTACAGTGGGAAAAAAAATGTACTGGGGAAATAACAATTGATTACAATCTAAAAAAAATCAAAAGTTGGCTATCATGTACAGCATGGTGACAACAGTTAATGATCTTGTTTCTTTACTGACAATCCATCTACAGAGGAAGGCTTTTCTGTCCACACTGACTGCACGTCATATACAGAGCCTGAGAGGGGCTGGCGAGAAGCTCTGCCAGGAGGATGTGCTTTCCCTAAGAAATGGCTGGTATAGAAAACAGAACAGAATGAATTTGATGTGATGATGCTTTGCTCTCCTGGAGTCACCAGAGGACCTGCATGTACATGAACTTGTGTAGTGCTTTTCCCAAATAGAGCCTCGACAGGGAATGGTGACTCCACCGCAGCCTAATGTTAGCCTTTAGCAAAATCATCCTGAGCCATCGACACGGAATGTAAAATCTCCATCACAGAGACCACTCGAAAGAAAGTAAAGAACAGAGAGCCTTCCTACTTGCCCGCATGTATCCCTCACAAGCATTCTATTTTAATAAATCTATTTCTTGCCTAGCAAAAGAAAGAAAGAAAGCAAGGACAGCCACCGCATTTGTACTCCCAGTTCAACCTTCTCTGTGTCTCTGATGAGATCAGAAGCCCTGGTCTGTGCGGGGACCTGCTCTGTGTCTCAGACGAGATCAGAAGCTCTGGTCTGTGTAGGGGACCTGCCCCATTTCTCAGATGAGATCAGAAAGCTCCGGTGTGTATGGGGAGACTGCTCCCTATATCAGACGGGATCAGAAGCTTTGGTCTGTGTGGGGCTCCTATTGGGCTCCACCCGCAGAGGGTGCCAAGCCTGAACTCGTTGCTGTGCGAATGCTTGGCTTTGCTGGATACGGAGCGGCTCCTTCCGCCAGGAGCTTAGCAGGAGTAAAAGGAGCACTTGCAACATTTGGTAACTTCCACTCACGCTGCGGTTCTCAGAAAAAGGTAATTTTAGTTTTGGAAGAGGTTTCCAGCGTTGATGTTTGTGGATGAGCCTCTGAAAGCGCAGCCTCCCCTGGTCTGCCTGGTAGAGCGTATGGAGCATCAGCCTTGCTGTGCACACAGCTGGGCTCCTGCTGCTTACGTACATAGCGGCTCCTTCGGCACTGCCGCGTCCTTTCTTCCGTTAACTTTTCATTTGTCTGGCGTACCCTGGGGCATCAAGCCATTTGTGGTTCTCCCCACACAAGACCCTTGAACCCACATCAGTGCTCAGTCAAATAAGATTCATGCCTGAGGCTGGGACGTGCTCATGTCCCCTTGCATCAGGGCTGAGTGTCCCAAGGGGAGACCCAGTTGCACTTAGGAGGAAGGTGGGGGGATGAGTTGGCTGATGAGAGGACTTTCACCCCTGTGTCCCTTGGAAGGAATTCAGCAGAGAGACCAACATGGTGAAGCAGGTGCAGAGTTTATTAAAAGCCCAGTACGGTGAAAGAGCACAGGGGCAACCTCGCAGAACGAGCTGCATGTAGTAAAGGGGCTTAGACCGCTATTCTATTGTGGGGGTGTTGTCGGGGCTGTCAGGGGTGGGAGGGTGTTGTCCTTAGCCAGCTATCTTGTTGGTACCCATGTTCCGTCTGACTCAGGCTCCTTCCCGCTGTGCATGTGCGTCTTTTAGCCACATTGTATCTCAGTGTGAAGGCCTCTGGGAGGTTGGCAGGAGACATGATGGGCTGGCGACCCCTCTCCTCCTAGGCCCCTCCCTAGAGGGAGGGCCTTCTCTGCGCATGGAGCAGGCGTGGAAGTCCCTCTCACCCAGAGGAGGGTGAGAGGAAGTCAGGACCATCTTGTCTGTCACCTGACCAGGGCCTCATGCTCCTGCAGGTGTCTTATCTTGGACAGTCAGGGAGAGACTGGCTGCAGCCACCCAGCCGGGGGCCCAGGGCTCTCCGACCTCAGCAAAAGGCTAGCAGGCGGATCAGGGATGGGCAGTACAGAAGGTGGTTGAATTATTTCCCTCAGGGGCCTATCTGCCAGATTCCTTGTTTTCTCCCTAGTCGGAATACCACCCTTTTCTCTGCACAAAATATAATTGTGGTAACACAGTGTCTTTTGCAACATAATTAGCTCACTCTCCCATTGGAATGCAGAGCTGCAGAAGCAACATGGCTGTGGAAGTGAATCACTCGCAGGTGACTAGCATGCCCTGAAATGAGAGTGAGGAGGAAGGGGGACAGGGAGCGAAACTGCTGTTGTCTGTGGGAATTGAGTTGATGGACACCTGCGAACATTGGACCTAAAAAGTCAGATACGTGTGTAAGGACATTTGACAAAGGACAAATAAATAACGTGAGTTGTCATCATGTAGGAAATTTTCAGGAATTGAAATCCTTTTTTACATTTAAGGATTTCTCCTTTTTTCAAATGCATTATTGTCATACCACAACATGTCTGCTGACCACCATAACATGGCATTAAGAATTTTTGCTTCTTGAAGGAGCCAGATACCTATGTTGGCATGAAATCATCGGGAATTCTTTGTAGTTCATAAGGCAACATCATACCGCCACCATTCTTAACTAACAAGAGTTATTAACACATGTGTGGGAAGAAGCTGAATGTTTTCGTCAGTGGCATTGGATAGCAGCGTAATTGTTCTATCTGAATCCAGGGTGCTTTCAGTGCTGTTAGAAGCAGATCATTTTCTAGAAACACAAAAAAAGAGCAGGGATGAATTTCAGTGTCCCTGCTCTAATCAGCAGAGACCAAACTGCTTTACTTCAAATGCTTGGAATTCAGGAAAAATGTCTGCTCATGTGCTTCAAGAGTTCTTTTTTCTAGATTTAATCTTACAGCTGCTTAGGAGGAGAAATGAAAGGTAAAATGTCAGTAGGTGTATTTTCAAATTTCTTCAAGCGTGATTTCTCTGTTTATGTTTCATTATCCGGAGAATAAAGTTTTCGTGCGTTCTTCACATTCCCTTGTATATTTTTCTGAGATTGATAGGCTGGGAGGATGGAGGAGCATGTGGGTCCTGCAGCTGGAGATTTTGGAGATTTTGGACTAGACAGCAGGGTAGCGGAAACTGAGGCTGACAGTTCCTTCTTCCAGCGTCCGTTTGTGATTTATCAGTCACGTGCCCTCACAGGTTCCTTTTCAGGTGTCTATAGGACCATAGGTGTGGTAGGCTTGACCAGGGAGAGCCGTGGATGTGAAAAAGGCTGGAGAAATGGCACCAGCGTCGTTTAACGTAGCTGCCAGACAGACAGGTGCACTTCCCTGTGAGGGTGGCACAGACACAGTCTAGGGGGCCAGACAGGCGTGTGGAAAGAGGTTAAAGGGACAGATTTCCCCCCAACCTCTCAAAATCCATTGTGTCATTGACGCACGCTCTTCTTGTTGCTGTGGAGTGAACTGGGCATCTTCCTTTGCATATCCCTGTGCAGGGCTGATCAAATTCTGATGGGACACTTGATGGCCTCACAGAGAAAGCAAGTGGGGAGATGGATGAGATAATTGTATAAGGAAGGAGATGGCTGTAGCGGCTTCCCGTAACCCTTGCCCGATCAGTGGTATCTGAAATGGAGAGCAAGGAGGCACCACTTGGAGGGGTGTGGTTGAGCCTTCTGGGGAGATGAAAGGGAGGTGAGACCTGAAAGAGCCAAAGCCGACACAGGAATAAGGGAGTCAAGGTCTGGGGAGTGAGGAGAACTTCCAACATTTTCCCTGGGTGATGGCAGTGTAATTGACATAGAAGGTCGTGTAAGGTCAGGGTGTACAGAGTGTTGATGTGGTGACAGACAGGTGACAGGTGCAGTATGGTCGCCCCTGTAGGTGAGCTCACACTTCCATCACGTCTTAGACATCCGTGCCTATTTTGTGGTGAGAACAATTGGCCGTCAACTCTCTTGGCAACGTTCAAGTACATCATCCAGAATTAATCATAGTCACAACACTCTGCATTATAGAAATTCAAGGGAAGGAAGTTAGTACCGTTGCTTGCTGCGAGTGGCTCCCGTGATAACTGAACTAGGATTTTACCAAAGGAGGTCTTCTGCCTGGTTCTTGTCTGAGAAGGGGCTGTGAAGTAGATGGAGGTGTCACGCGAGGGTTCGATGGGTACTTTTGGTGGCATTCTCTGGTGTTGGAATTGGCGCTCTCCCTCGCTCTCGCTTTTTTTTTCTTTTTTTTTTTTTTTTTTTGGTCTTTTTAGGGCCCCACTGCGGCATATGGAAGTTCCCAGGCTAGGGGTCCAAGTGGAGCTACAACTTCTGGCCCACACCAGATCCAAGCCACCTCTGTGACCTACACCACAGCTCATGGCAACACCGGATCCTTAACCCACTGAGTGAGGCCAGGGATCGAACCCATGTCCTCATGGCTACTAGTCACGTTCATTACCACTGAGCCATGATGGGGACTCCCATGGCGGTCTCCTATGTGCTCTTTTGCGTGTTAATTCACCTTGGCACACTGCTGAAAGTAGCTCCGTGGAAACTTCATGCGAGAAGAGTGACTTCCTGAATCCATGCTGTCTCCAGGGTGTACCCACAGTTCAGGGGCTGTGAGAGAGGTCATGAAGAAACCACATTCCTTTTAAATATGTTTGAAATAGATTTTTCAGACAAAGATGTTGCTTAATCACATTGCCCATAGCAAGAGAGGTTTGGGGCTTCAGAAATGTTGAGGCCGGCTGGGTGGCCACGTGACCCACTAAGCAATTCATGAGACTTTGGTTTCGGCAGGTACCTTCTGCAGTGAGGAGTGTATCATGTTGTAGGTGAAAATGGCAAGACTGGGAAATAGACTGGTTGCAGGACCAACCATGAAACGTGCCCTTTGTCTGCAGCATGTGGTTTAATGATGTTGGTGCCGCGTTCAGAACTGGTTTTATCGTGCTCCGAATTCTTTGGCGTCTTCAGAAATAATCTTTGAACCCATCTTTTATCGGGTATTCATCTCTCCCAGCAATTAAGATGCTGGGGCATAGCTTGAGGTCAGTCATTTGAAGCAAATACTCCAGTGCATTTGACAAAATGCTCCAATTAGCGCATGAATCAGCTCCTATCTCCCCACAGCTCCCCGTCCCCACGGCCATTAAAAGAAAGTCATTGCACAGTACTCTGTTTATACAGGTATTTCCAAAATATGAACTTAGCGTGACCTTGGTACTCAGCAGATAATGAGAACCATTATGTAACTGAGAACATATTATAAAAATATACAGAAGACAGACAAGTCATAACTTGTGCAAAGGCCAATTCTTTCATTAGAGCAGCGTTTTTCTCATTATTTGCTGCAATAAATAAATACTGAAGCCAAGAATAACTAACTTCTTTAAAATGAGTAAAATGGCCAACTCCCCCAACTAATACATCTTCCAATAAGGGGTGAGGTTGAAAGCTCTGTATCATGCGTCACAATGAATAGATAGAAAGCTCGAGTTTGCACTTGGGTAAAGAAAACAGAATGATTTTATACAGTGTCTCGTAGTGGTTGTAGCGCCACCATTTTTCATGTGAACAGAAGCCTTTGGCCTCTTGATCTGGTGCAGACTTGGGAATTCACTGTGGGTACTGGGGTGAAAGGCTAAAGCCCTCCTGGGGATGCCTGGGGCAGGAGCTGTGGAAGCACGTGTTGGGCAAAGTGGCAGCAGGAGCGCCCCCACTCAGAGCACTTCTGCATAGGATCATGGGGTGTCTGAGAGACCACACTGTACTTAGCTGCAGAAAAGCTCCACTGCCCCTGCCAGAGTCAGACCTCCAGTCCATGGGAGCATGAAGCTTAGGGGATCCCCACTGTGCTTTTGGGGGGGCTTAGGGTTTACCCTAAGATTGGGGTTGTTGCTCAGGAGAGTCCAGCAGGCTGCAAGGCAGATTGATGATCATTTCAAGGTGAAGGCAGGATTTCCCTTAGAAAGAGAATGTGCATGCATTTAAGTTTTTTTAAATTTACCATGCAGATTTTACTTTGCTTCAGTTTTTAAAAATTTATTTTACTTAGATATTTATGTATTTATTTTTATCTTTTTAGGGACAAACCCAGGGCATATGGAAGCTCCCTGGCTAAGGGTTGAATCAGAGCCGTAGCTACTGGCCTACACCACAGCCATAGCAACGCCAGATCCCACCCCCATCTGCGAACTACACCACAGCTCACAGCAACACCGGATCCTCAACCCACTGAGCAAGGCCAGGGATCAAACCCACATCCTCGTGGATGCTAGTCGGGTTGGTTCCCATTGAGCCACAATGGGAGCTCCTAAAAAATTATTTGTTATTGAGAAACTGGTTGATGCCATGATGTAAGTTTCATGTGTATAATAGGTTTCTGCTCTGTGTACACTGCAGGGTGCTTACGCCCCAAATTTAATTTCTCTCTGTCACTGTACACTCACACACTTTGCCCTGTCCCTGTCTTTTAGTAACCACTGCTCTATTCTCTATATCGCTATGTTTGGTTTGTTCATATATTGTGGGTTTTATTTTTGTTTTTTTATATTCCACAGGCAAGTGAAGTCATACAGTATTTGTATTTCTGACTTGTTTCATTTAGCATAACAATCTCAAGGTCCATTCATGTTCCTGCAAAGGGCATTATTTCATTTTCTATGGCTGAGTAATACTCCATCTCACACACACACACACACACACACACACACACACACACACACACACACACACACACACTTACCACATGCTTTTTATCCATACATCTGTCTTTGGGCACCTGGGTTATTTCCACATATTGGCTATTGACTGCACATGTATTTTTTACAGCAGGGTATAAAGATGGAGAGTCCTAGAAAAATGGTCATTTAAACAATGCTGTCTTCCTTTTAAGTGAAGAGTGAATAGTGGTTCTGCTTCTTTGCTTTTTCCACATTAAACTGTTCAGTCTTTGGAATATTGTGGGCCCTTTGTGTATATTTAGAAACATAAAATATTTAGTATCCTCATAAATTTGCTCTGTCACGCTTGGAAGTTTTCTATGAAAACATGAGATGCTTGAAACCCTACATGAAATTCCTGCTGGTTCTTCTAAATCAACTTTGTCGAATAAAATTTAAATGTAAGCCATGGAGTTCCCGTTGTGGCACAGCAGAAATGAATCTGACGAGGAACCAAGAGGTTGCAGGTTCTATCCCTGGCCTCACTCAATGGGTTGAGGATCCGGTGTTGCTGTGAGCTGTGGTGTAGGTTGCAGATGCGGCTCGGATCTGGCGTTGCTGTGGCTCTGGTGTAGGCCAACAGCTGTGGCTCTGATTGGACTTCTGGCCTGGGAACCTCCATATGCTGTGGGTGTGGCCATAAAAAGCAAAAAATAAAAAATTAAAAGTTAAAAAATAAATGTAAGCCATAACTTAAAGTGCCTGTATAATTGTACAAGTCCTAGTAGCCACATTAAAAAGGTAAAAAGATGTCTTCTCAGGCAGTGGAAACAAGCGAAAATGAACAAAGGGGGCTACATCAAACTAAAAAGTTTTTGACATCAAAGGAAATTGTCAACAAACAGTCTAACAAATGGGAGAAGATATTTGTAAATGGTGAATCCAGTAATAGGTTAATATCCAAAATATACAAAGAACTGCTACAGTTCATCATCAAAATGGGCAGAGAACTTGAATAGACTTTTCAAAGAAGACATGCAGGTGGCCAAAAGACACATGAGAAGATAATCAACATCACTAATCAGGAAAATATAAATCAAAACCACAGCAAGAGATCTCCTCATTCTTACCAAAATGACCTAAGAACATCACAGCAAGTGAGGGCAAGAATGTGGGAAAAAATAGAACATGAGTTCACTGTTGGTGGGAATGTAAAGTAGTATAGCCACTATGAAAACCGGTGTGGAAATTCCTCCAAAAGGTAAAATTCCTCCACATATTGGCTATTGACTGCCAATAGAATAGAACTACCATATGGGGGCGGGGGGAAAGGTAAAAAGAACCTAGTGAGATTGATTTAACCTTCTGTTTTATTGAACACAAGGTATCCCAGATTGTTTCAGTTCCACCTGCCGTCATTGTAAAATGTTTCATGAGATAATGGATATTCCACCTTTGTCATGCGTAGTCTTTTGAGATCAGGTATATTTTATACTTCAATGACTTCCAGTTGGGAAGGTGCCACATTTCCGGGGTAAAAGAGCCATGTGTGGCCAGCGACCCCTGCCCTGGACGATGTGGGTCTCCTTGTGGCTGGTGGGGCTGGGCAACGTGGGCGCCTGGACCGGACTGACCTTTGCACTTGCTCAGTATCCCCATTCCTAGACCCGATTCACTGTCTGTAGATTTTATGCCGCTGACATCATGCTGGTCTGTCCCAGCAGGTGCTTCCCTAGCCTTTATGTCTGATCGCAAGCTCTTCACCCAAGTTCTTCCAGTCACCTCAGGCATGTCTCAGAACTACTTGTGGGGTGGAGATCAAATTTTCCAGAGAAATTTTGAGAGGTACTGCTCAGCTCAGGTGTTGCACAGACTGTCCTTCAGTTTGGGTCAGTCCATCCTGCAACATGCAGCAAAATCTTTTTCTGAAAAGAGCCATGGAGTACATATATTCAGTTTCGTAGCACTGTCCAGTTTGGGCAGCTGACACTCAGCTCTGCTGCTGTTGGGTGAAAGCAGCCACAGACACTGGTGCACATGACTGCGTTCTAATAAAACTTTATTCACAGAAATAGGCAGCGGGCCACATTGGTCTATGAGCTGTTGCCCAAAGTCCAATACAGAGGGGCAATTGCCAGACCCAAATGAAGCCTTTCTGAGTCTCTCTGGGAGGGAAGGAGAAAAAGATTAAAAAAGAAATTGAGAGAGATGAGTCAAGTCACATTTCCTTCCATTCCTGAAAAACAACCCATCACTTCTAAGGGCATCTGACCCTAAATAACGTTGCTTTGCCATCTGCGTCTCCTGCGTAATGTGTGTGGTTACCATATAAATCCGGAGAGCGTGGGAGGACACCCCTTCTGAATGCTGTCTTGGACAATAACCTGCTCCACTTGGATGAGCTGTTGTTGCAGGGCTCCTGTGTAGGGACCCAGAAGTACGTGTGGTGGAAAAGGATGCTCAGGTAACGTCAGCCTGAGGGCAGGTGTGTGTGCTCAGTGTGTCGCCAGTGCCCCTCCCTTCCTCCCCGAAGCCCCGTTGGGCAATTTGTATGTGCTTTGCGAGTGAAGTGCATGCTTTGTGTGCTCAGTACCTCAGTGCTACCTTGAAAACAACCACAAAACACCCCCCCCACCACCAGACTCAAATCCTTCTCTGGTTTTTCTATTCTTGTCGGTGTTATTGTTATGATCATCATTAACAACGGAATGACCAAGGCCCTAAAAGAGTGAATGGGGGAGTTCCTGTGGTGGCTCAGTGGTGAAGGAACCCGACTAGGATCTACAAGGATGCGGGTTCGATCCCTGGCCTCGGGGAGTGGGTCAAGGATCGGGTGTTGCCATGAGCTGTGGTGTAGCTCGAAGACGTGGCTCAGATTTGGCATGGCTGTGGCTGTGGCTGGTGGTTGTAGCTGAGATTTGACCCCTAGCTGGGAAACTGGCCCATAAAAAAAAAAAAAAAAAGTGACTTGGTCTGGTGTTTTAGATTGAATACTTAGTTATATAAAAATATTTTTCAAGTGAACAGGTCTGGCATTTTATATCAAATGCTTAGTTATATAAAAATATTTTTCTTTAAAATTAAAAAAATTAAACGGTAGTTGATTTACTGTGTCGCACCAATGTCTCCTGTAAGCAACTGTATGTATATACATTCTTTTTCTCAGATGGCCTTGCGTCGTCCTTTTTCTTTTTTGGAACTCCACCTGAGTGAAGTTTTGAGTCCTCGTTGTGCCAGACGGCTGTGGCAGCATCCCGGGTACACTCAGTCACGTGGGGTCCGTAAAACCCTCCCTGTTCTTTTTCTCTCGTGCCTGGGATGCCCTCAGACATCCTAGGGGACTGAGGGTCACAGCCTTGGAAGGGGGCACTGCCTCTGCCGTAGGCGCGCCCCTGGGCCACCTGCCCTCTGTGTGCAGTCTGTGTCTTCTTCCTGGAGAGAGGAAAGAAAACAAATGAAGAAGCAAGGTGGAAGATAACAGGAGAAAAAGCAGGCCTATCTATGTGACTGGTCACTTTGCTGTACAGCAGACATTGATATACCATTGTAAATCAACTCTAATAAAAAAGAAGAAAAAAGTGAAGGGGGAGGGGCAATCTGGACTCAGCACTGGGCTTTTATTTTTCCTCTTGTTCCAGAACCGTGCCTTCCACTTCGGCCCAGACAGCCCCCTCCCTCGGGGTTTCTCTGGGCAGGGCTGAGAAGGAGTGGGGGTCCTGCGTTTGGGGGGAGAGGTCTCTGTGCCCTGCAGGAGGACCAGCACCCTCCTGTTGGGCTTTTCAGTAATGCCTGACCAAGTCCACCGCAGGACGGCGCCTCAGGGCAGGAAACAGTCAGCCTGGCAGACACGTCCATGGCACTTTGGTGCCAGGGAGAGTCCGAACCAGGTGACATCTGGGGCAGACCAAGAAACGGGCCGTCGTCATCACTCTCCCTAGTTCACCACATTTCCTCATTTGTTTCCTGACAGTGCAGAAATCTGACTTTCGGTTCCCCACTCGTTTACTGTGGTTTTTCATCAAACTGGGAGGATGCCGTGTGCTGTGTGCTTCATAACATTTCTGAATGTTGTGAAAATGGGTTCTGAGAAAATGAGTACGGGAGTTCCCATTGTGGCTCAGCAGGTTAAGAACCTGACTCCTATCCAGGAGGATGCAGGTTGGATCCATGGCTTCCTTCAGTGGGTTAAGGATCTGGCATTGCTGTGAGCTGTGGCATAGGTCGCAGGTGCAGTTCGGCTCCCCTGTGGCTGTGGCTGTGGCTGTGGTGTCGGCTGGCAGTTGCAGCTCTGATTCGACCCCTAGCCTGGGAATTTCTATATGCCTCAGGCGCAGCCGTAAAAAAAAAAAAAAAAAGGAAAAAATGCCCTTACAGCCTGACATACCCATCCAACTCCCCCTCCCACCTTTCCTCCATAAGGACACAGGTCATGGTCCCTCCGTGGTCCCCCCCATCTGTGGTCTGCTCTTCATAGAAACAGTGATTGCCTGCTGTGCGTCTTGGTTTGCTCTTCGTCCCTGCCCGCTAAACCCTGTCCTCAGTGAGAACCAAGGGATCTGGGTTGGTCGTGCCGAATCCCAGGCTGGCGTATGCAGGGCTCAGTAGACATTTACTGGCTGAAGGAGTTACGTTGCATTTACATGTTCATTTAATCTACATTGATGGCGTTCATATCTAAGCCGTGCCACATGGCAGCTCACCAGTAAGTCATTACTGTTCTGTGTGGTGTGTAGTTACATAGTTTCTCGAGCCTGCTGTACTCGGTGGAGGAACTGGAGGATGTTGCTGAGGGGGCCGCCAGGGTCTTCCGTGGCTTGTAACACGCAGGGCATAGGGGATGAGACGGGGGGTGCCTGGTGGAAGTGAGAGTGGGTCCTGTGCTGCCTGTCCCTCTTACAGGACAGGGTTGATGGCCGGGGGCCGATTGAAGGTGGCTTTTACTGACAGCTTGTGAAGGGGTGTCGTGTACCAGACACCACTGTGCTGAGCACCCCCCGCCCTAGCCCCGAGGGTTTGTGCATTTCTCAAAACAACCTTCGAAGGCGGGGCTTGCAAGGAGCTCCCAAAGCCTGGCGAGGCTAAGTAACCCCCTCACAGTGGATGAATGATAGACATTTTGAGAGCGGCCTCTCCCTAGTCCCGGTTTTCTCAAATCCAGAAACGTTTCTTGAAGCCAGAACAGAGCCTGGATGCAGGTGATGTGTGTCAGAGCCTTGGAGCGGGCACTGCCCTGAGGTCCAGGCTGACGGCTCCCTGTTTTCCAGCTGAAGGGGAAGCTGGCGTCTTCACTTGAGAATAGCTTGTAGGGAGCTTTGAAGGGAAACGGTTGGAAAGGATGGCGAGAGTCTGAGAGAGGGGTACAGCAGAAGGACCCCGCAGGCTGGGGCAGCTTTGCAACGTCCAGCTTAGAGCCTCAGGCCTTTCAGGAAACAGGGCTGTTGACAGAGCTGTGGAGAGACACCCACGGAGCTGCGGGCTGATGAACTCACGGAGAACCAGGAAACCTGTTCCTG
The DNA here is from genome assembly GCF_054392235.1 of Sus scrofa. NCBI lineage: Eukaryota > Metazoa > Chordata > Mammalia > Artiodactyla > Suidae > Sus > Sus scrofa. Next base: position 8,163,584 of record NC_139401.1, read on the forward strand.
ACGGTGGCCAAACCAATGGCGCAGTCCCCAGATGGGGAGCGTGGCGACGCTCATTTTGCTTGTGGGTGGTTCTTCTTTGAAGACAGGGCACTTTGATCTTTTTTTTTTTTTTTTTTTTTTAAAGAAGATCTTTTTTTAAAATTTATTTATTTATTTATTTTTGCCTTTTTGCCATTTTCTTGGGGTGCTCTCGCGGCATATGGGGGTTCCCAGGCTAGGGGTCTAATCGGAGCTGTAGCCGCCGGCCTACGCTAGAGCCACAGCAATGCGGGATCCGAGCCGCGTCTGCAACCTACACCACAGCTCACGGCAACGCTGGATCCTTAACGCACTGAGCAAGGCCAGGGATTGAACCTGCCACCTCATGGTTCCCAGTCGGATTCGTTAACCGCTGAGCCACGACGGGAACTCCCACTTTGATCTTTAAATCACCACAGAGCGCTTCGCCCAATCTGTGTGTCTCCTTCCCCAGCAGATCGCATTGTTGGGTTTGGTTTCATTGGCGTCCTGGGCCTTGGCTCAGGCCTGTGTTTCAAATGCTTCTTCCTTTTCCAGGCTTCCCCGATGACGAAGGTGCCTGGTGCATTGTTTCAGCTCCAGGCCCATTAATCAGGCTCTTGCCAACATTTCACAGCTTGGGAAGAATTTTTCCTCAAAACATTCAAAACCAGCATTTCACGGAATTGAGCTGTGGTTGACAATGGGCCGCCTTGTCGGTGGGGACCACATTCAAAGTTAATGGGCTTGAAGGAGCGTTTCGGGGCCTGCGGAAGGCAGGGGCGCAGAGCCATCGGCAGCAGCGGAGGAGCAATTAGGATGCTCGGGCTGGCTCCCCCGCCCTGGAGACAGCTCGGCCGGCTCGGAAATGTTCTCAGGGTCCCGGGTGGGGAGAGGCAAACGCGTCTCCATCCCGCTATTGTCAGCACTCCGATCAGAGCAGGGCTTTGCCAGGAGAGTGAAAGTGGGGATTGTGCCCGGGTGCTTTGTGCTAGCCTCCCCCGGAGGCCACGCTGGCCTGACTCTCCCCCTGCCTCGGGACAAAGCCCTCTCATAAATTTATTAAGTCTTAAGTTATTTGCAATTCATGTGCTCTTTGCACATCAGGGGAGACGATGAGGACGGAGCCTCCTTCGCACAAAGGCACTGAAGCATGGGGAAGAGTCCAGACTCAAGGGAGCGAGGGTGGCAAGCTCTCCCAAAAGCCATCGTCTAGGCCCCTCAGGTGGGTTTTCACACAAACCCTCTATGACGCTCCTTTTGTCTTCATGCTTGGGAAACCTGGGTGCATTTGGGGAGGGGAGGTTTCTGATGGTTAAATTCAAAACTGCATTTTACAAATCGTGACCCAGTGTGCCATGAGTTTAAAATATCTCAACAATGACGGATGAAGGCATCACTTAAATTTCCTACCATCATAAACATTTCCTTGTCTGAACTCCACAGATGGTATTTTTAAAAAAGTAATAGGCTGTGTTTCTTAGAGCCCTTTTAGGGTGACAGAAAACCTGAAGAGAAAGTACAGACTTCCTGTATACGCCCCCGGGTCAGTTTATTGTTAACGTCCTGCATGACGATTGTCCATTTTGTTACAGTTGATAAGCCGATATTGACACATGACTGGTAAGTAAAGGTGCTGGTTCCATTAGCTTCCTTTTTTGTGTGCTGTCGGTTCTGTGAATTGTACCAAATACACAATATCTTGTATCTCCCATTACAGTATCATACACAATAGCTTCCCTGCCCTAAAAATCCTTCTGATTGACCTGCTCATCCCTCTTCACTTTCCCCGAATCTGACAGCCCCTGATCTTTTTACTGGTTCTGTATTTTTTTTCAATTTTTAATTCTGTACATTTTGCCGTCTGAATCTTTCCTCAACTCTCCTGAAATTGACCAACACCAAGAGATGGTGACACTAGTTTTAGGTTCAAATCATGTATTTGTCACATGTAACTTTTTTTCTTTAATGCACTGTTGGAGTCCGTTGTGTTTCAGCGGGTTAAGGATCTGGCGTTATCCCTGCAGCAGGTCAGATTGCTGCTGTGGGGCGGGTTTGTTGCCTGCCCTGGGCACTTGCGCATGCCATAGACATGCTGCCCCCACCCTGTCCCCCAAAAAGCATTTTCATCAAATGTTAATGCACTCACTCATCTCTTTAATAACAAAAATCATTAAATATGTGTAGACAGAAATGGCAAAAAATTATATATAGAGTGGACTAGAGAGAAAATATAAAGTATGGGATTTTATTGGTGATTTTAAAGAATTATATTCCGAAGGACTTTAGATAAAATGTGGTTTAAAAAGTTGTGTGTATGAACTGTTACCTACGTGTCACTGGGTTGAGACAGACACACAATTCTCATTCCCCTGAAATGTGAAAACTTTTACTTTCAGGCCCTTAGTATTGAACAGCTTTTGGCTCACAAAATGTAAAATGGTTTCATACATTATTAAAAGCATTCAATACTTGACTGTTTAAAAAGTATTAGGTTCTTTAAAATACTTTTTAAAAAAAAGATCCGTTCCTCTTGCCTTTGCTGAGGCGGTGACTGTGGGTTGAAGCAGGGGTGCCTGTCTCAGGAGAGTCACACGGGCAGTGTATCCAGGTCAGCCTGTCCAGCTCTGAGTCTGGGTCTGGCCTTGAGCGCTCTTTTGCACCCAGTACAGCTGTGGGGTGTTTGTGTGGTGGTGGTGGGGGGGGTGTGGGGAGAGTCCATGTGCTTCTCCACATGCTCTCCCCATGCGTGTCCCTGCATGGTGCGTGGAGAGGTGCTCCTGGCAGATCGAGGCGGGGGTGGAACCCAGATGTGCCCCCATGAGGAGGGTCCACTTTCATGAGCATGGGAGGACCCCCACTGCTGCTGCCCCGCAACTGAGCCCTGGGGCCGCGGAAGAGGCTGGCTGACACCCACCTGATGCTTGGTCTCCGCCCCCACAGTACCCCCCTCCCCACCGTGAGCATCAGCTCGGGGCAGGAATGTGCCCACACTGTGCCCATTCTGACTCGTCCTCTCATCTCTTCTCTTCTCCATACAGTCCATGACAATCTTCCATCCCTCTTCTTGCCACACGCTGAGCGACCGGCCACACCAGTGGGCCCTGCCCCCTGGGTAGCTCAAAGTTCAGCCTCAAGCCACCTTTCTTATACAACGAAGGGGAGCACTAGTTCTGCCAGGGTGCTGGGGTCCCTAGGTGTCACAATACAGAAGACAGAAAATGGAAAGGTGTGATTACTGCGTGGGTGTCAGGCAGCCCCCAAGTTAGGCTGCACAGCTTGTGTCTCGTGGTCACTTGCTGTCTCATGGCCAAGCAGGTGTTCCTCTTCCCCAGAACCCTATACAGAGCCAGGGCTGGTTCTTCAGTGAGTCACAGTGGCACAGAGAAGAGGGCCCACGTTGGTTCTAAAATCCCACCTGGGTCTTTCTGGAGCATCCTTCAGCGTGCTTCTCTGCTGCCGGTTAGCCAGAGGGCAGAGGGCTGAGCACATGGCGGGCTGGAGGTCACTGCCAGAGAGTACAGAGCAGCTGGTGATGCAGCCCCCGAGCCTTTCTCTGCAGTCAAAGCTTACATCATCTGAAGAAAGCACAGGATTGAGTCAGCTTGGGCCAGTCTTTGACCCTTGTGAGTTAGAGGGCCATGGGAGTAAAACACAAATTGCTGAGCTACAGCAGGAAACTTTGATCTTCTTTCTGTGCTTTGTATGGCATACATCACAGGAATTTGCCTTTTCTTACATTTCTGACTTTTATTTTTAGGGCCACACCCGAGGCATGTGGAATTTCCCAGGCTGGGCTTCGAATCAGAGCTGTAGCCTCCGGCCTACACCTCAGCTCACAGCAACGCCGAATCCTTAACCCCCTGAGCAAAGCCAGGGATCAAACCCATATCCTCATGGATACTAGTGAGGCTCGTTACCACTGAGCCATGATAGGAACTCCCTTATTTTCGACTTTTAAAAGCCCACCAAGGGAGTTCCCGTTGTGGTGCAGTGAAAATAAATCCGACTAGTATCCATGAGGATAGGGGTTCCATCCCTGGCCTTTCTCGGTGTGTTGAGGATTGAGCTGTGGTGTAGGTTGCAGACGCAGCTCTCATCTGGGTTGCTGTGGCTGTGGCATAGGCTGGTGGCTACAGCTCTGATTTGACCCCTAGCCTGGGAACTTCCGTGTGTTGCAGGTGCGGCCCTAAAAAGCAAAAAACAAACAAAAAACCCTCCCCAGTGTCCATGTGCTCTCGGCCATCTTGCCTTCTGTGTGGTCCATTGCATCATCCAGGAAGGGCCCGGTGCTTCTTGCCACTCTGACCCTGGCTCCCGTGCCCTGGAGAAGGGCTGTGCATGGTGTGTCCCACACCCGCTCCAGTGCCAGCACCCAAGTCCTGCCCACCCCCTCTGCACTTCGAGGTGAGGGTGTGACTACGTTTCCACAAACCCAGCAGGAGGAAGGGACAGAAGCTGCTCCAGGCCTGGTCTGGACCAGCCCTCGTCTGCCTGCTTGGGGGCTGCCTTTTGACAGTGCGGACAAAGAGGATCTCTAGTGATACAAATTAAAATGAAGAGACACACCTTGAAACAAATGGATCCGCCTATGTAGGGAAACTGCCAACAAGCATCAATAAACTGACTATGCTGGGTCACCACGGGTGAAACCCATGGAGAAGGGGGAGATTCCGACCGCTAGAGATCACGTCAGCAAAGCTGGGAAAGATGGGAGAGTGACCCAGCCGTACACATATGTACATTTTTTTTTCTTATACTATCCTCTGTCATGGTCCCGCCTGAGAGATTGGACATGGTTCCCTGTGCTGTGCAGTAGGACCTCATTGCTTATCCATTTGCTGTATAGCAGAAATTGAAGAAACATTGTAAATCAACGATAATTGGAAAAGAAGTTGGTAGAGGAATCAAATAGACTAATTCCTGGAATCAAGGATGTCTGTCTGGGTATTTAAGACCTGTATACCTGAAGCCAACTTAGGCAGACCCATACTTTCCTTTCCAGGACCTACAAAACATTTGCAAAATTTGGGCTTCTATTTGGCCACAAGCAACCCCCCGCCCCCAATAAATCAACATTTTATGACAAGGGCACAATAGAATTAGAACGTCATAACAAAAAAGTCTATAAACATCCTAAGTGGGTGTTTTCTTTTATCAACAGCACTCTTTCGATAACAAGAATTATTTAAGAGGGTTTAGAGAGATTAAAGACATTAAAACAAGAGAACATTTAAAATGTAATTGAAAATGGTTTAGAAAAGAATGCTGGGCAGAGCGCGAATCAAAATGGACTGGAGATGGTTCGTATGGTTCGTGGTGGATTGGTAACTATTTAACAATTGCTTTTGTAAGTGTTATTTCAAGCATGAGTAGTGTTTGTCTATTTGTCTATATTAATGAGTACGACAAAAATAAAACAGAAGATGTGCATTAGAGCCTCACTTGTGCATCAGTAGCTGAGCAATTTCTTGGCTGAGTTGGGTAGTTAACAGACTTCACATACTGGGAGATAGTTCTTCTGTGTCTTGCATTTGTTTTTCGCAATGTGATGGCTGTAGACTGGACACCTGTTTATGGTTAATCTGAACTGTCACTATTTTCTCCAACATATTTTCTTTACAAAGTGAACAAAACAATGTATTGTGTCTTGATTTGTGGCACTTGGCGTTGTTTGCGGTGGAAATGCCCCCACTGGCCAATTTCAAGCTCCCAGTGTGTTCACTGGACACAGAAAGGAGGAGATGGACAGTAGCCCACAGTGTGTATGTAGCATTTACACCATAGATGAGAATGACCTCCAAAACAGAGGTTAAAATAGCGAGACAATGATTTACAGTATTTATTTATTTATTATTATAGCTTTAATGAAATTTTCACTATAAGTTTATATAACTTAAATTTTTTTTTTTTTGGTCTTTCTGCCTTTTCTAGGGCCGCTTCCGCGGCATATGGAGATTCCCAGGCTAGGGGTCTAATCGGAACCGTAGCCACTGGCCTACGCCAGAGCTACAGCAATGCGGGATCCAAGCCGCGTCTGCGACCTACACCACAGCTCATGGCAACGCCAGATCCTTAACCCACTGAGCAAGGCCAGGGATTGAACCCGCAACCTCATGGTTCCTAGTTCCTAGTTGGATTCGTTAACCACTGTGCCACGCCGGGAGCTCCTATATAACTTAATTTTTAATAATGACGACAGTGAAGAGCAGGCTCCCCGAATTCCAGAGCATTGAACACATCAGTGTGAGCCAGCTCCAGACACCACTGGCAGACAGTCCAGTCCAAAATCCTTAGAAGCAAATTCAAAGGATGTAAGTTTTCATTTCTAATCCAATAAAATAAATCCTACACTAATTTGACTAGATAACCCTAAAAATTAGGGAAGATTAATAAAGCGAGAAATGAATAATGTTAGCAACCAAAAATAGTACTGAGAAGATAGGAAAATGGTAGAATTTATAAATAAGTAGTCTATCAATTTCTTTGAACAAACTTGCAATGTATACAACTTAAATGTGGCAACAGTATCCTTGTGTCCATTGACACTAGTCCTTTTAAGAGAGAAAGTGCCTGACCTGGAGAACAGAAAACCTCAAGCCACAGCAGGGTATAGGGGAATGTTTAGGGGGAGCAGGGGAGATTATAGGATAGATTCCCATACCGCTATAGCGTTATCTGCTGTCCTCCTGTTCTGGAAAGAGAGTCGGCTGAAGTGCCAGGTATTGTGTCCTCATTGTGAGAGCTTGGAGATGATAAAGCTCCCCTCGTGGTCACAGCATTTGATGTGACTCAGTATGTCTTTGTCTGGCCCATGCTGTGGGGATCTCACCAAATCCTGGATCTGGTTCCAAAGGATGTGGAAAGGCTTGATGACATCAGCGGTAGGACCCTTTTATTCCAGTCTGGCTTGTACAGCACTGCAACCTGAGCTGACCAAATGAAGCGTTTTCAGAAATGCAGACTCTCTGCCCTGACTTATTGGGTGCAGAGGACCAAGGATGCAAACAGACCCCAGGGCCTGGCCTGCAGCTCTTGGTCCCAGTGCTGGGCATTGACCGTCTAGGGCTCTGCGGGGGGATGCAGGCGTGGACAGTGGGAGTGACTGTGATGTGCTCTCTGGGTGGAGCTGCAGCTGGCACCGCCTTCTGGGGAATTCCTAGAGCAGAGGCAGGGCTCAGAGTATCCCCTAGACAGCAGATCAGCCGTGTCCCCTGCTGCAGCCTGGGTTCTGCAAAGAGCCCAGTGTTCATTCATGTCTTAATTGTCTTGCTTCTTGTCATTGGGTTTGGGAGCTTTCTTCTCAGGGTCTTAGCTGATGACATGATGACTGTATTCGCTTTAGCGATGGTTTCCTGTTGCTTCCAGTGGATTTCTCCATGCAGTTTATGAAACCCAAGGACTAGTCGGTTTTGCAGGACGTCTGCCGTCCTAGAGCTGGCCTTGGAGTCCAGAAGCAAACTTGCTAATCGCTGGGAGAGTCTAATCCCCTAAGGCGTAGTGTGCGGTGCTGAACCTATGAGGAAATCCTGTGCGTGTTAGTCTAAGTGAGGAAAAGAGAGAGATGGGAAGACAGAGGGAAGCAGGAGGGGGAGAGAAATACAAAGGGTGATAAGAATATGAAATTGGGATGTATAGCGAAAAATGAAGTATTTATAGATGAGCGTAAGGCGCATCTTTTTCCTGGTGAAATTTTAAGCAGACAGAGAGCCCTGTTCCCAGGTGAAAAAAGTTGTCAAAGACACTGTGCCCTCTATTCACTTACAAACTGGCAGATGAAGTTTATTTCATAGGTCGTTTTACCGTATAATATAAGGAAGGCGAAATTTCTGTGCTGTTGAACTTTAAAGGAACAACGAATCCCCATGGTACTAAAACTGACCAAGGCCATATAAAAATGAGGAGTAGTTGTATTAAATCTTATAAAGGTAGATTAACTCTGATATTAAAATCTGACAGTGATCAGAAAGTCAGCACATTATATGCATATATATGTGTCGTCTCAATTATATAAATATTAATGCACACTCTTTTTTTAAGGGAACACTTAAACCAGCAATATATTAAGAAGTAATAACCCATGATGAAATAACATCTATGTTAGGAATATTAGAATGATTCAATACTAGGAAATGTATTAATGGAATTCTTGACATGATTAGATTAAGTTAAAAAGCAAAAAAACTTTTGCTGTTTCAATAAGTGCCAAAAACAAAAAAATGTGGTAAAGTCCAACTAGTATTTCAGATAAACATTCTAGGTCCAATAGAAATGGAAATAATAAAAATAACTTCAACGAAATGCCTCAGTATGTCTGGATGATGAAAGAAACATTCCAGTAGTGTCAATAAGAAAGGGTTCCTGCTCTCATTTTTAATATTAAACTTTCGGAAATGAAAATCAGTATATTTTAAAGCTAGGAAAGCCGGAAGCATTAATGATAACACTGATAATAGCAGTGATGACAATAGAAGATGTACACATGTTAAATAAGGTTTCCAGTTAAAATGCAGGCAGACATTTGTTGGATACGACAGGAGGATAATAATTGTAGTGATTTTCATGGTATAACCATTCGCTTACTGCTGACGTGGTCCCAGGACTTCTGGGCATGTTAGTGGCACCACATGTAAATATTCCCCATAACCCTGGGAGAGAAATATTACTACCGTTCTCATTGGACGGGCCGGAGATGTTACCGTGATGAACGCCTAGGATGAAAATACTCCAAGGTGGTTATCAGGGAACAGTGTTGGGAAAATACACAAATATTAGAGAATGCAAGTGGTACCTGGTAGGTTTGGGAGAAAAAAAATACAAAGGTGTTTTTTTCACGTGGTGTATAGGGGGTGTCCTGGTGAGGTGCCTCAGAGGCCTCAAAGAAGTCGGTCTGGGGCTCACAAGGGAAGGGAGTGTTGGGTTTGTAGGCTTAGAAATGATCCCCTGGGGGAGTTCCCGTCGTGGCGCAGTGGTTAACGAATCCGACTAGGAACCATGAGGTTGCAGGTTCGCTCCCTGGCCTTGCTCAGTGGATTAAGGATCCGGCGTTGCCGTGAGCTGTGGTGTAGCTTGCAGACGCGGCTCAGATCCTGTGTTGCTGTGGCTCTGGCGTGGGCTGGCAGCTATAGCTTCAATTAGACCCCTAGCCTGGGAACCTCCATATGCTGCGGGAGCAGCCCAAAGAAATGGCAAAAAGACACACACACACACACGAAATGAACACCTTACACTGAGGGAGAGAGTTAATGTGGGAGTCATTTCTCTTTATAATCAACTTAATAGTTAACATTCCTCTTGGCTTCAAACGTTGGGCAGAGGTCAGCATTGAAAATTATATGTTTTTAACTCTGGAGTATTTCAATACTATGACATTTTATCTAGCTGATTATTTCTCTGTGTCTTTAAGCTAGAGGTGAGTGCACTCATGCTCTTGCCTGGGTGGAGGTAGATGTATATTTATGTTCAAAAACTGGATTATAGCTGCCCACACAAACAGGTTATCTTTTTCAACCATTCGCTGTGATACTTAGAAACACAGGCTAAGGATGATAAAATGCATCTAGATCATTTCAACGGCCAAAGAATATTTGTGTATATATTCTTTGCAAAAAAACCTGTCTTCAACTGTGGGGCAATAAAACGTTTCGTCATCTTTCTTAAAATAAGCAATGTTACGATAGCTATTTTTCATACGCTTTGAATATTTGTCTGAAGTGTTTCAACAGAAGATCCTAAATCAAAGTTTCTTTTTCATTAGTTATGCTTTTTCAACAATAACATTAATTTATTGATTATTTTACGGAACTACAATGAAGAAAACAGAAAACCATTCCTAGTATCACCATCCAGATCACACCACGGATATTTGAAAAAGCAGACACGTGTTTATAAAAGTTCACAGAGCACTAAAAAAGTCAATATGACGAGTGACAACTTCCTTCTTTTCCTTTTCATGAACTGTTTAAATTGGAGAATGGTGCATACGACCATATACTATCCAACTCATTATTTACATGGCTGTGAATTACTGCAGGGCTTTTCTGCCGGGGTGGAAAATATTCCTAGATTAAGTCTGTCTCCTGGAAGTGGCTCCTTAGTCTCTGGTTCTCCAGTGTTTTCTGCTGTACCTTCTGGAAGGTTCTTTTCTAATGTGTTCCTTAACTGCTCAGTAACACAGTATTTCCTTTGAACAGGAAATATGTAAGCTGCTTCCTGCTCATCCATACACAGCTGGGGGTGCTGAGGCTCAAGTTTACATTGTAACCTAGCCCCTTTTATTCCAGACTGGTAACACTTTTGCCAATACAACTGCATCTGTATTTGGGAGGGTCTCCTATGAATTTGATCCCCTGCTGGGGCTAAACTAGAAGTAGCATTTCTCTGTGAGATACACTCTCCTCTTAGACTCAGTCACATCTTTGGGGTGTGTAAGGCTGTGGTAGAACAATGCCCTCCCACTCTTGGGAGTTATTTTGCCCACCAAGAGGTTGCACTAGACCCTGTCTTAACCATTTCAAAAGTCTAAATAGAGGATCTTACTCAACACCTTGGTCTGGTCTCTACCCTGAGGCTCTGACGTTCTGGTCATTGGCTGGATTTTTTTCCCCAGGATTTTAACTTTTTTTGGGGGGGGGGTGGTGGTATGGGAATTGTTTTATCATGAAACACGGGGGCGTTAAGACACAGGTTTGTTTTCCAGATTTTTCCCAGACACTCTCTTTTCTCTACATTCTGTCTGCAAATTAACCTGCTGTTTCTGAATCCATTCATTTTACTGTAGTACCTTCTCATTTGCAGTTGGTAAGGACTAGATGACTCTTGAGGTAATTTGTGGAAAGATCTTTGTCCCAGGGCAACAATTTGTTTTAGGTACATTTTCTAGCTTCCAGAGTTACCAGAGACCATAATGTTACCCATATCCTGTGACTGCAAAACATGATCATGATTTTTTCTGGCCCCTTAGTGCAATCCCTCGATTCTTTGACAGCTTGCTGCATTTTCAGAGATTCTGGGTTTACTGTTGGACATGGGCCATTTTTGCCATGAGTAGTCCTGTCTATCGATTTTACTTGGGCTGACAAGACATGAGCAGATGCTCCATAAAACCTTTCCCTTGGGATGAGATTTAAATACTGTTTTCTCAGGAGTTCCCATCGTGGCTCAGCAGAAAGGAACCCAACTAGTATCCACAAGGAAGCAGGTTCAATCCCTGGCCTCGTTCAATGGGTTGCCATGAGCTGTGGTGTAGGTTGCAGATGAGGCTTGGATCCTATGTTGCTGTGGCTGAGGTGTAAACTGGTGGCTGTAGCTCCAATTCAATCCCTAGCCTGGGAACCTCCATATGCCATGGGTGTGGCCGTAAAAATAAAACAAAACTTGTACCTTTATAAAAATAAATAGATAAGTACTGGGTTTTTTTGAGCCCTTGGATTTGAGGAGGGTTGGTTTGTGCTCTTCTGGGGTGTGGTGTTCTTTGTGTGGTGTGATTCTACTCTCTAGACTTTTCCATGGAGGAAGCTTTTCCCCCAGGAAGGTGCTCCTCTCGGGAATCTGATGCTTTTCTGAATTTGTCCTCAAAACTGGAAGCCTTGCCTTTCTGTTACACAGGCTGCTTGGTTCTCCTTCTGGCCAGGCTCAAGCACTTCCCCCGAGGTGTCTCCACATCCCCTGGCAGAAAATGAAAAGGTGGGGGAGAAAGGGTGTTGGGTCCCAGGCTGAAGTGGTAAATGTGATGGGAGCTCTGTGGGTGGCTCACCTTGCTTAGGAGAGCTTGAGTCACTTGATTTCTCTTTAGTTTTCCTTTCCATGAAGTTCCTGATGGCCAGACAAGCAAGGGAAAGGAAAGAGACAGAGTGGTCTTCCTGTCCCATCCTCTCAGCTCACTGTATGCTCCAGTGGTCTTCAGCTCACTGTCTGCTCCAGTGGTCTTCTCGGTAGCACATCAATCTTCATCAAGGGGCTTGTCTTCCTGGAAAGTTTCCTGACTCCCTCCTCGGCCAAGTCCTTTGTCCATCCTCACACCACTCGTCCAAGCTGAGGGTAATGGCTGGTCATCCACAGTTTAGACTTCCTAACCTGTCTGCTTGTAGAGATTCAAAAGAGGAAGACCTGAGGGGCCACAGTGGACCTCACCCAGCTAAGCTGTGCAGGCTCTTGGGCATGTCAGGCTAGATAGACCCTGTGCTGCTCCTAGAGCCTTCCCTTGGTTTGAACACTGCTGGTCTCAGGGAATGGGCTGCTTACTGTTTGGTCTGATATATGTGTCGGTCGTTAGATAGGGAGGAAATAGGTAAATACACAGGTGGAGACAGAAAGTGGTGGATGGATAATAGGTCTTCCTTTTGAGGTTGCTGCAGTCTGCCTGTAGGTGTGATGTGCTCATTCTTTTCTGTCTCCTCTTTTGTATCCCTGCTACTCAACATCTAGTGGGTGAGCAGCAACCTTTGTGGACGGAATGAATAAACTTTGTTTCCAGAATCATGTAGAAACTTAGGCGAGATTAAGTGAAGCAAGTCCTTCAGAGGAAGACAAATACCAAGATATTACTGTGGAGTCTAAAATAGGACACAAATGAACTTATTTATACAAAGAAACAGTTATAGATTTAGAAAACAAATTTATGGTTACCAAAGCGGGGGTGGGGGGCGTGTGAATTTGGAGTTTGGGATTAACAGATAGACACTACTGCATATAAAATAGATAAACAACAAGGTCCTACTGTGTAGCACAGGTTACTATATGCAATACCTTGTAATGACCTATCATGGCAACTAATCTAAAAAAGAAAAAATTATATATCTGAATTACTTTGTTCACACCAGAAACTAATACAACATTGTGAATGAGCTGTGCTTCAGTATCTTTCACCCCCATTTGAGGAGCCTACACATAGAAGTGGACATGGGTGAGCAAGCAGACTCAGGTCTATAGCCATCTTTTATTTTTTAACTTATTAAAATTGGTTAGTTTTGAATGTCCGTTTCAGTTCTCTTTGGAAGAAAATTCTGGGATGTGGGAATCACAAATTTCCTCACTTAATGTCTTCTGAAGCCACAGTGCCGACCACTGCTTTGTGCTCTTCCTGTGCCTGGTTAGGAACAACTCATGGCAGAAGGAGTAACTTTGTTATTGAGAACAGTGGAATATTTCAAGAACAGATTTTAAGAGATAACAATCAGGGGTGCTCAACTTCATCTCTTTGCCTCTGGCCCTTTTGCATTTTGCAAAAGCAAAATGACTACATTTCCTATGTAACCAGGATCAGAATTAAACAAAAATAAGAAATTAGCCCTTTAAATAAATTTGCTTGTACGGACACATGTTAATTATCTACATTATAGTTCTGTCTCAGTCACACTTCATCAGCGTATTGAGTCCATCCCTAAGATTTCAGTCCTGTACTTATTGGACTCCCTAGAAATACAGGTAGACCTTTTATTCCTTGAGGAGGTACCAAATTATAAATCAGGCAAAAGCAAAACAAACAAACAAAAAAGAAAACACTGACCCTTGTATTCACAGAACCTGGGAACAGGTGAGAATCGGAAGGGAGGCGGTGTTCTAGACAAAAAGCTGACACTCTTGGGAAACTTGGTGTTCTGTCCCTGCTATGCTGACGTCTAGCTGTGTGTGATCTGTTCTAGGAATAATGACCTTCAGGGTCCTCAAACTTATCATGGCTAAAAATAAATAAAAAATACTAAAAAAACAAAAAAAGAAAAAAAAATAAAAATGAAATAAAAATACAAAATTTATATTTTAAATTTGTTTCATACATATTTATATTTTATATAAATACATAAATATAAATTTATATAAAAATAAGTAAAAATAAACTAAAAATAAATACAAAGTTTATATTTTAAATTTGTTTTATATTTATTTTATATAAACATAAATTTATATACAATAAGTAAATAAAATAAATTAAATAAAAATTAAAAATTTTTAAAAATTGGCTAGAAAATAAAACTGGATACTAAGATTTGAATATAGTCATTTGAGAAAAAGAGCATCTTGCCTTCCAATGTTGAGGCACAGAAAAAAATCAGAGAATAAATTATGTGAGCTTCTTGGAAACGCATTGAAATTATTTGACGTTCATAATGGCTACAACAAGAGGGTCAGTATTAACCCAACACCAGCAGTGACGTCTTTCTGATATTTGGGAAAGTTCAAGAGGGACTCAGATTCAAACCATAACGTGATTGATAACTTGGAAAATAAAACCTTTGTAGACTAGTCAATAGAAAACCACACTGAGAAAATAAGTTCTAAAGATGAAAACTAAAAAAAAAAAAAAAAAAAATCAAAAGTTCTATGAACATGTCCTTCAGCTACCAAGAGAAAGAGATGGAGACTGAAATTCTTAAAGATAGTCAATTAAAGGCTACTGCAAACAGGTGGAGAATCTTAAAGCACATACACCTTAAGCATGTTCTTGTCTGAAAACATGAAAGTAGGTTAAATCTTTACAGTCATTTTTTATTTAAGAAAGAAAAAAAGCCAATTTCATGAGTCTCTTGTACCACCATAATATATACTTTCATTAGCTCAGAGGCAAGCATATACGCTGTTCTCAGGGAGTGTTTGTTGGAAAAAAGTGAATGTGTGAATTTTCTTGACACCGGAAGGCAGATAGAATGGAGACAATAGGCTAAGCGATTACACTGACCTGAAGTGTAATGATCCTAGCGGTCATTGTCCATTTTCACAAGTGATGGGCATTATTGGAAGGTTCTACATGCAGTAGCACTGACATTCCTTAGAAGGCAAATTGAGAGCAAATTTGGCATCAAGGATATCTGCAATTACAGACCTATTTGTCCCACTTTGATGCTACAAAAATGTAATACCTATTTGGTTTTCAAATAAAATTGGAGACATTTAAAAATCGTACTCTGCTGTTCAAACAGTTGATGTAAAACCTATGTAGCTATTCCCTTTTAAACTCATTTCTTGGTCTTAGCTATTTCCTGTTATTTTAGTTTTTCAGACAAGACGAAATTCAGTCACTTAAAAAGAAATTGACATCCAGGCCACTGCACAAACCCCAGATTCTGCAATTACTTTTCTTCTTGGCTTCCGTGGAAAAATGTGTCAAGTTTCTTGTTTCATGTAGGTCCAGAAGTCTGCTCAGTATATTAGGGTTGTTTTTGACTATTCTTTAGACCCTCCTAACGTTAGGCTCTGAGGTATGGATGCCATGTGGGCAGCGCGTTTTGTAAACTGGCCAGTTAAGAGGAGACAACTTAACTCTTATCCAAGACCAAGGGAGAATGTGTGATTATTTAGAAGGGTCCACGTTGATTGTGGCCACTAAAACTGTACTCGGAGGAAGCTATGACTTTCGGATCAGGCACAGTCTATAGATACATAGAATCTCTGTCTTTTTCCTACGTAAGTTGTGGTTGTAACAGATGGGAAGGATATAAAAAAGTATTCAGAAGAGAATGAAACTGCATATACATTACTTCAGTGTATCACGTGGTGTAACTGCTTGGTCTGAACATCCTTGAATTGATGTGCATACTTGGTTACTGTCAAACACAGAGGCATTGGCTAGAGACCACCAGTCTTTGAAAGAGTTTGCCCGTATAACCACGGGCAAAAATAGAGGTTTCAAGATGGCAAAGAGGATTTGAAGGAGTGCATCCAGCATGACGGCGTCTCCATGGAGACCGTGTCTACATCCTCCATGCCATGCCTCACTTTTATTTATTTTTTTTGGCCATCATTTGCTTGGATTAAGTCAGGGAACAGGTACACACAGGAAGCTGAAGTTTCCATTTGAATATTTGATTTCCGGCCCCCAGATGGAAATTAGCCAAGTATCCATCAATAGAAACCTTTTACACATTTGTTTAGGGGTATGTAATTGATCCTTAGCTGAAATGGTCCAAGGTCATTGTTTTTGATTCTCACTTTCTTTTTTTCCATTCTTTTTTTTTTTGGTCTTTTTTGGTCTTTTTTTAGGCCACAGCTGCAGCATATGGAGGCGAGGGGGCAAATCGGAGCTGTATCCTCCAGCCTACACCAGTGCCACAGCAAAGCCAGATCCTAGCCATGTCTGCGACCTACACCACAGCTCAGGGCAACACCAGATCCTTGACCCACTGAGCGAGGCCAGGAATCAAACCCGCAACCTCATGGTTCCTAGTTGGATTCATTTCGGCTGCGCCACGCAGGGAACTCCTTTATTATCTCACTTTGTAAGACTGTTCTCTTATTATTACACATTGTACCATGTTGGTGAATTTGCTTCTTGTTTTATATTTTCTTCTTATGATTTATAAATTCATAGACTGTCACCACGAAAGACAATTAAGAGGTCACTTCCAAACTTATCCTTTTTTTATGTAAAGAAACTTATATTCAGAGAGGTTACACCAAAAATCCCAAAGTGCAGAAGTTGTTTATAGCAAAAGATAGCACATTTTCTCCAGGGTTTCTTAAATGGAAAAAAGGTACATTAATGACATTTTTTTCCATTATAAGACTACAGACTTAATGGGTCTCTGTTTTGTTAATCACATCTAAATTGGATTCTCTGAAGATTTTCATTAAGTTCAAATTGCACATAACTGAAACTAATGGTTTTAATGACAAAAGCCCAAAGCCCCGTCAGTAACATGGTTTGATCATCCCCCCAAAACAAAAAATAAAAAAAAAGACATCAGAGTTTTCATATACTACAACCACCTTTTTAAATTTTTATGTTCCATAAGTTGTATTTTATATATTAGAAATGAGAGTCTCCATAAAATGTTTGGGTCTACTTTTTCATTGACGAGTTTATCAGCCTTATTTTCTATAATACCAAATTCATCTCAGAGCTGTAAACGAATTCTGCTTGTCTTTTGATCCATATTCTAGACCTTATCTACTTCTCTCTGGGCATGTCACAGTTTTTTTTAATGGCCATGAATACTTGCATGCGCCCAAGTTTTGATTTGTTAAAACAGTCTCTCTTTGATCAAGGTGTAGGAGGGTGGTATTGGAATTAATGTTTCGAGAACACGAGTAAATACTGTGGTACGAGACAGGCAGATGGGTAAGGAGAAGTCTTGCAGTCCCGTCTCATCTCTGTGCACTCATTGACCTCAGCAGTTTGCAGACCCTTTTGCACTTCATTTTTCTTATTATTAAAAGGAAGGTAGACACATATATCAGCTAGGGATGTTACTAAGATGGTTTATAAAGAAAATATTCTGTACAGTGCAAAATATGGCCTTGAAATATTCCTTCTCAAAAATGTTATGGTGTTTTCCTTTCCTACCATCTACCTGGACCACATCCCTATAAACAAAAAAAATCTGGCTTATATAGTGAACCTAAAATTATGCCTTCACTTTGCTCTGCTTTTTTAAAAAGTGTAATCGCTTTACAATGTGGTGCCAGTTTTGCTCTGATTTTGATTTCCCTAATTTTCTCGGATTTTATCCTTCTTAAATGATTCAAGTCGTCATTACATTAGGGGGAAAAATTAAGGCATAAAGAGAATGTCCATCCTATTCGTTGACTAAGACATCAGATAATGTTTAATCAACATTTATTGGGGTTAAGGAGTTCCTGCTATGGTGCAGTGGGTTAATGATCCAGCTTGCATCTGCAGAGGTGCTGCTTCGATCTCTGGCTCAGTGTAGTGGCTTAAGGATTGGGTGTTGCTGCAGCTGTGGTGTAGGTCACAGGTGCGGCATGGATTTGATCCCTGGCCAGGGAACTTCCATATGCCATGGGAGTGGCCAAAAACGAAAAAAAAAAAAAATTCTGGCCTTAAATGGCCCCTGAGAATCCCCAGATGATATATCATTTAGCTAAGCATTTGAAGTAAACCTGTAATATTGGATCCTAGGCATTTGCAGGGAGAGAGGAAAAAAAAATTCAATGGACACTTAACACCCTTGAGAATCTGAAGAAGATATGTGGGGATTTTTCCCCTGCGTTTTGGGAGAAGTTGGAGCTGTGTCACCAGGGGGAGGCATTGCTGTGCTATGTCCATTTGAGATACTGAGATCAACTATGTGTGGCACCCACTTCAAGAGCCACAGCTCAGTTCTGTGAATGAGCCATGACTAGAGCAGTGGATGATGCTGAGGTACCACATGAGACTGTGTGCTGCTTGAGCTCAGAGCCACCCTGAGTGATTTTTTTAAAGAGATTTTATTTTTTTAACGGCAGTGGGTTTACAACACAATTGCTGGGGGACACAGAGAGTGTCTATATACTTCCTGCTCTGATGTGTGCATAGCTTCTCTCATTATCAAATCCCTCACTGGAGTGGCACATTCTTTACCAAGGATGAACCCACATGGACACGTCATCATCTCCCAAAGTCCATAGTCTCCATTAGAGTTCACTCTTGGTGCTGTACAGCCAATGGGTTTGGACAAACACATAATGACTTGTTTCTACCATTACAGTATCGTAATATTTTTACTGCCCTAAAAATCCTCTGGGTTCCACCCATTCATCTCTCTCATCTCCCGACTTTGTGCTTCCCTAGAAACAATGCTTTTTCCCCCATTAAAAGTGACACATGGACTTGGAGAACAGACCTGTGTTTGCCAAGAAGGAGGGGGCGGGAATGGGATTGACTGGGAGTTTGGGGTTCATAGAGGCAAATGATTGCCTTTGGAATGGATAAGCAGTGAGATCCTGCTGTATAGCACTAGCAACAATATATAGTCACTTACGACAGCATGATGGAGGATAACGTGAGAAAAAAAATGTATACATGTATGTGTGACTGGGTTTCTTTGCTGTACAGTAGAAAATGGACAGAGCACTGTAAACCAGCTATAATGGGGAAAAGCCATTTTAAAAATCTTTAAAAAATCATAAAAGTGGCACATGATAATGAAATACAGAGGAAGAGATGAATCAAAACCATGCATGCCCTCTCTACTTTTAGAGTCTGTTAATTCTTAGATGTGTTTCTCTCCTGTGTTTTATATATGGGTCAGGTTTAACAAAATAACTCGTTTATTATGTTCTGTGAACCTAGTTAGGGGTACTTCCTAGAGTAGAAAAAAAAAAAGTCGCTTTCACATTGACCACTAGCAAGTCAATGTCTTATGCAGAGAAAATAGAAAGGCAAGGGTTGTGATTATTTTCCTTTGTTGGTGGTGGTGTTACTGCTGACACAGGTTCTTGTGGGAAAATAAGGCAAATGTATTTATATATTTAATTGGATATGTTTCTACACAGTATAACACATAAATAGTTACTGATTGTCCTTTTAAAATAGCTGAACGTAGTTTGTAATCCTTTTCATGGTCCACTGAGAGAATTTTGGTTTTCATGTGTTTAATACCATATGCCCTTTTTTTTGTGGAGTCATTTTGTTTAAAAAAGATGGCAGAGAGTTGAGTCCTTTGGAGTAAGTTAAAGCAGACAATGAAGTCAGCCATCAAATGAAGAATTACCTATCCTTCCCCGTCGACCTCCGTAGATTGAAGCACACAGAGGTTTATGATTTTAACCTGCAATAAGAAAAGAAAATACTTTGCCTCAAGATGCGGGTGGAAATGGTCATTTTTCCTTTTTGGCTGTGCCTTTTGGGTGGGTACCTATTACTGTCATCTTTGAGAAGAGCTAAATGCAAAGTGGAAACTTAAGGAAATGCCACAGAAATTTCAAAGGAAGATTTATAACTTGAATCTTGTGAGCAATGCTGCTGAACCTCAAGGTCTCAGCACTCCTCATTCTAGCCTCAGACACTGCATAACCATGAATCTCAGACAGCTCGGCTGAATGGAATTAAGATTGGCTGGTCACCTTCAGAGGAATCAACTTGAGAGAGTCTTAGATAAGATTCTGTGAATAGGACCCTTTACCCTTCAATCTGTCACTCAAGAATGTTGAAGTAATTGCCACAGAACAACTTTTTACTAATCCTTTCGGTGGGAAGGATGGAGAGGGGGAAATAGATACATCAGCACGAACAGCTCCTTTGATCATTTCAGGTGATGTGGAGTGCTTGCTTTAATTTATTACACGGCACACCTAGGACTAGGATCAAGAGCTAATCAGATGTTTGAAATCTGGATATTCTGAAAGTATGCCAACTATGAGAAAGATGAGAGGTGGGGAAAATCACCCAATTTAAATAAGCAACACACACTGGAACTTCTGTAAGATGTAGCATTTCAGGCGATTTCAGCATGGAGAAAAATGTTCTAAAGCCCAGAATATACATAGATCTTTTAAGTAGATAGGAAATAAAACTGGGGGGGAATTAGATGGAACTGTATTTTTACAAGGTGCTATATTTTGAAGTTGACATGTTTGTGATACTTACTCATTTGTATTGATTCAAAAGAATGGCCAGTCGATTTGGAATGTGTGTTCAAAAAGGGATTCAAATAGTTTCGTACATTTTTAAATTATATATTTTTTGTTTCTTGTTTTTTAGGGCTGCACCCGCAGCATATGGAAGTTCCCAAGGCTAGGGGTCTGGTTGAATCAGAGCTGTTGCCAGCCTACAACGCAGCCATAGCAATGCCAGATCTCCCTGTGTCTACAACCTACACTGCAGCTCACAGCAAGGCCAGATCCTTACCCAGTGAGCGAGGCCTGGAATCAAACCTGTATCCTCATGGATACTAGTCAGGGTTGTTACTGCTGAGCCACAGTGGAAACTCTTCATGAATTTTTTAACTGAATGAAATATTTTAAAACGTGGGAACACAATTCAGTTTTACCAGCATTAACTTGTGTGCCTAGTTTCAGCTCAACTGTTCTTAGGGATATTCAATCCTACGTAAATAAGCCCAATGTACCTGTACGGTGATTTTGAATCAATTTCAGGAGTAATTTTACAGTCAGATTTAGTAATATCTGTTAAGCCATTTATGGAGCACATGGCAAGAATTATACATTGGGGACAGTTTTCAGCTGGAAGAAGAATGAAGCATAGGTTAGTACCAGTGTTGTAGGTGTGACAAAACCTGGCCAGAAAATCTTGCTATTCCGCAGACATGTGTGGGGCCTCAGTAGCTTAGTTGCTTCAAGTTGCTTTCTCTTGAGCCTGGTTGCACCTCACGGCCACCTAGAGAACTGTTTGTGAAAATGCTCCTGTTGGGGCACCATGCCCAGAAATTCCAATTCAGGGGTGGCAGGACGTAAGAGGGTTGGGTAGGATGCTCCTGCATTTCTTAAAGCTCCCACAGTTGACTGGAATATGCATCCAGAGCTGAAAGTCCTTCCTTGAGTTATAAGCAGATCCAGATTCCAAATGTGTCTTTTTCTATGTCCCTTCTATTAGATTAGCAAGACCTGGTTTGAAAGTATATCATTACTTTTCAATAGACTTGAGAAACATCTCTGCAGAGTGTAGTTTAATATCAGAACACATGTAGTGCAGTCTAAAAGAGCAATTTTTTTTTTTTCCTGGAGAAATGACCCATGGGCATGGTGTGGAAAAAAAGTTTCAAGCATCCCCCCCATGTTAAATTAATAAAAGATGGTTATGGATCCACAAAAGGCTTGGTATTCACTTTCAGCTAAGGATGTCAACTGGCTGTGCCTTGTTTCTTAGAAAGGGGCCAATATGTGGTTTGGAGCTGTGATGATGGGAAATTCTGGTAATATTAAGAAACCATCCTACCGCTTCATAACAAGCCAAGAATGTATAAATTCTCAAACGCCAAAAACAGCTTAATGAAATATCTTCAAGCAAATACGGAGAAGGGCATCTTCTCTCTGTTGCCCTCCCCTAGCTGATGTGAATGTGTGATGAGAAAGTAAACACGTGGGAGGAGAGAGCAAGAAGCAAGGAATCCACTGAACGTTGACAGTGTATCTGGAAATGTTAGATCCATGAGACACATCGTCACACAACCCTGAGGCCTTGGTGGTCCTTGTCCCTCTTTATGGAGACACCAGCTCTATAAATTTCTCTGTTCAGCTATGTGTTAATTCATGTGCATACTTACATTAGTTTCCTGTTGCGGCTGTAACAAATAGTTAACTATTACGCTTAGTGTACTGTAACTCTTGCTTAAAACCACACACATTGATTATCTTACTGGCCTGCACTTGGAGAAGTTTGAAATGTGTCTCCCTGGGCTGAAATCCAGGTGTTGGTAGGGCTGTTTGTTTCCCAGAAGCTCTAGGGGAGAAGCTGCTCCTTTGCCTTCTCCCGGGTCGGGAGAGCACCTGGTTCTAAGCGCGTGGCCTCGTCCTCTCTCTTCAAAGCACCTTCCTTCTTCTTTGATTCTTTGCTGACATCACTTCTCCAGCTTTGACCATCTTGCATCCCTCTCATTAGGGCTCTTACGACCACATGGGGCCACTCAGGTAATCCCGGGTCACTTTCTGTCTCAAGACCTCAATTTCATCACATCTGCAAAGTCCATTTTGCCATAAAGAGTAACACATTCCTAGGTTTCTGTGTTAGAGCATGCCCATTGTTGCAGCAGGGAATTCTTCGGTCTGCTGCAATATTCTATAGCACTTATTGATCGGTTTCTGTTGGACAACTATAATTGTTTTTACTGATTTTTTTTTTTTTTTTGGCCTTTTTAGGGCTGTACCTGCAGCATATGGAAGCTCCCAGGCTAGGGGTCAAATCAGAGCTACAGCTGCTGGTCTACACCACAGCCCCAGCACCTCAGAATGTGAGCCATGTCTGCAACCTACACCACAGCTCACCACAGCACTCGGTCCTTAACCCACCAAGTGAGGCAAGGGATCGAACCCACCTCCTCATGGATACCAGTCGGGTCCATTTTCACTGTGTCACGACAGGAACTCCTGTGATTAACTTCTGAAATTAAAAACATCATTTTCCCATTTGTTACTTTCTGTTGATTCTCCATAAATTGAGAATTCTAACATGGCTACTTTTTGTCCAGTTTTTATCTCACCTTCTACTTCTTGGAGATGGCAGTACTTTTTTTCTATATAATTATGAAATCATTATATATTCTTTCTATCATTGTAAGATAATGAAAATTAGAAAAAACATTTTATGAAATAGATGTTAAATTATCATTTGTCAAGTGTTTATAACACTAGATCTTGTTCTGGAAATGTATTTTGATCTGCTGCATGTTTCTATGAGTCGGTTCTAAAATGTGAAAATAAGAACAAAATATCCATCATGGCATAGCTTGACTTTGCAGGACCTTTGCATTTTTGCCTTGGTGAGGTCCTCCCACTCTATTGGTTTTCATACACCCTAAATCTTTAAATCTTTTCTGACAGAAAAAAAAATAAAACTTTTCATGTGACCCTAGGTATGCCAGCTTTCTGTTGATTCTCAAGGAAATCAGTGCATCTTCGTGGGCCCCTAGAAATACTGAGAACCCCAGGCATAGCGTCTGCATTAGCTTCACTGTTCATCATGCCATAGCTCCATGAAGATGGTTTATGGCTCAGAACACTTTTTGTTTTCTTTTGTTAGGGCCCCATCTGCGACATAGGGAAGTTCCCAGACTGGGGGTCAAATTAGAGCTGCACCTGTCAGCCGCAGCCATGCCAAATCTGAGCCCCATCTGCAGCCTACACCACAGCTCCTGGCAATGCTGGATCCTTAACCCACTGAGCGAGGCCAGGGATTGAACCCACATCCTCACGGATACTATCCTGGTTCTAAACCCGCTGAGCCATGAAGGGAGCTCCTGCCTCAGAATACTTGGGCCATCTTCCCTAGGATTCCCATGGGCTGTGCCTATTAGCATCATGCAAAAGAATGTGTTATCAGAGTTCAGGTGTCTGGCATGGATGCTCTCAGGTCCTCTTTCACGAGTGTGCATGCCACAACTTGGCCCTCCTTGTGCACTGTTCCTCATCTGCCAACTGGAAACACGGCACATTTTCCATATGTGTTCACAGTCCGGTTGGTTGAATGTGCAGATGCCGAATCAGACAGTGGATATGGAGGCCCGACTGAGGGACCTGAGCATCCGCAGATTTTGGTATTTGGGGCTGGGGGTCCTAGAACCAGCATCCCTACAGATACCAAGGGCGATGGCATTTAGTTCTGTTCATATGTGAAACTGACAGGTGTCCTCACAGTGGGCCTACTGCTCAGATTTCTAATGGTCTTTGTTTCTTCTGAGAGTAAGCACAGACTTTTTCTAAAGGCTGCACTACATGATCTATTATTTTCATTCATTGGATGAATTTTATTGGAATCCACTTAATTTTTCTTTTAGCTTAGGTTTTTTAGTTGTTAATTTTTTTTTCTGTATTAAAGGTCTGTGAATTTTTAGGATTACTTCCTTCCAGGATGTCTTTTTTTTTTTTTTTGCTATTTCTTTGGGCTGCTTCCGCGGCATGTGGAGGTTCCCAGGCTAGGGGTCTAATCGGAGCTGTAGCCACTGGCCTACGCCAGAGCCACAGCAACGCAGGATCCGAGCTGTGTCTGCAACCTACACCACAGCTCATGGCAATGCCGGATCCTTAACCCACGGAGCAAGGGCAGGGACCGAACCCACAACCTCATGGCTCCTAGTCGGATTCGTCAACCACTGCGCCACGACGGGAACTCCCCAGGATGTCATTTTTAACAAAATATACAGACTTCTGGGTTAGTTTGAACATATCTTGAAATCGATACATTCTCTTCTTTATATTTGTCACTTGTTTTCCTCAATGACATTTTTACATCATCAAGAAGACTATAGAGGACATGATTTTTTTTTTTTTGGTCTTTTTAGAGCCACACCTGTGGCATATGGAAGTTCCCAGGCCAGGGGTCAAATCTGAGCTATAGCCGCTGGCTTTTGCCACAGCCACAGCAGTGCGGGGTCTGAGCCACGTCGGCGACCTACACCACAGCTCACGGCAGCACCAGATCCTAAACCCACTGAGCAAGGCCAGGGATCAAACCTGTGTCCTTATGGGTACTAGTTGAATTTGTTTCTGCTGAGCCATGATGGGAACTCTGGGACATGAATTTTTTGAAGGCTGAATATGTCCACGGTCGGCCTCCAACCGAATTAATAGTTTGACCTTGTTCCTGAGAGGCTGCTCATTGTGGTCGTCAACCACAGTCACAGGTGCAGTCTCTCAACAAACCTTGACCTCACTCATTGGTAAATAGTCTACACTGACTCTGCGTCCCACTGTTTGGGGTGGAGTTCATTCTTGGGGTTCTGGAATGTCATAGGGACTTCTCGTTCATTGCTTTTACCTTTGACCTAAAACTGGTGTTTCCGATTTTATATTTTAAAACATAATGTATTCCTTTTGCTTTCTCTTTCTACAAATCCTGCTCGTGTGATACCATGTCTCGCTTGAGTAACGAAATCACATCTGTCTTAAGTTGTATACATTTATCTTTTAGTTTTATGTACCGGGAATTTCCTTACTTTGTCTTCCATCATTCCCATGAATTATTTCCATCCTTCTAGTTTGCATTTTCTAATATTCTTTCTGGCTTTTTCATAATTCCCTTTTCATATAAGTCTAGTCTTTGCTAGTGGACGCACAATGACTGGATATTGGTGAGAGTTCAGTCAGTGTGTGGTTTACATGCTCTTGCCTAAATCATTTCTATTTCCTTTGAGATTGGGGTTTTTCTTTAATGTGCAGTCTTGTACCTTGCCTTCTGCCCCATTTCTTTTTGACTAATGACCTGAGGTTTTCAGAAGATGCAGCTGATGATATGAGGGCTTGATTTTTTTGCACTGTGGTTTTGTAATGCTCTTTTTCCATCTGGTTTCTCCACCAAAAGCGAAAGCTATCTGCGTGTTCTGTACAGATGAGCAGGGTTTGTGACCGCTCAAGTTTGGTTCCGTTGAGCTTCTGGGGGTGGGTTTTAATGTCACAGAGCTCATGTGTGATAAACTCAGGCTATTATTTGCTCTGCGATTTCACAAATCACCCTGGAGATTCATTTCCTCCAGGTGGTCTTTCAGGCCTTGGAGGCAGGTCTTAGAGGACTTGAGTTCCAGCAGGAGGCATATATACTTGATAAAGAGGCAATGATGATTCCTTTTTTAAAAAAGTTAGCATAGTCTGTTCACAGCTGTGTTTGGGGACAATGAGTCTAACAGGTTATTAGGAGCTCAGAGCAGAGCATGGAAGTGAGGAAAAGAGTGAGGAGGCTCATCACAGTTTAGATGAAAGTTTCCTAGCTGAGTGTCCAGAAGGGGATGGGTAGAGAAATGTGTGGATGGTAAAAGCGGTGTGACTTGTTCGCTGTAGGAGAAAGGATCAACCCTACCCCCCAGTGGACATTCATTGCTCATGCTCATCTCAGAATAGCAGATCCTAAGTTTTGGGGTTTGGTTTGGTTTTGTGTAGTTGATTTTACAGTATTGGTTAGTTTCACGTGTACAACATACGAATTCAGTATTTTTGTAGATTATGCTCCATAGGAAGTTACTAAATGTGGACCGTATTCTCTGTGCTGTGCATGGCATCCTTCTAACTTATTGTACACCTAACAGATCCTAAGTTGTCATGGAAGACACTGTAACGACTCCTCTGTAACAAATGACCACAGATGTGGGGAAGTGACACAGTATCTGTTTCTTAGCTTACGATTCTGTAGAAATACAGCAAGATGTTGCTGGGTTCTCTGCCTAGAGTTTCACAAGGCCGCAGTCACAGGGTGCCCTGCAGGGAAGCCTCTGAGCTGTGGGCGCTGGAGAAGCCTCCCATAGTGAAGAAGCCAGCTCCTTGCTGTTGTAGGATGGAGATCCTTGTTTTATGGCCAGATGTTGGGCAGTGGCCGAACTCCATCCCTAGACACCTCTCACCTGCACCTGCAGGTGTCCCTCTGTCTTCCAAGCCAGGCATGATGCATTGACTCCCTCTCCTGTTTAGAACCTCTCTGATTTCCCCTTCTGCTAAAAACCCAGAGAAAATGCTCTTGTGAAGGACTTGGGTGACCAGATAAGATCCACCCAGATAATCTCCTCTTGAATTGACTCACAGTCAAATGGTTGGTACCCTTATTTACATCTTCCAAAACCTCCTTTGCCATGTACAGGGAGTGAAATCTTATATCCATAGTTCTGGGGGCCAGGGCAGGGCATCCTGGGCTAGAGACATCTTGAGCTCAGCCTGCCCTAGCATCGCATAGGAAATTGCTGTAGTTCAGAAGAGACAGAGCATCTCTGCCACTCTCTCCTGCACACCATCTGTGTGGTTGCTTGCCTTTTACATTCGAATTCAGGGAACAAAGGCAAAGCAATTGCACAGGTGAGGCGATAAAGGAAAGAGCTGCCATAAGGCAAAAATGGTGCCTTAAAATAGCACTGTCTCTGAAAAGTGTGGGGTAAGCACATATGCTGTGAGTTGGTGTAGAATCGAGCTTGTCAGGGGCTGGGAAGTTATTCAAAAATGGAGAAATCTGTCACCACTCAGCTCATGCCAACAAAAACTTCAGACCACATCAGCAACGAGTATATGAATTGGGTTGCAGTAATGTGATAAAAATAGAGAATTATAAATGTAGATTTAAAAACTGGCCAAGTCTACAACCTGAGAAGGATTGTGCTTGTTTTATGGCTACAAGATTTTTTAAAAAGGTCATTTGAAATTTATAGCAGTTGCAAGGGTAAAATTCTGACCTTGTGTGTGTGTGTGTATGGCTGTAATAGTCTTGTATCTCCTAGAGAGAGCTGAAAATCCATAAATGGTTCACCTCCATCGGTCTCTGTCTGTGTTGACTGCGCTGTGGAATCCTTTTGTTCTTCATTGAGGCTTTTCATCCTGCTGCTCACATTAGGAGAAAAGGCTAAAGTAAATTCTGGGACAGGGTATCTATGTGGCTCCATAGTTGGAAAAGCAAAAGGATTGAAGAGTCGAAAATGGAAGGGAGGGTGAAGGGAAGGAGCATTTCTGACGGGACTTGTTCTTTCCTTGAGGTTTGTTTTTACATTAAAAATACAACACGGCATTGGGATGGCTGGTCATGACATGATATTGGAGCCAGTGGCTGTAAAGCCAGCTGTCTGATAGGACAGCCAGAGACACTCCACAGTCAAGGCAAATCAGAAGGCATGTGTCCCTTCTTTATAATCTACTTCTGTTCTCTTTCTCTTTCCTTAATGCTCCGCCATGTATATGTATTTTTTCTTTGATAGATGTCCTTCTACTATTTTTTCTTCCTTTTGGTCTTTTTAGGGTGGCACCCATGGTGTATGGAGGTTCCCAGGCTAGGGGTTGAATCAGAGCTGGAGCTGCCAGCCTACACACAGACACAACAACACCGGATCCGAGCCATGTCTGCGACCTATACCACAGCTCATGGCAGTGCCAGATCCTTAACCCACTGAATGAGGCCAGAGATCAAACCAGTGTCCTCATGGATACTAAGTCAGCTTGGTTTCTGCTGAGGCATGACGGGAATTCCCCAGTTGTTTTTAATGAATTAAAATTTTGTCATAAAATGCCATGTATATTTTTAAGATCTTTATCATTTAGATTTCTCGTTGAGATTTTCTTGGCACTTAAAACTTCTCATAGAAGCTTTGGTTTCTTTGTCACACATTGATATCAGATCTCTTTGTTTTTCCTTTGATCAGCATGGCTTGACATGTTCATTCTGAAGCTCAGATATTTCATAGAGCTTTTTATGACAACTGCTTATCATAACTTCAACAATGTTGCAACTGTCCGACTAGCTTGTTTCAAATCAGTTCAACATGCTATAAAGTTCCAATTGTGATTTTAATAATAGACCCATGCATAATTACAGAAAATTTTCTGCTTTTAAACTTAGTTTACTGGAAACTTGGGCGTTGCTTTTGTGCCTTGGTGGTAATGAACCATGAGGACACAGGTTCGATCCCTGGCCTTGCTCATCGGGTTAAGGATCTAGTGTTGCTGTAAGCTGTGGTGTAGATCACTACACCTGCACCTCAGATTCTGCATTGCCATGTCTGTGGCATAGGCTACTGGCTGCAGCTCCGACTTGACCCCTAACCTGGGAACTTCCCTATGCTGCACACGAAGCCCTAAAATAATAAATAAATAAATAAATAAACTTAGTTTACTGGTAACTTGATTTGTGTATGGTAGACTAAATAAGTCATGTTAACATAATAGATATTTTTGGGAAGTGTGAATTTTGCTTCATGAGAAAACCAGTTTCACAGATACATATCTAATCGAGTTCAATATTTTTAAAATGCAGTGTAGCTTTGTCGTCCGCCTTCTTTCATTTGAGAGTGTGGTGCAATTAACAAAATTACATCACCTTTTAAATTTAAATCACATTGCTTCTACTCCCATCAAGTCTTGTTTTAGACATTAGATTTTTAATTCAACGTGTAAAGAAGCAAATTATTTAAGTATACTTTCTCTATCATCTCTGAGTCCTTCGTAGATGATAGCATCATGGTGACATTTGCTAAATATTGTAAACATACTCCTCTTTGGTCTTTCTTAGTTGTCATGAGTTTGGATTTGGAATAAAATTCCAATATTCAAGTTGAAGTAATTAATCCCCATGCTGTGTTCCACATTTTGTGCTTGGCCCTAGGGAAAATCACTCTGGAATGCAGTCAGTTTTCTCCTTGTGGGAGTGGGAAAGATGTGTTGCAGGGTTATTTGCCTATATTTTCTCCAAGTAAACTCTGAAACCTCAAATGTAGCCACCAGCTCATAGCTGTCCTCATTTTCCAGAACCAAAGCACAGATAAATTGTGAACCCGAGACGTCTATTTTCATGCCCACAGAAGAACTGGCTCAAAAGTTTGGGAATGCCCTGGATCCATGCTTAGATGCCTGTGGTTCGTAGAAAGAACGGGAAGTGAGACCGGAGACGGGAATTTCCATCCTATGGAATAACCAACGTCAGATGACAAGATTGCAGTCAAGTATTGTCTGAGAAAGGGTTTTACTCCAGCACGTAGTTAAATCTCCCTCTTTTTCACACTCTGTAGAACCGCAAAATCCCCATGCCCAATTCGGTAACTCCAGAGACAGTTACTGTTTTTCTTAAAGTGACATGAAGTGTATTGTGGTAGAGATGAAGTCCCCACCATGTTTTTGCTGTGTCTGGGAGAAGCCCACATGTGACCTCATAGCCCAGGAGATAAGCAGCATTGGCAAACCAAAGAGGTGTGAGAAAGGTTGGCCATCAGGTTCATAATCAGCACCACTGGAGACCGGACAGAGCTCAGGGTTTCCCTGCACCCTGAAAAGATGGCAGCACCTGAGCGGTAAATGGGGAGTTCAAGGCATTCGGAAGACTGGCACAACCAAATAGGCATCTGTGTACATAGAAAAGCATGAGCTTAGAAATTCTCGGGCACAGTGGCCCTATCTCAGACACAAGTCCCTTACAATGAGTAATACTACACAATATCCAGTTTCCAAATCACTTTGACTCTCAGTGAAGATGCCTGATATCGGTGTATGACCTCTTTCAGTGTGGTCCTGGAAATTTCAAAGCACCCCTCAAGACAGAACCATTGGATATGATGGTGTCTTATAAAAGATGTTTCTAAAGTTCTTAGAATTATTGGCGTGCATCGTAAGAGAGAGAAGAGTATCTCTAAATAAGTCATGTTTCAACTAGGACCTTAGATACTTTATAGCCTGAATGTTTCATAGTATGCACCTCAGACTATATAGCATCACGTTTTATGGGCTTAAAGTTAAGCCGAGGATAACCTGACTTTTTGTTGGGTCTCCTCTTAATTCCTGAATGTGCACCTGGGCTTCGAGCTCCCCTGGAGGACTGTGCATAAGTAATGCAAGTTTTATACCCCTTTTATCCATTGTCTCTCTTCTCCTTTTAGAAGGGAGATAAATCCCAGTACTTCTCAGATGGAGAAAAGAACAGAGGCAAAGCTGACAATAGGGCAGGGGATGATCTGAGAAGAGCTGGACCTGTACCAGTTTTTCGCTATGACCACACAGTTTGAATTTCTTGTGTGTGGGAGAGTTTTGGGAGGGAAGTAAGTACTGGTTCGCAGGATGATGTGATGGATCCAGATGGAACCTCCCTCCAGTGAGCACCATGGGTGGGACGCCTTTATAATCACAGTTGAGATGTCAAACCGGCCACAGTGAGGAGTCGGGATTAAGAAAAGATAAAACAGGGCGATCCCATAGATTGCAGTTGGCGGTACATTGTGGTCAGGTAATTCAAACTCAGAAACCGTTTATACCTTAGGCATGTAAATTAGTAATGAACACATCAGCGTTTTTAAAAATTTCTGTCTTTAAGTAACAGAAATGTAGCTTCACCCTGGACGTTTGGCTGCCAAAATCACAGGTGAAAACGAGCAGAAGCTACTGTGCATCTCGTAGCAGTTTTGAGGAGTGAAACGGAGTGCGAGCTGTGAATGGTGTTGAAGGGCATAAACACTGGGGATACACCCCAGACGCTGCAGGTTCATTTCCCGATGCCTGGCCATGTGCCCACCAGACTTGGGCATCCACCTTGTTGGTGGAGCCCGCGTCCTGGCGGGCTTCCCTTCCTGGTGGGTTGTTGGGCTCCGAGCTTCCGTTCTTTGCCAAATGTTGCCTAAAGGATGGTCTCATTTCCTTGCCCCCTGGGTCTCTCCGATAGCACAGCTTGCTTTATCAGAGCCCACAGTCCTCAAACATAACCTAGAGCATCTCCTAACAAGGTGGAAGTTACAGTATTCTATAGCCTGGTCATGCAGGTGAGCTCCCGTCCCCTTGGCCATGTGCCATTCGTGAGAACTGACTCACTTGATGAAGCCCACACTTGACCAAGAGAGGGTTACACAAGGGTCTAAACAGCAGACAGGGAGGATCCCTGAGGCTGTCTTGCCCATCTGCTCAGCACATTTGTGTGGTGCCCTCTCACATTTGATGTTACAATTTTAGAGTGTCACAATGTTACAATCTACATCTTTCCCCATGGAAACAAAGGGAACACTTTCTCAAAGTAAATTGGTCATAAATAACAAATGCCCCGAATAAATGAAAAACTGAATTCCAGACACCCTGGCATGTTCCGAGAATGAGGGCGTTCTCCCGTGTGCGGATCATCTGGCCCCGTGCAACTCAGAGTGTGTTTCTTGTATCACCTAGAGCTTGTTAAGATAAAGAACCGCAGGTTCCATGCTGGCATCAGAGTCAGCCTTTTATCCAGCTGCCCTCGTGACGTGTACCCATTACATCTTGAGAGGTATGGCTCTAGCCCAGCGTTTCGCAACTAGGCTGCACACGGGGCTCGGCTAAGAAGTGTTAAAATATTGGTGCCTGGGTCCCATCTCCAGGTAGTTGAATTTTATTAGTCCAGGGGCACACCCTGGGTGGGTTTCTGCCATGATTCCATTCTGTATTGAGAATGGCTCATATATCTTGGCATGTGCTGGAACAATTGCTCATAGAAAGGAAAATGTCAAATCAGTTTTGTGTGTTTACTTTTTCATTTGTATGTCTGTAAAATGAAGTTATTTGAAAAGTTACTGTCTTCTGTGTCACATAGGACAGTTGAGGTTGCCTTGTGCCAATCCGGTATCACTTGAGTGTTCAATCGTGATTGCAAATGAGTAAAGGCAAATATTTCCTAAAATCTTTGATGATTTATTCAGTAAAGGGTCTAAAGCTTTCTGAGGCACTTGGAAGAGGCATTTTTTTTTTCACTCCTTATTGTTGATGTAACCTAGTAAAGTGCAGAAAAAAGCATGTTGAAGACTGATGCCATTCTATGAGAACTATACATTGCGTTTGCACTGGTCTGACGGTCATTGCAATTGCCGTCTGAAAATTCACTCAGCGTGAACAATTGGAGTTGCCATCCATTGATGGTATAAATTCTTATTCATAAACATTTATATAAATTGGTATCAAACATATGAATGTTGAATGAGAAAAATAGCCTGAACACCTTCTCGACACCAGGCATGCCGCTGAGGGTTTGAAATCATAAAAAATAAGTACAAGAAATGTGTCCACTCAAGTGTTACCAAGTCGGTTTGGCAAAACAGGTACAGCTCATATTCTCCTTGGGCTCAGTGTTTAATGGACCATGGTGAAAAATGCTGTGACAAAAAGGTACATAGGCCCATGTAAGCACCACACTGTGGGATGCCGCAGTGGTGGGCGGAAGGACGGCTCCATGACGGACAAGAACGGAGAGGGAACGGGTGGCTCGAGCCGACATCATCTTTCAGCCTGTGGAAGAAGGTTGGACTCTGTAAGACTCATGAGAAACAAAGAGCTGCAGAGGCAGCAGTGGAGGAAAGGGATGAATATGTTTGATCTCTGTCTTGGATGACCTTGAGAAAAAATCCTATAAATCATCTAAATATGAACTCTACTGGGAGATGATTGATGCTGCAGTCGATATTCTTGGAAGGTCTGAGAAGAGGAGAAAAATGGGATCCAGCATCTCAGGGTACGTGGGCTGTGGTGACGTACCGGAAACTCACTGCCCGTTTCAGTACTCAGGAGTCAAGTCAGACCGAGGGAGGTCCCCAGAATCTAGCATTTTTAGAGTGGACTCCTTTTTTGTTCGGCTTTGTTAACTTTCATTCTAAGGCCTGTGACGCTCTGCGTGATGTGTATTACTCTGGTTTTGAAAGTAATGGTTTGCCCGTGTTGCATTTTAAAATTTTGTGTCTTTCTTTCGCCATGCCTGGAACTTTGTTTTAATTTTGCCAATCGGGTAAGTGGTGATCTCCAAGAGGCAACCGTTTCTCAGGGTAAAAGCCCCTAGGGAGAGGGCTTCCAACCAAGAGCGACCAGGGAGGACTCACAGCTTTGTCCACAAGGAGGCGCTTCTCTGTGCATGGTCCTTATTCTTCCCACGTGCCTTGGACTCGGTGGTGATGCCACTGGAGCGTGACCGTC
Source organism: Sus scrofa (assembly GCF_054392235.1). Taxonomy (NCBI): domain Eukaryota; kingdom Metazoa; phylum Chordata; class Mammalia; order Artiodactyla; family Suidae; genus Sus; species Sus scrofa. The sequence goes on from NC_139401.1 coordinate 8,197,328, forward strand.
TCACATAGTCCCAGGCACGGTTGCCTTCCACTGTCCTTAGGGCACGGATCTATGAATCTCCTCATGGATAGAAGCTGTCTGTTACTTCTTGGTCCTCTTGCCAAATTCCTGGGCATATGGCAGGCTCTCTGCAAATTGTTGTCAATCAAATAAGGCTTCAGACATGGGAACACAGAAATAAAACCCAATCCAATTCTATGGAGATGCCCTGGAAACCTGAGAAAAAAACATCAAAGTCTGAGCGCAGCCAACAGTCTAAAAGGGTGGCCTAGCATCATCCTGCTTCCAATTGTACAGAAACAGAGGGATGTCTCACATTTCTTTTTTCTTTTTTTTTTTTTTTGCTTTTTAGGGCTGCATCCACGGCATATGGAGGTTCCCAGCATAGGGGTCACATCAGAGCTACAGCTGCCCGTCTACAACACAGTCACAGCAATGCAGGATCCAAGCACCTCTGCGACCTACCCCACAGCTCACAGCAACACCAGGTCTTTAACGCACTGAGCGAGGCCAGGGATCGAACCCACCACCTCATGGTTCCTAGTCAGATTCATTTCTGCTGCGCCACAACAGGAAGCAGAAACTCCTCCATTTATTTTCAGTCAGCATATCATCCTGTTAAAAATATGTGTGCACCTATTAATCTTTAACTAAGAGAATATTTCTTGATATTTTGCCTACTGGCCCAAGTGGGCCCAGTATTACAGAGGGCACAGCCAGGAGGAGGAAGCCTCTTTGGCTTCTGTACTTTTTAGATTAATGAAGCAGAATTCACACCAGTATTGGATATTAAATTAGCCTACCATTTCCATATGATGGCTATTACTTAGCATGGGAATTGTTCACATTCCTCTCTTTGTCTTAATACCTTTATGTAAAGACTTGACTTTCTGGGCCATCCATGCATATGTTGCTGTTTTACTCATTAAAAAGGAATGGTCTATCTTTTCAAATCTGTTGGGAAGAGGAAAAAATTATTATTTTCTTTATTTTAATGTTTTCCATTATAGCTGGTTTACAGTGTTCTGACAATTTCCTACTAAACAACTACCAAGTTAGTAATCCTTAGCAGTATTTACGTGGTCATGCATGCTAGGATAAATGCACTACTTTCATTATCCAAGGAAAAATAGATGAGGTGATTTTTCTCACACGCTCCCTTTCTGTCTTGAAAAGCCAATCATATGTTAGATCAGAGATTGAGCATGAACAGATGGATAATTTAGAGACGATGCAAGGAAATCCTGAAAGTAAACAGGAGAAATGCCATCCACACCCATGTTAGAATTGCCACCAGTTGCTGCACCTCCAATTAAAAAAATACGTCAAATGATCAAATCCAGGATGTTGGTAACTTGTAACAAGTTTTATTAACACGTTTTACCAGCCCGAGAGGGTGGCTTCATATTAAGCAGACCATGTGGAAATTTGTAGGATTGGAGTTACCTTATGTATTTATATACATTTTATATTTTTAAATGGAGAGGCACAAATCATCAATTTGCAGGTATCTCCTGTTTTCAAAAATCCATGCAAACCAACAAGATCAATGTGACAGAGTGTGATCGAGAACTTAAATGACATCAGTTACTTTAGAGGAGCATTAGGGTTCATTTTGTGGGTGCCATGCCTGTAGTACACACCTGAAATTTCTATTACTGCAGTTAGCTCCTAAATCATTTGGAAAGATAACAGCCACCATGGACAGTGGGGTGCAGAATGGAGACTTGGCATCACGCATTCTTCGGAAGTCCACAGATGTGCTGCTCCATATGGTACCAGCCACCAGGGACCACACTTGGATTATTTAAGAAAGCATGGAATTTTAAAGTCCGTTCCTGAGCAGCACTCGCTACATTTTCAAGGTGTGATTCCATCTTGGCAAGTACAGCTGTACAGCGTTTCCATCATGGTAGACATTTCTCATGGACCCGCTCCTGGAAGGGTTTCTTCACCATCCAACACACATAGCCAAGGTGTTTGAAACTAGTACTAAAAGGCAGTGTTATTTTTTTTGCTGTCAAGTCAGTCTCAACTGGGAGTTCTTTTAAGGACAGTTTCCATTTGATTTCTTGATTTCACTAGGATGAACTAGACTCAATTACATTGTTGTCCAAATGTATACATGTACCAGCGGGATGGATGTTCTGTTTCCCAGCATCCACTCGTATGAACTAGACTCAGTTATATTGTTGTCGAAATGTATACATGTACCAGTGGGATAGATGTTCTGTTTCCCAGCATTCAGAGTTGTGAGGAGGTCCTTGGAGAGGCAGGGAAGCTGCGAACAGGACATTTTCAACACGGTCCTCTGCCTGCTCTTTCCACAGTCGACGTCAAGGAAGGTTCAAGGTATATTACAAGTGCCTTTTACATAGAAAGTATTTGCATTTTCCCCTTGATGTCGGGGGTACGAAGAAGGAAAGAAGGATGGATAAACACATCTTACTAGTTCCCAGAGGACAGTGTGTCTGCTGTATTGGTTTTAATATGTTTATTCAAATAGGTTTCCTTGGCTTACCTCCCTCTCAGTCAATCAAATAGGGGTAAGGTGCAGAAACATTAACAGTCTGGGGAAAACAGATGTACTCGGAGTAAAGGAAAAGTAAGCTGAGGATAATAAAGCCAAGCTCGAGCTAAACGCTTGTTGTCACGGAAGCCGTATTATGGAATCCCGTCCCTAAAGGCGGGAACTAGGGATAACCCCAAAAAGCACAGAGAACTTGCACTACCTTCAAGCCGTTCTCCATGAAGGTGAAAAACCTATAACCCCGTTTTGGTGGCACTCAGGCCACAGAGAAGATCATAGCCAGGGGTAAGAAAATAGTTGGGAGTGGTTTATGTTAACAATTAAAGACCCGTCTGTATGACTCTCCTCACGTGGGCACAGAGCGTTGAGGCGGCACATTCTTAAGAAAATAAGAATCTGGTTATGCACACATAGAATGATAAATAGATGCCTGCTGGGTCACCAGCCCATCAGAGAACCCGCTGGAGGATCCGCTTCAGGCGGTGTTATACGGGAGAAAATGTCCTTTGTAATTGGATGATTCTCTAATTTACTTCTCACTGAAATTCACATTATACGTGAGCTTAAGACTTTTCCCCGGTGACCTAACCTATACTTGGCATTGTCTTCTTCTATTTAAGAATTGTTGTCCCTGGTAAGAGGATTCTGAGATAGCTGAACATAAAGGCACATTGTGTGGCTGAGCAAAGTTAGCCACCCATCTGGGCTTGTCACCTGCCCTTGACCTTGTTGGCAGGTGTCATAACCTGCCCTCGTGTCATAACTGACCTAGCTAACCAGCAACAGACACGAGGTGCAGCCTGGTACTGTTACTTGATCTCTGTGTATAACTTTTCTGTCAATGCAATTTACATACCAGTCCGGGCTTCTCTTTCAAACAAAGCAATGGCTTTGACAATTTGGGTCAAATTGTATTTTTCCTGTTAACTTGATAATTACCTTGTTCTTGGTTATAAGTAGGCAGTCCGAGAAGCTAAACTCTAGAACTAATAGGTTACAGACAACTTGTGTGAAATGCTCCCCTTTCTGTCCAGAGATCAGAGATTGATAACGTTAGCACAGCCGAAGAGGGGCCCTGGAGGAATTTAAGCACAAGAATGCATTTGCTGTTTTGTAAACACTAACGTGATGCTGAGCCCAAGAAGTTAAATTTACGTTGAAAGATGACTTTTTTTTCCCCTCACAACATTACTTCTAGCTCATTAGTTTAAATTATAAAACCGCTCGATTTAAAACTTCTAGCACACAGCCTTTCTAAACATGTAAATGAAAGCTAGGGTTTTCTTCCTCAGAAAGGGGGACTTTGCTTTCCATATAGGTATTGGCAGATTGGCTGGTAAATCTAATAAAAAGTCATATATCATTTTAGCATTCAGGAAGGCTGCTGTAAAGGGCATCCCAAGATAAAACTACTGACTCAGAAGCATGCCACATATTGGAGTGATAAAATGTCACTTCAGGCATTGGGAATGTGAGTTGTAAGTGAATGTGATTTTTTTCAAGCTATAGTGATATTTTCCGAGGGACGGTGATATTTTAAAATGAAATTATAGTTTAATCCAGTAGCAATATCCTTCTTTCCACTTTGATAGAAATCCCTAGTTTTGAAGGCACATTCTCCAGTTCGGGGGCTAATTTCTTCATCATTGTTGAGCAGACTTCGCTGACCTTTGTCACTTGAAAATCTAAACTATCATTTCAAGAAATACATTTTTTAGATGCCAGATAAAACCAGGAACTTTGTACATAGCCATCATATTTTTAAAAAAATAATAAAAACGTGGATTTTCCTAACCTGTAAGGTATGTGAGCTAATCATATATTTAATTTACATATATAAATAACACATTTTATTTTGTAGAACAAGCAACTGTCAGTGTATTTCTGGTTTGAATACTTTTATAAGCTCTTTGTGGCATTTTATCTGAGATCTTTGGCTATGGATTGTGCCATCGTCACTTTCATCGTATGAGCTGCAATAATTTCTGTTTCCATTTTGTACCACGTCAAGAGCTGGTGTTTATGTTTGCTTTGACATGGAATTGCTTCATGGCTTTGAGCAAATAACTTTTGGCCTTGGTTTTGTCTGGAAAATGAGCTAAAGGATCTCTGCAGTGCTTTGACTTTTAAAAACTCTTAATTCTAAGCGTTGGATGGAAATCAATGTTTAAAACAATTGCTCTTAGGATTTAATAAGAGTCACAGTAATTCCCCCATTTATGAAGGGCAGCACTGCACTCAAGCGACCCTGTCAGTGCTCCAGTGGGGCAGAGAGAACCACACATCAGCGCCCCCTGGAGGAAGTGGATGATGAAATGGGTATCACTTACAGAGCCCCTCAGGCAGAGATGCAGAGGCTGGAGAAAGGGAGCGATGGAGTCACACTACGGAGACTGATTCTCAGTGGCTTTTTGGAAGGGGCGTCAATGGGCTGGGGCCACGGGGCGAGACACCTTGAAAGTCGACTTCCAGTTTCAGTCCGTCTTTGTAACTTGATGAGAACCGTACCATGGCTCATGGGAGGGGGTGAAGTACACAACCCTATGCTTTAGGAAGAGGGTGTCAGTAGGATTGTTTGGGTTGAACTGGAGCAGAGAACACATGAGAGATTCCAGTGGGGAGGTTGGAGGTACACAAATAGGGTTCCAGAGGAAGGATGTCCAGACTCCCCTTTGTTTCACTCTCCCCGCTTACAAACTCTTCCCGTTGCCCCACTTGCACTTCCTGGGGTGTCCTTGCTTCCCTTCTCCCTCCTTGGCTCTTTTCATCTCCATTTTCTTGTGAGGATGTGCTTACGTTTCAAAGTTTGGTAAACTGTGCTTTCACCAGCATGGTGTTCTCAGCTATATTTTTACTCTTAAGACTGTGAAACATATCCCAGTGTTTCCCCAGTGATGGAAACTTTCTCCCAAACTTGCATCATTCCTAGGAGTTCAAACACACCAATGGCTGATAACCCACACGTCTGTGACTCTGTCACCAAACTCTTAACTTCCTCATTCTTAGGACCTGGAAACTGTTAGACGGGGTCTACCCAGGACCCCTGGAAGGAAAGATTCTCACAATTCATTTTCAGTATTTCCCTCATGTCTGTGCCTCCTTCCACATTCCTCTCCTCAGTTCAAAACCCCACCAGTCCACATAATGGGTCAGGCCCTACACCTTGCCTATACCACTTATCTGTCTACTTATATTGAGTAAATTGATGCTGACCACATTGTAAGTCCCAAAGATGCAACCTACCTGTTATTTCTTTAAACCATCGCTTCATTCCTCCAGCTGCTGCTTTTTTATTTTGATCATGGCATCAAAATCCAAATCACTCCTTCCTGTATCCTTAAACTACCTCCACATCACACCGTACTTTAGACAGCTTTTGGGATGAGCAGCACAAAAACCTCAGTTACAGAAAACCCCTACTTGACTTCTTTCAGTGACTCCTTATTAACACGGAAAAAAAAATCTAAATTCTTTGGCACAATTGGAAAAGACCTTTCATAATTCTGTCCCTTCCACCTTCTAAATATCCATCTGTCCCATGCCATCTTCTGTAGCCAGGTGTTGTGGTTATTCAGAATGACCAACAGTTTCCCTGTCTCCCTGTCTCCGCTAGTTTTCCAATCCCCATGGAAATCTCCCCTCCTCTGGAGAGATTTCTTAGGTGTGTAGACATCCACACTTGTACCAGTATTGGTGTCCACATAGCTCCATCAAGCATTGCCTAGTCTTTATCACTGTGTGTTTGCTGGCCTGTACCATCTCCTTGTGCTTCTGCACTGAAGCTCTTCTTTCTCAAGAACCTGCACTAGTAGGAGTTACCTTCTCAGTTCTCGATGCTTTTGGATGAACAAGCCTATAAATAGGGAGTTGTTCAAGAGCACAGGTGGTAGACCTGAGACGTGCTGTTAGCCTGGGGTTGAAGATGAGAACTCTCAGAAGACTGACACCTGGCTCCTTAGATGCCAGAAGGGAGAAGTCGCAGTGATGGCAGTTTCATCGCTTTGGGGGCTGGGAGGAGGGGCGGTTAGGGGTGCTCTCATCAAGGCGTGCCCCAGGAAGGGTATTATGTTTGGGCATTTGGATATGAGTTGTCTTTCCAGTAAAAAGGCATCTCGGTCATCTGGGGCACATCCATATGGAAATGTCCCGGAGGCACTTGGAAAGAGAAATCTGGAAGGCAAGTAGGAGACTTCAAAGAGGAAGTGACTGGCCTGGGGACGTGGGCTGTAGCCATGGTGGTGGGCAATGCTGCCAGGAGTTGCAGTGAAAAGATGACGACTGCCTGTAAACCCTGAGGAAATGCCAACATCAAGGGTGGGGGGGGGGCCCAGAGAGCTTCCAGTGGGAAAGATATAGGAAGCGCCCACACAGAAAAAGAGAGGGAGCTGGGAAATGGGAGAATAACTGAGACTGGCAAGTGTAGTCTATGGTTTCAAATGCTGCACAACTGGTCAGGTTAAAAAAATGGATAAAAAAGATATCCGGCAAATTCCAAAAGCAATTTCAGAATTTGTTTTCTGTTTTTGTATTGATTTTTATTTTTTCCATTATTGTTGATTTACAGTGTTCTGTCCATTTCTACTGTACTGCAAAGTGACCCAGTCATACATATATTTACATCTTTTTCTCACATTATCCTCCATCATGTTCCATCAGAAGTGACTAGATATAGTTCCCAGTGCTACACAGCAGGATCTCATTGCTTATCCACTCCAAAGGCAATCACTTGCATCTATGAACCCCAGACTCCCAGTCCATCCCACTCCCTCCTCTTCCCCTTTGGCAACCACAAGTCTGTTCTCCAAGTCCATGAGTTTCTTTTCTGTGGAAAGGTTCATTTGTGCCATATATTAGATTCTAGATATGGTGTTATCCTATGGTATAGAGGTGGAATTTGGATTTGCAAGAAGCTCAGAGTGTTAGAGAAGGAAAAGGGGGGGGCATGATTGATGTCAGCATGTTATCTCATGATGTTTTTTCCTTGAAGAAGAGTGAGGGCGCAAATGTATCAGAAAGTGGAGTGGCGGTGGAGTGCTTGGTGGAAAAGTGGAGCGTATTTTCACATCTGGGGGGAAGTTCCCAGGGGAAGAGTAGACGCTGAGGAAGAAGGAGAGCAGTCAGGCTGTAAATGGGGCAGAAGTCCAGAGGTGGTTGGAGGGCAGGGGAGGAGCCCAGGAGTTGGAGTTTTTGTGTTGATGTGGAGAAGGGCTGCGCGTTCTGCTCAGATGTGAAGGAAGTGGTAACCATACAGGGAACGGTCGAGGTGGACGGCGTGATAGCCAGTGATGTTGGGCAGGAGGACACACACACATTAAAGTGCAAAATTCACAATAAGAAAAGTCTAATACTTAGGAGTGAGGGATCTGGGTGAGAAAGAATGTGAAATAGAATTCGTTTTCTACACACAACAGAGCACTGATGACTAGCAGTGCATACGCATTTATTTATTCAGTAACATAAACATCGTTAATTACTGCACCGTGAAATAACACATAACACATGCTCAGTTATACAGAGAATCATTGGTAAATATTCGATTAAGCACATTATTATATATTCTGTAAGACAGAACGAGCACAAGCTTGATCTGATGAGGGCAAGCCAGAGTAGGGAAAGTTGACACAATTTCTATACTAAAGAGATGTTCAAAGAGCATCACAGGTTTTTTTTTAAAAGCAGCATTAGATAAAGTGATTTTACTTTGATGTTAAAAAGTGTGTCATACTCTTAGGCATTCAGTCGGCTGATAGCAACATATTTCGAGTCATTATCACTCATTTAAAGGAGTAATCCTGAGTTAGGACAGGAATGAGATTCGACTCCTCATTAGAAAGGAAATCAGTAACATCCTACACCATCAAAACCGAACATGGAAAAAGCAATACAGGAGTTCCCGTCGTGGCGCAGTGGTTAACAAATCCGACTAGGAACCATGAGGTTGTGGGTTCGGTCCCTGCCCTTGCTCAGTGGGTTAAGGATCTGGTGTTGCCGTGAGCTGTGGTGTAGGTTGCAGATGTGGCTCTGGCATAGGCCGGCGGCTACAGCTCCAATTCAACTCCTAGCCTGGGAACCTTCATATGCTGCGGGAGTGGCCCTAGAAATGGCAAAAAAGACAAAGAAAAAGCAATACAAATAGTACAGCTAGTGCACGGAAACGTTCTGTTATATACTGGCATGCTGAAGAGGAGTAACAAAAATGCATCAAAGGATAGAGTTTACAGTATGAAACAATGTAAAAATATTGTTATAACAACATTTCTTAACAGTCTTTTCGCACACATGAGTGAAACCTTTCTATGAGTGATCACAGGACAGTATGTAGGGTCCTTACTGCTTTTGAGCAAGAAGCTACCTATTTCTACTTAAAAAAAAAAGTCTTTAAAACACATGAAGTAATTTCATTTATCTGAAATATCCCCTTTCTGTAACTGCATTTCTGAAAGCATCTTTGTGGGATGGTTACAGATTGAAATGTTAAGACATGTTTATGGTTTTATTCTTAAAGAGACAGATGGTTTATGTTCCCAAATTATCAAATCAACGTTGAGAATCCTAAAGATTGAGAAATCCACATTGAATGTGTTATAATCCAATATCTCTGTTTTACAGATTGAGATTGAGAATCATCAAAATAAAGGACTTCACCCTTGGGGCAGTTCAACAAACAAGTTGAACGTAGCCAGAACTATGTTGCTGGCTCTAGTTTGGACGTATAGTTGGTTCCTAGTGTTGATTGTCTCACTTCCATGCTAAAGCAGAGTAGATCATTCATTCTGTCTTTAAGGTTATTTTTATTAGGGTAGCGTCAATGTATATTGTGGAGTCAATTTCTGCTGTGCCGCATGGTCATCCAGTCATACGTAGACACATGCATTGTTTTCTCCTATCATTTTTAATTCTTTGAGGCTTTGTTTTTACATTCTCTTCTCTGTTTAAGCATGATGTTACGTTCATGGGTTGGTAGAAATGTCCTTCAATGTTCTCGTGACTCTTTCAAGTCAGGTGGATATTAAAATCTGCCTCATTCACTGTCGAAGGAAGAGCAGAGTCACTCGCATTGATGTGCACCTACCGTGTACGTTTGAATCCTATTCCTCGAATGATGCAATTACATGATGTCCCAGTTTGACAAACCAGAAGACCCAGTCTCGAAGAAGAGAAGTTATTTACCAGGGTTTCTTGCCCAGAGAAGATGAAACTAAGATGGAAAATCAAGACTGCCTGATTTCATAGCCAGGCTTCTTTCTGCTGTGCTCTTGAGTTTATTAAATTTTAACCATTTTGAAAGATAGAAGTATATGAGGTTAAAACCCGTTCTGGTACCATGAGAGGAAAGACAGTCATTTACTGCAGGCTTTATTAAGATAAACATGCAGGATTAAGTCCCATAAAATAGCCACTAAAATAATATAAACAAAAGAATGAATGATCAAGGAGGCAAGAAAAAGAGAAGAAAGAAACAAAGTTGCAAACCATCATGTGGTTTTAGGCCAGAGATGTCAACGATCAGAATAAACATATGCATCGGCACAAAGGAATGGAAAGCACTGGAAATAGAAATTAGGCAACTAAATATATAATATTTTTTATTATTTAAACAAATTTAAAATATACTTGTTATAAACTAAAATTGTAAGAATGTATTGTGAAGTTTTTAACCCCTGAGCTTTTAAAACGCACTACAGCATAAACTCCAGGATAGGAAATGGAAGTCACTGATTTTTGCCATTATTTATTTATTTTTTTAGGGCCACCCCTGTGGCATACAGAGGTTCCCAGGCTAGGGGTTGAATCAGAGCTGCAGCTGCCAGTCTACACCATAGCCACTGCAATGCAGAATCTGAGTCGTGTCTATGACCTACACGACAGCTCACGGCAACACAGGAATCTTCACCCACGGAGCAAGGCCAGGGATTGAACCTGCGTCCTCATGGATGCTCATCACATTTCTTATTTTATCACTGAGCCAACTCCAGAAGTCACCTATTTTAAGGTTCATATGCTAACTGTGAGGAGACATTTTGTCCTTAAAGGTGGATTATAATAAGTGAATGATGCATGATGTGAATCCTACAGCAACCACTACAGTGAAAACAAGTTATAGCCAGTACCCTAAAAAGGAGGTGAAATGGAATCATAAAAGTGATGAAGCCAAAATAAAGAGGAAAAGGAAACAAGGAAGAGATGGGACCGAGAGACAGCAAGGAGCAATGTGGGATTTTCCCTTAGCATATACCAGTAATCGCGGTAAAAAGAAATGCTTCCTCCATTCAAGATACTAGTTAGAATTCTTTGAATGAACATTGTACTTAAGATGCGTGAATTCTGTCATATATATGACCAAGTTTTAAAAAAGGATACAGCGGCAACAAAGAGCCTCAAGCTGAGAGGAGATACTTATAACACACATTGTCTGCAGAAGATGCTTCTTTGAAATGGATAAATATCTTCTACAAATCAAAATTCAAACAAAGCAAAGGGAATATAAGGAGGTCATTGAGAAAATCTTTCATACAAGAAGAAACACATGTTGCAAATAAATACAAAATGCCCATTCTCACTGTTTTCAATTTTACTGAAATATAGTTGATTTACAATGTTGTGTTTCTGCTGTACAGCAAATTGTCTCCATTATACACACACAGACACATAGATACATGTGTGTCTGTGTATATGTATATATATATATACTTTTTCGTATTCGTTCCTTTACGGTTTATCACAGGATATTGAATATAGTTTTCTGTGCTATACAGTAGGACCTGGCTGTTTTTCTTTCCAATATATAATAGTTTGCATGTGCTAATCCCAAACTCCTGATCCTTCTCTCCCCTACCCCCTCTCCCCCTTGGCAACCACAGCTTTGTTCGCTAGGTCTGCAAGTATGTTTCTGTCCCATAGATAGGTTCATTTGTGCCATATTGTAGATTCCACGTATGAGTGACATCACATGGTATTTTTCTTTTTCTGACTTACTTCACTTTGTACAAGAATCTCTAGTTGCATCCATGTGGCTGCAAATGGCATTATTTCATTCTATTTTATGACTGAGTCATAGTCTGTTACATGTACCTACCACATCTTCTTAATCCATTCGTTGGTCGATGGACATTTAGGTTGTCTCCAAGTCTTGGCTGTTGTGAATAGGGCTGCTATGAACATAGGGGTCCATGGATCTTTTTGAATTGTAGTTTTGTCTGGATATATTTCTGGGAATGGGATTGCTGAATCATATATGGTAGTTCTACATTTAGTTTTCTGAGGCAGCTCCATCCTGTTTTCCATAGTGGTTGTACCAACTTACATTCCCACCAACAGTGTAGGAGAGTTCCCTTTTCTCCACACCCTTTCCAGCATTTGTTGTTTGTAGAGTGATTAATGATGGCCATTGTGACTGGTGTGAGGGGGTGCCTCACTGTCATTTTGATGTGCATTTCTCTAATAATTAGTGATGCTCACCATCCTTTCATGTGCTTTCTGGCCATCTGTATGTCATCTTTGGAGAAATCTCTATCTAGGTCTTCCACCCATTTTTCAGTTGGGTTGTTTTTGTTATTGAATTGTATGAGCTGTTTGTATATTTTGGAAATCAACTCTTCTTGGGTGCATCCTTTGCACATAGTTTCTCCCAGGCTGTAGGTTGTCTTTTCATTTTGTTCAATGGTTTCCTTTGCTGTGCAAAAGGTTGTAAGTTTGATGAGGTTCCATTTGTTTATTTTTATTTCTATTGTCTTGGGAGAATGATCTAAGAAAACACTGATAGTATTTATTTCAGAGAATATTTGCCTATGTTCTCTTATATGAGTTTTTTGTGATGTCTTGTCATATGTTTAAGTCCTTAAGCCATGTTGTTTGTTTTTGTGTATGAGAGTGTGTTCTAGCATCATTGATTTACATGCAGCTGTCCAACTTCCATTCTCATTATTAATGGGAAAAATGGAAATTAAAACTAGGATGAGCTACCATTTTGCAGTCATCCAATTGGCCATAATCTGAACGTCCCATGAGTACAAGAGAGGATGTGGAATGATGAGACATCATTGTTGGGAGGAATAAACTATGCATAACACTTTGGAAACAATATTGAACTACCTAGTAAATTTGAGCTGCACACAATACGCAACAAATGTCGTTCTCCTCCTTAAATGTAGTGAAGTAGAAGACACCAGTGGACTCAGGAAGACCCTGTGTCAGCCCAGAAGTGGAGCCTGAAGTAGGGTGGAGTAGGTGGTGGGAGGGAGGAGAAGCAGGTCTGAACTCTATTCTTTTTGAGTCATGGGAGGTGAAGGATACACATGTGTTCTTTGGAATAAACAGTGTGAGGTGTTGCTGATGCTGCGATTGTAACTGGAACCACCACAAAGAGTTGAGTGTCCTTGCATATACGGTGGGGCGTGGAGGGGGGTTCTATCTGATGTATCCCCTTGGCTTCCTGGACATGAGAGAACAGTTGCCTGGAATAGGTCGGAGGAGAGAGGGCGAGGTTCAACCCGCAGAATCCATGATCTCATCTCAAATAATCTTAGGTTCACAAACGTGAAGATGTTCAGGCTGCAAAAAACCAGCTTTCTTGGTGAGGGATTTAGCATGTGTATGCCTCTCCAAAGACACCAGCGTTGAAACCAGGACCTGAAGATGTGTACCTAATATGAACAAGCTAATGAGTGAGAATAGGAGCCAGAGCAGATGCATGTTGGAAGTCTTATGAAATCTCCGTATAAATGGTAGAGATGGTCTCAATACATAACAATCGTGAAGGAAGTGGGGAGATGAGCTGTTAACACAACTAGAAGGAACATCTGTGCAGAAACCATACCATAGGTTGTATAGTTGTCATGTCACAACCTGAAACTGAATGACAGAACATTTGGGGGGTTTTGCTGCTTGGTTGACGTTTTTAGAAGGAAAATCATGATCAGTTAAAAGATACTTTCACAACGTAGTACTGATTTCTTTCATGGGAAAATTTTGTAGGTCTTATTTTTCTGCCTAAAAACACATGCCAAGAATTTAACGCAGATCATTTAAAGATGTAAGAAGCTGCCTGTTCCATTGAATTGTTCTGCTCCGTTAGATATTGTCAATGCACCATGTTCATGTCAAAGCTAGGACCTGAATTAAAAAGGACAATGTTGGGAAGATAATGAGCATGATGTGAAATTATACGACCCAGATTTGATTTTCCCACCTAGTTTTTCTCATTTTCACTTTCTCTCTGTTTGATTCAAAAATCTTTTGAGTGGTAAATTCTGCAAACTTAAATTGTCTAGAGAATATATTTTCACGACCATCTTAGCATGGTTGCAACATTGCTGGTTACAAAAATAAGAGATACGTATGATGATTAAAACGAAGGTGCTAAAAATTATTCATAAGTAGCTGCATTCTGATTTCTAGGATTATGTAATAACTTGTGAGTTCCATTTATAGAAGATTAAAATTTTGAAGCATTACAAAGTGATACATAGTACTTATCTTTTCCAGCTATGTTATTTAAATGGATGTGACAGAGAGCCAAGAGCTGTCAGAGCCACTTGAACTTTGAGTTAAAACCCTGCTTAAATCAGCAAATGTGCTTGATGAATCTCTCCAGTTATATACAAATTCAGCCCATTCCATAAAGTACCTAAAGGAAAAGAGAAAACTTTTCCTTTTCCCCTAATGTATAATTTGATTTTTTAATCCCAACCCATCCATGAAGTTTGTCCTTATAGAGTGGGTAAAGTTGACAGTAATGCTTTGAATGTTTATAAGTATTTCACAAGGTATAAATGTTAGAATTAAAAGCCAGGAGTTCCCATTATGGCTCAGTGGTAGTGAACCCAGCTAGGATCCAGGAGGATGAGGGTTTGATCCCTGGCCTCACTCAGTGGGTTAAGGATCTGGCATGGCCATGAGCTATGGTGTAGGTTGCAAACACGGCTTGAACCCTGTGTGGCTGTGGCTGTGGTATAGGCTGGTGGCTGCAGCTCCAATTTAACCCCTAGTCTGTGAACTTTCATATGCCACAAGTGTGGCCTAAAAAAGAAAAAGAAAAACTAATCACAAGTTAAAACATTTTAAAATATACATTTTTTTGGGTTGTAATTTTGTATGGCATTACCCTTGTTTTTATGAATTGAAAACAGAAATCGACTCAGGGGTTTAGCCTCTAAGAAAATAGTAACGAGTGCATGAAAAGACATATAAGACAGCAAAGTCAATATATATCTCCATTATAAATATGTAATACATGTACAAATTATGTGATCATATATCTGCATATATGTTACATATTCATGGCATCTATAATTGTGATCATTATATAACACTATCTTAAGTATTATTTATACGAGCAAATATTTATATGTAATATATTGTTGAATGTTATGTATGGCATATTGAACTTTATTAATATGTGATATATATATCACATTGCAGACTGAAAATTAAATGGTAGGAAGACATGGGAAAAAAACAGACATGGCCTCAGACATGGCCATGGAATTTTAAGGACTGCACCCTGCCAGGAGAAGACAACCCTGCACTCTGGCCAGGGTTAGGGAGCCGAGACAGAGTTTTCCGAAGGGTATAGCCAGTGGAGACAGTAAACCTTAGGCCAGAGAGGGGGTGGGATGCTTGACCTGAGACCTGGCCCTTCGCCCAGGCCCTGGGAAGGACATTCAAAGTGGGCCAGGTGTGTGCTGCTCCCTGGCTGCCAGGGGAAGCAAACACTTAATTGTTAAGATTCCTGAGGCCTGCAGGGAGCTCACGGTGGGGGCTCACTGGGTGCATCTGCAGCAGAGCCCTTGTGCTGGGAGCCAGGGCAAAGAGCAGATGTCGTATAGATGTCACAACCCTTGGAATATGGAACGGATGGATGAAGATGTTGCAGGGAATAAGAAACAGTTCACAGAAATACGGGTGCAAGTAGAGGTTATTAGGAATGAGGAGAAACATTTGAAACACTTTTAAAAAGAACTGGAGATGTGAAGTACAGTTGCTGAAACGAAAAGACCCTCAAGTGACAGGTTCAGTAGAAGATGTAACTGGACAAGATGATGCTGGAGTCGGGGCTCTCCAGAGAACAGAACCTCAGAGGGCACACGTGCACATGCATGCGCTCGCGTGCGCACACACACAGAATCAGGTGGATCGTGAGGGGTAGGTGCATGAGCAATGGAGGCCGAGAGGTCCCAGGATCTGCCACCCACAAGCTGGCTTCCCAGAAAGCCGTGCTGTAGTTCAGTCCAAAATGCATGACCTGAGAACCAAGAGCCGTGAGGTGCGAGGGCAGGAGCAGGTCAGAGACTCAGCTCCAACAGAGAAAGCACTTTGTCCCTTCTTCTGCCTTTGTGTTGCTCGGGCCCTCAAGGGACTGGCGGATACCCAACCCATGAGGTACCACCTTACACCGGCCAGAATGGCCATCATCAAAAAGTCTAAAAGCATGGAGTTCCCGTCGTGGCGCAGCGGAAATGAATCCTAGTAGGAACCATGAAGTTGTGGGTTCGATCCCTGGCCTTGCTCAGTGGGTTAAGGATCCAGCATTACCATGAGCTATGGTGTAGGTTGCAGACATGGCTTGGATCTGGTGTGGCTGTGGCTGTGGCTTAGGCCAGCAACTACAGCTCTGATTCAACCCCTAACCTGGGAACCTCCATGTGCCACAGGTGTGGCCCTAAAAAGCAAAACAAAACAAAACAAAACACTTAACAATTCAACTGTTGTGCTAGTGAACTAACCGTTAATTAATGATACAACCATACACATATTCTTTAAGAAACTATAGAAAGAAGGATTCCTTTCTCTCTTTATGAGGCCACCTGACCCTTGATACCAAGGACTTTGCAGGAGAAAGTGAATTATACCAATATCTCTCATGAATATAAGTAGAAACATCCTAATAAAACAATAGCAAATTCGATGATATGTTAAAAACAATATTTCATCACCAACTGGGGCCTATCAAAAGTAAAATCACAAGGACAAACCAGAACATACCCAGCAGAATGGCTAAATTATTTTTTGAAATAACAACATGAAGTATTGGCAAAGATATAGAGTAACTGGAAGTCTCATACTTTGTTGATGGGATTATAAAGTGACACACTTGGGAAAATTATTTGTCTCTGACATTATTAAATAAATCCTCACCAAATGATCAGGCAGGTTCACTCCTACATATATATCCAAAAGAAATTAAGCATTTCTTTACGAAAAGAGTTATTTAGAAGATATAGGAGTTCCTGTTGTGGCTAGCGGGTTAAGAACCTGATGCCTCCACGAGGATTCAGGGGCAATTCCTGGTCTTGCTCAGGTAAGGATCCAGCATTGCCACAAGCTGTGGCACAGGTTTCAGATGTGGCTGAGATCCGGGGTTGTTCTGGCTGTGCCGGGGGCCTCAGCTGCAGCACCAGTTCAACCCCTGGTCTCAGAACTTCCGTATGTCACAGGTATGGCCCAAAAAAGAAAAAAAAAAAAAAAAAAAAAAAAGGAAGATAGAAAATTAGCAGGATTAAAAACAAAGGAAACAGCCATCATTTAGAAAATAAGGAAACTTTCCTATATTCAAACAATGGAATATTGCTTAGAAAAGAAAAGAAATAAGCAGTATATGTGACCATGTTGATGAATGCTAAAAATGTGCTGTGTAAAAGAGAACCAAAATACATACATACTGTGTGAGAAACGCTTGCATCAAATTGTATGTCATGCCCAGCTAAATTGGAGGTACCATCCAGAATATCAGGCACCTCGGAGAGGAGGTTGTTGACTGGTTAGGGTTTGGCAGCTTTGTGTGGTGATGGAAGTGTTGTGTACCTTTTGATCTGAGTGCTAGTTACTTGACCATGTGCCTGTCTAAAAAGTTACCAAGCATCGCAGTCAAGACGTGGGCATTTGACTACATGTAAATTGAGCCTCCATAAAAATGCACACATTTAATAAATATAAAATAACACAGAAGGAGAGTTCCTGTGAGGCTCAGCGGTAACGAACCCAACTAGTATCCATGAGGATGCAGGTTCAATCCCTGGCCTCGCTCAGTGGGTTAAGGATCCAGCATTGCCGTGAGCTGCGGTGTTGGTCGCAGATGAGGCTCGGGTCTGGCGTTGCTGTGGCTGTGGTGTAGGCTGGCAGGTGAAGCTCTGATTCAACCCCTAGGCTGGGAACCCCCATATGCTGCAGGTGTGGCCCTAAAAGGCAAAATAAAAAACTGAGATGAGCTAATGTACTAAGTCCAGCAATTCTGCTTTTGTCTAACCATCACATTCAAAACCTCCTGAGCAAAGAAGGCTAAAGAGAAAGGCAGGCATGGGCCGGGTCACATCAGCCAGAGACAAAGGAAGAGGGCAAGAAAGGCAACATCAGTATCAAGTCAAGCTCAAAACACTGTATCGCCAAGAATAGATATTGATGAAATAAATATAGTATCGACTTGGACTTTTCATGGAGCTGCCAAATCCCGGAATCAGTCTGCCTCAGTGAAAGAAACACAGGCTAAATAAGTAACTTTCCCACAGAACACCAGGGCCAGGGTTTATAAAAAGATAATCCCTGGAGTGTATCTTTGTATATCGCCTGTTCTAAAAAAACTTTTTTTTTTAAATATAAAAAATCTGCACGTCTGAATCCCAGAACCGTCTCCCATAAAAATAGCAGTTAAACTCTCTCATGTATGAACATCGATACAGGAAGGCCATTAAATCGAGAGAGGCCTGGAGCTCCCATTGTGTCTCCTCGATAACGAACCCAGCTATTATCCATGAACATGCAAATTCTATCCCTGGCCTCGCTCAGTGGGTTAAGGATCCGGCATTGCTGTGACCTGTGGTGTAGGTCACAGATGTGGCTCAGGTCTGGTGTGGCTGTAGCATAGGCTGCTTCATATGTCGTGAGTGCAGCCCTAAAAAGACGAAAAAAGAGAGAGACTCAGACTGCTCACTTCCCCAGCCATGTCCACATCCCCAGCAGTTTTCTGATGCAGCTCTCTTTTCATGAGTGAGCCTCAGGAAACCCTTGATAATACTGTCTTTCTTCGCTTTGTGCAATAGTAGGAGTTGCCCAAAGAGCCACTCCGGTGCTTTGTGGGTCCTTTTCTACCAAACAATAATAAAGGAGGGAACCTCTTGCTAGCAGTGTGTGCACACTTGCCGGGCTTCTTGGTGATAGAAAAACTCTAACTGCTTGGAAGGGCTAGAAGCGGGCCCTCCTCTGGGGGTCACGGGAACACATAGACAGGCTCTGAGGCTGGTGCTCCTTCCTGGGGTCCTGAGTGCTGCCTGCAGCAGCTTCACACCTTCAGGAGGCATCCACCAGCACGAGGATCCAGGTCTTAATTCCTTAGCTGTGAAGCGTGCCTGGCCGTGCTGAGCAGACTGTCCTCACTCTTGATCACCACACACATCCGTTTCAAAACATTCGACTTCTTCCAGGAAGGAAGGGCATTCCTGGTTTTGGCAGGTCTTTAACCCTCCCCACTGTAACCTCTTCCAGCAGGATAAGGATTAGAAGCAGCAGGAATGTTAGACCTCTTGAAACCTTCCCTTTGGCTGCCATGAATACCAAGCGTTAATCAGTTTGCTGTCTGGAATTCCATCTACCTGAGTGATGACTCTTAAAATAGTCATGTGAGAACTTACACACTCAAATGAGTATTTTCCTTCAGAGTAGCCTCCTTGAGAGGCTACCCACATTCCAAAAATGTTATCATGGCCCTAAAGGAGACTGAACCTTTGTTCAGTTGTCTTTGTTTATTTTTAACTCAGTGAATTTTATGATATTATAGTTGTACAATGATCATCACAACCCAATTTTGCAACAGTTCCATCCCAAACCCCCTGCCTGTCCCTCCTCCCCCAACCTGTCTTCTTTGGTAACCTTCAGTTTTTCAAAGTCGTTGAGCCAGTTTCTGTTCTGCAGATAAGTTCGTTGTATCCTTTTTTTAAGACTCCACACATAAGTGATAACATGTGATATTTGTGTCTCACTGTATAACTTTACTTAGCATGATAATTTCTAGGTCCGCCCACTGCAAATGCCATTATTTCTTTCCTTCTAAGGGCTGAGTAATATTCCATTGTGTATATGTACCACATCTTCTTAATCCATTCCTCTGTCGGTGGACATTTATATTGTTTCCATGTCTTGGCTACTGTATACAGTGCTCCTGTGAACACTGGGGTGCATGTATCTTTTTCAGTCATGGTTTTCTCTGGATAGATGCCCAGAAGTGGAATTGCTGGATCAAATGGTAATTCTATTTTTAGTTTTCTGAGGAATCTCTGTACTGTTTGCCATAGTGATTGCACCAATTTACATTCTACCCACAGTGTAAAAGTGTTCGTAATTGGTATGAGAACGAGCTTATGAGTCATGAGAAGGAGATAACTGGTATGCACTGAAAAATTAGGTCCCAGACATTGTCTAAGCACTTTCACATAGAATATCTCAGATGAAGGAAGTATTATTTTTTTTCTTTTCTGCAGATGAGGAAATGTGTCTTGAGACTTGAAGTTGTCAAAAAAGTCAAATTGAAATATTACAGTTTTTGCTTTTCTGTTCATAAATTAATAGCATCAAATCAAATCACTTTCTTCACTGGCCTATTTATCTCAGGGCCAAAGTAGCTATAGCTCTTTTGTAGTTCCAAGCTTGCCTCAAAAGACTTTCACAGTTGTGTTCTTTAAAAGCCAAGTCAGATAAATTTCAACAGTAATGTTTGGTATAACTAGATAAGATTTATTCAGAAATTAATTATGCTCACTAATAACAAAAAAAATCAGTGAGGATAAAGTCAAGAATGTCTTTGTAGGGATTCTGGATGATTCCAGAGGAAATATTTATTCTTTATTATCTAAAAATATTCACCTGGAATAGTTTTTACATCTTACTATTGTAAAGAAATTACTTGCTGTTTTATGGGAACCTCGAGTGGCTGGATTGAAAAATGATCAAGAAAGGCATGTATCATTTTTGGGTAGTCTGCTTTTGTTTGGGGGCAAAGCATCGTTTGAAATACATGTTTTGGCTATTGAAAGGTCTCCTGGGGGAGTTCCCCTTGTGGCTCAGTGTAAATGAACCCGACTAGTATCCACGAAGACACAGGTTCGATCCCTGGCCTTGCTCAGTGGGTTAAGCATCCGGGGGCGTTGCTGTGAGCTGTGGTGTAGGTTGCAGACATGGTTCTGATCTGGCGTTGCTGTGGCTGTGGTATAGCACAGCTATAGCAGCTACAGCTCTGATTGGTTCCTTAGCCTGGGAACCTCCATATGCTGTGGGAGTAGCTCTGAAAGACACAAAGACGAAGAAGGAAAGGTCTCCTTGCATTTGACACAATGGTTATGTGACACAGATGGTGAAGAAAGGCAGTGATTATGCCTTTGGCACATCACAGGCGAAAGTTGAAAATGACTAAGTCTTCTTGGGATACAAGATTGGAGGAGGAAGGTCTTGCTGAGACCCTAAGATTCCATCCACTTCAGGAACTGGTACTTTCTCGATGCTGGAGTTAGCTTGGCTTTGCTGGGCAGGGAGAAACTGTCTAGTTCATGAATCAACACTAAATCATGTTTGTATGCCGTGAAAATGATACCACCCCCATCACCTGATCACAGCAAGTTGCACTAGAAACACCCCTCTGCCCTGAGCACTGGCTGTCCCTTCTCTGAACATGGGGCTTCCACCCACATGTTACAAAAGCCATTTCAGGTACTTTCTTATCTTT
The DNA here is from genome assembly GCF_054392235.1 of Sus scrofa. Lineage (NCBI taxonomy): Eukaryota > Metazoa > Chordata > Mammalia > Artiodactyla > Suidae > Sus > Sus scrofa. The sequence goes on from NC_139401.1 coordinate 8,218,564, forward strand.
GCTTTAGTCTTCAAAGACATCGAGAACAGGTTTCAGGCAGGTCCACAGATCTTAAGTGATAGAGTTGGAATTTGTTGCCTGGTTTCTTGGCACCACAGTTGGAGTTTTTTTTCAGCTCTTAGAGGGTAAGGGTTTGGCCAACAGTTGGCATCAAGGGGAGAGTCACGGATGAGGGAGATTCGGGAGGGCGGTGGGTGGGGGAAGGGTGGGGTTGTTATTTCCACGTGGTGAGTGTCATCCTGGATAGGCTCAGTGTCCTTTGGGTCCTCAGGTTTCCGTCGGTCTAAACACCTGCTTGTCACATCTTCTCTGCAGGGGTATGGGGGTCACAGACCCAGACCCAAGACACAGAAATCTGTCTCCTCACTGCATGGGGAGCACAGCCGCCTCACTGTCTTCACACAACTTGCCTCAAAAGAAAATCATTTATGGTGTTTCAAAAGAACTTCTATTTCATAGGTGAAAACAACTTTCCAACTCCCCCAAGAATGAGGCAGGGGGGCAGGGAGGAAGGGCGTGTGGAAAAATCCCGGAAAATTAAAGAAGAGATTCTGTGACCAATAAATTCTTTCCAGATATTTAGGACTGTTTACTTTCCTATTTATTTCTTTCTGGACAAAGTACGTTTTATTTTAAAAATCAGTTTAGAAAAATTTCATTGGGTGTGTGATGTGAACGGGTTGGGAAAGGTTGCTTTTGCATTTTAAGCTTATGTAATGCTGAAATCATTGAATTGAAGATTTAGAAATAGAAACTGAATATAGAAATACGCTTAGGGTTTTTTTCCTCCCCTCATAAAATCTTTGCTCTGGAAACCTTAACGTTTCATATGGTTTGTCCTAATTGGGTTGTCCTCTGAAGAAGTTTTAATGCCAGCAAATACCATTTCAATCATTAGCACTTTGCCAAGAATAGTACAATAGAAAGTTTCATTTCTGATGACAGAAAGCATCGGGAGGAAATGAGTTAAAAAGAAAAAAATTTCCATTTATTTAAAAGGACACCATATGGAATGATTTATTCAATCTAATTTTATATTAGATTTCTTCATTAAATTCTAAATCTGCACTGCTTTTGAGACATGGTTATTTTATGTTCCATTTAAAGTTGTACATGGTTAATTTCAGAGATTTAGAATTAAATGGAAGCCATAATATGCTCTTTTCTTTTGTGTTAGAGTGATATTTTCTAAGAGATGCTTAAAAGATACAAAGCTGCTTATACAACATTGGAAAAAAATAAGTGAAAAATTATACAGCTCTTTCAGGGAGGTCAAGGAAAAGTAAGGACTATTCAAAAAATAAGTTTTATTGGAGTTCCTGTTGTGGCTCAGCGTTAACAAACCCGACTAGTATCCATGAGGACTCGGGTTTGAACCCTGTCCTCACTCAGTGGGTTAAGGTTCGGGCATTGCCATGAGCTGTGGTGTAGGTTGCAGATGCGGCTCAGATCCCACACTGCTGTAGCTGTGGTGTAGGCCGGCAGCTATAGCTCCATTTCAGCTCCTAACCTGGGAACCTCCATATGCTGCAGGTGCGGCCCTAAAAAATACACAAAAAAAGTTGTATTTTTGGATCAATGGCTATGAGAATATTTGTTCACATTTTGAGATTATCCCACCTATTGCTCTTTCCATTTGTAAGAGGAAATATTTCTAAGTCACTTGGATAAGAGAAAATGAGTTTCTTCTCATCTCCTGTGCTAAGGAGAATACAACTGACCCTGTGGTTTCTGGCTTTGAACAGGAAGATGACAATGCTCACAGATGACAACATTGTGGATTATCAATTAACCTGACAGCACCAAAAATGTATCATTTTACTGCGGACAATTTACATCATATTGTACTCTAAAGTCATTCATAGTCAACCTTGAGAAATGTCAGGTATTTCAAAACAAGACACCCATCTCATTTCTGCACGATGATCTACTTTACCTCAAAATATCACAGTTCAAATACCCTGCAGGAGTTCCCGTTGTGGCGCAGTGGTTAAGAATCTGACTAGGAACCATGAGGTTGCGGGTTCGATCCCTGGCCTTGCTCAGTGGGTTAAGGATCCGGCGTTACTGTGAGCTGTGGTGTAGGTTGCAGACGCTGCTCGGATCCCACGTTGCTGTGACTTTGGTGTAGGTCGCAGACGCGGCTCGGATCCCGCATTGCTGTGGCTGTGGCATAGGCCGCTGGCTGCAGCTCCGATTCCACCCCTAGCCTGGGAACCTCTATATGCCGCAGGAGTGGCCCTAGAAAGACAAAAAGACAAACAAAATACCGTGCAAAAGGGGGATCTTATTAACATGCCTTCATTTGCTTTCCAAAGAAAAGAAAAAATGTACTTAGTGATAATTTGGTTACTTCCCTGGGAAAGAGGTCACTCAGGTGTAGTAAGGTGAGTTTACATGCCAGGGCCAAGCCCTGTGTAGGGGTTTTGTTTGGCTTGTTTTTCATGTGTCTATATGTGCAAGTGTACGTGCGTGTATGTGTATGAGGTGTGTTTTTTTTCATTTTTTCAAGTTTTATTGAAGTGGAGTGGATTGACAAGGTGGGATCATCTCTCCTGTACAGCAAAGTGATTCAGTGACGTATATACTCACTTCCCTTCTCTTTCAGATTCTCTTCCCACACAGAGGATCACAGAATGTTGGGTAGAGTTCCCTGTGCTAGAGAGCAGGTCCCCACTGGCCAGTCCTTCCATATAACGCAGTGTGCATCTGCCAGTCCCAACCCCCCCATTCCATATGTGTGTTTTTGATATCGGACTTTGGAGTTTCCTAAGTGCCCTAAGCCTCATTAAAAAGAACAATCATACCCCTTGATTTCATGGCTCATGCCTCTGTTTTATGAATATACAAAAACCTGGACATGGATGCTTAGAGCAGCTTTATGCATAATTGCCAACATTTGGAAGCAACAGAGACATCCTTCAGCAGGGATTGGATAAACTGTGGTCCATCCAGACAAGGGAATATTATTCATTGTTAAAAAGAAGGGAGCTAACACGCCATGAAAAGACATGACGGGATCTTTGTATGCTTATTACTGGCTGAAAGAAGCCAATCTGGAAAGGCTACATACTGTATGACTCCTACTCGGATATTATAGAAATGGCAAAGCCCATGGAGACAGTAAAAAAAAAAAAAAAAAAAAAAAAAAAAGTCCATGGTTACCAGGGACGGGGGGTGAGGAAGGGGCGTATAGGTGGAGCACAGGGGATTTTTAGGGGCTGTGCAGCCACTCTGTATGATACCGTCAGATGGGTACGCAGGGCCCGAAATTATAGAATATTGAGCATCGCAGGTGAACCCTAATGTAAACTGTGGAGTGCGAGTAATAGTTCTGTGTTAGTGGAGGTTCATCAGTTGTAAATAGCAGACTTTGGTGGGGTGCTGATAGGCGGGAGTCAGGATACAGTATACACGGGAGGTCTTTACACCTTTGCTCCATTTTGCTATGAATGAAAAACTACTCTAAAAGATAAAAGACTATTTAAAACATGTGTATGTATGTATGGGGGGTGTAAAGGACCTTCTGTCTGTTTTACAGAGTTGTATGTAGAAAGACAGGCACCACGATATCACTTCTGTGTGAACTCTCAAATGTGACACAAATGAGCTTATCTATGAAACAGAGTCACAGAGAGAATGGACTTGTGGTTGCAGAGAGGGGAGGGGGAGGGAGTGGGATGGACGGGGGGTTTGGAATTAGTAATGCAACTGTTATATATAGAATGGGTAAGCAATGAGGTCCTGCTCTATAGTACAGGGAACTATGTTCATTATATGTTGACAGACCGTAATGGAAAAGAATACAAAAAAGAATGAATATATATATGTGTGTGTGTGTGTGTATACGTGTGTGTGTGTGTGTATATATATATATATATATATATATATATATACATCACTTTGCTGTACAGCAGAAATTAACACACATTGTAAATTATATTTCAGTACAATTTTTTTAAAATGAGAGCTTTGGAGTTCCCGTTGTGGTGCGGCAGAAGTGATGCCAACTAGGAGTCATGAGGTTGCAGGTTCGGTCCCTGTCCTTGCTCAGTGGGATAAGGATCCAGCGTTGCTGTGAGCTGGAGTTACAGGTCACAGATGCAGCTCGGATCTGATGTTGCTGTGGCTGTGGTGTAGGCTGGCAGCTGTAGCTCCGATTGGACCCCTAGCCCAGAAACCTCCATATGCCATGGGTGTGGCCCTAAAAAGCAAAAATACTAAAATAAAATGAGAACTTTATGTGTCATAGCAATGAAATGATAACTTATTAAAAAGAAAAAAAAATCTTAGCCCCTGATTGAGCTTCAAGGAAGATCCAGGGTAATTCACCTTCATTCTGTGAATGGTTCAAAGCCTCTGTATGTAGCACATTTTGCTGAGTTAATTTCAACAAGTGTATTGCTCTTGAAAATCCTGGTCGTTAAATGTATGCTAGCCTTTTTCTTTGACAGATTTCCTTCATCATCTGTCTATAGAATCAGCAAAGGTCATGTGTTGGAAATAATCACTCAGTCATTTTTTGGTAATTCTGTGCAGATGATAGCTTTTCCTTCTATGCAACTGGGAGACAGATGTTTTGAAGGCGTACCATTTTGGGAAGCACATGAATAATTTATGTCTTCTTTCACAAGTGACTTTTGTCCAGTAAACACACCAGGGGATAAAGGCAGCACTGGGGCTTGGTCGTTGGTCACAGGGGACATGCACCCAAGAAAGAAGAGCGACTTTGCAGGAGACACCCACACCTGCCCTCAGTGAGACCTGCCCAGTTCAGCTGAGCCACACAGTCTCCTTCTGAAAGTGCTTGTTCTTGAGTCCTTGGATGTGTAAGTCTATGTATGACATTCCTGGCTACACATGGGCGCTCCCATCTCTTCACTTCCCAATGGTCTGCGAACTTTGGTAAAAGCTTCTTCTCTGTCTTGGTACATAATTACCATCTCTGCATCCATTCATACATTTATCGGTCCACGCAGTAACTGAACTTGGGTAGTGCACTTTCCTAGCTTTTATTTACTTATTTAGTCTTTTTTTAGCGCCGCACCCGTGGCATATGGAGGTTCCCAGGCTTGGGGTGGAAGCACAACTGTAGCCCCTGGCCTGCACCACAGCCACAGCAATGCCAGATCTGAACCACATCTGCGATCTACACCATAGCTCATGGCCAAGCTGGATCCTTAACCCACTGAGTGAGGCCAGGGATCGAACCTGCGTTCTCATGGATCCTAGTCAGATTCGTGTCTGCTGCTGTGCCATGATGGGAACTCCCACTTTTCTATCTTTGATGAACCTTGAAAAACTGAGTATGAGGTTCTTCTTGCCTCAAACACTGCTTTTTGCATCATTTTCTGTGGCTGGGTAGCAGAATAACCACTTGAGCTCTACACTGGTTTTGACGGTGGATGATGGTCTAATGAGTTCATGCTCCTCAGATCAGAATTGCCTCGCCTCAAGGACACGACCTGTGGAAGGAAATTCAGACCCTGTGCAACCACGGGGCAGAAAGAGGGTTTCCTTGTATTTGGGTGAGAGTTCTGTGACCCATTTTGCGGTCCTATTTGTAGCTTTTTTATTCAATAGTTTAGTAGCTGGCACTAGTCATCTTAATTGGAAGCATCCTACTTTCAAACCATGCTACACAGACACACTCCATGAAAAGTATTCCTTATTACCATAAACTTTAGGCAATGTGTTTTATTTAAAATTTGGCTTACTTGGATGAAATATTTATTTGTCAGCTTTGTTCTCTAGAGAAAGGACTGTACTTTATTAAAAGTCTCCATTTTTCCTTTGATACTGTTTTCCGTTTTCCTTACATGCAGCTCACTCCGTGAGTTTCAGCGGCATCAACTGTGCATAACCAATTTGCCACAGCTCCAATGGAACTCTGTTAGGAAGTCCATGCTTGGGGTAAAATTCTTTTATTTTCATGTACCTCATTCCTTCTGTAAGTCAAATCCATCCTGAGTTTGATGTATGATTTGAGCCTTGAGGAAATGCAGTGTCTCTCATATTTGCCATCATTTAAATTAGCTTGAATTGACTGGATACTCTGTAGAGATGGGCTCAGCTTCCTTCTGGGACTGTTATGGATGTGTTAGTGCTGGGGCTGTGAACTCCTACCAACGTGTGACAATGGCTTCTTTGAATTTTGTAGCACTGGAACTCATACTGACTAACTTATGTGAGATTGAAGAAACCTGACCCCTATATTTTTTTAAGTGAACAAATGACATAGCTTTTTTTTCCCCCGCTTGCAAATGCATTCATCCTATCTTTGCAGGAAACAAAGGGATGATTTAATCTGATTCCTCTTTGTACAATGGAGGGATCTATGATTTAACAGGGTTTTAACAAAGGTTACAGGAGATGAGGTTCCGAAGGAAAAGGTGAGGAGTGAGTGGAGAGGACTGATCTCTGATGGATGCCGTGATGCTGTTGTGTGCGATGCTGTAGATCTGGGTCCATGTCATGACGCATTTGTCAAATCCTGTGGCATGTACGGCCCTCAGTGTGAGCTGTGGACTTTGGGTGATGATGGTGTGTCTGTACAAGTTTGTTGATTGTAATAAACATGCATGGTTGTAGAAAGTAGCGATCAAGGGGGAGGTGGTGCTGCCTTTCTTGCTGCTCAATTGTTCAGGGGAATCTAATACAGTGAAAAGGGGGAAATAATTACTCCTTTGCTATCCATAGCTTCTATTAAAATAATTAATTTCTTTGTTACTGTGTGACAATTAGGAAGGTTCTTAACCTCTCTGTGCCTCTCTTTTTTCCGTCTGTTCAATGGGAATCTAGCTTGAAGAGTTATACCATATAAATAGGAAGTAATACAAAGTCACTTTGAATGCACGTGGAAGGTAGTTTTGAGTATGTGGTAGTGATTTCACTTGCTGCCTTTTTGGATTAAATGTTTATCCTAAGATGCTTCTTGTTAACTTTCCTACCATCATCATTTATAATGCATTTATAAAATATTTAATATTTAACATTCTGATTCTAATGCATAGTAATATCTTAAAATAATTTTTTAAAGTTTTAAATATCATGGTATCTCTATTATCACTCAATGCAGAGAGAAGAATATTAAACTCAACTCCATAACTTCATGATATATGTGTGTGTGTGTGTGTGTTTAATCATGAACTGTGTGCCTGGCTTTCTTTTTTTGTCTTTTTAGGCCTGCACTTGTGGCGTATGGAGGTTCCCAGGCTAGAGTTTGAATCAGAGCTGTAGCCTCTGGCCTACACCATGGCCACAGCAATGCCAAGTCTGAACTGCATCTGTAACCTACACCACAGCTCATGGCAACGCCAAATCTTTAACCCACTGAGCAAGGCCAGGGACTGAACCTGTGTCCTCATGGGTACCAGTCAGATTCATTTCCAATGAGCCACCGTGGGAACTCCTGGCCTTCTTTTGAATACTAGTGGTAACAGCCTGTTGGTACATTAATAATATTGTCTACACTACTTGGTGGGGGTGGGGTGAGAAGGACATAGTATGATAACCAGCCTGAACTGGACTACTTTGATTATGTCACTGCCATCCTTCAGTCCTTTCTTTTGGGAGAGCCATTCCTGTGAACTTGGGAGTGTTACCCTTCATTACAAAGTGTCACCATCAAATGACCACAGATCTGCTGTGCCCAGGCTTGCCTCTCAACCAAAGAAACAAAGTGTCACATCAGACTAGGACAGATGAGGAGGCAGGAAAACAGCTGAGGACTGTTACATGCAGAATTATCAACTATGAGTAAAGTATCACTTTGCACTTGGCTCTCTCATTAGCACAGCATGATGGAAGAGGAGCATGCCAGGGGTGGGAAGAAAATTCAGAAGCCAGGCATTAGAATTGCATCCCCTTCCACCAGGAAGAGAAGAGCAGTGCCTTCACTGGCAGTGCTTTGCCCAAAGGATGGATTCGTGGGCTTTCTAGAATGGAAAAAAAAAAAAAACCCTGGGGGTTAATGGCATCACACATTCTCCTTCCAGTGTCTGGGGCATCGTGGAGACACGTGACTGTGGCAGTACTGGTGGCTTTCAGGTGGCGGAATAGTCCACAAGCCAAGGAGTGCATGGATGCAGGCACCACTAGAAGCTGGGAATGTCCAGGAAACAGAGCCTCCCCTGAGACCTCTAAAAAGGGAACAGCCTTGCTTCGTGGCTTTAGCCCATGGGACCTGTGTGGGACTCCTGACTTCCAGAAATGTAGAATGTTTGTTTGTCTTATGCCACTGCATTTGTGGCACAAGGCTAGTTATGGCAGTGATAGAAAGCTAGTCATAGGTGTCTCATTCGTGAATTCAGCAAACATTGTTGAGCGTTGGATAAATGAGATATGACACCTGCTCATTTAATTATGTAGCATGGTAGGCATTAAAATGGAAATGAGACCAGAACGCCATGGGATAAGAAAAGAGAGCACCCTGAATGATGCTCATGAGGGAAAAGCTGGGATGGAGGGGTTGTGTTGTTTCATCTGGAGCACTAGAAAATTGCCAAGACGAGAAGAGCAAAAGAACACTGTTTTTTTCCTGTGTTAACGTCTTATTGAAGTAGAGTTCATTTACAATGTGTGATTATTTCTGATGTACGACAAAGTGGTTCAGTGACACATCCACTCTCTTTCAGATTCTTTTCCCCCATAGACCACACTTTTTTTTTTTTTTGGTATTTTTAGGGTCACACCCAGGGCCTATGGAGGTTCCCAGGCTAGGGTTTGAATTGGAGCTGCAGCTGCTGGCTTACACAGCAGCCACCGTAAGGTGGGATCCAAGCCTGTCTGTGACCTATACCACAGCTCACCACAATGCTGGATCTTTAACCCACTAGTGACGTCAGGGATTGAACCTGCATCCTCATGGATACTAGTTGGGTTTGTTAACTGAGCCATGACGGGAACTCCCTTTCCTTTTTGTTTTGTTTTTTTTTTTTCCCATACAATATTGAGTTAAGTTCCCTGAGCTGTAGAGCAGGTCTCTGTTGACTGTCCAGTCATGTACAATAGTGTGCATATGCCAGTCCCAAACCCCCAGGCCATCTCTCCCTTCCCCTTGGGTAACTCTTCGTTTGTTTTTGAAGTCTGCGAGCCTCTGTAAGAAGAAGTTGTTTCTTCTCGTGTCCCCACTGAGCTCCGGGTCTGCCATCATTAGTGGCTGCTGTATCGTAAGCGAGTGGGTGCATTAGTTCAGCCCGAGGCTCCCCTACGTGTTCTTTCCAACCGTCTTGGGGCCACATGCATCCTGAAGAGCCCTGTCTCCACACGTGCAACCTTCTGTGCCTGCAGCGGCCCAGACAAGGGCCTTCTCTGGCTGCAAAAGCCGTCCCGGCCTTTGGATGTGCTCAGAGTTAAAGTCCCTCCTGAGTGGGGATCGGCAGTAACACCCAGTTAAAGAGGGTGCGAGCGGGAGATGCGTAGGGCTCGTCCCTGGTCCAGGCCACTCTGAGCCAAGTCCCGCGGCCTGTGGGCTTCCCTGGGGACCGAGCCGAGTGGTCCAGGGCCGTTTCCCGCACAGTGACACACCGGTCACCTGCACCATCCCTTCTTCTCCACTCCCCTCTCACCTCCTTGTTCCATCTTGATTCTCATGCTCACCTCCCAGAGGAGCTAGTAGCCCTCCACTCTGGATTTCGAGATTCACTCTGGGAGAAAAGCCCTGTAGCACCCTCCTGGATATTTTTCAATCCATGGAGAATTGACAGGTAGCGCTGAAATGTGGGGGCTGTCGCGTTACTGATGATGGGTATTATCTTGCGTTGTCGTGCCTCGGGGACCTCATTCCTCGGTACCTTTCAGTGCCTGCCACATGCTAGCATCCTGCCAGCATGATTCAAGCAAAATCTCAGGAGTTTTTAAAAATGATGACATCGTAGACAATGATGCTCAAATCACCTTGACTGTAGGCAATGTGAGTAACTCTGAAGAAGAAAGAAAAGCCCACCGGATGATGCATCAGAAACCAGGGCATAGTTTCCCTTGGATGGCGTCGTGTAGAACTTGGCATATGATCTAAGCACGGAACACTTTGGTCCCTAAACGGGTGCCTGAGGAGCTCAGTCCATCCACAGAGGCACTGGACCAGGGCTCCAGAGGGCCAGCCACCCCAGGCACGGAAAAAAAAGTCGGAATCAAGGCCAAGATGTTCTTGAACTGAATGATGCAGAAGCCATGATGAAGACATTAGCCTTACAACCTCTTTATGACAAATAGAAAGCACAATTATATGGGCTCCTAAAATAATTTTCGGTAATATTTTAAAAAGCGAAAAGGGACCTCAGTAAGTCATGTTCTGTACTTCCTTGCTACGAGACGGAACGATTTACCTCTTCCGGGACAAAAGGATAGACCTCAAATTCTGGAAGATTTACAGACAAGCGCTTCCAACAGCAACCGCATTCGTTTTGTTTTTGAATTTCAGTGAAGAAGAGATGTCCAAATTTTATGGCAGTGCATCTAAGTATATAGATAATTTGTATATCATACCAATGTTTTTTTAAAATCCAGAGGAAATCATGCCATCACTCTCTTTCTTACTAACTTCCTTCCTCCTGCATATGTTTCATGCTCTCTTGACTGATTCTTTGTATCTGGCGTCCTGTAGCTACTGAACCTAGATGAGAAATAAGGACTGCCTGATAATAAAATTCACACTTTGGGAAAATACTGGCACCGTTGCCATTTTCCGGTCATACGCAAAGTTATATAATCCCCCTGGTTTGTTGGCAGAGACTAAAATAAACACTGTGCATTTGTATTCTTGTTTGAAAACTGAATTTGAAGCATGGACCACGGATTCTTAGGCTTCTTTCACTGTCCAAAGAAATGATGTGGTCAAAACATGTCACCCATGTCATAAAATGGCTTAGGTTATCATGGGTGAGATCAGCACCTTTATGAAATTGATAAATTGCTATCAATTTCAGTGGCCATGAAAGCACATTTGTCACCTCTGTTTTCTTCCTGCCGATGGACCTGGCTCAGCACTAACGTCACAGGTCTTCCAGAAGTGCCCCTGACTGTTGCCCTCTCTAAGCAGAGTGAGAAGTCTCCTCCTTTGAGTGGAGACTGTGAAGACGGCATCTTCACCTGCAGTCCTCATGCCAGCACTGCGGTCGACAGGAAAACGTCCCTCAGAAGCCAAGCAGCTGGGCACTTCTGTCTCCCGTGTCTGACTTTTCCTTCCTTGGAACCCAGCGGCGGCTGTGCTGGGCAGTTCCTCACAGGTCTGACTCCCTCTTCCTGGTGGCATCGCCCTTCCTGAGTCCACACTGCTGATCTTAGCTCCTGTCTTGGACCTTCTCAGACTAGAGCTTTGTGGGACCCCAGGGATCACCTGTGAACAAGCTTGCTAATGCAGAAGGACCAGGCACTGATGCTCTTGGGACCACCTGCAGTTCATGGGCATGATGCTGTTGGATGCCGTTGACTCTTGGATAGCACGGGTTTGAGATGCACCGGTCCACTCATCCATGCAGTAAACACTCCAGCATGACGGGATCCCCGGTTGGTTGAATCCAAGGATGCGGAATATTTGGAAGAACCGTGGACACAGTGGGCCAACTGTGAAGTTGGATGCAGACCTTCCACTGCTTGGAGGGTCCACGCCCCAACCCCTGTGTGGCTCAGGGTCGACTGCAAATGCTCTTCCCAAAGGTGAAATTCTAAAAGTCTGTCTGTTCATGCCTCAGCTGATAGGGGTGGATTCACCCCATTCATTCACAGCTCATTCCAGTCTTTACCCCAGTCCCTGAGATACTGCCAAAATCAGCCACCTGCATGAAAGCTGTTGTTTGGGGCTTTCTTTGGGGAAGAACCAGGAGGACTACTTCTTTCCTTCTCTCCTCCCTCCTTCCTTCCTTCTTTGCATCTCTCTCTGTGGTTCTATCTATGTAATCTGTTATATAGTCTATTATTTCATCTAGTCTATCATCTACCATAAAACATGAAGAGGTACAGTGACTTCTAAAGAATCTTTCTAAAAGGATGTTTGTATATGGAAGGCAATTTTATCTGAATCAGTAAAAGCAAAGGATTTCTAATTAGTGATTTTTGCTCTAGTTGCTCAAGTTATTAAAAGACCAAGTGTTATGATCCGGATATTGGTGTACCCCAAATTCTTATGTCTGTGAACCCAGGTGAGGGCCCCCACCAGAACCTGGTCATGCTGGGACTCTGATCTGATTTCCATCCTCCAGAACAGAGGGAGATAAATACCTGGTTTTTATAAGCCTTCCAGTGTATAAGACTGGGTTACAGCAGCCTGAGCTAAGACGCCAGATTTCTCTATTTGTAGAAAGATGACGTGTTGGTTGGAATGAGAAGGTCTGAATAAGTTCAGGAAAAGAAAGTCAGTGACAGAGCCTCTTGGAGATATGTTTGATTGCACATGTAATTTGAGCCTGTTGTTTAGAGAAATGGCACAAAGCAAGCAGGGGGGTCTAAGGTACACCCTCTGGCCAACTCACGCTGAGAATCTACTCACTGGCATGAGTTGAGCAATGACCAAACCCTTCCACCGCTCCTTAATCAGAAACATGATCCCCTGTTACTTTCGTAGCAATAGTGCTATGACGTTCTCTGCTGCTTGCTTTTTCAGTTTTCAATATACATGAGATAAACTTTCTTACTTGATTTTTCTGCACATGACGAGCTGCCCATTGCATCCCAGGGAAACATGGGCCATCAGCCAAGGTCCACTCCCGTTAGATCCTCCTTGGCACCTTCCTATGGTCGGTGTTACATCTATAAGCTCATCAGAGAAGAGCATCCAGGTCCATAGGATGTGTGTACATTCCTGGCTTCATCACCTGCTCGAGCTCTGTCTCTTCCATTCAACAGCGATTGGACAGGCAGCTCTGGCTCATGAGATCATGTAGCATATGTTATGTCCAAACACTGGCCAGGAAATCCCCTGGGGAAGAGATAGAGGGAAAAGACTTTAGATTTGAAACCAGTTCCACTCTATAAGGCACTTCATCAAACCATTTATTCAGCCTACACTGAGTATCCATGAAATAGGTGGTCTCAGAAGATCACGAGGAGCCTTGGGCCACATCTCATGATCCTAGTCTTTCTCCATCGGTGTGAACAGATACTAAGAAGAAGAAATTCTAGAAGCTGTCGGGGTTTAAGCATAAGTGCGTTTCTGTGTTTAGGGCGTTGACTTGGTAATAGCCTGCAGTTGATATTTCCAGATCCCGACTTTTCACTCTTTCCGTATGTGTGGCGCTGGGTGTGTCCAGGATTTCCAGCAGTCCTGCTGCGAATCTTCTCATAAAGTAACTTGGAAGTAAGTGATCCGTCCCCCTCTGGGTGAGCTTTGGTTTTGTTCCCCTCCGTTTCATGTTCCTAAGGGAGAGCCACTTCCAACAAATAGGGAATTTTCATAAGCTCAGAATCATTGCGCACAGTGGAAGAAGCACGACTTTCAGTTTGCGACAGATGGTAAAGAAAAAAAAAAAAAATCTTTGCTCTTGGGAGTTCCCGTCATGGCCCAGCAGTAACAAACCTGACTTGTATCCATGAGGATGTGGATTCGATCCCTGGCCTTGCTCAGTGGGTTAAGTATCAAGTGTCACCATGAGCTGTGGTGTAGGTTGCAGATGTGGCTTGGATCCTGTGTGGCCATAGCTGTGGTGTAGGCTGGCAGCTACAGCTCGGATTCGACCCCTATCCTGCCAACTTCCATATGCCGCAGGTGCAGCCCTAAAAAGACACACACAAAGAAATCTTTGCTCTTGTAAAGAGAGTATAACTTTAAAGATGTTGGAATGGATCCCATCTGATCAGTCACCCAAATAATGGAGCTCGTAGACCTCCTTCCTCAGGAGAGACCCCCTTTCTGCCCCACCCACAGGCCTGCCGTCATACGTACAGCTGGAAATTGTGTGTGCATGTGTTCACCCTCTAACATGAAGTTTCTATGAAAATATAAAATACGTTGCGATTAGCAATGATCTCATAAATGCTAAGAACTGTTCCACACAAAGTATCACACTCGTGGTGGAATTAGATCATGGAAACGCACAGATGTGTGTTGCCAAATGGCTGCAGGCAATGCCTGTTGGTTACGGCCACGATGTGCAAAACTCACGTACTTGGTTTATTAAAATCAAATGATGGGAAGAGGGCTGAATTGGGCAGTTGGCACAGATTCTCTTCAGAGCAAATTCTCTGTCCTTCATCAAAACAAAATCAATTTGCAGCTCATCAGTTAATTGTATCCATGAGGATTCAATCTAGTTCTTCACTCAGTGGAGAATACACTTGACCGTGGTCTGAGATAGGCAGCTTGATGATTTTTTTTTTTAATTCTGCAGTTTTCAAATTCTCCTTAGGACTCTGTCTAAAGTTACTCTCCTGAATTTCCTACTTCACCATTCTTTTTGGGATTTAAATTCTGTGATTTCACTTGGACTTCAGAACCTATCAAAGACCTTTGTCAGTAAATTAAAATACCGTGAAATCAGTTGTTCAGATACAGGCATACATACACATATTCTCTCTCCCCTCTTCGTTTACAAATTTATTTATATGCATGTATCTGTGCTCAAAGGAATACTTCAAACCAAACGTGGGGACATTTGTATTTAAATAATTGCAAATGTTTTTATTAGAAGTGGTACTTAACCCTGTTAATCCTCAGTAGAAATCTTGGTAAGACTCAGTTCTGTGGCGGGACTTCTGCATAGTATCCACTCTGGGATGAAACAGTCATAAACCCAGCCTTGCATCAATCACAGGGCATAGCTTTGATACTGTTTATGTTTTGTGCAACTTTGAACCTGCCAGTATAATAAACAAACCTCTCTCCGTGCTTAGAACTCTCAGGGACTTGCCGTCACATAGGGCAAACCTCAAACACATTGGCTGGCACCTTGGAAGAGTCTGGAGGACTGAGGAGAGTCTTGAGCCCCTCTTGAGGGGTTCTTTTCTTTAGCAGCCCTGCTCCCAACCCCCTCCACTACATCTCATATCAACTTCTCCTGAAGAATCCACAGAAATATCATGCACTGGACACCCCTGAGACCTGCTCATCAAGCTGTTTCCTGCATCTGGATCCTATTCCATCTCTTCTTGGCAATGTCCTACAAAACACAGCTCAGAAGTCACCTGGCCCTGTTACAGAAGCCTCTAAGCCAAGTTTGGGATTCTCCCCTGGTTTTTTCCTAACGTCTCAGCATCAAGCTGCCCTGTCCCTCCTTCCTTCATTCCCAGCAGGGGAAGAAGTTCAGGTGGGCTTCCGGCAGGGGTGTCCCTCTCCAGTTCTGTGCTGTTGTGTCAGATACGCTGAATGATGTCATTGCTTGTGCTGGGGACATGGCTCGGATCGTCAGTGTTGGAAAATGAGACATGAATACGGGGCGATCTCAACAAGGCTCTTCTACAGAAGGGCACAGGTGCTCAAAAAGTGCACGCAAAGAAGAAAAGACCCTCCCATGTATCCCTAACGCAGGGGATGTACCTGTCCCCTTCCCATGGGTCAGGTCAGGGAGGACATTCTTCCCGGTTGGCTAATTTGAAACAAAGTGTTCTTGGGAGAAGAGGGAAAGAGGAGGGGGGTCGCAGGAAGGTGTTTCTGCCAAAACTGGAGCAAAATGGAGTCACCAAGATTGCCTTTGGTGGCAAAGACCTTGTGTTACTTCTCACACTTGAATCATCCTGCTGCCAACTGGACAAACAGGAAGAGCCAGGACACATACAGTGTCAGCCTCTTGTAGGAGTGTTTGCTCACCATGAAATAAGCCTCAAATGGATCATAATCGGATTTCACAGAAATGTCCTATTTCAATTTCCATCAGCCCCCTTAGATTGCGTGGAATAAAATGTGATGAAATCCAGAAAAGCTACATGCTGTAGAATAGCTTTAGTTTTTTCCCCCTAAAACGTACGTCAAGCTGTAAATACGCATTGTTGGCAGAACTTGCCCATGGGTGAGTAGAGTGGGGCTTAGGGGCAGACCACCCACCAGGTCATTTCAGGGACCCAGGACAGTCTCCAGAAAGAACACATTCTCCCTGTCTGCTGGGATCCCACAAACATTTTTGAGACTCCCTGAGACTATTCTTGCCTTTTTGGTAAAACTCACATACGCATCCTAACCTTATTCAACACAGAGCCACAAACCACAAGTGCAGGGGCCATTCAGATAAATTGAGACAAAAGGACTTTTCACTTTTTTGGAAAACCCTGGACCAGTTTTATAAATTGGCACATGGTGCAGAACCATAAAGCAGAGACATATGGAAGCAGAGCTGCTGAGGTTCGACCAGAAGGCCTGCTCCATGGCGTTTGTGCAGAGCATCGGATGAAGTGGGTGGTTCGTGGCCCTTGTGGCTGGTGGGCAAGATGGCACCTGGGCTGGTGCCTTGCCACCAACACGCCTTTGGGTGTTTGGGGAGACTGCTCTCTGCAACCTTGTGGCTCCTTCCTACACAACATGCAAAACCACTCACTTCCCCCCTTATTTGACCTGAGGCAGAGGGAGTGAGTGCACTGTCTAAGGCAGGCATTCTCAGAAAATGGTCTTGGGGGCAGAGAGTGGAAAAAAAATCTGAGTATATTAGATATAAAACATGAAATAATATAGTAGAGAAACACATACAGGGATATCCACAGTTTTAGAATTTCATGGGGTGTTGATGCGCAAAAAAGTTGCAAAAATCTGCTTGGAGGGTGGTCATGAAAAACAGAAGGTTCTTGGCATGCGTGATCCTGTGGTGGATAGGGTAAGGCTTGATGGCACAGAAGGTGAGGAGCAGTGAGCCTGCCACCTGCTTGTCGCAGTCGGACTAATGGAGACACCAGAGAAAAAATATGCCTGGGTAAGAAATAGAGCCAGGGAATTGGGCAATTCTGAGCCTGGTGAGCCACGCAGAGAAAGGGGCTCTTTCTCTAACTTCACCTCTAGCTTAAAGACCGTTTCTTTTTTCTTTTTCTTTTTTTTTTAAGGCTGTATCTGCAGCATGTGGAAGTTCCCAGGCTAGGGGATGAATTGCAGCTACAGTTGCCAGCTGACGTATGCCACAACCACAGCAACACAGGATCCGAGCCACATCTGCGACCTACACCATAGCTCATAGCAACTACAGATCCTTAACCCACTGAGCAAGGCCAGGCTTCAAACCTGCATCTTCATGGATACCAGTCAGGTTCATTACCTCTGAGCTCCTTAAAGACCTTTTCTTGAGCCTTTAAAACATCTTGACCATATCCTATTGCTGTCCAGGCATTTCCAGTTATGAGCATAAGTCTCCTTTTTGTGGGAAAGTGTCGTTTTTCTGGTGAGAAATGGTCCCGTGAGTTTCAAGTTTGGGTCCAACCCTATGAGTCTCTTCTGAGCCCAGCCTGTGGCTGAGGGTCGTACAGAAGGGAAAGAGTATAGGGTTTGACTCTTTCCTCTGCCGCCTCCTTTTCCCGCTCCGCCTCTTACAGGGGTGGAGCAGCTGAAAAAGAATGTTTTTAAAGAGGGGAGATGATTTCTGGAGCTGATCTTGCCATGTTAGGGTTCTCTTTGCTTGTGTTGGCTGGTGATCAGCGCCAGTTTGGGGGCAGGTGTTTGAGTGCAGGATGCAGGTCTTCTTATGAATTGACAATGCTTGTTCTTGGGGAGGCCTGGGCGTGTCCTCGCAGGGCACAGCTGCCCTTGGTAGCAACGAGCCGTCCAGCTCTCAGAGATTTCTCTGCGTGTGACCCACCCAGACATCCACACGGGAGTTCGCTCGGTCACATTAACTTAAAGGTAGGAAAGTGCCAGGTAGCCTGCATCGTCCATGTAGCCTAAGGAAGAGCACGTTCTTGTCCCACCAACCTGAGGGATGCTGGCGGCCCCACCCTGCACTCTCTGCTTGCCTTCGGCCCTCCCAGATCCTCTGGACCTTGGGACTTCACCAGATCAGCACCACTCCCCGTGTCCACATAGACCCTTAGACACTCAGGGTTGTAGACAAGGCTCCCAAGAACCTCTAACACACGTGACCATGATCAAGTGGCAGGAAGAGAAGTCAGGTTCTGCAGATGGTAAGCATTTGGTCTAGAGGATGCCTGTCTGTCATCCATCAGTCCCTGGGAATGGCTTTTTGGGACCCCACCTCCCCCTGACATAGCATGAAACACCAGCCACCTGGCCCCCTCCCCAACCCGACACAGGAGGCCATTAGGGTGATACCCCATTAGAAACACACGTTCCCTGTTTGAACCAACTTTGCTTGAATTTCCAGGCTTTTTTATGGGCCACAAGGGATGTGGCTGGGAGGTTGTCTCAGGGTCTGTCCTCATTATAACTCATGAAAGGATGAGTCCAGAAATCCTTCTTATGAATGTGGAGGTCCTTAGCACCCATGGCTCACAGCCCTGCTCAGCTTCCTGGTGCAGTGGCATTCGCGTTGCCAAGCACGGTTTGTCACTTCATAGTTTGGATAATGGCATTTAACGCTACATGACATGAAATGTTCGTTATGAGGGGGAAAAAACCCCACCATTTTGATTTATAAAAACTTTGATTTGCTCTTATTTCATTATGTAGGCCAACTGCCTTCACTATGAATTTTCAAATCCAGTTTTTAAAAACCATCATTTTGTTACCTGGAACACAAGGTTCCAGAGGCCAATAAATTCTACATTAGTATAATAAAACTGTTCAACTCTAGCCCAGCCAAATGAGATTCTCTTTAAAATTGTTGACTCTGATACACAGGGTAAATCTTTTTGAATGAGAATCAAAGGGCTCTGTTTGTCATGCAAAATAAGTCTGGGTTCCCTCCTCAAGGAGCCATGCCCGCCTCTAGCTGGCATGAGGGAGGTCGGAAGGTTTGGCTTCTCTGACCTCAGAGCTCTGCTTCCATACACGATTCCTTCCAGCCAGCACGTCCTTAAGCATCTCTCAGCCGATGCTAAGGTCTCTTTGGATCTGTCCGCCTCTGGCAGTGCCCAGCATAAGACTCCTGCACTTTACTTTTTTTAAAGTATAGTTGATTTACAGGGTGCCAACTTGT
Source organism: Sus scrofa (assembly GCF_054392235.1). Lineage (NCBI taxonomy): Eukaryota > Metazoa > Chordata > Mammalia > Artiodactyla > Suidae > Sus > Sus scrofa. The sequence continues at coordinate 8,237,562 of NC_139401.1, forward strand.
GCTATACAGCAAAGTCACTCCGTCGTAATATATATACATTCTTTTAAAAATGTTATTATCCATCATGGTCTACCCAGGAGATTGGATGCCTGTGCTGTACTGTAGGACCTTCTTGTCGATCCATTCTATGCATAATAGTTTGTGCCTGCTAATCCCCCGTTCCCAGTCCTCCCCTCCACCACCCCCACCCTTGGCAACCACAAGCCTGTTCTCTGTGTCTGTGAGTCTGTTTCTGTTTCGTAGATAGAGTCATTTGTGCCATAGCTGAGATTCCACATACAGGTGATAGCATATGGTATTCGTCTCTCTTGTTCTGACTTACTTCACTTAGTATGAGAATCTCTAGTTGCATTCATGTTGCTGCACATGGCATGATTTTGTTCTCTTTTATGGCTGAGCATGTTCCGTTTGCATATATGTACTATATCATCTCAATCCTTTCCTCTGTTGATGGACATTTAGGTTGCTTCCATGTCTCGGCTATTGTGCATAGCACTGCAATGAACAGAGGGGTGCATGTATCTTTTGGACGTATAGCTTTTTTTTAGATACATGCTCAGGAGTGGGACTGCTGGATCATATAGTAGTTCTACTTTTTAGTTTTTTAAGGACCTTCATGTTGTCCATTGTGGAAGCACCAATTTACATTCCTACCAACAGTGTAGGAGAGTTCCCTTTTCTCCACACCCTCTCCAGCATTTGTTATTTGCAGACTTGTTAATGGTGGCCAGTATGAGTGGTACCTCATTGTAGGTTTTTTTTTTGTCTTTTTTTCCTTTTTTCTGGGGCCACTCCTGCAGCATATGGAGGTTCCCAGGCTAGGGGTCTAATTGGAGCTGCAGCCACCAGCCTACGCCAGAGCTATAGCAATGCAGCATCCGAGCTGCCTCTGCGACCTACACCACAGCTCACTACAACGCTGGATCCTTAACCCACTGAGCAAGGCCAGGGATCGAACCTGCAACCTCATGGTTCCTAGTTGGATTCATTAACCACTGAGCCACGATGGGAACTCCCTCATTGTAGTTTTGATTTACATTTCTGTCATTATTAGCGATGTTGAACATCTTTTCATGTGCCTGCTGGCCATCCATAGACATAAGACATGACACCATGAAATTCCTAGGACAGAATAGAGGCAAAGCATTCTCTGACATCAATTGTACAAATGTTTTTTCAGGTCAGTCTCCCAAGGCAATAGAAATAAAAAGAAAAGTAAACAAATGGGACCTAATCAAACTTACAAGCTTTTTGCACATCCAAGGAAACAATAAAAAAAAAGAAAAGACAATCTACAGAATGGAAGAAAATAGTTGCAAAAGATGCAACTGACAAGGGTGTAATCTTCAAAATATGCAAACAACACATACACTCAACAACAAACCAACCCAGTTGAAAAATGGGCAGAAGTCCTCAATAGACATTTCTCCAAAGAAGGCAAATGCTCCTATACTTTAAATATGTTCCTTGACAGGACCTATCCTCTCTGAACCCCCATTTTTCTGTCATTTGCAAAACAATCTTTCAACTGCTGCACAGAGGGTCTTTGTATTTCTTCATGGCTGCTTCCAGAAGCCACTGTGTTCCCAGGTTGGCAGAACTACCTCTGAGAGCCCTTCATTGGAAGCGTCCGACTTCCGGGGGCAGGACTCTGCGCTGGCAGTTTTCGGCATGCTCTTGGGGAGGTAATGGAGAGAACTTTCCCTGGGAATCCTCAAGTCCATCACTGAAGGGATGACAGTCTGAGTGGTTCTTTGTGTCCTCTGGCCCCAGAGGTAGCGTTTTGAGTCATTTGCCCGCCGAAGCCCCTCAGGTATCTTGTTTCTTAATCTGATGCCAATCAATGCTTTGTTGATGATGCAGTAGGGTACAATAATCCTCTTCTGTGCAAAGGATTGCTTGTTTATTTTGAAAGAGCTTATTTCTGTATTTATTTGTTTATTTTGGTGGCCTGAAAGACTCCAGAAAAAAATAATGGACTGGGTTTGGTCCATTGCTTAGAACTCCCCGCCATCGAATAAAGGAGGGGTGAGTTCAAGATTGGGGCACATTCAGATGTTATAACTTCACGCTGGGCTTCCCTCATAGAAATGGTTCTCTAAGAGGAACGTGTCCTCCTAGACTCATTTGATATGGTTCCCTTAGTCTGGAGATTTCGTTCTCTGCTGTTAACACAGTTGGTTATTGAAGATCCAGGAAACGAACCCCTCCTGGGTCTGATGTCCTGTGTGGAGAACTGGTGTGGCTGCTGCAGAATCTTTGTACACTGTTCCATTTCATTAACCCTCATCCTCTGTGTCATCCATCGCAAGGTCAAGGTCTTGTTTCAGTTTCTGGATCTTTTGGTGGCAACACCACTGGCGCCATCCGAAATGTTCCACGAGCTTATTCCCGTTAAGAGTAAGCCTACCTGGGGACTCCCGAAGTAGCAGGCTGGTTTCCGAGTGAAGAAGACCTCACCCCATGAGACCGTATTCCCAAAGGGAACCCGTGAGTCTCAGAGGAGAAGGTCTGGAGGGGTAGGATGAGTCACCAGAAGCTGGGAGGGGTGTGTTTCCACCGCGTCTCATTTATTTCCCAGCAATGCTGTGTGTTTTGTCTTTCTGCAAGTAGAGCCTGAAAAAACAACAACAACAACAACAACTAATTTTGAGGAGGTAGAAGCAAATTGTTACAGATGGAGAAAGGAAAACAGACCTTTAGAAAAAATGCCTTTAGAGAAAAGGGCATTTGACTTGCAAATACAAAGCAATTCTCCTCTTCTGATGAAAAGGAAAAAAAGCAAAGTCAATGTAGACCCAACAGCCAAACTGCTGTCACCCACTCCCCTAAGGAGAATGCCTCCCGGGACTGTGAGTGCAGTGGCCCCACAGCCAGGGTGTCTCTGTGATGCATAACAGAAGGAGGACTTGGCCAACCCTGAATGTGGCCTCCGCAGAGTCCTCATAAATCAAACCAGGTCCCTCCAGGATGGTGGCATGGGAGAGGCCAGGCTCAGACAGACCTCACTGGAAGTGTATTTCACAGACTTGAATCACTGTAGCCAGACGTGTTCTTCAATGTAAACGTCCAACTAAACAGAAGCTGTTTTAAAGAGTTCTAATTAGCAACCGGCCAAGCTTGATTGTTGAGGGGATAAATGGCTTATCTAAGTGTCCCTGAAGTTATTTATTTACTCAATGAGTTTTATGATATTTAGAGTTGTACGACAATCATCACAACCCAATTTTATAGCCTTTCCATTCCAAACCCCCAGCCTATCCCCTACCCCTCACCTGTCTCCTCTGGAAACCATAAGTTTTCAAAATCCTTGCGTCAGTGTCTGTTCTGCAAAGAAATTCATTGTGTTCTTTTTTTAGATTCCACATGTCAGTGAGAGCATATGATGCTGGTGTCTCACTGTCTGACCGACGTCACTTAGGATGATAATTTCTAGGTCCATCCATGCTGCTGCAAATGCCTTTATTTCTTTCCTTTTGATGGCTGAGTAATATTCCATTGTGTATATGTGCCACATCTTTATCTAGTCCTTTGTCAATGGACATTTAGGTTGTTTCCATGTCTTGGCTATTGTATATAGTGCTGCAAGGAACATTGGAGTATATATATCTTTTCAAGTCATGGTTTTCTCTGGATAGATGCCCAGGAGTGGGATTGCTGGATCAAACGATAGCTCTATTTTTAGTTTTCTGAGGAATCTGCATACTGTTTTCCATAGTGGCTGTACCAATTTACATTCCCACCAACAGGGTAGAAAGGTTCCCTTTTTTCTACCCCCTCTCCTGCATTTATTGTTTGTAGACTTTTTAATGATGGCCATTCTGGCTGGTGTAAGGTAGTACCTCACAGTAGTTTTGATTTGGCATTTCTCTGGTAATTACTGATGTTGAATATCTTTTCATGTGTTTTTTTGGCCATCTGCCTGTCTTCTTTGGAGAATTGTCTGTTTAGATCTTCTGCCCCTTTTTTGATGGGGTTTTTTTTTTTTGATATTGAGCTATAGGAGGTGTTTATGAATTTTGAAGATTAATTCCTTAATGAGGGGTATATGTGTGTGTGTGTGTGTATTTACTGTTATTCTGGTTTTTTATCTCTTCAGTGTTGATGGCAAAGTGTAAGGGCATTGCCTCCAAATTGCCACTGGTTCCCATGAGCAGATTCTCTATTAATTAGAGCAGTCCTCTTCCAAAGGACTCTTCAAAGAGGTCAATTTCCATTTGCAGGCAAAGGCTCTTCCAGAACTCTTGGACAGAGACCTCAAAAGGAATGGAGGCAACCCTCGGCTAAGGCCTTTTCACGTTCCTGTTCTGCAGGTCGTCTGGCAGCAGGAGGGTCCGCCTCTTCCACTCTTGGTGACGTTTCACATTCTGGGAACCTCCTCCCGTCACCCCACAATGGCGTTTTGTGTCTTGATCCCCGTGGAAGAGCCCGGCGCACACACAGCTTAGCCTCTTCATTCCTGGAGCCGTTCTACGTATGCGAGACTGAAGCCAGGACAGAGGTCTTCATCCTGGGTGTGCTTATTCTTCACACCCTTCCCGGTACGTTCAGACGCCAAGGCCATTAGCGCGAGAAGGATCGAGGCACGTTTCCTATCAGGAAGTCTGCTCTCGCTCCCATGGCCGCCTCTTTGTTGCAATCCAGTCATCCAGTGGTGATTTTCACAGAATGGTGTTTATTCCGTCCACCTGGAGCTCGTCCCTGTGGGCCAGAGATGGCATCCTCTCCCCGGGTGGTCGTGTTGGCTCTGGGCAGGGGCAGGGCCACTGCCAAGCTTGGCACAGTCCTTCACGCTGACTCCCAGACTCGCCAGCCAGCTGCTTTGGACAGGGCTCCCGTAGAAAGGAAACTCTAGAAGTCTACATATTCACTGGCCAGCTCGTTGGAATGTGCTGTGTGCTCTCCCTGCTGCCAGTCTTCCCAGAGGCGTTGAGGAAAGGGTGCTAGAGAAACACGCCTTCATTTGCCACAAAGATGAAGCTATGCAAATGAATGTTGTGGCCAGTGGTGTCCGTAGGGCCAGAGGTAATGTGGACATGAGACGTGGGGACTGAGGGGTTGAGTAAGTTAGCGACAAGCAGGTAGATTCCGGCCAGAAGGCCAGAGGGGGCTTTATGAAATGGACAGGCCAGTGCCAAAGGCAGGGCCATGTCCTGGGCATCCGTGCTCAAACACAGGAGTCCAAGCGCGGCCCTGAAGGGCAGGGGCCGTGAAAAAACAGCAGATGCTTGTTGGATGATCTGACGTCAGGCTGTTTTTCAAAGAACTGGTGGCTGACCCCTGCTTCTGTTGCCCAGAGTAGCAAAATAGAAAATTTGAATCTAAAACCCGGACCCAGATTTAGCATGTCTTCCCTTTCCAATTTATTTATAGCATTTGAGGAGTTTTTACTTTGCACTTTTCCTTTGTTCCAAGAACATTGTCACCTTGATTCTATTTAAATTGTCTCTGAGAATCTAATATCAAAGATAATACTCATAGGACCATGCTATTGTCAGGATCCCATTCAGCCAAAGCTATCCATGGTAGGTTATGCAAATTGATTTTCCGTTATATCTTGACTGCTCTTTGGGATCTGATTTTACATCCGTTTTCTTCTCTAGAAATCATCAGAAAATGGAATGTTTATCTCTCCTGATGGTGTAAAATTATTAAATGAAATCCTAGTTGGGAAATTTTTGCTGAACCTTCCTTTGGTGCATCTTACATAGAAAATAGGTAGTGGATCCCTCCGGAAGCACGTAGACACATGGTGTCTGGCTGCATTGACTGTTCTCTGAAACAGCACCCTTTGTGAGGAATGAAAACACTGATTGCTTTTTCTTAAATGAACTACGCAAAGGGTGGAAAGACGGCTGCCATCTAAGTGACTCTCATGCTCTGGGCTCAATGCTGTTCCACCTGTTTGAATCCTATCAATGATTCCAAAACGGCAAGATGCAATTACTGCTGAGATTGGAACCTGTCGCTGGTTCCAGCCTCCATGTGCTCTCCCTCCTTGGCAGGGGTCCGTATGCTTAAGTCTCCTTTCCCGTGCAAGGTCAGATAGTACATATTTTAGGCTCTGTCACCTGTAAGGTCCTTATTTCCACTACTCAGTTCTGCTGTGGGTAGGTCTCAGTTCTGCACCCAGACCTAAGTGACATGTGATCAGATAGGCATGCCCGTGTTCCAATGAAACTTCATCTCCAAAACGAGCTGGAAGCCCACCTTTGGCCTGAGAGCCATCGTTATGTCTCCCTGGCATGATCCCATCACTTTTCTCCAACAGAATATGCTTCCCTCCTCTGATCTTTGCACATCCCCAATCTTTGCAGCGTGCCACACTGAGCAGAGTGGTCCTTACTCCCCATTGCTGCTCCTCCTAAATTCCAAAATATGAAGCCTTCAGAGTTTTCTGCTGTCACCAGACTTCGTGGCAAGGTGCGTCTCGTGTCCAGCATGTATGATCCTGTTCTAAATTGCCTCTTCAACAGACCACATGGTGGTTTTCTGTGGGGTGGGGGCCTCCAGGTGTGACTGTAGAAGTGAGTGGAGAAGTGGAGAGAGCTCTTGAGAATGTGTGCGGATGGCACGCACAGGGGGAGCCAGTCCATGCTTGGGGCTTAGGACAGGAAGTGGCTGCTGTTGGACAGGGATTCTGAAAGGAGGGGACAGTTGGTTTCACACCCATAGGAGTGGCCTGCGATGGCCGTGGTGAGAAGTGTGACATATACAACCCCTTTGGATGTGGATAGACACAGTTTGGTAAATTGAGGGAGTCCAGGTAGGGCATTCTCATTGGCCCTGCTTCTTCTCACGAGATTTGCATTTTGAGATTCAAGCTGTTGCCACAAGATCAAGTGCCTCCTCCAGACACCAGGAGAGCCTGATGAGGCTCATGGTGCAGTGTGTGTGTGGATGTCGCTGTTCCCTCTCCTGCAGTGCTAGGACAGTGTTCTTCTGGTTGATGATACTGTGGATATCTAGTATGAAATATGAAGAGACCTCTTACTCAAATAGATTTGAAATCAAAAAGGCAAAGGGGAACAAATCCTACTCACCCTTTGTGTCTACACATGGAATGCTTGGATGGGTTCCTTAATTTTCCTTCAGTTGCTCTCTCCTAACTGGTATCAAATAATGTTGGTATTTCTTTCAGTTTATTCATTTGGCCTTTATACCCACTGCTGAGAACCTAGTGTTATCTACAGCACACAGATTCCCTTGCATTAAATTTAGTTAAGCAGGAATAACTGTCATGGTGACTATTTTGTGAGAATCTGTGAAGTGCCAGGTGGTGCTTTGAAGATGCCTACGAATGATCTCATTAAACTTCTCTGTATAAATCTGGCATGGGTGCCATAATAATGGTTGTACAAACAATGCCAGCACATGGCCCGGGGTCACTGATTTGCATCAAAACAGTTCAACCTTGTGAACCCAAGCCGTAAACTTAATATCAGAGTCAAGAGAAGTGTGTGCCTGTGTCACAGAATGTGGGGTGTCGGGAGCAGTGAAGACCAGGGCAAGCAAAGACCTTTGGTTCTGTCCCATCACGTTGTCCTGGGACCAAGAGAGTTGATCTGGGGGGAAGCCAAAGTCCCTCTTGGGAATTGAACCAGCACACTGAACAGCAGAAAATGTGCTTGTCATCTTGCAGTTTCTGTGGGTCAAGAGTGTGGATGTGACTTGGCTAGAGGCTCTGCTTGGGCCTCACATGGCTTCATCGAGGTATCCTCGGGGACTGAAGCCCTCATCTGGAAGGGTCCTCTTCCGAGGACCCCCAGTTCATTGGTAGAACCTAGTTCCTCGTGGTTATAGAAGTCATGGCAAAACTGAAAGGGAAGGCAGAGCATGAAAGGCACTGCCTAGTTGTGATTCCAGGCTGCCAGCCTTTCCCCAAGCAGAGGAAGGGACAGAGTTGGATCATGGCTTAATCCACAGAATTTGTGCCAACTTATTATTCAGCAAGAGGACTAAGAGACATAGCAACGTGGGTAGAAATTATAAGCACAGTTTGAGGTGAAAACATGAACCCATAATGGCACTTATATCAATTCGATTTATATAAACATGAAACACACATAAAGCACTACAGTTTCATAAAAACAGATGGGTAAATAACTCCTGTGAAAATACTGCATTGTTGCCAGTGCAACAGGAAGGAGAATTCGGGTGAGGCGCGGGGATAAAAAGGAACACATCTTAAAGGGCAGAGGACCTTTAAAAGGGCCAGTGGTGATGAGACCCCATGATCTGAGAAGTCTGGAATATAATATACCTCTGCCGTCTCCACCGGAGACCTGCATGGGGAGGGGTGGAGGGGCTGTATTTTAATATGTTAGTTAACGTATTGTTCCCAAAGAGGTCATAAAAGTGACAGACAAACGTAACGTCCCTTGTAGATAGACTTAAACTCTTATAGTCATTCCGGTGACCAGAGTCACTGTTAAATAGAATATTGCCAACCCTAGACATTTATATTTTAAAAAATACCACCTGGTTCACCTTCCTTAGACTCCTCCACACAGCCACACAGCCCAGTGCTTTTCACGGCTGGATGATTGCTTTGTCCATGATGAACTGCACTGATCCTGTTGTGACATCTTTGCTGTTCGTCTGGGCAGAAAAGGGCACAGAGAAATAAGCTTCCTCATAAATCTGAGAGGTCTGAAAAAACGGAGATGTGTTGGCTAGTGATGAGAGGAACTTCTCAGAAATTCCAGACATGGAAACCAAGTCGTGCGTCCAGACTTTCTAATCCTTACACCTTGACATCATCAACTAAATGTGTTGATGCATTTGCTATTTCATGAGGTTCTTCTCCCTCCGCTGTCCTGGGGGAAACCAAATGAAGGAACAGTGAGCTTCATCAGAATCTCAGTCTGGTGATAAATACGTTCTTCAGGTAGGCACCCGGGCTGCTCATTTTCAGCTGGCAGTAATCTCCCAGGCCCCCTGTGTTCTCTGATGTTGAGTAGACCGTCTCCATGAGCCCATGACCTCATCACCCAAAGAGATTACATAAAGTGAGGGAAGAGCTCGTGTCTGTTTTTCTTTCCTAACAGAAGCTCAGAGGAGAGGAGTCTATTTGAAGTCTTCTAAATCCCTTGTATGTGGAACCCTCCAGGAAATACTGTAGCCCTGGCTCATCATGAATGGTGTTTTGGAAACACAGCTCTGTTTGAATGACTGGGTCTTCAAAAATAATGACTTGGCCACAGTGACTCAGTGATGACGTCTAGATGCAAGTTAAACAGGAGTTCCCCAACTTAATGTTTGGAAAGTGGGGGCCTGCAGAGGCTGCATAATATCTTCCAAAAAGCTTTTTGACTGGTTGATGTGTTCTGTTCTGAGATCAAAGTGGAAGTGTGGGTAGGGAGTGCTAGTTTTAATCCACAAAACTAGCTTGAGTGACTAAAGATGTTTTCATTACCACAAGGCAGACTTTCTGTTGGTATTTCAGGCATGACATGAACTCAAGGTGAGAGAAAAATGTCAATTCTACCTCCCCCCCCCCGGGGGGGGGCATGCCTTTTTTCTCACCTCTGTGAAAGTAGTAGGTGTTGTGCTCGGCACACACAAAACAAAAGGTAAGGTGAAACATGAAAGATCCTCTCTCCAGATAATGTCGTCTTTAGAAAGATGATACATAGGAAAACAAAACAGAATAATAAGTACTCCGTGTGGGTATGTTCAAGGGGAAGAGAAAACATACTTCTCTCCATGGTCACAGAGAAGTTCATGTGAGAGATGGTTCTTGAGCCAAATCTTAAATAGAAAAAGTCAGTCAGGGAAGTGGGTTTTGTGATGGCAGGAGGCATGTCGACAGTACCCATGGGAATGGGTCTAGAACAGGAGACTTTGAGATAACTATGTATGTCTCAGGCACACAACACAAGGGCAGGCAAGCAAGCGATGGGCTTCAGTGAGCCAGTCACAAAAGACAGGCTACACTGTGAAAATGCACATCCTTACTGACGTAGGCCATCTCTGGGAAATTGGAAACCAGAAACCAGCACTGCCATGTCTGCATACTCGAATGGTTATTCTGCCTGCGCCATAGAGGATCAGCTAGGGAAAGAGGTAGAAGGCCGTGCCAGCCTGGGAGAGCAGAAGAGAGACAGACAAATGGTGTGCGTGCATAGGGACAAGGATATGAAGAGGCTCATCCAGTGAAGCCTCTGAAAATACCTACAGATGCATGTGTTAGAGGGTCTGGTTTGCTGGGGAGGTGGGGGCGGGGGGAGGGAGGACTGATAGGATTTGCTGTGTTCAGTAGTCCCCTTACCTATGGTTTCTCGTACCATGGTTTTAGTGACCTGTGGTCAACTGAAGTCTGAGATGATTAACTGGGGGAGTCCAGAAGTGAAGAACTCATGAGTTTTAAGTTGGATGCCACTCTGAGTGGTGTGAGGAAACCCCTCACCGTCCTGCTCCTTCTCCCCAGATGCAAACCCTCCCTTTGGTGAATTCCACCAGGTAGTGACGCAGTTGCTGCCTCAGTAATTGGATAGGCTGTCATCATAGTCCTTGTGTTGACGTCACCTTTATTTTACTCAATGATGACCCCAAAGCACAAGAGTAGTGATGCAGGAAATTTACACACATCCAAGACCAGCTTGAAGCACTTCCTTTCAGTAAAAAGGTGAAAGTTCTCAATAAAGAAACAAGGTGTGCTGAAGTTGCTAAGATCTACAGTAAGACATCACCTTCTGTCTGGGAAATAGTGAAAGAGAAAGAAGCCCATGCTTGTTTGGCTTATGGACCTCAGACTGCAAAAGTTAAGGCCACAGTGCGTGATAGGTACTTAGTTCAGGTGGAAAAGGCATTCCATGTGTACTGTAAGATACTTTGAGGAAGGGAGACTTCAGTCACATAACGTTTATGCCAGTATATTGTTGTAACTGTTCTCTTTTGTTACCAGTGGTTGTAGTGATTCGATCACTGTGCCTAATTTATCAATTAAACGTTAGCCTAGATATGTCTGTATCATAAAACATCTTGTCTTTATAGAGTGTAGTACTGTCCGTGGTGTCAGGCAATCATAGCAGTTCTTAGAATATGTCATCTGTGGAGGGACTGCTGGCATGAATATGACCACCGCTAGGAAAACTTCCAAGCCCATCATTTAGGCCAGGGGTGATCACAAGATAGAAGTGTTGCTTGTCTTTCCTTAGCTTGTAGGCCCAAGGAGGGAACATATGTCTGAGAAAATGGGTGGAAGTGAAGGAGTCAGCAGGTTTGGGGCTTAATGAATGTGCCAGCTCTGTGGGCTGTTCAGGTAGACATACCCTGTTGATAAATGGAAATACAGACCTAGAAGTCAGAGCAAAGTCCTACATAGATTTTGAAGTCAGTTGTGTACAGATTGTGGAGGATGGTGAGAACAGAAGAGTGGTCAGGGGTGGGGAGGTACCTCCTTTTGAAGTCTGGTGATGGGGGGAGATGACATCTACCTACAGAGGGGAGCAGTCAGGGAAAAGGCAGTGAAGACAGCCCAGCACACTCACAGGGCTTGAAAAGAATGGACTCATCCTGACCAAGGACAGTTGATTATGGTGAGATTAATTTCTTCCAGCCTTCTTCTCACTCGCTTATTTCTTTTGGTAAGAACTCTAGTTCTGATGCCATCATCAGCCTTGCCATAAACTCCATCTCTGGATAAGAAAAAACAGTGACGTCACTGTTCTTGACCCTGACTCCTCAGCACCCACACATGCCTGTCTCTCTCACCAGTCTCAGTATTGATAGTCAAAGGCACTTTGGTTTACACATCATAGTTTCTGCCCTGTTTAAAAAGCAACTGGGTCACCATGCTGTACAGTAGAAAAAAAAATGTATTGGGGAAATAACTATTAAAATAATTACAAAAAAAGTCAACCAGGTAGTCAGTGGGCTTTTTTGCTACATGCTGTTTGACCCCTCACATTTAATTCTAAGCCGACATAGTTTCACTTTACAAAAGAAAGGTATAAAGAGGCAAAGAAAGGGGCCATCTGTTATGTGTAGTGTTTGCAAATGATTGATTCAAAAATAATTCTGGAGGATATAGGCAGAGTGAAATAAGCCAGACAGAGAAAGACAAATTTTGTATATTTTCACTTCCACATGGACTCTAAAGAATAAAACAAAGTAACAAAGCAAAACTGAAACAGACTTACCGATACAGAAAACTTAAGACAGGTTACCAGAAAGGGAGTGGGCAAGATGGATGAATGGGGATTAGAGGTACAAACTGCTAGGTATAAAATAGTTAATTTGCCAGGATGTAATGTACACAGGGAATATAGCCAACCTTTTAAATAACTTTTGATGGAGTATAATCTACAAAAATATCAAATGACTCTGTTGTACACCTGAAACTAATATTGTAAGTAAACCATATACTTTAATAAAAATTAGCAGTTCTTGAAACCTACACCTGCCAGATTTGGACCAGGAAGAAGGAACACAGCCATGGAGGAGCTAGTCATAGTCCCAGCCCTAGTGGAAATGATTATGTGCCATTTTCTACTTTGGAATGTCAAGAGCAATAGTGATAGAGTTCAGATTTTCTCACCAGCAGAACCCAGAGCAAGGATTGTAGTAGGAGTAACTTATTGGAGAGGTGACCTCAAATGCGTGGTGAAAAGCTTGAGTCCCCTGGCACTCACTTTCCCAGCTTAGGTTGTACAATGTGACACTCTGTCTTCTTGTCCTGGCTTTCACACTGTAAACAGGGTCCTTTATGTGTTCTGTTCAGTGCCCTGTTTGGGAACTTTGTGCCTTATTTCTGTGATTTTAGGCAGTTGGGGGATGGTCGGAGGTTCTTCCTGAATCTCTTGGATGTTGATAGTTTTTAAGCTAGAAATAACCCATAAACTAAAGAGACACTTTAGGGTAGCAAGCTTTGCTCCCCTACCCAGTCTAGAAGGAATAAGTTTAGTGCATGCCCCATTGGTCCAGACGGGCCACTGGCAGGTGTGTGACACTGGAAAAATTCCACATCTTCTCCCAGCCTGTTGTTCCTCCTTGGCAACTAGGGGCTGTAAAGAAGAATTCAGTTTGTCCATTCATACAGTGTGGTCAGCTCCTTGCCTGGCACATGAAAGCAGCAAACGTTTTCTTTAATCATTAATATGATTACCTGTTCCTTGCCTTGAAATCTCATTATTGTCCTCTCTCAAAGGGTTTTTTTTTATTACTCAATGTCTTTATTACATTTGTAGTTATACAATGATCACCACAATCCAGTTTTATAGGATTTCCATCCCACAACCCCAGCGCATCCCCCACACCCCCAAAACTGCCTCCTTTAGAGACCATAAGTTTTTCAAAGTCTGTGAGTCAGTATCTGTTCTGCAAAGAAGTTAATAGGGTTTTAACAACTTCCTCATTCTTTGAAATCTTTCACAATTTTTTCTTCTTACCATTTCTCCCTTTTAACTGTTACACATGATTAGTGTATATTTCCAAAAGGATAATCAGAGCAAACAAAGAGGTGGAAATGACAAAGAAACAGTACCTAGAAAAGATCCTAAAACCCTACTGGGAGCTTGACAAAGATAGCAATCTAATAATATCTTTTTGTAGTTCTAAAGTGGTTGGAATAGAATAAGTGCTGTAGACACTTAGTTTAGAGACGTGTGTGCTTCCAGCAAGTTAAAATTCACAGGTTATGGAGTTCCTTGGTGGCTCAGCAGGTCAGGAATCTGGTGTTGCCGCTGCTGTGGCGTGGGTTCCATCCCTGGCCCAGGAACTTCCCCATGCCTCAGGGGCAGCCAAAAAAAAAAAAAAAAAATCACACTTAGAACCTGCCCATGAAAATGATGCTGTAAAACTCTAGGTTGTGCAGTCTGTGGGTACTGAGATACACCCCTCACAAAGGATTCTCTTTTTAGACCCGTTTCTTCTCAACTAATAAATAATTAAATGGAACATTGTCTAGAAAGGATCTTAAATTATTCATGTCTGTGTTGGTTAGGAAAACACATTTCAGGAAAGAAAACATTTCACGTTGATGACATGTATAAACAAACTTGAAAAAATAAAACAGTATTTTCTTTCTCGCAAAAGAATGATCAAAAGTCTATAGGTAGAAAAAAAGTTATTTTTTTCCTTTAAAAAGTTTTTTTTATTATAGTTGCTTTACAGTGGTCTGTCAATTTCTGCTATCAGTTTCTTCTTTTATTTGAGACTTCTTTAAATTTTGTTTAGTAAATCTTACTGGCACAACACAGGCACCTTTGTTTTATGATCTAACAGTTGGTCTTGCTTTTTGACTGCTAACTTAGGTTACAGGGAGGTCCAGTCCAGGCATACTCTGTAACACCAGCAAGTGTAACACACACGCACACACAGAGACAACCGCATCTTAACCATTACCTTGAAGAAGAAAATCATTGTGTTCACGTTTTAAAAACTTCCTTACTCTTTATATGTATCACCCCAGCAAATACTTTTAATAATTGGGAATGTGTCCACAGACTTCTTGCTTGACCTCTTATTATCAGTGACTTAGAGAAGACAGAAATAGATATTTTCCCCCAAACTATGATGTCTGTTTCGCTCGTTTTCCATAACTGCATTTTGGCAACATAAAATGTTGACTTTTAACCGTAATCAGCAATTGAAGGCCAGCAAGCCTTTGAAATGATACATGCCTACATCCTAAGCTGACCCTTTATCACATCTGTCATTATAAAAGTGATAAGGTGACACGCATGGAAAAATGGCTCTTTAGACTTCGGACTGCTTGTGAAACAATGTCTCTGTCCACTTGCTACTGTTGTCTCTTGCCCCCCAAACCAGGAAGGGGATGTTACTATGAGACCTGCCTCCTCTGTGACTGGTCATCAAGGAAACGCTCTTGCTGCCCCAGGGACTGTACCACCATGCTGGCATCACTGCACCTCTGCATGGTGATTGTCCAGCCAGAAGCGACAGTGATCAGCAGGTTTATGCAACCTCCATAAATATTTCTTGCCAGTCTGTTTACTCCACACCTGTGGGGCTGAGAAGGTGGCTCATCATCTCTTTGCCAAGGCCAATGGTTCTGTACCTGTTAATATATGAAGTCTGGTCCAGTATAAGCTGGGGCGTTTGGGTGCAGAAAGCATTCTGCATTTGGAGCTGGTTCCCTTTCTTCTTCTGAAATTATGAGCACATTTCTGCAGGACCAATTGGAGTCTCAGGGGAAAAACATCTTCTGTTCTGGATTTATTTTTCTATCTGTAACATATATAATTAGTAAAATGAGGTAAAGTGAATACTGAGACAATCACATCTACAGATTGAATCATTTTCATAACATGTTTCAAAAGGTAAAGCAGAAGATTGGGGTAGGTTCTAGCCCTTCTGAGCCAGTGTGACCAGTTTTAACCTGAACATGTTGGACTTTTCCCAAAGCTCTTGAGTTACATGTAACTCAAGTCTTAGCCCCCTTGAGGTAGGAAGGCACAGTACTTGCATCCCCCAGAGTACCTGGTACCTGTGTACCCTCTCCAGGGGCTGCCCTCGCTTTGTTCCCCTAGCTTCCCTTCTCACCACTGATAATACAGCCTGGAGCCCCTCCTCCCCTCCGATCAGTGACCAGAGCCGTCTTCACCCCGAAAGTGGACACATACCTCCTAGGATCCCACAGCAGAATTCACCCCAAACGTGAGAGCCGTGACCGTGTATCCTGGATAATCGTCCTTCAAGGACAGCCTCATCAGCTGAAATTGCTCTGACCGCGTCCCCAGTCGGCAGTGTTTTAGAATCATTTGAAACTGATGTTTTACAGAAATGGAACCTATCTGACTTGTACAGTTTAGACCTGTAGGGAAGGAAAAATAATTTTACTCACACACTTTCAGGTTCTTGGCTGAGACCCCCCTGTGATAAAAGACAGATTACCAGGAAAAAAAACCAGTTTAATAGCATGTATACCTCCCATATACATGGGAGATACCCAGGAAAGCTGAGTAACTCCCGGCAATGGCCCAAGCCACCACCTCCAGTCCTCCAAGTCTCCAGCTAAAGACAAAAGGTGGTGTTGGGGGTGCGAGAGCCAGTGACAACAGGTGACCTAGAAAAGCACAGTCAACACGGGCGAGGTAGTTATGCAGACTTGAGTGCTTGGCTTCTCCATTGATAAGACTTCTGTGAGACTTAAGGTCATCCTTTCCTGCATGGTACGGAGAGGGGGACCCCCTGACACATGGAGGTCCCCCCAATAAATGTACATGTCTCTTACAGAGGGAAACTTCTACTCAGTTTTCAGAACTTCTCCTGTGCCTGCTGTTGCTTAAAAATAATCAGTGAAATGAGCCAGAAAGACAAAGACAAATACCATATGATATCACTTATAACTGGAATCCAATATCCAGCACAAATGAACATCTCAGAAAAGAAAATCATGGACTTGGAGAAAAGACTTGTGGCTGCCTGATGGGAGGGGGAGGGAGTGGGAGGGATCGGGAGCTTGGGCTTATCAGACACAACTTAAAATAGATTTACAAGGAGATCCTGCTGAATAGCATTGAGAACTTTGTCTAGATACTCATGTTGCAACAGAAGAAAGGGTGGGGGAAAAATGTAATGTACACATGTAAGGATAACCTGACCCCCTTGCTGTACAGTGGGAATATAAAAAAATTACTAAAAAAAATACTTAAAAAAATAATAATCATCCTCAAGATAATCCTTACGCCAAGTAGTCATGTTTAGGGGTGTCATATTCTGTTCCTCCAACCTAGTGGACTTTTTTATTTTTTAAATGATTTTTATTTTTTTTTCATTATAGTTGGTTTACAGTGTTCTGTCACTTTCTACCATACAGCAAAGTGATCCAGTCACTCATATATATACATTCTTTTTCTCACATTAGCCTCCATCATGTTTCATCATAAGTGACTAGATATAGCCCCCTGTGCTATACAGCAGGATCTCATGGCTTATCCACTCCGAATGCAATAGTTTGCATCTATTAACCCCAGACTCGGAGTCCATTCCACTCTCTCCTGTTCCCCCTCAGCAACCACAAGTCTCTTCTCCAAGTCCATGACTTTCTTTTCTGTGGAAAGGTTCATTTGTGCCATATATTAGATTCTAGATATAAGTGCTATAATATGGTATTTCTTTTTCCCTTTCTGACTTACTTCACTTTGTATGAGTCTCTCGTTCCATCCATGTTGCTGCAAATGGCATTATTTTGTTCTTTTTAATAGCTGAGTAGTGTTCCTTTGTGTATATATACCACACCTTCTTAATCCATTCCAGTGGACTTGAGACATAATTGCCTAAAAGTCTTACTTGTAAGGAGAGATGATTCCAGAGAAATTGTGTAGCATGCCCTGGATATGCCATGAATCTCATATGTTGCTGTTTTCATAATGCACCACTTCTCTTGTAGTATCATTTGAAAACACATTCAGCATCAAAGAGCATGTTACATATTTTTAACCAGTAAACCCAAAGAGTATCTGAAATGTTAGATTTTTCTTTAGGTATTAAGATAAAATTCATTGCAAAAGTTTTCTCTGAAAATGAGACCCTTAAAAATATGTGAGTATATTTCCATACAATGCAGCATGGAAAAGTGTGGTCCTTAAGGTTCATTTCTGTCCTGTTTTTCTTTTAGAAACCTTAAGGGGGGGGGGTTTGAATAGTTTCAACAAAGCATAATGTTATGCCAAATGAATTTTGTGTTTAGAGATTCTTAGTCTAAAAGGAATTTAAGCAGAACCATTTGATGGTATAACACTTCGACTCTGATAAAGCAAAAGCAGTTGATGAGCTATCATGATAGACAAAGCAATCTGAAGTTCTGTCAAAGTCAATGAATTTCTGTACAGAATTTTTCACATAGCACATTTCAAATGGTCTTGGGGTAGAAAGTCAGAACCCTCCCTTGAAAAATCCATTTATACCCATCTAGAGATAGCCATAAGCAACTTAAAGGAAACAAAAAAACCTTAAAATTTGTTTTTCCCCTTAAATATGAAGCTTATTCTTAAGAACTTGGAGATAATTTCCTAAAAATGATTTCATTATCAAATAGTTTTGATTTATTACCAAGATCAAAACTCAGTGTAGCTAATTGCCTTTTCTTTATCTAAGAGGTTCATCATTATTGAAGCTGCATTAAAAAAAAAAAGAATATCAAGAACAAAAGAGAAATGCACATTACCTTCCTTTTCAAAATAGTTGTAGTTTTCTTACAATCTTATTCAATAATAGTTTCTAGCTCTTTTTGATTAGTAGAAAGGCACATCTGCTTTTTTTTTTATAACTAAAAGTGCCTTCAGAACTGTCTTCCTTTTTATTGTCATTATCAAAACCATGAAAAAAAGCATAGCGTGAAAAAAATTTTGAAGAGCAAAAAGTGAAAGTTAAAAGAAACTATAAAAGAAATAGCAACTGTATCTGTCATGACAATAAGTGTAAATTAGTCCTCATCCCAAGAAAAAAAATTGTAACAATGTGTGGTGATGGATATTAACTAGACTTATGGTAGTGATCTTTTTGCAGCAGATACAAATACCAAATCATGATGGATGTTGTGTACCTGAAACTAATATAATGTTATATGTTAGCTTAAAAAATAACTGTAGATGAGATATATTTATCCGCCTGTTAAAAACAAAAGATTCTCACACTTAAGTTCACACACACCCAAAAAGATTGCAGTGAGCAGAACTAGCAACTACCACCATATTCCAGAGAAATCAGTTTAAAAAAAAAAAAGTAAAAAAAAAAGCACCCTGAAAGTTTCAAGCCAAGTAAAATAAATTGCAATCTATGTCTTAACATTGAGTGAACAAGAAAATAAAAACTCAAAATGCAGAATTTTAAGAAAATAAATTTTTATAGGTGGCTAAAACATTCTCAGTACAAAGTGAGTGACTTTTAATAATTAGTGAATAGAAAAGAAAATATATGTAAAGAACATTCAACTGAATTTACAAAAAGCTATTTTATTGTTGTTTTTTTTTTTTTTTTTTTTTTTTATAGCCATACCTGCAGCGTATGGAAGTCCCTGGCCTAGGCATGGAATCTGGGCCTCAGCTGTGAGCTGTGCTACAGCTGCGGCAGTGCCAGATCCTTTAACCCACTGCACTGGGCCAGGGATGGAACCCCTGCCTCCACAGGGGCCTAAGCTGCTGCAGGTGAATTCCTACTGTGTCACAGCAGGAACTCCCCAAAAAAAGCAATAAAAACAAACAAAACAACTGATACATTCCCTCAATTTTGTTATGAACCTAAAACTACTCCCAAAGTCTGAATTTTTTTAATGAAAAAAAAAAAATCAAACTAATAAAGCAAAGAACAAAAGTGAAATTAAACATTAGAAAACAGACAAATGCTAAAATATAAGTAACTCCCAGTGCTGACTCTTTGAGAACATGAGTAAAATGAATGTCAGTAAATGATAAAATTTAAAAGTTGATGATAGCAGAAATACAAAATTTTATATAAATTAACAAACAGAAAACTAAATTATTAGGAGGAGTTATTTTCCTTTTCTCTCTAGTAATAAATTTGAAAACTATGGAAGAAGAGAGACTTTCTAATACAACGTGGAGGTATTTTGATAAAATTTATGACATGAAAAGACTAATGGCTGTTGCTAAAGAGTTTCTCCTATGGGACTCAGTGCAATCTGTATTTTGAAATGAAACCGGTAAAGAGAGACACATCGACAATAACTGACAATGTATCTGTATCAGTTGGTTGCTATTGATATATTGCCATTTATTCAATCAAGAAATGAAATTGGGGCGTTCCCGTTGTGGCTCAGTGATAACGAACTCACCTAGAGGGGCTCGAGCCTATGTTGGAGGACCGGCATCAATTAAATAATCTCTCTCTCACACACACGCACATAACACACTGTGGCACCCACAACTCTTGCAAAGAAGAGAAAGTCCAGGGCTCTGAAAAACATTTTATCATTGGACTTAGAATTGGGGATGTGGCCAGAACATTGAAGGAGGCTTTTCCTGGTCAGTCAGACCCCTGAACCAGTATCTGGATCTGGGGGACCCCAGCACAGCAAAGCCCTTGTTTTATTTTAAGAATAAAAACATTTATGGAGGGTCTCACTCCCACCCTCCCGTCTCTCCTCCCATCAGATCGCCCTGATCATTATGACGAATTACTTTTAGTAGTTTCTTTATGCAAAAATATAAACACGTAGAAACTCCTCTACCGATAGCCACATGTAAAGTCTTCTGCTTTGGTTTCGAACAGATGCATCGTCTTTCATGGTGTAGCTCATCGTATTTTCTTTAGCAATTCCTGTTTAACGAATAGGCGTGTCCAGTCACTTGCCAATCCCAAATATTGCCTCGATCCAGCTGTGCAAAGGGATATGGCAATTCAAATATTGATGACCGAGAGTGTGGTGCATGAAGTCATCCGTTTTCCTGCGTCTCTAGTTAAATGTAAGCGAGCAGTATTAGCTCTCAGCAGCTTTACGTTTTGAACCTGTATTGTGAACCTTTTTCTTCAGTTCCTGAGGGTTACTGCTGCCCTCGCTACAGGTTTTCAGCATGTGTCAATCCTGCCCCAACCGCAGAAATGGCCGTAAAATGAAAACATAAATAAAGCCATGCTAACCCATCAGGGTTTGACACGGAGTTTGTTATGAAGAAATGTCTTTGATGCTTTCTGAATCCGTGCCGGCTGTTTATAACTCATTGAGGATGTGAAGCCTACAAGAGTGCGTCAGTTCCCAAGCACACTGGATTTTATTGCTGGTGGGTACATTTCTCCCACTGTTATTTTTAGATGCTAATATCCTGAAGCAAATTAACACATGCCCACCCATCTCAGTCCAGTTTGGAAACAGGACACGCCCATATTCCATACTTTCTATTGAAGTGTTGAGTTACTAATTTGAACTCAACTTTCGCTTTGAATTTTGTGAGATCTGGGCTGAGATGAAGCCTTCTGAGATGTGTGTAATCCCAGGGTGATCCCACCTGAATACACCAGTGCGGGTGTACCTGCCATTTATCATGGCTGTCATTCTGATCCAGCCCGTTCCAATATCACCACCGTGTGCTCTTATTCTATTCGTTTTTCAACATGCAAAAACACCCTAGTAGCACTCATTTTTTTTGCTCCTGTAGGTCCCATATAAACTCTGTGAACAGGGCCAGGTACACCGATCTGACTCCAGAATAAATAAAGAATTGGCAGTGTAAGCACCCCAAGTAAATAAGGCAGAGAAGTCTTTGGGAAGCTCACTGCTTCATCACAGAGGGCAACTCTTTACAGAGAGATGTCCATTTTGACCAAATTGAGGAAGTTTATCATCTAAAAATTGTAACTTAGTGGCTTACATAAAATTGATTTATGAGATAGAAATCTATGCATCCTCCTTATTAAACCCATGCTATAACATCATTGGATTTAGGAAAGTTACGTTTTTTGAGAAAGCACACTCTCCAGCATGAGTTTTATTCAAAGCAAATGGTGTAATTCCGTGGGAAGCTTTCTCAGGGATTTTTTTTTCCCCCTGTTCCAACCCCATGGAAGAGCCAAATTCCCCTGAACACAAGCAAACTTCAGATGAAATTTATACCCATTCCACCATCATGAATCTGCTTTTCAAAATAAATAACATCGTATTAAAATGATTGCTATCCTAATTCTTTTTTAATTGCTTCTAAATGTTTGTATCCAGTAAGTACAGAACGTCTACTGACCTCAAAAGCTTCTCATAATATGACATACTGGATACTATGTCATCTTACAATTTATAAATCAGGTCTAGAAACATTTCAAGAGCAGATGAAATGTTGACCCTAGATGAATCACTTATTCTCCACTATCTGTATTTTGGGAAAATGTTCCCAAATTAAAGGAAAGCAGAAATAACAATACGTAACATCTTAGAACACATCTATTTTGCATCTCTCTGTTATTAGGCATTATCTCATATCCGTCCCCATTTGTTCTGTTTGTAGGTCATAGCCTGAAGAGGATGGAGCCAGACAGACTGGTTCCAGGTCTTAGCTGTTCCATAGACCAAATGATTGACTTCAGGCAGGCAGTCAGACCCTTTAAGCCCTGGGTTCCTCATCTACACAGTGCAGACGGGTGGGGTTTGAAATAAACATCATGCATCATGCCTTGAACCGAGTTCCGACGCCACACCAGTATTTTCTGTTTTGACTCAGCTCTCTTGGCCGCCATAAAATACTTACTGAATGCTTTCTTTTCCCCCTCGCCCTTTGATGTCTTATGTCTAAGTCAGGGCTTTTTTCAACCTGTATTTGGGGCAACACTTAAGATGCGTGGCGATGAACTGAATCCATGAAATTTAGGGGAACGCCTCCATATTAGTGAGGAGACGAGCAGCAATCATGAACCATACGGGAAAGCTGCATTAGCAGAGGGTGCTGAAAACTTCACACGCTGCGCCAGGGATGGCGGCAAGAGGAGGAACACGACCTGGAGGTGGAGCTCCAGCTGGTGGAGGAGCTTGTTTCCTGAGGAGAAGCTGCCTCCTGCGCCCTCGGAGGACACCAGAGTGGTCCTGGGTCTCAGTGCTATTCATGGCACATACGTTCATATAAGCTTTGCAGAGACAAGGTCATCAATGATGGCTTTTGAAAAATCTGTAAATTCTGACTTCTGCTGGCCCTTGCGACCGAGGGTCTTGGTGCTACTGCATCCATCCATGGATCAGGTTCTGGAAGGTGACACTCTGTCTGGGGGTGGGTTTCTTTTCTGTTGTGTGGAAGGCTTCTCAGGGCCTTGCTGGAGCGGAACCCTCCTGGGCAGGTACGGTGGGGTTAACGCCTCTGAAACCAGCCACCCTCCAGGGTGAAACAACCCTGGGTGGAACCGTTCCGAATTTTGAGTCTTGAGATGCAAGAACTTCTCGCTTTTCTCCTTTTTTGTTAAACCTTCTTGTTTCCTCAGCCACGCTTCCTAGAAGCCCTTTCAAAAAGACACTGCCTGCCTTTGAGTCCTGGATGCATGGTCCCCTTTGGAAGGAAATCCAAACTCAGACAGATCTCGTGAAAAGTCAAAGCGTGTTGATAAATTGTCGCTTCGTGAAGGCTTTTCTGTGGGAAATGTAGCCAGCGCAGCATAATCCACAGCAGCTGTGTCCTGAACCACTGTGATACAGTTGAGACAACCTCACGTAATGGGGAAAGAGTATGCACAATCTCCCTGCAAACTTTGTTAAGTCAATCAAACGCATGTCACATGCTCTCAAGAAATGGATAGAAATTGAACAGGGATGAGTGTGGCTTGAGGGATGCTGGTCTTTCCTTTTTTTTTTTTTTGATTTGCCTTTGTCTACTTTGTGAAATTCGTCTGAATTGACATCATTAATTCATGGTGAAATTCATGTTTGCAATTTTCTGTGTTACATCATACTGCCGTGGAAAGGTCACCCTTAACGTTTTTGACAAAACCATCCACATTTAAGGTTTCTGGCACAGGTATAAAATCCTGGCATGTTGTGTTCCTCTACTGTAAAAGAGAGTGATTCCTCATTGGTTGGACTATGATGAGATACCAGTGACGTGGGGAGGGCTTTCAGCCCCCAGGGGGCACAAGTAGGCGACACGCTGTTTGCCCCTGCATTTTCAAGGGGCAACGTTCATTTCCTCTCAGTATCAGGAAGGTAGGTGGCAAGGTGGTAATTTATCATGAATCTTAAAGGTCCTACGTTGTTGACTTGGTTGATGGATGCCCCGTGTTCCAACAGGTCAACTTCAGTTTGGCTGAAAGGAGTCCTCAAGTTAAATCAGGGTTCGTTGAAGGCTGGCAGAGACAATCTGATCATTTTTCAGATGGGAAATGCCAACGTCTGCCCATGACCTGGCCGTGTCTTCCTTCTTAGATGTCTTACAGCATCTAGTGTTGAGGACATGCCAGCAGTCCCTCCACGGAGACTCTGCTTCCATCCTGAATCAGTTGTGTTCATTTATGAGCTTCATGGACTTATAGCCATGGAATTCACCTATTAGTCAGTGATATCTTGCTCTTTATGATTGCCGTCTGACTGCAATTGGTGCCTCAACCTTTTGTGCTTTAAATAACTATTGCACAAAACCTGAACCTCCATCACATTCACTGCTGGCTCTTACTAACTCATTTGAGCCCACAGGGTTCTATTTCACGATGTCCATTGTGTGACCCAGACTTTGTATTTTCATTTAATTCCACTTATAAATTCTGAGACCTACCTGGCTTGAAAAACAGTTTTTCATTTGAATCCTCAATGCCTCAATTGACAGTCAGTTTTCTTTAAAATACATTTATGTGTATGTCTATTTAGTTGATTAGACTGTTCTGTATTTTCCTCCAGTGAACAAGAAAACACTCCAGAAACTTTTGCATGCAATTGTAGTGATCACTAGCTTGAGCACCCTTTCTTCCCCAATTTCTCTAGTCTTCCTTTGGTTTGTACCCAGTGAACATGAAATGCAGCCAGTCCTAGAAAGAGGGAAGTGCTAGCTGCTCTGTACTCTCATTAAAGACATCTTCCGTCTCTCCAGCTCTGGACTGTATTGTCAGAGAAGTTCACTTGGCAGCTCAGTACGTGCAAATAGGATGCCCAGGCTTGACTCCTTATGACCTGATCAGGTGCCAGAAGGGGTGGTGTACATTAAACCTCTGGAGACCAGGAGGGTCGTGGTGGGTTGCACTGGCTAACAAAGCTTCATCAAGACAAAGTTGATCTCTCAAAACCACCATGAGGTACCACCTTACACCAGCCAGAGTGAGCATCATTAAAAAGTCTACAAACAATAAATGCTGGTGGGGGTATGGAGAAAAGCAAACCCTATTACACAGTTGGTGGGATTGTAAATTGGAAAACAGTATGGAGGTTCCTCAGAAATAGAGCTACCATTTGATCCAGCAATCCCACTCCTGAGCGTCTATCCAGAGAAAACCATGACTTGAAAAGATACATGTATTCCAGCATTCATTGCAGCACTATATACAATAGCCAAGACGTGGAAACCAACCTAAATGTCCGTCAACAGAAGAGTGGATGAAGAAAATGTGGTACCTGTACATGATGGAATATTGCTGAGCCATTAAAAAGGAAAGAAATAATGGCATTTGGAGCAGCATGGATGGACCTAGAAATTACCATGCTAAGTTGAAGTCAGACAGTGAGACACCAATGTTGTATGCTATCACTTACATGTGGAATCTTAAAAAAAAGGATATAATGAATTTCTTTCCAGAACAAATACTGACTCACAGACTTTGAAAAACTTAAGGTTTCTAGAGGAGATGGGTTGAGGGTGGGAGAATGGGCTGGAGATTTAGAGTGGAAATGCTTTAAAATTGGGTTGTGATGATCATTGTACAACTATAAATATGATAAAATTCACTGAGTTGAAAGAAAAGACTCAGTTGATCTCTAAAGGGAGAAGGTAAGTGAATTTGAATGGGTGGTCTGGCAGCAGGGCGGTTCTTTGTAAAACGGAGCAGGGCACAGCCTGAGCAGAAATGAGCAGGCAAGCAAGGATGTTGCATGGGGTACACAGAGGATGGTGGAGACCAGGGAGCAGAAATTAACTTTACAACATGAGACGAGACTTCCTGCGTTGGTGAAAGGTGTGGTGGCCCCAGACAGGGAGCTTGAGGGCTGTGGGTTCCAGTTTGGAAACAGATGGCAGCCATCAGATTCATGACAGCAGGGATTGCTGTCCAGTAATTGTGTCTTCTCAGCACCCGGGGAAGAACAGGTCCTTAATGCCAGGTGTCTGCCCACTGGATCATTTGAACTCTCTTTTCTTAATTTATGGGATATCATGGTACCTAGTGGCCAAAAGGGGATGCAGAATAACAACAGTGGTTAAACTCACAATAAAAACCACTAAAACAGACCGAAGGCAGACAAAGTGGTGACAGACGACAATGATGGATGAGGATTGGCAGGAGAACTAGGGGCATGTCGGTGCCAGGAGACCCTTTGGAGCTGGGATTCCTCTTGGCAACCATGAGGTGCACGCTGCAGTCCTCCAGTAGGTCTGTGACACTTCAGTCAAGTGTCCTGCATGCTGTGGCTTCCAGATGTCAAACTTTAGCGTGGGGGTGGGATGGGGAGAACCTGGCATCTCAGATGGGTCCCTGAGGGGATTTCGCTTTCTGCCAACCCATGTGCTTTAAATCCCTCCCCAAAGACCAGGAAAATTATACAGTTTTAAGAGGGGGGAATGTTTAAGGAAATAAGCATACATAGTTTTTCTGTAAATAGTATTGGGTATACAATGAAATTGTAACATATGTATATAAATACATATACATGTGTATATCAGTTTGATTTTTCAATAAGGGCAAAGCTTACGTATTAGCACTTGGGAAAGATTCTAAAGTATCAGTACCCAGTCTTTGTTAAGCACTAGGTACCAGAGGAGGTAGTTTGTACGAGTGATCCCACCTGCTCCTGACAGCACTCTCAAGGGAATATCATTTAATCTCCCAGTTTTACAGATGAGGAAACTGAGGCTTAGCTGATTGGACCAGTTGACTTCGGGTGACGTGGCCAGGACTGTTGAGTTGGAATTTGAAACGAGGGACTCTCTTTCCAGCAGCCAAACTCTTAGCCCCCGTGCCAGGCTAGAGGGCCGTCTAGGATTCAAGATGTGGGCCCCAAATGAAAACATTTGCATGGCAGTACCTAATTAATCATCCCACTCCTGGGGAGCAGTATTTGCTGATGGTGCATCTGTTTCTGCTTTCATGCTTTGGGATTTTCCATTTTAAAATGGTTTCAAAATATTTTATTTGTATGCAGTTTAGTTCTTTGATTAAAGCATCTCTCATAGTATTTTTCCCCTGTAAAGTGAGCAGAGTATTTCAACAGGGGCGGTCTAAATACCTTTACCCATAAAAACAATAGAATTAATTCACTCCCTCATTGGGATCGGGTTAATCTTCTTTTCCCAGAGGAGCTTGTGATGAATGTGGGAGATGAGCAGAGTTGTCCCTCCATTTTTGGCCACATCATTGCCAGTCATTGGAAAGGTAAAACATGTCTTCTGGAAGATGCCCCCTCTCCCCTACCTGAGTGGTCTTCAAGCCTGTAGACCTTCCTTTTGCTACCTGGGGAGCCAAGGAGGGGCTTACCTTGAGTCATCGTGGGAAGGATGCTTTGGAGACGGGGTTCTCCTGAAAACACAAGGAAGGGAACAGACGCCTTTGTACCGAATCATTCAGTTTTTAAAACACCATTTCCCCTTTTGTGAAACTGTTTCTCAGTGTTTTTCAGCTTGTGTTTGCCTGTCTGGGCTGCATGAAACGGGGTGTTCATGGTGGGCGTTATTCTCTATATCTCATCAGCAGTTGTCTTCTTGGTCCCACGAACTGTATCTTCTTAGCATCATAACACAGAGTCTGAACTTCTGTTGATGGCTGTTATTTTTGTATTTTTTACATTTTCTGGCTAAAACTTTTTATTAAAACGTTGACTCAGACTTTTACTTTGATTACTGACTGTCCCTGATGACATTCCTGACAAGAAATGCCTCCTCTGTAAAGAAAGTATTTATTTGCTCATTCATTCATTTTCTTTTTACGGCCGCACCTGCAGCATATGGAAGTTCCCAGGCTAGGGGACAAATTGGAGTTGCAGCTGCCAGCCTAAGCCATAGAACATGCATCCTCATGGAGACAACTTCAGGTTGCTAACCTACTGAGCCACCACAGGAACTCCAAGAGCATTTATTAAACTAATAAAATAGTTCAGCCTTCCGTAAATTCTCAGTATCAAAGAGATTGTCTCAACCAGGAAGCTTTGGAGCTGTATGCTGGTTTATGCTGCAACCACAGTTTAAAACAGTTTCAGAACCTTTATGGATTTTTTTTTCATATCTGTGCTATCTTAAAAGACAGATTGATGGACTTAAATGGACTTAAAGGTTTTCCCCATTTTTCCACTTATATATGTAGAGCTGATGCTGCAGGCAAAAGCAGAATCTGCACAGTAATTCGTATACAGAAGGAGGAGGAGGAGGTTATTGAGTTTCTGTTGGAAAGGGAAGCAGGTCTCTTATAAGAAATTTCTTTCAGGCTTTCTGCCTCATAAAGTGGTGCCTGTTAGAGCTGGTGGGGTGGTTGGTTGAGGAGAGTTTCAAAGCTTTGCTGGTGTGTGAGGTCCTCTAATGGTTAAACCATTAACCTCTGTTCCCCATACAGTGGTTACACTTCAAAAAAGAGTCACTCTCCTGGAAATGGGACGCTTAAGAAAATGTCCAGTTTCAAACTTTTCTCTAGATGTAAGGAATATAAACAAGGTAGAATAAAAATGCAAACAAAAAAACCAGTTTGACGAACATCTGTCTTGTGATGCCTTGCTAATTAATCTATGTACGTTAGATGTGGCCACGCATAAAATGTATATCGGATCCATTCCGTATGGATATGAAATGTTTAACAGGAAAGTCTCATTTGGATGCAGGGAGGGAAGACTTTCAGTTATGTAACACAAAACTAACCGAGGTTTAATTTTTTTCTTGTGATGAAAAAAAAGGTGGTCTTGGCAGGTGGTGAGAAAGTTGAGGAAATACTCTGGACCAAAAGGAAGCACAGCTTGGACTCGAAGCCAGCAAAGGGAGGGCAGAGACGAGGGAGCAGCTCATAGGAGGTGTGAGGCTGTGTGGCGCTTCCTTGGTGAGCAGCCAGCCCTCTGGGCGTCAGTTCTGGGTGGCCATGAGGGTGCGGTCCCCTCTCCCAGCCAGCCGAGAACAGCGATTCCTGGCAGAGTGAGATGTGTGGCTTTGGGAGAACTTCACGGCAGCTGGCAGATCCCTGTCTGTCTGTGGTAGAACGCACTGGTTTGGGCCTGTGTGCTTGAGTTTGGGTTTCTTGTTTGTGCTAGAGGAAGGCTGACGTCTTTGCCCTGCGCTGTTCAGGATGCTGCTCAGTTCTTAGAGGAGATGCTACTGCTTCTCCTTTACTCAGCATATTGTTGATACTCAGATCTCATCCTCTTATTGTTGGAGAAGGTGCCTCTGCCTGCCCACACTCTTGTGTCCCTCCCCTGCCAACCCTGGGGTCCAGAAGTCACACTCAAATGTCCCTCCAGCCTTCTCATCGAGTCACCTCTGAGGTGTGGAGTCTTGCACCCACAGGCTCCCCAAAGTTGCCTTCTCTTTGGGTTTCCAGCTTTCCTTCCTCCTCTGCCTCCATCGCTGCCCCATCCCCACCTGGATGCTATCTGCCCTGCCCCAAGAGTCCTGTGTTACCTCCCTGTGGTGAGGCTGGCCAGACCCGTGTGCTCCCAGCCCCACAGGCTCCCACACAGCCCCTGCCCAGAAGCAGCCCCTCCACTGCTCCCGTCTCCTCCTTGAGCATGTGATCCTGAGGCACTGCTGGCTGCAAGACCTCCACCTGTGGAGGGAAGCGCTGCACATTTTCTCCAAAAATGCCCTTTGTGGAGATCAGCATTGACATCAAAATATGAGCAGCACCTATGCCCATTTTTCTTTCTACACCATGTACTAGAACCTCAGCGGGGCGTTCCCGTCATGGTGCAGCAGGAATGAATCTGAGTAGGAACTACAAGGTTGTGGGTTCCATCCCTGGCCTCACTCTGTGGGTTAAGGATCTGGCATCTCCGTGAGCTATGGTGTAGGTTGAAGATGTGGCTTGGATCTGACCTTGCTATGGCTCTGGTATAGCCTGGCAGCTACAGCTCCAATTAGACCCCTAGCCTAGGAACTTCCATATGCCGCAGGTGCAGCTCTCAAAAGACCAAAAAAAAAAAAAAAAAAAAAAAAGAACCTTGGCTGGTGCTTGCAAAATGAAGGCACACGTGGCCAAAAACTATGTGGATTTAGCCAATTCTCGTCACCCGGTTTTCTCCCTGCATCTCTCTGTGTTTCAAATCAACCCCTCCCTAAGCTCAGGGAGGGGGAGGGTCCCTGCATGCCTGGCCATTCATAGAGAAACGTGCAGAAATCCTGAGAGGAGGAGGCACATCGGTGTTCAAATTATGAGTTACAAACCTCACTTTCACAGTTGGGTGGTCTTGAGAGAAAAGGTGTGTGATAGCAGGTGGGTCCCTAAGCACAGTGATGCTGGAGTGGTCTGTGTTAGCGATACTTAGAGGAATACGCAAGGACGTGTGTGCGTGTGTGTGCGTCTTCACAGCTGTGTGTTGCTAACCATCCACATGGGGACATTTTGTTAATTACTCTAGGACCACAAACATAAGCAGGATTATGCTGAGGGAAAAGGGTGCCATCACTCTCACGAAGAGGGAGATTTATTCTTGAGTTCTCCATCCTGGTCGTGGTCGAATCCATAGTATGTGATGTTTTCCAGCCTGGGCCAACTGGCAGAGGGTCTGTCTGTCCTGTGTCTGATGGACGTGGCAGGATGAATTCCAGGAGCAGGGAAGAACCCTCCTCGCTCCAGGCCCCAGGCCCGCCAGTGTCATGAGAGTCCTTCCACTCCTCCCTCTGTGCCCACAGCATCTCCACCCAGCATCTCTGCCTCTTCCATCCTCCCGTCCTTCCTACCACCACTGTCACTCAGCCCTCCAAGCCTTTGTTCATTCTTCTCCTGGCTCAGGAATGAGTGCATGCTTTCCCGGCCCCTTGCCACTGCATTCTCCATCCTCCCATTGAAGTGTCGTTGCAGTGCAGACCTGATTATGGGCTTCCCCTTGCTGGTCTTTCATGGGGATCCACCTGCTTCCCCTTGCTGGTCTCTCATAGGGATCCACCTGCTTCCCCTTGCTGGTCCTTCCTAGGGATCCACCTGTTGCCCCTTCCTGGTCCTTCCTAGGGATCCACTTCCTTCCCCTTGCTGGTCCTTCCTAGGGATCCACCTGCTACCCCTTGCTGGTCCTTCATAGGGATCCACCTGCTATTCCTTGCTGGTCCTTCATAGGGATCCACCTGCTTCCCCTTGCTGGTCCTTCCTAGGGATCCACCTGCTACCCCTTGCTGGTCCTTCCTAGGGATCCACCTGCTTCCCCTTCCTGGTCCTTCCTAGGGATCCACTTCCTTCCCCTTGCTGGTCCTTCCTAGGGATCCACCTGTTGCCCCTTCCTGGTCCTTCATAGGGATCCACCTGCTTCCCCTTGCTGGTCCTTCATAGGGATCCATCTGCTACCCCTTGTTGGTCCTTCATAGGGATCCACCTGCTATTCCTTGCTGGTCCTTCATAGGGATCCACCTGCTACCCCTTGCTGGTCCTTCATAGGGATCCACCTGCTTCCCCTTGCTGGTCCTTCATAGGGATCCACCTGCTACCCCTTGTTGGTCCTTCATAGGGATCCACCTGCTATTCCTTGCTGGTCCTTCATAGGGATCCACCTGCTACTCCTTGCTGGTCCTTCATAGGGATCCACATACTGCTACTCCCTGGTCCTATAGGGATCCACCTGCTACTCCTTCCTGGTCCTTCATAGGGATCCAGAGGCTTCCAGGACCACGTTTTATCTTTCTTTCTTTTTAAACATTCTACTGAAAGGTGGTATAGAAAGGGGATGTACTATGAGCAGAAATCTCAGGGAAGGTTGACAGCCTGAACACATGTGGATAGCAGCCCGCTTTGGGACACGCGCATTCCACCTGCACCCCTTCTTTCTCCTCCACACTCTCTTCCCCTCTCGGAAGGTCACCCCTGCCTCAGGATGACTCTCTTGCCAGCCTTTCCCATCCAGCCCCACTTCCTGCTGTTTTTTTTCCAGTAGTAAAACCAAACCCCTGAGGTTTCCCCTTCTGCCATGGAGGACCTCCAGGCCCTCCCACTGTCTAGAACCCTGTCCCCAACACTTCTCTGATGCCTTTCCTTGTATTTTCAGAGCCCACTGTGGGGTTGACCTTGGCCAAGGGCTTTCCCTGATCACAGGCTGGAATAAGCTCCTGCTGTGGCTATAAGCAGCCTCACTCGCTAATTAGGAAGCAGGCGTAGGTCTTTCCCAAGCTCTTTACCATGAAGACACACTGCTCCTTCTTGCTTCACCACCACTCTCAGGGCACACAGCCCATGGACCAGGTATCCCGTATTCAGGAACCTGAGCGTGTTGGTTCCGTGTGAGCTGTGGTCCTCTTGCTGTGGGGCCCAGTAGGTGACCACGCAATGAGGCTGGACTGAGCTTTCCCCGGGCACTTGGGACCAGATTCTCACCAGGGCATATGGTTTCTGGGAGTATCTTAGTACGTTCCCTGACTGGGATTGAATTAATCAGTGATTCTATTCAAGGGACCTCACAGGAGGTAAAGAAGGATCAGAAGCAACCTATGCCCTTATACAGCTAATGTGTTATAAGCACCTGCTATTTGCCAGGCAGGGTGTACCTTGGTGAGCTAAGGACTCATTGTGTCTGCTCTCCTTGTGCTCTAGGCTCAGTGGGAGTCAAAAAATAGTTAAAGAAACACCTAAGTACAGAATAGGATATAGCCAACAGGGGAAGGATAAGAGGGCAGGAACCATGCTGAGAGTCAGAGGGTAGAGGCCAGCAGCACATGTAGAGGCCAATTCATGGACACCAAAGTGACAGAGTCATTGTAGGTATTTTTTTTTTTTCAAACAGAGGAAAGCCCACTTGTTCCATTAAAGGAAGGGGGGCCAGGGAAAGGAGACCAGCTTCAATCCTTAAATTACTTATTTGCTCAGACCCATTCATTTACTTAGATTTATAGCCATTAATTTAACTTGCATTTGAACTTTCCATTGTCCGTGTGGACAGTTACAAAGTATTTGAGCACCACAAACACATCGGCTCAAACGGTTTTTCTCTTCTGTCTTTATGTTTTAAGTGAAAGTTAAACTTATTTTCAAGTTTCATTCCACCAGGAAAAGTAAACACTACAGGGAGTTCCTGTCGTGGTGCAGTGGTTAATGAATCTGACTAGGAACCGTGAGGTTGTGGGTTTGATCCCTGGCCTTGATCAGTGGGTTAAGGATTCGGCGTTGCCGTGAGCTGTGGTGTGGGTTGCAGACTCGGCTGGGTTCCCGAGTTGCTGTGGCTCTGGCGTAGGCTGGCGGCTATAGCTCTGATTAGACCCGTAGCCTGGGAACCTCCATATGCTGCGGGAGCGGTCCAAGAAATGGCAAAAAGACAAAAAATATATATACATATATATATACACATACATATACATATGTGTATATATATATGTATGTATATATACTTTTCCTAGAAATGATAAAAAGACCAAAAAAAAAAAAGATATATACATATATACTTTCCCTAGAAATGGCAAAAAGACCAAAAAAAAAAAAAGTATACACTACACATCCCTGCATCAATATGGTCCAAGACAAGAGGGCTAATAATGTTTGTAAACCTTTTATATGTCAGGCACAGGAATTAGTGATTTGCATGAGATTTATCAAACTAGCCCCAGAAATAATTGGGTTTTTTTTGGGGGGGGGGGGCTCTTGCAATATTTTATTTTTTAAATGATTTTTGTTTTTTCCACTGTAGTTGGTTTAGTGTTCTGTCACTTTTCTGATGTGCAGGAACGTGACCCAGGCACACATACATATATACATTCTTTTTCTCACACTATCTTCCATCACAAGTAACTGTGTAGTTCCCAGTGATATACAGCCCAGAAATAATTGTTCACTCGAAATTTGAAAAGCTAAGCTGTTTGTTTAACAGAGAGGCAGTTTGTCATATATATATGTGTGTGTGTGTGTGTGTGTGTGTGTGTGTGTGTATAATCTCTCTCTATATATAATCTCTATATATAGTTATATATTTTATATGTGCAACATTTTCAGGAAGGCAGAAGTTTCATTCTTATGTCTTGTATTTCTCTGTAGGTGAATAATGGTTATTCTGATTTGACATGCTCGTTTGCTGCATTAGTAAAATCATGTAATGTTTAGATCCAGCGTAAATTAAGGAATTAGACTATGTCACCCATGCAATATGATGATGTTACAGATTCTCAAAGCCATCCGATCCATCCTCTAGAATACTACCGCTTAGACATATCATCAAATTTGATGTTATGCTTTTCTGAGATATATTCATGAGGTTACAAGCATGAATTTAAAGTTTTGTTTTTTTTTTCCCAAAAACTACGTTTGGCATTCAAACAACTAAAATTTGGGGGAGCTGTAATTCCGTTGTAATCGGTCTCTCCACGTGTGACTTGCCTCTGCACAGTCCTCCAGACAAACCTGGCAATGTGCCGAGACGCACAGCCGGGACTTTCATGCTGGCTGAATTACATATGCGTTTCCGCCCTCAGTTTCATCCCTTCGCACGGGTGCGTGGAAGGGTCCCCCAGCTTTCAGAAGGGACACCTGGGCTGCACCACCACGGCAGAAAGCCTGAGGGCTCTCATCTATGATTCATGCTCCGAGGGCCGCCCTGCCCGGGCACACCCAAGTTTGCAGCTCCCTCCCACAAGATCACACAAGGCTATTAAATCACAGTTTATTTTTCTGGGAACCAGAACATCCCCCAGGCGATCCAGCCGGCAGCCTGTTTGTTTGTACCTCCAGTGTCTAAGCCTCCCGCTTGGGGAAATGCTGAAGATGTTGGTGAACTCCCGGGTATGAAATCACTTTCGTTTCAGACAGGGGAGAGGCACTGGAAATAAAAGCATCTTTCATCGCAGGGGCGAGTTCTGCTTAGTCCTGCGTGTACAGGCGAGAAACTGAGTGAAATTCTGAGGCTGGGCGATGAGGGTACCAGCCGGGGAAGGTCCACGAGGGTCAGAACCCAGTCGGAAGCCCTGGATGGTGCTTCCTGCAGCTCCAGGTTGCATTCTGGACCACAGAGAAGGGATGCTGGATTGTCACCCTGAAGTCAGCTTCCTGTCCCAGTGTGACCATAGGATGTCCCATGACTTACCTGGAGCTCAGGGGCACCACCCGGGCAGGGAGTCTTAGATGCTTCCCCACTCAGGTCTAACACTATGTCTGCCATTCCACTTCCTCTAGGAAACATCTGCTAGAGAAGCCTTCTGTAGCTGGGATTTCCAGTCCCCCTTCCATCAGGGCTCATCACCTTGGTGGTGTCGCTGGCTTATGGTCCCCTCTGCTGGCCTTGACCTCTGCTGAGCACTGCCCACCCCCACACTTGGCACCCACCCCCATGGGAAGGGCCCTGCATGAATGCGTCCTAAGCAAGGCTCTCTTTCTGTGCCCCCAACTCGGGTCCTGATGCGGGATAGAGGGCTTCCCCACCGTCCACACACACTTAGCCACTGGGAGGACCAAGCCAGGGACTTCACAAGCCTGGGAACTAAACCGAGGGCCAGGCCAGACCATCCAGCCCTGGAATAACATGTTTTCTCTCTGTCGGGGTTCAGTTCAGGCGACTTCCCATGAAGCGTCATTTCAGCCTTCCGGGAGACTTATGGGTACTGATACATCTTTATTGGTGCATGAGAGCAGCATGGAAGCTTCCAGGCAAAACCTCTTCATTAGGGCCTTGCTTCTCAGTGTGATCCCTGGACCAACAGCATCCATACCCCCTGGGAGCTGCCAAGAAATCTAGAACCCAAGGCCCTGCCTCAAGCCTGTGTACTAGCATTTGCATTTTAACATTCTCTGTCAGCACGGTAGGGGAGGGTCCTTGCTTATCTTACATCAAGCCTGCAACCAATTTTTTTTTTTTTTTTTTTGTGATTTCAGTCGTTTTAGGATCAATTTCTCTGAACTGCTCAGTCCGGCTCTCCCTTCTGTTTTGCTTGGCCATGAGTGCCTTTGTGGGGAGTTGCATGTGCGTTGTGTGTGTGTGTGTGTGTGTGCGTGCATGGACCTGCTGGTGCAGGACAGAATGGGGAGAGGAACCAATTCTTACAAGTTACCCCACAGCTTTGCATCCCTTTGGAAAGGATGTGTCACCCCCCACCCTGCTGCAAACACCCCCAGGAAGCCCTCCGCACACAGTGATAAGGCACGCTTGGCTGGCCGGCCCGAGGGTGCCCGTGGGGGCACAGGGCTGCCCTTCAGTGACACTGCTCGAGGCTGTGTTTTTTCATAGTCGTACACAGAAAAGCCTCGTCACATCCCTGTGTCCCAGGAAGCTCTCCCTTAGTTATAGCAAAAGCAATATCCTGTGGTACAGTATAGACATGTACTGTGTTAATAACAGAGCATTTGGAGAGAGAAGGAAGCATTTCTGAAATTCTCACAGTGGACACAGGTCCCTGTTAAATATCCCTAGATACCAAGTGCCTCTTTTTTTTTTTTTCTTCAGCTTTCTTTCACTTTTTTTTTTTTTTTTTTTTTAATCTTGTCCCTACCTTGTTATGGTCCTGTCTTGTCTACTTTTTTTTTTTTTTTTTTTTTTTGTCTTTTTTTTTTTGCTATTTCTTTGGGCCGCTCCCACGGCATATGGAGGTTGCCAGGCTAGGGGTAGAATCGGAGCTGTAGCCACTGGCCTACACCAGAGCCACAGCAACGCGGGATCCGAGCCGCATCTGCAAACTACACCACAGCTCACGGCAACGCTGGATCGTTAACCCATTGAGCAAGGGCAGGGATCGAACCCGCAACCTCATGGTTCCTAGCCGGATTCGTTAACCACTGCGCCACGACGGGAACTCCTGTCTGTCTTGTCTACTAGACGGTGAAGTCTGGAAAGGCAGTGATTGTGTCTGCTTCTTGTTCCAGATCTGGCATTGCCATGTTGAGCAGATCAAAATACAGGACTCACTTACACGAGAAAGTCAGACACTGATGTGAGTTGATTCAGGAGAAGTCTATCCCATGGCGTATTTGAATCATGTGTCTGTGGTTCACGTATGCGTTGCTTTGTCTGACTTCGAATCGAACGCAGCATCTTGTCCTTTATCTGATAGCAGAATCTGGACCTCAGTAGTCATCTGAGTCCCCAGCCCGATGGGATATGTGGTAAATATTGAATGCTTCTGTTATGAGGCAGGGAACTGAAAATGGTAGGTGTATATACAGAGAAGAAATAAGTGAGAAAAAAGAATGATGAGCCCCGAGAAATCAGAACCTGGCTCATTTTAACCAACTTGGAAAACCTTCAGGAATAGCTTTCAAAGGGGAGCACAATGGATGAGTTACTTCAGCCAGAAAAAAAAAGGGAGAAATACCTTCAAGGTGGTTGCTGTGGCTCTGAGCTCAAGGAAGAGCCTGACTTTCTTCAGGGAGGTGTCTGCCTGTGGATGATTGAATGTAGATTAGCTTGGAGGACGTTTGGTGGCTTCTTGGGTGACGTAGGAAAATGTAATGGCAAGACTGGAGTTTTGGTGAACTCAGGAAATTGAGTCTCAAAAGGAGGGAGAATTGACATAAAACAAGTTTAAAAAATAGCTCTTTTGTGAAACAGAATGGTAGCTATACATGAAAGGCCAGTGTGTTAAACTGAGGGAAAGCCGAAAGTTCCCAGTTGTGGCTCAGCACAGGTGAATCTGACTAGTATCCATGTGGATGCAGGTTCGATCCCTGGCCTTGCTCAGTGGGTTAAGGATCTGGTATTGCGGTGAGCTGTGGTGTAGGTCGCAGATAGGCTTGGATCTGGTGTCGCTGTGGCTGTGGTGTAGGCCAGCAGCTGTAGCTCAGATTCAACCCCTAGCCTGGGAACTTTCGTATGCTGTGGGTGAGGCCCTAGAAAGCAAATAGAATAAAACGAACAACAGAAGTAAAAATAAATAAATGTAAATAAATAAATTGAGGGAGAGGAATCATCTGATCCAATGCAGTTATTTAGTATTTCAACCATGGATATTAGATTGTGGGATTATTCCCCGTTCCTGACCCTCCGCCCCATTCCTGTCTTTATAATGTAACTGTGAGGTACTGTTCTGCTGTGGTCTGAGTGCTTATGTTTGTTCTGGGCTTCCTGGCTTTTTTTTTGGCGGGGGGGTGCGGTGGTTGCACCTGCAGCTTGAAGAAATTCCTGGGCCGGGGATTGAACCTGTGCCACAGCTACAGCCATGCTACATCCTTAAATTTCTGTGTCACATAGGAACTTCCTTGGCCTTCTTAATGCATGGAAATTGCTAAGCGGCCACACAGGACAATTCAGACAAGACTTTATTGGGGCCCCTGCTGCAGCACAGGTGAGCAAAAACAAGTCACAGCTTCCCTTGCTGGCTTACTCCCTGGGGGGGTGGGGGGGAGCAGGATGAGCTGCTCCTTATATGGAGCAAGGGTAGTGGTGGGTCCAGGGGTCAGGCCAGCAGGGCGGCTGTTGTATGCAGCAGGCCTGCCTTTGCTTCTAACTCTCTAGTTTTGCTCTGGCTCTTTAGAAGGGGCTGTTGAGTTTTAGGTTTTTTGTATCTTCTTGCCAGTCATTTGCCCCAACTGTGCACACACGCAGTTATTTTTAGCTCCTTAAGGTTTCTTTTTATTTTGTTGCTCAAGGAGATGGTTGTCCAGACACAAGCTTTGCAGCCACCGTAGCAAAGGGCTGAACTCAGGTCCCGGCCTATCTCCGTCTCACCCTTACGACTTACTCTGGCCAGTGGGATGTTGGCAGACTTGGTGCAAGCAGCTTGGGAAGTGTGTGCTTGAGCCGGGCTTCTCTCTTGCACCTCTGCTGCCCCAATGAAGGCCAGCCAACATGCTAACCCCTAGCCCTGAAAGAGCCCAGCAACACCAGCAGGACTGCCTGGCTGAGCCCCCGCTGACATCAAGCGCATGCGTATAAACACTTAGTATTCTGTGTCTTGGGGGTTGTTTGTTACACAGAAGCACGACAGCAGTAGACACCTGGTACAAGGGCAGGACATCCTGGAAATCCATTTCGGAACACAGTCATCATTATAAAATCCACTGTCTCTGGTTCTTCCCCCCAACTCTGCAGGACATCGAGTTCCTCGCAAATGTTACCTGATGGTTCTGATAATGCTAAGCAAAGTTTCCTGGGTGTTTGGTCTTGCCGGCTCTCAGAGCACTTCTGCCCCTTTGATTGCCCTACTCCAGGTAGCTGGGGTGAGGTTTTCTAGTGCTGAAAATGCTGCAGGTTCTTCCTCTGTGACTGGGGCCTCCCCAGGGAGACCCTATGCTCCAAGGATGGTACCATCCCCACAGATTTTAATGCCCATAGCAGGCTGCCCTCGCCTGCTGCCAAGAGCACGGAGGCCACTGTTCGCACCTGCCAGGGTCTCTCCATCACTCCTAGAGCCCATCACGATGCTCATAGATTACAAATGATGCTCACTTTATATTTTTCTGTTTAGCAAAGTCAAGAATGAGTTGGTACACTTCAAGTACCTCTCCCATGCAGAAGATATTCATTATACATTGCTAACCTTGTATCAGTTTTTGGTGGCTGCTGTAACAAGTTATCACAAACTTGGTGGCTTAAAACTAGACACATTTGTTCTCTCACAGTTCCAAGATCACAAGTCCAAAATGAGTCATGGAGCTGGAATCAAGGTGTCTGCAGGGCTGTGCCCCTTGGGAGGCTCTAGGGGTGAGTCTGTGTTGCCTCTTCCAGATTCTTTTATTAAATTTAATTGGTTGGAGTTCCCGTCATGGCTCAGTAGTTAACGAATCTGACTAAGAACCGTGAGGTGGCAGGTTCCATCCCTGGCCTTGCTCAGTGGGTTAAGGATCTGGCGTTGCCAGGAGCTGTGGTGTAGGTTTCAGACGTGGCTCAGATCTGGCATGGCTGTGGCTGTGGTATAGGCTGGCAGCTACAGCTGCAATTGGACCCCTGGCCTGGGAACCTCCATATGCCGTGGGAGTGGCCCTAGAAAAGGCAAAAAAAAAAAAAAAATTTAATTGGTGCATAGTTGACTTAGTATTGTGTTAGTTTCAAGTATATCTCCAAGTGAATCAGTTATACATACACATATATCCATTCTTTTTCAGAATCTTTTCCCATATAGGTTGTTACACAGTATTGAGTAGAGTTCTCTGTGCTACACAGTGGGTCCTTGTTACTTATCTACTTCATATACAATAGTGTGTATATGTTAATCCCAACCTCCTAATTCATCCCCCCCCCCACCCCCAACTTCGCCTTTGGTAACTGTGTAAGTTGGGTTTCAAAATCTTTGAGTCTGTATCTGGTGAATAAGTTCTTCTGTATCATTTTAAATTAGATTCCACAAATAAGTGATATCGTATAGTATCTGTCTTTCTCTTTCTGACTCAGTCAGTATGATAATTGCTAGTTCCATCCACGTTGCTGCAGGTGGCATCATTTCACGCTTTTCATGGCTGAGTAATATTCCATTATGTATATGGATTACATTTCTTTATCCATTCCTCTGTTGGCGGACATTTAGGTTGTTTCCATGTCTTGGCTATTGTGATTAGTTTTGCTATGAACACTGGGGTGCATGTGTGTTTTAGAATTATAGTTTGTCCAGGTATATGCCCAGGAGTAGGATTGCTGGATCCTATGGTACGTCTATATTTAGTTTTCTGAGGTACCTCCATAGTGTTTTCCATAGTGGTTGCACCAACTTACATTCCCACCAACAGTGTAGGAGGGTTCCTTTTTCTGCACACCCTCACCGTGTGTATTTTGTAGCCTATTCCGAGTTCCTCTGGCTGCTGGTGTTCCTTGGTGTGTGGCCCTGTCACTTCATTGCTCTGGCATCACGTCTCCCCTTCTGTACGTGTGTCAGATGCTCTCTGCCTCTCTGATTAGGACATTTGTGACTGCCCCTAAGACCTATCTGGATAACCCAGGATAATCTCCCCACCTCATCACATCTGCCAAGTCTTTGCCATATAATGTAACATTTGGATAGACCAGGAATTAGGATGTGGTGTCTTTCAGGGCTGCTGTTCAAACCTCTTCAAAGCCTATGCCCACCCAAAAACTCTGTGAAAAAAAAAATCTGTGTTAAATTGACCGAGAATAGATTTTCACCTCTGGGAACGTCAATCAAGCATTCACCAAATATTTTTTGAGAACTTACTATGATCTCAAAATACTAACCCCCCCTCAAGGCTTAATCCCAGACTCTTACCTGTGGCATAAATCAACATATTTCAATCCCAAATAACATCTCTGCTCCAGACTCTCTGATAAGCGAGTCCATACATCCAGATGCACCCACTTGTGAATCTCAAAGGGAACCTCCAAGTGAGCATTTCCCACAGTGAAACTCATCATCTTCCCCTCCCAGTGTGCTTCTTATTGCACACGTCCTTGGATGTCACTCCAAACAGCTGCTTAGGGAAGCCATTCTTGACTTCTGTCTCCCTCCCTTATCTCCTGAAAGTGCAGTCAATTGTTTTATCCTCTGAAATTTTACCCCACCTGTAAAGTCAGTCTCCTCTGCCACCTCTTTGTCAGGACTGCCATCATGCCTCACCTGGACTACATCATGGATGGACCTTCTCCCTGGCCTGTCCATACATTTTCTCCACTCCTCTAAAAACTCTCCACTTGCCAGAGACATCTTTTCAAACACCAGACTTGATCTGGGGACTCCACACCCAAGAACACATTCATGACTTGCCATTGTTCCTGGGGTGGATTTCAACACCTGTCGTGTCCAGACATCTTTCCAGGAACCTGGGGCTTTTCTAGGTCTCCAGGAGCACTTGGCATTATCCTTTTCTTTTAGAATTAAACCTCAGCCATGCTGGAATTCTCTAATTCGGTGCACCTTCCCTGCTTCCAGCACGGGGGTCACCCTTCGTGTCTGCAGAAAGCATGCCAAACTTCCTGTTTGCCTCTGAAACTCTTCGTCTTCCCTGAGACACAAACTGTACTTCCTTAGCCCGGCCATGGCTAACCCCGTGGCATGATTATTTCTCAACGACAGTGTTGATAATTAAAGATTAATCGGGTCATGATTTATTTATTGCCTACTTCCTGGTAAAAGTCTCTTTTTCCTTCTGTGGTAGCTGTTTTCTCTAGCATAGTACTTTACACGTGGTCGATGCTCAATAAATATGCCTGATTCAAAGACATCAAATGAATGCATCCTGGTGAATGAATTAGACCCAGTCTGAGACGGTCCCTAAATTCCTAAACTTGTGTGTGTCTATTATATTCACATGTGCTTTGGTTGTAGAAAGTTCTTTCATCCAAGTCCCAAACACAGTGATTCTTTGTCTTTTAGTATTTACTCATGCTGGTTTACAAGGAGAGGGCAGCTTCATTTCATACTGACCTAAACTTGTTTATCTTCCTTGATAGTTCAGGCACGGTTTTTCCTTTATAATTCAGTTTGAAAAAATATTGAAAGAGAATGGGCATGTATTTTCCTTCCATTTGCCCAGAACTCAACAGATCTGCAAATTCTATGTACACTTGTTGTTATGAAGCTCAGGCGAGTTTTTCTCAATTACATTTTTGATACTTTTGGGAGGTGAAGGAATGCATCTTGTGGTGCCTGTTCCTACTTAAGTTTGCTGGAAGCTTCTTTCATTCCTGCTTTGCCACTTTTGGAAGTTTATGGAATGTGTTTTCATGGGTTTTTTTGTTTTGTGTTTCAGCACTGATAATTCTGTTAGTTTTTACATTTGTTTTCTTTCTGTTTATGCTGTTCCTTGGTGCCTCTGGTGTTTATTGATTTCCTTCTCCTATCATTATTTTCTCACTGCATCTTAAATGTTACCTAAATAACACATGGTTAAAACCCCACAATGTTCCTTGTTTTAATAAAATGAATAATCAAATAAATAATACAAGAGGAGGCCACAGAAGGATCAATAACAATAGTTCTTTTCAACTTAGGAATTTAATTAATCCAACATGTACTCTTAAGATCCAGGACTCTCTTAATTGTTTAGTGTGCTGTGAACAAAATACGGTCTCAAATGGACCTTTAAATCCTGCTTGGCTCTCATCTCTCAAATTTAGCATAATCGTTTGCATCTCCTTTTGGTTGCCATTAGAATAAAGAGCTTCCTCCAGAATTGACATCAAATAAATGGGAAAGCCATGTTTACTTGAGTCATAACTAAGGACACATGGTAAGCACAGGCATTATGAAGATAAATAGAGCATTAGAGTAAGTAATGAGGAAGCAAAGCCACGACAGAGAAGGGGCTGCATTCTGATATAGAATATAGCTTACCTAGCACTCTAATTTGTTCTTGACCTACTTTGTGTTACTCGTATTTGTGAAGCGTCGGAAGGAGAATGACTAAACATCATGAATCAAATTATTAAAATAATATGGTTACCAGCAGAAATTGTTTGCTGAAACA
Source organism: Sus scrofa (assembly GCF_054392235.1). Classification (NCBI taxonomy): domain Eukaryota; kingdom Metazoa; phylum Chordata; class Mammalia; order Artiodactyla; family Suidae; genus Sus; species Sus scrofa. The sequence continues at coordinate 8,280,585 of NC_139401.1, forward strand.
ATTAAATTCTTCCTAGCTCACCTTGCGGTGCTGTCAAAAGAGCACAGACTTCTTGGTTAAGTAAAAGCAGGCATCACTTTTCACCTCCTCTTTTCTAAGTTGCTTCAAGTCAGGGATCTCTTCTTAAATGCAGCACCCTCATGTATAACATGGTCACAGCGTTGGGGAATGGCTCGGATCGTCGGTGTCGGAAAATGAGACACATGACCACGGGGAGATCTCGACAAGGCTCTTTGCTTCTGCGGAAGGGCGCAGGCACTCAAAACGCGTGCAAAGAAGAAAAGACCCTCCCTATGTATCCCTAACACAGGTGATGCACCTGCCCCCTTCCCATGGGTCAGATCAGGGCACACATTCTTCTCAGTTGGCTAATTTGAAACAAATTGTTACTGGGAGAAGAGGAAAAGAGGAGGGGGGGTTGCAGGAAGGTGTTTCAGCCAAAACTGGAGCAAAATGGAATCACCAAGATTTCCTTTGATAAAAAAGACATTATGTTACTTTTCACAGTAGGATTACCTGTGGCGGTGGGTGGTTCTAGATCTTAAGTGTGCATCCAGGGATCCCCCGGCCCTACCCTTCAGAGTTTCTCATCTCTAAGTCTGAATTGAGGCTCCGAATTTGCATTTCTGTTGGGTACCCAAGTGATCTGGGGACCACCATTCGAGGAGATAACCTTTTAATTGTTCAGAAGCCTGATGAGAAGCTTGAGACTCTTGCCCCAGAGATGCTGGGTGAAGTGACTTCAGATGACTGGAGTGGTGGTGATTCAGCTTGTACCTGCTGGGTAACCATTAGTCTCCAGAAATCTTTTGGCTCCACATGTGGTGATATGCTTAGACCAAGTTGGGTCTATTTCTGTGTATTTGTTTTCATTCTCTTTTCATAGCCAAATATTCTGAGTCCCCGAAGGAACCCGAATTGGTCAATGGGTGTTTGCTTGCTTGTTGGATGACTACATACATTTAAGCCTTGACTAAGGGAATGTAAGCCCATCCCCCTGCAGAATCCAGGCCTCAGTGTCTAGGGTAATTGAGTGTTACCTTTCCCACGCCTGGTATCTCTAGGGGCCCACAGACCATTCCACCGCTGGAGTTGGGTAAAGGCAGTCCATAGACAAAATTCCCTTAATTAAACCGTGTTTTGCCTCTGTCAGCGTCTGAGAATAAGCACTTTTTACCTAAGATCTTATCTTTATCAATGTTTCATATTTATAATCTAAGTTTCGCGAGTCTCATAATCATTTGTGTATCTATTAATGTGCAAATACTTAGCCAAATAGGAGACCAGAAAGTCTTTGAAAGGACGAGTTTCCTAGGTCATTCCCAAGTTTTGAAATTGCAAATAATTCTCCTAAAGCTACCCCAGGCCTATTTTCTTAAAATGCAAAGAAATCTCCACCTAAAAGAGTCCTTTGTGCAGGGAATAAACAAAGACGTTAGGCTTCTTATGACATTTAGAAAAATTGGAGGAGGCCCTTTCTGATACTGGATCATTGTAGAAAGCAGGTCTGGTCCTAAATACAAGAGTCTTAAGTCACTTTCGAAGATCTCAGAGTGCATATTCAGTATTACTTTGACATACTCTTTCTTTAATCAACATTTGGTGAGTGCTAATATATTTTAGGCTGTGGGTTAGATTTGGGGTATGAAGATCAGCAACACTTCGACTCCGGATGTGAGAAAGTGACTTGACAACAGTCCTTTCATTTTGGCTCTTTAGTGGGAGCCCCAAAAAGTAGAGTATAAGCAAAGTGGAATAATCAGTATGATGAGGGTAGGGGGTTGACCAACCAATTAGGGAAAACTTTAGATGGAGCTTAAGGGATCAGAATTGTCTGCAACCGTCTATTTGTAATAGATAAGAGGATTAGACATAAGTGATTTTTCTAAGTCATACATCATAGTTCCAGCCACATGGTGGGCAAATCGCCTGTTTGCAAAGATTATGTCCTATCTGGTGCTGATGCTGTGAAGGTGGGAGAGACCAGACTTGAGAGTTTGATTAAACAAAGTTGAGGTTCTGGGAAGGGGATTGAGTCTACGCCGTTACGGGCAAGATGAGGTTGTGTTCCCATAGGGAAATCGTAGGTGGTAGAGGTCACCTTGAGCAGTTATCGCCCGAAAGAACTAATTAGTTCAGGCAGGCAGACGTTAACAGCCGTGAAACTTGCCAGCAGGAAGTCAGGCTCCACTTGCTGTGGCGGAAGGCTGGGCAAGTTATCCTCCATATTCAAGAGCACCGTGGTCTCGGGGATTTTCTAAGACGGGTGTCCAGGCCCCTTAGGCTAGTTAGCTAAGGCACGATGCAAAGGGGGAGACCAGAGGAGACCCAGGTGGTGGTCCACGGAAGCCAGAAGGGGAGGGTCAGCATGGCCACAAAGCAACCTGATGATGACCTCAGAGTGGCAGATGCTAGCTCCTTGAATTCTCGGGTCTGGGGTCTCGGTTCGTGCTGGACCTCAGGAGAGCCAGACCTGCAGGTAAATGTCAAGATTTCTGGTAGGAGGGGGGACATGGAATATGGAGACCAGGTAGGGCCACATGGATTTTCCTTACTGGATGTGTCTCTAGAGAGGAGACCTAAGACTCCTGTAAAAAGGGCAGAAGTCAATTTTAACTCAACATACACAATCACTTTCTTATCTGCCGCTGCTTAAAGTCCCTAAGACTCCCGCTGTGTAGTGATGGGATAGCAACTTCCCATGTAAAAGTCACGTGAGCACAGTCCCCTGGCATGAGTATACCACTGCAGGGGCTCCTGGACCCTGTCCTCCAGCTGTATGTTTCAGCATCATCTGAAGACAACAGGCTGGACACCTTGGCTCGGAAGTTCAGAGCTGTCCACACATGACCAGAGTACTGGGAGAGGCATGTGTATATTTCCCGTAGCACCAAATTCAGACATAGGCTGAGTGACCCACGGCAGGAATAATGTAAAAGATTTCCAAGTATCTGATGACAGCATTGGACTATTTTACCACTAAAAGACCTTCTAAGCCTTAAATGATTTGTCTCTGATTCAAGTCATATAAAGCATTACAAAGAGGTATCTGGCTCTTCGGAACAAACACAGTTCCTTTTTACAGCCCAAACCATTCTTAAGTCTGAAGAGAGTAAGGATAGCCTATCTCAAATGCCCTAAATGCAACCACATAAATAGGATATCAGATATCTCAGTGGAGGCGTTCCTGTCATGGCTCAGGGGTTAACAAACCCAACAGGTATCCGCAGGATATGGATTTGATCCCTGGCCTTACTCAGTGAGTTAAGGATCTGGCTTGGCTGTGAGCTGTGGTGCGGGTTGCTGACAAGGCTCGGATCTGGGGTTGCTGTGGCTGTGGTGTAGACTGGTGGCTACAGCTCTGATTAGACCCCCAGCCTGGGAACCTCCATATGCCATGGATGTGGCCTTAAAAAAAAAAAAAAGAAAAAAAAATCTCAGTGGACTGTAGAGAGAGCCCAAGAAACTATATCTGATCACTTGTGATAGAACATGATGGAGGATAATGTGGAAAAAAGAATGTATGTGTATAGAACGTGTGTGGGTCATTTTGCTGTAGAGCAGAAATTGGCAGAACATTGTAAATTAACTATAATAAAAAAATTTTTTTTAAATCTCAGTGGAGCAGTCACTAGGGCAAAACAAGGAGGTGACTTGAGGAAGACACAGAGCATGGAAATTTTTTTTTAATTAAGAATACTTTATGGAATGTCTCATTAGATAAAAATGAACTGCAACAGAGCTATCTGGTAACTTGTGACAAAGACTTCTAACACGTAGCAGTTTAAAGTGATAAGCATATATTATCTTGTAGTCTCTGTGTGTCTGGAATCTGGGAATGGCTTAGCTGTGTGGTTCAAGCTCAGGGCCTCCCACAAGACTGAAGTCAAAGTGTCCACTGGGGCTGTGGTCTCTGAAGGGCCTGGGGGCTGGACCGTCTGCTGACAAGAGTGCTCGTCCCTTGGCTGTGGGTCTGAGGCCTCAGTTCCTCATCACAAGGGCCTCTCTCTAGGGCCGCTTGAGCATCCTTACAACATGGCAGCTGACTTCCTCCCACATAGGTTATGCAAGAGGGACCCTACAAAGTGTTGATGCTCTGGACTTGAAAGTCACCTGCCATCATTTCTCCAGTCCTCTGGAGATTGTACAAGCCAGCCCTCCTCCTCATGGGAGGGGACCATGCGAGGGCACAAAAACCAAGAAGGAGGCATCACAGGGGACTATTTTGGAGGCTGGCTGCTGTACTGATCTTGTGACCAGACAAGAATGGATTTCACCTAATTTGCAGGCCATTGTACTGACTTTGGGAATAAGAAATACATAAATAAAATTCTTTTTTTTTTTTTTTTTTTTTTTGCTTTTTAGGTCCACTCCTGCAGCATATGGAAGTTCCCAAGTTAGGGGTTGAATCAGAGCTGCAGCTGCCCGCCTACAGCGCAGCCACAGCAATACCAGACCTGAGCCATGTCTGCAATCTACACTTAGCTGTGGCCCTTCTGGATCCTTAACCCACCGAGCAAAGGCCAGGGATCAAACCTTCATCCTCATGGATACTCCTCAGGTTCTTAACCCACTGACCCGCAAGAGGAACTTAGAAAATTTAAAGTATAAAATTTATCCTTCTGAGAGACAGTAAAACTTCTGTCATTCTTGAGCCCTCACAAGTCAAGCATCTCGGCCAAAGAACTCAGAAAAATGGTGCAGATATAAAGTCACGTGCTGCCTTTCTGCGTCTTCAGACTTTGCCAACCGGGATGCTTATATACACGTCACCTCTACCTTAGACCTGGTTTTCAAAATATGAATGTCAAGCCTGGTGTAATCCAACTGAGGTTTTAGAAGTAAGTTAACATTTTTTTTTTTTTTTTAAGGGCTGCACCTGTGGCATATGGAGCTTCCCAGGCTAGGGGTTGTATTGGAGCTACAGCTGCTGGCATATGCCACAGCCATAGCAGCACAGGATCCGAGCCACATCTGTGATCTACACCACAGCTCATGGCAATGCTGGATCCTTAACCCACTGAGCAAGGCTAGGGATCGAACCCGCATCCTCATGGATCCTAGTCAGGTTCGTTAACCACTGAGCCACAAAGGGAACTCCCCGCAAGTTAAAATCTTCATGTCATGCATGATGAAGACAATTCAAAATTGGTGCACTCAGGTTTAGCCAATAGACCTATATTGAAAGCCCCACATGCAAGTCACTTAATGCAATTTTGCATGTTCCATAAGAACGAGGTGAAAGCAATTCTGATAGCACATTTTTTTTGATCCAGTGTATCTAAAATATTATCATTTCCATGTGTAGGCACATTAAAAGTGTTTGACGTACTGTGTCTAGAATCCAGTGTGAATGTCACACTTAATGCACATCTGCAATGTACAGGTGTTTGGTATACGTGTGAGGCTGGTGGTCCCTGTATTGGACAATAAAGACAATCTACTGGGAAAAAAAAAGAAAGAAAAACCAAAACTCTAGCAATCTCTCTCACATCAGGCCAGACCCTACCAAGAAGCCTCCTTAACCATGTGATGCAGGCCATGTCTCTGTGGCTGTGTCCCTTCCATTGCTGGCTGAAACCAGGGCTTCCAGGTGGTGGCCACTTAGGTCCAGCTCTACCTGGAGTTAGAGGAGCAGTCACATGCCCGGCACTTGCCTCACCGCCTCCAGCCCACCCAGCCTGGGAAGGACGAGCATCTCCTAGAGCTCATGGCTGATGGAGGCATTTGGACATTTGTTTTCTCTCAGTGCCCTGACCTGGGCACCCTGCCCGTTTGGGCACTGGTCATCACAATTGGTATCACAAGATCCATCATAGAGGGCATTTAAATTATACGCCTGGAAATCAGAGGTGTGCTCAAGCCTCCCGAACCACATCGTTAAGACCATGGAAGGAATTGGTGGCCCAGTGGAAAATCAGAGCACGGGTAGCAAGACGTGACGTACAGAGATGACGTGGGGTCAGGCATGAAGACGTGTCCCCTGTAGTAAGCCAGGTGGGAAAAAGAACTGATACACACACACACATTAAATATATAACTGATTTACTTTGCTGTTATTTTGCTGTGTACCTCAAACTAATAGAATATTTTAAATCAATTCTACTCCAACAAAATTTAAAAAAAGAGAGGGAATGAACACTTGTCTCTTGTTTTCGGTGATAACCTGTATGGGCAAAAGAATGGAGATATATGTATATATGTATACACACACACACACACACACACATACATATATATCCATTTTTTCCTATATATCTGACTCACTTTGCTGTGCACCTGAAACTAATGCGATGCTGTCAGTCAAGTATATACTCCAATAAAATTTAAAAAAGAGAGTGAGAACGAGCACTTGTCCACAATCCGCTTCTCTGGGATCAGGTGCATGGGCAGAGGTCTCGGATGTCATGAATTCGTGAAGGGAGAGGTGACCTGAAGGCCACCACAGGCTGCCAGCCAGCAGCTGGGAACACTTACCTACGGGCTTCTCTCTGGGCTGTGTTTGACCCAGTTATCTGTAGCTTAGAAGATCTGTGACCCTCTTGCAATCCACTGATGCACCAATGGCCAGTTTAAATTTATCCAGAGGGAAGTAGCATCCTCAATTTTTAGAATGATAGAACATGTGCTCAAAACTGCACACATGCCTATGTGACAAGGAAATCGTTTTATTTTTTTTATTTATATTTTATTTTATTTTGTGTTTTAAGGGCCACACCCGGGCATATGGAGATTCCCAGGCTAGGGGTTGAATTGGAGCTGCAGCTGCTGGCCTACACCACAGCCATGGCAACGCCCGATCCGAGCCCCGTCTGTGACCTACACCACAGCTCACAGCAACGTTGTATCCTTAACCCACTGAGCGAGGCTAGGGATCGAACCTGCCTCCTCATGGCTGATAGATTCATTTCCACTGAGCCACGATGGGAACTCCACAGCAATCATTTGAAATGGAATGGATGTTCCGTCACAAAAGCAGTACTCCAGACTTTGCTGTTAACACTGAAATGATTTCTGTAATCTTAAAACTCTTTCTTTAAAAGACAGAGTACAAAATTCTGTCCTTTCCTGATGTTTGGGTACAGGAATCTTTCTAGGGAATATTAAATGACGGTTCCTGGATTTGGTAGATCTTTCAGAGTTTTTCAAATGCATTTCCATTACTGCAAGAGGCCAAATCAAATTAAAAAAAAAATTTCCTTAAGAAAAGGATCAGGTTGTACTACACATTACACTGTCATTGAACTGTTTACACGTTAGGCACGTAGATGGACAAGAATAGGATCGGACTTGCGTGTGCTTTAATTACAACAAGGGATGTGTTAGAGTGGCAAGACTGTGGGTGGTGTTTTTCTCTCCAGACGTCTGATGTTGATGTTTTAGCAGCATTTGTACAAGTTGTAAGAGAAAGCATGTTTCTAAAATCAGAGACTCACCAGCTAGTTTAGCTGCTTCCCCAGTATTTGAGCCCCAGGGGGGAGGTGGTGACATGGAGATGAAGGAAGGTGAACAATGGCTTTCCTTCACTGAGTCTGTCACCATGCAGGGTGTGTCCTCTTCCAGAACTTTCTTCGGGAACAGACTAAACTTGTCCAAAGGTGTATGCAGGAAGGAATAGCATAGACATGTCCACGGTGTGAGAAAAAAGAGTTTCTTCTAATACGGAGGAAAAAGCTGGTGTATTTATAGATGAATGATTGTCATTTGTTTGAGCTCTAAATTGAGAGCTGGTGGGCTGTGAGATGTTCTTCGTGTCTTAAATAGCTTCTAAGGTCCCATGTTCTTCTTCCCAGAGTCACTTTTCTCAAATGGAGAGGGAGGGAGCGAGGGAGGGAGGCAGGGAGAGGGGCTGGGGTGGTATCTTCCTATTTCAGCCACAGGACTAGATAGATTCTCATCCTACTTGTAACTCAAAGGAAACTTTCCCAAGCACAACCAAAATAGCTCCCTTAGAATTTCACTTGATGAGAACGAGGCCCAGAAGGGCTGGACTGAGCGTGTTAAATCAGATGCTATTACCATGGTCACGTGAGATGACGTATTTGCATTTTTCTGATTCCATTTAAACTGAGTCTTTTCAAGAGGTCCAGCTGCTTCAGAATATTTTTTCCACTGGCCTGCTAGTGCATGAAGTTCCCAGCCTGAAGAAACTGAATCGTTAGAAGACCCTTGTTAAAGATACATATGTGCAACATTGTACGTCAGCTACACATTAATAATCATCATCATCCGAATAAAAGAATAAATACGTGTGTGGAGTAAATAGGACCACAATCCAAAAGCACCCCGCATCAGCCCATCAGCTGCTTGACCTCAGTGCTGAGTTCACTTGGACTGTCCTGGAAAAGAAGAGACGCAAAAGCTCTCCACGGTCATAAGCTCTGGTTTTCTGGTCCTAAAACGACAGCTACCTTCCGTCTCTCCTTCCTTCTCAGTCCACTCTGGCTATTTCCTTCATCCATAAAGAACAGCCCGCCAGGGTCATCAGAGCCTTTACCGTCTCCTTAAGTCAGAAGCACGTACGTGCCTGATGCTCCTGACTTGCCAGTTAAGTTCTCATGTCCCCTTTGTGGGAGACCAGGCTTGTGGAAAGCGTCTTTTTCCAATCTCAGTTTTCTTGACTCTGTGCCTACCTTGGACTGCTGACGAGGATGCCGTGCCCACTTTCCAGTATTTTGCATCTCACTGCCTAAAGGGTGGACAAGGAGCTGCCTGTTCTTCCTGAACTGATGGGTAAAGAGAGGACGATTCAAGTTTTTCTTCTTCTGGCCAACTTCAGTCATGATGTCTTGTTGGCTCCAGACTCAGAAGAGAGGGTGGAAATACAGTGACCCTGCTGGGACCCGGGAGAGGCAGACAGGTTCTGGACAAGGTGGGGTTCTGACCTGGGACAGACCTGGTCACCTCAGCTACCTTCGCCTCCACCAGGGACACTCCGTGGGAGACGGCCTTGTAAATACGGCCATTTAGCGCTCCTCCTCTAGGTCCAGAACCGGGGAATGGCTTTGGGACCTCTTTGAGGGCTCACCTCTGTTCATAATCAGCTCTTTATTGATAGAATCAGCAGCACGTGGGTTAGCAGTGAGTAGAAGACCAAAGAGCATGACTTGGCATGGTGATAGGCATCTTGGCCAGCTTGCAGAAGCTACTTCTGCAAAATGGAAAAACCCATGATGGGATTTAGCAGCAGGTGACAGTCAGTGCTGCGTGGCGAAACAGAGATGGCATCAGCAATGACACATACAAATCTGATAATGTCCAGCAGGTGTGATTCACTGTCTGTCCCTGTCCTCTTTCTCTGGGTGTCAGGCCACACTGTTGGAGATTTAGAACCCTGTTCCCAGGGCATGTGTGTCTGCTTGGACGTGGATTCGTTGCAATGTGGCGTTGGACCGGGCAACTACTTCTGTGGGTCAGTTTTTATTAGTTACAGCTCACCTCACTTTTCCCAGAGGCGACCCCTTCTAGCTGGCAGGAGACACAATGCTTAGCATCTTTCTGTCAGTTGGAGACAGTGCAGAAACTAAACTTGCAGCAAATGTTAAAGCATAGGTGGGAGGCAGGACATGTCCCTGTCATCGTCATCGCTCCAGCTGCCAAGCCCTCCTAGTTTGTGAGCATTCTGGGAGCAGGGTAGAGGGTGCGGGCTCTCCTATGTTTAGGGTGCTTACAGAGTTAACACGATGAGTCTAAAAACGTGTGTAAATAAATGTCTATTAAAAACAGGTAGCAGCAAAAAAAAAAAAAAGGTATTACAGTTGGATTTTAGCCACATTACAGGTGTATAAACAATGATTCTTTTTTTTTTTTTTTGGTATTTTTGTCTTATTAGGGCTGCACCCAGGGCATACAGAAGTTCCCAGGCTAGGGGTTTCAAGAAAGAATATAGACGTCAATAAAATGTGAAGGAAATTTTCAGATGAAAGACAATTTGATTTAGTGTCTTTTTATATGAGTGATCTTTTTCTTCATGATAGGAACTTTAAACCTCATCAGTGTGGATCCAAAAACAACATTTAATTATTATTTTCTAGGCTACACATTTGGACACAGTACACCTTGAAGGGATGGAGAAATAATTTGTCTCTGCTTATAATTCATGGAATCTCCCTGGCTGTGGTTCAGATTTTTTTTGTTTTTGCTCAAGGATTGTTGAAATTTGGGCAGTTCAATCAGGTTCCAATTATGTGAGAATAGCATTTGCATTCTGGTTGCAACTGAAGGTTTTTGAATTCCCACCCACTCTCTCTTGGCTTGAACTACCATCCTCACCAGTCTAAAGAGAGTTGAGTCTTTTAAATAAGATTAAGATGAAGAAGGAAAAAAAAAAAGGCTAGGCTGAATGGGAAGCACTTAGAAAGGTTCCTGATTAAGTTAGATTTTCCTAAGATGTTCAGATCCCAGGACGCCTCCTCACTCCTCCAGTTTGAGATCCCACTGAATAAAGGACATAGCGTGAGCTGACCATAATAACCTGTAAATTAAAAAAAAAAAAAAAAATACCATGAAGCTGACCGTTTAAGTCTTTCTGGATTTCTAGCTAGTGTATCTCTTAGACAGCAAGATATAAAATACATGTGAGATTTTGTGTTGGTGCAGCCTGCTTCATACGCTACTATCTCCTGGGTCATAGCTATTTTGCTCTGTGGGACTGAACTATCATGTCTGTTCTTTGGGCCGTTTAGACTTCAGTAGTTACAAATGCCAATAATATGTAAAGTAGTTTATAGTATTATAATCCTTAGTAACTGTATAGCAAGTTAGCATAACTCTGCATTTATTTTATTTACTTATTTATTTTTTAGGCCTGCACCCACAGCATATGCAAGTTCTCAGGCTAGGGCTCCAATTGGAGCTGCAGCTGCTGGCCTTTGCCATACCCACAGCAATGCTGGATCCAAGCCTCATCTGCAAACTACACCACAGCTCACGGCAATGCCAGATCCCCGACCCACTGAGCAAGGCCAGGGCTGGAACCTGAATCCTCATGGATACTAGTTGGATTTGTTGCTCCTGAGCCACAACAAGAAAACTCCAGGATAACTCTAAATTTTGAGAAAACTATCAGATTCCCCCCCCCCCAAATAATGGCATTTTATGTAACGAATCTATCACTTAACAAATAGGTCACTTGAATTTGATGCTTTCAAATATATTTGAATCAATACCTGAAATTATATTTATATGCATATACATTTAAACATAATTTAAATGTAAAATGTAGATTTTAATGGAATTATACCGATTGGAAAATAGTGCCATTCTGATTAGTGACAAACATTTACATGATTTATTTTTAGAAACTCTTTAGGATATAACTGATATTTGGTCAATACAGAAAATTATCGTCTTAATGTTTTTGTCATTAGTTTTTACATAAAACAGTGCAGGGGTTTAGGCAGAAGGTACACCCCTGTTTGAAGGTATGACTTTGGTTTTATGACACATGGAAAGGAGATCTTTGGTATATAATTGGTTAGTTCAGTATGTGTGTATTTTAAATAATTCTGATTCCAAACAGCATGACCTCAGCATGTTGCCCTATTTTGGAAAGGCGATGGAAGTAACAAGGGTTGGGGCACATGAATCGTATTTCAGAGGCAAATTTCAGCTCAGAGAAAAGTCTATAGAAGCATCCTTCTGGTGTTCCCATTGTGGCTGAGTGATAATGAACCCCACTAGCATCCATGGGGTTGCGGGTTCGATCCCTGGCCTCGCTCAGTGGGTTAAGGATCCAACTTTGCCATGAGCTGTGGTGTAGGTCACAGACATGGATCAGATCCAGCATGGCATAGGATGGCAGCTGCAGCTCCAATTTGACCCCTAGCCTGGGAACTTCCATATGCTTCAGGTGTGGCCCTTAAAACCAAAAAAAAAAAAAAAAAAAAAAAAAAAAAAAAAAAAAAAAAGCAAAAACGTCCTGCTTTTCCTTACCTGTTTTTCCAGATCCTGGTTGCTCAAGTGCAAGTGCATCTTCCACTGACCTTGATCCTAGCAGAGTGGGAACGGAGCATATATTTTTCATGTTTTGCCCTTTAATTCAAACAGCATTGTTATTGTAGGAGAGAGGTTTAGATCAATAGCCCTAAAGGGAAATAAAAAGGAGTAGTCTAGAAAATACTCGACAATATGTGTCATGTGCCTTAAAGGTATTCTTTTGTTTGGCTTTTTGATTCTGTGTTGGGAGAATCTGGCCCTGTTATGCAACAAGAATGTAGAGCAAGATTTAAATGCAAAGATATTCTCTACAGAAAAAGTGTATAATTAAAAAAGTAAGTCAAGCAAAATGATTAGGTAAATTTATGGAAATAACTTTATTGTTTATACGAAAAATATGCAAGCCTACGAATTTCCAAGTACTGGTGAAATAAGACATGACGATGACTCACCCAAAATTCACCCCAGACGTAATCTGTGTTCATGTTCAGAGGCCGTCTTTCCAGACTTCTTTTGATATGTGGATACAGTCTTTGCTGGTCAGGGAAACAAATAGAAATATTTCTGAAGAATCAAGGTTTTCAACTAAAAATTAGTTACTGCATTTTTCTTAAATTTAGCTATAGAAAAGGCAGCTGAAATGGTAACAAAAGCATTGCTTAACTTGAAATATTTGGAGCTAAGATGTCTAGGAACCTAATGGGGTATAAGGTGAGACAGGGTCAACAGCATGAGTGAATGTACCTCAAACTCACTTTACATTGTATCATCTGAAATAGGACATCTGGTTAAACCAACTGGTGCTTAAAAATGTGGTGTGTTCTTGAGTTTAAGGAGACTCTGTCTTTCCATCTATCTCTCTTCCATTTCTGATCATCTCCTTTCACTGAAAGACTGTCTGGAGAAGAGAAGCCAGCCCATTCTCAGGCCTTACCCCTCAAGCTGGAGGAACCAGACCACAGCAGGGTCACTTTCCCAGTTAGAGCCAAAGAAATGCAGACTGCAGTGATGGGCCCTCCACCAGCCAAAGAGAAGAAAGTCCAGAGTCAAAAAACGCCATCAGTCTAGGGCCCTTCCCGAAGGGCAGACGTGTTATTAAAAACAAACAAGAACCAAAACTTAGATGCAACTCGTGTAGTCTTGAAATCAAGATCCATCACTCATGATTCTGATAATCCGTTTATGTCCATCTTCATTGATGGTTCAATATCCATTCATAACAAATAACTCATCATGAAAATATCTGGTGAATAAAACTCTTCTTTAGCAAGAGAGTTGTATCCTACAATGAAAATTTAAAAAAACACTTCTTACACTTCAAAATTCTTTAAGAATAAAAAGAAACAAGAGAAAGTGAAGATTTTATTGCAAGAGTATGATTATCATGACAAGTTTTCCAAACAAGTGGATATCAATAAGAAAATGTGAAGTTAACATTTGTACATAATTCTCCTTCCATTTATATCTAATGAAACTGAAGAAGAAGCTGAGCCCATACGTTTGCTTTGAAATAAACTTTGCAAACTTATTAAAAGTAGCAATTTGTGTGTTACACTCCCAACCTCTCCTCCAAAAGTAATGTTTTAAATTTATCTTGTGCGCTGAACGCTCAAATACCTGCATTCTTTTTTGGCTCTGTTACTGCCATTGCATGGTCCCGCGGTAGCCCCCCGGGCCTCCTCAGAGAGGTGACGTGAGTTCCATCACACTTCCTGCCCTCACTTCCCTGTGAAGCTTTGTGAAAGACACTTTGTTGGAGGCCTAGACCTATCTAGAGCTAAACTAAATGACTAGAAAGAGCAGTAGTTTCCCCGTTAAGAGATGCTAAGTATTGCTCTCCGCAGGAAAAGAAAAAAATATCAACACTCAGGTCAACGTCAAGACACTACTCTGCCTCCTTGCCAACGTGTCCCCACCTGGAGTTGCCCTCATCCTCCTAGGAGTGCAATCCTCAGACATTGCCTTTCCACAGTCTTGTGTTAATTCGCTTACGCCAGCGTTAGTAGAAGGGGCTTGACACCCCCGGTCCCGAGAGCGGTCCAGGACCACACTGTTGGATAGAACTGTCTGTGATGCTGGGGATACTGTGCCTCCTGTGCTGTCCAGTACAGCAACCACTAGCCTCATGGGGTCACAGAGGAGCTAAACTTATCATGATATTTCATTCTAATCAGTTTGAATGTAAGTGGCCACCTGTGGCTGGTGGCCATGCCGCAGGACAGGACAGCTCCTGTACGTGCTAAAATTAGTCCATGATTAATTCCTTGCAGGGTTTCTCTGCCACTGTGAGTGGGGGTTTACCTCCTCAGTCTTCCTGCTCTTCAAGGGCATATTGTTAGAAAGCAAACAGGTCAAGCATACACACAGACATATAGACAGACAGACAGACACACATACAGTCACTCACTTTCCAAGAATCAGCAGCAGTTCTCAGAGTTAATGCAACCTATCTTAATCCACATGCAGGAAGAGGAACTGTTTCCAAACTGAGGAATAATCTTCTTCATAGTATTAGTTCTCTTGAAATCTTTCCTTTTTTCCAATACCAAGCCCCTGCCGCACTCAATGCTTGAAAAAGCAACCACACCCTGACCAACAGCACAGCCATCCTTTTGTGAAACAGAGGCTGAACTCCCTAAACCATTCCTGAGAGTTTAAACATTTATGTGTTTCAGTTACAGTGATTCTTTGAGAGGGAAATGTTTTGATCAAGCGAAGCCTAAATCATGAGCTGTTGCTCAGTGACATAGAAAATCCATTAAAGTAGAATAAACAGAAACAACAGACCTCAAATATTAAAAAAGAGAGAAATCAAGATATTTTCCTTCATCTGCTTGAGGTCTGACTTTCTCATTGTCTTAGCAATTATGATATTTTATCAAAAGATAATGGAGGAGTTCCCTGGTGGCTCAGTGGCTTAAGGACCCAGCATTGTCACTTGCTGTAGCTTGGGTTCGATCCCTGGCCTGGGAACCTCTGCATGTTGAAGACACAGCCAAAACAATGAAAAAAAAAAAAAAAAGATACTGGAGCCTCTTTGACAGCAATGGGTAATAATTTGTTGCCATTAATGGCCAGATAGTGACATTTTAGGTTTTGTGTACTCTGTCAGAACTCAGCAGCCCCGCCCTTGTAGCCCCAAAGTGGCCATAGACAACGTGTCAGCAAGTGAGCATGGCTGTATGACAGTAAAATTTTACTTAGAAAAACCAAGCAACGGGCCAGGACTTGTCCTGTAAAGCTATAGGTTGCTAACTGTTGGAGTAGAAGGAAAATATGAACCTATATGGTTGGTGAACACTGCGTATCAAGGAGGAGAATAAGCATTAAATATGTCATGAAACAAGAGGGAGACTCGTTACTGTGCGTAATGGGAAAGAAGATTTTCAAGGATGCGAGGGACAGCCTTAGAATGTGCTCATGGACAGGAAACAGTGACTTGTTGAGTGTTGTGCAGAAAAGCTAAGAAAGGGATAAGGCAGGTGCTGTCACCATCTCAGGGCGGGACAACAGCTGGTTTTCGAATCCCACCCCCCCCCAATCTGAGAAGCCCGCAAGATGCTGTGAATAGATCTCTCATTTAAAAGCTGAATGTGGAAAGCCTCTCCTGAAGGATGCTTTAAAATTTTTCCATGATGGGAATTTTGAGCACGCACAGAAATAGGCAGAATCGTGTAGTGGGCCTCCTCATTCCTGCCCCTGAGCCCCCCAAGGCAAGGACCCTTTGTCTTTCCTGCTCCATCCCCACCTCCCTCCTGCATCTGTAACATGATGTGGAAGAAATTTTCATACATCAAATCCCTTTATCTATAGGTATGTCAGTTGGCATCAGGCTAAGATGAGGATCCAAGGAATAGCTCTCTTTTTAGGGTCACCTTGTATGTCCATACATTGGACCAAAAGCTAACTTTTTATCCCATGAATTGAATGCATTAGAAGAGATGTTTGTCTTTGGGGGGTAACATGGTTTAAAACAGGAAAACAGGTTGATTTATTTGCTGAAAGTTCATAAAAATAAATACCATTTACACACATACGCATATATACATGTACACACACATGTATGCATACACACACATATACATAATGTTATAATATATGTATTTTATACTAAGTTCAATTCCATATAGGCAGTGACAGGAACTAGGTCATAGCATGAAGAAACCTATAGTAAAATTTACTGATTCTCAGAGATCGCTGGGCATGTTCAGCTAAAAAGCAGTATCATGATTAGTCACCCGCGCTCCCTGGGGGATTGTGACCTGACTCAAAAGAGCAAAAGAGAAGGCGATGTCTTCTGAGGGCAGGCTCAGGAAGTGTTACTTCCTTCTTTCAACAGGGTAAAGTAACCTGGTCTCATTTTTGCATTTTGAAAAGAACATAGCAAAGCAAGTCTATCAGGCTCAGGTCCAGTCAAGTGACTTACTAGAGTTATCAGGAAGTAGGATGATTAAAGTCAAGAGTGCCCCTTTGAATCAAAAAAAAAAAAAGAGGGCCCCTTTGGTGCCCATTATCTGTGAAAAGATTGCCACTCATCCATGAGGCTGTGCCATAGAGGCTGACCCATTCAGATGAGGAAGCGAGGTTTGCATCAGGAGATGGTGGTGTTTCTAGAAGCAGAGCTTCAGTCGCGTGCATTGGATTCACCTTCAGTGTCGGTGTGTTGATCAGTCATCTCCGCTGGCAACTGTCCTGGGAGCACCAGCAAAGCACTCGTAACACTTCCAGTCCTGGGGCCGTGGACCAGAACAAGTTGGGTCAGAAACTGACTGATGAAAATGCAAAGTTATAAAATGATTCGAAAGCCCAGTACACTGGTAAAATAAGCCAACAGAAGATTAAGATTTTTGATTCTAGTTGATTTACAATGTTCTGTTAATTTCTGCTATATATAGCAAAGTGACCCAGACGTACATCTATATACATTTTTTTTACTCATGCTATGTTCCATCATGTCTATCCCAAAAGATTGTATATAGTTCCTGGTGCCGTACAGCAGAACCTCATTGCTTATCCATTCTTTTTCTTTGAATTAAAACACTTTTATTGTAGTTGATTTATAATTGCTTATCCAAGAGTTCCCGTCGTGGCGCAGTGGTTAACGCATCCGACTAGGAACCATGAGGTTGAGGGTTCGGTCCCTACCCTTGCTCAGTGGGTTAACGATCCGGCGTTGCCGTGAGCTTTGGTGTAGGTTGCAGACGCGGCTCGGATCCTGCGTTGCTGTGGCTCTGGCGTAGGCCAGGGGCTACAGCTCCGATTCGACCCCTAGCCTGGGAACCTCCATATGCCGTGGGAGCGGCCCAAAGAAATAGCAAAAAGACAAAAAAAAAATATATATATATATAATTGCTTATCCATTCTAAATGTCAGAATGTGCATCCACTAAGCCCAGACTCCCCATCCATCTCCCTCCCTCCCCCTCCCCCTTGGCAACCACAAGCCTGTTCTCCGTGTCTGGGAGTCTGTTTCTGTTCTGTAGATGGGTTCGTGTGTGCCGTATTTTAGATTCCACATCTAAGGGTTATCGTATGGTATTTGTCTTTTTTTTTTTTTTTTTTTTGTAAGGCGAGTTTGTCTTTCTTCGCTTTGGTTGGGCGTTCAGAAAGTGGGCACCACTGACACTCGGGGCCAGATGGATCCAGTGGGGGCTGAGTGGTCCTGTGTAGGAGATCTAGTAGCATCCTCAGCCTCTGCCCCCCAGATGCTGGTAGTGTCTTCCCTCCTCCATCACAACAAGAAAAACTTTGTTTGGACATTGCCAGATGTCCCTAAGGCGAGAAAGGAGGCAAAATCTCCCTCAGGTGCGAAAGCACCACAGCTTTCGAGGCACGTAACGTAGTGGAGGTGTGTTTCATAGGAGAGCTTACCCCACAAAGATATTCTGTGTTCCGATATACATACCGCTTGCTTTACCACATACCCAAAGCCTTATGATAATTCCTGATGGGAAAGATTCTCTCTTTAGTCATTAGTTATGGAAGTACAGTCTCTGTGGTGTTAACTAAATGAAGCATCATAAACCAAGGTACGCAGGCATGCTTCCTGTAGGAGAACCCACTCCCCTGTGCGATAAGGAGCCTGGCACCTGAAGGCTCATTGCTGGAGGGGCTGATGTGCCTTGACTCCTGTGTTTCCTGGGGTATGAGCCGTTGGCCCTGGGTGATGAAGTCTTAGCAAAAGGGACCTCCCACTCGGAGAGAGAATTAAATGGGATCCCTGTTTTGGAAAGACAGAGCATGCATGCTGCATTTATGAATGAGGTATTAAATAACTGCTTGCTTTGAAAAGACTCAGTGACCAGCCGTGACACTGATGTGTGTCGTAAAGCTCAGTGGAGTTTTTCCTGGGCTGCCTCTGGTGACGATTCAGTGGCCATCAGGAACCATCAGTGATGTGGGAAGGAAATACATGGGAGGAGAGCCTTTGGAGTTTTGTTAAATTTTTTTTTTTTTTTACTGAAATATAATTGATTTACAGGGTTGTTTTAATTTCTACCATACTGCAAAGCGAATCAGATATACATACACATTCTTTTTATATTCTTTTGCATTAGGGTGTATCCCAGGATATTAAATATAGCTTCCTGTGCTATATAGTAGGACCTTCATGTTTCTTCATTCCATAGATAATATTTGGCGTCTGCTAACCCCAAACTCCCAGTCCATCCCTCTCGCAGCCACCCTCCCCTTGGCAACCACAAATCTATTCTCTGTGTCTGTTTTGTAGATAGGTTCGTTTGCAAGACCCTTCTATTTTCAAATGCTAGCGTCAAAATCCAAATGCTTCAATATGCCATGGATTAAACATCATTTAACGCTGTTGTTGAGCCCCTAGTTGAGCGTAGTTGTTGATTTTCCCGCTCATTTTCTATTGGACGCCATGAATCTGCAGCTCTTTTTGTTTGAGGAGGTGCTGCTTTTCACTCTCATGACCCTGTAATGGAATGAGCTGGACCAGGGCACTAAGACTTTCTCGTGGTCTCAGGAGACCTTTGGAAATGGGGCTCCGTTGGCACAGATGTGGTGCTACCTGGCATGAGGCGGGGGGATGTGATGGACTCCGAGTAAAGAGCCCATTGACCTGCCAGGGATTGGAAGCCAGTCCAGTCGGGGTTCCTCTTACAGATGAGGCTGTCGAGCGAGACTCAGGGAGGGGAGAGCACGCTCCCAGGATAATTCAGCGAAGCACAGACATCTTGGGTTCTGCTGCTTAAATCCAATTTGTATCGAAATCGATTAAACCAGCTAATCAGGTAGAGAGTTCCAGGAGGAAGATGCACTGAACTGTAAATTGGCTCATCTGTGTTGAAACCAGATATAAAGTTACTAACAGTGGCCCCACTATGAGGGGTTCTGAACACTGATCAGATGACTGTGTATAACCCGAAACACCTCAAGGGCCCTTCCCATCCTTTGTCCCCGTCCCACATTCTGCACCCTTGGGCACTCGCTCCTTCTCTTCCGACACCATCCTTTAGATAACCTTACAGCCTCCGAGAATCACAAAATGGTATAATGCACACGATGTAGAGAAAACTGCTTGCACCTCTGCTCTGACCCAAACCAGAGAAAACGTGGGGAATCTATTTCTTTCTCTGTGCCTTTCCGGTGAAAATTCCGTGTCGTGCCTGTTTCCCGTGAGTACAGGATGTCCCTGGGCATGTTAGCGTGAGGAAGGAGAAGGCAAAAGACTTTGCAGAAAGGAAAGCAGGCGGCTCCTCCCTGGAGGCTGCTTTCCCCCCTATGTAGGAGCCCCGGAGGTTGTACTACTCCAGTCTGAGGACCAGGAGCAGGAGGGAGGCAGACACTGAAGACCAGACCCATGGGTGGCGGGGGATAGTGGGCGAAGGCATTAGGAGGGCAGTGTGTTTGCTGCTGAGGATGTGCCAGGCCAGCGAGAAGCTGCTGAGTCCAGCTGGCCACGGCTGAGTTAGCAGGAGGGTTTCAAGTGCCCCCGTTAGAGCTCTGTCTGAATCATACACTGCAGTCCAGCGACCGCCCTCCCAGAGTGACCAGGTGCGGCTCCGTACTGAACATGCCAGGGGTGGGAGGAAGGTTGTGGGGCATTTCTGCTGAGTGTTCCTGGATGCTGGGATGCATCTCCATGGACACCCTCGTGATGCATGTCTTTACTGGGAACCTTGCACAAGCCTGGTCATGTTCTCCATGCTCCCCAGCAAAGCCTTGTTCTAGATGTTTCATTACAGGGGCGGGAACAGCAGAGAGGTGGTGGATCTGGTCGTGAGGAGAGCTTTGGAAAGAACAGCAGGCTGGCCAGAGGGGGACGTGTGGCGCTGAGACCTGGGGAGGTTCCCAGGAAGTCAAGGCAGGGAGCCAGAGTGGAGGGGTTCAGGGAGCGCCTCAGAGCCAGGTGAGAGGCATGCGGGGCCAGACCATGCCTGGCTGATGCCCTTTTATTCACATGGAAATAGCCAAGAAGGCATTCGGGGCTTCTGAGCAGAGACGGAATAGGGGTTGGCTGCGATTTTAACGGGTTTGCTCTGACTTGAGGGCAGGGCAAGGTTGCATGAGGCGAGGGTGCTGAAACAGCAAGTGGAAGAAGGACTGGTTTGGACCCACCTCACCAGGAAGCCCTTCCAGGGCTGGGGGGTTGCTGTCAAAGCCAAAGAAGCAAAACTAGCCCCTTTTCAGTTGAAAGCAGGAGATGCAGCTTCCTTGAGCCTATTGCTTGCATGCAGACAGAAACCGAACTCCTCCTGGATGTGAGGGTGATCTGGCTGTGACACCTGCCACCCCACTGATCGCCAGGGTTGAGTTGGTTGATCTGGCTGGCTGGCAGGTGTCCCCTTTCTCCCTCACTGCTCCATGTGTGTTCTCCCCGAAGCCACACACTTGGTCGAAGGGGACGATCCTCCCCAATAGAGGAGGACCGTTCTTCGGTGAAGGGTACACGAGTAGCTCTGCTCCCCTCTTAGAGCCTCCAAACAAGCTCTCAAGGAAAGTGAACTGCTCCTCGGGAGCTATGCATCGGCTGTTATTTCCTCTTACACACAACACACCCTCTCTCTAGCACACAGGCATGGTTAACTCTTAAATGATGTTACTTTATAGTTTAAGTACAAACTATTCACGAGTTTCACCTGTGGAATTCAGCGTGCCTACAGGTGTCCTGAGTTTCATCCTTTGAATTCACTTTACTCTTTATGAACTGTTGTCATCCTCTGGGTGGTTTTTCAGACGTCCACTATAAACTGTACTTTCTCTCTCTTCATTGGTAGATGGTGGAGGTGAAGGTGCTGGTGGATGATATATCAGAAGCGACACCCCGGAACAGAGACCGCCTCTGACTGGAGCCCCATTCCTGGCTGAACTGTACTGGGAAGAGCAGACCTGAGCAAGGTAGGCATGGAAAAATACTGACCCAGTCCCCCTGGAGGGGGACCTTCTTCCCATGGTCCCCTCCCTGGTCCTGTGCCCCGGCTACCACTGACCTCTCGTGGTCTGACCCTGGGGGACCTCCACAGGGCTCAGTTAGTTACCATTCTGGCTACACTGCTTTATCCTTATACCTTTAAGTCAGACTATGGACAGCAAAGTCATCTTCCTGCAGAAGAGCTAAGGGGATGCCAAAAAGAGCTGTCACATTGAGCCGGAAATAACACAAGCGCAGTTCTGTTGATGGATGAGGCAGCCGCCGAGGAGGAAGCACCGGCTTTACGGCCGGGGTTATGACACCTGTTTCGCAGGCCACGTGTCCTGGGTGACACAGGCAGCCCTTGGGAGCTCCCCTCATCGCAAAGCCCAGCATTTAGCATGGCTTCATCCCCACTGTCCCCACGCACGGGCTCCTTTTCCTGAGGCAGTGTGAGTCTTTCTAGCTGTTGACCCATGTCGTGAGTTCTTCAGAGACGCCTTCAGATAATGCAACGTTGTAGAGCCTCTCACACGCACGTCCATGTGATTAGATGACCACAAGCACATCACTGCTTCCAAGGAGGCCACTCAAGTGACCTTAGTGATGAGGTCACTAATGAGTAAGGTCACTCAAGTGACCTTAGAAATACAAAATGAGTTTAACTATGAAATGTAAATAGAAATATAGAAATGACACTGTATCACTGAAAATATATTACCGTGGAGGGTTCTTCGTTAAAGAATGTTGACACTCCAGATAAATGT
Organism: Sus scrofa; assembly: GCF_054392235.1. Taxonomy (NCBI): domain Eukaryota; kingdom Metazoa; phylum Chordata; class Mammalia; order Artiodactyla; family Suidae; genus Sus; species Sus scrofa. Next base: position 8,302,664 of record NC_139401.1, read on the forward strand.
TGTACATGAGAATCACGTAGCAGGGAGTTCCCATTGTGGTTCAGTGGTCATGAACCCAACTTGCATCCATGAGAAGGAGCGGAAACGAATCTGACTAGTATCTGTGAGGTCCCAGGTTTGATCCCTGGCCTCACTCAGTGGGTTAAGGATCGGGCATTGCCGTGAGCTGTGGTATAGGTTGCAGATGAGGCTCAGATCCTGTGTTGCTGTGGCTGCGGTGTAGGCTGGCAGCTACAGCTCACATTCAGCCCTTAGCCTGGGAACTTACATATGCTACAGGTGCAGCTGTAAAAAGCAATAAATAATAATAAAAAAAATAATCAAGCAGGAAATTTGCAAATGGTCCCCCCAGGTGATACCTTTGCTGCTACCGCAGGGACCACATTTTGAGAATCATTCATTTAGAGAAGCATTTTTATTCATTCTTTCTTTCTCTCTTTTTTTTTTCTTTTGCTTTTTAGGGCTGCCACCCTAGGCATATGGAGATTCCCAGGCTAGGGCTCCAACTGGAGCTACAGCTGCTGACCTATACCACAGCCGTAGCATGCGGGATCCGAGCTGTGTCTGCAACCTACACCACAGCTCACAGCAACACTGGTCCTTAACCCACTGATCGAGGCCAGGGATCAAACCCGAAACCTCATGGTTCCTAGTTGGATTTGTTTCCACTGCACCATCTTGGGAACTCCGAGAAACATTTTTACTCTTGTTATGTCTATGTCAGTATTGGTTGATGTCGAAAACTAAATACAATCAAATACCAAAAAGAGAATTGGGACTGTTTAAACTGTATATCTGCACTAATGATGTTGTCAGCATTTCCTAAATGTGCAAGGAAAAAAATTGAAAAGTCAAAGGGAGATTGGGAACATGAGAAAAACAATGCCCCTGACTTCTAGTGAGAACCGCCCCCCCCCCTTCCCACCAGGGACCTCAGTCTGGAGGGAACATAGATTTTAACACAAAAGCACCCTGAAGGCTCAAGACGTGGCGAACACTCTAAATTGTGAACCTTCCATCCTGGGCAGAAATGGATGAAATGTCTGTTTTGACGGCCGTGGTTTCTCTCTCCCAGCAAACAAATTAGAAATAATGAGGTACCTGAGCCCAGTTCCTTTCAAGGTGATTTATCTGCCTCCGTAAATGGGAGAGAAAATCCCTGTTGCCTATTGAGGCATTTGATGTTCCTTATTAAAGAGCGAGCGTTCAGACTCCTCCAGGTATCCACCAGAGCGAGGGAGAGGTAAACACATCTGCTCCACGTTAAGCACCTACCTCCATCAGCAGGTAACTCTCGTGCCTGTGTTTACTTTGGAGGCAGGGTGCGTCCTCCGCGGACACAGATGGAAACATGGGCTCCTTTGTGAGCTTTGGTTGAAGTCTCTGAGCACGGAGGGAGGCAGGTGAAACAGAAGCTTCTTTATCCTGCCTTCTTCATTTTCACAGTTTCACACACAGCCCGGGGCTGTGTGAGAACAAACTATTAGGGAGTCAGTTTCCTTTAACCTGCCTGGTGGCCTCATTTGGGTTTTGTTTTTCTTGTGTCTTCTAAGGGACACTGCTTCTGTAGGCTATTGTAATTCTACCTGATTAAGCTACTGTCATTGGATCCCTGTACCGAGAACTCGAGAGAACTCGGGGTCTTAGAGAGTTGAGGGGAGCGGCTGCAGCCCTCGAGGGGATCCTGAACTTCAGCCTTGTGCGTGTGAGGAAAACCTGTTTTTCCTGTGCCCCAGCTTCTTCGCCTGCATCGCTTCGTAGGGTTAGGGTCGGGGTTAGGGTAGGTGGCGGTTGTACAGATGCCAGTATTGGGGGAGTGTGGTGGGCATACATGTGGCTGACTTATTTCAGAGGTGCCAGCAGGTTATTTCCACAGGTTCAAAGGCGTGTTCCAGACTGGGAGAATTGTGGGCTATGGATAAAACCCTCTCAGTCCATTTCATCTTATTAGAAAAGGACTGTATGTCCCTTTTCCCGAAGATTTACTCTGAGGAAAATCTACTTCTTTTTTAGGAAAACAATACTTCTTTTTTAGATGCTTCCTTAGGTCACCTTGACTAAATTTTCACCTGGAATTTCACCCAATGCAGGGTCTCAACTCCTCCACTTTTCCCTCGACTCAGATGAACTGATACCTCCCTCCTGCCCCCTCTCCTCTTTCTGTCGTGAACACAACCATTAGTCTTGGATTAACTGTTTAAATGTTATGTTAAACTCTTTTCATACGTGCACTAAACACAATGGTAGGTATCTTGAGGAAAAAGTCTCTGTTTTGTTTAATCTCCTAAAATTAATGCAGAAGGAAAAACCACACCTGTAATCTGTAATAGATTAAAAAGAAACCTGAAAACATTGTGACACAGACATTGTTAAAAAAAGGGGTGGGGGGAGTTCAAGAGGGTTAAAAGGTAGAAACTGAAAAGCAAAGATGCTTCCATCTCTGTGTTTGTTGCTGCTGCCTGTGCCCTGCAGTGTGTGCTGTTCAGAGATGCTTTTCCCTTAAAATACTTTGCCCATCCTCCTTCCATCATTCTCTTTAGCTATTTCCTTGGGGTTTTTTTTAATTACTCAATGAATTTTATTACCTTCATAGCTGTACAACAGTCATCACAACCAAATTATTCCTTTGGTTTTTTTAATTTATTTTTTATTACTCAATGAATTTATTACATTTGTAGTTGTACAATGATGATCACCATCCAATTTTATAGGATTTCTATCCCACATCCCCAGTGCATCCCCCCACCCCCCTAAACTGTCTCCTTTGGAAACCACAAGTTTTTCAAATTCTGTGAGTCAGTTTCTGTTCTGCCAAGAAACTCATTGTGTCCTTTGTTCAGATTCTACATGTCAGTGAAAGCATTTGATGTTGGTGTCTCATTGTCTGATGGACTTCACTCAGCATGGTAATTTCTAAGTTCAACCATGTTGCTAAAAATGCCGCTTTTTCATTCCTTTTAATGGCTGGGTAATATTCCATTGTGTATTTGTATCACATCCTCTTTATCCACTCCTCTGTCGATGGACATTTAGATTGTTTCCATGTCTTGGCTATTGCAAATAGTGCTGCAATGAACATCGGAGTACGTGTGTCTTTTCGAATCATAGTTTTCTTTGGATAGATGTCCAGGAGTGGGATTGCTGGATCAAATGGGAGTTCTCTTTTTAGTTTTCTGAGAAATCTCCACACTGTTTTCCACAGCGGTTGCACCAATGTACATTCCCACCAACAGTGTACTAGGGTTCCTTTTTCTCCACACCCTCTCCAGCACTTATTGTTTGTAGACTTTTGGATGATGGCCATTCTGGCTGGTGTAAGGTGGTACCTCATTGTGGTTTTGATTTGCATTTCTCTAATGATGAGTGATGTTGAACATCTTTTCATGTGTTCTTTGGCCATCCGTATGTCTTCTTTGGAGAACTGTCTGTATAGATCCTCTGCCCGTTTATTGATGGGGTTGTTTTGTTTTTTTGGTATTGAGTGATAGGAGGTATTTATAAATTTTGGAGATTAATCCCATGTCAATCAATTCCTTTGCAAAGATTTTCTCCTGTTCTGTAGGTTGTCTTTTCATTTTGTTTAGGGTTTCCTTTGCTGTGCAGAAACTTTTAAGTTTAATTAAGTCCCACTTTAATTTTTGTTTTTACTGTCATTACAGTAAAGGAGTGGATCTGAGAAGATGTTGCTGTCGTTTATGTCAGAGAGTGTTTGGCCTATGTTTTCCTCTAAGAGTTTTATAGTGTCTGGTCTTATATCTAGGTCTTTCATTCATTTTGAGTTTATTTTTGTATATGGTGTTAGGGAATGCTGTAATTTCATTCTTTTCCATGGGGTTGTCCAGTTTTCCCAGCACCACGTATTGAACAGACTGTCTTTTCTCCATTGTATATTCTTGTCTCCTTTGTCATAGATGAGTTGGCTGTGGGTGTGTGGTTTAATTCTGGGCTTTCTATCCTGTTCTACTGATCTGGATTTCTGCCTTTGTGCCAGGACCATACGGTTTTGATGACTGTTGCTTTGTAGTAGAGTCTGAAGTCCAGGAGCCTGATTCCTCCAGCTCCATTTTTCTTTTTCAGGATGTCTTTGGCTATTCTGGGTCTTTTGTACTTCCAAACAAACTTTAAAATATTTTATTCAAATTCTGTGAGAAATGTCCTAGGTAATTCGATGGAGATTGCATTGAATCTGTAGACTGCCTTGGGTAGTATAGTCATTTTGATAATATTGACTCTTCCAATCCAAGAGCATGGCATGTCTTTCCATCTATTTGTGTCATCTTTGATTTCTTTCACCAGTGTCTTATAGTTTTTAGAGTATAGGCTTTTGTCTCTCCAGGTAGGTTTATTCCTATCCTTTGGTTTTTATAGCTGAAAAATCACACTGCTTTTCAATTACGTCCTAATGAATCTAACCACGGCGTCTGTGTTATTTCCAGCCATTCAACCAGTGTAGCCATAGGAAAACCAGAATGCAGATGGGTGGCACATGTGTAAAATAAATTTAAAGAAGTGGAATCGTGTTTTCCAAGTGTTCAGCAACTTCTAATTTCTGATTGCTGTTTAAGTCATCAGTTTGTAGAAATAGGGAATTTCCACTTGAATCTTAGGGCTATGTCGTTATGATGGAGAGAGGACATCCTATATTTTGTGTAATCTTCTTTTTTTTTTTTTAAAAAAAATGACAGTCCAGTTGATGTGTGTGTGTGTGTGTGTGTGTGTGTGTGTGTGTGTGTGTGTGTGTGTAAGTAATCCCCATGCTACACCCCAGGAGAAGTTAAGTAAACGTGAAGGGCTTTTAACAAGAAATCACAGTCAGGGTGATTTTCCCTAGGAAGGCCCCCAGGCAGGAACCCTGATGCTAGGGCTGGTTACTGAGCACCTCAGCATCGCTATTTACAATTACATCAGGTGCCTTGTTACATAACATCGGTGACATCAGAAACAATCGTAAGCAGTCATGGAATGAATGGTGTTGGTCTGGAAGGCCTGTGCCAGCCTCTCTGCTCCTGAACGTGGGAGAAGCTGGCTGGCATGCAGCCCAAGGCCTGGGATCAGAGCTTGGGGGGGAGCTGGTTGTTTCTGTGACTGGTGTTTCCTGGTCAAGTCCTGTCCAGGAGGTCACGGCATCTGGCCAGAGGTTGTTTCCTTCTCCCTCCCTCCCTCCCTCCTTCCTTCCTTCCTTTAATAAATTTAATTAGAGTGTAGTTGACTTGCACCGTTACACTAGTTTCAGGTATACAGCAGAGTGAGTCAGTTATAGATATATATCCATTCTTTGTCTGTGTCTTTCTTCCCCCACAGAGGTGATTACAGAATTAGAGGACACTTGTTACGTACATATTTTATATATATTCGTGTGTATATGTTAATCCTAACATCCTCAATTATCCCTCTCCCCCTACTTTCCCCATTTAACCATAGGTTTGATTTCAAAATCTGTGAGTTTCTATTTTATAAGTTCTTCTGTATCGTTTTTCTTAGAGTCTGCATAGAAGTAATATCATATGATAGGTGTCTTTCTCTGGCTTATTTCCCTCAGTATGATAATCTCCAGTTGCATCCATGTTGCTGCAAAGGGCATTGTTTCCTTCTTTTTTTATGGCTGAGCAGCATTCTATTTATATAGGTACCACATCTTCTTTATCTATTCATCTGTCGATGGGCCCTTCGGTTGCTTCCATGTCTTGGCTGTTATAAATAGGCCTGCGGTGTTCATCTTGGAAGCAAAGTGCTCCTCAGAGTTCCCAGGAGCGGAAAGCGGTGCTTCGCCTCCACAGGCTGCCTGGAAGATGCTGCCCCTGGCTTGGCTATGACTGGTCCAAAGCTGGCTTTTGTTGTACCAGGTCCCGTTTTAGTGAAGTTCCCAGGCAGGAGACCAAGCTTCCTCCTTCCTCTAGGGGCAAGAGGCCAGCAACTGCTCATGGCCAAGTTGAGTGGGTCAGTGGTTAAAAGGGTCTAAAATAATTAACGCAGGGCACATGGTTATTCTGAAAGTTCTAGACTCTAGATAGACATCACTCATCAGTGAACAAGCTACTGTATTTGAAATAAAAGGGTACTGACTATCTTTAACTCTCCCTCTCTTCCCCTCTCCTCTTTTCCCTCTGTCCCTCTCCCCCTCTCTCCATCTCTTTGTAAATACCGGCTGATGCTGGCACATCTAACTTCATGAGTAGAAAAATCATTCAGCACCCAAGTTCCTGCCCATCATGCTCTTGACTGTGCTGTAGAAAGATTTTCCCACTCCCTCTTCATAAAATGAACTCTCAGTCCAGAAACAGCATCAGGCTACTTTGGTTTAAGAAGAAATTTCTATTAAAATAAAATCCACATCTACGGGATTCATCGTCTCCTTTTAAGTAAAGACTCTAAAATGAAAATATTTTAATACATCCTAACATACATGCAATTTCCGTGCATTGATGTGGGAATAAAATTCAGAAGAAATGTATTTGTTTTAGGGATAGTCCCATCAGGGAGCGGAAAGTGTATCCTATTCAAAAATGGTAAATTTGGACTAATGATTAATTTTACCTGAAACATTAATTTTATTGTTGCTTTTGTTTCTTGCTTTGAATATTTTTGACTGTGATTTATGATAAAGCCAACTGCTTTGCATTTTGTCAAAATTAAATGAAAGATGTTCACAGGAATATTTAAAAAGTAGTGAAGGACTACTTTCCTCAAGCAAGCAAAGGAAACAAAGACTTTTGTAATTATGTAAACATTGAACATAATAAAATAAGATCCTGGTGTCCCAAGGAGCAAGACTAATCTCCTAACAATCTGTCTTTATTATTCTTATTGAGGTACAGGCTTATGGAAACAGAGCACAGAGAAATCTGAACTCAAGCTCTCTAGTCAGCAGCTGATTATCTGATTCAAAAGAATAATCCTTTTTATAGACACACAGTCTGCTATTCTTTAAAGCAGTTAGTTCATCTATCTTAAAATAGACTCCTTGAAGGGTGCTCCAGAGAATGGTATATTTTGAGCAGTCAGCCCATTCTTAGGTATGGGAGGTTCATCCTTACATAATCCACAGCTGTGTTGCCCCTTTAAAACAGGTTGCCATGCTTACTTTCTGGCACTGTTTCCACAAAGTTATGCCTGCAGTTGGAAAAGGCACCTTGAGGCGTAGTGGATGTTGGAAACACTTGTCTTTGGGAGTCCCAGCACCATAGCTCACAGCCTCACCTTTGTTAGCTTGTGTGATCATACATGCTATGTACGTACATTCATACTGTACTTGCAGACATCCATACTGTATATACATACATACATATATACACAATACTTTGCATACATATGATGCATACATACCTACTACAATATACCAGCATACTATATATACATACATACTCTATACACACACATACTATACATTCACATGTGCATAATACTGTATATACAGGCATACTATGCCACCCACCTACTGCACCATACATAGTATACGTATATACATATGTACTATACATATATACATACTATGCATATGTATATACATATTGCTATATACACACACACACTCTACATGCATGCTTACTATATATCCATACATACTATGCATACATACATACTACACTATACATACTACACGTATATACATACACACGATACACACATACTATACATACACATATGCATAATGCTATACATGCATACATACTATGCATACACACATACTACACTATACAAACATACTATATGCTTATATATACATACATATGATTCATACATATATAGATAATACTGTACATACTATACATACAATACAAACATACTGTAATACAGACATACTCTACATACATATATACATTATGCTACATACTAAACATGCATGCATACTGTACATAGATACATACAATGCATACCTACCTACTATACTATACATACACACCATACATATATACATACTATATATACTTACACACTCTACATACATGCATATGTACATAATACTGTATATACTATACATACATACAATACATACACATGCATATACTGTAATACAGGTATACATACTATGCATACATATATATGTAACATTGTAATACTATAGACATACATGCTGTACATACATAGTGTACATGCAGACATCCATAGTCTATGTACATATGTACTAACATACATACTATACACACATATGCATGTAATACTATACATGCATGCATGCATGCATGCATGCCTACTCTACATACTATACACACATGCTATACATACACACTAGATTGTTTGACTGTCCCCCAGACACTGAGAACAGAATGAATCTTTGCCTAGAGCGCAGGTTCTCCACTGGGAGTGACTCAGACCCCCCTGTGGGGACAGTGTGAAGAGACACTTTTGATTGCCAGGAGCGGGGATGTGCTGGCTGAGTGGGCAGAGGCTAGGGGTACCACTAAGCATCCTGCAGTGCACAGGACAGCCTAGAACCAGAGAATTATCCAGCCCCAGATGTCAGTAGTGCCGAGGACAGGAAAGCCTGGAGTGGAGGAAGACTGGCTTTTTGTCTTCTGAAGCTGCAGGGTTTTGTTGGCAAGGCAGCCCTCCAGTTGGGACTGGTTCCCTCTTCTTTCCAGGAAAGGGACCCCTGTGCATCCAGACCTGCGTGCGACTCAGCCTAACCGTGGCCAGCAGAGCCCTGTGTGATTGTCTGTGACCTACGTCTGATGTCACGCCAGCTCTGCGCCGTAAATCTGCACCAGGAGCCCACCTGCATGGCACCGCTTTGTACACTTTGGGGCCATCTGACCAGACTCTGTGGGGTGCAGCTGTGTTTTCGTTCAGGTCTTTTGTTGTAAAGCACTGGCCATTTGCAAAGCCCTTCCACAAGATGGGAAATTACTTAGCTGCGCAGAAATGCAGTTGGATCTAGTCTTAACTGTATAATATTTATAGAAAAGGACACTGCGGCTGGCAAAGCGAGATTTCCTGGCAGGCCACGTTTGAGGGCTTTTTCTTTCTTCATGGGGAGAATTAACAGTCCTGTACAAAGTGTTGTGGTTGTTGGGAATGAGGACAAAGGAAAAAAAAAAAAGGGAGAATTTCTTTCTGTGTTCTGCAGGCAGACTGCAGTGTTTTTGTACAAATGTAGCATAATTTATGAGTTGTCTATTACTGGGTACCAAATTAGCACAAATTACTACAAATTACAGAGATTCACGGGTGAAGAGCTTATTACCCCCAAAGGGTCTGGGATTTGGATCCAGCTCTTTTGAGAGGAAATCTCATGCCTTTTCATATTATTGACACAATAGGCAGATTCCCACCCCCTCCTGCCCATGCCCTATAAAGTCCTGTCACCTTGAATTGGGGCAGGACCTGTGACTAGGCTGGGATGACACTTCCTGTGCCCAAGCTCCTCGAGGACCTGTTGAAACCGCGAGATAATAAATATACGTGCTTACCAGCCACGCAGCGTAAATTATTATCTGACAGCCTTAGATGCCTCACTGCTAAATTGCTGTCTGCTTCCCAGGGCTGCTGTGGGCATTGAATGAGATGGTGCAGAAAGAGCTTGACATAAAGTGAACACACAGTGAATGCTACTCCCTGGCATCCATCCCGCCCCATTCCCTTTACTTCTGTGTCCCTTAGAAGGAGGAACAGCGTTTCCATGGTCGTTCAGTGGGTTAAGAACCTGCCTAGTATCCATGAGGATGTGAGTTCGATCCCTGGCCTCACCCAGTGGGTTCAGGATCCAGCATTGCCACATGCTGTGGTGTAGGTTGCAGATGCAGCTCAGATCTGGTGTGGCTGTGGCTGTGGTGGAGGCCAACAGCTGCAGCTCTGATTCAACCCCTATCCCAGAAACTTCCATATGCTGTGGGTGTGGCCCTAAAAAAGGAGAAAAAAAAAAAGGAGCAGAAATACTAGTAACAATATAGCCATCAAATTCTACTCCAAAGTTTTAAACTGCAACAGTGTAGATGAGAGTGTGATGAAATGGTCCCTGGATGCTGAAATACATTATTGCCCAGGTGGCTTATTCATACATTTTTAATTAAAATTCAGTTTATTAAATTTATTACTTGATTATCTCCTGGGCTATATTTATACTGGGATCTAAAAACTAAACAGTGATCAAATGACTGGCATGCAGACCTGGATCTTACAACCTAGGTATGGAGCTGGTGGGTGAACAGGTAGTGTGTGCAGGTGATATGTGCCAGGCATCCCACATTTGGTCTAACAGAAGCTTGCCCTGGGAAGATTCCTGGATAAGCCAAGATTTGGAGGAGGAAACTCCGTGAGGGAAAGGAGTGGAGGTAGCTTAAGGAGGAGGGCGTGCAGGCTGAAGGGCTATCCAGTGCCGAGCCTCAGGGAGGCTGCAGAGATGGAGGTTTTTGTAAGCAGATCAAGGGTAACATGCTGAGATGTAGGCATCTCATCAGACATTCCTTCAATTAGAGGAAGGGGTGCTACCTTCCACCAGCGTCTGGTGGGTGGAGACCAGGGGTGCTGCTAAACACCCCACAGTGCCCAGGATAGCTCCCCCCCATAAGAAGGAATAACCAACCCAGGAGGTCAGTGGACAGAGGTTAAAAAACCATGATGCAGACCAGGGAGGAGTGGAGGGTGAAGATGTGAGAGCCAAAAGGAAAAGAACTGGCAACAAATTTCACAAAAGAGGCTGAAGAAAATAAAAAAAGAAAAACAAACAAACAAAAAACCAAGCTAGACACATGGAAAATCAAGATATTGTGGTGTCATAAAAGCCAAAGGGGGAAACCTAGACATTCAGGTCAGATACCCCAGAAGGTCAAGTAAAAAAAGGCCAAGAGCAAGTTTGCTGGGTCACAGATTTAGAAGGGCAGTGGGGACCTTAGAAGGAAGTGTCATGTTGGCTGAGGGGTGGCGTGGCTGTGGGGGCGGTGGTGCCATGGCCCTGGGACGGTGGTGCCATGGCCCTGGGACAGTGGTGGGCATGGCCTTGCGACAGTAGTGCGCATAGCCTTGGGACAATGGTGGTGTGGCCATGGAACAGTGGTGGTGTGGCCGTGAGACAGTGGTGACATGGCTCCTGGACGGTGGTAGGCATGGCCTTGCAACAGTAGTGCCCATAGCCTTGGGACAGCGGTGGCATGGCCATGGAACAGTGGTGGCATGGCTGTTGGACAGTGGTGGTATGGCTGTGGGGCAGTGGTTGTGTGGCCTTAGGACAGTGGTGGCATGGCCGTTGGAGAGTGGTGGCATGGCCATTGGACAGTGGTGGTATGGCCGTGGGGCAGTGGTTGTGTGGCCTTGGGACAGTGGTGGCATGGCCATGGAACAGTGGTAGCATGGCTGTTGGACAGTGGTGGTATGGCTGTGGGGCAGTGGTTGTGTGGCTTTAGGACAGTGGTGGCATGGCCATTGGAGAGTGGTGGCATGGCCATTGGACAGTGGTGGTATGGCCGTGGGGCAGTGGTTGTGTGGCCTTGGGACAGTGGTGGCATGGCCATGGAACACTGGTGGCATGGTATGTGACAGTCAGTTTAGAGGCGAACCTCATGTGAGGAGGGAGGCATGGAGAATGCAGACACGTCTTTTGGGAAATTTGACCCTCAAGAAGAGGAGAGACATGGCTGGTGGATGTTGGCAAAAACAGGTTGAAGGAAGACTTTTTGTGATGGAAAGTATTCGAGTGTGGGTACTCATAGAAAGGGGCTGGAGTGGGGAGACAAGATGAGGCACCAAGTCCCCAAGCCAGGTTGATGGGATGTACCTGCAGCCGTGGTGGAAGAATGGGCCTTAGGTTAGAGGTGGGGCTTCTGCTCCGTGGAGGCAGGAGGGAAGTTAGGAAGAGATGTCACTAACAGTAGGAGGCGCCCTCACTGGACATTCTCAGGGCTTCAGCTCCCTTCAGCTCTGCTCATCCTGGGCTTGGAAACGTAACCTCTCTCTGCTTCCCTTTAGCCAGCGAGTGGAGTGGTACCAGTGCTTCCTCTGGTTGGAATAACAGTTGGATGTGTAAATGTATCACATGTGCTTAGTGTGGCACTTGGCTTCAGTGAGAACCACATCCATGTTGGGTCATTCTTTGTATTCACAGAGACAAGACATAGAGCTGGAGAGTTTAAAGAGAGTAGCCTACTTTGAAAATAGCCTCTGGGGTAAACAGAGCAGGTGCCTAAATGAGGAAAAGCCAGGTCCATCATAGGGTGAGTCTCCAATGTCTAAGCATACTTTCTTTTTAGAGATGAATGATGAAGACCTAGGATCTGTCTGCTTGACTCCAGAACCAGAAGATGATGAAAAGGACTACAGGAAGGAATGTGAAGAGGGGGAGGTAATGAAGCCTTTGATGAGTGGAAGTGGTGTTGAGAGGTCTAGAGTGAGGCTGCCAATCCGTGTTGGGCACACAAGTCACCCTATGAGGGACTTGGCTTTTTCTCGTTTAGGCGCCTCCTCTGGGAATCGGGTCATCGCCTGGGATATTATGCTACATGAATAGATTGGTTCCTTTCTCTGTACCACTTACTGACAGGCTTGCAATGCAGGCATTTGTGCCTGAGAGAAAGAAGACTCCTAGAGATAAGAGGTCACATTCAAAAAGCAAAAAAAAAAAAAAAAAAAAAAGGGCAGGCCAGTGACGCAATGGATAATGCATCTGACTACGGCTCAAAAAGCAAAAAAAAGGGGGGGGGTCATGAAATCGTCTCTTGGTTTTGTCTCCCACAAGGAGAAGATAGATAACTGCTTAATTTTTTTTTTGTATCCAGCGACCCCATGGAGCGTCAGTAAATCCTGTTTTCCTGACAGCTTACATATTTCTTACAATTGAAATAACAATTACAACTCTGCACCACGAGCTCTGCTTTCAGCATGAACGTATTTTCTCTGGAGCAACACACGCTGGTATTTTCTCTGCAGATTGTGATGTATTTGCCCTGATGTCATGGTCTGGAAGTTGAATCCAGATGCAGTATATAAAGTCAGGGTGCACATGCATGGGCGGGGAAAGATTTTAATGATTATTTGTTAGTATTATGTTTATGACTGTGAGAGTTGTCCAAGTCCCCAGATTACTCACAGTAATCACCCCAAATGTAGCTTCATACTAAGATCATCTCAGCTGTTTATTTAGTTTATGTATTAGCTCTTCATTGTGATTAAAGGCTTTTCCCTCCTCTGCCAGATGTTGGGTTTATTCCTCCAGAGGGTGTATTCTTTTAGCTGTCTGTGGGAGGGGGACCATTAAATTGCCCCAGGCTCCCAGTTGAAGAAAATCTTGCTCCTAACAATCCATGGAAGGTAGGCGAGTCATAGTTAGAACCCCACGTAGGTTGGCTGGGGCGCGCTGCAGGCTGGCCACCGTGCTGTGTCTGCAGCTCCTGACATCAACCGTGGGCACCTCTTTGCCCACCTCTTCAGGAAAGGCAACACCAAAGTGTGTGTTCTTTCTGTTTTTTATTTTTTTAATTTAGCACATCTTGAGCACACATGTTGAGTCACACATTGAGAAACAAAGTTCTGCACAGTTCCCCCTAGCTGTTCAGGTGAGAGGAGACCTGATCAGTCCAGAGGCGGGACAGGAACAAGAACAAACATAGCAGACAACTTTTTCATTCATTCATTCAAAGCATGGTTGAATGTGTACCTAGAGGCTCAGAGTGATTTTCCTCACATAGGTTCTTCACAGTTTTCAAAGGCTCTTTTTGCTTGTTAAGTAAGTGTATTTCCAAGTGAATCTTTTTTGCTAGTGGAAAATTTTTTTCTATATATTTTGCTCTGCAAAAAAAAAAAAAGTATACTCGTGTACCCCACTGTTGATACATACCTAGATATGTATCTAGATAGATGTGTGTGTGTGTGTGTGTATATGTATGTATATTTATATATATGCATCCCACTGTTGATACCTACCCATATGTGTATCTAGATAGATTGTATATACATATGATATATAAGTATATATATATATGTGTGTGTGTATAAGATGCATACTCACACCATAATTTTCCATGCTTACTGAGATGGCCCTTCAGAGACATTGGGGTGACCTTTTAGGACTCTTGGATTTGGAAGCCTGCCATGTTGTTAGGAAGCCCAGGGCCTGTGAGGAGCCCCATGTGGAGAAGAATCAAGGTCCCCAGGTTTTCCACCAGCTGAGCCCCAGGTCTCAACCAACACACAACTTGGTACCATGAGTCATTATGAAGGAAAAGCCCTCAGTTGACCTCCTCTAGCTGATACCATGTGGAACAGAGACAGTCCAGCACCAGCCGCTGCCCAAGTCACATAGTCAGGGGAGCCAAAGCCACCCTACGATTTAGAGTAAACAGTTTGCATGCAGGGATTAGAGAGACATACGCAGTGCTGGGGGCCTTGGGGACTGAAGTCAGGCAGGTGGCTTTGTGAAAGTAGAGAGATGAGAGAGAAGCCACCATCCATATTCTCAGCCTCCTACAGCACTCTGTTTAAGGGAGCAAGTCTCAGAAGATGGTCTAAAACCATGGAAAAGATCCTGTCTTTGTCAGCCAACCCCAGGAGTTTCTGCAGAGACCCACCTTTCAAATTTTGCAAAAGTGCCCTTCATCATCACCATCTTCTAAACAGAATCATCAGGCTTTATATGCTGCAACACAGAGAATTGCTTCTAAGGACAAGTGTGACCTTGGGTATTAAATTATATTGGGTAAAAGCAAGAGGAAGTTATCATTCCATTCTGAGGAGACAGAGCAGCAAGAGAAGCACAAGACTTCTGCTCTTTACATGTTAATGTTAAATTGCATGTTAATTGCTATTGTGGGAGACTACTTTTCAAAAAAGCCCCAACTGTATTTCTAGTCCCAGCTATGCTTCCAGAACCCTACCCCTTCCCCATCCGTGTCGGTGAATAAAGGACAATGGAGGTGACACTGTGAGACCTCTGAGTCTAAGACATAAAATGCAGTGTGGCTCCAGCTTGGTTCTTTCTGGGAACCAAACCACCACATTGTGAGGAAATGCAGGTCACGTGGAGACACATGTGTGAAAGGGAAGCAAGGGTCCCCAGACCGGATGCCAGCCAGCACTGTCTTTCCGGCCTCACCTATGAGAAAAATCATCATGGAAAGGATGCCTCAGTCAAGCCACTCCAGCTGGTGTGACAGTGAGCAGAGAAAACCCTTTCACCGTGAGCCAGACCCAAACTGTGCACCTGTGGGCAAAGCCAGTGTCTGTTGTCCTAAGTCACTAGGTTTCAGCGTGGCCAGTGTCATAACAAAACCTGAATGATGGCGTTAGGATCAGGGACAGAAATCAGAAGGTCCTTAAAGAGATTGCTAGTGCAACCTGAAAATCCTTGAAGGAGTTTTATTGTCAGAAGGTCGAAGAAAATTACGAAAAAATGCTACTGGAAATGCAAAGAAAGCGGTGAGATAATTGAGCAACAGGGTCACCTCAAGTCATGTGGTAACTAGGAAGTATCTGTACTGAACTAGAGGAAATAACTAAAGAGATGCCCAGTCACAGCATCACTGTGCCTCCTCACATCTGCCTCGGATGAAATTAGAGAGAGGAGCTAAGGAACGAATATTTCCACGTCAAAAGATCCAGATATTGATGCATCAAAGCAAAAACTCTCACTCTGAGGATTCCCAGATGGCACGTGACCCTAAATTTTAAAAATATCATCTAGCTAAAGATCAAATCTTGGATGTTGTCAGGAAAACATTGTCTCAAAAGGGACGCCTGGTCAACTTAAGTCCTTTTGTGAAGATCTCAGAGAGATTGATGGTGGTTCCTGATAGAAAGTATCAAATCCGCCTAATAATCTGAAGGGCATGCCCACAGACCTCTTTCACTAAATAACAGAGCTGCGAAGAATCTTTCAGATGTCGACCTGATTCCACAGGAAACCCAAGATACAGAAGGGTCTACAGTGATGAGCTCTGGGGGTGAGGCTTTTGTTTAAAAGCGTGAACTCCAGAGTTCCCATCATGGCTCAGTAGAAATGAATCTGACTGGTATCCATGAGGATGCAAGTTCAATCTCTGGCCTTGCTCAGTGGGTTAAGGATCTGTCATTGCCGTGAGCTGTGGTGTAGGTCGAGGACACAGCTTGGATCCCTCATGGCTGTGGCTGTGGCATAATCCAGCAGCTATACCTCTGATTTGACCCCAGCCTGGGACCCTCCATAAGCTGTGAGTGTGGTCCTGAAAAGCCAAAAAAAAAAAAAAAGAGTGAGCTCCAGTAAGATGCGTAGAAATCTGATCATATTTTAAAGGACTCCTGTTAATGGAAGCACCACCAGCTCAGAATAAAAAAGACAGGGGCAGTTCAGAATGAAAGGTCTTTGGATACTGGACGTGCAGACTGAGAAAAGTATCCCATTTGAACCTGGGCTTTTTTATAAGAAGAGAAAAACTGATAGAGAGGAGGACGCAAAAGCTCAGAAGGCAGATCCCTGAGCCATAGTGAAACCATCCCCTGACCTCAAGCCTCTGTCAAGGAACAAAGACATGTGATGAGTTGGATTTCAGAAATGCTATGGAGCAGTGATGGCTAATGCTTCCAGTGTGCCTCCATTTTGGTTTTTTTGGGGGGGAGGGTGCACCCCCAGCATTTTGAAATTCTTGGAGGGGACAGGGATTGAACCCGTGCCAGAGCAGCCCACAGAACTGCTGCAGTGACAATGCTGGATCCTTTAGTCCCTGTACCGCAAGGGAACTCCATGACCCTCCATTTGAATGGGATTTTCTGCAGTTGTTACCCTTTTAAGTGTCCCCAGGGTATGTGGGTTGTGTGGGTTTCAGAGTGAGTAGCTAGTTTTTCTCTATTTTACCAGTCTTGGGGTCAAAATGACCTGTATTTAGTTGTCAGGAGCCTTCTCCAAGACCATTGGAGCATGTTGAGAAGGGATAAGTTTCTATAGCATTTGAGAGGAATATAAACACGTTCGTCACCCAAAAGTAGTATAGGATGATTTTAAAATAAGCCCAGGAATTCCTGACGCTCCTACCATCTGGAATGGTGGTGTGAACTGGTAGAGGAGTCCCAGCTATTCTAGCTGCCAGCTGTCTGAGCCATTCCAGACAAGCTTACCAAAAGTGAGAGGGAGAGACCCTGCAGAGGGCGCTTGTCCCAGCCATGTCTGACCTTGACTGCAGGACAGGATTGACAGGGGAGCTGTCTTGCTAAGCCCAGCGACCTGGATCAGCTTGGGTGGCCTATACTCAGGAACAGACTAGAAGTCATTGTTCTGAGCCTGTTTTCGGGGGGCGCTTGTGACACAGCCAGGAATCACCAGAACAGCTCTGTTCTTGGGTTTCCCATTTTGTCCAAGTGTTGTGTCTTCTGCTCAGGTTCCCCTCCACTCGCATCAGTGCACCAATGAGTATTGTTCCATCTCTGCGATGCCTCGTTCAGAGCAGAGTATTTGAAAGATTTCATATAGCAAGCAATTTTACTGTCCTGATGTAATTTGAAGTGTTGTTTAACCTTCATGTTCTCTTTAAACTCACTTTGCTTTAGTTCATGCAGTAGGATAGAAATTAAAAAAACAAAACAAACAAACAAAAAAACCCCTCACTCCCTAGGACTTCTTAGAAACACCATATTGGGAATGAGCCTCTTGAAGGGCCGGGAAGAACCATGCTTCTTTTCACACAACCCACTCTGAAGGGGACCCTGGTCCCCCATAGTTACTTTCATGAGGACTCCCTGAAGGTGGCTGTGATCAAAAGTGGTACTCTGGTGATACTGTGTCCTGTGATGACCAGTTCCAGTAGAGCAAGCCCCCCAGAGAACGGCCACTTCCACTCTGATCATGTGGCTGAGTTTGGTGTTTCTGCTTCTGAGGCTCTGCCTCTTGTCTTGTCTCTTGTAAAGAACCCTCCTTGGGAATGAAGCAAGGGCTTCTCAAGGGTTGACTTCCATCCTGTGCTGCCAGCTGGGGTTCCCCAGCTGCCCACAATGCTTCGGGTGGTACAAAGACAGAAGATGTATCCTTTCAGCATCTTTTGGTTCAGAGGGCAGGTGGAGGCTTAACTGGGCTAATGATAACCTTTCTCTCGTGTTCATCAGAGGGTTCTCCTATCTCAGTGCTGCTGGTGCAATTCAAGCTGGTGCTTCATTTTTTTTCCCTTAATGCTGCTACTTTGCTTTCTTTGGCAGGGAGTGGGGGAGGGTTGGGTCCTGAGGTGGTATTTTGAATACCAGACATTTAATGGTATTAAATTAAAAATTCCAGACATTAAAAAACATGACTGAGAACTGAATAATGGACATCAAAAGTTAATCTCTTTGTGCTGAAAAAGGAGCTTTGCTTAGTCACATTCATTTAAATGTCATTTCTGTTATTTCTGGTGCCGTGGGGGTTAAAGGCCATCAGGATGACTCACAGAGAGACCAAAATTGCCCTTCCTTAATTTTCTTGAAGCGCATTCGTCAGGGGAAAAAACAATAAAGCTATCATAAAATTATGAAAGATACACAAGGAAAAAATTAAAAGATGATCTTTTAAAGCCTCAGGACCTAGAATAAGATTCCTTATAAAATACATTCCATGGTATTTTTTCCTGGAAGGCTCAGGAAAAAAAAAAAAAAAAAAACTGAGTAATAACTAAACCCCTAACAAGCAGATATTAAAAGCTTCAGAGAAAATATGTTCGTATTTTTCCTAATGGAATTTACTTGTAGCCTGTGGTACCTTTAGTGTAAAATGTTACATCAGAATAGTTAGTTCTCAAATGAAAGTGTCATTCATAATGTGTCAAACACTCTATGATCTCCACAGCACTGACATGCACCTCTGTGAAATGGGTACAAGTCCCTCACCTTGAAATGCAAGGAAAACTCAAATGTCAAACAATGGAAGTTCCTGTAAGAACCAAAAGTGGATTTCACAATATCTTCTCGTGGAATTTTCCCCCTATAAGATGTTCTTTTGAAACCTGAAATGCTATGGTGGTTATTTGTCCCTGAAGATACAGGTGATGCTTGAGTCATGAAGCTGTCATTGAGCCTCGAATACTGCAGACTCCTTGTGTCTGTGCCTGGGCTCAGCTAGGGGCTAGTATTCCCAGGGGTTCTAAACTTTGATTGACACCAAATAATGGACAGTCAGACCATTCGGTTTTGTGGTGGAGGGGCATTTCTGTGTACAGCACATTCCCCTGTACCCAGACATTGCATCATCTTTGTAAGGAGTTCAGGTTACCTAGAACAGCAATGCTAAGCTAAAGTCAAGAGTGAACCACATCATTGTCCATGTATCCATCAGTGGACACTTGGGTTGGTTCCATGTGTTGGCTATTGTAAATAACACCGCAGGGAACATTGGCATGCATGTATCTTTTTGAAGTAATGTTTTCATTTCATTTAGGTATATACCCAGAAGTGAAAATTGCTGGCTCATATGGCAGTTCTGTTTTTAATTCTTTTGCAGAGCCTCCATATTTTTTTTTCCATGTGGCTGCACCAATTGACATTCCCACCAATAGTGCGCAAGGGTTCCTGTTCCTCCACGTCCTTACCAATATTTACTTGTCTTTTTGATCATGGCCACTCTCATAGGAGTGAGGTGTTATCTCATTGTGGTTTTGATTTGTGCTTCCCTGATGATTAGTGATGTTGAGCATCTTTTCATGTGTCTATTGTCCATCTGTATGCCTTCTTTGGAAAAATGTCTATTCAGCTTCTCTGCCCATTTTAAAAATCAGATTGTTTGGGGGGTTTTTTGATGTTGAATTGTATGAATTCTTTGTATATTTTGGATATCAAAATTGGATATATCATTTGCAAATAACCATTCCCACTCAGTAGGCTGCCTTTTTGTTTTGTTGATGGTTTCCTTTACTGTGCAAAAGTCTTTTAGTTTGATGTAGTCCCATTTGTTTATTTTTGCTTTTGTTTCCCTTGCCTGAGGAGACTTATCCCCAAAATGCTGCATACTGAGTGGTTTTCTTCCCCCAGTAGTTTGATAGTTTCAGGCCTTAAATTTAAGTCTTTAATGCATTTTGTTTATTTTTGTATGTGGTGGGAGAAAGTAGTACAGTTTGATTCTTTTGCATGTGACTGTCCAGTTTTCTGAGCACCATTTATTGAAAACACTTTTTCCCTGTTGTATATTCTTGCCTCCTTCATCAATGATTAATTGAGCATAGGTGTGGGTTTATTTCTGGGCTATCGATTCTGTTCCATTGATTTGTGTGTCTGTTTTTATGTCAGTACCATACTGTTTGGATAACTATAGCTTTGTAGTATAGTCTGAAACCAGGAAGCCTGATTCCTCCATCTTTGTTCTTTTTCAAGACTGTTTTGGCTATATGGGGTCTTTTGTGTTTCCATCTCAGTTTCAGAATTATTTGTCCCAGTTGGTATTTTGATAGGGACTGCTTTGAATCTGTAGATTGCCTTGGGCATTAAGGTCATTTTAATCTTATTAATTCTTTCAATTCATAAGCATGGTATATCTTTCTATTTTTATGTGTTATCCTCAGTTTCTTTTTCAGTGTTTTACAGTTTTCTGAGTACACTTCTTTTCCCTCCTTGGTTAGATTTATTCCTAGGTTCGTTATTCCTTTTTTTTTTCTTTTTTTTTTTTTTGTCTTTTTGCCTTTTTTCCTATGGCCACACACACGGCATATGGAGGTTCCCAGGATAGGGGTCTAATCGGAGCTGTAGCCGCCTGCCTGCACCAGAGCCACAGCAATGCCAGATCCGAGCTACGTCTGTGACCTGCACCACAGCTCACGGCAACGCCAGATCCTTAACCCACTGAGCAAGGTCAGGGATTGAACCTGCAACCTCATGGTTCCTAGTCAGATTCATTAACCACTGAGCCACAACGGGAACTCCTCTTAATTCTTTTTGATACAGTTATAAGTGGGACTGTTTTATTAATTTCTCTTTCTGATAGTTCATTGTTAGGGTGTGGAGAAACAAAAGACTTTTGTGTATTAATTTTGTATAGCAAAACTTTATGAAATCTTGCTTTTTTGCAACATGGAAGGATGTAGAGGGTATTATGTTAAGTGAAATAAGTCAGAGAAAGACAAATACCTCATGATCTCATTGATATGTAGAATCTAAAAACAAAACAAACGGGAGTTTCCATTGTGGCTCAGTGGTAACAAACCCAACTGGGATCCACAAGGATGCAGGTTTGATCCCTGGCCTCGCTCAGTGGGTTAAGGATCTGGTGTTGCCATGAGCCGTGGTATAGGTGCAGGTGCATGCAGTTCAGATTTGGTGTTGCTGTCGCTGTTGCACAGGCTGACAGCTGCAGCTCTGATTCCACCTTATCCTGGGAGCTTCCATGTGCCACAGGCGTGGTCCTAAAAAAAAAAAGCAAATCAAACAAACAAAACAACACGAGAACAAACTCATAGAGAACAAATCAGTGGTGCCGGGGGTGTGGGGGAATGGGTGAAGGGGTGACAGAGGATTAAGAGGTACAGAGTTCCAGTTATGTAAGTCATGGAAATGTCACTTACAGTGTAAGGAACATAGTCACAATATTGTAAAAATCTTGGGGACAAATCGTGATTAGACTTGTTGTGGTGATCATTTTATAATGTATGCCAATGTCAAATCACAAGGGAGAACACCTGAAAGTAACACAATAGACTATGTCCACTGTGTTACACTAGGAAGAAACAGTGAGCCGAAGAGAGCGGGGGGAGGGGTGGAGGAGTGGATAGAACTGAAATCCTCTGCTTGGTAAAAGGGACAAAATGAGTGACAAAACTGACTCTCAGGGGGAAAAAAAGCATCGTGGAAAATGGCAAGCCTTTGACATGCTATGTGATGCATAGCGTTCAATGCCCTCCAAACAGGAAAAGTGTTTTTTTATTTTAAATTTGCATGAGACAATTTGGTGATAAGTCCCTCTCTGTCTTGAGGAGCAGATGCAAATGATTAATTACAGATAGCAAGTTGAGTGTGTGTATGCTAGGGTAGGAAGGAAATAAATGCTCACTAGGAAGGGAACTGGGATTCTGGAGCCTTCCTGATGGACGTTTATAGGGCAAAAGTCAGAGGATGTTTTGGAGTTCCTGTTGTGGCTCAGTGGGTTAAGAACCCGACTAGTATCCATGAAGATGTGGGTTTGATCCCTGGCCTTGTTCGGTGGGTTAAGGATCCCGAGCTGCTGCAAGCTACAGCATAGGTCACAGGTGCAGCTTGATCTGGCATTGCTGTGGCTGTGACATAGGCCAGCAGCTACAGCTCTGATTTGATCCTTGCTCTGGGAACTTCCATATGCTGCAAATGCAGCCCTAAAAACAAACAAACAAAAAAGCAGAGGGATGTTTGAGTTTCACTGCTTGAAATGTGATGACCTGACTAATCTTTGATTTTCTCTCATTAAAAGAGCTGCTTTATTTGTTTGCTTTGGAAGTTTGATTCTTTCCTTAAGCAAAGACTGCTTTCACAAAGCATTCTGAATTTGTGTTATCTAAAGTAACAGGATATTAGACATTTACATTTTATGTTTATATAGAATTCTGATATATGTGATGCTATGTGCCTGGAAGAATAGATACAGATGTAGGTGATGGCATGGACATAATTATGTCAAAACATTCACATTGGATTGCTTACCTTTTAAGGAAGGCAGAAATGTCTACTTACTTATGTTAACTCTCAAAATTTCTCACCTGTTTTAGCCCTTCACCAATTCTGTTGTGGATTTGAAGGAGGAGACATAGTGGACCAGTAATGAGCACAAACTTTGGGGCAACATGTCTTTATATCTTATTTGCTGTGTTACCTCAGACAAGTTTCTTAACCTCTCTGTGCCTCCGTCTTCTCATCTGCACAATGGGGATAATGACAGTACATCTTCATGTGGGATTGTTGGGAGGATCCGACCCATGAAATGAAAGCCCCATGGAACCGTTCACGGCATATGGCAAGTGTTACGGAATTGTTAGCTGCTGCTGTCATTATTGATGTAGAAAATAGTATTCTAAGATGTTCATTCATGTTCCTGAGTCCCCATAGCAGATGGTGGCTTAGGTGCAGTTCTGGCTCCAAGCTCCTTTTCTAAGGAGTGCTGCGGTGATGGCTTGGGTGTGACCCTCTGGATTCTTGTCCCAGCTTTCTGGAGCTCCAACTCCATGGCCTGGATCCTATTCCCCTTTGCTCTATCTTCCTCCTCTGTGACTCAGAGGGGCCTCTTACTGGAATGCCTGTGCTGTTCAGAGTTAGGGCAAGAATCAAATCATTTATAGGCAGTTAAAAATTTTAGAGGGCTGGAGTTCCCCTCTGTAATTGTGGCTCAGCAGTAATGAACCCAACTAGTATCCGTGAGGATGCAGGTTCAGTCCGTGGCCTTGCTCAGTGGGTTAGGGATCCAGCGTTGCCATGGGTGGTGGTGTAGGTCGCAGCTGCGTCTCAGATCTGGCGTTGCTATGGCTGTGGTGTAGGCTGGCAGCTTCAGCTCTCATTCCATCCCTAGCCTGGGAACATCCATATGCCATGGGTGCAGCCTGAAAAAGAAAAAAAAAATTATAGAGTGCTAAAAAGGGTTTGGTGGTATGATTTCCTGGTTTAAATAAAAATCTTCATTATGTGTATGCAAATATATGATGGAAACATTGTCTGACGTCTTGGTCCTTCAGTTAAGAAAATTGGATGTCCACGGAGATCCCTCACAGTAGTTCTAAGAGATGCTGAATGTATTGTGTTTCTTTATTCCTTACATAGCATTTTTATGGCAATTTATGTTTCTGGATTGACTTGGATATTCTGCCTGTGGTTTTTTGGGTTTTTTTTTTTTTTTTTTTCGTTTAAGTTATAGGTAATGAGAACAGACTTTTAGATATATAGAAATGATTTTGAAGAGAAGCAGAATTAGTAGAGAAAAAAATGTAATTTTTTACATCCACATCAACTTTTCCAAGCAGGTAGAAAATAGAAGCCAAACCCAAAATATGGGGTGCATAATTTGATAGTTTCCTGGCACATGGAGCCTTCTGTCTGTTAAAAATCAGACACAGACAATTTTCAGACATCCAGTAGCTTACAGAGGAAAATGTTGAGCAAAGGAATGAACAAGGGCCATGCAATATAAATTTTCTGAAAATGCTCTAGAGTTAGAAGTAAAAGGAATTTTGAATTTGGCATAGTACATTTCAGTTGGCAGAACCCAACCTATTTCAAAAACAATTTGAACTCTCAGTTGAGCCTAAAACATATTTTTTTCCCCCACAAACCTCAAAAGCATGTCTTCTTTTATCCAGAAATTTTTTAGTTCTTGACAGCCGGAGGGAAAAATGTAAATTTGGGCATTTTCTGAAATGAATGAGAGGTTCAGAGTTGAGCTGAGGGGTCTGTAAGATACATTTATGAACTGGAACAGGCAGTCTTCAAGAGAGTCACTTTCTTGTGTGGGTCTCTCCCCGCTTTGTACGTGGTCTGTGGCAGAAGGATGTCACAGTTGGACTCTTTTTGTCATCTTTTCATATTCTATATCGGAGGTGCTTGAGTCCTTATGATGGGGACACGTATCCTGATCAGTTGTCAGCATATCTGGTTCTATTTATCAGTTTACATTTTATTTTGCTTTATTTATTTTTATTTTTTTTAGGGCCACACCTGCAGTGCATGAAAGTTCCTGGGCTAGGGTTCAAATCGGAGCTGCCGCTGCTGACCTACAACACAGCCACAGCAACGCCAGATCTGAGCGAGCTGCATGTGAGACCTGCACGGCAGCTCATGGCCACACAAGATCCTTAATCCACTGAGCAAGGCCGGGGATGGAACCCATATCCTCATGGTTACTCGTCAGGTTCATAACCCGCTGAGCCACAGCGGGAACACCCTACTTTACATTTTAAAATGTGTACGCATTTTACACATGGCAGAGAGAAACCAGCTTTTCGACCAAAATATGAAATTATGTGTACACACACACACACACTCGTTTGGCAGTGTTATTCTTATATTATTTACCGATTCAATCTACCTGTATCTTTTGGCTTCTGTTACATAAACACCATCTCCAGAAATAGGTATTTCATTTTGTATACTTTATGAGACTGGGAAAAGTGTAAAAGACACATGGGTAGCAAAATCATGTTTCATCAGGAGAAACAATCAAGAAGCAATCAACCTGCAAATATCACCGGAAAGCCTCATAATAATGTTATCATTCCCCCATTGGGGAAAAAAATTACTTTGTACAGAAATCCTTCATTCACTAGAACTTGTGTCAATGTAGCATAAAAGCCCTAGTGCACTTCTGTAGAATCAGGGTCCTATTTTTTTTTTTTTTTCTTTTTGCTGTGCCTTTGGATATTTCAAAGTTCCTGGATGGCATCAAGATGAAAAAGTAACTTTTTCCTTTCAATGACTACTTTGTAGAGCTGAATATACCCATTGTTTTCTGAACTTCAAACTCACGGCCATGGCGTAGTTCTGATATACCTTTGAAGTCAGGCTCCTTTTTGGCATCATTTGCACAGTTGCTAGGGAACAGCTTTTGGGGTCCCATAGACGTCAGCTGTAATATTGGAGGTGATGGTTTCCACCAGACCTGGTTTCCTCAGAGCCCTGCACACACTGACCACTTCCAGGAAGGACTGTGAATACCTGCTTCCCTTGTGTGTTGCAGTGTTGTCCCCATCTATCTCAGTGTTTGCTAGCTCTTCAGCAAGCGTCTTTTCCCCCATTTGATGGGACCTTCTGTTGATGCGAATTCATTAATGCAACCGATGCTTTTTCACTCTTCCTACGCCAAATTACAGGCCCACAACTCCCTCATCGTAAAAATTGCATTAAAGAAAATCTCATTTGTTTAAGACAGTAAAAGGTTTTATGCAATATAGGGGTGGTGGCAGGAAGCATTAAACACAGGACGAAGTGTCAGCATTACAAGGGCTCTAAATTTTAAGTGCCTGCTTTATTTGCTTATTAGGTAAAGAATAGAAACTCTCTCCTACTGAATTTTATTCTTTTAGGATGGAAGCCTTGCAGGCTCCCCATGCTACCAGATTTTCAACCCTCATAATATCCTTCTCAGCAGGTGAAAGCTACTCGGCTTTACATATTCAGATGCTTTATTTTCACCATCAAGCAGCTAGCTGACCTCCCATCAGGATAAAATATGTATACCAGGATATTTAACTAATATGTCCTGGCATCCTTTTTACATAAAGGCCCCAGTGAAGATTTTAAAACATACCCTGCCGAAAATGAAACCCATCTGTGCCATCATATGGAAATAAGTCACATTACTCTTTAGGCCACAGGATTCCAATTTGTTAGATTGTGATCATCAAGTCAGACTTTATAACATCAATATTCTTTTTTTTTTTTTTTTTTTTTTTTTTTTTTTAATTTTATTTTCCCACTGTACAGCAAGGGGGTCAGGTTATCCTTACA
This sequence comes from Sus scrofa, assembly GCF_054392235.1. Lineage (NCBI taxonomy): Eukaryota > Metazoa > Chordata > Mammalia > Artiodactyla > Suidae > Sus > Sus scrofa. The sequence continues at coordinate 8,328,962 of NC_139401.1, forward strand.
TGTATACATTACAATTACAGTTTTTCCCCCACCAAACATCAATATTCTTAACCTCTGTTGGTTTCTAGGCAGAGGTGTTGCTCTTGACAGCACAGAAAGGGTCTAGCAAGGTAGATACTGATGCTTCTCTCAGTGGTTAATCCCCAATTGACATATTGGAGACATATTTTTAAAGGTTTCTTGTTTTTTTTTAATAGGACATGCACTGTACATTCCAAATATATATTTGCTCTCGTAAATCAATCTCTCTTTTTACATCATGGGAAATACTTTCTCGCTGCCTCCTTGATGCCTGGCTTAGTCATACATACGTGAAAAGCTTTAATTGTTTCTCTGCTGACCACACTCGGCTTTAGCGCGGGGGATAGAGCAGATCAAAGGCTGAGAGTCTCTTTCAATCTGGTGAAATGAAAGGGACGTTGCAAAGTAGGCACATCTAGTTGAGGGTGTTCTGAGCAGTTACTGTGGCCTCCAGGACAGGGCCCCTGCAGCAAGGTCCCGAGGCCTGATGGTGCGTATGTCCAACCCGTGGTGTCCCTCTGCCTTCCCTGATGTGGTCCAAGCCCCACGGTGACCCTCTGCTGTCCCTCACGTGGTCCATGTCCACACTCTGGGCCGTTTCATCACTAAGCTTAGGCCTTGCCTTTCGGGCAGGAGGAAATGCAGGGATTTGGGTACGTTGCTGTGTGTAGCATGTGTGTGCCTCAAGGTATGATCTGTAGGACTATGGGTAACGGACAAAATGTTGTGACAGTTGTGGCATGTTTTAAAAAGCCATGTATTGTGATTTTCCAAGCATGCTTGTGACACAAAACGTTGTCAGCAGATGTAATAATATTAACATTGACTATCACCCATTATAAAGTATGACACGTCTCCCAGGCATTGATGTTCGTGTTGAAAATCTGTTTGGAGTAGAACCCGTGTGCGATTGCAGTAGTCACCAGGGTTCACCACTCAACACTTCCTTCCTGCAGTTTCTGTGGCAAAACCAGTGTTACAAGAAAAAAAAAAAAAAAAAAAGCCAGGGGATGAAGAGATTGAGTTTCTCTAACTCAATCTCCTGAAAGAGATTGCTTCCTGCAGAACCGAGCATGCTGTGTGGCACGAGGCATGAATCTAGATGAAGGGAGAAATTTGAAGCTTGTGCAGCTGTATGGCCCCTTTAGATTTTCATTTCTCTGCACCGTCTCAGCCGCAGGCACACGCAGGCCACAGAGGAACAGGAGAGCCAAAAGGTACACGGCACTTGGCCTGCCTGAGAAACAAGGACCAGGAGCCTTGTGCCAGGGGGAAATAGGGCTAAGAGTCACAGCATGATTTTGTAGATTCCATAGGTGCTAATGAGCTGTGCAGCCAGAGTTTCAGGAAGCATCTCTGGAACCACCAGCTTTTTTTTTTTTTTTTTTTTTTTTTTTGCTTTTTCTTTTCTTTTTAGGGCTGCACCTGCGGCATATGGAAGTTCCCTAGGCTAGGGGGTCAAAGCGGAACTATAGCTGCCAACCTATGCCACAGCCACAGCCACGGCAGATCTGAGCTCCATCTGCACCCTACACCACAGGTCATGGCAATGCCGGATCCTTAATCCACTGAGCAAGGCCAGGGCTCAAATCTGCATCCTCATGGTTCCTAGTGGGATTCGTTTCTGCTGTGCCACAATGGAAAGTCCCCACCAGCCATATTCTAGAACTCTCACTTTTTTAGATGAAAAATATAAGGTTGACCTAGGGTGGGAAACTTGTCATTAAAAAGCTAGGCAACAGAAGAAAGGCCTAGTAAAAATTAAGTGAAATACGTAAGTATCGCCGATAGCTTTTTCCTTCTCTCTGTTTCTGGAATGCTGCAGTGCTGTTAGAATAAAAGAAAAAAAAAAGGCGTATGAATCCCATTTACCGGGCAATTTGGTATTTTTTAACTCTTGGGAGTTTAGGCTGACTTAAGAAGATTTTTTTTTTCAAAAAGCATAAATAGCTTGTTGCTCTTTTTTTTAAACATTCAGATAATACTACACATACCATGTAATTCACCCTTTTAAAGTCTACAGTGTGCTGTGTTGTAGTCGCTTTGTAAAGTTACGTGACCATCACCACTATCTAAATCCACAGCATTTTCATTATCCTAAAATGCAAACATGTACCTTTACGCTGTTATCCCACAGCCTCACTGCCCCCCACCAGGCAGCCCCTCCCCTACTTTCTGTCCCTATATGTTTGTCTGTTCTAGACCTTTCTATAAACGGGATCATACAGCATGTGACCTTGTGTGCTTGCTTTTAGAGAAAAGCGAATCTGTGTCTAAAAGGAGATAAGGTTCTATTGGAAAGCTTCAGACAAAGGCAGGAAATAACATTTCTGCCACCCATTTTGCAAAGCAGGCTTTTTTGGGGCTCCAGTGAGGTGCATGCTTAGCGAACATTTAGTCACGTGCACTCACTGCCGATCTGCAGGATCTCATTATTTCCATCCTGAGCAGAGGGATGCACGGGGCAGCAAGGGGTAAAGCTGCTTGTTACTAATATTCACATTGTTATTCATATTGTTAGACGTACTAGTTTCTTGGGCCATGTTGGCCGTGTAGGAATACAGTTGCAGAACCCAGTGAGCTGAGAACAGGTGGGACTATAGTGGTGGACGTTTCCTGAGGGCATGTGTGTGCTTGACAAACCACCTGCTCCTGATTGCATGCTTATTGATTTTACCCAGAGACAGACTGAGCAAAGGAACCAAAGAGAGTCAGAAACTGAGTCCCTGGATCTTTCATAAAGGAACAAAGGCAACTCTGTGGAAAATGTGCAGGCTTTGACTGCTATAGCAAATAGACATCCTGATACCAAATTAAAAAAAAAAATGTAACTTAGTCTCAGACCTTCAAAAGCATCTCAAAATGGAGCATTAGACCTAAATGTACAATGGCTAACTGGAAAACTTCTGGAAAATAACAGAAAATCTAGGTGACCTCTGGTTCAGCAAGGACTTTTTTATGTAGGGCGCAAAAAGTATGACCCACACACACGAAAAAATTAATAACGTCAGACTTCATTAAAATTAGAAACTGCACTGTGAAAGGAGTGGAAATATAAAACAGACTGGAAGGAAATATTTGTAGAACACGTACTTATAAAGGAATTTGTATCCAAAGTATACAAAGAACTTTTAAAATTCAACAGAAACAACTCAAAAATTAGGTGACAGGCTTGTCACTCAAAGAGATATGCAAGTGCCGCATAAGCATTACCAACAATGTTAATTAAACTTCTTTTTAAAAGAGAATTAAGGGAGTTCCCATCATGGCTCAGTGGAAACGAATCTGACTAGCATCCATGAAGATGTAGGTTCAATCCCTGGCCTCGCTCAGTGGGTTAAGGATCTAGCATTGCTGTGAGCTGCAGTGCAGGCCAGCAGCTGCAGGTCCAATTCAACCCCTAGCCTGGGAACTTCCATATGCTGTGAGTGCGGCCCTAAAAAGCAAAAAAAAAAAAAAAAAAAAAAAAAAAAAAAAAAGGAAATAAAAGTTAAAACCATGCGTTGTCTTACCCTTAGAATAGCAAAAACAAAGCAAAACAGAACAACCCTCCCCCCAGAACACCGCCAGTTGCTGAAGAGGACATTGAGTAAGAGGCTTTTCATCAGTGTTGGCGAGGGGCACGGTTGGGTAGTTTCTAGCAAAGCTAAACATAGGACGACAATACCATCCAGCAGTCCTGCTCCCAGATATTTACACAGCTGATTTGAAAATCTTGTCCACGCCAACAAAACCTGCATATAAAGGTTTATAGAAGTTTTGCTCATCATCACCCAGACCTGGAAGTGACTGAGGTGTCCTTTGGCAGGTAGATGGTAAACCCCAACCCTAACCCTAACATCTAACAGGTAGATGGAAACCTCCATACCGTCCCTGAGGAAACAGGGTGAGTGATCAAACCACCCAAAAATGGAAGAGTCTTCCCTGGGTATTGCTACGTGCAGAAGCCAGTCTTCAAAGGACCCATTCTGCATCATTCCATTTGTGTGGCATTCTGGAAAAAGCCAAATGAGAGGTGATAAAGTGTCCATATTTCCTAGGGGTTGTGGGGGGGATTGGGTTGATCAGATGAAGCCCAGGGCGTTGACAGTGCGGTGACAGCACTCTCTCTGATGCTGTAATTAGTGGTGGACACATGTCCCTGGGTGTTTGACAAAACCCATGGAACCGTACAACACAAGGTGTCAACTTTAATATATGCAGCACTTTTCACAGTCGTGGAAGAAGTTAGAAGATCCAGCACAGGATGCCAACAGTGATAAGAGTCTAACTGGGTCACAGATACTGTGTATGGAACAGCTGAGGGAGGGGTGTGGAAGGGACAGGGCTGAGCTGAAGAACCTGGTGGCTGAGTGGAGCCTCTGAGATGAAAAGTAAAGGAAACTGCATGAGCACTGACACATGAAGTTCCGGCTCCTTGTGGCGCTGGGTCACCTGCTGTCAAATGGCTGTCAATGAGCAGTGAGTAGTGGGGCAGTGGGAGCCAGATTTCTGTAGGAGACCTCAGCATCAACCCATGCGTGGCTTCATGTAAATACAGATGCTTACCGGTAGGAAACGTTCTAGCTCTCCATCTACATGTGGTTACTCGACTTCCCAGGCACCCGTACATTTAAAATCAGTCTAGACGCAAGCCTGATGCTAGGAGTGAGCACAGAGGTTATCAGGGGTGCACTAGGCACGTCCGGGGAAGGAAACTTGTTGAGGTGGAGACAGCCTTCTCTGTCGTAACCGGGGGCGATGGGAGCACAGGTGGACATGCAGGTGAAGATCAGGGAGCTGTCCCTTTGTGCAATGCACGCTCGGTTAAATGATGCCTCAACTTTGAAACAATTGCACAGATCATTTCAAGACGTAGTCAGAGTACCTGACAGGATGGCATTTGGAACATTCTCCTACAAGGAAGGGAAGGCGCTGGGAGACAGCCCAGAGTTCTCGGGGGAGATGTGAAAGCTTAGGCTGTCTGCATCCTCGTACCTGGAGGCCAGGGTGGAGACAAATGCTCATCCTCTCCTGGCCCTTCTTGGTGCTCCCTAGAATATTTTTGGGGCCACCCTCATAGTATGAGGATGTTCCCAGGCCAGGGATTGAATCTGCACCATAGCGGTGATCCAAGACACGCAGCGACAATGCTGGATCCTTAACCCGCTGCTTCACAAGGGATCCCTCTCTAGACCTCTCCAGAATATTTGTATTTTGATACATACTTTCCTTTGCCACCGGGTGTTTCAGTTAACCATCAACATGGGAAAGGCAAATGATATAGAAAATTGCACTTTCATCATTCCCGGGTATGCTTGTGGGGGTCGTTTGCTTGTAATCTTACGCTGCCGTTGGATTATACCTCCTCTGCCACACTTCCCTTCAGCATTGGCAGTTGGGAAAGATGAAATCCAAACAGAATGGAGTCTTTTGGTTGTTTTCACCAATCTGTAGTCAAAACTTTCTTCCCTGTTCATTCAGAGTTTAATGTTGAATTGACTGCATTTGGATTCTCTGTGAGCTCTGTCATGAGTAACCCTGACAGTAAAACGCAGGTGCTTAGGTGGACGGGATGTTGAATTCAATTCAAGTCTCACACCTGCCTTTTCTTCAGTAAGCGCCTGTCTGCAGTAGCTTTGACCTTGGCCTACCTACGCATACACACATGGGCTCTGAGTGTTCGTTCCCTAGGCTTGGTGCCTTGGGTTGAAATTAAAATGTAGCAAAGCAAAATAGGAAGGTCCTCATGTACAGAATGAAAAGTGCTAGCTTCCTAAACGAGTCCCATTCTAAAGACCTCAAACATAGGTGGCTAAGCCAAGACCAGAGAGAAAGGACTGAGACTGGGAGAAGGGAATGTTCAGGTGAAAGGCTCACGTGAACCTCTGGAAGAGACCCCAGTACCTGACATCCTTGCTCGGTAACCAAAAGGTGCAAGCTTCCAAAACCTGGGGACAGACGGAGTTCCCATCATGGCTCAGCGGAAATGAATCTGACGAGTGTCCATGAGGATAAATGTTTGATCCTTGGCCTCGCTCAGTGGGTTAAGGATCTGGCCTTGCCGTGAGCTGTGGTGTAGGTCACAAACACAGCTTGGATCTCATGTTGCTGTGGATGCTGGCAGCAATAACTGTGATTCGACCCTTAGCCTGGAAACCTCCTCATGCCATGGGTGTGGGCCTAAAGACACCAAAAAAAAAAAAAAAAAAAAAAAAAAAAAAGAAGAAGAAAGAAAGAAAGAAACCCTAGGGGTGGAAATGACCCATTAGATATTAGTGAATGTGGGGAAAACTGGAAATGTTACAGCAGGCTGGAGACTTGGTCATTTGTCTTTTCTCGTCTCTTGTCATAATTCAACCTTGATTTTAAAACTGCTTTGTTAACCAGTGAAACTGCAAATGATGTATTTTTATAACTGGATGGACTTCTACAATATGCAGAATTCAGATTTTAATATTCTGCTGCTGCTGCTGAGCCCAGTGCCCTGGTCTCTGCAGAGAAAGTCCTGCAGGGATTACTTTGGACTGATGGGAATCTCTCACCTTCCCTGCCCTTGAGAGGAGAATGGAAGACGAAGCCCTCCCTCTGTGAGTTTCCCACAATGCCATGTGTTGCCTGCCCCTGGTCTAGGACTCTGTGTAAGATTAAGGTCCAAAAGAAAATACCAGCTGGCATGTGGTTATTATCTCTGCCTTTTTGCTGTGAAACCTGGCCTCAAAATCTCATAGAAATATTAGAATGACTATTATGAATTCATAGAATGACCCAGCAGGCTGGCCAAGGAGGTTTTGACAACAGCCAAGCATTATATAGAAGCTTAATGGGAGCGAGGTGTTACATGAGGTGTGTTGTAGGAGAGGTATCCCAGCATCCAGAAATTCTGTCAATTAGAGCTCTAAGATATCTTTCAAAGGCGGCTGCTTCTCTCCAATTTGGTCTCTATCACCCACCCCCAGGGCCCCTCGCAAGAGACACCTCATGATTTTGTCAGCTTCTGCCCCTCTCAATCACTGTCTAGTAGCCCTGGTAATTTTTATCCAGAGATTTTTTTTTTAGGAGAGTTGTTGTTTCACAGCAGTATTGAGACAGAAGGTGCAGGGGTTTCCCGTCCACCCCTCCGACACACACACATAGCCTCCCCTATTATCAACAGGACGTATCATCAAAATGCCCCCCACTTTTTTTAATACCAAGGATGTTAAAAAAGATTCCTGAATAATAGCTTTTGCAGCAACGTGGATGAACCTCGAAGAGATCATGCTAAGTGAAGTTAGTTAGACAGTGAGATACCACCGTCGTGTGCTATCCCTGACATGTGGACTCTTAAAAAAAAAAAAGGACACACTGAACTTCTTTGTAGAACAGATACTGACTCACAGACTTTCCAAAACTTGCCATTTCCAAAGGAGACAGGTTGCGGGTGGGGGGGACGGGCTGGGGGTTGGGAAGGGAAATGATATAAAATTGGGTTGAACAACTACAAATGTAATAAAATTCATGGAGTTTAAAAAAAAGATTCCTGCAGTGACTCATTGCAATCACCCAAAGTCCATGGTTTTTTACTTTAGGGTCCACACCTGGTGGTGTACATTCTCTGGGAACTGACATGTATAGCGACAGGTGTCCTTCAGGATAATATCAGAACCTCATCCAGGGTATTTTTACTGCCCTGAGTATCCTCCGTGCTTCCTTCCCCCATGAGCCCTGGAAACCACTGATCTTTCACTCATCGCCGTGGTTTTGTCTTTTCCAAAATGTCATGTAGTTGAAATCATACAGTATGTAACTTTCTCAGAGGGGCTTCTTTGACTCAGTGATACGCATTTAAATATCTTTCGTGTTCCTAGGGATCTTTCAAAACCGAAATCGGATTATATGACCCCCTTCAGTTTAAAATTACGTATTGACTTCCTTTGAAAACTTCTTAGTGTGTCCTCAGAATCTTGCAGCTGGTTTTCTGGATGACCTTGTCTGTGTCCAACAAGCCTGAACATGATGGAAGACCATGATGTGACTTGCGTTATAAAGATGGGCGTTCCTCCCGTGGCTCAGCGGCAGCAAACCTGATGAGCATCCGTGAGGAGGCAGGTTGGATCCCTGGCCTCGCTCAGTGGGTCAAAGGATCCCTCATTGCTGTGGCTGTGACATAGGCTGGCAGTTGTCATTCTGATTCCACCCCTAGCCTGGGAACTTCCATATGCCATGAGTGCAGCCCTAAAAAAGCCAAAAATAAAAAAAGCAAATAAATGAAGATGGAGTAAAAAAAAAGTACATGGAATGCAAGCAATTGTAATATTCTAACCACAACACAAAGAGCTTATTTTATAAGTATAATTTATTGTACAGTATTTAATGTATCCAAATGGTGTATTATTCTCTATGTATAAATTATGAAATATAAGAATAAAATCAACCCCTATGGGCCTTCCAAATGCCCATGAAGCTAAATCGATTTCATAGTCTTCTTTTATCATATCCTCTTTTCTCTTGCCAGCACGTCACTGTACTTTTGTGCCTTTCGTCTTCTTACAAGATAGAATTTGATTACATGTGTATTGGTTTCTAAATCGATTTTGTTTTGTGAGTTTTTCAAAATTTACTTCCTGTATGAGGATTAGTGTGTTGGGTTCAGTCAGGTACCGTGAGATGCGTCTAGCGCCCTGTTTAACAGGTACCCTCATGTAACAACCACCATGATGACATAGAGCACATTTCCACCAGCCCAAAATGTTATTTAAGCCTCCTTAGGACTCAGTGGCCACCACCCTCCCTCTCATGTCCAGGAAACTCTGGACTGATAATTCTCACTATCCTTCATCGTCCGGAAACTGCAAGTTAAATTCACAGTATGTACACACTGGGCAAAATGATGGACATGAAGACGACTGACCGTAGCAGGTGTTGGTGAAGATCTGGACGAATTGCATCACTCACTCGTGGCTGCTGGGGACATAAACACGGCACTGCAGAACCACATGGCATTTTCTTACAACGTTGCACACGCTACCCAGTGTACAGCCCAGCAATCCGCAGATAAGACTTACCCCAGAGCCTTGGTACCATATAAGTCGATACAAAGTGGCTGCGTGAATGTCAGCAGCTTTATTCACAAGAGACCCAAACCAGAAGTGGCAACATTTGTGAAGGTGGAAGAGGCTTTTACTTTCAGCTCAGCAAACAGAACTCTTTTGTGTCCTTAAACATTTCAAAGAAGCGAGTGGCCTCCGTTATCCTTAAAACACCCCCCTTTTTTTTTTCCTGGCTTAATAGCAAAACCACATTCGCCTCACTCTGTATATAGTCCAAAGAGAGACCCCATTCTCTAAGAAAGTAGGTGGCTGGCGTGTTGCCAGAAAAGTGCAGCCTGCGTAGCAATCCCCCACCCCAAGTAGTCTTCTCAAAAATCACAAATCTATGGTCCAGTCTCTCATATTTAGGAGAAGCATCTTTCCATTGAAAAATTCTTTCCTTAAACATAACCTAGAAAGGTAGCATTTGCAACAAAGATTATTTGGAAAAAAAAAAAAAAAGAACCCAGACTCTTGTTTTAAAACTCTCATTCTCACTGCCAAGCCTACATTGCATAAAAATGTGTCTTAACGTTGTCTCTGCCCCCTGATTCTCGTCTGTGTAGCATGACCTGCAGTCTTAAAACCAGACACAGTCTCCTGAAGCTGCTAACTGTGTTGGCTGGACTGAAAGAGGATCCAGATGAGGGGGTGAAACTGCTCCAGGCCTCCGTGCCAAAGGGACACCAAAGCCCTCTCCGAGAGGCTTGAGGCTCCTGATAACCAGGGTGGGGCTGGCTGCAACACCAGCCAGCCCAGAGTGGGAGCTCCAGGCCAAAGGAAGCCGTTCATTGTTCCTGGCTGCCACTCTGATCACAGGAACCAAAATGCTGGCAGTTGCTGACATTCTCACGTTACGGGCCATGGCTTTATGAGTTTGTATGAATCGCCTTCCACAAGCTCTGAGGGTTGTGCCAGTGCATATCAGCATCATCCTTTTCCTTTTGGATGGAGCGTCCCAGGCTGCTCACAGCCTTCCAGCTGTTCTCGCACGTGGAGCTTGCAGGTTCACCTGTGTGTTAGGTAGGAAGTGGGCCCTGCTTGCAAAGGGGGACTGTGGACCAGAGGCAAGAAGAGCTTTGCGCTGTGTGCACAGCTTCAGAGTCAAAATCAGCTCCCACCTGGCTCAGGGTGCAACTGGCCAAGCAACCCAGAGCCTTCTTTGGCTGGAAGTTCCCTGCGTCTTGTGTGCATAAGAACAGATTGAGAAATGGTAGTCTGAGTGCTGAAAGAAAGGGAAATTGGAAGCCAAGATACAGAATAGCTGAACCGTTATGTCTCTGAAGAGCCTTGGGGCTGGAATCTTGATGTAACATGGATGACCTATTTATACTGCTAATTCAAAAGACAAGGGTGCATGTAATTAAGACCTCATTTGTGTCCGGTATAGGTTTATGTCCGAGATTATTATTGATTCTGTCGGTCCACCTTTTTTTTTTTTTTCTCGATTAGAACCGTTGTTCCTAGGAATTTGGACTTCTGGAGCCACACAGTTGTGTTTAAATCATGAACGCATAACCGTGACTTGTAGAGGTGCTGTTCTTGCTTTAACAATTATTTGATGCCCACAGACATTTTTCCAACAAATCGAGTCTTTGCCGAACTGAAGTCTTTTCTCCTGAGAGGCAGTAGGTCCATCCTCTCCCCTACCTGTCCTGATCTCCACCCTGGGCAGATCTGGGGGCAGGGTTGGGAGGGGTTGGTTTCTCTGCATCTCAAGTGACAGATGTTGCCAGAATATTTGGCCTCCCCCCTGCTTGGCTCCTTGGGGAGGCAACTTGGGCTGCTGCACCGGGCATTGGTTGACACAACTGTCTTGAACAAGGAACCACCAGAGAAGGGTGATTAATGTGGGCCGTTGTGTGGCACTTCCTCCCAGGGGTGGGATGTGCTTCCCTTTCCAGGCTCCCAGGACTGGGTGGGATTTAGCCTCTCACCCCTCCCGAGCAAAGGAGGTTATTCCAGAGAACAGAAACACTTTACTCCATCAGCCTGAGAGGAAGTCATTGCTTATCCACAGAGAGTCTCCCCACCTTTTTCATACAGTTCATCACAAGACTACCTTCAGATGGGAGGGGTATCTTATATCCTCCCACTCCTTTTTCTGATTTTTCTTTTTTGGTCATCCACGGCATATGGAGTCCCTGGGCCAGGGATCAGATCCGAGCCGCAGTTGCAACGTAAGCTGCAGCGGTGGCCATGCCAGATCTTTAACCCCTTGTGCTGGGCCAGGGATCGAACCTGCGTCCCAGTGCCCCCAAGAAGCTGCCGATCCCATTGCTCCACAGTGCGAACTCCACATCCTACTACTTTTTATGCCTCTGGCAAGTTCAGGAAATTTTCGGGGGGGTGGGGGCAGGTACATGATATCCCATGTACAGGTTCCTTTTGGTCAGCAGAATCCATCTCACACTCTGGAAATGACCCAAAATTGTCTCTTTCTTTTTTCATTATGTGGCCTATCCCCGTTATCATTTGGGGCTTTGAAACAAAATGAAATCCGATAGCAAGTTTTCTCCTCTACCACCTTCTGAAGTTCATCCTCTGGTATCAACAGATTTCCTTCCATTTCTGTTATTGTCATTTCAGGGACCCACATCGGACCAGGGCATAATTTAAAAATGGGACGATGTGGGACGCATGGAAATGTAGGCGTGAGATTCTGCTGTGGTGACACAGGACTCCCAATTCCAGTGACTTGCCCCCACCTTCTCAGAGGGTCCCTCTCAACAAAGCACTGATGACCTGTCATGGAAGGCAATTTCAGAATCCACAAATGTTTACATCCGTGCAGACACGATTACAAGCAGCATGCAGACAGGGATTGGGTTTCCCAAGCATTTGGAAGATCAGTGCCCCCCCCTTTTTTTAGCTTTTTAGGGCCACAGGTGTGACATATGGAAGTTCCCAGGTTAGGGATCAAATCGGAGCTGTTGCCGCCAGCCTACACCACAGCCACAGCAACGCCAGATCTGAGCCATGTCTGCAACCTGTACCACAGCTCATGGCAACACTGGATCCTAAACCCACTGACTGAGGCCAGGAATCGAACCCACATTCTCAGGTTCATTTCTGCTGAGCCACAATGGGAACTCCCAAGCATTTGGAAGATGTATGTATACACATTTCAGGTACCTAATCAAAGTGGCGTGTGAACTAAAAATTATATAGAGGAACAATTGTACTTGTGATAAGACTGCTTGAACTGCACACAAATACACAAATGACTATGTGTGGAACCAGGGAACTTCGTGGATCTCAGTTTCCAGGCGGTGCCATCAGACTGCAGCTCTGCCGGATGTTACTCTTGGGGGCAGTGGGTGAAGATGAAAGGGGATGTCTCTGTGTTATGTCTTATACCTGCATGTGCATCTGCAAGTTCCTCAACATAAAAAAAAAATGCAAGTAGGAGGTCCCAGTGTGGCTCAGCAGGTTAAGAACCTGACATGGTGTCCGTGTGGATGCCAGTTTGATCCCTGGCTTCACTCAGTGGGTTAAGGATGTGGCATTGCCGTGAGCTGTGGTGTAGGATGCAGGTGTGGCTCGGATCCTGCGTTGCTGTGGCAGTGGTGTAGGCCAGCAGGTGCAGCTCTGATTCAACCCCAGCCTGGGAACTTCCATACTTCCACCAGCTGCAGGTATGGCCATAAAAAGAGAAAAAAAAAAAAAAAAAAAAAAAAAAAAAAAAGCAAGAGGAGGACAGAAAGTCAGCAGGAAGATGTGTGTCCCAATGAGCATTTGTCATTTTTCCACAGAGGGGAGGGCAGGCAGAGAAGTGGGTGTGATCTTTAGGGCCCCAGGAAGAAACAGTTGAGGGTTGAAGCAAGGCTGGAAAATCCTCTGTCTCAGTGAGGAGAGAGATGAAATAACAAGGACCAGATTCTGGCAGCAGAAAGGAATACGTCCAGGGTCTCCCACCCTTGATGCGGACACAAAGACACACTGTTGGCGCCTGGATTGAAAAGACTGTACCAGCAGTTGTCCTGCCTATTAGCACCAGCACGAAAAGGGAACCCGCGTCTCCTGAGCTGCTTTCTTTTGCACTGTGAACGCTGAAATCTGACTCATGAACTGATCAAAACTGAAGTTAAAAGTTGTCATTTGCTGCCTCTTTGGAAAAACCAACCCTCGGGTCGAAATGCTCATCAAGCTTTATTTTAAATCATGACAAACAGTGGGGGGAAAAGGGAGACAGTCTCTGTGGACAACTCACTAGTTTATCTTCAACGATAGTTCACAGCCTGGAGGCACTGTTTGCCTCCCGTCCTGGGGAGTCTGGCACCTTTGATCTCCTTTTGCTAAAGAGCTTTCCTTTGTACAGGACACCAGCTGGGTGCTGGGCAGTGCGCTCTGCCCTCTGCGCTGACTCGGTGCTTGTTCTCTCCCAGCACGTGGGCTCCAAGATCACGCGCTCTCTCCATCGGGGTGCTTTTGAGATGCTGTAGCAGCCTTGCCTGTATTTGCTGCTTATGTTGGCTGTTGCCAGCGTTCCTGTGCTCTGTTGTATGAGAGCTCCTGATTTTTTTTTACCCTTTTCCTTTGGATGAAAATCTACAGTACAGTTCAAACCTTAGGATCCTATGCCCAAGAGGTGCACAAAACACATGCAGGAATGTTCACAGAAGCACTGTCATATAGGTAGATAGGTAGGTAGATAGATACATAGATAGATGGGTGGATAGGCAGACGGATAGATAGATGGATAGATGAATGGATAGATGAATAGATGGATGGATAGACAGATGGATAGACGGATGGATAGGTAGATGGATAGACAGATGGATAGACAGATAGATGGATAGATAAGATAGATGGATGGATAGATACATAAAAATAAATAAGAAGATGCATGAGGTTATTAAAGGAAGCATCCTTGGGGAAGAGAGAGGCAAGAATTGTAGGAGCTTGGGGCATTAATTTTGGAGCAGAGATCCAAGAGGACATCTCAGTACTAGGAAGAATTTTATTTTGTGCAGGTTCAGTACAAAGGCTGTGTAACTTCCTGTCCCCCTCGTCAGTGTGCAGTTCCACGATTACCTGTAAAGCATCGACATTCCTGGTATTAAAAGTGCTTAGTTCTGTCAGTGCTAGGGGTTGGGTGAGGGAAGATTAAAATAGGGGTTGACCCTACTTTCTGTAGTTAAATTACAGCCCATTCTAAATTTTTTTTTTTTTTTTTGTCTTTTTGCCTTTTCTAGAGCTGCACCCAAGGCATATGGAGGTTACTGGGCTAGGGGTCGAATCGGAACTGTAGCCACCGGCCTACACCATAGCCACAGCAACGCCAGATCTGAGCCGCGCCTGCAACCTACACCACAGCCCACGGCAGCGCCGGATCGTTAACCCACTGAACAAGGCCAGGGATCGAACCTGCAACCTCATGGTTCCTAGTCGAATTTGTTAACCACTGAGCCACGACAAGAACTCCCTTCTAAATTATTTTGGCTTTAAAGGCGGCATTCCCTGCCTCTACTTCCACTATACAGATGCCATGAATATCACAGGCATATTAGGAGGCATGTCACTAGGTGTAGTGAAGTTCGGTAGAGATTGCTTTGGGTGGCCATCGCAATACCTATTTTTTGGGTATATTTATTTTTTATTTATTAAAAATTTATTACAGTTTCTTTAAAATATTGTGTCAATTTCTGCTAGAGCACAGGGACCCAGTCATATAATGCATATATACAATTCTTTTTTTAAATATTATCTTCCATATATACATACCTTCCTTTCCTTATATTCTCTTCCATCATGGTCTACCCAAGAGATTGGATGGCGTTCCCTGTGCTGTACAGCAGGACCTCATTGCTTATCCATGCTTTATGTCATAGTTTGTATCTACTAATCCCAAACGCCCCATCCATCCCACTCCCTCCCCCATGGCAACCACAAGTCTCTTCTCTATGTCTGTGAGTCTGTTTCTGTTCTGTAGATAGGTTCATCTGTGCCGTATTTTAGATTCCATATAGAAGTGATATCATATGGTCTTTGTCTTTCTCTTTCTGTCTTCACTTAGTATGGGAATCTCTAGTTGCCTCCATGATGCTGTAATCATTTTATTCTTTTTATGGCTGAGTAGTATTGCATTGTACATATGTACACCTCTTCTTAATCCATTCATTTGGCAATGGACATTTAGGTTGCTTCCATGTCCGGGATCTGGTCAGTAGTATGAATGTAGGGGTGTGTATGCTTACAGATAACAAATGCTGGAGAAGGTGTGGAGAAAAGGGAACCCTACTGCACTGTTGGTAGGAATGGAAATTGGTGCAGCCACTATGGAGAACAGTATGGGGATTCCTCAGAAAGCTGAATATAGAACTACCATTATGATTCAGCAATTCCACTCCTGGGCATGTATTTGGACAAAACTATAGTTCATAATATGTACACTTTTACTGTGGCACTGCTGCTTATCAAGCTGAATCAATTTGGACGGTCTGTTCACCTCATTACAGCTCTGTTGACTGTAAAATAATGGCTTTGGATTATATGGCTCTAAGATTCCCTCAGCTCTAAAAGCTTACAGAGTGAAGTTCTCTTACATTATAAATCAGTAGTTTCATATCCTTTTACTTCACTGTTGGTCCTGATTGCTCTAGAAGACCCTCCCCAAGGCTAATTCATTTCACTTTTCAGGATTACACGCTTCCCCTCTGAACCGAGTGATTGGTTTCACCACCTGGGTGCCCACCTTTCCCCCAGACCCCAAGAAAGCAGCCACATTCCCTTTCTGTGAATCAGAGCTCATGGGCTGCCAGCATCTGACCTCACAGGATGTGTCCCAGCTGCAGCTGCACATAAAGAGAAGATTCCATGTGTCACCGGCTTATGACCACTTGCTGGCTGTTTAGGGTGAATTTTCAAGGATTTAGGGGCACAGTCATCATCATTTCCCTGTGGTCATTTTATGCACATTCACAGCTCCAGCATTGCTTAGCTCACCTATGCAGTATCATGTCTGAATAAATGAAGACTAAGCAGAGATGCAGAACTTCCAGAATAGATAGAAAGATGTAAGTAGAGATATGTAGATGTGATAAGTAAAAATCATATCTAAAGGGGATTTGAAGCCTCTTGCAAATAAAGCAAGCAGCTGATTTCTTGGCAGCTCTTGGGTAGACTATGGCCCATTTTTATTGGCCCCGTATGACTTACTAATTAAAGATGAGGATATTTGTTTTCTCACTTGGAACAGAGTAAATAGCATCACTGACGACAGGACCATGGGTTCAATCTTTATAATTACCAGAATGATAAATAAATATGGTAAATAACTAGTATTGCAAAAAAACAAAAAACAAAAACCTCCATTCTAAAGAGCTTGCTTCTGTCAAGTTTTAAAATGAATGATAAGATGCATCTCCATATTAGTTATTTCTTCAAGGTCTCAGAACCTTTATAAAGTTCAGTCAATGATGCATGGTTTTCAAGGGTCAACTGATGAGCGCCGTTCCATCTTAAAAGTTTTAAAATGTTTCTGCAGCAGCTCAGGTCGCTGCTGTGGTGCAGGTTTGATTCCTGGCCCAGGAATTTCTGCATGCTGAGAGTGCTGCCAAAATGAATAGTAAATAAGTCGGTGAATAAATACATTGTTTCTTCCTAAGGAGACATGTGAACATGGCATCAGGGGTTTCAAATCCTTTCTTTTGTAAAGTTATCACTGAAACTAGGTAAATGCCTAATTCTTGGTAGATGAGTCTCTGCAGCAGCTGGTCCCCAGACCTTCAAAGTTGGTTTTGAACTCAGTTTAGTTTTTCATATATGTGTGTGTCTCCATTATATATATTTGTGTGTATCTATATGTGTGTGTATGCACATACACATAAATTTGGGGGCCACACCGATAGCATATGTAAGTTCCTGGGCCAGGAATTGAATCTGAGCCACAGCTATGACCTATGCCACAGCTGTGACAACACTGGATCTTTAACCCACTGTAGCAGGCCAGAGATTGAACCCATGGTGCCGCAGACACAACGCCAGATCGTTAACTTACTGCACCACAGAAGGAACTCTAGTTTTTCATATTTTAGTTGAATAGTTCTATTCGAGTTTCCTTTTAGAATGGTGTTTTATTTTTCTACTGCTGCTTTACGCAGCACCAATTGATTATCTTGCAGTTCTGTAGGTTAGAAATTCTGAAACCATCTCATCAGGCTAAAACGAAGATGTTAGCAAGGCTGTGTTCCCTCTGGAGGCACTGGGCGGGGGAATCCAGTGTCCTGTTTTTCAGCCTCTGGAAGCCAGGGGCCTTCCCTCATTCCTTGGCTTATGGCCCCTCCTCCCATCACCCAACCTCTGGTTCTGCTGTCACATCTCCCTCTCTGACTCTGACCCTCCTGACTCCCTCTGCTCAAGACCCTCGGGCCCACCTGATCATCCAGAGTCATCTGCCAATATCAGAATTGTTGGCTTGATCATACCTAAAAATTTCTTTGGCCACCTAGGATGACATATTTACAGCATGTTCACAGGTCCTAAGGCTTAGAGCATGGACATATCTGGGGACCATTATTCCATCAAGCACAATGGACGTTCGCACACACACACACACACACACACACACACACACACACGCATGCACACACACATATGACTGTCATATCTGAGAAAACAGATCATTGACAGTTTTAGAAATTGTACTCTTATGTTTATATTAGTTTGCTCAGGTTCCTGTAATAAAATACCACACACCGCATGGCTTAAACCACTCAAATTTCATTTCTCGCCGTGTGGCAGCCAGAAAATCCGAGGTCGAGGGCTGGCAGGTCGATTGATGTCTGCTTGGAGCTCTCTTCCCGGCTTGCAGACGGCCACTGCTCACCGTGTCCTCCCAGCAGGGAGGGGCCTAGGGCCTCTTGCTCCTCCTGTCAGGGCTCCAGGCGTGTCTGATGAGGATCCCACCTGCACGACTTCACGTAACATGTAACACGCGCTCAGGCCCCGTCTTCAAACACCATCACACTAGAGACTCCAGCTTCCATGGGGATATTCTGGGAGCCCCAGCTCAGGCCTTAGCAGTATTTGTATCTGTGTAGATGGGTCAAGACAGGAATAACTGAACCGAAAAGCTTGAAAACAATAGTGTTGGAAGCGGCAAAGGTTAGTGGATCCATGAACCTATGATTTGAATATGTGGTGTGAGAAAAGTTTCCGAATGAGGAATCCAAAGGGCACATCTCCACCAGGGGCTCTGTGACCTCCGCCTAATTGTATTGTCTCTCTGTATGTATGTGCTTCTAGATATGGAGATGGGGAGTTCCTGTTGTGGCTCAGTGGTAATGAACCCGACTAACATCCATGAGGACGCAATCCCTGGTCTTGCTCCGTGGGTTAAGGCTCTGGCATTGCCACGAGCTGTGGTGTCGGTCATTGATGTGGCTTGGATCCCACGTGGCTGTGGCTATGATGTAGGCCGTCAGCTGCAGCTCCGATTGGACCCCTAGCCTGGGAACTTCCATATGCCGAGGGTGTAGCCCTACAAAGACAGACAAACCGTCGAATAGAATATGAAGATGAGAATGCCTGTCCTTTCCATAGGGGGCCCTTTCTGGGATCAGGTGGGACAGCCACTGTCAGGTGTCAACTCCGAGGTGCTTGTGGACGTCGATGGTATTCCAACAGGTTTCCGTAAACGAAGACGGAGGGAGTGGCCGGCAGGCTCCTCCACATTGTAAAGGATCTGGCGAGGACCTGGGCCTGCGTCTTACGTGTTACCAAGGGCACTCGTGTTTCTCTTGCTCCACTGTTGTGCAAAGGAAAGGGAAAGAGGGAAAAACGAGCAGCTCTGGGTCACGCCATGGCTTTTCCTTACAGAGAAATCCTGGGACCCCGCTGGGCACATGCCACCTGTGCTGAACGTTGATGGTTAATCAGAAGGAGCAACAAAAACCAGACCGGAGCTAAGAAATAATGGATACAAATTTAGGGGTTTTGGGGATTAAATATTTACCCAGTACTTTGATACTGAAATGCTTTGATTTCTGACTTGTCAGCAAATGGACTTCTTCAGTATGTTTTACCCTATCATTACAATTTTTTTTTTTTTTTTAGGGCAGCACCTGCAGCATTTAGAAGTTCCCAGGTGCGGGTGCAGGTGCAGGCCTCTGCCACAGCCACAGCAACATGGGATCCAAGCCATGTCTGTGACCTATACCACAGCTCACGGCAACACCAGATCCTTAACCCACTGAGGAAGGCCAGGGATGGAAGCTGCAACCTCATGGATACTAGTTAGGTTCTTAACCTGCTGAGTCATGGGAACGCCTCACTGTAGATTTTTAATTTTTTTTTTTTAAAGAAAGCATGTTATTCTGTGTGTCTGGTGTTACATGTGCAGGACCATCAGGAGAGCAGGTAACGCCACCAGTGGTGGTGCTGCTTTTCATCCCACGGCCACGTTGAGGGAACGGGGCAAGGATGTGGGGAGGCCCCCAGTTTCTCTACGGCTGGCCTTCCTTCGCTAAACTGAGGCATTCACATCACAGGACATATTTATGAAAACGTGGGTACGTGAACCCTCTTCTCTGTCATGTTACCGTGCGTGATACTTTGTGATACCAAATGTATCGCAAAACCCAGATTCAGATGAAAAAAGAGCCATCAATGTCATTGTCGTCGTGGTGACAAGGGATAGTGATACTGTGTAAGGTGGGACCAGAGAGCAGTTTTGTTATCATCCAGGGTTCCACGAGCTGAGCCTCTTCCAACGTGTGTCACAACATCCAGCTTTTCATCAGCTTAATCAGAGGACCATTGGATTAGTTCAGCATGGTGCCATCTCAGCAGGCAGTTGGCTGTACGAGAAACATTTTGCACACCCGATAAAACCCAGAATTTCTCTACATCTCTACAACACCATCAGGGTCGATAATAGCCTGTGTCAGCAAAGAGCAGAGGAAATCTAGGAGTTGTAAAGAAAAAGCAACTTTTCTTTGGCTTTCTCCCCCAAAGAATTTTTTGAAAAAAAACTTACAAGAGAATCGGGTTATGCTGCATTCTTTTTTTTTTTTTCCCTTTGATTTTTAGGGCTGCACCTGCAGCACACGGACGTTCCTGGGCTAGGGGTTGAACCGGAGCTACAGCTGCCAGCCTACGCCACAGCTGCAGCAACATCAGATCTGAGACCTATCTGCTCCCTACACCACAGCTCACGGCAATGCCAGACCCTAAACCCACTGATTGAGGTTAGGGATCAAACCTGCATCCTCATGGATACTAGTCGGATTCGTTTCTGCTGAGCCGCAAGGGGAACTCCCAGTGCTGCACTTTCTTGAGGTGGTTCTGTTGATTCTGGACTCATTTGTCTCCTCTCCAGAGTTTTACTTTCTCTGATGGCTTGAAACAGCTTAGCCCAGTCCTCAGTAATTTGAGGAGTACGGCAAAGCGAGCCTTACTAATGCCAGTGGTGTTCACTTGACTTGGCTCTCATGCTTCTATACGAAAAGGAGACAGTGACGCTGCCAACAACGCCATCCAGGAAGCTTTGCATAGCACAGTATTTATCCAAATGAAATACTGGTGTGAGAGTTCCCTTCATGGCTCAGCGGTTAATGAACCTGACTAGGATCCATGAGGGATCCATGAGGATGCAGGTTCGACCTCTGGCCTTGCTCAATGGGTTAAGGATCCTGCATTGCCATGGAACTGTGGTGTAGGTTGCAGATGCAGCTCAGATCTGGTGTTGCTGTGTCTGTGGCTGTGCTCGGCAGCTGCAGCTCCGATTTGACCCCTAGCCTTGGAATTTCCATATGCTGTGGGTGCGGCCCTTAAAAAAAAAAAAAGGCAATAAAGTATCTGGTATGTTGTTAATGTATCTTATGTGGGTGTGAGAGGAATCACTAAGAGTGACACCATCAAGTTTCCAATGATGCAATCGTATGATTCAAATCTCTTCTATACACTGCAGAGCAGTAACAGTCAGCGAAGTGGTCATTTAAGTATTATCTTGAAAATTATGGATAAATTTGACCCTTGGACATAAACTGGGCTGTGAAAATACCATGTATTCTGCATTTACCTGTCACAGTGATTCCTTCACAAGATCCAGACTCCACACTGGAAAAGAGAGTGGGAGAGGTTATTGAGAGATGCAGTAACTTGTCTAGTTAGAACAGGGAGAGCTGCGGAAATGATGGAAGAATAGGCTGGTGGCCGCGAGTGAAAGGCTTGGTTTCCCTACGTGGTGATAAATATCAGATCAATCCCTGCAGCCATGGTTCTTCTGACACTTAGGGATCCACAAGCACTCGCTGGGTTGGTGTGTCCACCTTGAGCTGATGCCCTGAGGACAGCATCACCACTCACCATGCTGATGGTCACTCCTGTGAGCTGAGGGAGGCTTTTAACTCCTACACTGCTCAGCTCTACTTTGAAAATACACCCTCAGGAGTTCCCGTTGTGGCTCAGCAGTAACGAATCTGACTAGCATGAGGACGCAGATTTGATCCCTGGCCTCAATCAGTGGGTTAAGGATCCGACGTTGCGGTGAGCTGTGGTGTAGGTTATAGACTCGGCTCAGATCTGGTGTTGCTGTGGCTGTGGTGTAGGCTGGCAGCTGCAGCTCCAATTCGACCCCTAGCCTGGGAGTGTTCATATGCTGCAGGTGCAGCCATGAAACGACCAAAAAAAAAAAAAAGGAAAGAAAATACCCCCTCAGTCTGACTTGCTGCCCCACCCCCAATCCTTCAAACCTTCCCTCGGTTATTGAGGTGGCTCCCTAACTAGGCCCAGATTTGGTCCCACCCCTGTTTATTCTTCACCCGGCACTCAGAAATGCTTCACAGGGCACTCGACGATCAAAGAAGAAGTCAGAGCATCCCTATTCCATGTAGAGCCTTCCAGGGGCATCCTGTCTTCCCCAGAAAGACAGCCAAGTCTTGGCAGTGGTTTGGAGGCTCTGGGTGATGCATCCCCAAGTCATGTCCTAGGATGTGCATCCTTGTCCACTCAGCTCTGCTCCGTGTTTTCCCTTGCTGTTTCTTAAGGAAGCCTAGCTCCCTCCTGCCTCTCACACTCTTCTGACCTGTCCCCCTGCCCAAGCACTCTCATCGCATTCCCACTTGACTCACCCCCTGACTTCTGGGCTCAAACGTCATTTTATCAGCCTGAGGTTCTCTGGCTGCACTCTCTAAAACAGACCATCCTGGGAGTTCCTGTTGTGACTCAGCAGTAATAAACCCAGCTAGGATCCATGAGGATGCAGGTTCAATCCCTGGCCTTGATCAGCAGGTTAAGGACCCAGCGTTGCTGTGAGCTGTGGTATAGTTTGCAGATGCAGTTCAGAGCCAGTGTTGCCGTGGCTGTGGCGTAGGCTGGCCGCTGCAGCTCTGATTTGACCCCCTCTGATTTTTCCATATGCCGCAGGTGCAAATAAAACAGACCATCCTCTCTCCGCTAAGTTCCCTGTCCCCACACACTCCGTGACTTCTCTGGTAGGTCCTTTGTAGCATGTGTGTGTACGGTGCTCACTGCTGAAAGCCCCTGAGCTCCGAGGGCTCCACTCAGGGCACAGAGTCCAATAAATATTTTTGAAGAATGAATATGTGATTGGGTGAATGTGTAGAATGCGGAATTCAAGGAGGTTCCAAGAGTCTGAATCAACGTGTGCCTCTGCCCTGGTGGATGTGGCTGGTAGGTGGGGGCTGCACGTGATGGTGCTAGAGTGTTTCTCACCAAAGACCCACAGGGACTCCTGGGAGAAATTTGCAGTTCCCTCACTCCACAGATGGTACATTAAATAAGTAAAATAATTTTTAGATAGCATTCTTAACCTCGATATCAGAAATCGCCAGGTGTTCAAGAAATTGGCGTTAGTATGTGGGGACCAACATTCTGCAGAAGAAAAGACTGTTTGAATTAATGAAAGATTAAGGTCCTGCATTTAAAACATTGCAACAAATAACTGAAACAAACAACTTGCATTGATGGTTCTAAGACACACACACACACAGAGTTATGAGCTTAATTGTGTCCTCCTAAAATTTAAGCCCTAACCAGCAGTAGCTCAGAAAGCAGCTTTATTTGGAGAGAAGGGCTTTGAGTAAGTAACTGAGGTGAAACCTCTACAGTATGACTATAGTGACCTCATAAGGAGCAATTAGGGTGCATATCGTGGGTTCATGCCCACGGAGCATGTGAGACACAGCAAGAAAACCTACCCCCCCCAACATTCTTGCTGTGCATGTGTGCCCGCTGAGCTGATAATTACTCAGTGTGGTTGGCATTGTCCTTGAACCCAGGAATAGGTCTGCCCAGAGTCTCAGAGAGGACCCACAAGCCTTTGACCTTGACTGCCTGGCTGTTGCCTCCTGATGGGACTTGAGTGGAAAAGACAAAAACAGGTCACAGGTTTTGAATCCAGGCAGATGTGTGCTTGAATCTTGGCTCTGCTTCTGATGCACATACATTGACCCTTGTGTGACATGAGCAGAACTCATGCCATCTCCTTCTTTTAATATCAGATACTTCTGTTAAAATATTATGAGGTGGAGTTCCCTTTGTGGCTCCGTGGAAACAAACCCAACTAGTATCCATAAGGATCCGGGTTTGATCCCTGGCCTTGCTCAGTGGGTTAAGGATCCGGCATTGCCTTGAGCTGTGGTGTAGGATACAGACGCAGCTCGGATCCCGCATTGCTATGGCTGTGGTGCAGCTGCAGCTTCAATTCAACTTCTAGCCCAGGAGTTTCCATATGCCCTGGGTGTGACCCTTAAAAAAAAAAAAAAAAAGCAAGAAACTTATAAGATGATGTCTCTATATGCTAGGATCCTTATGGAATATACTAAATCAAAATCATTCTGAACAAAAACTACCAAACAGAGGGAATTTTCCAAGGATGTGATTGCATTTTGCATCATTCCTTAGCCACTTTAAATTAAACTTGAATCATTTTCAAATATGAGCCTTTAGATCAGCCTGCGAAGTTTTCTGTAAATGTCATCATACACCAAAGAGTGGGGAAAAGATATATCCATCTATATTAAAGTGAACATCAGCCTACCTGTTTGAAACTTACAGCTGCTATTATGAATTTATTCATCACAATTACCCATCTTTGCAAATTCAGCACATGTGCTCCTGTATATTACCAAAGGACCATTTTTTCCAAAGCAAAGTAGAAGATTTATTAGAAAAGAAATGAGAGCTGTGAACAGTCAGGTATAGTGTAATTCTGTGGGGTAACATTTCCTTTGAAATAGCGCTATATAGTATAATCAAGGTAATCATTTTTCTAAAAGATAGTTTCCGTTTTATGTTTCCAGTCATTGCTAGGCTTCTTCACAGCCTCCGGGATCTTTTTTTTTTTTTTTTTTTTTCCTCAATAAAGTGGAAAAAAATGTACATCTCCCTTATTTTGCTAAAGTGCCTAACATGGGGAAATGTGTATGTGAATGGGATGCTGAGGGAAGGCAGAATAAACCAGATTTGTGGCTTCTTTCTAAAAAATGCCTTTATCATTGGTCTTGATCCAAATGGAACCCTTGAACACATGCTAGGTTTTCAAAGGGAAAAAGCAGTTTTAAAGATGATGGTCCTTTTTTTTTTGGTGTAAAATCCATAAACTGTCCAAATCTTTAGAGGTGAAATTCAGTGACACTTTACATATGGATGTTCTTAAGTGATCCACACTCTGGTCAAAATAGACATATTTCCAGGACCCAAAGCTTTGCTCATGCTCCTGCTCACTCAGTATCCTGCTCTTAGAGACTGTTGTCACTGCCACATCTGCTCACATGCGTCAGTTTAGCCTCCGTTAACCTGCAGATAAATGACGTCACATGGGGCATGCTCTTTGCTTTCTGGCTTTGTCTGCCCATCACTACATCTGAGAGATTCATTCCTGGTGTTGAATGCAGTGGTAGTTCATTTGTATTTTATTTTCGTAAAGAGGCAGTATAATTTTTTTATCCACTGTAGTGTCGATGAATGTTTGGGTTGGTCCAATTTGGGGCTCCCGTGCCTAAAGCCATAATGAACACTCTTGCACTTTTGTTGGGCGTGTGTCTTCCATTGTCCTGGATATACCCCTAGAAAGAACTGTGTGGATATTTGTAGGGTAGGTACATGGTTGGCTTTAGTGCATATTACCAAACGGCTCTCCAAAGCAGTGGTCAGATGCATGCTCCCCCAAGCCGTATAGTTAGTTTCGGTAGCTTGGCAAGCATGTAAACACTTGAGGTTGGGGATCTTTTTTGTTTGTTTAATTTTTTTTTTGTCTTCTTTTTTTTTTTTTTTTAAGGGCCACACCCATGGCATGTGGAGGTTCCCAGGGGCTGAATCAAAGCTGTAGCTGCCAGCCTATGCCACAGCCACAGTAATGCAGGATCCGACCTACACCACAGCTCACTCAAGTATTGGATCCTCTACCCACTGAGCAAGGCCAGGCATCAAACCTGCAACCTCATGGTTCCCAGTTGGATTCGTTTTCGCTGAGCCGCAATGGGAACTCCTGTTTGTTTGTTTTATCTTTTACAATTTCATCCATTCTAGTAGTTGGATAGTGGTATACTTTCTGGCTCTCGTGTGTATTTTCCTGATGAGTCGTGATATCGAGTAACTTTTCCTATGCTTATTAACCATTGGGAAATCCTCGGAAAATGTTCCATTCAGAAGTCATTTTTGTCTAGATTTGTAGACATTCTTTATATATTCAAGATACTGGTCCCTTTGGAACTATTATGTCTCTCTTACTGGTATCTGCTGATGAACAAAAATTCTTTTTTTTCTTTTTTTTGTCTTTTTGCCATTTCTTGGGCCGTTCCCGCGGCATATGGAGGTTCCCAGGCTAGGGGTCTAATCAGAGCTGGAGCCACCGGCCCACGCCAGACCCACAGCAATGCAGGATCCAAGCCGCGTCTGCAACCTACACCACATCTCACGGCAACGCCGGATCATCAACCCACTGAGCAAGGGCAGGGACCGAACCCGCAACCTCATGGTTCCTAGTCAGATTCGTTAACCACTGCGCCATGACGAGAACTCCCAAAAATTCTTAATTTAAATGGAAACAATTTATCAGTTTTTTTCTTTTGTGCCGAGTGATTTTTGTGTGCTGACTAGAAATTGTTATATATGTCAAGTTTATAGACATATTCTTTTTTTTCTGTAAGTTGTATTATATGTTTTATAGATGGCCTATAATTTATTTCATGTTAATTTCCTTGAGATAAAGATTCCTTTTTAAAATATCATTATATCCAGTTGAGCCAAAGTGACTTACTAATTTGACAGTCCTTTCCTCTAATGGATTGATCTGGCCGTTTTCCATACACAAGTCACCCAGATCCTAGACTGTTTTTATAGATTTTTTCCTTGTTTTCTCTTCTGCCACTCTCTTGGTTTCTCTTGCTCCTTTGTATGTCTCAATACCTGGTAACTCACACCCTTGGCATTGAGTCTTCTTCAAGGTCACCTCGGTTACCCTTTGCTTTTCTCTCATTTGCCACAAAAACCTTGGTGAAATCTTGATAGGGATTGCATTGAACCTATAAATCAAGCTGGGAAGAATAGGTGCCTTAAAAATATTTTGCAGATGGATCATCTGTACCATATTTTAGACTCCACATATCAGTGACATCAGATGGTGTTTGTTTTTCTTTTTCTGTCATTGTTTGGTGTGAGAATCTCTAGTTCCATCCATGTTGCTGCAAATGGCATTAATTTGTCCTTTTGTATGGTTGAATAGAATTCCATTGTGTATATGTACCACATCTTCTTAATCCATTCATCTCCCGATAGACATTTGGGTTCTTTCTGTGCCTTGGCTGTTGTGAACAGCACTGCAGTGAACATAGGGGTACATGTATCTTTTCGAATGAATGTTTGGTTTGCATATATGCCCAGGAGTGGGATTGCTGGGCCATATGGCCGTTCTATATTCCGTTTTCTGAGGTGCCTCCATACTCTTTTCCATAGTGGCTGTACCAGTGGTGTACATTCCCACCAACAGTGCAGGAGGTTCCCTTTTCTCCACACCCCCTCCAGCCTTTGTTGTTTGTTGACTTGCTAGTGATGGCCATTCTAACTGGTGTGAGATGGAGGGTAAAATAGGGCATGTATGATCTTTCTACAAAACAGAAACAGACCACGGACAAGGAGGTTAGGCTTGTGTTTATGCGGAGGGGAGGAGAGAAGTGGACAGATGGGGAGTGTTGGGTTAGTAGATTCAAACTATGACATTTAGAACGGGTAAGTGTGGGGTCTTGCTGTACAGCCTAAGGAACTGTGCCCAGTCTCTTGGGTTAGAACATGATGGAAGATAGTATGAAAAAAAAAAAACTATATAATTCTGGATACAGTATCACAAATATATTCTCCCCAAGATAAAATCCAAACATAGTATAATTCCAGTAAAAATACCAATATAAAAAATTGAGTCCTTCAATCCCTAAACATGATAGGTTTCCCTATGTAGATGTTCTTTAAATTCTCTGAGCATTTAGTGTTGTTTCCCATGTGAAAGATTTCACGTAATTTAAATGTATTGCTTGGTATTTGGGATCTTGCATGGTGCCATGAATTGTATGTTTATGTGTGTTTCCCTGCATTTGAGTTTCACATTCATTGTTGAATGTATCACTTTCAGGTTTTCTTAAATCATGAAAAAACCAATTTGGCCTTAACCTTTGGTCAAGCCAGTAATAAAGGAAGAAATTTTTAAACTCTTCCTTACTATATGTTTATCAAGATATACAGGCAACATCAGCATCCTCAGCCCATCTGCCTCACACTCATTTGTTTTTCAAAGCTATTACTGTACAACTGTCTCTCAGTAAGTTGTTTGTTTGTTTTGCTTTTTCAGGCCACACCTGCAGCATATGGAAGTTCCCAGGTTACGGATCAAATTGGAACTGCAGCTGCCAGCCTACACCACAGCCACAGCCATGCCAGATCCGAGCCGTGTCTGCGATGTACACCACAGCCCATGGCCGCGCTGGATCCTTGACCCACAAGCGAGGCCAGGGATTGAACCCACATCCTCGTGGATGCTAGCTGGGTTCGTTGCCGCTGAGCCGCCGTAGGAACGCCCTCTCAGTAAGGTTTAGGACCTTCCCCAGGGCACCTGCTCTCTCACACCACTCCACCCACACACCGTTTTGGATCAGTCATTATCAAGCATAGCTGTGGTTGTAGCATTTTCTTATCAAAGCTTCATAACATCCTAATCCTAATATATTTAATGAAGTGTCAGTGTTCCCTTTTTTCCAGCTTTCTGTTTCTTCTTCTTTATGTGCTGCAGACATCAAATCAAACTGCCCACGTTTATACACCTTAGATGTGTAAAGGGGTGACCTTTGCTCATGGCGCATGATGCTTAGGGAATCTCTGTCCGTGTTTGTTTCTTCTGTAGCCCCTCTCTCAAGAGATGGGAGGGTCACAGTTTGGTTTAAAATAAGACGTTTTATGAGCTCTCAAGCAGATACATTAAGTGTGTCTTTGAAATCATGGAACACTTTTTGAAATCACATTTCTCGCTGTTCCCTATAGACCAGTCATTGGAGGAAATAGTTTCCCCAGAAACGTCATCTTTTTTTTGGGGGGGAGAGGGGTGTCTTTTGTCATCGTGGGGTTGCACATGCGGCGTATGGAGGTTCCAAGGCTAGGGGTGGAATCCGAGCTACAGCTGCCGGCCTATGCCACAGCCACAGCAAAGCAGGACCCAAGCCTCGTCTGCGATCTACACCACAGCTCACAGCAGCGCCAGCTCCTTAACCCAATGAGCAAGGCCAGGGATCGAACCCATATCCTCATGGATACTAGTCGGGTTCATTAACCACTGAAGTATGACAGGAACTCCCAAAGCATCTTCTGACGCTGTCCAATCCATCCTTGTATCCATAATAATATTCATTGCAGTCTGTCTCATGGTTGATACTTAATACATATACCTTGACTTTAATTTTAATAAATGCAGATGGAAAACCATCATGCACTATACTAGCCTTTCTTTATTTTTAATTTGTATTTTTTAAATAAATTTTATGGAAATATAGTTGATTTACAAAGTTGTGTTGCAGATGTACAGCAAAGTAAATCAGCTGTTTATATAACCAGCAATATAGATATATATAGCTATATATTCCTTTTCAGAGTATACACACCATTCTATGTAAAACAGGTAACAAGGACCCTCAGTTTAACGCAGGGTAGTCTTCTGAATCTTGAGTAATAACCGCGATGGAGAAAGACTATGCTACTACCATTTCTGGCTGAATTTTGCCAGCCATGGGTTCCTGAGCAACCCTTTGAAGTGCTGAAACGAAAAATGGACAAAATTCCACTCCAGCTCGAGCTGGAGTGTCATTAAGGAATTCCGAACCTTCAGGTTTTTGTAAAGCATGTAATTTATGTGCATGATAAAACAGCCGTTTGTTTTCACAAGTCAACATTCCTAATGTAGTCTGTCAAAGTACATTCTCTGTAAATCGCTTTGATGAACATGCCAGCTCAGTTAGTTTCTTTTAAGGAGACGAGAAGAAAGAAGAGGGGAAAAAAGAACAGGAAAAAGAAACCTTTGCGGCGGAAAATAAATAGAACAGGTCTAGACTTTGCTGCATATCTTTTTACTTCCAAGGTTGCAAATAATTTGGCTTGACACTCTCACGGGCCAGGATTCTGCCTCAGATTTTGCAATTCAGAAGCTCTTCTTTCTGTGTTATGAAGATGCGTAGTTCCGATTTCAGCTTCCGCCGCACACGCGCACCTAGTAACAGATGCGGGGCGTGCGCGGACCTGCTAGGATTTCAGTGCGTGCGGGGGCAGGCCGTCCTCAGTGTGACAAGCCGGAGGTCCAGGCTGATGGGACCTTCCCCATCTCGTTCCTGCAGATCCCCAGGGCCGGCTCTCACCCGTAGGCACGGGGTCTGGGTTAGGTTTGAAATCTTTTCTGTTTGCAGGACCTGGGATCACCAATAGAACCTAGTGAAACTTTGGACAAATATTCTCCTAGAATACTCAAAATTCTTCATCCCCCCCCCCCCCGCCCCGGGCGGTGGTATCTTCTGTAAAAGTGTTGGAAAAGTCCCTCTGCTCTCTCTCCTGTAACTGGAGCATTCAGGTGAATTGAGACTTAGTCTAAAACATGTGAATTCAAACATGTCTCATTTAGATCTTTATAGGTATGTCGTTGTGTGTGCATGTGTGTGAACAAAGATTTACTCTTTTTTTTTTTTTTCTTTTTAGGGCCGCACCCAAGGCATATCTAAGTTCTCAGGCTAGGGGTTGAATCAGAGCTGCAGCTGCCGGCCTACACCACAGCCACAATTACGCCAGATCCGAGCTGCGTCTGTATCCTACACCAGAGCTCAAGGCAACGCCGGATCCTTAACCCACTGAGCGAGGCCTGGGATCAAACCCACATCCTCATGGATACTAGTTGGGCTCATTACTGCTGAGCCACAATGGGAACCCCCAAATATTTACTCTTACATGCACATTGGGGAAACTAGTTCGCCCTTTAATTTGGCAGTAGCTGACCACAGAAAGGTATGATTTCATTCCATTTGCAGCAGGCTTTCCACTAGAAGAGGTCAGGGTTAGAGGGAGGTCTCTGTTTTGGAATTCTCCCTAGTTTAATCACATCTTAACTGGTGTTCTCTTGGGCAGAAAGACGAAAATAAGATTTATTGAAGAAAGCTCTGGAGTTCCCTGGTGGCCTCATGGTTAAGGACCCGGCATTGTCACTGCTGCAGCCAGGTTTGATCCCTAGCCTGGGATCTTCCAAGTGCCTTGGGATCAGCCAAAAACAAAACAAAAAAACTCCAAAACGTTTATACAACACATTGTCTGATACACTACGGAGAAAGCGTCTCTGTGAATGTTGTGTTATGTGTACACAGTGTGTCACTGTGTTCATTTTCTGTGTGTGGCTGGATGTCCATGTCACCCTGACATTCTTTTTCTCTCTAGGTTTTTTTCTCTGTTACACAAAAAATAATTTATTAAGCATCTGATTGCATGTTGCCAGTGTTCCATTAGTTGAGCTTTTCTGTAACAGTTTCATTGAGATATAATTCACATGCTATACACTTCACCCGTTTAAGGTATTTGATTTAAAGGTGTTCAGTGGAATCATCCAGATGTGCAGCTATAACCATAATCAGTTGTGAAACATTGTCATCCTCTCACAAAGAAATCCTGTTTTAAGCTATCAGCTCCCCGTCTTCCCATCCACACCTGCCTAAGCCCTGAACAACCACTGATCTACTGTCTTTGTGTATTTGCCTATTCTGGACATGACATGTAACATGGAGGTTCCCAGGCTAGGAGTCCAATTGGAGCTGGAGCTGCAAGCCTACGCCACAGCCACAGCCACTCAAGATCTGAGCGACGTCTGTGACCCACACTACAGCTCATGGTAACGCCGGATCCTTAACACACTGAAGGAGACCAGGGATCGAACCCACATCCTCTTGGATCCTATTTGGGATCGTTAACCGCTGAGCCATGAAGGGCACTCCTCCTCTCCAGGCTTCACCAGGTGAAAAATGCCCTTTCAGTAAGGCCGCTGTCAGAATGTCCTGCCTCTGGGTCTGAAAGACATTGTTCAGGATTTCTTGCCGAAGTTCAGAAAGTGGAAGCTGGTTGATACCCCTATTTGGTACCAGTAACAGGAGACATAGCAGGGAAAGAGCAGCAGCCTGGGGCGTGCAAGTGGGTGGAAGGAACGAACGGGGGGAGGGGTGTGTGGTCGGCACAGGCTGGTGGAAGGAAGCGGGGCTGTGGTCTACACAGACTGGTGGAAGGAAGGGGAGGGTGTGGTCTCCACAGACTGGTGGAAGGGAGGAGGCGTGGTCTGCACAGATTGGTGGAAGGAAGGGGTGTTGGACTTCACAGACTGGAGGAGGGAGGGGATGTCGTCACAGATTGGTGGAAGGAAGGGGGCGTGGTCGGCACAGACTGGTGGAAGGAAGGGGGCGTGGTCTGCAGGGGAATTCTGGAACCCCATGGGGTGCTCATTTTTTTTTTTTTGTCTTTTTTTTTTGTCTTTTTGTCTTTTTGTTGTTGTTGTTGTTGTTGTTGCTGTTGTTGCTATTTCTTGGGCCGCTCTCGCGGCATATGGAGGTTCCCAGGCTAGGGGCTGAATCAGAGCTGTAGCCACCGGCCTACGCCAGAGCCACAGCAACGCGGGATCCGAGCCGCGTCTGCAACCTACACCACAGCTCACGGCAACGCCGGATCGTTAACCCACCGAGCAAGGGCAGGGACCGAACCCGCAACCTCATGGTTCCTAGTCAGATTCGTTAACCACTGCGCCACGACGGGAACTCCGGGGTGCTCATTTTTAATGCCTGCCCAGTGTCTCCGCAAGAAATGCACACACCTCCGTTTGTGATCTGAGGCTTTCAGGATGCTGGGAGAAAAGGGAATTAGATAAAGAGAGTCTGACTTCCAGGGCTCACGCAGGGTGGTCCAGTCTGATACCCCTCTCCCCTCCTACTGCTCTTCCTGTGAATGACATCCCCAGCAGTCTGGTCAGTTCTCTGCAGCAGCCTGTCTGGTCTCCAGGGCCATGAACCTCCTTCCACGTGCTCACACCCAAGCTCACGGATTCCTTACCACACAGGAAGAGAGCATCATTTTGAACCCCACGTACCCCATCCCTCTCACCGGAGGCCATACAAGCACTTCTCAACTGTGTTTTGTTTGACAACCCCAGCTTTTCTGCAAAGCTGTTCTGTGGATATTTGCAGGCTGACCCTCGATCCTGGAAGCAGAGAGGCCTAGGAGATAGGATTCAGTGTGGTGTAGGAAATGGCTGTAATTGGTTGAGTCTCAGCTGTGTGTCTCAGGAAGCTGTATATATATATATTTTTTTTTTTTTTTTTGCAGGAGGATGTTGCTTTTCTCAATGTTGATATAAAATATGCGGTGACTGATGATATTTGGTCATCAAAGCTCTGATGGTCTCTGTTCCTCTTTGTAGGTCCCAGTGTGAACAGTTATTTACAAAACTGAAAACCTGAGAAGGCTGCCCCGGGCCTTAAGGGTCTGGCCTGGACCATATGCAGTTATTTAAGACAGGATGACCCATGCCTCCCCACCCGGGAAATCCCGCCTATGTCACAACAAGATCCCCAAAGGCAGGGGCCCTGTGCGTGTTGTTCTGCATTGTTCTCACAGGACCCAGTGTTGGAAATGAGCTTCTCACTCAGATCTCTGGCAGATTTGCCCTGAAGGAATGGGTGGATATGGATGAGTAGAGGAGCAAACTGCAGTGTTGTGATGGAGTTATCCAGTGGGAGCAGAAACAAGGGCAACCCATTGGGTGGAGGGAGGCATTGCTGAGGAGAGCAGGGTTCCTGGCCCCACCTGACACCAAGAGCTGTGGATCCAAGGACTGAAATTAGCAGCAAGAGGAGAAACGCTGGGCTGCCTTGAGCAGAGTTTTCCTTCCCTGTTTTGGCTTCACGAGATTCAGTTCTGGGGCTGGAGTCATGTGACAGGGGTTAACACTAGCCTGTGGTGGACAGTGCACTGCCTTCCTGTGGCTGCTTTGATAAGGCCAGTTCCTTCCACGTACCCAGCTCATTTCCTCTTCAGAAAGCAAGGGTTAGGCATTCTATAGCCCTGGCTCCGAGCTCCCCTGGAGCCCTGGACAGATGGACTGACATCTATCAGTACTTTGAGTCACTTCCACCACATTACGTAGAGCCTCTGGTCACACGAGTACCGTCCTTCCAACTTAGATGTAAGCCCTGATGACTAAGAGTCCTGGTTTATACTTCATGGCCCAGGATGCCCGCTGCAGATGGACCCTGCTCCAGGGCACAGCCATATATACTCATTTCCTTTGCTTCACGGAGGTTTAGTAGTTTGCTTTCATCGGGCCCCTTGGTCAAGGAACTTAAGAAAACTTGAGACCCTCTGCGTCTGTATTCATTTCACAACCCACATGTGGACATGTGGATGGACAGGCCATGGTGCCTCATTTCTGAGGGATTGGGTGTGTGTTATAGGTGCTCAAGTTGACCTAGACCTGACCTACAATCTAAGTGACTCTCTGACATGTCACTTCTAACTTGTGACGGTCATGCTGACTTGGGACATGGCGCTCCATAGAGCTTCGTCCTCGTGATTCCTCCAGCAGCGTCAGGAGGGAACCGAGAAGGCTGAGCTTCAGGCTGTGAAGGAATCTGTAGACCAGCTTCTAGTTGCACAGACCTGGCCTGAGTTTGGGCAGCTGCCATACCTTATTTGACACGGCGGTCAAGAGGGGCTAATATTTATCTACTTTGAGTTATGCTCTCCTGCATACCTTACCTACTCTCCTGTCGTTAGTATTTGCAACATGGCTCAAGTTCCTAAGATGCCTGTGTGAGCCCTAAGTGTGGTAAAGGCAGTGATCTCGGAGAGCTTTGCAGATTTGCAGCTTGAGAACACTTCACAGCTCGGGGAGAAAAGGACACACCCGTCTACGGTGATTCGAAAGCTTCTGTGTTTCCTTTTGCATCCTTTGGCTGGGGAATTGGTGTACCCGTTGTGACTCAGAGTAATGCCAGGGGTCTCAGATCCTTCAACTGAGAAGGATTGAATGAGGTTATTTTTTGAGTGTGGCTCCCATTTATGGATGCATGGTTTATTTGTGAACAGAGAAACAAGTCCCAAATCTTATCTGCATCGGAATATAAAGCATTCATTCTTATCAGATATCATGCACCTCTCCTCCTAAACCCCACAGTTTCACCCAATAAGCTAAATTTTTCTCCTTACACAGAATATTTGACCTATAGCAAATAGGACCATAGTAAACCCAATATGGCCAGTAGTTGCCTCTGCAGTAGTGCTGAAATCCACAGATACATTATTTTAATTGTTCCATTTAAAAATATTTAAATGTAGGCTCTATTGTGTAAGCAAACTCAGGTTTACAGACATTATCTTATCTTGAATATTTTACCACCTTGCAACTTGATTCATGTCAGATTAGCTATGGGCTTCAGTAAATATTTATAACAAACAACATATTATTTTGTAGATCTGTATCAAACATCCTAAGTAGTTTTAGTTACTAATAAAATAAACACTAAACACATATTTATCCCATGGAAAATTTTTTCTGCTAGCATCTGGCAAGGGAATGCTTGGGAAGTTTTCGGGCATTCCAGGGCCTGTGTACACCATGATTTCATTTCAGTGTGGTTTTGTTTCGTGCTCCAAAATATTGCCATCCCGAACCAAGAATTACAAGATATAAGATTTAGACACTGTTTGTACCCTTGCATGAATATTAGACACCAAAATATGCCAGTTAAAGTGGATTGCAGGCAATCCTGTATATAGTTTATATATAACATTTATGTAATTTTATTTACATTATGATTTTATTTATATGTAACATAGATATAATCACATACATATTATCTATATATATGATATATGATCTTATCTATATGTGTAATATTACAGTAAATTAGACAATAGATAATGCATCATTATTTTATAATGATTTCTATTTTTTCTTTTATTTACTTTCTAAATGATCTTTCTCTTTTCCAGTATAGCTGGTTTACAGTGTTCTGTCCATTTTCTGCTATACAGCAATGTGACCCAGTCGCACATACATATATACATTCTTTTTCTCACGTTATCCTCCATCGTGCTCCATCACAAGCGACTAGATATAGTCCCCTGTGCTACACAGGGGATCTTATTGCTCATCCAGTCCAAATGTAGTAGTTTGCATCTGTTAACCCCAGACTCCCAGTCCATCCTGCCCTTTTCTATCTCTGACATTTTACTCAAAGATCAGTAAGCCCAATGTCTATAGCATCCATGTATTAACCAACATCCAGTCTTCTGTCATCCTGGATTCCTTGCCACAGGCTCTGTTCTCAGATTCTAGAGCACATTGCTTGCACTGAACCCAAATGATGAAGTGTTTTATCAAGTGTGGGTTAACCCATCCGATCCCTTCACTTCCGATATGAGTTCATGTGGACAAAGAGGAAGAGAGATTAATTGGAGGCAGCTTCTCAGGATTCCAAACTGCCATCAGGATGTTGTATAAAGCTAGAGAAAGAAGCTTTCTGACAGTGATGGTTAGAATGGCAACCTCCCAATACAAACATCCAAGAACAGCAAATGAGAGTCTCAGAGGCTTGAACCAGTTCATTCACCAGAAAGGGTGAAACGGCCACTGAGAGCTGACTCTCCCAGGTCTTTTAAAGAATGAAGCTAAATTACCATTTTGATATTTGAAATTATTCTTCCAGAAGCTAGTTGTAAATAATTGCCTAGCAATTTTTAAAAATATAATCATCACGTCCTCTTGAAATGACAGTGCTGTCCGTGAGAAAACCTGTTTTAGATAGAAGACAGTTGAATGACCAAGCTAGGAATAAATCATGTGTATCATTGTTTTCATTTTGTGCCTAAGCCCTTAATGTTCTACCTTTCAGGAGGTTATTCACTGTATTCTGCATCAGTCTCAAGAACGTATGCAGGGGCTGCTCTGAGTGATAATCACTGTGTTATCACCATAGCCTCTTCAGGCTGTTATAACCGGACACCATAGTCTGGGAGGCTTATCAACAGCAGGTGTTTCTTCCTCACGGTCCTGGGAGCTGGAAGTCCAGGGAGGCAGCCTCAGATTTGGTGTCTGGTGAAGGCCTGCATCCTGGTTCATAGATGGCTGTCTTCCTGCTGTGTCCTACAGGGTGGAAGGTATGAGCAGACTCTCTGGGGTCTCTCTTAAGAGGGCACTAATCCCATTCATGAGGGCACCCCCTTCGTGACCTCATCACCTCCGGAAGGACCCCACCTCCTAATACCATCACATGGGGGTGAGGATTTCAATATATGAGGAGAGGGGCAGGTGGAGACACCTTGAGTCAATGACCCTATATGGTGCCTTGAAAACATGTTCCTATCCCTGGCGCATCATCGTTCTGACGAGCATTGACAGCCAGTGAGGTCAACAGCACCGGCAGTTCCTATAGCACAAATATTAGGAAAGTGAGAGCTCGTGTGAATATGTTCATTACCAGGTTTGGTCCAGGCACGTTTCAAAGGTGGGAGGAAAATCAACTCGGTCACAATAGCCTTGCTCCTTTGGTATTTCAAATTAGAAGATGTGCATTATAAAAAAAGGATGTGAATGCCCAGACTTAGGAAGCTAAACATGGAGGGTTACTGGCGTCTCAGAATAACAGATACATAGTATCTATTCAAAAAGGGATTAAAAAAAAAGATGTGGCTGGGAGTTTCCATCATGGCTCAGCAGAAATGAATCTGACTAGCACCCACAAGGATGCAGTTTCGATCCCTGGTCTCGCTCAGTAGGTTAAGGATCCAGCATTGCCATGAGCTGTGGTGTAGGTTGCCGGCGTGGCTCAGATCCTGCATTGCTGTGGCTGTGGTGCAGGCTGGCGGTACAGCTCCATTTCAGCCCCTAGCCTGGAAACCTCCAAATGCCTCGGGTGTGGCCCTAAAAAGACAGGGGGAAAAAAAAACAAAAAACATGAGACTGGTTGTCTGCAAAACATGGCTTCAATTATTTCCTCTACATGGGAAAGACACGGCACGGCTGGTTTAGACAGTGTTCGTTAATTCACTTATCCGCTTTACAGCGAGGACTCGTTAAGTGTCTGTCATGTGCCAAGGCTTGGTTAAACACTGGGGAAAAAATAATGAAGAAAACGAGGTTCCAAACAGACTTGGTATTTC
The DNA here is from genome assembly GCF_054392235.1 of Sus scrofa. Taxonomy (NCBI): domain Eukaryota; kingdom Metazoa; phylum Chordata; class Mammalia; order Artiodactyla; family Suidae; genus Sus; species Sus scrofa. The sequence goes on from NC_139401.1 coordinate 8,366,707, forward strand.
CTCCCTCCTGGGATGCAGATTGCCTGGGTAAACACAAATGTTAACACAGATGATTTTTTAAAGCCTGAGCTTTGTATCTGCGGACTGCCATAAAGGGGTCCCCCATGTGACATAGACTTGGGGGTTTGTGAGCTGTTTTCTATGCGACACTTGAATCGAAGTCAGAGGAGTTAAATGAAGATGGCTAAGTCAAGACAGAGTTGTCTAAGCCCATTCCTACTCACAGCAATGTGGACAGTGCAGCTCTGAGGTGGCTGAACCTGACCTTAACCTTGAGACCAAGATCTCCAGCTCCACTTCCATCTCTGTTTCTTCCCATCGCATCATGTTTTCTCTTCCAGGCTACTGAATTTGGGGGGAGACGTTTAACATGGTTCATGAGATTTCTATGTCTGTGACTTCAGCTTTGGAATTTTCATGTGCTTTTCTTCTGCATAGATTTAATCTAGGTAAATCTGTTTATCCCTGGATGAAGTTGATTTTTTTTCATCAAAGTCAATTTTCCAAATCCTTTAAAAAAAAAAACTCTACCATTTTATAGTACTTAACACTGTCCTGTTAAAATAGCAAAGGAAAATTTGTGTCACTGAAGGAAAGAAATCACAGCTCAGAATGAATTTGACCTTCTGAAATACATTTTAGAACGCTTAAGTATATGGGATAGCTTTTTTTCCCCTTCCTGACAAGGAAAAAGATTCATCTAGGGATTTATTAGCACAACATACTATTTTGGCAAAATTAGCAGTGGTCCAACCTTTGAGATTTATGGAATACAAAACAAAACAAGAAATTTAAAAAGTTGCAGTTAATCTATTATTTATAAGATAGAGCATTTAAAAAAGTACTAATCAAAGCTAGCAGTTGAGGCATCTCTTTAAATGTTGGATGATTTAGGGTTCTTCAATGAAAGGATTCTTAGGTCTAGTGTAGAAATAAAAAGCAGGAGTTCCCATCATGGCTCAGCGATAACAAACCTGAATAATATGTGTGTGCGATCCCTGGTCTCGCTCATTGGGTTAAGGATCCAGCGTTGCCATGAGCTCTGGTGTAGGTCATAGAGGCAGCTCGGATCCTTTGTTGCTGTGGCTGTGGCAAAGGCTAGCAGCCATAGCTCTGATTCAACCCCGAGCCTGGGAACTTCCATATGCCGAGGGCACGGCCCTAAAAAGACAAGAAAAAGAAAAAAAGAGACATATAAACCCACTTGAAGTATACAAACTGAAATTCTTAAAAACCAAGTTTGTAACTCTGCTTTCGATCCTTATAGCCATGTAAATGGTGAATTTGAAAGGGCAAGAGAAAGCAATTGGTATGTTAATGTCTATGCACCCTTCACCCGCAAGGACTTGTTCACGACTAGAGGGTGGATGACAGTAAGCATGATGCTGATTTTCCTGTTTCTGGACTGACGTTTTTAGCACATGTAATGATTTTTTGCTCCACTAGGATTCTGTTGCCAACTATGCTGAAATAATCATGCATACAGAGCAGGCAAACATCTCACCAGTGTTTATTCTTGGCGAGACTGTGTCTTTGTCCCCATGTCCTGCAACAGTGCCAGAAAACATCGTTCTGGGTTGCCATGTGAGTGTTAGAGTCCTTCTAGATCAAAGAGCGTTTATTTTGAGTCCTTACGGAACTGTCTTGAGTACTCCTCCAGAAAGCCAGTGTCTTTCTACTGGGTGGGAAATGGAGGGAGAAAAACATGCGTGGGTGAGTTATGCGTTTTATCAGTAGCATGATTCTTGTATCATTCAAATGCATGCGGTCTTCCAGATTTTTGTCCAAAGTAGTCAGCTCATGTGTCCTCCATCAGAGTGGCTTCTGTGCTCTCCAGCTTGGTCTGAGGTGGGGGGTGGGGTCCGCTCACCTGGATGCCTGGATGCCAACCAATGTGCCTGGGGCATCTGAGAAGCCCAGTCCTGCTGTCCTTGGGGTTTGCACCTGGCTTGGCGGCAGGTGCCCTACTTGTCTGCCGCGTCCATCACACTGGCTCTTGCCCCAGGTCACAGATGCCAACCAGGTTCCCTGCTCAAAATAAGGGTTCTGATCAGAATCAGCACTAATGGTTTAGAGACAGCCCTGCCCCTCCCCACACGCCCTGAATCATCTAATCCCCCATCCCCTTGCATGGTCTTCCCTCATTCGGAACACTCTCCTTGGGGGTATAGTACGAGCACCCCCAGATTCCTAGAACTTTCAAGCCAGGAAACTCCAGATGCTTCTTCATGTGGGCTTCAAGGAGACAGGAGGAGGAAAGGGTTCAGGGCCATTCCTCCTGATGTCCCGTTGTTTATGTCGGCATACTTTCCAGAACGTTGGGCTTGTGAAGGGGGCCCCATGCCCACAGGAGCCCTCGGATCTGTGGGAACACTTTCTAACACAGCCCTCATCGGCAAGGGGAAGCAGAGCTGGCAGACATGTGCAGACGCTCGGCCGTCTCACCGGATCCTCTGCCAGAACTAGGGATAGAGTCTGCTGAAAACTTCATTGAGTTGGTGTTGACACAGATTAAGGTCTAAGCTTGCTTCATTTTACATGACCAAACCTCAAGTGTTTACACACAGTCCTCCTAAAACTTCACACAGGGGTGACTTATAAGACAAAAATGTGTTGAAAGTGCTCCAAGAGACCTCCTACATAGATGGTTGTGTCCATGGCAGATTTTTGAGCTGTTCCCTTTAAATGATGTGTCTTAACTGATTTGTTGGGGTTCATATCTCCCTAATAGAACTCCACGGAGAGCAGAGATTAATTACTTCCAGCAGGCTGTTTTCCAAAATAATTCCTGGTGGGAAAAGGGGCATTTGAAATACAGATCAGACAACTTCACAGTTTGGTACCAGCTGTTGCATATTAGACTTTTTCACACAGCAGACAGCTCAGGAGTGACAGAGAGCTAGGAATCGAATTTGGTGTTTGATCTCTGATTTTTCCAGGAGAGGAAATATCATCATCTTTTGCTGGCAGAGCACCTGAGGGGCGAGTCAGCTTTGGGTAAGAAGAAACACACTGAGCTAAGATCCTAGAATCTGGAAAGCATGATTTCTGGAGCCTCCTTGTGACACCGTCTTGTACGATTCATCTTACCCTCCGAAAAGGGCAAAGAGAAGGACAAAAGTCAAACAGAGAAAACCCAGTCTTACCAAGTTTTTCTGTTTGACTGGGCTTTCAGGTTGGAAAAAAAAAAAAAAAAGCTATCATTCTTTTGGGTTTTTTTAGGGCTGCACCGGGGGCATATGGAGGTTCCCAGGCTAGGGGTCCAATCGGAGCTGCAGTCACCGGCCTACACCACGGCCACAGCAATGCCAGATCCAAGCTGCATCTGTGACCTACACCACAGCTCATGACAATGCCGGACCCTTTACCCACTGAGGGAGGCCAGGGATTGAACCTGCATCCTCATGGATGCTAATCAGATTCATTTCTGCTGAGCCACAATGGGAACTCTGCAGCTATCATTTTTTAAAGTTGAAAATAATAGTCTGTGGATTAGCCAGGGTTGGATATGATGCTGTTTTCACTGGAACAAGGATAAGTCATGTCTGTGACATGCTCTTACAAAGCTCACAGTGTACCGCAGAAATGATACATGGTCCATCCTCATTCTCTGCAGATTGGCTCATTTGGTTGTACGTATTTGAAGCCCTCCACCCAGTATGTGCAGTGTGTCTACACCGTGTGTGTTTGCAGGCATCCGTGGTCATGCACTGTGGTGGAAACTTTCAGTCCAGTGGCACCATGTTCCTCGGTGCGGTCAGTGTTCTGCCTTCCTTCTCTGTGCTCCTACTCTAAGCAGGTGTCCTTATGTGGTCTAAAAAGTTGTTCACATATTTGTGCTTTGGGGTCAGGATTTCACTGCTTGAAATGGCCTTGGGTGTGGTGCTAAAGAGCTGAGGTCCTTTCCTGGGTGTAAGACGAGTGGCGCGTGTCTTAGGAAGAACTCAAGTGTTGGAGGAGCTTCAGTCGGGGATGGCTTCATGCTGATGGGTTAGTGGATCAGCAGCATTTCTTCAGTGGTGTTTTTAAACAGAAACACACAGAAACTAGGCTATGTGTCTACCCATGGATGAAAGTATTGTGACTGGAGGCGTGCAGGCACCTAACCCTGCAGGTCCTCTAGGAACCATAGTTCTGAATCTACTAATTCAGTGTTTGTGGTGAGTTATAGAACACGGGTGCCATGGTAACAGGAGTTGGCTCGGTGTGTGTCATCACATTGCAGTCCTGCAGGAAGCTTACGTAGATGTCACGGGAACACACACGGAATGGCCACACTGAGAAAAGGAAGGGCACTGTGAGTCCCTAAAATAACTACCTCGTGGCCGTCAAAAACCAGCCTGATGTCTTCTGTCTTTGGTGACCACGGCCTGCCTACGATTTGATTCTTCTGCCTCCCAAGAGGTTCCTTGAGCCGTAACTGTTGTCTAGGTACTTTTGGTCTACTGACAGCTCCACAAGAGAAAGAAGATTGAAGATAGCCTCTTGGATGCTGTAATGCCCAAGATTTTATGCAGATGTAGACTTAGTGTTGAGGAAAATGTCTTTTGAAAGATATTCTAAGTGCCAAATCTGACCAAGTTAGATAAGTCTCATTTTGACCATGTTAATGCAACGAGCCAAACAAAATCTTGGCTCATAGAAACTTGTTTGCTTTTTTCCAGTGTTCGCTTTGTATGCTAAATTGCCTGACCAAGAGCCAGCATGCCGTTTTGAAAATATAAATTGGGGAGTGGGGAGGCATGAATAGATGGAGCCCTGAGGCATCCTACGGCCATGAAATGACTCTGGATTGTGCTCTAGTGTTGGAGAAGGTCATTATACCTTTGTCCACATGCACAGAGTGTACAGTGCTAAAGGTGACCCCTACTGTAAACTGTGGACTTGGGGTGATGGTGAAGTGTCAGTGCAGGTGTGTCTGTTGTAACAAGTGTTGATCGGCTGGTGGGGGTGTCGATAGCATGGTGGGGAAGATGTGTATGGGGGGGCGGGAGGTACACGGGAACTCTCTCCACCTAACTCTCAATTTTGCTGTGAGTCTCAAATTACTCTCAAAACATAAAGTTTAATATATATACATAGAAAATATATTTTTCATATAGTATATGTATTAGGTCAAGCTACTCTCTTGTTTATGAATCTTCCTTTATCTCCAGACTCCTTCCCATAACCTGGCCAAAAGCCGATCAGACTTTTATCTTTTGTTACTCTCTCTCTATCATGAGCAGATGCAGGTCCAGGTGTTGTGAGATGGGAAGCCTAAATCCTTTTTTTTCTTTTATAATGATTTTTATTTTTGCCGTTATAGCTAGCTTACAGTGTTCTATCAGTTTTCTACTGCACAGGAAGGTGACCCAATCACACATACATGTATACATTCTTTTTTCTCCCATTATCATGCTCCATCACAAGTGACCATACATGGTTCCCAGTGCTGTACAGCAGGATCCCTTTGCTTATCCACTCCAAAGGCAATAGTTTGCATCTCTTAACCCTAAATTCCCAGTCCATCTACTCCTTCTCCCTCCCCCTTGGTAAATACTTATTTTTTGAAAAAGTATATAAAACAGTGTGATCTGAATTGAGGTGCTGGGTCTTAGAATAGAGGGAGGCTTCCAAAGAGTCATGCGTTTTATAATAAATTCAGTATGGTCCTTAAGCCACCCTCAGGCTGGCATTGGTTTTGTTCATTGACGAGGCCAAACCCTTCCCAACTCAAAGTGCTCCTATTAGCTGAACACTGGGTCCTCGTCGTCATTCATCCACTGAGATGGTGAGTTTTTCAGAGAGCTAGGGCTCTGAGTTCTGTCCTAAAGCAGCCACACACGAGCCTAATGGTATTGCTTTCTTTAATCCTCGCCTTCTCTAGAACTGCACTATATCACGTTATGTTTGTTATGGTACGTGTGTTCGTTTGGAACAATCAAATAACAGATTGAATGAATGAATGAGTACATGAACAAATCTGTCTGTACTTAAAATAAGGAGTACATCATGACAGTGTTCCATTCTGGAAATCGAAGGATCAGCCCACGGTAACATTCGTAAGCACGCCGATGAAAACAGTCGTGACAACCAAGTTAAAGCAATGAGATTCTCTTCCTACTGCACAGACATCTGAAAAGGACATTCCTTTGAATAAAATTCCTTCATTCCATCAGAAATGCTGACTGTTCTCTTCATCTGAGAGGCTGGACAGCAAAACAATAGTAGCCTTTCCAAGGACCGGCGGAATAAAGAGAAGGATTTGTTATCACCAAAATGGTTCAACAATCTCAGGAAAGTGCTAGTCGGTAAACCTTACAGAGAAGGTGAGAAAGGGTTAGAAAGAAAAAGAATTCACTTATGAAAGGTACTTATATAAAGACGTCTATACTCAAAGAACGCTCAGAAAACGTGCTAAGACATACTGCCTTCAGCATAGCAAACAAAGTCATTACATTCCCAGGAGTAATCTTAGCAAGTACTGTGAACAAAAAATATGAAGAAAGCCATAAAGCTACACAAAATTAAAGTGGTTCAGGAACTGCAGCCATACATGGTCACTGAGATGGCCCCGTATTGTAGAAATATTGATGCTCCCTAAATGAATCTCTAAAAAAAATTCAAAATAATCCCAACCTCATTCCCTTTGGTGATTTTTAAAAGTTATCCAGAGTGAAAGAACAGCCAGAAAAAATACTGATGCAATGGACAAGAACTTCATCTCTAGAATATATAAGCAACTTATACAACTCAACAGCAAATAAGCCAACAACCCAAGGGAAATATGGGCAAAAGACCTGAATGGACATTTTTTCATAGAAGGTGGACAGATGGCCAACAAGCACATGGAACAATGCTCCACATCCCTGATGATTAGAGAAATGCAAATCAAAGCTACCATGAGATACTACCTCACACCAGTCCAAATGGCCATCATTCATAAGTCCACAAATAACAAATGCTAGAGGGGGTGTGGAGAAAAGGGAACCCTCCTGCACTGTTGGTGGGAATGTAAGCTGGTACAATCACTATGGACAACAGTATGTAGGTACCTTAGAAATCTATACATAGAACTACCATATGACCCAGCCACCCCATTCTTGGGCATATATCCAGACAAAATTTTCCTTAAAAAAGACACATGCATCCACGTGTTCATTGCGGCTCTATTCACAATAGCCAAGACATGGAATCAACACAAATGACTATGAACAGATGATTGGATTAGGAAGATGTGGTACATATACACAATGAAATACTACTCTGCCATAAAGACTAACAAAACAATGCCATTTGCAGCAACATGGATGGAATTAGAGACTCTCATACTGAGTGAAGTAAGTTGGAAAGAGAAAGACAACTACCATATGATATCACTTATATCTGGAATCTAATATACAGCACAAAGGAACCTTTCCACAGAAAAGAAACTCATGGACTTGGAGAATAGACTTGTGGTTGCCAAGGGGGAAGGGGAGTGAGTGGGGTGAATTGGGAGCTTGGGGTTAATGGATGCAAAATGTTGCCTTTGAAAATAGATTATCAGTGAGATCCTTCTATGTAGCACTGAGAACTATATCTAGTCACTTATGATGGATCATGATAATGTGTGAAAATAGAAGGTATACATGTATGTGTAACTGGGTCACCATGCTGTACAGTAGGAAAAAAAATTGTATTGGGGACATTTAGAATGGATAAGCAATGAGACCCTACTGTAAAGCACAGGGAACTATATCGAGTCGCTTGGGATAGAACATGATGGAGGATAATATGAGAAAAAGAATATGTATATGTATGCCCGAGTCACTTTTCTGTACAGCAGAAATTGGCACAACATTGTAAATCAACTATACGTCAATACAAAATAAATAAAAATAAATACAGTCATCTGGAGAGAAAGAACAGCCAGAAAAATACTGAAGAGAGAAATGATGCGGCATTGGAACAGATAGAACTATAAAATTAAAACAACAGTAACCACATACTAGAATAGACAAATAGGAAAAAAAACAAGGGTATGGTGACCGGTAAGATAGTTAGAAGTAGCAGCTCATAAAGCTTTTGTTCCCAATCTCTCATGAAAAGATGGATTATTCTAATGAAAACCGGATGCCTGGAGTTCCCGTCCTGGCACAGTGGAAACGAATCTGACTAGTATCCATGAGGATGCGGGTTCGATCCCTGGCCTCGCCCAGTGGGTTAAGGATCTGGCCTTGCCATGAGCTGTGGTGTAGGTTGCAGACGCATCTCAGATCCCGCTCTGCTGTGGCTGTGGTGCAGGCTGGCAGCTTCGATTTGACCACTAGCCTGGGGACTTCCATAGTGGGTGCAGCGCCCCCCCCCCCAAAAAAAGCAAAAAAGCAAAAAGAAAGAAAAAGCAAGAAAGAGAAAAAACCGGATGCCTACCCCACTCTACACAATAAAATGCATTCTCGATAGATGTTTTATAATTACATGTGGTAAACCAACCTATAACAGTCCCCCCCAAAAAGCCCATACAAAAGCAAATAAGCACACCCACGGGTGAATTCTGTAATGTTGTAGTGAGGAAGGTATTCTCAGGTATGGCAATTATAAATGAACATGTGAAGGAAAGCTCTGGTACATTATTTATACTCTGCAAAATGCACTATGTAAAAATTCAAATGACATAATTTCCTGGAAACAAATGGCCATACATCAATCAGCAAAAAAATTGATATCTGTTAGGCACCCTTCAACATAGCCTTCATAGTCAATAAAACAAAAATGAATAAAGACATGAACAGGCAATTTCCAGGATAAGAGAAAAAAAAGCAAATATACATATAAAAAAAAAATCAAACCTCACTTCTGTCCCTCCTGCCAAAATATATAATTTTGGAAGATTTTACTTCTTTTTCCTATTTTTTTGGCAAAGGTTTAACAACATAGGGATACAACGTTTTTTAAAAAATAGCTGAAAAATGGAAACCTTTATACAATTTGGCAGTATTATAAATGTATGAATATACTCAAATTTATATCGTATATATTCAACGTATGTCCATTTTTAAAGTGTATGTAATTCTTGATTGTGTGATTTACTTCAGACGCGCTAGTATATGCACCTTTTTGGAAGCATGCACAAAGATCTAGAAAACATGAATAGATTTAATTATATAGAGACACAAATCCAAGGTTTTACTTTTGTATACCAAAAAGTGCCAACCTAATGGCTCACCATGGGAAATTATTCCATAGTGTATGTTACATCCACCCAGTGGAATCACATCCAGCACTTAAAGGGAATGCGTGGGACATGAAAGCTTCTGTAAAAAGATGTGAACATATATTGTGAGGTGAATGTGTAATAAGGAACAGTGTTTGCAAACAGACACCTCCAGTGTGTTCTGTGGCTCTCTCTGGGAGGTGAATGATGACGCACTCTTGAGAGTGTGTTTAAAGTTTTAAAAACTTGGCATTCCTGTTGTGGCTTAGCAGGTTGAGAACCCCACTCGTATCCACGAGGATGTGGGTTAGATCCCTGGCCTTGCTTAGGTCAGGGGTCTGGCGTCATTGTGAGATGCTGTGTGGGTCGCAGACGCAGCTTGGATCCTACATGGCTGTGGCTGTGGCTGTGGCTGTGGTGTAGGCCTGCAGCTGCAGCTCCTATTCGACCCCTAGCCTGGGAGCTTCCATATGCTGCAGGTGTGGCCCTAAAAAGGCAAAAACTAATGATGATAAAAACTTCCTTTATCTACAAATCTGTTACTTGGAGAACAAGGCATAGACACAGTTCAAGCCGCAGTAGCTAAATCATCAGAAAATAATCTATTCTAGAAGATTATTCTAGAAGTGTCATTGGGGAGGCAAAATTGGTGTAAGCGAAATAGGTGACTAATACTTTGAATAAGCGTCTTCCCTTGAGTCCAGAAAGGGAACAGACACGCTCTCTAGGTGAAATAAAGGCAAGGCCTCCTCTGTGGACAGTCACTCTCCACTGGGGTATCTTGCGGTGGTATTTCTCCCCATGTGTGAATGTACAAGGTACCAGGAGAGTAAAATGTCATGCCCCTCCTCCCTCAAACAAGTCCTTCTTCCCTGTGCAAAGCAAGAAGATGAATGATTTCTACCCGTGAAGTCTCAAATAAGTGCCTTATAGGATAAAGACATTGGGTCTTTTGCCCCCCAAAATAAATGCTATCTATATTCGTCTTCTTGCTATGAAAACAGAATGGCACGGTCTAGGGTACATCATTGAAACTTGTCATCGTTTTTCTGTCCTGTTGAAAAACAGATCTCTGAGACTTGGCCTCTGGCTTGAAGGTTGGACCACGGTGAGACTGAGAAGGCGCTTCCTGGAGGCCCCCATTGACTCTGAAAGTTTCCAGTCTGGAAGAAAGAGAGCAGGTCGCTGCAAGCACTGAGGTGAGAGTGATGGAGACAGATGGTGTGTATTTGATCAGGGGCCGCCGGTTCCTATGTGCTGAGGTTTCAGGGTGTCTGGGACGCCCATGAAATTTTTTACTGCATTTAAATACCTCTGTGTGAGTGTGCGTGTTTGTGAGCTAGACTGATGGACTTTCCATTCCTCGCTAGCGAAAGAATTCACGTTTGCAGCAAGGCGGAGAGCGCGCCTCTCTGGGACAGCTGGAAACAGACATCAGTAAGTGACCTGAGCAAAGGTCAGCCTGCCCACTTGGCTCTGCTCCATTCTAGCCCATTTCTCAGGCTCCAAGGTGTTGCATGCAGGTTGCCATGCTATGTTGAGACATGGTTGGCACACAGTAGGTAGCGTGCGGATGTAGGTTTTTGTGGTTTGTACCTGAATAGCATGTTTAATCTGGTTTGTGGTCGGTAGTGGAGGAGAATATATATATATATGTGTGTATTTTTAAGTTTATTTTTATTCTATTTTATTTTTTGGCTTTTTTTTTTTTAAAGTGGAATCAGTCCCTCCTTCAAAAATATTCTCCTCTTGGGAGTTTGCGATGTGGCACAGTGGTAATGAGCCTGGCTAGTATCTATGAAGATGTGGGTTCAATTCCTGGCCTCACTCAGTGTGTTAAGGATCCGGCATCGCCATGAGCGGTGGTTAGGCACAGATGCGGCTCAGATCCTGAGTTGCTATGGCTCTGGTATAGGCACTGGCTCTGGTATAGGCACGCAGCTGTAGCTCCGATTCAGCCCCTAGCCTAGGAACTTCCATATGCTGCACATGAAGCCATATAATGTAATATGTAATTTGGGAATATAGAGGGAACTGGTATTTTAAGAAATGTTTTATACAATTTTCAAAGGTTACTTTCCACTTTATTATTACAAAACACTGGGTATAGTCCCGTGTTGTACAAAGCATCCTTGATCTTGTGTTATACCCAATCGTTTTTACCTCCCACCCCAACCCCTCCCTTGCCCCTCTCCCACACTTAACCACTAGTAGGTTCTCTCTGTGAGTCTGCTGCTTTTTAAAAAAAATTAATTGGGAGTTCTTGTCGTGGCTCAGTGGTTAACAAATCCGACTAGGAACCATGAGGTTGAGGGTTCAACCCCTGGCCTTGCTCAGTGGGTTAAGGATCCGGCATTGCCCTGAGCTGTGGTGTAGATCGCAGAAGTGGCTTGGATCTGGCCTGGCTGTGGCTGTGGTGTAGGCTGAGGGCTACAGTTCCGATTAGACCCCTAGCCTGGGAACCTCCATATGCCATGGGTGTGGCCCTAGAACAGACAAAATAATAATAATAATTTAAAAAATAAAAATAAGAAATATATTGGCGTATGGTTGACTTACAAAGTTTTCTTAGTTTCAAGTATACAGCAAATTAAATCAATTATACTGTGAGTGTGCCTCTTTTGTGTTACAGTCCCTCGTTTGTTGTACCTTTTAGACTCCACACATAAGCGATTTCATGCCGTATTTATCTTTGTCTTATTTCACTTAGCGTAACGCCTTCCAAGTCTATCTTACTGCAGTGGTAAATTTTCTTTCTTTCTTTCTTTCTTCCTTTCTTTCTTTCTTCCTTTCTTTCTTTCTTTCTTTCTTTCTTTCTTTCTTTCTTTCTTTCTTTCTTTCTTTCTTTCTTTCTCTCTCTCTCTCTCTCTCTCTCTCCCTTCCTTCCTTCCTTCCCTCCTTCTGTCCTTTCTTCCTTCCTTCCTTCTTTCCTTCCTTCCTTTCTTTCTTCCTTCTTTTCTTCTTTCTTTCTTCCTTCCTTCTTCTCTTTTCTTTCTTTTCTTTCTTATTTTTGGTTTTTCAGGCCATACCTGTGGAATATGGAAGCTCTCAAGCTAGGAGTTAAAGTGGAGCTACAGCCATTGGCCCATGCCACAGCAACACTGGATCTGACCCACATCTTTGACCTATACCACAGCTCACAGCAACACCAGATCCTTAACCCACTGAGCGATGCCAGGGATTGAACCCACATCCTCATGGATACTAGACAGGTTCTCTAACCGCTGAGCCATGAAGGGAACTCCCTACTTTTTTTTTTTTTTTTTTTTTGCTAAAATTTCATTCTTTTTTATTCCTGAGTAGTATTCCATTGTGTATATGTACCACATCTTCCTTATCCATTCATCCGTTTAGCTTGTTTGCATGTCTTGGCTATTGTAAATAATGTTGCAAAGAACATTGGGGTGCATGTATCTTTTTGAATTAATGTTTTTGTTTTTTGGTTCGGTACCCAAGAGTGGAATTACTAGGACATATGATAGTTCTATGTATAATTTGCTGAGGTACCTCCATAGTGGTTGTACCAATTTACATTCCCACCAACCTTGTAGGAGGGTTCCCTTTTCTCCATACCCTCTGCAGCATTCGTCATTTGCGTTTCTTTCATAGGAGCCATTCTTTTTTTTTTTTTTTGTCTTTTTTGCCTTTTCTGGGGCTGCTCCCGTGGCATATGGAGGTTCCCAGGCTAGGGGTCCAATCGGAGCTGTAGCCACAAGCCTATAGCATACGCCAGAGCCATAGCTACTCGGGATCCAAGCCACGTCTGTGACCTACACCGCAGCTCACGGCAACCCCAGATCCTTAACCCACTGAGCAAGGCCAGGGATTGAACCCACAACCTCATGGTTCCTAGTCGGATTTGTTAACCACTGTGCCATGACAGGAACTCCATAAGAGTCATTCTGACATTTATGAGGTAGTATCTCATTGAGGTTTTGATTTGCATTTCCCTGATGCTTAATGACGTTGAGCATCTTTATATGTGCCTGTTGGTGATCTGCATGCATTTCCTTTTGGAAAAATGTCTGTTCAGTTATTTCGCCCATTTTTTAACTAGGTCATTTTGTTGTTGAATTGTATGAGCTGTTTATATAGGTTGGATATTAATCCCTTATTGGTCATATCATTTGCAAATATTTTCTCTCATTCACTAGGTTGTCTTTTCATTTTATCAGTGGTATCTTTTGCTATGCAAAACCTTTTAAGTTTAATTGGGTCCTATTTGTTTATTTTTGCTTTTATTTCCTACCTTAGGAGATCAATCTAAAAAATTCTGCCTCAGTTCATGTCAGAGAAGCTTCTATCTTATATTTTCCTCCAGGATATTTCTAGTATCTAGTTTACACTTAGTTCTTTAACCAATTAGGGTTTATTTTCATATATGATGTTATACTGGTATTTTTGTGCACCGTTAGTGGGAGTGCACAGTGATGAGGTATTAGTGGAAGGGGTGTTTCAGTACCACTTTGGAATTTGCATTCTTGGGATAAACAGTTCCATTATAATTCTTCAGAAATTTTACCACAGTCATACGAGATAAATGTATAAGAAATTCTTTTCAGTGTTGTTTTGTAGAAATGCGATAGTAAACTTCCTAAAGCGACTATCAATAGTCCTGGTTAAAGAAATCATACATTAGCATGAATCATACATTAGCATGAAAGGTTGTTGAGAACTGTTAAGAAAATGATGTATTTCCTTTGCTTGGAAAAAGTTCTGTATGATATGTTTAAAAATGTTTACTATGTTGTATAGAAAATTAATCATAGTACCATGAATTTAAAAATTAGAAAAAATGGGAGTTCCCGTCGTGGTGCAGTGGTTAACGAATCCGACTAGGAACCATGAGGTTGCGGGTTCGGTCCCTGCCCTTGCTCAGTGGGTTAATGATCCGGCGTTGCCGTGAGCTGTGGTGTAGGTTGCAGACGCGGCTCAGATCCTGCGTTGCTGTGGCTCTGGCCTAGGCTGGCAGCTACAGTTCCGATTAGACCCCTAGCCTGGGAACCTCCATATGCCGCGGAAGCGGCCCAAGAAATGGCAAAAAGACAAAAAAAAAAAAAAAAAAAAAACTAGAAAAAATGTGTGGGCAATTAAATCATACATGCAACTTGTGTAGAACCATAATTTGTGTGAGGCAGGGCATGTTGTGGATTTTTGGGGAGACAGAGGAATTAGGGGTGAGAGGGATAAAGGTACCAAGGCCAACTTTTTCTTTATTCTCCCTAATTCTTGTTTTATTTTTAAAATTCTTTTTGAATTTGTGTTTATTATTTTATTGAAGTAGCATTGATTTGCAATATTGTGTTAGCTTCAGGTCTATATGAAAGCGATTCAGTTACTCATTGATACGTGTTTTTTAGATTATTTCCCATCACGGGTTATCATAAGATATTGAATATAGTTCCCCTGTGCTCTTCAGTACTTCCTTGTTGCTTATCTATTTTGTGTATAGTTGTGTGTATCTGTTGATCTCATACTGCTAATTTATGTATCTTCCCTCACTTTCCCCTTTGGTAACCAAGGGTTTGTTTTCTGTGTCTGTGAATCTACTTCTAATTTGTTTTTTATTACTTAATGAATTTTATTATGTTTATAGGTATACAACATCCATCACAACCAAATTTTACAGCATTTCCATCCCAAACCCTCTCTGCACCCTCCCACCCCCCCAACTTGTTTCATTTGGAAACCATAAGTTTTTTAATGTCTGTGAGTCAGCATCTGTTCTGCAAAGAAGTTCCTTGTGTCATTTTTTTCAGATTCCACATGTAAGTGATAGCATTTGGTGTTGGTGTCTCCTTGTCTGATGGACTTCACTTAGCATGATAATTTCTAGGTCCATACATGTTGCTAAAAACACCATTATTTCTTTCCTTTTAATGGCTGAGTAATATTCCATTGTGTATATGTAGCACATCTTCTTGATCCACTCCTCTTGTCAATGGACATTTAGGTTGTTTCCATGTCTTGGCCATTGCACATAGTGCTGCAGTGAACATCAGTGTACATGTGTCCTTTCGAGTCATGGTTTTCTCTGGATTGATGCCCAGGAGTGGGATTGCTGGATCAAATGGGAGTTCTACTTTTAGTTTTCTGAGGCATCTCCATACTGTTTTCCACAGTGGTTGCACCAATTTACAATCTCACTAACAGTGTAATGAGGTTCCTTTTTCTCCACACCCTCTCCAGCACTTATTGTTTGTAGACTTTTTGATGATGGCCATTCTGGCCACGTAAGGTGGTACCTCAGAGTGGTTTTAACTTGCATTTCACTTACAGCTAGTGAGGTCGAACATCTTTTCATGTGCTTTTTGGACATCTGTATGTCTTCTTTGGAGATCTTCTGCCCATTTTTTGATGGGGTTGAAACCCTTAGCCAGACTCTATTTCTAATTTGTGTTTATATTTCATTTATATTATTTCTTGGATTCCTTGTATACATGATATGTAATTTTTGTCTTTCTCTGTCTGACTTACTTAACTAAATATAATTTTCTCTCCATCCATCCATGTTTCTGCAAATGGCAATATTTCATTCTTCTTATGGCTGAGTAATGTTGCATGGCAAATATGTACCACATCTTCTTAAACCAATCATTTGTTGATGGGCATCTGGGATCTCTCCATGTCTGGGCTGTTTGTACATAGTGCTGCTATGGACCTAGGGTTTGTGTATGTTTTTGAATTAGGGTTTTTGCCTTTCCTGGATATATGCCCAGGAGTGGGATTGCTGGATCCTATGGTAGTGCTATTTTTAGTTTTTTGAGGTACCTCTGTATTGTTTTCCATAATGGCTGCACCAGTTTACATTCCCACCACACCCTCTTCAGCATTTATTATTGTAGACATTTTGATAACAATCCTTCTAGCCAGTGTGAGGTGGTATCTCCCTGTAGTTTTGATTTGCATTTCTGTAATGATTAGCAGTATCGAGCATCTTTTCAGGTACCTGTTGGCCACTTGTTTGCCTTCTTTGGTAAAATGTCTCTTTAGGTCTTCTGCCTATGGAATTAATTCTTGTTAAGTGAACCTGTTGTACATTAATAGAAACACAGGACAGAGGTTTTAGTGTTTTTATGAAAAACACAAAATTGTAGAAACAATTATGTTTCTAATTATGTTTCTTATGTAACGCTCCAGCTCAACTTCTTTTGTCTGCAAAAATATCATAAAGATAGGCTGTTATCACTGCATCACTGGGAAAACAACACAGCATGGTCTGGCAATGATTTTTTGATTTGTAAATGTTATCTACATGTCACTCTATATGATTTTAAGTTACTATTCTTTTTTTAATTGTTATTTTCTCAACACAATTTTTTTCTACTGTACAGCATGGTGACCCAATTATACATACATGTATACATTATTTTTTCTCCCATTATCATGCTCCATCATAAGTGACTAGACATAGTTCTCAGTGCTATACAGCAGGATCTCATTGCTAATCCATTCCAAAAGCAATAGTTTCCATGTATTAACCCCAAGCTCCCGATCCACCCCACTCACTCCCCTTCCCCCTTGGCAACCACAAGTCTATTCTCCAAGTCCATGAGTTTCTTTTCTGTGGAAAGGTTCCTTTGTGCTGTATATTAGATTCCAGATATAAGTGATATCATATGGTAGTTGTCTTTCTCTTTCCAACTTACTTCACTCAGTATGAGAGTCTCTAATTCCATCCATGTTGCTGCAAATGGCATTGTTTTGTTAGTCTTTATGGCAGAGTAGTATTTCATCGTGTATATGTACCACATCTTCCTAATCCAATCATCTGTTCATAGTCATTTGTGTTGATTCCATGTCTTGGTTATTGTGAATAGAGCCGCAATGAACACGTGGATGCATGTGTCTTTTTTAAGGAAAGTTTTGTCTGGGTATATGCCCAAGAGTGGGGTGGCTGGGTCATAGGGTAGTTCTATGTATAGATTTCTAAGGTACCACCATACTGTTGTCCATAGTGGTTGTATGAGCTTACATTCCCACCAACAGTGCAGGAGGGTTCCCTTTTCTCCACAGCCCCTCCAGCATTTGTTATTTGTGGACTTATGAATGATGGCCATTCGGACTGGTGTGAGGTAGTATCTCATGGTAGTTTTGATTTGTATTTCTCTAATCATCAGGGATGTGGAGCATTGTTCCATGTGCTTGTTGGCCATCTGTCCATCTACCTTGGAGAAATGTCTATTCAGGTCTATTGCCCATTTTTCCCTTGGGTAGTTGGCTTATTTGCTGTTGAGTTGTATAAGTTGTTTGTATACTTTAGAGATTAAGCCCTTGTCAGTTGCATCATTTAAAACTATTTTCTCCCATTCTGCAAGTTGTCTTTTTGTTTCCTTTTTGGCTTTCTTTGCTGTGCAAAAGCTTGTCAGTTTGATTAGGTCTCATGGGTTTATTTTTGCTCTTATTTCTGTTGCCTTGGGAGACTGACCTGAGAAAACATTTATAAGGATGATGTCAGAGGGTGTTTTGCCTGTGTTCTCTTCCAGGAGTTGGATGGTGTCTTGTCTTGTATTTATGTCTTTCAGCCATTTTGAGTTTATTTTTGTGCATGGTGTGACATTGTGGCTAGTCCAGCTCAGCAGATGAGGGCTGAAGAACGGGTGCGTGGAACCTTAATAAAAAGTTAACATAAAACAAGACCCAGAGATATTTATCTTAGTTAAATGTGGGAACCGGGGGACTCAAGGTCTCAGGGACCAAGAGCGCCCCCTCAAGAAACCACACTGCTTTTATTGTGCTCTTTAGGATTACGTCAAGTGAGGAGGGGGGTTGTAGGTGCAGGGTATAGTTCTTTTATTATTTTAAAAATCACATAGCTGGTAAATGGTTAAGCTTTTATTCTGACCTTTAGGCATTTAACAATCATTAGCATTGAGGAAGCTTGGCGTTAGCTGTCTGTGCTTAGCATCTAGAGAATCATCATTGTGCTTCCACAAATGGCATGTCTCTCTGTGGCAACCCAGCTTACCTAGGTTCGCACCTCATTCTCCTTGCTGATGCACATTCTGCTAACAGCCGCTCATAAATCACTTGGGGCCATGAGGTTCCTCTTTCTCTTATTTTAACGGGACATATTATGCTGTGCAAACGATGTGCCAGTCTGCACAGGTCTGGCATGCCTAGACCAACACATTATGTGTCATTCAGCTGACCATATGAATAACTTATGCCTTTAGGTCTTTGTTCTTAAGTTTAAGTCATTTGCCAGGACTGCAACTGTTTTTCAAGCAGGAATATAGGGTAAAGGTCAAGTAGGACAAGATGGAGTTTTTAGCATAGAAAATAGAAACAGAGAGGCTAAGAAAAATGGTAGAAACATGTCTCCTGACAAGGGTGTGTTCTAGTTTCATTGATTTGCATGCCACTATCCAGGTTTCCCAGCAATGCTTGCTGAATAAACTGTCTTTTCCCCATTTTATGTTCTTGCCTCCCTTGTCAAAGATTAACTGACCACAGGTGTCAGGGTTTATTTCTGGGTTCTCTATTCTGTTCCACTGGTCTGTATGTCTGTTTTGGTACCAGGACCACAGTATCTTGATGGCTGTGGCTTTGTAATAGTGCCTGAAGTCTGGGAGAGTTATGCCTCCTGCTTGGTTTTTGTTTCTCAGAATTGCTTTGGCAATTCTGGGTCTTTTGTGGTTCCATATAAATTTTTGGAGTGTTTGCTCTAGTTCTGTGAAAAATGTCATCGGTAATTTGGTGGGGATTGCATTGAATCTGTAGATTGCTTTGGGTAGTATGGCCGTCTTTATCAATTTTTCCAACACAGGAGCATGGAATAGCTTTCCATTTCTTTACATCTTTAATGTCCTTGATTAATGTTTTACAGTTCTCGGCATATAAGTCCTTTACCTCGTTAGTCATGTGTATTCCCTATTCCCAGGTATTTGATTTTTTGGGGTGCAATTTTAAAAGGTATTGTGTTTTTGTATTCCTTTTCTAAAATTTAATTGTTTCATTTCAGTATACAAAAATGTGACTGATTTCTGAATGTTAATCTTTTATCCTGCTCCTTCGCTGAATTTGTTGATCCATTGAAGTAGTTTTTGGGTTGAGTCCTTAGGGTTTTCTCTATATAGTATCATTTCATCTGTATACAGTGACAGTTTTACCTCTTCTCTTCCTATTTGGATGCCTTTTATTTCTTTTGTTTGTCTGATTGCTGTGGCTAAGACTTCCAATACTATGCTAAATAACAGTGATGAGAGTGAGACTCTGTCACAAGTCCCTGTCTTGTTCCAGCTTTTAGGGGGAAGGCTTTCAGCTTTTCTCCATTGAGTGTTATATTTGCTGTGGGTTTGTCATAAATAGCTTTGATTATGTTAAGGAATATTCCCTCTATACCCACTTTGGTGAGAGTTTTGATCATGAATGGATGTTGTACTTTGTCAAATGCTTTTTCTGCATCTATTGATATGATCATGTGGTTTTTCACTTTTCTTTTGTTAATGTGGTGTATGACATTGATTGATTTGCATATGTCGAACCATCCCTGTGAACCTGGGATGAATCCCACTTGGTCATGGGATATGATCTTTTTGGTATGTTGTTGGATTCAGTTGGCTGAAATTTTGTTGAGAATTTTTGCTTCTATATTCATCAAAGATATTGGCCGATAGTTTTCTTTTTTGGTGGTACCTTTGGTTTTGGAATTAGGGTGATGGTGGCGTCATAGAATGTCTTTGGGAGTGTTCCTTCTTCTTCAACCTTTTGGAAAAGTTTAAGGAGGATGGGTATAAGTTCCTCTTTGTATGTTTGGTAGAATTCGCCTGTGAAGCCATCTGGTCCTGGACTTTTAGTTGTAGGGAGTGTTTTTAATGACATACTCCATTTCATTTCTAGTGATCGGTCTGTTCATTTGATCTATTTCTTCTTGATTCAGTTCTGGCAGGCTGTAAGACTCTAGAAAGCTGTCCATTTCTTCTTCAATAAAATAGAGATTCAAAAAAACAATAGACAAAATCAATCAAACCAAGAGCTGGTTCTTTGAAAAGGTAAACAAAATGAACAAACCTCCAGCTAGACTCACCAAGAAGAGGAGAGAAAAAAACCCAAATAAACAAAATAAGAAATGAAAAAGGAGAAATCACAACAGATACTGCAGAGATATATAAAAGAAATGAGAATACTGTGAACAATTATATGCCATCAAATTTGATAATCTAGAAGAAATGGACAACTTTCTAGAGTCTTACTATTCTTTCAAATAACTCACACAAGTTTTCACATAATTACATAAAACTAGAGATGGCTGCCCCTCCAACTACCTTGAAGAAACATTTTAAAGCCCATGATTTTGGTACCTAGAACCAGAGTACTCAGGAAATATGTCTGCTTTAGCATCAGATTGAGCATCTCAGGCTATTGTCAATCCTTAGTGGCAGAGCTGTTTTCTTCTAATGCCCCCTTTGCTGCGGTAGAGTGGACCTCCACGCCTCCCTCTCTGTGGTCCAAGCATGCGGTCTTTGAGCAGGCTCCTCTGTCTGGTGTGACTCATGCAGACAGATGAGAGTTCAAGGCTCTCGTTCTTGTGATATCACCACACTCACAGCCTCAATTCCATTTCCAAGACCAAAGGGAGTAACTCACAGGCATTGCCTGTGTTCACCCCATTTCACGACTAGACCATTTGTGCATTTATGTGATGGATCAACCCCTTGGGTGACATGAACTGGCTCCATCTGGCAGGTGGTTGATTTTCAAGTGACTTAACAAAACCATGTGAGATGGTGTTTTAACCTTGTCTTCTGTGTGGCTTTTGTGCTGGCTTATTAAGCCCCATTCATGTATCTCCTTTAAAAAATGAATGGTAGAAATAAATTGAGTAGAAAGCTAGAGATTGGCCGAGTGCTAGTATATCCACTAGGGTGTACTAGGAAATCTGAGAGTAGATTTCAGAGCAAATTTCTGGCCAAGCTTAAAATCTAAATGAGTGTTGGAAAGATACACATGGTTGGGTAATGCTGCTTTTACGTGAAATGAATTTAATGTTGATATGGTATAAAATGAGTACATATTCTAAACAATTTTGGAAAAAAAATAGAGTCGGTCAACTGTTGCCAATCATTTTATGGTATATGGACTTCCATATTTACTAATTTGTTGCCTTCCATATGTATTACTTTGTTGCTTTGTATTTGTTCTGTGTTTATGAAACGGTATTAATTTTCATTTTATGTTATCATACCCATGTGAAACATTTTAATAATGGCATAACATACCATCATATGTTTTCACTTAATGTATTTTTCTGTTGCTGCAGAGAATACTTTTTTTTTTTTAGCTAATAATTCCTGTTTTGACTAGACTTTGGCAAATTTTTTGATGCTTGTTTATGTTTGTTAATATTTGATATTATTATAGCCTTTTACATTTAATATCCTTAGGATATGTTCCAAATGTGAAATTGTCCAATAAAGCACATACTCATAGCTTAGGTATTTGACACATAATGCCAAAAAGCTTACCAAATTACAGTTTACATCCACTGCACATACTGAAGAAGAGGGAGTCTTAACCTCTAAAATGTTTTGCTAATTTAACCAGTTGAAAGCCCAGCATTCTTATTTTTTTTTTTTACAATGTGTATTTTCTCTCAATAGTGAGTTGAATACTTTCCTATACCTTTTTTTTTTTTTTTTTTTGTCTTTTTGCTATTTCTTGGGCCGTTCCTACGGCATATGGAGATTCCCAGGCTAGGGGTCTAATCGGAGCTGTAGCCACCAGCCTACACCAGAGCCACAGCAACGCAGGATCCGAGCAGCATCTGCAACCTGCACCACAGCTCACGGCAACGCTGGATCGTCAACCCACTGAGCAAGGGTAGGGACTGAACCTGCAACCTCATGGTTCCTAGTCGGATTTGTTAACCACTGTGCCATGATGGGAACTCCTCCTATACCTTTTTAAAGCTACTTGATTGAGGCTCGATTGACATCTAAGAAGCTGTGCTATTTAATGGATACAGCTGGGTGCATCTGGGGATAGGCATACACCCGTGAAGCTGTCACTGCCCTCAAGGCCATAAATACACCCATAAGATCCCAGAATTTCATCCCACCTCTTTGATGATGATGTTGATGTGTGTTGGTGGGGGCTATAGGTGGTAAGAATACTTAAGACCTAGCTCTTGTCAAATTTAGGTGTATAAGAGAGTATTGTTAGCTGTAGGCACTATGCTATATAGCAGCTCTCCAGAATCCTCTCACCTTGTGTAATGGAAAATTGGTACCCTCTAAGCATCACTTCTCAGCTCCCCCTCCCCCAGCCCCTGGCCACCACCACTCGGCTCTCTGCTTCGATGAATTTGACTATTTGGGGTTCCACACTGAAGTGAGATCATACCTAGTTCTGCGTTTACATGACAGATTTACTTTAACAAATAGAACCAGGTGTCTTCTTTGTAGATGTCTCTCGGAAGATAAACTTAATCTATTTGCTGCTCCATGTCCAAGGTGCTTTGCACGTTTTGCAAAACACTGTTACTTAAGAATAAGAAAATTGCTCACACTCAGACCTGACTATGTTATTATATTCCAGTGTAATTAATGAAAAGATAATAGAACATAAAACAGAGTACACTGTACATACAAGAAAATGACAATTAATGAGACTCAAGCCTTTTAGAGCAGGTTAAGTTTCAGCTGTGTAGTTATTGCAGTGATACTTGGGTGACCTAAACTGTCTTAGAAGTCATGCCTTCAATCGAGAGTCAAGACATAATCCCTTATACATTTTTAAAACAAATCTTACAAAGATGGCTTTGGATTTCTGAAATGTGTCATAAGTTATCTGAAGAGTATCCACCAGGAGGAAAGAGTAGGAGATATTATCAACAAAAACAAGTTCTTACCATCAAGTAGAGCTTGTTTTACATGTCATCATGAGCAATCATGAGGAGTAATATGAGGGTGCATAATAATTAGAGTACTATGTTTGCAGAGCTGAACTACGGCGATA
Source organism: Sus scrofa (assembly GCF_054392235.1). NCBI lineage: Eukaryota > Metazoa > Chordata > Mammalia > Artiodactyla > Suidae > Sus > Sus scrofa. The sequence continues at coordinate 8,389,844 of NC_139401.1, forward strand.
ACAGTACCTGTTCAGAGCCCACCTAGTATCACAGTAGCCTAGAAAGTCAGGACGAGAATGGACCATAGATATTGTCTTGCTCAGGTTCCCTTGTTGGAGATGAGGAAACCGAGGCCCAGCGGGGTTAAATGGCCTTCCAGGGGCCCAAATTAACACAGTTGGCGATCTGCGGAGGAACCGAAGTCACTAATGTCTCCACTCTGTCCTTCACGGGAGTATGGAGAAGCCCAAGGCTAGGGAGATACCAGTGTCTCCTTTGTGGGGTGCCCAACGACTGAGAAAATGATACTGAAGAAGGGATGGCAGCAGTAATACACTGAAGCTTAGAGACACTCTGAAAAACATAAGAAGCACATAAAATAATGGGGTAAGACAAAACAAACACACAAACAAAAAACCTTAGAAACACCTAATCTACTGAACCATGAATTTTGAGAGAAGGGATTCTAGATTCTGTTGTATGCATCCTTGAATTTCAAGTGCCAGGCAGAGCACCTAACTCATAGAAGGATCTCGACGCTGTTGTTGAAAAATGGCTTCACATTTCCTCAAGGGGTTCCTAAACAATGGGAAGCCTTGCATCGTAGTTCCTCTTCACCAGCCGTTGAGATTGCAATAGCCCGTCCTGGGCAGTGGGGGAAACTATGTGTATATAGCTGGCATATTGGCAACACCAGGATTGATTTTATTTTTATTTTTATTTATTTATTTATTTATTTTGCTTTTTAGGGCTGCGCCCAAAGCATATGGAGGGTCCCAGGCTAGGGGTTGAATCAGAGCTGCCAGCCTATGCCATAGCCACAGCAACACAGGATCCAAGCCGTGTCTGCAGCCTACACCACAGCTCACGGCAATGCCGGATCCTTAACCCATTGAGCAAGGCCAGGGATCGAACCTGCATCTTCATGGATGCTAGTCAGATTTATTAACCACTGAGCCATGACGGAAACTCCCAGGACTGATTTTGACTCCTGGCTGAGCCCTGCCTACCAACATGAACTGTGCCATCAAAGCCACTTCTGTTCAACAGCTTGTTACTTGCAATTGGGAAAATCACCCCTGACCCAAGCAAGTTAAGGGAAGGGAGAATTTTCTGGGGGCAAAGGTTAGCATGAAACATTTGGGATCCTTTTTGCCCGTGTTGTCCATATGGCATTCCTGCCCGAATTTGAACTCTTTTGTCCTCATGGAAGCTCATGGTCAAAGCTTAGGATGCACTGAAGTGTCCTTCTGGCCTTGGTCCCCATGGCGGTGTCCCTGTAATCAGCTGATGACCTTGTTCGTGTCAGATGGATCCCAGACCTTCCTGGGGTTCCTGCAGTGGTTCACGTTAGAGACTAGAGTTGAATTTTCCTTTCATAGCAATAACTTTCACGTGTTTTCCATAAGAGAAAACAGATGCAGGTGTGGTTATCTTTTGCAGTCCATAAATTTCACAGAGAATGCATTCCTTTTTTTTTTTTTTCCTCTCTTGGCCTTCCACAGGAAAGGCTGCTGAGGTTTGCCAGGCATCCAAGACCTTGCTCCTGAGGTGTAACCTCTGAGCCCTGTGTAGTCCACAGCAAGAGACCCAAGCCCGCCCCCCAAACCGCGCACCTGTTTAAACCATCTGTGGAGCCCAAACACAATAAATTTTTCTTGCAGTTCATTTATACTAACAGAATTCACATGGTTGGAACTGAATTCTGCAATTGAGGGATCTGTGAGGACATAGCTGGACCTCCCCCAACTGGGCTGCCCTGCTAGTGCTAACACACATTTCAGTGCAGGGTCCTTTAGAGATCTCCTATCCATGAGCTCATTTGAGCAAGGAGGAAACCAAAGCATCTGATCAGATGGAGGGACCAGTCTCTTATGAGGCCCCTGCAGAACGGCAGACAGACTGCTCTGTCTACAACTGCTCAACTCAACTTTCAATTGTTAAATACAACCATTTGGAGAAGGTATTAGCTGCACCTTAAATAGACAATTTTCTAAAGATATTTTTACCACTAAAAAAAAGTTCATGCCTACAGTTAAAAACAGAATGGTGACAAAATACTGTTGTGTAACTGCTTTTTTGTTTTATTTTGTTTTGTTTGCTTTTTAGAGCCATACCTGTGGCATATGGAAATTCCCTGGCTAGGCGTTGAATTAGAGCTGCATCTGCTGGCCTACACCACAGCAGAACACGGAATGTGAGCCGTGTCTGCAACCTACCCATAGGTCATGGTAATGCCAGATCCTTAGCCCACTAAGCGAAGCCAGGGATCAAACCGACGTTCTCATGGATGCTAGTCAGATTCTTAACCCACTGAGCCACGACGGGAACTCCTGTAACTGTTTTCTCTTTTAATTTAATTTTTATTAGAGTATAGTTGATTTACAGTGTTGGGTCACTTTCTGCTGTACAGCAAAGTGACCCAGTCATACCTTTATATACATTCTTTTTCTTATACTATATCCATCATGTTCTATCCTGTACAGCAGGACCTCATTGCTTATCCATTCTAAATGTCATAGTTTGCATCCACTCACCCCAAACTCTCCGTTCATCCCACTCTCCCACCCCCGCCCCCTTGGCAACCACAAGTCTGTTCTCTATTTCTGTGGGTCTGGTTCTGATTTGTACATAGGTTCATGTGTGCCATATTAAGAATAACCAGCCTTCCTAACCATTCATTTATAAAGCCAGACATTTACATTGTAGCTCAGACACATCAGCCCCTAGGATGACTTCATGCTCAGCATTCTTGGATACGTGTATGTGATGGCCTTTATTCTGAAGGAAAGAACGAAGTTATGTCTTGAGCAAACTCTTCTTCTGCTTCACTACCTTTTTCCTCGTAACTAATTTTATTAATCCTGTTGTGTACATGGTACTGCCCTTCTGCTAGTTTTCTACTTGAAGAAGGATTAAAAATACCCTCGCAATCTCAAGCATCATGAGCAGAACGAATCACTCGTGATTAAATTCCATAGTGTCAAGACAATGGCTTTGTTGTGCCGAAAAATTCCTTATGGGAAACAAGGCTGATGCATGAGGCCTGATGACATGATGAACACGAACGAGTCCATTCAAATCTCCTGGTTCACATTCTGCTGCCATCTTCCCCTGGTTTCTTTGCTATTTGGAAGACGTTTCTATGATCTCAGAAGTCAGTATCTCCATTCAAAACTGACTATCTCATTTAATAATATTGTTTCGTTACATAATGGTGTTTGTTATTAAATAGCAAACATTTAGTAATAATGTTTCATTACATTCAATAATTGATGTATATGTTTATGTGAAAATGTGAGTTTTTAAGAAGGCTCATAAAAAGGATTAAATTAGGAGTTCCCGTCGTGGCCCAGTGGTTAACGAATCCGACTAGGAACCATGAGGTTGCGGGTTCGGTCCCCGCCCTTGCTCAGTGGTTAACGATCTGGCGTTGCCATGAGCTGTGGTGTAGGTTGCAGATGCGGCTCGGATCCCACGTTGCTGTGGCTCTGGTGTAGGCCGGTGGCTACAGCTCCGATTGGACCCCTAGCCTGGGAATCTCCATATGCCGCAGAGCGGCCCCAAAAATAGCAAAAAGCCAAAAAAAAAAAAAAAAGGATTATTAATGAGTAATAATGAATTACTATTAACACGTTTTCCAAGATGTAACCAATCAATTCAGTTATATGGCTGCTTGTGACTATAGAGCAATCCCCAAAGGTACATTGTTTATGATGTGGTTTTTCAATCCAGTTTGTAAGAGAAGAAATTGTCAACTAAATTTGTATCACTACTCAACTTTAGTAGTTGTTAAGGGGAGACCTGAAAATGGGTGACGATAGTTTATTTTCTCATCTGAGTGATCATTTCTTCATGTGATTCTCTATAATGTATGATATCCTTGTATAATTTCTGCAACTCTGTTCAAAACATTTGGAAGGAGGTGGGGGCCCTGGAGCACAGATGTGAAGAAATAACAAAAATAAATCAGAATGTGTGTAGGACAAAGTCAGAGTCTTTTTGAAAAGCAGCAGTGACTGGGGCTTAACAGGTACTGAAAAGAGTTAAAAAATAGCCATCATAAAGTAGTGGCATAATGGTTCAGGAACTGATAAACATACACATGTACATTCCAGAGGCATTTCCAGAGACAGACAAGAAATTAAGGTATGATAAAGGTGACATCTTTATCTGTGGAAACGAGATTGAGGCAGCTGGCTCTTTTGAAAATGAATTCATGTCTTAGCTCACAATATGCAGATGTTGTAAAGCTTCAAAAATTAAAAGAAATGCTAACAAGAACAAAAACATTGTTTTTAAAAAGAGTGCTAAAATACTCCTTCTAAAACTTGCACAGTGATTAAAACAATGCGTATGTCTGTTTTAAGCTGATCATGCATAGGTACCAGGGGCTGGAACACTATGGCAGATGGACCCCTTCTAACCTGGAGCTGGATTTGGGGGAGCCCCATTTAAGAATGGCTTTTATATGTTCAAAGGGTTATAAAAGGGAAAAGAAAGCAAATGAGAATGGACAAAAGGAAGAAAAAGAGAAAAGAGAGACAAATGAAACCATAAAGCATGTGGGACACAGATACTATGTAACCTACAAACCCTAAAATTCTCACTGTCTAGACTTTACAGAACACTCTATGTCCCCAGCTTTTTATTATACACCAAATATAAATAAAGTATTAAAAAAACAGTACAAGTCAAATGAAAATTTGGGGAAAGTAGGATTTAAAACATATCCGAAACTTAGCCTCCTAACCATAAGAATACACCAAAAAAAAAAAAAAAATCTCCTGTTTATACATAGTTTAGTTTTAGTATTATATATTGGAAGTCTTTTCAAATGTTTAAGCTTTTAGTATAACTCTGAATAATATGCATTTTTCTGGATGATTTTACTTAGGATTTACACTATTTAATTCTCATAGAAGAAGAAAAAAAAAGATGTCCTGCCATCAGTAACCACAGTCTGGTCCCTTAGAACTCCATCTGCCAGCAGTGGAAGGTCTCCAGACCATGGGTCATGGGATCACAGAGTGGTGGTCTGCGTAAATTTCTCAGCTGCTCAGGCGCTGGCTTTGATGTCCCAGAGGGAGCAAGGTGGGGGCACCTGTGGGACAGTGGGACAGGGATCAGGAGGGGACCTGAGGAGGGTGACTCCTCACCTTTGTTCTACCAGGGGCTTAGGTGAAGGGGGTCAGCAGAAGGGGATGCTCAGGCATAAAACGAGATGGGAGCTGCCCTGGAGACCCCCCCCCCCCAAGTATCAGTGCCGTCCCTGTTGTGGAAACTGACATGCAGTGAATTTGTGGCATTACTCAGCATCCTCATTCCTGCATACACTCTTATCCATCCAGAGTGCAAGATGTTGTCTGCAAGATGTCTGTTCACAGGCAACGGAAAATAAATTCAGGCTCTGCTCCAGTTTCTCACACGAGCAGTGGTCCCGTTTGGTTCTCCATGAAAGCAAACCACATCTCGTTCTGCAGCTGTTCCCTGGCGCCTAATGTTTGAGGCAGTTACACCAATTCGCCCTTTGCATCAAGCCATGTGCACACCCTCAGACTTTCCTGGAGGGGTACAAAATAGATACATTTAGTTTTACAAGTATTCATAAGCACTTTTTTTTTTTTAAACTGGATTTCACTTTTCTTACCTTGCTTCATGTATGGGGTTTACATTTGCACATGCAAAAAAAACCCTGAGCTGGCCCGTTTACTTCATAAGTTGAAGTACTATATTATACTGCTTGATGTTTCTATTGGTATGTCACTAATGCATATTAATTTTGAAGATGAATGTGCACCCATCAGCGTGCATGGGAGTTCAAAAGGGTCTCCCAGAAAATGTATACTGAATCCTTCTTCAAGAAACAGATCACTTAATTTCATTTGTTAACACATTGTATAGATTTTTCTTTTGTCTCCTCTGCCCTTTAAAAATTAGCTTCTGAAGTAGAAAGACATGGGCTGAAAGACAGCACTCTTGCAACAGAAGCTGTTCAATGCTTATTTGATTGGACTCGCATGATGCAGTTTGATGTGGGTGACGCGGCTTTCGGTTCGATGGACTCGAGAATGTGGCTTTGATTTGAAAGCACAGGAGGCCTGTCTCAGGCTTAAGTTTTGAAAATACAGACCAGCACTGTGGCTTCTTTGACAAGCCAGGCCACCGAGGGGAATTTCTGACCCAGGTCATAGTGGGGAGCGGAGGTCCGTCGGGTAATTAGGTCAAACCCTGTTTTAATTACCCTGAAATCCTTTCCGCATCACTCCTGATTTTCACTAATTGCTGTCTTCCTCAATTGACTTGTGGGCTTGGCTGCCTGTCCAAGATTCAAACTGACCATGTCAGTGTTACTTCTCAATTGTGTTTCAGAAATGCAAGTTTCCTGCTTTAAATGTCGTTCTTTTAAGAACTTCAGGTTTGCATGCACACACACACATGCATTAATGGTTAATCTGAACATTGTAATCTGTCATAGCTGGTGAGAAATAAAGACATGTTAAACATAGCGTAGTAACCCAGGTTGTTCATGATGGTTCAGAAAGACAGTTTAAGTGGCAATACTTTGCAAATGACCAGAGCTATGCAAATAGGTGTTAGCAGAATTGAGCCTCGAGTTTTGCAAAGGATATATTCTGAGATCTTTGCAAATTTCCAAATCAGTGACTGCCATTAGAAGGCATATTTTGACCTGGAGTCAGTGAGGATACTGTTAGCGTCTTTTGTAAAGAGAAATGAACGAAAGATGCTCCGTAAGAAAAGCAGCTTCTACAATGATGAGTAGAAAACATAAGAAAACAAAACAAAGCCACAGCCACCTGAGAAAGGAAGCCTGGAGTTTTGCTGGCATCCCCAAGATGCTGCAGACCAGATTACGCCGACAGTGAATCATTGCCCCAGCAGAATTCATACTCCATTCCTGGTTGTGGATGCTAAGGTGGCTTCTTTGTCCCATGCACACATGGTGTCCAGCAGTGCTGTCTGTGCCACTGGGAGTCACCCTTTCCCTTTCTAGGTCCTGTAGAACAGCTGTAAACAAAGACTTAATTAAGAGTGGAATTCATGAGCACAGCAGGTCTTGAGGGAATCAAAACAGCATCTCTCCCTGTGCTGAAAACGGCCGCATCGCATGTCTCTGCATACGGGAGAGCATACAGACACTCAGCATCTTCCCTTGGAAAACTGGTGATTTCCCACCAATCCATTTTCTCGCCACGTGGCAGAGAAACGTTTCTGTTCATAATTTCCAGAACACATCCACTCTGGGAGGTTCTCCAGGTCGATGTCTTCCTGTCCTTTTTAGCTTTAAAATCATTTAACATTGGCATAGATGGTGAAAACATTTGCCCATGCGCCCAGTGGGTCCATACTCGGGAGCTGAAATGAAGCATGTTGTCCAAAAGCATCTGAAAAACACCACCTCCCCAGCAAGCCCTCAATAGGTCAGCTCAGATTCTTTACTGAGCATGTGTGAGATGCACATCCTTGCAGTAACGTGATGGGAAAGCTTTTCAGAGGACCAAAGGGAATGAGCGACTCATTTCTTGAGCTATGTAGGCTCTGTGTGTTTCTTAGATGTTGGATTCTACCATTAAAGTAAATACAAAACATTATTTGACAGACCCCTCAGAGGTTTCGAGAGTTCGCTGCATTGTAGTGATAACAACATAGATAGGGTCTCTGAAATGAATCCGTTTCTGGAAGTGCAGTTTTTGGTTTTGAGCACTTCAGGTACCTCTAGAACATCTGTAAATTTTCAGTTGTTAATTAATATATTGCCATCCTATGATTCACATTCAGGATATAATAGAGTCTTTCTTCTTTGGTCTTGGTTTCATTGTCTTTAAGATTTAAGATTTTAAGATTTACGATTTTAAGATTTTAAGATTTAAGATTTTAGAACATTTCCATTGCAAACCCCCAGTCCACTCCTCCCTCCCCCGCCATCTCTCCCCTTCGGTAACCATACATTTTTCTAAGTCTGTGCACGTGTCTAAGATATTTAAATTCAGCATTGCTATCTTACACACAAAGAAATTCATTGTATTTTAACATATGACGTTACCCCTTATCTCTGCCCATTTAAAAGATCAAAATCTATTTTTAACTTTCAGGATTAACCGTCCCTTCCATACGCAAATAACTGCTAAATGTCAGGGTTTCTTTTTTTAATTTAATTTTTTAAGTTCCCCAATACATTATTATTTTTTCCACCGTACAGCGTGGCGACCCAGTTACACATACATGATCTGCATTTTTTGCTTCCATTCTCTACTTCATCGTTCATACACGGCTGCACATGAGAAACACACACCTTTCAACAGTCATTAAAATCAGAGCCCTGGGCCGGGAGGGGTTTCTTCCTGATGGATGGGTTTTGACAAGGCGTTCACATGTGTGCCCTCCCACGGGGTCAGCTCAGCATCACGAGAGAACGGTGGCACATCGTCTCCATCATCCCACAGGAAGCTGGGGGACAGCTCCTGGGATGTGGCGTCACTTTATAGTCTGAGTGGAACAGCATTCTTCTCCTACAGCCACAGTGTGAATTTAGGCAAGGGTTGGGATCTTGCTTGAAACACATCTGCAATTTCCAAAACTGTTTAGGCAACACCTGCATCTTAAGGGTTTGTAGTAGATGGCGCCAGGAAAAGCATGAGGGGAAAAATGGAACAGTCACTCCAAATAGATTCAACATTTAACATATGTGGTCTTTGAAGTAATGAACTTATTTATTTATTTATTCGTTCATTCATTTATTTATTTAGCTTTTCAGGGCCACACCTGCAGTATATGGCAGTTCCCAAACTAGGAGTCGAATTGGAGCTACAGCTGCCAGCCTACACGACAGCCACAGCAATGCCAGATCCGAGCCACATCTGTGACCTACACCACATCTCATGGCAAGGCTGGATCCTTAACCCACCGAGCGAGGCCAGGAATCGAACCTGCATCCTCATGCTTACTAGCCAGGTTTGTTACAGCTGAGCCACCACAGGAAGTCCTGAAGTCATGTATGGAAGGTAGTTAATCATGAAGCATGAATGCTCTTGTTTAGAATAACAGTACACTAGGCGGCTGCCTTGAGAGAGCCCAAGAGCTGGTTCAGGGTGTGAAGAAAACGTGTCTTGAACATGATCAAAATATTGTTGGACTTTTTTCTCGTTGGGTGATGAGAGGCAGAACTGGGAATGTTCCGGTAGTTATAGCAGTGGCTGGAGCTCTTGCAATACAGGCACCATGAGAGGCTGGGAGAAGAGGAATTTCCTAGCACACAGAGTCCTACTGGTTCCTGTTCTCGCTTCTGGCAAGTCCCAGGCAGCAGGAGGACCCTAACGGAGTGGACGTTTGTCACGGAGCCACTGGGAGGGCAGACACCATGGGAAATCCATGACTCAGTCAGCAAAGGGGCATCAGCAACAGGGTCACGACTGTGTCCTAAACATGTTTCATTTATTTATTATTATTTATTTATTGTCCTTTTAGGGCTACATCTGAGGCATATGGAAGTTCCCAGGCTGGAGCAGAACTGGAGCTACAGCTGCAGGCCTACACCATAGCCACAGCAACCCGGGATCTGAGTCGTGTCTGCAACCTACACCGCAGCTCATGGCAATGCCAGATCCTGAACCCCCTGAGTGGGGCCAGGGATTGAGCCTGCATCATCATGGCTACTCTTCAGATTTGTTTGGGCTGCACCACAGTGGGAACTCCCCAAATGTGTTGTAGAAAAATGGTGTTTTGTAGACAGGATGGCATATCCTAAGAGAAGAAATGGTTGGTGTTAAGGACTCTGTATGGGTTCACTTTTTGAAAACATAGCTCCCTTCGCTTCAGCAAAAGGTTCCCCTGAGTTTCTCAGGGTGCTTTTCCCAGAAAAGGAGCAGCTGTGGGGCTGTCTTCCGAAAAATTCCAGAGCGGCATCTCGCGGTGATGGAAGGCACCCCAAGATGTGACTGTGAGAAGTCCCAGAACCTGCTGACATGGGCTCACCTCCTGTGGGTGTCATTCGTGCCTGGGGAAAGGGAGCTTGTGGAGAGTGTGGCTGGCCACCGGGAGTGATATGCGTAGATGACGGGCAAAAATAATCATCTCGGTACATGCAAGGTGAAGTCACAGAGTGAGCCAGTAGAGAAGAAGTGAAAGGGAGTGGGAGGAGAGATTGCCACCGGATTTCAAAGGAGGAAGCAGTGGTTCCCCAACCAGGATGGTGCGCGAAGCCTTTCTGGGAGATGTGAAGCTGAGCCTGGGTCTGCAGGTGCATTTCTGAGCTCATGCCATTCTGCCCCTGGCATTCGCCATGTCCCTGTGGGTGCATATGAACTGCTCTGTTCTGCTCCACTCCCCCAGCGTTCATTTTCCGGGAAATAATGTTGGAAAAAGCCACACCTACCTCTGTATGTTTCCTCCACCCCACGTTTAAAACTGGGCTGCCTTGGGGACCTTCCTGTGCTTCCAGCTTTGCCATCAAAAACATTTCAACATTGTCTTCCTTAAGCCTGCCTTCGTGTGTCTTTGGTGCAAGAAATATGGTCTCGGGAGTCCAGCTGTAAACACACGCTGTTGCTGAATGGCCCGTTCATTCCCTCAGTGACTGTCCTCTCAGTGTTTCTGATGGACCGTTTCGCATGAGACAGGTTTCTGTGGCAGGAGGGCAAGGGGTCCTGGAGCAGAGGCAGGGAGTAATCAGAGAAATACAAGGATCTTCAGGGATAGATAAGGCAGCAAAACCCATCAGGGATGTGTCTGGGATGGAGAAAAGGAACCATCCTCAAAATACACTGAGGACAGATCCGATTGAGTTTCTCTGTTGTGTTAGAATCCTCCAGAAAAACAGAACCATGGAAGCTGTGTCTGCATGTATATGTGCATACACACACATGCACACGTATGTGTGTGTATATATTCACATGTACATATATATATTCATATATAAATGTGCATATATAATCATATTCATATATGTATATTTGGAGATGTCTTATGAGGAATTAGCTCATGTAACTGTGGAGGCTAAGAAGCCCCTCTGTAAGCTGGAGATCCAGGAAAGCCAGTGGCGTCATTCAGTCTGAGTCCAAAGGCCTGAGAACCAGGGACCTGTGTGCTATAAACTCCAGACTGAATCTTAAGGCCTGAGCACCAGGGCAGCTGAGGGTGTCAGGTCCAGGCAGAAGAAGGTGATTTAAGATGTCCAGGTTCATGCATTGGGAAGAAAAGAAAAACGGGTGAGTGTCTCCTTCCTTTGCCTGTTCTTCTCTTCAGGCCTCAACATATCAGGTCACAGCCACCCACCCACCGTGGGAAGCCCATCTGCTTTATCCATCCACCAGGTCGCTTGCTCAGTCTCATCCAGAAACCTTCACAGACACACAAGATAATGTTTAATTCAGGCACCCCGTGGCCAGTCAAGGTGACACATAAAATGAACTGTCTCACGGGAGTTGGATAAAGAACAGGGAGTTCCCATTGTGGCTCAGTGGTTAACGAACCCCACGAGGGACCACGAGCTTGCGAGTTCGATCCCTGGCCTTGCTCAGTGTGTTAAGGATCTGGCGTTGCCGTGAGCTGTGGTGTAGGTCACAGACGTGGCTCAGATCTCGTGTTGCTGTGGCTGTGCATAAGTCAGCGTCTACTGCTCCAATTAGACCCCTAGCCTGGGAATCTCCATATGCCATGGGTGCAGCCCTAGAAAAGACAAAAACATTAAAAAAAAAAAAAAAAGAGTAAGACAGTTCCGTCAAAGGGGGAAATATAGGAATGCCCCAGGTACAAAGCAGGTGTCAGGCCATCATGCGGCATTTGAATTGGAGAAGGAGAAATGTGTTCTGGGTGGAATTAAAAAAAAAAGAGAAATAAGTGCAAGCCTAGAGAGGAGCGCTCTCATCCCTGAATCTTTGGCTGAATTTAATGAATTGCTTCCAAAACATGGCACGTGGAACTGGGAAAACGGCACCTTTCCTGGAAGGGGAGTCAAACGCTCTCTTCACCCTGATGCACGTAGGCAGCTGGCACCTCTGATTGGATGCTGTGATGAGAACAGTGCTCCTCTGTGGTCTTCTCCAAAACCTTTCACCCCAGGCTCATCACACTGCCACGATCCAGTCACTCCAAATTGAATAGATTGTACAGAGTCCCAGACCCGTGCTCCTGAGCCTGTCAAGGTCATTGAACACTAGGGACCTCTGAGAAATGATCCCATCCAGGGAGATGCCACCAAAGGCAATGACACATCCAGGATTCGATCCTGGGACAGAAAAGGGACTTTAGTGGGAAAACTCATAAAACCAGAATAAAATCTAGTTTAGCTAATAGCTGTGTCCCCACGTGGGTTCCTTAATGTGACAGAGAGACCCTCAGGAGAGACGACTGTAACTGGAGGGGAAGCTAGATGAGCGGTCCTGGGAACTGTTTGTACCATCTTTGCAACTTTCCTGTACATCTGAACATGCTCCCAGGTGAAAGGGTTTTGTTTTGTAAACTAGGTGGGCTAGTTGGTGACAATGGAGGGAGTGAGATGAGCAGAGACGGATGGAAGCTGGGACATGAACAAGTGGACAGCCAGAAAATGATCTATCACTGGGGAGGTACCAATTAGGGAGGAGACCCTAGTTAGCAGGTCAATGAACGGAAAACAAAGATGGGACATTCGCAGGTGCGGAGGCAGGAGAGAGATGGCTGGGGGAGGCCTTTGTGAGAAGGAAGAGGTGAGTTTTGTATCTGGGTATGGGTGGCTGATCTGATAGGGAGTGACTGGGCATGAAGAGAGGCACGAAGGTTTGAGCCTGGAAGCCTCATAAATTGCAATGTCATTGATGGAAATGAATTCCTGTGGGGGAGGGGGAACCGGGTTGGGACATACTGACTTAGAGGAGGACAGGGCATCCAAGTCATGAATCTAATGACTGGATGAGTATCTCAAAAGGGTGTCTGAAGCAATAACGCAAGGTATCACCTATTGGAGAGCGTGTAGCTGAGGCTGGGACCCTCTGCAGGAGTCCTTCCAACCGCCAAGGCAGGGAGCACGGAGCTGGGCCAGCACACGGTATGAGGGCAGCTCAGGTCTCTGGGAGACCACGGGACAGAGTCCACGCGAGCTGTGGGGCTCTGCAGGGTCACAGGCTGCAGCGCGGCAGGGGGTCGGGGACGGCAAGCAGAAAGGAAGCCAGTGGTCACAGCACGACCACAATGGGGGCCACGATGGGGATGCTGGTGCTGCTCTAAGGACGTGTGAGGTGTCACAGGGAGTGAGTTCAGCGGACCCAGAGGGCGGTTTCCATACCGCAGTGCAGACAGATGTGTGAGAAGATGAGGAATCAGCCTTCCATCTCAGGGTCTCAGCCTTGGCGCCACTCACCTTGGGGGCTGGTGGTTCTTCTTTGTGATGACTGGGGAAGCCAGCCAGCAGCATCCCAGGCTCCACCCCACAGGGTAGTGCCACTCCCCTCCCCTTAGTCTCCAGACATAGCACCAATCCCCTTACAGCTGTGGCCAGGGCAGCTGAGAACCACTGAGTTCAATTAACCTGTATTTGGTGAGGAAGAGAAGGTTGTCAAGAGGGAAGGAAGGAGACACTCTGTATCCTTTGCTACTTTGTAAACATCTTGGGCTCCAGCCAACAGCTACTGCAGCTGGTAGCTGTTGGGCGCATTTGCAGGCAGGAAGTGCGTGCACTTTGTGCGAGCTAAGGTTTCACAGGAACGAATTCCCTCTCAAAGTGGGGAAAACCATTCTATCTTTGCAGGCGTGGAACCCAGGCTGAACCAGGCCACACACAGAGCCACAAGTGCCCAGGGAAAATGGGTTCTCTGTGCACATGAGTGGCAGCACCAACCGAAGGGTGCAGCTGTTTGCAGCGGATGCTAGAGAGGCAGGCTCAGGATGGCAGCACTGCTTGGTGAGCTGATGCAGGTAGAGGCCTTTTCCAAAATAGCCTTTGCCTGCCCGCTCTTCTGTTTGTTCACGTGTTTGCCCAGAAGCTCAGTTCCCATTGGTCTTGTTGGAACTGGGTGCCATACCCTGACCCACGTGCAGCCAAGATCACTGTGTCCAGCCAGACATCGCGAGCACAGGCATCCTGAAAGAGATCATGGCTTCCAGAAGCTTCTCAACAGAAGGCCTTCCCTATAAGTATGTTATGCTTCAAGGCTCTTAGCATTGCATCTTTCTCATGCCCCAGACATGGCGTGATGACAAGGGCACATCCCCCTGTGGTCCTCATCCCACAAACCCATGTCCCATCCAGATGCTCGCAGAAGCATCCATGGAACCCAGACTGAGGGACCTTCTAAGAACACCTGGCCAGTTCTCCTCACTGTTGTCAAGGTCATGAGAAACAAGGAAAGACAAAAGACTGCTGCAGCTCAGAGGAGACTAATGAGACACCAGTGTACCATGGGGTCCAATGTGGACCCTGGAATGAGAAAAGAATGATGGTGGAGCAGCTAGGAAATCTCAGAACAGGCTGGAGCTCAGCTAACAGTCCCTCAGCAGCTGAGATCACTTCTTCTTCTTCTTCTTTTTTTTTTTTTGTCTTTTTGCCATTTCTAGGGCTGCTTCTGTGGCATACAGAGGTTGCCAGGCTAGAGGTCTAATTGGAGCTGTAGCTGCCAGCCTACACCACAGCCACAGCAACGTGGGATCCTAGCCACGTCTGCAACCTACACCACAGCTCATGGCAACACCAGATCCTTAACCCACTGAGCAAGGCCAGGGATTGAACCCGCAACCTCATGGTTCCCAGTCGGATTCGTTAACTACTGCACCATGACGGGAACTCCAGAGATCACGTTTTAGTGTGGCAAACGTTCCAGTCCTGAGGTCATGTGCCGTGTTAACCTCAGGAGTGCCTGGGGGTGGGACACAGGAGAACTGTCTATTAGTGCCTCCCCAGCTTGTCTGCATACCAAGACTATTCAAAAGTTAAAAGCTGAGGAGTTCCCCCTGTAATGCAACAGGATCAGCGGTGTCTTGGGAGCGCTAGGATGCAGGTTCATTCACCAGCCCAGCAAGTGGGTTAAGGATCCAGTTTGGATCCTTAGGTTGCATTTGCGGCGTGGGTCTGATCCCTGGCCCAGGAGCTCCATGTGCCACAGGGCAGCCAAAAAACAAAAAAATTAAAAACAAAACAAAGTTGATTTAAAGAGAGCTGCATTCTTACAGACATCCTAAATATATATTTTTTTTTTTGCTTTTTTTTTTTTTTTTTTTTTTTTTTTTAGGGCTACACCCAGAGCACATGGATGTTCCCAGGCTAGGGGTTGAATTGGAGCTGCAGCTGCCAGCCTATACGACAGCCGCTGGCCTATACCACAGCCACAGCAATGCCAGATCTGAGCCACATCTGCAACCTACACCATAGCTCACGGCAGCACAGGGTCCTTAACCCACTGAGCACGGCCAGGGATCAAACCGGCATCCTCATGGATACTCCTCAGGTTCATGACGGCTGAGCCATGATGGGAACTACAATGTATAGATTTTTAATTTAAAAAGTATTCACTGGGCAGGTGTTCTGTATCCAGTCCTGAATCTCATTTGCAAGTTTAAAACAAGTCCAAGAACCAGGCCAGAGGTTCACCTGGTCGGAAACCTCGTGAAGCCGGTAGACATGCGGTAGAACAATTGTTTACCAGGTCAATAACAGAAGCCAGCCGTTAAATGAATGTAATGCTGCCCTGTTCTCACAGCAGTATTACGAGGATGTATTGTTAGAGGAGAGGAAACCTAAGCTCACGGTGGTGGAGCCACGTGTCCAGTACAACACAGCTGCAGGGCGTGGACCTGAATTCACTTCACCTCCATCCACATAAAAAGCTCGTAGTTTGCAGTCATGACATCCTCCCCCCATTGCAGGTCTGGTGCAGAACATAGCAGGTGGGAGAGGAAATCAAGGAGGGTCACGAGATCTTGCAGCTCGCTCCCAAGTTAGAAGTGAGCAGGGGACGTGGGCTGGAAAGTTAGAATGTTGCAGGATTCTCATACTGAGAGACGGGACACCAAGACTTATTTCCAGGAAGCCGTGTTTATTCCTGCCGGCACTGGCTCAGTGGATTCATATCCAGAGGCTGAGCCCTGAACACAGGGGTGGGGGGCGCTGTCTTGTATACTCTCTCTTATTTTTTTCTTTTTGGTCCCTTTGTCCCCCTTATAAGATAACATACCTTCTGTAAATTCTGGTTGGATGCTCTGTGCTACAAAGTTGCACATGGGTACTGATTAGGTCTGGCCACCGCAGAGTTACACATGAGCACACAGATGCTGGTTCTGCCACGTTGCCTTCCCTTTGTTCTGGGAGGGTCCTTCCCATAAGACGAGGGCTGGGAAAGTGGGGTGGGGTAAGTGGACAGGCAGGAAAATTAGAGGTGAGTGGGGAGAGTGGGCAGGAAAGTTCGAGGTAAGCAGGAAAGTGGGAGGAAAAGTTGGGGGTGGGCAGGCAGGACGCGGGGCACTAAGTAGCAGTGGGGCTGGGGACAAGGGTGGATTGTGATGTGCACGGAGTAGCTGGGGACAGTAGAGACCCAAACGCCAGGGACAGGCAGCACGGACAGGGGTGACTCGGGTTGTGGGAATAAGGGTTCCACCCACAGTCTGTGCGAAGGTTGGAACATGTCCCTCTCTGACCTCATGTTCCTCCCGGGTAAGGGGACGACGGTAAGAAGGCCCATTTTGCCCCATTTGGGAATTGAGTAAAATCATCCTTGCTGTGCCCACAGCATGTAGGTTGCATTTAAGTGTACCCTCTGCAGAGGCCACACTGCCCCAGGAGTGTTTGCATCCCGCATCACTTTCTGTAGGAACTCTAGTGTGCAGGGAAAGAATGGGGGCCTCTGGAGGCTGGTTCCCCATCGCTGCAGGGGGAACTGATGGCCACTCGTGCCCTGGGCAGTTCGTTGCAACGTGGTCATCCCACTGTGGTTGCTGCGGACAGACCCGCGCTCCAGACAGATGTGGCTGAGGCAGAGCCTCCTCTCCTGGAGCGTGGCGTCTACCGGAAACCTCGCCTGACGTCCCAGCCTAAAGTCACTGCTCTTCTCCATGTTGAAACGTAGCAACTGTTCAGAAACACCTTTGCAGAGCCAGACTTCATTCTCTGCTTCCCTGGACTTCTCATTTCTGAGGTAAAAAGGAGTCCAACTGCCACAAAGTGACATTTCCAACAGGGAAACAAAAGCAAGGAGAGGGTTTTTTTTTGAAATTGTTTAAAGGGCATGTTGAGTTCAAGAGAAAAGGTGCATTTTTATGGCAAAGACTGATCCTCTCTAAACCTACTGGTAAGCTGAGAATCTGCTTGGGGGGACGGGTCACTGGAAATACCCACTTGTTATCCTAAAGAGTATCCTAGTGTCACACCTCATCATGCTTGGCGTGAGGATCTGGAAGCAATGGCAGTCAACCAGCTCCGACACTGAGCTTGAAGTGTTCCGTTTTGCAGTGAAATTAGATCCTATTATATGCGTTTTTTTCTAAAGATGAGGAAACCATATTGAAAACACAATAGCGTTTAAAAGTGTGTGTTTTTATCTTTGTTTGTTAGCCTTATTGTATGAATAACAAATAGCAAAACTGGGCAAAGGAAGGAATTGTAGCAAGGAAAATAGAAAATGTCAAAAAATGGTCAGTATAGGGAGTTCCCATTGTGGCTTAGTGGGTTAAGAACCCGACCAGTATCCATGAGGATGCAGGTTCCATCCCTGGCCTTGCTCAGTGGGTTCAGAATCCTGCATTGCCGTGAGCTGTGGTGTAGGTCACATGTGTCTTGGATCTGACATTGCTGTGTCTGTGGCGTAGGCTGGCAGCTACAGCTCTGATGCCACCCCTAGCCCAGGAAATTCTGTATGTCATAGGTTTGCCCCTAAAAAAAAAAAAATTTTTTTTTGAATGTCGGTATATAATGTTATGCTTGGAAAAAGAAGAAAATTGTTGACAATAATAATGGCTTTGGTGTTAGACTTGGGCAGGTGTATTAATTCTACCCCTTTGTTGCTGGTTAACTTTTTTTAGTTTTTATTTTAGATGCTTTCTAATCACAAAATACTTTGTAGCACACAGAAAAGTGTAAAGAACGTTATAATGGGGAGTTTTCGTCATGGCTCAGTGGGTAACGAACCTGACTAGGAACGATGAGGATGCGGGTTCAGTCCCTGGCCTCGTTCAGTGGGTTAAGGATCTGATGTTGCCGTGAGCTGTGGTGTAGGTGGCAGACACGGCTCGGATCCTGTGTTGCTGTGGTGTAGGCCAGCAGCTGCAGCTCCGATTGGACCCTTAGCCTGGGAACCTCCACATGCCACGAGTGCAGCCCTAAAAAGACAAAAATTAATAAGTAAGTAAGTAAATAAATAAATAAATAAAAATATCACACACAGAATCACCCATCCCATTTATTTCTCCCTGGCCCCTTTCTCGCCTTTCCTCCTCACATAACTTGTAACCCTTACCTGGTTTGCATTGTCCTCTTATGAGCTTTTATCCTTTTAGTGTCCATATGCATCTGTAAATAATACATGGTGAGGTTTGATGTGCTGAAGTTATGAAAATGCCATCACAGCATCAATATTCTTTTGTGCCTTTTTCACACAGAATTGTGTCTTTGAGCTTCCATCATGCTGTTCAATGGGTATAGTTCATGCCTTTTAAGTACAGGATAGATCTCATTATGTATGTTCCAAAATACGTATCAGTGAACTTCTGAGGTGCTCCTGGCTTTGTCCCTGTTACACACAATGCTGTGATGTGTTCATACAGTTCTTGGAGCCCAAATCCAGAGGTTTTTTAATTGCAACCTGGGGGTCAGGAGTTTCAGGCATTTCCCAGGAGAGGGTAATGGACAGGTCAGAGCTCTCCAGACCAACTCAGTGAGCTTCAGTGATGGATAGATGACCAAGAACTCTTTAGGAGGGGTTGGTGGGCAGCTGGGGTTGAGAGAAAGCCCTGCTCTACAGAAATACCTGCATTCAGTGCACAAAGAATGAAATGCAGCAGTGTTTGTGGGGCCGTGTTTAGAGCAGTGATCTGACCTCAGGCAGGGTTTGGAACTTGCATTCTAGAAGGGACAGGTGGAGGTGGAAGTTGCAGGGTGTCCGGGGGTAGGAACCAGTGCACCATTCGTGTTGCACACCGTTGCCAGCTGCCCACTGAAGGGATGCTGTCAACTCTGTACGTTCCCATCGACACGTGGTAAATCCATGCATTTGGGTTGGCCGTGTCTGCCTTCCTGAGATTCTGTGATTTTGACTCCTGGTGAGGTCAAGCTCTTTTCTGTCCAAGCTCAAATGGTCTCTTTGGGGTGGCTCTTCAGTACATTGTGTTCCATTTTCATGTGCCTGTTTTTAAATGTGTTGAGGGTTTTTAAAAATTCATCATTTGTTGGTTTCTTTAAAAAAAAAAAATGGCTCAGAAGCAATCTATCTCAATAAGGTGATGTTGCATAAGCTGTCTTCTCTTCCGTGTCGTGATTTTTACTTCACTCATGGTGTCTTTCTCTGTGCAAAATAAAAGGAAATTATGTCAGATTTTCTGTTTTTATATGGGTTTTAGGTGATTCACATAGTGCTGGTTTGAGGAAATCTGTAAATGCACACACCTGTGCAGAACACACCGCTGCCAAAACTCAGAATATATCCCATCGCCCCAGAACATTCGTTGGTGCACCTGCCCAGCCGGTCTCTGCTGACCCCACCCCGTCCTCCCGCAGACACTGCTGTTCTCAGTTCCTTCCCTGCAGATTAGCTCTGCCTCTTGAGGAACATCCTCTAAATGTTGTGTTACAATGTGTTCTCTCGTGTTCAGCTTCCTTCACTCAAGCAGTGTCCTGAGATGCAGCCAGGTGCGCTGTGGATAAAGAGCTCATCCCTGGTCCTGCTGAGGGCACTTCTTGCACAGGTAGACTGTTCATTGGTCCCTCCTCCTCTGGATGGACCTTTACATGGTCTCCTGTGCTGGGCTCTGAGGAAAGCTGGGACGGACGAGTCCTTGTGTGGACATACACCTTTATTTCCTCTCGGGATGGTACCCAGGGATAGAATTGCTGGGTCAAGGCGTCTGTGTAGCTGTGAGAAACTGCCAAAATATTTTCCCGTGGAGTGCACCCCTGGGTCCCGTTCAACAGCATGAGTTCTGACCGCCCCGCAGTCTCACCCACATTTGGGTGTTTCATTCATTCTGGGGAGTGTGGAGGGGTCTCTCTTTGGGATTTAACCTTGCCCCTCTCTAATGAGTAATGTTAGTAAGAACTTTCTCTTGGTGATTATCAGTATCTTTCTCTGTGGAGCGTCTGAATAAGCCCTTCATTCCTTTCCTTTTTCTTACAATAAATGGCTATTTTTTATGAAGTCTTGGAAGCCTTGGAATGGCCAGACATGTATAGTGATGCTTTTCTATTTGTTGTCTTCATTGTTCATTTTCTTAGAGGTATCTCTTAATAAATAGAAGGGTTTTTTTTTTCAATTTCTAAAAGCCTAATTTATTACCTTTTCCTTTATGATTAATGAGTGCCATGTCCGAAGTCTTTGGCTATCTAGTAGGGTACTTTTGTTTTATTCCAGGAGTTTTTTATGATGTCATGTTTTACGTCTTGGTCTTTGGTCTCTGATGCGTTCAGATTTACTAGTTTTCCACGTAGATATCCAGTTGTTTCAACACCAGCTTTGGAATTTATTTTGTAATAGGCATATAACTGGTTCAGTTCAGACCCTGCCCTGTCTCTTACTTTCTGTGGGTGGCAGTCCCAGCTCAGATCAAGTTTCAAAGCCTTTGCTGGGCTCTTTGAGTCTGCCTGACACATGCATCCCTTAGAGCTCAGTCTGTGATTCCAGAAGGGGTTTATTCCATCAGCAAGGTCTCAGAGCCTTTGCGCTGGCTGGGTCTGCTCCGTGTATGCATAGTCTATGACTAAAACCAAGACTGAGGCTTCACTTGGCTTCTACAGAGATCAGGGGGTGCCTTTCCAAGCTCTTCCCTCTCTAGAATTGGCTCCGCACAGGACCATCAGTTAAAATACAGGGTGCCTGGTTCAGATACACAATGAATAATTTTTTAGTATAGAATATGGACACACATATCAAAGGCATATTGGGAGTTCCCACTGTGGTGCACCAGGACTGGTGGCATCTTGGGAACTCTGGGTACAGGTTCGATTCCCAGCCCAGTGGCTTAAGGATCTGATGTTGCCAGAACTACAGCTTAGGTTGCACCTGCAGCTCAGATCTGATTCCTGGCCCAGAAACTCCATATACTGTGGGGTGGCCAAAAAAAAAAAAAAAAAAGATACTGTTTATCTCAAAATTTAACTTGAAGAAATCCTGTGTTTTGTCAGTTCCTCTTGTGGCACAGTGGAAACGAATCCAGCTAGTATCCATAAGGATGTGGGTTCGATCCCTGGCCCCGCTCAGTGCAGTAAGGATCCGGCATTGCCATGAGCTGTGGTGTAGGTCGCAGACATGGTGCAGATTCCGTGTTGCTGTGGCTGTGGCTGTGATGTAGGCTGGCAGCTGTAGGTCCAATTTGACCTGTAGCCTTCCATATGCCACAGGCGTGGCCCTAAAAAGCAAAAAAAAAAAAAAAAAAAAAAAAAAAAGAAAAGTTCCATGTTTTCCTTTTGTATGTTTGTACCCCACACACTGTGGTTCCCAGGTGCCCCTCTCCCTGGCTGTCTGGCCAGAAAGAAAGACAGGTGTTTATCAGGGTTTTAGTCTCTCCCCACCCCTCCCCCAGCCTGCTCTGTGCAGTTCTGTGTGACCAGTGACCACCTTTGAGGTGAAGCAGAGAGGGATGAACGAGAGGAAGTGGTAACTGGGATTCCCCACCATTCCAAGGCAACAAGAGTTTCTTTTCCTTCGTTCTCTGGAGTCAGAGACTTGGTCTTCTTTTGGGGTCTGAGCTGTCTGCCCAGTTGCTGCCACCACAACAATCCAGCTATTCGAGTGAGATCAGCTGGAAGAGAGGGACACACCAGAGCAGAGGCAGGTGTGGATAGGTTCCCTCCACACTGGAGCCCCTTTCTCTGGGTCCTTGGCTGGAAACAGGGGCTTCCTCCTGGAGTTACGACGTCATGCTCTCTTCCAAGTTCTGGACCTGTCACCCTCTGGCCAAAGCCAGGAAACCAAGAAGGAAAAGAATGGGATACTCAGCCCTTGTACGAGAACATAATCAGGTTTTTATTTTAGTCCCTCGTGTGCTTGTTTATTTCTTCTCTCAAATCGTTGTTCTGGGGATTTTGTCCAGGAATTTCAGTGGTTCTCAAGGGAAGAAGCAGGCAGTGACGGGCTTTCTCCAAAACTCTTGGCTCCATTATTACTTCTTAAAAAGAATCTCTCCCTTCCCCCATGAAATTTCTCCATCGGGATGTCATGTCATGATATCTATGATGTGTTTCTCTTTCCCAGGATGCACTTTTGTTCCCTGGATCCATATGTGTGCCCTTCATTGTTTTGGCTTCAGAATAACTCTTGAATGCAAGTAATGTGAGTCCTTCCAAAATGTATTTCTCCAGGTTATTCTGGCTATTCTGTGTCCTTTATCACGCCTTATACATTTCAGGACTGGCTTGTCAACACAGTTTGCTGGAAAGAGAATTAGAATTGCATTCCATCTAGGGATAATCTGCAGAGAATTGAGATCCTAACAGTACTGAGTCTTCTAATCCGTGGATATGAATTCCCTTTTCATTTACCTAAATCTACGTTAATTCCCTCTCAGCACTGTTGTGCTGTTTCAGGGTGGAGATATTGCTCCACTTTGGTTAAAAGTTATCCCTATTATTCTGTTTTAGGATGTTATTGCTGATGACATTTTGGTACTGAAAATTCCATGTGTTCCTCTTGTCTGAAAACAGAACTAACTTTTGTGTATTGACCTTTGATTCCTACCCACGCTAAATTCACTAATGAGGATTAATAGTTGTTTATATACCTTAGCATTTTCAACATACAAAACAAAATTGTGTTTCTGCAGTAAGAGAGGCTTTCCTATCCCTTAATATTCTTAGCTTGTCTTCATTAGTGCCAATGACTGTATAATGGCACTGTCACCTTCAATACAGTATTGAATAAAAATGAGAGGGAATATGCCCTCCTTTTTTTATCCTTGTTTCAGTGGAAGGCATTTTCACCAGAAGACTCTCATAATCACATCTGCATCCTGACTTTATCAAAAACCCTTTCTCCATCTACAAAAATTACCTTATTTTCTCTTTTAAGTTATTAAGACAAGGTATGTTGGAGTGATGGGATTAAGATGGCAGAATAGAAGGACTGGCACTCAACGTCTCTCCTAAGAACAACAAAATTTGCAACTAAATGCTGAGCAATCTTCAACCAAATGGACAAGAAACTTTCAAAAAGATATCCTACTCCAGAAGACAAAGAGGAGGCCACTGTCAAGAGGTAGGAGGGGCGATTACATGATATAAGCAACCTCATACCTCCTGGGTGGGAAGCCCCACAGACTGGAAAGTAACTGGTTCACAGAGACTCACCTACAGAAGTGAGAATTCTGAGCTCCACATCAAACTCCCATGGGTGGGGATCTGGCACGGGGAGAAAGAGCCCCTGGAGCATCTGGCATTGAAGGCCAGTGGGGCTTGTGCACAGGAGCTCCACGGAACTGGGGGAAACAGAGACCCCATTCTTAAAAGGCGCACACAGACTTTCACATGCATCTGGGTCCCAGAGCAAAGCAAAGGCTCCACAGGAATCTGGGTCAAACCTGACTGCAGTTCTTGGAGGACGTCCTGGGAAAACAGGGGTGAATGTGGCTTGTTGTGAGGGAGGGACATTGAAGGCAAAGCTCTCGGGAACATTCAGCAGCGTATCTTTCTCTGGAGGCAGCCATTCTGGGAAAATCAATCTCACCCATCAGTGCTGAGAAGCCCCAGGGCAAACAACAATCCAGCTGGGATTACAGCCCCACCCATCAATAAACAGGCTGCCTAAAGACCCCCCAGGCACACAGCTGCCACTAATCTCACCCAGAGACAAAGCCCCACCCACCAGAGGGGTAGGAATCAGCTCCACCTACCAGTGGACAGGCATCAGTACCTCCCATCAGGAAGCCCACAGCAAGCCCCCATACCGACTTCAGCCACAAGGGGGGCAGACACCAGAAGTAAGAGGGGCTGCAACTATTATCTGTAAAAAGGTCACCACACCAAAAACCTATAAAAATGAAAATACAGAGAACTGTAATTCAGATGAGGGAGAAAGAAAAAACCCCCCAAAATCAGCTAAGTGATCAGGAGATTCTCAGCCTCCAGGAAAAAGACTTTAGACTGTTGGTGCTGAAGATGATGCAAGACATTGGAAATAAACTGGAGGCAAAGATAGATAATTTACAGGAAACAATGAGCAGAGAGATACAAGATATAAAACTTAAGCAAGAAGAGATGCAAAATGCAATAACTGAAATAAAAAATTCATTAGAAGCAGCTAACAGCAGAACACAGGAGGCAGAAGAATGAATAAGTGAGGTGGAGGACAGATTAGTGGAAATTACAGATGCGGAACAGAAACGAGAATAAAGATTGAAAACAAATGAAGAGAGTCTCAGAATACTCTGGGACAACGTTAAACACACCAACGTCCGTACTATAGGGGTGCCAGGAGAAGAGAGAGAGAAAGGGACAGAAAAAAATATTCCAAGAGATAATAGCCATAAACTTCCCTAACATGGGAAAGGAACCACTCACTAAAATCCAGGAAATGCAATGGGTACCCTATAAAATAAACCCAAGGAGGAATACCCCAAGACACATATTAATCACACTGACCAAAATTAAAGACAAAGAGAAAGTATTGAAAGCAGCTAGGGAAAAGAAACAAATAACATACAAGGGAACCTCCATAAGGTTATTGGCAGATTTTTTCAGCAGAAACTCTGCAGGCCAGAAGGGAGTGGCATGATAATGTGATAAAAAGAAAAAACCTCCAACCAAGATTACTTTACCCAGCAAGGTTCTCATTTGGTTTTGAAGGAGGAATCAAAAGCTTCACAAATAAGCAAAAGCTAGGAGAATTCAGCAACACTAAACCAGCTTTTCAACAAATACTAAAGGAACTTCTCTAGGCAGAAAAGAAAAGGCTGCAACCAGAAATAAAATTACCACAAATGACAAGACTCACTAGTAAAGGTATATATACAGTAAAGATACAAAACCATCCACACACAATTATGCCACTAAAATCAGAAATCATGAGAAGAGGTGGGTACAAATGAGAAGATGTGGGTACAAATGCAGGACACTAGAGTTGCACTTGCAATTAAGAGACCAACATGTATCAGAACTTCAAAATAACTGCAAACCAAAAATCTGCAATTGATACACAAACAAGAATCAACTCAAATACAACACTAAAGATAGTCATCAACCCAGAAGAGGAGAGAACAAGAGAATAAGGGAAGAAAAAAGAGCAACAAAAACAAATCCAAAGCAATTAATAAAATGGCAATGAGAACATACATGTCAATAATTACCTTAAATGCTAATGGACTAAACACCCCAACCAAGAGACATAGACTGGATGAATGGATACAAAAACAAGAGCCATATATATGCTGTCTTCAAGAGACCCACTTCACTTATAGCGACACATACAAATTGAAAGTGAGAGAATGGAAGAAAATATTCCATGCAAATGAGAATTGAAAGCTAGAGTAGCAATGCTCATATCAGACAAAACAGACTTTAAAATGAAGAATAGTTTAAGGGACGAGGAAGGTCACTACATAATGATCAAAGGATCAATCCAAGAAGATATAACAATTTTAAATATCTACACACCCAACATAGATTCACCACAATATTTAAGGCAACTGCTAACAACCTTAAAAGGACAAATCATCAATAACACAATCATAGTGGGGGACTTTAACACCCCATGTACAGCAATGGACAGATCATCAGACAGAAAATCAATAAGAAAACATAGGTGCTGAATGAAGCATTAGACCAGATGGACTCAGTACATATTTATAGGACATTCCATCCAAAAGCAACAGAATACATTCTTCTCAAGAGCACATGGAACATTCTCTAAGCCTGATCACATCCTGGGCTACAAATCCAACCTCAGTAACTTTAAGAAAATTGAAATCATATCAAGGATCTTTTCTGACCACAATGCTATATGACTGGACATCAACAACAAGAAAAAAACTGCAAAAAACACAAACACATGGAGACTAAGCAACATGCTACTAAACAAGCAATGGATGAGTGAAGAAATCAAAGGGGAATTTAAAAAATACCTAGAAGCAAATGACAACAAAGATATGACACTCCAAAACCTATGGGATGCAACAAAAGCAGTTCTAAAAGGAAAGTTTATAGCAATACAAGCCCACCTCAGGAAACAAGAAAACGCTCGAAGAAACAAGCTAACTTGACATCTAAAGCAGCTGGAGAGAGAACAGACAAGACCTAAAGTTAGTAGAAGGAAAGAAATCATAAAGATCAGAGCAGAAATCAATGAAATAGAAACAAAACCATAGAAAAGATCAATGAAATGAAAACCTGCTTATTTGAAAAGATCAACAAAACTGATAAACCCTCAGCCAGACTTATCAAGCAAAAAAGAGAGAGGACTCAAATCAATAAAATTAGAAATGAAAAAGGAGAAGTAACAACAGACATCACAGAAATACAAAGCATCACAAGAGACTACTATATGCAACTATACGCCAATAAAACGGAAAACCTAGAAGAAATGGACAAATTCTTAGAAAAGTACAATCTTCCAAGACTAACCAAGATGAAATAGAAAAGATGAATGGACCCATCACAAGAACTGAAATTGAAATTGTGATTTAAAAATTTCCAACAAACAAAATCCAGGACCAGATGGCTTCACAGGCGAATTCTATCAAACATTCAGAGAAGAGCTAATACCTATCCTTCTGAAATTATTCCAAAAAATTGCAGAGGAAGAGATACTTCCAAACTCATTCTATGAGGCCACCATCACCCTGATACCAAAACCAGACAAAGATACCACAAAAATGAAAACTACAGGCCAATTTCACTGATGAACATCAATGCAAAAATCCTCAACAAAATACTAGCAAACCGCATCCAATAATACATTGAAAGGATTGTACATCATGATCAAATGGGATTTATCCCAGGGATGCGAGCATTCTTCAATATCTGCAAATCCATCAGTGGGATACACCACATTCACAAACTGAAGAATAAAAACCATATGATCCTCTCAATAGATGCGGGAAAAGCCTGCGACAAAATCCAACACCCATTTCTGATAAAAACCCTTCAGAAAGGGGGCATAGTGGGAGCCTACCTCAATGTAATAAAGGCCAGATATGACAAACCCACAGCAAACATCATTCTCATTGGTGAAAAGCTGAAAGATTTCCCGCTGAGATCAGGAACAAGACAAGGATGTCCACTCTCACAACTACTATTCAACGTAGTTTTGGAAGTCCTAGCCACAGCAGTCAGAGAAGAAAAAGAAATAAAAGGAATCCAAATTGGAAAGGAAGAAGTAAAACTATCACTATTTGCAGATCACATGATACTGTACCTAGAGAATCCTAGACTCTACCAAAAAACTGTCAGAGCTCATCCATGAATTTGGCAAAGTCTCAGGATACAAAAATAATACACAGAAATCAATGGCATTTCTATATACTAACAATGAAAAATCAGAAAGAGAAATTAGGGAAGCAATCCCGTTTGCCATCCCATCCAAAAGAATAAAATACCTAGAAGTAAACCTACCTAAAGAGACAAAAGACCTGTACTCTGAAAACTATAAGACACTGATGAAAGAAATCAAAGATGACACAAATAGATGGAAAGACATACCATGCTCTTGGATTGGAAGAGTCAATATTATCAAAATGACTATACTACCCAAGGCAATCTACAGATTCAATGCAATCCCCATCGAATTACCAAGGACCTTTCTCACAAAACTTGAATAAAATATTTTAAAGTTTGTTTGAAAGCACAAAAGACCCAGAATAGCTAAAGACATCCTGAAAAAGAAAAATGGAGCTGGAGGAATCAGGCTCCTGGACTTCAGACTATACTACAAAGCAACAGTCATCAAAACCACATGGTCCTGGCACAAAGACAGGAACATAGATCAGTGGAACAGGATAGAAAGCCCAGAATTAAATGCACGCACCTACAGCCAACTAATCTATGACAAAGGAGGCAAGAATATACAATGGAGAAAAGACGGCCTGTTCAGTAAGTGGTTCTGGGAAAACTGGACAACCCCATGGAAAAGAATGAAATTAGAGCATTCCCTAACACCATACCCAAAAATAAACCCAAAATAGATAAAAGACCTAGACATAAGACCAGACACTATCAAACTCTTAGAGGAAAACACAGGCCAAACACTCTCCAACGTAAATGACAGCAAATCTTCTCAGATCCACCTCTTAGAGTAATGACAGTAAAAACAAAAATAAACAAATGGGACCTAATCAAACTTAAATGTTTCTGCTCAGCAAAGGAAACCCTAAACAAAACAAAAAGACAACCCACAGAATGGGAGAAAATCTCTGCAAATGAATCGACTGACATGGAATTAATCTCCAAAATTTATAAATAGCTTCTGCAGCTCCATACCAAAAAAACCAAACAAGCCTATTAAAAAATGGGAAGAAGGTCTAAACAGACAATTCTCCAAAGAAGGCATACGGATGGCCAAAAAACACATGAAAAGATGTTCAGCATCACTCATCATTAGAGAAACGCCAATCAAAACCACTCTGAGGTACCACCTTACACCAGCCAGAATGGCCATCATCAGAAAGTCTACAAACAGTAAGTGCTGGAGAGGATGTGGAGAAAAAGGAACCCTAGTACACTGTTGGTGAGATTGTAAATTGGTACAACCACTGGAAAAAAAGTATGGAGATGCCTCAGAAAACTAAAACTAGAACTACTATTTGATCCAGGAATCCCACTCCTGGCCATCTATCCAGAGAAATCCATGACTCACAAAGACACATGTACTCCAGTGTTCATTGAAGCACTATTTGCAAGAAACAAGACATGGAAACAACCTAAATGTCCATGGACAGAAGAGTGGATAAAGAGGATGTGGTACATATACACAGTGGAATATTACTCAGCCATTAAAGGGAATGAAATACCAGCATTTTTAGCAACGTGGATGGACCTAGAAATTATCATGCTAAGTGAAGTCCATCAGACAATGAGACACCAACATCAAATGCTTTCACTGATATATGGCATCTGAAAAAAGGACACAATGAACTTCTTTGCAGAACAGGTAGTGACTCAGAGACTTTGAAAAACTTAAGGATTCCAATGGAGATAGTTTGGGGGGTGAGGGATATGCTAGGATTGTGGGATGGAAATCCTATAAAATTGGAATGTGATGATCATTGTACAACTATAAATGTAATAAATTCATTGAGTAATTTAAAAAAAAAAAGAAAAAAATACAAGGTATGTGGGTGCTTTCTATGGCTAATCCAGCCTTCCATTTGTGGAATATCTCACTTGGCTACAATATGTTATTTTTTATCCCTGATTATTGCTGAATGTGGTTTTGTTAAGGGTTGTCGTATTTATGTTTTATTTTTTAAACTATTTTTATCTGGTTTTGGTATTGGTCTTATTCTGGCTTCATTAAATCATATATACATATAGTGTCTTCTGTTCTACTTTCTAAAGGGATTTGTAAGTTTCTTATTGTTCCTTCCTTTACTATCTCTGCGAATTCATCAATAGAGCTGTTTGGTCACAAGTTTTGTTTGGAGGGAGGTTTTTGTGACAAATTCAATGTCCTGATTTTGCTTCTCATATGAATCTGTTCTGGTAATTTTTTTTTAATGTCAGTGTTATCTAAGTGTTTACATTCATTGCCCTCAATTATTTCAGAGTATCTTCTTAATGTCATGTGGCAACTGCAGTGACACCCTGATGTTTTTAATACTAGCACCCCTTCTGTCCTCCCCCTCAGCCTCTCTCTCCTCCTCTTTCACCTGTCCCCTCGCCCCACCCCAGCCACCCCCATGTTGGATCAGATTTGTGCACTTTATTGATCTTTTCAAGTTGCCATAGTTTTGGTTTGATTGGTATTTGTTATTATTTCTTTATTTTCTATTTCAGTAGTTTCAATATTACCTTCGATATTTTCTTCTTTTTACTTGATTTGGTTTATTTTGCTGTCCTTCTTCTAACTTAAGTAGGTCAGTTTGTTGATTTTAAGCCTCTCTTCTTTTTTTTTCTTTCTTTCTTTCTTTTTTTTTTTTTCTTTTTAGAAAAGAAAATATGGAAATTCCCAGGCTAGGGGTTGTATCAGAGCTGTAGCTCCTGGCCTGTAGCACAGCCACAGCAACACAGGATTCGAGCTGTGTCTGCGACTTCCACCACAGCTCGTGGGCGCACTGGATCCTTAACCTACCAGCAAGGCCAGGATTCGAACCTGTGTCCTCATGGGTACTAGTCGAGTGTATTACCTCTGAGCCACAATGGGAACTCCTCATCTCTTCTAATATGGGCATTTAGAGCTATAAATTTTCCAGTGAGCATATTTTAACTGCATCCTACAGATTTTGGTCTGTTGAATTTTCTTTATCATTTTTACATGTTTTCTAATTTCTACTGTCATTTCTTTTTCATCCAATAAGTTCTTGGGAGCATGTTGCTAAATTTCCAAACATATTGGAATTTCTTAGATCCTTTTGTCATCCATTTCTAATTTTTTATCAATAAATACACTGTGTATATTTACCGTCCCTTTAAATTTATTGAAACCTGTTATGACCCCACACGTTGCCCCTCTCTTGATAAATGTTCCACTTGTCTCTTGAAACGAATGTCTTCGTAGCTGTTGAATGGAGGGTTCTGTAAGTGTCCGTTAGGTTATGATGCTCAAGAGTGTTGGAATATTCTAACAGCTCCCAAGAGAAGACTTTTTCCCCTCTTTATTCTTTTTAAAATATTTGTTTTATTTTTATTATAGTTGATTTGCAGTGTTGTGCCAATTTCTGCTATACAGCATAGTGTGTATTAGTCTAATAACTGGTGATGTTGAGTGTCTTTTCATATGCCTGTTGGCCATCCGTATGTCTTCTTTGGAGGAATGTATATTCTCCAAAGAATACACACTCTTTATATATATATATTCTTCGTATATACACATATACATTCTTTTTTCATACTGTCTTCTATCATGGTCTATCCCAAGAGACTGGATAGAGTTCCCTGTGCTGTACAGCAGGACCTCATTGCTTATCCATTCTCAATGTCAGTTTGCATCTACCAACCCCAAACTCCCCATCCATCCCACTCCCTTCCCCCTCCTCCATGGCAACCACAAGTCTGTTCTCTATGTCTGTGAGTCTCTTTCTGTTTTGTGGATAGGTTCTTCATTGGTGCCATATTTTAGATTCCACATATATGATATTAAATGGTATTTGTCTTTCTCATTCTGACTTATTACTTCACTTAGGATGAGAATCTCCAGTTGCATCCATGTTGCTGCAAATAGCATCATTTTGTTCTTTTTTGTAGCTGAGTAGTATTCCACTGTACATCTGTACCACATCTTCTTAATCCATTCATCTGTCAGTGGACATTTAAGTTGTTTCCATGTCTTGACTATTGCGAATAGTGCTGCAATGAACATTAAGGTGCATGTATCTTTTCGAACTATAGTTTTGTCCAGATAGATGCCCAGGAGTGGGATTGCTGGATCATGTGGTAGTTTTGCTTTTGTTTGTTTGTTTGGTTGGTTGGGTTTTTTTTTTGTCTTTTTAGGGCTGTACCCATGGCATATGGAGGTTCCCAGGCTAGGGATATAATTGGAGCTGTAGCTGCTGGCCTATACCACAGCCATAGCAATGCCCAACTCAAGCCTCATATTTGACCTATACCATAGCTCACACCAATGTCAAATCTTTAACCCACTAAGTGAGGCCAGGGATCGAACCTGCAACCTCCTGGTTCCTAGTTGGATTCGTTTCTGCTGAGCCATGATGAGAACTCCATCATATGGTAGTTCTATATTTAGTTTTCTAAGCAATCTCCATACTGTTTTCCATAGTGGCTGCACCAATTTACCTTCCCACCAACAGTGTAGGAAGGTTCCCTTTTCTCAACACCTTCTCCAGTATTTGTAGACTTATTAATAATGGTCATTCTGATTGGTGTGAGGTGGTACCTCACTGTAATTTTGATTTACATTTCTCTAATTATTGGTGATGCTGAGCATTTTTTCATATGCCTGTTGGCCATCTCTATGTCTTCTTTGGAGAAATGTCTGATTAGGTCTTCTGCCCATTTTTCAATTGGATTATTTATTTTTTTGTTGTTAAGTTGTATGAGATATTTATATATTTTAGAGATTAGGCCCTTGTTGGTTGCATCATTTGCAAAGGTTTTCTCCCATTCTGTGGGTTGTCTTTTCATTTGCTTAATGGTTTCGTTTGTGTGCAAAAGCTTTGGAGTTTCATTCGGTCCCATCGGTTTATTTTTGTTTTTATTGTCATTATTGTAGGAGGTGGATCGAACAAGATGTTTCTGGGATTTATGTCAAATAACGTTTTGCCTATGTTTCTCTCTAGGAGTTTTATTGTATCTGGCCTTATGCTTAGGTCTTTAATCCATTTTGAGTTTATTTCTGTGTACGGTGTCCAAGAAAAGATTTTTGACAGGTATATATTTTCCCCTTTATCACTTTCTGGCACAATTGTATAAACTAGGAATTATAACTTTTTTTTTTTTTTTTGTCTTTGCTATTTCTTTGGGCCACTCCCGCGGCATATGGAGATTCCCAGGCTAGGGGTCGAATCGGAGCTGTAGCCACCAGCCTACGCCAGAGCCACAGCAACGCGGGATCTGAGCCGTGTCTGCAACCTACACCACAGCTCACGGCAACGCCGGATCATTAACCCACTGAGGAAGGGCAGGGACCGAACCCGCAACCTCATGGTTCCTAGTCGGATTTGTTAACCACTGCGCCACGATGGGAACTCCGGAATTATAACTTTTTAAATGAGAAATCTGCTTGCACAGTAATCACAACTCACTTCAGGTAAGCTATGCTTTCATTTGCTACATTCTACTTATTTGTCTTAATCCTTGAAATTGTGTGGTTTCACTGTGGTCAAGGATTTCATTATTTCATTGTTTTTTATTGATCCTGATTGATATTTGATTGCTTTTTTTTCCCCTACACCCACAGCATATGGAAGTTTCTGGGCCAGGGACTGAATCTGAGCTGCACCTGCAACCTATGCTGCAGCTCCATAACCCTGGATCCTTTAACCCACTGCCCTGGGCCAGGAATTGAACACACATCTCTGCAGCAACCTGAGCCACCCAAGTCAGATCTTTAATCCACTAGACCAGAGCAGGAACTCCTGATTGCACTCTTGATGGCTATTCTAGATTTTTTAATTTTTATTTATTTATTTATTTATTTATTTTAGTCTTTTTAGGGCCACACCTGTGGCATAGGGAGATTCCCAGGCTAGGGGTCAGATTGGAGCTATAGCTGCTGGCCTACACCACAGCCACAGCAACATCTTCAACCTACACCACAGTTCACGGCAGCACTGGATCCTTAACCAGTGGGATCGTGCGTGCGGCCTCATGGATGCTATTCAGATTCGTTTCCACTGAACCTTGATGGGGATTCCTTAGACTTTCTTAATTTCCGTGAAGTTACCATCTATTATTTTTTTAAATGCTTGTTTTCTTCTGTAATTTTAAATAAATGTATGTAGTAGCTTTCTAGTTTATTTCTCACATTACTTAATGCCTTTTTCATATTTTTATTTTGTGCTGACTCTGAGTAAATTTGTACACACTGCCTTCCTACTTACAAACTATTGGAATTTGCTCCATTTGATATTTATTCTAATCCTTTAGTATTTAAAAATTTTTTTCGAGAAAATGTTTTTCATCTTTAAGATTTCCAGTTGTTTCTTTTTTAAGTCTGTCTTTATTTCATATCTTGTTTTATTTTTCCAACTTATTTATTTATATTTATTTGTTGCCTTTTAGGGCCACACCCATGGCATATGGAAGTTACCAAGCTAGGGGTCAAATCAGAGCTGCCAAGTCTAAGCTGCGTCTGCAACCTACACTGTAGCTCACAGCGGTGCCAGATCCTTAACCCACTAAGTGAGGCCAGGGATCAAACCCACATCCTCATGGATACTGGTCAGATTGTTTTACACTGAGCCACAAAGGGAACTCCCCAATTTATTTTTTTTAAACTTCAAGTCCCGTTTATCCATTTGGGCATCTAAAATAGTTACTTTCTATCTTCATCAGGTTTAGTTTCATGTAGATTAAACTTGTCTTCCAACATTGGTTTCATCGGCTGTCTTTTTTGGTCTCCTATTTCCCTGTGTGCTTGTGAGCCTGTGTTTGCAGGTTCACTTAGAGAAGGATTTGTTAAGGAGCCCTAACCATCCATCCCGGTGAGTGATGACTGTCCACAGTGAGCCTGGGAACAGGGCTGATCTGCGTATTGCTGAGTGAGACAGTCACCTTATCTCCTGGTTGGAAGTGTGTCTGCTTCATCTGCCTCCTGAAGCCACACCTTTAAAATAAGCTAAAGACACCCCTTGTCCCAACTTCCTTTCCTGAGTGCCTGATTTCATGCAGGTGGACTCAGGTCCAGCTCTCCACCCACGGAAGGGAAATGCAAGATGTGCTGTTTCCATGGAGACAACCCCCCGGGGAGTCCTGAGCCCAGTTGGCAGCCCCCTGGCTTTATCCTGCTGGTACTCAATCTTTTCTTTGCATTTATCTGTATTGCTGCATGCAGTGGGGAGGAGTGCCAGGACCCGAGCTATCTTGATTGGAATGAACATTCTGCTTAGTTTTGTTTTTAATCCGATAAAAGGGCTTTCCTGTCTCCTGAGGAAGCATCACGGAGAAGCTTCAGCCTGTAGGGGATTGCTCGCTTGCTCTCGAGATGGAGAAGTCCTTAGTGACATCCCTTGGTGCCGCCTCCCTGTAGGAAGGGTGTCATTCTTGTGTTTCTTTCCCTCCCGGTCCCGTCGGGTCACTCTCGCCCCAGTTCAGACAACGTGGCTTTGTCTAGAGCAACAGCAAGGACAAACTGAATTTTCCAGTACCGCTACCTTTGTCAAGAAGGGCGTGGATACACCACCTGACCGGTGAGCCTCCTCCAGCTATAGAGGTCTGTGCCTCTTGACGGTCTGTGTACTCTCCATGGCAGTCGGACCAGAAGAGCCAGGTGCTTGTGTGGGCCCTTCTTTGAGCAGAGACCTGCAGCCCAACCCCTCCCCTGAAAAGCAGTCTTTGGTCTGGCCTTGTGGCCATGGAAGTGGATTGAACCACATCTCTCCAAAAGCCGTAACGCAAGCGTGGTTGGCCTTCAAATGAGACTAGGAGCAGAAAGATGAGGTGCTGTGGAGAAAACACCTTTTGAGTTCTTGCTGTGTCCTGTGTGGATAGATGGAAGGGAGAAAAGGGTTCCCTACCCTGAACTCTTATGTTCAGGTGAGTGGCTTACAGTCAGCAGTCAGGAGGCTCGTTGGTTACTTGAATTGGAGCAAGTGGTATTTCTCTAAGGCCTCAATGTCCATTTCTGTACAAATAATAAGAATTAGTGTCCACTGAACTTGTCCTAAGGGCCAGCAGCTAAATGCCTTATGTGACCATCACATTTAGACAAGGTTCCCGATAAGCAGGCATGGTTGGTAATTGCTTTTATGAATGGCAAATAATGAGTCGTCCTGCGATTTACAAAGGGCCCGCTCTTCCCATGATGCTGTCCTGCCTTCTGTCCGTAGAACAGGGGTCATTCTTTCTCCCTTGGCTCAGAGGCCTGAGTGACCTGGAAGGGCCCTGGCCCAGAGCACACACGCAAAACGAAATCAAACCTAGGGTTCGCAAGGGGAAACCCTGGTGAAGGGAGGGATATATTGGGAGGATGGTGTTGACACATCCACACTCCTGTATGTAAAACAGATCAGGAGTTCCCATCGTGGCGCAGTGGTTAACGAATCCGACTAGGAACCATGAGGTTGCGGGTTCGGTCCCTGCCCTTGCTCAGTGGGTTAACGATCCGGCGTTGCCGTGAGCTGTGGTGTAGGTTGCAGACGCGGCTCAGATCCCGCGTTGCTGTGGCTGTGGCATAGTCTGGTGGCTGCAGCTCTGATTCAACCCCTAGCCTGGGAATCTCCATATGCCGTGGCAGCAGCCCAAGAAATAGCAAAAAGACAAAAAAAAAAAAAAATAGATCAGCATACACACTACTACGTATAAAATAGAAGTGGGACAAGGACCTCCTATACCGCGCAGGGAACTTTACTCCATGTCCTGTAATCACCTGTATGGGAAAAGAGAATGGATGTGTGTGTAGGGATACCTGATTCACTGTGCTGTGCACCTGTAGCTAATGCAACATTGTTCATCAGCTGTATTCCAGTACAATAGAATTTTTAAAAATACTAGTTCAGCAGCGATGTGGAGGCAACACTGAACAGTGTAACACCTGTTAAAAGCTGTCCATCCAGTTTTCTTGGGGGTTTCCTTCTCCTTGCCATCTCCTGTTATCCCGACACCATCTCTGTCCTTGCCACAGCTCCCTGTGTCTTGTGGTCTTCCTCTGTTTGTGTTCATTTTGAAACACGAGATAGTCCCTGACCCGAGGGCTGAGCTTAAAGCCTTGAACTGCTTGGAAGAAAATGTTTTCTATTCTGATTGAATGTTGTGATTTGTGTCAAGGGCCATGATCTGGCAGAGGCTGGGTTGAGACAGTACTCAGGCTCGTGTCAGTGCAGGTCCAAGACACCGCCTTAAGAGTGGAGGGGGGGGGTTCCCATGGTGGTGCAATGGTAACGAACCCGACTAGTATCCATAAGGATGTGGGTTCCATCCCTGCCCTTGCTCAGTGGGATAAGCATCTGACATTACCACGAGCTGTGGTGTAGGTCACAGACATGGCTTGAATCTGGCGTTGCTGTGGCTGCGGTGTAGGTGGGCACCTGTAGCTCTGATTCACCCCCTAGCCCGGGACCTTTCATATGCCACAGATGCAGCCCTAAAATGATTTTTAAAAATAAAAAAAGAAGAATGGAGAGCGATGAATAACTCGTGTCTCATTGAGAACGTGACGCTGGGTACACTGGGGAAGGGATGTGATCTTGCCACTGCCTACCAAGGGTAATGGAATCCAAAGAGGCTGATATCAAGCCATGCCAATTAGTGGGGCATAAGCCATACTGCTGGCCAGCACAAAATCTCCAACATGTCCTCAACTTCAGCCACTACATACCAGTGTCAAGAAGCGGCCACATCCTCATAGTCCAGCCCTGTGACTTAATAATGCTGTCCTTTGAATTAACTTGTTGTTGGGTTTTGTTTATTTGTTCATTTTGCTTTTCAGGGCCACCTCTGCAGCATATGAAAGTTCCCAGGCTAGGGGTTGAATCAGAGCTGCAGCTGCCAGCCACAGCCACAGCCACAGCCACAGTCACAGCCATGCCTGATTTGCCATGTCTGTGACCTACACCACAGCTTATGGCAATGCCGGATCCTTAACCCACTGAGCAGGGCCAGAGATCAAGCCTGCGTCCTCATGGACCCTAGTTGGATTCGAGACTGCTGAACCACAACGGAATCTACCAGGACAAACTCTTTTTAAAGTATAAATAACTACATCCGAAAGGCAGACGTTACATCACGGCTCTAACTTGAATTCCATCATCATTTGCCACAAATAGAAGGTTCCATTGAAATGTGCTCAAAACTATTAACTTATCTGCAGCCTATGCTCATGTCAGGGACCGGACTTTGGGAAAGAGGAAGGAGGGAACTTTCCTCGTCTGCTGACTTCCCCGCTGCCCTTTTCTGACTGTGGAAATGTCTCATCTCCACAATCCTCTTAAAGCCACATAAAAAGAGCAAAGACATGGAAAGAAAATCTGTAAACGGCCCTTCTGTGTAATTCTGGACATTTCGGGTTTTTGCCTTTTTTTTTTTTTTAGCCCCCCACCCCCAGCATGTGCCCCCACCCCCAGCATGTGGAACTTCTGAGGCCAGGGATTGAAACCCACGCCCCAGCAGTGACAATGCAGAATCTTTAACCTGCTGAGCCCGGGGAACTCCCAGCTCTGGATATCTCGAGAATAATGC
This sequence comes from Sus scrofa, assembly GCF_054392235.1. NCBI lineage: Eukaryota > Metazoa > Chordata > Mammalia > Artiodactyla > Suidae > Sus > Sus scrofa. The sequence goes on from NC_139401.1 coordinate 8,427,946, forward strand.
CAGGTGAGACCCAAAGGGATTTTCAGAAAGCAGGGACAGCTCGAGTCCCAGAGGGAGCAAACCCTGATAAACCTCAGGATCTTTGCAAAACGAAGCTAGTTTTCTACTGTAATAGGACGTGTTCAGAGAACAGTCCTCCCTGTATTTGAGCACAGTCTTGTCTCCCAAGGTCCTTGGTAGATTAGGACTGAAAGTGTGAAGCACAGCCATGGAAACGTCCCGGAAGGGGTGTGAAAGGATGCAGACAGAATCCAGTTTCCTTTGCTTGGACCCTAGAGCCTTGCTCCTAATTTTTCCTCTTCCTTTCGTCCCTTTCCCCTCTTTTTCCTAACTTGCCTCCTCTGAACCTTCACAAAGTGTAGGACTCACATGAACAGTTCTCAAGAGAACTGCTCTCATAGTTGCTAGGAGGAGATTCCATCAAAGACCCTCTGGAAAGGGTCATGCACAACAGAAACATCGCCTCTCCTCCAGCTGCACGGGTGGGGCCCCACGCTGGGATACGTGCCCTTACAGGAAGGCACATGGCAGGGCTTGCTCTTGCTCCCCTGAGAGCAAACACTAAGAAGAGGCCCTGGGAGCACACGGCAAGGTGGTGGCCACCTACAGGTCAAGAGAAGAGGCGTCAGAAGGAAACCAACGTTGCCAGCATCTTCGTCTCCCATGGCCCACCGTCTAGAACTGTGAGAAAATGCATTTCTGTGGCTTAAGCCACCCAGTCTTTGGTGTTTTGTTATGCAGCACTAGCTGACTAATAGATATTTTGTTATAATTGACCATCTCCATAGCAGGAAGTGGTAACCCTGTTTCTTACTAACTCTTACCTACTACCAGATATCAGACATGTGCATGGGTTTTTTTTCACTCTGCTCTTTACCCCGAAAGGCTGATGAACTCTTTAAGGGGAAGGACCATTTTGTCTATCTAGGCATTTATGCTTATGTCTTATTTAGGGTAGGGAGTCTATAAAGTAGTTTTGATGGCTGAAATTTAGCATTAGCAGTGATTTTGGTGGGGCGAAGGTTTCTCCACTTACTAAAACATTTTCTTTCAGACCATGTTCATTTATAATCTGAGGGAGAACCAATGTGAGGTATATGGCATCTCGATGCAAATGAGAGAGAAGGAGTAAGGAAGGGATCCTGTTTTTTAAAATCCGAGAGTAAAGTCATAAACTGAGTCAAATATGCTTCTCCCTTCCAAGAGCTGGCCTCTCCCTCCTTCTCAATATGCTCTATGCACAGTTCCCTCTACCCACTTGCTCATATTATTTCCACAGCTATGTTCTTCCTTCTATTCATTTTCACAGAATTTTATCACTTTAAGCCCAGATGAAGACCCACTTCCTAGAAGAAAATTTCTGAACTCATTCTTTACACGGCGGAGATCTTATTCTTTTCTCTTTGAAGTTCGACTAGGCGATAGTACCTGAGGTTCAAATATATCCTTGGGTTCTTGTATTTCTTTTTTTAAAAAATTTTTATTGAAGTAGAGTTAATATACAAGGTTGTGATCATTTCTGCTGTATAACAAAGTGATTCCATTATATGTGGATGCACATCCATTCTTTTTCAGATTCTTTTTCCGTATAAATGATCACAGAATGTTGGGGAGAGTTCCCTGTGATAGACAGCAGGTCCCCATTGGCCCATCCTTCCATAGACCTCAGTGTGCATATGCCAATCCCACACCTGAATCCATCCCTCCCCCTACCTGTCCCCTTTGGTTATCATATGTTTGTTTTTAAAGTCTGAGTGTCTGTTTCTGTTCTGCAGATAAGTTCATTTATATCCTTTTATTAGATTCCACATATAAATGATATCATACGATGTTTGTCTTTTACTAACTTTATTTAGTACAATAACGTCTAGGTGCGTCCACGTTGCTGCTGCAGGTAGTAGTATTTCATTCTTTTTCATGACTGAGTAGTATTCCATCATGTATATGTACCACATCTTCTTAATCCATTCATCTGTTGAGGGCCATTTAGGTTGATTCCATGTCTTGGCAATTGTGAATAAGTGCTACAGTGAACATAGGGGTCCACCAGTCTTTTCAAATCATGGTTTTCTCTGGATACATACCCAGGAGTTGGATTGCTGGATCATATGGTAGTTCCATATTGAGTTTTCCGAGGAGCCTCCACACTGTTTTCCACAGTGGCTGCCCCAGTTGACAGTTCTACTCTCAGTGTAAGAGGGTTGCCTTCTCATGCAAAGTACGTGCTGTTTCTCCCACCAGCTCGTTGCTCAGTGAAGAGTAGCATCTTTCTCCTTCTTGGACAGCCCGTCACACTGGGTACTGAGCTGTGCACACCGTTTAAGGGGCTCCTTCATTCACTAACATCATCTTGGGATAACTTGGTTCCTGGTTTTTATCATTTGTGCCTTCCACAGTTTTTGCGCAATTATTTTGAAGTATTTGCATCGTTCATCAGACACCCGGAGGAGCAGAAGGTCCATTTTTCATCCTCTGAAATATTAAGTTGGTGGCTCGTATCACAGAGAAGTCTTTTTAGGCTCATTGCTGGGTTAATGAGGGCCTTGAATACGGTTTTCTGCAATTGTCCTGGGTTGGACTGCTTTTGATCCCCTCCTTCTGGCAGCCTTTGCACCTTGTCCATTTAGTACCCCTTAAAATCCGTGTCCAGGCATTTCCAGCATGAGCCCAGCATTGGAGGTGATGGGTCCTCTCCGAATCAGTTGATGGCCAGGGAAGAAGAGGCACTTGATCTCGAATGTCTGGGGAACCCCCGTTAGTCACTGAGGTAAACAGCAGGGTTTGCCTAATGGGTGGTTGCTGTGGAAACCAGGACCCGCTGCCCAAGCTGGGTGTGATGCCGCAGTGGGTTGGGTGGGGGTTGGACGTGGACTAAGCGGGCCTGGGGAGGGTCGTATAGTCCTGACCCAGCCTTGCAGGTACTTAGGGCATGAAGCATGAGACCGAATCTAGCACATTTAAAGGAGCCAGTCAGCAAATGGAAAAAGCAATAATTCATCCATTTTAAACTCTTCGGTGAAGTCCATGTGTGCCTTTAATCTCCTTAGAAATCTGAGGAAGATCTTTTCATAGTTGTTCTGGTTTGGACTTACTATTTGCATGAAAATTATAAGTAGTCTTTGAGAGAATTAAAGGTGAAACTTTTTGTGGATATATTCAAAGTTGAAATTCATTTTATAGAATCTCATTTACTCCATCTTTGCATTATTAGATATACCTGTTTTTAATTTTTTAATTTAATTTTGTACTGCGGACTCTAGTGTTTGTAATGCATCTTTAACACCTTCAAATAATAAGTTACCCCTTGACTTACTAGGTAAGAAGCTTAACTACCCATCTTGTCTTTTGTGCTCCTTTTTGTCATACATTTTACTTCAATGTGTATGTTAAACCCATAATTTATTATTAGATTGTGCTCTTTACTGTAATTTTCTCTAAAGAAATTTTGAAACAAGGAGGTGGAAGTCTTATATTTGCCCACATATTTAACCCTCTGTCACTTTTCACTTTGTATAAATTCCATTTTCCATCTGGCATCATTTCCTTTGTGCCTGATGAGTTTTGTTTGCTGTTTCTATATTATTATTATTATTATTATTTTATTTTTAGGGCCACACCCACAGCACATGAAGTTCCCAGGCTAGGGGTCGAATCAGAGCTACAGCTGCCAGCCTACACCACAGCCACAGCATCTCAGGATCTGAGCCGCAACTGCAACCTACACCACAGCTCACGGCAATGCCAGATCCCCAACCCACTGAACGAGGCCAGGGGTCAAACCTGCATCCTCATGGATGCTGGTCGGGTTCGTTTCTACTGCACCCCAGTGGGAACTCCTGTTTGCTGTTTCTTAAAGTGCGGGTGAAAAGCTGAGAAATTTTCACTGGGTGTAGCATTATAGACTGACAGGTGGTTGGTTGTTTTTGTGTTTGTGTTTCCCTTTTCAGTTCTTTGCAGTAGCCATCTCACTGCCTTCGGGATAGCATGGTTTCCATGGAGCGAGAGGGTCTGTCTTAATTCACAGGAGACCACTGAGTGGTTAACAGGCTGATGTATATATCCAAATAGATTTATACACTCCTCAAAATCAGAATCTCGGTCTGTTAACGCTGGCACAAGTTCCTGTCAGCGACATCCGTCTGCAGTGTTCTCCTGGAAGTTTGTGCTCTGGATGTACGTGGGGGCTGATCATCCCTATGGACGTGAACTTGACTCGCTTTGAAGAAGGAGGACAGTTAGGAACTTAACTGCCTAATTCATTGCAGGAAGCAAAGGGTTAATCAAAGTACAGGTGACCCCAGAGATGGCACTGCCTTCTTCACTGTACTCCATGTGTCCTTGGCATTGGTCTGCCAGTGTGCCCTGTCTGGGTCACGCTGTTTCAATGGCTCTGGAAACCACAGCTATGTCTGGACTATTCTCTAGAACCCAGTCATGAAAAGTTTGACTCACCAATCTGTCTAATTCTGTAGAAATCCCTCTCTGTTAGTGGAAGGATTGCCTACATTTTTTTTTTTCCATTATGTAACTGGTCAAAGAACTAATTGGACTAGAATCAGCTGAATTTTTTTTTTTTTTGCATCTTATGTACATACTTTTACAAACAGCATTCCATAAACGAGGCATTGGTTGTGTTACTGAAATTGCAGTGCTGGGTTTCACATTTTAATGTCAGTTTTAACTTCTGGGTATCATGTTCAGTAGGCATCATCAAAGGCATCCACCAACATCTTCATTTTGTCTGTCTTAAGTACCAGGGAATGGGGGTGGGGATGCTGACCTGTGCTGTGCCTCAGTGGAGCTGTGCATGTGTTCTCGTTGTTTGCTTCCTTTATATAAAAAGTAAAATGGTGCTGCCATGTAGGGTTTTTAAAAACTATTTTTAGAACATGCTTATACAATGTTTACATTGCTTTAAAATTATTTCTTTGAAGTGTAGTTGATTTATAATGTTGTGCTTATTTCTGCTCTACAGCAAAGTGGTTTCACTTATACATATATACAGTCTTTTTCATAATCTTTTCCGTGATGTTTATCACAGGTTATTGCATAGAGTTCCCTGTGCTATACAGTAAAACCTTGTTGAGTATCTATTCTACATACAGTAATTTGCATCGTCTAATCCCAAACTCCCAATCCTTCCCTCTCATACAGTTTTAAAGGTTACTTTTCATTTACAGTTATTACACAATACTGGCTCTATTCCCTGTCTTGTACAATACATCCTTGAGCCTGTCTTAACCCCAGCAGTTTGTACCTCTCTCTCCCTTGCCCTGTTGCCCCTCCCCGCCACTGGTAACAGTAGTTTGTAGTTTGTTCTCTGTATCTGTGAGTCTGCTTCTTGTTTGCTACAATCTTTAGCTTGTTGTATTTTTTAAGATTTTGCAATGCTGTGATATCATATGTTATTTGTCTTTGTATGACTTACTTCACTTAGCATAATGCCTTCCAAATCCATCCATGTTGCTACAGATGGCAAAGTGTCATTGTTTGTTATGGCTGAGTAGTATTCCAGTGTGTGTTATGTGTGTGTGTGTGTGTGTGTGTGTGTGTATCACATCTCTTTTATCCATTCATCTGTGGATGGACACTTTGCTTCCAAATATTGGCAACTGTAAATGATGCTGTTTTACAGTAAACACTGACATTTTAAGTGAAACTTATTTGTGTTCTCACAAATGAATTCCAGATGAAACAGACAATTACTATCTTGGTTTTATGGCTGTTGTCTTTGCTGTGTTAAAAACTGCAAAATCATCAAGGTGAGAGATAAAACAATAAAGAAATTAAACTTCAAAAGACATGGGATAGGGAAAAAAAGCATATAAAGTAGAAGCGGGTTGTTGACGAAGCAGGGACAAAATCCTTAGAAAACAGAAACTGTGTATTTCCTCCAGGAAAAGAAAGTAAATTTGAAAATCCTGCTTAAAATACTACTTAGGATGCCAGATTACCCAGAAGTGGATGACTGTGAAGTCAGAATGGAACACAGTTTCTTCCAGATTGACTTTGCAGTGAACTTAAAGGGCAGGGAAACTTAAAGCAGTTTCCTTCTAAGAAAACCGCTGGTCAGTAATTGGTTCTGCAAGGTCTGGGCTGCAGCCAGCTTGGCAGCTGGGCAGCTCAGGGCAGCCTCCCTGACAGTACACAGTAAGCAAAGGCACAGCACCTCTGCCCTCTCCCCCAGCTCATACCCCACACCAACCCCTCAGCTGGTGGATTCCACAGGTGTTAGAATTCCTGAAAGATGGTGCAACTCTCGTTACTTCATTGAACTCGATTCAAAAGACAATATCTACAAATGATGACAGTGAAAGAAAGTGCACAGTGATGAGCTGAATTTACATGGAAAAGTTCGTCTTAAACCTGATGTGAAGTGATCCATGCCAGCCCCTTGTGAAAACCGGCACACAAACATGAAAGCAGGTGCATTTTGCTGCAGTCGTTCCATTATTCATTTAATAGCATTGATGAGCATCCTCTGTGTGCCAGGCAGTGATTAATGCCCTGCATAAATCAAGATAAAGAAGACATTTCCTGCCTGGTGAGGGAACCGTTGTAGACAGTGGTGGTCATTGATGGGGCACTGTGGGCACCACTTCCAAGCATCTTAGAAGATGATGTGTTGGAATAAACACCAGGAGGCAGATCAGATTGACTCTCATAGAATCAATGACTCTCGTTAGATCAGTTAAAAAGAATTTATAAGGATGCTGGAATTATTTATTTGCCAACTATTGTAATTACCCCACACCGGGAGTTGTACCTGTCATTTTTCAGGAAAGGTTATAACTCATTAGTGCCAACCCTTGGAGACAAAGGGGGATGACTCCAGTACAGAAATATGTAAGAAGGACACTGTGAAAAAGGGCAGAGGTATTTTATTCTCAGAACAGTGGCCTTAATATATTACCAATTTCTGAAAGCAGGGTCATAATTTCAAGCCAAAAAGGATATTTTTGGAGTATACATTTTGCTTTTACGTGATGGTAATTATGCTTTTCATAAGAGTTTATTTACTCATTTCTCTATCTCAAAATATGTTCATCTATGAGTTCCTGCTGTGGCACAGCAGTATCAGTGGCATCTCTGGAGCTCAGGGACCCAGCTTCGATCCCCAGCCCGGCACAGTGGGTTAAGGATCTGACTTTGCAGCCAGCTGTAGCTTAGGTCACAACTGTGGCTTGGATCTGATCCCCGGCCCTGGGGAATCCATAAGCCGTGGGGCGACCAAAAAAGAAAAAAAAAATGTTCATCTGTGCTGCTGTATGTCCTTATATAACTGATCTGTTCGTTTTATAATTCATAAAAAGAAGCTTTAATAAAAGACACTGCTCAGAACTATTTCTCCTGCTTTGGTGTAATGCAAATGCTAGGAGTTTAAAATGGAGAACAGTCTCAGCTAGAACTTATCAAATGTTATTGTGTGTAAAGCTTCGGGGGTTGGCTTAAGACACAGGTGCTGATCCAGCAGGCCTGGGTTGGGGCCGGAGCATCTGCATTTCTCACCATCCCCAGCGGATGTTGCTGTGCTGGTCTGTGGGCTGCACTTGGAGCAAGGAGTCTGACCCACTCTGTCTTGTCCATTTCAGTGAAGCCATTTCTGCAGGTGGTCCTGGTAACCTTTCCTGGAATAGCCACTCACAGGGACCACCAATCACCTTTCACTTTGCCTCACACTTAAAATAAGAGCATTGTCTCCATATTTGCAGAGTCAAACTGGCTTTCATCCCAAATCCCATCCCCTTACACAGGTTTGTCTGGAAGGGATTTCCTTTTCTTTCCTTCTCTCTCTCTCTCTCTTTTAAATCTTTTTAGGGCCTCACCTGCAGCACATGGAGGTTCTCAGGCTAAGGGTCAAATCAGAGCTGCAGCTACCGGTCTACACCACAGCTGCAGCAACACCAGATCTGAGCCGCATCTGTGACCTACACCACAGCTCACGGCAAAGCCGGGTCCTTAACCCACTGAGCAAGGCCAGAGATCGAACCCACATCCTCATGGATCCTAGTCGGGTTCATTACCGCTAAACAACAACCACAGGAACTCCTGGAAGGGATTTCTTAATTTGAGGGATAGCGGGCAACTTGGAACAGTTTCCCAGACACTGTCATGATCTTTACAGCGCCCTTAGAAAGGAATCTGCCTAAAATCAGCACTATTCGTGCTGGTGGGATGGACGGTTTTGTTATTTGTCTTGTTTTCGTGTGACAGTGGCTGTATGCTAATGGGGAAAGATAATAGGCACATTTTAGTCTCCTCTCATCCAACCTGGACACAGTGGCCATCATGAATGACCCAGGTTAGAGGCTTGTTTTTTTCAAATGACTATCATGATAGCAATCACAGTGTTAACTCAAACTGCTTGAATGCTTACCGTGTGTTATTTGCTGCAAGATGACATCAAACTCTAGCTGTGCTGTGGCGAGACTCCGTTTTGAGATGTTAACTGGTTCATTCTTTGTATCCTTTATCGCAACGTAAAGTGAAGCAAAGATTAAGCACACACACATTTTTCCTTGTTTCTCTGTATGGAGCTCGCGAAGCCCCACCTTGCTGGTCCCCGACGCCCCCGTCTGGGGGGTGAACATGGCAGTGCCTTTTCTGTCTTCTCCTCTCTGCTCTCTCCGGGAAGTCTCCGTTCATCTCCCCTGCACTGTGACTTCTTCTTGGCCTTGGTAGTGACCCGTCCCCCCTCTTACTATAAAGGTTCCTCTACATTGCTGGGGTCCTCAGAGAATCAGAAAACTGTTTCCATCCCTCTTAGCGCTGTTGGCACTCTGCCACAGCCACCTTCTACAAAGATTCCCTTTTGCAGGAAGAGGCTGCTTCCTGTCAGAACTTCATGTCACGGGAGGGTGCCGAAATGCACATGTGCGTATAGATACATAGAAAGAATCTGAGATATACATATATTCATTCTCAGATAATTTTCCATGTTAGGTGACTACACGATACTGAGTAGCGTTCCCTGTGCCATGCATTGGGTCAGAATGAAGACCTCAAAGAAAGGTTAACACCTATCCGTCTCAAACTCTTCCAAAAAACCTATCTGAACTCATACTGTGAGGCCACCATCACCTTGATACCAAAAACCAGACAAAGATACCACAGAAAAAATTACAGGAGTTCCCCTTGTGGCTCAGCAGGTTAAGAACCTGACAGGCATCTCTGAGGACGCAGGTTCGATCCCTGGCCTCGCTCAGGGGGTTAAGGATCTAGTATTGCTGTGAGGTATGGTGTAAGTTGCAGACCTGGCTTGGATCCCACATGGCTGTGGCTGTGGTGTAGACTGGCAGCTGCCGCTCTGATCTGACCCCTAGCTTGGGAACCTCCATATGTGAGTGCAGCCCTAAAAAGCAACGATAAATAAGTAAATAATTACAGGCCATTATCACTGATGAGCATAGATGCAAAAATCCTCAACAAATACTAGCATGCTGTATCCAAAAATACACTCAGAGGGTCCTACACCATAATCAAATGGGTTTTATCCCAGGGGTGCAGGGATTTTCAATTTCTGTTCTCTTTTGTTAAGATTTTCTTATCTGGCTATAATCTCCCAAGTCTAGGATGAAGCTCTCTTTTTTCCCCCTTTTTGAATTGCAGCTGAAGGAAAGTTTCATTGTTCAAAAACAAACCTGTCTTCTAGACATTCTTTTAATCCCCACCAGGTAAACTGATGTCATTTTTATTAATAGCATGAACAATTGGCAATTAAGGATTTTTTTCCACACAAAAAGAAATTTTAACGAAAGTTGTGAGCAATCAAAGCAGAGTGATTTTGCTAAGATGGAAAGGAAAATTATATGCATCCTCGAACCCGTGCTGAGAAGTTTGCAGAATATTTCATGTGAGTCTGGAGGGGCTGTGAGGAGTGCTGTCATTTCTCTGCATTCTCAGGGAGGGAGCTGGCGTCCTGTGACTTCGTAACACCCCTAGAATATCTCGGTGAACTATGGCCCACAGATGTCTGATGGAGCAAACAGACCACGGAACACCCGCCTCTCATGAAACCTCCACTTGAGCATTTTGAACTTGCTCCAGATTTATGGCTCCTAAATCCAAAGACAGAACACACATCTTATGACTCCCCTTCCTTATGTAAGACGATACCAGACACACCACGCTGTAGGCAGGCCCCCGAGGGTGCCGGGCTAGCAGTGTGTGAACAGCTTCCCGCGGCACTTGGGGCAGGTCTGGAAGATCACTTAACGCCCCCATTCTCCACCTTCTCCTAAGGATGCTGCCATTGATACGTGTAAGGAAACGGAACCCCTACTAAAACTTGCAGGCTTAGGAATACAATCTCTCCGCTTGGAATTGTCCCGTTCTTTACCCATTGGGCCATGTGTACTTTTGGACTGGAGTGTCCCATTTCTGGCGTTTCGCCGTGATGGATGTCTCCTCTTAAGCATAAAACACTCTCAGCTCGTCTCCCACACTAGACACAATGAAATGAAGAAGTAGCATGGCAGTTCTCCTTTTCCCCTCGTAGCATGATTCATATTTGAGATGAGAAAGGTCATGGTCACTTAGAAGGAGTTGGGGTGCAAAGAACGTCAAGGGGAGTGTCTCCGGTTTTCGGGGACCAGAGTGCACAGCAGGTGAGCTCTATTTCTGGGGGTCTTCGAGGGAAACAGAGCCTGTGAACTCCATCTCCAGAGGGAACTTAGCGTCCATGGGAAAGGTTGTGGTGTAGGTTTCTGGGATCACGGGTTTAATTGGGGGACCTCTCACACGAATGAGGTACAGCCTCCGTGGGCAAATCAGGTTCACCCCTGAAAAAGACATATTCCATGAGACCTGTTCCTTTTCAAAATTTGGCCCTAGTTCCCAGAATGGAGCAAGGGTTTGAGGCAGGGATCAGGGAACCAGGGCCAGGGGGGGCACAGACTCCTTCTGAAAGTAAGGTTGATACCTGGGGATTGGCCAGTCAGAAAAGGGATGAGCAGCTGATGATGGAATCAGTTTCCACTGGAGGCACTGCTCATGCCATCTTTTTTTAGTTTTTTTTTTTATTGTCATTGATTTACAGTGTTCTGGCAATTTCTGCTGTACAGCAAACTGACTGAGTCCTATATATATATATATATATATATATGTATATATATATATATATATATATATATATTCTTTTTTTTTTTACATTATCCTCCATCATGTTCCATCCCAAGTGATCAGATGTAGCTCTCTGTGCTCTACAGCAGGACCTCATTGCTCATGCCATCTTCACGTGAATACCACACACCCCAGTGAGTAACACATTTTATTATTTAGGAACAAGCATTCACTTTTAACCTGATGTCATGTGGGTTCTAGAGGCCACCAGGAAGTGGCTAGCTTGGGGGAAGGGCCATTTCGTCCACCTCAGCACTCTGAACCCCCTGGTGAAATGACCTCTCCCCTCCTCTGGGGTGGGGGCCACTTCCTGGGGGAGCTGTGGCCCAGGAGAGCCCTTCCAGGATGCTCTTCTTCATCTCAAGGAGACTCAACAGTACAGGAATTTCAAAAGCCTAAGACGCGTAAAGCCATAGTGCTTTAGCTGGAATCTCCTTGGCTCAACGCCTTCTGCTCGCTCCCCCCCTAAGACTGAGGCATCTGTGAGGAAGAGACCACAATTCCTCCCAGGACAGAAGGAGGAAAAAACTTTCCAGCCAAATCTCAGGTATCAGGGCCATTTGTCACCCCCCTAGGCGTTTCATTGAGTGGCTGGAACTGCTTACAATATGCTTAAAGCCCATTCAAAATAAAAATGAGAAATTCAACAGTCATTTATTTTATTCCATCAGACCTATTTTTTTTTTTTTCCCTTCCCCTAGCCCCTGTGCCTTCCCCTGAGACAAGGGAACTAAAAGATGCACTTTTTCCCATACGGAGAAAGATTGTTGACACCAAGGATTTCTGGCCCAAAGCCCTCATATATACAGGCCATGTGGATACATTTCTGAGAATCAATAGTGACATTGAACCTCGTGTACGAACAAATTACATCCCTGTGATGAAACTTGGATTCTGCCTATGGACGCTAAGTTTGAAGTAATTACTTTTTTCATAGTTCATTTGATAATGCTACTTCTGTGAACATTTTCTGTAAATTTGGGGTAGTCATAGAATGAAGCATAGACCGCATTATATTATATAGCTCACCATCCTGAAATAAGCACTTTATAAAGAGTCTGCTGTTAAAGTTCAAATCTGGAAGAGCGTAATAGTTTCCAGCTTCTCCATTTGGCACCAGGCTTTGCAGAAATTCTGCAGTTGCTGCTGAGCAGTTTAGGAATCCTAGACATTTTGCAGGCATAATGTGTCATCCCAAACAGCTTGAGAAACCTAAATATTATTAGGCATGTTTCTGCTTAAGTTCCACTGCACTTGATGGTGCCAGACATTCTGCTGTCTTCCTCTTCAGTGTTTACTCTAAGTTCTTGCACTTCCTTTCTGCTTTCCTAGAACCCGATGTTTGTACATCGGGTAGTCTAATAGGACAGCACAAGTTTTTCAGAAAGCAAGGTCTAACACTAGAATTCATTCGTCACAGAATCTAGTCAGCATGGCGTCAAAAACTATTTATTGGTTAACCAGCAATGTGCAGTTATTTCTTTGTGCATTTTTTTCGTTCTACTTATTCATGTTATCCCAAGTTCTCTTTTGTTTTAGTCACCTTTAATTTTGATATGGTTCCAAGCATACCAAAAATGTCTAGTTATAGAAAAATGGAAGTAAACATTGACGAAGATTGAGGACATGGTAAAAGTTTGCCACAGGAGTTGCTGTTGTGGCTCAGTGGGTTAAGAAACCGATGTTGTCTCTGTGAGGATGAGGGTTCGATCCCTGCCTTTGCTCAGTGGGTTAAGGATCTGGCGTTGCCGCAGGCTGTGGAGTAGGTCACAGATATGGATCATATCCGGTGTTGCTGTGGCTGTGGTGTAGGCCGGCAGCTGTAGTTCCGACTCAGCCTCTGGCCCCAGAACTTCCACATGCTGCAGGTGCAGCGGTAAAAAAAAAAACCTCAAGAGTTTGCTATATTTACTTTGCTCTATTCTGTGAATCTATCAACTAGGTATCAATCTATCAATTATCTATCCATCTATCTGTATGAGCCAACTATCTAATATCCTCTCTCATGTATCTTTCCTTGTGTATACACCCGATACCTACACATACACCTATATACAAAGTACATGCTAAGTTTTCTGAACGCTTTGAAACTAAGCAGCACTTAGTTTCCGCATAGCACTAAATATTTGGGTGCGGAATTCCAAAGGCTAAAGAGTGCATCAAGCTAGTACCAGTATCCAAGCCAGGAAATCGAATGGGTTTAATACTGCTATCCCATTCACAGCCTTATTCAGACTTTGCCCGCGGTCTCTATAACTGCCTTTGTCGTCATTTTTCCTCATCCAGGAGCCAGACCGCAGTTGTGACCTGTGGTGTGTGGTCCCATCTTTAATGACCTCCTTTCTGGAGGAGTCCCTCAGTCTCTTGCGCTTTATGACCATGATATTTCTGAAGGTCGCAAGCCACTTCTTCTGTTGCATACCCTTTCACCCTAGTTGATCTAATGGGTCCTCTTGATTGGATTCGGCCCGTTCATTTCAGGCAAGAATGCCATGTACATGTGCCCTCTATGGCAGCCTAGCAGGAGCATGCATGCTGCCCCTTTATCTCACCATCGGGTTGTGCAACCTCATTACTTGGTTAAGGCCACGTCTCCCTGGTTTTCTCCCAGGAAGTTGCTCATTTCCCCCTGGCAATTCGTAAGAAATTTGTGGACCTGACAAATTGTTGAGCTCTTTGGGGACCTGGTTCATTGAGCTCACTTTGACGTCTGGTTGGTATTGCTGTCAGTGTGACGGGTGCCCACTGCTGATTGCCTAACTCCATCTCTAGAGTGTTTATTAGTGGCTAAAGAAGGCTCTCCCTTCTCCTCTGTGGTCTTATTCACCATCAGTATGGACGCGTGGATGACACAAACACAGGTTTTCTTAAGCAAGTGAGTCCCTTCAGACTGGCATTTGTGCCCTTTTGAGATAATCCCAACATTTTGTCAGCCCATCACCGCAGTTCCTTCAATGTCAGGATGGAGATAAAAATAAACCTAGAATGATGGTCTCCATCTATTCATTAGTAAGAGAATGCACTGGTTTCCATGATGGTAAATAACTTTATCTCCAGGCCATTCTCCTAAGTGTTGGCAGCACCCCAAAGTGATGCAGATAAATTAAAAATATGTAGGATCTAGGAATCTCTTTCATGTTCTTGCCCAAAGAGCATTCAGAAGGAGAGATGTCCACAGCCTTCTATGAATACAGAAATTGTGCCTGCAAACCAAACTTAGCAATGATACTGTGTTAAAATATTTGAGTTGAGGGAGACATAATGTGGTAAAGATGGTGACAAAATAATTATTTTTGGAGTTCCCGTCATGGGTCACTGATTAACAAATCTGACTACAAACCATGAGTTTGCAAGTTCAATTCCTGGCCTTGCTCAGTGGGTTAAGGATCCAGTGTTTGTGAGCTGTGGTGTAGGTCCCAGACGCGGCTCGGATCCCGTGTTGCTGTGGCTGTGGTATAGGCCGACGGCTACAGCTCTGATTGGACCCCTAGCCTAGGAACTTCCATATGCTGTGGGTGCGGCCCTAGAAAAGACCAAAAAATTTAAAAAAAAATTAAAAACTAATTATTTTCATGAACACCTAACAGCATTTAAATGTCAAAATCTAGCATTTGGTTGTTCATTGACTGACTGTCTTGTCAGCATTGGCAAATTCTTTTTGAACCCTGATTTTTCAGCTGCTTTTGAATAGTCCTGAATGTTCAGGGTACCTACCACCTCTTGAGAGTGCTTGTCTAATTTTACTCGTTCGCATTTCCTACTTATGAGCTAAGGTCCTCCCTTGAATTCTCTGTCTCTTCTTTGTTTCCATCTGAAGAGTCCTTGTTCACAGTCAGTGTACTTCCCTTCATGCAGTAGCTTCTTTTAGTTTATTTTTCTCATTAGAGTAC
Source organism: Sus scrofa (assembly GCF_054392235.1). Classification (NCBI taxonomy): domain Eukaryota; kingdom Metazoa; phylum Chordata; class Mammalia; order Artiodactyla; family Suidae; genus Sus; species Sus scrofa. The sequence goes on from NC_139401.1 coordinate 8,442,957, forward strand.
AGTTGACTTAGAATGTCATGCCAGTTTCTGCTGTACAGCAAAGGGAGCCAGTCATACATATGGGTACAGTCTTTTTCTCACACTCTCTTCCATCATGCACAGTCTATTCCAGGAGGTTGGATATAGTTTCCCATGCTACACAGTAGGGTTGGAAAATAACTCAGGCCCTGGAACTCACTCTTGGCTAAATATTTCCAGTTCCCATCTGTTTTCAAAGACCTGATTTCAGAAGTTCCTATTGGCTCAGCCGTAATAGCCCAACTAGTATCCATGAGGTTGCAGTTTTAATCCCTGGCCTTGCTCAGTGGGTTAAGGACCTGGTATTGCCATGAGCTCTGGTGTAGGTTGCAGATGGGGCTCAGATCCCAAGTGACTGTGGCTGTGGTGTAGGCCAATGGCTGCAGTTCCAAGTCAACCCCTAGCCGGGCAACTTCCATGTGCCACAAGTGTGGCCCTGAAAAGCAAAAGCAAAAAAAGAAGAAGACTTGATTTGCTGTGCTCTGCAGAGCCTACATCCCAAACGGTACCCATGCTGATTATCTATTATGATTACCTGCAATACTGTGATTATTTCAAAAGGAGTGCTGCCATTGATCATTGATGTCTGCCAGGACCACATGGGAGAGGGTGCCACCATTGATTATTAATACCTGCCAGGACCACATGGGAGCAGGTGGGGTTCCTGTTCCATCCTGTGTTGTGAGTAGAGCCCGCAGTTGGAATATGTACTTAGATGTGGTCTAACCAGGGTAGCATACCTGACCTCGCAGGTGAGATTAAATGACTCTTCTCGTGCTGATCTTTGAGATCATTTACCTTTTAACACATAGTTAGTTTAGAACAGATTTGTAGTCAACTAACATGTCAGGGCTTACATTTCCCTGTGACCCCCTTTCTGGGTCATGGCCTATTATATAAGCTCACTCTTGCCAGAAGGCTGGAAAAATGTCTTGATTGGATAAACTGAAAATATAATGAGGTGAGGCTAAAGAAATACCTATCAGCTTTCTCTCTAGCTTTAAAAAATTATCATGCTGAGCTATAGAATAGGTGAGAATTTACCTCACTTTTATTCATATGAAAGTTATTTTGAGTGTGTCAGAAGACAAGAGTATGTCAATATTTTCAATGGAAAAGCTTTATTTACCTGTTTAATCTTTACCTGATGCATACGTACCCAAAAACATGAACCAGTTATCCTGCGGTAATATTTTTCATAAAGTTTCCCTGTGCTAGAACTCATATATACATTTATTTTTCATTTCATCTGATTCTCCATTTTACATTGTGAATGAAGACAATTTTTAGGGGAAAAATAATAAACCATGGCTGTAAACATTTACCTTAATGAAAAAGATCATTTAGGACTTTATTCTTTGATCAGATACATAACTGTTCCAGGTGTAACAGGTGTTAGAAAGGCTTTTAAAAATTTCGGGAGTGCACTGGTGGCCTGGTGGTTAAAGATCTGGCATTGTCCCTGCCATGGCTCAGGTCACTGCTGTGGTGCAGGTTTGACCTCTGGCCTGGGACCTTCCTTCTTCATGCCGTGGGCATGGCCCAAAAATAAAATAAAATAACAGATTTCAGAGAATACAATAAGCTGTATCCATTGTCTGTAGTCTGAAATGATAAGCTTTGAAAAGAGAAAAGCTGCTGTAAACTAGAAAACAAAGGTAGATGTTGCTGAAAGGAAGATAGCTTTGGTTTCTGTCTATCAAAACAGCTCATCTCAGCACAGTCAGAGTCGTTCACATTCCATAAAGCACTCACTCAAGAGACTCCATGGTCATGGTCCCAGGAATGCCATCTTCCTGAAGACGTTGTGGTTGTGTTGGGAAATGCATACTTTTGACAGCTGGTTGTTGTTTGATTTTTAATTATGTCATCATGATTTTTAAAAATCATAAAAACGCCAGTATTCTTTATGGGAAAGGCTGTAGGTTGTGTTCATTGTCTTTGATGAGCCAGCAGAAACGTGAAGTTTTTCTCAAAAGGAGGAACAGTTGTCCTCTCTTCTTGGAGGAGAGCCTCGGGTGATTAACTCTTCCCCATGAATCCCTGCAATTCTGAGAGGTAGCCAGACCAGACCTTCGCAGACAACAAGAACAGTGATAATAATAGCTCACGTTTGCATAGAATTTTGCATTTGCGTCACAGACTATTGAGGTGCATTCAGACTATTGAGGGTTGAGATAAAAGCTAAGTGTCTGGGAGACCATGTAATTCTGCCCTATGCCTGCAGAGGTGATTGCCACCTCTTTTTTTTGCTAGGGGTCTGATGGGGGCAGTCACCACAGCAATGCCAGATCTGACCGAAGTCTGCAACCTGCACTACAGCTCATGGCAACACCAGATCCTTAACCCATTGAGCGATACCAGGGATTGAACCTGGGTCCTCATGGTTACTAGTCAGATTTGTTTCCACTGAGCCACAACGGGAACTCCCTTTTATTGTTTGTTTCTTTGGCTGGTTTTTTTTTTGGTTTTGATTGTGTGGCCACTTCCTTTTTCCATCCCAAGAATCAAGAAAGAGCCCGAGGCTTAGCTTTTCTCTTGCAGAAAAGCCACTGGCTCCACACGAGGTGTTCAGGAGCTGCGTTTCCTTCCTCTCTGTCCCTGAAGTAGCGTGGTTTTCTTTTAGGACGTCACAGTACAGCAACCAGGCAAGGAGGAGAAACAAAGGAAAACCTTCACACTGTAGACGTGAGATGAGGGTTGGCTGACTATGTCAGTATCTACAGATCTTCCTGTTTGGAAGGTGTGGGAAGGCGGGGAACACAGACTGCCCAGGGAGAGTGGAGAAAGACAAGCAGGTCAGTGCACCCTAACTGGACATTAAAACAAAGCAGCTGGCAGTACGACATTTTGTGAAGTGTTTGTCCCTTATCTAAGTTCCTGTTTCTGGGAGTTCCCTGCTAGCTCAGTGGGTTAAGGATCTAGCATTGTCACAGGAGCAGCCCAGGTCACTGCTATGGTAGAGGTTTGATCCCTGGCCCAGGAACTTCCCCATACCACAGGCTCAGCCAAGCAAAAAAAACAAAAACAAAACAAAAAAAAAACAAAGAGCAATAGGTATTTATTGCCTCACCCTTTCTGTGGGTCAGGAATTTGGTGGCTTAACTGGGTCCTCTGGCTTAGGGTTCCCGATGAGGTTGCACTCACCCGGGACTGAGATGTCTCACACCTGGACTGACTTTCTTCCAACCCATGGATTCAGCTCCTCATGTGCTGTTGGATAGAAGGTCCAGTTCCCTGTCATATGGGGTCTCCATGGGGCAGCTCGCCAGTCACTTCATCAAACAAGCAGGTGAGAAGGACCAGAAAGAGGGCCATTCAGATGGAACTCACAGCCATTTGTGACTTCACCTCAGAAGTCCTACCCTCACACGTGGCCTGTTCTGTTCCTTAGCAGTAAGGTGCTCCTTGCATCCCACTTTTAACAGGAAGGATTGCACGGAACAGGGCCATCTCAGAAGGCTGCCTGCAACCGTGAGCACAGAAGGGAGGTTCTGGAACATTCTCTTTAGAGCAGGACACTTAACAGTTCCACACAGGGGAAAGGGTTGCAGGAATTCTTTCAGAGATTGCAATTCCAACAGACATCCAATTGGCAACATTAAAAGTTGTCTTTTCACCGGAACTGTATCAATGCCTTTAAATAATATGCAGACCTGTATTTTGAGACACTAATGATAAATGTAAATATGTATATTTATTCTTCAGAGCCCTGGATAATACACAAATTAGGTAAGCGCCGTGATTGTTTTATGGCCTGTCACTCCTGAGATGTCAAAATACTGAAAAAAGTCCTAGTGTTACCTCCTGATTCTTCAGCTCTGCAAAAGAATTTAAAAACGTGAGAAAAAGCATGTGCATGTGTATAGAATATAATAAGAAAAAAAATAAACTGCATTTTATTTTTTAACAATGTTACACATATCCAACCTCATTTGCAACTATGCGAAGTCATTTTTTATTTTTTAATTTTAAAATGTTTAAAAATTTTTAATTTAGTTTTGAATTTTTTTGTCTTTTTTTTTTTTAGGGCCACACCCCCAACATATGGAAGTTCTCAGGCAAGGGGTCAAATCAGAGCTGTAGCTGCTGGCCTATGCCAGAGCCACAGCATTGCAGGATCTGAGCTGCATCTGTAACGTACATACACGACAGCTCATGGCAGTGCCGGATCCTTAACCCACTGAGCAAGGCCAGGGATCAAACCTGCATCCTCATGGATACTAGCCATGTTCATTACCGCTGAGCCATGATGGGAATTCCTGTTTTCTGAATTTTTAAATTGATTTTTAACATTTTTACATTTTAAATTTTTAAAAATGTTTATTGAAATGTAGTCAATTTTACAATGTGGTACAAATTCTGCTGTACAGCAAAGTGATTCAGTTATACATGCATCAATATTTTTTATATTCTTTGGTATTATGGTTCATCCAAGGATATTGAAAATAGTTCCCTGTGCTCTGTGGGGCTTTGTTGTTCATCCTTTCTATAGATGCTAGTTTGCATCTGCTGATCCCAAAGTTCCATCCACCCCTCCCTCATCTCCTCCCTTGGCAACCACATGTCTGCAAAGAAGTCAGTTTTCACAAGTGACAAAGCATATTAGACTAGAAAGTTTTAAAAGATGGCCCCTGAGGTTTTCAGTAAGATCAGCCTAGAAGCCACGCACTAATGATGACAAAATCAAGGCTTAGGGAATCCGTTTTAGAAGATTCTGATTTTCAGTCCTGTGGCCAAAACGAGAGCCTCATTATCGTTCATGCTTCTGAACCACTAATGTATGCATTCCTTTTCTATACATTATTAAATTTCATTTTACGTAGAAAATGTTCATATTTTAACTCGATGGTTTAAATGCTATGAACACTAATGTTGTCTTTCTAAAGGGAAAGCTTTTCAAGTTCAATTAGAATCTTCTTAACTTTTATTTCTGCAGTGTTTGGAAAGAATGCTCTAAAGGCGTGGATGATCCTGAAAGTAAGATAATGAAAAACTAATTTATGTCTCCCTTGAATGCATTTGGGGATTTATCTGAGTATATATCCTTAATATGTGAGGAACTGATGACAGTTAAAACCCAAATGTGAAATGGAGCAGTGTAATCTAGATTCAAGCGAACCAGACTTTTTCAGCCTTCTGGTCTACCCTCTTCAGCAAACCACTCCCATATTTTCCCTTTATGTATATATATACACACACAAATATATATATGAGAAATATATACATGATAAATATGTATAAATATATATGAGAAATAGAAATTCACAACTTTTAAGGGTTATACTCCTAATTTAGGTTATTATAAAGTATTGGCTATATTCCCTGTGACATATGATATACCCTTATAGCTTATTTTATAGCTAATAGTTTGTACCTCTTACTCTCCTATCCTTCTATTCTCACTCCCTCTTCCATCTCCCCACTTAGTAACCACCTTCCATCTCCCCACTTAGTAACCACTAGTTTGTCCTCTGTATCTGAGACTGCTTCTTTTTTGTTACATTCACTAGTTTCTTGTATTTTTTTACATTCTACATTTCGCCAATATCATACATTGTCTTTTTCTATCTGACTGATTTTACTTAGCATAATGTCATCCAAATCCATCCATGTTGCTGCAAATGGCAGTATTTCATTTTTTATGGCTGAGTAGTATTCCAGTTGTGTGTACATGTATACACCACATTTTCTTTATTCATTCATCTGTTAGTGGACATTCACATTGCTTCTACACCTTGGCAGTTGTAAATAATGCTGCTGTGAGCATTGGGGTGGGTGTATCTTTTCAAATTCATGATTTTGTTTTCTTTGGATATGTATCCTGGAGTGGAATTGTTGGATCATATGGGAGTTCTTTTTTTAGTTTTCTGAGGAATCTCCATACTCTTTTCCAAAATGGTTACACCAATTTACATTTCCCCCAACAGTGTAGGAGGGTTCTCTTTTCTCCACATCCTCACTAACATTTGTTGTTTATGGTCCTTTTGATGAGAGCTATTTTGGCAGGTGTGAGGTGATATCTCATTGCGGTTTTGAGTTGCATTTTCCTGATGATTAGTGATGCTGAGCATCTTTTCATGTACCTGTTGGCCATCTGCATGTCCTCTTTACAGGAATGTGTGTTCATTTCTTCCACCCATTTTTTTAATTGGGCTGATGGGTTTTTTGATGTTGAATTGTATGAGCTATTTATATATTTGGATATTTGTCTCTTATCAGTCATATCATTTGCAAATGTTTTGTTCCACTTAGTAGGTTGTCTTTTTGTTTTGTTGATAGTTTCCTTTGCTGTGCAAAAGCTTTTAAGTTTAATTAGGTCTTATTTGTTTATATTTGCCTTTATTTTACTTTAGGAGATGGAGCTAAAGATATATTGCTTCAATTCATATCAAAGAGTGTTCTGTGTTTTCCTCTAGGAGTTTTATAGTATCTGGTCTTAGATTTAGAACTTTAATCCATTTCGAGTTTTTTTTTTCTTGCATGGTTTTAGAGAATGTTCTAATTATTTTATACATAACTGTCCAGTTTTGCCAGCACCACTTATTGAAGAGACTGTCTTTTCTCTGTTGTATATTCATGCCTACTTTGTCATAGATAAATTGACCATAAGTGCATGAGTTTATTTCTGGGCTCACTATAGTATTCCATTGATCTGTGTCTGTTTTGGGGTCAGCACCATACTGTTTTGATGACTGTAGCATTGTAGTATAGTCCGAAGTCTGAGGCCATGATTCCTCCAACTCTGTTTTTCTTTCTCAAGATTGCTTTGGATATTTGGGGTCTTTTGTGTCTCCATACAAATTTTAAAATTATTTTTTCCAGTTCTGTAAAAAAATATGTCTTTTGATAGGGATTGCACTGAATCTGTAGATTGCCTTGGGTAGTATAGTCACCTTGATACTAAAACTGGACAAAGATATCACAAAAAATAAAATTATAGGCCAGTACCACTGATGAACATAGATGCAAAAATCCTCAACAAAATACTAGCAAACTGAACCCAATGTCATATTAAAAAGATCATATGCTGTGATCAAATGGGATTTATCCCAGGTATTCAAGGATTTTTCAATGGCCACAAGTCAATCTATGTCATACACTACATTAACCAATTGAAAAAAACCATATGATCACAGATGCAAAAAAAGCTCTTGATAGATTTCAATACCCATTTTATCATAAAAACTCTCTGGAAAGTGGCCATAGTGGAAACTTATCTCAGCATAATAAAGGCCAAATTTGACAAACTCATAGCTAACATTATACTCAATGGTGAGAAGCTGCAAGCATTTCCTCCAAGATCAGGAAGAAGACAAAGATGTCCCCTCTCATCACTTTTATTCAACTTGTTTTGGAAGTCCTAGCCACAGCAATCACAGAAGAAAATGAAATAAAAGGAAACCAAATTGGAAAGGAAGAAGTAAAATTGTTAGTCTTTGCAGAAGACATGATTATCTACATAGAAAGTCCTAAAGACACTGCCAGAAAGCTGCTAGAACTCATCAATGAATTTGGTGAAGCTGCAGGATGCAAAATTAATGCACAGAAAATGGTTGCATTTCTGTGTACTAACAGCAAACTCTCAGAAGGAAACATTGAGGAAACAATTCCATCTATCATCACATCAAAAAGTATAAAATATCTAGGTATAAACCTACCTAAGGAGGCAAAAGACCTATACTCTGAGAACTATAATGTACTAATGAAAGAAACCGAATTCAGCACAAACAGATGGAAAGATACACTGTGTTTTTTAGATTGAAAGAATCAACATTGTTAAAATATCCCTACTTTTCCCTTCTTTGTTAGATTTCATCTCCTCTGAAATGGTAACAGAGAAGGAATTCATTGAACTTCTTTGTATTTTCTCCTTCTGGATGTTCACTCTAAGAAAGCAGGTGTAAATGCACTAGTGTGAGTGAGTGAATGGGGAGAATTGCATACTCCTTTGCAGGGGGCACACCCACAGAATATAGAAGTTCCTGAACCAGGGGTCAAACTTGTGCCACAGCAGGGACAACATTGGGTCCTTAACTGCTCGGCCACCAGGGAACTCCTCTTTTTTTCTTAAATTCATAAAGAGAAGTTGCAAACCAGTTATTTAAAATTCCACGAAGTTGTTGCTCTGCCCCTCCTCTCCAGTTCCTTAACACCCAGTGTATATGAGCATTTAACACACGTCACTGAATCTTTCTTTCTTTGTGTCTACATGTCCACCCAGACTCCTTGGAAAGGAGATGAAGCATCTTTGTGTCACAGCACATAATACAATGCCTGGCACTGACCACATGCTCAAATGTCAGAAAACCATCACTAACCATAACAAAAGCATTTTTGAACTTACAATGTAGATGTTTTCTGATAGTGGCATTAATTTACGGAGAGCCGTCAGCAACTTAACACAGCAGCCTCCGCTGGACAAGCATGTCAGTCAGGTTTTCCTAGCTTTGAAGCCAGAAAATCACTCCATTTACCTCCAATGGCGAGGATACATAGGAAAATATGGAACCTGTAGGATCTCCACAAGGAGGCTACTATGCTAAAAGGTTTTCAGCTGAGGTCACGCATTGCAGCCTCACTAAAGAAGAGAGACCTGAACATAGAGTTTCAGAGAAAAGAAAGAGTTAAAGACAGTTCTGACCAACCATTGCTCTGTTGCTCTTCTGGCCCGAGAATTTACTAGTTTTCACTCCTGTTGCTTCCCCTGCATGTTCCATTGTGCCCTGCCTCCAACGCGATGGCTCTCTCCTTTTGCTCAAGATTTCCAAAAGAGGTCAGGAACGGGGGTTTAAGGAAACACCTCAGTATGTTTTCTCATTAGGGGCTGTGGGTGATGGTGCATTTCTCACGATGGGCTGTGTCGTGTGCCAGCACTGAGAGCTTGGGCCAGACACTTATTTTGTGTGAACTGTTAATGTTGTTTAGCCAAATTGCTTTCAGGCAGGTTGTGCTGACATGGCCAAACCATGGTTATATCATCTATTATGGAGCAATTGTCACAATCACGCTGAGGGAAAAAATATCCAAAACCCAGACAGCAGCAGCAGACATTCAAAAGGTCTTGGTTCTGTTGGTGAGCTGGGGTGGGTGTCAACGTAGATGCCAGGTGCCACGACATCCCTTTTATCAGCGGCTGCTGGGGACCTGATCTCCTAAAGGCAGATCACAGGAAGGTGAGCAACATGTAGAGCTTCTTAAGGCTTCTGCTTCAAGCTGGACCACTGCTATATCCTGCCTTTCCCATTGGCCAATCCAAGTCCACTCTCTAAGCCCAGCATCAACAGGGTGGATGCTGGCACTCACACTCCCGTGGAAAGATGTATGGTTTTAGGACCAGGAGAGCTGTAAGAATTGAAACAGTGAATCAGTCCTCCACTTAGGGTGATTTAACATTGTTCTCCATCAGCCTCTAGAAAGTCTGGGAAATGTTTATCCATGGTTTTACTCTCCTCCGCTGTAGTAAGAGCATGTGCTCAAGACAAAAACAACACTAATAACCACTTTGAGTTGAACTAGTTGTATTAGAGAAAAATCAAAACATTGTTCTCAGGCTTTATGTATTTATTTATTTAGTTGGGTTTTTTTAGGGCTGAACCCACAGCAGATGGAAGTTCCCAGGCTGTGGGGTCGAATTGGAGCTGTAGCTGCTGGCCTTACACCACAGCCACAGCAACACCAGATTCAAGCCACGTCTGTGACCCACACCACAGCTCATGGCAACGCTGGATCCTTAACCCATTGCGTGAGGCAAGGGATTGAACCTGCATCCTCATGGATACTAGTCAGATTCATTTCTGCTGAGCCAGAGCAGGAACTCCTTGTTCTCTGGCTTTATTGAGAGAGAGTTTTTGTTAACAAATAACATAATCGTAATTGCAATAATTGCTTAAAGGCATGTATACTCAGTGTGCGTGAGAAACTTTGGGTTACAAAGAATGTAACATTAACGATTCAAAGAACAAGAGCTGGTTTTGTCTACATAGCCACAAAGATAATCACAACTGCAATGATTCCTTACAGGCACGTATACCCAGTGTGTGGCTGTACTGAGAAACTTTGGATAACAAAGAAGGTAACATTATCTGAACTATTCAAAGAACAAGAGCTGGTTTTTGTCTGCATAGCCAGAAACGGAGTAGGGAACTGTTCAGGTGAATAAGCAAAATACTCTAAATATTTAAAGGTTATATCTGCATAATCCCGAAGAAGAAGGCTGATTAATAATTGTGACCAGTTTTCCATGGAATGAGGTGAAACCGGTGGCTGACTGGGTTGCATTGCACAGTGACACCCAGGTGAACTCATGGCCTCTGCCATTGTTCGTGATTGAGAACTCCTGAAAAACCTCATATACACAGGATGACTAGCTAAGCCTGCAAGAGGCTTCAGTGATTTAAAGTAGAAATGCCCTTGTTATTCTTTTAAATACCCCTTGAGAAAGACCAGAAGGTAGAATGTGGGCTTCATCTCAATTTGTATCCATTTCCTTTCTAAGCATTTAATCTCTGGTGGCAATTCCTGCGTTACAGGATGTAGGATCTGTGTGAGGAGATGATGTGGGGAGATGGAGGGGCAAGTTCCCATCCTCGTCCTCGTATTACACTGCCTCTGGCGTATTTTGGCGTAAACCCCAAACCATTAGTTAAGAATTTTAAAAGGACTACAAGTCCAGGCATCCCCCAGTTTCTATCAGTTTGCTTGCTGTAGAGATACAAAAAAACCACTGATGGATGTCTTCCAACTGCAGCTGCATCTAGTTTGAAATAATCCAAGAACTATGATTTATGATGTACAATTCAGTAGCGTGGATTATATTTACCTGCACTTTTTTTTTGGTCAGTTTTTTGTTTTGTTTTGTTTTGTTTGTTTGTTTGTTTGTTTTTTCCTCAGTCCAGCAACTGTGTGAAGATCTGGGCTACACTGTACTATATTATCATGGCATATGACAAACTTTTAACGCCAATTTTTTTTTCTCTCAAAATCTCAAGAATGGATTAGGATCATGCCAGTTTCTGTTATCGTTGTTCGGGAAGAAAATACTGAACTGAGCTGGCGTCAGCTTCTAGCCATGTTGAACTCATGCTCCCCTGGAAGGTGGGATGACTAACTCCTGTGTGCTCTTGATTTGAGAAGCTTTCTCAGACCAAAAGTGACCCCACGGGAGGGAAAAGTCTCTTTGCTTGTATACCCAGCTTGATGCCGTGTCACTTCATTCAAGATGATAGGTTGTAGGAGTTCTCTTCGTGGCGCAGTGGAAATGAATCAACTAGGAACCATGAGGGGGCAGGTTCGATCCCTGGCCTCCCTCAGTGGATTAAGGATCCAGCGTTGCCATGAGCTGTGGTGTGAGTCGCAGATGCGACTTGAATCTGATGTTGCTGTGGCTGCGGTGTAGGCTGGCATCTGTAGCTCCAATTAGACCCCTAGCCTGGGAACCTCCATATGCCACAGGAGCAGCCCTAAAAAGCAAAAAATATAATAATAATAAGATGATAGGTTGTGACCTGAGTTAGAACACAGATTTTAACTTCTGTATACATGGATTATGCACCAAAGTATGTGTTATAAGATCAGTCCAGATATTCTGATTCTGGTCAAATTAAGTAATGAAATCTACCTGTCTTGGAGTTCCTGTCGTGACTCAACAGAAACGAACCCAACATGAGTATCCATGAGGATGCAGTTTCGATCCCTGGCCTCACTCAGTGGGTTAAGGATCTGGCATTGCCATGAGCTGTGGTGTAGGTCACAAACGTGGCTCCGATCCCGTGTTGCCGTGGCCGTGGTGTAGAATGGCAGCTACAGCTCTGATTTCACCCCTAGCCTGGGAATGTCCATATGCCTCAGCTGGGGCCTTAAAAAAAAAAAAAAAAAAGAAAAAAAATTTACCTGTCCCTATTAGTATAGTAGGAGACAAAACTGTATTTTGTTTGCCAGTATGTGGTGTGCATGGGTGTGTGTGGAACAGATGTAGCGACAGTGATTTGAATGTCAGCGATTTACTTAGGATGTGATTTAAGAAATATCAGTGAGAGAAAAGGGAAGACAAGGGAAGAAGCCGAGAGAAGGTGGTTTCTGCAGCACGTCACTGCTGTGGGACCCTGGAGCTTAATTCTGCTGAGCGTCTCTGGGAGGCCGATCCGAACACAAGCCCCAGAGCTCTCGCTCCCTCCGCGAGCTGTGGGGCATCAACTCCCATCAGCCCCTGGCTGAGGCCAGCATGAGAGGTGTTCAGCCCCGGGCACGTACGGCAGGCTGAGTGCTTTGCAGAGCAGGCTCTGGTGGCCGCAGCAGGCCCTGAGCCAAGGAGATGCAGGTGCTGGATGCCTGGTAGACAGCAGACCACGGCAGTGTTCCTGAAAATCAGAGGGACTAAAGAAAGATGGGCAGGGCATCTAAGCCTGGATCTGTCTGCTGTGTCTGCTACAGAGATTCAGTATCTGTACACTTATATCTGAACGTGCGTGTGTTTATGCAGACACTTAGCCACCTACAGATTATGACTTCTTAAAAAAAAAAAAAAGCAAATAACAAACATCTAAAGTGTCCAGAATTTATGAAATCCTTTATATACAAAGCTAGGAATCAACAAACTCACTGAGCCCCACCCCCCAAACCTAATCATATATAAATTGATTCATGTGTAAATTAGAAAAAAAAATAGTGTGAAGCAACACCCAGATCAAAGGGAAAATCCTAACAGAATTGTCAGTTATCTAGCTAGTGATGGAAAGGTTAATTCCATGTGGCAAAGCCCGTGACAGACCTATTTATATCCACCTAAGCTTTCACTACAAAAAAGACGCTGTCAATGCCGTCCATATTCCATATAAGAAACTGGAAAAAGTGTAATGAGACAAGCAAAATAAGCTGTCTGGTTTCTGTTTCCAAAAGCAAGGAGAAAAGCTCTTTTTTTTTTTTTTTGCCACACCTGCTGCATATGGAGGTTCCCAGGCTAGGGGGCAAACTGGAGCTGCAGCCACCAGCGTACGCCACAGCCACAGCAACACCAGATCGGAGCCACGTCTGAGACCTACGCCACAGTTCATGGGAACACCGGATCCTTAACCCACTGAGTGAGGCCAGGGATTGAACCCATGTCCTCATGGATGCTAGTCAGGTTCATTAACCACTGAGCCATGACGGAAACTCCAAGGACAGCTCTTCTTGATCCACGAGAGAAGCAGATGCAGAGAAGAACCCCAGGATTACTGGGTTGCAGGAGGCTCACTGGACAAGTCAGAGTTAAATTTTCCGGGGGGGGGGGCAATTATTTGTGGGTTTACCTCAAGGAGCTTGACTAGTTCTTACAGTAAGTACGGGGGGAAATCTGCTCATGATTCCTGCAGGAGGAAGGGGAAAGGAACTCAAATACATGAGGAATCCGTAGGATCTAAATGGCATCGATTGGCTGCTTCATCCAACAGCTGGAACACATTCCTCTCACATTCACATGGGGCTTCACCAAGATAGATGCTGTTCTGGGCCATCAGCACATCTTTGCAAATTTAAAAGAATGGAAATCAAACTGTCTGCTCTCAGGCTGCAACAGAAATAAATTAGAAATCAGTAACAGAAAGATACCTGGAAAGCCCCCAAATACAAGAAGATTAAACAACACACTTCTAAATGATGCCTGGGTCAGAGAAGCAACCTCAAGAAAAAATTTAAAGTACTTTGAGCTAAATGAAGATGAAGATGTAACCTCAGACTTTGTGGGATGCGATGAAAGGAGCACTTAGAAGAGAAATATTGCATTGAGTGTATATATTAGGAAAGAAGAAACACCCAAAATCAATCATCTGTTTGTACCTTAGGAAACCAGAAAAGGAGGAACAAATGAAATCCAAAGTAAGCTGAAGAGAAGAAGAATCAGAGCAGAAACCGATGAGATTGAAGAGAAGAAGTCAGCAGAGAAAATCAATGAAACCAAAAGCTTTTCTAAAAGATACATCAATAAAAGCAGCAAGGCTCTAGTCAGGCTAACTCAGAGAAAGAGAGGGAAGATGCACATGACCAGAAATGACAGAGGAGCATTGTGTAGAGACATGGAAATTCAAAGGCTAAGAAAGGAATGCTCTGGTCTGCTCCGAGCCCACCAGTTTGATACCCTGGATGAAATGAACCAATTCCTTGACAGATACAGTCATCCATGACTAAGACAAGAATGAAGAGGTGATCTGAATAAGCCTATGTCTCTTCAATAAGTTGAATTAATAATCAGTGACCTTCCAACGCAGAAAGCACCAGCCCCACAAAGGTTGACTGGTGATGTCTACTAGACTGTTAAAGAAGGAATTATACTACTTCTGTATAGTCTCTTTTCACGGGGTAGAAGCCAAGAGAACACTTCCTCACTCATTCTGCAAGGACCAAAGACATATAAGAAACCTGTAGGGAGTTCCCTTTGTGGAGCCGCGGTTAACAATCCCGACAAGGATCCATGAGGATGTGGGTTTGATCCCTGGTCTTGCTCAGCGGGTTAAGGATCCAGCATTGCTGTGAGCTGTGGTGTAGGTCGCAGATGTGGCTCAGATCTGGCAGTGCTGTGGCTGTGGTGTAGGCCAGCAGCTACAGCTCTGATTCGATCCCTAGCCTAGGAACCTCCATATGCCATGGATGTGGCCATTAAAATAGCCAAAAAAAAAAAAAAAAAAAGAAAAAAGAAAAGAAAGAAAGAAAGAAACCTGTAGACAATTCTCTCCCCTATGAACTTAGAAGCAAAATCCTCAAGAAAATATTAGCCAATTGAGTCAAAATTCGTATAAGAAGAGTTCTGTACCATGACCAAGCAGAGTTTCTCCCACATTGAATTCAGGGCTGGCTCAGCATTCAAAAATCAGTTAAAAGTCATCCAGGGCATCAGTGTCAGGCTGAAAAAGAAAAGTCACCTGGTCATGTCAGCGGATGCACAAGAAGCATTTAAGACAATCCAACATGTATTCATGATAAAAACTCTCATGGACTAAACCAGCAATGGAGGGAAACTTCTTCAAAGTGATAAAAATATATATGTAAAAAGCAAAGTAAAAGAATAAAGGTAAAACTGGAAGTTACAGAACCAGTATAAATAGTAGCAATCATAAATATGTCATAACTATAGCCAAATAGTATTTCTTTGAACTTAAATATAGAAAGTTAAATTAGAGAAAATTAAATGAAGCAAAAAAGAGATAATGAATAAAAACAACAATGTATTCATCGATACTAAAGAGATGAGAAGAATTATTAAAAGCATATTTTGTTCACTTCTATTCCATACATATGAGAATTCTGAAGAGAATGGTTGATTTCCTGAAAAAGAAAAATACAAACTCTCTTCCCAAAGAGGCAGAAAACTGAATCTACAAATAATCAAGGAAGGTGTTGAAAAGGTAATTTAAAGAGATGCACGTTTAAAAATATATATACATCAGACCCAGATGGTATTATAGCTGAGGTCTATTTGTGCCTAAGGTACAAATAATTTCTATATATGTAAACTTTCCTAGGCTGTAGAAAAAAAAAAACTGGAACACTTCCCAGTTTCAGGATATTAGCATAATTTTAGTGCTGAATCTGGCTAAGGTACAAAATAATTGAAAAAAGTATAAAATAATTGTATATGATTATCAGACACAACTGGATGCAATCAGTGTAGATGGATGTTTAGTCAGTAAAATCTAAGATATTCAGGAATGTGATGGATACGTTAGATCCAGGATGCAATGGTGTTTGAAGACTTTTTCTTCTAAATAATTAAAGGAGAAAACCATCTGTGTATATTCCTGGTGGCTGACGATGAAAGGCGTTTGATCATTGCAGTAGCTACTCCTGAAAACACTCTGATAGGACTGAAAGAGAGGAAGTTCATCATAAAGAAGCCTGCTCACCACCAGGTATCAGAATAAAGAAAGAAGCAATGAACTTTTTCTACCAAAATCAAGGATGCCTGTCATTATGGCTCTTCATCAACACTGCTATCTATCTGAAATATAAAACATGTGTAATTTATATATCTAAAATAGAAAATATATGTAATTTATGTAAGTAAAATATATGTCTAAAATATAAAATACATATAATTTATATATCTAAAATAGAAAAAATATATAATTTATATATCTAAAATAGGAAAAATATATAATTTATATATCTAATGTATATAATTTATATATATAAATATATAAAGTTACAGAAACGTTTTGTATGCAGCTGCTAATACTATATATCTAAAAATCCAAAAAACGTATTTAAACATTTATAAAAGAAACTACTGAAAGAAATGATACAAGTCATATATAACAAACATCCCTCTTCCCTGTTAGGCATATCCAGTTAGGAAATGAGAAAAAAAATACATTTTATTCATAACAGCAGCCACAATGATAGAACAACTAGAAATAGAATGATCAAAAATGTTCTATTGTAAAATCCATGTACGATATACAAGGATGTATCTTTCTTGGTCATTATCTCTCTTTTTATACGTGCGGTTGTATCATTTTATAATCTATGATGGGTTTTTCTAATATATTTTACCCTAGACATAATGCACTATATTTATAAACGTGTATGTAATATATCAATTCAGGTGTTTCGCGTGCATTTTGAAGGGAAAGCTGGTTTTGGTTCAGAGGTTAAACATGTGGACAGCAGTGCTATTCAGTGCCTGATGCTGCAGCTCCTATCACTTCCATGCAAAGGGCTCTTTGCTCATTTCTTCTCTGTCCACACGTGGCAGGCACCTCGAGGACCACAGGAAAGAGAGGAGAGACGTGAGAAGGGACATCACCAAGACCCTTCTTGGTCTCCGTTTCCCCAAAGTAGGTCACCAGGACTCAAACATTTGCAGTTAAATTACTTCTGGGAAATCGGAGTATGAGCGTGGAATAAATGTTGAGGAAACTACAGCAGCTGACAGCATCAACCAAGGAGGAGGGAGGATCGTGTCAACTTCTTGAAGGCATTGTAGGATGTTCTCACTCTTCCTGCTGCTTTGATTCACCACCATTGTACGCTTTTAGCCCTAGCGTTAGCGCCTGGCAGATGAAGTCTGATTTTCCTTTTCCGCCTAGTAGAACTCAGCAGAAAGGTGCACCTGTAACTGATGGTGGAATCTGCCCTTGACACTCAAAAGACCTTATTCCACAGGGTTATTTTGACGTTAGGAGAGCTGACTTTTTTTCTTTTGTCTTTCCTCAACCTGATGAAGATTTGTATTGCTTTTCTGGTCATGGTTTTTTGAGGGGCTTTAGGGCGGGGATTGGTCTTGCCTTAAACATTGTAACTTAAGGAGTTCCCATCGTGGCTCAGTGGAAACGAACCCGACTGGGAACGATGAGGATGCAGGTTCAATCCCTGGCCTCGCTCTGTGGTTAAGGATCCGGCGTTGCCGTGAGCTGTGGTGTAGGTCACAGCCATGGCTCGGATCCCGTGTTGCTGTGGCTGTGGTGTAGGCCAGCAGATGTAGCTCTGACTCGACCCCTAGGCTGGGAACCTCCATATGCTGTGGGTGTGGCCCTAAAAAGACAAAAACGAAATAGTAATAATTGTAACTTCTGTTTTGTTTACACTAATTTTTGTCCCGTGACTGTCTTCTAAGGAGTGATACTGCGTATCTGTTCATCACTTGGCACTGGACGTAAGAGAGTGTTTGGGGAAAGCTTGACAATAATTTCCCTGTGCATACTCTGTCCTCTCCATCTTCAGCTGTGGTTTCTCTTAGCATTACGATACATCTCAAGGAAATGAATATTATTCCTTTTCCCTGGAAATTACTTCAGTGCAAATCCTTGATTTGTTACATGTTTTTCCATGCACAAAAGGGTTTTCTTAAAATATCATTCTGGGTTTTTGTGTACTGGCAAAGCCAGATGTTTCCAGCCCATTACTGTACTTACATAAAGAATACACACACAAACAGGGAGTTCCTGTCATGGGGCAGAGGAAACGAATGCACGTAGTATCCATGAGGATGCAGGCTCGATCCCTGATCTCGCTCAGGGGGTTGGGGATCCGGTGTTGCCATGAGCTGTGTGTAGTTCACAGACATGGCTCAGATTCTGCATTGCTGTGGCTGTGGTGTAGGCTGGCATCTGTAGCTCCAGTTCAACCCCTTGCCTGGGAACTTCCATATGTCAAGGGTGTGGCCCTAAAAAATGAAGGAAAAAAAAAAGTTTACACACGCAAACATTTAAACTTCTGATCCATTATTTTAATAACTTGAACTAATATAAAATGAATAGATAAATTTTTAAACCACTTTTTAAAAAATATACCAGTAGCTCCCATCATGCCTCAGTGGTAACGAAGCCAACTAGTATCTATGAGGATGTGAGTTTGGTCACTGGCCTTGTCCAGTGGGTTAAGGATCTGGCATTGCTGTGAGCTGTGGTGTAGGTCACAGATGTGGTTCAGAACCTGCGTTGCTGTGGCTGTGGCATAGGCTGGCAGCAGTGGCTCCAATTTGACCCCTAGCCTGGGAACTCCCATATGCTGTGGATGCAGCCCTAAAAAAGAAAAAAAATAAAAAGCATAAATGTACAAATAAATAAACATTTTTAAAAAGCCAAATAGTAATTCCTTCTGGCTGAAATATTCCCCAGACATGATGTGACTCTAGGAAGCCCAGCTGGGCACCGTGTCCTTTCTGTGGCTGCAGAGAACATCCCAGCACTTGAGGGTTTCTTATGAAGAAGATGAGATTTACGATAATGCAACAATGTCGGTTTTACTCCAGATGTTTAAGTACAGCCTGCAGTGCTTGCTGAGAAATACTTTTTAATGCAGTCTTTTAAACATGCGCAGATGAAGCCAAAAAGACTACAAACGCCACAAAAGGTTACAGAGCAAATAGCAGTTCTCTGTCAGATTTCAAGTGGCATCAACTGAAATAGGAATCGGACTTGACGAACATCCAGCTGTCTTGGTGATGGGAATTGTTGCTTAGTAACAGACGCTGGTGGATTTGCCTTCAATCTCCACCATCACTGTTTCTCAAACAGCTCACTAAAGTATGGTAGAAATTTTAGACATCTTCGGGGAACTCAGTATCTGTGTTTCCTCTAAAATATACCCCATAAGATTCCATTTGCATTTTGTGATTTTTATCACAGTGCTTTAAAGTAAGTAGCACAGTTTGAAAAGAAAAAAAAAGAAAAAAAAAAAAAGAATATTGGGAGTTTCCGTTGTGGCTCAGTGGAAATGAGCCCAACTAGTATCTGTGAGGATGAGGATTCAATCCCCTGCTTTGGTCAGTGGGTTAACGAGCCGGCGGTGCTGAGAGCTGTGGTGTAGGTTGCAGGTGCAGCTCAGATCCCATGCTGCTGTGGCTGTGGTCTGGCCAGCAGCTGTAGCTCCAATTCAACCCCTAGCCTGGGAACCTCCATATGCCACAGGTATAGCCCTAAAAAGCAAGAAAAAAAAAAAAGAAAGAAAGAAAAAAGAAAATAAATGTTATACATTAAACTCCCCAATAATGCACAATTTTCAAATGCCTTCGTTTCACATGAAAACCAAGATGTGCAAATGATTTCCGTTATACAACCTATATTTTTATACATAGTGTGACATTTATAATTCTCTTTGTTAAAAAAATAAAAAATGATCACCTGTACAGTGTACATTTAAACGTTACTCGGCGGGTGGCAAATCTTCATCTGATTAATTGGTGTTTCGTGTTGCTCTCTAGGGTAGAAACCACACCATCTGTGTAACAGACGTGTTCTTAGAGTCTAAGAATGCGTGGGGAGGTACCAACCAGTTTCGGCTGATATCTAGCAGAGATTCACGTCAACTTGCTAAAAAAACATCAGGGTCCTTTGGAAGGCTCAGTTGCCCCAGAGCTCATATGCATTAGCAAGCTTTATGTTCTAAATATGGAGGAAAAAAAAATGTGTTCAAAGACAGAGCAGACCGAAAAGCTACACCTGCCAAAATGAGGATTTGAAAGGCCCTCAAGGAAGACGTCTCCCTCTGCCAGTATGTGGCCAGAGTTCCTTTGGCCCTTCCTGTGTCACTGACTTGAGCATGGGAACGACTGGCTCCAGACAAGAAGACACACGCTCAAGTCCTCAAGGACATGTCATCAGAACATGGAAGAGCTTCCATCCACGGAGCACGGGTGATGGGGACCTGTGCGTGTTGATGGAGGTACCCCCACTGATGGCGGTGAAGTAAAATGGGCTGGATTGAGGAGAATTGCTTAAAATGGAACCCCTGACATAGCAGGCTTCTTCCCAAGGCAGGGCTTCCCGTCCATCTCAGATGACAGCCGTCTGACGCTGCTAGCTAACTGCCTGGCGCTGTAGATGTTGTCCTCGTGCAGAAGCTCCTGAGAATCGCGGGGTGAGATGAATGTGGGTTCTGTGTGGTGGCATCAACATGGTTGGTGTTGTGATAAATTCAGCTCAATTTGCAGGACCCTGGAGTCCACAGTCGGTATTGTCCTTTCGTGTAGACTAGGGAAGAGAATTGTTGTTTAGAGGGTTTGTTTTTGGTTGGGTTTTTTTGTTTGTTTGTTTGTTTGCTCCTTTGTTTTTTCTTTTTAGGGCCACTCCCACAGTATATGGAAGTTCCCAAGCTAGGGGTCAAATTGGAGCTGCAGCCGCCAGCCTACACCACGACCACAGCAGTGCCGGATCCAAGCTGCATCTGTGACCTGCACCTCGACTCACGGCGACGCTACATCCTTAACCCACTGAGCGAGGCCAGGGATGGGATCGAACCTGTGTCCTCATGGATACTAGTTGGGTTCATTACCACTGAGCCACAACAGGAACCCCCGGAGGGTTTTTTTTTTAACACTGTGCGATCACTTGGCATCTAATTCCCGTCTTTGTGTTTCGTTGGACAGTTTGTGTCCATCTGTATCACTGCTTCGAAAATAAAACAAACAGAGTAAAAGCGCTTTAGGGGAAAAAATAACTTGAATTTATTTCTACTTAAGGCAAATTGTTCTACATATAGCACCCAAGTCCAAAGAAGTTTATCGTTCTGGGTTTTACAGTAATACATGGAAAACATGGAGTGCCTCAATCAAACCAGCTATCAGGACTGTTTCTGATACTGCTTTTCGTGCTAAACAGGGGATGCAAGATAACTTACTGGGCTATATACATAGAAGACTTGAATAAATATGCCACTGATCGAGAAAGGGCACGTTTTCCCAAGAGCCCATATTCTCCCCAGTGTTGACCAAAACAATCCTCTGCCAGATTTGATCTTTTCAAAAATATGCACTATTTTGGGAGTTCTCTCATGGCCCCGTGGAAACGAGTCTGACTAGTATCCATGAAGATGCAGATTTGATCCCTGCCCTTCCTCAGTGGGTTAAAGATCCAGCGTTGCCATGAGCTATGGTTTAGGTCACAAACAAGGCTCGGGTATGGTGTTGCTGTGGCTGTGGCCGGGCCTGCAGCTACAGGTCTGATTTGACCACTAGCCTGGTAACCATCAAAAGAATGCACTATTTCTCTGCTGCTTTAAGAGACCAGGGAGAGTGGCGTCAATCTTTGTTGCTCAAAATCAGCTCGTATTCTCTTTCCCCGTGGTGTGTCTGTCTTGCTCTTTAGCTGTATCTCAGAAACATCCTGTGTCTGCCCTCCACGCGAGCATCACTTCTGTCCTTGGCCTTCATCGCTTCCTCTGGTGTTCCTGCGCCACAGTGAGAGTCTGTGGTCCCCCAGCTCTTGCTCAACACAGCTGTACCAGTCCCACCCTTGAAGAGGTGGTGAGAGCACCAGGAGGGAGCAGTGGGTCCCATTCATAATCGTTTCTTGGGTCTCCTTAAATAATCGCTAAGAAGTACTTATCTTGAGCAAGCATGCCATAGTAGTTCAGGATAGACATTTTAAAAAAAAAAGTATATATATATGCAAAGAAGCAAAAGCTTTCTGCACATAGCAGTGCTTTTTGTTACCAGCGAGTGTTTGAATATCAGATCCAGGGGACAGGTGAGTGCCCCCAGCACCCACCCTGGCAGGAACCAGCTTCGGTTCCCCGGGCAGCTTCGGTTCAACCTTTTCTTGAAGGTTGAAAAATGCAGAGACAGATTATGGAAGAATTCAGGCGAAACTTTTTATCTCCCGCGAGTCATGGATTCACTTGACGTTTATTCATTCCACAAACGTTTCTTAAATGCTCTTGTCCTGGTGAAAGAGGCTGGAGCATTGTGTCACCAGAATGTGGGCAACTGTAGATAATTCTCATGTCCTTATGCTGGAGTTGGTAAAACTCATGGAAATGGAAAAGCCACCTTAAGGCATTTCCTTTCTTGGTACCCCAAGAAGTGTCCTACCCCCATGAACCTGACCCATCTGCAAAATAAACTGAAAAATGCTAAAGAGCCCTTTTTTGTTTTAATTCCCCTGGAAGTAATTCCACAGACATCCCGCTACGGCTTCTGTCAGTGGTGTTTCTCTAACGTGATGTTCTTCAACACACGACGAAGTTCACTCAACAACCCCTGGGCGTGTAGAGAGAAAATCCTGGAGCTTCCATTTCTATGTATTTCTAGGAGATAGATGGTGGTTACAATGTATCGATTTGTAACACACAGGCTAAAGGATGCTGAGTCCTCACTGGGATCCATGGTAGACGGTGTGTGTCCTGTCCCGGGAAGGCACGTTCTCCTGAGGGTAGATCAGGAGTTTGTGCACCTTGGAGGAGCCCAGACCCGGCTTTTACTTACTTAATCCCCAGTGTACACTTTCACGTGACTTCAGTAGATTATTTCATTCAGTAATCTAGCCCGCACAGAATGGGTTCGTAGCTTAACATTTTTTTTTATAAAAGAACTGTGCATTGAAAATAGGTACCCTTATCTCAAGTCCAAGAAAGCAGGGTAGGACCACAGTCCATTCCTCTCCTGTTAAATCCCAGTAGAAGCTTTTGAGTAGCCCTCTAATGAGGTCAGCACTGCAAAGGGTATGTGAGATCAGACAAGCAAGAACCTGCCTGATCTGAAAGTATTGAGAGCATTGTTTAAGATGTGAATTTAGGAGTTCCCGTCGTGGCTCAGTGGTAATGAACCCGACGAGTGTCCATGAGGATGAGGGTTTGATCCCTGGCCTCGCTCAGTGGGTTAAGGATCTGGCATTACTGTGAACTGTGGTGTAGGTCACAGACATGGCTGAAATTCTGCTTTGCTGTGGCTGTGGTGTAGGCTGGCAGCTGTAGTTCCATTTTGACCCTTAGCCTGGGAACTTCCATATGGCACAAGTGCAGCCCTAAAAGACCAAAAGAAAAGAGGTGAATTTGCATCACTGTTGATAGCCAGGAACTTCCCCCAAGTAGGTATTGAATCTAGAAACTTCGCTAATTATATTAAGGCATTATAATAAGCAAACTAATTAAAAGCCAACCACCCTGGATGCCTTAAAGCTAATGTGTTTTTTCATGAGAATAAAAGCAAATAGGCATTATTTAGGCAAAAAAAGTAATAATAATACATGGAAAAATATTTTTGCATTATAATTTTATATTCATCCCACCCTTTTATTCTGTGTGGGTTTCACAATGTAGATAATATATGAGCTACAATAATGCATGCATATAATTTGCAAAGTAATAAGCACTAACAAATCAAAGAGGAATACTTAAAAGTTTTACTAGCAGGTGTAAAAACTGGAGCTCGTGACTGTGCCAGTGGGGAGAGGAGGGCCTGGGGGAGAGGAGGGTCTGGCAGAGTAGAGCACACACACACCCCCGCTGTGTTCAAGGCCCATTGTCCTCTGTCAGTCCCTCTTTGTGATTTTGTGACCCTACTGTATTATGTTTCAGAAGAGGCCTCCCTCTGTTCTTTGCAAAATGCACTTGGTGAAATATAAGGAAATAGTTCCTGCTCATGATTCAGAGCAATTCTTAACATCCTTCCCCAAGATTTTCCAAAATCCCCCGAAGAATTCCCCCTAAAAATGTCTATCTCAGCACTAGCCTGCTCCATACCTGACAGGAAACTCCTCTGAAGGTAGCTGCATGCATTGTTCTAGACGTGGGTCCTTGGTATTGAAGAATTATGCCCACATCCATCCTGCCCCACTTGGGCAGCGACTCAATGCTTGCAGAAGGCTTCCTCACTCATGTGTGGTGGGGCCAGGCTGTGCGTCAGGACCACAGCAGCAGGGCCTGGCCGCGGGCTGGGGCTTCCTCACAGCATGGCCGTTGGGTTCCAGGAGGACGTGTTCCCTTTTATGACCTGGATTTCAAAGTCACATGGAGTCACTTTCACCCCCATTGTGTTCATCAAAGATGGGTCACCAAAGCTAGCCCGTCTTCAAGGGAAGCATTTTGATTCTTCAGACACCGTCCATGGAAAAAGGGTTAGGTCACTGATGGTATTCAAATCTATGACATTCTACTTAGAACAAGATAGATTTATATGCATTGATGTGGAAAGCTCAACAAGACATGCCTGTGGATGAGAAAGGCAAGCTAGACAACAATACTTAAAGTTTGATTGAATTTATGTAAAAAAAAAAAAAAGATTTTGCTCTGTAGTCATAGAGGACCCACACGACCATGTTAGCAATGAGTGCCTCCGAGGAGCTGAGCAGACAGGAGGAGGGAACAGGCATTTTTCCCCATCTATTTTATGTGTGTGTCTGCCACTGGGATGTTTTAATCTGAGAACATACTGGGCCAGGCAGATGAATGGCCGTCCAGAGGTACCCACATCCTAATACCTGGATCTGCGATGTGTTACCTTAACACAGCAAGTGGTGGGGGGGGACGATGGAGGAGTTTAGGGTGCACCCAGAACTGAGGTTGCTGATCAGCGGATGTGACCATAGGGCAGGCATCCTGGGTTGTTCCCATGGGCCTCGTACCATCACGGGGATCTGTCCAAGGGGAAGAGGAAAGGGAATAATGACAGAGGGTGAGAAGAATTGGACCCGAAGGTGGAGGGAGGAGGCTCAACGCTAAGACAGGACGCCCACAGTGATGGAAAAGGCAAGGAAACAGGGCCCCAGAGCCGGCCTCACCCCTCAGGTTGTCTTCATCTGTCCAGTCCAAGGGTGGCGCTGTCTCTGAATAGAGTTACGAGCCTGTCGAGCACCAGGGGTTCTGCTGCAGGTAGACAAGAGGGAGAGAGAAGCAACAACACATTTTCTCCTATGACGCTGTTTGCTGTGCCAAAGAATCTGGAAGACTGTGCAGTGGATGAGAACACCGATTTTTCAGCAGGTTAATAAGGAGTCCATACAAATTTCTAATGCGGTAATAGAGCATAGACACCAAGGGTGACATCTAGACTGTGGCTTTCTCAAGGAGGAAGGTGTGGCTTGGAGAATGGTTACTGGACTCAGAGGCACTACTGTTGTGTCACAAGGTCCCTGGAGAACAGTCTGGATTGGGCGCCACTCTGCATTTTCAGACTTTGCCCAGAGCCTCCCTGCTGTGTCATTTGCATGCAGCCCATTGCCTGCATTCCCCAGAGGGCTGGAGGTTCTGATGGAATTCCTGCATATTTGCCCTCAGAATCCCACTTAGATGTCCCACCCCATCCCCAGTTAAGGCTCAGTACTGAGCCACCCAGCTGACATACCTGGGTTGACAAAGCTGTGGACTCAAATTAATTCTCCCCCTTCAAGCCAAAACGGACTGGAAGGCCCCTCCCTGCCCCCAAGCCCAGCCTTTGTTTCACGGACTAAAACTTCCCTGCCTTGGGATTCTCTACAGACTTCAGGAAAACAGCATCCAGCAGGCGGGGGCGGGGGCACGGGGGTTTGAGGTTCCCCAGGGAGTCCAGGGTGGAGAGCACCCCTCAGAGCTGACTTTTCAAGGCAGCTGAAAAAAAAGAAACCCATGCCAAAGGTTTGTCTCTTAAAGACCTTTTGGAACCTCACCCAGCTTGCCATCCATCTCCATAAAAGACACATTTTGGGCCCCCAGCCGTGCTGTCTGCTATAAAATGCATGTTGAATGAAGCTGATCTGTCAGCAGCGGGGCTGCAGTTGGTCTGCTCCTGACGCCAAGCCCATTGGCGGAATGGAGTTGCGATGCCCTCGTAACCCTACCCCCAGGGCTTGCTCTTTGCTTTTTACGGGTGCTGGCTTGTCGGTGATGGGTGAAATGCCAACGTTTTGGCTTCAGGGATTCCTTAAGGAGGCTGGCACGTGCCCAGATGCCCATGCAGCACCTGTCATTGCACAGGAATGAAGGTACCCAGCTGTGTGGCGCATGCGTGCTTGCACTTGACCACGGCTGCAAGGCCCTTCTATGCCTTTCCTGCCATGAGAACAGAAGCTGGCTCTGGCTTTCATCTGGAACACTTCTGGGAGCCTCTGGGAGGGGCAAAGGCACAGTCTGATAGATGGGGCTGGGGGGGACAACAGTTCATCAGCACCCCCTCCCACGCCTGGAACCAGTCACACCCTGATGTTTTGGAAGAAGTGTAAGTGAATCTGGCGATAAAAAGGGCACGGAAATGCTTCGTGTCACCGGCCCTACAAATACCAGGGTGTCTCACCAGCAGTTCCCTCTTTCATGACTCCCTCTGGGAACAGAGACTGCTAAGCCCTCTCATTGTTCAGTCTTACACCATCACCCATGATTGTTTTGGGAAAACCAGTAATTGCCCTCATGTGGACAAACAGTAATACTGGGTGTTCCAGCTACTGCTCAGTCAACAAACATGTTCTCAGTTAAGGAAAATAATTACTTTGCGACGTTTATCTTTTATCAACTCTGATAGCGTTCCCCTAGTAATTACTTATTTATATACAAAGAGAGTAAAAATTATATCTATTGGGAAACACCTGCCCCTGTAAATGCATCTTCAACTTGCAGGCTAATGACCGGGATCAGAAACACAGATTGAGCCAAGAGTATAGACCTCACGACTTGCGCTATATTCCAAGCCATCCGGAACATTCTATCACATCACACCTGCCAATAGGAGCTTCTTTTTAATTCTCTTCTTGAAACCTCTCGCCAGACTTCCAAATTTACCATCTGACTGGCCAGTACTGGCCAACCCCAGGGTGAGTCATTGCAAACAAAACTGATGCTATAAATGCAGCGTTTTTATTCAAGACATCAACCAAGTCCTTCAAAATATGTCTTTTAGGTTCCCAAACTTAACTCAGAAATGAAAATGTAAGGATGATTTTCTATGTAAGATATTAAAGCTGTTACGCTTTTTCCCCTCCTGTCTGGATAAGGGCAGGAAGAGAGAAAAAAGGGAAAGGTTTTGTAGAAGAACTCCAAGGTTACTCATATTAGTTTGCATGCCCGTCACCAAGCCCAAGTCATACTGAAAGAACGTTACATCAGGGGAACATCACAGAAGAGTCTGCTCTGAGAGTTTGGACCACCCTGTAATGCAGTGGTTCTCTGGCTGGCTGGATGCTACCATCAATCCAGAAGCTCTCAGGACATTCCACCTTCAAGAATTTGAGAAGGTCCCTGGTGGGCTAGCAGGTTAAGGATCTGTCATTGTCACTGCTGTGGTGGAGCTTCAGTCCCTGGCCTGGGAATTACCACATGGCACAGGTGCAGCCAAAAGAAAAAGATTGTGAGGGAAACCAGTGAGGTTAACTCCAAAAATAAAAACAAAACAGGATAAACAAATAAGCAAAAACTGTCCTACATATCAAGTCATATCTATACATACAAAGATGTATTTAGTATCATATAGGTTTCATACATATAGCTACATAATATTCATATATACATAGTATTTCATAAGCTTACATATATATACATAGTATTTCATAAACACGTATCTGTTGTTGCACACACACCCATAAGATCACTGCACTTACTTATAGGCTACAAGTTTCTTTTGTAACTTGAGCTGATGGACAGACAGGCAGACAGTGGTTAACGGGAGGATGCTGGCTTGATGTGCATGGCCTGGGTTCATTTTCAGACTCTGGAACTCAATAGCTACCTGATCTGGGCAGTTGACTTAAATAATTTGTGTGCTTCTCAGCTTGAAGATGCTGCCAGCCCCCACGGGATGGTGAGAGAAATGAATAAGTTAATGCCAACAGCACACTTCACCCCGTGCTTGGCAGTTGCCCCTCTCAGTGTTAGCTCTGGGGTTAATTGTATTAGCTGTTTCTCTAATAAAATACGAAGGGGGTCTTAGGATCGACCCGGTGCGATACCAAGCAGGGTCCAGTCCACAAAGGAATGAGGGCTGGTTTCCATTATTTCATAATGAACCCAGCGGCATGTGATGGGCTGTTGTTTGAGGAGGGAGATAGCAGGGGTGAAGGGGTCAATCAGTACCAGCTTTGGATTGCACAGAATCGGGGGCTGGAAGTCTACCAACTGATGGGTTCTAATTGGCCGTTTTGGACTGTTTAACTCATAAACTGCCTCTCTGAAAGTGGTTTCCCAGTAGCCAGGAGAGAGAGGTCATTGCTACTAACATGCACACCAGAATATCCAAAACTATATTTGAGCACACCCTGTGTTTTATCAGTGCTTCCTACAATAAATTCTCAGTTACATCCAGAAGCCTGACTGGGAGGCATCTGTGTATAGGAACCCCTGCATCTGTCCACACCTGCGTAATCTGCTTGCTCCCTTAGAGCTCCAGCTGCCTCTTTCTATATAATTTACTCAAGCGTAAAGTGGGGGAGAAAAACCGGCTCATTCTGGTACAACCAGAATGTGATGCTTCGATATGCCTCTTACTTCTTCAGCTCTGCAAGCAGGATGTGTGTAACATATATTATTCAGTACCTCTTCATAGTCTTGGGGATTGGTTCTCAACCTGGGCACATGTTAGAATTACCCGGAGACCCTTTAAAACAGCCCTGATGTCCATGCTTCACTTCAGACCTGAAGGTACCAGAGGACACTGGGAAAATCTCCCGGGGATGTCGTAGGCAGCTGGTTTTGTAAGCATCTGAGCCACCGTGGGGCTCGTGCTAATAACTGGGGGCCACTGTTCAAAACTCATCTTTAGGGAGTTCCTGTTGTAGCTCAGCGGTAACGAACTCAACTAGCCTCCGTAAGGACGCAAGTTCAATCCCTGACCTCACTCATTGGGTTAAGGATCTGGCGTTGCTGTGATCTACATGTATGTAGGTTGCAGATGCCACTCGAATCTGGTGTGGCTGTCGTGTAGGCTGGCAACTGCAATGCCGATAAGACCCCTAGCCTGGGAACTTCCATATGCCATGGGTGTGCCCCTAAAAGGCCACAAACAAACAAAAAACACCAAACAAACAAAGCTCATCTTTAAGCTTAAGTATTCCATTAACCTGAAATGTGAATCTATTTCCTACTTTGGGGAAGGTTTACCTTTCTAAACAGTAATGAATTTCACTGCTTTTCCTCCCTAAAACCCACTTCTAGATTATAAATATGCACCTGAATTCCTCTCACTTGGTGAAATGGGTTTCCAAATATGTGGATTTTACTTAAACATCACGTGAGTTTCATTGGACAAGACAGATCATTATGGACAGAACTGTTAGGCATGGAGCTTTAGGAAAACAATTGATTGCCTGAAATTCAGCACAGTATCGAATGCTTGTTGAGTTGATCATTTCCATAGCATTACAGCTAACGTCAGCATAAAACAAATGGCATTCCCTGCTAGGGAAACTGCAAAAATATACCACACTTCCTTAAGATAAATTTCTTTCAGTAAGTGTATTTTAGATGTTCCATTGCTTAAAATACAGTGGCTTGTACACATATAAGAGAATCGCCTAGAACTAAGAACACACAAACACATGTGTGTACATGTAAATACAGTAACATGTGACCAAGCTCTGTGGATGGTGTGGAGGTCACCTTCCTGGTTGTGATATTTTATGGTCGTTCTGGAAGATGGTACCATCAGTGGAAACTGGATCAAGTTCTAGGGTAATACTCTTTTATTTTGTTGTTTTGTTGTTGAAATATAGTTGATTTTGAAGTATTGTGTAGGTTTCAGGCATATATCTAAAAAAAATGAAACCTCTAATTTAAAGAAATACAGGCACCCCAATGTTCCTACAGCGCTATTTGCAACAGCCAAGATGTGGAAACATTCCAAGTGCCCATCCATAGACAACTGATTTGACGTGTGTGTGTGTGTGTGTGTGGTGTATGTGTGTATGTACACACATGACTATTACTCAGCCATAGATATCTGTATATTAATTTTGTATCTTACTACTTCGCTGAAGTCATTTATTAGTTTTAATAGTTTGGTGTGGAGTCATCTGCATAGAGTGACGATTTTACTCTTCTCCTCCAATTTGGATACCTTTTATTCCTTTTGCTTGTCTGATTGCTATGGCTAGGACTTCTGATACTACATTGAATAACAGTGGTGAGAGTGGGCATCCTTGTCTTGTTCCAGATTTTAGCAGGAAGACATTCAGCTTTTCTCTGTTTGAGTATTATACTGGTTCTGAGTGGGTCATAAATGGCTTTTGTTATGTTGAGATGTGTTTTCTTTATACCCACTTTGGTAAGAGTTTTTCTGGTGAATGGATGTTGACTTTTGTCAGATGCTTTTACTGCATCTATTGAGATGATCATGTGGTTTTTGACTTTTCTTTTGTTAATGTGGTGTATGACAGTGATTGATTTGCGTATATTGAACCATTCTTGTGAACTTGAATCCCACTTGGTCGTGATGTATGATTTTTTTATGTTATTGGATTTGGTTTGCTAAAATTTTATTGAGAATTTTTGCATCTATATTCAAAGGTGTTGGCTTATTTTCTTTTTTGGTGGTTTGTCTGGTTTTGGCATCAGGATGATGGTAGCTTCATAGAATGTCTTTGGAAGTGTTCCCTCCACTTTGATCTTTTGGAAAAGTTTGAGAAAGATGGGTAAAAGTTCTTCTTTGTATGTTTGGTAGAATTTGCCAGTAAAGCCATCTGGCCCTGGACTTTTTTTTGTAGGAAGTTTTTAAAAAGTATATATTTTATCTCACTTCTAGTTAAAATAGGTCCATTAAAGGTATCCATTACTTAACTCTGTTTTGTAGGGTGTATAATTCTAGAAATTTGTTCATTCCTTCTAGGTTGTCCAGTTTGTTGGCATGTAACTGTTCATTGTTTACTTTTATGATTTTTTTTTTATATTTCTGCAATGTGAGTTGTTATTTCTCTTTCAATTCGTATTTTGGTTGTTTGGGTCCTCTCTTTTCCTCTTTTTAAGGCTGGCTAGAGGTTTGTCAATTTTATTTACCTTTTCAAAAAAAAAAAACCAGCTCTTGGTTTTATTGATCTTTTCTATTTTTTAATATATCTTTTGTTTATTTCCTTGCTGATCTTTATTGTTTCCTTCCTTCTTCTAACTCTGGGTTTTTTTCGTGCTTCTTTTTCAAAAAATTTTGAAAAATTTAGTAAGTTTGGTTGCTTATTTGAGATTTTTTTCTTATTTTTTGAGGAAGGACTATATTGCCATGAATCCCCTCTTAGAACTCCTTTTGCTGCATCCCATAGATTTTGTACAGTTGTGTTTTCATTGTCGTTTGTCTCAAGGTATTTTCTGACTTCCTCTTTGATTTGATTGTTGACCCATTCATTTTTTTTTTTAAGCAACAAAGTGCCTGAGAGAAAACACCTTCATTTAAAAAATTTATTTTATTTAAAAACACTTTAGATAATTTTTAAAGGTTATACTTCATTTAAAGTTTACAAAATATTGGCTGCCTTCCCTGTGTTGTGCAATGCATCCTGACTTCCTATCTTGCACACATTAATTTGTACCTTCCATTCTCCCTGTATAATCCCCTCCCCCTTCTCCCCACTGGTAACCACTAGTTTGTTCTCTATATCTGCAAGTCTGCTTCTTTTGTTATATTTACTATTTTGTTTTATTTTTTAGATTCCACATATATGTGATAGCATACAGTATTTGTCTTTCTCTGTCTGACTTATTTCACTTAGCATCATGCCCTCCAAGTGCGACCATGTTGCTGCAGATGGCAAAATTTCATTCTTTCTTTATGGTTCAGTACCATTCCATTGCGTGTGTGTACCACATCTTCTTTATCCATTCCTTACTGATGGACACTTGGGTTGCTTCCATGTCTCAGCTGTTGTAAATAATGTTGCAATGAACATTGAGATGCATGTTATCTTTTCGAGTTAGTTTTTTGTTTTTTTGTTTGTTTGTTTGTTTTTCAGATATATATCCAGGGCAGGATTGCTGGGTCATGTTGTCATCAAATTTTAGTTTTTTGAGGAACCTCCATACTATTTTGCACAGTGGCTGCACCACTTTACATTCCCACTTATGGTATATAGGAGGTCTCCCTTATCTCCCTATCTTTGCCAACATTTTAAAATCTGTGTTCTTTTTGATGATAGCCATTCTGACAGGTGTTCCATCCCCTCACCTTCAATCTGTATGTGTCTTTCACCCTAAAGTAAATTTTTTTTTTTTTTGGTCCAGTCTGTCACTCTATGTCTTTTGCCTTTTTTTTTTTTTTTTTTTTTTTGGAGGTTCCCAGGCTAGGGGTCGAATCGGAGCTGTAGTCACTGGCCTACGCCAGAGCCACAGCAATGCGGGATCTGAGCCGTGTCTGCGACCTACACCACAGCTCACAGCAACGCTGGATCATTAACCCACTGAGCAAGGGCAGGGATGGAACCCGCAACCTCATGGTTCCTAGTTGGATTCGTTAACCACTGCGCCACGATGGGAACTCCAGTCATTCTATGTCTTTTGACTGGAGCGTTTTGTCCAGTGACATTTAAAGTAATTATTGATAGATATCTACTGATTGCCATTTTAAACCATGTTTTCCAGTTGGTTTTGTAGATCTTCTTTGTTGATTTCTTCTTATTTCTGTTTTTGTCTTTTGTGATATGATGGTTTTCTTTTGTAATATGTTTGAGTTCCTTTCTTTTTGAATCTGTTGTGTGTTTTTGATTTATGGTTACACTGGTTTTCAAGTATGTTAACCCATTACTATAGCTACTTGCTTTAGACTGATAGTTACATAATACATAATAATCTATATTTTTTACTCCTCTCTTTCACATTTTATGACTTTAATGTCCTATTTTACATCTTAATGTTTATCCTTTTGCTAGTAATTGTAGTTATAGTCACTTTTACAGAATTTTTAAATTCTTTTTTAATCTGCGTATGGGTTTATTTAGGTGATCTTTAGCCCTTTTATATATTTGCTTTTCCTGTTGTGATTTTCTCTTTCCTGTTGATTCTTGATTTCTTCTATGATAGGTTTAGTATTGCTGTATTCTTTTAGTTTTTGCTTGTCTGATAAACTTTTTATTTTTCATTTAAAATTCTATTAAGGTATAGAAAAATTATACAATTTATATTATATTTAAATATATTATCAAATATTATACATTATATTTAGTTATATAATTAATTATATTGATATATTAATAAATATATTGAGTAATAAATATAAGGCTTATATATGATAATATAATATAATATATAAATAGGTATATAATTATATTTAATATATTAAATTATAAAGTATGTATATTTATATTATAAAATATATAAAATACATAATATATAAAATATATTTAATAATATAAATATATATTATAATTAATCATAATAAAATTATAAATATATTTTTAATTTATAATATATAGTATATATTATATATAAATACTATACACTATTAAAGTATAATTGATTTATCAAATAATTGATAAATTTTATTTATATTATATAGTATATATTATATATAAATACTATACACTATTAAAGTATAATTGACTTACAGAAGTGTTCTCCCAACTTCTGCTGCACAGAAAAGGGACCCATCCATACCTATAAACACATTCCCTTTCTCATACTGTCTTCCATCATGTTCTCTCCCAAGAGACTGGAGAGAATTCCCTGTGCTCTACAGTAGGACCTCAATGCTTATCCATTCTCAGTGTCATAGTTTGCATCTGCTTTATCTCTCCTTCATTCTAAATGATAATCTTGCTGGGTAGAATATTCTAGGTTGCAAGTTTTTCCCTTTCAGGACTTTGAATATACCATCACTTTGAATAGACTGTCACTCCTTTCTGACCTGCGAAGTTTCTGCAGAGACATCAGCTGATAGCCTGATGGAGGCTTCCTTGTAATGGACTGTTGTTGTTGTTGTTGTTGTTTTCTCTTGCTGCCTTTAGAATCCTGTCCTTATCTGTCACTTTTGCCTTTTTAATTATGCTATGTCTTATTGTGGCTCTGATTGGATTCATCTTGTTTGGGACCCTCTGTGCTTCCTGTACCTGCATATGTTTCCTTCTTTAGCTTTGGAAAGTGTTCAGCCATAATTTCTTCACCTGGGTTCTTGATCATCTTTTTTCTCTCTTCTCCTTCTGGTACCCCTATTATGCATTGATTGTCTCACTTTTTTTTTTTTATTACTCATTGAATTTTACTACATTTACAGGTATACAACAATCACCACAACCAGATTTTATAGCATTTCCATCCTAAACCCTCAGTGCTTCCCTCACCCCCCAACCTGTCTCCTTTGGAAACCATAAGTTTTTCAAAGTCTGTGAGTCAGTATCAGTTCTGCCAAGAAGTTCATTGTGTCCTCTTCTTAGATTCCACATGTCAGTGATAGTATTTGATGTTGGTGTCTCGTTGTCTGATGGACTTCACTTAGCATGATAATTTCTAGATTAGCTCAGTTTTATATTATCCCACAGATCTCATATGTTGATTTCAGCTTGTTTGCTCTTCTGATGGGGGGATTTACATCATTCTTTGTTCCAGATCACTCGTTTGTTCTTCTGCATTATGTAGTCTGCTATTCACTGCTTCTGGATTGGTTTTTAGCTCATCCATTCACTTGTCCAGTTTTGATTGGTTCCTCGTTATTGTTTCTAGCTTGTGTGTTACAGTAATCCGCTTTTCTAGCAATGGTCTTTCTTAACTCCTTCAGCATTTGCATGGCCTCCTTTTTGAACTCGAGTAGCTTGGAGAGGTCTGTTTCATTGTCTGTTCTTTAAGGGGATTTCTCTTCTTATTTTAATTGGGTGTGGTTCCTCTGCTTTTTCATTTCACCTAACTTTCTCTGTCTCTATAAATTTAGGAGCACCAGTTATATACTGTGGTCCTGAAGGGCTGATGTTGTGTGGAGCATCCCTGTGTAACCTGTGAGTCCATTACTTTTGGTACAAGGGTTGTATTTGGTGTGGATGCCTGCCACGTCTTTCCTCGGAGTGTGCTCACCATTATTCCCTGGAGAGGGGGTGTGATTGGTGTTGCGACTAGAGCCTGCCCTAGATGTTGTGTGGGGCCTCTCCTTTGCTCTCTGGCTGTCAGAGACACGGTCTGCTCCCCAGTTGTTGGAGTAGAAGCCCTGAGGATTGGGTTGGATCAGCCTAAGTTGCCCTTAAATATGTGCTGCGTCCCCAAGGAAGTGAACGGTGAGGTAAATGAGGCCCATGTGGTCACAGCAGTACCTATGCAGACCTCTCTGATTCTGCCCAGCAGCAGCCCAATTTTCTTTCTCCACTGTGTTTGTCCTAGACCCAGTGCAGGCTGTGCTGTGAAGTGGGCTGGTACTGGAGGCTTCAGGTGGGGGTCGCACTGTGGCTTCAGGAGTCAAGGTGGTTGTGTTCCCCCTGGGACCTGGGATGCTCTGTGGCAGGGCTCTCCCAGGACCTGTCAGCCCCAGATCTGACTCTAAACTATAGTGTGGGGTGGGCAGAACTGGCCAGGCACACTCTGTGTATCACAAGACAGGGCCCAGTTTTTACTCTTTTTAAAATTCTGTCACCCACAGCTCTCTCTGAGCGTGACATTTCCATAAATGGCTGTTGCATATAAACATGTTCTCCAACTTACAACAGAGTCATGTTCTCAAGACATGTCTGTGTGAAAGCATCTCCTCAAAGGAAACAATACAAAAGATATTCATTGCATTTTGAGTCTTTGCCATGGCATCCCACCCACTTGCCAACCCTGTGGACACCATAATGTAGCCCAAGGAGTCAAAGATGTGCAGAAGTTGTTTTTCTTGGAAGCTTCAGGCCTGACCTCTGGGCCAGGAGCCCACAGTCTCACTGGGCTTTGCAGGAGTGGATGGAAGAATGGAGGGCAGGAAGCAGATAGAGGGGTGGTGGGCATGCACCTGCTGGAAGGTACAGCCTCAGACCCCAGAGTAGGTAAGGGGTACAGGATCAGACCCCAGAGTGGACGAGGGCTCTGAGGAAAGAGAGCATAAAGGGCAGGAGGACACAGGGGAAGAGGGCTTAGTGGTGATGGTAGCTCCAGCAGCTGGCATGGGGGCTCAGCACTATGGCGGCCCCAGCAGCCATGGTCAGGAGGGGCACCAGCTGTGACACAACACGGGGTACCTGGGGGGCATGGGAGTACCAGATCCTCCCTCGGCAAGATCAAGACCAGCAACAGGCTTTCTGTGGCATCACTTCTGCTTACTTTTCATTTAAAAATTAGAGTGATCATTTACACAGCAAATGAGTTGTATTTGTACTGAAATTGAATATGATATATGTTTGTATTTGGAACTGAGCTAGGACTGCTAATCTATTTTTTCTATTGCAGTTAAGACAGGTAGACGATAAAGTAGACCCTTTTAAAGTGTGTAATTCAGTGGCATTTAGTTCATGTTCAAAATGTACAACCCTCCCATCTGCTCAGTTCCAAACCAGTTTTATTATCTCCAAAAGGAGACTCCGTCCCCATGAAGCAGTCACTTCCCATCCTCTCCCCAAGCCCTGACGACTTCCACTCTGTTTTCTGCCTCCACAGAGCTTCCTGTTCTACGAAGTTCACAAGAAAAATGCACTCATGCAGTAGGTGCCTTTTATGTACAGATTCTAAGGGGTTGCTCGTATCGTTTTTAAAGCACCTCTCATCCCTGTTTGAAAATTACTAAGCACCGACCAGAACCATCTCTCTAGAATGTAAAGTCTTCTGATTATCAGGACACACAAACACTTTTCTGTGATTTTTGTCAGGAAAATCCCATCATTTTAAAAAGGAGAGTGGCTTCTGAAGCCAAAGAAGAAAGGAGAAAAAGTGGCTTCTGACAATACTTAGTAACCCCAGCCTCCAACCTCAGAGGCACAGATCAGAGCTCTGTGCCCCAGGCATGTCCCCGTGCAGGGCCCACCCCCCTCTCCCCCCCTCCCCCCACATGGCTGGTTTCTTCCCAACACACAGGTCTTGAGTTCGCAGTCAGAGGACCCTCATCCTTGTCTCCCTTGAAAGGAATTCAGCAAAGGGACCAAGATGGTGAAGCAGGTGCAGAGTTTATTAAAAGCCCAGTATGGGTGAAGGAGCACAGGGGCAAGCTTGAAGAACGAGCTGCATGTAGTAAAGGGGCTTAGACCGCTATTCTGTTGCAGGGGCTTAGACCGCTATTCTGTTGCAGGGGTGTCGTCTGGGATGTCGGGGGAGGGGGTGTGGTCCTTAGCCAGCTATCTTGTTTGTGCCCATGTTGCGACTGACTCAGGCTCCTTCCACTGTGCACTTGAGTCTTTTAGCCACATTGTATCTCTGCGTGAAGGCCTCTGGGAGGTTGGCAGGAGACATGATGGGCTGGTAACTCCTCTCCGCCTAGGCCCCTCCCTAGAGGGAGGGCCTTCTCTGCGCATGGATCAGGCGTGGAAGTCCCTCTCACCCAGAGGAGGGTGAGAGGAAGTCGGGACCATCTTGTCTGTCACCTGACCAGGGCCTCATGCTCCTGCAGGTGTCTTATCTTGAACAGTCAGGGAGAGACTGGCTGCAGCTGCCCATCTGGGGGCCCGGGGCTCTCCGACCTCAGTCTGACCTGATCTGTCAGAGTCCTGGATGAAAAACAGTTTACTCAGGAGCCCCACTGTCGCCCCTAACACAGGGCTGTGTTTCCTTGTTTCCCATGCTGCTTCATACTTATTTCTTTGTGGTCTCTCTCTCTCTGCTAGGATGAAAAGCCTCTGGAAACAAGGAACCGCCAGGCTTGGTCAGTGCCCCACCTGGAGAACAAGACCAGGTAGGTGACAGAAATGAAGGGCATGTCTGCTGAATGAATGTATAGACAAAATCAGTCGGTGACCTTATGGGAAAAGGAATCTCCCAGGTTTTCCTCTGCAGCAGTTTACGGACTCGTGCTTTGGAACAGCGTTCTTCTCGCTCACCTGCAGAGATGCAGTGTGCCGGCCGCACCTCGGCGTGGGGCCTGCTGTAACCTCCCAGACTCTGCTTGGAAATTGGACTCTAGCCTTCAGGGGCCTGTTGTGATGGAGACACAGAGATGTGGGTTTACCCTATAGCATGACACAGATCTAGCCTTTTTGCCATACATCCTGGGGGTCAGTGATCTAAAAGTGTAGGCTATTGATGAGAAATGCCCCCCAAACCCTGGCAAGGGATGGCTGTCAGCCTAGTCCAAGAACTCTGCAGAGTTGAAAACTCCAGCAGATTTCCTACAGGATGACGGGCTTCCTCCTTGGGTTTACCAGACCGTACATTCCATTCATCCCGACAGGGACGGGGAAGGTCTTTGCATCTCCCTGGGATCATAGCACACTGTTGATTTTTCTTTTTTGAGGACCGCACATGCGGCACATGGAAGTTCCCAGGCTAGGGGTCGAATCGGAGCTGTAGCCACCAGCCTACGCCACAGCCACGCCACGCCAGATCCGAGCCGCGTCTGCAGCCGACACCACAGCTCACGGCAACACCGGATCCTTAGCCCATGGAGCGAGGCCAGGCATTGAACCCGAGTCCTCTTGGATGCTAGTCGGGTTCATTAATTGCTGAGCCATGACAGGAACGCTCATTTTTCTTTTAACATGAAAAGAACATGTGGGGTTCCCCCACCCCACCCCAGGAAATCCATGAGGCTAGTCCACCGGGCAGGTTTAAAGATCCTTTATTACGGAATCAGTATGTACAAACTCTAACATGAAAATAATGAGTCACGGAATATCAGGCTATTTACAATATGTTTTTGTTTTTTACAAATTTTTTTTACAAGATTACGTCTCTCTAAATAACATGACAGACACACATTTTTTATTACATACATAAATAAATATTGGCTTGAAATGACTGTTCTAAGGGACAGGATTTCTAGGGGCCATCTGCTGAGAAGGCTGCCGTCTTGTTCCTGTACCCTACCCTATAACTCAGGAGAAATAACAATAGCTTTACATACAGCCTCCGTGAATCCCTCTGTGACTGTGTAACTTGCTAAAATACTCAGTAGAGCTAAGAAGCTGAGTCTGGCCATGCAAAACCACAGGTAAGCGTCACCATCTTTAGGTATCGATTGATATTTTACATGAATTTTAAAGTACATGCAACAGCTATTTAGCCTCTGTGTTCTGGTGAAGGTGTGAAAAGTCTGTATAACAAGACTTAGAGACATGTGCAATCATGGGAATTAGTACGTTTGGGGGCCCCCGCAGCACACGGCGCAGCAAACGACATTAAGCAGATAAGCCGTGATCACAAATGACGGATTGTCGCACAGAATGACTCTTTGTACTCACATAACACCGACGCAAGTCTAAATTCAGCCTTTTTAATCAGATTTTCCAGTGGAGGTGAAAGACAGTTGCCTTACCCAGCTGGCCCCCTACCCCTGCAATTGACCACGCTCCTCGCGCAGGGCAACGGCTCATCCATTCGCGGTAGACTCTTCTGCGATGCAGTGGCTCTCATCTGGGCTGCCCACCAGAGAGGGTGGTGGGCCGTGGCTGGGGAAGGCGTGGTTCTCACAGCCTGGGGAGGGGCTCCTGGCCTGCCCCACCCTCCTCAGTGCATAGGACGCCCCCCGGAGAGAAGCCGCACCCCCAAGTCTCAGCAGTGCGGAGGCGGAGGGATCCGGCTCAGTGGGCTGCTTCCAGGTTCTTGCAGTTTCTATCACGCAGGTGCACTTTTAAACTTGGGGTTGTGTTCCGTACGCATTTCAGAAAACTACGTCATAAACCGCATGTCTTAACTATGTCGTATTACAGCTGAATGACGTGAGGGACATACGCGCGTTCCTGCACAGCTGCTCTGCGGAGTCTCCTGAGATCACGAGGGCAGCTCCGATAAACCGTCTTAGAGGGAGAATGCTCGTTAAGAATGCATAGAGCCGAAGTTCCCGTCCTGGCGCAGTGGTTAACGAATCCGGTTACGGGTTCGATCCCTGCCCTTGCTCAAGGGGTTGAGGATCCGGCGTTGCCGTGAGTGTAGTGTAGGTCGCAGACGCGGCTCAGATCCCACGTTGCTGTGGCTCTGGTGAAGGCCATTGGCTACAGCTCCGATTGGACCCCTAGCCTGGGAACCTCCATATGCCGCAGGAGTGGCCCTAGAAAAGGCAAAAAGACCAAAAAAAAAAAAAAAAAAAAAAAAAATGCATGGAGCCGCCACGGGTGCTGTTAGCCACTTGCATGTGATGGCTTCATGTTTGATGAGCTCAAGGCTTTTCAAGAGTAAATACCATCCCTTAATATAATGTCTCTCATATGAGACGGAGGCATCTAAGTGCAGTAACGCCTATCAGGGAATCAGCCGCTAAACCTGTGTTGGAAAATCAAAAACATTGATG
This sequence comes from Sus scrofa, assembly GCF_054392235.1. Lineage (NCBI taxonomy): Eukaryota > Metazoa > Chordata > Mammalia > Artiodactyla > Suidae > Sus > Sus scrofa. The sequence continues at coordinate 8,483,419 of NC_139401.1, forward strand.
CTTCAGCCCTTGATTAGGGCACTCAAATTTTTAAAATTCAAAAAGTTGCAGTTCTATGTTTGCTTACTTGAATATTATGGACGATTATTGAAATTCATAAAAGAAACTTTTATTGCCTCATAGTACTTTCTTTTTAATAGTATTTTCTTCTTTTTATTTTCTGTAATAAAATTTAAATTCTTGAATATTATAGCCAAATGACATGCTCCTAAGAGCTACTTAAATTTTTTAGGGAATGCGCAGTCTTAAGAACCTTTATCAGAACAGAAAATATATTTGCTCAATGTCTATGACCCAGACAAAAGAAACATAATGAAATTTCATAAAATTAAACTTATTTAATAATTTAGTAATACTTTTATCTATGTATATACTCGTGCCTTGCAACGATTTAACAGTACAGAAATTTGCTGGCACGAATGCTTGGATTTGCTCATGACAAATTCAGGTGAAAATCAACCTTATTTTTGAAAGTTTAAGATTTGGCAGGTCCGCTGCTGGGCATGGCACACGGATAAATCGTCGTTTCAGAGAAGGCCTCTGTGTTTGCTCAAGCGCAGCGGTGTTTTTTAAGTGAAGGCTGCTCCTGTTCTCTCCTGTCAAAATCCAAGATTCTAGGAGCCAGGTGATTTCAGGACACACGGTGGTAAGTCCATCTCAGGCCACTTTAGGAACTGCAAAAAAACGGTCAGAGGCCCTGTGAACTTCCATGCTGAGACCTCCTGTCCAGAGCGGCAAACCCTGCCAGCCTTAACAACGTGTAATATATCTTCATGCCCAGGAAAGCCTTTGGCCTCGCCGCTGAGGGTCTGTGCTTACAGACGGGGTTCCCTAAGCAGAGGCATCGATGCGGCCACCGCATTACTTTCTGTGCTATGTGCCCTCTGCTTTTCGAGCAAGTGTGAGGCCTGGCAGAGAGCAAGTCCTCTGGCTGCTCTTTACCAGGCGCATCAGGGCCACTGCGGGCATTTAGAAAACGGAACACAACACCGAGTTCCAAGACCCACCATGAAAACCCCGGCAAGGCGTTACTGAAAATGTCTTCATTTGGCTTGTGTGGATGCACAAGGAAGCCCTTCCTTTACCATGTTTGATGCTGATCAGTGGCTCTTTTCTCGTAGAATCAATACTGAGGAGGAAAACCGATTATCGTGAGGCCCGTGAGAAGAACCGTATCTTTCTCCGCCATTGGTGAGCTAGGAAAACATCTTCCATGGTCCGTACTCAACGTATAGGCACGTTTGTATGTGAGTCTGTGTGTGCGTCTGTATTTCTATGTACGTACCCACAGACACGCATCAGTATGCAGACCCACATACATACAGACCTGTTTCAAAACATACACATGGGTATGCCCTCAAGAAGAAAACTCTATTAAACCAAATATTTCTGGGTTGCAAGCCGCCCCAACGCAGCCTGCAGTACCATATACTGACAGCGTGATCTGACTTGACTTTGTGATACACGTGGGTAGGGTGGAGTCTGGGAGAGTCTTCAAACAAGATGCCAGAGATCTGAACGAGTGAAGAAGCGTTCATCCAATAGCTGTCCACCTCTCCCAACCAGAGGCCCTCCTCCCTCTGCACATTGCGGAGAAGATTCGGCCGTACAAAGAGCATGCCTGGATTAAGAACAGGCCAAGCTCAATAAAGATTTGGAAATACTCAAATTGCTGGGATGCTCGCCTCTCAAGCCAGAGGTTTTGTTACGTTTTAGGGACCTGTGAGCAGCAAAACAGAGCACACCAGCAGCTGTTTTCCACGGGAAGGAAGAAAAAGGAAAATAGAAATAAGACAATGTCACAGGACAATCAGTCTCATAGAATGAAATATGGACGCGTATGCCCCAGAGAAGAATTTTCATTTCGCCCAGGCAATGTCCGGAGAGCAGCGTACATCACGACTCCCTGCTGTTCTGGGTATCTTGCCTAAGTCACTGTTCGCAGGCAGGCGGTCTTCCTTGCCTTTGTGGAGAACGAAGCTTAAGCACTTGCAGAGGAAGCATTTCATGTGTCAATTCATGGTATATTTCAGGTTACAAGTACTCTGTTACAATGATCACACCTGATAGCAATTGTCTTAAATATGTGAATAAACAGGGCCTGAAAAACTGTATCATCTTAGTGGATTTTGCAAATCCAATCCATAATTTTAAAATGTTTATTGATAAACTTTATGCCTAATATGTGTATGTTCAGTATGCTTCTTACATGTAGAAATTAGGTATTTATTACGCGGGTTTCTTTTGAGCATTTGCTGGTCCAAATTCAGGGACACCTGGGATCTACAGTCATTCCGTTGCAATTAGCCACACCAAAGGGGGAAACAGACATTGCCAGGACCCAGGCCCACCCTTGGCCTCCTCCATTCTCAAAGGAAACTGCTATGCACCTCCAGGGGCTCACTGCCTGCCACTGCTTTCTGGCCACATCCCACCTGGGCGGAAGCATTACGTGCAGTGCAGGTAGATGAGGGCCAGAGGCTTAACAGGGACACCTGCTGCCTCTGGGAGCAGGCGCGGCCAGTCCGGTAGGGCCCAAGAGCTCACGCGGTCAGTCGATCAGCTGTCAGGCATTTTCGGGAAGAGGTCAGTATCTTTCGGGAGGCGGCTTGTAATGATGCGCATGCTGATGTTTAAGGTGGGGTCCTGGGGAGGGACAGAACACACGTGTCAGCCGCGTCGCCTTACCCCGGCGTGTTCCCTGCAGGTCCCGGCCCCTCCTGGCCTGACCCTGAGCCCGTTCTGTCTCTTCCTTCTCTTCTCTTCCGTTCCTTCCTCCAAACCATAAAAGGAGACAAATGCCTTTCCCTTCACAGTGATCTAAGCAAACAAAATCCTTTGTCTCGTCTCCAAAAAGTGCTAAAATGAACACATACTTGTATTGAACAGAAACTCAAGAGAGGAACTTCGGGACGGCAGTCACCCACCCGGACAAAGAGCAGAGGCCTCAAGCTCTCCCACTGTGACACTTTCTAGTTTTAACTATAAAAAGCCCTAAGTATAAAAAGCTATCAGGGCAAATTTGATTCACTGCTTTTTGTTTTGTTTTTCTTCTTTTGCTTTTTAGGGTCGCACCCTCAGCATAGGGAAGCTCGTGGGCATACGGAAGGGGGCGAATTGGAGCGACACCTGCTTCCCTGCGCCACCGCCACAGCCACATGAGCTCTGAGCCACGTCTGCGACCGACACCACAGCCCACGGCAACGCCGGATCCTTAACCTCCTGAGCGAGGCTAGGGATTGAAGCCATGGCTTCATGAATGCGAGTCAGATTCGTTTCTGCTGCACCACCTTTTTTTTAAATCAAAAGTAAAACTAGGCTGACTTTTAAGTTTTCTATCAACATATGAACCTTTGACATGTTTTTAAAGCTGAAGCTGGAAGAAAAGTACATGATATAAAAAGCAACAGGCGGCTCATTGTTTTGAGACACTAGGTGACAGTTATTTTCAAGCTACTTGATTTAGTGGTAAGTCAAATAGATTGATGTGGGGCATCCTATGAAGAAAATTCATGTAATACAGATTACAGTAAAACTCTATGTAATAAGAACATACACTCTGTAGTGAGATATGAGTTCCTGTATCATCGTATTTGAAGAGGATTTTTTAAGTTTCAGATGGATATGCGATTATAGATTTTCCCTCATATGTATTTGTAGTTAAAGGACAAGGAAAAAGCATGCCTCACCGAGGAAAAGATGGTCTCATGAAAGGCCCTAGAGAAGGGGAGGGAAGGGGCCGTGAGCAGGATGCCCACAGCTTCCGCCCAGGTGGCTGGAGAGCATCCAAGAAGCAATGGGGCGGCAGAGAGCAGTTCGGCTACAGAGACCCCGTACCCCTAGGGGTCTGCCACGATGTGCCTGTGTTCTTTATTCCCCAAGACTTTCTCTGTGCCCGCAAGCCCGGGGGCGGGGCCTGGCACTCACTGTGCGCAGCCGCAGCCGAGGGCGGGAGATCAGGGGTCCGGAAGGTCCTGATGGTGGCGGGCCCCTCCCCCGCCGCCGTCAGCACCTGCACCTCCAGGCGGTAGAGTGTGGCCGGCCGCAGACTGGGCACCGTGAGCACGTAGTGATCCTGGGGGAGGAATGGGACAGGAGGCGCCGTCAAAGACCTCTGCCAACACCACACCCAAGGGACTCCTGCGCTGACCCTTCCCTCGCACACAACAGGGCGGTGTCGATGCGTGTTCTGACCCCGCCACGGAGTTGGTACAATGTCCCTTTGCGAGAGCGCTGCCTGGCAGTCTCGGCACCAGAGCCCAGTTCTTGGCAGCTGGGGGCGGTTGGCAGGTTAAGATGTACAGGGGCCAGTTCTCAGCCCTCCCCGCCCCCGCCAACTGCACTTGTTATTCCTCAACCTACACGGTTCCCAGGCACTTCTGGTGACGAATGCTTGGCAATCCCCATCTCAATGAACGAGCCAACCATGGTCCATCAAGGACAGTATCCGTCCGTGCCCATCTCCAAAAATGTTTATGCCAGCACATTGTTCTCCAAACTCAATAAAACCTAGCACGTGTACCTAGAATAATTACTTTCTAATTCCATGGATGTTTTCCTTCCCGGATTTAAGTTTTTGGGGTTTTTTTTTTTTTTGATTTTTTGAGTAAGCGTTAGATATTCTAAGGGCATTTTTAGAGCGGGTAAAAGCCCACACATGGCTTTTTTCTCCAAGCCAAAGAATTAAGTAGCCTAGAAGACAGGCCAACTCATTATGGGCTCTGGCCAAATTTAAAGGGGAGAGGAGAAGAAAAGCTGCTTTGAGCTATTTTCCCCCCAAGTTAACCCTTAAACAGGGCATGTATACTTGGGACACAGGGATATGGGTTAACCAGGGTTGTTGGAAATGGTTAAATCACTTCGTACCAGGTAGACAGGGTAAGGTACCACATAGATGGGATAAGGTATGAAGAGCGGGCGCTGGTCACCAAAATTTATCCGGATGATAGCTGACTCACAAGCACACTTGTGTGTCGTTCACACTTGCAAACTGACATTCTCAGAGGACGACGGACGAGTGGGTCTCCTGGACCCCGCCCTCCCCAGATAGAGATGCCCGCCCCTGATGGTGAAGCCGGGTGGCCTTGGGCACCTACCGCGGGCAGGATCTGGGACTGCGAGATGATGCTGTTGGGAAGGCTGTTCTGCCTGCTCTCGGTGGTGACCTCCGCCCAGGTCACCTGGAAGCCGGTCATGGGCTGGTAGAGGGTGGCCTTGGCCATCTTCCACGAGAAGTGTCCTGTGATGCTCACGTCCTGGACCATGAAGGAGGCGGAGAGGTTCTCGGGCTTGGCTTGTACTCTGGAGTGAATGTGACCTGCAGCAGGAGAAAGACCAGGGTCCGGCGGCTGGAAAAAGTGGGGGCGGGCCCTGCCCGGTGCTCCTCGCTGGGGACCTCAGGCAGCCGCTCCTGGGCGCAGGAAGCCACGTGGCCTCCGGGCTAAGTGCCTCTGAGGCTTTGTGGTATGTTTAGGGCCCTGCTTTGGGGGTGGAAGACACAGAATTCTGCGATCTGACACAACTGCGATGAGAAGGGAGAACAGTCGCTACTATGTGGGAAGAGTCGGAAGTCCCTAGAAGGGAACTCAGGGGACGCCTCTGTGAATAGTTGTCCCGGGTGTGGGACGGGGCGTTGGAAAGTAAAGACTGGCTTTGGGAAGGGCGTAAAAGCAACTGTCATGGCCCGTGGTGGAACAAAGATAAGAGTGCACCAGGGCAAAGCAGTGCACGGCCGTTTGGCTTATTTCCAAAGGGGAAACAGTGCCAGCAAAGGTCGGCTCTCCGGGCTGTTGGAATTACGTCTTGACGCACGCATTCCCACCTGTGCTACCTTCAGACCTGGGCGTGGTACTGCATGCAGTTCAGCAAGACGCTTACTCTCAGATCTGAGGGCTTGGGAGGTGCAGTCTGGCAGTGCTGCAGAGGTGGTCGCGTCACAAACCTGTTCTGGGGGGTTCGGGGGAAACGCACCTGCTTCTCCAGGGCAGCTGACGTGCTTGTGGCTTTTGCCCTTAAGGGCGGAGCAAGGCGGCGTAGTGAAGAAAACGGTTTCTGCCTTCAAGCGGCCCTTTGGCCGTGTGGGCTGCACGGTCACCTTATATTTGCAGGCAAATGACAGATCTTGAAGGATCATGTAATTTTCCTATAGGGAGACAGAGAGAATATGCCAGCAATGAATCTCAGGAGGGCTACAAAGTGGCAGGAGATGAAATCCTGTTCCGACGAGGCTGTCTCCCTTTATGTGGAGTGTGTGCCCTTCCGCCTTTATAAAAAGCACCCAGGGGACAGTGTCCCTGCTTTGGTTAAGTACAGTCATAGAGCGTTCCCCTGGGATGGGGCATATCAAGAACCCCGTCAGACGCAGTGATGCCACAACGGACAGCCAACTTCTGACCTTCACAAGCAGCCTTGGTGAGCTGGCATCGGCGGGGCCACGCTGTAAAGCTGTAAACACAAACCTAACTTTTGACGATGAAAAAGCGAACGCAGGCGGCTCTGAGACACAGACTTGGTTGAGACCGAAGCTTTTCCTGAATTAAGGGAAGCCCTTCTTGGGCAGCGCCTCTCCTCCGCTGGTTGGAGGCTGCGATTGCTTCCGGCCGGAACTTTGCGCTTCGTGATTCTGTTCAACCGCAGACGCATCGGTGGAGAAGGACGACGTTTACTTCGAAACTCACGCGACAGGAGAGAGCTGACGTCTGCGGCTGTTCCAGCGTGTTAGGCGGTTCCTTCTCCCTTTGCTCAGTTATGCGGTTCCCTGGGTGCAGTTATCAGGGCGCAGAGGGAATATCTTTGGGTGAAGGGTGGAGGTCCCTGCCAGACAGCAGCGTGGATTAGGGGGAACGGGAGACAAGACGATAAACACCGAGGCAGGTGCTTCCCTGAGAACCGAGTCACGAGCAGAAGCCCTGGAGGTGGAGAGATGCTGCTGAGAACGACCTGGCTGAGGAGGGCTGAGCCCGAGGCAGCTCCAGCCCGCGGGGTCGCCTCGGGAGCCCTATTCGCTTTTCTTCAGGATCTGGGAACGCACTGGACTCCCCTGTTAGCCACTCAGGACCCCGCTTCCCGGGTCTCTCAAGGATGCTTTCACATGGAGAGGGGCAGACACGTGCAGCAAGAGGTGAACTAGCCTCGCGCCTTGGGAGCAGCGACGGGAATTAAGGGGCTCTGGATGTTTGAACTTGGAGCCTTGCTCTGATTTCTGCCAGACATGGTACATGTGCTCAGTGAATAATTATTATCATCTTCCAAAAGCATCTAAAGATGATAATCCTGGGATTGGCCAGCCCCCCGGAAGGAAGGCAGGTTCCATTTGGTTCCAAGGCTCGCCGAAGGAACACAAGATCCTACACCCTGCCCACAAAGCGACTGATAAATCCTGCTGCTCTTTCTTCCAGTGCTTTTCAAGTAGGTTTCCTTTTTTTTAAAATGTTTTCCTTTTTTTTCCCCTTTTCTTTAAACCAAAGGCCACAAACTCTGGGAAGAGCTTCGGGATTTAAGGAGCAGTGTTGGGACAAGCTAAATCCAGCACAAAGCTGTGTGTTTCTGCAAACCTAGTAATTTATCTTACTACTTATGTGATCAGAAGTGAGTCTAAAAATATTGTACTGAGTGCTTTAGAACTTGTTCAGAAGAAGGAAGCCTTCGTTAAACATCAGTCACATCAATATTTTGTACCTTTGGGGCCATATCCTGAGATGGGTTCTACTGTCCTGATAGACGCTCTATAAAGTGCTGTTATGGACACCATGCTAATCCAGTGGCCTCTGAAACATTTCCTGTGGTTTGCTGATTCCACCCTATAACTCTTGTAATAACCCCAGAATACTTAGAATAATATTTTGAGTCATATGGACAGAATCACTGTCCCCAAGGGCTGTAATGTGCTCCTAAAGTCAGAACATTAGCATGTTCCCTGCAGGACGGGCCCTCGCCTTCAACACCCAGACGAGCTGGTGGAATGAGGAGTGTCACAAAACAGAGGCTAAAGTTGAGGGTCCCATAGACGTTCACTGTGAAAATGAGACTTTTCAGTCCCGGGCTGAGTCACAATTCAGCAGATAATTCAGAGCTTGTGTCCAGTTAAGATGAAACACAGAGGGCCTGCCAGCCTTTCCCCTGAGAGTTCCCGCAGACCTGTGTCTTTCGTCTCTGCATGTCCACCCTCCCCCCCAACCCCGTGACCATGGCAACCACCCCTCCCCCGCCGTGTGTGATGACAGCAGCCACGCCCCCACCCCCTGTGGGGCTATGAAAGGGAGACACCGGATGCGTGCAGCTCGGCCTGTGTCCAGTGGCTGACTGGGGGAGAACGAGTTATCCATTAGACACACCGCGTGCATCTCTTTCTGCCCAGCTTTAATCCCAGACCAGGTGAGTCTAGCGGCCATTGAGAAGTCAGCATTTCTCCCCCTCCTCACCTGGGTCAGGGCCGAGGATGCCTCCAGGCTGGCGGATTCGTTGTGGGCACAGACTTCCGGAGACCACTGCACGTGGTACCGACTGACACCGGGATCTGTAACATCAGCACAAACAGGTGTGAGGAACAGTGTGGAAGTCACGTGGCACGTAGCCCGATGTTCTGGAAGCATGAGAGGGAGGGCGAGCAGGGCCCTGCAGGTGACTTGAAAATGCCCCCACCGACCTGCGGAGGCGGGTCCTGCAGCATTCTGATCACTTTCCTCATTAAGAGTGAAGCCAAAGTAATAAATCGTCAGAGGAGACAGGCATTGAAATACCAGAACCAGACAGGAAAACTAATGAGAGTCATAGGAAAACGACTGCAAAGCACCCTGGAGAATAACGCTGCCTTGGTGTCTGTGGGAAGGAGATCCCAGCAGAAAGGGAGACACAGGGCAGCAGGTCTCCCTTCCATCCTAGGTTAGGAGAGACCCTTCACACATCTCTGAGCCCTGCATCCTCCTGAAAAAGCAGCCAGAAAGGCCACTGAGCCCAGGCAAGAACCAAAGCAGCTCCTGCAACTGGGAGAACTGGCCGTTCAGATGTATTCCATCCGGAGTCATGTTGTGACCGAGCCCCTGACCGCAAGACACAGTCAACAGCCGCCCTGCACCTCACAGAAACGCATCCTTCCTTTACCGCATATGTGATCCCTCCCTAAGTGACCTGCTCCCCAAGCCAGGGGCGAACATCGCTCCTTCAAGGCGCTCACTCCCAGCCGGAGCACCGTATTTTCTGTACGTGCCTTTACTCTAGGCGACCGAGTGGGAAAAAGACAAAATGATGAGAGCCACTCAGTGAGTGTGGGAAAGGGGGTCCAGGCATCCTGGGATTACTAATCGCCCCAGTGTGTCCCAAAGCTGGGCACGGCATCACTTCCGTGGGTGATTAGCATCTCAGCCCAAAGCTCACGCCAAGTGTTTGATGGAGGTTTTCAGAGGGGAAAACTCTTTGATGAAGTTGGGTGGGTCTGGTGGGAACTTGCTCTGAGCACTTTGGAACAAGAAAAGAAGAACCTTCAATCTGAGAAAATAAACAGATATCCGGTGGGCACCAATGGTGTTTAGTTAAAAGGGGAACCCCCTGATTAGAGGTTTTAAATTTGTACATGGCAGACATCAAGGGTTTTTTTTTTTTTCTTTTTTGGAAAAGAATTGTACATTATACATTAAGTATGAAGTCAATCAATGAGTGAATTCATATCCTTCCTTTCAACAAGTGGTGCTGTTCCAGGCATCATCGTGAAATAATGCAGCTCCCAGGAGCAGCTGCTCTCACAGATCTTAAACACTAAGGAGCTGGACAAGTCGTTAACAAAGTGCATAAATAAAAGAGAACTTAGACTGGAGGGTGGTGAGGCTACAGAGAAATACGGAGGGTTAAGACAGGGTTATGGCTTTAAATAAAGTGGCTGGCATGGTTCATGGAGGAACTGATTTGCTAGTTAGGACTGGAAGGAGGTTGGCAGAGGGACTGATCCATTTGGCACATCATCGTGGGCAGCGCACACTGGGCCAGCACGTCCACCAGAACTATTTGCAGCCATGAACACCATCTCTGTGCGGTGACTGCCAATCACTTGAGCCCCTAGAGCAATGAACATATTGTTGATGCAGTGGAGAAATCAAATTCTCAATCTTGATTCATTTAAGCCAATTTACAATTAACACAGGCTGGTGGCTCCCGTATCAGAAAGCACGGTTCCAGCTACTGGGAGCAGCCGGTTCCCAGGTGCAGAGATGGGCACAGAGTGAGTCTGACTTTCTTTGGTGGGAGCCATCAGGGGGCAGATTCTGGTTTGCTGTGCTGCAGTTACCTGGGGTGTAATTGATATACGTGGCTCTAGGCATGTGGAGTAGCCATACCTACTGTAGGGCGTGATACATTTTCCTAAGAGGATGCTGATGGAGGGTCCCTTTGGCCCCGCCCCGTCCCCCGGCTCTCACCGTGGCCACGCCCCAGTGCACGCCCTCTCCTCCCATTGGCGCTTTGAATAATGTCATTCATGCCCCAGGCTTTCCAAGCATCTTCCTGCTCAAGGCTCTGTGTTTCAACCTCCACCCGAGCATGTCCCCGGAAGAGTGGGTGCTCCCAGCTTCCTAGCTCATGTAGATGGTCTTCAGACTCAACACCTCAAATATCACACCTTGGTTTCTGTTCTCAGACTGCTCCCTGCTTGCCCTGATGTAATCTTGCCTTTTTGTTTCTTGTATCTGCGATGGTCCACTGTGCTAGGTCTCAAGGACACTGACTGACTGTCCTTACAGGGCAGCCAATTGCTAGACAGCAGACAACTCACCTGCAAGTATCTTTCCTGAGCAAGTGCGGATCCAGAGCCGGCTCTCCATGCCTCCTCTGTGGGGTGGGCACACTCTGGGCCCAGCCTCAGGCCCTCATCATCCCTGGGCTGGGTACCAGGCAGTGAGGACAGCCCCCTGCCCCAGGGCCAAGGAAATTATTCAGACTAGCAACACCTGACACTGCCTCCCTGCCTTGCCTGTTCCTCTCCACAGAAACCCACTAAAGGCTCCTGACGAGAGCTCTCCCACCTCTGGATGACCCGGTGCTTCCTATGTGGCCCACGTGGCACTGGGCCCCTATTCTGGGACCTGTGAGTGACAAACCACCTTCTCAGTGGTAGCTGTCCCCTGACCTGGTGCCTTCTCCAACCCCAAATGATAATGAAACCTGTGCTTTAAACCATGATTGAAATGAACAGCTGTCTTCTAAGCCATCCTTCATGGTGGTGTTTTCAGATGTACACACACAGCACAAAGTAAAAAAACAGAGGACTATTATTAAAAATATTCATAAATGTACAGTAGTTAAGGCAATGTGGTGTTGCCACAAAGTTGGAAAATACGGCAAATCAATTGAGAAGTCAGTTTTTACATATATATGTGATTTAGGGCAAAGCACATCACAGAGCTTTGGGGGAAGACTTGCTTTTTAAGTAAATGATGCTAAACCAGTTGGAGATGAAGAGGAAAAGAGAAACAGCACTGTGGTCTTTTTTTTTTTTTTTTTTTTTTTTTTTTTTGACCACAACACTATGAGACTATAAATCAACTACAAGGGAAAACCGGCAAAAAACACAAACACATGGAGGCTAAACAGCAGGCTACTAAACAACCAATGGATCACTGAAGAAATAAAAAAGGAAACCAAAATATACCTAGAGACAATGAAAATAAAAACATGATGATCCAAAGCCTAGGGGACACAACAAAAGCTGTTCTAAGAGGGACGTTTATAGCAACACAAGCTCACTTCGGGAAACAAAGAGAAATCTCAAATAAACAACCTAACCTTACACCTAAAGTTACTAGAAAAACAACAAACAAAACCCAAAGTTAGTAGAAGGAAAGAAGCCTTAAAGAGCAGAACAGAAACAAATGAAAGAGACGAAGAAAGCAACAGAAAACATCAGTGAAACTAAAAGTTTGTTCTTTGAAAAGATCAACAAAACTGAAAACCCTTAGCCAGACTTATCAAGAAAAAAAAGAGGACTAAGATCAATAAAATTAGAAATGAAAAAGGAGAAGTTACAAATAGACACCACAGAAATACAAAGGATCATAAGAGACTACTATAAGCAACTATATGCTAATAAAATGGACAACCTAGAGGAAATGGACGAATTCTTAGAAAGGTACAATCTTCCAAGACTGAATCAGAAAGAAACAAAATATTAACAGATGAATCACAAGTAATGAAACTGAAACTGTGATTTAAAAACTTCCAACAAATAAGTGTCCAGAACAAGATGGCTTTGCAGGTGGATTCTATCAAATATTTACAGAAGAGTTAACACTTATCCTTCTGAAACTCTTCCAGAAACTTGCAGAGGAAGGAACACTCCCAAACACATTCTATGAAGCCACTATTACCCAGAAACCAAAACCAAAGACAGTAGAAAAAATAAAATGACAAGCCAACCCAAACACATTCTATGAAGCCACTATTACCCAGAAACCAAAACCAAAGACAGTAGAAAAAATAAAATGACAAGCCAATATCACTGATGAACATGGACTAAAAAATCCTCAACAAAATACTGGCAAACCAAATCCAACAAAACATTAAAAGGATTATACACCAAAATCAAGTGGTATTTATCCAAGGGATGCAAGGGATTTTCAACATCCACAAATCAATTGGTGTGATACATCACATTAACAAACTGAAAACTAAAAAACCATATGATCATCTCAGTAGATGCAGAGAAAGCTTTTAAGAAAATTCAACATGCATTTATGATAAAGAAAAAAAAAAAAACCTCTCCAGAAAGTGGGCACAGAGGGAACCTACATCAACATAATAAAGGGCATACATGACAAACCCAAAGCTAACATCATACTCAATGGTGAAAAGCTGAAAGCATTTCTGCTAAGATAAGGAACAAGATAAGGATGTCCAATCTGACTACTTTTATTCAATTTGGTTTTGGAAGTCCTACCCACAGTAATCAGAGAAGAAAAGGAAAACAAATTGGAAAGAAAGAAGTAAAACTGTCTCTGTCTGCAGACAACATGATACTTTACCTGGAAAATTCTAAAGATGCTATTAGAAAACTACTAAGAGCTCATCAATGAATTTGGTAAATTTGAAGGATACAAAATTAATATACAGAAATCTGTTGTATTTCTATATACTAACAATGAACTATACAAAAGAGAAATTAAAGAAGTAATCCCACCTACAATCTCATCAAAAATCATTAAATACTTAGGAATAAAACTACCTAATTAGGCAAAAGACCTGTACTCCAAAAACTAAGGTACTGGTGAAAGAAACTGAGGTTGATACAAACAGATGGAAATATACTTTCTGTGTTCTTGGATTGGAAATACCAATACTACTGAAATGACAATACTTCCCAAGGCAATCTACAGATTCAACACAATCCCTATCTAATTACCAATGCCATTTTTTCACAGAAGTAGAACAAAAAAACTTTAACTTTGTATGCAAACACAAAAGATCCCAAATAGCCAAACAACCTTAAGAAAGAACAAAACTGGAAGAATCATGAATCCTGAGTTCAGACTATACTACAAGGTGATAGTCATCAAAACAGTATGGCACCAGCACAAAAGCAGAAATATAGATCATGGAATAGGACAGAAAGCCCAGAAATAAACCCACACACTTATGGCCAATTATTAGTCTATGGCAAAGAAGGCAAGAATGTACAATGGAGAAAAGACACTCTCTTCAATAAGTGGTGCTGGGAAAACTAGACAGCTACAGGTGAAAGAATTAAATTAGAATTTTTTTAACACCACACACAAAAATAAACTCAAAATGGATTTAAGACCAAAATGTAAGACTGGATACTATAAACCTCCTAGAGGAAAACATAGGCAGAACACACTTTGACTTAAATTACAGCAATATTTTGTCTCCTAGAGTAGTGGAAATAAAAGCAAAAATAATTGGGACCTAATCAAACTTACAAGCCTTTGCACAGCAAAGGAAATGACAAACAAATTGAAAAGACAACCTATGGAGTGGGAGAAAATATCTGCACATGATGTGACTGACAAGGGATTAATTTGCAAAATATACAAAGTTTATAGAGCTCAATATCCAAAAAAAAAAACAAAAACAAAATAAAACCTCAATTTAAAAATGGTCAGAGACCTAAATAGACATTTCTCCAAAGAAGACATACAGATGGCCAATAGGCACATGAAAAGATGCTGACTATTGCTAATAATTAAAGAAATGCAAAATCAAAACTAAGTGAGCTATTACCTCAAACCATTCAGAATGGCCATCATGGAAAAGTCTACACATAACAAATGCTGGAGAGGGTGTGGAGAAAAGAGAACCCTCCTACACTGCTGGTGGAAATGTAAACTAGTGCATCCATATGGAGAAAAGTATTAAGGTTCCTTTAGAAATTACAATGAAGTTACTATATGATCAGCAGTCCCACTACTGGACATGTATATGGACAAAACTCTAACTCAAAAAGACACATGCAGGAGTTCCCATCGTTGCTCAGCAGAAATGAACCTGACTGGTATCATGAGGATGCAGGTTTGATCCCTGGTCTTGTTCAGTGGGTTAAGGATCTAGCGTTGCCATGAGCTGTGGTGTAGGTCACAGACGTGGCTCAGATCTGGCATTGCTATGGCTGTGGCATAAGCCAGCAGCTACAGCTCCAGTTCAACCTCTAGCTTGGGAACTTCTGTATGCCATGGGTACATCCCTAAAAAGACAAAAAAAAAAAAAAAAAAAGAAAGAAAGAAAGAAGAAAGAAAAGAAAAAAGAAAATATACATGCACCTCAATGTTCACAGCAACATTATTCCCCATAGCTAAGACATGTAAGCAACCTAAATATCCATTAAAAGATGTATGGTACATATATATATACAATGGAATACTACTCAGCCATAAAAAGGAATGAAATAATGCTATTTACAGCAACATGAATAGACCTAAAGATTATCATACTAAGTGAAATCAAAGATAAATATATCATATCACTTGTATGTGAAATCTAAAAAAAAAAAAGTTAAAAATAAACTTATCTACAAAAAGAAATAGATTCACAGATATAGAAAACAAACTTATGTTTTCCAAAGTGGAAAGGAGAAGAACGGATAAATTATTAGATATACACTACTATATATAAAGTAGGCAAAAAACCAAGTCCTACTATATAGCACAGGGAACTATATTCAATGTCTTATAACAACCTATAATATAAAATCTAAAAAAAAAAATTAGGCATAACTGAATCACTTTACTGTATGCCCAAAACTAACATAACATTGCAAATCAGCTATCCTTTGATAAAATGTTTGTGTTAGAAAAAAAAAAAAAGAGGGAATGAAAAATAACGTTGATGTTCCAACAAAAATCCAATCTAGGAAGAAGCCTGAGAGAGAAAGATGAGACATCGTAACCTCTAGGAGATAAGGAGGCCATCCTTGTGACCCCTGCCTAAGATTTCTTCAACAGGACACAATGAGCAATAAACCTAAAGGAAACAAAATGATGAAGGGATCATCTCTAAAATTCAGACACACCAAGACAATGGAAAAAATAAAAGCGGGAGAAAAAATACCTGAATGAAGCCCGCAGATGCCTCATATACTCCACCTCAAAAGGACTCTCACGGGACAGCTGGCTACACAGTTGAAGAGTGCTTTGCTAAAAAGGAGCTCCACGACCAAGAAGCCTATGAAAAGGTGCTCAGCACCTGGATGAGCAGGAGACTGCACACGCAAACAGCACAGAGCCATCACTTCACACGAACCAGAACGGCCAAGCTGAGAAGGATGGAACGTCCCAAGTGGGCAGAGCATGTGGGGCAGTCTTACCCTCCTGGCGGGCATGTGCTTTTTGGTCCAACCACTTTGGAAAATGCTCGGCATCTTCTACAGGTCACCATGCTCTGTGACCTAAGAACCCCACCTCTGTGGGAGAACCGGCACATGTGGGTGTCTAGAGACATGTGTTCATTAGATGTGCTCAGCAGCATGGTCCATCATAGCCCGTCCCTGGGACAGACCAGGTCTCCACCAAGTGCTGGAGAGGGACACAGATGGAACTGTGCTAGGGACGACTGTGCAGCAGAATAAACGGATGAGTCACGGCTCCCTGCAACAGCACGGGAGAGCTTCCCACACAGCGCATTCACTGTAGGAAGCCAAAGGCAAACTATAGGACTCCGCCTGTATCAATTTCAGATACAAGCTAAAGAAACCATGAGTTTTAGAAGTCAGGATGGGGTGCTTACTCTTGTATGTGTAACCTGTCTACATCTGGATGCTGACATTTTCATTCCACTACACCAGGTATTTACATTTTTTCTTTTTCTTTTTCTTTTCTTTTTTTTTTTTAGGGCTGCACCCAAGGCATATGGAGATTCCCAGGCTAGGGGTCGAATCAGAGCTACAGCTGCCGGCCACAGCCACGCATGATCTGAGCTACATCTGTGACCTACACTGCAGCTCACAGCAACACCGGATCCTTAACGCACTGAAAGAGGGCAGGGACCAAACCAGCATCCTCATGGATACTAGTCAGATTCACTTCCACTGCACCACAAGGGGAACGCCCCATTTCTAATATTATATTAATAAGACATGTTGTTTTATTAATACTCATACATCATACTGACATAGAGTTCACACTTTAAATAGAAAAGAGCAGTCATCCTCTGCTGTCCAATGGAGATTGCCGACGGGATCCACGCCTTGGGTACCAGATTCTGAGAATGCTCAAGAACCCGCGGCTCCTTCTGCATCCTTGGAGTCAACCAACTGCAGATCTTAAACACAGTACACCATCTGCGGTTGGCTAAAATTTGCAGATACAGAAGCTGCTGATATGGAGGGCTGACTGTTCCAGAGATCAGATAAGTCTTACAGTTTGATATCAATTCAAAGCTATTATTAAATATAGTAATATGGTTCTATTAACATATAACAGAATTTAAATTTAATATTGAATATTCAATAAATAAAATGGAACTTAAATTAAAACGTGACAGTAATAAAACATTAATGGTAATGCTATTTCAGCTACAGAATGAAATTCAGCGGCTTGGAAGAAAATTCTGGAGGAAAAGAGCTCCAACAGCAGTATCCTTAGGGCATGTGAGCCGATACCCTGAGTCACATAGCACTTTAGAAAAATGAGAGGACTTTTTAAAACTGAACTCTTGAAACAATCTATTTTGCTCAGATTTTCTGTCTTAAAGTGAATTAGACATGATAACTATAAAAATGCCTGTCAAATCATTCTGAAAGTACTGTTTCCATTATATAACTATTCTAGGAGAACAGGAAATAAAGGAACAAAAGGAATTTACCACAGAGAAAAAAATTATCTATTCTAAAGTTGAATGTTCATGGCAGTATTAATTATAAGATGGAACTTCTGAAGGCAATTAGTGTTTGGGTAGCATAGAATCATGACTCATAGTATGATATTATGGCGTGTCCATCAAGGCAGCCATTTAAAGATGTTATAAAGATACCAATGTAGAATGCAAATATAACATTATATGAAAATGTGTTTATGTTTTACACACACACATGTAGAAGAGTGAGAAAGAGAGGCAGAGCAAACTTCTGAAAGAAAATCAACTAAAATGCTATTTTCATGAAATGATACTGAGAAGATAACTGGCTTCTGCTTTTCTTTTCCAAATGATGTGTCTGTCTTGTGGGTTTTTTGTTTTGTTTTGTTTTGCCATTTGCAGCAACATGGATGGAACGATAGACTCTCATACTTAGTGAAGTAAGTCAGAAAGAGAAAGACAAATACCATATGATATCACTTATATCTGGAATCTAACATACAGCACAAGTGAACCTTTCCACAGAAAAGAAACCCGCGGACTTGGTGAACAGACTTGTGGTTGCCAAGGGAGAGGGGGAGGGAGTGGGATGGACTGGGAGTCTGGGGTTAAGAGATGCAAACTATTGCCTTTGGAATGGATAAGCAGTGAATCCTGCTGTAGAGCACAGGGAACTATGTCTAGTCCCTTATGATGGAGCACGATCATGTGAGAAAAAAGAATGTATATGTGTATGTGTGACTGGGTCACCTTGCTGTACAGCAGAAAATTGACAGAACACTGTAAACCAGCTATAATGGAAAAAATGAAAATCATTATTAAAACATTTCTAAAAATTAAACATAAATAAAAAACTAATTTAGAGCAAAAATTTACAGTACAAACCAATGACTGCTTTGAGAGTTTGGGGCACAAGATGGACCTCCAGGAAAGAATGGAGACAGGTCACCGTCTGCGAAATGATAAACTATAAAAAAGCTGCAGATTTCCACACGTGATACCGATCCCTCAGCACCAAGGCCAACCCACCCAGACTTCAGAACAGCCAGGCATTTCATCTGCAAAACGTGGGGGAGGGTGTGTTCAGCTACTCTTTCCTCGCATCAGCCGCGTGGCCTGACCCTGACTTTTGCAGCTGACTCCTGACGTCGCGCCGACAGCAGATCCACAGACCACCTGCCCACCTTCCGTCTTTTTCCAGTAGACCTTCGCTTGCAGTTGGTTGTCTTGGTAGAACGGAGCTCCCATTTCCAGGAGGCTCGTGGGCCGTCGTCTCTGAAAGGGAGGCTGGATTGGCGTCACCCTTTTCCTTGTTTTCCCAAGTTGTTGCTCTACAATAAAGCACAAGAGGCTAAGTGACGGGTTAAAAGCACTGATGCGACCTGAGAGGGATCCCAGTGTGACTTTCACGCTGCTGTTCGCTCATAGTTGAGTGCCTACGTTTTAGAGGAAACTGTAACGCACCTACAGATTCCTTCATGTTCAAGCGGATGGCACCTCCGCCTTCATCATACGCTGGAATCACTACCTAAAATATATTTGTGCTGTATTACACGTCACCCCCTGAATTTAAGTGGGTGAGCAACATCCATTCCATGAGGATGCAGGTTCGAAAGATGCAGAGCTTGAAAGATGCTCTGATTTTAGTAAGAGGTGGAAACAGTCTTTCTCAAAGGAGATTTTTTTTGCGTTTGTGAGGGGTCAGCAAAGGAAAACGGAATGCCCCAGAAGAGAAGGGGCATCGGATGTGTACTCCGCATGGGGACCAGCCTCCACATCGTCCTTCTGGTGGACCAGATTAGAAGGACAATGGATACTTACTTTACTTGGTACCTATATTTTAGTTTACGTCAAATGAGTGGACAACGGAGACACGTTGCTTAGGCCTAAGGGTTCTGCACCCAAACCCAGTGTGTATGGGGGGTTCCCCACACCCCCAATTCTCAGACCCCCGTGGGGTGTCCTACAGTCCAATTCTGACACTGGCTACTTGCAGATAACATCAGAGCCCACAGGTAAGGGCTCAGTCTTCTACGACTTGCCCCCTTCAGATGTGAGTCCCAAGTCCAGGTCAGCTGTGTCTTCTGATGACCTGCTAGAGAGCAGAGGTTCCAAGGATCCTCTCTTCAGATGCAATGAATGTGCCAGTGCGGCTCACAGGACTCAGGGAAATACTGTACTGATTAGATTACCTCTTTATTATATAAGAATAAAACTCAGCAAACTAAATGTCCATTGACAGGTGAATGGACCAAAAAGATGTGGTGCATTATACATATATCATACAATACTAATCAGTCATAAAAGAATGAAATGATGCCAGCTGCACAAAGTGGATGCACCGAGAGATTGTCATAGTAAGTCAGAGAGAGAAAGACAAACACCCTATGATATCACTAACATGTGGAATCTAAAAATAATAATAATAATAATACAAATGGGCTTATTTACAAAGCAGAAAGAGAATCACAGACCTAGAAAATAAACTAGTGGCTACCAAAGGGGGAAGGGGGGACAGACAGATGAGGAGATTGAGATTAACACATATACACAACTGTACATAAAAGAGGTAATAGGAGTTCCCATCGTGACTCAGTGGTTCACGAATCTGACTAACATCCATGAGGATGCAGGTTCGACCCCTGGCCTTGCTCAGTGGGTGAAGGATCCAGCATTGCCCTAAGCTGTGGTGTATGTCACAGAGGTGGCTCCGATCCTGTGGGGCTGTGGCTGTGGCGTAGGCCGGCAGCCACAGCTCCAATTTGACCCCCCAGCCTGGGAACCTCCATATGCCGCGGGTGCAGCCCTAAAAAGCAAATAAATAAATAATAAAGAGATAATAAGGACACACTGTGTATCACAGGGAACTGTATTCAATATCTTATAATAACCTATAATAGAGAAGAATTTGAAACAGTTTCTATGAATATATAACTGAATCACTCTGATGTACATCTGAAACTAACACAACAGTATCAACTGCACATCCATTAAAAACAAGTTCACAAAAAAAGGATTGTTCTAAGGATGATGACCTGTAAACAGAGAAAAACTCATATAGAAATGTTCCCGCCAATATTGCTTGTCGTGGAAGCTCATATTTAACTCACGGAAACAAGGACATCTGTCTTCAAAGGTAATAATGCCTAAATGTAAAATCTGATTTAGGTATATGAAAAATGGAAGGTAAAAAAAAAGAAAGAAAGAAAGGGAAGGATAGACGTCAGGAAGAGCCAGATGTTCCAGATGCAGACGCGTGTGAAGGGCTGGAGCTTCCCACTCGGAGCACAGCACTCCCTCAGCACATGTTCCCCAACCCGGACGCTCTCAGAACCCTGTCCTCTTGCATTTTTTCAGAGGCTTCGTCACACAAGCATGACTGATTAAATTCCTAGCCCCCTGGACAACTGAACTCAATCTTCAGCCCCTCCCTCTTCCTCAGGGGTGGGGGCAGGAAGGAGAAACTGAAAGTTGCAATGTTCCAATCCCAGCTCGGTTCTTCCAGTGATCACCCCCTCCTTAGGTGCTTTCCCCAAATCACCACATTCACATAAAAAAGACACCTTTATCGTTCTTGTCACTTAGGACATTTCAAGGGTTTAGGGAGTTCTGGGCCAGGAATGCGCCAAGACCAAATACATCTGCTTATACATCACAATTATCAAAGGCTATTACTTTATGAGTCACAGTCTGCAGACACCAGCACCACAAGCTTGGAGCCTGGAGGACACAGGTGGGACACACAGAAAACTCACAGGACTTTGCTCCAAAACGTATCCCTCTCCTGGCACCACCATGAGGTTACAGAATCCTGCTGCCTACACCTAAAGTTTGGGGGGTTTCGGTTTTATTGTTTTTGGCCTTGTTCATAGCAAGTGGAAGTTCCAAGGCCAGGGAGCAAACCTGCACCACAGCAGTGACCAGAGCCACAGCAGTGACAATGCTGGGTCCTTAACCCATGGAGCCACCAGGGAACTCCTAAAGTTGATGTTATTATTTTTAAAGAATTAAAGGTTTAAGATTTTCACAAGCCCATTTATGCTTCTAATTCCTTTAATAATCTGTGATGTTAAGAATTTGCCAGTGGGTAACCATGAGAGTTTAGAAAACTATGTTTAAGTTCTTTGTGAATTCTGTTTTTCTTTTATACCCTATGTAACATTCCATTTTTCATTCTACATGGATATGTATACATATATATACACATACATATATATGTATATATACACATATATATTATACACACACACACCATATACCATCTAAAGCTTGAAAGTTTGTTGCTTCACTGATGAATCTGGCACAGACATGCATGGATGGGCCACATGCAAAGGATGGAGAAGTTACGCTTCAGTCCTGGGAAGCTGTCCCTGACGCTGCCCTCCCCTCTCACCAGGAAACAGAACTAGAATGAAAATCATTCCTTCACATTCCGGAAAGGTGGGAGGTCTGATGTATACTCTTTAATAGTCCTGAAAGTGGAGAGAACTGAATGACGAGGCCCTTTCTCCAAAGGCCAAAATTGTGATTAACCTTCCAGATTGAGAGATTCTGGGTATTTCCTCTCAACTCTAGGTTTTATTTTGGAGAGCTGGAAGAAGAGTCCAGTTGCATGAGGCAAGTACATAAAACAGTTGGAAATATTCCTCCTGCCTCCAAAAAAGCACATAACATTTCCATTAAAGAGAGTATTATGTCTTTCCTCCTTAGGGGACCCTTTTATATAACGCTATGAGCATGCAGCCTTTGCTTGCATAGAAATATTTATCATTACACCACCTAGTAGCCTGGAGACCTGGAAAAATATAATTCAGAGAAGTAATTTATATGCTGACATTTACTACTCTCCTCCCCATAAAATATAATTTCCCTTGCTTACACTATAAAGTTGTAATTATTCTTTACTTCTAGTTGGTGCATGATGAAATACACAGTGTTCTTGCAGAAGTTATATACTAGTGTTTATGAGATTATACATCAGCATTGGGTTATAAATAACATCCTGACAGGTACTCAGCTACATCCTGCATAATCCTTTGTAAAGCCAGTCTCTTCTGTAAGTTACCCTGACACCCAAACAATATGTATATGACAGGTACTTCATGAGGTTACTTCTTCTGAATTCACGTATCAGCAATCAGTTAAGCCTAGAATAAAGTGCCCTTGGTAGGATAACCCGTCCTACCTCCTTATTGGCCAGGTAACATGTTATCTAAATTTTAAAAGATGACTAGAAAGTGACCTTAGCCCTCAGCATCAATGTCTCCAATGAAGAGGAGTTGGGCCAGGTTGTAGGTAAGAGTGGGAATAGCTGTCTGACCTGGTCTCACAGGTATTTCTGAGCAATGCAATGGACTGTGTTGGCGCGTCTGCAGCTGATGGCTGCTGTGAGCCTGTGGGTGGATGATGCGTGTTCTCTGACCTAGATGACATCCTGGTTCCGCATATGTCCTTGTCAAGGTGAGGAGGGAAGGTCTACCCGACACAGTGGAATCTCCCACATGCACAGGGAAGGAGGCGTCCACCTGAGACTGCACAGGACAGGGGGATAACACAGGCGAGGGGCAGATGTGTTTATATCTGACGGGACCCATGTGGTCCCTCAAAGGGAGGAGTTCAGACTTGAGGACACAATATGGATTCAAGTGAGAGAGAAAGGTGTGTGATCATACTTGAGGAGAGAAAAGGCCAGGTAAAGAGAATCTCAACAATCAGGGGGCAATCCAAATAGAGTAGGAGGAGCTGGAGCTCAGCTCCTTCCACAGATACATTGAAAGTACATCTACACGAGATACGATCCTCACAAAGCATCTACTGGAAGCTGGCAGAAGACCTCAGACTTCTGAAAGGGCAAGAAAAGCCTCCACATAACTGGGTAGGACAAAAGAAAAAACACAAGAGAAAGGAATCCAGACAGGACCTGTGCCCCAAGGTGGGGAGCTGTGAAGGAAGAAAGGTTCCCGCACCCTGGGAAGTCCCCTCACTGGTGGGCAGATCAGCCAGGATGGAGGGGGAGCTGTCGAGCCTTGGAGGAGAGCACAGCAACTAACTGGCAGCAGCCAGAACACAGGGAGACCTGCACAGTCAGTACCACTGCCTGGTGCTCCCCACGGTGCATGTGGGGACTGGGTTCTGAAGCTCAAGCTTCAGAGGACAGATCCAGGGAGAGGACGGGGATTGGCTGCATGGAGACAGCCTGAAAGGCGCTGCCGTGTGGAGTGGCCACAAATGAGCGTGTACACCAAAGAAGCCTAGAGCAGCCAGAGATGAAAGGTGCCATCGTTAGGGAAGTGGGCAAAGGGACAAACTGCCATTGCAGCCCCTTCCCCTGCACACTCCCAGGCAACAGGATACTGCCTACATCAGCTCCAGGAGTGTCCAGGAGCTACCCTTACAGACTTTAGGAGCAGCTGCAAGTGACAACTACCAGCCTCATGGGCTGGTGGTTGCAATCAGGAGCCACTGCCCTTCCAGGCTTTGGGAAAATGTGAGCCACCACTGCTGCCCTCACAGGCTCTAGGAGCAGCTACAAGCTGCCTCCACTGCCATCATGGGCCTGGGAGCAGACACCAGCTGCTGCATCTGCACACCCCCTATCAAGGGGATAATGGACAGCACACACTGAGGACAGAGGCAGCAGGCATCCAAACCAAAAAAAAAAAAAAAAAAAAAAATCCCTCACACCCCAAATATTAAACTCATGCTAGCCCCACAGAGGCACTCCCACATATAAATAAACCTCCAAGACCACGTAGACAATTATTTCTCTGAAACTCACAGAGTAAGAGAAATATAAGTACAATAAAGAAGCAGAGGAATTGCTCCCAGTTAAAAGACCAAGAGTATTCCCCTGAAGGAAAAAAACAATGAAACAGACCTCTTCAGTCTACCCGGTATCATGTTTAAAAATAAGGTAATAAAAATACTCAAGAAATTAAGAAAGCCTATCAACAGAAATGCAGAGTACTATAAAAAGGAAATAGAAACTATAAGGAGGAGCCAAGAAAAATTAGGAAACTCATTTCCCAAGATGAAAGCTGAGCTAACAGAAGAATGAATAATGCAGAGGAACGAATAAGTGACCTGGAAAATAGAATAATGGAAATCATCCAATAAGGACAGGAGGCAGAAAGCCAAATTGGGGAAAAAAAAAAAAGAATAAAAAGCAATATAATAGATCTATGGTATAATATAAAGCATGCCTTTTTATGTGTTATAGGGATTCCAGAAGGAAAAGAGAGAAAAAGGTACTGAAAATGTATTTGAAGAAATTATGAAAACATCCCAAATATAAAGAAGGAATGAGATATCTGGATACATAAAGTACAGAGGGTCCCAAACAAGATGAACCAACACATAATAAAAACAGCAAAAGTGAAAGATAAAGAGATGATTCTAAAGGCAGCAAGAGAAAAACAGAGTTAATTACAAGGGAGCCCCTATAAGGCTCTCAGCTGATTTCTCTACACAAACATTGCAGGCCAAAAGGGAGAGGCAAGATATATTCAAAGTTCTAAAAGGGAAAAATCTGCAGCCTAGAATCTAACCACAAGATAATCATTTAGAATAGGAGGAAAAATGATTTATTGATAAGCAAAAACTAAAAGAATAGGAGTTCCCGTCGTGGCTCAGTGATTAACAAATCCAACTAGGAACCATGAGGTTGAGGGTTTGATCCCTGGCCTTGCTCAGTGGGTTAAGGATCCGGCGTGGCCATGAGCTGTGGTGTAGGCTGCAGACGCAGCTCGGATCCCTCATTGCTGTGGCTCTTGTGTAGGCTGGTGGCTACAGCTCCGATTGGACCCCTAGCCTGGGAACCTCCATATGCTGTGGGAGCAGCCCAAGAAATGTCAACAAGACAGAAAAATAAAATAAAATAAAAGAATACAGCAGTACTAAACCTTTCCTAAAAGAAATACTGAAAGGCCTCCTCTAAAGAGAAAAGAAGCAGGAGTTCCCATTGTGGCATAGAGGATACAAAACCAACTCGTATCCATGAGGATGCGGGTTTGATCCCTGGCCTCAGTCAGTGGGTCAAGGATCTGGCATTGCCATGAACAGTGGTGCAGGTTGCAGACTCAGCTTGGATCTGGTGTTGCTGAGGCTGTGGTGTAGGCCAGCAGCTGCAGCTCTGATTCAACCCCTAGCCTGGGAACTTCCATATGATGCTGGTGGGGCCCTAAAAAGCAAAAATACATACATACATACATACATACATGCATGCATGCATAAGTGAGAAAAGAAGATCTAGGAAGGAAGGAAGAAATGCCAACTGGAAAAGTCATCACTTACATAAGCCAGTATACAGATCATAAAGGAAATAAAACCTATTTGTGAAAGCAACAATAAACAAGGGAAAGCAAGAGGATTCACATGAAGATGAATAATGGTCATCCAAATCATAAAATGTGGGGAAGGAGAGTAAGAAAATATGGACTTTGTTAAGACAGTGTTTGAACCTATATGACTATTACTCTAAAGCAAATTTTAGATATAGGAAGGGGTTAACATAGTTAAAAAACATGCCAACTACAAATAAAAAACAAACATCAGATTCACACACAAAAAAACAAAAAGAACACAAGCATCAAACAAAAGGAAATCATCCAACTGCAAAAAGGAAAAGGAACAAAGAAGAAATATACAATCAGATGGAAAATAAAGTTTAAAATGGTGATAAATACATACATGGAAAATAAAGTTTAAAATGGTGATAAATACATACATATCTATAATTACCTTGAATGTCAATGGACTGAATGCACCAATCAAAAGTCAGAGAGTGGTAGACTGGATAAAAAAGTAAGAGCCTACAATATGCTGCCTCTAAGAAACTCACCTTGGGACAAAGAACACATATAGATTGAAAGTGAGGGAATGGACAAACATATTTCATGCAAATGGAAATGACAAAGTGGGAGTCACAATGTAGACCTTAAAACAAAGGGCATAAAGAAAGATACTATTTAATGATAACAGAATTAATACAAGAAGAGGATTTTACACTCGTCAACATATATGCACCTAATATAAAAGCACCCAAATACACAAAACAAATGCTAACAGATATCAAGAGAAAAACTGATGGGAATAAAATAATATTCCCATAAAGGAGACTCACATAAATGGACAAATCTTCTAGACAGAAAATCAGTAAGGTAATAAAGATGCTAAGTGATACAACAGAATATTTAGACTTAATCAATATTTTCAGGAAATTACATCCCCAAACCAAGAATACACATTCTTATCAAGTTTACATGGAACAGTCTCTACAACTGACCACATACTAGGGCACAAAACCATAACACATTTAGGAGTACAGAAATTATTTCAAACATCTTCTCTGACCACAATAGCATGAAACTAGAAATCAACCTCAGGAAGAGAAATGAGGGGGGAAAAAAAAGTCTATATGGAGACTAAAAACATGCTACTAAAAAACCAATAGGTTGATGATGAAATCACAGGGGAAATTAAAAAATACTTTGAGACAAATGACAGTGAAAACATAACCATACAAAATCTCTGGGATGCAGCACAAGCGCTTAGATGCTTTTGCATCTAAGATAGAGGACTTCCTCAAAAATCAAGAGAAATCTCAAATAAACAATCTAACCTAACCCTAAAAAGAATTAAGAAAAACAAATAAAACCTGAAGTTAGCAGAAGAAAGGAAATAATAAAGATCAGAGAGAAAATCAATAAAATAGGGATTTATAAAACAACTGAAAAAATGAAAAGAACCAAGGGCTGGTTCTTTGAAAGGGAAAGCAAAATTGATAAACCTCTGGCCATGGTCACCAAGAAG
Source organism: Sus scrofa (assembly GCF_054392235.1). Lineage (NCBI taxonomy): Eukaryota > Metazoa > Chordata > Mammalia > Artiodactyla > Suidae > Sus > Sus scrofa. The sequence continues at coordinate 8,510,515 of NC_139401.1, forward strand.
AAGAGAGTGAGAACCCAAGTAAACAAAATAAGAAATGAAAAAGGAGACATAACAATCAATACGGCAAAAAAAAAAAAAAAGAATACTATGAACAATTATATTCCAACAAATTTGGCAACCTCAAGAGACAGAAGAGTGTCTAGAAATATACAGCTCACCAAAACCGAAGTAAGAAGAAATGAACAATTTGAACAGACTCATCACTAGAACTGAAATAGAATCTGTAATTTAAAAACTCCCTACAGACCAAAGGCCAGGACTGGATGGCTTCAGAGGCAAATTCTACCAAAAATACAAAGAACTTAAACTCATCCTTCTGAAACTCTTCAAAAAAAAAAAAAAAAAAAAAAACTGAAGAGAAGGAAACAATTCCAAAGACAATCTATGAATCAATGAAGCCACATCACCCTCATATGAAAACTATACAAAGATACCACCAAAACAGAAAATTACAGGCCAATATCTTTGAAAAAAGATGTAAAAATTTTCAACAAAATTTTAGCAAACCAAATCCAACAACACATTAAAAAAAGATCATACACCCCGACCAAGTGGGATTTATCCCAAGTTCACAAGGATGGTTCAATATACACAAATCAATCAATGCGATATACCACATTAACAAAAGAAAAGACAAAAACCACAAGATCATCTCAATAGATGCAGAAAAAGCATCTGATGAAATCCAACATTGATTTATGATAAAAACTCTTACCAAAGTGGGTATAGAGGAAACATACCTTAACATAATAAAAGTCATTTATGACAAACCCACAGCCAATATAATACTCAATGGGAAAAAGCTGAAAGCCTTCCCACTAAAATATGGAAGAAGACAAGGATGCCCACTCTTACCACTTCTATTCGGCATAGTACTGGAGGTCCTAGCCACAGCAATCAGACAAAGAGAAAAAAAAAAAGAGAGAGAGAGAAAGGAAGTAAAAGGTATCCAACTTGGAAGGGAAGAGGTAAAATTGTCACTATTTGCAGATGACATGATAATCTACACAGCAAACCCCAAAGAATCCATGCATTATTAAAACTGATAAATGAGTCCAGCAAAGTAGTAAGATACAAAATTAAAACATAGAAATCTGTTGCATATTTTTACACTAACAATGAAACATCAGAAATATAAAGTAACAAAACAATCCTGTTTAAAATTCCACTGGAAAAAAAAAAAAAAAACCCACCTAGGTTTAAACTTAACCCAAGGGTGAAAGACTTATATGCTGAAAAGTGTAAAACATTGATAAAGGAACTTGAAGATGATTCAACAAAATGCAAAGATATTCCACGTTCTTGGATGGGAAGAATTAGTATTATCAAAATGTCCATACTACTCAAAAGAAGTCTATATATTTAATATGATCCTATTAAAATACCCATCATATTTTTCATAGAACTAGAACAAATAATCCTAAACTTTATATGGATCCACCAAAGATTCAGAATTGCCAAAGCAGTCATTTGGAAAAAGAACAAAGCTGGAGGCATAACCTTTCCAGACTTCAGACTATCTTACAAAGCTACAGCAATCAAAACAGTGTGGTACTGGCACAAAAAGAGACATATAGATCAATGGAACAGGATAGAAAGCCCAGATGTAAACACACATACCTCCAGTCAATTAATCTTTGACAAAGGAGGCAAGAATAAACAAGGGAGAAAAGACAGTCTCTTCAGCAAGTGGTACTAGGAAGGTTGGACAACTGCATGTAAATCAATGAAGTACATCCTTGCACCATGCAGAAGAATAAATGCAAAGTGGCTTAAAGACTTAACCATGACATGATATCACAAAACTCCTAGAAGAAATCATAGGCAAAACATTCTCTGACATAAATTGTATCAAAGTTTTCTTAGGTCAGTCTCCCAAGGTAATAGAATAAAAATAATAAACAAATGTGACCTAATCAAATTTAACAAGCTTTTGCACAGCAAAGCAAACCATAAACAAAACAAATCAACCTATAGAAAGGAAGACGATATTTGCAAGTGATGTGGCAGACAGAGGGTTAATATTCAAACTATACAAACAGTTCATACAAATCAACAACAAAAAAAACAAACAACCCAACTGAAAAATAGTCAGAGGACCTAAATATACCTTTCTCTGAAGAAGACATACAGATGACCAACAGGCACATGAATAGATGCTCAACATCACTAATTATTTAAGAGAAATGCAAATCAAAACTACAATCACCTCACACAGGTCAGAAGAGCCATCATCAAAAAGTCTACAAATAACAAATGCTGGAGAGGGTGTGGAAAAAAAGAGAACCCTCCTACACTGTTAGTGGGAATGTAAGTTGGTATAACCACTATGGAACACAGTATAGAGGTTCCTCAGAGACCTGAAAGTTACCATTACGATCCAGCACTCCGGCTCCTGGGTATATATCCAGGGAATACTCTTAATTTGAAAATATACATGCACCTCTATGTTCACAGCAGCACTATTCACAACAGCCAAGACATGGAAACAACCAAAATGTCTATCAATAGATCAATGGATATAAAAGATGTGGTATGTATGTATGTGTTTATATATATATATATCTCCTACTCGGCCATAAAAAGGAATGAAGTAATGCCATCCATAGTAACATGGATGCAATTAGAGATTATCATACTAAGTGAAGTAAGTCAGAAAGAGAAAGACATATACCATAGGACATCACTTATATGTGGCATCTAAAATATGACACAAATGAAACTATCTATGAAACAGAAACACACTCATGACATAGAGAACAGACTTGTGGTTGCCAAGGAGGAAGGAGCTGAAAGAGGGATGGACGGGGAGGTTAGGGTAAACAGATGCTAGCTATTCTATAGAGATTGGATAACCTACACAGTTCTACTCTATAGCACAGGGAACTATATTCAATCTGCTATGATAAGCCATAATGCAAAAGTATATTTCACAAAAGAATGTATCCATATGTACATCTGAATCACTTTGTTGTGCAGCAGAAATTAATACAACATTGTAAATCAACTATACTTCAATAAAAAGTAATAATTTAAAAAGGATCTCACTGAGCTTATGATGAGGTTGTGTGGGGACACCCCAGGAAGATGTAGAAAGCCCTAGATGTGCATAACTGTTCTGTCTGTGGGCTGGACTGTGAGTCGGCTTTAGATGATCTGACTTCGACAACGGCAAGCTGAGGTTGGATTTTTTCCTCTCCTTGTTCTTGGTTGTGGGCATAAACACATACAGAATTTTGAGAGTTAACAATCCCGTACCAGTTTCTAAGGGGGAAAGAATGACGTTTACTGGAAAAACCAGAAGGAGACTAAAAGGCAAACTTACTTTACACAATAAAGGAATCCCCCAAACCAGTAAAAAGAAGAAGCCTCCGAGCAGAAGCGGGAAAACAGTAAAGGATGAGATGTGAGGAGAAGTGAAAAGAAGACTAGGTAACTACAAATGGAACTTGGAAGGGAGAGAAATCTGCGATGTGGTTCATACTGTCTAAAGAATGCTTTGACCGCTATCTGAAACCTGGATATTTAAGAAAGAGCGGCACCACATAATAATTAGCAGATTCGTTTTATAGGAAAAGTGACATTGGCCTGAGCCAGGGAAAGCACTGGATCGATCCCACACAGAATCTGAAATCAGACAAAAGGACTTTCTAATGAACTGGATTTCTAGAGAGAAAGGAAAGAGAAGCGTGAAGAGTGACCCCTCGATCTTTGGCTTGAACAAAAGGGGTGAATGATGGAGTCTTTGGGGGCAGGAGAGCCTGGGAGAGGAAGAGATGTGAGGGGAAGTCTGGAGCTTGGTTCTGAGGATGTTACATTTAAAATGCCCGTTAGCCAGTGGGGCTGCTGCAGTTCAGGGAGTGTCAGGCTGCGAGGTCTCTGTGGGTGGTGGGGACTGCCTCTCCCTCCGCTCCTTCAGTTCCCACCCCTGTGCTGAGTCCTCTGCACACAGGATGTTCTGTTCCCACTCTGCACTTGCGCGGGGGGTGATGCCCATGCCTCATGGCCATGGAGCCCTCATTCCTCGGGACCCAGAGGGAATGCTGCCCTCTTGGTTGGTCCTCCCATCTTGGTGGTGTGTCTGCCTCCAGGCTTCCCTACAGCTCTGGGTAATCACGTTTACAAGCTTATTGCCCGAATGGATCACTAGGCACAGTCAAAGCAGAGGCTGCAGTGTGTCCAGTGCTGGCAGTGATGTGTGTGTTTGCACATGTATGTGTATATGTACCTATGCATGTAAACACGCACATACACAGTACATACGTACTATATAATGTACACAGTATATAGTCTATGTATAACAGCATGCACATGTTTATACTATAATACACACACTTATATGTATAAATATATATAGTGGAATATAGTAAATATTCCCATCATTAGACACAGCTCATGCATGAATGGGGGATGGCATTTAAAAAAAATCCGTGAAGTTACTAAACACAGAAATGTTTCCATGAGAATGTAGGAAAAAAGGTATACTATACCCAGGTGTATACATAGAAATAACAGGTTTTCCAAACCCATTTACTCACCAAAAGGACTATTTCTCAAATGGGTAGGAAGCTCTGTTTCTAGAACTCTCTCCAAAGCATCGTTTCAGATGCACCTGCTCATTTGGATCCTCTTTGTCTCAGGTGGGAGCAGCTGACTGTGGGCAACCATGGCATCTGACCTGCAGAGCCAGCCTTGCCCGACCTAAACTCCACCACTTATAACATGGTCCCTGTCTGACCGAGGCCGCCGGCAGTCAGGCATGGAAGGTATGGAGGGGCCCTGCGAGCCTGGGGAGGCAGCATCAGCGGAGACACCCCACAGCCTGTCCCAGGCTCTCCTTTCCTCTGCCTGGCCCCCAGATCCCCGGCCAGGAGCTTCCCCACCGTCTTCTAACCAGTCCTCACTCTAAGCAAAGCCGGGAACCCAGGTAACTCATTTCCCCACTCAGAGGTGAGCATCTTCTAAGACGCTCTGCTTGGCTCAGCTCATGGCAAACAGACTCATTTACAAACACTGGAAATAAAGAAATGGAAACGGGAGTGATTGAGTCACATCCCCCGACGGAGTATTAAGCCTTTTGCAGTACCTGGGACCCCTGGGGAAAACCAATAAAAAAAGGACACGTCACGTTTGCAAGTAGGAAGCAACAGTTTCTAACAATTTAACGGAACGGATCGTCCTTAAAAACAAGGACGCATGTGCTTAAGGACCCTAAAGTTGGAAATAGAAACATCTGTTAGAATGAGACATGTCCTCTTAAATGTCCATTAATGACACCAAAATATTGCATATAATATAGATAAAAATCATAAGATACAATCAAAGGCAAACACTGAGCACAAATGTTCAGACGGCAGAGCAGCACTCCTGGTGCAATGAAGCTTTTCCATGTCAAGACGCCACATACGAGACGCACTCACTCCGGGAGGCGCTGTGATCGGACGCCGGGCAGGGAAAGGGCTTCCGGAGAAGGCGCGGAAGGGCACTTACTGTTGTGGGCGGCGTGTGTGGACGTGAACTGGAGGGACACCTTGGCGCTCTTGAGGCGCGTCTGGCCCCAGTACGCGATGGCCTGCAGCTCCACCGTGTACTCGCAGTTGGGCAGCAGCCGCTCCAGCGTCACGGAGTTCTGAGACTGCAAGTGCAGGGAACACACGCAGAGCCCGTTACAGACCTTCCTGCCCCTCGGCGTCCCTGCAGACCTCCCGGGCCCTCGCGAGGCAGCCCAACTCCGCCCCATGGCACATGGAGATTCCCAGGCCAGGAACCCAATCCCAGCCGTAGTTGCGGCAAAGCCGGATCCTTAACCCATGGATTGCACCAGGCCGGGGACTGAACCCTCCAGGCCGCAGAGACCACACCAGATCTTAACCCACTGCACCATAGCAGGAAATCCCCACCCTCCCTAAGATCACAAGTCTTCCTATACTGTTAGCAGCTGAAAATGCAGTTTTCCTGCAGATCAAAATTAATGTCACAGACAGGCCCAAACCCTTGTCTTGAAACTGTGTTCTAATCCAGTTATTGGATGCTCTCCGGGAGCCGGGAAATGAATAATTCTGCCCCACCCCCACCCCTTTTTAGATACCACCTTACAGAGCAAAGAGCTGTTTATAACAAACTAAGCAGAGGCTTGTGTTAGCACGTGGCTGAAAAAAATAACGCATTGGCATTCATCATATTTCTCTGATATTTATACTAAATCTTCTGTGAGTAAATTTCCACCACAAAGTCATTAGAAAAATCGACCTGACAAAATGCTTAGAGTTTTCATTTTTTTAAATTGGCTTGCAGGTTTAATAATAGAGTAAAATCTGTTACAAGAATTTAGGGTTGGATTTCCTCCCATGGCTCAGTGGAAACGAATCCGACTAGTATCCATGAGGACGCAGGTTTGATCCCTGGCCTCCCTTAGTCGGTTAAGGATCCGGTGTTGCCGTGAGCTGTGGTGTAGGTTGCAGACGCAGCTGGGATCCCGCATTGCCGTGGCTGTGGTGTAGGCTGGCAGCTACAGATACGATTCAACCCCTAGCCTGGAAACCTCCATATGCCACAGGTGCAGCCCCAAAAAAACAAAAAACAAACAAACAAAAAAATTAGGGCTAAGAGAAATAAGTTGCTGTCTTAGAATTTAAAACATTTGTCAAAATACAGTGCCTGTGACAGAAAGTGGCTCTGAAGGTAAAGAAAGTCTTGTCTATAAATATGGTCTGATTGGTGGTATTAACGTTTGTGATGGAAAAAAATGTGTCCATCGTTACCACGACACCACACAGCAGGCGGTGAGCAGCAGTGCTTTCCAGCAGCAAGCCCTTGGGCTCATGCCCGCGTGTGCCACCCTCAAGGTGTCACCGCCTGAAGAGGTCACACATGGAATCACGGAAGCACATCCCCTGTGTAAGTGCCACAGTGACCTGTCTGCATGCTCAGCATCCCTTTGGGTCCTTTCAGGGAGCGCACGTGACCTTCATGGGCATTTCAGGACGCCAACACTCGCTCCCTGTCAGTGAGCAGGTGGCATCATTACAGGATTGGGGCTTCTGAGGGGTTAGTTCTCAGGACTCAGCTGTTGTCCATCACCCACTCTGGAAGGTGAGGACTGCGTTTCCAGCAGTGGGGCTGAGAGCAGCGCCCAGCCACACACTCCATGGCATCGCCACGAACGTGTGCATGTTGGTGGACATTTTTTATTGTGCCTAGAGCCTGTCTATGAACGACCGATGCCTGATTTCTTTCTATATGGCTTCTTGGAGGTTTGCCTATCGGTCTTCCTCAACGCTTACCTTCAACCAAGTAAAACAAAATTCACTTTTGAAAGAGCAGTTCCTTGAAAATGCCCACTCCTCTTAAGTGACCACGGATATTAGGGTGGAATCCGAGGAAATGAAAAGACGTTGATCCCCGAGCAGAAAATCTCATGCTTTCTCGTGTTCTTCTGTAATGTCCAATTTCTAATCCGAATTCTCAGTGGGTCAGATTTTAATCTTTAATGGCTGACATGACCTACAGCCTGGATCTAAAAATATACGTCACTCATACGAGAGCGACCCAGGATTCGGGCTATTCTGGGCCTATTAACGATTATAATTCAATTTGCCGTTCATTTTTATCTAATTGACATATACCAGAAATGAACTGCACACTTCCCGATTAATCCTCGATGCTGTTTCATTATTAATGGCATGGGGGGGGCGGGGGCAGCATTTTATCACATCACGTGTTGCTTTCCATCCCTGGGAGTTTGCAGCTTTATCTCTTTCAGCCCTTTCTAGGAGATAAGCACACGTTACCAATTGTCAGTTGTTGCGAAGTCCTTCAAGATAAAATCTGGCACTGTCAGAAGGTTTCTTATAAGTAAGACCAAAAATAGAAGCCCACATAAATATCAGTGACAGGAACTTGTGGCGACATGGTTTATCATTCGGAATGGCAAGGATATTGGAACTTTCAGTGGAAAAAACACACACAGAGGGAACTCTATCTAGTCACTTGTGATGGAACATGATGGAGGATAATTTGAGGAAAAGAATGTATATATATATATATATATATATATATATATATATATATGCCTGGGTCACTTTGCTGTACAGCAGAAATGGACAGACCATTGTAACTCAACTATAATAGGACAAGTAAAAATCTTTTAAAAAGTCTTACTATCCTTTTAAAGCAGTTTCCAACATGTATTTACTTATGGAATTGACCTTTATAAATCAGGGGGAAAGGTGTGTAAGTTTTATGACAACATAAAGGACTGTGTCCTCAAAGGACCCGAACGACTCCTTTTTTATGCATTAAGAGCTTCATATGAGGCAAAATGTTCACTGTTATGGAAATTTCATTGCATAAAATGGGTCAGCGCAGATTTTATTTCTTGGCATCTGGAGAACAAGCCATTCCAAGTTCTTTTTATCAATCCCAAGAATATACTGTCCCATGTGCATTTTCTAAACCGTCTGCTGTCCAGTGATTAGATTACAGATGGGCGCCCCTTGCAACATGCAACAGAAGTGCCACGAGTGTTGGCTCTTTGAGTTAGAAGGATTGCTTAAAAACAAACAACTCAAATGGCAAGGATATTCTGAATTATGTCATTTTCTACGGCTAGACAGGTAAGAGGGAGATCATTTTTGTTCCTTTGATGTGGGGAGTTGTTTGGCCGTTTGGACCTGAGTAGGTCCACAGACACGACGCAGCCGTTCTCACCTATAATATAAAAGGCAAACAGGTGGCACCGTTCTCTGTTTCCTGGACTCGCTCAGTCAGAAGGAAGGGACGGACACCTGCCCTTCGTCCATCCCTCCTCTCAGCTCAGCAGAGCCCACTCGCAGACCAGGTGCTCGGGGTGAGGCACCTGTGAGAGGTCAGCCCGCCTCAATGGCACTTACCCCCTCCGTGGTCTTCCTCCTCTTCTTCTTCGTCGGCACGAGTGACTTGCTGCTGACCGTCCAGCTCCAGAACACCTTGTAGTGATGCACGGGGATGTCTGGTTCCTCGGGCAGGTCCCAAACCATCGTCACACTCACGCTCCCATCGCTGTTTACGGTGGAGTTTGCGAGCCGGAGGTTGGCTGGGGCCGGTGGTGCGGCTGGATCTGAAATCCCAAGAGAAAGCTCCAGCACCAGGTCGGACCACAAAAGCATCACCTCTGTACAGGAAGGACCACGGGGTCGACGCAGGAAGACGACCCTTTATAGGTACAAGAGCTGGGAACAAGCACTAAGGAAGATGCCCTTTTGAAGCCTCAAGCTGAAATACAGTCTACAAAATTGTGAGACAAATATGTCGGGCCCTATCGGTTGTCTCAGCATTTCCATAGCACTGCAAACCTACCAAATTTTCAGGGGGCCCAAACTGATAAATTTCTGTAAAATACAGCCAAATTCCATTTAGGGTGGTTGACAGTAAATAGGTCAGCAAAGTCAAAAAGCTTTTGAAAATTCTGAGAAGAAAAAGAGAGACCCGCTCATAAAAGTACCTGCTTTTATCTGAGTGGCTTTGGAGCTTTGGATCTTTGCATCAAATGTTAAGAGCAGGAGTTCCCGCTGTGGTACAGTGGGTTAAGAATCTGACTGCAGCAGCTCGGGTCACTGAGGAGGCACAGGTTCGATCCCTGGCCCAACGCATTGGGTTAAAGAATCCAGCGTTATCACAGCTGCGGTGTAGGCTGCAGCTGTGGCTTGGATTCCATCCCTGGCCCAGGAACATCCATAGTGGCCGTGGGTACAAGTTAAAAAAAAAGTTAAGAGCCACACAGAGACAACAGCCAAAGCAAACCATTTTTAAAAATCCACATTACAAACTGGATGAGAGACGGATAACATTTTTATAGTTTCACCATTTCTAGTTTGTCACATGACACACCCCTTTCGCCTGTTGAGAGAGACAAAGTCCTGGATGATTCCTCTACGCATGTCCACTTGAAATATATATACGAAGAAGTCTGAGGATGCGTGAAGCTGACGGTCGGACCCTCATTTTTGGCCACAACTGTGACCAAGTATAGATGCCACTCACCACACATGATCTACAGATGATTTCATTTCAAGACACCTGCCCAGGAAACTAATTCTAAGTATAATGCCAACTGCATCAAAGGGGCAAAGAAGATGTATGTAACGCGACATAAATGAAGAAGACTGGGGAACAAAATACCCATGTTTTGACGCTCAGGACCATTTGTGTTTTTAGAATGATGGAAACATGAATCGTTTTTAAAAATCTGTTGCTTTTCTGTAAGATATATAAGTTCTGGAGGTTTGGTGGGTTGCTTAATCTTTTTTTCACGATAATGACTTTTTTTAATCTTTTATTTGTGTATATATTTTTTCTACTGTACAGCAATGGTGACTCAGTTACACATACATGTATACATTCTTTTTTCTCATATTACATGTTCTATCATAATAGACAGAATTTCCAGTGCTACACACTGTAGTTGCTCTTCTAGGCTAATGGCTCATGCAAAGCATGTTAGGTGGTATTTCTGACCAAGTAGTTCTCAAACAATCGACATTAGGAACCCTTTGGGAACACCCAGGACTTATACTGATATCTGCTGATGCAGTGAGTCTGGGTAAATAGATTGCTGTTAAATATACATTATAGATTTTATTTTAAATGTTGATGTAACTATAGATATGTTTTACGTAAAATATGTATTTTTACGTAAAACATAAAATTGTACAATAGGTGATTTCCGGTAGAAGTTGAAAAGTCCCGCCCCTGGTGGCAGAAGCAGGAAGTGGAAACATCACTGGTTCTATGCCAGGAGGAAAGCACTGGCTCCTGTGCTTGCGATACAGGAAGCACTGGCTCCTGTGCTTGCGATACAGGAAGCACAGGCTTCCTGGCTGTGTTGGTTTGGCAGAGCCACCCAGGCAGCCACAGTCTGCTCATCCACACCGATGCCCAGCTCAGACCCTGCTTCTGCCTCCAGCCGGGCTCTCCTCTTGACTCCCTCCTCACCGGATGGTCCTGTGGTCCCTTCTGCCTTTTCCACCTCTCCTCAAGGTCCTTCCCATCCTGGCCTCTCTGCACGGGACGGCACCCAGCCACTGAACGAACTTGAGGGGGCCCCGTGTCATCCGCACCCCCTGTCGAGGGTCTCAGCCAGTCACAGCTTTAAAAAAGGCTTTGTGCTGCTGACTCTCAGTGGTATGTCTGCAATCCAGACTTGGCCTCTGACCTTGGAGTCAAGTGCTGAAGGTCGTCCCATCAGAACCGCTGGGAAGTCTCAGATGCACTTGAAAATGAACGAACGTGTCCAAAACCAAAGTCCCAATCCTTCCCAGCCCCCGCTCCCCACCGCAGAAGCCCCATCTCAGGAAACGCTGATTCCTCCTTCCAGCTGTTCTTGCCCCAAACTTTGGGACCCTATACTTCTTCTGTTCTCATTCTTTGAGCAAATCCTATTGATCAGTACTTTCAAAATCTCTCTGGCATTTCACTGCTTTCCCCAAATAACACCCTGAGCCAAGCTACCATCCTCTCTCCCTGAGCATGGCAGAGCCTTCTAGCCTTTCTTAGTACAACAGCAGTGACTTTAGGACCCAAGCTCTGCGTGATCAGCCAGAAGTTCTCCATCCCCAACCGAGCCCCATCCACCTGGAGTCAAAGTGCTAGCAGCCTCCTCAAGTCCTGCCCCCGTCACGATACATAACCCTCAAGCCTTCTTTCCTGTTCCCACCTGATCCTCTGCCCTAGCCACACTGGTTCCCCTGTTATGTCTTAGACACGAAAACCAGGAACTCCTGAGACTTTCCCACAGACTTTGCCCAAACACCTCCTCACAGAGAGTTAATTGCAAGAGCTTCACCTACTGAAGGTCGACCAGATGTCTCCCTAGTCAGACCAGCTTCATGTACTTTCTTCTACCTCCTGTCAAAATCTCACCGTGATTTTCTCCTCATCTGCTATTTTCCAAGGCTCTGATAACCGACTGACTTACTCTTTCCTTAGTTTGCCATCTGCCTCCACTCACGACCATGAAACCTTCGTCCAGAGAGGAGTTTTTATGTGTTTTGCTCACTCCTGTCTCTCCAGCGTTGGGGCCCGTAGCCTGCATGTGGCAAGTGCCCAATAAACATTTACTGAAGGAAGAGCAGAGTGTGCCTAAATGTTGACTCTACTCTGTAAAGGGACATTTCCGCTGCAGGTTAAAACCCTGTCAGTGGGAAGGGATAAACCATAGATCAGGAAGGGAAGCAAAATCAAAGCAGGGCGATGCCTTGTTTGAAATAAGAGACTCAGAGACTGCCCCTTCCTCTGAGGGGGGATTCAGTCCTTCACCTACAAAGGCTGCTGCAGACCTTTCTGAGACAGAAGCTACTTAGCAAGTGCATCATCACTTCAAAGCAAGAGAAACGTTTAAAATGTGTAAAGATAATCCCAGCCATTCACAGGTTCAATGATGCTGAAATGATGTATGTGAATTTTTCAGATATTCTAGGTTCACAGGAAAAGCTCAAAGTCTCCTCCTTTTCCAAAGAAATTCCAAGTTAAGAAAGTCAACTCGAACTGGCTTTTCGTCATTTCCTTAATCCACCTCATTCACGACATCTTTTCCTGCGGTCCTGGAACAATTTCTCATACCTCAGATGCGATTATAAAAATTCAGGATAACCTCACCTCGTTGGTGAAACATTATGAAACAGGAAACAACATAGTTTCCGAAAACGGCATTAGGAAATAACACTTTCAAATACATGAATTAAAAAATTTGTTTCACATTTTCTCAAAAATAAGGCTCATCTGAATATTCACAGGACCAAGGTGGTACCCTCTAATTACCAAGATGAGAGACCCCCACTCTCTTTTCTCCCCCAAATAATCACTTTTAAATTGGGAGGCCAAGAGTTTTCCTGTTGTGGCTCAGCAGGTTAAGAAGCTGAGTAGAGGAGTTCCTTTCATGGCTCAGCGGTTAATGAACCCGACTAGGAACCATGAGGATGAGGTTCGATCCCTGGCCTTGCTCAGGTGGGTTAAGGATCTGGCGTTGCTGTGAGCTGAGCTGGGGTGTATGTCGCAGATGCAGCTCGGATCCTGTGTTGCTGTGGCTGTGGTGTAGGCTGGCAGCTGTAACTCTGATTTGACCCCAGCCTGGGAATATCCATATGCTGCAGCTACTGCCCTAAAAAAGCAAAAAAAAAAAAAAAGAAGCAGCCAACTAGTATTCATAAGGACACGGTTCAAGGGCTCAATACTGGCCTCACTCGGGGGGGGGGGGGCGCTAAGGATTCGGTGTCCCCACGAACTGTGCTGTAAGTGGCAGAGGCGGCTCAGATCCCGCATTACGGTGGCCGTGGTGCAGGCCAGCAGGTGCAGCTCCGACTCGACCCCTAGCCTGGGACCTTCCATGTGCTGCAGGTGTGGCCTTAAAAAAAGAGAAAACAGATAAATAAATAAATAACGAAGCCAAGAATGAATAGCAGAGATCTGTTTATCGCCCCAATTATCTTCCGCAATCCAGTGATTCATTTATGTACCTAGTCGCAGGAAGATGTCGGATGAGAGAGTCCATCTCACTTGTTAATCTGAAAGATTTTACTGGGTCCTAACAAATGCCCATATTGCAGCCATTCACTGCCTTGTGCAATGGTTCTCTACATTATGAAATCAAGTATATGCACTTTATCGAAATATTGACAAAATCTTTTCTCTCAGTTTACACATTCGCTTGTATTAAAATTTTGAAATGTCATTGGAAATTTGCATGTGGGAAAAAATTCCATGTATAGAAAGACGGCACATTATGCTAAAGCCCTAAGGGATTCTATGATTTATCCATTTGACCTCTTTTTTTAACTGGTAAGGATGGGGCTGGGGGGGGGGTTGATTTTTTTTGGCTTTTTAGGGCTGCACCTGCACCATATGGAGGTCCCAGGCTAGGGGTCGAATTGGAGTAAGTGACAGCTGCTGGCCTGCACCAAAGCCACAGCAACGCAGGATCCTAAGCCCACTGAGCGAGGCCAGGGGTCAAACCTGCATCCTCGTAGATACTAGTCGGGTTTGTTACCTCCGCACAGTGACGGGAGCTCCTTAACTGGTGAGGATGTTAAGGGTTGGGCAGGTAAAGTGACCTGCCTGAGGTCCTTCACATAACTGGCAGCAGAGGCAGGCGTGAGAATGACAATGAGGGCAGCAAGGGGGGTCTGAGGCTCTCACAGGGCACATCTGCCACATCTCTACACCTGTGCCGTGCCATCATCATCAGAACGATGGGCCCCTGTCCCTACGAAAAGTCAGCATGTCCGTGTTGCTGGGAGATGTGCCCATCCTGGTCCAGTGCGGGGAGTGACAGCCTTGTGCTGAACAGGGACAGACAGGGAATACCAGGCTTTGCAGACCAGCGTCTCCACTCTGCCGCTGTAGCTCAAAAGCAGCTGCGGACAACATAGAAACCAAAGCGCATGGCCCCGTGCCAATGAGATGTTATCTCCAGCAACAGGTAGCAGGTCCAATATGGACCACAGGCCATGGACTGCCAACCCCTGACCTAGAGTCCTTGCAAAGCAATGCACCATTTACTTTCTTGAAATGAGACAGAAGCACAGCTTATTTCTGAAGTAATAAGCACATGGTTGTACTTTTTTAAATAATGATTTTCATTTTTTTCCATTATAGTTGGTTTACCATGTTCTGTCCATTGCTACCGTAAAGCACAGTGACCCAGTCACACAAACACATATACATTCTTTTTCTCACGTTATCCTCCATCATGTGCCATCATAAGTGGCTAGATATAGTTCCCTGTGCTACACAGCAGGATCTCATTGCTTATCCATTCCAAAGGCAATAGTTTGCATCTATGAACCCCAGACTCCCAGTCCCTCTCCCTCTCTCCCCCTCCCCCTAGGCAACCACAAGTCTATTCTCTAAGTCCATGCATTTCTTTTCTGTGGAAAGGTTCAATTGTGTCGTATATGAGAGTCCGGATATAAGTGATATCATATGGTATTTGTCTTTCTCTTTCTGACTTCCTGTACTTTGGTTTTCCAGCGTTGGCATTTTGTTCCCATTTTGCAGATGAGGAAACTGAGGAGCAGAGAGTTTAACTCACTAGTTCAAGAGTGTCGAGTGAGAGGGTCAGAGTCATATCGCAGGACCAGAGCCTCCCTCCCTCCCCACTCCCCTGAGCATTTCTCTCACATCTCACTTCTCTTTCCCCTTCGGCCACGCCCTCTTCACAGCCTTCCCAATTATCTGCAGAAACGCATCTCAGAAAGCACAAAGGAAGCAGTGCTTCAAAGGTAAATGAAATAGCAAGGCCATATTAGCTCCCTTTACACAGTTTCCGGGGCAAGATATAGTCAATACATAGCATGAATATCCAACTTCAGCGCTGGAGAAAAATAGTTCCTTTTGTTAATGATCATTAACATGGGGTGCTTTTAGCAAAAAAAAAAAAAAAAAAGATGGAACATTTGGGTTTCAGGAAGGTACATTTATGGTTTCCTCTCTGAACCTTTTGTGGTTGATGCTGCAACTGACAACGTAACAGGTGTAA
Organism: Sus scrofa; assembly: GCF_054392235.1. NCBI lineage: Eukaryota > Metazoa > Chordata > Mammalia > Artiodactyla > Suidae > Sus > Sus scrofa. The sequence goes on from NC_139401.1 coordinate 8,526,026, forward strand.
TGGAACAACTTTGTGCCTAGGATGGGCAAAGAGCCAATACAGTCGCTTCACACCCCTGGAGGAATGCACATCTGTTGTCACACGGACCTGAGACCTCATGGGCAAGGAGCCTTCCACCTGTCCTGGGAGAAAGCTCATCACTTACTGGGAGGCAGGTTCCTCCTGGTTTCCAGAAGGCACTGCTGGCTAACTACACAGACCCAGCCCCACGTGTGAGGGGGTTAGTGGAGGGGCGGATGAAAGGAGACAAAGTGAGACCTTTAGATGCTCAGACAGAGCGAAGTAAGTCAGAGAAAGGTAAATTTCACATGATATCACTCATACATGAAATCTAAAGCAATGACACAAATAATCTATCTCTAAAACAGAAGCAGACTCACAGAAAATAAGCTAGTTACCAGAGGATAAAGAGAAAGGGGAAGGGATAAATTAGGAGTTTGTACACATGACTAGATATACATACTACTATATAGAAAATAGATACCCAACAAGAACATACTACAGAGCACCAAGAACTGTATTCAGGATCGTGTAAACACCTTTCATGGAAAAGAACCTGAAAAAAAAAATATATATATATATATATACGTGAATCACTGTGCTGTGCACCCAAAACTAACACAATATTGTAAACCAACTATACTGCAACGGAAAAATAGTAATTACGAATGAATATGTATCTGTATATACATGGAGACACACAGAGAGGAACAAGGCATGCTTTAAGAGCATGACTGTTAATTTTATTCCTTATCTGATTTCCTCCAATGTCATCCACAGAACAAACTTCCCACTGAAATGCATCAGGGGATGACCTCTTAGGTGTAGTGTGGTGACCAAGAGCAGTTATATTTTGGAGTTCCCATCGTGGCTCATTGGAAACGAAGCTGACTAGCATCCATGAGGTTGCAGGTTCAATCCCTGGCCTCACTCCGTGGGTTAAGGATCCGGCATTGCCGTGAGCTGTGGCATACGGAGCAGACTCGGCTCAGATCTGACGTGGCTGTGGGTGGGGTGGAGGCTGGGAGCTACAGCTCTGATTCAACCCCTAACGTGGGAACCTCCATATGCCACGAGTGCGGCCCTAAAAAGAAAAAAAAAAAAAAGCAGTTATATTTTTGTGTTTATTTTTATCTTTAAAATAAATTTATTTTCATTGAATTATAGTTGGGTTACAATATTATGTTGGTTTCAGATGTACAGCAGTGATTCAGTTTTTTATAGATTATACTCCACTTTGTTATTACAAAATTATAGCTGTATTTCCCTATGCTGTACAAAATACCCTTCTTGTTTATTTTTTTTAAGTTTTGCATTATAGTTGATGAACAGTGTTCTGCCAATTTCTGCTGTACAGCAAGGTGACCCAGTTATACTTATACATATATGTACATTATTTTTTTCACATTATCCTCCATCATGCTCCATCACAAGTGACTAGATACAGTTCCCTGTGCTATACAGCAGGATCTCATTGCTTATCCACTCCAAATGCAATAGTTTGCATCTGTGAACCCCAAAATCCCCATCCATCCCACTCCCTCCCCTCCCCCCCGGGAACCACAAGTCTGTTCTCCATGTCCATGAGTTTGTTTCTTTTCTGTAGACAGGTAGGGCAGTTATATTTTTAAAGTGATGATAGAACTAGTAAGGATTCTGCAGCTAATTAGTATGTTAGTTCTGATATTTCAACTTTTTTTCCCCCAGACACAGCAGTTAGAATAATTTTGCTTCCCTCATTAAAAAAAAAAAAAAAAAATCCCCCTGCAGTATCCAGACGCACAATGAGTTAGGAAAGCTGCAGAAGCTGCATGGCAGGCACATTTCCAGCTATTAAATAGTTTTAGGACATATGCTCAGCACAGTCCTGCCACTGCAAACGGCACACACACAGCAGCTGTGCCCCAGCACACAAAGTCATGGGTCCCCACGGAACACCAGCGAGCTTTATGACTCTGCCGGTGTCTGTTCTCATTTTACCAACACCCTGTAATGCACGGGTGGACTAACATCCCATGCACTATTTGCTCACTGTGCAAACAATGAGGTCTGGTTTTTTTTCTCTTTTGTAATGCATTCCATACACATGGGGGAAAATAATGGATGGAAACCTCTGAATTTGGAAGGAAGTGATTATAATAACTGCATTATGTACGTCAGAGGATGTATTAGGTTAATGACAATGCAAGATGGGCTTTAAATTTTTCTTTTAAGACCCCTTAAATTCACTGTGAAACTGATATCAACTAATTTCAAACAGCCACACTCATGTTTGTGTGATTCCAGCAAAACATGCAAAAAAAAAAAAAGGATTCTGCTTCACACAATGCAGAAAATTGTTATCTTCACTCTTTTAACTGCTATTATGGTCACAGAGATGTTTCCATAGCACTGTATTACCCAAATTCAAGAAACCTGTAGATAAGAACTTGCAACATGTAGCTGTCCTAGTAATACATATTTCCAACACTGACCATGCAATATATGCCATTTTTTGCCCTGTTCATAAATATCAGCATGACCAAAAAAGGTCAAACACCAGTTTATACTAAAATACGTTTTCTGTTGGCAGGACTGTCACTCCAAATGGATCATGGGAGAGTTTAGGCTGTGAGTTAGCAACCAACAGCTTCTTAGTCAAAGAAGCAGATGATCATATGTAATGGATCTGATGGTGGGAGGGTAGTGGCAAGTGGGGAGGGAAGAAAGTGAGCCTCAAAAGGCCTGTCTCCACTTAATTATATATCATCCTGCCACAGAGGAGGATGGCCGGGAACACTCAGGAGCACAGGGCTCCTGTCAGATCTCACTAAATTCTGTCCATGAAAATATTAATATCTTTACTTTAAACCATAATTCAAAACACATTAGAATTATAATTCAAAAAGATGCATGCACCCATATGTTCACTGAAGTGCTATTGACAAAAGCCAAGACATAGAAACATGTCCATCGACAGATAAATGGATTAGGGAGATGTGGTGCATATACACAAGGGAATATTACTCGGCCATAAAAAAGAATGAAATAATTCCACTTAGAACAACATGGATATAAATAGAGATTCTCATACTAAGTAAAGAGTGTTTGAAAAAGAAAGACATATACCATGGTATCATTTATACGTGGAATTTAAAATATGACACAAATGAACCTAGCTACAAAACAGAAACAGACTCACAGACATGGAGAACAGACTTGTGGTTGCCAAGGGGGTGGGAGAGGGAGTGGGATGGACGAGAGGTCTGGGGTTCATAGATGCAAAGTATGACATTTAGAATGGATGAGCAATGAGGTCCTGCTGTGCAGCACAGGGAACTCTATCCAGTCTCTTGGGATAGACCATGATGGAAGACAATATAAGAAAAAGAGTATATATACATATATATTTATATATGAGTGGGTCATTTGCTGTGCAGCAGAAACTGGCACTACATTGTAAATCAACTTCGTGTTACTAAAAAATGTAAATAAATAAATAAGGAATTCTAATTAAAAACAAAAATACCTTCTCTGCTTTCTAAGAGGAAAAAGGATATTGAGCAAATATCCTGTGTTGTAACAGGAGATTGAGAAAAGCGAGGTAAACAGCAGACACTCTGGGCGCCCCCCATCCCTCCCTGGTCTTTTACTATTTCCCGAGCACACGCCTCAGCTTCTGAAGGCCGGCCTCCTTGCACAAGCCTCCGTCTGGACCTAGAGCAGGCTCGGCCCACATGCAGGACACACACCGGAAACAGCCTGCACTCAGTGAGCCCATTCTGCAAGGAGCAAAGGATGCTGACAGCGGTAACCAGTGTGCGAACACGCCTGTGTCCTGCCTACTCTTCCGGGTCATGCTCCCCCTCTCACCCCACCCCTTTTCCGGGAACACTTCCCACGTAAGCCGTGTCCACTTGAAGCCTTAACTTGTATCTCTATGCACAGGAGGACAATCCCTGACAGGTCACCTCCAAGCGTCAAGAGTCCCACAGGCAGACACCCCTGCGAACACAGCTGGGTCTACACCATGTCCCCGAGGCTTCCTATGGTTTACCCCACCTGGAATGAGACAGAAACGTTTCCAGAGACCCTAGCATCTGGCAGGCTTGGCGGCCAGAAAAGCATTTCATCCCAGGAGTATCCTAGAGAGTAATCTATCATGTGGAACCATAACTATGTCCACAAACAGACACACTGCAGAAAAGGACATTATGCGTTAGTCCACAACATGACTCAGAATTTTAACGTTTAAAGTCGAAGCCAATGTTCCTTCTCAAGTATCAGGGAGAAAGGCAGTATAGAAAGTTTAAAAGCATAAGTACAGAAATGACCCCAACCTCTGTATTGGCCTTGCAACTACCAGCAAAAAATGACTGATTTTGCCCATTCTATAATTATGCATTTCTTCTAGGGGAGGTAGGAGGTAGCAATAACAATATCCAAAAGTGGTACTCACCTGGAAAAGGAAAAGCATGAAACTGACCTACCCATCTGTGAACAACTCAGAATTTTCTATAAAAATATGTCTTCTAAGGGGTTAGGATTAAGTTACAGGGAAATGCATGAGTTCAAGGGAAATGAACTGAATAGCCAATCCATTCTGGTGAACCACAGACTAAATTTATATCTAAACATAAACACAAAGAAGAGAATGACGAGAATTTTGGATTTTCCATGATAACCAGGATTAAAGCCCATGAGTACTGGGCAGCAAGCTGAAACTAAATGACCCCCATTTCATCAACCATTATTCTTGTTCTATTTCATTTTACTTTGATTTTCAGAGGTGCTCGTGGAAGATGAAAAAGATTCCTTGCCCTTTCCTTTGACCCAGCCTTAAATCTTCAAGGCTGGTCCTCTACGCAGCTCAAATACACTAGATAACTGCCTACCCTTTGCAGAGACGATTATTTTGGAAGCAGTATTTGTTTCTTAAAGTAATGTGCAACCATTGGAAGACCTACAACTGGTACAGTGTCGGTTCGGGAGCACTGCAGGCATAAAGTGGGCTTTGACTAAATGAACATGCACCATTTTTGGAAGGACTGAAGTGAAGCATGAAAATGTACCGTTCCTTCCTTTTACACATATGGCCCGCATCCACCCATCCACCCACCCATCCATCCATCCATCCTCCCATCCATCCATCCATCCATCCATCCATCCATCTATCCATCACACCGTGAGAAGCATTCCAGACTTCACCTCTGCAAAGCAGAGAATCAGTGTGGTTATCGGAGATCCTATTGTGGTACTGCTGAAGATGCATCACAGGGCAGGGGAGAAGAAGAGAGCTGCCTGCTGGCTGAAGACATTCTAGGATGGCATCCTCACCCATCCCCCACTCCACTGCATGTACAAATACACAAAAATGCTTGGTGGGGAAAAATTAACCATCTTAATGAGATATGATTTACATACTATCCAATTCACTCATCGAAAGTGTGCCAGCAATGGTTTTTGGTCTTTACTGAGTGGTGCGACCACTGTCTGTTTTAGAAGGAGTCTGTTACCCAACGAGATCCTGCATGCCCTCCTGGGAAAATGTTAAGGCAGCAACAAAGTTATTTTGGCATTTTCAGCCTCTCCTTCTGTTATTCTTGTCTTCTGACTGCAACCCTTCCGGAACGTCCAGGGTCCTTCATCCGGGGACATCCTCCCCTTAGCAACGCCATGTGCAGGGAAAGCCCTTGGCGTAGCACTCATGCTGATGTGGGAAGGGTGCTCCTCTCTGGCAGCACACACATCCCCAGAGAAGGAAGGTTTCCCCTCACCCATTCCTCCTCTCAATTACTTCCACCGCAGTAATTGGCAACACCATTCTTCCCGCAGTTCCTGACAGAACCCTGCAGTCATCTCCCACTGGCCACCGGGAAATTCCCCAAACCTAGAGATTTCGTCTTTCCACGTGTGCCCCCCAGCCCTTTCACTTCTGCCTTTAGCTGAGTTACCATCACCTTCTGGGGTGGTTGTTAATCACTCATTTGTTGCACTTTCTAGATTCCACATATAAGTGAGGTCATACAGTGTTTGTCTTTCTCTGTCTGACATAGTTTTCTTAGCATCGTGTGCTCCAGTGAGCATCATCTTTGTCAAGGAACATGGCACTGGCCTCTCCCTGCATCCCTGCTTCTGCCTCTCCCACTGTTCATCTGTCCTCAGCACAGCTGTCCGAGCAGTGCCAACCCTACTGAAATCTAAGTCACATCACGCCAGCATCTCCTGGCCACTCCCCATCTAACTCAGGAAAGGCCACACTCTGTACAAAGATGGTGAAGACTCAGCACGCCTGCCCCAGCCCCCACTTCCCCTCAGTCTGCATCTTCCTCTGCTCCACCCTTGGGGTTCTCTGCTGCTCTGTGAATACTGCAGGCTCGCTTCTGCCCCAGGACCCTTGCATCTTCTGCTTCCCGAAACTGGAAAGTTCTTCCTTCAGACTGTGGCGAGGCCAGGCCTTCACTGCCTCTATTCAACATCTCCCTCTGGCCAACCTCCCTAAAAGAGTAAAAGGGAAAAACAGTGCCCCTCCTCATTGCCTGTGTTGATTCTTTATTTTTCTCATGGTCCCTTATCATCATCTACCCTAGTATATGAGAGTATTATATATTAATCTCATTTACCGTTATCATCACCTACCCTAGTATATGAGAGTACCTTATGTAGTAATCTCATTCACCGTTATCTACCCTAGTGTATGAGAGTATCTTATGTATTACTATGGTTTACTGTTATCACCTACTCTAGGATATGAGAGTACCTTATGTAGTAATCTGGTTTACTGTTATCATCACCTACCCTAGTATATGAGAGTACATTATGTAGTAATCTCATTCACCGTTATCTATGCTAGTATGTGAGAGTACCTTATGTAGTAATCTGGTTTACTGTTATCATCACCTACCCTAGTATATGAGAGTATCTTATGTAGTAATCTCATTCACCGTTATCTACCCTAGTATATGAGAGTACCTTATGTAGTAAGTTGGTTTACAGTTATCATCACCTACCCTAGCATATGAGAGTATCTTATGTAGTAATCTCATTCACCGTTATCTACCCTAGTATATGAGAGTACCTTATGTAGTAATCATTTACTGTTATCATCACCTACCCTAGTATATGAGAGTACCTTATGCAGTAATCATTTACTGTTATCATCACCTACCCTAGTATATGAGAGTACCTTATGCAGTAATCTCATTCACCGTTATCTACCCTAGTATATGAGAGTACCTCATGTGTTAATCTCCTTTACCGTTTCCTCTCACCCCCAATTAGAAGGAATCTCTATGCATGTGGGTATTTATGTGTTTTCCACAAGAGCAGACATTTTCATCTTTTCTTTCACTTGTTACCCCAGTGCCTAGAGCAGTGCCTGACACATAGCAGGAGTTCAACAAACTTTTTTTGTCTTTTTAGGGATGTCCCTGTGGCGTGTGGAAGTTCCCAGGCTGAGGGTCGATTCGGAGCTGGAGCTGCAGGCCTACGCCACAGCCACAGCAACAAAGGATCCAAGCTGCATTTGCAACCTACACCACAGCTCACGTCAACACTGGACCCTTAACCCACTCAGCCAAAGTGGGAACTCCTAAACATTTGTTTAATAAAAAAGGGAATACAACATGAGTGATAAAAGGACACACAAAAATGCTTTGTTTCTACCTTAAAATTCTCCCAGAAAGTGAGGGAGCATCTTGGAGGATTCTAAAACTGCATGATGGGAGTTCCTGTTGTCATGCAGCAGAAACAAATCTGACTAGTACCCATGAGGATGCAGGCTCGATCCCTGGCCTTGCTGAGTGGGTTAAGGATCTGGCGTTGCCGTGAGCTGTGGTGTAGGTTGCAGATGCGGCTCAGATCTCATGTTGCTGTGGCTGTGGTGTAGGCTGGCAGCTGCACCTCCAATTCAACCCTTAGCCTGGGAACCTCCATATGCCTTGGGTGCCGCCCTAAAAAGTAAAAAATAAAACTACATGATGGTGGTGGTTGCAGGACTTAGGAAATACTGAAAGTCATCGGCTTCCACAGCCAAGATGAGTGAACTTTATGCACGTAAATTGTACTTCAATGAGGCTGTTGAAAACTGCTTTCCCAGGAAGGCACATTTCTGCACTTGGTGAGAACCGACTGAGACGAGGGAAGAGATGCCACCACCTCTTTAATGGCTGTGAATCCACTAGACGGGTCCTGGAAGAAATGCCCTCAACTGCTCCGTGGATCCATTATATTCCCATCATTCTGTGACACATCTTCCCTGAAAACAGGAGAACCTACTATGAATGGGCAGATATTTTTCGTTTCAGAAGCGCAAGGACCAAAGTCTGGAATCCTGAATGTGGGCCATGACTGTAAAGCAGGAGACAGCACCATTTCATAGAGACTGCAAGGTTTCCTGAAAATGGTGCACTTTCCTCCAACAAAAGCTCTTTTCCACGTGAGGGATGCAGCAGTCGTTCTAGATTTGTGTCGTGCTCAGCTACGGAGGTAGGGCTGGGACAGCATGCTCTCACCACCTCCTCAGAATGGAGCCTCTTTGGAGCTGGGAGCCACCAGCCCGGCTCTGGGGACGGTCCTGGGACCTCTGCCCAGATCCCGCCCGGCTCGGAAAGGGATTCTGCCTCCATCTGCAGCGGCTGGAAACTGCGTGCACCTCACGGATGTGCAGCTGCGACTGGAGAGCACCAGACCCCACCCTGCAGGCACGGGAGCAGCTGGGAACGCATTCTGCCCACGACAGGTCTGGACCACATTTGAACACCTGTGACACTCATGGTGAAGAGCTGTCAAGCCCTGCACTGATCCCCACCTTGGACCCACTGTTAATGATTTCTTCCCAAGGCCCCTCTAAATCCTCAGACCACTTGGAGACCATCTCAGGCAAGCAAGGTCTGCTGTCTGTATCTGTCAAGTCGCTTAACAGCTGGCTCAGGGCGTGTGCCTCAGGGCTGGGGCACTGCACTTCCCTTTCTTAAAAGGACTTTTTCAAAGAAAGCGTTACAAATCTACAACATAGGGAGTGCCCGTCGTGACTCGGTAGGTTAAGAGTCCGACTAGTGTCCAGGAAGTTGAGGGTTCAACCCCTGGCCTCCCTCGGTGGGTTAAGGAGCTGGTGTGGCCAGGAGCTGCAGTATAGGTCGCAGATGCAGCTCGGATCTGGTGTTGCTGTGGCTGCAGTATAGGCCGGCAGCTGCAGCTCTGATTCGACCCCTAGCCTGAGAACTTTTGCATGCTATGGGTGTGGCCCTAAAAAAAAAGAGAGAGAGAGAGAAAAGCAAACTCTACAACATACACTGCAATAGCATCCAAATATTAAATGATTTTGATTGCACGTTTTCCACTTGAGATCTTTGATTATGGCGAGAGAAATCTGGCAATGTTGTCTAAAGAGAAATGGACAGACCAGCTGAAACACACCTCTTCTCCCAAATGAAACAGAAATTTCCATTTATAGCAGCCCGTTGAAACCTTCCCATGTGGAAAGACATGCCGGAGAATCTTACATTATTCATTACTATCCCAAGGCATGTTTGAAAGAAACTTACGTGAGCTTCCATGTAACAGGAGACCTGCTGATTCATTACGGAAGAACCTGGATAAGCTCTGCCCATGAAACTGGACCTTGATGATTAGCCAAGCAGAGGCATAAATAATTGAGAACGTGCTCAGCCCAAGTGGAAGAAATAACCATGGGCCTATTATCAACATCTAGTCAAATTACGTCCTTCCACTATCACAGACTAAACTAACCACAGATATAACAGAGTCAGAATTCATCACATTCCCACGGAGGTTTTAAAATGGCAGTGAAATAGGAACCCGACAACATGACAGCAGTGATACAGCCACTCGGGAGGGATTTAAATCCTGGAAGTTATGAAACGAAAGGAATTCACTCACTTCATTTAGAGGTCCCCCCCCCCCCAATAAACCTATGTAGTCTGATGTAGCAGAACACGAAAGCTTTCTTTCCAAAGCTTAATGGAATGGTGCTGGAGGCAGAAGATCTGAGAGACACAGTGGGAGATGACGGTGGACAACCACCGCTTCCCAGTGCAGAAAACCCCATCCCATTCTCTCCGGCGGGCTCTTACAGGCCTCGGAGGTAGCGGAAGGATCCCCGGAGATCACGGTCGGGAACACATCTGGTCCCAGTCGCCAAGCACCGCCAAGTCGCCTGTTGGCCCACCGCACGTAGGAATGGGCAGACGTGACGGATGTGCCACGACGGAGAGTGAGGGGTGGGCAGCCAGCGACACTGACCTTTGGAAGAGCGGAAGTGTTTGCTGGGGGCGGTGAAGCCTCGGGTCCCGTGCACGTTGACGGCCGCCACGCGGAACTGGTACCACCTGCTGGGTCGTATGTCGGTCAGCTGGACCCGCTCATCCGTGGTCTGAGGGGCAAATCACACAGCACAGACGGCCCCGTTACCCGGACATCCTCACTGCGTCTGTTTCAGAGACCTAACTCCTCAGCCAGATGCCACACAGCCTTGCCCCGCTCCCCACCCCTGACTCCTAGAGGAGCCCATCCAGCTCTGTTAGGAGAGGGACCCAGGAATTCCTAGGGTAGGCTGCAGGGGCTTGATGCCCTCTGAAGCTGCTTCATCCCCACAGAGTTAAAGCTCTCTGGAAGTCAAAATCGTATGCGGAATGCTTGGGCTGTTTTTAACTCTGGGGACTAAATACAGCAGTGGAGGGATTTCATCAATAAATTATACAGGAGTTCCCCTCCTGTCTCAGTGGTTAACGAATCCGACTAGGAATCATGAGGTCACGGGTTCGATCCCTGGTCTTGCTCAGTGGGTTAAGGATCCAGCGTTGCCGTGAGCTGTGGTGTAGGTCGCAGACGCGGCTCAGATCCCTCCTCGCTGTGGCTGTGGTGTAGGCCAGTGGCTACAGCTCTGATTAGACCCCTAGCCTGGGAACCTCCATATGCCACGGGCGGCCCAAGAAATGGCAAAAAGACAAAATAAATAATAAATAAATAAATTATACATACGAATGAATAAATATATGAAGTAATCACGACCCTATAGTAAAAATGAAATCCTCTTGAGAGAAAGAAAATGCGTCCCACTTGCTGCCAGACGGAATTTTGGAAGGAGGTACGTAAACCCACACAGACAGGTATTGGGAGTAGCTTGCACCCCAAGACACTTTGGGCTTCTGAATTAACCCTGTCAGATCTGCGAGGATTCGTGTTCCTGAAGGGGGAGATGTGCTAATATATCTTTGCCCAGTAAAAGGTCTGAAGACGGAAACTGGACAGAGGGAGAGGTCCCCAGGTTTCGCTGACTGGAGGTCAGCATGCCAACATCACCAGCAGTGTTCCCATCTTCCTGCAGCATCTCCATCAAGCTCAAGGCCACATGCCTGCTTCCAACAATGCCTGAGGGTAGACCTGAAGCCTTCGCCTTGACTCCGGGTCGAGCGCCTGCATTCGTGCTTCACCTGTGCCTCATGCTGAGCTCCACGTGGCCCCCAGTGGGTGGGACTGGGAAGCAGAACTGAAGGAACCCCTCCCAAACCTCCGTTTATAATAATTATTGGAAAGGACTGCCAGAGGCCCTTGAACATTCAAAAGGAGCTAAATGTTTCCGAGATCAAAGGAAGAGCGTGAACCCTTAAGCGTGGCGTTCTACCTCTTTGGCAGGATTTGAGAAACATCTTCACCCACGTTTGTGTTTCTTTTTAGCCTTCAATGTAAGAAAGGAAAGTCAGCATGCTGTCCACAGCACTTAGCAAAGGAAGCATTGTGTGTGGTGGCAACTGGTGAAGAGAGTCATGACAACAACAGTCCAAGGCTCTTCCTCGCTCCAAAAATCAAGATATGAAAGAGAAGGTCTTATCATCAGTTATATTCATAAATCTTTGAATTTATGATTTGGAACTACTGGGAAATTCCATAATTTGGAAAACTTACAAATGATACTGCACCACTGTTTAAGGGAGCATGCCATGTAAATCAAGAATAATTTCAGGTGGTATTCTGAACAGCTTTATGCTTTCTTAAAGCAAAAGTTTTAGGTTGTTCCTGCTGTGGATCATTGGAAACAAATCTGACTAGTATCCATGAGGACACAGGTTTTACCCCTGGTCTTGCTCAATGGGTTGAGGATCCAGCATTGCCGTGAGCTGTGGGGTAGGTCGCAGATGCAGCTCACATCCCGCATTGCTATTGCTGTAGCATAGGCTGGCAGCTACAGCTCTGATTCAACCCCTAGCCTGGGAACCTCCATAAGCCATGAGTGCAGCCCTAAAAAGACAAAAAAAGCATTTTAACAAAATAGGTATGGGATATAATTTCAAAATTTACCTGACCAATTTTCTTTTCCTAATTTAAGATATTTCTTAGCAGGTCCCGTTGTAGCTCAGTGGGTTACAAACCCAACTAGTATCCATGAGGTTGCCGGTTCAATCCCTGGCCTTGCTCAGTGGGATAAAGATCCAGTGTTGCTGTGAGCTGTGGTATAGGTTGCAGATGGGGCTTGGATCCCACGTTGCTGTGGCTGTGGTATAGTCCTGCAGCTGCAGCTCCAGTTCAACCCCTAGCCTGGGAACTTCCATATACCACAGGCGTGACCCTAAAAAGCAAAGACAAAAAACAAAAACCAAACCAAACCTTCTCTTAACATCACATTACTCACTGATTTGGGCATTTTTAACGTATTTTAGTGTTCATCCTCTTCGAGATGCTACTGTTGAAAGGGGGACCAAATTCTTCTTCCCCAAACCCGAATATTGACAAGTATTTCATGTTTACTGAATAAGTCATGGGCATCTTGTCCTTGGAGAAGGATGATCTGATCAACCTACAGACAGAACTTTTCCCAGTGGACCTGCATGTGGAGATGGCATTTTCGTTGTTGAAAAGCATGAAGCACTTTGCTATTGAGAATTTATTCTCTGTCTCCATCCGTGCAGCTCTCTTACAGTTGGCAGTCCATTTAATAGCTCTTACAAAGAGAGAACATATTTTGCTGTTCTCATCCACAAGACAGAGAGGGAGATAAACGGGGGAGATAAATGGGGGAGGACCGCCATGCAGGTGGCCTCTTGGGCGGTGAGTTGACTCAGAAGAAGAAGAAAGTGCCGAGGGGAAAATGATGAGCTTCTGGCTGCTCCCCCTTAATGTCGTTTGAAGAACCTTTCTACAAAGCTTCCTGAAGTCCCGTGTGGGACAAACACAGAAGTCACTCGAAAGATCAAATATCACATGAACCGGCTCTACGGGTGTCACATCTCCCTCACTCTAGCCGGTTCAGTTTTGCTCAAGGAAAGGTAGTTTTTGAAGGAAATAAATGGGAATGCTCAAGAGGCGATTCCCTTCCTTCCACATGCGCTGTGAGAATTGAGCTGAGTTTGTAAGTGGGACCAGGTTATACCTACGGAGCCCCTCCGATCTTCCGTGGATCCACAGGAGGCATCCACGTTGGACGGAGGGATTTCGGTGGCCGGGCTGTTCTGACTGAGCACAGCATGTTCATTTTCTCCCTGTCCCTTGCGGGGGACATGGCCTCAGGGGAACACAAGCCTCCAAAGCACTAACCTGGGCTATGGTCTGCCAGGGCGTGGCGTCGTCTTCACTAGGGTGGATTCCGTAATTCCATCTCCTCTGTACCACGTAGATCACCGGCTCGATGGAAATATTGAATTTCGAGGACCACTTGACCTCCAGCTGTCCAGACTGCAGCTCTGTGAATCGTAGCTCCTTCCTGGGCTTCAGGGGGACGCCTGAAACAGAACCACGCCAATTTTAAGACAGGCTGCCCGTGACTCCGACCACGGAGGAGACAATCTGAGGAAGAGACAAATGGCATCTCATGACAACCGAGCCTCCCTCTATTTCATTTCTTACAGGCAGCTTCTCCAGACCAGGGGTGCCCACGTGAAATCCCTGACACTATGTTGTTTCACTCTCCCATTTTTTTTAAGAGGGTCTACATTGATTCCTGATGCTGAATAAAGTTTTGTCTCCCCAGTAACCTCAAGAGCAATTTGTTTGCATGCATTCTTCCAAATGAATGGCGTTATTTACCAAACCGCATCCCTGGAGCCTCGCACGGAATTCATGAGAGGTGACAGGAAGAGTTCAAGTCCCTTCTCTCACTTAACATGGTCTCTCTGCTGATAAACTCTAGGGCCGTGAGAACACGGTTCCCAAGCCTGCTGTCCTTTCCAACGCAGGGAGTTTTCCTTGTAAGGAAAACATTACAAAGCCCAATCCTCTCATGTGGTCAATCTTACAAGAGTGATTTCCAAAGCATGGGTCTTGTGGATTCCACAATTGATTGCTGAGGCGCTCCCCTATAGACGTACCGTATAAAATTGGAAAATGATGAATGTATACTGTTTGGTCTTGGCACGAGTGAGCGCCTGGCTTCAAACGTCCCTCACAGGTGTCTCATTTGAAAGCAGTTAATCATTTTGATTTCTTCTCCCCCTACAGGGCATTCAAGTTGCCTTGATGACTGAGAGATTCAAGAACCACCGTTCAAAATAGTAGCCATTATGGAAAGGGGATTTCAAAAGAAACACGGACTCCTAAGAGGTTATATCTAAAACTAACCAAATCAGGTAGAAGAGACGGCAACATGAGGGTCAAGCAGCATCAAAACCAAGAACCCCAGGTGCCACTACAATTATTCTCCACTGAGAAGGAACATTTGCTTCAAGCACTGACAACTCACTTGAAAACGTTAGTGCAGGATGCTGCTCTTCTTTTTGCATTTGTTAAGTTTAAACAGAGGAAACTGGAAAATGGGCACATACAAAATATAAGTGAGATCTGATGCATGTCTGAGAGGCAGCTGAATTTCATTTGGATCTTAATTCAGGCTAAATCTTGTCTTGGGAAATTTTAAAAGTTATTAAACACGGGGGTGAATAGAGTTGGATAATTTTAAAATGGCACATGTGGCCGGGAAGTTTGAGGTTAGTAGATGCAAACTATGACGTTGAGAATGCATAAGCAATGAGCTCCTGCTGTCCAGCACAGGGAGCTCTATCCAGTCTCCTGGGATAGACCATGATGGAGGATGATCTGAGAAAAAGAATGAATATATGTGAACAACTGGGTCATTAGGCTATACAGCAGAAATTGGCCCAACCCTGTAAATCAACTATAATGCAGATTTTTTTCATAAAAATTTAAAAAGTCAAAAAATTGGCATATGTATATCTGCTCAAAAGGTCATTAAGTTTTAAGAACGATCTCCTAGAGAATCGTGTTCACCACCCCTCCGGCACTCTCTCTATTTTGACTTAAAGATGGGCTCTATCTGGGTGCTGCTGCCCTTTCTCTCACCAGGTCTCATTGGCTCCTTCATGAAGTGGGTGAAGGGTTAAATACCTACATTTAAAACATTAGGGAACTGAGTCTGAGCAAGATTAAATCAATTGCCTGGAGCTATGACCTGATCTCAGGTTTCTCTCAATGTTCTGCCTCTTAATACATATGGAAGTAGGAAAAGCCACTTGGAAAGGCAGAGCAGACACGTGGCTTCCACAGCCCCGACCGCGGATTCTGAGGGCTCTGGCTTTCCTGGTTGGGGTGAGACTTCTCTGTCCGTCTTTGTCCTGCTGGGGCCCAACACAAGAGTTTTCAAGCTTGTGTTATAATAATCTCACGTATATGCCTACGTGTAATCTTTTTTTTTTTTTTTTTTTTTTTTTTTTTTTTTTTTTTTTGTCTTTTTAGGGCCGTTTTAAAGGAAGTTCCCAGGCTAGGGGTCGAATTGGGCAGCAGTGGGCAGCCACAGCCACAGCCACGCAAGATCTGAGCCTCATCTGATCCACACCACAGTAACACCGGATCCTTAACCCACTGAACAAGGCCAGGGATCAAACCCGCGTCCTCATGGATATTAGTCAGGTTCGTTACTGCTGAGCGACCCACGATGGCAACTCCACCTACGTGTAATCTTACATGTAGGTAATCTTATGTGTAATAATCCTACGTGTCTGCTTTCATGACTGGAATATTTGTGCTAAGCAAGCGATGCTCAGATCTGCCCCCAACTCCGCCTGCGCCCCAGGCTGCAGGCTCCTCATCTGCCTGCACAAGACCTACCTTGAACATCTCCCCAGCTCCCCCTGCTCCCCCAGGATGTACCTTCATGACAACTCCAGGCTCTAGATAGCTCAGTCTTCTGAAAACCTGTTGTTCTATTCTCCCGCCTACCAACCTCCCACTGTTTTTCTGCAGAAGGCCCTTTCAGGAGCTCCCAGAGCTTCCGTCTCCATGGTGACCACCTGTTTTAGGTACTTTCTCCTCTGGTCTGGCCCCTCACCGTAGCGTTCCCACCCATCTCCACACATCCATCCCTGCGTGAATTCCCTCCTGGTCGTCTTATGTGACTGTTTTCTTCCGGGGGAGGAGGCAGGCTCTCCTTGCCCTTCCAGAATATTCAACGACAGCCTGCTTTCTGTAGAATGAAGGGGAAACGCCTCTGCATCTCACTCAAGGCATCCATGGTCACCAGCACCTAACTTTCAGTTGATCCCTGGGCACCGTTTACATATTTGTCACAACCCCTGCCTTTGCGCAGCTTGGCCAAAAACACACTGCGGTGTACGCCCTACTGCCCCGGCCTGTCCGTGCTACCTTCTTCGTTCTGGAAAGTCTTTCCTTCTACTTGCTGACTACAGACTGTAGAATATGTCCAGGCTAAGTCAACATGCCACCCTTTGGGGTCACTTTCCCTAAGCCTTCCAACTGGTAATGAAGGCTCCACTCTCTGCTCCATTCCTGCCGCTGTAGAGACGTGCACTTAGCTGTCTCTGACCACAGCAAGCTCATGTGACCGTGTCTGCTTCCCCCACTAAGCTCGAGCCCCAGAGGTCAGGGAACGTGCCTCCTTCAGTCCCCGCCTCACCATATCCCAGAAGAACGCATTCTGCACAAGTAGACGGTCCAGAGCTGGCCGCTGAAGGACAGCCTAAGCGGCTTTCCTATTTGTCTCTCAAGAATACACCTGGGGGAGTTCCCGTCGTGGTGCAGTGATTAACGAATCTGACTAGGAACCATGAGGTTGCGGGTTCAGCCCCTGCCCTTGCTCAGTGGGTTAAGGATCCAGCGTTGCCGTGAGCTGTGGTGTAGGTTGCAGACATGGCTCAGATTCTGCGTTGCTGTGGCTCTGGCGTAGGCCCTGGGCTACAGCTCCGATTTGACCCCTAGCCTGGGAACCTCCATATGCCGTGGGAGCAGCCCAAAGAAATAGCAAAAAGACAAAAAAAAAAAAAAAAAAAAAAAAAGAATACACCTGGGGACTTAACATGACACCAGAGTGTTCACATAAATCTTCCTTTTTTTTTTTTTTGTCTTTTTGCCTTTTCTACAGACACTTCTGTGGCATATGGGGGTTCCCAGGCTAAGGGTGAAATCGGAGCTGTAGCCGCCGGCCTATACCAAAGCCACAGCAATGCAGGATCCGAGCTGTGTCTGCATCCTACAGCAAAGCTCACAGCAACATCAGACCCTTAACCCACTGAGCAAGGCCAGGGATCGAACCTGCCACCTCATGGTTCCTAGTCGGATTCGTTAACCACTGAGCCATGACGGGAACTCCCAGAATGTTCACGTAAATCTTTGTGACCATGGGAAGGCCCTCTCTGCTTGGGGGTCACATAGGGAAAAGAGAAGACTTATCACAGGTAGTCAGTGCCATCTGCTCTACAAGCATCCTTTCAAGGAACTCACAGTTCCCTTTGCCATGAAGGTCACACGACTCGAATATTCCTTACTTACTGTTTAAAAAGGACATGACTGGTTAGCGCCTTAACCTCACACAGCACTTTCTCTGAGACTTCCAAACCCATCTTTCTCCTTGGCTCTCCATGTATAAGCGCAGCTAGAGTAAATCTTCCAGCCGCTGAAGTAACCCGAACTCATCAGCCGCAAACCAAGCCTCCGAATCCCCTTGCTCCCAAGGCTCTCATCTTGAACAGCATTCAACCACCAAGAGCCTTCACCGAACATGATGAACATCAGGGCCATGTCAGCTCAAATTCCTTCATTTAAAAATCTCTTTAATTAGGATGTGCAATAATCTTGCACTTTACATGTTCAGAAACGGTCCATCTGCTTCGCATTAGGGTCAGCTGGCTCCCTTGATTGGGAGGAACTCCAGCGCTTGGCTGTAATTGTGTGCAGATGGGGCTCGGCCCTGGCCCCCCGGCCCCCACTGTGGCTCCTTCCACAGCCCTTGTGAGCTCAACCAGCATCCCAACTGCAGAGCCAGACAGGGAGGATGGTTCGCTCCTTGTGGTTTGTATTATGGAAATGACTAGTATTTTTCTCTTTTTTCAAATTATTTTTGAACAAATTGGTCATCTGAAATCTAAACCAGTCTGTTAAAAAATTCAAAAATGCTATCATATAACATCCCCTAACACATGACAATATAAGTGCATTTTTTTCCCTTAAAGTATAACAAGTGTTTTGGTGAAATCAAAGGAACAGAAACCCAATGCTTCAAAAAATGCTGCAACTATACTCACAGAAAAATCAGTAAAGACAATCAACAGTTGCAAATCACACAATTTTGGCTCTTTGTGCAAAAATACTCGTCAAAGGTCTAAATGGTATGAAAATGCAGCAAGACGCGTTCCCGTGATTCAATAACTGACACTTTCTTCATTTATTTCATAAAGACAATGCACTCAAGGCATGTGCGTTTCTATCACATTAAGGCATTTGGTCACTGTATTCAAAATGTGAAAATTAATTTGCAAGAAGTGGTCGGTCTCTAAAATCCTGAGAGTAATATATTTCAAATATTGAAATTCATGGAAATTGTAAATCAACTCCATCATTATATCTTGTTGAAAAGAAACTGACTGATACAGGATCCATTCCTGGCTCATGCCTGGAAAGGAACCTCAGGGCTGTGTGTGGCCCCAAGCTAGCTGACTGGCCAGATACCTCTGAATCTTTATGTTTGGAAAACAGTGTTGGCTTTTCTCCTCCCCTCCCCAATCCAGCTGCAGCAGTGGGGAGTCAGAAGAGGCAGTAAAATAATCAAGCATCATCCCTAGAGAGGAGAGTCCACCTAAGCTGTCACCAGATCTAAAACAGGTGTGAATAAAGGGGCAACCAGTGTCCCGAGGAGCTGTAGCTGGTGTTTCACCCCCAGAAGACCAGCCTATGAACATCCCAGAACCCCGTGACAGTGTGCTGTTCAGAGGGCTCACATCTTGGGCCTGGTTTACCCCTGTTAACATTTTCAGGAGCGCCCATTGTGGCTCAGTGGGTCACAAACACCACCAGGATCCACGAGGATGCGGGTTCGATCCCCGGCCTCAGTGGGTTGAGGATCCAACATGGCCATGAGCTGTGGTGGAGGTTGCAGGTGCAGCTCGGATGTGGCGTTGCTGTGGCCGTGGTGCGGGCCAGCAGCAGCAGCAGCTCCAATTTGACCCCTCACCTGGGCACTTCCGTATGCTGTGGTGAGGCCCAAAAAAGAAGAAAAAATAAATAAAAACCATTTTCAAGTCTTCCAGGAGGCTGCTCGTAACATTGTTTATGTGAGGGGCGGAGGCAAAGCTCTCTGCTGTCTTCCTTTGTGTCCGACTGTAACACCAGCCTGTAAAGTTAACTTGGAAAGTGCACTTGTCACAGCAGAACCCAAGGGACATGCTCCAACATCATGGGACATTCTATCAATCATCTTTTCAAAACACACGCTTTTTAAAAAACTCAAGTCTGCAGCACATAAAGCTGTTGAAGCAACGGAATCCGTACAGCCCTCACCACCCACCTTCCCTTCCACATGAACCAAACAAAATACTTCGGTGTTTCCATATAGTTAAATTAATTTTTCCATTAATCCAATAAGTGGCAAAAGGAAAAACGGGATAGGAGTTGGTATGTATCCATTTATGGCACAAGCTGGGAAAGTGATCGCTCCTCTTAAATGACTGTGGACCTAGTTACCTTGAATAGGAACTACCGCCTGGGGAGGCTGGTGTCCTTTAATGCTGTACTCCAGGGCTCAGTATGGATCCTAAGCCATGTCAGGCACTCCTCGAAACTCCCAACACACAGTCAATAAATACTGATTGAAGTGAAATGTATCAGCTCTTGTAGATCCAGGTCACATCAGTGACTTTTAAACTCAAAACGGGGACGATTTTATGAAAATGCTCTTTGGGATTTCGTATGAGATGACAGGTCAATAGGAAAATCATCAATGAACCTGACTCGTATCCATGAGGCTGTGGCTTCGATTCCTGGCCTTGCTCAGTGGGTTAAGGATCCGATGTTGCTGTAAGCTGTGGTGTGGGTCGCAGATGCAACTCGGATCCCACGTTGCTGTGGCTGTGGTGTAGGCTGGTAGCTGCAGCTCTAATTTGATCCCTAGCCTGGGAACTCCCATATGCCATAGGTGTGGCCCTAAAAAAAAACCCTATCAACTTTGCGTTAAAAAACAAAAGAAATAATAAAATAGAAGCACAAGAGGAACTTATAGGTTTGTCCAATAGAATTTGGTTCTTCATAAGGTACAGTTTGTATTTAATTTAAACATTACAGTGTTAGGAGTCCCCATCATGGCTCAGTGGTTGATGAATCTGACTAGGAACCATGAGGTTGCGGGTTTGATCCCTGGCCTCACTCAGTGGGTTAAGGATCCGGGTGTTGCCATGAGCTGTGGCAAATGTGGCTTGGATCCCGCATTGCTGTGGCTCTGTCGTAGGCCGGTGGCTACAGCTCTGATTGGACCTCTAGCTTGGGAACCTCCATATGCTGCAGGTGTGGCCCTAGAAAAGACATAAATAAATGAACAAACAAACAAACATTACAGCTTTACAAATGAGTTGAAAATTAAGTTGAAAGAAAAAAAACCTCTATGTTATTAGTCAAAAACATTTGATCAACCAGTGATTTTATCTGATTTAAGCTATTGGATATGGACCTATAATAGAAGAATACACTGGTGCCCAAAGAGAGCTTGAAGTTTATGGTCCCATTATGGTCACTGGATAGAGTCAAAATAAAAATGACAGGAGAGCTGCCCAGGTGGGAACAGGTGTGAAAGTTCTGCTGCCAACCAGCAGGTTGAGACAGCCTGCAAGCCCAGCTTCAGCTCTTGTGAACTGAGAGCAAGACTCGTCCACCTCAACCAAGGACGGAGCTCCCTCTTCCTAAGCAAAGTGTCCACACAGATCTGGGACAAGCAGAGGGAGACAGGCAGGCTCACTTCACACGGGTTGTTTTGGGACAGAAAGAGCGCAGTTGAGAAGGACAGTGGTAGCTGGGACTTGGAAAACGTCAGATGGGTTTGCATGCATGCGGTCTGGCTGCACATGTCTCTCTCCTTGCAAAGCCAAGCACTGGGTCTCAATGGATCCTTCCCCACAGAGGCTGGAACCACTGGCACCAGAATCCTTTTTGGATTACTGTCAAATTGGGTCAAGTCCTCCCAGGGCATGGAGACTGGCCTTCCTTCAGAGAGCAAGGAAAAAGATTTATGTCTACATATATATATATTTTTTCCCCCAAAATCGCACTATGTCATCCTTTGCTCATTATAGAAAAGTCACTCTAAAGAGAGGCTGTTTATTCTATCCGTGGTTACATCTCCCTGGACTGCCTGTCCACAAACATTCAAGGCAAGAATTACTGGAGTCGAAAGGTGCCTTCAGCACTTTTGAAAAGAATCTGCTGTATTTAGTTAAGCCTAGGTTTAAACTGCAGGTATGCTTTAATCATTCATCCTGTATGCTGGCCCTTTGTAGAATATTTCCCTGATTCTCCGGGAACCAGCCATACTTGAAATTCATACTGACTCTTCACTGCTTTCACATGAAAAGCATATTCTAATTCATAGTGCCTCTTTGAAATGCCCTACTTTTAAAACAATAAAGGTTTTACAAATGGGTTTTCAACCATCATTCTAAAAGCATCCATTTTTATGGTAAACGCGCACACTTAAATAGCAAATGATCTGTAATAACAGAAAAGGTTTCCTGACAGTAGACATCTGAAAAATGAAAAGGTGTTAGATTTTGTAGAAGTGATTTTATGTAGTTGATGACAAAAGCGGTGGAAACAATAAAACTTTAAATCCACTCAAAAAATATCCATCTCTTAAGGAAGAGAAAGCAACAATTATTGTGAATCTGAGACAGTATTTGTGGCAGTTTGCAAGGATCTTAGGGGGAAAATGGAGAACTGGATGGATGGCACAGATTTCCGGTGAGAGTATTTCCAAGCAGGAAAGTGACCGTGGGTGATGTGTGTTAGAAGCTTAAGAATGAAGGAACTTCTGGAGTTCCCCTCGTGGCGCAGTGGTTAACGAATCCGACTAGGAACCATGAGGTTGCGGGTTCGGTCCCTGCCCTTGCTCAGTAGGTTAATGATCCGGCGTTGCCGTGAGCTGTGCTGTAGGTTGCAGACGTGGCTCGGATCCTGCGTTGCGTTGCTGTGGCTCTGGCATAGGCCAGTGGCTACGGCTCCGATTAGACCCCTAGCCTGGGAACCTCCATATGCTGTGGGAGCAGCCCAAGAAATAGCAAAAAGACAAAAAAAAAAAAAAAAAAAAAAAAAAAAGAATGAAGGAACTTCTGAAAAGAGTGAGCACATACTTCAAAACCAGCACTGCAACAATATAAACTTAGGGGGTGTGTGTGTGAGAGAGAGAGACAGAGAGTTCTCTTTCCATCTGTACTGAATAATGCCTAGTGATGGATTCTATTTTTCTCTTCAAATTAGACCCCAAAATAATGTGAGGTCTCTCATGGGATGTTTTGATGATATATCCCAAACGGCACATAATACCACAGCGTGAATTTGGCGTAAAAGAACTTAGTGACATGTACAACAAGAGGCAAGAAGCACTTAGCCCAAGGGGTTCGGTGCTCTAGAAACTGCCTGGGAATGTCAACTATTACATCTGCTCAAATGTTTGATAAGCTGCACTCCCCCCCTCCTCCATCTTTTGGAAGAGGGCAATTCCTCCATCCAGGGTCTCAAGAGACAAATCAAAATATCAGCTCAAAATAAGTCCCTGCAAACATGCTTCTGCCCTGGATCATGTCAACAGAGAAACCACAAGACTCAAGCACGGATTATGCCTTTTTCAAGGGTGCCCCATCCTCAGCCTATTTTCCAAGGATTTAAATCTACTTGACACAGGCCAGGACCTGGGACCTGGGACCTGGGACCCTTTGCTGCAGTGCTTGCACCTGATCAAACAACTTCTGGAGCAACAAAATACATAGAAACTACTGAGGAATGTAGAGACTAAAAATAACTGCGGACAGGTGCAGTTGGGACAAATTATGAACAAGAAGATACAAAACATCTAAAGGCTCAACTGCCACTTGTGAAGAGCGCACAGCAAGAGCAGGGCATGGGGAGCAAGAGCAGGTACTCTGCACCCCCCCTGCACGCAGCACCAAAGGGGTGGGCAGACCACCTTAGCCACCCCCCTGGCCTGACCACCGGATCCGCCTCTACCCTCGCCCCATGTGAGGAATCAGCTTGGCACTCCACCCGCCCAGCCAGCAAGCAAGGGAACCTGTTGCTTGCTTTACTCCCCACTGCGGCAGCAAAGCCCCCCGGAAAGTTTTACCTGAATTTTCCTTTCGGGCCTCTTATCAATTTCTATTGATTAAGGGAGCCAAAAGCCATATATTTACTCCACAGTCGCCAGTGGAGCTTAACTGATTTACTCATACTGGAGAAAAACACATAAAAGCTCCTGAATTGAGAGCGGCCTTCCTACCTGTTAACTTCCGAAAGCATTCACAGGATAGAACCATTACTTTGTAATAAGTTTAAATGCAGGATAATCTACAAAACAGAGTCATGATCTTGTACCCCTGCAACGAACGTAATACTGTACATCCATCATACTTCAATTACAAAATAAATAAATAGAGGAGTTCCCGTCATGGTGCGGCGGAAACGAATCTGACAGGTTCGATCCCTGGCCTTGCTCAGTAAATTAAGGACCCAGCGTTGCCATGAGCTGTGGTGTAGGTCGCAGAAGTGGCTGGGATCCTGGTCGCTGTGGCTCTGGTGTATCAACGCGACGCCTCGCCTGGGAACCTCCATATGCCACGAGTGTGGCCCTGAAAAAAAAATGACTAAATAAATAAAAATAATTCATAGGAATGCTTTGCTCGGCCCCAATATGGGTTCATGGGAGCCGACTCTACGGCGCGGTTAATATTTTCAGACGTAAATTTTTCTTGTAGGTCTGTCTTGTCTTGCAGGGTCACATCTTTGATTGACGCCCTCCCCAGGCACACACAGGCCCCCGTGTTGGGGAGGGTCCCTCCATTCACGCTGCTCCACTCCCTCCTTACCTTTGTACAGAGTCTTGGGCACCTGGCAGGTGTGTCCGCATCCATTGGAGCAGCATTTCTTAACCCCAGAGCACTCGTTGTCCACCTCGCAGCTTTCCACGCAGGCGGCGGCAAACCCGCTGGCTTTCTCAGGAGCTGGACAGTCCCCCTGCTTCACCGACAGGATGTACTTGAGGAACTCACAGCTGGTCAGGCATTCGTAGTTCTTCTTGGGGAACAGAGGCTGGGAGGCAAGAGAAGAAAAGCCCAGATATGTGGGGTCTGATTTCCTAGACATTGGAAAGGCAGGTCCAAACACTTACTGCGCTGAAATTTCCCTTGAATGCTTTACGAAACAGATGTATTCGCTTGCTTTCTTCCTAAAGAAGGGTTATTTTATGCCAGTTTTCTCAAGGAACATGACCCATGACTTAGACCTTTACATTACAAGCCACAGATACACACAAGCGACACATCCACATTAATATGTTCTGGGTTCTAGCATTGTAAAAAAAAATAAAGTACGTCAAGCCATCATTACTCTGACAATTAAATATCAGGGAAAGATTTCATGCACTTCAATTAGTTCTCAAAGGTGGAAAATTTGAAACACAAGCTAGAAAACGTATAATTCTAAGCTGTGAACTCAAATTGTAGAATAATTCTAAGCTGAGAACTCAAATTGTAGAATAATTCTAAGCTATGAACTCAAATTGTGGAATAATTCTAAGCTGTGAACCCAAATTGTAGAATAATTCTAAGCCGTGAAGTCAAATTGTAGAATAATTCTAAGCTGTGAACTCAAACTGTAGAGGTCAATGAAGTTGGTGATAATAATTATACCTGAAGTTTGAAAAACTAACATGAATTGATTGGGTTAAAATCGGTTTCAATTTAAGAGCTTTCCAGGTAAAACAGAGCAAAGGCCATGGCTTTAATACTGAAGTGGCACAAATCTGTAGCTAATTAAAACAAACAAACAAACAAACAAAAACTGGGTAGTTCCAGGGACTTCCCAACGTGGCACAGTGGTTAACAAATCCGACTAGGAACCATGAGGTTTCGGGTTTGGTCCTTGCCCTTGCTCAGTGGGTTAACAATCTGGCGTTGTCGTGAGCTGTGGTGTAGGTTGCAGACACGGCTCGGATCCTGCGTTGCTGTGGCTCTGGCGTAGGCCGGGGGCTACAGCTCCAATTCAACCCCTAGCCTGAGAACCTCCATATGCCGTGGGAGCGGCCCAAAGAAATAGCAAAAAGACAAAACAAACAAACAAACAAAAAAACTGGGTAGTTCCCATCCTCGCTCAGTGGTTAACGAATCCGACTAGGAACCATGAGGTTGTGGGTTTGATCCCTGGCCTCACTCAGTGGGTTAAGGATCCGGTGTTGCCGTGAGCTGTGATGTAATTTGCAGACACAGCTTGGATCCTGCGTTGCTGTGGCTCTGGCGTAGGCTGGTGGCTACAGCCTGATTAGACCCTAGTCTGGGAACCTCCATATGCCGCAGGATTGGCCCTAGAAAAGGCCAAAAAAAAAAAAAAAAAAAAAAAGACTTTACTATGCCGTACAGCAGAAATTGACACAACACTGTAAATCAACTATACTTTACTAAAACAAAGCTTTACAAACATTGGGAAAGCATCCTCAGTTGCCAAGGCTTTTCTCTCTCATTCAATTTCGCAGTACATTTTTCTGTTCGCCGCTAGAAGCGTTTTCCTTCCTCAGCTTTGGAAGTTCTAAATTCAGGTCCAAAGCAAAGTTAGAAATCAAGGAAAGGGATCTGTAACAATTATGGAGTGTTGGCCAGCTTTCCTCTTTCAAAAAAGTTGATATATCACATGCACTGAAAGAAAATACTTGGTTACCGAAATCATGGGCCCCTGCCACATGGACTGAGATTTCTCTGCAGAAATAATTTTTAAAAATCTGTCAAGTGTTTACTGCTTGCTAACTTGGAAATCACAGGGCCTTAGTCTGCACTATGGCATAATCAAATCAACTCCGTGCAAAACTGCTTCGCCTCTGAAAACGGGGTGTAAGTTCAGAAGCAGAACATCAGTGCCGTCCATTTAATCATCTCCGTGCCATCCGCCACGCCCTTGAACTGGGAGGGAGAAGAAAGCAGAGACGGTGTTGTCTCCTCTTATCATTTGCTTACTAACAGGGCCGAATCAAACACAGATAAGCAAAAGAATGGCCAAGACAGGTATCCAACATTTGTGCCCACCGAGCGAGCATAAAGGCAGAATGATCACAGTTAGCACAGGAATTTGGATCTTCCACTCGCTGTGAGAGTTGTTCTGTACAAGGTAATATCTTTTCCTTTTTGCTCTGGATTCAAAAATGTGAATTTGAGGGCTAATTATGTTGAGAACCATGGAAAGAAAAAAGTTCCTGCCTGCACAGGGTCTGAGCGCTTGCAGTGGTGCCGATGACGTGATGAAGATTGCATGCGACCGTGCACACAGAGAACCAGGCAGGGCTTGCAGTGTGGGCTCACACCAGGTACCCAGCAGGACGGGAATGAATGACGTGGCTCTTCCCATCTCACTGCCGCATGTTTCCTGTTTAACGTTTTCAAATTCTTATGGGATTCTAACAAAAATGTTATATGAGCCAAAGAGAGAGAGACGGTTTGGTTCTGTTTCTCCTATGGCGTGACCCTCCACCCATCCACAGGTCTCCATCGTTCCAGGCCAGGCACTGAAATCGGAGGGAGGGAGCTGGGCCCCTCGGAAATTGGCAACAAAGAAACAGTCCCAGTTTTTGAGCTTCCACAAAGGTCATCTTACAACTATTTGGTACAGTACTCTTACAGAGGTGTTCTACTTGAATTGTTTACGTCTCCTGAAGGCAAATTTTAATGTTCTCTATCAACTATCTTGGATAGTTGTCTTGGATCAGGCTGAAAAATATTAATGATCTGAACACAGATGAGAGAACACGTGAGATCTGTACACAAGGGCTCTCTCTCTGTCTTTAATCGCCACTTAATGAGAATTTATGAGTTGAATGGCATAAGGACAAAAAATGCTTACAGGTCAGAAAAAAAAATGAGGTGTGAATATTAATACTCTAGATATAAAGAAAACGTGTAAATTGGTCCCCGGATGGCCAGCTAGAAATCCCGTGAGCAAAAGGTCATTTGGGTACAGGAAAAAAAAATGTCTGACTATCGAGCATGGCATATGTCCTGTGCTATCACAAGTTAATTACTGGTAGGCTCGTCAGGAGGAATGTGAACGTTTTGGGAAAGGTGTGATTACCCATATGATTATGCCCTTCAACTTCATGGAAATATAAACACGCACGGCAGCAAGAGAAGACACGCTAAATGTTGGGTTTCTTTCTTCTTTTTTTTTTTTTGGCCACACCCATGGTATGAGAAATTTCCCTGGGCCTGTGGTTGGACCCAAGTCACAAGAGTGACAATGCCAGATTCATAACTGCTCGGCCACCAGGACACTCCTTACGCTGATTAATTTTTGTTTGTTTGTTTGCCCTGACCACATGCAAAACCAAAAACACAACAGCTTTCAAAGAACATGTATTTTTTCTACAGTAGGTCGTGCCTACAGGATGTCATCGTCTCTCCAAAGAAGGGCTTGTAAAAGAAAACTGGTGAAGGGAACCGCCCTTAGGCGCACTGGGTTAAGGAGAAAATCCTTCATATTTTAATTGATTTTCTACACAATATTAATTCTTATAAACCTCTCCCCTATCTCATGCTCATAACTAAAATGTGTTTTCAGAACCTGACCTGGGCAATACACTAAGCTCAACTTACCTGTGGCAAATGGTAAAAACAGAATGAAATAGTAACAATAGAGGGTAACCATTCTTGGAGGCTTTTCTTTCTTTTTTGCCACACCCATGTCATATGGATGTTTCTGGGCCAAGGATCAAACCAGTGCCCCAGCAGTGACACAAGCCACTGCAATGACAACCCAGATCCTTAACCCACTGCACTGGAGCTCCCTTGAATGCTTTTTTTAAAGATACTAATAGTTGTCATTTTGTTTGGTGTAAAATGCAAGGTACTGTACAATAAAATAATTTGTGCAGCAATCATGGAGTGATGGACATATATACATGTAATTCAGTAAGTTATCTTAATATGTTAGAAATCATACAAATATGAGGCCTCAGATACGGAGAGAACACTGCGTTTGGTATTGGTTCAATTCAAGGAAATTGCACCATGTGCCAAATCTCAAATGCACAGCCTTTGCCAAAAGCTTGGGCCTGGGAGCTTCTCTCCATGCTCCAGGCAATACGCACATGTGCAACCTTGAACGTGGAATCCCCGAAATGAGTTCTCCACCATCCTCACCAGCATCCCTTCCATCCTCACCAACTCCCAGCATCGGTACCAGCATCCCGATCATGCTCACCAGCATCCCCCTCCATCCTCACCAGCATCCCCCTCCATCCTCACCAGCGTCCCTTCCATCCTCACCAACTCCCCAGCATCCGTACCAGCATCCCCATCATGCTCACCAGCATCCCCCTCCATCCTCACCAGCATCCCCGCCATCCTCACCAATGACTAGCTGACACACCAGCCATGGCAGTGTATTCCTAACAGGTGTGAGGACCCGGCACGCACTCCACTCTACCAGCTGCTTCCCTAGCTCGCCCCGCTTGTTCCTCCCCAGTCCCCCACTACCAGGGTTATCTCCACTTGACAAATGAGCCAGTGGAAGTTTGCGGAGATTGTAATTTATCCACAATCACAGCAAGGAAGCGTGTGGGCCAGTGTTTTTCTAAGGGCCGCCCCACATCTCAGGGTAAAATTAGAAGATGGCTAAGCCACTGGATGTCAACTTGCTTCCCTAAGAGGATCACCTGGAGGCTTCTAAAACTCCAGAAATATCAAGGAAGAGAGCAGAGGGGAAAATGCACACACACACACACACACCATACATGCACGCACACACTCATTTACATGTATATATATAAATCATACATATATAAATTAAAAGGACAGGTATAGTCCAACCATATTGACAACAACAGGCCATACTGAAATACAGCTTATTGACTGATCTTCAAGAATACAAATATGATTTCTCAGGCTCCAGGTAGAAAAGGCACGTGGATTATGATGGAGAAAATGAGGTTTCTTCAGGTTAATGTCTCTCTATAAAATTTTTTTGTCTGTCTATAAAATTTAATGTGCGATGCCAATAGAGCAATGGCTATAAAACAATAATAAAGTACATATGTTTTATATATATATATATGATAAACTAAGTTGTTATTGTGTGACAGAAATATTATCCAAGACATAAAGACTCAAAGAAATGACATCTATGAGCCTTTCTTGCAAAACTGTGCAATGGTGAAACTCAGCTGTTCCACAGGTTAACAGAAACCAAGAATACATTAGTTAGCACAGCACCCCTCCCCAAGATAAAATGTTTTCTTATACATTATTTGAGTATAAACGTTTGGGCGATCCAATTTGGACTTCAGCTATGACAGCAGGCAAAGTTTGTCATGAATAATCTCAAAGAAAATGGTATCTACGGACTCCTGTTTAAAAAGGAATGAAGACATAATCCAATTTAGAAAGCCAAAAATAAAGAAATTAGCATAAAAGAATTACTAATCATTTTATCACCCACATAAATATAAAACTAAAATTGAATAAAGTAGGAGTTATAGCTAAAAAGAGAATTTGATGTGATAAAACCGAAAGGAGAATATACTTAAAATTTTTAAAGTTATTACTTAAAAATATAAATATTATTTTAAAGTATACTTAAAAGTTACAAAAGAGAATCTGATGTGATAAAACTAAAAGGAGAAGAATATACTTAAACACTGGTAGGTGAAGGAGCAGTGTAAGAAACCCTAACTTCATTTCAGGACATTGGTCTTAGGCTATGAAGCACTCCAGCCAAAGACTGCAGAGCTGGGACCCAGATGGGAAAAGGCTTATGAGGAGAAGTTTGGAGGAAACCAGGTGTGAGTGCTCCCGGTGGAGTTACACAGGATGCATTTGATTCTTCCAGCCAAGAGCTGTAACAGCACGTGTGAAACGCTGTCAACCCCGAGTTCAGTGGAGACTTGAAGCTCAGAGTTTTTCTGGCAAGGTGGTCACTTCGGACCTTCTACCTGGCATGTCCCAAAACTCCAGACTCCCAAAAGGAAACGGGGGCCCCTCTTCAACCACATCATTTATACTCAGAGTGTAGGAATGGTAAGCCCCCCTTATCAGCTAGGGATTGGTGGAAACCTCCCCACATCAAGGGTCAACCTTCTAAGCAGGAATTTCTAAGGAGAGGTTTGCTGTGGTAACTCTTCTGCACAGGTCATCACGGCTATTTCCGGATGGTAGACTTTGGAGGAAAGGTGAAGTTTTACTCTCCTGTGTGGTTTATTGTGTTACTGTTCTAGAAGGCGTATATGATGTCTATAAAAGAGACATTATATCATTTTTTTAAAATCTGCCAGTTGAATCTTTCAAAAAAGGCATCTAAATACTAAGTATTCATGAAAGAAGAAAAAGCATTCTGAATTCAAATGTTTCTAATTTATGCGTGGAAATGCAATTATAATTTGCTTGGGAACTCAGTTATACATACTAATTTATTAGATGTGATTATATTTAATTTGGTTCTCAGGCACAGGGTAGACCTTGCCCATGAATATTATAAAACTAGGAGAAAATCAGAAGCATGTATTTTAAGCAAGTCCCTTTCCTATGCTAAATTAGAGTCATCTTTACTGATGTTTATCTCTGCTTCCTCTTCCTCGGCTTTTCTATTTATTTTGGAGGGAAATGGGACCCTCTCTGCGGATCTGGCTGGATCTTCCACTGGGGGCAGCGCGCCAGAATCATGATGGAAGATGATCATCGGGCACGTAAGTAACTCCCCCAAATCAAAAGTTTCCAGAGAATCAGGGATGGCAAGGACCCCCAATGAAACCATCACTAACTTCTCTCCCCTTCTTTCTGCATGTTGTTGTTACCAGGCTCGACGATCAGTTATTAGCTCACTGAAGCACGGATACGCTGACTCATGAGCCAAACTGCCATCTTGGCAGAGGCATCTCATGATGAACAGAAGAAAGCATGACAGTCGCGAGACAATCATGCCTACAGGGTGCATGCTTACTAATGAACAGGTGAAGTCATGAACGGTGTCGTTTGCATAAAAATCGAGGTAGACACAGGAAGTCAGGGAGGTACACGTGAGGTCAAAGAGGATCAGACAAAGGGAAAGCTCTTAAGCCACCAAGAGTGGTGATGACTTAGTGGGGAGGGGTGACGTGCAAGACAGGGGAATATTCTAGAAGGAAAGATAAACAAATAGGAGGGACAGAAGCAAATACGGGGAACTCCATTCAGAACATGCCAAACACATCAGTCAGGCAGGAACTGTGTGACTGGAAGGCCAAGATAATTCTGCACATCTCAATTTCTATGAATATAAAAGGAGGATAATAATAATATTTATTGTGTACTATTACCCTAAGCATTAAAGGATGTTAAACACTTAGCACAGGCTGTGCCACATCATGACGCTGAAATGAGTGCTAGCTCCAAAGATAAGTGTTAGAACTTTAAAACGTTGTTCTAGAAATTCTACCAATAAAACAATTGGGGAACACTAGAGGTTAATTACAGATTGCCTAAAATCCTCAAATAAATCATGTCTTTTAGGGAGGAATAAAGTGTAAAGTGGTTAAATGTAAATATTTCTCTTTGATTTATATTTTTTTAAGTGTCTAATATGTTTCCATCTCAGAGAACTTTTTGCAAACTTGGTCCAGCTCTGCAGAGTCATCACACCTGTCCACGGTACAATAGGATCAGACCTCAGAAAAGACACACACTTTCACCTTAGGAGTTATAAAATGGTCTGCACCCCCAATTACAATGTTGGGGGAGGGCATTCTCCACACCAACACCAAGCAATTCTTGGCCCCAGCTGGGGGTCCTACCACTCAACTCAAGGCTGATCTATCTCCCTGGAGACCATGTCAGATGCCACAGGTTCCCGGCTCAGTCCCACAAGACTGCCCCCCACCTCCGTTTCACAGGCCAGTTGCAAGTTCAGGTTGTCACCTGTGCTTCTGACCAAACGGCTACAGCGCTACAGATTGGAGGGTCCGACACCCCCTTCCCAGGTTCAATTAATTTGCTAGAGTGCTCACAAAGCTCAGAGAAACATTTTACTTCACATGTGGCTCGTTTATTACAAAAGGACCTAGTGGAGGAATGCACAGGGCAGGGCATGAGGAGAGGGCACAAGATCCTTTTCCCATGTCTCCACATGTTCACCAACCCGGAAGCTCTCCAAACCTAGTCCTTCTGGCGTTTTATGGAGGCTTCATTACATGGGTCTGACTGATTAAGTCACTGTCCCCTGAGGACGGACCTCAGTCTCCAGCTCCTCTTTCATTCCTGTAAGTCAGAAAGAGGATGAGACTGGAAGTTTCCACTCCCTAATTACAGAGCTGGCTCCATGGCAACCAGCCCCCACCTGCAAGGGCTTTCCAAAAGTCACCTCCTTAACGTGACCAAAGACACCTTGATCCTGCTCAAGCGTAGAAAATCCCCAGGGTGTTTGGAGCCCAGGGCCAAGAAAGGAGCCGAAGGCCAAATACAAATATTTTTTAAAATTATAAATCACAGTATCACAGAAATCTTCCTATAAATTTCCTAGTCCCTTGTTTATACACTGCCCTATGGGTATCATATCACTTTTAGGCAATACGGGTCCCACGATATGAATAAAAACTCATACGACTAGATGGTATTTTCTCATTATGAATGTGCAAAAGGGGAATTACAAGTACCACAAGGTAGGGAGATGGTTCTCAACAGGAGTGACTTAGCCCCACAGGGAATATTTGGCAAAGTCTGGAAGCTTTTTGTGTGTGTGTGGCCACACCTGTGGCATATGGAAGTTCCTGCGCCAGGGACTGAGTTCGAGTTGCAGTTGCAATCTACATCTCACCCGCAGCAATCCTGGATATTTTAACTCACTGCATCGGGCTGGGGAATCAAACCTGCACCTCTGCAGCAACCCAAACCACTGCAGCTGGATTCTTAACCCACTGCAACACAGCCAGAACTCCAATTGGAGACATTTCTTTTGTTACAACCAGAAGGGGAGTGTTCCAGGCATTTACTGGGTAAAGAGTAGGTTTGCTGCTAAAGCTCCTACAGTACCCAGGACAGGCTTACCACAAAGAATTGTTTCACTAGAAAATGACAATAGTGTCAGAAAATTCAGGATTGGAGCCGTGTCTTAATTAATTAGCCCGAGTGACACAAATGGAAAGGGAGACAAGACTCTGTCACTGTCTGGAGAAATCCAGAACTCACCGCAGGAAACAGACACTGAAACAGGTAAACCACGACAACATCAAAAACAGTGTAACAGACAGGTGTACAAGTCCAATGAGAACCAGTGGTAGCACATATTCAAAAAGCATCTCAACAGGATCCAGCAGGGTGTCATATGACAGGGACAAGGAGAATGGAGTCACAGCCTCTGCTCCCACTTTGCTTGCCTTTCAGGAGAGAGATAAAATGTCAATAACCATGACAATATAGTTAATAAATACAGGAGACACTACCCCAACAAAGGAGGTCAAAGCGGACTGAGCACCAAAGCAGGCACTCATAAGGTGGGACAGCTGTCTTAAATTAAGAGAGGGCGGGAATGAAGAGGACCGTTCGAATGCTGGTGTTTTTTTCAGCCATAAAGAATAGACTGTACAAAACCAGGGTAATCAGAGCACAGTCTGGAGTGCTTCAACTAATTTGGTTTTTTTATCTGGCAAAAGCCCTCCACATATGGCCCTCCACAAATGGCTGCTGAGGAATGCACGACCTGACCATAAAACCAGACAGAATATATGCGATGGCAGACAGTGGCCAACAAACAGGGCTGTATGCCCTAAGATAAGGTACAAATGAGGTGAGCCTGGAGCCAGCCAAAAGTGAATGGCTGCTCCCGGAGCAAGGTTCAAGGAGGGGTAACTCTGCACCTATTCTGAGTTGAGGAGAAAGAGATCAGAGATGGAAAAGGTGAGTCTTATGCGCAGAAAGACAGGAAGGAGGGAGCTAGGCAAAGAGAGTTGTGAGGGACCTCTGTAGATTGTAGCTGAATATTACTTCTTTTATTTTTATTTTTTCCATTATAGTTGGTTTACAGTGTTCTGTCCATTGATACTGTATGGCAAAGTGACCTAGTCACACACACACACATATATATATACATACACACATTCTTTTTCTCACATTATCCTCCATCATGTTCCATCTGAAGTGACTAGATACAGTTCTCAGTGCTACACAGCAGGATCTCATTCCTTATCCACTCCAAAGGCAATCACTCCCATCTATGAACCCCAGACTCCCAGTCCATCCCACACTCTCCCCCTCCCCATTTGAAAACACAAGTCTGTTCTCCAAGTCCATGAGTTTCTTTTCTGCAGAAAGGTTTATTTGTGCGGTACATTAGACTCCAGATATAAATGATATCATATGATATTTGTCTTTTTCTTTCTGAATTCCTTCACTTAGTATGAGAGTCTCTAGTTCCATCCATGGTGCTGCAAATGGCATTATTTTGTTCTTTTTGATGGCTGACTAGTATTCCACTGTGTATATATACCACATGTTCTTAATCCATTCATCTGTTGATGGACATTTAGGATGTTTCCATGTCTTGGCTATTGTGAACAGTGCTGCAATGAACATAGAGGTGCATGTGTCTTTTTTAAGGAAAGTTTTGTCCGGATATATGCCCAAGAGTGGGATTGCTGGATCATATGGTAGTTATGTATTTGGTTTTCTGAGGTGCCTCCATACTGTTTTCCATAGCAGTTGTATCAATTTACATTCCCACCAACAGAGGAGGAGGGTTCCCTTTTCTGCACACCCTCTCCAGCATTTGCTATTTGCGGACTGGTTAATGATGGAATACTGCTTCTTGAATGTGCATGGGGTGAGAGAACACAAGACACAGGGTAAGGGGGTGGGGGGGCGGTTGGGAAAGAAGAATCGGAAAGCACTAGAGCAAACAGTTCCCAGAGTTCTAACGAGGACAGTAACTCACAGGGCGTCAGACAGAGTACTCAGAAAGAGATTACCTTAGTCATGGGGCCAAATTAGCCCTCGACTAACAGCTTCTCTGAATCTGCCCCAAGAAGGTTTAGAAGCAAGTATCTAAAAAAGCAAAGGAATCTCCAATAACTACATGCCAGAACAGTCTAATGCTTTTTTTAAAAAAAAATATAGCAAAATTCAGAACACAAAAATGGGACATCTAATCAAAAATCATCAGGCATACAAAGAAACAGGAAACTGACACAGAATCCAAGGGGAAATGGAGAACCTAAAGAAACAGGGCCAGAAATGACACCCGTGATGCGAATAGCAGAAAAGGACATTTAAAAAGATATTATAGGCGTTCCCATGTGGCTCAGTGGGTGAAGCATCCAGCGCTGTCACTACAGTGGCTTGGGTCACTGCTGTAGCACAGGTTCAATTCCTAGCCCAGGAACTTCCGTATGCCACAGGCACAGCCAAAAACAAACCAAAAAAAGATATTATAAACACACTCTAAGTGTCCAAGAATACAGATGATAACAAGGATGCAGGAGAGAAATGGAAGCTACAGGAGAGGCTGGTATGGAACTTCTAGAAGTAAAAATGAAGAAGTAAAAAAAAATGCCAGAAGGGATTTTTAAAATGTTAGACACTGTAGGATAAAATATCAGTTGATGGTTCCTTGAAGAAATAGCGCTAACAACTATTGAAATGAAGCAGAGAGTTGGGGGAAAAAAAAGATCAGAGACTCACTAACCCAGGAGACCATATAAAGTCTGTTAAGTATAATTAGGCTCCCAGAAGACAGAAGACACAAGATGGGACAGAAAAAATAGTAACAGTGGCTGACACATTACAATTTCGATGCAAATTATAAACCCACAATTAGAAGAATCTGAATGACCCCAAGCAGAAGAAACATAAAGGACAGCCCATCAAGACACATCATAACCATACTGTTTAAAATCAGACACAGAGAAACTTAAAAGCAGACAGAGCAATAGAAAGATACTTTGTGAACAGTTAAAAAAAAAAGAATGTTGGAGATTTTTCAGAAAATATGAAAGATAAAAGAAAATGAAAAAATATTCTTGAACCACTAATTAAAAAAAAAATGTTAACCTGGGATTCTATACTCAGTGAAATACCTTTCATTTGGGGATAGAGACAAACCAATAGTTATAATTCTGCATTTTGGATGATAATAGAGAAAGAGGTTTTTTTTTTTTTCTTTCACTTTTATCTTTTTGCCTTTTTAGGGCTGCACCCGAGGCATATGGAGGTTCCCAGGTTAAGGGTTGAATCAGAGCTGTAGCCATTGGCCTATGCCATAGCAACACGGGATCCGAGCCACGTCTGTGACCTACACCACAGCTCACCCACTGAGTGAGGCCAGGGATCAAACCCGAGTCCTCATGGATACTACTTGGGTTCATTAACCACTGAGCCATGAGGGAACTCCTTTTGGGGGGGGGGCTTTTAAAAACCATTTTAATCTGTTTATTTTCAATCATTATCAGCTACTGCATATTCTGTCCCTGTAGAATACCACAGAGGAAATCACAAGACCTCATCCAATCAATATGGCAACTTGAAGTGAGCACTTATAGGGAACCCCAATTACAAGGACACACTTGCTAGCCCTTGGCTCAGAGCACAAGCACCACTGGGGGAAATGCAGGCTCTGTGCCCACAGCCCACACCTGCTGAATTAGAATCTGCATGTGAGCAAGCCTCCAGAGATGGGTGAGCAGGACCAAGAATGCAGAGTGCTGCTCTGGACACCCTGGAAGCTGGGGCTGGCATCCGGAGATGTCCAGTCTCTCCATCTCTGCACTGAAACATGACTTCACCCTAGTGTCTGACCCCAGAAGTCTGGGCTTCCCCCAGCCCCCATTTCCCCTTCACACTCCCAGTGTTGTTGCTTTCCCCTTGGGCTATCGATGCATTCAAGTCTTCCCAGGGTAAAAACACTCAAGACCCACTTCCTCAAAATGAAAGCCCCTGACCACAGCCTCTTGTTTATGCTTTTTCACACCCAGGCAGGCTTAGGAAGGAACTTAACCTTATGAAAAGAGTTGTGTGCCTTTGCTGCACATTTCCACCCTTACATTTTTGGTTTTTTTTAAACACAATGAATTTGATTACACTTATATTTGTACAACAATCACAACCCAATTTTAGAGCATTTCCATCCCAAATCCCCAGCCCACCTCCCAACCCCCACCTGTCTCCTTTGGAAACCATAAGTTTTTTAAAGTCTGTGAGTCAGTATCTGTTCTGCAAAGAAGTTCATTCTGTCCTTTTTTTAGATTCCACATGTCAGTGAAAGTTTATGACGTTGGTTTCTTACTAACTTCACTTAACATGATAATTTCTAGGTCCATCCGTGTTGCTGCAAATGCTGTTATGTCTTTCCTTATAAAGGTGAGTAATACTCCATTGTGTATATGTACCACATCTTCTTTATCCACTGCTCTGATGATGGACATTTTTTTTTTTTTTGGTCTTTTTGTCTTTTGAGGGCCGCACTTACAGCATACAGAGGTTCCCAGGCTAGGGGTCTAATTGGAGCTGTAGCTGCCAGCCTATGCCACAGCCAGAGCCACACCAGATCCGAGCCGCATCTGTGACCTACACCACAGCTCATGGCAACGCTGGATCCCTAACCCACTGAGCGAGGCCAGGGATCGAAACCACAACCTCATGGTTCCTAGTTGGATTTGTTTCCACTGCGCCATGACGGGAAATCCTCATGGACATTTAGGTTGTTTCCATGTCTTGATTATTGCAAACAGCTCTGCAATGAACATCGGAGTACATGTGTCCTTTGGAGTCATTGGTTTTCTCTGGATAGATGCCCAGGAGTGGGATTGCTGGATCAAATGGCAATTTTATGTTTAGTTTGTTGAGGCACCTCCATACTGTTTTCCACAGTGGTTGCACCAATTGACATTCCCACCAACAGTGTAGAAGGGTTTCCTTTTCTCCACACCTTCTCCAGCACTTATTGTTTGTAGACTTTTTGGTGATGGCCATTCTGGCCAGCGTAAGGGGGTACCTCACAGTGGTTTTGATTTGCATTTCAGTGGGATCATTGAAGTACATATCCTACTGACCTATCAGAGAAGTCCAAAGTGGAGACCTTGCCCTCCTCCACAATACAAATAGCTAGTATTTATCCAGTGTCTATTGTGTTCAGGCACAGGTTAACTGCTTTATGTACATTTTTATTTTTTACTTAAATGAGATGCTTTTGCAATTTCCAAGATGTTGCCTTCCGTCTTTAAGCGGCCACCTGTATAGTCCCTCTTTACAGAGAGGATAGGTCTTCAAATCATTCAGAAAAGCCTCCAGGCTCAGGCTCTTAGAATTCTTTGAAACTCCTCAAGTCTCCTCAACACAGTTTCCTATAATTCTACAATCCCCAGAGCCACATAAAAATCCAATGAAAAGTGAAAACAAAATGACGATAAAAACCGAGCTACATTCCACAGAGAACATGCCCACATCCTCAATACTTTACTGAACAACCGTAAAATATACTTTTATCAATCATTCGATATTCTCGATGGTCTCATTTTCCAGGGAGGTAATTTGATCTAACAAGGATAATTTCCTTCATAAGAAGACAGTAAAAGACATATCCCAACAATTAGAAAATTCTTCAGCACTCTCGAGACATTTCAATTTCATTACTCCCACTGCCCCTAAGTTGAAAAGAAACTTGGACCAACCTGGGCCCCTTTTCCAAGGACCCAAATCCAGACTATGTCATTATCCCTTTTCTTTATTATGGAAATATGAAAGGTAAATATCTACCACTTCTTAAAATAAAGGTTTATTTGCTATGGTAAGAAAAGCTATACTTTTGGCAAATGTGCTGTGTGTGGGTCCCCCCCACTCCAGCCACCACGACTCTCAGCCAATGAGCCTATGTCCCCATGAAAAGTGAAGCGTGCAGAAGGACACGTCCGTGAATGCCTACCACATCCACCAATGCACCTGCAGCTGGGCCACGGGCTCTCAGGTACCACCTGGCCCATGATGTGGAGGGATGGTCCCGGCTCCCACTACAAGTCTTCTTCTCATTGTGCAGTGGATGCTACTGCTGCTTCAGGTCACATGCTTCTGTAACCCCCCACCCCACCCCAGCCACCTCCAGCATCAAATACCCTCTCTCCTTGGGAAAAGTCCCCTCTTATACTATGTGATGATGTCTCCCCCTTGAGACTAATTAAATGGAATGGGGGGGGGGGTCACCCTGCTTACCTCTGCACCTACAACTTCACATTGCTCCTTTCTCTCACAACAACCAACATTCTCTGAAATATTCCTCACACCGCCCCCACCCCATCTCTCCCGACCATTCCCCTGGAAGACATGTCAGCTGGGATTTCTCTTCAGCCACCCTCTACCTCTGCTCTTGTGAAGGTAACCGTGACCTCTGCTTACAGCATCTGAAGGTCAACTTCAGAACTCCACATCCTTCCATGTGCTCATCAGCGCCCCCTTCTTGAAAAGCTTTTACCACTTGTCTGTTAGAACTACACCCGTCTTGCTGGCCTCTCTCCATCCATGCGATGCCTCTTCCCCACCTCCCCATCCTTCTCGGGCATAACCCAGGAAGCACCTGTCCTTCTACCACTTCATCCAGCTTCATGGCTTCCAACTTGGTCTATCAATAGTGGTGTGTGTACTTCCAGCCTCATCTTCCCCCTCAAGACCAGACTCATTGCAAGTGGAAGTCTAGTTTACATCCCAGACACAGCAGGCTCAACAGCAAACCTCTGACCAACTTCTCTCCCTTCCCCACCACACCTGTGCCTATCACCCACTCCACATCTCAGTCTCAGCTCATAGCCATCCAACTCTCTTCCCCTAGCTGTTCATGACAAAGACCCCAGCATTGTCATCAATGCTTCCGCTCCCCCCATGCCTCCATCCAACCTGTCATCAGATTGTTAGCTCTGCCTAAGAATCTGTGCTGAGGGCTTCCAGCCACACCTGCCCCCACCCCCCTGGACTGACCCATGGTCACCTCTTGTTTGCACAGGTGCTTAGAGTGTACAAGTAAGAAGAACCGATGCTTCCTACCCACCAGGCATACCCCTCAAGGGCCATTCCACAGTCCCAAGTACAGCTTCCCTAAGGGGAGTGTGTATGAGCCGTACTATGACTTTCCTAGGAAAATATTCCAAAACAGGAACTCTTTCTAATAAACACTGAGTCCACCTTTTATATTGAACCCTAATTTAATGGACTCAGGTTGGTTCACTAATTGACTATTCAAAAGAATAGATGGTGATTGCATCATGATGCCTATGGTGTAGCACCTGAAGCCAGCTTTATTTTATCAAGGTGCTGGTATATCCCCAATCCTCAAGGAAGCAAAGACATGACGGTGTTCCAAAAAGGAGCCCCAAAGTCCACCGCCACTTGTCTGTTCCCAAGGACACTCTAATCAGGTCAGCTATTGTTCTGCTACACTAAAGCAAGATTGCTCAGTTCTATGTGCTGATCCCCACGTCACCACCCTGCACACATCTGGGACACTTTACCTCACTTTCCTGTTTAGCTCTCATCAGCTTCTTTCAGTACCTTTAACTCTTAGATGGTCCCAGACAGGTGATGGCTCTGCCTGAATCGCTGCAGCACTAGGAATTCATACCCTAAAATTTAAAGGCGTAGAACTGGGCTG
Source organism: Sus scrofa (assembly GCF_054392235.1). Lineage (NCBI taxonomy): Eukaryota > Metazoa > Chordata > Mammalia > Artiodactyla > Suidae > Sus > Sus scrofa. The sequence goes on from NC_139401.1 coordinate 8,567,081, forward strand.
TGTGGCCGAGAAGGAGAACATGCTTTGATGGCAAGAAAAGGACTGTGATACCTCTGAACCCCTTAGTTTCTGAGGTCACTTTCCATAGTGTCAGAACATCCCATGGCCACAGAGATCCTAAAGTCATAGGAGCCTGTTCTTCCCTCAATTCCTTGAAGTACTCTTAATTAACTGTGATTCTGCACAATCAAACCCTCATTCTCATTTGAGAGCAAGCTGTGCAACCACAAACGGTTGGGCCAATGGCTTTACAAAAGAGACAGGTGCATTCTTTATTTTCTGCTGAGGGAAGGAAAACATAATTTTGCATCCTGTATGCTGTGATGAGCGGGGTTGGACAGATGGTCTTGGGATGGAATACAGTGGGGAAGAAACGTAACTACACGTCACCCCCCAGAATTTAGAGCTTATTCCTCTACTTACGGCACCATGTCATTTTGTGCCAATAAAACCGTTCTCTCCTTGGATTAGTTCCATTGCCCGTGAAATTCACCTAGTAAAATTCACACCTAACTTATAAGAATTAGTGTGAAAACCAAACAGAATAAGACTGGGAAATGTGAGAATCAAAAGGCACAAAGAAATGAATCAAGAATGCTCTCTGCAGCAGAGGGAGGACCTCTTTCTTGTTCCTATGTTCACCCGGACTAGGACTGGGTCTATCTGAGTCCGGGGAGGGACAAGTTCAAGAGCAACAGTGGACGCTCCCCTCAGGGATGGACCCCCGAAGCAGATGGGGTATCAGCTTTCCATGACCCTTAATGCACCCTTCATATGGCCAATGGGGGCGTCAGCTGACAATTTGTTACAGTGGGGATGTTATGAAGTGAAAACATCAGGGAGTTCCCTGCTGGTCTCGTGGTTGGGATTGGGTGCTTTCATTGCTGCAGCCCAGGTTCAATCCCTGGTCTGGGAACTGAGATCCCACATTGCACTGCTGCATGCTGTGGCAGAGGAAGGAAGGAAAGAAGGAAGGAAGGAAGGAAGGAAGGAAGGAGAGGGAGGGAGGAAGCAGGAGGGAGAGAGAAAGGGAAAAAGAAAGAAAAAAGAAAGGGAGAGAGAAATAGAGAAAGAAAGAAGGCAGGAAGAACAAAGTCAGAATTAAAGATGGGAGGTGTATCATCATCATTCATACACAAAGCCACAACCAAGACAACAGCAGGTGTAACACACATGATTTTTATATCCCTGAGAAGGGAAAAGGATACTTTCTTTTGTGATTTAAGTTTCCATCAATTGTTGAGAAAGGAACATTTAAATGTGGCAAAACATGAATTCTAGGACTACGAAGAAAAACTATCGTAGATAAATCATAGTTCTTAAGATTTTATCGAAGTGGTAAAGCCCAATCGACGTACGCATCCATCACTGAACATAGCACGTTGTGTGAAAGAAAATTTGAGAAATCGTCGCTGATGATCCAGAGGAGGAGCCCTGAAAGATTCCTGATCTAATACGCAACTTCTTCATTTAAAAAACAACCTTATTAACTCTGCCATCAAGCCTAAAAGAGTAGCCATAATAGCCCATCACATAGCCTAATGTGGTAGCCAGGAGAAGGGACAGGTGTGTATTAGATCTGTCTCAATGAATGACTAGCCTTAAAAATACTGAGACAGAGATCAGTCCCTTCAGGATTCAGTCTGTTTCAGCATGATAGTCAGACATTTATTGGAAAATAAAACAGAAAAAAAAAAATCCCACGGAGATGTAAGAATAATCAAAGCTCCTAAAACTGAACATCAAAGTTGAGTTATTGGGCCATTGGGCTGAGATCTTTCCACAAAATTTCCACTTTAACTGGTCTGTTTTCCCCACCTTTCAAGTTTCAATTAACCTTTCCTGCCAGAACAGAGAACAATTTGTACACATGAGTCCCATTTTAATAAACCAGATGTGGTTCAGAAGCCCTCACTGTTATTTCAGGGAGAACGGCAATTACAGAAGCCCGCTATCACATTTGGAATTCCAGGGAGGAAGGTTTCAAATGACCTTCAATTACATATCTGCCTTCTCGGGGATCAGACATACAACTATCAACTCAGAATCAGTGATGTTACGGGATAATGTGTTTACCAAGCGAGGGCACATCATGATCCTCGGGATTCTAAATATAGCACATTTGAGTTCATCTGGGTTTATGGTTTGTGTACAGAACAGAATACAAAATCAAACAGGGCTGCGCTTGGAAGGACACAGTAGACCCAGAGATGGCCTCACTGCCCCTGTCTTCGCACTAATTCGTCCGTTTTCATTTCTGATGAACCTGCTTTGTTGTGCATCACAAGGAGTCTGAAGCCCTTCTTTTTATCTGCTTGTTGGGACAGACTCAGTCTAGAGTGAGCCGCACTGAGCATGACCCAGCCTGCTGTCTGGAGATCAGGACTCTTCTGCTGGCCTTGAAAAAGTAAAAAGCCACGCTATGACCTGCTGATGAAGGGGTCCCATGGGGAAAGAACCACCAGCCACGTCCAGGAGCTAAGAGTAGATGCTGGGCAAGAGCCATCCACCCTCAAGAAAACAGGTCTGCTGTCCTACAACCACAGGAAATGAATTCTGCAAACAACTGCAATGAGCTAAGGAGATGATTCTCCCACACTCAAGCACCCAGATGAGAATGCAGCCCAGCCAACAGCTTGAATCACAGGCGTGACAGACTCTGGGCAGAGAACGCAGTGGCACTGTGCCCAAACGCCCAACCCACAGAAACCGTGGAATAAGAAATGTGTGTTGCACACATAAGTTTGGGGATAATTTGTCATGCAGCAAGAGGTAAGAGACATAAAGGTACGTTCATTTGAATGCCAGGTAATCATGTTTCTTGGAAAAGCTTGGACTGGATCCCTGAAAAAAAAACCTGAAGTTATTTTGGAAAACCTCAAGGATTTCCCTGGAGGGAAAGCAAAAACCATAATTTATGGGCCTCTGTATCATCTCCAACACCCAGAAAGGAGCTGGGTACAAAGGGACCCATGAGGGTTCTTCGTCTATTTGATGTGACACTTCATCATTAGCTTAACGGCATTCGTTGCCGGCAACTGGCCACGGAACTTTGAAGGTCTGCCAGTCCTACATGTTACTTAAAGCACTTTGATGTTCACAATTAAAAAAAGGCTTCCAAAGACTTTGCTGAGCTGACCGTCATCCTCAGGCCTGAGGTGCTTCTGGCCAGAACCGTCATTATGTCAGGGTTTGCACGTCACCTGTATTCCATCCAGTCACAGAATGCCGAGTAAACCTTTTCAGAGCCAAATGAACCTGAGGTCAGGAAGATCATACTGGTCCCATCAGCAGGTGACACGCACGTCCATTCCACCTTTCTAAAACAACACTAGACGTTTTTGGAAAATAGCCCTACTACACCATGAGCTGTCATAAGTGTCCAAGGGGAGTCCAGCCATGGCAGCACGTGGACACAGGGAGAGGGGGCAGGGACCAAGGTTTAGACCTGGTCCTTCCACCTGGAGTGGGCGGGTGGTGTGCCTTGATCTCTTCTGGACCCCCAGTCCTCCACATGTCCACACGTCCACACACAGCTCTGTGGACTTGCGATGGACCTCACTTAGCTCCGTGATTACTGGGAAGGTCAGGTGGCTTCATGGCTATGGACATATTTTATGCACTAAAACTGAGGGCACTGTTATGATCCCAGCTCCACAGGTGTGGTCTCAGAATGGAATCCGTGTGCCTTCCAAGGTGAAACCCGGCTGTAGGACCACCCCGGCACCCCCTGCACAGGTGGGGGGAGGGGGCACGAGGAGACCACCGTGCCTGCAGAAGCCTCAAGTGTCCCAGCAGCCCCTGTTCCACTCAAGGAAGCTCTGGGATGTCATTTCTACACGAGGCACATGGGCATGTGTTCTGGTCCCCTCCCCTACCACCTCTAGAGAGCTTCTTCGGTTGCCATAGTGAACTCTTATTCTTATGGCCCTCGTGACATCCCGAACCCCTTATGTATATAGGCCACCAGGCGGTCAGCCGGGCTGCTTCACAGCAAGTCCCAGGGTCCCTGGTTTGCCCTGGAGGAGAACCAGCAAAGCCCTCCCCTTCTTTAGCACAATTGATGATTTGGGCAGTGGTCATCCAGGCTAACAACACTCCATCATCGAAGTGAGCACACAGGGAAAGTAAAACACCTTCCATACAGAAAACAAAGGGCAAGCCCTGGCCCAGCATACGGGCAGCCTGAAGGGTGAGGAGTAACAGGAAAAATGTCTGGGACAGCCCGGCACCAGTGAAGTGGGGGGGCTTCTCTCAAAGGCATAAGTTCAACATCATGCAGAAAATCACCCAGAGCAGAGCCACAGTGCAAGATGGCAGGATAGCAACAGCTTGCACTATTTTTTTAAAAGATAATTAAACAAAAAGGTTTTCTGTTTCATGAACCAATAATGGAAGTGGTGGGTGGCCAGGCTTTCAGAAGTCTCAAGGAATTTTTTTAGTGTGCATTCACACACACACACACACACACACACGCAAACACACACCTGCAGTAATAAACTGAACCCCCCAAGCTTAAGAAGAACACAATGCCCTCTTAGGAAAGGACCTCTGGAGCAGAGTCAGGCTGGAGCTGGGTCCTGTGTTCAGGTCCGTCTTACCTCACAGAAGCTCTGGCACTGCTGATTCCGCAGGTCCCAGGACGCCTTGCAGGGCTCCAGGCACTGGGAGAGACCAACAGGGACAGTCCGTCAGTAAACACAGGTAAGAAAGAAGGCAGAAGGCAAGAACTCACCTGTGCACACCTGCGCTTTTCAGAGCCTGCATCTCCGCGTGACCATAGGAAAGCCACGTCATGAGCAGGTCATCTTAACTGCGTGTCACAGAAATCTGTGCCAGAGAAACATTACACCACAGGGACAGCAAAATGCACCTTTCTGAACAATGGAAAGAGAAAAGCGGTACCGTCTGGAGGTGACATATAGGAAAAGCAATGATGTTCAACAGCAATTACAGGAATTTGGATATTTGTTGTTATTGAATAAACAGTCTTTTCTGAAGGTGGCGGGTACAGAGGAATTTTTTTCCCTTACACTGTAAAAATGACTTGATTTAAATGGGCCACACAGGGCTGTTTTTTTTTATCCTCTTCTGTAAAGAACTAAAGTTGTCCTGCATTAAATATATGTGTGTGTGCATGCACACTGTCATTATTATGTCATAATCATTATTAACTCTTCAACTCAGTGACGCCAGCAGTACTGACATTTACCAATTTAATCACTCTATTATAATACACAATAATCCTGAACACAAGATTCTGACGTGAGAGTGTCAGAGTAATTTTGAAAAATAGACATATCTAATTTATTTATGTATGTAGAAATAATACAAATACATAAAGTGTATAAATTATATACGCATACACACAAACACATCCATACATATAATTTATTACCATAAAGCCAGGATCCACTTCATACAAAAACTGCTCAATGCAATGTGGTTAAAAATGTCTCAAAATAAGGATGTAATTCTAGATTTCTCTCATGGCTTACAGTGAACATGTAAATGATGAAAATGAGCTATGGCATGTATACAGTTGCATTTTCACAACTATCCACATCAGTACATTAAAAAGTCAGTCCAGGAGTTCCCGTCGTGGCGCAGTGCTTAACGAATCCGACTAGGAACCATGAGGTTGCGGATTCGATCCCTGGCCTCGCTCAGTGGCTTAAGGATCTGGTGTTGCCATGAGCTGTGGTGTAGGTTGCAGACAGGGCTTGGATCCCCCGTTGCTATGGCTGTGGTGCAGGCTGGCAGTCGTAGCTCCAATCTGACCCCTAGTCTGGGAACCTCCATATGCCGTAGGTGCGGCCCTAAAAAGGCAAAATAAAAATAAATTTAATTTTAAAACCGTTAGTCCCATGGGAGGTCCGAGATTCCAAATAACCATATTCCTGATTCCTGACACCCTGTGGAATACAAATACATTATAGAAAAATAGTATCTTACAAAAATGGGCATATTTCTTTTGGTGTAAAAAATTTTAATTGAAGTACAGTTGATTTACATTGTTGTGTTAGTTTCAGGTGTAGAGCACAGTGACTCAGTCATACAGATACATTTCTGAAATGCCAGCGGCAATAAGACAAACCCTAACTTGTCTGCTCGTTAATCCAGAATCCCTGTCCAGTCCAGCACTGGTATATGCAACCCATTTAAAGTTTTCTTTTAATGGCATGTTTGCCTCATTTCCAATAGCCACTAATCAGTAGCATCTACAGATACATCTCAGCGTTTTCCTTAGATAATCCTCCGTGAAAACTATCTGACAAGAACAGCCTACATAGAGACAAGGGAGTAAACCTTGGCAGGATACGTGTGCCAAAGTTCTGTTTCTTTATGGTGCTGTTGGGCCAGGTAAAATGATGTCAACAAAAGCCAAAGAGGAAAAACAAACAAACAAAAAACAATGATGGCCATTTCTCCTTTTCAAACACAAAGAAAAAACATCCCATTTCTCAAGTAATCATTCTAAAAAGTTTTTTTTTCTAAAAGACTAGCCCCGAAACTCTCTTTCATGAGAGAAGGGAAATAAAAATACAAGCAGACATTTGCCACTGTGAGTGGCATGATTATATGTTGCCTCAAACTACAAAAACCCAGGAATCAAAGTTCATATTTCAGCAAGTGTTTTAGGCTTTCAAGGTTGATCCTCAAGGTTGAAATCCTCCTAGGCTACTGCTTCAAGGTCAATGAAGAAAAACCTCAAATTTCAGATCCTTTTTAAAAAGGTGACGTGGTATATGCACATGGATCATAATTTGGAATGTGGAAGTCAATTCTTGTATTTAATCTAGAAAGATCTGTTCACAAGATCGCTTGCTCGGATAATAATTCTATATTAAATTCATGTTTGACATGTATAAACACATCTTGATAACGGCCTACGTAATAGTAACATGTCTACATAATAGTCTTCTGGAATGTACGACTCATGGCCACGGAGACATCATGACACTTACTACAATACTCTTTGCATGCAGCCGTAACTCAAAAAAAAAAAACCTGTTGGAGGCTCACAGACATGGAGAACAGACGTGTGGCTGCCAACGGGGAGGGAAGGAAGTCGGATGGATGGGGAGTTTGGGGTTCACAGATGAAAACTATGACATTTAGGATGGGTCAGCAATGAGGTCCTGCTGTACAGCCCAGGGAAATATATCCAATCTCCTGGGACAGACCAGGATGGAACATTAAGAAAGAGAATGTATATATACATATGCATGACTGAAGCACTTTGCTGTTCAGCAGAAACTGGCACAACACTGTAAATCAACTATAACTCATATATATATATGTGGCCAAAAAAACACCTGTTGAGTAAATTTATTGAGAAATGTATTTTTTATAATGATTTTTTTTCCATTATAGTGGGTTTACCGTGTTCTGTCAATTTTCTGCTGTACAGCAAGGTGACCCAGTTACACATACATGTATGCATTCTTTTTCTCACATTATATGCTCCACCACAAGTGACCAGACATAGTTCCCAGTGCTCTACAGCAGGATCTCACTGCTTATCCATTCCAAAGGCAATTGTTTGCATCTATGAACCCCAGATTCCCAGTCCATCCCACTCCCTCCTCCTCCTTCCTCCCCTTTGGCAACCACAAGTCTGTTCTCCATATCCGTGACTGTCTTTTCTGTGGAAAGGTTCATTTGTGCTGTCTATTGGATTCCAGATATAAGTGAGAAATTTAAATGTTATCAGCAGGATCGAGGACCAAGCAAATCATGAGTGAGAGTGAAGGACGGGAAGAATGGAAAGTGGAGAGCTGAGCCCGTCTCCAGGGAACGACTGCTCTTCACTGCCTCCTGATTCTTGTCCAGAACTGCCTGGCACTCACACTTCACAGAGAAGCCAAGGATGCAGAATTTACATAAATCTTTCCCACAGTGAAATAGAGGGCACAACGTTTTATGGGTCTTTTTTATTGTAATTTATTTAGAGTATAAGGTACTAGATAAATTATTCTCATTGCTCTAAGTGATTCTGAAATGGAAGTGATTTTGCACTCCCAGGGGACAGCTAGCAATAGCTGGAGATCTTTTCAGTTGTTACAGCTAAGGGGAGGTACTAGCTTCTTGTGCACAGAGGCCAGGGATGCTCCTTAAACATTCTATGATGTAAAGGATAACCTCCCACCAAAAAAAAAAAAAAAAAAAAAAAAATCTGATTCTAGATGTTGACAGTGCCAAGGATGAGAATTTTTTTTTTTTTTTTTTTTGTCTTTTGTTGTTGTTGCTATCTCTTGGGCCGCTTCCGCGGCATATGGAGGTTCCCAGGCTAGGGGTGGAATCGGAGCTGTAGCCACCAGCCTATGCCAGAGCCACAGCAACTCGGGATCCGAGCCGCGTCTGCAACCTACACCACAGCTCACGGCAACGCCGGATCGTTAACCCACTGAGCAAGGGCAGGGATCGAACCCGCAACCTCATGGTTCCTAGTCGGATTCGTTAACCACTGCGCCACGACGGGAACTCCAAGGATGAGAATTTTTAAACCACATGCAAAAGAATTACAGCAATTCATGGTAACAGAGTTGCTCTGGAAAGACAACTTCCCTAGGTTGGGTGACTCGATGGTACTCAGGATTATGACCTGTAATCACAGCACAATTTCTGTATATTTTGACCACATTCATCCCTCTAAACCATGATTTTTGAAGATGTCAGGTCACTCACTCACATCTTATACAATTACTCAATAATTATCAAGTTAAAACCAACATATATGGTTTTACATTCAAAACATCTGGTCAACCAGCAAATCTTGTTCGACCTCGTCTAAATTGCTTCCAGTGAAGCTGGTCTCTTTTCTATTACCCCACACCCAAGATCCTCTCTAATTCCACGCTGTTACGGTATTTCTGCCTTAAAGGGAAGCTCATCTGACCTTCCCCACTTAGGTCAAGGGCTGCTTCCAATCCTCCATTTCTGGCCATCACTGTCTACACAGCCCACACTGATGTCCACTCCCTGCAATCATGCAGCACGCAGTTTCCCCAACAATTCTCACATTTTTGACTGATTTGGGGAGTCCATGCCTTGAAGTTCCATTCCCTCTAATTCCTCCTCAGGAGGCCCTGTGTCTCTGAACCCTCACAAGGGGTAAGGGATTGAGCATGCACACAAGCGAACAGAGTCTAGAACAGAGTCGAAGGAACAAGCCACATGCACCATGGGATGTAAAGCCTTGGTTGGAGCCCTATTTCAGTCACATGCCTAATCAATAGCTGAGCAGATCCCATTAATTGTGTAGCCTCACTTTGCTAATTTAAATATGAGATTACAACCATCCATGTGACCTTGTTAAACTATTCCTGAACGTGAACGTACCAGAGCCTTTACAGATTCACGGAGCACATTTAAAAGGAGTGGTTCAGTGGAGCCTCAGAACAAACAAATCAACAGAGGTATGTAAAATGAGGTACTATTATTCTTACATTTTAGAGAGAGGCAACTTGCAGTTGAGAGAGGTTGAGGCCACAAAACAAGAGACTGTGGTTGAGCCTGTGGGAATGAGAATTTGGAGCCATGCTCTGGCACATTGCTCAAAGGAATGTTATTTCCATTATAAAGCACTGCCCTATTTATGCCACATGCTACAAGGGCTTAATGAGATGATATATGTGAAAGGGACTTGGAACCTCAAAAGTACTTTGCAAGTCGATGAGATCACTAAATCGTTATGATCCCAAGGAGGAGTCAGTTCCAGAATGCCCTAAGGTGCTACAAATGCCAAGGTATTTGTGTACATCACAAAGAGACCCAACTCTTAGGAGCCAAAAGTGCTGATAGAGAGGGAAGTTATGGACATTACTGCCTTGCTGAACTGCCATCTGGACAGTGTAGCACAAGGTTCCACACCTTACAACCAAAAACTTTCACGAAAGTAGAGCAGAGGAAATTACCTTACCCAAATGGCCATCGCAAAAAATGTGGAGGCAAAAAAAAGGTTCCTATATAATTCAGATGTTCTCAATGTCCATGAATTTGTTTCTGTTCCACAGACAGGTTCATTTGCGCCGTATTTTAGATTCCACGCCTATGTGGTATCATATGCTATTTGACAGAACCCTGTAACTCAACTCTCATAAAAACATTTTTTAAAATAAAATTAGTGTAATGACTAAAAAGGTAGGATTTGCATCTGGCATTTTGCTCTTTGTTTTCTATACAGCTTTAAAAAAATTCAACTGCTCACACATACCCAATCATCAAGGAAAGAGAACCCATCGTTATATTATGCTAAAGAGAGAGAACCCATGTTAAAACAAAGCATTCTATACATGGCAACCTCTTCAGATTACCATCTGCTAAGTCAACAAATACAGGTTCACATTCCCTATGGGAAAAGTAAAAGGACTTATCTACGCAGTAAGCCTGGGGGAAGGGGAGCTGGTCATAATTTGTTCTGCCCTGAGGTGGTCTATAATCTCCATGGGAGACATGCATGGAAATAAATCAGTCTATAGCAACCTAGCATACAATTCGTGATGGAAGAACGTTCTGGGAGAAACTAAAGAAGTGACATGTGGTTCCTATCGGAGAACTGGAGGGCTCCCAACTAAATCAGAGTTGAGGGCTCATGATTTAGTCTACAAGGATGAGGAGGACGTGGGCAATTGTACGTAGGTTTGGGGCCTGAACAGTATTGTAAATATGTGCAGGGTGAGAGCTGAAAGGGCAGGAGATGCAATAAAACACGAGGCTAGGAAGATGGCCCTTGGAATCCAATGAGGAGCCACTGACACTCAAAACAGAGTGGTTTGTCCCACTTTGGGTTTAAAAATGATGTGAGCGTTAGAACAGGAGATGGATCCCAGAGGCCAGCTACGCAGCAAACAAAATCAGAGCAAAAGTTTTGACGTCTTCCAAATCTCTCCACCACTTCCAGTGTTGATGCCCCATTTGGATGGCAGGGGACTTGGATGAAAGGAAAAGAAAAAGAAACCTATGAAAGGCAACGGGGGAGAAGTGTGAACAGGAAAAGACAAAACTTTCTACTCCACAGGAAGGGAACGGGTGGTATCCATAAGGAGGGCGCAAGAGAAACAAACCTGGGCAAAGAGGCAGACTTAAGCCTTTAATGTGATGAGTTTGAGGTGTCTAGTGGCTATACATGAAGGGGTGCTTGCCACGCTCTTGGAGTGTGGATGTGGATATGGAGTTCTGGAGAAAGGGTAAAGCTAATGATGAGTATTGATGAATTTCTTTCCTCTTACTCTATGGATCATTCATGCATTCACTCATTTCTTGCATAAAACACGTGCAGAATTCTATCACCACCGTGTCATGCTGAGTGATGGGACTGCTAAATTTATGAACCACATTCACAGACACATACACACACACACAGACACACACACACACACCCCTGCCTTCTACTTCTTCAGTCTAGAGATATAAACAAGGCATGTTCATTTAGAAGCAAAAGTTCAAGTGCATGTCAAAAAAGAAGCAGAGAAACTATGAAGACTGGGAGGTCAAGAATTTGGGAGCTGGGATCCACAAGAGCTAGAATGGCAATCTCAGAAGGTCTCACCATTCAGCAAAATGCTTCTGTGTTATCTGCCTTGTTCCATCCTTTGGCAGTTGTGCATGAAGACACTGATACATGAGGAGGCATGAAAGAGAAGAGACTGGCACATACTTGTAGGCAGAAAGAAAGGATCGGGTGGAGAGGATCTGACTGAAGATGCAGCAGACACAGGAGACGATCCGTAGACCAAGGTCCCAGAGAACGGTAGTGGATACAACATGAAAACATAGAATTTTAGAAAGGCAAGGAATCATTCAACCCAACCCTACACCTTCCAGACTTGGGACCTAAAACATCTTCACAGGAGCAAGGGCTGGGTAGCAGGTTTTAGGTCCATGGCCCCATCTGATGGGACACAGGCCATGCAATTCGCCACTGAGCTTAGAGGATGGAAGAATTTGGATGCAGAGACACAGGACAATGGATGTGAGAAGCACATGTGTCCAGGTACAGTTCTGGTGGCTGAGCTGGAGAGGTTGTGAGTGGACAGGTGGACCACACAGATGAGGACACAGGAACTGATGATTCCAGCCATAGTGGAGCTTTCTGATACAGAAAGGGGGGGTATCTGGCCAAGAGGAGTCTTTCCCAATAAAAATTTTAATGACGACATCTTTAAATGCCTACCTGGCATAGGTGCTCAGTAGATCTGGTTCCCTTCCATTTCTAGAGAACCAATAATGAGAATTTATTTCAGGCCTTTCATATTTCCCTGTTTCCCTAATACCTATCCTCTTTTCTTTTCTTTTTTCTTTTCTTTTCCTTTCTTTTCCTTTCTTTTCCTTTCCTTTCCTTTTCCTTCCTTCCTTCCTTCCTTGCGTTTTAGGGACACACATGGAAGTTCCCAGGCTAGGGGTCAAATCAGAGCTACAGCTCATGGCCAATGCCACAGCCATAGCAACAAGCTTCATCTGTGACTTACATCACAGCTCATGGTAATGCCAGATCCCTGACCCACTGAGCAAGGCCAGGGATCAAATCCACATCCTCATGGATACTAGTCAGATTCGTTTCCACTGTGCCACCATGGGAGCTCCCTTTTTCATTTTAGTTAAAGAAGAAAATAAAATTTCTTTTAATTCTAGCCTCCCACGTGTGTTCCACTAATTGTTTTAAAAGTGCCAAATCATTGGCTCAAATGCCAACAGTTATGGTTGGGTGGTGTGGCATTGTTCTTGTGTGTGTGGCCAAGAGGTAAAATCCAAAGGAAAAATCTGAGTTAAAAACAGACCTATTGTACAGCACTGGGAACTATACCCAGGATCTCGTAAGAACCTGTAATGGAAAAGAATCTGAAACACACACACACACACACACACCCACACACACACCCACACACCCACACAGTAATGAACCACTTTGCTGTATACCTGAAGCTAATACAACATTGTAAATTAACTGTACTTTGATAAAAAAGGAATCTTAAAAAAAGACGAATCTGAGACTAATGCACTGTACATTTTATAGGACATATGGTATACTTTCATACAAAAAAAATTTTCTTGAATAATAAAAAATCAAATAGTGATTTATATTTAATTTTTGTCTGGATGGTTGCCTATGTAAAGAATAAATGTGAAGTTCCACCATAAAAAAAAATCCACTTTTCATTTCAGACGGGTATAACCTTATATAGCATACAATAATGATATCAACAGACATTTCCAAGTTTTCTAAATTAATGGCACCAAGTTTCTCTGGGAAACCGTAGATCTGTTTTTTAGATGGAAGTGCCTCTTTTTTTTTTTTCCAATATATTTCCTAAAATATGTTCACCATACTGGTTTTAGAAGTATTCGTGGACTCTCTCCAGTTCTAAATTGGTATAGAAATTGCTACAATCCTGTATGTCGAAAAGTGTACTGTATCTTGCCAAAAATAATGAAATCTTTTGGCAGTCAGCCCGTGGAAGCACAGTTGAACAATCACCAGAGCCTAAACCACAGAGGATTAGCACGCCAGCCCGGCACAGCAATGTCACGCCCCAGACATCTCCCATCCCAAGTCCACTTTCTCTGGAACACTCGAAGGACAGCTACTCTCCATCATGATGCTCACCAAGAAATCTGGGTCCCAGGTGATCACAACCACTTCTCCCAACGAAGGGAAGTCTAACATCAAGAGCTCTTTCTGTTTCGGGCAAGGTGTTTAGAAACAAACAAGTAAAATGGGGAAAAGAAATGTATCAAGACAGTGGCAACCTGAAAGCTGCCCTCTCCCTGTAATTTTCTTGTGAACTACGTCATTATGTCTATCACTAAGTCTCCTGAAACAGATCCGTCAGGGAACTCTGTTCCGTGGAAAACCAAGCACACTTTCTCGGCACTCAGATGTATTTTCCACCTGATCTTCCATCTACGGCATTTGGGCAAAATACGGACGTTTCAAACGATAGCCAGTGTTTAATTAATTCCCAAATTAAAAAGCTATTATGTATACCTGTAACTTCTGTGCTATTGTAGCTCAACTATAGTTCAATTCAAATTTAATAAATTTTTTTTTTCAAAATAAAGGTAAAAAAGGTAACAAGAATGAAGAGAAAGCAGCAACTTTACATTGGAGAAACCTAAAGGTAACACTTCAATGAAGTGACAAAGAAAGATCTCAGAGAACGAGGAAATAAATCCACCTGGTGCCCTCTCGATGTGATGCACTGAAAAACGCGGCATAACCAGCACCGAACAGGACCCTGCCGAAGGGCAGAACTTGAATGGAACCACGAGGAGATATCAGGCCAATCCAGAATGAGATGCATTCTACGAAGTCATGATCTTCTAATCTCTAAAAACACCAATGTCATGAGAGGCACAGAAGGGCTAAGGATTGCTTCTGGACCAAAGGAGACGAAAAATATGCGACAGTTAAATACACAGCATGCTGATGGGCTGGTTCCTGAATCAGAGAACAGCATGCTGGACAGGACACTATTAGCACTGTTAGTGAAAATTTAAATGCAGACCCAATATGAGATCATAGCATTACATCCATGTGCAATTCCCTGAATTTGGTAACTCCACAACTGTTATTTAAGAGATGCATGCTGAAACACTTATGGGTAAAGAGGCATGATGCCTGCAACTTATTTTCAAATGGTTGGGAAAAAATAACAACTGTAAGTACACATATACATCTGTATCTATCTTTATCCATCTCTATTCATCTGTCTATTATCTATCTCATCTATCTTCTATTTATCTTCTTTCTGTATATTATCTATCCATCCATTCATCGAGAAGGTGATAAAGCAAATAAATTAACAATTGGTGATGAGGTGAGCAACTAGAAATCAGGGACCAAACAGGACACACCATCTGTTTTTACAAATAAAATGTATCAGAACACAGCCACACCCAGTCCTGAATGTATTGTCTGTGATTGCTTTTGTGTTACAATAGCTGAGCTGAAGAGTTGCAACAGTTTGCATGGCCAAGAAAGGCAGCATTACTTACCAGTCTGTATCAGAATGTTGGTTGGCTGTACCTTGATTTAGATGAAAGGTATATGGAAGTTGCCTTATTCTGCTAACTTTTCCGAAGTGTTTTAAATCAAGTTAAAAATTAACACAGATTCTGCTGTTTAGCACAGGGAACTGTATTTCGTCACTTGTGATGGAACATGATGGAGAATAATATGAGAAAAAGAATGCATATATGCCTATGTATCACTGGGTCCCTTTGCTGTACAGCAGAAATGGACAGAACATTAATTAAATATAAAATAAATAACAGAAGAATTAACACATGAAGGAATCTTAAAATTACTGAAAATCTCCAATTTTCTTCAGCAGGCATCACGGAAATCTACCATGGACATAGATCTATGGGCAAAAGGCTATTTTAAAAATAGTGAAGTGGGAGTTCTCATGGTGGCTCAGTGGTGATGAAACTGACTAGTATCCATGAGGGCGCGGGTTTGATCCCTAGTCTGGCTCAGTGGGTTAAGGATGCAGCATTGCCACAAGCTGTGGTATATAGGTCACAGATGCAGCTCGGATCTGGCATTGCTGTGGTTATGGCGTCGGCCAGCAGCTGTAGCTTCCATTCAACCCTTAGCCTGGAAACTTCCATATGCTGTGGGTGTGGCCCTAAAAAGACAAAAGCAAAAAAAAAAAAGTGAAGTGGCTATTAACAAGCTGTGAGAAGAGATGCAGATTTAGAGCCAACTGCAGGTTTAGAGCCAACTGCCTGAGATCTGAAACCTCATACTGGCTGGAGGGCAGGACTTGCCACACACTGGTTAACAAGAATCTTCTAGGCTTTGCAAAGTGGGCTCTAACAGGTTCTACAAACAGGTGGTTTAACCACGGCCAAGGGACCCTAATACGGAGGCCAGGGCAGCCCCACTTGTCCTGGATTCCCAAGGTGGGTGGGTGACAACCCTAACCAGCCAGACTCTTTGTCCAGGTTTCTAATTACAAGAACAGGAAACGAGTTCACTCAGCCCTGGGGCCCAATTTTGTTCTGAAAATGCCCCTCCCTCCTTTGTACTTTTAAAGAAACCCTTCCCACAACATCAAAGCAAAATGTGTTTCACAATGAAAACAGGAAATGAGCACAAGGGCTGTTGCAAACCTTTCACAGCAGGTCCTGCACAATGAGCGGCTTTCCGCAGCATTTGCACATGCTGCCTAAATTCATTCATAAATTCTCAACTCGGCAGAACCAGCCCATCTCTTAGCGTAAGTCCAACAAGGAAGAACAGATAGTGGTGTTTGGCCCGGGCAGGGAAGTAAAGGCAGGGTGGGTTCTCTTTCCTCACACGAGGCATCGTACACCCTAACGGGAACATTTTCCTGAAGACACTTGAGAATGGCCCTTTATGGGAAATGTACTGCAGAAGCACAGCGGCCGATCAAGGGGTAGATAGGACAAGACAGATGCCCTCTGGGAAAATAAAAAAATGCCTATCTCATCAGAGTGCTCCGACAATCATCAATGGCTAGCAGGCACTGCCTGTGTGTCATTTCACTGCCAGAAAGTGTAACACTCACCTTCTACTTTGTATTATATATATATTTCCATTTCCAGTGTTTTTTTTTTTAATGATTTTTATTTTTTCCGCTCTAGGTGGTTGACAGCGTTCTGTCAATTTTCTACTGTACAGCAAAGAGACCTGTCACCCATACATATATATATTCTTTTTCTCACATTATCCTCCATCACACTCCATCATAAGTGACTGGATGTAGTTCCCAGGGCTGCACAGCAGGATCTCATTGCTGATCCATTCCAAAGGCAATAATTTGCATTTACGAACCCCAGATTCACAGTCCACCCCACTCCCCACCCCCACTTGGCAACATAAGTCTGTTCTCCAAGTCCATGAGTTTCTTTTCTGTGGAAAGGTTCATTTGTGCCCTATATTAGATTCTAGATATGTGCATTATATTTTGCAAGCTTTCAAGACAACCACTCACCTTTCTCCATATCGACTGCCAGGTGATCAGAGCAACTCAGGAAACCCATCATCACCATTAAGCTGATTTGAGAGACTGAGTTAAGAATGCTCTCCTGCTTTCATTCCGCCAGGCTCTGCGCAGCTCAACAGAAACCCCCGGTCACGGCGTCCGGCGGGCTTAAACAGCCAGGACTGCTTAAGCCGGACTTTAATCCTCACAGCATGCTTTTGACACGGCCGAGGCCCAGGTTAAGGAATGCCTCCCTGACACGCCACACACTGAATGGAGATTAAGAGTTCCCTGCCTTCATGCCACATTCAAACGCGTAGGCACATCCGCCGTGGGTCCTTATCTCTGTATATGTTTTTTCCCCACCCATTTCCCTAACAACACACAATCCCTAAGGAACCGTGTCAATTGTACTCCCAAGCTGGGTGGCCCGGTGTCCTTTTTCCCTGAGTGATGGGCCTTCTAAAACGATGCCGACGCCACAGGAGTCATTAGAGTTTGCCATTGAGCCCCGTACTAAATCTCATGGAGCTACCTTCGAGCTGATCTTCTTTATAATAAGTGCTCTGGGTTCATAAGACTGTTTATATTGGCAATAAAAACGGCTGAGGCGGATGTACACTGCGGCTAATTATTTCCGAGACATTGGATCTATTTGTCTGAGAGGTGAGTGACAGCAGCAGGTAGTAACTGTAAAACTCGGGATAAACTCGTTGGTACAGTTGGACAAATCATCAGGGGTGTCAACACTAATCCTTTTCAGAGAGAAGCAGCTTGTTACACTGACAGCTTAATATGTATCTGTGTGGTTCAGCTGTCAGGCCCCAGGAAGGCATGGTGTGCTCCTGAAAGGACGGGGGAGCTTAGAGGGACTTTCATGTTTCCTGCCTCCTGTGCCAGATCCAATCACCCGGCTTTGCCGGCAGTCAAGGGTGTTGAGGACATTAGGGCATCCGTGAAGAAACCCATTCAAGTGGGCGTCCTGGGGTAGATCTGCTCAGAACCAAACGAGTGGAGATATTCATCAATTTCCGGAAGCTGCAAACCCTGGGAAGGAGGATATATGCCATGGATAGGACACCCTACTTCTGTAAAAAGTATTTGGCTTTTAACTCAAACTCGGAACTTGCACAATCTCACTTGGATATTTAATTTTGCTCTCTCTTTACCCCCCAAAAGAGTGATACTGAGGTTCTTGAGTCCAGTGGAGTTCTATCACAATAAAATCACAATTAAAGCTATGGTGAGCCCCATCACAACTAGCAGCAGGTGCAATCTTAGTAAGTTGGGTTCAGCACAAAGATAGGTTTAACCATCCGGATTTTGCACAAGGTCTAGAAGAGACTCCTGTACACTGTAGCCAATGCAGACATGGGTTTCTTTGCTCATTTCCCAGCATAACTCTTCTAGAAACACCTAACTGAAGGACCAACCAAAGAAGTCCTCTGGTGGTTCTGCATGTCACACCTCAGCTAAGTCAAGCCCGCTCGGTGAACTCCAGACTACCTCTCCTGACTCCTCTACCTACTCGCTCATCAGCTGCTTGCGGGACAAGAAAATGAAGGCATCTGGCAACACCCTGCACGGTGTGACCCAACCTAAGGCAACAGTGGAAATGCCGTGTAGACACACGGTCCAATATGGTAGCCATCAGCTGTGGGAGGTGACTGAGGACTTGAGATACAGCCAATGTTCTGAAAAATGAAACATTTTACTTTTTAATTTTTTTTAGGGCCGCACCTGCAAGCATATGGAAGTTACCAGGCTAGGGGTCAAATTGGAGCTGCAGCCGCCAGCTGCTGGCCCACACCACAGCCAGATCCAAGCCACATCTGCAACCCATACCACAGTTTGCAGCAACAGCAGATGCTCTGCCCACTGAGCGAGGCCAGGGATCAAACCCGTATCCTCACGGATACTAGTCGGGTTTTTAACCCCCTGAGTCACAATGGGAATTCCCTCATTTTACTTAATTTTAATTCAATTAACTTTGCAGCGCCCTATGTGGCCAGTGATAACCTCATCGGAGAGGACCAGTTAAGAGTGTTCAAAGAAAGTGCAAGAGTGCTCACGTCACATCCATCACGCACACCTTCTGGGGGGAAGGGAAATAAAAATGATGTTTCCGAAATGACCTTATCACTGAAGAGTCTGCTTGTCACTTGGCCATGCTAATCACCATACCCAAGCAACCTCTGAAGGCGGAGGTGAGGTAGTTGTTTTCTTGCCTGTCCCATGTGCTCTGCATTTCTGCTGGTGAGAAATGGTGAGCCACCACGGACGTGTGAAGATGTTCTATTGTAACCCTCAAGTCCCCACTCCTCGGCCTCCTGGATGTCCCGAGAGACTTCACTGGGGAAGATGCTTAGCTCCGAGACTGCTGTTCCAGAGAGGCCTCAGAGCGAGCACGAGGGCCAGCTCCCGGCTGCTCTGAAGTCACTTCTGGAGGTTTGGCATAGAGCCGTTCCTTCAACACTCCCCATCATTTTCTTTTATTTTTTATTTATTTTATTTTGCTTTTTAGGGCCGCACTCACGGCATATGGAGGTTTCCAGACTAGGCGTTGAAGTGGAGCTGTAGCTGCCAGCCTACACCACAGCAACACTGGATCCTTAACCCACTGAGCGAGGCCAGGGATCAAACCCGCAACCTCATGCTTCTTAGTTGGATTCGTTTCTGCTGTGCCATGACGGGAACTCCCAATCATTTTAGAAGCACTACATTCCCTGTGTTAGATTCCTTCCAGTTTATATACCTAGAGTGGTGTGTTTCCTTCATTGCCATTAGCTGACACAAGTGACAAAGATGATAGAGGTGCATTCAAATGCAACCCCTATACCACCAAAAATGCAAAGAACACAGAGCCACGGCTGCCCTGGTTGTCTGTGGTGTCGCTCATGTTAATTCACCAACTCTGCCTTCTCTTTGTCATCTCCCTGCCTGCCCTGTTGAGCCACATCTATGAGTCCAACGCTCTGAGAGACTTTGTGGAGTTCATGGACACAGAAGACCGTCAGCCTGCTTCA
Organism: Sus scrofa; assembly: GCF_054392235.1. Lineage (NCBI taxonomy): Eukaryota > Metazoa > Chordata > Mammalia > Artiodactyla > Suidae > Sus > Sus scrofa. Next base: position 8,587,065 of record NC_139401.1, read on the forward strand.
ACACCAAGTGTGATGGGGGACAAAACTAATCACGCCAGGAGCACACGTGGGCTCAATGCCATGAACACAGAACAGAGAAAAGCATAGACAGGGACGACCTAACGCTGGCTCAGAGCGGGACGAAGCTGACCTAGCGCTGGCTCAGAGCTGGACAAAGTTCTCTGGGCAAAGGGATGTCTAGGCAGAAAGTAAAGTAGTAGGAAAGGAATGAGTAGCAAAAGCAAGTGCAATATCCTCATCAGATGTGACCTTCAGAAGTGTGAAAATAAAGCTCTGTGTTTCAGCACCATAGATTCACCCCAAGGGTTTCTGCTGGGTTGTGAGATGAGAGACACACATGATTTAGAGCACACGAGCTACTCAGAGTCAACTTTACCTTTGGGGCAAAGGGAAGCTGGGATCTCAGCAAGCCTCAGAGTAATTGCTGAATGTGTTTCCAGAAGCGTAACAGGCAGGATGTCAAAGTGTAAAACAGAGGAAAGAAAATGCCTCTGTTATTAAAGAAATTTATGCTCCCTTTATCAGAGACAAACGATCTAGCTTCCGCTTCTCCAAATATCCAGCACCGCTTATAGAACCAATTCTTTAATCACCTAATAAATACAGCACGGAGAAGGCTACTTTATGAAATGGTAAAATCCCTAAGATGTCATACACTTCCAAATAAAGTATATTAAGACACTCTTATAACAGACACATGTGGTATTTATGACACAGTTGGTGTATCAAAGACCACTTTCATTTTGGAGGAGCTTAAAAATAGTCTCGCTCACACAGGAGATGCATTTGGAAACTCTGGATAAGGTATACAGACCCTGCATCCGAACAGGCAGCTCAGGGTAACTGAGGACCAGTACATGTGGCAGGAGAACTGGCCAAAGGATGCCCATGAGGAGAAGTCAAGGGTTTAATTATCTTTCTGCCCAGTTCATTGTTGTCCACATGTTATTGTAGGAGAGTGACTTGAAACACCATGAATCTGCAGGATGACGTAGCAGTGAGCTCAGCCAAGACGCTGCTGACTCAGGGTAATAGGGGCACATCACAGACGGCTAAGCACACTGCCTGACTCCTGACGCACGTGCCGAGGGCACGCCTACCCTCGGAGCAATGCTCTCCCTCCATTTCTTTAACACGCTCACAACATCTCTACGTGTTTATACGAAACAGGAGAAATGTGCACCGGTTTATTAACCTGAAATAGGAAATTTGATGGGCTTATTACTGACTGCAAAGTGAAGGCACAGCAATCCAGCCATCAGAATGCCACTTTCTGCAGGAAAGAGTCTGCTAAATACTTTCAGAGACTCCACGCTTGTCCAAAAGGTTAAGTCCTTTCTGTGCAGGGATACACTTCTCATTCTCTTATTTTTTGGAAGTGAAGCTGCTGTTGCTGTTGGTTGATGAGGAAAAGCCCCAGACCCTCCTGTGTAGAGCTGAGTCCAGCCTATCCCAGCCCAGAGTGAACCAGCAGCAACAAAATGCTCTTGGGCCGTGCGATGGCTCCTGGGGAGTTTCATAGACCACCTAGCAATCGAAGGAGGGGGGCAGGCGCCTTTGTGTGAGGTTATTTTGTCCATCCCCCCCCCTCCCTCCCTCCCTCACAGCAGCCCCATCAGCACTGCCCCGCATGGCTAGGCAGCCAGAGGCAAGGGCTTTTCAGTCCGAATTTCACGGCCTGAGAAAGTGCAGGGGCTGTTTCCCTGGGGACCTGAAAGGCCTTCTTTGTGAGCCGCGGAGGGTCAGGTTAAGTCCTGCGTTTTGGCAGCAGGCATCTGTTTGTCTTCAGCGAGGTCTCCTAACAGGAGGGAGGCCACTTTCGAAAGCCATCTTCTCCCTGGGGCAGAACCCCTTCTGCCACCCGACAGAAATCAGGCACATGTAAATGAGAGCCCTACCAAATCAATTCCATGAAGCCCCAAGACACCCAGCCTTCTCTGTCTTGCAGGCTGAGCTCTCACTTGTTGCTCCAAAGAGAAAAAAAGTAAAATATAGCCTTTTGCTCAGACTTTTGAATCAGCAAAAAGAACCTGAACAAAAATAGTATTGGAAATAATGAAGATGAATTTCTAGGGCTTTTTCTATTTTCCCTGCAATAAGAACTTTGAAATTAATTTTTCTCAATTCAGAAAATCTGTTGGACTGTTACGAGGTATTTGCCAGTCGAGGCTAATAACGAGTTCATTCTATCTAAAGATAGTCTATGAGAAAAGGTTTACAGGACAGGTCTACTACTGATTATTTCTCTAAGTTATAGCTACCATTTCTACTCCAGAAAGAAACCAACATATACGGGTGGCCACTAAATATTAAATCGGTGGATATGACCCAAATCAGTAGTTCAAAAACACAGTTTTCTAATGTCATTATAATCAACAGAGTGACACTTTCTTATTGCAAAAGGATGGTACTCCTTCTCCAATGTTCCTTAAGACTATAGTTCAATAGCTCAGCTCATATTAAGAAAAATAAGCATTTTTAAATTGTGAAAAAACTTCTGGAAATAAGAAGGTTAGTCAGATATATGGAATACCCAGAGTAAAGAATTTTACAGGGGAGAAAGCAATAAAAAATAATATATTTATCAATCTGGAGAGGCACTGTAAACATATCCAGGTCCAGTCACACACATACAGAGCAAAGCAATAAAAGCAATGCATGGTTAGGGATCTAATTTTTGGGTAAATGAGGAAGTAATCTATAATCAGATATATGGAAAGAGGGAAAGGGGGGCTTCAGGGAAGGGTTTAGTGAAATAAAATTGCAATCTTTACATTTATCTTCTCATTAAACTATTATTTTTTGTGATTCTTTTTCCCCTCCTTTCAGTAAGGGGATGCAGTTACTCCATCAATCTTTTTAGAAGAAATACAATAACCGCTGGAAAATCAATCTCGTTACCAACTGTCACCCTTCCTTGTTTCATTAGAATATTATAAAGAGAGGAGTTCCCGTTGTGGCTCAGCGAAAACACATCTGACTAGGATCCACGAGGATGCAGGTTTGATCCCTGGCCTCACTCAGTGGGTTAAGGATCTGATGTTGCTGTGAGCTGTGGTATAGCTAGGACGCAGATATGGTGTTGCTGTGGCTGCGGGGTACACCAGCGGCTACAGCTCTAATTGGACCCCTCGCCTAGGAACCTCTATATGCTGCAGGTGCGGCCCTAAAAAGACAAAAAAATTATAAAGAAAAAGTACAACACCTGAAAATCAGAAGACTGAAAAGCAGATACACATAGGCAAGCATGCACCACACATATACACACACACACACAAATATACACTATTTTATTGGAAATTCTTGTGAATTTTTTTACAAGACAACAACCCTGGCCACATAAAAACAGGAATCTTTCTAAAGAACTTTAAGTGTTTCCATTTCCTATTGATTTTGGAATAATTATCTTTCCATGCAACATATTTACCTGCCTACAAGCAATAAACCTAGAAAATGCTAGAAAATAACAGCATTATCTTATGCTTTATAGGACAATTGGAACACTTTTTTCTCACTTAGAAAAAAATACATCTTGGAAAATGAAATGACCCCATGAAAAATACATTCTAGACACACTAATGCAAGAACTGGCCGTCATTTCTGGATGCCTCACAGTGCATATGTTGTCCAGGAAAGGTCTTTGTAAGGGAAAAATAAGAGGTGTGTTGGGAGTTCCCGTTGTGGCTCAGCGTAAGTGAACCTGACTAGTATCCATGAAGACATGGGTTCAATCCCTGGCCCAGCTCAGTGGGTTAAGGTTCAAGCATTGCTGTGAGCTGTGGTGTAGGTCACAGATGTGGCTCAGATCCTCCGTTGCTGTGGGTGTGGGGTAGGCCAACAGCTGCAGCTCCTATTCAACCCCTAGCCTGGGAACTTCCATATGCCACCAATGAAGTCCTTAAAAAAAAAAAAAAAAAAAAAAGGCATGTGTTTGTAACTTGTAATCACTGGAAGCTTTCTAATCAATGGAGCAAGACAATGTATCATCTTAAGACACTGGTGACTACAATTTCAAGCTTAAATCTGATGTTGCACGAATGAATTGCACCCTCACATTTTAAGCTATATTATTTTTCTGTTCTGCTTCTGTTTAAGATTTAGGTTCAAGGGATGGCTGTATGTGGTGCCCCTTTCAGCCTCGACACTATGGTGAATGGGGGCTCCCAGACATAATTTGGAAAGGAAATGCTTTTACCATAAAAGAACTCAGTTTCAAATGCATGTTCATCAATAAGCAATTCAAAGTTCCCTGGGGAGGAAGCTCAGTGCGGCAGAGGAGTTAACTGGAGCTGTGTATAACCTCGTCTCAGTGGGGTCGACGTGTCTGGCTGTCCGGGAGCAGCAGCAATGCCCATGGCCACCTCACCCAGCAGGGTGACCCCAAGGGCTTTCTGCAGAGGCTGGCAAAGCGTGGACTGACTAAGATTTCCAACCACTGGTCTTTCGGAAGGAAGACTTCTTGTGTGGACCCTCCAATTCTATATTCGAGATATGTGGACTTTGCTGTTAGCTTAATTTTCAGTTAATAACCATACTTAACTAATGCAGTGGCAGACGTATACAAAGCTCCTTTGTGTTTCTACTAGGGCTGCTTCTTCTGATGTTTGTCCACTCACCTTTAATGTGTTATCGTTAAGCTCTTTTGTTCAATTTGTTTTGAAATTCATCTTATCTCTCTCTTCTCAGTGAAGAAACATGAACGCAAACCTGATGTAGTTTTTTTTAAATTTTCTTATTAGCGTATAGTGAACTTAGTGTTGTGTCAATTTCTGCTGTATAGCAAAGTGACATATATACACACCTTCATGTATACATTCATGTATATATATATGAATAAATACATGTTCTATATATGTACATATTCTGTGCTTGTATATATATATATATAGATATGTAAATATATACACACATTTTTCTATTATCTTCCATCATGGTCTATCCCAAGAGACTGGATATAATTCCCCAGACCGCATAGTAGGACCTCATTGCTTATCCATTCTAAGTGTTTTGTATGTCTTTTCATCTTACACAAAACAGTTTAGGGAGGGGAGGTGGCGATATACAGATAGACAGATTCCCTCTGATTCTGGAAAAAGGGAGATTGTTTTAAAACTCCCCGCACTTTCCTTTTTCAAAAGAGGCAAGAACATCCTTAGCTATATTTAGGCATTTAGCCTGATGGGACTGTTTCCTTGGGGGCGAACAACAGTGGGATGAAACCTATATACTGCAGTGTCTACTCGTCACGTTAGTAACAAAGAGCCATGGAGAAGTTGCTGACGTCAGGAGCAAGAGTCATAAATGTAGGACAGTCGAGGAAGACACCTGCAGGCATGGGAAGTTTGAATTCTGCAGGTGTAACGATTTTGGAAACTGCCACCAGGATGCGGAAGTGCTTTGAGAACAGCTATGCTGAATGACACACTGTCCAGCATGACCATAAATGTAAAACCTATCACCGACTTTCCATCTTTCCTGGGCTGCGATGGGAGCTTCCGTCTTTTGTAGATGGCAATGATGAGTTAAGGTGATTCCTCTCCATCCACAAAGGGGAAATCTTGAAAACAGAATCGCCTTTTAAGAGACTATGTCCTGTGGCATGGGGAGGCTACTCAGGAGACCAAGGTCGAGGGGGCTTGACCCCACATGGCACAATCTGTCATGTGCAGAGCCAGCTCTGTCTTAACTCTGAAGGCTCTGGGAGCAGCCTCTGTAAGAAACATACTATGCATCTTTGGATGTCGGCAGGGTTTCTGGACCTTGGCATGGTGGACATTCGGGCTTAGGTGTGTCCTTGTGGGGGGAGGCTGAGCTGGGTGCCTTGTAGGATACTAGGAACATCCTTGACCTCTGCTGACTCAATGCCAGCAGCTTCCCCAGCCCCACCTGCAAAAATCCAGAATAGCTCCAAATATTGCCAAGTCCCCAACTGAGAACCAATGCAACAGGGTAAGAGCAGAGAATAAATAAGTTTAAAGCCTTCCTTGCTTAGAGAAAAAGCATCCGGACTCTGAACTGGAAACTTTATCTTCACAATGTGCATTTCTCAGTCATACAATCCAGACTGAAATTCTGACATGAGGTTACTAGCAGTAGAAGTAGTTTACTGTAAGCATTCAAAGGATGAAAGAAAAGAAGTGGCATAAATAGCCATTACAACTAACACTTGAAAATTTCTGCAGAGTTTAAAAGTATTTCCCCACATCAGAAGTGTTTTGAATAATATTTCTGTGTTGCTTTTGGAAGATTTATGTAAAGAAGTCAAATTTGTTAGCTTTTTAGTGAACAGAATGTTTCCAGCTAGAAGCTATTTTAGAGACCCCTTCTTCTTACCTGTAAGCAAAAGCAAATACAGTTACTCTGCCCTTCCTCCTTGAGAAAAGACCTAAGAGAGAGTTCCCATCATGGCTCAGTGATAACGAACCCGACTAGTATCCATGAGGACACGGGTCCAACCCCTGGCCTTTCTCAGTGGGTTAAAGGGTCTGGCGTTGCTGTGGGCTGTGGTGTAGGTCACAGACGAGGCTCAGATCCCGTGTTGCTGTGGCTGTGGTGTAGACCGGCGGCTATAGCTCCAATTCGACTCCTAGCCTGGGAAATTCCATATGCCATGGGTGTGGCCCTAAAAATACAGGAAAAAAAAATTTTTTTTAAAAGACCTAGGATCTTCAGGAAGATGAGGGATAGAGGGGAAAAAATGAATTGTTGCATTATTGAAATTCCCTCATTAAATTCTTTTGAGCCAAAGGAGCACCTTAAACAAATACATTTTGATTGCATCTCATTTCAGCACTCTGCTGTCTTCCGCTCAGCCGTCTAATTGAGGGCAATGAACATCATCAAAACTTCCCATTCCCACGAAGGATTTGAAACCTGGTGAAGTTCATTAAATGGTAATGATGTTATAAATTGTTAAATTAGCCAATTAAAATAATGCTTCTCAGGCTACTCTTTTTGGTGGAAAATAATTTGTGTTTCTTTTAAAGTAGACATATATATATATATATAAAGAGAATAATTATATAAAGATAATTTTATTTCAAAGGAAACAAGTTATTTTTTTTTTCTTTTTAGGGCCGCACCTGTGGCATATGGAAGTTCCCAGGCTAGGGGTCAAATCAGAGCTGCAGCTGCCAGCCTGCACCACAGGAACGCCAGATCTAAGCCACATCTGCGACCTTCCCCACAGCTCACGGCAACACTGGACCCTTAACCCACTGGGCGAGGCCAGGGATTGAACCCGCATCCTCATGGATACTAGCTGGATGATTTCTGCTGAGCCACGATAGGAACTCCAAAGGAAACAAATTTAATCAGATCGAGTAAATGGTAAAAGAAAGCATCCCCTAAACATTCAAACTAAGTTACTATTGGTCATCTCTGTGGAGGCTAAAACAAGGAAAATAATTCAAAGGTGGTAAAGTTTTTTTTAAATCATTTTACTATACACACACCAACTTAATACATGTTAACTTTTTATTCTTTCTATTTTGACTATATAGTGACACTTCATAAAATTAAAGAACCATAGCAATGTGTTATTCTGCTTATATTAAGTAACTAAATTATATTTAAACACTCCTTTGAGTCTCTAAAAGGACCAGAGGTACTGATTGGGCAGTTTTAAAATACATGCTTATTTACATATTAATTTACTTTGCTTTTTGGCCACACTCAGGGCACACGAAGTTCCTGGGTCAAAGACGGAACTCGTGCCACAGCAGTGACCAGAGCCCCAGCAGGAACATCAGAACCTTAACCTGCTGAGCTACAAGGGAAAAACTACTTATTAATTTACTTTTTAATTTCTAGATATGTTATTAAATAGCCTGTTTTAATATATATGCTCACTTGCTTTTTAACAGCCAGTTTTATATATATACAGACATCTGGACGTGTGGTATTTTAAAGGACGTGACACAGCATCAAGGGATCCTAGGTGTTTAATCAATAAAAATGGAAGCCATGACAGAACATTTCCTTAGATGTTCTAACTTTAACATAAAGAACTCAGGAATGAAGAGAACCAAGGAAGCAACTGCAAAGTCTCAAGCTAGCATCTCCTTCATCACCTGCATTGAAATGGTTCCAAGAGAGAAAGGTTGCAAGATGTGAAGATGCACTGCAAAGAGGCAGCACTGATCCAGGCTGCTTCTCTCCTCCCAGAAAGGACAGGTGGATTCCTTTAACACTCCTAGGATGCACAGAGAGGCTCATCCTTAGCTCCAAGGCATTTCATAAAATGCAAAAGCAGAATGATCCTGGCATCTCTGATGGGAAGAAGCGGACAGGGATGGAATAATCCAACCAGGTGTGAGATGGAGAAAGCCACATGCAAGATTCCATAAATCATAAGCCTGGTCCAGAAGAGTCTGAAAAATCCTAGCTTTCTGCTGAGGACTTTGTGGCCTGGGGAGTTCCCGCGGGCGATGAATTCAAGGCAACACATCCCCTCAGGACTAAGCCAGGACTTGAAGACATATCTCATCGCCCTACCAGCCTCCATCGTGCCCTAGCACTCCCCTGCCAGCCACACCATCCTCCTGATCCCTCCTTTACTTTATTTCCTGCCCCAGCCCTATCACCCTCTCCTCTCATGCCCCCAAGGACAGGATTTTTGTCTCCATCCTCAGAGATACTTTGCCATCCGTGATGAAGACAGCAATAAAATTCCAGCACCCTTGGCCTTCCCGGGATCACGTCTTCCAATTTAAAACTTTCTCACAGACAAGAATGGTCATCTCATATTTTGCTGGGACAGACTGGTGCTCCCTCAACTACCAGCCACTCTGAGATGCACCTTCTGGGGGCAGCAGGTGGCTGAGCCCTTTGTCCCTAGGTGCTGAATCGAACTTCCCAGGGTCCTCCCTGAGATGAGACCTCAGGGGTCCTGACTCCATAGGAGCCCCCTCCGAGGCCCTGCAAGAAGTCTTTGTAATGTGTCCACACAAACGAATTTGCAAAATTAACATGGTTTCCCTTCATTTTTCTTGACTAAGTACGCTTCCATTCCACACAACTCCAGCATGTGGTGGTGACAAAACTTTATCTTTGCCGGCTGGTGTTTGATCTGCTGCCCACAGCAGGTGCCTGGGGGACCTGCCACTGTCCCATCGTGGAGATGTGCAATGGCTTCCAGAGGACCCGGTTCTCTGGGGCTCTCCTGGTGTCAAGTTCTTGCCTTAGAAGATGGCTATGAATCTGCCTAGAGATGCACTTTCTACATGGCCTTGAGGAGAACATCCACAGAGGCTTCCTGGACCATCAGGCACGTGAGAATCAGACCATCACGTCACGTTCTCAATGTCAGCAGAGAACGGCATGGTCAGAATGGAGACAGAAAACAGGAGACAGGATGACCAGCACAACAGGAAGAATTACAAACAAACAAACAAACAAACAAACAAAACAGACTGCCAACAAGAGAGGAGGGATGCCAGCCTCCTATAAACGCAGCCTGGAGAAGAGGCAAAGCTGATGATGGCCAAGGTCACTCTCAGGAGGCTGTCCCTTTAACCAAATCCAAGGAACAGGAGAGGTGTTGACAGTGCCATGGGGAGGGCGGCGGTAGGGGGTGGGAATCCAATTTGTAGTCACAGGGGGAGGACTGGGTGAAAACCCTGTGAAAACGAGTCAAGGCTTAAGAGAACTAGTTTATCAATGAAAGACATTTCAAAGCTTTAAAAGGAAAATTACTAATGACCATTGCTAATTAATCATTCCGCGGATTCTCATGCAAATGCCCTCGGGGTGGCTTTGATCCACACTGACACCTGAAAGAAAGCACACAGTGTCTGCAGACCGGACAGACGACTGGGAAGAAATGGCCTGGCCGGTACACACAGCCCAGTGCCCAACACCCTGGGAACTCCAGGGCCCCTGGGGGGGGCAGCACACTCCCTCCCAGCTGCCCCCACCCCTGCCTCCCGCCCCGAGGGGCTCCGACGCTCCGAGGTGGCCCCGCACCTCTCAAACCACACAACGCGTACCCTGCTCAAAAGCACGTGGCCTTCTCATGCCCTCTGTCTTCAAACCCATGCAAATAGCCTCCCAGGACCCTCCAAGACTTCCCTGTGTGTGAACAGGAGCGCAGATGACAGGAAGCCCTGAAGAACTAGGGACAAAATGTTAAACACCATTCGCCAGAGATCAGCAAAGTAATAGAATGGTAGGAGGGGAAAGGTACAAAGTAATAGGAACGGTAGGAGAGGAAAGGCTCGTGGGGGAATTTAAAGAGAAAGCCCTTTTTCAGGACCGTGTCCGCCTGTCAAAGGTGGCCCCGTGTCATCACATTCACTGCTCTTATCTGATTCAGAACAGGAGGGCGTCTGAGGAATGGGCCTCTCTTTGCGGCATCGTCAAGGGGGAACCTGACAAACCACGGCGCAGGATATTAAATCAAGACACAATTTCCCACATGGAGATCTCTGCACAGGCTTCCACAAGGTCACATGGTAAAACACTTCCGAGTGGAAAACGGCACGTAAAAAAGTAGGCAGCACGGCACTGTTTTTCTCTACGTGAAATATGCTCCTGTCACACCAGTAGTGTCACCGGCATTTTATTGACTGTCCCCAGTTCTCCTCATCACGGGTGAGCAAAGGGATTCAAGGTCCTGGGTGAGCTTGCCAGTCCCCCGGGGACGTGCTCTTCGGACAGCAGCCGGAGAGGATGGGGAGGCCACGAGCCATGGCCTGGCATCCATCAGGTCCTCCGTGTTTGTTTTCAGGAGGGATTTTAAAGGATACATTTATGCTTAAGGATAGGAAAGTGATGGAAATTGCAAGTTAAAGAGAAAAAATAAGGGAGTTCCCATGGTGGCGCAGTGGAAACGCACCTGACGAGTGTCCACAGGGACGCAGGTTCGATCCCTGGCCTCGCCCCGTGGGTTAAGGATCAGGCATTGCCATGGGCAGGGGGTGTAGGCTGCAGATGTGGCTTGAATCCTGCGTGGCTGTAGCTGTGGCAGAGGCCTGCAGGTGCACCTCTGATTCAACCCCTAGCCTGGGAACTTCCATATGACGCAGGTGGCAGGTGCAGACCTAAAAAGAGAGAGAGAGAGAGAAAAGAAATAGGAGGAAATGAGGCCACGAAGTGCGGTCTACCCTCTGACACCAAATTACCCCTCCAGGGGCCTGAACACTCACTGAACAGAGAGCCCAAGTACTGTCTCAGCTTTCAGCAACCATCAGGGAAAGAAGACCTTGATTGGCCCACACGGTTCAAGTATGCAGAGGTTCAAGGATGCAGAAATCAAGGAAGCAGGCTGGGTGCACAATGACTGCCGACACAGATACTAGGAATGTCGTGCTGAACTTGAGGAACAGCCCATGCTGCTTGCAGACCATAGCCCAGAGTCCCTTCTCCTTGGGGATGCTGTGGGTTCCCAGAGCCGTTCCCACGGCACATCACTGCAGGATAGCACCTCCCCAGAGCCAAGTCCTACCCTCGGTTCTGCAGAATCCAAACAACGAGCACAGAGCCAGGCCTTTGTCCGAGAGGTGTCTTCATTCCTTTTAATTCATGACACTCGTGGTGAGATCTGTTCTTTCATTCTCATGTTTGTCACCTGCTCACCTCTTCTCCACACATGTTTTAGGTTTGGGGATTTGGAGCAAGAGGAGGAGGGATGAGGAGCATAGAGCTCGGCGTGCATGGGTCTAGCTGAGCCCACAGGCCCTTGGCTGGGATGCTCTCCCAGGTGCAGAGCGAGTGCCCAGATGGTGAATTCTTGGTGTCAACCCTAGGCGACGAAGCCGCCCTTCCATCCTCATCCTCGGCCTGGACAACCTGTTTTCTCTCCCTTCCCAAGTGCAACACAGGTCTCAGAGGTTCCCGCTTCAGAATCCTTCCCAAATACCTGCGTTCCCACCTCCGCTTCCATCACTGTTTGCAGGTGCAGACATGAAAGGCCTTTAGCAGGAATCTTTTGTGAAATAAATCCTCCTCCACCAAACTGCATCTCCCCATACTCTGTCTTCAGTTTTCTCCCTTGCTCTCCTCGCCAGTGACCGTACTGAAATCTGCCTGTTGTATCTTCCCCTCACTAGAAGGGCCTCCACGACAACCTGGAATGCGTCCACCTTTTCGTCACTGTCACCAGAGTCTCTAACAGACTTTGGCACACAGTAGGCCCTCAATAAACCTTCAAACCTTCAATGCACCAGTGAACTGAAGCAGCAGAACACACGGCTGCAGAGACGAAATCATGTCTTCATCCTCCAGCTGGATTATAGCAAGTGCAAACCATGGAGCCAGGTGCCGAGGATTCAGCGGTGACCAAAATAGACATGGCTGCAGCATCCAGGGAGTCTTCCAGCTGAATTCTGCAGCACTGACCCTGAATGAGATGGAATCTCTGGCTTTGCATTTCAGCTCCAAACTCAGAATTTTTGTTTGTTTGTTTGTTTTTTTGGGTGCCCCTATGGCATATGGAAGTTCCCAGGCTAGGGGATGAATCAGGGCTGCAGCTACCAGCCACAGCCACACCAGATCTGAGCCTCGTCTGTGACCTACGCCATAGCTCACAGCAATGCCAGATCTTTAACCCACTGAGTGGGGCCAGGGATCGAACCCACGTGCTCATGGGTACTAGTTGGGTTCGTTACCACTGAGCCACAACGCAACTCCTCTGCCCTCACTTTCAGGCCAAGCCTTCCAGCCCCAGGGCCAGAGCAGACACCTCTTTTGCCAGCCATGCCCTCTTGACCTGTTCTCTTATCCCCATCTCTCTGGACCAGGAGGGAAGAGTCTATTGATACAGGATATTGGGATTAGCATTTGGAAACTTAGAGACAGCAGTCAATAATATTCAATATAAAACCATCCCCCCCCCAACAAAATCCATGCTCTGCTAGTTAAGGAGCAGAACACCGTAGAACTAAAACAACTGCAGCCTTGTTGAAGGCCTTTCTTGACTTCATTTGCCCCAACAGCAACAAAACACATTTCCAATCTTCTAAACATACACCATGATTGGGACTCAAAAAAAAAAAAATCCTTTTTCAGTCAACAAAGGAGATTTTACCTGCCTTGATTCTTTTTTTATCTCCATTTAATTCACTAAGTGTAAGAACTAGAGGAGATTTTGAAGAATTAAATACAAAAAGCTTTTAGGTCATTGTAGCACTATTCACAACAGCCAAGACATGGAAACAACCTAAGTGTCCATCGACAGAGGAATGGATGAAGAAGATGTGGCATATGTACACAAGGCAATACGACTCAGCCATAAAAAGAACAAAATCATGCCATTTGCAGAACCATGGATGGAACTAGAGACTCTCATACTAATCAAGGTAAGTCAGAAAAAGAAAGACAAACATCATATGATATCACTTATATCTGGAATCTAATAAATGGCACAAAGGAACCTTTCCACAGAAAAGAAAATCATGGGCTTGGAGAACAGACTTGTGGTTGCCCAGGGGGAGGGGGAGAGGGAGGGAGTCAGATGGACTGGGAGTCTGGGGTTCACAGATGCAAACTATTGCATTTGGAGTGGATAAGCCATGAGATCCTGCTGTTTAGCATAGGGGGCTATATCTAGTCACTGATGATGAAACATGATGGAGGCTAATGTGAGAAAAAGAATGTATATATACACGTGTGTGTGTGTGTGTGTGTGTGTGTGAGACTGGGTCCCTTCGCTGTACAGTAGAAAACTGACAGGACACTGTAAACCAACTATAATGGAAAAAAATAAAAATCATTATAAATTTTAAAAAATAAAAAAGGCTTTTAACTTCTGTCCAAGAGCAAAACTCAGCCCAGGGCCTGCTCCGTGATCTCTCGCCCATGACTGCAGCTCTCACTACCAGGTGGTGACGTGACTTACCTGTCTCTTTACCCCTCTAGAACTGGCCGTAAGCTCCTTACATCAGGAGCTATGTGTCATTCAAGGTTTGGCAAGCTGAGGCCACTGGAGGCCAAACCAGCCTGACAACTGTTTTTGTACAGTGCACCATCTAATGACCATTTAAAATGTTTTTTTTCTTTTTAGGGCTGTATGAAAGTTCCTGGGCTAGGGGTTGAATCAGAGCTGCAGCTGAGGCCTACGCCACAGCCACAGCCACCCCGGATCCGAGCCACATCTGTGACCTACACCACAGCTCAGGGCAACGCTGGATCCTTAACCCACTAAGGGAGGCCAGGGATCAAACCTGCATCCTTATGGATGCTAGCCAAGTTCTCAACCCACTGAGCCACAAAGGGAACAATTTTTAAATGTTAAATTGGTTGAAAAAAAAATCAAAAGAAGATGAAGATGTTTGTAGCATGGGACGATTATATAAAAATGAAAAGTTAATGTCCAAAACCGAGCTCTGACTGGCACACACACCTGTTCGCTTACAGCTGCTTTCAGGCAGGCTGGGTGGAGAGGTTAGAGCCGGGGCACAAAGCTCCACATCCCATTATCTGGCACCAGAAAGAAACCCTGTCAACCCCAGATCCCAGTGATACCTCCTTCCCATTGGACACAGGAGCCTGGACACAGCAGGTGCCCCTCCCGCCTCTCTGGACATGAATGGTCAGCACAATGCTGACCTTGGGAACGCTTCTGAGACCTCAAAGCTGTTTTCTTTGATCTCATAAAGCACTTTCAACAGCATCCGCAAAACGGCACTCCGGCGGGTAGGGGGCAAGCTTATCTTGTAGGAAGTTCACGGGCCAGGATGAAGCAGAGAAGGCGGTTTTATCTGAGGGGATGGCATTCCGCCCAATCCACCAACATCAGCAACGTCAGCGGAACTGGGATACGGGCCCTTGGATGCCCAGAATCTTAGAACCAGTCCCCAGCTGTCACAGACACCAGCTTGGGCCGTGCCAAGAGCAGCACTTGGTAAATTCCAGCTGAGGTGAAGGGAGCTAAGCTAAGGAAGAGGAAACTGCAAGAGGACACTGTGTGTACACGCGCAATGTGTGACCCAGGCCCAGCTCGCACCTTTCCAGCATTTCCACAAGGCCTCTTGCTGCATGTCCGCCAACACCTTAGATTGGAAGGAAATCCTTCCTTATATGACAGCAGGGCCGAGGCCAGATCCAGCAGCGCTGGTGAGGAACGCAGGCTGAGGAAGACGAATGACTCTGGGTTGTGCAGGCTTTCACTGCCTCAGTTTCCTCATCAATACAGTGGGGACCAAAATACACCTGTCAGGGCTACCAATGATGCTGGAGGCGCCCATCTATCTGGGTTACCTTTATAATCACTTGGCCACGCCCTGAACTCCCAGCTGCCCCGAAATTTTAGTGCCTAAACCTTTGCAACAGCCCTTGCATCTCGTACACCTCTCACTCTCCAGGAATCCGACACTTTCTACTCGGGCTCCTGTCCAGCCACGTCCAACTCCAAGCCCAGCTTCCCAACCCACTGTTCGCATCTGTTCTTCCCACTGAAGCCAGAGCCTTGATGAACGGGCTGGACCTTGACTTCCCACAAAAGGCAGACTCCCAGCAGGTCACCAAGCCTTGCCTGACCTCCCCCTGCTCACCTCTGCAGCGGTGGCTCTGGACCTTCCCTCCCTGACAAGTGGAGGTCCCAGCCACCCCGAGCTCTGGCCTTAGGCCCCCCGATTCATATGGAGGGGGACTATGTGGTGGTCTCCCTCAGAGGGGCGTGGCCCTGCTCCCCCAGCTCCTGGGAAGTGACCTCCCTCTAAACCCCTGGAATGTCCTGAGCAATGGCACAGCCGTGTTATCCGTGGAGGGTGGCAAGGGTGGATGCTGATGAGTGGACTCATGGAGCATCAGGTGTCCCTGCCTAAGCCCTGGGGAGGCCCGTGGGGGCACCTGGCAGAGGAGGAACATGCACAATGACTCACTCACGCCGGTGTGACGAGGTCCCAAGACAAGATGCTGGTGCCAAAGCACAGGTGAGCTTGAGGCTTGGTGCTGTCCAGGGGCAAGTGTCACCCTTCCTTTTCCCAAGGGCCCGGTGGGAAAAGCTCCCACACTCTGCCCTGTGCCTCTCTTCCTCTGGCTGGTTCAAATATGCATCCTCTCCATGTGAGAAACATGGACGTGAGTCACAATTCTGTCTTTTTAGTGAACTATTCAGCCTAAGGGTGGTCTGTGGAGCCCCTGAACTTGCAGGTGGCATCAGTGGTGTTGAACCACATGGACGTGAGTCACAATTCTGTCTTTTTAGTGAACTATTCAGCCTGAGGGTGGTCTGTGGAGCCCCTGAACTTGCAGGTGGCATCAGTGGTGTTGAACCTACATGGCAGTCAGGAGGAACATGGCTGTGACCTCACAGTCTGGAGAATTCCCTAGGATGGAGCAGGGAGGGGGTGCGGGGGCGGGGGGAGGCAGGCCACGGCAGGAGCCAGGATGCGTGCCTGTAGAGGTTATGCCCTAAGCACCTGGGCTCCGTGGCCCTGAGGACTGTTTTCCTACCCGAGGGACAGGGAGGCCCAGATCCTCATCATGCAGCACCTCCTGGCCGTCCAGGTTTGGGGGCAGTTCCCAGGGCGGGAACACCTGGCCCTTCCAGGTGGGGCCCGCAGGTGGCTGAGTTCAGGTTCCTCCTGGTGTCCAGAATCTCGGGCAGTGTGACACACACATGCAGAAATAGCAGTGGGCTTGGGGGAGCCGCCGGCACCAGAGGGGACACAGGGGCCCCCACCTGTGTCTGACTCGGCCCGCTCAAATTCCTCCAGTGTGCCTGGGCCACGTGGCCTTCGTGGCAGTCGTCCACCCTCTGAGGATGCCAACATGCCCTTGATCTCCCCATCAGCTGCTCCTCCTCAGGGTCAGCCCCAATGTCATCCAGGGTCTGGGGTCTTCCTGGATCCGCCCTAGCCATTCACTCTCAGCGCACCTCAGCTTCTGTTCTCATGTCCTCTTTATTCTCCCCCCATGAGACTGTGCCCGCTGAACGGCTGGACTCGCCTGGTTTATCCCAGAGCCTAAGACATGTAGTAATTGTTCAGTATCTGTTGGATGGAGGAAGGAATTTATTCTGGGAATAAAGGTATGGACGGATTTAATACCTGCTCTCAGGAGCTTTGTCATTTTAGAAGGGATCCCAAGAAACAGTCATGCGAGGAGTGTCAACAAGATACCATCTCCTTGTGGCAGAGGGTTTGGGCCCGCTGCCTTCACAGGTCCCCAGGATGCATCCGGATGTCTACCTCTTCTGCCCTTGCTCTGCAGTTAAAAGGCAGGACCGGACGCCACAGAAAACAATGAGACACATACCTTAACCCTCGCTATGCCACACGCTTGTTGGGTGCACGCACTGTGCTTCAAGCTTCGGCTGCACAGATGTCCTAGAAGCGGGAGCTCCTTGTAAACGGCAGGTGCTCCCTGTGCATTTATCACAACAAAGAGGACTTCAGTGGCCGCGAGAGCAGGGCGTGCCAGGGCAGAAGAGCAAACCACCCCAGGCAGGCAGAGGAGACACAGAAAGACTGGAGTGCCTACGAAAGGCGGTTCTAAATAATGTGCGAAACGTAAGCGCGGCAGGCAGAACAGCCAGGGAGAAATCCTAAGGATGGAGGTGGATGCCTTAGCTTCCTAGGGCTGTCGTAACAAAGTGCACAGACCGAGGAACAACCACAAAACTGTCTCCCAGCGCTGGAGGCTGGATTCGGAGACCCAGGTGTGGGCAGGGCTGGTCCCTCCCAATCCCTCTTCTCCTGGGCATGGAGACGGCTGTCTCCTCCCCATGTCCTCACATGGGTGCACTTCTGTGGGTGTCTGCATCCTGCTCTCTTCCTAAAAGACACCCATCCTGCTGGATTGGGGCCCACCCTAAGCACTTCCTTTGGCCTCAAGTTCCTCTTTAAAGACCCCCATCTCCACGTAAAGTCACGTTCGGAAGTCCTGGGGCTTTGGGATTCAGCATATACACTGGGAGAGAGAGGAGATGATGCAGCCCAGGAGACTTTTGGGAACTCTCCTGCCTCTTGGAGTTTTATGAAGGACTGGCTCTGACAGCAAGTCAAAAGGTTGGTACTAATGGAAAGTGGCTGCAGCTGCAGTAAAATTAACAAAGAACCCCTGATCCTGGGCTCTGGTGCCGCCAGTGTTCTTGGGGGTGATCCTGCTCAGTATCAGACAACTGGCCGTCATCACCTTTAGCAGCGCTGCCGCCAGAGCACAAGAAACAACATGCCCACTTTCCTACTGGCCCTTCTGCAACAGGCAGGCTCTGGATTCTTTGACCAGGTCAAGAAAAATACATGCATCCATGCTGATTACACATACACCAATATGAAGAGGACACTTCCTTGAAATGGAATGCAGATTGTTAACGGCAGAAGGAACGAGGAACCTGGTGGTCCCAGAGCCGCCCTGGACAGAGCTGTGCTGGAGACATGAGCCAGTCCCAGCCCTACAGTGCCTCACCCACCAGCAAAAAGGTTCCACTGGTCCCAAGGGCTTTCTCTTCCTAGAAAAAAAATAGGGGAAGGAAATGCCACCAAACATTCATACCCGAGGAATGGAACCACAGGCAACATTTTGTCTTCCTATTTCCAGTCCCTCCATATTTTCTGTTTGTTTGTTTTCTTTTTATGGCTGCACCTGCAGCATATGGAAGTTCTCAGGCCAAGGGTCCAATTGGAGCTGCAGCTGGGGCCAAAGCCACAGCCACTACCAACGCTGGATCCAAGCCATACCTGTGATCTCTGCCGCATTCTTAACACACTGAGTGAGGCCAGGGGTTGAACCTGCATCCTCATGGACACTATGTCAGGTTCTTAACCCAATGACCCACAATAGGAACTCCCGTTCTCTCCATGGTTTTTTTTGTTTGTTTTTGTTTTTTGCTTTCGAGGGCCGCACCTTTGGCACATAGAAGTTCTCAGCTAGGGGTCAAATCGGAGCTTCAGCTGCCAACCTACACGTCAGCCATAGCCATGTAAGATCCGAGCCACATCTGTGACCTACACCACAGCTCATGGCAATGTCAGATCCTTAACCCACCGTGTGAGGCCAGGGATCAAACCCACATCCTCATGGATACGAGTCAGGTTCATAACTCACTGAACCACAATGGGAACTCCCTCTCCGTGTTTTTGAAGGAGCATGTACTGCCTTCCTCATGGAATCAGCATTTTAATCCTATGCACTTATTAAGACTATTGTTAAAACCTAAAATATCAAATTATTTCCTTAAAACTACTTGAGAAGTTCCCATCGTGGCTCAGCAGTTAATGAACCCGACTAGTATCCATGAGGGCTTGGGTTTGATACCTGGCCTCACTCAGTGGGTTAAGGATCCAGCATTGCTGTGAGCTGTGGTGTAGGTCACAGATGCAGCTCAGATCCCACATTGCTGTGGCTGTGACGCAGACCATCAGCTAAAGCTCCAATTTGACCCCTAACCTGGGAACCTTCATATGCTGCAGGTGGTGCAGCCCCAAGGGGGGAAAAATTTGATAAGGTTGTGGCTGTTTCAGGGGCTAAAATGTTGGAGACTCCATTGATGTAAACATTTAAAAATTCTCCTCTTAAAATGCAAATCAAAACTACCATGAGTTACCACCTCACACCAGTCAGAATGGCCATCATTCATAAGTCCACAAATAACAAATGCTGGAGGGGCTGTGGAGAAAAGGGAACCCTCCTGCACTGTTGGTGGGAATGTCAACTGGTACAGCCACTATGGAGAACAGTTTGGAGATACCTTAGAAATCTATACATAGAACTTCCATATGACCCCGCAATCCCACTCTTGGGCATATATCCGGACAAAACTCTACTTAAAAGAGACACATGCACCCGCATGTTCATTGCAGCACTATTCACAATAGCCAGGACATGGAAACAACCCAAATGTCCATTGACAGATGATCGGATTCGGAAGATGTGGTATATATACACAATGGAATACTACTCAGCCATAAAAAAGAATGACATAACGCCATTTGCAGCAACATGGATGGAACTAGAGAATCTCATCCTGAGTGAAATGAGCCAGAAAGACAAAGACAAATACCATATGATATCACTTATAACTGGAATCTAATATCTAGCACAAATGAACATCTCCTCAGAAAAGAAAATCATGGACTTGGAGAAGAGACTTGTGGCTGCCTGATGGAAGGGGGAGAGAGTGGGAGGGATTGGGAGTTTGGGCTTATCAGACACAACTTAGAATAGATTTACAAGGAGATCCTGCTGAATAGCATTGAGAACTATGTCTAGATACTCATGTTGCAACAGAACAAAGGGTGGGGAAAAATGTAATTGTAATGTATACATGTAAGGATAACTTGATCCCCTTGCTGTACAGTGGGAAAATTAAAAAAAAAATTAAAAAAATAAAAATTCTCCTCTTAGATAAGTGACAAGTATTGAAAAAATAAAGTGGCCACTTAATTTGACCTTCAAATTATACTATAGCAGTTAACTGTGGCCATATTGACCATGCTCATTCTGGCAAAGTAAATGACTTTAGATGTTTTTTTTTTTTAAGGTTGAAAGGACACCTTTCTTTAGTCCAACTTATACACACTCCACAAAGAAGAGAAAGGGTCTCAAATTGCTTAGTGGATCATCTCTGACACGTATATACCAGAATGAAGAATCTCTTTGTTCATATGTCACAAACTTTAAAGGTTGCTGTGTCGATAAGGGGGACGGAAGGAAACAGGAAATGGTGTTCATTTTCCACGATAGCAATTCAGGGATTCCCAAACCAGTATTAGGTTATTTCTTGCTGTATCACAGATGTAACAAAAAACTAAATAACGTTGCTACTGTGACCTGAAGTTAACGTTACACACACACACCCCCACACACACCCACACGAATCCAAACATCTCAAAATTGTGATGTTTTCAAATTTTAACGTTTTACATGTTGATGAACTGTGACCACTGATTATAGAGGCATGTAAGAAGTCAGAAATTGTGGAGAGCCTGAGATGGTGTCTATGACACGGTGAGAATCTGGAGAGGAAATGCCCTACATTCTGCCGTGGCCAAGCCGAAGAGACAAACTGGTTTTGTTCTAAATGAAGCAGTGGCACCTTTCCAAACCATGGAGATTTGCATCACCTGTGATAAGGGCCCTGCAACTCTCTATTTCTTCCTGGCCTCCAGACGTCTTGATAACTGGATAATTCGACACTCCCCAGCTCACTTCACCTTACAAGCCCTGGGACAAGGGCCAGGGATCCCCAACCAATGAGGGCACCACTCCAGGCCAGCCAGCCATCCTTCCACCTCCACCCCAAACAGGTACGCGAAGGGCCAGCAGCAGGAACCACCCAGAAGAAAATACATCCTGCTCCAGGCCCTTCAGACTCGTGAAAAGGATAGAAAGCTCAGCCATCACTCACAGCCTTGGGCTCGGCAGTGAGGAACTCTATCGAAATAAGAAATGTGTCTGAATTCTTTCACCCAGTGCCCCCACCCCGTCAGATGCTCAGGGCTGCTGACACAGTTCCTGAAAATCCTAACACATCCCAAGAAGATTCAAGTCTAACATAAATAGATAAGGAGTCTACATTTGCTTTATAAGAGATTCAAGCCTTCCTGATACCACACAAGTAAAATTCTTCCCTAATTTCATGTAAGTTTTACATCATCAACTTAGAGAGCATACCCAGGAGAGCAGCTCATTAAAATCTTTGACTTCTCAAAGAGAAAATCAGAGTTCCAGACAAGGAGCATGACCGTGGGACGTGGCTCCCACAGCAGGCAGGGGGCCAGGAGCTGATGGGATCACCGGCCACTATCCATCGTCCACTCCTGCACTGCGAGGTCAGTTTGAAATAGCACATCATCGGAGACATGGTGGGTTTCTTTGAGGGGATACAAGGGAACAATTTAAGGAATTTAGTTGCCAAAGACCAGAAAGGACCAGTCTATTTCCAGAGGGCATGCCCTCTGCCTGGGGTCAGAAGCTGTGAAGCAGTAGGAGAGGGTGGAAGTGTTGAGCATAGACTATAGAGCCAGGAGCCATGGGTTCAAGTCCTGTCTCTCCCAGATTGTCCATGTGTTGAAATGGGGAACATGGAGTACCTACTTACAGGGCTGCACTGAGATCTGAGTAAGACCAGAAAACTGCTTATAACTGTGCAATAGCACATCAGGTCCATTAAATGACAACAGCGGCAAGGAAAGCCTCTACGTCCACAGCAGCAGGATTGGTATGATAAACCAACGGGCAGGGGCGAGCTTCCAGAACAACACAGACCCAGGAAAGGTGAGTCGACTTCAGAGGAGCCACGTCCTTCCCCTGTCCCACCCATAACCCAATTGTTTGCGTCAACAACGTTGACCGAAAAGCTTTGGGCTGAGGTAAAAGAAATGCAGCATCGAACGGATCAAGTCTCAGAGAAGGGGGATGTGTGAAACTGGTCCAAGGGAACAGACCTCTGGTTCTAAGAGGAATCAGTTCTGGGGTCTCAGATGCAGCACAGTAATGTTAACACCGCTGTCCTGTATGTGTGGACGTGCTAAGAGACCAGATCTCCAGTGTCCTCATCCTCCCACACACATAAAGGGTAAGCCGTGTGACGTGGTGCTCATGTTCAGTCACCTTACTGGGCTACTCATCTAACAATATCGTGTATGAAGTCCTCACGTGACCCCCCTTCATCTCATGTGATGTTCTTTGTCAATCCTCCCTCAACAAAGCAGGGGGGTGGGGGGGGGAGATTGAGTCTTCAGACCATGGGAGGAATCTGGAGTCACTCTTTTTCATGTTTCTCCTTTCATCTCTGCCTTTTCTGTCTCCTTGCAGCCGTTATCTGGGGGCTGGTGGAAGGAAAGCCTCCTGTGAGTAACTGGAGATGCCTGAATCCTTTCAGAGCAGGGACAGGTTTGAGAAAGGGCAGTTGGCAGTGCCTTCGACTCAAAGGTCCAACAGCAAATCCTTTCATTGCGGCTACTGTGAAAACCAACAGAAATGCAAAGCAGGAGTAAAACTCCAAAGCCTCTTATGGAGACTGTAAAAAGAGCAGAGGGTCCCAGGAGTTGTAGAAGAGTGAGAGAGGAATGGACAGGAAGAGCACAGAGAATTCTTAGGGCAGTGAGGCTACTCTGTAGGACTGTGCAATGGTGCATTCGTGGCACGACACCTAAGTCCAAACCCTGACAATGGACGCCACTAAGCGTAAACCCCAATGTAAACCATGGACTTCAGTTAAGGATGATATATATCAATATTGGCTCAAGGATTGTAACAAAGGTACCAAACTACAGCAAGATGTCGATGGGAGGGAATATCATGCACAGGGGAAGGAATATATGGGAACTCGTTGTATCTTCCACTCAATTTTTGAGAAAACCTAAAAGTGCTCCAAAAACCAATAAAGCCCAGAGTTCCCGTCGTGGCGCAATGGTTAACCAATCCGACTAGGAACCATGAGGTTTTGGGTTCGGTCCCTGCCCTTGCTCAGTGGGCTGATGATCTGGCGTTGCCATGAGCTGTGATGCAGGTTGCAGACGCTGCTCGGATCCCGCGTTGCTGTGGCTCTGGTGTAGGCTGGTGGCTATGGCTCTGACTAGACCCCTAGCCTGGGAATCTCCATATGCCGCGGGAGCGGCCCAAGAAATAGCAAAAAGACAAAAAAAATTAAAAATAAATAAAAATAAAGCCCTTTGTCAATTAAAAAAAAAATAAAGCCAAGACCTCTTAACATCCTCACATATGACAAACATGCAAACATTCCATTAAAGAAGATACTTCTTTAAAGAAACCTATCATGTCAGTGATACTATGTGATCTATCACAGAAGTGACTCTATGTGATAGATTCAAACACTATGTTGAAATTAATGCCCACTCTGAGTAGGTGGATGGATCGCAGAAGTGACGCTATGGATGGACGGAGTTGATGCGGTAGACGACTTAAGGAAACACAATTTAGAATTCTACATAGACAGTTCTTAAAAAAAAACAACACAAGAAACTATGTTTGAATTATTTTACCAGCATTTGTATATGGTAAAAATGAAAGTCTGCATATTCTGTCTCTCATCAAAGTGTATGCAACATGAAGGTAGTTTGTCAATAGATAATCAATAAAAGAAAGTAGTAGAAAAAAATTTACCCTTTTTTGGATTCAGAAATGCCCCCTGAGAATGTCACTTGGTGCCACCACTATGGAAAACAGTATGGAGGTTCTTCAGAAAACGAAATATGACCCAGCAGTCCCACTCCTGGGCATATATCTGGTAAAAAGCAATGATTCAGAGGGATATATGCATCCCAAAGTTCACAGCAGCACTATTTACAATAGTCAAGACACAGAAACAACCTAAACGTCCATCGGCAGATGAATGGATACAGAAAACATGGTACGTATTTGCAATGGAGTATTACTCAGCCATAAAAAGAAACACTGCCATTTGCAACAACATGGATACAACTAGAGATTATCACACGAAGTGAAGTCAGACAGAGAAAGACAAATACCATAATATCACTTATATGTGGAATCTAAAATACGACACAAGTGAACCTACCTACAGAACAGAAACAGACTCACAGACAAGGAGAACAGCCTTGTGGTTGCCATGGGGGAGGGAGTGGGATGGATGGGGCGTTTGGGATTAGTAGATGAAAACTATTACATTGAGAATGGATAAGCAATGGGGTTCTACTGTACAGCACAGGGAACTATATCCAATCTCCTAAGACAGACCATGATGGAAAAAGAATATTTAAAAAGAATGTATATATGTGTATATCCACTTGGAGGGACCAGGGGCTGGGTGCAGTGCAGCAGAAATTGGCACAACATCAACCATGTTTTAATTAATCAATCATCAAAAGGAAATGCCCCCTAAGATACGCATTGCACCTATGTTATTATTGCTTCCCTTAGAAGGAGGATATTCATCCTGTTTGTAAATTGTGGAGTGACACTGCATAGCAGTGAAGCCACTCCAGCAATGGTCCACTGGTCCACCTGCATTCTGAATCATCACACCCTTCTTCCCCTGAGTTTAGAAAAGCACCTATCGGCTCAGCACACAGATGTGCTAGAAAATTTACATCAATCCTGATTTCCCCGTGCAACTGAAACTACATGAACCTGCATGGTAAAAGTTAACTTTCGTTATGCTCATTTTGGGGTAGAAAAAGGCAGAGAGATGAAGGTTAATGAGCGTGGCCACACAGCAAGTGTGGAAAGTTGGAATCAGACTCCACAATGACCCAGCCCCTGGTCCCTCCAAGTGGATGTACCCCTCTGTCCATCAAGACTGAGTGACCACCCGTCCTCATCAATAGGACTACCCTTGTTAAATCACCGTGAACGGAGGCAATTACACGTCCTCTCCATGTGTACTGATCGTGACATCACCCAGAGGGTCTCCTAGGAAGCTGTAAACATCATGCAACTATGGATAGCCCAGCTTTGCATCTCTAGTGCCAACTGTCCCTGAGCTGCAGCCCTCAGATACGCACCTGTCCGTCTGAGAGCTCCCTCTCATTATCTCATAGGCTAGATGTTATCATGCCCCAAAGGAAGTTTCAAAAAGGCTCTTCCTCTCCCACCAGGCAAAGCCCAGCCTCCTCCAGTCCCTGCCAGCTCAGTAACTGGCCCATGCTTCTTCCTCCCAGATTCCTGAGAAATCCAAGCATCCACAGGAATGCTTCCGTCACCCTCAGACCTCATATCCAAGCCTGGCCAACTCTGCGTGGATTTTTCCCAAATCCAACCACTTCGGGCCGCCTTCACCCTAGTCTCTCTTCTCTGCCTGAATCAGTGCATGTGCATTGAGAAGGTCCTCAATTCCCATTCTCAGCCTTACTAATTTTTCCCCAGTGCACTCGCATCATATCACCCCCCCTTCCCCCAGTAATGACTCCTCAGTGGCTTCTACCTTTGTACTTCAGACAGAAAATACTTGATCCTCAAAAGCCCTGCAGAGAACAGGCCCCTGCCTGCTTTTTGGGGACTCTTGTGACCATGGAACAGTTTCTTAAACTTCCCCAAAGATACTGAGTTCTTTCCTGCCCCAGGGCCTTGGCACATGCTGCTGCTGTCAACTTCGCCTGCTTTTCAAAATTTCCGATAAATTTCATCTTAGAGAACTCTTTCAATAGTATGCCATATATCCTATCTTCCTACCTTCCTTCCTTCCTTTTTATGGCTGCACCTACGGCATAAGGAAGTTCCTGGGATCGAATTGCAGGTCTACGCCACAGCTTACGGCAACCCAGGATCCTTAACCTACCGACCAAGGCCAGGAATCAAATCCACATCCGCACAGAGACGACATTGTGGTCTTAACCCACTGAGCCACAACAGGAACTTCCTCCTACCTTTCTTATCATAATACCCTACTTTTTTCAGAATGCTTGATAAAATGCTATTCATTTGTGAAATGTCTGCCTTCCTTCCTTCTGTGCTTATAATAGCAATTCTGCTTCACAAAGGCAGAGCCTGTACCTATATGGAAAGCATCCTGCATAGAAAAGTCTTCGCACACTATCGTGTGTCAAAATGAGTATTTTTTTTGAATGAATGAATATTTTAAAGTAAACATGAGAAATGTTAGCTATCAGAATCCATTCATTCATTAAATATCACCCTCCCCCTCATTTCATCACAGGAAGGGGAAAACTCCCTCTCCCAATATTTAATATTTGTCATTTATTACACAATAGTAAGATACCTGCTACATGTGAGAGAACCTGGCTTCCAGGGGAAAGAAGGTCCATACTAGATTCCCACTAAGAGTCCCATTTTTATGGCACAAATGAACCTATCTACAGAATAAACACAAACTCATGCACATGGAGCACACAGTGGTGCTTGCCAAGGGGAAGGGGGAAAGAGTGGGATGTACTAGGAGTCTGGGGTTAGTAGATGCCAACTATTGCCTTTGGAGTGGATAAACAATGAGATCCTACTGTATAGCACTGGGAACTCTATCTAGTCACTTGTGATAGAGCATGATGGAGGATAATGTGAGAAAAAGAACATACATATATATATGTATGTATAACTTGGTCACTTTTCTGTACAGCAGACATTGAGAGAACAATGTAAATCAACTAAAACAGAAAAAATAAAAAATCATAAAAAAATAAAAATAAGAGAGGCAAGTACCAAAAAAACTTCCCGTTTCTCATTTAAGGCATTTCTAAGCAGTCAAATAACTTACGTCAAGGAAACATGAAGTATGTTTTCATCTCCATGAAGGGAAATGGCTTAATTTAAAAATGTAACATACGAATATATTTTTTTCAGAAACGTGGGTCAAGGCATGTAAGAATCAATTAAGAGGATATTTGTAAAACTGTGCAAATGGCATTTCCTTTCTGGTTATTAGTGAAGGACGGGGTGCTCCATTCATCTTCTGAACAGTAGTTTCTTGCTGATTTCAAAAAAAGAAAAAGAAAGAGGAAGCCTCGGTGCTCAGCAGAGATGGAGCCTGACCCAACGCCCAGACCCAACCAGCCGCTCCTATCACTTAGGGAATAGTTCTGCAGGCTGATCGAAGCCACTCTTTGTCAAAGAAAGCCATGTTTATACCCACTTTATATTGTGATGGTATGCAGTCTGTGTTTATATACCTTGAGTGTAAAAAGACCATTAAAAAAATCAAAGACAGACCTGAATGTTCTTAACTTGCATTAAAAAAAATCAGTTTGCCAGAGAAATCAGAGATGTACACACACAGTCCTGTTTGTACCACGTGGCTCCCTCATATCCCAGAATATGAAAACGTGGACCCACCGCATCATGGCAGGAGTGACTACAAACCCACGTTTCTGCCAGGAGAGCAGCAGGTCCTCGGTGGTGGCTGCGTGTACACAGCTCAGGTGCTGCACGCAGATGGCATCAGCAGCTCAGGCCCTAAGCTCAGCCTGTAAGTTCCCGCTCTTTGAGCCCAGCTCCCCAGGCACGGCCTGTGCAGGCTTCGCCTGAAGCAGTGGGAAGTGAGCCGTACCCGAGAGCTCCCTGTCTAGTGACAGGGGTCAGTTTTGTCATCTCTGCTGGGCCCCGGGGGAGGGGGCGCGGTGGTGGGGGAGCCTTGCTCCCAGCATAAACCATTCATTAGTTGCTAACAAGCCATGCTGCATCCGACGCCCTCCGCCTTAACCAGCCCGTGAAGGGGCTAACCGATCTGTTAATGCATCAACCGAGCTCTTCAACTTGAACACCTGTCATCTCCTGATGGTCCCAGGAAAACACACCAGCTAGAGGGTAGCTGACCTCACAGAGCAGGAGAGCGTGAGGACATTAACAGAGGGCATCTTCTTCCACGAAGCAGGAAGAAGGGCATTTTCCTAATCACTCAAGGAGTCGTAAAAATAAATAACATCTACGGAAAAACAGAGCCAATAAAGAAGAGCTTTACTGAGGCAGCACATGACTAAATAAGTCGTACTTACTATATTGTTATTGGAGCTTCGACTTTATTATACCCATTATGGAAAAACCCAGAATGGTGCAGGTGTTTCTGACACTAAAATTATGTACTACTTCAGATGTCCTTTAATGTAAAAATATGAAGGTGCTGTAACAGGATTTTAAGGTAAAACCCCCTATTGTACAACTGTTACTGTGCCGGCATCTTCAGTGCCCCTTGTGGCGTTAATTTGGTAAATGCCATTGAATGCTTCCTTCATGACCCCTGGCCGCTCTTGAAAGGTATTTTTAAAACCAGCATGCACCCCTCCACCTGGCTCTTGTTTCTGTTCATTGACCCTGTCGGAAATGATGTCATGCTTTCTTCAGAGACTGACACGAGATTTCATCGGACATGGCGGTGCGTCCGAGAGATTGGGAACAATGGGTTGGCAGTTTTATGCATTCCCATTCCCCTTCACCAGAGTCTTCGTGGAGAAGGGACGTCTCTGTCGGACAGGGCTGGAGCGTTTTTCCAAAGGCTGTCCCAGCAAGAGCCCTGGTTTGCCCAAAGAGTCAGAGCAGCCTGCAGACATGTCAGCCGTGGAGATCCGGGGCGGGGGGGGGGGGTTCTTGGGCTTCCCCACAGCACACACACCAAGTCCTGTTTCTGAACCGTCCTTCTCCATGTGTATTCTGATGTGTGTTGAGAGATGGAGCGTGAGCTCTGTTCTGCTGTGACACGTCAAATGAGCTAACTCGTGCTCTGAGATGATCCTGCTGGGTACTTTCCCCCAAACTGCTACAGAGACGATGCTGAATTCCTTTTCCAGGTGGAGTGCCGTCAACATTTAAGTGAGATGCAAGGGTCAAAGGCACAGATGCTTGGAGAAGGTGATCCACAGGGGCAAAGAGGGAGGGGAGGCGGCTGGGATGTGCTTGTCCTCGTCACACAGTCGGGGTCTATAGCCTCAGCAAGGAGCCAGCCCCGCCCACACTCAGCTTGCCTGCTGTCTGTCTGCCTGAGGGGTCAACCTGCTGCCCGCCAGCCTGTCCAAATGTCCACAGGAAAGGAAACTTCACAAGCTCCTGAGAAGGGCCCCATAAACCAAATGTCAGACCCTTTTGCCTTATTTCTTAACACCTCGAAACGCAGGGTCTGGATTTATTTCTTTCAGGGTGGGAACTCTGCAAAGCCCGTTCCCTTTCATGGGAATAGAAGAGGGATGCCTGGAATGCACGCGCAAACCTGTTACAAGAGCACAGAAACCAGTTCCTCAAACTGCCAACTAATTTGTGTTTCAAAAATAGCACGATTGTTCATTTTTTTTAGACATTTTTTTAAAAAACCTACTAGGCTTTTGTTGTTTATATTAACATTCTGTGATCCGCTTAGGTCAGACGTATAAAATCAACAAGTCAGACAAACAAAATAAAAATACATGCTACCAACTCAGCAATGGGATGGCGTTGTGTGCCTTTTAAGATGCAGATGACTCAAAGGAGGAGCACAGAACTCTAGGCCTGAGGCCTTCCTGACAAAATGCATATGTTTCATTCACGTGACGCCATTTGGAATTCACACAGAAACCCCTCAACTGCCCCTGCAATGCAAGGGGTGGGGAGCCCAGGAGCCATAGAGGCATTCCAAATAGATTTTCTCAGACCAAGTGGTATCTGAACCTTTGATCTCCTGACTTGGTCACCTCTGCCCTGTCTCCATCCAATCGGCTCCAGGTAATACCATCTTCTCAGCCGCCTTTTCCCTGTAGAGTCATTCATCCCCAACACAATGTGAAAGGCACCTGTGGGCCACAGAAGGAAGGCTAGAAACTAAGGCTTGTGTGGGTGGCCTACTACACCTCCTCTACAGGAAAGGAAATCCGAGAGCCATGAATCTGGCAGTCTCTGCCAAGCACACACTTCCTTTCAAAAGTTGGCACCCCTCAACGAGCGCAAAAGTTAACGGAGGAGCTCTCAAGTATTTTGTGACATAACGCATTCTGCATTTCCCTAGGCATCGCTTTTAGCCCGAACCATGTGGTCATACATAAATACATAAGCTGATCCTATGCTGCCTGCATCTCTCACAGCTGAGAAGCAGCATCTCGAAGGATCACCTCAAGGACACACCTGATGGCCATTTCACCAGACATCCTCTCCTCTCTGGAGCCCTTCAGAGGTAGTCCACCACCCAGACGCCTAGACGGTCACGAGAAATTCATGGCAGTGGCAGCATCTCCCTGACCGTGCAGCTGAAAACAGCCGGCGTCTTAATCTTTGGCAGAACACAACCATGGAAGTATTGAAACACGAAAAGCCCACTTCGTTGGTCTCTCAAATTAAACATTTCTGTATCAGCAATCCTGTTTAGAAATGGTAAGAGGCGTTTCTCCTTGGGTGCCCTAATTTATCGTTGTTGTTTGACTGATTTGTTTTTCATCGAACTCAAACGGCAAACTAGCCAAAGTTGAGTACTGGTTTCCCATACATGAGGCTTAATGGCATAGTCTCTGATTTCCTCTCCAAAATCACTCATTTGGTTGAAATATACAATAACTATAACTGTTTAAAGACAGTCACAATTCCCCCCCCCCTTTTTTTTTCCTTTTTACAGCCGTACCTGTAGTATATGGAAGTTCCAGCAACACCAGATCTGAGACATACTGTGACCTATGCCACAGCTCAGGGCAACACCGGATCCTTAACCCGCTGAACGAGGCCAGGGATCGAACATGTGTCCTCACAGACACTGTGTCTGGTACTTAACCTGCTGAGCCACAAAGGGAACTCCACCATGCTCCTTTTGAAAGAAGTTAAGAAAGCTCTGGAAAACTAAAGCAACTAAGTTACACGCATATGTTATGTTTCTTTGCAAAACTCATCTGGGGAAAATGATCTTCCCAACTGTGAAAACGTGTTGATACTTTCTGTAAAATATTGCATCGTCTGTCTGTAAGTTCCACCGACACTGGGTCGTGGGTGGTTGTCTTCCCTTCTTAATGAGATGTTCCAATAAAAGCGTCTTTAGGAAATCACGATGAGTAAATTTGGGAAGACCTGGGATGGCCCTCTGACTGTTCCACGAGGGACAAAGAACCACAATTTCTTTATCTCTTGCTCTCCCTTCTGAGACTGACCATGGACAAGGGAGATGTAAAAACTGCTTCAGGTTTCAAGAGGTGGCCTACTTCTAAATGGAACACGGTTCGATCTTTAAAAATGGCCTCCGAGCAGACAATGGGGACAGAGTGGAAAGGGGACTGGCTCCCGAGCCAGAGACCTGGCCTCCACCCCTGTGACAACAACGGCACCACCAAGCCACTTTTCTGCTTAACATGTATGCGTTCATCCACATATGGAGACAATTAAATAGACCACTCCTGCTCCCACTGTATGAATCTGTGTTACAGAAGGCATACCTGTTTTAGACCTCCACCAAGTGAAATGATGAAATTGACGGTAAAGTAACTGTCAGGTAGAGATACCTACCCAACGAGGGCAGGCACTAACACTACTAACAGGGTGACCTCAGTGAGCATCCTAATAACCCCCCCAAGCTGAAGACAGAGGTTGTCTGTGCAAAAGGAACCTGGGTGCTGCAGTAGCTGCTGCAGAAACACGCATCTTAGAGGCACGTGACTTCCTTACTCTCATGCTTCCTCACCTCACGTTCACGCATCTCTTCTGCCTCACCTTGGACGCTGCTGCCCAGTACAAGTGGCCACCGTCAGGACGGACCTGCTGTCTACCTGCACTGCCTGCCCCATACCACGACCTCTAGCTGTGGCTGGACCCTGAGCCCCTGAAATGTGGCTAGGGTGCATCAGTTCCTCAACCTCAGCACAACTGACCTTTGCTCAAACGCTTTTTTGGGCTAGGCTCTGCAGGACACTAGATGTATCCTTCCTGTGCTGGGCTCCACCCACTAGAGGCCAGCACCTCTTCCCTCTCCTAGCCCTGACAACCAAAAATGTCCCCAGGCATTGCCAAATGCCCCCTGGAAGGGGGCGGTGGGAGAGAGCAAAATGATCTCCAGTTGAGAACCATGGGACCAGTATGATGGAGGAACTGAATTTTTTTTTCTTTTTTTCTTTTACTTTTTTTGGCCGCCACAGGGCATATGGGAGTCCTGGGCCATGAATCAGATCTGAGCACACAGTTGCAACCGACACTGCAGCTGCAGCAATGCTGGATCCTGAACACACTGTGCCAGGCTGGGAGTCAATCCTGCATCCTGGCACTGCAGAGATGCCACCGTTCCCACTGTGCCATGGTGGGGACACCAAGGAACTGAATTTTTAATTGCACTCAAATTTATTTATTCATTTATTTATTGAGGGCTTCACCTGCAGCATGTGGAAGTTCCCAGGCTAGGGGTCCAGTCAGAGCTGCAGCTGCCGGCCTACACCACAGCCACAGACATAACAACACTGGACCCCAGCCGCATCTGCAACCTACACCATGGCTCGTGACAACGCTGGGTCCTTAACCCACAAAGCGAGGCCAGGGATCGAACCCACATCCTCAAGGTGGAGACCAGAGGGGTTTGTTACTGCTGAGCCAGGACAGGAACTCCCTAATTGCACTCAATTTAAATTAGTTTAAATTTAAAGAGCAGCTACTATTTTGGGCAGCATTGTCCTAAAATTTCTGAAATTATTATAAAAAGCCAGATTGACAGTCAACAAATATGACGGGAAGTCTGAAACTGTTTTTTCCTGAAAGGACCAAGGATAGGGTAAAACAATGTAGCTTTCACTTTATTTGCATAAAATGATTTATTTGCTGCATATAACTCAGAGCAAAGAGAGCAATCCTAACCCAGCAATGTGTAAAAAGGTACAAAATTAATGATAAAAGGAGGTTTTAAAAAAGCCACCGCAGGGGTTTTTCTATCCATACCTGCCCCCCAGGGAGGGGATAATGAGACCCACAGAGATCCATCAGTAGCAGGGCTCAGAACCAAAGGGAGAGTTAACAGCCGTGACCATCCCAAGCTGTTCCTGCTGGCTCTCTGTCCCCTCCCCCGCCAACACCCCCACGATGCGGGGCCAGGTGCCACTGCTCCGGGGCAGCAGGAGTGACCTCCCCCAGCAAGCTCCCCACCAGCCGGCTGCAGTCACCCCCATTTTCGTCGCTGGACCTGAGCCAACACCAGGGCCTTTCGAGAGGAGTCACACAGGTTCATTTCATACATGGAGAGTTTAGTGGCAGTGCACCCCATTCATTTGAGGAGGCGGCCATTCCCACTGACACAAGATATCTGTCCGCTCAGAGGGTCCTGTAAAGGACCAAGAGCCCCAGAATGCGTTCACGTTCACCGTGAGTGAAGCCTAAAGCAATCGGCCTCTCTCGAATGTCAAAGGCAACTGATCCCCAAGAGCCTGAAGGCTGAGCTATCTCCCTTCCTACATCTGCATCCCAGGACAGACACAGGTCCTGCTGGACAGAGACAGGACTCAACGTGTGAGATGTGCTAATGCTTTAAACCTCCTCCACGTACTCGGAGGGGGATCCACACGACGTGTCTGAGGCCAGGAACAGTCCACTGAAGCACAGGGAAAGAATATGTGCCGTAGAGACAAAACGGTCCTGCCGTTTAGCCCCCAACCGGGCAATTTCAGGAACCTCAGACGAGTCATTATTCTGTCCAAAGCCCCAGCTTTCTGGACCTTAGAATGAGAAAATAACAGCCACTTCCTTGGGTTGTTGCAAAGACTGAAAAAGAGTATCTTTTAGGATGTGCCAACCCATTGCACAACGTTCAATTTCCCTTTAGACAGGGTATTTTGGTGTTCCTGGTGCTGGCAGATCCAGAAAAGAATAAAAGACCACCCCCGCCCAGCCAGGAGCTCAGGAGCCCCCGAGGCCATCAGATCAGTCCCTCTGCTCCAGGAGACGCCCGTCCAAGGAGACAGACCTATAAACACGGCAGGAGATGAAAGCCGCCCACCATAGGAGCACAGCACTGACTGTCGGAGCAACTGGGATGCCACGGCTCATATACTCTGGAAAGGAAAGGCCCTCTAAGGGAACAGCGACCAAAAGAGAGCCAAATAAACTGCCCTCTTTAATTGTGGCACAAAAAGGTCAGGCCTCTGTTTGTTTCAAGGGCTGTCCCAAAGAACGAAGCGTTCCTAACCCACTCCTTCTCATGAGCACAGACTCACCTCGAGTCCAAGAGACCAAAGGATGACACTGCTCCACCAACCTTTTTTTTTTTTGCCCCACAGAGTAAAAAAATCATCCTCATCAACTCAATAACACCTTGGTTTTCAACAACGTGCACCATCACCGTGCTACTTGCAATGAGTCAGACGCCAAACGATAAAAAGTGCATGCTTCCACTCACATGAGGCTCGAAGAGACGTCCAGTTCACAGAGACAGAAAGTGGGAGGGTGGGTGCCAGGGGCTGGGGTTGGGGGGAAATGGGGCGGTAACGTGTTTAGCAAGGACAGAGCTTGGGTTTGGGATAAGGGAACCATTCTGGAGACGCTGGTGGTGATGACTGCACAGCAATGGATAAGGACTTAAGGCCACCAAACGGTGCACCGAGAAGAGACGACCGGTGCACCAGGAAGAGACGACAATGATAACTTCTTTTCACTTGTAAGAGCATCTATTACAGATTTAACCTGTTGGAGTGCCTGTTCTGGCGCAGTGGTTTACAAACCCGACTAGCATCCATGAGGATGCAGCTTCGATCCCTAGCCTCGCTCCATGGGTTAAGGATCCTGTGTTGCTGTAGCGTAGGTTGCAGACGCAGCTTGGATCCAACATGCTGTGGCTGTGGTGTAGGCCGGTGGCTACAGCTCCAATTGGACCCCTAGCCCCGAAACCTCCGTATGCCGCAGGTACAGCCCTAAAAAGCCAAAAAAAAAAAAAAAAAGCCAAAAAAAAAATAGATTTAACCTTTTTAAAATGTCTTTTTAGGGCCTCATCCATGGCACATGGAGGTTCCCAGGCTAGGGGTCAATTTAGAGCTGCAGCTTCTGGGCTATAGCTACAGCAACGCAGGATCCAAGTAGCATCTGTGACCTGCGCTATAGCTCACGGCAATGCCAGATCCTTAACCCACTGAGGGGGACCAGGGATGGAACCTGCAACCTCTTGGATAATAGTTTGGTCTGTTGCTGCTGAGCCACAGTGTGAACTCCCTAAGCCATCAGTTTCTTTTATCTCACCACAAACTAAAATTCATTCAGACAGGCTGAGTTCCAGGAACTTTTATTGCCATTATTGAAAGGAGACATTTGTCTAAAATATGAATTTTTAAAGTGTTTTTTCTTCTCGTTTGCAGTCTGGTCATCCGCAGAAAAGCTTCTTTGATGTGGCTGCAGGACAAACGGGTCGTTTTATACTGTAGGATGTGGGCAGTGGGCAGGAAAAGGGGCCACTTCTCCAGGGAAGTGTCCGCAGCAAGGGAAATGTCAGCTACTCTCCACTCCCTAGCGCTGACTCCACAGTTTGGCCTCAGCAGTGATGCTGCAGGGCGTCCTTTCAGGGCCGTTTGTTTCCATGAGGGGAGTGTGCTGTGAGGGGCAGCCGAGAGCTCGCTGTGCTATTCTCTCCTGTCTCCATGCAAAGGCAGAGTGTGTGTGTGTAGCCATGTGTGTGTGCAAAGTGTGTGTGTGTGTGTGCACGTGCGCCTGTGTGCATGGGTGTATGGTGATGGCTAGGGGTGCTGCATTGCCAAGCCATTCCTCTTTTCTTTTCATCATAATGAAATGCACGTAAGATTTAAATGGTACCCTTTCAGGACTGTTTTGGAAGGAGTGAGGGCGTGGAATGAGCAGGGGGCGCTGAGGTCAGGCACATCAGCCACTAAATGTACGCCTGGATGTGAAACACACCTGTTCTTATATTTTCATCTTTGACCCCTAGCCTGGGAAGTTCCACATGCCAGCGAGGGGGGTGTGGCCCTAAAAAGACAGACAGACAGACAGAAAAAGAAACTTATGGTTGGCACAACGAATCCTTTCTATGAGGAAAAAGGAAGGAAGGAGGGAAGGAAAAGAAAAGCAAAGAAGGAAGAGGGAGAAAGGAAGGAAAAAAGAGGGAGAAAGGAAGGAAGAGGGATGGAAGTAGCAAAGGAGAGAGGGAGGGAGGGAGGGAGGAAAAAAAGAAAAAGAAAAGGAACAGAAAGGCAAGGAAAACCCAGTTGTGCAGAGTAAAATGGAAAGTTCACTTTATTCTGGGTCATACCCTTTGCCACTAACGGGCAGTGTTAAGAATAACACGGTGCTATCCCCACAGGCTGCAGGGTGCCCAGTTTGGCCAGCTAGACTCTTGCCAAAGTGTGGTCCATGGCCCCGCAGCAGCAGCATCACCTGGGAACTTGCGGGACATGCACAACCATGCACCCCACCCAGACCATCCGAACCTGAATCCACAGGTGAACGAGATCTCCAGGTGAGGCACAGTGAAGTCTGAGGACTCTCATCCAGATAAGGAGGCCCCTAAACAGGGGCCCTGACACACCGGTGCACTGCACTCTGATGTGTGACATGGCACCAGTAACTTGTGGTTTGTAATACCAGAAACAGTTATAAAGGTCCAGTAAGCACACGTGGACGGACCCATGACTGTTTATTCAAAATGAAAACCTCATGTGTTTACATCTCTAGAAGGTTCCCTGACTGGGAAAGAAGGTGAGAGGAAGAGGGGATACAGCCCAGAAAGGGAGCTGCCTGGCTGCCCCCTCAAATAATGCCAAGACATGAAACAGAATAACATAAAACAATTTAAAACCTTAGCTGGTAGGAAAAAATGGTTTCCAGCAGAGTATTATGCATTTGGTGTAAATTAAATAAACATTGCCCAAAGTGTCATGCATTAAAGAAATTATACCATTTCATGCAGGTGACTTGCACTAACCAGTCCTATCTCAGAGGAGTTTTATGTCCCCATTACTGCAAATAAACACCATTTCCCTCACAGCAAAGTAAGCAATGGCTTAGGTGTGCTAATTTTCATAGGCATCAGTTAAATTATCTCCTATCCCTGCCATTACTTGCAGACCTGTAAAAATATGTCACGATGAATGAAAATAATCTACCAGTCTAAGTCATTTTCCTCGAGAGGTGGACGGTATGCTGATCCCAAATGCTTCCTTGCCTTCCCTAGAAAATGATGGTACAGCACCTTGGCCACAGACACTTCTCCATCCCTGATGCCACCCTGGGTGCTACGACTTGCTCGGCCACAGTGGGCTGTGACAAGAAGAGACCACATTGGAACAGAAGTTTTAAGAGCCACCCCAAGATTCTGCCATTTTCCTTTATTTACTCTTGGCTCAAAACTCGCACGAATGCCAAGTTTCGCCCCCAGGCTAAGCTGGGGAATGGAAAAGGGAAGGGGAAAATGTTTTGCTTCTATACTGTTCTAGGCACCTGGGAATGAGACGGTGAGCCATGAAAATCAGAATCAACACCAGCCTGTAAAATGTGAGGAGGAATAGTTATTCATATACCCTCAAGAGAAGGTACCTACTTCTATTGTATGAGAGATGGTCCTGCCTCTCCAAACTCTGATTTCCCTCTTTAGTCTCCTTTCCTTACGGCCAAACTGCCAAAGGAAGGCAGTGCCACCAACACGATTCAAATTTCTCCCTCTGCACATTCTCCTCAACTCCCACGCAAGGAGGCTCCTGTCATCCAGGCTCTCCCAGGCCCTCCTTCAAAGTCACCAAGGACACCAGGGTCCTTGCCAGTGTCCGCTCATCTTAGGAGCCTTGAGACACCCA
The DNA here is from genome assembly GCF_054392235.1 of Sus scrofa. Classification (NCBI taxonomy): domain Eukaryota; kingdom Metazoa; phylum Chordata; class Mammalia; order Artiodactyla; family Suidae; genus Sus; species Sus scrofa. Next base: position 8,625,083 of record NC_139401.1, read on the forward strand.
GCAGGCTACTCACGACATCGTATCTGGCATAAATGTCAGAGAAAGTGGATACTTACCGTCTGTTCTCCGAAAGCAAATGGTGTGAATTTACGTGAAGACGTTGGCAGGCTGTAAATCTGAACCCAATGAAAGACATGACCATCAGGACTGAAGACCAAGCCAAAGCTGCTATCAACACATTGGGGGAGGACCCCAGATGTAATACACATGTCCAGTTACCATGAAGGTACGTTAAGGACATGAAAGAATTGTACTGATCAGAAGGTACCTCTGAGAACAAGGAACTGAAGAATTCTGATGCAATGATGACATGTAGCGCCTACCCACGTCCCCACATCTCGCCCCCATGTACTCCTCCCTCCACAAGCTTTGGGCCAGGCACACAGATCTAACCTAAGGAAAGCTGGACTCATGTAAAGGGAGGGAAGAAGGATCAACAGAGTAAAATGCATGCGGGTGAGAATAACGTGATGCCATGCCTCAAGAATCTTGGGGTCCACAGGCAAACACAGAGAAGCAAAAACAGGCAAAGACAATGAAGGGGAACACAGCATCTCTTTCGTGCACAGGAGGGAATTCAATCTGGCCATTGGAGGAAAAGGAGTTTCCCAGCAGAGACCTACAACCTGAGCACATCCGATCTCCAGGTCCACGTGGAAGGAATCTAAAGTCCTCACTCGATCCTAATGATAAATAAAAAGCTGAAGAGACTGAAAAACCAACAACTCTCCTTGGACCCACAGGACAAGGGAGGACACAGAACAAACCAGTGCTCCCAAGACTAGAGAGAAAGCCCGGAGAATACAGGAGCCACGCTTCCCAGAGGAGAAACCCACAGGTGGAAAGCATCATGGAACCAGTGCCAGGGCAGAAAACCTGAACTGTAGCTGACCCAACTGCCAGAGGCTCTGGGTGACAAGTGTGAGAGTGAAGACTACAGAGGGACCCAAAAGAGGCATTCTGAAAGATGCTGGGGTGGGCTGTTCTTCTTGGGAGGGCCTGCTTCAGGTAAACTAGCGACCAGACCTTAACCAGCTGGAGTATGATCATAGCCTAACTCACTGGGGACAGGAAATTCCAGAACTCAAATAGCTTTAGCCATCCTGTCTCACCTAAAGGAGGAGAATAATTTTGGAAACACTTGTCAAGTTCACAATCCAGAAGCACAGGCTCACTGAAAGACTGAAATCTAATCAAAGGACTACGAATGCTTCCACTCCCGGCACACCATACCACCCTATAACTAAAGGCATATTTACAGCCGTTCCTTTAGCTGGTAGATCACATCCAGCTTTTTTTTTTTTTTTTCCTTTTCTTCTTTTTTTTTTTCAGATCAACATATTTTTTTTGGCTGCACCCACGACATACTAAATTTCCCAGGACACGGACTGAACCCACACCACAGTAGCAACAATGCTGGATATTTAACCTACTGAGCCATCAGGGAATGCTTTCAAGAGAAAATTACAAGGCATACCAAGAGGCAAAAAAACACAATTAGAAGAGAAAAAGTGAGCATCACATGCAGGCAAGGCAGGAATTGAAAACAACCATGATTATTACTGTGCTAACGATTCTAAGGGAAAAAGGAGGCAGCATGCAATGTAAGCAGAGAGAAAGCTTGGAAATCTGAAGAAAGAACCAAAACGTAATGCGAGTGATAAAAACTGTAACAGGAATGAAGAATCCTTTCGATGGACTTACGAGACGATCAGGGCATGACTGAGGGGGAAAAAATCATAGCAGATATGAAACGACAGCTCCAGAAGCACAATGAGCAACAAGGGGGATAAATGCCCAAAAAACTACAGCTATCACTTTCAAATTACAGAATATCCAAGATAAAAAAGAAAGCCTGAAAAAAAGCTACAGGGGGAAAAAATATACTTTACCTATAGAGGCACAAAAGATTACATCCAACTTGTCCTCAGAAACCATGCAAGCAAGGAGGGCAGGCAGAAATATTTAAAACACTGAGGAAAAGAAAACACAAATCTGAATCCTTCACACTATAAAATTATCCTCAAAAGCGAAGGAGAAATAAACTCTCTCAGACAAACCAAAATGGAGAGAATTTTTGAACAGCAACTTGCCTTGCAAACATGTTAAAAAGCTCTTTAGAGAGCAAAAAAATAATATGGGTCAGAAACTCAGATTTACGTGAAGCAAGAAAAACATATATAAAAGAAGAAATAGGTGAAGATAAAATTTTAAATTTTATTTTTCTTATCCTTACTATGAGTTTTGCAGAATAATAGCATCAAATTATTTGGTCAACACTGTATGCTTATGTGCATATTTTACATTATAAATACACACATGCATTTTAATTTTATAATGCATATATTTACATATGGGTATTTATAATTACATAGATTTCTATACATTTGCATCTAAGTAAACTGAATGACAGCAATGATACAAGGGCCAAGAGAAAGGAGCTTAGATTACAGTATTATTGTAAGGTATTCACATTAACAGTCAAGTGGAACAGGGCTTGGATTAATTGTAAACGTATACTGCACACTCTAAGGCAACCACTAAACTAAGTTTAAAAAAGTATCACAAATATGCTAAAAAAAGGAGGGAAAGTTGAATCAAAAAATGCTTTACCCAGACTTAGGGGAAAAAAAAGGGGGAAGTTCCTGTTGTGGCTCAGTGGTTAACGAATCTGATTAGGAACCATGAGGTTGCAGGTTCCAACCCTGGCCTCGCTCAGTGGGTTAAGGATCCAGTGTTGCCGTCAGCTTTGCCATAGGTTGCAGACCCGGCTCAAATCTGGTGTTGCTGTGGCTGTGGTGTAGGCCGGCAGCTGTAGCTCCAACAAGACCCCTAACCTGGGAACTTCCATATGCCTAAAAAGACAGAAACACAAAAAAAAAAAAAAAAAAAAGGAGAGAGCCCAAATCAATAAAATCTGAAATGAATGGAAGTTCCTTTGTTGCACAGCAGGTTAAGGATCTGGCACTGTGACAGCTGTTGCACAGGGGGCAACTGTGGTGCAGGTTCTATCCTGGCCGGGAAATTTCCACATGCTGCACGTGCAAGAAAAAAATAAATAAAATAAAATCAGAAATGGAAAAGGAGAATTTACACCCAACAACATAGAAATAAAAAGGATCATAAGAGACTATTATGAGCACTATATGTCAATAGAATGGACAGCCTAGAAGAAAGGGACAAATTCTTAGAAAGGTATAATCTTCCAAGAGAGGACCAGGAAGAAATAGTAAATATAAAGAGACTAATCACAAGTAGTGAAATGAAACTGTGATTTTAAAATTCCAACAAACAAAAGTCTGGGACCAGATGGCTTCACATGTGAAGTCTATCAAACATTTAGACAAGAGTGAACACTTATCCTCTGAAATCATTCCCAAAAATTGCAGAGGAACAGTTCCAAACTCATTTTATATGGCCACTATCACCCTGATACCAAAGACACCACAAAAAAAGAAAATTACAGGCCAATATCACTGATGAATATAGACCTCAAAATCCTGAAAGAATTATTAGCAAATCAAATCCAATAATATATTAAAAGGATCATAGTCATGGATGCAAGGGTTTCTCAATATCTGCTACTTCAACAATGTGATACACCTCATTCACACATTGAAGATGAAAAACCTTATGATCATCTCAAAAGATCCAGAAAAAGCATTCAACAATAAAGTTCATAAATTACTATTAAAACAGAAAAAAAAACCAATAAAATTCAACATCTATTTATGGTAAAACAAAACAAAAAACTCTTCTGAAAGTGGACATAGAGGGAACATACCTTAGCAATAAAGGCCCTATATGACAAACTCATAGCTGACATCACACTCAACAGTGAAAAACTGAAAGGATTTCTTCTAAGATCAGGAACAAGACAGAGATGTCTACCCTCAACACTTTTATTCAACTTAGTTTTGGAAGTCCTAGCTGTGGAAATCAGAGAGGAAAAAGAAATAAATGGAATACAAATTGGAAAGGAAGAAATCAAACTGTCATTGTGACAGTCACAAAAACTGTCATGACATGATACTATACCTATACGTAGAAAATCCTAAAGATGACATGATACTATACCTATACGTAGAAAATCCTAAAGATGACACCAGGAAACTACTAGAGTCCATCAGTGAATTCAGTAAAGCTGAAGGATACAAAATTAATACACAGAAATCTCTTGCATTTATATACACTAATAATAAAACAGAAGAAAGAGAAATTAAAGAAACTAGCCCATTTACCAATGCATCAAAGAGAATAAAATACCTAAGAATAAACCTACCTAAAGAGGCCAAAGACTCGCACTCCAAAAACTGTAAGACAGTGATGAAGGAAACTGAGGTTGATACAAAGAGATGGAAAGACATACCGTTTCTTGAATTGGAAGAAGGAGCATACCACCCAAGGCAATCTACAGATTCGATGCAATCCCTACCATATTATAAATGCCATTTTTCACAGAACTAGATCAAAAAAAATTTTTTATTTGTATGGAAATACAAAAAGATCCCATGTCGCAAAACAACCTTGACAAAGAATGGAGCTGGAGGAATCAGGCTCCCTGACTTCAGACTACACTACAAAGTGAAAGTAAGCAAAACAGTATGGTACTGGCACAAAAAAAGACACAGAAATACAGATCAGTGGAACAGGACAGAAAGCACAGAGATGAACCTACACACTTACGGGTCAATTAATCTATGACAAAGGAGGCAAGAATAAACAATGGAGAAAAGACTGTCTCTTCAATAAGCAGTGCTGGGAAAACTGGAGAGCTACATGTAAAAGAATGAACTTAGAACATTCTCTAACACCATACTCAAAAAATAAACTCAAATGGCTTAAAGACCTAAATGTAAGGCTGGATACTATAAAACTCCTAAAAGAAAACATAGGCAGACACTCTGACACATATCATAGCAGTGTTTTTTTGTATCTGTATCCTAGAGAAATAGAAATAAAAGCAAAAATTTTAAAATTGGACCTAATTAAAAGTAAAATCATTTTTACAGCAAAGGAAATCATAAGCAAAAAGAAAAGACAGCCTGTGGAATGGAAGAAAATATTTGCATACAGTGTGACTGACAAGTGATTAATTTCTAAAATACACAAATGGTTCATCCAACTCCATATCAAAGAAAACCAAACAAGGGAATCAAAACATGGGCATAAGATCTACATAGACATTTCTCCAAAGCTGACAGACAGATGGCCAAAAAAAAGCACATGAAATGATGCTCAACCTCACTAAGTATTAGAGAAAAGCAAATCAAAATTACAGTGAGGTATCACCTCACACAGTTCAGAATGGCCATCATCAAAAAGGTTACAAACAATAAATGCTGGAGAGGGTGTGGAGAAAAGGGTGAGGATGTAAACTGGTACAACCACTATGGAAAATAGTGTAGAGCTTCCTCAAAAAACTAAAAGTAGAACGACCATATGATCTAGCAATCCCACTCCTGGGCATCTATCCAGAGGAAACCATAATTTGAAAAGATACATGCACCCCAATGTTCATTGCAGCACTATTTACAATAATAAAGACATGGAAGCCACCTAAATGGTCATCAACAGAGGACTAGATAAAGAAGATGTGGTATACATATACAGTGGAATATTATTTGGCCATAAAAAAGAATGAAATAATGCCATCTGCAGCAACATGGATGGACCTAGAGACTGTCATACTAAGTGAAGGAATTCAAATAGAGAAAGACAAATATTATATAATAAGACATTTGTGGGGAGTTCCTGTCATAGCTCAGAGGGAATGAACCCAATGAGTATCCATGAGGATGTGAGTTTGATCCCTGGCCTCGATCAGTGGTTTAAGGATCCAGTGTTGCCTTGAGTTGTGGTGTAGGTTGCAGATATGGCTCAGACCCCATGTTGCTGTGGATGTAGTGTAGGCCAGCAGCTACAGCTCCAATTCGATCCCTAGCCTGGGTGTCGCAAGACATGTTCACAATATTTTCTTAGCCTCTTTGCTGAAAACTTCATCTTGTCCTGCTTTATTTTACCCCATCTTCCTGCCTGAAAAACAGTCACAGTGCTGGTAAATGACTTAAGCTTAAGAACAAAGACCTAAAGGCATAAGCTATTCATAGGGTCAGCTGAATGAGGACATAATGTATTGGTCTAGGCACATAGGACCTGTGCGGATGGGCACGCCGTTTGCACAAGCATGATATGTCCTCTAAATAATAAGAGAAAGAAGAACCTCATGGCCAAGTGGTTTATGAGCAGTCGTTAGCAGAATATGCATTAGCAAAGAAAACCAAGGTGCAAGTAAAAGCTTAACCATCTACCAGCTAAGTGACTTTTAAAATAGTAAGAGAACTTATAAAATAATTTAAAAAAATCTATATCCTCCACCTACAGCCCCCTCCTCACTTGACGTAATCCTAAAGAGCACAATAAAAGCAGTGTGGTTTTTTGAGGTGGTGCCCTTTGTCCCTAAGACTTGAGTCCCCCGGTTCCCACCTTTACTTAAGATAAAAGTCTCTGTGTCTTGTTTTATGTTAACTTTTTTTCTTAAGTTTCACAGCACATGTTCTTCAGTCCCATCCTGCTGAGCTGGTCTCGGCACCTGGGAACTTCCATATGTTGCAGGTGCAGCTGTAAAAAAGCAAAACAACTCTGTGGAATTCACAATGTGACACAAATGAACCTATCTATGAAACAGAAGCAGACTCCCAAACATAGACAAGAGACTTGTGGGTGCCACAGGGGAAAGGTGTGGGGGCGGGATGGACTGGGAATCTAGAATTGGCATATGCACACTGTGGTCTGCGGTATTACTGGACAATGGGGACTTGCCGTCTAGCACAGGGAACTCTACCAAATATTCTGTGATAATCTATATGGGAAAAGAATCTGAAAAAGAATGGATGTGTGTATACCTATAACTGAATACTTTGTTGCACAGCAGAAATTATCACAACGTTGTAACTCAGCTATATGTCAATAAAACTTTAAAAAAGAAAAAGAAATAAGTAAAAAAGAAAAGAGTGCTTAGAGAAAAAATGTAGAGCATTGAATGTTCTATTAGAAAAGAAGCAAGAGTTCAAATCTAAAATCTAAGTTTTCCATTTAAAAAACAACAAAAAGAACAAATTAAATCCAAAATGAGAAGAAAAAAGAATTAGAACAGAAATAAAGAAGATTAAAAACAGAAAGTCAATTTAAAAAAATCAACAAAACCAAAAGCTGTTTCTTTAAAAAGGATCAGTAAAATCATTAAGTTTCTGGCCGGGCTAACAAAGAGAGATAGGACGCAAATTACTAATATTAGAAATGAAAGTGGGGCATCACTAGAGATCCCATGGAAATTTAAACTATGATACAGGGATACTATGAACAACCCTATGCCCACAAATTAAATAACCAAGATGAAACCAACCAGTTCCTTAAAAGACACCATCTACTACAAGAAGACAAGATGACCTGAACTGGCTTATGTCTATATTAAGACACTGACTCAAGGGCATTCCCGTCATGGCTCGGCGGTAACAAACCCAACCAGTATCTCTGAGGATGCGGGCTCGATCCTTGGCCTTGCTCAGGGGGTTAAGGATCCAGCGTTGCCATGAGCTGTGGGATAGGTGGCAGGTGCGGTGCAAACCCCACGTTATGGCAAGCTGCAGCTCTGACTTGAGCCCTAGCCTGGGAATGTCCATATGCCATGGGTGTAGCCCTAAACACCCCTCTGCAGAAGACACTGATTCAACAATTAATAACCTTCCAAAACAGAAAGCACTGGGGCCAAATGGGTTCACTAGTGAATCCTACCAAACCTTTAAGGAAGGAACTATATCAATTGTCTACAATCCCTTTCAGGGGACCGAAGCAGAGGGAATACCTCCTCGCTCATTCTATGAGACCAGCATCACCCTAGTACCAAAACCAAGCAAAGACATTCTAAGAAAACTGTAGAGAAGATCTCTCACGAACCAAAGATGCAAACATCCTCAAGAAAATACTAGCCAATCGAATCCAAAAATGTGTAAAAAGAATTCACAAGATTTGGCCCAGTGAAATTTATCCCCATACTGAACGCAATGCTGGTTCAACATTCAAAGACCAATCAATATCATCCATGACATCACCAGGCTAAAAAAAGGAAAAGGCACATGGATGTATCAATAGATGCAGAAAACTTACTTAACAAAATATGGCACTCATTCGTGATAAAGACTTTCCTCGTGAGGGGAAACCCCATCCTGGCTCAGTGGTAATGAACCTGACTAGTACCACGAGGACGAGGGCTTGATCCCCGGCCTCGCCCAGTGGGTTAAGAATCTGGTGGTGCCGTGAGCTGTGGTGGAGGTCCCAGACATGGCTCAGATCCCATGTTGCTGTGGCTGTAGTGTAGGCCAGCAGATGCAGCTCCGATTCAACCCCTAGCCTAGGAACTTCTATATGCTATGGGAACGGCAAAAAAAAAAAAAAAAAAAAAAAAGACTTTCTGCGTGTAAACCTTTCAACAAACTAGGAATAGAGGGGCACTTTCTCAACTTAATCAAGATCATCGACGAAAATACCCACAACTCTCATCACACTTAAAAGGTAAGAAACTTGAAGCTACTCTGAGCCAGTAACACCAGAATCCACTGGCATTCTCTTGAAAGGACAGAATCTCACACCCCAGCCCAGACCTCCTGAGTCAGAATCTCTGGAGGTGGGGATCCAAGAATCAGTATTTGAGCAGGCTCTCCAGGAGACACTTAAGAGAAGGATTGCTCTTAAGAATTTGGGTGCCATAAAAGAGTAGAAATAGGGAGACACTAGAGGCCATGAGACTAGTATATATCAGGGACAGGGCATGCTCAAGTCATAGCAGAGAGGATGGCAAATTAGTTTGAGACATGAATCTGGAGCCCAAAGACCAGACTTCTTCCACATGCTGCTCACGGCTTCTCATGCGAAGGGTGGAAGACACGTGTCTCCATTAGGACACAGCAATTTAAAGGGTTTTTATAGGACTGTAAATCAGAAAGGATCAGTATAGAGTTGAGTCCACCTCTTGGGACAGAAGTAGGGCGGTGGTTTATACATGTATAGGTGAAGGAATACCGGGGACGCACGAGACAGGTAAGAAGGGACATTTCACTGACCGGAAATAAAGTTCTCGTTCTGCCTTTCAAATATCAGACAGCAAATGCTGCTGTCCCATTTCAGGTAGATTTTAGTGATTCAGAAAGAAAGCTTTCAGCTCTATACATTGAGGATCTTTGGGCTTGATTTACGCTACTACAAATGCAGTGTTGATACGCCCTTGCAAGTCCAAGGAGAATGCAGGCACATCAGCTGTGCCCTTGTCCTGAGGAAGACACAAGTTCCTAGTAGGGTGACACCATGAGGGGTTTCAGCTCAGTGGCACACAAAGGCCTGAAGATGTGACTTTCCCATCCTGGGTTCTTTTCCCCTGCCAAATATCATCCCAGGGCTGAGCAGAAAATAATTTATAAGTCATCCCAGAAAAGCCTCCCAGTGCATGTAATCCAGCATTCCCTCAGAGTTCACGTCTCCTTATAATATTCTCCATTACTAGTTGGAAAACAAAAGTTCTAAGGAGTCTCATTGTCTGTTTTGTCTCCACATGACAAAGCAATGAAATAAACATACACAGGATGCAAAGGACAAAGGCAGAGGATGGGGGCAGGAGGGAAAGGCATTCCAGAGCTTTCAAAATACAGCAAAGCAACACGTTTGCTGTAATTTTGCCCAGGGTCTTGAAACCGGTGTCTGTCGTTAAAGCACCAGGCTTGTTGGTGATCAGAACATTTTTGGATGCAACTTCATGCAATACTTTTGGGATGGCCAAGATTTACAGCTGATTAGGCTGCACCGTTTGGATGCTTTCTCAAAAGATCCTAGGAAGGGATTATTTCTGTGCCCAAAGAGCCCGAGAGAATGGGGAGGGCGGCTCGCGGCCCTAATGTGAATTCCCCGGACTCGGTACACTGTGCTCATTGAAGCAGATAAAGCAAAGTTAAAGAAGCATTTAGTTCTTCAGAATGCCAGCCTTAGTAAGTATCTTTTTGTGGAAGGATTTAGGAGGGGGGTGGGGGTTACCCTTAGTGCAGGCATTATTTCCTCGTACAAAAAGGGAAAATGGGCATACAGTTGGATGTAAAAAGCCAAAACGCGCATGCCTCCCCCTCCCCAAGGAAAAGATGCTGAACACACACTCCCCAACGCCAGAGCATGAATCTTCAGAGCTTAATAGTCCCAAAGCCATTGTGCAGTTTCTCTTGGGAAAGGCGGCTCATTCATCTGCAAACGCCCAAGTTCAACCTTTCAGCTGTGAGAACTGGGAGGCGTGGGGTCCTCCAGACCCCGCCGTCATCAGCAGGCAGGACCCAGACAAGCGGTGTCCCATCCCACCCCAAGGAGGAGCAGGCAACTCCCCTTCCCTCTCCACAGTGCTGCCATCAAGGCATAGGAGAAAAGTCTGCAAAACGCTACAGGTGGCCAAGGCTTACAGTGACCTTGGCTTGCACAGTGCAAGGCGGGTCCTGGCCCGGCTGCTTCTGTGGTTCTTGTTCTAAACAGCATTCCCTATGTGGAATTTGATGCAGAATCAGTCACCTGTAATTATGTAAAAGGCACACTGTTTCATAAGGCACTGTTCACAAGTCACTTTGGGAACCACCAGCAAATGTCTTCTGTTCAGCTCAGCCTTACCGGCAACCTGTCTTCCAACACAAGTATACACATCAATGGAAGCGGAGCTGTTGGTGTAACAAAAAGCACTTCGAGAGGTCCATGCTGTTGCCAGAGTGAGGTTTTCTCTTGCAGTTAAAGAATACGAAATGCCCAGTTTATCCACATCTGTTGCTCTTTGCTTAAAATTTCAAGAGGGATTCCCCTAATCTAAGACAGATTGGGAAGGTTCTTCATAGATTTCAATATAAACATTCGCTACTATGATAGAAGGAAGGTGGGGGGAGAGAAAGGAAGAAAAAAAAGACAGAGAGAGAAAAAAAAGAAAGGAAGGGAGAGAGGAGGAAAGACTTCTTTACAAAGTACACACATTTCTTCCCCCACACAAATGGAAAATGAACTCACCCACACGGGTAGCTATGCTCTGAAAAGACCCAGTTGAGAGAAGTTCTTTCTTTATTGTGTGGTTTTAAAGACTATTCTTTGACCTCTGCTATTTATGACTTAAGATCTGTGAAGACAGGGGCAAACCCCTTTGGCTCCAAAAGGCGGTCACAGACAAAAGCTTTTCACCTTTGTTCCACTCACCTCATTTTCCATCAGAACACGTCCATACTGCATCCACTGCTTTCACAATTTCCACCGCACTTTCTGGCTTCTTTCGCCCAGTCACGGCTGTTCCCTAACCGACAAGGGGGCACAGTCCCTCCTTCCAAGAAATGGTGTCCTCGTCATCACTGCCCAGCTGGACAAGCTTCCGGAGGAATATAGATGTCATGTCCCCTCATCAACATCAACCGTGAAATTGTGCCCAAAATGGTTCAGGAAGCTGCACAACGCGCCGGGCAAGTTTCAGCCCCAGGACAGCCTTTCTCTAGTTAGTTTTGGCATTCTGGATTTATCTACTGTCTTTGTCGTTCTTAAAAGGATTCAAGACAATGTATAATGATCCATAGGATACAGCCAGGAAAAAAAAAATCCTATGTGTGTGTGCAAGACAAGATAAGGGAAAATAAAAACTGGCTGGTTCCCAAAACACCTGGGATAAATTTCAGTAGCCTTGTTCACGGAGGTGACTCGATTTATCTCTTGGCGTTGCAACAGCCAGTTCTCAGGGGAGAACGCTATTGCTGACAGTTTGCACTGGATGTGCAGGCGAAAGCATCCACCAGCGTCCGGGGGAAGCATAATTGGTAGTGATATGGGGAAGATGATGGATATCTTCCCAAGTTCTCTCCTGAAGATGGTGAAGAACAACAGCCTGATGTCCTTGGCAAGTTCCTCAGGGCAGCCTCGGTGACTGGGCTTGTGACACAGTCTCTGAGAATATGAGAGGTGCTGCACTGTAGCAGCATGGGATTCAGTAAGAGCCATTCATCAAAGGACAACTTTGAGATCTTGAAGGCACAGAGTTTAGTCCTATAATCCAGGCATGGATTGCAGAGCATCTGGAAACCATACACCCTTTGGGAAGGTGCAACTATGGCTTCTCCCTGGTGCCTTTTGGTACCACAGGAATACCAAGGGCTTGATGTTCTAGTCCCTGGCAAGTACCAGGAGTACAGTGGTTTCTTGGTAACATTTCACTCTTCGTAGCTGGCAGCACTACTGTTCGCTCAGACATCCACAGAAAAATTAGAGATCCTGAAAAGGATGACTGTTTGAATAGAAACATCATCTTAACTCTGCCCGGACACGCATCAGAGAAGGCAAACGGAGGAGCTGACAAAGATTCTCCTTAGTGAAGTTATTTTCTCTTTCAACTTAGAACAAAACAAAAGGTACAAACTTCGTGGTATATCACATACACAGCTGCAGGAATTATAGACTGAAAAATGGCAGAACAGATGCCCAGCTTAGCCCTCTCTCTGTCTCTCTCTCACACACATGCACACACTCACTTCACACTGCAACCAAGGAGCACCCTATGGGGCCTTCCCAGGACAGACCCCAACCCCAAATATCCTCTGCCTGCTTCTTCTATGCAGAAAAACTTTTGCTTCCTAGGCTTTCCCAGAGTTCCAAAGAGCCAACATAATGTGAGAAGGGAGAAAATGCAAAACAAAGGAAAACAGTCAAGCAAAACAAAATAGTAACAGTTTAGCCATTCAAGAAAGTCAAGGACCTTTGGTTCCTCATCAAGGGCTATATAGATCATAATCTGGGACAGAGCCTGAGCTGTTCTGCAGATGCTGAAACCCCCACTGGGTGGAAGAAATTAACAGACATCACCCACTAGCTTATAGACCCCAGGTCAGCTGGAACCAGATGATGTTGGTTGGACGTGATGCTGATGCTCAAAACATCACCTGGTTACCTCACCACCAACCAATCAGAAGAACGTCCATGAGCTGATCATGCCCACAGCTGGCAGATCTGCTGTTCGCTCACCCTTCTCCCTCACCCTGTCTTTACAAACCCTCCCCTGAAAGCCAGGGGGGAGTTTGAGTCTTTTGAGCATGAGCTGCCCATTCTCTTTGCTTGGTGCCCTGCAATAAATGCTTCACTTTTCTTCCCCACAACACCCCCTCAGCAGATTTTCTTTATAGCATGCAGACAAGCAGACCCAAGTTCACTTCAGTAAAAACATCATGCTTTGAGCAATGAATCTTAGATCTATGACCCCAAAGACTGAAAAGCAAATATACTAAGGTAGGTGAATGTGACTATTTCTAGGGTAAAAGAACTTCTTCCACATCAAACAGATAAAAAATGAGAATGCGTGGAAAAGGAAAATTAACTTTTCCCTTAATTAGCCAGTATTTCTTCTTTATGCAAATTAGCTACCAAAGCATTTCTTAGTTCTTCCAGCTAGGAAAAACAGCGTTGAAATTAGTACCTAGATGTATTTTCCTATAATAACTGCTCTCTCAAAAATATATAGAAAAAGGAGTGCCTGTCGCGGCTCAGCAGAAACGAATCTGTTTAGTATCCATGAGGACGTAGGTTCGATCCCTGGCCTCGCTTAGTGGGTTAAGGATCCAGCGTTGCTGTGATCTGTGGTGTAGATTGCAGATGCAGCTTGGATCTGGAATTTCTGTGGCTGTGGTGTAGGATGGCAGCTGTGGCTCCAAATCAACCCCTACTTTGGACACCTCCATACGCTGCAGCTGCAGCCCTAAAAAGACTATATATATAAAATGTTTTCAAAACAGACTATGCTTGAATGTTGATTTATGCCAACACAAATCAGGCTTCCAGGAGGAATTCCAGTGTATATGATTAGGCAGAACAATTTGACCGTTGTGTCAAGAGTGACCTTCAAGGTAGAGTCACAACCATGAACACAGAAAAGCAAACACTGACTCCCTAAATTCAAGGGAGAGTTTTCACCTCAGTCGTGATGATTTCAATAAGGATTCTCCTTGAAGAAGGCAAGGCAACAACAGCATGATAACATATTCAACGCACCCAAATTCTGCCCTACCCAGATAATGAAACCCAATAGTGTCTCTTTTCTAATATGGAACCCTCTTCTTCCTTCAGCCAGCACGGCTGCTCTTTACTAGCTGTCAGATCAAACCCGAGGTCTTCAAGCAGTGGGAGCTCATCCACGCTCCCCCTATGTGCCTCCTGATGAATACATCACAACCTCAAAACATCTGTCAGCCCATCAGCATTTATGTAATGCCTCCTGACTGAGATCTTTTTCATGTGCCAAACAGCTTCCCTTTCTAAAGGCAGCTTTCAGGAACCCGTCCTCAGCTGAGAACCAAATCAGAGATTTCCTTTGTATCTTCTTCCATCAGAGGGCAGGAGAAATGAATAGCAAGAGATTAGGAAGCGGTGAGGATAAGGACTTACACAGAGATGCTTCTCCCCTTCCACACGTCCTCACTTTGAAGTTTATTGCAGATGGAAGTCTTTCACACCCGTAAAAATTGCAATGGAGAATCAGAAACACGCTGGATTATGAACATGTCACAAGCTGGATTTAAATCCAAATAGGAACCTATTCTTAATTATGGATGGTGCTATGAGCCTGGTGAAGTTTTCCAAGTTTATTACAGCACACGGGCTACTTTCTAAGCTAAAAAAACCCCACTAGAATGTCCCAGATGCTGCAGGCTAATGATCAGCCCAAAGCACACTAATATGTTTGATAAAAGTTCCCAGCATGAGGGCAGGAAATACTTACCATAAGAATGACAGCACGAGGGAAAGCCAGTCAGGGACACCAGTTCAGGCTGCCTTCAATGCTGGAGGCTGGTTAGAACCTTGAGCTCGCATTCCTGGAGGTTGTGACAGCAAATCTCTCACTGTTTCCATCATTAACTCATGATCTCCCTGCAGGAGCTCTAGCAGGAACCAGCTAGACGCCTTCCCCCATCACCAAGGTCAACCTTGCCATTTAGGAAATGAAGTTTGGAAACAAGGTGCCTGTTTAGCTCCCCAGATTTAAGTTCTTCTTGTTTTTATCTGTTCTACATTCTCTCACTGTCCTTTTTTCTCCATGTCTGCCTTTACCTGTGAGATGCTGTCCACTTGAATGTTCCCCTAATAGCAACAATGGATGGAATACTTGGTAACAAAGTTACACATCAAGCCCTAACTCACTCTTGCTGATGATTTGCTTTTCAACTGCATGGAGACTGAGGAATCTAAGAGCATACATCTCCCCAGGAGAGACCTTATCTCTTGGTAAGCACAGAGACACACAGTCGTGGTTTGTGGGGGTACTTCAGATGATGCCACTTACGGGTATAGGATAGGCTGGAAAATGTGCATCTGACAACTTTTCTTCACCATGCTAGTACAAATATTGCACATGCAGATTGCTTTTTCAAGAGAACACCTGCCAAACTTTCACACACCTAACAAGTTCTTTTCATACGCATTCCATACAAATTTTAATTCCGCCTCTATTAAATAAATAGAATCTCTCTCTTCTTTCCCAGATTATCACATCCCATTTACTTAGAAACATTGTCATGATCCTTACTTAAGGAAATAAGAAGTTGGTATCCAAAAAAAGGGAATTAATTATAATACATGAGAAGTTTTGTTTTACTCTTCCAGTGGTACAAACCCACAACTCTTCTTGACAATCAGCAGCAGCAGCAGCTTTGCCTATGAAATAATCGGTAACTCCCCCAAGATATCAATATGTTGGACAAGAGATGCTTAACATACATCAACTTTCTCCTTGAGGTTGATTATACGAAGTCAGGGAAAAGTTGATTATACAAAGTCAGTATCACAGTAGGCTTTAATGTTTTAAAGTACACAAAGCATCTGAAATTTGGATCCTTTGTTTACTAGAATTGCAAAGAAATAAGGAACGTTCAACTGAGGTTCTTGGGTATCTGGATATTGCACATTTCCATGTGTGCCTGAGTTTTCATTTTCCTCTGAAGATACGTTTTCCTGGGGCTCTACGGATTTAGTCATTACCACATAAATCATGGAAAGCATCTAACACAAAACAAAAACCTTCAAAAGTCACATTCAGTTATGTTTCTGGGGGTTGACCTTTATCCAATAAATTTCACAGATGTCCAATGAAGCCATCCAGATGTTCCACCAAGCAAAACCAATCTTCCTCACCTGTAAGTCTGGCTCTGAATAAACCTGGAAAATGACTAAGCATTTGGAGTTACAGCCCCTGTAAGAACCGAACTCCCCACGGAGATCAAAGCAACATGCCACTGCGCTAAGATGGAGCCCTTAATTACTGCTTTTCAACACAAATCCACACAACCAAATGGGAAACAAAAGTCAAGTGAGTTCCAACACCCAAAAGAAGAGAGAATGAGCACACATGCGCCCCAGCACGGGTGGGTTTCACTAAAAGTACCACTCTTAGATGCAAGGTTCAGAAAGATAATGGAGCTTAAGGTTAAAGGGTACATGTTTTATAAAGGAAATGCATGACCCTCATGCTTACATAAAATGAACAAGTGTCAAAGATTTGATTTAACTCATGAAATACTGCAAGAACCAGTAATATGGTTCATTTGGTTCAAAGGAGAAACATGAGAAATGCAAATATAAATATATTTACACACAAAAAGGTAGGCTGGAATGGACTGAAAGAGATACAAAATGGTCTGTTCTTGGGGTAATTATCAGTTGCGTTCCACTGGACACAATCACTTCCATTTCCAAGGATAAAACTCATCGGTGTTATTATCAACGTTCTACCATTTACAGAGTCAGAAAACCGCTCAAAGGCAAGAACAATGTAGAAAACTCTGGAAGAAGGCAAGAGATAGGACATCCCGTTGTCCTTTCTGTTGCCCATTGTGATGTCATTCACGATTTTTACTGGCTCTAAAAATCACATTTTAATCTTGAGTTTTCAAAAATGTATGGTGATTTGACCTTTTCTTCGTATTGTCGGTTGACCTAGTTCACTCATTCATTCAGCAAATTCTCACCAGCTGACCAACGATTTTCCACACGTGATGGTAGCAACTGTTTGTTTTTTTCCTTTGAATCCATCTAGATGTGTCTTTATCTTGAGAGAAGAATGCAATTTTACTGTTTTATTTTCATTTGTTTTTGGCACATGCAAATGCAACGGCATATAGGAGAGACTGGCAAACCATAGCACATAGGCAAATACAGCCTGGGACTTACTTTTGTACAGTTAGCAAGCCAAGAGTTGTTCTTACATTTTTTTTTAATGGCTGGGGAAAACAATAAATTTTGGTGATGTGAAAATTATATGAAATTCAAATTTCAGGGTCCATACCTAAAGTTTTATTGGAACACAGCCACGTTCCTTTAGTTGTATATTATCTATCACTGATTCCATGCTACAACAGCCACGTGAGTAGTTGCCACAGAGATGTAATGGGCTCCAAAAATGAAAATATTTCCTATCGGGCCTTTCACAGACACTGTGTATGATGAGAATTAGAATTCCTAACACACAACGAGCCTCAGCAAAGGTGCTTGGCACACACCACATGCTCCGTAAACTATGTTTATTTTCCTTCACATAATAAAGTAAACCTGTGGAGAATAGGACCTGCTTTCAAATCTTTTGTATCCCATAAAGCGCAGGGACCAGGGTTTCTCGACCTCCCTTGGCACACTGTTGAACTTGGAGCCAAATCATTCTTCACTGTGAGGAAGTCCTGCATGTTGTCCTCTGTCAGCATTCCTGACCTCCACCCACCACATGCCAGGAGCTTCCCACCATCGGTGTAACAACCGAAAACGTCTCCTACCATTGCCAAATGTCCACTTGGGAGCAAAGTCATTCCAGGTTGAGAACCGCTGGTCTCAAACTATGCTGGGCAGTAAGTCACTGCTCTATATTACCTGGAGTTGAATGATACAAAGAACCCCTGACTTCATAATACCGATGTCATTACAGGAAAAAGGGAAAGATTTTCCTAATACGTAATCATGCTAAGTTAGGTGGATACGACATGGATTATACCTTTTTCCCGAAAGTAATACAGAAATGATGTCCTCTGGAGGAGGAAGAAAGTGTCATCTATGGAGGTCATTCATGGATTCATTCACAAATATTTGCTGAGCAACTATTCCGTGCCAAACACTACCCTCGTCTCTGAAGGTACCCCAATGAACAAAGAGAACACAGTCAGTGCCCCCTGGCATGTGCTTTCTAGTGACGGAGACAGATTCTCAGAGATGAAGGAATAACTACATAATATCCTGTGGGGGTAATACGGACAATGAAGTGTATAAATGGCTGGGCAGTGACCTGGGAAGGCAAGGCTGAGAAGTAGCATTTGTGCTGAGACGTGACTGGTGGGGTGGGGAGGGGGGGTGCTAAGGAAGGAGGGTTCTGGGTGGAAAGAAAAGCAAATTTGATGGAGCAAAGCTGGAGAGAGTTGGGGAGAGCACAGGCAGACGAGACAGCATTGATGCTTTAGAATGAGCAAGATGGAAAGATATTAAATAGTGTGAGGCAGACAGCAGTGTGATTCAGCTTGCGTGTTGAAAGGGTCTTTCCAGCATCCATGTGAGCAGCATAGAAGCTGAGAGACCCAAGAGGATGCTCCTGGAATGGTCCAGGCAAGAGATGCTGGAGGATGGGACAAGGAATGTTGTTCGATGGGAAGAAGAGATCTTATTCTGCAGGGATTCCAAAGGTGATGGGCTTTGAAGAAGCAACCAGAACTAATTAGAAAGTGAGTACTTTCCATAACATATTAGCAAAAATTATCTTTTAACATGTATTCAGAAAATTTTACCATCAGCACTACTTCTTGATTTGGTGTGTGCTTATTTGTTTTTTTAACTCTTCCCCAATGCACATTGGAAATAGGTTTTGGCAAGTTGTTGATCTCTATACAACACAGCATAGAGGGATGACATTCCAAACCTTAGCTCACCTCTACCAATTTGCTGAGTGATTCCAGGGCCATTAACAAGGACGTATGCCTGAATCCCCCCATCTGTAAAATGGAATTACCATCACTCACCATTCACCTCATCAACCTAAAGATCAAGAGGAAAAGCCTACACGGTCCCTCCTAAATCTCAAAAGAAATGCCAGCTCTAACTCCAAAGGAGATAAGCTCTGATCAACCTGTGAGATCCGTCCCCATGGATTCAGACTAAAGATGGTTCTTAAATTTACACTGTCTTTATAACAGATTCCAAAGTTTCTGGTGGAGTTAGCTGTCACTTATTGATTCCTTTTTGCATTCTGGCAAAAGGAATTGATCCTTGTGCAATTCCGACTCTCCTGTCAGCCTTGATCAGTCAATTACAAAATACGGTTCAACACTCTGTATTCCCTAGGGCCGCAATGTTCTCTAATTAGGATATTTTTAAAGCAGTTCAAATGAACCTCTTCCATTTGGATTTCAAGCGTGTAAAAATGAATTAATTGCTTGATATGATAAGGAGAAAGGGGGGCAATGTAAAAGAATACTGATATAGTAAGTTATCATTCATGTACAACCCAACTAACAAAACTGGGCAAAACATTACTGATGAAATTCAGTTTGTCTCATAGCCATACATATGCCACCCCCACATACACACATCCTTTCCTGCAAGGATGACATAAACAAATTACACATACACACACACACACCAAAAAAAAAAAAAAAAAAACAGCTGAAGAACAACTAATATAATAGATACCAGAAAAGGTCTTACCAGAGCAAATGCTTATGATACCATATAAAAAGACTAAAAGGATCATAAACCAGACATCTCATTTCTCTCCAGGATCTAGAGAGTCAGAGCTAAGCAAAGCTGACATTTACCAAATGTTTTCGCAGTCACATAATTCTGTTCTGTTTTTCATAGCATTCATGTGGATTAAATGATACAACGCACACGAGGGTCAGAATGTAGCATTAGAATAAAGTTTTAGGTTTAGAAACATTATTCTCCCATCATTTACTTTGAGATGATATGTTTCAAAGACCTTTCAAAATAATACTGTTCTTCATAAATACGCTATTTCATATGATTGAGTATTGCTCAGATGAAATTTTGGCTGTCAAAGAAAGGAAGGCTTTACTGTTTAGTCTAATAGTAGGATCCATGAAAGAAATCTCATCAAACACTCTTACAATCCCAAAGTGCTCCAGTATTTAAAGCAAGCTCAAACTTTATTCACTTATATAATCTGAATGTAAAAGCTACTTTCAGACTGGAACTAAATCATCTATTACATTTTTTTAAGATTATGATGTTTTGGGACTGAAGCAAGAAATTTATGCTTTGAAACATATGAATGAGTATAATGACAACTTTAGAGCATGTGTGTGCAACAAAAAATACTCAAAAATGGAAGAGACTGCTTAAAGAATCAAATTAATTAACCAGCAACTCCTACACACAAACAAAATAAACACACACAAAATAACTTAGGACAAAATAGAATGCATTAAATCTTCTGGTCTAACCCGAAGATGTGTCCCCTTAAAAAATGTTTTGATCAAAGAGATGACAGAATAAATACACAAATAAGGTAGTATATAGAAATATTGCTACATGCATCACAATCGCAATAGTGGCTACACTAACTAAATCTATGCAAGTGATAAAACCTCATAGAACTATATGGACACATTGTATCAATGTCAATTTTCTGCCTGTAATATTGTTCTACAAATACATGAAGTGCGATTATTGGTATAAACCAGGTAAAAAGTACATGCGATTTCTCTGTACTAGCTTTGCAACTTCCTGTGACTCCACAGTTGCTCCAAAATTTAAAGTTGTTTTTTTTTTTTTTTAATATTGATAAAGTTGTAGGCAACATACCTTAGAACACTGCTTGTGATTCTGGCACCAGACCAGGGAACCATTGTTCTGCAAAAAAGAAAAAGATATATTGACTCATTAGACAATTTTCTATTTGAAAACGAAATACACCTGTCTGTGTATGATTATAATTTGAAAATATTTGCATTGCAGTTCCGTGGCCACCTAGCAGTTAAGGATCCTGTGTTGTCACTGCTGTGGCTTGGGTCACTGCTGTAGCTTGGGTTCTATTCCTGGCCTGGGACTTCTGCACACCATGCGACGCAGCCAAAAATTAATTAATTAAAAGAGTTGCATTAACAAAAGACAAATCTTGCCATTGTGATTAATGTCTGTCCTTATGAAAGAGAAAATGAGTTTCTAATGGAAATCCTGTTTTGTTCCTGACTTCATGATATATATATATATATATATATATATATATATAAAATGAAGATTTCATGTTGTTTCAAAAGGAAAACTGAGTCATCTCTTGGGGTGTGCTGAGCAATAGAACACATACCGGCAGGAACATGACTCCTAGACATTTCTTCCGTAGTAAGCAGTTTGAGTAAATTTACCAGCTGGCATCCTGGAGGCTTTCTATTCCAACCAATTCAGTGATAAGACTTTGAGCCTGACAGTCAGATCCCACGGGAAAAATCTTCTGTCTCCTTTTCAGCTGGCTGTAACTGACAAGGGACTTCCTATGTCTGCCCCTCAGTTTATCCATCTGTAAAGCCTAAGGACAGTATCTCCTCTGTGAAGTCAGTGGGAGAACCAAGGGAGGGAATCTGTGCAAACCACTCAGCATGGTCTGACAGTCAGTCACTCAGTATATACCAAACACCAGGACGATAATCTTCTATCCCTAGTATGTGAACTTCTGCTTGAAACTTGTTATTCCACCTGACTACATTGTTGGTGATACTTGGGTTGTGTTATGTAACATCACACTGTGCTAGGCTAGGGTGGTAGGAAGCAATAATAGAAGCCGATAATGAAGATGTTGTGTCCTCCAGTTCTTTGAAGTTTGGGCATGAGATGAAGTAGTCCATTTCTTATGTTTGAACACCTGAACTGTTAATTTTAAGAATAGCAGGATAAACAGAATGGTATTACCTTTCTTTGCAGCTAAGAGCAATGAACATGGAGCCAATGAGACGTCTTTTAGAAAATATTCTTGTAATAAGTTTATTGATATAGAATTCACATTTACAGAAGTCACTCATTTCACGTGTACAGCTCAGTGGGTTTTAGTGTAAAGGCTATGCAACCATGAAGGTTCATGATGTGTGGGCCTTTCCATCACACCACACAGAAACCCGTACCTCTTACCAATCCCTCCCCCTCCCCGGGCCTGATGACCATTAATCTCCTTTCCTTCTGATAGATTTACCCAGTCTGGACATTTCACATAAGCAAAATCACACGATCCGTGGGCTTCTGTGTGTGGCTGCTTTTATAAAGTTGTACGTTACATCAAATGCCACAGTCTTGTTGCTTCATCCATACTGTCATCTATGTCAACCCTTTGACCTTTCTCATTGTCAAATTCCCTTGTGTGGATATTAGCTCATCCACTCCCAATAAGACATCTTGACATATCCCATCCGCAATAATATATCCTAATAATATTCGATTCCCCGAACCACTGGGTAGATGTCAACAGTATAGGGTTAGAAATTTTCCTCTTTTCTGTGAAGATCATGAGGCCAAAAGGTCTCCGTCCCACAGGAAAGCTCTAGCTCTTCAATCTCTCCATCACACCGCCCTAACGCTCTGCTCTACAGGCTTAACTCCCCCAAAGGCTGCATATTCCTATGATTTTAGATAAGTCTGGGATCTGCTGCTCATCCCTTTACCAAGCCCTCCTCATCCACAGCTCTCATCTCTCTCACCAACGTTCATCAGGCTCATAAGCAGGGGCTGAAGCTGGAGCTGAATACAAACTTGGGTGAGGTTAAGTCTGATCCTGGGAGGGTTTATACCAGCGACATCATTAGGTTGGGCAGAGGCCAAAGCTGGACAAATAGAGCATGTGGTTTAATTTGTGGAAATGACATGCTTGCAGAAAGAGTGCATGAAAGAAGACATTATGGGCAAACTGGTGTATCATAAAAGGAGCCGTTGGCCTGGTGACACACTCAAAGTTCACAGGGGGGTTAGGTGGACTGCGATGTCATAAACAGGGTGACAACTGCACAAACAGCAGGGGACAAATGTTGAGAAGTATATTATTATGGGAAAGCTGAGAGGAGGGTCCAGGGTAGCATTGGAGAACTTCTATCCTCATCAAATTTTCTAGGAAGGGTCCTTCCTCCTTGTCCCATGCAGGGGTGCATCCTGCTGGGACCTCCAAGGGCCACATCTGTCAGAGCACATCCTGGTCCCATGGCAAGTGCTTTGTGCTCCTGGCCCAGAGATGGAAACCAGGGAAGTCCCTTCTAAAGAGACTCAAGGCTAAAGTGAATGGACTCCAGTTTGGATACAAGGTCAAGGCCAGATCTTTACTCACCAGGATCATGTTTCTGAGGACCTTCTGCCTCTCTGAGTCAAGTCAGAGGGTCTGCTCCTTGCTCTGAGAACTTTGACCTGGGACCAGCTTCCACCTCCTTCCCATCCAGGTCTTTCCTTGCCTGGAGAGCTAGGAAGGACCTCTGCAGCCCTGCCTCTGCTGCATTTGCAGGATCACTCTCGAGAGATGAATCTTACTCTCTCCTGCTGGGATCTATTTTCTCTGATCTAAGTCTTAGCTCCTCAACCAGTGTGTGGTCCAAGAGACTGGCCTTCCTGCTTCCTCTTTGCTTGAAAGTTTCCCTGGTTCTCAGAGATGGCATCCATCCAAGGCCAGGCGAGGGTAACAGAGTGAAAAAGTAGGCTTGACAACAGCCGCTTGTCCCAAAAGAGCAGTTGACAAGAATACTATTAATGGGATATGATGCCCCTGACATGGTCATTATCAAATAAATGATGTTATGAGGACACGACTGGCCACTTCTACATGGCAGGCACTTGCTCTGTGTTTGACATACTCCCGCCACATAATCATCCCATGTGTGGCACAAGCTTCGTTTATCTGTTTTACACTAAAGAAAGCAAGAGTCACAGAGGGCCACTGAAATAGGCACATCCTGAAGCCAGTGGTTAGACTCAACAGTGACTGCCACACTGACGAAAGCTGAGTGAGACAAAGGGTGACGTTTCGCAGTGGGCTGTGAAGGAAGCTCCAGATTTACAAGCCTGGAAGGAGGTATGGGTCCAGCTGGTCCTGACCGTCATAAGGACATCAAGTCGATGGGCTGGAGCAGAGACAAGGAGAGGAGACCGGTGCACAGGTAGAAAGCAGATCACAGTGGAGTTTGGCTTATCAACGGAAATACTTTTTTTTTTTAATTTAGTAACTGTCACAGGGTTAAAAAAAATTAAGGATGAGAGCTGTGAGGAGCTCTGGATATGGCATACCTTGGTCAGAAACCTTTTTGTTCCCTTTGTAGGTAAAATGGCCAAAACCTTAACAGCAAAACCACAAAGAACCTGTCAAAGATTGCCTTAAGTAGCCCAGCAAATGCAACCTCTGTCTACTGCCAGGCCTACCCAGAGACACAGTGCCCCCATCCTATTGGCTCCAACACCCCAAGAGCCACAAAGCCCATCTGGTATTTACACCTTATTGGGAATTAACATCAGTGCACTCCCTCAACCAAAGCATTTTCATTCGAAGCAAAATTTCTCATTAATCATAAAATGAAAAGCTGTCATTAGAAAGAAATATTTGGGGCAAGAGCAAGCAGCCAAGAATGATTATTACGATTATAATCATTTTTTTTTATTACTGAAGATAGTATGTCATGGCTTGCTTGGGAAGATTAAAAAGATAATCCATGTATGTCGCAAAATGTTTGGCACAAGGTAGATGTACCAAAAAGGGAAAAAAAAGCCATTGTGATTAGTGATGTGCTTGTTTGCCATTGTTATTGTCTTGAGGAGTGGGGGAGTGACCTTGGACTTTAAGATCTGCCAGCTCCTGAGTGCAACAGGCATTCTATGCTAACCCCTTCCAGCTCACTAGTGAGGCTCAAAGGCAGGGAGGGTCTTTTCCCCGAGTGCTGGCAATCTTCCAATGGTTGCTAATGTGATGAGGGGGCAACGGTAATATTTTTGCTTTCACTGCCTTTGATTGGCTGTTTGTATAGCCTTGAGGGTGAATGGTCTATGCATTTTTACCATTTCTGTTTTGGAGAGTTTACCCCTTTCTGAGCAACGGCAGCAGCTATTAGAACCAATTAGATTGAATAATCATTTGTCTGTAATAGACACTGTAAAATTTCTTCCAGGACATCACTTGTCTTTTTGAATTTATTCATGGGGTTTCTTTCAAGCAAAAATGTTCCCCCCACACACATACACATTTCCTCCCCAAATGTATCTCTATTTCCTTTTTGGTTTTGGGCTTTCCTTTTTTTTTCTTAAAATAATCCCCCCACCCCTAGTCAAAGTTTTGCAGCTGTTCTATGCTTTTGCCTTTATTAACCAGCATCTGCCATATGATTTAATTCATCTCTACATAGAACTTCTAAGACCCCTGCCTGATGGCATCAAGGATGTCTGTAAATCCCCGAGTAACTCCAGCCACTGTGTTTTGGCCAGGTGTGCACCTACATCGCACCATCCACCTGCTTACCTGGAAGCTTTCTGAGCAGCACAGCAATGGAAAAATACAAGAATCCAGTACATTTCGACATCCCGCCTGGGGGGAAGTTTTTAGCCAGATTACGATAGGCTTCACCAGTTAAGCCGCTTGACAACACAAAATAAAATACAGTATGGGCAATAAAGTCTCATTCTGGCTTAGAGCCAGCAAAATAAAGAGACAAAGTACATGAGGCATGAAAGGCGTTTGCCTCTAGAATCATCACTGTAACCTCCAGGTAGGATCAGACAGCGGGACTTTGTAATTATACAAAGATTACATCCTGTATTTTATTGGTTTAACTAGATCAAACATGAATGCCAGTCAATCCAACTTTCAAAGAGTTTATATAAGTTCAATCAGCTGCACCCAGACACTATCTCAATGACATTTTCAAAGTCTCTCCAGTCCTAGCCTTTTGATTTTTTTCCTTAAAGAAAAATAATTCTTCAAAAGCTTCAAGTAAAGAAAACACTTCACTCAAAGACACCCCACAAGGGAAGGATAAATGGAGATGAAAACTAGTTATCTATATACAACCACGTGAAAAGAAAAAAGAGAATTAGAAGAGATCCCACGTTTTTTAGCATAAGCAGGTGTTGGAGTGGCAGGGCAACAAGGACTGGCGAGTGTGCCATTTTGAAAAAGGAACACTGAATGACTGTCCAAGAGCAGGACAGAACATCTGACCTGAAACTGTTCCAGAAAACCCATGAGACCTAAACTTTACCACTCCACCCTATGAAACTACAAATAATTTGCTGTGACTCTCAACGATTTTGTTTTCCTGTTCAGTGTAAAGTGTTTACTTTTAATTTTTTCAAATTGTTATTTCCCCAATACAATTTTTTTCCTACTGTAGAGCATAGAGCATGGTGCCTCAGTTACACATACAAGTATACATTCTTTTCTCCCCCATTAGCATGCTCCATCATAAGTGACTAGACATAGTTCTCAGTGCTACACAGCAGGATCTCATTGTTAACCCATTCCAAAAGCAATAGTCTGCATCCATTAACCCCAAGCTCCCAATCCATCCTCCCCCTCCCTCTAGGCAACCACAAGTCTATTCTCCAAGTCCATGAGTTTTTTTTCCTGTGGGAAGGTTCATTTGTGCCGTATATTAGATTCCAGAAGTAAGTGATATCATACGGTATTTGTCTTTCACTGACTTACTTCACTCAATATGAGAGTCGCTAGTTCCATCCATGTTGCTGCAAATGGCATTCTTTTGTCCTTTTTGATGGCTGAGTAGTATTCCATTGTGTATATATACCACATCTTCCCAATCCAATCATCTGTCAATGGACATTTGGTTTGTTTCTATGTCTTGGCTATCGTGAATAGTGCTGCAATGAACGTGCAGGTGCATGTGTCTTTTTTAAGGAAAGTTTTGTCTGGACATATGCCCAAGAGTGGGATTGCTAGGTCATATGGTAGTTCTATGTATAGTTTTCTAAGGTACCTCCATACTGTTCTCTACAGTGGTTATACGAGCTTACATTCCCACCAATAGTGCAGGAGTGTTCCCTTTTCTCCACAGCCCCTCCAGCATTTGTTATTTGTGGACTTATTAATGACATTCTGGCTGGTGTGAGGTAGCATCTCATAGTAGTCTTGATTTACATTTCTCTAATAATCAGGGATATTGGGCATTTTTTCATGTGCTTGTTGACCATCTGTATATCTTCCTTGGAGACATATCTATTCAGGTCATTTGCCCATTTTTCCATTGGGTTGTTGGTTTTTTTGCTGTTGAGTTGTATGAGTTGTTTGTATATTTTAAAGATTAAGCCCTTGTCAGTTGCATCATTTGAAACCATTTTCTCCCATTCTGTAGGTTTGTCTTTTGTTTATGTGTAAAAACAAAAGACCCACAATTGCCAAAGCAATTCTGAGGAACAAAAACCAAGCAGGAGGCATAACTCTCCCAGACTTCAGGCACTATTACAAAGCCACAGCCATCAAGATACTGTGATCCTGGTACCAAAACAGACATACAGACCAATAGAACAGAACAGAGAACCCAGAAATAAACCCTGACACCTATGGTCAATTAATCTTTGACAAAGGAGGCAAGAACATGAAATGGGAAAAACGTAAAGCTTTTAAAAATGAAGGCATGTTTTAAAATTTAGGAATTCGTTTTAATCCAGAACATTTTCCTATTATTTTGGAATTATGGAATAAAAGAGTTGATTTCATTTACTATGCTGAGGATATTCCCTTCCATTGCCAATACGCTCCCAAGTGTCTCATGTTTTCAACAGCATCTAAAAGAGGACTTCAGGAGACCTGAACTGAGACTAAGCATTTCCACGGCTCGAAAGATTTTTTTAAAAGTGAATCTTTGTCGCTGATCATCACAACTATGTATTCATTGAAAATATTCCTCAGGAAGCTTACGTGCATATTACTAAGTGAGAGAAGCCCATCTGAAAAGGCTACTTATTGCATGATTCCTACTCTTAGACATTCTAGAAAAGGCAAAACTCTGGCAACCATAAAAGGATCAGTGGTTGCCAAGGGTTGAGGAGGGTGGGGCATGAACAGGCAGAGCCGAGAGGGTTTCAGAGCAGTGAAACTACTGTGTATGATACTGTAGCGGTGAATGCATGCCCTTATACCTTTGTCTAAACCCAGAGAATGTTCAAGAGTGAAGCCGGGTGTAAACTATAGACTTGGGGTGATGATGACATGTCAGTGAAAGTTTATCGGTGAAGCAAATGTACTACTAGGGAGGGATGTTGATGACAGGAGAGCCTATGCCTATGTGGGGGCAGAGGATATATGGAAACTCTTTGTATTTTCTGCTCAGATTTGCTGTGCACCTGAAACAGCTCTAAAACCCAAAGTCTACTTAAAAAGAAAAAAGAAGCTATGTGTTTATAGCTGCTGTTTATAAATAAGATTTCTTTCAAATGTATAGATCATCCTAAGTAAATACACAGGCTTGTCATTAACCAGTGCACCTAAAAATATTTCTCTCTGGATTCTACAAATCCCTCACAATGAGTTGCATTCTATGGGGAAATACTATTTGATCACACACAGACACCTCTGCAGACGCCCAGCCTTCCCTGCTGGCCCCCTGCCACCGGAATGCGTGCCCTGGCCATAGTCTCTGCTTCTCTGCTTTACCCCTGGCAGCTTGCCTGGGAATGAGAACCTTTGTAAGTGCTGTCCTCCCACCCAGACCTTGTCTCTCCCCAAGTCAACTTCCATACATCCTTCAGGTTACTGCAAATGCCACTTCTTCCAGGAAGCCTCTCCAGACTCCCTCTCCCTGATGGCAACAGCTCCCCTGTTGCACGTGCTCTCGTGGCCCCCAGCACGTCTCTTCTAAAGCACTCCATCATGGTTGGCAAGTCGAAATGTATGTGTATTTCTTTTTCTTAATGATCACCGCCCCCACCTCCACTGTCACCTATGACCTCCTTGAAGACAGCGTCTGTCTAGATCTCCCCCTCATCGTTGGTGCCCTCATAATCTTCACGGATATTGATTGAATCAATACATGAATGGAATACGGAGTCACACACATGGATTGAAATGTTCACCATGAGGCCACTAGGAACTGAAAAGAATGCCAAACACATTTTTCATCTTTGCTGGGTAGAGCTTTTAGGAAACAGCATCATTATTTTGCTTCCTATAGAGTAAAGGCCCAAGATATTTGGCGTGAGTGTATGAAAAACAGAGCAAACAAGTATATTCAGAATCGGGTACCAATTATTTAAGAAATAATCATGTGAATGATCTTTTTATAGATGTACCTAAAATCATCTAAAGTAAATTTATAGCATGGGAAGTGTCAGGCTATGCTATACGGGAAAACATTACGTTTTATGAATACTTTACTATGAGTTTTCAGAAGACCTATGTGCACAGATTCTATCTGTGGGAGAGGACTAGATGAGAAGGCGCTTTTTTCCACTTCCTGTCCCTGAGAGAATGATAGGGCCCAGCACGGAATGTGAGATAACTGGCTTCTCTTACCCATCTTCCAGCAACAGCCTTACAACTTTAATCTCCTCCAAGAGGCTGCATTGCCTCATTCATTCTTGCCACAGCTACGATTCTGGATATACACTCCCTCGATATAAATTCTATTCTCAAATATTACCATATTTGGTAAGAGCAGTTATATCTTCAGGAGAAAATTCTGATAAACTGTGCACTCTCCAGAAAATCACACAAAGCCCTGGAAGATTTCAAGACGGAATCAATGACACACGCTGATAAATCCAACCTTAGGTAGCTGTAGAGAGAGAGCATGAAATGTAATCCCTAAAATTTAGTAAAAGACTCGTATTACAAAGAAAGGGACACATGAGCAATAGAGGACCCCCAGGGGTGAAACAACTACAGCCTTGTTCCTGGGGAACCTAAAACACAAAGAAACATCTGTATGCATTTTCTTCTTCTCCCCGCTCCTCCTGCACAGCAGGGATAAGAAAAAAGTTTGATGAACGCAGACCTGAAGGCAGGCATGCTCAAACATCACTCTCAAGTGTTTACTTCGCTTGTACATTGTGTGGATGCTCCCAATTCCAGGAACCTCTCACCAATCACCACGCCTGCCCATCTAGAGAGTAAACAAACACGCAGGCAATGAAGTACCCAGGTGGGCAGGGCTCAGGTATGGGGTTCTTGGGGTAGGTATGGCTGCCGCAAAGTGCCGGAAGGGTTCTTTCCAAGGTGGGTGATGTTGGTCGGCCATACCTGCTTCTGTTTCCAGCCCTGACTTCTGAAGTGTCCCTGACTTTCCTTTTAAGGATTGATGGGTGTCTGGGTGATAGTGGGAAAGACAAGACTAGGAAGAGAAGGGAGGAGCTATAGGGGAGGCCAGCATGCTCAGACATCAGTGGAAAGAATAGAGAAGACAGACAGAAAGGGGCCCCAAGCTCTGGGGTAAGTGGCCTCCTAGGTCCCTGGGCATAAACATGAGACGTTAAAAGCCCTTTAATATGAAAGCACATTTTTCTTTTGTCATCAAGAGGTGAAGGCGAACCTGCACTGTTTAAGATTACAGCCCAGCCACACAAGAGCCATTGGCGGGAGAACTGCCACCAGCCGCCAGTGTCCCTCAGCTGTCCCTCTGCTGGGTGTCTGAACGAGGAGGTGGCACTTTTCTGATTCTAGGATGCTACACTTAGTTCTATAGCTTCGGTTCAGTCTCCATGGTAACGAGGACTGTCTCACCTTGGACGTGGGGTCCCCACAAACATCCCAGCAGTCCACAGTAGTTAGAGACGAGGCACAGGAAGTCTGGTGGGAAAGAGGAGGCACTAAGTTCTTGAAACAGGATTCGTGACGAGGATCCACTTGTCTGGACCTAGAACATACCCTTTCAACACCCTTAGGCATGCTGCTGAGATATCACACCCCATGGGGACACACCACCCAGACTGGAGACTTCAGATGGTTTCTGAAGTCGGGGTGTCTTTTATCACAACTGTGATGAATGTACCAAAGTCACTGGGGGCCAGGTGGCAGTCATGACATGGAGGTCAACCTTTCACACGTGTCAACATGTGGTCCCGGCTGTGCACACTATCGCTATTTAAACTGAGTTGTGTACCTTGTTGGTTCTACACGTGATGGGTATAAGTACCATTAAAAGGTGATTCCTGCTGTGGCTCAGTGGGTTAAGAACCCAACTAGAACCCATGAGGATGCAGATTTGATCCGTGGCCTCCCTCAGTGGGTTAAGGATCCAGCATTGCCACGAGCTGTAGCATAGATTGCAGATGGGGCTCAGATCCCATATAGCTGTGGCTGTGGTGTAGGGCAGGAGCTGCAGGTCTGATTCAGCCCCTAACCTGGGAACTTCCATATGCTGAGGGTGCAGCCCTAAAAAGACAAACAAACAAACAAACAAGTTAAAAGATGATTAAAGTAATTACACTAAAATTTGTCATGGAAAGGAAAAATTATTCTGTTCTCAGAAATGCAAAGAATAAAGAGGTGTAGTAAATATTCATTGTGGAAACTATTCATGGAACTTTCATATTTTCAAATGTTCTTGCTACCAATAACTAATACGTCCTAGGATTTAAGAAGGAATGTGTCATATGTGGATGAATCTGTGCTCCACATTCTTATTAATTAATGTCTGCAGAAAAGGATTCACCATCTCATGCACAACTGCAAAGGAAGGCAGAAGAAATTACCACAGCTCTTGAACCAGATGAAAGGTGTTACAAGAGATGAGTGAGGCCAAATGGTGCTTTGTGAAAGATGATCGCTAAACCATGTGTCATTATTTATTATCATTTTAAAAAAAATCTTAGGGTTACATAGAAATGGATATCCTGTCCACAGCTTCTTAGATCCAGTGAAATCTTGTATCTCAATATATGCACGCTGGCTCTCCACAAAGCCCCTCCTTCTCTGTATGACACATCTTTTTTTTTTTTTCTTTCTTTTTTCTTTCTCTCTCTGTCTCTCTCCCTTTTTCTTTTTCTTTCTCCTAGGGCTGCAGATGCAGCCTATGGAAGTTCCCAGGTGAGGGGTCAAATCAGAACTAGAGCTGGCCCGGCCTACACCACTGCCATACCAATGCAGGATCCGTGACCCACTGAGCGAGGCCAGGGATCGAACCTGCATCCTCATGAATACTGGTCAGATTTGTCTCCAGTGAGCCATGACTCCCCTGTGACACATCTTGACAGTCCCTCTTTTGGGGGCCGACCCGCTTTCCCCAATCGGCATCCAGGAATGATCAGTGAGGGATTTGCAGAGTAGATCACTCTTTTCTAGAAAGTGGTCTGGGAGGATAAGGTGCAGGGCGTGGCCAGGGGACGTAGGATGGCCTGTCCACACCACAGGCCCTGAATCGAGGTAAACCAGGATTGTTTCTGAGCATCTCCCCAGGGCCATGCATGGACAATCCCCACAGCAGGAAGCTGGGAGGAAAGAGCTTCCTGTGCAGTGTGCTTTTCCCTAGGTCCCCAGAACTGAGATGAGTTTCCATAAAAAGTGCATGTAACGGGGGGAGTTTTAAGAAGCGAAGTGAAAGGTGGCCCAGAGCAGAAGCAAAGTGACAGGTGGAGTTGACCATAAGTGCAGTGGGGGACTAACGGTTCAGACCTTTACCTGGAGCTCACAACTGTGGATTCCTGGTACCACCGCCACACAGGGGTGTGTGGTTTTCTCTGGCAGCACCCAGCACCCAACTGACATCCAAGTAGCAGTTTTAGAGCTTGATAGATTTAGAGTTAGAATTGTAGAGCTAGAGAGTCACCAGAGCACGAGAAAAATCAAACTACTGAAAAAAAGAAAAAAGAATAAAATGAGGCATTGCAACCTCTAGCTAGGACTCCTCAGGAAATTAAGAGAAGGGCGAATGTAACAGCACTTTCAAAGGTCCTGCTTCAAGAATCACGCAGGAAATCTGGTAGACACGGAGCTTCTCAGGGCCTGACTCAGCAGATCTAGACTGGACCCTGGACTCTGTACATTCACAGATGCCCGGATAGTTCTTACCATGTGGCACACATGTAAACTCTAGGCCAACGGACTGTCTGCGGTCATGGAAAGTGGGTCTTGTGGCCAAGGGTACAGAGCAGGTGTGGAAAGTAAAGCACTAGAATGGTATGTGTGTGCTCAGCATGGAAAAGCAGAATTGAAGAGGATAAGACAGAAGAGGTCCATGGGTGAGAGAAGCAGGGTATGCCAAAGACTGGAACTGTGTTATTCCAGAAGAGAATTCTGTTGTGCAAAGGAAGAGTCCATAGGTAATACTGCCATGGACCATCCAGACCACCACCCCGCCCCCTGCAACATCCTGCGCTGAAATGAACCTTCTCTTGGCTACTGAGAGTGTTGAAAGCTGACTGCTCACAGCTGAACTCCCTCCTTCCCCACCAGGAAGTTGTACTTGGCTGAAGACAACAAGCCCAAGGCCATGCTCCTAGGAAGCCCATATCCAACAACTGCTGGCTGCTGGTTTGCAAAGGATCAGCCTCCCTGTCCCATTCAGGGTAACTTTCAAAGCAGCCAAAGCTCCAGAGTGTGTCCTGGGATCCACCATGGCCATGACCGCTACTGCCCTGCAGCCCAGCTCCTTCTCCTGCCCCAGGCTGCATCCTTCACTCCCCACCAACACCCACAGGGGCTGATCCTGAGAACACCACCAGGTAACGTTCTGAGTTCAGATCTCAAATTCTCAGAATATGCTTCGTGAATAACACAACCCAGGAAAATTATTTACCTTGCCCTATACATCAAGGCTGAGAGAATGCACTTTCTCTAATGCAAAGGCTTTTGGAAAAAGCTAAACTTCAACAAAGGCAAGTACCTAGGAAGCACATTTCTCAAAAAAGATGAGGGTGTTGAAGAGATTAATCCCCTGGTGGGAAGGTATAAGAGCAGCAAGTGCAGCCCCTCCAGGGAAGAAGACAAAGGTGGCTTCACAGAAAACAGCTGGTGAGCTGGGCAGCATTTTAGCCCGAGGACACATCTCATTTCAAGTCCTGACAAGCTCATCCTCCATCAACCAAGCTAGTTTAGGATGCAGGAAAATTTTACTTCAGGTTTAATACATTTTTCCAGAAAGGAAGAACTGTGGTCTCTTGAGCATATTCACCAAAGAACATATTGTTACTCCAGTATGTTTCAACTTGTTATTGGCAGCTATTTTCATCTGTGCTTTTAAACCCACTTTTGTGTGAGGCTGTGTAGCAAACAATTGAAAGGAACAGTAAAAACATTTTTAAAAAAACACGTCAAAGCTTCTCTGCAGACTTAGAACCATTATCAAAGCAGAAAAAAATGCAAGAGGCATGTGGAACAGTAACTTAAAAACATAACTTTACACCACTCTTAATTACATCCCTGACTATCATTCTCTGGAAAGATACTGCCATGTGCTACATATTTACAACTCGCTAATGTATACTTTAAGCAACATTAAATGACTCATAATGTTTAACAGTCTTCTTAGGTCTTAAGTGTTGTTGCTGTTGTCTTTTTACTGCAGGCTATTGTATATGTGAAGAAAATCGAAAATTAGGAGAAACTACAGGAACCTGGTCAGCTGATAAAACAAGATCTCTGAGGGACACTGGGATTCAATCTTGTCCTCCCCGGAAAAGCTAGTGTACAAAAGCTACACATGTTCATAAGCAACTGAAGATTAATTATTACACAACAGCTTACTGAGGGCTGTTAGGATTCTGACTCTACAGTTCATCACCTGAGCTGTGCAGGATACACGACCTCGTCTAACACTCCAAACAGTCACCTTCTGTGCAAAGTATTCACATCTATGGGCATTTCTGTCCATCACCCTCCCTGAGAAAGGACAAGATCTATTTCACTAGGGCCAAGCCTATTCTCTAAGTATAACCAAGACAAGAAAAAGGACGCAAATCATGATGGCAAATACACACTCAACATGTTTGTAAACTGTAGGAGTCTGACTCTACTCCTACCATGTAATTACAAAGGAGAAAAGACCTTTGAGGGTCATTTAATCCATCTTGTTGAAAACAAGATGAACATAACTCCTTAATGACATGTCATTGTCTTACAATACAAGGAACGTTCCAACTGGAAGAAAAGGATACAGTGTCCCAGGAACACGTTACCCAGTTTCATCAAATTTTCCATCCCTGAATTCCTACCCAAACCGCTCACATCTTTTAGAGAGCAGAGGGGTGAGAAATCGTTAATTTTCAGACTTTGTGCCTGCTAATATTTTATTCACTAATGAACTAAAGCCTTTAATAAGCCTCCTCCAAAACATTTACAATGCCTACAACAAGAGGTCCTAACAAGATGAAAAAGACACAACACTGGATCCACCCTGAGTTCAATGAGGGACAGCCACAGAGATATTCTTTAGCCCCACAAGAATCAGGGGCAGGATGAGGATAATGAGGTCGACAGCCTACACCTTGGAAGTAGACATGAAATGGGGAATATTTTCAGAAAATGCCTGAGGAGACGGCAAAGGGCTAAATGGTTTGAAGGGACAGTGTAAGTGTCCAGCAAGGACACCAGACCTCAAAATCATCTGTGGCCACACAGGTCCCTCAGAATAACGGCTTTGAACAGCACATGAAAGCCGCTAGCAACACGAGCAACACCAGATTCTGAGGAATGTTCTAGATCCTGAGAACTTAGACATTTAATGAAGATTCAAGTCCAATATCCTCTCTTGATAGCTGCAGAGTGGGGAACAGAAAATATAAAAATCCCAAGTAAGTCATGCCCTCTGCCACTGGCCCTCCAAATGTTGCCTTTAAAATCCCTTCTCTGAAAGCCACTGGGGAGTTCAGGACTTTTGAGCTCCAGATGCTCATTCTCTGCACTTGGTGCCCTGCAGATAAATGCTGTACTAGCCTTTGCCATGACCCTAGGTCAGTAGATTGGCTTTGCTTGCAGTGGAGGGAAGACCCAAGTTCAGTTCAGTAATAAGGGCAGCAAATCCAATGTTCACATGGCCTTCTACCTGTATCCCCACATCTGTGCACGTCTGTGTCCAAATTTCCCCTCTGTAAAGAACACCAGTCATACTGAACAAGGGGCTCATCCTACTCAAGTATGACTGCATCCTGACTGACTAAATCTCCAGCTTAAGGGCATTTTCTGAAGTCCTTGGAGGTTAGGGCATCAACCTATGGATTTGGGGAGTGGAGGATGCAGTTCAACTCATCACATTGATGTTTTAAACATAAAACGAAGCCATGGGGCCAAGTCTATGCCATTTCAACCACACCCCAACCTCCACCCACATGGAGAATTAACCTTAATATTTGTATGCATTTTTCCCATTTGCCTCGAAAAAAAAAATCACTGTTTATTCCCTACCTTTGGGTCCCTGCCACCTCCCAGTGTGTATCAGAGCACAACACCTCACTGATGATGGCTAGTCCCCCATGTTTTACATAAAGTACTTAAATCTTAAAGCACATGTTTGCATCGTAAGGAGAGGATTGTCAAACATGATGTAGGCTCTTGGTGAACAAGAAGCCCAGGTATTGGTGAAAACAAGCCACTTAAATAAGCAATCACACAGTCACAATGAGATGATGTGGCCAAGCCCAGAACGTGTCCTACCCTGGAGGGGACCAACCTATTCTTATGGTGCTCTTTCTACCATGGTCTGGAAGGTGGCAACTTCATATTCTTGACTTTTGTTCATACCAGGACCATAACTACCAATGACATTTGCTGTGTGAGGTCTCTGTTCAGGAGTCTTCCTCTTGATCCAGATTTCCTGAACACATGTGGTCAAAGGAAGCTGAAGGGCTCCTGTCCCAGCAAGAAATTGGAGCCACAACCAAGTTTCAAAAGTGATGACAGCCAACCGTGACTCAAATCCTCTCGCTTGACAAATGACTACACTGAAATTGAGTGTGTCCTCAATGACATCCCTACAGAGGAAGCCACCACGGACTCCTACGTAATGCGCCAAATCTCAATAAATGGTACGTAACCTAGAATGAAAGAGGTTGGTCAGAAGAACAATGTTGAGGCTGGGAGGCAGAGAACATAGTTTCAGTACTGGAATGTGGCACATCTCACCAAGGGGAGAAAGACACTACAGAGAAGCCCTGAAGCATAAATAAGTCTACAACAGTGGTTCTCAAAGAAGGACCCTGGGACCAGCAGCATCAAGCCTCACATGGGAGCTTATGAGACATACAAATATCGGGTCTTACCCTGGAGGCCTCACCTCGGTCTCCAGGCATCTTCATAAAAAAACAACTCTGGCGGAGTTCCTGTTGTGGTGCAGTGGTTAATGAATCTGACTGGGAACCATGAGGTTGTGGGTTTGATCCCTGCCCTTGCTCAGTGGGTTAAGGATCCGGCGTTGCCATGAACTGTGGTGTAGGTTGCAGACACAGCTTGGATCCTGCGTTGCTGTAGCTCTGGCGTAGGCCAGTGACTACAGCTCCGATTCAGCCCCTAGCCTGGGAACCTCCATGTGCCACAGAAGTGGCCCTAGGAAAAGGCAAAGAGCCAAAAAAAAAAAAAAAAACCTCTATAGGAAGATGTTAAGTATTGCTCAGAATGACAGTGAGGAGAAAAAGCACAGTGGACTAGAACGGTACTCTCAGTCCCTCCCCCTACTATTTTTCAAAATAAATGATGACAGCTGTGAAGCTTGACAAGGGTGCTTCCCGGTTCATAAACTGTGCCCAGGAGACGCATTATGGCTTGGCTACTGGCATGCTGACTAGCAGAGGTTAGGGATTAATTTTAAATTATCAAGCTAATTACTCACAAGCATTAATAGTAACCAGAGACAATATGTTGTCAGAAAACATGAACTGAATTCCATTGCTGTTATCACTATAACCATCTGAAAAATGTCTACTTGAAAAAAACATTCTTTCCACTTGCATTCCTACAGAATATCTTAGTTACCTCTTCTGGAATATGCTCAATAAATCCTAGAAGTACTGACATTAATACTGAAGCAAAATCTACCACCTTGATATACACATATAGGATGAAGGATTCAGGTTATAGTTTAGCTAAGTTCACGTGTAGTGGGGAAAATCTAGGCAGGAAAAAAGAATTCCTAGAGATACATGGGTTCCCCATTCTAATTGACTTTATTAAGTCAGATTTTTGTCACATGGTTTTCTTGTGATATATGCCTCTTCACTGTGCTAATGTATGAGTTATTCATTATGGAGTACAGATTAATTAATCAAACTAAAATAGAGCACCTCGTAGTTCATTATACCCTGACTTATATGATATTCTAGCCCACTCATCATAATTCTGGGTTATTTTAATATGAACTTCAAAATATAGCTTGTTTTAATGAGAGATCACTTGAGAAAACATGATGAATTAAATGGGATGCAAGAGAAAGAGCAATAACCCCAAGACTTCACTTTGCCAAAAAAAAAAAAAAAAAAAAAATCAGTTCCCCCGAAAAAAGTGTTATCTGCAGAATTATAATCACCCAGCATCTGGGAAGTCAGGTATGTTTTCATAATGGAAGAGATGACCTAAAATTCAATGACCTTTTCTCCTTATGCAATACCTATCCAGGATTTCAAATTTCAATTTAAAAATCTACTTGAGCTATTGCCATGCAACACATGGCAACAGAAGATCTTTAAATGGTAAAAGTATATGAAAGATCTGAATTTCACCCTCTACCTCTAGAACAAAGCACTTGCA
The DNA here is from genome assembly GCF_054392235.1 of Sus scrofa. Lineage (NCBI taxonomy): Eukaryota > Metazoa > Chordata > Mammalia > Artiodactyla > Suidae > Sus > Sus scrofa. Next base: position 8,663,790 of record NC_139401.1, read on the forward strand.
AAGAAACTTCAATGGGTACTTTTTTTAATTAAAAAAATAAATTTAAAGATTTATTTTTAAAACGTTTTAATGAGACAAAATTGAGGAGACCTCTAAGATGGCAGAATAGAAGGACTGGAGCTCAACTTCTCTCCTAAAAACAACAAAATTCACAACTAAAGGCTGAGCAATCTCCACCCAAATGGACCGGAAACCTTAAAAAAGATACCCTACTCCAGAAGACAAAGAGGCGGTCACATTAAGAGGTAGGAAGGGTGGTTTTGCGATATAAACAACACCATACCTCCGGGGTGGGAAGCCCCACAGACTGGAAACTAACTGGTTCACAGAGATTCACCTACAGGAGTGAGAGTTCTGAGCCCCACATCAAACCCTCACGTGTGGAGATCTGGCGCTGGGAGAAAGAGCCCCCAGAGCATCTGGCATTGAAGGCCAGTGGGGCTTGTGTGCAGGAGCTCCACAGGACTGGGGGAAACGGAGACCCCATTCTTCAAAGGTGCACACAGACTTTCACGTACACTGGGTCCCAGGGCAAAGCAAAGTCTCCATGGGAATCTGGGTCAAACCTGACTGCAGTTCTTGGAGGACATCCTGGGAAAACAGGGGTGAATGCGGCTTGTTGTGAGGGATGGACATTGAAAACAAAGTCCTCAGGAATAGTCAGCAGCATGCCTTTCTCTGGAGGGGGCCATTTTGGGAAAATCTGGCCCCACCCATCAGTCAGGGCTGAGAAGCCCCAGGGAAAACAACAACCCAGATGGAATCACAGCCCCACCCCTCAGAAAACGGACTACCTAAAGACCCCTCAGGCACACAGCTGCTTCTAATCCCAGCCAGAGGCTAAGCCCCACCCACCAGAGGGATCAGAATCAGCTCCACCTACCAGGGGGCACGCATCAGCCCCTCCCATCAGGAACCCTACAGCAAGCCCCCATACTGACTTCAGCCACAAGGGGTGCAGACACCAGAAGTAAGAGAGGCTGCAACTCTATTATCTGTAAAAAGGTCACCACACCAAAAACCTATAAACATGAAAAGACAGAGGACTATAACTCAGATGAGGGAGAAATAAAAAAACCCAGAAAATCAGCTAAGTGATGAGGAGATCCTTAGCATCCAGGAAAAAGACTTTAGATTGTTGATGCTAAGATGATGCAAGACATTGGAAATACACTGGAGGCAAAAATGGACAACTTACAGGAACCACTGAGCAAAGAGATACAAGATATAAAACTTAATCAAGAAGAGATGCAAAACCCAATACCTGAAATAAAAAATTCACTAGAAGCAGCTAACAGCAGAATACAGGAGGCAGAAGAATGAATAAGCGAGGTGGAGGACAGATTAGTGGAAATTACAGATGCAGAACAGAAAAGAGAAAAAAGCTTGAAAACAAATGAAGAGAGTCTCAGAGAACTCTGGGACAATGGTAAATGCACCAACACCCGTATTATAGGGGTGCCAGAAGAAGAGAGTGAGAAGGGGACAGAAAAAATATTCCAAGAGATAATAGCCAAAAACTTCCCTAACATGGGAAAGGAACCACTCACTAAAATCCAGGAAATGCAATGGGTACCATATAAAATAAACCCAAGGAGGAATACACTGAGACACATATTAATCAAACTAACCAAAATTAAAGACAAAGAGAAAATCTTGAAAGCAGCTAGGGAAAAGAAACAAGTAACATACAAGGGAACCCCACTAAGGCTATCGGCAGATTTTTCAGCAGAAACTCTGCAGGCCAGAAGGGAGTGGCATGATATACTTAACGTGATGAAAGAAAAAAACCTCCAAACAAGAATACTCTACCCAGCAAGGCTCTCATTCAGATTTGAAGGAGAAATCAAAACCTTCACAAATAAGCAAAAGCTGAAAGAATTCAGCAACACTAAACCAGCCTTACAACAAATACTAAAGGAACTTCTCTAGGCAGAAAAGAAAAGACTGCAACAGGATAAAAAAATTCCACAAATGACAAGGCTCACCAGTAAAGGTATATACAGTAAAGATATGAAATCATCCATGCGCAATTATACCACCAAAATCCAAAATCATGAGAAGAGGTGGGTACAAATGCGGGACACTGGAGATGAACTTGCAATTAAGAGAAGAACAACTTAAAACAATCTCATATGCATATAGACTCATATCAAAACTTCAGAATGACTGCAAACCAAAAATCTACAATTGATACACAAACAAGGAATCTCTGAAGAACAAATATATCTCATAGTAAATAAGTGCATAATCCACAATGAAGGGGGTCATTTGACATCATTCTTGGAATGCTGAAGTCTCCTTAGATCTGATTCTGATTTCCTCTCCATCAAAGAATTTATGATAATTATAATTAAATAATGCAACTGTACAATAATACAGTTCTGCAACTGTATTATTCATAACCATTTCTCTCCATGGTACAATGTAAGGTCTATAATGTCTTGTTTATCACATCACCTAGAATGGTATAATGCCTATACTGAAGAATCAATAAGATGTAACAAATTGTGAGGACATATTTATATATTTACACTGTTTTTAACCAATTTATGCATTTTATACTTTACTTATTTTCAAGGGTGTATTACTTTTGTTATTCTTCCAGTTAAGTTATTCTTTTTATTATGCTATATAAAATATTTAATGGTATATAAGGCTTTCTTTTTTATAAATTTTAGTTGCATGATATACACAATTTTAATATAATGCCAATTTTTAAAGAAAAATTGTAAATACTAAATAGTAAAGATGAAAGCCATACAAGATGGGATAAAGTATAGAATAAATTTCCTACATCTCAGAATATTTTCCATTCCACTTCTCCAGAGGGAGTCACTTAATCTCTTTCTTAAGATCCATGATATAATAATCTGTGTGAATGTAATTGTGTTTAAATGTATGTATTTTATTCTGTAAAAAAAAATTTAATTTAGTTTAAAAAAACGTTTTTATGACTTAGTGCAGTTTTAGGTTCATAGCAAAATTAAAAGACAGACAGAGTTTCCAAAGCATCCCCTGCTCACCACATAGGCACAGCCTCCCAGAGATCAATATCCCCACCTCTGCAGCCACATTTGCTACAAGTGATGAACCTACAATGAAACATCATTATCACCCAGAGTCTATAGCTTACAGTAGGGTTTGCTCTTGGTTGTATATGCTATGGGTTTCGATAAGGTATAATGACATATATCCATAATTAAAGTATCATATAGAGTAGTTTCACTGCCCTAAAAATTCTCCATGCTCTGCCTATTCCTTCCTATCCACCCTGACCCAAGCTCTGTCAACCACTGATCTTTTTACTATCTCCATACCAGACTGTCACGGAGTTGGAATCGTAAGCCCAATGCTAAAGACAGCGATGCAGTTTTTTTCATTCAGGAGGATGTTTGCTATAGAATGGAAGCCAAACATTGTTTAGAAACAAGGGCCTCATTCTTTCCTAGATTCTCAAACGGAGACAGGAGTATCTTTCCAAATGCCCACGTTTTAAGTAAACGAGGACATTGTTAATGCAATCAATTTCTTGGTTTTTCTACGTTTATGCTTTCAAAGAAGATAACTGAATATGTAATAAAAGCATATAGATATGGACATTCATATCGGAATACAGATGCTGAACTAGAGACACATCGGTCCAGAGAGATGTGAGTAAAAAGTGATGGAAGTAGACCAGTGGTTGTCAACAGGGGTGATTCTGCCCTGTGGTACGTATTTGTAATGCCGGGGTGGGGGGTGGGGGGGAATGCTCCTGGCATCTAGTGAGTCAAGACCAAAGGAACTGCCAAACATGCACAGCACAGCCCCCACAACAAAGGGCGACCTGATCCCAAAAGGTCAACAGTGCCAAGGCTGAGAAACCTTGAACTGGACATTCTTGGAATACACACACACAAGCACACACACACAGAGAGATACAAATATATGGAAATAACACTTTGGCCCTAATTTCATATGGTTGTTCAAAAAAGAAGAAACTTCCTTTTTTTTTTTTTTCCAAAATTGTGGAGTAATATATGGGAATAGAATCTAAACCAGCTATAATTGAACAAATAAAAATCATTATTAAAAGGAAAGAAAAGAAAAAATTACCATGGACCCTGAACAGACTGAAAATTTTAAATTTTTCATATTACCCAAATATGTGTGAATTTCAACCTAAAAAAAAAGAATATGCAAATATTACTCTATTAAAAATAGGTTTAAAATAGTATGCAAATCCATGGCCCCTGAATAACAGAAAGGTCGAAATAGAAATAGATGTCCGTTCTCATGGAGTCTCACCTCTAAGTATGTTTTTCTCTGGTGATGCTTAACAAGTGAATATATTCCGTCCACAAGTATTTTTTCATGTCTTTGCAGCTGTGAGGACATTATCTCATAGCTCCGGATACAAAAATGTGGAAACAACAACAACAAAAGATATTCCCTACTTTCTTTGAGATTCTGGCCCAATGGGAAAATAACTTCCCAGATGTAGGCCATTTCTGGAATGATCGGCAAATGGGTTTGGCTGTGCTGCTTTCAAAACAGTGCAGCCAAGTGTCAAAATAAAGGAAGGGGAGAGTGGCGGAGGTGGGGAGGGGGGAGGTCAGAAAGGGAGAGAAAATGCATTCCTAGTCAAAGATGGCTACGGAGTATTCACCAGGCCTCTGCCAAGAGCCTACCTGAGTCAAAAGGAGCAAGAGGGAAACTGGAGCCCACACTTTAGGTTTTCAAGGCAAAGTTCTAGTTTTACATGGATCTAATAGCGCAAAACATAGAAGAGAAAAATGAGAAGTCAAGTAAATGCCTATCTTCAACCAATGACTGTTTTTAATGGTGGACAGCATGTTGGGTGATTGCTTTGCATGTCCTCCCCACCAAAGAAATTTAAAAGAATCACAGTTACCCAAACCCTTTTATGGCAACTGGTCTCCTATTTTCTTCTCATCCTTTCGGAAAGTAATTAGTAACGTCTGCATAAACGTCGCATTCTTATCATTAACAGACTTCCACTCCAGAAAGTCAACCTCCAACTTATGCTAAGCTACAGCTTGTAACTTTACCTGTATTTGAGTCACCCCTATGGCAGGACTGCTGGGCAAGAATGGGCCCACCCAGATGCCTGGGTGGTCTTCTGATCCTTGTTTCATAGGAGGTTCCTCCTCTACGGCAAGCACAACCCTGTTCATCCAGGGACATGGACATCCAGGGAGGGATGGACCTCAGAAAGCAAGGGAAAAACAGAAGTAGCTTGTCATGATGGACAGGTGTGGAATTCTGTGTACAGAGATTTCCTAGGGGACAGTTTCTGATTTCCACATGTGGGGATGGCGGTGAAGACAATGATAGTAATGATGATGGTGGTGTTGGTGATGATGGCGGTGATGATGATGGTGGTACTGGTGATGATGACAGTGGGGGTGATGGTAGTGGTCATGATGACCCTAATAATGACGATGGAGGTGATGAGGGTGATAATAATAATGTGGTGGTGGAGATGATGGTGTTGGTGATGATGACAGTGGGGGTGATGGTGGTGGTGGTCATGATGATGCTAATAATGATGATGGAGGTGATGAGGGTGATAATAATGATATGGTGGTGGAGACGATGATAATGATGGTGGTGGTACTGGTGATGGTGACAGTGGGGGTGATGCTGTTGATGATGATAATGATGGTGGTGGTGATGGTAGTGGTGATGGTGCTGGTGATGGTGACAGTGGGGGTGATGGTGGTGGTCATGATGACCCTAATAATGATGATGGAGGTGATAAGAGTGTTAATAATGATGTGGTGGTAGAGATGATGGTGCTGGTGATGGTGACAGTGGGGGTGATGGTGGTGGTCATGATGACCCTAATAATGATGATGGAGGTGATAAGAGTGTTAATAATGATGTGGTGGTAGAGATGATGGTGCTGGTGATGGTGACAGTGGGGGTGATGGTGGTGGTCATGATGACCCTAATAATGATGATGGAGGTGATGAGGGTGTTAATAATGATGTGGTGGTAGAGATGATGGTGCTGGTGATGGTGACAGTGGGGGTGATGGTGGTGGTCATGATGACCCTAATAATGATGATGGAGGTGATGAGGGTGATAATAATGATATGGTAGTGGTACTGGTGATGATGACAGTGGGGGTGATGGTGGTGATGCTGTTGATGATGATAATGATGGTGATGGTGCTGGTGAGGGTGACAGTGGGGGTGATGGTGGTGGTCATGATGACCCTAATAATGATGATGGAGGTGATGAGGGTGATAATAATGATATGGTGGTGGAGACGATGATAATGATGGTGGTGGTACTGGTGATGATGACAGTGGGGGTGATGGTGGTGATGCTGTTGATGATAATGATGGTGGTGGTACTGGTGATGATGACAGTGGGGGTGATGGTGGTGATGCTGTTGATGATAATGATGGTGGTGGTGGTGGTGATGGTAGTGGTGATGGTGCTGGTGATGGTGACAGTGGGGGTGATGGTGGTGGTCATGATGACCCTAATAATGATGATGGAGGTGATGAGGGTGTTAATAATGATGTGGTGGTAGAGATGATGGTGCTGGTGATGGTGACAGTGGGGGTGATGGTGGTGGTGGTCATGATCACCCTAATAATGATGATGGAGGTGATGAGGGTGATAATAATGATATGGTGGTGGAGACGATGATAATGATGGTGGTGGTACTGGTGATGATGACAGTGGGGGTGATGGTGGTGATGCTGTTGATGATGATAATGATGGTGGTGGTGGTGGTGATGGTAGTGGTCATGATGACGCTAATAATGATGATGAGGGTGTTAATAATGATGTGGTGGTGGAGATGATGGTGCTGGTGATGGTGACAGTGGGGGTGATGGTGGTGGTGATGCTGTTGATGATGATAATGATGGTGGTGATGACGCTAATAATGATGATGGAGGTGATGAGAGTGTTAATAATGATGTGGTGGTAGAGATGATGGTGCTGGTGATGGTGACAGTGGGGATGGTGGTGGTGGTGATGGTGATGATAAGGATGATGATGCTAGTAGTGATGACTCCCTCATGATTGGCAATGGTCTTTGCCTTTGCATCTTGCAGGGGTGTGCTGAGCAGCTGGAAAGCAAGCTAATGCTCCCGAAATGCAGGGATCCTTGGCATCTTCACTTTGTTATAATGACACTCAGAAACCTGTCCAGGGGATGGAAGGGCATATCACTATAAGATGTGCGTCCTTTTCACAATCTCTCTCTTGCTACTCCAGGTTTGCACGTCTTTGTCAATTTCCTTTCCAGTCCTCAAAGTACAACAAGCAGTATAAATGTCAAAGAAGAAGTTGTGTAGGCACTTAAAGACAGGACCTGAGACATTTAAGTCTAGAAAGTGCTCTCTCTCTCAATTATGTGTTATCAGAGAATTAAACAGGAGATGATAAAGTTATGCCAGATGAACCATTTATATGAACCCAAGAGGAACACAGTAAGAAAGACGTGAAAACACCTTAACCTGAAAGCTCTATTTTCGCTTGCATTTAGAATTTCTCAACTGGTTCAGTCCTTCTTTTGGAGAAGTTATCAGTCATCTCCAAGAATGTGATCCATCGTGTCTGTCCTTAGATAAAACATCATTTGCACCGAAGAGGGAGAGAGGAACAGCAGAAATACTGTGATGGTTTCAAACATATGAATTATTAGTGCATGCAAATATCTCAGTGGGTGGAAAAAGGGGTAAACTGAAAACAGAACACAGAGAAAACGTCTCCAAATTGCTTTAAGTAAACAAATTCCCGTCGTTTCTCTTGTCCTCAGCACCAGCATGATTAACGACATCTTTGGAAGGTGATGGATTACTTTGCAAAATTAATGTTTCTGTTTCATTAAAAGGACTCTCTGTTTAATGTTTTCATCAACGGAACATTGTCACTTCTTCTTGCATCTTGCAGGGGCTATGAAATTTAAAAAGTCATCAGCGAAAATGAGATGGTGAATTGTGGGGAAACATGCCTTTTTGTTTGCTAAAGGTTATTTGCGATCCTATGCATACCAATTAGAACACACACTTTCCTAAAATAGAGACTGTGATCATCATACATTATATGACTCTTTTCATCGTGACAGCCTATCTGCCTTATCTTTCAAAGGAAGAAAGTAATATGAAATATGAAATTATGTATTTTGAGGTCACTCTAACAGAACATTATTTTCTCAAGTTGGCAGGATATTAATAACTTGGAGGAAAAAGCTTATTACATGACAAAAAGTTACAGTTTAAGATAAAAGGATAACTAGAATGTAAGTTGAGTGTTTTGTGGGCCTTTTTTCCCCCTCTTGATGAGACATTTTTTCTCCAATTCCCTTGAGGATAGATTGCTGTGCTTTGGGGGGTTAACTCCCCCCCCCACCCCCAACTAGCACCATTTCCTTTTCACGTGCAGCCTTGGGAATCTTCTAAATTCTTTTCTCAGAATTCTCCATTGTCCAAATTTTAAATCTCACAGAGATGCTGGAAAAAAATGATAAAGAGTAAACACACACACACACTCCCAGAACCAAAACAAAAGGAAAGGAAGCTAGCTTATAAGGCACATGGAGTTCTTGGGAGTAGCTGTCACACACGTACAACCTACGATCACCCCTTGGAAATATTCTGAACGTGTACCACTACCAGACAAACAGCAATGGCAGCCGAGAATGAACATCAAGGCTGAAGTCCTGAGACTTCTGTGATTCCCAGACAATAAATTCATCCCTTGTGACATCAAGGACTCCAGCTGTTCGTTAAACATTTCTGCAAGGCTCACAATAATTCTCTGCTGTTTTGCTAGACAAGTGGGATTTGGGGTTGAACTAAACAAAATCCGTTTATAAGGGAAAAAAATCATCATCTAAGAAATGACACTAATATGTTGGATAATTTATATTATATAAAGATTTAAAAGATGATTCATGCTTTTAATACTTTCTTCAACAACTCTTTGTAACTATTTTCATAAAGGTCTGTCTGTCTGTCTCTCTAGCAGAAAATAATTATTTTGCAGGCAGGAAGCATGTGTCACTAACGCTTGATCCCCAGAACCTATGCTACCTGAAAGGTACTTGGGTGTGACAGATTTGTATTTGTTGGAAGAAGGATTAGAGTGGACACATTCACAGGGGATGTTGTCTCCACAGACTGCTATTTTTAATGTTTCTTTTTTCTATCACACCAGCAACCTTTCTACCATCCACAACTGTGCCAGTCTGTGATGCAGTGGTGCCCCCAGTGAGAGAGTGAGAGACGGAGGTCCACGTCCTCCCTAAACTCTGTGACGCTCGATGGTGTTGCAGTTATTTCCACTCTGTCTTCTCTCACTGTGACCATGCTGAGAGGCAGCGTCCTTTAGTATAAATATTTGGGAAGATAACAATTAGGGCTTGAGTTCCTGCTATGAAGCCTTGATTATCAGCCCTTCCTGACAGCTCACAACCTTCAGCTATCTTATCTGTAAACGTAAAAACGACGCTCCTGACCTCGCAGAGTTGCTGTGAAGGTCAAATAGATATGTTACGTGAAACAACTGTCAACACCAAGACATTATCCACTAAATACCTTCTAACCTGTGGCTCAATCATTCAGGAGAGCTTCTTCCTCTGGGTTCAGCCCCCTAATTCAGGGCTGAGGTCCTACTGTAAAATAAGGCAAAGCATGATGGCAGGGAGATGGGGATGGCAGCCCCCTTCTTTCCTTTTCATGCTCATCTTTGGGATGCTCGTGAGGATCTCCACAGAGACCAACCCGATAGCATGAGAGCAGCTGGTGGTGCAGCCTGAGGTCCAGCTAGATGAGAAGAACCCGAACCTGAAAGATGCCTCTAAGTGTGATGCTATGCTTTCAACCGGTCCTGCAGAACCAAAGGCGTGAGCTTTATAACGGCTCCCAGCGCCTGTCTGCTGGCTGGTGGAGGTGCTGATGCTGTATCCTGTTCCTTAGGAGCCACTGAGAGTCCCCCCCCCAAGACAGACCAAACTGCTGCAAGAGCCTGCTGTGATGCACGTTGGCGGTTCTGCGCTGGAAGAGCCCAGCTTTGGAGGCTCCACTCAAGTGTCACGTCCCCTGGGACACGTCCCCTAAGGCGACCAGCCCCATCCTCTGAGATCTCACACAAGTAACTCCTCCCTAAGCACGTTCTTCCTGGCACACAGCAGCGGTCTGTTTACAAGTCTTCACCCCACCAGACTACAAGTCCCTCAGGAGAAGGGCTTTTACAGCCTCGTCTCTGAAACTGCAGCAATTCACTGATATTAGCTGGAATAAATGGAAGTGATTAAAGCAGCACTTTTTAAAGGGAGAAACAGATCCAGTGTCTGCCGTCTGTGCTTTACATTAACATGAGCCATCAACACTGCTTCCATAAATCTTCCCTACCTCGCTGGCTGCCAGGGTAACTACTTTTATCCAACCTTTCGCCACCACCATCAGGGAAGACGCCTCTGCTCACCACTGAAATCCTGTGCAGAACCTTCTAAAGATAGAAAGGGGACTCTAGGTCCTGGGCGATGCAGTGACCCTGGCTGCTTTTTATTTTTTTGGAATAAGTCCAAAGTTGGTTACTATCTGAACTACCTGGTCCTCCTTGCCATCTTCTCAGACTTGTCACGGTGTGCTATGGTTAATGATTGTCCCCTCACTCCGCCTACTGTCCACGTATCACGCAACTACTTCAAGATGGTTCTGAGAGCACAGTCACCCCTTAAGACCCATGGGGGGCTGGTTCCAGGACCCTCTGGATACCTAAGTCTGGAGATGCTCTCATATAAAAAGGCAGAATAAGTCGGCTCTCTGCATCTGCAGTGAACAGGCAGAACCAGGACACACAGAGTGCTGACTAAACACAGTTTTCACACACACAATGAAGAAGCATGATGTGCTTAAATACGGGCTCAAGATTTCAAATCTTACTGAGGTCATCAGGAGCAATAACTAAATTCACAGAACATTTAGGTTGTTTCCATGCCCATCAACAGATGAATGGATTAAGAAGATGTGGTACATACACACAATGGAATACTACTCAACCATGAAAAAGAACAAAATCATGCCATTTAGAGCAACATGGATGGAATTAGACTCTTACACTAAGGGAAGTAAGTTAAAGAGAGAAAGACAAATACCATGTGATATCGCTTACATCTGGAATCTAACGTGTGGCACAAATGAACCTTTCCACAGAAAAGAAATGCATGGACTTGGAGAACAGACTTAGGGTTGCCAAGGGGGACAGGGAGGGACTGGGATGGCCTAGGGTTGAAAGACGCAAACTATTGCATTTGGAGTGGATAGGGAAAGAGATCCTGCTATATAGCATCGGGAACTATATCCAATCACTTGTGATGGAACATGATGGAAGATAATGTGAGAAAAAGAACATATACATATGTGTGTGTGACTGGGTCACTTTGCTGTTCAGTAAACAATTGACAGAACACGGTAAACCAACTGTAATGGAAAAAGTAAAAATCACCTAAAAATAATAGATACATTTAAAGAACAGAACATGTACTGACTCAAGTGATTCCTCATCTAGAAGAATTTCTTTTTTTCATTTGTACCAACTCTCAAGACTTTTTTTAAGGGGTGGCGGGGGGGGCGGTCTGGGTTGAGAGTTGTGAAAGTGGGGTTTTATTTTTCCTTATGCCACCTCCTCTCTGTATGCGCTTGAATGGATCCTTTCCATAAGCCTCAAGCTGTCTAATGTCTTCAAGCAAAAGGGTTGGATTAGACACCGTATCTCTGAGGTTGAGTTTCCTGGAAGCAGAGGCTGAAAGGGGGCTTTCTGTGTGTGTGATGTGTTGGGGGAAGCTCTGGGCACAAGGGGAGGGGAGGATGCAGGAGGAGCTTGAATAGGGATGTGATTTCTGCTGGTGACCTGCACGAGCTTAGCCCCATGCAATGCTCTGTCTGGAAGCATAAATTGCACTAGAGCGGATCCCGTCAGAGGGCTGGCCTCCTGTACCCCCAGGGGTGAGCCAAGGGCCACAATTTGCCCTCATCAAGGAAGGAAGATACACTGTCTTGCTGGCAAGACGGGGCCAGGGGTGGAAGGCCAGCCTCTCCAGGGAGCAGCTGTAAGCTATTAGCAGCTGATACAGGGGCCAGGGGGCTGGCAGGGTGAGGGACAGAAGGTCAGAAGAGCGTCTCCTGAGAAGAAGTAGGTGTCTACAACGTATTTCCAATATTGCGGAGAATCCCAAAGAAATGAGACATTCTCCTAAGACAGATGGTGGCAAAGAGACCTACAATGTCAAGAGTACGAGTTTTATGCATCTACTGCGGTGATGTGGACAACCTCACACAGATCTGAAACTTGAAGGAGTTATAGAAATCTTTGATTAATGCAAAGACGGAAACAAGGTCATCGTTAATAGAGGCCATATGAGGACAGACAACAAACTCTGAAAATACGGAGTCCAGAGTGAGCGGAAAAGAAACGCTGCAAAGTGGCCAACTTGAGAATTCTAGAAGACTTCGAGCTTAGACAATGCACCAGAAGTATGTTACGTAATGATCTGACAAAGCATTGCAACAGGCAGACTACTATTTTCCCTGGTACTACTGTTCATACAAAAATGTCTCTCGGTAATACAGATACGCTCCCGTGATCATTGGCCCAAGCCCGACCCTCAAAACTGTGTAAGAGTCGGATTTCTGGAAAGCAATTCCAACCCACAAGTAGGAAATTCTCCATTTCTGAGTTTATGCAAGCAGGGTCCACTGACACTTTCATTAGTTTCTCTATTTAGCCCTAAAGTTTTAAGCCCATGTGCTAAAACATAACCAAGGTAGGTCAAACAATGAAATTTGATGATTCTATGCCCCCCTTTTGTCTTTTTAGGGCCACGCCCACAGCTTATGGAGGTTTGTAGGCTAGGGGTTGAATCGGAGCTGCAGCTGCTGTCCTAAACCACAGCCACAGCAACACCAGATCCGAGCCGTATCTGTGATCTACACCACAGCTTATGGTAATGCTGGATCCTTAACCCACTGAGCAAGGCCAGGGATCAAACCTGCATCCTCATGGATACTAGTCAGATTCATTTCCACTGAGCCACGTCAGGAACTCTTGATGATTCTATTTCAAAGGAATAGAAAAACCTCCTGATTTATAATTAAGTTTTTTTAAAAGTGAGATTTCTTGTACCAAAAACATTGACTGTTTTTTGCTTTTTCTTTTTTCTTTTTCTTTTTTTGGCTGCACCAGCAGCATGAGGAAGTTCCCCAGGCCAGGGACTGAACTCGTGCCACCACAGTAACAAGAGCCACAGTGGTGACAATGCCAGATCCTTAACCCACTGAGCCACAGGAAACTCCAACTTTAACTGTTACATGTAGGACTCCAAAAATGCATGCATGTATGTATTACATTAATACAACATAATGAAATGTATAAAAATATACTATACGCAATATATAAAAATACATACATTTCTCCTATAATGATACAGTGCCCCAAGAAATGAACAAGTCAGTATTTTCTAATGTGGTTTTAAAATGTTCTAATACTCACAATAATACAGAATTTCTAAATCATGTACAAGGAGACACATTATATTAAAGAAGATTTGCCGTGAAGAGCCTCCTGTTTCATTTGGGTCAAATTCAGAAATACTTTGAAACACAGCCAGAGATGCCATGACCCCCTGGGAACTATAAAGGTCAAACTTGAAGATGGCCTTTCTTCCCACTGACTTTCGACACACCTGCCCACTCTGCCATACAACTTAAATCTCCCTGCAGGCCGAACCGACTCACCAGGGCTTCGTACATTTACCACAAAATTGCTCCTCCAAACATCTGTGAGCCTGGGGCTCAACTGTGGCTGGCTAAAAGTTTTTGATGCACTAATTGTTTGTTTGCTTTTTCTGAGAGGAGAGGCTGGTCCTCCAAGCAGAATGAGCTAATCACCAGCTTAGTTCTCTCTTTTGCCAAAACAAACAGCTTCCAATTACTGCTAGAAAAAGCCTCTGATCTCTAATCAGCTACCTAAACGAGCCTATCAGTGGTCGTTTAGAGAGTGAATAATGTCCCATTAAGCAAGAATCTCTTCACACTAATAAAATTCTAGAGCCCCAGGGCAGAGGCTGCCAGCAACCTGCTACTCATCTTCCAAGATTCCACCCGCTTTCCCAGTGAGCATCCTGAAATCTGGCAGAGAAATAGACGCGCTTTTGCTATTTTATTACCCTCGGGCTCCTATTTTCCCTCCGGCCCTGATCTACAGAGCCTCCTTTGAGAAAACTCAGGCCGAGGAAGAGCACACGGCAGATCTGCCAGTATTTGGTGGAATGTCTCTATCTTTCTGGCTCTGAGACTCAGCTCCATCACTGCTGCCATGATGAGCAGACCCCAGGGTGGGGGCGGGGTCCCCACCATGAATGGAGTGGTTCTCCAGAACCAGGACAGGAGAGGAGGTCACTCTCGAGTTAAAGGAGACTCGCCTACAAAGAGGCAGAGCTTACTGGAGGCACACTGCCCCTCTCCGGCCTCTTCATTTGTCTTCCAGTGAGGCTGAGCCCTAAGGGCACAGCAGCTGACTCCCCCCCGAGCACAGCTCATCACTGTACCCCTTGAACACAAAGGACAGCGGTGAAGACCTGCCACGACAAATGGGCCTAAGCCCTCCTAAGGGTTTGGCAACCCTGACATACAGAACCCAAACCAGAGCTTCAGGCACAGGACCGCTGCCAAAGGCCTGGGGGTTAAGGCACCGACATTGCCATACGGAAACTTTTAGTGGCTTCTGCATCTGCGTTTTGTGAAGTCTAATAGGGCACTGGAGCATGTTCTGGAGGCGTGGTGCCTTGCATCACGCTGCCTCCCACACCCCCCTTCCCTCCCCAGGGAAGGTTCTCCGCTGCTGACCACTCCCTGGCCCCCTAGTCCTCCCTACCACTCCCTCCTCACTCCCACATTGTTGTCACACTCTGCCCCCTACAGGGGCCTGGGAGTGAGTACAAGAAGGGTCTCGGTGGGGCACGCATGCCTTGAGGCATCCCTGAATTTAGTGCTGGCTGTCTCTGGCCCATGCTGGGAGCATCATGCTCTGCTGGGTGGGTGGCCAGCTAGAGTCCAAGACTCCATGGGAACAAGCCTATCGCCCATCCCTAAGGCAGGTACCTAACTGCATGCAGCCAAGAGACTGAAGTACACTTGGGGGATTGCCTATTGCTACGGGCTGAGCAGTAAGAGGGGGAGACTCCCGGCTCAGGTTCCTGGGGATCCAGCTCAAGCGCAATGCGTGGGTCCAGCAGCTGGCTGAACAGGGCACCAGCTGAGTTTCGTGCTGAGCATGTGTGTGTGCTCGCCAGGCCCTTGGTACCCAGGATGGTCTACACACATCTTGTAAGATCCCCTTGTGGGGCACCCAATGGGCACACCCCACACTGGGCACTTTGGGGGGGTCCTCTCTTCCTCCTTCCCACCTTCCTGAGTCTGGCCCCATTAGGGCCCCCAAGGACGAGCCAGGAAGTCCAAACTGGGTGCTGCTGGGGATTCCACACATGCACAAAATGCTCTGATGTTCACGTGTGACACTGGTTCTATAAGCCAGCAAGGTAACAGTGAAATCCGTGGTAATGACTTCCGGTTCAGAATATTCTCTACAGTCCTGAAGAGCATACATCAAACACCACAACGAGTCGAGAGAGAAGCGTCACAGAACAAGGAACAAGTTTTACGTTTCAGTGTCCTCGACAACCCTTCTTGTTCTTCAAATAATGGGCTACACGTTTTCATTTTGCACTGGGTCCTGAAAATCAGGTCTTGAACTAAATTAACCCACTAACTAATAAAATCCTAAATATAACAATAAACTCCAAAACTGGTAGCTGTCTTTGCTGGGAGCCCAGCCCCACGTCTATGAGCTTCTCAGCATCTTGTGTCCTTATCAATTAGCAGAGGGTAGCCATAGCACCCTCTCTGTATGATGGTTGTGGGGATGAAATGAGACAGACTTGTCAGAGACCTAGAACAGTGGTACTTAGTCATCTTCCAGTGAATGTCTGCCCCGTTATGACCATCACTTTCCTTACCCCACCATGTTTTAGAATCTTCACCTTGCTGGGCAGGTGTCCCATCAACGCATGAGAGACTGGAAGCGATCTTTCCAAGCTACCCACCTGCCAAGTGGGAGAACCTGACACAGAGCCGATCTGCCTGGCTCCCAAGTCCACTTCCAAGCTCCTTACCCAGAGCTCGGAGCTCAGCTGAACTCGCTAATGTAAGGGAGTCCTTCCCAACCACCTCTGCCGGCGGGACTGGAGTCACAAGTGTGCGTGACACTTGGGAACCTGAAATGGCCACATGCCAAATGCCGTGCATGCAGCATCCGAGAGCTGCACACTGATACCCTGGGAGATGCTAGCTGGCACTGCTTTTTCTGAATGAGGGCAGCACTCAGTAGTGAAATGATGCAGCTCAGAATCCTTCTCCCTTTCAGTATGAAATTCTAAGCTCCTTCAGGTCAGGGACAGTGCCCAGGTAATTCTGGTATCCTTCATTGCCACTCCCACTTCCAGGCATCACTATGGAGTCCCTTTGCGTTCAGGCAAGGCTGAGAGCTACGGGATTGACAGGTGCCATGGACCCAGCCCACAGACCCGCAGGCACCAGGTGTGCACCATCGGCCTTTACCCTCATGCTGCACCTGATGGGGGGAGCAGGGCATGGGGGCAGGGAGGTATCTGGGAAAGTGCAGAATTGAAGGCTTAGATCCCAGCCTCCTCTTCAGGCCTGCTGCCCCGGCAGCTCCAAATCTGTCTACACCATGAGCACACAGGTTGGGATCTTCCAAGCCAAGCCCAGGCAGCTTGCACACCGGCAAGTCCACATACTCGGCTGGCCTCCAGGCTGGCAACAAACTTTCTTCCAGCCTAAAAAAGAGACCTGATACTGGGCAGGACTAGCTGCGAACCAACACAGACTCCAGAAACAGCTTTCTGCTCGGGTTTATTTGCACAAGGGGGTAGGGGTGGGGTGGGGTGACCCTGATAGAAGGGGCTTTTCCAAAGCTTCCTCCAGCCCCTTAATAAATACCACGTGCAGAGTCATCAGTTGGCTGCAGCCAGATTCCTCTGCACCCTCCTGGTTATGTAAAAAGCAAAAATAAGGAGGGACAGGGAAGCGTCAGGCTTTGTAAGGAGTGTGTGCTTCTTTCTTTTCAAATCTTAAAAAAGCTCAATCCCCGCAATTTAGGTAGATCGGACAGGCATCACCAGGGTAGGGTTAAACCTCCAGGAATGGCTTTGCCATTGATGGCAAAAACAGCAGTTATTAAGTCCTAACTGAGTAATTTGCAGCTTATTTCACCCCAGCTAATTAAAATGTAATCAGGATTGTCTGGCAACGTGTGTATTCTGTCAGCAGTTTTTCTTCCGAAGAGAAATCCTGCCAAGAGACCACAAGAAAAGCCTTTCACGGGAATCGGCTTGATCTAAACTGCTTCTTTAGCGGCTGAAACTGTAAAACAAATAAATTATAGCAACTGACAATGTAAGGAAAAAAAAAGGAAAAAAGAAAGAAAGGAGACTTTCTTCCTGGGAAGAGGCGGGGCCGTTGAGCTTGGTTTTGGTGTTTAAACAACAGTGTAGCATCTCCTCAGCAGAGAGACTTTGAGAGCTGGCCAGGCAGTTCTGAACCCAGGTGGCTGGGAGGAGCCCTCTCCAGGACCGCCGCCTGTCTCCGCGCAAGAGACCACACTGGCTTTTCCCTTTCCCTGAAAACCCAGGAGAACGGCAGGGCACCCGGAGTTCTCCAAAACGCACGGGGCGTCGCTTCTCTGGGCCCCGCAGACTTCTCCGGCTAGTTCACTCTGAGGAACCCAACTTTTAGTTCCTGTGCGCTTCGGCGCGAGGTTTCAACAGCTCTCACGCCAGGATGAACATCCGGAAGGCTTCGGGGATTCGTCCCAAACTCCACGGTCCTTCGTTTGCCTCCGGTCGCAGCTTCATGAGCCCACCCACCCGGGAGAGGCACCCGGTTTATTTCTCAAGGGCAGAGCCTCTGCTCGGAATGCCACCAAGGAGACCCCATCTCCTGCTGGCCTCCGCAGTTTTATCTGCGGCGACAAGTTGGGATCTTAGCGCAGGTGACCAGCTAAGGAGCCGAGACGAGAAGGCGAGGGAGAGAACCATGGCAGACCAGAGAAATTAAGTTATCTGCGTGAAGGATTTCAGAGCGCGCGGGGGGTCGACTGGGGAAGGCAGCTTTCGAGAGCGCCTGGGTCGGGGCCTGGAGCTGCTTTCTTGTGCCCAGCGGCCTCGGGGTTCCGGAGCAGGTCCCACCGGCTTCTGCCCACTGTGGCTCCGCCCAAGGATCCCGGCCCTCCACAGGCGCCCAGTGTGCTGTTCCGTGAACGTTGTACACACCCAACACCCACCCAGGCTCCCCTATCCTCAAGCTGACAGTACCTACGAGGGCTGGGGGAGATAGTAGCCCTGGCAGTCCTCTCAGAGCATCCAAACACGGCACCTCCGAGCCCCACATCCCCGGCAGCCCTTCCCTCACTCTCCGCACCCTTCGCAGGCAAGACCCAGACGCTTTGGGGCTCCAAACTGGGACGCACACGGCCACCATCACCCGCTGCCCCAACTCAAACACGACTTGCCTAAGTGCCCTGCTTGGGGCTCTAAGGGTGGGCTGTGACCTCCCGGCCCGCTGAGCGTGAAAGCAAAGCTCTATGGAGACAAAGTACAGGCACCTGCGGAGCCGGGGCTCGTCGCGCGGGTCCCGGGGCGCAGCGGTGCGCACCTCCCAGTCTCGCTCGCTGGGCGGGCGGCGCCGGGGACCCGGAGAGCCTGGGAGTTTACGCGGCTCGCCACCAGCTCACCAGTCTCCCGCGCGCAAGTCCCAGGCAACTAACAAAATCACGCTCCCACCCCTGGAGCCCACAAAAAACCGCTCTCCTCTCCCAAAGAAAGGACTCTTCGCCTTCCCCTGGCAAGAAGAGAGTTGGGGAAAGATGCTGGAGGCTTCTTTCTCCTTGCGGGCGCGGGGAAGGGGCTGGAAAGGAGGATTCGCTCCCCCCGACTGTAAAAGCCACGCCAAAGGAAAGCCAGATCTGCGGGCTGAGCTGGGCGAGAAGTTTGAGCGCCGAGGCTGGGAGGCTCGCGGCCCGCAGCGCCAGGGAGGACCCGAGCGACGGCAGTTCCTACCTGGAAATGCTGGAAGAAGGCGGAGATGCGCGTGATCTGCAGGCTGAGGCACCTGGAGGCGCAGCGGGCGCGCTGGACGCTCCCGGCGGAAAGCGACTCGTCCAGCCGCCGGGCCGCCCCCGCGCCGGGGCCGGCCGCCAGGCAGCCCCCGGAGGCCGCCAGCCAGAGGCAGAGGGTCAGGGCCGCGCCGGACGCCCCGGGCACCATGGCTGCGGGTCGGGGGCGCGGGCGCCGGGCGCTGGCCGAAGCTCCCAGCTCCGCGCCGGGGCCGCTCTGCCGGGGACCTCGCGGCCGCCGCAACTCAGCTGGAAAGTTCAATCATTCAACTCCGGCCCCGCGCCCTCCCCACCAAGGCCCTCCCCGCGCTGCCTCCAGGGCGGGGTCAGGGTGACAGGCGGCCGCGTCATTGGCTGAAAGGAGCGTGAGTGACAGGGGGCCCGGGCGGAGGGACGTGGGCAGGTCTAAGAGGCTGCGAGCCCCGCGCTCAAAGGGAGGGGGACGCCAGCAGGGTGCCTGCCGTGCGCCGGTGGTCGGCTCCCACGCGGGCTCCCCTACAGCCGCCTTTCGCTCCTTCCCGGCCCCACCTCCCTTCGCCATCCAGGTAAACGTCAGGTGTGAGCCAGCCGGGGGCTGATGAGAAGGGGGCTGTCTTGGGAAGCAGGGCCTTGGGGTCCCCAAGGGCGTGGGAACAGCTTAAGGAAGGACCGAGCGCCCCTAAGTTCTCGGCTTCCTCCCCAGTTCCGATTCCAGGCTCGGCTCCGCGCCTACTTTCGTACATTTGAATTTCCCTTTTCCCGAGGAGTGGAAAAGAGCTAGGTGACACAACTGTGATGGAGGCGAGACACACAGGGGCCAGGCAGGGACGTCTAACTGACACGTGCCTCCTCGCTGGGTCCCCCGCCTTCTGCTTTCCTTCCTCCCAGCCTCTCTTCCTGCCTCCCTCTCTCTTGCTCTCTCCACTCAGGCATTCCTCCCATGCCTTCCTCCCCTTCTTCCTTCCTTATTATCACCTGGAATCCGAGCTGAGCACATAGCAACAGCTGTTAAACAGACGCCCCCCCCCCCCACCTTCCTCAGGTGTCTGTGGTTCTGCAAGCAGCACCGCCCAGCAGGTGTGACTCATTCAAGACAGGCGTCGTTCTTAGACTCTTCCCCAGGCCTTTTTGATTTGGCCTTTTTAGCAGCGGAACAGCCTCCCCCCCACCTGTTGTCATCTTTTCCAATGCAATTTTACCACCTATGTCCCCGTCCCCTGTCCCCAGCTGGGGCCCTCCCTGCCAGAGAAAGAGACAAGGCAGCCTCTATACGACATCACCCCTAGCAAAGCTTTATGGAGCCCTGAGCTGCACTGGGAAGGGAGGGTGCTCAAGCCTCTGAGCAGCCAGGAGACCCTACAGAGAGCTGGGACGTGAGAAAGGCTGTGCTTCCCGATCCGGGATACTTATATAACACAACCAAGGCCGCAAGACTCATTCACACGCCTCTGGAAGCAGGACAACTGATATTCCTATGAATGGACACTGCCACATGTCATACTGAATTGCACTTACACGTTCTAAAATGTCAACTCTCCATGGACACACAACTGCGTACAGCTGGAGTGTCTACGTGCAGGCAGCCTGCTCAGAGCAACAGCGTCAAGCCGCAGTCCTCCGCACAGAGCCTATGGCTGTTTGCAATCCCCAGGCCTCTCTCCCAACAATTCTGCACATGTTCTACTCTGAGATTTTTAGATCTTCCTATTAAATGATTACTGATCACCAACTACAGTTACCCTGTTGTACCTATATTTCTCTCTCTCTTTTTTTTTTTTACTCTCTTTTTAGGGCCCACCTGCGGCATATGGAGGTTCCCAGGCTAGGGGGTGAATTGGAACTGTCACCGCTGGCCTACACCACAGCCACAGCAACACCAGATCCAAGCCGAGTCTGCATCCTACACCACAGCTCATGGCAACATCGGATCCTTAACCCACGGGGCAAAGGCAGGGATCGAACCTGCATCCTTATGGTTACTAGTCAGATTCATTTCTGCTGAGCCACGATGGGAATGCCCTATTTTTCTTTTACATCACTTACATGTATATTTCTTCATACAATTTAAATTAGCAAAGCCCATAAAATTGCTTAGTATGTTTCCCAGTGCATTTTATAAATCAGAGTTGTTTCGTTCAAAAGGTTCGGTAGGCAGAGCCAGCCCCATGGGTGTGTGACCTTATGAGAAGGAGCCACACTTTGGAGAACATTCTTCTGTCACAAACTGGGTTTTAATTTTGAACCTGGTTCTCTGAATTTTCATTTTGCCCTGGGCCCCACAAATGACACAGCCAGTCCTATCTGTAGCTGTTAGCCTGACCGTTCGTCATATGAGCTGGAAACAAAAAATTTAGATGTGGGTTCATATGAACTCAGAAGTTTGCTTCACAGATGAGCAGAACTGCTGATGAGAATCTTTTTAAAGTATGTTAACCATACTTAATATTGACTAAGAGCAAAGAAGCTGACCGCTAACCGTGGTGACCCCAAGTAGGAAGGTATATGGGACCTTACGTCCATGGAGGAATGACGTCTGACAACAGGGGTTGTCTTCTGAAGGTTATCGTTTTCAATTGGGAATTGCTAAAAACATTTCCAAAAGCTGTAGAGGATCCTTCCAAAGTGTTTAAGTTTTCGAGTTAAGCCAATACCGGGTCTTGAGAAAGCCAAGGACATTATGCATGCCTATAATTTCTTATGCTATCTTTGACTTATAATTCTGCATGTTATATCATGAAATTTATATTCTAGAAAGGGAAACCAAACATGCTGAGCTTTTAAAAAAAACAGCTTTTAAGTGTTCACATGGGGGTTCCCGTTGTGGCTCAGTGGGTTAAGAACCCAACAAAACTAGGATCCAGGAGGATGAGGGTTCCATCCCTGGTCCCGCTCAGTAGGTTAAGGATCTGGCATTGCCACAAGCTGCAGTATAGGTCACAGGTGCAGTTCAGATCCCACGTGGCTGTGGCTGTGGCTGTGGCATAGGCCAGCAGGTGCAGCTCTGATTCAACCCCTAGCCCTGGA
The DNA here is from genome assembly GCF_054392235.1 of Sus scrofa. Lineage (NCBI taxonomy): Eukaryota > Metazoa > Chordata > Mammalia > Artiodactyla > Suidae > Sus > Sus scrofa. Next base: position 8,686,017 of record NC_139401.1, read on the forward strand.
CTTCCATGTGTCTTGGGTGTGACCTTTAAAAAAAAGAAAGAAAATAACTGTTCACATGATCACCGCAGTCTTTGAAAAAGCAATGTGTGTGCTGCTTATGTGGGTTCCATAGCACATTCATTTCCATGAATAAATGCATTTTATGATAAACCGCAAAAGAGAACGTCTTATCCGTTTGCACAGAAAGCTTAGGATTAAACACATAGGGCTGCTTTATTATGCATATGTTAAAATAATACCTGTGGTTAGAATGCTTTCTTCTGTTAGAATTATCACAGACATCTTCTGTGATGATGCTGGCCTTTTTCAGTTTACTTATTTTAATTGCAGTTTAAAGTAGCACTTAAAAGGAAAGTGTTTTGGTAAAGTCAGAATAACAGCCAAAGTCTGGTATTTTTTTCTGCTTGCATGTACCCCATGTCTTACGCAGCTCACTCTGCATTGGCACAGACACTCCCTAACTTCTGACAGGACTGAGTGAGCCACACCCTATGTTCTTGAAGAGCCACCACATAAGAGGGAACCAGAAGTGTGCAGAGAAGGAAGGGTGTTTGGTAAAGGGAGGGGTGGGAATGGCCCAGGTGTGTTGGTTAGAAAGTGCTCAGCATGAGTTTCCTCAAAGCCAGCTTGGACCTCATGGTCTGAATTTGGCTGGAGAAGCAATGAACCTTATCATTCCTTCCGTGGGACTCAGACAAATGTGTATCCTTTGTAACAAAATTTCAGGCAAGGACGGGTGAACCCATCTCTTAAAGAGAGTAGAAAAGGACCTGGATGGACTCTTATCTCTATCTGTGAACAAAGTTAGACCAGAAGGTGTGACCCAACTGGGTCAGGTTATAGAAGAAACACAAAACAAAGCCTCCATTCCCAGTTTCCAAAAAGTTCGCCATGCGCTTCCTTGCAGTTGATTTGGGTTATCAGTTCCTCCCTCCTCCATCCCTTCCTTCCTTCCTTCCTTCCTTTCTCTCTCTCTTTCTTTCTTTCAAGCAGAGAATAAGAGGCCCTTGGGAAGCTTGCTAAAGGTGTGTTCTGGGGCTCCACGTTCAGAGGCTCTGGGCGCCTTATCTGGAGTGAGGCAGCCCTGGGAACTCCGCTTCGAAACAACACCTCCCTGATCCTATAGCTAGGGAACCGCAGACAGGTTGGAGAGAGCACTGATTTAGACAACCTAGGCCCCGTTAAAAATGGAGCAGATGCTTTGATTTCAGTAGCATCGAAGACTTCACTTGGCTTAAAGTACCTTTTGTAGGTATGTGTGTTGATATGGACTGGACATACCTACCTAAATCCCGATGATATTTTTTTCCCAAAGCATTTAGCCACAACACCCTTAGACGTTTTTTTTTGTTTGTTTGTTTGTTTTTTGTTTTTTTTTTGTTTTTTTTTTTTTGGCAGGGAGGGGCAGCTGGTTCTCTTTTTAAAGGCTTTTCAGCTGCTTGGCTAAGGATGAACTGTGAAGGAAGCAAGGTGGATCTTTCTCTGACATTCCCCACTTGAAAAAGCACAGTGAGAATTGCTGTAAAACTGGAGAAGACCGATACTTTCAACTGATGGCCTTGATGAGTCGTAAACCAAACGTGGTCCATGAACACTGGTTATAGGTTATGGCAGACAATGACCTGAGGGCAGGGAGCTCATTTATGGAGCATACCTCATTTGAATCACTTTCATCTGATGATGGAGAAGCGTGCATCTTCTCTCAGAAACTGCAGTTAACATCCAGGAAAAGTCAAACGACCTTAAAAACCAAGAAGTGAGCCATGCAAGAGCCTCAGCCCCTACTCACCTCCCCATTTCCATGCTGAGATGTCCGAATTCAGTAGCCAGATCCTTCTAGATCTCTTCAGTAACTGTGCTTTCTGCTCTGCCAGATGTAATTCCCTCCACTGGGCTTTAAATTGTACAATCCAGGGAACACAGAGAGAGCTCTTAAGAAAAAAAAAAAAGAGTGAAACATGGGGTGGTCGGATGCAATTAAGAATTGAATGGATAGACATCGGATTTGTACCCTTGGTAACACCATTTCAGGCAAGGATGGGGTGAACCTCAGAGGTACAGGTTGCTGATGGCAACTTTAATCATCATACAAATGAAAATTCGAGCTCTGTGCAATGGGTCATTGGATATATTCTCTACTTTTTGGAAAAGAACACCCACATCCATTTGTACGATCTGCTTTTTTTATCATCTTACGAGGTGAATATTTTATTTGGAGATAATTTTTAGTTTCCAAAACATTTTCCTCTGCAGCAAGATTGTAAAAATTCAGCTGCAGTCTATACAGGCTTGAAGGGATTATTTTTACTAATCATTTCGATGTTTACTAGGATTTTTCTAGAAAGTATCAGAACTGTTTCTGCTGAAGAACATTTTAATGACATTTTAAAACTTTTTTTTTTTGGCAAATCAAAGAATTGTCAAACATCAGGATTTCAAGCTACTGCTAAGCTTCACTAATGTGTCTCCTTCGCCCTTTCCCCTCCCCTATGTCACCATCCATCCATCCGTTAGTGTGAAATCTGTTTGGGTACCTGTTCTGCCTGCAGTCATGCTAAGAGCCTGTTTTGGATTAAGTCATTCCTAAAGTTTTATTCTGTCCCTGCCATAATAACTGAAATTTAAATAATGACTAGAAAAAAAATCAACTGTATCAGAGTGTGCATTTTCATTTCAACTGTACAGTAACGACAGTGTTCACCTGTGAATGACTTTTCCTTCCCAATCCATCTGCTCCGGGAATTTTTTTTTTTTTTTGGTCTTTTTGTCTTTTCTAGGGCCACACCTGTGGCATATGGAGGTTCCCAGGCCAGGGGTCCAATCGGAGCTGTAGCCGCTGGCCTATGCCACAGCCACAGCAACGCAGGATCCGAGACATGTCTGTGACCTACACCACAGCTCAGGGCAATGCTGGATCCTTCACCCACTGAGCAAGGCCAGGGATTGAACTGGCAACCTCATGGTCCCTAGTTGGATTCATTTCATGTCTGAGCTGCGTCTGTGACCTACACCACAGCTCACGGCAACGCCGGATCCCTAACCCACTGAGCAAGGCCAGGGATCGAACCCACAACCTCACGGTTCCTAGTCGCACTCGTTAACCACTGAGCCACGATGGGAACTCCAGGAATTTTTAACTTTAGTTAGAGAGTTTTTGTTGATTTTAGTGGCTTACTGAGTATAACAGCTGCTGGACCATGCAAAGGACCCTGCGTTTTTAAAACCCAGTGGTTTCAAAGAATGTTTATCGTCAGTAAAATTGAATACATGTCCCAAAGACCAGCCTGATTTTGCCCAAATTCTAATGTTAACAACACTGCAACCAGCAACCACGAAAGAGTCAGGGTTCGCATATCTGATTTTATACGTAAGCTGTAGAAATCGAAAACACAAATAGCCATAAAAGAAATATTATATAATAGCCAAATACAGTAAAGTAAAATATTAAAAAGTAAGCTGTGCATTTCTGGTTTTTGAGATGACCCAAAATATTACTGGTTTTCCCCCAAATGTGCATTGTTGAGAAGCATAAGCAAGTTAAAGAAATGTAAGCTATATAACTTTAACCAAATATTAAATGACTTGAACTAAAACCCTCATTTCTCACTTCTAAAGGGCCTATTTCTCATGTGAAATGAAGAGTGGATTTTTCAGTAAAATTCATATCTAAAATTTTCTAAAATGGAGACTTTTTTAGCTTTTGAAAGCAAAGCTCAAATAAATAATCATATATTTATTCTGATTTTCATTCCCCCCGCAGGTGCTCTTCAGAAATACTGAAACTCTATCCCATTGAGACTTAAGTGGGGTTTATCTTCTTTGATGTTTTTAAGCCCACTGAAATTTATTACACTGAGCCATGTAAATACCACCGATTTGGAGAGAAGTTTCTGAACACGAAAAAAGGGCAGCTTTTAACAGGAAACAGCGCCACATGCTGGTCATACAAATAAAACTTGAAGGCCGCCGATAGAATCCTCTGTCAGATAACCTAATCTGAGGACGACATTGTCATCTTTCAAGCAACATCCCACTGGGATAATTGCACAGAGGTCGCAATTAATACCAACGAGACTCCTTCCACTGTGGGCTGAAATACAGGAAAGCTTTCCTGTGTAACTACAGTCAAACTAAACCAAATTAACGAAAGGAGCATAACTCTTCAAAGGAATTTTCCCCTAGCTTTTAAGCACTTCCCAAACCATTCACTACAAAATTCAATGACAAAGACTGGCTGTGTGTGAATTATATTTGAAGGAGCTTCTGTTCAGAACACCTTTGCAGCTTACGCATTGCTCGCTTTTAAGATTTCATAAAATGTGAGACCATGTGTGTAAAATTCAGCAACAGGGGAAACTAAAGCAGCGCTGACAAGGCTTTATCGTCAGTGTTAGCAACCAGAAAGAAGACCCAGACACTGCGTTTCGCCGCTCACGGGTCACTCTGGACAAGATGAACCCACACTCAAGAGACAAGCTAAACACATTGAAGGACTTGAAGGAAGCACTGGGATACCCTCAGTCCAAGGGAAGAGATGGATGGACGAAGGCCTGAAGTCAGACTTTTCTCTTTGGAATCCAAAGGGGCTCAGCAACGCGTCCTGTAGGACCAGAACAAAACCAAACCCAAGCAGGATTTTCTACAGTGGCTCGCTGGAACCTGCCGGAGCGTATTCTTCTCTCTGATGGAACGTGGGTACCGCCAGGCGTCAGAACTCAAACGTCAGTCCCTGCCTTCTCTCTCCATCCAATTGTTTCTGGAGCTCTTCCCACCCACCCCTTCTTCAGGTGCTCACACTCCCTCTCACACAAAAGGCTGCCTTTGAGTTCCCGACAAGGAAGGCCAGGCCCCACTTTGCGCAGTGTGCTCTGTCTCCTTCGTAGTCCGTACGTCTCTGGGACACAGAAGGACAACAGTTGGACTATCAGAGGGAAAATGGGGGTTCCCAAGCATTTATGTGGGATTCCTAGTGGGAATACTTTCCTATGCTCCCTCTGGATACTGCATCGTGTAGAGAAAGTCCTTGGTGACATTGTCACAATGTCCCAGCACAAAAAGAGGAGGAAGGAACCTGTATTCCACCTGCTTCTCTTTCTTCTCCTGCATGTGATGAGTAGCTACCATACTGGGTGATTATAGGCGACAGTCATCCTAGAGAAATTTATTTTCAACATCGTGAGAGTCATACTGCTCTTCACATATGCGAGGGCTACGCTAGGCAAAGCGTCCAGCTGAAAGCAAGGATACGGGCAGGTGTGTACCTGGGTCAGAAATACAAAATAAGCCGGGGAGGAGGAGCGCTGGAGAGCTGGCTGACTCTGTCACACTGAAGGAATTACTGCTTCCTGGCATTACCAAGAGTGAAAGAAACGAAAGTGATCTAAGCCCGTTTCTGTTTTCGGAGAATTAGGTGCACATGTTTGATGGTAATTTAATACCAAAGACGTTTTACCCTAGATAGAGAGTTTCCCTCCCTGCCAAAAAAATTAACTGAAATTAGAGCTATGTCTGCAAAAATGTGAAGTCACGACTTGATCATAATGGCCTATGCAGATGCTAAGGGATGAGGAGAAATGATGTGGTTTGCAGACCAAAAGGCGTGAAGAATATCCGTTTGGAATCAATCTGGTGTTGAAACCTCAGTGGTCCAGACAAGAGGTGGGCTACCTACAAAGACCCCTTCACTTCCCGGCATCGCTCTGTCCTCCCCTTGGAAAACAGGGGACGTAACAGAAACTAGCTCCCAGGATTATTTCCAGGTAATATTGCAAAAAGACTAGGTACAGACCTTCAATTAGTGCCCAGACTAGGCCAGGTAAAGCTAACCAGTGGATATACAAGGAAAGTTTGGGGGTTATTTTTGTCTCCCTTCCTTCCTCCCTCCCTCCCTCCCTCTCTCTCTTTCTTTCTTTGTGCCGCACCTGTGGCATATGGAAGTTCCCAGGCTAGGGGTCGAATGGGGGCCGCAGCTGAAGTTTATGCCACAGCCAGGATCAAACTGCATCTGGTGGACACAACATCGGGTCCTTAATCCTCTGAGCCAGGGTTTCCAGCACCATTGACATTTGCAGTTAATTTGCCCTGGGGAGCTTCCTTGGCCATGCGGAGCTAATCTGGCTTCCACCCAGTAGATGTCAGTAGCATCCGCCCCCCTCCCCCCAAAAAAATCATGGCAAAGAAAACTGTCTCCACACAGTACCATGTGTTCCCTGGGGGCAAAAGGACACCCAGCTGAGAAGCACTGGGTTAGAGCAACACATCTTTAGTTTAGAAGATTCCCACTAATAGATAGGTAAAAACCATTTTTAAATGACTTCTGAAATGGACATTAGTTTCTGAACATGAAAACCAAGTCCACTTTCCAGAATGATTTATTAAAATAGCTTATGTGACAATATATAATATATCAATGATGACAGACAGAAATACCCAGGAAAAGTACCATTTGCCTCCCCAGAATATTCAAGATAAGCAGTCAAACCTAGGATATTATCCAAAAAGAATTCACACAGCAGATGTGAATGCTAGAGCCGTTTTCCTGCACCTGGTCAAACACTCTACTTGATTTTAAACACTCCTCTTGAAGTGCTTGCTGCATAAAATTACACCGTGGAGAGTTAAATTATACATTTTATTCTTTGTTTAACTCTTTTTTGGTCAGTTTTATTGAGGTAAATTTACTGAAAATAAAATTAACTCATATAAAATAAAATTTGGAAAAGTTAAATTAGCAATTTGATTAAGACATAATTTTCCCTAACAAAGTTTGCAGCAGCGTAATCACCCATAGGATTGCAATTGAGCATATTTCCATCACCGCCAAGGGCTCTCTTATGTCCTATGATATCAATTTCATGCCCTCACTTCCAGCCTCTGGCAACCAGTGACCTGATTTCTATCCTTCTGTTTTTATCTTTTCCAGAATGTTATATAAATGACAGTTTGAAAGGCCATGTCTGGCTTTTTTCACTTAGAAAAGTGCTTGCGAATTCAACACATTTGATGCAGGATAATATGCTCCTTTATTTATGCAAGTTTTTTGAACGTATCATGGGGGGTGCGGTTTCACTCACAGCCTAAGAATTCTCTGAAAATATTTATTGAGACCCGAAACTAATGGAACTTCATCAGAGCAGCCGGCCCCTCTCTCCCCTTCCCAGCATGCAATGTGGCTGATTTAATGCAGCAACCCGGGTTACAGTTGCCTGCAGGGGGCAGCAAAGGGCTGGGAGGCAGCACCAACCTCATTTTCCCCCCCACAGTCAGCAAGCTGGAACTGGGGCCAGAAACACAGTCCCTGGTAAAACAGCTTCAAGCTCAATGTTTCAGAGGACAAGGCTCCAGCAAAACCTGAATTAGGCCCAAGGAGGTGAGGAAGTCCTCAAACCATTATCCAGCATGAGAGAACAAATCAGGGGTTAGACCAAAGATAAATCCAGAACTAGAGGCTAAAGAAACTTTTCCTAAATAAAACACACCATGCCTTCACTTAAAAAAGATAGTCAGTTATATTAAAAATGAAGACCAATCATTCACCAAAAGCACCTTCAAGACACTCGTTACAATGGAGAAGAAAATATTTTCATAATACAACTGACGAAATATTAGAAGATGACTAGGGAATGAATTCCTGCAAATCAATAAAAATAGCGTAAACAGACCAAAAGAAAAATAAGCAAAATTATGAACAAGTATGGAAAGATAAGAAATATTTCTAAAAGACAGATAAAGGAATGTTCAGCATCACTGGTGATCACACACACAAAAAATCTAACATTAAGACTAGAGTGGACACGATGTAGACTCCTTCTCTCGGCTACAACTGGAAGTCTGGCTGTGCTCCCTCTTGGAAAACAGGTGGCCCCACAGAAGCTTTTATACATAGCTGGTGGGGCTGTAAATTGATGCAGTGACTCCAGAAAAGGGTCAGACATCATCTGTAAACAACCAACCACTCGCACAGCTGATGATCCTTCAATTACAGTCCTGGGCAACCTCAAAGAAGCTTTGGCACCTGTATTATAAAAACCACACACGAGCAACTTTATAACAACACAGTGCCTATGAGCAAGACCTTGAAACCAACAAAATGTCTTTTGATGGAGGAGCGGGTGCATAGACTTTGATGTATGCACATGATGAAGTAGTATACAGCTGTCAAAATAAATTTAGTACTAAGATGTGTACATAAAAGATCAACCTTAAAAATACAACAGCCAAGTGAAAATAACCACCAAGAGATTTCAATGGCAGGATATCCTTTTCTAAAAAAAACTTGAAGAAGACTAGAATACAGATTATCTATTTGTAAGCATACATGTGCAATAAATCTGTGTTAAGAAAGAAAAGGGAATAGTTGACCTAGACTGCAGCATTATGGTGGAAAAAGCAGAAGGGTTGTTTCATTGTAAAAGATCTAGCTTTTGCTGTCATTAGTGGGATTTGGGGGTGTCCATTACACTCTTAACACTAGCTAATTAAACATCTAGTTGGAATACATAAAATGGGCATACCTGGAATAATGGTGAAAATGTCCTGGACCAGGAGTTATAATTCATCTGATTTCATGATCTTGAAATTTAATTTATCATGTACCATTTTTAAGTGACTAGACATCGTTCCCAGTGTTACACAGCAGGATCTCATTGCTGATCCATTCTGAAGGCAAAAGTCTGTATCTATTAACCCCAAGCTCCCAATCCATCCCACTCCCTCCCCCTCCCCCTAGGCAACCACAAGTCTGTTCTCCAAGTCCCACAATTTTCTTTTCTGTGGAAAGGTTCATTTGTGTCTCATATTAGATTCCAGATATAAGTGCTATCACACAGTATTTGTCTTTCTGACTTACTTCACTCAATATGAGAGTCTCTAGTTCCATCCATGTTGCTGCAAATAGCATTGTTTTGTTCTTTTTTATGCCTGAGTAGTATTCCCTTGTGTATCTATACCACATCTTCCTAATCCAATCATCTGTGGATGGACATTTGGGTTGATTCCATGTCTTGGCTATCGGGAATAGTGCTGCAATGAACATGCGGGTGCATGTGTCTCTTTTAAGGAAAGTTTTGTCTGGATATATGCCCAAGAGTGGGGTTGCTAGGTCATATGGTAGTTCTATGTGTAGATTTCAAAGGTACCTCCATACTGTTCTCCATAGTGATTGTACCAGCTTACATTCCCACCAGCAGTACAGGAGGGTTCCCTTTTCTCCACACCCCCTCTAGCATTTGTTATTTGTGGACTTATTAATGATGGCCATTCTGACTGGTGTGAGGTGGTAATTCATGGTAGTTTTGATTTGCATTTCTCTAATAATCAATGATGTTGAGCATTTTTTCATGTGCTTGTCACTTATGATGGAGCATGATAATGTGAGAAAAAAATGTATACATGCATGTGTAACTAGATCACCATGCTGTACAGTAGGGAAAAAAAAGGTAAAAAAAAAAAAGAAATTTCATTTAAAAATAGAATGAAGTAAAAATAACTGTACCAGATACTACATATTTATTTGAGCAACAATTGAGGTCCAGGGCTTCTAGAATAATACCAATTAATATTAAATTAAATTCTTTGTTGAAAGAATGAGTCAAGAAGCAATTCTTTTTTTTCTGGGTGCAAAGTTAGAGAAGAATAAGGCTTAGGAGTCAAATGGTATTCTTGTGAACAACAAGAAGTAAAAAGGTAGCATTCAAAGGACTGAAGAATGTGAACCTTGAGAACGCGACAGACTTTGTAGAACAGTCTCGAGTCCCTAATAAGACAATATGACACTGTCAGAAAACTGAGAAGGTAAAAAGTACAAGAGAGCAGCATTCCCACTGTGGCTCAGCAGTAACAAACTCAACTAGCAACCATGAGGAAGCAGGTTCGATTCCTGGCCTCACTCAGTGGGTTGAGGATTCAGTGTTGCCCTGAGCTGTGAAGTAGGTCTCAGATGCGGCTTGGATCCCACACTGCCATGTCTGTGGTGTAGGCCGGCAGCTGCAGCTCTGATTTGACCCCTAGCCTGGGAACTTCCATATGCGGCAGGTGCCTTAAAGAAAAAAAAAAAAAAGTAAAAGAGAGGGAACAGAGTCACTGGAGATGAGTTTAAACAACCAGCACATGGAGTCTACCACTCACGGTATGGTGTCCTGTGTATCTCCAGCCTGCCTACTCATCTCATTGGGGAACCTTGTTTCTCAGCCCCTCACTCTCCTGAGAGAGAAAAAGGGAAGGCTCATCATCATACAGCTGATGCTCAAAACCATGGCCTGAATGAGGTCACACAGCAGCAAGTGTGGATACAAAAGGGAAGAGCTAAAGGCACTAAAGACCATCATAAGCTAGAAAAACAGGTCCTATAAAAATATGGCCTGACCCATGGATGGGGATGTCTGGAAAATCCAGACCTGTAATTTGGGGCAAGTCTTAAGTCATGTAAGAATTGGAAAAGATATCTTCCTGTTCTATGCCTCTGTCAGATATAATGTAACCTCGTCTGCATCTTCCTCTCAGCCATGGGGGAGTTTCTGTTACTGTGACATTATTGCATTGTTTTCTCCACGTGTGTCTGACTTTACCTTTTTGATTACTGGAGTGCATTTTTGTTTGTTTGTTTGTTTTTTGTCTTTTTTGCCTTTTCTAGGGCTGCTCCCTCAGCCTATAGAGGTTCCAAGTCTAGGGGTCGAATTGGAGCTGTAGCCACCAGCCACAGCAATGCGGGATCCGAGCCGCGTCTGCGACCTACACCACAGCTCATGGCAATGCCGGATCCTTAACCCACGGAGCAAGGCCAGGGATCGAACCTGCAACCTCATGGTTCCTAGTTGGATTCGTTAACCACTGCTCCACAACGGGAACTCCTGGATTTTCTTCAAACATGATCTTCATGCTACGGGAGGACCACTCATTCATGTGATACAGGAAGGGCGATGGTTCATTTCATGTGTCAACTTGACCACAATACGGGATGCCCAGATGGCTGGTGAGATGTTGTTTCTGAGTGTGTCTGTATGAGCATCTCTGGGAGAGATGAGAGTATGAAGCAGAGCTTGATCCATGAAAGGCCTGATCAGAACAAAAGGCAGAGAAGTGCATTTTCTGTCTTTCTGCTGGAGTTGATGCATCCATGCTCTTCTGCCCACAGACATCAGCATTCCTGGCTCTTGAGCTTTCAGATTCAGACCAGGAGCTACTCTGTCCAGTGCACAGAGTTCTCAGGTCTTTGTACTGGGACCTAATTGCACCACTGACTTTCCTGATTTTCCAGCCTGCAGGGGGCAGTTGGTGAGGCTTCTCAGTTTCCATAACCATGTGAGCCAATTCCTATAATAAATCTCCTCTTATCTACCTACTGCCTAATCTACTTTTCTTTTTCTTTTTTTTCTTTTTTTTTTTGCTTTTTAGGGCTGTATCTGTGGCACATGGAGGTTCCCAGGCTAGGGGCTGAATCGGAGCTACAGCTGCAGGCCTACACCACAGCCACAGCAATGCAGGATCCAAGCCACATCTAGAATCACAGCTCGCAGCAACGCTGGATCCTTAACGCACTGGGCGAGGCCAGGCATCAAACCCGCATCCTCATGGATTCTAGTTGGGTTTGTTAACCACTGAACCACAAAGGGAATTCCCCTGTTACTTTTCTATCTACCTACCTACCTACCCATCTATAGGATCATCTATCAGTTATCCATAAATCTAATAAAATTTATCTATCATCTATTTGTCTATCTATCTATCTGTCTATCTATCCATCTATCTACCTGTCTGTCTGTCTGTCTGTCTTCTATGGGTTCAGTTTCTCTGGAGAATCCTAATACATGAACTTCTGCTTCTGTCTCTAACCTCATAATGAACTCTGGAAAAGTTCTGGGCACAGAAGAGGAAGAAAAACAAAACCACAACACTTGCAAACTTGCACTAACTTAGTTAAGATAAAAGGAAGTAAACAAATTAGCGACCCAACCAAAAACCAGAAGGTTTAAGTCCACAACTAATTATTCGAAAAGTTATTTTAAACTGTCAATCCATAGGTATTTTACGTCTCAGTTTTTATTTAAACAGAGATTATAATGGTTTTATATTTAGACTCGCAGCCTAGAACATTAATAGCATGGAATACTCTATAAATTTTATGATTATTATTATTATTTTGCATATCTGATAAGTCACTGAAATGTTCACCATAAAGAGGTGGACTTAGAAGTTAAGCGTTGCTACTAACGTGTCAAAACAAAAAAGTAAACATTTTATTCTAATCCAGAATTATCTTTCTGAGACCAGAAACATTTTAAATGCACATTTTCCCACATCTAATTGAAAATTGTTTTACGAAATGCAAGCAAGTACATAGGAAACCATGGAGTAATGGAAGATCGTGGTATCATTTTATTTGTAGATGTTTTAAACACAGAACTATGGTGGCTTTAATTTTTCATGTTGCATCATTTGAACGAGTGCTGCTTAATGCTCAGGACAACTAGTCGTGTTAAAATGCAGACGTCCAGGCCCCAATTCAAGACATCTTCATTTAATTGGTCTCGGGTGGCTTAGGTGTCAGTTTTTTTGTTTGTTGGTTGGTTTTTGTGTTTTTTTAGGGCTGCACCTGAGGCACGTGGAAGTTCCCAGGCTACAGGTCAAATCAGAGCTATAGCTGCTGGTCTACACCACAGCCACACATGGCCTCAATGGAGCTCCTTGTAAAGATAAAGACCTCTCTCTGTCCTCCTTAACTACTGGGAGGTTGTAATTAGCTCCCACTTCTACAACCTCACCGCCAGCTAAGGGCTCCCCAGCTCCCCTCCAACAAGCTGACATCTTCTGCTGGCTCAGCTACCAGAAGTAGCCCCAGGGAGGAAAGAACAACCCTTGACTCCCTCCTACTCTCCCTTTTCTCTGCCTGGCAGGAGAGACGTACAGCTAAATAGTTTTCTCTGTTTCTCATTTCCTCTCTCCTCCCTCCTCATCTCATGACTTAACTTGTTTAATTTTATATTTTACCCCTCCAGTGAGAATTTAAATAATATCCATTCATTCAGTGACTCTCTGAGCCTCTATATTTCAGGCACTGTTCCAGACGCTAGGGCACAAATAATAACAAAGTCTCCACCTTCTGGAGGTTACTTATTAATAGGTGGAGATGTTTACGTTACTCCAGATGATATTCAGCCCTATGGTTTGCATTTCCTTCTTGCATGAGCTTCTCTTTTCAACAAATGTGAAACCAATGAACTTTCCTAGTTCGAAAGAATGCTGGGAATGAGACTGTTTTCAGTGTGGAACTTGTCTTGCCTCCTTAGGTACTGAAGGCAAGTGAAGGCTGTTTCTGGTCTGCTGGGACCACTTTGAAATCAGCCAGCAAGTCGCACTTGGTCTTGAGGTGTTTGACAAGTATTATGGACATCATGTTGATTAGGTTCAAAGGCACTGAATGCTTTGATGGCAAGTGGGGGAGGGCACCCTGAATAGCCCCGATAGACAGCTGCAGGTCTAATGTCCCCCATCATCAGGTAGCACCAGGGACCAGGTAGCTGGTACAGCCCCACTTCCATGAGCCTCACCAGACCTGGCTGGGGTCACCTGCATTGATAAGTCACATGACCCAATCATAGCTGCCAAGTTGAAGTGGTCTAAACAGCCACTCCCCTGAGGATCTGTAAAATAAAACAGGGTCTGGAGTTCCTGTCGTGGCTCAGTGGTTAACGAACCTGACTAGTATCCATGAGGATGCGGGTTCAATCCCTGGCCTCCCTCAGTGGGTCAGGGATCTGGCATTGCTGTGAGCTGTGGTGTAGGTCGCAGACACAGCTCGGATCCCATGTTGCTGTGGCTGTGGTGTAGGCTGGTGGCTACAGCTCTGATTCCACCCCTAGCCTGGGAACCTCCATATGCTGCAGGTGCAGCCCTAAAAATTCAAAAGACGAAAATAAATAAATAAAATAAAATAAAACCAGGTCTATCAAGGTGAGCCTTGCCTAGAGCTGTGAGAATGGCCTTGAGAGCTGTCTTCTTGAGGCCAAATAGTAACTCAGGGAGGCAGTGTAGGAGCATGGGCTTTGATGCATTCTTTGATATGGCTATTGGATAACATGTGTGGCTTAAGAGCTCCAGGGAGTAGCATCCCCACAGGGCTTGTTTACGATAGGGAGTGTACCCATGCCCATTAACCTATAACCTCCTGTGATTCAGTCTACGGAAGAGAAGGGCAAAGAAACTATGAGACTTACTGGACATTTTCACTCCTAAGACCCCTACTGGACCAGGACTGATATAGGTAACTGGTCAAAGCCAATGGGAGAAAACCACATCTTTCTGGACCCCACATTGGTACCCCCAACTTTTAAGGGATAAAAACCTGCTCTAAGACAATAGAGAGCAGCTCTTCTCCCCCCTCCCCGCTGTCCTGGGAGCTGTTTGTTTTCCTGTAATAAAGACTTGGCTTGCTTGCTGCCTGCGTATTCACAGAGTCCATTCTTTGGCTCCAAGAACAAGAACTCGGATTCTGGTAATATCTCTCCAGCATCACTCTTTTGGCGCTGCCTTGCTGGCGCTGAGGGTGGAGAGCACGGCAGCCACGTGCACACTGTTAGGTTTTATCTCGTTCAGGCCATCAGTGCATGTAGCCCTGGCACTGAGGGGAAACTCTGGGAACCAAAGGCTTTGCTTCACGTGGGAGCGTGGCAATACCTCGAAGGGGGTGGCAGCCACTATGGAAAGCCAAGGTGCCTTGGAGCTGCCTCCTGGACACCCCATTTCCTCTGGGCCAGCGAGGCTGCTAGTTGGGCCCTTCCCACCTCTTCAGACCCTGAGTCACAGCTGACCCGCCCTGAAACAAGGATTTCAAGCGGGAAACACCAAACCACCTTGGATCCCATGTTTAGTGTTGATGGAAGGCCAGCCGCAACTGCTCCTCAAAGGGGAGAGCTGGGATCCCCCCCCACGCCCCCCCGCTGTCGGTGTCCTCTACTGGGCGTGGAAAACCGACGTGGGTAACACCAACAATTCACAAAGCCAGCCAGAAGCAAGCACTGGCTGCGACCACAGTCAGGTGAAGAAGGCTGCCTCCCACCTGCCATCAGGCTAACCGTGCCTGTGAGACGCTGTGGTTGTGCTCTGAGCCCCACTTCCATGGCAGGGGGTTAGTATGTGTAAATAATAGATGTTTTTGAGTCAGTGAACGTGGGAGCAGTGTTTAGCTCAGGGCTTGGTTGTGAGGCTTTTATTTTTCTTCCTTCCCTTTTTAGGGCCACACCCACGGCATATGGAGGTGCCCAGGCTAGGGGTCGAATGGGAGCTCTAGCCACTAGCCTGCACCACAGCCACAGCAATGCCAGATCCGAGCCACGTCTGCAACCTATACCACAGCTCACGGCAACACCAGATCCTTATCCCACTGAACAGGGGCCAAGGATTGGTCTTGCATGCTCATGGATACTAGTTGGATTCCCTTTCATGAAGGTATGACAGGAACTCTGGTTGTAAGGCTTTAAATGCACTAACCCTTATTCCTCCTCCTGTGCATGGGAGGTCACAGCTGGGCACTCAGCTACTTCTCATTTCAGCCATGCACAGCTTTCTGCTTGGCTTTCTGAGCCAGCTCCATTTATCTATACCCTGACTCTTCCATGAAGACAGAAGAGAATGAAAGAAAGGAATTCCCACATCTGTCATGTGACATTAAAATCCTTTCTCAGATGAAAAATGGAACAAATATCTCTGCAAAATAAAGAAATGCTGGGAAAATGAGTTAAGAGATTAATTCTCTTTGAAAACCTTAATCCGAGGCCGTGACTTCTTATTTGCTCGTGTTCACATATGCCTGCACCAGACTTTAGCCCGTAGGATGATAACTGCCACCCGGTTACAGCCCAGATGGACTTCATTCCTCTCTCTGTTCTAAATGTGGGTGGCCCTTATTTATTTCCAACCTCACAAGGTATTCTAGAAGGTAGTTTAAAAGCAATTCTGGAACCATCATCCCAGACGCGACAATTACACTGCCTGACTGTATTGATTTTTATTTTTCACGCTAAATGACTAGTCCACTAACTGTGAAATTTAAGGGAAAGTGAAATTGTTGCTTCAAAATAGGTAATAAAACTCGAGACATAAAGATGCTGGTACGTCATTATTAGATGCGTCTCCAAGCCTGGCAGCATCATTAACATGACCTACTAGGAGCGAATAAAACACAATACACGGTGCTTTTTATGATGCTCTTATAATGGGTATGCTTATAGCTGCAAAATGTGAGATCCGTCTTTGTACCCTTTTATGAAGCATCATAAAACATTTTGCATTTGTGGCTGTCGCCCACCTCACTGTATTAAAAATCTCCATCCTTATAAGCCTCTTCTCCATTGCTGCCACCATATATTGGTGCGACAGGTTAATAGAAATTTAGAAGGGGTTTCCCTGCCCTACATCTTGTCTCCCCTAAAATAAAAGTTAGTGGAATATCTCTTCTAAACATATGTTTTATGCACTTCATTGGCATAATGCTCATAAACAGTCAAATTAAAAGGTCACTGAGATTTTATGAAAATACTAGAAGACAGGAAACCATCATCTGGAGGTTTCACAAAACTTTGCATTTTCTAATGGGTTCAAGTGCCTTCTGATTTGACTTGATATGTGTTCAAAAGAAATGCTAAGTGTTGCAGTGCCTGGTACTTTAGTGCCTAAGGATTATCATTTAATATCAACCAGGCTGATGTGCAGCAACATGGATGGACCTAGAAATTATCATGCTACGTGAAGTTAGTCAGACAGCGAGACACCAATTTGAAATTCTATCACTGACATGTGGAATCTAAAAAAAGGACACAATGAACTTCTTTGCAGAACAGATATTAACTCACAGACTTTGAAAAACTTATGGTTTCCAAAGGAGACAGACAGGTTGGGGAGTGGGGGGAGTGGGCTGGGGGTTTGGAATGGAAATGCTATAAAATAGAGTCGTGATGATCATTGCACAACTTTAAATGCAATACAATTCATTGAGTAATTTTAAAAAATAAAAAAATAAAAAAATTAACCAGAGGAAATATCATTATCTGAGTCTCACAGATGAGGAAATTTTCAGAGAAATAAAGCCATTTGCTTAATCACAGTGATAAGTATGCTGCTATGATCCAAACCCAGGTCCAGCCACTCCAAAGTCCATGCGTTTTGCCATAGACCATTCATCTAGACACCAAACATGAACAAAAGAATTTAAAGAAAGGAAGAAAGTAATTGGGAGGCAGAGTAATTTCACCCATAGCTTCATGTGTGATAACATATATTGAAAGGCTAGCATTAACATCTTACACAGAAGTAAAAGGTTTTTAAGTCAAAAGTAAACACTGAGGACAATGACATTATTTCAGTGAACTGCTCAGAAGAGTAGGGGGATACTAGCCGCTGCAAAATGTCTAGAAGCGTGGGTCCATGGACACATGGATGGCCAGCGTAGACCAGGAGGCCAGGACATTTTCCAGGTGGTCCAGTGATGCGAAAACAAGCGTCAGCTCATTATTGCCCAGGGGCCAAATCCCACCTCCCCCTGTTTTATTGGAACACAGCCACTCCCACTCATTTGCATATAATCCAAGGCAGCTTTCATATTGCTCAAACTGCACTGAGTCCTTGTCATAGGAACCTCACAATCTCCCAAGCTTAGAAGATGGACGGCCTGGCCCTTTATGGAACAAGTGTGCCAACCCCTGGTATAAAGCCCAGACCAAGTGTTGGGTAAATGGCATTCTTCATGTGATGGGACCACTGGGCTTGCCTCCAGCCGGTACATGCTCGCTGCAGTTTCACCAACAATATCATGGCACACAGTCCCTGATGAACCTCCTCCACATCTGAGGGTCTGTGACACCCCCTGTGACACTGCTGTTTTCTGCTCACTACTGCGACAGTCATCAGCTGGGTGTCCTTCACACCCGCCCTTCACGCCGCTGACCAATGCTGGCAGACTGAGCTCTCGGAGCACAAAGGAGACAGCCCACCCCTCCTCTCCAGCCCCCAGGGTTTCCTGTCTCCTGCAGATTCAGCCCAATCTCTTTTCCTGTCCTCCAGCCCTTCCTGATTTGCCCTGCCTCCCTCTATGATCTTGTGATATCACCTGTTCTGTCTGCTCCAGCCTCCACACATATCTCACTGTCCTTCAAGCCTGTTCCTTTTGCAGAAGATGACAAATGCTCTCCCTGGTGCCAAAGACATCTTTACACCCCATCAACTCTGCATCCTCCAGTACCCCCTGCTCAAGTGTCACCATCACACTCTTTGCTGCCAGGAAAGGAATTCTGTAAATTCCAGCAGCAATACCCCTAGTCTTTATGAGAACTGCATTTTGAATGTCATTACACAAGAAATGGCTAATTTCCTCAAAGTTCTCAATACATAAAACACAGGATACAAGTTGATTTTTATTTCCCTGCCATCACCGTCACCCCCCAAAAAAGGCTGTAAAGTGGATTGTAACACGCCAAGAAAGATGGGTTTTTGTCATGTTCTGATTTCTCCATCTCTAGTCACCAGTCTCCGTCTCCAATCCCTCACCAGACCCTGCTTCATTTTTCTTCCTAACGCTTATCTCTGCCTGAAATTGTATTCTTGATTTGTATATTTATTTACTTATGTTATTTATGTGTTTGCTTTTCCTCTGTAATTAGAATGTAATCTCCATGAAAGCAGGGTTTTTTTTTTCCCTATCAAATTTGCCACGCTTGACACAGAACAAGAACTTAATAAATATTTATAGCATATTAGGTGACTTGTTCTCATGTTTGCAGATAAAGTATTATTTTCTAATACACAAATCCTGCTGTTACGCTGACATGATTTACACCAGTTGGGCCAAATTGAGGGTAGGATTCCACATTACAACTGCCCATACTTCTCTCCAAGGTGTGTGATCTCCCCTCTCATATATATATATATGTACATATATATGTACATATATATATATATATATATATATTTTTTTTTTTTTTTTCCCCTTATGGCTGTGGCCAGGGGTCACATCAGAGCTGCAGCTGCAAGTATACACCACAGACATGGCCACACTGGATCCAAGCCACATCTGTGACCTACACTGCACCTTACAGCAATGCCGGGACCTTAACCCACTAAGCAAGGCGAGGAATTGAACCCACATCCTCACAGAGACAATGTCACGTCCTTAATCTGCTGAGCCACAGCGGGAACTCCTCTTTCGCGCTTTAAAAAAAAAAAATGGGAGTTCCCGTCGTGGCACAGTGGTTAACGAATCCGGCTAGGAACCATGAGGTTGCGGGTTCGATCCCTGCCCTTGCTCAGTGGGTTAACGATCCGGCGTTGCCGTGAGCTGTGGTGTAGGTTGCAGACGCGGCTCGGATCCCGCGTTGCTGTGGCTCTGGCGTAGGCCGGTGGCTACAGCTCTGATTCAACCCCTAGCCTGGGAACCTCCATATGCTGCGGGAGCGGCCCAAGAAATAGCAACAATAACAACAACAACAAAAAAAAAAGACAAAAGACAAAAAAAAAAAAAAAAATGATTATAGAACATTCCTGGCCTGCTTTCCTTTGGGATCTTTGTTCCTGCAATTCCCTCTGCCCGAAATTCACCAGGGGGTGAGGAGGGAAGCATTTTACATAAGCGACACTCAACTCTGTCAAATCTTTGCCCAGATGCAAGCCTCTCACCTCAGCCCACCCTGCCCTCTGCCGCACCGGCGGCATATGGAGGTTCCCAGGCTAGGGCTCGAATCAGAGCTGTCGCTGCTGGTCTACGCCACAGCCACAGCAGTGCAAGATCCAAGCCACATCTGCAATCTACACCACAGCTCACAGCAACACTGGATTGTTAACCACTGAGCGAGGCCAGGGATCAAACCTACATCCTTATGGATGCCAGTCAGGTTTGTTAACCACTGAGCCATGACGGGAACTCCGTCTTCTACACTCTAAAAAGTGCAGCATAAAATCATCATCATGTAAAGGATGACAATAACGTATGATATAACTCTGAATCACATAGAATGCTTACTGGTCCTTGTGTCTCCCTAAAAGGTAAGCTTCGAGAAGGCACAGGGCTTTGTCACTTTGCTCCATGTCTTGTATGTGTCTGTTCGTGCTGTTGTATCAACATACCCAAGCCTGGGAGGCATAAACGATAAGTGTTTACGTTTTACAGTCTGGAGATGGGAAGTCCAAGATCAAGGGCAGGCAGATTCAGGGCCTGGTGAGGGGCCACGAATGGGTTCAGAGACAGCTGCCTTCTCACTATAACCTCACGTGGTGGAGGGGTCCGGGAGCCCAGTGGGGTCTCCTCTGTAAGGGCGCTCATCCACACATGTGGGCCTCACCGTCACGGCCTCACCACTTCCAAGGGCTCTGTCTCCCAACACCATCACACTGGGGGCTGGTATTTCATGTATGAATATGGCAGGGTTGGTGGGGGCGGGGCACACACATTCAGTGCATAGCATTGTCCCCCCTCTCTGATCCTGGGGCTGATCCCCTAAGCTGGTCCCCAGGTTCTCCAAGGGCAGGCTTCCAGCTGGGATTGGCAAGTGGGAGGCACTGGCTCTTGTGTCCATTGGGCTCTTCTAAGATTCCAGCACCTCTGTGGCTCCAGTGTGCCCCAGGCGGTGAAGCCCTTGGGTATGGAAATCACTGCTTCCTTCCCGAATTCCTTCCTCAGCCCAGGGGTGGGCTGGGGGTGGTGGGAGGCTCCTGGAGGCGGCTCTCTGCTTTGTCCTCCTGCCCCTGTTGGATGTTTCGTTCTTCCATCACCTGCCACCACCTTCCAGAATTAAGATTCCTCTGTTTTAAACACGCAGAACCGTTTCTGTTTTTCTGGTACATCCTGAAAGACGCGCTTATATTTCTTCTGGTTTTTAAGGTCTTCTTGGAAGGCAGGTCCGAGAAAGGGAAGCTAGTAGTGGACGGTGACAGGCTTGTGACTCTCCGCAGATGAAAACCAAGTGCCTCAGCCGCTCAGTGGGCTTAGCAGATAAGGTCTAGTTTCATAGGTTTCCTTCATTATCCCAAGAAAGACGTGCTATAAATCACCATTGCAGACGTTGTAGACGAGGCTGTAATCTGATGTACGGGACAATCACAGTCCTAGACGTCCAGGTCATCCATCATCCGATTTTAATTACGTGAAGAGACACGGTAAATTCATCTCTGTGGCCTCACCACCCAGTTCAATGCCTGGCAGGTAATGGTTACCTGAGAACGGCTCGTTTAACGGTGAAGTGAATGAATGGAAATATTAACAATTACGCACGCCGTGCTTTCCACATCCCAGTATAAGAGGGCATGAGAATTCTGACAAGCCAGGAGCATTTCGAGGTGGCAGCACGAATTGCCGAGGACAAATGTCTGCACTGACACGTGGGTATCACGAGAGGAAGGGCTTTCTGGCCATCGAAGCTCCAGTAGCCACATCTCCAGTTACGGCCGTTTCCTCTGTCTCTGGACATCTTGGGAACAGGCCATCGTGACTGACTGATGCTCAGGAGGGCAAGAGACATCCTGAGGACTCACACCTATCAGGGACCGTGGGGTCCCAGGCACGCTTAAGGTCACAGGTGTTTAGCAGACAAACACTGCAATAGATGCAGGATGTAGAACTGGAGGTGGGGGTGAGGAGGGGGGCAGAAGACAAAGGAACAATTTTATCCTATTGTCCAAGGTGTCATCGCCAGGCCTGAGTAGCCAGGTTTCATTCATTTTCAATCATCAACATACTCCAAGCCGAGGCTGGCTCCAGAGAGTCCCTGGACAGCTGGCACTGCCAGAGCTTCTGAGAGATTCAAGGGGACCCGGCTGTGGGTTATGGAGGCAGGCTCCCTCCCCTGACACCGAGCACTCAACTGTAGGGAAGCACAGCCACGATGGTGCCCTGGCACCTTGCGTGTCCCCCTCACATGCGGATGTGAGCACACCCCAGCCCATGCCTCGGTGCAAGAGCCCATGATTCCTTCAGGAGCTGAGGATGACAAGTCCGGGGAGGAGCTGCTGTGAGGCATGGTCCCAGCCCCCTGAGAGTCATTTCTCCTCTGTCCCCCTCATTTCAGCCACCCACAGCTCAAGGCCTCTGCCACCTGCGTGCTTGAGTTCCCTGCCGGCCCCTGGGAGCAGAGTCAGGGGCGCTGAGGCCATGCCGACCGTGTTCTCGCTGCCTGTGTAAGTCACAGCTGTCTGCATCCATGGGGGCTCCTGCATCCTCAGTGGCCATAGCGAATGGGCTATCCACCTAGCAAACACTGCACGCCTCTGCTGAGTGCTGGCACGACCCCGTGGCTTGGTAATGTTCCCTCCGCCCTTTGTTCATGGACCCTGGCGTTCCAGGCTGGGGTCCTGAGGCTCTGTGACATGGGCCATCTCACTTTGCTGTAACTATGCAGGACGCCCTGTGGTTGATGGGGCCACAACCACCTTGCTCTGTCTTTAGGTGGTTTGGAAACTTTCCCCACAGGTCTGCAGGCAAGGTTCTTCCTCATGTGGCCCTGAACCTCGTAGGCAGTGTCCACTAGGAACTTATGCAGTACAACAGCTGGTGCTGTTACAGCCTCACATTGCTCCAGAGTTTATGAGGTGACTCTACTAACTGTCCCCAGTGACATCAGCTTCAAAGAGAATTCCTTGAGAAAAAAAGGGAGTGAGTGAAATTTCGTGGCCAATAATATGCTTTTAGTTCATCTCAGAGCATATCATTTACACATGTGCAGAATAGGCACTTCTTGGAGTTCCCGTGTGGCTCAGCAGGTTAGGGTTCTGGTGTTGTCACTGCTGTGATTTGGGTCACTGCTGTGGTGCATGCTGCATGTTCGATCCCTGGCCCAGGAATTTCCAAAGAGCACAGGTGAGGCCATGAAAACAACAACAACAACAAAAAGAAAATTCTCCTCACCTCCAAATATGTATAAAGCCCTCTGGACAGACCCAAGCACAGGAACAGCATTAAAGAAAGTGAATCTCACTGCAGAGCATTCTGCTTTTGCTATGTAAGCCCTCTTCTTACAAGGGCTTTGAAATAAATAAATAAGAGCACTAGCTTTTTCTGCTGTCACTGTCACGTGTTTTCAATCGTGGCTTTTGTTAGTTTTGAATTCTATAAGAACGCAAACCCATTTTTAATTTTAACATGACTACCCTCTGGCTACGTACAACCCAGATGAGATATATTTGGAATAATAGACAGATTTCTCCCTCACAACCTCAACACGCTCCCATCATAAAACATATCTGATCCCAAAAGTCTTAGGCACATCCCTGATTGACTGTAGCACATTTCGGGTGCTCAGCCAAAGCAAGAGAAGCAGAGGGGCTGGAGCCACCTGGCTGTCCTCACAGAAAACGGGACCTGCCCACCTCTTCATCGTGACTGTGCCCAGGACGCCACCTCTTCATTGTGACTGTGCCCGGGACGCCCTCTCCAATTATACTGCCAACAGGGCTTAGGGCAAACACCGTCTGAATTTCCTCTGCCTTTTTCAGTATCACACGTCTGGAAAAGGAAGATAAAAGGAGAAAGAGAGAAAGAGAAAGAGGGAGGGAGGAGGAAGAAGGAAAGAGAAGGGTAAGGAGGAAAGAAAGAAGGAAGGAGGAAATGCAGACTTTTATCCAACTGCATAATATTCAGAAAAGAATAGAAACTAAGATTTCCTGTAGACAGGAAGGAGGCTGTAAGCAAAATGTAGTTTTGCCTGTTCTGACTTTAGGATTCTCCTCTATGTAATTGATTTATTTTGTCTGGATTCTCCTTTAAGTCACAGACTCACCAGTGGATGTTTATACACCGTGAATAGATAGGGATTCTTTGGACAGAAAGGACCACAAAGTCAATACGAGCGTTAACAATGGTGCTTTCTAAGTGATTTCTTTTTTTTTTTTTTAATTTTCCCACTGTACAGCAAGGAGATCAAGTTATCCTTACATGTATACATTACAATTACATTTTTTTCCCCACCCTTTGTTCTGTTGCAACATGAGTATCTAGACAAAGTTCTCAATGCTACTCAGCAGGATCTCCTTGTAAATCTATTCTAAGTTGTGTCTGATAAGCCCAAGCTCCCGATCCCTCCCACTCCCTCCTTTCTAAGTGATTTCAATGCAGAATGTGAGTTAACAGTAATTCAGCATGGGAGTTCCTCTTGTGGCACTGCAGAAATGAATCCAACTAGTATCCATGAGGATGAGGGTTCAATCCTTGTCCTCGCTCAGTGGGTCGGGGATCTGGCATCACTGTGAGCTGTGGTGTAGGTCACAGATGTGGCTTGGATCCCACATTGCTGTGGCTGTGGTGTAGGCCGGCAGCTGTAGCTCCAACTGGACCCCTAGCCTGGGAACTTTCATATGCTGCACCTGCGGCCATAAAAAGCAAAAACAAACAAAAAAAAGGGCACAGTAATTCCATATGCTGAGACTTCCTTTGCCCTTGGGAAAGGCCTGCTTGGGTCTGTGAGGTAGGACGCAGAAACAGGGAATCCCCAAGTTCAAGGGGGCCTTACACAGCAACCAGTCCCCTTTCACAGGGACAGAAAGTGGACCAGTGGTTGTCAGTCGCTGGGAGGCGGGGGGGGGAGGACATGTTTGGGGGTACGGGGTTTGTTTTGAAACCCCCAAAACTAGCTGAAAAGACTCTGAAATTAGACATGGTGATGGCTGTATGCCTTCGTGAATACACTAAAACCACCCAACTGTACACTTTTGCGATGGTGATTTTATGGCATGTAACAGATGTCTCTATTAAAGCAAACCCTAGCAAGATGCTAAGGTTCTTTGGCATGTGTGTGCATGTACACACACACACACACACACTCACACTGCATGAGACATACTTAGACTAAAAAAGTATTTGTTGTTTATCTGAAATTCACATTTAGTTGGATCCCCTACATTTGGAGGGTAGACTTTCCTTTTCAGCATTATGTTAGGTTAACAGCAAAAGTGAGGGGAAACACATCGAATTTCCGTATGCACATAACCCTTCCCCCAACACATGTATGGCCTTTCCTCTAGCAACATCCCTTAGCCAATGAGGCATTAGTTACCATCCATGAACCAACACTGACACCAAATCATCACCAGAGTCCACAGTTCACACTAGGGTTTACTTTCCGTGTTACCCATGTGTTTGGACAAGTGTATGAGGACCTCTGTCCACTGCTACAGTGTCAGACAGAGTAGTTTCACTGCCCTAAACACCTTCAGTGCTCTGACTATTCATTTCTGGCCACACTTAACCTCTAGCAACCACTGGTCTTGCTACTGTCTCCATAGTTTTATCTTTCTGAGGCTGTCACAGAGTTAGAATCATACAGTATGTAACATTTTCAAATTGCCTTCTTTCACTTAGCAGTATGCTTTTAGGTTCCTTCATGTCTTTCCATGGTGCTATCTTTCATTTCTTGTCATTGCTGAATACTGTTCCATTGAATGTACCACGGTTGTCTTATCCAATAACCCAATGAAGGAGTTTTGGCAATTAGGAATAAAGCTGCTTAAACATTTGCTCACAGGTTTTCATGCGAATGCAATACATCCATACATTGACGTAAATATCAAGGAGCACAAATGTTGGATGGTATGTAAGACTTTAGTTTTGCTCAATCTGGCAACCCTATGCTCCTTGCACTTCTTTTGAAGAGGCACAGGACAAGGACATATTTCAATGAGAAAATGCAGTAAAGGACATTTGATCTTTATTCGCTCACTCATTAGCCCACTTATTCATGTGCTGTTTATTGAACAAAACTATGTGCTAGGCCCTGGGAAGGCAAACACCACATGTCACAGAAGAAACAGATGCAGCAACACAGAGCAATAGTGTGTAACAAGGGCGTGTGCAGAGGTTTCCAACATGCAAGTTGTAGAACAAAGAAAAAAGACAGATAAATTTCCCCTGGGGGGTTAGGAGGGAGAGCCCTAGAATGCCCCCCCTGCCAGAAAAAGAGAGCCTTCCTCTTGAAGGATGTGGATCATCCATGCAGGGTACTGATGAGACACAGGTGAAGGATAGGATGATCCAGACAGAGGCGCAAAGGTGGCAACTAGCTATGACACACATTTATTCAGTAATGCTGAATGCCTTTCTATTATCCTGGGCCCAAGGACACGGGTCTCACCCAACAGGCAGCCTTGACAAGTATCCTACAGGAGAACAATGAGCACAGGTTAGTGCAACTCAGAACTGGGGGCCTTTCCCATGGTTGGGAACAGAAGTACCTTGAAAGAGTGCTCCTTTTTTTCCTGGGTATTTCTCCCCTTCCACTATCAGGAACTCTCCCTTCTGCCCTAAAAAGGAAACTACCACCATCAGTTTCCCCCAAAGGAAGAGAAACATACATGTGTACAAACGGGGGTCCCCCTCTACTAGAATTTCAAGACTTGGTTTAGGGCTTTTTCTCCCTAACTACTGACATTTCCTACGTCAAGTTCCCCTCCCCAAGTTTCGTCTCTATTGTTCTACATGAGATTTGTGTACCTTGTGTCCCCAGGTGCTTGTTAGACATGTCTTAAGAGGCATGTCAAGATTTACAGGTACACTTGATCAAATGGCTGGAAAGATGTGAGATGTTTTGCTGTGCCTCGTTTATTCCATATGCACACAGCAAAAAAAAAGACAAAAGACAAAAAAAATGGAGTTCCCGTCGTGGCGCAGTGGTTAACGAATCCAACTAGGAACCTTGAGGTTGCGGGTTCGGTCCCTGCCCTTGCTCAGTGGGTTAACGATCCGGCGTTGCCGTGAGCTGTGGTGTAGGTTGCAGACGCGGCTCGGATCCCGAGTTGCTGTGGCTCTGGCGTAGGCCGGTGGCTACAGCTCCGATTCAACCCCTAGCCTGGGAACCTCCATATGCTGCGGGAGCGGCCCAAGAAATAGCAACAACAACAACAACAAAAAAAGACAAAAGACATATGCACACAGCAGCCAAGCCTTTGGCAAGAGACCAACGGATATGATTTAGAAAGTCTGAATAGCTCATGCAGGACATAAGTAGCTGACAGATAAAGAAACACGGCAACTTTGTGCTTTAATGGCAACGTAAACTATCTAGAAGGGGCATTGATCTGTTCAACAAGGATTGATTTTCTTCACTCTCAACCCCTGGAACAAATCTGCAAGTTTGCACCAGTAATTTATGTGTTTATGTATACCTAGTATATTTTATATTGATCCAGGGTGGAAGACAACAATAACCAAGTGACCTGCTGAATGAGGCACGCTTGGAGGCCAGGTAAGGAGACGTGATTTAAAGTGCATTAAAAGACATGGTACAAGTGTTGCCTGAGCACTGAGACAGGGGAGTAGACGCCTCCATGTCCTGTGCTCCTTGGAGAAACCTGAACAGTCTGAACAGTCTGATTTTGTCCCACCTGAGATTTTAAAATGATATCAGTCAAGAGAGAGGTAACTTGTTCACGGGTGAACTTCTAAAAACAGGGGATTTCTGATTAATTCCTAGAATATGGGACATTTGAATAAATTTCAAGACGACGTTTTCACAAGGTGAAGTTAATTTTAGTATGTGTGTAAACAGAGAATGGAAAATTAATATTTGTTCAACATTTATTCCTTCAGTGGATCCATCGTTCCTTGAGCCCGTGTTGACAGAGCACTACAAATGCCTGGGAGTATGCTACGTTCCAGGCATAAACTTATGAATGCAATAACACTTCTCTAAGGTGACAGTTAACTAAACAGCAGCCATAACACCAGATCTGAGAGCTATGGAATCACCACAGAGAGAAGCACAAGCTCACCTTTGTGCGAAAACCAACAGATGATGCATTCTAGAAAAGGAGAAGTATAAAGCAATCTTTGACCCCAGTTGTGAATGCATCAGCGGATGAAAGTGTGGTCTGGACAGAGACTAGACCTGCATGGTGCTTCAACACCAATTACGTCCATCCCTACCAGTTACTTGCTGTTCATTCCAGAGGACTTAGCTCTGTTCTCACGTCTGAAAAATAGAGATACTAAGCATACCTAATTTGCAGACTATTAAAAGGATCGATTGAGATGATAAAGCTCAAACGCTTAGCCCATGGCGGTTCAAGGCTGATCCTGAGGAACTTGCCTATTTGTTCGCCCCTTCCTCCACCACGAAGAGTGGACGAGTGGTTTCCTGCTCTTCGCATCCCCTACCCCGGAAGAAGGCAAGCTACTTCCTGAGCAACAGGGACCAGAGAATGAAAAGCCCTGCTTCTGTCCTTTATGTGAAGCCATCCAAAGCCATGTGCAGTGGCTGCTGAGATGGTACGTGAGTCTCACAACTCCCATTTTTCTTCTCTAGAATTTTTTATCATTTCATTTTTATTTTTCTATCATTTTAGGATCTTCTTTTTTTTGATGTATGTATTTTATCATTATTATTTTTTAATAGTTATTTCCCCAATACAACTTTTTTTTTCTACTGTACAGCATGGTGTCCCAGTTACACATACACGTACACATTCTATTTTTGCACATTATCGTGGTCTATCATAAGTGACTAGACATAGTTCCCAGCACCACACAGCAGGATCTCATGGCTAATCCGTTCCAAAGGCAATAGTTTGTATCTATTAACCCCAAGCTCCCCAACCACCCCACTCCCTCCCCCTCCCCCTCCCCCTTGGCAACGACAAGTCTATCCTGCAAGTCCATGATTTTCTTTTCTGTGGAAAGGATCACTCATGCCATATATTAGATTCCAGATATAAGTGATATCATATGGTATTTCTCTTTCTCTTACATTGTCTTCTACCGACAAAGGGTTTCCTGAGAGGCAGGCAGAGCTGGGGTCAAATCCCATCCCTAAAATGTTGATTTATGCTTTGTTACTTCTCCTGGGCTCACTGATTTATAATCTCATGGGATTATAATTAGCAAAGGTAGACCATATACACTCGCTAGCTTTTTGCAATTTTTACACCTGTCATGTGTGCATGGCTTTACTGTTGGGTTAGTTCTTGGTTCAGTGGAAGATGCTGGACCTTTGAAATGTAGAAACAAAGTGAGAGGATGTCCCTGATCCTTTGGCCTGGGGAAGTGGATGCACCCACTGCCACAACAGAGGGCCCCTCCTGGCACACTGGCACGGTCCTCCTCTTACCAGGCGCTTCTTTGTACGCCCACTCATCTCCTACTCCTGGAGCTGCCAGATGGCACATATGTAGCAATATTCCTTAAGTAAGAGGATAAATATTTATTCTTATTTCCTGTAATGAGCATGCCTAATTTTATAACCTCTTAATAAGAAGCAGAAACCAAAAATAAAAGGATCTTTTAAAAACTATCAGCATTTTTTTGGACATTTAATTTATTCTGTCAGTACTCTGTTTACAGACTCACGGGATTCCAACTGTTCCCTGTTATAGGTAAAGCAGTTTGTTGCCATTTTACTTTATCAAAGAGCACAGCACAAAGATAAAGTTATCTTAAGCACAGGCTGCAGGTAAAAAACGAAAAAACAAAAAAACCCACAAACATGAAAACATATGAAACTATGCGTATATTTCCCCAAGTAGCACAGAACACTGAGAAACTAGCCTCGCGGCCTGACAACATCACCAGACTTGAGAAAAGGAGTGCCTGGAAATGCGATTTTGACCTTGGCATGGCTTAGAGTAATTCCTCTTCAGACCAGCTGTTTTTAGCCCAAACACACGCTACCAAAGCTAGCAAGAATGAAAAATGTAACAGCGTTTCAGCTGAGTCAGAAGGAAGGAGAAAGACATGAGTTTGTCACACAGCACCAGGCACATTCTTTCCTTTTATTGGTGATGAAGTGACAGGAGGAAAGGAGGATTCCCAAATGCCCTCAATATGTCTTTGCCTCACACTATTCATGCATCTGTGAAAAAATCTGCAATATTTCCAAGCATTGGAAGCAGAGTGAAGACTTACATGAAAGAAGCTATTTACTTTATTGGGATCCCCCACTCTACATTATTATGCATGATTAGCTGTGACAGGGGACCTTTGGACAGCTGAAACACTAACTGCTGCACTAAGTGGTTCTTCCAACAATCACAGGACTGTTGAATTAAGTAGAGCAGACGTGGATTATCAGCTTCCATTTCTCTTTCAAATTTTCATTAGGTCCTCTCTGCTGTAAAATTCTTTTAAGTGCTTCCCAGAGAAACTAAAAACATTTTTTTTTCCAAGCTGAAAGCCTTCCCACTAAAATCTGGAACAAGACAGGATACCCACCCTTACCACTTTTAATCCACATAGTATTGGAAGTCCTAGCCATGGCAATCAGACAAGAAAAAGAAATAAAAGGTATCCAAATTGGAAGAGAAGAGGTAAAACTGTCACTATATGCAGATGACATGATACTACATACAGAAAACCCTAAGGACTCTACAAAAAAACTACCTGAACTTATCAACAGATTCAGCAAAGTAGTAGGATACAAGAAAAACATTCAGAAATCAATTGCATTTCTGAATACTAACAATGAAATATTAGGAAAGGAATACCAAAAAATATTTTAAAATCCCACCAAAAAAAAATTAAATACCTAGAAATAAACGTGACCATGGAGATTAAAGACTTATAGGGTGAGAAATATAAAACAGTAATCAACGAAATTAAAGAGGATTTAAAGAAATGGAAAAATATCCAATGCTCCTGGATTGGAAGAAGTAATATTGTAAAAATGGCTGTATTACCCAAAGCAATCTACAGATTCAGTGCAATCCCTATCAAATTACCCATGACATGTTTCAAAGAACTAAAACAAATAATCCAAAAATGTATATGGAACCATAAAAGATCCAGAATTGCCAAAGCAGTCCTGAGGGGGGGTGGGGAACAATAGGAGGTATAACTCTCCCAGACTTCAAATGATATTACAGAGCTATGGTAATCAAGACAGTGTGGTACCAGTACAAAAACAGACATACAGATCAACGGAACACAATAGAGAACCCAGAAATAAACCCCAACACCTACGGTCAATTAATCTTTGACAGAGGAGGCAAGAATATAAAATGGGAGAAATACAGTCTTTAGTGCAAGTGGTTCTGGGAAAACGGGAAAGCTGCATGGAAATCAATGAAACTAGAACACACCCTCACATCAAGCACAAAAACAAACTCCAAATGGCCTAAAGACTTAAGCATAAGACAAGACACCATAAAATTCCAGAAGAGAACAGAGGCAGAAAAACATTCTCTGACATCAACCATACCAATGTTTTCTTAGGTCAGTCTACCAAGAATAGAAATAAAACCAAAAATAAACCAATGGGATCTAATCAAACTTACAAGCTTTTGCACAGTAAAGGAAATCATGCAAAAAAAAAAAAAAAAAAAAAAGAAAGAAAGAAAGAAAAGAAAAGAAAGAAAGAAAGAAAGCTATGAAATGGGAGAAAATAGTTGCAAACAATGCAACCGACAAGGGCTTCATCTCCAAAATACACAAACAACTCATATAACTCAACAGCAAAAAAAACACAAACAACCTCATGGAAAAATGGGCAAAAGACTTAAATTGACATTTTCTACTTTTCCATAAGGATGGCCAAGAGGCACCCATTACTCTGTTTTGCTTTGAAATTTATCCCTGAGAAGAAATGATGTATATAGCCATAGAGAGAGGCATTACTATGACAAAAAATATCTAATGTTTGGTTTCCACACTGTAAGGGGGAAAAGGAACCTAAAGACTGTGGCACTTCAGGATGCGAAAATCTCCTGAATTCATCAGAAGAAAAACATAACATTAATAATGGGTAGCAGTACCTGGTTATTCTATAACGACCCTTCACTTCATCCTTTTAAGATAATGATGAGGAGTTCCCGTCGTGGCTCAGTCAGTGGAAACAAACCTGAGGACACAGATTGCATCCCTGACCTCTCTCAGTGGGTTAAGGATCTGGCGTTGCCATGAGCTGTGGTGCAGGTCACAGACACAGCTCAGATCCTGCATTGCTGTGGCTGTGGTGTAGGCCGGCAGCGGCAGCTCTGATTCCACACCCAGCCGGGGAACTTCCATATGCTATGGGTGTGGCCCTCAAAAGCAAATAGTAATAATAGTAAGTGTTTCAAACATTAATGTACAAGAACATCAGCCTTTTGTCAAGTCAGCCCACGTTTGTGTGTCTGGAGTGACGGTGCAGTATTTTAGATCAGCTTCTCACGGTTTCACGCCTCACCTCGACATCACAGGCAGAAGACAGAGTAAGAGGCAGTGAAGAGCGAAGCAGGACCATGGTATTCTCAGGGAATGGAAGCAGTTCTTACAGATGGAGCACAGGATTCAAGGAGAGGCAGGATGGGGGATGGATGCAGGTATATGTATAAATGAGCAGGGGCCAGGTGTAAGGGCCAGGATGGGTCTTCCATAGCAGACCCGAGACGGCCCTCCTAGGAAACCCCACGAGCAAGGTCAGCCCTTGGTGGGCATCTGGGAATGTGGAGTTGAGAAATGTCACCACCGTTCCTGATAAGAAAGGCTCCCTGGGCTCAATTGTTTGCACAGTGTGGCTTGTGCTGACTTGTTATTCCTCTGAGAGTCTGGAATGTGGGCACGAGCTTGGCAGGGGGTATCTCTGAGACCAGTCCACCTAAAACCCTGCATGGAGATTCTGCAATAAACTTCCCTGGTAGCCGACATGTCACACATGCTGTCACAAATAAACAGTGTGCTCTCTTGCGCACAAGCATGCACACTCACACACATACACACAAACACCCCCCCCAACACACACAGGCTCCAAACAAGCAAACAAAAACCCAACCCCTTTCGTTTATGAAGGACTGAGAAAGTTGCACGTCATAGTAAGTAAAGTAAGTCAGAAAGAGAAAGACAGATAGCATATGCTATCACCTCTCTGTGGAGTCTAATATATGACACAAATGAGCTTTTCCACAGAAAAGAAACTCGTGGACTTGGAGAACAGAGTTGTGGTTGCCAAGGGGGAGTGGGAGGGAGTGGGATGGACTGGGAGTCTGGGGTAAACAAATGCAAACCATTGCCTTGGGAATGGAGAAGCACTGAGATCCTGCTGTATAGCACAGGGAACTATATCCAGTCACTTGTGATGGAACATGGTGGAAGATGATGTGAGAAAAAGAATGTGTATGTATGTGTGTATGTATATATATATAAAGCTGGGTCACTATGCTGTGCAGTAGAAATTGACAGAACACTATAAATCAACTACCATGGAAACAATAACAATCATAAAAAAGTGATGGATAATCACCATTCGATTTTGAATTAATCACAAGCTTACACTATGGTTTAAATATGTGAGAAGAAAGATTATCCAGCCCACTGGAAGATGAGAAAAACTTTTAAAACTTCAGAATGGTCCCAATCCCTTGAACAGTCAAAAATACTTATTCCATTCAGTATAGAGATATTTTAAAAATCTGAACGTTGTTTCACACATAAGGTGTATCTTCCCAAACTCTGGTCATAAAGAAAGTAGCAACTTCAGGAGCCAACGTGTTAAAATTAAGGTACGTTCTTAACTTAGTTTATGGACTTTCCCATCAGCTGCTTACCTTGATGCTAGAAACCCAGAACTCAGGGTGGACTGTTAGATAATGGAAAGGCTTCTTGTGATAAGAAAAATCACCACCTTATGATTTACAAAGTCACTGACATTGTAAAGTAATGTTCTCTGGTTTACCCCATTAACGCTTCCAAACTGGGTGCTCATTCTTAGACAACAGCCCTGGATCACCTGTCCCTTTGGTTGATTTAAGTAAATTGGAAAATTAATGTCACGTTGTCTTCGGCTGAAGGGAAATGGTGTGTCGCCAAACCTGTAAATGTCAATTTCTCCCCAGATCCAAGGGATATTCCTAGATGCCTCTTAATTATTTCTGACATCAGCCTTCAGACTAGCCGTGATAGGCCCTCTTATTTTAGGGGAAAAAAAATCTTAACAACACAATAAATCCATTTCTCACCCCACCTTCATTTTTTCCAGATGACTCTCAGATTGAATTTTTTTCCCTTTAAAATTCATTTTAAGCATTTTCTCAGGTCTGTGGTGGCCCCATGAATGCTCTCTATAGGAAGAGAGAATATATTTTAGAGTGTATTTTTTAAAAGATACATAATAAAATACCCTGTGTGTCTTTAGAGTCAGTTTTTGTCTTCAAGCTTCAGACCCCACAATTCTTTCCCCCCGCCCTCTTCCTCAAGATTCTTTCATTTGTCTTTTTTTTTTTTTAAATTGTAGTTGATTTACAACATTGTGTCAATTTCTGCTGTACAGCAAAGTGACCCAGTCATACATATATAGACATTCCTTTTCCAATATTATCTTCCTTCTTGGTCTAGTCCAGGAGACTAGATAGAGTTCCCTGTGCTGTACAGTAGAGCCTCATGGCTTATCCACTCTAACTATCAAAGTTTGCATCTACTAACCCCAAACTCCTCGTTCATCCCACACCCTCACTTTTCCCCTTGGCAAACACAGGTCTGTCCTCTATGTCTATGGAGATCTCATGATTCTTGATAAAACACTGAAAGTCTAAGCCAAGTCAACATGGGAGTATGCACGCAACCTTCAAAAACCATTTGCCTATGTAGAAAATATAAACCAGAAGACAATGGCAGAAAGCAAAAAAATCCACTTTGGCCTAACACATAAGACCAAAATGTACACAATAAATCAGCAATGTGAATGAACCCAAGATGGGCTTTTCTAAGCCCAGGTGATGAGTAAGTCCCAGGACCTGTCCTTGGGGCTGTAACAGCTTCCAGCTTCCAGCTGGGGCTTCCAGCTTCCACCTTTCTACCCCAGGGGTGTCGGTATCTTTTACTCCTGGGTGAGAAAAAGAAATATGCATTGTCGCAAATAACCTACTGATTCATTGCCA
Organism: Sus scrofa; assembly: GCF_054392235.1. Classification (NCBI taxonomy): domain Eukaryota; kingdom Metazoa; phylum Chordata; class Mammalia; order Artiodactyla; family Suidae; genus Sus; species Sus scrofa. The sequence continues at coordinate 8,720,820 of NC_139401.1, forward strand.
ATGTTTCAGAGATAGGAAGCCAGGAAAAGACTAGAAGATGCATGAATGGAAAATGGGCCTGTCCTCTGAGGCCCTAGAGAGAGCAGGTTTGGTGCGGAGAGAATAGGAGAAGAGCTGTGGTGTAGGTCACAGACGTGGCTTGGGTCCCGTGTTGCTGTGGCTGTGGCATAGGCGGGCAGCTGCAGCTCCAATTCGACCCCTAGCCTGGGAACGTCCATATGCTGCAGGTGTGGCCCTAAACGGCAAAACATAAAGAACAGAAATAACAACTAAAGCAATCACCGAGATGGATAAAGTCATACCTCCACTCACCACTGCTTCCGTGGGATGCCCTCGCCTCAGGTTGGCTTCTAGAAGGCCTGGCGGTGGAAAGAAACAGACCGGGAAGGGATACTGTTCATCCTTCTTGTGTCCTCTTCAAAGACCACCTGCTAGTCCCCAATACCATAACTGTATTGGTATATCATTGTGATGAATTCAAGCCCAGAAGTGGGAATCTCTTCTAATCAAATATTTGATGACTCCATCTTGGCAGTTGCTAAACTAGTTCCATGACTTTCTTCTCCCTTTCCGGGGAGTGGGCCGTGTTGCCTTTCCCAGCAGATTTTCTTTTTAAAGAAGACATTCTCCACCAGAATGGTCTCCTGAGCCTTGCAGAAGGTTAGAATCGCTGATCCTGGAATCCTATTCCCCTCTCAACCTGGCCGGCCCATGCCACTTGATTATCCCTGCTGAGCCTTCTATCCTGGACCAAATGGTTTGTTTAGTTGACTAGCAGAGGCTGATCACATTAGCTTTCAGGACATCAAAAGAGTGCTCAAAGGGAGTATTTGTCACCTTTTTATGGTTTACGAGACATCATGTTCCTGGTTTTAACGGACTGTACCACGTGGGAAAAAGACTTTCATCTCTGTACGTCTTCAGTGCCTGCCTCAGCCCTCAGCAAACATGAATGAAGAAAAGGAATAAACAATGCCATCTATTTGATCTACCTGAAGGCTTTGGATAAAATCAATCCTGATAGTAAAGATGACACTTATAAGCGTGCTATAATGCTTGACAGGACAATTATGAAGAGAAGTAATGCATTAGCACTTCTTTTTTTATTTTTTGTGTTTTTAGGGCCGTACCCACAGCTTATGGAAGTTCACAGCCTAGGGGTGGAATCGGAGCTATAGCTACTGGCCTACACCACAGCCACAGCAAAGTGGGATCCAAGTTGCATCTGCGACCTACACCACAGCTCAGGGCAACAATGGATCTTTAACCCAATGAGCAAGGCCAGGGATTGAATCTGTGTGTTCACATATACTAGTCAGGATTATCACTGCTGAGCCATGACAGGAACTCCAGTACTTATTTTTTAAAATTGATTTTTATTTTATGGGTGCACCCGTAGCATATAGAAGTTCCCAGGCTAGGGACTGAATCTGAGCCACAGATGCAACCTAAGCCTCAGCTGCGGCAGTGCCAGATCTTTTAACCAACTCCACTGCTGGGCCAGAGATGGACTCCATACCTCTGCAGCGACCCGAGCTGCTGCATTTGGGATTCTTAACTCACTGCACTACTGCAGGAACTCCACCCTAGTACTTCTTCATTCTTGTGTTAGGCACACTCCCTGGCTCAAATACCTAAGGGCTTAAATATGTGCATTTTATGCTATCAGTAGAATTACCTCTATAGTTTAGCCTTAATATGAAAAAAAAATGTAAAATCTTTCCTTAATGTCTATTTTTGTTGGCTTAGAGTATGTATGTATGTAATGTGGCTGGAATTAATTTTACCTTTGTGCATAGCCATCTACAGACAATTGTCATACAGGCATCCTCGGTTACCATAACCCAACCATTGACATCTTGTCTAGATAAATCGTGAATGTTTCCCACTTCCGGTCAATTTTCTCAGAGCTGAGAGACATTCAATCAAAGATACACTTGGGGCTCAACTAGACAGGGGTTGGGGCACATACGCACGGGGACTGGTGATGCAGGAAACCCACAGGAGACGGAGGATCTACCTTTACCATCTTCAATGTCCATAAGAGAACAAAATGCTTCCAACAGCCTCACCATCCACTGTCTGAGAAAAATCTCTGGCAGCATTTCTCTGTGTGTATATGGATTCCATCAGGAGCTGCGGTCTTAAGGGCAAAACGAGAGTCCCTTTCTCTGCAAATGCTGCAGAGTTTTGTAACTTCTCTCCCAGCAGACACATCCCAAGTTCCCAGTTCTCCTGCTTACCATTCCCACTGTACCTGGGACTACTCAGTATAAGGGGTCAATTCGATAAAGAAAATGCATCTAAGATGAAAATATAAGGACATTACCCGCAAAAGGCAACTTGGGGTATTTTCAGGAACCCAACTGGGAACATTCTTAGGTCGATCATTGGAAATCTTTGGAAACGTTCACACTAAAATGTAAATATTCTGATATTTCAGTACAACCAATCAGGTGTAGAACCAAGACACTAGTTTTGAGTCTGATGCTAATTAGCAGTGCGATTTTAGGCAACATAATAAAGTTCCTGGAGTTTCTCTGAAATTCAAGAGTCTGGGATGACTAATTTAACCTTAACGTCCGGTGAAGTTATGAGGTCCTGGACTATAATCTTCTTTCTGGTCTTTATTAGAGAAATATATATTATGCTGCAATATTCCTTTATTGGATTAAAGGGTTTCTCCTTCCTCCACCATAAACCATTTTTAAAATGGTTTTCATGACTTATCTCTATTTCCATTTTGTATTTGAATGACACTCAGCTCATCCAGATTTTTAAGAGAGCAATGCTAAACCCTCAGGAGATTAGGCTGGGATGCACCATTTATAAAATATTTATGGCATCTAGTAGAGAGCTCTGAATAATAAATGGCTTCTATTTAAATGATGATAGACTGTTTAACATTTTCAACTTTGCTTTTTCAGTAGCTATAAAGTATTCTCAATCTCATTTGATTTGTGATCTTCAGAATAGCTCTAATCAAGTATATAATTTAATAATCTTATTCACAGATAATTTTTATCTATATTTGGTTTTGCTTTTTGTTTCATAACAATAGTAGGAAAGGATCCCCAACAAAAATAATTTTGTAGATTAAAGTTGGAAGCCTCTGGTTTTAGTTTGGAAAAGCCACAGTTAGTCTGAAATGCATTATTAAGCTGTCTGTAATGATACTGAAAAGCTGGAGAGGTTTAATTCCACAATAGCTGTTTCATTTTTAAATTCGACACATCTTCAGTTTATGTAACATGTCTGAAGACTGCACAGCTGTTTTTATTTATAGCCTAACGGCGGGATTTCACGTGTCAAAGATGCTATGACAAATAAGTGTCCTCGTGCGCACTGCATTCTGGGAGGAGGTCCACTTACAAGCCAACAAGATGTCAAGAAGTATCACTGTAATCCTTGTAGCCGCAAAGAGACTGAATTATGATTCTTCTCCAGTTCTTACTCTCCAAGAGCTATTACAAGAGAAGTTCCCATGATGCAGGAGAGCCCATTAATTTACATAACATGCTTACTATTTTCAGTTAAAGAAAAGGAAGTTAAACTCATCTTCAGGCCTTAATACTAGCCACATTCCTCAGCAGTAACAGGAGGGTGGTACACTACAGTGATGCCAAGACTCTGATAAGCTGGCAGGTAGTGAGGAGGTGTGTCTCAGGGGCTTCAAAGAGGAGTTCTAGGTTTATAGGCATATCCAGTCACTGGCTTGCCTGTGTCTGATATGGGTGACTTACAGGGCTTCTCTCAAAATTCTGCCCCATACAAAGACTCTACAGAGTCTAAGGACTGGCAGTGCCACTTATTCATTGCCTGGATCTCTTACAAAGTAAACACCAAATTTATTCTCCTACATACAAGTACATGACCTATCGTTGTTTTCCAAGCAAAGACTGAAAGGTACCAAGTGGAAGACCTTTGCCATTGCTTCTTCAAAAAACATTGATTAGTTCCCAGCTCATCCTTCTCAGTCAAGCTGGCTATAGGAACCCCAGGGGTCTTCCTTCTCCTTGCAGTACAGTTGACTTGCTGATGGCCAATGGACTCACCCAACTCCAGATTATGTCAAGATCAGCTGGGTTCATGTGCCCTGGCATGATGGTCTTTGCAAGTAAGGCTATTTGAAGAGGCAATAAAACATAGGATTTTTATTTCTCTCTCCTTTGCGACTGCTTGTTTTAAACTGCAGTTAGGCTTGTAAATATTTTTGTTACCAAGAATCACTGGACTATAGAAGGATTGCAACTTCATTATACGTTTTTCACATTGGTTTCTGTGAGAGCTCTGTGGCAGTGTTTCAGGCATTAAGTAGAACAAGTCTTCGACAGAGAAGAGTAAAACCTCATGCAATATCCCATCCGTATTGGGAAGATTGTCTAAAAATTGACTGCCTTTGACAACAGGAACAATAGGTCTGTTATTCATGTTACAAAAAAAAAAAAAAATACCACAAAGGTGAGCCAGAAATTACTGCAAGCAGGAAGTTCTTTTCCACTACTCATTTTCATAAATTTGCAAAACATTTTCTGTGCAACATATTCAGATATATGCATTCAGCAAGCGAGTGAGATGTTTTATTATAAAAATATGTGTTTACATGTGGAGATTATCTGAATTATTTCCTACCGTTTTCTTCCACTTTTAGTTCACATTGTTATTTTTTTCATTTGTTTTTGAGTTGTGTTTTTATAATAAAGGCTCCTTTTTCTACGGAGTTGGTCTTTCCTTATGAAATTACTCAAAGGGATCTTTCTCAGTCTCAGTCTACAAAATATAGGCGATCAGCCTTCTTACGTTATGTTTAAACTGAATCATTCGTTTCTCCACAACAGCATGCCAGTTTTCCAGCAGTTGGGAAATGAAACAAATGATGGCATTGCAAGAAGCAACCGGGTACCTGTCAGGTAGAGGGCTGATTAACAGATACCACCTGAAAGCCATTTCTGTCAGTTCATTCTAGAAAAAGCAGAACGCTCACCTCCGCCTGATCCCAGATAATGTATGTGTCTGATTCTTCAGCAGTGAAATTTTGGGGTCAGAGACCAAGCCTTTCTATCAAAAATTTCTAGATTCCATAGTCAAAGTTTGTCTAATGCAAAAGCAATATCGGCATTTTCTCCCTCTCCCTAATCTCAAATAAAAATAGCATCTTATTCTGCAATTTCAAAACAGAAGTGTTCTGTCTCCGTTCGCAGATGGACTTGCCTGTATTTCTCTGAAAATATGTTTTGGTCTATTTTCACAATTCACCTCATCATATGAGTGTGGAAAGCATCTTGGTGAGATGAGTCTTTATCATAGTAATTACCCAAAGCTACCTGAGGCAGGCCCTTTTGTCAAAACACACCATGATGTTTTTGAAAAGACATTTTGAGTATTGAGAAAGAAAGCTTCACCGTAATCCTTGAGAGCTGTATAAAGGTGGGGAAGAATGGATTGGTAAAAGCCTAAAGAAGCAAGTGGTTCAAGAGAAAATCAGTGTTATTATGACGAAGCATCGCATAAGGACTTCGTCGCCTTGTTTAAACGTTATTACTCAAAGACATAGAAATGATACAGATAAATATGAAGCCAATACGAATGTCAAATCCTGAAATGAACCTGTGAGAACCCAGGTGCACAAAAGTGAAGCCAAAGAGAATGCAGAACATCCTGTGACCATCTCGGAAACTCCTGGCATGGAAACAGGGTGGAAACATGTTTCAAGGGGCACCAATGAGAGAGCTCGCTGTCTGGACTGGCCTTGGCCGCTGCAGGATGAATCCCCATTTTTCCAAACCTGGGCATTCTCACCCCATGGTATGGAGGCCTTGCCACGTTTCTTAGCAAGTAAATGGTGTGGAGACGTCCCTCCACGATCAGAAACAGCTCACGATGCTTCTGATGTCTCAGGGCTTTGTGTGGGATCTAATTGGTTGATAGCCCTGGGATCTAACTTCCACAGAGTTGCTCTCCATCTAACCGCACGCTGATCCCCACGGTGGAACGAGAGGAGAAGCAGAGCTGCAGACAGTAACCTGTCTCTCCAGCCCTTTGCCCATACGTATGGACTTGTTAACTGCCCCGTGAGCAGCAAAGGACAGGGGTAAACAATGAGAACCAAGCTGGGGTTTTCAGGATGAACACATAACACACCACCTAATTATTTCCTTACTTTGTATATATTCTTCTATAGAACCCAAACTTCAGAGCTGTCAAAGCAAACCTCAGAAATGGGGAAGGCTGACAGGAAAAAAGCCAAACAAAGCAAAGCAGCCCATGTTTCAAGGACGGGGACTTTCGGTTCAATTAGATTTCCTTGCTGTCCAAAGAGTGGGTGCAGTGACCCACGGTGCAGTGACCCACAGTGTAGAAAATTTGTCAACATTACATAACGACGTCAAAAGAATTCAGTCATTTTCCTATGTGCTTGTTTCAGCCATTCTGCTTGAATTTCTATTATTGGAATTGATGATAAATACACTGAGGGTCATGTGGTGAAACCAACACCCCCTTTAGAGAAAACCGAGTTTCACGGGCAACAAATAACAAATCCACTTTGGGAAAAAAATCAATGCCAAGCAATTCACTGAGGCCAGACACCTGCCACCATCCATCCTTGGTTTAAAACCCTTAAATCGTTGAAGGCTAGTGGACTTGGGGTCACTCCAGAATGACACCCGAGGGATCAACTCAGAATCATTGATAGGATAGGCAGTGTGGCATTTTATTGCCTAAAACAGAGACGGCATTAAGTCTCCTGAGTCTAAAGGAGAGAAAGAAGATATTTTTCAGAACTGTTTAAATAAATGTCATTCTGTTTATCAAAACAGAGAAATCTGGCAGGCATTGCTCACCATATGGGACTTTTGAAATCATATGAGAAACATCTGATGATGTGTTTAGTTGAATATTATTAAAACTGTATGCAAACCCTTGGGAGAGCTTTTGGCCCAAGTTCCCTGAAATCACCCACTGGAGCATCTTATCTGATAAGACTGTTGTGTGCACAAATTATTCCGAGATAAATAAAGCAGAGCCTCCATGAAACTCACTCAGTCCTCCTTTGCTGAGCTGATTCCATGAGTAACTGTAATAATAGTATCTATAATCAGTTATTTTGATTCTAAAGATAATTTAATCAAGCCATTGCCTATCATTTGTGAAAGTAATAGGATCAGTATAAAAGTGAGGGTGTCATGCTACTTAGGAAGGATAGCTATACCCCACGAGCTGAAAGAGCAGGTAGTGGAAAGACTGAGAGGGTGGAAGGATGGGGCTGGGCAATGGTCACCTCTGGTTCCTCTGAGTCACCTTCTCATCAGGGCCTCAGCCACAACCTCACGTTCACTCCTTCAAAACGCAAGTTTGCTCTCAAGGAATGCAACTTGAAAACTGAGGCGCACCGAAGGCTTGGGAGGTCAAGGACCCTGTTATTTCAAGGTCAACTCGCTGTTAACCAAATGAATGGACTTAGATGTGACATTCCCATCAAGTTGCTAAAGCAGAGCCCCAAGCAAAACATTTCAGAGCAGGGTTTATAGTCTGTAAGAGGATTTTTACGAGTGGGACGTTACAGCTGCTACCATACGTGAATGGACAAATACATACGCTCAAAAACAGCATTCGCTAACATCAGGCGGAAACCCACAGTCTCAGTACATCAGGTTCTGGGGACAGGTGAGAGGTCAGGTGAGACAGAAGCCCAGATGCTCTTCTCAAAGCAGGATCCCTCCCTGACATGAAGCCGACGACTCACCCTTCATGAGGAACAAGGAGCCCGTGCCGAGGCCGCATTCACTCATTCCTGCACCACTAACATGTGTTCACGGTAAATTCTGAGGGTTTTTCCCCTTAGGATTTCTAGGAGAGTGTCCTGATAAGAACACAGGGTAGAACACTCAGATTTAGAAAGGAGATTTAAAAAAACCCGGAGATACAGAACCTAGTTGTGCCAGCAAAAAAAAAACGTATGTGTGAAATAATTGCAGCTGCAACCTAAGAGTTGTGTTTTCCTTTGCAGCCCTCTCCTAAATCTCTGGCTTTTGCTTCCACCTGTACCTACCATCCAGAGGCCATGGGGTGGATATTTATGAAGTGCCGAACTCAACATTAATTTCCTACCTCTGGACATGGGCTTCTTCCCGTAAGTGTGTAAAATATTTAACCAATCAAGGTTGCAGCACAATTCCTTTACAATAAGGAATCGACTACTGTCAGCATAAATCTGTTCCTTAAAGGGCTGGCAGCAATCAACACAATGGCGTGAATTTGTAAATGTGGAGTTTTCTGTTCTTTATTTCAAGTCGATTTGTCATCCTTGGGGCACGTCCCTAGAGCTCTACCACACTGAAAACAAACATGCTATAAATTTAAATCACAGAGTTGCCAGATAAAACCCAAGATGCCCTGTTAAATTTGAATTATATTTTCTTGGGACATACTTCTCCTACAAAAATGACCTGATATTTATATGAACTTCAACTTTAACGAGGCATCTTATATTTTTATTTGCTGAATCTGGCAAAGCTAGCCATAAATACAAACTGTGCATGTCCATAAAAAAGCAAGCATTAGAGGAGAATGAATTGATATTTGCTTCTATTCATGAATTATAGAAACAACAAAATATAAGTAGGATCCAAGTCAATAATCCTATTGGCTGTAACTCAAGGAAGACTTGGGTGGAAAATCCCTTGATCAAAGCAAACCTTTGATCAGCTGCAAAATGAAAGACTTGTTCACATATGCCAGACATATGTTAATGTGTACAGTGAGGATAGAGCCTGGTAAATATATTAGAGTCAGAAAGATCCTCCAAAGTTGTAACTGTAGCATCTGAAATCTCCTACAAATGATACAGTTTGACATACACAGAATCTCCTGCAAATGATACAGTTTGGCACACACAGAGCCAACACCCGCAAACATAACCCATATAGTAATCCATAATCTTTGTCACAACTACCCAATTCCATTACTGCAGCTCAGATGCAGCCATACTCAGTGCAGGAAGGAAGGGGGGGGGTAACTGTGTACCAGTAAAACTTTATTTACAAAAACAGTGGGCAAAGATGTTAGGACTCACTGGCTCTAGTTTGCCTTCCCTTGACCTAGGACAGATGAAGAGTCTGTCAGTAGCCCTGTACACTGAAGATATGTAAACTCAGAAGAAGAAACAGCAATCCCAAGAATGATTCAATGCTGTCAGTCTGCTCTCATACAATAGCTAGGAATTTGAAAGGCTTGATTTGGTGCTATTACACAAATTTAAACTGTCCGTTGTGGTTAAGAGAAGTTAGTTATCTGGTTAATGACAACAACCAACTTGATAAATGAGATGTAAATATTGAGGGTTGGAAAGATGAAGATACCCAGGGTGCCTTAACCACACAATCTCTCTCCTTTTCAGAGCTCGCACAGATGGCATTTAAATCAATGTATTGATCCATACCCACAGACAGGAAGGGAGAGGAGACAGGAGCTGAAACTGCAGCAACTTCTGGAAACTGAAAAGTGACTAGAAGATGTTCATGGATGAGAAAGCAGTACAATTGCAATCCAGGCTGTGTTCACGCACTCTGTCTCCACCCTAGGAGAGAGGCAAGATGTGAAATGAGAAATCTGGGCCCTGCCAGAGATGTTCTGACCTGAGATAAGGTAGAGCCTGGGCAGTGTGGCCCTGATGTTAGTTTTCCTTAATGACCTCAGCCTCACCTTTCCCATTATCTTCAGTTGTCTTTCAAGGGAGTCTAGTAACAAACCAAAAAGAGCATTGTTTTATCTGGTTTTTTTTTTTTTTTTTTTTTGCTTTTTAGGGCTGCACCCACTGCATATGGAGGTCTAATTGGAGCTGTAGCCACTGGCCTACATAACACCACAGCCACAGCAACGCCAGATCCTTAACCCACTGAATGAGGTCAGGGATCGAACCTGTGTCCTCATGGATACTAGTCAGATTCGTTTTCTCTGAGCCACACAGGAACTCCGATTATCTGTTTTTTCAAAAAGAGAATTACTTTAAAATGTTGAACGAGAAGAATTATTTTTCCCAAGTACCTTAATGCAAACAATTATTTTCAGAGTCTCAACGCACAGTCCAACGGTGTGTCATGAGTTTGAAAGAAAAGCACTTTCAAGCAGTTGAATCAATACAGGTTAGGAATCTTGATTCTATTAAATGCAGCTGACAGGTGTTAAGATCCAACAAATCTTCACATACAATGCTGTTTCTACTTAAATTATCATCAATCTCACCTTATTTCATGTTATAAAATGTTTAATATTTTATTTCTCATTAATAGGACATAAAACATATGCGTTCCTGGGGTGATTGATTTTTAGGTTTTTTTTTTATTGTTTCTTTTTCATTAAATAACGAGAATAAGTAAGGTTACAGTGCCTCACAGAATTCATGGAGTTATGTCTGAATTTTTATAGATGATTCTTAATTATTCCCCAAAGCCTAAAACCAACACACATATTTACCAAAACAATTTTATGTCATTGATCATACCCCTTGCTTAACAAAAACTTGCAATTTTATAACTCACCACACTGCATTACTGCAAATTAAATATGAGTAACAGGGTACGGACTTATTAATATAACCTACAATAAAAATGGGTAAATTCATCTTATTACCTCTTGACTACTTTTGATCATTAGTCTCACAAAATGTCTACTGTAATTTATTTCCCAGTAGGTCTTGTGATGGTCTTCGAAACACAAATGAACTCATTCATCTCACTTGAAATACTTCATCTGAATGTTTTGACAGAAAGGAATTCTGATACGGTTGATCACATTGAAGAAAAAGGCTGATGTGCAAATTAGTTTACACAGTAAAAATTTCTCATTTACTGAGAAAGGTTTATACATAGATCCATGGTTTTGACAAAAGCCTATGTAGAGCACATTTTTGCCAAACAATGTAGTATGTGGAAGGTTTATTACAATTCAACAATATCTGGATTGTTCTCAACTCTGTTTATTGGGTTAAAAGAACACCTCTAAGTGTCAAATAAATAATCTTTTTATAGGTCCTATTATAACTATTTTGGTTTAATTATAAGAATTTGAGAAAAAAGAACTGAGAGATGGGTAATAAATCCTTTTGAAGAGCATTATTTCCAATGTTTGGTCTTCAAACAACCTATTGGAATAGCCAGCAGGGCTTTTTGTTTTTGTTTTTGTGTTTTGGAGAGGGAGGAACATGCTCCCCAGGGGAGTCTTGGCGGGTGTCTGCAGTCATTTTTGGATGTCACATCTGGATAGATACCAGTGACATCTAGTGGAAGAGGCCAGAGATGCTGCTAAAAATCCCCTAATAAATAGGACAGTTCCTTTTCCCCCAAGGTCTGGCCCCAAATGTCAATAGTCCAAGTTGAGCGATCCTTATATACGAATATATAAATAAATTTAAATGGGGGGAGGAACCTCCACTTGTCTCCTTAAACGATTCACTTAAATTTTATTTAATCATTATGAATGTCTATGTTTTAATTAAACAATGTCTGTTTATGTTACTGTGGTTAACTATGCAGTAACAACAAATGTAATGATAACACAAGCTAGAGGAATTTTTTTTTTTTGAAACTCCTCAGGCTTATGGTTACAAGACATTTTTTAAAAGCAACATTTAAAATAATCAACCGTTTTGTTTTTGGTGTTTTAGTCTGTTCAGGCTGCTCTTACAAAATAGCAGAAGCTGGATGGCTTAAAAACAACAGAAAATGCGTTCGCACAATTCTGGAGGCTGAAGTCCAAGATCAAAGCACCAGGATGGTCAGGTGAGGCTCTCTTCCTGGTTCAGAGCTGAGTCCTCACATGGGGTGGTGGGGGGGGTAAGGGGGGGGTCTATGTGGTGTCAATTACAAGGGCCCTAACCCCATTTATGGGGGCTCCACCTTCCTGACCTTATCATCACCCCAAAGTCCCATCTCTAAATACCATTATATTGGAGGTTAGCATTTCAACATATGAGTGGTTTGGGGGGAGACACAAGCATTCAGACCACAGACCATAGCCGTAAGCAAAGTGAGTGATCAATAAAAGATTCTCGAGCATCGTATAATAGGAAGATACAATTCTCTGCAGAAATCAGAATGGAAACTCAAATTCAAGGAAGAAAACAAATGATGTAAAGTTTCATCCTCTTAGAAAGGCACTTTTTCAGGATGTTTAATTACTTATAAAAGGTATCAAGTTGCTGTAGCAACGAGATGACATTAGACATTTAAAACAGTGATATTACAGTTTGGGGTTAAGATGCCTTTATTAACAATATGTTAGGAATCTTATTTTTCCATGGATTTAAAACGATGATGGGAAATTTTAGATGTAGCTAAAGCGTGCCAGAAGCTGCACAGAGTGGCAACAACTTTTTAGGGTGTATTTAAGTGAAAATGTTTGAAGACCAAGGCTGTATATGACCAATCCAATTCCCTCCAACCACAGGGGGATCCAGACAGATGAGCAAAGATAAAGACCTTCTGGGTCAAAGTCCTCATGCCTTTTCTACCCTTACAGCCCTGGAGCATTTTTGAATAGCAACTTTTCAAATCCCAATATATAGGCATATATTTTGGAGATATTAGGTGTTTGGTTCCAGATCACTGCAGTAAAGCAAATATTGCAATAAAGCCAGTCAGAGAAATATTTTGGTTTCCTCATGCATTATTAAAGGTATGTTTCAGAGAACAGACTTGTGGTTGGTGGGATTGGAGGGAGGGAGGAGGGAGTGGGATGGATGGGGAGTTTGGGGTTAGTAGATGCAAACCCTGACATTGAGAATGGATAAGCAATGAGGTCCTGCTGTCCAGCACAGGGAACTCCATCCAGTTTCTTGGGATAGACCATGATGGAAGATAATATAAGAAAGGGAATGTATGTTATATATATGTACACACACACACACACACACACACATATATATATGGATGATTGGGTCACTTTGCTGTACAGCAGAAATTGGCACAACACTGTAAATCAACTATACTTTAATAAAAAATAAAAGTTACGTTTATGCTATATTGTAGTCTATTACATATGCAATAGCGTTATGTTTAAACACAATGTACACACCTTAATTTTAAAATGCTTTATTGCTAAAAAGTGCTAACCACCATCTAACAACCCAGGCCTGACACAAATTTTCAATCTATAAAGTCCAAACTATCTATGCAGTTTAATAAAGTGATTAAACAGTGCAACAAAATGAGGTATGCCTGCACTACTCATTCATAACACTAACAGCTTTTATTTATTTTTATTTTTTATTTTTTTGTCTTTCATCTTATTAGGACTGCACCTGCCGGCATATGGAGATTCCCAGGCTAGGACTCTAATCGGAGCTGTAGCCACCTGCCTATGTCCAGAGCCACAGCAACCCAGGATCCGAGCCACAGCCACGACAGCTCACGGCAAATGCTGGACCCTTAACCCACTGAGAGAGGCCAGGGATCGAACCCACAACCTTATGGTTCCTAGTCGGATTCGTTTCCACTGCACCACGATGGGAACTCCAATAACACTAACAGCTTTTAAATTTTATTGCTTAAAGCTATTCAGATAACCAAATACTATTTTGATGCAATGAGATGAAGGCAAAGACAATTCTGCGTTGCCAGACTTAGTGATTCTTCTATATAAAGAGAAAGGATCACGCAGATGCTCTGTTGGCTTTTACATTTAAATATTCTTTACGTGAATTTAAAATATATTCATAATTCTCATCTTCTGATGAAGAAAAGAAAATATTTATCTGCGACGAAGCTTCCCTACTTAGTGAAACTCAAGGGCTGGAAATGGCAAGATTTAATTTTTCTCTAAGGCAGCCGAATACCATTTAAGAAATGCAGCACAAGATGGCAGTAATTCCATCCTTTAATTCTCATACTCAAGTGGAAAGAGTCAGTATTGGTATTTCTATTTTGACAAGTGAGGGAGGGGAGCTCAGTATTGGCCTTAAGTACAGATGTTTAAATTGGGGAATTCTCTTTGTACTTAGATAGGTGATAAATTTCCCCCTGGCGTTCACTTAAAAACATTTCACCGTTATCAATCTTTTTTCTTATTTATTGAAGCAGCACCGCATAGGTCGGTTACCTATATTAATATGCACAGAGTTAAAAGGAAAAAAAAAGAAATGGAAAATGAAATTGCCAAACTAGTATGTAATATGAGCAAATCATGGCTTAATTCACAGGGTTTTTTCTTTAAGTAATAAACCACATAACTTTACCCAAGCCGAATACACCTACATAGATGAGTAACACACAGGTGACTATGTGTAGTCGCTCACACATTACATGAAAATGACACATGCACTTAGGAAAGGCTGCAGTTTTTGGTTTGATACATATTCCATAATGGGTGGCAAAAATATCATATACACTCTTGTGATGTCATAATTCACTCGAAAATGTTTCTCCCTGTGAAGCTGGGTAGACCTCAGGGCCTGCTCCTCCCAAGTTGTATGCACTTGACAGTATTTTTAAAAAGTGCTTGGTGACTCATTTCATAGCGTCCTCTCTAAAAACAGGCATAATTTCACCCACTGCTTCTGAGGCGTGAGAAAGAGTCAGTGGGAAATAGCCGGCTGGAACACACATCACGTAGTGCTCGTTCAAACAACGATAATAATCATTGATTAGTCATGGCTTCTTAATTAGAATCCTCTTTAAAAGGGGCAGGTGCTATATGAATCCTTCACTAACAAGGCTGACCCGAGGGAAATCAGGGACTTTCTAGCTTCTAAACCTCGTCTGTCTACACTTTGCTGTCCCATCTAATGTAATATCAAACCAATTACAGCCTTTGGGGGGACCATTGTGTACCCATGATCTCGCCCCCTCCAGACTAGGTTTTACACATTATTATTAACTGTTTACTAAAAGAGAGTACATGGGAGTTCCAGGTCAAGGATCCGGCATTGTCTCTGTGGCATCGCGGGGTCGATCCATGGACCGGGAACTTCCATATGCTGCACGAGCAGCCAAAAGAAAAAAGAGAGGACACTTTTAGCACGTTTATGTTGCTGCTTTATGTATCTCATTTCTTCTGCAGAACAAAACTGCAATGATTCTGTTGTGCCAGGTCCACCACACAGAGGGAGCATTGTCAGTTTGGTCACAGAGCAAGGAAAGAGTGGCTCCCCGCGATTTCAGCCGACAACTGTCTTCTCGCCATTGGCAGAGTCCTGACTAATCCTCCATGCCACCACTCCTGGACATTCCTTTCTCCTTCTTAGAGGAAATACAAAGGCCAGCTGAGCAGAGATGTTTGGGAGGAGATTGCTGGGAGTTGGGGTCATCATTTGCTAGTAGCGCTTGTTCTGTAACTCAGGAGCAAAGCCCAGCCCTCTGGTCCACTTGCACTTGGCTCCTCTTCTCAGCTTCTCCATCCTACTGTGACTGCGAACCTGCATCCTCGGACTCTGCTCAGAGCACTCTTAGTTCTCTCAAACAGAACCCCTCGCCTTGTGAGCTCCTCATTTATGTGCAGTTCTGGCGTGGAGCCTGCAGACACTGATCTCTCCTAGTCCTATTACTAATAATAACGCTGTTGCTGCTGGATGCTTGGCTAGGCGTTTCCCCATGCCTGGCACACACTCTGGGCATCATGCATGTCCCCGATTGCCCTGGTGATGGCGCTGTGGACGTGTAAACCCCCAAAGCGGTTCCTTCCAGAAGGCATAGCTTGCTCCACGAGCCTTAGAAACAAATGCAGAGCCTTGACTGCAGAGGTCCCAGGAGCCCAAATCCAGCTGCTCTTGCTCGCACGCCATCATGGATAAAAGGTCATATTTTATCCCATTCATCGTACATTCAAGGAGTCTGTAGTCAGCAAAATAAAGCAAAGCTGGCTGTTTCCAATAAAGAACCTGGAATCCCAGGGCTTCCTCCCCCAGGGCACCATCAGCAGCTTCGAATAAAACACTCTGGTCTCCTCCCTGTTCAGCAGCCTTGGGCTGATGTCATGCTTTGTGGCTTCCTGCACCAGATGTGGGTGTGAGGTCTAGTTCGTGCCTAGGTTTGGAGATGGATGTATATAGATCACAGGCACATGCACGCCCAGCCATCCAGTGAGGTCAAAAGACCCCGTTTCTGAGAAGCCTGGTCTGCAGAGAGCAGTGGTGTGGCTGGTCCCTTCCACGCCTGCAGTTGGGTGTTGCCACACATGAAGATGCTCGACTGGCTGAAGGTCTGCAAACACGTGTGCATCCACCTTCTGCGCTGCCACCCAGGGAAGCTCTGAAGCTGGCCCCATGGGGTGGGGCCCCCCATGGAAGCTCTGAAGCCAGCTCCTTCAAGGCTCTGCTTTTCTCACAGTCTCTTTATTGATGTAGCTGAAAGGGGTTTCCGAAACCAGTGCCATGTCAATTTACATCCAATGAGAAAGTGAAAATACGTGGGGCTGACTGTAATCTCCCGACACCAGTTTATTCTACCTCTTTAAGAGTATACACAGGTCACCCGGCATTGGGCTGCCTCCTTCAGGATGAGTAATCTAAACACTTGTCAAACAGTGACCTGAAAGGTGTCAAAACGTTTGTCTGAAACGTGTCAAATACTAGATTACGTGACAGGGCGTTCTGTTTGCTTCATGCGTTTTCCCTTTGTGCCATTAAACTGCCATTTCAACCCAAAAGATCCAATTTAATTTCTCAGAAATATCTGTTTCCCGTCTACCTGTTGTGCAGGAGCACAGAAGGCATGTGCCGTGGAAAGCCCTCCTTGAAGAAAGATGACATGTGAGCATATGGGCCTTGTATTTGCAACAAGCCTTCATATCGTCTCAGATATAAATCACATTCTCTGTAAACACATTATTTCCCAAGGTCGCCATTGTCTAGCTGGTAAATAAACCCTTGGCATGGCGTGTCCAGTGCAAATATATATGGTCCAGGTAGAAGGAAATCTCTCCAGCTTTATGAATCTTTGCCAAAAATTCCCACCATAACACAAGCTTTGAGTGGCCTTCACCATATCCACAAACTCCCTCAGATTCTTTCTTTCTTTCTTTTTTTTTTTTGTCTTTTTGCCTTTTATACGGCCGCTCCCACGGCATATGGAGGTTCCCAGTATAGGGGTCTAATTGGAGCTACAGCTGTCGGCCACAGCCGCAGCCACAGCCACAGCCACAGCAACGCAGGATCCGAGCTGCATCTGCGACCTACACCACAGCTCTTGGCAATGCCAGATCCCGAACCCACTGACCAAGGCCAAGGATCAAACCCACAACCTCAAGGCTCCTAGTCAGATTCATTTTTGCCGAGCCATGACGGGAACTCCCCTCAGATTCTTCCTTATCTTGACTCTCTGGTTCCCCAGATGATGACAAAGACGAAAAATGGTACCATTATAACTCAGAAGCACTATTAAAAACAGAGGCCATTTTATTGTTATCTTTACTATCTTATTTTTTATTGCCATAGAAATTCTCAAACATAGCCCCCCAAATAGACAGACTAGAGTCATACACCTCAAGGTATCCACCACCCAAGTTCACCATCAACATTCTTCAAAGGTGCCACCCATCTATTTTTGGAGCATTTTAAAGCAAAGCTCAGATGGAAAGACTCCGTGTCCTTATTTGTCCTGGACCATTTTCATCTTCGAACTGAAGTTCCCACATCTCAGGAATCTGCTCAGTCCCAAGCAAAATGAAAAGAGCTAGTTACCTTCTAAGTCAAAATATCATTTCACCAGTCAGAATGGCCATCTTCAAAATGTCTACAAAGAATAAGTGCTGGAGATGGTGTGGAAAAAAGGGAACATTTCTACACTGCTGGTAGGAATGTAAATTGGTTCAACCACAATGGAGAACAGAATGGAATTTCTCAAAAAACCAAATTAGAACTACCATACGATCCAGCAGTCCCACTCCTGGGCATCTATCTGGAGAAAACCATAATTCAAAAAGATACATGCCTCCCAATGGTCACTGCAGCTCTGTTTACAATACCCAAGACATGGAAGCAACCCAAGCGTCCGTTCACAGAGGAATGGATAAAGACATTGTGGTACATATATGCAATGGAATACTACTCAGCCATGAAGAGAATGGAATAATGCCATTTGCAGCAACACGGATGGACCTTGAGATGATCACACCGAGTGAAGTAAGTCAGAAAGAGGAAGATGAATTTCATATGAGATCACTAATATGTGGAATCTTTAAAAAAATGATACAAATGAACTTATTTACAGAATACAGACAGACTCACAGACTTCAAAAACAAACTTGTGGTTACCAAAGTGGACATGTGGGGCAGGAGGGATGGACTAGGGGATTAGGACCGGCATATGCACACTATTGTATATGGAATGGATGGCTGATGGGACCTGATGGATAGCACAGCAAACTCAACTCAGTATTCTCTGATAACCTATTTGGGACAAGAATCTGAAAACAAATGGGAGATACTTGTGTGCATATACACACACACACACGCATATACACACACACATATATACACACACACACACCTATGTACATATATACACACACATATACACATGTGTGTGTGTATCTATATATATATGAAACTGAATCACTTTGCTGTACAGCCGCAATTAACACAATATTGTAAGTCAGCTTACAATAAAAATAAAACTTGCAAAAAACATCATCATTTACCTGTAATTTCATCATTTCTCTCTAATGAATATAGGCTTTTAACAATGTCACCATCATACTACATCAAACAAACGCATAAGCATTACTTAGTATTATTTTATACCAGCCATGTTCATTTTTTTCTTGACTTTTGGGAAAAAAAAGGTAAAGTTTCTATAGTTCACTTGTCTGAGTCAGGATTCCTAGGACTGATAACATCACTTAAATTTCTTTCCATCTGTAACACCTCCCCAGCATTTTCCGCCTGCATTATTTATATCTTTAAGAATTTGAGTCCATTTTCCCCTCAAATTCCCCACTTTCTAACTGTTGGGTGTTGTGATCGTGTGGTGATGTTTTAACATGCTCCCTTCTGGCATTTATTTATTTTTTTAAGTGCTGTTTAGCTCTAGAAACTTGAGTACATTCAGGGTTGATTTTTTTTTTTTAAGTAAGAATACTTCCTTGGTTGTGCGAGGTACTTCTTATTTCATCACTGCTCATGTGGATGAGACGGACCTGTGGTTCCGCAAGGGCTCACCCTGATGGCATCATCTGAAAGCTTCCTTCTATCCTGGCCCTTAAGATTTTAGCAGCCACTGATGATCCCTGCTTTGATGTATGACATCACTAGGGGTAGCAAAGCATGATATTCTAATTCTATTATCCCTCCTTCATTTATTAATGTGACTCCCTACAAATAAGAGCTTTCTATCATTGACTATCTGGTTACCTTGAAGTAAAATCCATTCACAACAGGCAGAATAACTGTGTGATATTTTCCTTCCATTTATGAGTGTTCAGAACAAAGAGGTGGAGCCCTAGAGATGATCAATAAAGCTTTGGGGGAGGGGAGTAGAGTAAGGAGAGAAGTAGCCTTTTGAACTCCCTGGTGCTTATTCTCTGATGCATCTTCATAACTTCTTTAGCTGCTGCACACACGCAAATGCATTAGATGCTCCACCAAAACTTCCTGCACAGGTGTGCACGTGCACCTAGAAATACATGGCATGGGACCTTCCTTCTGTTGTCATCACCAGGACACTTTCAGGTGTCATCAGGAGGGGAACCACGGCAAGCACGAGGCAAGACCACTAAGTCGGGAAAGGTGCCTGCACCTTTCTGTCTGGGCCTGGTCTTTCATTCCTCCTGGCTCGTGCACAAGAACTTCTCAGAGGATTAGTTCTATGTCTGCTGCATCTAGCCTTGCAATCACCTAGCCATTCCCTCTGCCGCCCGTCTCTCTTTCCCACTCCTCAACTCCAGAATGCAGATTTTAAAACGAGTCAATCCTTGGGTCCAAAGGAACAAAGGTTTAATTGCACTTTCCCAAAATGTCTGGAATTAGCCATAAAAATGAGGGAAATGCTGTCACTTGAGACAATGTGGATGAATCTACAATTATGCTGAGGGAAGTACACCAGACAAAGACAAACACTCTATCATTTCACTCCTAGGGAGAATCTTAAAAAAAAAAAAAAAAATCAAACTCACAGGCACAGGGGGTTGGGGTGGAGGAAACAGGGAGATGTTGGTACAAGGCTACAAACTTTCAGCTATAAGATGAATAAGGTCTGAGGGTCAGATGTGTGACATAGTGACTTCAGCTGATAACAGTGTCCTATCAGTGAAGTTTCCCAAGAAAATTAAACTGAATTGTTTTCACAAAAAAAAAAAAAAAAGAAGAAGAAAGAAGGAAGGGGGAGAGGGAGGAAAGTGAGGTGACAGATGTTTTTGGATGTCTTTAACTCAAGGCAGGAATTCTTTCACATGGTCTGTCTCTGTCTCTCTCTCTAAATCATATTGTACACTTTTAATATCTTAGAATTTGGTCAATGATACTTCAGTAAAGCTGAAAAAAAATATCTTGAGTTTTTCTCTTGCAAGACAATTGTCAAAAATCCCAGAGGACCTCCCCCACTTCAAATAACACCGTCCTTCCCTCCCTTCAAATCTCTCCAACTCACCTCCTTTGTCATAACATCCACCTACCTCTAAAACTCTTGTGATTATAATCATCAAATGCCTCATGAAAACGATTCTACTGTTGCCTTGAATGCGTATTCATTTCCTGCAATGTTGTTTTAACAGTGTAGTAACATTTCTCTACTACACTGTACAGTCTTGGAGGGCATGGGTGGTGTGCTGTTTTAAAATAATACCCAGTGGACATTGTACATCTACTATACATCAGTAACACTTTAAAAAACATTAATATTCAGGGAGTTCCAGTTGTGGCGCAGTGGAAACAAATCTGACTAGTTTCCGTGAGGATGCAGGTTTGATCCCTGGCCTTACTCAGTGGGTTAAGGATCCAGTGTTGCTGTGAGCTGTGGTGTAGGTGGCAGACGCGGCTGGGATCTGGCATTGCTGTGGCTGTGGCGTAGGCTGACAGCCACAGCTCTGATTCGACCTCTAGCCTGGGAACCTCCATATGCTGTTGGTGCAGCCCTAAAAAGACGATAATAATTCAGTGAGTTATAGCACAGCATGAATATCTGTATCAATAATAAAATATTGGTAAATGTTTCAGATGAGAATGGAGGCACAGGAGATTCTCCTTGAACATTCCACTTATCACCGGCCTAAGAAACATTTTTACTTCCTATAGCTCAGCATACTTCTTTTGAACCATTCTAATATTTTTAAAAATTCAATTTTCAACTCTGCTACTAGAAAGTGATGCCTTTCTGTGCAAACCATCTGGCTGTTGTATTTTAGGGCACACATATTTCCCAGTATGACCTACGCTAACCAAATTGCCAAAAAATGTTTATTAGACCACTACCATGAGCTGAGGTGTGGAGACATGGATTCATGGGTTCCGTGCACTGCTAAGATGGGATACAAACGGACATATCCTTGTACAGGCAGTGTGGAAAGATACACCAGCCTTAAGACTTGTAAGACCCTGGTCCAAGCAATTCCATCTCTATGAAGTAATTCTAATAGAGACACATATCCCTAGAGACAGGTGCATGTCCATCCACATCACTGGGGTTTAGAAGTGAACAATTAAAAATCATCCGTAAGTCTCAAAATAGGGAAATAAACCGTCACAGATACGTGTAATGGAATAACTATTCAATTATAAAAATTTTTCTAAAGGAAGAGCTACACAACCAAATTAACTCTGAAGTAAAAATGAAATGGTTTAAAGGCAGTAAGTGAAATCTGTAATTAAAAAGTCAGCTAGGACACCCTGAAACATTGATGAGTGGCTGTCTCTGGATGCTAGCGTTATGGATGAGTTTCATTCTTTACTTTAGAGACTTATGGACCGCCCAAATTGTCTGTAATGAACAATATTATTGTAAAACCCAAATAGTGTTATCCTGTGAAATACCTAGGCCACATGGCAGTTTCATGATAGTTATTTTTAAACACATACAGAGCTCTGACCCAGAAATTGCACAGCTATGGACATACCCAGAAGACACATATACCCACCAAAAAGGCACACAAGGAGACTCAGAGCCTTTGCAGGTGATGAAATGTTTTACAACTAGATAGAAGCGATGGCCACACCTTGCTGTGAATGTATAAAATGCCACTTTGAAAGGGTTAATTTTATGCTATGTAAATTTCCCTTCCACAGTAAATCAACATTCACAGCAGCACCATTTATAATAGAGGAAAACAGGAAATAACCGCAATGTGTACCAACAGCAGAACGAATGGATACATACATGAGAGTAAAATGACAACAGCAGACTGCCAGGCAGAAATAAGAACCACAGGACGACTGCTCTGTGCAGGTGCATGGAAGCATCTCCCACAGGTAGCACCGCGTCCAAGAAGAGGGGCACAGGGAGGATTTACTGTGCAATTCTGTGCACACAAAGTTCAAAACAGACGGAAGGCATTCACAACGTCAAGGGAATTTTGCAGTTGGTGGTGGGGAGGGAGGCGGCTTGTGGCCAGGAGTTTGCATGAGGACGGGTCTGTGTGGCTGGGAATATTCTGCTGGCTTATCTGAGTGCTGGTGGCAGGGATAAGTTCACAGCAGTGAAAATCCACCAAGCTATAAACTTACAACAAATGCATTATCCAAAACACCCGTTGATTTCATTTTTTTTTTTTTAATTTTCCCACTGTACAGCAAGGGGGTCAGGTTATCCTTACATGTATACATTACAATTACATTTTTCCCCCACCCTTTCTTCTGTTGCAACATGATTATCTAGACAAGGTTCTCAATGCTATTCAGCAGGATCTCCTTGTAAATCTATTCTAAGTTGTGTCTGCTAAGCCCAAGCTCCCGATCCCTCCCACTCCCTCCCCCTCCCATTTTTATTGGGTTCCCTGCAAATCCTCCAGCCCCCAAAGACCTTCCCTGTTGCTACATCTCCTCTTCGATGAATAATGTAATTCTCTTTTATCAGATATATATTTGGACTCGGTTTCTATACCTTCCAGTTTTAGGTATTCACCCACATTTCAACAACAGCATTGTTGCATTCTATATTCTGAACTCGGTACTGGGTGATGGGGAGACAGAGCCAGAAAGAAAACACATACTGAAGAAAGCCTTGAACGTTCTCCTTTCTCTAAAACATGCCCACAAAATTCATTTATCATGTAAAGGGGTCACCCCCCTGGTCCCCGAAGACCCTTGTTCAGTGCACACTAAGGCTTGGCTTTGTAGGCAATGCTTCAGAAGAGTGAGATGCAATTTCTCTTATGCTTTTGTTAGTAATAACTTTGCTGCTGCCTTTCTGCAAATTAAATTTGCACCTGATAAAGTGGTATTTTAAGTCAATTGATGTGGCTCTTGAGTTGTATGGGTTCTCCCCCTCCAAGTGGAGGACGTTTTCAAACTTTCTCAAATTCAGTACTTCTGCTCAAAGTGTCCCGTGTCTTCTGAAACAGCATCCCACTTCTCTTTAAGTGCATTCGTTAAGAAGCTAAAACCCACATTTTACTGCACTTAACACAGTGATCACAATTGCTCGAGATAAAACTGATATTATAATTTCATTTCTCCAAAATATTTTGGCATATCTGTTTTTCATTAGAATAAGATAACTAATAATGAGGATGCTTTTCCGTAGCCAAATTATAGAGGCTATTATAATTTTAAAGTCAATTTCTAAATTCTTAATACTATGCAGTTAAATTTTTCACTACATGGAAAACCGTCCTTGGGGCTCACATCCTGGTAAACTATGAAGACTGTAAGAACAAAGCTGATCATTAACGTGACAAAAGAACAAAACAGTATGGTAATTCGCCATGCTAATTAAACTACAGAATGTTATACCGATGGCCCCAAGCATTTAAAGGAAGAAGAAATATAAAAAACATGTTTTATGTGAATAAGCACAAAAGAGGGCATGCTCTTCTTTAAGGTTACTTAAAATTCCGGAAACTAAATCGAAACAGTTACCATTCTACAATAGGCATTTACAATTACAGAGACATATGTATCAGGGTCTCTATCTCTCTTTACAAAAAGTCCAATATGTTTCCTTAGGACACTTCAGCTGCCCCCCCACCCCAGCCCATAAGAAATACCTTTATGATTTTATCACAAGGCAACTGTTTTCTAGATTTTACCAACTTGTTTTTGTTTTTTGTTTGTTTGTTTTTCTTAGAGTTGTCTTATGTCTTAGGAGTATGGCCCTTGCGTTACTATAAACTTTGGAGCTTTTTATTTGCTCTCTTTTCTTCTGCTGCATGTCTACTTCCAATGGCACCTTATGGCACATCTTGTAGCCTTCCTAGCAAGGACCACGTCTTGACTGTTTAGCACACCTGAGGTGTTGTTTCTTTTCAGAATGAAATAAATGACATGCACTATGCTCCAGCAACAATATATCCATCTTCTGGAGGAAAAGGTGCCTTGGCTGTCAACAATTCTCTAGGGGCTCTATAATTTATACTGTAATCAACATGGGAACTCTCTTTTTTTGCTCTGCTTTATGCAAGATCCCTTCTCCACCTCGTGAAACATCTTCCATGAGTTCATGGCACATTATTGCATTGGGCTAAGAGTTTGGCAAAACTGTAAACCATATTTTCCCCAAACACTCAGCAGGAATATAAAGCATTGGCTGTGGGTGTCCTAAAACCCTGGTCTTTTCACTGTAATTTACCTGGGTTTCTGGGGGTGGTGGAGATATAGAGGTAAATGAAGGGCAAAAGAGTCTGAAGTCAGAGAGGAATTTCTGTCTACTTGGACCCCGCCCTCTGCTCCACACCATCCAGCCCAGGTTACATGCTGTGGTCCTTTCTATGTCCAACATGTCTGTCCATACAATGTCTGTCCCCCAGAGAGTTCCCATACCCTACTGGAGATACTAGTCATCTCGTTTGAATGATAGCTACGTCTCTATGAGCCCCCTAAATCTAGGCTCTCCCCGCATGGTTTCCTATGGAATAAAAAGGATTTTAAAAATCTAAAAAAAAAAAAAAAAAAAAAATTGAATTCTGATCATACCCAACCATTTTATTCCATACCAAGCCACTCCTCTTTGCAAATCTGAGGCCTGAGCTGTGACAGACAGCTCATGGTCCCCTAGGCCAGCCGTGCATTCAGATGTCCATGCATTTGCTCTTGTTGGAAAGCTGCCCCCTTCCCCTCTTCTTTCACTGATGAATTTGTACTCATCTTTCAAGCTCAACCCTAACCTGGCTTCAAGGATGGCCTCATTGCTCCCCTGCAAAGGCAGAATCAGTGCCTTCCTCCTCCTATTTCCGTGGTTTGTCATTTATAAACCACAGTCTTCTAGAGTACAGCTATGATACTAAGCTATGATGAGGCTGGGTTTCCCTCCACAGTGGGAGTTTCTTGAGAAGAGCATTCATTTGTTCGTATTTGTGTTAGATACATAACAAGAACGTCTTATTCACTCAACCAACCACCCCATAAGGAACCTCTGCAACCTTGTGCCCTGATGCGAGGGGTATGAGTGGTACACCGTGAATGAGACACAGTCGTCGCTTTTAACGAGCTTCCAGTCCAGGAATTCAGCGGTCCATCAATGTTGGCTGCATCATTTCACTAGTATTTCTTTATATCCTGCTTACCCCGTGGCATGTAGACTAGTTTGAAGGATTTCAGACAGCCTAGCTCTACGGTCTTCCTCTGAAACACAAGCATGGTTAAAATTGCTCAGGTGCATTTTATACCAGGTATAAAAATGTAGAGGAGGAGAGGAGGTGTGAGACATGAAAGAGGAAAAGTGTTAACCAGCACCAGTCCTCATCTCTTTTCCATATCTACCTCTGGGCAGAGGTGGGAAAATTCCCATCCACCCACCTTCCCTTGGGTGGATGGAGCTGACAATGGGTATCCTATGATGTCCTGTGGTGGACAAGGATGGGACTGCAGGCATAGGTTCTTGTTCTGTGAAGTGTTCCTCATTTTGCTCCTCTCCTGAGACCCATCCAAGACAGCTTCACTACTGCTTGCCCAGCACAGTGCAGCTGACACTAGGTGCCACTCTGTGGGGGTCTCTCAGAGGCTGGCACGCTCTACACCTAACGCCTTAACACCAGTCATTTTCCACAGAAAGAGCACAAGGAGAATTTCATCCACTCAGGCTCCTTTCTGTCACCTATCTGTCTGATGTTGTCCAAGAAAGGGACCCTGGAAAACTCCTTTCTTCAGGAAAGGGGCAAATGTGCATGACTTCACATTTTCCCCCTGTTTGACGATACACTAATGGCTCCACTTTACCCTTCCACGCTGAATGAGCAAGAATGGGTTTCATTATGGGTGATGCTATTCTTCCAAATCAGGTTGATTCCAACTGGTTCTCCCAATAAGAGACATTTGTGCT
Organism: Sus scrofa; assembly: GCF_054392235.1. Lineage (NCBI taxonomy): Eukaryota > Metazoa > Chordata > Mammalia > Artiodactyla > Suidae > Sus > Sus scrofa. Next base: position 8,747,216 of record NC_139401.1, read on the forward strand.
TGGATGTCATGCCCCTCCAAACAGTGTTTCATTACAGGGAAGCCATACCAGGCAACAGCAAATGCCCATGGAAACACACTCTCTCTTCCCTAAACACCTCCCTTTATGGTACCGCTGCTTTCATGGAAATTTCAAGGCATTTCTAAAAACCAATCTGTATGGTAAAAGCATACAGATGAGGAGTACCGACCTGACAAGATCCTCAAGGTGAAAGCATGTAGTACATATACACATTGTCCATTATAGCTCATATCTGTAATTTTATTTGTCTTTTGAGGGCTGCACCTGCGGTACATGGAAGTTCCCAGGCTATGGGTTGAATTGGAGCTGTAGCTGCCGGCCTGCACCACAGCCACAGCAATGCAGGATCCGAGCCACATTTGCAACCTACACCACAGCTCATGGCAACGCCGGATCCTTCACCCACTGAGCAAGGCCAGGGATCGAACCCGCATCCTCATGGATCCTAGTGAGATTCATTACCATTGCGCCACGACAGGAACTCCTCATGTCTGTCATTTAAAGTTTCCCATTTGGGGATGATAGACTCCTGTACTCACACCTTACTCATTTCCACAAAGGGTTACCTTCCACAAAGGGTTATCAGAAGGCCAAGAAATACTTAGTATGCTTTTTTATCCTTAAAAGAAAAGGCTCTTCTTTGGCAAAAGATGAAAAAACTCTTGTCTCCAGAGACTTGAATTTAATTCACATCTGATCGCTTTGATTAAAGACTGAACCCAGCAAATTAGGTTCCCCATTTGAGGCAACCCCCTGAGGCATTACTAGGAAGAAGGACAGAGGGTGGGGGAAAAAGAATGACACTGAAAGTCATAATTGAGATTTGAGGCAATACCTAGTCACATTCAGTTGCCATAATATAAAGTTATAAATCAGCCAAGGGTACAAGAGGGTGAAAAGAGTTTGAGAATGTTAGGAAGGTTTTCTCCTATTCCAACTAGCAGATGAGAAAATGTTGACAGCTGTCTACTTTACACAAAAGAACAGTTGTGATAAGAGGCTGTTGATAAAACAATGAAAATGACAGTGATAACAATGAGAAAGAGAAATCACACCGAGTATTTCTGAGAACAAGGAGAAATCAATCCGACATTAATTTAGAGATTAATCTTCTTGCTCCCTGGGACAAGTCAGCACTGCCAAATCTTACCACCGTAGCTCTGCAATAAAAACATAGCCGGATAGGAGAAGAATACAGGAAATCCAAAACATGCACCATTCATATGCAGTGCAAACTGCCCACAGAATGAGATCTTGGAAGCTGAAAGAGACATTTGTTTCAACAAGGTTCCCCCTTTGTCATGAGATTGCTGCCCTTAGGGATGCACCCGACAGAAGAACTCAGGTAGAAACAAATTGTCGCACCTTTAAATCCTGGGAATGGATTATGGACTTCTAAGAAGTGAGCATTAAAAAAAAAAAAAATCTTATCTTTGCTTCTCTGTGAGATGCCACACTCTATGTTAAGACAGGAGTCATTGAAGATAAGCGGGTGATGGCTGGCTCTCTTGCTGTGAGAACTGAGGATAATGAGGTCTTCTGGCGGCAAGCTTGGTATGGAATGGAGAACACTGCTTGTTTATAGCTTAGGACCCATGCCTTCGTGGGAGTTTAATTATGGTAGAATTTGGCCAAGACGTGGTTCTTCTCCTCATGTGTTTTTATATAAGAAAGAATCTGATGGAAGTTCTCTAAAGCAGAGATGATTCATCCTACCACGTATAGCGCTAATACACACATACACAGACCATATTAACAGACAGACCAGTCACTCTCTACTGGGAAATAAATACCGTCCTTTAAGATGAGAAAAGATGTTGTTTTCTCTCCTGGAAATGTGTTCTGTGACGCAGTCATTCAATTATTTGTCCCAATGTCTATGGAGACAGAGGGGAACAATAAGACCCTAAGTTTAGCATCTTTGACCAAGGGCATTCAAATGAACCTCTACTTCCAAGAAAGGGGTGTCGCTCAGAAGTGGCGTCACGAGTGACTGTGGCTTGTCCGAGACAGAAAGCAGGGGAGAGGCTGTCAGGGGCTGGGGAAAGGGGCGTGTGGGCAGTGATTGCTTAATGGGTGGGATTAAGCATTTCTGGTGATGGAAAAGCTTTAGATACCCTGGTGGGGGCTGCACAAGTGTATGAATGTACTAAAGGTCTGAATGGTATGCTAACAGTAGCTGAAGGGGCCTATTTTATTTTTTATATATTTTACCACCATCTGGAAAAGGATGGATGACCACTGCTAAGCTAGTTATATGGAGTATGTTTGTCCTTATTGGCGGACTCTGATTCGACATATTCTTTCCTTGGTATTGGGGGTAAAGCCTCGTGCACTGGAACGTGGCATCATTTCCCAGGAGCTGAGTAGTCCAGGGCAAGGATTTCCTTAGAAGAAGAGGGAGGACAAGGAGGAGGAGGAGGAGGAGGGGGAGGGGAGGGAGAGGAGGAGGAGAAGATGGAACTCACCACGCCAACGTTCAGGGCTATTCTGATCATGAGAGATGATGTATTTACATCGCTTAGCGCCTGACGGCTAAATATTGACTACCCTCCAGGTCACACTCAAGGCTTTCAAAAGGGTGCTGTTTCAACATGGCTAAGAGGACCCCCCGGGGCGGTATGACGTCACTGCCCTAAATCTTCTCCAAGAGGGGAGAACCAGGGGTTTCAGAAAGAAGCCAACCATCGTTGAAGTTTCTCTTTAATCAGTTCAGCTGGGAGAAGAAATTAGTCTAGAGTTGATTTTTGCTGATGGGGAGGTAAACTCTACGGGTCAAATCTTCATTTTTCCCCACTGCATTTTTTTTAATTTTATTATAGTTGATTTACAATGTTCTGTCCATTTCTGCTGTACAGTAAAGTGACCCAGTTATACATACACACACATTCTTTTTCTCACATTATCCTCCATCATGGTCCATCACAAGTGATTAGATAGAGTTTCCAGTGCTATACAGCAGGATCTCATCGCACAACCACTCCAAATGCTATAGTTTGCATCTACAAACCCTGAACTCCCAGTCCACTGCATTTTATATATTGAGGAATCATTTTCATGTAGTGAAACGCAAGCCTTAATTGTCTAAAGCTTCATGACTCTTTACACTTGTAAATAACCCTAAACCATCACCCAGATCAAAAGGAAGAACATTTTGATTCTTCAAACAGCCTGGTGGTTTGGGATGGGCAGGTGTACCGTGTGGTACAGGAAGTGACTGGCTAACGGGAACCTGCTGTCTTGCACAGGGAACTCTACTCAGTGTTCTGTGATGGGCCACACAGGAGAAGAATCTGAGAAAGAATGGATGTATTTACAGGTAGAGCTGAGTCCCTTTGTGGGATCACAGGAATGATCCCAACCTTATAAATAACTAGACTTGAATAAGACTTTAAAAAATGAGGAAGAATGAAACTTTCCTCATGGCCTCCCAGGTACTGCCCCACCCCCTCCAGCCACAGGCTGGCACCTTGTCTGCCATCTGTCATCACTGGTAGTTCTGCCACTTGTGGGATCTCACAGGACATAACTTGCGCGTCTGGCTTCTTGCACTCCAGGTAGTGGCTGAGAGGTTTAGCCATGTTGTTGAGTTTCCCTGTAGCTTGTTTCCCTTACGGCTGAGTTCTCTATGGTGTGAAAATACCAGGTGTTCATACATCCTCGTGTTGATGGACATTTGGGTCTTTTCCATTGTGAGGCTATTAGGAGTGAACTCATGGACATCCCTCATAAGTCTCTCTACAGCCATGAACACTTGTTTCTTTTGGCTAGCTACCCACAAGTGGGATTTCTGGGTTCCATGGAAATGCACTAACTTTATTAGAAACTAAAAGTCTTCTAAAGTCATTGTACCTTTGTACAGTCCCACCAGCAGTGAATGAGGATGGCCTTAACCTACCACATACTAAAATAAGTCAACCTGTTTTTGTCTTTTTTAGCTACATCCACAGCATATGGAAGTTCCTGGGCCTGGGATCGAATTCAAGCCAGAGCTCAACCTATGCCACAGCTGCAGTAACACCGGCTCCTTAAGCCATTGCTCTGGGTCAGGGATTAAACCAGTGCCTCCACAGGGACAAGCCAGATTATAAACCCACTGAGCCACAGTGGGAACTCCTAAACCAACTTTTAATAGTACAAGAATAAGGTACAGAAAATAAAACACTGGGGAGTTCCCATCGTGGCTCAGCAGAAATGAATCTGACTAGTATCCATGAGGACGCAGGTTCAGTCCCTGGCCCTGCTCAGTGGGTTAAGGATCTGGTGTTGCCATGAGCTGTGGTGTAGGTTGCGGACACAGATCAGATTTGGTGTTGCTGTGGCTGGGGCATAGGCCAGCTCCAATTCAACCCCTAGCCTGGGAACCTCCATATGCCACAGGCACAGCCCTTAAAAAAAAAAAAAAAAAAGAAAATAATGGAACTGGCTCAAGAATTCCTTCTTTCAAAGTATCTGGAGTTATTATCAAGAACCACACATGGTTTTAGGTGTCAAGGTTAAATGGAGGGGAAAAAAAAATAAGAAGACAGAATAAGATCCCTGATATCAAAGGGTTTACATTCCAATTAGAGAAAAGACTCAACAAAGAAGGAAAAACCTGTTAATAATATAATTTCAGGTACTGCTAGGTGTTATGAGAATGAGGCAGGCTACCAGGACAGAAATAACCATTATGGGTACAGAATACAAGCTATGTAGTGTGTCACATGGAAGCTCTCTCATGGGAGGAAATATTGAGTTATACTGTCTTCATCTCCATTCCCTTCTTCCTCATGACTGGGAGGAAGTGTCAGATATTTCCACACCGTGAACCTGAAGACACCAGCAATGTCCTCACTCGTTTGGGTGGAAAGCAGAGACTTTCCTGGTGGAAAAGCCTTCCCTGGTGGGGTTAGACACCCCACCCTGAACTCCTTGCTGTGGCCAGTGTGCCAGACTCCACTAACTGCGGAGTCCCACCAGCCACACGCCACCTGCAGTGAAAGTGTTACAGCACTTTCCATGTGGAGTGAGGGAGGCATTCTAACGGGAAGGAGGGGATGTTACTATTAGAAGAAAGTGGGCTGGGCGGATGAAGTTAACACACCAAGAGTGTGTTGGCAAGATGCAGGGGAAATAAAGTCACGAAGTGGTAAAAAAAAAAAAAAATCATTATATACAGGCACCTGCTTGCAACAAAAGCAGATATGTATTGAGGGGGAACAATTTAGAATGAGTTGCACGGGGCTGGACAGCAGGTCACTGTCCACTGTCCAGACTGGGAATGAGGGAAACAATCACTGGTGGGCAAGATATGACCAAGACTGGAAAGCTCTCCCCTTCTTCTCCACCTCGCTCCCCCTCCAGGCCAAGGTCACTCTATACTATGAAGGAGAAACTTGTCTTTCTGCATCCATGGTCTGTCTCCTAGAACAGTATCAAGCATGCAGCTGGTGCTCAGTAAATGCCTGCTGAAATGGTGCATAAACAAATAAGATTTGGTTTCACAAATTTTGTTACAGCAACCTAAGAAGAAGGCAAAGTCCCGTGGCCATGCACCATCTCTTAAGATGTGGAGATGATGGAAGCTTGCTTTATTCTTCTCTTGCTCTGTCGACTTAAACCTCAGAAAGAAACATCTACTTGTAAACCAACTTTTCATCCTTTCTCACCTGTATGGTTAAGGAGAGTCCATGATTCTCCCATGCATAACAAGCTGTCCCAAAGAATTTGCAAATTGACAGGAACTGACCCAGTTTAACGATGCCTAGTCTCAACTGAGATTGAAATCACCCCAACAATATAAAGCCTCAAGATGGGGCCAATGTATGTATAAGATTTATGAGACTATGACTTTGGATACTTCTTTTCAACCTGTAAAGGGTAAAAACTTCAGTTGCTGTATGTGAATTTTTTTTTTTTACTTTTTCAGTAATTTTTATTTTTTTCCATTATAGTTTTTTTACAGTGTTCTGTCAATTTTCTGCTGTACAGCAAAGTGACCCAGTCTCACATACACACATATCCTTACGCATTGGCTGAAGAGCCCAAGACGCACTGTTTTACAGCTTTCTTAGGAAAATGGACATAGATTCAGTCAATTAATCCTACTGACAATGATTACAACTAACACTGTACAAGCCATTACTGGTAACTTTACTGGTAATAATTCAATTAATTGGATCCATTATGTATAACGGTCTCACCTTGCAAGTCTGGAATAGGAAACGATCTTTTGACTTAAGACAAATTATTCATGAAACACAGCTCTGCAGAGGGGTGAGCAATTCACTCAATTGATCTGACAACCTTGTTTTGAGTACCAGTGTCGCATGTTCTTTGACAGGAGGATATGAGAAGGAAGGGACTATTTTCAGGATAGATTTAGCCTCGAGTTTTCCAATGCTTTCATCGTCATAAGAGACTCAGGATCATTCCTTTCCCATGAGTACTTGTCACGCAGGAATGCTGATGGAGAAGCAGTTTGCTGAACTCATTTTCTCTGTCAGGGGTTCTGCTGGCCTTGGAATCGGCCTTTCTCCCCCTTGTCACCCTCGGGATAAGGGTGATTTCTTGAGGTGCCACACCCAGATGCTTCATGGGAGAAGACCTCATATCGGGGTTTGGGTCAGACTTCTGGAGGGGAATACAAGTGTTAAAACTGGGAGAGGAAGAGAGCTGGCAGGCCTGGGGCATGGGAGCAAGGCTCTTGGCTGGAGGTGCAGGTACATGCAAAGTGTAACAGAGTATCCTAACCGTGTGTGTGTGTGTGTGTGTGTGTGTGTGTAGAGAGAGAGAGAGGAGAGACAGAGATGAGAGAGAGAGACAGACTCTATGGAGCTCTGCTTTACCTCTTCCTGCAGGTATCACAACGCACATGTTTTATTCTACGCTGCCCTGAGAGCAAAGATGATGTTCCACTGAACCTGCCTCCTGTGGTCCAGCCTGGCACACAATGGGCACAGCATGGACATTTTTAGACCATGAAGGGAACTGAAAACCACCCGGTCAGGATAATGAGGCACATTTGAAAAAGTGAGTTGGAGACAGAGCCCATTCCACAACCCTGACACTGCCCTATCCGAGTCTTCCTCCCACATTTGGCAGCTGGAAACCTCATCCCCTCGCCTACCAGCCCCAGGGCACCCCTCTCTTCACTCACTCTCAGGACACAACAGAGGCCCCACTGAGGAAACCAAAGAAGCCCATCAGGTACAATCACTTGATCTTCGCGCTTCTAAATTGACCTGCAACGGACACTTGGGTTTGTATTCTCTTTATAAAGATGCTTCTTCCCATGAAGCCCTCGTCCCCAAACATCTGCCTCTTCACCATCCTGGCCCTCACTGTCGGCTGCCCTCCCTCTCTCCCGGCTCCCTGTCATCAGCATTTAGGTATGATAGTATTCTCCTACCTTAAGACTAAGACAGTTTCCTGGAATCCCTTCTTCCAGTTAAAAACCACCTTGAGGGAGTTTCCTTGTGGCACAGCAGGTTGGAAATTCAGCGTGATCACTGCAGCAGCTTAGGTCACCACTGTGGCGTGAGTTTGATTCCTGACCCAGGAACTTCTGCACGCCACTGAGTGTACCCACTAACTAACTATATATAAATAAGGTGGAGGAGAAGAGAAGGAAATGTTTTTTAAATATAAAATGGATATATATACTCACACAAAAAAGAGAACTGTATTTTTTTAAAAATCCACCCTTGGAGTTCCCTTGAGACATCTGGGTTAAGGATCCAGCATTGTCACTGCAGCAGCTTAGGATGCTGCTGTGGCACAGGTTTGATCCCTGGCCCAGGAAGTTCTGCATGCTGCAGGCATGGCCAAGAAAACTTAAAAAAATCAATCCATCGATCAATATAAAACCCACCTTTGCTCTCCCTTCCATGCAAGAGCTGTCTAGAGCCCTTTATTTTCTGTTTTCATTTTCCTAGGCGTCTCCACCCTCCACTAAACCAAAACTTGTCTTTGCTTCATTCAATGGACGAGGTGCGGTCCTAATCATTCTTGATGTTTTGGGGTGCTGTACACAGCACCTTCAACCAGGCTCCAGGAAGCTGCCCTCTCCCCTTTTTCCTTATGCTTAGTTTTGCTGTCCATCCCTTAAATCCAAAGCTGGATTTCCATCACCAGTCAAAGTGGAATGGGACTGGAAAACAGCTGCATTTGAATAGCTCCCAGGAGGGTCTTTTATTCTAAGCTTTCAGAAGCACTTACAAGTCCATCTATTCCTCAGAGACCTGTATCACGTCTTCAAGTCACATTGGTGAGGTAGAGTCCAAATGCCAACTCAGGCCCAGCTCTTGTTTTTGTAAATAAAGTTTTATTGGAACACAACCACACCTCTGGTTGGCATTTTGCCTACAGCTGCTTTGGAACTGCTGCTGCAAAGCTGGAGAGCTGCAACAGCGACCATATATATGGCTGACAAAACCTGAAATATTTCCTGTCTGACCTTTGATGATAAAGTATGCCAACTGCTAGTTTACAGTCTCCTGACATTAACAGCCTTTTCAGGTGAACTTGCTGCTAGGCTTCAGACTCATAAAGCCAACAATGTGCTGGAAAGCTGCACGTGCATGTGCCACAGAGCCCTGAAGCCCAGCCTATGCCCTTGCATTTCCCATCTTCCTCCTGACTTGCTCCTCCCTCTAGGGTGTTGCAGCTCAGGCACAAGCACCACCATCCGCCACCAACATTTCTCCTCGTCCTCCATCTCTGAAAGCTTCACCCTCATGCTAGCCTGGCTCCACCATCCCTGGCCCCAGCTTCCGGTTCCAGCTCACACGGAGCTTAGTGCAAGCAATAGACATGCTGGCTGATGTGCCCAGGTCCACAGTCCAGGAAGGAGCAGCTCTGGATGAAGGGTCCTTTGGGGAGAGTATTGGGGGTAGTGGGACATGGCAAAGCTGCAGTGTAGGAGCCCATTCAAAATCATCACACTTGAAAGAGGTCTCGTTAACCACATCAGCAGGACATCATGCAACACCAATTACGAAGAAGAATAAAGCAATGCCCAGTCTGCTGTGAGGAAAGAATGGTCCTGCCTGGGGAAGAGAGCAGGGGCGGATGAGACAAGACAAGTCAGGGCTTGAAAACGCTAGAAAGCAACGTGTGTCTCTAACCAATGGCAGAAAGAAAAAGCACACACAGGACTGAGACACAGTTTAAATTCAGAGAGCTACACATCATGAATTCAGATGCAATAAAACGGGTGCCAGAATTGATTCATTATCCTTCATTGGAAGAATTGGGGAGTCGTATTTCCCCGAAGCAGATGCTGGGTATTTTTTAATCATTGCACCCCTGTTGGGTATGGAATTCTGTTACTGGATCAAAAGCCACGTCATCTATGGAAATACATTAGTCTCTGCTTACAATTTCTTCACTTGGGAGGAAAAAAAAAAGAGGTCTATTGTTATACTTTTTTAAGCTGCATAATATAAATAATATCATTTTCGGTCCCGTCAAATCCTCTTTTACTGACTCTCAAGGTTGAGAAATTGTTGGCAGGCAGAATTTTCTTATTTTCGGCCCCTTATCCAATCTTCCTTCAGCTGAAAAATCACAGCTCATCTTCCGAAATAGCCATTCAATGTTCAATAACATTGAACATTCAGTGTTCAGTGTTATTGAGCTTAAATGGTGAAACAGTACACTTGAACACGTTTCAAGACGTAGAGGTTTTCTATAAGGGCCGTAACCACTCAGACGAAATATTGAGGAGGTAATATCCAACTCGCTCATATTACTCATCTGCCTTGTGCAAAATAATGTACACTGCCTGCCATGTGCGGTTATGAAAATGCTTCCACGTCCCAGTGCCCCGTCATGGAGCTGAGTATGTAGAAATTCACCACCTCATTTTTCCCATACAGGTCAATCCCTGCCCTTATGGAAGAGGTGTTTTCTGGGGTTCTTACAGAGGCCTAGGACGGCCCGTAAATTCATGACGCTGCCGCATGAAGTGCCACCCACAGCACTGGTGTGAAGGAAAAAACAATACAGCTCATTAAAAAGCAGTATTATCTATCCAATGGAAATAAAGGTAGTATCTCCAAAATAATGGCAGCAAGTATTCGATGTTAGTTTAGAACTATATTACACTCCACTGACCTCAACAGGAGCTACGTTTTTAGGCCAATGCGTTCATGAAAAGGTCCTAAAAGAATGTTCAATTGTCTGGAAATATGGCCCCATCTCCCCAAGCACATTATTATTTTGTTGTCGGTCCATGAAGAGAACGTTAGGAAATAACTTGCTCAGGGCTTCACTGGGGAGCCTGCCAGGCACCTTCCCTGTAAACAAGAGGCAACCCCGCCAATGATTCACGGGCACCCCAAGGACGCCAGGAGTCAGGCAGCCTGCATCCAGTTCTCTGGGTCATTGGCAAGCATCCCTCCAGTGCACAGAAAGCTCTACAGAGAGGCACATGCCAGGTGTGCTCACCTGTGTGCATCAGAAGGTCAGCACTGCAAGCCTCTCTCCAGCATCTATCCTTGTAGATGCTGGCCCTGTCGCTGTTCGGCAAGACCCTTCTTTCTGCTGCTCTGGCTCTGCCTTGGGGCTCTAAGATGACCTCAGTTCATACAAGACATATTACAGTTTGTCCCAGGTAGAGTCATAACCTCCAAAGAGGTCCCTGTCCTCGTAATCCTGGGAACCTGGGAATAGCTCTTACGTTGCACTGCAAACGATGCGTAAAGGACGTGTAGGGGGAGGAGGTTACCCTGGCTCATCCAGGTGGGCTCGAGTGAATTGTAGGAGCCCCTGAAAGCAGAGAACCTCTCCCCCTGGGCTCAGAGAGCTGCAGCAGCAGAAAAAAAAATCCACAGAGATGAGGCATGAAAAGGACATGGCCTGCCATTACTGGTGTGAAGGAGGGGAGGGATCATATGCCGGGGAACAAGGGGGGGCCTCCAGGAGCTGAGAATCTGAGAGCCAGCAAGGGATCGGGGACCTCCACCCTTAGGCTGGAACCTCAGACCTCAGTGTGCAAATGGAGTGTCCCCCAGACCCTGCAGTGAAGGGTTCAGCCCAGCCAAGACCTTGCTCTTAGGGAGCCCATGTCAACCTCCTCACCTATATGACTATGAGACAATAATGTGTGTCATCTAAAGCTACGAAGCTTGTGCTAACTCTTTCTGGCAGCAGTGGGCCACGAATACAGAATTCTCAACATCGCTTAAAAAATTCCTCGCACCTTTAATTCTAAGAGACCCCTCGGTTGTAAATCATAGCAAAAGTCTAATCGTGAAGATTTTCCAGGGAGGAGAAACACTGCAACATTAAACTGAAGGCAAGCTGCTTCGTGGTTTCTGAAACAAAAAAATGTAGACCAGGGGAAAAAAGACACCATCTTTCTTTTGAGTTAAGGAAAGATAGTATTTATTTGGTGGTCTTGTTTAGGAAGTATCCAACTTGAGAGGAAAACATCAGCTCTCCTGCTCTCTTGCAAGCATGTTTCAACATCCATTCATATGCTGCTCCCCAGAAATGTCTCTCCTCTGAAACACAGTGGTGAAAAGGTGATGAAAGCTGGCTTCCTTCCCTCTGTGCACGGGGCTGTTAACTGTTCAGAGACCAGTGAGGTTTGTTCCGACATAGCTCATTCTATGATGAATTCCTTACAGACAGAAGGAACATGTGTGACTTAAACCAGAGGTCACACGTTCGAAGAAATTCCAAGTCTATTGAAAGGAATAAGCCTTTTGTGATGAGAAGCCCTTCTCCAAATTACAATTTATAATTATCTGAGACTAGCACAATAGTGCTTTTTTTGGTACAAATAAACTGGCTATGGTTCTGGCATAAAGTGTCAGAGTTCCCATCGTGGCTCAGCAGTAACATGGCTAGTATCCATGAGGACCTAGGGAGGATCCCTGGCCTTGCTCAGTGGGTTAAGGATCCAGCGCTGCTGTGAGCTGTGGTATAAGTCACAGATGCGGCTTGGATCCCACGTGGCTGTGGCTATGGTGTAGGCTCGCAGCTGCAGCTCCAACTGGACCCCCAGCCTGGGAACTTCCATATGCCTTGGCTGTGGCCCTAAAAAGACCAGAAAAAAAAATGTGGTATGTAATTCATCTACTCATTTTGGCAAGAGGTGCCATTTCTTCCTCAAAGTCAGATCTTCTACAACCGGAGTTGGAAATATCAACCAACTGTTACCATAAGCTGGTAAAGGTTTATTTTCCTTTGATTTTCTAAGGAACATATAAACTCAGCTGTATTCTAAACCTTTTATCCGCATATGCCAAACATAGACTGGATCAAAAGAAGCAAAATATAAATAATTATTGCAACTTCTGAAGCAAGTAAAGTTTTCTAAAGATAAGTAAACACCTGTTTTTCATTTTTTTTTTCCCCTGGGATACATAAGCAACAGTGGGTGAATTATTAAACTTCACAGTCCAAAGTCACGTCTGATGACACAAAATCAATAAAGTTTTTTCAGCCAGTCATTGCCTGGATTCTGGCTTACAAGTTGTGGTGTGTATTTGTGTGTGTGTGTGGTGTGTGTATGCATGCACATGCACAAGTGCACTCTTTGCAAGAATCCGTATAAGCTGCAGGGCGGAAAATGTGCGGAAAATGAAGGAAGGGCTTTGCCTTCCATTGCAAGGAAAAGCTTGAAGCGATTCAGGTTTAAGATTATGTAGCATGGTTTCAGGAAAACATTTTCAGGAAACCTCTGTGAATAATGTAAATTCTGAGGATGCCTCCATATAAGCTTATTTTCCCCCTATAAATGAGAAAAACAAAGAAGAATAGCCTTTGCTATCGGCTCCAGAGATCAGCCTAACCTGAAGTCACTTCGTTTACATTAAATGACCGAATGTGGGTCATTTAACAGAGTGTAGACGATAGATTTGCAGAAAATGTTTGCCCCGACCCATAACAGGTCTGCTGGCTGAGACTTTTTGAGAAGAAGACAGGTGGTTTATTTTCCAAATGCTCTAAGCTGTCTTCCTAGAGCCCCCTCTTCTGACTCTCCATGGTCCTTGCTTTGAAGGACCAGCATCTTTTCCGTATGTGCTCTCACCCCTCTCCTGTATCTTTAAGATTAAGGTGCCCGAAGAGGTAAATCTCTAAAGGTGTCAATCGGGTACCGTGTGTGATATTCTGCTCTCGGGTTTCAGCAAACCTTCTGGATGCCACCTTCCTCTCAGCTTCTGGAAGCGGAAGCTGTGACTCACTGATCCAGGGGCATCACTGGTGAGGAGAACGGGAGCTCCCAGGATGTTTCAAGAAGGAAGAGCTACGGGAACCGGATGCTGGTGGCAAAGCTGGAAACAGAGGGACAAAAGCCTTTCCCTGTCCCCCATTGCTTGTTCTTAGGACATGGGCCTCCTTCAGCCTCCGTGGGCTTCCCTGAGTTCCAAGAGGTAGGTTCAGACAGGTGCTGATCAGGGAAGGGAGGGGAGGCAGAGACCAGGGAGGAGCTGTCAAGCAACAGCAGTGCAGCCTTGGGGCAGGATCCTGGTTCCCTCTCAAGGGATGCACATAATGATGCAGGCATCTTATACACCTAAGACAAAAGTGCTCTTCCTTATGCTTCTTGTAAAAATGAGGACTTTGAAGCTGAACAGCTTGGAGCCCTTCCTGTCCTTCTCCCTGGCTTAAAAGTACCCTCAACACATCACCTGTGAGCTAAATATCAGCTCGGTGGCCTGTGGGTTGAAGATGATGAGCACATGATGTTTTTCGGGAGCTTCCCTAGTTTGTTCTCATCTCTGATCCATATGCCCTTTTCTCAAGGGCTGTTGTTCTCGGTGATAACCCAGCAGACCCCCACCAGGATCAGAGTGAGATCTCCTGATACCGGCTTTGATGAGTAAGACTCCCCCCAAGGAAAGAAGAATGCCTCTTTGCCCCAACCCTGGTTCTTATTGGAAACCCTGCTTTTCTCCTTTTAGAGTCTAAAACTACCTGCAATTCTTCCCCAAGGGAGAGCACAGTCTTTAAGGAATGAGCCTGCTGTGGCCTCCTTTGCCTGGCAAAGCAATTAATGCTATTTTCTTTCCTCTTTGACCTCAAACTCTGTCTCCGTGTTTCTATGCAGCGTCCGTGGACCGAGGCTGAGTTTTGGCAATGAGGGGACCCATCCCAGCGATGCCAGTCCTGACAACCCCTCAGCTTGCGTCCCCCCACTTCAGGACACCACCCTGGGGAGGAGCTAGAAACCAAGGCTCCAGCTGGCATTCCAAGCCCAGACGCATCCCTAAGGCCCCAAAGCCCTCCCTCTGTCCACATGCTCTGTGGGTTCAGGGTTCAGCTCTCTGGACTCCCCTCTTCTGAATGCACATTATTTCTTCTGCATAAAAGGTAAGTAAGGATAATTGCTTTCCAGGAGGAGGAGGATTCAATTGGATACTGAAGCCTTTGGCGTGCAGGAAACACTCAGGGAGCACCATGGTCCTTCTGCCTTACTGAAGATCTCAGGGGTCCTAAAAACTGCACACCTTCCTTTATGAGCTTCCTTTCGGGCCTGTATTGTCACTCAAAGGAAGGGACTGTTTCTACGTTTAGTCGGGTCTCTCCTGCCCTGAGTACATACACCCCGTCCTCCTTCTTCTACTCATTCTGGTGACAATGCTGCTTCCAATTCTCACTCTCCTTCTCCTTCCGCTCCTCGTCCTCGTCCTCCTCCTCATTCCCACATGTATGTATACAGGGCTCCATCTCCTCGACTAACTGTAAGAGAAAGGAAGCTGTCTCCTGGGCTTTCAGGGCTAAAAGCCATTTCCTGACTGTGGGAAGACAGGCTTTATGGCTGCCTCCATCACACACAGCCGACAACAGGGCGGCGTCATGTCTGGAACTGGAACGAGGATGCACTCAAATCCTTGCTCTGCCATGTGCCGGCTTCTTGAAGCCTCATGAACATTTCTGAGGCTCAATCTTGCCATCTAATGCGTTAAGGACCACATGTAATAGCCAAGGTCACAGAGCTACTGCAGACTAAGAAGGATGTCATGTGAACAACTGGCTGGCCCACCACATGACACCGATAAATGATGAATCATGGAAGACGGGGCAATTATGCCACCAATAGACTGCAAGCATTTGCCGGGCAATTTGGTAAGGACGGGCCATATCAAGAAGGCCATATCATATGATAGCACTTTTATGTAGAATCTAATTTTTTAAATGATACAAAAGAACTTATTTACAAAACAGAAACAAACCCATAGATCTTGACATTAAATTTATGAGTACCAAAGGGAAAAAGGTAGGGGAGGGACAGATTAGGAGCTTGGAATGAGCATATATGTCCTACTGAATATAAAAGATAATCAGGAGTTCCTGTTGTGGCACAGTGGGAATGCATCTGACTACAAACCATGAGGTTGCAGGTTCGATCCCTGGCCTTGCTCAGTGGGTTAAGGATCTGGTATTGCCGTGAGCTGTGGTGTAGGTCTCAGACACGGCTCGGATCCTGTGTTGCTGTGGCTGTGGTGGAGGCCAGCAGCTGTAGCTCCGATTCGACCCCTAGCCTGGGAAGCTCCATATGCCATGGGTACAGACCTACAAAACAGATAATCAACAAGAACCTATTGTATAGCACCGGGAAATATATCAATATTCTGTAATAATCTACATAGAAAAACAATTTGAAAAAAAAATGGATACATGACTATGTATAACTGATTCACTTTGCTGTACCCTTGAAAGTTCCACAACATTGTGCATCATCCATTCTTCAATAACATTCAACCAACCAACCAAACGAAAGCCATCTTCCCTGGATGAACTTCTGTGTTTCTTATTCATAATAGGAAATGTTTTTGGTGTAGCCACAACATTCTCTGGAAGATTCCCTTGCTACCTGAGAATGGATGAGACACCCTGATAGCCTTTGAATCTTAATGTAGGGCCATGAAAAAATACCATGATTTGCTCTTTTCTTTCGGGGACCCTGAAGTAGATCTGTGCCATCATGTCATCCTCGGGTGCCTACGGTCACCACGGGATGGGGATTTCCATCTTCATTCTTATGGCCACTTTCCTTTTTCTTCTTACGCATTTGGAACATACAAAGACACGGCTACACCTGCAGGACACAGGTAACACCTCTGTCGTTTTTGTTGTGTTTTTTTTTTTTTGCTTATGTTTCTGAACCACTTCTGGACAACTTACCTTCTTCGGCCACCTCCCTCCCTTCCTTCCTTCCTTCCTTCCTTTCCTTTGCTTTTTAGGACTGCAGCTGTGGCATATGAAAGTTTCCAGGCTAGGGGTTGAATTGGAGCTACAGCTGCCGGCCTACACCACAGCCACACCAGATCCCAGCCGCGTCTATGACCTACACCCAAGCTCTTCAGCAACGCAAGACCCTTAATGCGCTGAACGAGGCCAGGGACGGAACCTGCATCCTCATGGATACCAGTCGGGTTCGTTTCCACTGCACCACAATGGGATCTCCTCTTCTGCCATATTTCTGAACATTCGAAACGGACGTCCTCACGTCTCTGCTCTTGCTCCTGCTGAGTGAGCCACATCTTGCCCTCATGTGGAAAGCTCTCATGAGAAGCCCTGCTTTTTCTATCAAAAAATAGATATCCAGTTTACTGAATTATATTTATTATTGAAAGTACATCAGCACAGACATCTCAAAATTTGTGCTCCCTCCACGGAGTTAAGATAATTCCTTTCTGTTTCATTCTACTGCTGATGACTGAAGCTCATCTACTGAAAAATATTGCTGTAATGAGTTCCCTGTCAGTCTCATTTAAAGTATATTAACAATAATGATATGCAAAAGTCAATATTCTTTATTACTCTAGCAAACTGAATTTCTCAAGCCACTTGACAGTTTAAAATTGCTCCCGGGAAGAACTTGACTTTGAAGGAGAATTAAATGGCGCTTATTGTGATGACTGATTATCAGCATAAGAACCAGGCGTTTTTCTACTACAGTAGAGGAAATAATTTAATTAGTCTGTTACTGTAAATGTTCTGATTTTAATACATTAACTTGTGGCCCACGGCTGATAGAAAAGAAATTAACACAGACTCTTTTGGACTGTGGAATGAATTGGACTTTTCCAGGGCAAGAAAAATTAATTATAAATGCTCTCTGTTTAAGATTGCCAGATTTTTTTTTTTTGATAAATGATGTAATTATTCGATGTCAAGTATACAAATAGTCATGCATCGACATTTCGGCTTATTAATTCCAACATTCACCATTGTGCATAACATATTCATCACATTTAATTGCTTGACGAAGGGGAGAAAAAAAAAAAATCACGGTTCTCATGGTTCTCCCTGTGATTTTCGGGCAGCAAATTTCTGAAGACACCGAATGCTAATACACTAAATTTCTGATGACAGCCTTGTGTTTCACTCGGAGCCAAGACTAAAATAAATAAGAATCAGTGCAAAGGAGGCTAAGGCTCTAGAAGCAGGGATGAATTTCCATGTTATGATGAGTTAGGGGAAATTGGTCTGAGGGCTCTCCCATCTGTGTTTTTCCTTCTCTCTTCTTCCTGCTTTTTGGTGTAGGGGGATGAGTGCCTGGGGCCTTGATGCCTCATCCAGGATCCCAGGAGTGTCTGCCATCCCTCGTCAATCAATGTTCCTATTTTTGGACCATAAAGACAACTGTATAGCTTCTAAAGTCTTCAAGGACCTTTTTCCCTGTGATAATACATGAGCCTCATGACTAATGAAGTACTTTTTAAAAATACTTCCATCATGTTTTGACATACATTTGTATTTTATTCATCCCATCATGATGTATCTTTTATGTATCAAGTCAGCTAGGCTACAATCCTTAGTTACCCAGTCAAACACGCATCTATGTGCTATAGTGACAGTATTTTGGGGACGTGGTTGAAGTCCATAATCAGGTGACATTAAGGGAGGGAGATTTTTCCTGGGTTATCTCAGTCAACCCGATGAAACCACAAGGGCCCTTATAAGATGGAGGCAGGAGCATCAAAGTCAAAAAGAGAAGGTGCTGGCAGAGGCAGAGTGTGAAATGATACACTTAGGTGATGGAGGAAAGGGCCAGGTGGCCTCTAGAAGCTGGAGTTAGAAAAGCCTCTCCCCTAGAACCAGCAGGAACCAGCCCTGCTTGACACCTTGGGTTGAGGTCAATGAGGACCATTTTGGACTTCTGATCCCTAGGACTGCAAGGTAGTCCATTTATGTCATTTTAAGCCACGAAGTTTGTGGGAATTTGTTTAAGCAGCCATAAGAGACTCCTCCACCACCTAATACATTTGGAAAGTTAGTATCAAGTTTAGTGTGAAACTGATTACTTACTCAGTCTACACTCTTTCAATCCATATATAACTTCATACCCTTCCTGCAGTAGCTCTGTGGCACCTCTTGAGCCACAATCCATGGGTTGATACCTGCTGTGATCAACCACAAAAGGACATGGTTGACCTGAAAACAACACCCTTCAGTCCTGGCTGTACTATTTCCTGTGAAGCCTTGATTTAGTCTCAAAACCCTTCTCCAGACAGTCACTTGTAGGCATGCAAGGTGAAAGCTTTGGCCTAGCTCACCAGAGCCTGTATCCTTTCCCTCTCTTATTTTCCATCTGTGATGGGCAGATGGATCCCAAGAGTCCCGCCCCTACGCCATCTCCTCCCACGCACGAGGAAGGGCAGAACCAGTGAATAAGAAGGACATCACTCCAATGATGAGGTCCTTCATTAACTTTGAATTCATCTAAAGGGAGATCTCTGTGCTGAGAAAAGGGACAAGAAGTAGCAAAAGGTACTCATCAAAGAAGAGAGCAAAAGCCACATTGTGAAGTGCCCACAGGGGCCATGTGGCAAGGAACTTCAGGCAGGTTCCCAAATCTGAAAGCACCTCTGTTGGATGGCCAGCAGGAAAATAGAAACCTCAAGCACACGGCTGCCAGGAAACCTGTTCCATCAACGACCTTCTGATCTTAGAAGAGGACCCTGAGCATGAAGATGGAATGCAGCCCTGCTGACACCTTGATTGCTACCTGGCAGAACCTGAGCAGAGGACACACCTACACTGCACCTGGGCTCCTGACTCACAGACACAGGGAGACAGGAATTTGTATTGTTCTAAGCCACTAGGTTTGGGGTCATTGGTTATGCAGCTAGAGAAAATAAATCCATCACCTTGCAGACAGCATTCCTGTTAGCTACCACTAAGCAGGTAAAATTAAACTGTATTATTAATAGTTCATAACTTTAGGGATGCTACAGAACAGAAGAAAAGCTTTCTGAATGAAAAGAAGTTGTGGTCGGAGCAGAATGAGTGTTGGAAGAATTACTTTCTCCAGCACACACGTCCCTTCCAGCCTCCCCACATAATTGCATGCCTGCATGTTCACTCGGAACCCTAGACCAGCCTGGGTACCAAGACTTTCTAGATCACTGCTGCCCACTCTGGCTTCCACATCCTGTCATTTCCCCTGGCCTTGTGGTCTCTGTCACTCGCTGGCCTTTAGGCACAATGATGGGCTCATAGGATCACTTGTCCTTCGGGAAAGGTAGGTTCCATCATTCCAAACGGATTTGAAAACCGCTAAAGGCGTGGTGTCAGGTCAAGAAAGCGGGGCTTGGACTCGTAAGAGCTGGTTTACATCCCAATACACCAGTTAATGTCTCCACCTGGCATGGAACGTATTTTACTCTCACTGCACCACATACAATGGTGGTCATACACATGAAGCTATCTGTGAAGAGCATATGATTCAGTTTATCGATATACATGGCCTTTCAACTACTACGTGTTCAGTAGAAATTTTTTCTCTTGCTCTGGAAACATGGCACCCAATATGATAATTTACAATATGATACAATTTACCTATACCCTGAAAATGCCATCTCCAGCATTGAGGTTATTTATCAGCCAAGAAGGGGCAGGAGCAAGTCATGCCTCTGTGAGCAGCCTGGGGTTTAAGAGATTAGACATCCCATATCCCGCACAGGGTACTGAACTCAACAGAGAGCTGCCTCTACACGGTCCCTCAAGAGGGAAACACAGTTCTCCCTTGTAGCAAAGGCACTTCTTGTTCACCTCATTAGCAAACCCAACTGAGTATGACTTTCTGGGCGTGAGCGCCAAAGAATGAGAGGAATCTGGAGGCCGTAAAGAAAATTGCTCACTTAAACTGCAAACACTGAGAGTGGAATTTCCACTTCAGCTGGAACATTCTCTCCCTCCACATACCTGAGAAGCTAGGCAAGCCTATGACAAGCTAATGCAGTCAAGCCCATTCACATGTAAATTTCTAGGTTTTTTCCCCCCAAATTAAGTTCTCACCAGTGATGTAAAGAGGAATTGGCTTCTGCATGAACCTGCCTTAATATACACTTTCCAGCAAATGACACCAGTCAAAAGCTTGTTTGAAGGGTAATGCCCCTTGTGCAAGTTGCCTGGGGGAGAACGTTGCCAGGGGGAGGTCTTTCTTTCCTTTTGCTGTTTCCATGACCCCTGCAGTGCTTCTCTCCGGAACACAAAGCTGTAAAGGGCACAAAGGGCATGTTGGCCTCGTTGCCGAATCACCATCTTCCCACTCACTGTCACAACGCTCATTTCTGTGCTTCTCATTCCAAATCATACACCAGATGTAAACCCTAGAAATCATCGAACAGGTGTGGCAAAAATTCTCAGACCAAAACGCTTTTGAAAGCTACCTCTGAAGGAAAACGTGAAGCAAAGGATGCAGGGGTCCAGTGCCTGTGGCAGATGAAGGAGTAGTGAAGCAGAGAGAGCCTCTGAGTTCTGAGTGACTGTGTCTTGCATGTGTAGCTGATGTCTTCAGAGTGGATATGCAGGAAAACAGAATTTACGGGAAACCCAAGTCTATTATGAGTGAGCAGAGGAGGCTGCTCAATTGTTTAAAATCAATTATGTGCATGTCTGGACAAAGTGTACTCCAGCAGACAGAGAAGACCTGAAGATGCAAGCCCAAAATACCATCATTGTAATTTAAAGATGACAGGTAGTTGGTGAGATTGCAGACTTCAGGCAAACGTCCCAGTTTTCAGAAAGGGAATGATGGGTATATTCAAGAAACGACCTGTTTTTTTTTTAGCATCATGCTAATTCCTGGTTAGACTTTAAATAAATAAGGTAAGTGTCCTTGATTCCTATGCTACCAGAGAGAAAGATCCTTATAGAAAGATCCACCTATCCAACCATTCATCCATTCCTTCAGCAACTACTTACAGAGCTACCATCAAAGCCAGCTTCTAGGATAGACACATGGTAAAAGGATTCCTATGCCATCTATTGCTCTAAAGAACATTCTGGTTATGGAGTTTCCATCATGGAAATCTGACTAGGAACCATGAGATTGTGGGTTCAATCCCAGGTCTCGTTCAGTGGGTTAAGGATCTGGCATTGCCGTGAGCTTTGGTGTAGGCTGGTGGCTACTGCTCTGATTGGACCTCTAGTCTGGGAACTTCCATATGCCATGTGTGTGGCCCTAAAAGCACACAAGGTATTTACAAGATTCCAGGTGAGAACATTGTAGAATCTTCTATGAATGTTAGGCGTCTTGCTTCCCTTCAGCTTTCTCTAAAGGAACTGATTTACTCAATGGGAGTCAAACATCTATTGTCTTTAGTGGCCAAGTCAGTGTTCAGTAATCCTGAGAATTTGTGTTTTTCTGGCCAAAGCTAGACTGCAGGAATGACTCAGGACCAATGCCCAAGTGTGGCATCTCCAGCCCTGTCTCCTGATTTGGAGACAAGCGGGACTGCTGGGTACGGCCAACCTGACCAGGTCAATCAAGCATGATGGAGAGACTGAAAGAGAAGAAAGTTTGTGCAACGACTGACTGATTGGGGTGCTCCTCCAAGACTCTGGGAGTCCTTCACACCTGCCAGCAGCAACTAGAGGAAAGCCTGGAGCTTCCTATGGAATGAGGAAGAAGGGGAAAGGATATGGGAAGAAAAGATGAGGTACAGGAGATACCCACTGGCATAACTTGGGGCAGCGCTGAAGCAGGGTGCCCCTTCTTCTCCCTCGCCATCCACACCACACTTTGTGTGCCTCTGTTCACCAGAGACAGCAGCTCTGGGGAGGCACTGGTGCAAGGAGAATCATGAAAACTCATGCACAGCTAGTGGCATTGGATCTCACTGACTGGAGGGGGAGGGAAGAAGAGGCCTCAGGCCTCACTGATTGGAGGAGGAAGAGGCCTTGGGTCTCACTGTTTGGAGGGGGAAGGGGCCCTGGATGTCACTGATTGGAGGGGGGAAGGAAGAAGAGGCCTCGGATCTCACTGATTGGAGGAGGAGGCATGGGACCTCACTGATTGGAGGGAGAGGGGAGAAGAGGCCTCAGGTGTCATTGATTGGAGGCAGAGGGAAGAGAAGTTCTTGGGCAGTGCCTGCAAGGAAACATACTTTCTCCCATACTCCATCAAGGCACGTATTAGCCAGAGCTCTCCGGAGAACCAGAACCAGTAAGACACGAATATGTAAAATCGTGGGGGTTGGCAAACTGGAGAACTCTCGGGCAAGCCAGCAGATGGGAGATTCCAGGTACGAATCAACATGGCAGTCTGTAGGCTTGTGTGCCAAGGCTGGAAACTCAGGCAGAATTTTCAAGCTGCCGTCTGGAGGCAGCGTTCCTTCTTCTTTGAGAACACTGGTTGTTTGCTTTTAGAAACTCCAACCAGCTGGATGACACACACACAACATTAGGCAATCTGTTTTACCTAAAGTCACACGATTGTGAGGTTAATCACACCTAAAAAGTGCCTCCACAGCAGCACCTCGGCTAGTGTTGGACCCAACAGTCGCTCACCAGAGCCTAGTCACATTGACACATAATAGTACCCAGCACAGTCCAGCTAGAGTGAACCACGAGGAGAAAGGCAGACCCCATCCTGTGACATTGCAGCAGACCCCTGCTTGGAGAAAGCACGTTACATGATGGACACAGGATTAGGGAAGGAGAACACTCTCCCCTCCTTGTGGTGCTTGTTATAAAGTACGATTATTAGGTCAACTAATAGTTATTGAGCCATGCACCATGCTTGGTGCTATGGACACAGAAGTGAGCCAAGCAGAAATGGTCCTTGCCCTCTAGGCATTGACAGTCTACACCAGGAGTCAAGCCTGTCTGGTCTGCCTCCTGCTTTTGTAAATAAAGTTTTACTGGAATGCATCACACCACGCCCATTTGTGGACACACTGTCTATGGCGGCTTTTGCAACACAAGGGCAGAGTTGACCATGTGGCCTAGAAAGTCCGTCACAGTGACTCTTTGGTCCCTTCTAAAGTAGATGTGCTGACCCATGCAAAACAGGCCTTTGCATAACAAGGCAGTAAAACCTCGGGAACTCCATTCTTTAGTACTGTCGACATATACCCTCGGTGGACGTGAATTGCTTCTCAAGAACAAGAAAAGAGGACATGAACATGAAGCCTTGAAATATGGGAACTTGAAGTAGCAAAAGTATGTATGATAGGAACTGGGGGAAAAAAAGAAATCAGGATGGTGCCTTTGGTGTGGGAATCAAGAAGTCATGGTTTCTGTGAAAACAAGTGAAAACCAAAAGCCTAAGAGAATGACGTGCAAACACCTGCTGGGATAGGAAGTAAGCTTAGTGATACAGGCCACATGGCTTTCTCAGGAGCCAGAATGACAAAGACAGAGTTAAAACAGACCCTGGATAGCAAAAGATAAAAATCACCAGAGAGAAAAACCCAAATCAGTGAAGTAGAAAACAAACAAGAGCTACTCTAAGAAAAAGGACAAAGAAATAAAAAGTAAAAAAAAAAAAAAAAAAAAAAGAACACAGGGGATAGAAACAGATATTCAGAGTAAAGGAATCGATTTTCTCAAAGAAGCCACCAGAATAATTGAAAAAGAAGCAATTACAACAACTTGTATTAAGTAACTATTATGTCTTCCACGCTTTGGTAAGCACCTTGCATCCATCACCACATTTATCCTTACGACCATCCTTTAAGACACGAACTAATTTATCTCTGTTTTTCAAATGAAAAATGTAAGGGTTATGGGAAGCGGGTCAATTACCACAGTTAGCTAGTAAATGGATATAAGCCAGGAATCAAATCCTGGGCTAACTAAATTTAACACCTGGTATTCTATATCCCTAAACAAAGAAACAATGCAGATTTCACAATACGACATTGACAGCAACAAAAAGATCCTGCTTTGTGATCAAAATCATCCACCTTTTTACATTCCAAAGTGATAAAGAGCAATTCACATGTCCAAATATTTTGTCACTTTTATGGAAAATAAGGAACAAATGCATATGCTTGGGAGATGATTTCAAGCATCCTAAGAATCAATAATATGTCGTCAATAATGTGCCATATCCAAAATCAGTGGATGCAATTTCAACTATACCAATGGAAATGTCACATTTTGGTGTATGAGCGTCTGTGCCTGAGAAGCCACATTTAAAAACAGAGTCCAGTTCTAGAACCCTTTCTAAGGATTTTAATGACACCAGCTGTGAATGGGAATTTGGCACTTGGCCTCTGCCTCTGCATGACTGAATCCTGAGCCACTGCAGCTGCCGACCCACAACAACACTCCCTGGAAGGAGCTCAGGGTGGAGAGCAGGAGTGAGGTGCTCTGTGCTCTGGGAAAACGGGCAGAACAGGTTTTCAGATAAATATTTTCAGGAGAAGATTTTAGGAGCCCAATTCTTGCATCTCCTCGTATCGGGAGAAGCCCTAAAATCCTTCATGGTGACATCTGCTCCTTGGGACTAGCAGTCACCTTCACAAGACCAGCAGCAAACTTCTGTGAAGTATGTGCCTGGCTGTAGGCACCTCCCCCTTCACCCAAATCACATATATGCTTACATTTCCCCCTGCCTCTTTGGAGCAGTATCTCAGAGCTCTCTGGCATACTGCCTCCCAGGCAATGGTCCTCGTTCTGCCCCAAATCAAGCTGACCTCTCAACTTTTAGGGTGTGCCTACTTTTTAAGTCAACAGAAGCCTTCAATGGAAGGCAATCCACCAAGCACAGCTGTGTGAGGGATGGGGGAGGAAGGGTGTGAGCAGGTGCTGACTCATCAAAGAAGGGAAAGCCAAATGGTGGTAGCAGAGAGGGTGGGGAGCAGGTGAATGCTAAGGTGCCTTCCAGTGTAGACATTCTGTAAACTGACTACTCACGTGGACGTTTGACCCAGGCTACACGTGGACAAGGCAAAACGCAATCCTGATTTTTTGGCATACAAACACGGTTCAAATGACTTCCTGAGCAGGAAGAGTAAGTTTTGCTTGAAATATTAGAGGAAATGGCATTTCATCGTTGGTTAATTCACAATTCTGTGGTTTATAAAATAACGTAGCCTATTTGAATCATTATTGTCATTTGGGAACTATCATTTACGAGCCTGGCAGACAAGAAGGATCCCCGTCTAAGGACAAAGCCACTTTGAACTGCCCCCTAGAAACCTTGGAAGGGTTTGTGGACGCTTACGGTAGCTGAGTAAAAAGCTCAACCCAATAAAAATGAGCTCTTAAGAGAGCGAGAAGAACCAAAAGAAACAAATACGCAGGACCCAGTTTCATAATTCGTACGCTCTTGAATTAGTAATACAGGAGTCAAATGGAATAGATTAGGTTTTGTTCAGAATATGCTGAAATAATCACTATTTTATGAATACCCATCAGTGTCAATTATTTATTATTAATATCCCACCATCAAATTAAAAAGAAGACATGTGTATACTCTATTCTACTCTTGTTTCTCTTTCTCATCTTATTATAATATGCAGTTGCTTCATGAGTAATTAATGATTTTGCAACAACTTGGAAACAGACTAGAAGGATCCCCATCTTGTGACCTATATACCAGGTACCAAACTTGACATGGGGTGACGTTCTGTTATGTTCTCAGGTTGTTTATAAAATGTTGATTCCTGGTAAATGTTTGATACTTTTTCTAAGATCTCCTTTCAAGTTCCACATAGTCCTATGTGATCAGGCAATTCTTGCTATTCTCACTGTGTAAAAAAGACTCCACTCCACATAGCCTTCACTTTCAAAGCTTTTGCTCATTTCAATATATGAATGTGATGAGAATTGCACTAAAGAGTGCAGCTGTTTTTGTCACTGCAACCAACTACATCATATCCGAGGACTCTGACTCAGGGAAGAAAGCGTGAATTCCTTCATGAAGTGAAATCTCCCCTTGAAACATGTGAGGCCACAGCTTCCATACATCTGTCTACCACACCGTTGACAAAGTGGCTTCCTAGTCTCAAACCTCACACACGTCCTATGAAGGAGCTATCCTTAATTTCCTACTGCATGTGAGACAACGGAGGTTTGGGCTATTAGTAAGTTTTCCAAAGTCAAACAACTTTGAAAGGGCAAAGCCAGGTGTTCAGAATACTGACCAGGTTCACTCTCCCTCTCCTGCTGCCACTGTGGCTGGAAAAAGGGATGGGAGATGCGTTTCCATGCAAACAATGAGTTCCCTTCCTCTCAGAGGTTTAAAAGGGAGATAGCACTGACGCTGACCACAGAATTTTATTTATTTATTTATTTTGGTCATTTTAAGGTTGCATCCATGACCTATGGAAGTTCCCAGGCTAGGGGGTCCCATCAGGGCTGTAGCTTCCAGCCTACACCACAGCAACGCAGGGTCCAAGCCGCGTCTGCAACCTCCACCACAGTTCATGGCAATGCTGGATCCTTCACCCGTTGTGTGAGGCCAGGGGTGGAACACGCATCCTCATGGATACTGGTCAGGTTCGTGACCACTGCACCCCAACAGGAACTCCAGACTTTTAAATGTTTGTGGCGTGATTGTTGTTGGAAGTCTAAGTTTCCCTGGCAGACCTGAGGAGACTATGTGGTAGATGTATAGTTTGTGAATATGGGGAATGTGTCTTAAATGCTTTCATTCACTGCTCCTACCACAGTGTCTATTGTGAAACGGATAATCACTGGGTGATCTCTGTCGGTGGAATCTGTAGCTGAACCTCTATGGGCAACATGGTTAATGATGGCTGACGGCCCTCCTTTCGATGCTGGCTGTACAAGGCTCCAGGATTGGGGAAAAAAAAAATCTATTGAATCCATTTAGCTGGACAAGTGATCGGAGGAATGAAAGAAACCCATACTCATTGACGATTTTTACTAAGTTGCCAAACTGACTTCTCATTTCAGTTCATCAACCTGTCACATGCAATTCAACCGTGTGGCTCCCGGGAATGACACAGACATGAATCCTTGCACAGAGGACAAGGACGCCATCCAACAGCTCAGCACAGCTTTAGTGCCTAGGGGCAGGAAAAGGACAGTCTGTTCTCTGTGACACATTTTGATACGGTAATAAAAACTGTAAACAACGCATTCATCCCCAAACCTTCAAATCATCACTGGAAGTTGAGAGAAATCTAGCATTGCAAAATTTGAGTCTACATTCACCACATTCAAGGCACAAAACCTCGGAGAATCATGGAGAAAGTCCATCTAATCAATGGAATTCAGAGCTAAGAATTCAGCCACAAAGTGGCATAATTGCTGTAATTAGTCAAATGGTGTAATTACAGTAAACACATGATAAGTTGCCACTGAAGCATGTAATTGCAGAGTATAATGGTGTTATTATGATTTCTGATGATATAATATGATTTGGATCTATCATAAACGCCCATAACAATATTAAGATATTTTTATTTGTGCATTTTCTTAGGACATGATTTGGCTTTCTTAAAATTTCTGGGTTTGCACCTCAGTCACATAGGAAATCATGGTCTTTTTTCAATGAAAGGAAACATGAATATTATCCAATACAATACCTTGCTGAGACGGTGGATACAAGAGATCAAGGCTTTCAGGTTGAAGGGGAAAGTCAGTCATTAGAATAACCCTAAATAGAAATGAATGGCTACAACGCCAGATACCATTTGTACAATCACGGTTGTTATTTCACGTATATTCCATTTTTCAGGCATTTAAATTCTTATCTTAAATGTAATGCCAAACTATCCACGAAAATGAGAACATGATGTGTCACCATTACAGTTTTTGACATAAGTTGTCAGTCTTTGCAGAGTGACAATGTTTTAAGGGATGTGCACATTGCTTATGTATGTGTCCACATTTTGTACCATAAAACAGGAGACTGATCATTATGAATTCTCTTGAATTCTTCTTAGATGTAGATTGTGAATGATCCAAAATATTTTTACTTTATAAAATTTAAGAACTGGAAGAATTTCTGGGGGGTTCAGAGATGCATAGTTAGGGGCTTCATGAATTCATTTCATGGGGGGTGTCGTGCCTATCAGCGGAAGTGTGTTTTTGTCAGAAACGGGTTTTCAAGAGGGTCTTCCGTGGATTTGTAAAGCAGAAAGATCTACCTGGGCAATTACATCGTCCAGCTTCACTTGGGCTGGACTCTTCTCTACAAATGCCCATTGGATATTCATTCCACTTTGGCTCAACCTTCAGAGTCAGGAGGCTCTAATCTCTGAAGAAGACTGTCCCATTACCCATGAATGGACTCCCCCATTTGACTCATTCTTCCCCACCATATATTCTGCCCTGCGGTCTTCTACTCTCTTGTAGACAGAAGACGCCTCTAAGGTATTTGAGGACACCTGGCATCTCAAAGCATTCTCCTCTAGAATAAGTGTCTGTGTTAAGTCTATACTGATAGAATAACTCTCTCCACTAAGTCTATTATGAATAGAATAAGTATCTCTATTAATGATTCCTCAGTGCTGAGGGAGGGTCTCCGGTGGGTCGCCAGTTCATCAGGATTCTGTTTAGAGTGGGATACAAGCATTTAGAATAGGGGGTGGCAAACATTTTTCCGAAAAGACACAGACAGTGAGCATTGTGGGCTCTGCAAGCCGTACGGTCTCTATCACAACTGCTCAGCTCTGCCACTGCTTTGCAAAAGTGGACATAACGCAATAGAAATGAATGAGGAAGGCTGGGTTCTAATAAAACCTTATTTTAACAAACAGGGATCAGGCTAGATTTGATGTGCATGGTCTTCCAATCACTCATCTAGATGAGTCTGAAGTGGAACAGGATCCTGGGAAACCGACTGCCCTGCTCTGCATGCTAAACCTCTGCGAATCCAGGTCAACAACAATGGAGCATCCTACGGATCTGTATGGAGGGCACAGTTAACAAAGCTCCCTAGACCAGCGTCATCTCACAGCACCTTCTATGACAAGGGAGAATTCTCTGTGCTGTCCAGGATGCTAGCCACGAACCACCTGTGGTTACTTGAGTACCGGAAGTACGCCTGAGCATCTGTGAGTATGGAGTGCCTGAGGTGTGCCTGATGCATCTTAGGGACTGACCCTTTAATTCTCATCAACGTATATTTAAATTTCAATAGCCCTTGAGTGGCTACCACCCCGGAGAGCACAGCCCCAGACAATATTTCCTGCGTAGACAACCCTTCCACACCACTCTGCCCATTCGTGGCACTGTACGTGATGTTTTATTAAATTTATACACAAAGTAGCTTATTATCATCTAAGCAAATATACAGCTGGAAGCATCAAAGAAGTTCAATAAATATTAATGACGATCAGTAAATTGAATCATTACAGTAATGAAATAGCATGACAAAATACGAGTCGTAATTGGAATCAGTCTTGCTTTTTATTGACAAAAACGTTCCATAGAACTAGGAGCCATGATCACACGGTGGTAGAGGCTTTCAAGACTTTAAATTATTTTAATGGATTTCACACTTGTGATATTTATCTGAAGGTAATTCAAGCTTTTCCTGTTTGACATTCCCCTGCCATGAATATGGATGGGTTTTTACTGTAGTGTGAATTTCCAAGTGTCTTTTTTTTTTCTCTTGTACCCTGAAGATTCACATTTGAGCACGCATTATTTATTGCTTAATTTCATTCACACTCTAGAGAAAGGAGAAAAGATCATTTCATCCTAATGTTCACTGTGAGAAAGAAATGAACCAGAAAACTAAACAACAAAAAATTTAAGAAGCCCATCCTGCTATAGAGCAAACAAGTTCATGAAATGAGAACACAATCATTATTCAAAGTACATTGCCTTTATTGCATCCCTTCCCTTGTTATTCAACAAAAACTGTCCTTAACTTTGCAGACTCAAGAGTGAACTGAAACAAATGTGGATTCTGCATCAGGGAGCTGACATCCCATGCACATGAGAGACAGTATCGTCAAGGAACCTCAAAAATAAAGCACCAATCATGAGTTAGGCTCCGAAAACCTCCGTGGCACACCAAGGGCACACGACCAAGGGGCGTGGCCTTCCCCAGGAAGAAGGGACATTGGGGTGACATCTCAGGAGTGAAAGCAGAGCAGCAGCAGGGAGGGAGCATGTAGGTGAGGAGTGAAGAGGCATGCCCAGGACTGGCTGAGCGCTGGGGTGGGGGTTCAGTCCCCATCATAAGACAAATGGAGGCAGTATGGTCAAAAGTAAGAGTACCAAGGATGCAGGGGGAATGGAAGTGGTGCAGAACTCACCGTGGTTTGAAACAAACTCTGGCTGCTGGGGGACGCAGACAGGAGGGCCCCAGGCAGGTGGGGGAGTCCAGCTTTGATGCCTCTGCCAGGGTCCAGGTGAGCAACATTTGCATTCTGTGCTGCAGCGATCCGAGCCAGGAGCAAAGAAGGAAGGGTACTTGAGAGGTATTCCAAATGTAAACTGGACAGGGTGTGGGGAAGGAGGGCATGGCAGTCATGAGGGAGGGGGGTGGGCAGGGCAGGGCTGCCCTCTGGTGTGTAAGAGGGCCTCCCCATGAGAAGAGCTATGGGGCTTTCAAAAGGACCTATAGAGGGCCCTTGAGAACTCTGAGTGCTGGCAGGCACAGAATCAAGAGAGCTGACTGTCCTTCATTATGGAGGAAAGCAACGTTTCCAGAACAATAAAGACCTTCAAATAGAAGAAAAGCTTCTGTCTGCTTTAGGGGGTGTGTGTGTGTGTGTGTGTGTGTGTGTGTACATGTGCGTGTGTCAAACACAAATGAGGATGCACAGTAAATCCTAATACTTCATATTTACCCTCTGGGAGTTTGTTCCACTTGCTGACGGCATATATGTTTGCCTGTGCCTCTCTCAGACTTAGAAATTACCAAGGTCAAGGTAAGGCCTGCATGAATACCTGCTTCCAACCGGGCCTCGGAGCAGGCAGCCTGTGCTTACCAAACGCTGCCAGCTTGGCACAAGCAATGCACCCACGGACTTAGAATCTCTGCTGCCTTGGAATAAGAAAGGGCAAACATCTGCATCCCAACAGCTGTGAGTTTCTGCTGGTTCATACAGGATATCCTCAGTCATTCTCTCATCCTGAACCAACGCTATGTGCGTTTGCTATGAGCATTAACTTCCTAAGTATGGCTCCATAACAAAACACCATAGGCTGGGCAGCTAGAAACAAGAGAAAATGATCATGCCACAGTTCTGGAGGCTAGATGTCCAAAAGGTAGATGTCAGCAAGGCTGTGTGCATTTGAAGGTAGAAACAATCCTCCCCTGCCTTTTCCTAGTGTCTGGTGGCCGCCCTTGGACGTCCCTGACTTGCCACTGCATCAGTCCAATCTCTGCCTCATTGTTACATGCATCCTCTCCATGTCCAGATTTCCCTTTTCAGTTAATACCAGTCATTGGATTAGAGTCCACCTTAATGATCTCAACCTAATGCATTTTTATCTGCAAAGACCCTGTTTCTAAATAAGGTCATCTTCATAGGTATTGTGGGTTGGGACTTCAACAATTCTTTTGGGGAGACACTATTTAATCCATAATACCGTGCACTGCATGTTCTTAACTGAAGCATCTTTAACTATTTCTTCTCTACTATCTTCCCCTATCCGTCCTGGTATGAATGGAAGAAAAATAGGAACACATATTCAGCCATATTCTGGCTGCCTCTTCTATTTGCACAGGATTTTATCAGCATCTATTTGATGATAAAATTATTTGACTATGCATCTGACCCCCCTCTGACTTGTGAGATCTTTCAAGACATAGGTTAATGAGCAAGACATGTGCGTTGTTTACTAAATAAGACACATTAGGCATAGGTCTTCTTCTAACTTAGTGCTTAATGCCTTTCCCACAGAGGGACTTCAATACAGCAGATTAAGGATCTGTTTAAGTCAGGGACAGAGGACAGGAGGGGAGAAGGGAAGAGAGGTGCAGTGGCGGGATTTTCCGTTTCATGCTCAGCCTTCAGTTTTTCAGATTAACCTGCCTTCCCCCTTCCTAATGGCCTCCATTGATTCTGCTCTACTCTTGCAGGGCTGAAACTCGTCATCAGACACTACTGATGAGCCATGCAGGGAGTGATAAAGAGGAATGGCTTAGACAGTAATCTAAGATGAGCAGACGAACTTGGGGTGTTCTTCAGGATCCACGATCCTCTGGATGGCTGAGAAGGTGGCTGAGTGGGAGCTTTCCAGGCCGTTTCCACAATCAGGAATTCGACTTCATTTAGAACAGTATGAGGAGTCACCCCCAAAGTCCTGTAGTTTAATATCAATCACCCAAATAGCTCATCTCCAAAATGGGCTCACGGTCAGAAAAGGGTTCCGTTTGGACAGCTTCCATGACCAACTCATTGACTATACTCGTTTCCTACTGGTGCGTAACAAGAGGCCCACAAATCTGGCAGCTTCCAACAGCAGTTATTACTTCAGTGGTTTCCTTCTGAGGCTGCCATCAGGGAGTAAACTCAGGCTGGACCAGGGAAAAAATCTGCTTGCAAGCTCTCGTGGTGCCTGGAAGAATTCAGTTCCCAAGAGTGAGGTCCGAGCCCTAAGCCATGCCATCACGGAAATGGCTTCCCTGCATGCTTGCTGTATTCTGCTGGCTAAATGCAAGTTACAGGCCCCACCCCGACTGATGAGGTGGGGGTGGGGTCCACAGGAAGGTGAATACCAGGAGCAGGGCTTGCCAGGGCTATCTTGAGCATCTGTTTAGGACCCCTGCCAACCAAGGCTGGACTTCTCATGACAACTCAAATGAGACAGGTTTTTAAGGACATGGTGTTACAAGGAAAAAACACAGTGAAGACCTGGGCAGTGTAAGGAAAGCTGGAGACAGAGATCGCTGGGAGCCACTGCTGCTTCCTGCCCTGGAGACCATGTCCCCAGGGCCCAGGAGATGGGGCCATGCTGGCAGGGAAGTCGCTTCTGAGACACCTGCAAAATCCTGAGCCTCTGAGGGCAGGAACCTTGGGGAAAATGAGGGAGAAAAATGCCGGGAGGAGGGGGATAATTATGTTTGTCTGATTTGGCTTTAGGTGGACTGCAGAAAAGCAGCAAGCAGTTTCCCCAAATCCTTAAAGCCCAAGTCTTCACTTACACACTCCCAGACTTGAAGGCGCCATGCAGGTGAAGCCTAAAAGACTCCAAGCCAAAATGTGAGTCCCGTGTGTTTCTCAGAAGTACATGAAAATCCTTGCACACCACCCTGTGGTCATTCTTGCGTTGTGTGTCTGTGTGTTAAATGAGCACCTTTGTTGCACAGAAATGGCATTTCTGACTCTAGATCTTCTTTGTGGCTACCTTCTGAAGTACCTTACTGTTTCTGACAGTCTCTGAGATTCTTCAGTGTTTTCTGTGCAATTAATCCTCTTGTTTGCAAATAGTGGCCGTTTACATTCTTTCCAATTTTTAGGTTTGATGTATTTTCCTTTGATTTTGTGCTCACTAGGACTGCTGGTTTAATGTGTCACGGAAAGGACAACAGGCTGATTACAGAGGCTTTTCTGGAGGACAATCTGTGCTGAGACCAGAATGGTAACTTGACACCATGCATGTGAAATCAGAGGGACCAGAGCTCCACGCAACAGGAACAGCAAGGGCAGAGGCCCTGAGGTGGGCACACGCCTGGTGTGTTTGATCAGCAGAAGAAAGGCTAGTGGGCTGAGCACAGAGCTCGGGCAGGGGAGCTGTAATAAATGAACTGCTGCCTATCAACTCTGGAACACTATGTTGCATTTGTAATGCTGCATGCAAGAAGGTACTTATGAAATGGTTTCAGTTTGTTACAGTGATCAAAATACTGACTGGTACTAGATGGCCCTGGGTTCTGATGGCCTCAGATCAAGATGACGAGGGCAGCAAAGTTCATCTTGAAGACTAATGTCTTCCAGTCTTTGCTCCCCACTTCCCCCTGCATCACATCGCACAAGCGCTCCATTCTCTCCAGGCTGTGCTGCTCCCTCGGACCAGCCCCACCTACACAGCAGCACCACAGGAAGACAAAGCCACTCCTAACCAAACAGAGCCAAGTGGCCGATCATGGCTTTGCATGGTGATCATGAACACACAATACAGGTGGGTTAATGTGACAGCCTCCCCACATCACCTGTTCTTCACAAGAGAATTAGAGGACAGGAAATGTCTCTGATATATACAACTGGCTCTCTATAGCTTCAGGGTCTGCATCTTTGGATTTGACCAATTACAGATCAAAAATATTTTAGGGAGTTCCTGTCATGGCACAGCGGAAGCAAATCTGACTAGGAACCATGAGGTTTCGGGTTCAATCCCTGGCCTTGCTCAGAGGGCTAAGGATCCAGCGTTGCCATGAGCTGTGGTGTAGGTTGCAGACGCGGCTCGGATCTGGCATTGCTATGGCTCTGGCGTGGGCTGGAGGCAACAGTTCTGATTAGACCCCTAGCCGGGGAACCTCCATATGCTGCGGGTGCAGCCACCAAAGACAAATATATATATGTACGTATATGTATATTTAAAAGAAAAACTCCAGAAAGTTCCAGAAAGCAAAACTTGAGTTTGTCACATGCTGGTAACTATTGACACAGTGTTTACATTGTATTTACAATTATTTACATAGTATTTATATTGTATTAGGTATCATACATCTTCTAGAGGTGATGTAATGCACAGGGCAGGACTGCATAGGTTATGAGCAAATGCTACACCATGCCATTTCACATTACCGACTTGGGCATCCTTGGATTCTGGTAGCATGGGGGCTCCTGGAACCAATCCTCCCCGCACATACTGAGGGACCACGGTAACAGGTTTAGCTTTGACAGCACCAGCAGAGACAGGTTTATTTTTCCCCCGTGATGATTCTCCCATCCTAGGGGAGCATCTATCCATGAGGCTGCTGACAGGTGCTAGTGTAGAAACGGCAGAGAACTGGTTCAGGAGAGGGAGCCTCGTTTCTCAGAAGCACTCATTATATTCTTTTGGGCTTTGCATTAAATGGTGATCAACCTCTGTGTGTTCTCTGTAATTTCTCTCCACTTCCTACACTAGATGTCACTGTGCAGCTCATTATTAAATAGCCTAAGGAAATGCTTCAGAGAGAAATGAAACGATAAACGGTGCTGAAGGATGCCCAACATAGCAGCATGCTCCCCAACCAGATGACATTCGGCAAGGACGCAGCACGTATCCGTACATGACTTTCCATTACTGAAATGCTAAGAAGACTTATCAACAACTTACATTTCTTCCTGTCTTTCCCCCATCTGCATACCTGTCATCCTGATAAAAAGTGAGAATTTGGGAAATGCAAATAGCCTAGTCATGAAATTTAATGATGGCACATATGCTCTATTCCATTTGCAAAAAAATACACCACTCCCTTGATGTTTAAAAAATGTTCTCCCTGAAGACTGTGGAGCTGAAATAGAAGGAGAGCCCAACGCTATGCCTTTGCTTTCCTGGCTTCCTGTTTCTGTCGTATCATAGCCCCTACAGTTGGAAATGTGTTAAATGTTTTTGGCAGGTACGGGGACCCACTGTCCTGCTTTGTCCAAGACTGAGGAGGTTTTAAAACCCAGATGCTAAGCTTTAGTACTTCAGAATGTGACTCTGTTTGGAGATATAGGGCCTTTAAAGAGATCATGAAATTGAATGGGATTTTTGGGTCCTCATCCGATATGACTAGAGTTCTTAGGACTTGAGGCTACAGAGAGAGGGAGAGGCGGCAGGCACCCAGACAAGCATGAGAACACACGGCAAGAAGGCACCTGTCTGCAAGCCAAGGAGAGGATGCAGAGAAAATCAAGTCTGCTGATGTCTCCATCGTGGACTTCTAGCCTCCAAACTGTGAGAAAGTAAAATATCTGTTGTTTAATGAAAACAAACAAACAAACAAATAAGTAAATAAAACAGCCAAGATGAGCTGGTCAACCTACTATCAATAGACACCGTGAAGATACAGGTACTGGCATCATTACAACCCCACTGCCCATATGAGAATTCTTCTGTGCACACACACACAGAACCCTGAGTTCGGAGACTTAGGCACCCAAGCACAAGACACGCAAGGTTACTCAGTTTAAATTCCACCAGAATGACGAGCTGGAGTTGCTAGGTGGCACTCAGAAGGAAAAAAAAAAATTTTCCAGAACCCTTGCCAGAAGCAAAACTATTTGGCCACGTCCAAAGTTTTAACAAGAGTGACTACAGAAATGGAATGATTTCAACAATGTCTAGAGGGTGCACTGGAAGACATTTCCAGGCTAAGGCACACACAGTGCCAACCTGGCAAAAAGGATGCTCCTGTACTAGACAAGAGGATTAACTTTTTCTTAAAAAAAAAAAAAAGAAAGTAAAGGAATGAGATGCATGGATCTAAAGGGCCAATTCGACAGTGTACAATGGAATTAGTAACAGTGATGCAAATGCACGGTTTTTCTGCATACCTACAATAATATCTAAAATAATATTAGATCATCTTTGTCCAATAAAATACAGTCAGACTGTCCGATTAGGTATTAGGGGGTGATGATGGTGTTGATGACACGTCCCTCTAATCTCTTCCTTCAATCGTCACAAGGAATGCCTCACTGTCACTTTGCAGACAAGGAATTCTGGTCACAGATCTGCTCAACCCTGCACACGCACCTGGTGGAAGCAGCTTTTGAAACTAGCTCTCTCTCTGATGCAGAAAATGAGGCACTCTACCCCCTTTCTTTACAGTGTCAAGGGTTCCTGCCAGGGCTTTCTCCATCAGGAGCTGGGTCCTGCCCAGGGACCCTTATCTGGGGGAGCCGTTTACCTGAGGATTCATCCTAAGTATCTGGAGGAACCCCCCCCAGGTTATGTAACACTGCTTTCATTTTTCATGTGAAAGTTCTTTCTTCTGAAGATTTCAGTTAAACAAATTAGTGGCAATGGATAAAGTGTACAGTACAGTGTTTCCTGCAGATTTTATATGGTATGTAACATGAGGTAACCAAAACAATGTGCTACAAATCTCAGCAGGAAGAAATGACACTGAGGGGAGCTGAATGCACTGATTATTTTCAGAAATGTTGGAGAGGAATGTTGAAGCACTGGGTGCAGGACCACTAGTGAGCACCTATTACTTCTGACTTTCAGTGGCCACACATAGGCATGGCTACCAGAACCCCATAGGAGCTGCATCCAAGGCTGGTCTCCTGCTTCCCACCAGTCTCCTCCCAGAAGCCACCATGAAGCCAGATGGCAGATACACACCATGCATTGGGTCCTCCTCTTAGTTTACAGAGAGAATGGAGAAGGATGAACACCCACAAATTTTGCTAGCCACCTGTGCCAGTTCTGGCTGGACTCTCTGCTTTGCCTATGCTTCATGCAGCTCTAAATGAGGTCTATCACTGCAATATCCCTTGAAAGATCTGTCTGCTCATTCTGCTTACCAATGATGCACAAATTTCATCAATACAGTATCAACCAGCAATCAGTGGCTCTCCCAAATAGGTCCAATCTAATTAAAGAAGATTCTGTAATTTCAGAAAGTCCTATATTTCTAAATGATATATTTTCAAAGATTCTGCTTTGACCTGTGAACCCAGCTACACAATCCCTTCTGAAGATGCTGTGTTGGCACCCTAGTGGAACACAGCTTACAGAAGCCATGGACTTGAGTCTGGAGAAGATAAGTTTGAGATGAGTGTTTTCTGAAAGCTGTCCCCAAAGTTCTCATGAGCAATTTCCTCCAGAGTTATTTCCAGTCTCCCACTTTCCAATTTCCATACTGTTATAGCAGATGAGTTAAAGTTACCTGCCCACAGGCATGAAGAGCACCAGAGATGACCCTTTACACCCCCACCCACTGCTAGGTCACCCAGGAACAGCACAGTAGGCTGAGAGGCCACACAGCATCAGGCAGGCACATCTGGGATGACAGGATCCCCTACCATACCTCCATAGCAACAAAACTGTGACTTTATAAATCTGATCTCTCCCCTGACTTAGAAAGAAATGCTTCAAGTGAGATAGAGGTGTGCCGATTGAGAGATACTGGCAATGAATGGACCTGATTTGGGATTCTCATCACAGCTGTGAAGGACGCCAGGCTCTGCATGTGCTTTCTGCTTCTCAAATAGAGAAACTACAAAGCAGTTGAGGGAGTGACTTTAAAAACACGTAGCCACCACTGTGCCTCGGTCACTTCTCCCCATGCCAGGCGTGATGGAGTGGAAAGCCTCCAAGACAGGTATCATCCTCCAACTCTGAGCTCAGTGTATCCAAGGACTCACCACTCAGACCTCCAAATCAGGGACCAAGGGCCCAGCCACTGGGCAGCCATGCATACTGTCCGGCCATGCCCCCACCTCGCCTCCTATAGCTGAGGCAGCAGGGTTGCTAGGGCAAGCCGTACAGTGCCTCCTCCTAAGGATGTCCGCATCACCCCTGGAACCTCTGCCAGCATCCCCTCCCGGCACAAGGGGCTCTGCAAATGTGATGAAATGAAGGATCTTTTTTTTTTTTAAGGGCTACACCTGCAGCACCGGAGGTTCCCAGGCTAGGGGTCAAATATGAGCTGCACCTGCTGGCCTGCACCACAGCCACAGCAATGCCAGATGTGAGCCTTGTCTGTGACCTACATCAAAGTTCACGGCAACACCAGATCCTTAACCCACTGGGCGAGGCCACGCATCAAACCTGCAACCTCATGGATACTAGTCAGGTTCGTTACCAATGACCAGACGGGAACTCCCGAAGTTGAGGATCTTGAGTTGGGAAGATTACCCTAGATGCTCTTCCTGGACCCAATGGAACCACAAAAGTTGTTACAAGAGGGAGGCAGGGGTGGCAGAGAGAAGGAGGAGTGAGGATGAAAGCAGAGGTGGAAGGGAGAAAGAGAAATTTGAGGATGCCACACCACTGGCGTTAAAGATAAGAGCCAGGAGAGAAGGGGTGTGAGGTGGAAGAGGCCAGGAAATGGATTCTTCCCCAGAGGCCCCAGAAGGAACATAGCTTTGGATGTAGCCCCACAAGCCCCGTCTTGGACTTCTCGTCTACAGAATTGTAAGGCCTAAACTTGTGTCACTTTAAGCCACCAAGCGTGATAACTCATTACAGCAGCATCAGGAAACGAATACAACTGGTTTTCTCAACCTGACTCTTTTTGCTCATTTCTTGAACAGCCAGGACCCTCCTCCTTTTTTCTTGTTCTTGGATCTCCTTTGCGTAAAACTCCATGGTCAGCCCATCCAGCATAGCTCTTAAAATACTACATGTACCAACGAGGAATTTCATCATTCTTTCTAGGTATCAGAGTCTGGCTCACAGGCTACCTTTTTGTTGCAAAATCCTTTGTTTGCTACCAGAAACCAAACATTGCCTTGATGCTTGTCATTTCAATTCTTCATAAGACAATGAACCTGCACCACATGGTCACCCCTGCCAGGCAAAGGGAAAGGCTGGACCCAAAAATGAAAAAGAGAACCAAAGGAGAAAGGAATCACTTAATAACATACCTTCTGATACAGAAGTTCCCCCCGCAGTGTCAGGAGAAAAATGAAGTCTTTGTCCTTGGTCTCTAGTCTAGGTCAGCAAGGTCAAAACTTGAGTTTTGAACTTTGAGCTTCAGAATCACAGGTGGGGTGTGTTAAAATACGGGTTACCAGGCCCCACTCTCAATGCTGTAGACTCAGTGGGTTTGGGGTAGAGCTGAGGATGTGCTTTTCCAAGAGGTTCCCAGAAGAAGTTGGGGCTGCTTGACCACCGGGAGAGATGAGATGCAAGCTGGATGATCAAAAACACAGGGTAGCGAGTGGCAGTGCTGTGTGAGAGATACAGCAAGCCAAGGAGAAGACGAAAACCACTGTTGCTTGGAAAGGGAGACACAGCATCACGGGAGCATGGCAGCTGGACCTCAGCAGACGCCAAGGAAAGACACAATTCCAGGTCCAAGGAAGGACACGTATGGAAGCAGAGAAAGGACGTGACAATATCTGGCTGGGAAATGGCCCACAGACCCATCAGGGGGTGACAGGTGTGTAAAGCAGATGAAGAGTCTGGGCAGTTAGATGGGTCTAGGCTAGCTGACTTGAGTACCAGGTAAGCTCTCTGCAATTTAGTGCACCAAGTCCTTATGACAGAGGACGTGCCAGGTAGCAAGAGGTAGGGAACAACAACTGGTCCTGTTGGGAGCTGGAACCTACCTTTAGAAAA
Source organism: Sus scrofa (assembly GCF_054392235.1). Lineage (NCBI taxonomy): Eukaryota > Metazoa > Chordata > Mammalia > Artiodactyla > Suidae > Sus > Sus scrofa. The sequence continues at coordinate 8,787,569 of NC_139401.1, forward strand.
GAGGACTCTTTGGGGGGTGGATTTCATGCAGGAGAAAAGAAGAGGATGAAGATGTTTTGGGCAGCCGTCAGAATTGGGGTCCAAGCCCAAGCTGGTGTTACATGCATGGGGATGAGACTAATGTGAAGCAGAGGCAAGAGAGGAAATCAAAAGATTTGTTCAGATGGTTCAGTGTAGGTCGGAAAGAGAGGGTCAGAGTAGGCAGAGGAGACAGGAGGATCAGAGCTGAAGATGAGCAGCAAGTCCAAGGCAGGACCAGTGAGTCCGCTCATCCACGGGATGGATGCCGCCAGAGGAAGCTGTGGGCAGAGCAGTGGTGGGCAGGTTATCTTTTCCAACTGACCCCGGCTCCAGATTTCATTTCTGAAAGGCTTGCCTGTCTGTACCAAGATGCATCCTGACAGGGCAGTGAAATTAAGTAACACTTTGATTATATGTTCTACTAGGGGCAATGACCAAAAAAATGATATATGTGTTTCTGAGGCCAGACCTCAATGTTCCTAAGTCAGTTTGAAAAGTAGAAAAAAAAAAAAAAAAACTGACAATTTTCCTTTGTTCTAGCAGGAGAGGCAGATCTCGTTTTTGGAGAAAGACTGAGCTTCCATGGGGGATGAAGTCCCGTGTATATCTCAGTGGGTTATCTGGACGGGTAAAGAGAAAGCCTCAGCATGCTCTCAAAAGGCAAAGTTCAGAGTAATGAGGAATTCAACAATGCTGCATTGTTCACAGAGACGCCTTTTGGCACTGGAAGCCGAGGTCTGGCCCCAGGGAGATAACGCATCTCCTCGCCTTAGACTTACGATGGGATTACGTCCATACCCCCACCAACACCTTAGCCCAGCCTACCTTAAATGCACTCAGAACACTTACATGAGCCTATAGTTGATCAAAATCATCTAACCCAAAGCCTGTTTTATCATAACGTCTTGAATATCTCGTGCAATTTACTGAATGCTGTACTGAAGGTGAGAAGCAGAGTGATGGTCTGGGTGCAGAGTGGTTGGAAGCATATGGGTTGTTTCCACTGGTGATCATGTGGCCGGCGGGGACCCACTGCTCACTACCACTGCCCAGCATCGCTGGGGTATCACCGTCTGTATCACTAGCCCAGGAAAGCGTCAACATTCAAAATTGGAAGCACGAAAGCCACGGAATATGTACTGCTTCTGCACCATCATAGGGTGGAAGCATCCCTATCATGAGATTGATGGGGGAAAGGAGGAATTTCCTGCTCTCTCTGGGGAAGACTGAAAAGAGAGCCCTAATTCCTGACGGTGGCAGAAAACAGGGCCCTAGAAATGGCACCAGGCCAGGAAAGGGGAGAGAGAAAGACAAGGTGGGTGGATGTGGGGAGCCTGGGGGCGTGAAACATGGCAGATGCTCTGGGTTAGGACACTGCAATTCCCTCAGGCCAGCCTCACACCTTCAGTGCAAGTTTATCCAGGGCTTGGCTGAGGATGCGAAGTTGTCAACTCAGCTGTGGATACAGGTGTAGGTGTAGACAGACATGGAGACGTACGCACACAGGTGGATGGACATGGTACAGGTGTAGGTGAAGGCACAGACATAGAGGGAGGTATACAGGTGGAGACAGAGGCGTCCTTACAGAGGCAGAGGTAACTTTAGATTTAGGTATAGAAACTTATATAGATAGAGCTGAACGGTCGTAGCCATAGACACCGATGAAGAAAAAGGTAGTTTTAGAAATAGGTGTAGGTAGCTCCACACGCACAGGCAGAGATATAAGAAAAGGTATGCAGCGTCTGGGCTGGTACCCCTGGGTTCTTCCCACCCACGGTGACAAACCGACAGAAGCTGAACATCCAGACATTTCATGCGTTCAGTGCTATCGCTGAGCAGGGCCACCCTGGGGACTTTGGAGGCAGCATCCTGCTCTTCCCCGACCCACACAAAGATGCGGGAGGAGGGACCAGGTGAGCATCGAGGTCTGCCCCCCACCTACGTGCTTCACCAGCGAAGGCGGTCTTGTTTGCATAGATATGACATCAATGTTTACTTTAAGGCACAACATATGGCTCAAATGAGAGTTTGTGGTCTCAGGTTCACCAGCTCTAATTAGGCATGATCTTCATTACGTGGGAAAAGCATCTCCTGGATGAACTTTCCAAGACTATTTAAACATAAGTCATTTAAAGCCATATTAAAAATCAGGGAGCCATGACAACCAGCCATCATAATACAATACCTTTGTTTGGATAGTACCTGGGAAAAGAGATGTACAATTATCTTGGCTTATGAACTGGCTTCGTAACGACATGTCATGCTCATTTCACATTCATTTCAAAAGCCAATTTTGAATTTTCTAACTATATATGTTTTAAACAATTAAGGCTAATATCATTTTATAAAATATAATCCATGGCTACATGCTTATTTTAAACCTTCTATTGTCAGAGGAAATAGAACAGCATTCAAACCGGTGTTCATCAATTTTAACTTCTAGAAAATACAGATAATTCAAATTTCTAGCATAGAGTATAACATTCTTTCCCAATGACTATATGCTCTTTCATTCGAAAGACCCCATTCTTCTGGTTCCCACGCCCTGCCAAGAATGTGATCTACCTCGATTTACCACCTTCTGCTTCTGATTAGCATCCTCAGGACCTGGTTGGTTCTTTAAGCCACAGCCTAGTGGGAATTACAAATACAGCTTTTGCTAAATTCATTCTTTCGTTTTCAAAATGAGTCTATTGTGCATTTACATCTGCCAAGTATCACGCGAACTAGACACAATCACATACACACACAGAGGGACACTTGCCATGGAGTCAGGGAGATAGGCTTTCGTGAAACACAAATAACCATGCAATTACAATTGAGCAAAGGGCTACGGAAGAAACAAACAGAGCTGGGAGAGGATTTCAGAGCCTGACCTATTTAAACACAGAACAGATCCCGAGGCAAAGCTTCCACCACAAGTCTGGCTGGGGAGAGGAGAGGTGAGATGGGGAAGGGAAGAGAGCCCATAAAAGGACCTAGGAAGCCAGCTATCACGATGGCAACTGGAGCTTCATCCCATCAGCAAACCGTGGAGAATGATGCAAAATGCCTCTTCTGACCCAAGCAGCGAGGAGGCTGGCTGGGGTATGATATACCAGCTTGCATCCATCATCAGCACGAGATGCTTTCCAGGGAGTGGTGATCCCCCAGTGTTTGGGGGCCCTTGGCACCCACAGGGAGGTCAGCCTTCCACGGTCCTGCAGTTACCGGCACAACGAAATGGTTACGGTCCCAGGGATCTGAGACACACATGGACAGCATCTGCCCCTGGGAGATCCCACAAGCACCCGCCCTGACAAAAGACAACTTCAACTGAAGGAAAGTCTTCACAGAAACAGATTTGACAACAAGAACCAGGTTACTTCTTTAGAAGAACAGAGATAGTGCTGCCAGAATACACAGCAGAGCCATCGGCACAGATAAGGTGCTTTGGGACCTTCCAAATCGACACGGAATGTGAGAATGGTCTGGCCAGGGCCCAGCTGTGGATGTGCATACTGCATGAAGGAGGACCTCTGGGCTCCCTATGTATACATGAGGCAGAAGGAGTCCTGTATGTTGGCCTGCTGGATACGTAGGACATAGCATCCCGCCCCAGCTAACAGCACTTCATTAATTGTCAGATGAAATAACACAGGTCACACATGTAAGATGACCACAGGCACAGTATGCGAGCATGCACCCCTTTGGTTATACACAGAGCCCTCTTTGGTTTTTATTTTTAATTTTTGGCTGCACCTGCAGGATGTGGAAATTCCTGGGCCAGGTTTTGAACCCATGTCACAGCAGTGACAAGGCCAGATCCTTAACCTGCCACCAGGGAACTCCACCGAGCCCTCAGTTCTTACCCTCGGGCTCTCCAGGGAAGCATGCTTGGTGCACACATATCCCTGTTCTGTGGAATCACGGCAGACAGATGCTTTGAAGATGCCTCGCTGTCTCGGCTTCAGCAGTGGGCTCTGCTTTGTCTCATCAGGGATCCAGGACTGCCGGGGATTTCCGAGCATATTTTAAAATTTTTCCCATTCAGACATTCCAAAATTGCATTTATGCAGATAGTAAAAGGAATCTTAAAATAATACCAACTTTTTCAAAGGTTACTCTCAAAACAACAGATGAGAGTTACATGGAAAACGCATGAGCCACTGATATATGTCACAAATTTGCTTTCCTTATGCACGTACATTAGATCTCCGAATTTAAACAAGTTACTTTACACACCCAAGACTCATTTTCGTCCTCTGTAAAGTTCTATTTAATAGGATTATAGAAGATTAAAGGAGTTAATTGCTCAGCAATAGCGCTTGGCAGAGAGAAAACAGCCAATAAAATGTTAGCTCATGTTGCCATTGTTAATTTCTAAGATGACTGTATAATTTTATCACCCAGACCTTGGAGCCTTTTCCTAGTGGAAGTAAAAGTTATGATTAATTATGCCAGGACTGCAGGCATCCACCTGGACTATTCCAGGAAAAGGAGGATGTTTATGTCCAGGAACACGATCAACAGGATACAGATGCAAGCAGTCATGCCATCATCTCAGCTGGGCTTCATTGCCAGAAGGCTGATTCCTGAGTTAACAGAGTTGTACGGACAACCTGTGTGGGTGTGATGGCAGCTAGAAAACAATGTTGGGGAGAGCACACTCCGCTGAGCCTCCACTCCACTACCGGGTATTGACTGAAGATTCAGTGGTGGAGCAAAACAGATTGCTTTGCAATTAACGCGGAAACATCCTCTCTGCATCAATGCCTTCTCTCCAAGCAGACACACATTCTGGACCAACGACTGCAAAGTGCTTTATGGCCTGAGTTTGTATAACAGCCTGGGCGTGGAAATGCAAAGGTCGGAGTGCACCAAAGAAAACCTCCCAGCAATGAGAAAATCATGCTTGAAGTAAGGAAGCCCCACCTCTCAGACCCCTATTTCAATTCTCCAAGATCAAGACTCTGAGATTTTCAAAAAATTTCTAATGCCTGACCCTTTTCTAAACAGCCTTGATATTGAGGAAGACTTTCAAAATCTTTGAATGGGTCTCGTGACCATCTGGGCCATTTGATGTTTCTTCTCATGTCTGGGTCTGCCATCGGTCCTCTAAGTCTTGACCCAACCTCCAAGCTGGCCCTCTTGTTATGCCTATCAGCAAATAACAGCAGGACACGGTAAGTCCTGCCGTGGTTGCATCGGACAGGGAGCATGATGGCAAACATGATGGGCTCTGGTCTGCTTGGAAACGTCATCCCCTTCTCAGATGCTCCCTCCCTCGGCTCTATCTTTGGGCACAGTCGGCCTCTCTAGGGTGGATCTCAGGAGTGGAACTGCAGGGACGTGGAACACGCGTTGTGGCCACTTCCCTGCATATTTGCAAACTGCTCACATACAATGGCCTTGCTAACAGAGTGTTGCCAGATTCCGAGATTTGCCACTCGGATGGATGGGAAAATGTATCCTTTTTTTATTTCAATTTGCATTTTCCCCCATACCACCACTCTTGAGCGTCTTTTCAAGTTGTTATTGCTATTCTCCATGACTGCTGTTCATTGCTAATTTATATGCTTTGGTGAATGGTCCATGCAAAGTCCTTAAGCATTTTTTTCCATTGATCTCTTCGTCTCTTCCCAATTGACTTGTTGGATTTTTATCTCCTAAACAATAACCCCTCGGTCTGATATAGATACATAGTAGAGAGAGAGAGAGAGAGATAATAGGTAGGTAGGTAGGTGGATAGACAGACAGACAGAAGATATGTTGATTGCAGATATCTTCATCTATTCTGCTATGTACCTCAAAGTTTTAAATTTATGGTGACACATCATGAAAATATTTCAGATTTGGATTAAAATGTATTTAGTAATATTTATTGATGAGTTTGGGGTTTGCATATGGCTTTAAAAGCTTTAAAGTGTTGTTTCCTATTATAAAGACATTAATCATTTTCATTCAAGTGCTTTCAAAGCTCTGTCTTTGCACATTTAGGTCTTAATCTGTCTCTATTTATGCCATGAGATAGAGATCTAATGTAAAAAAATTTTTTTCTAGATGAAAAGCCAATTCCCTGAATCCTGTTTACAGAATTCAATTATATGAAACGGCATGTACTTATGGATCAGTTTCTGGAACCAGACATCCATGATTTTGTCACAGCACTTTGCAAAAATCTTGATTTTGAATTTCGAAAGAACTCCTCATTATGTTCCGAGTTTTTAGAATTTTCAGTATTATTTTGGTTAGTTTTGGAAAGACTGCTATTACTTGTAAACTTAACCATGCTTGCTGAATACCAACCAAACAAAACAAACTTATTAGGATTTTTATTTAAATGCTCTTGGTATTTATTCACCTTTCTGAAAAACCAACAGCATTATTATAAGGTCCATCTAACTTACACTATTTCAGGTGTTGGGTATATCTATACTGTTTAGCATTATTTTATAATTTTTCTCTAGGCAGAGTTCATATTGCTTTTGTACAGTATATTCCTAGATAATGTATAAACTTTTTTGCTACAGTGAGTGAGATCACTTTCCTTTCACATTGACTAATTTGGTTAGTTCCAGCGCGGTAGAATGCTACTGCCTTCTGTCAAAGTGAGACAATAAAAATGCATACATGAGCACTCTCAGGTGGCATTTTATCAACCACAAGTATGTTTAGCTGTGGGTTTTATTCAAGGTGATTCTTAGAAGCACTGAATTTTAAAAGGGCTGAGTCAATCCATAGACAGGTAAAATGACACATTATGCAACATATCCCAGAGGTTAAAGCAATTACACAGGTGCTGAATTGTTGAAGAGGTACATTTACTGAGCTCTAGTTAGGAGATGCCACCTGGAACAGGTGAATCATATAGACGTTGCACTGAAACAGGTAGTGAAGTTTGGGCATCCATTCAAGCAGCTTTGGATAACCAAAGATGTTTAAATTTCTCCCTAGTTTAAGACCAGTTAACAACCTAACCACATGGAACCTCACTTAGGGTCTTCTGGTTCTTATATGCCAGAGTCAGACTCACTTTAGTGGCTTGTATACGTGGGTCTGCCTTGGCACAAACCTACAAGGTGCACCATTTAGCATGCACCAGCAGGGCTTGAAGCCCAGTGCCCAGGACTTGAACTCTGTCTGTGCTCTGGGTATGTGCACACAAGACCATGCCTGAGGGAGTGTGCCCAGAAGCACCTCAGAGAGCTTTGCAGGGTCTGGTGACTTGAGCCACAGCTCCCTGTGATCGGGTCAGTGGAGCCACAACTCAGGACACTCCCCATCTGGGAGGGGGGTTCATGGGAAGGGGCTCCTAGAGCAGTCCCGTTGACACAGGCCGGGAGGGGAGGCATTCATGCCTTTGTTGAGAAGCCTGGAGACTCCCAGCACTTGTCACAGAGATGTCAGGAGACCCAGAGGGGGAGGGGAGAGAGGGATGCAGGGCAGGTTCCGGAGAGCACAAGCCAGGGGATGCTGCCCACGCTGGTCCAGTGCACATTTGCTGGCGGGCTTGGTTCACTCAGTGATGGGAGGGGCGGGCTGTGGAACTTGGCAGTTGATTCGTGGTTGAATGGGGATTCTACAGGCAGTGTTCACAGTAATGCCACAGTCTCAGCATTTAAGTCGTGTTCTGCCTCGTGTTGTTTTGTTTTCCTTTGTTTTCTTTTAACTGCCTGAACTTCTACCTAGAAATTGCTCCTCAATTTTCTCCCTGTAAACCTATAGCACTTTTCACCTAAATTAACGGTGCTTTATAACCAATTCTTTGCAATTTCTCGTTTCATTTTTTAATGTTCTCTTTCTACATCAACCTTTTAAGTGTGGACTAATCCAAGATTCAATTGTCAGGCCTCTCTTTTTCTCTTTCTAAATTCTCTTGCCAAAAGTTTACCCTGATGCCTTAAATATCATCTACATAATGCTACTCAGACATCCACTTCCAAGTCTGGAATGCTGTCCTGAGGTCTAGATGGATCACTCAGCTCCCTATTTAACCTATTCACTTAAAAGTCAAAAAAAAAAAAAAAAAAAAAAAGGAAACTTACTCTACTTTTCCCCGATTTCTATAAATACCACTGTAATCTAGTCTTCCAGTTGCTCAAGCCTTCCTTGATAGCCTTTTCCTCATATTCCCTCCATCTGGGAGTCTTAAACATCCTACCTCTCTGAAGGATTCTGCATCTTCCTCTAGAGAATGTTGGCTTTTCCTTAGGTGTCTTTCTGACATAAACATGCATACATATACACGCTGTTTTTAATGTATGTCGTCTTTATGATCTGACAGGTAGATATGTGTGCATGCGTATGCATTGCATGTGTGTTAGTCACCTACTGTTATATAATAAATACCATAAAACCTAGGGCCAAGGCAACCTTTATGATCTCATAGAGTCTGTGAAATGTTGTCTTCACAAAGCTTGCAGGAGCTGGGATCACCTGAAGGCTGACCTGATGGTAGATCTGCTTCCAGCCTCACTCAGGTGATCGTTTGTAGGGTTTAGCTCCTCACTGACTTTTGAGCCAAGGATGCCCTTATTTCCTTACGACTTGGGCTTCTCCACCATGAGGGGATGAAGCAACCAGCTTCCCCAGAGCCAGCGAGCAGGAAGAGCCAGATTCAAGAGAAAGTGCATGCATGCAAGACAGGAGTCAAACCCCTTTACATCCTCATCTCACAGGCACATTTACCACCTTTGCTCTATTCTATTTGTCCGTCGCAAGTTACTAGATGTGGGCAACGATCAAGGAAAAGCGATTACAGAAAGACACAAAGAGGGATCCAAAGGACCACAGCAGTCTCCCTATCTTGCCTCAACTCGAGATAGATTTCTTCCTGACTCCAGGCCCCTGACCACCCTTTTCTTACAGCACTCACTTAAGAAAACTGAAATTACAAATTTTCTCTGGCCCTTTGAGATGTGCACCTTCTTCCAGCCTCTTGTGGGCTCCATAAGCCAGGAAAGTCTTTCTAAAGCACTTGGGAACCCTCCTTTTGAAATGGAACCATCAGGGCTAAAGCCCCTGTTGCCTAGTCTCTGTGGGAGGGGGGCAAGGGCAAACAGAAGGCCTCAATCGTGCAGACCAGCACCCCCAAACATCCTCCCAAACTTTTCAACTAGCTCATTCCAGGACTGAAAATCTCTCCCAAGTTTGATTTCAGTGGAATTAAGTTCAGTCTCTCTCTGCTCCTGCAAAGGTCTTGAATAAAATCCTTCTTGCCACTTAAAAAAAAAAAAAAATGTCCAGTACAGGAGTTCCTGTTGTAGCTCAGCAGTTATCGAACCTGACTAGCACCCATGAGGATGCGGGTTTGATCCCTGGCCTCACTCAGTGGGTTAGGGATCTGGTGTTGCCGTGAGCTGTGGTGTAGGTTGCAGACATGGCTCCGATCTGACGTTGCTGTGGCCGTGGGGTAGGCTGGCAGCTGTAGCTCTGATTCGACCCCTACCTTGGGAACTTCTGTATGCCATGGTGCAGCCCTAAAAAAAAAAAAATGTCCAGTACAATTTTTCTTTTACCATAGTAGAGACAGTGATCACTAGAGGTCATTTCAGAAGCTTCCTCCTGCTGTGTGTGTGTGTGTGTGTGTGTGTGTGTGTCTAGTAACTGCATAGTAACGGCATGTAGATAACACAAAATGCCATTTCAGTTCCCTTTCACTGATACATTTTGGGTTTATCTACATATTAAAGGAACACTTGTGGTGTTCTGACGTTGAGGTGGCAGATCCTAGTGGATACAAACACAGTCCTTTTGTCCTTCATAGGATGGATGCTGGACCTGGCTCCCGACAACCTGCAGAATCATCACGTAAAACCCCATTTGGTGCAACCATGATAGCACACGTCCGCAGTACCCCTCCCAAGGGGAGAAAAGATGAATTTCCCACCGGTAACCAGTAATCTGTGCCCCATTAGACCCAAGATTATTCCTGGCCCCATCATTAATACTCAGCAAAGGAAAACAAACACAATTTAGGAGAAATGAATCACCTTCCCCTGCCTTCATTGAGAACCCACTTTGCTGCAGCCAGACTTGACATTAACATCTTAATAGCTCTGATAGAATCACTTAGGAGCCCAGCTTCACATAAATAGAAAAAAATGTTAATGAGACGAAAACGTGGGTGCTTAATAAATGTGCCTGAAATGAAATGACCTTTACTTATTCCCTGAGTAATTAAAGTCATCAGGGAGGCCCGGCTGTGATGAGACATGTCAGCGAAGAGATCGGAATACAGTTTAAAAAAAAACACGTTTGATATGTGTTGCAGAGGATAAAGTGCTTTTTTAAAAAAGATTGCTTTTTAAGTAAACCAGAGTTTTTTTCTGACTGTTCTTCCTTCAGAGCAGCATCAGCAGTATAAAAACACAGGACTGAAAAATACCATCCCAATGGAATAAAAAGGAACAGAGGGAGATCTATCTTAGGAGTCTGCAGCTAGCCTTTGAATTCCAGTTAGGCATTTCCCCATGGCATGGGATACCCATCAGAAAGCAGTGCCTCAATGGCACTGGATCACTTCAAGTTCCTCTGGTGTTACTCTTGGGGAAAGAGGAGATGAGGAATGCATTGTCCCCAAAAAGCCTCAGTCCTTTCTTTGAACAGCAAAATAAGTATCCCCATCCCAAACATTTAATCCACATTCAAGGCTCAGTGATAACGCTGTCCTGTTTTGGACGGGCCAGAGGCATTTGGGCACTGCTGCCTTAATTCCAGCTTTAATACATGCAATGCAAGCCGCTGTTATCACCAAACTTTCTTTCCTATTCCTTTCATCAAAAAGTCCCAACTGGAGTTCCCGTCGTGGCGCAGTGGAAACGTATCCAACTGGGAACTATGAGGTTGCGGGTTCGATTACTGGCCTTGCTCTGTGGGTTAAGGATCGGTGTTGCTGTGAGCTGTGGTGTAGTTCGCAGATGGGGGTGGGATCTGGCGTTGCTATGGCTGTGGGATAGGCTGGTGGCAACGGCTCTGATTAGATCCCTAGCCTGGGGACCTCCAGGTGCCATGGGGGTGGCCCTCAAAAGACAAAACAACAGCAACAAAGTACCAACTGCCAAACCTCTAAGCTTTCTCATCTAAGCTGTGTGTTAGCTGAGGGCAAAACCAAGGTTTCCTTTCACACACGCATCACCCCCCCGCTTTAAGCACCCAGGCACTTGAGAGATGGTTACAAACACAACAAAACCTATTGCTGAAGCAGAGCTCTCAAAACTCATTGTTTTGACTTCAGCGAGCTCATCCCTTTGACCAAATACACATTCATGCAGGTGGTAACAGTATAATCCCACATCACCCTTGTTCCCCTAGCCACTGTGCTCCTTATTTTGAAATAATTGTGCATGTACTCACTTCAGTGCTACTACGGGAGGGCATCATTTGGTTCAGAATCATTTGTTGCCCCGAAGACCTCTTTACCACGTTTAAATGTAAACAGGAGAGTCAGGTCAGGAGCAATACCACACAGAGCCAGACGATCCGGTTGGGGAGGTAGAGAAGAAGGGCTGTTTGTCTACACTCTACACTCTCTTGTGAAAAGACATTACCGTTCTATTCTCACTCATGGCATTGTGGCTTGCCTTTCTCTTCCTTTTTTTTTTTTTTCTTTTTTGGTTTTAATTTGGTTTAATTTGGTACTTTTATCTGTCCGCCTACATTTTACTTCTCCCTTCTAGAGAGATGTTAGATGTTTTCTCTTTCCCCATCCTCTTCAGCTTGGTGGCTGCTTTTTCTGGTACTTTTCATCCTTCTCTCTACAGTCCTCCCTCCTCCTGCGTCACTCCTACCTTTTCCTTTCGACGTCTGACGTGTGGATGTGAAGTTATCCCAGTTCTTTACATACGTGTGTGACGTCCACAGAGCAAGCATGAGCGACCGGCAGTGCATCTGGGATTCCATGAGAAGCAGCCTAAATCAGGAGTAACCAACACCCTGCGGTGACCAACACAAAGAAAGGCTCTGCTTCTTTTTATGAAGAGAGATCGAGCAACTGCCTGAAAAGACAGATAGGGCAAATTGGGCACAGGCTGGAAATGAAAAAAAAAAAAAAAAGCCACCCTGCCACTGCCTACAATGTTCTAATTTTATGCACTCAGCATTCAAGCAATAAATTGAAAGATGGGGAGTTCCCGTCGTGGCGCAGTGGTTAACGAATCCGACTAGGAACCATGAGGTTGCGGGTTTGGTCCCTGCCCTTGCTCAGTAGGTTAATGATCTGGCGTTGCCGTGAGCTGTGGTGTAGGTTGCAGACGCGGCTCGGATCCTGCGTTGCTGTGGCCCTGGCGTAGGCCGGTGGCTACAGCTCCGATTGGACCTCTAGCCTGGGAACCTCCATATGCCGCAGGAGCGGCCCAAGAAATAGCAAAAAGACAAAAAAAAAAAAAAAAAAAAAAAAAAGAAAGATGGTCACACTGAATTGGAGCCTCTAATTTGAAGTCCTAAGAATTGTCCTTCCATGATTTCCACACCATCACTGGTCCGTATTGACTGCGAGGTCAGTGTTCTCCAAGGAAACTTGTACAAATCAAAAATTGATCCATCTCTCCAGCAGCCAGGCACATGTGTTTACACATAGGCTGTCACTGGAAGACTGAACAGGACTGAGTTCAAAGGCTATTCCAAAATTTCAGTTTAAAATTGTGATGTTAATTGTATGACAATTTGACTGGGCCACGGAGTGCCCAGATAGTTGGTCATGTATGGGTGGGCCTCATCTAATCAGGTGAAGATCCAAATAGAACAGAAAAGTTGACCATCCCCCACATAAAAATTCATGCAGCCTGACAGCCTTCAAACTGGGATGTCAACTTTTCTCCTGCCTTCAGACTTAAATGGAAACACTGGCTCTGCCTGGGTCTCAGGCTTTGGGACTCAGACTAGAATTCAACTCTCAGCTCTTCTGAACCTCTAGCTTGCTGACACACCCTACAAGTCTGGGACTTGCCAGTTTCTACAACTATACAAACCAGTTCTCTACAATCACCCTCTTTCTAGTGTAGACATATCCTATTGGTTCTTCTGTTTCTCTGGAGATACCTGATTAATATGAAAATCTTGCTGATGGGTGAAAGCTTAGGACATGTATCAGAGCATTATATTCTTACACACAAGGCAAATAAGACCCAGAAAGACTGAGGAATTTGATGAAAGCTGAACAATGAATTAGAGTCATCGATAGCTGCTTCTTCTCAGGCCTCATAAGGACTCTAGGGCACTCACAGCTTTATGATGTTGGGCAGATCTGAGTCCAGTTCTTTAGCCTTCAGAGGTCAGAGAAGCTACAGTGAGTAGAACACGCAGAAGAAGAGGCAAGCATTCTTCCAGAATTAGGAAGTTTGCTCCACCCAAGCAGATGGTCTAGAATTGCACTATCCTCATTACTAATTTGACTTCCTCAAAATGTCGAGAGCACTCGCCTTGGCCCCAAGATATAAGCCTAGCTCTCGTCAGCTTCATCAGTTTCATGATGCCTGAACAATAGCGCCTTGCAAGAAAACTCAAGAGGACATGGAGACCAAACCATGAGAAGCGCTCTGGGGGTGTAATGGGTGGAATGGCCTCCCACAGATGCCTGCTTCCTAAGCCCCAGAATCTGTGAATATGCGACTTGACCTGGCAAGATAGTCATTGAAGACATCATTTGGTTAAGGATGTGCAATTGGGAGATTACACTGGCTTATCCACATGGGCCCTATGTAATCGCAAGGGTCCTGAGAAGAGGGAGGCAGGGGTTCGGAGGGAGAGAAGGAGATGTGATGATGGAATCAGCTCCCTTGGAGAAAGAGGGAAATCTGACCATGTGATGCTACTCACTCTGCAAATGGGGGAAGGGACCACAAACGAGGGAAAGCAGGTGGCCTCTAGCACCTGGAAAAGGCAAGAACAGAGATTTTTTTCCCCCAGGGTCTCCAGAAGGAATGCAGCCTCTTGAAACCTTGATTTTAGCCCAGCAGGACCCTTTCTGGACTCCGAGCTCTAAAACCATAATATATTTCTGTCATGTTAAGTATGAAGTTTCCATTAGTTTGTCACAGCAGCAAGAGGAAACTAATACCATGGGGCTTGTAAAAATAAATGTGGGAGTCCAATTCTCAAAGTTTCGAATTCACATCTTCCGGTACCAACCAAATATCATATTTCACAAAGTTTGTCTATTACTGGAGGCACCATAAAACTGAGTCACATGATCCCTCCAAGGCGCTTAGAGTCTGAAGGGGAAGACAGTTTTCTCAACACGAAACATGTCTCTTTCCTGATTAAGAAGCTTAACCACCATCCACTAAGAGGACATGGATAGACTCTTGGTGATCCATCAGCCTTCACTGACATACACCGAAATTCCATGTATTTAGCTTACTTAGGTCAGCTTTCCTGTAGACATACTGCAGCCCTGAATCCTTAAAATTTTCTTGCAACCCTCTGCATATCTTTCACATACTTGCTCCCTAATCACCCTGTTGCTGTTCTGTCTTCAGAGAGGACCCAAATCAGAGAGCTGTGGGGTCTGTGCTGCCGAGCACACCCACAGCGCCAGCTGGTTGGCCGTCTTCTGGGACAGCATCCTGAGCTCTGGAAGCTCCGTGAGAGACAGAGCTGAGAAGAAGCCAGCACAGTACGGCTAAGACTCTAGGCACTGGCATACTTCTAGACCTACACAGCGGTCCACGGTGGGACATTCTGTTGGAATGGCTTTCTTCCTGCTGCTCTTTCCCAGACAGCAAGACAGCTGGCCTCCTCTGCTTCTTCTAAAGCTCCGGCCCTCTTCCCTACTGTTCCACATTTTGTTCTAACTGACGAACCCCATTCCAGGACGGATGCAGTGGTTAAATTCTCTTCCTGGCTTTCCTCCCCTCTCAGCAACCCCGTCCGTTGTCAGGTGATGTTGTTGTTTTCCCATCATTGGTGAGTGGACTTCCCTCTGCACTGATGTTGACCTTGAAGGATGGAGGCTGGAGATGTGAGACTAGGATGCCTCTCATTCCTCACATTCGGGGACAGCCTAGTTTCAAATATCCTCGTCAGCAGTTCAGATTGTTTGACACCCACTGTGACCTGATGTGGGTATAAAGTGCTTTAGGGGCTTTTTACAGATTTTTAACCATTTATTCTCCACCCCAAGAAGCAAACAAGTGAGCTGGTTTTTCACATCCCTATAAAATATTTTAAGGTGTTTTCCACATGGAGACAATCAAGCCAAGAAAGAAGCTACATCTAAAATAAGCACATAGTGGAGTTCTGAGGTGGGTTAAGAATCTGACTGCAGCAGCTTGGGTCCCTGGGGAGGGGCGGGTTTGATCCCTGTCCAGTGCAGTGGGTTAAAGGATCTGGCATTACTGCAGCAGTGGCAGAGAGCATAGCTGTAGCATGGATTCAATCCCTGGCCCAGGAACTTCCATATGTCACAGGTGCAGCCATAAAATTTTTAAAAAATATGCACATTGCTCTCAAAGTTGGATATAATTTTTACTCACAAAAGGATATTCAAACATAAATGGGACGTATTCGATATAAAGATCTCAGCTCTTTCAGAAGTACAATTTTAACCACTAAGATGAATGCTGAGGCTGATTTAGCACCAGAATTGTAATTGACCATAAATTTTATCTTGTTTTTACAACCATTTCTGCAATGATGAATGTAGTTTCAAAGCTTAAGGGACGTTTCCCCTCAAGCGTTTGCTACAGGTTGAATTCTGTCTTCCTAGAAGATGCCCAAGTCCTAACCCCCAGCATGCCCTTACTTGGAAATAAGGGTTTGCATGCGATGGAGGTAAGATAAAGTCATCATATGGGCCTTGACCTAATATGACTGGTGTCTTTATAAAAGGGGACATTTGAACACAGAGACAGGCAGGTAGAGAAGGCAGACAATGTGAAGACATAGGGAGAATGCCTCCGGCAAGCCAAGGTATAGCTGAGGCTACCAGCAACCATGAAAGAGGTGTGAACGCACTGTCCCCAACAGCCCTCAGAAGAAACCAACCCTGCTGATGCTGTGATCTTGAACTTCCAGCCCCCAGAACCATGAGACAACAAATTTCTGTTGTCTTAGCTTCAAAGCTTTCAGTATGATATTATAGCAGCCCCAGGAGACTAATACAGATATCACATTTGCTTCAGATCCTTTGATATGTTACAGATGAGAAGCTATCAGTTACAGTTCAGATGAAAATGGTTCTAAGAATTATCCACAAAATAGTCCTGACCGTATTCTCCCACGCACGTGTGCTACGAAACAAACACCCAGTCCCTGTGCCCAGGTGGACATTCTTGACCCATTCAAACCCTGAAGAAAACATCTCCTTGTTTTGTTTTTTTCTTCCAAGGGCCACACCTGCAGCATGTGGAAGTCCCCAGGCTAGGGGTCAAATCAGAGCCACCCCACAGCCATGGCAACACCGAATCCAAGCCGCAGCTGTGACCTACACCACAGCTTGTGGCAGCACCAGATCTTTAACCCACTTCGCAAGGCCTGGGATCAAACCCACATCTGAGGATGTGGAGACAAAAGTGGGTCCTTAACCCTTTGAGCCACAGTGGGAACTCCTCCTTATTTTTTAGGTTAAAATTCCTTATGGACTATGAAATGGGCTCCAACTATTTCAAGAATTAAAGTCTAGAAAAATGATCAGTATTGCAAGTTATTTCTATTTCTTCTGGATCTTACAAATATTTGCTTTGTCCGATTATCAAAATCGAACCAAACAAGTAGCTCCTTCCAACATTACTGGAGTATCAGCCTAGACAGCTACAATGTACTCAGAATTTCACTGATGGTATAAATAACTTCAAGGCACTGAGCTTACTCTCATAGGCAGCCAAGACTTTTACTCCTGCTTCTTTTGCAACTTCAGGAACCTTCTCTCTTTTCCCTTCCTTGTCAAAGCCTGCCATTCAGGTCGCTCCTATAATCCTTCACACTAGAGTATCAGTTGAAGTCAATGTGTTAAATCACCCAGGAGCAGCCTGCACCTGCAATTATAAAATTTTACTGTATCACAGCCAAAGTCCATTTAGGCATGGCTGCTTTGATCTACCCCAGCAATGCTTCAAAGTTCCAACAGCATCTAGGTGACCTGCAAGGCTGAAAAGATTGACTCTCTGGTCCTTTACAGAAAAAGTTTGCCAAATCTTATTTTAAGTCTTCTGTTTCAATAAAAGCAAGAACAAACCACAAAATCCCCACGTGATATTTACATTATACTTGAAATCTTCAGGACACAGGAGAGCAAAGAGCATCCTTGTGTGGCATGTAAACAACACAAATTTCCCATCAAATAAACCACAAACCCACTCTATCTTTGAGTCCAACACAAGTAATGTGAAATGGGGTTAGAGGCCACATTTCAAGGACAGCATCTGAATACGGGGTGCTTCACATAACTGTATGTTTACATGTAAGTATCAATATGTCCATCTTGGATCTTGTTCATTTCTGTTCTCATTATCTGACCTGTTGATTTCAGGACATGCAAAATACTGATTTATTTCCAAGCCTTCACACTGAACAGATAGATATCACTAAATGTAAACTAATGTTTCGTTTTCAAAGTTCGTACTTGACTGATGTGGTTGAAGCCCATATGTCAGTTTCCTGAGTCATACTCCCAAAGTGCTATTGTTTGTGAAGGGACAATCTGGACGCTGGCACCACTGAATCCAAACCCACAAAGGGAAGTATTAGAAACAGAGATGGATGGTTCCACCGTCTCCATCTAGGCATCCTCTAGCCCAACTCCAGCAGCTGTTCCCGCCTTTTAGATGATGACAATGCAATGTCTATTACATAAGCAAAACAAAATGCTATTATTGCTTTTCACGCTTTCATTACTGCTCTTGCCAATTCACCAGCTGACTATCCTACTGAAGTGTGCACCTGCCACTCTTGCTATTGATGTTTCTGTTGCTTATCAGCACCATGACTACAAAGAGAAAAGAAGAATGAAGCAAGTCACCAAAAGGGTCTCCACTGTACTTCTGGAGACGTTCTGGAGTCTCTGAGTAATCAAGATATAATTTCTAACCACTTTCTCAAAAATATGTGGGATTTGGGGCATAGAACATTCCCTGTGGAAAGTGTAAAAAAAAAAGTTTTAAAAGTGAATGGGAAACATCTTGGATTGGATCCTGGGAGAGCTAAGTTTGCCTGCTCTCAGGAGTTTGACTTTCTAAAATACAAGCACCAAATACAAATATAAATAAACTAGATTAGTACATACGGTTTCGCAGGCTGGACTGCAGCCAACCACAACGTGTTCATTCATTCAACAAATATTTACCATGAACCTATTATGCGCCCAGCACTGTTCTAAGTTCTCAGAGTACAGCTGCCAAGAGCAAAGCGAAATACTCCTGCCCAAGGCAAATGTGCATTCGAATAAGCTTAGCTCTCTCAAGTGGGTAACAATGATTAAGGGAAAGTCTTAATGGGAAGTCAGAAACAGCAGATTACACTCAGCTAAGGCTTTTAATAGTGCTCATGGAACTGTTGATCCGTTAACTGTGTTACCAATTCATCTCTTTTTTGGAGGTCTTTTCCTCCCCTTCAAAAACAAAAACAAAAACATTTTACCAATGTCTCTCCATTTGCTAAGTGCATGTTCAAATGCTGCAAATAATTCAAAGTCATTCTGCTGTCCTAGTTCCAGACTTTTAACAATTTCAATTTCTCTAGTCATTCACCTAAGAGATACTTACTGAGCAGCATTCCAGTATTTTATGGCTGTGTAACAACCATCCCCAAACATCAAGTGGCGTAAAACAGCAACATTGACCTATTTGGGCAGGGTTAGGTGGTGATGGCTCACCTCTTTTCCCTGTAGTACGAGGTGGGGCAGCTCAACTAGGGGCTAAGGGATACACTCCATGGCAGACAAGCTCATGCTAGCCATTTACTGGGAACTTACTGGCTATTGTTTTGAGGCCCCAACTCATTCCCACGTGAGCCTTTCAATGAGGGTGCGTGAGCTTCCTCAGAACAGGACACCCGAGTTCCAAAGAGAAGTGTTTCATGTGACAGGAAGTAGAAGCTACCAATCTCTGAGGATGTGGTCAAGGAGAGTGGCACCGGCCACCTCTGTGATGTTTTACTGGTCAAAGGAGTCCTGAGGCCACACAGAATCACTGGGAGAAGATAAAAAACCCCACTTCTCAGTGAGAGACACAGCAAAGCACTCAGAGTCTTCTGGGTGCCAGGTGATTACAGAAGGTATTATTAACTAAGCAGATATAGTCAGAGCTCCCACAGAAAGCTCAGGATCCAGCCAATTAAGAGTGGGCTAATAAAGCACTATTAATTTAGGTAAAAAGTGCTATAGGTTTACAGGGAGAAAATTGAGGAGCAATTTCTAGGTAGAAGTTCAGGCAGTTAAAAGAAAACAAAGGAAAACAAAACAACACGAGGCAGAACACGACTTAAATGCTGAGACTGTGGCATTACTGTGAACACTGCCTGTAGAATCCCCATTCAACCATGGATCAACTGCCAAGTTCCACAGCCCGCCCCTCCCATCACTGAGTGAACCAAGCCCGCCAGCAAATGTGCACCGGACCAGCGTGGGCAGCATCCCCTGGCTTGTGCTCTCCGGAACCTGCCCTGCATCCCTCTCTCCCCTCCCCCTCTGGGTCTCCTGACATCTCTGTGACAAGTGCTGGGAGTCTCCAGGCTTCTCAACAAAGGCATGAATGCCTCCCCTCCCGGCCTGTGTCAACGGGACTGCTCTAGGAGCCCCTTCCCATGAACCCCCCTCCCAGATGGGGAGTGTCCTGAGCTGTGGCTCCACTGACCCGATCACAGGGAGCTGTGGCTCAAGTCACCAGACCCTGCAAAGTTCTCTGAGGTGCTTCTGGGCACACTCCCTCAGGCATGGTCTTGTGTGCACATACCCAGAGCACAGACAGAGTCCAAGTCCTGGGCACTGGGCTTCAAGCCCTGCTGGTGCATGCTAAATGGTGCACCTTGTAGGTCTGTGCCAAGGCAGACCCACGTATACGAGCCACTAAAGTGAGTTTGACTCTGGCATATAAGAACCAGAAGACCCTAAGTGAGGTTCCATGTGGTTAGGTTGTTAACTGGTCTTAAACTAGGGAGAAATTTAAACATCTTTGGTTATCCAAAGCTGCTTGAATGGATGCCCAAACTTCACTACCTGTTTCAGTGCAACGTCTATATGATTCACCTGTTCCAGGTGGCGTCTCCTAACTAGAGCTCAGTAAATGTACCTCTTCAACAATTCAGCACCTGTGTAATTGCTTTAACCTCTGGGATATGCTGTGTAGTGTGTCTGTTGGTGGACTCAGCACTTTAAAATTCAGTGTCTCCGAAAGGAACTGGAACAAAATCGATAGCTAAGCGTGCCTGAGGTGGACAAAATGCCATGTGATGGTTCTTTAAACTTTTGTTCACTCACCCCTTCAGACACTATATTAACATGTGTGAGGTACGCACACGTGTGCATCTCTGAGAGCTTATCAGGTGGAGAAAGAGAGAAAATGTGTAGTCAGATAAGAGCCTACACAGGGAGTGACCAAGGGAGGCATTCACGCCAACATGGGATTCAGTTGTTCTTTATTTTTAAAAATTTTTTCTTTTTTCTTTTTTTGCTTTTCAGGGCCGCCTCTGAGGCATATGGAAGTTTCCAGGCAAGGGGTCGAATTGGAGCTACAGCTGCTGGCCTAGACCACAGCCACAGCAAGAAAGGATCCAAGCTGTGTCTGTGACCTATAGCATAGCTCACAGCAACACCGGACCCCAACCCACTGAGAGAGGCCAAGGATCAAACCCGCATCCCCATGGATACTAGTCAGATCTGTTTCTGCTGTGCCACAAAAGGAACTCCCTAAGTTTTTCTTTAAGTGACTTTTAATATGTTATTAAGAAGGCATTACAAATGATTTTATAAAAGGAGTTCCCATCGTGGCGCAGTGGAAAAATATCTGACTAGCTCCATGAAGATGCACGTTCGATCCCTGGCCTCATTTAGTGGGTTAAGGATCTAGTGTTGCCGTGAGCTGTGGTGTAGGTGGCAGACATGGTTCAGATCCCGCGTTGCTGTGGCTGTGGTGTAGGCCAGCGGCTATAGCCCTGATTTGACCCCTAGCCTGGGAGCCTCCATATGCCCTGGGTGCAGCCCTAAAAAGATAAAAAAAAAAAAAAAAAGATAAAAAAAGTCTCCAGATATAAACCACTAACTGGACTTGTATTATTATCTGATACAGAAACTTAATTGGAGTTACCTATAAAATAAGAATTATGGAATGATTTAAAAGTGGCCTACTTAATATTCCTAATTTATTATAAGAAGCATCATTGACACAACTCACTTCGCTCACTCTCATTGTCTTTCTGTGTCATAAAGCTCACACGAGTACTGATTAACTGTGAACACATAGAAGTGAAAATACCAGGTTGACTTTACCTTGGAAAGTTATTTAGCGCCCAACAGTACACCCAAGATCTACCCAAATGCAAAATGATCACTTCTCTATCAATAAAGTGGTTGCCCTGAATCTTTTTAATAGATTAAAAAGCCCTGATTCGACCCCTGCTCTGGGAACCTCCATATGCCATGGGTGCAGCCCTAAAAAGACATAAATCGAATCAAATCAAATCAAATCAAATCATACCAATGTTTAAGAACTACTGCTTTCAGTGGAGAGAAAAATGGCAGCTAAAATTAAAGGACAACTCTTCCATCTACAGAACATCACAGCCGTCACTTAAATTCATGTCTACCATCAACTGAACACTGTGACAAAGCCTCGCACCCCCATGATAATAGAGGTTATTAGGGTTGAGGAAAGAAGTTGATAGATTTTTTTAAAAATGCATTTTATGCTATCACAATAGACCCATCATATATTTCCTTTCCAGAGCACTGCAGTTCTGTATCATCTAGAACAAAAACGGATCACTCCATTACTGAGATAGATAATCAGCGTTTTAAAACACAATTTATCAGCAGCATTTCAAGTTCCATTTATTCTCTTCATTCACTGCACAAAACTGCATGCTGGCAAAAATTGTCATTTGGAATTGAAGGTCTCATTTTATCCCTCCAGAAAAGAACGCCCATAGAAGCAGCTCAGGGGTGTGTTTTTAAAGAAGAAAGAAATTTCTAGCTCAAGCAATCCACTCAGACCATTTTTCATCGCTTCCCTTCCTTGGGATCCCACCCACAGCAACAAAACTAAAACAATCAATAACTTGAAATAGGCACCAATGAATCTGCTGTGATCCACAAATGACAGAGCAAACTTGACAAGTATGGGAAGCCAGGACTGAGGCAGTGACCACCGACCTCTAAGAGAATGCGTGTTTCCCCAAATTAACTGCCAGTATCCTTAAAGGTCCCTCAGAAGGTCTTTGATTAGAGGCCTGAGACCCACATGGGGCAGGGGGAGTTGTGGGAGAGAAGGAAAAACTCCTTTGAAGCAGTGGTTCTCCACCTGGGCAACCCCCACGCAGCAGATACCCAGCAATGAGTGGAGACATTTGAGGGTTGTCACAGCTGAGGAGGTGCTCCTGGCAGAGTTAGAATGGGGTGAGGCCAGGGGAGCTGCTAAACATCCTACAGTGCCCAGGACACCTCCCCGCCTGAACAAAGAACCATGGGCTCCCAAACGTCCAGAGTGCCGAGGTTGAGACACCCTATTCTTGGGACCTAATGGAGCAGCCAGAATGAGGGGAGAGGAGAGGCCGTGGTGCAGCACTCTGCATGGTCTGCAATGCAGCCGTCCAGCCAAGCAAGCCCGACAGAGATGATGCTCGGGGAACGGCCAGAAGGCAACAAGCGACAGGTGTCAGTACAAGTTCTGATGCTCTTGGGGGCTTTGCTGGGACCCCAGTAAACCTCCTGAGTTCTGCAACGGGAGACATGTCCCCCCGGTGAAGAAGTAACTGCTTGGCAAGAGCATGTCCAAGACCACACTTTCCAGGGAGTTCCCATCGTGGCTCAGCGGAAATGAACCCGACTAGTATCCATGAGGGTGCGAGCGTCATCCCTGGCCTCGCTCGGTGGGCTAAGGATCCGGCGTTGCCATGAGCTGTAGTGTAGGTTGCAGACACGGCTCAGATCTGGTGTTGCTGTGTCTGCGGTGTAGGACGGCACCTCCAGCTCTGATGGGACCCCTAGCCTGGGAACCTCCATATGCCGCACCTGCGGCCCTGGGGGCGGAGGGAGGTGGGAATAAAAAAAGATTACCTAAAGAAATGGGAAGATATTCATGTTACTGGATTGGTAGACTTAATAGTGTTAAGATGGCAAGAGACTCAATATTGTTAAGATGGTAATACCAAGCAAGGCAATCTACCGATTCAATGCAATCCCCATTAAAATTAGAATTCTAATGACTCACCCCCCCCCCAAAAAAAAGACACCACACTTTCCATCCCTTACGGTCTTTTCACAGTGTCCAAAGCAGACATCAGGTCCCATTCAAGAAGGTATGACAATGTGAAAAAAGTGTCCTTAGCTCTTCCTCACAGGGGTGGCGGGGGGAGGGCAAGAAGCTAGGGAGAGAGAGAGAGAATTAGGATCAAGTACATTTCTGATCAAGTAGATTCCCCAAAAAGAGAAACCTACAAATTTCAGACAAATATTTCTCGGAGTCTCAAGCAAATTGGAGAATAGATATGATTACTATTAAATTACGAAATAACAAAAAGAAATTTTTAGGAGTTCCCATTGTGATGCAGTGGAAACGAATCCAACCAGTATCCATGGAGGTGCAGGTTCGATGCCTGGCCGGTCTTAGTGGGTCAGAGATACAGTGTTGCTGTGAGCTATGGAGTAGGTCGCAGACATGGCTTGGATCCTGCGTTGTGGTGTAGGCTGGCAGCTATAGCTCTGATTTGACCCCTAGCCTGGGAACTTCCATATGCCACAGGTGTGGCCCTAAAAAGCAAATTAATAAAATAGAATAGAATAGAATAATTATTCTATTTTATTTTATAAAAAATATTTTATATTTTTATTGTTTTATTTTATTCTATTTTAAAAACTAAAAAAAAAATAAATTAAAAGAAGAAATTTTTCAAAACCTAGCCAGTGGAGCATAGGAAAGAAATGAGAAAGAAAAAAACACAACATAAGTGAAAAGAACTAGATCAAGTCAATATAAGAGAGAGCAATTTCAGAAGCACCAGGTCCAGAGTTGAGTCCCTGAAATTCAGCGGATTAGAAGAGCACAGTGATACACAAATAAGTGTGAAGTCGCACAGGCCAGCACAACACGACCAGGTAGCATCACTGATACTCCTTCCGACGAGAGCAAAGGCACGGAAATCAACTCGGTTACGACAAACGACATTTTCCTCTGGAATAAATGCTTGAACCTGCTCGTAAAGAGGCCACTGTGACTCAAGGAGGTTGTTGTGGAACTACGTACGGGCAGGAAGACAGCATGAAATGCACCTCCTGCAGAAACAGGGAATCCCGCGGGAATGCAGGTGGGGAAAGGTATGTGAAAGGGAAAAGACCCAGCTTGCTCTTGGACATCTGGACCAAAAGGCAGGAGGGTGCTGGGAGCTCACAGGGCCCTGAGGACAGAACGCCAAGGGGAAGACAGGGTTCTCTGAAGCCTCTGCCCAGCCACGCTGCCTCTCTGTTACTCACGCCATAGGTGGACGTGCTGTGCCTGTCAACGCTGAGCAGATGCCACCCACAGACCTGCCTTCAAAATGTTCCTCGGGACGAAGAATCCCAGGCAAGAAAAGACCCATCGGAGTAACTCAGGGCTGGAGGAAGAGGGACCAGAAGACTGACAGAAGCATCACATTATTAGAGATTCACGAATGCAATCACGGTTACGTGCAAAGGAAAAAAAAAATTAAAATAATAGGAACCCCTCCAAAATCAAAGGGGGGAGTGATTTTCATCACCAGAAGAGAGTCCATAATGGCTCAAGTTGAAACAAGTAGTTTACAAAGAGTATTCTTTTAAAAAAACAACTTTTTTACATTTCATGCTCCTTCATCATAGGTTACAACGAGTTTAGCATCATCTTCTGGGAAATGAAGCAACATTTACCACTTAACAATTTCTTCACTTTTATTTCCACTTACTGCTTTTGGATAATTTAA
Organism: Sus scrofa; assembly: GCF_054392235.1. Taxonomy (NCBI): domain Eukaryota; kingdom Metazoa; phylum Chordata; class Mammalia; order Artiodactyla; family Suidae; genus Sus; species Sus scrofa. The sequence goes on from NC_139401.1 coordinate 8,812,655, forward strand.
GTAAAACTTAATATAATCCTTGTTACTCAACGCTTGTAAATTTGACATGTTTTCCCCTACCTGTCATTTGGTAACAAGTCATGGTAACATATTCAATACAAATGTTTCTGAAGAGAGATGTCTGTTAACAGTCATCAAATTTTGGCCAGAATGGCTTCTGGGTGGTGGATATCTGTGTAATTTTTTTACCTTGAACATTTTTTGCATTGCTTTATTATTTGCTTTTGTTTTTTAGGGCCATACCCATGGCATAAGGAAGTCCCCCAGATAGGAGTCGAATGAGTGCTGCCGCTGCTGGCCTACGCCACAGCCACAGGAACTCGGGATCCAAGCTGCATCTGCGTCCTAGATCACATCAACGCCGGATCCTTAACCCACTGAGGGAGGCCGGGGATCAAACCAGCATCCTCACGGATCATAGTCAGGTTTGTTACCACTGAGCCACAATGGGAACTCTAAAGTCTGTATTGTTTTCATAATTAAAAATACATCTTTTGAAAGCAAAAATGGTATTACTATCTTAACAGAAATGTCAGGGTTGAGTAGATACAATGGAGATAGCATGACCCACAAAGTATTGAGTATGTGGTCCCCGAGAGAAAAAGCTTGCCAATCGGTGCTCTGACTCTTCGTCCGCTTAGAGGAGATGCCAGCCCCTCTGTACCCCCACAAGGAGCATGAACCAGCCCTACTGTCACACAACACACCCGTTTCCTTCCAACTTGCTAAGCGGTCAGCACCAGCTTCTCCCACAGACTTGGTGTTTGCATAATTAAGGGAACATTTACACCAGGCTAACACACACCATCAGCCTCCCTCAGAGGTGACCAAACGATACTCACTGACGTTCATGGGGCAGTCCCAAACAAGCTGTAATTCTCTAAACCACCAGACGGGAAGGTCACAAGGGCAAAGACACAACCGCGCAATATGACACGAAAAAGAAGGTGAGACGGGCTCGCTGAGGTATAACATGCTGGAGATGCTGAGGAATGAGGGGACCAGAAGTTCAAATGTCTTCTTCTCCAGAAGGCTTGATTACAGAGATGCACCTGTAACCCCATTTCCTTTCTGAAACACCAGCTCAGACAAGGGGTATCTGGAGAGGCGACGGCTCTGGGAACTGTTTTCATCTTCTTGTGAAATAACCATGACTGACTCTGAAGCACAGATGAGGAAGAAAATGACACAGCAGCCTGTGTAAAGACTTTTTTTAAAGAGGAAAGGAAACACACTCACGTTAGGGAGCCAGAAAATGTTGAGTTATGGGGTAGTTCTTAAAACGATCCAGTAACCATTTGGTCCAGACAGGACAGCAGAGAATAAGGAAGTTTTCTAAAGGCTGTTCTTCCAAATGGAATCCAATGCTCTTCAAGGGATTCCTTTTATAACCAGGGCCTCTCCCCACACTTTGTGTCATCACGCAAGGAAGGCTCCGGCCAGTGGAAAAGTCTTAGGTCTCTGAGGTCCCCTGGAAGGCAGCGTGACTCCCTGAAGTCCTTGTGGGAACTGTCTGCCTCCCAAGTCCATCCTTCCATGGACGAAGGAGATGCCCCCATCGTGACAAGCCACACCTCCTTTCTCTGCTTGTGCTTAAGGGTTAGACACCATTTACAGCCAAGAGCCCCGAAAAGCAGTTTATGCTTCAGTTCCTCATCCTGTAAGGTGGGGAATCTCCCTCATTCCTGATGCTTAGCTTCCTATCGATTCTGTCATGCAATCACTTGAGCCTTGTAAAGCCTTGTAAAGTCTTGTAAAGACTTTCAGCAATGGCACAGAAATCCAAAACACAGCAAGAGGTGGCGATAAAACCCTCAATGACTCTGCAGGTAGTACCACAGAGCGAAAGATCTGCAGCCTAGCAATAAACAGGCTTCAGATATCATTAGTCCCATTTGGACATGAAAATCTTCTGTAACACATCAAAGTCAGGGACTACAAGCATAAGTGCCTATCACAATGGTCTTCCGGAAATTATTCTTTGGGGCAGAAGTGCTTTTGTCTTAAGACTGAAAATGAATGAACAGCAAATAACTCCATACATCACCTAAATTTAAATGGAATAGATTTCCATTTTAACTCTTAACGCTGGCCCTTCTTCCTTTCTTCCTTGCAAGGAGAGCCATGAGAGTGGGCAGATATTGACCAAAGTGATGCCGAGACAAGCAATAATCCATCAAACAATAAGCTGGCAATTGGAGCTAGTTTTCTTCCTTATTTAGAGCATAATTCTCTTGCCTTTCAAGATGGAGCCCCATTAAATTTTTTTTTTATAGGCAACAGGATTTATTTTATATGGAACGTATCTTCAAGCGGAGTTTACATGTCTTGTTATGGTAGTCTTCACTTTTGTGAGAAGTTAACTGGGGAAGATTTGCTCTGAGAAGATGACACTAATTGGTGACAGAGGTCGCCAGAAAAAATATGCATTATCAGGAAACAACCATCATGGGGAAGCCAGGAAGCATTACACGGGGATCTGGACTCGCTTTTATGATGTTACTGCTCTAGCTTAGCTACTATAGTTTCCATATTGTAAACTTGGACATAAGGGAAGTGAAGGACGCATGACGTCTCTTCAGTATTCATTACTTGGTCAGTGACGTCTGGGCTCCTTTCAAGTAAATACACTCTCATTGGTTGAGGAATGGCAGTGCGAGGATGAGCTACGGCAAGAAGGCAGGTGTTACTCTGCAAGTCCCTAGGTGTCTGTACAGGGTCTTAAATCATCCCTGAAATTTACCCCATAAGCCATTCCTGAAAAGGACCAAAAGTCAACGGATAACTCAGCACACATGCTCCAGAAATGTCCAGAAGCCAAAAAGCACGGCGGCTAAAGACACACGTCAATGCATCAGACACACCTGGCTTCGCATCTAGATGGATCTACCACCCAAGGCTGACTTCTCTGCACCTCAGCTTTCCCCTCTGTGATTTAGAGACAAGGACGATGGACCACAAAGGGTTTTGGTGCAAAAAGAAAAAGAAGAACAAAACATCACGTCAAGGTCTCGAGTATACTAAGTGCCCTCGTTCTGGTGGGTACAATTATTACTATGGTTGCTGGACTGGACTGCATCTCATGAGGCTGTCATCTAAGGAAGCCTATCACCAAATCAGTTAGCTGGAGACATAAACATGGGAAAAATAAAGTGAAAATGTTAGGGGTTTTAAAACATAAGCCAAAGGGTACTACAAGTCCTAAGTGGGTTAAAATGAGCCATGACCATGAATGAAGAACTGTGGGGTCAACCAGATCTCCTGTGGAAGGATGACCCTGACCTTAGACTATATGCTCTTCCACATCTGTTTCACCACCAGCTTCACAGGTAGAGAAATCAGGAGAACAAAGCTGGTAAGTCCAGGAGAGAATGGGGCTTGTCACCTGGTGCCTGGGAGGCTGGAAGTGCTGCAGAGTCAGTTACCCAGGCCACTTCGTGTGCCCTGCAGAATAAGGGTATGTCATCATCTGAGAACTCGCTGCAAAGGCAGCTCCAGCCCTATCTATCTTACTAGGCCCTCCTACACTTCCTAAACAGATCTGGATTTTTGCTAGGATTCTCGGATGATCTATACATACACTGAAGGGTGAGGAATGCCGACCTGAGGGACACCAGCAATACGACACAGGCTGGGTTTGTTTCAGTCTTTAGGGGAGTGGGGCTCCCAAGTCAGCCACCAAGCATCTCCTCTTCCTGGAGGTACATTGGCGCCATACATCAACAGGTGGACTTCATTTCCCTTGCCTTAATTCTGGTCGCAGAACCAGCTCTCGCAAAAAGGACACAGTGAAAAAATGCTCTCTGTCAGAACCCACAGAATGTACCACATCAGGAATGACCCCAATGGAAACTATGGACTCTGGGCGATAATGATGTGCCCGGGGCGGGGGCGGGGGGGGGGGGGTTCATGGGTTGTAACAAATGGACTACTTTGGTGGGGGATGTGGATGGTGGGGGAGGCTGTGCGGGGGGTGGGGGGCAGGAACCTTTGTGTGAACTCTCTGTACTTTCCAATCAATTTGGCTGTGAACCTAAAATTGTTCTCAAAGACATGAACTTTCTTAATGAATTAATAAGAAGAAAGTGATGCTCTGGCAATTTCAAGCCCAGGTCTAAGTGCTTCTCGTCACCACGCTGTGAGAAGCCCAAGCCACATGGAAAAGTCACATGGAAAAGAGAAGGTCATTCTAGTGACAGCCCCAGCTCAGGTCCTGGTCACCAGCACCAACGGGCAGCCACATGCAGGAGCTATCTTAGCACAGCGCGGGCAAGACCCAAGAGAAGGGCAGCCCCAGCCAGCATCCCGGGAAAGAGAAGACCCGCTCTCTGAGCCCAGCCCGTGTACAGGGTCAGGAGAATAACAAGATGCTGCTGCAGGAAGTCATGAAGCTTGGGGGATAATTTGTTATGCAAATGATCAGACACAGTGTGATGGTGCGTGATGGCACAGTTGCACACTCACTTATTTGGGGGGCCACATAAAAGAAAATTAGGCTATTCCACTGTAAACATCTGGTTTGTCAACTGCTAAGAAGTGCACACTCGGAGTTCCCATCACGGCTCAGTGGTTAACGAATGTGACTAGGAACCATGAGGTGGCGGGTTCAATCCCTGGCCTTGCTTCATGGGTTGGGGATCCAGCGTTGCCATGAGCTGTGGTGCAGGTCAGATCCTGCATTGCTGTGGCTGTGGTGTAGGCTGGCAGCTATAGCTCCAATTAGACCCCTGGCCTGGGAACCTCCGTATGCTACAGGAGCAGCCCTAGAAAAGGCAAAAAGACAAAAAAAAAAAAAAAAAAAAAAAAAAAAAAAAGCAGAAGAAATGCAAACTCACTGCTGATAAGGCTCTTGCCTGGAATAAGTTCGGATGTTGTGGTCCAAGGAAGTAAAAGGGATGGGAGAGTTAGAGGGTTAACAGATGAAGTCTCAGGACATCCTTGTTTATGCACGCAGCCCTTTTCTTAAGAAGAACGTGGGAGTTCCCATTGTGGCTCAGCAGCTTAAGAACACAACCAGTATCTGTGAGGATGCGGGTTCAACCCCTGGCCTCATTCAGTCTGGTGTTGCCACAAGCTGTGGCATAGGTCACAGATGCGGCTCGGATCTGGCGTTGCTGTGGCTGTGGTGTAGCTTGGCCACGGCAGCTCCGATTCAACCCCTAGCCTGGAAACAGGCTGCAGGTGCAGCTATTAAAAAAAAAAGGTGATATCTCTACCTAAACTATGGGTAAAATCATTAGGGGAAAACGTTAAGAGTGCTTTGTTTCTGTTCTCCTACGGAATCAAGCTGAGACAGTAATTGTTCTCTCAGGCTTTCAATGATGTCCTTTTCTAATTTAAAATATCTAGTTGCCTTTGAAACAAATGTCCAAGAGAGGAAATAAATGTCATTTATGTTCCTGAAAAGTGTGCTGTATGTGAAGAGAGAATTTCTCCAAAGAAAAAAGGTATAATGTGGCATCTTTTCTCAGCCAGGGAACCATTGCCTAATGTCTGTAGAAACGACAATAGTGACGGCACTGAATTAGTCAAGGTGGTGTGACTTAAGAGACTAAAGCTCTTAGGGAGTTCCCACCGTGGCTCAGCAGGTTAAGAACCTGGCACAGTGTCCGTGAGGATGTGGGTTCCATCCCTGGCGTCGCTCAGTGGGTTAAAGATCCGGCACTGTCACCAGCTGTGGTGTGCGTTGCAGGTGCAGCTCGGATCTTGAGTTGCTGTGGCTGCGGCATAGGCTCCGATTCAACTCCTAGCCCAGGAACTTACACATGCTTCAGGGGCGGCCCTAAAACAGAAAAAGAAGGGAATAAGAAGCTTCTAGGACATATATTAACCACGTGGCATAGGGACGAACCATCAGAAACCGTAACATATACTACGGTGTTTTGACCCTCCTATGGTATGATGGGTCCTTTGTTCCTACCTAAATAAATCCCAGGATCAGGAAACCCTTTCAGGGAGCAGAGCATGACTACAGACAACTCCAGGAATGGAAGGGGTACATGGGGGCTCTGGGAAGGGGGGCAGCGCCAAAGCCTCGGTCAGTCCTGTGAGTTGAGCATGCGCTTGGCTTGCCCCGGAGGCTGCGATTAAGACTCAGTAAAGGAACCTACCTCAAGTCTCTCCCTTAGAGTCCATAACGTCGCCAGGGCTCCGTAAAGGAGAGGAAACACAGGGATGAAGGAGAAACCTGAGATCCTGCTCTTCAAACAGTGCAGACTCCTTACAGGCATCAGAGAGGAAGCTGATAATTTTCCTGCCTCCAAAGCATGGTTTCCTGCCTTCTGGAAACGCCTCTCAAAACCAAGATGGAAGATAATATAAGAAAAGGAATGTGTGTGTGTGTGTGTGTGTGTGTGTGTGTGTGACTGGGTTCCTTTGTGTAAAATCGAAACCGGCACAACACTGTAAATCATCTATACTTTAATAATATATATACATATATCCTTTAATAAATTATACTTTCATAGTTTATTACACAACTATACTTTAATTAAAAAATATATATACACTCATATATATATGACTGGATCACTTCGCTGTACACTAGAAACTGGCACAACATTGGAAGTCCGCTATAATTTGAAAAAATGAGCAAGTGGTAGTCCCCATCATGGCTCAGCGGAAACGAATCTGACTAGTATCCACGAGGACGCAGGTGCGATCCCTGGCCTCGCTCACTGGGTTAAGGATCCAGCATTGCCGTGAGTTGTGATATAAGTCTCAGACACAACTCGGATCCTGTGTTGCTGTGGCTGTGCTGTAGGCCGGAGGCTGCAGCTCTGATTCAACCCCTAGCCTGGGAACCTCCATGTGCTGTGCGTACAGCCCCAAAAAGACAGAAAAAAAAAAATGAACAAGTGGAAAATGGATTCATTCTGTTTCCACCACCTGCCAGGGAAGGTACTACATGGACGGTGGGCGCGAAGGGGAGGGGGAGACAGATCCCGTCCTCTCGAGCAGCACAGACCCCTCTGAGCTATTATCAAGCTCCGCGGGGGAGAATGGTGGTGTTCAACCGTTCTCCCCGCCACCTTCCTGGGAGTGTGCTCGGGGCACAGCAAGGGGGCCAGTGGCTGGAGCACGAAGAGACAGAGAAGCAAAGAGAGACAGAGAGAAGCAGGAAAATAGCCATCCAGGATGAGGTCAGGCGGCATAAGTTCTTCTGGATTTCCATTTTCATTCTGTCTTCCAGGAGCAGGATTCAGGTAGCTGCAGGTCGGGGGCAGAAGCCAGAAGGCCAGTTATGAGGCTTCTGCAATATTCCAGGTTTGGGAGCAGGTGTGGGCAGGGGGCGCAGTACGAAGCGATTCCATTCGGGCATGACATACTTTAATGGAAGAGCCTGCCGCACGGTATCCCCATCGGATGTGGTGTGTGGAAGATTCAGAGAAGTCCGGGCTCACATGGCCTGAGCAAACGGGGATGGAGCGTCACCTGGTCATTCAACCCCACCTGGAAACGTGCACATCAACGACAGGACCTGACCTCTGCTCTGCGCACAATGACCATGAAAGCACTACAAGTCTGGTTTGGGGGTCAAAACCACATTTTAGCAAGGCAGCGGCGGCGGCGGATTCTCAAACAGACTCTGTGATGAACAAGCATCACGGCAGGTCCTAAGGGCTCCGGTCTCTGTGTTCAAGGACAAATGGGAACAGGAAGGGAAAGAGGAGGTGGCAGGTGTGTAACCTTGGTTTGTCCTTTGTGCCCTCAGGGCTGGCTTAACTGCTCTCCCGAACACATAAAGCACAAAAGTCACGCCCATCTCTGTCAACAGAGCCAGCCAAGCGGAGGCAGAAGGAAACAGCATCAACCCAATGACAGAAGCAGCTGATGCTCAGCCGCGGCCGCAAGAGCAAGGGCAGAGGAGTGAGTGGCCAATGGGGACTGAAACGCACTCAGCTGCAGCAAAACATTGCCCGCAAGCTTAAAATTCTACCTTTCTCACTATATATATATATATATATATATATATATATATTTTAAGTCAACTAATTCAATGAAAAAATTTACTGCTGGCCCAATTAAAAAAAACCACCATAGCCCCCTTGGGTTCAGAGTTCCTCACCCAGGACAGAAATGGCCTTCTTTCCACTTGTGTTTTCACTTTACTCCCCCACCACATTCGTGTCTCACAGAGGCGAAAAGTCCCAGAGCTGGGCTTCAACAAAACCTTTTTGTTTTGTGACTACACAAAAATGTCCATGATTTCAAAGCCCCCAGGTAGGGGATGCATCTGCCCTTTGCCTTATGTCTGTGTGCCCTACCACAACTCTAATTCTGCCTTTTTTTTTTTTTGGTCTTTTTAGGGCCACACATGTGGCACATGGGGGTTCCCAGGCGAGGGGTCAAATCGGAGATGTAGCCGCAGGCTATACCACAGCCATAGCAACACCGGATCCAACCTGAGTCTGTGACCTACAGCACCGGATCCAACCTGAGTCTGTGACCTACAGCACAGCGCACAGCAATGATTGAGCCTTAAGCCACTGAGCGAGGCCAGGGATGGAACCTGCGTCCTCATGGATACTGGTCAGATTTGTTTCTGCTGAGTCATGATGGGAACTCCTGGCCCCCCACCCCTGTTTTTGCATAAGCATGATCATGGACTTTAAGCATTATGTAATGTGATAGAAAAAGAACAATAAATTAAGAGTTCGGGATTGACAGATAAAAACTATTATATATAAAATAGATCATCAACAAGGACCTACTGTGGAGCACAGGGAACTCCGCTCAGTATACATAATAACATATATGGGAACCTGAAAAAAGAATTGATATGTGTTATGTATAACTGAATCACTTTGCTGTACACCAGAAACCAACAAAACACTGTAAATACATGATACTCCAAAATAAAATAAAAATTAAATTAATTTGGAAAAAAGAACAAGAGTTAGGTGCATTTTCCATAACTCTACCAGCATTTACATAAGCAGGTGCCTATTCTCCTTCACGGATGTTCCCGCGAGAGCCTCCACTGTTCCTCTGCATGTGCGCTTAATCCTCTTGGCACTAGCTTTGGGCCCAGAGGACCAGTGGCACCCTGAGGCCAGCACTGCCCCTTCAGAGCTGACTCCTTAGCTCCAGCCATGGCACTCCTGCGGAACTGTGCCCCACCAAAGGGTGGAGCAGCCCCTGAACAAGCAAAAGTCTGCCTGGAGCATCAAACTCACCCAAAGTTTGAGGAAGGAAAGTCTGAGTTTGTGTTCTAGGAAGGACTTTGGACAACAAAACATGCAGTATCTGTGTTCCACGTGAGTGAAAGAACGCAGAAGCTTCCCTTGTTGGGGACTCAGTTCTGAGTTGAGGTCCATGACAGCAAAGAACATTGCTGCAGCAGAATCAAATGATTTCAGTGACCTTCCAGTTACAACATGTGCTTCTGGGGGAAGCGTCAACAGAATCTTACCTCATTTTTGCATAAAACGGTTTTTTATCTTGTGCTTCAGTATCTTCTTAGAACCTTGTTAGCACTCTATTGCTGTGTAACAAGTTCCCAGAGCCTTATCAACTTAAAACAAACAGGAGCTACAGGAAAGTGTGGTGATTTTCTCTGAAATGGGCTTCACAAGGCTGAACTTAAGGTGTCAGGAGCTGTATCTTTATCTAAAAGCCGGGGCTCCTCTTTCAAGCTTAATGGCCCTTGGAAGAACCTGTTTCTAGGGTCTCCCTTGTGGCTCCATGGTAACCAAACCAACTAGTGTCCATGAGGATGTGGGTTTGATCCATGGCCTCGCTCTGTGGGTTAAGGATCTGGCATGGACCTGAGCTGTGGTATAGGTCACAGATGCCGCTTGGATCTGACATTGCTATGGCTGTGGCATAGGGTGCAGCTGCAGCTCCAATTCATCCCCTAGCATGGGAACTTCCCAATGCTGTGGGTGTGACCCTAAAAAAAGAAAAATAAAAAAGAATCTGTTTCTTTGGGTCTGTGTGACTAAGATCCTGACATTCTTGCTGGCTGTCAGTGGGAAGTCACTGTCAGCCCTTCAAGGCTGCTCCAGTTTTTAGCTAGGAGGCCCCTCTATAATCTCTCTCATTCTTTCAACATCTCTGACTTCAGGAAAAGCTCAGTGGCTTTTAAGGGCTCACCTGATTAGGTTGGGCTCACCTGATTAGGTCAGGCTCACCTGATTAGGTCGGGTTCACCTGATTTGGTCAGGCTTACCCGGATAATCATCCTTTTGATTTCCTCAAGGTCAGCAGACCAGTCACCTAATCACAGGAGTGGCCTCCCATCCTATTCACAGGCCTTCCCCACCCTTGACATGTGACATCATCCAAGGTGTGGACACACTCCAAGGGGCAGGAATCTTGGGACCCCCTTAAGAGTTCTCTTTACTAACAGAGGTGTCACTAACCATCTGTACACCACATAAAGAATTACTTGTTGCCATTAATTATTTCAGAGTCCTGCTACAACTATGATGATGAAAATAGCTGAGTGAAAAGAACAAATGAACAAATCCCTGATGGAGAAATCCACATGAAATGAGTATCACAACTTCAGGATTTTTTTTTTTTTTTTTTTGTCTTTTTAGGGCCACACCACCACAGCACATGGAATTCCCAGGCTAGGGGCTGCATCGGAGCTACAGATGCCGGCCTATGCCACAACTACAGCAATGCAAGATCTGATCCACATCTGCGACCTACACCACAGCTCACGGCAATGCTCGATCCTTAACCTACTGAGCGAGGCCAGGGATCGAACCTGCATCCTCATGGGTACTTGTCAGATTCATTTCTGCTGCGCCATGACGAGAACTCCAACAACTTCTGGGATTTATGATTAGCACCCTTGTCCAGGCACTACTTGGAAACACACAAAGTTGTGTTTATTTTCTATGAGGATTAAAATAGAAACTACCAATTGCAAAACTAAAATAAAACAACGAGATAATAAGGGAAAGTCTGTAATCTAGAGAGATTCTGACAGTCATAGGCTTATGCCTGCCGTTCCCAGAAATAAGTCTTCTGACCTAAAGAAAAGCAGGGGACACTATCAATCAGAGGGTTGGCTGTACTTAAACGCTTATTAAATGTGGGTTTGGTTGGAGAGATGGAAATGCACGTACTGGTTCACTAGAGAAACGCTGAGCAGCAGCTATAGGAAATCATCACTGAGCCAGTGAAATTTAAAATGGATCAGGCTCAACATTCATACACTGCTGGGGGGAGTACAAAGAGCACAGCTACCTTGGAATATTGTTTGACAACGGTCGGTCAAAGCAGAACAGAGACATGCCCCACGACCCATCGGCCCCCCTCCTGGGGTCACACGCACCAGGATGGGACCTCTGAGCCCCAGGAGGCAGCATGCCAAAGAGCAGTCACCTCTACAGACAAGCATGAATTCCACAAATATAACTGAGCAAAAGAAGTCAGAGACCAAGACCCTCGTACTATGTTACCCATTTATATACAATTCAAAAAGGGAGATATACGATAGAATTTGACGTCAGCAGAATGGTTACCTTTGGGGAGAAGGGGTTAATCATTGGAAGGGTCCCTGGGGGGCTTCTGAAGTGCGGATGATTCTCTGCTTCTTATGTGAATCATGGTTACAGCTGCGTTAATTCCAGTAAAATTTCAGTGAGCTGTAAAATTATGCTGTGCAGTTTTCTGTACGGGTGCTTTAAGTTGATAAAAAGTTTACTTAAGAATCATTCACGTAGGAAGAGGCGTTTGCTAATGTCAGTGGAGTGAAGAGATCCCACGCACTTGGTTAAATTTTTTTAAATACACTTGAAAGCTTCTAGAAAGAGACAAAAACTGGAGGGGAGTTTTATCTCAAATGCTTGCATCTGTAAGAGTAAGACTGGAATGACAAGGAGCGAAATATGCCAAGTTAATGATTTTCTTAAAGGAGAACATTCTCTAACCATGCACAGCTTGGGCAACTGAAAGCCGGAAGGGTCAGAGTCTGGAGCCCAAACCCAGAAGAGCAGCTGGCAATGACTAGTATCCCTGAAGGAAGAGAAGCCCAGTGTGAACCCTGCTTCTTCCCAAACCCTCAGCCCACTGTCAATACACACAGGCCAAGGAAGATCCACAAGGCCCAGGCCAAAAACGTAGCAGAGGAAAGAAACAGAGCAGAACAGAGATCTAGGTGAGCCTGCACGATGGAGAGAATGTCAAGATACATCACATGCTGGGCCATAAAGCAAGTTCCGTGGGGTTTAGAAATATTGATATACTGCAGGGTATGTTCTTTGCCCACAATGGAATTAACTCAGAAGTCAACCTAAACATAGCAGATATCTGGAAATTAAATGGCTCACTGGAAAACACAACATATCAACAAACTTACAGGAAACACATACAACAGTGCTTAGAGGGATTTTTATGGCCATAAATGTGTACACATAAAAATAAAAAGGTCACTAATCAATGAGCTAAAGCAGGGGTTGGCAAACCTTTCCTTAAAAACGCCAGCAAGTGAGTATTTTAGGTTTTGTGGGCCATATGGTCCCTGACGCAACCATTCAACTCTGCAACTGTAGCACAAAAGCAATTATAGGCAATACTGAAAAGGAATGACCATGACAGGAGTCCAGTAAAACTACTTACAGAAACAAGCACTGGGCCGTATTTGGCTGCTATAGTTTGCTACTCACTGATCTAAGCTTTTATCATAGGAAACTAAGAAAAGAAGCAAAAATAAACTCAAATTAACAGGGGAAAAAAGAAAGAAAATGGATAATGACAGGAATCAATAAAATATAAACAGAAAATAAAGAAATTCACAAGCTTACTCTTTGAAAAATGAAAAAATGATAAATTTCCAAGCAGAAAAGTCATGAAAGAGCGAGACAGGAGGAAATATAAATTACCAACATTACAAAGTAAAAAGAGGAAGCAACATAAGAAAGCTTACAGATGTTTAAAAGGTAGTTTTTTTTTTTTTAAATGTATATTTTACAGCCATAAAGGCTATCACTTCTACAAAATGGACAAGTTCTTTGAAAGGCATCTGTTATCAAAGATGGAGTTCCCGTTGAGGTGCAGTGGTAATAAACCTGACCAGTATCCACGAGGATGTGGGTTTGATCCCTAGCCTGGCTCAGTGGGATAACGATCCAGCGTGACGGTGGTGTATGCTATGTGCTGTGGTGTAGGTTGCAGACGCAATTCTGATTCTATATTGTTGTAGGGTAGGCCGGCAGCTGCAGCTCTGATTCAGCCCCTAGCCAGGGAACATCCATATACTGCAGGTTCGGCCATAAAAAGAAAAAAAAAGACATAAATTATCAAATATTAAGTAAAGAGAAATAGAAAATCAAAGTAGCCTAATCTCTATTTAAGAAATGGAATCCTTAATTAAAAAAAAAAAAAAAAAAAAAACTTCTGAGCAAAAATTCCAGACTTAAATGGCTTCACTGGTGGATTCTATAAAAGCGTTTTTGCAAGAAATAATACCACTGATACAATATTAAACATAGGAAAATGGCCATATCAACCTACTAACAAAGAATAGCCATATAATCATCTCAAAAGATGCAGAAAAAGCATTTGTTGAAATGCAACATCAATTTATGCCAAAAAGTCTCAGAAAACCAGGAAGAATAGGGAGCTTCCTAAACTTATAAAGGGCATCTACTGAATTAGTGAATTAGTGAATGGTTGAAGTCTTTCTCCTCAAAAGAGGGACTAAGACAAGGGCATTTTCTCTTACCACTTCTCTTAAGCCCTAGTCATGATACTAAGTAAAGAATAAAAACTAAGAGCACACAGAGTTTTTAAAGAAAGAATTAAATTTTCTCTAATCATAGATGACATAACAACATATGTGGAAAATCCCAAATCATCTATGAAAAAGCTCGTAGAAATAAGACATGAGTTTAGCAAGGTTGCAGGAGACAATATACAAACTGTATTTCCGTATAACAATATTTCTCTCAATTAGAAACAAAAAGTTAAAAGTTAAAATAAGGTGCCAGCAGCTGAGCAAGATAGGAGAAAGATTTTGGTTTTAGGTGGGAGAAAGAACAGAAAGGTTTCTGACAGCTCTGCTCTAGGAGGGAGAGAGAAAGGATAAAATCCCAGAGAGAGGCAGTGGAGACAAATGCTGGGCAATGTTCTCAACTCAGGGGAGTGTGGGATCCGATGGATGCAGGAAGGAGCCGACATCAGGCGTGATCATGGCTCATTCACTCTAATAAGAGGGGCGGTTCTGGTAGGGGGAGGGAAGTGACGATGCTGGTGTGTGGGCAGATAGGATAGCAGGAGTCTGTGGGATTCATTTTCTGATCGCTTTAGCCTGCTTAGTGAAGTCAGAGGCAAGCCCAACAGCTAGGCATGAAGATGGGAGAAAGAACTGTTGGAATTTAGAAAGGAAGAGACAGAAGGTGAGAAACAGCCCTACAGGAAGTAGAACCATCAACTAGTGTAAGGAATTATAATGTCCTGACAGCAATTGAGGGCAATGCTTTGAGGTCACGGAGACCTGACAGCAGTTTTTCTTCATCCAAGTTCAGCTGCATGTTGATGTGGAGAAGGTAGAGGTTTTCATTTAATCAACACTGTCATTTGGCCAATCAAGCAGAAAGTAGTGGAGGATATACGCCAAGGCAATGACTGACAGGGATTTGGAGATGGTTGTGGAAGGCACAGGAGTCTCCGGGAGCTGCAGGACAGTCAAAGGTGGCAGGACAAATGGACTGGACTTCTCAGGGAAACCAAAGAAATGCTGGCTAGTGTGAACTAGAAGGCATGTGTCAGCAAGACAGAAGGAAGATGGTGATAAGACAGCAGGACTCATGAAATTGTGATTGTCAGAGTATCCAGTTATTGATGATAAGAAGGAACAGAGGAGTGGCTAAGTTAGGGTAGAGAACACAGTCATGAAAGAGACGTTTAGGGAAGAAAATTATGGAAAAGACATATATATGTGCATATATATATATATATTTACATGACCAAGAATTAAGACAGAAACTATGTTAAAGAAAATGACAGTGAACCAGGAGCTAAAGCCATCCAGAAACTGGCATGGATGACCCAGGACTTGTGGAATGACAGAAGAGATGATGGGAAGTTGGTGAAATAATATGATGACATGACCTTCAAATCTGGGGCGGGCGTGGGGGTGGGGAGCTTAAGACAAGCAGAGAGGGAAAGATCTGGAAACTGAAACAACAACAAAGTTCAACATTTGAAGGAACACCATTAATCCTGGGATTATGCAAACTAATCACAGATCTTTACAGAAGAAATTAATGACCTCCTCCTATGCCCCTCCATTTTCCACCGTGTGCAGTAACAAGACAGTCTGACATGCATTTTTCAACCTTCGTTTTGAGGCTTTTGAAACTAATTTTTAGTGGTGTTTGTTGTTGTTGTTGTTGTCTTTTTAGGACCACACCCTCTGCATATGGAGGTTCCCAGGCTAGGGGTCAAATGGGAGCTGTAGCAGCCACAGCAACACAGGATCCAAACTGTATCTGTGACCTACACCACAGCTCACAGCAAGGCCAGATCCGTAACCCACTGAACGAGGCCAGGGATCCAACCCATATCCTCATGGATACTGGTTGGGTCTGTTAACCACTGAGCCACGATGGGAACTCCTGAGACTAATTTTTAAAACATTATTCTGTTGCTTAAAAAAAATCTATCACTCTCCATTGAAAAATATATTAAACAGTATATCTCTGGGCATATGGCTTAAGTGACATGATTTCTCAGCAAATACAATGATCAAAAACTTCTCCAATGTGACCTAAAAATATTACAGTGTCCTCCAGGCATTTTAGGAGTTTGTACCTGTTTCCTCAGAGATTATCCTGACAAGCAGCAAAGCATTAAATCAATGTTATCATTTATATATCATATTTATATGAAGTTTCTCTCCAGAAATATCATGACGCCAAGACAGACAAGAGAAATTGTCCTTATGTTACATCTAACATGAATGTCACACGCTTCATTTCAGCCCAGTTTCCCCAAGTCTATGAATTCAATGTCAAGTGTATAGGAAGAGATAGGCAGGAAACTTCCTGACAAAAAGTCACATAAAATAGGAGTTCCCACTATGGTGCAGTGGGTTAAGAATCCAACTGCAGCAGCTCAGGTTGCTGTGGAGGCATGGGTGTGATCCCCAGCCCAGTGTAGTGGGTTAAAGGATCCAGTGTTGCCATGGCTGCTGTGGCTTGGATTCAATCCCTGACCTGAGACCTTCCATGTGCCTTGGTAGTGGCCTGAAATTTTTTTTCTCAGGTAACATAATATTGTTTTCTAATAATAATACTATGACACGGAAGAGATGTGCATGTATTTTTAAAATTGAAAGAAGACTTGCAGAATCTCAACTCTGTGAACATGTGACTGATTATATCAAGTTGTTTTCATCGGTGGGCAAGGCAACCCACACCTCGACCCCCAAAGGTGGAGTTTACTTTTTCCTTTGTTATTGAGTGCACTGTTGGAGAGATGAAGAAGCAATGCTTGGTGTTAACTCACTTCATCTTGGCCTGAAAATTGCTTCAACCTTCCCTTTTTCTTCCCTGCTCTATTTTTGGCAAAAAGAGTGACTTTACCAGTGAGGCTTAGACTAAGAGACCCCAGAAACAGACCAGGTCAAAGGTGGGGTGGAGTGAAGGGTTCAGATGATAAGAAAAGGAGAGAGACCCTGTGTGGAGGAGTTCCAGAAAATTCCAACCAGCTGTCCACTGACTCTAAATATCTTGGCTTGTCAGTATAAGTGGAACTGAAGGAGAGCTACAATCACGTGTGCCTACAAATCATTTTGACAGGGGTCCAATCTACATACAGGCAAGGATGCATTTCAGAACCACCTACTTTAAATAGTAAAATGTTATTACTTCCACAACCACTGATCATCTACATGTTCATACTGCTTTACAGCTTCTGAAGCATAGCACAGATGGAGGCAGTGAACGGTTATCCATAGACTATTTACAAATTGGTGGATTTTCCAAACCGCTGACATTTCCCCATCTCTCTGCAATTACCTCGCATCATGCTGCTTTTCCTAGCACTGTGGGGAAAGAAAAGATCACAGTAAGCCAAGCTTATGGGTATTAGTAAGCTTCACCACAGTGACACGTGGTGAAGGCTCAGCTAATGACTTCAGTGGTGATTCAGGATTTGCAGACCAATTTTTCCATTCGTGTACCCCTCTTATCCTTTAACTATAAGGGGAGAAATCACTGCTAGTATGTCTTTCCTGTTAAACCAGAGTCACACCAGGCACAAGCACGTCCCATAATCACATCAGAGTGCTGCTAACTTCCAAAGTTTTTGCAATTCTGGGGAATAGAACTGAGGCAGTGAGAGGGTAGCTAGGGACCCTCAGCTCTTTGCTTTTGTTCCTTGTTTCTTGCTTTTCAAGACTAGCTAGCCAGAGACTGATGACTTAGATAATGTTCTAGCTGTAAGCAAGACTTGAGGGCTGTTTAGAATTGAGTGACCAAGACAATCACCTCTGAAACTAAAAAACTGTCCCCTCCCAGCCCAGAGCCCCTTTCCCTTTCTCTTTTCCCTTTATAATCTCTGAGCAAAACCTGGGGTGTGAGGAGTTGGTTATTTGGGACATGAGTCCATCTTCTCCCTAGAATTGCCGGCTTCCTCAATAAAGCTGTCTTTTCTTCTGCCCAACACTTGTCTATCAGTATTGGATTCTGTAATGATGAGAAGCCAAATAAGTTTGTTAACAGAAAAGGCACATTTCTTAAAGGTTCAGCTGCTTCTACCTGCAAATATGTTCTCAAGTTTCTCCTGTTTTCTGCATTTTCACTTTCAAAAATGTGTTTGCCAATCAATCCCCTTGTACAGAAAGGTTCCAGAATTTTCACTCAGATGTTGGCAGCCACACTTGTCCTAGGGAGGAACAGCCAGACTTGAAACCAGGTCAACTTGGGACCTGAAGAAGAAGCTCAATGAGAGAAGTGATTTTATCTTTTTTTTAGGTTGTCCACTTTACCTAGCAGGGATAGTGATGTCCCTACCAGGGACAGACTCCTTTTTTTCCCTTTTGTGTGAATATCAAGGTATAGTTAAGAGTTGAACCATACAGCAAAGCTGGAGAGAAGAGAATGAGATAGTTTAAATACCTCAATGCAGGTGGCTGCTTCAAATATGCATTTATGTCTCCTTGATTTGACCTCTGTATTTCACCTTTCACTAATTTGAATATACTTTGTGGATCACTTATGAAGATACACCATGCACCACAGCGTAGCAAGGGATGTAGCGATGAATGAGAAAATATGCAAGCATCTTGCATGAGCAGGAAGCAGACTAATGCAAGGCTGGATGAAGAAGAAAGGGCGGCCAGTAGCTTGGCAGCCCCTGATTACCTGATATGACATCACCTGTGATGTGGGGGGTGCAAGAGAGAAGCCATGCTTCACAGGGAATGTTTGAGAGGAATGTTCTGAGGAAGCCTCGCTGCCCCACCCAGGCCTCCCTTCCCCTTCCCATGTAATATTTCCCCCAAAGGACCAGCATAAACTAAGGAAATTCCCCATGTATATGAATAAAACAAAGCCATCCACTTGGAACCCACACAAATCTGTAGCAAGAAAATTAAAAAAAAAATTAAGACACTAAACAGAATCAATTAAGTCCAATTAAATATGGATTCTCAGAGGAAAGGGCTATGGAGGAAGAGCAGGACTGTAAGAAAAGCCTGAACACAAATGGAGATAAAACATGGGCATTCAGAGGCTTGGAAAGAAATGAATGAGAAATATAACATGACTGCAGAAGCAAAAATCATAGATGAGATAACAGGTTGCATGAAAAATACAGCCAGGGGATGACAGGAAAGATTGGGAGAGTTTATCACTTTCTCATATTGATGATAGATGCTGTTCTTTTTATTTTGTCTTTGTAACAGTGTGATCAGTGAGTGAGCTGCCTAGCCTGGGGGGGCCAACATCACAGTGGGGCTTCTCCTTCCAGTGGGTCGTGGGGGCAAGGCAGAGGTGAGCCGACACTTGCTGTGGTTGAACAGACAGTCCTGGTTTTGTCAAGACCTCTCTGGGACAGGGCCCAGCCCTATCCCAACAGAAAAGGCCAGAGGAAGAGAGAGCAAGGTCTGTGAGGGCAGATGTCTTGTAGGAACCATACTGTGGCTGAACCTGCCCCAAAGATTCCTGTAGACACCTCCGTCTAACCTGAATGCAAGCCCTGCTGGGCCAAGGGAGGGGCTCTCAACAGGGAAGAAAGACCCAGCCCAACCTTGAGTACAAGATCTAGGAACCAACTTCAGGGCAGACATTCCCTGAGAGACATTCCAGAGGGTAACAAAGAAAAGACACGAATCCTTGGCACTGAGAAGTTCTGCTTCAGAGAAAACTGTCAACATAGGGGTGGTTTTGAAAAAAAATGGGAAAAATCAAGTAGCACAACACAGCACATACACACCTTTCCTGGGAATGCTATTTCAGGAGTATAACAAATCTGAAGCAGCTTCCAACTGCAATGTGTTACAATTTTTATTGATATTTAATTACTATGTAACTGTTAAACTAGTATTACTGTTACTATTATAACAATGAACATGAAGAGATGATGTGCCAGCTACCAATCTAAGCATATAGAATATGAGAGTTTATGTAATCCCCACAACAATGCAATGAGTTGGAACTAAATTACCTGCCATGCAAATGAAGAAAATTGAGGCAAAAAGCTTAGGAACCATCTGTCCCCAGGATCACACTCCTCTGAGGGACAGGAGCTTTCCCAGATCCAAACAACGGGGGATATGCCTCCCCCATGTATATATGCCGAAAGACTCCATTTGTGAATCACACTGTCTAAGTTATGAATAATCCACACTGGGAAAGACTAAAGAGAGATCCTTAATATGAACACCCATCATGAGCCAGCCAGAGCTGATATAGCATCAAAAATGTCATACCGGAGGAGAAAAACAAAAACAAAACATCCATGTTGAGATGAACGCCTTCAGGATAGGACATCATTTTTCCTCCATCACAAAAGAAGATTTTTGTTGGCAAAAAGTCCTAGAACGCAATGAAAAGCAGCCCCTAAGGGGTCGTAGAGAAATAATAATGCAAAGAAATGCAAGAAATATGGTTAGAGGAAAATGGTATTAGAGTTTGATCCAGTCAAAAAACCTCCTTGGGAATTGGAAAGAGGGAACCCTCTATTAAAGAAAATAAAAGAAAAAGAAAGAGGGAAACAAAACCCCAAGACACAAAAACCTCCTTGGCTTCGGAGGCTATTTCTCACTCAACTCCAGCTACGCTGGAGATCTTGTCATTCATCAAACTCGGGATGCATGATAGCCCTGCCAGAGGCATGGCCCAGCTATCTCCTCTTTGCAACATCTTGCTCATAGGCATCCTTTAGATCTGCCTAAATATCAACGAGGTAATCAAGACTAACTCTGTGTTAACTGTTTTGGTCTGAACAAAACAATTGGGGGGAAAATATTCCTTAATTGCAGCGCTGGCAATAAAACTTCAGCATGCCTTGGGAGAAGAGCTGTGTTATGACACCCAGGAGAACAAGAAAAAACAGGGGGCCCAGGGGCCTTTCAAAGCAGAAGTGACAGAGGACTGATGTTTGCACCCACTTTGTTCTTCGTCCTCTCAGTTGCATGAGGCACACCCGTCTTTAATACGCATCACGGGTTCAAATGCTCACCAGCAATGCAAACTCTAAACATCTGGGCAGAAATCCAAAGACCCCAGCACTGGGTGGTTTACTTAGTGTCAGCATTATCATACCAATAGGTATGCAACACCAGACCTATTGGATTTTCCAGTTTTTCAAGAAAAGCTGAAATACCTGTTTTGTTTTGGGTTTGTTTTTTTTAAAGTAAAATATTCTTATCTTTAAAAGCTAACAAGACACTCAAAAATTCTATTCTATTATTTTATTTTATTTTATTTTATTATTTTATTTTTTTAGAGCCACACCACCAGCATATGGGAGTTCCCAGGCTAGGGGTCAAATCAGAGCTACAGCTACTGGTTGGCACCATAGCTCATGGCAATGCTGGATCTCTGACCCACTGAGCTAAGCCAGGGATTGAACCCTTGTCCTCTTGGTCCCACTGCACCATAAGGGAACTCCACAAAAATTTTTTAAACACTGAAATCCAAAGAAATGATTATGTCTTAAGGTTACGTTCTTATATTCAAGCAAAGAACCAATTTAAGATTTAGCTATATTATCTCAATCACAACTTGCTGCAATGTGAGACAACTTTATTCTAAAATGTATCATGAGGTTGACACAATTCCTTCCGTCTGAAAAGGTGTGGGCTTGTCAGCGGGGATTTTTCTTTTAAGTATAGTTGATTTACATTGTTGTGCCAATTTCTGCTGTAGAGCAAAGTGACCCCAGTCATACATATCATACGTACACATGCATTCTTTTTTTAAAATATTCCTTTTCATCACGGTGTCTCCCAGGATACTGGATATAACTCCCTGTGCTGTAAGAGTATGTTCTGTTTTTAAAGGCTCCTCAAGCTAGGTTTCTGGGAGTAGAGAGCTTTATTTGATCTGTAAGGGATACTTATTTTGATGGTTCCATCCTAACTCCAACATTTTTCTAGAATTGGGTAATCTATCTTTTTTTGGTAAGGATGAAAAAGAAGAAAAAAAAATCCTATGATTATCCAAGGACTCAATCCAACCATGTATCTTCTCTCAAGAAAAGAAAATCAAGGAGTTCTTGTGGCTCAACAGGTTAAGAACTCAAGTAATATTGATGAGGACATGGGTTCGATCCCTGGCCTCACTCAGTGGGTTAAGGATCTGGCATTGCCATGAACTGAGGTGTAGGTTGCAAACAAGGCTTGGATCCTAAGTTGCTGTAGCTGTGGTACAGACCGGTAGCTGCAGCTCCGATTAAATCCCTAGCCTGGGAACTTGCATATGCCACAGGAGTGGCCCTAAAAAGGACAAAATAAATAAATAGAAAAGAAAATTGAGCAAGAATATAGACGTGATCATAGGGAGAGAAGGAATAGGAATAGATGAGAACCAGTGATGCAAAATTAAACCAGGGAAATTGACCACTAAATCAAATGATTAATAACGGTATAGTCGAAAAGTATAACAAAGCTGATTAAAGTATTCTTACAATAGGAGTTCCCGTCGTGGCACAGTGGTTGACGAGTCTGACTAGGAACCATGAGGTTGTGGGTTCGGTCCCTGCCCTTGCTCAGTGGGTTACCAATCTGGTGTTGCCATGAACTGTGGTGTAGGTTGCAGATGCGGCTCGGATTCCACGTTGCTGTGGCTCTGGCGTAGGCCGGCGACTACAGCCCCGATTAGACCCCTAGCCTGAGAACCTCCACATGCCGCGGGAGTGGCCCAAGAAATGGCAAAAAGACGAAAAAAAAAAAAAAAAGTATTCTTACAATAGAGGAAGCATCACCTAAAATTCCAAATGATGATGATGAAACATATGAGGCAACTTGTGGTGAAGGGGAAAACTAAAAAGAAACAGGTTTTCTTGTTGCTGTAGCAGGAAGACAGAGTAAGTACGTAACCCTGGACGTGAATGGAAAAATATTAGGGAGAAAGTTTTTAATAGTGTGAGGGAAGATGGGAGCCCAGAAAAGTCCCTTCTCTTGGTCTAAGGTAGAGAAGCCGCAGCATGGCTGAAATTTAAATACATACGGATTTGAGCACAATAGCAGTTTTAATATGAAATAACACGAATTAATTAAACACATGTGTTAATGTACTAAGTAATAATTACTGTTACTATCCACACATTAATAATAATTAATACTAATGTTTCGAATAGCCCTATCCAAGAGAAAACAGAAAAGCTTTTGCTCTTGCCAGACATGTTGACTAGGGGAATGGAAAGAACAAACCCAGTAAATGGAGGAACCAATTTAAAGGTGTCCTGTGAGTTTATCCTCTGAAATTCCACTTTTTAAACGGGACAATTAAACTAATAAAACCGGGCTACAATATAGCAAGATACAAATTTTCTTAGTTTTGTAACATCTGCACTGATCTTGCTACAAAATTCTAACCAAGTTGCCCCACATGCAAAATAAAGAAAAAGGCAAGCATACTAATACAAGCAAAAAACATGGGCAAAATAGTAGCAGATATCAGAAGTGATTTTTTATTAACCAAAGCATCATCCCCCCAAAAAGAAGTAGCTTAGGGAAAGCTACTGAATCCTTAACTATTTTTTCGAAAGGCTATTTTTTATGGAGATGTGAAATGGCATTGGATAAAATTCAACATCCATTCCTCATGGAAACTTTCTTTAAAGAATAAATATATGTGCCCATCCTTAAAGATGTCAAAAATGTATGTGTCTCTAAACAAAGCCAACATCCTGCTTAATGAGGAAACACAGAGAAAATATATGGAACACACACAAATGAAAAGAGACTAATTTTCTTAATATATAAAGATTTCAAGTCAGTGGGAATGTAAATGGGTGCAGCTACTATGGAAAACAAACTAAACACATAACTATCCCATGATCCAGCAGTCCCGCTTCTGGGTAGCTTATCTGAAGAAAACCATAATTTGAAAAGACACATGTACTCCAATGTTCACTGCAGTACTATTTACAATAGTTAAAACATGGAAGCAACCTAGGTGTCCACTGACAGAGGAATCGATAAAGAAGATGTGGTACATATATACAATGGAATATTACTCAGTCATGAAAAAGAAGGAAATAATGCCCCTTTGCACCAACATGCATGGACCTAGAGATTATCATACTAAGTGAAGTTAGACAGTGAAAGACAAATACCTTAAGACATCACTTATATGTGGAATCTAAAAAAAGGATATAAATGAACTTATTTGCACAACAGACACAGACTCACAAACTCTGAAAAATGTATAGGTGCCAAAGGGGACAGGTGGTGGGGGAGGCATGGACTGGGGGTGTGGGATTGGCATATGCACAATGAGGCATATGGAATGATTGGCCAATGGGGACCTGCTATATAGCACAAGGAACTCTACCCAATATTCTGTGATAATCTACGGGGGAAAAGAATCTGAAAGAGAATGGACACGTGTATATATATGTACATATAACTGAATCACTTTATTGTACTGCAGAAATGATCACAGCCTTGTAAATCATCTATACGTCAATGAAACTTAAAAAAAATCAAATCAATTTTTAAAACTTAAATGAGCAAAAGATACAACCATCTCGATCACACAAAGGAAATGACAATGACATAATTAGAAAATGACAGTCTAATTCTGATTCAAGAAACTTCCTACAAAAGAGAATTTTGTTTTCACACATCCAGACCGGCAAATATTAATGCGAGGAGGTGAACACATTGCTGGCAATTTTCGTGAGATGGACAGGAGGAAAGCGGAGCAAACCTGATCTTGCCCCATCTCGGTTACTACTAAGAGGACACGCATCACCCAGCCCTGTGACACAAGCAGAATATTCACAAATGGGGGTCGTGACAGCAGGGTGTGTGTAACACGCCCCCCATGCACAAGCAGCTTCTGCCTGTTGATACATTTAACACTGAGAAAACACTCAGGACGCTGCTAACAATGTCCGCAGAGAGCAGCTTTAGATTACTTTGGAAAGCCTTGTTTTGCTATTTTATGTGTTTAAATGTGTATGTGTGTGTTCAATAAAACATGATTGATAAAAATGGAGTTGGGAGAGGTGGAAACTACAAATTGTTAAATCGAAGGAGGCAAGGACGCTAGAAGCGATCATTGCAAAGATCGCCCTTTGTTTCTGGTGTGGGTTCCCCTGCTCTGCTGGCCCCTTAAGCTTCAGTCAGCAAAGTCTGCAGGCAGGAAAGCTCTAAGAGAGTCATTTACCTGCCAGAACTCTCCTGGAGGCAGTGCAAGGATGTGCTAGGGACACAGCCTTTAAGAGGACTAAGTGTGAGGAGCCCCTGTCACAGAAACACTCTGGGAAGCAGATTTCCTTGGAAATAGAATGACAAGTGGCCACAGGACATTGATGGGGAAAGACAGGTGGATATAAAGACATGTCAACGCCATCCTCACACTCTTAGTCTGAGCAGATTTTCATTGGATGAACATGCGCTTCTAAAGACCTCAGAGTCTTGGTAATTCTACGTTAGTGCTGACTTCCTCAGAAGTGTCTGCTGCCACCAGAAGGATTCCTGAGCAATGCCCACCTCTCAGCAACACCCTCTGCTACCTGGTGGACCCCCAGGCACACCATGTTAAATTGCCAGTGTTGGCAAACTCAGGCACACACATGCCCTTCTGTCCCGCCCCAGGGAAATAGGCTGGCAGCATCTATGGAAAAAATCTGGTTTTGCCTTCTTACTCCCCCTAGAAAGGAGCCACCATCACTTAATGAGGTGAGTCTCTGGTTCAATGAGATACTCACACATTTGAGGACCTGCTCTCACCGAGAAAAGCACCCACCACTTATAGCTCACTGGGTTTAACTCCACATGACCAATACTCTTGGTCAAAACAGTTGTAATCCTAAAAAGGCAAACTTCACATAAGCCATGACCTCTCCGAGAATCTGTGTCTTCCTTCTCTGCTCACTGCTAAGGTATGAGAAGAGACTCTGAGTGGCATGACCTGGAGAACAGAAATGGTTGAAGGGTCCCTGCTGCCAGCCGACCCCGACGGCTCTCATCAGGGTTCCAGCCAGTCTATCCAAACGGGACCACGCCCATCTGGGTTACTTGGAGGCACTATTTTAAATCACTTCCTCCCTCCCAAACAATGTAGACACCACCAGGTGAAAAGTCAGCCCTGGAACCGAAGCCTTATTCAACAGCCCAGGGTGGGGTTATGGGAAATTTATGCCACTGCTCTTGGACTTTGAAGACTCCAGTGTGAGTTACAGGGACAATTGAGAAGCCCCAAATTCTATGTCCACTACCTGACTTAAAGGTAAGGAGACCCAAGTGCCTCATTGTTGCTTACAAGGTCCCCTCCAACACACCACAGCACTTAGCACTCAGCATCTTTTGACCAAATTGGCCCCCATTACCTAACCCGACTGCTTCCCTCTTGAAACTTAGGGGACTGTCTTTTTTCATGTTATCAAAGCAACTTGCCATTGCAAGGTGAGCTCTCCCAGCCAAGCAGCTGATGATGTCAGAGCCATTCTAACAGTGAGCCTGCCAAATAACTGTTCTCATTGGAAATGGAACAAAAGGAGAGCCTATCGGGATTTTTCCACTGTGTGTTATTCTGCTCACATGCATAGAAAGCCCCGTGTAGCGTGTGTATTGCAAGACGCCGAAAGGATTTTGAAGGCAAGACAATATGTCTATTGGAAGCTCAAACACTGACTATCAATAGACAGGAATGTTCATGTGTAAATCTGACCTCTAGAAGGAGCTTTGATTATGGATATTAGATCTCATATATAAGGTTTTTTTTCTTTTCTTTTCTTTTTTTTTTTTTTTGTGTGTGTGTGTGTTTGTCTTTTTCTAGGGCCACACTCGTGGGATATGGAGGTCCTCAGGCTAGGGGTCTAAACCAAGCTGGAGCTGCCGGCCTACGCCAGAGCCACAGCAATGCAGGATCCGAGCTGCGTCTGCAACCTACACCACAGCTCATAGCAATGCCAGATCCTTAACCCACTGAGCCCGCCCAGGGATCGAACCTGCTTCCTCATGGATACTAGTCGGGTTTGTTTCTGCTGTGCCACAGCGGGAACTCTGGGAACTTTAGGTTTTAACGGCAGAACATTTTTGACACACACAGTGACTCAGATGTCCAGCGTGCCTTTCAGATAACACCAAAGCCCCCTTTGCTCTGTGGCCCTGAGGACCGCGCTAACGCCTAGAGAAGATAGATCTTGGCTGGTTCCTGGGGAGTGGGGGATTTGCAGACCACCCAGGATGCTGAGAGTTCTCACACCAGGATCCTGGGCAGGCAAGAACTCCAAGGAGGGCTCAAGAGACAGGGCAACAAAAGGGAGGCTGACTCTGGCAGGCAGGGCTGGCTTGCTTTCCTGCTGACTCCTCTCAGAGCTACACGGGGAGGTGATTCTATTTCCAAAGACAGTCGGGCTTTATTCTCTCAGTGGAGTGCTTCCTTCAGGGCATCTCCAAAGTTTCTTTATAAAATGTGCTCACATTTCATGGCCTTTGATTTCTACAGCCAGAGCTGACCTTTCTACACAACTGGGAAAGGAAACATAATTTCCCTGCCCAAGTTTAATGCTCATGTGTTTGATCCTAGAATTATTGTCCTTTGAAAAATATGGGTTTAACCTGAGGACACTGGCAAGCCCTTGTGTTATTAACACAGGGTTTTCCCCTAGGATTGTGAAGGAGTTCCGAGAAGCCAGACAGAGTGTGGACCAGCTCCAAAGCCTGGCCTTTCTCCATCTCTCCACTGTCTGTGTGTACTGTACCGTCTGGAGAGAATTGCTTTTTCTGCCCAGCTTTGGGCTTCTACACTCTGCTTCAGCCATCCCCGTCTAAGCTAAGCCAGGAGGGCCTTCGGTTTGCACAGGTGAGCCAGGTGTTGAAACTGTCTGGGGCAGACAGGGTCGGCAACGCTCCTGGTCAGTATGCAGGATGCGTTTACAGCCCAAGATCCTTGCAAGTCCTTCTGGCTGCCAAGGAGGGATGCAGAGAGTGAACAGAAATGAAATTGGCCATCTTTCCTGCTCCTCTGGAATGGCAACCTTTTGGGGAGATAAACTGTCTCTCCCCAGCCATTTTGCTCAGATTATATGAAGCTAGGATGCTCTTATGGGGAAACCTCCCCTAGGATATGTTGGTGGAACGTTAACTTTGCCAGGTCCTCCAGCTCCGTCATATCCCGTCTCTTGGAGATGTTTCCCCTGAGCAGTCTGAACCCAGTTTTTGACACAAGAATTTTTATTTTTTTAATTTTTGTTTTAGGGCCGCACCTGAGGCATATGGAGGTTCCCACGCTAGGGGTCGAATCGGAGCTACCGCTGCCAGCGTACAGCCACAGCAATGCCAGATCTGAGTCACGCCAGATCCAAGCCGCGTCTGCAATCTACACCCCAGCTCGGGGCCACACCGGATCCTTAACCCACTGAGCAAGGCCTGGGATTGAACCTGCAATCTTATGGTTCCTAGTCAGATTCGTTTCCTTTGCGCCACAATGGGAACTCTGATTGACACAAGATTTTTTTCTTTATTAGGGTACAGTTGATTTCCAGTGTTGAGTCCATTTCTGCTGGTCAGCAAAGTTGCCCAGTCATGCATATATATATATATACATTCTTTTTCTCATACTAACTTCCATCATGTTGGATCTGGGAAGTTCGGGGTTGGTAGATGTCACAGATTTTTAAATAAACTGAGTGCTGAACAACCAAGATCATGACCTTTCTGTTTTCTTTCCTTTTGGAATGCTCAGACTACGGCATGGGATCACTACCTGCCTGTCCAAAGGAACTCACAGCACAGCAGGTTAGATAAAAATGCACACATGGATTTGTCCCTAACATAAGTGGCCCAGTCCCTCCACCTGCCCCACAGAAAGAGCCTTCCTGGTGTGGGTAAAATGTGCATCATGGTTTGCAGTTACAGATGTAGGTCTACAGAAGATATTGTGTGTGTGTGTGTGTGTGTGTGTGTGTGTGTGTGTGTTGTGTGATGGGCACAGTTGTTTGTGTAACGGGTTCCACTGTTTCTTACTTGTTTTCACTCAGCACTGTCCTGTCTGGATCTGATGTGATGCAGGGTACACACAGTGCATGGCTCCTGACTGCAGGACAAGGCACCCCAGGGGCACCCCCACCCTCTATACCAGGACAGCTGCGGTTCTTGGCCAGTGCACACAACACCACGGTGAACTGTCCTGTACAGGTCTCCCCGCAGACTCGCAGTGAGAATTTATTGGGGTTAATACTCAGAGAACAAATTTGGGTCTTTTGATACCTAAGATGACTAAACCCTACATATGTTATTCTTTTTCATTTTTCCATATGGTTTATTACAGGATACTGAGTATAGTTAGTTCCTGGTTCATCCATCCTGTGTATAACAGTCTGTAGCTATGAACCCTAAACTCCTCGTCCATCCCTCTGCCCCTTCCCCTTGCCCCTGGTGATCACACGTCTGCGGTCTGTGTCTGTGAGTCTATTTCTGTTTCGTAGATCACTTCATTCATGCCGTCTTTTAGATGCCACATATAAGTGATAGCATATGGTGTTTGTCTTTGTCTGGCTTACGTCACTTGGTATGCTAATCTCTAAGTCCATCCGTATTGCTGCAAATGCAATGATTTCATTCTTTTTTTATGGCTGAGCAGTAGTCCATCATATATACGTACCACATCTTCTTAATGCATTCCTCTGTCAATGGGCACTGAGGTTGTCACCATGTCTTGGCTACTGTAAGTGACGAATAGATATTTGAATCATCCCCAGATGGGCCTTTCTATGTTTTTGTCCTTATATTAAAACTGTGCTGTTTTTATGACAATAGCTTTTGTGTATGCCTTCATATATTAAAACTCTTCCCTCTTCAGTATTTTTTGTCATCTTCACCAAAGGGCATTCTTCAATAAAAAGTTTTAGATTAGGTCCATCATGCTTCTATAGACATCTACCTGAAATGTGGAATTTATACACTAATTAGGAGAAATGACATCTCTGTGATACTAAAATTGTATCACCTCAAGAAAGAAATGTCTCCTATAGATTCAGACTACCTCCTACATCCTTGAGGAGAATTTCACATTTTCCTCCACGGCCACTGTGTGTAAAGACACTTGATGGTTTTTATTGCCATTGTGAATGGGACCTTACGTTGGATGACATGCTCAAGTTGCTGGTGTAGAGAAGTGCTTCCAATTTTTCTAAGTTTATCTCGTCTCCAGCAACTGTGCTGAACTCTTTCTAACAGTCTATTTATGCTGTTGGGGATTTTGGTACATAGATAATTGTTTTGTCTACAAATGATGCCGTATACGAAGCCCTGTTCCATAGCACGGGAAAAGTAAAAAAAATTTAGACGTTCAAGGAATGGACTATTTGGGAATATGCTCTGTGAATGTGCAAAAATAATATATAGTCTTTGCTGGGTGTAGCGTTCTAACCATCATAGCTGAAGCTTATTAGTGATACTATTCAGATCTTTAGAGTGGTATTTTCAGCAGCTTCCTCAAACTATTTCCTAGAAGAATCACAAACTACAATTGGTGGTAGACGTATTTCTCCCTAATATATGTTTACGATGATTCAATATTCTTACAGTATTGCTCCTTAGCCAGTCTAGTATACCTCTTTGTCCTTTATGCTATGTCTTGAAATCTGTTTCCGCTTCAGTTCTTTTTTTTTTTTTTGGTCTTTTCTGGGGCCGCTCTCATGGCATATAGAGATTCCCAGGCTAGGGGGTCTAATCGGAGTTGTAGCCACTGGCCTATGCCAGAGCCACAGTAATGTGGGATCTGAGCCGCATCTGCGACCTACACCACAGCTCACAGCAACGCCAGATCCTTAACCCACGGAGCAAGGCCAGGGATCAAACCCACAACCTCATGGTTCCTAGTCAGATTCGTTAACCACTGCGCCACAACGGGAACTCCTCCTCTTTAGTTCTTTACCCCATTATTCATGGGTTCATAACGGACATCCTCTTTCGTTCATGTTTTCTATTTTTTCCCCCTTTTTTGGCTGCCTATGCCACAGCTGTGGCACCATAGGATCCTTTAAGCCACTGTGCCAGGCCAGGGATCAAACCTGCGTCCTGGCGCTGCAGAGACACTGCCAATCCCATTGTGCCCCATGAGCACTCCTGTTTTCTCTATCTTTTAAACATGACTCTCCTGAGTGACAAACGACTGCATCTTATTTTGTAGCCTCCAATTTTTACGTGATGAGTCTAGATTCCTAAATTTTTATACTGATTTGTTTCTACTATCTTATGTCACACCTCCATTTGCTAGATTTTCGCTTGGTTTTTAGTTTCCTTTTCTGCATTCTGTGGCTAGATGAGCATTTTTTCTCCCCTGGCTGATGTAAATGTAACACATTCTATTTTTCTTTATTAAGATCCATATTCACTATTGGTTTCTTAAGCTTATTAGTATCTAGGTCTTCCCCCAATAAGATTTAAGCAAGTTCTCATATCCCTTTCTCCCCACTGCTATCCAGTGTTTGTTTGGTCTTGTCTAGAATTTCAGTTCTGGGCTAAGATATCTTTTGCCTTTTTCTTTTCTTACCCCGGTCTTATTAAATGACAATATATGTACCTAACGGATATTACCGCCTTTCTTTTATATCTGTTATAGCCTTTTCCTAGAGTTGAGCAATTCCTCTCGTACTCTCTTCAATGTGGATTTTTGTCTAGAAAATCGTTTGAAAACTAGAGGACCTGAAAATATTCTTATCACACTCTCACGTTTAAATGAGAGTTTGGTTAGATACAGAGTTTTTACCTTAGAAGTAATTCTAAAATATGATTCTGGGAGTTTCCGTTGTAAAGCAACAGAAACAAATCCGACTAGTAACCATGAGCTGGCGGGTTCAATCCCTGGCCTTGCTCTGAGGGTTCAGGATCTGGCATTGCCATGAGCCATGGTGTAGGTTGCAGATGTGGCTCAGATCCTGTGTTGTTGTGGCTGTGGCATAGGCCAGTGGCTACAGCTCCGATGTGACCCCTCACCTGG
The DNA here is from genome assembly GCF_054392235.1 of Sus scrofa. Classification (NCBI taxonomy): domain Eukaryota; kingdom Metazoa; phylum Chordata; class Mammalia; order Artiodactyla; family Suidae; genus Sus; species Sus scrofa. Next base: position 8,844,247 of record NC_139401.1, read on the forward strand.
GAACCTCTATACGTCGTGGGTGTGGCCCTAAAAAGCAAAAAAAACATAAAAATTTTTTTAAAAAATCAGAAATGACTCTGATTGTATTTGTCTGCTCAAGGTGCCATAACAAAATACCATAGATGAGGTGGTTTAAACAACAGAAACTTATTTTCTTGCGGTTCTGGAAACTAGAAGTCCCAGATCAAGGTGCCAGCCATTCTTGTTCCTGGAGGGAGCCTTCTCCTGGCTTGGAGGTGGCTGTCTTCCCGCTGTGTCCTCACAGGGCCTTTCCTCGGGGCGGAAACTCAGAGACTGAGAGCTCAAGCTCTCTGAGGTCTCTTCTGGAAGGATACCAATCCCATCATAAGGGCTCCATGGCCATGACCTGATCACATCACGCGGAGGGTTATGGCTTCAGCATATGAAAATCTGGGGTGGGGATGGGGGGTATGTTCCATCCATGACACTGACTTCTTAGAGTTAGGTGATGTTGGGAATTGTATTGTCACTTTGAGCCTTGTCCTTGGGAAGTCTGCTTTCTCCTTGGAACTTCTTGAATTCCTTTCGTTTTGCCATTTGAAGTTTTCCACTAATATGCCTACATGTGTGTTTTTCTTACTTACCGTGTTGGGAACTCTCTGAGCCTTTTCCATCTAGGATCTCTCATCTTTTTTTTTTTTTTTTTTTTTTTTTTTTGTGCTTTTGCGTTTAGGGCTGCACCTGTAGCATATGGACGTTCCTGGGCTTGGGGTCACATCAGAGCTGCGGCTTCCAGCCTATGCCACAAACACAGCCACAGCCACAGCCACACGGGATCTGAGCTGTGTCTGTGACCCAAACGATAGCTCATGGCAATGCTGTATCCTCAACCCACTGAGTAAGGCCAGGGATTGAACCCACATCCTCAAGGATACTCATCAGATGCATTTCTGCCGCACCACAATGGGAACTCCTGTTTTTCAAACGATGCTTCCTGTCCATTTTTTCCTTTCACTTTCTGGGTCTCCTCTATTTGTTGCCAGCTATGCTTCTATTCGCCAAGCTCCTGGCACTTCTATTGGAATTCTCTTCTTTTCAGCCTTCTCTGATGTTTTACAAGAGAGCCTTTTGCAGCTCATCCATTGGTTCTTCAGCTGTATTCATTGTGCTACTCAGCCCAATGCCTTTGTTTTTTAACGCTCATGTTTTCCATATTACATGTTTCTCCTTGGTTCCTTTGTGTGACTTATTATTCTGTGCTTTACATGGCTACCCCCTTCCATCATCTCACTGGCTGTATTTATTATGTTGACATTCTCAGACCACCTCTCTCTGTAATTCCGCTCCAGTGGGTATACAGCTTTCTATTTGCTTTCTCTCTCGAGGTTGTCCTCTTTGGGTCTCCAGTTGTCTCAGTCTTTGAGTATATGTTATTCCAAGACAGGGCTCTCCCAGGAGACTGGGCAATGGCTGGAGCTCTTTTTGGTTGTCACAACTGGGTGACAGGAGATGCTACTGGCATCTAGCGGATAGAGGCCAGGGATGCTGTTCAACAATGCACAGGATGCCCCTCCAACCCTCCAGGAAACAAGTATCTGGCCCCAAATGTCACTTCTGCTGAGGCTGAGCAGCCCTGAGCTAGGAGTCCCAGCTTCTCTGTGTGTTGGGTCCCAAGGGAGAAAGCACCTGGCAGCCCAGAACCACTTTGGCCACTTCTTTTCCCTCAATAATACCAGGCAATCCTCTGCCCAGGGTTTTCTCTAAGACTCTTGTCCAATTCTTGTCCCCTGAGGTTGAGGGGTTGCGGGGTTCACCCCTGGTGGGTGTTTAAAAGGGCTGTGGTCTAAGAAGGTGCTCAGGGAGGGTAGGTGAGACCCAAGGAGACCCCTTGCATCAATTCTTTACCACAGTGGGGATGTCGGGCTACCCTGCTATGATTACCCACCCCAAGAGTATCAGTTGCCTGGCTACTGAAGTCATTTCCTTGCAGCAAAGGGGACAGGCAAAGATTCCTCACTGCTGCCAACACATGCCCACATGCACGCGCGCGCACACACAGAGCAGCACTGGGGAGAGGTGAGAGGAGAAATGAATTCTTTTCAGCAGTTCTCTCACTGCCCCTTGTTCGAACCCCATGAAGAACCTCCCTCCTGTCACCCCCCATAGACATCAGTTCCATCTGCTGCACCCTTCTCTCACCCCATGGAGCTTGTGGGTTTTTGTGGGATGTCAACCTTTCTCTTCCAGCCCTCCCTTCCACTTCCACAGCTGTCTCTTGACGTTTTATAAGAAATGCTCTCTACTTTAAAAAAATGACTAATTATAGGTGCCTTGTGAAGACGAAGACATGAAAAGGAATATTTCTATAAATGACATTCCTCATTAACGGATGATGGAATCAATTCTGGGGAATGTTTTAATGATGTGAAATATATTTATGCGTTTGTATTTTTACCTGCTTCACATACACAATTATGTTTCTTTTGAGGCTGACGGTTTTCAGACACACCAATGACAAGGAAAAAACTGTTTTCCCCCTTTATGGGTTCTACCGAACAGTGTGTAACATCACCGGTTCTTGTTTTATCTCAGGGAACAGAACCTCATTCCAGACCCACGAATAACACGAATCAAAGCAGTCTGTTCTGACAATGTCATAAATGAATCTTCCTTCACAAACACAAGGACAATGCAGATGATCTATAAAAACTGGGTATTTATCACAGTGATATATTCCTGTTACCGCACTACCATCATTTAGCCATTGATTCAGGGGAAGCAAACGGGTAGGATATCAAGATGTGACGGCAGTGGAAAGGAAGTTAAAAAAAGCTCATGAAAAATCAAAGGTGGCTTGCACAGCCAAATCCTTTTTCTCCTGTTGGAAATGACTTGGGCAGCCTATAATCATGCTGAAAAGCCATATTTAACATTAGAAACACTTTTTCATGGAGTGCCTTTGTGGTACAGCGGGTTAAGGATCCAGCATTGTCACTGCAGTGGCTCAGGTCACTGCTGTTGTGCAAGTTCAGTCCCCAGCCTGAACTTGGAATTTCCACATGCTGCAGGTACGGCAAAGAAAGAAAAAAAAAAAAAAAAAAAAACCTGAAAACAAAAAAACTCATTTTTTCACGAGGAAGCAGTTTTTCACATGCATGTGTAATATATAGTACAAATACATTTCAGAAAAATTTTAATTGAGCCTAAATATTCTTTCTTGAAGTCAGGTTTGTACACATTCAAATGTCTAAGGGAAAAAATATTTTATTTTTTATCTATCTATCTACCTATCAACCAATCATTTATTTTGGTGGTTTGGTACATAATAATTTTCCATCAACTGCCACATAAGATCAACTGGTAAAGTACAGCCAATTATTTATAAAACTCTAGAAATAACCCCTATGGATACAAATATTTTTGCCAATTCTACTATATTTTAAGCACTGCTGAGCAGAAAAGAAATCTAACTTTGGTGAAAGTACCACATAGATAATTTCAGAATAAATGCAAGAGTAACCTGGATAGCTGTTAAGATTTTATTTAAATAACTTTAATGTAGTTCCATAAAGTATATTTTAGGATGAAAACAAGTAACAAAAGAATGCAAAACTTTTGCATACTCCAGAGAACACAAACACTAAATGAGACAAAACAGGTGTTTCCCAGTTCAAGTTTTCCATTTTGTCCTTTATTTTACAACAAGGGGTCAGCCCACCACTACTCTCAAGCCAAATTTGCCTCAACATCACTTTTGCAAATAAAGTTTTATTGGAACACAAACACATCCACTTCTGATGAATTATCTATGGCTGCTTTCACATTGTGGGGTCAGAGTTGAGGCCATCTGACCCACAAAATCTAAAACATGTACTATCTGGCCTGTTACAGAAAGCGTTTGCTTGCTGAGGTCTGTCACGGGCAAAACATAGACAACACATCAAAGTGGCTGCCATGCCCTCCAACCGCTACCTTGTCTAGTGGTGGCTGGACTATCCCCCTATCTCAGAAAGACTGTCTTAGCATCTTCCCTGTGTCTCTGATATGACAAATCTTTTTCTCAAGTACCCTCTTTTGCTCTGGGCTGGCACGAACAGTTTTCCCTGCCACTGGAGCTGCTTATGACAGCTTCCAAACGATCTTACACTTTCATTCTTGACTCCTTCTAAAATTATGGGCACAAATATTCCCTTGTGCTAAGCTTGGACAGACAGTGATTTATACATTTGTTGGCAAAATGGGAACCTTGATTAGAATCGATAATATCAAATAGCTGCCATTAATTAAAAATGCTCCCAACAAAGCCTCTGCAGCTGAGTTTTGTAAATGGATATGGTCTTGATTGATTAGGGAATGGGGTGGATGCATAGTGAAAGGAATTGATTTTTGGGTTTTTTTCTTTCCAAGATACTGGTAGCATACAATTGATTTATAGTATCATTAGTGTTGTTATGGTTCTAAGCATTTTTTAATTGCCCTTGTTATTTCTCCTGAAACCTACGAATTATGGAGGAGTACATTATTAAATTCCCCAACACCTGGGGTTTATACTCTCTTTCTACTGTGGATTTCCAATGGACTACCTTGTGGTCATTCTCTATATGTGAGGTACACGTTTGTGTGTGTATAGTGTACCAGGCTTCTTCATGTCATTACTTAAAACTTGTGTCTACTTTCTAAGGTTCTATTATCTTGATCTACCCACTTCTCATAAAAGCAAGTGAAAATCTTTACTGCTGGTGTTCATAGTTACTCCTCTTAGTAATTCTGGCACTTTCCTTTTGGAAGTCAAGGTGCCTACAATTTCGCATTGTTCTATTTTTTGCCCTTTTGTGGCTATTACATAGCAGTTTATTTTACGGAAACAACTTGCATATTAAATTCTATAATATGGCATATTAGTATTTCTAAACTTTATTTTTATTAGGGTCCTTGATTTTATTTAGCTGTGTCAGTTGTATATCGTTGGATTTTTCATAAGTAAATCAACTGACAGTGATGATAATTCCTGATATATTAGAATTATGTCCACTGTTTTATTTTGTGTTTTCTGTATTGCCATCCTTCTCCTTTCTCTTTCCTTCTACTTTTTTTTTTTTTTTTTTTTTTTTTTTTTAAGGTGGCACGCTCAGCATATGGAAGTTTCCAGGCTAGGGGTTAAATCAGAGCTGTAGCCACCAGCCTACACCACAGCCACAGCCATGCCAGATCCAAGCCGCATCTGCAACCTACACCACAGCTCCAGGCAACGCCAGATCCTCAACCCACTGAGCAAGGCCAGAGATCAAACCCGCCACCTCATGGATGCCAGTCAGGGGTCATTATCACTGAGCCACCATGGGAATGCCTCCTTCTACTTCTTAACTTGACTGTTTCCTTTCAATTCGTCTCAATTTCAGTTATGTTTTATAGACATAGTGGTTCTTTTCATTATGTACTTTACATTAATTTGTCTAATAAAATCTGAAATTATTCGGTCATTGCACATTCCATCAAACCACTGCATTACTAAGCTGTTACTGTTACCAAAGTTCTTATTTTCCATGTTATTGCACGATGCTATGTTTACAGTCAGCATTTCATTAAGTCAGCTGGTATTCTATGCACTTCTGTACCCACCATGCCTTGAACCCCACCTCTTACCATCTCTTACCGTCTTCATGCATCTTCTTGGCGAAGAACAGCCTGGAGTAGTTTTTAAAGGGTGGTTCTCTAGTCTTTGCATACAGACTTGGCATGTGAAAAAATGGCTGTATTTGAGGCTTGCTCTCGAATGTAAAGATGGCATCTGCTTTCCTTCTAGCCTGGATAATCCCAGATGAGAAGCCCACTGTTAACTGGACTGTCTTTTCCTTGGAGGGAGTCGGAAATCTCACTGTGGGAGCTGAAGAATTTCTCTTCACTCGCAAGGGTCTGCAACTAAATATGATATGCCATGGAATGAGTTTATATTGATTCCCCTTTCCAGCTCATAGAGTGCATCTTTGACGAGAAGATTTCAATTCTGGATAATTGCTGCTATTACTTCATTCAACCCCATTCACGTTCCAGCCCTTTATCTCTGATGAAATACCTAATAAAATAATACTAAGCATCTCATTCTGGTCTCCAAATCTCACAGCTACCCTTTTATATTTCTTTTAAAACATATATTTCTTGCTACTGTTTGTTCAAATGTTGTAATGACATCTAATCACCAATTTCTCTTTGAATACATGTGGTAAGAGTTTATCTCCAAAACAGATATTTTTGTTTTTTTTTAACGGATAGTTGCTAAATTTTTCTACAATTTCTAACATTTTATATTTATTTTTACTGTCTTCAAAACTTCCCTGTCCTTTTCGAAACAATGTGTTTATTCATTTCAGCATCTTAAATACATTAATTTTAAACTCTTAGACTGTTCGAGAACACTCTTTTCGGGATCATTGATTTTTAAGTGTTGGTTTTATTGATTGTAATCCATTCTTACAATTGGTTTCTACCCGGGTTTTGGAATTTCGGATCAGGGCTCATTTAAAGGGCTGATTTCTGTATTCTCTCTTTTCTATGTCTTTCTCCTTCCCTCTTTTCCTCCCTCTTCTTTCCCTCCAGGCTTCCTTGTGTGTAATGATTTCATGAGTGGCTGAACCTTCAATCCCCTTGCGACAGTGAATTTTATGTACCAACTTGACTGGACGATGGTGCTCAGAATTCGGTCAAACATTTCTCTGTATATTCTGTGAGGGTGTTTTGGGGGAGATGAACAGTTACACTGGTGGCCTTTGAATAGAGCAGACTCCTCCCCACAGTGTAGGTGGGCCTTATCCAATCAGGTGACAGCCCGAATGGAACAAAAAGACTGGCCTCCCTTGAGCAAGGAGGAATTCTGCCAGCAGATGACCTTCAGGCTTGCAGCCAACACCTGCCCTTCCCTGGATCTCCAGCCTCCTGGCCTCCTGAGGATTTGGAACTTGATAGCTTCCATGATTATGGAGACAATTTCTTATCATACACCTCTCTCACTCTGTCTCTCTTGCTCTCTCCATATATGTATGGATATATGTGTGTGTATATATATATATATATATATATATATACATACACACACACATATATAGATCATACACACATATATACCCGTGTATATTCACATGTATGCACACACACAAATACCTCTGCACACACCTTTAACGATGAGTTAAGTTTCTTTGGAGTGTAATGACTAATGTACATACTCCAAACTCTGTCTACATGAGATACAGTAATAGCATTTCAGGCCTTCTGCCTGGTGAAAGGGAAACTCAGCTAGAACAGATCTTGTCCCTGAATGACTGGATGACTAGCTCCAACGATTGGTGTTGAGGCTCTATCTGTGTCCTTCAGTCTCTCTAAAACCCCAGCTGGCAAAAAGTCAGAGCTTCAGGCAGTGGTCCGAAGCCCCCTTTTTCTGCAAACCTCTTCATTGGGGTAGAAAGGGGAATCTCACCTAAGCTCCTGACAGGTCACCGTGAACCTGGATCCATGAACCCTATGACAAGAAATTCACAAACCACATCTTAGCAAATACCAAGTATGGATATATCTACCTTCTTTCTGGGATAATCAAAGAATGGAAAAGAGTGATGACTTCTATGAAAATATACTTTGAGAAATACATTTTGGAGAAAAGGAACCTCACTGACAAGCACCAGAACATTCAGATCATTGTTTGTGATGAAAGAAGTTTCATGATTGACTGACGGCATCCCTGGGCACCATGAAGCCATGGTTTCTACAGAAAACAACTTGCCCTCCAGGTTGAGGTTAAAAGGTGTGATAAGCTACAGGGAAATGACGTTCTCTATAGAATATTCCTCTACTTGTCTCAATCTTATCCCTCTTTCAGATCTCAGATTAAACATTTATTTAGTTATTTATTTATTTGCCATGCTCAGACCTCACTCATCCTCCCCATCCCAACCACCAATAACTGGTTTAATTTCTCTCTCACTTGCTCCTAGGACAAGCTGGTTTGCCCTATTGGCACATTCCAGAGAATACTGTCATAACTGGCTTATTATACGTGTCATTCATAGTGAAATGTAAATCTTTTAAGTGCAGAGACTTTTTCTACCCGATGGATAGTTGAGCTGCCTGTGCCTGAATCCAAGTGTGGCACATAATTAGCCCCCGGTTAGTATTTCTTGGATCGCTGACTGGCTTCTCTTATCTTCATTAATAATAGCCTTGCTATTCCTGGGCATTTATGGTCTAAGCACAGAAGTATTCCTACGGGATTTTATCAATCTGTAGTATGTTTTACAAAACATTTGATTCATTGAGATACTCTCTTTTCTTGGTGCATGTAAACACTGTTATCTTTCTCTGCAGACCCCTCAGCTTCTCCTAGGAGAGAATAAATGATTCTCGCAGCCTTCCATGCTATCCTTCCTTTGCCTGTATAGAGGCTGATGGTTTACGATTTCCCCCCTAGACTTTCCCACAGAGGGGGACACAAACCCAAGAAGAATTCCAGCTTAAAAAACAAGTCTTAGTCTTTTTAAAATCTTACTTGGCTCTAGAACAAACTAGAAATTTTACCAGCACTTAAAAAAAAAAAAAAAAAGACCATTTCATCTCAGTGGCACTTTGAACCTATGATTACAGAAAAGCAAATTTAGAATATAAGCACCCTGTGACAATTTTTTTTCCCCACGTCCTCAAAAATCAGAGAGCCAGTCCAGGGCTCAGAGGAATGAGCGGTCTGATGTGATTGCAGAAAGGTTTGAACTGATTGCAGCATTCTGCCTCCTCATCAGCAAGAAGAGCCCAGATGGCCTTTGTAGGAAACAGAACCCCCAGGGGGCAAAATCATCATGGCTCCTACCTCAAAGGCATTACCAGGCCATTACACAATAACTGAAGTGAGTTCTGGGAGAAAGCTGCCCCGCCCCCGCAGGTCTTCACCAATTAACCTTTGGAAAACTCTTCAAAAGGCAAACTGTCATTTAAAAAGGCATTAGTGGAGGATGATGTCAGGCAGAACCGTCCTTACATAACCAGCACCTGAAAAGATGAGCCACATAACAAAGGAAGAAAGGGAGACTCCATTCAAGGCAAAGATTTCTTCCCCTTCAGACTCTTTAACTTTTCAAAAGAGTGGGGAAGAGGGAAATAAAGGCATCCTCCTGTCGGCATCTGAAGGTCTCGGGAGAACTACAGAGTCTCAAAATTAATTTTAATAGACATTTTCGCTACTCGACTTGCAAGGATTTATCAATAACCCAGAGGAGTACAGATTTGCGTCAAAGTTCATATAAGCATTCTGGTTCCCCTAAGCCATGGAAGGAAGTTGCTCTCAAACATGTTATTATAAGTTTTCCCTCTAAAGGGCAAAGACCAGCTGAAACAAGAATAGTACCAGCAGGGAAAGGAGATGAGGGGCTGGGTCATAAGATAAGAAAATAGCAAAATGCTTTAATGCAACACTGATTTGCATGTTCTCTCACTGCCATTCTGACTGCCTTCCTGTAGGTGGAAATGGCAGAACTTTGTTCTATCAGGTCCAACTTAACTAAGCCAATCAAGGCAAGTAGGTCCTGGCAGGAGGAGTATACAGAACGTCCCTCTCCCCCACTCATCTGCCTTGACAAATGCCAATCCCTGCAATTATCCTTGGTATCAGAGCCACTGGCTAATTTACATGGATATCTGTGAGTCCAGAATATTACAGAGGTAACATCAAAACGTCCTTCTGCAGGTTGAATGTATTTGGAGCCTCTAGCCAAATCAAAGGGGTTCTCAAAGAGGAATATGCCAAGACACATTGTAACTCAAGTGACAAAAATGAAAGATAAAAAGAGAATGCTACAAGGAGCAAGGAATAAGCAACAGATGACATACAAGGGAGCTCCCATAAGGCTATCAGCTGACTTTTTAGCAGAAACTCTGTAGGCCAGAAGGGAGTGGCACAGTACACGCAAAGCAATGGAAGTGAAAAACCTATAACCAAGAATACTCCACCCAGCAAGGCTCTCCTTCAGATTTGGAGGAGAAACCAAGACAAGCTTTGTTTGCTTTACAGACAAGCAAAGGCTAAACTTCAGCACCACCAAATCAGCTTTACAACAAATGTTAAAGGAACTTTTCTAGGCAAAGACTAAAAAATCAAAGGCCACAATTACAAACGAGAAAGTTATGAAATGGCAAAGCTTGCAGGTCAAGGCACACATACCGCGAAGGTAGGAAATAATTCACACACTAAGCTGGTAGGAGGTTAAAAGACAAACGTAGTTAACGCATCTATATCCACAATAAGCGGTTAAGGGATACACAAGACTTTGATGGAAAATATGATAGCAAAATAGTAACGGGAGGGGAGTAGAATGTAAGTGCAGGGCATTTTAAATGTTTTTAAAAGTAAGAGATCAGCAGCTTAGAACATTCATATATATATATATATGTATGTATGTATATGTATATATGTATATATTTTATACATGTAGACTCATATATATATATATAGAGAGAGAGAGAGAGAAAGGCTCCTATACAAAAATATCATGATAAACACAAACCAAAATTCTATAACAGACATACACACACATAAGAAAAAGGAATCCAACTTAACACTGGCAATAGTCATCAAATCACAAGAGAAGGAAAAAGAAGGAGACAGACAAATTGAGGGGTTTCTATTGGCAGGAAGAGGACACCTCTTGACCACGGGAGCATCACGGCTGGTGTCCTATACTTGCAACGGGACCCAAGTGGTGACAGTGAAGCGGGTTCTGGCAAAGCCACTGGCCAAGGCCATGAGGCCCCTAACCTTGGGAAGAATGACTCCATACGTGCGGATAAAGGAAAAGGCTGTGACTTGACTTGGAATCTCTCCCCTGAGCACAGAAAGTGAACCAGCAGCACAAACACACTCAAAAGCACAGGTGTCATCAGCGGCCCCATGCTGAAACAGAGCTGCTCCAAAGCAGTGTTTCTGCAGCCCAGCCTCTGGGAGGCATCTGAAAACACAAGTGACTTGGGCTTTTCCCTGAAGCCTGCTTTACCCTGGGATGTTCTTGCTCAAAGGATAAGCCATGAGCCTCCTCCGTGCTCTTCTGAATACCATACAGGCCAGGAATTTACATCTCCATCTGTTTCCTCTTCCTTTGGTGGCTATCTGGTCCCCCCTCAACAAAAATAACAGCAAAAACCAGGAGATCCTGCTGCCAAACAGCACCTCTGCTCATGAAGAGACAAAAGCCCTTAGCACCTATGTAATGTTTGTCTGCAAATATGAGCTACGCCAGCCTGGTTTAAGATGCTTGAGAAGGCTGAGCTGTGCTAACACAATTAATTTGCTCATTACATACATCTTCATCAGCAGGGGAAAGGTAAATTCCAGGCCAGCCAAGGATGGCATTAAAAATTCCAAACGAGGGCGTCTGACAGCAATGAGTATTGAATGTCGGCAAGTGTTTTTCTCTTCCCATACGACCAACGTTATTTAATTCACAGCCAGTGTGCTATTCCCTGTGCCCATGTCAATAATACTAACCTTTTACAATCGCTTAACAGAATCATATTATAGCCCTGGTTGAGAATTGAGCCATTGGCAGCTGAGTGTCTGGCCTTGGTTACGGGCTGTTACGTTGCAAACCCAGGGATGTGGGAAGGGTGCCTCTCCACTGAATCTTGCAAAGTTGGGGTCCCCTTTCCCCAGATTCTCCCCCACCTCCTTTCATCTCCCCTTAAATGTTTGTTGCTGTCTTTACTCCAGAATGTGCACTGTGGGTCCCGTGCAGAGGTCTGAGCATCTCCCTGTGTGGACGACACGATTTCTACGCGTTAAGCGTTGACGCGCTCCCTTACCCATCTCTCACGCGGCCTCCTCCATGCAGGCTTCTCTGAGACGTTGAGTCCTGGGACTCTTTACACGTCCTCCCAATGACACTTATCATTTTTTCCCTGATTATATCTATTTGCATTCAAATCTTACGCCTCCAGCTCTCTCAAAGAATAGGGAATAAGACTTTGCTGTGATTCTAAACTCATTTCTCGCCTGGGCTGTAAGAGGCATTCAAGCACAAAGCACTGCATTCTGATTACTGACTTGCCCTGCCAAAGCAGGAGAGCCTCTAGGGAGTATGATCTATGTACCTTCAAGGGCAGAATCCGAGGTCTCCCCTCCAGGGAAGTTGGTTCTGCTCTTGTAGCACCAGAAATTCCATGGAGAGAAATAAGTTGTTTTCCACAGAGCAGCAGTGTCTCCAAATCAATTGTCATGGAAAGATAGTGCACTGTTACCTACACATTCTGATTATCAGATGGTTTTACGGGGACAAAAAGAGGCGCAGGAGACCGAGCAAGGACTGGCTACTTACGTGGGAAGAGAGACCAAAGAGAGATAGGGCAGAAATGAAGATGGACGAGTCCAAAATGAAGTTAGGTCAACGCCATCACATTTTCCCCCAGAGGCTTCTCTGCAGGTGTCAGGCAGCAGCATCCTAGATGGTTACGGCCTTGAGGTTACTCCATGTCTCCTCTGGACCAGCCACTGCGCACAAGCTCTCCTCCGCGTGACCTACTGCAGGGCACGACGTATGAGACACCTGTCTCCAGGTTGTGCTCCCTGTACTGGGTTGGCCACCTCTGCAAAACATCAGATATTCCTCAGCCTTTTATTAGAACATGAGACCTCCAGGAGTATATTTGATTTCAGTTACAAAACTTGTTCTTCTTTCCATCCAATTTGGATTTCCAGACCCACTGAACTAAGCTGAGAGTCCATTCCACGTCACTTCTCCATATGGTCACCAAGATAATTAGGAAGTGAACTAACTACATGTATTAGGCAAGGGGGAAAGACATGACAACTCAAACTCTACCTTCTGCTAAAGTGTTCAAAGAGCCCAGTGGACTTGTTTATAATAGGAGGCCATCCAAGACAGAGAGATGCATGCCGACATGCCACAGACCAGGCATGAACTGGGTAACAGCACGTGCAAATGGCCCGCGAGATGCGCAATGATCCAACAAGGAGCAGATTATCTAAGCTACCTCACATTTTTCCTGCTGAGTACATGCAAGTGACATATTTCAACATTTTCCACTGTGTGTTTCTCCATGCACGGGAGGCTTTGATTTACCAGCTGTAACGAGCAATGGAAGCTTCTCAAAGTTGAGTGACTCATTTCACTTTGGGACAGTTAGGGCCAAGAGAATTAATTCAATAAAATGTTCTCAGCTGCACGCATGGCCGCAGCTAACCCATCTGCAACGGCGCCTGACAGATTCACCTTCAAGTAATTACATGTTCCAGAGAAGGAAAACATAAGCACAGATGGAAAACCTTGTTGCTGTCATTAAATAGGGCTGCTAGATCCAATGATGTGGAAGGAACAAAGGCACCTGGGCAGGATGGGGAACAGGTGACAGCCCTTTGGCAGTGACCCTCCCTACAAACCAGGGAATCAGAGCATGTGGCTTGGTTCCACGAGTAAACCCCTCCCCGCTCAGCAACTACTCTGCATCTTCCTTTTCTCATTTATTAAATGAAAAATAGTAATACCAGGGACAGGGATATTCTGGAGAGAAAAATTAAAAGATATAATAAGGGAAAAGATCTTTGACATAAAACACTTTAAGGCAAGTTGCTGTTGATTAAAAATTGACTTTTGCACATAATGGCTGCTCAATTAACTTTAGATGCTTCTGTGGGAGACCCAGGTCCTCCTCGCTGCTAAATTCAGTGGATTCTGTACAGTTGTCACCCACTATGGCCTCTCCAGCTTTCTCGTGGCTTTTGTTAGCCCTTTTAGAAAAACCTCTCTTGGTTCAACTTTGTCACTGTCTTTTGACTCCAACCCAAACTGCAACTGCATGCAGGGTCTCCCACAGCGTGGCATCTTCTGTGCTCTCCAGAAGTTCCGTCCTGGGGTCAGCTCCTCTGCCCTGGTTGTCCCTGCCTCCCAAGTCCTGCCCTCATGGCCACTGACCCCCATCTAGGGTGTCTCCATCTGAAGCCCCTTTCCTCAGCATCCCCTGAAAACCCAACAGTCATGTCTCCAGCCCCTTCCCCTACAGGCAGCGCTGCTCAAGTCCACAGTCACCTTTGTGTCATAAGCCACAAACAACCGCCACTGTTCACTATCTCTTCATGCCCTGCTCTCACCCAGCTCATCCCAAGTCACCTGTTGGCCTTGGGCCGATGTCTTCAATCATTCACGTCAGCCACAAAGAAGATGCTTTTCACACCTTCACTAAATTATTGCAAATAACTGCTCTTGATTTCCACAACCTCCAGACTTGCCCGCCATTGCAAACTGGTCTTTCTAAAGCTGAAATCTTGTCCTGCAGAACTTAACACCCGTGCCCCCACCCAGCCCCCGCCACCACCCCCATGCCTCTGCTTTGCCTCCAGGAGAAGCCAAGTCCTTGGTGACCTTGCTGACTTCCTGCGGTGGGTGGAACTGACAGAGTGCTCCTGCACTCGCATCCATCACAGCAGCATCGGTATGAGGTTCCACCTCCCACGGGCTGCGCCCCATCAGTGATGAAGTGTGATGGAAACACTAACACACATCCATTTCGGGGGGGGGGCGGGGGACTCCTGTGCTGGCTTAAGTTCTCCCCGGGGGCTCCGTTGAACCTTCCTGAGAGCTCAAGGCCATCTGAGATGCCTCTACCCAGCCTTCTCTCACTTTGTTTCAGGTCTGACCTTCCTGTGATCAGAACCCTCTGGCAGCCTCCCCCCAGTGCCTTCCTAATTTCCTTCCACACAGGCAGCTTCCCTAACAAAACCCTGGAGAGATGAATGCTGCCTTGATGTCTCCTTCCCAGGACATGAACACATGTCATGATCATTTATGTTTCAGTTTTGCAAATTCCCACTTGTACCGCTGGTTGCCGTCACGTGTTCTCACATTTTTCTCTTCTCTCTGTTGTCACTATTGTTCTGCTCGGGATCAGTCCCTGCTCAGAGATAGGGCATCCCTTTCTTTTAGGGAAATGAGGTGCCTCTCCTTGGTAATTACCTATCCTACCACGGACTCGTCTCTATTCCCCGTCATCATTGTGGGTTTCCCATCTACCTCCCCTGTTACAACGTGAGCTTCTCAAAGGCACCCCAGGCAACGTCTGCACCTGGAGCCCAGTACAACGTATGACTCTCCACTTGGGGACTGGCCCAGGCTCACATTCAGATGTCGTCTGGTTGGCGGCTACTGCTGTGTAACACACCTTCCAAAACTCAGTAGCTTAAAACAGCCACCGCTGTACTATGTGCACTCAAGCAGAGGAGAGGGTACGTGCAATCTCTGTTCTATCCGGGGCTTCCGCTGGGGTAGCTCAAGCAGCTGGGGATGGCAGTGGTCTAGGTGGGGGCTGCAGTGTCTACCCGGGCTGTGGTGGTTCCTTGCCTTGCACGCCTCATGCCTGGCCTGGGATGGCTGAAATACATCATGAAGGACCAACGTCTCTCTCCACATGGCCACCCTGGGCTTCCTAAGAGCCTGGTAGCCTCAGAACAATCACACTTCACATGTGAGTGCCTTACAGAGGAGACGCTCTATGTGGCAGGGGGAAATAATCTTCTGACTGAGTCTCAGCAGTCCTAGAATGTCCCTTCTGCTGTATCCTATTCATCACAGCAGCCCCAGGCCAGCCCACCTCCAGGAGTCATCTGATGGTGGTCATCTGAAGACACGGGACCTCAAGACCGCATCTTAAATGAGACTCACCCAGAAAGACCTCCTTTTTAGACACTGCATCTCAAGTACACGGTCCCTACTCGCAACCGTGTCCGCGTGTATTCCCTTCCCCACCTGTGTCAGCCTGTGATGTCTTGTCCACATGTCTAATTGTTTACGGACTACTCCTCTGCTAGAATATAAGCCCCGTGGAGACAACCTCACTTGAATTCCTCGCTCCCGACACCGGGCGTGGAATGGACTAGATGCTGGTTGTTAGGTGTGCAAACAAGAGAGAGACTTCCTAGGCAGCAACTTTGCCTCCTAAATTAGACCCAGTTTCTATACAAAGACTGCCTTCTGAACCCCTCTTAGTGCCAAAGACAACACGAGGTTCACAAAGCATCCATGCACCTCTGCTGAATGACAATAACAATCTTAGTTCTCACCCAGAAGTTTCCTGGAGGCGCATTCTTCAAGCATCTTTAGTGGAAACCATCTTTTACAGGAAAGGCCCCTGGAGAAGATCATGAGGCTATGACTCATACCCCGTATGCTTGTTCCCTCTGTGTCATAAGGAAGGGCCGCCTGCCATTACATTTCCTGCCCTGGGAGTTTATCCCCCGAAGGCCCAGCCAGAGGCGGAAGAGTGAAAAAATGAAGAGCAGTGGACCCCGCACAAGTCCCTCCTCTCCTCTGAGCTCCTGAACCCACAGACTTGTGTTCGCTGAGATAATACACGTAAAGAACTTGTTGCCAAGTCCAGTGTGAGCTGGGGGTTCCAGGCAGGACATGCTCTGCATCTCTAATGCCCGTGGTTACAAAAGGGCCTTGTCTCTACGTCTGAAAGTCTACACTGGATGCATTTGACATGCTTTACATCGAAGGGAATGGATAACTTTGGTCTTTTCAAACAAAGAGGAAACGAAAGGACACGGGAAAGGACCACGAGAAACACAGCGCTCGAATTCCACCTGAACGAACACAAGTGAAAAATCCTTCTGTTGAGATGTTTGGTACTGGCTTCAAACTGATTCCTAACTGGCCCCGGGAGACGGTGGGGGGTCACATTTCCTCTGTACATGAAGGCCATCAGAACAAAGCAAGGCTGACTTCTGTTAATTTTCTAAACTACACTGCCCGAAAAAGGTCACAGAGAAAGAACTGGTATTTGTAAGCAAACTAATAAATCATAAACACTTATAATATTAAAATTCTGGACACCACAGAGACAAAAAAAAAAAAGAGATTCCAAGACTTAATGCAAGCAAATAATGCTACGTTCACTGGACGGACCTTTCAGAAGCATATTAAGAAAGCTATTTCAAAGGCACAAACAAAAATGTACATCCTGCTCAAATACCCATGACCTCTAGTTTCATGCACGGAAAAAAGATGATCTGGTTTATAAATCACACTGGTCACTAACTTATTCTTTTTTCCTTCCTCCTACGCTCAAGATTTTTACCCATTCACCAAATAATGAAAAGCTGTCCCAAAAAGGAGCCAGATGAAAAGAGAACTACAAAATAAAAGCAGTTCCTTTTTGCACACAAGATTCTCTTGTCAGCTTGTGGATAGCTGGAAGGGGGGGACCTCATATTTAGATCACATGACGTTATGCCTTCTCTCGCCTGTTCAGAGTGACACGTGCAAGTATGTTCTTGCAAATAAAATATGTGGTATCAAGAAGGAGGGAGTGGGAGGGATCGGGAGCTTGGGCTTATCAGACACAACCCAGAAAAGATTTATAAGGAGATCCTGCTGAATAGCACTGAGAACTATGTCTAGATACTCATGTCGCAACAGAAGAAAGGGTGGGGGAAAAAACTGTAACTGCAATGTATACATCTAAGGATGACCTAACCCCCTTGCTGTACAGTGGGAAAATAATAAAAAAAAAAAAAAAAAAAAAAAAAAGAAGTAGAGCCCATTGGAAAGACAATTAAATGTGAAGAAAAGGACAGAGGGGGCACTGATGATTTGGGGGGGCAGGCAGCACATAAAAGGTATGGAACTTGGTTGGAGTTCCCGTCATGGTGCAGTGGTTAACGAATCCCACCAAGAACCATGAGGTTGCCGGTTCAATCCCTGCTCTTGCTCAGTGGGTTAACGTGAGCTGTGGTGTAGGTCGCAGGCACGGCTCGGATCCTGCATTGCTGTGGTTCTGGCGTAGGCTGGCAGCTACAGCTCCGATTAGACCCCTAGCCTGGGAAACTCCATATGCCGTGGGAACAGCCCAAGAAATGGCAAAAAGACAAAAAAAAAAAAAAAAAAAATAAGTCTACAAATAACAAATGCTGGAGGGGGTGAGGAGACAAGGGAACCCTCCTGCACTGTTGGTGGGAATGTAAGCTGGTACAACCACTATGAAGAACAGAATGGATGTACCTTAGAAAATGATACACAGAACTACCATATGACCCAGCAATCCCACTCTTAGGCATATATCTGGACAAAACTTTCTTTAGGAAAAAAAAAAGGTATGGAACTTGGTGAAAAGTATGCTATTATTTTTTAAATATTTCTTCATTAGATAATACAAGTGTATAATTGTTCACTATATCAAAATCATATAAAGACCTCTTCTTCAGTTTAGGTAATACTACACACGAGGAGTGAGCAAACTTTTTCCCTTGAGGGCTAAATAGTCAAAATTTTCCTCTGCTGTTCTAGCATAAGCATGGCCACTGATGAGAGGTATGTAAATGGTTGTGACCACATTCTAATAAAACTTTATTTACAAACGCAGATGGGGGGCCAAATGTGGTCCATTTGTGGTTATTTGCTGACCGCTGCAATAGAACATCATAAAGCTATGGTTCCTAAAATAGAGACAACTCTACAAGCGAAAACATACTCTAAAGTGCATGTGCACAGGCTGAGGAAGGTGAGAAAAAGGCACTCAACATCATGTCTGTTTGGCTCCATAGTTAGCAGCTACTGAAGACATAGGACTCTGTCCTGCTGTTCCCTTGTGGTCATTCCCCTGCCCCCCAATCCCTTGCAACCGCTGATCTGCTCTCCATCACTAGACTTTGTCTTTATGAGAATGTGAAATACATGGAATCACCTAGTATGTCATTCTTTGACATGGGCCGCCTCCCTCATGCAAGACCACGAAAATTCATCCGAGTTGTTGCGCGTATCAAAAGTTTGTTTCATTTTATTGCTGAGTGGTACACAATCGTATCCAGGCAGCTTTTTTTTTTAAAGTCCATTTGCCTGTTAAAGCATATCTGGGTTGTTTCTAGGTTTTGACTATCACAAATAAATCTGCTGTGAACATCTGGGTAGAGATTTTTGTGGAAACAGAAGTTTTTGTTTCTCTGGGGTAGATACCAAAGAATGGTTCCACTCTGTTGTATATGAGGCGTCTATTTCACTTTATACAAAACTGCCAAGGCTTCTTCCAATCCAGAGGTTTTCTAACCATTGCACTTGCTGTTTTTCTACATCCAGCCAGGGAAGGTCCCACACGTGCTGTCTGAGCGACCCCGAGCAAGCTCTTTAGCTTGCTATCACCAACTAACTGCTAATACCACCTTATAGGAGTTCCCACTGTGGCTTAGTGGGCTAAGAACTCAACTAGTGCCCACAAGGATGCGAGTTTGATCCCTGGCCTTGCTCAGTGGGTTAAGGATCTGGCATTGTCATGCGCTGTGGTGTAGGTCGCCAATGCGGCTTGGATCCAGCATTGCTGTGGCTGTGGTGTAGGCTGGCTTGCAGACATAGCTTGGGTCTGGTGTTCCTATGGCTGGTGTAGGCCAACAGCTACAGTTCCAGTTCGACCCCTAGCCTGGGAACTTCCATGTGCCTCAGGTGCAACCCTAGAAAGACAAAAAAATAAATAAATAAATTTAAATAAATAAAAGCATTGTCTAGTTTTAACGATGGGAATCACCATGGTTCTTATTTCACAAGGTTCCTGTGTATTAATGAGATGATGGGGGCTAGAGACTTAGGCTGGTCTCAAAGAGGGCAACTCCATTCCCAGGGACACTGGCAAGGCCTGGGGACATTTTCACTTGTCACAACTGAGGGAGATCCTATGAGCATCTGATGGGCAGAGACCAAGGATGCTGCTAAACATCCTACAATGCACAGGATGGTCCGTCCCCAGAGATTTATCTGGGCCCAGATGTCACTGACCCCAAAGTTGAGAAGCTCTGGTCTACACACAGAAAACACTCAACAGGAGTTACTGTCGTGGATTAGCGGTTAACGAATCTGATCAGCATCCATGAGGATGCAGGTTGGATCCCTGGCCTTGCTCAGTGGGTTAAGGATCCAGCGTTGCCATGAGCTGTGGTGTGGGTTGCAGACACGGCTTGGATCCTGTGTTGCTGTGGCTGTGGCGTAGGCCAGTGGCTATAGCTCTGACTGGACCCCTAGCCTAGGAACTTCCATATGCCACAGGTGCAGCCCTAAAAAGCAAAAAATAAAAAATAAAAAAATAAAATTTAGATTTTTAAAAATTACCAAAAATCAAGAAGGAATGAAGGGACATCACTACCAACCCTACAAAAATGAAAGGATTATAAGAAAAAAGAAAGAAAGAAAATCCTCCACAGACACCCACAACATCATCAGCATGATATTTATTCAAACTCAGTGTATTACTCAAGATACTCAAGAACTCCAGGCAAGTAAACTCCTCAAAAGGAATACAGACTTTAAAGGAAAAGACGCAACCCAGTATCTTCCTGAAATCAAGGACGTGAATATGTAATTAAAATAAATCAACACTGATTTTTTTTTTAACTTCTGGAGAAAATGTCTGATTTTAGGAAGCTCCCTTGAACACCCTGCATTTGTCTAGAATCCTAGTCTGATTATCACCCATGCTAAAAACAATAAAGAACAAATATTTCCACATTTCCCCCCACAAAATAAATTATCTTTTCAAATCCTAAAACGCACTGTGAAAGAAACATTTAAACGCTACTGGTCATCTATTCCAATCAGGTCTGTACAGACAGACCTGACTTACAAGCACAGAAGACTCCTGTAGGTCTAACCTAAGATGAAGCTGAGATAGTCAAAGGAAAGCATAAAATAGTCCTGCCGTACCGAGTGAATTTCACAAGGGTTTGTTCCCTCAGGGCCTCTCCCCTGGCCTTATTCTCTCGGTAGATGTGAACAAGTGAAATGCAACACTACGTCTAAGTCCATTTAGCTTGATCAGTGCATTGCCTCAGTCAGCAGCACGACTCTGGGTTTCCTAGACCTGCGGTCTCTTCATCTGCACACAGACCCCAAGCACCGTCAAGGCCCCTTCTGGGTCAAATGTGCTTTGGGGAGGGCCCACCCCAGTCACTGGTAGAACAGTCCTTGGGCAGAGGCCGGGGAGAGGCTTGCAGCCACCTCTCCACTTCTCCTGCAAGACCCAGAGCAGCTGAGAGCAGTAAACCAGCTCAGGTCAGCCAGCCTGGGCTGCCCAGGTAAATCAGATGCATGGAGGGACTGGCAGAAAAATGAGTTTGTTTCTTTATCATTTTAAACACATTTAGAATTTATCCAAAGGGCATCGAGCAGCCTTTACAATAATGTTAATGTGATTTTATTTGCATTTATTGTCGGCCCTGTTTTTTTTTTCCCATTTTGTTTGAGACAGCTTTGTTAAGATGTGAGTCACATATGCAGACCATTCACCCACTGAAAGTGTGTAATTCAGTAGCATATTCACAGAGTTGTGGAGCCACCCCCACAACTGATCTGAAAGCATTTCATCACCAAAAACAAACCCCGTCCCCCTCCTAACCAGCCCACACCTCTTCACATCTGGTTGAGGACTGCGGATAACCGATCAGGGTAAATTTCATAAACCCTTCCAAAGCTGCCCGTGTCTGCTTTCCCCGTTTAACATGATTGCCCTTCTGGTGGTTGTTGTTGCTCTGATCTCGGACTAGATACATTATTGCAAGGGCAGGACTAGGTGAGGAAAACTAACTGGCCTCCAGGACAAAATCTAAGGCAGCACCAAAAGCACTCAGTCATCAAGAAAATGAATACTGTATTGGAATATTGAAAAAATTAAAATGGCATTCCCACGGTGGCTCAGTGGTTTACAGATCTGACCAGCATCCACGAATGTGGGTTTGACCCCGGGCCTCACTCGGTGGGTTAAGGATCCGGCATTGCCGAGAGTTGTGGTGTAGGTCACAGATGTGCTTAGACGCTGTGTTGCTGTAGCTGTGGTGTAGGCTGGCAGCTCCAGCTCCGATTTGACCCCTAGCCTGGGAACTTCTACATGCCACAGGTACAGGCATAAAAAGACAAAAAAAAATTCAGATGGACACAAAATCGCCAGAATTATAAGCTAGAATCCCCTAATCCTTTCTGTGATAAACCGTTATTATAAAAACAGGTGGCCAATCCATGGGCTATAGTTTACCATAAACTATGGCATTATAATATTACATATCTTTGACGGTTAAGGACATTTTTTGATCCATTTTGGGCCTTAGGTAAGTGCCTCACGCTCCTGACCCCTGTCCCAGCCTGGATACTGTTTTCAAGTTTTTCCCCCTTCGTTTTGCCCTTTCCCTGATAAGGGTAAAAAGAAACAAATGTAAAAGCGTAGGAGAAGAGAAGAAAGAAAATCAGATGATCCTCAAACCGAGTTGCCAGGCCTCCGAATAAAGGAGGCCTTCGTGGAAACCTGCTGGAAGAACTCCCCTCCAAAAATGACAACTAAACACACAGAACTTCTGCAGCAACGATGCCCTAAGGGACATGTTACCAAAACTGATGCTGCACAATGAATTTATTAAAACAGTCTTATAGGAGTGCCCATCTGGCTCAGTGGGTTATGAACCCGACTAGTATCCATGAGGATGTGGGTTTGATCCCTCGCTCAGTGGGTTAAGGATCCAACATTGCCGTGAGCTATGGTGTGGGTCACAGGTGCTGCTTGGACCTGGCATTGCTGTGGCTGTGGCAAAGGCTGGCAGCTGCAGCTCCGATATAACCCCTGGCCTGGGAACTTCCATATGCTGCAGGTGCAGCCCTAAAAAGCCAAAAGAGCAAAGAACAAAAACACTATCTTGTGGACATGGTACATACAGGGGTAGTAAAAGTTGCTGATGCTAATTTATTAAGTTAGTAAAAATTACGAAGGAACATAAAAAAGCAGAGTAATCTAATCAGGCTCTGGGACTGAGCCACCTGAGAAAAATATAACCCAGGAGGGAATAATTTCAGGAGTAAAACCCAGAGGAAGACAGGAAAAAAAGCCAATGATAAATGGCCCAAAGAAGCCGTTTTGTTTGGCAAAAAGCAAAGGAAAATGGTGTTTGACTGTGTAAACGAAAGGATACAGAAAACGTCAAAGAGATGATGCCAGACTGTGCATTCAAGGCCTCAGTGAACTTGCTCCCGACCCGATAACCTCACCACCACAATCTCCCCCTACAATGGGTGCTTTTTCTTTGTTTCTTTCTCTTTTTCTTTTTATGGCTGCACGTGCAGCACATGGATGGTCCCCAGGCTGAGTCATATCAGAGCTAAAGCTGCAGCCTAGGCCACAACCAGGGCCACAGCGGATCTGAGCTGCATCTGTGACCTGAGCTGCAATTTGTGGCAACGATGGATCCTGAACCCACAGAGCGAGGCCCGGGATGGAACCCACATCCTCGCAGCGGCAATATCAGGTCCTTCACCCACTGAGACACAGTGGGAACTCCAGAATGGGTGCTTTTAAAAAACCTCTGCTACGTCTGATTCAGGAGCCCAGGATGGGGGACAGACGTCCTGAACACAGCATGAGATCTGGTTCACAGCCTCCGTCAGGCCCGGAGGCTCCTGCTTTATGTGCTTTAGTGCTTCAGCAGCAAGACCGTGCCGCTTCTGTGCTTGCCGAGAACACAGCGCTTGGGTTACACCTGCGCTGTCGCCCTGGAGGCAGTGAACGTCCGTCCCTCTTACAGGCGGGGGCCCTGTGATGAAGCACAGGCCTTTCATGACAAGCCCTGCATGGCTTTCCTCCCTTTTGGGGTTTTGGCGCTGCTGTTGTTGACCGTGGTGAGATCCACAGCGTATAATATAAAGTACATCATGTCCACCACATGTAAGTGTGCAGTTCAGTGGTTCACTCAGAGGACTGTGCGACCATCGCCCCATCCATCCAGAACTCCGTCACCTCCCCAAACTGAAAGTCTGCGCCCTTAACCACGAACTCCCCAAACCTCCTCCCCTGGCCCTTGGTGACCCGACCAGCCTCTACGTTCTGCCCCTGCGAATGTGCCAATTCGAAGTATCTCAGAGATGGGGCGTCCGACAGCATTGGCCCTTCTGTGTCTGGCTTATTCACTGAACACCATGTCCCGCAGGTCCATCTGTGCTGCAGCTGCTGTCAGAACTTCTGAGACTGACTATATTCCAATTTACAAACATGTCACATCTCATCGATGCCTTCCTCCATGGGTAGACATTTGGGGTATGACGCACCACGCTACTCTGAAAATTAATACACAGTATCTGAGTCCCCGTTTCCACACCTTTGGCTTGTCAACTTAGACTGGCTGGGTCACAGGATGATTCTCTACTGAATACTGGAGGATCTTCAAGTGAGACGCACTTTTATTCAGCAGCAACAACATCGAAGGTTAAAACCCTTGACCTATATGTCCATTGTTATGCAATTTCAATAAATAGAAACTAAGCTCGTAAGACTGCCTATGAAACCCTCTACAGAGCTTTAAACAAAGACACAGCACTTAGGGAGGCAAAGGATCCAATCCCTGGTACCTGGCTGAATAACGTGACTCCTGAGGCCACTGTTGCAAGTGCAGTCACATGACAATGGATACATCCTTATTCTTTCGAAATTAGACTAGTTTTAGAAACATCTTGTTAAACTTTACTTCTAGTGAAGTATTCAGTTTTATACGACTATTTGTAGAGGTTTAACTGCGGGAGGGGGGGTGAATCCTGATGTTGAAAGTGAAAGCCCTGCCACACCAGGCACAGGCACGAAACAGGAGTGAGACGACACCCCATCGTTCCTGCACGCTTTAGCCCACATCTGCACTAAAATCACCTCCATCCACCCCCAACCCAGAGCCTCTCCATAAGGCTCCCCTCTTCCCCCACTAAATCTAATAACATATCAGGGAAAATGGTGCTTCTGCCTTACAAATACAAAGGGAATTGTTTATCATCTGCCAAGGTGGGTACAGATCCTTCTAGGTTGTGATTCCTACTCGAAGTGGGGGTCAGAACAAAATGCCATCTGCACACCCCCGTCTAGTCACCCCATCCATGCACCTTGAAAAGTGACGATGACACGGGGGGCACAGAGCCTGTCTGATCCTTAGTGAAGATTGCCACACCAAGCACAGGCACCTTGGAGCTGCTCCCGAGAACATTCTCTCTCAAGTGCACTCTGGAGTTTGGAGCCCCAGGACAGCAGAAGCCTGCCCTGGGGAGGCCAAGGCACTCTCTGGATGTGTTCAGAAGCCAGGTCTGACACATGCCCACGGCATCGAATATGGAAGTCCCATCAGATACATGGCCCTGCTTCCAGCTTGTCATCAGATGCCTTCTAAGACAAAAAGAAATGGCAGCTCTTTTGCAAAACAGCCAAGTGCACTGCAGCAAACCCAGCGCTCACCCACATGCAAGCTGAAAAACAATCCTTTCTGTTTTTTTAATTTTAGGGAAAAGTTGTCTGTTCTCCAGCATCAGTGGACCAGTGACACCAACCATGCCTCCAACCACCATCTTCCACAGTGGAGAGACAGCGATTTGCTCTCCAGCACCCATGCGACCTAATCAGCCCTGCAGCTAAGGGCTCGTTTCCTTCCCTCCGCATTTACTGAGCACCTCTGAACCCTGCCCTGTTCTTCTGAGCTCCTGGGAGAAGCCCGTCAGAGAGACCTCAGGAAGAAGGGTGTGCCGGCAAGGAGGAAGAACGATGACCAGCAGGCAGGCAGGTTAAGGGGCAAGACCGCCAAAGAGCGTGATGAGAGCTGGGAAGACAGTGAACCCTGGTTGGCCTGGGGCTGGCAGCAGAGCTGCAGCTGGTGGGCAGCTCAGGGGAGAGGAGAGCGATGAGTGAGAGATGCGCTGCCCGCAGGAAGGTCCTGAGGAGGAGCCTCCCACACATAGACCAGGACATCCAAGGCCCCCAAGGCCTGGCTGAGGCGCGGGAGGGCACACAGACAGGCACAGCCCCCACCTGGGAGGAACCCTGCTGGTCATCGTTCTCCGCCTGCCTGCCTGCTGGTCATCGTTCTTCCTCCGTGACAGCACACCCTTCTTCCTGAGGTCTCTCTGATGGGCTTCTCAAAAGAACAGGGCAGGGTTCAGCGCTGCCACTGGCAGGTGAGCTGCAACCTGGGTAGAGGAATGTGACCCTCACAGAGGATCTCCCGGGGAGGGATCTGGGGAACACATACCCTGCCCTCCCGCTCCTCTCTGCCACCTCTGTCTCTGGCCATGGTTCACTGTGGGGCCACCCATGGGTGCCTGTGGTGCACGGCCCTCCAAGCAGTAACCTCTGGGTGGACCGGGGGGCAGGGAGTGCAGAATGGCGCTGGAGGGGCACAAGGACCAGCACAGCCCTAACCTTCAAATCTGGAAAGGCACCCAGGTGGACAGCTGGGCTCCCCACGGTGACGTCTCTTACACACTTAAACATTCACCACCGGTAAATCATGCCATGTGCAGCAACGATACATCACGCCATGTGCAGCAACATGGACGGACCTCGAGATTCTCATACAAAGTGAAGTCAGTCAGACAGAGACGAATGCCACATGATATCACTTATACGAGGAATCTTAAAAAAAAATGATAAACACATGAACCTATTTACAAAACAGAAACAGACTCACAGGCATAGAAAACAAACTTATGGTTACCAGAGGGGAAAGGGAGGAGGGGTAAATTAAGAGGTTGGGACTGGCAGACAGACACCACCATACCTAAAACAGATAAACCACAAGGACCTACTGTAGAGCCTGGTGAACTGCATTCAGTATCTTGTAATAACCGATCACGGAAAAGAGTCTCACAAAGGCATAAGGGAATCCCTCGGCTGTACACCTGAGACTAACACACCACTTTCAGTCCGCTCTGCCTCAATTTAAGAAATGAAATAAAATGCAATCCAGCAATGATGAAGCACTGCTGATGGGCCGGCTTCTTTTCTCCAGGAAGCTCCAAGTTCCTTATGAAGCCGGCACTGAGAATCCTCTTTCCCTGGGGGCTCAGCTGCTGGCTAGGCTGACGCTGCCCAGAAGCGTGGGGCACAGCCCTGCTCCCTACGGGGTGGGGAGGTGGGCAGCTCCCTTCCGATGTCCTAACCGCTGGAGCCTCCACAGACCCTCTGGGACAGGAGACTCGGGCAGCAAAATGCGTCATCTTTCCTACAGAGAATTTCTGTGATGGGCTACATTCACTCATGGCACAATTACGACTCAAGTATAACCCTGTGGTTTCCAGCCTAACAGTATCTCTTTATGCCTCCTTCGTGAAAAGGCTCTTCAAGCCTGCAGACAAGCATCCCAACCCTTGACGAGAAGCACCTTTTGGGAGTTCCTGTTGTGGTAAAGTGGAAACGAATCTGACTAGTATCCATGAGGACGCAGGTTCCAGCCCTGGCCTCACGCAGTGGGTAGGGGATCTGGTGTTGCCGTGAGCATGTGATGTAGAGACAAATATTTACTTCCCTAAAAGAAAGAAGAGAGATGTGGCTCGGATCCCGTGTTGCTGTGGCGTCAGCAGCTGCAGCTCTGATTTGACCCCTGGCCTGGGAACTTCCATATGCCCTGGGTGTGGCCCTAAAAAGCAAAAAGAAAAGCAATTTTTCTCCAGAAGGGACTGTCCCTGTCCATCTCACATCCTCTTCTAGCCCCAATCCTTTGCACAGCTCCTGACTCTTATTCCACATTTACTGAATGATACATTCCGGAAGGATGTTAGCACCAAAAATTACATGTCCATGGTGACAAAAGAAATTCACTGGACAAAGTCAGGAGGAGAACCCTGATAACGTCAGAGTCACACACAATCTGGCTGAAAGGTATCCTAGGTCTTGCGGGGGGAAGGCGAGACCATGCTAAGAAGTCTCCTGGATGCACACTAGTGGTGAATGTGTTCCCGCAGCAGCAAGAGGAAGGAAAGCAGGAGGAAGGTATTGCTGAAGAGTGTTCTTTGTGCCGCTGTGCGTGGTGCAGTGTCAATTTTACAGTGGGGTGTAAATGTGTAAAACTGTGGTCGTGTTTACCAAGCACAGGTTCGGGGGCCAACTGGACTTGGATGTTGCCCACGTACTGACGGTGGTTCAGGGCACTCGCTGCACTAAGTGACAGCTCAAAAGTGCATGGTTGGGCAGCTGCCTGAGCAGACAGGGGGGCCAGGCATTTGGCCAGATCAGTCAGTGCATTGCAGGAGGTAGGAGCCTTACCCCAAACTGGGGACCAGGAGCCTCTGCACACGTGCTTTGCAGGAAGCACCGGATCCCATCAACAGGAAGTTGTGCTTCTGCTGAACGGTATGAGATCCAGGAGCAAACTGTGCAAAGCCTTCACCTTGACGGCATGTCGGTCACATTCCCTATGGAAAAGTCCATCTTGTGGGTTTCGAGCATTTGGGATGAGTGCTCACCTTCAGCAGCTCCACCAGCATCCTTTCCCCTTTCAGGTCACATCTTCTGTCACAAGCAAGCGTTCCTCTAGAACCAGTGAGAGGCTCAGAGGCACAGCCCCAGCAGGATGCCGGTTGCAAGGATGGAAAGAGGAGGTGATAAGGTGCAGAGTGGGCTCTGGAATCCAAGGGCCCAGGTGACAGGCGACTCCCTTGCAGCCTCGGAGCTTGAATCTGTTTTGCATTTACCGTGTGATATTCGAGTCAGTGTAGAATCGCTCTGATAGCCAAGCTGCAGGGTATCCTCTCAACCCAGGGGTTACTCTTGTGTTTCCAGAGGGCAGCCCTGTTTTGAGTTTTAGGGAAGTAAATATTCTTCTCTATCAGCCCCAAAGATACCATGCGTCTCCTTTGTACAGCCAACATCACTACAAACAGGTGATAATCATTAATGTCCCAAAGGGCATCTTACTTTGTTATTGTCCATTTAGCAGGGTCACTGCTGATGATTTTCAAGGACACCACTGCCCATGTTCGCTTCCCAGATAAAAACACCTGCTCCACCTCCCACCCATCTCCTCCCAGAAAAACTTTAAGAAGGAGATGCACGTTCCTGCTTCTGTCCAAAAACACAGCCTATGTTTCTAGACCCTGTTTCCTATTTTTCCAGCATTCAGTCGGACAGATTTCTAATGTGAAGGAATCTAGGGTCCTGTTCGGCAACTGTGACCTTCCCAGGTCGTCTCTATGAGCCTGTGGTTGTCCATAAGCTGCTTCTTGCTCTGTGAGCTCCCTGACATTCAGTGGATACCTTTCCCTCTTTTTATGGAGGAATAAAGGCAGGCTGCGTTGGCCTGTGGGAAGGGACCTGCCTCCCCTCTCGTCCGCTTGGCCCTGCCACAAAGCCCCCGAGACAGCCAATCGTCTGCCTCCTTTTTTTTTTTTTTTTTTGTCATTCTCATTCATGGACCTTGTTGAGTGAGTAAATAAACGTATGCATGAAGAAAATACATGATAGTGACAGAACCTGGCTCCCTGTCACCACGCTAGCTATCATCTCAGCATGTCTTTTTTCCCAGTTCTACTGAGATGTCATCAACAGACAACAGTGTTTAAGCGGTACGATGCGTTGATTTGATGTGTTTATAGTTGCAACATGTTTGCCACCAGCGAACGAGCTACCATCTCCATCTCTTCATCAGTGAGCACTTCTTTTTGGCTGTGAGAACGTTCAGGATCTATTCCCTCGGCAACATCCTAGCTCACTGGACAGTCCAACTAGCTTAGAATCACCATGCCGTACCCTGTTACTCTTCTAACTGCACGTTTGTACCCACCGGCCAACATCTCTGCATTTCCCCACCTCTAGCTGCTGGTAACCACCACTCGACTCTGTGTTTTCCAAGTCTGTGTTTTTAGATTCCACATAGAAGTGAGATTGTACAACATTGGTCTTTTTCTGGCTTATTTCACTTAGCAGAATGCCCTCAGGGTCCATCTGAGTTGTTGTCAACGGCAGGATTTCCTTCTTCTCGTGACTAAACATTTACAATACACACACACACACACACACACACACACACACACACACACACACACACACACACACCTTCTTTATCCATTCACCCACTGCAGACACTAAGGTTATTTCCATAACCTGGTTGTTATAATTGATGCTGCCATGAACATGGAGGTACAGACGTCTCTTCAAGATACTGATTTTAATTTCTTTGCAGACGTGCCCAGGAGTGGCCATGTTGGATCACATGGTAGATCTGCTTTTAATTTTTTGAGGAACCTTCCTACGATTTTTCATAGCGGCTACATCCATGTACATTCCCACCAAGAGGGCGCAAGTGTCCCCCTGTTTCCACATCCTCACCAATATTTGTTATTGCTTCTTCTGCCTCATTCTTTGACTAGCCACGTCACTATTTCTTTATCCTTTCGGCTTTTTATTTTCCATTTGAATTTATTTTCCTTCCCTTTTTTCTATCTAATTTTAGACCTGTCCAAATTTAGCTGCAAATCAAAAGGGTAGGGAACATAATCTTTTGGAAAAATCACTCTTCTCCCCTTGAGGACTGAGCCTGCAGTACCTTTGCCCTCACGTTGAGACGATTACTGTTGTTTTATTTAACGTTCTAAAGCCTGCTACGTTTCTAGACTGTGAGTTTCTTGAGGATAAGAAATGTGTCTTCTGTATCTTTATGCTCAGGGCCTGACACAGGGCGGATTCTCAACTGTAAAGTGATAAAAGTGGGAATAATTTTATATTCTCCCCTAAAATAGACACCATTCTTTCCATTGACAAATATGGAATGAGAACCAACTATGCTTCAGGCATGGGGATCCTGGCATAAGCCGTGCAGACCAGTTTCTTTCGTTCCCTGCTCACTTGGAATTTAAATTTTAATAGAGCAGACGGACCAAAAAAAAAAAAAAAAAAAAAAAGATACAAACATGTGAGAAGTGTGATTTCATAGGGTTGTGTGTGCTCTGAAGACAAGAGCACCAGGCAGTATGATAAAGAAGTGGACAGAGAGACAAATGGTCATGGACAGACTCACGAACGGACTCTTAAACTGTGAGAACTGGATGGTTTAAAAAGAGCCACCCAGGTGAAGACTGATGCCTGGAAAGAATGCACAAGCCAGAAGTGGAGAGGTCTCTTTTATTCGGCGGACATTCTGAGGACTTCGGCCCGAGAGACGGGACTCTCAAAGCACAGTGAGGGACTCCTCTGAAGAGGCCAGCTGGGCAGCCGGGGTATAGATGGGTTTTCCCATCAAAGGCGAGGCAGCCAGAACATCAACAGATTCCTTTTAAGGAAAGAAAATGTGACATCTCCAGTGAATGACCTTAGCCTTTCTTTGTGCGGGAGGAAGTGAGCGTCTGCGCTCACGGAATCATGGCTTTGATGTGCCCCTCAGCTCTCTAGGGCCAGCATCCTCTGGGTCCCCATCCTGAGTCTCCTCAGGGTGCCCTGTGTGGGGTGGGGGTGAGGGGCGCTGCAGCAGCAGACATTCTGTTTCCATCCTGACCTCCCTCGGGGCTCCCTGTCTGGGACGTTGCAATGGGATGGCCTGATGGCTGCAACATCCTTTGTTTGCTGATACGGCAGCCAATATTTTTCATTCACAAAACCTAGGAACCCACAGAAGGAAGAGCAAGCGCCAAGGCTGTGTGGGAATAATAAGCTGGCATCCTGAAGAAGTGGGGAGAAGCAGTGTGGCCGGGGTATAATTAGGGGCTTTGAGCAGGGAAGACGTGAAGTCGAAGAATAGCAGAGCCGCTGGGCAAGCAATCACGTAAACGGACAGTGGTTAACAGGGGAAGCGAGGACCCCTCTCAGGAGCAGCAGGAGAAGGGAGCTGGGGTGTCCTTTCTGAGGCTATCGACAAAGGTAAGAGAATGACACAATGTCCTTTGGGTGTCACTGGCAGGACCCTCACGCCCACCATTCATCACGGACAGCTTCCCGGGGTCTGGCAAGGGGGTGTCTTTACCATGTGGAATTATGGGACTGCTGGGGAGGGCCTGTCAGCATCACTGACAGTGGCTGCTGCCTCCCGAATCCGGCCTGGGACGCTGCATCCAACAAGGGAGGATGACAGCATGCCAAGGGGAAAAATACCCGGCCACACCTTATTTTCTCTATCTGAGCACATGACTTATGGGAGCGATAACCAAGAACTCAGAAAAGAAACATGCCTGGAACTGCCCAGATCTGGAAGTTCCAAGATAAAGAAGCATGCTTACTAGCTATGTATATAAATAAACGAACTAGGTGTGATCTCATACATGTCAGGCTGGCAAAGACACGATGCGGGTGATAAAAGCCGGGGTCTGAGGAAATGGAAACCCAAACCCAAGGCTGGTGGGAAGGAGAACTGGTACGGCCCCTTTGGAGGCGATTTTGTAAAATCCAAGAAAGTCCAAGATGGGCAGAAGCAGCAGCCCAGCAATTGTACCTCCAGGCCTGTGCCCTCGGGCCATGCTCCCAGCCACCCACGAGGAGGGCCAGACACAGATGGTTCCTGCAGCCTTTCTACTTAGAGCAAACAGCACATCCAACCAGCCCAAAAGCTGAGACTGAGCCATAGGGAAATGGATGCCTTATGATGTTTTCATAAAACGAAATACCTCCTGACAAGACAAAGAAACCAGAGCTACTTGTGTAACGATGGGTGAACTAGAAAACACTGGGGGTTTTTTTTGGGGGGAGGGGGGTGAAGCTGTATTTGATGAAATAGATCATTTGTATGAATGTTTAAAAATTCAAAACAACGCCCATGCTGTAAAAATCGAAGATAATATAAATGGCACTGACTGACTCTGGAAGGAAGGGAGATGATGACAGCTAGAGAACCATATCTGTCACACTGGGTTCCTGCGAAAATGCGCGGAAGCAAAATGACGAGAGGTGAAAATTGCATTAAATCTTTTTGCTCAGTACCCTTAAGATACCATTTCCTAAATGAGATTCTGGACCATTCAAGGCTCTGTCAGCACTAATAATGCAACTCCGCAGTGGAAGGGTTGGGGAAATTAGAGAGGTCACTGTTCCTTAGTAGTTGGGAACTCTGGTTGCTAAAAAATGCATGTGACCTCATGTGGATTGTTGAAGGGACAATACAACCCTTCATAAGTAATAATGTTCACAGGTTATTAAGAGTTTCTTAATAAAGAATTGTGACCTCAAGCTCTACCCAAGTCATCTCACGCTCGGCTCTTAAAAATAATAATACATGCTCTGTTAACCCAGGAAGGCATTTCCTGCTGTTTTATCTAAAGTCTTATTAACAACAACAGTGGTTCTGTTAGCATTCATGAGAAGAAGCAGAGAAATTTCTGGAACAGAGAGGTGGGATGCAGCTTCTGAAAAGAGAACAAGCCCAAGGAAAAATGCAAAAGAACCAAAAACAAAAACAAAAACACAGACCTGGATGAGTTGGTAAGGAATTTGTTTCCAATCGTTTCAAGAGTGTTATTTAATGGCATCCGTGCACCTGACTAAGCTCCTGTTATCACGGATGGTAAGGACATGTTTCTCTTTGTTTCCTTAAATGATCATGAAACTGTAAATATGTTTCTACTGAGTTTCAATGTTGGCGAAATAAAATTGAAATGTGCAATCACAATGGGTCATAAGGAGGGTTTCTAGTTATTATTGATGTTTTCCAAACATATCATTACCAGGAGTGACATTTCTAATAACAAGGTTCCTCGTTCCATCTTTTGGGATACTAAATAAAAATATTCACAGCTAGGTCTTTAACTCTTTGCATTTTGTAGAGTGCCCATACTGATCTCACGTGGGGGATGATGTGCAATCAGTATATAAACGAACTCGGCACAAACGATGGGAAAAGTCAGCCATCAAGCATTTGATATTCCTTGCTTCCTGTCTTCAGACTCCTCCTTCAGCCCGTCCATACCATGTGACATAGAACGTGCTTAGGGTAACACCGTCCTCGTCCAAATATTTGTTCATAAACAAAAAGAAGGAAAACTGGTCCTTCAGAACAAAAAAAAAAAAAAAAAGAAAAGAAAAAGAAAGAAAGAAAGAAGCAAGTGCACTCCTGGGCATCTATCTTGACAAAATACTATTCAGAAAGATCCATGCATCCCTATGTTCACTGCAGCACTACTGACAAGAGCCAGGACGTGGAAACAACCTAAACATTCATCGACAGATGAATGGATGAAGAAGATGTGGTCCATATACACAATGAAATATCCTCAGCTATAAAAAAGGACAAAGTAATGCCACTTGCAGCAACACAGATGGAACCAGCTGTTCTCACGCTTAGTGAAGTAAGTCAGAAAGAGAGAGACAAATACCATATGATATCACTTATTTGCAGAATCTAAAATATGGCATAGATGATCCTATGTATAAAACAGAAACAAATCACGGCCAAGGAGAGCAGACTGGTGGCTGCCAGGAGGGAGAGGGAGGGAGTGAGATGGACGGGGAGTTTGGGGTTGGTGGATGTAAACTGTGACACTTGGAATGGATAGGCAAGGGGGCCCTCCTGTACAGCACAGGGAACTGTGTGTGATTTGGGTCACTTTGCTGTACAGCAGAAATGGAAGAAACACTGTAAATCAACGGTGATTTTTTTTTTTAAAGCAAAAAATTTAAAAAAAAAAAAGCAAGTCCCTCCAGATTTCCCAAATTGATGCATAAACCTCGCTGTGCAGAGATCCCAGGGATGGGAGGAAACATAGCCAGGAATTTAGATGAGCATAGGAAAAGAGATGTTTTCTACTTTCCCTGCCAGTTTTCTTTTGTTTAAATAGATGCTCTCCAGTGAGAATTTCTATTGTTCTGCCAGGTAATGAATACTGAAGGAGACTCCTTTTTGCTTAATCAAACAAGCACACCCTCTCAAGAAGCACACCCTCCTTGGGATACTAAGGGTTTATGTGAATGAAACAAGTTAACCCTTCAAGAACCGCAAGTGCCATGCGTAAATGTGACTCTCAAACTCCTTAACCTCATAGCAGGTGAATTCTCTGAGGTGTTTGCTCAGAAATACATGATTAAAGAACTGCCTTATTTAGGGTCTTAGGAAATCCTCAAAGTTGTAAATAACTAATTAAATATGATATTCAAAGCCAGGTGAATATCATATGTAGCTCACTATCATGTTGAATGTTGGCATGAAGAATTAAAAATTTGGTTAAAAGGGAGACTGATTTTGGTCTAGCTTCCAACTGGATCATTTCTTTTTTGAACCCCGCCGGAGCAGAAAACGCCACGTTTTCCCAGCACGCGTATACAAGTTAATACAAACATTGCCAGCCAGCCATTTTCCTTCAATCATTCCTTTATTTGACTGTAAATGTTTGAGCACTTCCTACGTGGCCAGATTGGCAGTTAAGGCTGGGAATTATGCAGGCTACAGAATCAGAGATGCTGCTGTTATCAAAAAGCATGTGGAGCAGCAAGTTAAGGATCTGGCATTGTCACTGCAGCAGCCCAGGTCATTGCTGTGGCACAGGTTTGAGCGCTGCTCCAGGAACTTCCACATGCCATGGGTGTGGCCAAAAAAAATAAAAAAATAAAAAAATAAAAAGCATGGATGGTGGTGGAGAAAGTGCACAGGCTGAGGGAAAGGGAGAGAGAGAGAGAGCCCTTTCCCTG
Source organism: Sus scrofa (assembly GCF_054392235.1). Classification (NCBI taxonomy): domain Eukaryota; kingdom Metazoa; phylum Chordata; class Mammalia; order Artiodactyla; family Suidae; genus Sus; species Sus scrofa. The sequence goes on from NC_139401.1 coordinate 8,879,605, forward strand.
AGCCACTGGCGGAGAGGGTTTCTACAGGTGGACGAGGCAATGCAGAGACTTGAGGAGAAGCTGAGCGGTGGGTCCTAGAGATGCAGCAGCAGCAGGAAGAGGGTCCTTGACAGAAGCCCCAAGACAGAGCCTGCTGCAGGACCAGCCACAAGCCACTGCAGCTGACAGCTGGGACTGGAAGCAGAAGCCACTGGGGAAGCCCTGCAGGTCAGCTTAGGGACAAGACGGAAGCTATTGAATGTTTGGAGGAAAGCATGGGTATGAACAAACTTCCAGTCAATGAATCACTCTGTACAGAAAGGGAAAAAGGGGAACTCGGCAGGGAAGAATGTGCACACAGCACCTCAGCCAAGAGATCAAGGTCAGGACCACAGGGAGCAGGAGACACTCCCACCCATGTCACGCTTCACCTCCATGATGTTGCTGCCCAAGCCCCCAAACCCAGCCCAGGGGTGAGAAAACAACAGACAGACCCAAACGGGGGTCTTTCTAATGAATACCTGACCACCCCTCCTCAAAACTATCATGACAGACAAGGAAAGAACCTGGAAGTGTCACAGCTCAGAGGCGAGAAGGAGACGGATGACTAAACGCGACACAGGATCCTGGATAGGGTCCTAGGACAGAGAAAGGTCATTCGGGGGAAAACCTGGGATGTCCAAACACAGTCTCTGCAACACTTCATAGTGTTGCACCCAAGTTCATTTCCCAGCTTTGAGAAATGTGGGCATGAAAACTGTTAACCCTGAGGGAAGCTGGGCAATGGATGTGTGGGAACTTTCTGTGATATTTTCAAGTTCTCTAAATGTGAAAACCCTTCTAGGGGAGTTCCCATCATGGAGCAGTGGAAACAATCCGACTCGGAACCATGAGGTTGCGGGTTCAATCCCTGGCCTTGCTCCATGGGTTAAGGATCCAGCATTACCATGCATTGTGGTGTAGGTCGCAGACGCGGCTCAGCCTTAGCGTTGCTGTGGTTGTGGTGTAGGCCGGCAGCTGCAGCTCCGATTGGCCCCCTAGCCTGGGAACCTCCATATGCCGTTGATATGGCCCTAAAAAGACAAAAGACCAAAAAAAAAAAAAATCTAGGAATTCCCAGGTGGCTCAGCAAGTTAAGGCTGCGGCACTGTCACCAAAGTGGCTTGGGTTGCTGTCATGGCGCAGGTTTGATCCCTGACCCAGGAACTTTTGGATGCTGCAGGCATGGCCAAAAAATGACAGCAAGAGGGCTAGTTAGACAGGAGCAATGGCTTGGCTGAGCGAGGGAGGAGTAGAGGAGAGGGCAAATTTTGGACACACTTTGAAGGAAGAACTCAAGGGGTCTGCTGAGGGGCTGGGTGTGGGCAATGAGAGCGAGGGAAGATTGGGGTGTTCAGCGTCCAGGGGCCTGGGCGACTGGAAGCATGGAGGAGTCCCTGAGTGAGATGGGCCACTCGGGGGTGCAGCTGGCCCCTGGGAGAAACCAAGGGCTCACTCTGTATGTGTGAAGTCGGAGACGCCTGGTAAGAGTCTGAGCAGAGAGGCAAAGCGGATACATTGGAACGAATTAGTCTTGAGCTCAGAGGAGATCCCGGCTTGAGATACAAATGGGACATCATCAACAAGAGGTATATAATCCCTGAGAAAGAGGGAGAGAGCCCACAGGGACCAGATGATGGGTGCTCAGGAGAGACAGAGGGACAGAGGCAGGGAAGGGGGAAGGCAGGCCAGTAGGCGGTCTTGTCCATCCCCGGACAAAACTCCTGCAACGCAACTAAGCCTTTCATAGAGCAAAACGATGTGTGATGGAGCCTTCCTGGTCAGGATGTTGAATAGCCAGGCCAGCTGGGGTGGGAGCTTGTGATGGAATTCAGTGTGTGTGTGTGTATGTGTGTGTGTGTGTATACACTATGTAACACACATAGATACGGATGCATTTCACTCCGCACAGCATCTTTCCTGAAAAGAAGGACCCTTCGGAACCTTGTACACACTGCTGGTAGGAAGGTAAGTTGGTGCAGCCACTGTGGAACACAGGATGGAGGTGTCTTAAAAAGGCTAAAGACAGAACTACCACATGATCCAGGAATCCCACTCCTGGGAATACAACAACAACAACAACAACAAAACAAATAAAACCCCCCAAAACCAAAAAACATTAGTTCAAAAAGATATGTGCACACATGTGTTATAGTAGTATCATTAGTACAACAGCCAAGACATGGAAGTAACCTAAGCAGATAAAAAGGATGTAGTACATACACACACACACAGACACACAGACACACAGACACACACACACACACACACACACACAGGAGTAACACTGAGCCATAAAAAAGAATGAAATTTTGCCATTTGCAGCCACCTGGGCGGACTTGGAGGGCATTATGCTACGTGAACTAAGTCAGCCAGAGAAAGCCAATTACTACATGATATCACTTACATGTGAAATCTAAAAATTACCACAAACTAGGGAAGATAACAAAAATGAAGCAGACTCATAGATACAGGAGCAAACCAGTGGTTGCCAATGGGGAGAGGGAAGGGGGAGGGACAACACGGGGGAGGGGGTTGAGGTGCACAAACGACGAGGTATAAAATAAGCTAAAGGATACATTGGAGAACACGGGGAATAGAGCCAGTATTTTACAAGAAGATAAATGGAGGATAACCGTTAAAAATTGTGAGTCACTCTACGGTACACCTGTAACTTATTTGTTATTGTATAGCAACTATACTTCAATTTTAAAAAAAAAAGGGTCCCTTTCTAAGATCCTTTGGCATTTCAGAAATTTTCCATCATCGGCTGCATCCATTCTTTGATACTCCCTTTGCAGAGCAAAAACCAGGTAAGAGACCTTTTTTATGCCAAAGGGCTTCATCGGGATCTTAGGACCACTGACAGAGGGAATGACAGGGGTTGGGGATTCAGGAAACACTCCTTCAGCTTAAGAAAATAATAAACTCAATAAATCAAATCTACGCCCAAAGGCGGAGTTCAGAGGATTTCTCGCAGTCAATGGGCCATTTTTCCTCCTTCCACGTCAGCCTCCACACGCCTTCGTGAGCCCCCCCCCCCCTTTTCCTCTTTCCATAGTAGCATCATGTCAGCCTCCACATGCCTTTGTGAGCCCTGCAGCGAGAGTTCTGCATCACACTTCGGGGCCTGGACAGCCCCAGGTCACAGTCCCGTGGGATTCCCTTACTGGGAGACTTGACTGCAGTCAGATACGCGGGTACATGATTAGTGCTCCTCTTGCAAGCGGGTCTTTTTCAAACTCTGGAATCTTACAGAAACAAGGGGGGCATTACTCCACTTACACTTCTCTTTGCTTCATCTGCTTAGTCGTGTACACAGTCCTTCTCAAAGCTATTTCCCTAGGTGCTCAGAACAAATCCAAATGGGCACTTTCTGCTGGGAGACACATCCCATCTCCCCATGAAGATGCGTCCTCTCTCCTCCCTCTGCCGAGAGGCATAGATACAAAGACAAGTTGTAAAGAGTGATTCAGGTGGTGCCCTTTTATTTATTTATCTTTTCTTTTCTTTTTTTTTTTTTTTTTTTGGTCTTTTTAGGGCCGCACCCGCAGCATAGGGAGGTTCCTGTGCTAGGGGTCCAATTGGAGCTACAGCTGCTGGCCTGCACCACAGTCACAGCCACACAGGATCTGAGCTGTGTCTGTGACCCACAGCACAGCTCATGGGAACACTGGATCCTTAACCCACTGAGTGAGGCCAGGGATCAAACCCGCGTCCTCATGGATGCTACTCAGGTTCACTAACTGCTGCACCACGATAAGAACTCCAGGTAATGCCCTTTCAAAGGATACTGTCAAGTAAACAAATCTGGACTTAGCACAGAGAGCCTTGCTTAGAAAGGATTCCCGCAAGGGAAGGAGGGAGGCAGGGCTGCTGCAGTCAAGGACAGTGTCACGTGTAAGAAGGAAAGCACTCTGACCCTGAATGCAGTGTCTCCAAGAGCAGGCACAGAGCGTTTCCATCATGAGAAGGAGGAAGCGAGGCTAGACAGAATCAGGGGCAGTGGACGGAAGGGTGGCCGGACTGGGCGACAGCTCAGGGAATGGCTGACCCCAGGCCAGCCTGCCCTGGGGGGGTACTTGTCTGACAGCTCAGGCCGAGGGTAGGTCCCTTTCCGGGACCTGGGGGAAGGAGAGACGCTGAACCAAAGTTTGATTCGCAATTGTCTCCCTCTGTCCTGGTGGCTGTAACAAAAGGGCACCTTCATCACATCACATATGCACGCGTATCAAATCACCACCTTCAACTCACACAATGTTACACATCAATTACATCTTAGTGAAGCTGGAAAAACTAGCACAGACCGAGTAGCTTATAAATAATGGAAAAATGCTCTCACAGTTCTGGGACCTGGAAGTCTGACACCAAGGTGCCAGCATGGTCGGGGGACAGCCCTCTCTCGGGTCCATAGCCGGCACCTTCTCGCTGTGTCCCGACCCTGTGGGAGGGATGAGGGAGCTCTTTCCTAAGGGCACCCATCCCATGCATGAGACCTCCACCCTCATGATCTCATCACCTCCCAAAGACCCCCACCTCCTAATGCCAGGAGTGTTCAGGATCAGGATTTCAGGACATAAACTGGGGGGGAGGAGGGGGACCCGAACATTCAGACCATAGCAACGAGCATTTTGCTCTAACTGATTCGTGGGTTCAAGCAGTTCAGCTAATCATTTGTAGGGCAAAGAATGGGAGTTTGGAGCTGTGTCTGGCCTTGTCCCAGGTAAAGAGGGGAATATCTCTGCGCCCAGGTGAACAAGGGGGACACCCGAGAATCCACTGTAAGTGATACGAGGTTTTCCAGAACATCAAAGGTGGGGAGATTTCTTTTTCTTTTTTGTCTTTTTTTTGTCTTTTCTAAGGCTACACCCGCGGCATATGGAGGTTCCCAGGCTAAGGGTCGAATGGCAGCTGTAGCCGCCAGCCTACACCAGAGCCACAGCAACGCCAGATCCGAGCCGTGTCTGCGACCTACACCACAGCTCACGGCAACGCCAGATCCTTAACCCACTGAGTAAGGCCAGGAATTGAACCTGCAACCTCATGGTTCCTAGTTGGATTCATTAACCACTGAGCCATGACAGGAACTCTGAGATTTCTTAACCATCACCATTTGCCAGGTGGTTAGGGCTTGGGTAAAGGATGATATTCTCAGGATGAATGGAAGAAAATTTGAAAGTAGGTAATCAAAGGACAACACAGAGCCCTTAGAGGCAACACACTGAGGTCTGAGCAACCAGGAAGGCTTGCTTTTAAGTCACCCCTTGAAAAACATGCAAATAAGACAAACCCAGTTCGCACTTTCTTCAAGTCAAATAACTTGTTGTTCTCCAGTATCTTGAAAATGAGAAGTCTCGCAGCTGGAAATGTCACTATTTAAGTGACTGACTAGGAAAATGCCAAGTACCCCCTCCCCACCACAGAGAGTTTCCTGGAGACCAAACTGTGCAAGAATACCAAATATTTGAGCCACATAAGCCTTATGATGTCCTGGAGACCAGATTTGAGGGGACAGCTGCAGAGATGAACCTTGCCCCTTGTCTATCCGTCACTGGAGCGTCATTTTCTTTCACTCTTCATCCAGATATAGCTCTACATCTACATCTACATATCTGTATATCACGGCTTCCCCTTAGAAGGTCAGTGCCTCTGGGAAGGACCTCAGGTTAGGTGCTGATCGGACATCGGCAGGATTCAGATAGGGAAGGAGTTGTGGGGAGAAAGAATGGGAAGGCGGCCAAGAGAAGCTTCCTCTTCCTCAACTTCCCCTGGGGCTGGCCAGAAAACTGAGGAGAAGCCCACCTCCTGATTTCATTCACTTTCAGGACGAGGGGACAGAGGGGTTCATGCTGGTTGCGATTCTGGGGAGGACCGTCCCTTTTCCCCAGCTCTGCCTTCCCGCACCGTCTCCAAGGGGATCTGTGCCCTTCCTCACTCCACAGGCTGCTGGCTATGGGCACCCTGTTCTCTGGATGCTAATACGGTTTTCCATCTCAATGGAAGCCAAATTAGGCACTGTTTTTCTTTAAATGTGTTCTTTCCACATTATAGTGGTTAATTTGACAAAAAAAAAAAAAAAGGTTTTATAAAAGGACCAGGGCATATATTTTCAATGCAAGAAAACTTCAGAAACAAGAGAATAACATTGGTTTTACAATTATTAGGATTTTAGTGTGTCATTGTGGCAACAGTGATTTGGATGGCTTGTGTTGATTAAAAAGTAATGGCCTGGAGTTCCCGTCGTGGCGCAGTGGTTCACGGATCCGACTAGGAACCATGAGGTTGCAGGTTCGATCCCTGGCCTTGCTCAGTGGGTTAAGGATCTGGCGTTGCCGGCAGCTGTGGTGTAGGCTGCAGACACAGCTTGGATCCCACATTGATGTGGCTGTGGCGTAGGCCAGCGGCTACAGCTGCCATTCGACCCCTAGCCTGGGAACCTCCATATGCTGAGGGAGCGGCCCTAGAAAAAGCAAAAAAAAAAGACACACACACACACACACACACACACAAGTAATGGCCTGTGTGTAGAAAATACCACAATGTAGAGTTTGTGTTGCTCACTGTGACACAGCGCCACCCAAATACATAAGGAGGATTAAAATTTTCAATATAATTTTGCCTGTGTGAATTATGTATAGTTTCACTTGGTTGCCCATTAAATCTATCACAGAGAAATCATGCCATCCCATTACCTTTACTATGAAAAGCTCCTATGTATCTGAGAGATGACCCTATTAAATACGAGTTAGAAAAATCAAGGGGAAACTTAGCTGCCAATGTGAAAGGACCCCAGAGGTTTCTGACGACGCCCTCTCTAACCACCGAGTGAAAGAAGACATGTCCTGATGCTTTCTGACAATCCTCATTTGTATTTACATGCTCAAGGCCAGTTTGATTCTCGAGCCTGGGCCTCTGAGTTTAACAACAGAATTCAGTATACGTTGCAAGTAATGAGGTTCTAGCTTCTTTTGGACACAACTGAAGTGATACCACTATTATGAAAGGACCTAAAAATTTTCAGAGAACCCACAGAATCTACTTGCATTTTTTCAGAGAGCTGAGGTTGCAAATGCATGCTCCCACCACCACTGTGACACTGCACATGGTGGGAGTTCGGGGACAAAGGCAGTGAAGAGCAATTTTTAGTAGAAAAAAAAAATTATAAAGGCTCCTAAAGAGAAAGCTAGGGAACAGATGTGCCCAAGAAATCAAAACAAAACATTTTGACACATTATACCCAATCCGTCGAATGCCATTTGTGCCAAGTTGATGCACCCTTGCCACAAAGACGCGAGGAAGATGATGGTGAGGTGGTTTGAAGAGAACACTGCTTGAGAATGACACTCAGTGGATTCTCCCAGCTGCAGTCTACAAGTGGAACGCCCTAGAGCTGGGGCTACGTAACGTTTATTTATATCAGTGATACATATTGTGCCGAAATCCCAGAGGCTGGGAGAGTTGCAAGTACTGTTGTAGAGAAAACACAATCAGACTATTTTTTATATAAAGTTTATTCGAGGTTTTTTCGAAATGAAAACATAAGACTTTAATGCACATTATCAATATAGGACATGCAGCCTCCTCAGATGAATACCATTTTATCAAGTTAACTCTCCATTAACCCCAAGCAGATTATCCACAATTCAATTCAACACAATGACTGACTATCACCAGGCACCAAGCTAACTGCTGCAGATGCAAGAAGAAAACAGCTTCCCTGCTGTCTGAGCACTCGCAGCCCAAGGGAAAGAAAAATACACGAGCAGCCAATTAAAATGAAATATGATAAATGCTACTCAGAAAAGAAGAAAACAATTCTGCGCTCCGGGTTTTGCCAGAGGCTGAGGAACACTGTCAGAAAGGTAAATACAGGCAAAGTGACCTCTGAGTTGGGCTTAGAGTCTTCTGGATTTAAAAAAATGAGCGGGCATGGTAGTACCCTGGGGCCTATCGGATAAGGACCCAGAGTTAGGACTGCGGTGGCTTGGGTCACTGCTACTGTGCAGGTTCAATCCCTGGCCTGGGACCTTCCACATGCCACAGGCATGCCAAAAAATAAATAAAAGAGTGGGGATGGGGTATTCCTAGCTGAAAGAGCAAGACAATCAAGGCACTAAGGTATGGAAGGTGAGGATGTACTCTGGGAACCATAAGGGATGCAGTGCAGGTGCAGCACAGCACACCTGCAGGAACATGTCAGGGAGGAACTGGAAAGGCAAGCTGGGCCGGGGAAGCAGAGACCCATCAGACATTTGCACTCGGTGGGGAGCTTTGCTGGGTCTGTGTTTTAAGGCCCGTAGCTCCGTGTGAAGGATGACTACAGTGGGGAGATGCGGACAGTACGGAGGCCACCTGGGCAGTCAAATGATGCTGAGGAACATCTAGGCGAGACTGGTGTGGCAAACAAGGCAGCAAGACCTGAGAAATGTTAAACGCTGAACTGAGGGCCTTTGAGGGCCAGAGAGAGGCATGCGTCAGCAAAAAGGGATCCAAAGACTGCAGCTCCGTCATTAGACATCTGGAGACGGTCATGACTCACCAAGCTAGGACGTCCTGGAGAAGGCACATGGGGAAGGGATCGGATGGGGACTGGAGAGGTCAGCTTTGGGCCACACCATTCTGAGTAGGACATGGGACCTCCCAATGGGCACCAGAGGCCAGTAGGAAAGAACCCAGAAGAGGACTCGAGGTGGAAAGAAGACGTGGGCGTCGTCACATGGAATTTGATAAAGACCCTGCAGTTCTTTAACTTCTATGCCCCAGAAGAAGGGCTGTTCAAGAAGCCCCAGGCAAGGTCTGAGCCCATGATGGAGAAGCTCCTCCTCCTCCTCCTCCTCTCCTGCTTACCACTGCCACATCCCACTTACTACCCCTCTCTTCCAGGAGAAGTGTCTGCATCTCCTGTCTCGGATTGTGGCATGTCTTTGTGACTCTATCTCATGACCTGAACTCCTCCCCACGGACAGACACTCACAGACCTCCTTAGCGCTGAGCTGCATCCTTTGGTCCAGACTTTGGACAACACAGACAACAGCTTCTAAAAGGAACGGGGGACAGTGCTAAGAGAAGAGGGCTGAAGGCAGAACACAGGGAAACATCACCATTTTAATGAAGAGAAGAAATGCTGGAGAAGGGAGCAGAGAGAATGGCTCTGGGGAGAGAGGTGAGATGGTAAGAACGCATGGTCAAGACGTCTTTGGCATCAGCTGCTTGAAGCCGGGTGAACTGGGGTTAACGTTTGCAATTCTGTTTTGCAGTGGGAACCGTCTCTTTATCGCTGTTTGGAGCTCTGACACCCACTAGTTATTATCTTCCCAATATCAAGTTATCTTTTTTTCTTATTGTCAGAATCTCATATTTACACAGACCAGCAATACTTTGAGCTAACAATACTCATTATCACAATCTCCCTTGTAGGTGAAAGAGGCAGGGAGGAAGTAGGATGCAACACAGTTCTGGACCATGAGATTCAGGGAAAAGCCCCTGGGTCAGGAATCCACAGATGAATCAAAAGAGGAAACTTCACAGAATCTTGGCTTCCTCCTCCTACTTGAATGTGAACATGGCGTTTGTAGCAACAGAGTCTGTGTTCTGACCACCAGACTTAGGATCAACATGCAAAGCATGGCAGAGCAACAGGATAAAAGAATCGTGGGTCCCTGACAGCATCTTTAAGCCTCTGCCTCAGTTCTAAACATCCTCCTTCTAGACTTATTACCTTACGAGGAAATGAAAACCTTTTGTGCTTACGTTATTGTTAGTTGCCCCCACCTTTTTTGTTGTTGTTGTTACTTGCAGCCTTAAGCAATCCCAGGACCGTGTATGGCCACGGCAATGGGAATCTGAGAAGTAAGAGCTCCTAGTAAGAAGGACGTCAGAGGTGTGACATAAGAATAAGACCTGTGGCAGTGTCATCACATGAAGTCTGTTTTCCCTGGGAAAGAGGGCAGAGGTGAAAAAAGAGGACCACTGAGATCCCTCAGTTCCAGAGAACTGCATGAACCCTGCAGTATACAAGGGGAACCTATGGCAGTCTACACTTACAAAAGGCTCTTCGAGTGATACGATGCATGTTCTTCTGAAAGCTGCCTCCGTTATCCAAAGCTGAATTACAGTGGAGACTCAGGCAGTCTTTTCCTAAAGCAATAGGTAAGCATCACCAAGCAACAGCAGTGGAGCATGTGACTCTATCTGTGTAAGCAGATTGCAACATACTGCCCAAGGATGGAAAACAAACCTTTTGAATTTAAAGGCTTTCGAGACCAGCCCATTTAGAGGCTACCTCTCTCTATAACCTCAGACCTCCTCACCTTTCTCTCCTGAGCATGAAGAAGTCTTCAGCCCTCCTAGAGAACCAGTAGCTATTTCCCGTGAAAAGGAACTTTCAGCTATGCATCACTTTTGCAGATCACGCGTGGCTTCAGTTGGTGCCTCCAAGGTTTTTCTTCATTTGCAGGCTATACTGTGGCACTGAACACAGACGGGGGAGAAACTAGGGCCTTCTCATCCAGTAATCTCCGAGATCTGTTTCTTCCTGATTAACGCTGACAGCACGCTCACCTCCCACAAGGTACTAATTTTCTCTCCAAAGCATGGCTTGTTTTCTTGCCCAAAAAGACATATGTGTCCCAGGAATATGATTTTGACAATACTCTTGACCCAAAGTTATCTCTTCTGCTAGAAGAGAAGGGAGGTCTTAGTTCCTCTCGCCATGTATGCCAGTAGCAGTAGCATTAGGGGCATTTACTGAATGGCGGATTCGCTTCACTTCCTAGCCACGCAGGCACAGCTACCTCACCTTTTATCATCCATGACATTGCACCCAACACTGCCTCATGCGATACTAAATACAGGTCCGCTTAACACTACAGGAGCCTTTTATTGGATGAAAACACTAAACCATATTCATGTAATTTAGTGAATGTCCATTCACATAATGTCAAACCATAAATTTGCCTAGAGGGTATCGACTTAGGAAAAAATTCTTTAACTTCTTTTCTTTAAAAATGCAGGTTTTGTTTTGATGCCTAATTATGGAAAATATGTATAACTACCACTTTGACAATTCACCACTCTAGGGATCCAGTGTGGCAACGGGGCTTAAGGAGAAGGCTGAGTCAGGAGACAGCAGCAGGTATAAGAAGCTGCATAGCCCCATCTATTTCCTGGTAGGAAACCAGCTGGAAAGTGGACCACCTGGTGAGGATTACAGCCATAAGGAAACAGAAAACTGAGCCCCCCGACTTCTCTCCATCGCAGGAGGACTGATTCTTACTTTTTACTATTATTTTCTGCGTCTCAAATTCACGTAACTTTTTAAAAATATACTTACAAGATTAACTAGGTTATTTTTCCAAACTACAGACATATGCTCATTGAAAAAAAGATGATCATACTGAAAAAAAAAGGAAATCCAACCTTCTCCACTCTGCCTAACTGTGTAACATTCTCTCATTTCCTGCTCATAGTTTTATGTGCATTCTGCCATGCTTTTCTCAATGCACATATTGCATACAAATATAAGTATAGTCCTTTCAACAAAAGCAATTTATAAAATGTACAGTAAAATGCATTTTAATTTTTATAACACTGGAAACCTTATAAATAATTTCTGATGCTTAAGTTCTGAAAAATCAATTTTTGCTTTGAGAAACATGGATTGCATAGTTACAGGGGAGCAAGGAGAGTGCCATCAATATTTGAACTGGTATCACTGATATTTGTGTTAAACATTAAAACGTAATTGCTGGTGCATTTCCAAGAGAGTTCAATTCTGTCTTACATTATACAAATACCTAGGAGAGGATTTTTTTCTCTCTCTTTCTTTTTTTTTTTTCTTTTTAGAGCCTCACCTGCAACATATGGAGGTTCCCAGGCTAGGGGTCGAATTGGTGCTGCAGCCGCCAACCTACACCACAGCCACAGCAACACAGGATCAGGCCACATCTGCAACCTACACCACAGCTCATGGCAACACTGGGTCCTTAACCCACTGAGCGAGGTGAGGGACCGAACCCGCATCCTCATGGATACTATGCAGGTTTGTTACCACTGAGCCATCACGGGAAACCCCACCCCCACCCAGAGAGTATTTCCAATGCCCCTAAATAGCCAAACATCCTAGATCCTTCCAGGAAATCACAGATAACCAAACAGGTCCATTAGTCAATGCTCAATCCATGGCGAATGAAATTCTATTTGTCGCTTGGTTGATTGAAAAATACCTGAACTGGATAATTTGAATGTATTTCAATGTTTCTGCCTACCATCTTTCGAATATCACTGAAAGATGCAAATGAAAACAACGGCCTAGTTTTCATGCCCCAGGCAAAGACTGCACAGAACAACAATCTCCTATTGTTTAAAGCACTTGAATTTTTTAAAAAATCCTCTTCTTGCACTTTGGCAGTTTCTTCGATAGTGAAGGGAAGCGTTCTCAAGCAGTCATCTTGAGGGGCAGGTCCTGCGGATTTTATTTTCTATGCCCTTCATTCATACACTTAAATGTTACCGGTTGGCTTTAATGACTCAGTTCAGTAATAGTAGGATCCTTATAATATGTTTTACTGAATTCCCCCAACATAATATGCCAGGAAAATAAAAAGCCCTCTAATTTCCTATTCTTTCCTTTTCTGTGGAAAAGTTACTCAGGCTAGATAGAACAGGGGAGATTTAATCATTTGATCATTCTAACAGATCATTGAAAATGTGGTTTTAGGATAGCACAGGATTTTTGCAAAGGAAAAGCAATACAGAACTTGCTCTTTACGACTCACGGCTTTTTTTTACATGGAAAGAATGACATCCTATTGAGGATCACTTTTTCAGGATCCCATTCTTTTAAGCATGTACATCCAGCCAGAAATAACTCAGAAGCAGTGACCTTTCAACCTCTTGGTGCACTGAGCCACATCTCCGAAACTCTTAGGAATGTCAGGGCCGCTGGGGCCTCTCAAGCAGAGCTGACCTCTGGCAGGACAGAATCTTTCCAAAGAATAGAGGAGCTGTGCCTCAGAAGTGGGTGTCTCCCACTGTGTCAGTCAGCTATAGCTGCATAACAAATGTCCCCAGGCTCTGTGTCTTCAAGGAACAAGGATATATTATTTCTCATGACTGTGGGGGGTGACTGGTACTTTTGCTGGTCCTGCCAAGGTCACTCACATGGCTGCAGTGATGAGCTGAATGTCCAAGGGGGCACTTCAGACAGCTGGCCTCCCTCTCTACATGGTTTCTCACGCCTGGGCTCCTCAGAGGGTGGTCTCAGGTTTCTAGGAGTGCAAGAAGATTCTGGAGGTCTTGGCTAGAAGGTTCACAATGTCTCATTCTTCTAATCAAAAAGAAACCACCTCAGACTGGAAGGGGTCAAGGAAGAGACCTTCCTCTCCCCCCCCCCCTTTTACTGACACACCTGCAGCACACGCAAGTTCTCAGGTCAGGAGCTGCATTGGAACTGCAGCTGAGGCCTACACCATAGCCATGGCAACACCAGATCCAAGTCACATCTGCAACCTACACGGCGGCTTGCAATAATGCTGGATCCTTAACCCACTGAGTGAGGCCAGGGATTGGACCTGGGTTCTTAATCTGCGAAACCATGATGCCACGATGGGAATTCTGAGAGCTTACCTCCTGATAAAGAAGTTGCAAAGGATCCAAGGCCGTTTCAAGTCGCTTCAGGAAATTAAAAGTCCCTCAAACCTCCTTCCAGTCTAGACCCCGCCCCCCCTTCCCCCGAGCCTGGACAAAAACCAGAGATGGACACAGAGCCTCCGTCGCCTCCCAGGACTTCAATACGGCCACCTTCAAGCGGGATTTTCTACCGCACGCTTTTCCAAGTGAAGCGGCAGAAGGAAACCCTATGCAATGCAATACAATACACTACAGCACAATTATCAACAGCGAAGGAAAGGAAACAGCAGAAGGAAAGGCAAGAAGGCATATGCAGTGGGAGTGGGAACCACGGTCAGACCAGCTAAATCTACAGAGCTTTAAATTGATAGAAATCATGAGTAAAGTGTGGTGAGTCCTCACATGATATTTACCAGTTTTATATATATATATAAAAACCTGTTTATAAATGCAGGCGATGCCTTGCTATCTATCTTGAATGAGCTTCTTCGTATCAATAATCCGCAATTCACACGTGACAAGCTAGAGACAGGTGGCTTACATATTTGTGTACTTATGAGAAGTTCATAAGGGCGCACTATAGTCTCCCCATCAATACATGAAGTCAATATAACCCACTTCACAGGATCTACCTGATTATTAGATATGCTGCTAGGTGCCAATTTCAGCAGTGTCCGGAACACAAGGACTATTAACATACAGTATAGTAATAATGATTATTGTCACCAAAAGCGTTTCTCTTTTCAGGAGTAGTAAATTTTACATTTAATTTCAGAAATCAGAAAAACGGTTCATTTTGCTTTTCTGTAAGGTATAATGACAAAGGTTACACACATATACACACCCATGCACACATGCGCACAAGCAATCTGAGCTGCCTCAACCCAAACTTTTGGAGTGAAGGAGATGCATGCCGCCTATGGAGTCCTTTAATTTAATCAACACATACACGATGCTCGATTTATGCCAAGGACTGTCCTAGAGAGTTTACAGGCATGAATCCACTGGGTCCCTGAACAAACTTGTACAGTAGGGACTTTCATAAGCTACGCTCTAAAGACAAAGAAACCAGGGCATGGAAAGGTCCACGCCCCCCCAGTACATGAAAGGGCTGTGACTCCCACCCACCCAGATGGTTCTGCCTTTAGCATCTGGGCCCTGGCCTCCTCGCCTGTCCTTGTCCACATCCTAGCTGACCGATTCCTCATTCAAAGCACTGCGGGGCTACACAGCCAGCAAGGTATGGCCTCCATTAAATCCAAAGTCCATGAGAACTAGCATAGCCAGAGTGCTAGGTGGGGCACTGGCCCAGATACCAAAGATTTAGGGGTGAAAAATAATTCGAAACAATTATGAGGAACTGGAAGGCTTTTGCCCTGCATGTTCAATGGCTCTGTCATAAAATATGTACCAGAAAGCCCAGGCGGGGTCGGGGGGAGTGCTGGAGGACCCTGACCTTCAGGATTCTAACTCAAATTCATCTGTCCTGAGTCTCGATTTTGGCCAAGAGGGACAATGGATTATGTACTCAGAACTGTCCAGTTCTTGCTTCCGAACCCAACCTAGCTGGTGACAAGAGGCAGCTCTCAATCATGCTGAAAACAGGACATGCTTCCAAAGGGCTTACTAACGTTCCCTTGCAAAACGCTGAGAAACAGATAGTGATGGAAACTCTGCTTTGGTTTCCATTCAAACGGAGCTGAATCATGGAAGCTATGGTTTACTAGGCCTCCTCTTCAGGGCCCTTACATTTATTCTTCTATCCCCTGCAGTGACCAAAAACTCTGCAGCAAATGGCATTCCTTCTCCCAAGAAGCCAAAAACTGTTAGGAGTCTTGGCAGCAAGTAGCTGACTCCCCCGGAGCAGCAAAGTCGTGCAAAGAGACACCGTCTGGGGTTAAGAATTGAGCCCACCATGATCAGCTCAAACAACATTAAGAAAAGCAAAGAAGGTCCCTTCTCCCTTCGTATTGTCATGAAATTCAGAAGTAAAGTTAACTTGGGAGTCTGCCTGAGCTGCTGGGAACCTCCACCCACCTGGCAGGAGGAGGATGAAAGGCATACTCCTGCTAAGATGAGTTTATGCTTTAAGGTCATTTTCATCCCAGGCGTCTATTCCAAAGAGCAGAGGATTCTTTAAAGGCTTTATATGGTGATGAGGTGATGAGGGTTTTAGGGCTTAAGTGGTATTTTTTTCCTTCAGCAGAGATCCGCAAACATTGAATAACTTTTCAACAAATATTTGCCTGAAAGGAAAAGGCTTTCATTTTTCATAATGTGATCCCACCTTTGACCACATCATCATGGCTTTCAGACAGCTTGGTGTGCCCAGGCAAGCAAAAGCACGGAAAAATGTCTTTATCCTAAAACACACATTGTGTAAGGCACGTTCTAAAAACACACTAATTTCACCAATCCATTTAGGAGAGGTGGACGCATTGGAGATGAGATTATTAAGAGCACCTCCTACGGCGTTCCCATCACGGTGCAGCAGAAACGAAACCAAGTGGTATCCATGAGGATGCGGGTTTGATCCCTGGCCTCGCTCAGTGGCCTGGGGATCAGGTGTGGATGTGGGTGTGGTGTAGGTTAGCAGATGTAGCTCCGATTAGACCCCTAGCCTGGGAACTATCTTATGCCATGAGTGCGGCCCTAAAAAGCAAAACATAAAAATAAGAAATAAAAAAAGAGCATCTCCAAGAATAGAGGGATACTTTCGGGTCACCGAATATCCCTGGGGAGACTGCCGAGGCTGCTGGTCACGATTTCATGTCAGGACAGCCTAGAAGGTTATGAAGTGCAGCCCACGATTTTCCCAACAACACAGGTAAATCCCGATAATATGGAAACTAACTCAAGATGTGGTTATGACAGAGAATATTAAAATGCCACAGAAAATATAAGACATTCTTTTAAAAGTTAAGTTTTACTTGGGAAACAAAAACAGTCAGAAAGTCCCCAGGGACCCAAACAGACAAGGACACAGAAAACAAAGTCATGGGTAAGAGTCTTTGAGCGCTTCCAGAGCCAAGACAAATGCTGGCATCCGCGGAGGTGGAAATCTGAATGCAGACCCCACGGAGAGCTGGGGCCCTCCCTTGCCCTCGCTCTCACCCTCAGAGAGGTGCAACGGAGGCCCACAGAGACATGCACCCTCCAGCCCCCGCTGGGCTCCAGTGTGGAAGAGTTTTGCATTGAATTTGTGTGTGTGTGTGTGTGTGTGTGTGTGTGTCTGTCTGTCTGTCTTTTTAGGGCAGTACCCACAGCACATGGAAGTTCCCAGGCGAGGGGTCGAATTAGAGCTACCACTGCTGGCCTACGCCAGAGCCACAGCAACGCAAGATCTGAGCTGTGTCTGCGAACTACACCACAGCTCATGGCAACACTGGATCCTTAACCCAGTGAGCGAGGCCAGGGATTGAACCTGCATCCCCATGGACACTAGTTGGATTCGTTTCTGCTGAGCCACAACGGGAACTCCTTGATGGTTAATATATGAAGGTCTACCCTCCGAAGGGGTTAGAATTCAAATCATGGCAGCCTTTGCAGCTAGGGGACACACCCCAGCTATGATTTTTTTTTTTTTCAAATGGTCCTGTGATGAAATCATTTTTTCAAGTCTTTGCTCAGAAGCCACCGTCTCAGGGAGGCCTTTCCTGGTCACAGGACTAAACCTTCACTCAGCTGAGCTGCTCTTCCTCAGAGCATACACTGCCTTTTAGTGCGACGCTGTGTTCAGCACTCACTTACTGGGCTGTTGGCCTATCTCCTCCAACAAGACGGGAATTTCTCCAAGGACAGGAGCTCTGGACCTGCAGAAAGGAAGCTGCCCTGAAGGGTCTCTGCTATGACTGGCATCTACGTCGCTGCATGCCTGCATCGGGCATCCGACTTAGACACCGACACTTTCCTAAACTCACTGAGACTTTGATGTTGAGGGTCCAGGTGGGGTGGGTGGATGGGAATCTGGCTATAGCAAAGGGAAATGAAGAAACCGCATGCTGGACTTTCCGTCACAGCTCAGCGGTAACCAAGCCGACAAGCATTCATGAGGATGTGGGTTTGATCCCTGGCCTCACTCCATAGGTCAGGAATCCTACATTGCTGTGAGCTGCGGTGTAGGTCACAGACTCAGCTCAGATCTGGTGTTGCCATAGCTGCAATGTAGGCGGGCAGCTGTAGCTCCAATTCAACCCCTAGCCTGGGAACGTCCACATGCTGTGGGTGCGGCCCTAAAAAGACCAAAAGAAAAGAAAAGAAATGGCATGCTTGTGCATTTAAAAAAAAAAAAAAATGGTGGAATGTGGAAACCTAGGCACAGGATGCAAAGCAAAGCCACAGAGAAACCATACATATCTGAAAGGAAGTGACACCACAACAGACATGAGAAAGACACAAGGGTTTTGTTTTGGTTTGTTTATTTTTGTCTTTTTTTTTTTTTTCAGGGCCACACCCGCAGCATATGGAGGTTTCCAGGCTAGGGGTCAAATCAGAGCTGTAGCCAACGGCTTACAGCACAACCCACGGCAACGTCAGATCCTCAACCCACAGAGTGAGCCCAGGGGTTGAACCTGCACCTCCTCTTTGATGCTAGTCAGATTTATCTCCACTGAGCCACGACGGGATGTCCACAAGGTTTTAATTGTCTGAAAGACCCCAACGTTGAGAGAATGCCCAAGTCATGCAAAACTCTAGCACTGCGGGGCAAGGTGGGATTTTTTTTCCCCCTATTGATATGGAAATGTTAGCTATGCATCCACCAAGTTTATTCTCTTTCTTGCACGGGTCCAGAGAGCAGCTAAGCTGTAACAGCACCTCCCCACAGTCTAACAGATTCCAATCCCTCTGTTTATAACACAGAACCCCATCCACAAGGCGAGGATTAAGCATGTTCCGAGGTTCCCAGTAACTGCAGAAAAAAGGGAAGGACCCAGACACCCTGGTGTTGAATGTTGAATGGTCTGACACTGACCAGGCATTTTCCCTCCTCTACAGCCCCCTCTTCTTCCTGCACAAGGTCTGGCTCCCCTTTCACTGCTTCATTGAGATGCTAGTTGCAGACTTGCCCAGGTGTCTGGTCACTAAATCTTTGCCAAGGACCGTCTTGGAAGATGGGCATTTCACACAGGTGAAAGACATGCCCTGTCGAGTTTCATCCATCTAAAGCTTTTCCGAGAGAATCAAAGCAAAGATTTGATGCTTCTCTTGCTGGTTGTTTTCGTTTTTACTTTTGATTTCGAACAGTCCCTTTGTTTCAAATAAGCACAGACACCAAAACTTGCCTTTTCTCCATGGCTTGTCATGTGTTTATCTCTTTTCTTTTGGCGATGCTGTACCATGTTTAAAAGATCTCCAATTTTAATATTTAAATGGCTTTCAAGGAAAGCTGTTACAAGGTAAATGCAAATCTGGGATCCCTGGGTATACGCTGGAGTCTTTCCCTTACCATTTTATGCCTTGATGAATTCATACATAAATAAATCCCTTTGGAAACACATTTATCAAATTTAGTGACACAAAATATGAGATGCAATATTTAGTAAAATGCCTCAATACCTGTAATCAAGAGCCGTTGCTTTGTGCTCCAAGACACAGCATCTATTTGCCTGTATTGTGTAACATAAAATAGCTCTTTTCAATTCCTACTTGATATGTACACCCTTTATTGTACATTCTGCCTGAAGAGAAGCGGGCTATGACTCCATCTTGCTAAACTCAGTGCATACAAATGTCCAGGAGCCGCTCTGGAACAATCAGAGGAAGAGACACCATCTTTTAGGGGTGACAGAGGGTAAAGACCCAGAGCAGTGGCTCATTTAGGAAATAAAGCTCTCAGAGGAGTTCCCATTGTGGCTCAGGAGTTAACGGGAACCCGACTAGTATCCATGGAGATGCAGATTCAATCCCTGGCCTCGCTCAGTGGGTTAAGGATCCAGCATTGCTGTGGCTGTGGTATAGGCCAGCAGCTGCAGCTCTGATTTGACCCCTGGCCTGGGAACTTCCATATGCAGTGGGTGTGGCCCTAAAAAAGATTAAAAAAAAAAAAGCAAGCTCTCAGACAGCATGACCTCACGCAGCATTCAGGGCTAGAGCAGGGCCAAGACAGAACCACTGCCACGTTTTCTTAACTCCCAGGTGAGGATCTGTTCTCTATTCCAGGTTCTGTGGAGATTTCTGGGGGAGCGTGAACAAGGGAACCCCCACAATACGCAGGTGGCAGCCTCCAGATCCTGTGATGGTGTTACGTGACCCAGCGGCAGCAGGAACTCTGCAGATGTGACTGAGCAAGGATCTCAAGATCAGGAGGTGA
The DNA here is from genome assembly GCF_054392235.1 of Sus scrofa. Classification (NCBI taxonomy): domain Eukaryota; kingdom Metazoa; phylum Chordata; class Mammalia; order Artiodactyla; family Suidae; genus Sus; species Sus scrofa. The sequence goes on from NC_139401.1 coordinate 8,899,562, forward strand.
CCAGGGGTCACTGAGGTGGGCCCAAGGCCATTGCATGTGTCCTCACAGGAGGGGGCAGAAGGTCTGACTGCGGAAAGGGGCAACGTAGGCAGGAGAAACATTAGACCAGTCGCTGCCGGATTTGCAGATGGAGGAAAGACTACAAACAGAGGAATGCAAGTGGCCTCGAGAAGCTGGAAAAGGTAGGAAAACAGACTCTCCACGAGAGAAGGATCCATCAGAAACAGCCCTGGTGACATCTTGGTTGTATTTGTCATGGTTCTCAGAAAAACAGGACCCAGAGGGAACTCATAGGGACGGAGGGACTGGCAGACACGATGCTGGAAGCGGAGAAGCCCCTGATCCACTGCCTGCACACTGGGCACCAAGGAAGGCTGGTGGCACAGCCCAGTCTGAGAGCAAAGGCTTGAGAACCAGGGGAGCTGACAGGGTAAGTCTAGTTGCAGGGCAGGCAAAAAGGAGATGGCTCGGCTCACGCGGAGGGGAGAAGAAAGGGAATGGACGCCTCCCTTCTACACTGTCTGCTCCCTCCAGGCCCTCAACACTTTAGATGAGGTCCACACACCCGGGGAAGGGCCGGCTGCTTGACCGAGTCCATCCAGACAAAGGCTCATCTCATTAGGAAACACCCTGCAGACACCGGCAAGTAACACAAAGTGTGGACATCCTGTGGCCGGTGAAGCTGAGACCCCGATCATTAACCGGCACACCCAGGGAGCTCGATTCTGCGCTGTGACTCCAGAACTGGAGGATAAGACATTCCCGTGGTGTGGCTGTTAAAGTTGTACTGAAGTTATAGTTAATGGACAAGGCTGTGATCATTTCTGCTGTTCAACAAAGTGACTCCATCATACGTAAGCACACAGCCCTTCTCTCTCTCATTCTTGTCCCACAGAGAGGACCACAGAATACCAGGGAGAGTTCCCTGTGCTGGACAGCAGGTCCCCTCTGGCCAACCATCCCACAGACCTCAGTGCCACGTGCCAGTCCCACATCCGTGGTTTTAAGCCACCAGGTTTGTGGTGGTTCGCTACCGCAGCAGCAGCAATCCTAGTCAAGTCTGGGACTCGGGCTGCTGGGCGCTGGGGAGTAGGAGGCGAGGACAGGAGTCAGGCTGCCTGGATTGGGAGGCATTCTGCCTCGTACCAGCTTTTGGCCGTAGGTGTGTTTCTGAGGATGATAATAAGGGGCATACCTATCTAGTTTGGAGTTCCTAGAAGCAGACCCTAAGACAAGGATTCAAATGCAAGAGTTATTTGAGGGGTTCAGAGGACATTCCTGGGGGTGGGGAAGACATACAGAGAATGAAAAAGCAAGTTCTAGCTGGATCACTGAGCCTCCACCATAGCAGGTGCCAGACACTTAACCCCTCAGGGAAACTCTAGTAAATGGTGCAACAGCCGCCCCCCAGAATGAACCAAATCACACAACCCCACCCTCCCACCCTCGTCCCAGCCTCCCTACCTGCCCCATGAGTGAGAGAGCTGCAGGGTCTAAAGCAAATCCCTGAGAACCATTGATGGCTGGCTGTTCCCCTAGGTGCTGATTCCCCATAACTTCCAACTTAGGGTTTGGCCGGAATGGTCTTGGACGGGGGCTGGACAGAGAGGGGGAGAGACAGAGGGAGTGTGCACTGCTGCTGGCAGAGACGCAGCTGGTGGCAGCTGGCTGTCAGATAAGGTCAAAGGATACAGGCGGGGCTGAGAGGATTCCTCCCACGCTTCCCTCTCTCCCTCGCTCAGGGCCAGGCACACAGGACGCGCTCAATGCAGGTTAGTTCTCACCACCACTGGGTCCCTTTCCTCTGCATCCTCAAACACCCCAACTGCAGTACTGGGCAACCTGCACTGTAACTACCCACTAACTTCATGGTGCCCTGATTCAACTCTAAGCAGCTGGAGGGCAGCGGCTGGGCCTTCTTGATTCACTGCACGAATGCTGCGGCAGCAGAGGATGTGCGTTTCACAGATGTCAGCCGAGTGTCTGCTGCCTGGACAGTCAGCAAAAGCTCAAAGCATGTGGCGGGAGGAAGCGAGGACGATGAAGCATGAAGCAGGCGCAACACTGCGTTACCATGTGACCCAGCAACTCCGCGTGGCCATGTGGACCCGAACATGTTGAAAACATTCAACAGTGGCCCTAACACACACTGGTCCACGAATGTTCACTGCAGTACAATTCACGGCAGCCCAAAGGTGGCAACAACCCAAAGATTTACCAAGAGAACCGTGGATGAAGACAACGTGGTCCATCTGGGCACGAGCATACCCATTGGCCGCAGCAAGGAATGCAGTGCTGACCCCCACCCCAGCATGCACGCGCCTCAGTGACGCCGTGGGAAGGGAAAGAAGCCAGCCACGAGCAAGGTCACAGGCTGTCTGATTCCCCTGAACATGAGACATGCACACAGGTGCATCTACAGGGATGGAAAGCGGTTGGTGGTTACAGGGGCCGGGGGGCGAGGTCACAGGGAAGAAGGCCTCACGGGTGCAAGCTTTCATTTTTGAGTGAGCAAAGGTTCTGGAATGAGAGCCTGACCCCATGACTGTACTGACTCCACAGAACCGTTCACTTGAAAATGATTCACATAGTAAATTTAAAATGCATGTGTATTCTCTCTACCCCATTAAACAAACAAAACGAAACACAAGAAAGAAAACGAACTCTGCTGATGTCCGGAAATGCGACTGCTGTGGGAGCGGAGGGCCAACTCTTCCTGGTTCTAAAGCGCAACGCCCTGAAAATCTTGCAGTTTGAAAATCAGCACATTGGGTTTGAATCCGGACTCGGCTCACTGCCAGCCCGGCAAGCTGTCATTGACTGTCATCTGCTGCATAGCAGAGATGGCACCTCCCAGGGTTGTCCACAGGCAGAGAGGGAGAAAGAGACAGACGTCCCTTGCACATAGTAGGGTCTTCTTTTATTTATTTGGTGGCCCTCACAACATGCAGAGTTTCCCGGCCAGGGATCGAACCTGCATCCCAGCTGCAACCAGAGCCAGGGCAGTGACCACGCCAGATCCTGAACCACTAGGCCACCAGGGAGCGCCATAGTTGGCTCTTTAAAGAACGAGAGTTGACAGCCATCCTGGCCTGGGGAGCTCCATCCTGCAGAGCACTGTGCCCAGTCCTTCTGAAGCCTCATTACAGGCTCCTGTTTTGCAGAATGTATCTAAAATCTGCCGCAGTGTTTGTGGCCATCCTTTTCCAGAGGAAGGACCCACACACATGATGCCATCCTTTGTTCTCGAAGAGCAAAGAGAGCCGAGTCCTACAGAAGGGGCACCAGTGGAGCCCCGTCCTACAAAGAGCGCCAAAGCAAGGCCCTAAAAAAGAAGTGGCGATGACAGCTGGGACATGCATTGTCGTCTCCCACCACTGTTGCCCCTCAGAGCCACCTGGCTGAGTTTATGGTCCTAACCACGGTCCTGCTACAATTACACTTAGTGGATCCGCTTTAAACCAACCAGCAATACCAGTGGCTTAAGGCAGCCAGTGTTCCCTGCTGCTCCGCCAGCCCGCCCACAGCTCCCAGGAAGGCCTGTAGAGGAAGCGTCTTTGCAGGTCAGTGAGCAGGACAGGCCCTCCCAGATTCCAGAGACCCGCCTTTGCTGGCTCTTTATGTTGTTTAAAGTTCTCTGTTTTCATTGTTTATTTTTTGCATGGTTTAAAGTCTCAATGAACTGGGGTTGATACGCAAGGTTGTATCATTTTTGCTGCACAACAAAGTGATTCAGTGATTCACAGACTCGCATCCCTTCCCTTTCGGGCTCTTTAAAATGCATCACGGTGGCTGAAAGATGCTGGCCTCGTTTTGAAAAACTTTTCTAATGGGCTCACAGGGGTCAGCGCTCAGCTGCTGCAGGCAGCTCCCATTCAATTTAGATGACTGAAGGCGCTCCCTGTCACTGTCAATTTGCCAGGCTTACTGAGAACAAGCAACATTCCTATTAAATGTAAGAAGCATTTAAGAAATACCAATGGGGTCTAGATCCATTCACAGTACTGGGTCTCAACCTGGGGCCCTTTTGCACCCCCAGGGGACCTCGGGCAAAGTCTGGAAACATTTTTGGTTCTTAGGACAGGGGATGGGCACATTGTTCCTGGCATCCAGTGGGCAGAGGCCAGGGATGCCAGTAAACATCCCACCACACACGGGACACAAAAAATATGGATCCCGGAGTTCCCATTGTGGCGCAGTGGTTAATGAATCTGACTAGGAACCATGAGGTTGCAGGTTCGTTCCCTGGCCTTGCTCAGTGGGTTAACGATCCGGCGTGGCCGTGAGCTGTGGTGTAGGTTGCAGACGCGGCTCGGATCCGGCGTTGCTGTGGCTCTGGTGTAGGCCAGTGGCTACAGCTCCGATTCGACCCCTAGCCTGGGAACCTCCATATGCCGCAGGAGCGGCCCAAAGAAATAGCAAAAAAAAAAGACCAAAAAAAAAAAAATGGATCCCAAATGCCAATTATTCCAAAGTTGAGAAACCTTAACTTTGAGGAGCAAACCCATAATTCATTTATCTCAACAGCCCCCAAAGGAAAACCAACATGCAACTGACATGTCACTGGCCTATGCATTCTTCACCAATGTGTTCATTCATGAATCTGTTTCGAGGCTGAACCCAACTGGGATGTCCCCATTAGGTTGCTACAGAGCTTCTCTAAACATTTCTCCCACTCCTCCTTTTATTTTTTTTCTTTTTTTTTCTCCAAGAGGTTGCTAGGAAGAGAGAAAAGTCTGCTTCTCATCAATAGGAAATTTGGCAGCCTAGTTAGGCAGAGCTCCAGCAATGCAGTTTGGCTCTTTTTTAGAGATAAATCAGATTTGTGCAATAAAATATCTCAATGGGGATTTCATTTTATTTGGGTCCCTCTTCCACCTCAAGGAACGTGCATCTGCATGATATCACCTGAGCAAAAGAGAACTGAAAGTGACATCCTTGACTAGGTAATGAACTTGCTCCCTGCCACGAGGGCTGAGCCTCAGAGGGCATGGGCTCCACCATGACAGGGGCGGCATCTGTTCTAGACTCATCGAGAGACAACAGAGCTCCACTTCTCAAACACGACATCCATCCGCATCACCTGGGGAGCCTGTGACAACAAGATGGGCAGGCAGTGAGCACACGAGGAGGAGCAAGCATCAATCCAGCATCCACTGAAGAGACTCCCAGGTCGGGACGTGTCGTCCACAGCAGCTTCTTGTCACCCCAACCAGCCTCACTTAAGTCTGCACCCCAGGTGCGTTCTTCGGGAACTGCACTCAGGAAGTGCTTTGTCCTGATTCTTCTATCATCTTTGTTGCACCATGTGGAATGAAAGAGAGATTCTGGGGTGGGGTGAGGTCGAGGGCAGAGCCGGTGACCAGCAGAGCCCAAAGAGCATGTGTGTTTCTGGAGACAAAGTTCTAGAGTGTGGTGGTTGTGGGTTCGCCCCTTTCAGGAAGCATCTCCTCAGCCTCAGGTGACCTGATTATTAGGTGTGCTACCCATGTTTTCATAAAACTGGCAAAACCAGGTGCTGCCGAGTGAAGCACGATGCTGAAGAGACTGACATTAGTCCGCATGGATACAGAAACTACCTGTCGGCCTCCAGGTAAACAGAAGCAGCCCGTGTGCTTATCACATTTGGACCAGGAGGCTGGAAGCCAATGGTGTGTCCTGAAAGGAACTGCAGAGGTAATTATTTCTCTGCAGGTAGCACAGGTCCATTTCATGTGCCACGTCGCCTTTTAAGTCGGTGACAATGATGGACATACCCATGGCAGGCGAGCAAGCAGCAGCTGGATCAGGCTCGCCTGACAGCTCAGCCAAACACCTGAACTTAACCTGAGCTCCCAGCTTGTGGAATTCATTCTTTCTGCTCCCTTAAGTTGTCAAGGGGCAGACCTACCTATTAGCACAAGTGCATGAGTTGGGTTTTACAGAGTAATAGAACATTCTATACTCCTCATTTCAACACATCCTAGTCCCCCCTCACAAAGACAATAGGAAGATCAATTGGGTTAGTATCCGTGGAGCAGGGAGAAACTAAAAACGCACCAGAGATTTGGAAACAAGTTTCCACTGCCTCGCTCGGCCAGTTCCGTCACAAACATTCAGAGTGACATGCAACTGGATTTAGAGAGTTAATATTTCCAGTATCCCTTCTTCAGTGAGTTTGTTATTGAAATACCTACTCTTTCTCCACCATCCATCCTACATGAGAGTTGTCACGGCCCAGGGTTCCTTCAAGGAAGGTTAAATAACCAACCTTTTCATGTACTGATTTATTACTTTAGCTTCTAACTTCTAAGGGAACCGACAACAGCTCTTTGTCCCTGGCTTGGGAGAGGAATGTTTTGCAAACCTGGAGCGTGACCCCAGACGCATCCTTTCCCGTAACGTGGCAGGCTGAAGATCACAGAGGAATTCACCCAAGGAAGCGCCATCTGAAGAGCACAAAGCACGGACTCAGCGGCGCAGACTCTCTGTGGGGCTGCTGGGCGGGGTCGGTAACATGAAGAGACCTCAGGGGTGGTAGCACAAGCCCTTCTTCCACCCACCCACTCCCGCCCACTCTCGACAACGAGTGAGAAATAAGATGCCAAGTTCCTCACATTTTTTCTCCTTAGATGGCTATTTCTGTCTCTTGACTTTGGCCAGGTCAAAACAAAAATGAGCATGGATCAGAGAAAGAGAAATTCACGTCGAGTGATGAGAACTCTTCTCCGATTGCACATTCCACAGCGAGAACGCAAAAGGAAGGGTAACGAATGAAGAGGTTTGTGAACTATCCAGACAAGGAGAGTCCTCTTTGCCTGACACACTGAGTGGCCGATTTCTCCAAAGCCTTTCCCTCCTGTGAAACTACAAGGAGAGGCAGCGAGATTTAAGATGTACTCCAGGGCATAAAACCCTCCACGGGACTAAATGGGAGGAGACGCAACCTAGACGCCTCGTAATTCCAGGCTCTCCTGCACTGTGCACTGACCATGGGACCTGCGTGTGCCTGTCTCTCTATCCATGCCTCCATCTGATCTACCACACCTATCTACTTTCTTATCTCTCCACCTACCTATCCATCCCTCCACCCGTCTTAGCCAATACTGTACGTCACTCCCTGGAGTAGGCAGAGATGGAAAAATCACGCTTCTCAGACTGACGTGTCATGAACCAAGCATGCATGGGGAGGACATGAATGGGACAGAAGCGAGTGTTTCCTGTCTTTTCCTTATAGTTGTTCTATAAATGGAGCCTGATATCCAGCCTGGGTTTAAAAAGAAATCTGGTGTTAGCCATCAGGCATAATATATGAGACCAAAAAAAAAAAAAAAAAATTCAAGACATTTTTAAATGGTTCTTGACTAGGGCTTGGCACAACGAAATTCATTTGTAATTTGGCCACAGACTAATTTCATTATTTTGGCCAAGTTCTATAAAGCCTCTAGCCCTCAACTCTGCAAAACAAGGGTGTCATGCTAGATTAGCCCTAAATGCCTTGTCCTGAAATACGTTGAAGCTTTACAGAACATAACGTCTATTGCTCTGTATGAGCGTCACTGGACCTTCTCATTTGAAAATGCTTAATGAGCTTGATCATCCTGCTAACACTGGAAAAAATTCAGAGAATTTTTTAAGGTAACTTGGAAATTCCAAAAAAGAAAGCGAAGTTTTCATTAGGGCCACTGTTATATAACCATAGTTTAAAAACCGTTCCACACAGGGAGAATTTTCTGGGGAATAATAATGGTGCAGACTTTTCATAAAAGCACGCAGATACATCAACTGTCACACAATAACAACCTAGCAATACTTTTTAATGCAATTTTCTAATTGTGCCCCTTTCCTGCTAAAGAAAAATTATCTTTCATTTATAATATTTACGCCACAAAGCATCACCAAAATGTATTTTTATAACCACTTGTCAAGAAACTACGATAAAGATAAATCACTTTGATTCACTTGAATAACCCCACTTCCTGTGGCAGTGTCTTTAAAAATTTCATATTCACACTGGCTCCAGAAACTATTTAATGTGCCTTGCTGAGGTCGTTGCATTTAAAGGCAAAAGCTACTCACTTTAGAAGTCTGAACAGGAGTTCCTAAACACAGTGGCAGATTCCTGAGGATGGAAAAAATGCCGTGTGTCCAGTTAAGGTGCCCTTAACGCCACACAGCATTTTCTTAAGGCCTACAGGTCAACCTGCTCACAACGTTTGTCTCGTGACTCACGCCAAGTCCTATCTCCTGCTTTTGTCTCCCTTTGACCTTTACAGACACAGTGCCTGACCTTCAGGCACTTCTGCTCCATCGGAGGAAAAAAACGCATCCACAGGGCCTAATGAGAGCACGAGGAAGACATCAATGTCAGAAGACCACAGAGGTTTGCCGAGGAAAGAGAGGGGAGCGAACGCTTTAACAGCAGAAGACAGGTGTGGGACCCTGAGGGAGGTGGCACGAAGCAGCCAAAAGCCAGGATTCAAGAGTAATCCTGTGGCTTGCAAAAGCCACAATGAAGGACCTGCAGATGACACTGAAACGGTGGGGAATGGCATTCGATCTGCTGGTGGAAGTGGAGGGGGAGGAGCAATTCATCCCGGACCTTAGTGATTGATCTGTATCTTTAGAGAGAGACATTGCATTTTTATCACCACCCTTCACAACGTATGGGATAGTCTATCCCTCAGGGCGTGAACCTTGTCCCATGGGAAATGGAAGACAAACATCTCCTGTGTCCCCGCCAGGGCCTCCTTCCAGAGAGTTCCTTCTGCCTGCAGATCTTCCAGATAAATCCTGCATGTCTTATGAACACATATACAGAGAGAGACTTGATGTGCCTTTTTTTTTTTTTTTTTTTTGGCTTTTCATGACTAAACATCACATCCTACTGGTTTACAGCTTTTCTTTCCTCTCTTGTTCTTCTCATCCTCATGTCCCAGACTCACTCCTTCCTCACCCATCACCCTGGAATCACTCCGTTAACACGAACCAGGTTCTTCCCACCTCCCCTCCCCCTCAATACGGTGAGAAGTCATCCTGGAGTCGAGAGAGCACAGCGATGTCTAAAGTTGGTAAATCAGGATGCAGAGGTTTGTTGCGTTATTTGAAAGATAAAGACAGTTACTGGAACTAATATAGAGACGTGCGTTTCTATCTAAAGCATACAAAGCATACAAATCGTATGTCAAAAGCTGAAAAACAAGAAACTATTACAAAAAGGAATCATAACATACCATAAAGGGACAGAATCAGGATCAAGTACACTGGTTTATCCATAAATATAAGTGGGATAAATCACATACTAAAAGGACAGGACTTCCAACCTGGACAAAGAATTTTAAAAAACCTCCAAGCCCAGGCTATATGTAAGAATGGAACTAAAGCAAAATTATATCCATACAAAGACACATCAGAAAATGCCAAGAAAAAGAAAATGGGGCTCTGAGTATTTATATCTCACAAATTTAAAATAATACAAATGAAAATAAACCAAAGGCAAAGCACATTAACTAGCAGAGGCCCAATCGTTACAATAATCTGACATGAATTGCTTTGTGACTGACATAGCTTCAACCTGCCTGAATCAAAACAATGCAGGAACGATAGGAAAAAGGTCAAATGAAAATCCATGGTGACATGAGACTTTAATCTTTGTCTAGCCCGGAGAGACCAAACACTGGTATATTTTCTTTGGTGCCACGTGAACCACCGTGGTGTCTTAAACGACATGTCTGGCACGGCAGGAGCGTGAGCATGTTCATTCCCTTTCAGCCACTGTGCTCTCATGACTCTCTTTGTACTGAGTCACTCAGCCATCACTGTCTCCTACGCTAGCTGTGCTTGCCCAAAGGACGAAAACGCTGGGGAGAAGTTGACATACACGCCTGCAGGGGAGTGTGTGTATGCCATGTTTGCTGGCTATGCTTTTTTTCTTTTTATTAAGGACATCAGCGCTAACTCATCTTTACAAGGGTCTCCACATCTTGAAAGAAATGTTGACACGCGGTTTCTCCTTCAGTACTGCTGAAGCAGAGGAGGCAGTGTTCCACTCGCACACGTTAAAGCATCAGAGCACTGCGTTGCCGAGAAGACCAAGGCTACGGCCATCCACGTAAGCTGCTGAAAAGCCGCAGTGGACAGGTCCCATGCCATTCAGCATCCCTGCTCAGGAAGCTGCAGAAAGAGTTCAATCGTGGCGTGTAATACTGTACTGAGCACCCAGCTACCTTTCTTCCAGGCTAAAAGCTGCACATTTTTCCTCATAGTCATGAAAATTAAAGCTTTTTTTTTTTGCTTTTTGAGGGCTGCACCTGCAGCATATGGAAGTTCCCAGACTAGGGGTCAAATCAGAGCAACAGCTGCCGACCACAGCCACAGCTACAGCAATGCAGGATCATTAACCCATTGAGCGAGGTCAGCAATCAAACCCACAACCTCAGGGACACTACTTGGATTCCTTTCCACTGAGCCACATGGGGAACTCCTAAACCTTTTTTTTTTTAATGGCAACACACACAACATATGGAAGTTCCCAAGCCAGGGAATGAATCTGAGCCACAGCTGCGGTAACAACAGTCCTTCAACCCAATGCACTGAGCCAGGGATAGAACCTGCACCTCCCCAGTGACCCAAGCCACCAGAGTCGGATTCTTAACCCACTGGGCCATAGCAGGAACTCCCCAAATTTAGCTTTTTAACAACTTCTCACTGAAAGCTCCAGGATAAATAAATACTTAAATTTGGACACAGAATTAGAAGACATCTCACAAGCCTAGTTCAAAATTTGCAAAGACATTCCTTATAATCTCTATGTTTCATATAATTCACTGGTAAATTCTGAAATGAAATGAGTATTTTTCTAATAAGAATAGTTGCAAAACACTTTACCATTTACTTAATTTTTGTGTGCAAACAAGTACTTGTTTTCTTAAACCAAACTCATCAAAAATGTATTAAAGAATGAAAGGAGAAATAATTAAATTAGAATATAATTTAAGGGAAATCATTATATCCAGATACAGAAAAATACAGGCACGAGGAAGTGATGACCAGACCTGTCAGTGAGGGGTAAAGGTCTCTGAGAATAATGCCTCCACCAAAGGTTTTTGGTTCCTTTACACTATCCCAAATCGGAGGAAAGGGTGAATTGGTGTTTTCCAAATGCCGGCCTCCACCTTATCATCTCAAACACCTTTGAAGTTTCTCACGTGGTTCCCCTTTTATCGGACTAAGCTCCGGGAAAACCAGACGCTTCCCTCATATGCCCCTGATATTATTAATGTTTTGTCCCAGGCTGACAAAATCCTGTCCGAATTTCACATTCACCCCAAATGTTTCCCCTTCGAGGCACTCTTCCCCTGGTTGCTTTTAAATGTGTACGGCATGCTCCCTCTTCTGAACCCATTCAGGGCTTTTATCTGTCATGGGAGATTTGCCTCATATGACGGCGGTTTGGGAAATTGTCTTCCCCGTTCACCTGGATCTCAAGGTCAGGGACAGTTTCACACACATCTACGTGACATCGAGTGCTCAGCGTACACTGACGACACTGAATTAACCAACATTGAAAGAAATGGACCTTTTTATCTTAAAACGGCTCTTCAAAACAGAAGAAAATATAATGAAAAGGCCCCAAATTACATGGCACTTGAATTTGAGTAGTTCTGCTAAGTGGTATTTTCACAAGTCCTATAAACGCTACGGTTTTACCCTCATGAAAGACACGACTGCAAATAATTGTCATGCCTCATGAGAGATATCAGCAAGTAATTCTGACATGTTAGGTTTGCTCTTGTTGTTTTCTCGGAATATAGAAACCCTTTCTAAATTTTGTGTAGACAACACGAGTTTGGCTCTTTTAAATTAGTTAATGTTTATTTCCTCTCTGTATGTATCCATAATTCTTTCTTAACGCTGAGGAATTTCTGCGGTGTTCTTCTCCCTACACAGTTGCAGGTCCCTGCAGAGAAGAGAACTGCGAAATCCAAAAAAGTTATCTGTCAAGTATAAAGTAATAGAAATGATATGCAATAATATAAATCAATGACAACTCAACCACCACCAACGCCCCTGCTCAGGCTGACACAATTTCCCAAAATGGTGAAATACTCTTTGTAAACTTCTGAATAAAAAGAAGTATGGTCTACCTTCAAATTACATAGGAGTTACAATCTGGAAAACTCCAATATACATTAAAATTGTGTGGGGGAGAGTTTTCCTTTACATGTAAAATTGTGTAACGCTAGCTTTAGACAATTACACAGAGATTTCTTTTTTTACTTAGTTGGAGGTCACAGTGACATGTGGATTATCATGCTGCATTGTTCAAGGTATTTGGTGGGCTCCTGCCATTCCCCAGCAGATGCAGTATAACCTGCTTATCATCAAGACAATACAAGACCACTCTATAAATACCCAAAATATCTTGAGGGCAAACCACCAAGCTCAATTAAGCTTCACTGCCGTGTGATGTGTTAAATATTTTAGTTCACTGTGAAAAACTTTTTTGGGAGAAACCAAATCTTCCATGACTGACTCATGGGAAAAGGTGAAATAACAAAAGCACTGGTGGTTATTTATTTCCAAAGTATCAAACACACTCGTCTCTGATAAACACACTCCATGAGTCACTGGTAGTTAGAAAGCCGTCAGAGAGGATGGGAAAATGCCCCCAGCATGTGACAACCAGACAACAGAGATTGGAGTTCTGAGCCATGCAACTGCCCGTGCCCTATATTCTCCTTCAGACACCAAACGCAATTCCAACTGCCTGCAAAGGCCACCGTTCAAAGGAGCTGCTCGTTCTTTGGAAGAAAAACACATTCTACTTTCTTCAGGCAGCATGATTTCTTGTGATTGCAGCACAACCCTGTGTAGCTCAAAGATAAAGAATGCTGCCATGCACGTCACAAGTGTCAAATGAACTCTTTCTGTATGGAAGTTACAGTGGGCACGTATGCACAAGAATCAACAGATGGAACTAAAAGCTTCTTTTTTAGCATGGCATCAAAGCTTTAGTTTGACCCACGCTTAGGGAAAGCAAATCTGTTTTGAAGAATCTACTTGCGATGCTGAGAGAAAACCAGTACATGGAAACGGGAGGTGCCAAATTAGGTGCTGCAAAATTAGACAGCAGAAAGTTAAGAAATCTAATCCGTTTGCATATTTCTGAGGTTACAGCAGAAGACAGTAACTCTGCAAAGGAACCGGAAGGAAAGCCTTTTTCAAAAAGGATCTGGTAAAACGTAAAATTCAGCTGAAACGGTTGGCTATCTGAAAAGACAGAGGCAAAGCTGTGGATTGTTATTTATCACATTTCAGCCACATTAGATCGACGTTAACACATGTCTAGTAAATGTACGTGACTATACAACAGAAAACTAGTAAAAATTTATGACGGCAGAGTATTAAAAATTGTGTCATATGTTACCTGTTGCAGGAGGAGCAGCTTGTTAACAGAAGTGTAGAATGCCTCTCTATGTAAAGCGCAGAACATATTTTTACGTAAATATTATCCTTTTTTTCGTTTGACAAATACAGATGTTAATATAGCAGTAGTTGGTGTTCTTAGAATAACTGTTTTCAACCACAGAGTACAGAATCACTACCTCACCATAAATTCCATAGGAAAAGTAAACTGTAAGCTTAACTTATTTGTGGTCAGTGTAAATAATAAAATATCCTTATTTCTCACCTCAAAAATAAAAAGTTGGGTTGAGTGTGGCTTTATTGAATAAGCAGGTGTTTTCATTTATCTGGAAAATTATCCAAATATCCTTACTCATCATGGGACATGACCTTTGAAGATGCCTAAACATTCTACGTTTTTCTCCATTAAGATGAAATATTGATATACAATGGAATATTACTCTGCCATTAAAAAGAATGAAATAATGCCATTTTCTGCAACATACGTATACCTAGAGATTATCATAATAAGTGAAGTTAAAGAAACAAATATCATATGATATCGTTTATAGGTGGAATCTAAAAAAGCGATACAAATGAACTTCTATATAAAAAAGAAACAGACTCACAGACCGAGGAAACAAATGTACGGTGACCAAAGGGGAAAGGGTGAGGGTAAGGATAAACTCGGAATGTGGGATTAACAGATACACACTTCTATAAAATAAACAACACGGATCTACCGGATAACACAGGGAACTATAGTCAGTATCCTGTGACAGCATGTAACAGAAAAGAATCTGAAAAAGAAGATTGATATATAGAGAGTATATAATTATACATATTTTATATGTATACATATATATAACTGAATCAATTTGCTATATACCTGAAACACTGTCAATTAACTATACTTCAATTTAAAAAGATGAAACATGAACATTATTAACCAAGTGGACAGAATTAACATTAGCGAAGACATACACACAAATGATAAATGAATAATACACGTTTTTTCCAAGAACGTCTGTGAATTAACATTAGCGAAGACATACACACAAATGATAAATGAATAATACACATTTTTTCCAAGGGCATCTGGATCATTCACCAGGATGCACCCGCCTGCTGGGCCATAAAACAAGTCAAAAGCAAATGGAATCACCAAAACGATGTTCTCCATCAGAATGGAATTAAATAGAAATCAATGGCAAAACAAGATAAAGACAGCATCTCCAAATATTTTAAAACTCAGCAACACACATGTAAATAACCCAAAGGCCCCCTGAAGTTGTGAAATACTTTAGAGAGCATGATATTGAAGATAAAACAGAGCAGATTTTGTGGGATTTCACTGAAGCAGTGCTCAGAGGGAACAAGAGTGCAGCGTTGGGAGTTCCCGTTGTGACGCAGCAGAAACGAATTCAACTAGGGACCACGAGGTTGTGGGTCCAGTCCCTGGCCTCACTCAGCCGGTTCAAGATTCGGCGTTGCCATGAGCTGTGGTGTAGGTCGCAGACACGGCTCGGATCTGGCGTTGCTCTGGCTGTGATGTAGGCCAGCAGCTGTAGCTCCGATTAGACCCCTAGCCTGGAAACCTCCATATGCTGTGAGTGCAGCCCTTAAAAAAAAAAAAAACGGCAAGGAACCAAAAATGCAGTGTCACAGAAGCAACATGCCTTGTCACTTCTCTCCGCCGATGCCCCATTGCAACCTCACTCTCTGTCTTCTGGGGAAATAGCCTTGTCTCCTGAATCCAATTAACATAAAAGCACAGACGTTCTTGTCTCTTATGCATAATGCCATGCCCTTCATACCGACTTCCCACGTGCAGCCTGCGGCGATGGAATTGCCTAGCTGAGTTTTGCCATTGTTGGTATATTTCTAGATCTTTACTGTCATTTTATTGTCCTTCGATCTAACAAAAGCGCGATTTACTTTACTTTCTTCTTCCACTTGATTGATTGCTTAAGGAACAAAATCTGACATATAATCTGATTAAAATGCCAACACTCACATATGCCATTTTCTCCAGATGTGCTGGGAACTACCTCTTACATTAACCAAAGGCATTCACTGTGCATCCCTGTGTACAACCCCCACCCCTTCCCACATGCCTCCCTCCCCCACACCCCCACAGCATAGAACCTAAGACTCTTAGGAAGACCAAAATGCAGTTATTGCTGGCTTCCCACCCCGCCAGAGCCTCAGGGCGTGAATGGCATTTACGCACTCTTCACCTGAAGCGTTTGACATGGGACCACGAAAGCCTTTTTTCATCCACACCCTGCCTTACATTTTTGGCGCCAGGACTAGCCCAGAGTTTATCCTGAGTCCAGATGCTCAACTTCCGCCTAGCCAGCCTAAAACTCCGTGGTTCCCATCTCAGGAGCCCTCATCTAACAAGGCAGACTCTCTGCAGGCAGATCTAGCCTCCACAGACGGAGCAACAACAAACAGCAGGCTGCTACGGCGGGGGGAGACTGTGGAGATGCCCGGGTTCACCAAGCTTCATCCCCCCCTTGGAAAGGACTTTTGAGGAGCTTCTCAGGGGGTCCTGCATGAGACGGGGGCATAAGAGAACAAGCCCCACCTCCATCACCTGGGCCCCCGATCCAGCTTCACGCAGCGCTCACTCCGGTTCCCAAAGAGCTTCGGCGTGAGATTGCCCAGGAACACGTGTTCTCCACCAGCCAGACACCCAGAGATTCCACTGATCCGGCCCCAGGTCATCCAGTTAATGAAAGACCCATCCAGGGCCAGGATCCACACGTCCCAACACAGCCGGGGGTCTTCTCCTACCAAGACAGGATCAAAGCAAGGCTCTGCGGCTCCCTTCTGCAGAGACTCCCCTCACCGTCACCACCCATTTCCCAGCAGGTGGTTGAAATTTAGGGAGCAGGGAGGGTTAGAATCTTAAGGAAACATCTCTCAAAATATAGATATGTTATCAGCAGATATGGTTTCTGCATCCAGGGGCTGGCAAACCTGGCCCTTGAGGTCCGTGAGGAATGGCCGTGAGGTGGAGAGAGGGGGAAGCACACTCGCCATCTCTTAGGCGCCCAGAGGGATTCTCCTTCAAGACGCTGAACACGTCCAGAGATCTCCTCACGTCCCTTCTGATGCGTTTCTCTGACATAACCCCCATAGTGACCAGCCACGTAGGTTGAAGCCAAGGCTTGGATCCCGTGGTGTAGGCCGGTGGCTGCAGCTCTGATTACCCTAGCCTGGGAACTTCCATATGCCTCGAGTGCAGCCCTAAAAACACAAAAGACAAAAGACCAAAAGAAACAAAGTCCCAAGTGCATGAACATATGTGCCTATCCCCTCGCACGGTTTGCCCTGACAGCCAGATAAGTAAGTGTGCAGCCCACTTCTGCAGGAACTTCACACCACCCCCAAACAGTTCTTCAGACTCTGAGGGGGGAGGCTGAGAAGCTCCAAGCCATCTCCCATCACCGTGGACTCTGAGCTCCTGCTTACGTGCTCTCCCAGGGCCAGGGACCTCTCTCCTATCTGCGGTCACCACCTGGCTCTTTCCATTCCTCCCAGCCAGGCCCCGCTCCGCCCTTCCTAAAGCACCATAAGCCAGCCCTACCCCATCCAACGCACTTGGCTAAAGACATGGACATAGGAAGGGAGGCTGGCATAGAGTGAAAAAGGGCTAAAAGCAGCATAGGCCGTACCGTGTGTGAGAAGTCCATCGGCCTTTCTTGCACAGAGAATCCCTTATTAAAACTTTCCCGTATTTCGGGAGCCCATCCTTCCTGACTCTATGACAAAATCGTTCATTCATCCCACAAGTGCTTGGCAGAAGCTTACTTATTGACCAGGCCTGGGTCTAGATGCTAGAGAGTCAACAGTAGAGAAGAAAATGCTGCCGTTTCGAAATCACATTCTCTGTATCCACCCCTTCCTGGTGGAGCCCTGGATTCCTGAAGCCCAAGGAGCAAAAAGAGACCCTGGAAATTCATCTTCATCACTCATTGTTTCAACCTCCCCCTTCAACTAGGCAAGGGGCTGGACCTTTTATTACCAAGAGAACAATTATAGGGTTTTCCTGAAAGAGCAGCTTTCATCCTAATGTGGAGCCTGCCGCCTCTCCAGAATGGAGAAACAGTTCTAGCCAAATTTTTAAATCACTGTTTCCTTCTCTCTGCATGTGCCATTTCAAAATTCCACTTAATTGAAAAGAAACCATTTGCCAATTATAATAT
This sequence comes from Sus scrofa, assembly GCF_054392235.1. Classification (NCBI taxonomy): domain Eukaryota; kingdom Metazoa; phylum Chordata; class Mammalia; order Artiodactyla; family Suidae; genus Sus; species Sus scrofa. The sequence continues at coordinate 8,917,165 of NC_139401.1, forward strand.
CACCTACCTATAATGATAATAGTATAAAATCTACCTCTTTATGTTATGAGAATGAGATGTCCTACAAAATACTGAAATACAAGCACTTAACAATATTTCTGGGAAAAACGGGCTAGGGATTTGTACATAATTGTTTGTTTGTTTTTAATTTTTATGGCCCCATCCACAGCACGTGGAGGTTCCCAAGCCAGGGACTGAATCTGAATCTCTGCTGTGACCTTTGCTGCAGCTTGTGACCACACCGGATCCTTTAACCCACTGCACTGGCACAGGGGTCAAACAACACCTGCAAAGTGACCTAAGCCAGTGCAGTCAGATTCTTAACCCACATACCACAGCGAGAACTCCAGAATTTGTACATATTTGAATGTATAGTATATAGTAAATTCAGACATCTAGCTTATATTACTGAGGCAAGAATAAGTTTAAATAGTAATCTCATGCTCATCGGTCACTAAAAACTGCTATAAAAAGCCAGCAGAGGGAAAAGAAATGCTGTTTTCCTCCAGCCCTTGCATCCTGACTACGTGCTGTCCATACGCTACCGTGCGGCATGTTTCAGACAATCAAGGGGGCACGGTGCCCTGGATTCCTTGATTTACGCTCCCATTTCACCCCTCATCAGGGACAAGCTTTGTGAAGGCACAGACCTCGGGTCTTCACCTCTCATTTCTGCCTGATCTGCCTCCACCCGCCTTCTACCTCCACCGCCCGATGGACGCAAGGGCTTCTGTCAAAACCGGGGCTGGCTTTTTGTGGCTTGTGTTACTTGACTCCATAACTCTTCCCCAGCTCTTGACGCTGTTGGCCATTCCATCTTCCTGAAACCGTTCTTCCCCTTTGGGCACCAAAGCAGCCCCCATGGGAGCCTCAGTCCCGTTCACGGGCTCTGGTCCTCGGCTTGCCACCCAAAGGCTGGGCTCAGCCCTCACCTCACTGGCCCGCCCTTGTCCTTTCTGAGGGACCTCATCCACACCCGTCCTTTCCAGGACCCCAGACTGCCGACACGTGCCAATGCCTTGTCCCCAGCCCATCTCTCTCCTCAGCCTACAGAATCGCAGCATTAACTGCCTGCTTGGCCTTCGGCACCTGAATGCTTTGCACTGTTGTCCGAACTCGATGCATTATCCTTCCCCCGCCAGCTCTCATCACTCTCAAGAGGCCAGTCACAGCCCCGCTGTGCCTCGTCACCCACAGCAAAAAGCTGCAGAGCCACCCACATTACGTCTCCTCTCCATCGCCTTTCCAGGCTCCAGCTCCTGCCGATGCTACTGTCTTCACACGGCACGTCCCCCTCGTCCTTGCCACATATGCTGCTAGTGTTTTTGCTAAGATCTTCAAGAGTTATCATCTGGAGAACATCACGAGTGCTCCCTAATTGGTCTCCCTGAGAACCGACTCTTCATTCTAACCTATTTGTCATTACGTGATGCTATGGATCTTGCTACAGTGTGTACAGGTCCCTCCTCCTATTGAAAAGACGACGAGTTAGTCCCATTTTGTGATCACAGAGGCCCAAGCTGATAAGCAGTACACGCAAGCCCCTGCGTGATCAGCTTCCTGCCTGTCTGTCCGATCTCATCGCCCACCTTCTTCAGGCCTCGGCCTTAGTGAGGAGCTTACCATGCCCTCAAACACATCCTGTCCTTATTTTTCACACACACAACACGCCCTGTTCTCCCTTCCAGATGCGCCTACAGGGGAGCCCTGCTTGTCCTCTGAAGCGGGACTTAAGGATCTCCTCTCTTTGAAGCACTTCGGGAACCTCCAGAAGAAAAGTGAATCCAAGCTCCTGGGGGCTTTGAGGAATGCACTGGAAATAGACTCAATAAGATGTGACTTAATTATTTAAACACAAGATGCGTCAAACAATTCTAGGGTCATGAGTCTGGAAACCAAGACCAATGGAGAGCAACCATCAGAGAAAAAGAAGAAGAAGGTTTTACAAGAAGGGTAAGGATCTCCGAGGTTACTTCTTAAAGCAAACTTTGTATCAACACAGAGCATATGGACAGCAACGTGTGGCAGCGTGCAGCGTACACACCCCGGAGGGGGCTAACAGTCAAGAGACAGACAACATCCACTGTTGGCAAGGCTGAGCAATAAAATGTGCATGCACCTGGAGCATAAATCGTGCCATCTGGGGAAACTGCTGGGCAGTATCAAATAAAGCTCATGCCTGCACACCCTAGAAGCTAGCAATTCCATTCCTACAAATACACACTACAGATACGCTGATGTAAGCTCACCCCAAACCCTTTACGGTATGTTCAGAGCGGACTTTCTTGTCATGACACAAAAGCAGCACCGATCCACACGTCCATCCATCCTTGAAGAGATGAATGAACTGCGTTAGAGTTATACCACGGATACTAGGCGACCACGGAAATGAGCAATACATCCCACGTCAAAGTGTGGGTGAATCTCAAACATAATACTGAGGGAAAGGAGTCAGGGCCAAGGAGGACACACTGTGTGTATACAAACGACGGATGCAGTTCGTGGACACGTTTTGAAGATGGGCTGGAAGTCAGCACCTGCAAAGGCGTGAAGGAGGTGATTCCAGGGTGGCAGCAGGCTTCGATCTCTTCATGTAGTTACTGACGGCATGGCTGTGTCCCACTTGGGAAAATTCACTCCACAGTACACATGGGGTATGTGCATTTTCTGTGCACTGAACTGCCATGAAACGTTTCGAAGGGCACAGCTGAATGAATGTCCACCCCATGAATGTTCCTATGTAACGAACACACAGCCAAGAAACAGAATATCGCCAGCGCCACCGAAGCCCGCGCACACTCCCAGCGCCAGCCACCGCCCCCAAACAAGCTCTGTTTGGACTTCCATCAGGGTGGCAGAGACCCAGTCTGTACTGTTCAGGGCTATTTCCTCCACAGCGACAAAATATATTCGCATGCCTTAGATATTTTCCAGATACATGCTGAACTTAGGAATACAGGTGAAAACTGAGGAGTCAACCAAGACACTTGAACCCTTGAGCCTGGCCAAGCCCATGAAACTAAAAGGATAAACTGAGATGCAGAAGCTAAGAAGGAAAGTGCAGTTCCTTGGTGAAGGGCGTATTGCAGAGTAAGAAGCAGCAATCCTGAAGGGCGGTCTGAAAATCAATCATCAAACGTATTTTCATTTCATAAACCCAATTCTTTGGTTTCTTACCACCCTACTGATGTAGATCTGATTTGTATGACTAACCAATTATGGATCAATCAAAACATTATACTTATAAAATCTTTCTGTGGACTTACAAGTGTCTTCGTAGTCACAATACAAAGCTTGGAAAGGGATGATTTAGGATCTGCGTTGTGTTTTGTTGTGGCCAAGCCCACAGCGTGTGGAAGTTCCCAGGCCAGGGTTCAAACCCGAGCCACAGCAGTGACAATGAGTCACAACAGGTATAACGCTCAATTCCTAACCAGTAGACCACCAGGGAACTCTGCGTTATGTATTTTAAAATCAACTCGAAAATAGAAAGAATTTCATCTTCGTATCCTTTGGACTTGAGCTATCAGAAATTGTGCAAAGATCACCAAATCCATTAAAAATATATATATACACATAACATTCAAAATGCTTGCCAGCCCTAAAACGATTTTTCTTTAACTTTCTGATGCATTTAATCTGATGCTGAGTGTTCGTTGTATAGAAAAGAAGAAACGTCAGGACCCACTGTGGGCAGCTGGCTCGCCTATCCGTTTGCATCCGCACAAATACCACCTCTCTTGCCTGAGTCCCAGGACAGGAATGGTGGATGTCCAGGCAATAAACTGTAAATTATTACAAAACAAAAGCACACACGTGGGAGTGGACATTGCCTGCACTAAGTTTCTGTGTCTGCAAATCTGCAGTGTCCACATTCTCGTGGCCACTCCTTCTCCCATAACTCCATTTCTGTTTGAATTTCACCTGTGGCCTTATCACATTGCTTCCTATTGATGTCTGTCATGTCCAGGGTTTGGAGTAAGATATAGGATTCATCTGTGTGATTGCTGCTTTGCTATGTTACTTATACTAGTCTGCATCCCAATTAGATTAAGTTCCTTGACTTGAGGGCAAGGCTCTGACATGCCATTTGGACCATAATAAGATAGCATGAGATAAAGAAAGAAGATAAATACTTAAATAGTCATTAGGTAAGGTTAATTTTACATTTAGAAATATCAGGAGTTCCCGTCATGGCTCAGCAGCAACAAACCCGACTAAGATCCATGAGGATGTGGGTTTGACCCCTGGCCTTGCTTCGTGGGTTAAGGATCTGGCATTGCCGGGAACTTTGGTGTAGGTTGCAGACCTAGCTTGAATCCCATGTTGCCGTGGCTGTGGCGTAGGCCGGCAGCTGCAGCTCGGATTCGACCCCTTGCCTGGGAACCTCCATATGCCATGGGTGTGGCCCTGAAAAGAAAAAAAGAAAAGAAATTTCACAGAACATCCCTGGGTGTTGGATTTCCACAAAGGCAATGGAACTTGGAGTAGTTTAGAAAAAGATCGTGGTTTAGGAAGAGACCATGATGCGCCATCCACACAGCTGGGTAATTCTACGCGATTCAGGGATGGTGCTGACGTGACAAAGTAATTAACAGAGGATGGCAGCTCCTCCTCACTGATCAACAGAGGCGGGGACGCCCACTTTGCAAAGCCCAGCGCACATCTCCACGCCCAGGACTCCCAATTACCTTCGTCCTCTCAGAAAGACAAAGCCGGGCCCCCTCAACAGGCCATGTGGCCAGAAGTCCAGGTCCACTCCTCAACGGAGGACCTTCGGGTGTTTCCTGAGGGGCCATTTCTTATCTGCGACTATCTTATTGTTTTCCTTTCTTTTTTTTTTTTTTTTTTTTTTTTTTGTCTTTTTAGGGCCACACCTGTGGCATATGGAGGTTCCCAGGCTAGGGATAGATCCAGAGCTGCAACCACTGGGCTACACCACAGCCACAGCAACATCAGATCTGAGCCATGTCTGCAACCTACACCATAACTCATGGCAAGGCCAGATCCTTATCCCACTGAACAAGGCCAGGGATCAAACCTGCATCCTATTTTGAATTCCTACCAATCTTCTAGGATTCTTTTCTATTTCCTGATTTGCGTAATATTAGAAATCCACTCTCCTTTGGAGTCTTCAGGTTAATACTGCTTTTAACTCTGCAGCTTTCCCCATAGGCTCTGTTCGTTTTCTCTTTTGTTCTTATGTCCTTGTCACATGTGAAGGAGGCTTATCCAGCTGTGGCTGCTGCACCCAAACAGGCTGTGTGAATGACCCTTATCTTCACTCTATATTCACGCGGAGAACTTTTCAAGTTCCTCTACTTACATGAAGACCAGCTGACGGCTCTACATAGTTCCCGGTTTGAATCTCAATGGGCAGCAAACATTCATCTCTCACTCAGCCGCTACGCTCAAGCGAGATCATCTTGGGTTTCCACCACCAGAGCATCCACGCTCTGCTCCAAAGGACTCCGTTCACAACTGTCCACCACGGTCCTCCAGATGCACTTCCATCTTATTTGTCGTGACCATCCAGCCCAGGATCCTGTGTGCAACCACCAGCTCCTATCCAATCGTCCTTCTGTCAAATAATTCTGAGGTCAGGTGTCCAAACAAAAATATCCGGGTTTGCAACAGCTACGTTAAAAACAACAACAACAACAACAACAACAACAACTCCGTCTTTGCTTTGGAGTCTCTGCCTTGCCTCAAGAGACAGAAAGTGCAAAAGGAAAACCTTCCTTGTGAACCAACAGACCTGTGCTGTTCTAGGCAGTTCCGTCAGGTGAAATGAGTGGAAATTCTTCAGGCCTTATGGCCATAGGTTAGCTGCTGGTTTTCAGAGGTAGTGGGGTGAAAGGAGATCAGAGTCAGGGAAAGAACGGCAGCTGGGGAGTTCCCGCTGTGGTACAGTGGGTTAAGAATCTGAGTGCAGTGGCTCAGGTCACTGCAGAGGCATGGGTTTGGTCCCCAGCCTGGAGCAGTGGGTTAAAGGATCTGGTGTTGCTGCAGCTGTGGCGTGGGTCACAGCTCCAGCTCGGATTCAATCCCTGGCCTGGGAACTTGCATATGCCGTGGGTGCAGCCATTAAAAAAAAAAAAAAAAAAAAAGAATTTCTGCTAGAATGATTTTCAAGTGGAAGGGCTTCCCTTTAATTTAAGCTGAACTCCTTTCCTAAAGAATATGGCACAATAGATATGTTACCATTAATCTAACATTTTAATTTTGGAGTTATCCTCAGAAGACCACTCCTTAAGGCCTTTGTAGCTCTTTTCTGAAAGTACTGTACGAGGACGATGACACTTTCTCCTAAGAGTGCATGGGCCGAAGACAGGCAATTTCACCAGCCCCCACAACAAAGCTCTTCTGAGATTCATGATCCCTGTCCACTGGGAAAGTCTTCACTGTATCATACCCCCTAGTCTGCTCATGCTATGTTTTAAATCTGCCTCTTTTTATCTGAACTTCACTGATAGAGCAGCATAGACAGTGGAGTAAAAATAAAAAAAACAAATAAATAAACCGCACCACTCACCCTGGTCCGTGATAGTGGCTCAACCGATGTCTATGATCTGATAACCACCTTAAAGGAATGACCCAGCCGGGTCTACGGGTGTTCGCTGCCGACTGAAATATTAACATACCTTTTGTTAATCTGTGTAAATTTATTTTTTTTACATTATACCTAAAGGAGAGGCAGGAGGAGAAATACACTTGAGGACTTATAACCTCTCGATAATAAAATCAAAGAGCTAAATATTTCCATAAAGCACTGCAATGAACGAATCCCAGAAAGTGCAAAGAAACCAAACATGGATGACATTTAAGAAGAGAGTGAGGGAGTTTCCATCGCGGTGCAGTGGAAACGACTGACGAGGAACCATGAGGTTGCGGGTTCAATCCCTGGCTTCGCTCAGTGGGTTGAGGATCCGGCGTTGCTGTGAGCTGTGGTGTAGGCCGGCAGCTATAGCTCCGATTTGACCCCTAGCCTGGGAACCTCCATATGTCATGGGTTCGACCCTAAAAAGCAAAAAAAAAAAAAAGAGAGAGAGAGAGAGAGTGGAAACTGTGTACATCCTCTAGTGTTTTATCCATTGTTTACATCTTTAAAGTTATTAGCATAAAAATCCTGAAAACAAAAGCCTCTCTGTATTTTGGACAGAGTGGCAAACTGACAAAATGAGACAGTGTCCACTCCATTATATAGTAAAGATGGAGGAGTAACAGTACCTACAAAAAAAAAAAAAAAATAGAAGAAAAGCTGATCTTTTGCAAGGAAGGAAGAAAGCCTATGGCTTTGGAACGAGTCATGTGAAGCTGTCATAGCAGCTCCAAGCACATAGGACAGTTTGCCTTGAGAGTGTGCACGTGATGTGTCTCTGTGTGTATGTGCGTGTGTGTGTGTGCGCGTGTGTGCACATGTGACGGGGCTGTGCAGCATAGCTCTCGGACAGCAACAGCATAATACAGCCATCCAGTAACTAGGTAAGAGCCTTGGTGTTATAATTACTTCTACGTATCACCTTTAAAAACTTGAAAGAGCTCTTCAAAAAATGGTGTCGGGAAAAGCAGATATCCACACGGAAATGAATGAACTCAGACTTGAATCTCATACCACTCACAAAAATTATCTTGAAGTGGCTTAAGGACTTAAACAAAAGGCCGAACCTATTAACCCCCTGCAAGATAACACTGAGGATAAGCTTCATAATACTGGTCTAGGCAATGACTTCTTGGATATGACACCAAAACCACAAGCAACAAAAGCAAAAATACACAAATAAAACTATATGAAACTAAAAAAGCTTCTACACAACAAAGGGAAAAAAAATCAACAAAGTAACTTACTGAATGGGAGAAAATATATACAAACCATATGTCTGATAAGGGATTAATATTTTAAACATATAAGAAATTTCTACAACTCAACAGCAAAATAAATAAATAAACTGTTGTTTTTTTTTTTTTTCCTTTTTAGGGCCATACCTGTGGCATATGGAGGTTCCCAGGCTAGGGGTCTAATCGGAGCTATAGCTGCTGACCTACACCATAGCCACAGCCATGCCAGATCCGAGCCACATCTTCCACCTACACCACAGCTCACGGCAACACCAGATCCTTAACCCACTGAGCAAGGCCAGGGATCGAACCCACAACCTCATGGTTCCTCGTCGGATTCGTTTCTGCTGTGCCATGACGAGAACTCCAATAAACTGATTTTTAAATGGGCAAAGAACTTAAGGAGACATTTTCCCAAAAAGATATATAAATGGCCAACAGACACATGAAAAGATACTGGATATCATCAGTCATCAGGGAAACGCAAACCAGAACTGTAAGGAGATGTCAACCTGTTACTTCAGGAAATAAGTGCTGGCGAGGGTGTGGAGAAAAGGGAATCCTGTACATTGCTGGTGGAAATACAAACTGGCACAGCCATAATGGAAAACAATGTGGAAGCGACTATGAAAATTAAATAAGAGTTCCCTGGTGGCTCAACAGGTTAAGGATCTGGTGTTGTAACTGCTGTGACTACTGTGGCTTGGGTTCCATCCCTGGCCCAGGAACTTCCCCAAGCCATGGGTGTGGCCAAAAAAAAAAAAAAAAAAAAAAAAACCAACAACATAGAACTTCTATGATCTAGCAATCTCACTTCTGGGCATACATCCCAAAGAACTGAAATCTAGATCTCAAAGAGATTTCTATTCCCATGTTCGCTGCAGCATTATTCCCAATAGTCCAGCTCTGGAAACCACCTCATTGTATACCCAAACAGTATGTGATATATACACACAATGAAACATTATTCACCTTTAAACAAAGACAGACATCCTATCATTTGCAACAACACAGATGAGGCAGAAAGACACTGTGCTAAGTGAATATGCCAGTCAGTTACAAAAGCACAAAGATTTCATGATTCCACTTAAATGAAGGACCTGGAATATTCAAAACACACAGAAGCAGAGAGTCAAATTTTATTTGATGTAGGAATGGAACTATCAGGAAATGAGATGCTGCTCTAAGTGACAGGGACTCAGAGAAGAGGGAAGTGGCGGGGTTGCTGTTCAATGGATATAGAGTTTCAGTTACACAAGATGAGTAAGTCCTAGAGCTCTACTGGACCACAGGGTACCTGGAGTTAACAACCCTGTGTCGTCACTTAAAGTGTGTTAAGAGTGTAAATCTCATGGGAAAGCATTAAATGTGCCTATAGCAATTTTTAAAAGAAAGACCTTTCTTTCCTTGTTTATCGAAGTAGAGTTGATTTACGATGTGGTGTTAGTTTCTGGTGTACAGCAAAGTAATTCAGATAGAGAGAGACATTCTTTTTCATATTCTTTTCCATTAACACTTATTACAGGCTATTAAATATCCCTGTGGTATACAGGAAGACCTTGTTGATTATTAAATACCAGTTTGTAACTGCTAGCCTCAAAGTCCTCATGTATGCTGCCCCCCTTCCTCTGGAGTAACCGTAAGTTTGTTTTCTACACTCTGAGTCTATTTCTGTTTTGTAAATAAGTTCATTTGTATCATATTCCATGTATAAGTGATATCGTGATATTTGTCTTTGACTTACTTCACTTAGTGGGATACTCTCTAGTCCATCCATGTTGTACAAAATGGCATTTTTTTCTTTCTTTTTCATGGCTGAGTAGTATTTCATTGTATATATCTACATGTATACATTGTATATATGTATAAATGTCTATCAACAGACATTTGATAGACATTAAGGTTGCTTCCATGTCTTCATCCTTGTAAATAGTGCTGCTGTGAACAGTGGGATGCATGTATCTTTTCAAATTAGAGTTTTCTCTGGATACATGCCCAGGAGTGGGGTTGCTGGATCATACAGCAACTCTGTTTTTAGTTTTTAAGGAACATACGTACTATTCTCCACAGTGGCAGCACCAATTTACATTCCCACCAACAATGCAGGACAGCTTCTCTACACCTTCTATTTGTAGACTTTGTAGCTGGCCATTCTGACTGGAATGAAATGATACCTCACTGTAGTTCTGATTTGTATTTCTCTAATGATTATCAAAGTTGAGCTCTTTTCATGTGCCTGTTAGCCAACTTGATGTCTTCTTGCGAGAAATGTCTGTTTAGGTCTTCTGCCCACTTTTTGATTGGGTTGCTACTTTTTTTGTTATTGAGTTGTATGGGCTGTTTGTATATTTTGGAAATGAAGCCCTTGTCAGTTGCATCACTTGGAGCTATTTTCCCCCAGTCCACAGCTTGTCTTTGCATTTTGTTGACAGTTTCATTTGCTGTGCAAAAGCTTTTTAAGTTTGAGTAGATCCCATTTGTTTATTTTGCTTTTATATCTATTGCCTTGGGAGACTGAACTAAGAAAACATTGCTATGATTTATGTTTTTCCTATGCTCTTGTCTAGGAGTTTTACAGTGTCACATCTTATATCTAAGTAGAAAGAGGATTTTCTCTTGTCAATAATAAACACAAAATAAGTATGGGAAAAACCCAAACAGAAATCCACTAGGAAATGCTATTTCAGGGTTGCAAAGTAATTAACTGTATACACTTCAACATGACATATGATCCAGGTCTTTCCGAGGCATAGACTGATGGAGGTCAGAGTCCCAACGTGGCTTTATGTCTGTGCATTCCCCTCCGCTGCTCTCCCGTCCTTTCTAGACCAGGCTCCCCGGAGACCACAACTGTGCATATCAGCTTGTCTCTGCTCTGTCCCCTTGTGACTGAAAGGTCCTGGCTGGAATTCCTAATGTCGCTACTGAGAGCCTCACAAAGTGCTTCCCTTTCTGGGTACATTTACCCGTCTGTGATCCAGTCAATTCTTCATTATAGCTGCCTTTTCTCACATGACTATGATCATGCACCTCCTCTAGGTGCCGAGTATTATGCAAAAGAAGTACTCTCTGTAGGTCACGTAGAGCAGTAGATAATTTCCTGACAGTCCTATTCCGAAATAAAATATGTATGCAAATAAGTCTACGCATACCCATTTTGGCAACTGTTTTTTTTCCCAAATTCCTCAATTTCTTCCCACTGGAGGGAGTCAAGAAATGGGGGAGAGTGAAGAATACATGATGCTTTACTGCTAAACCTCATGACACATGTACTTGTTTCCTGCTCTTTTATAGGAAAGGTTAACTAGAATTGCTCATCATCACGTTAACATGTGGTTCAAAGGAACAGCTGAAAGTAAATAAGCAATAAAAACATAAATGAATATTCTGCTGCTAAGTGAGTTTCCCCCTTGAGTTTTCTGAAGTGTGCATGTCCAGAGTCAAATGCCAGGCTACGTTTCCTACCCTTCGGCAATGAGAAATGGCAAAGAGGAAAAGGATGGGCACAGTCTGTAAATGACTAACAGACAATAGAGGATTACGCTGAAGACTGAACGTTAATATGAGAGGTTTCCAAGTGGGTTTATGTGGCGATATAAACCCTCGTTCTAAAAACTGAGAGCAAGTATCAACTCATTTGGAATTTTTTTATAGATTCCTTCTCAAATAGAGTTCCACCAAAATGTGCCGGATTTAAATCGCTTTAACACTGTCTGTGAATTGTGTTCACGAGAGGAAAGCACATGAGGAATTTAAAGTATAATGGTTTTCTAAAAATACCAACGATGCGCACATTCTTCTCCATCTCAAAGCAACTGGATTTATTACATATTTTTATCCACTTGTCAGGCAGAGAAAAGTGGTTAGCAAGAACGCTCAAGTCCTATTGCGCTTTTGAAATAAGATGATCACACCAAAACCTAAATGTTTAATTTGAATGACACTGCATGTGGCCCCAATGAGACAATGGCACCCATTCTTCCCTTAAAGCAGCGGATCACTTTCTCTTCTCTACCTTTCTTCATCAGCTTGCTTTTCAGCCTTTCCGCAAAGGGGGTTGGGACAAACACCTCTGCCCAATTTCCTTGGAGAACAGAATGCCTTCCACACGTCTGCATATATGGATTACCTGTCCATCACTACCACAGCAGTTGCTCACCTGGACATTTGATCAATAGCACAAAGTCCTGCTCACTTGTCTTGTCCCAAATCTTGTTAAATAGCTTCTAAACAGAACCACATACAAGGAATGAAGAGAAATGAGAAATATACATACGTATATCCCCCAGTACTCTGTGAGTTGTAATTGCATAAAAATACAAGAACATTTTTGTCTTTAAATGTTGGGGAAAGAGGCTAAAGTTATCTAAGTTCCTTATGCAACACGGCTCTGAAAAATACAGAACTGAAGCACCACTGTTAAGTGAATCTAAAAGGTATATTTAAATAGCTTAGCCATTTGCAAAAAGCTAACATTCCATAGAGTCTTTTTCTATAAACTTGGGGTTTTCTTTAGATTCTATAAGAGAGGGATAATAACTCTTTCCAGGTGTGACATGCCAAATATTTAATGACTCATATGGGTTCTGAACAATGAGAAGGAACAATGACAACTCACACTGGCCATAGACCACAGCGAGCCACATCAAGGGGCATCGAACACCCCTACCTCACTCACAGAGCTGATGGGACTAGGAGACGCAAAAGTAGTGCCCTTACTGACTCTGGCATGTAGGACATACTCAGAAAATGTCAGCATTTTCCAATCATATCCTAATGCTTTTAATGCAAATGTATAATAGTTCTGAAGCCCCTCCTCTAAATATTAAATGCACTAAATATTGAATAGTGTCACACAATTATCTGAAAAAAAAATGGGTGTGAAAGCCTCAGCAACTGACTCGTCATTCATAATCCAAAGGTAGGAATGGAGAGAAAGCTCCATGCCCTGCACAGACCACCGTCAGAGATGCAGGGAGAAGCACAAAGGCGGACAGACGCGAGGGCTTCCAGAACCAGAGGTCTCTCATACAGTCAGGGCAGGTGCCTGGAGAACACCTCACCTTTCCCAACTACAGGGTTCATCTTTAAACACTAAGGAGTTAGCAGGACAGAACTGGATAAAATGCCACAGGTGTATCTCGCTCACATTCAGTACGGCTTACACCAAAGAGAAATGCTTAGGCGAATGGAAATATCCAATGTACTGAACAATTCTTTATCAAGTGTCTCCCCAAACCAAGTCCTTCTGATAGGCTGAACTGTTGCTTGATTTTCAGAGATTTAGAGTGAATGTTTTCAGGAATACACATAACTAACACACAATGTACGTATCTGCATTATTCAAAAGGAAATGCCAGGACCAGTGGCTGTCCTGGGTGCTATGGAGACCACAAGGCTCTTGGATGAAGTTCACAGTCCAGAGCTTTGAGAAGTGCCCAGCCAGCAGCTGCAGGAGCCAGAACCTTGCTGCCATATGGATTCTGCAGCTGCCAGACCAGAGATCTTACAGAAGGCCCAGAGAGGAGGGCAGAGTGGGGAGAGAACTCTTTGTTTTCCATTGAAAATAAGGGAAAGGAAAAACAAGTAAAGGGGGGAACAGTTGATCTAAAGGCAATTACAGAACTTAATGAATCCACTGTAGCCCATAGCATTTTAAACCATCTCAAATGATCAGGAAACTAATTCTAACATGACTTTAGTCAAAGAACATTATGTGATGAATTCACACAATCTGAATAATTGCAGTTATCAGCTGAAACAACAGCAGGAAGATGAGTAAATAGGTCAGCTATTCTAGGAGATAAATGTGTATCCCCTGACGGCTTCTGCACAACTTTTGTAAAAAGCAGGCAGTAGCATTTTTCTAACTGTTTTTAAACCTTTATGCAGAGGTTACACGTCTGAAATTCAAGGGCTGGCTGATGATAATCTCCCATGACCAATTAATTACTTTTCACTGCAAAAAGAGCTAATTACATTTCAGAGATTTCTTTTCTTTTCTTTCTTTCTTTCTTTTTTTGGCCACAACCATGGCAAACAGAAATTCCAGGGCCAGAGATTGAACCTGCACCATAGCAGTGGCTGGCCTTCACCTGCTATATACCACAAGAGAACTCCCAGAGATTTCTTTTCTTAATGATTATTCAACATTATCAAGAATAAGTGCATGATTAGAAGTGGACTCTTGAACACAGTGTATGATGATGGCAGACTTTCTGCACACACTACGAGAGATTTTTAAAAATCCGCTGTGCAGTGATTAATTCAATCACTCTCTAGTTATTTAGTATTTAGCACTGAAAGCCCAGGAAATGAAACCACAGGGCGTGTAGCAGAAAAGCTTTGCTTTATTGTTGGCTGTTTGGGGAGGTTTTTTTGGAGCAAGTATAAACTGCTGGGGAGACGTTGTCATATGCATGAGGCTCATTTTCAATCTTCACTTGAAGGAATCGAAGCCAAACAACTGCCCTTCCAAGGGTGAGGTCACAGCTGAGTATTACTTGGCTAACGGCTGCACCCTCAAGGCATTCCTGGGAACCACGCTGCTTCAAGGCATTGTCTGTGGGTAGAGTGGGCAGTCCAGCATGGCCTCTACGCTTCAACCTGCCTCACGCTGGGTAAGAAGTCTAAGCGTGCAAGGCAGTGACCTCCCAATGCTGCAGAGCAACGTCAGTATCTTCCCCTCTGGTTGATGCTGAATTATAGACTTTGCTCTCTCCACACTTTGTCCCCATGGCTAACTATGCATAAACTCCTAGCACTAAATTAGATGTTAGAAAAGAGAGGATAAAGGATAAACCAGTTCCCTTGTCTCAGCTACGAATAAAATTGGGTTTGGGTAGTTAATACAGGGATTTGGAAAGAACATTCAACTTTCCTGATTTTAGGAATGGAATGTCTTGGAATCACAGAATATTAGAACTGAGAAAAGATCCCAGAGGCCAAAAGCAGGAAAGCTTCTTGCTGCGCACATGACAAAATCAAAACTCAGGGCATATACGTCGTTTTCCCCATAACTGCTGCTGTGGAGACAGCAATGCAAGCTGCCTTCAGACGCTGGAAGGACCTGCTTTTCACATGCTCGGAGCCTAACTGCCCACCCATGACAGTGGACATTCCTCAGGAAACCTTCGTCTGTCCGGCGTTGGAGCCAGAGCTGGGCTCCCTGGGATTGAGCAAATGTTGAGCACAGAATGGGAACCCAAGGAACAGAAGTTGTTGACATTATCAGTAAGTAAAAACCGCTGAAAAGACGGCCGGGAATGTGAATCAATGAACATGTATTAGAAATAATGGACAATTACGGTTATTTATGATCTCCAACTGATGTTCCATATGCCTTCATCAGCCTGAATTAAAAAACTGCTTCCAGGAGTTCTCGTCATGGCACAGTGGTTAATGAATCCGACTAGGAACCATGAGGTTGCAGGTTCGATCCCTGGCCTTGCTCAGTGGGCGTTGCTGTGAGCTGTGGTCTGGGTCCCAGATGCAGCTCAGATCCCGAGTTGCTGTGGCTCTGGTGTAGGCCGGCGGCTACATCTGCGATTCGACCCCTAGCCTAGGAACTTCCATATGTCAAGAGAGCAGCCCAAGAAATGGCAAAAAGACCCAAAAAAAAGTGTAATTTTGAATGCAGTGGCTGCCTTGCATGACTCTGGTTAAACCAAATCAAGAATGTTCATCACTCACCTTGTAGTACAACATAGACGGCCTTCCACTCATAGGATCTTATTACAATACTCTTTTCCAGTCTTTGAGAAGGCGTGCTGTTCAGTGCGTGGTACAAGTAGCTTTCTTTACATTTTTTCTCACTCTCACAGCTATTCTAAAAGGTAGGAATTATTATCCCCATTGTTTAGAGGTAAGACCTTTATCTTCAGAGAGATTCAGCAATTGGGCCCAATCCCAGCGTGAGGACAGAGCCACCACATCTCCACAATTAGGGAAAATTCATTATCATTTACATTAGAAAGACTACCCATGTCGTCAGAATGGAAAGTAATTAAAGATCATGTTGCAAATGCCACACATGTCAATGAATCATTAAGACTTTCTCAGACAGCTAGAAATGGGAAGCTGACCTCCTGCACAGTGTGAACACAGTTCCAGGTTATCTTGCTGAAAAACTGGCAGCGGATGGTCCCAGAATGGAGTACGTTCAAGTCAGCCCCAGCCCCACAGAGGAATAAGCATCAAAACCCTCTGTCAATAGGCAAATATTGATTAAGTCTATTCTAGGGCAAGACCCCGGAACTGGAGATTAACAGAACCCAAGGCAGGACAAACCCTGACATCGGTCTCGCAGACAGTCTCGCCAATGCTTTTTCAAAAGAGATAGAACTACGATGTGAGATTTTCATGTCAGCTCAGCGGGGTCCCTCCTTTCAAACACCAGGTGTTGTCTTTATTTCATCTTCTGTTCAACCTCATTTTTTTATTCCTGGGAAGACTGCAGAGTCAGCTTCAAATCTGTCCCCTTTGGGCTCTACCTAACTCCTTCAAAGGTGAACATATTAGGAAAAACAAAAAACAAAAAACAAAACCCTCTCCACAATTAGCAATATTATCGACATGTGCACCCTGACAGATTAATGAAGGCCGTGCAGGGTCACCGAGCTCGGACGTCACAGGGCGCGACGTTGAACGGTGATGTGTTGACACTGACACTTTCCCAGTCACCTCCTGTTGAAGCGATCAGAGCCAAAAACAGGCTCATTCTGTTTCATCCACCCCCCTCTCTCTGGGTGGGGCTGGGCTAGGATGATGCCACAGATGTTGGGTGGCCCGTGGCCCAGTCTAGGCCACCACCCGTTTGCGTAACTTAATTTTTTACTGGAAGCTGGCCACCCCCATCGGCTCCTGTACCGCACAGGGGGCTGCCTCCACATTACATCAGACTGCAGTCCTCTGGACAGAGGCGGCAGGGGCCACAAAGTTGAAAATATGTACTACCTGGCCTATTTCAGAAAAAAAAAAAAAAAGTGCCAATCCCTGGTTAGGACATGGAAAGAAAAGACCTTGGCCCAGAGAAAATCCAGTGTGAACAATCAGGAGAAAATAAAAATTCCAAACTCACAAACGCAGAGATGCAGTCAGGAGAGAACGACGTTGGCAAGATGGCAGAACAGCGTTTTCTAGCACCTTCCCGAGACGGGACCCCGATCATGACCTCACTCACGGAGGAGCGTACCTTTGTGGAAGTCCCGGAGTCCAGCGAAGATGGCCCCGCACAGCCCTGGAGGAAAAAGCCCGAGGTCAGAGGTCAGACGCAATGAGGAGCGGAGAGGAGAAGTCTGATGCTGCCACATCAGCCCTCTCCCCCGTCCCCGCCCCCGCCCCCGGATGGCACAGTCGGTGCCTGGAGGGACCTCGCTGTGGTCTCTCCTGAGGCAGAAAGGGCCTTGCGGGGGCAGGGGGAGCCCTGGCCTCCCCAGATGCATCGCTCGGTCCTGTCCAGTCAAGAACACTGAAATGAGCTGCCTGAGCTGCTGGGGTGCTCTGCCGCCCCCACACCCCCTCATGCCCGGGCCACCTGCCCCCTCGCCACCCTGCACACCCTCATGCCAGAGTCGCCTTTCCCCACACACCCTCACACAAGGGCTGGCTTCTGCACGAGCACAAGCTGACCCAACTCCGCAGGATTGGGAGAAAGCACACAACCACTCAGCCCATGCAGGTGAAGAAAAGGGAGGTTTCTGACACTCAGCCCGGTTTTGTAGGATCAAGAGATGGCAGACAGTTTGAAGAAATTCCCCCAAGAGGGAAGAGTGACGGTGAGCAGGTGTGTGCACAGAGAAAGTCTGAGCGAGCTGCTCTTCCAAAGCCAGTCAGTGAAGACTGGAGGAGGTCCCTGCTTCCTCAGAGGCGACAGCAATGTAAGGCTTCCAGAAACATAAAATACCCATATACATGACCCCCGAAGAACACAGTGATTTTCCAGGAGCCAACTCCAAGGAAACAGAGGTCTGTCATGTACCCAGCAAAGAATTCAAAACACTTGTTTTAAGGAAGGTCAGTAAGCTACCAAAAAAAAAAAAAGCAGAGAAAGATATGATGTAATGAAATCAGGAAACAGTACACAAATAAAATGAGAAATTCAACAGAGGGATAGAAACCATCAAACAAAGAGACAGTCCAGAGCGGAAGAACACAACGCAACGAGTGCCAACTGCGATGGAGAGCTCTCTCGTGGAAAAGCATTGAAACACCAAGAAGGAATAGCTGGTATTTTGAAGACCCTGCCTGTTTCAAGAAAGCAGCTTTCCTCATCCATGAATTGGGCTTACACTGGCATCCCTACTCCCTGCAAACCGAGACAACCCCCACGTGGAATGGAGCTGTGATAGGTGGAAAAACCAACCAAAGGCCTGACTAATGCCTATGTTGCAACTGTTTTCTTAGGTACAAAGTGAAATAGTTTGTATCCACATCCAATTTATATGCACGTATTTGTAAGATAGGTTTTCTGTGTGTGTGTGACCCTAAAAATATTTATGTGTTTAAACTATTATTGTATGTATATATACCCCCCAGCAAAAACAAGGTACATTTGCACATGAAATGAATTTCCAAAGAATATGGCTTTATCTTCTTTGGAAAGAATATGGTGTACTTACTTGTGCCATTCGTAAAAACACATGGATTTGTTCAATACGATCATTCAACAAATACTCCGTATCAGGCATGATTGCATGGGTGGAAAAAACAGACAAAAACATCTCCTTTCTTTTTTTTTTTTTTTTTTTTGTCTTTTTGCTATTCCTTTCTTTTTTAAACTATCCTCCATCCTAGTAGAGATGGAGGAGAAACGGACAATATGCAAGATTACATTATCTATTGCTGCGTAACATTGCACAATGTGGCTTAAGATATCTTAGTGGCTTAAGATATTACACATTTATAACCTCCCCATTGGGTGGGTCAGGAGTCTGAGTGTGGCTTAACTGCATCCTCTGATTCAGAGAGTCTCACAGGGCAGTGATTTCACCTGAGAGCCTCCTGGGAAGACTCTGCTCCCGTGGTTGCTGCTAGAAGTTGTCCGCCTGAGGGTTCTTGGATCTGGGGCCTCGGTTACTTGCTGCTGTTGATGGAAGACGACCCTCAGGTCCCTGTCACATGGGCCTCTCCAACAAGGCACCTTATGTGGTTTTAAGGGAGGATCTTCTAACATGATAGAGTCACAGTCTCTTGTAACCTGAGCAGAGAAGTGACAACCCTTCACCTTTGCTGAGCATTGTTTTGTTTTGTTTTTTTCTTTTTAGAAGTGAGTCACAGCCTGTACCAAAAGGATGGGATCATATAAGGTTATGAGCATCATGAGTCACCTTTAAAGTCTGTTTATCCCCACGGGGAGAACATGCAGGGCAGCGGGAGGCCGCGGGAAAAATGGGGTTTTACCAGGGTGTAGACACTGATGCCACAGCAACTTAGGAGCTGCAGCTCAGTATCCACAGAGTTGTGATGTGTACGGACCAAGTGTCTGCTCTACCACCACCCACCCTGTTCCCCAGAGACCACAACCTCCTTGTCTCACAGCCAAGGACAGCGGTATTACTTTTTCAGCACCCTGTGCTGCTCTCACACCCCACGCAGCCTGTCAAGACAGGTGTCATCTCTCCCTGTGTCACTCCTCCTTATACATTTTCTCCCATTTTTCTCTCCACCTCTCTTGCCCACTGAGAGCCACCTCTTCTACGAATCGTGGTCCTCTCTCCCGCTTTTGGCCAACAGCATCCCTACCACTATCAGTATTGTTACATTATTTAGTATCTGGGTAAGAGCATCTTTCATCCAATTCATTCCAGGGGACACAGAGTTGCTGCAACCACATTCAACTGCAAGGTGACTCTCCAACTCTTGACGCATGTGCTGAAAATGGCTGGAGGGGAAAGTCAGTGATGCTGAACATTGTTTAAGCTGTCGGCCACCCGGGGGCAAATCACGGTGGTGTCGTGGGGCTCCCCAGGCCTTTACAGAGCCCAGACACTATCTCACTACCTTGCTTCTCTTTCCACACCCCCGCTGTGCCTATGTTCATGCATCCCTTTCTCTGGTTCTGGTCACTTGATCTCCCAAGAAGGCTGGGTCCGTTGGCTCATACGACCCACTGTCACAGTCAGTTTTAACTCCATGGAGCAATGCTTTCCCCAATCAATCTGTTTTTGAAAAGTCCCCCCTCCCCAGGATCCGGTGCTCCCCGGCCTCCACATCTGGACAGTTTCTTCTTTGCTGGCATACGAATAAACTAAAACTGCAAATGTATGAAGGCGTCCTCCACTTTCGTACTGAGACCATGTGAAAATGATCAAGGAGAGCATCCTAAGGACACAAATTTTAAAATATGGCTAGGTCGTAAAGAAGCATCTTTAACTGTTTAAACAAATTAGAGATGACAGCTTAGTTTCTTAAAGCACTTTCAAGCCATGTGACCACGCTGGCCACAGGACAACGTTTTTTTGAAGCAGAAGAAAAAAGTCATTATGATGCTCTTTCCCGAACAGGAGTTTTGTTGTTGATATTTAGGGGGGAAACGTGTTCTCAGAAATTGCTAAAAACATTTTTCCAAGATTTGGTCTCTCCTCATGATCAAAACAGGTATGGCAATGTCTACTTCTGCCAGAAAAAAAAAAAAATACACTATTTCCCCTCAGGTTTTGAAAGCCCTTGAAAACCTCTATAACCTGCCACTTTGTTTTTATAGCAGTCGAAGGTGACCTGGGACTTAGAGAAAAAGGAACCACACAACACAACGGAAGGAATTCCATCGCAACGCTGCACACATTTTCCAAAAGCTCAACTTTCCCCCCTGGTGTAAATATAGCTTTTATCATGAAATTGAACAAACATTTTTCTAAATTTGGCTCCCAGGAGCAAGCCGACTCTGCACATTATGGAACATTTTATCCTCCAAAGATGGGCTGAAAGCTCTAAATTACTCATTATACGACTTAACAAAAGAAGCTCATCGTTAGTTAATTGGAGATAATATGGCCCTGTTCCCTGACGCAGATATATTAAAATTGCTGGTTATTTCTATAGTTAATCTCTTCTGGAAAAAATTCTCGGTCATAAAATTTATCTTCTTATGATAAGAAATGAGATAGCATGAAATAAATACTCGATTTGGAACTAAAAGGATGTAGAATACTCAAGAGGAGAGGATGATATTTTGGAAAAACTGGCACGATGTCAACTCTCCCAAATGGTATGCAAGCCAGTCAACTACAGAAAAATATTTTAATTAGTTGGACTTCACAGGGCCATGGGTGGGGTGAGACAAATGCTTAGGGTTCAAAATTCCCAGCAGAGCCCCACTCGCCTCTTTCTGGTCCTGGCCCACTGGACATCTGAGCTCTACTCCCTGAAACTGCCTCTTCTCTAATTTTGAATGAGTCATTTAATTGCTCCCTAGTGTTTGGACTTCTAGACTCATATTTATTTTGCTCCCTGGATCTTTGGTTCCGTCCATTACAATTACAACGCAGATAGCAGGTTGCTACAGAGAGAGGTCTGCCTACGGGACACAGACGACGACCGTGGAACCCGGCTACGGCTATGAGGGGCCTTTACTCCGACGGGGAAGAGAAGACGTGCATTTCTTCTGCCTAAGAAAATCCTCGCCTGGCCCCTCCTCTGCCCTTCAACCTCGGGTGCTAATTCCTCATGCCCTCCCTACATTGCCAATGTCATCCCGTCACCTGCTGTTTGCTTTCCAGTCATGACCACCACTCGTTTTCACATACAACATGAACGCAAGCCCTGGGACGCCACTGGAGGCCGCCTAATTCACTGCAAACCCAGAACTTGAGGCATCAATGGATGTCTTTGACCTGAGGCTCTTTAGAGAACTGAACGCTCCCTCCTTCTTTTTTCTTTTTTGGCCATGCCCGCAGCATGCAGACGTACTCTGGCCAGGGATGGAACCCATGCTGCAGCAGTAACAACACCAGATCCTTAACCCACTGGGCCACCAGGGAACTCCATGAACACCGTTTCTTTCCCAAGCATTTCTCCTCAGTGTCATTATGGCTTGCCTCCGGCATTTCTGATCCCTTCTCTACTACTGCAGCAGCAGCTCATTACCCTATCACCTGCCTCCTAAATACTGCCACTGATTATAAGCAGGACCCCCTCCTCTTGCTGCTGTGTGGCAGCACCCTGGTCAATCCCAGGAACTGGCAAGTCTACTTCCTATGCACACATCACTGACATCACAATCTGTATCCATGGCCAAACCCTTTCCACTGGGAACCGTGCCATTTTTATCTCTTCGAATACCACTAGTCCATTATAAAGTTTCCAGGCATTGTGAATACACAGATGAACCAGATGACTGTGGACCTCAGATTGCAACCTAGTGGAGGAGGCGGATCAGTTCCAAAAAAACTTACAACGCAAGATGCGTTATAACTGAAGCATAAATCTGGAGCTCTAGGGCAATGCTGCTCAAACTTCAGGGTGCAACCAAAACACCTGTGCATCTTGTCAAAATGAAGATGCTGATTCTGAAGGCAGGGTCTTCAGGTGGTCCGAGGACTCTGCATTGCTACCAGCCTCCCAAGGGGTGATGCAGCTTCCGTGGAGCACACTTTGAGTAGCCAGGTTTGGGGACGCGTCCCCAGCTCTAACGGAATCTGTGAAGTCAAGGAAGTGATGCCTGAGCTACGCCTTGAGGACACGCTGAAAAAACGGGACTGGGAGAGACAGTCTGGGAAGGGAAGAGTGTGGTCAAAAGGCAGACACGTGAGAGCCTAGTGACGGGGAGAACTGTGCCTGGAGCCCAGGGCAGCAGAGGCAGAAGAGCCATGTGGGTGGAGGGGGTTGTGGAGGAGGTGGACTCAGAACATGAGAAGACAGGTGATGAAGGGGCCTGTTGCATGTCCTAGAGGGAAGATGCCCAGAATGCGAAGACAGGCACAGCTGGAGAGGGGAGCACAGCAAACCAAGCAGCAAGAGGGCCATCTGGCCTGGAGCCCTCAGGGGCACAGGGCACTTGCTTCCAGTATCCAGGCCCCTCCCCACAGGCAGTTCTTTGCCAGGCCTTGTTCCCCCTAAGGGGCCCCTGAAAGCATGGCTACCATGTCTGGGGTTTCTTTTTATGGATGGCGTGAACTATTTCCTTAAAATGCTGACTTGCTCAAGACGATACTTCAGTGACTAAAGATTATTGTGATATGTTCCCAAATAGGGGTGACTAAAAACAAGTCACCAAATAAAAACTTTTTAAATTAAAATTTTATTTTATTTTTGCTTTTTTTAGGGTCACACCCACGGCATACGGAAGTTCCCATGTTACAGGTTGAATTGAAGCAGCAGCTACCAGCCCATACCACAGCCACAGCCATGCCAGATCCAAGACCCATCTTCAACCTATACCATAGCTCACAGTGACACCGGATCCTCGACCCACTGAGCGAGGCCAGGGATAGAACCCGCATCCTCATGGATACTAGCTGGGTTCGTAACCCACTGAGCCACAACAGAAACCTCCATAAAAAAAAAAATTATAAAAGGAAATGAATCACCAAAACATACAAATTTACCCCAAAACAAGCAACCTCTGCTAGTGAGTGAATGAATGAATGAATGACCTAGGAAGGTACTTTGGGTCAGAACTTGGTAGAGAAGAATCAGCAATGTTTAAAGCAGTGTTTTCCAACAGAAATGTCCTGTGAGCAACATAGGTGATTTTAAAGTTTCTAGTAACCATGTTTAAAAGCCAAAAGAAACATGTAAATATGTTTTCTATAACCCACTATATCTGCCACCATCTCATTTCAACATGGACCTGATATAAAAGGTGACTGGCAGTGCAGACTTCTTTCCTACCAGGTCTCGGGGGTCCACGAGAGTACTGCGCACAGAAGCCACATCAAAATTCAGACTCGCCCTTTGTCACGTGCTTGGGAGCCTAGTACAGCCGGTGGCTGGACAGCTCGGGTTTAAAGGATGTGCAACGCGGAGTTCCCACGGTGGCACAGCAGAAACAAATCCAACCAGGAACCATGAGGTTGCAGGTTCGATCCCTGGCCTCACTCCGTGGGTTAAGGATCTGGCATTGCCTTGAGTGGTAGTGTAGGTTGCAGACACGGCTCGGATACCGTGTTGCTGTGGCTCTGGCGTAGGCCAGTGGCTACAGCTCCGATTAGACCCCTAGCCTAGGAACCTCCATATGCTGTGGGAATAGCTCAAGAAAAGGGCAAAAAGACAAAAAAAAAAAAAAAAAAAAAAAAAAAAAAAAAAAAAGGATGTGCAATGCAGGGAACTGTACCTAGGCTCTTGGGGCAGACCATAAGATAATGAGCTCTGAGTGAAGAGAATACAGGAAAGGGAATGTTGTGTGTATGTGAATGACTGGGTCTCTGCTGTACGGCAGAAATTGGCACAACGCTGTAAATCAGCTATACTTTAATAAAAAACAATAAAAATAAAAGTTGAAGTGTGCAGTGGACTCCTTAATGTGCATCAATCCCTCCCTCATTCGCTGTGTGGACTTGGTCAGGTGACTTTACGTGTCTGACACCCTCATGCCTCACCTAACCCTGGAACAGACAGATGAGATCCATATTCCCCAAATGGTAAAGCGCAGCACCTGAAGCCACGGGATTGCAGCCAAAGGCATGAGCGGTGCGAGTGGGGCATGAACAAACAATGCGCCTATCATCCTGGACGGTTCAGTCTCAAAGGAGCACTATGAGTTCCCACTGCGGCATGGTGGGTTAAGAACCTGACCTTGGGGAGTTCCCGTCATGGCTCAGTGGTTAACGAATCTGACTAGGAACCATGAGGTTTCAGGTTTGATCCCTGGCCTTGCTCAGTGGGTTAAGGATCTGGCGATGCTGTGAGCTGTGGTGTAGGTCACAGATGGGTCTCAGATCTGGAGTTGCTGTGGCTCTGGCGTGGGCCAGCAGCAACAGCTCCGATTGGACCCTAGCCTGGGAACCTTCATATGCTGCAGGAGCGGCGCTAGAAAAGGCAAAAAAAAAAAAAACCAAACACAAGAATCTGACCTTGGGTTGCTGTGAAGGAAAGGGTTCAATTCCCAGCCCAGCCCAGTGGGTTAAAGGATCTGGTGTGGTGTAGGTCACAGCTGTGTCTTGGATTCAATCCCTGGCCCCCAAGAACTTCCATATGCTGAGGGCATGGCCATTGGAAAAAAAAAAAAGGAGCATGACAGGAAACATGATGCTAAGGTCGCTAAGGTCACTCAAACTCACCACTTGTCTGCTATCTGTGGGGGGTGGGGGAGTTATTCTTTGGTTTGGGGGTTGGGGGCTTTTGTTTATGGTTTTGGGGAGGGGGAGGGTTGTTTTTTTTTTTTAACAATTCCACAAATGGAAGCAGAAATAAAGCAGTAGGGAGTTCCCGTCATGGCGCAGCGGAAACGAATCCAACTAGGAACCATGAGGTTGCGGGTTCGATCCCTGGCCTTGCCCAGTGGGTTAAGGATCCCACGTTGCTGTGGCTCTGGCGTAGGCCGGTGGCTACAGCTCCAATTAGACCCCTAGCCTGGGAACCTCCATATGCCGCGGGAGCGGCTAAAGAAAAAGGCAAAAAGACAAAAAAAAAAAAAAAAAAAAAAAGAAAAGAAAAGAAAAGAAAAGAAAGAAAGAAAAAAAGAAAGCAATAGCTTGTGCATTATTCACTTGATTGGAACAGGCACTGCATTCAGATGGCAGAGGAACAAGTCTAAACACAAGCGCCTGTCTCTGCGCTATTTAAAGTTAATTGAGCCTCAATCACATCTTCAAGCACAGACAAACACAGGGGTGACACACTGAAAACTGCTTTAAACTAAGGTTAGCTCCACTGCTTTAGAGAATGACAAGAGTCCACCCATCCTTTCTTCTTTTCTTCCAAAGATCGGCAAAATATCCTTGATAGCTCAGCTGCTTAAGGAAACTCTTTTCTATTTGTTTCATTTTTTTTTTTTCCACTTTAAGGTTGAGCCAATCTATGAATGAGCTGGAGGCCAGGTTCCATACGCGGTTGTGTAAGCCTGCTGTCTGGCATGGCCCCAGCACACAGCTGGCACTCAGTGTATGCTTATCAAGTACAAGAGACAGCCTGCAGGCCTCGCCATGGGTCCTTCAATAGACTGACTGCATGTGGCAAATAATAACACCCACACAGCGCTCCCAGAGGAGGGGCTGTGCACTCAGGTCGTCTCTGCCATCCCAGGTGGGGATGGATGGCAGGAGGGAGAAGGCAGCTGGCCCAGGCTCCACAGGAGGCTCCCAGGTGGTCCATGTCCATGTCCACCACCCAGAAGGCACTTAGACAGAAGGGACCCTCTTTATCTTTCTCCCCAAGCCCTGCGCCAGACAGCGAGACACTTCTTTCCTATCTGAATGAATGTCTTTCTTGTCAGTGTATCTTATTTCACTTATCTATCTATCTTTCAATACATATCCCCACTCGCGGCACCTGCCGCCCCCACGGCTCCCATAGTGGCACAGAGGCCTCTGGACGAGGTTACAGGGAGGGGCCGGTGCTGGGTCAGGGATGCAGAGACGTGCTCTGGGGACAGCTGTAACCCCAAGGTTCTGCTCCTCCCTCACCATCCCCACGTGCTGCCCCTCCTGCAAGCTCCTCCGCCCTAGGCTGTCACCCGCAGCCTCTAGGGTGCCTCCAGCATGGAGGTGGTACTGAGCCTTCGTGCATCTTTTTCAGAAGCGAGGCAGGAAGTGTGCATCCCCAGAGCCAGGTCCTCCTGGAGTGGGTGTCGCTCCTCAAGGGCGATTTCCTCCTCAGCACCTCTGTGTCCCCAGCACTGAGCAGCCAGCACATGCTCCATGGGCTAGGCCGTCCCCCACCAACTCCCCTTCACAGCTCGGTGCTACTTCCTGATGTTGCTTCCTCTGCTGTCCCCCCATGTAATTTTACACAGTGCTCCAATGTGATGATGTCACACAGGCTGCCTCACAGTTTTAGTAGGGGTGTGTATGTGTGTGTGTGTGTGTGTGTACACACACGCAGGTGCTATTTTGCTTGTCTTCCACCTCCCACCCACATGACTCCTCTTTCCCACCCACTCTGCTGCCACTGCCCTCCCTCATATCCCAGGTGAAGAATTTAGACTATATTCCTTCACACCTTTCTTCATACTTAATCACACACACACATACACACAGACTTCTGTCCTTGCTTTATAAAAATGGAATATTAGGGAGTTCCCTGGTGGCTCAGTAGGTTAAAGATCCAGTATTGCCACCACTATGGCTCTGGTTGCTGCTGTGGTACAGGTTTGATCCCTGGCTCAGGGAACTTCTGCACGCCATGGGCATGGCCAAAAAAAAGAAAAGGCATATTCCATACATGTTTCTGCCTCTAGCTTTTCCCTCTCAACAATATGTTGTAGAAGTTCCTGATATATTCCATTCATCCTTTTGAATGGCTGCATGATATGATATGCCATGTTGCCAATACATTGTAATTAACTCAATAACTCCTCAGTTGAAGGGGCATTTACTTTGTTTCCGGCTTCTGGTCAGCTTGAACAATGGTTCAGTATAGAGCCTAGAACACTGGTCCTAACTTACTGAGCTTTGTTTCTAGGGGATGGAGCTCCAAGGTTGGGTGCTTGGGTCAAAGAATATATATGTTATCTCCAAAATTTATAAATGCCTCCTGCAGCTCAATACCAAAAACAAAACAACTCGTCAAAAAATGGGCAGATCTAAATAGACACTTCTCCAAATGCAGATGGCCAAAAGACACATGAAAAGATGTTCAACATCACTCATTATTAGAGAAATGCAAATCAAAACCACTCTGAGGTACCACCTTACACCAGCCAGAATGGCCATCACCAAAAAGTCTACAAACAATAAATGCCGGAGAGGGTGTGGAGAAAAAGGAACCCTATTACACTGTTGGTGGGAATGTAAATTGGCGCAACCACTGTGGAAAACACTATGGAGATTCCTCAAAAAATGAAAAGTAGAATTACCATTTGATCTAGCAATCCCACTCCTGGGCATCTATCCAAAGAAAACCATGACTTAAAAAGGTGCCTGTACTCCAGTGTTCACTGCAGCACCATATACAATAGCCAAGACATGGAAGCAACCTAAAAACCCATTGACAGAGGAGTGGATAAAGAAGATGTGGTACATATACATAAAAGAATATTACTCATCCATTAAAAGGAAAGAAATAACGGCATTTGCAGCAACATGGATGGACATAGAAATTATCAGCTAAGTGAAGTTAGTCAGTGAAATACCAATGGCATATGCTCTCACTTACATGTGGAATCTAAAAAAAGGACACAATGAACTTCTTTGCACAATAGATACTGACTCACAGATGGTGAAAAACTTATGGTTTCCAAACGATGCAGATTGGGGGGGATGGGATGGGGGTTTGGGATGGAAACGCTATAAAATTGGGTTGTGATGATCGTTGTACAACTATCAATGTAATGAATTTCACTGAGTTAAAAAAAGAGTATAGATGTTTTCACATGTTAATAGTTATCAACATATTAATATCAAAAGGGCTATTCATGTTATCAGCAACATATGAAAGTCCCCATTTTTCCACATACCTCCAATAGGTGTTAGTGCTGTAACATTATTTAACAGCATTTCTGGACCTGAAGTAAATGTCAGGTGAGCAGTACACACCCATAGGACACCCCATTTTGCAGCAAACCACAAAGTCCGGCTCAAAGTGGCTACAGCAGGAACAAGAGATAAGACACTCAGCAGACCTGGTTTGGACTCACACTCTACATCCTGACATGAGAACTTGACTAAGCCTCTTTCTACATGCGTTTAAAGGACACAAATACACACAGACGTATGCATTTTAGTATTAAAAGGCTGAGAGATTATGTGAATTTATCAGGTCAGCTATCAGGAAAGAATAGCAGAACGCTAAAGCCATGTTTCCCTGAAAGCATCTGGTCAACCTGGGGAATGGTAGTTTTTAATTTCTGACAGGATGCAAGAGATAGAAGATAAAACCCAGGGCTCGCCCAGGGTGGGAAACCTCCCAGAGGATACTTCTACTCAAATTTGGGCCTCCAAAGTGCTGCATCCTCAGCATAAGTTTGACACAAAATAGACTCTCACCAAACGGCACCATAAAACAACAGCAAGGACACCTTCCTGGGCCCTGAGAAAAGCAGCAAAGAAATAAATACTGAGAAGCTGTGATAAAAACTAGCACTCATGTGGATCTGAAACCCAAATTCCTATCATGTGGGAAGTTCAAAAAATGTTATCAATTTAGCTCAAGACAGAACCTTCAAAATTATCTGTGGTAAAGAGCGGGGCTGTCTGTTTCTTCTCCAATCCACGGGAACTTTTGTAAAATGCAATAAAAATTAATGACTCAAAAAAAGATATGAAAAAAAGGATAAGCACAGCACACTGATGCTGTCTACAGCAATGCCAAGTTACTATAAAATTTTCCAAATGTCAACCTCATTTTCCATACTTATTGTGCAAAGGTTATAAGCATTTCGCTGGGCAAGACCTAGTCCCAAGTGTCCGGCAAAACAAATACAATCCCTCTCTGGGGAACAGACTCTCCTCTTAAGCCTCAGGGAATCCTCACAATAATATTCCAAGGAAAAGGCACATTTCACAAGCAAAAGAAAATCAGCAAACACACAAGGTACCTAGGCACCATGAGGAGGAATTAGTTTTAAAGAGACCGAAAGTGAGACTTGCAAAAGCTTCAGATTCTGAAATTATCAGACACTGACTCTAAAACAAACTTGCTGATTATGTTTAAAGGATGAAATACAAGAGACTACTATAAAAGTGACCTAGTAGACTTGAACAGAACAAAACAGCAATGGAAAATAAAATAATGGAAAACGAAAATTCCATAAACCCAAGTAGCCGCCAATTAAACATGGCTGAAGAGACGACTGGTGACCCAAAGGATAGAGTGGATATTCTCCAGAAGGCAGCGCAGCAAAACAAAGTGACACAAAAGATAAGAGAGAAGTTAAGCAACACAAAGAATGAAAAAGATATAAAATGTCCTCTCACAGTCCCAGAAGAAAAGAAAGCAAATAGAGCAGAGGGACTAATACTTTAAAAGACTTTTTTTTTCCAGAATGGGTAAAAGACATCAATCTACAAATTCAAGATTTCCTAGAAATCCTAAGGAAAATTCATAAATAAAAACACACACCTAGGAGTTCCCTGGTGGCTCAGAGGGTTAAGGATCTGGGGTTGTCACTTGCTGTGGCTCAGGCTGCTGCTGTGGCTTGGGTTCAATCCCTGGCCTAGAAACTTTTGTATGCCATGGGTGAGGCTTAAATAAAAGCACTCCTAAACAAGTCACGATAAAATTTGAGCACACCGAAGGCAACCTTAAAAAGAAAGGTTAAAAGAAAGATGGCTCTCAAAGGCATGACAGGCTGACAGCTGGTTTCCAGGAACAAAGACAGAGGCAAGGCAAAAGGGAACTTATCCAAGGGGCACAGAGCAGAGCCCCTCCAGGTGAGCGGCGCCTCTACAGGCCAACACTTTAGTCTGTGAGAGACTGAGCCAGAGGACCCCACTGGGAGGCACCCACATGCCTATGGAAAGGGTGACATGACAGTGCAAAACAAATGATAATAATGAGATCGTACGTGATAGTCAACGCCTGTGGGCTGGAACGGCTACGCTTGGGGGCACTTCGCTGTGCCGCAGTAGATCACGACTACAGTCAGCATCCACCTCCGCTACCTGCCGGCAAACAGACTCATGACTCCGCAGCTTGGAAATGAAGACACAGCCCGGGCCGGGAGGGAGAGGCATGGACAGCCAAGGGCAGCCGGCCGTCAGTGGGGAAGGGAGGGTTACCAAGATGTATGAGTTTGCCAAGGCTGCCAAAACAAAGCACCACAAATGGGGAGCTTCGCAAACGGTTTGCGTCACAGCTCTGCAGGCTGAGGTGGTTCCTCCCGTGGGCTGCGAGGGAAGGACTGCTCCAGGCCGTCCTCCCTGGCCTGCAGGTGGCCACCCTCCACGTCTCTGCACCTGCTCTTCCCTCTGTGTGTCTGTCTCTCGGGGTAAATTTCTCCTTGCACAAGGATACCAGTCACACTGGATGGGGATGGGGCCCCCCAAATGACCTCATTTCAGCTTGACTCCCTCCTGAAGACCCAATCTCCAAAAAAGGTCACATGCTGAGGGACCGGAGGGTGAGAACCTCAACATATGGATTTGGAGGAGACACAATTAAACCCCTAACACACAGTGAGGGCTATGTGGATACACACTGACTCTCTTTCAGACAAAGAGCCAGGGTTTCATGCCAGCCCCAAGTAATTCCTGCATATTGACTTGGTTCAAAGAGAGGTTATAACTGTGACATTCATTTGTCTGGTCTGTCAGGCCACTGTGAGGTCTGTTGTGGTCTGGAAGGGTTCTGTTAGGGTTTTGCTGTTTTGTTATCGGTTTTAAGAAACCGTAATAAGAGGCAGAGCCTCCAAATACGTGCCTTGGTATGAGATCTCCCCCGTCTAACGTGGCACTCGGCGGGCTCCTCTCTCGGCAATGTTTACAGATGAACTTCTTAGTTCATCCTTGTGAATCACCCCCGAGCTAATTAACATCCCACATGGAAGTGGGGTCTCCATCGCCCGACAGCACACACTTCTCCACTGAACCTATCCACAAGGAAACATGCAGATAGCAAAATTATCCCAGGGGTCACAACCTAGGATACAGTCCCCAAACTCATAAACGACCACACCTCGCATGCCCACAACAGATGACACGGTGGACACCATGCAAAGGAAGCAGGGGCTGTGCAAAATGTCCTTACTGAGGGCGGCCTGCACAGCGAGCTAAGACTTCACCTCCCTGGATGGAGGGGAGCAGCCTCCCGCAGGAACATGAGCAGGAATC
This sequence comes from Sus scrofa, assembly GCF_054392235.1. Classification (NCBI taxonomy): domain Eukaryota; kingdom Metazoa; phylum Chordata; class Mammalia; order Artiodactyla; family Suidae; genus Sus; species Sus scrofa. The sequence continues at coordinate 8,948,871 of NC_139401.1, forward strand.
AAGCTCACGTTCCAGAAACAGCTCTGTCTTCTTTAAACACGGGAACTATGTCTGCTCTAACGCTGTTCTGGTGCGTGCCTGTGTGCGCCTCGTTCCACGCAGCCCTGATTTGCCTTCACAAGAACAGAGTCCTTTCAACCAAAGACTGTGGGTTGAGACTAACCCCGAGGACATGTGGTAAACCAGGGACAAGCTGAGCGACACTGCAGATGTCTGTGGTGCTGAAGGCGAGCATTACATCAAGGCTGTTCAATTTCCACAGGGCCGGACTTTCCGGTACAAAGTCCAACAACGCAGTCACCTCGGCAGAAAACAGCACGGAAGGAGGAGAGAAAAGAGATGGAAACCAGTCTGTGAGACAGCACAGCATATTAAGTTCATTGAATAGTAACAAAAATTGCAACATTGTCTGAAGGCTATTAAAGATCCACATTGTGGGAGGGAAAAAAAAAAACAACAATAAAAGAAGAATAGCATTATTTCAGGCACGGCAACATCCTGAAGCAATGAATGTTCAAAGTGGGATATATGTCATAATAATGAAAGCTATATTTAAATCAAAGGTTCTGAGCTAATGCCTGCCAAACTCCAGTGGAGGGCCAGTAAAATAAACTACAAGAAAGAGAGTCCAAAAACAAAGACAGGGGGATGCTCTGGCTGGCAACGAATATTGCTCCTCAAAGAAACTGCCTGAGGTTTTATTCTATTTAACTGTGGGCTATGCTTTCTTGGTTCTCATTTGACACCTTTCAAAGTGAGCCGGTTTTGCAAAACATCGAGGATGGGCTCCTGAAGAAGAAATGACTACTAGGCTTACAAACTCTGCCCCACCAAAGGACATGGTGAGATTCACCAGGGTATGAAATAAAGAGGCTTCCTCTCCACAGAGTCACTGACAGGACTCCTAAGAGAGGGGAGCCAATGAGAGAAACAGACACAGCTGAACTTCTCTAAGCAAAACAGACACAGTTATAACTGAGAAAGAGGTATTTTACATAAGATTACTCCACATTTTCTTGTTGCTCTTAAGGCTATCTGTATCACTGTGCACAAATTCCAAGAATGTTTCCCTTGTTGGGGGAGAATCTGTTGTATTTCAACACTGATACATACCTGAAATGCAAGCAAGAGAAACTTAACAGGAATTAATTTCAATAACCCCATATAGTTAGAAGATGATTATTACAAAGATGTTAGCTATATATAACTCACACTCAGAAGCAGTCGTTCTTTTTATTTAAGTTACACTGGAGTATAGTTCACTTAGAATAGCTTCAGGTGTACAGCAAAGTGAGTCAGTTGCACCTATGCGCACATCCACTCTTTCTCAGATTCTTCTGCCATACAGGTTACTAGAGAGTGTCGGGTAGACTCCCCATGTGCTGGACTTGTTACTCATCAGCTGTGTATACAGCAGTGTGTATATGCCACTGCTGGCCTCCCCATTTATCCCTCCCCCCAGTCTTTCCCCTTTAGCAAACCTAAGTTGGTTGGAAGCAGGAGTTCCTAATGTTTACTGTGTGCGATTCCCATGCAGGTGAGATGAATAACAAGTGAACCTAATTGCCAGGAGAGGCACGTTGGGGGACTTCCTTCACCTTCTGTATGGGCAGCCCAAGCCAGCCTCTCACCAGGACAGCCAGTCAACAGATATTTATGGCAAGCCATGCCCGAACCATCGGGGCCACAGCAAGAAATAAAATAGTCAAAATGCTATGATGCCCGTCTGCCATCCACATTCTAGCAGGGACAGGGAGCTGACAAACAAGACAAGTAAAATATATCACATTTTAGATGTTGGTTCTCGGTTTCCTATGGTTGCTGTTAGAAATTACAAGGGTAGTGATTTAGGACAATACAAATGTATTATTCTGTAGTTCTAGAAGTGAAAAGTCCAAAATTCTTCCTCGGATTTGGATAGATGATGTCTAAAGGGATACTTCGTATTTCAGTGAGAAATGAAAAAGTGTATTGCAACACCTCGTGTGCCTCATCCGCTCTTGTTCAAGAAAACCAGCTACGACTGTAACTAAAAATCTGTCTAGGAGTTCCCAGTGTGGCTCAGCAGGTTACAAACCTGACTAGTACCCATGAGGATGCGGGTTCAATCCCTGGCCTTGCTCCGTCGGTTAAGGATCCAGCGTTGCTGTGACTGTCATGTAGGCCAGCAGCTGTAGCTCTGATTCGACCCCTAGCCTGGGAACCTCCATATGCCTTGGGCATGGCCCTAAATTTAAAAAAAAAAAAAAAAAAAAAAAAGAATCTGTCCAGACCGTCTCCAGATTATCTGCAGATCTGTATTCTCTGGCCCACTTGTTCTAAAGATCTTAATTCTTTGAAATCACAAATAATCTGACCTCAGTTTCTCCAAGGATTACCGATACTCTTGATTGCACTTCTGTGTTTCTTTGTTGCCTCCACTAGAACTATGAGATATCCTGTGACTCTGAAATGTTCATGGAAAATGTTGCAGGACTGCAATGAGACCTTAACACTCTTCAATGTAATGGTCCAACCATGATGTTGCCGAGCCAATGCCTACCTTCTCTGCCACGATGTTTCACCCTCAATGGGCAGTTCATAAGCTCATTCCAGGGCAGACGCTCATTTGCTAGCAAGGATCTCAGAAGCAGTGAAACCTGTAGCCTGCACAGCTACAGGGTCAGCCATCCTTTCCAGAACCAGCTGGACACAATCTATGGGTATCCTGCTAACACTCCTGAACCAATGTAACCTCATTAACAGGATATTCTATAAAGCCTGCGCGTGGCTTTCCGACGCCATGTACCAGATTCTTGGATGAAATGGTCAAGCAGGGGCTACCCAAGTCAGACACTTGCCTGTAAGAAAATGTAGAGAAATTCTTTAACTCTGTGTTCTCTAACATCAAAATGATTCATGGAGAACATCCAGCTCAAAACACAGAAGGTAAAATATGAGTATAATTTCCCAGAGGGGATAGTTGAGTACGTGGACAACAAAACATGACATGCAATTTTGTCATTGGTTTCCATTGACGCTTCCTAAGAATCTGATTAACAGAGCAAACAAAAATTCACCTTGGAATGCCAGAAGAGAATACTTTCTCTAGGAAGTACTTGCTTTTCTTGTGTGGTCCAGGTTTCTAAGGTCGGCCCATTCACACCTTCACACCCCTCACTCTTCCGCTTCCTTGCTGCTCGACCCGGCAGGCTGCTTTCCTTGATGAAAGTCTTGCTTACTTTTTGTACAAACTTGTGTTAAGGCTTACATACTTTGTCCAGGCTCTGAGCACTCTGCCCTAAGTCTGAATGTGTGCTACTCTGTTACAGAAATGCCAGAGCTTTTCCTGTCTCTGGGGGGGGTCCTTGCTCATTGGGGGCTGAAAATGGATATTCCTGTTTCAGACACAAACCCCCAAGAGGCATAAGAACGGAAGCTACGCCATGTCCTGGATAATGACATTAATTCATCCCAAATGACCATAGTTTCCTCCACTTCCGGGTGATAATAGTGGATTCTCAATTCAGCGGAGGAGACTCACTGGACTAAAGTGTATACCAGGGAATAAGAGATGAGAGTTAGCGGAAGAGGAGATGTAGCCTTGGGTCTAAATGAGGTGACAGGACAGAATCAAAACCTAATGGATGTCTTTCCACTAGAGACTGACTATAAAAACCTCCAACTAGAGGGAAGCATCCTATAACCATCTTCCTACACTTCTGAGTTGGGGGGGAATTACTCCCGGAAACAATCAGTCAAAATGTGGATTACTGGCATGGTATGAGTATCCCAAAACAGAACAAAAATTCATCAGTCACAACAGAAGCAAATGTAAAATCATTCAATAAATTCTTCCAGAAGCTGACATGGAAAAAATTAGCCCTATTGAAGATAAGTCCATAAAAAATCTCAAGGGCCACAAATGAAAGTGTTCATATGAAAGAGATGACGGCACTCCAAAACAGACAATTCCTTAAAGATGAGTAGGTTCCTTTTATTATGTTTAACATAGATTTTTTTAAAAAAGAATAGAAACCACAACCAAAAAAGGACACTATATGAGGGGGAGGGAGTGGGATGAATTGGGAATTTGGGGTTAACAGATGCAGACTATTGCCTTTGGAATGGATAAGCAATGAGATCCTGCTGTGTAGCACTCGGAACTATATCTAGTCACTTACGATGGAGCATGATAATGTGAGAAAAAGGAATCTATACATGTATGTATAACTGGGTCACCTTGCTGTACAGTAGAAAATTGACAGAACACTGTAAACCAGCTATAATGAAAAAAAAATTACATATATATATAAATTGATTTCTAGAAAGAGAGAAAAAAAAGAACAAGATTATTTGAAAACCAAGTCAATTTCTAGAAATGAGAAAATAGAGCCAATGACAATTTAATGGAAAGAAGGTTGTCAGACAATCTTTCTGAAATAGGTAAAAATGACACTGTGTTTGGAACTGGTGGCCCTCTTCATTATATTGTATTATGTACCTAAAACAATAACTTATTTTGCCCTGGGTCATGCCCTAGCACCAAGACAGGACGACCTGAATACTGGGAAACCAAAAAGTAGAGCTCACTCGTCTTTCCAACTGTCACTAAAACATAATTTCTCTATGTTTCTTCCAGGTCTCCATTTATATTCTGTGATATGGGTGCTGCATTCAACATTATGGAAGCACAGAGTTCAGTCTTTTGGAGTATCTTTCAGAATCAGAGAGGAAACGAAGAAAACTAAGTCCTAGGGCTCTGGTGGGTTTTAGGGACTCAGGGATGTTCATTTGGACCGAGAGCACGCCTGAGTCTCTTCACCTCTTCTGAGATAATATAAATGCAAATGCTTGGTAAGTGGGGTACACTAACACATTCCCTATCGCTTCTAAATAGAATTTACATTTCTATGTCAATACAGAAACTAAACATTGCCCTTACAGTATAATTGTCTGCTGTGTGTGCCCTTCCCACAAGAAAGAATATTTATAAATTAGGAAATGAGACAGTTTTATAGAAATGAGATGGCCAAAACAACATCAAAGCAGAACAGCTGCAGGTACAGTAATAAAATTACAAATACTTATTGAGCACTGGGGCACATTCTCTGAGCATTAGAACTTCATGAACAATAAACATTTTGGTAAGCCACTGATAACTAAGTAGTATTCTATCTAAGCAAGAGTAAGTATTAAGTGCATATACAAAACCTACATTCTAAAAATAGTACTTCCAAATGTTAAGCTATGATTTTCTCCTACTCAGCTAAAATGTAACTCAACTTTCTGAAAATATACGCTAGACACTGGGCGTACAGTAATGGTCTCTTTTCCCTATTATACCTTCATCCTGATGAATTTCAAGTTAGCACAGGCACTTGGAGGGAGGATGACTTGTGGTTCACAAGACTTTACTGCTGCTATATTTACATGTATAAATGTAAATTTCCACTAGAAGGAACCTCCTGATGGGATTAATCATCCAAATTCCCATCAGAAATGCTTTCTGGTAAAAGCAGGACAAGAATAGCAGTGAAGGTCCCCTGAGGACTTGGTTGCCACTTCTAATGAAATGTCCTTTCATGCAGAAGGTGTTTCAGACAAAACCAGCAGAGCTAACTGTGCTTATTTTTCTGTGTAAAAGGAGGACAAAATAAGTCACTGTATTCTAAACACAGAAACTGACCAATCTGTTAAATCAGTAAAACACAGAAAGTTAATATGAACTGTGGATGAAGAATGCTAGATCGAAATAAAATTACAGTGTTCCTTTCAGATAAATTTGCCATCCCGAAACTACTCAATCAAGGGAAAGCACAAACCTTCTCGCCTGTCACTTTGTATCTCGTGTGTATTCACTGCTGGAAAGGATTCATAATCAAAGCATGGAGACAAAAGAAACTTTCTACCCTTCTACCTACCCCACCCCTCTTCATCAAAGGACACAAATATCCATACCAGAGAAACTTGACTCTCTCTGCCTCTTTCTGCCCCCATCCTTGGTCAGAGACAGAACACAGAACATCAACAAGAGGTTTAACTAGCAGAATTCCTTAAATCTTTATTCCAGCACCCCCAACAGCACCACAGCCAGGGGGACATCCCTTGAGAACAAGAAAGTCCATGGCAATTCCACCAATGTAAAAGTTCTTGCGAAGGAATTTCATTTTTTATAAATTGTGATTTATCTCAAAAAATTAATGCAAACTTTGTCTTTGACGACTTACCCAAGTCATTATAGGAGCCAAGTTTTAACATGGTACCTTTTAAGTTTTCACATAGTCAGGATGTTTTAAAGTGTCGTCATGCAAACCACAGACCCAGGTCTATGGAGAGATGAGTTGTTTCTCTCAGAGCTTTTCGGATCCTGGCACACTCCCCACACCTCTGAGGATAACCCACAGGTTGAGATATGAGGTTAATGGATCCTAAAGTCTGTTAGATCACTTGAATACGGATCTTAAAGTCTGCTAGATCACTTGAATACAGGTTCACAGCATTGAAATTCACCTTGACAACTGATCCAAGTGTAGAACTAAAGGAAAAAGTCAAATATCTTGCATAAAGTAGTAAAGAGAGAGGAAGTACGTGAAGAAGCTAAATCAGAGACTTTCCTTTTATGGTCATCATGTCCTTTACAAATCCTGGGCTGACATCCCATCTTGCCTACATCACACATTGCAATACGGAGCTACCTTTCATCTTTCAATTGTGATTAATAAACTCATGAAAGGCAGGGAGTGTGCCTTATAATTTTTTGAATGCCCTACCACATTTAGCAAAATAGATCATAAAGAATGTGTGATTAATAAAATGAAGGAAGGACAAACCAAGACAAGAAACCCTCTCGGAGATGTAGGCATACAAGAAGGCCTGAAACGGAGCGTGGATAGGAACACTGAGAAAAATTCCCCAGCAAACCAGGCTCAATCCTGAGCAAAGGATAATACCAGGAGCATCTGAAACTCCTGGTGCACTGAAGTTACACCATAGCAGCAACAGGAAAAAAAGCCCAACTCCTCTTCTGACTGACTCGACCCATACACTACTGGCCTAGCATTAGAAGATGCATGTCAGTCCCAAGCATAAATATTATTTGTCTCAGGCCCTGATTTTCTACACATTATGTCCAGTGTCCCATTTTTTAAAAAAGTGAAGCATACATAAAAAGGGAGAGAGGGGGACCTACACTTAAGAAAAAGAACAATCAAAATAACCAGATGAAAAAAAAATTACATGTTAGAACTATCAGACAGGAAATAGCTTTATGACCACATGTATTCATATGTACATATATGAATATCAGGGAATAACGATGACAGTATGTTAAAAGTACTAGTGGACTATGTGGAAAACATGCATGAAGAGAAGGAGGATTTGGCAGAGATGTGGAAACTCTTAGGCTCATATGGAAATGCTAGAGCTTGTTTTTAAAAGCAACGTAACTGACATGAAAGAAACCTTCACAGGGCCCATCAGCAGACTCAGCACAGCCAAGGCAAGAATTAGTGAATCTGAATATAGGTCAACAGAAATTACCCAAATAAAACACAGAGAAAGAAGAAAGGAGAAAGCAAAACAAAATGGAACAAAGCATCCAAGAGTGGTCAGACAATACCAAAAAATCTAAAAGAGGCGAATAAGACTAGAGATAAAACATAGCAAAATATTTACATGAAAAAATAATGACTGATGATTTTTAAAGTAATATAATATATAAAAACACCATTCCAATAAGTTCCACAAGTAAGTTAAGAACACATACACAGAAATCAGTTTCACTTCTTTTTTTTTTTTTTTTTTTCCCCACTGTACAGCAAGGGGGTCAGGTTATCCTTACATGTATACATTGCAATTACAGTTTTTGCCCCACCCTTTCTTCTGTTGCAACATGAGTATCTAGACATAGTTCTCAATGCTATTCAGCGGGATCTCCTTGTAAATCTATTCTAGGTTGTGTCTGATAAGCCCAAGCTCCCGATCCCTCCCACTCCCTCCCCCTCCCATCAGGCAGCCACAAGTCTCTTCTCCAAGTCCATGATTTTCTTTTCTGAGGAGATGTTCATTTGTGCTGGATATTAGATTCCAGTTATAAGTGATATCATATGGTATTTGTCTTTGTCTTTCTGGCTCATTTCACTCAGGGTGAGATTCTCTAGTTCCATCCATGTTGCTACAAATGGCATTATGTCATCCTTTTTTATGGCTGAGTAGTATTCCATTGTGTATATATACCACATCTTCCGAATCCAATCATCTGTCGATGGACATTTGGATTGTTTCCATGTCCTGGCTATTGTGAATAGTGCTGCAATGAACATGCGGGTGCACGTGTCTCTTTTAAGTAGAGCTTTGTCCGGATAGATGCCCAAGAGTGGGACTGCAGGGTCATATGGAAGTTCTATGTTTAGCTTTCTAAGGTATCTCCAAACTGTTCTCCATAGTGGCTATACCAGTTTAAGATGATAGTTTCAAATGATGCAACTGACAAGGGCTTAACCTCTAAAATATACAAACAACTTATACAACTCAACAGCAAAAAAGCCCACGACACAACAGAAAAATGGGCAAAAGACCTAAATAGACATTTGTCCAAAGAAGATGTACAGACGGCCAACAAGCACTTGAAACAATGCTCAACATCCCTGATTATTAGAGAAATGCAAATCAAAACTACTATGAGGTACCACCTCACACCAGTCAGAATGGCCATCATTAATAAATCCACAAATAACAAATGCTGAGAGGGTGTAGGGAAAAGGGAACCCTCCTACACTGTTCATGGGAATGTAAATTGGTACAACTACTATGAAAAACAGTATGGAGGTACCTTAGAAAACTATATATAGTACTACCATACAACCCAGCAATTCCATTCTTGGGCATATATCCGGACAAAACTTTCCTTGAAAAGATGTATGCACCTGCATGTTCACTGTAGCACTATTCACATTAGCCAAGACAGAGCAACAACCTAAATGTCCACTGACAGATGAATGGATTAAGAAGACGTGGTACACATACACAATGGAATACCACTCAGCCATCGAAAAGAACAAAATAATGCCATTTGCAGCAACATGGATGCAACTAGAGACTCTCATGCTAAGCGGAGTAAGTCAGAAAGAGAAAGACAAATACCATATGCTATCACTTATATCTGGAATCTAATATATGGCACAAATGAACTTTTCCACAGAAAAGAAAATCATGGACATGGAGAACAGACTTGTGGTTGCTAAGAGGGAAGGGGAGGGAGTGGGATGGACTGGGAATTTGGGGTTAACAGATGTAAACTATTGCCTTTGAAATGGATAAGCAATGAGATCCTGGTGCGTAGCACAGGGAACTATATCTAGTCACTTATGACAGAGCATGATAATGTGAGAAAAAGAATGTATATGTGTATGAGTGACTAGGTCACTTTGCTGTACAGTATAAAATCAAAAGAAAGAGTGGGGGAAAAAATGTAATTGTAATGTATACATGTAAGGATAACCTGATCCCCTTGCTGTACAGTGGGAAAATAAAAAAATTATAAAAAAAATTAAAAAAATAAAAAATAAAATTGACATAACACTGTACACGAGCTATAATGGAGAAAAATAAAAATCATTAAATTAAAAATAAATAAATAATTAAAAATAAAATTGTACCAAAAAGAATAAACCTAATCAAGGAAGTGAAAGACCCATACACTGAAAAGTATAAAACACTGATGAAGAAAGCTGAAAGTGATACAAATAAATGAAATAACATCCCAAACTCTTGGATTGGAAGAAATAATATTGTTAAAATGGCCATACTATGCAAAGCAATGGACAGATTTAATGGAACAGCTATTAAAATACTTGGGACGTTTCTGGAGTTCCCATCATGGCAAAGTGGAAACAAACCCGACTAGGAATCATGAGGTTGCAGGTTTGATGCCTGGCCTCACTCAGCAGGTTAAGGAACCAGTGTTTCTGTGGTGTAGGTTGCAGATACGGCTCAGATCTGGTATTGCTGTGGCTGTGGTGTAGGCCAGTGGCTATAGCTCCAACTGGACCCCTAGCCTGGGAACCTCCATATGCCACAGGTGTGCCCCTAAAAAGACAAATAAATAAATAAATAAATAAAATACTTGGGACGTTTTTCACAGAACTAGAACAAATAACCTTAAAATCATATGCAACCACCAAAGACCCTGAATTGCCAAAGCAATCCTGGGAAAAAAGAACAAAGCTGGAGCTATAACCCTCCCAAACTTCAGACTATACCACAAAGCCACAGGAATCAAAACCACGTAGTACTGGCACAAAAACAGACATATAGATCAATGGAACAGAATTGAGAACCCAGAAACAAATCCACACACTTATGGTCAATTAATCTCAGACAAAGGAAGCAAGAATACACAATGAAGAAAAGACAAGTCTCTTCAACAAGTGCTGCTGGGAAGACTGGACAACTACATAAAACAATGAGATTAGACCATTCCCTCACATCATATACAGAAGTAAACTCAAAGTGGATTAAAGACCTAAATGTAAGACTTCCTGAAACCATAAAACTCCTCGAAGAGAACACAGGCAGAAAATTTTCACATAAATTGGAGTAATATTTTCTTTGGATCCGTCCCCTGAGGCAAAAGAAATAAAAGCAAAAATAAACAAATAGGACTTAATTAAACTTGAAATTTTTTGCACAGGAAAGGAAACATTCACAAAATGAAAAGATAATATACTAAATGGGAGAAAAATATTTGCAAATGATGTGACAGAGAAGGGTTAATACCTGCAATACGTAAATATCTCATATAACTCAATATCAAAAAGTAAACCAATCAAAATGGGCAGAAGACTGAACAGATATTTTTCCAAAGAAGACATACAGATGGCTAATAGGCATAAGAAAAGATGCTCAAAATTGTTAACTATTGGAGAAATGCAAATCAAAACAATGAGATATAACCTCACAGCTGTCAGAAAGGCTGTCATCAAAAGGTCTACAAACAACAAATGCTGGAGAGGATGTAGAGAAAAGGAAACCCTTGTTCACCACTGGTGGGAATGTAAATTGGTGCAAACACTGTGGATAACAGTATGGAGGTGGCTCAAAAAACTAAAAATAGAACTACCATATGACCCAGCACTTCCACTCCTGGGTATCTATCTGGGAAAAAAAAACAACACAAAAAGATACATGCACCCCAATGTTCATAATAGCACTATGTATAATAGCCAAAACATAGAAGCAACCCAAGTGCCCAACAATAGATGAATGGAGAAATAAGATGAGAGGTAGATAGGTAGCTACCTTGTTGGAAGGAAGGATGGATGGATGGATGGATGGATAGGTAGATAGATAGATAGATGGAATGAAATATTACTCAGCCATAAAAAGAATGCCATTCCGTTATTTGCAGCAGTGTGGATGGACCTAGAGAATATTACCTTTATTGAAATAAGTCAGACAAAGAAAAATACCATGTGATATCACTTATATATGGAATACAAAAGAATATATATGCAAAACAGAAACAGCCTTACAGATAAGAAAGCAAATTAGTGGTTAAGAGGAGAAAGAAGGGGGAGGAACAAATTAGAGACATGGGATTAAAAGGTACAAACAACTATGAATGAAATAGATAAGGAACAAGGATATATTGTATAGCACAGGAAATTGTAAACATTATTTTCTAATAACTTAATAGATTGCAGTCTGCAAAAATTCTGACCCATTATGCTATATACCTGAAACTGGTGTTACTTGTAAATCAACTATATGTCAATCAAAAAATAACAGGAGTTCCCACTGTGGCTCAGTGGTTAACGAACCCTACTAGCATCCATGAGAACACAGGTTCAATCCCTGGCCTCACTCAGTGGGTTAAGGAGACGGTGTTGCTGTGAGCTGTGGTGTAGGCCAGCAGTTGTAGCTCCGATTCGACCCCTAGCCTGGGAACGTCCATATGCACAGGTGTGGCCCTAAAAAGACCAAAAAAAACCCAACAATTAAAAAAAATAAGTGCATACACACACACACACACACACACACAGCAAGTTCAATAAAAACCAAAAGTATAGAGATTATCTTAAAGATAGCAAACAAGGTTGGGGCAGGTTGCATCACATAATTACACAGAGGAATAAAGGTAAGCACTATAGCAGACTTCTCCATCAGAAACTATGAAAACCAAAAGAGGGTGGAGTGACATAAAGTGCTGAAAGAAAAAGAAGAACTGTCAATTCAGATTTTATACTCAGAGAAAACAGCTTCCAGAATGAGAGACATAAAAATTCTTTCAGACAAGAGTTCCTGTCACGGAGCAGTGGTTAACGAATCCGACTAGGAACCATGAGGTTGCGGGTTCGATCCCTGCCCTTGCTCAGTGGGTTAATGATCTGGCGTTGCCGTGAGCTGTGGTGTAGGTTGCAGACTCGGATCCCGCGTTGCTGTGGCTCTGGCGTAGGCCGGCAGCTACAGCTCCGATTCAACCCCTAGCCTGGGAACCTCCATATGCTGTGGGAGCAGCCCAAGAAATGGCAAAAAGACAAAAAAAAAAAAAAAATTCTTTCAGACAAACAAAAATGGAAAATTCATTAGCAGGAGACCTAAGGTACAAGCAGAAATTTGATCTTAAACAAAGAAATGTAGATTTGTAGAACTAGGAGAGGAGAAAAAAAAAAAAAACTATATATATATATAAAACATGCTTTTCTTATTTTAATTGCTCTAAAAGACTACTGATTTTCTAAAGCATAAATAGAAGCAATGCAGTGTGTCTACAGCATATGTAAAAGTAATAGGTATTCCAAAGACACCACAAAGGGTTGAGGTGGGGGGCAGACGTATACTGCCATACAGCTTTATGCTACTGAACTGCTATAATATTATTTGCAGGAAGATTATAGCCCTAAAAGAAGCATATTTCAAACCACAGGACAAATAACAAAATTTTAAGAGGTATCGATAATTAGGCAATAGAGATACAATTGAATCAAAAAAATAACTTATCAAGACCAGTAAAATAATTGACACGCCATGAATTAAGGTGAAATTAGGCCTTTTCCTTCCTAAATGCTTAAAAAAATATATATATTTAAATATACAGAAGTAAGCATGGAAACTAAGGATGTAGTCTAGGTTCTAAGGATCTCCAACAACAGTCATCAGTAAAATGCCAAGACTAATCGTTTGTCTTTTAAAAATTATGTTAAATTGTTAGAACAAACACTCACTACACAGACACAATGGAAGATCTGAGTAAGCTGTGACATAGAGTTCTCCTGTTTACAGAACAAGCTGTCTCATCAACAAGATCACGTTATCCCTCTAGCAACTTACATTAGTGATTCAAATTCGGTTTCACATTGAATCATCCATTCCCGATCTGCATTTTTTAATGCTCTCTTCTGTTTGACCTTTAATTACTGATATACAAAAGGAAAAGCTTCTCTAGAAGAGCTTTGTAAGAGCAACCTCATTTCACTTCGTTCTTTGAACGTGAGTAATACATCCGTATAAAACTAAATGATAAATCTGGTTCATCATCATGACACGAACTTTTCCCAAGAGAGAAAATCAGTCCTAAAAGGATCCTTAAAAATAGCTTCAATAAGTCAGTTCCCATTATAGAAACAAATGTAAAGTAACTACAGTGGACCTGTAGGTTTCCAGAATGAGACTTCGTCATAATTTCCCAGCTTACAAAGAGAAGGGAAATTCTCTTTTACTGTTACCACCTTTCTCCACCTCTGGATTCTGACAATAAATGGTCACCGCACAACATTTTCACATCTGAGATGAGAAGACTTCTTGGTCTCTAGAGATATTTATAGATCTATCTCTGTAATGCTGGGTTTAAATTAAATATGATACAATTATTTCCACTTATAGTTATGATAAACTGAAGCAGCAAAGAAAGAGATTGGAATAAACTCAGCGGAAGAACAAAAGAATCATTAAATTTCCAAAGCATATTTCAATGTACTGCTTTAGGACCTGGCTATTAAAAGATCCACTTCAAACTTTCACTTGGAACGTAGTTGTTTTTTTTTTAAATAGGCTCTTTCTGAAAATCAATGTCATAAAAACTGTATTCAATTTGGAGGCTGTTGAGTTTTCTGTTAACCTTTCAGCAAATACTTATGTTACGACTGTGTCCACAAAAAGAACTGAGGCTAGGAAGAGTTAGAGGTGAGAAAACATGGAAAATACCCCAAAACACACTCCCCTCCTGGTTCCAGGGGAAGGACTGAGATGGAACAATATGTGAAAATGCCAACTGGACTTGCTTCCACCTACAAAATGGCAATTTTATAAGGTATGATTGAATAGCTTAATGACTTGGGCAATGAGCATAACATCTTTCCTGTTGTTTCTTCATCTCCAGAACTAAACTGTTGACTTACTAGATTATCACCGAGATATCAAGTCAGAAAAACGTAGGTGTGTGATCCTAAAAACATCAGAGGCAGTGAAGACAACCACCCAAGGAGTTGACATTCTATTCCAGAGAGGTAAAACAGATACAAATAAAAATCCTGAGTACTGTAGATCTCTTTAGAGAGCAAAGTGGCCCCAAAGTGGGTTTTTTTAGTCTTCTTACAGAATTTGTGATCAGAATTTTTGGCAAGAAAAAGGAGGCAAAAAAAAGATATGAAATATAATCTCACTGCAATGAGGCAATTTCTGTTAAGATAAAAGAAGTCACATCACAATTATCCTTCTTTCAGTATGGAGCTTTGGGAAGCATCCAGGATCGTTTTTTACAGCTGGCCACCTGGTTACCACATGCCCGAGTCAATAGTTGAGACTGTCTGTAACACTTCCATAACCGAGAGCTATAAGCCTTGGTTATAAATTTCCCGTCTTCTTGACGTCACCAACACCACAAAATACGCCTTTACCAGACCTGCCTAAGCAGCTTGTTTTCCTGATAAAATCAAAACTGTATATACTTGCCCAAGACTTGTTTCTCTTCCTATCATCTTTCCCCCAATCTGACGATACTTGACTTACCAGAACAATGCCTCACCCCACCCCATTTCTGCTTCCTTTTCCTTGTCTTGTGACCAATCCACGATGTAACATTTTTTACTTTCTGCTATTTAATGAATTCTTACAGTGAGCCCCTGAGGGCTTTGCGAGAGACCGACCATATCTAACTGCCAACCTTTCATCTGCTGCAAACAGACACAAGTTCCTCACTAAGATAAAAAAAAAAAAAAAAAAAAAAAAAAAAAAAAGTAGGTAAATTATCTGCTAATGGGTGTGCCTTCAAGGGGGAGGGGTGAGGAATACGAATTCAATGATGCGTCACAGGAAATGAGTACAAAAAGCAGGAGCTGGAGAAGTTCACAGAGTGGGAGCTATTTCAATATTCACAACGTCTATCTTTCCCTCTGCTCATTTATTGTATTTTACCTTATTTATTTTGCATTTCAAAGCTTAGGAACGTTTGTCACTGAGAAACGTCTACAAGCACACATTCACGGAGGATACCTGGTCCCACTAAGAAGGGACCGCCCCTAATTGATGGTGGTTTTGTAGGTCAGCCACGACATGAAAGACTGGGGAACTCACTGAAGTGTGCTGAGGGTGGTAAGTCAAACTGCCCAAGAGGTAATTTACTTCTAAAGACAGTTCAGTAGAGGGAGATCCCGTTGTGGCTCAGTGGTAATGACACCAACTAGCATCCATGAGGACGCCAGTTCGATCCCTGGCCTCGCTCACTGGGTTAAAGGATCTGGCACTGCCAAGAGCTGTCATGTAGGTCACAGACACAGCTCAGATCTGGCGTTGCTATGGCTGTGCTGTAGGCTGGTGGCTGCAGCTCAGATTCAACCCCTAGCCTGGGAACTTCCATATGCTCCCAGGGCAGCCCTAAAAAGACAAAAAATTAAAAATTAAAAAAAGAAAAATTGTTCAGCAGAAAACAGCACAATGAATTAACTTTAATTCATACACTAGAGGTGGTTCCTTAGCATAATCAGGAATTGACACCTCAGAGGAAGCTCTGAGGCACTTCAAACAGTGTTACTGACAGGCACACCAGAAGGCATATGAATTAAAGACAGGAGTGCTGTTCAATGGACATGTTTGGGTACAGGAAGCATAAGAATCAGCAAGCTGGGCAGCAGAAGTGCTTCAGAGAAGGCCCCAAGATGTGCATCTCATTACTGCTCCATCCCTTGACATTAAGGAGCAACCTGTGGTAATCTGACTCAGCTATCACGCAGGCTGGTTCTGCCTTCAGAGTATCACTGCGTAAAAACGGTAAACCATGGTAATGCAGAAAGCACAGAAGTACAATCATTTTGGAAAGAACAGAGAGGAACACGAAAAAATTACATCTCGGGCTGAAATCAGATGGATGGTAGAAAGAGAAGGGGAAGGAAGAGAACGTTGCTGTCTTTTCATTACTTAAGAGTAGAAAAAACAGTAAGTGACATAGAAAGAAACAAGGGCTTACATGCACTGTGTAGACGTAACCTTTAAAGCAAACATACCTTCTAAGATCGACATATGCAACACAAGCAAAGCACACAGACCACACAGCGAAAGACTTTTTTTAAAAAAAAAAGCTATTAAATTAGAAAACATCAAATGACTTTTAAGAACACTAAGTAGAACTCATTAGTCAATGAACATGGAGTCAGCAGTTAACAAACACGTCCTTCAAAGCAAAGCCTCTAAAATGCACAGATTTAGTGATCTGTTGATGCCTAACAACTCCAAACTAGGACGTCATATCATACTTTATTATTTTTACAGCTCGGTAAGTATACCAGGCTCCAGTGGGAGGTTCTTGGGGTCCTTCTCACATCTGCAGTCAAACTGCAGCTGGAGCTGAAGTCATCTGAAGACTCTGGTGGGGAAGGTTTCCCCCAGCATGACTTGTTTGTCACCTGGAAGGATGAAACACCAGGGGCTGGCCAGGGGTCTCTGTGTGTGTCTCTGTCCATCTCTCCACACCCTCCTCAACCCCAGGAGCCTCTGCTCGAGCCTAGCTTGGGATTTCTCACAGCATAGCAGTCTCAGAACAGTCAGCCCTCTGATGTGGCTGCGGGCTGCCCCAAAACGAGAGTTCTAAGGGATCCAGGTGACAACAGAGGGCTTCTTTGGGCCTGCATTGGAAGTCATGCAGCATCACGTCCACCATATCCCACCTGACAAAAACAAGTCCCAGGGATAGCCCAGAATCCTGCAGAGTCAAGAGGAATGGCCATCATAAAGGGGCTGCATACTAAAGGGCATGGTTTTATCAACAAGCAGGGCCATGTTTCACACAGACACCAGCTAGAAATAACCACACACATAACTCGATGTGCTTCCAAAAGGCAGACAATAAAATAATGGTCAAGACGCCAGAGGTGCACCACCACAAAGAAAGCTGAACTGGCCATCGGAGTACTATACGGGAATTTGGCAAAATGACATAAAACAGAGAAGGGCACTTTAAAATACCAAAAACTGTGGTTCTTAGGACATACATAGTAACTCTGAATATTAATGTATCAAATAAATAACTTTCACAAAACAGAAATTACACTAGGAGTCAGAGATAATAACAATTCATCTTTCCCAGTCCATGAAAGCGCGCCTCTACATTTTTGAAGACCTCATTAACACGATGAAGAAGGTAGATCTGACTGAAGGGCATTAAACGTGAAAATCTAAAAATGGAAAACACAGCCTTTTCAATTGCCTATGGATGGGACAGTCATAAAAATGACCATATATTAGGTTTTAAATAAGACCTTAATTTAGTCTAAAAAATAGAAATAGTAAGGAAACAGTCTATAATCAAAATATGAATAAATCTGAACTTAGAAAATAAATGGGTTTAACGGCTAAACATTTTAAAACAATTTTTGACTCTTTAGTCACAAAGGAAATTCAACATGGAAATAAAGAATTTCTAGAAAACAATGGTAATTAAAACCACTATTTATAAGACCCTACAGAATGTACTTAAAGTGATGTTAGAAGAAAATGCGTAGTCTTAACGATTTATTCTTCTTAAACATTTATTCTTAAGAAAGAATGAAAAAGCTAATTTAAACATTATGTTCAAACATGAAGAAAATGAAAGACACCAAAGGAAATCAAAAGGATTCATAAAGAAGAGAAGTAAATAAGTTGCAAACACAAAATACAACTAATAAATAAGAGAGCTTTTTGGAAAAAAATTTTAAAAGACAAACTACTCACCTCATTTTAAAAGGAGAATATATGAAACTAAGAAAGATATAATAGAAGTTCCCATAATGGCTCAGTGGAAACGAACTGGACTAGGAAGCATGAGGTTGTGGGTTCAATCCCTGGCCTTGCTCAGTGGGTTAAGGATCTGGGGTTGCCATGAGCTGTGGTGTAGGTTGCAGACACAGATCGGATCCTGCATTGGGGTGGCTATGGCGTAGGCAGGCAGCTGTAGCTCTGATTGCACCTAGCCTGGGCACCTCCATATGCTGTGGGTGTCGCCCTAAAAAGCAAAAAAAAAAAAAAAGAAAAAGAGACAGAGAGAAGATATAACAATGATGATCAGAGATTCAGAGGAAATGAAAAGAATCATGAGGGAGTTCCCATCGTGGCTCAGCAGTAATGATCCCAAGATTCATGAAGACGTGGGTTCAACCCCTGGCCTCGCTCAGTGAGTTAAGGATCCTGCATTGTCGTGAGCTGTGGTATAGGTGTCAAACGCAGCTCAGATCCTGCATTGCTATGGCTGTGGTGTAGGATGGCAGCTGCAGCTCCAATTCAATTCCTAGGCTGGGAACTTCTGTATGCCACAGGTGTGGCCATAAAAAGACCAGGAAAAAAAAAAAAAAAAAAAAAAAAAAACAGAATCATAAGAGCGTATCTCAACTCATGCAAATAAATGTTAAAATCTCAAGAAAATGAATAATTTCTAGGAAAACAAAATGCCAAAATTGACAAGATAGAAAGTCAGATCATTTAAGTGGAAGTAATATAAAAAATAGAGCTAGCCACCAAATATTAATAGCAGCAATGGGCAGAGAGGCTGCTTGCAAGACAGCGGAAGAGTAAGAGGACACGCTCACCCTCTCCCACAAACACATCAAAAAACACATCTACATGTAAAACGATTCGCACAGAACATCAACTGAATGCTGGCAGAAGAACTTAAACCTCCACAAAGGGCAAGAAACTCTTGACAGAACCACGTAGAACAAAAGAAAAAATAGAGAGAGAAGAGGAGTCAGGACGGGTCTAACATCCCCGTGAGGGAGTTATGAAGGAGAAAGGGAAGCTACACCCTGGGAAGCCACCCAACAAACAGAAAGATCAGCCGAGTCGGAGGGAACTCCAAGAAGCCGAGAAAAGCGCAGCAGGAGGTCTGAGATCCAAACAGCAGAGTGAGAGACAGATGCACAGACCGTCTGACCACTGGCACAGACACCACAGACTGAGACGCTCCGCGCCATGGGGCTGGGTGCTGAGACGTAGGCTCCGGGGGTCAGTCCTGGGAGCGGGAGCGGGCTGGGGTTGGTGGTGTGGACACAGCCCAAGGGACCAGGGAGCCATACGCTGCTGGCGGGGGGAGTGGTACCCTAAGGGATGGGGAGTGGAAAGCCCCGGCAGAGAGAAGCCGGGAAAAGGTCCAGACCCGCAGGAGAGGCAAGGTGCCACTGTTGGGAAGGGGAGAGGAGGAGGGGCAGGCCGCCACAGAAAACTCCTTGGGCCCCGTGTGCACGCTTGCCCACCAGATCACAGAGAGCTGAGCGCTCCTTCCCGGCCCCTGCACCCCGCCCACGAGGATCTGGCCCCACTGGCACCCTCGCGCACTCCTGGCGCCAGCACCCAGCCCACGTGGATCTGGCCTGCCTGCACCTTCACACACTCCAGGTGCCCATGCCCTGCCCTCACAGAGCTGGCCCAGCCAGACCACCCTGGACTGTGCCAAACTAGTTTGGCTTCCCTAAGTGCGCAGAAAGAGAAAAACACAAGTATGATGAAGAAGCTCAGAAATCGTTCCCAGTTAAAGCAACAGGAGAACTCACCGAAAGCAGTCAACAATGAAACGGACCTCTGCAGTCTGACAGACTTTGAATTCACAAGGGAGATATTGAAAATACTGAAGGAATTAAGAAAGGATATGAACAATAATGCAGATTCCCTCAGAAAGGAGCTAGAAAATATAAGGAGGAGCCAAGATAAACTAGAAAAATCATTTGCAGAGATACAAACTGAGCTAAAGGCAATAAAGACCAGAATGAATAATGCAGAGAACGAATTAGTGACGTGGAAGATAGAAAAATGGAAATCACCCAAACAGGACAGCAGACAAAACCAAAGGAAAAGGCATGAAAGTAATACAAGAGACCTGTGGGATAATATAAAGCGGGCCAATCTACACATAAGAGGAATTCCAGAAGGAGGAGAAAAAGAAAAGGGGATTGAAAATATATTGGAAGAAATTATAGCTGAAAACTTTCCAAATCTAAAGGATACTGATATCAACATACAGGAAGCACAGAGGGCCCCAAACAGGTTGAACCCAAACAGGCCCACACCAAGACATATTATAATAAAAATGGTAAAAGTTAAAGATAAAGAGAGGATTCTAAAGGAAGCAAGAGAAACACAAACTGTTAGTTATAAGGAAACCCCAATAAGGCTATCAGCTGATTTCTCTACAGAAATGCTACAGGCCAGAAGGGAGTGGCAAGATATATTTAAAGTGATGAAAAGAAAAAATCTGCAAGCTAGAATACTCGATCCAGCAAGAATATCATTTAAAATAGAAGGGGAAATAAAGAATTTCTCCTACAAACAAAAGCTGAAAGAGTACAGCAATATGAAACTCATTCTAAAAGAAATACTGAAAGCAATCCCGAAAAACAAAAACCAAGCAGGAGGCATGACTCTCCCAGACTTCAAGAAATACTACAAAGCCACAGTCATCAAAACAGTGTGGTACTGGTATCAAAACAGACTGATGGAACAGAATAGAGAACCCGGAAATAAACCCAGATACCTATGGTAAATTAATCTTTGACAAAGGAAGCAAGAACATAAAATGGAAAAAAGGGTCTTTTCAGCAAGAATTGCTGGGAAACCTGGACAGCTGCATGCAAAGCAATGAAACTAGAACACACCCTCACACCATGCACAAAAATAAACTCCAAATGGCTGAAAGACTTAAATATACGACAGGACACCATCAAACTCCTAGAAGAAAACATAGGCAAAACACTCTCTGACATCAACCTCACAAATATTTTCTCAGGTCAGTCTCCCAAACCACAGAAATAAAAGCAAAAAAGCCCCAATGGAACCTAATCAAACTGACAAGCTTTTGCACAGCAAAGGAAACCAAAAAGAAAACAAAAAGACAACTTATAGAAAATGGGAGAAAATGGTTTTAAATGATGCAACGGACAAGGGCTTCATCTCTAGAATATACAAGCAACTTAATACAATGCAACAGCAAAAAAGGCAACAACTCAATTGAAAAAATGGGCAAATGACCTGAATAGACATTTCTCCAAGGAAGATATACAGATGGCCAACAAGCACATGAAAAAATGTTCAACATCCCTGATTATTAGAGAAATGCAAATCAAAACTACCACAAGATACCACCTCACAACAGTCAGAATGGCCATCATTCATAAGTCCACAAATAACAAATGCTGGAGGGGTTGTGGAGAAAAGGGAACCCTCCTGCACTGTTGGTGGGAATGTAAGCTGGTACAACCGCTATGGAGAACAGTATGGAGGTACCTTAGAAATCTATACATAGAACTACCATATGACCCAGCAGTCCCACTCTTGGGCATATATCTGGACAAAACTTCCTTAAAAAAGACACATGCACCCACATGTTCATTGTAGCACTATTCACAGTAGCCAAGACATGGAAACAACCTAAATGTCCATCAACAAATGATTGGACTAGGAAGAAGTGGTATATACACACAATGGAATACTACTGAGCCATAAAAAAGAACGACATAATGCCATTTGCAGCAACATGGATGGAACTAGAGACTCTCATACTGAGTGAAACAAGTCAGAAAGAGAAAGACAAATACCATATGATATCACTTATATCTGCAATCTAATATATGGCACAAATGAACCTTTCCACAAAAAAGAAAATCATAGACTTGGAGAATAGACTTGTGGTTGCCAAGGGGGAGGGAGTGGGGTATATGGTGAGCTTGGGGTTAATGGATGCAAACTATTGCCTTTGGAATGGATTAGCAGTGAGATCCTGCTGTGTAGCACTGGGAACTATGTCTAGTCACTTATGATGGAGCATGATAATGTGAGAAAATAGAATGTGTAAGTATATGTGTAACTGGGTCACCATGCTGTACAGTAGAAAAAAAAAAACTGTATATGGGAAATAATTAAAAAAATAAAATTTCAAAAAAAAAACAGTAGTAATGGGCAGAGTTTCACAGACAAATTCTGCCACATCTTAAAGATATATCTAAAATTACCCAAATTGTTCTTGGACACAGAAAAAAAAGGAAAACTTCAGAACT
Source organism: Sus scrofa (assembly GCF_054392235.1). Taxonomy (NCBI): domain Eukaryota; kingdom Metazoa; phylum Chordata; class Mammalia; order Artiodactyla; family Suidae; genus Sus; species Sus scrofa. The sequence continues at coordinate 8,971,361 of NC_139401.1, forward strand.
GTTTTTATGAAGTGAATATAACATTCATTCTAAAATCTGAGAAAGACAATATTACAACTGTATATACAGTACACTGTCAATATTATCATTATAAATTATAAATAAACTGCAATTGTAAATATGAATGCAAAAATTCCACTACAGTATCAGCATCAGAATCCAACAGCAGGTTAATGATCAAGCATAGTTTCTCCCAGAAATGAAAAGATAGCTAAACATTGGTTAATACAAAGATATGTTTCTTTGGAGTTCCCGTCATGGTGCAGTGGTTAATGAATCCGACTAGGAACCATGAGGTTGCGGGTTCAGTCCCTGCCCTTGCTCAGTGGGTTAACGATCCGGCGTTGCCGTGAGCCGTGGTGTAGGTTGCAGACGCGGCTCGGATACCGCGTTGCTGTGGCTCTGGCGTAGGCCGGTGGCTACAGCTCCGATTCAACCCCTAGCCTGGGAACCTCCATATGCCGCGGGAGCGGCCCAAGAAATAGCAACAACAACAACAACAAAAAGACAAAAGAAAAAAAAGATATGTTTCTTCACATTATGCATCTAGGTAGGAAAGTTCAATCAACATTACTGCAGACACTGAAAATGGCATATTCCAAAATTCAAGTATCATTCTTTATCAAAAGAATTCTATGAAATAGAAATAGAGGGATGTCCTTTAACTTGATAAAATATAGTAAACTTAGTCGAAGTACTCATGGTAACGAAAACATCTGTCCCCGTTACCTCTATACTATTTTACTAGAGGCAATAGCCAATGAAATTGTAGAAGAGGAAATGCTTAATATAAAATTAAAGAGTGAAGGTAAAAATCATCCTTATTTGCATATGTGATTGTATACCAGGAAAAAGTGTGGAAACAAATGAAAAAAACTACAACAAACTAAAGAGTAACATAACTGTAACGTAACAGATCACAAAATTATTAGTCAGAAATCAACATTTCTTTTTTTGGGCCACATCCATGGCATATGGAAGTTCCCAGGCCTGGGGATCGAACCCGAACCACAGCAGTGACCTGAGCTACAGCAGTGAAAACACCAGATCCTTAATCTGAAGGCCACCAGGAAACTCCTCCATAGTTTTAATAGGGTTTGTTTTTACAAAGCTTAGACCAACTACTGTCTAAAAGGATTATACACATGGCCATGAAAGGTAAAAAATATCTAGAAAAACACATGAAATGTGAACACCTATTTGAAGGAATCTTTACAACTCTGTTGAGAGGCATGAAAGAGGTTCGCAGAGATGGAAACATACATTGTATTCCTCTTGGTGAGGAAGATTCAATATTGTAAAGACGTTAGCTCATTCTATGTCATTAACAAATGTAACATCCTAATAAGAAGACCAACTTTGGTGAGGGTGGGAGGACAGAATGGTGAGAGTAATTGGAAAAGCTAATTGTGATGGTCATGTGCAAAATAAAGAGAAAAGCCAAGAAAAATTTTAATGCGGAAAAGGAAAGGGGGCCCGGGCCCTATCAGGTATTAAAACATATCACAAAGCTACAGAATTTGAGCTGAAACCCCATATGCTGCAATTAATCCTTTCTAGTCTGGAAGACACCATCCACCTACTTCGAGATTCCAACACCTTGTTGAATGACAGTTCAAAAGGAGATTCAGCTAAGATGCGTGCACCAAAGGCTCACTGCTCTAGAGCCGTTTGTTACCAATCTAGACTCCAGATAAAATTCTTGTCGCCCCAAGCTACTTTTTAAATGATGTGAATGGCACCCCCATATTAAGAACAGACACCTAGAGAAGCTCCCGTTGTGGCTCAGTGGGTTAAGAACCCAACATTGTATCTGTGACAATGCCAGTTCGATCCCTGGCCTCACTCAGTGGGTTAAGGATCCAGCATTTCCATGAACTGCGCTATAGGTCGCAGAGGCAACTCAGATCTCCTGTTGCTGTGGCTGTGGTGTAGGCCAGTAGCTGCATCTCCAGTTCGACCCCTAGCCTGGGAACTTCCATATGCTGCAGGTACGGCCATTAAAAAAATAAATAAATAAAACATGGAGTTCCCACTGTGGCGCAAGAGGATCGGAGGCGTCTTGGGAGGCCTGGTTTGTGGGTTTGACCCTGGGCCCAGCACAGTGGGTTAAGGATCTGGGGTTGTGGCAGCTCTGTGGCTTAGGTTGCGAATGCTGCTCTGATCTGATCTCTGGCCTGGGAATTCCATATGCCATGGGGAGGCCAAAAATGAAAACAAACAAACAAAGAAACCATATATCTGCAGGCCAAATAATCCTCCAAGAGCTGTTCCTGTTTACCTCAGGAAGACAAGTGGGGATCTAGTCACTTCATCATTTTTTCCCCTTGATTCCTTTGAAAAGTTGCATTGCTTCAGCGCTCTCAGTTATACCTAATATATTTAAATCAATAATGAGTGAGCTCCTTTCACCTTTTTCTATGTAACATTCCATCTTCTAATTTTCTCGTCCTTGAAGAGGATGAGACCAATTGTTTCCACTTCCCGTAAATGTTCTTACAATGAGGGTGTCATCAATATGACGGAGTAGGTACAGGTCTAAGAAGGACCTTCGTGTGTCCTGTCTCACCCCCCCTGAATTAACATGGGCAATGATTATCTCTTGGCGTCATGTCACCCTGACCCGGGCGAGCAAAGGTATATCGTGCCTACTGGTGAAATGAGGGCGATCTGACTCCGACGGGACTGGGCTGCTGCCATGTACATGTCAGTGAAGTTAGCTATTGAGTAATGTGGAGAATGTCAGAGGTCATCTTAGAATGGCTTTTGCTGCATCCCATAGGTTTTGGAGTGTTGTAGCCATTGCTTCTAGGTATTTTTTAATTTCCTCTTTGATTTCTTGAGAGAAAAAGGAACCCTATTACACTGTTGGTGGGATTGTCAATTGGTGCAACCACTGTGGAAAACAGTAATGGAGATGCCTCAGAAAACTAAAAAGAGAACTCCCATTTGATCCAGCAATCCCACTCCTGGGCATCTATCCAGACAAAACCATGACTCGAAAAGACACGTGTACTCCGATGCTCATTGCAGCACTATTTGCAATAGCCAAGACATGGAAACAACCTAAATGTCCATCGACAGAGGAGTGGATCAATAAGATGTGGTATATATACACAATGGAATATTACTCAGCCATTAAAAGGAATGAAATAATGGCATTTTTAGCAACATGGATGGACCTAGAAATTGCCATGCTGAGTGAAGTCAGTCAGACAATGAGACACCAACATCAAATGCTTTCACTGACATGTGGTATCTGAACAAAGGACACAATGAACTTCTTTGCGGAACAGATACTGACTCACAGACATTGAAAAACTTACGGTCTCCGGAGGAGACAGTTTGGGGGGTGGGGGGATGTGCTTGGGTGGCTGGATGGAAATCCTGTGAAATTGGATTGTGATGATCATTATCCAACTACAGATGTGATAAATTCATTTGAGTAATAAAAAGAAAAAAGAAATAAGTATGCTAGGTCAGAGTGTTGTAACAGAGGCCCATATTGCTGATGGTTTAAACAAAGTTGACTTTTCTCCTGCTCTCACGCCAGGCTGCCCTGGTGACCTTGCTACATGAAGACAGCAGAGCCTGAGGTTCCTTCTGCTGTGTTTTTCTGCCATAATGTAAAGAGTAGATGGGAAACTGACGCTGCAGCTCTCCTATGTCAAGATGTTGGTTTTCATGTGCAGGAACTATCCACGTTCTATGCAGCCAAGGAAGACAAGGGAAGCTAGGTTCTTCGGGAGCTGCTGGACCTCCAGAGGAGACGCGAAAGCCCTTCTACTTAGAGATCTCATTCCGCATCATTTAAAAAATACTAACCAGACGACGGCTACACACAACGACCTGGGTGGTTCTCAAGTGAACCATCCCAGTGAACCCCACTGAGGGTGCGGGGAGCGGGGGAGGAAGCAAATCTCAAAAGGCCATGCGCTCTATGACGCCACTGAGGTGACATTCTGCAAATGGCAAAATCAAAGAGATGGAAAACAGAGTAGTGGCTGCTAGGGTTTAGGGATGGGGATGGCAGGACGGAGATTTGTGGTGATGGCTCGGGTCTGTGTTTTGACTGCGGTGATGGTAAAAAGCATCTACATATGTGATAAAATACACACACATGCATGCACATACACACACACACAGAGTACGTGAAAAATGCTGCAATCTGAAGAAGCTCTGTGGATGGTACCTGTATCAATTCCCTGGCTTTTATGATGTACTGTAGTTGTTACAGAAGATGTTACCACTAGGGGAACTAGGGGAAGCATCATGGGACTTCCTTGTACCTTTGTTTTTTATTTCTTTTGAATCTGTAATTATTTTTTTAAATAAAAATGTTTTCAAATCTAAGCAGGACACAGACGCGGCTCGGATCCCACATTGCTGGGGCTGTGGTGTAGGCCGGCGGCTACAGTTCTAGTTGGACTCCTAGCCTGGGAACCTCCATATGCTGCAGGTGTGGACCTAAGAGACAAAACGACAAAAAAAAAAAAAAGAAATAAAATAAAATCTAAGTAAATATTAGATTAAAGCATATTGTGTCTTATGAGCAGAACTGCCAGTGTGAACCACTAACCACCACTGTGCCAACACAGGAGGCAGAATCCATTCTTTTAAAGCCACAGTTCAGTTTTTCACACTGTGTCCACATATGGCTCATTAGCCAAAGCTTAGCCACATGACTTCACCAAGCTGCAAGCATGAGTAGGAAAGGCGGTCCTCATTCTGAAAGGCATTAGGCCCAGTGAAAAATCCAGAGTTTTATTTTTAAGAAGCCTCTTTCCTAGTAATTTACAGGACAACTACCTGTTACTTTTGCACTTATTTGCCATTTCAAATTCTCTGAAAACCCAGCTATTTGCCATGTTCCCTTGGTTTTTCCTGCCAAGGCAATCTATATCATCCACCCCCCTGAATTTTCAGCCCCCTTAAGCAGCTTTTTCAGGCTTTCCCAGAAGATGAATAACAGCAATGGACTCTGTTCAATTTTGACTCCTAAACAGCTCACATGTGACTGGGTGTTGTGCTACACATCACTCTGCTCAGGGCACAACTCTTGCAAACCGACCTAATATTTTGGGCAAGCAAAAATAGGAAGGACCTCTCAGTAAATACAAGAAGGCTCTGCGGCTCAGAGGCTCACTGTCGTTGCTCCTGCCTCCGGCCAATGCTTAAAGGCAGGCCTCACTCCTCCCTGCCCTCTGGAGGTGGGTATCCCATGCTCTGCCTGTGACCTCACGCTGAAAAGGAAGATGAAGGCATTTAGAAAATTCTTTTCCACCAAAGCATGCTTTGAGCCTTATGCGAGGTTTTCCCCTGCCCTGGGGCAACACACGACCTGATTCCCTTGTGTGTCTGAGAGTGGAGGATGGAGAGGGAGAGACGAAAAAGGAAAATGACACATGAGGGAAATAATAGTAACAAGAAAAAAACAGTCCCCTTACAAAAGTAAGATGAGGTTACGAACCTGAAAGGGCTCCCGTTAGCGGTTAAACCATCGAGAGGTCTAGAACACAGAGAGGTAAAAGATCGAGCCAGAAATCTGTGAGGCTCCTGAGGGTACACACAACCATTTACCCAGACAAGGATTTTTAACAAAAGTTGTCATTTTGTCTGTAACTTAAGACAGTCAAAATTCATAACAGAATAATTTGTACAAATTGTTCAGTTATATAATTTTTGTTAGTAAATCAACACGGTAGAGGGTTAAAAATAGCTCCATGGTCAATTCAATTTAAGAAAATTTGGGGTCCATGTCAAGTGCACTGGGGATTTTAATATGTAATGGAAATCCGCAGTGGAAAGGATGGGGCAAAATGTGGAAGGAAGCATTTTCCTAAAAATATTTCAACACAGAATCCATCTAGGCAGTTGCATTTTGTTTTTCTAAGGTGGAACACACTTTGGCAAGAGCTGATATTCCTATAAATATGAACACTTCACATTATCCTGTTCTTTTTTTTAGTGATAGGTAGACTCTTTAGTCTTAAGTAAACTAAAATATAAAGTGGTAGGGAGTTCCCGTTGCGGCTCAGTGATTAACGAATCCATCTAGGAACCATGCAGTTCGATCCCTGGCCTTGCTCAGTGGGTTGCCATGAGTTGTGGTATAGGTCACAGACGCAGCTCAGATCCTGCATTGATGTGGCTCTGGTGTAGGCTGGTGGCTACAGCTCTATTAGACCCCTAGCCTGGGAACCTCCATATACCATGGGCGTGGCCCTAGGAAAGACAAAAATAATAATAATAATTTTTAAAAAATGAAATATAATGCAATGGAATACTACGCGGCCATAAAAAAGAACAAAATGATGCCATTAGCAGCAACATGGATGGAACCAGAGATTCTCATACTAAGTGAAGTAAGAAAGACAAATACCATATGATATCACTTATATCTGGAATCTAACTATGGCAGAAATGAACCTATCTATAGAAAAGAAACAAACTCATGGACATGGAGGACAGACTTGTGGTTGCTTAGGGGGAGGAAGTGGGATGGGCTGGGAGTTTGGGCTTAGTAGATGCAAACTGTTGCATTTGGAGTGGATCAGCAATGAGATGCTGCTGTAGAGCACAGGGAACTCTATCTAGTCACTTGTGACGGACCATGACGGAGGGTAATGTGAGAAAAAGAATGTGTATATATATGTATGTATGATTGGGTCACTCTGCTGTACAGCAGAAACTGACAGAACATTATAAATCAACTACAATAAAAATTTTTAAAAAGAAAGTAAAACATAAAGCATGTGAGACCTGGTTATACAAAAAGCAGAGGAAGGAAAGAATACAGCAAGGTCTGAAATACTTGCAGGCCTGTGCTGTCAAAGACAATGGAGAGGGTTGAACACCTGTGGCCGTGGCACATCACGTGGAGGTGGGTCTTGCATTTTCCCTCTGCCCAGCTCCTCTCTGCAGCAACAGCCGGGGAGTTCCAAAATGGAGTAAGGGTGCAGATGCTGCTCTCACCGCCCTGCCCTCCAGCCCACGGAGACCCCAAGTCTAGCCAGCTCGGCATCTGGACAAAAGGGCAGAATTCTTATTCAAGTAAGAAATTCAAGTTCAAGACGGACAGCCCTAAATCTTAATAACCAAGTAAGAGTCTTTCAATAAGAGAAATTACATAAGACACCATGAAAGAGATCCCCAAGAGACGGCAGCATCAAATAGCAAAGCTGCTGTTCTTAGAGAAAAAAAAAGTCGTTTCATGTTTATGTCTCGGCGAATTGAGAATCCTCGGTCCCACCCGGTTGCCCTCTAAACCGCGGCCCACTGAGTCATCAATGGAAGAGCTCTCGTTGCTCTGGCTCAGAGAGAAAGCCCGGAGCAAAAGAGGAGAAACCCCAAGGGGGAAAGAAATATCCTTAATGACCCCCACTGCGAAACAGAGCGCTGACCCACGAAAGGCGGGAATGCTGGGGCGTCGGGACACTGAGCCACGGCTGGAGGCCAACGGTGACCACGGAAGAGAATTCTTCCACTGGGTGGGAGAGCAGGGAGAAAACCTCTGAAGTTCTTTCCAACTCCAAGTCTATCAATTTCTCATTCCTCCTCTCTAAACAGAATACTTCAAAGCGCTTTGCTTGTTCTAAGTTACCCCTTGCCAATAAAAGCAAACCATGATATGAAGAATCCAGAAATTCTCCACGATTTGCCTTCTCATGTCAAGCCGTCTTCTTGCTGCAGAATCCTAGCATGCATGCTGACTTCTCCTTTCAAGGACAGTCTTAGTTACTGCAGGCAGAGGAGGAGGTTTCAGCTTCCTTAGGAGTCAGCTGGGACTGAACCAAAATATAGAGGCAAAGTCGCAATTGTAACTCCCACGGGAAGCATGCGGCAAGGCAACAGGCAACCACACAGTGGGAAGACACAGCTTGCTTCTCTTCTGGTACCGTCTGAGCTCCCTTTAATGCTGCACGGCTGATAAATGAGAAGGTTCTCTCTTCCAAGACTCATGCCCGTGTTTACAATCTGGCCTAAGTTTTGCCTTTGCTCTTATACCGTTGCTCGAGAATTGCAAGGGAACCTGCTCCCAGCCTCCAGCACTGCCGGCCGTACTGCCGGCCGTACAAAGTACTCACAGGTGATGTCCCTACAGAGCAGCAGCTTTTCCCCAGTTCAAGGCTCTCCTTCGTTGGGTTTTGTTTGGGTTTGTTTTTTTTTTTTTTCCTTATAGAGATTGGCTTCCTGCAGAAAGGTGATGCTGATGGCTTCTGTTTGCTCAAGGCCCTACAAGCATCATCCTAAGGATTCTAGACCTTGATGTCACATCACTTCACTTGCCTATGTTCCCCCCACCGCCCCCCGGCTACACTTCCCCAGCCCAGCCTGTCTTCAGTGCACACAGCAAACACCTCTCCCCCTGCCCATCTAGCTCCTGACTTCTGACAGGACCATTCGCCTTTATCCCTCCCTGCACCCCTTCCATGCCTTCGGTTTCACCAGGACCTTGTATCCCCAGTTGTTTACATCAGGGTCCCTCAAACCTGTCACTATGGGCATCTGGAGCCAAAAGATTCTTTGTTGTCACGTCTGTCCTGCGCATTCAAGGTTTGGCAGCACCCCTGGCCCTCCCCCACTAGATCCCAGAGGCCCCCGTAGCCGCCATCACCTCCCAGCTGTATCTCCTGATACTGTCAAACACCCCTTGGGGAGAGGGGACAAAATCATACACATCCCCTGCTGAAACCACCTGCCATATAACCATGAGGAAAGGGTTCCTTGGGTCCCTCAGTGTACTTTTTTGAGAACACAGTCATCCAGGCTGCTGAACAAAGTCCTTTGTCAGACGCCAGCCTGGGGCGGCCCCAAGGATGTGACAGAATATGAAGAAAGAATGCCCGGAGAACACGGAGCCTTCTTCGCTTAGAGTCCTAGTCACCCAGGCATCTGCCTGATCAGAGAGGATGGGACCCCCTGATGACCCAGGAGGCATTGGCAGGGCAGATAGGACCTTTGGAGGTGATGATACAGGAGACGTTGGCAGGGTTGAAAGGAGGGGGTGGAGCCTGCAGGCCAGGCGGGCTGGGGGAGGAGGTGCAGGATATCTAAGCTGGACACAGAACCGCCTTGCTGGGAGCCTACAGGGTCAGAAAGGCGTGGTTAGACGACCCAGGATCAAGTCAGCTGGATTCAAAGTCCCCACATCCAGGAATCCCAGAGCATGGAACTAACCCGTGGAAAGCCCTGGACCACCCCCAGGTCCCAAGGCAAGGCTGGCCTTCCTCCCGCCTTTCTGTATTGCTGTGGAATGTGGTCCAGGACCAAAGCTGAGCCAAAGATGTCCTGAAGGGAAGTGTGGGGGGCGGGGCGGCCAGCAGGGCCTCTCCTTGCCTCCACCTCCGTGCCCATCTTGGCATGGTCGCCACAGGACATGTCCTCGCTCCCTCCCTCCACCCCGTCTCTCCCTGTCCACACGCCTAGACTGCCCAGCGCCTCACACCCTCTGCTCCCCTGGAGTCAATTCCCCTTCCGCCAAGACACTCTAGGAAATGCAAAGCAGAGAAAACAGCCTATCGTGGAGGCAGGGAGCCGAGGGTATTCTCCCACTTGGGGTATTTATTTCCACAAACAAAACCTGGGACTGGCCTTTTTATAGTCAGTCAGCTTTCGCCTCTGAGGCCAGGAGGGCCAGCTTGCTCCTAGCTACTTCCCTCTGTGAGACAAAAATGTCAGGTGCTTTCCAGTCACGAAGGACTATTATTATCAGTGACCCAGGCATCCGCATCGACACTGACATCACGGCTGTCCTTGTCACTCACACCATGTGGGCATCAGTGACACTGTGGGGAGGGGAAGGAGCCCAACAGAAACAAGTGCACAGTCCCTACTTCCACTCCCATAAAGGACATGCGACACTCGAGGATGAGCAGAGAAATCAGAAGACAGACAGACTGGTGCAAACAGACAGACTGGCGGGACCAGGAGGGGACCGGGGTGCTGGATGTGAGCTGGAGCTTGGTGTTGGTTATACAGGTGCAGCCAGATATAAACCACATCACGCTGTACCCTGAGAATGCCCTTTTCATAAGTTATCGCTTAGTTCATGCTCCCTGGTAAGGGATTATTACTGATATATATAAAAACCTCATCAAACTAAAAAAAAAAAAAAAAAAAACCTGATTAAAAAATGAGCAGAACCTCACAAAATCAAATACCTCGGAATACACCTGACCAAAGAGGTAAAGGACCTATATGCCGAGAACTATAAAACTTTAATCAAAGAAATCAAAGAAGACGTAAAGAAATGGAAAGATATTCCATGTTCCTGGATTGGAAAAATCAATATTGTAAAAATGGCCATACTACCCAAAGCAATCTACAGATTCAATGCAATCCCTATCAAATTACCCATGACATTTTTCACAGAACTAGAACAAACAATCTAAACATTTATATGGAACCACAAAAGACCCAGAATCGCCAAAGCAATCCTGAGAAACAAAAACCAAGCAGGAGGCATCACTCTCCCAGACTTCAAGAAATACTACAAAGCCACAGTCATCAAAACAGTGCGGTACTGGTATCAAAACAGACAGACAGACCAATGGAACAGAATAGAGAATCCGGAAATAAACCCTGACACCTATGGTCAATTAATCTTTGACAAGGGAGGCAAGAACATAAAATGGGAAAAAGAAAGTCTATTCAGCAAGCATTGCTGGGAAACCTGGACAGCTGCATGCAAAGCAATGAAACTAGAACACACCCTCACACCATGCACAAAAATAAACTCCAAATGGCTGAAAGACTTAAATATACGACAGGACACCATCAAAACTCCTAGAAGAAAACATAGGCAAAATACTCTCTGACATCAACATCATGAATATTTTCTCAGGTCAGTCTCCCAAAGCAATAGAAATTAGAGCAAAAATAAACCCGTGGGACCTCATCAAACTGAAAAGCTTTTGCACAGCAAAGGAGACCCAAAAGAAAAGAAAAAGACAACTTTCAGAATGGGAGAAAATAGTTTCAAATGACGCAACCGACAAGGGCTTAATCTCTAGAATATATAAACAACTTATACAACCCAACAACAAAAAAGCCAATCAATCAATGGAAAAATGGGCAAAAGACCTGAATAGACATTTCTCCAAGGAAGATATACAGATGGCCAGCAAAAACATGAAAAAACGCTCAACATCGTTGACTATAAGAGAAATGCAAATCAAAACTACCATGAGATACCACCTCACACCAGTCAGAATGGCCATCATTAATAAATCCACAAATAACAAATGCTGGAGGGGTTGTGGAGAAAAGGAAACCCTCCTGCACTGTTGGTGGGAGTGTAAACTGGTACAGCCACTATGGAGAACAGTTTGGAGATACCTTAGAAAGCTAAACATAGAACTTCCATATGACCCCACAATCCCACTCTTGGGCATCTATCCGGACAAAACTCTACTTAAAAGAGACACATGCACCCGCACGTTCATTGCAGCACTACTCACAATAGCCAGGACATGGAAACAACCCAAATGTCCATCAACAGATGACTGGATTAGGAAGATGTGGTATATATACACAATGGAATACTACTCAGCCATAAAAAAGAATGACATAATGCCATTTGCAGCAACATGGATGGAACTAGAGAATCTCATACTGAGTGAAACAAGTCAGAAAGAGAAAGACAAATACCGCATGATACTACTTATATCTGCAATCTAATATATGGCACAAATGAACCTTTCCACAAAAAGAAAATCATGGACTTGGAGAAAAGACTTGTGGCTGCCTGATGGAAGGGGGAGGGAGTGGGAGGGATTGGGAGCTTGGGCTTATCAGACACAACTTAGAATAGATTTACAAGGAGATCCTGCTGAGTAGCATTGAGAACTTTGTCTAGATACTCATGTTGCAACAGAACAAAGGGTTGGGAAAAAAATGTAATTGTAATGTAAACATGTAAGGATAACTTGATCCCCTTGCTGTACAGTGGGAAAATTAAAAAAAAAAAAAAAGAGCAGAACTGAAGTTCCCATGGCGGCGTAGCAGAAATGACTCCAACTAGTATCCATGAAGATACAGGCTCAATCCCTGGTCTCGCTCGGTGGGGCGGGGATCTGACGTGAGCTGTGGTGTAGGTCGCAGACACGTCTCAGATCCCGTGTGGCTGTGGCTGTGGCTGTGGTGTAGGCTCCAATTCAACCCCTAGCCTGGGAACTTCCATATGCCTCTGGTGCAGCCGTAAAAAGTAAAAATAATAATAATAGACATCATTTTTCCAAAGAGAAAATGCAGATAGCCAGCAGCTTCATTAAAAGATAGTCAACATCACTAATCATTAAGAAAATGGAAATTAAAAACCACAATGAGATATCACCTCACACCCGTCGGAATGGCTATCATCAAAAAGAACGCAAATAACAAATGCTGGTGAGGATGTGGAGAAAAGGGAACCCTCGCAACACAGCAGGTGGGTATGGAAATTGATGCAATCTCTGTAGAAAACACTATGGAGGTTTCTCAAAAAACTAAAAATCAAACTACCATATGACCCAACAGTTCCCTTCCTAGGTATATATCAGAAAAAAAAAAAAAAACAGTAATTTGATAATACACATGCACGCCAATGTTCACTGCAGCATTCTTCACAACAGCCAAGACATGGAAGCAAGCTCAATGTCCATCAACAGATGAATGGATAAGGAAGATGTGGTACATATATACAATGGAATATTATTCAGCCATAAAAAGGAATGAAATGCTGCCATTTGCAGCAACATAGATGGACCTGGAGGGCACTGTGCTCAGTGAAACAAGTCAGACAAAGATAAATATTACAGGATATGGCTTAGATGTGGAATATAAAAAGTACAACATACTAGTGAATTTAATATAAAAGAAGTAGATTCACAAATACAGAGGACAAACTAGTAGTAACCACTGGGGAGGGGGCAAGGGCAGTGTAGGGGCAGGGGAGTGGAAGCTACATAATACTGCATGTAAGATGGGCTACAAGAATGCAGTGTACATGGAGTTCCCGTTGTGGCGCAGTGGTTAGCGAATCCGACTAGGAACCATGAGGTTGCAGGTTCGGTCCCTGCCCTTGCTCAGTGGGTTAACGATCCGGCGCTGCCGTGAGCTGCAGTGTATGTTGCAGACGCGGCTTGAATCCCACATTGCTGTGGCTCTGGCGTAGGCCGGTGGCTACAGGTCCGATTCAACCCCTAGCTTGGGAACGTCCATATGCCGCGGGAGTGGCCCAAGAAATAGCAAAAAAAAAAAAGACAAAACAAAAAACAAAAAAAAAAAAAAAAACCAAAAAGAATGCAGTGTACAACACAAGAAATAGAGCCAGTATTTTGTAAACAGCTGTAAATGGAAAGTAACTTTTCACAACTGTAAAAATAACAATAATGACGATAATAAAGATTTTTTAAAAATCCAAGTTGCTTTTAAACCATGTAAGATACTGACAAAAAAAATAATATATGAAGCACAGTGCTTCCAAGAAATCTTTTCTGACCCTAGAAAAGGGCACTGTATCTTTGCACTGCAAGCATCAGACAGCACGGCTAAGCTTCTCCAGAGGACACCGACCTGTATTACCCACTTTTTGAGACTGACATTTTGGACTGGGTGGAAGATTCTTATCATGTTGTGTGTGGATGAGGTTCTCAAAAGATGGAGAAAGAGCAAATGAGCACCAGCAGCAGGTGTGCAAAGCCACACAGGGGGGCTGCCCACGGAAACCACATCCTGTGTGATGAACATTCTGGGGGGTGCGGCGGGGGGGGGGGGGGGAGGCGGGCAGGGATCCTGGACCCTGAGGACCAAAGGATCCTGCCGCAAAAAGCTCACCACCAGTGGCCTCCACCGCGGCTCACAGCGCTTCAGGGACTTGAACGAAGACTCACAGAGACAAGATTCACAAAGGCGGCTGTTTTACAGCCCGTGTGCAGCGCAGCCAAGGCAAGGAATTGGCCCGAGGGGATGAGCCTCTCAAAATCCATCAGCTGGAACAGATAGAAAGCACCTGGCGCTGATTAAGAGCCCCGAGGAGTGGCTCGTTCGTTCATTCGTTTGAAGGTGAATATCGATTTGAGAAAAGTGGGGGCACGTCGGGCCAGTACCGTAGATGGAGCAGGATCTGAGCTTGCACCAGAGAGAGAGAGAAGTCAGCTGTTGAAACCCACTTCTCCCAGGGGCCCTGGTGTCCCCGAGCGTCCTCAGAGAAAGCTCAGGCCTGCATTTCCACAACATAATCGAGGGTTACACCCTGCGGAGGAGCCTGGGTGTGTCACGGAAGATGTGTGTCACATCTTCTCTAACAGAAGGCTGCTGGGGACCCCACAACACGACCTGGGGTCTGACCTGTCAGGGCTGGTAGCGGGCTTCAGGGAACATTGGCAACACCTGGTGGGTTTTCTCAAACCAGGCCCCCTGCCCTGTCCCCAGCTCCGGATTCAGAGGCTTTGGGCCAGGACTAAGGAACCTGTAGTCGCAGCCAAAGCTCTCAGGTGCGACAGATGCTGCCCACATGAGGAGCCTGCCCTCCCACGTGGCCCAGGTTAGGGCTGGTCCAGCAGAACCGAACGTGTCATCCTGAGAATGCACTCAGAGCAGCTATGGTACCAGCTCAAAGAACCTGCACCCGGATAAGGCTGATGGTTAACCCACCCAGCGGGCATCCTTGCAGTGACTTCTGGTGCCTGTATAATTTCGAGCACAGGCAGGTATAAATAAATGGTACCTGGGTAATTAGGTGGGAAAATTACATGAGAGCCCTACACCTAAAATCAGATGGCATGGAAGACAAGATTCAGCTTTACATCTATTCTTTTGGTTCTTATGTTCTAAATTTTTTTTTTTTTTTTTTTTTTTTAGGGCCGCAGGTGTGGCATATGGAAGTTCCTGGGCTAGGGTTTGAATCTGAGCCACAGCTGCTGACCTACCCCACAGCTTTTGGCAACACCAGGTCCTTAACCTAGTGAGTGAGGCCATGGATGGAACTCACATCCTCACGGACACTCTGTCAGGTTCTTAACCTGCTGAGCCACAATAGGAACTGCTTATGTTCTAAATTTTTTAAATTTAATTTCTTTTTTTAAAATTTGACGCTCTAGATCTAGGCCTATCTCCCCTGTTCTCTTCCAGGGAGTTTCAGGGCAATAATGTCTCCAGGTTGGAGGTGAAACATGGACCCACAGACTAGAGTCTTGTCGGAAGACAACCTTCTCTGGTGAGAACCTTCTCACGGGCCACACAGGCTGCTCCCCGTGCTGCTGGCAAGGATACCGGTGAGCAAGCCAGGAAAGCATAAAATCAAGAGCGTAAGGACACAAGGAAGCTGCTTACCAAAAATAGTGTCTGCATACCCCAAACCTGGTGCTACATCCTCCAATCAGCCCATACTGACAGGAGAAAAACGTTAATTGTCGAGCAAACGCTAAGGAGGCCAAGAAAATGGTTTTCAGCAAAGTCTTACAGCACTGATTTGAAAAGCATGAGGGCAAAAATCAGAATTTTCTGGAAATTCAGCTGGCAATACACCCTGACACCAACATTTTAACCCACTGCCTCTTCCAGGGCGCCATAGTTTATTCACCCTGACTGTGCATTTCCAGGGTCCCTCTCTGTTCATTTCCACCTGGCTACAGACATGGCCTTTGCAGACAAAAAGGCCCAGGATTTGACTCTCATCTGTGCCACTGATTCAGCTGTGTGACCTTGAGCAAAGCACCATCCTCTGAGCCCTGCTTCTCTAACCATTAAATGGAGATAATAAAACCTACGTCCTAGGAGTCCAAAGTATTCAAAAGCACAGCCTGCACAAAGGCTCAAACCATTTTTTAATTCTATTTTATTGTAATAAGAACACTTGACCTGAGAGCTACCCTCTTAAATTTTTAAGTGTTCGATATAGTACTGTTAGCTACACCAGATGGCAGGCTATATAGAGCAGATCTCTAGACCTTACTCAGCCTGCTTAACTGAAACTTTACGCCTGTTGATGAAATCCAGCAATCCCACCACTGGGTTTTTCTCCCAACCGAATTGAAATCAGATCTCAAAGAGATATTAGCACTGCCACGTGCATTGCAGTACTATCCACAGAGCCCGGGTGGTATATATACACACTGAAATCTCATTCCCCCTTTTACAAGAAGTAAATTCTGTCATGTGTGAGACCACACGGATAAATCTCAAGGACACAATGTGAAGTGAAGTAAGCCAATCACGGGACAGAAATTGCATGATTCAAATATATTCATTAATACTCTGGTCCCCCATTCTGCCTTTGCATACTCTCATTGCCAAAACGAGCTGCCCATAGAGGAGTTCCCATTATGGTGCAGCGGAAAAGAATCCAACTGGTAGCCATGGGGTTGCGGGGTATGACCCCTGGCCTCGCTCAGTGGGTTAAGGATCTGGCATTGCCATGGGCTGTGATGTAGATTGCAGACAAGGCTCAGATCCTGAGTTGCTGTGGCTGTGGTGTAGGCTGGCAGCTGTAGCTCCAACCCTGGCCTGGGAACCTCCATATGCCAAGGCTATGGCCCTAAAAAAGCAAAAACAAAACAAAACAAAACAAAACAAAAACCACACACAAAATGGGCTGCCTAAATGGGATCTAGGTTCCAAAGAATGCAATGAAGCAAATGTGCCTTTCTATAAAACAATCATTCCTTTAGCATTTGTTGTAAAGCTGGTTTAGTGGTGCTGAATTCTTTCAGCTTTTGCTTATTTGTGAAGGTTTTGATTTCTCCTTCAAATCTGAATGAGAGCCTAGCTGGGTAACTTAATCTTGGTTGGAGGATTTTTCCTTTCATCATGTTAAGTATATCAGGCCACTCCCTTCTGGCCTGCAGAGTTTCTGCTGAAAAATCTGCCAATAACCTTATCGGGGTTCCCTTGCATGTTATTTGTTTCTTTTCCCTAGCTGCTTTCAGTATTTTTTCTTTGTCTTTAATTTTGGTCAGTTTGATTAATTTGTGTCTCAAGATATTCCCCCTTGGGTTTATTTTATATGGTACTCATTGCACTTCCTGGATTCAAGTGAGTGGTTCCTTTTTCATGTTAGGGAAGTTTTTGGCTATTATCTCTTGAATATTTTTCCTGTCCCCTTCTCTCTCTCTTCTCCTTCTGGCACCCCTGATACAAATGTTGGTGCATTTAATGTCCCAGAGTTCTCTGGGATTCTCTTCATTTGTTTTCAATCTTTTGTCTCATTTCTGTTCCACATCTGTAATTTAGACTATACTACAAAGAAACAGTCTTCAAAACTGTATGGTACTGACACAAAGACAGAAATACAGATCAGTGGAACAGGATAGAAAGCCCAGAATTAAACCCATGTACCTACAGCCAACTAATCTATGACAAAGGAGGCAAGAATATACAATGGAGAAAAGACAGTCTGTTCAATACGTGGTGCTGGGAAAACTGGACAGCCACATGGAAAAGAATGAAATTAGAACACTCCCTAACACCATACACAAAAATCAACTCCAAATGGATGAAAGACCTAGATATAAGACGAGACACTATAAAACTCTTAGAGGAAAACATAGGCCAAACACTCTCTGACATAAATGAAAGCAACATCTTCTCAAATCCACCTCTTAGAGTAATGACAGTAAAAACAAAAATAAACAAATGGGACTTAATTAAACTTAAAAGTTTCTGCACAGCAAAGGAAACCCTAAATAAAATGAAAAGACAACCCACAGAATGGGAGAAAGTCTTTGCAAATGAATCAACTGACAAGGGATTAATCTCCAAAATTTATAAATGCCTCCTGCAGCTCAATACCAAAAAAACAAACAACCCCATCCAAAAATGGGCAGAAGATCTAAACAGACAATTCTCCAAAGAAGACATAAGGATGGCCAAAAAACACATGAAAAGATGTGCAACATCACTCATGATTAGAGAAATGCAAATCAAAACCACTATGAGGTACCACCTCACACAAGCCAGAATGGCCATCATCAAAAAGTCTACGAACAATAAGTGCTGGAGAGGGGGTGGAGAAAAAGGAACCCGTACACTGTTGGTGCGATTGTAAATTGGTGCAACCACTGTGGAAAACAGTATGGAGATTCCTCAGAAAACTAAAAAGAGAACTACCATTTGATCCAGCAATCCCACTCCTGGGCATCTATCCAGACAAAACCATGACTCGAAAAGACACGTGTACTCCGATGCTCATTGCAACAGTATTTGCTATAGCCAGGACGTGGAAACAACCTAAATGTCCATTGACAGAGGAGTGGATCAATAAGATGTGGTACATATACACAATGGAATATTACTCAGCCATAAAAAGGAACAAAACACCAGCATTTTTAACAACGTGGATGGACCTAGAAATTACCATGCTGAGTGAAGTCAGTCAGACAATGAGACACCAACATCAAATGCTTTCCCTGACATGTGGAATCTGAACAAAGGACACAATGAACTTCTTTGCAGAACAGATACTGACTCAGCAGACTTTGAAAAACTTATGGTTTCCAAAGACGACAGTTTGGGGGGTGGGGGAATACACTGGGGTTGTGGGATGGAAAGCCTATAAAATTGGATTATGATGATTATTGTACAACTATAAATGTAATAAATTCATTGAGTAATTAAAAAAAATAAAAATAAATAAGTCTGGGGAAAAAAAAGGGGGGGGGGATCATTTCTGGAGTTCCTGTTGTGGCTCAGCAGTAACAAATCTGACTAGTATCTATGAGGATGCGGACTCAATCCCTGGCCTCGCTCAATGGGTTAAGGATCTGGCACTGTCATGAGCTGTGGTGTAAGCTGGCAGCTATAGCTCTGATTCACCCCCTAGCCTGGGAATTTCCACAAGTGGCCCTAAAAAGCAAAATAAAAAAAAAAAATCATTCCTTCACCAAACCTGCTTATGATTGATTAACCCTAACTGTTCCTATGTGTGGCTTTTCTTTGCTTTTTTTCCAAATCCCCATTTCTGCCTGACTTTCCTCCTTGCCTCACAAATTCCCAGGCATGAGGTCCCATCTGTCTCACCAATGCCAACTACTCTATAAGCCCATCAGAGCTGCCAGGCAACACGGCCACCTCTTCCAGGCTGCCTGGCCCTGGCTGGTATGGAGCAGAGTACCTTGTCTGTGGTAAATCATGGGGCTACTGGAGTCCAAGTGGAACCCCTTAGGTCTAAGAAAGACATCCACAAGCACAGGTGTTCCAGCCCATCAGCTCTTGATAAATGACAGAAGCGAGAGCCAAGACTTGGAAGAGCTATGAGTGCTGTTACCACCAACCCACCCACCAGGCCTCTCCTGAACTACCAAGCCAGGCTGGGGCACGAGCAAGGAGGAGGGGAGACAGAACTGCTGCACCCCACTCCACGCTGCCTCAGCTCTCCTAGCCCGGTCAGCAACGCTCATGCTTCCTGACCTGTTTTCCCACCAGTAACTCTGAAAGGGAAGCTCACAGTGAAACTCGGTCACACAGTTTTAAAGCTTGAAATCTGAACTGTCTATGATGCTGGATCAATAAATGCTGAATGAGGACATAAATCTCTGGGAAAAAAAATCATGTGGCTATAATAACAACAGTGCAAGGATTAAAGATGTATAAATAAGAAAAAAAATCCATTTGCTCCTCTCTAAAAGGGTTCTTATAAACACTAAAGCTTTCACTTGAACCAGCCTAGTTGAATGTTAAATGATACTGGGAGTTCTCATCATGGCTCAGGGGTAACGAACCTGACTAGTATGCATGAAGATGCGGGTTCAATCCCTGGCCTCGCTTAGTGAGTTAAGGATCTGGTGTTGCTGCGAGCTGTGGTGTAGGTCGCAGACTCAGCTCAGATCTGGCATTGCTGTGGCTGTGGTGTAGGCTGGCAGCTGCAGCTCCAATTCAACCTCTAGCCTGGGAACTTCCATATGCCATGGGTGTGGCCCTAAAAAGACAAAAAATAACCAACTAAATAAATTATACTGGAAGATCAGAAATATACCAATGCCCTTCACAATTCTGATCCACCTTGGTATCTCATTTACCCGCAGGGCATATAAAGCTTGGACACTACCATTGTACGTTGCCCAAACCAACTTCCACCACCCGCTCGGCTACTCCTTCTCAATTCTATATCCTAAGAGTTTAATAAATTGGTGGTGAATGAGGTAGTCTAAAAGCAGGGATGAGGCTGAACAGGCTGGCTTGGTCCCTTCCCTGAGCTCTCACTTCCTTGCACTGCCATCAACATACCCCCGGGATGGCCCGGGCAGCGGAGTCTGCGGCAGTCCACCTGCAGTTAGCCAGAGTGGCTGACTCCTTGTTACATGTTTTAAATCATGTGCCACCTTCTATTTCCAGTATTTTTCCATAAGGCAACCATCTGGGTTCCTTAGTATAAGAAAACAAGCAAGAATGCAATGGTTGTGATCAGTTCTCTGTAAACACTCCCAAGGCTAACTGTCCCATGAATGTAAGTTTCTTAGCATGCGAAACTTCAGAAAATCAGAGCACTCAACTGAGTTTGAAGAAAGATAGAATTAAACGCTTATCATTTTAAAATGCAGAAATTAAGTATTTGTTCTTGACGCCTACATTACCAAAACACATGGAAAAGCATAAAAATAGTTTCACAAGAAGGCTCAGAAAAACAAATGCTCTGCAAAGCTAGCTCTGGTGAGCATGCCCAACAAGACTAAAAGTACCATCCCATATAGTTCTCCTAAAGATGACGGATGGTGAGCCAGGACTCACATCCAAGTCTTCTGACCGTAAGACTAGCATTTCTTTCTGACAACCAAAACCATCTGTTCTCACAACAGAACTCACATTCTGGGTTGGAGGCCACTGCATTTCCTCGGCGCAGTCTGCACCATGAAGAATGCAGACAAGTGCATTCTGATAGGCAATCGGTGGGCAGGGCACAAATGCTTGTCCCTTGCTGGTCTCGAGAGCCTGAATGAGTTTAAGACCCTAAAAGACACCAATGGACTTTCACAGCAGAGAAGGGGCACGATCCACTCGAGAGAAGGAAAGGTAGGGGCTACCGAGACCCACAGGGGCAGGGGAAGGGGCCTACACAGGACTGGTTTATAGAACATATCACGAGCATTAATTTCCTTTAAAAGATACAGATATAGACACATAGATATCAAACAGAGCACAGGGCTTTGGCTTTATGTCTCTCTTCTGCAGCAGCGCTGTTCTCAAACTCCATATATCCGCAATTTAACTCAAAATCCCCTTATCTCCTGCACAGAGCCTTTCTTGGTAAATGGAACCACACAGCTGGGTATCTTCCTAGACTCCAACATGTTCTCCCTCTGAAGACGAATATTCCAACTCATCCTACAAGGTCTAAGCTGAAATAGCAACCACTTCATGAATCCTTCCCGAATTCTCCAACTAGCGGGGAGTTCCCCATTCTCTGGAGTTCCACAGCACCGTGCAAATGCTAATACAGGGCGGCTTGTGCTATGAGCTTTGCGTGCGTGTCATCTCCCCGTCTAGAAGGTGATGTCCTTCGAATACATTTAAGTAGAAGAGCATGAGGAGCAGAATGAGCAAAGGCTTTGGAAGCAGGCGAAACTCTGTTCAAAATCGACTCCCCACACCTGGTAGCTCTGACATGGGCTGTGTATGTAAATTTCCAGGCCTTTGGCTCCCTGGTGTAAGAAAGTCTGTTCAGCAAAGATAAAGCATTTAGGATGGGAGTCCGTTTCCCCATATGCATACAGCTCATACTCCATAAATAGCAAAAGAAATAGATAGGCCTGTGTTTCGTCATTGCTTTCCTGCCCCAGCCAATCAGAGGGAACGCAAGCCCTTGATTCCAAAACCAAAGAAGAGCACAGGGATGAGCAGATGGACAGACAAAGGTGGAGGTCCCTCAGAAGTAGAGGCAAACGTTTGGCCAGAGACCCAGGGGTGACATTTGAGCAGTGGTGCAGCCAGAGGGGTGACGTGCACTTCCATCCTCCTCCGGATTCCAAGGAGCAAAAGCACACAGTTCCCACCTGGTCGAAAGTGGCAACAGGAACAAAGTACTGACACACGCTACTACCACGTGGGTGAAGCTTTAAAACATTAGAATCAGTGAAAGGAGCCAGCCAGGGAAGTCTGCATATTGCATGATCCCACTCAGAGGAAATGCCAGAAATTCCCCTGGCAAATCCAAGGGATCGGAAGTGGCTGAGAGGTTACCTAGGGCGGAGGCAGGAGGATGCAGATTGTCAACTAGGAAGAAGGGTTGTTTTAGGGTGACGGCAATGTTTTAAGTGAGTTGCAGTGATGGCTGCACAGCTCAGCAAATATATGAAAAACAAACAAACAAACAAAAAACGCTGCAACCCTAAAATGGGTAAAAGTAAACGCTATGCAGATTGTACCTGGAAAGAAAGTCGCTAAGGAACACAAACACCAAAAAAAGTGTCTTGAACCCTCCAACCACTCCTAAGACACATTCAGTGGTGCCCCCTATGCCCACCTCTCACTTGGCCCAAGAATGTTTTCCACAATCAAAGAGAACTATTTTATTTTATTTTATTTTAGGGCTGCACCCTTGGCATATTGGAGGTTCCTAGGCTAGGGATCTAATCAGAGCTACAGCTGCCGGCCTACACCACAGCCACAGCAACATGGGATCCGAGCTCCGTCTGCAACCTACACCACAACTCATGGCAACGCCGGATCCTTAACCCACTGAGCAAGGTTGGGGATCAAACCTGCAACCTCATGGTTCCCAGTCAGATTTGCTTCTGCTGCGCCATGACGGGAACTCCTCAAAGAGAATGATAACATGATACGCTGACGTTTTGAATCTGCAACAAAGCACAAATTCAGCTCACACTGGACCTGACAATCTTCACACCACCTTCCACCCCTAGCACTGCGACAACACGGTTGCTGGCAAGTTTCCTTCTGACCGAGTGGATCTCTTCCTCGTTAACTTCTGCTCTCTGCTCAGGACATGAATCAGGTCAGGGAGCGCTCTGCTTCCCCCCACCCCTACCCCCACCCCCGGCACTCCTCCTCGGTCTCCTGTGCGTGCTCGTCCTCCTTTTCCCATCCCTCAGTGCTGGGGAAGTGGAGCACCCCATCTTTAACCTCTCTTCTCACTCTGGGTACTTTCCCTAAGCAGTCTCACCCGGGCTAGATGCTGCTGGCTCTCAAATATACATCGCCCCCATCTCTCGTGGAGCCGTAGGGCCGTACATGGCAACTGCACCACCGATGTGCTCACGTCAAATGAACACAAATGACAGGTGTTAAATGGCATCCCCATGTAACACATGCAACCACACTGGGTCTGCTGCTAAGGCCCTCTTCGTCCCCCACTCCTCATCCAATGACTCAGCGAACATCTCTCTAACCCATCCATTCATCTCCAGCCACTCTGTGCCTGGTCCCAAGCAAATCCTGCCCTCCACCGAGTGTCTCAGATTTTAGTCTGGGTACCCTGGTACCCACGTTCAGGTGAGCGGTCTCTCCAGAACAGATGTTCTGATCATGCAATTTCCCACCTCCATGGCTGGCAAGTTCCTTTATCAATCTTCCCTTTGCTTTTCTCCAGGGTATATGCCCTGCTACTTACCCACAAGCACCCTTCTCCAGCCTTCCTGGGTTTCTTACAGTTTCCCTAAGGCACCATGTCCCTGGGTTCATCTGAGTGATTTCACATGATCTGACAACAACATGCCTTTGCTTCTCCCTTCAAGCTCATTGCTCCCAGTCTGTTCGGACCCCAACCTGTATCAGTGCCCCCTGCATCTTTCATCACACCGCCAGGCCGGATTAGCTTCCCTGGATTAGCTTCCAGGGCCTCTGCATTCTTCGGCTCTTGCATTCCTCCCCACACACCCCGTTTTTATTGCCTGTTCATTTCTCTGACTCATGCACCAGATTGGGGGTGACACCTTCGGCACAAGGATTGCGTCAGTCTTCTTTGTATCGTCAATGCTGAAGGCAATGCCTTCCCACACTAGGCACTCGGTAAATATTTATTAAAGAAATCAATGAGTGTTTTGCCCAGGCCTATCAAAAACCAAATAAAGTGCCATTTGCTTTTTATTTCTGTTTCTCTTGGGTGTTATCCTTCACATAATTCGACTGCTGTATCACGCTGACGTACAGTGCCGCCAAGACACGGCGACTATATCTTTTTGATTGTCCATCATATGTCAGGCCTTGAATTAATTTCATCATTTCTAGCTCTTTCCTCTGAACTCTCTCAGCTACTAAAGGATCTAAAATATTGATCAGGTTATCTCTTTTAATCTCACGGATTTCTTTCTACAAGAGATGGGAGCCTTAAAGTGGACCACGAAATCATCCCACACAGGACTGTAGTTATTTTTCACTGACATAATCGAAAATAAGAGAAACAAATTGACTGTAAGTCTCAAAATATAGGAACACGGAAAGCTTTATTTACCAATTTGTGATTATTCTGATAATTTGTGATTATTCTGTGTAACTAATTAGGTATCATTTACACAGAATAAAATTCCATTACATGTGGCACATTTACTATTAATCCTAATGTTATGTACATAAAAATTACCGAGAAAAGCAACTTATGGAGTTCCCGTTGTGGCTCAGTGGAAATGAGTCTGATTAGTATCCATGAGGACGCAGGTTCAATCCCTGGCCTTGCTCAGCAGGTTAAGGATCCGATGTTGCTGGGGCTGTGGTGTAGGCCGGCAGCTGTAGCTCCAATTCGGAAGTCTCGTCCGGGGAACTTCTATATGCCGAGGGTGCGGCCCTAAAATAAATAAATAAATAAATAAATAGATAAATAGATAAACAGATAAATAAAAGCAAATTTTTAATCAAGTACAACAAATAACTACTTAACCAAGCACAACAAATAACTAGAAGTTTGATCAGAAATCAGAT
Organism: Sus scrofa; assembly: GCF_054392235.1. Classification (NCBI taxonomy): domain Eukaryota; kingdom Metazoa; phylum Chordata; class Mammalia; order Artiodactyla; family Suidae; genus Sus; species Sus scrofa. The sequence continues at coordinate 8,996,210 of NC_139401.1, forward strand.
ACCACCAACAAACACATGAAAAAATGCTCAACATCGCTGATTATAAGAGAAATGCAAATCAAAACTACCATGAGATACCACCAAACACCAGTCAGAATGGCCATCATTAATAAATCCACAAATAACAAGTGCTGGAGGGGTTGTGGAGAAAAGGGAACCCTCCTGCACTGTTGGTGGGAATGTAAACTGGTACAGCCACTATGGAGAACAGTTTGGAGATACCTTAGAAATCTATACACAGAACTTCCATATGACCCCGCAATCCCACTCTTGGGCATCTATCCGGACAAAACTCTACTTAAAAGAGACACATGCACCCGCATGTTCATTGCAGCACTATTCACAATAGCCAGGACATGGAAACAATCCAAATGTCCATCAACAGATGACTGGATTAGGAAGATGTGGTATATATACACAATGGAATACTACTCAGCCATAAAAAAGGATGACATCATGCCATTTGCAGCAACATGGATAGAACTAGAGAATCTCATCCTGAGTGAAATGAGCCAGAAAGACAAAGACAAATACCATATGATATCACTTATAACTGGAATCTAATATCCAGCACAAATGAACATCTCCTCAGAAAAGAAAATCATGGACTTGGAGAAGAGACTTGTGGCTGCCTGATGGGAGGGGGAGGGAGTGGGAGGGATCGGGAGCTTGGGCTTATCAGACACAACCTAGAATAGATTTACAAGGAGATCCTGCTGAATAGCATTGAGAACTATGTCTAGATACTCATGTCGCAACAGAAGAAAGGGTGGGGGAAAAAACTGTAACTGCAATGTATACATGTAAGGATAACCTGACCCCCTTGCTGTACAGTGGGAAAATAAAAAAAAAAAAAAAGAATAAAAAAAAAAAAGAACTATGTCTAGATACTCATGTTGCAACAGAAGAAAGGGTGGGGGAAAAACTGTAATTGCAATGTATACATGTAAGGATAACCTGACCCCCTTGCTGTACAGTGGGAAAATAAAAAAAAAAAAAAAAAAAACAAGTAGGTCTAAAACACCCATAGCTTTGACATATCCCTTTGCACTTACGCTTAGATGCCGGTTGGGCCACACAATACTACTATGTGTAAACTTCCAAGCAAATACCTTGGTGTCATGTTACTGCTGTCGGATGTATTGTTCCTTACATAGGAAATCAATGCCAAGATGCAACTAGAGATTCTCATACTAAGAAGTAAGTCAGAAAGAGAAAGACAAAAAACATGTGATATTTCTTATATGTGAAATCTAAAATATGGCACAAATAAATCTACCTACAAAACAGACCCGCAGGCATAGAGAACAAACTTGTAGTTGCCAAGAGGGAGGGGAAAGGGAGTGGGATGGACTGGGAGTTTGTAAACTATTACATTTGGAGTGGATAGGCAATGAGGTCCTATTGTACAGCACAGGGAACTATATCCAATCTCTTGTGATAGACCATGATGGAAGATAATATGACAACAAGAATATATTTGTATGACTGGGTAACTTTGATGTACAGCAGAAATTGACACAATATTGTAAATCAACTATACTTTAAATTTAAAAAAAATTAAAAAAAGAAATCAATGCCAAAAAAAAAAAAAAAAAGAAATCAGATACCAGAGCTAAGAAAGGAAAACTAATTTCGACTGTCATGCTTTTTTTTTTTAAGAAATAAAGTATGACTCCCTTAAAACTACATTTCTTAGAGAACAACCCGTATTCTGACTTTCTTGCCTTGATAAATATCTCATTGGATGATTTTTTGCTGCTATTCATTACTTCTAGAGATCAACAACCACCAAGCCACCTTCTTCCCTCAGGAGGAGAAACCACAGGTATCTCATAGCGTCAAGGCCTGTGTTGGGAGGAGGATGTACAGGGATGAGGAAGCAGTGGCTGGATCAGAAAGGGTTTATTTTTCTCACAAAAGAAGACGTCAGGACGTGGGTGGCCGAGGGCCGGGTATGGGCTCCCAGGTGCCTTCACAGACCTGTGCTCTTTCTGCATCTGGCCCTCCACCCTCTGCAGCCACTTTGTCTCTCCTGGTCATGCAGGTGGACGCACATCGAGGCGCCCATGCATGAGAAAGGGGGAGGGTGTTCTGTGGACACTCTCTTTCCAGAGGACCCCACCGGCTGTCAGCCACTCCCATGGGCAGAGCCACCACATCACAACCCAGCTTTTGACTGATTCACAGGCAACTGATCGGAAACCTCCTCATGCAGGTGATGGCCCATCCCGTTCAGACGCACTGCCCACGGCCCAGGTGGAACATGACAGAGTCCATACGCACCAAGGGGTGGCACTCTCCAGGACCATCTTAGCATTCCGCCCACCAGATCGCCACTGTCTTCTGACAACCACGGTACCCAAATAGAAAACACACAGGTCGGGCTCTAAGGCCATTTGTGGTCCAAGCAGACATTCAAAGTCACAGGCGATGCACTGCAGATCCCTGCTGGTAATGTCATCTGGTAAGCCAGCCCGTGGGACTCAGCAGCAATGGGGAAGCTGCTGCGGGCATGGAAGCCTCCGGCACATCCGCTGCAGCACTGCCCAACAGCCTTCCATGGAAGGCCGAATCCTACAGGGGACTGTCGGGCGTTACACGGATATAGGGGAGACGAGAGGCAGAGAGGAAGAGGAGAAGGGGGGCAGGGAAGGAGGGAAGAGGGGAGGACTGAGAATAAAATTTAAAAATCCTTTCTACACACTCAAGTCTCCTCTCTGCAGTTATTCAATGCGTTTCAGGAAAAGCTATTGTGCTGAGAACTGGGATAGATGCTGGGGCTACTGAGCTGGCCACTGAGCCCTACCACAAGCCCGCATGGAGATTACATTAGAGCCAGAAACCCGCCCTCCTCTGAGAAAAGTAATCCAGTAAATACAATGGCTACTAGCAGTGCTCCACAAAAAAATGGACGTTCACATACTCAGTGCTACAGAGGAAAACACGCGAACCTTTTCCTTGGACCGGCACCTGTGCGTGGGTCAGCAGGCACCAGGTCTTGGCCTCACCGGCGGGGCTTTGCAGGAGGCAGCTGACGGTACTGCCCTGTCTCCTGTCAAATCCCAATTCAGATCGCTGAGTCCCAGCTCTACAAGGGCAGCCCCAGACCTTTAGCAAGGTTCCCCAGCCAGCCATCTTTTCCTTCAGCAGCAGGTAACAGCTCCACGAGGGTCTGGACACGTGCCCCGCCAGACACGGGGACTTCTCAGTAGATACCAGTGTGTTCCTGTGGGGAGATCTCTGGTGTTTTGTTTGTTTGTTTGTTTACAGCCGCACCTGCAGCATATGAAAGTTCCTGAGCCCGTGGTAAAATCAGAACGGCAGCTACAGCCCTAGACCACGGCCACAGCAACACCAGATCCAAGCCCCCTCTGTGACCTACACTGCAGCTTGTGGCAATGCCGGATCCTTCACCCACTGAGCAAGGCCAGGGATCAAACCTGCATCCTCACGGAGACCACTCAGGTTCTTAATCCACTGAGCCATAATGGGAACTCCGATTTCTGGATGTTCATGCCCCCGTGAGAGGGAGTTTCTTCTCGATAAGATTCGCTTCTGTGCAACTGTCTCCTCCTCGTCACCATCTCCGCATGGTTTTGACAACCCACTGACGCTTCCCAGTCTTTACTTCAAGACAGCTTTCCTCTTGAATCTTAAATCCTTCCTGGGTACAGAAACTGCACTCGTACTTCCAAGCAGGAGCCTGATTTCCCACCCTGTGTAGCCGGGCGAGCAGCTGCACATGCCACAGGCAGACTTCACAGCGTGGCAGTGAGGTAGTGGGCGGAGCACAGGCACACAGAGCCGAGAGGAGGCCCACAGACCTCAGGACCCAAACTTCAGAGAATGTGCACATTTTCCAAGGCCACACTTTCCCTGCATTTTAGGCTCCCCGTTAGCTTTGCCACGCACATCTTTGATTTTTCAAGAACACAACACTGCTCTCCGTGGGAGGTGGCTGTGTCGGTGTGGCGCCTCAGCCCCAAGGACCTGACAGGTGCAGGTCCTACGGCCCTTGTGAGCCTCCTTGGAAGACGCCCCCAGCTCCCCCTGATACACTCCCCTGGCCATGCGGGATTCCCGTGTAGGGTGTGGGCGTGGCGGGGGGATGACTCATGGCTCTCCATTCAGTCCACCAGCCACTTCCCTTCCGAGCTCCCTCTGCTCCTTTGCTGAGCTTCTGCAGCTACCAACACATGCAGCAAGCAGGAGAACTCTGGGGCATCACCGCAGATGTGGATGCAGGGAAGAAAGATGGGCAGAGCAGCCTTAAGGAGGCTCTCCGCTACATTTACATTTACAGACAGTCGTGCTGCAAGTGACCCGAGTGAAGAGAGGGCCACATCCCTGCTGTGGCTGCCCAGATAGGGAGCCCCAGTTTTAACGGGCTGTGAAGAAAAGCCAGAAGGAAGAGTGCGGGAACTGAGCCGAGGGAGAAGGGTAAAAGCCCACGGAGCGAAGGCTTCTAAGGTGCACCCACGTCAACCCCAATCGCTTTGCTAAGGATGGGCACAGAGGACACAGAACCAGGAGGAACAGGCGCCTCGCTTGGTGCAGACACAGCCAATGACACTAACGGCTGAAGAGAGGAAGAGCTGGGTGTTTGCGAGAACGTTTTTAAGCCGGTAAGTGAGTTATCTGCTGCTTTGTTAACAAGTTACCACACACGTGGTGTCTTAAAAGAGCACATATTCACTAGCGAGGCCTCAGGTTTGGGAGTGCAGGCACCGTTTCATGGGGTCCAGTGGTCAGACGTCCCCAAGGCTTCTCATCAAGAGGTCAGTGGTCTGTGCTCTGTGGACACAGATCCTCCCCCCACCCCCAGGTGCATGTGGCTCTTGAGGGACTGCAGCTCCTGGCAGTCGTAGGCCCGAGGTCCCTGTTTTCTCACTGGCTGTCCACCCCTAGAGTCTGCCCTCACGCACTAGCCAGGTGACCCTCTCAGAACCCGGTAGCTTATTTCCCCAGGGGCAGCAGGAGTCTCCCTCTCTGGTCTGCTCCCATGGAGTCATGTAATAGTCATGGGGTGACACCCCATCTACGCGCTGCAAGGCACCCTAATCAAGGGAATTGCCTGCAGCAAATCCACAGGGCCCACCCACAGCCAAAGGGACTATACAGGGCATGTGTTACAGGATACGGCAGTCTCAGGGGCCAACTTAGGATCCCGCCGACCACAGCTAGAAAGGAAGGTAGAGCATAGTTAAGACGGCACCAAAGCCAAGGAGAGCAAAAGAAACAATCCAGTTGACACTCAGTTTCACATTCCAGACTCAGGTGAATATTCTAGGCCCCTTAGACTTGACTGAAACGGTGTGCCCCAGCCACTACAAAGAACCAGCCTTTGTCAAAATGGGAGACATGCCAGGCTCTAAAAGTCCAGAGTTGGCCAAGTCTTAAGACCGAAAGCAAGTAGACTTAAAACCAAAGATTCGTGAGTCAATTAATTCTCCTCCAAAATCTAAAATACATTAGACTTTTTTTTTTTAGGTCTGCACCTGTGGCACATGAAAGTTCCCAGGCTAGGGATCAAATCAGAGCTGCAGCTGCCAGCCTCCACCACAGCCACAGCGACACCAGATCCAGGCTACATTTGCAACCTACACCACAGCTGGCAGCAACGCTGGATCCTTCACCCACTGACGGAGGCCAGGGCTCAAACCCGCATCCTCATGGATCCTACGCCAGGTTCTTAACCCGCTGAGATGCAAGAGGAAGTCCATTAAACATATTTTGTGAGCTCCTAGAAAATGCTGTGTGCACTCCTAGGAGTTAGTACTGGTTCACCAACACCATCCCCTTCAGTCTAACGCATCCCTTCGGCAGCTTTTGGGAATAAATGTGGAAACTGTGGTCCTCTTTGACTGTCGGCTGTTCACAGAGGCGCTCCTTATGGGAAAAGGAAGAAATGTTATCTGATGTACTATGTTCACGTGTTCTTTTTTTTTCTTAACTGCTGTACCCAGAAGCAGGTCAACCAAAGGGAGACAGATGTTAATCTGAAGAGTGGCATCTGGCAGTTGGACAAAGGGCTCAGCACTGGCCCCCGCTCAACATGAAAAGTAATACTCTGAAGCATCCATGGGTTGCCTACTTTGTGGGTTGCCTACTGTGGAAACACGGGCCCATGACATAAATCACAGACGGTAGATTCAACATCACCTGTGAGGCTTCACGGATGGGCAACAGTTGACATAACCGAGCATCAGGATCATATGCCGACTTACATATGGCTGATCTTTTAACTCAATGGTATTTAACAGATCAAAGTAAACACACCCACAGAGGCTCAAAACCCCACTTGGAAAGTGCAACAGAGAAGCCTCTAGATTAACGACAGTTCTGGCCGTCTCTACGCCCCGTGTGAACAAGAGCCAGAGAATTACAGAGAGTTACAGGGATCTCTCTCTCTCTCTCTCTCTTTTTTTTTTTTTTTTTAATCCCCCAGAGAATGCTCTGTCCAGAGAGCACCCATGTCCCACAATGTTAACGCACGGCAAAGAGTGAGAAAAAGGATCTCACGATCAAAAGTGTGGAAAAGACGCAGTCCAATGCAATTCAGCAAGTTTCTTTACGATGCGTCTTCAGGATGTCGGTGTGTATTTGGAATGTCAAAGAGTGGACAGTAGTTTCACAGACTCTCATGCAACGAGGTTTTGGAAAATCTCAGGGAGAGCTAAACAGCCTCAGGCTGTCCTCACTAACGCTCAATGTCTGTATTTAAAAAGTAAGGATCTGGGACTTCCTGTCGTGGCTCAGTGGTAACGAATCTGACTAGTGTCCGTGAGGACTTGGGTTCAATCCCTGGCCCCGCTTAGTGGGTTAAGGATCTGGCATTGCTCTGAGCTGTGGTGTAGGTCGCAGATGTGGTTCACATCTGGTGTTGCATGGCTATAGCGTAGGCCAGAAGGGACAGCTCTGATTCGACCTCTAGTCTTGGCACTTCCATATGCCGCAGGTACAGCCATAAAAGGCAAAAAAAAAAAAGGCTAAGGATCAAAATGTGATCTTCCCTGAACCCCAGATTTCTAGACCACTGAATTCAGTTCTGGGGATCCTGTAAGGGCTGAGGTACTGTGGCCAACCAGAGCACACCCGGGGGAAGAAGCCGGATCAGGTGGAAGAGAATCACAACCCTTTCAGAGTCTTGCCATAGCTGGTTTCAAGCTGCCCTGCTCACAAGACACTCTTATGAGCCACGCAGAATGGCTCCATCCTTATAGGGAGATCTAATGGCTCATTTTTAAGCAAATGAATATAGCAAAAGTGATGGAATGTCATTTCTGAAACTGGGCCATAAAAGTCTGTGCCTCATCTATAGTGACAGCAAGTAGATTATGGGTTTGCCTAGGGCTGGAAGGTTGGGGAGTGAGGAGTGATGGCGAAAAGGTATGGGGTTTCTTTGGAGGGAGATGAAAATGTTCTAAAACTGAGTGAGGTGAGCTACACAAATCTGCAAATACACTAAAAGCTATTAAACTGCATGAAGTCAGAGTGTGACAATTGTACGGTATAGAAATTATACCTCAATAGAGCTGTGACTGAAACAGACTCACAGACTTTGAAAACAAACTTATGGTGACCAGAGGGGACAGGTGGAGGGGAGGGAGGGATGGACTGGGGGTGTAGGACTGGCACATGCACACTGAGGTCTATGGAAGGACTGGCCAATGGGGACCTGCTGTCTAGCACAGGGAACCCTACCCACGATTCTGTGATCATCTATGTGGGAAAAGAATCTGAAAGAGCATGGGTGTGTGGACATGGATCACGGAATCACTTTGCCGCCCAGCAGGAATGGTCACAACCTTACAAATCAATTCTACTTCAATAAAACTTTAAAAAATGAAACTAAAATAAACAGCAAACTGATTTCCACCTTGCTTGCCCTTTCTCTGGATCTCCTCATTTGCTCAGTGCTGTGAAGCAAGCTGTTGTGGGATGAGCTGCCCTGTGACACAGCTCATTTCAAAGGAATTGGAGGCCACCTCAGGACAGCAACAAGCAAGGCACCAATGTCCTCAATCCTGTGAGCCCGCAAGAAAATCAATCCTGCCCACAACCATGTGAGAAGGCCTCGAGCTGACCCTTCTCCAGGCGAGCGTGATGACCAGCCCTGTGGTTGTAGCCCATGAGAGAGCCTGAAGCAGAGGAGCTGGCCAAGTCAGACCCAGACTCCTGACACGTGGAATCTTTGAGATATAAAGCCCCTAAATTTAGGGGAAATTTGTTACACAGCACTGGATACCTGATACACTTCAAAGGAGTCCCTCTGTCCTCTCCTCTTTGTTCTTTGCCAGATTCCTTTCCAGACTCCAGAAGAGACCTGTAAAAACTGTCCAGTGTCATGCTTCATGTTGCATGATTCAGGCTCTCCCTGCCCCCAGCCCTTGCCTCTCCCGACTTCCCTGGCCTAGAACGTCCTTTCCTTTCCCCGCTTCAGCCCGCCTAAGACGCTTACACCTGCTTCAAGCCCTTGTATTTTCTATAAAATACAAGACCCACCTTCTAGCCACACCCTATCTCTGCCCCGAAGTGATATTTTCCTGACTCAACATTAACTGGGGCACACATAGACTCACTGAGCATCCATATCTTATGATATCATTTCTGCATCATGTGAGAATGATTTCTTTTAAATCACTTTTCAGGAAAAAAAATCACTCCTCATGTTCCTATTTCTGTATCAATTTTTACAGATTTGCATTAATTTTATTTGTGCAACATATATTTCTATACTACATACATATATATAAATATTTTTATCTATTTATGTATATGTATATAATGTATATATGTCTCAATGTGTATCAAGGAATTCTCTTTTCTGTCCTTCTCGAGCTTTCCTCCACTGCACTGTAGTCTCTCCCGTCACTGTATGCAGTTGATATTTAGATTTCCAATGGCCTGCCCTGGCGTCATGCTGTATTACCTTTTAGTAATTCCCCACATGTTCCCCACATAGCATGTGGGCTCCACCGCCCGACTCCTTCAGCATCCATCTTTTGCATCCTCAAGTATGCCTGGCCCAGTACCTTTCATCTGATTTCTGCTAGAATCACTACCTTCTTGACCTGAGAAAGTTATGACCGTTTGTAACATCCTGAACTGACTACCAGACATCCGTAGCAAAGGAAAATGGGCTGTCTCATTTCATCCAAGGTTCCTCTTTATCATCCTTGGGGGAAATAAACTTTTAGGTGAAAATGTGCTTGTAGATACAGAAAGGCTGATGTAATAGAAAATCGTGTGAGAACACACTAAGAAGTTAATAGCAAGAGGAAAACATCAAGAAATCGTCTCTTAGCAAACAGATTTGAAGGCTGGCCAAGGTCATGGCTGACGAGTTTTGGACTTTTCCATCCGCTGCTCAAGGGAAATGGTTTGCATTCCACTCCCATATCCCCACATGTTCAAGTGATCTACAGTCAGATTGATGCTTGGGTGGCCAAGACCCACTATTCACAAAGCTTGTCCAGTGTGGCCATAACAGAGAGTACGTTTGTAGCAAGCAGTTAATCAAATTTTAAAAGCATAGTTTGAAAGGCAGTTGTAGTCATTTATTTTTTCATAGCTGATGTTTGTTTTCAAGGGCTCTTTGGCTTATAAAATCATCCCTGTGATGGCATCCATTTAAATCTACATTTATCTCTCTCTCTCCCTGCACCCCGCCCGTGTGTGTGGGGGGGGGGGGGTGTGTCTATGTATCTATGCAGATACATATATCATATAGTAACCTTCTTGTTCATATCTAGTGTTTGCCTATAAAACAAAATCAGAAGAACAAATTGGCTTTTACACATACATATACACATGAACACACACGCACACACTTAAGCACTGACTTTTTTCTCAGAAAGCCTTCTCAGGGTTGAGAACTCATCTCCTGACTCATCAGCTTGTGTGTCATCCTCTTGGGCTTCTTGGTAAACCAGGGACAATCCTTCAACAAAGACTTCTGGGCTCCGAGAAACCACACTCCACTTAACTATTGCAGAAAATCAGTCAAGCCTTTTACGGGTTTTCTTTTGCATGTTGCTTCTTCTAATGCATAGGTCACTTTGCGACAAAAAAAGTAAAGAAAAAGATTTCAAGGTTCTTCCTAAGTCAACGTCCCCCGCAGGGGTAGAGCAACCCAAGTCATTTTAACGATCTGAGCAGTCTAGGAACTCTGTGAAGCTCCTGCTAAAATTTCCCAGAGCAGCCTTGCCCCCACGCTGTGGCTCTCCCGTCCCCTCCACGCACCCACACCTCAGCTCCTGCAAATCTCACGTTACACTCACAGCTGCCACAAATGCGATTCCTCAAGAACGATCCCAGGTGGGAAGAGGAAGGGAACGCAGAATCTGTTAAACCTCAAGCTCTACGGATTTATATTTTTAGGTGTAACGTGCAGACATACCTCCTCACTTCCAGCAAAGTGGTTCTTGGGGAAACGAGGTCTCCGTGGGGCCCTTAGGTTCTGAGAACCAGAGTAGGAAGGAACGTAACCACCACCCCCACAAAATGCCCCCCAAGCGGCATCCCAGTAGGTCAATCAAAACCCCAGGCCCTGGTTAAACTCTACAAGCTTTGATTTTTACGAGCTCGAGTTCCTGTCCTCCTTGCAAAGGCACTGCATAACACAGACTCAGGAGCTCACGAGAGATGACAAACTTATTTTCAATACAAATTCCTCCTTTTCTGTTCTCAAACTTAAATCTCTATCCTGCCCGACCATGCTCTGGTGTCTTCTCCTATTAAAAAATTACCCTCGGTGAATACTAGACATTTTCTTCTGAGCAGCTTAACGTTGCTTAACTTGAGCAATGGCACGTCAATGATGAGCAGCTTAATACCCCTGCTCTCCCACTTACAGCTCTGTGGTCTTGGACAAACCACGCAGCCTCTCTGCTCCTCAGCTCCTTCTGTGATGCGGGCACAGTGATGTCTCGTTTCTTACAGGGACTGAAGGAGTTAAAACATGTAAACCATGCACGTGGGTGCCCAGGTAAGAAAGGCTACACAGGGCCTGGGGGTGGTATGTTTCCACAGCTACTCTAATCACCCGTCTCGCTTCCTGAGCAGGACCCCCAGACCCCCCACCTTCCAGCTCTCTTTCACCAAGTGCTCAGAGACCTCGCCTCCCTGGACACCCTCTCACCTTCTTCCACAGTCCTTCTCAGGCATGGGAATGAGTTCTGCTCCTCCGCTCCACTTTAAAGGCAGGTGACCTCACTTAAAGGCAGGTGAGGGCTTTGTAGAGCCAACCAGACCAAGGGGCAGTCCTGGCATAGGGAGGGCGCTGGAGAGCACGCGCTCCTGAAGGAGGTGAGTGTGTGCAGAGGTGAGGGCAGACCTGAAGGCCAGGGGAAGCTCGGAGACTCAGAGGCGCCGCTGCTAAGCGTCACCCTATGTCACAGGGGCTCACCCTCCCTCCCGCGTCGTCAGCAGCCTCCTCCTCCCTGGTCACGGCTGCCGGAAGGTCTGAGGTCGGGCTCAGGCCCAGGCAAACGCTGTGTTCTGCAGCGCAGCTCTTACAAAGGGCAGAGGGGGAGGTGAAATGGGAGCCTGTGGGCTCCCTCTCACAGCCCTGAGCCACCGAGTCACAGACCCGTTCCGACTACCTGTGGGGACCATCCTGTCTGCCCAAACCGCCTCTTCCCCCAAACATCCGGTCCTCCAGGGGCACTCTGGTGAAGATGTCGCACAAGTTAGAGACGAGAGGGAAAGGGGTGGCGTCCTGACCTGTGTCACGGACCCCTCACTGCCCCCACACTCATCGGCACCTCTGCCTTCCTTCCAGAAGACACGGGAGCCTCATCTTCCCTTGCTCTCGCTTCTTACTCAAGAGCCCTCTGTGGCTGTTCTGGATTATAGAACAGAGCCCAGAGTTTTCGAGTTTCACCAAAGCATCAGCCCTCCTACTTCCCAGCATCAGGCTCCGTGTTTTCACCTACACAAACGTTAGGCACATGGGATTCCTCACCCTGTCCCGAATGCACCATGTGTTTGTCCCCTTGTCCCTGGCACTTGCATGCGTCCCTCTAGTCCGGATTCCCTTCCTGCCCCCTCTGCATCTGGCATTTTGACCCGTCACCTCCCTTGGTGGTCCTGAGACATCAGATCAGACATTCCCCGACGCCTTGCCTTGCCAACCTGGGAGAAACAATCAGCCCCCTACAGAACCACAGCTCTCCGTCCTTTCATACCATGCCCAGGTCCACCCTTCACGTGAGGGCTGCGTGCGGGCCAGTCCCGCTGACCCACTGACCCACTGAGCATCAGCAGTTAAACCCCCTCCCAGCAGGGAGCACAGCAGTGGCATCTCGGGTCCCTCAGTGCTTAGCACAGAGCAGACCCTCCACGACCCTTTGCTGGACTTAGTGACGAAGCTCTGTTAGTCTCGCCCCGGGTTAACTACAATCCTCTGTAAACGCTCGGCCCTAGGGCTCAGCGGGAAAGGACGACTAAAGCACGGGCTTTTTACAAATTGCTCATTCTGTTCCCCAAGCTCACGCCACATCAACGATCTATAATAAGCTGTCAGTAAAGTGTGGATCACACGAATAGTTGAACGAATAAGCATTTTAGTCTTCATGGGAGTCAAACAGGTGTAACAAGAGGCAGGAGTTCATGCTACACTAATCAATCATCACACTGCTACACAAGACGCCTGGTCTCCAAACAGGCCCGTCTACAAACGTGTCCCCAGGCCACATGGCACAAACCTAGAAGGTGACAGGAAATGTCTAGATCTTTCAGAGGAGGTGACACTGTCACCATACCCAGTTAGGTGGACTCACGTCGCTGAGCAGGCTACAGACCAGTTCACATTATCAAGCTTGCAGGGAAGCACATGGGATGGACTGGAAAGCAATAGACAAGGCAAATGACCAGACCCATTCCTTCAGCACGGAGAGTCTGAGAAGCATGGTCTTACTGAAGAGCTCCCAGCGGGAAAAGCCCAGCAGTGCCCCCTGCCCCTCCCCCGGGAAACACTGCTTCTCCCTGTAGCCTCGCCTGTCCCCATCCCTCCCGAGGGCTAAGAGGCTTTAGAGAAAGACTTATATCACCTCACTGTTACGTGGGAGACAAGCCATGGGCACAGTCAACCCAGGCGTCATGGAAAGGAAGTGAGTGAGAACCAGTGATGGCGGAGAGACCTGCCGAGAAACATGTGTTCTCCTTCGTCTGTTCGCTAAAAAAGCAGGAGGCGAGACTGCAAACAGCCTTCACTCATCCATCGCTACTACGGGCCGGGGCAGGGAACTAGAATGCAGCACCAAGACGGGACTCGGGAGGAACGGGGCAGGAGGGAAGGAGTGAGAATAGCATCGTCATCATAATGGGCATTCCTGAAGCTGCACGAGGCACCAGCCCCAGGGCTGAGGGCCGCCTTCTGGTCCAGGACGTCACTCAACACGCAGCCCTCCCCCGCCGTATACGGTGAGCAAGCCGCCTTGCTCCTCCAAGCCTGATGAGGCTTTTTTTAAAGTGGAGGGTAAGGCAAGCTAACTCCCAATGCTGCCCCTTATCCCTGAGTCTTAGAACTGATGAGAAAACCTAATAAAAGTCCATTGGGAGCACATACAGAAAAGCTATAGAAATACTGTCTGTATTTCAGGCACTTATCTGTGCCGGGATATATGGAAACATAAGCGTAGTCATAAAGGTAAGTCTGAACATCAATACACAGAAATAGACATCAAGGGTTCAAAGCATCAAAATCGATAACATTCTAGAAATAATTTCTATGAAGGATATTATGTTCTGACCCAAATCTATTTCATCTGTTAATTGCATTACTGAATAAAGCTCTAGAAAGGAGATATATGGCTGACGGATGGGTGGATGGGTCAATGCTAGCTAGCTAGCTAGATAATGGTCATAGACTAGTATAATCTTGACAAATGGCTCTATGATGGAAACTTGATTAACCACTACTTTGAAGGAAAAGCCAGCCTAGAATCCACCAAAATCAATACGATATCTATGTAACGAGCAATGCTGAAGACAAAGATGTCATTTAAAATGAAAAGAGAAAGATATCCAAATTTAAAATAAAATATTCTTCATAGATAACTGAAATGCATGTGCTTTCGTTTTCAAAAATTAAACTGACGCCAACCATGATAAGATCTAAATCCTCAGCAAGGCTCAGAAACCTGAGAGACACGTGGGTTCCATCAACCAAAGAGGTGTAAGCTGGGGCAAGGAGAGTGCCTGCAAACAGATTTATTAAGAAACAAAGTTGTCCAGCTTCCTCTGTCATGAGAATTCCTAAGAGCCTCTAACATTAGGGGAAATCCATGTCCATTCGCTAAAACATCTGCAGGGCACCTGATCAGCCCTGTGTCCCCACTGTGTCCACTCCCTCCCCCCACTGTGTATACTGTAAGAGGAAACTGGTGTTTTATCTACATCCCATCCCTCTTCCCAAAGGAATTGAAAAATGGGTGGAGAGCTACTAAAGAGAAAGCCACATCTTTTCATTGTTATCCTTATCTGCGACGTGGCCTTTGCCATGGTCACTACAATAGTGTAGGAGGCCTCTTGGCAAAGCAAAAGGGAACCCCAGACATGACAGTAGACTGAGCTGGCACAGAAGCAGCCACTCTTTCTGCAAAGATAGTACAAATATCTGCCCGTCCCACTCAGAGGAGCAGCGGGAACTGGATGGGGTGCCCAGGCGTCAGTCGTGAAGACGTGACCAAGGTTCCAGTCGTCAGCAGGTCACGAGACGACTGCGGAGGGTTTGTGGATTATGGGTTCTGTGGTCTGGGCTTCTAATGCTTCCAAGACAACAGGAGGCATGGCCTTGAGGCTACAGACAATGACGAAGCTGGCACTGGCGTCTCAGGGGAAAGCCAAGTCTAGATATCTGGCCCTCCCCTGGAAGAGAGACGAGGAAAAACACCCACTGGCAGAGGGACGAGCAGGTTTGCCATGTCTCCAGCCTGTGTCAAGCAGGAGAAACAGTCATCTCAACACACGGGAAACCTAGGCTTTGCTACATTGAGTGTTTAGGCTCTCTGCATCTATAGGTTTGGAACCTGAAACCAAAACATTCACATAAAACCTCAAAGGGGATTCACAGAGGCAAATATAATACAGCTCAGAAGGGCACCTTCACCGCCCAGAGAGGGAACTCAGAACTGCCTTTAAACATTTGTTTTAAAATCTACCTGAAGGTGAGCTAAAATAATGAATAGAACGTGCCTCAGGAAAGCAAGCGAGAGGGCAGACAAAAGTTGCCAACAGGAGAGCCCAAGGACACAAAATAACTATGCCACCTGAAACAGCGACAGGCGAGCAACAGAATCAAAAAACAGAACAAGAGGAGCTCCCCTTGTCGCTCAGCAGGTTATGAACCCGACTACCGTCCATGAGGACGCGGGTTCGATCCCTGGCCCCCTCAGTGGGTTAAGGATCTGGCATTACCACAAGCTGCAGTGTGGGTTGCAGATGCATCTCAGATCTGGTAGTGCTATGGCTAAGGTGTAGGCCAGCAGCTGCAGCCCCAATTCAACCCCTAGCCTGGGAACTTCCACATGCTGAGGTACAGCCCTAAAAAGAAAAACAAATTAAAAAAAGAGAGTAGAACAAAAATACAACAAGGCACGGCTGTTTAAAGACACACTGAGAGAAACACTACAGAGTTTGCGAAGGAACACCCATAAATGCATGTATGTTCACGAATAAAAACTCGGTTGAGGGGTCAGGGGGTGGAGAGGCTCCAGTTTTCAGCCACACACGTTAGGCTTGAGCCTCGAGCCTCCACTGACGACAAGGAAAGGGCAGAGCGGCTTAGTACCCACCGCAGGGAAGGGCTCTGAAGCCAGTGGGGGCCTCCCTGGTGGATTTCAGATGAACGCCTGTGACCAGAGAACACAGATATCAGACACCAAGGCCGTCTTGCCCTGGCATCGCTGTGAGACGGGAACTCACACCCCCAGCCTTTCGTTGCCAGGCCGGGGAACGCTGCATGAAGATGACAGAAATCGGAAGGGCTCAGGGGGAACCCTGCCCCGGCAACTCGTCTTCCAAACGGCTTCCCCTTCCAAGGCGCACAGCGAGCAGAGCAGATGGGCACGACCCCCTGCCCCCAGCCCAGGGACTTCCACCTGAGCAGAAAAAAAGAAGGAAGCAAAGCGAAGGGAAAGGCAGGAATGCGGATGCTGTGGCCCACAGCCCACCCCCACTAACTCACGGAGGAGGGAGATAAGGGTACCTGCCGTCACGTCGTCTGTTCAATATTGTTCTGGAATGTTTTTAAAATTATATACAGATACAGATATATGTATGTATTTATACATAGGTATAGATACAGATATTACATATACATATACACAGATATAGATATTTTATATATATACAGACATAGATAACATAAATATATCCAGATACAGATATGGACATTTTACATGTATGTATACATATATATCAGCCATACCCAGACATACACGTATATACCTGGATATATACATATATATCTCTGGATATATACATATATATGTGTACACACATATATAATATATAAAATACATTTAGATAAATATAGAGAAAACTATGCACACATAAAACTAGATACATGTTTTAATGGAAGACATTTTCATCATTTGCAGATGATACCTGTCAAATCACAAAAATATTCACTGAATCTACAGACCACCTCTTGGAACTAATAAGAGAGTTTGGCAAGGTTTCTGGATACAAGACAAAACGGAAACCTGGAAAGGTACCATATGCCAGCAAAAATCAGTTGGAAAAAATTATTAACAATCCCAATCACAACAGCAGCCCACAGTACATTACCTAGTCATAAATCGAACCAAGGAAGTGCAAGATCTATGTGGAGAGAACGATGAGGACATAAAAGGAGACCCGGCAATCTCCCTCCTAAATACTCCACCCTCGAGAGATGAAGACCTACGCATATGCATACAGCAGCTCTATTCACGGTCACCCAGACCTGGAAAGAACAGGTGTGTCCGTCTGTTGAGTGAATAAGCAAAATAGGGCACATCTCTACAATGGAATACTCATCGGTGGTCAACCGCAACGAACTAGTGAGGCACACAGCAACCTGGATGACCCTCAAGGCACTGTGAGGGAAAGAAGGCGCGTGAAGAGGTTCCATGCTGCATGGCCTCATTTACAGGCATCCTCCGAGGGAGAACCATCCTGCTGGTCAGCAGGTCGGTGGTTGCAGGCGAGGTTGTTACTTACTGCAAAGGGCTAGCGGGAGGGCGTCTGGGGCAGGATGAGACTGTTTTATAACCTGGTCTGGGCGGCAATCACCTGAATTGATGTACGTCTTACAATTACAAGAACTGTGCAGAATAAAAGGTCATTTGTGGGGGAGGTGTCTTTTTAGTGCTGCACATGCAGCATATGAAGGTTCCCAGGTTAGAGGTCGAACTGGAGCTGTGGCTGCTGGCCTACGCCACAGCCTCAGCAACGCCAGATCCGAGCCACATCTGCGACCCACACCACAGCCCACAGCAACACCGGATCCTGAACCCACGGAGCCAAGCCAGGGATTGAACTCACATCCTCATGGATACTAGTCAGATTCGTTTCCGCTGAGCCAAGACAGGAACTCCAGGGTCAATTGTACTGTGTGTTAACTGAGAAAATAACATTTAAAGCCAAAAGAACATTTTTTAAGAGGAAGACCTCAAAAAACTGGACCTGATGTGATGGGAAGATAATTCAACATGGTAAAGATGTTATTCTCTCCACAGTAACCCATGGATTTCACGAACACCAGCAGAGTTTTATCAAATTTGTCAAAATGATAATAAAATGCTGAAGGAAAAATAAAGGCCTCCATGTAGGCAGTTGGAGACAACATGAAAGGAAGGAGGAAGGACATGCCCACGTGCCCACTGCCTACCAAGAATTCTTATAAATCTCTACTAATAAGAACAATGAGGACGTGGTACAGGGATAAACATATCCTAAAGTGCCCCTCCTGTGACACACTTATACCAGGAGTTGTATGGATGGGTATTCATTTACCTAAATAGATTAGATAAGTGGGTCGGTTGGTAGGTATATAGATGAATAGATCAATCAATCGATTGATCCGATTGATTTCTATTTACCTCGTCCCTTACTCCAGGCACAAAAATTAATCCCAGCTGCATTCAAGTTCTAAATACAAAAAGAAAAACTTGAAAAGGGGATATAAGAAAATTGCACAGGAGTTCCCATCATGGCACATTGGAAACAAATCCCACTAGTATCCATGAGGATGCCAGTTTGATCCCTGGCCTCGCTCAGTGGGTTAAGGATCTGGCGTTGCCATGAGCTGTGGTGTAGGCCAGCAACCGTAGCTCTGAATGGACCCCTAGCCTGGGAACCTCTATATGTCGCGGGTGAAGACATAAAAAGCACAAATCAAATTTTTTTAAAAAATAAGCAGAGGATATGAAAAGGTATGCTCCCTCGGAGTTCCCGTCGTGGCTCAGTGGTTAACAAATCCAACAAGGAACCATGAGGTTGTAGGTTCAATCCCTGGCCTTGCTCAGTGGGTTGAGGATCTGGCGTTGCTGTGAGCTGTGGTGTAGGTCACAGATGCGGCTCAGATCCCACGTTGCTGTGGCTCTGGCATAGGCCTGGTGGCTACAGCTCCAATTCAACCCCTAGCCTGGGAACCTCCATATGCCGTGGGAGTGGCCCAAGAAATGGCAAAAAGACAAAAAAAAGAAGAAAGAAAGAAAAGGTATGCTCCAAAGAGCCATGAGTATAATAAAATCAAAGCAATAAAATTCTATTTCACGTCCATCAAATATGCAAAAAATGTTAAGTTTGGCATACAAAGTGCTGGCAAGGATGGGGGAAATGGATTTTTTCATAGATTTTTTTTTTTTAAGAGCAGTTTTAGGTTAACAGAAAAATTTCAGAAAGCATAGAGAGTTCCCACCTACTAAACCACCTCCACAATTAACATCCTGCCTCAGTGTGGTACTTTTGTTGCAACTGACAAAGCAATACTGATACAATATTGTTAACTGAATTCCACAGTTTGCCTTAGAGTCACTCTTTGTGCTGTATATTTTGTGAGTTTTGACACATGCATCACGACGTGTATCCACATGATAGGAGCATACAGAGTAGTTTCTGCTTTAAAATGCTCTGTGCTCCACCTGCTCTTCCCCCGCCCCCGCCAAGCCCCTGGCAACCACGGATCTTCTGTCTCCATAGTTTTGCCTTCTCCAGAATGTCAGGAAGTTGGAACCACACAGTCTTTACAGATGGGCTTCTCTCCATGGCAATGCAGGTGCGCTTCTTCCATGTCTTTCCGTGGCTTCGTAGCTCACGCCTCTATACCGCTGAATAATACGCTACTGTGTGGATGGACCACAGTTTATTTATCTGTTCACCCACTGAAGGGCAGCTTGGTTGCCATGAGTTTTGGGTAATTATGAACAGGTGGACTTTTCATACACTGTTGGCAGGAAGGCAGCATGCTACAACTACTTTGGAGGAAAGCTGGCAACATCTAATGATGCTGAAGATGCGTGCACACAGAACTCAGAACTTCTGTTCCTGGGGACACATCACAGCGCAACTCTTGCAAGGAAGCACAAAGAAAAGGTTCACTAGGAGTTCCCGTGGTGGTGCAGTGGGAACAAATCTGACTAGGAACTAGGAGGTTGCAGGTTCGATCCCTGGCCTCGCTCCGTGGGTTAAGGATCCGGCATTGCCACAAACTGTGGTGTAGGTCACACACATGGCTCGGATCTGGCATTGCTGTGGCTGTGGTGTACGCCAGCAGCTATAGCTCCAATTGGACCCCGAGCCTGGGAACCTCCTATATGCCAAGGGTGCAGCCCTAAAAAGCAAAAAAAAAAAAAAAGAAGAAGAAGGTTCACTAAACACTCTCCATAACAGAGAGAACCGCAAACACACTCAGAGTGTGCCAATAAGAGAACTGTAATGGGAGACAGTTCTCCATAGGTCTTGCTCATTCTTCTGCCCGTCCTGCCAGCAGGAGCCCTGATGGCTTTGGTCTGGAGTGTCTTCTCAGGAGTGTCTGTACCAAGAACAGCCTCAGCAGACAGAACTCCCGTCTCCCTCTGGAGCAATGCACCACAGGCTTCCTGCCCACTGTGAAAGATTTGGGTCTCCGAAGCCCAGGGCCCCCCACTGTTACAGAGGCCCACCCCACATGCAGCATCCATGTGGCTCCCCCTTCTTGTGTGTGTGAGGAATAAAACCTTTACCTGACCCAGGAGACTCGAACACGTGACAGCTGACCTGTTAGCACGAAAGTAGGGTCACACCTCAGACCCTCCTCGGCTCTTGACCACTGGATGAATAGAATTGTGAAATATTTACACAGTAGGCTGCTGTGTGACAGTATACATAAATTAAAATGGCAGGTCTCCATGGGGATAAATCTCAATCTCTGTTTAGGAGAACTTAAGTAAACCACAAAAATACCTCCCGCATTTTTGTAAAATAGGTGCTGCTTTTGGAGACACTCGGATGTGTCCAACACACACGGGAATGTACACAGCATCTTCAGGGTCATGGTTACCTCGGGAGAAGCAGGGTCAGAATTGAACCAGGAAGGTTTTTAATCTGATGCAAATATGTCAAAATGTGGACATTTGTTCATTTTTGCAGTGGGGTCTCGGGGTTTTCTATACAGGTCTACAATTCTTACCCGCAATTCTGAAAAGTTTGTTTTTAACTTTCACACTGAAATTTACCTGGCGCCAAAAACCTAAGATGCAGTGAGGGTGGCTGTGACAGTCTTTACTGGCTGCGTGCTGTGCAAACCTGTGCACTTCACGTCAGAGATCTGCATGTCTCTGGTAATGGTGTGTTTCCCCGGCCCCCGCTGGTGGTGTCGGATTTGCAACAGCTTCTGCCCATTTCGAAAATCTAGAAAAGCGAGTTCTTTGTGTGTGTGTCTTATTGTTAGGGCCACGCCCATGGCATATGGAGGCTCCCAGACTAGGGGTCAAATCGGAGCTGTAGCTGCCCGCCTACACCACAGCCACAGCAATGCCAGATCCAAGCCACATCTACAACCTACACCACAGCTCATGACAACACCAGATCCTTAACCCACCGAGTGAGGTCAGGGATCGAACCTGCGTCCCCATGGATGCTAGTCATATTTGTTTCCGCTGAGCCACAATGGGAACTCCCTAGAAAAGTGAATTCTAAAAGCTCCTAGCCTCCAGGACTTGGGGTAAGAGTTTTAATCTTGAAATATTCTCTTTCAAGTGTATATGTGTATTTATTTCATGATTTACAGATATTAAAATAAGAGGGGGAAACTAGCACTTTTGAATATGTAAAACCAAATGTGCATTACATAACATACATGATTCTTTGCTCAAAACAGAGCACCAGCCTGGGCGCAGGGCCTCAGGAAGACCTCGTCAGGTCAGCCCAGTGTCCACCCCTCGTCTCCCAGCGGCGGGCAGAGTCTGTCCCTTGTACACAGCACGGAGAGGACCATTCTGGAAATGCCAGCCTCTGGTTTTCCTAATTATGAGAGCATGTTCTAGAAAACAATGACCTGACTTATTTTTAAATGTGCAAGAGAGGGCCATACAAGATTCTTCCTGTAACTGTGAAAGAACTAATACTTATTGTTGGTGGCGTCGTTGCCCCTAAGATTCCTGCGCGGGGTTTGGAATCATGGCTGATCTGAGAGCACCAGCTTCCTGGGTGGGTAACACACCTGAGCCCCTGCATCCTGGCGCAGCATGTCTCTCAGGCAGATTTCAGCTGCTCTGCACCTCTCCAGTCTCCGGAGCCAGCCCCCGGAGACAACGCTCCACTCTGCACAGGCCCTGAGCTGCTCCACGCAGCTCCTCCTGCCTCCTCTCGGCCCCAGGCTGGGCCCCCTGCCTTCTCTTGAGGCCAAGGTATGGGACAGCTTAGGGGTCAGCTCACAACCCACACAGGTGACGCAGAGATGCAGCAAAGTGGCTGCCCCACGGGAGCACACGTTTGACGGGGCGGGGTTGGAGCCCCTGGACAAATGCTTCTTCTCCCCTTCTCACCCCGTCTGGATAGTCTTGAAAAACAACCCCGATGACTCCACAGACAGTCTCAGGGAAGGAAGTAGCTCATTCCCAGTGGTGCTGGCCAGGGTGATACATCATTCCCTTTTTTTTTTTTTTTTGTCTTTTTGCTTTTTCTAGAGCCGCTTCCCGCAGCATATGGAGGTTCTCGGGTTAGGGGTCCAATCAGAGCTGTGGCTGCTGGCGTACGGCAGAGCCACAGCAACACGGGATCCAAGCCGCATCTGCGACCTACACCACAGCCTACGGCAACACCAGATCCTTAACCCACTGAGTGAGTCCAGGGATTGAACCTGAAACCTCATGGTCCCTAGTTGTGTTCGTTAACCGCTGAGCCACGACTCCTGACACATCATACCTGAATCCGAATCCTTCCCTCCATCCTTGTCCAACCCATCTGATCTCTGCCTCCTGCCTGTGGGGAAGACTCTCCACAGGTAAGCGCCCTGCAAAAGCCTCTATCTCACACTCATCCGCTGGGAAATGCAGCCACAACGGTCTTCATACCACCCTCACCTCACTAGGTGTAGGCACTGGGGGAAGAGAAGGTTCCTTTACAACTAAAAAAACCCCACAAGTTATCTCAGAAAATTGAGATTTGGGTTGCGCTCTCCTTTTGTGTGTCATATCCTACCCAGGGCAGTGCAGGGTCTCCCCCCCAAGACCCCATCGTCTTCCAAAGCACTCACCGGAGTTGCCCCCGTTGCACCTGACTTACAGACCTGTCCAGTCATGAAAACACTCCTGTGGAGTCTGGACTCTTTGGGAGGGCTCTGTTTGATGTGTGCCTTTCAAGCCCTGTGTTTAACTACACTGCGCTACATACTTGAACGTTGCTAAGAGAGGAAATCCTCCGTGGTCTCACCATCAAAAAGCAATGGCACGTAGGTGACGGGATGGAGGTGTCAGCTGAGCCCACAGCGATCGTCACACTGCAATATGTATGCGTACACATCCATTTATGTTTGGACTCCTTAAACACACACAGTGATATGTGTCAATTAGACATCAATACAGCGGGACAAAAGAATCATGCACGCCCGTCCCTGGCGGGAGGGTTTTATCAGAGGGAGCTCCTGCTTTGCACCCCTGCCCTGGTGAGGAGCTTGTGTTTATGCATCCAGATGTAACCAACAACTCGCACAAGAGCCCAAGAGCTCACACACTGGCACCTCGGCTTCGCTTCTGTGACCCAGAAGCAGAGATTAAGCAATTGAGCTGCTGGAGGAGCGCAGCCTCTGGCCGGGACGCCCTCCCGTGCTGCTCTGAACACCTTCCTGCACACCACCGAGTTCAAACGGAGGAAACGAAGCCGCTCTCGCCGGCCCCTCTGACCTACCCTGTCGGCACCAATTTTAACTCTTCTTCCTGCCCTCAGCCATGTTCTGTGAAGCAATAAATAGGCCTAAATGTCTTTTCGGGACATTTTTATTGCGGCACATTTTTCCTGCCTCTTGCCATCTTCTTATGTTATCTCACCAAATGCCAGCGAAACATGAAACAGATGTTCCGAACAGGAGACGCCAGAGAGGGGTTCCCGTCACGGCAGCTACGAAAGAAAGCCCAGAGCTCCGCTTGGCCCGTCTCTCGTCCGATGTGGAGCCCGGCACGTTCAGGGCAGCGAGAGCCTCGGGGGCAAGATGCAGGGCTAAGTTTACCTCTGCGGAGTATTGTGGAATGGCAAAAAAAAAAAAAAAAAAAAAAAAAATGCCTTGGCAGCTAAATGAAAAAAGGAAACTAGAGGCCCCATGCCTCTAATTACAAATGCTTTGAGATACTTTCCAAATGTCTTTGTGAAAATGGGGGGGAAAAAGATTTGTAAAAGTGTTGTTTGGAATTAAGTATATGTTTTTGCAAACAAATATATTTTTCTTGGATGGCATGGCTAGGTTACATTTCAATGGAGTTTTCTCTTGGAGAAACTGACTCTGCATTTCCCACTGCACACACACACAAAATATCACCTTATAACATGTGAGGAAGAAGAATGGGAATGAGAATAAAAATAAGGAGCAGAAAATAGGAATTTATAAAGTCCTGGTTGTTCGTTTAAATACATTTAAAGACAGAGTTACTGCATTGTCTCTTATCTCTGTGTGTTCTAGGTCTGTGCTTAGAAATATAAACATGAATAATGAACAAAATCATTCTCAGGCTTTCAGTTCAAAAAAGGAGACTTTGCAAATATGTTATACTGTTTCTCTCTTATGGCTTTTTTTCTTTTCTTTTTAGGGCCGCACCTGCGGCATATGGAGGTTCCCAGGCTAGGGGTCTAATCAGAGCTGCAGCTGCCAGCCTACACCACAGCCACAGCAACTAGGGATCCGAGCCATGTCTGTGACCTACACCACAGCTCATGGCAACGCCGGATCCTGAACCCACTGAGTGAGGCCAGAGATCGAACCTGAATCCTCATGGATACTATACTAGTCGGATTCGTCACCTTACGGCTCCTTTTTTTTTTTTTTTTTTTTTGTCTTTTTGTCTTTTCTAGGGCCGCTCCCACAGCATACGGAGGTTCCCAGTTCAGGGGCCCAATCGGAGCTGTAGCCGCTGGCCTACGCCAGAGCCACAGCAACATGGGACTGAGCTGTGTCTGCGACCTACACCATAGCTCATGGCAACGCTGGATCCTTAACCCACTGAGCAAGGCCAGGGATTGAACCTGAAACCTCATGGTTCCTAGTCAGATTCATTAACCACTGAGCCACAGCGGGAACTCCTCTTATGCCTTTTTAAATTGATGGTAAAAGAGTGATTAAAATAACAAATCCATGTTAACAAAAACTTTACGGTATGAAGTTATTAATGGATGTGCAATTTCAAGAAGATTCTAGAACAGGATTTCTCAACCACAGCACTACGGACATTTGGGGCTGGATGTCTCTGCGGTGGCGCTGCCCTATGCAGTTTAGGAGGTTTCGTATCAGCTCCAACCTCTACCCACTAGATGCCAGGGGCATCTTCCCCTCACCCCCAATTAAAATAATGCCAACATCTCCAGACACTGTCAAGTGTCCCCCCGGGGGGGGGCACCATTGCCCTGAATCAACCGTGGGTCTAAAGAGAGAGCAAACACAGGAAAGTTTAGTCCCATTCAGAAGTTCTCAGGCCAGGGATCGAACCTGCAGCACAGCAGCCACCCAAGCCACAGCAGTGACAATGCCAGATCCTGAACCCACTGAGCTAACAGCAAACTCCCCAGATTCCTGTTTCAAATAGGTCGTTGGACCGGAAAGTCTTGAAGATATCTCCCAATATCCATTCCCTTGATTTAGAAATGCTAAATTAACTAGCAGAATTTTTATGATTTGGTAAGAATCTCAAAGAGTAATGACATGTTTACAATGAACCAACACAGCCCCTAACAACCACCCCCCCGCCCCCAGTTCATAGGCCTACTCTTATTGCTGCTTTCACTACTTGGTGATGACTCTGTACCTGAAACGATGGTTTTAGCAGCTGAGCAGAAGAGACTGCAGCCTGGAAGATTTATAGAGGGCCCGACAGCAGAGGAGACAGTCCAGCCCTATGTCACAGCACCAGAGACACACCTGACAAGGATGCTACAGGGCAAGTGAAGATCCGAGCAGTGTTGGGAAGGCATGGCAGACCCCGGGACCAGGCGCAGGCTGCAGGTGCCACAGCAGAATAAGCGCACACACATGCGTACGCACACACACTCTCTCAAGTGCACACACGCACCCTGACACACACCCTCATTTACATAGGCACACACAGACCTGTGCACACTCACTGTCATGCACACACACACACACACAAACACTACAGGCAGAAGAGCATGCAGCCAAATGTATCCATCCCTGAGGAGAGTGTGTTCTTCCCGCAAAATTAAACCAAGAACCCTGCCATCGAGGATAAGTGTCACAACTCCAGCACCGGAACACCTGCCAACTGAAACTGGAGCTGCCCATCAGTAAGTCCCTTCCCTGGGCAGGGAGCCCTCAGCCTCCTTGCTACTGAGTGGTGGGTTGAGCGAGAATCGTGAGGCAAGGGAGGAAAGCCTGGAATATGAAAAAGGAAGACGAAGATAAAGGGAAAAATGGAATACACCAGAAACGAAGATAAACGGGGAGGGGGGATTAAAAAGAAAAAAAAAAAGAAAAATTAACAGGCTCAGACACATTTAAGAAAACATTTCGCTCAAAACACAAATCAAAGATCCTCCTAATAAGAAAGAACTTTTTAAAATTGGGAAAGAAGAGGACACTGGGAAATTCAGAACCTGAGAACCAAAATGATAAGAGGAATCCAGAAGATGAAACTAATAGGAGTTCCTAACAAATAAGAGGAAACAGAAGAGGATGCTTTCAAGGAAATATTTTTTGTAAGCTTCCCAGAACTGAACGAAAGCAAGTGTGCCCACAGCACAGGAGTCTGAGACTTAGTGAAGAGGTGACGAAACCATCTTTTCCCTGACACATCTTTAAAAAATGCCAGAAGCAATGGTCTAACATGGCATGTTAAAAACAAGACACCGTATCTTCCAAGTTCTGATGTTGAAAAAAAAACAACAACAAAAAATACCCTAAAATTCTGTGCAGTCAAACCAGTAATGAAGCATAAAGACCAAATAAACATTCAGACTTGCAAGAACAGTCTGTGTCCCATGCAAGCCTCTTAAGAAAGGATCTGTCAGGAAATCAAGAAGAAAAAAAATTCAGATCCAAGAAACAACAGCGTCTACTCGGAAGAGCCAAGAAAGGAAGTCCCAGGTGGACAGCTGCGACTTTCGTCCGAACGAGCAGTCAGCAGGTTGAGGCAGGAGCATCCAGTGAAGTCTTAAGGAACAGAAAGAGGATGCTGCACACTTGAGGGACCAGCCGGGGACGGGGTGAGGTCTGAAAGGCCAGCGAAGGCGCTGCAGGACGGGTAAAGGCGGGGAGAACAGCAACGCGGGGGACCCTCCCCACTGTAACCGGCAGGGCTGAGCCAAGCTGGGGTGGAGAGGACACCGTCACCGGGGGGAGAGAGGGCAGTTTTGCTACTAGGTTCTAATGGCTGCGCTCATGTCTGCTCCATGCAAGAGCGGTGGGGTCTCCAGCAGCAGGAAAGATGTTCAAAGCAGGAACCAGAGAGAAATGAAGTTGGCTTCTAAGACCAGCACATTCAAGAGCGACCCTGTTACAAACCTTAAAAACAGGAGTTCCCGTCGTGACGCAGTGGTTAACGAATCCGACTAGGAACCATGAGGTTGCGGGTTCGATCCCTGGCCTTGCTCAGTGGGTTAACGATCCGGCGTTGCCGTGAGCTGTGGTGTAGGTTGCAGACGCAGCTCGGATCTAGCGTTGCTGTGGCTCTGGTGTAGACTGGCGGCTACAGCTCCGATTCCACCCCTAGCCTGGGAACCTCCATATGCCGCGGGAGCAGCCCAAGAAATAGCAAAAAAAGACAAAAAAAAACCAAAACAAAACAAAAAATGGTTCTGCTCCTTCATCTTTCCCGAGCTTCTTGGCCTCCTCTTCACCATCAGGTCCTGGGATTCACATGACAGCATCTTGCGGAAACTGTGGTAAAGGCAGATTTTCTAGCCCCAGCCCGGAACAACTATGTAGGAGACGACATTGTTTGAAAACTGGATTCAACCCTTAGTAAATGCAAGCTTTTTAAGGTGCTGAGTCTTTGGTAATTGGTTAAGCAGGATGACATAACTAATAAAACAAGCCAATACGACCAGTATTTGGAAAGAGGGATATGAAGCAGTGAGTAGGCAGTAATGAAGTATTTTACTTTATCACATATATTATATTTATCTTACCCTCCGAGTAAGCCAGTGGTGCGTGTCTACATGTGCTCCATCCAGAGTGAGGATTCTAAAACCACTGTTTCAGGTACGGAGTCATCACCAAGTAGTAAAAGCAGCAAGACAAGTGGGCCTATGAACTGGGGCAGGGAAGGCAGGGATGGGGGGGGTGGTGTTAGGGGCTGTGTTGGTTCATTATAAACACGTCATTACTCTTTGAAATTCTGACCATATCGTAAAAATTCTGCTAGTTCATTGAGCATTCATACATCAAGGGAATCAACATTGGATGATATCTTCAAGGTATTCCGGTCTAAGAACCCAATCGAAACAGGAATCTGGGGAGTTGGCTGATAGCTCAGAGGGTTCAGGATCTGGCATTGTCACTGCTGTGGCTTGGGTCGCAGCTGTGGCTCGGGTTCAATCCCTGGCCTGAGAACTTCCACATGCTGTGGGCATGACCAGAAAAAAAAAAAAAAAAAAAAAGAGGAGTCTGTAGATTCTCGGTCTCTTCTTGCACATGACAGCGACTGGATCCTTATTCCAAGCCGCAGCCTGTTCTGTTGAAAGATGCGCTGGTTATTAGAACATGCCCTTACGCTGAATCCCAAAAGCAGGGTCCATCTGAGTTCCAAGCAGAAGCGCCCGCCGAGCCTTCGGAAGGGTGAGGAACACATCTCTCACTGCCAGACATCAGGGTCAAATCACAGACAATATCTGTCACCCGTCCTGCTAAAGAGTCTTCAGACTAAAAGCCCCACGACACTGGCTCTTCTCCAGAGGACATGATGTCCAGTTTCCTTCCAGCAGCCGCCACCGCCACCCTCAACATTTCTCAGTTTGGTAACGTCTGACTTGCACTGTGTGCTATTTTTAAACGCAGTAGCAAGTCTGGCATGCGCCTCCTGCCCCATTCCATTTCATCCAGTTTCTGCCAATTACATGAGGATTCAAAAAAATTTAACACGTACTTACATAAAGCACGCCTTAGGTGCCAGACTCTGAGCCTTTCACAAGTATTAAATCACTTATCTTCATAACAACCCCATGAAGTAGGTGCTAATATTATCAACATTTTACAGAGGCAGAGACTGACAAATGAGCGAAGTAACGCGCCCAGATCCCTTGGCAGCCAGGACTGAAATTTAACTGAGCGTGCCTGCTCGGGACCACATTCTCTCCCCTCCTCCTCTCTCTCTCTCTTTGTCTTTTTAGGGCCACAACCCAGGAGTACACAAGTTTCCAGACTAGGGGTCAAACCTGAGCCACAGCTGCCGGCCACAGCCACAGCCACGCCAGATCCAAGCTGTGTCTGTGACCTACACCACAGCTCACAGCAATGCCGGATCCTTAACCTGCTCAAGGAGACCAGGGATCGAACCTGCGTCCTCTCGGATACTACTCGGGTTTGTTCCCACTGAGCCCCAGTGGGAACTCCAGGACTATATTCTCTCAACAATGGCACCCAGCTGTCTCAGGGAGCTGTCTGAGTCCTGATTCTGCCACTCTGTGTGGGCACCACCCTTCCCACCTGTGTGTGACCTACAGAGCTGACAGGCAGGCCTTCGTGCGTGCCTCCACGATGGAAAGAAACGTTGAGAAGGACGAGACCAGCGCAGACTGTTTTTACGAGAACATATCTGAAGCAAAGCCACGAGGACCCAACCAACAGCCCAGCAGGGAGAAGGCTCCCTTCTTCTACAAGCCCGCAGGGACCCCCACGTCCTAGAGAGAACTGCACCGAGGTACGTGATGTGGGGAAACCCTAGACCAGCGTGGGGGATGCTCCCCACCCCTCCTGGGGACAGGTGGCAAAGACTGACGTCAGTTTTGGTTGCCACAACGGGGGCGGGGTGTGGGAGGCGTGCTTCTGTCACCCGCAGGGTACAGACCCAAGAGGCTACAACACACGGGACGGCACCCACCCCTAACAAAGAGCCATGCAGCTGAAAAGGTCAGCAGTGCTGAGGCTGAGGAACCCTGTCCTGGATCGCCCACTCATAAAGTCAAAAACAATAACACATGGTAAGTTTTGACATGGTGGACGCCCCGAGGAAAAGGTCCCTGTGACTTAGTGAGACACACCGTTCACGGAGATGCTGGCACGCTAGCAAGGTGGAGGATGGGGCGTCCGCACTCTCCCACCTCTCCCCGCCTCACTCGACAATCAGCAACAGTAAGACGTCCAGAGGCTGCTTTCCATTCTGAAGTGTCATCTACTGCAGCTCTATTATTGTTCAAACATGTAGAGTAAGCAGACTATTTTTAACACAGGCAGTTGCTCCAAAATGCTCAGCATTAATGACTAGTTACGAGCGTTACACAATTATCATTTCAAATCATTCTAATTCCTCAGGTTCACTTGTTTGCATGCTTATGACAATGCTTGCACAGGAACTAACTTCTGATTTCTTCTCCTTAAGAGATAAATTTCAAATGTTATTTCGACGATGTGTTTTCTTGGTATGTCTATACTTTCATAAATAGCACAAAGATGATTTATTTGTTTGCAAATGGAGCACTGAGCAGAATGTCACCAAGTAATTACTACTTTTAAATTATTTTGATGTTTATAATGTTCACAAGAAATCAAAACTAAGGTATCTAATTTCTACCACAGCAACTCAGGATCCAAGCCACGTCTGCAAACTACACCACAGCTCATGGCAACACTGAATCCTTAACCCACTGATCGAGGCCAGGGATGGAACCCACATCCTCAGGGATACTAGTTAGGTTGGTTACTGCTGAGCCACAAGGGAAACTCCCTAATTCCTACCACTGTTTATTAGCTAAAACAATGTAAATACTAGAGAGGGAAGGAAAGAATCCAGGCATCTTCCACTTTCCTACAACTGTCTGATACATAACCTAGATGAGTCAGAAATCCCCAAATGCCCTCTGCCGCCCAGGTCACAATTACAAGCCAACGGCCAGAGACCTCTGTGCTTTCTGATTCTCAGTGGCCAGAGGACACTGTCTGAAGAATCATTCTGTCGCATGGTGACTGCAAAAGGTCTCCAGAATTCTTTCAGAAAGTACTGTGGAACATTACAGAATCAAGATAATACCAACGTCTTTCCGTCAAAGACCAGACAGGAAAACAACAGCAGCTAATTATCGTTGGGGATTCTTGATTCATTGCAGCCTGGGAGACCACACACCTTGGGGCCTCCTCAGCATCTCTGTGAAGTGTTACCGTAGAAGGTGGGCCTGTGTTAAGAGACTTGAGGGAGGCGTCAAGAAAGTAAGGCTTTGCTTTGAACTGGATGCTGTAAGAAAGCAGAGGTAATTCCACCAGTGGGCATCTTGATAAAGTCATCTAGGAGGCAGCAAGGGAAGCTGTAATGAGTCAAGAGGAGCAATCAGTCCCATTACCCAAGAACGTGGGAGATGTGGTCATTTTGCGGTGTGGAGGATGTGTGCGTTTTTGTCCACGATCCAACTTGATCATGGAGCAGTCTTGCTTTTTTTTTTCCTTGACCACTGCGGTTTTAGATCAGCCTTGTCTGACACTGGTAATTCTGTGAAATGGTTCCTGTTCAGCAAGAGAACACCAGGACCTAGGTGCGAAAGCCAGGCTGGCCCCCGGCTGGTTTTCTGTCTCTCAGTGAGAACATGAACCCAGCCGCAAGGAAAGGGAGGTTTGGTCTCCTGTCGTCTAAATCCACAAAGAGCCTGCCTCTGCTGGTCAGCACGCAGCCAACCTCCACGCTGGGTCCAAGGAGAAGTGTCACTTTGGAGACCTATGTCAACAATTTACACTAACTCGGAGTTCCCAACATGGCTCATGACTAGAAGCCATGAGGACTCGGGTTCAAACCTTGGCCTCAATCAGTGGTTTAAGGATCTGTCCTTGTCGTGAGCGGTGGCATAGGTCACAGACGTGGCTCGGATCTGGCATTGCTGTGGTGCAGGCTGGCAGCTGTAGCTCCAATTTGACCCCTAGCTTGGAAACTTCCATATGCCGCAGGTGCCACCCCCCCAAAAAAAAAAAAAATTACACTAAATCCTTAATGTGATTCTTCCCTTCTAAAAGCCGAATTTCTCATCTTGCTCACCTCCTGGGGGGAGATGGGAAGGGACCCACGTGGAGAGACACATCACAGCCTAGATGTCTACTGGGGCACCATCCCCGTGAGGCCAGACGCACGTTAGCTGCTGGAGGATTCCTGCTCTGCCTGACTCAGAGTGCTCCCCGCTTGGCTTGGACAGTGTCCGAGGCACCCAGGAAGAGGCCAGGGCTGTGGGGGGAGGGGGAACACTGGGGCACTGGGAGCCACAGCTCTTAGCAACAATCCAGAGATGTTCAGTCATTGCAACTGCTCTGGTACAGACCCCCGAGCATCACCATCGACCACTCCTGGCGTCAACAAAACATTCACCTTTGAGACTTGCTGGCTCCAGGCATGACAAGAAAGATTTTGTTATCTCTATTTTGTAAAAGAACGGGCCCATTCAAGTAGGCAAGCCTTGACACTGTGCTCACTCCTTACGCATTTTCCTACCCAATACCATAGTTTAAAATTTTTATATTATTTTCTTTGAAGTTTTATTAATTATAGTTGATTTACAATGTTGTGATATCTGTGCTGAACAACAAAGTGATTCAGTTATACATATACCCATATCCATTTTTTTTCCGATTCTTCTCCCATATAGTTTATTACAGAATATTGGACGGAGTTCTCTCAATGTTTTTTTTAAGTGGAAGTGTAGTTAATTGGCAATGCTGTGTTAATTTCAAGTGTGCAGTTTAAATATTTTAAAGAATGATGACACAAAAGAAATTATTTCTGAATGTGTTTCAAAGATCTTAAAGTTCTCGTTTACCTACAAAGATACATTTAACTTTTCTAAGAAGTAATGCCTCTGGTCATGACTTAATGCACAGAAAATTTAGTCATATTTACTAACTTAGAAATTACTAAATTGGCTAATAGTTAATTACTGTAATCAACCAACTAGACATCGACCAACCTACCATTAACCTTATTGCTTTTGGCTGCACATTTTTAAAACATTAATATTAGGGAATTCCCATTGTGGCTCAGCAGTAACAAACCCAACTAGTATCCATGAGGACATGGGTCTGATCCCTGGCCTCGCTCAGTGAGTTAAGGATCCAGCATTGCTGTGAGCTGCGGTGTAGGTCGCAGACGTGGCTCAGATCCCCAGTTGCTGTGGCTGTGGCATAGGCCAGCAGCTGTAGCTCCAATTCGACCCCTAGCCTGGGAACTTTTTAGGGTGTGGCCCTACAAAGACATAAATAAATAAATAAATATTCATCCTAGGCTATTAATTATTTTAATTGTTTGACTTTTAAAATTTGAAATCAGTACTGTCACTGGATAAACCTAAACCAAATATTTCCTAAATGTGGATCTCTTTAAACAGTTAGCTAGAGTTAAACATCTATTAGGTTAAGAAAGTTAAGTTCAGGAGTTCCCGTCGTGGCGCAGTGGTTAACGAATCCGACTAGGAACCATGAGGTTGCGGGTTCGGTCCCTGCCCTTGCTCAGTGGGTTAACGATCCGGCGTTGCCGTGAGCTGTGGTGTAGGTTGCAGACACGGCTCAGATCCAGCGTTGCTGTGGCTCTGGTGTAGGCCAGTGGCTACAGCTCCGATTCGACCCCTAGCCTGGGAACCTCCATATGCCGCGGGAGCGGCCCAAAGAAATAGCAAAAAGACAAAAAAAAAAAAAAGAAAAAGAAAGTTAAGTTCATTTTTAGCAACAAATTCACACCAGAATTAAAGTTCATCCTGCTTACACATCAGACTGTGGGGCTAAAGGATTGTTCTGGTAATTTATGCTCCCGTAGCCTTTTGAAACAATAAGAACGTTTGCTAAAGACATCTTCACTTTTTATTCTGAAAGCGTTTAAAGTTTAAAGAAGAAACACAAGAAGCCTAGAAAGCATTCCATGCACCCTCCGCAAGTTCACTCCTGAAACCACTGCTCTCCAACTGCTTATTTTCGGTGTGAGTGTTTTCTGAATCATCCATTCGAAAGTGAGTGGTTGACATCACACCCCTTAACCCTCAATACCTCCAAGCATGCCTCCCAAGAACAACGCCATTATCCAGCTGCAGAAATTGAATACCCATACATTCAAATTTCACCAACTGTCCTAAGACATGTTTTTACGGAAACCTTCTCCCCTCATCGACGTTGCGTTTGGTTTTCATGTCTGTTTTTGTCTTGAGTGGCACTGGCATTTTCCAAAAGGACAGGGCCTTCACAGAAGGCTCTCAATTTGGGCTGGCCTGAGACTGCCTCCTGATTATTTTCAGGTTGTGCACTTAGGGGAGGCAGAAGGGCCACGTTTGGCAGAAATGCCGGAAGTAAAGCTGTGTCCACGGCAGTTTGTCCCACTGTTGGTGGTGCTAACAAATCAGAATTTTCTTTTAAGCAGGGTGCGTAATGTTTCCTCTGGCCCATACGATGCATACAGACCCCCGTCGGCCTCATAAATAAAAGAGTGGCTTGAACG
Source organism: Sus scrofa (assembly GCF_054392235.1). Taxonomy (NCBI): domain Eukaryota; kingdom Metazoa; phylum Chordata; class Mammalia; order Artiodactyla; family Suidae; genus Sus; species Sus scrofa. The sequence continues at coordinate 9,030,511 of NC_139401.1, forward strand.
TTGTGTCATGACTCCCTCCCTAAGATCTGCGCCTCTGTTACATTTCTCTTCCACTCTCCTGAAGCAAATGGGTTCTGTCCATTTATTTTCATTTCCCATGAATAAAATGGGAACGAATAAACAGACTGACACAGATGGTTGTCAGCACGGTGATGATGACAACTGAGAACAGGTCTACAAAAATATCCAGCTCGCTAAACTTTCCATAGGAAAGCCTGCCTGTGGCCAACATGCCAAAAGCAATGGGGCTTGGAGGATATTTTTAGAAATTGATTATTTTAGCTGATTGCTGAGAGCAGACTAGCTGCCATGATGGAATACACATTAAACAATGCCTTAACGACCGCAAATTTTGAGCCAGCGGAACTAAAAATGGAAACCAAAGTTCTGCCCATAGATAGTCATTTCACACAGATCAGCGAGGGAATCTTGGGACCGTGGATTTGTTTGGCTCTGCTCTCCAACCCCTTGTGGCATGACTGACCTTAAAATTTCTCCCCAAGATCCTTTTCACAGCCTTGCCCAAATATCTCCCAGAAGCGAAGTTTCATACCTCCATTGGAAATTGCCTCTAGAGTCTCAGGATACCTCTAAGCATGAGAATTTAATCTGGGGGGGCGGGGTGTTGGGGACATGGCTCGGATCGTCAGTGTCGGAAAATGAGACACATGACCACGGGGAGATCTCGACAAGGCTCTTTACTTCTGCAGAAGGGTGCGGGTGCTCAAAAACCACGGGCAAAGAAGAAAAGACCCTCCCATGTGTCCCTAACACAGGGGATGCACCTTCCCCCTTCCCATGGGTCAGGTCAGGGCGCACATTTTTCCCGGGTGGCTAATTTGAAACAAATTGTTACTGGGAGAAGAGGGAAAGAGGAAGGAGTCACAGGAGGGTGTTTCAGCCGAAACCAAAGCAAAATGGAGTCACCAAGATTTCCTTTGATAGAAAAGATATTATGCTACTCTCCACAGGGGGCACCTGAAATCTCTCCCTAAATAATTTTTCTGGTCCCAACCTGTGAAGAAATAAGAACAACAGGCCTTTCCTAAAAATCTACTGTGGGTGGGAGCACACAGTGGGGAGGGAGAAAGAGGTCAGAGTTGGTGGCGGTGGCGGGGGGGGGGGGGGGGGGGGGGGGGCGGGGGTGAGTCCAATCCACTGAGTTTTCATTTAGAGAACGTTTCTCTAATCTACAAAATTCTCACTACAACCTCTGGCTCCTCCACTGCATTCTTCCAAAGGACAGCCTTCCTAGTTCCTAAGAGTTTTGGAGACGTTGTACTTTTTATCAATTCATTCATTGTTGAATGAATGTACAAATGAATAAATATCTTGTTTTGAGTTCCCATCGTGGCTCAGTGGTTAACGAATCCGACTGGGAACCATGAGGTTGCAGGTTCGATCCCTGGGCCTTGCTCAGTGGGTTAAGGATCTGGCATTACTGTGAGCTGTGGTGTAGGTTGCAGACGTGGCTCGGATCCCAAGTTGCTGTGGCTCTGGAGTAGGCAGGCGGCTACAGCTCCGATTCGACCCCTAGCCTGGGAACCTCCATATGCCACGGGAGTGGCCCAAGAAATGGCAAAAAAGACCAAAAAAAAAAAGGAATTCCCACAGTATTCCTGTGGCCACTCAAACTATAACTTTGTTGTCATATTATATTAAAATACTTGTTTTCCCCTTTTGTCAATGCCTTATTCATTCCACACTCAATTCGGGCAATACACAGATGATAGTAAATATGTCATCTGGGCAGTGCTTGGCAGAATTACAGATCAGCGTTGCAGTATTCTAGTGAATCTGTTAGCTCCTGCTGTATAACAAGCACCCACAAAATTCAGGAGCATACAACAGTAAGCACTTACTAGCTCACAGCACTGTGGGTTGGCTAAGGGTTGGTTGACCAATGTTGGCTTAAGGGACAGGGACAAGGCTCTGCTGATTTGGACGGGGCATGTTCACAAGTCCAGGAGTCAGCTGGCTCAAGCCTGCTCTTCAAGCCTCACTACATCACATCCACTAATATCCCACAAGCCAAAGCAAGTCACGTGGCCAAGCCCAACATTAACAGCATGAGCAAGAATGTTCCCGGAATGAAAGCAAAGGCAACAGATCCACCTGGAAAATAACCCAACCTAGAGCACCCTCGCAACACACAAACTAGCTTCCAGTTTTTTCCCCCACTTGTGAACTATAGAAATAAACTTTCACTCTCCAGAGATATCATACTTATTCTGACCTCTGGGATTTGCATGTGCCACTCCTCTGCCTAGAACCACCCCCCACCCCCCACCCCCGCGCCCCCACCTTCCTCCCTTCGTATGCCATGAATCCATTTCTCCCTTGTTTATTTTCTGGGCAACGTCAGCAGCATGTGGACATTTCAGGGCCAGAAATCGAATCAGCACCATAGCAGCAACCTGAGCCACTGCAGCAGCAAGGCCAGACCCTTAACCCAATGCGTCACAGGGAAGTCCGATAAATCCATTTCTATCATGTGTCAGGTTAACTCTTGCTCTTTCTTCCTGACGAAGCCATTCTAGAAGCATCTAGGATCCCAGAATCCAAGAGAGTTGCCAACCCCAGATTCTCCCATATATCTACCGTCCACTATGCTTCCACCATGGTACCTATGGTATATCTGAAAAGTGTCCATTCCTCTCTCATCGCGCATGGAAATCTCTCTGAGTTCAGACGGCATCCTTCTTACTAACCTTCGTGCCCCCAGTTCCTAGATCAGTGTCCGGTACACAGCAATCCTCAAAGTCTTTGTTGGATGAATAATTATATCCAGCCAACAAACAAGTGAAACATGAACACTGACCTGCCCACAATATATGAAGATGTGCTACACACTGATATTTTCTTTCTCCATTTTTGTTCTTACAAATGTTAAAAAACAAAAATAAGAGTTCCTACTGTGGCTCAGCGAGTTAAGAATCCAACTAGTATCCATGAGGACAGGGATTCGATCCCTGGCCTCACTCAGTGGCTTAAGAATCCAGCGTTGCTGCAAGCTGTGGTGTAGGTTGCAGACATGGCTTAGATCTGGCACTGCTGTAGCTGTGACATAGGTACGTAGCTGCAGTTCCAATTCAAACCCTAGCCCAGGAACTTCAATATGCCACATGTGTGACCCTAAAAAGCAAAAAAAAAAAAAATTAAATTAAATTAAAAAATTAAAAATAAAAATAGGAGTTCCCATTGTGACTCAGCAGGTTAATGACCCAACATTTTCTCTGGGAGGATGAAGGTTCAATCCCTGGCCTTGCTCAGTGGGTTAAGGATCCAGGGTTGCTGCAAGCTGCAGTGTAGGTTGCAGATGCAGCTCAGATCTGGTGTTTCTGTGGCTCTGGTGTAGGCTGGCAGCTACAGCTCTGATTCGACCCCTGGTCCAGGAACTTCCACGTGCCACAGGTGCAGCTGCAAAAAGAAAAAAAAAAATTTAACTCTGCTTATGGAGGGTTATAGATTCCAATCAAACACAGAGCTCAGACTCAATCTGAGTAATACACACCACAGCAAAAACAAAAAACAAAACAAAACAAAACAAAAACTATTTGGACCAAAAATAAACTATAACTTGTAGTTTGAAGTCTATAAGTCAGGATATATATTTTTTTTTATATTTACAAAATACTCTCATTACATGGGGACACATCATTTTTCCAAACTGGAACTCTTGGTTTTATTCAGTCTAGTAAGTTACCTCTTCCTCCAGCCCATCCTTAATAAAAGCTCTAAAACAAAATGTCTGCAATGACTGAATGCTCATTCTTTTTTAAAATTTTTTTATTAAAGTGTATTTGATTTATAATCTTGTGCCAATTTCTGCTGTACAGCAAAGTGACTCAGTTATACACATACAAACATTCTTTTTTATATTCTTCTTCATCATGGTTTATCCCAGGAGATTGGATACACAGTTCCCTGGGCTAAACAGTAGGACCTTGCTGTTTATGCTTCCTAAATGTTATAGCTTGCATCTACTAACCCCACACTCACATGCTCGTTCTTTTTTTTTTTTTTTAAGGGCCGTATGCATGGCATACAGAGGTTCCCAGGCTAGAGGTCCATTCAGAACTGTAGCCGCCAGCCTACACCACAGCCACAGTAACGCGGGATCCAAGCCGAATCTGCGACCTACCCCATAGCTCACAGCAACACCGGATCCTTAACCACTGAACAAGGCCAGGGATCGAACCCACGTCCTCATGGATGCTAGTTGGGTTCGTTAACTGCTGAGCCACAACAGGAACTCCACATGCTCATTCTTAAAAAAAAAAAAAAAATTGCTCGTAGCAAATCCATGGCTGCCTGCTCATCTAAATACAGCTGACATTTGTCTCTCACAGGTCTTGGTAAAAATAGGGGCTTCTCACACAGAGTTACAGGCTTCTAGATGACATCAGAAGCACTCGTCTATTTCACATCATCGCTAAAAAAAAGCACTTCCTCATAACTCCATTCATCACAGCTAAGCCACTGGTCCTGCTCCTGTCCAATGGAATGCATCCGTTTTCTCAATGCACTGCAATAATTTCCATGGACATTAAACTCATGGTGGCAGTGATTCTCAGAAATAGCCATCAGCAGCCGCTCCTCTAAAGCATTTACTTAGGCTCATGATAGGAAGATCCACAACCTTCTGACAGGGGCTGGGAAGAGGATTTCAGCAATCCACGGAGCCCTGCAATCAATAACTAATTTGTCGCTGCCAAGTGGCTTCTTCGGAGCACAGACACAGAGGAATCGGCGGGATGAAATGTCTATTACGAGGTCTCCCATCCACGCACTTAGCTCTGGAGGAAACTGTATGAGCTTGGGCGAGGCCATCAATGGCTTAATAAGCAGGACGGAAAATAACGTACCTGGATGTCTGCGACCATTTCTTTTCCTTTGGTATTAAAAACTAGTTTTACTGGATTATTTTATAGGATCCTTATTGTCGTGGTGTGTAATTAAAGCATGACTGACAATACCGCGACATTATTTTCACGTGTACGACGTACGGGTTCAACATGTGTACACGTCGCAAAATGATCTCCGTAAGTGGCGTTACCATCTGCCACGATATGACGTTCCTGTCTTTTCCTTGTGGTGAGAAGTTTTAAGATTTCCTTTCTTAGCATCTCCCGAATGTGCGATACAATACCAGTGACTGTCGTCACCGTAGGGTAACAGCCATGCGTTGCATCCGCACGTCGCATTTATTTAATATCTGGAAGGACGTTCCTCTTGATCCCCTTCAGCCACTTGGCCCATCCGCCAACCCCCTTCCCTCTGCCAACCGTGTGACTACTTCTGGTAGCCGTGGTCTCATTTGGAGACGTCTGGAGACGTTTTCAGTTGTACCTGGAAGGGTAGGGATACTGGTCCCTGGTGAGGAAAGGCCAGGGAGGCTCTGAAACATCCTAGAGTGCACGAGGCGGCCTCCCTTCCACCACATGACAACAAAAATTATCCAGCCCGTCATATCAACAGCACCAAGAATGAGGGACCCTGCCTTGCGGAAAGTTAGCAGACATAATATTCAGAACTTCGCTGCCCAACATGGGAGCCACTAACCACCTGTGGCAACAGAGCTTTTGAAATGTGGCAACCCCAAACCGAGAGGCACAGTAAGCGAAAAACACACGCTAGACATCCAAGACCTAGGATGACAAAAAAGAATGTAGACTACCTTAATGTTTTTATAACGATTAGGTATTGAAATGATAGTATTTTGGATACTGGGCTAAGGAAAATATTATTTCAATTAATTTCATCTCTGTATATTTGTAAAATATATTTACTAAAAAAAAAGTAAAGTTTTAGGTTCCACTCATATCGCATATCTTTATGGGAAGCACTGGGCTAGGAGTTCCTTTCATTGCCTTGATGACAGACTGTCTCTATCCATGAAACCTACATTTCAATAAGTGATTCACTCAAAGCAAATTTAAATTCATACAATACACAGTTTGTGTCCAGATATGGTGAATACAAGTGCAAGCTATTTAATCAGATCAAAGATACATGAGCTGCAAGTTTCCCTGTTGATACTGATTTACGAAACTGGGCCGAGGTTAAAAAAGCAGAGTCATGAAACTACATTTTTCTTTATGCTTAAATGGTTAGAAATTAATTCATTAGCAAAACGTCCCACAGGTCAACAGATCAAAAAGCTGGAAGGTGAACACACAGCGGGGCTTCCGATAGCAGGCAAATGCTTCCAAGGGGCAAGCAGAGCATCTAGCTCATTAGAAAGAATGACCCTGAGAAGAGCAGCAAAATCAGACAAATCCATTAACGTGATCACCCATCAGGCTCAAAACCCCTCTCTACGTAGTAATATAAGGACAGTGCTGGAGAGCAGAGGCTGCGGGGATTCACGTGAAAAGTGAATAAAAAAGTGATAAACAGATGGAAAGACAGGATAAACGGATGGAAAGACTAAATACGAATCTGGACAATGGGAGGTGGTGTTGCAAATGAGAGTTCAGAGTGGGGATCAGAATCCCTGAGGCATGGGACTTGGGCCTGGGAAGAAAGGCAGACTTTGGACCAACAAAGGGTGTATATCGTGCACAGGCTCTAGGAAGGGGAAGCCGAGTGGGCCGACCCTCAGAGCGGAAACAGGTCCGAGGTTCCTGACGGAGACGACAGGGGCTGACGGAACAAGGCTTTGCCTTCATTTGGGGAAGCTGAGAGTGAAGACCAAGTTCTTTGTCTTAAGGACCAGGATGAGAATTGGGAACTTCATTCCACAGGCACTGAGGACCCCGGAAGTGCCATGCACGAGGGAGAAGGCGTCAGGAGGACCGTATTACAGGCACGGGCAGGAGAGGGGCTGGAGAGCAAAGGAGAGGCAGGAGGACAAAACGTGCCGTGCAGAGGTACCGGGGGGCTGGCAGCACGCCTGAAGGAGAAGGCACTGGGAGCAGAGAAGAAGGATGACTCGACGTTGCGCCTGAGCCTCTGGGACAGAGGAGCCTCCCAGACATAGCAATGAATTTAAGAGAAGGCATGAACCGCGCAGGATTTATCGTCAACAAAACCCTAAGGAAGGGGACACGCAGCCCTGCAGATGAAATGTGCTGACAGTGAGAACACCTTGATGCCTGAGACATATTAAGGATATTAACTGATAACGGCATTTAAATTTAAATGTGTTACAAAACATCCTATCTCCTAATCTCCAAAGACACGAAGGCCAGTGATAAAGCCAGTCTACCTCGGATGCAGCAGGAAGTCCATCTCCCTTGGAAAAAAGGACAACTGGTTAAAGACAGAGATAATCGGACAAAATAACTTTTCCTGAACACTGTTAATCCCTTCCTGACCATCCAGCATTTTCAGAGTAGGATCTAAGATTTTACGTGACATGAAATTCAGTGTTTCCACCATTTTCTTCATAGAAACACAGAATCATAAGGGAGGAGGAAAACGAGCATTACAAAAAATTCATTTTGGGTAAAACAAAGAAAGTTAAGCCCCAGACCTCAGGATATCAAAATGATCACCAGTGCAAATGGAGACTGATGAGGGTGGGCGAGGAGAGGGAAGCAGACAAACCACAGGAACGATGCAGCAGCTCGAGACTTTCAAAGAGCCAGCAGAAGCATGATGCTCAAACACAGTGGGCACAACCAGGACACGTGTGGTCTGTTTGCAGGAAGAGCAGTCAGGGTGAACCCGCTGGCAGCAGGAGCGTCCTGCACCAAATTAACTTTCAGAAGCAGGAAAAGTAAAACTACATGAAGAATCACCTGAACAAGTCATATCTGAAGGCACTGTTCTCTCTCTATGACAGCAGGAAAAACAAAAGTTTGAATTGTTAAAGAAATCTTTTTTTTTTTTTCTTGTCTTTTTAGGGCAGCATCCATGGCATATGGAAGTTCCCAGGCTAGGAGCCAAATCAGACCTGCAGCTGCCAGCCCACACCACGGCCACAGCAATGTCAGATCTTAGCCGAATGTGTGACCTAAGCCACAGCTCACAGCAATGAGAGTGAGTGAGGCCACTGAGTGAGGCCAGGGATCGAACCCACATCCTCATGGGTACTAGTCAGGTTTGTTACCACTGAACCACAATGGGCACTCCATAAAGAAATCTTTTTTTTTTTTTTTTGTCTTTTGTCTTTTTAGGGCCACACCCGTGGCATATGGAGGTTCCCAGGCGACAGGTCTAATCAGAGCTATAGTGGCCAGCCTACGCCAGAGCCACAGCAATGCGGGATCCAAGCCGTGTCTGCAACCTACACCACAGCTCATGGCAATGCCGGATCCTTAACCCACTGAGCAAGGGCAGGGATCGAACCCACAACTTCATGGTTTCTAGTCAGATTCATTAACCACTGAACCACAACAGGAACTCCAAGAAATCTTTTTAAATAAGTCTTTTTCATTGGCTGAGAATAAAGGATAAATAAATTCATATGTAAAAACCTGGTTTAAGGGAAAAGGTGAGCTATCCTGGCACAAGAAAATATCCAGAAATAAAGAATATACATTGCAGAAATCAATTATCTTTCTTTTTTAATTTCAGGTGAACGAGTAATTTTTTACTATATCTCAAATTCAATAGCTTTCTTTTTTCTTTTTTTTTCTTCTATGTAAAAGACACAAATTAGAAGATATAATGAAAGACAAGGCACCATTTAAAATAGCAATAGGAGTTCCCACTGTGGCTTCCCATTGTGGTATAGGTCGCAGACGCGGCATGGATCCCATATTGCTGTGGCCGTGGTGTAGGCCGGCAGCTGCAGCTCAGATTCCACCCCTAGCCTGGGAACCTCCAGGTACGACCCTATAAAGCTAAATAAATAAATAAATAAATAAATAAAATAGCAATAATAAAAATAAAATGCTTAGAATTAAACTTAAGAAATATATAAGGAATTTAGAAAGATAATTTTTTAGTTCTTCTGGGGTGGGGGAGAAGAAAATTTAAATACTTGAAGGGCATTCCAAGTTGCTGAGCATGACGAATGCTGGAATCAGCATTATAACATGATTGTCCCCAAATCTATCTAAAACAGAACCCAAAGGATGTGGTTTTTTTGGACGTAGGTAACCTGGTCCTAAGTTTCCTAGGGAACTAAAGATAAGTAAGAATAGTCAACAAAAATCTAAAGCAGTTCAATCATAAAATGAGAACCACTCAATCTTCAAAAAGGCAAAGATTTTAAGAGACAATTCATAAGGGAAAGATAGTCAAAGGAGCACATGTAAAAATGTTCAATGTCATCATTTAGGCATCAATAAAATGCAAAATAAAACCACAGTGTGATACCACCATATACCCACCCCATAGGAGGAAAATTAAAAAGACTGACAGTATCAAATGATGCTGAGGAGAGAGGGCAACTGAAACCGTTGAGGAGCCTGAACTGGTGCCGCCACCTTAGAGAGGCACTGGGGGGCTCTTCAAAAGCTAAAAATCTATCCTAGGACCCAGCCATTTTACTCATTTGTAGTTGCCCCCTCCCTCCAAAAAAGAGAAAGAAAGCACATGAGCCACAAAATAAACGATGCAAGAAGGCTCACACAGCAGCTTTATTCGTAATGGCCAAGGACTACAAACAGTGCAGCTGTTGCTTCATCAGACAATAAAGAAACCAAATGTGGTACATTCAGAAACGGAGTATCATTCATCAATAACAAGCAAACTACAGACACATGCAACTAAGTGTCCAAGACATTATGCTTCGTGAAAGAAGCCTTCCACAGAAGCACGCGTATCCTGTGAAGCCAGAACAGCCGTAGCTTCTGGGGCGGTGAATGTGCGGACTGACTGGCAAGAGGCTGGAGGGGATTTTCTGGGGTGATGCTCTCCTTCGTAGGTTGAAAAGAGTCTGGGTTACACAAGCACATGCATTTGTCAAAACCCAGTGAATACGCGCCTAAGATTTATGCATTTCACTGTGTGTAAGTTTGAGCTCAAAATAAAAAATACTACAAATACTGAACTTTAGTTAATGCTAATGCATGCTAAACTATTTAGGGGGATGTGTACTCCTGTCTCAAATTTACTCTGAAATGCATCCAAAACAAAAAGATGAATCAGTGTATAGAGGATAGATATGTACTAAAGCAACATTAGTAAAGTGTAAGTGATAGAATCTATGTGGTGGCAAAGGGGTATTCACTGTAAAATTCTTTCAACATTTTATATGTTTGAAATTTTTCTTTCCTAAAATACTGAAAAAAGTCTGAAGAAAACTAAACTAGTAATGAACCCTTATAGCATGTTAAAACTCATTTATGATAGACACCAAATTTAACATAAATTCTAAGATCAACAGAATAGAGTCGAAAATTCAGGAGTAGAACCCACCAAATATGGAAATTGAGTGCTATCAATAAGTATACAATTTCAGCTACACAAGATAAGCTCTAGGGAGTTCCCACTGTGGCTCAGTGGTAACAAACTTGACTAGTAACCATAAGGATGCGGTTTCAATCCCTGGCCTCACTCAGTGGGTTAAGGACCCGGCATTGCCAGGAGCTGTGGTGTAGGTCACAGACACGGCTTGGATCCTGCATCGCTGTGGCTGTGGTGTGGGCCGGCAGCTGTAGCTCCCATTCTAGCCCTAGCCTGGGAACCTCCATATGCTGTCGATGTGGCCCTAAAAAAAAAAAAGAAAAGCTAAGTTCTAGAGATCTGCAGTACAACACCGTGCCCATAGTTAATGATAATGTATTGAGCACTTAAAAATTTAAGAGGGTAGATCTCATGTTAAGTGTTCTTAGCACCGTTTAAAAAATTATGGAAATCCAGTATATGTTACAGGTGGCAATGACTTTTCCCTATCAGAAGAGAAAAGATGGATTATTTAATAAACAGTGTTGAGACAAATGGACTGCCCTCTAAGAGTCATGTATCTGGATCTATGCCTCACCCCTTATGGCAGGATAACTCCCAAACAGATCAAATATTTAAATATGTGTAAAATGCAGAATGAACTAATAAACCAAACAAACCACAGGGTAATTCTTCTTTTAGCACTAGAGGGGAGAAGTCCTTTCCAACTATGACCAAATGACAGAAGTAATAAAAATACTGATGAATTCAACCACATAAAAGTCAGAACTCCTCAGGGCAAAACTGCAACAAGCAAAGTCAAAGACAGATGACAAACTGGGGAGAAACTGTAATATATCACAAAGTTAATTTCTCTCATAAACAGGTAACTCATAGATATAATGTCAGCAACTCAAAAGGAAAAAAAAAAAAAACGGGAACTATACGAACAAAGAATTCACAGAAAAGGAAAGACAAATGCTTTTTAGTCCCATGAAAATATCCTCAACCTCAAACACATAATTGAAAAAAATATATCTCTGTGTGGTTTTAATTTGCATTTCCATCAGAAGTGAAAAAAGAAAGCTGTAGAGTCGATCATTCATTTTAAAAAGGAGAGAAAGAAAACAGAGATGCATATACATAACACATATAAAAATTTGTTTTACATTATTGTTTAAGGCTCCAGAAAGGAACACCAGCAATAAAAACATGCATTGCCTGTTCAGAGTAGCAGGGAGATTTCTTCTGCAGTATAATTCCCTTTTCTATTTTTGAATTCTTCATCTTGTAAATGTACTACCTAATAAGAAGTAAGATTTTTTTAAAGTGAAAGAATTCTATTGCAAGCAAAGGCAGCAGAGAATAGGAGGCAGCCCAAGTCTTAGACCACCTCTGCAACTAAGGAACTAGGTGAACCTGGGCCAGTCTTAGAATCACTGACTATCCTGGCTGCAAAGAAGCTCAGGAGTAGTCTCATCCCTCATTCGTATTCTATTAGAATAGGAAACAAAGCAGAATGATTTAAGTGGCTTCGCCAAAGTCATACGCAGTCAGTTTAGGGCAGAGCCAACAAAAGCTGTTGATGTGTCAGTTTGTAGTTAGGATGGAAGTGTCATTAAGAGATGAAAAGAGAAAGGAGTTCCCATCATGGCACAGTGGTTAATGAATCTGACTAGGAACCATGAGGTTGCAGGTTCAATCCCTGGCCTTGCTCAGTGGGTTAAGGATCCGGCATTGCCGTAAGCCGTGGTATAGGTTGCAGACGTGGTTCGGATCCCGCATTGCTATGGCTCTGGCGTAGGCCGGCGGCTACAGCTCCAATTCGACCCCTAGCCTGGGAACCTTCATATGCCACAGGAGCGGCTCTAGAAAAGGCAAAAAGACAGAAAAAAAAAAAAAAAGAGAGAGAGAGAGATGAAAAGACAAGCCATGGAGACTGGGAGAAAGTATTTGTAACCATAGAAATGACAAAGAACTTGCATCCAGAATGTATAATGAACTCTCACAACTCAACAGTAAGAAAGAAAAGAGATTAGCACCGGGAAAGATACTCAGCCTCGTCAGCCATCAGGGAAATACAAATTAAAACCATTGTGCATCCATTAGAATGGCTAAAGCATTTTTTTTTTAATGATATTTCCAAATGGTGGAAAGATTACAGAGCAGCTAGAATTCTCATACATTGCTTGCATATAAAATGCAGAAGGGTACAGAAACGCATCAGAAAATAATCTGGCAGTTTCTTAGAAAGTTAAACGTATACTTACCATATAACTCAAAAACCTGCACACAAATGTTTATACAGCTTTTCATAATCACCAAAAAACTACAAAAACCATGGAAATGTCCTTCAACTCTTGCACATCCATACAATGGAATACAACTCAGAGGTACAAAGGGACTACTGATACGTGCAACAAGCTGGATAGATCTCAAAGACACAATGTTGAGTGAAATCAGCCAATCTCAAAGGCTACATACTGGTGTTCCCTTGTGGTTCAGCAGGTTAGGAATCCAATGTTGGCGTTACCGTTGTGGCTCAGTGGTCATGACCCAACTAGTATCCATGAGGATGTGGGTTCGATCCCTGGCCCTGCCCAGGAGGTTAAGGATCTGGTTGCCATGAGCTGTGGTGTAGGTCTCGGATCCCGTGTCGCTGTGGCTGTGGTGTAGGCCCGTGGCTGCAGCTCTGATTCAACCCCCAGCCTAGGACCTTCCATAGGCTGCAAGTCCAGCCCTAAAAAAGACAAAAAAGGAAAAACATCCAACATTGTCGCTGCAGAGGCTTCAATCCCTGGCCCAGGAACTTCCACGTGCCATAGGCACAGCCAAAGAAAGAAAAGACGATATATGACGTGATTCCATCTGTTTGACATCCTGGAAAAGGCAACACTGGAGGAGTGAAGAACAGACAAGCAGTTGCCAGGAGTTCAGTGGGGGGGAGAGGTGGACTAAAGCGGGAAGCAGGAGGGAATGTGGGGGGTACAGGGACTGCGCTGCCTCATGACTGTGGTGCTGCACACACAATCCCATGCCTTGTCAAAAACCCACAGACCTGCACACCACAGAGTAACTTTAACTGTGTGTGAATTGAAAAATATTTTTTTAAATGAGAGTCTTGAATCGAACTGTAAACATTCTTCCACGAAAAGGAAAACAATTCACTGCCAAGGACCAGCAGGGATTTGTATTATACATGGGAGGTTTGTTGTTGTTGTTGTTGTTGTTGTTGTTGTTGTTTCTTATTTTCATTTGAAAAAAAAAAAAAAACATGAACAGCTATGGAATTCACAACAAAATGACAATCTGGAGATACAAGAAGTCCTGAACAGGGTGTGAAAATAATGGCTCAGAATCTCATCTCATTTGGAAGTGCTAAACAAACAGCAAAATGGAGCCAGTCCCAAACGCCCCTGTTTAAAGTTTGTTATCATAGTTTTAAACTCCTTTTTATTGAAAGGTGGAATCGCTGCTTGGGCAGAGTCTGGATGTCCCCCACATATCCGTCTGCCTCTCTCACAGAGGATTCTCGTGTCATTGGGATTATCCAGAGACACACTATCCTTCAACTCCTTTCCTGTTTAGTTTCGATCTCTTTTATTCCATAAACTTGAGGGAAAATACGCCTCACATAGTGTCTCTTAACGCTTCAGAGGTGTATATTCTTTTGAGCATCTGATTAAGCGATGACCCTATGTGCAAGGACTTTAAAAATTAAGTCCATAAATACCCCCACAGGCACAATTCTAGTAACAGCGACAGACATTCAAAGACTCCCTGAGTCCCAGGGATTGGGGGATTCCAGGATTCCGGGCATGCAAAGCTCCGGAGTGGAGTCCTGGGTTCAGACCCTGGCACTGCTACTTAAGAGATGCATGAGCTTGGGCGAGCAGTGATCCTCTCTCTGCCTCAGTCTGCGCATCTGTGGAGTGCAAGTAAATAGAATCCTAGTGCTGCTAGGATTCAGCCGCACCTTGCCCAGGAAGCCTCCACAAAAGGTGCTGAGAGGAGGAGGATGAAGCGCTGCGGGTCGCTGCCAGCCATGGCTGCGAAGGGAAGCTTCTCCCGATGCAGAAACGCAGTGTTGTAGAGGATGTGCGACTCCACCGTCTTTCATTTTCCAGCCCTCGACTGAGGTCTATAACCACTGATCCACCATGTGCGCTAGTAAGAGTTACCAAACTAAACCTTTACCTAAGACTCTAATTCAGGTTTCGACTCAGACGTCTGTTGCCCAAAACCCCCTACTTAGCAACACTGCAGAGTCTCTCCCTGGCTCTCAGGCCTGTGGATGCTGAGCCTTCTCCCAGGCTTCAGGAGCGACGCTTCCTGAGGCTGCTGCATCACCAGCATGACCATGATTTGGGATGCTCTGAACTGCTGTCGTCCTGGATTTGGATCATTTACATATCGTAAATATATATGGAATGGTCTCATCTCTACCAATTTTGTTTATTGAGAGTCCTTGGAGGAAGCCAAGAGCAACAATGCCAGCAACCATATTTTGCCCCTATGTCCCGAATAATTGGGTTTTAAGTCATGTACGTCATGCTTGAAATGGAAGTCATCCATAGTCTGACTGCTGTAGTGGACACAGACATAATCCCAAAAACACACTTATGGGGGAAGGTTCAGCACTAACACGCAGTGTTTGCTTTGGCAGAGGGCAGAAGTATTGTTTAGCCACCACCGGAAAGTAGGAGTCGGTACTACAGATGGAGAAGTGAATAGTCTCTTTGCTCTGCCTGAATGAACTGCAGGAAAACACACACACACACACCACACACACACACACACACACACACACACACACACACATCAGAACCATTAGATGGCTAAATGCGAATGGAGGCATCTTCACCTTTCATCTGCAAAGTGAACAAAGCTCTCTGCACTTTTCCCCATGTGTGAACTCCAAGCATTTCCTTGGCCTCCTATAGACCAGGGTCATGGGACATTTTCATAAAGAGGCACACGCTTCAGGGTTTCAGGCAACAGGGTCTCTGTCGCAGCCACTCAGCTCTGCAGCTGAGGGAGCCACAGATCACACATAAACAGGTGGGCATGACTGTGTCCCAGTAAAATTTTATTCACAAGACAGATGATGGATCTCTGGCTGAAGCTTGCCGACCCTGCCCGTGGCATTGGGAGAATCACAGGACAAAGACAACGGGGGTAACAGCATTACGATCATCCTCGGCCCAGTACTGTTTCTCCTCCACGAGGTCCTGACTCTCCTCCACGAGGTCCTGACGATACTCTCGGCAAACAGGAGGCAGAGCAAATACGACACGGCTCAGTGTGTCGTTGACAGAGGCAAGTTCCCAAGAAACTAAGAGACTAGGAGGCCGTGTGGCCATGGGGTGCAGGGACCAGGAGTAGCCCTCAGCGACCCTGACCGTGAGACTGCTCTCTATCACTCAGAGAGCTGTGGAAACCTCAGCCCAACGGACATATGTACGGTATCACTGTCACGTCACCACACTGTGTCCCCCGCGATAAGCCAAACCTTTTTATTGCTGAGATATTAAAAAATGCTAGGGGAGGAGTTCCCATTGTGGCTCAGTGGTTAATGAATCCAACTAGGAACATCAAGTTGCGGGTTTGATCCCTGGCCTTGCTCCAAGGGTTAGGAATCCGGCGTTGCCGTGAGCTGTGGTGTAGGTCGCAGACGCGGCTCGGATCCTGCGTTGCTGTGGCTCTGACGTAGGCCAGTGGCTACAGCTCCGATTCGACCCCTAGCCTGGGAACCTCCATATGCCACGAGAGCGGCCCAAGAAATGGCAAAAAGACAAAAAAAAAAAAAAAAAAAAAAAAAAGCTAGGGGGGAAATAGAGAGGCATTCATTTATGTTATTGTAAGTTTTTAAAAATGACTCCCCTGAAAGGCTATTTTCATCTTTTCTGTCTGGCCATTACCATTTTGATCTTCTGGTTGTGAAATACATGTTTGCCATTTGTCTGAAGAACAGTGCAACCCTCTCTGATCCATCACACAGCCCTGTTCTTCCCGACCTCACAGCTCCTCGGGAAAATGACGGATGAGACAGGCACTCGCGGGCACAGCGTCCTGGCCTTGTGCAGGGAGCCCTGGGCCCTCAGTGTGTCTGCCTCCAACGGCCGGGCACCGCCTGGCACACAGCAGAGAGGGAGACTCGAGAGGGGTCTGCAAAGACGAATCACCGCCTTCACAACCAGACGCTTCCATTAAGGCTGTTTCCCAAGCAATTTAGTGAACTAATTTCTGGAAGGTAATTTGAGTCTTGCAGTCTGATGATGCGATGAAATGAAAACCTTCAGAGAGAGAGAGACTCTACAGGTATTCTATCTCCTGATCACAAGTCAACCTCTGTGATCTCTCAGGACTCCACCGAAGGGGCTATCTGTGTCCAGTGCCCTCTGATCATACTTTCAAATACTCTTGATCAGGGAGTTCCCGTTGTGGCTCAGTGGGTTAAGAACCCAACCAGTATCCATGAGGATGCAGGTTTAATCCCTGGCTTTGCTCAGTGGGTTAAGGATCCAGCATTGCCACAAGCCGAAGTGTAGATCACAGATGCAGCTCGGATCTTGCATTGCTGTGGCTGTGGCATAGGCTGGCAGCTGTGGCTCCAACTCGATCCCTAGCCTGGGAACTTCCATATGCTTCAGGTGCGGCCCTAAAAAGAAAATAAATAAATAAATAAATAAATAAATAAAAATTTTAAAAAGTATTCTTGATCAAATCAGTAAAACTGTAGTCCACAGCTTCTATGAGTCCTGTGACCCAGGGCTGAGTCGAATCCTGTCTCCATTAGAGAGGAACCATCCCCAGCCTACCTACTATGACTTGGAATGCAGGTCACTAATCTTCTCACAGTCAGTTTCCTCACCTGTAAATTGGGAAAAATTAGGAGTTCCTCAGTGGCCTAGTAGTTAAGGATTTGGCATTTCACTGCTGTGGCTCAGGGCACTGCTGTGGCATGGGTTTGATCCCTGACATGGGAACTTCTGCATCCCTTGGGCATGGCCAATAAATAAATAAATACATAAAACAGGAAAAATAGCAACTGCCTTACCTGGCATACACACACACACACACACACACACACACACACACATTTACCTGCTTACATATGTGCATAACTACATATGCAAACTTTAAAAAAAATTTTTTCCTTAGGTGCACCGTGACTGTTTGGGGTCTAAGTGCCGAGAGTACAAGTGGCTTCATCACCATGCCTGCTGGCAGGGCTTACAGGATGCTAGGAGTTGTATCTGCCAGCTTTTAAGAGCTTCATAATTGCCAAGAACCGTTCCAGGTATTCTGCCTTGATTATGCCCAACTCTCATGCTTCTGAGGGAGTTAGAGCTGTTCCCACTGCATAGCTGAGTCTACAGCACTGGGGCTCAGGATTCTGGCAACCGGCCTAAGGTCCAGCCAGCTCCGGAGAGGCTGAGCTGGGTTTCAAACTGGAAGCAGAGCTCATGTTCTTTCTATCTGCTCTATGTCCTTGCTGGCATAAACAGCAAAGAGGCAACTCCCTGCAGATTCATCCAAGAGAAGGGTGACCCCATCCAGGGCTCTAAGTTAGGCAGGCAGCGAGCCCCTCAGGCTGTTGTTGACAATACCTAGCCTCACCCAGGCCCTGGAGAGGAGCTCATACACCAACACCTGAGCACACCAGCGACCCAGAGACGGCATGCTCTCACCCTCATCTGGGACTGCACTGCAGCCTTGAAAAAGCAGACGCTCCGGTATGCACATCACGAAGCTTGTCCCTGAGCTTGGCCAGGTAAGGGCCTTCCCTCTACCACAAAGGGACAGAACAGAGGGTCTTGGGGGCCAGTCATTAGTGCCAGAGCCAAAATTCCATGCTGCCAACCCTCTGAACAGTCCATCCATTTCCTCTTGGAACCCCTCCAATCCGAGGTCACCAAATCCCCTTCAAAGAAATTGTCTCAACATTCATTTTGTTCTGAAGCATGCACCCTTTTTGTCATTAACTAGTTTTTCCTTGTCTCAGCTTTTATTGCCCTATTAACACGAGCGTCTGGCTTTCTCTTTCCCCCCTCAAAACTCTAAGGTCTCTAAAGTTAACTCATAATTCCTTCTTTGGAGGAATTGCTCTTCCTCAGGACCACCCAAATCTCTTCCATGGTCTCCCATGGCCTCAATACTTTCACTATCTCTAACGCTTTATATCCATACATCTTAATTATCTCATAACCTCACACTCAGCATCATTTCTTTTTTTAACATTCCATTTTTGGGGGGAGAGGGATGGCACACCCACAGCATACAGAAGTCAGAAGTTCCGGGGCCAGGGACTGAACCTGTGCCATGGCAGTGACCCAAGTCACAGCAATGACAGTGCGAGATCCTTAACCCACTGAGCCAGCACGGAATGCCTCTGCATCATTTCAAAGCCAAAGTTTCCACAGTCCTCCAAAAGAGTTTCCCTTCCAAGACCCCCATTTTTAAAATTCTCTCTTTGCTGAGAGAACAGCAAAGTTCCCTCAGTCTCAGAATTTTTAATTTTCCCTCTCCCTTGCCCCTCCTAGTCAATCAGCTACATGTTACATCAATTCCTTTTTTGTTTCCCCCTCATTCTCTCTCTTCTTACTTTCTGGAACTCTAAATAAATGTATGATATAACCATCTTAATTTATCTTCCTTGTCCTTTAAACCTCATTTCCATATTTTCCATATATTTAACTCCATGCTGCCCTCTCAGTGACTTTTAAAGCTCTCCCTTCCAGTTCATTCATCCTCTCTTCAGCTGGGTCTAATCTACTTAATCCACATCTGATGTTTTCATTTTACATTATTTTACTTCATATATAGCATATATATTTGGTGATTTTTCATATCTGACTCTTTATTGATTCCTTTTTATATTTATTCAGTTCATCTCTTCTTCCTAATTGCTTTTAATAATTATTCAATTCACAAAACTTGCAGTCTGATAATTCCCATACCTGAAGACTTTACACATCTGACTCTGCTGTTTGTGACTTTAGCTGACTCTCATTCATGACTGTTTATTATAGTGTTTTGTGGTTTAGGCTTGTGAATTCATCTTCCTCAGAACCCACAGATGGCCTCTGAGGTTGCATCTAAAGTGTATACCTCTAAAGATAATTTGCACTTGGCTTCTCCCAGGTGCCTAGAGATGCTAAATTTTTGGCTTTAGTTTTCTTTAGACTCTCAGAGGGTTGCAAATTCTGGCCCCCTGGCGAGGGCTGCCTTGTGATTAGTTTCTGAGAAAGACTGTTTTCCCTCCACCCAGAACCAAGACTGGTTCCTTTGTGGGATGAGTGTTTTGGATTGGCCAGTTGGTTTGCTGGTTGGCTTCAACTCATCCTTCCACTGAGGGCCTCAATTTTCAGGGGTTCTGGCTTTACACTGGGGTCTCCAATCCATCTCTTGCCTTGATGATGCATGGCCCCACAGGACTCATTAAAACCCCTCACTACCCATTATCATCAGATGCTCACGGGGCAGCTGTGTTCTTCAGTGCCTCCCCAATCTCTGTGCATTTTTGCTATTTTGTTGGTTTGGAACTCTGGTATTTCTTGTCAGCTGAGTCCTTCTTTTAAAAAGATATTTGTTATTCATTTGTCCATCCTATTCAGATGGGGTTTTTCAATAAGGTGTTTTTGAATATTTAGTCCATAATATTGCCCAAACTGAAGCCAAAATTACCTTGAATAACAAATTCAAAAGTCTCTCCTAATGGCCCACCTGCTTTCCAATCTTATTTCCCGTCATTTTCCTCACATTCTTCCTGATAACCAGGAAGCCTCCCCACTGACCCCAAGGTCATCCAGGATCACATTTATTCCTAAAGGCACATTTCTTCCCCTCCTAGAACTTCTACTTCCTTTCCTTCCACCCACCCTAGGGTTCCTCACCCTTACGACTATGGACATTTTGGCAGGAAAATTCTTTGTTGGGGGGAAAGACACTGCCCTATATACTGGAGGAGCTTTAGCAGCATCCTGGGCCTCTACCCACTGCATCAGTCGTATCCCTCCCACCTGTGACAGCCACAGCTGTTTCCAGACATTGTCAAAGAGCCACTGGACAGCAAAATGGCCCCTGATGGAAAAGGACTGTGTGATACACAGGTACACCCTCTTTGAAAATCCCTGAAATGCCTATACTGCATCAAGCCCTCCCAGATAACCTTGATGCACACTTAATTTCTCCATCACGATGCAACTGACCTGCAATATCATATCCTCCTCTGAGACATCAAATTGCACAATTCAGCACTTCAGCCCAGTGCACATTATTGCCCTATTACTCTACACTTGAAGAAAATCCACTTCAGAATCATTTTATTTCTCATCTCACCTAGTTGAGCAGAAGGTACAGGTAGGAGCTCAAAAATATTTATCTAATGTGACCAAAGGGAGAAATCTCAATCAATGCTTTTTAAATGTTTAGTCAAAATAATTAGAGTGTGTGTACTGGCTGAGACAACACACCAAGTAGGGGCAGGAGTAGGACAACGTTCAAATTAATAGCCTATGTTGATTAAAATTAAATCTGTTAGGAGTGTGCTAGAATTTATGCTCATGTGATAAATGATAAAAGCCAAGATTCTGAGTAGAAAAAAATTAAAGATAATCTGTTTAAAATAGGTAAAGGATTAACTTACAACCTTTTGGGAAAACACTGATTTTTTTCAGTGTTTTTAATAAAAGTATAAGTACTGATAGAAAATCTGTTACATGTCTATATTGTACAGACAGCTTTAAACTTCCAATTTTAATAACTTAATTGATAATCCTAAAAATGAAAATTAATAATACTATTTGAACCACTTGAGAAACCTCATGTATTACTTGGCTGGCTTTTAGACTTATCAAATTTTTTAAATAGCCTTCCAAAGTGTTAGGAATATTTTTTTCTTTTTCGGGAAAGAAGACAAAGTGGCTGATGAAAACCCATGACTTTGGGTCACTCAGCAGTAATTAATCAAGACATGTTTGAGTAAAAGTCATTAAATGGCTTATCGCACAAGACATGATTAAGACATAATGATTATCAGTAAGCATAAATGTGAATAAATGGCCTAAAAATGTCAAAGACATTCCATTAAATTCTAGGAATGGCCCTTAGATATATTTCACATCTGTATCTACGTTTATACCAGCAATATAAAAATCTGACTTTAGAAAATCACTCAATTATGTTGATACTTGAATATTATGCTATATGTGGGTTTTAATTTGACCTAACTCAGAGTTTTGAAGCATTATTGGGCATAAGATGACACAATAATCTTTGTGTTTATAAAATACAGAAAAGGACTCCTTAACACTAGACGTAACGTGCTGGTGTTCAACACAAGTGTCCCCAGGAGTTCTCGGCGTTTCAGAAAGTTCTCAGAGGTTAGCAAGCGTTGGATGCCTTTGAGCTGCAGCAGCAGACATTTCAGTATAAACCCATCACGGCTAAATCCCTCATCCACAGAACGCCCAGCCGCACCACAGCAGTGAAAACATGAATCTCAGCATCACTTGCACACGTCCGCGTGTCTGCTGAAACAGACTACCCCGGGGCTGCCTGCCTGTGTGTGCTTCTGTCTTTGACCCGACGTTGCAGTCTACAGCGAAGGGGAGGGACAGTGGTGTGGCAAAGGGCGGAGAAACAGGAGGCCAGGGCACGTGCTGAGCAGGATGTGACTGTATCAGCACCAAGCAAAGGAGATGTTCAAAAGAGCACACAATTCCACCACCCGCTAAGAAACTGAAGCTGGAACGCCCTTACTCGCGCCCATGCAGTGGCCAGTGTGTCCTCAGACCTCTCTCACCCCAGGCCATGACCCTACTCTGATAAATTGCCTGCCCAGGGCTGTGGCCTCTCTCAGTCGGGCTCTCTGTCTTTCTGTGACTGTATTCCAGCCGAGTCCTCAAGTCCCTGCAGACAGCCTGGTGTGGTGGATCTGTCCAGCTGTGAGGCTCCTGAGTGTCTCTAGAGCTGGGCGAGGCCCGATTCCCATGGAGCCTCACGTCTGGGAAAGCTAGCCCCGGGCATCCTAACGCTGGGGTTCAGACCCCTCTCGTCAGTTTCGTTTCACTGAAAATACCAGCACTAGAGGAAGACCCTGGGAGTCCCTCAGCCTGCTGCCTGGACACCTGCGCCCGCGTTTCCACTTCCTGCACCCTGTCTGCCTGCTTCAGACCTGACGTGGGCTCGGCATCACTCTTCTCTCTCCACATTCGTGGAGAAGTTCAGAAATCCTAATTTAGTAGCTCCAGTGAAGGCAAGGCGACTGTACTCCTCCCCTCGCTGGGAAAGCGTGCCTCGTTTCGAGAGCTTCGATTCCACCTTGTTTGCTGGTTGAACCGAATCATAAATCTGCATGTCCTACCATCTCTCCGTTTTCAGAGATTTTCTTGGAGACCAGATTGCACTCCAGGTCCAAGATTTGTTTTCCATCTTCTCCAGCAGCTGCTGTCCACTCTCTGACGCCAGGGAAGGACTCAGGAACCGACTCTCACCGCCCCGCCCAATGGGTTTCTTGTCAGCCAAGACCTCCTCCCTCTCTGCTTAGGACCCTTGGGTTGATGCCCTGGCTCTGCCATCCGCTAGAAAACCCTGCAAGCCACTCACCTTCTTCAACTCAGACTCCTCATGTGTACAATATCAATCCTCATTCTGACAACACACGTTTTGTTCTTTTAAATCATATAAAATAACACATCAGAACCTAGCACATCACCAGAGTTTAATAACCGCTATCTTTATGTTTCTAGGCAGACATGCCAACATTAACATAGAAAGACGTTTCTAAAGGACCAATGAACATTCCTAACCAAGTTTTCTCAAGCTTTAGCGGGTGAAAGACTATTAGGCGGGTTGTGAACGTGAAGGTCCTGCCCCATCAGAAGCTGAATTCAGCAACACTACGTGGAACCCAGGAACTTTAGGCACCATCCCAGGGCCCTTTGATGTGCGGGCCCACGGTACGGAGTCGAGAGGGCACAGAGGGGCAACGTCTCGCCTCATCTACGTGTCAGAGGGCCCCGAAAGGCAATGAGGACCACAGCCATGGGCGGTGGCTTTACGCAGCCACTCTTCCCACCTCCACAGGTCACTAGCCTCGCACAGCCACCCCTCCCTCGTGGAGCACATGCTCTAAATGCTGCACACGGCAGGCTGGCCGCAGCCCTCCACTGCCTGCTGCATCCCCACTGCCCGCCCCTCCCAGGGCTGGGTCCCCCCTCAGAGCCCGGTCCTGGTCCCTCCGGACGCCCTGCTCTCCTCACAGGAGGAAGTCTCATGCCCGCCAGCCTCGTGCATGTTTGGGAAACGTTAACGGAATCCTTGGTGACAGTGACGGTGATGTGACCATCTGTGCTTCCACGTGCACAAACAAGCGAAACCGGCTCAGACGTCTGTTCCCAGTATTGCGGCGACTTCCAGAACAAATCAACGGAGTGCCTGCCTGCCCTCCCTTTGCCACAAAAATCAATCTGCCTTGTTTATGTGTGTCTCACTAAGGGCTACCGCTTCTCTCCTTGTGTTGGGTTCGAACGGCTCTGTAAACCAATTACTGGCTCTGCTCCATTCCTATGAGGTCCTTCCCCTCCCTCGGCCGCCAGCTCTGGGCACTCCAGCTGACCAACCTCATCCTGTCCAGATGCTCACAAAACTGCATTCTCTTCCCAGCTCCAGCGCTTCTTACTCTGCAACCCTGCAGGAATTCATTTCCCTCTCAGAAAGGGTATGTTCTCATAGGTACAACGGAAAGAGTGCATCACAGATTTTGTCTAAGGATTAAGCAACTAGAGATGTAAAATGCCCAAGTAAGTGCTCAATAAATGCTTCTTCCTTCCACCATCGCCCCTGGAAAAGGACCATGCCAGACACTGCTTTTACTCTCACTCTTTAGAAGTTCCGTTTCCAGAGTCCCCGTTGTGGCTCCGCAGGTTAAGAACCTGACATAGTACACGTGAGGACATGGGTTCCATTCCTGGCATCACTCAGAGGGTTAAGGATCCGGCATGGCCAAAGCTGTGGTGCAGGTGGAAGATGCAGCTCGGATCTGGGCTTGCCATGGCTGTGGTGTAGACTGGCAGCTACAGTTCTGCTTCAAGTTCCTAGCCTGGGAACTTCCATATGCCACACGTGCAGCTATAAAAAGAAAAGGAAAAAAGTTCCATTTCCTCTTAGACTGCAAGGTAAGGGATCTCTCCAGTAAAAAGGGGGCCACAGCGCTTTGTCAGAACTCATCTGCTGGTCTGCACCCTGGGGTTAAGAATACCGGCCTTTCAGGTTCTACGGGAGAAATCCAGCATGATTAACCTCTGGCACTGATGGCCAGGTCACAGTAGATGCTCAATAAATGTTCACTCCATCGCTGATCCCCTGAGACCAGAGCTCTAACTCTGCCCACTACTCCCACCACGGCATCCATGCTTCAGGATTACATGCTCCCCTTCACAAAGAAGACAAATAATTTCGCTTCCTTTGAGTAGCACCAGAAGCGGGCATTAGGAAAAAAGCAAACTGGCAAAACAGATGGGTACCATGTCATCCGTCAAGTCCTTGCATCCTCTCGGGGTATTTGCATTGTAAAAGAGGAACTCGTTTGCCCACAGCAAGCCACCACCAGAGACACAGCCGGGAATGTAAGGCGGATACGTTTTGACAGCTCCCTCCTTCCTCCCCACACATCCTATGCCCCAGGTACAGAATTCTGCTCTGGCCTGGGCAGGCCCCCTTCCCACCCAAGACCAAACTCCATTCCGTTTCTGCTTGCAGGGTGAAGAGCTAAAACAAAAGGCAACAAAACCATACAACTAAAAGAACAGATTCCTTGCCTAGAGGGTCAACAGGGAGCAGAGTGCGGGGTCCAAGAAGCACGGCTGGAGTTAGAGAACACCAGTGTCCAAGCCTCACATGAATCTCGCTGCCTACTTGCCCAAGATTTTACAGTTTACGAGCAGACACTTTGGTCGAACCACATGGCATGTGGCTCATGCAAACTCCGGTGCCTGCTCAACCATACAAAGAAAAGAAAACATGGGTGAACAGATGACAAACACTGGTCGTTTGGTGATATGCAGTCAACATGAGCCAGTAGAGCAGGCACAGCAAAAGTGGATCTTCCACAGTATGACTCAAGTAGATTTTATTTTAATTTGTAATCTAAGTCTAGAGTTTCTCTAAATAGTTCACAGACAATGGATATATAGATGATAGATAAACATGATAGATATATTGTTAGATAATTAGATAGATAGATAGATAGATAGATAGATAGATAGATAGATAGATAGATAATGGTAGAATATATATGATGGATGGATGGGTAGATAGATGGGTAGACAGAAGACATACACAGATAAATACATGACAGCAATGGATTGCTAGATAAGTGGTTAGGTAGAGATGATAGATGATAGATAGATAGATAGATAGATAGATAGACAGACAGACAGACAGACACAGAGAGACAGAAAGAAACAGATAAAGAAAAAGAAAGAAAGTGAGAATTACAGACAGAGCCAGAAGAGTCACAGACTAAAACCCACAGCACGTTCACCTCACCTGAAATGCCCTTCCTCTACCCTCCCTTGAGCTCAGAGCCCTAGCATCATTCAAGTCCTGGATTAAGAAGCCGTGGAGAGGAACACTGTGCCAACTTGGAAATAAGATGACGTTTCAGGACTTCTTTTAAATGATGCCCTTTCACTAACTAAATTCCTGCCACTCCTCCCCAGCTTTAATGAAACACAAAGGCCCCTCTGCCACAGCCTCCTTTTCCTGCTGCCACTCCCTTCCCAGGACAAAACTTCCCACAGGGGTGGCCATCACTTTGCTGACATGGCCACCACCCTCACCTGCACAACCACAAAGGGATCACTGGTGGCTGCTACGCCGGGGAAAGAAACTTGGCTTTGAAGCCACGTACCCTGATGTTGGACCTTGGCGTCCTCATTTACCAGCTGCGTGTCCTCTGACACATTACTTAATCCCTCTGAGTCTCAGGGTCCGTGGGTGTAAACCGTGGACGATAATAACAATACTTGGTGGGGATGTTGTGAGGCTTGAGTGAGATCATTTATTCAAGTACAGCACTTAGAAACATCCCAAACTGAAAAAGATCTAACAATTTACCTACTTGCAAGCAAATGAGTGAGCCTGCCACAGGTTCACAGGTGCTGGCAGAAAACACGAGGCTCCTGGGTCAGAGACAAAGGATCCTAGTACCCAGCACTTGCAGCAGCCAGACTGCCATCAGTTGAGCCCATTCTGCCATTCCCACCAGGTGACACAAAGGCCAGGGGACACCCAGATGTGGTGAGTTCCATTCTAGGAGAGGAAGCCAGATCTTAGGGAACCTGAATCTTTTATAACAGGCACAAGCCTGCCTGATCTTTGCCCTGGAGGGAGATAGGCTCTCTGTTATCCTGGAGAGAAAGCTAATCTGCCCTCTGGCCCAGAGGGAGATGCCATCTCCATCTGCTCTGGTACCCATCACCCTTGAAAAGACATTCTGGAACCAAAGGGCAACCCGTGCTTCACTCACAGTCCACGCAGAAGCACGCTGGCCCCTGGAAAGCCTGACCCCCAACAAGACAGACCTCCACACACTTCCCCTCTTTGCTCTGGCTCTTTCTCCTTCTTAGGATCTTCCTCTTAGCCCCTCCAGAGTTCAAAGTCTTTGCTTCCTTCAGAGCACAAGCTAAACGCCACTTCCTTGATGAGCTTTCTCCAATCATCATAAATGTCTCCTCAGGGTCCCTTCCTCTATTTGTTGTCGTCTCATAAAAGCAAGCTGTTCGAATTTGATCTTCTAGTTGCTTCCACAGAATTCAATACCTATTTCACATTATTTTTTCTTAACTCTGGATTCAGGAATGTAGTGTAAGGGGTTCTGGGAGATGCCAGTGGTACTCTACTGGTAGCCCCCTGAGCCCTACCACCCAGTCACACCTCTCGCCTTCTGAGGGCACCCTTAGTGACTAGAGCCTGCACCTACAGGCCTGAAGTGCTAGAAAATTAAGCTCCATCCCCAGCAGCGAGCAGCATATGACCAGTGATGCAAGTTTGTGTATCAATACCCCAGCTCCCTGGCTCCTTGGGAGTGCATTAAGCTCCAGTTACCCTTGGTGCAACCCACCTTAATGACATACCATTTTGTGACACTTTCTTTGCTCTGTCTTCTTTCTTCACTCCCCTTCCAGTGTTTTCTGAAAAAGCTAGCTCCCTAGAAGTCCACTTGCATTAAATCCTTATCTCAGGGTCCTCTTCTAGGGAAATGCAAATTTAAAAAGTATCAACAAATTATTATTGGAGTTCCCGTCGTGGCACAGTCATTAACGAATCCGACTAGGAACCATGAGGTTGTGGGTTCAGTCCCTGCCCTTACTCAGTGGGTTAACGATCCAGGGTTGCCGGATCCGGGGTTGCCGGGAGCTGTGGTGTACGTTGCAGACGCGGCTCGGATCCCACGTTGCTGTGGCTCTGGCGAAGGCCGGTGGCTACAGTTCCGATTCGACCCCTGGCCTGGGAACCTCCATATGCTGCGGGAGCGGCCCAAGAAATAGCTAAAAAGACAAAAAAAAAATTATTACTTATGGGTTACACACTGAAATTATTAAATACTCATTAATACATAGTTGTCAGTCTAAATCATTGTCACATTATTGTTTATACAGTTTGCTTATTAGAGGCTTTCTAATATGTTTGGGCGGGTGGTCTGGAAAATAGAATCCACATTTTGCAAATTTGTTGACTACAGGAATACAGAATTTCTGAAGCAAATATATAGGATTATCTCAAAATTCTCAGGTTTATAAGATGCTTAAATGAAGCTCCACAAATTCAGATATTCACCCACAAATCCTAGGATCTAGGTATATTCAAGGGAATACTTTAGTCTTGAAATCAGTAAATAAAAATCATTTATTTATTTATTTATTTATTTTTATTTTTAGGGATGTGCCTATGGCATATGGAAGTTCTCAGGTTAGGGGTTAAATTGGAGCTGCAGCTGCCAGTCTATACCACAGCCATAGTAATGCTGGATCCAAGCTGCATCTGTAAACTAAACTTCAGCTTGCAGCAACACTGGATCCTTAAGCCAGTGAGCAAGGCCAGGGATTGAACCCACATCCTCATGGAGACTGTGTCAGGTTCTTAACCTGCTGAGCCACAAGAGGAACTCCAAAAATCATCTATTATTAAAAAATTCATTGTAATATTTATTACGAGGCATCAACTCCAATAACACCATAAATATTTTAAAACCATCTTTATGTTTCTAAAAGATACAGTAATTATAATACCACTAGAGAGATGTCTGGAGCCAAATGAATCTACACATGGAAACAGCAAAAATAGCAGTAGGTGAATAGATGTCTTTGGCCCCAGAGTATGTCTGAAATGCTTCTTTGTCTGGGAAAGCTTTAGAGGTGCCCTTCCAGCCGCCCTATGTGAGACACATCAGAACAGTCTTCAGGGCAATAAGCGCTACAGTGAAGGTTGAAAAGGCCCATCACCTCTTTCCCAGGGACCTCTCTCGCTCCCGCACGCGGACACATCCCCTGGGCCCTCGATGATGTGACGTTCAGGCTGGGAAAATGCCCCCTACCCCCTACCATCACAGCATGAGCTGTTGGCTTATATTCCTGATGGTCAAAAGGTACAGGCCATGGCTTCTCATGATTAACAAGGGCAGGTTAACGGGTGTGCAAAGGCCCCTGGCACGGTGTGAGAGGAGTCACAGTCCTGGGGGCATTCAGGATGGAAACCCTTTCCTGAGAGGACCAGAGCAGCTGAAACACGGCATTGAACATTCTGAAGACACGAGGTTGAGGCAACCTAAACACCTGCCGTTATTCTGGGCATGGAGGTATCTTTGCTTCCCCATCATGCCTGGATCAGCACTACTTTGCAAAGCTGTTCCATCATCAAACACAGTGGGGAGTCCACTCTCCAAAAAGGACATGGAGCAGAACCCACAGGGCCTTCCCTTGCAGTTGCCAAGGGACCTGGCTACAGCGTGTGCCACCTGACCACGTAACATGTCACAGCACAGCCGAGGGAGGGACCCTGACCAAGAAGCCAACTGCTCTATCCGACTGACTTGGACAGCACATGAAAGACACTCTTGCTACTATTGCCCCGAAGGAGAAACCAAAGCAATGGGAAAGGAAAAGTCATCCACCAGCCATCCTGATGCCACCCAGGAATTTGTTTCTTCGTATCTCCTGCATCCTTTACTCAACCGCGCTTACAAAACACAGGCACATGCACACAAACACACAACACACACACACCACCACCACACACGCAAACCACATACTACATGCATGCTCAAACCCAACGCAGCACACACACACACACACACACACCTTATCCAAGATCTACTGCTATCTTTCCCCCAAGTGTAGGCCCTTTTCAAGTTCACCTATAAAAAAAAAATCAAGTAGGAGGTCCCTGGTGGCCTAACAGCTAAGGATCTAGGGTTGTTACTGCTATGACTTAGCTCACTGCTGTGATGGCTTTGATCCTTGGCTAGGGAATGTTCATATGCCATAGGTGCGGCAAAATGTGACCTGTGAATCAGAATCTACTGTGTGTGACAGCAAAATCCCTTACACGTGGGCACTGGTCCAGACCCCGGCTCACCCAGAGCATGCCCCTAGGCCCCGAGACAGCGAAGGGTAGACACGCATCGGACACATGAAAGCTACAAAGAAGGAGACCATGCTGGGTGTGAGGCTTCTTGTAGAAAATTATTAGTGCATTTAACAGAAGGTGGGTGTACTCTGCAACTTGTTACTATTTTAAGGAATTGGAAAGGGAAAGGGTAATTAAATCTCAGCATGAGTCTCATGCTGGAGCTCCACTAAGGGGAGAATACACCTCCCACAAACTCAGAGCAGAATTTCTCTGGGTGGGACCTATGCCCCATCTGCAGAGGAAGTGTTCCCTGTGGCGGGCAGCACCCCCAGAGGCGGACGTGCGTCTGTGTGACATTTGCAAGGCCTTGTTTCCAGCCTTACAGCCCTAGGCCTGCCCGACCCTGGCACCTGTGCCTGGAGGAGGACTGCGTGGTGAGGGTGATGGCTGGCGAGGGCTGCCGACCCAAGCACAGCCCCCAAAAAGCTTTCTCTCCATTCCGTCCTACCCACAGTGGCGCTAACAGCTTCCACCGTGGTTTCTGAGGAAGCCCAAATCAGGTCTTTGCCCATCTCAACGCACTTTTCCTCTTTACTCTAAAATGTCTCTGTTTTAGATGAGCTTCACTGGGGCCTGGAGGTGTGGACTGGCTAGCTAGCCGCATCAACCCTTCTATTTGTGTGTAGCTCTGTGGCCACCACGGGCTGGCTGCTCCCTAAAGCTCTTCCCTCATCTTTCTGGGGGACACCGGCCTCTGGCATGGCTGTGTCAGAAGAGCAGCAGCGGTACACGAGAAGGGTCCACATGGAAGAGCAGATGGCGGGTGGTGAGATGACGCCCAGCACCTTAGCCAGGGTGGCTCTGGATTCTGCTGCTAACCCCATGCGGCGTGACTCTGCACACACTCAGGACAGGCACCAGCTGGCTCCCACTCGGGCATAACAGGCCCTTCAGGATGCTGCACACATCCCCTAACCAATGTCCTGATGAACAGCTGCTGGACACACAGGCCACTCCTTGCAGGAGACATCGTTACCAGGGTTTATCCTCCGAACTCACGTGGACTGTGAGATTTTAAGAAAAACTACGTTTCACGGAATAGGACTGGCCCCCGAACACCACTCTAGGCAAACACCGTAAATTGCACTGATGCCAGAAAGATGTTCCAGGAATCCAGGTTCTTGTTCACGGAGCCAGTGAACAAGAATGAACTTTGCAAACACACAGGCAGCAAGCGAGCAAAGTCTTTATTACAGGAAAGCAAACAGCTCCCAGGACAGCTGGGAGGAGGGAGAAGAGCCCCCCTCTCTATTGTCCCATGAGGGGGGGTTACCCCTTAAAGATGGGGATACCAACGTAGGGTCCAGAAAGATGTGGCTTTCTCCCATGGGCCTTGCCCAGTTACCTATATCAGTCCTTGTCCGATAGGGTCTTAGGGGTGGAAATGTCCCATAAGTTTCATGGGTTCTTTGCCCTTCTCTTCCACTAGACTGAGTCACCGTTCCTCTCACTCCTTTTCTATCTGTTGAGGAGTGGGTTAGAGATTAAGGTCCATGTGGGCGTAGGTACACATCCTATAATAAACAAGGCCTGTGGGGATGCTACTCTCTGGAGCCCTTAGCCGCACATGTTCATCCATGGCCCTATCAAAGAATGCATGGAAGCCCATGCTGCGACACTGACTCCCTGAGTCAGTATTCTGCCTCAGCACTGCTCTAAAAAAGAAACCCATGTACAGAGCTGCCCATGCTCCAAGGGCCAACATGCCTGGTTACGTCAGAAGCTCTTTCCAAAACGGGTTTCAATCTGTCACATGTCTTCCACCACAGGACAACGTTCTTCAACCTACTCACAAAACATGATCACTGATGCCTGCCTTTTTTTTAAGTTGACTGGGATTTTTTTTTTAATGCCCCCAATTTCCCAACAATCAAGGAAGAGAGGAATGAAAGGCAGGAAGCAGGAATGGAGAGAGAGACGCAGAGAAAGAGAAACCAAAGACAAAGACAGCGAGACAAGGAAAGACACAGAGCTCAAACCTATGGAGAAAAAATCCAACGGGGCCCACTTTCTTTCAGGTGTCTGTTCATCCCCCTCACACATGGGGCTCCCACTACCTTCAAAGGGAGCTTTGCCCACGCTGTGTGGAGGGATCAGCATTAAGACAACTGTGTGTAAACTTTCCAGAAGAAAACAAAACAGGCACAGAAGAACATAAGCCTTTTTGCCTCGTCCAAGGCATCAAACAATGACTCAAGAACAGCACATCAAAATCAAAGATGACGGCAGCTTCAAAGGCAAAGAAGACAGATCAAAGGCAAAGAAGACAGAGTCTCAGGCAGCGGGGAGAGGGTTCTCGCAGCCCACGTGCAGCCATGATAACCATTATCTCCAAGAACTTAACTTCAACTTTTAAAATCAGCTTTAGGCTTCTCACAGGGAGATTTGTGGAAAGCTCTTTAACAGAAACAAAAATGAGGCATTTTAGCAAAAATACTGTAACCAAACTCTACAGGCAGAAAGCTTCTGGGCCTTGCCCTGCCTCCCTAAAAACGCCCGTCTTGCTGGACCTCACATATTTTCAACTGCATTTCAGTAGACAGCCCCAGAGTCTGGCAATCCTCTCAGTTAGATCACAGTGGAATGGTTTTAAACTCAATATGCTTGTCTTGGTAACATTTTATGTTTTATTTTTTATGTTTTTGTCTTTTTCTAGGGCCGCACCCCGCAGCACATGGAGGTTCCCAGGCTAGGGGTTTAATCAGAGCTGTAGCTGCCAGCCTACGCCAGAGCCACAGCAACGTGGGATCCGAGCCGTGTCTGTGACCTACACCACAAGTCATGGCAATGCCAGATCCTTAACCCATTGAGCGAGGTCAGATATTGAACCTGCAACCTCATGGTTCCTAGTCAGATTCATTAACCACTGAGCCACAACGGGAACTCCTTCATAGCATTTTAAAATGTGACTTTCTACAACCTCCCCAAGTATAAGAAAGAAGAATGAATAATTAGCCAAACATTTCTTAAATTCTTCGCACCTGATCATTGATTTCTATAGAATTGGTCAGAAATTGTCTCTCCCTCACTCTGCTGCCATTATAAAATATTTCTCAGGAGTTTCCAACATGGTGCAGCAGAGGTAAATCTGACTAGAAACCATGAGTTTGTGGGTTCAATCCCTGCCCTAGGACCTGGCTTTGCCATGAGCTGTGGTGTAGGTCACAGACATGGCTTGGATCTGATGTTGCTGTGGCCGTGGTGTAGGCCAGCAGCTATAGCTCCAATTGGACCCTTAGCCTGGGAACCTCCCTTATGCTGCGGGGGCAGCCCTAAAAAACAAAAACAAAAAAAAAATTAAAAATTGAAAATAAAATATGGAGTTCCCGTCGTGGCTCAGTCGTTAATGAATCCGACTAGGATCCATGAGGTTGCAGGTTCGATCCCTGGCCTCTCTCAGTGGGTTAAGGATCCTGCATTGCTGTGAGTTGTGGTGTGAGTCGCAGACCCGGCTCGGGATCCTGCGTTGCTGTGGCTGTGGGTGCAGGCTGACTGCAACAGCTCCGATTTGACCCCTCGCCTGGAAACCACCATATGCCATGGGTGCGGCACTACAAAGACCAAAAAAAAAAGTCATGGGGCCTCTCATAAAGGAAAATTTCCAGGACAATGGTGCTTTGTTCCCAATCGTTTCACAAAGCACCCTCTATGGGACAATCTCCTCCTTTTCCCGGCTCTGGAAACTTCCAATACAAATGAAGTTCTGAGCATCATGTGGGGGAATGTGATTCCATCGAAGTCTAAGGCAGCATCCTTTCCAGAACCCTTTCTCCAGAGGTCCTCTTTCAGAGCGGTTTCGAGGGAACAAATCAAAGGAAGCCAAGGATACAGTACAGTTCCTGGCGTTACGGGTGCCCAGTCCAATGCTGGATGAAAACTATTTCTGCAGAGAACTTGCTGACATGATTCTTTCAGAGAGAAAACTCAAGACACACGCGCTTCAAATCTCACCATCCCTTCCTCGCCACCTTTCCTGTGGATAAAATAGATGTTTCCTACCGCCTTAGGGACTACACAACACATGTTCCTGAGAATAGCTCCAGATACTTGAGTGGTGGCTTCTTAATAATGAAGAAAACTTCATTATTAAAACCCAAGTCCAGGGAGTTCCTGTCTTGGCTCAGCGGTTAGCAAACACGACTGGCATCCATTAGGATGCAGATTCCACCCCTGGCCTTGCTCAGGGGGTTAAGGATGTGGCATTGCCATGAGCTGTGGTGTAGGTTGCACACGCAGCTCGGGTCCCGTGTTGCTGTGGCTCTGGCGTAGGCTGGCAGCTGCAGTCCCAATTCAACTGCTAGCCTGGGAACTTCCATATGCCGTGGGTGCAGCCCTAAAAAGACAAAAGACAAGAAAACAAACAAACAAACAAAGTCCAGGAGTTCCCGTTGTGGCTCAGCAGAAGTGAATCTGACTAGTATCCATGAGGACGTGGGTTTGATCCCTGGCCTTGTTCCATAGGTTAAGGATCCAGCGTTGCCATGAGCTGTGGTGTAGGTCGCAGACCCGGCTCGGATCCTGTGTTGCCATGGCTGTGGTGTAGCTTCAATTTGACCCCTAGCCTGGGAACTTCCATATGCCACAGTGCGACACTAGAAAGCCAAAAAACAAAACAAAACAAAAAACAAACAAACAAAAAAAAAACCCAAGCCTAAAGTATGATGTCTATACAAATGCATTCTGAAATATTTTTCCAGTTATTTCCTATGCCTTGATTCTTGCAGAATTTACAAGCTGGAACAAAAGACACGCACACAAACATATACCTACACTCAATGCAATAAACATAAAGATCCAAAATCATTGTATAAAGTGTTTGTATTTGTGTCAGTGTACTAGATGTTAATGAAATTATATCAAGCCTTCTACCTATCCACACCTAAATACCACCTGCATATCTCTTTTGTCCTAATGGAAAAAATTGTGGGGACAATTTGCAAATCCATAAATAAGCAAATAAGGATCTATCTATTTCAGTGAGCATTTCACTTTTTTTGTCTTTTTTTTTTTTTTTTTTTTTTTTTTTTAGGGCTATACCTAAGGTATATGGAAGTTGCCAGGCTAGGGGTCAAATCGGAACTGCAGCTGCCAGCCTATGCCTCGCCCACAGCAACACCAGATCTGAGTCACATCTGCAGCCTACACCACAGCTCATGACAATGCCAGATCCTTAACCTACTAAGCAAGGCCAGGGATCAAACCCACATCCTCATGTATACTGGTCAGATTCATTACCATGGAGCCACAGCAAGAACTCCCCCAGGGGGCATTTCTTACTTTGTTGATTATTTTGCGCTGCCGTACTCAGGCTATTTCTCGAAAGTACACCCAAGTGTGCCAACCTTAAACTATTAACTTTTCAGAAAAGCTGTGTTCTCCCTAAATGTTCTGCTCCGAGGCTTAGTCCCTGAAACAGGTGAAAGAGTCTTTAAAAAACAATTGGCTGATTTTTAATGTGACCAGCTTCACACAAACAGATGGTATGTGACCTTGCTAATGAGATAACAGAGAATCTCATTCCCAAAATAAAGCTGTCTGTGGATTAAAGCTCCTTCTTTGGATTAAAGCTCCTATCACTTCCCCAGCCGTGGAAGTGTGTCTGCCAAGGTGTCCTTTCCCCCAACATCTTCGTTCACGTCACTTCCTCTTCTCTCCCGCATCCCCCTTCTGTCCTCACACCCTTCCTCCCTGTATCTATCCACCTCAAGCAAAGATCAAAGAATAACCAAAGGGAGGTAGTAACGCTAACCAAAGGAAGACCGGAACATTTGAAAACGCTTCCAAATGAGCCGTTTTCACTGCCAAGCAGGGCCGAGGGGATGTCTTCATTTTAAAAACTCTAGTCTTCCATAGCGGAGAGGGGGGCTCTAAATGACGGAGCCACAACATCAAAGACATCAAACGACAGACCCTTTCCATGCTGGGATCCATGCTCCCTGTACCCCCGTCGTCCACAAGGCCACCAGGAGCAGGGCCAGCGGGGCTCCCGCCCTGTCTGCTCTGAAATGACAGCCGGTCGATCCTCTGAACAAATCCTTTAGGCCACTCTATCTCTGCATAAAAATCACTCCACGAGGGCACCTGAGATCCTGAATCTCCCCGTCAGTGTGGGGTACCTCCACAGCTACTTGTTCTCCCAGATTTTCCTATAGATAATTATTGGGCTTTGGCACCAAAAGCACCCCCAAAAAACACGTCTGTGTATACTTACACAGACACACATGCACATGCACACGCATACCCAAAAGCATATTCATTTTCCAAAACAACAGTTGCAACCAGCCATGAAAGCAAGAACCAAGATCGGCAGCTGTTCTGCCCACCCCAGGGCCTAGCTCCTCCCTTCACAGCCCCTGGGAATGCCTACCAAAGAAAAAAAAAGCCACAAGCTCCTTAAATCCTGTACCTTTCACCACACAAAGACAACTGTGGAAAAATACAGTTCCAGGAAAGGCTTGATTAAATTCCTAGCACAGGGACCTGGTTGTTATTTCTGTTGTTTTTCTCTGTTTCCATCTGGAAGACAAGGAATAAATCTTGGTTCCTTCTGCTGCCTAACACTGATGACTCCTCCTGGCTCCCAGTTCCTCTCTCCCTTGACTGAGAGCACGTGCAAGGCACAAACGGCGAGTCTTTCATCCATCGTCTGGCCCCCAGGGCGGCGCGGAGCACATGTGTCACTCGATGGTTGTTTCTCTCTGTGGAGTGTGGTGCTGGTGGGTGCCTGAGGGCCCCCTCTTGCACACTCATTGACACAAACACTGAGATCATGACCTGTTCTATTTTTGCCCGGGCCGTACAGTGGCCTGTGTTCAGGGCTTACTCTTACTGGGTTCTAACAATGCATTGCAATGCCTGTCTGGGGGTGAGGTGTCACCTCTTTCTGTCACGTCTCTGGGACTTGCTGTGTTTATGAAATTCAAAGACGGTCACCATTTGCTAATGTCCCAGATTTAGGGAAGAAACAGCTATCGCAGTGGCATAATTGCTGAAGATCCCCAAATCTCCACATAAACGTGGCAGAACAGCCGACAGCCAAACCAAGAATTCACGCACGGCATTGACAACAAACTCTGGTGACACCATATATCCACGATCCCTAAACTACAAGGCTTAGGAATCAGCATTTGTGGGAAGAAGCCAGAGGGAAGCCAGAAGTTGTGGCAGACCTAGAAAGAGAAGAACCCCCAAAGAGCCAATAGCTTTGCACTAGCAAGCAGAGCAGGCCAATTTGTGGACAGCAGCTAAAATTAAGAGGGGTTTTGTTCAACACTGCAGCAAATGAGCCAAGACATCCTTGCATGGACCAAGGGGCTAGGCAGTCTGACCCCCCCACTCTTGGAACTGGCCCACCAGGGTTCCCTCCAGGCAGCGTCCCCACACT
Source organism: Sus scrofa (assembly GCF_054392235.1). Classification (NCBI taxonomy): domain Eukaryota; kingdom Metazoa; phylum Chordata; class Mammalia; order Artiodactyla; family Suidae; genus Sus; species Sus scrofa. The sequence continues at coordinate 9,067,877 of NC_139401.1, forward strand.
GGGAGTGGAATTCAAACTGAGCAGGACACAGAAAAGAGACAAAGAGAACAGAATGGCCAGCAAATTCATGACTTTTTTTTTAATTTACAGGAAAACAACAGATCAAAGAGAGCTACAACATTACAAAGCAACTGTGAATGCAGCTGTTTTTTTAAAGTTTAGGGAAACTAATTTCATATGAAAATGAACAATAAAAAAAGACCACAGTTGAATGTGATTCGAATGCATTATAAGAAAAGAAAGAATATGGAGCAGAGTAACATCCCTACAGACAAGAGAAGCGTGCCAGCAAAACACATCCTTATAAATCACTGGAAAACTAAAATTCACTATTTCAAAAAGAGCTAAAAGACGCTAATAAAACTGACTCACAACATAAAAGTACAATGTAAATCAGAAACAGAAACTCAGAAATCAAATGACAGAACTCAAGACAACTACAGGAGTTCCCGTCGTGGCTCAGTGGTTAAGGAGTCCAACTAGGAACCATGAGGTTGCGGGTTCAGTCCCTGGCCTCGCTCAGTGGGTTAAGGATCCAGCGTTGCCATGAGCTGTGGCGTGGGTCACAGACCCGGCTTAGATCCGGTGTGGCTGTGGCTGTGGCATAGGCCGGCAGCTACAGCTCTGATTGGACCCCTGGCCTGGGAGCCTCCATGTGCCGGAGAGCGGCCCTAGAAAAGGCAAAAAGACCAAAAAAAAAACAAACAAAAAAAAAAGACAACTACAAATAAGAAAAAAATGTTCAGAAGTAAAAAAAAAAAAAAAAACCAAAAAACACTAGGAAAAAATACAAGAATAGACAACAAATAAACAAGTAATAACGAGATAAACAAAAGGAAAATTTCAAATTAAAAAAACTTAAAGAGATAAAAGGATTTGAGAGAAAATGACAAATACTTAAATGAGCAAAGAGGCAGCATGCTGACAAAAGAAATCCCTGATGGAGGAAACTGAAACAAGGCAAAAAATACTGAAAGTTACAATTCAAGAAAAATTTTCAAAATATGGAGTTCCCGTCGTGGCGCAGTGGTTGACGAATCCGACTAGGAACCATGAGGTTGCGGGTTCGATCCCTGCCCTTGCTCAGTGGGTTGCATCAGGCGTTGCCATGAGCTGTGCTGTATGTCACAGACGCGGCTCAGATCCCGCGTTGCTGTGGCTCTGGCGTAGGCTAGTGTCTACCCCTCCGATTCGACCCCTAGCCTGGGAACCTCCATATGCCACAAGAGTGGCCCAAGAAATGGCAAAAAAAGACAAAAAAAAAAAAATTTTTCAAAATAAAGTTTTGAAATTAAAAGAGCAACCCACATGAAGACATGATGTAGCAAACATCCTAGATTTTAAAGAAAAAGAATCCTGTGCATTTATAGGCAAAATTGGAAAGAGACATACAATGGATATAAAATTAGCTATCAGACTTCAACAGCAAGGCTTTCCTGCAATAAAAAAAAAAAAAGGAGTAATCCATCAAAAATACTCAAGGAAGATAAGCATAACCCCAGGTCTTTATAGTCAGGAAAACTGACGTCAACATAAGGCTTCCAGTGAGCATTAAATACATCATTATTTATCCAACCGAGAGTGAAAAGGGAGAAAGGAGACCAAGCAATGGCTACACATTCAATTTAAATATAGTGCAACTATTTAAAAATGAAGAAAGAAGGAGGTCAGACAATGCCAAAAAAAAATTAACTTTTTAGAAAACGGTGGTGGTGATAACAAAAGTATCATTATTTTGAGACTATTGCGTATGTAATGTGAGATAAAGCAAATGGGTTATATGTGTATATATATATATATATATATATATATATAATATACAAACATATATATATTCTTTTTATTGTTGAATATATTCTTTTTATTGTTGAAACATAGTTGAATCCTCACATTGTGTTGGTTTCTGGCTTACAGCAAAGTGATTTAGACAGATAGATGATACAGATACTCTTTTTCATATTCTGTTTCAGTCTAGGTTACTACAAAACACTGCACAGAGTCCCCTGTGCTGCACAGTAGGACCTTGTTTATCTATTTTAAACATAGCAATGTGTATCCGTATTTTTTTTTTTTTTTTTTTGCTTTTGAGGGCCACACCCTTAGCATATAGAGCTTCCCAGGCTAGGGGTCCCATCAGAGCTACAGCTGCCAGCCTACACCACAGCCACGACAATGCCAGATCCTTAACCCACTGAGCGAGGCCAGGGATCAAACCCACAACCTCATGGTTCCTAGTCGGATTCGTTTCTCCTGTGCCACAATGGGAACTCTATATCTGTATATTCTAATTCTATTCTTCCCACTGTTCTTGAGACTGTGGATCACTGGTGTGAAAATGGGAGGTAAAATTTTCATCTAAAAATGTTACTATATCACCATAAAGTCACACGGCAATTTATCTTTAAAGATAAAGATTCCAGTTCTGTCCCCTGGAACATCCTAGAAGCAATGACAATCCAATCACAATGAACACGCCAAGCACCAGGACTGCGATCTTATGATATCAGTTCCCAGTGAAAGGCCCCAAGGAATTCTGCAGAAATGGCCAGTTCCTAGCCTGGGACACAAAATGTACAAGACAACCTCAACTATGGTATCATAGCCAATATTAGGAAGCAGGCCATGACTGCAAGGGATGCGTCAAAAGGGGTCAGGGGTCGACATGAAGAGGCTGTCACCAGCCACAGATGGGACAATTTGAACTTCAATAAGGATGAAAACTGCAGAGGATGGAAAACTGTCGGTTTACAACTAGGAGCTCACAATTAAATTTTTTAAAACATATTGCTCACTCTCTGAGATTTATAACAAATCAACCCATGATCGTGAAAGCTGATAAAGAATGAAGCCTTGATCCTGCCTTTCCTACCTAAGAGCAGATGAGACGTAACTCCTTATAACGCTATCAGCTGAAAAATGAAAACAAAATGATGGAGTTCGATATCACCATTCTGCAGCCTCCAAGGAGTGAACAGACCTGGCATGTTAATAGCTGATAACATCACAAAAAAATGAGAGAAACTCAGACAGTACTGTGGTTCTTGAGGAAAGAATTCAACACCACTCATATAGAGCCTTTCCAAACACAATGAACGTAGGTCTGACCAAGCCTCTACAAGCAGCTGAATATAAAAAGTGCAAAGATCAAAGGTAAATACTGATCTTCACCATATATAAGCAATCAGCAAGGTCCAGACTTTAGGAAACCCAACGGGTCCAAGAACCCGAGTTCCTCAAGAGATCAACTGTAAGAACAACAACAAGAGCAAAAAGGGATGGCAAAAACTGTTGATTAAAAGGGATTTAAAGAGTTCTCTTGTGGCACAGCGAGTTAAGGATCTGGCACTGTCCCTGCTGTGGCTTAGGTCACTGCCTTGGCATGGGTTCCATCCCTGGCCTGGGAACTTCCACATGCTTCTGGCATGGCAAAAAAAAGGGGGCGGGGGGGGAATTAAAAGACATCCCATTACAAAAGTAGTCAAAACCCATCATGTCTAGAGATGCTTATCTACGGGACAGAACCACACAGAAATTCAAGGAAGTAATGACTATTAAAGCTGGCCCAGGGTGTACATGGAGGTAGGGGCTGTGGTCTGAACGGGGAGGGGTACAGACAGCTGGCTGATCTCTGTTTCATGACATGCATCGAATGTACAAGGGTGCTTGCCGTATAATCCTCATGCACTTCTGAGGTGCTTTTCTGAATTTAGGCCTCACTGTATAGTGAAAAGCTTTGTTTAAAAAGGTAAAATAATAATGATGATGATAATGATATCAACGCCTCAAATTATTAAGGAATAGGAGCAATCACATACTGGTGAGAATCCAAAGGAATACGCAGAAATCTGGGCCCAAGCAGAGGGTGAGGTCAGGGTCAGGGGCCCTGGGGGTATGAGCCAGGCTGTCCGACTTAGACATTCAGAAATCCTAAGTCCCGAGGCAGGTGTGCTGGACTGGGAGGGAGCTCGTGCGTGGCATGTCGTTAGGGAAGGCCCCAGGGTTCAGCTTCCCAGGGACTGAGCCAGAAACACAAATTGTCAGCCAAGGAGGGCAAGCTGGAGAAAGAGAGCAGAGCACGAAGCCTGAAATACACAGCCGCACCACATCCACGGCCACAACAGTATTTATGGAATAAATATAATGGAATAAATAGGCTGTAAAGGCAAAAGCACTTTCAAAAAGAAAAGACTCTTGGGAAAATGGGGTGTATTTAAAGAGAACTAAGATCATTTTTTCTGAAGAACACATTTGTGAGAACTTTCCTGGAAGGACCCAAGATTAACGTCCTGTAGGCACCTGCCCGACATCTTCCCTTTCCTCTTCCTGATTCAGATGGGGGGCCGTACGCAGCACCTCCCTCCTTCTGGCCTTATCTGTCCCTGAGCCTGTCCGCCACATATCAGCCTAGCCATGACTGAGTGGCCAATGTGGGGGGCTCAGACTGACTTCCTCTGGGCTCATTTCTCCTTTTTTTAAATTGGTTTTTTTTTTTTTAAACTAATGCCTTTACTTTTATTTATTTATTTATTTATTTATTGGTCTTTTTGCCATTTCTTGGGCCATTCCTGCGGCATATGGAGGTTCCCAGGCTAGGGGTCGAATCGGAGCTGTAGCCACCAGCCTACGCCAGAGCCACAGCAACGCGGGATCCGAGCCGCGTCTGCAACCTACACCACAGCTCACGGCAACGCCGGATCCTTAACCCACTGAGCAAGGGCAATCGAACCTGCAACCTCATGATTCCTAGTCGGATTCGTTAACCACTGCACCACGATGGCAACTCCTCATTTCTCCTTTTTTTAACAACCACCGTTGTGGCATATGGAAGTTCCCAGGCTAAGGGTTGAATTGGAGCCACAGCCGCCAGCCACAGCCATAGCCACAGCAATACCAGATCTGAGCCACCTCTGCAACCGACACTGCAGCTCGTGGCAACGCCGGATCCTAAACCCACTGGGCAAGGCCAGGGATCGGACTCACATCCTCACGGAGACAACGACGATGGGTCCTTAACCTGCTGAGTCACAGTGGGGACTCCGGGGCACACTGACAATACCTCGCGTCAGGCCGCACTGGGGGGCTTCGCCCTGTAAGATAATACAGGCTCCATTCGGAACATCGCCCTGTAAGATGTCCTGTCCATTGTCTCTGCTCCCCTAGGATTCCTCTCCTTAGTGAAATCTTTCCACAGATGCTATCGGCTCGAGATCCACTTCCTAGGGAACCTGACCTAAGACAGCTGGTACCAACCGTGGCCTCACAAAGCAGACCCTCAGGACAGGCTTTTGAAACTGGGTGGCTAAACAGTCTGACAAAGTGTTGTCAGATGCACTCCCTGGTCGTAAGTAGGATGGTGGCGGAGCATCACAGCTACGAGGGCTTCAGCTGCGGGGAATGCAGCAGAGACCCCGGCGGAAGGTGAGATCTGGAGGGGGGACAGGGACAGGTACAGGGATGAAGTGCAGGAGGAGTTCCCTGGATGGCATGAGAAGCTTCCTAAGAAATGCATGGGCTCGAGAAGCTTCCCCAACTGGGGACACTCATCTCCAGCAACCACAGGGCAGACTGTGCCAAAGAGAAGGCCCAGGTTCTCATTGTACAGATGACGGAGCTGCCGGAGGGGCTGAAGGTGCAGCCTGAGGCGGAGCTTCCACGAGAAAAGATGGGGCCCTGCGGCAGAAGAGGGGGTTGCTCACCCGGACCAGCCTGAGCATCTCTGACCCCCAAGGGCCCGCAGCACCCTGGGCTCCCAAAAGCTGCCCCACTCCCTGCTGTCAGAATACATGAGCTACCCGGCCCAGACCCCTCACAGCGGCCACACCTGCAGCAGGTGTTCTCCAGATGCTGTTGCTTCTCTTGGGGACGGCCGGGTCCCACAGTCTCTACAGAGCCGTGGAAAACTCCCTCCACAGTCTCCCCGTCAGTCCTCTGCTGAGTGGGCGCCTCGGACAGGGCGCTTTCTGGAAAGCCCGTCTATCTGTTAACGGAAAAAAAAATGCACCCCTAAAATCTGAGCATCATGTTTTACTCAATGGTCTTTCTCAGGACTATAGGCCTAGAGGAGGCCTCTAAGGATGCTCTCAGAGGACAGGGAGGAGGCAGGGTATACAGGGATTCTGCAACAAAAACCAGGAAGTGGGAACATCAAGAGAGGACTGTTAATTAAAGGAAACCAGACCTCTCCAGTTAAGGACTTTGGGGCTTTCCTTTGTTTGGGAAGATGCAAGAGTCTGGGCTCACGGAAATCATTCCTTTGATGTGCATCGCGGCTCTCTAGGTGTTCTGGAGCCTGTCCTCATCCCGAGCCCCTCAGGGTGCACCGGTGGGGTGGCTGCTGGAGCTGACTTGCAGGCAGGCGTCCTGAGTTCCCTCAGGGCTCACCCAAGGGGGCGCTATAATGTGATGGCTTGATGGCTGCAATATCTATTGTTTACTGATACGGCAGGCAACTCTTTTTTTTTTTTTTTTTTTTTGTCTTTTTAGGGCCTCACCCTTGGCATATGGAAGTTCCCAGGCTAGAGGTCAAATCAGAGCTGCAGCGTCTACACCACAGCCACAGCAGCACAGGATCTGAGCCACACATGAGACCTACACCATAGCTCAGGGCAACGCCAGGTCCTTAACCCACTGAGCAAGGCCAGGGATCAAACGCACAACCTCCTGGACACTCGTCAGGGTCATAACCACTGTGCCATGATGGGAACTCTGGCAGGAAACTTTTTAATTCATATATTCACACCTCCTCTTCTGCCCGTCCTGAGGCCCCAACAAACATTTTCTGGTTTCATGGAAAAGCTGTCTGTAATCAATTCACAGACTTGCCCAAATTTTCCATCTAGAAAGAGCCCTCTATTTACCCAGGACCTGCAGTTCCTGGAAACCAAAGCCAGGCAGAAATGCTCCTCTTATCTTCTGCTTTGTGCAGTGAAGCAATGAGCTCACAAGAACCACGCTGCTTAAATGGGGGAGAGGTGAGATAAGGGAACGATGGTGAGGGGGGGGTGTGCAGTGTCAACGAGCATGAACACATCCCTGGAAAAACACACAGAAAAGGGATACAGGCACAGAGGCGCCCAAGAAAGGAGCAAAAGTCCCTGTCAGAGATAAAGTCTGTCTGAAGATGTCTACCTCTACGCACCGGCTGGACTGCAAGTCCCTACTGGCCATCTGACCTAAAAAAGGATGTAATGGGAGCTCCCTGCTGGTCTAGGAGTTAGGGGCGCTTTCACTTGGGTTCGATCTCTTGGTCTGGGAACTTGATGAGATTCCACCTAAAGCCACTGCACGCCACAGCCAAAAAACAAACAATAAATAAAAAGATAACAAAATAGGATGTAATAAAAGCAAAACTGAGAGAGACAAAAAAAAAATGAGTCAAGCAACTTAGCACAATTCTCATTCTTTCCCTAGAATTTTTTTTATTGCCACACCCACAGCATTTGGAATTTTCTGGGTCAGGGACCGAATCCAAGCTGCATGTGCCACCTATGCTGTAGCTGTGGCAATGCCAGATCTTTTAACCCACTGCCCTGGGCCGGGGATCGAACCTGAGCCTCCATAGCAACCTAAGCTGCTGCCGTCAGATTCTTAATCCACTGTGCCATAGCAGGAACTCCTTCCTGACAATTTTTGAAAGGCTCTTTTAATAAATAATACTGACTCAAATTCTTCTAATTATTACCTGACTCCTTGGAATGACATGGGCTCAAATGTCTTTTAGGTGAATGTTTTTGATCATTCGGTTTCAAAAGTATGTCAAAAGTCATTAATGAAAGACAGTCATAAGGAACCCTAGTACACTGTTGGTGGGATTGTCAATTGGTGCAACCACTGTGGAAAGCAGTATGGAGATTCCTCAGAAAACTAAACATAGAACTACCATTTGATCCAGCAATCCCACTCCTGGGCATCTCTCCAGAGAAAACCATGACTCGCAAAGACACATGTACTCCAATGCTCATTGCAGCACTATTTACAATAGCAAAAACATGGAAACAACCTAAATGTCCATCGACAGAGGAGTAGATCAAGAAGAAGTGGTACATATACACAATGGAATATTACTCAGCCATTAAAAAGAACGAAATACCAGCATTTTTAGCAACATGGATGGACCTAGAAATTATCATGCCAAGTGAAGTCAGCCATACAATGAGACACCAACATCAAATGCTTTCACTGACATGTGGAATCCGAAAAAAAGGACAGACTAAACTTCTTTGCAGAAGAGATGCTGACTCACAGACATTGAAAAACTTATGGTGTCCAAAGGAGACAGTTTGGGGGGTGGGGGAATGTGCTTGGGTTGTGGGATGGAAATCCTGTGAAGTTGGATTGTTATGATCATTATACAACTACGGATATGATAAATTCATTTGAGTAATAAAAATAAATAAATAAATAAATAAAATATAAGGGGTACTTTGGGGGTTGTAGAGCCATTCGGGATCTTGATTGTGGTAGTGGTGACATGGTATATATATTTGTCAAAACTCAAAGAAACTGTACATTATTAAAAAGTGATTTTTACTGTATATCAATTATATCTTTCGTACAAGATGGAAAAAGAAAAACTTCCCAATGTACTTACACTCTTTGAATGACACGCTTATTTGAATACATGGGCCTGTATTAAATTAGAAGTTTTACTAATAATTCTGTGATCAAATAAAATGATAGTAGTCAAAAAAAAAAAAAAAGACATTCGTGGAGTTTCTGTTTTGGCTCAGAGGGTTAAGAACCTGACACAGTGTCCATGAGGATGCAGGTGTAATCCCTTGGCCTTGCTCAGTGGGTTAAGGATCCAGCATTGCCACAAGCTGTGGTGCAGGTCGCAGTTACAACTTGAATTTGGCATTGCTGTGGCCATGGCACAGGCTGGTAGCTGCAGCTACGATTCATCCGCTAGACTGGGAACTTCCATATGCCACAGGTGCAGCCATAAAAGAGGGGAAGAGGAAGAAGAGGAAGAGGAGGAAGAGGAGGAAGAGGAAGAGGAAGAAGAGGAAGAGGAGGAAGAGGAAGAAGAAGACGAAGACGAAGAAGACATTCTTAACATCCTAGCAAGGCACGCATGTCTGAATGGAAACAAAAACATGGACACCTGCAAATGATTTTCAGAGGCCCCATATGAGTGCACATCTTCATCCTGTACATCCAAACCCTTGTCACACAATCATCTTGAATTGACACTCGCATCCTGAACAACACTACCCCCGAAAGGCACACACAATAGCTTAAAATTCAAATGCCAGCTTGCACACGTATCTAACACAGGGACTCTTATTTGAGTCCCCCAATCCAAGCTGCAAATATAAACCACATTTTTGGTACACTAATTCGTTCATAGCCCAAAAAGCAGCCATAAAGTCAGTTATTAATTAAAAGAGATTCGGGGGCAATCCAGATACCTTCCACCATATATTGTGGCTGCTATGAGTTGCAACAGCATAGTGTGTCTTCAGCCCACAGGCTTATTTCATTCATGAAATAATGTAAGTTGATCCCTTAAAAAAAAAATAAAATAGAGATTGGAGTCTTCCCAAAAGCACTCATGATTATGGTCTGGAAAGCTCACCAGCTGGAGAATTTTCCTTCCAAGTTCTCCACCACTTTAATCATGGTGTCTAATAAACAAGCAGGACCAATCAGAGCTGAACAATGGACTGTGTCCTGTTAAGGGAACCCAAAGGCACATCTCATGAGGACATGCCTGAGGTGAGCTGGAAGGCATGCATTCTCTGAGAGCCAAACAGCCATGACTTCACAGCCCTCATAAAAAGGAAAATTAACACATTTTCCAGCAAAGTATCAGCATACAGTCAAGCTATTTCTTAAAGAGAGGAAATTAAATTGTTTATCAGTCGCACTTGACAACTGCCTGGAAATCGTCTGGGATGCAGCAAATCCCAGCAGAGCCTCCTGGTATTCACCACACAATGGCAACCTCGGCCAAGAACAACGCAAACTGTATTTGGGACCGACAAGAGCTGAAACACAGCCCGCCTGCTTGCCAAACTATCTTATCTTTTTCTTGACAGACGTATCTGGTATCTTCCTGGGCCATTCTCCTGGAATAAACTAAGGGACAGATATAAGTACATTATCTTTAATGTACATAAAGGGGAAATAAATCTGTATGTCTTAGAAAAAGACCTATGATCCAGCTGGATATCCCACTGAGATAAACAGATAGGTAGACAGATGACTATACATGGCCATACATAACTATAAATAAATTTGCATTTGTATAATTTTATATATATGTTTATATATTATAGGTATATACAAATTTTTCAGCTTTCGCTTTTAAAGTTCATATTGTACAACACAGGGAATATAGCCAATATTTTATGATAACTATAAACGGAGTACGACTTGGGAGTTCCCGTTGTGACTGAGGAATGAACCCGACTAGTATCCACAAGGATGCAGGTTCGATCCCTGACCTTACTAAGTGGGCTAAGGATCCAGCATTGCCATGAGCTGCAGTGTCGGTCACAGATGTGGCTTGGATCTGGCGCTGCTGTGGCTGCGGCATAGGCTGGCAGCTGCAGTTCCAATTCAACCTCTAGCCTGGAAACTTCCATATGCTGCAGGTGGGGCCCTAAAAAGAAAAAAAATAAATAAATAATTTTTTAAATAAAATTGTGAATCATTATGTTATACACCTGCAACTTATATAATATTGCCCATCAATTACACCTTAAAATGTTTTAATAAAAAAAAATTTTTTTAAAGTTTACCCACGTATCACATATTTGAGCATAGTGAGACTCTAGGTTACAGGCAACCAAGAAATACTGAAGGGACTGACATTTTCACTGTGCACCAATGCAAGCTGGAAATCAATTTTAATAATTTACAATGCAAGGAACAAAGAGTGTTTCCATTTCTGAGCTACCAGTGGAAATTCTCATCTCTTAACCCTCTCTCACCTGAGACCCAAGGCTCGCCTGCCTCCTCACACACGTCTATACATGCACAAAGTAGCTTTAGTCATAAAGTCAAACCATCTCCATCATGAATGCAGATGGATTAGGCAATGATAAGCCACTGAGCTAGTGAAATGCAAAAACAGACCTTCTATAAGCAACAAGACTCTTCGAAAGCAGAGTGCTTGTTTGATGCTAAATTGCAAGCCTACATATAACAGATTTTGTAAAGATTTCTTGCCACGACCAACAGTTTACAATTTTGAACACTGGACCTTTGTTTCTTTCCAACTATCCTTCTAACAGCCTTGCTTTCTTTTATGCTGTGCTACCAAGCATGCTGAATTGTTTGGCCTGCCTATCTCCCTCACACACGCCAGCGGATCTGGGTCTACCGATGCTTTCTCTCTGCCAACATCCTGTTTGGATTATTGATAGAGAGGCTGAATCTTTGGAAAGCTCTCATCTTTGAAAGAGTTGTCAGGCTGCAGTTTTGCAAACGGCAGAGCACAAACACTTCAATATTTATGCTCCTTCTATCGACATGGAGTAAATTAGACTCTGCAATACCTGCATTATCCAAACCATCTGCTTCACGGCATTCTTAAAAATGAGTAGGTGGGGGAAATTGATGAGCATTTTCTCTTATCTCTCGTTGCTAGGGAAACTACTGGTTTTTTGGTAGGGATAATCCTAGCATTTCAAAAGAACCAGGACACAGCCTTCTTCCTCTCTTTTTGAAATGAAATCTATGTCTTCCCTGGAGAGCTTTCTCCTAAGTCACATTGGCCACAGGATCCCCAAGGGCATTATAAGATTCCAAGCCAGTCAAAAATAAAGAAGGCCTGAATTTTCGCTTTGCATTTTCACCATCAGCCTGTGCCGAACAGAGGAGTTCACAAAGTTTATCTCAATAAATGAAATGACTGTATATCCCCCCGGTGTGTTTTATAAGGGGTTATTTTGTCATTCGTGCCAGCGAGACGCGGGGAAAACGAAAAGATCCATTCTGTCCCATCCAACTGGGAGCCGTTTTACTGAAAGAACCCCTTGTGTGATGAAGACAAAATAAAACATAATTCTGTTCCGCTCCACGGGGGCTTTCTGCCTGAAAACATAAAAGAGACCCTGGAAGCAGAGTAGGAAGCTGCCCACAGGTTTCACATCCTTGGGGGTCTTGGAAACATCTCTTCTCCACACACGCAGCCCACCTCTTACCAGAGGAGAGCACACACTCCACAGAACTTTGGAAAGACGGCCTTGGTGGGTCGTGAGCTTTGCGTGTTTTGGTGCCGTGTGAGCCCCGGGAGCACACCATGTCCCAGGAAGACAACTGTGCCCAGAACGGAAAACGGCTCTAAACAACCTTGCATCCTGCTTTGGGAGACAGTCCGATCCCATGCCCAGTACACATCACATCTGCATAATTCATTTATGGAACACCGGTTTTCATTCTCTGAAGCCAGGGCTGCTGTTAGGGGAACGGGTGCAGTCCACATCCAGCTTCATATTTTCTCCTCCAGGATCCCCTGAGCACAGAATCTTTGCATGCAGTTCAGCGGGGGGCGGGGGGGGATGACGCTAAACAAGGACAGACCTTAAAAGATGTTCTACCTCACATTTAGAGTGACGTCCAAGGAAGCGGTCAAAGAGAGAAATGGTCAAGGATCCCAGCTGATGAGAGCAAAAAGAAGTCATCGTTGAATCTGGGGTTACAGGCTGTCGAGAAAAACCTGTCCCATGACTCCCCACCCACCACTGATAATAAGCAGGAAAACTGGTGCAAACGAGACTTGAAAGTTTAACTGCAATTTTTTATTATTTATTATAGTTGATGGACAATGTTCTATCAATATCTACCATACAGCAAAGTGAGCCAGTCATACCTATACATATATATACACATTCTTTTTCTCACATTACCCTCCATCACGGTCCGTCACAAGTGACTAGATAGAGTTCCCTGTGCTGCACAGCAGGATCTCATTGCTGATCCACTCCAAATGCAACAGTTTGCATCTACTAAGCCCAAACTCCATGTCCATCCCACTCCCCACTGTCCCTCTTGGTGACCACAAGTCTGTTCTCCAAGTCCATGAGTTTGTTCCGTTTCTGTAGATGGGTTCATTTGTACCATATATTAGATTCCAGATAGAAGTGCTATTATACGGTATTTGCCATTCTCTTTCTGACTTACTTCACTTAATATGAGTAACTGCAATTTTTTTTTTTTTTTTTTTTTGTCTTTTTGTCTTTTTGTCTTTTCAGGGCCGCACCCGAGGCATATGGAGGTTTCCAGGCTAGGGGTCTAATTGGAGCTGTAGTCACCGGCCTACACCAAAGCCACAGCAACGGGGGATCAGAGCCGCATCTGTGACCTGCACCACAGCTCACGGCAATGCCGGATCCTTAACCCACTGAGCAAGGCCCAGGGATCGAACCCGCAACCTCATGGTTCCTAGTCAGATTCGTTCCCCACTGAGCCACGACAGAAACTGCGAGTAACTGCCATTTTTAATGTTAACGGAACTGCACACGCTTACACGAGCAGAGCCATTGATGGCCACTATGTATTTGACCAATATGAGACCCATGCAGGGGCCTTACTAACTTGTTTGCATGTATTAAATCACCAACAGCAACGTTAGGTGAGTGTGTAAAAATTACTACCAAGACCCGGTTTTATGTGTCAGAGCAATTCCACACGTAGTCTGTGGGCCAGGAGCCACACCAGCGAGGAGCTTGTTAGAAATGCATATGCTCAGGCCCAGGCCCAGCAGGTCAGAATCGAGGGGTGGGCCCATGCACCTGTGTTTTGACAAGTCCCCCGGGGGCGGCCGACATCCTCTCAGGTCTGAGAACTGTTACACTACAAATCCCCCAGTGACCTCATTTCTCTTAGTGCTGGACTACACCTTTGGCTATTTTATAGACAGATTAACTATATTTCATTTCTAGTACCATGCATGATGCATCCAGGTCACAGGAACACAGACCATATTAGCGAAGATCTTATTTAACAGGCATTACTTTCATGGGCCATAATTTACTGACTGAAGCAGAGAGAAAAAGAAGGACACAGTAAGGGGAAAGGTAAAAGAAATTACTTAAGAAATTATGAAGAAAAAGAAATTATGCTATCATTAAATACGGTATTTGAGAAGAATATGTAACAATATGAATACATTATAATATTAAACTTAAAATGAAGAATAGAGAATTATATATTTGTAATTATATATTTTATATAAAATCTTAGAATATAGTTCTTTTAAAAAAGACTGGAAGGAGATGGAGTTCCCGCTGTGGCGCAGTGGGTTAAGAATTATATTTGAGCGGCTCAGGTTGCTGAGGAGACACAGGTTCTGCCGCTGGCCCAGTGCAGTGGGTTAAAGGATCCGGCCTTACCACAGCAGTGGTATAGGTTGCAGCTGCAGCTTGGATTCATTCCCTGGCCCAGGAACTTCCATCTGCCACAGGTGAGGCTATTAAAGAAAAAAAAAAAAAAAGACTGGAAGGAGATTTACAAAAATGTTAGCAGCGAATGTCTTTGGATGGTTGAGACAACACATGATTTTGCTCCCCCTCTTTTTACTGTAGTGTATTTTTCATAGTTTTTGATGTTAACCATAGAGACGTTGCCCTTTTAATGGAAAATACACTTTAAAATACACATGGAGGCTGGTCCATTCCCTAACTTGCTAAGAAAAAGATCAAAGTACTTAGGGAAGGGCAGGGAGTGGGATGGACTTCCTCCCATTTGGGGTTAACATTTGGAGTTTGGGATTAACAGATGCAAACTACTGCATTAGGAGTGGATAAGCAATGAGATCCTGCTGCATAGTACATGGAACTCCATCCAGTCACTGGTGATGGAGGATAATGTGAGAAAACGCATGTGTGTGTATATATATATATATATATATATATATATATATATATATATATATGTGTGTGTGTGTGTGTATGTATGACTGGGTCACTGTGCTGTAGGGTAGAAATGGACAGAACACTGTAAATCACCTATAACGGAAAAAATAAAAATCATAAAAAAAATTTTAAAAGTCCTTGCACTATTTTTCACAGTCGAGTTCCTACTTGGGTTGACATACTCCAGATATGAAGCAGATGTGCGTCTCTCCCAGGTTGGCTACTAACAGACAGACAGAGTCGTATTACTTTACGAGACAACCACGGAGTACACCAGCCACATCAGGTAAGGGTCCTGAGGGCCTGGGACATACTCTGGGAGAAATACACAGATAGGTAGTTCCAGGGGTGGCTTGGAAACCACGTCGAGGTCCACCATCAGTTTAATCATAAGAGGGAGGAACCTTCAGGTGACAACATTCATACGTAATCCACCCTCCCTGCCTCCTGCGTCTAGGTCTCCCCCACTTCCTCAGCGTGACAGACGGTCGGCGGAAACCTAGGGACACAAGGCTTAAATCAAGGGATCTCTTGACTCATTCCCTCGCTATCGATGTGCTTCAGCTTAAAACCATCCTGGTGGTTTCCACCCTTCAAATCTTGTGATCCCAGAAAAGCAGACATCACATAGATATTCAGGAATACAGAGAAAGCGACTCCCACATTCTGCAGAAGATCGATTTAACTTTGTTGGGGTTTTTTGAGGGGGTTGGATTTTTTTGTTTTTTGTATTGTCTTTGTTTGGTTGGTTGGTTTTGGTTTTTTAGGGCTGCACCCGACACATATGGAAGCTCCCAGGCCAGGGGTCGAATCAGAGCTACAGCCGCCTGCCTATACCACAGCCACAGCCACAGCAGCACCACAGCTCACGGCAACGCCCGATCCCTGACCCACTACTGAGCCAGGCCAGGGATCAACCCAGATCCTCATGGATTCTAGTCAGATTCATTTCCGCTGCGCCACGAAGGAAACTCCAGATGTATTTCACTTTGAAAACGTCCTTTTGGCTGCCTCACAGGAGATTCCCACCGAATCCTTTTTTAAACGAAATGGCATCTGCTTTCTCATCACCCTGGTGACTTTGGTTAAAAAGAGCGAATGAGAGGCACAGAGGGGTCACCAATGAAGACAGTGTGAGCTCTAAATGAAGGCAGAATGGGACCCGAGTCTGGGATCCACTTACTCTGGGTCAACTCTTGATATGCTGCATCCAGCAGCTACCCTTCCCGCTGCTGCAAAATGCAAGTGATGATATCCTCTTTCCAAGGTCACTGTGAGCACCCGAGGTACACAGGAAACACCGTGCTCCTCCAGCACACCGGACCCCGGTGGCAGAGATGGCAGTGGATGTGGGGGCGGGGGGGCTCCCACAGTAGCAGTGAGTATTATCTGACTCAGGAGAGGAGTCTGTCCCTCCATTCACAGGACCCAAAGACAGAAGCACCTTGCTCGTGAGTGTGCAAATCCGTATCTCTTCGGGAAACAGGTGCTGCCATCACTGAGAGATCCCACTCCTGACGATGACCCAGGAGAGGCTCATGCGCACATGAGCACTAGGAGTTCTGACTGAGAATCCATCCCCAGAAACACTGTTTGTAAAAGCAAAAGAGTGCAAACAGCCCAGATACCCTGACCCAGGAGGCTGGATAAGTCATCCTGGCATAGCTCCCCAGTAAAATACGGAATACACACCGCATTGGATGCATGACATCAGAGCCACAAAGGTTGAACGAAGAAAAGCAAGCCCCACTAGGATGTTCTTTATATGAAATACAAAAGCAAGAAAAAGTAAACCATATATGCTTAAAAGAGCAAGAAAGTCAAACCAAGGGAATGAAAAAAAAACAAACGTCAGGTTGGTTACTGCTGGGGCTAGGAGGCGGGAAAGATGAAGAAGTGTGCCCAGGCGGGGTAAGTGATCAGCAATTTCCTAATTCTTGGCTTTAGTGGGTGTTCACTATATTATTTAGTGAATGGAGTAACCAACAAAGCCAAGGCCATGAGGGACCGGTTCTGCACACTTGAATTGTTTTCATAATGCTATTTAACATGGACAGAACATTTGCTCTCAGGAATATTCCTGGCCTTAGAAAGAAATGGGCTCAGGAGAAGGGACTCAATTTATTAGAGTCATTAAAGGGGTGGAGGGGATAAAGGTTAACAAAGTTATAGAAGTAAAAGCGGTGGAAGCAAAAGAAAGAGTTGTTTGAGAAGTTAAAAGACACAATAAATACAAAGTTCACACGGGAAAACCAGCAGGCTGAAGGCTGGAACACTCCCACAACGGTGGAACGTTAGCACTTCCAGCTGCCTACAGAGCTCCCGGTGAAGTCATTCTCCTCTTTGAAGACTTCTTGCTCCAATTAACATCTGTACGTCACTTCACATGTTTTGCCTTTAATGTTTATCTCCACATTTTCACCTTCCTTGGAAAGGGGGAAGAAAGGAAAGAATCTTCACAGCCTACAAGATGCGGTCAGTGCTTGAAAAAAAATAGAGATGTACCAACATAGCAATAAATGTTCACATTTACTGAGCAATTACTATATGCTGTACCCTCGGTGGAGTGCTTTTCTCTGTGAGTTCCTTTAAGTCCTGCTACAGGGAGGTAGGGACTCCCGGTGTCTCTCTGTGTATTAGATGGAGACTTCTAGAGATAGGGTGAGGAATGACAGGTGGCTCTCTATCTGCTGCCTGAGCCCATTTTCTCATCTGCCCCCCAGCAACTGGGACAAAGAAAAGATGAGCCGGTATGTCCTCCCTCCAACCTACTCCCTGGTAATATCCCGGGCAGTGCCAACAGCACCCCAGGGCCACCCTGGCTGCCTGGCTTCTTCTCTCCCTTAATCAGCTCTAGGAGCCCAAATCTGAAATTGAAAGGGAAGGAGAAACAGTTAATGCATTTTCCAGCTCACCTCCCCACACTGCTACATCGATTCTCCTCTCACCCTTTGCATCACAAATGAGCATTCCAAGGCTTGAGCACATCCTGAATTCTGCATACAGAAGAAATGCCCAAACAATACAAGATCAAGACCATAAGAGTCCAATTAACTCAGGCATGGATGGCTTTGTTGTGTGAAGGAGGCACGTCGCTTCTTTTAATTGAAGGAATGAGAATCACAAAGACTGAATGCAGTCTGCTGAGGCCCTGAAAAGCCCCAGATGATTACATAATTCTTCTAGGATTATGTGAGAACGCTAATACATTAGGATGGGGGATGGAGGAGCTCTTAAAAATCCCGATGGCCTATACACAGCCCAGACCATAATACCGTAATCCCGGGCAAGCAGGGACAGGGATCAGGCTCTTCAGGATGACTCTGGGCTGTTATCAATTGGGGAGAATGAAATAAATACAGAGGTAGTAACTGGAAAAGAGCTGGCAGATATTCAGATGGTTTCCATTTACAGTCAAGTCAGGGGAACAAAATCAATTATCTCTATGTCCTATACTGCAAATTTTAATTTTGGACATAGTGCTATGCGCAAATATACTTACTAAGGGGGAAAGGAGAGGTTTCATCCAATTATGATGCTTTTATCTCTCAGTTTTGCTTCTGGGACTAGAGCAACGATTTCCACAAGGGCTCTCTGCCATTGTTATTTGTACAAAGGCACCAATGAGCGTCAGATGAGCAGCTCAAATGCCCCTCTAACGCCACCCACCACCTCTTGGGAGTGGAAGGGGGTGATTTTATCTGTGAAACTCACTTGTTTTGAACTTCATCTTTCCTTTGAATGATTACATTATCCCCATTATTAATTTTCCAAAGAGAGCAGAGCACACTTATAAAAATGGCTTAGGTTCCTAGAAAAGAAAAATAACCACGTTTCCCAAAATTTACATTACAAATTACATTTCAAACCCAATGGGAAAGTTTTACTTTTTTGTTCAAATTACATCAACTTTTTTGCACAAGTAAATTAAACTCCAGTTCCCTACTCAGCTTTTAAAAACAAAACCATTTCAGAACAAACCAGGAGATATTTCGCATAAATGTATCCCCATTACATATCTTCTCCACCCCTCTCTATCTAAAAAAGATAGCCTTTGATGCATATTTATACATTGTATACAGTATTTTTATATATATAAGGTTGGTTACAGATAGATCACAAATAAGTTATCTGGAGGTAATCACATGGACCAGTAACTGCACGTAACATGTAACAGATTCACATATAACACATTATTGTTCTCATTTCGTATGTTTCATGTATCATTTTATTTAAGTACTATGTTTGGGTACACTGATATATATTACATATATTCAAACTGATTCTAAGCAATGAAATTCAGCGTTATAAACTCAGAAAATTAATTTCAGCAGGGACTAACCTAGTGGAATCTTAATGTGATCTTTAAGATGATGATGACAGGTTCTACTCAGTACAAAATGAGTTAACAGAAAGGATTTAAGAAAGCTGAGTTGTGCAGAGTTTGATGGTTCTCTAACCAAACCTGATTATTTGAATCCATCCAAATCCATCTGGCAGGCTCTAGGTTATGAAAAGGTAAAGCAGCTCAGGCAAGGTCCACTGAACACTCCCCAGAGGACCCAGAGGCTCTCTCCACCACCAGACAACAGCATCGGATGGAGAGAGAGATCCCCAGCCAGGCTGTATCCATCGCATTGGTCACTTCATGCCACCTGGGTTCATTCACTTGACAAGGTATGTTTCCAGCAGGCTAGAAGAACTATCTTGAATTTGAAATTAGCGGAGTAGGAATTAGAGAGCATGTCCAACGCCTTCTGGACATTCCCACTCTGTCCTAGTGCCCCCTGTGGTGGAGCTAGTTGCTGGCCTACCTGGGGACATTCAGGTAGCCACAGGTGTTTGTGGATGCCAGTATTGTTCATCCAGATGGACCAGCAAGACCTCACCTATGAGCCTCCCCCTACCACCAGCCGCTTTGTCTAAAACTGCAACACCCCCAGCCTGATCGTGCATGCGCCATCCCCTCACTGACTCCATTTTTCTTCTTGCTCTCTTCATTACCTAATAGGCTAGGCATCCTCTACACTTACCATATGGTTTTCGACTCCCCTCTAGACTCTAAGTTCCATAAAGGCAAGGATTTAGAACTGGCAATTCACTGTACCCACTGGCAAATTCCAGGTGCTGAGAGCCACGCCTGACAGGGAGTGATCAATAAGTATTCATTGATGACATGAATAAACCAGGATGCAAGCTGATTAATTAAGATAAAAAGGCAGGAGCATAAGAGGAAAAGAGGAGAAAAAAACAGGTCTTGATAACATTCAAATGGTTCAGCACCCAAGTCAATTTGTTTTCATGGGGAAAGGGAGTTCCTTTCAAACTCATGGACCACTCCTTAGTCATATCCTTGAGAATTTTCCAGAAGAATCAAGTTTGGATGTAATCAGAGAACACGTCCAATGGCCCCAATTACCCTGAATTCCTGCCAGAATAAGAAACACTCTGGTTTTGTTCATTTTCTTCTCTGTATTTAAACTGGCATCAGAAGATGTAAACGCTGAGATTGATTTTATTTTAAATGGACTCATATTTCCCAGCCTCCTGCCAAGCTTTTTATAACCAGGTACTGACCAGCCTTCCCAAGCCATACCTCCAGTGGGGTGTGTTTTTGTTCCACTTAGTTTACAGACTGGCAGAAGGTGCTATCTACTTACTTTACAGGCAGTGTATATTTTACTTTGCCCCAGGACCTAAGACAGGGTTGGCAAGTTTTTCCTGTGAAGGGCAGACTGGAAGCATTTGAGAATATGTGGGTCATGAACCCCATGGCCATAGCTCCTCTGCAGCCCTGGACAATATGGAAACAAGTGGGGGTGGACGGGCTCCAACACAACTTTATTTGGGGGTTCTGAAATCTGACTTTTATCTATTTTTCACATTTTAGAAAATAGTATATTTTGATTTAAAAAAGAAAAAATTAAAAATGCTAAATCCAGAGTTCCTGTTGTGGCTCAGCAGGTTAAAAACACAACACAGTCTCCGTGAGGATGCAGGTTCGATCCCTGGCCTGGCTCAGTGGGTGAAGGATCTAGCATGGCTGCAGACGTGTAGGTTGCAGATGTGGCTCAGATCTGGCATGGCTATGGCTGTGGCACAGGCCTGCAGCTGTAGCTCCAACTCAACCCCTAGCCCTGAAACGTCTATACACCACAGGTGCAGCCATAAAAGGAAAGAAAAAAAAAAGCCAAATGCATTCTTAGCCTGTGTACCATATAGAAACAGGCAGCAGGCAGGGTGTGGTTTGCCAACCCCTAGCCTAACGTAAAAGAATTTCTTAAAGCAGTTCTTAACCTTGAAAAGATGCTTTCCAGATCCTTCTTTCAATCTCTGTCCCCTAAATGCAAATTGCCAAGGAAAGTTCTCTTCAAACCCAAAGACGGAAGGTGCTGCATGAACCCACAGCACAGGAAGGTACGATCTGACCAGAGGACTTGAGTTTCACGTGTTCACTGTTCTCTGCTCTTTGATGCTGCAGGGCCAACACCTCTGCACAATCCCCACTAAACAATATTAGCAGATAACCAGGAAGATGTTAAGCAGAATATCATCCCTCATCTCCCTTAGAAGTGTTAACCGCTCCTTGCTCTGGGTTCCCACAGCTTTTGTGCATCTCTGCCCTGAGTCTCTACTTATCACAGGTGCAGCTCCTTGACAGGGGCAAAGGGGGTCTAGGCCTACCCTACCGCCCCATGCCAACCCTAGCACCTTGCTCAGTGCATAAGCTGCTCAGGGCATGTGTACTGAATGCCCTTCCCTTGCCTCAGTCAGAACTAACCAGTAGCACCCAATGCAGAGCTGGAAGAGAGAAGACCGTTTCCTGAGGCAGGTTTCAGGGAGAACAAACACAGAAGAATCTGCCCATTGGGGAGGGTCTCTGGGACTTGTGCCCTGTGGACTGGGGAAAGAACCCCTTTTGGAGATCACTGCCAGAGAATGGATTCATTTACTGGACAAAATGGGAAGCTACCGGCAAAGCTAAAATGCGTGGCGGTCGTACAACAATGGCTCCACTGCCTCTGACTCTCATCTCAGGCTCTATGGCTGACCATGACCACTCTTTCTAAGGGGCCCCAAGCGTCAGCCGCCAGCCGTGGTGAATAATCAAGTTTCAGTCAAGATGGCCAAGCCTTCTAGTGCCCATACCATCACCTGTGCACAGACGCTGTGATCCTTTTCAAGGAAGGGATGCCTATACCCAGCCTTGACAAGGGAGCACGTGCTCCAACAGGAAACATCTTGAGCCAACCAAATGTACGCGTGATTAGAACACAACAGCTCCTGCAATGCCACTCTCTTCACTGCTTCATCCTGGCTAGGCATGCTTTCCTTCCACTTTGCCCAAAGAGGGTCACTGCACTGACCACACACGAAAAAGTACTTGTGGTTTTCACCACACTTTTTCTGAACTGGAAAATCAGGCTGTGCTCATTTTGCCTCTTAAATGGGTGAGAAGAAAAACCACTAAGTGGGGAGCCTCCAGCCAGTACTGGTCAACTGCTCGCCCCTACGTGTGGATAAGGAGCTCCTGGTAGAACTCTGCAGGTTGTGGCTGATGAACTGCACCTATGGTCAGAGCAGAGCTCCTGTGTTTTGCTTCCATTCTGAAAAGTCCTGCCAGTCACGGCCGCTCTTCTTCCCAAGGGTGGTAGGCAGAATTCCAAAATATTCCCAGGATTCCCACTGCCCTGCTGTACACCAACTATATAATCTTCTCCTTTTGAAATCACCATGGAATAACATTCCCACAATTAGGTGATGTCATGTTACATGGCAAAGATGAAGGGAATACGCAAGATGAAAAGGTCCCTCACTAGGTTACTTGCAGTTAATAAAAAGGGCGATAAAAAGAAATGAAACTATCAAGCCATGAAGACATGGAGGAAACTTAAATGCACATGACTCAATAAAAGAACCCAATCGGAAAAGGCTACATGCTGTATGATTCCAACTCTATGACATTCTGGAAGAAGCATAATAATGGAGAAATTTTAGAAAAATCAGTAGATGCCAGGAGTTAGGGAAGAGGAAAGGATTTTTAGGGCAGTGAAACGATTCTGCGTGACACTTCATGGTGGATACATGTCATCACACACTCGTCAAGAGCCACAGAGTGCACAACATAAGAGTGACCACTAACGTGAACTACAGACTCTGGGTGGGAAAGATGTGTCAGGGTGGGCTCATCAGTTACAAGAGATATGTCACTCTGATGTGGGATGTTGATACCGGGGGAGCCCTGTGTGTGTGGACTCAGGAAATATATGGGAAATATTGGTACCTTCCCTTCACTTTTGCTGTATACATAAAACTTCTCTATAAGATAAAGTCTATTTTTTAAAAAGGGCAGGGGTAGGTCACCATTGGTGGGCCTGACCTAATCAGGTGAGCCCAGTAACGAGGGTCCTAGCTTTCCCTGAAAGCAGAGATTTGCAGCTACATGATGCTCCTCTATTGGCCTTGAAGAAACAAGAACAGTCACTTGTGATGGAACATGATGAAAGATAACGTGAGAAGAAGAATGTATATATGTATGACTGGGTCACTTTACTGTACAGTAGAAACTCACAAAATACTGTAAATCAACTATAATGGAAAGAAAAATCATTTTAAAAAAAAGAAATGAGACACCACAGCCACAAGGAAATGAATTCAACTAACAACTCACAGGAGCCTGGGAAAGGATCCTTCCATAGTCCAGTTTCCAGATGAGAGCACAGCCCAGCCAGTACCTTGACTGGACAGGGAACTCTGCCAGACCCTAAGTCAAGAGCCCAGCTAAGCCCTGCCAGACTTACGACCCACAGAAAGTAGGAGAAGAAAAGGGCACTGCTTTAAGCCACTGACTGTGGTCATTTATTATGCAGCAAGACAACTAACACAGCAACTCTAGCAAAGGCCCAGTAATAACACTTACGATGATTATAATACACATTTATTACAGAGTTTATAAAACACACAAACATATTGCATGTTTCCCATTTTATGCAGCAGGGTCAAAACAACACAGAGTGAAAACCCAGCAATGGCGTTTTAGCAGCACGAGTCTGCATCCAGCTTTGCCCACTTTCTTGCTGCATATCTCTGGCACTCTGACTTCTGTGAACCCTGTACAACAGAGGTATTAGGAATACTTACCTGATAACGCTGGTATATGGCTGGGGAGTTTTACCAGTGCTAATGCCCATCCCAACCCATGGACTCTGATGTAAGAGACACTGGGAAGCCTGGACGCTGGGAAGTTTACAACTCCCCAGGGGGCAGCAAAGCAAGAGAGAGTCCTACCGTCTTGAGGAGTTGCAGTGAGGAATTCCAATGGTGAGTGCTCAGGAGAAGTCACTTTGGCTATTCCTTTTGGGGGAGGATAGAGGCTTAAGGTGGGACGACTGAATGGCTCAAAGTCATATACACTTAAGTAGGAGCTCTGGCACCAAAATACACTCATCCTTCTCACACCTGACTTAAAAGATGCCGCAAACTATCACTCTCGGTCTCTCTACATTAATTTTGTCCAACCTCAGGTCCTTAGAAAGATATCAGTGGAACAGGGGTGGGTAAACTGGAGCCTGTAGACCAAATCCTGCCATTGCCAACCTTTGCATAAAAGAGAAAAAAAAGTTGTATTGGAACTTCCTGTTCATGCATTGCTTTTGTGCCTGCAATAGCAGTTGAGTAATTAAGACCGCTGAAAATATTCAGTATCTGGCCCTTTATAGGAATGCTTTGTTCACACTCGCTATAAAAAAAAAAAAAAACAGTAACCGGAGTTCTCCTGTGGCACAGCGGGTTAAGGATCTGGCTCTGTCACTGCAGCGGCTCAGGTCGATACCTGGCTGTGGAACTTCCTCGTGCCGCGGCTGCAGCCACAATAAAGAAACAATCACCAAGATGATAGTTTATCTGGGTTGATGATCTAACTGGTCTCTGTTTAGTCTATGCTGATTTTCCTGGAAAATTAAAGAGACGACACACGGAATAGCTGAAAATGCTTAACTTCCCAAGAACACAGACTGAGACCACAGGAGGTGCTGGATTGGCTCGTGTCATAAGGTCCCTCAGGAGCCAGGGCACAAGTGGAATCTAGATGTCACTTCCTTCCACACAGTGCTGCTTGCCACTCACTGCAATTGAACTTGAATAAAACAGCCATTAAAGGGAGAGGGTTGTAGGGGGATGGGAAGGTAATTTCCTTGTGTTTTCTGTGTGTTCTTCCAAAGTCCCCAATAATGTCAATGGACTGGACAAAAACCAGTGCCGATTTTAAAGAATAAGAGATCCACTTAGTTAGATCCTAGTTCTCTAGAATAAGGGAAGCAATTTCGTCCTGCTGTTTGGAGAAGGTGCAACAGAAAAGACCTCGAAGTGAGACCAACACCATGTCCGAAAGCTTTAGGGAACGGCTTCAGTCTACTCGACACTGAATGGGTGGAAATTCAGTCCCCCGTGTGCTCCATTTTTTTAAATGGAATGTTCTCGCTTTGCGTTATCAGCCTCACCGTTCCAAGTGTTGCTAAGCCTTCCCTGGGCTGGACTGGCCAGTGCGAGTCCAGGCGGACATGAGCAGGAAATCACCTCGGGGAGCTGCGTATCTTCCTTTGAAGTCTGTTGGCTGCTGGTTATCACACTGCAGATATTTCCCCAGCCAAGAATTACTGAATTTCAAAAATATTTTAAAATCATGACTTTTTGGCAATTTTCCCCTTGCTACATTTCATTTTTAAAGCATATTTCAATGAGCCATTTATTTTTAATAAAGAGCTTTCCAACTTTCTGTTGCTCATCTGTAGAGTGAGAGGAACGAACTGATGATCTTTCAGCCCCTCTTCCCTCTCCGCCTCAGTGTGATGACGCGCTCTTACTGAAGACGCATCTGCATAAACGACGGCGAGTCTGTGCAGGGCCCCAGGGAGGGATCCGAGGTGGTACAAGCAAGGATGAATGCTACCCGCAGGATTTTATGCATATTCTATGAGCCCAACTCTCTGCCAGAGATCATACATCACATAAAGACGATGGACAGCAGGTCCCTCTGCCCCAGGAGTGTGTACTGAACGATAACACTGAGATGCACAAAAACAAGGATGTGGAACATACATGGGGTGGGGGAATCCTCAACTGTTTAGGTCTACTTGTTCGACTAGCAAGAAGTGCTCTATTAACAATCAACCAATCAATGAGTCTGGTCCTAAAGAAAGGAAAACTGCAACTTCAAAGCTTCTAGAAACTGGTTTTGGTGCCTAGCATGCACACAGCATAATGTGTTTTCTTTAGGATGCCGGCCAGTGGGCATGTTTGGTTCTTCGAGTGTGCGCCTGAGCTGAGGAAGAGAAGGAGACAGGGGACTGACTCTGCTCAGAGGGTAAGCATGTCCCATAACATGGTCACTCTCTGCTATGCAACAAAGTACCACACACGCGTGACTTCCAATAATACACACTTATTCCCGTAGCTTCCATGGGTCCGGAGCATGAATACTTGTTCCCTGAGTCCCCTGCTCAGGCTGTGGTCTCCTCTGAGGCTCAGGTTGCTGGCAGAACTCAGTTCCTTGTGGGGGCGGGCCTGAGGCCCCCTTCTCAGATCCTCTAGATCCCAGAAACTTCCCCCAGTTCCATTCCACATGGCCCTCTCCACATGCCTCCCAATGCCTCCAATCACTCTGACTTCAGGGAGGCTCCAGCTCCTTTTAAGTGACCTCCCGATTAGGTCAGGTCCACCCTGCTACACAGTGTCAACGGATCATAACGGAATCACAGCAGGGCTATCGCATCCTCGTCACACCCGAGGGGAGGGGACCACATGAGGGGTGCCCACCAGGGAGGAGAACGCTGAGAGCCACCTTGAATTCTGCCTCCCACACATAGAGTGGTCCAGGCAAGGGCAACAAACGGGCAAGCAGCAGGTACACGCATGGACCCATTTCTGTTCAGAGGAGCTCAGGGCCTGTTCTTAGTGAACGGGACATGGTGCGTAAGGAGGACAGAGGTTCTATAAAAGGAATGGGACCCACCTGTGGATAAACGTGAGGCCAGGCAGCATCCTGAATGTAAGCCCGTGAGCCTTAGGAATCCAACCACCAGCCCAATGCTACCCAAAGTAGGGCCTG
Organism: Sus scrofa; assembly: GCF_054392235.1. Lineage (NCBI taxonomy): Eukaryota > Metazoa > Chordata > Mammalia > Artiodactyla > Suidae > Sus > Sus scrofa. Next base: position 9,094,847 of record NC_139401.1, read on the forward strand.
TACGCGGACCCTGTAGCATCCCCTGGGAGCCTATAAGAGACACAACTTCTCAGGCCTCCGGCCTAGACCTCCTGAACTAGAATGTCTCAAGAAAAATGGTAAGACTTCAGAGGGAGGCTATTCTTCAGCCTTTTCGGCACCCAAATGTCCTCCTGCACATCCATAGGGTTCCTGCTACTGCCAAAGAATGCTCAAGAAGCCATGTGCAAGCCCTGCTTCCTTGGCCCCAGCAGAGTCAATGGAGAAGGGAAACGTGAGTCAATCTGATGATGGTGAAAACGGAAGTTCAGCAACTTGCCCAATGAATGATGTAAAAGTATTTCCTGACGACGACCCCTAAGCCCCATTCCACCGGGAAAACCCTCGACTTGGGGACTGCTTCCACACAGGATGGTCATGCGGACATCACACAGGACTGGGGCCCAGGGCAGAAGCAGGGGAGCCCGGGGGTTGGGAGCGGGGGCCAGGCATCGCACAAGCTGGGAGTGGACCTCCACCTGTCAGCTACTCCAAGTCCCAGTTCGTCTCATCTACACAAAGGGGACAAGGCCAGCACCATCCTGGGGATCCAATAATCCAGACTCCGTTCAGAAGATAACCCAAATGAAAATAGGCACAGGATTTAAATACACACTTCTCCAATGAAGATAAATACCCCACAAGGACATGAAAAGATGCTTAACGTCATTAACCATCAGAAAAACAGAAACCAAACCCACACTGAGACAGCACTTATGTCCACCAGGAGGGCTATAAACAAACTACAGGCAATATCAAGTGTGGGTGAGAATGTGGTGACATCCGAATCTCCTACACAGCTGGTGGGAGATTTGTACAATGTACAAACAGTTCAGCAGTTCCACCAAAGGTTAAACGGAATTATCATATGACCCAGGTATAAACTCAAGAGAATGGTAAATATATGTCCATACAAAAATGTATATATAGAGTTCCTAATATGGCACAATGGTATGGGAGTATCTCTGCAGTGCCAGGACACAGGTTTGATCCCCGGCCTGGCACAGTGGATTAAAGGATCTGGGAGTTCCCGTTGTGTTGCAGCAGAAACAAACCTGACTCTCATCCACCCATGAGGATGCGGGTTTGATCCCTGGCCTCACTCAGTGGGTCGGGGATCCAGCGATGCCATGAGCTGTGGTGTAGGTCGCAGACATGGTTTGGATCCCACGTAGCTGAGGCTGTGGGTTTAGGCCAGCAGCTACAGCTCCGATTAGACCCCTAATCGGAACTTCCATATGCCATGGTTGTGGCCCTAAAAAGCAAAGAATAAACAAACAAACAAAGGATCCGGCATTGCCACAGTTGCAGCGTAGGTCACAAGTGCGGCTTGGATCTGTTCCCTGGCCCAAGAACTTCTTATACCACAGGGCAGCCAAAAATGGGGGGGAAATGTACATACAGATATTCATAGAAGCATTACTAATAATAGCCAAAACATGGAAACATCCCAAATGTCCATTAGCGGATGAATGGATAAACAGAATGAGGTCTATTCATACAATGGAATATAATTCAGCTATAAAAAGAATAAAGTGCTGATCCTTACTGCAACAGAGATGAACCTTGAAAACATTATACTAAATAAAGGAAGCCAGCTGCAGAAGACCGCAAATCATATGATTCCATTGCATGAAATGGCCAGAAGAGGCAAATCCACAGAGACCTGAAGTAGATTAGTGATTACTAGGAGGTGGAAGAAGAGAGGCTTGGGAGTGACTTATAATGGAAATATTTTGCAATGAGAGTGCAGAATTGTTGCAAAACTTTGTGGATATACTAAAAACCACAGAATTATACACTTTAAAGAAGCAAAGGTTATGGTATGTAAACTGTATCTCAATTTTTAAAAATAGTTTACAGTCCACAGAGATGGACCTTATCAGCATCCCGAGCACTGAGACAATGAAGAAAAGCATCTTAACACAGGAATGAGACTGGAGGGATAGTTAAATGATGCAACCGCTATGAAAAAACAGTACGGTAGCTCCTCAAAAAAATTAAATATAGAATTATCATCTGATTCAGCAATTTCACTTCTGGGTATATACCCGAAGGAATTTAAATCAGGAACTTAAATGGATATCTATAAACTCATATTCACAGCAGTAGTATTCACAACAGCTAACAGGCGGAAACAACCCAAGTGTCCATCCATGGAAGAAAAGATGAACAAAATTCAGCCTTAAAAAATAACGTAAGAATGAAAAAAGAGTGATGCGAAATACAACAGGGCTGAACCTTGAAGACATTATAATAAGTGAAATAAGCCAGTCACAAAAAAAAAAAAAAAACCAAATATTGTAGGATTCCACTTATTGCAACACCTAGAGGGTCAAACTCAGAGAGAGAGGAAGTTAAATCAGTGTATGCCAGGGGTAGGGGATGGAGAATGAGAAGTTATCGTTTAAAAGGTATGGAGTTTCTGCTTGGGAGAATGAAAAAGTTCTGGAGATGGAGGCTGATGATGGTTGTATGGTGATGGGACTGCACCTAATGCCAGTGAACTGTGCATTTAAAATAACGTAAGAATGAAAAAAGCTAAAACTGTACATCTTTTTCCTTAGTTGAGTGAAAGATTCTTTAAATTCTATGTGCTATGAATGTTGGAGGGCATGTGTCTTTTTGAATTAATATTTCTGTTTCTTTCAGGTACATACTCAGGAGTGGAAGAGCTGGGTCATATGGTAGTTTTATTTTCAGTTTTTTGAGAAACCTGCATAATGTAAAACTATAAATCTTATTGTATTTTATCACAATTTTTAAAAGTTAAAAATAGAGGTAAACAGATGAAGTATTGTGGATGGAGGCTATAAGATCTTTTTATAAATTACTCAGTAATGAATAATAAAATGACTATTATGTCTTTTTTAATAAGTAAAGAGTTATGATCATTATACAACTACAGATGTGATAAACTCATTTGAGTAATATGAAAAAAATTTTTTAAAAAAGCAATGAGAAGGGGTGCCCTTGTGGGGGCACAAGGTTGTAGGTTGAGGATTCAGCATTGTCACTGCAGCAGCCTGGGTCACTGTTGTGGTACAGGTTTGATCCCTGGCCCAGGAACTTCCACATGCGATGAAGGCTTAAAAAAAAGTAATGAGGAATTATATATCACATCACTGCAATGGGTCAAGGACCACAATGCATTCACGGGAACATCACGAGGTGCCTCCAAGTTTGGGTTAAGGTGGGGGTGGGGTGGGGGCGACAACTGAGGGGGCCTTCGGAGGACTCCTAGATGGCCTCTGCTTTCTGGGGAGCAAATCACCTCCCACCTTGCTCTGAAATATCTGCACTCCAGCTTTTCCAAAACAGCCATCTGAGCCGAGTTCCCTGAAGAGTCATCTCAGGTGTCTTCAGAGCCAAATGAGTCAGGCTAAACCCAGAAGCAATCAGCAGAGAGGGGCTGCTTTTCAGAGAACAAGCGGCCACCTGTATCCCAGAGACCGCATCTGGAAAGGCTAGAAAGAGCTATCCAATTTGGGGTTGATGAAGTCTTTGGAAAGATAACTAGACATTGTCCAGATGCTAGGTCTTCGCATAATAACTACTTTCCTCGAATGACTAGTGATTTGTCTTCACAGACATATTTATCTGGTCGGCTCACTAATAGCTTTTATTCTTCATCAAAGAATTTTAAAAAGTGCTATGCATGCAGAACAAAGTAATGATAATAACCATTTAAAGTATTCAGGAGAGTCCTAAAACTTCCCAAAGAGACCATGATTATATAAAAGTTCTGCTCTAGAGAAGTTAGTTTTATTCCATCAGATGCGTAACACCTCTTTGGTTTGAGTTAATACCTCATCTTATACTCCAGGAGAAATGTGTGGGGGAAAAAAATCTCTTACAATACATACCTGCTGCTTATTACTACAATTTCTCTTAAAAGCTATGGTATTTGCCCTATCAATTTTGAAAAATGAGTGAAAACACCAAGAAATATGAAATATGCCTCTAGCAGACTATATATATATAATACATATATATATATACACAGTATATACAATGAAAATTTACTTTTTAAATTGTTTTACCTACTTTACACCCAAATTCATTTCAATTTTTTACTGATTAAATAAAATCCGTGCACTACAAAAACTGAGTCTAACTTTTAAATATAATTTGACTTCCGGTTAAATCTTGAAACTTTAACCCATGCATTAATCTCTCCCCCCTCCCAAATCTTAGCAAAATGAGAATAAAAGAATAATAGTACAGTCACAATGGTTTAAAGAACAGGAGCGGCAACTGCAGACCAGCATTGCCAACCAAAGGTGTTGAAGTTGGAAAGTGGATGTGAGCAATGAGCAGGACTGAGTACGCTGAATGCCCAAGATGCGGAAGAGCAGGGGCAAGGAGGAGTCAAGGCCATTCCTACAGCACAACCCTACAAAGATTCAGGTGACGGGTGTCAGACAGCAGGTGGAACGTGTGGGGCCGAAACCAGGGATGAGCTGTAGATCAATCTGGAAACACTGTGGTCCACAGGTCACCTCAAAGTCAACATGTTTCAAACAGCAACCCACTTTCTCAGAACCAGCTGCCTCACAGACAGCTTGACTACTGCACTTCAACTGTTCTGATCACCAGGCTGCAAAACCTACAATTATCCATATGGTACGTTCCTCTTCATCTGCCAGATCTACCAAGAGCCAGAGTCCTCCTGATTCTTTTTCCATGAAAGGTTTCCAGGATGAGGGCCACTGGGGGCCTCTGGGATGGCCCCCACTGGTCTTGCCTCCTGGTATTCATACCTGAGTGTAGCCCCTTCCCACACTACATCAGGGCTTCCTTGACTGCTCAGTTCAGTACAACAGACGGGCTCCAAGACCAGGTCCGATTTCACCCAGACATCTTGAATTGCTTCGTTTGGGAGTAGCCAGCCACCATGTCCTGAGGACACTCAAGCATCCACAAGACAGCCTGCATAGAAAGGAACCAATCTGTCAGCGCCAAGCTGTGCATAAGCAAGTCATCCTAGAAACAGATTTCTCAGCCCCAGTCAAGCTTTCAGGTGACGGCAGCCTCAGACGAGACGACATCTGTTCTGCTCTCCCTCTATTTCTGCGATGATGCTCACTCTCCTACTAGGCCAGAACCAACTCTTATTATTAGCTCTGGGTGAGTTCTCTTTTTAACTTTTTATCTTGATATAGCTACATAATCATGGGAAGCTGCAAAATACCTCAGAGTCCTGTGTACATTTTAGCCAGACGATGGTGGCATCTTATCTAACTATAGTACAATATCAAAACCAGGACACGAATAAAGCAAAAGGGGAAAATTATCTCTCTTTTTTTAGGGCCACACCTGCAGCATATACGGAGGTTCCCAGGCTAGGGGTCAAATCGGAGCTGCAGCTGCCAGCCTACTCCGCAGCCACAGCAACACAGGATCTGCGCTGAGTTTGCAAGCTACACCACAGCTCATGGCAACGCTGGATCCTGAACACACCGAGTGAGGCCAGGGATCAAAACCACATCTTCATGATGGATACAAGTCGGATTGGTTTCAGCTGCACCACAACAGGAACTCCAAAAATTATCTCTTTTCACCTGAACTTTACTTAGTAGCTGTGCAACGCTTGGCAAGTTATCTATTATCTCAGAAGCTCAGTTTTCTCATCTATGAAATGGGGATTAACTGCTCCAGCTCCAAAGATGTGTGGGAAAATTAAGATCATACTCCTAAAACATCTAGAATGATACTGGGTTTGGCACAGAAAAGTCAATTAATGGCAGCTGTGGTGATTATTCTGTAGGTTTCACAAGGAAAAACAACTTGTGAGTTCTCAGCGCATATACACTGATTATCACTTTCTCTCTGGGATCAGTAGAAATAACACTGGATTTTTCTTTAAAAGTTCCACAAGACATGAAACCAGAAAGACTTCAAGAATAAAGAAAGCATACTTCAGTAAAAAAAAAAAAAAAAAAAAAAAAAAAAAAAACCCTTCCCTGCAGCATTCCTGAAAGCAGTCAATAATGCAGAAATGACTACAACATCTTGAAGGCAGAATGTGAGGGCCACACAAAATTCAAAATGTTGCTCAAGCAAAGGGGCAACATAGAGATACTCCCCAGCACAAAAGAGCTCAGAGAACAAAGATCCCATGAGCCCTCTTGAAAAAGCTGCTTGAAGATGAAATGCAGACAAATAAGAGACAAAACGAAAACCTCACAGAGAATTTTTGGTCAAACAACGGCTAACGAGCAGAGGATCCATTTGAACAGAACTAATATTAAGCAATTGTGAGAAGTATCATTACACAGCATAATAATGTGACTGTTATATCAACTATCGCAGCATGAAAATACTGTAATAATGAAGAAAGAAAGAAAATGGAAAGATGTGAAATTGCTAATGTCCTCCAGCTTCATAGCAGGGAGCCAATCAATGTTACCTACATTGAAAACTGTCATTCAAAGACACATCACATCCTCAACTTCTCTGTTACTCATAATCTCCTTCCTTAACCTTAGATCAGTCCTTTGGGAGCTAATATTTCCAGCTGGAAAAAACAATCAACTCTTTGAAGTTTAGCTCTTCTCTGGGTTCCATATCAGTTTCATTTCTTTCTGTGAAACCCAGGGAACTTAATTATAGCGCTTTCACCAAATTGGATAAATACCACACACTGAAATGAAAATGTATTTTGGTGTGCTTATTGGTCCAGCTCTCGTCCTTCCTCCTAGAGATGGACTTTCAAAGGTATTCGCTACGAAGTTGGTCCAAAGGGGATGACGTTGGCTTCTAGTCAGTGGGGATTCAGGTTAGGTCTTTATTTTACTCTTTCTCCGTCTCTGTATTGCTTAATCTCTATAACAATTCCTTGTATTCCTTTAATATAAAGAAAACAGTCATTATGATTGGCCTCTCATGCAGCCTTTTCTACATGACAAGGTGCACTAATAGGGTGTGTGTGTGTGTGTGTGTCCCCCAGGAATCCTTTTTGTGATATGTTTTATATATATATATATACACACACACACACAACTTCACAAGTTGCACCAACATTGTGTGTATGTATGTATATGTGTGTGTGGTATGTATTTGTGTGACATATCTAAGGTCCTCCTTTTTGTCATGCTTCCTAAAATATTGTTTTTTGTTTTTTGGGGGGTTTTTTTAGGGCCACACTTACAGCATATGGAGGTTCCAGGCTAGGGGTCTAATCGGAGCTGTAGCTGCCAGCTTACGCCAGAGCAACAGTAACACCAGATCTGAGCCGAATCTGTGACCTACACAACAGCACACAGCAACGCCGGATCCTCAACCCACTAAGTGAGGCCAGGGATTGAACCCACAACCTCGTGGGTCCTGGTTGGATTCGCTTCCACTGCGCCATGAAGGGAACTCCCTAAAATATTGTTTACGTTGGAAGAACAATTTGAATTATTGGCCAGTGCTTCAGGAATCCCACTTCTCCGCAGCAATACTGAAAGCAGTCAATAATGCAGCAATGACTACAACATCTTGAAGGCAGAATGTGAGGGCCACATACAATTTTTCAGCTGCTCCACAGCATATGGAGTTCCCGGGCCGGGGATCAGATCTGAGTCATAGTTGCAACCTATACCACGGCTGCGGCAACACTGGATCCTTTAACCCACTGTGTCCAGCTAAGGACAGAACCTGCGTCCTGGTGCTGCAGAGATGCTGCTAGTCCCATCGCACCACAGCAGGAACTCCTATTTTTAGGCCAACTACTGCTCCAATGGTGTAAACCAGAAAGAAAAGTGGCCTTTGGTCTAACTTAGTCATGCTATCCACCTATGAAAACCCAGCTGTGCAGTAAAGTCCAGACTCTTGGCCTTGGCTACACACAGCCATGCCCGCAGAGGGCAGTGGGGTCACCAGGCTACAGAACAGAAGGAAAAGCCCTCAGGGGTGGGTCTGACCTGGGTTTTGCTCAACTACGTAAAAGCCTATTTCAGGCTCTCTGTCACCACTTTTGCCTCTATGAGATATGGGAACTGTACCCTCATAAAGTGAACTTCTAAGATCCTGGGTGAACACATTTTCCTGCTCTTTGGCTTCTACACACAGATTCTCTTCTCTGAAACTTGGGGCAAATAAGCAGGCCTTTTTCTGGTAAATTCTTGCTTAACTTTCACATGAACCAAAAAAAAAAAAAAAAAGTCCCTACTTTGGGGAATGTTTGCAAGGCATCAGTGCTCCAGTCAATAAAATTCAATTCCAATTTACACCTATTATCAACAAAACTGAAATTTTCCTTTACTGTGGCAGAAAGGAATACCTCCCAGAAGCTGCTGAGTCATAGGCTATATTTCTGTCAGGTAAGCTATCCTGGAACAAGCTAGAAATGCTGACTTCCACAGGAGCCAGATAGGATGGATCTGTGTGGCTGACAAATTCAAGCCAAGTGTGGTGTTTGGATGACAAGCCAGTGTGAGTCTGAAAGGATGCTGACCTAAATAAACCCCAAACCAGAGTTAATAATGGAACCCTGTGTGTCTCAAGAGATCCAAAACCCAGGTGTGAGGGAAACCCGCTGGAAACTTCCTGAGAAGTCAGAGACGCTCAGAGGGTCTAAGAAGCCCATTCTCTTCCCAATCTTAGTAGCTTACTTAGCAGGAGCCTCAGCAGAAGGGCTATAGAAACCATGCTTTCTAACCGGGCACTGTGTCATCAGGGGGCCCCCAATAATGAAGAGTCACCTCCTCCCATTTCCCTCTAAATACATGGGGGCTGTGGGGTTGTGGGGTCCCAAGCGGTACCTGGGCTACAAGGACGGCCAAGCACCTCTCTGGAAGGTGCAGGAGCTTCAGGGACGGTGGGAGCTGTGCTCCCTCTGCCCGCAGTTCCTCCTAGATCCTGGTGCACAGTCATGGAGACACACGGAGCTGTGTGTGTGTGTGCACACGCATGTGCGCGTGTCCCCAGGAATCCCTTCTGTGACATGTTATCACTATACATTGACTACAAGACAAGCTGCACTCATGGGGTGTGTGTCGTGTTTCCCCCAGGAATCCCTTTATGTTGTTGATCTCTATTTACGACATTACGAGCTGCATTAATGTCATGTATATGTATGTACATGTGTGTGTGTGTGTGGTATGTATTTGTGTGACATATTTAAGGTCCTCCTTTTTGTAACACTTCCTAAAATATTATTTATGTTGGAGGAACAATTCGAATTATCTGCCAATGCTTCAGGAATACCACAAAAAGGATTTGATTGTGAAATGATTACGAAAGTTTAAAAAGAGCGTCATTACAGGGCAATTCATGCCCTTCACCCCATTAACCCACCATGACCATGTTAAGTCATACTTCAGAGGGGGAAAAAGAGCCTTCGTTTACTGGAGATGCAAAACGCATCTCGAGGTGCCAACATGGGAACACCATGTCTTTGCATGTAGAGATGTGTCATGTCTGTCCTTGGGCACCTCTGAGAAGTAAGCAGAGCTCATCCTTCTGCCTCCTTTTTGTGTCCTTCCCTCTTTCCTGGGCTCTACCTTCCTTGATTCTCAGGAATCCATGTCCTCAGACTTTATTCTTCCCCAAGGGGGGAACCCTCCTTGTAGGGAAGAATTTGAAAAATGCATTCACGGAAAGCTCTAATGACCAGTTAAGGTGAGTATTTGCAGGAACAGGTTGCATATTCATCTTTTCTATGAAAGTGATAAGATTTTTTAAGCACCCAGGAGAGGCTTTTGCACTGAGAAAGCTGCTCAGAAAATGCTCATGAAATTAGAACAAAATTGCCTCTCCCAGGAGTCTTCACATTTTAGTAAAGATGAAAGCCTCGAACCCAGGCAATGAAACCATAGTGGAGAGACAGTCTCTTCCACTGGCAAGGAACATTTCTGAATCAGTGAGGCCTTTTGTAGGTCCCCAAAATGCTGCACAGGTGGCCACCTTCCTCCTGGGCCTGCTGGCCTGACAGGTGCATTTGCCCAAGTGTCAAACAACCTGTTTATCCTTTGAGCCACAGCAGGAATTCCCCAAATGGGCATGTGTTCGGCAGGATGTTAGCAGGTGTTAGCACAGCTTTGATAAAGGGGCCCTTGGTCAAATGATTCTGGCAGACACGACCAACACTGAGTGGCTGTATCTACTCTGGACCTCCCGAGTGTTACACAGGCTCAGGTGCGTTGAGAAGCTTCAAGAGGAGAAAGTATTCCTCGAAGCGTCTCGACATTAATCTCTCTTAGCTTGAGCTTTGAGATATAGATCTTGCACAGTGGTTCTAACATTTAGATTCCCAGTGGATAAAATAATCGCCTTGGAGGCTGCTGCAGCCACAGAGCTGTGCGAGGCCTGCTCTCCCCCCAAGGGTCCCTCCTGCAGGGAACACAGCTGAATGGAACTATCCAGATAACTGCAGTCATTTAACAAAGCACCACAGACGGGGTGTTTACTAACAACAGACATTTATCCTCACAGTTCTGGGGGTTAAGCAAGGCGCTGGCAGAGCTGGTGTCTGGTGAGGGCCTTCCTCTCCCTATGCCCTCACCAGGTGGAAGGGGCAAGGGGGCTCCCTGGGGCCTCTTTAATGAGGGCACTAATCTCACTCATGAGGCTCCACCCTCATGACCGCATCACCTCCCAAAAGACCTCACCCCCCACACTGTGGATTACCTTCAACATAGGAAGTTTCACGGGCTCCCGAAAGCCTGTCTAAAACTTTCTTAGATCTACCGTGAAGCCTGAAGCCCTTCCTCCACAATGCTCCCTTCTCTCTTTCCACAAGTGCCAGACCTGCAACACCATCAGAAGGCTCTCCTGCCTCCGGCCAAACCCCAGGTCTTTCTCCTTCACAGGCATCATGGGTCCCAAAAGCTCCGTCCACCCAGAACCTTTATTTGGAAAAAGGGCCCTTGCAGAAGTTACTAAGCATCTTGAGATGACATCCATCCCTTCAGGGAAGTTCCCTAAATCCAGTGACTGGGTCCTGATAACCGAGGCAGAACACAGAGAGACGGAGAGGAGGCGGACAGGAGAAGACAGAAGCAGAGACTGGAGTGGGGCTGCCACAAGCTGGACGCACCTCAAGCTGAAAGAGGAAGGAAGGACGTCTCCCTTGGAGTCTCTGGAGTAAATAAGCACAGCCCATCTGACATGTGGCTCTCAGATGTCTGGTCTTGAGAAATCAGAGGGAGTCCTTTATGAGGTTTAAGCAACCACATTTGTCCTAACAGGTTGCAGTAACTCAAGGAAACAAATACAGACCTGTGCTCCAAGAAGGTCTCCCACATCGGAGCTGGTTTTAGCATCTGCTTCTCAGAGGACCTGCACTGACAGAGGAGCTTCTTAAAATTCAGAGTCCTGGACCTTGGTCCCTTACACTCACATCAAGACCTCGTTGTACCTGGTCCGCTTCCCACATCAGCGTTTCTCAGCCCTGGTTGCAAACAGCATCACCAGGGGCAATTCCTTAATTTCCCAATGTCCACGCCACACCCTGGACCAAAGCAACGAGACTTTCTGGGGCCAAACCCAGGCATCAGACGTCTTTGAAGCGCTACAGGTGCAGTCAACTTAGTAGCTTCTCTAGAGAAGTGGTTCTTAAGTCTGAGCATGCGTCAGAACCACCTGGAGGGCTTGTTAAAACACAAACTGCCAGACAGAGGTTCTGAGTCAGTAGGTCAGGGAAGGGGCCTGAGCACTTGCCTTCTAGCAAGTCCTCAAGGGCTGCTGGCGCCACTGCTGCACAGAACACACTAGAGGTCCCTGACGGCACAATGCTCTAAAGAACGGAAGACCCCTTCCAGGCTTCAGAGGACTAAAGTCTTACGGCTGAAAGAGACCCCACGGTCATTTCTTCTAACGCTCTCATTGCACAAATGAGCAAAGTGGGCCCCAGGGAGGTGACGTGACACCCTCCACTACGGAATGAATGTTTGGGTCACCTCAAAACTCACATGTCAAAGCTAATGGCCAATGTGAGGGTGTTAGAAGGTGGGGCCTTGGGGAGGAGGTGAGGTCACAAGGGTGGGGCCCTCATGAATGGGATTAGTGTCCTGATCCAGAGACACTAATCGCCCCAGAGAACCCTCAACCCTTTCACCTGGTGAGGACACAGCAAGAACCAGGAAGAGCCTCAGATACCCAATCTGCCAGAACCTTAACAGAGAGATTCTTCTAAAGAAATTATCCAATGTCTCATCTAAAGACAATCTGAATGGATGAGGGCAAGACAGAATTGACTCCTGTTCTTAGCAAGTCCTGGGGGATGGGAATCCTTTGATCCTGAGCCGTTTATACTCAGAGATGTAAATTCCATCTATTTGATCCAAAAGCACTGCCTCCTTTTCCGTAAAAACATCAAGGTGGAGCTTTAGCGGATCTCCGTGGTGCTGGAGCCTGTTGTGTCTAACACCAAAACAACTCTGCGGGAGTTCCTGTCCTGGTGCAGTGGTTAACGAATCCGACTAGGAACCATGAGGTTGCGGGTTCGGTCCCTGCCCTTGCTCAGTGGGTTAAGGATCTGGCATTGCCGTGAGCTGTGGTGTAGGTCGCAGACGCGGCTCGGATCCTGCGTTGCTGTGGCTCTGGCGTAGGCCGGTGGCTACAGCTCCGATTCGACCCCTAGCCTGGGAACCTCCATATGCCACGGGAGCAGCCCAAGAAATAGCAAAAAGACAAAAAAAACAAAAAAAAAAACAAAAAAAAAACCATCTCTGCAAAGCAGGACTGACTTTTTTGGCAGGGGGCAGCAAAGAGGGCCTGTTCAGTGTTGTTGAGTCTACAAAATATAGGAAGAAAATCTACTTGAACTTTTGATCAAATTGTCCAGGCATTTTAGCGTTGTCTGGGTTGTCCCATTTGAACCGATGACATATAAGATACACCTAGGACAAAAGAGGGGACATACGAGATACATCTAGGACAAAGAAGCCCCAGGAAAGACCGACCGTCAACATCACCGTGCAGATGGCCTTCCTGGGCAGCTCATGACCCTCAGCCTGAAGAGTCCAGTCTGAGAGCCTGGAAGGTTACGGAGGTGCTTTTTTATTTTGCAGCTTATAACATGCAGGACTGAGGAAAGCAAAGAGCTCTTTTCTCATGCAAAAGAAAAAAAAATTTTAAATAAAGTGGGAGAAGTGAAGAAAACTAAAGCTGGAAAAAAAAGAAAGAAAGAAATCCTTGAGACTAATTTACTCCAAAGAGCAAATCTGAACACTTGGTCAAGTCTGTTACCATCAGAACCGCCATAAATCAGCCCCTGACGATGGACGTTTCTGTAACGAGGGAGAAGCAACAGAGGGAAGCAATTTCCACAATTCTTGCAAATATGGAACAGTCAACAACTCTCAGTGAAAGACTGACGAGTCAGCCTACTTCTTCCCCTTTCGACATTTGTCATCGTTTTCTTCTGGACCAGGCCAGCAGTGACAATGTTTGGGTACACCGAGAAGTTATTCGAATGTGCCTAGGAACTTTCTCTGGCTAGGTGAGCAGAATATTGTTCCCAGGCATCTGAGAAGTCAGCAGGCACTCGCTCTAGTCCCATTCTCTCACCTACGAAAAGGAGGTAATGGATGTCCTGGGCAGAGGCAGCAACTCAGAATCGCTTCACCTGCAGAGGCGCGGAGGGGGGTGCTTAAGGATAACAATCAGGACGGTGAGCATTTACGACACCAGACAGCACGATAAGCACACGACGACAGCAGACAGCATGCTAAGCACACGACGCGAAGGGTCTCATTCATCCCTCCAACGACTCTATGCCTTACATCCTACGACTGTTTCTAGGTTTCAGTTGAGAAAATTCATGCACAAAGACATTAAACAATTCACCCCGGGCCACACAGACGGCTGCAAATTGTAGACGCTAAACGAATACTCAGCTTATCTGATTCCACAATCCACAGCCTTAATTTTGAGAGTCAACAGCCAACTTCTCTTTCCCCACCTCACTCTCACCCTTATTCCCGAAAGGATTTAAGGCAAAGCTTTAAAAGAAAAACACTATTGTTTTAATTCATTTTTTTTTTTAAGTGAAAGAGTTCCCTTGTGGTGCGGTGGGTTAAGGATCCCGTGTTATCACTGCAGCGGCTTTTGGGTCGCTGCTCAGGTTCAGATTCCATCCCTGGCCCGGGACCTTCCACATGCCACAAAAAAAAGGGGGAAAGTGAGAAAAATGGAGTAGAGGAAAAATTATCACCAAATATGCATTTGTACCATGGCAGGAAATTTGTATTGCTGAATGTGGGGATCTCTTTGCAATTTTATTCTCAAGGTAAGGCATTTGTTTAAATAATGTCTAGACTTCAAATAATTGGCAAGATGGAAACACTTCGTATGTTATGTAATGAAATACACGATTCGCTCTCACTGGTAAGATATGAAAACAGTTTCATTTCATGGTTATTTATGTTGGAAATTAAGGCAGAGGCCTTTTTTTATTGGGAAAAAAAAAAGAAATTCGTTTGGCGGATCAAAGCAGAAATCCTGCATTTCTTAATTTTTCTTCCTTGTCTCACATACTGTAGAAGGTCTTTAGCCGTGGAGGGTGGTCATGCCTTCCCACCAGAGGCTGGTCTCATTTTTATACACAACCTCGTCCTGAAAATGTATACCACAGCTCATTTTGCCACAAGGGAACAATGACAACAAAGGCCCTGGATACCATGGGTAAGAGGTCACTGTATATAATACTATCTATATATAAAACTTATCCTGAAGACAGGAACTTCAGCCATATATTTTCAGCATGTTATACATGTGTATCACATTTCTGTTCTTTCACTACGGATCATACATTCTACAAGCCTGGAGGTGATGAGCATCCAACTGGGGTTAAAGATGTACTGCTTCTAATACGGCTCATTCCTTTCATCTTAGTTGTCACTGTACTAAGTTTATGAAACCTACATTTCTCTTCACAGTACGAGAACTTCCTTTTTTTCTTTGCTATCCATATTTAAAGAAGCAGAAGAATGCAAAATCGTAAAAAAGTTAATACACCAAAACACACTTCTATAGCAAGACAGCTAATCTGCTGAAAAGGAATGAGCAGCGGCAAAGGGTAACCCAAGTCACAACCAGAAGCATCTATTCCTCGGCTGACACATACACAACACGCAGAACCTAAAAGGTGGATTGGGAGGGACCATGTACAATAGGTGAAACGACTTGACGTTTAGAAATCTCCAATATACGAAAAGGTGAGCACTGCTAGGTCATATGACAATAACAGTACCCCTTATTGAGACAGAACAGGCATTATCTCCCTAATACAAGGAAAGACACGAAATAAAGGAAAGAAAATCAGGAGCACAGCCCACTGAATGGAGAAGGCCTCCGTCGGAACCATGTGCAGTCAACAAGCAAGCACATTTGCATAAAGATTTCCATGCCCAGTCTCCAAGCGCGTGTTCTGAGAGTTCTGGATCTGTGATGATGAGAGGCAGAGGTTGGGTCCCTGAAGAAGAAGGGGGAAGGAGAAGCAGCTCCCTACAGAAGTGCACGAACCCACTTTCTTCCATTGCCACCTGAGCCACTGCACAGGAATCAGAAAGCAATGCACACGGACTATCTTTCTCAGTCAAATTCAGAGGCGCTCAGTCTGTCCTGGCTGGCGCTCCTCCCTCCAACTTTCTCTTCACCTACAGGACCAAGGTTTCTCGACCTCGATACCACTGACATTCAGGGAAGGTCGTTCTTTGATGCGGGGGCTGCTGTCTGTGCACTGTGGCATCTTCAGCAACGTCCCTGGAGCCTACTTCCTAGGTGCTAGGAGTACGTTGCCAAGGACATGATGCCAAGTGTCCTGGGTGGAAGAGGACTAGTGCAGCCAAGTCAGGGTGTGCAACCTGGGGCAGCCCAGTGAGAGTCACAGCGCTAAACGATCAGGGTTTTTCAGGCCCAGATCCGGGTTTCGTACCTGTATGGGCTTGTTGGACGGAGTCAAGTTCAGAGAACCGCAGCTCAGCGGGTTTCCTCATTTGTGCCCTTCACCAAGAAGGCAACAGCCACGGAGGCTATCCCCCTACTCAACCCATCTCTTCAGTCTGAGATGGCTGGGGTTAGAACCCTGTCCGCAAGCCCAAAGACCCCCATGAATCTTGCAGGGGATGGTCAGTCAGGAATTTATGAAAATGCAATCATGTCAAAAGCTAAGAACCACAATCACTAAATTTTGTTTAGTCATTTAGCAAATGGAAGTGATATTTTAGAGTTCTTAAGATGCACTGACTAAAAGTAGAAACTACCTAAATGACAAGCAATGGAGCAGTAAGTAGCTAATTAAGACACAGTACATCCTTAAAGTGGAAAGGCAGTTTACCATTAATTATCATATTTTTGAAAAATGG
Organism: Sus scrofa; assembly: GCF_054392235.1. Lineage (NCBI taxonomy): Eukaryota > Metazoa > Chordata > Mammalia > Artiodactyla > Suidae > Sus > Sus scrofa. The sequence goes on from NC_139401.1 coordinate 9,111,163, forward strand.
GAAAATGCAGAGGACACAGTCTTTGATGTACAAACTCGTACTTATAATTATATATATATATATATGCATATATCCTGTTCAAGATCTATGAAGTATTGTAATCGGTGGTTCTCTCAGGAGGAGAAGATTTTTGTGCTTTTCATTCTCCTCTTTTTGTCTTGATTTTCTAAATATTCCTCATTGAACAGTTAACTGTTTTATAATTTAAAAGACACACTCTGTAAAATGTTATATATTAGTTTATCCAAGATAAAAATCAAAAGTTGATTTTTTTTTTTTGTCTTTTTGCCTTTTGTTGTTGTTGTTGTTGCATTTCTTGGGCCGCTCCCGCGGCATATGGAGGTTCCCAGGCTAGGGGTCGAATCGGAGCTGTAGCCACCAGCCTACGCCAGAGCCACAGCAACGCGGGATCTGAGCCGCGTCTGCAACCTACACCACAGCTCACGGCAATGCGGGATCGTTAACCCACTGAGCAAGGGCAGGGACCGAACCCGCAACCTCATGGTTCCTAGTCGAATTCGTTAACCACTTCGCCACGACGGGAACTCCAAAAGTTGATTTTACATGTTTCCCTCTTCTATAAGAAAAACCATCTTGGATGTTAAATGATCAAATTACAGTTTCGCTCAGAGGAAGTGGCTACAGAATACGGCCACCGTCATGACTGTATTTTCCAATCTGAACTACCTCTTCCTTTCCGTGGTACCAATGGAAAAACACAAGACAACACTCTTCTTCCCAGGAAGCCTGCCATCCATCTCTCCCCCGAGGTCCTGATCCTCTTGGCCATGGGATGATAAACACGGGTACGGCTCTGTGCATCTCCAAGAATGTTGGTTTCTAAATCAAAAGCCACAAAGGACAGAGGTCTCCATTCCAAAGCGAGCTCACAACTCAGAAAGAGTCTGAGATATGACAGGCATTTTTAAAAGACACTGGGATATGTGACAGAGATGGGGAGGCATGGAGGAATGCAGAAGGGGGAGGCGTGGGGTGGTCACTGGGGCCTGACGATATGTGTGCCCCACACCCCTCGGTGCCTCCTGACTGCCAGGGGAGAGGACTGAATGGCAGAGGGGGGAAGACACTCACTGAGCAGCAACTCTGTGGGGCAGAGGGGTGTGGGAGGTGCGTATCAGGGGGCTCCAGCAGGTGGCAGTAAAAGCTAAATCAGGCATGCAAATGAGCTCAGGTCCACCGAGTCAAGGGCAAGGGAGGAAGATGAGCCACCTCTTCTCCATTCTCCGAGAGTCACAGGCTTCCCTGCAGAGGTAGCCACATCAAAACCAGGAAAAGAGAGAACAACCAGAAAGACCTGAATGGCAGCCAAGACTGAACTTCACTGCCATGGGCAACACCCTGAGCCTTGCTATGGCTCCTTGAAAAAGGGATACACGGGTGGTTCACCGTTGCTTTGAGATGCTTTCATTGAGACTTGGGAGGTTCTGAAGGGCAGTTGATGATACTTTGGGCTACTTGCCACCAATATGAATGCGAGGTGAGCAGGGAGCAGCACATCAAGAATTTCAGAACAAGAAAATTTCCTGAAAATGAAGGCAGCTAAACCCAGAAACACTCACTGCAGAGGCCAGAACATCTCCTTCGGAAGCAAAGTGTGAGGCAAAACCAGGCAGCCAGGAGGCCACTAGCCTTTGAGAGAAGACACTCCCTGAGCTTGTCTGGTGCTCAGCATCTCCTGGGGTCGTTTCCTCATCAGCAAAACAAAGGTCTGCTACAACATAAATTCCAAGGCCCTCTCCCATTCTGAGATCCCAGGGACCTGTAAATCCCTGCCCACACAGACGACATCTCTGTCCGCATGGGGCCGATGAGGGAAGATGGACCCCAAATCCAGCCAGTCCACTGTGGCAGTGCTGAGCACATCTCTCTTGGAACAGAGAGATGGATCCTCGGCTTCCCCGCACCACAGTTCTGACACTTTCCAGCTGTCACCGTGTCCAGCGGAACAGGGTGACTCACCGACTGCTCCTTGGGTGCCTGGCCTTGTGCTCAGCCAAGCATGCTGTGTGACACATTTTGCCTTCTCTGGAAATGCCTCGCTTGATGAGAGGCAGGAGCTCTGCAAAGACCCCAATACAAGGGAGCAGCAACAAAATGATGGGTTTTCCTACCTTAATTGTCCACACCAGGGCCAAAGGCAGTAAGGAACAAGCATGGCACTCAAGCGTACTCGGCTTAAGCACACAGCCTCCAGGAAATGCACTCCCAGAGCCAGCCACTGCTCAGCTTCGTTTCTTCCCACACAAGCAAGGGGAGGCGGGAGGAGGGGGTTATTTTGGGTTTGGCTGGATGAGAACTCCATTTTGATCATTTTTATTCTTTCTGCAATGTTTTTTCTTAAAAGCACCACCCTTTGCATCTCATTTTGGGGCTGCACTCACACTTATCAAAGATAATGACATTCTTAGCAAGCAACAGATACCCTTTCCCAGCTCAGGGTTTTTCTAGGACAATGTGCTGGAGCAGATTTTAGGAGAGGCTGGGAGGTGGGGAACAGTGGCTCGCGTTGCTGTGGCAACTTCCACACAAGAGCTAACGGTGCACTTGCTCTGCTTCTGAGTGAGCGCGCTTTTACCTCTTAAAATACCATCAGTTTCAGTGGTGCAGAGATGCAATCAGCCAGGTCTGTAGAGCGCGGTGGTTTCTCTCTCACTGTCCCTCAGGTAGGAGCTGGAAGGTCAGGCTGAGATGAAGCCTCGTCATAGATATGACGACCGGCATTTCCAAAGCTATTCCAGATGCACCTGGATGGAGCGAGGTGTGGCGGGCATGAAGGTACCCCACCCCAGATCTGAGCACTGTCAGCTCCTTGCTGGAAGATATGCATTTCAGGGAGGAGGCAGGGTCATCAGCATGACATAGTTCTCAGCACATAGCCAGGAAACCACCTGACACACCTGCTCTGCAACACACCGAGTGGTTCATCCTTTTCAGGGAACACGCTTAAGTTGCCCCCACAATTTAGGAAGCTTTGTGGTTCTGGTCTCAGACAACTGTCAGACTTACAATAGGTACAGAGCATCCATCCTCTGAAGGGCAATGGGAAATGCCCTCTGGATGGCAGAAGAGGGGGTGCTGCAAGCCAAGACCCAGGAATTGAAATGCCCGCCCTCAGCAGTTTCATCACAAATGGATAAAAAAAAGTGCAAAATGAATGATACGGGAACACCCACCACATACATCCACCTCCTTCCACCCACTGCATCACTGCCAAAGAAATTGTCTAATGTGGACGTTGTACTCCTCGGGCATCAGCAATGGACTTCCATTGCCTACAGAATAAAACTGCATTTGCTCACATGGAATTCTAAAGCTTCTTTCCTGTGGTCCTGACTCCATTCCTACCATTTTTGTTCTGGAAGCCTACCTTGACATACACACACACACGTCCCTTGGGCTCCAAGACCTCTGATCATTATTTGTCCCCCAGCCACCATGCCATCATTTTTCAAGCTGCCTGCCAGCATGTTGCTTCTACACTGGCCTTGCCATAGCACCTTCGGCCCTCTCCTTCTCAGCTGCCAAGATGCAGAGTCCACTTTTTTTTCAAGAAGCCAACCCTTCCTCTCCTGGCATTCTTTTACTCGGTTTTAGTATCTGTGCTCTATGGCTCTATGCCCTTTTTCCTTCCCGAGGGCGAGGACTGAACCTTATGCAACTCCATATTCCCCACAGAGCTTAACGGACTGCTTCGCCCAAAGCAGCCCTCGAAAACTACCCATTCACTGCACAGACACACACACACACACACAGTCCTCTAAAACTACCCATTCACTGCACAGACACACACACACACACACTGCAGCTGCGGGCACATAGCCCAATAGACCCAATTCAGCCTCGGCAGTTGCGGGAGAGACTGGACTGGGTTTGCGATCATGTGGGGCTTATCTGAGATTAGATGAAGGCAGTGTCTTGGGCATCATTTTGCAGGAGAGAAAGAAGTATGTGGTTGGTCGGTTTTGTTTTGTTTTGCTTTGTTTTTGAAGTAGAATTGATGTACAGTATTACATAAGTTACAGATATACACTCTATTGAGAAAGAATCTGTATTTGCAAAGAAATGAAAGCACATTCCAAACACAAGGAAAGGAGAATGTGGAAAGGCTGGAGGGCAGGAATGGAGGAGCCACATGGAAATTGATTTTCCTGGAATGTGCATTATTAGCTAAGATGTTAAATGTGTTTGAGGGGAATGAAGGATTTGTTTTAAAGCATCCCATTCTACTTATTCTTCTTTATTCCATGAAGGCTGTGAGATATAATGGAATGAATGAGGGCTTTGGAGCTCAGCAGCCTACTTATAAAGCCTACTTGTGTTGCTCACTGTCTGTGTGATACAAATTACTCAACTTCTGTAAGCCTCAGTCTTCTTATCTGCAAAATGGGAGGCATGCCTTATTGTAGAGATTAAATCATACATTACAGAGAGCCGCCTCAAATGCTACACACAGACAAAAATTTACCCACATTTTCCCCTCCTGAGTCATAATTTACTGAATACCTGTAAGATTTAATTCCAGCACAAAGCAAATCTCAACTAGATCTGTAACCACTGAAGAAAAGTCTCTTTTGCTATTTTCAATGCTTCTTTTCTTCTACGAACTCTCTTTTGTAGTTAAAGTGGTGCCTGTGAGCTCCAAGGACACTGAACCAGGACTATAATTTATAGACGCTAACTCAGGGCTGCCCTGGGGGCCAAAGAGGCATTTAAAATTGGTGGTCACACTGGACAGAGTGGATCAAGCCCAAGGCATAGAGTATGGAAAGTGAAAGCAAAATGTAACTACAGCAGAGACTGCCTGGCAAGTGCCCCCCTAAACAAGTGACCCTAGACGAGCGACGGGGCAGGCATCATTAATGACCCACCGATGGTCTGCTCAAGGGCACCTTACGGGCCCTAACCGAATGGGGTGGGAAGGGCCCTTCACCTCTGGAATAGGTGGAAGTTGGGGGGAGGGGTAAACAGAGTAGAAGATTCAGTTTCAGGCGGTAAGTGACAAACGAGTCTGATCATCAGATGGTGGAGCCGACCTTTCCCTTTTGACTGGAGACAGTGCAGAGAAACAGAATTAAAAAGAATGGAATATTTACTGAAAACTTTTGTAAAAGCCAAACAGTCCTTTTACTGTTGTTGAGGTGGGGAGGGGGTTGTCCTATGCCATGCAGGATTCTGAGCATCATCTTTGGCTTCTACCTACCAAATGGCAATAGCATCCCCCTGGTATGACAACCAAAAAAGTCTCCAGACATTGCCAAATCTTGCCTGAGCTGGGAAAGAAGGGGAATGCATGTTGGGAACACATCTGCGTTCCTCACTCATGCCTTTCACCTGGTTAAGACCTACTGATATAAGAAAAGTGGACTGAGCCTTCCAAAAGGTCAAGGTCATGAAAAGCAAACACCTAAATAGAAAGGATAGGAGGTGGAGGACTCTTCTAGATGACACATAGTAAACCCAGGCATTCTGGACACACACAACCAACAATCATTTCCTAAATGTAAACACCAATTTCGCACACATAAGGGTTCTACCATGCGAGCAGCTCATGGGAACTGTGCTGTGTTGCAACAGATGCACCGATCCTCTCAGCGTACCCCTAACATGCAGACTCTGAATCTGCAGGTCTGGGCAGGGCCTGGGTGTCTGCACCGCCCATGAGCTCCCAGGACTTCCCCCTCAGACCACACCTGGCCACACCTCATGGGAGGGAGGTGAGTCTGAGGACAGAGCAATGAGAAGCTGAACTTCACTTCTTGATACAGCGGTGCCATAAACTGGTGCTTTTTTAAAAGCATACAGATGTTCGGTTGCTGATCCATTCGGAGTGAATATATTAGAGAAGAAAACGATTTGAGAATAGATCCGTCACTCATCGATTGTGACGGATACGTCTTCTTTTTCAGGGGGTGATGCGAGTTAGTTCACTATCTAGGGGAAGTAGGCACCAAACTCAGGATCAAACAGAGTCAAGTGTAGGAGTGTTTAAAGTCTTTGGAAAGTGTGGGGGAAAGTATCAAAATAACTTCAATAAAAAACCCCACAAATTTTTCAAAGTGTTTATTTGTTAGGGAAAGATCTGGAGGAAACGCAAAAGAAAACGACACCAGAGCTCAAACACTTAGCCGTAATTGCTACTGACCTTTTTAAATATTTTATTCTAGACCTTTTCCCCACGGAGAGGTTTGGGTTGCTTGTCATAGAAAATGCTGTATCCTCTCTCTCTGACTTACCTCTCAGGAGTACTGCTCCATATTATTAGAAACTCGGCAAACGTCATATGAATGACTCGATAATATCGCATAATCGGATGTAATGGGCCATCTTCTGAAGGGAGGAAGCATTCAGATGAAGCTGCGTCTCACCCCCCTTTGGTGTGTGGATCACAGCTTAATCGAAGGCCGCAACGACGGCAAAGCTCTCTTCCACTTCACCCTGAATTATCTGGAATTGGAGCACCCCGGGTGGATCTAGCTGTAAAATTGATGACAGGCTCTTGGTGTAAAAATTCCCTGAAACACTCGTAATGTCTCTCCACCATGGAGAGGAGGGGCGCGGCGCGTGCTGCGAAGAAAACTGGGTCAGGATGCCCTGGTCTGCACTCTGGCTCAGTGTGCTTAGCTGGTTCTTTTGCTGCCCCTCCCGACTCTCAACATTGGGGCACTCTGTCCCCCCGGCCAGCTAAATCAGGAGCCACAGCCTTGATGCTCCAAGGTATATGCTTTCCAGCATTTAGAGGCGCAGTCTCCTTACCACAGACCCACCTTTCCATAAGGCATCTTTCCTCTTGACCCCCCATTTCCTTCCCGCTCCCCGCCACCAGATAGTTTTTCTTCTCTGTGAATCCCCTCGGATGCTCATGCAACAGCACAACTTTGAAACAAGGTTCTGAAAGACTATATAGTTTTATTACCAAGCAGCATAAGTTTTTTTTAAACAGCAGTGAATCAGAAAACGGGCGCAGGCTCTGGCCAGCAGACCAAGCTGCTGACCCTACACAAGGACCTTGGAGAACAAAAAAAGACAAAATACACTTCTGGCTCTCAATACATTTCCAAGACTAAAACCCATGGCCCTAGACAACCCTGGGAGAAATTAAGCCCCTTAGATGCTGTTTATCTCTTTACTTTTTTTTCTTTTTTTCTTTCTTGGCCACCCTGATGGTATATGGAGTTCAGGGGCCAGGGATCAGATCTGAACTGCTGTTGCGACCCACGCTGCAGCTATGGCGATGCCAGGTCCTTAACCCACTGTGCCCAGCCAGGGATGGAACCTGCATCCCAGGGCTCCAGAGACACCACCGAATCCATCACACCACAGCAGGTTTTGGGGAAGACTACAGGACGAGTCCTGCAGACAACGAAGGTAGATATCAAGTTTCAGTGTTTAAAAAAGAGGGTTTGGGGAGTCCGGGAGAAAATGCACAACATTCAGAAAACAGCAAATTTGGAATGTTTCCTCACCTTTAATTCCTCCTCCTTCCCTATTATCTGGAATTGGACGACCTCAGGTGGTTCTACTCACCTGGTACAAAACGAACCTGGGAGTCCAACGCAAGAGAACATAGTTTTATGATCTCACGCGACTGCTGCTCTGCTTAACCAGCTTTCTTCATTTTTACTGATGGAAATGGACCGCCTTCTTTCCACCTCCAGAGGGCAATCCCAGGTCACCTGGACAAGCTGGCCAATAATCAAGACTGTTTAGGACTGTGCGTCTCAGTGGCCCAGGGAGGAAGGACCACTTGCTACAGGATCCCCCGGGGAAGCGGGTTAGGCCTAGGCTCTCCTGGATGCCATCCCAGGCCTGCTGAATCTGAATGGTGGGCTGTGGCCAGGGAATATGCATGTTTAACAAATTCCCTTGGGGATGTTCCCGCTGAAGCGGGAGAACGACGGTTTAAGTATCTGGAGAGGAGATCCAGCACGCGCACGGCCCAGGTGTCACAGAAGGCACCTCAGAGTCTCCGAGCAAGAAGAAGCTGCCCGTGGGCTGTACAGAAAGCCCGAGGGTACCGGGTTATTTGGCGGATCTGTACCAGCATCTGGGCCTAGAGTAGCTTCTCTCTGAGATACGCCACAGGCCCTTTCAGATCTGCCCGCTGTTGCCTAAGAGGGGGATGAGAGGGAGGGTAAAGATCGGAGGGAAGGGCACTTAGCCAGGCCATCTGCAGGGAGTACCACAGGCAACTCTGCCCTCTGCCATCTTCACAGCCTGCCCTGCAGGAGAGACCTGGCTGAACAGCCCCATCTCCTTGGGCTGAACGCCCCCATCTCCTCAGGCTGATCTGCTCACTGGCAGGCTATTTCTCATGATCACGGGTAGAGGCTCGGTCCTACAGCGATCCCAAGAGGCCATCCCTGAACCCAGCTCATGGCTTCTGGGTGGGAGGGGGTAGTGGTGATACCAAAGTGCCACCTTGAAAACGTGGCACTTCTCAGCTTTCCTACAAAAAGAGACCTCTCATCGGAATTACTGTCCATGAGAAAGTACACTTGGGGGGAAACCTTCCAATCTCAGGGTTATTTCGCTCGCAGACCCTTCTGTGAAACACGGGCGATGATTCCTGCCTAGAAAAACAACAAAGGAGCTTCTGTTCATTGTCTCGCATGTCAAACTGTTAAGGCGCAGTGACTTCTACAGCCGTGACGGAGACTCATCGGGTCAGAGACACTCCTACGGGAGGTCACCGTGGGTTTGTTTGGTGCTCCCCCTGGGGTTCCCAAGGTTGGGCAAGATAAGAGAGAGGGAAGGGTTTCCATAACTCAGTCTCTCCTAGGATTCCTCAGTGATAGTCCCTGATCTCTCTCTCTCTCTCTCTCTCTCTCTCTCTCTCTCTCTCTCTCTCGGCCACACCTGCAGCATGGCCCAGGGATTGAATCCAAGCCATAGCAGCAACCCAAGCCACAGCAGTGACAACACCAGATCCTTAACCTGCTGAGCCGCCAGCCAACCCCCTCCTGATCTGGATAAAGGGAGGACGGATGAATCTAGAACCCAAGGGCCAGGCCTCTCCTTTCAGTCCTCAGACAAACCTATCTACTAACTCATCCACGTCTGTCCTCATGTGGCTTTCTCTTCCGTATCTGCATGACCTTTGCTGTCTCTCACAGGGACACTTTCATCAGGTGCAGGGCCTACCCGCCTCCTGTAGGAACACACCTCCATTCTGACCTTAATACCTTCATTACATCCGCCAAGATTCTGCTTCTAAATAACCATATTCTGAGGTTCCAGTGGACATGAACATGGGGGATCAGTATTCAACCACCACCAAAGAGATTGTTTGTGAAATCATTCGCCACACAAAAGGCAAAGTTCTAGAGGTTAGCTACAACTGCCGCTATTTCTTTAAACAGCAGAACAGTTATCTGGTCTGGTGTTTTCTTTGAGGAAAGGTCTTTAGTTACAAATTTAATTTCTTTAAAACACACAGTACAAATTCGAATTTCTTTTTCTTTTAGTGTTTTCTTAAAATTCATCCTTTTCACCTAAATATTTTAAAATAGTGGGAGGAGCTCCCATTATGGTGCAACAGGATTGGCAGCATCTTGGAAGAGCTGGAATGCAAGTTCAATTCAAGGCCCGGCACAATAAGGTTAAGGATCTGGCATTGCTGCAGCTGCGGCTCGGATTTGGTCCCTGGCCCAGGAGCTCTGTATACTGCAAGGCAGTCAAAGAATTAAATTAAATTAATTTTTTTTATTAAAACATCAAATAAAAAGATTGGGAGATCTTGCTGTGGCCCAATGGGATGGGCGGTGTCTCTACGGCACCAGGACACAGGTTCCAACATAGGTCATAATTGCAGCTGCAGGTTGGATCTGATCCCTGGCCCAAAACTCCACAAACAAAATGAATAAGTAAATAAATAAAGATAAAAATAAATAAATTTTAAAATAAAGATGAAAATATTGCCAAAAAGTATGTTGTTATTTCTACTTTCTTTTTAACGTCTGGCAGATGTGTAGTTACTTCCTCTCTTCCATTCCTGATACTGGTTTCCTGTTTCTCCTTTTCTTTTCATGATCCCTTTTCCCAGAAATTCATAGATTTTATTAGTGTTTTCAAAATGCAAGCTTTGTTTCCGAATCTTGTCTTTCTTGATTTTTCTCTGGTCTACGCCTATTTTATGCTTTATTAATTTCTGTTCATATCTTTAGTATTTCTTCCACGTTGATTTAATTTGTTCTTAACCACTTAACTGCAAACATTGTTTTCTATTCATAACTTTAACTGAACCTCATAAGGTTTGATATGCCACGTTTTTCCTGCCATTCAGCTCCAAATATTGTCTAATGTCCACCGTAACTTTTCATTCACTTATAGACTATAAATACAATGTTTACTTTCTAAATATCTGAGAAATTTCCACTAATCTTTATGTTACCAATGTCTAACATACTTCCATTGCTGTCAAGGAATATACTCTTTGAGATTCTTATCTCTTCAAATTTGTTCATACTTATTTTTATTTTTATTTATTTTTGTCTTTTTAGGGTCACACCCATGACATATGGAAGTTCCCAGGGTCAAAACAGAGCTATAGCCATTGGCCTACGCCACAGCCATAGCAACTTGGGATCTGAGACTTGGGATCTGAGACTTGTCTGAGACAGCTCATGGCAACACCAGATCCTTAAACCACTGAGCGAGGCCAGGGATCAAACCCATGTCCTCATGGATGCTAGTCAGATTCATTACCACTGAGCCACAACGGGAACTCCCTGTTGATACTTATTTTGAGTCAGTATATGATAGGTTTTAGATCATCCTTTATATAATTATTTTTATTTTAAATCGTTCTTTATATAAATATTATTCTAGGGGATTATTTATATAAGTAATTTTATTAAAATTACATATATATCATTACATTCATAAATATCACATACATTATGTATATGTAAATATATATCACATGTATACAATATATATGAAAATATTATGTATAATTACAAATCTATAAATGTATAAGTATTAATATAATGTGGCATGTGATTATAGCATTAATATAAATAATACAGCATACAGTATAGTATTTATAAATAAATCAATCATAAAATATATAAATTTCTATCTAAATTTTGTATTTATTCATTATTAATATGTAAATTATTCATATAACTTTATGTATAGTTCTATGTAGATGTATATATTTATATTAATATCAATGTGATTCTTTTTATGGTTTTACCACCCTTTGTATAAAGATAAAGCTTATCGATGCTGGATTATCATCATGCCTTTTCTCCTGATTGTGAAAGAAAATAAAACATTTGCATGGGCCTCCTACGCCAAGGAGAAGTCTGTACTGTCTCCCAAGACTGTTGGGAAGGTGTAGTACTGTCTTCCAGCAGGCGACATAAGTGGAGAGTCTGCCCTGGAGGAGATGAGACAGCATAAAGTCAGCAGGACAGCGTGCCAGCCCGCGGGGACTCGGTAAATGTTTAATGATGATCCTTGATGTTATTTATTCCATGCATTTTTATGTGGCTCACTTGGAGCTGTATTCTACTCTCAAATCCCGGGAATTTAACAGAATTTCTCTGAGAGTTCAGGCACACATATCACCTCCAGACAAGTAGGGGGAAAGCCCTGGGGGACTCAGGTCCTTCTCAGTGAGACCAACGTGAGTTTCACTCAGCTCACCTTTCCATTACAAACAGCCCTGCTCTGTAACAGATGTTGAGGCTGAGGGCACAGGACTCTGCTTATCTGCATATCTGGTCTCAGGAGCAAATCTGGAAGATGGAATTCTTGGATTTCTAGAGTGATGTACAGAATCCAATAAAAAATGTGAAATGGTGTGGAAAAAAAAAAGCCTCAACAGATATTTATAGTCAATGGCAATGATTTATCACTTGCTCAAAGTGATCTTCATCAGATGGGAACACAGTGTTCGCCAGAGCATTTTCTTGCCTAGAAAGTTCAGGAAACAGAGAAAGAAGGGTTGTCCCCATAACAGACACGAGGTCTCTAATACAAAGGATTTCTCCTTCATACAGGTTTGGAAGAATAATTCCACGTGATTACTAAAAAAGGACCATATGTGATATTATGATTTACAAGAAATATTTATTTGGTCACTAAGATTGAAAGTGACAGTACTAATGGCCTGAACCCAGCCAGAACCCAGATTGGGACTCAAACCCATGTGCCAGGACTCGAACCCAGCCAGAACCCAGACTGGGACTCAAACCCATGTGCCAGGACTCGAACCCAGCCTAAACCCAGACTGGGACTCAAACCCATGTGCCAGGACTCGAACCCAGCCTAAACCCAGACTGGGACTCAAACCCATGTGCCAGGACTCGAACCCAGCCTAAACCCAGACTGGGACTCAAACCCATGTGCCAGGACTCGAACCCAGCCTAAACCCAGACTGGGACTCAAACCCATGTGCCAGGACTCGAACCCAGCCTAAACCCAGACTGGGACTCAAACCCATGTGCCAGGACTCGAACCCAGCCTAAACCCAGACTGGGACTTGAACGCACAGTTTTAAATTAGAATCACTCACCCGTGTCTGGACTTACTGAGGTTACGGTTCTTCATGATTCCACGCAGAGGGAATTCAGCGAGAGACAAAGTGATAGGCGAGAAATAACTCATCAAGACAGGATGCTTGTGAGAGGTGCAAGCGGGCAGGCAAGGAGGCTCTGCCCCAAGGATTAGGTGGGTTATAGTTTTATCATTCAAGAGGAGTGGGGGTCGGAAAAGACTGCCTCTTCCTTTCCAGGAGTAGTAGCTCCTCCTTGGTATCTGGTAAGAGAGTATCTGACCCTGTAAGGTCAGACGAGGGTCCAGACACCAGGGAAGTGATTCTAATTTAAAACTGTGAGTCCCAGTCTGGGTTTAAGCTGGGTTCAAGTCCCAGTACGTGGGTTCAGGTCCCAATCTGGGTTTAGGCTGGGTTCAAGTCCCAAATTGGGTTCTGGCTAGGTTCAGCCCATTAGCGCTGTCACTTTCAAGATGACCAAAATATATTTCTCACATATATGGTCTTTGTCCACCCACAGTTCCTGGCTCCACAGTTCCTGGCTCACAGCTTCACTTGGAATTTCCTAAGTGAAGACAGCAGGAAAAGTGCCTGGTATTATGCTAATAATGTGACTTTAGGAACTCTCCTGAAGATGGGGGCTGGTTGCCGGGAGAATCAACCACGTGATTAGGGTTGGAACCTCCAGGCATGCCCCAGAGCTCAGGGGAGGGGAGAATGGCTATAGATGGAATCAATTACCGATGGTCAATGAATCACACCCACGTAAGGAAGCCTCCATAAAAACCAAGAAGGACAGAGTTCAGAGTTTCTGGGCTGGTGAACACTTTGAGCTGGGGGGCGGGAAGGAAGCTGGGTGCCTGGAGAGGCATGGAAGCTTCCCGTCCTCTCTCCATACCTGCCCTCTGCATCTCTTCCATCTGGCTGTTCTGGAGTCTTACCCTTTCATAATAAACCAGTAAGCTGGTAAGCTTCTCTGAGTTCTGTGAGCCACCCTAGCAAATTAACTGGACCCAAAAGGAGGTCATGGGATGCTCCAATTTATAGCCAGCTGGTCAGAACAGGGAACAACGTGGACTTGCAACTGGGCACCTGAAGGGGCCGGGGAGGGAGAGCAGTCTTGTAGGATGGAGCCCTTAACCTGCGGAATCCAATGCCCACCTGAGGTCCCACAGTTGCTTGTGTTCCTGTGGGTCACCCCACACACATACACTGAAACTGGTACCGGAACCCATGTACCATGTTTTGGGTGCATGACTGAATTGTTTTCTTCCCAAACAGAAAGTACTCAAAAATATTTCAGGAATGCTAGCTCATGTGAAAAAAAGAAGAGGAAGGAAGCAGGCTGGGTTGAGGTGGCAGATCCCTAACTTTTAACGACAAGGGGTTATAGGGCATTTTTTCTTTCTCTTTTCTCTTCTTTTTTTTTTTTTTTTTGTTTGTTTGTTTGTTTGTTTGCCACCCCACATATGGAGCACACGGAGTTCCCAGACCAAGGATCAGATCCATGCTGCAGTTGCGACCTCCTGTTGCAGCTGTGGCAACACCGAATCCCTTTATCCCACTGTGAGGGACCCAGATCAGACCTGTGTCCTGGTGCTGCAGAGACACTGCTGATCCCAGCAGAGCAGGAAACCCATAGGATTTCACTTACTGAATACAAATGGCAACCACAGTAGCAAAACCACAAGGAACCTCCACCATTCCTATTATTACCTAGTCTTCACTCTCCATACAAAGAACATGGACTTCTCCATGAAAGGCCAGGATTCCACATCATCATTCCTGGTAAATACCTTACATGCCCATTGATGGAGGATTTTGGAAATGTCATTACAACTTCACCTACAGTTTCTTTATTCATCTTTAGCTACAACGCCGTCAGCCCCCAGGCTGGCTTATCCTAGGATGTTAAGAGTTATTATCTGCTTCTCTCCTCTGTCTCAGTAGCTGTATAGAGAGGCTAGGAGGAAACATAAGGATTTTCAAATACTTTGAAACAACAATACAAATCCCAAATGATACTGTGTGTTTCCTATTACTGCCATGACGGATTACCACACACGGAGTTTCCTAAAGCAACACAAGCTCATCTTACCCTTCTGGAGGTTGGAAGCCCTGAAATGAAGGTGTCACCAAGCTGGCTCTTTCCAGAGGTCCTGGTTCTCATCTCTTCTTGGCTCAGGGCTCCTTCCAGTGCCTCCAAGCCTGGCAGCATAGCACCTGACCTCTGCTTCCACCATCACGTCTCCTTCACTGACTCTAACCCCCTGCCCCACTTATAAGGACCCTTGGGATTACGTTAGGCCCACCCGGATACGCCACCCAGATGGGGGGTAATCGTCCCCCTTTCAAAACCCTTAACTTTATCACATCTGCTGCATTCCATATTCATGGGTCTGGGGACTCTGAACACAAATACCTTGGGGGGAGGGGCGTATATTATTGTGTCCACCACAAACAATAAAAATACTGCCCACATTCCTCAAATCGGAAGACTGGTAACTAAAGAATGCTCAGGATTATTTATCCATAGACACAGAAGCTAAAGAAGAGGCGCCTGTGCCTGAGGTCCTCTCCTTCTAAGGAAACTCCACGAGCAACAAGGAATGCATCGCTGATAAACAGAGATCCTGGGGCTGCCGGCAGAATCCAGCTCTGAGCCAGGGTCATGCTGCAGAACGTCCCAGCCAGGCCAGTGGAAGATGGTAAGAATAACGACACATTCCAGGCTACACTTACTGGAGAATTCCTCCCTTAGATGGGAATACTGGCTGTGGTAACCCTGAGTCTCAGTGGTTTAACACAATGATGCTGCATTTCTCACTCTTCTCCAGGTGACCTGGTTGTCCTCTAATCTGTGGCTTGGCTTCTGTGGTTGCCATGCTCACGTAGATCCAACCAAGCAGGCAAAGCCACAGGAGGTTCTTCCTGGGCCAGTCCCGTGGTTCGTGTGACATCCACCCACTTTGCAATGACTGGAACTCAGCCACATGATCACAGCGAACTGCGAGGGAGGCTGGGAAACGGAGTCCCCAGGAAGAAGGGGACACTGATGTGATCTGCTCGCTGGCCGTCACCACACCAGGAGTGGGAGGTTGGCAAAATGCATCATAAGCAAGATAAAATGTGTCAAATAATGTATTGCATAAGCGCATCTTCTGTCATGCATTTGAAAATGAGTATTTAGCTCTCCTTTGTCTGTGACAACTGGAGAATCATGGTGACCAGCTGAGCAATCCTGGAATCTACTACAGACTCACTTCTCCAATGATTCAAATCAAGGAGAGATCAAAAGACATATACAGAAAGTATAATCTTATTGCAGAGGCATCAAATCAACACAGACCTCACTGAAATTTTCCAAATGAAAAGTCAGACTTGGAGTTCTCTTGGGGGCACAGTGGTTAACGAATCCGACTAGGAACCATGAGGTTGCGGGTTCAGTCCCTGCCCTTGCTCAGTGGGTTAAGGATCCGGCGTTGCCATGAGCTGTGGTGTAGGTTGCAGAGCGGCTCAGATCCCGTGTTGCTGTGGCTCTGGCGTAGGCCGGTGGCTACAGCTCCAATTCAACCCCTAGCCTGGGAACCTCCATATGCCACGGGAACGGCCCTAGAAAAGGCAAAAAGACAAAAAAAGAAAGAAAAGTCAGAATTTTGTAAGTAGTGCAAACAACAAGATATTTCTGTGAAGAAAAAACAAGAACCTTTTTTTTTCTTTTTACAGCCGCACCTGTGGCTTATGGAAGTTCCCAGGCTGGGGGTCGAATGGATCTGCAGCTGAAGGCTTACGCCGTAGCCACGGCAACACCAGATATGCCACAACATGGGTCAATGCCGGATCCTTAACCCACGGAGCGAGGCCAGGGACTGAACCTGAATCCTCATGGAGACTACATCAGGTTCTTAACCCACTGAGCCACAATGGGAAGTCTGAGAAAAAAGAATCTTGACACTTCACACCAAACCCACAAGTTAACACAAAATGCATCATACATGAAAGGGTTAAATCTATTAAATTTCTAGAAGAAAAGAGAGGGAAGATGTGGTATATATACACAATGGAATACTACTCAGCCATAAAAAAGAATGACATAATGCCATTTGCAGCAACATGGATAGAACTAGAGAATCTCATACTGAGTGAAATGAGCCAGAAAGACAAAGGCAAATACCATATGATTTCACTTATAACTGGAATCTAATATCCAGCACAAATGAACATCTCAGAAAAGAAAATCATGGACTTGGAGAAAAGACTTATGGCTGCCTGATGGGAGGGGGAGGGAGTGGGTGGGATCAGGAGCTTGGGCTTATCAGACACAACTTAGAATAGATTTACAAGGAGATCCTGCTGAATAGCATTGAGAACTTTGTCTAGATACTCATGTTGCAACAGAAGAAAGGGTGGGGGAAAAATGTAATTGTAATGTATACATGTAAGGATAACCTGACCCCCTTGCTGTACAGTGGGAAAATTAAAAAAAAGTATTAAAAAAAAAAGAGAGGACAAAAATCTCTAGGAAATTAGATGAGATGGGGATTTCTAAATGAGGACACAAAAGGCATAATTTTCTTTTAAATTTTAAAAAAAAATCAAGATTAAAAGTTACTGCTTTTGAAAGACAGTGAAGAAAATGCAAAGGAAATTCACAGACTGGGAAATTTCTGCAAAACACATGTAATAGAGGGCTCATATCCAGAATACATAAGTAACTTATAATCAGTAACGAGAAGACAACTCAATTGTTTTAATGGGCAAAAGTTTGGCATGGACACCTCAAAAGAGAAGACATAGATAGCCAATATGCCTATGAAAAGATGATGCTCAAAATCATTAGTCATCAGGGACATCCAAATTTAACATTCCTGCACACCCACTGGCATTGCTGAAGGGAAAAAGAAAGATAGTAACAAGTGCTGATGAAAACGCAGAGCAAGCGGAGCTCTCCTACATTACTGGTGGGAATCAAAACGGTTCCTACAAAGTTAAACACACACTTGCCACATGACCCAACCATTCCTCTCCTAGGCATCCACTTAAGGAAAGTGAAAACACATGTCTACACAAAGACCTGAATGGCAGCGATTACAGCGGCTTTACTCACAATCCTCAAAACCTGGAAACAGGCCAAACATCAATCCACAGGTAGATAAACAGAGGGTGACACATCCATAAAACTGAGTATTCTTCAGGGATAAAAAGGAAAGAACCACTGACACATGCAACAATATGGATGAACCTCAAAAGCAGGATGCTAAGTGAAAGAAGCCAGACACGAAAGCCTTCCTCTATATCCTGCCATTCACATGACATTTTAGAAAAGGCCAGACTATGCACAGAAGGACTCCACCCTGGATTTCATGCTCTGCTGTTGCTATCTTTAACTGCCTAATGATTTTTTAAAATAGGGCTCCACGTTTTCATTTTTCACAGAACCCCACCAACTACGTAGCTGGTCCTGCTTGCTTTGGCCAATGCAGAATTTTTACAAACAAGAGCAAATGTAGACAGCTCACACTCTTACCCGATCCCCACAGGCCCCAGCATTCCGAAGTTTCTTGCCCACAGCTACTTCAAACATTAACGCGACAGCCTGACCCTGGAGGACAGTTTTTTGAGTTTTCAAAACTTGCAAAAGCATGTGGCACTCCTGCTCTCAGAAATCACTAAAAACAAGAAGAGAAAACAGAGAGGAAGAACCTGGTGGCCAGGTCCCGGCTCGCTCCCCTTCATTTGCCACCCGGCTGGACGATGGCCACAGGGGCCATAGCTCCTGGGACACGTGAACAGCTCAGCCCGTCATCTTCCTGCATGAGGCCCACTGTGCCAAGGACCCACCGAAGTGTTTGATTTCTGTGTGGATGTTGTGTTGGCACCCACCCAAGAAGGGTGGTGTGCCAAGAGGTAAAACATCGTCTCCTGTATAGAAGAACCTTAATAAATGTACCTGGTTTCTAAAAACTGTGCCTCATGGCAAGAATGGCTTCTTCACACCCCATCAAGCTTCTGGCCCCCTTTGCTGAAAGTAGTTTTATGGACAAGACGCCCACCACCCTGAGAGCGACAGCATTCCTGCCGTCAGTGTGCACTTTTGAAATAAAAGGAAGCTGTTGTCAACTCCCAAGACCAGTCAACACCTGGAAAAAACAAATCATTCTCAAGGCCGAGAAGAGTGCCTTGGCCATATCTGACAAAGAAATGGAACGGTTTGTATTCAAATTGGCAGAGCAACCTTCCTGCTCAAAGCCACAGGGTGATCCCCAGAGTAACATCCGTCCCGTCAGTGAGGGGAGTTGTACGCTGACAGTGGTATAAATGGGTTTCCATCAGCGCCTACGATGGAAGCTGTGAGGATGGGTAAGTGCCCTGCTGACGGCTGAAACACAGCGCCACGGGCAGTTCTTAGTGCTTGAGGAGAGGAGTGCTTGTTCATCAGGTGAACTTTCTTGAAATGATGCTGAGGTTGAGGCAGTTTCGGTGGTAAATTCTGGTGGCATTTCCAAACGACCCACTCTTGTTAGCACTCCACTCCACGCAGCCTGGCCCCTCCCCATCAGAAAGCACGGTACAGGCACAACCACAGAACTCCCTCCCCAACGGCAGTGACGGTGACGCAGGTGCGTGGAAAGCTGTTATTTCCCTTGTTGTACCGATTTCTAAAGAACGTAACGGTGCAAACGGTTGACGTGTGTTTTATTCTGGAAATCGTGGAGCTGCCAGGCTGCTCTCTCCAGTGATCCGGGGAGAGGAGCTATGACCGAATCCCGTTCCGTTCAGTGCTCTTCCTCGTGAGAATTCAGGTCACACAGAGAGCGTTTTACAGTGCCCAGAAGAAGGCGAGCAGGCCTGTCAGCCTCTGAAGACTGGCGCCAGCAGACCTTGAAACCAAGGCAAGGGGAAAAATTATAAATATTCTTTATGCCTTTGAGGAAAACTGTTTGTGAGGAATCAAGAGCGAAAGAACGCTTTTCCAATGTTCCAGTTGGTCTACAGCAGAGCCCTGAATAATATAAGAAGGTGAGGCAGCCCTGCTTTATAAACAGGATGCAGACGGTAAAGTTGCTGTAAATTGGGATGAGTGTGTATGCATACATGTGTGTGCACACGTGTGTGTGTGTGTGTTGGCAGCAATTTAAACTTATTCTGCTTGGGACTGATCCTTATTTCACAAAAAAAAATTTCCTTCCCCAAATGTTAATTGAATGCTACAAATGAATTTTCCTCAAAAAGTATTATTTTCATTGTCTTTTTTAAATTTTTTATTATAGTTGATTGACACTGTTCTGTCAATTTCTGCTGCACAGCCAAGCGACCCAGTCATACACATACACACGTTCTTTTCACATTCTTACCGTGTATTCTACCGTAGCACAACAAATTACCACAGCTTTGTTCACAACCTGCAACTTGGACTGGGGTTGCTGGAGGCAGCTCATTTCTGCTCCTCGTGGTCTTCAGTGGGGCAGCTCAAAGGCTGGGGGCTGGAGTCATCCAAAGGGCCACCCGCTCGGATGTTTGGGGGTAGAGGCTGGTCGTTAGCTAAGATCTCAGCAGGAGCTGCTGGCTGAGCAACTTAAACAGGGCCGCTTCAAGGAGCGTGGGCTTCCTCAGCACACGGCGGCTGATGCCAAGAGCGAACGTGCAGGGAAAGAGGTAGAAGCATGCTGCATTCTAGCAGCTGGCCTAGGAAGTCACACGGCTTCACTTCCACCACAGCTTGTTCTCTCATAAAGCCCTGCTCAGATTCATGGGGAGAGGAAAGAGACTCTACCTCCTGATAAGGAACAGCAGGTTTCTAGAAGAGCACACGGGACCAGAAGCCATGGTCTCCACCTTTGCCAACTCACCGAGACGTTGTCCATGGCATGCTATTGCATGTCCAAGACACAAGTGCCTGGGGACGACTGTGGAGCCACCAAAACAGAAACACATCATTTGAAGCTCCCTCAGCACCCACAGATCAAGAGGAGAGTGAAGCTGCCACATGAGAGGGAAAAAAATCCCCTAGTGTTTGTGTGTGTGTGTGTCTTTTTACGGCTGTACCCACAGCATATGGAAGTTCCCAGGCTAGGGGTCGAACTAGAGCTGTAGCCACCAGCCACAGCCACAGCAGCGCCAGATCCCAGGCCTCATCTGTAACCTACACCACAGCACATGGCAACGCCGGATCCTTAACCCACTGAGCGACACCAGAGCTCGAACCTGCATCCTCACAGATATTAGTCAGGTTCATTACTGCTGAGCCACGATGGGAACTCCCCCTTAGTGTTTCTTTATCCACCCAGAGAAAGGGTACAAGGCAGTTCAAGCTCACATTCACTAGGAAATTTAGCATGAAAACAGATATTATCTCAGATATATGCTATGTCCAATGTCCCTGACCAAAGAAATTAAAATGAGATACGCAGTTGGTTTATAAACCGGTATTTCCTTTCTGGCACACCGGCTTTGAAACAGCAGGCCAATGATTTTTGCTCTGTTATGTGTTAAATATTTTAATTACATTTTGAAGTAAGCAGCATTTCAGAAAGACAAATAGTCAAAGACAAGGTAATTAATTCTTGAAGGTAACCATTCTAATATATGCATTTTTCATAGTGGAAATTAATTATTCTCAAGACAACTGTCTTTTCCCTTGTAAATTAGGACATTTCTCCCCTAATTAGTTTAACTTGCCTGCAGGAGATTATCACCACTGAGCTATGGAATTTCCTTCAGAAGGTAATTCCAGCTACCAGAGCAAGGAGTTTAAAATAGAGCCGAGACTTGGCTTTCAGACTGTGTCTGTTCAGTGGAGTGTAGAATCAAACATATAAAACTCTCTATGACTATGTGCAGCTATTCACCCGTCCTCACTGTATTAAGAGCAAGCACTCACTAGAATAACCTGGACACGAGGCCAGTGAAAACGTCTTTTTCTCATCACACATCTCTCCTGCCAAACCAGCTCAGGCTAAGAAGGCAGGGTTTCTTTTCCCGTGTGTGGAACTGCAGATCATGCTGAGAAGCCAACCAAGGAGGAGACAGCCGTGTGCTCACACCCAAAATGTGCCCCTCGGCCTGCCATTCAGATCACATTCAATCTAGAACCATCTATCAGTTTTTTTTTTTTTTTGCTCCTTGGAGCAGAGCAACACTCCTCCTCCTTGCCAAGCCCAGTTAGAGCAGAAAAAGGGGTAAGACAGATTCAGACTGTTTGGAGAGACCAAATAAGCCTCTGCCTGTGTGTTCTGGGATGGTTCTAGCTCTCAGTCAGCCCCAGCCATCACCTGTGCTGGACTCTGAAGCCCCCCCGGAGTTGTTGGGCCATTCAGAGCTGTTTGGGAATCATCCCCTTGCTCACCAGCTAGGTACTATGGTGACGAAGAAAGTGGGCACCTTCCCTGCCTTGCAGAACACACATTTCAGCAGAATTATACAGCTCTCACTCCAAGTTATGTACAGAAACAGAGATCAAGAGCACAAATATGTATTGTAAACCAAGGGGCAGTTTTCAAGCTGTTTGGCAGAATTCTTTCTTTCTTTTTGGCCACACGTGTGGGATCAAACCCACACCACAGAGCAACCCAAGCCACTGCAGTGACAATCCACTGTACCACAAGGGAGCTCCCAGAATTCTCTTCCCAGTTAGTTTCACTGTAAAGACCCTGAGACTGTTGGAGTTAGATATAGTTTTTAAAATCTCTTATAGGAGTTCCCATTGCGGCTCAGCAGGTTAAGAACCCGACATCGTATCCATGAGGATGCAGCTCTGATCCCTGGCCTCACTCAGGGGTTAAGGATCAGGCATTGCTGTGGCTGCAGCGTATGCCAGCAGCTATAGTGCCGATTTGATTGCTAGCCCAAGAACTTCCATATGCCTCAGGTGCAGCCCTAAAAAGAAAAAAGAAAGAAAATCTCTTATAGAACATCTTTTTTTTTTTTTTTTAACAAGGCGTAATCTCCTGCAAAGCCGGGAGCAGGATGCTCTAACACCTGCAAGCCGTGCTCCTCCATCAGCCTGCTGCAGGATAACAGACGATGAAGCATTCAGATCCCAGGCTTACTTTGCTGGGCCTCTATCAGTTCATAGGAATGTGGAGTAAACATACTGTTGAACCAGCAAAACCAGAAGGAAATGATGCTGTTTTTTGGCTCCAAGTACAGGCAACACTAAGCAATGCGGATAGGAATGAGAACAATCATCACCCCGGTCTCAAAGGTTTCAAGGAGACGATTGAGAAAGGGCAGGAGGGGAAGCTCCAGGGTGCTGGAAATTTTCCATAGTGTCATCTGAGGAATGTTTACGCAAGCGTAAACACATGGAACACCCATCAGCCCGTACACTTAGGATCTCTGCACTTTACTGTAGGTAAGTTACACCTGAACTGGAAAAATAAAGACTACAGAATGGAGATGATCCCCATGAACTGATATTTCCAGGATGAACCATGCAGCAAAAATAGCAAAGGGCAAATAATACTTAGAGGACATCATCCATCACGTACGGAAGGAGGGGATGTGGGAGGCCGTGGATGCATTTGTTCTCTGGCATTGAAGACACACAGCTGAGACAAATCGGAAACTCCCTACAGGGGATGGGTGGGCACCGAGGAAAGACCCGTGCATGGCAATGGGGTAGAAGGTATGGGGGGAGTGACACCTCTATGTGGATATCTTTTTGTATGGTTCTGACTTTTAGAACAAGGCTAATATTTCATTTTCTCAAAAAAATTAATAAATAACTAAAATCAAGGCCAGTGGGAGTGAGGGGACAGGGACCCAAAATGGACTTCAAGCAGTAACACATGAGCTTAAGCCAATGACAACTGGATAACACAGCCACACTGGAAAAAAAAAAAAAAAAAAAAGAACTGAGTAACTCTGGAAAACAGTATTTTAAGCTATATATAAGGCTTAAAAGACAAAAACAAAGGTATCCATATACTACATTCTACTTAGAATATTTTCTACTATTCAAGAAGTATGGTAGTAATTTTGAATATGTATACATAAATATTCAAATATACATACATACATGCACACACATACTAGGATTGAATAAATTCATAAATATACTCTGGATAACGAGAGGCGGGCCTTCCATTGCTGGGAGAGAGGAGTTACAAGGAAACGGTGAGAATCCATCCACACTGTGGTAGTGAACTTGACCTTGATATGTCAGAATAAACTCATGTCTTTAGTACATAAACAGATACTGATATAGATGAGTGTATATGTACATGTGTGCGAGTCGTTTATGTTCTAGGAAACAGCACTGTTCTTTCAGAGAGCTAAGAAGCAATAACACCCCAGTAGCAGGGAATTTCACCCAGCACCCATATCTTGGTTTCTAACTTCATTCTCCAATAAAAGGAACCAGGGTTTCCTGGAGAGAGACAGTTTATTCTGGGACTGAGGCAATGAACATATAAAATGTTCTAGGAATACTATGTAGTGCCAAAAATTAAGGAAGTGCTCAAAAAGTGATGAGGGTGTGTCAGAAGGACACAGGAGCCCGGTAAAAGGATCTCCCAATGACCAAATCTGGGACAATCACAACAACCAAAAATACAGACTGTAGTGAATTCTAATCCATAGAAGAGAATGAATAGCCATGAATTCATTATTAACAAATCAAAGGAGGAGAAGGTATAGCTCCTCCTTATCCAAGTTCCAGTTAATAAACGCAGAAGAACAAAGGAAACAGAAAAACACCACATGCATATCCCACAGTAATAAGTGTTCCAGAAGGCATCGTTCAGAAATGCTAAAAATTAGAGGGTTAAAAAGGAGTGTAAGAAGCAGGACCTCTGCAGGCTGCCAAAGTATCTTTTCACAAGATATTTTTTAATTTCAAAGGAAAAATAGTAACTTTACAAGAGAGAATCCTGGCAGACCCAACTGTAGCCAAAGATCAAGATACATCTCAGCAGCAATGAAACATATTGTCACCAAGTACTCCCTGATATCCTGAACTGAGAAGAAGGCAACATGGATTCTGTAATATTCTTGCATAAGCTAAATTTAATCTTGAGGAAAAACCAGGAAAATCCAAAAGTCCACCTACCAAGTGACCAATACTTTTCCCAAGTGTCAAAATCATGAAAGGCAAAGAAAGATTCAGAAACTGTCCCCAGACTGAAGAAAACTAAGGATCCCACTGAACAATATACAGTGGGGGATCCCAGACCAGAAAAAGGACATCAGAAAAAGTGGGGAGATTGGTGAAATCCAAATAAACTCTGCAGGCTGCTTAACAGTATGATATCAGCATTAATTTCTTTGTTCTGAACATTGTACTATGGCTACTTAAGATGGTAACATTTCTAAAAGCTGGAGAAAAGAAATATGGGAAGACTTAGTTTTGCAACATTTTTTGGAAAGTCTCAAATTATTGCAACAGGAGAAGCTAATCATTTTCTTTTATGCACCTGGTTAACAGTTGGTGGAGAAGTAACTGAGCTGCAGGAAATACACTGCCAAGTCAAATTCTGGATCTGATATTTATCGAGTCACGTGACTTGAAGGTTTTTGCTTAGACTCACTGACCAGGATTTAGCCCTTCATCTCTGTGGCACTCACCATGACCCCCATTTTAGGGATGAGTCAGTTGAGGCAGGGCACATAAAGTGCTTATGACCTTGTATGTGGTATTATTAGTACCATAAGGGATGAGGGAAGATCATTATGCAAGCAAAAATCACTTGTCTCAGTTATTTTTACTAAGAAGTTTCTCACCCAACAAGGAATCAAAGGAAGAGGAAGGGATGCACTAAGAGGGGAAAAAAGAAAAAAGGAGCTAGAAGGAGCAGGCAATAATGGCTAGAGAGAGGAATGTGGGAGGTAAAAGAAAAATGACCTCTTAACCTATAATAAAAGCTAATTTTCCGTATCATGAATAAGCCACTGAACAAAAAAATAATGTAGGAACTACATCTCTTTTTTCCCCCTTTTTATACTGGGAGTTTCAAGAGTATACATTCACACATATAGCTAACAAAGTAACTGCTGATGTAAAAATTGAATTCTGGGAGTTCCCATTGTAGCTCAGCAGGTTAACAACCCAACTAGTATCCATGAGGATACAGGTTCAATCCCTGGCCTTGCTCAGTGGGTTAAGGATCTGGCATTGCCAAAAGCTGTGGTGTAGGTCACAGATGTGGCTAGTATCTGGCATTGCTGCAGCTGTAGTATAGGCTGGAAGCTGCAGCCCTGATTCAACCCCTAGCCTGCGGCCCTAAAAAGACACACACAAAAAAACTTTTAATTCTATATATATATATTTTTTTTTCTTTTCTGGACACCCCATGGCATGTGGGTTTCCTGGGCCAGGGATCAGATGTAAGCCACATTTGCACAATGCTGGATCTTTTCAATCCACTATGCCAGGCCAAGGATCAAACCTGTGCCCCAGCACTACAGAAACACCAGCAATCCCACTGCATCATAGTGGGAACTCTCTGTGTGATATTTAATCATTGCCTCATTACTAATCAATCATGATAACTGATAATGATGATGACAAATCCATTTCTCTCTAGAAGCCACCTCAAGTCTAACCTCTTACCTAGTACTATTCATAGAAGTATGGGTCACCCACCCTACCCAAGTTAGTGGTTCCTATCTGGAACCTAATTGCTGATAGATAGATAGATAGATAGATAGATAGGCAGGCAGGAAGATAAACAGACAGGAAGGGATAGATAATTACAGACAGACCATCTTTGGATTTATGCATGCATATCATCACTGGAAAAGTCAGATAAAATTCTTGAGTACAGTGTTATGCAACTAATATGAGAGTCACCCAAATAAAAATTACTATATTAGGAATACATTCATGTACTTATTTATTTACATAACATATTACTCACACACTCAGTGAGTACCATATTCTAGACACTGAGTTGAAACCAAGGAACAAAACAAATTTGCTTGTCCATCAAGACCTTTTTTTTTTTTTTTTGTCTTTTTAGGGGTGCATATGGAGGTTCTGAGACTAGGGGTCAAATCAGAACTTCAGCTGCCTGCCTACACCACAGCCACAGCAACACCATATCCAAGTTGCCTCTTTGACCTACACCACAGCTCATGGCAATGCTGGATCCTTAACCCACTGAGCAAGGCCAGGGATCGAACCTGCGTCCTTATGGATACTAGTCAGTATCCAAACTACTCATTTCCACTGAGCCATGATGGGAACTCCTCCTCTGTCAAGATCACTTTCTAATGCAGAAGACAAATAATTTTAAAATATATTATGGCAAGCTGAGATGAGCGCCATGGAGACAAATAAGGCCTGGTAAGAGGGGAGGGGTTGCGGAGAGGGGCTGCCTGAGCAGGAATAGTGAATTCACCTCTGGGGTGAAAGAAGGGCCATGTGTGTATGAGGGGGACGGGGCTCTAAATCAAGAAGACTACAGTACAGCTGCCCAAGGACGACTGAGCACAGCACGCTGAGGAACAGGGAGGACGCATGCTGCTTGCACGTGGGCAGAGGAGCAGGAGCAGATGAGCAGGAGTCAGCAGCCCCATCGCCCAGGGGCTAGTCGGCCATCAGACACCATACACGTCCCCACTGGGAACGTGCGCATATCACCACAGGAGGACTCAGATAAAATTCTTCAGGATTACACAGGAACTTCCAAAAACCCACGGAAAACCAGCCTCCTGTTTTAGCTCTGGAGTCCACCAGTTAGTGTGCCACAGGTGTGCACAGGGCTGTAAAGCTTGGCAAGGTGAGCCAGACGCTCCAGGTAAGACAGACATTTTTTCCTTGCTCTGTTTTTCTTGCCTTTCCCATGTGACTTTATGCTCCTTTCAGACACATCTCTGTTTGTGCAAAAGGTCCAGGGCGAGGTAGCGGGGAACAATGTAGCTTTCTCTGTTTATTTATAGGCCCAGGCCTCTTCAGGAAGCGATGCCCACAGAGCTCCATCATTACTGGAAGTGGCAGAGGGAAATGAGGCTGGAGCCAAGCCCAGCCTCTCAGAGCATCCAAACCTTATTTAAAGCTCTTTTGGAGCCAAGGACATTTTCCTGAACCAGTTCCAAACTAGAATGAAGATGCTGGTGCATGATATTTTTGCAAAATATGCAGGCTCAGGAATTGACAGACTTTACATTTACGTCAAACAAGAAGAACCATTTGTGAATCCTTTGCAGAAAGCTGCTGTCTGTAAGCCAAAAATAATAGCACAAAGAATAATAATAAAACAAAGCTGGCACAAAACCTTGTCTTCTCTTGGAGAGGACCAATTTTTAGTTTGATAGCACTGACTCTTGGAACCCAAAAGGAAAATAAATTCCTACCCACACAATCTGCATTGTTCCTCTCCTCCTCATGTTAATTTTATCTCACACCTCAAATACATACAATCATTTATTTTTTCCTGTTGTAACTGCAAGGTGTTTGTTCTAAAAATAAGTGGTCTGCATCTGATTCCATAAACAGCTTCTTCCTAATGATGGCTATTTTTCAAGACTGTTGCTTTAACTAAATGTATAGCAAAGAATTAGATACACCTTCTTCCAATATTCTTTTAAGATATGTGTATGTGTGTGTACACAGAGTCTTCATAACATGAAAACTAACTGCCCGTTAGGTCTGTTCAAATGTGCAATCAAATATTTCCATAAAGAAAAAATAATACTCGAACTTGTTTTGCTGCTTGTTGATCAAGACTAGAAATTCCATTTTTTATCTTCAGTCAAGGGCCACCAAAAAACTCATCCAATCCAAGAGACATTCAAATCAGCTAGTATTTTTAAAAACTGGATGGTAAATACAATCTCACCTGATACTTAATTAAACAACACAATATAAAATGTTCAAGCACACAAGTATTCCTGGAATGCTTTAATTCCACCTGCTGACATGGAAGACCCAGAGCAAGAGAAAGAAAAAGGAGCTGACGAATTTGTGATTGCAACAGAAGCACCTGCAGGGCCTGTCATACTATACAGACTGCTGAGCCCCACTGCCAAAGTTTCTGACGCTGGAGGTCTGGGGTAAACATTCAGACCCCTCACGTCTAATACACTCCCACGGGATGCGGATGCTGGACCCCAGACCATGTTCTGAGTCATGATGAGTGACTGGAAGGAAGAAAACAGGCGGTGAAGGGAAGATGGAGCAGAAATGCAGGAGAGCAGTGCAGAGGAAGGCAGGGCGCAGTGTGTGAATCCATCGCCGTCCTGGTCCACTGAGAGGGCCATCAATACATACACCCCCAGCCCCTCTGTAAGCAGGCCACGCAGAAGCAGAACAATGTCCTCTAGCAGACCTTCTGAGGTGGCTGATCCCTCCCCTTCCACAGCCCCTGTTCAGTAACTGACTCAATCCTGGCCAATGAGAGGCAAGTGAAAGCCATAGGACAAGCGGCGCTTCTAGGAGAGCTCTCCCCCTGGTCTCTTTGCTCCTTTCTCCTTCTTCCTACCCATAAGGAGACATGAGTCAGGAGATGCAGCAGCCACTCTGTATCCATGAGGACAAAGGCATCCTCCTATGCCAGGTGGCAAAAGAATGAAAATGGGCCTGCCTGGATCATGAAGCCAAGGTCCCACCACACCCACCATGGTATCCTACACTAAGTTTTTATGATGGGCAAGGCAAGAACATCCCTTTCCACTTAAATACCTGACTGTTGGGTTTTCCACTGCCCTCAGCCAAATGACGCCAACTAATATAAAAGCTAGCCAAGTGCTTATTAGGCGTTTGAAACTCTGATTTTTATGCATGAGTTATCACTTAATCATGCCCAGAATTCTCAAGTGCTCTGCTAAGTATTCAGAAATGCAGCAAGTTCCTACTTTAGTCCAGTCATGGAAAGCACAGAACCTGAATGCAAAGGCCTCAAAGGCATTTTTCATGGCACAGTGTTCCTGCTGGAGAAGCAAGCACAGCCTGTGCTGGGGAACCCAGAAAAGCCTCCAAACAAAACCTAGTGCTTGGAACCATCAGGAAGGCTTTCTAGAGGCAAAGACTCCTGAGCTCAATATCGAAGGATGAGTAAGAATGGAGATTATTCTTATGCATTCAGCAATTTCTCTCTGAATGCAATGAAAACCACAACCCAAGGGGAAAGAGGGGAAGAAAATGTTCTCTGGACTTTTACAGCAGTGACCGAACAAGGTGCAGCCAACTCCAAATGCATGCACAAGTGGAGGGGACGCTGGGTAAATGGTGCTAAGAAAAAAATCTGCTTTGGCAAGTCAGTCACGAAGAGCCATCACAATAAGGAAATCTGCCACCTGTCTGTGTCCCAAACTCACCATCACACCGGGCCAGAGCCAGGAAGAATTCATGGGGAAAATGACCCTGATACCATCCTTTGGCCAGCAAGTAGGTGTGAACGTGATCCTCTCATGATGGCCTGTAAGAGGATCATGGGATGCCCATCACTAGGAAACTGCCACCCCACCACTGCAAACAATCTAGGGGGCCAAAGTTTTCATGTGAAATGGCCCTGGGTTGGAACTGTCCAAAAAAGAGTGGTGATAACTGACAGAGAAGCTTAGGATGGAGAGGTGTAGAACTCCCTGGTCAAGGCAGAAGTGAGGAGAGATGCCTCATTCCACCCAGGTCCCAGGAACACAGCCCTTCTCAGGGAAAATGGTGCCTGCCTTGGGGCTAAGCTGAGCTCTGGCCAATTCTTTAGGCTTTTAGCTTCACTCAATGCTTCACTAGCCCTTAGAATATTAAACAAGACATCTCATAAATTATTACATTACAAAAAAGGATTCCTTTATAGCCATTTTCATAAGGTCAGCCACCAAACAGTATATTTTAGATGGAATGTCTAGAGACACCAAACAAAAACTACTGGAACTGATCAATGAATTCAGCAAAGTAGCAGGATACAAGATTAACATTCAGAAATCAGTTGCAGGAGTTCCCGTCGTGGCGCAGTGGTTAACGAATCCGACTAGGAACCATGAGGTTGCGGGTTCGGTCCCTGCCCTTGCTCAGTGGGTTAACGATCCGGCGTTGCCATGAGCTGTGGTGTAGGTTGCAGACGCGGCTCGGATCCCGCGTTGCTGTGGCTCTGGCGTAGGCCGGTGGCTACAGCTCTGATTCAACCCCTAGCCTGGGAACCTCCATATGCCGCCGGAGCGGCCCAAGAAATAGCAACAACAACAACAAAAAGACAAAAAAAGGAAAGAAATCAGTTGCATTTCTCTATACCAGCAATGAAATATAAAATATAGAATAGGAATATAAAAAATACCTTTAAAAATCACACTCCATAAAGTTAAATACCTAGGAATAAACCTGATTAAGGAGGTGAAAGATTTATAGGCTGAGAACAATTAAGCATAATCAAGGAAATTAGAGAAAGGATTCAAAGAAATGGAAAGATATCCCATGCTGCTGGATTACTATCCCATGCTGAAGAATTACTATCATTAAAACAGCCATACCACTCAAAGTAATCTATAGATTTAATGTGATCCCTATGAAATTATCCATGACATTTTTCATAGAACTAGAAAAAACAATCAAAAAATTTATATGGAATCATACAAGACCCAGAATTGCCAAAGAAATCCTGAGGAGGAAAAAAAAAAAAAAACCCAAGCAGGAAGCATAACTCTCCCAGGTTTCAGACAATATTACAAAGCTACAGTAATCAAAACAGTGTGGTACTGGAATAAAAACAGACTTACAGACCAGTGGAACAGAATAGAAAGAAACAGCTCATAAATAAACCCAGACACCTACAGTCCGTTAATCTTTGATAAAGGAGGCAAGAATATAAAATGGGGAAAAGACAGTCTCTTCAGCACATGGTGCTAGAAAAACTGGACACTTGCATGTAAATCAGTGAAACTAAAACACAGCCTCACAACATCCACAAAAATAAACTCAAAATGGCTTAAAGACTTAATCATAAGATAAGACACCAAAAAACTCCTAGAGGCAAAACATTTTCTGACATCAACCATACAAATGTTTTCTTAGGTCAGTCTCCCAAGGCATTAGAAATAAAAACAAAAATAAGTCACTGGGACCTAATCAAAATTACAAGCTTTGGCACAGCAAAGGTAAGCACAAAAAAATGAAAAGACAACCTATAGAATGGGAAAAAATAATTGCAAATGAAGCAGCCAACAAGGGCTTTATCTCCAAAATATAAAAAAAAATGTATTTAACTCAACAACAAACAACAACAACAAGTGGAAAATAAGCAGAAAACCTAAACAGACATTTCTCTCCAAAGAAGACCAGATGGCCAACAGGCACATTGAAAAAGATGCTCAACATCACTAATTATTAGAAAAATGTAAATCAAATCTACAATGAGGTACCACCTCCCACCAGTCAGAATTGCTGTCATTAATGAGTCAACGAATAACAAATGATGGAGCAGGTGTGGAGAAAAGAGAACCCTCCTCCACTGTTGGGGGGAATGTAAATTGGTACACCCACTAGGAAAACAGTATAGAGGTTCCTCAGAAAATAAATATAGAACTACCATATGACCCAGTAATGCCACTCCTTGGCATATATACAAACAAAACTTTCATTCAAAAAGATACATGCAGGAGTTCCTGTTGTGGCTCAGTGGAAATGAATCCAACTGCATCCATGAGGGTGTGGGTTGGATCCCTGGCCTTACTCAGTGGGTTAAAGATCTAGTGTTGCCACAAGCTGCAACGGAGGTCACAGACATGGCTCAGATCTGGCATTGCTCTGGCTGTGGCATAGGCTGGCAGTGGCAGCTCCAATTCAACCCTTAACCTGGGAACTTCCATATGCCACAGGTGTGGCTCTAAAAGGAAAAAAAGAAAAAAGATAAATGCACCCCTATATGTTCACTGCAGCACTATTCACAATAGTTAAGACATGGAAACAACATAAATGTCCACCGACAGATGAATGGATTAAGAAGAAGTGGTATATATACACAATGAATACTACTCAGCCATCAAAAAGAACAAAATAATGCCATTTGCAGCAACATGGATGGAACTAGAGAGACTCATTCAGAGGGAAGTAAGTCAGAAAGAGAAAGACAAATACTTATGATATCACTTGTATGTGGACTCTAAAAAATGGTATAGATGAACCTATCTATAGAACTGAAAGAGAATCACAGACATGGAGAACAGACTTGTGGTTGCCAAGGGAGAGGGGGAGGGAGGGAGATGGACTGGGAGTTTGGGGTTGGTAGATGCAAACTATGATATTGAGAATGGATAAGCAATGAGATCTTGCTGTGCAGCACAGGGAACTCTATCCAATCACTTGGGATATAACGTGATAGAAGATAACACAAGAAAAAGAATGTGCATAAATATATACACAGTATATATATATGGCTGGGTTACTTTGCTGTATAGCAGAAATTGACAGAAAAATGTAAGTCAACTATACTATAATTTAAAACATTTTTTTTTAAAAAAAAGAAAGTCTAGAGACAGTCTATGAGAGAGAAAGCAATTTCTAGCCATGATCAGGGCTCAACACCTAATGTATGGTTAACTCTTAACCCTTGCTCTGCTGCTTTTATTTTATTTTTTTAATTTTGAGACATCAGTGGTTTATTGAACAGAGGGTTTTATGCTCTTGTTAGCCACATCTTTGAAATTAACTGCTTTTCCTAAATACAAACAAAAAGAGATGCATGCCAATGAAAGAACGACAGTCTGAGGGAAAAGGCGAAACTTCTGAGTATGTCTTTTCTACAAAAATTAGAACTAAAGGAGTTCCCGTGGTGGCTCAGTGGTTAACGAGCCCAACTAGTATCCATGAGGATGCAGGTTTGATCCCTGGCCTCACTCAGTGGGTTGCAGATCTGGCACTGCTGTGAGCTGTGGTGTGGGTTGCAGACGCAGCTCGCATCCCGTGTAGGTGTGGCTGTGGTGAAGACCGGCATCTACAGCTCTGATTTGACCCCTAGCCTGGGAACCTCCATAGGCTGTGGGTGCGGTCCTAAAAAAGAGACAAAAGACAAAAAAAAAAAAAAATTAGAACTAAAATAGAACCTGGGAGAAAATACATTTTTCCAGCAGACATGCAAAAACTCTGCAAAGCTCTGGTTTATGATACTTTTGAAAGCAAAGATCTTATGCCCACAACAGACTCGGCTTTGGACTGCGTAATTGTCTCAGCATTGTGTTTTATTTGTTTTTGAACCTTAATAACAAGAGAAATGCTTTAGAAACTAACATTGCATTTCGCCCCCCAGCTATGCTACTGGGCAACATCAAACCCAACTATGTTACTAGATGACATCAAAATTTTTTTCTTGCTAAACAAGGACTTCTTAAGTGGTGCTGAATTCAAGTCATGTGCGACGGCTCTGTTTCTGCCATGACCAATTGACTTCCCATATTCATCACTCACTGTCTCAGGCACAACAGCAGTACTCTCCCTCATGAGCTGGGGCAGCCTGAGTGTATGTGCTATTTATGTGTTTGCATATCTGAGGATCCAAAGTCAAGTTCTAAGAACAGTAAGATACTGGAATGTAAGTAGACTTTAATCTTTCACATTTAAAGTTTAAAGCTATAATTTAACATAATAATTTTCTACCAATGATGTCATTTACAATGTGCCAGCAACCATATATTATGAGTCTTAATCCTTACAAAACCTGGCAAAATCAGCATTATTGTCCCTCTCTTAAAAGAGAAGCCAACCCAAACCAAGATACAGAAAGGTTAATCCCCTACCCAAGATCATACAGTGAGTTATGGAAAAATGGGAATGCCACTCAGGTGAATTTCATTCCAAAGTTCTGATTTTTCACTGACATTTCATAATCATCTTTGTCAAGGGTTGGCAAACTCCTGCCCTTGGGCCAGCACACACAACATAAGAGGGGGTGGAATTGCATCTGATCTTCCTCGTACCCAGCCAATCAGCCACGGCCAATTACCTAAAGGCTCAATTACCCACCGCTCAAACTCTGCAAAGGAGCAAAGAAATCTATTATATGCAGAAAATCTTCATCCTAATGAAATTATCAGCTTCAAGAGGAAAAGGAGTTGTAATTCAGACTTGGAAAGCAGAAGTATCTGATGGCTTATGGCATTACAAGATTCCATTCTGCCTGTGAGAGAAAAAAAATTCTGTCGGCATGTTTTATGTGTCAGATGAAAATTATATCACCCAGTAGGGCCTGTCTTACATTCTAGACATGAATGGTTTTCTGTGGGAAGGAGTTCTTTTCAACCCAGTCATGATGGATGCCTTGCCAAGAAAGCTCTCTCTCTTCAGTGATATTCAAAGCACAAGTAGCAACAGGACGGAGGTGGTTCTGTCCCAGAAAGAAGAGCCAGGCCTGTTTTATTATCAAGAGATGAAAAACAAAAGAGTACTCTGTGCAACCAAATCATGTTGTGGAAAATCCAAGAGTAACATGTCAAGAAACTGGTATTTGTAGGTGGAATTAAAAACACAACAAAACAAAAAGATCAACTTAGGTACATGCTTCAGCTTCACCAGGGGCTGTTTCAGGTCCTGGGTTATAGAAGGGCCTGTGCATCGTTCTGTGCTTACTGAAACAGCAATCAGAATTCATTACAGTCAGTATTTATGTCTAAAGTTCTGTTTCATTTTCCCCATGCCCTGACCCCAGAAAGTTCACTGTGAAATTATTCTGAAATCCGGAGAGCACAAAAAGCTTTCCTGATGGAAGGCAGGAAGCTCCTTTTGACCTTGTGGATGGCACGTCCGCCTCCAACACCCTTTGCAGACAGGCTTGCAAGCTCCCTGCCTCTTCACAGCCTGCCCCTCTCTCATTGTTGTAGCTTCACTGCTCTCCATCCTGTCCCATGAGGACCAAATCCCAGTTGTGGTATAAATGCCCCTGACCATGGAAGAATATGCTATAAGATAGTCAAGGGTCACAACTCTGGACAAGCTCACAGAAGGATTTTTTTTTTTTTCTCTTTTTAGGGCTACACCTGAGGCATGTGGAACTTCTCAGGCTAGGGGTTGAATCGGAGTTGCAGCTGCCACAGCAGCCACACTACAGCCACAGCAACTCAGGATCCAAGCCACATCTGCAAACTACGCTGCAGCTTGTGGCAATCTGGATCCTTAACCCACTGATCAAGGCCAGGGAGTGAACTGGCATCCTCATGGATACTAGTCAGGTTCTTAACCTGCTGAGCCACAACAGGAACTCTTGACACAGAAGCATTTTAAAGAGCTCCTCCTCAGGGCACTTACTGTCTTCTAACACAGTATGTAATTTACTTGTCTGGTCTTGCCAGGCGCTGTCGCTCCCTCTGCAAGCATGCAGGTCCATGATCCTTGGGCATCTCTGTATATTTGAGTCACTGACATGATATTCCACACGTAAGTGCAGTGCCTGGGAATTCCTGGCAACAGGTGCTCCATCGATATGTATTGAATCAACATGTGCTAAATATGTTGAGATTTCCCATTTTAGTATGCACATTTTTAGCAGTATTGATTATACTCAAAATATATCTGTGCCCCCTGGGGAATGATGACACTTACGACTGCAACAGGGAAACAGAAGAAACAAAGAGACTGCTAAAAAGAATGAAATACGTTATCCTCCTTCCATGCAATAGAACAACAGAACAAGGGGAAATGATCAAGGTCAGCTCTCAAGGACAATTGGTGGGGTCTTCAGGCCTTGTGCGGTGTTCATGTGGAAGATATGTGGGTCCAGGGAGCATTTCCAATCCCACAGAGGTGGCTACGCCAGGCAAAATCCACCACTTCTGTGGAAGCCTACAGAGTTGACTTGACCCCTCCACACTCTTTGGGTTTTGAGAGGAAAACTTTCCTGACTTAAGCAGATGCTGCTCCTACGGACACTGGCAAGAGCATACGGGGAAAACAGGTTAAACAATAGGGGGCTGCCCTGTTTGCATTTCTGACACTCAGATCTAACGATGACATTCTCAATTTCACAATGTCGATGATTCCTTGTGGCCCACAGGTTAAAGGCTGATTTCTTTGTGCTGCAAACTTTCTCAGCTCTTTGGAACACTCTCCAGCTATCCATCTCCTGACTCAACTTTTCAGATCTCAACCCCTTCCCTCTTCCCTTCTTTCATGGACCTTCAGACCCGGAGTGCTACATCCATCTTCATGAAAAACTGAAACAAGGGGTTCCCGTCGTGGCACAGCAGAAAGGAATCTGACTAGGAACCAT
Organism: Sus scrofa; assembly: GCF_054392235.1. Classification (NCBI taxonomy): domain Eukaryota; kingdom Metazoa; phylum Chordata; class Mammalia; order Artiodactyla; family Suidae; genus Sus; species Sus scrofa. The sequence goes on from NC_139401.1 coordinate 9,147,817, forward strand.
GTGGTTGCGGGTTCAATCTCTGGCCTTGCTCAATAGGTTAAGGATCTGGCGTTGCCATGAGCTGTGGTGTAGGCCAGTGGCTACAGCTCTGATTAGACCCCTAGCCTGGGAACCTCCCCAGGCTTAGCCCCAAAAAGGACAAAAGACAAGAAAAAAAAAAAAACTGAACCAAAAGCAGCATTTGGTCTGTCAAATTTTCATAACCTCTAAGTCACTCTTTGCCCATTGACCACCATTTATTTAAAAAAAAAAAAAAAAGTGAAGGAGGAGAAAAAAAAGCTCTGAGACTTTCATTGTAATACTCAAAAAATTCTAACTACATGAACGTCATTCTACATATTATATGTCACACTCAATAAGTATAAGTGCATGTCCCCCAAGAACAGACAAGGATGGCAAATAAACACAGGGAAAAATGTTCAGTATCTTTAGCCATTGGGAATCACAGGTTAAAGTCAAAATAAAATACCACTATATTCTTTTTGTCTTTTTAGGGCTGTACCCTCGGCATATGGAGATTCCCAGGCTAGAGGTCCAAACAGAGTTGCAGCTGCCGGCCTATGCCACAGCCATAGCAATGCCTGATCTTTAACCCACTGAGCAAAGCTAGGAATCAAACCTGCATCCCCATGGATGCCAGTCAGATTCTTTTCTGCTAAGCCATGATGGGAATGCCAGAAATACCACCTTTTTTTTTTTTTTTCTTTTTTTGGCCATCCCACAGCATATGGCATTCCCAGGCTAGGGATCAGATCCAAGCCGCAGTTCAACTGCCACAGTGGGAACTCCTGAAATACCACATTAAATGAGTACTTTTTTTAAACTTACCATACCCAGTACTGGCAAAGATGCAGAGCAACTGAGACCCTCAGGCATTGCTGGTAGGAATGTAAAACACCTCACGACTTTGGAAAACACTCTTGCGTAATTTTTTTTTTTTAAACAGTTAAACACACACTCAACCTATGATGCAGCAAATGCACTCCTGGGTACGTAAACAAGCAAAATGAAAATGTGTGTCCACACCAAGATGCGGGTGCAACATATGCACTCCCTTTATTCAGTGGCCAAACCTGTAAACAACTCAATATCCTTCACTGATGGGCAGATAACAAACTACCATAAGTACATCCATACAAGGGAAGACCACTCAGCAATAACAAGAAGACTACTGATGCTCTCAACAGACTGGATGACTTTAGGAGATGTTATCCTAAGGAAAAGAAGCCAGACCCCAAAGCCTCATTCTGTGTGGTTTATTTTATATGAGATTCTAGAAAACACAAAACTGGACAGACATGAGATTGGTGGTTGCCAGAAGCTAGAATGGGGGCAAGATGGACCACAAAGCGACAAAAGAGAACTCTAGAGGTGATGGAACAATTCCATACCACGACTCTGATGGCTATCACATGGGTATAAGTGTTTGTCAAATCTTAAACTGTACCCTTAAAATGGATGTGTGTGACTGGATATAAATTACATATCAATAAAGCTTACATTAAAAAATAATCAATCAGGAGTTCCCACATGTGGCATAATGGGATCAGCAGTATCTCTGGTGTGCTGAGATGCAACCTGGCACAGTGGGGCGAAGGATCTGGCATTGCCACAGCTGCCACGTGGGTCGCAACCACGGCTTGGATCTAATCCCTGGCCTGGGAACTTCACATGCCACAGAGTGGCCCAAAAAATTTAAAAAAAAAATCAATCAGTGAAAAGAAACACAAGAAACTTGTCACAGATCATAAGGCTCCTGAATGGTCAAGCTGGAGTTTACACTTGCAACATATGTTTATGTATTTACAAGTGACGTACCAGGACTGTCACTCAAGAATATCTCACAGCGCAAATATGTACTTGGGAAAATATCTCCTGTTAACTAACTCAGACATAAAACCATAGAGTCTTGATAATTTTTATTGGGGGGGGGGGGCTGAGTCTTTTGCCAGATTTGAAAAAGACAATGTTTTGACGTCACAATAAAGCAAAGAACAAATACAACTTGGCTATTTTCTTGTGCTTCACTGTGTTTGGATGATTACTCTTGACTCTTGACTGGAGCAGGCTGTGTGTTTTTAGAGGCCTTTTTAAGCTACCCAAATGTGCCTGTGGGGTTATTTCTGCACAAACTCAACGATGTAATCTCTAGATTCGCCTACCCACATGTGGGCAGGATGAGATCCGAGCCGATATGATGGACTCTGTCCTCAGGTGACCTCTCTTCCTATCTGTGACGTGGGACATCTACCACGCAGCGTGGGTGTGAGCAACAGCACTGATCACAGTCACAACACAAGTCATAAGAATGACTTCCTGATATTGATGTTTATTTCTGATTCTTTAAACGGGTCTTCTATGTTCTTCCTCCATGCAAAAGACAGTCACAAACACCTCCCTTCATGTCCACCCACCGTGGAGATCTCTTTTCAGCTGAGCCTCCTTTCCCTCATACACAGAAAGAACTTTTACAGAGTCAATTTCTTTGCCAAGTTTTATATACACTTTGGACCCATCAGACCTGACACACATTGGTCATGCATCTGACTCCCCTTTTCCCATGTACTGAAAGCAATCTTTTTTCCTGCTAGTTCTATTCCGAGACATTTCTTCCAGAATGACATTTCTAGGACACTTCCTTGAGGATGACATTTAGAAAGAATCCTTCAGTGTGGTTTTTTGGTTTTTTTTTTTTTTTTTGTGGATTTCTAGAAATAAGTGTAAACAGTCTAAAGGTCTCTTGCGTGTATCTAACTTCCTTAAGCCTAACTTACAAGGCTGGGCGTTTTTTTGGTTTCCTGAATGGAGTGCTGGGGTGGTCACCTGCCTTCAGTTTGATGACCTTTTCTGTGCTGTGCTCATTAAGTCTTAGGGACTTCCTTACAGTCTACTTGTGACCAGGCTTTATTTGCCACTTCCCACTGCTGTGTTTAGACCTTCACGTTTTCTGTTTAAGGTCTAAGGCATTTTGCTGTAAGCTTGACCCTGGAATCATAAACAGGGTTTCTCAAGCCATCACTGTGGAACAAATCACTCTTGACTGTGGCAATGGGGGTGGGGTGAAGGAGATGGGGGGGGGCATCCTGTGCACTATGGGATGCTAAGCAGTATCCCTGGCCTCTACCCACTAGATGCCCCCAAGTTTTGAACAGAAAATGTCTCCAGACACTCCCCAGTGTCTCCTGGGGTGCATGACTACCCCCAGTTGAGAACCACTGCTATCCATTGACCCAATACATTTAAAAGAAGACCCTCAGCATTTTGGTCCTGCTGCCTGCTGGTTCCACCGTGAAAACCTCTGGCCTGTGGTTGGACAGCTGTGAGGCGGTAGGACTGAGCACTTGTGAGAGCAGGCAGTGCTCTCCTGCAGTGAGCCTGTGGTCTCCGGGGTGAATGGCCTGGGTCGATAGAACTCATGCGGATGTAGGAACCCAGGTTGTTTGCTAGGTTCTCTCACTGTGTGCCTACGGGTGACACGTGGGTCCTGGAGGACCAGCATGTCCTGATTTCCCTGAGGTCACAGCACTGATAGGCCTCACTTGCAAAAGTGCAAGGCCTCATGGGAAATGACCCAGTTACTGTTTGGGTCAGTATGACCCAGGGCGTTTGCCCATTGCACTGGGTACTGGAATGTCTCCATTGGCATCAGGCTTCTGCGTTACCCAAATGAAGGGTTTATGTCTGGGCTGTAGACCAGGAAGCATGCTTGTGACTCCCCCCAGGTCAGTCCAGGTGTGCACTGGTGGCCTTTGTCTTGGGCCCAAGGTGCTGCTTTTGATGGATGTCATCCTTCTCAGGTAAGGGCTCTTCCTGTGGAAGCTTCCAGATAGGGAGTTTTTTTCGTTGTGGCGAGTCCACTGTGACGAAGAGTAGGTGCAAAGAGCAGGCGTGTTTCCCTGGAAGACAGTGGCTGTGAGGCAGAGGGCCCAAGTGTCCCTCAGAGGTTCAGGTGCACATCTTTAAGCCATCGGCAGGGACAGCATTCAGGAGCAGAACTGCAGGGCCTGAAACCGGGGAGTTTATTCACGGTGGCGCTCTTTGTCCCGATGGTGGCCTGCTCTGAAGGCGTCTGTGCCGCAATGCGCTCCTGTTTGGCTGCTAACACATAGACAGAGGTGAAGCAAGTGAAGTGCAGAGGCAAGATACAGTGCAGGGCCTCAGGTGGTGCGGCCCTTGTCCCCTATGCACCTGTGCACCTTCCTCAAGCATGTATGGGTTTTCTTGCCCCTCCTCAGAAAAAAAAAAAAAATAATAATGAAGACCCTCAGCACTAACAGCTCAGGATGGGGTCATCAGTGAGAATAATAACTCTGTTACATTTGTCAGCAAGTTGCAAGTAACACACAGGAGACAATTTCTTAGCAAAATGGAAGTATTCATTTTTCATTTTCTTAGGAGGGGATGGAGCAATTCTGCCCTTTGATAAGAAAAGAAGGGGAAAAAAAGCTCCTTCCAGGCATTTAATCTGCCTGTGTAAAGAAGTGCCTCCGAAAGATACCTGTTTGCTCCCTCTCAACATCCTCACAGAGATGAGGCTCCCCTTCACCTGCATTTGGAGGAAACAGGCAGGCCATACCCTAACCCCCTCACGGCTAGCCCATCTGAACAACAGGGGTAGTAAGGGTAGTGCCCACCCCACAGGGGCAGCGTGAGCATTACGTGAGTTAACACAGAGGGAGAGTCTGAAACGGCGCCCCTTCATGGCCAGCGCATTAGAAGCAGTAGCTGCTAACACTGCAGCTGGAACCTGCCATGACTCCATCCTCACCCAAGTTCTCATTTCACATCAGCTCGTGTTCACTGAGCATCTGTGCTCGGCAGACACTGCTGCACCAATGTCACTGCGCTCAAGGTTACAGTCTGTAGGAGACAGTGATGGTAACAGGATAAACGAGATAAAAAGCACCAGACAGGGGCACCAACTGTATTGAGAGGAGTCAGGGAGGGCTTCCTGGAGGAGATGGTAGTTGAGCTGAGCCGTGAATAACAAGAAAGAATTCTCTGGCGGGGCAAGGGGAATGGAGGGCACTTCACTCAGAGGTAAAAACGAAGGCTAAAAGTCCAAAGGCATGGGTAATATGCTATTTTTTAGGAAATAAAACTTCAAAATCACTGTCACTAAAAACGTGATCATGAGAGCTATGCAAAATGAGGCTGAAGAGCAAGCTGAGGGTCAGCTCATGACAAGCCTTGCCTGGGAAGTACAGCCTTTCCCCAAATGCACTGAGAACACAAATGTCATGAGGTGTTACAAGGCTGCTATGTGGGAGGCATGGGGTCAACCAAGACCATGAGAAATGCTAGCTGAGTTTCTTGACCGTAGGACTTTCCAAAACATGTAAAATGCCAAAGGTGGTTATGAATTTCCAAAAGGAAAAACTGTAAGCAGCAATTCCCAAACTTAGGTGAAAATCTGGTCAGAACAGAGCTCCCCAAGTGCCATGCTCTGGGAAATATTGCCGAGGTAATGAGAAGACATGAAAGACTGTTCAATGAAGGAATTTCATCGCCAGATTTGCAATGGAAAACATCACTCTAGCCTAACATGGAAAGATTAAATGGGATTAGAGTAAGCCTGGAGGCAAGAAAAAAACAAAAGGAGACCCACACCATATTCCCCCCAAAAAAGGGATAATAACGGACCCAGTTAGGACCATGGGCAGTGGACACGGAGAGGACAGGATGCCTGGGAGAGATACTATGAAGTAGGAATGATGTGATGGTGGATAATGAATGTGAGTCCTGAGGTAGTGGGAGACGTACAGAAATACCCAAATTCCACCTTAAACAATAGGTGCAATGCTGGAACCACTAAGAAAGAAATCAGAGAGGAAAAAAATGGTTTGAGGAGGAAGACAAGGAGTACCGTTTTAATGTGCTGAGTCTGAAGTACAAGTGAATTTTCATGGGTATGTGAGTAGGGGCACCAAAGAACCACACTACAGACAGACAGTCCAGAAGCACTGACAGAGAAATGGGCTGAAACCACTGGCATCCAGAAGAATGGCCAGAGAGAGTGTGCAAAGAAAAGAGAAAGTGATGCAGACCAGACCTGCAAAAGAACACTATGGAAGGACAGGACAAAGGAGGAGCCCAAAGGACAAGTCACTGAAGAGGTGGGATGAGAAAGGAGAGGGGGCAGCCATAGGACACAGGAAGGGCAGATGATGAGAAAGGAGGGAGGGGAGTTCCCATCATGGCGCAGCGGAAACGAACCTGCCCAGTGTCCATGAGATGCGGGTTCGATCCTTGGCCTCACTCAGTGGGTTGAGGATCCAGCACTGCAGTGAGCTGTGGGAGGTCGCAGATGTGGCTCAGATCTGGCATTGCTGTGGCTTGGTGTAGGCTCGCAGCTACAGCTCCGATTGGACCTGTAGCCTGGAAACCTCCATATGCCATGGGTGCCGCCCTAAAAAAAAAAAACAGAAAGAAAGGAGGGAGTGGCCTCCCTGGGCAGAAGCTGAAGCTGAGGAGGAATGTTAAGGATGCTTGTGACAACACCGCTCCAGGAAGACAACCACGGGAGTCCAGTTCAGCAGTTCTCTGAGTGTGCCTGAGTCAGGATCTCCGGGAGGGCATGTTCAAATCCAGCCTGTGGGGGCTGCCCCCAGAGTTACTGACTCACCAGGTCCCGGGTAATGTGCAGGCTTGCTGGGGAACCCTATTTTGAGAACCACAGCTCTAGATAAAGGAATCCTGACCTTTCCTTTCTGCCTCGGGCAAAAATGAGAATTGGGGGAGTTCCCAAGGTGGTGAAGTGGGTTAATGATCCAGCTTGTCTCTGTGGCAGCACAGGTTCCATCCTCAATTCCACCCCCAGCCCAGCGCAGTCAGTTAAGAATCTGGCATTGCCACAACTGCAGTGTGGATCACAGCTGTGGCTTGGATTCCAACCCTGGCCCAGGAAATTCCACATGCCATGGGTGCAGGGCAAAAAGAAAAAAAAAAAAAATGAGGGCTGGGGAAAGCAAAAGTGTTTCATCCTTTTCTCTCTCTGGTCCTCTGATTCTAGAAGATGGCAGTACTTCATTTTCTGCATTCTTATTCTCACTTCAGGAGCCTAAATCTACCACATTTCAGCAAATATGAGGGTTTTGACTATGAGACACATTTTTAAGTCAAGAAGAAAAAGATACCAAGAATTATGAGATGGGACTGATCATAGTAAACACTCTGATTTCAGAGTATGAAACCCTACACGAGCGCACTTTTGAGCACTGATGAAGTCTGGCCAGTCCTGTCCTGTGGGGCTGTGTTGGAAAAGTCTGAGCAGAAGCCTGTGTGCCAGTTGGAACTATGATTGTGTCTCCCCTGCTTTTCATCTGTGGAACATACACACATGCCAACAAACACACCAGGTCCAAGGACTCTACCTCTCCTGAGCTCTCCTAGTAGCTGGTCCTTCACCTCAACCTCCAAAACCACCTAATTCCACATCCCCAGTTGTTTAGAAGTTCTTAGGACACATATGTAAAGGTGCAAATGCATTAAATAATAACTCCTGCATTTCTCACATTTACCTGGGACGATGAGTAGCCACATGTAGAATGTTCTAGCCCAAACAGCCGACCACATAGAAGACAAATTCAAGAAATGGCATTGCCATAATCAGCAACATTTGAAAGGAAGCAGACACCCTTAAGCTATTTTTCCTCCTCCTCACCAGGAGAAATCTCTTTTTTTTTTTTTTTTTTTTTTGCTTTTTAAGGCCGCATTTGCGGCATATGGAAGTTCCCAGGCTAAGGACTGAATCAGAGCTACAGCTGCCAGCCTACACCACAGCCACAGCAATGCCAGATCCAAGCTGCATCTGGAAGCTACACCACAGCTCACTGCAATGCCAGATGCTTGACCCACTAAGCAAGGCCAGAGATCGAACCCACATCCTCATGGATGCTAGTCAGATTTGGTTTTGATTCCGCTGTGCCACAATAGGAGTTCCCACCAGGAGAAACTTTCTGAGTTGCACATGTGATTAACTCAAAATGGCATATAACCAATGGTTACTGCTTATTTGACCCTAACTACATGATAGATGATTCTACCTGTGCGTTCTTTCTCAAAAGAACCACTCCAGGTATCTATTTTCTAATGGGAAAGTAAGACTCAGATGTGGGTGATGGAGCCAAGACAAAACAAAGAATAAAGGATCCATTTCAGAGTATAAAATTTTTGTGCACAAGCTGTTTTATGAATGCTTCCCCTAGCTTGACAGTGGCCTGTGTCTACAGCCAAAATACTCAGACAAAGCCAAAAGCACAAGAGACCCTTTCACCTTTTGTGGTACCTAGAAGAACATGTCTTTCACCGCCGTCTACAGAATGAACTTTCCATGGAAAGTCAAAGCAAAATAGCTACCTCTGCTCTTTCAGGGGCGGGGAGAGGGTCTCACAGCTCTCCTCTCTTTCATGAGAATTCTGCTTAGCCATTTGTGCCCCTATTCTCTCAGAAGTACAGGTTGGAGAAATCCGTCTACTCACCTCTGAGAGGCATCCCAGAGCCAGGCACTGCTGGGGCTGTCATGCTACAATAAACAGCCACGCTTTTATCTCCAACACTCCCTTGTAAGATAGAATACTTTACATATTTCTACAAAAGTGAAAAGGCTACATGGAGGGCACAGAGATGAGAAACAGGGGAGACCATGAGACATCTGAGACACCTCTTGGGTGTAACCCTTCCTCTGAAGGGATCCACACCTAGAAGCAGCCTCAGCTAGAATGTCCTTACCCAGGCAGCCCCTTCTACAGCCATTAACACGGCGGACAAAAGGTCAACCAAAACAAACATCTTATACAAACAGTCGTCAACACAGAGTCTTTCCCTTTGGGAGAGGACTTTGAAATGATGGAAACCTGATCCCCACCTGAATGTCCCAGGAGAGCGCCCAGTAGTAGCAAATCCTCCAAGAGGGTCAAAATTGCCTGTTATTTTTAAAACCTGAAACTTAAAATAATCCCAGACCCCTCGGCCACATGTTGTAAAAACTGCCAGATAAGTTATACACATGGAATTGATTCCAACCAACCACCAGAGAAAGGGGTTTCTCAACTTTGGCAACGTCTATTTTTCATATGGAAAGAATTACTGGAACTGGGCAGAGGTGGGAGGAGAGGGGGAGGGGCAGGGGAGGCCGGGGATGATTCCAGGGAGGGGGAACCACACTGCTTCCCAAGCACGCAATGCGGTCGGAGCGCGCGTCCTTGCCTGCGGAAGGAGGAACACGCAGGGAAAGCTTATCCTTTTAAAGGTCGTTTCATACGTTTGTTACGGGTTTTATGATTCTTGTTCTGGTAAGGATTTTTTTTTTTTTAACCTTTCCCAAATCTGAAAGCAATTAGTCCTCTGTATTCAAGCTCTGGCATTTGGAAACGTTATCACTGTGAGGAGATTGACGACGAGCTACCTGCAGGATTTCAGCTCTCCCACATGTGAGAAAATTCTGACCCAACATCTGTTTCCTGGTAAGATCCTGTCTTGACACAATTTGATAAGTACATTTGCATTGCCCCAGCTGTTAGAAGGTCAAGTGATAGATCCAAGGTCACCCAGACAACTAGGCTCCCTTTTAATGACCCAAATTCTTCCTGAATGAAATAAATGGGTTCTAGGAAACCTGAGAAGAAAGAAGTTATTGCAAGAACACCCCAGTTTAGGGACTTGGTTTGGCTGGAAGACACGGCTAAATAAAGCATCATCTCCACAGTCTTCTTCTGAGTTTAGGTGCAGGCTCTCAGGCCCTCTCTGAAATTCTGTAAAACCCGTGCAGCTCATTGGAATCATCAGCAGCCTCTCCTGGTCCCTTCTAACTGCCAAATCTATTTACAAAAAGCAGATGTTATATAAAGCCTCAACACTCAAAGTGTGGTTTAAGAGGCGGCAGCAGCAGCACCTCCTGGGAGCTTGTTAGAAATAGACAACTTCTCCCCACCTCTGCAATCCTGAACCATCAACTTCATTTTAATAAGTTCCCTAGGTGATCTGTACGCCCTGAGTAAACTGGGGGAGGCAGACTACCTGCCTGTTTTTGTAAATAAAGTTTTACTGAAACACAGCCAGGGCCATTAACTTTTGCTTTCATACTAGAACGGCAGAGCTGAGAAGCTGCAATGTGTACTTGGCGTCCTTCTACAGAAAAATATCTACTGACCCCTGGTCTCAACCTCTACTGTAGGGGCAAAGGGGGCATTAGATACCTAAACGTGCTAAAACCACCGCAGGAAGTTATCCTAAGGATGAGGTGGACAGTCTTTTCCGGATATGAGGTCTGCCTGGGCCATGAGATAATGAAAATCATCCAGCGAATCTCTAGACCTCATTCAACTTAAACTCCCCCATGTCCAGCACCATTTTCCACCATGTGAACCCTGCCGAAGAAACAGTTCCTGCAGTTTTGAAATTCACAGCAGAGAAGATGTAATTATCATGAACCTAACTTGGCACCTCCTGTGTAATTCATTAAAGCATTTAAAAGAACACAACTTTTTAAAAAACAGAGTTCCGGGAGTTTCTGTCTTGCCTTCAGTGGTCATGAACCCAACTAGTATCCATGAGGACTCGGGTTTGATTCATGGCCTCGCTCAGTGGGTTAAAGGATCTGGTGTTGCTGTGAGCTGTGCTGTAGGTTGCAGACTCGGCTCAGATCTGGCATTGCTGTGGCTGTGGTGCAGGCCAGTGGCTACAGCTCCAATTCAACCCTTCGCCTAGGAACCTCCATATGCCATGGGTGCAGCCCTAAAAAGACTAATAATAATAATAAATAAATAAATAAAATGAATAAAAACAAAATCCTGGATATTTAGGCCATATGTGAAATATTTAACTAGAAGCCTCCAGTAAAATAGCAGGTGGGAAGCTTTTAACTGAAACCACCACTGCTGCTACAGGAGAGACTGATGGGGCGGGGGAGGGACCCAGGGCATAGCCACATGCACGAGGCATGATGTACCAAGGGAAGAATACCCACTCGGCCCTATCTCTCTCCCTTTCTGCCCCTCCCTCTCTCTCATCATCCCTCCATGTCCCTCTTCTTTCGCCACCCCACCCCACCCCATCTTTGCCCAACGAGTGATTTCCTGGATTGCAAGACTTCTGAGAAGATGCCACCCGTGGTTTGGGCAAAAGGAGAAGACTTTCCACCTGAGCCTCACCTCCAGGACCTGCCCCACGTCACTCTCTGAGAACAAACTTGGCCATCATGAAACAATTAGAGTCTAGCTTAGGAGAAAAGCAGGTGGGAGAGCAAAAGGAGGGAGAGTCCCAAGGAGAAGATCCTGGCGACACTGAGGCTGAGACAGTCCCACAGCTGCGTGTGTGGTATCTTCCCCGTGCCTCAGCACCCAAGGTCACATCCCACACATCGCGCGGGCAGCCTGATGCTACCCTGCAGGCTGTTTGTTTTTGTTCATGTGCTCACTGGTCTGCCGTGAGGTTAACTTTTGACACACTGTGGATGATCATCCTACCGTGTGGTTTTGGTTATTCTCAAGGAATCATTGCCTTGGAAAAAGCACAAGCACTGAAAAAAAAAGTAAAACTTTAGAATAGTAGAGTCACAAAACTCACACCACAACTTGGATTGTGAGCAGAAGACACGTTTGGTGGTTGTCAACCAAGTGTCAGGCCTTACTCCCAAGACAAACTCGGCCTTTTGACCCAACTGCAAGCACGAAGAAAAACCTGACTTTACGTCCAATCTGGTGCAATGTAGTCCTATCAAATAACATAGGCCAGTGGCTCCCAAGGTGTGGTTTCTGGTTCCACCTGGAGCACGTGGGAAATGCAGAGTCTCAGGCCCCACCCACAGGCCAGAAACCCCTGGGGTGGGGGGCCTGTGATCTGTGTTTAACAAGCCTCCCCAGACAGTTCTGATGCACATTCAAGGTGGAGAATGGCCCATTCGACAGACACACCCTTTAGGTAAGCAAAGGAGGGTTAGCATGTTCTTCCCTTCAGCTTTCTCTCCCCTAAGACTGTGTGTGTGCGCGTGTGTGCGTCTGGGTGTGTGTCTATGTGTGTGTATGTGTGTGTGAGTATGGGTGGGGGGTGGAGAAGGAGGGCTTTGGGGACCTCAGGTCAGAAAATGAAGGGTCAGGTCCACGGATGTCTGTCCTCAGCCCTCAGTGGGCCCAGGTGGTATTTCCCGTGCACCTGGTATTGCTTTCTCGATAGATACCTGAGGCTCAACTACTGGCAAACTTTTTCTGCAAAGGGTCAGATAGTAAACAACTTTAACAGCCACAGGGTCTCAGTTACAACTACTCAAGTCTGCCAGTGTAGTGGAAAAGCAGTCAAAGAAATATGGGAATGAATGAATGTGGCTGAGTGCCAATAAAAGTTATTTATAGAAACAGGTGAGGGACTAATGCAGCTCACAGGTTGCAGGCTGCTGAGCCCTGAGTGGAGTAACATGAGCTGCCGTCACAAATAAGCCCACAAATAAGCCATCTCAATGGCTTCTTAGCAAACAAGTTTCTCTGACCCTTGTAACAACCCAATCAGTCCAGTGTTCCTAGAAGTCAGAGCGGTTTCCTCCAAGGAGCTCTAGACACCCAAGGCCCGCCCCCTTTGTGGTTCCACTCTCCCTCTCCTGTCCCCAAAGGGACAACCACATCTCCCCAGCGGATGAGTCATACACCCCTTGTCAAGGCAAGAGAGCTGAAAAATGGACTTGAGCTGGGCGCCCACTCCCAGCAAGGTCTGCACACCACACAGCACGTGAATTCTGGGGGACCATATAGCCATCCTTTTCACAAAGAATAAGAGAAACAGGGTGGTGGTTGGAGGAAGATAAGATGTCAAGGAAGAGCTTCCCTAAGATGAAACTGATGGGTGTGTCTGTACAGCCTGGGGAGCCAAACCAAATGGGGAAGTGGGGCAGGTAAGCAGAGAGGAAACAGCACCCCCTGGGGCCTTCGGTCTATGATGGGAGGTAGGCAAGGAGGCTGAGGAAGAAGACACACAGGGCATGTGCTCAGAGAATGAGATGTATGAGTTTGCAATTTCCATTCCATAAAGGTAGAGCCAGGTGGCAGGGGCACGAAGATGGAGTGGAGAAAGCCAAAGAATGGCAGGTCAAGATTTCAGAGGTTGAGACTAGAAAAATACTGTCTTTCTAAGCAAGCCTGGGATGAAATCACATTTAACTAATAAGTAGGTTGTCCCTTGAAGCCAGTTTTTGCCCCTGGGCCAGGTTTAGCCATGCATACAGTGTCAAAGGAACCGGGAAGGCCTACCACTCCCAGCACATCCAATACCACCGGCCAATTCACACATTTTCTTGTTAGAGTGTCATTTTCTTTACATTGGAATCGGTCCACAGTTAAACTCTCAGTCTTTAGTCAGGTACAAAAATATATCAAAGGAAAGGATCCTGCCATTGTGCATTTGCTCAAATGAGTTGAAAACTTATGTTCCTCCAACGTCATGCACATGGATGCTTACAGTAGCTTCAGTCTGAACTGCCACTACTTTGAAGCCAGCAAGATGCCCTTTAGTAGGTGAATGGACAAATAAACTGTGATACGTGTAGGCAAAGGAATATTACTCAAAGGCCAAAACAAATGAGCTATCAAGCCGTGAAAAGACACAGAGGAGTCTTAAATGCATAGTGCTAAGAGAAAGAAACCAATCTGAGAACAGTACCTACTGCGAGAGTCCCACTGTATGACATTCTGGAAAAGGCAAAACAATGGTGGAGACGATAAAAAGAACAGTGGTTGCATGTAGGGAGGAAAGAACAGGCAGAGCACAGAGGATTTTTAGAGCAGTGAAAATATTCTGCATGACACAATAAAGACAGATACATGTCACTACATATTTGTGCAAGTTTGGATTTGGGGTGATAAGGTCCATGTGTTGAAGGGGGGCTCATCAATTGCAACAAATGTACCACTCTGATGGGGGATGCTGATAATGGAGGAAGCTATGGGGTGCAAGGACTATCTAGGAATCTCTGTACCTTCCATTCAATACTGCTGGGAACCTTAAACTGTTTGAAAAACTAAAGCAACACACACACACACAGAGGTCGCTTCCATCATTTACCAATGTTAATCTGGCACGAACCTTAAACAGTTCTAAAAAGTAAAGGATACACACACACACACACACACACCCCCAAGGTCTTTTCCATCATTTACCAATGTTAATCTGACAAGTGGAGGACTGGCTAAAAGACCCTGTGGCCTGAGGAAAGGAAGGCGAAGCCCCTCATGGAAGGGAAAGGCTGGGGCACTCGAGGATGGACCCCTTATCCTCCATCTCTGTCTGGCTCAAAGCCTCCATCCGACATTGGCGTCAACACATGAATCAGCTTCGTAGAGAGCTGGATTCTAGGTCTAGAAAGATATGAGATAAAATCTTTATGGCCTACAGACAGATATTCCTCTTCAGATCTTAGTATTTGGAATCTTAGTACAGTTCTACACACCCAAGGCCCTGGCCAAAATGAGACTCTGGATGCATGACAAATTGTATTTTGAAAAAAATAATCATATTTGAATTGCACAAGTTCAAGTAAGCCAGTAATAAGCCAAATAGTCTGTCTCTTGGAGAGCTGGAGAGAGAGAAGGGTCAGGACGGGAAATCATAAAATAAACAAATTACTGCTATGAAAATTTATATGGCTCACCCCACCTCTGAAATGAGAGTTCAGAATAAAAATGCTTACTCCTTAACACTGGTTATTATATCAAGATGTTTAATTCGTGAGTTTGCTGGATGCCATTATTCAGCCGTGCTGTATATTTTTCCATGATAGCTATGAAATATCCACTGTTTCATTTGCTGCCTCCTCCCACACACCAGATCCTTGAGAGCAAATCTCATTTAGAGGATGTTTTGTCTAGAGGCAGCCGAGCGGCTTCATAATAAGGCAGATGCAGAGGATGCAATTTCCAGCACTAGCATTCAACAGCACAGAGCTAATTACCTGTAACTGGGGAAACAAGGCAGAGATGGATCCATCCCCTGTTTGTGTGCAGGCTGGAGACAGCAGAAAGGTCTGTCTGCTAGCCGGGCAGAAGAGTACAGCATGTGCTCACCAGCAAGGCCTCAGGCCCCACCAGGAGTTGAGTGGTTGCAGGAGCCGGGGGCCGAGGAAACTGCCCAGCCACCTCGCAGGGTGCCTCCTCAGACTGTGAACTTGGAGCTGTTGAGGACAACAAGCAAAATGGCCATGCAGCTGCGGTGTTAGGCCCACCGCTGGCTGTAGCACACACTGCAGGAAGTCCTGGCCAGACTAGAAAATCAACATTTGTCGTCCTTCCCAAGATGCCGTACCAGCCATCCCAAGGGGGCCAAGAAAACCAACCATAAACAAACACTTCAGTTCTTTAGATCATTATCCTTCACCTATTTTTCTCTGTTTTTCATTCAACAATCCTCTCTTTTTCAAAGATTAGGGACAAAAACTTGGTATACTTTAAAACTGTTTAAAAGGGGGGAAAAAAATAGCCCAAACAGAGTCTGGCCTTTATAAATTTGACTTTTCTCAAAATTAACTCACTGCAATTTATGGGGGAAAAGGAGATGGAGGAAGAATGTCAAAAGTGACAGGATACACCTAGAATTCTTTTATGCTAAGGAGAATTTTATGCAAATTCTTGGAATTTATAAATATCACCGATCTTTGAAAGGCTGGATGAGGAAGACACTGATTCCACCCTTCCCCTGCTCCCTTCTGCTTCGAAGGTCCTAGCCTCTCTTCATCTTGCAAAATCTGCACCGTTCTGAATTGCGGCGCCTTTGCGGGGCCTTCCCGCCAGAGTTCACCTGTCCTGTCCCAAGCTATGTTCCAGCGCTTTAGGGCTACTCCCCTAATTCACTGCTTTAATTCTCAGGTGTTGTTTTCATGTATTTCTGTTTTAAATGTCTGGACTTGATTGTTCGCTCCTTGAAGACAGGGACTTTATCATGTCTTCTTTGCCACACATCTTTGTATCTTCCCTGATGCTGAAATGTCTCCAACTTCAGCTGCAAGGAAAAAGTAGGAGCCCGAAGTACTGAACACGGTCAAAGGATCTTTTCCCCTCACTCGCCTGAAGAGCTTCTGGGTAAATGAAACTGTAAATCTGAGATAGCAGAGTCATTTCTCCAGGGCCTAACAGGGCTAGCTAGTCCAGGTCAACAGCACTAAAAACAAAAATATAAAATAAAAATAAAACCATGTTACATAGCACGAAATGATTATAAAAGCGGGGAAAAAATAGCATGAAATGAGCAGGCTGAAAATTGCCACTAAAGCAACGCAAAGCTTTCTAAGGACAAAGTCACTTGGAAATCCCATTTTCATTTCTGACATGTAATTATTACTAGCTGAGTGAATTTATATTTTTGACACAGAGCCAAGGAAAATTAATTGCAGGTATAATATTTTCAGTACATTATTTGGAAGAACGGAGGATGACAAGCATGCTACTTTAGTATAACGTATTGAAAAACTGGTTGCAATATCTATTACATTCGAATGTGAAGATTAAATACATATATATAAACACATATATATACACACACACAAAATATACAGAGCATATTACAAACACATATATTTTCGTTGCTCTGCTTAGTTATTTTGGATCAAGTTTATTGTACAGATTATGAGAGTTTGGACAGTGGCCTCACTTCCACCTTTAAGTTAGGAACCAGGGTCCTATCAGAAATTCTAGTAGGGCTTTCTGCAGTTGAACCTCTCACTCCTGCAGCTCTATCAAGTGTTTTCACTTTGTTTTGTCTTGTTAATATTTGGAATTACCTCCGTCCTCTTGGCTCCATTAGATCTAAACCCCCCCACTTACGGAGAATGAGTAGTCAGTCAGGGTTAATCTATCCTAGTTGCATGGGATCATGGCTTTCCAAAAGGGACATCCCCATACTTAGTGTTCAAGCCACTAGATAAGTGAAAAAAGCTAATGGTGACAGTTTCAGATCTGTATCAATAAGCCCACAGTGTCTAGCTGGTATGACAAGGTAAAGTTAAAAAGAATAGGGAACACCCCATAGCAATGCAAAAGATAGCTATAAATACGCTGAGTCCGAGAAATGAAGCCCTCTGAAGGAGAGGGGCCGTGTCTGACCAAGAGAAGATTATGTTTAGGCAGGCAACCTTAAAATTAAGAGAGGCTGCCATATACCCTTCCCACATACAAAGCTAACCCTTGCCAGCATCAGTGAGAACTCAAGGTACCTCTGATTTTTTTATGGTACCCATCACTCCTAACTTAAATGCTCTCCAGTAAGGAGGCAAGGTGAAGTCAAGCTGTAAAATCAAGAATGCTTCCCCCTAAATGCATCTGACTTTAAATGGCTTCCCCAGGTCCCTCTGGGGTGGAGACATGCAATGCTTCCATGAAATGCTAAATAGGGTGCTCAAACATCTCCCCGTGGACAGTCAACCGTCCCTGTTCACCAGTCCTCTCCTTTGGGCTTCCGTGCTGTGAGGAGGAGATGTAGCATTTCCCACACTCCAGCCTCACTCCTATCAAAGGTGCTCCCACGAAGAGGAACCTGCGGGGGCAATGCGCAAGAGCCAGCTCCAGGGCAGGAGCTCCAAGCCCACGCTCAGCCCCTGGTCTCAAGGTCCCTAGGTCTGACTCAGCTGCACTCCACACTCCATCTCCCCTATCCCTTGCCACTTACTGGACAAGCTGTTCCGAATCCGTCTCACTGCATCCCGGAAAGGATTTCGGTATCTGCTCCCCGTACTGCCCAGGACCACAGCGGAGGAGCACACACTCTCCGGCCAGCGCTGCCTGACAGGCCCTGCCTCAAAGGGCCCATACTAGGATGCAGCTGCTCAGGGATAAATCTTCATTACAGCCCTTGGTCTGGAGCAACCAGCCTGGCCATCCTTTCGGATTTCAGCTTATGTAGGCTTGATGATATCTCAGAGCAGATAAGCCCTGCTGCACAAAATAAACAGTATGACTGCAAGACAGACAGAGAGAAAGACACAGACACACACACACATATTCGTCTTTCCACCTAACTTCCAGAAAAGCACAGAAGCCCTTCTGGGTCCCCAAGATGACAGGTGCATGTTTACATTCCATTTCACTGTGACTGATCTTCTACATGATTCTGAGTTCTAACAGTTTCAGGGGAAAAGAGACTTTTCAAAATGAGGCCTTTGCAGGCAGGTAGACAGCTCCACTGTGGGGAATAGAGGCAGGCGTCTCTGAAGTCCTGCGTATCTTGGAAAGAATTCTGAGAAAGAATCTCTCTTGATCTCCTGTGACACTACACATGGCTATATTCACCGTCCTGTTTGAGCCTGCAACCCCAGGATTCCTGAATAAACAGTTGCAAAGTTTCTTTCACAGGAGATTGCTCATGACTTGTCACGATTTAGAATACCTTGAGGTCTGCTTGAGAGGTCATTTTTTTCATTTTTGAACCTGAATATTTAAGGGTCAAACCTTTCGTGAATCTCCTCAAATCGCTTACTTCAAAATCAACTTGTATCTTTCAGAAAGACTCACTCCCCACACTAAAAAACAAAACCGTACTATTTACACAAATGTTCACAGTGGCACTCGTAATAGTCACAAGGTGGAAACAACCCAAGTGTCCTTTAAAGGATGAATGGATTCACAAATTGTAGTGTATACATACAACAAAATGTTATCCGATCCTAAAAACCAGTAAAATACTGACACAGGCTACAATGTGCATGAAACTTGAAAACACTATGCAAAGTGAAAGAAGCCAGACATAGAAAGACAAATACTATATCCTTCCTTTTACATGAAATATCCGGAAGGGGCAGATCCACAGAGATAAAAAGCAGATTGGTGGTTGCCAGAAGCTTAGGGACTAAGTTTAATGGATAGTGACTGCTTAATGGGTACAGGGTTTAATTTAGGGGCAATAAAATGTTTTGAAACTACAGAGAGGTGGTGGTTGTACAAGCTGTGAACATGCTAAATACCAATGAATTGACAACTTTAAAATAATGAGTTCTGTTTTCTGTAAATTTCACCTAATTTTTTTTTAATGATTTAAAAGGTTGGAAAAACATTTCTGCTATATTATCTGTTAGGTCTTCGTTCCGAAAGATTTTATCTTTTCTTTCTTGGGAGAAACTATTCAAGACACCTAAAAAAACTTATATTTGCATCATTTTTTTTTTCTTTTAGGGCCACGCCTGTGGCACAAAGTTCCCAGGCTAAGGGGCGAAACAGAGCTGCAGCTGCTGGCCTACACCACAGCCACAGCAACACCTGATCCTTAATCCACTAAGCAAGGCCAGGGATCGAACCCACGTTCTCATGGATACTAGCCGGGTTCATTACTGCTGTGCCACAACAGGAACTCCTATGTCACTTTTTTTAAACGCCCCTTAGTGGACTCAGTCCTGGAGTTCCCTGGTGGCTCAGTGCACTAAGGATCTGGCATTGTCACTGTTGTGGCATGGGTTCAATCCCTAGCCCAGGACTTCCCCGTGCTGCAGGCGCAGCCAAAAATAAATAAATAAATAAGTGGTCCTAAAAATAAGTGGTCCTAAGGTGAGGGGGTGGGGGGACTACCCTCTGGATCTAAGAACCAACAGGCAAAAATTGTTGCGAGTTATCTACCCCAAATCAAATGAAGGAAAACAGAGGTTAAGACACAGAGCTGGGCAACTGTAGGTGGATTAAAGCAGAGGATTGGAAGTTTTACCTGATATGACAGTGTAGCCCCAGGCTATCTGTAGAGAACTAGCAACATCTACATCATCTAAGAGCTTGTTAGAAATGCAGGGAGTGGTATGGGATTAACAGATACACTACAAACTTAAAAGACATTTAAACAGATAAGCAACAAGGACTTACAAACAGTACAGGGAATTATACTCAATATCTCGTTAACCTATAACAGAGTATAATCTGCAAAAACAGTGACTCACAGCAGGCTGTACACCTGAATCTATCACAATACTACAAATCAAGGATATGTCAACAAAGAAAGGGAGGGAGGGAGAAAAGAAATGCCACATCTCAGACCCACCCAGAAGGACAGGATCAGAAGCTACATTTCAGCACAATCCCCAGGCATTGCCTACGGCTCCAGAAGCAGTTGACTGGCCCTCACCCTGAAGTTGGGTGATTGCGCCCTCAACAAAATATCTCTATGAGGCCTTCAAAAGGCATCTGCACAAACCTGGTTCCTCCCCTACCTGCAAGTCACCTAAGAATGTCCTATGCTGCATCCCTTCTCTCCTCGCTCACCAGACCCCCACAAGGGGCAAGACTCTGCCAAGCAGTGGTACAAAACCTAGAAGCCCAGGCAGAATTTTCTCACCTAATTTTTACCAAACAACCAAGACTCCACCTCCTCCCTCGGAAGCACTTCTTTCCCCTTCCCGTCTCCTTCACTGAGAAACAGACCAGCTGGTTCTCCTTCAGGTCCTCTGTTTCTCACAATTCTTACTCATCTGCAGATTGCCCGCAGAAAAATCCCTCTAAGTACACTTCCCATGTATAAAAGCAGAACTCAGAGGGCTGCAGAAAAAAGACAACGACGGTGGCTCAGAGCAGCCGAGCGGTGGGAGAGATTGGGAGAAATGGCCAGATCTGGACCTCTGTTAAAGCTGGAGCCAAAAAGACTTCCTTCTGGGCTGGCGTGAGCTGGAGAGAAAGGACACAAGAGAACAACTGGAAGGTTTTTGGCCCGAACTCCAGCAAAGATGGAGTTCCCACTGCTGAGATGAAAACCAAGTGGGGAAGGGCAGACGGGCAGGGACTGCACACTGCACAACGCTCGAGTGAGTTGTGTGCACTGCCCTCCCAGGGTTCCCACTCATGGAAACTGCCACAACGGCCCTTGCTCACAGCAGGCTCTCGTGGGTACTGATGAACGGATCACAGGCACGACTACGTGTGCACATGCAAACCCACAGGCGAGGAAGCATTCGACCTGATTATGGCACTGCAGAGCCCTCAAGACCCTACAGAGACTCTGCAGTGGGTTGTGCCAAATAGCAGGTGCGTGTGGCGAGACAAGCCCCTAAGCCTCTGCAATCATACTGTCTGACACTTGACAAGATTCCCATCATCTTGTGTTCCTTATTTCTGGAGGTAAAATCAATTGGCATCTGGAAAAACAAAGCACTACATCTTGAGAAAAACAAAACAAACCAAAACTCAGCTTCTGCTTCAGTAAAAGAGATGCCAACAACCATGTGTCCATGTATGTGTATACGTGGATTATGAAATGTATACTATATTATATATTATATATTATAATTAAATAATATGTGAAAGTTACCTACAAACACATAAAACATATTTGTATATATTAAAAAATCATATTTATAATTATATAGTATATAATGCTTTTTGTTAGATATGCTTGTAGAATACAACTATATATTTTATATGACATATAAATATATTTGTATCCTTTCCATAATTATATATAAAATGTTACATAACATATATATTAATATATATGACCACAAATGTATTTTCACTAGCATATACACAGCCTTTTTTTTTTTTTGGCTTTTTAGGGCCACACCCATGGCAAATGACAGTTCCCAGGCTAGGGGTCAAATTAGAGCTGTAGCCGCTGACCTATGCCACAGCCACAGGAACACAGGATCCGAGCCGTGTCTGCAACCTGCACTACAGCTTACAGCAACACTGGATCCATAACCCACTAAGCAAGGCCAGGGATCGAACCCTCATCCTCACGAATACTACTCAGATTCGTTCACTGAGCCAGGACAGGAATTCCTTCAAGCCTTTAAAACCTACCAAATGATAACATGTATCAACATGGACCGTGGAGGCCTGCCTGCCCTCCAGACACCCCAGGTTAACAGGGGTTTGTCATCAGAGAACATTATGACCTGCTTCCTGACCTGGCTCGCATTCCTCACCTACCCCAGCTTTCCCTGGGTCACAGTCCTATGCACCCACCACCTCCTTCTGCGCCCTTTAAGGCTATTTTCTAGGCTGCTCGTCATTCGAAGGTTTAAAAAGAAGCAACGAAAACTGGACGGAGAACTCACAGGAGCATCATGAACGGCTCTCAAAGACAGAACCCACCACAGGAGAGAGATGATCCATTAGCAGAGGAGGATGTAGACACGGACCAGAAGGTGGGCCCGCTCCGGATGGGCCTAGCAAGTGACTG
Organism: Sus scrofa; assembly: GCF_054392235.1. Taxonomy (NCBI): domain Eukaryota; kingdom Metazoa; phylum Chordata; class Mammalia; order Artiodactyla; family Suidae; genus Sus; species Sus scrofa. The sequence continues at coordinate 9,169,936 of NC_139401.1, forward strand.
TAAGAAACAAGCCACAGGGCTGGAGTGAGGTGAGTGATTTTGGACACAGGGCCAAGGAGAGTGAATGGTCAGTCAAACAGGAACTGCTACTCTTCAGGCACCACGTTGTTACAATGTACCCTAACCTCACAAACCAACAGTGCATGAGTAGGAGGAGGAAAACTACTGTAACAAGCAGCCCTTCTGGTTTAACAGAATAACCATTCTTTCTTAAGCACAGGACCTTCCAAGGCCTGCTCTGACAGTGCTCCTATATACCCCTCCTCCTTCCATGTGCCCAATTCTCAAGTCATAAAGAACTTGCCCTGCAGGCACACCAAAGGGAGAACCGAGAGAGTGTGGAGCATTGCACAGTAGGCTGTCTGGGGCTAAGAAAAGAGGTGATGTGTGTCATTTCAGCCACATTCCACCAGACAGAACTCAGGCACAGGGCTGCTCTATGTGCCAGGGAAACTAGGAAGTGGGGTCTACCTGCGTTAGTGCCCAGAGCAAGAGAAGCCAACAAGTGCAATGAGTCTCTGCCCCAGGGCGCCAGGCAGGGACTAGAGAATAGTCACGGCAGAAAAAGCTTTGAAGAAATGATTTTATCCAATTAAGAAATGTCTTTAGAGGAGTCCCTGCTGTGGCACAACAGGATCAGAGGCATGTCTGCAGTACCAGGACGCAGGTTCAATCCCTGGCCCGCCCTAGTGGGTTAAAGGATCGAGGGGTTGCGACGTGAGTCACAACTGTAGCTCAGATATGAACTTCATATGCTGCAGAAGCAGCCAGAAAAGGAAAAAAAAAAAAAAAAATGTCTTTAGAAATACCCCTGGTCTTTTAAACTTGGGCTTAAATTATAAACAACAACCAATCTTCCAGTTTGTGGGGGAGGCGGGGGATAAACTAAAAACAGCTAAAACGCACACCAGGGAGCATACTATGAATTAGAACTAACAAATTAACAAATCTGAACAAAGTAGCCTAGGCAAACATTCCTGTTTTGGCCTCCATTCAGTCCCACTTTGCATTTCAAGGTCTTGGTTCTGCCAGCGTTGATACAGTTCGAAACCCAGTGCTCTGCAAGCCGGAGGACGGCAAACTACAGCCCATTCTGCCCACTCTCTGTCTTTGCATAGTCCTCAAGGTCAGAACTGCTTTTACATTTTCAAATGGTTGAGCAAAATCAAAAGAATCAATCTATCACGACCCACGAAAATTGTACAAAATTCAGATTTCAGTGTCCATGCATGGAGCTTTACAGAAACACAGGCATGCTCATCTGCCTAGATGCTGTCTGTGGCTGCTTTCCACACTACAGCAGGAGAGTCGAATCCTTACAACACACTGACCAATCTGGCCTTTTATATTCAAAATTCCAAGCCCTGGTCTCAACCAGACTGGTTCCTTTCTGCTGTCAAAAACTGTTGTCAAATATGCCCCATTTCCCTTCTCAGAGTGCAGTATGTTTGGTGTTTGAGCTTTTCAGCGTTTCTGCCTAAACCAAGTAACAGGTTGGCAATTCTTTTTTTTTTTTTTCTTTTTTTCTTTTTGGGCTGCACCCACGGAAGTTCCCAGGCCAGGGGTCTAATCAGAGCAGCAGCGCCAGCCTACGCCACAACCCCGGCAACGCCGGATCCTTACCCCATTGAGCAGGGCCAGGGATCAAACCCACATCTTCATGGGTGCTGGCTGGGTTCGCTGCCACTGAGTCACGACAGGGACTCCAGGGCTGGCAATTCTTCATCTACTTCCCTTGCTTTACGCAGTTTCTAATTCGTCTATTCACATGACACAGAAATCACAGTAAGTACGGCAGCTGCAGTGACCCGAGATGATGGGAAGGCCCTTGTTTTCTTATGCATGAACTGGGAAGATTTTGCTCAACCTCAAACAGAAAAAGGAATCCTCAGGCCTCCATATGCTTTGGAAGGTTTCCACCGTTTGTTCCATGATTATTTTCTATGTCTTGTGTATAAGACACGACTGCTCCCAGCTATAGCAGCTGAGACTCAAAACTACTTCCTTTGCTGGTGATTTGTCATTTTACTATTTTATACGCCAGCTTCCTAGGGCTGCCATAACAAAGTCAAAGCTGGCATTTACTAAGTCTCTCTGAATTCAAAGCCCAAAATAACTCCCACAGGTCCATCTTTCTAGCACATTCTCCACCCTCGGATAAAAAGCCATGAATCTATTTCCTACCTACCCTCCACCATACACAGAGCCACTAGTTCCAGCCTACATTTCCCGATCTATGGATCCTTTTTCTTTGCCTGAAACAAGTGTGTATTTTTCAAATCCAGACTTTAACTCCTAAACTCACCTTTTCGTTACTTTTTTTTTTCTTTCTAGCCATACACTTAGCATGTGGAAGTTCCTAGGCCAGGGATGGAACCCATGCCAAAGCAGCAACCCAAACAGTACAAGGACAACACTGGACCCTTAACCAGCTGAGCCACAGAGGAACACCCTCATTTACTCTTACCTATCATTATCGTAATTGATAGCGCAATACTGCAACTAAAAAAAACTTGTTAGGAGTTCCCGTCGTGGCTCAGTGGTTAACGAATCCGACTAGGAATCATGAGGTTGCAGGTTCGATCCCTGGCCTTGCTCAGTGGGTTAAGGATCCAGCGTTGCCATGAGCTGTGGTGTAGGTTGCAGACGTGGCTCAGATCCTGTGTTGCTGTGGCTCTGGCACAGGCCGGTGGCTAGAGCTCCAACTCGACCCCTAGCCTGGGAACCTCTATATGCCACAGGAGCGGCCCTAGAAAAGGGCAAAAAGACAAAACAAAACAAAACAAAAAAAAAAAAACAAAAACAAAAACATGTTACTCCTGTAAAAAGATTCAGTTATTTACCAGGAGATTTTTTTTTTTTTTTTTTTTCCTCACTGGTTTTCACTTACAGCCTGCCCAGCAGACCCTTTGAGGTTGGCCGGATCCCAGGGCTTGCTCCTATGGGCCCACTGTAGCCCAAGGCAGGCCAGCTACAATGTCCCAAGACTCCTTGGCAAGTAAGGATCCCACATCAAAGCAATTACATAACCATGCTTTGGGCAACTTTTGTTGTCATTTGTAAGTAAGTACTACTGGGTGAAGCAATATGTTTCATGAATTTTAGGTTTAATTCTGCTCTTCCAACCATAATTGATTTGTGGCCCACCAACTAATCTTTCACTTCTGCAAATTTCCACAACACCACACCTCAGCAGGCAATTACCTGATGTAATCACAAGATAAAACCCTCAAAAAGCCAAGGTATTTTTAAAATAAATATTTTATCATCATTAAGTAGTGGATACTTCACCAGCACCACCACCTACACACAATGGTGTAAGCTAATTCCCAGGAGGTTAAAAAAAGAAAAAGAAAGCAACAACAACGAAAAAACCCTTCTTTTCATGAGAGAGGAGAGAATGGCAACAGTGGCTGTCCAAATCCAGAAACTGGAAGTAATGCAAATCACCACCAAATGGTTTGCAGCACAAACAAAGACCAAACATTTCATAATTTAGCTAAGATCCTGATCCAAATTAACTCATAACAATGAATTAATGGGACAGATGGTTGTCATGGTGACCTCGTTTTGGCTTTACATAATCTAGATGTCAGATGACACATGAGACATCACATGAGAACACTGCTAAAATATGAACACCACTCATGCTTTAGATTCCCAGCATCTCTGACCTTCTTAAATTTAAACTACTTTTTAAATCCATCTGAAAATATTCAAGACCGCACTTAGGCCTCTTATGCTCACAATCTCATTGCCTTTCCCTTCTCTCTGAGCAAAGCTAACCATATTTGAATATAGTGAATAGTTTAACCACCTCAACAGATTCCTGATCAAAGCAAGTGTGAAATAATTTTCTCCACTTTGTACAGCAAAATGGTTTATGCAAGTAAGTCAACATTATGGGGAGGAAATAATGCAACTCAAAAGCATGAAGACAGGGCTTACAGAAGATGTATTTGCTAATATTATCATATGAAACTGTTTCTTTTGTTTTCTTAAGTCTCAGCTGGGAGGCAGCAGCAACTGAAACAATGTTCTCCCAGTGTAGCCTGGTCTTCAAGATGCTTTGGGGAATGAAATTACCTTTTACTCATGAAATCCACTAGACTGTGGAACAGTCTAATAAAAGGAAGTTACTGAATGCCAGCAGCTCTGGGTCCTTTTGAAGTTAACAGGGCCCTGCATTAACCTGACTGAGGCCTCCGCTGAAATTAAAGCAAGTGAGAGGCCCTGTAGTGAGAGAGAATCCAGGAGCCCTGCCTCCTGGCCTCCTGGTGTAGCATCTAATTCTCATTCTATCAGCCCCCCAGGGGTGAGGAGCTCACCAAGTCAGGGGAGGTGATGCATGCTGGGGAGGGCAGGAAGAATATGGAGTCTGCAGTAGAGTTAAAAAATGTTCCACTTCTTCACTGAAGAATCTTCTAAGCTAATAATTATAATCCAACTGCAAGCCTTTACCCTGACGGCAGAGAGCTGAGGCACTGATGACCACGTGGGTAGCAACCTAAGGACTCAGTCACATGCCTTCCTCTCTCCCTTGAGTACCCGTCTTCTTCCTCCTGCTCAACCCCTCGGTGGTCTTCCTTGTGGGAGGAAAGAAAGCAGCAATAGCTGTAGAGTTCACCCTGGAGCCACAGGTCCCAAACTTCAATGACAATCAGCAAGCCCCACAGGGGGGCGCGTTCAGACACCAAAGGCGGCCCTTGGTGAATCAAGGCCTATTTGATTCAGCAGGTTCCAAGGGGGCCCCAAGAATGCACATTTGTACCCAGCTCCCCTCTTTCCCATCTTCCAGAACCACCCAGAGTTTAATTAAATGAGCCGTGAGGAAGAGCTGAGATCCCACTCGCAAGCTCGTCCTCAGACGCTGCCTCTTGATTCACACTCACTCCTGTTTTGTTCCTGCACATTTCCCTTCATACAGGTCTGGGTGCCGCACACGGGAGGCCAACTGCCCAGGTTAGAGTCACAGCTGCCTGGTACTGTGCAGTCTGGAGGAAGCCTCTCACCTTCTCTCAGCGAAGGGAGAGAACCCGAGTAAGGACGTCGTTGAGGGCTAAGGGTGACGTGTGACAACGCAAGCAGAGCGCTGACTGCCTGCCATGGACAGTACTCAACAAACATGGCTCTTATCCTCACCGTGATGGCCTGTAATATGGTTCATGTAGCGGAGCGGCTCGAATAAATCAGCATCAGGAAGTGTCATTCTTTAAATGCAGCCTCTTTGTGTTTCTGTGGCTCTATCCCAGCCAGATATGTAGTTTAAGGCCTCCTCAGCCCAGATGATACTAAGCGGAAGAAGACAGTATATTATATGCTTTTACGTTTAAGAGGACAACATACGGAATTCCCTTGTGGCAAAATAAGGATCCAGCTCTGGCAATGAAGCAGCTTGGGTCACTGCTGTGGTGCAGGTTCATTACCTGGCCTGAGAACCTTTACATGCCGCAGGCGCAGCCAAAAAAAAAAAAAAAAGATGTAGGAAATTGGGGAGAAAACATGGGAACAAGTATAAGAAAAGCTTAAGGAATAAATGCTATGTCTACAGGAAAAACATGGTTATGTTTCAAGAAAAAAAATACTGTGCCAGATTTTTCATCTGATTATCAGAGGATTGCCTAGGCAGAAAACTGATTTTATAACCATTTGATTTTTTTTTTTTTAAGTACGGAGGCAGAAGAGATGTGGAAAGGGAAGAAGAGAGTAGAAAATTACAGGAAAAAGGAAACAAAAATAAAGGAAGGGTAATAGTGGAAAAAGAAATGTCTCAAAGCATCAGCTGGTCTTTATTCAGTTGAACACACAGCCTGCAGGGGTCTAGTGCAGTGGCGTTTTGTCCAATGTACCAATATGATGCTGTTCCCACAGTCTAAACAGCAACCGGAAACCAAGCATGGCAATGGAGATGTGCAAGGCTCAGAAGGCCCCTCAGCCCTTCAAGCTGCTGCCCATCACAGGAAGGAGCCAGAGAACAGCTTTTGTTACCTGAGCCCTTCCCCCTGGTCTCCAGGCAAACAGGCACCCTCCCATCTGGAGCAGGGATGCCATTCCCATTCCTTCCCACTGTCCCTGACCGCTGGGAGTTGTGTTTAAATAACCTCTCTCTTCCATAATCAGTCTGCTCCTCCTGACCCATTAATTCTGTAAAGCTTCAATCTAGTATGTGGGGCCTCAAAAATCATTTCTGATTGCATACAAACATCAGAGCAAGCAGCAGCGGTGGGAAAACAAAGAGACTAAAGTACAGGAGAGGTTACCACAGGTTGTGTACAGTGAGCAAATATAAATGTGCAAACATAAATGCACATACATGCACGTACACAAGTGTACCACACACATCTGCATGTGTGCATACATACACCTGAAGGCAAACATGCACATACATACACATAAATCTGTAAGCACACATGCATGCAAACATACACATTGACCTGCACACACAAGCAGGCACACACCTGTACCCAAGTGTACATTTAAATTAATGAAACAATGAGGCCAATAGACGGAGGGGACTCTCTTGCCATGGAGGGAGGCCTAGTCAACAAATCAAAATCTAAGCCTATAATGTTACCAAATTGAATCCCAAGGACAACCAATCCAAAACAGCCAACTAGGCTTGAAATTATAGCAAAGCAATAATATCCCCAGTTTGCCTCTGCTCTTTCTCTATCAAAGTCTACCACCAGCTCCTGTGGGTGGAGCATTCCTAACCACTTCCAGTTTGGTGCTGTCTGATCCAAATCAATTTTCACTCAAATAAACACTTAAAATTGTTAACATGCCTCATTAATCTTTGAAGCACACACAATCACACACAGACACAAACATACCCATACACATTCATGCATGTGTATAGACACCCACACAGATTACAGAAGTAAATTCTCTTTTCAACAACTAACAAACTGCATGAGATGTAGCCATTGTTAAGGGCCTCTTTCAAGGCAGAGGTCATTATTTTGAACTGTGAGCTGAGGCAAAAACATTCTCAAATCGAGACTTTGAATTCAGGCTGCCAGTACTCTTCTGTCACCAATTCAAGTGGCTGTTATCATCCCAGTGACAACGGCCTGGACTCAAATCAGAGGGAGATAGTGGCCCCTGCATGCCCTGTATCAACTTTCCACTAACACGCCGACCATAATTTAGCACAATAAACCCAAACCTCATGTATTCCCAGGTTTACCTCCCCCCAAAAAAAAGGTTCCTGAGCCCAAGTGAGAAAATCGTGAAGCAAGCGCAACAGAGAAAAAGATCAGCCAGAGAGCAGTAGACAGGGACCTCCTTTCCCCCTCCACCCATCCGCTCTTTGCTCCAGTCAGGTCAGCAGGTGCCCAGGTAGGGTCCAGGTACGGGTGAGAGTGGGAAGGACTAGAGGAGGGATGAGACAGCTCCGTGTACACACTATTCTCTGACTGCAGACTAGACTCAGCCCTACTGGGTGTGAGCAGAGAATAATTCATCATTAAAGGTTTTCAGGATACCTGCCTGGGATCAAAACCCTCACAAGCAAATGGCCTCTCTCTCCCCTGAAGCCTTTCCTGTTAGGTAAATGTATGCCCAAACCGCTACTGTGTTTTCAGTAAAATGACACCAGGAACATTTTTAACATCCCTATTAAAATGTGGCCTGGATGTGCAGAGTACAGACAGAAGATTAGCAGGGAGGCAGGGTGGGTCCCCTGGGGGGACAGCTAAGTAGGGGCTTCAGAGGGCTTCTGCTCCTGATCTCTATCGGATAATTCTCAGTAATCAGGACAAATCAGCTTGTAAATGAAACCTAATTTTCAGAGTCCAAAGTTTAAGGAAAGATTTTCTTTCTCTTTATTGGTATGAATTTCATCCAATGGGACAACCATGAGAGAGCCATCAAGTCCCAAGGTCTATCATCCATCACTCTATCAAGAGTTTCCTGGTGAATTTTAACCAGGTGAATTTTAACCCTGTTTTTGTCCTACATCTTCAAAAGATAATAAGATGAACATTAGAGATTTTCAACAGGGGTTAACATTAAACTGTTACGCTGTCATCATACAAAGAAGAAGAAAGCCAATGTATGAAGGCACTGCATTTTCAAAATTGTGTGTGTGAGTAAAGTTGTTCTTGGTGACACACTGTTTCCTTACTTTTTCATTTCAGGGATGACAGGGACGATTATATTTCACTTTAGCTTTGTCTGCCCCAGGAACAATTCATTATGTTTCTAATGACAATCTATAATCGTAATGAAAAGATATTTTGTGCTAATTGTACAGGTAAAAATTTAGAGTAATACTGGTGTATTACACAATGCCATTTTTGTTTTAATCTACCAAGTGAAGGTGCCGGCCACCTCACTGTGATGGATTAAGTTAAATATCAGCTGAGGTTCATCAGGCTCAGTTTCTATTTGCATTATAATGTGCACTGTTTGACCTGTCCCTTATAACCATGTTTGTGTTTAAAAATGCAATTACTTAATAAAATTTAATTGTATATCATAATCACAAGAAAAACAGAACCCTGACAAGAACCTTCTACCTCCCCACTTACAAAGGACCACACAGACGCAGAAGATTAGTGGCTTGTCCAGGACCCAGGGAGCCAGGCTGGATACTGACCCACTCAATCTGCCTCTCCCACATATATTACCTGCGAATCCCTCACTGTTGGCTGATGAAACAATTTCTCACCTAACATGTGTATATTTTCATTTTGGCTCCTGGGTAGGGTTCTCATATCTTTGCAAGTGTAAAGGAAAGAAATCTCACCTTCAAAAGGTAAAGAACAGGAGGAAGGAGACATAATACTCATTTCTAGCAGCCTCCTGAATCCATTCATAAGCTCAGTGGGGAAAAGTTTGGTTCCTTGAGCTGACATTCTCGATTTTTTTCAATCTTATATCAGTTACATTTCTAAAGGTCATTTTGCCTTTTTTCTTTGCATTCTCACACCATTTCCAATTTCCCCAAACTAATAAATGCTGAAAAGTACTGGAGTACTAAGTACTAAAATAATTTAAAAGTACTGATTACATACTTTTAAAAAAGTATTTATTCATGTCCTAAATGGAAAAATATCATATGGGCACTTTTGTAAAACAAATATTACAGTAGTCTAGCAAAAAGGCAGGGGACTTCACAAGAACTTCTGGCGGCCATGACTGGGCCCTGAAGTATTATATATGCCCCCTGTTTCTGTGTAACAAATTGCCCCAAAAGTTGGTAGTCTAAAACAATAACCACAATAATAACCATTACCTCCTAGTTTCAGTGGGTCACCTCCCTTGAGGTTGCAGTCAAGATGTCAGCCAGGGCTGCCGTCATCTGAAGGCTTGACTGAGACTGGAAGAGGATCCAGCTCCAAGCTAGGCGTAGACAGAGCAGGCAACGTGGTGCTGGCTGGTTGCCAGAAAACCTCAGTTCTTTACCACAAGCATCTCTCCATTAACTGACTTCATGATATGACAAGTGGCTTCACCTAGAGCAGGTGATCCAAGAGAGAACAACGTATAAGTGGTAATGCTTTTTATGGCCTATCTGCTGAAGTCGCACCCCAAGAGATCCATAATCTACCAGTTTTCACACTGTACTGGTCAGCCCTCACTGATGTGGAGGGAACCACACAAGAATGCAACAATCAGGGGGAAAGACTCATTGGGCACCATCTTGCATGCTAGCTAAGACATACCATTTCCCAGATAACAATTCGAAAATTTTCAAAATCCATAGATATGCTGGAACTTGGGTGGGAAAAGAAAAGTCAGGGCTGAGTCTAGGGCTGGAGTCTGGGTCACCTCTGCACCAGGATGGCCACCAGTGTCAATTTCAGCATCCAAAAGTGCATGGCAATTACGGGTCCACCTGAGATAAGGAAAAGTATTAAAGATCAAAGGCAATCCAATCCTGTGAAGGGCTGAAGTAGCTGGAGAATCACAGGGTCTCAAACCCATGCTTATACTGTCTTTCCAAATGGTCTACTCAGCATGGGGCAAGAATCCACCCACTCCCTGAGAAAGATGTTGGCTGTGGAGTCAGGGTAGGCTGCCAGGCTGTCAATGTATGACAGGACTAATTAGGAACCAAGACCCAAGTCGGAGGCCAATGCTGATTGCTGTTGACCCACAGGTGCCCATAACCCTTCCCAGAAACACTGGCCACGAGGCAAGGAACACCAGTACAAATCCCAGAGCCCCTTCTTGGGTGGAGGATCTAAGCTCCTGGCTATCTTTTGTGAAACGCTCTGGATCTAGAGTTTAAAAAAAGAAAAAAGAAAAAAAAAGAAAAGAAAAAGAAAAAAGATGGTATCTTCGTTCCCAGAGAAAATCCAGGCTCCCGGGCGTGTGTCAAACCAGCCGCCTGCCCCTCGGGCCCTCGTTTCAAGGGAAGCGAAGGAGCCTCCGTCACGCCTGCACCTGGCGCCCCTCATGCCTCTGGAAGCCCTTCCAAGAGTTCGGAAGGTGAGACGGCAATTATAAGGTCCACCTGAGATAAGGAAAGTACTAAAGCCCAAAGGCAGTGCGGATGCTTGGGGGCCTCACGATGGGAGCCGCCTTGGTCCTCGAAGTGCTCCTCTCTCAGGGCGCCCATGTGGGGATCCAACCCTTCCCTCCTCAGGGGGCAGCTCCGGGTTTCAAGTCCGCTCCCGACTGTGGGGGGACTGCGGTGGCGGGGCGACAGACGGTGACCTTGACCAGGAGGCGGTGTCCCGACCCCTCCCACCTGCTGGGCTATGGGTCCCGTCGGGTGGGAGCCCCTCTGCCGGCCTCACGGTTGGTTCTGAAGAGATTTTTCCCGCGTGGCCGCCGCCATCTTGAACCGGTACCGGAAGTGAAAGCTGGCGTTTGGGGAGCAGAGCCGCCGGCGGCGGAAGTGCCGGCGGCATCCCGGGTCTCTGAGGCTGCGGCTGAGGTCGCTGCGCGGGCGGCGAGCAGTCCCTTGATACCAAGGAGGGGACTTTCATCTTAAGGTAAGAGAAACTGTTGCTCCCGTGACGGAAATCTGGAGACGGGCCGCAGCTGGCATAGTTTGGACGGCGGGCGTTTCTGGAACTGGCTCTTGTTTTCACGCGTGGCTGCTGTCACTCCAGGCCTGGGGGCTGCGTTCCAGGCCGAGGTACAGGGAGGGCGTCATTCTCTTCAGCATCTCCCGTTTTCGGGGAAAAAGCGAACACCTGCCTGGAAGGAGAGATGGACGCGTTTATCCAGCGGCCCCAAGAGAGGTTTTGATAAGCCCGAGTTTGGCTGCAAGCGACCCTGGGAAAGTGGGAACTGGCTCAGAGAGAGCGGGTAGGAGACCCTGTATGCAGGGGCCTCCGCAAACCCTGTGTTCGTCTCCCTTTTTTTTTTTTTTGCCCTTTTTTTTTTTTTTTTTTTTTTGTCTTTGGTTCGTCTCCTTTTTAAGGCATGTGGCATTTCCCAGAATGACGTATTAACTGCAACGTCGCCCAAAGCATAGTGCCCAGAACAAGAGTTCTTCAAGTTCCTCCCTGAAAAATAAGAATTTTATGGAGTTCCCGTCGTGGCTCGGTGGTTAGCGACTCCGTCTAGGAACCATGAGGTTGCGGGTTCGATCCGTGGTCTCGCTCAGTGGGTTAAGGATCTGGCGTTGCCGTGAGCTGTGGTGTAGATCGCAGATGAGGCTCGGATCCCATGTTGCTGTGGCTGTGGTGAAGGCTACAGCTCCCATTAGACCTCTAGCCTGGGAACCTCCATATGCCACGGGTGCGGCCCTTTAAAAAAAAGAAAGAAAGAAAAAAGAATTTTATGGGGGCGGGGGAGATTAATGTTCCCCAATTTGACATGCACAAAGCAAATTCTGAGGTCAGTAGCTCTAAAGAAGCTTTGACTGCATGTGGCAGATGCTGAGCATCGCAGATTCTGTTCCCTCCTTCATTCTCAGGACAGGATGACTCAGTTGACCACCATAACGTGCTTGGTGAAGATATTCATCCTCAGCTTCCCTTGAAGCTGAAGCTGGCCGTGGGTATCATTCTAGCTGATGAGACCTCAGTAGGACGGGTGTAGAGATTTCAGCGGACATTTTAGCTTTTGGCTGGAAGCATCTTTGCTCCCTCCCTCCCTTTTGTGTTTGAACCTAGAACACATACATCCGGGGACGTCATCTTGCAAAGATGAGGCCATGAGCATAAGGCTGAAGACAAGGGGGTAGGGATGGGAAAAACAGCCTGGGCTCTTGCTGAGAACATGGAGTCAGCTTTGTCACAGGCAGCCAAACCCCAGCCTCACTGATATGATTAGCCCAGTTTTGCTCAAACTTCTGTGGACACAGAATCTCTTTTTCCTGGTAGAATTCATTAACACATCCCACAGGATTGTTGCTCTGTGGAGCATATTTTAGAAAAGACTGACCAGTAGTACTAGAAAGGATTTAAGTGGGGCTGAGGGGTATGGCTTCCCTACAGTGACATCTTAAGGGCTCATGTGCTGCTCCTTGGGGCGAGAATGGGTGGGGGAGCCTGTGAGACAGGGTTAGTTTTAATGGAATCTGACCATAACTAACTCAAAGAATGAAAATCAGTAATACTGGAAGCATTACATCGAAAGTGTGTTCGTCTCCTTTATTTTCCAAACACAAATATTTCAAATATTATATCCCACTGTGAAATTTATAATCTAGTTTTTATTACTGATTTGCATTTCTTGGACAGGAGCTAAAATTTAGAACATCTTCCATGAACGAAATATACCACCCAACTGCTTGCTATCCCTGCGGTCTTCCACCTACAGTAATTCAAAATAAGCACCAGCTCTTTATGATTAATGTTTTACAAATTCTGATGGTGTGTAAGTCTGGGAGGCAGAGTGCAGTTTCTGAGAAGAAAATTCAACTCGGGCTTAAGGACTGTCCTGTGTTGTGCCATCCAAGAGGGCAGCCACTGGCCATGTGCAGTTGCTGAGCACTTGAAACATGGCTGGCCTGAGTTGAGATGTGCTGTGAGCATATTTCAAAGACTTGGTATAAAAAAAAGAATGTAAAATATACATTAATAATTTATACATTAATTACATGCTGAAATGATAATATTTTTGATGGATTAGATTGGTTACATGTATTATTAAAATTAATTTCATCTGTTTCTTATTACTATTTCTAATGGCACTGCTGTAAAATTTAAAATCATGTCTTGCATCTGAGGTTTGCATTGTATTTCTCTTAGGTTTTGTGTCCCAGACACTCTGTTCCCTCTACTGTATTGTGACCCTTTGGGGACTCTTGGGGCCTCAGTTTCCCCACCTATGAATGAGGCAACTGGAATAGGTTGCTCCTGGTTTTAGATCTATGAACTCTAAAAGCTGTGTGCTCCTCTTTCCCTTTTTTCTTTTAAGTAAAACAGTCATTTGGATATTTTCCTGGGAAGACTACTGATCTTAGCTTTAGAAAGTTTAGTTTAAGACCTGTGTCTTCCACTCCATGGCCAGGTGACTGGCCACTTATATTCTAGGAACCATTTTACATGGGAGGAACCTGTATTTGAAATGTTTTAAAGAAAGTCCTAGGCTGACTGTAAAGCTGACTCTCAGTAGGTATGTGGTTGTCTTGAAAGTGAGGGCATATATTTACAGGTGCAGAAAACACTGTATAGGAAAAGGTATTTTAAATAATGGAGGGCCGCCTTCCCAGCATCTTGCAGCCCAAAGCCTTCAGTGTAGAGATTGGGAAAATACCTCCCCGGAAGAACCAGATAAGTTTCGGTTGTGCTGCTAAAGGCCAAGTGTTAGCACTTGGGTTCCCAGCAGGAAGAGACTCTCAATAAGAAAACAGGTATGTATCAGATGCTATTCAGGAACTGCAAATAGAGTTAGAAAACAAAATCAGGCCTGGCTCCTTCCCCATATGGTGCTTCTTTTTCTGCAACTCCAGCAGGTCTAACAGTGCACGTATCGGTGCAATAGCAGTTAGGAACAAAAGCAGCTAGCACAATAGACGTACAGGTGTTGACGGGTCTATAAACATGATGGAAAGTTCCTCTGTTGAAGTCATGATTTTTGAAGAATTACATGTGAAATTCTTAAGAGTTTTGCAATGAGTTTATCTTCTGTGATACAAGTGACCAGTGAGGGATGGTTAAATATAGGATGAACAAGAAGACAAAACAGGTCAAAAGACAACAGATACCCAGGGTGATGCTAGAAACCAAATCAGAGGAAACTCTGGGAAGCTAAAGCAGAAGGACGCACACTGGGCATGGGGCCTTTTTCTGAACTTCTGCTTTAGGGTAGTATGTTTTCTGACCTTGGGCAGTGGAGCAGCCAGGGTCCAAACTTGCAGGTTGAGCCCAGGAGCCAACAAGTCACATCAGAAGCCACTTTCTAGGTTTAGCTGAGTATTCTTCCTAAAATGCTTTATGCATGTATACTTTAACTCTTATTATACCACATGCAAGGGAGTTCTTGTTGTGGCTCAGTGGTAATGAGCCCAACTAGTATCTATAAGGACACATGTTCGATCCCTCGCTCAGTGAGTTAAGGATCCTGTGTTACTGTGAGCTGTGGTACAGGTCACAGATGCAGCTCAGACCTGGGGTTGCTATGGTTGTGGTGTAGGCCGGCTGCAGCTCCAGTTCAACCCCTAGCCTGGGAATTTCTGTATGCTGTGGGTGCAGCCCTAAAAAAATAAATAAATAAACAAACAAACCATATGCAATGCACGCACTGTCACAGTTTCATGTTACTTAAGGAATCCCTGTCCTATGTTTATAAAGAATCAAGATAAAATAATATACTCATTTATTTTGTAGAGTTCTAGCTTGTGGAGTAGATGTAATCAGACATGTGCAGTGACCTGGTCCCTTGGAGCACTGTGGTACCCAGGCAGGCCCTTTCCCTGTTTTGTTATTCATTCATTCACTGTGTGTGTAGTGTGTGCCCATGTTACAAGTTGAATTGTGTTCCCCCAAAATTCATATGTTGAGATCCTAACCCCCAGTACTTCAGAATGTGATCTTATTTGGAGATAGGTTTGTTTTAGAAGTGATTAGTTAAGTTAGGATGAGGCGATACTGTGGTAGGGGAAAGGGAGGGGGACTCATTTAATATGACAGGCGTCCTTATGAAATGGGAAATTAAGGAGTTCCCATTGTGGCTCAGTGGGTTAAGAACCCGACATAGTGTCTATAAGGATGCGGGTTCGAACCCTGACCTTCCTCAGTGGGCTAAGGATACAGTGATGACACAAGCTGCCAGTGTAGGTCACAGATGTGGCTTGGATCCGGCATTGCTGTGTCTCTACTGATTCAGCCCCTAGCCTAGGAACTTCCATAGGCTGCAGGTGCAGCCCTAAAAAGAAAACAAACAAAAAGGGAAATTTAGACTCAAAGATGTACACACAGGGAGACAACTCTGTGAAGACTGGAGTTCTGCTGCCACAAGCCAAGGAACTACCAGATGCTAGGAGAAAAGCCTGGAACAGCTCCTTCCCTGGTGCCTTCAGAGGGAGCCTGACCCTGCCAACACCTTCATCTCTTGCTTGCTGTCTTCAGAACCGCAGGACCAATCTGTTGTTAAGTACCCCAGTCTGTGGTATTTGGTGTGACAGCCTCAGCAAACTAATGCAGCCTGCTGAGTGCCAGGACCTCCTCCGACTGCTGAACAAGAGCCTTTAGGTCTGCCCTCAGAGTTTAGGTACTGGGGCAATGAGATGGACGTGAGTGAGATGATTTTAAACGGTGTGTTGTAAGTTCTTTGAATTGCTGATCACAGAAGTGTGAGCACATTAAAACCTTAGAGTACCTGTGGGGCCAGTATGCATTCCCATCCTGAAATGAATGGCCACTTGGCATTCAGAATCTCCCATTACAGAACCCCATACCGACAATTCAGTCTCACTTCCACTTTTCTTCCTCGATGCACATTGTCACTATTCGCTATGATTCCTTTTAATCAGCAGTATGTCTCCTGTATTCCTTCCGTGTAATGTAAATTTATATCTTTACAGTAAAATCTGTGAAGCCTCACCTAACATATAACCAAGTTACATAGGTAGATTTAGAAAAATAATTGTGTATCATTGGGCCTTTTTTCAGATGTTACAGAGGAGTAGAGACTCATGTGAATGAAAGATAAAGGGAGAGAGTTGGAATGATTTATGGGCCACTAAGCTGGCAGCCTCTATGGGAATGTACTCAGGTGTGTGCTGTAGTGATTAATGAATGGATGAAAGAATATTGTCAGGAAGGTGGAGAAACGAGCTGCCTAGGTGGAGGTGCTCATGGAGCTCCTCGTGGGTTAATCTGAATATGTAAATTTAAATGTGTATTACAGTGCCAGACTGGAGAAAATTGATAAGGTTGTCAACAATACAGATTTTCCTATTGCCTTCCCGATTCTTTACCAGAAAAAAAAAGTTTTATGCATGTAAATAGATAAATAGATAACAGATGGATGGTTGGATGCATGCATGGATGGATGCATCGATGGACTGGTGGGTAGGAGTAGATGGATAGGTAGGTAGGTGGGTAGATGGATGGATGGATGAATGGATGGATAGATAGATAACTGGCTGGCTGTGGATAACTGTGTCCTAGGAAATAAGGTGAAGATATCATCTGAATTAACTAGTCAGCTTTTCTAGCTGTCCTCCTCTAGTCCTGAATTGTCCTTTTCTTCCTGGTGGGAACTTTGCCATTTCGTCCTGACAGTGACACTGATGCTGTTACTGTAGGTGTTTAGCGTCTTTGGGCTCCATCGAGGGAACCTGCCAAACCTCGGGCATTGGGGTGAGGAAACCCCTCTCGGCACACTTGTGAGTGCCCATCTTGTTCAGAGGTTGCCACCAGGCCAAGCTAAATCCCACCAGCAGGTTTTCCAGTCTGCCCAATGCTGTCCTGCCCCATGTTTCAGGGGAATCTGGGTTGGGTGGCAGTACATAAAAATTAATAGTTTCCCCATCACCCATCCAAATGCCCTCTTGAAAGAGTGGAATAGTAGCTGGACCCACATTTCCATGTGGCCACTGCCTGGGAACTGCCAGCTCTCCTCCACTGCACAGGCTCTCTTCCCTCTTTAAGGCACCTGTTGTGACCCCCTAAATCATCCAGTTCAAAACGTAACCCAGATTCTGCTTTTATCCACTCCCTACCCCCTCAGAAATTCATGATTTTTTTGAGTATAGTGGAATTACAATATTATGTTAGTTTCCAGTGTACAGCATAGTGATTTAGTATTTTTGCAGATTATACTTCACTGTAGATTATTTTAAAATAATGGGTATAATTCCCTGTGCTATACAGTATATTCTTGTTGCTTACCTAATTTTCCTCCCATCGGCAACTTTTATTTTTATTTATTTATTTATTTTTATTACTCAATGACTCTATTACATTTGTAGTTGAACAATGATCATCACAATCCAATTTTATAGGATTTCCATCCCACACAACCCTAGTGCACCTTTCCACTCCCCGAACTGTCTCCTTTGGACACCATAAGTTTTTCAAAGTCTGTGAGTCAGTATCTGTTCTGCAAAGTTTATTGTGTCTTTTTTAAGATTCCACATGTCAGTGAAAGCATTTGATGTTGGTGTCTCATTGTATGGCTGACTTCACTTAACATGATAATTTCTAGGTCCATCCATGTTGCTAAAAATTCTGGTATTTCATTCCTTTTAATGGCTGAGTAATATTCCATTGTGTATATGTACCACATCTTTTTTTTTTTCTCTCTCTCTCATCTTTGTCTTTTGGCCTTTTTTTCTGAGGCTGCTCCCATGGGATGTGGAGATTCCCAGGCTGTGGGTCTAATCGGAGCTACTGGGCTACTAGGAACCTCATGGCTCCTAGTCAGATTCGTTAACCACTGTGCCACAACGGAAACTCCATGTACCACATCTTCTTGATCCACTCCTCTGTCGATGGACATTTAGGTTGTTTCCCTGTCTTGGCCATTGCAAATAGTGCTGCAGTGAACATTGGAGTACATGTGTCTTTTTGAGTCATGGTTTTCTCTGGATAGATGCCCAGGAGTGGGATTGCTGGATCAAATGGTAGTTCTAGTTTTAGTTTTCTGAGGCATCTCCATACTGTTTTCCACAGTGGTTGCACCAATGTACAATCCCACCAACAGTGTACTAGGGTTCCTTTTTCCCCACACCCTCTCCAACACTTATTGTTTGTAGACTTTTTGATGATGGCCATTCTGGCTGGTACCTAATTTTTTTTTTAGGGCTGCACCCGTGGCATATGGAGGTTCCCAGGCTAGGGGTCGCATCAGAGCTGTAGCCACCTGCCTATACCACAGCCACATCAACACCAGATCCAAGCCACATCTGCAGCCTACACCATAGCTCACAGCATCACCAGATCATAAACCCACTGAGCAAGGTCAGGGATGGAGCCTGCAAACTCATGGATACTAGTTAGATTTCTTTCCACTGAGCCAGGAGGGGAACTCTGCTTATCTATTTTATATATAGTAGTTTGTATCTGTTAATCTCATAGACCTAACTTATCCCTCACCACACGGTTAACCACAAGATTGTTTGCTGTATCTTTGAGTCTGTTTCTGTTTTGCGTATACATTCATGTTATTTTTTTGGATTCTGTGTGTCAGGGATATCATATGGTATTTGTCTTGTCTGTTTCACTAAGCCTAATATTCTTTAGATCCATCTACCTTGCTGCAAATGGCAATATTTCATTTTTATGGCTGAGTGATATTCCACTGTACATGTACCACATTCTTTTTTTTTTTTCTTACCCCCCCCCCACTTCATAGGGCCACACCTGCGGCATATGGAGGTTCCCAGGCTAGGAGTCTAATGGAGCTACAGCTGCCGGCCTACACCAGAGCCACAGCAACACCAGATCCAAGCCACGTCTGCGACCTACACCACAGCTCACGGCAACACCAGATCCTTAACCCACTGAGCAAGGTCAGGGATCGAACCTGCAACCTCATGGTTCCTAGTCAGATTTGTTTCCCCTGCTCCACAACAGGAACTCCTGTGTACCACACCTTTATCCATTCATCTCTTAATGAGCACTTGAGTTGCTTCCATGTCTTGGCTATTGTAAATAATGTACCTATGAACATTGGGGTGCATGAATCTTTTTGAATTAATGTTTTTTTTCCAAATACATACCCAGGAGTGGAATTGCTAGGTCATATGATGGTTCTATTTTTAATTTTTTGAGGAACCTGCATACTCTTTTCCACAGTGGCTGCACCAATTGACATTCCCACCAACAGTATACAGGGATCCCTTTCCTCCACATCCTCTCCAACATTTATTATTTGCAGAGTTTTTGATGGTAGCCATTTGACAGATGTAAGGTAATACCTCATTATGGTTTTGATATATATTTCTCTAATAATTAATGACATTGGCATTCCCGTCATGGCTCAGGGGTTAGCAAACCCAGCTAGCATCCATGAAGATGCGGGTTCAATCCCTGCCCTTGCTCGGTGGGTTAAGGATCCAGTATTGCCATGGGCTGTGGTGTAGGTCACAGATGCAACTCAGATCCTGCATTGCTGTGGCTGTGGTGTAGGCCAGCAGCTACAGCCCTAATTGGACCCCTAGCCTGGGAACCTCCATATGCCACAGGTGTAGCCCTAAAACAGAGACCAAGAAAAAACATAATTAATGAGGTTAAGCACCAGATTCTGCCTTAAGAGCTGCAATTGATCAAGTATGTCTGGGTCCCCAGAGATTGCATGGACTACTCTGAGATGGAGCCTGGGCAACAGGACTTTTTAAAGGCCCCCTGGGTGATTGGAAAGTACAGCCAAGGCTGAGAGCCCTGTGCTAAAGCCTCATTATACAGAGTGTGCTCCTTGACTCTCTTCCTCAGAGCATCAGCATCGCTTGGGATGGTTGGAAATGCGGAGCTCTCTGTCCCTCCCCATATCAGAATTTACTTCGTAACAAGAGCCCTGGGGTATCTGTAATGACCTTGAAACACCACCGACAAGGCCCTTTCTTCTCTCTTTGGTAAAGTGATTGGAGTTCTCTTGTGGCTCAGTGGATTCAGGATCAGGTGGGGTCATCGCAGGGGCTCAGGTCACAGTGTGATGTGGGTTAGATCCCTGACCTGGGAACCTCAACATGCTATGGATATGGCAAAAAATAATAATAATAATAATAATAATAAAGAAAGTGCCTTCAGATACCATAGATGACTCCCAGATTAATCTTCCCTGATACTTTATAATACGGTGTTTGTGCTATGCTGATATAAAACTCCTGTGGCTTTTCCATCAGGCTTCCTGCACGTTGTGACTTTGGGAGCTGGGCTTACAACTCTGAATCTACAGGTTTTCTCTGACTCCCAGGTTTATTGAAAGTGTAACTTGCAGGTTGCTGTTTTTCTTGTAGCTTCGTATATTTTCTAGGAGAGACAGTTCAGAACCAAGCTGCCACCATATGCCTGTCAGAAGCAGGATTCACTGTCTTGGGCTTTTTAAAGAATTATTTATGATTTATTCCTTCTGGGTTTTTTTCATTTTCTCTCTTTCTGGAACTCCCGTTATTTAGATATTGGACCTCCTGGAGTGGTTTCTAACTTTTATGGTTTCTCTCCTGTCCCCCATCTCCTTGTCTTTTTGCTCTAATTTCTAGTAGGTTTCCTTAATTTCACTTTCAGCCGTTAGCTCTTTCTGCGCTTATCCACATCCCCTTGGCACACATGTATTCACGTCTGCCAGGCTGTCCTCCAACTACCGACACCTACAACTCTTGGCTTGGGACCTTCCTACGGTAACAGATTCTGCTATGCTCTTTCACCAGCAGACCATAAACGCTGAGAATTATTCTAACCTGGGAGCAGCCTTCAGCCAAGGATTGATTGGCTTTTTCACTCAGCACATTTCCTTGGAGATACAGCCAAGTCCTTATATCGCTCAATAGCCGTTTCCTTTTTGTTGCCTGGTAGTACTCCATATATGGAAGGAATATGGAGTTGGCTTAACCATTCACCTAGTGAAGAATGCTGGGAGCTGTTTCCCGTTTGGGGATATTGCAGATAAAACTTGTGTGAACATTTGCATATGGATCTTTGTGTGAACATAAATTTTATCTCTCTGGGACCAAAGCCCAAGAAGGCAATTGCTGTGTTATTCAGTCTTTGCATGTATCACGGTGCCAGCTTTTGGATGCATCGTCAGTGCTGACCCAGAAGGGTTTGGACTTTGCTTCATAGCAATGGGAATGTGTTCACAAACTTCAGAGCAGATACGATGCAATCAAAGTATTGCTCTATGACAGGTGATAATCACATGCAATCTGGAAACTAAATTGAACGTGAGGCATCTGAGCCACCGCTGCAATCACGAGTAGAAGGATGAAGGGCATGACCCAGATGAGCCTCAGTGCGAGTGGACAGGAGAAACAGATCCAAGGGGCAAAGTTCTTTGGAATCTCATAGAGTTCATTCCCCAGCCGGAAAAGGATACCCTTGGAAAATACAACCTTTGCACTTCCTCAAACCCCCAGAGGATATTCGAGGAGAAATAAAAACAAAGCAGAATGGAAAACGAGTTGTGCTTACATTTATTTTTAATTAATGTGTCCCTATAACATTAAAAACAATTCCTTGTAAACAAAACTCTGCCTTAAATAAGAGCCGAGAGAAAAATCTCCACCTCATTTCCTGTCTGCAGCCTCTGTGTACTGCTTTTAATAAAATAAAACATGATGTGCTTCTGTGGGTAAATTATGATTTTCCCCTAATATATTCTAATTCAGACTATTTTCAGAGAGCCTGATCTGGAAATTGCTCCCATATCTATAAAAAGCACATGTATTTTGAGAAATAAAAGATGAGAAACAAGAAGGAAAAAGATACTTTAAAAAAAGTGCTGCAGCCTGTCTGGTTACAATTTGAGCCAAGAATTTGATGTCCTGAGAAAATAATTCCCTCCAACAGTTTTAGAAAAAGAAGAACCCAGATAAAAATAAGCCTGAAGCAAATGGAGGCTGTACAATAATCCACCCCCCAAAAAAATCTAATTAAAAATATATATTGTCTCACCTGCACATGTTATTTTTGTTACCTTAAAGACAAATTATTATTAAAACTTTTCAAATAATTATCCCATTGTTCACATAGCTCCCTATCTCTTTGTGGTTTCTTATTTCAGAGGTAAAACTGGGAGTGAGGGGTAGGGGTTTGTTTTGTTTTCTTTCTGGTAAAGTTGTTTTCCACAACAAATTCTTCGAGGTAGAGAGCCAACCCACCATTCTCTTTTTCAAACGTGACTGCTCAGGAAAGCCCGCTTCAATAAAGAATAAAAACCAAGCCAAAGACACAAGGAAACAGAAAACTTAAGATACCTTTGCACTCAGTTTTGAGGAGCTGAAGGGTTAGCACCACTGTTAGCATGTGGTCTTCTAAGACAACCACGATCAGCCCCAGTCAGAGAGACTGTGGACTCTGGAATCTAGGTATTGCCTTCTCTGCATTAATCTTTTTCTGCAGTTGCCTCTCTCTCCAGTCTGTGCCTGTGTTCTGCTCCCCAGGGAACTCAGGCAGGGTTTCTGTTCCAAGGCGGTCTTTGACGAGGCCTTAGGCCATTCTCCGTGTTGTGGAGCCATCCCCACAACTCTGAAGCTGCTTCTCATGAGATGCATAAGATGCATCTCAAAGAGTCTGGGCAGGCATTTGGGGGTTTTCTATCATATTTCCTGACGTTGACATGCGCCTTCCAAGGCTGCCCATGGTAGAGAGGTTTTATGGAATCCGACACACAGCAGGGTCCTTAAGCTTGCGGATTCTGAATGTCCCAGATTCTCTTCCACGTGAATATGTTCATTATGGAATCACAGCACATACGCATGTTTTCTGTGTCTGATGACTTGTCTCCCTGAAGTACCACTACAGGTGTTAAAGTGATCAAGCATGCATAACTTCTACCCAAGCAAAGGGGAACAACGTTAATTCCAAGCTTAAGAATGATTGCATGCATAACAGCTTTAGAATTTTTTTTTATCCATTAAAGAGGAAAGTATCTTTAAAACCACTCTTTTGGAGTTCCCGTCGTGGCTCAGCAGAAGCAAATCTTGACTAGCATCCATGTTGACAAGGATTTGATCCCTGACCTCACTCAGTGGGTTAAGGATCCATCCAGCATTGCTACCAGCTGTGGTGTAGGTCGCAGATGCGGCTCAGATCCTATGTTGCTGTGGCTGTGGTGTAGGCCAGGGACTACAGCTCTGATTGAACCCCTAGACTAGAAACCTCTGTATGCCACAAGTGCAGCCCTTAAGAAAAAAAAGAAAAAAAAACAACACAGAAACACTCTTTTGTTCAAAATCACATCACATTCACGTTTCTCATACTTGCTGTTTCTTAACTTTTTTTTTAACCTTAAATTTTTTTCTTCGTTTAATGTTTACATAGATCATGTCCAGTAGTTTATTGGAAAATTGGTATTTAGCCAAGTGCATTTTCAAATGTCAATAAAAATGTGATGGAAGCATATGCTCCATGGTAGCCAGCCTCCAGGATGGGCCCTCGGTGATGCTCATGGAGTTCATGCCCTTAGGTAGTCTGCTCCCACTTGAACTAGGACTGGCTCTACGTGACCAATAGAATCCAGCAGAAATGATAGTGTGTGCTTTCCCAGACTAAGCCATAAAAGGCATCAAAGCTCTCACCTTGGTCTTTTGGCTCAGTCTCTCTGGAAAATGCCATCCACCATGTGGTGAGGATACTCAAGCAGCATGTGGAGAGGCCATGTAGAGAGGGACTGATTTGCTAGCCAAGGGAGAGAGCTACCAGAGTCCCAGCCTCCATCAAGCCTTCAGATAATCACGGCCCTGCTCAAGAACCAACTACAACGTCATGAGAGAACCAGGGCCAGAATCACTCAGCTAAGTCACTCTCAAATTCCTGATGCATAGAAGCTTGGAGAGATAAGAACTTATTACCATTATTTTAAGCCACTACATTTGGGGTGTGATGTTACACAGCCGTAGTAATTGGAACACACACATATATACATACCAAACACAGAATATGCAGGAAAGACTTCAACTCCAACAGGAAAAAAAAATTCTTTCCAGAGTGTCAGCCCTTCCAGCAGGGTACTCAGTGGACCAGATAAAATAAATTTTTTATTGATAGTCTTTATCAAAAATAAAACATGGATACTTGGCGCATCACTTAAAATTTTTCTTCTTAGAACTACTGTACCTCTTCCTACAAAGTTCCTTTTCCTGATTATTTTCTGAAAAAGGGAGCAGAGGTGGTCTTTATGCCTCTCCAAAATTGTTCTAGATATGGGGGGCCACAGTCTTTGTGAATTTTGAAATTTTGTGCTAAATAATCTAATTGACCAAAAATTTTAAATTAATGCTTTGTAGAGCATGATTTTATTTTTCATAAAAGAAAGCTTAATAGCTTAATTGGTTTGAGGGAAAATATTGAGATAAAATTTAAAATGCCAAATCATATATTTGCATTGAAGAAGGGTTAAAGTCATGCTTTTCCTTTTCTCTGTGCATATGAAGTTCTGACTAGTTTAAAAGCTGCAATAGAGATAAAATCATACTGGATATACCAAGCGCTCTGGATTTGTAAGAAACAAATTATTTATCTGTATATAGAGTCCTATGAACCAGACTTGCTATATTTTGCTACATATTTCCAATCTTGCTGGGTCTTTGCCAAGATGAAAGTCTTAACTATGTTATCCAATGTCTTTTTAGCCAAATGTATCGAATTATATTCATGGAACCAAATGTATGAGAGCTGACAGATAAGTGGAATAGCTCAGTTCATGAAATTATATGAGCAAATCCAATATTCAGGAGGCCTCTAAAGAGAACACAGCCTGTCATGCACAATAAAATTTAGAACAGAAATTAAGACGGTTCTCCTACTGTAGCAGGGAGTTTCCCAAGCACAGAAAACTGCCTTCTGTATTCCGGGTAATTACCCAAAATATAAAATGTCTATTCAGTAGTCCTTTCTTCAGCCAGACATTTTCTACCCAGAGATACCACCCTCTCATTCCAAAATCAACTCTAATTTCACAAGGAAATACCCTGTAAAAAATAAGGAAGAAAATATAGTCAGTAGCTATCCTACTTTCTTGTGTGTTTTTTGGATTTTATTTTTTATCCTTTATATCAAGGGAAAATAAATGACACAAATTGTCTTTTTTTCCTGTTCTTATTTAGTGAATACTTTCTATAAGCAGAAGGCTGGATATAAGCATTCAACTAGTACTGGTCATTTAATCCACAGTAGCCAATATAGATTATCCTTTTTCACAGTGAGGCTCAGAGAGAGTAAGAAATTCTGCACAGCTCTTATAACTTGTTTATGGAAAGACAGGATTTGAGCCTGTGATATCCCACTCCTTAACCACTACTCTATATACTAGGTTATTTTAACCACTAAATTCAGCCACCAAAGACAACTATTCTCAGTGGCTTTAAAATAAGCCGTTTGGGGAGTTCCCACTGTGGCTCAGCAGAAACAAATCATGAGGATTCAGGTTCAATCCCTGGCCTCTCTCAGTGGGTTAAGGATCCATCTGGTATTGCCACCAGCTGTGGTGTAGGTCACAGATGAGGTTCGGATCCTGAGTTGCTGTGGCTGTGGTGTAGGTTGGCAGCTGCAGCTCTGATTCGACCCTAGCCTGGGAACCTCCATATGCTGCAGGTGCAGCCCTAAAAAAAAACAAAACAAAAACAAGCCATTTCGTCATCTAGCCCCATGGGTCATAATAGAGTAGAAATGCAAGAAACCCAGGAATCCCTGTACAGGGATTTTGTACCTTATAAGGGTCCCTCAGACATGCCAGAAACTTGACAAAGATGGGGTGGCACTGCTACACATGATTAATATGTAAAGAAATACATCAAAAAGGGGTTTTCCTGATTTATGAGACAGTAATTGTAAACACAAGTACTTGTCTAATTCAGTTACAGAAGAGATTCTAAAAGCAAGTGTGCCTTTTGAGGAGATGTTGGTAGCCCAGGATTCAGATTTATCGTTGATGTGGTATCAAGTAGCACTGTTCTAGTTCTCTTATTCCAGCATTATGGGTTGTTACGTGTTCTTGATTAGTGTGTATGTGTTCTTGATGAGTCTTAAGATGAGAGACACGCAGTGGGCAGTTAAAAATTGGAATCAATTTCTAAAATGTATATTTATCTATGGAAATCAATATCTTATATGTAACTAGGGAAAACATAGCAGTTTGTACATTGGAAGGTGAGCTTACCTGGTGAATGGTAGGCTGTCTGCTAGAAATCTGCATAGGTGTGGATAGGTAGACAATAAGTTCGATTATCTTGTGCTAGCGACTCAGCAGCCCATTACTAGGAAGATTTATAAAAACTCACCATACAGAGAAAATTATATTGAATGTAAGGAGTTAAGTGATTGCTGAGGAATTGTCAAATTATTGAAATGTCACATGGACGAAGGAATTTTGGGTGAGCTCAGAACACCTAAACATAAAACGGGAATTCTGTAACTGCTTGCCAGAGTAAAGCACCTTAGGAGAATAACAGTACTAATGGTGATGATATTAATTTAAAAAACATGCAGAGTTCCCGTTGTGAATCAGTGGTTAACGAACCCACCAAGTATCCACAAGGACGTGGGTTCGATCCCTGGCCTCACTCAGTGAGTTAAAGGATCCAGCATTGCCATGAGCTGTGATGTAGGTCGCAGACACAGCCTGGATCCTGCATTGCTGTGGCTGTGGCATAGGCTGGCAGCTACTGCTTTCATTGGATCCCTAGCCTGGGAACCTCCATATGCCACAGGGCAGCCTTAAAAAAAAAAAAAAAAGATAAAAATTATGCTTGAGCAGCCCTCCTAAGCCCCTGCAAAAGTAATGTCCAGTGAACTGGCTAACGATGGAAACAAATGTCCAACATTGATTGGCTTGGCCTCTTGGATTTTTAAAAGCATTTGGGGGAAACAAATTGATCTTCTGATGCTACAGCAATAAATTATGGCCTCACCCTTGAAAAATAAAATAAAATATATCACCTTGGGTTTATATACATTCCTTGAAAAAATTAATTCCTGATAAATCATCACTGGATAATATTTAACTATAATGTAGCACTGCAGTAGTTTTTTTGAGCTCAGTGAGTTGTTTGTTTATTCTAATATACCATCCAGTATCCAAAAATTTAATTTAGAATCTTTTTTTTAAAGTTAAAGCAGTCTCTAAAGAGCATTAATGCAGTTAAGTCATTTTTTAAATGATGAATCTGAAGTTTAGATAAGTTGACTGAATTACCCAAGGTCCTACCTTTATTTTTTTCCTGTCTTTGTCCATTCATTCAGCAAACATAATGAAAGCCAGCAGTCATGCTGTGCAGTGATGATGCTGACTCTGGACAACCTGCATCCCTGTTAGGTTGATGGCAAAATTAATACTATTAGAGTCAGGTCTTCTGACTTCTAGTCACAGGTGTACAGAAGAAACATCAGAGTACTTATATCCACTTGAGTAGGTAAACAGTCTGTCAGTGGAGACTGTCTTAATACATACAGCAACGTCTCCAGCCACAGCCCCATCCCCCCATTACAGAAGTCTAAAGGAATATGACAGGCACGGGGACGTCCAATCGTTTCAGAAACACTTAACGACAAGCTCTAGAAAAATAAAAGCCGTGCTTCATTTTCTTCAAACTGATAGCACTTGTCATAAAGCCATCAATTCTATGACTGGGGTTGGGGGGTGCGGGTTTAAGGACTCAGGGTTGTCACTGCTGGGGCTTTGGTTACTGCTCTGGTGCCAATTCAATCCCTGGCCCAGGAACTTCTGCATGTTGCAGGTGCAGCCCCCCCCCCCAAAAAAAAGAAGGACCAGAGTGCATGCTCCGCAAAGATGGCTTGAATGTAGGGGCTCGATGGTGGTCTACTGGTTAGGACTCAGCGCTTTTACCACTGTGACCTGTGTTCAGTCTCTAGTCTGAGAGATCCCACATCCAGCTGCTGCATGCCACCACAGCCAAAAAACAAAGCAAAGCAAACAGAAAAAGATTGTTTTGCATGAGTCAAGCAAGTTTGTTTCTGTTGCAGTCCTGCGTCATTCCTCAGGTGCTTTTCTTATTCTTTTGAAAGGGAGGAAATGAGGCTAATAATGGGCAAGAGGAAAGGTAAAATGGCCAATATTTGGAGAGATCTACAACTGTCCCAAAACAGGCAAGTAAGAACTGTTGCTAAAATACAGCCACATTGGTGGAATTAGGGCCATCAACAGGTCAGAAGTCAAAGGCCAACAGAAGAGGAAGCCCGCACCAAAGCCCGGATCAGGGATGTCGCTGATCTGTGCATGTTTGGGGCTTCCAGGCTGCAAAAGCTAGACCAACACAGAAAACAGATACTGAAGAAAACAGCTGGCGGGTTCATCCTGCTCATTCCAGCTGGGATGCAGAGCCTCACTACCGTTAACAGCATCCCTACTAAAGACCAAGAGGGAAGACACCAGAAGACAGGAGGCTAAAGGATAGCCCTCACAATAGTTCAGTAATGCAGTGGATACATATCATGCTAATGCGTCAATGTTTGCTCCTTGCTAACAGAAGCCACTCCTTCATTGGTGGACATTTGTTTCTTTAGCATCCCTGTACTGAGCATCTGTGTTGGTTTAACTCTTTCAGTTTATAAGCCCCTAATGGGCAGAGATTAGCAGCATCTATCAATGGGAGTGGAGATGTTGGGACTATAGAAAATAGCAGGTGGATGAGAAAAATAAATTAGACATTGTGGGGGTGAAAAAAAAAAAAAGAAGACAAAAGCTCCTTCATGCTGAACACAGCCAAGAAGGGAATTGTGATTAGAAAATAGCATTTAGGAATCTACTCAAAACAGGGACCCAAAGAGTTAAAAATTAGTTTAAGCAAAGAAATATTGAGGGTGTGCAACCCATACCAAACTGGAGTTCTAATAGAAAAGAATGAAAATGAAACAGTGAAGAAAACCTTCTACAGCCCAGATTGTTCCTGAATCATCCTGGAAATCCTTCATTGCTCAACAAACACCTTGGTCTTTTTTTTTTTTTTTTTTTTTTTTTTAGGGCCACACCTGCCGCATATGAAGATTCCCAGGCTAGGGGCCCAGTTGGAACTGTAGCCGCTGGCCTAGGCCCTGTGCCACAGCCACAGCAACCTCGGATCCAAGCCACGTCTGCGGCCTCCACCACAGCTCATGGCAACACCGGATCCTTAACCCACTGAGGGAGGCCAGGGATCAAACCCACATCCTCATGGATCTTAGTTGGGTTCACTAACTGCTGAGCCACGACAGGAACTCCAACAAACACCTTGAACAAAATAAATGGGAACTTTGTGAGGGTGAGGCTCCATGTTTCTCTGCACTTTCCTAAATAACCAACTTCTACACGACTCTTCAGAATTTGCAAAGCTTTCTTCACTTACAGTGTCTCACTTAATGCTGTGAGCAGCCTGTGGTGTGAGTACCATTAACCTTATTTCTCACATGCGAAAACTAAAACTCACAATCCCACAGCTAGAGAAGAACAGAAGAAGGGTGGGTGCCAGTGCTGTGGTTTTAAAAGATGTCCACACATTCTTTTTTTTTTTTTTTTTTTTTTTTTTTTTAATGGCCACAGCTACAGCATATGAAAGTTCCCAGGCTAGGGGTCAAATTGGAGCTGCAGCTGCCGGCCTACACCACAGTCACCACAGCTGTGGCAACACTGGATCTGAGCTGCATCTGCAACTTGTGCCACAGCTTAGGTCAATGCCATATCCTTAACCCACTGATTGAGGCCAGGGACTGAACCAACCTCCTCATGAAAACTATGTTGGGTCCTTAATCCAGTGAGCCACAATGGGAACTCCAGATTTGCACACATTCTTTGATACTTCTCCCTTCAAAAGGTGGAACCCAAGTCCCCTTCCCTTGAGTGTGTGACTTTACCAAAGACTAAGTGAAGTGGAGGTTTGTGACTTTCAAGGCTCAGTCATAGGAGGTACTGTGGTTTCTCTCTTGCTTTCTTGGACCCCTCACTCGGGGAAGTCAGCTGCCGTGTTGTGAAGATGCTCAGGCTGTCCACTGGACAGGACCATTTGGTGAGGATGAGGCTTTCCGCCAAAAGCCAGAAAGCAGAGGCCTCCTACCAAAAGCCGTGTGAGTGAGCCATCTTGAAAGCAAGTCCTCCAGCCTCAATAAGGTTTTACATGCCTCCAGCCAGAGTTGAAGACTTAACTGTAGTCTCATGAGTGACTGTGTCAGAACCACCTAGCCTCAGTTGCTCCCAAATTCCTACCCCCAGAAACAAGATAATAAATGTTTGTTGTTTTTAGCTGCTAAGGGATGATTTGTTACCCAGCAGTAAGTAACTGATACACCAGGAAATAAATTCAGATGCCTTGACCCCAAAGTCTGTGCCCTTTTATTTCACACCACTACTTTTTTCTGTGACTTATTGTGCAAACACCGAAATATTTTGGCCCATTTGACTTCCCTTTCCCTAACCATCACTTCAATCTTTGCTAATTATGACACATTTTTCTGTGATTATCTAGTTCTTGCATTTTTTTTTTTGTCTTTTTGCATTTTTTCTAGGGCTGCTCCCACAGCATATGGAGGTTCCCAGCCTAGGGGTCGAATCAGAGCTGTAGCCACTGGCCTACGCCACAGCCACAGCAACGCCAGATCCAAGCCGCGTCTGTGACCTATGCCACAGCTCACGGCAATGACGGATCCTTAACCCACTGAGCAAGGCCAGGGATCGAACCTGCAACCTCATGGTTCCTAGTTAGATTCGTTAACCACGACAGGTACTCCATAGTTTTTACATTCTTGCATCCTTTTGTAAGGGCTATGAGAACAGGAGATACACCAGTTTGGGTGACCACGGCATCCCCAAATTTAAATAAATCCACCAAATTTAGTGTTAGTAATAAGTACTCAATAAATTCTCTTAGATGAATGAATGGCCAAAACACCTATGATACAGCTAGTCTACCTCTGGAACTTTGTTTTCATTTCATGCTGAACCAAAAGGGAATAAATTCCATATCCAAGAAGGAGAAGGGATTCTGTTGGAGTCATGATTTTTATTGATCTGAGCTCCCCAGAAGTTCGTTTTACTCTGATAAAATACCTTGAAGAGCAGAATATATTATTGTTTTTCAACAACATGCGCAAATCTCCAAGGCATGCAAAAATAACGAGTATCTTTCTAATCGAAGGGATCTCGTTCAATCTTCTGTAAGTACTTTTGCTTCCTGTCCTGGACCCAAGTGGAGGTGTGGGGCAGCCGGCTCTCAGGCAGCAGTGGCCAGGCCTGTGGCTGACCTCATCCTACCCCCAGCTGCAGAGGGGGCCAGGAGGCCTCGGTTACAGACAGCATTTTTCTAGGCTAGTTATTTGTTCGCACACGAACTGTAAATCAACACGCATTACTAAGTCGTGACGGCTTTTGACTTTGTGGGAAATGCCTAACCACCCAGACTTTATTTCAAGCCAGAAAAAAAATTAATAATAATGTGTGAGAGAAACAGAATGCAGGAAACATCTATGAGACATGACCAAATTTTTTTAAAAACGCAGGAGTAAATAATGTTGCTGCAGCAATGCCACTTTGATGAAAGAACAAACATTTTTATAGTAACCACCAAAAGGGGATGTGACAGCACATGTGCATTTTTAACCCAATCCGCACTCCTTCCCTCAGCACTGTACCATCTCGTCCAGTGCCCACGAGAACCGTTGGCAGTGATGGAAGTGTTCTGAGGTCACACAGTAGCCACCAGCCCGTGTGGTTACTGAGCACTAGACATGCGGTTAGCATGACAGAGAACTGAATAATTATTGATGTATTGGAGTTCCCGCTATGGCACAACAGCTTCAGGACCTGGTGTTGTCACTGTGGCAGCTCAGGTCACTGCGGAGGTGTGGGTTCAACCCCTGGCCCAGCTTAGTGGGTTAAGGATCTGACATTAGCTACAGCTGTGGCATAGGTCGCAGCCGCAGCTTGGATTCAGTCCCTGGCCTGGCAACTTCCGTATGCCAAGGGTACAGTCAAAAAAATATTAATATATTATTAATGATTGTATTAACTTTAATTAATTTAAATTCAAATTGCCACAAGTGGCTAAAAGCTGTGGTATTGGGCAGAATTATACTGAAAACACTTCCCAGAGAGTCTTGAGATGTGGGCACTCTCAAGCTCAGGGAGTACTTTAGGTTAAGCCAGGCTGAAAATTATTATATTTTGCCAAAGAGAAATAGCAGGAAGCTCCAAAGTCAAAAATCCCAAGCTATTTTTAAAAGCTGTTAGAGAACCCTGTTGTACAGTTTTCTGGAGTCTTGTGGTCAGGTCTCCTCAAGCGAGAAATGCAACAAGAAAGAAAGCCCACCCCCAGGCAGGCCTTCAGCCCAAGTTCCTGTCCAGTCAGACGAGGAGGTCTCCATTCTGCAGTGGGGACCAATGGCACCCACCTTTGGGGCGAAACAGGCAGCAGAGTGAAGCAAAGAACTGCAGCGTGGGAATCATGTTTAATTCACAAGGGGGTTCTGCCTGGAACACAGCAAGCCCTCAGAGGCCCTGACTGAGAGGCCCAGCATGCAGCTTGGCTGTTCTCGCTGTCTCCTTCTGCTCTGGGAGCAAGCCCAACTCGATGCCGTCAAGGAGGCAGCCACCAGCACCTCCCCACCTCTACCTGGCTGCCTGATTTCTCACTGCCGCTCACCGGATCTGACCACCGTTCCTGTGCATGACGTCCATGTCCCGCAGACTTCGCTGGCTCTCTCTGCGTCCCCCTGACTGCTCACACCGCCCAGGGCGAGGCTGGGGAGCGCCTGGGACATTGCCCTCTGCTGGCGGGAGTGTGAACTGACACAACCACCTGGGGAAACCCATCTCTAGGTACCTACCAAAACCAGCCATTCCTACTCCTGGGTAGATACGTACCCAACAGAAACGTGTCCGTGTTTTCACCAAAAGACATGCACTTTAATATCCACCACAGCATTGTTCACAATTCCCTCACACTGAAAACACCACAAACCCCAGCACCAATGGAACTGGGTAAATGGAGTGTAGTTATACAGCAGACCATTACACAGCAGTGAAAACAAATGATCTGCGACCACACGCAGTAACAGCAGTGTGTCTGACATCATGAGGCCTCCAGACACAAAACAGCAGCACCGCTTCCTGTCTGATCGATGCTTCCTGCATTTTGCACCATTTGATGTGTAGAAAGTACAGAAATGAGCACGAGTAAGTCATGCTGTTGAAAGAAGTGGGGGTGGGTAGTGACAGAAGGGGACGGGGGTGGGGGGACTTCCAAGCTGCCAGGAATGTTCTTTTGTTGATCTGGGTGCTGATTAGATGGGTGTGCTCCATTGTAAAAAGTCACTAAGCTGTACCTGAAGATAGAGACACACACTTTTTTTCTGTATGTATTCTCTAATACACACAGAAACTTAGTTTAAACTTATTAAACTAAGTTTAAGAGTTTTTTTGAGTTTAATATTTTTTTAAAATCTCTATCCATCCTCAAAAGTACAACTCAAAACTTACCACTTCCATGATCCAAGAAACTATCCTATAGCAGTCTTCCATTTTTCTCAACATTAAAAAAAAGAAAAACAAATTTCATATTTTTTCAGACATATCCATCTCATTGTATCAATCAGAAAAACCCCACTTTTTAAACCTCCCTAATTTTGGCACAGTACTGGTCACAAAATACATATTTCATAAACTCTTTTAAGCCAAATATATCTTTTCTGCTATTACTTAAAATTGCTTAAATGGCAAAGGCATTTATTATCTCATACTTTCTGTAAATTTTCAAACAGCTGAGTTCAGTTAAGCACACATTTCCTTGCATGTATAAAAATGGAAAACATTGCAACAAAAAAGACTCTGGAATTTTCCATCCATGCAGCTGTTGCTACACAGCGTCTGTGGTGAAACATTCTCTTAATGGCACTCCCGCAATCCCACACAAGAGAGATGATTTCATTCCACTGCAGTCCCATCACTGTACTGGGAAAGGTGTCAGAAGTAATTGACGGGGGAAAAAAAAAAGACTCCCCCAAAATGTGAGGAGAAGCATGAAAACTGTTGCAGCATACTAAATCCAGAATTTGAAGTTTCATGGTAAAGCCTCTATTTGTGAATTTCCAAATGACTAATCAATGTGCTTATTCTTTTTGTTGTTGTTGTTGTTAATGTGCTTATTCTTTCACTCATAGATTTTGAGAATAGAGGATGAGAAAAGTGTGACTCCACCGCAAGTCCTAAGTTTGTGGAGGTTGTTCACAGGAGTCCTCATTGTGATCTAAGTGCAGAGTATGGAGGATTTTCTTTGACATTCGCTGCCAGCAGAGACACAATAGTGAGGGACTCTTTCCTTCCAACCAAATGATTGCCACAAACAGGGTTGGCCTCGAAATGTTCTTCTGTTTGCTTGATTTCATCAGCCCTGCAGAAAGAGGGC
The DNA here is from genome assembly GCF_054392235.1 of Sus scrofa. NCBI lineage: Eukaryota > Metazoa > Chordata > Mammalia > Artiodactyla > Suidae > Sus > Sus scrofa. Next base: position 9,204,338 of record NC_139401.1, read on the forward strand.
AAAGGAATCTCTGGTTTGCAGAAGTGAGAAAGAGACAGGAGACTGAGGGTTTTCTTAGAACTTTTCCCTTTGCTGTAAATAAACAGTTGCAGGAGTTCCCATTGTGGCGCAGTGGAAATGAATCCAACTAGGAACCATGAGGTTTCGAGTTTGATCCCTGGCCTTGCTCAGTGGGTTAAGATCTAGCCTTGCCGTGAGCTGTGGTGTAGGTTGCAGACATGACTCGGATCCTGCGATCCTGCATGGCTGTGGCTGTGGTGTAGGCCGGCAGCTGTAGCTCTAATTGGACCCCTAGCCTGGGAACCTCCTTATGCCGTGGGTGCAGCCCTAAAAAGCAAAAAATAAATAAACAGTTGCAGATACTCTCCCCATTCCTACAGTCTCATAGCAAAGTTAGGTACCATTGGACATGGAGTAGTCTGACATATTTATACATGTCCAAAGGGAAACCAAAGCAGGACATCAAGTATGTGTCTTCCTCAAAAAGACCCCTCTCGGAGTTCCCATCGTGGCGCAGTGGTTAACGAATCCAACTAGTAACCATGAGGTTCCAGGTTCGATCCCTGGCCTTGCTCAGTAGGTTAAGGATCCAGCATTGCCATGAGCTGTGGTGTAGGTCGCAGACGCGGCTTGGATCCCGAGTTGCTGTGCCTCTGACGTAGGCCATTGGCTACAGCTCTGATTAAACCCCTAGCTTGGGAACCTCCATATGCCGTGGGAGCAGCCCTAGAAAAGGCAAAAAGACAAAAACAAAACAAAAACAAAAACAAAAAAAACCCTCTCGATCTTCTATAGAGTCCTGAGGGCCCTGTAAGAGAGTAAACTCCACGAAATCTAAGAACCTGCCCAGCTAATGCTGTTTGGGGCCGTGTATGTCAGGTTGACCTCTGACTTTTCACTTGGTAGCAGCTACAAAATTCTTTGCTCTTGGATTAATGAACTTCCCAGAAATAGTCATATTTATCCTCTCTGTTCTAAGGAGTGAACCAAAAGCCACACAGACACTCCCTTCCTCTTTCCCTCTCTTTCTCTCTGAACCAGATATTTCCCTTCAAACAAGTGCATAAAATCACTCAATGTCAAACCTCCTTGCAGCCCAGCAATTCCACTTACATTTACTCAAGAAAACTGAAAGCATATGTCCACAGAAAAACTCGTACACAAATGAATGTTCATAGCAGCCAGAATGTCCAAGCGTCCATCAGCAGATAAATGGATAAATGAAATGCAGCTTAGCCACTTCACGGGGCACATAATTCAGCTGTAAAAAGTCATGAGGTACTGGGATTATGTGGCTGCATGGGTAAACCTTCAGAACGTTATGCTCAGGTAGATACACCAGACGCAGAAGCCACATGTTGTATGATTCCATTTATATGAAATATTTACAATAAGCAAATCTAGAGACAGTATCTTTGTGGTTGCCAGGGGCTGAAGGCAGAGGGAAACAGGAAGTGAGCACTAGTGCATTTGGGGTTTCTTTGGGGGAAGGGTGATGAAAATGTTCTAAAATTGATAGTTGTGATAGTTGCACAACATTGTCAATACAATTGACCCTTGAGCAACACAGGGGTTAGCCATGCCAGACCTCCACCCAGTCGAAAACCAGGGGATCAACCATGGATCCTATAGCACTGGCGTGCTTCTTTATTGAAAAAAATCCGGGAGTTCCCATTGTGGCTCAGTGGTTAACAAATGCAAGTAGGAACCATGAAGTTTCGGGTTTGATCCCTGGCCTTGCTCAGTGGGTTAAGGATCCAGCATTGCCGTGAGCTGTGGTATAGGTCGCAGACGCAGCTGGGATCCCGCATTGCTGTGGCTCTGGCGTAGGCTGGCGGCTACAGCTCCGATTCGACCCCTAGCCTGGGAACCTCCATATGCCGCAGGAGTGGCCCTAGAAAACATGCAAAAAGACCGAAAAAAAAGAAAAGAAAAAAATCCACATGTAAGTGGACCTGTGCATTTCAAACCCATGTAGTCGAGGATAAACTGTATACTCAGAACTGCTGAAGGGTACATTTTAGAAGGATGCATTTTCTGGTAGGTTTATTATATCTCAGTTTTTCACACTTCATTCAGACAGCCCCTCTGCTGCCAGTTTTCCAGGACCCCCATCCCACCCCGACCCCCGAGGCGAGGGGTGAGGCACCCTCTTCACATCTCTGCAGGCCACCTCTTTCTCAACATGTACTCAGAAATCATTGGCTCACTTCATCTGCCTCTCCCAACAAGACACCTGTCCCTTGAGAGTAGAGGTGGCATTTTCATGGACTCTTGGCCAGGGAAGGCACTCCCTAAGCACGGGTGCAGTGGAGCACTTGAACTAGGAGTCCGTTCATTATATTTTGAGCAAAGAATAACAAGGATGTATGGCTTTGGTGCAAACCCATGGAGTCTCCAAAATGTGAATTCTCCCCCTTGGACAGACATTCCCTTGGAGCTCCTCTTCACTGGGCTTAGAACAGCCCTGCAGGTTTCCCCCACAAAGCTAGAGGCTTGATCCTCAGTGCATTTTGCTGCGTTTACAGTGACACAGGGCTTGGGACTCTGCACATCTTTCATGCGACATTTTCAGAAGATATCAAAGCAAACAACTGGCAGTTCACACTTGAGATCAGAGATGTGACTTCTTAGGTGGCAGGTTCAGGAGAAAGGCACAGGGTAGGAAGTCCTTGGGCTCCCTTCTGTCATCAGCTGTGTGGCCACAGGGAACAGGATGACTTGTGCTAGAACTCCCAACCTGCACTGGCCACGCAGCCGTACATCTGGGAACCCACACCCAGGTGGCCCCAACTGATAAATCTGTGTCCCCCGACTTGAACAGCGCCCAAAACTCCTCCTTCCCCAAGAGCGATCCCCTCGCTTGCCACAGTGTCTTCGATTAACCCGAAAGGCATCCAGCCCATTGGTTAAGACGTTTGTTTCCCTTAATACTCCTTTCCAAGTGCTTGTTTTGCTGCCGGTGGTTCCACACTGAGCCGTTAGCCCTGAGCCCTCAGTTTCTCTCTTCCCTCATCTTCACCGCCCCCCCCCGCACCCCCCCAACACACACACCCTTGTCACCCTTGTTGGCCAAACCAGCATGTCCCTGTCCAGGGCTTTGCACTTGCTGTTCTCTCCGCCTAGAACATGCTCCCCCCCGCCAGCCACAAGCGGGTACCCTTGCTTTGTTCAGTGCTCTGCTCGAATGTTGCCTCCCCAGGGAGACCTTCTCTGGCCACCTCTGTGAAGTCCTACCATCTCACCTTCCATGTTTCTCCATCGCACTCGGGGCTACCAAACTCGTACAGGGTTTGGGGCTGTAAACTCACTGGGACGCTCCCTTCCTCAAAGGAAAGATTGTGTCCATTGTGAACACGATGAGGTCTCCTGCCCCATCGCAGTTCCCCAATAAATGGTAGGTGAAGGACAGATTGAATGAGAATTTGACTGAGATTAGAAATTACAAGGCCCAAGCTCTGTTCCCAGAAAGCTACGTAGTATTACAAAATCTTCAACTCTAGCATAGATACGTGTTTTTATAATCCCATGAGTGTTACATCATAGGCATCAATTAGAGCTCATTTTGTTGCAAATAGCAGAGATCCCTTGTCCAGGCAGCTTCCACGCTCAAGGGAATTTACGCTCAAGGCTAGTGGGAGGCAAGACTTGAATCTCAGCTCGAAAAGTCAACAGGACAAGGATCTGGTTTTTCTCTCTACTTCTCAGCTCTGCCCAGTCAGCCCTGGTTTCACTTCCACACCAAACCTCTGTCATGGGCCCCACTGCGGGTCGGGCATCCAGGATGCTTCCTCATTCAAGTCCAACAGCAAAGACTCTCCTCTGGCAGTACGCAAGGGCAAGTAAGACTTCCCCTCAAGTCAGGCTAACACCCTTGTGTCCTGTGGACTCTGTCATATATACCAGTCCCTGGATGCATTGCTGGGACCAGCAAGCATAAAAGGAGCTTCAGCTGGAATCCAGCCCACCCACACAGCAGACACAAAAGCAGCGGAGAGCTAAATTCCTCAACAGGAAATCAGGTTTCTGTTGGGCAGAGAAGTGGGAAATCACTGCTGGAAAGACGAACCACAAATGTCCAACACATCATGTATCCATCATGATTTAAAATGTTAAAAACCTAAAGTCGGTGTTAAATGTAGAAGAACAATTTTACTTCTCCAAAATGATTCCTTACCTCAAATTGTAGCTTCCTCAATGTTTAAAGGCAGTGGCAATTTTTTATATCTTGATTGTGGTGGCAATTACATGACTGATAAATTGATCAACATGTATAGAACTGTAGCCAAGATTATAGATGTTATGTAAAGATCTGGAGAACAAACATATTTGGCTTTGCCTGAGAAGACTGTGGCGACGCCTCAGGTCTGCCACTGCAGCATGAAAGCAGCCAAAGACAGTATGCAAATGGGTTGGCATGGACATGTTCCAATAAAACTTTATTTACAAAAATAAGCAGTGGGCCACATTGGACCCTACGTATAGTTTAAAGATTCCTGAACTACACACTTGTAAAGAAATGAATTTTATTGCATGTAAATTATACCTCAATAAACAGATAAAGCAGGAAAAAAAATGTGTTGGGGGAAAGCTATAGTCCCTTCAACTTACTTAAAGTAAGATTTTATCAAGAAAACAGAGGTATTTTTATTGTTTGGAAGAGGGATCTGCTGATGGTAGTTGTGCAACAGATGAGCCAGAAGGTTTTCAGAAAGCTACACAAGGAATTTAAACTTGACTTTTGAAGATGATTTTACAGGCTCTCTTGAAAAGTTCCCCAGGAAGTCAGAGTCCTTAACTCTGTCCTTGACGAAGAAAAGCACCTGCAGGCCGCTGTGGCCCGTGTCAGCAGCCCAGAACTGAGCTGCTTTGTTTGGGTTTTATTTAGTGTGATGACTTTAAGACCCACTGTCTTATACATCTCATTTTTTATTGCCTGCTTTTTTTATGGCAAAGCAATCTTTACCAGACAGAGATTGTAAATAAGATCCAGTCGTTTTCTCCCCTTCTCTAAATAATGGCACAAACAAAGCATCTCTGAGGCTGGTAGCCCACCAGAATTGAAAGAGAAATCAAACTCTTGGGAGCCAGAACATGAACGTTCTCAAGAACAAAAAAAAAAAAAAAAAAAAAAAACATGTTTTTCAAGCTGGAGAGTTCAAAATCAGCCCTCCTCATCTGGCATTCAAACCCCCAAGGTTGATGTAGGCAAAGTGATGTGCGGTGTTACTGTACGTGTGGAAATGCAGGTTGGGTAGAAGACACACAGACTCGAGCATCTGCATTCTGGTAAGATGTGGAATAGACACAAATCAAAACGTTCATGTCTTCCTTAAGCAGGAGAAACACCCTTTTCAATCAAAGGTAGCTAACGGGCAGATCACCGGAATTTTCCAGAGATGTTCCTCCCTCCAAGCAAATATCAGGCCTTCAGAGGATGGATTTTAAGGGACAGATCAGTCCAAGACTTGACTCCAGAAAGACAAATAAGACACAAGCTGCCCTCTGACAGCTGAGAGCCCAATTAGGAAGACAGATGGACACAAAAGTATTTAAGAAAATGTGTTATGTTATCGCAGAGTCTCTAAATACTTTAACAACTCCAGGCCAATCTCATTTACACGAGGTGGCATTAAACATGCAAGCAATATGATTTCCCTTTGAAGCAATACTAAGAAAATATGATCAAAAGAGTCATGCAAGAGAAAAAAAATGATGCACATAATTCATTTTCCCCCTCGCCTAAGTCTGGTGCTATCATGGAGAGTGGTGTAGAATTTTCTTTATTTATTAAAAAAAAAAAAAAAAAGCCAATTTAAAACTATTTATTTTTGCTTGTTTTCAATTTGTTTTTGTTGTGTTTTTGCTGAAATATTAGGTTACTATGACCAAAAGGGGTTAGAAGTAAAATAAAAATATTACAGACTGTCAGAGTTCATTTTAGTAACAGTCCTGGTCTGAGTAACCATCAGAACATTTTACACACAGAATTTCGATACGGTTGTAACAACGAAACCAGGAAGATAGGCTTAAGTTGAAAACATAAAGTCACTTTTTCCGTTGAGTCATTTCCTACAGTCAGACATAAATATCCTCAACATTCTCTGCCCTGGACAGAAAATGGATACATTGAATGAAGAGCTCCTACAATTGACTAGACTCACTGCCAGTTAACTGTGGGACATGACCGCTTTGTGAGGGGCTCTCACGTAGCCAAGATGCCTCAGAAGGTTCTGATCTCAGTGCAGGTCCCCAGGCACCACTGCCCAGAGAGTTTGACTCAGGCGACCCACAGGGCACCAGGAATTGATGCATTTGACAAACGGCACAGTACCCCCTCGTAAGCCAGGAGGGAGCCAGGAGCTGCAGAAGGAGTTTCTGCATGGGTAGCTTAAGACTTGAGGTGACGCTTCACCCAAGGTTCCCAAGCCTCAGCATCAGTGACCCCCTCACAATCCAAGAAGGGCTCCCCTCACAATCCAAGAAGGATCGGGAAAGGACCAGGGTCTGAGAACGTAGACACGGGCAGGAGAGGTGCTGCATGCTGTCTAGTCCGTTTGTCCCCGTTCAGGGAGCAAATCAAAATTTTTAAGAGAAGAGGGTGCATTTGTAGTGAAATTTCAACCATTCTATAACTGCCTTTCCATTAATTGTGTCACTAAGATGTTTCTTTCCTAAAACAACAGCCAGCCGCCTTTATCTGAAGCCATCAGTTTTCCCAAGTCAGCAGAATAAGCGCATCAGTGTTTCTTTTTCTTTGCAAACTAGAATCTCAGCCAGCATGAGGCATGTAGAAGCCCCCTGGCACTGCAGTCATCCATTGTCTCTTGACAGATGAGGGGATCTCAGACCCAGATGCCTAAAAGGAAACAGGACTTAGATATAGTCACTTAACTATGTTATTTGTTGAGTCCATTTATGTGAAACACTATTTTGAAGCAAGCCTTTAATTGTGGTCCATTTGATTTTGAGTGTTCACTCCTAAGTAAAGGACCCTAACGTGCCTAAATAACCTGGCCCAAATAGGAGGTTTGCCAGTTGTCTAGTCCACAAGTTGGCACATTACTGCCTGCTGCCTGCTTTTGTAAAATAATAATACATTTGATTATAACACAGACACGCTCATCCATTCAGGTTTTGTCTGCAGTTGCTTTCCAGCTACAACAGCAGAGTTAGGTAGTTGCCACAGAGACCATATTGCCCTCAAAACCTAACGTGTTCACCATCAGGCCCTTTTCAGAAAAAGTTTGCAAAACCCTTATCTTGTCACCCAAGACCACCACAGTTAGCTGGAACTCAGAGAGATGAAAATGCTGGATGTTGACAACAAAGCCGTGTAAACCTGTGGGAAGAATTGCTGTGCGTGAAAGCAGCAGAGAAATCATGCAGGGAAGATCGATGGAGTTTACTCTCTTTTCAGTATCTTTAGCTTAAAATGAAAAGCACAGTAAACAATGCAAAAATACTGAAGTTCCTGTGCTCGCTATCTCAAGAATTGTCACAGCGTTCTGGGAAAGCACTCACAACTCAACAGAACTGAAATGGAGTGGATACAAATTGCAGGAAATAGACAAAGGAGATAAAGATGGGAAAAGATGTGCAACCTAACTAGTAACTGGTAACAATGTAAATGGTAAAATTAAAAATGTAATGAAATACCACTTCAGTTTGGGAAAAATTGACAGTCATATCCTGTCTTGGTGAAAACATGTGGACCAGGTACCCTTGAGCCCTGATCATTTGAGGGGTGGGAGGAAGGGGTGAATTCTGAAAGGCAGTTGGTAACATCTATTGAAGTGTTCAGGACACAGAACCTTTGACCCCTCAATTAAAATTCTTTTTTTTTTTTTTTTTTTGTCTTTTGTCCTTTTAGGGCCCCACCCGCGGCATACAATTAAAATTCCTGATGTTCACCCTAGCAAAATATTTGCACTTAATCATAAGACTGTACATCAAAAGCCACACTATAGAAATGGCAGCAATTATATAGGATGAAGCAGAAGTAAATGTATCGATGCAGACAGCCCTCCAAGATGATTTTTCACCCCAGAAAAGCAAGTTGCAAGGCAACAGATACACGAAGTTACCACTAAGTTGTAGAAAAATCATATTTTCACCTTGCTACAGATTGAATTTTGTCTCCCAAAAAGACATGTTGAAGTCCTAACCCCCCAGTAAGTGTGATCTTATTTGAAAATACTTTTTATCGAGGTCACCGAGTTAAATTGAAGTGACGAGGACGCTCCTCATCCAGTATGACGAGTGTCCTTATGGAAAGGAAAAATTCAGACAGCGAGACAGAGGCGCACAGACGGAAGAAGATGCAAAAACACAAGGAGAAGATGGCCTTGTGGCTGGAGTGGTGCATCCCCCAGCCAGGGAGCACCAAAGGGTGGCAGCAGACCCCAGAAACTGGCAGAGCCAAGGCGGGATCCTCCCCTAGAAGCTTCAGAGGGAGCACAGCGCTGCCAACACCCTGATTTCAGACTTCTGGCTTCCAGAATTTCGAGACAAGAAATGTCTGTTGTTGTAAGCACTCAGATCATGGTACGTTGTTACGACAGGGGCAGGAAACTAATCCCTCATCCAGCACATCTCCCCCAAAACACCTGGTCATACCTGGAGGGTTTCTACACATGGATACTCACATGTGTAAATGGACAGAGAAAGGACTGACAAAGGTATGCGCCAACCAGTGAGGGCTCCCTCTGGGAGGCATCTGCAGGGGACACATCAGGTGGACTTCACAATTCCATACATTATTTGAAAATCTGGCAGCTCATATATGTTAATGTCGTACTTGTTTAAGTGAAAAATTCTTTCTTATAACATGAAGTGGTAAAGGGCCTGCCCGGTGCCTGTCCTTTCTCGTGGATCAGGCCCCCCTTTTCTGGTACTCGCCTCTCCCGTTCCAACCATTTGGCTCCAACAAGGCATCTGCCATTGATTGGTAGGTGGTCTTTGGGACCGAGCCAGGTACACTGGGGCTGATTGGAATCCCTCCCTCTTGGCACAGCTAAAGACGTAGGTCTGGGACACGCTGGCCTCTGTGTCCACTGCTGGGCAGGAGAAGCAGCTTCAGTGGGAGAGAACAAAGCCAGCCTCAGAAGGGAAGCAGAGGTGATGGACAGGGCATGTCTGTGACAACTGGTGGCCTAAAATCCCTCTTTCCAGCTGCTCCAGGAACCAGCTGCACCTCTGTCCTCACTTACTGAGCCAATGCCTTTTGTCACCAATGCAACTAGGAGTTGAGTTCCTGTCACTTGCACTTAGAATAGCCCTACACAGAAAGGAATGAACAAAGCAAAATAAATATACACAATTCTAAACATCTGGTGGGAAAATGTTCAACCTTTCTCATAATCACAGGAATACAAATTCCCTTAAAATGGGCTCTATTTTTTGTTTAATTCAGTGGTATCTGTGCTGGAGGAAGGGGGAGGTGTTTGTCCCCTGAACTGCTGTTCTCAACTTCAGGGTGGTGACATGATAGCGTACTTTATTCTTTTTAAATATTTTTGTATATTTCCTAAATTCTTAACAATGAAAATCTATTACTTCTATGTTGAAAAATTAGTGCCTCCTCCTTCTAGAAAAACTCTTAAAGAAAACAAGTGTGAATCATTTAGGACCCAGACTCTAAGAGATAGATATATATATACATATATATATATATATATTCAAAAAAAATATATATATATATATTCAAAGAATTCCAGGTATGTGTTCGCTCACAGAGAAAAAATGAGCAAAGGCAAAGGTGACGTCATGGTTCAGAGCATGTTATGTTTGGCTTCTTGGCACACCTTAAATAGAGCATATTTATGAATAATCTGTATTGAATCTGGCATGCCATTAGCATGGTTGTCATATATTTCAAGCCCTTTCCTGTATTTGATCCTGAGAGCGCGTGTGGTATCTGCTGTGTTGCTCACCAATATTCAAGGACCCTCCCTGAGGAGGGATTAAACATCCCCACCCAGTTGAGCTCAGGTGTGGCCCTGTGACTTGTTTCCCCCACGAAGAGGAAAAACAGGACATCTCAGGGGGATGCTTGCCCGTGGGGTCTTCCTCGCCCACTTCCCCACCCTCAGTCCCAACGTGACTAGCAGCCACAGAGGCCTCTGGCCAACCGTCAGTAGAAGAGCAAGGAGGCAGCCGGGGCCGTTCCACAGCCTTCCCGCACTAACGCAGTGGAAACCAGGAACGCCACCACGGAGGCTCTTTGGAAAGAAAAGGGAGATTGCGCATACTGGATTGCAAAACATACTGTAACTCTTTGACCTACTGTGCTCTTCTCGTGCTATTTTTACACACGGTAATTACTCTTCTTGATATTTCACTAACTTCGCAAAAGGTCCTAGTGCTTTTGGAGCCTGATGAACAAGCAGGCTAAGGGAAAATCTTGGCTGGATCCGAAGTGTTAACATTTCTAGCACAGCTCACACTAGGCACTAAATTACACTGCTCTCATCCTCATCGAGCACGAACAAGGCCACATTTCTGTAATGCGTTACCTACCTCACGCCTCCCTCCAGCGCCCGCTCGCAGAAGTAGAGGAGCGTATAATGGGAACCACGCAGGCAGCTCTACGTAATTTTCCCCAGATTCATTTTACTCCAGTTCTAAGAGGAGTTTATAGAATGAAGACTTTTGCCTAATAAAAGCTAACTGAAATCATTTCATTAGATTCAGGCTCAGCTTGCGCCATGTGCCTGTCGGGGCCGGAATGCCTCTGTTGCATCAGGGATAGGCCACTAGAAAGAAACAGTCCCTCAAATGACAGGAAAGGAAGAACATTTTTTCAGTAAAGTCTGATGGAAATCATCTTCAGTGACCTTGTGCGTGAAAGGAATGCACGAAAGAGTGAAATTACTTTCGCAAAGTGGGTTGACATCATCGTCATCCAGAGCCAAGGAGTTTTTCATGAGCTGAATTACCTTACAATGAAGCGCACAAACAGACACTCACACACACACGCCCACACACACTCTGACATGCCACTTCAAATGGAGCCCTGTCCACATGCACGGCCACGGCCACAGAGGGACACGGATGAAGAACCGGACGCTCACAAGCATGCACACTTTCTTCATTGGAGCTGCACACACACCACCTACTGTGGAGTAATACACACACAGAGAGGAAATAGCACAAATTTGTGTCATATTGACATGAAATTTGTATATTTTTAAAAATGGCCTGTCTTCCCAAACCGCTAACAGTTGGGGCTGTATTCTACATGTTAATACAAATATGGTGGGGCTGGTCAGTACATTTCTGCTGTCATATAAAGTTTTCAGCAAACGCAAGTCTTAAATAGGTAAGCCACAGTGTTTTATTGAAACAAAATTTTTCGGTGGTCAGGTCAACCTCATTTAGCACAGTACTGCCATGAAATGCCAACATTGCCTGCGGGGTTAATCTTTGACATGTTAAATGCTATAAATCCCAATTATAGCATGAGATTAGGCAAAACATAGTTACTATCAAAAACATCAAGCCCCCATGTAGATTTTGTAAACCATGTCACATGTGAGAGATTTTGGGGGGTGGTAGGGAATTTGCCTTTTAGTGGTGATGGTAACCAAAAGAGCCCCACTGGCCCATTTGTGGACCATTTGAGCATCCAAAAGAATAATAATGCTGATCAATTACTACGTATGTAACAAGGAAAAAACAACACTTACCAAAAGCAAGCCATGAGGTGATGACCATGCTCAAAAGTTGGGGGCGCAGAGTCAAGCTCCTCTTCCTAGAAGAACTTCAAGAAGACCTCACACACAGTGTCCATGTGTCAACTCAATCTCAATAAAGCTGAGGGGAAAATGAAAAAAATAACTTACAGAAGAAAATATCAAATTAGTCATTCACCATTCTGTAACCACCAACACAATACTTCAAACAGGAATAGTTAGAGGATGCGTGTGCACAGATCTTCCCAGTGAAAACGCTGCCCCCTGCCACCACTGTCTCTCTCCTTACACAGGAAAGAAGGAGCCTACATGACAAAGATATTGTGGTCACAGCTCTCACAACCCACCAAGTTCAGCAAAAGCAACCAAAGGACAACATGACTATTGAATCCCCCTGGGATAACTCCGTGAAAGGGACACACTAACACCTCTGCAGTGTTCTTACCCAAAAAGAGTCCAGCTTGTATGGAATCATGAAGAAGCAAGCAAGTACAGGCCATGGCATGTTTTACAAGACAACCAGTCAGGATCCTTCAGAAACATCAGTGGCATGGAGTTCCCATCGTGGCTCAGTGGAAACAAATCCGACTAGGAACCATGAGGTTGCAGGTTCGATCCCTGGCCTTGCTTAGGGGGTTAAGGATCTGGTGTTGCCGTGAATTGTGGTGTAGGTCGCAGATGCAGCTCGGATCCCACGTTGCTGTGGCTCTGGTGTAGGCTGGCAGCAATAGCTCTGATTCGACCCCTAGCCTGGGAACCTCCATATGCCATGAGTGTGGCCCTAAAAAGACAAAAAAATAATAATAATAAGATTAAAAAAAGAAACATCAATGGCATAAAAGGAAAACTAAAGGCAGACAGACTGTTCCAGATTAAAGGAAATTACTGCATCATAGCCAAATGCCGGGCATGGTTCTTAACTGGACCTCAGACTCTTTCACAGGTTCTGAAAGCACATTCTGTGCTGACATTGGAAGCCCCTGGCAGCTACTGAAAGGACACAGGTATCAGTGGCCAACAGGTGCGGTGGCCACCTGCTGCTCTGGAGTCTCCCTACGTTAGAGGGACACAGAGCAGGTCTGAGGGCAGGCTACCTTTGTGGTGACATTTGGACAAGGCTGAGACAACCTGTCCAGGAGAGCCCCCTGGCAGTGACCTGCAGGCAACCTCCCCACCCAAAGTGCAGCCGAAACACAGCCCCCAGGCCTGGGACCCATTAGGGTCTATCATTTTAAGGGGAAGTCCTTTGTCTTAGTCCCTTTGGGCTCGTTTAACAACGTACCATAGACTGGGTGGCTTGTAAACAACAGACATGTATCTCTGTCGGTTCTGGGGGCTGGGATGTCCAAGGTCAAGGGCCAGCAGATTGAGTATCTGAGGAAGGCCTTTCCTGGTTGACAGAAGGCACCTTCTCCCTGTTCCTCATGGGGCAGAAGGGGAGAGGAACTCTCTAGACTCTCTCTTATAAGGGCTCTAATCCTACTCGTGAGGGCTTCACCTTCATGACCTAATTACCTCTCAGAGGCACCAGCTGCAAACACCATTCCCTTGGGAGTGAGAGGTCAGCATAGGAATTTTGGAGGGGGACCCCAATATTCAGCAGAGAGCTTCCCCAGAAGAGCTTAATGCCGTTGCCTCTATGGGATCCTGATAGCGTTTTCTTAGTGGCAGCTGTCTTTAAAATCCCACCAGCAATTTCTAAAAGGCAACAAATGATTTAGAATTTATTAGACTGATAATTTGTACCTCAATTCATATCATTTGCAAAGCAGTTTAATGAGACATGGAATTTTTTTTTTTTTTTTTTTTTTTGGTCTTTTAGCCATTTCTTGGGCCGTTCCCGCGGCATATGGAGGTTCCCAGGCTAGGGGTGGAATTGGAGCTATAGCTGCCAGCCTACGCCAGAGCCACAGCAACGCAGGATCCAAGCCGCGTCTGCGACTTACACCACAGCTCACGGCAACGCTGGATCGTTAACCCACTGAGCAAGGGCAGGGATCGAACCTGCAACCCATGGTTCCTAGTTGGATTCGTTAACCACTGCGCCACGACGGGAACTCCAACATGGAATATTTTTAAAGTTCCATATACTTATATTACAAAGTATTTTGTATGTTTTATAATACATATTAAGTATAATTACTATTTATATTGTCATTAATATAATAGAGTTTGTATTTTAGTACTAGTCAAAGGGTAATTTTGGAGTTCCTGTCATAGCTCAGCAGTAGTGAACCTGACTAGTATCCATGAGAACATGGGTTCGATCCCTGACCTCGCTCAGTGGGTTAAGGATCTGGCGTTGCCGTGAGCTACTGATGTAGGTGGGAGACTTGGCTCAGATCTGGTGTTACTGTGGCATAGGTGGCGGCTACAGCTCCAATTCAACCCCTAGCCCAGGAACTTCCATATGCCCAGTGTGGCCCTAAAAAGACAAAAAAAAAAAAAAAAGGTAATTTTGATAATGAAATAAAATATGTTGGGAGTTCCTACTGTGGTGCAGCAGGTTAAGGATCTGGCATTGCCACAGCTGTGGCATAGGTTGCAGCTGCAGCTCAGATTCAGTCCCCGGCCCAGGAACTTCCATGTGCCTTGGGTGCAGCCAAAAAAGAAAAATAATATATGTGAAGTTGTAAATTAAGTGTGTATTACATAGTCGAATCCCCTAAATTTCACTTACTTTTCTTCTAGGAGACAGTATAGACTTCGGACAAAGTAGTGAAAAGCAGGAGATGGAATAGGTGCCCCCAAATATGCGTCCTTGAAGGAACCATTCACTGCAATCCCCAAAGGCTGTAAACTCTTAGATCTGAAGTGCACCCCATCGCCAGCCCTAACCTGATCCCCCATGAATTCCCGGCCACGTAAGCAAGTACTTCACTTGCAGCAAAATGACTTTTACATGCCAGGACCAGAAGGAAAAAGAACAATGAAAATTGAAATTCACCCCAAACAGCGACACTCAGGCCCGATTCACGGATCACACAAGTGAAGGGACATAAACTGTTTCCAGTTTCCCTCAACACTGAAAAGAAGAGCATGAAAGAGGTAATAAACTTCAGTTTATACATTTCCTGGGATTACACTTTCATGGATGATCATTTTATTTCAGAAATACTTCTTTTTTTTTTTTTTTTTTTTTTTTTGTCTTTTTGCCATTTTTTTGGGCCACTCCCGCTGCATATGGAGATTCCCAGGCTAGGGGTCGAATCGGAGCTATAGCTGCTGGCCTATGCCACAGCCACAGCAACACGGGATCCGAGCCACGTCTGCTACCTACAGCACAGCTCATGGCAATGCCGGATCGTTAACCCACTGAGCAAGGCCAGGGATCGAACCTGCAACCTCATGGTTCCTAGTCAGATTCATTAACCACTGAGCCACGATGGGAACTCCCAGAAATACTTCTAAGCCTCCCCTGTCAGTAAAAAAAAATATAAACACCTCATTGATGTACCAAACATGGCTGATGGCTCAAAGACCCCAGCCCACCTCCCAAAAAACATGTCTGCACCTGTCACTGGTATTTTTTTGTTTTTAATGTGATCCTGAAAGCTTTTACATTTCGGGGTATTTCCCGATCATATGGAAGTCCATTCTTCTAAATTACATCATACCCTGCTCTCCGTAGAGACAACATTTTAATGGAGTGAGAAAAGCAAATTACTGCTTGTGCATCTCTTGTAAAAAACTCCTTTCGCTTTACCCCCACTTCTGCTCTTTCATGTCTTTAACGTCTGCTGGAGGGAGTCGCTGTTCTTCAGGTGGCCTGGGGGTGAAGGATGTCCTCACACTTGTATTGTGTATCCCAGGTCCTCACTGCCTCTGCAGGAGACATGACTTCCACTTGCTGAGGTCCATGCGGGTACCGCCAGGATGTCCCTGGCGGTACCCAGGAGGCTTTGACACAAGAAGGGCCCCACACATGAGTGGCTATATCTGGGCTTTTTCTTCTCCTTTATTTAAAAAAAAAAAAAAAGCAAGAAACCCCATAATTTCCAGTTTAGAAATGAGACCACCTTAAGAAAGGTGAATTGTCTCCCTACAAATATTTTCTCCCTCTGTCCAAATCATGAGGCTGAGTCATGGAGCTATTCCACTTAAAAATTAGAAGTCAAGGAGTTCCCGTCGTGGCGAAGTGGTTAACGAATCCGACTAGGAACCATGAGGTTTCGGGTTCGATCCCTGCCCTTGCTCAGTGGGTTAACGATCCGGCGTTGCCGTGAGCTGTGCAGACGCGGCTCGGATCCCGAGTTGCTGTGGCTCTGGCATAGGCTGGCAGCTACAACTCCGATTAGACCCCTAGCCTGGGAACCTCCATATGCCGCGGGAGCGGCCCAAGAAATAGCAAAAAGACAAAAAAAAAAAAAAATTATAAGTAAAAACCCCAAGTTACTCAAGCAGGAATCAGCAAACTACACCCATGGGCCAAATCAGCCACACTTGTTTTTGTAAATAAAGTTTTATGGGTATTCAGCCACACCCAATTGTCGTACATAGCCTCAGTGCCTGCAAGGACCAAGTTGAGAATTTTCAGCAGAGATCCTACAGAGCCTACAGTCGTCCGTGTCTGGCCCAGGAAACACTTGCCAAGCCCGCCTTTAAAGCCCTATTATCTAACAGAAATATCATGCAAAGCACACATGTAGTTCTAAATGATTTAGTAGCCATATTAAAAATTAAGTGGGAGTTCCCGTCGTGGCGCAGTGGTTAACGAATCCGACTAGGAACCATGAGGTTGCAGGTTCGGGCCCTGGCCTTGCTCAGTGGGTTAATGATCCGGCGTTGCCGTGAGCTGGTGTAGGTGGCAGACGCGGCTCGGATCCTGCGTTGCTGTGGCTCTGGCGTAGGCCGGTGGCTACAGCTCTGATTGGACCCCTAGCCGGGGAACCTCCATATGCCACGAGAGCGGCCCAAGAAATAGCAAAAAGGACAAAAAAAAAAAAAAAAGAATGGAGTTAAGTTGTAGGACCCAGCTGGCATCACAAAGGATTACTTGGTGTGGGAGAGAAAAAACCTCCTCACATTTGGCAACAGAATGAAGTGTTTGTATGAATAATAAAGGAGACTCATAGGAAAGGAAAAACCAAGGTTTTAAAAAAAAAAAAATTAAGTGAAGTTTTATTGATATGTTATAGCCCAATAGATGCGAAATAGTTTGATTTCAGCAGATGATCTAATACTAAAGTTAGGAATGAGACGCTTTCCTTTTTTTTCTTTTTCTTTTTTTTTTTTTTTTTTTTTTTGTCCATACAAAGTTCTACTTCACGTGATAGTTGAGACTCACCGCAGTTCAGTAGCTTGGTAGTCAGTTGTGACGAGTAGTCACTACCGTTGGTCCCTGGGGGTTAAAGGGCATGCCCCATGAGAGGAGAAAAAGAAGAAGACAGTGAGTTGTTCAGTGAAGGCTCCAGCTTGACTCAAAAGACGTGTGTGATAATAGATGTTTGGCTCATTCTAAGTATATCCCCAGTGGTAGTTAGGATACACTTAAATCATCATTTGCTGTGTGTCCAACTTTCTAATATATCTGGCTGTCCTGTATGTTATCTGGCCACCCATGTCTCAGCCCCCTAAATTTCCTGTTTAGTAAAAATTCAAGTGGGCAAAGGAGAGGATTCTGTCCAGTGCCCTTCTACTCTACTCAGGGACCCCAACTCATTATTTCATTGGTTCTGGAAATTGCTGATGTGCACACACTCCCTGGCCTCGGAAACCAACGAATGCTCAATTCATCCTGCCCAGGGGCTGCCAGGGGTCACGCAGAAGGCCAGCCTCCACCCCTCAGCATGAGTCAGCAGTGCCATCACCAACCAGTAGGTCTGCAGGCTGAAACAAGAAGCATTCTTCCTCTTAAGAAGGTTTTGCTTTTAAAAAAAAAAAAAAAAAAAAAAGTTCCTACAAGGCTCTAGGAACACATGACACAGAAAAGAAAGAGGCCGCACAATGAAGAGTCAAAATAAAAGTGGACTACAGGAGTTCCCGTCATCGCACAGTAGAAATGAATCCGACTAGGAACCGTGAGGTTGCGTGTTCAGTCCCTGGCCTCACTCAGTGGGTTAAGGATCCAGCGCTGCCATGAGCTGTGGTGAAGGTCGCAGACGCGGCTCGGATCTGGCATTGCTGTGGCTGTGGTGTAGGCCGGCAGCTGTAGCTCCGATTTGACCCCTAGCCTGGGAACCTCCATATGCTGCACCCACGACCCTAAAAAGCAAAAAAAAAAAAGTTGACTACAAATAACCTCTGATTTTGGGGGGAAGGCGGGTGGGGAATGGTGACCATCCCCTTTCTGCTCCCGGGAAGGAAGGCCAGCCCTCTGGAAGCACTGAAGTGCAGAACTAAGGAACACAGAGCGAGGTGACCAGAGAGTACTATTAGAACATGAGAGCTGTCTGGGAACCCACACGAAAATCCACGTTGTGAAAGCCAAGCCTCATGTGTTCTGCTGTTTCTACAGTCAAAAAATGTAAAAATTGTTCGCTGCTCTTGAGGCCGTGCTAACAGAGCACAGGGTGAAAACGGGATCGTGTGGAACAGGGTGTCGTCTGGTGAGAGAACGGCTGGGTTTGGCAGCCGGGGACGCCACAGATGAGAGAGTCGCCTAGCAACGATCAGCAGCATGATCAAAGCTGTCTCCACAATTCCAACGAGTAAGCATAGACCCCCAAAAATGAAGGGGAAATGATCTCGTGACGGCCGCAATTATGCATTCTTTCCCTTGCTCATCTTGAAAAATCATTTGGGAGAAACCTTCCCACAGAAAGAACAGAGACCCTTTATGTCATACTTTTTCAATTTCATTTCCTTGCCGAGCTCAAGATTCAAAGCACTTCATCGATCCGCTATTTAAGGACTGCCCAAAAGAAATTTCTATGCAGAATGAAGCTTACCTTTTGGTTGGAACATTTTGTTTAATTGTGTGCACTTTAATGCATCCAAATGAACACTAAAATCCAGGAGAAGACTGAAATAACTCCACTCTGTCTGGAGACCCCAGGATTTTCAGAGTTCTCTGTGTTTCTCCTGTGATTTCAGCTTCCGGCCTCCGTTGCAAGAGAAGGCCTTAGGAGGACTTGAAGGGCATCCAGGATTCTGTGGACACTCATCAGCTTCTCACAGCCTCTCCATTTGGGTCCGTACCATGATCTAGTCTTATTTTCCTGACAGCGTGCCCACTTTATCTTGAGATTCTTTTATCCTACAAACCAGAAATCTCACTCCCAAAGAGAGAGCCCAGAATGCACCGAAAAAAGACAATAGCCTGGATCATGTCCATAGGCTTATAAACTAGTTCTCTCTGTACAGGGAAGACACTAAGTATATAGTTCATCAAATTCTCAAATGTGTAACTGAACATAAAGATTTCTTTCTCTCGTAGGTTAAAAAAAAAAAATAGACTGCCAAGTGTCTGTACTTTCAAGCCAATTTTAAGTTGTGCTCTATGCATTCTAGAATTCCTCAGGAAAGTGAAATACAATCATTACAGAAGTACTGACTGCCTCTGAACTGCACAGTTAAAGATGGTGAAAATGGTCAGTTTCGAGTTATGTATATTTTACTATAATAAAATTTAAAATTGAGGGAGTTCTCATCATGGCGCAGTGGTTAACGAATCCGACTAGAACCATGAGGTTGTGGGTTCGATCCCTGGCCTCCCTCAGTGGGTTAAGGATCTGGCCTTTCCGTGAGCTGCGGTGTAGGTCTCGGACACGGCTCAGATCTCGAATTGCTGTGGCTGTGGCATAGGCCAGCAGCTGCAGCTCCAATTCGACCCCTAGCCTGGGAACCTTCATATGCTGTGGGTGCGGCCCTAGAAAAGACAAAAAGACTAAATAAATAAAAATGAAAAATGAAAATAGAAATAGAAAAAAATAAAATAGAACCAAATAGCCATAGAATGTCACCCGTTACGTTGTGTTGATGGCAAGTCTTGTTCCTGCATTCCTGGCAGCTACCTGACGCCAAATCGGCGTTTCCTCCACGACCTTAAGTTCCAGAAATTGTTCTCTATGCTAAGTACATTTTTTGGCCCAACTGGCCATTCAGTCCTATATGTGAACAGGGCTATAAACTACATATGCTGTTAAAATACAAGATTCTCTAGACTCTTCACATCATAGGCCAGTTATTTTGCCCTTCACAGTGGCCAAACAGAATTCCATCTAAATATTGCCATACTAATATAGTTACATCTTTGAATTCCATGCCCACACTCATATTTCCCCTTCTTTATGGATAATCGTCAATAATTTCTGTGATGGGAAATTGCAGTTGTTATTTTCATAACCAAAATTTTTGGGGGGAGGTGCTTTTTAGGGCCTCACCTGCAGCACATGGAAGTTCCCAGGCTAGGGGTCGAATCAGAGCTACAGCTACCGGCCTACACCACAGCCACAGCAAGATAGGATCTGAGATGGATCTGTGACCTACACCACAGCTCAAGGCAGAGCTGGATCCTTCACCCACTGAGCGAGGCCAGAGATCAAATCTGCATCCTCATGGATCCTAGTCGGGTTCATTAAATGCTGAGCCGTGAGGGAATTCCCCAGTCAAATTCTTTAGTGAAGTTTTTGAGTCCCCCCCACCCCACCCCAGTGAGAGGTCACTTATGAGTAGGTATATTTTGACTTTTTTTAGGTTAGACATTCCATAAAAAGTTTCACTCATTTCCCATCTACGGCAGTGAATGGCTTTGGAGATAGTTTTCAGCTGTGTGCTCTCTTAGGCGGGGTCTGCACAGAGCAGTCTGTGGACTTGGGAGAAAGATGGCGGAGTCCAGAGAGGGTAGGGCGTTGCTGAGCAGAGACCTAATGAGACATGGGGGTGCAGGGGACTAGGACAGGCAGATCCATCCCTGGGGAGGGATGTGGGTCCTCAGCAGACCAGGGAAGAGGGCTTAGCTGGAGAGAGGGGTGCAGGCCGAGGGCCTTAGGTGATACCCAGATGAGAAGTGAGCTGCCACTAGAAGCTTTTAAGCAAGGAGACGTATGGCGGGGTACATAGCAGCCCTAAATACCTGTCCAAGTCCTTACTCCTGGCATCTCAGAAGGTAGCCTTGTTTGATAGAGTTCCCTGGTGGATTATCAGGTTAAGGATCCGGCATTGTCACCACTGTGGCTCTGGTGATTCCTGGCCTGGGAACAGCCACATGCCGCAGGTGCAGCCAAACCAAAAAAAAAAAAAAAAAGACAAACTTATTTGAAATAAAGCGTTTTGCAGACTTAATTAAGTTTGCAGATCTTGAGATGCGATCATCCCTGATTCACGGTAGGCCCTAAGTCCAATGGCTGGGGTCCCTTTGAGAGAGAGAGAGAGAGAGAGAGAGATTAGAAACAGACCAAAAAATCTCCGTGGAGATGGAGGCAGAGATCAGAGTGGTGGGTCCACAGGCCGGGGTGGCTGGCATCCAGCAGAGCCCAGAGAGGGCCGTGGGAAGGGGTCCCTTCCCAGAACATCCAGAGGAGCCAGTCTCGCCACACTTTAATCCCAGAGCTGTGGGGGAAGGCGTTTCTGCCATTACTACCCTCCTGCCCCTACCCCGGCTTCTGGTCATTTGTTAGGCGGCCCTTGGAAATGAACACAGATTCAGATCATCAAGTTTGCATTTCAGAAACTGCACTGTGGCTTCAGGGGAGGAAAAGAGCTTGAAGTAAAAGGGAGACAAGCTGGGAAGACTCATCATCCAGATGAAAATTGAGAAGACCCAGCCAGCCTGGCTGGGACGTGGAAGCGGAGGTTATGGAGGCAAAGGCCTTCCACAGACTCTCCACCTCGGGATGGGTGATGAGAATCGAGGACTGACCTACCCAGGAGGAGAGAGGGCCCAGAGGGAGATGTTTCCTGGAAAGAAGGGCAGCTGGGCCCCAGAGGTGGCAGCAAAGATGGGTGTGGATGCTGAGAAGACTCCTCATGGCCAAGTTCAGAAATGAATGACTTTCTCCCCCCCTCCGGCAACCATTAGGCAAGGTCATCTTTGGGAGTGTGCAGAGAAGGGGCTGGGGGCCGGCTGGGAGGTTGTGGCCCAGCTGGGACTGGAAGGTGGAGCAGAAAGCTGAAGGGGCTCGCAGCGTTGCTTGCTCTCAGGAGGGCCCAGTCGGGGTTGACGATCGTGATGTGTAATAACGTGAATTCACTTGGTTGTGCAATTTTTCTTTAGCAGCCATCAGCAGCTTGGACATGGACCAAGGACGGCAGATGGCCGGCCTGATTCAAGATCGGGCTTCCGCAAAGAGCAGTACATAACATTTCAGTTTGTTTCCAATATGAGTTGGACTGATCCGACTTCAATAAGTTCTCTACTGTAAACATCGGGTACAAAAAATACTCCCTAATGGATACACTGTGGCACTGTCGTCTGCTGAGCACTGTGATAGCCTGGAGAATGAATGTGAGGAGCACCGGGCCAGCAATGGTGAGTGACAGATGCAAGACGCCCCCCGCCACGCCTCCTGCCCCCCCCCCCCCATGTACAAGCAGTATGATTCCATGAACACAAAATCCATTCTGCCCAAGGGTGCATATGTGGAGTAAAACTACAGAGAAAAGCAAGGAGATGATTCTCCCTCAAGTCAAAAAGTGGTAACTTCTGATGGGGAAAGGTGGGTGGTGCTGAAGAGGCGGCATTCTCTCTCAGGACTTGAGTGATTACTGGTGGTTCCTTTTCTGCTATTCAGTAAAATACATGTATCGAATGCATTTCTAAGTCATAGGTCATATGTCATAATGAAAGAAGGGGAAAATCTCTGGGACTGCAATAGCATTCAACATCATTTTAATTCTCTATAAAATAAAGTTTCCTTAGTATTCTCCTCCCCCCCACCCCACCCCCGTGGCAAGCATTAGCAATCCAAATCAAATTTTGCTAAAAAAATAAAATAAAGTAAGTGAATTATTCATTTGTGGCCTTCAGGCCTGGCTAGGTCCAGGTGCTGAAATGCTACCTAATGGCATCTGTCTCTTTCACAACTTGGCTCCATGTTTCTCAGTGCCTCAGTGCTGTCTTCAGTCTCAAGAACTGATGAAGATGGATTTCTAAACAAACAAATCTCTTTGTTAGGAACTCTAGCCAAAGCCACATCTGGCTATCATCATGGGTCACAGACTCTTACCTAACCACTCACTGTAGCCAAGGAAGGGATATGAAATGCTCTCTGACCAGGCCTGGTCCCCAAGGCTCCCCTTGAAGTTTGCTATCACAGGGCCTGAGAGTGATAGTTGGGTGTTCCCTAAAGAAAATTTGTAAGACAGGGTGGACTTAGGAGCAGACAAAACCCATCACTGTCCACTGCATGCCTTTCCACCTTCGGTGCTCTCACCAAACAGTAATTTCCTTTCACTGCCTGCTCCTGTATTTCAAGCACCTCACACTTCCTTTCCAGCCCTTTCCCAAATAAAAACCAAAGGCAAACAAAATAAACAGAATAGTTCAAGCAAGATCCAAGAAGTTTCCATTGTGGCACACAGTAGGTCACGGACCCGACGTTGTCTCTGTGAGGATTTGGGTTCGCCTCAACTCAGTGGGTTGAGGCATTGCCACAAGCTGCAACATAGCTTGCAGATGCGGCTCAGATCCGGTGTTGCCATGGCTGTGGCATAGGCCAGCAGCTGTACCTCCAGTTTGACCCCAGCCCAAGAACTTCCATGTGCCACAAGCGCAGCCTTAAAAAGAAAAAAAGAGAGACCCAAGAATTTAGAAGGAAGCAAAATTTAGAAAGAATGCATGAAAGAAGCTATTTTTCCCAGCCTTCAGCCTCTCATTAATTACCTACTGGAGCTTTGGGTCAAAGCTTTTTATCAGCCCAGATATATAACTGCTAGCAGCTTATGGACAGTAGATTCCTGCTGGCATGATGCAGTAGATTAGAATGTGACATTCTGCTTGGCAGGACAGTGAAGGGTGCCAGAATGACCAGGCTCCCTCAGCTTTGCCCATCGACCAGCCCTTCTGTCTCAGAGCCTCAGGGGGACAAACAGAGCTCCCTGTGCTCCTTAAAGTGAATAAAGGAGAAGGGTCACTAGTGCCCTGGGAGTGTGCTGCACAAAAAAGATTTCCCCCAGAGGGAAAAGGCAAGCTGCCTACCAGTGACCAAGCCCTCTGGGGCTCCAAGCACCACTCCAAGATAATCACAACCAAGCAGGTCTCCAGAATCACGCCTGTGCTGCCGACACCGCCAAACTGCAAGGTGGATCTGTGCACATTTAAAAGCATCCTGAGAACACTCACTCCTTCCCGCCACCCTCCACTGGAACCAAGTGTTAATAAAAATCCACTGAAACGGAAGCTTCAGCCTCAGGACCTCTCCTTCCTCAGGAAGCCCGTGAGAGCAGAACCTCCACAGCCGGGATAGTTCTTGCCAATTAAAGCAACCAAGAAAGAGAAAAGTCTGTCTCTTTTTAATAATTACCAGTCATCATTTCACAGCAAAAGGCTTTGTGGTTTCTGTCACAGATGATCAGATTAAATTAACATCTTGAAAACCCACATGATTATTCCACAGATACACCTTAGGCTCCCTCGGAGGTGCCAAGCACTCTGACAGTCTCTGGGGGCCCCCCAGAGATACTGCTCCCGCCAAAAAAAAGGTATTCCCAGGAACCGTCGTCTCTAGCAGCATTTTCAGGTGACACGCAGGCGGTGGTGAAGATGGAATATTGGAGTAATCTCTTTTTTAAAATCGCTCATCTCCCGGAAAAGAGAATTAAAAATGCAGCTGTCCCATGGGCACAGGGCCCAGGACTGGCAGTTAACAGCCGCCCTTGCACCACATGGGGAGCTCCCTCCACTCCTCCCCCCACTCCTCAGCGGAGGCGTCCATAGCCCAGGTGCCAAGAGGGCACCGGGCGCCTTGCACCACATGGGGAGCTCCCTCCACTCTTCCCCCCACTCCTCAGCGGCGGCGGCGTCCATAGCCCAGGTGCCAAGAGGGCACCGGGCGCCCAGGCCAGGCTGCGGGAGGGAGGTGAGCTCCTTTCCTACCCTCTCTCCCTCTTCCCTCAACCTGTTAGGCCCTCAGAGGCATCGTTCCCCCCCACCCACCCCCGGACCTCCATTGAAATCCTCACTCCCAGGCACAGGACTCCCCAGCACAGGGCTGTATTTGGAACCTTGGAACCGGAGCCGTTAAAGAGGTGATTAAGTTAAAATGAAGTCATTAGGGTGGCCCTAATCCAACAGGACTAATGTCCTTATAAGAGGAGATGAGGACACAGATGCAGGCATAGGAGAGAGCATGTGAGGACACGCGGAGAAAAAGGCCAGGAACCAGCCAAGGAGAGGCCTCTGGAGAAACCCCCTGCTGCTGACACCTTGATCTTGGACCCTGGCCTCTGGGACCCTGAGGAGATAAATTCCTGTTGTTTAAGCCACCTGGCTGTGCTCCTCGGATGTGGCAGTCCTAGCAAAGCCGGTCCACCAGCCTGCGGGCCGAATGCAGGCACTCTCAGGGCTTTAGGAGCGCCCCTTTTTACCTCCCAGTTTGCACAGCCTAGGCAGGTACAGTGCAGGAGACGTCCCGCTCTTCAGACTGCAGTGATAGACTCTACTAAACCCAAGCATGTGCAGTGCCCCCCCACCGCACCTCCCCCCAAAAAGCTTACACAGGGCCACCAATCCTGTCTTCTCCCTCTTGGCTCCCCCTTCTCCCTCCCACAGACAAGTCCCCAGAGGGTTGGAAGGATTTTGAGATGTTGCATAACCTGGCTTGGAGGAGCCCATGGAGCTTTTGCTGAATCTGGCTTCACGTGATGCTAACAGATTGTGAACTATACATGTGCCAGTTTCCCCCTCTGCCAGACCATTTTTAAGTTACGTGTGCACAGAATGGCATTTAAAGGCCTTACATTTCTCTCAAAGGAAAGAAAAGAATGAAAAATAGCCCACGAGGCTCACAAAATGTGAGCCAGAGCAGCTGATGCAAAGTTTGGGGTGGGTTTTGTTTGGTTTTTGTTGGGGGGGCAGGGCTTTGCTCCTGGGTTTTGTTGTTTGCTTTGGGCCTGAAAGAAGGGAGCAGGGAAGAGAAGAGAACCAGGTTACAGGCAAGGATTCAAGAAAGTCATTTCTGAACTAGACAGGGAGGGCTCAGGCCTCCTGGAGGCCAACAAGGGTGAGCAAGTTTCCAGGGTCCCCTGAGCAAGCTTTGGGGGTCCCTACTCGATGACCCTGCAGGCAGCACAGCTGCTGGGGCTCAGGACACCCAGCCTCCACCTCAAAACCACCCTCTCTCAGTCTGTGGACATGTGGTTGCTTTTAAAAAAAAAAAAAAATGTTTTCTTAAGAAGACTTCCTGTTATGTTCAAGGAAGGCTTGGGCCGTTTTATTATTAAGCAATTTTCTTTTTAAGTTTAAAAAAAAAAAAGCCACATTTCCCCCAGACTAAAATCTGCCTTACTCAAGCATCCATGTCTTAAATCTCCTATTTTCTTAAGCCCTTAATTAAACCTTCCAAGAGCTCGCCCATGTTTAATTTGCATTCTGAAACAGAAAATCTAATGTGTTTTAACGTTGTCTGCTTCAGCCGAAAAGGAAACTGTAAATTTATACAGTCTGGTTTTTAAAAAAAAATTGGCAATTGCATCCTAATGAGTCAATGGGGTTCCAACGCCCAGGTCCTTAGCCTCCCATTCCCCCCCCTTCCTGCCCTCCTCGCCTCCCTTCTCCCTCACCGCCTACTTTTCATCCTCTCCACCCTCCGAGCCCCCCTCCAGCTCTACTTCCCCCCTCCCCCTCCGCCTCCCTTCCCCCTCCCCCTCCGCCTCCTCTTTCAACTCCCTTTCCTCACCGCCCTCTGCTCCCTTCGCCTTCCGCCCCCTTCCCCCTCCGCTCCCTCCCCCTTGCCCTCGCCACCTTCCCGCCGCAACCCCAAGTTCCCGCTTCCTCCTTCCAACTCCCTCCCCCACTCCCACCCCCTTCTCCCCTCTTCCCCCTCCTCCCCTCCCTCCTCCCATCCCCCCTCCCCCAGCCCCTCGCGGGGGGGGGGGGGGAAACAAGCCAGGAAAGGTCACGTGGCCTCTTCGGCCCGGGGCCTGGGGAGGGGCGGCGGCCGAACCTGTTCTTTGTTAAGAGGTCAGCACCAGCTTCCAGCGCCGCCGGGAAGGAGTTACCGACGACCTTCCAAGAGCGGCGCACTCGCAACCCCGGCCCCTCCCCCACGCCTGACTGCCCGATGCTCTCTAAAAGCTCAGTTCCCAAAACTCTGCTCCGGCTGAACGTTTCCTCCCAGGGATCCTAGGGCCCTCGGGAGGGCGGCGGCTGCGGAGAAACGGGAAAGGGGGGCCGAGGCGTTGGGCTTTGGAGGTGTGGCAGGAAGGTCCGGGGATAGATGGAGGGGGAGCGACAGAGGTAAAGAAAGGGGGAGCTTCTCAGAGGCGGAGAGGCCTGTGGGAGCCCTTGGAGACGGAGGTGGAGGATCTAGGGAAGGGAAAATCAGACCCCAAATTCCAGGGCTCTCTGTCCTGCGGGTGGATACCACACGGCTTCTCTGCATTTCTGTTGAATGTCAAAAAGATGAAGTTCCCGCCACCCCGTTTGAGAGCCACGCCCGCTACCCAGCCCTATAATTAAACTTCCAGTAGGGCCACGGCGGTGTCTGGGCCCTGGAACCGCGTGCGCTGCGTACCAGACCGGTGAATGGAACCTCCGAAACCGCCGGTACAGTGTAATCTTGATGAGAGAGGATCGCAAAGTTCATTCTTAAGCCACCTGATGAAATCTTGGTCACTTTACTGAGGCTTTACCGCTTACAGTGTTAAAGAATGTTCATGCTTCCTACTATTAAACCCAGCATAGCCAATTTTCTGTCCGAGCAAATAAAAACTCCCAGACAAAACCAAGGGTAACATTTGCGTGCATAACATGTTTTTCTCTGCAGAAAGAAATGTTCCATCCACACATGGGAGGGGAGAGGAGAGGTGCAAAAAAAGTGGGACTCGCGCTGTCCACATAGCTTAGCGCGCTGATTTTGTTACTTAGCTTTAAAAATATTTTTCTAGGTCACTAAATATTTTTCAAAGGCATACTTTTAATGATGGCTTGAAGTTCCCCTGTATGGGATTTTAAATGCCTGAATGTATTAACCCTTCCCCTGTTGCAGAGCATTCTTCTTGTTTAACCCTGAAGAAATACAGCCTCAATTACCTTGTGTGTCATTACACACCTTACCTCCTCAGTGCAAAAACATGAGTACAGTTTCGTCCTGCCATGAATAAGTGTGCTGGCTGCTTGCTTTGGGGTTGTCTGGAATTCCTGTTTGAAGCTTTCCAGTGTTACAGGCAGAAAAAACATTGACCAAGTTTCCAAGCCAAGAGCCGCTTCTGGTCCTCTGAGATCTCAGATCCGAGACGAGGTTGGCCTGAAGGGGGATCAGGGATGCTCCAGATGCCTGAAGCGTCTGAAAATACCCGGGAAGCCCAGTCTTGGAGAAGGAGCCCCGATGGGAAGCTCTCTCTCTCTCAGAACACTGTTTGCCACGTTCCCTGGGATATCCAGCAAAGCTGAAAGGTTCGTGGTGAGGACTGGCAGTTTCCCCTCTGTTGTTTTCCTGTTAAATAGGTAGTTTTTGTGTTTACAGACACATGCACTTGTGTGTGTAAGTGCCTTTTTAGGACCTGCAGCATATGGAGGTTCCCAGGCTAGGGGTCTAATCAGAGCTACAGCTGCCAGCCACAGCCACAGTCACAGCAACTCCAGATCCGAATGGCATCTGCAAAACCTACACCATAGCTCACGGCAGTGCCAGATCCTTAACCCACTGAGGGAAGCCAGGGATCGAACCGGCCTCGTGATAGATGCTAGTCAGTTTCATTTCCGCTGAGCCACAGTGGGAACTCCACGTGCACATTTTAGAGAGAGGGTGGATATCACTGATACTGTATGAATTGAGTGACTTTAAAGACACAAAACTGTGTGGCAGGACAAGGAGGCATCACAGTGAAAAGACATCAGTCCCTGCCTGTTAACGACAGACTTCACACCTGGGAGCCCTCAGGATAACGGGCTGGAATGAGTCCTTCTTTTTGAGCCCATCGTCATAAGCT
This sequence comes from Sus scrofa, assembly GCF_054392235.1. NCBI lineage: Eukaryota > Metazoa > Chordata > Mammalia > Artiodactyla > Suidae > Sus > Sus scrofa. The sequence goes on from NC_139401.1 coordinate 9,233,065, forward strand.
ACCTCTTCCCACACTTCAGCGTGGACTCAGAAGAGATGTGAGAACAGTGCACAGCCTTTCATATCACAAAGCAGGATCCCTCCACGTCTGTCTGCATGTGGAGAACTCATTTCAGAGCCATTCTTGTATCTCTACAGAACACACACCTAGTGAGATTTTTGTTCTTTTAATCAACAGTTCTGATATTACAGTGACCAGTCGTGTATATCTATCCGAGAGAAGAGAAGAAATATCTCCGCACAGACTCCTGGATGAATAAAAGCCAAAACTTGGAAACAACCCAAGTGTCCATCAGCAGATAAAAGGATGAACAAGACATGACCCGTCCATACAATGGAATATGAGTCAGCCTTAAAAAGACACGAAGTACTGATTCAAGCTAAAATGTGATGGCACCTCAGAAACAGTATGCTGGGACACAAAAGGCCACCTGTTATTTCTATCAAATAGAAATGTCCAGGAAAGGTTAACCTATAGAGGAGTTTCTGTTGTGGCTCAGTGGTGTCAAACCTGACTGGCATTCATGAGGATGCAGGTTCAATCCCCGGCCTCGCCCAGTGGGTTAAGGATCTGGCTTTGCCATGAGCTGTGGTGTAGGTCCCAGACGCGGCTCAGATCCCACATGGCTGTGACTGTGATGTAGGCTGGCAGCTGCAGCTCCAAATTGACCCCTAGCCTGGGAACTTGGATGTGCCGCGGGTACAGCCCTAAAAGAAAAGATTAACCTATAGAGACCTAAAGAGGCAGGGGGTGGCTTAGAGGTTGTTGCCAGCTGTAGGAGGGGAGGAAGGGGGAGTGGCGGCTAGTGACAACCACGTTTCTTTTGAAGCTGATGGAAATGTTTGAAAACTGAATTTGTAGTGGGAGTTTCCATTTTGCCTCAGCGAGGTACAAACTCAACTAGTATCCATGAGGATGTGGTTTGATCCCTGGCCTCACTCAGTGGGTTAAAGATCTCACATTGAGCTGTGGTGTAGGTCACAGACACAGCTCGGTTCCGGTGTGGCTGTGGCTGTGGCATAAGCTGGCAGCGTCAGCTCTGATTTGACCCCTAGCCTGGGATCGTCCATATGCCTCGGGTGCAGCCCTAAATAAATAATAAAAAATAAAACTAGATTTGTAGCCATGGTTTCAAAACTCTAAATATACTAGGAAATAACGACACTCAATTGTACATTTATCGTGATGGATTTATGTAAGTTGTATCTCATAAAACCATTTTTTAATGCAATGGTACAAGGCAGTTTTTGCAGGTACAGTCTCTAAGTGAAAAGAGGTCTCTAAACACAGACCTTTTAAAGACAGAATACCTTCAAAATAAGCCACCCTGGAGTTCCCTCGTGGTGCAACAGGTTAAGGATCTGGCATTATCACTGCAGTGACTTGGATTTGGTCCCTGGCCGAGCAACTTCCACGTGCTGCGGGCGCAGCAAAATAGTAATGATAAGCCACCCCAACCCTAACCCTAGCACTTGGTAGATAATCAGCGGCAGACGCTGGCCTTTTCTTGGAGACGTTTCTCTGCCACCCTGCTCCTCGCTGGGATCTGGGCCCTCCTCGCTGTGTGAGTACACGTGGGCTCAGTCCTCCTCGTCTTCCGTGCCGTCCTGCGTCCTGCCCTGTGGTGCTGTGCTTGGCCGCCTTTCCCAAACACCCTGCAAGATACCCCAGGAATCGATCTCATTGGCGATTTATGCAGTTAACTCCCACTCCTGAGGCTCAGGTCTTCCTCCAAGGAGACTCACACAGTTAGCTGAACTCGTTTGTTCCCTTCTTTCTGAATAAGCCAGCATCACAGTCAGAAGCACGCTGTCCGTGGAACCCAGGACCCACCCACATATTTATGTGTGGGACCAAAGCGCGAGACCAGCCTTACGCTTACAGTAAGGCCTTTCCTTGTTCCACGCTTTTTTTTTTTTTTTTTTTCAGTGCTTGTATTCACAACCAGCTAATTATCTGAGCAACTCTTTGTCCTCTTTCTGGAAAATATTGATCCACGGGGGTCTTAGGCGGTATGTGGAGACCTGTTGGTTGTCACAAATGGATGGGACTCATGGATAGAGAACTCTCAGGCCCCCAGTGGCCCCGGTGCCAGGGCTGAGGAACTCTGATCTCCAGGCTCCAAGTTCCTAGCGGGTGAGGATCCACTAACCAGGTCTTGAGGTTAAAGCAGAAACAGGCTGAAGGAAAGCTCTCCATAAATGATGAACGCGACCTTGTTCATGACTCTTCTTTCTGCTTCTTGACGTGCTCACCTTCTGTCCTCTGAATCCAGTGCAGGCGCTTTAGGTCCCCCGCCAACTTAGCTCACGACTCGAGGCTAAACCGTGTTGTCAGTATTTGCACTCAGTGGATTTGCACAGGCGTCCATCCACGGAACTCAGGTTCAAAGGTATTTGTGGTTGCCTGAGAACACCACTCAGTCCCCCTGATTCCAACCAGCTTCTTCCGCAGGGGGGCCGGTTCCCAGGGGAGTGGGGGTCTTTGTTTTGGGGGCCTGAGATTGCTTCCTTTGGCTTTGGGTTCAAACTGTTCTGAATGAAGGCCCACTCTGCCCACACGCCGTCCGTGGCCTGAGGGACAAGGGCCTAGCTCCCCACTCTGCCCGGTGAGTGTGCCCGTGTTGTCCCTCTTCCTGCCACTTGGCTCCCATCTGCCCCCGGGCCTCCCTCATGCGGCTCCCTCCTGCCCTGCCTTCTGCTCCTTTGGAAAGTTCCTCGTCTCCAGCCCTGCTCCAACTCTCTTGAGAACCCAGAAACCATCCAAGAGGCAGCGCATGGGGCTGCTTCTACTTCTGGCCCCACTCACCCCACACCTAAATCACACATCCCCTGAGCTTTAAAAACACCTACTGCCTGAATCCTACCACAGGGATCGGGTCTTTTTTTGGTCTGGGATATGACTCACCTATCAGAATTTTTAAAAGCTCCTTGGGGATTGTCACATCCAAGGCTGGGGTCCCTTTCACCCCCTTGTTCGTTCCCAGTGCACCACTGCTGCATTTCTTTGCTCTGCTCCCTTTGGAACCACTCGCAGAACTCTGGGTTTCTCTCTCTTTTACCTTGTAGGTGACTCTTTGCGGAGGCATTTTCCTAGAAATTAATATTCTAGATTTTGATTCATGGAGGCTTCTCCTAGGGAAGAAATAGTGCCTGATTCTTGCTGGGGGAATGGATTTCGGGAACATTTCCTTTAAAATATGTGTTTGATTAGGTCAGCTCTGCACTGTTGGCATCTGAGACTGGCCCATGCCCTGTGCGCCATAGGTTGATGAGCAGCTTCTCTGGTCTCCACCATCAGATGCCAGCTGCACCCCCAGCCCCGAGCTGTGCAGTCCCAATGTCTGCAGACACTGCCCGTGAACCTGGGGGAGCAAAATCACCCCGGTTGAGAACCGCTGACTTACAAGTATACAGAAGTATGTTTCTGCTCTGCTGATCTTGAACTTCCTTTAAGAAGGTGCTTTTTCAGAGTACCCATTGTGGCTCAGCAGGTTAAGGACCCAACGTTGTCGTCACTGTGAGGATATGGATTCGATCCCTGGCTTTGCCCAGTGGGTTAAGGACCTGGCGTTGCCACAAGCTGCAGCATAGATCACAGACACAGCTCAGATCTGGCGTTGCTGTGGCTGTGGTGGAGGCCGGCAGCCGCAGCTCCGATTCAACCCCTAGCCCAGGGAGTTGATATGCCGCGGCTGTGGCCCTAAAAAGAAAAAAAATTTTTTTTTTTTTCAAAATGTTTTTCAGTCTTATTTAATTCCAAAACAACTGCGTTTTGCTGAGGTGGGAAAGAGGGGGCCATAGCAGACCCACTGGAAGAGGAACAACCGGGAACAGGGCACACAGTTGAGTGAAATCAGCAGAAGCACGATCTGGGGGTTGTCTCCCCGCCACCCACCAAGGCTCAGGCCTTGCTTTGCAGGAATCCACAGGGCTGGTCATGGGCCCGGGCACCTCCCGAGTTCACTTCTGCCTCCCAGCCAGGCCAAGGCGAGTTCCTCTCTCTGGGCGGCATGTGGTCCTTCCCTCACCAACCCTCGGCTTCCACACACCCTCAGACACCCGAGGGACGCGATGTGGCCAGGTCAGGAACAGTTTGTCACTTCTGCGTGACGGGGCACCATCAGGCACAGTGCCCTCCGAGCTGGTCTCTGTGCAAAGCTGTACCAGGAAAACCAGATAACGACGAAGCGTTTTAAAAAATAAACGGAGCGTCAGTGGCATTTTAAACATTTGCAACATTTCTGGAACTATGTTAGGAATTTCAGAAGCGACTCTGGCCCTTGGCTTCTTCCTCCTGAATTGTTGGCGGGGACGTGCGCCAACCTCGCTCCCTTTCTCGGACTCGTGTGCAGCACCCTGCCGTGTGGACATGTGTCCATGTGTGACTTACACAGAGACTCGCTGCATGAGCCGCAGAATGGAAACGCAGGGGCCTTTGTTCTAAAGCAGGACAAAGGCGGTTTCCTTGCTCCTGCAGTCTCTCTTGACCTGTCTTGGTGTTTCTGCCTCCGGTGTCCCACTTCTCTGGGCACAGCATACTCACAGGGGGGCCCTCACAGGTGCCAGGGCACCGTGACTCAGCAAATGGCACTCAAGCCTGATGACCCCAACCACGCCCCCCCAGCCCACCCCCACCCCCCACCCCCTGGGCAGAGGTAGCAGCTGTCCTGGGCGTGGGCAGGAAGTGGGCGCCACCGAGGGCCCATCCTGAGGAGCCTCCCAGCCCCAGGTCCACACTCCGTTATCCTCAGACTTCACTTCAAAAACACACACTCAGAGATAAAATTATGATGGCTTTCCATATGGCAGCTTCGGGGTATTAGACCCCAAGGCAGGGCCCCATGTAAGCATGGGACCTTGTGCCACTGAAATGTCACATGGCCACATACCTGGCACTGATTACTCCTAAAGCAGCAGCCAATCTTTTTTAGAACTAAATAAAGGATGAAGAAGACATTTTCCAAGTCACAAGATGATGCAATAACCAGTTGCCCAAATAATTTTTTTATGAACAGAATTAGCATTGCAAGCACTTTTGTTTTTCTCAGCTGCCAGATTCTTCTCTCACATTGCTAGTCTCTATACAGTGAAAGCGTGCAGGATACATTTAAAAAAAAAAACAGCTTCCTTTTTTTGTAGTTCCTGCCATGTATTTCTTGATTGATTTGTAAAGCAGCCAAAAAAGAAGGAGGAGTTGTAGTTTGTATTGAGACTGGAATATAGACACTTCACAAAAGCAAGTTATCCGTTGCTCAAAATACAATGAACTCGCTTGCAGGGAGTCTGAAAGGGCCTCCACAGTGCTGATGAAAGGGGAAAGGGTGACGGTAACAGATTGTCACCAGGCTCAGCCCCTTCTCATCCAGTGTTTTGGTGTTGGAACCTTGAACCTGCTGCGCTGGAATCTGCCCAGCCTCGAGGACCAGAGCCCCAGGGCTGCTGTCTTGGGCATCTGCCTTTGTAACAAACACCCCAGATGGCCTGACACACTCACCCTGGGACAAGAAGCACAGCCCAGCCACAGCGACTGGACTGTCACTACACCCAGAAGCGGGAGGAGCCCCTTGAGCTCGGGCTGCTGGGTGGGGTACCAGGCCACGGACACACTCGTCTGAAGGTGTCCCCACCCGCCATGGAGGCGTGGAGTCACAGAGCAAAATGCCGAGGGCGTGGGCACCCAGCTCCTGGCCCTAAACTCACACCTCCCCGGCCCCCCTGGGTTCAAGGCACACATTCCAGAAGCTCCACCCCAGCGTCACCTCCTGAGCCAGTGCTGAGAAACACAAAGGCTCTTGGTGCTTGCCTGTTTACCGTCCCTACGTGCCACAAGCGAGGAAATGCCAAATGCAAAGACCGTGTGCTCGGGAAAGGCCCTCCTGTCGTCTTAGCAGGTGCCCTTCCTAACTTTAAAAAACCTTCCACCTGCGAAATGTTTGTGTTGGATTTTGGAGACCAGAAACTGCCAATTTGGTCAGTTTTCTTCACTCTTTCTTAGACACGACTCTCTGTAGTTGCAAACATCTTTCGCTGGGGGAGGGGTGGATAATTTGCCCTGGACTCAATGGACATTTGCTTCTGACAGGCCTGAACACCATCTCCCCATCGCATCGGTTCACCCAGCTTGCCCCCATCGCCTCCAGGACACACACGGGAAGGAGCTGCTCCCTGTTCTGTCAGCACGTTTGTTTGTCAAAGGATCCCATCTAGCGACACTTGGCTCTCGTTCCCTGAAATTTTTTGCCCCAGGTGGTGGGTTGCTTTCATTTAAACTTCCAATACACTTTTAAAATACAAGGGCACCAAGAAGTCCTAAATGCAAGCGAGAAAAAGATAGGTGTAGGGCAAAAGAGGAAGAAAATTAGAAGACGGTGCCAATAACTGCTGAGAAGCTTTCATCAATTCTGCAAGACGATGACAACGGTGAACAACCCGGCAAGTGTTTCGGAGAAACGCACAGGAAGCAAAACCCACTGCGAGCCGGTCGGAGCTGGTCTTTCACAGTGTAAACTCCTTCAGGCAGGGGAGTTGTCAGAGCCCTTCTGTAACCCACACACTCCGCACAGACGATGCCTCCATCCCACCCTCCAGCAAAAGACTTCCAGGCAGGTGTAAGGGGACAACACTGCTTTGAAGCAAACCAAACACCCAGGCCGTGCGTGCGGGGAAGGGCAGGAACAAACCGGGCTCTTCCCCAGGGTGGCTGGTCTTCGTTTGTGTCTTTCATCCCCCTGGCTTCTGGTTCTCCATCTTTGAGTCAGCAAAGAGGAAATGGCAGGGAACTCTGCAGGGACACTGCGATAGGGGCAGAGGCAAAAACGCAACATCTCTCCTGCTCTTTACTCAGAAATCTTTGCTTGATGTAAGGAGGCCCCGTTCAAAGCGAAGGACTCTTTGGAGATCCTCCAGATAAGCAAGAGACACAGAGTAAACCAATTCAAGGTCAGGCGGACGGGGTTCTGCTGGGCTGGGTTTGGCAGCGCAGCCCCCAGCTCTTGGGTACACGCGGGCGTCTGGTAGCTGGGTGTCTCTGCCCAAGAGTCACTTTGCATAAGGATCGAAGGTGCAGGGGAGCGTCAGCCAAGGACAGCTGCCAAAAATAGCCGGCTTCCAGGGCTGCAGAGGATCTGCAAGAGCAGCGTAAAAGGACCCACGTCACATCAGTCAACCCATCCATGCCAGGCAGGGGGCTAGGTTCTAAAACACCCCTCAGGAAGCGTTTTAGGACGCGTGTTCATCTACTGGAATGCAAAGTGCAGCTGCAGTTCAACCAGCTGAAAGAAAGAAAGGTGCATTTCAGAAACTCAGCATCTCTAGTTGAGAACCACTAGGGTAAGATGACTAGTAGAGCAAACCAGCCCAGTTAGCATCCTGAGACAGCCTGCTCAGAGTCTCTGGGGTGGAGGTGGGGTGCGCGTCACTCAGCCCTGTAGGGACCTGGATCTCTTCCATCTTGGGCTCTGCCGTCCACCAGCCTCTGCATCCTCAAGTCTAACAGGGGAGATGAGAGGCGGTGGCAGGCGAGGGAGCTTCCGGAAGAGCCAGAGAGCACGCCTCTTCCCCCGTTCCCTGGCCAAGACTGTCAGGAGGCCTCTTGCAACTGCAAGGGAGGGGGGAATGCCAGCCGGCTTCATGCCCAGCAGAAACCAGAAACAGTAATGGGGTTTGACGAGGGCACGTATGCTCTGTCACACATAAATGCTTGTAAATGTCCCCTCTCCCTCGAAAGAAATCTCTGGAAAGATACACACCAATCCAGGCATGCAAACAGTTGGGGAGGGCAGCTGGGCGTCTGACAGATGGGAGAGGGCAGGACGGTTGCTTTTCCCTCTCAGACCTCTGAGTTTTATACCACAAGCGTGCATCCCTGTTAAAGAAGAATGGATTCTCACTTCACGTCTCAATAATGAAAATAATGAAAGCTCAATGCACACAACCCCCCAAGTGGACATAAGTACTTTCGCAGGTGAAGGTAACATGACGTGTGTTCTGGAAGGCCAGACTGTTGTCTTCTGAGGGGATCAAAGACAGAACACTGCAGATGCAGGCAGTGTTCTGAAGAGGTTTTCACCAAAATGGACCGTACCTGCCTTTTCAGCCAGTCTCCCATCTCTTCCAAAGGAAACAGAACCACCTTCTGAAAACTGGGACCAAATCGAGTCTCTGTGAAAACATAGTATTAAAACAGCTCGGAAAGATGTTAGCAGAATTCAGGATTGTAAAAACGTCTATTTCACATGAGTTTCCTCTATTCCAGTTTGAAAGGTTCTTGCTATAATAGGCATTCTTATTAGGATTGCTAAGCATGTCTTGCTTCATGTTCACAAACAGATAAACAATATAGAAAGGTTGTTTTGGAGATTTGCAATTCTTGCTGAAGGAAAATCCCCCACTAGAACTTTCGCACACTTTGTTTCTGGTAGAATCCTAGGAGATAACAGACGTTGTTTATAGATGTGATGTTTTGCTGCTTTTTGCCTTCTTTCCTGATCATCAAAGTCCTTGCCAGAGGTCTCCCCTCCACCTCCTCCTCAGTGTTTCCAACTCAGTTGCTGGCTACAAAGGAGAAATGCATGGGCTTGTGTTCTCATGGGGCAGAGATGAACAATTCTGTTTGCTCCACCAACAAGACTACTGAAATTGACAAAGTCAGACTTTTCAGTTAAGATTTTTTTTTTTAAGTTTTTAAATCTCTGAAAACACTGCTGTTTTTGGAGTCAGAAAATAAATTTCAGGGGACTCCTCTTGTGTTCACACTAGATTAAAATTTTAGATCCTTTAGAATATTTCTATCCGTCGACTCTTTCTGCATAACAAACATCTCCAAAATTTAACAACTTAAAACAACCAGTCTTTACTTAGATCGTGATTCTGTGGGTCAGACATTTGAGCTGGATTCAGCTGAGTGGCTGGACCCAGTCTTGGTTGAGCTCAGTCACGAATCTGTTGTTCATTTCCAGACAGGTGAAGACTGGTGCCTCATCAGATGGCTTGTCTCTGCCCCACGTGGTCTGCCCCCCTCCCACAGGCCAGTCAGGGTTCTGAGAGAGAAGCGGAGCCCAAGGCCTTTTAATATCTAGGCCCGGGCCTCACACATTGTCCGTGCTATCACATCTGATTGTCAAAGCAAGTGGCAAGGCCAGGCCAGATTCAGAGGAAGTGAAAGTGACCTATTGATGGGGGCCATTCCAAAGTCATGCTGAGAAGAGGCATGCATACAGGTAGCCGTGAAGGATCAGGGCCATTCTTCTCTTCTGCAATATTATTTGTCTCTACCGTCCTAATCACCTTCTCCTAAACGGATGTTTTTAAAAGTCAACCCTGTAAAGAAGAATGGGGCAAAAGAGCTGAAAAACAGAAATCTCCACTGGATTCCGATGTGACACAAGCTCTGATATCTGAATGGACATTGTTTGTTTGTTTTTCGGTTGTGCCCTCGGCCTGCACATTTTCCTGGACAAGGGATCACACCCATGCCACAGCAGCAACCCAAGCCCCTGTCGTGATAATGCCAGATCCTTAACTTACTGTGCCACAGGAGAACGCCTAGGCATTGTTTTTAAACTTTGAAAAGTCCAGCTGTATATCTGTCCTCAAAATATAACCTTGACCATCAGATTCTTTCGTTGCTCCCAAAGCTACCCGTTTCGTTGCTTGGTAAGATAACTACCTGTCTCCTGCAGCCATGGGAAAGTACATTGATGGTTATAGAGATAGTGCTGTTGTGGCAATGGAAAAAAATGTTGATTCGATATAAGGTTTCCATAGCTAAAGCTCATGGATGTTGAACAAAACAGCCTCATTGTTTTTGTATTCCATTCAAAATGGAAAGAGGGGGGAGAGACTTTATTAAATGGAAAAAGAAAAAAAAAAAAGCAGTAAAAGAGAATCCTCAATGCCTTGTTCATGAGTAGGAGGTATTAACCAAGAATAATGAAAGGGAACATAGGCAGCACTGCCCCGGTGAAAACTGAGTGCTTCTGCAACAACTGAAACTGACTCACGCCTAAGAGCCGCTTCCGCCTCCTCCGTCCCACCCCCACCACCCCGGTCCCGCCACTTCTCGGGCTCTCGGATTCACTAGCCACACGTGGTATGATTTTCTAAAGCATCACAGGGGGATAGGAGAGCATTGCGAAAGGATTTCCTTATGTTTGTTTATGTTGGCAGCACATTTCCAAGAGGTAAAAATACCCAACCCCCTTCATCCCCAATATGTTTGGTGTTAAAAAAAAAAGAGAAGAAATGCTTTTGGAGGTTGGGAGGGACGATTACACGTGACCAAACCTGTCTTAAAGGCATCGCCCATGGAGTAGACTCCAAATGTCTGAGGGAAAGCCAGATACAATGGAGAAATGACATTATGAACCTCTGAACCAGTATGTACTTCCTCCTTTTTCTTTTAATTAATTTAATAAATAATGTATTGCGCACTTAAACTGAAAAAGACATTGGGCTCCTTGCGAGGGAACCATAGAGATTAATAAAACATAGCCCTTTCTCTCACGATTATAATTTATCAGGAAAGAGAAGCAGTTGCTAAAGAACAGTAACACAAGTTGAAATAAATAGAGTCCAACCTCATTATTCATGGATTGCCAATAGAATTATTTGTTTAAATCAATACTCGTGGTGTCCTCGCAGTTACTCGAAGACACATACGCAACGGTAAAAATTTTTTAGTTGCTTGACAAGCGTGTTCCCAGCTGAGGCTTTTTTCACAACCTGTTTAGTGCCGGCGTTTTTTTGCCTTTTGTGTTTTGTTGATTTCATCATTTACTATGACTCCCTAGGGCGTTCCTGTCGTGGCTCAGTGGAAACAGATCTGACTAGCATCCATGAGGACACAGATTCGATCCCTGGCCTTGCTCCGTGGATTAAGGATCTGGCATTGCCGTGAGCAGTGGTGTAGGTCGCAGACGCAGCTCAGATCCCACATTGCTGTGGCTGTGGCACAGGGCAGCAGCTGCAGCTCCGGTTCAACCTCTAGCCTGGGAACCTTCATATGCCCCAGGTGCAGCCCTAAAAAGACAAAAAAATATATACGTATATATATAACTCACTAATGTTAATGTGCTGTCTCGTGTCTTAAGTACAAGATGGCTGTGATGTGCCTTACTGGGAAAATACATGTGTTAGATGGGCTTCCTCCACTATAAGCTCTAGTGTTGGCCATGAGTTCAGGGTGAATCCATCAGTGACATTTATTTAATAAGGTGTCTCTGTACAGGAAAACGCACAAACCAAGCTTGTGTGCTGATTGGTTGGTGTGATGTTGTGACCGGAGGCTCACAGGAACCTAACCCTGTTTTGCTCCTGGGAGCAGTGGTTCCGTCGTCACTGATTTGATGTTCATGGCCGCCTTGTAGAACATCACCTCTGCAGAGAATGAGAGTCACTGGATTTGTCACAAGAATGCATGAAAGGGTGTGTGTCACGGGGGGACAGCTAAGATGCTCTGGATGTTCAGAGACAGCTTCTGGTTGAAGGAAACTGGAAGGATTCACTGCATGAGGAAACACACGAGCAGACTGAGTCACTTGGGGATTAAAAAATTCGGTTATGCCTGCCTGCAGGGTAGACCAGCAGGAGCAAAATCAGAGGCCGTGGAGAACCCTGGTTTGCATCCTGCTGAAGAGCATTAGTCCCAAGACCAGACCCTCTATATCCTCATTGCAGGTCTATGACTTGAGGGATCCATGGTGTGACCTCAGGTAAGTTACTCAGTTTCCAGTGAAGTGGGTGAATAATCGCATCTCTCTCACAAGGTTGCTGTCAGGATTAAAAGCTGTTACACCTTAGAGCTCCCATTGTGGCTTCGCGGGCTAAGGACCTGACATAGTCTTTGTGAGGATGTGGGATCGATCCCTGGCCTCACTCAGTTGAGGATCCAGCATTGCTGTGGCTGTGGTATAGGCCTCAGCTGCAGCTCCAATTTGACCTCTAGCCCTAGGCCACAAGCGTGGTCCTAAAACAGAAAAACAACGTCTGTCACACCTTAGTAAATAGCCTGGTGCGTGTTAAGTAGCTATAGCAAATCACTGTTATTGCCGTTATCAGCACTGGGGAGCAAGCGTGGGTTTTTGAACAGGGAACAGACCACATTCAGGTTGTACTGTAGCCTGAGGCTGGAAGTGGGAAGCAGAAAAGATAGGAAAGGGCGCACGTGGGGACAGAGAGACCAAGAAGAAGGTGGGCCAGAGGGAGGTGAGGGTTCCAGGAGGAAACGGAGCAGAGAGAGTTCATGAGAGCTGGAAGGCGTCAACTCCAAAGAGTCAGAAAGCAGGCCCAGGGCTCTAGCTTTGGTTTCCTCCTCCATCGGGCCTTGGTTCCGTGAGAGCATTTAGATGGTGAAAATTCTGGGAGCCCTTGACTGACCAGGTGAGCACTTTCCGTCTGAGTACTGGCTGTGATGCAATCATTGAAAAGTGATATAACACTTCAGGCAGGGTGGACATGGACCCGTTTCAGTAAAGAAGAGGGAAAGGGGGCAGTTGCGTGGGGATGATGCAGTTCTGGCTGGGGCCTGGGGAGTTTGCGAAGCTTCAGGAAGAGGGGTGACTTTGATGGAGAGCCCACAGCCCCGTAGTCCCATCTGAAAACTTCCATTGCAGAATCAGGAATCTTGAAGAAAGACGGTGGTTCTCTTGATTCTGAAGTGAAGCACATGAAAAAGAAGGGAGAGACCGAAGAAGAAAGGAAAGGAGCGGGGGACCCTGGCCTTGGGTCGTGAAAATGTCGGATATTCCTTGACACTCAGGCGGACATGTTTGTCTTCTCGCGAGCAAATACCAGGCACTTGGATGTGGGTGTCCAGGCCCTGTAAAAATCCGGCCCCCAGTTTTTCCTATGAAATAGGAATGTACCAAGGCAGATTAAAATTCTAATATAACTCTAAAAAGCTTTGGGGAGTTCCTGTCGTGGCTCAGGAGTTAACGAATCCGACTAGAAACCATGAGGTTTCAGGTTCGATCCCTGGCCTTGCTCAGTGGGTTGGGCATCCAGCGTTGCTGTGAGCTGTGGTGTAGGTCGCAGACGCGGCTCAGATCCCGCATGGCTGTGGCTGTGGTGTAGGCCAGCAGCTACAGCTCCGATTAGACCCCTAGCCTGGGAACCTCCATGTGCCAAGGGTGCTGCCCTAAAGACAAAAATGCAGAAAAAATAAAATGCGTTGGCAGTGTCTTACTCTTATCTGAAACACCAGTTCTGCCATGGGGAGTAAATAGGGGCCCATAAAGTAGTTTTTAATGTCTTCATTCTTCTTCTATGAATTCAGCTCCTTTTTCTTTGGGAAATAGGCTGGGTTGGGAGTCAGGGGTTAACACCTAAAAGGTGAAATTCTGTTTCTCATGTAAAAACAAGCCTCTTTTCTACGTTCAGGTGCGAAAGTGAGTCATCAAAGATGGCAGCTGGGACACACATCCTTGTCCCCGTTAACCCTTGTGTGCTCAGTAACCAGCAGGGGGTACACGGGGCGTTTCGTTCCACAAAAACAATTACGCATATACATTTTGTCTGCTCAGGGCTGCAGGCAGGGTGCTTCTTGAGTTTCAAAGCAAGATTATTAGACAGAAATGACTGGCAAGTCTTATAAGTTGGGTAACTGCCAGACGGACCAAGGATAAAAATCACGAAAAGAAGCAAAAAAAGAGACAGACTGATTACCTGCAGCAATCCCCCCCCCCTTTTTTTATGTTACTGAAAGAATTACCTTTTGAGACCCCACTGTGTAACCTGCTCAAGCCACGCAACTTCCAAACTGGCCTGCCCGCCGTCATACCCAAGTGGAACTCTACCGTCTCCGTAAGCCTGGAAACCACTTCTGAAATGCCTCTGGGTCATCAAGGCCAAGATGAAGGACTAATGAGGGTAAATGTATAAAGTAGAAGAAAAATCATCAAGGGCCCCCTTTCCCACAGTGCTTGGGCTAGAGTTCAAGGGATTCACGCCCTTTGGGCATCCGTTTTTGATTTTCATAATCCCACCAAAAAAGAGGTAGCCTTTGTCCTAAACGAGAAAAAGCGTTTGAAATTCTCTATGTTCTCCACGAGTCCGCACATACCCCACCCCAAAGTTTGCTTTCCAAAACCTGGTTTCATAGCAGACGTGCATGAAGAGGAGGGCAAAGTCTCTGTGACCTCACCGAAAATGCAGCTTCCATAGTGTATACTGGGGCCATCAGATGGAAAGTGCAGGGCTCGTTAAGGTGCAAGGGACGATGACGAAGTCAGAGCTGCAGGCTGCACTCCCTTCAGGAGGGACCAGGAATGAAATATTCTGTGTATGCTGCAGCAAGATGACATCTAAGGTCTTTCGATGAAACTCGAAGAACCCAGAAAATTCACAACCCCCTCACTCCCGAAGGGTTAACTCCGCGTTGAAACCGAACATTGTGCATTCGTCACAGTCAAGGTAGATCTCAATCAAATACTGGGCCCTGTAAAAATCTGGCTCCCAGGTCTTCCTGCAAAACGGGAATGTCCACAGGCGCCCATAAAGAAGGTAAGAAAAGAATGTACGAAAAAAATGTCGATTAAGTATTCCAAATTATACGTAGAAGGCGTTATCATTTGATGAACAGGAAACCAAAAGTCTGCTGTAATGTTTCTGTCCTGTGAATGGGGACCCTCCTGACAGCAGACTGGGGTCCAGTGTGCGTCTGTGGCCATGAGATGGGCTGAATGTGGAGCCCTCCATGGGTGTCAGTTGCCAGCAAAATTCACTGCATGGAATGGTCTTTGGGGCATTGATTCTTTACTTGGCCATTGATCCCAACACGTGGCTCTGGTTAGCCCAGAATTTCACCCTCAGCACGATGACATTTGGGACCAGATCCTTCCTTCTTGCTGGGTGCTGTCCTGTGTGCTGTAGAAGGGTGAGCAGCCTCTACTCCCCAGGCTGGAATGCAACCCCACCCTGTCGTGACAACCAAAAAGTGCCTGCAGATAGTCCTAAATGCTTCAGAGGGGAAGTGGGGACACAGTCCCTCCAAGGTGAGACACCTCAGGCTTAGACACCAGGAAGCGGTCCTGGCTTCCGAACTCCTCCCATCATCCCCTCGCGCCCTGCCAGCCCACCCACAGACCCACGCCGACTGCCTCAGAAAAGCAAGTGCTAAGGGCTGCTCACAGCTATAGCCCAGTGGCCCGCACCCACAGCATATGGAGGTTCCCAGGCTAGGGGTCTAATTGGAGCTGCAGCTGCCGGCCTACACCACAGCCACAGCAACGCCAGGTCCAAGCCATGTCTGCAACCTACACCACAGCTCACAGCAACGTAGGATCCTTAACCCACTGAGGGAGGCCAGGGATCAAACCCACAACCTCATGGTTCCTAGTCGGATTCGTTTCTGCTGCGCCACTACGAGAACTCCTCCACAGCCTGACTCTTGGATTTCTTTCTGCCTCCAGTCCTGGCTGTGAGACCTACATCTGACCCGCTTGCCAGAATCGTCACCCCCCTCCCACTCAGCTCTTTCTTCCAGGCCCCCCGTCTCCAGCACTCGGGTCTCCAAGAGGGAGACAGTCTCGTCAGACCAGAAGGGTCCGAGAGTTGGTGAACACACAGGTCTGCCGTATTTAACTCCACATCCTGTCTCATCTGCTGCCTTGGGCAACTCTTTCTTTCTCTCAAGAAAGAACTAATCATGAAAAGTCAGCCATCAGTGAATGTTCATTGCACGAGAAGCCAGGCCCAGGAGGCCCACCGGCTAGCCTGGGAAGTCTGTCACCTCCTAGAGCAAGCCGCTGCTCTGGCAGCACACCACTTTGTCTTCCACGCCTAGAACAGTGTCTGAAATAGTAGTTGATGCTCCATATTTGCAGAATGATTTAATTTACTTTTCAAAAACGCCAGGTCAGTGAATGTTACCTGCGGTCATCTCGCATGTTCTGTGCTGGTCTAAGCCAAATGAATGTATGACTCAATCAACGGATCAATTCTTGATTCCTTCATGTGGTGGCTTTCTAGTGGGGGGAATACCATTTTCTTCTTTTTTAAAAAATGGTATTTATGTGTTTTTTTTCTTTGGCCATGACTATGGCATGTGGAAATTCCCGGGCCAGGGATCGAACCCACACCACGGCAGAGACAATGCCAGATTCTTAACCCACTGGACCACCAGGGAGCTCTCAGGAGAGCATTTTCCTATTGACGACTGCGGTGGGTAGAATTCTAAGATGACCCTCGACATTCTCGGCCGCTGTTAGACACACACCTTCTCCAGGTTACTCAGTCACATACGAAAGCCCGGGTGCTTCCGTGAGGGGAGTTTGCTGGTGGAATTAAACCCCCAATCAGCCGACCTCATGAAGGGGAGATTATCCTCAGAGGGCCTGACCTAATTAGGCGAGACCTTACAGGTGTCAGGGTTTTTCCTGGAAAGAGAGATTTGAAACATGAAGGGGAATCGGGTGAGGCAGAGTCTCTACTCCCAGATTAGAAGATGAAGGGACCCCAAGACAAAGAATGTGGGTGGCTTCTGGGAGCTGAGAGCGACCCCCAGCTGACAGCCAGCAAGAAAACCAGGACCTCCCCATGCATAGAGCTGAGTTCCACCAGACCTGCGGAAGGGCCAGCCTCCCGAGGAGAAGCACAGCACCACCGCCCCAGCCAGGCCACCACCTGGGCCACAGCCCTGGCCCAGCTGACCGAGGACACAGCCACATGTCCCCAAGCTTATGACCTCCGAGCTGTGACTCAGAACTCAGAACCCATGCCTCTGACCTCCCAGCTACCGGCTGAGACAGGGGTGATTTTAAGTGTGTGGCGATTGGTGAGGTAGCAAAGGGGAGAAAGCCGGAGGGACATGCAGGGAGGGAGCAGGGCCAGGAGTCCGTGAGGAAAGCCGGCGGGAGAGCACGCTGGGGAGACGTCCACGCCTGGGGAGGAGGAGGCTCCGAGGGTATCTGCTGCGGGCGTGTGATGCTAAGAGCAAGAAGGGAAGAAAAAGCCTCGAACAAGCCCTATTACGCTGGACCACGAATGAAGACCCACCTGAGGCCTTTTCTTCATGCAACACAGACTTAAGTTACTTTGAGTTGACAGCTGGTGCCGTTTCCCCACCCTGCTCGGCCCCCAGCTCTCCTAGCTCCCACTTTCAGGCCTCAGGTCTGGGAAAATCCCCAGAAGATCCATCAGTACAAGTCCGCAGGACGAAGGCCTGTCTCCCTCTTGCAGCTTGCAGTCTTGTGATTTCCACCTTCCCTGGTAGCATGTAGAGGCTGAGAACAGCAGTCTTACCGCAGGTTCGATCCCCCGCCCAGCACAGTGGGTTGAGGATCTGGCGTTGCAATTGTGGCTCAGATCTGATCCTGGCCCAGGAATTCCATGTGCCACCGGGCAGCCAACAGAGAAAAAGAAAGAAGAAAAGAAAATGGGTCTTACATGGGAGAGGCAGGTGTGTCCATGCTTTTCGTAAAGCTCTGCAGCTGAAGTAACCACTTTAAGGCAGCAATTCTTGCCCCAAGGCTCCCAGCCTCTTTCCTCTACAGCAGCAATTTTCATCTGGAGCGATTTTGCTCCCAGAACTGTTCGGTGATGTCAGGAGACACACCTGGGAGAGGAGGGTGCTCCTGGCATCAAGTGGGTGGAGAGCAGAGGTGCTGCCAAACGTCCTACAACCAGCAGAACAGCCCCATGACAAAGGGTTACCCCGCCCCAAAGGTCAACAGTGCCGAGGCTGAGAAACTCGGATTCACAACCTGTGATGGCCAAGGACTGACGATCAAAGATGCCAAAGAAAGGGATGGAAGCCCAGCATGTCAGCTCGCACTGACAGGTTCCTGCGTTTAGTGTGTTTGGTGTTAGTGGAAAAATGGAAACGAAAAAGAAAAGGAGTTCTCACTGTGGCGAGGTGGGTTAAGAATCCTACAGCAGCAGGTTCGGGTTCAATCCTGGCCCTGCACAGTGGGTTAAAGGATCTAAATTGCCACACAGCTCAAGTTCGATCCCTGGCCGGGGAACTTCCATGTGCCATGGGTGCGGCCATGAGAAAGAAAGAAGGAAAGGAAAGAGGGAAGGAAGGATGGTAGGATGGAAGGGGAAAGAAACACAGCATTATTTCTCAGGCTAAAAAAAATTGCTGAGTTCCCTGGTGGCTCAATGGGTTAAGGATTTGGTGTTTTCATTGCTGTGGCTCAGGTCACTACTGTGGCATGGCTTCGATCCCTGACCCAAGAGCTGCCCATGCCACCGATGCGGCCAAAATTTGATTTTAAATCACTGCGAAGCAATCTATGTGAGGATAGTGTTCTCTTGCTTAGCTGTCCTCAGAAAAAGTACAGCAGGATGCAGGCCAGTTTCAGAACCGCCACCAAGTTGCCCCAAGATGAGAAGATTCTCCGTGACTCTCCCTCCCGGCTGCCTTTCCACGCTGGGCGGGGCTCCCTGCATGTGGCCAGCCTGGTTTCACGCTTGGAGGAAGGATTGGAGGCTGAAGCTCTGCCAGTGGGCCAAGGCCCTGGGATTGGACACCAAGATAAGGCTGAGATGAATTCTTCTTCTAGGGGGTTCCACAGCAAGAACAGGTGTCATTGGTGGGGCAGGGTGGCCTGAAGACACAGCACAGAGGGGGCTGGTCGTTGTTTCAGGTCCCAACCGAGACACCCTGTTTCTCTAAGCAGCTTCATGGGTCCGCAGGGGGAGGAGAAGGTGAGCAGGTCCCGGGGGAGCACCTCTTCCGGCAGATCAGCAGCTCCTGAGGAGTGGCAGCCGGGCACCTCAGCCTGTGCTGGCGTCCTGCTGACTCAGATGGGACATGTGGGCATCGCATCAGCGACCCCCCCAAGGGACCCGGGGAGCTAGAGAGACCCAAGGGAGATGATGGCCGAGGCCTCTTTCTGGCGGGAGATAGAAAATGAAAGCAGGTGCCATGATCAGAGAAAGAATTCCCTCCATCCGCCTTGAAATTTCCTGGGCTTCCTTTGTTATGTGCTGAATTTATAAATGCATACATGTTAAGTTGCTCTCCAACGGGATCAATGCGAGCATATAAAGAGGCAGTAAAGAATCATTAATTTCATCGTGTCTGTTCCTTTTGTTGTGACAGAAGCAACCAGCCTTTCGACAGATCCCCAGAAATGGGAGGGCTCCCAGGACGCTGATTCATTCCATATTTACATGCTCCAGTACTTGTCACCCGAGCTCCATCGTTGGCAGTCGTTTGCATAGCTTAATAATGCTCGGAGTGAAACAGCCCTTCCCAAAGTCCAAAAGCAGCCTCTTCTTTTTCTTAATGTTAGCTCAGTGCCCATAATTTTGATGTAATGCTGGAGTGTAGCCTTTATTTTCAGGGATTTCACCATAGCCATGAACCGATGATGCCCCCTCCACCTTTCTGATTCAATGAAATTGCACACCTATCGAGGTTCTACCATGTACCAAGCTCTGAGCGAGGCCGATGGGGGTTGGGGGTGGGGGTAAAGTTGAACCAAGCAGACATCCCTCCATTCCTGAAGAGCTTTTATGTCATGTTCTCGCTGCTGCATTCCAGTGAAGTCCGAGAAGCCTTTCAGAGAACAAATCACCGGCGTGCCTGCCATGAGCAGAAACATAGTAAAACCCATCTAGGAGACAGAGTCGGATGAAAAATGAGAGGAAAGAGGAGATGAGGCCAGAGGTAACACCAGCTCTCAGAATTCATCCTATGGACTCTCTGTCAGAGGAGGACTCTGTATTTGGCTCCGAGCTTCCCAGCAGCCAGGGTGAAAGGAGAAACACGATCACTCATGTATCCACAGAATGCAAACAAGCAGAGCAAGTGTAGCAGCACAAACACTGCTCTTCTTCCTGAAAGAAGGTTCCTTCTCACCCCTATTCTCCTAACAGGACTCTTCATGCTGTGAGGCTAACAGGGTAACCCCAGACACGCCAGAGACACAGCACCTGTGACGACCAGCCAGAGGGTGCAGGGAGGAGTCAGGGCAGGGGGCGGTGGATAGAACACGGCCTAGAGGGGGACAGAGGCCAGGCACTTGGAAAGGCCTTGGGGGGCAGAACCCTGAAGGTGGGTCGGATTCCTAAAAAGGCCGAAAGAGCGGCATTCCGAGTCGAGGGCACAGCCCGGGCAAGGGCTTGGAGTTAGACGGAAAGGAAACATCTTTTGAAAGAGGCAGATTGGCCAGGTGTTTTTGGTTCGTTTGTTTGTTTGGGGCCGCACCTGCAGCATATGGAGGCTCCCAGGCTGGGGGTGGAATCAGCTATAACTGCTGGCCTACACCACAGCCACAGCCATGCAGGATCCGAGCCATGTCTGAGACCTACCCTGCAGCACATGGCAACGCCAGATCCTTAGTCCACTGAGAGAGGCCAGGGATCGAACCTGCATCCTCATGGATACTAGTCGGGTTCGTTTATGCTGAGCCACAATGGGGACTCCTGGCCAGCTGTTTAAGTCTCACGGAAAGACAGTCTGGAGCCAAGATCACGACCGACTAAGGGCTGGAGACATTATGTTGTGTGTTGTGGCTGGTGTCGAATGGGGACATGTATTGAAAGAGAAAGTGATCTGAGTTCCCGTTTTGGCTCAGTAGTAATGAACCCGACTAGTATCCCTGCAGATGAGGGTTTGATCCCTGGCCTTGCTCAATGGGTTAAGGATCCAGCGTTGCCATGAGCTGTGGTGTAGGTCACAGACGTGGCTTGGATCTGATGTTGCTGTGGCTCTGGCGTAGGCCAGCGGCTGCAGCTCCGATTAGACACCTAGCCTGGGAACTTCCATATGCTGCAGGTGCGGCCCTAAAAAGAAAAACAAAAACAAAAAAGACAAAGAAAGGAAAAGAAAGACGAGGTGGTAAGAGCCAGCCCATATCTGGGGAGTCACAATGTGTAGCTGAGGAGGCCGCGAGCTGGGCAGTGGACAGAAGGATGAAGGAAGAGCTGTGGGAGGGTGATGACAGCTGGTTCTGGCCAAGGACTCAGTCCTTGGCAAGAAGCCTTTTTTTTTTTTTTTCCTGGCCGTGCCTGGGGCATGTGGAAGTTCCCGGGCCAGGGATCAAATCCGTGCCACAGCAGCAACCTGGGCTGCTGTAATAACAACACCAGATCCTTAGCAGACTGCACCACAAGGGAACTCCACATGGAGCTTTTTTCTTTTTTGATGATTTTTGCTTTTGCCATTATAGTTGGTTTACAGTATTCTGTCAGTTTTCTACTGTACAGCAAAGGGATCCAGTCATACACACATATGTGTATATATATATATCCTTTTCCTCACATGATCCTCCATCACACATTGAGATTTTTAAAGTGACATTTCCAGCAGGCCAACCAAGGCAGAGAGGTCTGCCGTAAATGAGCTCATAGAAGCAGACTAACACAGAGGAGCCCAATAATAGGGAGAAAGATGTGATGCAGAATCGAAAGCCCAGAGCAGAGTTCTGGCTGGCGTTTGGGGAAAGCTTCTCACAGCCGCTGAGATCTGAACTGGGTTTTGAAGAATACATATGTTGGGAATAAAGCTGTCTGAAAAGAAACACAGGGATTCTTGTTTGCGGAGGACTCACTGCCTGATCAAATTCAGACATACCTACTGCCGTGCATTGTAAGGTGCTACACAAATATGCGTAAGTTGGAGTTCCCGTTATGGCTCAGCAGGTTACGAACCTGACTAGTGTCCATGAAGATGCCGGTTCGATCCCTGGCCTCGCTCAGGGGGTTAAGGATCTGGCGTTGCTGTGAGCTGTGGGGTAGGTCACAGACGCAGCTTGGATCCTGCGTTGTTGTGGCTGTGGTGTAGGCTGGCAGGTGTAGCTCTGTTTTGACCCTTTGCCTGGGAACTTCTAGATGCTGCAGGTGCAGCCCTAAAAAGAAAAAAAAAAAAAAAAGAAGAAAACAAATATGCATAAGTCTGTGCCTCTAACGGGGACAGCACCAGGCAGGGGGAGGACCTGGGTCTGGAGGTGGCCTGGCCCCACCTTTCCTGCTTGTGTGCCCTGGGCAGCCTCCATCCTGTCTCTGAGAGAATTAGGTGAGGCGGCGAAGGTGAAGAGCTTAGTTCATGATTCGTGTCCACGAGCGAAAACTCTTGACTTGATTACGTGGCAGGGGCCTCTACTTGGTATTCAAATGCCTGTTAAAATCACACACCGGATGATTCCCTTCGTTATAGGCTTATGTTCAAGTGTTTCAGATCTGAATGTTTTCCGTTTGGTTTTCCCACCTTGCACACCTCTGGGGACCTCCTGAATTTAATTTTCTTCTGTTGGTTCTTCTGTTAAGTCCCAGATGTGTTAAACATTTATCACGGTGCTGTGTAGCTAAAACACAGAACATTCTAACCAGATGTGGGAGGGGGTGTGTACATCCCGTGTGCTATACTCTGTGTGTTTTTTTTCCCCTTCTCCAGTGAAAAGAACACCCGTGGATGTCCCATGTCCCCGATGGTGGTGTGTGAGGCAGAGAACCACGCTGCACGTTCTAGAGCTGTCCTAGACCCTTGCTGAGTCTTTGAGGCTGAAAAAGTCACAGACAGGATAATCTATTTGTTTAAACCACTTCTTCTTCCAGAGCTATCCAGCCCCTGACTGATGATGTGGCCAAGACTGATCTTTCGCCACCCTCATCTCTTGAATCAAGGAGATCCCCTCTCAGCCTGTCTCTGGACCCCTGAGCAATTCCCGCTTCCAAATGGTGTTTCAAAGGGGAACTTTCTTCCTGTGTGTTGGTAGCACCTCTCTTGAGATACGCCCACCGCAACATCTCGGAATGATCACCGGCAGAGAGAGGTGAGTGGCGAGGGAGTGAGTCGAGTGATGAATGCTTTCTAAAGGGTTGTGTTTAGAAGAATCTGCCTCTCCAGTGGCCAGAATCCTTGCCAAGACTGTCAGGTTTCCACACTGGAGGGCTGACATTGGTTTGCTATTATTGGGGTTCTCTTATCTTTCCTTTGGGTGTGTGGGGGGGGGAGAGGGTGGTCTCTTCGTGTTTCCATGTTGTCTTTAGTTGATGGCATGACAAGCACTGCCTCGTACGTGGAAATTGTGACCATGCCAGGAGCCAGTCAGGGACAGATTGACTTCAGTGAAGCGAAGGATCAGTTAAAATGGAAGGTGGACTTTGGAAAGCTTCTTTGCAGGCAACACGCATGACTGAATCACAGCTCTTTCCGAGGGTGGGATGCGCAGCCTGCAGATGGGAAAGCCGCGTGTAAAAGGGAGCTGTTGGCCGTCTCGTCGACTGGGAGGCAGTCTGTTGTAGGGTCCCAGCGCCTTCACTGCAGACGCTCTGCGAGTGTTGCGGTTCTCTGAGCAACTGTGGCTTGGAAACATTCAGTGTCTTAAGCTGCAGACAGTCTCATAAGGTTCCTTTCCTATTTCACATCTGCTGCGCCCCGACTCCTGGGCACCTGGCAAGCAATTTCTTTTACCGGCTCCTGAGCCCGTGTCTTTGCTCCCATGCAGCGTGGTATCAGACCGCTCTGGGTTAGAGGTTTCAGCCTTCAAGTTCAGACTTCAGCTCTGCTACTGAGCACTGGGGGTGTCTCCAGCACCGAGGGAAGGCTGTGTAGAAGCTGTCCAAGGCTGCATACTAAACCCTGCCCCCCCCCCCCGCCCCGTCCTGACTTCAAACGACCAGAACCATTTATTCCATTTCACAGTTTCTTCAGGTAGAGAATCCAGACAGAGCACAAAAGGGACAGCTTGTCCTGGATTCACAGCATTTGGCCTTCTGTGGAAAGACCTAAAGACTGGGAGTTCCTGTTATGGCCTAGTGGTAACGAACCTGACTAGTATCCATGAGGGTATGGGTTTGTTCCCTGGCCCCGCTCAGCGGGTGAAGGAGCCAGCATTGCCGTGAGCTGTGGTGCAGATTGCAGACGAATTTCAGATCCGCGAGGCTGTGGCTGTGGTGTAGGCCGGCAGCTACAGCTCCAATTCCACCCCTAGCCTGGGAACCTCCATATGCCGTGGGTGCAGCCCTAAAAAAAACAGCAACAAAAAAAGAAAGACCTAAAGACTAGAGACTAGAGGACCCCCTTCAGGGCAGCTCAACCCCGAGGTGGGGCATCCGTGCTGGAAGTTGGAGGGAGGCCTCAGTGCCCGACCACGCGGCCCTCTCCACGGGACAGCTGAGCACTCCCCCAGAGTGATCCACCCGAGAGTCCAAAGCGGAAACTGAGGCAGTTGTTATGACCCAGGCTTCACAGTCATGTCCCATCTCTTTCTCAGCATCCTTGGGGTCAGGAGGCAGCCGAATTCATAGGGGCAAGGGTGCAAACCCCTGGAGGGGAGGGTCGTCAGGGACTCTCTTGGAGACTCGCTGCCACATGCAGCCTCAGATAACAAGAAGTGGGGTACGGTGGTGAGTGTGGGGGTACAAGACAGAGTGGTGCTGTGTAGCACAAGCTCCCAGGCCACACGATTGGGGTTCACATGCCTGCCACTTACTCTGTGGCCTTACACAAACTGCTGGATCCCTTTGTGAGTCTGTGTCCACATATTTAAAATGTGGTAGGCGAGGTTATTGTTTAGAAAAACTTCATTCCTGACATTGTCGTCTCCCCCACCCCTGGCAGCCGTCATGAGAGGAGACGAATTCCTCCCTCTGTCAGTGTCGAGCTGAGCTCTGTGAGTTGTTTTGAACTCATGGTGGGCAGAGCATATTTCCCCAACTCTTTCTCTTTCCTTTTTTTTTTTTTTTTTTTTGTCTTTTTAGGCCCATACCCACAGCATATGGAAGTTCCCAGGCTAGAGGTCACATCAGAGCGTAGCTGCTGGCCTACGCCACAGCCCCAGAAACTCAGGATTCAAGATGCATCCGCAACCTACGCCACAGCTCACGGCAACACCAGCTCCCTAACCCACTAAGCAAGGCCAAGGATTGAACCGTGTCCTCATGGACAGTAGTCAGGTTCATTACCACTGAGTCACAGCAGGAACTCCCCATACCTCCTCATCTCTTCATTTTAGATTCAGCAGTGTGCCTTGCCCTGGCCAGTGTGAGAAGGTGGGACACAAGTAGAGGCCTGAGGTGAGTTTGCACAGTTTTTCTTGCCCTCAGGCATGTCTCCCATCACTATGGGAAACACACACCACAGTTAGTCCACTGGTTCAAAGAGAAAGGGTGATACTTGGAGCAAACCTGAGACCAACCGGATTCGGCCGGGCCCAGACTAGATCCACTGAGTCTCAGCTGAACTGAGGACAGTGGGCACACGAGGGAGATTAAATGATTGGTGTGTTAGCCGAAGACATTGTTGTGGGGATATTTGTTACTCGGTCGTAGTGACACACCCGCTAACTGCCACAGGTTGGCGATGACAGAACCAATCTCAAGGTCTTGGAGGTTGCATGAAAGGAGAACTTTGTAAGTAGCTACAACCCTGCCTGGTGTTGCCGTTGGCTCATAGAGCCTTCACCCTCCTCTCCGAATGCAGCCTTGCCCCCTGCCCCTCTGCAGGCCCCCTTCCCTGGTCCGTGCCCTCCACTTTGTCCCGCCTTCCTGGTCCTCCCCTGCACTCAGCTCCACCCTCCCATTCTTTCCGCACCTCCCCTGCTATTCAGCAGCTGATCTGCCTCCTTAATCCATGTTAGTTCAAGAGTGGGAAAATGCTACCTCCACCTTGCCTCGTCCCTCCTTCCTGGGAATCAGTGGTTTGTTATTTTTGTTTGTTCATTTTAAGCATTTACTGGAGTCAAGGGCTCCTTTTGTCTCCCCAAGAGGAATGAATCATGCTGGTGCACAGTCCAGAGGAGGGATGAGGGAACGGGCAGGCTGTCACAGGCTGGCACGGGCAGGACGGTTGTGGAAAGACTGGCACAGTTTCTTTGAAGCTGGTGGAGCTTTGAGGCAACCTGGCCCCTCGAAACACACAGGTCTTGTTCACCTCGCTGCCAAGCTCTCTGCCTATGCCGCCGTCCCACCCTCTGCGTGCAGGTGGTCATTGCTGAACCGATAACGGGTCCTGCAGACATTTTCAGAGGAGCAGCGGGGGCTGTGGGGGCAGAAACGTGGCCCTGGCCTCGTCTCCAGGAGCCTCTGACATCACGGCAACAGGGATGGGAGGCTTGCAGGGAAACGTGTGTGAGACGGGAAAAGAAAAATCCAGCAGGAGGCAAAGAGGATAAGACGAAGGGGAGAAAAGATGGGGCCAGAAGAAAAAGGAGGCAGAAGAAACACGGGAAAGAAAAAGAAATCACGGCAGTGGAACGAAAGACCATGATGGGCAGAGAGGGCAGAAAAGCCTAAATAAACGGGTGGGGGTCCAGAGGGGATTTTTAAGTCCTGCAGACTTTCTCACCTATTCCTAAAGGGGAGAGACAAAAAGGCTAATGGAGACAGAATGTAACCTATACATTCATGTGGAAACTGGCGTGTTCCCATGGATCTCACGCCTGGGAATTGGCCTTTGGGAGTTATTCCTAGAATATTTGCCTGGCTTCTTAACCCGAGGAACAAAAGACCAAGGTTTTAAAAGGGGATCGTGGGTGCATCTTAATGAGGCCAATTGTATCAGCCTGGATTCTTAGCTGTAAACAATAGGACTTAGCTCTGGCGAGTTTACCCAGAAAATGAATTTATTAGGGAATAATAAGTAGTTCACAGACTCTCCAAGAGAGTGCCTCAGACAGGGAGCTGACAAGGTCAGAAACGGCGCCAACACATCACACAACACCTCCAGCAGAGACCAGGCTGCCGGCAGACATGGAACTAGCACCTCGGCTTGACCTTGAGGAAGAAAGAAGGGTTTGCCTGGATGCAGGAAAGAGAACCTGTTTGCAGGCGTAGGATGCTGTTGAACTGCGTGTCTCTCTCTCTCTCTTTTTCATTTTTTAAGGTTTTGTTGAAATGTAGTTGATTTACAGTGTTGTGAGCATCTCTGCTGTGCAACAAAGTGATTCAGTTACGCGTGTACACACATCCCTTCTCTTTCAGATTCTGTTCCCACACAGATGATCACAGCATATTGGGTTGAGTTCCCTGTGCCAGACGGCAGGTCCCCATTGGCCAGTCATTCCATCGACCACAGGGTGCCTATGCCAGTCCCACACCCCCTGTCCATCCCCCCTACCTGTCCCCTTTGGTAACCGCAAGATTCTCTGCAAAGTCTGTGAGTCTTTGTATCTTTGCAAATAAGTTCATTTGTATCCTTTTTTATATTCCACATATAACTGGTACCACATGATGTTTGTCTTCCACTGTCCAACTTCACTGAGTATGATCATGTCTAGGTCCATCCACGTTGCTGCACACGGCATGACTTCATGCTTTTTTGTGGCTAATATGTGGACCACATCTTCTTTATCCTTTCCTGTATCTGTGGACATATAAGTTGCTTCCATGTCTTGGCTCTTGTAAGTAGTGCTGCAAGGACCATTGGGGTGTATGTTATCTTTTCGAATTATGGTTCTCTCTGGATAGATGCCCAGGAGTGGGATGGCTGGATCCTGTGGTAGTTCTCTTTTTAGTTTTTTGAGGAATCTCCATAGTGTTTTCCACAGTGGTTGAACCAATTTACATTCCCATCAAAAGTGTGAGATGGTTCCCTTTTCTCCACGCCCTCTCCAGCATTTATTGTTTGTAAACTTTTTGATGATGGCCATTCTGGCTGGTGTAAGTGGTACCTCAGAGTGGTTTTCATTTGCATTTCTCTAATAATAAGCAGTGTTGAACATCTTTTTGTGTGTTTTGGGGGCATTTTCACAGAACTAGAAAATAAATTTAAATTTTTATGGAAACACAGAAGACCCCAAATAGCCAAAGCAATCCTGAGAAAGAAAAAGGAGCTGGAGGAATCAAGCTTCCTGACTTCAGACTCAACCTCAAAGCTACAGTCCTCAAAACAGTATGGTACCAGCACAAACACAGAAGTATCAGTTCAATGGAACAGAGTAGAAAGCCCAGAAATAAACCCACACATCTGTGGTCAGCTAATGTATGACTAAGTAGGCAAGAAAATACAGTGGAGAAAAGAAAGTATCTTTGATAAATGATGCTGGAAAAACTGGACAGCTGCATGTAAAAAAAAAAAAATGAAATTAGAACACTTTCTAATACCATACACAAAAATAAACTGAAAATGGATTGAAGACCTAAATATAAGACCAGAGACTATAAAACTCTTCGACGAAAACATATGCAGAACACTCTCTGACACAGACCACAGCAGTATTTTCTCAGATCCATCTCCTAGAGTAATGAAAATCAAAACAAATAAGCAAATGGAACCTAATTAAACTTAAAAGCTTTTGCACAGAAAAGGAAACCTAAACAAAACAAAAAGCCGCCCCGCCAAGTGGGAGAAAATATTTGCAGATGAAGCAACTGACAAGGGATTAATCTCCAAAATACACAAACAACTCATACAGTTCAGTACCAAAAAAAACAAACAAACAATGCAATCAAAAAATGGGCAGAAGATCTAAACAGACATTTTCCAAAGAAGACATGCAGATGAGCCATGTCTCTTAATATCCCGTCTCCCTTCCTCCTACAGCAGGAGTTCTCACCCTGGGCAGTCTTACCCACAGGGGACATCAGGCAGTGTCTGGAGACATTTTCACTTGTCATAATCAGGGGACGGATGCCCCTGGCATCTGATGGGGAGCAGCCAAGCCCCTGAACCATGTCCAAGGCCTGTGCTTGGCTGGCCTCTGTGTCCAGATGAGTGGCTTATTGTAGCACAGTACAGCACGGAATCCACAGCCTAAATTACTGCAAAAACGACAGCTCGACCACAGGATGTTGGGGCCACGCCCAAGATATCGACTCCTCCACAGTTGAATCCATAAACACTGAGACTCTCCCACGACCGGGGTCAGCACAGTATATATATATCCTGCGAGCCAACTTCAGCTCACCACTTATTTCTAAACAACTCAGGAGCTACGAGTGATGTTTATATTTTTTTAATGGTTTTTAAAAAATCACCTGGCTCCCTGGCATAGGTTCTTGGCTGCTCACTGCCCTGCCTCCCAGTGCCTCCCAGCCTCCTGTTCCTTGTCGTCCCACCACCCCAACAGTCCCTGGCCCCTCTCATCCCCAGCGGGGACCAAAGCTGGGCACAGGCTCTGCAGAGGAGGTACTTTGGTGGCCGTCCCCGTCCCAGGGTGGCATCAGCATGGCACATTCAGTGCGCAGTGTGATGAGGGGAGGAGGGGCTGCGTCTCTCCCCCACCCTCATCCAGGTACCTCCTTCTGAATTTCGAACAGACACGCTGAGTTTGCATCTTGCACGGGACCCCATGCACATGGTCTCGCCAGTAATCTCCATTGTTTTCATTCCTGTTTATAGAAATGTTTTTTTTGGGGGGGGGGTTGTCTTTTTCTAGGGCCGCACCCACAGCATATGGAGGTTCCCAGGCTAGGGGTCTAATTAGAGCTGTAGCCGCCGGCCTACACCACGGCCACAGCCACGCCAGATCCGAGCCGCTTCTGCCATCTACACCACTGCTCAGGGCAACACTGGATCCTTAACCCACTGAGCGAGGCCAGGGATTGAACCCACAGCTTCATGGTTTCTAGTCAGATTGGTTAACCACTGAGCCATGACAGGAACTCCACAGAAATGTTTATAGAAAGGCACTTGGGCGGGGCCGCTGAGTCCTGTCACTCTCGTCATTGTGCCACACGGATCCCAAGGAAGTGCTTCTTTCGTAGGCTGTGTGCAGGGCTGTCATGGCAGTGCGTTGCTGGAGCTGGAGCCGACCGACCCTGTCAGAGTCTGTCCCCATTTCTCCCCACTCATCTCTATGTCCCAGGGAGCAGGCTTAGCCTGCGTGCGACAAGCTGGCGTGCTGAGGAGCTGAGCCTCCTGGAAGCCGTGCTCAACCGGCAGCTCTTGGGAGCTGGGGTATTTATACTCTGGAGCAGGGGAGGTGCATGACCTACAGGCTCTCCTCCAGGCCCCCAGAGGGCTGGGCCCCAACAGCCCATGTGCTCATAGACTTGGCAATGCCGCCTTCCCTTCCCTTTCTCATGCCCCCTCCCCTGCAGCTGCCTCCTGGGGTTGGCTCACACGGCAACACCTTGCACTCAAGCCCTGTCTCGGGTCTGCTTTGGGGGAAACCCAGATCTAGACCCTTGTTTGACTTAGACTCCACCTTTACGCATGAAGAAGACTTGGATCCATTGATAATTTAAAATAATGACAATGAGGAGTTCCCGTGGTGGCTCAGCGGGTTAAGAACCTGACTAGGATGCATGAGGATAAGGGTTCAACTCCTGGCCTCGCTCAGTGGGTTAAAGATCCAGTGTTGCAGTGAGCTGTGGAGTAGGTCACAGACGTGGCTTGGATCCGGCATAGACTTGGCGTAGGCTGGCAGCGGCAGCTCTGATTGGATCCCTAGCCTGAGACCTTCCATATGCCACATGTTTGGCCCTAAGAAGCAAAAAAAAAAAAAAAAGAAAAAGACAGTGCAACAAGACAGAGCATGGGTTTTTTAGCTCATGACTGTGGGAGTTAACAGACAGTTGTCACCTGTGGTCTAAAGAGAAGGTGCAGCTTTGACCCACCGAGGACACGCGACAGTAAAATACAGGCACCCAAGTAGATATCACTAAGGTTTAACTTTTTTTCTGCCTGACTCATAAATGAAACCTGTGCCAGCAAAATCAAACTGCTCCTACAAGCCAGAAATCCGACCCTTCAGAAAGAGAGTATCTTGGTGGAGAGAAGAGCCACTAGGGAAGGGAATGGATGGGCTGCCGCGTCACAGACTCGATTCCCTGACTACCTGGGCCCGAGTTCTCCGGCGGAAAAGATTCAATAATGATTCTCAGTGGCGGCCGGGAGAAAACGCCATCTAGTTCTCCTTCCCTGCTCCCCGCCTGTACCCCTCTGTGGAAGGACTGTGCACATCCCCCTACCCGTCCATGACAGCCTCCCACCTGTGTTGGGGTAGATGACTTCTGAAAGACCCATTTTACTGCGATTATTAGCTGTTAATTGTCACTGAAAAAAAATATGAATTTCCACCCCCCCACCCCACCCCCGCCGCCACACACACAGAGAGAAAATGTGTCTTTCCATACGTGCACGTGAAAGTGGAATGTCAGGATGCTCAGCAACTGCATTAAAGCGTAACGCACATGCGCAAGGTTGGAGTAACTCTCTTACTATCTCTCATTGTCTCAGATGGATTTTTTTTCTCATTATTTGCTTCTATTGTAATGGATGGGGAAATCGGTATTATATATAACAGATAGACACAAAAACCCTAGATTTTTTTTCTTGTCTTTTTAGGGCCACACCCATGGCATATGGGGGTTCCCAGGCCAGGGTTTGAATCGGAGCTGTAGCCACGGGCCTACACCACAGCCACAGCAATACAGGATCCAAACCTCGTCTGTGACCTATACCACAGCTCATGGCAATGCCGGATCCTTAACCCATGGAGCGAGGCCCAGGATAGAACCTGTGTCCTTATGGATACTAGTCAGATTCGTTTCCTCTGAGCCATGATGGGAATTCCTAGATTTTTTTTTTTTTCGGTCTTTTTGCCTTTTCTAGGGCCACTCCCGTGCAATATGGAGGTTCCCAGGCTGGGGGTTGAATCAGAGGCGCAGCCACTGGCCTACGCCAGAGCCACAGCAACGCAGGATCCGAGGCACGTCTGCGACCTACACCACAGCCCACGGCAACACCAGATACTTAACCCACTGAGCAAGGCCAGGGATCGAACCCACAACCTCATGGTTCCTAGTCGGATTCAATCACCACTGCACCACGACGGGAACTCCAAGATTTTTTTTTTTTTTTTAAATACTTCAAAAATCTGGTTTTCATCATCATTTCTTTCTAAGCATTCAGGCAGATCATTTCCGTTTTTAACAAGGAAATACAGCAATTATTTTGATATGGTTTCTTTTTTTTTTGACTGCATGTGGAAGTTGCCAGGCCAGGGACTGAACCCAAGCCACAGCAGTGATCCAAAGCCCTGCAGTGACAATGCCAGATCCCTAACCCGCTGTCCCACAAAGGAACTCCTTGCTCTGGCTTCTTAGAATGTAAAACAGGAATGATGGTTCATTTCAGCCATTTTAATCTTTCTATTCTTTTTTGTTCGGTGATGATCAAACCCAAATCCGTATTCATACTGAAAATACATTGTGGATGTTGCTGTTTGAGTTGTGGCACTGTCTTATGCTTCCTGTAACTGTGTTAGCTCCTGGCATGACCCTCCACAGGCATTTTCTTGATAGTGTCAAGATTGCTTTTCTGCTTCTCATGAGTTGCCAAGGAGGACAAACCAGCTCAGCTTCAACCATCAGGGGACTTTCCGACCCTACCCCACAGAAGAAGCCAAATGGAGAAGGGATCCCCTTTTGGAGGCAGAGAGTGTGGGGTTGGGGAGGAGAGCGAAATTAACCTCTCACTTCTGCCTTTCGGTCATGCCTATTTTGGATCGCCCCTACCGTGGCCTTCTCTCGGGTGTCACAGCTGCTGATGCATGCTTGGGTAACTCAGTCTGTGCAGGAAGGAAGGTAACTGCTTATGCACTGCTGAGCCTCACCAAGACCAGAAGAAGCACCTGTCTGAGACCAGCCCAGATGGCCGGCCCAAGAACCGTGAGCCACAGAAACGGTATTTGTTTTAAGACGTTATATTTTGGAGGTATTTGTCAAAGCAGCAAAAGCTAACCAGTACAAAGACTTTAAAAGCTTCTTTTGTTTGTTTGTTTCATTGTTTTTTGCCACAACTTCATGTGGCAGCTCAGTTCCCAGATCAGGAACTGAATCCAGGCTACAGTCATGAAAACGTTGGAGTCCTAAATGCTGAACCACCAAGGAGTACTCATCTTTTTTTTTTTTTTTTAAACTCTAATGAGTATGCAAGTGATAGTCTGAAAATTATTCACCAGCTACTCAAAAAGAGTAACATTTTCAATGGTGACCATAATTTAATCCTTACACACAATTTTTTAACAAATTCAGTGATCGTAGAGTAGAAAGCCAAGAAGCCCACCCAACGTCATCTAAGACACGCTCACAGAGCCTGTGAGATCACATTGTGCCATAGAGCAAACCATTACATAAATCATCTTTTCATTTACAAGCAGCAAAGGGACTGTCATTTTCCATTTCTAAAAATCGAGGTCTCGTTTCCATACAGTGAAATGCACGAGTCTCCACATCCCGTGTGATTGGTTTTGTTGACCCGCCTATGCCCATGGAGCCCACACATAGAGACAGTCATGAGACTGTCATGAGACAGTCGCCTTGTGCCTCCTCCTGGTCCATCCTCTCTCCACGGATCGACCTTCTGTCACTAAAAACTAGATCTGCCTTCCCTGGAGCGTCAGGAATCATACAGTGTGTATTCTTTGGTGACGCGTTTCTTTCCCTCTTTCAGCATGATGTTTTGGAAGTTCATCTGTGTGAGTGGTGGTGGGTCTCAGTCGTTGTATCCTCTTTGGAGCTGACCGGGATGCCCTTCTGTGGCTAGGCCATTGCTTATGTAGCCATTCAACTGAGAGATGACTGGACTGTCCCCAGTTTTTTGTGACTGTAAATGAAACGTAAATGGACATTCTTGCACCATGCTGTCTGTTATGGACTTGGATTTTAGTTTCTCTTAGGTAACTCCCTATGGATGAAGTTGTTGGGCTTAGAATGGATGTGTGGTAAACCTCTTAACATACTGTCAGGCCCTTTTTCAAAGTGGTTGTGTTACATAAAATTCTCACCATCCCTGTCTGAGAATTCTGGCCTCCACCTCCTTGCCCTTCTTCTGTGTGGTCAGTTAAGAACAAACAAACAAAAAACCTAAAAAAAGTTCCCGTCGTGCCTCAGTGGTTAACATATCTGACTAGGAACCATGAGGTTGCGGGTTCGATCCCTGGCCTTGCTCAGTGGGTTAAGGATTTGGGGTTGCTGTGAGCTGTAGTGTAGGTTGCAGGCGTGGCTCAGATCCTGAATTCCTGTGGCTGTGGCATAGGTTGGCGGCTACAGGTCCAATTAGGCCCCTAGCCTGGGAACCTCCATATGCCGCAGGCTCGGCCCTAGAAAAGACAAAAAAAGACCAAAAAAAACAAAAGAAAAAAAACTTCTATGTAGTCAATAACATCAGCCATTCTAGGTCAGCATGGTATTTCATGGTGGCCTAAATCACCGTTTTTTGTTTTTTTTTTTTTTTTTTTTTTTTTTAAACTCCACACCTGCAGTATTTGAAAGTTCCCGGAGCAGGAATCAGACTTGTGCCTCAGCAGTGACCCAGGCTGCCGCAGAGACAATGCGGGATCCTTAACCCACTGCGCCAGAGCAGGAACACCTCGAAGAATTCCTTTGCACACAGATGTTGATCAACACTTGTTTCACGAAACAGTAATGATTTTAGAAACGAATTCTCATCATAGAGGCAGCTTATTCACATTGAGGAAAATAATAAGTCAGAAAGCAAGAGGAACCTAATTCTTTTTTTTTTTTGTCTTTTTAAGGCCTCAGCTGTGGCATATGGGAGTTCCCAGGCTAGGGGTAGAATCAGAACCTTAGCCACTGGCCTACACCACAGCCACAGCAATTCGGGATCTGAGCTGCAGCTGCTACCTACACCACAGCTCGTGGCAGCACCAGATCCTTAAACCTACAGAGCAGGGCCAGGGATCAAACCCACATCCTCATAGATATAGTAGGGGTCATTACCCCGAGCCATGATGGGAACTCCTGGAACCTAATTCTTAACACAAGCACCCAGCTAACCACAGTTTCAGGTAGTTGTGTCTCAAGCCAGAACACCTCATCTCAGTGCAACATGGCTTCTAAGTAGCTCGTCCGAAGGTTGCGTGCCCGTGGAGCACGTGACGATACTGAGTGAGCAGGAAGGAGAATGGGGGGAGGGGGGACTGGGGGCCAGGCCCCAGGCCCCTCCTGTCCAGGATGAAATGTGGGTGGAGTC
This sequence comes from Sus scrofa, assembly GCF_054392235.1. Classification (NCBI taxonomy): domain Eukaryota; kingdom Metazoa; phylum Chordata; class Mammalia; order Artiodactyla; family Suidae; genus Sus; species Sus scrofa. The sequence continues at coordinate 9,267,898 of NC_139401.1, forward strand.
CCTTCATCATCTTCCACGGCCCTGATTGTGTCCTGGATGATGACAGCACCTGGAACTTAATTCATTCCCGGATGTACTGAGCCCTCATGTTGTGCTGAAAATCAAGGGCAGGACACATGCTACCCCTGCCTTCATGGGGGATACTATTTAGTGGGTGCCATCGCCTCATAGAAAGGAGCTTCAGGACACTACAGTGAGCGCTCAGATCAGAAAGCACAAAAGGAGTTCCCGTCCTGGCTCCGAGGCAGCAAACCCGACGAGTGTCCATGCGGATGCCGGTTCGATCCCTGGCCTCGCTTAGTGGGTTAAGGATCTGGCATTGCTGTGAGTTGCGGTGTAGGTGGCAGATGTGGCTCAGATCTGGCGTTGCTGTGACCATGGTGTAGGCTGGCAGCTCCAATTCGACCCCTAATCTGGGAACTTCCATGTGCCACAGGGGTGGCCCTTAAAAAGCAAAAATAAAAAAAAGGAAGGGAGGGAGGGCGAGAGAGAGAAAGGAAGGAAGGAAGAAAGAAAGAGAGAGAGAAACAAAAAGCGTGAGAGAGGCTTGAGATTAGGACTAGGACTTGAGATGTCACAGAGGGTGAAATGCTTAAACAGCAAGGACAGGAACGTTCCAGGCAGGGGGACGCGCCTAAAGGCCGTAGTGAGGACGCGTGTGGTGAGCAAGGAATAGCACCCGTGGGGTGGAAAGGCAGGGCCCACGTCTGGATGATCCTGTCAGTCTCGTCAAAAATACGGACGTTACTCAGAGGACAACGGGAAGGCATTTCTTTCAGATTCGGGAAGGACTGCGTGCATCTAAGATGGTCCTGGTGCCGAGGAAAACATTTTCGTCATCCTCAGTCAGTTACATGTAAAATTACCATGGGAGTTCCCGTCGGGGCGCAGCGGAAACGAATCTGACTAGGAACCATGAGGTTGTGGGTTCGATCCCTGGCCTCGCTCAGTGGGTTAAGGATCTGGTGTTGCTGTGGCTGTGGCATAGGCTGGCCGCTGTAGCTCCAATTCGACCCCTAGCCTGGGAATCTCCATATGCCATGGGTGCGGCCCTAAAAAGCAAAGAATAAATAAATAAATAAATAAAATTAAAAATAAAATAAAATAAAATTATCATATGACCCAGCATTTCAACTCCTCAGCAGGTACCCCAAAGATCTGAACACAACAACTCAAACACGTGCCCTCAGATGTTTGCAGCAGCACTGTTTACCATAGCCCCAAGTGGACCGACCCAAATGTCCATCAACAGATGCATGGATAAATAAAGTGTGCTATTATAATGATGATTATTATTATTTTGCTTTTTAGGGTCATACCCTCAGCATATGGAGGTTCCCAGGCTAGGGGTCTAATCAGAGCTGCAGCTGCCAGCCTACACCACAGCCACAGCAATGCCAGATCTGACCTGCATCTGCGACCTACACCACGGCTCACTGCAGCCCGGGATCCTTAACCCACTGAGCGAGCCCAGGGATCGAACCTGCTTCCTCATGGATCCTAGTTGGGTTTGTTAATCACTGAGCCACCACAGGAACTCCAAAGTGTGGTATCATAATGCAATCTTCTGGTATAAAAAGGAAGTGTTGATACATGCTATATAACATGCATGAACCTTGAAAATACTGTGCGAGGTCAGAGCAGCCAGACACAAATCATGCTGTGTGATTCCAGTTATAGGAACTCTCCAGATTCAGCCCATCTATAGAGACAGAAAGCGAGTCCGTGGTTACCAGGGGCTGGGGGCTGAGGGGGTGGGAAGAGGTTGCTCAATGAGGACTTCCTTTGGGGCAATGGACGTGATGTGGGACTGGATATTGTGGCTTTGCTGGACGGCACGGCTTTGGTTCTCTTCACGTTTCTCGTCTCTCGCTTTTAATAGTACACCGGCCCCACTTAGACTGGACAGCACAGATTCTGCATTGTAAACATTTCCATTTTACGCATAGCTCTGTGTATTCCCAAGCACGCTGGCTTTCTGCTGGTGGGGATGGGGCCTGAGTCCCTCCGGAGAAACAGGCATGGACGGATTCCAAAGGCCAGACTGCCCTTCAGGCGTCTTGTCCACTTCTAGGGCCGTGCTGACACAGATCGAGCTTTTCCAGCTCCACAAGTGTTCAAGATTGTAATTTCTGGTTCAGACGATAAGCACAGAGAAAATTGTAGTTTATCTGATAAATTCATCCCTGAAAGATAAAATTTGTCTTGGGGAAACAGACATTATAACGATAAAATCGACCTAAGAGCCCTACTCTCTACTACATGCCAAGCACCACGATGGGTGCTTTACATCCCTGACTGCATGTGGCCGCCCCACCCCAAGAACCCAGGTCCTCGTCCGAAATATTCAAAGGCCCAGAGCCCATTGAGGGTTTACCCAGGGTTCTTGTTTCTTGTCTCTATTTCTCCTCCCTCATTCCCCTCAAGGTGAGAAGAAGTCCTACTTAACCCTGAGGTTTCGTAGTGTCGACAGTCCTAGCAAAGGTATTTTAAATTCAGGAGAGGAGTTCCCTGGTGGCTTGGCAGGTTAAGGATCAGGCATTGTAACTGCTGTGGCTCTGGTTACTGCTGTAGCTCAGGTTTGATCCCTGGCTTGGGAGCTTCCGCAGGCTGCAGGCTTGGCAGAATAAATAAATAAATCCAGGGGAGTTTCCACTGTGGCTCAGTGGGTTAAGAACCTGACCAGTATCCATGAGGATGTGGATTCGATCCCTGGCCTCACTCAGTGGGTTAAGGACCTGGCGTGGCCATGGCTGTGGCCGGCAGCTGCAGCTTTGATTCAACCCCTAGCCTTGGAACTTCCATATGCCACAGGTACGGCCCTAAAAAGAAAAAATAAAATAATGTCAGGAGAGACAGATGGCGTTAATGGCCTTCTAAAGAAGGGATTGGCACACTTTTTCTGCAAGGGGCCAGAGAAGAAATATTTTAGACTTGGCTCTCCCTACAGTCTCTGTCAGCTGCTAGTATAGCTGAAAGCAGCCAGAGATGAATGGCCATGAGTGTGTGCTAATAAAACTTTATTTGCAAAAAACATACAATGGGTTTCACTTGACCCATGGATAGTTAGCCAGGCCTTATTCTAAACCAAGGGTTTGTGATCCTTTTTTTTTTTTTTTTTTTTTTTTTTTAGGGCCATACCCGTGGCATAAGGAGGTTCCCAGGCTAGGGGTTGAATTGGAGCTGCAGCTGCCAGCCTACACCACAGCCACAGCAACGCTGGATCTGAGCCGCGTCTGCAACCTACACCACAGCTCACGGCAATGTGGGATCCTTAACCCACTGAGCGACGCCAGGGATCAAACCGGCAACCTCATGGTTCCTAGACAGGTTTGTTGACCGCTGAGCCACAACGGGAACTCCGTTTTTTTTTTTGTTTGTTTTTTTTTTTTTTGGTTTTGGTTTTGTTTTTGTTTTATTTTACAGTCACACTTGTGACGTATGGAAGTTCCCAGGCCAGGGACTGAACCAGAGCCACGACTTCAACCTACGCCACGGCTACTGCAATAGCTTTAACCCACTGTGCTGGGCCAGGGATTGAATCCACTCGTCCGCAGCGACCCCAGCCACGATCATCAGATCCTTAACCCACTGCTCCTCAGAGGGCATGCCTGTGATCACGTTTTGATTGCTCTGATCTATGCGTGGCCCGGTCCTCCCCAACAAAAATAATCCAGGAGCGATGCGTGGGCTGCAGGGCACGGACTGTGGGATTCAGTGGAAAGAAACATCTCTGCTCTCCGCCCTGCAGAATCATTAGCATCGCTATCCTCTCGCCCTTGTGTGCTCAGATATTGCTGAGATAACGTCCTAGTTAGAGGCTGTTTGGTTGTGTTCCACTCAGCAAGGCCTAGCCCTCCCTCCAAGCAAAAAAACGGGAGAAAGAAAAGCCATCCAACTAATTAATTCTTTGGTCCCCAGCAATTATGCAGGCCAGGACGAGTGAATTATTTAAAACTGAAAATTAATTATTCAGTGAGCATCCCCAAGACGTATCTGTGGCACTGTCAGAGAGAAAAAAGCAGGCCACCCTGCCCCTTCAGCATGCAGCTGCAATAGCCGAGTCGGAATTGCTGATGCCAGTTGGGTCTGGGAGGGACGGAGCCACCAGGCTGCTACAGGCGTGAGAGTGGGCACGGTGGGCCCCGAAGTGCACCACATGCTTTGGAAGACAGTGTGTGGACATAAACCCCATAAACCCTCCTAACGCAAATGCCCTTGCCTGCTGGCAGACCAAGACTGAGCAATCGCACCTTTGTCATGGGTTTGGCTTGTGTTTCTCTCTGTAATAGCGGATTCTTAGGGAAAGTGTAGTGTTTAGACAAAGCTACTTCAGGCACTTGCTTTTCTTAATATTGCCAGCTACGTGCTTGCTGGATAAGAAGCTGGAACACGCGATCCATTCGGGCCCAACTTTCGCCAGGTATGGGAATGAACTAATCTAACGAATCTTAGGGAGGATTTCCTAGGAGCCAAGATGCTTCCACTGGGTGACTTGTATTTGGAACTAATTACAGAGTCACAGGAAGTTGCAAGAATAGTACAGAGGAGTCTCTTGTTCCCATCACCCCCTCTCCCCAGTGGCAGCATCTTACATAAAACCAGAGCACAGGATCAAAGCCAGGAAATCAACAAAGGCCCAATACAATGGATTAGTCTGCAGTCCTGACTCAGATACCACATGTTTTCATGCACTCGTGAAATTGGTAACATCACCGGAATTGTAGAAAGTTGTACCAGAGTTGCCATCGTGGCTCAGGGGGTAATGAACCCGACTAGTATCCACGGGGATGAGGGTTCAATTCCTGGCCTCGCTCCTGGGTTAAGGATCCGGCCTTGCCGTGAGCTGTGGTGTAGGTCGCAGACTCAGCCTCGGGTCCAGTGTTGCTGTAGCTGTGGCCTAGGCCGGCAGCTGTAGCGCCGATTCGACCCCTAGCCCAGGAACATCCATGTGCCTTGGGTGGGGGCCTAGAAAAAAGATAAGTAAATAAATAAAAAGTTGTACCACTTTTAGATTCATATAACGCTGCCATGGTCAACACTCAGAACTCCCCCATCACTAGAAGGCAAGTCCCTGGGTCACCTCTTTATTGCCACATGCCCTCTCTCCTTCTCCATCCCCTGGAAGCCAGGGAGTCTGGTCTTCATCTCTATACTTGGTGATGTGGAGGGAGTCTGCAAAGGAATCATGAAATCCGTGGCGTGTCGAGACTGGCTTTGGGTGCTTGGAGTCATCCAGGTGGTTGTGTATCAATAAACAGTGTGTCTACACTGCAGGGATCCAGGCCGATACTGGTTTTGGGCTCTTACAAATCTGGCTGCTGTGGGCCAGTGTCTGTGAACACCTCAGTTTTCATTTCTCTACACTATACCGGGGAGGGACTGCTGTCTTCCACATTTCCAGAGGGGAACCCAACCACCTGAATGATTTTATGTCTGCCCCCCTGTTTCACTTCTAAAGCAAACCTTTTGTTGGTTGCTTGGTTGGTTTTTGTTATGTTTGGGTTTTGCTTTTTGTAGGGCTGCACCTGTGGCATAAAGATGTTCCCGGGCTAGGGGTTGAATCAGAGCTAGAGCCACCAGGCTACACCACAGCCACAGCAATGCCAGATCCGAGCCGCGTCTGCAGCCCACACCACAGCTCACAGTCACGCCGGATCCTTAACCCACTGAGCGGGGCCAGGGATGGAGCCCTCGTCCCCATGGATACTAGTCGGATTTGTTTTCGCTGTGCCACAACGGGAATGCCTGTCTTTGTGCACCAACTCTTTGGGTTCTTGATGGGATGTACCATGAGCCCCAGCAGTCATGGAACACCCTGATTTCAGTGACTGAGTCTTCAGTCTCTTATTTAGGCAAGAAATCTACATTAGAAAAGTACTTTCCCTGTGGGGCAGGGAAGAAGGTGGAAGACAAAGTTTCTCTGGAAACAGATGTTGGTGTCACCGAGCAGGACCTTCTGGGACGTTCCCTGGGCCAGCCCCCTCCCCCCGTGTCCTCTGCTTCAGCTCCTCTCTAAAGCCCAGATAACCGTATCTGATGCAGCTTCCTGAGCTGTTTTACAGATGCTAAAACTCCCACCCAGTGGAGGCTGTTATCTGCTCGATGCCCAGGAGCTTGTAGCCCCCAGGCCTGCTGCAGCCTAAGGACTGATGACACAAACCCCTGTGACAGTGCGTGTTACCTTGCCATCAGCCAGCCAGAGAACTGTGCACAAGCTGTTCACACACCTGGGACCCCCTCCCTTACCTGGCCTCCAAACATGCTCTCCTGGAACCCGCTGGGGAGTCGGGGCCTTGGGAGCATTACCACCTGGACGCCTTGCTGGACGCCCACCGTAACCGCTGCACGTCCCTGCACCACAGCCCTGTATCAGGAGATTAGCTTTACTACGCACCGCAGAGCAGACCCAAGCTGGGTTGCGTGAGAGCTGCTTCAAAATCTTGCTTTAAGAAAGCAAGAGAAAAATAAAGAACTTCTAGGAGGTGTCTGTCAAGGGCCAAAGAAGTCTAGACGACAAGGTAGGCTTTCCTGTGGCACGCTCACACTTTCTTTCAATTATTTTTACTTGTAGGTGAGTTACAGTGTTCTGTCAATGTCTGCTGGACAGCAGCGTGTGGGCGGCCTCCTAGGAACAAGCTCTCCTCCGCGGATGTGGGTCACGTGTGGGGGGTCCTGCGGGATGCCTTCACAGCACCTGCCGGAGCTGAGCGTGGCTCAGAAAAACCCACATTTGTATGGGGAGGAGCGTTCCCTTTCCCATCTCTCCTCCTTGGACTCAGATCCGAGACCTGAAGCTTGGGGACAGGATATCTGTCAAGAGGGGCCAAGCAGCTGGGCTCCCGGACCCCAAGCGCCCCTCCCCCAAAGTCACATTTGCTTGGGTTGTTTTCAAACCAGCTCTGCTTTGATGGTGAGGAGGTAAAAAAGAGGCAGGTACTCCCCCTGGATTAATTTTTCACTAAGTTTTGCTCACATCGTGGCTTTCATTGCCCACAGTAGAAATTAAGCAATGATTTTGACGCTCCAGGAGAAAAAAACAGTGCTGAGTAAGAAGGCAAGTTTCAGTGACTTCTTCTGCCCAGAAGGAGACACCTGTGTCCCATGCTCCTGGAGGAGGGGGAAGGAGACCAGCCTGGCCTCGTGCCGTCACTCTGTGGATGCGCCTCTGCCCCCGAGTCTGGCAAGGAGCAGCCCCCCAACATTCCCCACTTCCCCACCGAAATGGGCACAGACATACCCAGAGCTCTGTCTTCAGCGCCAAACAGGCTCTGTCTCATTCCATCCCGAGAATGCAGGAGCAAGGACCGCGCTCGGCTCCCACCCACCTCCCCCACTGTCGCTTGTGAAATCCCAGATGCGAGACGCTGTCTCTGAAGAATGTGGCTGGGGGCAGGCATGATGCAAGTCAGTAGAGCAACGGCTGCCTTGACGAACAAGTTTTCTTGAGTTGACGAAAGCGTCGGGAAGAAAAGAGGTCCCCTTGTGTGTCCTCGTCGTCTCTGTGTGTATTTTCAGATCCAGACGGGTTCCTGTTAAAATATGCATGCCAACATTTTATTTTTAACAAACGCTAGCCCAAGTTTGCATTAGTGCCTCTTCCTCTGTCTCTAAAATCGTCCACGGTGACCTAAATAGCTGGGAATGACGGGGGGGGGGGGGGAGGGAAGATTTCGAGAAGAATGCGTTAGCCCCGCGGATCCCGAGGTGGCTGGATCGGAGGCATGGAGGCAGGCCTGGAGGGGAAGGCCTGCGGATGTGGGGCGGACTGGGGAGGACTCCCAGCTCAGCCCCCGAGGAGAGGACCGGAGGGAGCAGAGAGCCAAGAGGCTCACACAGGATGCCCTGGCCCCCTCACTTGTTCTCGAGGGGAAGCCTATTTTGGAAACTTACTTCTTGATCTCGTATGAGGAGAAACATGCCATAAAGACTCAAATTCTGGTGCAATTTCACGGCGCACCAGAAAGCTCAGCTGGTGCAGAACCTCCTTGTCCTTGAAAAAAAGTATTCAGTCAAACAAAAGCTCAGCTCACGTACAGTTCCATCCAAAGGACGATGCCCTGCTCCACCTCTCCTTACCTGCATCCACCCACCCTCCAAGCTACAACTTTGCACTCCTACCTAATTCTTGTAGAATTTCTGCGCCTGTTTCTAAATAACGTGCACGCGCTCTTATTTCTTGATTTGTTCATTTCCGGTCATTTCATCAACTTCCGTTAGGGCGCCTGAGGAGTTGCCTGCTCTCATTACCCCAGTTCAACTCCCCACAGCCCCCCAACTTAGATATTATGATTTTTGTTTATATAGTCTTTTTTATTTTGGCCTCCTCTGTTCTCTGCTGGTGTGAGTGGCAAGCTGTGATTGCATTTCCTTTCTTGTTCAACTCTGAATAGTTTCTGGAATGACACCTGTCTCATGCCATTGCTCAGTGATCTAGGGATGTATGCCACGTTTTTCCAAATGCTTTCCAGCGTCTCCTGACACTTCCCCACAACGCTCAGACACACTAAGTCACTGAAGTCTGTCTTCTCCATGTAGAGACCACACTGATGTCTGTCTTCTCCATGTAGAGACCACCCCTCCAGCCCTGCACCCTTCTGCTTGGAAACGTCCAGGTTCGATCTTGAAACCCAGATGACGGCTCTCCTGAGATACCCCAGCCTGGGGCGGTGGCTCCTCTGTCTGGGTTTCCTTGTCTTCTCCGTTTACCACTTCACGCCTCAGAAGCACAGTCTCCAGAATCTTCTGAAGAGCATATGCACCTGAGGTAACGGTGGTATCCTCACAGGAGGCTTCACCTGCGGAAGGAGCAGGCTGTATCCCCTTTGCTTGTGCCCGAGAGCTGTCTGCACGGGAACCGGCCTCGGAAGGTCCTCTGCTTCCTTCCCGTCCTGCCTGCCCCCGAGGCTCCGCCTGCCCTTGGACTGTCGCTTGTCCTCATCAGAGATGACACAGTTTCCTCTGCAGTATTTGTCCCTCCAGTGCTGCCCCCTAGAAACGGAACACACGCCCCCAAATCAATGTTCTGACACCCGCAACTTAAAAGGTAAAAAGAAAGATGCGAAATTCATTTCAAGAATATATTTTATTTATCCGCTATATTGAAACGTAACGATTTCAACCTGGAATCACTATGAAAATAATCGATGAGGAAGTTCCCCCGTGGCACAGCAGGTTAAGGATTTGGCGCAGGTTGCATCTGTGGCACCGGTTCGATCACTGGCCCGGGAACTTCCAGATGCTGTGGGCGCAGCCGAAAAAAAAAAAAAAGGATCCATAAGAGATTTTGCCCTGGCGGAGCCTTTGCAATCGGGTGTGTAGTTCACACTCACGGCCCACTTGACTGGGTTTGGCCCTGACACGTCCAGTGAGCAGTGGCCCCCTGGGCCGAGGGCTGCTGCTTGATAACTGCTTCTAGGGCATCCTTTTCATTCCCATGGAGTCTTGTTGGCGTCTCTCTTCTGTTCTCTGGGCTCTGCTCTGAGTCCCTCCAGAACCTTCCAGAGTCACACATCCTGTGCCGTCCTTGCTGGAGTTCTTCCCTGGGCCTATAGAGCTTGTGGTCCGTTGCTACTGCCCCATGCAGTGGCTGTTCTGGATCCCTGTGCACCGAATCAATGCTAGCTGTACGAGCGCCCCGGCACACAAGTGTCTGGGTGGAGAAGAGGGTCTTTGAAGACCCAGAGCTGGCCAACCTTCCTGGTGGGTGGCTGTCACACACACCAAGTCACATCACTGCCCCAAGATCTCTCCAGCCTCTGCCCCCGGGGGCCTGCGATGCCACATGTGTTCTTGGAATCCCGAAGGAAGCCTCAGGTTTGCAACAGTTTCTTTGAAAGAACCAACCCTTCCTGGAAGAAGTGACTCTTGGGGCCTTATTGGGTAACAGGCGGGAAGGAAAGTGGGTGTGCAGCCAGCAGAGGGCAAGTCCTGCCCAGTGGGTCTCAGGCTGGGCGAGGAGTGGCGGGGCCAGGGCACACAGGACGGGGCCTGTCTCCTTCCCCTTCTCTCTCTGTTCCCTGACTCCCTCTCTCTTACCCCCCCCTTCCTCCTCCTCCTCCCCCCACCCTACTCCCCATGACAGACAAGACCCAAGGTCCCACCCATGGGACTTTTTATGTTCAATCAGGTGATAACAGAGCCCCCGCCACCTCATCTGTCATCTTAAAACAACAGACAGGTGTGACCTGCTTGGCTTGTCAATCTCCTCCATCATTTCTGGAGCGTTCACTCGCAGCCTCCTGCTGGTTCTAAACCCTTCTGCAAACAAGCCCTCATGGAATCCTCACAGCTGCCCCGGCCCCATCCTACAGATGAGAACACCGAGGCCCAGAGAGGGTCAGTGAGTAGCCTGGGTGAGTCCCCACGCAGTGGCTCCCAACTCCACGCCCTCAGCCATTCCCTGTGGTCCCCTGACCCCACAGGGTTCCTGCATGATTAGAGTCCTGGAAATGTTCAGCTGTTTTGCCACGAAAGGATTTGCTCTGAAAACAAAGCCTGTGAGCTTTGACCTGAATTTTGCAGAATGGGTTTAAGTCCAGAGCCCAGGCTGCACTCAGAGCAAGTTCTGAGCTGGACCAGGGTTTCCAGCTGGACCAGACGCTAAAGGAGGGATCGACTTCCTGAGCATTTCCAGTTTCCCCCCGAATCTAGATCCCTCTACCACCCTCACTGCCCTGAAGGGGAGAGCCAGCTGAAGACAGGACAGAGCTCATCGGCTGGTGATACCTCTGACCACGACCCTCCCATGGAGGCACCTTCCAACCAAATCAGGCTCCACACGGTTTGCAAGTGTGCACGTTTACGCTCCTTGCTCCTTTCTGCCTTATTCGACTTTCCTGCTGCCAGGCTCCCCAACATGTTGGTGGATCCCAAATCCCTTGTACGTGTCTGGCCAGGAAGCAGCAAGGTCATAATTAATAAGATCTAATAAATTTGGACTCCATTAATTCGCATTACGTGATGGTTTTGACAGAAGCTGGGCGAGTGTGAACCGTCACACCAAGAAGAAAAGGCTGGATCATCACTTTAACAGAGTAAACGTTGCAGGAACTAGATTAATCTCTTTTTCAGATTGTGGGGCTATGATGGTTTACATTTATAGAAAGAGCACATGCTGTTTCATACATGTCATGAAATAATAGCCAGTCTATTTTTTCAGGACTGTCAGTTTAGCTTTTGTGTCCTTGGGTGATACAAAGTGTCCTGCTTGGTGGTGGTGGTGGTTGTTCCATCTGTGTTTGCCCTGTCACTGCGTCCCCTGAGCCTCCTGCAGCCACATGGCCCTGGAAATGTGTAATTACCATCTCATCTCTTAAACTCCTACGCGTCTTGCACTTCAGCAGTTCTGAGATGTTGGAGCATGTACGTAGCAAGCAACCCCAGGTGGAGAGACGGCTAAAAGGGAAAAAAGGTTTTCTGAATCAACAAGCAAAACCTTGCTGGAAATTACCTAAAGATGGCATCGACAATACAAATAAATATTCCACACTTGGAGACAGAAACATTTGGGGTTGAGCCTCCAGTTTGGGGAGAAAGCGAAGGGTCAGGGAGATACATTCCAGGCTAAGGAAAAGAAGTGAAAATTGCAGATCTGTGCATGAGCTTGTGAGATGTCCACATGTGCTGGCAGCAACGTAGTTACCTTTGAATTAATTGTCAGGAAAATGAATGAATACAACAGGAATGTGGCTTTTGAGTTTTAATATGATTTTTCAGTAACTGTCGGAATAGCTAATTCGGAACGAGAGTCTTCGAAAGGCTGTTAAAATATAACTCTGGTAAATGAATTGGCACCATTTCCTTATGCTCCTCTCTTTAACAGAATGAATAAATTATTTTTCATGCATTTAATAAATATTAGATAACTAGAAATTGGGTTTTCCCTTACAGTCCTGCTGATATTTTTAGCATGCCTCCAAAAATATGACATAGCATATTCCGGATATATTCCTGCGTTCTGGCATGGTAATTAGCACCTCATTTCCCTGGGATTGTTTTCCCCACGCTCCCAAAAAAGTGCCGCGCTAATTATGAATTATCCTCATTTGTTCTTTAAAGCAAGCCCTCAAAGGACTGCCTTAAGATGACAGTTTATTAACCTAAACCAGGCTAGTCTATGTTCTTAAAATAATAATAAGTTTTCAAATATTTTACCTTCAGAAATTTCCTATGAAATTAAGAGCAACCTCTCGAACAACCTGACTGACTGTCGTTTCACCCTCACTCCTGACCCATCTTCCCAGAATGAGCAAGAACTGTCAGGTCCGCATGGGATGTAAGCCTGCCAGCAAGACATGAAAAGCCATGCTCGTTTCTGGCCGCTCACCTCCCTGCACCCAGACAGCCTTAGACCTACCCCACCTTGGCACCCAGTACACTGCGAGGCCTGGACAAATGCAGGCAGCATGTCCCTCCCCCTACCCAGAAGATAAGACCCTTGCAGGCAGGGCCCAGCTGACTCTGCTCCCTTCCCTGGGGCAGCCCAGCACTGGACACAGGAGCTGCCCTTGGGGTGGGCTGCATGGGCATGTCCAAGACTGGCACCACCCTCTACATCCCAGTACCTTCTGTCCACACGACTCCTTCCCCCAGCCTTCCTCCTATTCCCCTGCAACATTAAAATGAAGGCATAGGAGTTCCTGTTGTGGCTCAGTGGGTTAAGAATCCAACTAGTATCCATAAGGATGCTGGTTCGATCCCGGGCCCTGCTCAGTGGGTTAAGGATCCAGTGTTGCTATGAGCTGTGGCATAGGCTGGCAGCTATGGCTCCGATTCAACCCCTAGCCCAGGGAGCTTCCATATGCTGCAGGTGCAGCCCTAAATAAATAAATAAATAAGTAAATAAAGCTGGAGTTCCCATTGTGGCTCAGCAGTAACACCCTTGACTAATATCCACAAGGATGCTGGTTCAATTCCTGGTCTTGCTCAGTGGGTTAAGGATCCAGCATTGCCATGAGCTGTGGTGTAGGTCACAGATCCATCTCAGGCCCTATCTTGCTGTGGCTGTGGTGTAGGCTGGCAGCTGCAGCTCCAATTCAACCCCTAGCCTGGGAACTTCCATATGCTGCAGGTGCAGCCCTCAAAAGCAAAAATAAGTAAATGTAACAAAATAAAATGGAAGTTCCTTCTCAGCAGGGCCAGTGTCACCCTCCACCTGGGCTGAGCTAGGGTTCAGCCAGCTTCCCAGCAGGGAGGCTGGGAATGGCCACGTGGGCTCCTGTTACTGTTGCCTCAAACACTTAATAGTCCCTGCAACTTGACCTGTGCACCGTTAGGGCCCGTCTTTCGGGAAGCAAAACAGGCCTTACTGAGGCTGGAGGGACTCGCCCTAGAGCAACAACATGAGGGCCTCTGAGCCCAGGTCACCGGCTGCCCTGCGCCTCCGCCGTGAGTTTGCGTGTTTATGTTCACGGGCACGTGAGACCTCGGAAGAGCGTGCCAGAGATGTTTGTGCATCACGTTCACTGCCATGCACACTCACAGGAGAGGGATGCTCTCCATTTTCTAGGGCAGCCGTAGCCGGTACCACAAACCAGGTGACTTGAAACGGCCAGAGTCTGTTCTACCCCCCTCTGTTCTGGAAGCCAGAAGTCTGAAATCCAGTGCCGTGTGGAGCCCTGCCCTGTGAGGGCTTTGGGGGAAAGTCCATTCCATGCCCCTGTCTCAGTGTCTGGTGTTGCCAGCCATCCTTGGCGTCGCTTGGCTTGTGGACATGTCCCTCCAACCTGTCACCACACAGTCTTCTCCCTTAGCATCCTGGCTTCTTCCTGCAGTGCGTCTCTGTCTCTGTGTCACCATCTCTTCCTACAAGGACGTGGGTCAGACTCCGAAGGCGCCCTCCTTGACCCAGTAGGACCTCATCTAATGCTGCCTGCAAAGGCCCTGTTCCCAGATAAGAGAATGTGTATAAGCAGGGAGGTTGGAACTGCCGCGTATCTTTTGGGGGGACACCATTCAAGCTGTCACCTGCCCACTGCGATGCTGCTCATTTGTGCTAAGTTCGCTGGAAGACCCGCAGCGAGGTGAAGGCACAGCTCGGGGAAAACACCGTGCTTCTTAGAGCTGGCCTCCCCAGGCAGGCTGCAAGCGATTTCTTGTAGATCCTCACAGTGTGAAGGTCCCTCATGGGCTCCAGGGTCTCGAATCCATCCGGGGATGCTGCTAAATTTCTCACAATGATCAGGATGCCCCCCTGACCCCCACCACCACCACAGAGAGGAAGCCAGCCCAGAATGTCAGTAGGGCTGAGGCTGGGAAACCCTGCCTCCACCCCAAAAGAGATCAAGGGAACCTTCCAGGCACTTCTGTGGGGTGCATCCTTTTTGAGGTCCAGCTTGAGGGGCCCTGCCCCAGGCCATGCCCAGAGCTTTGTAATCAAGCCCTTCGTGAAACGCTCTTCAAATTACCCAGCTTAAGAAGCCTTCTGGGAGTTCCAGTCGTGGTTCAGCGGAAACAAATCTGACTAGGATCCGTGAGGACACAGGTTCAATCCCTGGCCCGGATCAGTGGGTTAAGGATCGGCATTGGCGTGAACTGTGGTATAGGTAGCAGATGTGGCTCAGATCCCACACTGCTGTGGCTGTGGTGTCAGCTGCAGCTCTGATTGGACCCCTAGCCTGGGAACCTCCATATGCTGCCAGGACAGCCCTAACAAGACAAAACAAACAAAAGAAGCCCTCTGTTTTCTGCCCAGATGGACCACATTACACTGAAGTTTTTAGTCCATTAGCAAAGGACTAGTACAGAACTGGTAAGTTTCGAAGATGGAGGGGAAAGGTGCCAGAAGGTTCTGGAATGTGAGCAGCTGCTTGATTGGGCAGAGCAGAACCAGCAGAGAATGTATGGTTTTGACCCGGGGGGACCCAGGACATGGAGCCACCAGCCCCAGGGAGAAGCCAGGCTGCAGAAAGGAGCAGAGGACAGCTAGAAAGGACACGGGAGCACCTCAGAGCTTGGCTACGAGCGAGAGTGACCTTCAGTCCTCTATGAGCCTCTAGGTGGGGTGGCCTCCAAGTGACGCTAGAGGGCTTGGTGTCCCAGATTAAGTCTCATCAAAAAGTCAGGACCCGCGGAGTGGCGGCAGTATTTGGTTCCGTGAATAATTTGCAGTTCTGAATTGCTGGTTTGTGTGCACACTCGGCTTCTCTAAGTGGATGCTAAGCTCCTGCTGCTTTTTCCTGCTGGCTTTAACTTTCCCCACCTTTTTTTTTCCATTTTATATTTGCTTAGTGATTTTATTTATTGGCTTCAGATGCTTGGGTGTATGATACTAAATATCAGCAGAGCGTCCTTACACACCCAGGCTGCCTTCCAACGCCGAATTTCGTCAGTGATTTGCTGAATTTGCAACGTGAAACAAGCGTATTTTTCTATGAAATGAATGTCCTAAAACAGTGGGCAGCCCCGGGCCAGATAACAGAAGCCCCTCAAACCCACACTCTCCTTGAGGACCTCGCCATAGTCATATAAAACCTTGTATTTTCTGGGAGAAATGTGTCTGGTGGAAAAAAGAAAAAAAAAAAAAAAAAGGCAGGGAAGGAGGCAGAGTTCCCCTTGTGGCTCAGTGGTAATGAACCCAACTAGTATCCATGAGGATGCAGGTTCCATCCCTGGCCCCGTTTAGTGGGTTAAGGATCCGGTGTTGCCAGGAGTAAGGCTTGGATCTGGCGTGGCTGTGGCTGTGGCTGTGGCGTAGACCGTTCACTAAAGCTCCGATTTGACCTCTAGCCTGGGGACCTCCATATGCCCCATGTGTGGCCCTGAAAAAGAAAAAAAAAAGAAAAAGAAAGAAATGCATTTGGCGGGTTATCCAACCTGGAATTTCAGATCCCATGAGATGGGGGTCCTAGGAGCAAGGCACCTTCAGCAAACCATCGCCGCTCTCTCTCCTAGCGTGGGCATCCCAGGTCAGCCAGGAAGAGCAGGAATGGGGGGTGGACAGGTCTAAAGCGGGGCAGAGAGTGCCCAGTCGACTTGGGAGACGGGACCCACAGGGGGAAGTTGCTGTTGGATGGAGGGAGAGGATGTGTGTGGCTGGCAGAGTAAAGGCCCCTAACATGTTCCCATCCGAACCCTCAAAGCCTGGAGGTCTGTGGTCCTGCATGGCACAAGGGACTTTGCAGATGGGAATTCATCCCAGAGCTGCAGGTGGGGCAGATATCGTGGTTTATCCTGGCAGGGCCCTGGGACACCAAGTGTCCTGTGAGAAGAAAGGGGGAGAGTCAGAGGAAGGAGGAGAGGCCAGGACGGAGCTGGCGGTCAGAGGCAGGATGGGAAGATCCTACACGACCCGCTCTGAAGATGGAGGGAGGGGCCAGGAGCCAAGGAAGGTGGTACAGGAGGTGAGAGGCTCCAGCACTGGAAGCAGCAGAGAAACAGCTTCCCCTGAGCACCCAAGGGAGGAGCCAGCCCTGCCAGCTGGCCACGGTATGCTGCTGACCTCCAGCAGCCTGAGACCTTCGCTGTGGCTTGTTTGAAGGCACATCGATCAGCATGTGACCGTCGGTTCCACAGGGAACCATCACAGTGAGGTTGCAGGGTCAGCAACTGCGGGTGAGGGAAGTTGGGAGCGCGGAGGCGGGGCTGTCACCTCTCCCCCGCGCCCTCCCCTGCTTCATCCCCTGACCCACTGCACCGGGCAGAGAACTCACACTCCCCACCACCACCCTGGCCTCCCCGGCAGCCCCAGGCCTGGTGGCTTTCTCTACCGGCCTCTTGAGCCAACACTGTTCTCATCACTCATGCTTCACTTTTCTTGTCATTGTGGTTAGATAGACATAACATAAAATTTGCCTTTTTAAGTATTTTCAATCTCAGTTCCCTGACATTGACTTTCACATTGTTGTGCAAATATCAGCATATCCATCCTGAGACCTTTTTTTGTTTGTTTTTTATCTTTTTAGAGCCGCAGGTGCAGCATATGGAGATTCCCAGGCCAGGGGTCGAATCCGAGCTGCAGCTGCCAGCCTACACCACAGCCACAGCTACCTGGGACCTGGGCCACGACTGCGACCTACGCCACCGCTCACAGCAAGGCTGGATCCTTAACCAACTGAGCAAGGCCAGGGATCAAACCCGCGTCCTCATGGATACTAGTGGGATTTGTAACCCACTGAGCCATGATGGGAATTCCCTTGAGAATTTTTTTTTAATGATATAAGTCTCTCTCTTTTTTTTTTTAATGGCCACACCCGAAGCACATGGAAGTTCCTGGGCCAGTGAATGAACCTGAGCCACAGCTGTGACCTACGCCGAAGCCATGGTAACCGAGATCCATTAACCCACTGCACCCAGCTGGGGATCAAATCCACACCTGCACAGCGACCCGAGCTGCTGCAGTCGGAGTCTTACCACATTATACCACAGTGGGAACTCCAGTCTTTTTTTTTCTCTTGAGGTATAGTTGATGTACCACACCTCCAGAAATTTTTCCTCTTGTAACATGGAGACTCTGTAACAACTGAGCAATGAGGCTCCATTTCCTCCTCTCCCCCGGCCTCTCCCTGGTAATGTATTTTCTGTCTCCATGAATCTGCCATTCTGGCTGTATCATATAAGTGAAGTCGTACCCTATGGGTCCCTTTGTGTCTCTGTCATTTTATCCCGTGTAATACGTTTAAGGTCCATTTGTATTGAAGCATGAATCAGAATGTCATTCCTTTTCTGGGCTGAATAATATTCCTTCGCATGGATAGGCCCTATTTTATCTGTTCTACCTTTCTGCTCTTATGAATAGTGCTGCAGTGAATATTGGTATACTCTATTGTTTGGGTTTTGCTTTCAGTTCTTTGGGGTTTATACCTAGATGTTGAATTAATTACTGGGTCCTATGGTAACTATGTTTACCCTTTTTTTTTTTTTTTTTTTTTTTTTGCTTTTTAGGGCCACACTCATGGCACATGGAGGTTCCCAGGCTAGGAGTCGAATCGGAGCTGCAGCTGCCGACCTACACCACAGCCACAGCAACACAGGATGCAAGCCACATCCCCAACCTACAACCACAGCTCACGGCAATGCTGGATCCTCAACCCACTGAGCGAGGCCAGGGATCAACCCTGCGTCCTCATGGATGCTAGTCCGGTTGGTTCACCGCTGAGCCATGAAGGGAACTCCTATGTTTAGCTTTTTGAGGCACCACCACCTGTTGGCCACAGAGGCTTTATAGTCCCATCCACAGCCTGTTAGAGTTCCCATTTCTCCACATCCTGGCCAGCTCTTGCCATTTTCTGTGCGTGTGTATCTTCATCACGGCTTTCCTGGTGGGTGTGCACAAGAACATCATGGCCAACAGAGCAACCCTGCCAGGTACCCACCACGGGTGCCGCGGGGAGCAGGGGGCCGGGTGAGGAAGACCCGCAGGAGGCATGTGGGCGCGGGGTTCTCAGCTCCCTCAGAAAGCACAGGGAAGAGCAGGGACATTCCGCGAGAGTCCCACAGTGGCCTTCGCGGGTCGCAGACACACGGCTCAGGGCTCAGCAGCCGGGCACCGGGCGGACGTTACCTTGAACCTCGAGGGAACCTGGAGGCGGACCTGTACCCCTTGACCAGCATCGTGAACGCCCACACAAGGAAATGCCCCTGGACACCTCTGGCTTTGTGCTGAGGCGGCAGAGCGGGAGAGCTCAGCCGGAAAGGAGCCGTTGCTGGGCGGACGGGGCAGGGTGCGGAGCCCTCGCGGCCAGGCACCCCGGTGGGGCCATGCACAGACCCAGGATACTGTCCCTGATCCGTGTGGGGCTGGATGGTTGCAGAGGGTGGGGGTGTGGGGTCACCAGGCCATCGCCCAGCCGCTTGAGACGGCCGCTCTGCGGCAGCACATTTTCCGAAAAAATGTGCCCAAGAGAAAAAAACGGGTGAGCGAGAGCGCAGCGTGCGTGCAGTCAGACCTGCGGGCCGGTGCGGAGACCCGCCCGCAGGCTTCTTCCTTTGTTATCATGAGGGACGGTTCCCTGAGAGGCGATTCTTCGTCCTTCAGACGTGGCCCGGTTATCCAATTTTATTGCAATGAAAAGAAAGCATCATCCCCTTGGGGTGTGATGCGACAGAACCTCTGGGTCCGTCCTCTCCTCTTCGGGAGGGACGTCCTGGAAGAGCCCTCATCTCTCAGTCACGTCCCTTCTCTGAAGCTTCTCTGGGATTTTGCAGGGGAGGCAGGAGAGACAGATCTCAGACCCAACTTCCGGCCGGGAGGGAGGGAACACCCGCACGTCAACAGGAACCTCGAAGGCTGGGGGTGCAGCGCCAAGCACAATGAACGTCGGCTCTGCCACTAGCAATTCTCATTCCGGGTGGCTCTTTAATTTTCACGCCTCCATTTAGAACAGCTTCTGAAAGTCTCATTAGCGAGATGTGGCATCCTATTCCCCCACCCGTAGGTGTGCACGAAATGGGACGCTTCTCTTGCAAGGCTCCATAAATCCTGGCTTCCCTGAGGGGACTCAGCGTAACTTCCAGGGTCCTTGAACGTGGGAGAGGGAGGCGGAAGAGTTCAGATCGGAGAAGGAAATGTGACTACGCGAGGATGGTGAGAGAGAAGCGGTGTGGCTGGAATGGAGGGTGAAGACCTTTGGCCTCCGGAAAGGCCCTGGCCCCATATGTGGGAAGAGGACACGTGGAGCTGAGCCCAGCCGAGCCCAGCCGAGCCCAGCAAGGGCAAAGTCGAGGCACAGGCTGCATGCCTCGTGAGCAAGAAATCGATGATTGCTGCGGCTGCAGCAGACAGAGCTCACGCGGTGCACCAGAGGATGTGGGCTGCAGGGACCCGCCTCGGCCACACGCTGCAGGGCAGACTGGGACTCTGAGTGGACAGGGGGCTGATGGGGAGGAAGCACCATGGGAGAGCATTGATTTTCACCAGAGAGAGGGTCAAGAGACCTCAGGCCGTGTGGAGGGGCCAAGGGCACAAGCCGAATGAGGAGGGGAGCAGATCAAGGGGGCACTCAGACCAGGACAGCATTGCACTAATCCTGGAATTTGTCTCCAGCCTGGCTTTGCACTGGCCTCACGTTCCAGTCCTGCAGGGAAGGGGGCCACCACGCGGGATGGCATGAGACACTCTAGGGGTCACGTGGCAGTGATGTGGTGGGTCCTTTCCCAGCAGAGGGTCACACATACAAGCCACCCCTGCTTTGACGTGTGAGGGCTTGCAGTACACAGAGGGCAGTGCCAAGGGGGAGGGGAGGGTTATGGTGCCCAGTGTGGCACTGTGGTGACCCCAGGAAGCTTATCCTTCACAAGGCTGGCATTTCCACACCCCCTGTACATTCTCTTCACGTCAGGAAGCCTGACCTTGCCCGGCCGTGGATCCCAGCAGTGGGCACTGCCCCAAAGATGCACTGCTCAAGGTTTCCTGCTGAGCATGTGCCCCACGCGCCTCACCAAGGGATGTAGGAACACAGGAAATCTGGGGGGAACGGGAGTTAATCCAGGCCTTTGCTGGTCAAGGTCATGCACCTATCATCTTGTTGGATTTTCTACATAGTTTACGCTGAATGGAAGCCATAAACGGATTGTCTCATTTTTCTAGGTGGCAGTCTCACCTCACCTTGACTTGTTCTTTAAGGAGACATTTTGCTGAGGAATTTGACTTTCTAATATTTTATTTTATTTATTTATTTATTTATTTATTTGTCTTTTGTCTTTTTAGGGCCGCACCCATGGCATATGGAGGTTCCCAGGCTAGGGACTGAATAGGAGCTGTAGCTGCCGGCCTACACCACAGCCACAGCAACACCAGATCTGAACCGCGTCTGCAACCTACACCACAACTCACGGCAACACTGGATCCTTTACCCGCTGAGCAAGGCCAGGGATCGAACCCACACCCTCATGGTTCCTAGTCGGATTCGTTTCCACTGTGCCACAACGGGAACTCCGCTTTCTAATATTTTAGATTAGAATCCCACGCAGGAGAAATACAGGTTCTTAAACAAGAGGACCTAGGTTAGCAGACAGGGGCTTTACTGGAGACGCAAGAGCAAAGGAGAGGTTAGTGGGCTGACCCAGGCAGAGGGCATGGGGGCATTCTAGGGAAGGGGAGGTGGGCGCATACCTTTCCTGAGAAGGGATGGAGAAAAGTCCCCTGTCACGGCGGAAAAGTGACTCGTGAGGCCACGTTGTCATGCCACGCCTACACTGTACCCTCCAAGAGGTGATGGGGAAGGAAGCTCTGTGCTCGAAACCTGAGATTTGTCCAGAAACTGGTGGCACCTTCTAACTTTAAAAACGAGTGCAGGAGTTCCCTTTAGGGCTCAGCAGCAATGAACCCCACTGGTATCCATGATGATGTGGGTCCCGTCCCTGGCCCTGCTCAGTGAGTTAAGGACCCGGCATTGCCCTGAGCTGTGTTGTAGGTGGCAGATCCCACAGAGCTGTGGCCGTGGCATAGGCCAGCAGCTACAGCTCCGTTTCGACGAGCCCGGAAACTTCCATATGCTGTGGGTGCAGCCCTAAAAAATGGAAATAAATAATTAAACCCAGGTTTCTGGCAGGTCCTCTCTACTGCCCAGGAGAGGCAGGGTCCCTGCCCAGGGCTCCGTGACCCTCTCTGCAGGCCCCTGTGAAAGCAGTCGCTCTCAACCAGTGAAGGCTTATCTTACGTGCTTCCTTAGGCTTCCTGCTTTTCCAGGCAGGAATCACGTCTCCAGGGTTCCAGGTTCTTCTGTGCGCTGACCGAGTATGCACCTGCAGTCCCCCAAGTGCTGGTCAGAGGCATGAGCTCGTGATCACAGTGCAATGGCAAGTTTCTGCAGCATCGCTGTTCTTGGCATGTGCCTCTCAGAGCAGCGTCAGTCTCTGCTGGGAACTTGTTCAACATGCAAATTCTTGAGTTTTCCCTAGACCTGAGGAATCAAAAACACCAGGATTGGGGCCCAGTCCTGTGGGTTCGGTGAGTCCTCCCAGAGGTTCTTCTGTGCTTTTCGTGTGAGACTCACTGCTCTAGCCTAATGCTTTCTATTTTTCAGGCCAACAGTCCCGTGATAATTCCCAGGTCTCTTTCCTGCAGTGTTTTGGTAGCGTTTCATTCTGGATGTTGCACTGCCGTCCTCCCACTCATGTAATTCGTATGCTGTCGGCACACATTCGTTCTCGTGGTTCGAGACCCATGTTTCAGGGACATCATCACAGCTTCCATGTGTCGAGGGGTTCCTGGGTACCCATCATGGTGCTGAAGGCAGAAATCTTCCCCTCAGCTCCACCTCTTACACACAGAATCTGGAGCAGAGGCGTGTGAGGGATGTAGCACCACATCCACAACCAGCACAGCCTCGAAATTCAAAGCCAGGGTGTCTGGCTCCGTATCTTCCAAAACCAGTGCTCATAACCTCAGACTAAATCGTTTTGGAAACTCAGACTCTGACCTCTAAAGGGACCAACTCTTCCTTGCATCGAACTATTTTGCCGCAAGAAGTAGCTTTTGGAGCTAAAGGGGATGTGCCAGCCGGGGAGGGCGAGAAGCAGGGACGGTCCTTCCCTGCGTGTGGGGTTGTTCAACCACAGGCCGCCTGGATCCCAAAGCTTATTTGCTGAGCTGTTCTTTTTCTTCGGGGGACACCCAGCGCCTCTTTAAGGAAGTGAGCAGACCAGGCCCAAGGCACGCCAAGGTCTTCCTGGTTTGTGTCGCTCTGGCGTCCTGAGAAAGCCGTTCGGCCTTCCACCTCAGGAGTTCCCATCACGGTTCGGCAGTAGCGAACCGGACGAGCATCCGTGAAGACGTGGTTTCCATCTCTGGCCTCGCTCAGTGGGTTCAGGATCCGGTTGCCATGAGCTGTGGGGTAGGTCCCAGACATGGCTCCGATCCCGTGTCGTGGTGTAGGCTGGCAGCTACAGCTCTGATGTGACCCCTAGCCTAGGAATTTCCATATGCCCCAGGTGCGGCCCCCAAAAGACAACACAGAAAACAAAACAAAAACTCACTTGGCTCCACGCTCTCCGCCCCATCCAGCTGGTCTTGGAATCAGCTTCTTCCTATACTTTCATGTGGCTTTAGCCCCCTCCCACCTGGGACCCCTCCCCAGGGGCTTCCAGCTGCCCCT
Organism: Sus scrofa; assembly: GCF_054392235.1. Lineage (NCBI taxonomy): Eukaryota > Metazoa > Chordata > Mammalia > Artiodactyla > Suidae > Sus > Sus scrofa. The sequence goes on from NC_139401.1 coordinate 9,290,934, forward strand.
TCCCTTCCACCTATGGGCTCTGCTGCATTCCCAGCCCCCTCCAAGCATCTCTCTGACGTTGGCTGTGGCACCACCATTATATGGGGAGGGGAGGGGTCTCTAAGCCAAGCCCCTCACCAACACTGGCCGTTCCCCCTCCTGCCGCCCGGCCCCCAGGCCCTCCGCTGGTCGTTGTTATCACCCGATGCTGGAGCACCATGAAAACTGGGGGGAAGGGGAGTCAATCCTCGGCCACTGTCTTGCTTCCTCCTCTGAGGGTCTCACCTCAGTGACTGATTCCACTGGGGCCTTAAAACATTTCCCTTTTCAGGACTCTTCTGTTGTGCTAAAATTTGCATAACAGAAAATTTATCATTGGGATCATTTTTAAGGGTACAATGTAGTGGCTTAAGTGCGTGCAGGATGTTGTGCATCTGTCTCTGCCGCCACACTCTGAACTTTTTCATCTCCCCCCGCAGAAACTGTGAGCCCATGAAACCATGTCCCCAGCCCTTTGCCCTCAGCCCCCGGAAACGACCGTCCTCTCTGTCCCTGCGAGTTTGCTCACGCTGGGTACTCCACCGACGCACGAGCACGTGCTCTTTCCCCTGTGGCGTCTGTGTTCTGTGACTTTGGGAACAAGGAAGGCAGGGATAGGTGTCGGGGCAGGGCTGCATCGTGATGAATGGCAGGGGTCAGTGGCCAGTGACAGTAGGTTTTGTAGAAATGGAATAAAATGTAAGTCTTTGTGTGTCAGTTATCTGTTGCTCCATAGCAAATTAGCACAAGTTTAGTGGCTTTAAACAACACACTCTTTTTTTTTTTTTTTTTTTTTTCGCTTTTTAGGGCTGCACTCCTGGCACATGGAAGTTCCTAGGCTAGGGGTCGAATGGGAGCTGTAGCCGCTGGCCTACACCACAGCCACAGCAACGCGGGATCTGAGCCGTATCTGCGACCTACACCACAGCTGACGGCAACCCCAGGTCCTTCACCCACTGAGCGAGGCCAGGGGAGGAACCCGCATCCTCATGGATCCTGGTCGGGTTCGTGACCATCTGAGCCACAACAGGAACTCCCTAAACAACCCACATTTTATTTAGCTCACATTTCTGTGGGTCAGGAGTCCAGGCACAGCTTAGCTGGCTCCCCTGCCCCGGGGGCTCTCAGGGCTGTGGCACAGGTGTCAGCTGGCTGTGTTCTCATCTGGAGGTTCCGCTGAGGCACAGTCAGGTCCCAAGCTCGCTGAGGTTGCTGGAAGAGCTCATCTCCTTGCAGTCGCAGGCGGGAGGGCCCCAGCTTCCTGCTGGCTGCCTGCGGGTCCTGCCCCCGCAGCAGCTTACTTCCTCAAGCCCACAAGGCCGTGTTGAGAGCATCTACCTCCAGCTTAGTCACCGGCATGACCACTAGCCCCTGCACCCTATTCTTTTGGTCAGAATCAAGTCTCCAGTCCTGCCCACACGGAGGACCCCCATGGAGGCATAAACACAAGGAGCAGGCTCCTGGGGGGCCGCCTGGGGTCGGTCCTCCACCTTCAGGGCCGGGGAAAGGCGGGGCAGGTCGTCAGAGAAAGCTGGCAAGGGGGACCTCTGAGGGCGCCCCTCATCCCATCAGCAGATGTCAGAGGCAGGTGGTCAGGCTTTTCCCCCCAACAGCAGGAGGCCGAGGCGTTGGCTAAGAGCTTTCGCTTAAGACTGGAATGAAACCCGCACAAGAGAAAGGTTGGCTTTAGGTATTACTTAGTCATCTTCCTCCACCTGCAAGTTTCAGCCCCCAAAATAACTTCCAAAAAAAAAAAAAAACCTGGTTATTTACACTGGGGCTCTATTTTTAACTGCCTTTCTGTTTAAAACATTTAATATCTTCTGAACCCATTGAACCTGTAGCAAGATATCGTATTTATTTTTGCAGCTATTTTCATTCGCGTGGAGGACTTTTTGTTTTCCTCTCAGCTCTTAGGGGAGGTGAAGCAGGTCAACACGTCTGGCCCATTTGTCAACTGGCTCTGCCAGGCTCTTAAAAAAAAAAAATGGTGCTAAATTCAGAGCTACTTATCATATGTCTCTTTTTATGTGGCTCAGTTTTTCCATTACTTGAAATTCCCAAATGCTAATAAACCCTAATGCACTATATTTGGTGGGAATGAATGCATTATGCTTCTCAGAGTTGATGTTGTTACATAAATAGAACACGTTCTGCTCCAGAGAGGAAAAAGCACGCTTGTGGGGGGCATACGTCGATTTGATTTTTTTCCCTATTGATCGAGAGCTATTCAAGCAGAGAAGGGGGCTCGGGGGCGAAATGTAAATGAGGCAGAAGGGAAAATAGGCCCCACAGAGTCTGCCCACTTCTGCACCGGTCTTTGGGCTTCGGGTTCCTTTTGTCTCTATCGATTTCACCATCACTCATCACACCTTCTCAAATGGATCTAATGAAACAGATGTGGCTGGGAGACAGCAAAATGACTAAGTCAAGACATGTGTTACTCTTCCCGCTGCCCTTAGAATCAACATGATGCCGTCAACGCTGCCGTGAGCTGTGGTGTGGGTCACAGACACGGCTCGGATCCAGCGTGGCTGTGACTGTGGTGTAGGCCGGCGGCTACAGCTCCCATTCGACCCCTAGCCTGGGAACCTCCATATGCCGCGGGGAGTGGCCCTAGAAAAGGCAAAAGGGCACAAAGGCAAAAAGGCAGAAAAAAAAAAAAAAAGATGCCATTGAGTGACTTGAAACATGAAAATCCCAAAGATCAAAGTCACCTCTGGTGCGAGACGTCCGAAGCGTTAGCAGACTGTCCCTCGTAGACAAGCTCCGTGTCTGAATGTGGCGGATGGTTTTGGTTTTGAGGCCTAGGTAAAACACACATTATTTTTGTACTTCCTGTAGATAAGTTGTTCTCAGAGGTTAAAAGCAAAAAAATTCAGCACAACCCAAGGCTGGCGGGGTAGACGCAGCCGTAGAATGTGAAACCCAGGACTCAAAAGTCCGCAAACAGCCTTCGGAGCCACCATCTGACCTGTGCTGTTTCCCGCTCCTCTCCCTCCTCCCCACCCGCACCCCCGCCCTCCTCCTTCCTCTGGCCTCCGGCAGCTATCTCTGTTGCACAGTTTCTTTATTCTTTTTCACCCAGTTTCTGCTAAGATGTAGCGTTGTAGTTTAGTATCAGATTGCTCATATTTCCCTCTTGAGGGTTTGCTCATCCCCTCCTTCAAAGGAGAGGAAGCACAATGTATCTTTCGACCTTGGTTTTGCCCAGCCGACTCTTGTCCGCATCCCTGATGGCTGATTCTGAGAACCGTAAAACCAGTGGGTCCGTGCAGCTTTTAGTACGTGACACACAAACCCTGGCACTGCTTCTCCTTTCTCTATTAGCTAAATTGTTATCATTTACTGCTTCTGTTAAGGATTAGATAGCTCTCTGCCGCAAGAAGCTCAAGCAACCAGTATCTGGTGTCACTCTGGGAGGCTGTGGGGACGCTGCTGGCAGCAGTGGGATGGAACCACGATTTGTCTCTTGGCGCTGGGTCTTGCTGCACGTGTGTTTCTCTTCACTATCTCTGAAATTAAACTGCAGCCGCATATCAAGGGGAAGACCCTTTTGTATCTCTGCAGTTGAGAGGGAAAATAATTTTGCCTAAATTTTCAAATGGTGAATTCATTTTATTTTGGAAAAATAAGTTTTATGTTTTAGTAACTTTCCTGGCACTTTTTTTGCTGTTTTTTGTTTGTTTGTTTGTTTGTTTGTTTGGTGTTTGGTTTTTTTTTTTTTTTTTTGCCTAAGATGAAATTCCTGTAACATGTTCTTAGCCCCTTTAAAGCAGGTGATTCTGTGGCATTGCCTACATGCACAGACTTCTGCAGCCTTCACCACAGCGTGTTCACAATCCCAGAGGAAGCCGCGTGCCCGTTAAAGAGTCAGTCCTCATTCCAGTGTCCCTTTGCTCCAGCCACAGGCAACCAAGCATTAGTTTGTTTTCTGTCTCTAATGACTTACCTGTCCTGGACATTTCATATAGATGAAAGCCTGTGACATGTGACCTTTTAGCTCTGGCTTCTTTCACGCTGCCTGTTTTAGAGCTTTTGCCACAGGGTAGCGTGTGTCCGTGAATTCATTAAATTCGCTTTTAAATGAGAATCATTTTCAATGAGAAATCATAATTTTAGACTCATTACGGGGAGTTGTTTATGGAGCACCTGCTATGTGCAAGGCACTAGGCTGCGTTTAGCAGGATGTCAGCGTGGATGTGCTCCCTGAAATGAGCCTGCTCTGGTCCCTGCAGCACGAAAGCGCCTAAGTAGCCCGCCCGCACGCCACCGGCTGACAGTGAACTGCTACAGGTGGGCCCCCCACTTAGCCCGATCCTGGTGGGGGATTTATCCTCTCTCCCCTCCCACCTTTTTTTTTCCCGCAGTGATGTCCATTTCCTCCAAAACCACAGACCATCCTACATTTGTCATTTTAACTCATGTCGTGTCAATAAACAGAGCGTAGAGGCCCATGAATATGGTGAAGCAGGCCAGCACTCAGGAGCCCTACAGGCTGGCAGGGAAGGAAGGGCACCAAGCACCCTGCTTGGTCCAGATCCCGGAGGAGGATGGGGGTGAGGGGGGTCTGAAAGAAAAGGCCCCGCCAGGCCCCATGATGTGAACTGGGCTCTGCAGGCACAGTCAGACTCGGTGGGAATGGGGACATGGAGAAGGGAGGCTGACGCTTCATGGCCAGTGGGAAGATTTGAGCCAAGACTGGCCCCGAGGAAGAGAAGCATGACCCCCCCACCCCTTACATTTCTTCCTCCAACCCCCCAAGACGACTGTCTCATGCCCAGGCTACTCCCGCTCTGGTGGGAATGACCATACATGAGCCCTCTGAGGTCCTCCTGCAGCCAGGGGCTGCATGTTCTAGCTCCCACTATGATGCCAAACGAATTTCCCATCATGCCTCTCCTTCCGTCCTCCTGGCTCTCAACAAGGCTTGTGTGAGGAGACTTTGCTCTAGGTGTCTTCTCTCTTCACATGTCTCCTCTCTCCCCTCCTCCCATGGCAACCTCATCCACTGTCCTCCAGACCCATCTCTCCAGTTCCCAAGTAACGCAGCTTCCTCCTCTGCGTCTTCGCCACGTGTATCATACGCTTAGAATAGCTGTTCAATCAAGACATCATTTGTCAGAGCTCCCCTTGTGGCTCAGCAGGTGAAGGACACACCATTGTCTCTGTGAGGATGTCCATCCGACGCCTGGCCTCACTCAGTGGGTGAAGGATCTGGCGCTGATGCGAGCTGTGTGGCTCCCATTTGACCCCTGGCCCCGGAACGTCCACATGCCACACAGGGGTGGCCATAAACATAGACTAAGAAAGACAGTTTCCCCGGCCAGGTACACCTTGATCATTGCAGAAGCTGCTGGGGCCTCACGGATCTTCCAACTTAGCTGAAGCTAAAAGAGACACGAAGGAAAAAGCCCACTGGGATTCAAGGCAGCGTGCTGCAGGTTACTCCCGATGGGCAGGGCCCCAAAGCGCCCCGGACATTCAGAGCAGCTGGAAATAGCTGAGTGCGGCATGAAGAGCAGTTCGGGGATGAAGTGGGTGGAGAGGAGCCCGAAGGTCACAACAGAGGAATCTGAGAACAAAGACGTGTTGTCCTGAACGACGAGCAGACCTGGGCACAGGCGGGGAGCAGACAGGGCAGGGTCCAGGGTGGGTGATGAGGCCCTGGGTGGACTGAGATGAAAAGGCAGGTGGATGACAGGTGGCGAGGGCAGGTGGGGCTGGAATGCAGAGCCCGATCCGCTGGGCTGGGGTCTGTAGGGTCGGGCTCGTGTAAGTGGGAGACTGCTGTCTATCTGACACAAACCGGAAGTCCAGAAGCAGGGACGGCGCTTCCTTGTTGGATGAAGGGCATGACGTGGGCCAGACCGCCCCTGGGAGTGGACATCTCGGCCAAGTCACGCTCCTTGGGTGCTGGGAAGGGTGACAGTGTTGTGATACACAGGCTCACGGCCGCCACTGGGCATCGAACGTGACACCTGTCACATTTGTTTGTGGAATGCTCAGCTCTCGGGGCTCCCAGGCATTGAGGTGTGTGAATCCCAACGCACCCCAGGTGGCACGTGTTTCTGTGAAGACGCTAAAAATGTCTTAGCCTCCCCAGAGCCCTCCTCACAGAGGAGACCGTGTCCGGCTCCTGGGTGTTGTTCAGCAAAGTGCGATGTGGCTCCGGAGACCTGTGGCGCTGCTGGGGAGAGTCCCCGCCTGCAGAAAGTCCTCCTCTGGCCGTGACACGTGGGTCAGAGTCCTGAGCACTGACACCCAAGTCCCTGCCCACTGTCTCCAACACGAGACCCAGAAAGGATCCCTTTACTGTTCTTATTCTTGGGCACAGGCGGGACAAACGTATGCTGACAAATTTTCTACCTGCCTTTTAAATTAATTTGCCCAATTGCTTTTGTTGCTTCCTTTATAAAGTATTTTAAATAGCAAATAACGTACCCAACTTCAGGCTCATAACTCCATTCCTGTCGCATTTAGGCAAGCTCTGAAATTTGCCCAGAGGTTCTGGCACAGTCTTTTTTTTTTTTTTAAGCCAATTGCACTGAGAGTTAAAAGAATCCAAAGTGTTTAAAATTGAATGATTTTTTTTTTTTTGAGGTTGTAGCAGAAAGAGCTCCCGAAGGAGGAAAAAACCCTTTATCGTGTCCACTTATATAGATTCTGACACAAATACATCATTTAGGAAGGATAAGCAGAAATTAGCATGTGTGCTTTCGAGCTAAATTAATTTTAAGCATAATAGGTAATGCAGTTTCCACGGCTGCCCAGGGATGAAGGAGCAAGATGCTGTGCCTGCTGTTGCTGTTACTGCCCCTTCCTACTGACAAGGGAAGATCTTGGCGCTCACCAGGTCTTGAGACTTGCCAGTTCCCACGGCAACGCCAGGTAACCAGCCTCCAATCCCCATGGCCTGGTGTGCAAGAGTAAGCCTGTACCCTTTACAAGCCAAAAAAAAAAAAAAAGAGCTTTATGAAGTGCTCTTAAGTAGAAAGTAGTTCCGAGGACTCCGTTCCAAATGAAGCCCTTGGAATCGACTGGGCTAAACGAAACATCACCTTTGCAGGCCAAGGACTCCTGCTGTGGTTCCTGGGCAGGAAATGGGCGGTGTCGGAGGCCAGGGGGGCCTGGCGGGTGGCCTCCTGGATCACAGACCCTCCTTAGCTCCGCTGTGGGCGATGTACCCTGTAGAGACTTGTCTGTCTGTGTGTAGAGAGACATGAGACGTGTGACCCCGAGAAGCGGGTTTATCGGGGCCCTGCCTCAGCCATGCTTCACGCCCTCCTTCGTCTTGTCCAAATCCTCTTTTCCCCGCAAGGGTGAGAGATGGCACGAACCACACAGATGTCTCCTGGGTCATTTCCCTGTATTAATACCCTCTCACCATCAGTTGTTTCGCGTCCTCGGCTTTGGAACCAGGGGTCTCTGCACCCCCTCCCCCGGCCCCCCAGGTCAGTGTCTCCCCAAGGCTGGGGGCCCAATGCGTGTTTGGTCAGCCCCATTCTGCGGCCCTGCTCCGCTGGGCCCCGCAGCAGGTCGGCAGAGAGTGGCGATGGGTGTGGCACAGGGGTCCCCGTGCTGCTGTCCATCCACACACCTAGGGGGCCCACAGAGGGGACAGCCTGAAGGACAGGAGGGCGGTGCTGGGGCCCAGACCTCATCCCCCGCTTCTGAGTTCTCGGCCTTCAGCCCCAGCCAAGCCCTGAGATCCCTGCGGGCCCCACTCACGCTCGCCCCCACCCCGGAGGCTGCCCCCATCACGGGTGCCCTCCCGCCCCCACCCTGGAACTACGCCTGGAGCCTTTGCTGCCCGTTTTTCTCATCTGGCTTCTTGGGCAGAGTAGCCGAATCACCTCCTTGCGGTGCGGTGATGCTGCGTCTGAGCAGCGCCCAGCGTGCTGAGGGCCGAAGCGGGAGCCTGGGGCTGTGGCTCCCCTGGGGTGCTCAGGTCAGCCTGCCCAGGAGCCTGCGAGGGCGGGGGGCTGCTGTCTGTCCCTGGGGAGCGGAGTCCCCCCGACCCTGGGATCACATCCTCTCTATCCTGCTCCTGCCCCGTTTGGTGTAAGCCCCATATTGCAAGGCCTTAGCGGAGTCAGAGAGAGAGAGAAGAGGAGGCAGAAGAACAGAGAGAAGGAGGAAACGGACTCGGAGGAAGCAAAGGCGCAGGAGAAGGAGAGGAAGGGGAAGGCGAGAGAGGGAGGAAGACGGCGAGGAGGGGACGGAGGCTTGGACGGCCTCCGAGCTGTTATCCCAGCCCCGCAGGGAGCACCCCTCAGGCCCTGTGGGCACAGCCCGGAGGGGCTGGGGGTGGGGGACCCTGTGCTGAGGGGCCCCTGTCCCTCCTGGAGCTCACACCCTCCCACGGACCCTCCCGCCCTCTCTTGAAGGGAGAGAAGCTGCTGACCAGTCATCCCCTAGGGCTGACTTAATTATTTCCTGCTGTAAAAAAGTAAGCTGCCTCTCTGGTGCTGATCAGACCCAGGTCTGGTGGCTTTGGCCGGGCTCAGCCAGGCATTGCCGAGCCGGGTACCTGCTCCCTGAACCTAGCATCTCACAGCTCAGCTCTGCAGTCCGGATGCCCCGGAGGGAAGAGTGGACTCTTGGGAGCCTCCGCAGCCGCCCCGTCTGCTATGCTGCACTGCTGCTGCCTGCAGTCGCTGAACTGTGTGGCTTCCCTTTGGTGGACAAGCGCCTTGGCTGACTTTTAACTGGTGTGGGCACAGCTACAGATGCTGGCTGTGGTTGAAGAAACTTCCTTCACCAGGGGCCCTTATGCTGGCAGAAATGATGTGTCTGCCAGGAGGGGGTGCTGGCGGGGGGGGAACCTTCTGAGCTCTGTCTTATTCCCTGACAGTCTGATTCAGCTCTGGTCAAGTTGAATGGCACAGAGAGAGGATGGTGCCTGGACGAGCCCCGGTGCCTGCTGTACTCTGCCTGGCACGCACAGTGGGGTCTTCTGGGCCCACGCAGGCTCTCAGGGGTTTGCCCTCTCCCCCGTCTGACCCCCAAGCTTCCGTCTCCTGTCCCTGGGGGAGGCATCTGGAACTCGCATGGCTCCACGAGACCTCAGACCTGGAAGTCTGCTGGAGGGTGCCTGTGACACACGCTGTGCTACGACCTGGCCAGACCCAGGAAGGGACTAGAGGTTTGGTGACTTGCTCAAGGCCACGTGGCTCCGAGGAGTGGCACCAGGCCCTGCCCGTGTTGGTCTGTCTCAGACTCTGCCCTGGACCGTGGCATCCTTCTACTCTCAGCACCGCCAGGACCCCACCCTGGAATGATGTCATCAACCACGTTGTGTCCATTCGGAGCGAAGCGGGGGGGGTGGGCGTGAGGAAAACTGGAGGTGACATTGAGGTCACCTGCACTGCACTCGGGGTGGCCTTGTAGGAGGGAGATTCCCCAGGACTAGTGCTGCTGGCCAATCATCCTATAGGAACAGGGTCCTAGTCTTGCAGCGAATTAGAGCCACCAGCTTCTGGACAGGCCATCTGTTCTCATAGTGTCCCCTCCGTGGCTAATGTCACGTGTCCGTGTGAGGAAGACCCAGCTTCGTTCCAGAAAAGTGACTCAGAGGAGCTGAGGCTTGTCCCAGCTTTTACTGAGTGGACAGCCCGTGCACAGTTTGGATATTCTGGCAGCCAATGTGCACGTCATTCGCATGGGGAGGGGGGCGGTCGTTTGTTTTTCAAGAAGAAAATGGAAGAAACCACAGGTGAGCAGCAGCAAGATGGAATCTAAGAGATGACTGCACCTCCAGGTGCACTGCAGCCCGCGGCAGCCAGGCCCGGAGCCGTCCTGATACTCTGGGCTCAGAGGCAGGGTGGTGGTGGTGGTGGGGGTTTGAAAAGACAGCTGCCTCCTGCATGGGTCATTCTTGCAGAGACATGCTTGGACTAAAGCGTACCGGGAAGTTAGGGCTCCAAGGATGCTCATGCAGAGCCTGCAACACACACACACACACACACACACACACACACAGACACACATGCGTGGCCAGGTGAAGATGGAGGCAGACATTGGAATGATGCCACTCCAGGCAAAAGGACACTGAAGGTTGTCAGGGGCCACCAGTAGCTGAAACAGACAAGGCAAGATTTTTCTCTAGAGCCTCCCGTGTTCCTCTGAATACCTTGATTTGGGACTTCTGGCCCTCAGAACTGTGAAAAGTCAATTTGTCTTGCTTTATATGGTACTTTGCTACAGCAGCCCTAGGAAACAGACACAGGATCTGACTGAACACGGCCAGCTGTGTGACGGGTGAAACTGACACATCCAAAGGCCATGACACCTGCCTTCCCTTCCCAGCCCTCTGTCTCCTCCTTCCTGTCGTCTGTAGAACTCTTATCCTCGTTGGTGGGAAAGCCAATGAAAACAAATGAACAAATAGACAGCAACAGGGTGGTTCATGAAAGAGAAGCTGATGGAGGACAGGGGATCCCACATCCTGCCAGAGCCCTAAGGGAACTGAGGGGCCTGGGGTAACAGGAGGAGGAATGGTGGGTACGGGGGCAGGAGCCAGCCGGGAAAGTTTAGGGAGCTGCACAGGCTTGGTGAGGATGGGGGGGTGGGGAGGCAGGAAGGAAGAGGGTGCAGGGACTGTGGATGGAGCAAAGTCTCCTGCCTCTGGTTAATTTTAATTTGTCTTTTAATGTACAAGAACTCCATGCACGTATATAGCCTCTGTATGGCTTTAAAAAAATTTTTTTTAATTATAGTTGATTTACAGTGTTTTGTCAATTTCTGCTCTACAGCAAAGAATAAGCAAATCTTTTTAAAAACTTTTTAAATTTTTTTGCTTTTCTGGGCCATGCCCAAGGCATATGGAAGTTCCCAGGCTAGGGGTCAAATTGGAGCTACGGCTGCCAACCTACCCTACAGCCACAGCCACAGCAACTTAGGATCAGAGCCCGGTCTGTGACCTACACCACAGCTCATGGCCACACTGGATCCCAGACCCAGTGAGTAAGGCCAGGGATCAAACCTGCATCCTCATCGATACTCGTCAGATTCGTTTTCACTGTGCCACAGTGGGCATTCCTGTCTGTCTGTATGGCTTGAAACTTTTTCTTTTCTTTTTAGGGCCATACTCACGGCACATTCAAGCTCCTGGGCTAGGGGTCAAATGGGAGCTGCATCTGTAACCTACCCCCCAGCCACAGCAACATCAGATCCAACCCACATCTGTAACCCACACCACGACTTGTGGCCATGCTGGATCCTTAGCCGACTGAGCAAGGCCAGGGATCAAACCCTCATGCTCCCAGAGACAGCATCAGGTCCTTAACCTGTGGAGCCACGCTGGGAATGCTACTCGAAATTTTTTTATGCAATTTTTCTCTTGTCTCCTCTCCAGAGGACACCGTTGTCCTCAAGTCCTTTCATATTCAGTTCTTTCAAAATGGGATGGTGTCTTTTTACAAATAGATGTGTTTTACGTTACCAAAGAGTTGTCTTGGGAGTTCCCGTTGTGGCACAGCAGAAACGAATCCGACTAGTATCCATGAGGATACAGGTTCAATCCCTGGCCTTGCTCCGTGAGTGAAGGATACGGTGTTGCCTCCAGCTGTGGTGTAGGTCACAGATGTGGCTCACATCCTGCGTGGCTGTGGCTGTGGTGTAGGCCGGCAGCTCTCACTCCCCTTCAACCCCTAGCCTGGGAACCTCCAGATGCCTCGGGTGCAGCCCAAAAAACAAAAAAAAGCAAAGAGTGACCTCTCAAGCCCACTGAATTGGAGCATTCTAATTTGTTGAAGCTGACTTTCAGATGTTAGAATAGCTGTAGGGCTACACCAGCGTACGGCGGAGAGTCTTGTTTGTCCCTCACCCGGACCCAGCTTCCCCCGTGTGGATGCCCTTGGCCCGACACTGTGAACTAGACTCCAGACCGTGCTCGGCTGTCCCGTGTTTCCGCTGGAGCTCTTCCTCATCCCAGGACAGAGCTTGGTCCTCGGGTCTCCTTAGGCGTCTCTGGGCTGTGACAGGGTCTCCATCCTTCTGTGCTCCTGGTGACCTTGACCGTTTTGAGGAATGCTGCTCTCTGGTATTCTACACAATGTCCTTCAATCTGACTTTGTCTCCTGTTTTTCTCATGCTTAGACTGGGCTCTGGGGGTTGGGACACGCTAAAGTTGTTGTTTTTTCCAACTGCACTCACATGATGTGGAAGTCCCCGGGCCAGGGATCGAACCTGAGCCACATCTGTGGTGTTGCATACCAGATCCTTTAATCCACTGGGCCAGGTCAGGGACTGAACCTGCATCCTGGTGCTGCAGGTTTTATTTACATTTCTTTGCATGTAACATTTTTTCTTTACGATTCTTTGCATATAACGTTTCAATAAACATTAGTATATCTTAAGAATCACGTGTTTAAACTAGAAATCATGTATTTAGTAGGTGTCATCATTTGTTTAGAATCATTTCTTTATGGAGTTCCTGTTGTGGCTCAGCAGTAATGAATCCAACTAGTATCCATGAGGACACGAATTCGATCCCTGGCCTCGCTCATGGGTTAAGGATCTGTCATTGCTATGGCTGTGGTATAGGCCAGCAGCTACAGCTCCAAACCAAGCCCTAGCCTGGGTGTGGCCCTAAAAAGACCAAAAAACAAAACAAAAAATGTAGAATCATTTATTTAGTAGCTGTAATGTCTATCTTTGTCTTCTTTACATACAAATACAGAAGGCTAGGAGTTCCCTTGCGGCTCACTGGGTTAAGTATCTGGTGTGATCACTACAGTAGTTTGGGTCAATCGCTGACCCAGGAACGTCCACATGCCACAGGCACAGTGGGGGGAAAAAATTCAGGAGTTCCCGTCGTGGCTCAGTGGAAACAAATCCACTTAGGAACCATGAGGTTGCAGGTTCGATCCCTGGCCTTGCTCAGTGGGTTAAGGATCTGCCATTGCTGTGGCTGTGGTGTAGACTAGCAGCTACACCTCCGATTAGACCCCTAGCCTGGGAACCTCCATATGCCAAGGGTGGGGCCCTAAAAAAATAGACAAAAAGACAAAAAAAAAAAATTTCAGAAAGCTAGTGCAGCCAGCATTTCATGTCTTTAGCTCCTATGTGCAACCTTTCCATTTTTCAAACTCTGCCAATCTGGTAAGAGCTTTAACATTTAAAAATTCAAACCACTTTGGAATTATCTAGTCATTTGAGAAAGTGATTTTAGTCATGCAAGGGGATCTCGCCCTTCTTGGAGCCTGGTGCTTGCCATCCCCTTTCCAGAAATCACGCCTGACTTCTGCGCACCTGTCCACTACTCAGACCAGGCTTTGGAAACCCTCTGTCTACTGAGGTCAGCCCCACACCCGAGCGACTAGACGCCGGTGTGCCCTGTGGGCCTCTGTGGGTGGGGAGAGTTTTATCCGAACAGTTATTTCTAGAAATGTGACTGATTCTCGTTATTATCTCAAAAATATATGAAAATGTTCTCTCTCGCCCTCCCTCCCTCCCTCCCTCCCTTAGGGACATTTTAAGAATTGTAGGTGACATATGACATATATGCGACCTTACTAAGTGACTTCTGTCTAGTGAAAATAACAACAAACAAAAGGGGTATTGGAGAAAAGCCTGGGGTTCAAATTCCTTTTTCTTTTTTCTTTTTTTTTTTTTTTTTTTTGCACAGCTGCACCTGCGGGCGAGGCATGGGATCTGAGCCACAGGTGCAGGCCCGTGTCACAGTCACAGCGACAGCTGCGGCAATGCCTGGTCGAGGAGGCCAGGGGTCAAACCTGCATCCTTACCGACACGATGGCAGGTTTCTTAACCCGCTGAGCCACACCGTGAACTCTGAATCCCTTTGAGTTTCAAGGTGTTTTCCTCAAATCTGCTGGGTTTTCTTTTCTTTTCAGGTCACTTTTACTGAGGTGTAATTTACATACAGTAAAATCCAGCCTTTTAGAATCTAATTCAAGGTCTGACCACCATTTACAGTCAGGTAATCAGCAGCCAAATCAAGAGGCCAAAACGGCTGGGTTACCCCCCAAAATGTCCCCACGGGCCTCTGCTGGCGACCTCTTTCCGGACGCCCAACCAGGGGTCTGTTTTCGGTCATGGTGGTTTTGCACTTCCGGGAAAACCGTATCAATGCAGTCACAGAGAAGGCTGCCCTTTGAATCTGTCTTCTCTCGCTTATCCGTGCACCGTGGGCATTCATCCATGTTGGGGCGCAGGCCAACGCTCTTCCCTTTTTAGGGTTCATTCGTGCTCCCGTGCACGGATGTGTCACGGGGAGTTTAATCCCTTCATCTGTTGAGGGACGTCTGGCTTGTTCCCATGTTGGAGCAACTCTGCACCAAGCTGCGAGCGTTCAGCTTTCTGTGGGGACAACATTTTCACGTCTCTTAGGTGCCTAAGTAGGAGACTATGGCTGGGGTGTCTGTGCACGTGACACACGTCTGATCTTATCAGGTGGCCTTTCTTTCTGCAAAAACAACATCCAAGAGGCCTGATGACAAAGGCCCTGGGGAAGAATGCAAATGCTCCACCTCCATTAGTTTCACCTGTGCTTTTCTTGAACCTGCTGCATTTTCTTTTGTCAGTGGGGTGTCAAGCTTGACTATGTGGGAGGTGATTTTTATGCAGCAACTATTTATAAAATCATCCTCTCTCCCAGGCTTGTGCTCTATAGCAAGTTTTAAACACTAAATGCAGAAGTGGAAACAAAGGGAGGAAAAAAACCACACAATGTCTTATAGTGAAATCTCCTTCCCAAAAGAGAGAGGGAGGAGGCACCACAGCCTTTTGTATAATCTCCTGTTATTTTGTAACTGTATCAAACACTTTCCCACTCCAGGTGATTTGAGGAAACCCAGGCAGCTTTTCTGTTGTTCTGGGTGTGGCTGGGTGGGTGGGCTCTGAAATTATTCACTGTTTGAGAGGCCACTGGTTCCTGTTAGGAAGGCCACGGGTTTATGGAATCGAGGAGCCAGGACACTGGGGAAAGAAGCGGAATATGGTCCCTTAGAGGGGTCTATACTTGAACAGCCTTAAACCTGTGAAGATGCCACCTTCTGTAGCAAAAGGGACTTTGCATCTGGGGCTCAATTTAGAACCTTGCAATGGGACGTTTAGACTGGATTATGTCCTTTGGCCTCATCGGATGACCATGACCTTTGACAATGGAGGGGGTGGGGCAGAAGAAAGCAGGTGGCAATATTGTGATGTGAGAATGACAGGACCGGAAGGCAATGGGCCTCTACACGCTGGAAAAGGCAAGGACAGAGATTCTCCCCTGGAGCCTCCAGAAGGAACCCGCCCTGCCAACACCTTGATTTGAGCCCAGTGAGACCCACTTGGGACTTCTGGCCTCCAGAATGGTCAGAGAAGCCGTGTGTTTTAAGCTCCTCAGTGTGTGATGGTTTGTTGCAGCAGCAAGAGGAAACCGATATAACCACCAGCCTATGAGATTCAACTTTGCATGAATATGATCACAATTCTATCTTCCCAGCTGTGGCATAGGTTGCTATGCCAGTGGATGAGGTGGTCTTTGAAAACTTCGTCACCTCGGTTCTTTGCTTACCGGCTGCTTCCCTATCAAGGTATATTTAATTTCACCAAATCCTTCCGATGGCCTCTTCCCACTCTTCATGAGTGGCTGTCCCCAGGCATTTCTGTGCTTCCAGAATCCATTCTCATCCACCAACAGGTTAGGCTCGATTCCTAAAGACACTGTTTCTTTTCCACCATCATTTTCCTCTTTTTCCTTAAATATGAAAAAAAAAAAAGTGTAACTTTTTCTGAAAAGTTCTCAAAAACACAGTATAATATGGAACACCATTTCCTAGGAAGAAGTTAATGAGTTATGTGAGGAACCTTGAGTGCTTCCGTCTCGTAGAAACAAGCTCAGCACACTTTCGGTGACAGGCCAAAGAGTCAGTGTTAACTCACGTTTCCTGGGCCACTCACCTCTGTTAGTAAGCAAAGGAACGGCCCTGTTGGTGTTGCAGTAAAACTTTATGTGTGGGCGCTGAAATCCAAATTTTGCATAATTTCCATGTCACAAAGTATCGTTATTTTTTTAATTTTTCCCCAGTCTTTTAAAAATGTATCCTTAGGCTTGCAGGCTGTGCAAAAACAGGTATGAGAGCTGTCCTCTGCCGACTCCTGCCCTAGCACAGAAGCTCCATCAGGAAAGGGCATTTTGCTTTTTTTTTTTTTTATAGCTGCACCTGTGGCATATGGAAGTTCCAGGGCCAGGTGTCGAATCTGAGCTGCGGCTGCTGACCTATACCACAGCTTATGGCAACGCACATAAGTGTGTGTCCTAATCCACAGAGTGAGGCCAGGGATCAAACCTGCATCCTCATAGATGCTATATTGGTTCTTAACCCGATGCACCACAGCGAGAACCCCCTGCCCCAGAGCCTGTCTTTATACAACCTTTTGACATTTTGTTCATCATGGAGGCATTCTGGAGGAACATTTATTTAGAGGTTTAAAACATGGCATTATTATTTATCTCGATGAATAAGTTTTTGGCATCCTTTAAACTCACCTCACCCTAGGGTCCTGGCCCATGAGCCATGGGAGCGGGTCCGGGGAGGGGGGCATGAATGAATCCAGGGGGGGCAGAAGGAGTACAGAGAACCACGGGGTGCAGCTCGTACTTCCTTCCTCTGCAGGAAGGTCCCAGGGAAAGACCACAGGGGTCCGTGAACTTGGATGCAGTAAACTTCTGCCATCAAGCCGGATTTAGCATTTCCAACACCTATGACTAGAGGGGAGGTGACAGAAGCCTTAGCGGTATCTTTGAGTGGTTACTGATTTGTCCCCCATAGATGTCTGATGTCCTTTCAGAGCAGATTAGAGCTGAAGCAGATTTTGTTTACACTCATCATTACTCTGAAATACGGACGTTCTTACAGTCCCTTCTAGAGCTTACCATTGGAAGTAGCGAGAAAGAAGCACAGGTATGACGACATTCACATTTTTAAAAATTTGATGCCTGTATTTTAACACAACTAAGCTTCTTTGTAGGCTAATGTGCATTCTTTTCTGTGTTTACACATTATAAATCAGTATAATCACTAAATCACCAAAGAAGGTTCCCATCTCTTAACGCTTTAACCTTTTGGGTCCAGTCTGCTCTGAACACCGGATATAAAAATCCCTGCCCTCCAGGCTGACTGGGAGGATCAAATTCCATACTGTGCCATGAACGCACCCTGTGCCAAATGCAAGGTGTTTTCAGTATTCAGAGGATAGGAACTGAATGTGACATTCCAAGAGAAAAAAAAAAAAAAAAAGCCTGCAACAACTCTGTTTAGCTGCCGTGACAAAGCGCCGCAGACAGCGTGCTCCCCGTTACAGAAATGGGTTTTGTCACAGTCCTGGAGGCTGGAGGTGGCAGCGTTGGCAGTTTGGTTCCTCCTGAGTCCTCCCTCCTTGGCTTGTGGACGGCCGTCTCCTTGCTGAGACGCCCCGTGCACGTCTGGATGTATCCTCCTCTCGTCTTTCTAGAAGAATACCAGTCAGATGAAATAAGGAAAGGTCACCCTACTGAGTGCCTTCCACGTATTTACTGCTCTAAAGGCCATCTCTCCAAATACATTCTCAGATGGGGGGCGAAGGACTTCAACACATGCATTTGCAGGGGGAGGGACACATTTAACCCCCTAACATTGTTCTTTTTTAAAAAAAGTGGTCAAGGGCAGCAGAAGAGGCCATCACCCACCTCCTCTTGTGTCCACGGTGGGTGACGGCCTCCCTCCTGTTTGCTTCTCCAAGCAGGGTCACGTGCTGCCACCTTGTACAATGAGGGCCCCCCCCGTAGTTTCGGTTCCAGGCTCCCTCGGGAAAACTAGAAGCGAGCCCCCAGAGGGAAGATGGGCCAGAGGTTTGTGGGTGCGGTTGGCAAAGCTCGTGGGTTTCGTAAGGGAAGCTCATGGCGAATGCTCGCTCACAGCCGTCGGGGAGCGGTCATCGTGGCGCCAAGCAGGTCAGTCCTGGAATCTCAGGCCTTTCTAAGGAAGCCAGGCATGGAAACAGATCCCGGCCTAGGTGTTGGGAGCCTCTGAAAACTAGACAGGCCTGGGTGAAATTAGATATTAGCTTCAAGGAAAACGGGGCAGTAATTCTCAGGAGAAGTTTAATACCTCTTCTTATTGTCTTTTTAAAAAATAATAGACTATGTTTTAGAGAACAGTTTGAGAGGTAGAGAACAATTGAGCATATCATGCGGTGAGTTCCCAGTTTCCCTCCCCCCACTCATGGCTTTTAGTGGTAACATTTTTTGTGTAGGACTAGTAGCTGTATTATAATGAATGAATCAATACAGATAAAACCTATGGTTTACATTAGTGTTCACGCTTGGTGTTGTGCAGTTCCACCTTATCTGTTTGTTTTTTTTTTTTTTTTTTGTCTTTCTCTTTTTCGGGCCACACCTGTGGCACATGGAGGTTCCTAGGCTAGGGGGCCAGTTGGAGCTGTAGCCACCGGCCTACACCACATCCACAGCCGTGAGGGATCCGAGCCGCGCCTGGAACCTACACCACAGTTCACAGTAACGCCAGATCCTTAACCCACCAAGAGACGCCAGGGATCAAACCTGCGTCCTCATGGATGCCAGTCTCAGGTTTGTTAGCCGCTGAGCCACGAAGGGAAGTCCCTATCTTATCTGTTTGGACAAATGCAAAATGTCATGTATGCACCATTGCAGTATCTTACAGAAGTTTCACTGCCCCGAAATTCCCGTGTGCTCCCTGCTTTTTTGGTTTGTTTGTTTGCCCATCACACCTGTGGCATAAGGAAGTTCCCAGGCTAGGCGTGGCATCAGAACTGCAGCTGAGGCCCAGGCCACAGCCACAGCAACCCCAGGCCCATGCCGCATCCTGGACCTACAAGGCACCTTGCGGCAACCCTGGCTCCTTAACCCACTGAGGGAGGCCAGGGATCCAACATGCATCTTCTGGGAGACAACGTGGGGTCTTTAACCCTCTGAGCCCCTTGTGTTCCCCCATTTATCCTTCCTCTCCCATCCAGAATCCCTGGCAACCACTGGTCTTTTCTGATCTTTTCTAGGAGGTCATAGAGTCGCACTCATACAGTAGGTAGCCTTTTCAGGGGGGCTTCTTTCACTCAGTGGTTTGCTAACTGCAAACTTAAAATAAGTTCCTCTGCATCTTTTCATGGCTTGATAGCTTGCTTCTTTTCATGGCTGAATAATATTCTGGTGTCTAGATGTGCCACAGTTTGTTTCTCCGTTCACCTATGGAGGAACATCTGGTTGCTGTAAGGGTTTGGTGATTATGAGTAACGCTGCTGACCATTCCTGTGCAGGTTTTTGTGTTGACATAAGTTTCTGACGTGGTTGGGTAAATACCTAGAAGCACAGTTGCTGGATTGTCTGCTAAGACTATGTTTGGCTTTGTAAGAAACTGCCACACTGTCTTCCAAAGCGGTCTTAGCATTTTACATTCCCACCAGCAATGTACGAGTCCTTTTTGCTCAACATCCTGTTAGCACTTGGTGCTGTCTTTGGGTCTGCGTGATGTCATTTTAATAAATGTCTAGTGATGTTGCGTCTTAATGTTCAATTTCCTGCTGATATAGGATAGCATGTTTTCACATGCTTACCTGTCATTTGTATATCCCTTTGGTGAGATTTTTTTTTTTCACTTCTTTTGCCCATTTGTATTTTGGATTGTTTTCTTACTGCTGAGTTTTAAGAGTTCTTTGCATATTTTAGATGCACTCCTTCATCAGATATGGATTTTACAAATATTATCTCTCAGTCTGTGCTTTATCTTTTTATTATCTTAACTGTGTCTTTTGCAGAAAAGTTTATAATTTTAATGACATTCAATAGATCAATTCCCCCCCCATGAATCATGTTTTTAGTAGTATATCTAAAAATTCATTGCTAAATCCAGGGTCACCTAGATTTTCTGCTACATAATCTTCTAGGAGGTTTTTTTTCTTTTTCCTTTACACGTTAAGCCCATGATCAATTTTATTTTTTTGGCCGTAACTGGAGGCATATGGAAGTTCCCGGGACAGGGATCGAACCGGAGCCTCAGCAGTAACCCAAGCCACAGCAGAGACACTGTCCGATCCTTAACCAACTGTGCCACAGCGGGAACTTCTCATAATCAATTTTAAGTTAGTTACTCTGAAAAGCACAGTCTGGGCTAGCTTAATTTCTTTGTTTGTTTTGTGTGTGGATATCCAGTTGTTCCAGTATCACTCGTTAAAAAGCATATTTTTTTCTCCATTGAAATGCCTTTGCTCTTTAGTCCAGTATCAGTCAAGTATATTTGCGTGGGTTTCTGCTGCCTTTTAGTGAAACATTTGACTACTGTTGAGAGGGAATACTTACAGCATTTGTTGCAGGCAGATTCTTGTATTCCAGCTCCTTCCAGTCAGCAGCCAAAATAATTGTTTTAGAGTGTAGATACTGTGCAGTGGGTACCTGTGGAAATCATTGCTGTTCAGGGTCTCCATATTAGTCCGCAGGCTTTTGTCAGCATGCATTAACTCCTTTGCTGCTCTATTTTAATGTGTTTTCCCCTGTTACTTTCTCCCACCGCTGAAAAATCTGCAAAACAGATAAAATAAAAGTCTAATTTACCACCTACCTACTACCCATCTAGCATTCAGAAAGAGGAATTTCAGTGTTATGATGATAAACGTAGGGGGTCACTTTTCCTGTCTAAAGTCTTACAAAGTCCCTGAGGGCTTGCTTCTAAGGGTCTCTGATAAAAGCGCTTGACTCTTTCCTTGGAAAAAGACCGGTGGGATTATGGGGACGTGATCCAACAGGCAAGATGGACTCTGAGCTCCCCTGCATTATGAGTTACGGAAGACCAGCTGTAAAAACCGGTCACATTGGGTCATGGTTTGCAGTGAGGATTTCCACCACTTTCCCATACTTTAAATGATTGGCATCTGCCAAGTAATCAAAACCTACAAAGAGGCCTTTTCATCAGGTTCAGTTCGGAATTTCCAAGCAGCTAACGACGAGCAGGGCTGGCAAGCCAGAGGGCCGGTTTGGTTGCGCGGCTACTCGAGAGTGTGCGGTAGCCGAGGGCCGCGTCCCCGTAAAGCCGAGAGCTGTAATGATGTCAACTTGTTATTTACTTTCCAAATCTGAATGACTGAGCAAGGCGAAAGGAGAATCAATCAACCACAATGTGACCCTACAGGCGGAAAAAACGCAGCGCTCCCACCAGCAGGCGTTGGGGGAAGGGAAGCACGTGTAACCGGGGCAGGGTTGCATCAGGAGCTCGCTCGGGTTTTCTACTGCACCCTTGGTTTTTCGATTGCATGTAATACTTCAGCAACAGTCCTCAGAAGCCCAGGAAGCCCGGGAGCAACGACGGGCAGGCTCAAGGAAAGGCCCCACCACGTCCTTTCGGGGGGTCTTGAATGGCAACTGATACAAAATAAGACACAATCTATTCTGCTGATTCACAATTATGGAGACTGTGTAAGTGCATTTTTTATTGATGTGCTCTAATAATGGTGCAGCAACAGTCGTTTTACATCATTGACGTTTACAGCAATATCTGGCAGGTAATTTTTAGTCCGCCTTTTTGGAGGCCCAGCCCCTTAAAAACTTCCCTTGGGCCCCCTCCCCCCACTACCAGTACAACAAATGGTCCAGTGTCCCAGAAAGGAGCAAGTGAGGTTACAGCGTAAAATGCTGAGTGTACTGGGCTCTTAGGGCAAAGCTCATTATACACCGAAGGGAGGGGCAAACTTCCTTCTTCTTCAAAGCAGACCCCAAAGCTGCTGGGGGTGGGTGCGGATATTTGTTTCAGCGAATTAAGGACGCGAGTGACGGGCAGTTGTCACCAAACTGGAGGGGGAGAAAGGAGAGCTGGGGACTTGGGTTCACCGGGGCTGGGCCGAGTAAGCCTTTCCAACTTGAGACACTTTGCAAAGCCCGAGGTCTGAAGCCTGCGGCTGGGGTGGGGGTGGGGGTGGGGACGGGGATGAGAAGACCCGAGGGCCTGGGTCCCCTCCCCAACCCCTGGAGCCCCCACATCCCAGCTCCTGGCCTCCACCCCAGTGTGTCTGAGTTTCTTTCTCCCCAGGCATTTCTGGCTCTTAGCCGGAGGGATTTTGCAAAGGTCGAGGCTCCACCTGAGCCCCTACTTTCTGAGGAGGAAGAGACCTTTGGGGTAACCTCTCTGCCGCCGACTTTGAGGGAGATGTACCCCAGGGCAGATTGCGGGGGGGGGGGGGTTGTGTTAGGGCAGCTGAAAGGCTGCTGCTTTGAGGTGGGGGAGGGTAGCATGGCAGTGGCCCAGTTCCCCTCCCCCTTGGAAACCGCGGGGCTCGTGGCCTGGGTCCCTAGCCCCTCCAGGCCGTGGAGAAAGGCCGGGTTTGGGACTGGGACTGGGGCTGGGTGGCGGGGTAGGCCCGCGTCTCCTTCTGCCCCCACGGAGGCCAAGGGAAAGGGATGGGGCTCCGAGCTAGTGGGAGAGGCCCGGGTTCCCCTCATCCACCCCAGGCGTGGCGGGGAGAGGAGAGCTACGGGTGAGGGACAGCGTAGGGTCCCAGGGTCCCCCAGCGTGGGGGAGGGGCTGGATGGGGACGCGGGTCGTCCCCAGAGCCCGTGGGGGAGGGGCTGGGTCGGGGCGCGGACTCTCGCCCCCTACGCTGTGGGGGAAGCGCTGGCCGGGGGCCCTTTTCCCCTCGTGGGGGTGGGGCTGGCTTGGGACGCGGCCCCCTGGGGCGTGGGGGACGCGGGCTCCCCTCCCCCCGGCCGTGGGGGAGGGTGCGGGCGGGGGGACCGGGGGGAGGGGCCGGCCCGGGCGGCGGAGGCGGCCCCCCTGGCAGTCCTCCCGGCCGGGGTCGGCGCGCTGGCGGCCGCTCCCCCCGGAGGTCACTGCCCGTGCCGGTCCCTCCCGCCGTCCCGCCCTCTCCCGCCGCCGCCGCCGCCGCCGCTCCCGCCCCAGCCCCCCCCCGCCCCCCCCCCCACTCTCCGCGCTCGGGAGCGAGAAGCCGCCAGCGCCCCCGCCCCGCCGCCGCCGCCGCAGCGCCCTCGGCCGCCATTCGGCACCCGAAACTTTCCAGCGCCCGCGCCTCTCGGGGACTCGGCGGCGGCGGGGCGGGGGCGGCCCGGGGGCGGCGCGCTGCTGCTCCGGGCGCCGGGCCCTCCTCGGCCGCGGCACGGCCCTGGCTCGGCGACGGCCGGCCGGAGGGAGGCTCAGAGCGGCGGCACCGCCACAAGTTGCGCTGCTCGCAGCGAGGTGAGTGCGCCGGACTCGGGCGGGCGGGCGGGGGGGGGGCGCAAACTTCTCCCGCGCGGGGGCCGGCGACTCCCTCCCCCCGGGGTCAGGCCTGCGGCCCGGGGCGCCCGCACGCTCCGCCCGCCGCCCGGGCTCTGGAGGAGCAGGTCCCCAACTGTCCCCGGGGCTCGGGCTGGGGTGCGGCGCGCTCCCTGCAGGCTGAACAATACCCCGATGTGGCCGCTCCCCAAAGTGCCGGAGCATCGGGGCGGGCCGAGGCTGGGGGCTCCTTTGTTTTGGGGAGGGGGAGGCGGCCGGTAAGTTTGGGGAAGCGCTCGACTTGTTCCCCGGAGCCCCTTTGTCTGCAGATCCCAGGGCTGGCTGGGCGAACCTGCGCCGCCGCGGGATCCCCCGTGGGGGAGGGGAGCCCCATTCATCCCCGGGCGCGGGCCGGCCCGCCCGGGACCTGGGGGAAGCGCGGCGGCGCGCAGCGCAGTGAGTGGCGGGCGAGGAGGCGCGGGCCCGTGGTTGCTCAGTTTCCGAGGCGCAAAAACTGTCAAGGAAGTCGGGAGCCGCCGGGCCCGAGCGGGGGGAGCAGGCTGGAGCAGACTTCGGTGGGTGGGGGACGCCGCTGGTCAGGCGGGGGCTGCACAGCGCGGCCTGGGGAGGCTGCAGACCTGTTGCTTCCTGGCTCGGGGGAGGAGTGCCCCCAGATCCGCGTCCCGCGCCCTGCTCCCCAGGGGTACCTTGCTCCCTGGGCCTGGTGCTTGGAACGGAATGGGGCACGCCTTCGGAGGCCGGGGGTGTGACAGTTGGGGGGTCGCTAGAGGCCCGCGGGCTCTGGGATAGGGCCTGGACTTCACGTGCGTCGCCCGTGCGCGGTCAGGCCCGGGCCGGGGCTGGTTCTAAGCACCGCCTCGCATTCTCTGAGCCAACTGCATTGGAAATTCCACAAAGTTCGAGTCGGAGGCGGTGGTGGTGGTGTTTTTCCTACCGGTTATGCTGTAGCGCGGCGTCCCCAAAGAGACAAAACCCCATTCCCTAGTACATCTGCCACTCTTTCTGCTTTGCATTGTCGTCTGTGGCTTGACCTGACTTGTGGATGTTTTTCTCTCCAGACGCGCCGCCCGAGTCCCTGGTTTAACCTGGAAGGGGCGGGGCCAGAGTCCAACCTAAAGGGGGGAGGGGAGCGCCCCGCTGAGGTCCCGAACGGTGGCCTCGGGGTAGCAAATGGCCCTTGACAATTTTTTGAAAAGTTTGCCACTAGTCATTCCGAGAAAAGACGCGATGGGGGCGGGGGGGGGTTGATTATGGAAAGGTTGAGACATGGAGATACCGCTTTGATCTTAAGAGATCTTAATATTTTATATGTACTACAGACTTTCGTGGAAAACTGCCCCAGCTGGATAACTAATCCAGGGATAAAAGTTGAAATTCATCACTTGACCACTTAGTAAAATGGCCCCTTAAAGGTATTCCAGATCTTAAGTGAATCTGGACAGAAACGGAGGAGTTAGGTATTTTATTTGGTGGTGTGCGTAGCAGAGGTATTTTATTTGGTGGTGTGCGTAGCAGAGCGTGTTTCACTGAATCTTCCCAGGTTGGCTCTTGTGCTTTCTTCTGGGGCTTAGCCAGTCCAGAAATTGTTAACACCCTCATTTAAATGTCACACCTTGACCCATAAATCTCCCAAAGGTCACTCCTCCAGAAAGTTTGGGTGTTTTAATGGCGTGATCTCGACTCTCACCTAACAATCGGAGCCTCAGTTTCTCATCCTATGTGATGGCGTCCTGACGCTGCCTGGGTGGGCTCTTAGGGGTTCTTTGGTCGCTTGCAGGTAGAGGAATAGAGCCCCTGAGTCCAACTCCATTGGGACACTTAATGCTTTGCTAGAAAAGCAGCCTTTGTTCCCAATTGGCCTGCAGAGTGAAAGGGAGCTCCCTGTTTTGCTCTACCCTTGACCTTGATGTCTTGAAACTTTCCTGAGTGTCATTGTCTATATGTGTGAAAATAAAAGGGAACTGAAATCGTGGTTCTCATTGGGTAGTCCGCGGACAGAGGGAGGGAACATCTGTGTAATTTTTTTGCAAACTACAAAGCCACCTGTGAATTTTAGTTGCTGCTATTGTGCAAATGGAGTAATTGTCCAAACTACTTGGATGTCATGCACCGAGGATTTTACAGGCACTTAACGCCCTCCGTGCAGCAATTATTATTTCCACTGTGGCAGAGGACACTGACTTGCTCATATATGGTGGAGAGAGGATTGTCTGATTCCAAAAGCCCAGGGCTTAAGCTTGGTGGGGTTTTATTTTTTGCCTTCCTGCCTTTGTAGTATGAGTTTCCCCATTTGGGGACAAGTTAAAGTACACACACACACACACACACACACACTCACTTACTTTCTCTCTCCCACACACAAGATTCTACATTGAAATCTATAGGTACATCTAGACGTGTGTCAACAGAAATCATGAAATGTCAACCACAGTGGAAGGACTGTTTTCATCTATTGCTCAGTTGTCTAGTTTGGTAACCACTAGCCACATGCGCATATTTAGATTCAAGTTAATTAAAATTCAGTGGCAATTCTGTCCTTATTGCAGTCAAGCATTCCTTTTCAGTGCTCGTGTCACTAGATGCATGTAGCTAGTGGACACCATACTGGACAGTGCAGAACTTGCAGAAAGCTCTATTGGAAGGTGATATTCCATAGTTACTGCAAGTAGGTGTTGATAAAGAAAAGGGTAGAGTCAATCTACTTTTTGTTGGGGAGGGGAGAGGCTATAAGAGTTTTAAATAACTTAACAGGTAGACCTTTAAAAAAAAGAAACAAATGGAGCTCCTTTGTGGCTGAGCAGGTTAAGGATCTTGCGTTGTCACCGATGTGGCACAGGTTTGATCCCTGGCCTGGGAACTGCTTGTGGGCAGAGCCAGATTTAAAAAAAAGATAAATAAAAAGAAGCAAAGACCCATTTCAGCCAGCAATTAACCTAGGAAAGTGATTTGAGTGAATTTCAGTGAGATCTACAGCTGTGGTTTTAGATCAAGGTGTTTTTAATCTTGAGGATCTTTTTTTAACGTGGCCGTACCCGTAGCATGTGGCTGTTCCTGGGCCAGGGATTGAATCCAGCCACAGCTTCATCCTATGCTGCAGGTGCAGCAATGCCAGATCCTTTAACCCGCTGTGCCCGGTCAGGGGTCAAAGCTGTGCCTCCTCAGCGACCTGAGCTACTGCAGCTGGATTCTTAACTCCCTGTGCCACAGGGGGAACTCCTGGATCCCTTGTCAGTTAGAAAACCAGAACCCTAAGCTGAGGTCTCACTGCGTATTGACCCTCGGATGGGATATTTATCGCCTCCGTGTCTCAGTTTCCGGATCTCAAAGGTAGCACAGCCATTCTCTGAGTGTCCTGCCTGTGTCGTGATCATCCCATGGGATGCAAGGACCCCAAGATGTCAGCCTCAGGAGACCCCGTGTGGGAGATTGAGAGGCCGTAGCTGATAACCTTGAGACCCTTACTCACTGTGGGTACCTCACTCCCCCTGCCCAAGTTCGTGGCCGAAATGTAAGGCTTAACCTCCCGGGGCCAAAATCTTCTGTACGAAAAGCCTGGTAAGAAATCCTTCCAACGAAGTGAGACTTCACAATAGTCAAAGGATTTTTAAAAAGTGGCTGAGTGCTGGCCGTTTCCTGCACACCGGTCCCTGAGTCAGGATGTTATTTTTATTACTTAATTGATGTGTTCTTTGCATAGTCTTTTGTACTTTTTTATAGCAACGGGTTTGAAATTTTACTTGTAAAGGAGGAAGGGGGAATTTTACCTCTGCGAGAGGTGACTTCCCAGATGCCCCTTCTGCCTGATACCACTCTTGCTGGTTCTCAGGCTGGTTCCTTGTGACGTGTCCGTCTTTGGGGGGTGTCCACGATTCTTTTCCAGAGGCAGGAAGTGGGTTCCTGCAGAGGGAGGTCTGGAGGGTCAGGAATTCGGATCCCCCTCAGTTACTGTTGGGGGGAGGACCCCTCACCCTCTCCCTGGAACTGCCCCCCACCCCCACCCCCCACCATGTGAGGTTGCCAGGCCCAGCCTGGGGCAGAGGACACACACCCCTGCCCTGCCCTGTGAGGCGACACTGTCCCGGAGTGGTGTCCCCATACCTTGCATTTCCCTCCTTTTTCTCCCTGAAAACAAACAAAAAGACGTGACATCCTATAAGCTGTTACTCTTTCACTACTCGAGCTGTTGCAAAAATAGTTTCAATCAGGAAGCAAGACTCAGGTCCTTTTGTAAACATTTTTTAAGTTGGAAAGATAAACTTTTTTTTTTTCCCGTAGCTATTTTTCTTTTTCGAGAGGAGGAAGCCACTGGCCTCTGGAGCCACGGCTGGATGTGCGGGGTCCCCTCGGTCTTGCCCTCCTTGGCCCTTCCCGCCTCTGCATCCTTTGCGTGCGGCTTGACCAGATGGATGGCCCCGGCCGCATTGGCAGAGGGACCCAGCAGAACCAAAATAAAAGCTGGAATGTGGGAAGGGGCAGGGTCATCATGAGAGAAACACAGCCTCCTCTGAGAACGGGAGCTGAAAACCTCCAGGGAGAAGTGCGGTCATTAAGGAGTGTGCTCCCGGGCCGCGGAGTGGGGACGGTACCCAAGGCGGGCGCGCGCCTGGCTGCGGTGGGTCGACTGTGATCGTCGCCGCTCTCACGTATGTTTTGAGACTCTGCCGCCTCGGTGAAGACGGCAGATGCGACCCGGAAGCCATTGAAAACTGAAATTGGAGCACATCGCAGCCTGGAAGCGGCCGTTCCCTTGTGGCCCAGCAGGTTAAGGATGGAGCCTTGGCACCGCTGTGGCTCTGGTTACAGCAGTGGCATGGGTTTGATCCCTGGCCTGGGAATTTCCGCAGGGCGCTGGCCAGGCCGAAAAACCAAGCCAAACCGAAACACGAAACCTTTGAAAACAGGAGTTGATTCCTTTTGTCTTAGGGAGGAAGTTGGGCACCGTTTCCATGGCTGTGGTGGGTTCGGGGCCACCGGGAAGGGAAGGGCAGGACCCGCAGCCTCAGGAGAAACGAAAGCCTAGAGATGAAGGCGGAGGACACGGCTGTGTATCCAAACAGTATGGTGAGCCTTGAACTCTGGGGCCTGTAGCCACCTCCTGGTCGTCAGGGCAGTTTTGCCCCCCACCGTCAAGGGGCCTTTGGCAAGGTCTGGAGAAGTCCCGTGGTACAAGTTTGGGGGGAGGGGAGAGGAGGGGCGGGGTGGGGAATGGGCAACTGGTGATGTCCCTGGCATCTGCTGGGCCCCACAGACAGCACTTAACATTCCAAAGTGCACGGGACAGGCCCCACGTGCCAGTGGTGCCAGGATGGGGACACCAGCCCTGAATTACACTGTCACCTATACAGCCCTGTTTGGAGCAAGTTCCGTGGGCAGGTGGGTGGTACGAAAGGATCTGAATCCAGTTCTGTACTTATCACCGCCCCTGACGCCCATGTTGGGGTGCATTTGGAAGTAAATGACAACAGAGCGACTCAGAGGAGGAAGGAAAGGAGGAGGTGGGAAGTGGCCAGACTTTGAGGAACAGTGGAACCTGGGCCCACGGGCGGGGCTGGGGGAGCGGAGGGGGGGAGCGCGGGGGGGCGGGGCGGGGGGGTTCGTCTGGGCTCGGGCTCTGTGTTTTAGAGCCCGGTGCTCGCACACCTGCGCGGGCTGCTTCCTGTTGGTTTTGCTGAAGTCATTGCAGGTTTCCCGGGTCTCACTTTGGCTCAGCTTCTTGGGACTTGGGTATTTATCAGGGGAAACCCCAGCACCTGTCTCCTGTTTTCAGACCCTCCCTGGGCCCAGAGAAATATCGGTTAACCTGGATTTGGGGTGATCCCACCGCCTCGCGGGGCGATCGGGAGGGTGGGGGGGAGTCTGCGTGGGAGGTGTTTGCCGCGGGTAGGAGTCTGGGTGCTGTTTCAGTCTCAGCTTCCCCGCCCGCGACCAGTCGATGCGTGAACAGCTGGGGCCCTCTAACAAGGAGGGGCGCCCCTGGCACCCTGAGTCAGGTCCTGCTGTGGAGCCCGCGGCCCTGTGTCCTGGGACCCCCAGAGGAACGCCAGCCCAGCCTGGTGCGGGGCCTCGTGGGCTCCCGGTGCTCACGGGAAGTCGTCGCAGCCGCCGGCTCACCATGCGCTCTGTGTGTCTTTAAGCGAAGCATTCGCCTTTTCTAGGGTTAGTTTTCTCACTGAGAGAGAGAAAATAAAATTTCTCAGCTTCGTATTAAGAGAGGATTATTATCTTGCTTGGAGGCCAACATGCTTATGTTTTGCTCTAGTCTGAAGTTGGGAATTGGGTGTGGAAATATCCAATAATCATAATAATAACATCTTCATTAGGTAGGGTAAATAGTAAGCAATTGCTTGCTTGTTTTTCTCTTTTTCCCCTTAAGTTTCAGGGCTGGCATACACACACACACAAACACACACACACACTCATGCTGTGTATTTATACACATTGTATATGTTATACATACACATATAGTCTTTCTGTATAGTTTAGGAATTATGATAAGCTGTGACTTTCAGCCTGCTTAAACTTCTGTAACCATCACCATAATCAGGACACAGGACAGCTGAAATCCATTGCCTCTGAGGTGCTAGCCCTCCCCTCCCCCCTCCCCCGGCCGCTACCCGGGACACCTCCCTGCCACCCCTGCTTGCCTGGTGTTGATGATCCCATTTGACCTTGGGATGCAATGCCCAGTAGTGAACGCCCCCCCTTCCAGCGCGTTCCTGGACACGTGCATTTCATACTTCAGCACATTTGGGCCAGCGTGCCTTCCTTGGCCTGACTTTGCACTGTGGGTATTATCAAAAGCAGGAAAAGCCAAGCTCACAGCTTCTTAATACTTGTCAGAAGTCCTCGTGAAAAAGTGATTAGGGGTCTTTTTGGGGCGGCCTAAGATGGATTCATTGTCTGTGCCTGTTACAGGACATTTTTGGATGCCCTTTGAGAGACTGTTGCTCAAACCTTTCCCTACAGGACTGGACACACAGTCAACATGTAAAACACACCCGTAGGTGACAGAGTCATGGCTTTAGCTTCAAAAACAGGACACACACGGAGGCGTGGTTTTCCCAGCAGCGTTATAATGAGACCATAAAGCAGGCTGGAAACATCCAGTCGTGTCTGCCTTCATTTGTTGTAGAAATACGTTCTGATACCTGTGTCGCCAAGTGGTTGTTCACCTGCATTTTACCTTGGGTCGTAATGTCACTCTTTGGGGTCGGATAAGAAATGGTGTGTTCTCCAGAGACTCCTTCACCGGGCCCTTTGGCCTCTTGCGTCCTGCCTCGGGGGGGTCCACCTGCTTGTGTCAAGTGGTCACACCTGTGCCCTCCCAGGTAGCGGGAACCGCCTGATGAGCTGGTCTGGAGGCCTCTCTTCAGGTGTGAGCATTGCAGTTTGGAAAAGGGACGCTGCTGAAATGTTGTGGAGGCTTTTCTTATTTTTCTTTTTAAGACTTTTGTAGGTTAAGAATGAGGGTGGGTTTTATATTAACCACGAGTTTGTTTAAATTATACTCCATGCTTTGTTGTTTTACCCGTGGTCGAAATAAGCAAGATTCAAGTTAACATTGCTACGTTCGTTGTCTGTTTTACCTAAAAAATCAGCACTTCAGCAGATGCTTTGGGCTGTGGGGGTGCCTCTGAATAATTCTTCCGAGTGGTGTAGTTTCCCAGTCTCATGAGACCCCGTAAAATAAGCAGAGACGATGCCCACGGCAAAATTCGCAGTGTTTATTCTTGCAGAGGGTGTCTCTGCCTTGAATTCCTGTCATTTTTTCCTATGGTGGGAGATGTCACTGCAAGTGCTTAAAAGCAAACAGACGCATTCCCTTTGCCTCCTTCTCTTGAGCCTGGAACCCAGAGCGTGACCCCGCAGAGCCAGCCCTGACCACTTTCCTTTTGGGGACACTTGCCACCAAGGCCTGGGGAGGATAGAGAGGCAGAGGGAGGTGAGGTCACCACCCCTCCCACCTGCTCAGCTTCCTTCTCCGAGGCATTGAAGACTTTCCCCGGGTCTGCGGAGATTGGGATGCCCAGCCGCGTCCCCGTTAGCGCAAGGCCGGAGGGACCCTGTCCCCTTCCGGAGAGCCGCACGCGCAGTGCTTCCTTACAGACCTGCCCCTTGTCATCGGGCTTTGGAATCCAGTTCTGCCAGCATTTCTGCTTGTTTGGACTTCCCGATGGAAATTTGGATAAAGGAAGCTTCCTGTAATGGTGCCATTTTATTTATCAGCAAAAACACATACTTTAAAATGGTAAGACCTTATAAATCATCATTAAGAACTGGAGAAAATTCTGTGTAACCGAACACTGCTTTTTCTTTTTTTTTTTCATTTTTTTTTTTTCGGGCCACACCTGCAGCATATGGAAATTCCCAGGCTAGGGTTCACATCAGAGCTTTGGCTGCCAGCCTGTCCCACAGCCACAGCAACGCCAGATCCGAGCCGCATCTGAGACCTACACCGCAGCCTGTGGTGACACCAGATCCATAACCCATGAGCGAGGCCAGGGATTGAATCTCAGTCCTCATGGATACTAGTTGGGTTCATTTCCACTGAGCCATGACGGGAACTCCCAGAGCACTGCTTTTTGTTCCTAGTGCATTGTGGGTGCCCCTTAGTCTGAGCCGGGTTAGCGCTGCCTTTCCAGGTACCCTTGTATCTTGGCATCTGTTTGGAGATGAGGAATGAGAGAGTGGAGGGCCCTTGGCAAGTTCACGTGATGCAGACATGTGTAGCACCAGTGCACCAACACCTGCACCTGCGATTCTCAACATCTCCAAAGTTCCAGGTGGTTGCTGAGTTTCAGGTTGTGTTGCACAAAAGCAGCCAAGCCAAGAATTGATGTCTCTCCCGTTTGATTCATTTCCAGGACAGATTAGACTTGGGGCCTTGCCTTAGGTTCTTTCTCCACCGGAATCTCACCAGGCATTTTAATCCCTTGAAACTTGAATGCCAGCTCTGTGTTGGTAAAGACTCAAGCTTTCACCGTTACCACCTTAAAAACATTGGTTGCCAGACCTCACGGTCACAGGTCGGTCTTGTGAGACACGCTTTGGTTTTATTCCTAATTTGACCATGAAAAAAAAAAATCTCCCGTTGGGTTTGTATGTCTAAGATGCACGGTGGTTTCGTGCCCGTTCTGGCCATTTCCAGGGATGCGTGGAGCGTCATTCTTCAGGAAGCCTTGCCAAGAGAAACAGCGATGGAGGGACTCCTTGCTCAGAAGTTGGTGAACATAAGAATTCGTGACCTCAATGCTTGCAGAGCAGCTGAGAGCAGGAGAGGCCTGTGGGACTGACTCTTGCCTCAGAGGACATTTCCTTGAACCGCATAGACTCCGCATTTAGCTGGGGCAGAGGGGGGCAGAAATGCCCTGTCTCAGGTTTTAATTCCCAAAGTGGGCTCCCAGGGGGCTCTGGTAGGTGCGCAGTGCGAGGTACTGCTGTGCAGGAAGAAACCGAAGTGGGCCATGTATTTGGTTTTTTGATTTAATGGTTACACAGTGTCTGGGTCTGGTCCGTGAAAGATGCATATAATGTTGGTTGAGCATTTAGAGCTGCAGTGAATACGTTGCATGAATTGGGGTTAATGCTTAAAACATTTTTACTGGACTGATGTGCAGAGAAAAATCTCTAGAGATCACTGGCAAGGCCCCTAGAGGTGATGAGAAGGGGTGATATGGAGGTCTCAGGGGGGCACTCCTGCGCCCTTGCCCTCTGGCTTCAGGTGCCATGGTGTGTGCATGTGTTCAGTGACTGAGGTCTGCCAGCTTAAAGATGGGCCGTCCCTCCAGAGGCACAGCTGTCAGTGATGTGATATGAGGAAGAAAGAACATGCAATGACAGGGTGCTGGGCACATTTGGCACCTCCTGGATTTTGTGTGCTTTGAGAGCTGAAACAATATTTGTGTTTCAGAACCAGATGACACATATCTCAGCTGCAGGTGCACAAGGAAACTTTGGAGCAATGCTGTGCTTTTGAAGCATTTCACGAAGCCGGGGTGTTTTCATAATCACTTAATTCTGTTTATAAATCAAGTGCTTTCATTGATGGATGCCCTCGGGGCTCTCAAGAACCAGGCTTTTTGTTGAAGAAGTTATTCAGACTTTTGAAGATAAGAGAAAGCGCTGGAGCTGGGTTGTGCCTTCAGCCCGGCTCTTTATTTGCTGTTGTTTCTTTCCAGAGACGTATTTCATCCATCATGGTAATTATTAAATCTTTTTTTTTTTTTTTTGCATTTCACATTAGAGGCCCTTTTAAAGGAGAAAACTGTCGTTTTCGTTGATGTATCACGGGTGTTACAGGGAGTAAATAGATACAACAATTTATTCACAGCCCAGACCACATTGTGGGCTGTGGAGGTGAGAAAGAGGCTCACCTCCAAACTTCAGGTCCTCGGCTGAGCTCCTTTGCTGAGAATGGCTGAAGGTTTGGTTTTCATGACACTGAACGGCAGCCGCAGGCAATTCCACGGTTTCCACACGAGCGAGCGATTGGTGTGTTCGCTTTGGTCTTTGTGTATGATTTTTGGTGTTCACGTTGGTTTTCCCTGTGCAGACACCGAGTTCGCAGGGTAGCTTTGCGTGCGCAGGGCAACGAGGCCAGTGCCCTCGGAAGCCTGCAGCTGAACTGCTTGGCCACCTGTCCAGGCCATCCGGGCGCTGGGGCCACACCGCATTAACGCTCATCAGGATCCACATTGACCTTCACGTGTCCTTTGGAAAACTCATGTATTTATTTTCCCCCTAAAAAAAAAAAGATTGTTTCTCTTTACGGTCATGTTCAGAAGGCACCTCCTGAAGAGAGGAGAAGCAGGAAGTAGACTCTTTTTTGGTCTTTTTTAGGGCTGCACCGCAGCATATGGAGGTTCCCAGGCACGGGGTCGAATCAAGCTGCAGCTGCTGGCCTAACCACAGCCGCAGCAACGCCAGATCCTTAACCCACTGAGCGAGGCTGGGGATCGAACCTGTGTCCTCATGGATACCAGTTGAGTTCATTGCCGCTGAGCTACCACGGGAACTCCGAAAGTGGACTTTTTAACATCTCCAGATGCACCTTTGTCTCTGCTCCCCAGAGGGCAGTGCATTTAAGCTCCTGTAACAAGGGTGGGGCTAACGAGAGTCTGGGAATGTACTTCATCTGCTCGGCTGAGCCACCAGAGGAGGGAGAAATTCCCCAAGTATTTTGCTTTGAGCCAGATCCCTTGAGCCTTGTCCAGGTCCTGACCTCTTATTGCAAGTAGGTCTCCTGGACACTGGTGAGGCGCCTTCACCCTGGACGGGAATCTTCTTCTTTGTTGTTGACACTTTGCTAATAAGTATTCATTTGGTTATTTGACAGCCAAATCACCCTAAGTAACATTGAGAGGTGTGGGAGAATAGCCCTGCTCCGAGACTATTCACAGAGGTGGACGCAAACGTCGATTTTATTTCCTAAAAGCACACCTCAGGGACTCACGGAGTGCAGAGGTCCGGGTACTTTCTGGGGATTGGGGGCGCGGCAGCACGGAGCAGGGGCGTGTAGGGGAACAGGAGGGCCAAGTGGTCAGAGCCCGCTGGGCCAGTCTGTCTCCCTGCATGGTAACCTTGGAGGGAAAACGCAGAAACAAATGGAGCTGGTCGGGTCGTGAGTTACCGCTTGGGTAATTTCTATCAAGGAGGGCAGTGACGTCTCCTTGGGAAGCTCTGGTTATTAAAATTAGCTTTCTTCATTGTTTCTACGGAAATAAAAATCAATGGTAGTTCAAATAATTGTATGTGAAGCTTTATAATTGGAGATTTGAAGTGAGCTAGGTTATATAACCCTGGTTAGCGACATTGGTATACTCAGACTAAATATAGAATAAGATTAGCTCATGGAAATATTTCCTTTTTCTCTTAGTCAGTACAGCTCATATCCACCCAGTAGATAGTTTCCCGTTCCATCTGTAATTTTTTTAATCATCCTTGTGTGTTTTTCAGAAGTTAGTTGAAATCAGAGGCTGTATATTTTCACCTTTTTTTTTTTTTGCACTTTTTCTAGGGCTGCACCTGCAGCATATGGAAGTTCCCAGGCCAGGGGTCCCATCGGAGCTGTAGCTGCCCGCCTACACCACAGCCACAGTAACGCCACATCTGAGCCACATCTGTGACCTACACCATAGCTCACGGCAATGCCGGATCCTTAACCCCCTGAGGGAGGCCAGGGATCAAACCTGTGTCCTCATGGATACTGGCTGGGTTTGTTTCGGCTGAGCCACAATAGGGTCTCCACTGTTGTGCATTTGAATTTTCTCATTTCCTGACACCATAGGGGAGTTAAGTGGAGGTCCCATGTTTCCGTGTGGTGTTGGCTTTAAGGGAAGTTGGGGCTTGATTCATAGTTTGCTTTCTAAAAGTAAATGTTCAACCTTCTTGAATTTCCTGTCGTGTTTGCTTTTCTATTGAATGTTCTATATTTGGACAACAAATGTATTTTCCTGTATGAGTTTCTGGTGGCCCAGATGTTCATCAGAGTGGGATTTCTCTCTGTCCACACTGCCGGGCAGTCTGGTGGTTCTGCAGCTCAAGGACTGAGTTGGACACATTGTGGATTCGGGTTGGGCTGTCGTCACTCCTTCTCAAAGCTCCGTGATGCTTTGTTTCGTTCTGGTTTGCCATAGGTGTGGGTTTTTGCCTTGGGATTGCTGTGGTTGGCCGAGTGTGGTGATTAGTTTAACACAGAACTCTACATCCCACTTAAGAGCCAGCTGAGGAGTTCCTCTTGTGGCTCAGTAGTAACAAACTCAACTAGTATCCATGAGGACTCAGGTTCGACCCCTGACCTCGCTCAGTGGGTTAAGGATCCAGCGTTACTGTGAGCTGTGGTGTAGGTCGCAGATGCGCTTCAGATCCGGAGTGGCTTTGGCTGTGGCGTATGCCGGCAGCTGCAGCTCCAATTTGATCCCTAGCCTGGGAATCTCCATATGCTGCGAGTGCTGCCCTAAAAAGACAAAAGAAAAAAAAAAAGAAAGATCCAGTTGATTTTTGGGAACGTTATTGAGGTATAAATTACATACCGTACAAGCAGCCATTCTAAGTGTACAGTTCAGTGATTTTATTTTTTTAATTAAAAAAATTTTTTTATTTTTTGTCTTTTTAGGGCCGCACCTGCGGCATCAGGAGGTTCCCAGGCTAGGGGTCGAATCAAAGCTGTAGCCACCCGCCTATGCCACAGCCACAGCAGTGTGGGATATGAGCCGCATCTTGACCTACACCACAGCTCATGGCAACACTGGATCCTTAACCCACTGAGGGAGGCCAGGGATCGAACCCGCAACCTCACGGTTCCTAGTGGGATTTGTTTCCGCTGCGCCACGACAGGAACTCCCAGTTGAGTGATTTTTCGTAACTTTCCCACGCGGTGCAGTCATCACCATCATCCCGGTTGACCACTTTCACGCCCCAGGAAGACCCGTGTCTCCCACTGCTCCTCCCTCCCAGCCGCAGGCAGCTGCTCCTCTCCTTTCTGTCTCTCGAGATTTCCCTCCGCTCAGAACTTGTCTCTGTGCTTGAGCTTGCCAGATGGGGAGGGGTGATTTGGGGAGCCTTGCCTGCCGTCCTCTCCGGGAGCGGGACAGGTGGGGAGATGGGGAGGAAGGCGAGGCTGTTGAGCGTTGTGCTTCAGGGTCCTTCTCTGTGAAATCAGGGTCGTGATGGATTGGGTGCAGGTGTCGCGGTGGAGCCACGTGGGAAGTACTTAGCTCTGCACAATGGAGAAACTGCCCTTTCGGGCAGCAAACTGTGACTCTGGAGGAGCTCGCTGAGTAGGGAGTATTCAGGGTCCTGTGAGCAGTGGGGAACATGCTCAAAAGGCTGCACTGGACAGGTGTGGGGTCTGGGAAGGGGGCTGCCTTTACGTGATGGGCTTCGTCCCTGGAGGACCGGGACGCAAGCGCAGGGCGGCCAGCCCTTCACGCCCACTGTCTGTCATCTTTAAATCCCCTCCGGCTTTGTTCATAGCACGGAGTGTGTGGCTGGGGTGGAATTTCCATCTCAGTTGGACTATACCTTAGCTCGGGGGTC
This sequence comes from Sus scrofa, assembly GCF_054392235.1. Taxonomy (NCBI): domain Eukaryota; kingdom Metazoa; phylum Chordata; class Mammalia; order Artiodactyla; family Suidae; genus Sus; species Sus scrofa. The sequence goes on from NC_139401.1 coordinate 9,328,235, forward strand.
CTCCACTGGGGCGGTTTTGCTCCCGGGGACCCTGGACAATGTCGGCAGGCCTTTCTGGCTATTACACCTGCGGAAGGGGTGTCATTGGCACCTAGAGGATGGAGGGCAGGGCTGCTGCCGAGCATCCTGTCATGCAGGGCTGAGCTCCTGTGCCCTCATGGAGTTACTCAGCTTTGGTGCTGCCCAGGTCAAGGACCCGGCCTTAGAAGCTTTGAATCTGGTGGTAGTTTTAAATGACGTACTTAGATTTCAGTGATGACTTAGTCAAGTCAAAGGACTGAAGACACCATCAGACTTTATTTTATTATATTTTTAAATTTTCTTTCTTTCTTTCTTTCTGTCTTTCTGTCTGTCTGTCTTTCTGTCTTTTTGCCTTTTGAGGGCTGCTCCCGAGGCATATGGAGGTTCCCAGGCTAGGGGTCATATGGCATTTCTGTGTATAGTTTTCTGAGGAACCTCTGTACTGTTTTCCATAGTGGCTGCACCATTTTTTTTTTTTTTTGGTCTTTTTTTGGCCATTTCTTGGGCCGCTCCCACGGCATATGGAGGTTCCCAGGCTAGGGGTCCAATCGGAGCTGTTGCCACCGGCCTACACCAGAGCCACAGCAACGTGGGATCCGAGCTGCGTCTGCGACCCACACCGCTGCTCACGGCAATGCTGGATCCTTAATCCACTGAGCAAGGCCAGGGATCGAACCCGACACCCCATGGTTCCTAGTCGGATTCATTAACCACTGCGCCACGATGGGAACTCCTGCACCAATTTATATTCCCCCTACCAGTGTAAGAGGGTTCCCTTTTCTCCAAGCCTCCTCTCCAGCATTTATTTGTTGACTTGTTAATGATGGCCATTCCCATAGGTATGAGGTGATACCTCAATGTAGTTTTGACTTGCATTTCTCTAATAATTAGTGATGCTGAGCATTTTTTCATGCACCTGTTGGCCATCTGTATATCTTATATATAAACTTGTATATCATGTATATCATATATCATTTATATGTACCATGTATAATACTTATATAATATACATCATATACAATATTTATATAATATATATATAAATTTATACATATATATATAAAAACTCAAAACACCCATCCGACTTTTAAAAGTTCAGAAATCTTTTCCTCATCGTACATTCTTAGGGCCATGGGGACTTTTTTCTACAGCAAAGGATAGGCAAGATTTGGGGAGCTGCCTTTAGAGGGAAAGGACATTTCTTTAGAAGGATTCATTAACACAGAACCAGCGAATTCACAGCGTAGATCGAGACATCTGGGGCCCCCCCTTTGCTTTGACCTGGAAATCACGTTTCACCCTCATCTGTTCCCTGAAGAAGTGAGAAGGGAGGGCGGCAGATGCCCACCCCGAATGAAGACCTCACCTTACGACTGCCCTGGAAGGGGGCTGCTTCCAGTGCTCGCCTGCTCTTGGAGGGGTTTCTAGCCGGGCCTGAGGAGTGGCTGCCGCCAGCCTCGCCCTTCAGTGCATCCTCCGCTTACAGGCCTCGGGTTTTTGGCTTCTGCTGGTTTCCCTGAGGTTTTCTGGTACCTCCTCGGGCACACACAGTGTAATGATAGACAGCCCTCTGGCCGGTCAACCTTTGAGCCCCTGACAGCCCCCCCAGCCTGCACACCTGCCTCTCCACTTCTGCACTGCACCTCCCAGCAGGAGCTGCCCCTCCTGTTTCTACCCTGGGGGGGCTCTTCCCCCATCCCCTGCAGAACCCCTGCAGAGCCCCTGCAGCCGGCCTTGCTTTGGGCCCTTCCAGAAACGCAAGACCTCTCCTCTGAACAGGTCCTGTTCGATTCTTTGGTTTCTGGTGCCTGCTTTAAGCTCATTCCTTTTGCTGAGGGGAATGTAATGCCAGGCCCACTTCCCTGAATTCAAGCAACGCGGACTTGTAACTTCCTCCTCCTCTTGCGGAAGAACTGGTATCAGCAGATGTTGTGGATTCTCTTTCCAGCATGTTCAGCTGTCTGTGTGCAGCTCTGCAGCCTTGTGTTTTTATCTAAATGGACTGTGTTACATTTGTTTCGCTCCGTCTGATGGCCTTGTTTTTACACCTTTATGAAGGCACAGTTGAAGAACAGTAAGCCAGGCTGAGAGTGTCCGTGTCCTCATACACTCGCTCTCTTGGTGGGGGTGCTGGTGTCACAAACACCCCGACATGGGTTACCACGCTTCCCGACTTCCTCCTGTCTTCCTGTCACGCCTGCCTCCCTCCACCCGCCCCCAGGCAACCATCGATGGCTTTCTACTACTCGATAAGTTCCTTTGCATTCGCTAGAATTTTATATCAGGGAAATCACACCGTTTGTACTCAGTCCAGACAATATGATTTTGCCTGGCTTCTTGCCCTTGGCATAATGATGTGAGGCTCCATCCCTTTTGTGCTCTTGTCACGAATTTATTCCTTTTTTTTTTTTTTTTCCTTTTTTTGTTGCCCGGCGGCACAGGGATTTCCCGGGCCTGGCATCCGACCCAGGTCTCGTTTGCGACCTAAGCTGTGACGGTGGCAGTGCCGGATCCTTAACCACCTGGGCCAGGCCAGGGATCGGACCTCCGTTCCCGCGCTCCTAAGATGCCGCCAATCCCATGGCGCCACAGCGGGACCTCCGCTCATCCGTTCCTTTGTAGCGCTGGGTCGGATTCCGTCAGATAAGACGCACCACCCTTGCTGCAGTCACCCCTTCCTTGTGGGACAGGTGGGTCGTGTCTGTTGGGGGTCATTGTGCATAGTGCCACTCTGAATATTTTTGTGGCCATACCAGCGGTTCGCAAACTTTGTCCTGTGCCAGCACCTTGTGGAGGGCTTGGGAGACACAGATTGCCAAGCCCCATCTCCAGAATTTCTGAGTCAGTAGATCTGGGCGGGGCCCAGGACTCTGCATTTCCAGCAAATTCCCAGCTGCTGCTGGTCTGAGGACCATACCCCGTTTCAGAGGCTGGCTTCCTAGCATGTGCTTGCTGCTCCTTTGTTGCTTGTTCCAAGCATTTCTCTCCTGGCCACTTCCTTGCCTGGTAGTGTCACTTTTGACCTCTGTCACCAAGGTCGAATGTGTCAGGTCCTTTGTTACTTGTTCCAAGCATTTCTCTCTTGGCCGGTTCCTTGCCTGGTAGTGTCACTTTTGACCTCTGCCTCCCCAGGTCGAATGTGTCAGGTCTTTTCTCTTGGCTTCCTCACGTCAAGGGCCCCCCAAACGCCCAGCCGCAACCTCCCCACTCACAAGGCTCTGACCTCTTTGGACCTTGTGGGGTCTCACTTGTGCCCTTTCTGCTGCTGTGATTGCCAGGGTCACCTTCTGAGGACGTGGTCCCGGGTCATGCCTGGGGCCCCCATGTTGCTGTGTTTCCTTAGGGCAGCTCACCTGCTTTTCTGCTCGCCGGGAAGCGGTCAGGATGCATCCTTTTCACACGCCACCCGCCCACCTGCAGCAGCCAGCCCCAAACCAGTAATCAAATTTTACTCTCAGTTTGCTTTTCAGGACCCTAATCTGGGTGACCGAACTTGGTGCAGCTAGAAATTACCAGTACATATTTGCTGGCGGAGCCAATGTATTTGTTTCAGTTACTTTGTTTTTTTATGGCCCCACCCGTGGCATATGGAAGTTCTCAGACTAGGGATGGAATCAGAGCTGTAGCCGCCGGCCTACACCACAGCCACAGCAACGCTGAATACGAGCTGCATCGGTGATGTACTTTCCAGCTTGCAGCAATGCTGGATCCTGAACCCACTGAGCGAGGCCAGGGACCGAACCCACATCCTCGTGGTTACTAGCCAGGTTAAACCACCTCAGGCCACAGTGTGCCACTGACCTCTACTCAAGCATTTCAGAATCTTGACCGTGCAGGGTTGGGGTGCAGGATTCCAGGCCCGTTAAGTAAACTCACAATTCAGTTTTTGAACGTTTGCAGTGACGTGTAGTCCTTGACAAATACCCTAGTTGTTTCTTCCTCCTCTCTTCTTTCTTCTTCTTCTTTTTTTTTTCTTTTGGCCATCCCGTAGCAAATGGAACTCCCGGGCCAGGGATCAGATCCAAGCTGGAGTCTTGAACTAAGCAGCAACTGTGGCAACACCAGATCCACTTTGCTGGGCGGGGGATCGAACCTGTCCCCACACTCCCAAGCTGCTGCTGATCCTGTTGCATCACAGCGGGAGTGCCTCCTAGTTTTTAACATGACAACTTTATTGAGATATAACTCACCTACCATGCAACTCCTGCATTCAAAGTGTATAGTTGAGTACTTCTCCTGGTGTTTTTACAGAGTCGTGCAGCCATCACCACTGTCTGATTCTGCAGCAGTTTTGTCGCCCCCTAAAGAAGCCCCATCCTTATTAAGCCGTCCGTGCCCGTTCCCCCTCCGCCCAGCCCCAGGCACCTGATCTCCTTTCTGTTTCTGTGGAGTTGCCTGTCCGGACCTTTCCCATAAACAGAGTCACACACTCTGCAGCCTTGGCTGCCTTGTTCTTTTCTCATGGCATCGCGTGTTTGAGGCTCGTCCATGCCGTGTGTGATTCCGGTTTCGTATAAACCTGTTGTGGAACCTCTGTGGATTCAAGGTGGGCTTGGGGCCAGGTGGGGAGTCACGGTGGAAGAACGTTCCGGAATGGGGTCCGCCAGGGGCCCAGGCCCCTGCTCTTGGATTACGTTGCAGTGGACAAGGGTTCAGAAGTGGAGCCAAGTTCATAAAACCGTTTCCAGTTCGGCTTCCGTGACTAGTCTTCCTTCTCTGTCTCTTTAGTCTTTCCGTCTCTCCCCTGAAGGTCCACCCAGACAGCAGCTTTGCTCCACGCAAGGTCTCGCTGCTGAACCCTCTTTTGTGCTGCATTTCTGGCTGGGACTCTGGAGGAAGGGTCCTTTTCTGGGGTGAGACATAGGAAGAGCCGGTATTTTCCAAGGAGGAGCCGGGAAGGTGCTCTGAGGTCATGGGGTGCCAACCAGCTAGACTTTGGCTGCTTGTTGGGGCCTCTCCGAAGCCCTCATGCCAGCTTAGACCGAAAAGGAATCATAGAGTTGTTTCGTTTGCTGAATTTATGAACCTTCTGCATGTGTAGGGCCATCGTTACTTTTCTGGGGTTGGGTGGGAGAGCAGGCAGGCTCAATTTCCTGACTCTCCGTGGGCACAGCTTTCTGGGCTGTCTGTGCCTCTGACCAGGGCTTATTGCTAAGGCTGAGGGCCATGTGTCTGTTCTCTGTTGATCTTATAATTGACTGTGTTAGCCTCTCATCGCTCTTGAGTCAAATGACCCCCCCGCTTCCTGGTTTGAACAGTTCAGCTGTATCATCTTATGGCTCTAGATGTCAGAAGTCTGAGATGGGTCTCGTAGTGTCAGTGGGGCTGCCTTGTTTTCCAGAGGCTTCTGGAGGCTCCATTTCCTGCCTTCTCCAGCTTCTAGATTCTCTGGCTCACAGCCTCTTCCTCCCTCTTTGGAGCCAGCCGCGCAGCATCTCAGATCAGTCATCCTTGGTTGTATGTCCCTGTGACCACAGCCTGGCGAGATCGCCCATGTGACGTCATTGGGCTCGTCCGCATCCAGGATAATCTCCCCATCTCAGGGTCCTTGACGTCCTGGCATGGGCAGAGTCCTCTTTGCCAGGTAAGGCAGCACTGTCACAGGGCCCAGGCCTCTCTGGGGTCCGTTATTCTCCTCACTCCAGTGGCAGCCTGCAAGGAGGCGGATTTCCTTCATTTCTCTCTCTTCGTTTGTTCCTCTGAGGCCTGCAAGGTCTGTATATTTATTTAATATTTGCTGTTTGTCATTTGAAGGATTCAGAAACCAGGGTGCCATGGAACCATTTGGTGTTTGTGCCTGCCTTTCACTGAGGTGCAGCCACTGGCTGAGTTTTTTGGGGGTTTTTGTTTGTTTGTTTGTTTTGGCCATGGCTTGCAGTGGCTTGATGTGGGGTCTTAGTTCCCAGACCAAGGATTGAACCCCAGCCCCTGGGGGGAAAAACACAGAATCCTAACCACTAGACCACCAGGGAACTCCCCTGGCTGTGTCTTTACTTACCTCTAAACACAGCCAGGAATTGTTTTCTGTCTTGGAAAGAACCAAGATCCTTGGTCAAACACACTTGTTTGTCTAGACTCTTTTTCTCAGAAACCCCACTCTGGTGGTGGCCCGGCCGCTCTGCATCTGGGGGTCTCTCAGGGGGTGAGTATCTCAGAGTCTGAGTCAGCTGTGGGAAAGACCACCCACAGTGCCCAGGACACCCATGCTGTGAGCAGAGGTATGGAGACCAAATTGATGGCTGGGGGGCTTGTGGCGCCATAAAACAGTGGAGGAAGACAGGCGGGGGTAGGGACAGAAGAGTCATAATCATAGCCACTTGGTAGTTTGTTTGTTTGTTTTGCTTTTGAGGGCTGCATTTGCGGATATGGAAGTTCCCAGGCTAGGGATCGAATCAGAGCTGCAGCCAACAGCCTACGCCACAGTCACAGCAACGCGGGACCTGAGCTGCGTCTGCGACCTTCACCACAGCTCACGGCAACGCCAGATCCTCAACCCACTGAGCCAGGCCAGGAATCAAACCCGCATCCTCACTGATACTAGTTGGGTTCATTACTGCTGAGCCACACTGGGAACTCCCATACCCACTTGTTAATCAGCATTTTGGTTCCAAAATATTGGGGGAAATGTATAAGCTTTCTGCTAAGCCAGCCTCCTCTCCCCCATACAAAGGCTTACAAAAACAAGCACTTACTTCTTTAAGGAAACTTTTTAAATTGAGGTAACATTGGCTTATAACATGTATTTTGTGTGTCTAATTCTGTATTGTGACTTCTGTATGTGCTACAGCATCTTCACCCCTGGAACTTTCGTTTCCATCAAAAATAGGGAACGTTTCACGAGTTCATGTGTTATTCTTGTGCAGGCACCATGCTGATCTCTCTTTCTTTCTGATTTTAGTACGTGTGCTGTTGAAAAGAGCAGCAAGTGCTTGCTTCTTACTTACCAGTCACTGGCTGAGTTAGGACTCTCCCAGCCTCAGCCCAGTGGGATTAAGAAGGCCTGGTCAGGCTCTGGGCTGGATTTAGGAGTCAGCGATGAACTCCTCCTTCTGGGGCTGGTAGACTCCTGGGCCTGCGCTTCAGCTTCTTCCGTCTGGTCTAAGAAGCAGCCAGGCTCCATCACACAGTCACAGTCAAAACCTCTGCCTGGGAGCTCCCGTCGTGGCGCTGTGGAAACGAATCCGACTAGGAACCATGAGGTCACAAGGTCCATCTCTGGCCTCGCTCCGTGGATTAAGGGTCCGGTGTTGCCTTGAGCTGTGGTGTAGGTCGCAGACGCAGCTCGGATCCTCCGACGCTGTGGCTGTGACGCAGGCCGGCAGCTGTAGCTCTGATTCGACCTGTAGCCTGGGAACTTTCACATGCCGTGGGTGCGGCCCTCAAAAGGAAAAAAAAAAAAGCTAAAATAAAAAAATAAAACCTCTGCCCGCCAAAGCCACTAACCCTCTAACCAAAGCAGGTGTCGTGGCCAGATCCAGCATCCATGGCGTGCAGAGGGCCGTTGCAGCTGAGAGGCGCTGTGGCGTCTCCAGCAAAGGGGGCAGCTGTGCCCGTGTGTCCCAGGCAGAGGGAGGAAGTGGGATTGTCATCCCTTCAGCTGCACTGGTGTGTGGGACAGGGGGTGATGCCGGCAAAGGGGACTGGGGCAGCCAGTTGTATCCAGGAAGACAGCCCTGTCGTGGATGCTTGGGAAACGTGTAGCTTCCTTGGCTCCGTCTCAGAACAGGGGTTCTCACTTGGGGAGCTGGGGGTGGGCACTCACGCCGCCCCAGGTGTATTTGGCTGCTTCTGGGACCTTCTTGGCTGTCTGGAAACGAGAGGAGAGGGTGCTGCTGGCGTCCAGTGGGTAGAGGCCAGGGATGCGGTTTAACATCCTGCAGGGCACACGGCGCCCCCTCGGGGAGTGAGTACCTGGGCTGGGTCCGCCTGTGCCGCAGATGCAGAGCCCTGGCTCGGACAGGTGACCCGTGCACATGGGAGTCTGGGTACCACGTCCTGCAGGACCGTGCCCACTGGGATGGGCACATGGCAGCCCTTTCCGTGTGGGGACGTACAGCCCTGCTGAGGAAGACGCAGTCACTGACCATGTCACAGATGGCGGGGCCGGGTGCGGTGAGCCCAGGGTCTCGGCAAGGTCCCCAGGATCGCTGTGCCTTGTTTTCGTTGGCTTTGTCCTGGATTCCCTCTGAGTTTTATTAATTCTCTGCTATGGCACAGCCTAATAAACAGACCGTTTATTTGGTGTTGAAAAATCTGTTTTTTATTAGGCGATTTCCATTATGAGCTTGATAGATGTGTATGTTTTCCTCTGGGTGGCCTTTTGCCAGCTCGTTCTCTTACACGTAATATTTTCTTTTTCCTCCCCAGCAAGATCGCAAGCGACAGCAAAGCTTTCCTTTCTGCTCTGCACCCGAGGGGCGCGCGGTAATGACGCCGGGGCAGTTGCTGACGGTGTCCTTTGCGCTGCGCAATGTACCGTGTGGTTCAGGGTCATTTGTCACGTTCCCGTGGACCAGCCTTTTCTATATCTTGCTATAAGTTCTGTTTCCAGTCTTCGGGGGCTGATGGTTAGCGTGTTGATGCTCGGTTGCTGTGGCCAAAAGAAAGCTTGGACCTCGCTAGAGGAAGGGGCCCGTGTCGTCGAGAGGCTGGCGGCCTCCCTCCTCCTCCTGCTCCTACCTGGTTTTACGGGGGCGGGGGGTCGGGGGAGCGTCGGGGTGGATCTTTTGCTGGCAGGACAGCCCCAGGACAGTGCAGTGGAGGGAGTGGCAGCGTCTCTGTGCCCCGCCGTGGGCCACAGTGAGCCAGCTCGAGTTTTCCTTCAACAGCCGGCTGGCTGCTGTGTCGTCTAGAATTTGCTATCCTCAAGTCAGACAGTGGCCCCTCTTGGGGCTGCCAGTAAGTTATGGAACTAAGTCTGTTGTGAAAAACTCCCTCTTTTTTTTGGTTGAGCAATGTTTAATTGAAACGGTTCTCCTTAAATCTATCTTTGGTACAGAGGTTGTGAGAGCAAGGCTTTTTCTTTTTCCTGATGCCCGGTGTGAGAAAAGATGTTTGCTGGCTTGAGCGATGTAGGGACAGGGTCAGGGTCCCCAGAGGCAGTTCTCCTCTAGCTGTTCTTTTTTTTTTTTTTTTTTTTTTGGCTGCGTCTCTTGCAAGCAGGGATCGAACCTGCACCACGGCATTGATACTCCTGGATCCTTAACTGCTAGGCTGCCAGAGAGCTCCAGCTGTTCTTTTTAATTTTAATTTCACTTGGGCAGTTTGAGATGTAAATGACAGATCGTCGTCGTAGCGTAAGGGTTGCAGCATAATGGTTTGATGCGCGTCAGGTGCGTCAGCTGTGAAACGTCATCACCCCGATAAGCTTCGTTAACGTCCGTCCCCACACAATTACTCGTGTTTAGTCTCTCGTGATGAGAACTTTTAAAATTTACTCTTAGCAACGTTCACACACACCCCGGGAGTGTTACTGCAGCCGCGTATTACGTTGTATTCCCGGGACGTGTTTACTTACGGCTCAGCGTTGGCACCTTTGATGCTCGTCACCCACTGTCAGCCTTGCCACCGCCGTCGGTTCTGTGTCTTGGAGGAGGCGTCCATTCTTCTTCACCAGCCTGACGCCGGGCCTCTCGCCCCCTTGGCTGTGAGGCCACCAAGTTGGTGTGTCAGACAAAGGGGATCAGCTAGAAAGTCACACGTAGTAAAAGAGGAGATGAAAATAGCAGTATGGGAACTAAATTCGGAAGAGGACTTGGCTTCCTTGAAAAACGCCTGAAGAAGGACCCGAGCGGCCACATTTCCACGTGCGAGCCTGGTCACTTCCGAGGTTATACCCCCTCTCTTTTTCCAGCGGGGCTTTTGTCTCCAATACTGTTGACGTTAAGATGAGCCGATGCCTTGAGACTTAGCGTCAGGGCACCAGGTGAGTGTTGGGTTTTGGAAGAAGAACCTGTACCTCCTCGGGCCTGAGGGTCCCCCCCCCCCCGCCTCCCTCCCCCGCAGAGGCTCCTGGAATGTCACTGGTGCCCAGACAGGTGAGCTGAAGGTGGCCCTTCTGCTTGGCGTGCCTGTATCCGGACGCGTGGGGCGGCCGTCCCGTCCCACGCAGAAGAGGCTCTGCACGCAGTGCCCAGGGTGGGATGGTGCTGAGCTCAGGCGTGTGTGAGCCTGGGAAGGGGAGAAGGTCCCAGAGTGATGCCACCCCTTGGAATGCAGGGAAGATGTTCAAAGCTGTGCTCTTGAGGACAAACCATAAACTTCTGGCACCAGACCTGTGACTCAGACCCTGTGACGGAGGAAGCGTCCAGGGGCCAGTGACGTCCCTCCTCCTCCTTACCGGTGCCACGGGGCAGCGTCTCAATTCAGCTTTCCAGAACACTCTCCAGGAACTCTCAGGCTCCGTGGAGGTGTTGTTTTCCCGCTGGCCGCGCTGTGTCGTAGAGAACGGGGAGCTGGTGTTATGAGATAAGCCACCTCCACGTTCCTTGGGTGGTTGTGTTATTTATCAGGGGTGAGTTGCCACGACAGTGCGGCCAGCTCTGACTTTGCCCAGGGTACCTGCCCTCACCTGTGGAACACGCACGATGGGAAGAGAAGACTTTAGATGTAGGTAGATTCTCCTGTTTGGAAATTGGGGTTATTTGAGTCAGTGCAAGTCACTTGCTCACCTTATCCATGACTTACTGGATTCCATCAAAGAACGCTGTGGGGGTTTACATACCTGTATGTGTAGGTAGATTTTTTTTTTTTTTTTTTTTGGTCCGATACCATGACTGAGGTTTCCCTGGAAAGATCCCTCAAATAGGAGCAGAATTATTGAACTTTAGGCCTAATACTGCTATTAATCAGCACTGTGACCTTGGCCCTAAGGGGGTATAAAGCAATCTTCCCGTTTCTCCTGTCAGTTGAGCCCTTGGGCCACATGCCGTCCAAAAGGTCCAGGACACAGCACGATTGTTCCCCGGTCAGGACTGTCCACAGCCCCAAATTTGGGTTAGTGGAATCGTGGGGAATTTCGTCTGTCACTCACGGTGGGAAAAATCACCTATGGTGAAACCCAGGGGCTGGAAAGCTGTCTTGGGTATCTTCTCTTGTTACCTTTTAGGGAATGCGCTATAATAATTATGTTCCAGGGTTCCCACGGTGGCACAAAGGGATCAGGGGTGTGTCTGCAGCGCCAGGATGCAGGTTTGATCCCCAGCCCGGCCCAGTGGGTTAAAGGATCTGGTGTTGCCATAGCTGTGGTGTAGGTTGCAACTGCGGCTTGGATCCAGTCCCAGGCCCGGGAACTCCATACGCCTCAGGGTGGCCAAAAAAAGGGGAAAAAAAAAAAAAAACCCCACTTATGTTCCCTGGAACTGCTAATGACTACGCTGCCTTCAACAGGAACCGGGAAAGGCCCACTTTCCAGCACATTCCATTCTGTAGGGTTTTCTTACCGTGAGGACTGAGAGCATTTCTTAATTATGTAGCCAGGAGGATGCAACATAATTAAAGGCCAACTTGGACCCTGTCGGAGAAAATCAAGTCCAGACACTTAGTCTAAATAGAAGCAAGGAACGGGTCTACCTTTATCTCGTTACGTAAGCTGTCTCTGGAAGATATGCAAGCTTGGATGGTGGCAAGCTTCACATATGGAGGGATTTTTCTTTTTCCTTTTTTTTCCTGAAAAGTCCTTGGAGAATCCAGTCAGACTGTTCAGGGTAAAATCAAAATGAAACCAACAAACCAAAATCAAAGCAAAACAAACAAACGAACAAAACCCCCATTTTTTTTTTTTTTTTTTTTTTTTGGTATTAAAATATTTAGCCTGAGAATCTTGTGTGAAAATGGATCATCTTTTGCAAGGTGGTTTGAATAGGCTCTGGTGCCACGTAAGAAGCTTCCTTCCTGGTTGCTATGGTTAGTCCTTTGAGAATCTGGGTTAGAACAATGCTCCAGGACAGCAGATGTGTTAAACGGGTTCACGGATAGGACGGCTTACCTACGACAGACGTTTCTACCTGTAGCCATTGTTTTCTGCTTGCTTGCTTGCTTTTTATAGCTGCACCTGCGGCCTGTGGAGGTTCCCAGGCTAGGGGTCGAATCCGAGCTGCAGCTGCCGGCCTACACCACAGCCACGGCAAGGCCAGATCCGAGCCGCATCTGCGGCCTACCCCGCAGCTTGTGGCAACACTGGATCCTTAACCCACTGAGTGAGGCCAGGGTTCGAACCCTCATCTTCGTGGATATGAGTCAGGTTCTCAACCCACTGAGCCCCCAGTGGGAACTCCTGCATGTTTGCTTTCTTGGAAGCGTTCTTGCATCTGTGCTTAGGGGAGTTATAAAACAGGAAGAGAGTGCACGCGCTGTGTTTTGTAACTTGCTTCTTGCCCTGGATCCTGCGTTTTTGCCATCCATTCCCATGTCAGAAATGGGGCCGGTTCCAGAGTCCCTCCTGAGAGCTGCAGAGTCGTGAGGGCAGAAGGGGGCGGCTGGGCCACGTGCCAGCTGGGGAGGCGGGGGCGGGCAACAGACAGAGAGAGAGGAGCGAAGGAGCAGTGCTGAGACAGCTCTGGGGACAGGAACAGGAGAGGTGTGGGGATCTCATCCCAGGCAGGGCTCTCTGTGGAAGAGGGAAATGCAGCAAAATGGTTTTAGGGCTTTTTTTTTTTTTTTTTTTTTTAGGTCTGGTGGAGATTAGCGATGGGTATCGGTCTTCAGTTCCTTTTCCTTATTCAATGTAGAAAACGTAAAGTCGCTGAGACTTAGTAAAGCTCCGCTTCTAGGGGAAATGCAGGGTTCGGTTCCTGAGAGCGTCTGGTCACAGTGTTTTCAGCCACCAGTCTCGGCAGAACCTGGTGTTGTGTGTGCGTCTAGACCCCTTATGGACCGGACTGTGGATGCATCCACGTCGAACTTGCCGCCGACAGAGCGGGGAGCTGGTGTCTGAGCCCCATGCCCCACCCAGCTTCCTGCCCCAGGCCCCGCACAGCCTCCTGCCCTGGGACCCCATGCAGCGCTGCAGCCCCTGCAGGAGTGCAGAAATGCCGAAAACGGGGCCTGCGTAGACCACAGAGGGGACCCTGGTGGGCCGTGTGGAAGCTGAAATGGGAAGGCAGCCTGAGGCCTCGTTGCATCCCCACTGGGAGCGTGTGCCCGGGCCACCCAGCCTCTGTGCCCTCTGCGAGGGTCCTTCCGTGACCATAGAGCGCCTTGGGGGTGGACTGGGGGGTTATGGGCCGATTTCAGCAAATGAGCACATTCGCAGATGCTGAATCCTCAAATCATGCGGATGATGTGTGCACACGTGGTGTGTGTCCCTGGGCACGAGACCCACGTCCGAACGGCCTGAAAGCCGCCGGCACTAGAGTAGTTGTGTCCACTGGGCCCTCTGGGATGGAGTGGCGGCTCCAGGGTTTTGATGGGGGTGGGAGGCCTATGAGAGACATGGGGGCAGGACTGAGTAAGGAAGCCTCAAGACCTCGGGGCGTGGATGCTAACGTTTGAGCTACCACGCCGGGAGCTCTGGAGTGGAAATTGCCCGACCTTTAGAGGGAGATGACTTGCTCGGGCGCTGGGCTGCTTGGAAGAGCAGCCTTGGAGGAGGGGCAGGAGACTTGAGCTCTGAACCTCTGTGCTGCCGCCGGTGTACATCAAACTCAACTTGAGGTTTTTTTGGTTTTTGTTTGTTTTTGTCTTTTTGCCTTTTCTAGGGCCACACCTGCGGCATACGGAGGTTCCCAGGCTAGGGGTCTAGCTGGCGCTGTAGCCGCCGGCCTACACCAGGGCCACAGCAACGCAGGATCCGAGCCGCTTCTTCGACCCACACCATAGCTCACGGCAACGCCAGATCCTTAACCCACCTAGCAAGGCCAGGGATTGAACCCGAAACCTCAAGGTTCCTAGTCACTTTGTTTCTGCTGCGCCACGGCAGGAACTCCTCGACTTCAGTTTTATATATTAAGGAATTATGTTGTACCTGTACCACCATTTCTTTTTTTTTTTTTTTTTTTTTTTTTGTCTTTTTTGTCTTGTTGTTGTTGTTGTTGTTGTTGCTATTTCTTGGGCCGCTCCCGCGGCATATGGAGGTTCCCAGGCTAGGGGTTGAATCGGAGCTGTAGCCACTGGCCTACGCTAGGGCCACAGCAACGCGGGATCCGAGCCGCTTCTGCAACCTACACCACAGCTCACGGCAACGCCGGATCCTTAACCCACTGAGCAAGGGCAGGGACCGAACCCGCAACCTCATGGTTCCTAGTCGGATGCGTTAACCACTGCGCCACGACGGGAACTCCTGTACCACCATTTCTGATCAGAAGTTGTCAAGTACTGGCAGCGGCTAATCGTTGAACCCAACAGAATCTTTTCAAGGTATAGGATGTTTAAGATGAGGAAAACATCTGTGTCTTCAGTTGCTTGTTGTGAAAAACGCGCTGCACCGCATCGGAAAGGTTTTGACCCGCCGTGGAAGCCAGTCAGTGGTCTCCAGACTCACGGATGATTCTTGGTTGGTTTTATCAGGATGGCCCCCTCGCCCAAATTGTGTTAGAAAGGGAACCAAGCCTTTAAAAAAACATTGTTGAGTTTATGAGTAGCTGTTGCCTCTGTGTATATGTTTAAGGGTTTTTTAAACATTTTTATATTTTTTTTAGCTTTTTTTTTCAGGGCTGTACCCAAGGCATGTGGAAGTTCCCAGGCTAGGGGTTGAATCGGACCTACAGCTGCTGGCCTGCACCACAGACACAGCAACACCAGATCCGAGCTGCATCTGCAACCTACACCATAGCTCATGGCAGTGCTGGATCCTTAACCCACTGAGTGAGGCCAGGGGTCAAACCCGCAACCTCATGGTCCCTAGTCCGGTTCATTATCACTGCACCACGACGGGAACTCCGTAAGGTGGTTTTAATCCATGAAAATGAGCTTTTCTGGGCAGCCTTCCTTTTCCTTTGTGTTTTGTGGATGCTGGACGCTGAAGGCCTGGATTAGTGGAACTGATGTTTTAAGAACAAGTAACACACTGGGGTTCTCGACTTGCTGAGCCACAACGGGAACTCGATGAGTTACTTTTTGTTTGTTTGTTTCTTCCTTTTCTTTTTAGGGCTGCACTCACAGCACCTGGAGGTTCCCAGGCTAGGGATCTCATCGGAGCTGTAGCCGATGGCCCACAGCCACAGCAACCCCAGATCCAAGTCGAGTCTGTGACCTACGCCACAGCTCACGGCAACGCCGGATCGTTAACCCACTGAGTGAGCTCAGGGATCGAACCCATGTCCTCATGGATACTAGTGGGGTTCGTTAACCACTGAGCCATGATGGGAGCTCTGTGAGTTGCATTTTAAAGATAAGCCTACGTAACGTGTTCTCTTGCAAAACTGGTGGAGCATCAATGGAGCAGCAGGGTTGGAGTGAATTGGGGCTATAAAGAAGCACCTGGTAAGGGTCACCTTGACTTTCTTGGTGGCCGAAATGTGTGGGGCAGGTGGCAGCGCCCTCCCTGCCCCCGGAAGGCAGAAGATGCTCTGGGTGGTTAAAATCCAGATGTGTGCAGTGCCCGTGCCCTGTGTGGGGCGTGTTCCTTTTGTTTTCAGTGCTGAAAGAAGACAGACCATTTCTCCTTCAGGCTCCAGGCAGACTAGTGGAGGATATGATGGGGAGGGGAAAAAACCCGCTTCATCCCAACCCCCAGTCACTGGCCTCGGTCAGTGGCTCAGTCCGTTGGCATTGCCCTTATTTTGTAAATGGACGAAGCAGCCTCTGTAAGCCCCGTTCGGTGGTGGTCGTCGTGTGTCCAGTGTCGTCCAGCCTGTGTACACCTCCCTGTGGAGTTTCTCCTCTCCGCCTGGGTGGCTTCTGCGTGGGTCGCCGGGTGCCAGCTGAGTGGCTTGCTGGGTGGTTTGCCACCAGGCTCGGAGCGTGCAGATGGAAACTAACTGGATCGTGGACCTGAATCTCCCACCTCTTGGAATGTGGCAGAAGGGTTTTTCTTCTGCACGTCTCTCACCCGTCCTGAAGGTGACAAGATGGGAAGTGGTGAAGGACAGTCACGAGACACCCCAGAGTGGTGTGACCCTCCGTGGGGAGGAGGACGTGGGGACACTCTGGTGTGTCTGTCCCCACCCAGAGGACCCATACACCTGCTCAGGAAGTCCGAGCAGGAGCTCTCGCTCCGGGGGTTGGGATGCTCGTGGGGCCAAGCCGTGGAGTGAAATCCCAGACGCCGTGGTGACTTGGAGAAACCCGAGCCAGGCTGTAGGCTCACCCCCGGGAGATGGGATAAGACCAGGACGTTAGATGGGGAGCTCATTGATACCAGGGCGCCTGTCAAACATTTATAGAGGCTCGGGGGCCGCGCAACAATGAGGCCCCTGAGTGCCGTTGCAGGGCACGCTTCCGAGGGTGAATTGTGGGGCGTGTGACTTCGATCTCAATAAAGCTGTTTCGGAAAGAGGTCCCACGTGCGTTCACGCTTTGACGTGTGCTCCGGAAATACGTCCCGTGATCTCGTGTGGTGGTCGCCGCTCCTTGTATGTGGACACGGTGTGACTTTGTGTGTGGAGTGGGCAGTGACAGAGCCAGGGAGAGCGTGTCCCCCCCCCCCCCCCCCCGTCTGCTGTCTCTGCTCCCCCGCAGGCGGAGAGAGATGACATCACAGAAAGGGGCGCTGTCCCCTCGTACGGATCCTCTTCCTTCTCTCCACCTCCTTTGCCCCTTCCCCTCCCTGAAAACATGCTGCCTGCTTTTAGAAGAACATACGGGAGGGACAAAAGACAAGGTAGAGCTGCCCGCCCAATTTCCAAGGGCCAAGGTCGAATGAGACATGGTGACAGCCCAGCGTGGCGCGGACGGTTGGGGGGCAGGGAGGTCCTTCTGGCACATGGGCGATCCGTCTGTGGGTTGCTCTCAGTGAGTCTTGCTTGCAAGTGATTAGACCATGGTTCTAAGTCACGGGAACTGTCTCTCCATTCAGAAACGGATCTCACTAGAGGGCATGTCCAGGTGGCCAGTTAATGTTTCCTAAGACACAAGCGATTTGCCGTGAGCGTTGCGGCACTGGCCTGGCACGTGAGCTCAGCAGGGCATGGCTGACATTGCCCGTCAAGTGAAAAAACCATCAGCACTTCGAATCCTAAAGAAACATGATCTGAACCGCGGACCTCTGTCTTCTGCTGTTTTGTCGCTGTTCTGGGCAACAGGCTTTGCTGGAAGCTGTGTTTCCTGCACAGCATCCAGGGAGAGCAGAAGATGCAGCCTAGGGTTGGGACACCCAGGTGGGGTGCAGTGTGCAGGGAGTGGCCCAGGAGAGCGGGGAGGCAGGCCCCCCCCCCCCCCCCGCCCCGAGGAACCAGTGATCCTTTGTGCCTTTGAGAGTTTAATCCGCGGGGAGGGGTTTCCTTTGTGACTTCGTGCATGCTGAAACCCAAGCGGCCTGTCCTGCCTTTGACCTCTGCTCTTTGGACTGTGGCTTCATTCACGTGTACCTGGGTCATTCCCAGCCCCAGGGTCACCTCCTTAGAGGGACCCCTGAACTTGAACTTGGGGGCTTTCGTAGGATGGTCATTGAGCCTCGATGTGGGGAGATAGGGATGACAATTGTTGGTGTCGCAGCTAGTGCCCCTCGGGGTGCCTGCTGTCCGCAGGGCACTGTGCCGGGTACTTTCTTCAGCTCCTTCGGAGCCCGTACAGCAAATCGAGTTCATTGGAAAGGCTATTCCTGTTCCGCAGGTGGAGAAGCCGAGGTCAGGGCAGAGTAGTGCCAGGTGCATCCACAGCTCTGAATGGAGACTCCAGAGCCCTGAGTGGGCACCACCACGCTTCTCAAAGCTGGAGGGTTTTTTACCCTGAGTTCATGGCCCCATTCAGTCTGGATTCTGCACGTTCCCTCGCACGTCGTGGCAGACAGTCCAGTGGCTGGAGGTCAGGGTGGTGTACAGGGGAGCCCTGAAAAAACTGGTGGTGTTCCAGTCCAAAAACGTCTCTTGAGCCAAAGCTGGAGACAGGCTTCCTTGAAGGCACGGGCCGGATTTGGCCTGGCACCTGTTTTTGTTCAGCCTGTGAGCTAAGAATGGTTTTATATTTGTAAATGGCCCCCAAAAGAATGACATGCCGTGACACATGAAATGATATGAAATTCACATGTTGGAGGCCACGGGGCTGTGTGGGAGCCCAGCCCCACACCCTCATTTAGGTGCTCTCTGGGGTGGCTTTCTCTCCCCAAAGTGTGTTGCACCAGAGACCCTCTGGCCCCTGGAGGCCTGAAGTCTGGACTCCTTGGCCCTTTCCAGAACCAGCCTGCTTTGAGGCCTGCCCCACCTCCTACTGTGGCCTGCGCATCCTCCTCTCTCCCGACCTCATCTTCATTTGCACCCTATTCCCACCTCACCCTGCTTGCTGAAACTGGTAGTCCACACTTAGAGAGTCGTTTGTTTGATGTGAAACTTTTCTCCCAGTTACAATGCCGAAAGTAAGACGTGTCATCTTAAACTGGATCAGTCATGTGTACTGCAGGATGGGAAGGGACTGGTGCCGGCCTTGTCAGAGCAGAGCAGGGCTGCTGCATGCAACGAGGGGGTCCCGGTGCTCCTGTGCGTGCTGGGAGAGGAGGGAAGCGGGTCGTCCAGAAGAGGCCTTTGTTCGTGGCCTGCCTTTCCTGCATCCCTGCCTTTGTCCACCAGAGGCTGGGAGTGTTGGTGGACAAAGGCCACAGCTGCGGTCCTCTCCTCCCCGGAAGATGCCCCATCATAGAGCCGGGTGACACCCAGATGCCACGGCAGCTACTTGGTGGCATTGTGAGGCCGGCCCACAGCTCAGAAAGCGGTGCAGCTGGGTTGACCTGCACCCTTGTGCTCACTGCGACCGGGCGCCTTCTTGAAGTGCAGGGCTTGGCCTCAGTGCTAAGGGGGAGTGACCCGTTTTTGCCTTTTGACCCACGGCAGGGAGAGGCGACAGCTCTAAATTCTCTCTTGCCCTCAGTCCCTGATACCCCCACATGTGGGAACCCTTGTTTCCACCAGAAACAGCAGATGATCGTCGCGGTCTGGGGTCCTCCTTGGATATTTTTCACGGTCACTTTACATTTCAGTTGGATTTGTGGGCTTTACAAGGCCATTCGAGACGAGCTGGGAACCTGACTGTTGTGTTTTCCTTTTATTTACTTATTTTTTACCTTTGACGGCACCTGGAGTTCCCGGGCCAGAGCCACAGGTGTGACCGACGGACGCCGTGTCTGCAGAAACGCCGGCTCCTTTAACCCCTTGCATCGGGCCCGGGAATTAAACCCGCAGCTCCTCAGCCACCTGAGCTGCTGCAGTCGGGTTCTTGACCCACCGCGCCGCAGCCGGAACGCCTGCCCGTCATTTCATAGCCTTGTTTCTAAGAGAATGACGTTTCTGAGTGAGAAAACCAGTGAAGCCGAGACCCACGTCCCGTCTGTGATGTGGAGCCCCCTTTGTGCTCACGGGTTCTTCCTTAGACGTGTCTTGGTTTGACGTGTGTGGGACGAGGCACTGGCTGTGCTGTCCGGGGCAGGTGGCTTCTTTCCTTCGTGTTTCTTCTCTCTTCTTTCTAGATGTCTTTCTAGGTGACTGCGGTGTGCCAGAGGCACCTACCTCTTCTGGTTGAGAGGGGCGTGGAGCGGGGGTGGGAGAAGGGGTAAAAATGAGCCAGAATTGAAGAGAAACAGTGACAGCTCAGATAATTTTCCCCAGGCACCTCCCTTGGAAGCCACCAGGACAATTGTGGAGTGGAAATTCTCTGGTTCCTCCTGTCCTCTGACGGGATCTAAAAATAGCTTGAGGAGGAGCTGGCTGCAGGGCCCTTTGATCTCCTTGGCCTGACGTTCCTGGCGGGGAGCAGAGGCTCCAGGGACTCCGTGTTCTTTGGGCCTCGAGGCTGTGGGTGGGGCCAAGGGCTGGAATCGTCCTGGGTCTCTCCCTCGCCCTTGCCCTGTCTCCCCTCTCTAAGTCTCTTCCGTCCACACCCGGCCTGTGCGTCCCAGGAGCGGGCATGTGTGTGCGGAAGGCCGGCACGGGGCCGCTCACGGCTTTCCAAAGCACGGCTGGGCTGGATTTGTCGTGGAGGCTCCTGTTCCCTAAGAGCACACCCTGACTCCCGGGGGCCCGGGGCTGGGTTGGGTTTCCTGTAGAGCAGAGGTGTCGGGACGGCCCTGGAGCTTGGAGGCGGGGTTGCGTCAGCTGCGGCTGATGAAATGGGGCCCTGGGGCCCTGGGGCCCTGGAGCCGGGGGCGCAGATGAGGGGGAGGGGAGCAGGGTGGGGAGGGGGTTACCCGTGTCCCCTGCAAGCGTCCGGGGAGGCAGGCAAGGTGGGAGGAGGGTGTCGGCTCTGCGGAGGTGGCCCTGGGCACAGAGAGGCTGCGGGGGACGCTCAGAATCCCTGAGTCTTTCCGGGGTGGGAGCAGGGCCTCTGCCAGGGCTGCAGGTGGAAGGCATGGGCCGTGGGGGAGGGTGGCGGCCGAGCTCGCATGCGTCTCCTTGGAGAGGCCCGGCCTCGGAGAGGCCCAGCCTGGAAGGTTGAAGGTCGGGGAGGATATGGAGCAGGCTTTTCGGGAGGGCAGCTGGTCTGGGTGAAGGCGTTTTTTTTGGGGGGGGGGGGCAACAGAGCTGCTGGGTGAAAACTGACCAGAAGCGAGAGAGGGCCAGAGTGGGATGAGGGATGGGGGCTGGAAAAGGAGTACCGGGGGCATTTCTTTTGGGGCAGATGAGAAAGGGATAATGTGTAGACTCTGGGGCAGCACAAAGGAAGAGGGTTCCTTTGAACATGAGTTTTACCAAGAGATGAGCAGCTATGAGTGTCTTGCTGTTATAAGAGAGCGGGGTTCTGACTCCAGGGAAGCCAGACACCCAGGACCAGCTGCAGGAGGCCGGCCGGCTTTCAGACGGTCGGCCTTGGGAACCAAGGCTGTGCGCTGGGCACGGGGGGCTTGGCAGCTTCCCCTCCTCCTGCCTCGCCCCCTCTGCCGTCGGCACCGTCCCTTGGAATCAGAAGAGCCCTGTTCCTCCAGCCCAGTTAAGGCTTATCTGTTAAAGAGGTTATTTGCACACATTGGTTTGGTTTTTACAAACCTATAGGGTGAGGCATAAACCAGGGCAGACTGAATAGGATGGCACAAGGGTCTGATGTAGCAGTCGCCGGTAGGGCTTTCTGCCCGGGTGAGGGGTTCTGTGCCTCACTGCCTGGGGTGGGAGCCACCGGCCGGGTGTGGCTGTGCACTGGCCCGGCTTCTGTTGAGAGGGCAAGACGGGGGCCTCCGTCGTGTCCGAGGAGGAGGATGGTCTGTTGGCAGAGCCTCCAGGGGCCGTGGCCTGGGTAAGGCCGAAAGGGGCTGGCGGGGGAAAGGCCGAGGCCCCGTGAGGGCAGAGGACTGGTGTGTGTGTGGGGGGGAGTCTGGGTGCTCACAGCCTCGAGAGCCAAAGCTGGGCTGTGTTTTACCGGCTTCTGGTTCTTCTTACTTATTAATTAGGCTGTAAACTACAGGAGGTTTGGGACTGGGCGGTTCCGCCAAGCGTGGGGACGAGGCCAGCGCCTGCAGCGCTTTGCGGGGTCTTCGTCAGTGGGTCAGGGAGGCCTCCCCAGGGAGAAGCGTGGCGGGACGAAGTCCATCTCCCTGGGTCGGGGGAGGGCAGAGGACGCCTCCGTGTGAGAAACGCCTTCCCCGGCCACTTCCCGGGCTCGGCTCCCCTCTTTAAATATCAGCTCTTGTCAAGCCCTGCATCTTCTTTGTTGACATTTTGCCTCGAGAAAGGAAAATACCATCTCAGAATTTCCATCTGGGAGTGAGGGTTTCTGAACGCGTCGCAAACATGGGCTTAATTTGGGGAGCTCAGCAAGAACGCGTGTGGTTTGGGATTTATTAAAAACGGTAGGTTTTGTAAGGAAAGAAAATCCCTCACACGTCTGTCTCCTGCAGCTGCTTTAAGCCCTCTCGTCTAGCACTGAAAACAAGGCCAGCGCATTAGGAAAAAACCAGCAAAACCCTTTGCTTGATCCCAAAGCTTCGTGCTCCGTTCCTCGTCTTCTCCCCTTCGTCACCCTTCTCGAGGGAACAGGTGTGACCCCTGCCTTCCCCGCCGCCCCACGCGCTGCGCCGCCGCGTCTCGTCGGGTGTCCGCCCCCGCTTGGAAGGAGTCCGGTCCCCGTGAACGTGGGCTTGTGGGGGCCCCGGGCTCCTCCTGCCGGTCCTCTCCCTGTACACCTGCTGAAGGGGCTCCCCAGAGCACCCGTGTCTGAGCCGAGGCGTCGGGGAGGGGATCCTACCTTTCGAGTCCGGTGCCCAAGGCTGTGAACAGCCTGGCTTTCTTACCTGCCCTCTGGTCATAGGCCAGGGTCCTAAACTTTCTTTTTTTTTTTTTATGTGGACCCCCTTCAGCCCACCATGGAGGCCGCCGAGGCTTCCTAGAATAGGATTTTTAAATGCGTTGACAAAATAAGATTAGGGAGTTGTGGTTCAGCGGGTTGAGGATCTGGCGTTGTCACAGCTGTGGCTTGGGTGGCTGCCGTGATGCAGGTTTGACCCCTGGCCTGGGAACTTCCCGACACCATGGGCACCCCTAAAAAAAAAAAAAAAGAAGAAAATAGATGAGCAAAGAAAGTGATTACAAGTGATGTGTGTGTCCTACACAAAATTTATGTGTGATTTTACCCTCCCCTCCTTCCCTTGTTTTATTGCGATAAAACACACACAGTGTAAGGGGGGACATGTCACTCGTTTTTAAGCGTGGCGCGCAGTGGCACGAAGCACATTCCCCCACCTGTGCCGCCGTCGGCACCCTCCGCCTCCAGAATTTGTTCATCTTCCCAAAGCGAAAGTCTGTCCCCTTCAAACACTCACTGCCCATCCCCTGCCCCCCGCCCTGGCACCCACGACCCCACCTTCTGTATCTGTGAGTCTCACTCTTCGAAATCTCACGCTTCTCCTCACCGATCTCCTCTGAGAGGCCCTGCTGGGAGCCTCCCGGCCGAGGATGCAGCATTTGAGCTTTTTCACTGAACTATTTCACATGGCATGACGTCTTCAGAGTTAATCCCTGTTGGACCCTGTACACCTACCTTCTGTTCTTTTCTCTTCTTTTCTTTTCTTATGGCTGCACCTGCAGCTTATGGAAGTTCCCAGGCTAGGGGTCAAATCAGAGCAGCAGCTGCCGGCCTTCGCCCGCCGCAGCCGCCGCTACAGCCACAGCCACTCGGCATCCGAGGCTCATCTGTGACCTTTGCCACAGCTCACAGCAACACCAGACCCTTCCTCCAACTGAACAAGGCCAGGGATCAAACCCACATCTTCATGGATACTAGTCTGGTTCTTAACCCACTGAGCCACAACGGAAACACCCCCTTTTTTTTAAAAAAAAAACACCTTTTTTTTTGGCTGTGCCAGTGGCATGTGGAAGTTTCTGGGCCAGGGATTGAACCCACACTGCAACAGTGACCACACCAAATCCTTAACCACTAGGCCAGAACTTAGTGGCCCGAACCACTTAACCATTCCAGAACTTCCTTCCTTCCCCCCACCCCACCCCATTTTTGGCTTCAACAACAATGGCTCCCTAACCCACTCTGCTGGGTGGGGGAATCGAACCTGCTACCCGGCTCTCCCAAGGCACCACCGATCCCGTGGTGCTACAGCAGGAACTCCCACAACTTCTTTCTTTTTTAAAGCTGAGTCCTATTTCATTATAAGGATAGACTGCATTTTATTTGTCCCTTTGTCTGTTGGACATCTGGGCCCCTTATCCTCTTTGGCTATTGGGAGCAATACTGCTGTGAGTACAGGTTCAAATATCTCTTTGAGACTCGCTTTCAGTTCTTTAATATGTGCTTTTTCAACATTTTGAATAATACGATTTAGGGAGTTCCCATGGTGGCTTGGTGGTCATGAACCCCACTGGTATTCATGAGGATGTAGGTTTGATCCCTGGCCTCGCTCAGTTGGGTTAAGGATCCGGTGTTGCTGTGAGCTGTGTAGGTCGGAGACTCTTGGCTCAGATCTGGCGTTGCTGGGGCTGTGGTGTAGGCCAGCAGCTGCAGCTTGGATTCGACCCCCAGCCTGGGAACTTGCATATGCATCAGGTGGGGCCTTGGAAAGTGAAATAAATAAATGAATAAATAATATGATCTACTGATGGCTTTCACCGCTACCATCATTTCGAAGGAGTGGTGAGTGTCAGCAGTCTTTTAAAGTATCAGTAGCCTGATAGGAAAGTGCCTGCAGTTCCTGTTGATGAAAATCTCGGGAGGCCTGCTGTTGGCGTGAAGGCCTGTTGCCTACGTTTCTAATGGAGTGAGGTGAAAGTTCACGAAATAAAGTTGGTGCTTCTCCCCCAACCTCGGTCCAAGGTCACTGACCCCCCCTTGACCTTTGGCCCACACGGTGGGGAGACTGATTCCCGGAACGCGTGGAACTCTCTCCGCCTTTGTCACTGGGGAGGCCCGATCCCTCTGCTCTGTCACCTTCCGCTACAATGCACCCCCGAATGTGCTTGCCTGGCTGGCGGCTTCTTGCTCTCTCCTGCTCACTTACTCATGCCTTCAGCACGCAAACGTGCTCTGTACGGTGCGATGAGCGCTTGCCAAGGTACCCGGGCTTCCCAGCGGAGCGGGCACAGAGCGGTTCCAGGTGCCGCGGTGTGCGCGGCCCGCCGGCAGGGGAGACGGGCAGAGATGCGCGCGCGGGCCACCGCGCGCCCGGGCCGCGGGAGCGTCTGTCCTCGTTGGGCTCACGGAGGGGACGTGCGAGCGGGGAGAGGGAGGAGCGGCTTCCGCAGCGGCCCCGAGGTCGCCGGGAGAGGCTGGGTGGGTGGATGGGTGGGGGAGAGAGCCTGCCAGGGCCCCTCGCCCGGCCGCTGGGAGACGTCGCTGGAGGGGAACGGCCGTGGTGGGTGGGTTCTGGCTTCTCCAGGGAGAGTGACCCGGAGGAGGTCAGCCGGGGAAGTGGGTTTACCACGGGCGCCTACGAGAATATTCCAGAGGAGTCCTTACTCCGACCAGGGGTGGTCAGGACTCAGAGAGCACCTGTCAGACACAAGACTTGGGGATTTATTGGGTTTCTTGTTTCGGGCAGTTTTCCCTCCCTTCGCTGCTCTCCTTCCACTGAAACGCAGTGCTCTATCCTCGTAGACGTTTGTAGACGTTTGCCTGCCCGCCTTTTTGTTGGCCGCCCCGAGGCGTAAGGAGTTCCCAGACCAGGGATCAGACATGAGCGGCATTTGCAACCTAGGCTGCAGCTGCGGCAACACCAGATCCTTAACCCGCTGTGCCTGGGCGGGGGATCGAACCTGCGTCCTGGGGCTCCCAAGACACAGCTGATCCCATTGTGCCGGAGGGGGAACTCTAGTGTTCCTGTCTTGACGTGTGCTCCTTCTAAAGCCCTGTTAGATTAGGTGAGAGACTTGGCTCTCCTGGCTCTGCATATTTAAGGTATCATCCATACTGACTGACTTGAACGTATGCTTGTTTTTGGAACTCTGCGTTCCTAGGTGTTTGGACAGATTTCTCAGTGAGAGAAGTGAAACTGCGAGTGTTCGTTCCCTGTCACAGCAAGCACTGTGGGGAAGGCTGTGGGCCCCTGAGCTCCTGTTCCTAGGCCTTCCCTGGAGTATCGAGAGGGGGTATAATTGCTTAATAAGGAGACGTGTTCCCTGAGATTTGCATTATAGATTTTGCTTTTTAAAAGGAAATGACCTGGATTTTCGTGGAAAAATGATATCGTCTCCTGAGTGTTGTTTTGCCTTCAGTTCTGTTTAAGAGCTGACTGTGAGCAGGAGAAAATAACCCATTTCATCTGTGATATAAACGTGTGTTGCTCTTAAAATATATGTGACACATAAAGCAGTAGCAACTGGGCCACCGATCCCGTCGTTCTGTAAATCAAGTGTTTAGGCATGCACGGGTGCGCGCTATGTTTTTCCTTATTTGTTTGCACGGGGAACATAGTTTTTCCCGGAGAGCTTGTGGGTTAGAGGCAGCCCCAGTCCTGCTTGAAGGACGGGCTTTATTTTGCCTCTTCCCGCCTGAGAGGGTTGAATGATGAGCCTTTGGCGCTGGGAGTGTGCGGGGACATTCCTGCCGTCTTTTTCCTTCGAGTCCTGTCTCTTGTGGAAGAAATCAGAGTCATCAGTGCAGCTGTGGCCATGGTTCACAATGAAGGGGTGCGTGCGTGTGTGTGTGTGTGTGTGTGTGTGTGTGTGGATGCGGAGCCTGGGTGGGGAGGGGCCTGCCCAGGTCCCTCACAGGCCAGCGGGACCAGGGTAGCGCTTCTCGGCGGAGGGCTGCAGAGCCAGGTAGAACCTGATTTGGCTTTGGACGTCTCAGGGTCTCCGGCAGCTCTTTCCCCCTCTGCCCGCCAGCTCCTTCCCCCTCTGCCAGCCGTGGGGGTGCAGCCCTAGACCCACATCCACAGGATTTGAATTTCACTTCATTTCCAAGATAATGCTCCCCCCCCCCCACCTTTTTAGGGCCACACCTGCAGCATAGGGAGGTTCCCAGGCTAGGGGACAAATCCGAGTGACAGCTGCTGGCCTACACCACAGCCACAGCAATGCCAGATCTGAACTGCATCTGTGACCTACACCACAGCTCACAGCAAGGCTGGATCCTTAACCTCCTGAGCGAGGCCAGGGATCGAACCAGCATCCTTAGCGATACTTGTCGAATTCATAACCACTGAGCCACAATGGGAACTCCAGATCTCTCCTTTTTTGATTCCCCCACCCAAAACCATTTTTAAAAATGTGAAAAGCATCCTTAGCTTAAAGGTTGTGTAAAAACAGGCCGTGGGCTAGGTTGGATCTGCAGGATGTGGTTTGTGGTCCTGTGGCCGGCACATGCGCTGCATTGATTGGTGTGCTTCCTGGCGCTCGTGTTGACAGCTGTGTCTTTCTTCCAATTTTCCTGATAGGCGTTGGGCTCCCTGTTCCTGTCTGAGGCTGATGGATTGGTTGACAGGTGTGTTCTGGGAGGAAATAGTTTCATTTCTGTGCGATTCAAGTGTGCTCTATGGATCCGTACATCGGGTCATTAGCTTATGCTATGAATACTTTTTGTAGCTGAATCTCGGCAAGCCCCCCACCTGCGGTGGTGACATCAGGGGAACAAGGAAGTGGCGCTCTGCCCTCCTGGAGGCAGGTGTGGAAAAGGCCTACTAGCCTTCGTCGGGTACCCGAGGGACCATGCCGGGTGGGGGAGCTGCCCTGCTGTTGTTGAGAAAGACTCTCCCCCTGGATGGAGCCAGGAGAACGCTGGGACCTGGGGGTTGGGTGGGAATCAGGATGGGCAGGAAGGGGGCACGGCTTGCAGTGACGCCTGCAAGCCTGCCCACTGACCGTCTTCCCACTCCCCTGCTGCTTCCTTGTGGTTCGGGCGGGTGAGGAGGTCTCCGGAGGTCGTCATTGGTTCATTGTGTGGTTGAATATGTTTGTTCAACATAGCGATGCACAATTTTTAAAGGTTATACTCTTGTAGTTATTCTAAAAGATTTGCTCTGTTCCCTGTGTTGGACGGTCCACCGCTGGTGCTTATTGGTTTTCTGAACGGTAGCTTGTATGTCTTCCTTCCTCCCAACTTGCCCCTCCCCCTCCCTCTCCCCACTGGCCACCACGAGTTCTCTGCATCTGTGAGTCTTTCTTTTTTGTTATATACATCCATTTATTGTATTTTTATTTTATTTTATTTTATTGTTTTATTTTTATTTTTTTGTCTTTTTATGGCCTCAGGTGTAGCACATGGAAGTTCCCAGGCTAGGGGGCGAATCGGAGCTATAGCTGCCGGCCTACACCACAGCCACAGCAACACTGGATCCAAGCTGAGTCTGGACCTACACCACAGCCACAGCAGTGCCAGATCCTTAACCTACTGATCAAGGCCAGAGATCAAGCCCAAGTCCTTGTGGATGCTAGTTCGGTTTGTTACTGCTGAGCTACAATGGGATCTCCCTGTTTGTTGTATTTTTTAGATTCCACTTATAATTGATATTGTATGGTATTTCCCTTCATCTAACTTATTTCACTTCGTGTGATTTCCTCAAGGTCCATCCATGTTGTTTCAGATGGCATTGTTTTGTTCTTTTTTATGGATGAGTAATATTCCACTGTGTGTATGTACTGCATCTTCTTTACACATTCTTTTGCTGATGGACGTTTAGTTTGCTTCCTTGACTTGGCCCTTGTCAGTAGTGCTGTCGTGAACACTGGGGTATGGGTATCTTTTCAAATTATAGTTTTCAGGGTTTTTTTTTTTTTTTTCAGTATATACTACCCAGGAGTGGAACGGACCCTGAAGGTGCGTTAAAAATTTGGAGTGAGGCGTTCCCGTCATGGCTCAGCGGTTAACTAATCCGACTAGGAACCATGAGGTTGCGGGTTCGATCCCTGGCCTTGCTCAGTGGGTTAAGGACCCGTGTTGCTGTGGCTGTGGGGTAGGCTGGTGGCAACAGCTCTGATTGGACCCCTAGCCTGGAAACCTCCATATGCCACGGGAGCAGCCCAAGAAATGGCAAAAAGACAAAAAAAAAAAAAAAATTGGGGTGTTGGGGGGAATATTTGGGTTCATTTTGGTCAGGAGTCAGCAAATTTCTGTGTAAAAAGCCAGAGGCTAACTAGTTTGGGTTTTCTGGCCCCTGTAATCCCTGCACATTGTCTGGCAAAAGCAGCCATTGATCATAAGGACAAACGTTTATTTCCATCGCTGAGCAGCCACCCCCACTTTGCCCCTGGCAGCAGCCGGCACTGTCCCCTCCCTATCCCCTGGCACCTTCCTTCTGCTTTTCGGGGCCTGTGACTTTGACGACTCCTTGTACCTCCTAGAAGTGGAGGTCGGCAGTATTTGTCCCTCTGTGACTGCATGGCACCCAGCGTCACATCCGCAAGGATCTTCATCCGCTTTGTCGCATGTGTGGGAATTTCCTTCCTTTTTGCGGCTGAATCAATACTCGTCTGTATTCTAAGTAAATAAGTTGTTGGAAGTAGGTTTTCTTGGATGACGTCATTTTTAGCTCATCGCGGTTTCCCAGGAATCGTCCCAGTGGAAGGACGTGTTAGGTACGTCCCAGGCTTTTCCCTGTGAACAGTGAGGAGTCCTTGAGAGGCCCCGGAGCTAGGTTGACCAGGAAATGCAAATTGTGCGGTGTCGGGGTCCGGAACCAGGGAGAGTGTCTGTGAAGCAGAAGAATCGGAGGGAACATGGAGAATGGTACCCAGAAGTCCCCAGGCTCTCCATTTGCCCAGCTCAGAGTTTGGGGCCCTCTGAGGTGACCCCCCTTTTGCAGATTGGGTTTCTGGGAAGCAGACTTTGAGGTGGGGGTTGGCATGCAGAAAGTTGGGGTGTGGCTCTCAGGATCAGCACCTGTGGGTGGGATGGGGGGCCAGGCTTGGGGGAGGGCAGCCAGACTGTGACGAAGGCAGGGCCCAGCTGACCCAGGGTGCTCTGAGGCTGGCATCACACACTCAAGGGGCCTTTGTGCCCCCCTTCCCACTGCCCACTTTTTGGGGCATGAAAGTCCTTCCTAAGGCAGGTGGGGGGATCCTACCCCAGTAAGGTATGTGTTTTGCTGCTCCTGGGAAACTGGCATCAAATTCTGTTTTGTTAGTTTTTTCCTCTTGGAAAACTATTTAAAAATCAGGGTATGACTTGTTAAAATTCAAGCTTAGGAGTTCCAGTCCTGGTAGCTCAGCAGTAATGAACCTGACCTGACTAGTATCCATGAGGATGCAGGTTCGATCCCTGGCCTCGCTCAGTGGGTTAAGGATCTAGTGTTGCTGTGGCTGTGGTGTAGGCCTGCAGCTGCAGATCCGATTTGACCCCTAGCCTGGGAATTTCCATGTGCTGTGGGTGTGGCCCTAAAAAGTCCCCCCCAAAAAAAACAAGCACAAAGGAAGTGCCTGAAGCACGATTTTCCTAAGGCTGTGTATCCAGGAAAGTGTTTCTGGGCCGCATTTTTGAAAATCAAGTTTTATTGGGCTATGAGCCCCCACCCCCGCCCCCAAGACTTTCTTCCCTCACAGCAGAGCTGGGTAGTCGCTGCAGAGACTGTCCAGCTTCCAGAGTTGAAGATATTTATTATCTGCCCTTGGTACGAGACCTTTGCCACTGCCAGTGGCCACAGCTTTCTTGGAGTCGCAGGCTGTCTCTTTTTTCCCTGCCAGCTTTATCGAGGCGTAATTGACCTGCAGCACCGGGGCCGTTGCAGGGGTCCAGCCGAATGATTTGACCGAGGTGCCTGGCGGAATGACGATCACAGGAGGTTTCGTGAGCATCCGTCATCTCTACGGGCCGCAACGTAAACGAAAAAGAGAAAAACATCTGTTTCTGGGAATGAGGACTCTTAGGATTCGCTGTCTTAACAACTTTGACATATAACGTAGCAGGTGTCACTGCATTTATCAGATGATGCCTCACATCCCTCGTACTTACTTGTCTCATAACTGGACGTTTCTGCCTCTGATCCCCTTCCCCCTCCCCCGCCTCTGGTAACCACAGATCTGATCTCTTTTTCTGTGAGTTTGGTTGTCTGCTGGATGGGTTTTGATCTACAACGCTGCTCCTTCCAGATGCTTACGATAGGGATGCGGTATTTCCGTCCCTTGCAGAGCAATCACCACGACCGGTCTAGGTACCGTCTGTCACTGTCCGCAGAGAGTATGTTATTATGGACTGGATTCCCCACGCTGTACGCGTCATCCCCGTGACCCACTTACTGTGTAAAGGAAGTTTGTGGCGCCTACTCTCCCTCTCCTGTTTCACTCTCTCCCTATCTGTCTTCTGAGGGGCGATGGCACACGCAGCGTTTGCCTGCAGTACTGAATGTCAGGCGGGCTGAAGGAAGGTCCCCACACTGGTGTCGTGACATTAGAGTCTCTCCCTGTAGGTGCTGGAGCCGGGGGTCCATCTGCAGTTTGGCATAACTGCCCCACTTTCCAGGGTGGAGTCCCCCAGCCTCAGGTGTGAGCCCCGCATTTCCTCGGCTCTGATAGGAATGAGAAGGGGTAGGACTTTCCTGGTGGCTCAGTGGGTTAAGGATGTGATGTTGTCACTGCTGTGGCTTGGGTTGCTCCTGTGGTGCAGGTTTGATCCTTGCCCCAGGAACTTCCGCAGGTGTGCCCCCCCCCCAAAAAAAAAGAAGGAAAGAAAAGAGAAAAAAAAAGAAGGGGTCAGTCTCAGGTCAGTCTCCCAAGGCAACAGAAATAGAAGCAAAACTAAACCGGTGGGAACTAATCAAACTGACAAGCTTTTGCACAGCAAAGGAAACCATAGAAAAAAACAAAAAGACAACTTACAGAATGGGAGAAAATAGTTTCAAATGATGCAACTGACAAGAGCTTAATCTCTAAAATATACAAACAACTTATACAACTCAACGGCAAAAAAAAAAAAAAAAGCCAACAACCCAGTTGAAAAATGGGCAAAAGACCTGAAGGCATTTCCCCAAAAAAGATAAACAGATGGCCAACAGGCACATGAAAACATGCTCAGCATCCCTAATTACTAGAGAAATGCACATCAAAACTACGATGAGGTGCCACCTCACACCAGTCAGAATGGCCATCATTCATAAGTCCACAAATAACAAAATGCTGGAGAAGCTGTGCAGAAAAGAGAACCCTCCTGCACTGTTGGTGGGAATGGAAGCTGGTACGACCACTATGGAGAACAGTATGGAGGAACCTCAGAAAACTAAATATAGAACTGCCATATGACCCATCAATCCCACTCTTAGGTATATATCCAGAAAAACTTTCGTTGAAAAAGATACACGCACCCATATGTTCATTGTAGCAGTATTCACAATAGCCAAGACATGGAAACAACCTAAATGTCTTTTGAGAGATGGTTGGATTAAGAAGATGTGGTATATATACACATAATGGAATACTACTTAGCCATCAAAAAGAACAAAATAATTCCATTTGCAGCAACACGGATGGAACGAGAGACTCTCATACTAAGTGAAGTAAGTCAGAAAAAGGAAGACAAATACCATATGATATCACTTACATCGGGAATCTAATACATGGCACAAATGAACCTTTCCACAGAAAAGAAACTCAAGGACATGGAGAACAGACTTGTGGTTGCCAAGGGGGAGGGGGAGGGAGTGGGACGGACTAGGCATTTGGGGTTCATAGGTGCAAACTGTTGCCTTTGGAATGGGTAAGCGATGAGATCCTGCTGTGTAGCACTGGGAACTGTGTCTAGTCACTTATGATGGAGCATGATCATGGGAGGAAAATGAATGTGTTATGTGTATGTGTGACTGGGTCACCTTGCTGTCCAGTAGAAAATTGTAAATCTCAAAAATAAAGGGGGGTGGTCAGGAGGGTCTGGGTAGAAACTTGTAGTAAACTCTATTCCAGACGCTTTCCTCTTCAAAACACAGACAAACAGGTTAATGTCCAAAATCACACCAAACCAAGGACTCACACAACCTGGCACAGAATAGACAACCTCATAAATGTGGGAAGAGCATTTATGAATGTCTGTCATTTTAAAAGACCTAAAAGGATGATTCTAAAAAAACTAACACGAGGAGTTCCCATCGTGGCTCAGCGGAAATGGATCCGACTGGCACCCATGAGGACGCCGACTCTATCCCTGGCCTCACTCCATGGGTTAAAGGAACCCAACGTTGCCGTGAGCTGTGGTGTAGGTCCCAGACACGGCTCGAATCTGGCATGGCTGTGGCTGTGGTGTAGGCCGGCAGCTGTAGCTCTAATTCAGTCCCTAGCCTGAGAACTTCCATATGCCACGGGTGCAGCCCTAAAAAGACAGAAAATAAAATAAGATGAAGTAAAAAACTAGCAGGAGAAGGATCCTGTTTATAGTTGTCTTTGAAATGAACAAATGTTAAAATAACACGGGAGTCTTTTCTCTAGCCTTCCTCCTTTTCTTTTGTTAAATAAGTAGCTTCTGACCTGACCTGGTCGGGTCACCAAGTACAGAAAGCTTTGTTTTATTGGAATGGGTTTTCTTCTGTATGCGCGTTTGCCTGCTTCTAAAACATTGGCAGAAATTACAGAGTTTCCTTAAATGTTGCCAGCACGATTTAAAAGCAATTAAAGCACATTCAGTTATTCCATTTGAAATTATTGGCTGGGTAAATTATAGTTTAAAATGAAATTCAATCTGTATTAAATCCTACACTTTAATGAACAGACCACATCACACATTTTTACGTTCTTAAATTACCCACCGCTTTAAAGAGGTACAACAATGCCCTTTTTTGTAAAGGAGAGCGTGTTTCCTTTTTACCCCCATCCCTTCAAAAACATTCACATTTTTCTTTCAGAATGAGATGAGAAAAATCTCCCTGGCTTCTCAGTTTTAAGGAATAATACTTGTCTTCTCATCACAAATATGCATGTATCTGGCTTGGCTGCAGCCCATGAAATCTCTCTCTTTTTTTGGCTGCACGCATGGCGGGTGGAAGTTCCTGGGCCAGGGATTGAACACAAGCCACAGCCATGGAATCTTCTTAACATGTAACAGGAGGAAGAGATTTCCGGATTTGTTCATACATTGTCTTTTTTTTTTTTAATTTCGCTGGCGTATAGTTGACTTAGAATGTTATTAGTTTCAGGTGTACCGCAAAGCGAATCAGATATATGTGTGTATTTCCATTCTTTTCTCCCACAAGGTGTTACCATCTATTGAGTAGATGCCCTGTGCCACACCATTCTTGCTCGTTATTTTATACGGTAGTGTGTGTGTGTTTGTGTTTATTCCTATCCTCCTAATTCCCCGCACCCCGGGTTCCCCTGTGGTAACCATATGATGGGTTTTGAAGTCTGTAAGTCTGTGAGTTTGTTTCTGTTTTGTGAATACGTCCTTTTGCATCATTTTTTATTCGATTCTGCGTATGAGCGCTATCATATGATACTTTGTCTTTGTCTGACTTCCCTCAGCAGGGTGTTCTCTAGCTCCATCCGTGTTGCTACTGCCAATGGCAGGATTTCATTCTTTTCATGGCTGAGTAGTATTCCATTGTGTATAGGTACCACGTCTTCTGCATCCATTCGTCTGTGGATGGACATTTAAGTTGCTTGCACGTCTTAGCAATGTATAGAGGGCTGCAGTAACCTTGGGGTGAATTTTGAATGGTCCATGTTGCCCTCTTACCTTAATCTGTACCTCCTCATCGCATGTTTAGATGTGTTCCGTGAGAAATCGCTCCCCTTCTCAAACACTGGACTAAGTGTCCCGCGGAAAGATGGTAGTCACTCTAAGAGCGTGTTGTCTGGGCTGCCTGTGACGCGATCCCGTGGGGGACCAGCAGACACTCTCGGAGCAGGGATGGGTGTGCTGCTGTAGGACTCTGCTGGCTGTGACCATGAGCTGGACGAGGAGCAGGAGCTCCCTGGGGTGGGGGCACGCAGATCCCCGAGAGGTGGCAACCGCGGGTGTGAGGTGGCGAAGCCTGTGGCTCAGTCTCCTACCTCCACTGCCAGTGCTTTAGGGATGTCCCACTCTGGCCCTGCTGGGCTGAGAGCAGTGTCACCCGCTGTCCCCACGTGTCTCCGACCCCAGGCTGTCCCATGGGATCCGTGCATCCAGAAGACGATCTGTGCTCCTCCTCTCCCGCCCACTGCCAGGACTGGGAGCCAGGACTGCGAGCTCCCACCCACTGCCAGGACTGCCAGCTCTAGCCACTCTTCTTCATTGGGGAATTGGAATAGTTGCACATTTCAAGGGAGTCGTGAGCGTCAGGGTAGACGCCCTGGGGCTCCGCGGGCTTCCTCATCTTGATGTTTCTGCTCCAGCCGTGTCCCTCCCCTCCCCCAGCACCAAAGGATCCCGACCGACCAGCACCCCGCCTTCTCCAGGGCTTTGCAGACGTCCCTGCCTCGACCTGGTTTCGTTGGCCTGGGTGCAGCCGGGTTTTAAAAACGTCGTGTGTGTCGAGTGCCCGGGAAGGGAGGGGTTCGTGGGCTGCTGCCTCTTCATGCCCTTGTCCCAGCATCACGCCCTCCTGGGCCGCCTTCTCATCACATCGTCCCGTTGCCCAGGTGAGCAAAGAGAGGCCTGGCGGGGAAAGAGGAGTTCTGTGTGAACACATGTGTGTTTCGCATCTCGTAGGGGACAGAGGGCCTGGGGGCAAGACAAGTCGCAGACCCCTTCCCTCTGCTTTTCCTGGCCTGGCATCGGAGGGAGAACACGGGCCGCACAGCCCCGCGTCCTGCCGGCCTGGCCCGAGCGGGCAGAGCTCGCCTTTGGTAGCTGCCCACGAGCCCGGCGGCCTCAACCCAGACTCATTCCGCACAGTCCCGGGGGCCGGGGTCTGAGATCCCGGCGTCCGCAGGGCTGGTCTCCTCCCTGAGTCCTCCCCGGGCCGCCCCTCGAGCATGTCTGGGTCCCGCCCGCCTCTTCTTCTGAGGACGCTGGTGATATGGGACTAAGATCCACGCTGAGGAGCTCAGGTCGCTTAATCCCGCTTTCAAGAGCCGTCTTCCGATACAGCCACACCGCGAGTTGCGGGGGGTGGGGGCCTCGACGGCGGAGTTTTGGGGAGACCCACTTTGGCCCCCAGAGCACAAACAGCATGTGTCGGCTGTGGGAGGGGGTTTCCTTTCTGCCTTCTGTGGCATGGTTTTCTCTGCTTTCTCCTCTCGTGGCCATACATTCTCTCCCCTCTCGTTGTTCAGAAAAACCTTACGTCCTTAACGGTGTCTCAATGAAATTTCATCAGCGTCAACGCTAGACTTCAGAGACCTACGTGTTCAGATGTTAGGGAGGTAAATTAGGAAAACAATTTGGGGGAAGTTTTGGTTTCTTTCTGAGTGAACACCTCAACAGAAAGACACACTTCCCTTTCTCAGATGTTGAGAACTTGCCGTTTGCAAGTTCTAACCATGAAGAGAATTGTCAGATTGTTTTGGAATCCTCTGTGGATGTTATTTGGTGCCACTAAGGCCAGGACAATTTCCAAGGCAAAAATGGATCCCCATGCACATAGTAGGCCCAAAGTAAAGACACAGCGATGGCTGGTTTGGTGTTTATGTGTTGCGTGAAAACGCGAGGGCCGGGGATGCCAAATTACCAGGCCAGAAGGATCACGTTGCCAGGAATCCCAACCTGGACACCTGCTCTGCTTCTGGCTTTCAGACTTGGGGCTCCTTTGAGAGGAAAAGCATCCAGCAGACTTTCTGCAGCTACAGTTGAGCTCAGCTCCGACAGTGCTTTATGTATTACCTGTTAAGACATCAGTAGGCTTGTCATCTATGTTTGGTACTGAATGCTTCATATTAACGGGCATTGTGCTTTGTGTCCCATTGTTTGAATATAAGTAAATAGACCCGTCTCAGAGTTCCTATTGTGGCTCAGCAGGCTAAGAACCTGACACAGTGTCGGTGAGGATGCAGGTTCGATCCCTGGCCTCACTCAGTGGGTTAAGGATCCGGTGTTGCTGTGAGCTGTGGTGTAGGTTGCAGATGGGGTTCAGATCTGGCGTTGCTGTAGCTGTGCTGTGGGCCTGCAGCTGCAGCTCGCGTTTGACCCCTAGCCTGGGAACTTCCACATGCCACAGGTATGGCCCTAAAGAAAATAATAAATAAAAGGCCAGTGTCTAAAGTTCTCCATCCTGGAGGACTTCTGCATTACTATGCTAAAAAGACTGTGTACGGTGAGCTCTTTTAATGGAATTACAGGGGTGGGGGAGGGGAGGTTAAAATCACGTACATTTGCTAGACCAGCCATGGAGTGTTGGTGACAGAGACTGGGGAATTTGGGGGGGGGGCATGAATGTTTAAGGGCACAGGATTTATTCTCCAAGTGTTTTTGAGTGATTCACTGGTGACGTCAGAAAGGCTTGAACTTGATCCTGCTTAAGTAGCCAGCACGCACCTCGGTACCGGCCTTGTCCCATAAAATCCCGGCTGTGTCGTGATGTTTAATGAACTGTGACAGCTGGAAGTGCACGGGAGCTGGCCTTCTTGTCCCGTGATGAGTTCCGTACACGCCTCTTTGTTTTAAGAGACCCTTATAAGCAGCTATAACGATAGTTATGTGGCTGTTACATAAAGCTATCAGATTTTAAGGGGATTGGACGGCTCCTGTCTGGCTGAGCATTGGGACTGAGCCCTTTTATCGTAGGTGTTGGCGTCACTGCCCTGGAAAGTTGTCTAAGCCCCGTTTGGTACACACGGGTCATAATTACGAAATAATCTCCACGGGACCTGCATGTCAGCGTTGACCCAGCAGCCTCTTTAGCTGCGCCGTAAAATGCAGGCCCAGCTCCTGGAGAGGCCAGGGCACAGCTTCCCCAGGGCGCCCCTGACCTCCTGGAAAGGGAGCAGAGCCACGGGCTTGAACCGGCTGGGAGGTCACGGGCTGCTAATTGAATTTTCATGATAAAGACATTTTCCAGCGCTTGGATTGAGACCATGACTTTAATTTCTGTTCCCCTTGAAGGGGTGAGAGCCGTCGCCCTGTAACAGAAACCCAAGTGCAAAATTTGCTCACAGACGTCTTTCTCTTCTTTTGACTCTGCCTGGAGTGGTTTGGAGGCCGTCTGTCGCTGCTCTTTCTTTTTCAGTCTCGAAGCAATTACTCAAAGGTCAATCCACTGATCCCTCCCAGAGGTACCCACGCAAGACCTTCCCTGTAGTGGCGGGGAACTTGGTATTTATTGCGCACTTACCTGGAGCAGAGCACAATGTGGGGGCCTGGGGGGCACCTCGGGGATCTTGGTCCTTACCTTGCCCTTGAGACGTGTCCTGTTGTGTCTGTTGGGGACAGAGATGGCGCTGGCGGCGTTCCATCTCGTGTGGGTGTGTTGGAGAGTTTGCTGTTGGAGGCAGTTTTGCTGGCAGTTGTGCCGCACCGCGCAGCTCTGTGTGGGCATGCCCTGGGGGCTTACCAAGTGCCTGCCTGTGGAGTGAGTGGAAGGATGACCTTGACCGGACTGCAGTCTGAAAGGCCCCGGCACTGTTGGGGAGCACTGGCCCCTGATACTTGAGGATCTATGCGGCCCCGGACACGGAGCTCACCCAGAGCCCCGAGAGCTCGGAAGCTGTTTGGGACGGTCTGTCTTCGTCCCTTCGAGCTGCTCTAACCCCTCCCATCGGCCGGCCGGCTGCCTGCTTCCTGGTCGTCGTGGTGCCTGCAGGTGTGGTGGCTGGTAAGCACCTGCTTCCTGGTCTCCGTGCCGTGTCCCCACTGAGGGGGGCTGCACAGCTCCGAGGGGTCTCCTTGATGAGGGGGGATGCTGTTCTTGAGGATGCCACTCTCGTGACCTAATCACCCCCCAAAGGCCCCACCTCCACATGTCGTCGCACTGGGGCTTGGGTTTCAATGTGTGAATTTTAAGGGGACGCAAATGTTCAGTCCATAGTGGCGATTATTATAGAAAAAAGAGATGAGGCGTTCCTGTCGCGGCTCAGCAGAAATGAATCTCACTAGCATTCATGAGTCGCAGGTTCAATCCCTGGCCTTGCTTAGTGGGTTAAGGATCCGGTGTTGCCGTGAGCTGTGGTGTAGCTCGCAGATGCGGCTTGGATCTGGTGTTGCTGTGGCTGTGGTGTAGGCCGGCAGCTGTGGCTCTGATTGACTCCTAGCCTGGGAACCTCCATATGCTGCAGGTGTGGCCCTAAAAAGACAAAAAAAAGGGGGGGGTCTTTTGTGATGGTCCCTATTCCCTTTCCCTCCTCGTCCCTAATGGCTGTTTCTTTATAACTTGGCTGTGCTATTACCCTTCCCGGGAGGCCTCTGTCTCCTACCTAGATGGCTTTTTCCGTCTGTGTTTTGTCATCTGCCAGATGTAATGTGGCAGTTTGTTATCACACTTCCCCGTTGTTTTATGATAGGCCTTCGATCTCGCGCTCTCCCCACCAAGCTGTCCTTTGCGTCTTGGCCGGGGCTGTGTCGCCGTCATCTGGGGAGCCCTGCGTCTCCCAGGAGCCAGGTTTGTGCACGTGCTCAGGCACACACGTCGTTTGCATCTTCCCATCCCACCCCTGCCCGCAGATGATGGGAAGGGCCTGCCCTGGCCACTGCAGGTCATCCTCGTGGGCAGTGGGCTGAGGGACAACGCGACGGACCCCGTGGGCTCAGGAAGGCGCCGGGGGCACATTTGGTTCCGGGTGGACTCTTCGAACACTTCCACAGTTGGCGGAATATCCCGAGGCTTTGTACCTGCACAGCAAGTGGTCGTTAGAGCTCAGGGAGACTTTGGATCCCAAGT
Organism: Sus scrofa; assembly: GCF_054392235.1. Lineage (NCBI taxonomy): Eukaryota > Metazoa > Chordata > Mammalia > Artiodactyla > Suidae > Sus > Sus scrofa. Next base: position 9,367,419 of record NC_139401.1, read on the forward strand.
GAAGTCGTGGACCCTCTGGGCGCAGATCACAGCAGCCGATCAGCAGAATCAGACGTGGGGTGCAGGTTACACAGAAACCGGGTGGCTCTGCGTCATGGGACCGAGGAGTGCTGGATACGAGTCGTCATGGTCAGAGGACGCGGTCAGAGCCAGAGCGGCCACCTGGGCTTCCCAGGGCCGTCATCACCTGTGTGACCGGGTGGTCTTCGTCCTGGAGACGGCGGGTCACCAGGCAGGTGAGGGCTAAGCGGGAGGCAAACTGTGAACCCCAAAGGCCCTGCTCTGGTCGGGGCCCCTTCCCTGAGCACGCGGGCCCCAGGCCGTGTTTTCCTCCTGGTCTGTTACTCTTTTCCGAGGGGCAGGGTCAGCGCTCTGGGCTCTTTGGTAGAAGGTCCCAGCGGCTGAGGGAGGTGACACCTGCGCACAGGCGCCGATGTCAAAAGAGCCAGGTGACTTTTCCTATGAGCAGCTGAGAAAAGACAGTGCCTTACAAGCAAATGAGAATGCGCTGGCTGAGGCAGAACCCTTGCTCCCCATCATTTTTACTGAGGCTCCATGTGGGAGAGGAGATGCTCGGACAGTCACCAAAGCTTGGGCTGCAGTTCTTTGGAAAACCCTCCAACGCGGTGACGAGCCCCAGGGAACGTCGTCTTAGGTGGCCTGACGTCCCTTAGCCTTGGCCCTGTCCGCCGCTCGTCGGCACTTAAAGGATATGAAACTGCTTTTCCGATCAGTTTGAGTGTGAATGCCGCGTGCATTTTCTCCCAGTTCCTAACGTGGCTTCTCCGTTCTAATGGGACATAAAGCGGAGTGTACTTGTTGTGTGAGGCCTGAGTAACAATTACAGACGGATTTTCGTTCACTCGGATAAAGCAGGAGGTTGAGAATCAAGGAATCGAAAAAGCAAACCAGACCAGACAAGACGACAGTCCTGGATGTGGTGGCGTGTCACTATAATTAACTGCACTGATTCCATCTTATAGAAACACATGACCAGAGGGCCGTTGTGGTGCAGCCGGTTCGTTTATGAATTTTGTGTTTGTTGAGTGTGAAGCTCCCGGTGTGGGCAAGTCCGTCTGGGGGCTTGAGCTCCTAGGGCTAGACTTGGCCGTTCCGTTGCCGGTTCTCTGAGAGAAAAAGGTTTTTGTCCTGCTCCTTGAGACACTGGATGCTTGCTGCGGGAGAATCCCGCCCACAGATGGAGATGAGCCTGCGGGCGGATACTGTCCGCGTATTTCCCTGAGAAGGAGGGGGGAAGACAGGCTCAAAAGGAGACGCGGCGGGCCTCACGGGTGACAAGGTATTCTCTGCGCTTGGCTGTCCTTTTCGTTTGGCAGGCCTTTGTTCCAGTACATGCTGCGTATTTACCTGAAAATTTAAAAATTCAAAGAGTACCGAAGGGTATGAGTTAGACGTAAAAGCCTCTTTCTCCTTTACAGCCCTCGTCCCCGAGGAGCCACCGCCGATAGTTTCGGGTGTGTTTCTCCAGATGTGCTGTGTGCAGTGGGGAAGCGTGTGTTTTTATGTACTTTAGTTACAGCTGGGTTTTAAACAAAAATGAGCCTGTAGGTAGAACACATACAGGGAGTTCCTGTCGTGGCGCGGTGGAAACAAGCCCGACTGGTATGCAGTGGAAGACGCGGGTCCGATCCCCAGCCTCGCTCAGTGGGTTAAGGATCTGGCGTTGTCGTGAGCTGTGGTGTAGGTCATAGATGTGGCTTGGATGCTGCATGGCGGTGGCTAAGCTGTGGGCCTTCATCGGACCAGCTACAGCTCCAATTCGACCCTAGCCTGGGACCTTCCATAGGCTGCAGGTGCAGCCCTAAAAAGCAAAACATAAAATCCTCACGTCCATCTACGCACACACATCTTGGACATGTCGTTATAACAGTAGACACACGTCCCCGTGTAGGTGACATGGATGTCCGGTAAGGCCCTTGGTTTTAAACAACAGAACCAGTTCCTGGTTAACCTCAGCTGGGCCCGTGGCTCTTGAAGAAGGACAGCTGGGCCAGGTTTGGGAGCAGCAGGAAGCAGGGACGCTCTTCGGAATCGAGAACGTTCACGCTGGCAGGAGCGACCTGGTCTGGATGCCGTCGTGCTAGTGTAACCAAGACCATCAAAGAAGCTCCCAGTACATCTCTGTTCTTGTGTTGGCACCTCGAGATTCAAAGTGAGTGAGTGAGTGTGTGTGTGTGTGTGTGTGTGTGTGTGTGTGTCTGTCTGTCTGTCTGTCTGTCTGTCTGTCTGTCTCGTGGGCGCTGGAGGGATCTCTCTCCCTGGCTGAGCTGGAGGCCTGTGCCCCTCTAGGCTACACCAGGTTGAGCAGAGCTAGCCTGGCAGCCTCCCCATGAGGAATTGCCAGGTTTTGAGAGGCCTGAAGCAACGACTCATACCATGTTTTGAACTTGGCCGGTCCTGCCACTACCATGTTCTGGGGAAGTAGCATTTATGAATGAATCGCCTGACATGCCTCTATTTTTTTTCCCCCTTTTTTTCTTAAGTTCTCTCTCCTTAAGTCACTTCTTGCTATGACAGTGCTTTTGCAATAATACCGTTTTCCACAGAGGAAATCAGGAATTTAGACTGTCCTAAAGCCTGGTGACCGGAGATGGCTGCTCTTCAGGTGGTTGCTGGTAACGAACTGGCGGCGCCGTGAGCTTTGGGTTTGCTGAGCGTTGCAAAGTCTCTAGTAATTTTATGGGGTGAATGATAAAGTTTGGCAGATGATTTGATATGTGATAAAAATTCAGGGAAGACTTTTCCATGGACTCGCTCTGGCTTTGATCGTTTCCAGCTTGGTTTCTCCCCTGCACTCAGGCTATTTATATCGAGGTATTCTATCTGGCACTGCCCACTGTGTCCTGACCTTGGATAATTTATCCTGAAATACAGGATTTCTGGAAGCCATTCCCACACTGGCACAGCCAGCCGTAAAGCTGCCACACAAGGGGATGTGGGCAGATCTCACAGCTGTGCCCACGAGGAGCCAGGATGCCACGGGCGGAAGCCCCCCGCCTCCTCTTCTCTCGCAGGTAGAGAGCCGAGCGGGCAGAGGGCCTAACTGATCACGGCTGCTCGTATGTCTTGCTTTGGCAAATTGCCGTCATCAGTTGAGCTTGTGAACCCTTCGACGTGACTGCCCCTAAAATCTTGGACGAGAGCCGAGCACGGGGGAGCTGGATCTTTAGCAGCGCCAGGTCCGTTCCCTGTTGTCGGTGCCCTTGATGAGACGGAAGGGCAATTCCCTCTAGAGGAACAGCAGTATGCATTTGATGTCACGTCTGTGTGGCATCTAAAACATGACACCGCTGAACCTCTCTGCAGAACAGAAACCGACTTACGGACACGGAGAACAGGCTGGTGGTTGCCCGGGGGAGGGGGAGGGAGTGGGGAGCACGGGGAGTTTAGGGTGGGTCGAGGCAAACTCTGACATGGAGAATGGAGAAGCCATGAGGCCCTGCTGTGCAGCACAGGGAGCTCTGTCCAGTCTCTTGGGATAGACCAGGATGGAGGACAGTATGAGGAAAAGAATATGTGTGATGGGTCACTCCTGTGCAGCAGAAATGGACACAAGGTTGTATATCACCTATAATAAAAAAAAAAAACTTAAAGAAACTGGCGTCCGTTAGGAAGCGGGTACACGGGGCAGTTACAGTCAGTAAACGTCCATGTGTGCTGGACCAGCTGAGCGTACCCTCAAATCATAACAGGAGTCCGTGTGACTCTGTGCTTTCGCTGGTTGGAAGCGCCTCCAATTGCACGTGTCCTGAGAAGGTGTCCCTTGGCCAGCATGGTGTCAGCTCAGCTCTTCGATTCCTGGGCACTCGCAGGACAAAGGCAGCGTGAACCCTGGGCCCGTCGCCCCCATCCCTGGTCACCCTAGCGGGCGGTGGTCCGTGCTTTGCTGTTTCCAGACGGTCTAGGTCTGGCTCGATCTCCGTGCATCCCCGTGAGACAGGCAGGCCTGGGCCTGTTACCCCGTTTGCAGACCCGGAAAAGTGCGATTTAAAGTCAGGAATTTACGGTGAATGCCGACAGGAGTTCGTGCCTGGCTTTCCTGTTCAGTGTCCCTCGTGCCTCCGCGCCTCCCTGGACTGGATTTGATGACTCCTCCCCGTGTCCTTTGTGGGGGGGACCAGGGGACGGAGTGGGACCTCAGCTGGCTGGAGGGAGGCGGGGCATCTAGGTAGGCCCTGGCGATCTGGGCCAACGGGAAGCCCTCTGTGTCTCACGTGTCTCCGCACTGAGGATGCTGGGAGTTCGCCGTCAAGCGTGGGCTCTCCCGCTCGGGACAGCTGTGCGTGCCTTCTCCTCCTCTTCCTCCTGCTCTTCTGCCACCAGCTCACATCAGGGTGAGGCATTCGAGCCCACCCAGCGGACTGAAAGCAGACCACACGAGGCGGGAGAAAGGGGAAGCTGTCCTGGTGACACCTGGCCCTCGTGGTCTCTCAGTGACAAAGGACGAGTGGGGAGACACCCCATTAAATCTTACTCTCAAATCATTTATTTGGATGGACGTCCCTGAGGTCTTCTAGGCGACAACCGGGGTGCCTGGAACGGGGACTAGAACATTCGCCCCCCAACATACGATTTCAGGGCAAAGCCCAGTAGCCGCCCACGTACTGTCCTCCCTCGAGGCCAGGGACCACCCCCCCCCCTGCGCAGAGAGGGCCTCGAGGAGGCGCCCGAGTCAGCCAAGGGCGACCCGCACCTCAGGACGATGGACACCTGAGAAGGGAGCTCTGAGCGAGGGCAACTGAGCATCGCACCCGCAGCACCAGTGGCCCGCCAGGGTGAAGGCCAAGAGAACAGGGCACAGCGCCTGCATGCAGGTGCTCTCGGCCCAGCTGGGAAGCTCACGATGGAAGTTCCATTGCCTCCAGAGTAGCCCCGAGCCCTCCAGCCGCCTTCGGCCTCGTGCAGGGACCAGGGGCTGGGGCACGGCTTGGTCGCGCATCAAGGGCCTGTCTCAGGTTGAGGTGGTGGGTCTGGTACTGGTTAGGGTTTCTCGTGAGGAAGCGTGTCACCTGGGGAGGAGGCGAGGGTACTGGGTGCTGTTACACATCCCCTCTCGCAAGCCTTGTCGAGGGAATAGTCATGAGTGCTGGGCGAGAATGGAAACTTCACTAGGCTGTAAGCCATGTGTTTGACAGGCTGATCTGCTGTTCTTAACAACAGCCAAAATCCCATTCCCTCCCCCTCCTGAACTTATACCCTGGCCAGGACTGACAGGCACAGTTTTCACCCTGTTGCTCAAATACTACCTCCTAGTACTGCCACTTAACACTGCCACCTGGTACTACTTCCTAGCACTACCACCTAGTACTACCACCTAGCAATGCCACGTGGAGGACCCCCAGCACTCCATCTAACACTTAGTACTGCCACATGGCACTGCCACCTAGTGCTATCACCTAGCACTGCCACCTAACACTACTACCTAGCATTACTGAGTACTGCCACCTCACACTACCCCTTAGCACTACTACCTAGCACTACCACCTAGCACCACCACCACTTAGTACTACCATCTAGTACCATCACCTTGCATTCTAAGAAAAGCATGCCAGTGCTATTGTGAATTATTTTAAAATATTCCAAACTCCTGCTCATTGTTAGGTCTTTGCTCAGTGGGGAACACGAGAAATGAGACTCATGCTATTCGTCGTGAGGCATTCTGGGGAGGCATCCTAGCTAGAGAGCTGGGGATGGGTGATGTCTGTGGAAATGCTGGCGGGGTTTCTAGCCTGCAGCTCTCGGCGTCCTCCATACAGGGCCAGGCCTTGCTGAGTCTGCAGCGGGAGGATGGGCACACCTGCCCTGCTCATGGCTGTGGGGGAACTAGAAATAGTTGCACTGTAAACTAGAAATACCAAGGTTGGCACAGATGCAAGGTCAGTGGGTTTGTTTTTTTTTTTTTAATGAGAATAATTCGAACTTGTATTAAAGTGTCAAGAGTGACTTGACTGGATGTTTCGTTGAAGGCGAGGAGTAGCCAGAGCAGCTGGTGTCAGAGCAGCATAACTCAGTTCAAGCCAATATGGATTCCGTTCTTTTCCTCCAACTTTGTGTGTTGAAACATTTCAAACTCGTGGAAAACGTACAGAATGCATCCATCCGTTGTTAGCGTTTTGCCAGCCTTGCTTCCTCTGTCCAGCAGTAGCTGTTTTCTGTCCTTTGCGCTCTTTCCCTCCCCTCTGCCCCCGCTCCTCTCCCCGCCCTCCTCTTTCTCTTTTCCCGAACCTTTGGAGAGTAAGGATGTTTTTGCAAATAAAAACCTTTACGTGGTCCTAGAGTTGACACTGTCCTCGAAGGGCCCCTTTGCATCGTCGCACCCACACCCTCTTCACGTCCCCGCTTCAGTCCGTCGTGACTTTCCGCTTCTTTGCACGTGTTGAATGTTTCAAAAGCCCCGCCTCCCAAGATCTCTGGATGATTCTTACCTTGGCATAAACAGAATGTCCCCTTTTCAAGTCGGGGTGGTTGTGGGACGGATCACACAGAAGTGGGAAAGTTTGGGAGCGTTGGCAAGAGCCCACGGGGGAGTTCTCATCCCTGGGGTCTTAGGCTCTATGCAGAGTGGAAGCAGAGGAGCGGGGGTTGCCCTTGGTACCTGGAGACAGATTTTGCGAGACCTGTCGATGAGATGTATTTTAAACTGTCAAACGTCTGCTCCGGTTGGGCGTACGTCTCGTAAAATCACTGGCCGAATTGTGGACGCATCTCATTTTTTTTTTTTTTTTTTTTTTGGTCTTTTTGCTATTTCTTTGGGCCGCTCCCGCGGCATATGGAGGTTCCCAGGCTAGGGGTCGAATCGGAGCTGTAGCCACTGGCCTACACCAGAGCCACAGCAATTCGGGATCCGAGCCGCGTCTACAACCTACACCACAGCTCACGGCAACGCCGGATCGTTAACCCACTGAGCAAGGGCAGGGACCGAACCCGCAACTTCATGGTTCCTAGTCGGATTCGTTAACCACTGCGCCACGACGGGAACTCCGGACGCATCTCATTTTAACATCAAATGTTTCATTGTTTATTAAGCTGGTTTGTAGGACTTTTAGGGCTCTTTTGATATTACAAGGGTTCCTCCAGTGACTCAGTGAAAAGCTATACAACTAGGAGCATTTGCGACCACTCGATATTCACAACTATGTGTGTGTGACACATCAAAGAAGGTGTCACAAATTAGTGACGTTTTGAGACACATAATGTGGGGTCAGCAGTGTCGTTTGTATAAAAAATACCCCGCCTGGAGTTCCCACTGTGGCTCAGCAGGTTAAGAACCCCCCACACAGTGTCTGTGAGGATGTGGTTTCAATCCCTGGCCTCCTTCAGTGGGTTAAGGATCCAGCATGGCCACAAGCTTCAGTGTAGGTCGCAGGTGCAGCTTGGATCTGATGTTCCTGTGGCTGTGGTGTAGGCGGGCGGATGCAGCTCCCATTCAACACTTAGCCTGGGAATGTCCACATGCTGCAGTTGTAGCTGTAAAAGGGGAAAAACATACCATGCCTTCTTTAAAAATAATTTTTATTATGCTTGATTTACAGCATTCTGTCAATTTCTGCTGTACAGTAAAGTGACCCAGTCATTCATTGATTCATACATGTAAATATCTATTCCTTTTATCACATTATCCTCCATCATGCTCCATCACAGTCGTCAGTGATACAGTTCCCTGTGCTGGACAGCTGGATCTTGTTGCCTTTCATCAGACTATGTCTGCTTCTTAACCTGCTGAGCCACAGGCCTTTCTCTTGCTGAAAGAGAGCAGTTGCCCTATAGAAACCTTTGTTTGTTTTTTTGTCTTTTTAGGGCTCCACCCGCGGCATGTGGAGGTTCCCTGGCCAGGGGTGGAATCAGAGCTGCAGCTGCCGGCCACAGCCACAGCCACAGCAACACCGGATCCTTAACCCGCTGAGCGAGGCCAGGGATCGAACCTGTGTCCTCATGGATACTAGCCGGGTTCTTAACCCACTGCGCCACAATGGGAACTCCCCTATGTGAATTTTTTTTTTTTAGCATAGACAACACAGGGTTTGGGGCTTCAAAAGCCCTTTTCCTCCCCGATGCCCACGTCCGGATTTCCCTCTGTTGTCTCTGCCTGTTGCTGCTTGAGCAGCCTCCTGTCTTCTCCCCAGGCCTGGAGCCGGGCCAGCAAACGCTGCCCCCAGGAGGGGCCCTGTCCTGCCTGCGATCCTCTGTGACAGGGGTCGCAAACGGCAGCCCCCAGGCCAAGCCCGCGCACTGCCTGTTTTTGTACAGCCTTCCAGCTGAGAACGGCTCTGAGATTTGTAAGTGATGGAGGGAAAACATCACAGGAATATGTCATGACACATGAAAATGATATGAAGTTCAAAGTTGGGTGTTCCTAAAATTTTGAATTTTGTCGATGAAAATTTGGGGACATTTGTTTTGTCTCCTGTTATATCATCTCTAGATCACATTTTCAATGTTGCCTTTTGTCTCACCAAGATAAACATATTTCCTGTCTGGCCCTTTCCGGAAAGAGTCCACCAACTCCAGCTCTGTGAAATCAGACCTTCCAAACGGATGCTGGGGGATGGCGCTTCCCAAGCTGTTTTAAAAGCCACCCGAATTCTTATGTTTTGTGGCTGAAATAAGGGATGGCTCGCTTCCTTCTGTCGCAAGCAGGACTTCTGTGGATGGGAGTTCTGCCTACCTTGGGCTCACCCTGCAGAAATTTTTTTGTGCTGCCTTCACCCGCAGTGGTTTCTGAGCCCGAGGAGGGGTATGTGTGTGCGTGGGTGTGTGTGGGGGTGTGTGTTTGTGTGTGTGCGCACGCGCACACGCTGAGGGCTCAGATGTGACGTGGACACCTCACGGCCTGGACTTAGTCGTGTGTAACAGTTAATTCCCTCTGGAACTTTGGAGAGAAAGAATACGGGTTGGCTCCCCTCTGCTCAGGTGCTCAAAGCCGTGTGAAGGATGCTCTCAGCCCACAGCAAGGGGTGAAGCCTGGAGGCGGGGAGGCAGCAGATCAGAGAGTGTTGCCAGGATTCAGGACACGGTGGGCATTGCGTGGTGCAGTCCCTCAGGCCGTGCCCACCTGGAATAGGGGGCTTAGAAATCACTCAGAGTGTAGTTCTCTGGCGCAGCGCTAACCAACCCGACGAGTATCCACGAGGACAAGGGTTCGATCCCTGGCCTTGCTCGGCGGGTTAAAGGATCCGGCATTGCCGTGGGCTGTGGTGTAGGTCGCAGATGGGGCTCTCAGATCCTGCGTGGCTGTGGCTGTGGCTGTGGCCGGCAGCTGCAGCTCCGATTAGAGCCCCAGCCTGGGAACTTCCATATGCCACCGGTGCGGCCCTAAAAATCAAAAAAAAAAAAAAAAAAAAAAAAAAGAAAAAGAAAAAGAAAAGAAAAGAAGAGAAATTACTCAGAGCCTCTTCATGTCTGATCCCAGTTGTTTTCAAAAAGAGCCATGGGCTTGAGGTCCCTGAATCCCTCCTCTCGCCTCCGATCCTGCCCCAAAGCCCTGTGCCGTTGGGGCGGGGGCGGGGGGGGGGAATCGCCAGATGAAAGCATGGAAAAACTTACTGTTAAAAAGAGAAAATAGGAGCTCCGACGTTCACTTTATCTCCAGCCATCCTTTTGATTCTTTGTCCACCTGCCAGATGACAATAAGCGGTAATTGGGAGGTGATAGTGATGTAACCTACAAACATCTCGGCCGCACCGGGAGGAGAGAATCTGGGCGCGTGCAGGACCGGCTCCCGCGCTCTCTCCCTGATCGCGGGCTTCGGGGTAAGACTCATGAAAGAGAGCAATTTTGATTTTTGTTAGACTCTTCAAAACCACCTCAGGAAATAGCTGGGGTTTTTTTGTTTTGTTTTTTTTTAACGTGGAAAAATGACTTCTACAGATTTCCTCTGTAGGAACTTCCATTTGGGTCTTTTTAAAGGAATGTAGGTCAGCAAAGTGTAATGCGGGATTTGTTGCATTTCTCAGACCTTCCGAAGAAAGATAATTTGGGGTGTAATTCGTAATAATCTGGGAAAGTGGATTGCTCTGGTTTCAAGGACCGCGTCTGCTTTAAATAATCAGGCCACCCTCTTCCCAGGGGCGTCCCCCAGGGATCATCTGGCAACGTCTGGAGATGCTTGTGGTTGTCCCACGTGGCCTTCAGGAGGAACGGTTTTGCCTTCTGGTGGGTGGAGACCGGGATGCTGGCAGACGTCTGACAGGTGCCCGACACCTGCCACCCGGAGGCATGACCTGCCCAAGTGGTACGAGTGACGAGGTTGCGAAGCTCAGCTCTTGGGACTTCGCGTCATGAGTTTTTAACGTTAAAGATCCTATATGCACAGACACACGTACACATGTGCACAGGCCCCGATGTCTGGTTTTAAAATGAATACCCGACATCCCCCAGGGGACTGTGACATCCCGTACGCCGCCGTATGGATCTCATTGGTGGTGTTGCTGGCCGTGACCTCAGACCAAAGGTCTCTTTTGTTCTTCTGCTCAAGGGTCCAAAGGAGAGCTGATTTCCTATTTTCAAAATGTGCTTTACAGCATTCTGATTTTTTCTTTTTCCTTTCCTTTCTTTTTTTTATTTGTTTTTGGTCTTTTTAGGGCCACACTCATGGCATATGGAGGGTCCCAGGCTAACAGTCACGTTGGAGCTGCAGCTGCCGGCCTGTGCCACAGCCACAGCAATGCCAGATCCTTAACCCACTGAGCGAGGCCAGGGATCGAACCTGCATCCTCGTGGATACTAGTCATATTCGTTTCCGCAGAGCCATGATGGGAACTTCCTTCCTTCCTTCCTTCCTTTCTCTCTCTCTCTCTCTTTCTTTCTCTTTTGTTTCTTTTCTTCTTTTTGTCCACCCCCTTGGCACATAGAGTTCCTGGGACAGGGATCAGATCCGAACCTCAGTTGTGACCGAAGCTGCAGCTGTAGCAATGCCAGATCCTTAATCTGTTATGCTGGGTTGGGGATCTAACCTGCGTCCCAGCCCTCCCACCAAAGCTAATCCCATTTCGCCACTGGGAAACTCCCGTATTTTCTTTTTTTGTTGGGCGGGGGGGGCACACCCATGGCATATGGAGGTTCCCAGGCTACGGGTTGAATCAGAGCTGTAGCTGCTGGCCTACACCACAGCTCATGGCAATGCCAGATCCTTAACCCACTGAGCAAGGCCAGGGATCGAACCTGCGTCCTCATGGATACTAGTCAGATTTGTTTCTGCTGAGCCATGACGGGAACTCCCCGTGTTTTCTTTTCTTTTATATTTTCGAAATGTGGTTTACAGTGTTTGAATTCCTTCCTTCCTTCCTTTCTTGCCTTGCCCCTGGCATGTGGCAGCTCCCAGGCGAGGGATCAAACCTGTGTCAGCAGCTACCTGAGCCTCTGCAGTGACAACGCTGGATCCCTACCCCACTGTGCATTCCCTCCCGAACTGTAATTTTTAGTGTGGCACATTTCAGCAGCATTTTCTCCTGCACACAGAGGGTGGTTACGTTGCATGCTCTCCTTTACCACTTCCTGTTGCAAAAGCAGAGTAGGGGGGATCTTAGGCAAACATACTGTAAATGTGGAGGAAGGAGAGTCTTGGCACATGGTCTTTTTGGGACATGCTTGTGTTCCAAAGTGTTTATGGCGTGCACACAGGCTCCTTCTCCACCGTGGAGGTTGAGGATGTGGCTTCATGGTGCCCACCTTTCAGAAGACCCTGCTGTGCCAGGAGCTCAGCTGGCCTGCCGTCTAGGGAACGAGCAGAGTCGCTCCCCTCGAGAACCTCTGCCCTGCAGAGAGGCGAGCCAGGTGCTGGTGGCCCCCGTCGCAGGGGGCAGAGCTGGGATGAAGGGGTGGTGGTGCCAGGCGCCGGGAGGGACGTGCCGGGTGCTGGGAGGGATGAGGGCAGAGATGAGGCTGTGGGCCTGAGGAGGGCCGGGCTGCTGTCGTGCAGAGCGAGGCCCAGCTGGCCCATGGTCCTCAGTGGGGCCTCCCTTTGGGGCTCTTGACCTCCTGCTTGTATTTCTCTTGGCTTCGAGGTCATACCTTCCGGTTTGGGTGTTTTAGGAAAAAAGAGACAGAGGCGTTTGGGGCCGAGGAAGGGAGCCGGCCGCACGGCATGGCCTTTGCATGCAGAGGGAGAGGGCTGGGTCGAGGGCTCCGCTGCCGCCCCCCCCCCCCCCCCCCCCCGCCGGCTCTGTGATCTTGCGAGAAGCATCCGGCCTCAGGCGATTTGCCTGTGATTTGGGGGTAATCGGAGGAGGTCCGGGTCAGAGCTCAGGAAGCGTGTGCTTTCTGAGGTCAGGCCCCCGGGAGCAGGAGCTGGCAGGCTGGCCCTGTCTTCTGGGGCTTCTGTCACTCCAGCAGGAACTGTGACATTTCCAAGGCGGAGCCCGGGCCTGCCTGCCGGCCCCTAGACCACAGTTCCTGTGCGCGGGAGGTGGAGGCCAGAGGCCTCTTGAGCTCAGGGTCCAAAGACTGGTGGAAGTGCATGGATTTGCCTACTGCCAAGAGCTGCCGCCACCACCGGTCAAGGCTGTCAAAATGCACAGCACTGTTTCCAGCTCTGGCCCTGCCACCACCGCGTCACCCTCCTGTCATGTCTCACAGACCAGATTCAATTCACTTTTCTCAGCCTCGTCTGCCATACTCGTGGTAGCAGAGTGATGGCCCTCGGAAGGTGTCCGGGCCTGATCCTAGAGCCTGTGCACGACGACCTCGGGGCAGAAGGGACTTGGGGGTGTGAGGCCAGGACCTTGAGGCAGCGAGGTGGCCCGCTCGAGTCCAGAGCCACCACAGAGGAGGAGGCGGTCAGAGGGGGAGAGGAGATGGGTGCAGCGAAACAGGGGTCGGAGTGAGGCTCAGAAACTGGGCAAGGTCAGGACCTGATTCTGCCCTGGAGCCTGGGGGAGCACAGCCCTGGGACCCGTTGTCGACGCCTGACTTCCGGAACCACAGCGGGAGACATGAGAGCAGCCGAGTCTGTGGTCGTCCGCTCCGGCAGCATTGGGGAACCCGGGCGGGGGATGGCACGGGCCAGGCGCTGAGGTCAGGAGCTGCATTTGCAGGGACAAGGGGAGGCTCAGCTGGGGACTGGGTGAAGGTCAGAGCCCGGGACTTGTGTCTCCACCTGCTTCCTCCCCGTTGCGGTGAGACCTACAGCCCGGGTGGGTTGTCGGTTTCACGGATCCTAGTTGAGCCCCTGGGATATGCGTTGCCAGGAGTCACCACCTTGGGCTGTGATCCCTTGCAGAACCTGGGAGCATAAGAGCCTGACAAAATTCTGATTCTGTTATGATGGTTCAGTCCAAAATAGAAGAAGGGCATTTTCACAAAAATGAGCTGGAAGTAGACTTCCCGTCATGGCTCAGTGGTAACAAACCCGACTAGTGTCCATGAGGACTCGGGTTCAATCCCCGGCCTTGCACAGCAGGTTAAGGATCCTGTAGCTGTGATGTAGTCTGGTGGCTGCAGCTCGGATTCGATCCCTAGTCTGGGAACCTCCACAGGCCGTGGGTGTGGCCCTAAAAAAAAAGGCTGAAAGTCCATGAGTTCCGTATGTCTTCTCTGTGAAGCGCTGAACTTTATGCCGCCTGGGAAAAGCTCTACATTGGCTCCTGGGCAGTTTTTAAAACGATACTTCACTGTCATTCTGGAAGCTTTTGTCATGTATGCCAACAGAAAATTAAATTTCTTAATCCATTTATATTGACTTTAAAATCCACTTAAGCCAAGGCTTCAGGTGGTAGGATTCTTGAGTCCTAATAAGCAGATATTCTGGTGAGTTTCATCTTCTGGATTCTGTTGTGACTAAAACAAATGTTTTCCATATTTCAGTTTTCATCTCCAACCAGTTGAAAATCATGATATGTCTAAATATGTCTTGGTGCAATAACATGTATTGTTCAGGTGTAATTTGAATGAGAAAGCTTCTCCATAGGCCTCTTACCAACTTAAATTATGCAATCATGTCTTTGACATGAGAGGCAGTGCACTTATTCAAATCCTTTGTATCAACAAATGAAGAGGTTTCACTTTTTTTAAAAAAAAATTGGAGTCTATAGATTTTTGATTGTATGATAACAGCGTAACTATTTTTTTGAACATTTATGCACATACACCTGGATAATCTTTGCTTTAAGGATCTCCAAGAGGCTTTCAACAAAATAGCTTTATTGAGGCATAATTGACATACCAAAATTCTCCTGTTGAAAACAGACAATACAATTCAGTGATTTTTTTTTTTTTAAGTAAATTTACAGGGTTGTGCGGACATGTCTACAAGACCGTTTTAGAAGCTGTATCGCCCCAAAAAAGCGCTTGTGCTTGCTGGCCGTCCTCCCCTCCCCGGGACGCCCGTGATAGCCACGGATCTGTTCTGTGTCTCTGTGGATTTGCCTGTTCTGGACATTTCAGATTCATGGCATCACACAGTATGTGTCTTTGGCGGGCTGACCCCTTTGGGTTAGTGTCATGCTTTCATGCATGGCCCATCCATGGAGTAGCCTCGACCGACACTTCCCTCTTTCTGAATGATGATGTTGTGGGCATATGGCTTCGCCCGTCCTCCGTATGTTGCTGGGCAGGTGGGCTGTTCCCCCGTTGGGGCTTTTAGGAAGATGCTGCTGTGAACATTTGTCCACAGGGTTTGGTTTGGTTTTGTCTTTCTTTTGAAGACCGCACCCACAGCACATGGAGGTTCCCAGGCTAGGGGTCGAATCGGCGCTGTCGCCACCGTCCTGCACCACAGCCACAGCCACAGCCACGCCAGATCCGAGCCGCGTCTGTGACCTACCCCACTGCTCACGGCAACGCTGGATCCTTAACCCACGGAGCAAGGCCAGGGATCGAACTCGCAACCTCATGGTTTCCAGTCGGATTGGTTTCCCCTGAGCCACGACGGGAACTCCCTGTGCGCAGGTTTTGTGTAGACATGTGGTTTCATGTCCCTTGGGTGGCACTGCTGGGCCGTCTGTAGCTCCGGGTTTCTCTTTCTGAGGAACCGTAAGACAGTTTTCCAGAGGGGCTGTGTTGTTGTCTGCTCCTGCCCCAAACGTCAGAGGGTTTTGGCTTCTCCACGTCCTCAGCAGCGCGGGTCGCCGTCTCTCCGAGAGCTTCCCGAAGCGGTTAGAAGGCCGGGAGTGGTGCCTGCTGAGCAGGAACAGAAGGATGCTCATCGTGTGGAGCCCCGAGGACTTGAAGAGAGGCCCCGGGCGGGTCTTCTCTGTGTCTGCAGTGCGGTGAGCATCTCGCACAGCTTGCTCTGTCCGGGTGGGTGAGTCAGGGCGTTCACCACTGACTCTCAGCAGAGAAAGGACCCCGTGCGCTGACACCCCACCCCGACCCGGGCCTGTGCGACCCGGGGCTCGGATGCAGAGGGCGAGTCTGGTCCTGGTTTCAGGTACGGGTGGGTTTATCCTGAGGACCCCAGTTCCCACACTGAGCTCCCTCCTCACTGTTTGTTTGTTCCCCTTCTTAGGGGCATATCCACGGCCTAGGGACGTTCCCAGACCAGGGAGCTGCAGCCACAGGCCTGCACCACAGCCACAGCAATGCAGGATCCAAGCCGCGTCTGCGACCTACACCACAGCTCATGGCAACAGCATCCTTAACCCACAGAGCAGGGCCAGGGAGCGAACCTGCATCCTCCTGGATACTAGTCGGGTTTGCTGCCGCTGAGCCACAATGGGCACGCCTCTGCTCCTTGCTTTTGGTCCTGCATGCCTGAAGCCCCTGCTGAAAGGCGCGCTTGGATTCTCGAGGGAGAGTGCAGGTTTTCAGAACAGAGTCCTCATCAGGCAGTAGGCGGCACAGCCGTCGGACACGGAACCTGGCCCCGTGGGGGCCGCAGGATGCTGGAGCCAGACGCAGAGGAGAGTGAGGCCCTCCTGGCCCGAGTGAGCCAGGCCCTTTGAGCAGCGCAGAGCATGAGCAGCCCCCCACCCCCAATCCCGCCCCGTGTGACAGGTGTCCTGCCTCCAGGCAGCTCGGTTCGGCAGCTTGTCATTTGCGATGCTGTGGGGACCACGCTGGATGGCAGTGTAAGCTGCATGATGCCCGGGACTCTCCCTCAGAGGGATGGCTCGGTGTGCTTCTGCGGTGGGATGGATACGGACGGGGGGAGCTCGTCTTCGGCAAGCAGGAGGCTGGATTCCGTTCCTCGGGCTTCTGTGAGTGCAACACACGACTGCAAACACAGTGGCTTAACCCGACCTCCATTTATGATCTCGCAGCCTGTGGATCACAGGTCTGCCTGGATCAAAATTGTCTGCAGGGACACCTTATTTTCTGGAGGCTCCAGGGGAGAGAACGCCTTTGGGTTGGTTTTTGTTTCAAGTTGCCTTTTCCATTTCTCCAGGCCACCTGCGCGGCTTGGCTCCTGGCTCCTTCTTCCTCTGTCCACGCCAGCCACGGCGAGTCTTTCCCACGTCCCCTTGCTGTGACCCTGGCTGTCCTGAAACCCTCCTCTCCATTTAAAGGACTCCCCTGCAGCTTGGGGCTACCTGTGCAACCCAGCACGACTTCTTTTTTGTGCGCTTAGGCCAGCAAACTGCATTCCAGTTGTACTTCTCATTGCCCTGTGCCGTGGGACCCACCACACTCACGGGCTCTCAGGGTAAGGATCGGCACAACCTGGGTAGGGGTGGCATTATTCGGCTACCAAGGGTAGCTTTGGTTACAGTATGTTAATCATTTATTCTTTTTCGGGGGGGGGGTGTGTGTTGAATTAGTTCTTTATGTTTACAATCCAGAGAGCCTACTGAGAGAAATTTAATGAAGAGAAATTTCAAAAACCACAGACCTGCACCGTTGTGGTGCAGTGGAAATGAATCTGACTAGGAACCAGGAGGTTGTGGGTTTGATCCCTGGCCTCGCTGAGCAGGTTAAGGATCCGGCGTTGCTGTGAGCTGTGGTGTAGGTCGCAGACGCGGCTCAGATCCCGTGTTGCTGTGGCTGTGGTGTAGGCCAGCGGCTGTAGCTCCGATTGGACCCCTAGCCTGGGAACCTCCATATGCCACCAGTGCAAGAAACAAACAAAAAAAAGCAACCCCACAGAGCTTCTTAAAATATTTTCCCCTTCACATTTTTACTCTGCAAGCTAAGACTAGGTAATATATACTGTCAATTAAAAAAAAATAAAATAAACGAAACGAAATAAAAATAATTCCCAAGGCCGAGTTTTGTAAAGAATTCCTAACTGTTCAAATGTTCTCCCTTCAGGACCTCTGAGCAGGGTTTGTTGGCTTTGCTGGGTGGCGGGCAGGGGTGGCCCATGAGGGCAGGGCTGGGCCTCATGGGTCTCCAGGGCGGCCTCACCGCTTCCCGTGCCCTCAGGAGTTGTCAGCGCCTCCTGCGGCCTTTGATCACCTCCCGTGACTCTGGTTCCAGGTCCCGGGACCCTGGCAGTGCTGATGGGTGTCCATAGCTGGTGGGGCAGGGCAGCTGGAGCCTGAGCTCCCGCTGGGTCTTCATGCTGAAGGGCTCCAGGTGTTGGGCCTCAGCCGGCAGGCTGTGGACCCACTCCAGCAGCCGCACTGTCTGGCGGTTGCCCATCTGGATGCGGTGCAGGGTGGCCAGCATCTCGCTGGCCCTCTGGATGTGCTCCGCGTATTTGGCGTATCTTTTCTGGCGCCCCTGTTTGAGGCTGAAGTGAGTTTCTGCGGACAGATCCATCTCTCTGCTTCACTTAACCAAAGCGTTCCGGTCCGAGGCCACGGCCTCTGCGCCCTGATCCTCGTAGTGGAGGCGGAGCTGCAGCACCTGCTGAGGATCCAGTTTCTCCAGTTGGGTGTTTGTTGGGGACGTCTGGCCCCTCAGGAGCCCTTCCCCAAGCGGCTGGAAGGCTGGCATCTCTGGGACCTCGATGGCATGAGGATTGTTGCTGGTGTTCCGTGAGGCCTGGGCACCCCGAGCTGCAAGCCCAGTACCATCCGTCTTGGCTCTGTGCTTAGCTGGAGAGGGGCCGTCGCTCAGGCACGCAGCTTGCTCCTTCAGGGACGCCAGTTTAATAATTGTGTGTGTGTGTGTTTTAGGGCCGCATCTGTGGCACATGGGGGTTCCCAGGCTAGGTGTCAAATTGGAACTGTAGCCACTGGCCTACACTAGAGCCACAGCAACGCCAGGTCCGTGCCTCCTCTGTGACCTACACTACACAGCTTACGGGAGCTCGGGATCCTTAACCCACTGAGCGGGGCCAGGGATTGAACCTGCGTCCTCATGGATACTAGGCAGATTGGTTTCCGCTGAGCCACAGTGGGAACTCCGTATCACTTTATTCTTGACGTGAGATTAGCCCCCTGCTTTTCTGGCTGCGGAGGAAGCAGTAGTTCCATCAGCACTGCAGGGTCTCGGGTTTGTCTTCTGGAGCAGCCATGTCCTCCAGCACGTGTTTTCAAGGGATGAGCTAGGAAGATTGATGGATCCCTCTGCAGGCGGAAAGAGCAGGCAGAGGGTCATTGTGTGCTTTCATCCAGAGGCCAGGGCACCCGCGAGGGGAGTGGCAGCGGGACTGGGACAGGGGTAAGGTTAGGGACGCCCTGGGGCTGAAATGATAGGCCCAGGCGCCTGATGCATGGGCTCTTGGTTAGGGCTGAGCATGAAGGAGCCCTGGGTGGGAGCCGCGGAGCTGTGGGCCTGGCTGTGAAGGGTCACAACGGGTGAAGGTGTTGCTGTCCTGAAGTGAAGGTCGTTTAGCTCAGGACCTTCTTCCTGAAATTCTCAGGTCCCCTTTGTGGAACAGTTTTACTGCCAGGTGTTTTGTAGAGACCTGTCTGGAAGCCTGGACGTTTGTTGATTGACACGCCAGCTACCTTTCCTGTGACGTGCGTTCCACTCGTCTGCAGAGACTTGTAAACCTGACCGTGATCCACAGACACAGAAATCATTTCAAAGGCATCGCTGAATTTACCGCCCGGATGTAGTCTTGCCATTCGTTGTTTTTCGCTGAAACAAGGAATGAAGTACAGCTTTCTCTTTGTCACATAGGTGGTCCACAAAAGTTTTTGACCCTTGAAAGATGGTTCTCCTTGTTTTATTGCGGCCTCACTTACCCTAGCAAGGACTCGAATACGATGGTGAAAGCTCAGAGTGTGATCTGGCCCCAGGCCCTGGGTTCCTAGGCAACCATGATAAGGGATGCGGTACAAGGGGTCTACTTACTGGCACCAAATATGTTTCCAGGCAGGCACTCTACTGGGTTTCTGCGACCCCAAGAGACCCGCAGCCCAGCTGGGACTTGGAGCCCTTCGGAGGCGTACCCTGGGGGTGCGCCAGGCTGTTGGGAGATCTGTACGCTGCCACCACATTGTCCTTCCACTTGTGGATTTGTTCTCCGTAGCTGTGCTTTGGTGCGGTTCTGTGATCCAACACTGCCGGCTGTTTTAACAAGTGGCCCCGTGGAAATCTGGTGGGGAGCATTCACGGAGGAGAGAGCGGTGTGGCGGCCACGCTGTCCTCTCTGGCACCCCTGGGAGAAGTTTCCCCTGTGTATCCAAGTCTGGAAGCTGTATTTTGATACTTGTATCTTCTTCCTTTTGTGGCTACTGTGACTCAAGCATCTACTCATATTTGGGTCTTTGAATGGATGTCTAGGAAACTCAGAATCTGATTTCTGTCGCTCCCGTCCAACTGGTATAAGTTATAGCTGATGCCAGCTTTGGGTACAGTCATCACCTTTCAGCTTGATCTCATTTTTCCTACCTTTGTCTTCTCTTTGCCCTGGTTTACCCAGTTCGTTATTTTATTTTGCGCGCGCGCGTGTGTGTGTGTGTGTGTGTGTGTGTGTGTGTGTGTGTGTTTGGGACACACCTCAAATCGCTTCTTCTTTTCTTTTCCTGCGTGGGAAATCATTGAGCGTTTTACCGAATGAGAGCGCACGCTGGCTTCTTGGAAGTGGTTGGCTCACAATGGCTGTTGAATTCTGATGCTCTAGCGGCATCTTATTTTAATCTGGCTGCTTCCTGTTCAAGTCCATCGGGGCAAAGTGTGTGTCTAAATTTAGTACGAGGAGGACTCTTTCAAAAGCAGCGGAGGAGCGGACCCCAGTAAAACTTTCGAGGCCTTTCAAGCCTGAACATTCAGGTTCTTTAAAACAGGTTTGTGAAAGAAGATTCATAATAATTAATCAAGTTACCAAATCATTGTGTTTTGCTGGAAAAAAAAAAAAGTAAAAAAAAATCATGAATTCTTGGGATTAAAGATGCGCTGAATGGAACGGAAATTCTTTCATTCTTTCCATGAGGGCGGCAGAGCCGTTTCCTCCAAACTCGGTGGAGAAGCTGTGCCTCAGAGCCTTGGTCATGCTTCCCACATCTACGTGAAAGGCAGGAAATGAAGTCGAGCCTACGGACGTGGACGTGCTTGCAAGTCTCCCACTGAACACCTATAAGGAATTAGTGCACGAGGAATCGCTGATTCTCGATTTACGGGGTGGACGCTTCGGAATGACTTTTGGGGATCCGCTCAGGGCCCTGGCCGTCCCGTGTTCATAACAGCCCGTAGCCGCGCCTCGGATGCATCGCTTCGAGGGGCCAGGAGCTGCGCTGTGTGCTTCTCTCTGTTCCTCTCGACAGCCGGGGAGCGTGGGCGTCCTCCGTCCCATGTGTCCGGGAGAGGGGACGGAGAGCTCACAGGTTCTTGCCTGGGGCCACGCATGGACTTGGTGACGAGGCTGATGCCAGAACGTAGGGACTGCAGGGGCAAAAGCGCTTTCACCCAGTCCTTCGCCGAGTTCGCTGTGTGCCAGCGACGGCTCTGCCCTTTCTGTGCTGTGCAGCGTGGTGTCCACACCCAAGGTTGCTATAAGGGTCGCATGAGTTATCTGTGCCCTGTGTACAGGTGAGGCGCTGGAGGGACGGGGGGGCCTGGCCCGAGGATGCAGACAGCTGGCAAGCGTGGGTCATCACAGCCCTGCTGGCCCCGGCATCCGTGCTCGTCGCCGCCGCTGGGCCAGCTGCTTCCCGGCGAGAGTGACAGGACGCGGAGAGCCTAACGCCAGGCTCTGGCTCCGTTCTCGCCGTCACGATGGATCCAGAGGGCCGTGCCTGGAGGAAGCGCCTCTGGCAGCAAGGCGGGCCTGCCGTGGGGGGCTTGCGGAGAGGGCGAGACGGACAGCGGATGCAGACGTGCTGCGTGGGGTCTCAGAGGCACGAGGCTGGGGGATGTGAGACCAGTTAGGAGAGCGTGCTTCTCCCTGGCCCAAAGGTGGTGGGGTCGGGGGGCGCAGCAGGGCCAGGGCCTGGGGTGTTCCGGAGGCAGGTGTGGAGAGCTGCACAGAGGGTGCAAAACCGCAACAAATGGAAGCACGGAGGAATTATCTCAAGCATCTTTTCTGACCTCAAGGGCATGAAATCAACCTTGGAAAAAGAAATGAGTTCCCATTGTGGCTCAGCAGAAATGAACCTGACTAGGGTCCATGAGGTCGCAGGGTCGATCCCTAGCATGGCTCAGTGGGGTCAGGATCCCGGTGGCTGTGGCTGTGATGTAGGTTGCAGCTGTGGCGATTCTATGGAGGCTAAACAACGTGCTACTAAAAAAACAGTGTGAGTCAACGAGGAAATAAAAAAAGGAAATTACAAGACATCTTGAGACAAATGACAGTGAAAATATAACCACACAAAATCTACAGGATGGAGCAAAAACAGTTCTTTGAGGGAAGTTGACAGTGATACAGTCCCTCCTCAAAACCCAAGAAAAAGCTCAAACAACCTAACCTACCAAACAAAGTAGAAAAAGAAGAATGAACAAAACCTATAGTTGGCAGAAGGGAGGAAATCATAAATATAAGAGAGGAAATAAATAAAATAGAGATTAAAAAACCATAGACGTTCCCGTTGTGGCTGAGTGGGCTAAGAACCCAACTAGCATCCATGAGGACACAGGTTCGATCCCTGGCCTCGCTCAGTGGGTTAACGATGTGGCGTTGCTGTGAGCTGTGATGTAGGTCGAAGACACGGCTCAGACCCCATGTTGCTGTGGCTGTGGTGTAGGCTGGCACCTGCAGCGCCATTGTGACCCCTAGCCTGGAAACTTCCATATGCTGCAGGTGCAGACCTAACAAAAACAAAACAAAACAACAAAAAAAAAAATCGATAAAACCAAAGGCTGTTTCTTGGAACGAGTCAGCAGAATCCATACCCTCTCGGGAGATGGATTGGACAGACACTTGTTAGCACAACTGCTGGCTCGCAGGCGATGGGGAAAAAACCCTCAGTTTCAGCCCCAATTATGACAACCTAAAATGTCTCCAGACAAGGCCAGATGTCTCTTGGGGACACAGTCACCCCTGCTTGGGGACCACTGGTCCAGAGGCCTGGAGGCAGAGCTCATCCTCATAGCCAACTACAGCAGAGTTCCCAGTGGCCCACCCCTCCAATTGTTAATTTGACACTTAATCTCCCCGCCCCCCATTTTAGGAAAGGTCTGGGTTTAAGTCATTTCGAGGGCTCCTATTTCCAAAAGGGAGAAGAGGCAAAAAGTTGCCAGATTTGGTTTCCTGCCTTTTGTGGATAATCTTCAGCTTCTTTCCGTAGAGTGAAAGCCCAGTGTATTTGAGTAAGAGAGTTGGGTGTTTCGGTTTTTAAGTTTTATTATCATTTAGGACCTCTTTCTTCTGATGGCCAAAATATGGAGATGACAGTTGCAGCTCTTTGATTTGTGAATAGGAGTGTGTGTGTGTATATACGAGACAGAGAGAGAGAGACAGAGAAATTACTCTGTTCCTGAATTAGCTGATTGTTGCCATTGGTGTCCTAGATTTTGAGGTATTTATGTAACCACAGAGTTGATTGCAATTGCTTTCCCAAAGGGATGGGCTTGTTGTATTGTTAAATGAGATTGAAGACGGTACAATGGACCTTTCCAGATGAGAGGGGAGTAGGATGTCTTTGCACATCCCAGAAACTAAAACAGGAACACCAGGACCACAGGCTGTTCAGAAATAAACTTTGGTGATAATTTCAGCGAGTGAATTAGGCGTTTGACAGTCCCCCTTAAAAATACGCTTCATGCTTATTGCAGAAGGTGGAGCCGGTGCTTAGGGAGATAAGGAAGGGATGAATGAGGATTCTTTTCCACTTCGAGATGCGTGCCCTGGGTCATCTATGAACTGGAAGCTGATGTGTCGCATGAATATTGCCTTTGCGGTTTGGTGTCGTATCTGGGGGGGCGGGGGGGAACGTCAGTGGACTGTTGATGGACAGTTTCCCAAATAAGAAAGATCATGTTTTGATGCTTGGTCTCCCACTAAATAAAATTTCCTGCCCCTAAATACTGTTTAATACTTAGAAACATACAGTGCGCTGGTAGCTTATTAGAATTTGCTGGGGGTTGGTTCTTTTCTGCCACGAGCTTGGGATGGATTATGTAATTATAGCCCAACTGGGTCATGTTTTATTACCTTGTTCTCATGCAAGATTTTCATGTGACAAATCCTATCGTGGTCCTTCTTCTTTTTAAAAACATCTATTTATCTTGGTCTCTGTTCACGGAATGTCGTTGGCGTGTCGCGGGGTGAGGTAGCGCTTTTCATTGTCACGTGTGACGTAGGCGGTTGACTGCTGGCGTGGGATGATGGGTCCGTGATGCATGTGTCTACACAGTCAGCATACGTAACCATCCGACCTTGGTGTCAGCACCATAATACTTTTAAGAAAAAACAGGTTTATATAAATGTCTCGGTTCGTGTCTCTTTTTCTCCTTATTTGAGTAACTCATGCTTTTATGGTGACCTTGTAAAACCTACCGGCGTAACAAAGTGTCATTTTGCGGGAACGAATGGATATTAAATGACTTACCCGAAGAGTCGCCGAAGAAACTCTGTGTCATTTTGCGGGAACGAATGGATATTAAATGACTTACCCGAAGAGTCGCCGAAGAAACTCTGTGTCCGCGTTGATCCTTAAATCAGAGAGGAGTGCTGTTTCCTGCGTAGTCATTTCACCAGACCTCTAGTGTGCTTCGTCTTCTTCGCAGTTGCAGAAAGAATCGGGCGGTTCTCTGGGTCGGGACCCTGCTGTTCGTTTGCGGGGCACCCCTGCGGCTCGGCGGCTGCCTCGCCGTGTCCGGAGCCTTCCCAGGCGCTTCCCCGGGATTCTGAGGGAGCCGCAGGCTGCTTGCCTCTGTGCCGCGAGCATAGGACTTGAGCGCTTTGGTTTGGTTCTGTTTTCTGTCTTGGCGTTGTGGCGACAGTGTCTGGCTGCCCATTTGTGGTGTCGGTGACATTCGCTGAAGGAGGAAACGCGGGCAGGACTGTCTGCTCAGCGAGGGCCCGGGAGCGCCGCTGGGCGCAGAGGCGGCATTTCTTGCCGAGGCGTGTGGCGAACTGTGTTGTGCCCCCACGTGTGCCAGGCTGAGGCCCCCTGACCATCGTCCTGGGGTGGCCTTCAACAAAGTCGCCATCAGCATCTTAGCGCTGCCAGTCCCTGGTGTCTTCGTATCGCTCCTGCCTCGATTCTCCTTGACGCTGGGACATCGCAAGGGCCGCTCCCGTTGCTGTGACGTGAAGTGTCTTCCTCGCTCCCTCAGAGGAAGGAGGGGCCGCGGCTGCCCCGTTTGCCCCCCGGGTGGGATAACTTCCGTGCGTGGTGCAAAGGGATGCTTGTGCGTGTGTGGTCCCATCCTGGCAGGTCCTCGCCTTCTTACTGGAGAGGAGGCGGGGAGGCAGTCAGTCCTAGGCCCTCGTGTGGAAAGAGCCTCCACGAGGAGTGAGAAATTGCCCTCAATGTCCTGGTCTGAACTTGGGTTTGGTGTCATCTTGGGTCACGGCGGAAGTCGCTGGTCTTCCTTTTTGGTTTTTGCCTTTTTTTTCCCCCTTTGTCAAGATAGTCTTCAGATGTGGGCTGTCTCAGAGGGAGGCCACTGGCCCTGGGTGACTATTCAACCTAAGTCAAATTCAGTATAATTTAAAAGCCAGCTCCTCAGTTGTAGCAGCCACATTTCACGCGCTCAGGGATCACGTGTGGCTAAATGATGCTTTAGTGGACAATGAAGATAGAGAGCAGAAAGGTTTGGTTTGGTTTTTTGTCTTTTGTGATGACCACACCTGGGCATATGGAGGTTCCCAGGCGAGGGGTCCAATCAGAGCTGTAGCTGCCGACCTACGCCACAGCCACAGCCACAGCCATGCCAGAGCTGAGCTGCATCTGCAACCTACACCACAGCTCACAGCAACGCCGGATCCTTAACCCACTGAGCGAGGCCAGGGATTGAACCCTCCTTCTCATGGATACTAGTCGTGTTCGTTGACCACTGAGCCATGATGGGAACTCCTGGGCAGGAAGTTTTATCAGCCCGACGAGAGATGATGAATAACATTCACATGTTTGCCTCAGAGGTGTTCCAGGGAAGAGAGGGGGAAAAAAAACCTCTCAGATCTGGAGAATAATTTCAAACCAAGTGACGAGAACCGTGAATAAAAATTAAGCACTTCCAAAAAACTTACTGCATGGAGAAGGCTCATCATCATGTCATTTTAGAAAATCAGAGATAAAGGCAGTATCTCAGCACTTTGTGCATTTAACAGACTCCTTTGAAGGATCTGGAATCCGAATGACATCATATTTCTTAAGCCAGAAAACAGACTGAGCTTAGAATTCTATGAAAATTTATTTTCGCTCAGAATTTTGAAGTCATGCGCGCGCTCGTTGTCAATTGCTAGTGGCACATAGGTGCTGGTACGTGCTCAGGATGCCAGCAGAACTTAGCTCTCCTGCATTCCTTCGCAGGAAGCTACCAGAGGATGTGTCCCATCAAAACGAGGGTAAACCAAGAAAAGGGGAGATTGGGGATCTCGGAAACGGAAAGAGGCAGAAGTTCTCAAGATTCTCTTGTGGGAGGCCCCGTTGTGGCGTAGTGGAAATGAATCCGACTAGTATCCATGAGAATGCGGGTTTGATCGCTGGCCTTGCTCCGTGGATTAAGGATCCAGCATGGCCGTGAGCTGCGGTGTAGGTCGCAGATGGGGCCCAGATCCCCTGTGGTTGTGGCTGTGGCTGTGGCCGGCAGCTGCAGCTCTGATTGGAACCCTAGCCTAGGACCCTCCATATGCCGCAAGTGCAGCCCTAAAAAGCAAAAAAAAAAAAAAGAAAAAAAGACTCTGATGTGGTCTCAGGGCATCTGTTCTGAGCAGACCTGACTCTGACAGGCACACACGCAGCAGAGACCAGAAGCAGGTCTGGTGTGTACATAATTGGGGGGCAGGAGGAGGGGTGGGACTGACACAGAGCTGACAAACTGTCTGAGCGAAACATTGGTTTGAAAGACCGTGGAGTGGAGTTCCCACTGTGGCTCAGCAGAAACAAACCCAACCAGTATCCATAAGGATGCGGGTTTGATCCCTAAGCTCACTCAGTGGGTCGGGGATCTGATGTTGCCGTGAGCTGTGGTGTAGATGGCACACATAGCTTGGATCCGGGATTGCTGTGGCTTTGGTGTAGACCAGCAGCTACAGATCCACTTCGACCCCCAGCCTGGGAACTTCCACGTGCCATGGGTGTGCTGTGATGGAAGAATTATCAAAGAAAACAAACACGGAGGCAACTAGTAATTCCAGGAAAATTTAAGAGTTTCAGAAAAAGGGACTTATACTGCTGCTGCTTGCGCAGTGGTGCCATTCTGTTGTCGGAGTAGTAGGTGTGGAGTTGAGATTTAACCCCAAAAATTGTATACTGTTTGGAAAATGTGGGAGGGTAGGTGCAGGATTGGTGATGGGACCTGAAAAGACCCCAAATCCTCATCCATATGTGAGAAAATCAAGTAATATCTGGTGCAAATAGGATGTCTGATAAGCAGGAGCTCCCGTCGTGGCTCAGTGGTTAACGAATCCTAGTAGGAACCATGAGGTTGCGGGTTCGATCCCTGGCCTTACTCAGTGGGTTAAGGATCCAGCATTGCCGTGAGCCGTGGTGTAGGTCGCAGACGTGGCTCAGATCCTGTGTTGCTGTGGCTGTTGCACAGGCCGGTGGCTACAGTTCCGATTCAACCCCTAGCCTGGGAACCTCCAGATGCCGCGGGAGTGGCCCCAGAAATGGAAAAAAGACAAAAAAAAAAAAAAAAAAAAAGCATGTATGATAAGCAGTTTATGAGGAATCATGGAAATCCATACCAGGCAACACCACCAGTGACACAAACCCCAATTCTAAGATGTGAAAGTGGTTGCTTTGGGAAGTAGAACAGGGGGTCGATGGTGCCAGGAAGATTGCAATGAGGAGGAGGAGTCTTTGCCTCACCCGTGTATGTGTATTACTCTGAATAAATATGGTTTGGAAAAGAGCAAGTAGTATATACCTTCTGTAAAATCATGGAACTTTCGGGCTGCTTTCCATTGGGGTTTTTCTCCACCTTGGCCCTATTGACGGTTGAGCCGGGTTCTTCTTTGTGAAGGGGGCCGTGCCGTGGGATGCGGGAGGTTGAGCCGCCTCCCTGGCCTCAGTGGATGCCAGTGACATTCTTCCCCAAGTCCTTATAACTTAAACATGTTTCCAGACGTTGCCCAGTGTCCCCTGGGGGTGGGGGGTGGGGGCCAACAGCAGCCTCATCTGAGAAGCGCTGACTTCAGGTCTGATGAGGGCCCGCGTCGTCTCGCTGCGTCGAAATGCTGGTCGGTGTTGGAAGCAGCAGCTGCATCACCCGGAACCTGAACCCGGTCCCGATCAAGGGAAGCGGCTGGGAAATCTCGGGGCGCCGTGACGCCCCCCCCTGTGTTGCCAGGCTTAGCCCCTGGCTCCGGGCTCCCTAAAAAAAAGAGAAGAGGACTCGGGAGGACACTCAGCTCTTCTGGAAAGCTCAGTGGCTTCGGAAAACATAGGCGAGATCTCTCACATTATTTTCACGATGGTACCCCTTGCATTTCTCCACAGTGGGAGTGTTCGTATTTGTGGCCGCCTCAGGGGACAAAGGCCCCCCTTGGATGAATTTCTGTGCTCAGCTGGCTGCCTGACAGAGAGATGCCGTCCTCCTCTGCCCCCACTCCCCCACCCTCTGTAGTCCTTTGGCAGGTTCTGGGTTCATTTCCTTGCAAGGTGTTTTTTCTTAGAATGTACAGAGGAAGTCAACAGGAAAATGGTTCCTTAGATTTTTTTTTTTTTTTTTCTGATGTGGATGAAACCTCATAAATAATTTAAGACCCTCATTTCACAGCTGAGGAATCTCTGGTCCAGTGAGAGTTTCTTATAATTAATTAGGAGCAAAGTGAGGCCTGTAACTCTCTGCGCTTCTTCTTTTTTAAAAACTTTTTCCATTAAAAAAAAATATAGGAGTTCCCGTCATGGCTCAGTGGTTAACGAATCCGACTAGGAACCATGGGGTTGCGGGTTTGATCCCTGCCTTTGCTCAGTGGGTTAAGGATCCAGCGTAGCCGTGAGCTGTGGTGTGGGTCGCAAACGCGGCTCGGATCCTGCGTTGCTGTGACTGTGGCGTTAGCCCGGCGGCTACAGCTCCGATTCAACCCCTAGCCTGGGAACCTCCATGTGCCACGGGAGATGCCCAAGAAATGGCAAAAGACATATATATATATATATATATGTCTTTATAAAATGCATGTGCACAGGAGGTTGTGGAAAGAAGATGGAACAGCGCCGTGGGTGAGGCCCGCCTGTGTCAGCAGCTACACGGAGTTCCGCGAGTTCAGCGTTCTGGGCGTGCTCTGCCGGGAGTGTGGGCCCTTCCTCGTAAGCTTAGAGGAGATGAAAACAGAGAGAGGCAGGACGTGCGGTGTCTGTTATCTTCTCCTGAGGTGCTGCTTAGCCCCAGTCCTGATGGTCCAGACTGTGCCTACGAGGGGGTAGGAGGTGTGGGTGAAGCAGGTCAGAAAGAGAGGAACCCCAGCTCTTGTCATTGGGGTGATCCCCAAACTGGCAGGCACCACCACCTGTTTTTACACGTGTCGCCCAAAAAGCGGAGCCATACTGGTGGGGTGACCTCTTCTTCCCCCGCTGGATGGGGCAGCCCCCTTCTCTCCACCGACCAGCCTTCCCGCAGGCTGCTGTCAGCATCCTCTTGCCCACGCACCATGAGCGCATCCCCGTGCGTGGCCTCCAGCACCACTCAATCGGGAGCCCCTTTCTCTGCTTCACCAGACTTGGTGCGCCGGCGAGAGTGCCACCTCCTCTGTGATCTGCCCAGATTCCTTGCAGGAGCCCGGCAGGTGCAGAGAGGCTGGGGCACATGACTCCTTGCCATCCTGTCAGGATGTCCTCCTTGTCCTCTCTTTCAGCAGCAGGTGTGTGCTACTCTTCCCCAGATGCTTGAGAGACAGCTGTCACTAGATGCCAGGGACAGCACAGCGTTCTGGGTTTCCTCCCACCTTGCTGCTCTCCCCTTCTCTGCCCCACTGACCACATCCTTCTTCTCAGGGTTAGAGGGTCAGCTTATAGTCTTTTATTTGTTTATTTTATGATATATATTTATATGATATATAAAATCTGTTCTTTTTCATATTTTTCTTGGGTTTTTTTTTTTGCTTTTCAGGGCCACACCTGCAGCATATAGAAGTTCCCAAGCTAGGCATCTAATCAAAGCTGCAGCTGCCAGCCTACGCCACAGCCTCAGCAACACCACATCTAAGCCCCATGTATGACCCACACCACAGATGGTGGCCCTGCCAGATCCTTAACCCACTGAGCGAGGCAAGGGATGGAACCCGCAACCTCATGGATACTCGTTGGGTTCCTTTGCGCTGAGCCACAAGGAGAACTCCTGTTTTTTTATTACAGGTTATTACAAGATACTGAATATGATTCCCATAGGCTGTACAGTAGGTCCTTGATGTTTGTCTGTTTTATGTGCAGTTGTGGGTATCTGCTAATCCTAAACGGCTGATTTACCCCTGCTCTACCTTCTTTGCCCTTTGGTAACTACAAGTTTGTTTTCTATGTTTGTGAGTCTGTTTCTGTTTTGTAAATAAGTTCGTTTGTATCTTTTTTTAGCTTGCACGTATCAGTGATGGCATGTAATATTGTCTCTGACTTCACGTTGCATGATAATCTTGAGACCAGTGGTTCCTAAAGGGTGAGTGTGCCTTCCAGGTGACACTGGGCACTGTGGGTCAGTTTTGGGTGTCACCGCTCGGCAGGATGGGGGTTGGTACCGGCATCTCGTGGGACGAGTCGGGATGCTGTTCCGCGTGCTGCGGCGCACCCGGCCTCCCCAGGGCAGAGGGTGATCTGATCAGGTGCCCCAGTGCCAAGGGTGAGGAATCCCACCGCGTGCAGACCCTGCCATCCGGGCCCAGAGCCTCAGCGGTCACAGATGGCCCGGACTTGGCACCGACTGTGACGTCTCCCACTTGCTCACACCTGGGTGTTTCAGTACGTGGTCAGCAGTCCGCTTGGAGAGCCAGCGGCGTTGCCAAGTAACACTCTGATTTCTCCTCCCCTCCGCCTTCCCGCGTTTCGGGCAGGGGCTCCGCCTTCCGCTTGTTGCTCAAGCCCTGAACCTCGGGGTCGTCCTTGCTTCCTCTGTCTGACCCTCGAACGCCCCTGAGCCCATGTGGTCTCCGTCTCCTCTCCCGTCTTCCCCTGGCACCGGGCAAGCCCCCTGGGTGCCTCTGCTGGCCGAGAGCTTCTTCGGATTTTGTTGGAAGCACCCTAGGAGCCCCGCAGGGGTTTTAAAGAAGGATGGTCCGCTTGTCTTTCCTCATTCAGTCTGGCGCTGGGTGAAGAAAGAACAAGAAGGGGTCAGACTCCTTCCCGAGGGCTGCAGGTCGTCTGTGCTCTGGGACCCGCTGTCCCTTGCTGCTGCGGCCGGCCGTCGTCCGGTCAGGTGCTCCCTCCTCGTGGAGCTCCAGCCCCCGGCGCTGACTCAGCTCCTTGTCCGGGGGTCCCGTCTCTGCCACTGCCGGGTGTGAAGGCATCGCTTCCCTTCAGAGGTCTCGCTGTGCATTTCCTTCCTCGCTTCTTGTCGCTTCCCTTACTGCGTGCCCCTCCTCACTGGGTGGGTGAGTGGCAGGGGACCGCAGACCTCGAGTGTCCCCGACGCCAGAGCAGCACTGGGCAGCGTGTCCACGTTCCCCAGGGCCGGACGTGTTTATCTCAGTAAAACGGGCTGAGTTGTGCTGAGTCTGGAAAGCGCTGTGTGTGTACTACCCGCGTTTCGGGGTGGTGGACGCTAGTCAGGTGAGCCCCGCGTAGCTGCTTCAGGGACTGAATTCCCTGTGATGTCACCGTACCGGGTTCAGAGGTCGTGAGAGTTCTGAACAGATGTGCGGGGCCATCTCATTGGGCGCGTTGCCCAGAGACGGGAGCCCGAAATTCACCGACCGTGGTTTTCCGCCCTCCGAGGCCATCCTTATCTCAGCTTCGTAGACGTCTCCGTGCTTCTGGAACCCTGCAGGTTGTATGGGAGATGTTTTCGCTGACCTTTTTTTGGCCTCACTTTGGGTCTTTTTTGCATTGACAGGTAACTGAAGACAGAAAACAGGCCTCAAGAGGAGCGCTCGAAGGAGGGAGGGATTTGCCTGCATTTGGCTCTGAGTAAGTGAAATTGTAAAATGCATTTCTTCTAACGTAATGAGCCTCCTGTCAGCCTCTCTGTAGTTTCTGGCCTTAAACATGCCCTGTTACTGTATTGGCTCTAAGAACTGGAACCAGTGCCTTCTCGAGGCTTCTTGTAAAGGAGTTATTTGCTAACCAGAAGTTTCATAACCAACTCCTTTCCTATTTAGCCTCTGGAGATGAGAAATTTTCGGAAGGGGCAGTAGCCGTGGTCATTCGGGTGTGTGTGGAGTTCTTCTGTGGCTCAGCAGGTGAAGGACCTGGCATTGTCATTGCAGCAGTTTGGGTCAGTGCTGTGACAAGGGTTCAGTTCTCGGCCTGGGAACGTCTGCATGCAGAGGGTGTGGCCAAAAACAAAGAAAAGGAAGTGAGTAAGCTTTCCTGAGAAGCACTGTTTCTGCTGTTCTTACCATGTACATGGCAGGTGCTTTTCCTCCGCTGGCTGATGCATAAGCAGCAGAGGCTTTTGACTCTGGTCTGTTCCAGGCTCCGTGCGTCTTGTATGTGCCTCTGGGAATGTGTTTGGGAAATGGCAGCAGCTATGTCCCTGCCTGGGGAGCAGTCAGAATTTTCCATGAGAACCTTGTTGGGCCTGTGTTCCAGGCCCCAGGGAGGGCTCTCCCTATTTTCTGAGCCCCCCAGGGGCTGTGGGCAGGAGAGAACCCAGACTCACCTAGAGCAGGGCCACCTGGAGCCCCCATCTTGGCTGTTGTATTTCAGCCTGTTTACAGCGAGGCCCGGGTCTCACCCGGGTCAGGACCATCCTCTTCAGAGTCCCTTGTGAAAATCACGCGTCCCTCGGATGCCCGTTCGCTGTTCCCGCACGAAGATGGGGGGAGGTATTGGGGGGGGTAAGCATGACAGGTGCGCCAGAGCCTTGGTGTGGAAGGGAGTCCCATGGACGGTGCCGAATGTGAGGAAGCCTGAGTGGCAGAAGCTGAGAAAGGAGGAAGCCGCCTCCTCTTTACAGGGAGGCCTGGGCTGGCTTTGGCGGTGCAGGGGTGAAGAAATGCCTTCTAGCCCGGGGGCCTATGGGCAGAGGCGAGGAGGCAGGAACAAGAGAGCTTTTCTTTTTTAGGGGGGAGTTGCTAAGTTAGCCTGTTGGAATGCAGGGCAGTTATGTGGGCTGAGGGGGCCCAAGAGGCATAAGGAAAAGGCGAGGCCTCTGAACTTGACGCTGCCTACCCAGCGGCCACAGGAGGCTGCGTCTGATGCTCTTAGCCTGGGAGCCGCCGTCTGCATCTTCCTGGACACCTCAGGGCTGCTCTCCCCGCCGGAACAGAAAGCGCCCCAATGGGGACTCTGAGAACCAGCCCCCCACCTGTGGGGAAAGAGGGGTGAATTACAGCAGAATACTTAGATGACACCTGCCGTGCAACAGAGCTCGCCACAGTTTGCTAACAGCTTTCTGGAGCTGTACGTCGCCCGCAGATTACCCGTTTGAAGTGTACAGTTCGGGGGTCTTCAGTGCATTCACAGAGTGCCGCTGCCGCTGCCGTTGTTACAGCCAATTTGAAAGCGTTTCATCGGTCCCCAGAAGCTCTCACCCCGTTACAGTCGCTGCCCAGTCCCACCTCCCAGCCCCTGCCCACCCCCAACCTCCCTTCGGTGTCTACGCATGTGCTCCTTTCGGGGGGGGGTGGTCCTTGTCGGTGGAATCATACACTGTGTGTTCTTGGGGATGGGCGTGTTGTGCCCAGTGTCCCATTTCTTTTTCTTTTTTTTTTGGTCTTTTTGCCTTTTCTAGGGCTGCTCCTGTGGCATGTGTAGGTTCCCAGGCTGGGGGTCTAATTGGAGCCGTAGCCACCGGCCTACGCCAGAGCCACAGCAACGCGGGATCCAAGCCACTCGGGATCTGCGACCCGACCCACACCACAGCTCACGGCAACGCTGGATCCCCAACCCACTGAGCAAGGGCAGGGATCGAACCTGCAACCTCATGGTTCCTAGTTGGGTTTGTTAACCACTGAGCCATGACAGGAACTCCTGTCCCATTTTTAAGGTTCATCCATGTCGTAACGTGTGTTGGTCCTTCCTTTTTTATTGCCAAATACTATTCCACTGAATGACAAAAAAATTTTTTTTGTGGCATTTTAAATTGAAGCTTGTCTTATTTGGGTTGAATGTTAATCCATGCTGCCTTTCTTTCTTCCTTCCTTCTTTCTCCCTTCCTTCCTTTTTTTTTTTTTTTTCTCTTCTTACAGCCGAATCTGCAGCATATGGAAGTTCCCAGGCTAGGGGTCGAATCAAAGCTGTGTCTGCAACCTACACCACAGCTCACAACAACGCCGGATTCTTAACCCACTGAGCAAGGCCAGGGATTAAACCTGCCTCCTCGTGGCTCCTAGTCGGGTTCTTAACCCGCTGAGCCACAACAGGAACTCCACCATGCTGTGTTTCAGTAAGAGCAGTACGCATTCTGTGTGTGTGGCTGCAGTTCACCAGACACTGTTACTTTTGAAGGCTCTGTTTTGAAATGATGTTAGAGTCACAGGAAGTGGCACACAGGGTGCGGGGCGTTCCAAGGCACCCCTCCTCCGCCTTCCCCAGTGGGCACATCTTATGTGAAGATACTGCCTTATCAAAAGGAGGAAATTAATGCTGGCCTTGCTGGCACAGATGCCGACCCTATCTTGGATTTTAGCAGTTTTTATCTGTGTGCGTGTGGACAGTGGATGAAGTACAGTCACGTGTAGATTCAAGCATCCACCACAGGCATATGACGCAGAACTGTTCCCTCAGCACAGGGGACACTCCTTATGCATCCTCTGTACCGTCACCCTCTCCCCTCCTGGCAACCACAGGCTTCTAGAACCATCTCTCTATTGTGTCCTTTCAAGAACCACCCATCAGTGGACTCCTGTAGCATATGATCACCCACCTGCAGCCCCCGCCCTCCCCAGATGCTGTGTATCAGCAGCTCCAGCCTCTTAAACGCTGACTAGTGGTCCACGGTGGGGGACCGCTTTTTATTTACCTGACACTCACTGTGGGGGGCGGGGCGTTTGGGAGTTTTCCAGGTCGGGGCTGTTTTACAGTAGAGCTGCCGTGACGAGCATCCACGCACGGGTTTTTATGTGAGCCAGACACTGTTTTCCGTTCTCACTCTTCCGTCAGGCCGCCTGGTGGGGGCGGGGGTCATTGACTTTGTCGCTTCTGTTGTCCAGATGAGGGCGCTGTGGCGCAAGCGCCCCGGGCACCGGGCAGCAATGCATGGCGGGAGCCCGCCTGGGGACCCCGCACGCGAGTGGGCAGCCTGGGACGTTCTCCGCATCCCGTAGCTGGCTGGAGCCACAGAAACTGCAGAGGTGGCCTGGGGCCCCTTCCTGCTCCAGGACCCTGCTCAGAAGAGAGTTCTAGCCGAGCGGATGTAGAGACTGAGCTACCCCTGTCGAAGAGAAGGAGCAGCAAGGGCAGGGCTGGGCTGCCAGCGGTGCCCCTGCGGGTGGGGTCCTGCCGCGCGAGGAGCCACGCCCACACCCCCTGCTGCGCGGCCTCCCCTCCGGAGGCTGCCGCGTGGGACAGAGGAGAGACAGGGAGGCAGCCTTCTGTCGCATCTGCAGCTGGGGCCCGGGAGAGCCCTGGAGGGGTTGTTCGCTCATAATCGAAGGTCCGTGGAGCGCACACCCAGAACCGCCTGGCTTCTTCCTGCAGCCACTGCTCGTGCTCGCGTCCCCAGGAGCCGCCCTCACAGGCCGTGGGCTTCGGTCACGACTGGGTCCATCCAGCAGCCAGAGGCCGAGCTCCCCATGTTCTGCCCTTTGCGCTGTTGCCATCAGTGCACGGACGGAGGAGGGAGAGGAGACCCTCCTGCTTGCATCCCCCGCACCCTGACGCTTCTGGGAAGCTGGTGGGATCCTGTACGATGTGCGATGGGAACTTAGTCCCTGCTTCACGACCTTGTCCGAGCACGTTGTGGAGTCACGGCATGTTTCTGCGCTTCCTCCAGCCCTTCCCCCACCCCGTTCCTTACTCACAGCCTGGCCGGGATTGAGAACCCCGGAATGCACTGCCTGCGCCCCTGCTGCAGGGGGTGGGTGTGTGTCGGGGGTGCTGCTTCTAGGTGCCTGCCTCCTGCCTTCTCCTGTATCTCTGACGGCTGTACTTTAGGGGCGGAGGGGTCCTGGTAACTGGAGTGGGTGGCCAGTTCTCCCCAGTTCCTTTCTGTTCATAAAATCCGAGGGCGGTACAGATGACCAAGCAGCCGTATTCAGCAGGAGCCGAGCCTCTGAGAGAAGTGGCTCCCTGGAGCCTACACAGGTCCCCGTTAGAATGAATGAGAACAGGACACTGTAACAAGGTCTTTTTAGGGCCGCATCCGCAGCACAGGGAGGTTCCCAGGCTAGGGGGTCGAATCGGAGCCGTAGCTGCCACA
The DNA here is from genome assembly GCF_054392235.1 of Sus scrofa. Taxonomy (NCBI): domain Eukaryota; kingdom Metazoa; phylum Chordata; class Mammalia; order Artiodactyla; family Suidae; genus Sus; species Sus scrofa. Next base: position 9,403,266 of record NC_139401.1, read on the forward strand.
GCAGTGCGGGATCCAAGCCACGTCTGTGGCCTACATCACAGCTCATGGCAATGCCGGCTCCCTCACCCACTGAGGGAGGCCAGGGATTGAACCCACGTCCTCATGGATGCTAGTTGGGTTTGTTAACCACTGAGCCACAACGGGAACTCCAAAAGGGCGTCTTTTGCAGACCTCATCGGACCGTGTTGAAGACCAGCTCTGGTGTGGGGGCTGGTCAGGTCCTAAGTTAGTACACGTGGTGGCCTGTGGCAGGCAGGTGTTGAGGTAGAGTGAGGTGTTGCCCATTTGTCTTATCAAAAGCCACAAAGCGTCCCGGGGCCCTGGAACCGTAGCTGGTTGGTTTAAAGACGCGAGCCCGGGGGGATAACCCCGCAGAGCCGTGACGTGTTGTGCGGTCTCAGCTGATGAAAAATCCTTGAGGAGGTGCCGTTTGGTGGGGGGATGCCCCTTCCTTCCTCCTGCCAACCTGCGCTTCAGATTTTCCCAGAATTCTCTCCTTTCAGACAGCGTTTGTCTTCTTGAATAACCCCGAACGCGGAGACGCCCCCTCCCCGCAGCTTGTCCGGAAACCTTTTCCCGGGAAGCTCTTCCTCTCCCCCCCCACCCCAACCCGTGCAGCTGGTCGTCGGCAGCCGTGACGTCCAGGCGGGTGGACTGAAAGTCTAGTGAGTTTCTTCACGAAGGAATTTGGCCCACATGGACGTTCAGTTCTGATTCATTAAACTCAAGGATAAACTCTTGAACTTGGCTCTGGCGTCTCCCTGTCAAGGGACCTGAAAATGATGAGCGGTTTCTTCTTTGGCTAGTTCCTTCCTGCTCTTATACCAAATCAAGGTGTGTTGTTTTTCTAAAGTGTTTCTTTTTGACTTTTCTTTGTAAATGTGGGCGATTCCCAAAGATCTCTTTCTGGGTTTAAAGACTGGTTCTCAACTGGGGGCAGTTTTTACCCCCAGGGGACACTTGACAAAATCTAAAGACATGTCAGCTTGTCACTTTTGGGATGTGTGTGATGCTGGCTTCTAGAGATGCTGCTGGACATCCCGCAATGGACAGGACAGCGTCCCCTACCCCTCACACACCAAAGAGTTACCTGGCCCCAAATGCCAGTAGTCTGCGGTTGGCTGGTTTGGGACGTGGCCCCACGTTTTCCATATCTCGAACCGGCCCTCCACCTCTCTCAGAGTAGTTTAGAGACATTGGCACTGACTCTGAAGCACCAGAGTAAGGAGTCTGGATCTTCCTACGATGCCCCCAAGACCCAACATGAGGACACGCTTAGCAAAGAATATACTTTGGAGTTCCCTGGTGGCCCAGTGGGTTAAGTCATCACTGCTGTGACTCAAGTCACTGCTGTGGCTCAGGTTCAATCCCTGGCCTGGGAACTTCCGTACCATAGGCACAAGCAAAAAGAAAAAAGAAAAAAAAAAAAAAGGCCTAGGCATTCCATAGTGCAGCAGCAACAAATCCGACTAGGAACCATGAGGTTGCAGATTCAATCACTAGCCTCACTCAGTGGGTTAAGGATCCAGTGTTGCCATGAGCTGTGGTGTAGGTTCCAGACGCGGCTCGGATCTGGCATGGCTGAGGCATAGGCAGGCAACTGTAGCTCTGATTTGACCCCTAGCCTGGGAGCCTCCATATGCAGCAGGTGCCTTAAAAAGCAAAAAAAAAAAAAAAAAAAAAAAAGAAAAAGAAAAGCTAAATTATGTTCTCCTTTCTACTTATTTTATATATATATATATATATATATACACACACACACACATATATACATAGCTGCACCTACGGTAAAGAGATATATTTTTGACAGTATAATGGTATGTGTAAATTCATAGCCATCAATGCACTTCAATTTTATTTACAATACACTCTATTGAAAAAGGAGAATAGTGTACATAATTTGGGTTTTTTTGGTCAATAGAAATTCTGGGTTTTATTACTCGGAATAATTATGGAATTTATGGTAACGAGGCGTGCACACCACGACCTCGTTGGTCTTTGAAAATGTGCAGCTCATGGTCTTTAAGCGTCGTCACGTTGCTGTGCTGCACCACCACCCTCCGTGTGCAAAACTTTGTCCAGCTTCTCAAACTAACATTCTGCACCCCCCCTCCCAGCCCCTGGCGCCCCCGGTTCCACTTTCTCTCCATGTGACTTTTTGAAGGACCTCATATGAGTGGAATCAGGTAGCATTTGTCCTTTCGAGCCAGGTTTATTTCACCCAGCATAATGTCTTCGGTTCCGTGGTGGTGTTGCATGTGTCAGGGGCGGTTTCCTTTTTTGTGGCTGAGTAATACTCCATGTGCACATAGTTTGCTCATCTCTTCCCCCATTGATGATAATTGAGTGGTTTACCAAGAAATATTTTAACGTTGGATCCCTCTTCGTCTGGCATATGACTGCTGTTTAGATTAGAAAGTGATTCCTGGTGGCGAGTGGGGAAATTATCCTGTACCCACACAGAAAGCTCCGGAATCTTCCTTGTACACGTCGAGTGCCATTCACAGAATTCTCTGCTGACTTGGGACCTGTCTTCTGAGATGGGCTTGTGTGTTCATCTCACCTGCCTTGTTCCTTTCAGCTTCCAGAGGAGTGAGCACTAGCTGAAACGCTCTGAAGGGGAGCAGAAGTGTTCAGAATGCACCCCGTGCCGGCCTGGTTCCTGCCTTGTTGTCTTCCTCCTTAGGTCTGGACCACAGTGGATGACGGTCCCCACCGTCCCTGAAGACGTGTCCCTCCTCCCACCTCCCGCGACTGGACTTCTCTGCCAAAGTGTAAAACTCTGGCTCTGTGTGTATAAACTTTTGAGAGACATGGTGCAGTCAACCTGATGGCGTCTTCACGGGAAAGGGTTCTTGATTATTCTGCAAGGTGTCTGTACCTTAAGTATCATCTGCAGAAATCAGGGCTCTCTAATGGGATCGGCTTCTGTCCTGGCACGGTGTTGCCGGACTGAATCCTAAAAAGCAAGTGCTGTGGACTCCCAGGGGTGTCTTCCCAGCTCTGATGAGTTCATAACTTTATTTACACAGGACCGTCGGAATGAGTTTCTCTGACATTTGTGATGCGAGATAGGAGAACAGAATTGATCTCGATACCTCTGTTCATGTGTTTAGGGAAGGAGCTGAGATTCAAGCAGGATACGGTTTTGCTAGGGGTGCCACACAAACATTTGGTGAATCTTTGGCCTGGGATGGGCAACGTCTGGGCCGACTTGGAGCTTGAAGTAGGTGCATTGAAATATGGGGAAATCTGTTACAAAACGTATGTTATCTGTAGCAGATCACCTTCCTCAGCAAAATGCTCTGGTGGCATTTTTACTGTCTTTTGAAACACACAGTACCTTTCGCTTTTCCAAACTGACTAAATGAGGCTCTGCCCTCTGCTTTTTATTTTGTAAACCTAAAGAAAAGCTTTGTTTGCAAGGCAGATCCTCACAGCAGGAGGATTTTGCCTTGTTTATACCCTAGGCTGCATTTCGTCTTCATTTTATGCTGCCGATTCGTTTTAAGGATGATTTGCGCTTTAACTTACAGTTTCTTTGTGCAATTAATTACATGATTGGTTTCTTTCCGTCTTTCATCCACAGACCTTTTTCTTTGGCGGCACTGCCTGTAGCAGGGATAAGAGGCTGCCTGTTTCCTGACCTTGAATGTTTTCTCACTCCCTTTAAAGACGTTTTTCTGTGTGACCACAGAGCATTTGGCTCACAAAACGTACGTTCCTCTGAAACACCAAACTTAGGCGGCCCGTGATTTCGGCGGGGGTCTTTTCCCAGGGTTGATTGGCTTCCACAGAACATTGTCGTTTTGCTGTCTGGGGCTGCTCGTCTCTGTCAGCGGATGGAGGTAGAATATTCATTTCGTATGAAATTCAGCCAGGCAGGGAGCAGATGGACTCGTGGCTCTGCCGCTGTGGTGAGCTGTTGGTGAGCTGTTGGACGGTGAAGAAGGGAGTCCTGGGCCCCGGCCGGCAGGGGCGGGCGTGACCTGATGTGCCATGAAGTCCCTCGGGGCTGGGTTTCTTGGGACTTGCCGGCTCTGGCCCGGTCCCGGAGCTCGGAGTCCCAGCGCCGGGCTCCCCCCGGGGGAGGGCAGAGCGGGTCCATCCGTCTGTCGAGATTGAGGGCTCTTTCGCCCCAGGCTCTGTGTCGGCCAGGAGAGGCCGGCTGAGCACAGGCCCTCCCCGGTGTCGCATCCCCTGTGAGGGGACCAGTGATGGAAACGGCCCGCCTTGGGGGCCCTGCTGAGGAGGAAGAGGGCACTGCCCGGAAGACTCCCCGGGAGGATGGGGCGGGGGCAGTAGGAGGCAGGGACCACCAGCCTCCTGGGATTCGTCTTGGCTGAGCGGTGCCTGCACTGCCAAGAAGCTCCCTGAGCCAGAGCACGTAGGGGCCAAGGAGGACGACTGGGCAGAGACAACCTGGGAAGGAACCCCATTCGCATAAAACCGGAGGCTGTGAGCCGCATGGCAGGCGCTTCTCCTGGGCTCCCGCACCGGCTGCACTCCGCCCGGCGCCCCTTCCCAGTGAAGTGTCTTTCTTTGTCAGCACGAGTGTCTCCTGGGACAGTTCAGTTATGAGTGTCACATGAGAGCCTGCATTCAGGCCCTGGAAGGGGTGCCCCTTCCTGCAGCAACTCCCTCAAGAGGACAGATGGAGTGGGGCGTCCTGAGCCGTGCAGGGGCTTTGGCCGTGGCGGCTGAATTCACACATTTTAGAATCACTTTTTCTTTTTCTTTTTTTTTTTTGCCATTTCTTGGGCCGCTCCCGCGGCATATGGAGGTTCCCAGGCTAGGGGTCCAATTGGAGCTGTAGCCCCCGGCCTACGCCAGAGCCACAGCAACGCGGGATCCGAGCCGTGTCTGTGACCCACACCACAGCTCACGGCAACGCCGGATCCTTAACCCACTGAGCAAGGGCAGGGACCGAACCCGCAACCTCATGGTTCCTAGTTGGATTCATTAACCACTGAGCCACGACGGGAACTCCTAGAATCACTTTTGTGTGTGCGTGTGTGTGCGCGCACGTGGGCATGCACTTTTTAGGGCCGCACCCACGGCATATGGAGGGTCCCAGGCTAGGGGTCAAATCAGAGCTGCTGCTGCCAGCCTACACCACAGCCACAGCAACACAGGATCTGAACTGAGTCTGCAGTCTACACCGCAGCTCACGGCAACACAGATCCTTAACTCAGCAAGGCCAGGGATCAAACCTACGTCCTCATGGATGCTAGTCGAATTCATAACCCCCTGAGCCACAGCGGGAACTCGCTAGAATCCCTTTTTTGACTTGAGCTGATGGTCACAGTGCACCAATAATTGTGCCTGATGCAAAGACACAAGAAGAAGGTCTGCTTGGTGACTTGCCTCCGGAGCCTTGGCCGGGACAGACGTCGAACCCCCACGTGTCTGCTCGGCACCCGCCAGAAGGAAGTGTGTTCCTTGTCGAAAGTGCAGAAACAATTTTGAAAATGTTGGCTTCTGTGGATACTGCAGAAGCGACACTCAAAGTGCCCCCAGCCCACCTCTCTTCCTGAGTGGCAGCATCCCGTGCTGGGCCCTGGCCAGCCGGACCCTGTCTCAGAGCAGGAAGGAGCTGTGTTTGGTGCATTTTGTAATTCGGACCCCAGCCTGGGTGGACTGTCACGCCGTCTTCTCCAGGAGCTCTCTTGGGGTATAATTCACATACTGCCGAATTCGCTCCTTTCAAGGGTGGGATCTGATGGGGTTTCGGGTAGTCACAGTGCCGGACAGCCGTCACCACGGTCTGACTTTAGAGTGTTTTCAGTCGCCCCGGAAAAGCCCCCATACCGGTGGTGGTCCCTCCCCGTTTCCCCCTCCCCCTCCTCAGCCCCAGTCCTCTTTCTGTCCTATGGCTTTGCCTTTTGAGGACATTTCCTGTGAATGGACTTGCAGGACATGTGGCCTTTGGGGGCTTGCTCTCAGGTTGCAGAATCTTTTCGAGGTGCATGCGCGTCGTGGCCTGTGTCAGCGTGTCCTTCCTTATACGGCCAAGTAATACAGTTTCACGGGGCAGACAGACCCTGTCTTGTCCATCCCGTCATCAGTGGATGGACACGGGTTGATTCCACTGTTTGACCACGTGAAGCATGCTTCATGCTTCTGTGCACATTCCTGTGTTGGGTTTTCTGTGGATACATGTGAAGTCAGGATCAAAATGACCCAGGGAGCTGTTTGCCATCCAAATAATCAAGGGAGGGGTTTTTCTTTTATTGTTTTCTATTTTGGGTGTCCCAAGGCATACGGAGTTACGGAGTTCCCAGGCCAGGGATCAGATCCAAGCCACAGTTGCCACATACACCGCAGCTGCAGCAATGCCTGATCCTTTAACCCACTGCACCGGGCTGGGCTTTTTTTTTTTTTAATTTTTTTTTATTACTCAAATGAATTTATCACATCTGTAGTTGTATAATGATCATCACAATCCAATTTTACAGGATTTCCATCCCATAACCCAAGTACATCCCCCCCCACTCCCTAAACTGTCTCCTCCAGAGACCATAAGATTTTCGAAGTCTGTGAGTCAGCATCTGTTCTGCAAAGAAGTTCAGTCTCCTTTTTTCAGATTCCACATGTCAGTGATAGCATTGGATGTTGGTGTCTCATTGTCTGGCTGACTTCCCTTAGCATGATAATTTCTAGGTCCATCCATGTTGCTAAAAATGCTGGTATTTCATTCATTTTAATGGCTGAGTAATATTCCATTGTGTATATGTACCACATCTTGATCCACTCCTCTGTCAATGGACATTTAGATTGTTTCCATGTCTTGGCTATTGGAAATAGTGCTGCTTTGAACATTGGAGTACACGTGTCTTTGCAACTCATGGTTTTCTCTGGATAGATGCCCAGGAGTGGGATTGCTGGATCAAATGGCAGTTCTATTTTTAGTTTTCTGAGGCATCTCCATACTGTTTTCCACAGTGGTTGCACCAATGTACAATCCCACCAACAGTGTAATACGGTTTGTTTTTCTCCACACCCTCTGGCACTTTATTGTTTGTAGACGTTTTGATGATGGGGTAAGTTGGTACCTGGCTGGTGTAAGGTGGTACCTCCTAGTGCTTTTGATTTGCATTTCTCTAATACTGAGTGATGTTGAACATCTTTTCATGTGTTTTTTGGCCATCTGTGTGTCTTCTTTAGAGAACTGTCTGTTTAGATCTTCTGCCCATTTTTGGATGGGGTTGTTTATTTGCTTGTTTTTGGTATGGAGTTGCAGGAGGTGTTTATAAATTTTGGAGATTAATCTCTTGTCAGTCGATTCACTTGCAAAGATGTTCTCCCATCCTGTGGGTTGTCTTTTCGTTTTGTTTAGGGTTTCCTTTGCTGTGCAGAAACTTTGAAGTTTGATTAGGTCCCATTTGTTTATTTTTGTTTTTGTTGTCAATACTCTAAGAGGTGGATCTGAGAAGATGTTGCCGTCGTTTATGTCAGAGGGTGTTTGGCCTATGTTTTCCTCTAAGAGTTTTATAGTATCTGGTCTTATATCTTGGTCTTTAATCCATTTCGAGTTTATTTTTGTGTATGGTGTTGGGGAGTGTTCTAATTTCATTCTTTTCCATGTGGCTGTCCAGTTTTCCCAGCATCACTTACTGAACTGACTGTCCTTTCTCCATTGTATCTTCTTGCCTTCTTTGTCATAGATGAGTTGGCTGTAGGTGCGTGGATTTAATTCTGGGCTTTCTATCCTGTTCCACTGATCTGTATTTCTGTCTTTGTGCCAGTACCATATGGTTTTGATGACTGTTGCTTTGTAGAATAGTCTGAAGTCTGGGAGCCTGATTCCTCCAGCTCCATTTTTCTTTTTCAGGATGTCTTTGGCTATTCTGGGTCTTGTGTGCTTCCAAACAAACTTTAACATATTTTGTTTGAGTTCTGTGAAAAATGTCCTTGGTAATTTGATAGGGATTGCATTGAATCTGTAGACTGCCTTGGGTGGTATAGTCATTTTTTATAATATTGACCCTTCCAATCCACAAGCATGGTCTGTGTTTCCCTCTGTTTGTGTCATCTTTGATTTCTTTCATCAGTGTCTTATAGTTTTCAGAGAACAGGTTTTTGGTCTCTTTAGGTAGGTTTACTCCTAGGTATTTTCTTCTTTTGGATGCGATGGTAAACGGGACTGCTTCCCTAACTTCTCTTTCTGCTCTTTCATTGTTAGTGTATAGAAATGCCATCAATTTCTGTGTATTGATTTTTGTATTCTGTGACTTTGCCAAATTCGTGGATGAGCTCTAACAGTTTTCTGGTAGAGTCTTTAGGGTTCTCTAGGTATAGTGTCATGTCATCTGCAAATAGGGATAGTTTTACTTCTTCCTTTCCAATTTGGATTCCTTTTATTTCTTTTACTTCTCTGATTGCCGTGGCTAGGACTTCCAGAACGATGTTGAAGAGTAGTGTGGTGAGAGCAGACATCCTTGTCTTGTTCTGATCTCAGCGGGAATTCTCTCAGCTTTTCACCTTTGAGAATGATGTTCGCTGTGGGTTTGCCATATATGGCCTTTATGATGTTGACGTAGGTTCCCTTTATGCCCACTTTCTGAAGGGTTTTTATCAGAAATGGGTGTTGGATTTTGTCAAAGGTTTTTTCCGCGTCTGTTGGGAGGATCGTATGGTTTTTCTTCTTCAGTTTGTGAATGCGGTGTATCACACTGATGGATTTGTGGATATTGAAGAACCCTTGTATCCCTGGGATAAATCCCGCTGGATCATGATGTACAACCCTTTTAATGTATTGTTGGATGCGGTTTGCTAGTATTTTGTTGAGGATTTTTGCATCGATGTTCGTCAGTGGAATTGGCCCGTAGTTCTCATTTTTGTGGCCTCTTTGTCTGGTTTTAGTGTCAGGGTGATGGTGGCCTCATAGAATGAGTTTGGGAGTATCCCTTCCTCTGCAGTTTTTTGCAATAGTTTCAGAAGGAGAGGTGTTAGCTCTTCTCTAAATGTTTGATAGAATTCGCCTGTGAAGCCATCTGGTCCTGGACTTTTGTTTGCTGGAAGTGTTTTAATCACAGTTTCAATTTCAGTTCTTGCGATGGGTCCATTCATCTTTTCTATTTTATCTTGGTTTAGTCTTGGAAGATTGTACTTTTCTCGGGCTGGGCATTGAACCTGCGTCCTGGTGCTGCAGAGATGTCACCAGTCCTTATGCGCCATCGAGGGAACTCCAAAGGGAGGTTTTTAAGATGAAAATGTTTATTTTTTAAGGTTTTTAAGATAAGTATACTTCCAAATGTGTTTGGATCTTTTTAGCACCCCACCCCAAGTGTAGCACAGTAGGGCTATTTCATGTTCAGAAGGTACCGTGTCCTCCCCTGGATTGGGGACCAGGATGCATGAATGTGCTGTCCCCAGGAGTCAGGCCATGGCCCTGGGTCTCCACACTGGGGCAGATTCCAGGCCTATTAAAGGCGGGTGATCTCGGAACAGGTTTGTAGATGGACCCAGTCAATTCCAGGAGCATGGAACGGGGACCAGGCCCGTCGGCAAAGATTGGATTCCATGATGAGATGAAGCAGGTTGTCTAAATGGGTCCACATATCTTATTCGGATGAATAACTGAAGTAGCTTCAACCATTTTCCTTTCCCACAAATCTGTAAGTTCTGGCGAGCTAGGTATTTTCTAGGTTTATACATTTTTTATTTGCTGCATGAAAACTTGGGGAAAAAAATACCTTCTCTCTCAACTTCTTGTTTGTAAATAATACAGTTTTCCAAATTACAAGCTTGTCCAAGATCCAGGGGTAAGTTTGTAGAAATTCCAGTTCTTTAAATGTTTTGTTTGTTTGTTTGTTTGTCTTTTGACTTTTCAGGGCCACACCCATAGCACATAGAGGTTCCCAGGCTAGGGGTCAAATCAGAACTGTAGCTGCCTCAGCCTACGCCAGAGCCACAGCAACTCGGGATCCGAGCCGCGTCTGTGACCTGCACCACAACTCACAGCAACACCAGATCCTTAACACAGTAAGCGAGGCCAGGGATCAAACCCACATCCTCATGGATACTAGTGGGGTTTGTTAACTGCTGAGCCACAACAGGAACTCCAGTTCTTTAAATCTTTTTGAAAAATAACCACCACCTTTTTTTTTTTTTTTTCGGTTGTGCCCTCAGCATACAGAAGTTCCTGTGACCTGGGCCACAGCAGGGACAGCACTGGATCCTTAACCCCCTATGCCACCAGGGAGCTCCTAAAAACCACATTTAAAAAAATGAGTTGTTGGGAGGTCCCACCGTGGTGCAGTGGGTCAGGAGTCTGACTGCAGCGGCTCAGGTCGATACGGTGGTGTAGGCACCTTTCCTGGCCTGGTGCAGTGGAATAAAGGATCTGATGTTACCATGGGTGCCACCTAGGTTGCAGATGTGGCTCGGATTCTACCCCTGACCTGGGAACTTCCATGTGGTTTGGGTGCGGCCATTGAAAAAAAGAAAAAAAGAGGAATTACTGTCCTTTCCCCAAAGTTAGACCCTCCGATGTGCGTGGTGTTACTTTGCCTCCTGGTCATTCCTCTTCCAAGAGCACACGTGGCGCTTGGACAGTAGGGAACTCGCGGACCGCCCAGAGCGGCATCCCCCAGTACAGCTTCCCATGAGGGTGTCACTGTCCCCCATCCGTGCCGTCCAGAGGAGCAGCAGCTGGGCGAGCACGTATGGTTCTTGAGCACTGGGTATGTGGCCAGTGTGACTGAGGGCCTGAAATTCAAATTTGATTTGATTTTCGTTTGTTTAAAGGGCCACACGCGGCCCGTGGCTACCCTTCTTAGAGCAGGTGGATCGGGGCCTTATTTGATGGGTGCGTTCAGGAGGCCCGCAGTGGTACCCTCCATCCGACGAGAGACACGTTTGTAGAAAAGCTGCTAGCCTGGGCCTTTATTTGCATGAATATCTGGAGACCTGTGTGGCACCTGACCCCTCGAGAACCGGGGTTCTCTAAGGAGGTGACCTGGCACTCACTGCCCCCGCCCCTCCCCAGACATCCGCAAGGTCCGGAGGCATTTGGGGTTGTCACCACTGGGGGTGGGGGGTTACCGGCAGGTGGCGGGTGCAGACTGAAGATGCTCTCAGCATCCTAAGATACAGGATGCCCCCGAAGGAGAATGGTCTGGCCCCACCTGTTACCAGGGAATGATCTGGTAACAGGTGGGGCGGGGGAGGAAGCCTGCTGCAGGGTCGTGAGGCTGGTGTGGTCTTTCCCTGAGGTATAGACGGTGGCGGCCCTGCCTTACACACAAAGAGGTGGACCACACTCACGGGGTGCAGCTGGGGCAGGCGTGTGGGCCGGAGGTGCCAAGGCTAAGGCAGTGAGCCAGGCGTCCGCCTTCCATGTGGCTCGTCCCCTAAGGGTCAGCCCAGGAAGGTGCTGTGGTCAGGAGGCAGGCCAATCGTTTCCTTGTTAAATGAGAGAAGCCAGAGCTCCCCCACTCTGCACTCCTCTCTCTCGAACTGAATCCAGGGAAACCTGCACCCTGACTCTGCAGGCCCCTGTTCACCGGCATAACGGGAGATGGCCAGAGTGCCTGAGTGTGTCCCCGCCACTACCTACCCCTCTGGGGAAGCCCTGGGAAAGGTCCTTTTTTTGCAAACCCGCCTTGGCACCCTTGGGTCAAAATAGAAACGAGCCACTGAATGACCCCGAGGGAACGTCCATGTCCCGTTAAGGGCTGTGACGAAATTCTTAGGTGAGTTTCCTGGGTACAGGAAGCCTCCCCACCACACCCCCAGTTGAAGGAGGTCCCCTGCCGCCCAGCACCCCAGTCCTCCTCCCAAAGCGGATGCCACATCAGGAGGTGGCCCTGACTTTGAGAACCGTGGGATGTCGTTAGTCCCACGCACAGGTTTGGGTGTCGCGGCCGAGCCAGGCTGGAGGAGGCAGAGCGGAGCCCCAGGAGAGACCGGGGCTGAAGAGCGCTCTGTTGATGCCGTGCGGGTGGAGCGAGATGCCGCCGTCTAACAAGCGGCGTCCTATGCTCCCGCGCAAACGGGTCGCCCTGGCAGGATGCAGGGGCGGCTTTGGCAGCGAGGCCGCTCCTGGCATCGTGGAATTGAATTGAATGTTTCTTTTAAGGACACTGAGAATTGTTGCAGCCTCTTTCCCTCTGTCCTCCGAAGGAACCTCAGACAGCTTGCCAAACAGATAATGTTGATTAAAAAAAGACCGAAAGAAATCGTGATGCTTCTCTTCCATGAAATCATTTTTATCCTCTTTGCAAAAACCATAGACTTAAGTCAGACAGATGTATCAGCAACTTAATAAGACAGTTATCCTAGGAGTTAAATTGAAATCATTCACAAAAATAAGCTCTCTGGCAAACTTAAAACCCCAGGGGGATTTTGGATCTTATTTCATGTAAAATTCCTTGAAGCAAAGACTAGCAGGCATTCTGTTACGGTTCCAGGCAGTTTATTGTGTTTTTTTTCCCCCCTAAATATTTGTGGATGTGTGAATTACTGTGTGTGCCAACCACAGGAAGTCAAACCACAGAGAGAGGGAGGGAGGGAGGTGTCGGAGAAATTCCTTTTCGGCAGAGATTTGAAGCGTCTTGTTATATAACAGGATCCGTCTCCACTGCAGCGTGATGCAAGAAGCTGCAACAGAACTGAAACACGGGACTTGTGTGTCCCCTGTCCCTGCAGTGGGGAGTCCTCCCAGGCGTTGTTTGCAGGCCCTGGTGGTCTTAGGTTTGGTGTGCTGGGGCTTTAGGACCCCTGCCTGCGGGGCGGCGAAGGCACAGCTCCTGGGGTTCGAGTTTGACTGCTTTCAGGGACCGGCCTTGACATTTCTTAGGTCCGCTTCCTGATACAAGTAGACACGGGCACCAGAAGGGTTAGAGCGCCTCTCTAGATCCCGCTGAGAGCTGTGCAGGGACTGTTTGTTCTCAAGGGGGCGGGGGGCAGGGAGGGTGCTGGGATGTGCGACGACGCTGAGAGGTGGTTGTCCCTCCCTTGCCGCCCGCAGGGGGCCCCCTGCCTTGGGGAGTCCAGATCCAGCGGGTGCGATGTCAGGGCCCGAGCCGCCACTCCCAGGGCACCTTCTTTGTTTTCTCTGGGCTCCGGGGGAGCTGGAGCCACGTACTGACATGGAAGAGCAGTGGGCAGCGTGGGCACACGTGCTGGTTTTCCTGGTTTTGACCCCCCACCTCCTCTGAGCAGGCAGCAAAAGCCGTGTGTCACTGGATTTTGACTGCCTCTCAGCCCCCTGACTGGCACGCAGGGTTTAACCGGAACGGGGGGAGGGGAGGGCAGGGGAGGGAATCTTTGAAGGAGGTTCATGAGAGTGCGCTCCTGTCATTGCTGCGATGGTTCTGTCACTGTTGGAAAACTTACTGCACGTCCATCTGAAGCCCTTAGACCTTATCGCTTGTCCATCCAGCGTCCCTAGAAATGACAGAGTGGAGATTGTAAGGATCCCGTTCGTGGATGCTCTCGTGTTGTTCAGAAACCGGTTTTTTCACCTTCCGCAAAGGCCATCTGAGCATGTCGGTGAGAGTTGCGTGCTGGCCCGCGGCGGTCTTTTCTCGGGCTCTCCGTTCCGTGTTGATGTTGGATTCCACCTTTCTAGCCCACCAGGAGCATCAGGAGTTCCCCCTTTGCCTCAGAACCTTCCAGGTGCTGGGCTCCAGGAAGAGCTTTCCAGGATTCTCGTTCTCCCTGAAGGGGGATTTGTCCCCCAGGTGATGCCCAACAGTGTCTGCAGGTGGTTTGGGGGGTCCCAGGTGGGGAGGCGCCTCCCCCCTCCGCCGCCACCTCTCCTGGGGAGAGAGCCACGGGTGCTGCTCGACACCGAATCACACACAGGACACCCCCCCCCCCCGCCCCGCAGATGTCACTGGTGCTGAAGCTGAGAAACCCTCTCCTGGAGGCCCTTCCACCTTCTCAGTACCGCAGCAAGGGCCCTCTGTCCCGAGATGTGTTCTGGGAGAGGGCCCCGTCCCCCCCTGCCAGCTGTGCAGGTCTCGGGATTCGGAGAGGACGCTGGGCAAGTCCGAAGCCTGTTTCTCATTGCTCCTGAGGCCTGCTGGCTCCGGCTGGCTCCCTGGTTTCGTTTCTCTGCCGCACAGCTTCGGTGATACCGGAGCGCCGTGTCCCGGCGGCGGGATGGTGGGACTCAGCCCTGCCTTCGCTCAGGAGATGAGTCATGAAGCCTCAGCATCTTCCCCAGACGCCGGTCACCAAGTCCCAGAGCATCGTCAGGGCTGGAGGCCGCGTAGCAGAGCACTTGGGCTTCGCTGCACAGGTGACACGTTGTGAGCCTTCCCAGCCCCTGGAGCCTCATCCTTAGTGACGGCTGCACAAGGGCAAGGTCGCGTTTAAAAGTTCCCACAGTAGCTTTCAGTGTGACCACTGGTCAAACGGTCTTTTCCTTGGCCTCCCCTGCGTGGCCTGAACGAGGTCTAGAAGCTGAACCTTCGTTGATGACAGGTCGCCTTGGAACCCACTTCCCACAGGGGCACCTTAGGGAAGGGTCGCGTTTTTCACACCTTGATTCCGTTCCTTCCCGCTGCGTGACGGCTGCAGGGGTGGCGCATTATCCAAACTCCTGTGTGTCCTTCCCGCCTGTGGCTTGAGTCATCTGCTCAAGATGATACCGAGATGAGGTTCGTGAACGGAAGGTTTACTTCGAGAACCTCGGGGGGATAATTGCTGGCCCTTCGCCAGTTTGCCGTGGCCGCGTTCATGAACGTGGATAGGGATGGTTTTGCTCCTGCTTCTGTTTCCAAAGGGGCGGTGAGAAAAGTTGAGTGTTAAAGTTGATTGCATTGTTTAAAGGTTGGGACACATGTTGGTCTGTCGTCTAGAAGCTTGTCTGCCAACGCCTGACACACGTGCTCTTAGCTTGTTAACATGGAAATTGTCCAGCATACTCACGAGGGGGGTAGGATTTTCCCGTGTATTCCCGTGTCCCCCCACCCTGCGTCAGCCCCCATCCGCGTGTCGTGAGCTTGTCTCCTGTGCACCTTCACTGTTTTTTTCCTCTTCAATAGAGGCAGCTGCATCCGGAGCACATCTCAGACATCACGTTGCTTTAACCAGAAGCATTTCAGGATGTATGTCTAACCTGGAAGGATTTTTAAAAATGTATCTACCAAGATACCATCGTCATCCTGGGCGGCTTTCCTCTGGCTACGCTAACAAATTACCCCAAACTGCGGGGGACGGGGTGGGGGGGTCTTAAAACAGCCGAAATGGATTTTCTCACAGATCAGGAGTTCAAACTCAAGGTATTGAAAGGCTGGCTCCTGGCAGAAGCTCTGAGGGAGAATCCGCTGGTGCTTCTCTCCTAGTCTCTGGCGGCCGCGGGAACCCCTTGGCTTGTGGCCGCATCCATGCAGTCTCTGCCTCCCTCTTCACGCTGGCCTTCTTCTTCCAGGTGTCTCTGTCTCCGGACCCCTCCTTTCTCTGACAGAGACACCAGGCATGGGATTTAGGGCCCACCCTAAGCTAGCATGACCTCATCTCTCCCCCTCTCTCTTTTTATTTTTATTTTTTGCTTTTTAGGGCCACACCTGCGGCGTGCGGAAGTTCCCAGGCTAGGGGCTGAGTCAGAGCTGTAGCTGCCGGCCTACACCACAGCCACAGCCACATGGGATCCAAGCTGTGTCTGCGACCTACACCACAGCTCACAGCAACACTGGATCCTTAACCCCCTGAGGGAGGCCGGGGATCAGCCCATATCCTCATGGATACTAGTCGGGTTCGTAACCCGTGAGCCACCACGGGAACTCCCTGACCTTGATTTCCTCTGCAGAGACCTGATTGTCACATAGGGTCACATTCATAATACCAGGAGTTGCAGCTTCAACATGTGTTTTCAGGGGACACAGTTCACCGCACCTGGTGTCTGCTTCACTCCCCTGAGCCCACCGTGCTGGGTGCTGAACTCACCAGCTGCCAGAAATCTTTGCCGGGAGGTGCCGGGTTCGTTGTAGAGTTGGTGACCTTTGATTGAGAGGTGTCTTGATGCCGGCCCGTCCGAGGGAGGGAGTCCACTGGCTCAGGGTCACACCCTCTGGTAAGCCGTGGGCCAGGGAAGCCGGTCTGGCTCCAGACCCGAGGCCACGGGCCGTGGTTTACAGTGCAGGTTCCTATGAAGTGTTTGCTTGAACTTCTGGAGCATAAACTGTATATTGGATGATCCTTGTATTTCCGTAGGATTGTACATCCACTCTTGTATATTTAAGAAGTGAATTTCTGTTGTGGCTGAGCAGCTTGAGAACCCAACAGAGTGTCTGTGAGGATGCGGGTTGGATCCCTGGCCTTGCTCCGTGGCGTAAGGATTTGGGGTTGCCGCAAGCTGCAGGTCGGGTCCACTGTTGCCGTGGGCTGTGGTGTAGGCTGGCAGCTGCAGCTACAGTTTGACCCCTAGCCTGGGAATTTAATATGCTGCAAGCACAGCCCTAAAAAGGAAGGGGAAGAAAAAAAAAAAAAACGGTGCTTTGAAACTACATTATTTTTAATTAGGGCTTATACGTATTATAACACTTCGCATAACTGTATCTTGAGTGTGCTTCTTTAAGTATGCTAAATTAAGCCTTAGTTATTGGTATACTATCCACCATGCTCGTCTGAAGGGGTCTTTCCGTAGGGTTGACCCCCATGGCAATTGGAAGCCAGTGCTTGCCAGGTAGATGAGTCTCCTGGGTTTGTGCTCCGAGGTGTCCGTGATGGGTCTTGAATATTGTTTGCTTGTGACTTTACATCCTGTGGATGTCTTACTACAATAACGGGTCCTAACTCATTTTTTAAAAAACCACTTGGCTTTACTTTTTTAAAGCAGTGTTTGATGTGCAGAAATCATTCTCTCCCCCCCCCCCTTTTTTTTCTTTTTAGGGCTGCACCTGTGGCATATGGAAGTTCCCAGGCTAGAGGTTGAGTTGGAACTGCAGCTGCCAGCCTATGCCGCAGCCACAGCCATGCCAGATCTGAGCTGAGTCTCCAACCTACACCACAGCTTGTAGCAAGGCCGGATCCTTAGCCTACTGAGAGGGGCGGGGATTAAACCCGCGTCCTCCTGGATGCTTGTTGGACTTCATGACTGCTGAGCCACACTGGGAACATTCAGTCATTCTTCTTTTTAATGGAAGTGTTTACTGGCAATAAACTTGGCCATCAACTAACTTACTTACATTTGCAGTAGCATTTCAGAATGGATCTAAGTGAACGTTTGTTTATATTCGGGATAAAAATTACCCAGAATTAAGTGCTGATTTGGAACATGCGTTGGCTGGACTACTGGCAAGATGCCTCATGGACCAAAGCCTTATACTCAGGATGTCTTGTTGGGATTGGCTTTCTGGCTGCTCTGAGCTGCCTGGACTCCTGCTCACACAGAGATAATCCCTTGACATTTGACGTCTTGGGCTTCCTCTTGTTAAACTCTTCATCAATGACGAAACTCAGGAGCTCCTTTTAAAAACTGCATTTTTTCAAGATGTCCTCTTGCGAGTTTTCCTTCTGAAAAGGACACCCGTGGAGCTTGCCATTTAAACGGGACATCAAGAGCCAAATGTTCACTGTTGTGCTCCCAGCATTTGAGAATCATGACATTTTAGCGCGAGCTCCGCGTCTCCCCCAAGGCGTTTACTGCCTCCGAGCAGCCGAGAGTGGTGGGTTCCGGGGAAGAAGCCCAGCGCAGACCCCCCGCCCGAGCCAGGTTGCTGCGGGCAGCCTCACCAGGAATCAGGCAGAGTGACCTTATTCCTGAAGAGGACACGGCGTCACTTCCGTGGAGTCCCTGCCCCCAGCGCACAACCGACGTCTCCTCAAGCGAAGCCTTGAGCAAATGCAGACCGAGGGGCGCTGCGCACAGTCAACTGCTCTCCTCGTCCAGAGAGCCTGCCTCTGAGTGACAAGGGCAGCTGTCATGGAACCGCCGACGACGCGGTGGAAAGCGGGTCCAGATGGGATTCTGGGCAGAAAAAGGACCCGCGCGTGTGCCTCGTTGCTTGATTGTGTTGTGCCTGCGTCGATTTCTTGGTTTTGATCTTTGCTGTGTTTATTTAAGATGTTAATGTAACAGGAAGCTAGCGAAGTCTTATGGGAACTCTTTGCCATCCATGCAACTTTTTGTGAGTCTAATCTTACTTTAAAATAAAAGGGTTGGCGTTCCCTTCGCATCTCAGTGGGTAATGAGCCTGACTAGGATCCCTGGCCCCACTCAGTGGGTTAAGGATCCAGCATTGCCGTGACCTGTGGTGTAGGTTGCAGATGCGGCTCGGATCTGGCGTGGCTGTGCTGTAGGTGTAGACCAGCAGCTGTAGCTCTGATTCGACCCCTTGCCTGGCAACTTCCATTTGCTGCAGGTGCAGCCTTAAAAAGCAACAATAAAATAAAAGGGTTTTTTTGAGGAATTATTTTACATGTAGTTTTATAAGCTTAACTAATGTTTTGGTTGACATGGCCATAACGTTTTGTAGTTATGCTTCTCTGTAAAGAACGTGCGTCACCATGTATTTCTGTGCAACAATTCACCTGAGACCTTAGTTTGGACAAAATGTCGTGGAGGTAGGGCTCATTTTGCCTTGAAATTCTGAATGTTTTACAAGGTTTTTTAGGAAGTTCATTTTGTAGTGTTTCACTCCTTGGAAGAAAATGCACTCATGTTCAAAACACCGCATCTTTTAAATGCATTTGAATTTTTTAAGGTGGGCTTTTTTTTTTTTTTCCTCCACTCTTTTGTTTTGCTTTTCATGACCCAGGCTCTCCAGGGGTGGCGTGAATTCAGGGTTTGGATCACTGGTGCACATCATGCTGTGTGATCTGTGTGTAGTCTTGTCCTCAGCCTCCCTGGAAGGGGCTCTCCTTCCCACTCTCAGCCGTGTTGAAGGAAACCAGCAAGGGGACGGGGCTGCTTGAGTCTTTTTTTTTTTTTTTGGTCTTTTTAGGACCTCACTCTCAGCATATGGAGGATCTCAGGCTAGGGGTCGAATTGGAGCTACAGCTGCCGGCTTACATCAGCCACAGCAACGCCGGAATCAAGCCTCGTCTGCAACGCACACCACAGCTCACGGCAACGTCGGATCCTGAACCCACTGAGCAAGGCCAGGGATCAAACCCATGGCCTCATAGATACTAGCTGGGCTCGTAACCTGCTGAGAGCCACGATGGGAACTCCTTTTGAGCCTTTTTTTTTTTTTTTTTTTTTTTTTTTTGGTTTTTTAGGGCTGCACTCGAGGCATATGGAGGTTCCCAGACTAGGCATCTAATTGGAGCTGTACCTGCATGCCTGCACCACAGCCAGAGCCACGCCAGATCTGAGCCACGTCTGTGACCTACACCACAGCTCACAGCAATGCCGGATCCTTGACCCGCTGAGTGAGGCCAGGGATCGAACGTTATGGTTCCTATTTGTTTCCACTGTGCCATGATGGAAACTCCTTTTTTTCTCGGCTGTTGGAGTCTTGACTGGAGCACCCCGCAGGGCAGAGCGTGCCCGTGGGGCCTGTGCCTCCCTCAGAGACGCGGGGCTACCCCGTCGTGATGGGGCGTGGGTGGCTTGTGGGGGGAGCAGCGATGGAGCAGGTGGGTCGGGCCTGGGAGCAGCCCGCAGGGGAGACCTGGTATAGATCCCAGGGCATGGAGCTGGTCCAGCCTTTCCTGAGCTCTGCCATCCCAGGGGGGACCCTACTACTGGGGACTTCGCTTCACTCCACGTGCAGCCAAAGCTCCAAGTTTTAAGCCTCAGCTTTGCGCTCTGTCAGAAAACATCTTCCCCTCGTGAGGATTAAGCTCCATTCTCCATGGGGAGCACTGAGCCTGGCCCTGGGCCGGTACCGGGCGGATTCCACGACCTTATCCTTTGTCATCATTTGGGAGCAGGAGACCTCACTGAACTGCCCCGGCGCTGCCTTTCTTCTCTCTGATGCCAGCTCACTGCTCTCCCCCGTCCCTGCTGATTTCAGCTGCCTCTCACCATTGATATATCTCAACACGCAATCCTTGTCATTAAAATGTATGGATTCATTCAAGGATGAGGAAGCGACCGTTTGTCGTCCTCAGGGCATGGGGCAGGGCAGGGCCGCCAGGCGTTCTGCAGAGTGCCCGACCCTCTGCTGGGCAGGGGGATGCCTGCGCCACCTCCCACCGGGTGCAGACAGCTGCAGGGGGCTGTCCCTGCTTTCTGCTGGTCGGGGAGGTGATGTCTGAGCCAGCACACCCGTGGGGAAGTGGTTTTGGGAGTCCAGAGGAAGGCGTTCTTACAGAGGGGGCCCAGCATGACCGAGGGCACCTCTGGGAGACAGGGTTTTTGGTGCAGCTGGGACCCCAGAAAGGCTGGGATAGGGGCTGGGTGGAGCCCGGCCTTGGACTCTGCCAGCTTGTTTTTTCATGAGGAAAACACAGCTCCTTGGTCACGTGAAGCAGAGCTTGGATTTTGCGTGGGTAATAACACCCTTTTGAATACGGATGTAAAACTAAATTTTCCACGAGACAAATGCATTTTTTTTTCTTTCTTTCTTTGAGGTGGGGGGCCATGCGGACGTTCCCAGGCCAGGGAACCCGTGTCACAGTTTTGCCCTGCACCACAGCTGTGGCAATGCAGGATCCTTAACCCCCTGGGCCGCACGGGAACTTCCCAAATGCGTTTCTGAATTGCTCATTCCATAAACATCTTGATGGTGTCTTGCCTCTTCGTGTCACTTTTTCTCTCTTTGCTGACTCTGTTCCTGCTTCCACATCTGCGTTCTTTTTTTTTTAGGGCTGCACCTGTACCCCATGGAGGTTCCAGGCTAGGGGGTCCAATCGGAGCTACAGCCTCCGGCCTGCACCACAGCCATAGCCAGAGCGCCTTGGGACACGAGCTGCACCTGCGACTGACACCACCGCTCACGGCACTGTACTGAGCGAGGCCGGGGATGGAGCCCGACCTCATGGGTGCTGGTCGGGCGTGTGAGATACCGCTGAGCCACAGCAGGAGCTCCAGCGGTGCGTCCTGCTTCATAACCTTGGCCGTCGTGACACTGATCATGACCCTCGTCCTTCCCTGCTTCTTCCCACGCGTCCACTCCGGTCACTGCCAAGGGCTTGACCTTTCTGCCCAGCGCTTCAGACCCTTTCTGGCGGCTTCTACCCAGCCGTCCGAGCTCCTGGGCTGTCCCTGTGGCTTCTGGAACCTGGGACGTCTCACCCTGGGGCGGTTATTTCTCTAGCAGATCCCAGAGACTACCAGGTAATTAGGAAAATGTTCACGTTTCTAGTCTTACTTTGTTTTTGTTGTGGTAAAATATACGTAACATAATAGCATTTTACCTGTTCAGAAACGTCTAATCGGTGACACGAGATTCAGGCATCATGTTGTGCAACCCCCATCGATACCCACAACTTTTTTTTGTCCCCCCACATAGTTCTGAACCCAGGAGGCAACATCCCCTTCCCCACCTCCCTCCTCCCAGCCCCTAGTAAGCGCCGTTCTGCGTCTTCGTCTCTCAGTTTGACTCTTCTCAGTCCTGCCTCTAAGTGGAGTTGTGCTCTCTGTGTCCTTTGGTCTCTAGCCTGTTTCCTTAGGCACAGTGTTTTCAAGATCTTCCCATGTAGCATATGTCAAGATTCCATCCCTTTTTATAGCCAAATACTATCCCATTGTATGACTGCCTGTCCTTTTTTTTTTTTTTTTTGTCTTTTTGCCATTTGCCGCTCCAGCGGCATATGGAGGTTCCCAGTCTAGGGGTCGAATCGGAGCTGTAGCCACCAGCCTACGCCAGAGCCACAGCAACGCAGGATCCAAGCTTCATCTGCAACCTACACCACATCTAATGGCAACGCCAGATCGTTAACCCACTGAGCAAGGGTAGGGATTGAACCTGCAACCTCATGGTTCCTAGTTGGATTCGTTAACCACTGCGCCACGATGGGAACTCCTTTCTTTTTTTTTTTTTTTAAAGAGCTGCACCCTCAGCATATGGAGGTTCCCAGGTTAGCTGTTGAATCAGAGCTCCAGCTGCTGGCCTACACCGCAGCCACAGTAACGTGGGATCTGAACTGTGTCTGTGACCTACACCACAGCTCACAGCATCGCCTGATCCTTAACCCACAGGTCGAGGCCAGGGAACGAACCTGCATCCTCATGGATCCTAGTCAGACTTGTTTCCCCTGAGCCACCACAGGGACTCCCTGCCTGTGCTTTGAGGGTAGCGGTCAGTGTGGTGCCCAGGTCTGGGTGAGATAGGCCCTGGTGCTCCTGGGTCTCCCCCTGTTCCACGTTGTACCACATGCTCCACGGGGAAGACGTTCCGTCTGTGAATTTGCACAAATGGTGCCTGTCTTCATGTCTGGCTTCTAGAGCAGTGGACGTGGGATGCGGTGCTTTGTCTCTTTGCTCCTGTGGTCATGGGATTGAGCTGGTCAGACCCGGGAGAGGCATGCGTCCATCGCTTCAGCATCCACCCGTCCATCCATCCATCCGTCATCAGCCAGCATTTACTGAGCCTGCAGCCAGTGGACAGCACTGGTCCAAGCAGCTGGCGGCACAGGACCAGTCTCCCGCGTGAGGTTGTAGCGGCAGGAGGTACTCAGCTCGGCTGCGTCCCCTCCCCTCCCTGTCTCTGCCTCTGCCTTGCCCTCTCAAGGAATCTTAGACTTTTACCTTTCAGATAAAGGGGCGTCGTACTTGTTCCTCGACATCTGATCCAGTGCTTTTTACAGTCCACGTTTCCTATTTACACGAGAACAGCCACAGCCACCCCCACCCACCCCAAAATCCATTTAAGAGTGATTCGTCCCCACCGTGTGTACCTTGATTTCTAAGGAGGATTTTACCCTGGTTCTGGGATCGCTGCAGTGCCATCTCCATAGAATTCCTCTTTTCTCAAGGCGGGGGCGGGGGATGAATGCGTCTGCAGTGGGAGGTGGGCGGGCATCTTTTTGGTCCGGGGGTCTCTAGCGGCCCCATCCTGCTCTTTACCCATCACGAGGAGGTTAGGGGAGGTTAGGGCACACCCGACTGAAGGCGATGAAGAAGCAGGCTGGGGTCTGCCTGTGTTCTGTCTCGTGGAGAAATGGGGCCTGTGCTCACGCCTTCACGGTGAGTAAGTGGGAGAGGCGATGGCAGATGAAGGCGTGGCTGCTGCCCGAGGAGAGCAGGCTCTTCTTGCTGCGTCTCTAGGTGCTGCGTATACCTTGGAACACAGAGGTGGGCTCTGTGAGGTCTGTGGCTCTCCCCGTGGGGAAGGGGTGTGCACGCGTGGGACAGCCTCGTTTTCTGCTAAATGAACTCCACCCGGTGTTCTTGAGTCCAGGTGTTACTGCAGCCAGGTGGGCATTACCCTCCATCACCCCTTCCCCTCATCCCTCCCCCCCCTCACCTGGTACCGCACAAGCAGCATGGATCTGAATGCACTCTGTGGTCTTCCAGAGGGGGCGTGTTCCGAGGATGCGGGGGCAGGAATCCCTGGGTATCACCCAGCCTGACCTGCCTCTCCGATCTTGCCAGTTGGGCAGGTCGAAGGCCTGGTGGGGGCCCCTCTGGCCTGGAGGTGGGTCCTGGTATCCCCCAGGTGGAACCCTCCCCTCCCCTCTCCTCTCCCCCACCCTGTCCCCGGTGCCCTTTCACCTGTGCTGCCTGCCAGCACCTGTTCCCCATCCTGCACCCCTCCCTCCCCTCCGCCACCCACCCTTCCCTAGGCGCAGCCTCCACCCAGGGCCCGTCTTCTGCCCTACCCCCACCTCCGTCCCCACTCCATCATTGCCTCCCCTCTCCCAGGCCCACACCCCACCTGGGGCTCACCCCCCAGAGCCTGCTGCCCCCCACCCCGGCCACCCGCCGCCTGCGCCTTGAAAATGGGATTCAGAGAGCCGTCTTCCATGCATAGATACCCAAGGAAACGCAGTGCTTAGCACAGAGCATCACAAATAAGAGTCCAGGAAGCATCATCGTGAATTAAAATTATGTTTATAAAGCAGGACACTCTCCCGGTGAGAACTTGAGATTTCTGAAAAAACACCTTCCACGCTGTTTTATACCCGTACGCGTGTTATTGTAGGAACCTCCCTGGTTCTAACTATCTTTATTTTACAAGGAACCCTGTTGTGTGTGTGCACACTTTTAGGTGGGGAATCATACGATTTAGTTCTCAGGAATTCCTAGGTGGTGATTGGAGAGCATTGGTGTTAATGGTGCTCGGTCTTGGGAACGTTTCTCCGCGAAAACTTCCCTGTGGCTGCTGCTCCCGCTCCATCCTCCTTTACGGTCCTTCTCGGGTTTGGAGGGATTTATCCTCAGCCGTCCCTGGGACGCCTTCCCTGATGGGGGAGGGTTGTTTGGGGAACTCACGTCTTGAGGATCACGGGAGAGAGGTCTCTGGTGGCCTGTTGTTCAAGGATCGGGCCTTGTCCCTGCTCTGGCTCCAGTCACTGCTGTGGCGCAGGTTCAGTCCCTGCCAGGATCTTCCGGCCATGGCCAAAAAAGAAAGAATCCACGGGAAATAGAGTTTAGCTTCAGGGGTCCTTGGGTTGTCTTCAGAGATTAGAGCTTCAAAGAGAACAGTTTTTTTCTTTTTCTTTTTTTTTTTTTTTAGAGCCGTACTGGAGTCACTGTAGAATGCCTTGGTGGGTCGATTTTCTTATCTTGAAGTATTAGCACATGTGGGTATCCCTGCAGGCTTCCCCCACCCCCCACCCTGTCCCCCACCCCTCCACGCCCTGATTTGCATTTCCGCAGTCTGAGCGCCCAGGCCTTTAGGTAGCAGTCTGAAGTTTCAGAACGGGCACCGCCGTCTCCCCACAGCGTCCGCCCGCTGAGGAAGTGGACGGGTCACAGGCCCAAAGGTCTGCAGAGCGGACTTACAGTCAGAGCGAGGCAGTTCCGTGATGTTGAGACGTAGACACGTCAAAACAGAACAGAACAGGCCAGACGGGGGAATTCCCTCCCTTGCTCAGGCTCTTGAGATGTTCTCTCGTCTCGTTTGCACAGCTGGCCGGGGAGTTCCCGTTGAGGCTCGGCAGTAACGAACCTGACTAGCATCCATGAGGACACGGTTTCAATCCCTGGCCTCGCTCAGTGGGTTAAGGATTCGGCGTTGCTGTGAGGTTGCAGATGTGGCTCAGATCTGGCGTTGCTGTGGCTGTGGTGTAGGCTGGCAGCTGCAGCTGTAATTCGCCCCCGAGCCTGGGAGCATCCATGTGCTGTGAGTTGAGTGTGGCCCTAAAAAACAAAAAGAAAGAAGAAAAGAAATTATGCTTTGGGAGTTCCTGTCGTGGCTCAGTGGTTAACAAATCCGACTAGGAACCATGAGGTTGCAGGTTCGATCCCTGGCCTCTCTCAGTGGGTTAAGGATCCAGCGTTACCGTGATTTGTGGTGTGGGTCGCAGGTGTGGCTCGGATCCCGCGTTGCTGTGGCTCTGGCGTAGGCTGGTGGCTACAGTTCCGATTGGACCCCCAGCCTGGGAACCTCCATCTGCTTTGGGAGCGGCTCTAGAAAAGGCAAAAAGACAAAAGAAAAAAAAGAAGTTATCCTTTGGAGGGAGACTTGCTTTGGCAGCCTACCGAACAGGGCGGGGGCTTCGAAGCCTGTCACTGAAAGTGGCAGAGCCATGTCCCGGCACTGTGAGGTGGGCTCTCCCCACTGCCCTGTAAGGTACTCCCTGGATCTTACCCTCGTCTGACTCTCAAAGATGTGGCTCCCCAAGGAAGGTGGTCCAGGGACTCAAATCCTGAAGCTTTTCTCACCAGTAACAAGGCTGTATGGTTGTGTCATGTGCCGATTCTCCTTGGTGGCAGCGGAGCGGCTTCACAGCCTTGCTGATAAGAAGGAACACGTTATTTCGTGTTTGAAATGTAAATACCTTTTTGCCCAAATGTTAATCTCGTTTCAGCTCTTCCATTTATCGGGTACACCTAATCGCTAATTCCCTTAATAGAGTCACTGACTGCCTCGCTCCTGGGAGCCTCGTGTTCCGCGCCCTTCCTTTCAGTGTCTCGCAGGCTTTCTGGGAAAGGTGGGTGAAGATGAAAGGGAGTCCTTAGCCGTGGCTCACATCCCTGGGACGTTTTAAGAATTGAAAGCCCTCCGTGCAAACAAGCATGGCTTATAAATCGACGTGCGTTTTCTTTGAAGTGGGCCAGCCCCGCAAATGGGTTTGCTCACCGGCCTGAGTGGAAAGCTGTGCCAGCTTCTCCCAGCCGATGTTTGGCAACAGGGTCGCTCAGGTCTGGCTCACGCTGCATTTGGAAGAGCTGCCGGCGTGGGGCGTGTTCTTCCTTAGGTTTTAGGTAACGTCTCTTTTCATTTCCTTGTTTCCCTAAAGTCATTCTCCTAAACATCAGGGGAGCTAGAAACTCAAGGGCAGAGAAGCCCTGTGCACGTGGAGTTTTTCCAGGCTACCCTTGGTGCCGTTGTGCCCATTACCTGCGTGCGACAAAAATACATTATTTCGTAAATAAAATCTCCTGGAGACTGTTCAGTCTGGGAAGGGAGCAGACGGCTGTAGGAGCAGCCGTGGGAAACTGTTGCAGGCAAATGTGTGGCTTCGTGAGTGAGGAAGCACTGCGAAGTCTTTAAAAAGTACTTGCACATGTTGAGCTAGAGATGCTTCTTGCCGGGGCTCCTCTCGAGTTGCTTACGGCTGGGAAGGGAGATAAACGTTTCTGATGACATGTCACACAAGCCAGCCCTCTAGTCTGAGTGTCCATGGCAAAGATGGGTCTGCGAAGGCGGCCGTTCACCTAGACCAGTGCTCCAAGCCAGGGCAGCCTTGCTCCCTAGGGGACCTCTGCCAGGGTCTGAGACATGGTCGGCTGTCACAACTGGGGGTGATGGTGCCACTGGCCTCTAGCGGGTGGAGGCCAGAGACGCTGCTGAAGGTCCTGCAACACCCGGGACCGCCCCAGGCCCCAGCACGAGGAGTCCAACTCACCCCCACCTCGTGGCCACTGGAGGTCAGGAAAGGGGAGCAGCCCCGGGAGCTGCCTTAACATTTGGTAAGGACAGAAGGAGAACTCCCCAAGGTCCTCATTCCTCATCGTCTAGGACGCCAACCACTCCACCCACTGTCATTGTCTCTGGAAATGCTCACAGTAGCGTCTCGGGGTACTTTCTGGGCTAAATATATATATATATATATTTGCTTTGGTCAGGGCCGCACTCATGGCATAATAATTATTTATTTATTTATTTATTTTGCCTGCCCTGCAGCATATGGAGCTCCGGGGTCAGGGATCAGATCTGAGCCCAGCCACGAACGAAGCTGCAGCTGCAGCTGCAGCAACGCCAGATCCTTAACCCCCTGTGCCCGGCCGGGGGGATCATCAAACCCGCGTGCCAGCCCTCCCAAGACGCTGCCCATCCTGTTGCTCCACAGCGGGAGCTCCCATTTTCTATTATTTTACCTGTCACTTCAAAGTTGGTGGTGGAGGCTGGTGGATGTGAGACAGGCGCTCAGGAGAGCAGAGAGCCATCGCCGAGCTTTCCCGCCGTAGCGCCATGCTTGGCCTTCTTCATGTGTGTGTACCATCCGTGCTGTGCCCCGAGCTGTCCCGAAGCTTTTCTCACGAGGCTCCAGGGCAAGGAGAGAGAGCGGTGTCATCGTGAAAAGCATCTCCTTGCAGGGTCCCCCAGCCTTTTGGGGGAAGACCTGGGATTAAGCCGGAGGGCCCTGAGCCCCAGGCCTGCGGTCTCTCTCATCACCGGTCCTGCCTGGAGGGTCTTGTGATAGAAAGTTGGGTGCAGGCTGCATAGCCTTTGGACCCTGAGCCTCAAATATTCACAAGGAAAAAGTCCTAAACAACTCATCGTGAAGGAAGATGAAGACCTCCGGAGACCATGAAGCCTGGGGGAGCACGTCAGAAATAGAGGTTCAGCACCGATCCGAAAGGGGAAAGGTGTCTAAAGAGATTGGGGCTTCGGGCATACCCCCTGCTCTCTCTTCGACTGTGCGCTTAGTTGTTGATTTCAGAGGACTGGAGTGCCTCTGCCACTTGACCCTATAGAATTCTTTGCCTTTCATTTTTTTTACGAAATTCTGGGAGCATTTTTCCTCCCAGAGATATGAGTCGGGAACAACTGTGAATGCCCACTCTCTCACGGTTCTCCAGCCCACACACATATTCAGCCACCCACCGGCCAGAATGTGTTCTAAATGCCGAAAGTCACAGACACTGACAAGATGCTTTTTAAGAAAAAAAGAAAAAGAGAGAAATGCATGATATGCCCAAAATGTATGGAAACTGTTTAGATCAGGCTGCCCTTGAGTCAAGTGTGTGTCTTTTAGGAGTTGTCCAGTGGGACGGCCCTTGGCCTGGCCTGGCCCCCGCTGGGGCAGGCTCACATATTTCTCTCAGGCTGAAGCCCAAGCAAGGACGTGCGAGGCAGCGCTTGGGCTGTCTCTAAGCAGGATTCTCCTTCCACGCATCTGCTGCTCATCATCACCACTCCTAGGGCTTTATAAATGAGTCTGCCTCGCTGCTGTGGATGCAACTGTGTCTCCTCTGCCCAAAAGATAGGTTGGCATCCCTGCTCCTTGGAATGTGACCTTATTTGGAGACAGGGTCTTACAGAGGTAACCGTGCTGGGGTGGTCCCTGCGACGGGCCCTGATCGCATGTAGGTGAGGAAACTGGGAGTTCCCTGGTGGCTCAGTGGGTTAAGGATCCGGCCTTGTCACTGCTGTGGTGCAGGTTCCATCTCTGGCCCCGGAGCTTCCACATGCCATGGGCGTGGCCCCCCAAAAGGAGGGAATTTGGAACAGGTGCATGTGGCCATGAAGACGGCCACCTGCAAGCCAGGCTGAGGGGCCTGGGACAGATTTTTCCCTCCCAGGCTTCGGAAGGAACCCACCCTGCCGACAGCTTGATCTGACCTGAAGATGCCACACGTCTGAGGCGGGACATTTCTGTTGAGTCACGCAGCTGGGGGTCCTTTGTCATGGTAGTCCCATGAAGTGACCATCTGCTCGTCCTGTGAGGCTGATCCTGTGGTGCTCGTGTCTCCATACGTTTCTGTCCAGGAAGTGAACCCAGGACTTGGATGGAAGCTCCGCAGCTTGTGCACGTGGCGCGGGAAAGGAACGTGTCATGATGTTAGAGGGATTCTTGCTGCAAAACCCGCTTTCCAAACGAGGCCGCGATCTGATGTCCTGGGGGTTAGGACTTGGGCATTTCTTTTTGGGGGATCGCAAGTGCACCCAAAGCACCAGGAATTAGAGGGCTGTGTGGTCTGGTCCCACACACGGCCGCCTGGCTCAGCAGGACTCTCCAGCCGGAGTTGGTGGGTGGCACTTTCTCCAAGGGGTGGGGTCATTGCAATGAGGAGAGAGGACCTAGGACACGGGGGCCGATGGGGTCTCCGGTCAGAGGTTGTGAGCCATGAGTGTATGAGTTTTTATAGAGCGGTGACTCGCTTGTTTTAAGGTCCCATCCTACTTCCTCTTTTTCCTTTTTTTAATTTTATCCTACCCGGTTGTATGGTGATCTTTCTTGTCCTTTCAGGTGTTTGAGGTCTTTTGCTCGTGTTCAGGAGGTCTTCCGTGAGGGTTGTTCCATATCAATGTACTCTTTTTTTTTTGCTTTTTAGGATCACACTCGCAGCATATGGAGGTTCCCAGGCTAGGGGTCAAATTGGAGCTGTAGCTGCTGGCCTGTGTCACATCCACAGCAACACAGCATCTCAGCTGCGTCTTCGACCTACACCACAGCTCACGGCAACGCTGGATCCTTAACCCACCGAGTGAGGCCAGGGATTGAACCCGTGTCCTCACGGATGCTAGTTGGGTTCGTTACCGCTGAGCCGTAGCAAGAACTCCCTTGATGTATTCTTTTTTTTTTTTTTTATGATTTTTATTTTTTCTATTTTAGTTGATTTACAGTGTTCTGTCAATTTCCATTGTACAGCAAAGCGACCCAGTTATACATACATTCTCCTCCATCATGTTCCATCAAAGTGACTGGATATAGTTCCCTGTGCTATACAGCAGGATCTCATTGCTGACCCACTCCAAATGCAACCATTTACAACTATTAACCCAAGATTCTCAGTCCATCCCACTCCCTCCCTGTGCCCCTTGGCAGCCACATGTCTGTTCTCCAAGTCTCTATGCATTTCTTTTCCATGGAAAGGTTCATTTGTGCTATATGTTAGATTCCAGATATAAGCAATACCATATGGTATTTGTCCTTCTCTTTCTGACTTACTTCACGTAGTGGGAGAGTCTCTAGTTGCATCCATGTTGCTGCAAATGGCATTGTTTTGTTAGTCTTTATGTCTGAGGAGTATTCCATTGTGTATATACCACATCTTCTTAATCCATTCATCTGTTGAGGGCATTTAGGTCGTTTCCATGTCTTGGCTATTGTGAATAGTGCTGCGAGGAACATAGGGGTCCATGTATCTTTTTCAAGGAAAGTTTTGTCCGGATATATACCCAAGAGTGGGATTGCTGGGTCACGTGGTAGTTCTATGTATAGTTTTCTAAGGTACCTCCATACTGTTTTCCATAGTGGTCGTACCAGCTTACATTCCCACCAACAGTTCAGGAGGGTTCTCTTTTCTCCACACCCGCTCCAGCATTTTATTTGTGGACTTATGAATGATGGCCATTCTGACTGGTGTGAGGTGGTACCTCATAGTAGCTCTGATTTGCATTTCTCTAATAATCAGGGATGTGGAGCATTTTTTCATATGCTTGTTGGCCATCTGTGTATCTTCTTTGGAAAAATGTCTATTCAGGTCTTTTGCCCATTTTTCCATTGGATTGTTGGGGTTTTTTGCTGTTGACTTGTATAAGTCTTTGTATATTTTAGAGATGAAGCCCTCGTCAGTTGCATCGTTTGAAACTATTTTCTCCCATTCTGTAGGTTGGCCTTTTTTTTTTTTTTTTTTTTTGTGGTTTCCTTTGCTGTGCAAAAGCTTGTCAGTTGGATTAGGTCCTACTGGTGTATTTTTGCTTTTATTTATGTTGCACTGGGAGGCTGACCTAAGAAAACATTTGTATGGTTGACGTCAGAGCGTGTTTTGCCTGTGTTCTCGTCTAGGAGTTTGATGGTGTCTTGTCTTCCGTTTAAGTCTTCGATGTATTCTGCACGCAGTTGTGGGAGGAGGTGAGCTTTGCGTCCTACTGCTCCGCCATCGTGGTTCAACTCCCTCGACTGTTTTCAGAAGTGTTCTCTTGGAAGTCTCTACCTTCTCATCTCTGCTCCAGTGCCCCCACCCCCAATCCCCACCTCCATTCCTTGGAGGGCTTTGGCCACGTTAATACTTCCGGTGCAACTGAGTCAATGAGACGGCTATAATTCAGTATTCGTGCTTGGATATAGGTCTCCCCAAAGCTAAAAAAAAAAAGCAGATACCCATGAATATCCTCCAAATTTTGCCATACATTAAGAGTAGGTGATTGACAACCAGTATCTTTTTTAAAAAATTAAAATTATAGGAGTTCCCGTCGTGGCTCAGTGGTTAACGAATCCGACTAGGAACCATGAGGTTGCGGGTTCAATCCCTGCCCTTGCTCAGTGAGTTGAGGATCCGGCGTTGCCATGAGCTGTGGTGTAGGTCGCAGACGCGGCTCGGATCCCGCATTGCTGTGGCTCTGGTGTAGGCCAGTGACTACAGCTCTGATTAGACCCCCAGCCTGGGAACCTCCATATGCCGCGGGAGCAGCCCAAGAAATGGCAAAAAAAAAAAAAAAAAAAAAATTAAATTATAGTTGATTTACAATGTTCTGTCAATGTATGCTATGCAGCAAAGGGACCCAGTCATACCTCTGTATACACTATTTTTCTCAAATTCTGTCACAAGTGATTGGATAGAGTTCCCTGTGCTGCACAGCAGAACCTCATTGCTCATCCATTCTCAACGTCATAGTTTGCAGCTACTAACCCCAAACTCCCTGTCCATCCCACTCCCTCCCCCTTGGCAACCACACGTCTGCTCTCCACGTCTGTGAGTCTATTTCTGGACAAGCAGTATCTTGATTAGAACATAAAACACATCATATCTTAGAATACAAAGCAAAGCAGGGTATTTTGTTGTTGTTGTCTTAATCGATCCAAGTGCAGCAGTGACACCCGCTCGTGGGGGATGGCCAAGCTTAGAGTCTTCCTGCGTGAATAAGTTACTGGGGGGCGCGGGATGGATTTCGAAGGATTCCCGCTGGGAGGGAAAGCCAACGTCTCCTTCCCGTGCTGGCCGGTATCCGGGCAGTCCGTCACAGATGCTAGGGTGGGAGAGCAGTGGAGACCGCTGCCGAGTACTGCGGGTTTTATTGGGCCAGAGCTGAAGGCGAGTTTCCAGCAGGACTGCTGTTGCTACTGTCAAGCAGGCTCCGGATAGGAAGCTCTTAATTAGACTTGGAGTTGAGTCCTCTGCCTCCCCCCCCCGCCCCGATGGACTGTCTGGTGGGAAGGGGACCCGTACATCTTGTGGGTTCACAGGAAAATCGGTGTGAGGAAGGTGTGAGGTGTGTGTGTTCCTTCCAGCCTCTGATCAAGAGGAGCTGATTTGGCCTTGGTGGGCAGGAGGCATTAGCAGAGGGTGCCCGGTTTTCCTGTACCACCTTGGAGCACAGTGCGGGGTGCCCCATGCCCCTGTGGAAGAGGAGTATTAAGTAGCTACAGGGCATTCCTTTCATTCAAGATTCTGGCCGTTGGACTTTGGGGTATAACTGAAACTTCCATTTTGGGGGGATCTTTATAGATTGAGGAGGCGCTCCCCTCTCATTGTTGATCACATATGAAGGCACAGGAGCCCTGGGTGGCCGGGGGGGAGCCGGTGAGAACACCTGCTCAGCCTGTGATTCTCGGCCATCGATGGGCGGATTAAACCTGCATCTCTGATGGGAAATCAATCGCAGGCACTGCTGTGTCTCTCTCCACTGGATCAATAAAGCTCCCTAGGACTTTATTTCCTTTAAGCTGCCTGTGATGGAAAGCCAGCGGGATGTCACAGCTCGGAAAAGGTACCACAAAGCACCGCTCCTTTATAGTGGAGAAAAATACTCACCTCTCCACTTAGGCAACGCTGACGAGCATTTCTGAGCCCCGTTAGAAATGCTTGGTGGCAGGTACTTGACTCATTACATCGAAGACGGCCAGACACCTGCCTATGTTCCTCAGTCCGTGGAAGGCTGTGCTTCTTTCCTGCAGTGGTTTTATAATATTCTATCTGAATTTACTTCAGGGCAGCCAACCCTTGCTGAATAGCTCGTGTGTATCAGGCTCTGTGCTGGGCACGAGACGTGTACCGATAAATGACACCCTGTTTTTCTGTCGTCTGATTGGATAGGACAGGGCTGAGCATGGGCAGACTCCTCGGTCTTGGAGGAGCCGAGAGAGGAGGCTTTACTGGCAGAGGGAACAAACCAGTCGGGGCACGTGGATCTAGTTACCGGTGCTCAGGGAACGCTTGTTGAATGGCTAGTTTGGTGGATGGACGAGGGTGTCATCCGTCTGGGTTTTAGGGCTTTAGCTTTGGCGGAGGTGGGGTCCGAGTCCCTGGGTGAGCAAATGGGTGATAGACTGGGGTGCGGGGGGAGTTCAGGGCCTGGAGGGTGGCGCCCCCACGTGCACCGGAGCCTTCGCCAGCTGGTCCCCGTCCTCAGGGTTGGAGCCACGTGCACCTCTGGGTCGGACAGCACTGGGGTTCTCTCGTGGTGTCTGTGGGGTCAGGAAGCGGGGGTGGGTGAGGGCTGCCTCCCCAGCCAGGTCCGCATACAGGGTGTGTGAGCACGTGAATTGCAAAGGTTGGGGATAGCTGTTCAGCCCTGGGCAGCCTCTGTAAGGAGAACTTGTTTTTGGAAGCGAGTAGCAGACAGGCTCATCCACTCCCCCCAGAAGTGTGACATGGGGATGAAGGTGGCCCAGGGCGGTAAGGCAGCCTGGTGTCTTCCAGCTGGGCCCCTGTTTCCTGCATCCCCGTTGGCTCTGCCTGGGGCCCCACTGCTCTCCCCAGTCTGGCTGCGGCCGTGAAGGGCTGCCGCGTCTCAGGAGCAGGAGGAGATCCCGGAATGAGTGTTGTAGCCCTGGCCCCGCAGCTCTGGGCTCCGGCTAGAAATAGTGACTCTGAAGTTCCTGTTGTGGCTCAGGGGGTCGGGGATCTGGTGTTGCCATGAGCTGTGGCTGTAGGCTGGCAGCTGCAGCTCCAGTTTAACCCCTAGCCTGGAAACTTCCATAGGCCACACGTGTGGCCCTAAAAAGCAAAAAAATAAAATAAAATAAATAAAACATAGGGCTTTGTCATTGAATGTCAGTTTTTTAAATGATAATTGATTTGATAAAATCACAAGGTGGTTATTGGTTATTTTCACACCAAATCAATGATAAATATTGGGTAGAGTAGATTAAAATGTCTTCATCGGTTTTGTCCTCATATATAAACTCATTGAACTTCAGTTCTTTTATATGCTATGTAATAAACAATCATAGACTGTATTTTCCCTTTTATAAATGTCAGGAAAACCTCAGTAATGTTCTTTGTATTTTTCTTCTTCTTCTTTTTTTTTTTTTTTTTTGCTTTTTAGGGCCGTACCCACGGCATATGGAAGTTCCTAGGTGACGAGTCAAGTCGGAGCTGTAGCTGCTGGCCTACACCACAGCCACAGCAACGCCAGATCGGAGCTGAGTGTTCGACCTACACCACAGCTCATGGCAACGCCAGATCCCCAACCCACTGAGCAAGGCCAGGGGTCGAACCAGCATCCTCACGGATGCTAGTTGGATTCGTTTCCGCTCTGCCACGACAGGAACTCCTGTTCCTTGCGTGTTGTAATAACGGGTGCTGGTTGGCTGGATGCGGAATAATAGACTCCAGAAGTTAGAAGAGCAGACTTCATTCTCGATCGGATATTAACCTGTTGGTCATGAATCCACTGCAGGAGCCGGCATCTATCTTGTCAGTCCTTGAAAACGAGGCGCCCTGCTGCCTGCGCCCGTCAGCAGACCGCTGCACGGGACAGCCCTCGAGTCCGCACAGAGCCCTCTCCTTCCCCAGCCTCCTGCAGGGAGCGATGCAGAGGTGCACACCCCGGCCCTTCTGCTGAGCCTGTCCTCCTCCCGGAAGAGGACCTGCTTCAGGGCTTCCAGTTCCTTCTTCACGAGGACGCATTCCAGGGAGGCACGGAGACAGAGCTCCTGCCGACAGTGCTTTCTTCTCCCTTCTGTGGTTTGAGGCCACAGCCCCTGGGGGCCTGGCTAAGCTGTAGTTCCAGGGCCTCTTTTATCGACCTGGAACCCACGTGCCACCTTGGTTTTCAGAGTAATTACTTAGGGATGTTCAACACAGGAAAAATTGTGCTGTGTTCAGAGATCTGAAGATGCACGTGTGGACACACGTGTAGATGCCGGGCAGAGAGACAGGTGTGCGTCCGTGTGCACACGGCCGGGCCGCATTCTGTGAGCCCTGAAACGCCACCTTCGTCATCTGGGGTCTTGGGCCTTATCCTGCCGGGTGGTGGAGGACGAGGTGCAGGGGAGTGACTGAGGTGGGGAGCCGCCCCCAGGTGGGATGGGCCGAAGCCCCAACCATGCGCGGACCCAGGCGGGTCAGACAGACCTTTTCCCTTTGTCCGACTCCCCCGAGGGCTGCGAGGGGGCGCGTCTGTAGTCACGTCGGTTTCCTGCCCAGGAAGGACCACGAGCCGCCTGACTCCCAACGCCGTAAATTGATTTTCTCATGTTCCGGAGGCCACGAGGCCTGCGCCAGGGTGTCCCCAGGGTGGCCCTCCTCAGAAGGTGCCAGGGCAGGCTCTGCCCTCGCCCCTCTCCGGGCCGTGGTGCAGATTCCTTGTGCCATGCGGACGGTTGTGGGCGTGGCCCGCCCGTCTCTGTCTTCATGTGACCGTCTTCCTATCAGTTGTATTGATTAAGGGCCCACGCTACTCCTCTGAGACCTCCTTTGATGCATTCCGTGCGTGTGTGTGTGTGTGTGTGTGGCGCGCCTGTCATTGGATGCATTTTTGTTCTCTCTCTCTATTTTCATCGACTGAGACCTGACCTGTGGCACTCCCTTGAGTCCAGGGCCGCAACAGAGTGATTCGCTCTTTCTCTGCATTTCAGAAGTCGGCTTAGCATCCGTCACCACCCAGAGATAGTACCTGCTTATCCACCATACCCCCCACGCCGTACGGGTTCTACCCAGGACTCTTGTACTTGGTGGCCACGTGTTTAGACCTCTTGACCTGCCTCACCTTCACGCGTCCCCCCCCACCGCCTGCGGCCACCTCCTCATTCTATCAGTCCGTGTCTGTTTTGTTATGTTTGTTCATTGGTTTTATTGCCTAGATTCCCCATACAAGTGAAATCCTGCAGTCTTCCTTTTCTCTCTGACTTAGTTCACTTAGCAGAATGCCCTCTGGGTCCATCTGTGTTGCTGCAAATGGCATTGTTTCACACTTTTCATGGCTGAGTCGTATTCCACTGGGCACATATACCACGTCCTCTTTATTCATTTATTGGTTGGCACTTAGGTTGCTTCCATATTGTGACAATTGTAAACAGAGCTGTAATAAATGTAGGGGTGCGTATATCTCTTCAAATTAGTGTTTTCGTTTCCTTTGGGCAAATACCTAGAAGTGGAATTACTAGCTTGAACGGTAATCCTATGGTTAATTTTTTGAGGAATCTCCTGGCTGTCTTCCACAGGGGCTGCACCAGTGTACGTTCCCCCCAACAAGGCACAAGGGTTCCCACGTCTGCACACCCTCGAGAGCACCTGCTATTGGGTGTCTTTGGCGAGAGAGCCATCCTGACCCATGTGGAGGGTTGGCTCATTGTGGGTTTGATTTGTGGCTCATCTTCAACGAACCTGTTTCTAAGCCGAGTCCCATTCTGAGGTACTGGGGGTGGGGACCACGACTGGTCTATGTCTAGGGACCCAGTTCACCCAGCGTCGTGGTGATTCCCACACCATCGCGCCCCACCCTTCCCCCCATGCCTTGGTGTCCTCGGAGGTGGCCAGGCATGTCGCACGCCCACGGCCACGGGGCTCTTTGACAGGGCGGCCGGAGAAATCCAGACCGCTGGAAGCCGTGTGTGGTTAACAGAAGGAGCGGGTCAGCACAGCACCCAGGCCGCGCCGCAGCCCCAAGGCGGAATTGCCCCGGGGGGCCTTTGTTTCCCGGCTCCTCTGCAGAAGGACCGCAGAAGGAAGGCCTCTCCATGGGGGGGGGGGGGTTCGTCGTTGTGGTTCTCGGAGGGGCAGGCAGCGGGGCTGGCGCGCGGAGTGTGTGGTCCGGGCCTTAACTCGGGGAGGGCGGCACTGGGGCTCCTGAGGCTGACGGCCAGGGCGGCTGTCCACAGGGACGAGGTTCTGGCGATCACGTCAACGCTGGGCCCGCTTGCCTGGTCCCTGGAATGTTCCACGATCCATGCGCACGACACTGAACCGGCGAGGGTGGCCCAGAGCCCCGCGCTCAGGACCATCGCCCTCGTGGCCTTGGGTGTGTGGTACCTGGGAGCACAAGGTCGTTCCCAGGTCTTGTCCGTTTTTCTCGGTAAGATCGGGTACCGTGGGCCAGGCTGCGGCCGAGGGGACCGTCTTCTTTCAGCGTCTGTGCGGCTCTTTGCAGGGAAGCATGCGGCTCTCAGGGGTGCCCCGGGTTGGGCAGTCGTGGGGCGCGCTGGGTGAAACCTGCACCCGGGTGTGCCTCTCTGGGCGGCAGTGGCTTCAGAAGGTAAACAGGAGGTCACCTGGTAAACAGGTCCCGTCACCTTGTTCACCCTTTGGAGACACCCGTGGGGCCTTGGAGGCTCAGCTTCCAGGAGCGGTTTGGACACCGGGGAATGTGATTTCACCCGGTGATGACGGCCTCTGAGCAGGATCCCGCCTCCTAACGAGAGTCCCAGTGGGACACACACATCGACGGGTACTCTTCATTCTCAGTGCTAACATCCAGCTCACTGCACTGAAAATGAAATGTTGCATTGGAAGGAAATGATCTCAGTTCTGTTACATGAGTAGTTTAAAAGCCACAGGAGGGGACTCTTTCAGGTAAAGCTATGCTTTCACGGCGATGCAAAATACAGCACAGCTTCTCACGTCTGAATGTCACGAGTTTTCGAAAGTCAGCCAGATGGGTTTAGGATTTACCTGATAGTGGATCAAGACCTTCTGATCTTATGAAAAATGCCCCTTTGTACCATTTGGACATGGAAAAGCCTCGCTGAGGGGAGCAAGTGATTTTTCTGGGGGTTTGGAGGTAAAAATATCCGCCTAGTTTCTAAGGCAGCATGAATCTGGGAGGTACACGATCGGCTGTGTAGACCCAGATTTTCCTGGAAGAGACCTATTTGATGGTGGCAAGATAGATCCATCCAGTTTTCTGGTCTTGTGCTTGTTTTGTTTTGTATGCTTGGCTGAAGGCAAACAAATGGAATTAAATAGTAATTGGCCTTTGGGGGGGGGTTAGTTTCTATGCCACTGGTCTTTCCTTTCCACTAACATACTCTGGGTTCAGCCCGTGTATTAGTTATCCATTGCTGTGTAACAAATCACCCCCACACGCAACAGCTGACGCCTTAGACATTTGGTGTCTCACACTGGTTCTGAGAGTCGGGAATCTCAGCGCAGTTTCTTTCGCAGGCGTGGTCTGACTCAGCGTCTCTTGTGAGTTGTAGGCAGCCGGTCGGCCTGGGCTGCAGGCTTTGAACGTGGGGCTGAGCTGGACAATCAGGACTGTGGCAGTGGGAGGGAGGCTTCAGTTCCCCACCTCTCTGGAGGGCTGTAGGGCTGTAGGGCCTGGCTTCCCTAGAGTTCCTGATCCATGAGAGAGAGAGAGAGATACGGCTATAGGGAGATGGGGAGAGGGTGTGGGAGAAGGAGGTAGAGAGAAAGAAAGTGCTAGAAGCCACAGGGCTTTCCTAACCTAATCTCAGAAGGGACGTGCCATTACTTCTGCCATATTCTGGTGGTCACACAGACCAATCCTGGTCCATGGGGTCGGAGCTATTCCAGGGTTCAAATACCAGGAGGTGGGGCTTCTTGGGCACCCCTTAAGAGACTTCCTCAACACAGCCCTCTTCTGTTTTTCACACCCATCGATTGGCATGTTGGTTGGAGAAGAACTCACTTGAGTACACAGTTGTCGGGAAATGCCGGGAACATTTTTTAGTCACATTCATGCCTGCACCTGTAGGGCCCATAGAATCTACACGTGAAGACTCACTTTACTGTGTAGTTCAGTAAAAAAATATGTGCCTATTTTGTGCTCTTCATTGTATTCTTGGGCAGAAAAAAATCGTCTCCCTCCCATCATGAAATCATCTCTCAAGCCGCTAAGGGGTGTGCCGTGTCAGCTCCCGTCTCCACCGCCAATTCTCTGTCATCTTCCACTTACTGCTAGAATCAGCTGCCCCTCCCATCCGCCCTCTGCCCCAAGACGTAGGAAATGTTGACCATTCCTTTTCAAAATAGTGAAATAATTGAATTACCCTTTTTTTTCTGTCTTTTTTTTTTTTTTTCCTTTTAGGGCTGTACCTGCGGCATATGGAAGTTCTCAGGCTCGGGGTGGAATCAGAGCTGTAGCCACTGGCCTATGCCACAGCCACAGCAACACCAGATCCGAGCTGTGTCTGCAACCTACACCACAGCTCAAGGCAACACTGGATCCTTTAACCCACTGAGCGAGGCCAGGGATTGAACCTGTGTCCTCAGGGATACTGGTTGGGTTTGTTATGGCTGAGCCACAATGGAAGCTCCCTTTTTTTCTGTCTTCTCTACAAAGTTAACAGGGGAAAAAGGAGTGAGAATTTTTTTCCAGACCTCCACTCTTGATTTCAGAGAGGGTAGCATCTTTCCTGCACTTGGCTCTCATGGCAGTGGAATCGTGCCTTCGTTCAGCAGGTGCTGGTGGCAGTACCCCTGTGCTCCAGGCCTGGGTGGGGCCCCGGCGTCTGGGCAGGAAAGGCAGAGCCAAGTGTCAGGGCGGGCGAGCTTTTACCAGTAATTGGAGGCGCATCCGAGATAAAGGAATGAACCCTGTGGGTAGGGATGCCACTCTGTGACCTCCGGACACTCGGGGTGACTTCCTGAGCATTTCGTAGGACCCTAAGATTCCAGAGTTGAGCGGGAGTCTTCGAGGCTGCCCTGTAGTGTTTTCCTGAGGAGACGGGACGGCTTCGCTGAGCAGGGACCCTGCGCTGGCTCGAGGGGGGCCCCCGGCGGGGCTGACCGCAGGGCGGCTCCAGTTCCCACAGCGTCTGCACAGCCAGGAGGCCTCGTGCCCATCTGGGTTCTGCTGCTGCTTTGGTGTGAAGTGTGGGGGGGGCCGTGGTTCCATCGCAGAGCTGGTGGCCCCCCCACCGTGCCCCGCCCAAGGCCCAGGGCTTTGCCCACACCCGCTGCTGGCGGGAATTTTTCCCCGACGGCCGCTCAGCTGCCCTCCTTTTGCCAGGCCGGCCAAGGCAGGGAGGCAGACGTGCCTAGGGGAGGGAGAAACCTAAAAGAAGAAGAGAAGGGCATTTCGAGTGGGGGAGCTGGGGGCGTCACAGAGGTTGCTCTTGACAGAATTGGGTGTGTGTTTCCTCC
The DNA here is from genome assembly GCF_054392235.1 of Sus scrofa. Taxonomy (NCBI): domain Eukaryota; kingdom Metazoa; phylum Chordata; class Mammalia; order Artiodactyla; family Suidae; genus Sus; species Sus scrofa. The sequence continues at coordinate 9,443,725 of NC_139401.1, forward strand.
AGGGTCGCCGAGCCTCGTGGTCGGTCTTGGGTGGCAGACTCCTGACCACGACAGAATGATTGGTGGTTTTGCTACAGGCACGGCTGTCGGCCCAGACGGGCTTGGTTTCTGAATCTGTGTGCGGGTTTTCCACCCGGGGAAGTGAGCCACTGTGTGGCCAGGCCTGGCTTCCGCGATGCTTTCTTGCAGTCGTGGTTGAGCTGTCTTTACTGGAGGACTGAGACCCTAGCTGGGTACTTCCTCGGAAAGAGGTCAGTAAATCCAGGAATCACACAAAATGGTACACATACACAGGATTATTTTAAACCTTCTTTTTTTGTTTGGCCATGCCCACAGCACAGAAAAGATCTTGGGCCAAGGAGAGAACCCTCGCCACAGCAGTGACCCGAGCTGCTTCAACGCCAGGTCCTTAACCTGCTGTACCACAAGGGAACTCCAAAACATTTTCATGAATTATAGTTCAGACTTTTTTTCAGATTTATCCTTTTTTCTATGAATGTCCTTTTCTGTCCCAGGATCCCATCCAGGACACCACATTGAGGTCATTCGTCCTATGTCCATCTTGCCTCTGGGCTGTGACAGTGTCTGAGACATCCGTTGCTTTTTATGGCTCTGACTGTTCTAGGGGATACTGGCCATGAATTTGGCAGCATGTCCTTCAGTTTGGCCTTGGCCTCTGTGTTTCACATGAGCAGACCAGGGTTGTGAGTTTGGGGAACGAAGAGGCAGAGGTCAGGTGACCTGATCGCATCGCATCAAGGGTGACATATTTCTAAGCAGCTCAGTTTGGGCTCTGCTTAAGGTCACATGTGCCGGGTTTCTTCACTGTCAAGGTACCGCTTCTCCCTTCCGTGTGCTATTCCTTCAAATCACACAGACACACACACGTGTGTGTGTGTGTGTGTGTGTGTGTAGCAGAGTGAGTTAACCTTACCTCCTGGAGATTTTTTTTTTTTTTTTTTTTTGCCATTTCCAGGGCTGCTCCTGTGGCATATGGAGGTTCCCAGGCTAGGGGTCGAATCGGAGCTGTAGCTGCCGGCTGCTAACTACTGCGACACAATGGGAACTCCACCTCCTGGAGATTTTAAGTAAAACTTTTGGGGGGGGGGTTCTTTTTCGGGCCACACCTGTGGTATATGAAAGTTCCCAGACTAGGGGTCCAATCTGAGCTGCAGCTGCCAGACTACCCCACAGCCACAGCAACACAGCACCTAAGCCACATCTGCGACCTACACCACAGCTCTCAGCAGTGCTGGATCCTTAACCCACCGAGCGGGGCCAGGGATCGAACCCGCATCCTCATGGATGCTAGTCGAGTTTGTTACCGCTGAGCCATGATGGGGACTCTAGGTTAGCATCCATGAGGACGTGGGTTCAATCCCTGGCCCCACTTAGTAGGTGGATTAAGGATCCGGTGTTGCCTTGAGCTGCGGTGTAGGTCAAAGACAAGCCTCGGATCCCCCACTGCTGTGGCTCTGGCATAGGCCGGCAGCTGCAACTCTGATTCAGCCCCTAGTCTGGGAACCTCCATATGCCGTGGGTGTGGCCCTTAAAAGAAAAATAAATAAATAAATAAATAAATGCAGGTCAACTCACCCATCTCTTGATAGAAGGTAACAGAGCCTTTTCTTGGAATGTGGATCCAGTAATTCTAGTTTGGGGTCAACATTCCTTCTAAATTGTCCCCACCACGCACCCTCTTCCATTTCCAGTGTCGCTTTCTTTAAAGCAGATAGAAACTTGAAGGACATTTGGGAAGCCATCTCCATGCAGAATCCGTCTGCAGACCTGCTGCCTTTCCCCAGACCTCACCGTCCTCCCGGCGGCCCGGCCCGGATACACTGTTGTTTGACTGTCTGTTGGATCTGGGACAAAGCGTCCAGAGTAGTGTTAGTGAGGCGAGAACCCTGTGCTCGTAGTTCATTAGTTAATGTAGCATTTAGTACGTTTCATAAATGCGATGAGAAGCCACCGGGCGTCAGCAGGTTTGGGACCCACTGACACTCTGGGTTAGGAGGTGCCCAGGGGTCCGACTGGGGCAGAAAGGCGGGCCGCCCCCGCCCGGCGAGCTCCAGGGCCCGTGGGCAGCTGTCAGCACGTCGGCAGAATAGACAGCCTTGTTAATTCAGCACCAAGGTCAGGTGGAGGCCTGGCTAAGCAACCTTCTCCTCTACATATTTTTAGAAGCCGCACATATCACCCGTAAATATTTAATGTTGTATTTATAGACTTTGGCATCATAAAACTTCAAAAAGGTGACTCAGGAAGTTGGTGAGTGTGTTCCTCCAGGAGAAGAAGAATTTCCCCAGCACGCTGCGCGGTGCAAGGAAGCCACCACTGACACGCTTAGAAAGAGATAAAGAAGCGTCTGATCATATTCACACTCACCAGGCGAGGCGGTGATGGCTCGTCTTTGCTGGCCAGGGTTTTCCTGACGCCTTTCCGATTTTACAGATGATGTGCTGCATGTAATGAGCACTTTGAAAACATAGAATTCAGTCTGGAAAGAAAAGAAACACCCCTCAGTCCAACCCACCTGTCGCAATTCCCATCAGCGTGGTGGTATATTTTCTTCCAAATGTTGATACTCCTGCGTGCGTAGCCTAATGCAGGCTCAGCTTTGTCACACGCCGCTTCCGCTTAACCTTCCAGAGTAAGCGTTTGAGCGTCGACTGACATTTATTGAAAATATTTCCATGCATCTGTCGTGTCAAGGACGTGTACTGTAATTGATTTAACACGCGGTGCTGGAGGTTTAGATTGCTTCCAATTTTTGCTTTAGGGTAGATGGCTGGAAATAGAGCGAGAGGGCTCCCGAGACCGATGACGACGTCGCTTTCCTGAAAGGTTGTGCCAATTGCCTGACGTTGCCAGGGGCCCGGAGGTGGGTGCCAGGTGCTCTCAGCCCACAACGGGGATGGTGGTGGGCACTTTTTTTTTTGTTTTTGCGTTTCTTTGATTCTTAACGAGGTGGACTGTTTCATCTTGGTTGCCGGTCCTTTGCGTTTCTTTTTCTGTGAGTTGGATGCAAGCTGCTTTTCAGTCATACCTCAGGTTCTCTTTCGAGCATCACCCTTTCTGGGTTTCGCTCAAATGCCAGCCGTTTTGAAAATGGAGACGTCGGGGTTTCAGCTCACCGGGCCACTCCCGATGGTGGCCGGGACGTCGGTCTCCTGACTGTAGCCCGACCGTGTGTCTGCCTGTCCGGGCTGCGTATTAAACAAGGGTTAAGTCCGGAAAGGCAGCGGCAAGTGTGCAGATGAGTGTATTCCCAAGATCCCGCCTCCACTCTGTCATTAACTCTTCGCTCCTTTTCCTTAACTCACGCGGGGGACGCCAGTTCGGACCGCTTGTTTAGGGAGACTGGATGTGTTCGAACGTGAGCCGTGAGCCGGGTGTGTGGATTCTCCTCATCTCGTTCCCTAGTGTATGTATCAAAAGCCAGTATTTTCTCAGAATGACATCTGTAGGAAAAGCCCAAATTCTTAGGTTAGCCAAGAAAAGCTTTTAAAACATATATGATTATAAATTGGCAAGCTTGCCACTTGTTTCTGCTTGTCACTAGCCACGTTTGTTTCCCAAGCATGTGTGTCTTATGTGCAGATGAGTGTATACGTGGGACATACGTTTTGTTGTGCAGATGCATTAATTGAAGATCTGTTATGTGACAAGCCCTGTGCTGTCTTTGAAGCATTGGGCTGTTGTATGATTCACGGGGGAGAAGGAGGGGATTGTTGGTTTTCTCTGTCGCTCTGAAATCATTATTCAAATGTCTCTGCCTTGCCAATTGCTACTGTCTCCTTTCACTGTTGGGTAAATCACACAGTGAGAAAGCTTTACACATATCAATTTCACGTCCTCCTTTTATAGTGTTTAAGTATTTCTATTTTTTTTTTCATTCTCTAAAGAAAGCTTTCCAAACTTGGAAATGAAAATAATGCAAGGGGAGGGAAAAAAATGATTCAGAAATTACCCATAGGTTGTTACAAACTAACACTGTGATAAATTTGGGGTGCATGTCTATCGTGTGACAGCTTAACAGATGGCATTTCTTAGTGCTGTTGGTGTATTTTTGCTCAGAATCATGTTGAATAGGTATGAATCTAGCCATGAATCATTTCCTGCCAAATTTCAGTAGGTGAGGTAACACGTGGGGATGTGGCTGCATTTCTGTAATAAGGCCCCTCGTCTCAGGACTCAGGGCTCTGTTTCCTCTCAGCAGGCTACTCCTGCCCACGAGGAGTTTTCTCGGTTCTACCCTGGGCAGTACCCACAGAAATTAGGACTGGAGGCAGCAGCCGGACTCCCTCCCACATCTCTGTCCAAATCGTGGCTCAAGGTCAAAGTCCTGCGGTTTGCTCTCAGCTTCTCGGGGCCTGTGGGTGCACGTACAGGCACAGTGCCAGTTTCCTCTGTGAACCAAGAGAATCCATGCTCTCCACCCACCTAAGGAAAGTAAAAATGCTCTTTCGTAAATATCTCGTCCTTTACATCCTGCAGAATGAATTGCTTCTCCTTAATGCCAGCCCACCTGTGGCTGGTTGTTGTCGGTGTTCAAAATAGAACTTAAAGTGGCAAGACTATGCCTCGGGGAGAAGACCAGCGAGCGTTCCGTTTGTGACCCTTGATGAGATGCACACAGGGACCCTGTGTGAGGGGCCCAGACCTCCAGGTGTTGGTTGAAAGCTTGGAGTGGGCGGGGCCTCATGAAACCTTAAAGCGACAACCTCGGGGGAAGAGGTCATCTCTAAAGGGAAATTTAATACAACAGTAAGAGCAACAGTAACTAAGAGTGGGAGTTCCCTCATCTGTAACAAATCCCACTGCCATTTGTGATGACGCAGGTTCAATCCTTGGCCTCGATCAGTGGGTTAAGGATCCAGCGTTGCCATGAGCTCTGGTGTAGGTTGCAGCTATGGCTCGGATTCCATGTCGCTGTGGCTGTGATGTAGGCTGGCACCTGCAGCTCCGGTTCAACCCCTGGCCTGGAACTTCCATAGGCCACAGGTGCAGCCCTTAAAAAAAAAAAAAAAAGCGTAACTAAGAGTGATGGTCCCGACTCGGATATCTGACCGGGGTATCCCGTCCATCTTAAATAGCGCACCCGGCAATTTGAGCTGTGCTGTGGACCATGGCACACGGCCCATTGTAGGAGCATCATCTTTGGTCTCCCGTGGCAACCTGCTAGGAAGGATGGCACAGGTCTGGTGAGGCCACCCTCAGTTTATAGATGGGGCAACCTCAGCCAAGCAGGGTCCTTACCCAGGGGCTCTGCAGGGAGCCCACGGGTTCACAGCCCACGTTGCTGCCTGCAGGGCCAGTGGCTCTGAAGTCGGAATGTATCGTGATACACACACGGGTCCAAGGTCGCTGTTTGCCCCCCACTCGAGCAACAAGCCACGACCACGGGCTTCACCGAGGGCTTCTGAGACCTGCACCCTTTCCCCCAGACTCGCTCAGCTCTCTAACACAACTATTGCTCAGCTACTGTATTCAAAATAACTTCAAACAGAAAATTGCCTTTTTCCTAGAGAAGGCTGGTCTTCAGCTAGAACAATTTGTGGTTATTAATCTGTTTTGGTCAAGGAATAAAAGAAGATGCTATGCGCATATCATTTAAACATGTGCAGTGGACACAGTTAAAACAGGCCTTTCAAAACCTCCACGCCTTCATCCAGTTGACTATAATCAACACATTTTAGAGCCTGCAGGCTCCGCAGAAACCGTCTGGATTTGCACTGTCCCGTAGAAATAGAATGGGAGCCACACATGTAATTTAAACTTTTCAAGAAGCCACAGTAAAAATGTAAAAAGAAATCGTAAAATTCATATTGCACTATGTGTCTATGTATCGGGTTCATATTATTTGCAGTACATATTTGGAGTTCCCTTCGTGGCTCAGTGGGTAACGAACCCGACTAGGATCCATGAGGATGTGGGTTTGATCCCTGGCCTCGCTCAGTGGGTTGAGGATCTGGCGTTGCCATGAGCTGTGGTGTAGGTCGCAGACATTGCTTGGATCCCATGTTGTTGTGGCTGTGGCTGTGGCTGTGGCCGACAGCTGTCTCTCCAATTCCACCCCTAGCCTGGGAACCTCCATGTGCCGTGGGTGCAGCCCTAAAAAAAAGCAAAAGAGCAAAAAATTAAATATAGACTAATTCAGTAACGTATTCCACTTAACTCTATATCCCAAATACTATCATGTCAACAGGTGATCCGTGTTCATAAAAAGTTCTCCAAGAGATATTTTATGTTTTCCTTTTTGTATTAAGTCTGCAAAATCCAGTTGTGGAATTTACACCTATAGCACATTTCACTTTGGACTCATCACATTGGTGAGTCCAGTCTGAGACCCAGGCTCCAATGTCTATAAACTTGCAAAAATAAATTCATATTATGAAAAATAATTTTCAAGCAGTTATACTCTTTTTAGAAACTGGGGATTTTAATCTATTGGGAATTGGTCATGGAAAAAAAATGTTGTGGGCATATAACTTAAAAATTTGCATGTAGACTAATTGAAGAGGAATCGTGGAGTTCCCTTCATGGATCAGTGGTTGACGAACCCAACTAGGACCCATGAGGATGCAGGTTCGACCCCTGGCCTCGCTCTGTGGGTTAAGGATTTGGCATTGCTGTGAGCTGTGGTGTAGGTCGCAAACATGGCTCGGATTTGGTGTTGCCGTGGCTGTGGTGTAGGCCGGTGGCTATAGCTCTGATTAGACCCCTAGCCTGGGAACCTCCATATGCTGTGGGTGTGGCCCTAAAAAAGACAGAAAAGAAAAGGAGGACTCATGTGGCCCAGGGTGGCTGAGGAGTAGGCTTTCACAGTGTATCATCTTTTAATTGACCTACATTTAAATACGGGAGTTCCCTTGTGGCACAGCAGGTCAAGGAGCGGCCATTGGCATTGCCACAGCTTGGGTGGCTGCTGTGGCTCAGGTTTGATCCTTGGCCCAAGAATTTCCACGTGCCGTAGGTGCGGCCAGAAATAAATATATAAATAAATACTGCATGGAAATTCAGATCCTCGATCCGGCTGTTGGAAAGGTTTTCCGTTGGGACCCCGTGAGTATGTGAGTATGTATCTCCGGTGTACATTTTCTGCACCATCAAAGCGATCTTTGGCTTCCATGGAAGATTTCGTTTGCTGGTTAAGATGTGCCCCACAGGGAAAATATTTAGACTTTGGGGAATTTGGGAGATTTTGTAGGAAAAAGGAATGCAGACAATCTGTCCTTTTTTAACCATGTGACGTACCCAGAAGTACGGCTGAAATGATACTGTTAGGGATAGATTGGGTTACATTTAAACACACTGTGGAGTTCCCTGGTGGCTCAGTAGGTTAGGGATCCACTGTGGTCACTGCAGTGGCTCAGGATCAATCCCTGGCTTGGGACCTTCCACATGCTGCAGATGCACCCCTCCCCCCCAAAAAAAGATTAAAATAATATTGTGAAAATTAATTTCACTGGTCTCTGTTTACATTTTAATTTTTTAATGAAATGTAAGCTCGCCTCCTATTTCTGTCAGACTAGAGTTCCCACGTGACAAATGAAGGCAGCAGGGCTTGAAAGGACACTCTGTGGGGTGGTGACAACATCTCAGCCTGAACATGGTCCCCGCTTTTTCGCGCTTGGCCTGTGGGAGGCATCGCATGCGTTCCAGTGAGTCGGCCTGCCGGTTTGCTTGGCTCACTGTGAGCCCTGGTCTCGTGGGGCCCCCTCTCCTTCCCCCGCCAACCACCCCTCTTTGGGTGTGTGAGTCGTTGGCCACAGACAGGCAAGGCTGTCTTGGAAGGGAGCCGGGAGCTCAGGCTGCCCCGTTTTTCCTACCCCCCCCTCGGCCCCGCATCTCCATAAGGTAAAAGACGACTGTTCCCCCGACACTTAATAAAGGCCCACCCAGGTTGAGTCGCGTGATTGTGACCGTGGAACCTGGTAAGAGCCAGGACTTAAGCCCAGGGCTGCCTCCAGCTGATGTCTCTTCGGAAGAGGGGATTTTTTTTTTTTTTCCAAGCTTTGTTTATGTGGTAAAATACCCCAGGGCTCCAGAGAATTTAAATTGGCTCCGAAATACACTGTGAAGATGTAGGTTTCTGACCAGGAAGTCATTCGTTTTCTTTCTTTACTCCCTTTCCTTGTTGTTGATGAATCTCTCTGTTCTCTGAGGGCAGCCAGCCGCTTTTAACGGGTCTAGAAGGCAGTTTAGAGGTCCAGAGGTAAGTCGTTCAAGTCAGCAGGTGTCTGGGATGGCTGCTCCAGCTCCTGCCATCACATCCCATCTCAGTTCCAGTCCCCGAGAAAGAGTGAGGAGGGGGACTTCCTTGCCTTAAGAGCACAGACGTGGAGTCATGTTTGACTTCTGCTCGTAGCCATTGGCCTGCACGGGATCTATGGGAAGCTTATCCTCGGGGGAAGGATGTGGCCATGTGCCCACGGAAAATCCAAGAGTCCGGTTCTCAAAGGGTGAAGAAGGGAAGTGGAAAATCCTGGTTTGGCCAACTCAGCAGCTTGACCATGTCCTCACACCAGTGGGAAGGTGGTGTTACGAAAACCACCACTCGTGGAGCCCATTGGAGCTCAGTGGGTTAAGAACCCCACTAGTAGCCATGAGGACGCAGGGTGGGTCACGATGCGACTCGGATCCAGCATCGCTGTGGCTGGGGTGCAGGCCGGCAGCTGCAGCTCTGATTTGACGTGCCACAGGTGCGGCCCTAGAAGTAAAAATAAAATAAAACAACCACTCGTTAGATGCAGAATTCTAGACTGTGGCATCATCAGGATTGTGTCTGGTGAACCAAGGGCTTCTGGAAAGAGCATCCCCCTCGCCTTCACTTTTTTGGCTGCGTCCGCGGCGTGTGGAAGTTCCCTGGCAGGGATTGAACCCACGCCACAGCCGTGACAATGCCAGCTGCTTAACCTGGCGAGCCCCTCGGGAATTCCCTGTTCCGTCTTTTGAAGCCCAGCTTTGAGGACTTCCTCTCTTGCCTGCCACTTTCTCGGGAGTTTCAGGCAGCGGACCAGAGACTTCGTTCTCTGTCCGTGAAGTGGGAACGTGGTCTCTCGTGTGTTGCAAGGATTGCGTGAGGTCGTGAGGATGAAAGGGGACGCCCTTCCTTTCTCACTCGAGCTCGGAGGGTAATCCAATGTGGTGCTGGGAGTTAGCGCTTTTCAAGGATGCATGTTGACAGGGCGAGCTTTTTGTGCAGGAAGGGCCTTCATCTTCTCTCTCTGGTCCTTTCCCACCACACAGCACCTTGTGTCATATTTGAAGCTCTCTGTGGACACTTGTGCTCTCCCGGCCTTGGCATTCACTCAATCGCCCAGAACAACTCATGCCCTAACCAGCAGATACTTTCTGAGCACCTGCTACGTGGGTCACATACTCTCCTCAAGGCATCACACGTAACCGTGGACACACCAGATGGCAGTCTTTTTCTCTCCATCCTAGTGGAGAAAAATAGGTATTGGGGAGTTCCGATCGTGGCACAACAGAAATGAACCCAACTATTATCCATGAGGATGCGGGTTCCATCCCTGGCCTACGCAGTGGCTCAAGGATCCAGCATTGCTGGTGCAGACATGGTGCACATTCTGTGTGGCTGTGGCCTAGGCCAGCAGCTGCAGCTCCAATTCTACCCCTAGCCTGGGAACCTCCACATGCCATGGATGCGGTCGTAAAAAGACCAAAAAAATTTAAAAATGTGGTGGATGTGGCACACTGGGTGTTGGGGTGCCAAAATGCGTATATGTGAAATCCCTTTGATATTGGCATTTATATTACCCTTTATAATTTTCAATGGTGGGCAGGATTTACCAAAAAGCAGACACTAACCATCATACACACACCCACGCACCAAAGAGGAATACAGCAGAGGAGTGGAATATTGACTGAATTTTCTCTTGTGTCTTTTTATGGCTGCACCCGTGGCATGTGGAAATTCCCAGGCTAGGGGTCCAGTCGGAGCTGCAGCTGCCAGCCTTCACCACAGCCACGGCAATGCCAGATCTGAGCCGTGTCTGCGACCTACACCACAGCTCATGGCAACGCTGGATCCTTAACGCACTGTGCAAGGCCAGGGATCGAACCCGCGTCCTCATGGATACTATTAGGGTTCATTACCACTGAGCCATGAAGGGAAATCCCTGACTGAATATTTTTAAATGTTAATTAGTATATTTGAATTATTTGTTTATAATTTTCAGCCATGTAATTAGAAAATTAAAGCTAATTTAAATTCTTTTTTGTTTCTATCAGATAGACTACCACCTCCCTTTCTATGATACTGCTTGGTTGAAAAAAAAAAACCCACTTTTTAATGTACCTTAGCCAATTAGAAAGACTGCAAGGAAAAATTGATTCCTCCTGGGGTTTGTGTAGAAATTAGCAAACATACTGATTTTCCCTGGGCATGAGCTCCTTGAAGCGACTGTGAGGTTTACAGTCATGCAGGTTGAATGCGGGGAATAGTCACTTAGAGGAGAATTGAGCTGATTAGTAAGAAGCCCCTGATTTGGTTGTAATAACACATTCTAACCCAATGAGGAAAATTCCGACTCTATTTTCTTAGCGTGGCAGTGCTATTAAAATTCATACAAATGGAACACTTGTATTATTGCTAAGCCTCTCAGCGTATTTCGAGTTCCAGGGAGCTCCCGTAAATCATTGGAATTATTTTTACCCAGTATATGGGTTTTAAACCCGCCTCTTGACCTGCTGCCGTGGATTTCCAGGCGGCGAGAACCGTTCCATTCGCTGGGGGCTTGTGCCCTGGAGACACTGAGGAGAGATCAGCGCAGATCGAGGCCACCACAGGCAGCCTGGCTTGGGATGGATCCCCCCACCCCACCCCTGCCCCCGACGGTCGACCGCAGCCTTTTCGCGCCCCTGAAGTGCACGCAGAAGCCGTCGTGTTTACGACCCCTGCTTCCCGGTGGGCCTCGTCCCTGTGGCACCGTGGTGACGGACTGAACTGTTAAAATCTAGTAGGAATCATGCGATGGGAGAGACGGGACAGACAGCTCTAAGACACTGGGTTTTTCTTTGACCGATTCACCTGGGGCCGAAGTGGCTAGGTTTGTGGGGTCCGGCAGGTGCAGTTGCCCGCGGCGGGGATTCGGGTGGCGGGGCGTTAATGACGCCCGCTCATCTGCTTGTTCTGTAGCTGCCACCTGAGCTCTCAGTCCGTTCTTAGCCTGCGGTGTGTGTCTGATCATTTTGGTCGTCTTCTCACGACCCCATCATCCCTCCGCAGCCTGCCCCGTAGCAGACACGGCTCCGTGCAGGAGCCCAAGGATAGGCTCACTGAGGTCCAGGGCACTCAGACCATCCTTGGGGGTTTTGTCTTTTGCTTGCTCGCTTGCTTTTTTTCTTTTTTTTGTCTCTTTAGGGCCGCACCCGCAGCCTGTGGAGGTTCCCAGGCTAGGGGTCCGATCGGAGCTGTAGCCACTGGCCTACGCCACAGCCACAGCAACACGGGATGTGAGCCATGTCCACGACCTGCACCACAGCTCCCAGCAATGCCAGATCCTTAACCCACTGAGCAAGGCCGAGGTCAAACCCTCGTCCTCTGAGGTTCGTTAACTGCTGAGCCATGGCAGGAATGCCTATCTTTTGCTCTTTTTCCATCTTGATTGAGGAAGCGGATCCTCTAAATAGAAATGTTTTTGTAGTAAATACGGAGCATCGATAGTGGTGTTATGGAACTTAGAATGCATAACATCGAGTGGCCCATCTGCAGGGTTTTTAATCTGTGAAGTTTGGGGAGACTGTAGCGTTTCCTTCTGGGAGTTAACCTGTGGGGGCCAAAGGAGGCGCGGGGCAGGGCATGAAAGTTCTTTTTTGGGGAGAGTTCCTTTAGAAGAGAGAGAGCAGTGGCAAAGCTCCCTGGATTGCCCGTCTGTGGGGCCAACTCCCTGCACTTACATTATGGGAAATCTTTGCCGGAGAAACATCAGCAAGTTTGAGTTCCTCTCAGCAGAACGAAGGTGTCTTCTAGATGACATGGTAGCAAGGAGGGAAAAAGGTTACACTTGCCCAAAACATGAAACCTGACTGGAGGAAGACCACATTAATTCACCAGGTGCAGACGGGCACAGAATGGGTTTCTGAACCTTGGTGCTGTTGCCATTTGAGCGGGATCTTTTTTTTCCTCTGCATTGTGCGATATCGAGCAGCCTCCCTGGCCTCTACCCACCAGGTGCCAGTAACTCTCCTGCAAACAGCTCCCCGACCCCAAAATGTCTCCAGGTGTTGCAAGATGTCCTGGGATGGGGGGCCAGGGTCACCCCCAGTTGAGAATCGCTGGAATAGATAGGCACATGCAAACAGGTGTGAGCATCTTAGGTCTTGCCTTCAGCAGGAGCATCAGAAATTAAAGAAACAATCCCCGAACCCTGGAGCTGATGATTCTCTCATGGTCCAGAGGTTTGCCCCGGGGACCTCCTGGGAGATGAGTGTCAGGCAGCCCTTGAACTTAGAGGCGGGGGAGGGGTGAGATGACATGCAAATGATCAGTGTGATGTCATCTTTTTTTTTTTCATTTATCATATTTCATGAGTAGCTATGTATCACTTCACAGCTGCGTTTTTCCATAACTGGATTCGTCTAAGTTACTATATTTAAGAAAGTGCTGAATTGACTCTTTTGAGTATGAATTTACTTACTGCAAGTTCCACTGTGTATCCTTTTCTCGTGTCAAGAAGCTAGTTGTCATGACAGTTCGCTTAATGTATCCGTGTTCCGTATTCAGCATCTAGACGTGTATTTTGTGAAGGGGCTGGAGCGTTGGCGGTGTCTGGAGTACTGGAATGATTTTGCTGCATGAATTTCATAGAATAAAGTTACAGCCTTTTAGCTCTGGGCTTTCTCAGGACTCTGCAAAGCATGAGCGACCGATTTAACCGTGAGAACTTCCTGATGTTTTTAAGCACAAACGACTTTTTTTTTTTTTTTTTTTTTTTGTCTTTTTGTCTTTTTGTCTTTTTGCCATTTCTTGGGCCGATCCCGTGGCATATGGAGGTTCCCCGGCTAGGGGTCGAATGGGAGCCGTAGCCGCCAGCCTACGCCAGAGCCACAGCAATGCGGGATCCGAGCTGCGTCTGCAACCTACACCACAGCTCATGGCAACGCTGGATCCTTAACCCACTGAGCAAGGCCAGGGATCGAACCTGCAACCTCATGGTTCCTAGTCGGATTCGTTAACCACTGCGCCACGACAGGAACTCCACAAACGACTTCTTGATTTGTGTGCAGTATACACAGATATTTATCACAAGAGTACCGGAGGCAGGGCTCCATGAAAGGAGAGGGGCAGCCCGCCCCCGCAGCTGACCTGAGTGTTGTCATAGTGACTGGAGGGTCCGTTAAAGCTGGGCTGTCAGGTACACACCTTCCTGGCTTTGTCGTTTCTGAAGCAGGTGAAACTGAGCCCTCCGCCCGTCCCTTTGCTCTGAGGGTGATGCACACAGCATTGAGGAAGACTCACCCTGCTTGTGGATGATGCCAGTTCTGCCCTTTGCTTCTGGCGCCACCTGCCACTATCCTGCAACGCGCCCAATCTCCAGTTTCTGTGAAACTTAAGGACACCTACGCAGAAATCTCATTTCTCCCTCTTTCTAAATTCCCACCTTCTCTCCCCGTCCTCTTGGTCGTCTTTCCCACACCTAATTTCACAGCATCTGTTAATCTGATTCCTGCGGAGTTCCCTGGTGGCTCAGTAGGGTAAGGGTCCAGCATTGTCACTGCTGTGGTATGGGTTCAGTCCCTGGCCCCGGAACTTACACACTCCATGAGTGCAGCCAAGAAACAAACAGAAAGATTGCCGCTCACCCTGTTCCTGGAGCATCGACTTCATTTTAGCAAAGGTGCCGTGGCCAGCACTGTGTGCACTCACGCGTCATCAGGGAGTAGGTTTCCAACAGCAGGTGCAGTGCAGCAAACTTGGACTGGCCTAGGGAGCGGGTACCCAGAGGCGGGGGGAGAAGGGCAGGTCCTCTAGCTGTGCAGACGTCCCTCTTGAGTGTCCTTTGCAGCAGAGGTGACAAGCACGGTAAGTGCGTGTCCCATCCCTGGGCCTCTTGGTGTCACGTTCCTGAGCTGTGCGTGTGTAGATCGGGGCCTGGCTGGTGGAATCCTTTACTGGATCTGGGTGCCATCTATCTTTTAATTGTCGGACCTTCCAGTGGCACGGGAGAGATCTAGTGATACCCTGCATATGTGTCGGGCTAACCCGGTTTTAAGTTCCCCGTCACGCTGTCTTTGGCGCTTAGATACCTGCAGCCACCCGCTCAGAACCGGAGGAGGTTAGAAGGTGTCTGGCATGCAGCATCTCCTTCTCCACACACTTTTTAATGTTCTTCTTTGTTGGCCTCTCTGAGGCATATGGACGTTGCCGGGCCAGGGATTGAATCCGAGGTGCCGCTATGACCTGCGCTGCAGCTGCAGCAAGGCCGGATCCTTTAACCCACTGCTCCAGGCCAGGGACCCAAGCTGCGCCTCCACAGCGACCCAGGCAGCTGCAGCCGGATCCTTACCCCACGGCCCCCCTTTCCACCGTGGGAACTCCTCCACACACTTTATGGTTGTCGTTAACATGTATTATAAAAGCCTTTTGAGACCTGAAAATGGCACATGAGTCATCAGGGAGGAAAGTGCCATTTTCACTGGAGCGTCGTGTTGTCTCCGGAGTTTAAATTCACCTACTTGTCCATTTACTCCCGGGTCCCAGGCTGTTTATTCAGTGTCTTCGTCGTGTCCGGCCCGAAGCTCAGCTTGGTAGGTGGAGGGTGAGCTGGACTCACGCTGAGCTCAGCTTGTGGACGCAGGAGCTCGCGGGTCCTTGGAAGGCAGGCAGCAGACAGGGGGCTTTGCCAGCGGTGCGTCTGCGGAGCGTGCGCCTGGCGGTGAGACCGCGGGGCTCGGGGCAGGAGGGCTTCCCCGTGAGGGATGAGAGGAGGAGACAGGTGAGTTGAAGTCTGAAGGACGCGGCCGGGAAGAGCCAGAGAGAGTTCCAGAAGGAGGGAACAGTATGTGCGGAGGGCAGGCAGTGGGACTGAGCTCCAGGAAACTGAGGGATGGAAGGGAGGCTGGGCCGGAAGGACTGACCAGGAGGTGAGAGCTGGGAGCCACCATACGGTCCCTTCAGATGATGGGAGTGCTGCTGAGTTTCGAGGAGAGACCCTCCACGGCCTCTCATGGCGCTGTCTGCTTGTGGGGGCTGGACCGGAGTGGCTCCAAGTGGGCCCCAGGGGAGGGCAGTCTCTTTGTCCACCAGTGTCACTCAGCTGGGGTTTGGAGCGCCAGCAAGGAGGGCCAGCTGACGTGCACACAGCCACGTCCAGCCTGGAGGAGCGAGGGTTGGCACGGGACCCCTGAGTGGGAGGCAGGTGTCACTGACTCAGGACGCGCTGGAGGAGGGCCCTGATGGGGTGGGGTGAGTGCAGGGTTCTACCGTGGACGTGCCATGTCTGAGATGCCGGTCGGTCCTCCTAGTGAGCGGTGGTGCAGGCCAGTCCAGGGGTGAGTGTGCAGCTGGCAGGGCTGGGACCCGAGCCCCAGGGGCTGGGGGGCTTCCTGGGGGAGATGCACGGCAGTGCAATCCTGTCTGAAGGCAGTCGGTTTGCAGTCAAGTGGAAAGAAACCTAAGGGTCAGAAAGAGGCCTTTTGGAATCGTAAGGTGCCCGAAGGTTTCCAAGGTCATTTGATAAAGCCTTCGGTTTCCCTAGAGGCTTTCAGAGTGAGCCTGTAGATCAGGATTTAGTGAGCCTGCCACGGGGAGATTTTTTTGACAGAAATGTGTTGACATCATTTTATTCTTATTAACTCATCTATTCTTAATAAGGGAAACAGCTTCCACGAAGGATTGTGCTTAAATTCCCCCCCCCCTTTTTTTTATTTCTCACTTTGCAGCTTTCATCTTAGGTGGGAAGAAATAGTTCAGCCTAGATTAATTTGCTCGAAATAACCTGCTGGTTTTCTTGGGCTTCTAGAGTTTTTGCTAACACCCCCAAGTACACTCCTGAGCATCACATAACAGCATAATGTCTTAAAATTTGTTTATGATTAACCTTGATTTAGCAAGAACATAGATCCCATTTCCCAGCTACAAGAATTAATACAAATTTAATTAACCAAAATGGGGCGTTGTGCTCCTGTGAAACTAAACGCTCCAAGGACAGAAACTGGCTTAAGCATGTCCAGGTTTGACTAATATTCAGATAGATGAGAAAGTACCAAGGTTGTGCGATTGTTTCTCGGGACTGTCTCTGCTCTACCGGGAAGTATCTCAGGAAGTCCCCTGCGCATTTGAAGATAATCGCGAGTACGTCTTTTACTTCACAGTGGAGGGTTCGAAACTGGCTTGGGGACAGACCACGGGGAGACTGGCTAGTGCCCTTTCTAACTGTCACACACATTTTGATCTGCATTCGTGGCCAACCGCCGGGTCTTTGGAAGGACTTCATTTCCGTTGACGGTGCATTTTCTTCGAGATCTTTTATATTATGGTAAAATATGTGTAACGTAAAAGTTTCCATTTTAACCACTTTTACGTATACAGTATGCTGTTCTGTGCGGTAAGTACCCTTGCCATCCATCCCTAGAACTCTTCATCTTCCCGAATCAGAACTCTGAGCTGTTAGGTATTAACTCTCCTCTCTTCGCCCCCTCCCCCCAGCTCCTGCAACCACTGTTTCACTTGGTCTCTCCTTTTAGCGACTCCAGGTGCTTCATCCGTTGTTTGCCCTTCTGTGTCTCACTTACTGCACTTCGCAGAATGTTTTCAGGGTTCCTCCGGGTTATAGCATGTGTCAGAATTTCGTTTCTTGTGTCGGCTGAATGATGTCTCCACTTTACCCGTCAGCTGCGTTTGGTTTATCCATTCCTGCATCGGTGGACACCTGGGTTGTTTCCCTCTTTCTCCTAAGGACATCATGGTGCAAATATCTCTTCGAGTTCCTTCTTTCCGTTCTTTGGGTTTTATACCTAGAAGTGGAATGGCTGGACCAGGCGGTCATGCTGTGTTGACGGTTTGCAGAAAGCATCGTAATGTTTTCCCTGAGGTCCATGGTTAAGTGATCTTTGTAAGATGGGATAGAAATGGACTCTAACCAGGCTCATCTTATCTAGCACAAGAGGTGTAGCAACAGCCTGCAGGCTAAATGGAACCCATTGCCCACTTGTGTAGAGTCAACAAGCTAAGGATGGTTTTTACATTTTTAAGTGGCTTAAAAAAATCAAAAGAAGCATGCATGACAGTTGTGTTTCGTTGTGTGTAATTAAAGTTTCCTCGGAATGCAGCCACAGCCCTCGGTTTCCTTGCGCTCCGTTTCGCATCCCAGTAGTGGATTGAGGAGTTGTAGCTCTGCGTGGCTGTGGAGCAAAAAATATTTACTCTCTGGCCCTTTAAGAACAAGTCTGCCAACTGCTCTCTCTCCTGGAACAGGTTAGAATGACAAGGCAGAGGCCTGTTGGCTGCTCTGCCCATAACCACGGGCATTGCCACGGGTCTCAGTGGGTGCAGCAAGCTGTCTCCCTGACTCATCACTGTTCTAAACCTCATTTCTGTCCTTGTTTCGCATATAAGCAACAATCCTTGATGCCGAAGCACCAGCAAGACGATCTTCAGTAGCAGGTGCAGAGGGTAAAACCCCAGCCCGGTGTGAGACTCACCCATTTCAGACGCATTTGCTTTTCTGTTCCCAGTTCCAGAGTTTGCTCCCTGTCCTGTTAAGTCCCGGGCTCTTCCCATTGAATAAGAAGTAAATGTCTATATGATGGGGGAACCAAATTGAGAAAGGTTTCTCCAAATTCACGTTTCTCGTATACTTTTGGGGGGCAGGGTTTGTACCCTCCTAAAAGGCACCGTCTTCTATTTTTCATCCGTGATATTTCCATGTAAATGTCATACTGTGCGGCCTTTTCAGCATTTCTGTGCAAGTGCTCCTCCGTGCACTGCAGGCTGTGTGTGACATGTGTCAAGTCCTGTGCACACACCCGGAAGCCTGACGTTCCCTTGTTAACCATGGCATCGTCAAAATACCGTTTTAGGGTAACATTTTGTTCAGAGGTTAATTTATTGTCAGAAGTATCAGCCCCGGACCTTCCTAACATACACATCCAGCAGGAGCACAGCTACTCTGTGCTTAAGCATTTAACGTATCATTTCCTTTCATTCAAGAAGGGGATCTTAAGGCCTGGGAGAAATCTGAACAAGTTCAAAGGAAATTGGGCCAAGCTTAAACTAGGAAATTCACTGAAGTTCTGGCTTTCCTTTATATTTAGTTTGTTTGTTGAAGGGCCTCTTACACGGCGCATGGAGGTTCCCAGGCTAGGGGTCGAATCCGAGCTACAACTGCCAGCCTACACCCCAGCCACAGCAACACCAGATCTGAGCCTCATCTGTGACCTACACTACAGCTCACGGCAACGCCAGATCCTTTAACCCACTGAGCGAGGCCAGGGATGGAACTCACATCCTCGTGGATACTAGTTGAGTTTGTTACTGCTGGGATGCAAGGGGGCTCCATATATTTAATTTTTATAGGCAATGGGGCATTTGCATTTTCCCCTTTTGAAATTATATTTGCAGGAAGCCCATTATCTATTAGACTGGTAAAGTGGGGTCAATAGAAGAGAAAGATGGGCAGATAAAATCACCCATGAAGCTACTGCTAGTCAGGAATTCTAGCATCTGGAGTTCCCTGATGGTCTAGGGGTTAAGGATTCCGCGCTGTCAGTGCTGTGGCTCAGGTTCAGTCCCTGGCCTGGCAACTTCCACATGCTCTGGCATGTCCCAAAAAATAAAATAAAATAAAAACAGAATTAAAAAAGAATTCTAGCATCTTCACTCCGTCTAAGCAGATATGTTTTCTCACCTGACCCTATTCTTTTTTCTTTCTCAGACACGCTCGCTCACTTAAAGCTTCAGTTGTTTGGAAACCACATAATATGCTTCCATTTACAAAAAACCAGAGATAAATGTGATTATGTTCCAGTTGAAGAAAAAACTTCATTCTCTTACACTTGTACTTGTGTGATGGGTTTAGAGGTTTAGGAAACTTTTCACATTTATTCCTTTGTGGGAGTGACTGGTGAAAATGTTTGTAGATTTATCTTGGCCTTTTTTTTTATATTATTATTATTTTATTTTATTTATTTATTTATTTATTTGTTTATTTATTTATTTATTTATTTTTGCTTTTCTGGGCCACGCCCATAGCATGTGGAAGTTTCCAAACTAGGGGTCCAATCAGAGCTACAGCTGCCAACCTACACTGCAGGTCACCGCAGCGCTGGAGCCCCAACCCACGGAGCAAGGCCAGGGATCAAACCCACATCCCATGGTTACTAGTCGGGTTCGTTTCCACTGTGCCACAATGGGAACTCCTTAACTTTATTTTTTCATGGTGGTAAAATACATGTAAGATTCATCTTGGTTTTTATTGTTTCTTTAAGAATCAAAGTGATTAAGAGAACATGAAGAGCACAGCAGCATTCCGGGGACCAGTGTGCAGCTGCTCCCCTGCTGTGGTTGTTCTAGTCACACTTATCATTTGGTACAAACCCCCAAGTCTGGCGTGAGGTGTATTCGAATATGTGAATTCGTATAAAATAACTCTCGAGCACTGTGCTCGTTTCGTGGCACAGAGAAGTTAGGTTCCTCTGCAGGGGACACACAGCCCTCACGGAGGGATTCCGCGGGTTCGCCGAGGTCCCTCCTGGACCAGCTGCTTCTCAGAGAGGCGGCCAGCTGGCATCACGAGGGAGCCACGGCCCTTTCCGAGCGCTGAGGGTCATTTCTGGGAAACTAGGCCTCGCTGGAATCCAGAGACAAGAAAGCCAGCTGAGACCTGGCATAAATTCTGGGGGATCGAGATGGGTAGACCAAACTTAGGCAGGAGTTTGGCTTTCAAGGCAAATAGAAATGGCTAGAAGAACAAAGATTTGTTTATCTTTTATTTTGACGAGTCCCTCAGAAGTGCGTCTAAGGGACGCGGTGAAAGGGCCGTGGGATGTATGGCCAGACAAGCGGGGAACAGCTCCCACCCGCTTGGCGGCGGGCTCCCCGCGTCCGAGAACTCGTGGAGGCTGGTGACCGGTCGGGTGCTGAGGACGGCACGCATGCGGCCTTGAAGCGAGACGTGTGTTTCTCCCTCCCCCCCACGTGCCCACGGAGGCGTCTGTGGTCCCGATCAGGCGAGGGGAGAGTCCTGGGTCTTATGTGACTTCGCCAAGGATTGAACCTACATCCTCATGGATGTCAGTCAGGTTCATGAGTGCTGAGCCGCAACGGGAACTCCAAACCTTGACCATTTTGGTCTCATGTCAGGATTTCTCAGCCTTAGCACGAGTGACATGTGGGGCCCAATAACCCTTGCTCAAGGTGGGAGCGGTGTCTTGTGCACTGTATCACGCTAGCAGCATCCTTGGCCTGTACTCATCACATATGCCAGAGCCCTTCACCCCGTTGGGACCACGAGAAACCTCTCCGGACATTGCCAGGTGACCCTTGGGGGACAAAATTGCCTGCCACTGAGAACCACTTAAAATCTCTCCCATGAACATGTATTGCGTATATACTGTTAATGCCATTAAAAAAAAAAAAAAGTAAAATGAACCAAAGGCGTTGGAATGTCTACACCAGCACCTGCACATGGTTGCTTACGGGAGCTTCTATGCATCGTGGCCAAAACTTGGAAGGAACCGGGTTGTCCTTTTGTAGATGACCAGATAAATAACCTCTTGCATCCAGACAGTGGAAGATTATTCAGCCGTAAAAAGAAATGAGCTCAAGCCAGGAAAAGACATGGTGGAACCTTAAAGGCGCATCACTGAGTGAGAGAAGCCGACCTCAACAGGCTAGTGCTGTGTGATTCCAACTCCTAGGACGTTCTGGAAAAGGCACAGCCGCAGAGACGGCCCAAAGATCTGTGGCTGCCGGAGTGTAAGGAGCAGGGAGGCGTGAGCAGGCAGCGCACAGAGGCGTTCAGGGCCAGTGAGGCTACTCTGGGTGACACGGTGATGGTGGACACATGTCATCGTACATTTGTCAAAACCCGTAGAAGGTACCACCCGTGAACCCCGATGTGAACTGTAGGCTTTGGGGGGTGAGGACATGTCCACGGACGTCCATGGGGGTGGGGCTGTCGGACATCCCTGTGCCTCCCTCTCGAGTTTGTTCTGCACCTAAAGCTCAAAACTCAACCAACTAAAGATCATTTTAAAAAAGGAGAAAAAAAACCCCGAGGCTATGCTTTCCAAACTGCTGCGATGATTCTGTTCCGTTTCATGCTTCCGGGACCCTCGAGAGACGTGGCAGGTTTTCGTGAGATTTCCTGCCCTTGGGTTTTGAAAGCTCCATCTTCATGTGGAGTGGCGTTTGCGTGACTGTCCCGAGGGTTCTCCCTGTGTCTCAGGGAGCAGGACCTTGAGCGGGGGTCCACCCCACACTCCTGCTGCCCCCCCACCCCCTCCCCGTGCCCATTCCCAGTACAAGGCACAGACCTCTGGAGTCAAGCACGTCTGTCAGGTGTTCATGGTCTCAAGTCACCCTGACAATGAGTGGGTCTGCTCTGAGGGAGTAATGAGTTTGGAGTGCACAGCTTAGTAAATGCAGCATGATCTTGCCCCAAGGCGAGGATCAGCAGACTCTTGCACGAAGGCCAGCTCTGCCTGTAGCCTATTTTTGTGGGGAAGGTTTTATTGAAACATATCCATGCCCATCTGTTTTTATGTTGTCTCTGGCTGATTTTGAGCCAAGATAGAGTGAATGCTTAGAACGGACACAGTATGCTGCAAAGTCCAAGGTACCTGCTGTTTTGTCCTTCACAGGAAAAGTGTGCTCACCCCTGCTTTACCGTTCTGGAACTTTCTCCTTGATATGTCTTCCTACTTTTATTTTTAAATTTTTTTTTTATTTTTTTTTTATTTTTATTTTTATTTTTATTTTTATTTTTTGCCTTTTAGGGCTGCACCTGCAGCACATGGAAGTTCCCAGGCTAGGGGTTGAATTGGAACTGCAGCTGCCGGCCTACACCACAGCCACAGCAATGCCAGATTCGAGCTGTGTCTGCGACCTACACCACAGCTCATGGCAACACTGGATCCCTGACCCTCTGAGCAAGGGCAGGGATTAAACCCATATCTTCATGGATCCTAGTCGAGTTTGTTTCCACTGAGCCACAACAGGGACTCCTGTCTCTCTACTCAACTTCAGAAAAGGAGAGCATTTTCATAATTAGTAGAGAGTAGCCTGGGAGGTCTCTGGTGGTGCTTCAGGTTAGGGATCTGGCATTGTGACTCCTGTGGCTCTGGTCACTGCTGTGGTGCAGGTTCAGTCCCTGGTCCGGGAACTTCCACATGCCATAGATGCAGCTTAAAAGAAATAGCCTGACCAGACGAATAATAGAGATCACCAAGTATGTTCCATCTAACGTCTTCTGGCATGTTCTGCACGTTTCTCAGCGTGTAAGGTTTGTACCCTGTATACCAGCGTGTTTATGGAGACACTTGCTCATGTGCTTTTTCATGAAACATGCAAAACACCATCGTTTTCTTTGATTAAAAAAAGAAATGTCCAGGGGTTCCGGTTGTGGCTCAGCGGGTTCCGAACCCAACTGGTATCCATGAGGATGCAGGTTGGACCCCTGGCCTTGCTCAGTGGGTCAAGGAGCCATCGTTGCCACAGGCTGAGGCGTAGATGGAAGATGTGGCTCAGATCCGGCATAGCCGTGGTAGTGGTGTCGGCCGGCAGATGCAGCTCTGCTTCGACCCTGGCCGGGAACTTCCATGTGCCGCGGTGTGGCCCTAAAAAGAACAAGAAGAAAAAAAGAAAAGAAATGCCCACAGCATTCATGATAGGAGCACTTGAGAGAACAGGACGCTTGTACGTGGGATGTTGTTTTAAGAAGGCTCCTCAGGAAGCAGACGCTGAGACCGAGATTGCTGTGGGACGTTAGCCGGGGTTGTAGGTCACCTGTGGGGGTGCGGGGAGCAGGGGGCCTGGGCGTGGAGCGGCTGTGCCTCCTGAGAAAGCCGTCTCGGCCCCATCCCCCGAGTACCACCCCCAGCCAGGCCCTCCAGCTCCCACCTGACTTCATGAGCGGAGGCCACTGCTTCCCCGAATTCTGTTGCTCAGCGCCCTAAGGCGTCATAGGGGAACAGGTGGATGCAGCCTCGCTGCCGCGGTTCTTAAGGAGCCTGCCGGCCTGGGCTCTCCGCCGTCAGCTCCCAGCAGACCAGCATCCCTGCCTGGCTCGTGTTATGTTCACGTATGGATCCCTCGACGGAGGCACCCGATCTCCTTCAAGGGCGGGAGTCGCTCTGTCCTCTTCCCTCTGCAGCATCTTCCCCGGACTCACCAAGCAAGGAAGAGATGGAAGAAATCGCAGAGGAGAATCTAAATCGAACGAAACAAGACAGTGCCTGTCAGTGATGTATAGTAAATATCCTGTCAGTGGTATGCAGTCAATAGACAGAATTCTGTCTCCAGTGTACACACATAACCCATTCATTCAGAGACAGTATGTGCTTAGGCCAAGTGGGTTTGCGGTAGGCTGGGTTTGTTACAGAGTTGCCTGTGGCTTTTTTTTTTTTTTTTTTTTTTTTTGTCTTTTGCCTTTCCAGGGCCACTTCCTGCTGTATATGGAGGCTCCCAGGCCAGGGGTCAAATCAGAGCTGTAGCCACCGGCCTACACCACAGCCACAGCAACACGGGATCCGAGCCGCGTCTGCGACCCACACCACAGCTCACGGCAACGCAGGATCCTCAACCCGCTGAGCAAGGCCAAGGATCGAACCCACAACCTCATGGTTCCT
This sequence comes from Sus scrofa, assembly GCF_054392235.1. Taxonomy (NCBI): domain Eukaryota; kingdom Metazoa; phylum Chordata; class Mammalia; order Artiodactyla; family Suidae; genus Sus; species Sus scrofa. Next base: position 9,467,545 of record NC_139401.1, read on the forward strand.
AGTCGGGTGCACCAACCACTGCGCCACCACGGGAACTCCGCCTGTGGCTTTTTGATCGTGCCTCACAGTCTCAGCTTTTTAATCAGAAGGGTTGTACCATCTACCACCGGCTATTTGTTTTCTGTTTGTATCGCGTGCTCTGTTTCTCTCTCCCTCCGTTCCTGCGTGTGTTTGCATAAGCTGAGAGGATTTGTGTGACTTGACTTCACTGTTAGCGTATTAGCAGGTCGTCTTTGTTTTGATGGCGTTGCTCTCCGGGTTACAGTATACGTCTTGTCAGCGGCTACACTGAGTGATACTTCCCACATCCTGTGTAAGAAACGTGCAACTGTGTGTGTCTGTGCTTCGGTACCCGGTTCTTTGTGCTCAGACGTCTTATTTTCATGTGGGTTTCATATGCTACAATGCACGGTTAGTAATTTGGCATTAAGCAGCCATTGATACGGGAAAGAAAATTTAAAACAAGAAGAGGAGGCTTTTATATTCACCCCCTGAAGTTAGCCTTTGTCCCTCACGACTCCTTCGCCTCAGTCCATGGTTCCGTCTGAAATCAGTCTCCCCCCCCAAAGAGCGTCCGTCGGTATTCCTTGCAGTGCAGATCTCCTGCCTGTGCATTCTCTCTGCACTTGTTTGTTTGGAAAAGGCTTTGCTTGGCCCTCCCGTCTGAAAGATGTTTCTGCCTGAGTGTAGAATGCTAGGCTGATACATCCTGTCTTCAGAGTCCTGTTCCGTTGTCTGCTGGCTTAGCATTGTTCTGGACAGGAAGTTGGTGGGATTTGTTATTTTTTTCTTCTGGAGGTAGTTTCTCTGGCTGCTTTGAAGAGTTTGTTTTCTTGCTGATTTTCAGAAAACTGGGTCTTCTTGGGGTTTCCTCTGGTATTTATCCTGCCTGGGGTTTATGTAGCTTCCTGGGTCTATTTTACCTTTTTTAAACCTAGAATTTCCCAAGCAGATTAGATCTTGACACCTTTGCTTTAAATAACACGTGTTGGGAGTTCCCGTCATGGCTCAGTGGTTAACGAACCCTTCTAGCATCCGTGAAGATAAGGGTTCGATCACTGGCCTCGTTCAGTGGGCTGGGGTTGCTGTGGCTCTGGCATAGGCTGGCGGCTACAACTCCAATTTGACCCACAGCCTGGGAACCTCCATATGCTGCAGGTGCAGCCCTAAAAAGACAATCAATCAATCAATAACACATGTTGTCATCTCTAAGAAATACTGTTTTAAGGATGAGCACTAAAAGAAACACAAAATATGGTTTGGAAAACGAAGATGAAAATCAGTGTTTAGGAGTTCCCATTGTGGCTCAGTGGTAACGAACCTGACTAGTATCCATGAGGGCATGGGTTTGATCTCTGGCCTCGCTCAGTGGGTTAAGGATCCAGCATTGCCATGAGCTGTAGTGTAGGTTGCAGATGCCGCTCGGATCCTGCGTTGCTGTGGCTGTGTCGTAGGCTGGCACCTGCAGCTCCGATTCGACCCCTAGCCTGGGAACTTCTGTATGCTGCAGGTGTGGCGCTAAAAAAGCGTAAAGAAAAGAAGAGAAAGGAAGGAAGAAGAAACCAGTGTGTATTGTTTTTGCATGATTATAAGTTTATATTGACTACTTGGATCGAAGAGTGTTTGTTGGGTACCCGGGAAAGCTCTGGGGCCTGGCCTTGGTAGTAGGTGGAGCGTGTCGGTGTTTATTAGCTTGGGAATGAGGTCTCAGCAGGAACTGTCTGGGTAATTGCCGGCTTGGTGGACACGCTCCACCAGTAACCATTCTCCCCATCTCGAGTGTAGGTCAGAAATTTTACCAAAATCTTCCTGGCCTTGTGAACGACGCTGATCTATTACATCGATGCCCAGGAAAGTTGATGCACCCCCGAGATTGCTGTCTATCGAGAACAGTGCTGGAATGTTAATTCCAAAAGCGTTCAAACTCACGTCTTTTTTCTATAAGCATTGACAACAAATACTACCATTTAACCATGCAGATGGGTTTTTTTATTTTTATTTTTATTTTTTAGCATATAGAAGTTCCCTCGCTAGGGGTTAAACTGGAGCCACAGCCACATTAAATCTGCAGCTCACGGCAACGCCGAATCCTTAACCCATTGAGAGAGGCCAGGGATCAAACCCATGTCCTCATGGATACTAGTCAGATCGTAACCTGCTGAGCCACAGTGGGAACTCCGATGCAGACTGTTTTTGAAGGGAATGTTTTAAGAAGATGACATGATAAAAAATGAAGAAATGATGAATGCAGAGTGACCTTTCTCCTCACAGGACCCATTTTCCAAGTTTGATGAGTGGAAAGAGAACAATGGCCTGATTTTAATTCCCTGTGGAGGAAGACTCATCTCGAACTGCCCTACTTCTTGACACTGTTAGAATATTAAAAGTAACATTTTTATAAGTCATTACCATCTTGGCACACGTGCGTCCATTTTCATCAGGTGCTGTCGTCTTTAGCTTTCAAGCTTCCAAAAGTCTCTAAAGAGGCACACTTTGGTTTTAGACGGCTCTTGGAGAACCTGTAATCTTCCAGCAGCCAAATCTGCCTGTGTTGGAATCTCTAGCAGCGGATGTACTCAAAATCAATCAGAAAGGTGTCTTAAAATTTCCACATATTTTTGAAAAGTCAGAAATGTGGGGAGTTGGGCAAACCGTAGCATATTGCACAGGAAGTATTATCATCCTCTCTCTGGATGCCCAGATGCACAGAGGCTCCAGGGGAGGAAGGTGCTTCACCCAATTTCTGCAGCCTGCAGCTCAGCACCATGAGACAATCAAGACAGTAGAGTGATGACTGAATATACGTGAACCCCGGCAGGACACTGTCAGTGGTGGCGCCTGGACACGTCACTGAGAACGCAGTGTGAGAATCTGGTAGCCAGCTTTCTTCCCTGATTGACTAAAAGGATGACATGACTTATCGCCCTTAGAGGCAGGTGGATAACAGATGTAATTATGTGTAAATTACTTTTATTGGATTTTTTCCTTTCCATTATAGTTTATTACCAGGTATGGAATATAGTTCCCTGTATGCTATATAGAGAGTAGGACCTTGCTTATGCTCATGTGTATATGTATATGTATATATAAACTGAATCACTTTGCTATAAAGCAGCGATTAACACAACATTGAAATCTACTATACTTCAAATAAATTAAAAAAAATTAAAAAGATATGGTGTTTGTATGTATATAAACACAAATATATATATTAATATATTAATATTCTAACTGTCAAGAAGTAAGGCATTATATATATATATATACACACACACACACACACATATGCATATATCTTTTTTCTATTGCTGTTTATAGAGGGTATTGAATGTAGTTCCTTGTGCTCCATAGCAGGACCTTGTTGTTTATCCATTCGATATAAGAGTTTGCATCCGCTAATCCCGAACTCCCTCTTCCTTGGCAAACACAAGTCTGTTCTCTGTGTCTGTTCTGTAGATAAGTTCATTTGTGTACCGTTTTAATAAGTGGAATCACATGGTGTTTGCCTTGCTCTTTCTGCCTTTCTTCACTAGTATTGATAAACTCTAGGTCCATCTGTGTTTGTGCAGATGGCATGAGTTCCTTCATTTAGGGCTGAGTAGCGTCCCGTTGTATGTAAGTGCCACATCTTCTTTATCCATTCCTATGTTGCTGGACATTTAGGTGGCTTCCATAGCTCGGCTGTTGTGAATAGTGCTGCTGTGAACATTGGGGTGCATGTATCTTTTCCAATTACAATTGTTGTTTTTTTTTTTCCTCTGAATGTGTGCCCAAGAGTGGGATTGCTGGATCATATGGCAACTCTATTTTTAATTTTCTTTTTTTTGGTTTTTTGCCTTTTCTACGGCCACTCCCGCAGCATATGGAGATTCCCAGGCTGGGGGTCCAGTCGGAGCTGTAGCCACCGGCCTACGCCAGAGCCACAGCAATGCTGGATCCAAGCCACGTCTGGGACCTACACCACAGCTCACGGCAACACCAGATGGTTAACCCACTGAGCAAGGCCGGGGATCGGACCCGCAACCTCATGGTTCCTATTCGGATTCGTTAACCATTGCGCCACGACGGAAACTCCTGTTTTTAATTTTTAAAGGAACCTCCATACTGTTCTCCTTAACAGCAGTGCCAGTTGACATTCCTATTGACAGCATAGGAGGGTTCTCTTTTCTCCACACCCTCTCCAGCAGTTACTGTTTGTATAACTTTTAATGATGACCCTTCTGACTGGTGTGTGGTGGTAACCTCAGTGGAGTTTTGATTTGCATTTCTCTAATAACGAGAGGTGTTGAATCAAGTTTTCATGCGCTTATTGGCCATTTGTATGTCTTCTTTGGAAAAACGTCTTTTTAGAGCTTCTGCCCAGTGTTTAAGTGTTATTTGGTTTTTTGTTATTGAGTTGTATGAATTGTTTGTATAATTTAGAAATTAATTCCTTGTTGGGAGCATCATTTGCAAATGTTTTCTCCCATTCCATAGGTTGTCTTTTTGTTTTGTTTATGGTTTCTTTTGCTGTGCAAAAGCTTTCGATTAGGTCCCATTTATGTATTTTTGTATCGATAGCTATTGTCTTGGGAGACTGACCTAAGAAAACATTGGTCTGGTTGACGTCAGAGAATGTTTTGCCTGTGTTCTCCTCTAGGAGTTTTATGACGTCATGTCTTATATTTACAAGTCTTTACGCCGTTTTGAGTTGATTTTTGTGTATGGCGTGAGGGCGTGATTGATTGATTTGCATGCAGCTGTCCACCTTTCCCAACAAATACCATTTGCTGAGCATACCGTCTTTTCCCGTGATATGTTCTTGCCTCCTTTGTCGAAGGTTAATTGCCCATAGGTATGTGGATTTATTTCCGGGCACTCTGTTCTGTTCTGTTGATTCCCTTTGTCTATTTTTGTGCCAATACCATGTTGTTTTGATTACTGTAGCTTTGTAGTGTTGTCTGCGGTCTGGGAGGTTTTATGCCTCCAGTTTCATTCTCCTTCCCTAGGATTGCTTTAGCAATTCTGAGTCTTTTATGGTTCCATATCAATTTTAGGATTATTCATTCTAGTTCTATGAAAAATGTCATAGATAATGTCATAGGAATGTCATTAAATCTGTAGGTTATTTTGTGCAGTCTGGCCATTTTACCAATATTAATTATTCCAGGACAGGAGAGAGCAGGGGATATCTTTCCATTTCTTTAAATCATCTTCAATTTGTCATGAATGGGTGTTGAATTTTATCGAATGCTATTTCTGCTTTTATTGAAATGATCATGTGATTTTTGTCTTTTGTTAATGTGGAGTATTTATTACATTGATTTGCATGTATGGAAACATACTTGTGAACTTGGGATGAATCCCACTTGGCTCTCATGTATGATCTTTATGCATTGTTGGATTAGATTTGCTAAAATTTTTTCGAGAATTTTCGCATTTATATTCATCAAAGATATTGGCCTGTAATTTCCTTTTTGGTTGGTGTCTTTGGTTTTGGTATCAGGGTAAAAGTGGTTTCTAGAATGACTTTGGGAGCGTTCCCTCCTCTTCAGTCTTTTGGAAGAGTTTGAAAAGGATTGGTATAATTCTTTGTCTGATATAATTTCCCAGTGAAGCCATCTGGTCCTGGAGTTTTGTTTGCAGGGAGTTGTGTTTTTTTTTTTTTTTTTTTAATGGATTCTGTTCTACTTCTAGTGATCAATCTGTTCAAATCATCTATTTCTTCTTGATTCAGTTTTGGTGGGCTGTATGTTTCTAGAAATGAGTCCATTTTATTAGATTGTCCAGTTTGTTGGTATATAATTGTTCATAGTGTTCTTTTTTTTTTTTTTTTTTTTTTTTTTTTTTTTGTCTTTTTAGGGCCGCACCCATGGCATATGGGTGTTCCCAGGCTAGGGGTCCAATCGGAGCTACAGCTGCCAGCCTATGCCACAGCCACAGCAACGTGGGATCCAAACCACGTCTGTGACCTACACCACAGCTCACGGCAACACTGGATCCTTAACCCACTGAGCAAGGCCAGAGATTAAACCCCCAACCTCGTGGTTACTAGTCGGGTTCGTTAACCACTGCGCCACGACAGGAACTCCCCATAGTGTTCTTTTATGGTGAGGCTGGCCAGAGGTTTGCAGATTTTACTTACCCTTTCAAATAAACAGCTCTTGGTTTTATTGTGTTTTTCATCTGTTTCTTTCTTTCTTTTCTTTCTTTCTTTCTTTCTTTCTTTCTTTCTTTCTTTCTTTCTTTCTTTCTTTCATTCAGCCACACCTTAGCATATGGAGTTCCCAGGCCAGAGATCAGATGCAAGATGTAGTTGCAACCTAAGCCTCAGCTGCAGCAACACCAGATCTTTAACCCACTGTGCCAGGCTGGGGATCGAACCTATGTCCCAGCACTCCCAAGATGCTGCCAATCCCATTGCACCACAGCAAGAACTTTCTCTCTCTCTCTTTTTTCCTTTTCTTTTTTGGCTACCATTCAGCATATGGAGCTCCTGGGCCAGGGATCAGATCCGAGCCACAGCTGCAACCTTCGCCAAAGCCACAGCAACACTGAATCCTTTAACCCACTGGTTGCCTATCCTTTAACCCACTGCGCCAGGCCAAGGATTGAACCTGTGTTGTGGGGCTGCAGAGTTGCTGCCGATCCCATCACGCCACAGCAGGAACTCCTATTGTGTTTTAATCTCTGTTTTATGTAATTCCTCTCTAATCTTTATCATTTCTTTCTTTCTGACGACTTTAGGTTTTGTTTAATCCTCGTTTGAGATGTTTCTCGTTTTTTGAGGAAGGCCTGTATCGCTGGGAACATCCTTCTAAGGACTCCTTTTGCAGCATCCCGTAGATTTTGTATGTTTATGTTTCATTGTCATTTGTCTCAAGTTTTTTCTAAATTTCCTCTTTGATTTCATCACTGACCCATTGGTTTTTTAGTAGCATATTGTTTAGTCTTCATGTAATCAATTTTTTTTTCTCATTTCTCTTTCTGTGGTTGATTTCTGGTTTCATGCTCTTTCGGTTCGAAAAGGTACTTGAAATAATTTCTATCCTCTTAAATTTGTTGAGGCTTGTTTTGTACCCTCCTGTGAGGTCTAGCCTAGTGAATGTTCCATGAGAATGGGTATTCTGGGTTTTTTTCAATATAATATCCTGAAAATATCAATTACATCTGTTCTATTGTGTTATTTACGTATCTATTGCCTTTTTGAGTTTCTGTCTGGAAGATCTATCCACTGAGGTCAATGGGGTTTAGAGCCTCCTACTATTATTGTATTCCTGTATATTTCTCCCTTTATGTCTGTTAATGTTTGTTTTATGTATTTAGGTGCTCCTTTTTATTTTATTTTTTAATAACTTTAAGCTAGGGTTACCCATCCTATTGAAGGTAGAATATGGGATCACAGAACCACTTTTCATGTGGGGATACTAAGCACATGCTAACAATCTGGAAAACATCCTTCTGAAGAACGTGTTTTGGCAGATTTCTCTCCGACTTTGAAACCTGCCTTTGCTTGGCTTCCAAGTTCCTGTGGTTCTAGGCTTTTCTGCCAGCAGCCCTGCACGTCACTGTCCCCATTCTATAAGCTGATGATGCAGAGGCACTTACTCCAGGTATCTCCCCCCCCCCCCCCCGTCCTTCACAGTGTGTTAGATTTTGAGGGTCAGAGGTGCAGGGGTGACTCGGCAGGATGGTGGTCTGACTGGGCCTGGGTGACCCAGTGCTTCGGTGGCTCCCACATGGCTGGCACGTGATGCTGGCTGCTGGCGGTGGGCCTCAGTTCTGATCCATACTGGCCTCTCCACGGGCATTTAAAGGAGCTTAATTGTACGCATGTGATTCTGTTTTATCAGGAGGTCGAATCATTCTGTATATAGTTAGGCATCTCATTTATGATCAATAAAAATGTAGGTTTATCCTTTGGACTTTAGTGAGCAAAATCAGGCAGAAGTCACCAAGAGTTTACCTAAGGATTCCAAAAGCTGTTCTGGCCAAATCAAGTTTCTTTGCATTATTGACCCGTGAGGGCTGATCAGTCTTTCACGAAGGGAAGCCGTCCTTCCCACTAGGTGCCGGGAGCTCCCCTCTTCCAGTTGCGACAATTGAAACTGTCCCTACACATGACCTAACATCCTAAGGTCCCCGGAGGTGGAGGGCACAGTTACGCCTGATTGAAAACCACAGTGTTAAAATGTGGGCACACCGTGACAGGCCCATGCTTTTCTTAGGTGTCGTGTACGTGGGTCCGTATCAGACAACAGTGTGAGAAGGTACCTGGACAAGCAGAGTCAACTCAAGTGGTCATGCTGACCCACGCACAACCCAAAGCTTGGGCTACACTACCTCGGGGGCGGGGGAGGGTGTTGGAGTGACAGCCAGAGCTGCAGGCGGAACAAAACCAATCCAGCGCCTCTGGTTGCCCTGACAGACGTGGCAAAGCTTCTGCGTGGAAGGTTAATGAGGTTTGCTCCAAGGAGAGCAGCAGCGTACCCCTGCCATGTTCCTCAAAACAGCAAAACGAAGTAGGCAGTTCCCCTCCTGGGTCCATACCCCAGGGCTGGAAAACGGGGGCTCGGACCCCTCCCTGGACACCAGTGCTCCTGGCAGCACTAGGCGCAGTAGCCAGAAGGTGGGCACACACAAGCCAAACGCCCATTGCCTGTGAAGGGAAAGATAAAATGTAGTCCTTGCCTCCCGTAGAATAGTATTCAGCCACGCAAAGGAGTGAAGTGCTGATACCTGCTCCATTGTGGCTGAACCTTGAAAGCTTTATGCTGACTCACAGAAGCTAGACCCCAAACGTACCGTGTGATTCCATTATTATGAAGCGTCCAGAACAGGCAGAGCCATACAGACACCAAGTGGGCTGGGGAGGGGGAGAGGGAATGAGGCGTGACGGCTCGACGGGCACAGGTGTTCCTGTGGGGTGATGGAAATGTTTGCAGACTTGCGAACGATGGGCTGCACAACTCTGCAAAGTCCCGAGGAAGGACTAAGCTAGTGATTGTCTGCCCCATCCCATGCCGAGAGCTGACGGCAGCCAGAAAATCAGCATCCTTTTTATATTTATTGTGACCTTTGAGAGTAAAGAATATATTGGTCACTTAGGATGGAGCAGGATAATGTGAGAAAAAAGAATGTATACATGTATGTGTCACTGGGTCACCATGCGGTACAGTGGAAAATCGACAGAACACTGTAAACCAGCTGTAATGGAAAAAAATAAAAATCATTAGATATAAAAATAAATAACTTTTTTTAAAAAGACCATATTGCCTTTGTTAAAATCATTTGCCTTAGACACAAGCATTTTGCAATGACGTAAATTTTTGCCAGCACTGTTCACTGCAGTGTGGTTCTATGGGGTGTTAATAATGGGAAAATCAGTCATGCCCAGGAATTGGAAGGTTCAGAGTTCTCATTTTAGTTTCTTATTTTGAGCCGTAAACGAATGAGTTTTGACATGTTGCGTAACCAGCATGTTATTAACCAGAGTCATATCTCACCCTTTTCGGTGTTTATAACACACAGATGATGTTAATTACACTTATTGAGTTTAACAACTTGTATTGAGGGTAACCTTCAATTTGTGAGTTACCATCTGTTTTGGACCAAAGAGTAGGAATTTGGTACTGAAGCTTTTTTTCTGAACAGCTTGTAATAAGAGCTGTTTATGTATTAATTACCTAATTGAACGATAATGGATTTTAATGTTTTGCTTTTCAGGCAATTTGGGGCTTATTGTGGTGACATCTGTTCATATTTTGATGCCTTATGGTATTTAGCAGGCCCATCATAGGGCTATTTTGGGTTTACAACCTATTACTGAAAATAGTAACTTGCTTTCTGCTTCAGGTACTGGAAAGGAGTATTGTCTTCTTTTGTCTCCGCTACAGATTTTTTTTCGCCATGAAAATTTTTTTTTTTTTTTGGTCTTTTTTTTTTTTTTTTTTCCTAGTACCACACCCTCAGCACATGGAGGTTCCCAGGCTGGGGGTCTAATCGGAGCTGTAGCTGCCGGCCTACACCACAGCCACAGCAACGCAGGATCTGAGCCCTGTCTGCGACCTACACCACAGCTCACTGCAATGCTGGATCCTTAACCCACTGAGCGAGGCCAGGGATCGAACCCACAACCTCATGGTTCCTAGTCGGATTCGTTAACCACTGAGCCACGACGGGAACTCCGAAATGTTTTATTTTACAAGCAAAGTCAGTATTCCTTCGTGCCTGCTTCACTGTGATGCCCTTTAATTTCTATTCAAAGAGCTATGGAGGAATGTTGTTTAAATCTCATTAATTTCCTTCAGTGGTCGTTTTTTTCTTTAATTGTCCTGGCTACAACTTTTATCTTATTACGTCCTTGTGATTTTTTTTTTTTTAAGATACTGTAATGAAACTTAGGGTCCATGAACCTACCTATAGAATCCTTTTACTCGCTTTCTTTGAACAGTGTAACTATAAACATGACTCCATGGGAATAATTTACTTGCATCTCTTTGGAACATTTCAAGAGGTGCTGTATAAATTCACTAATAAGAAACATCTATTCATTCATAGTCTCGCTTGTGGATTTGAATTATATTAAACCTGATGTGATACCTTTTTATTATCACTTAAGACTGTTGAACAAGAATTTAGGGGAAATGGCAGGCATTGAATGTCCCGAGTACTGGAGTTGGTGGATAATTTAAACCCTGTGGGAGGCTGGATTCACTCATAACCAAAGCCATTTTATGAGGAAGAAGGTAAATATGGGTCGGTGAACGCTGGTTGACTGCTTAGTATTGATACCGAGTGGAAAAGCAAAACAAGTTTTTGACATGCAGGGTTATTTTATGAGCTAGAACCCTGGCTTCTTTAGACATCCATGCAAATGCAGCTCCTGGGAAATGGAAACGTGGAGAAAAAATAATGGAAAACTTGAGAACTATTAATCAGTGCGCTCTTCTGCTTTATTTTCGGGAATCTGGGGCAGGGTGGAGGGGGGATTCTACTGTTTCGGTGTTTCTATGGGCGGGCGTAAGGGTGGATAGCTGCACACAAACACGCGTGCAAGGATTATTGCAAACCATGCCCAAGCCATGTCAGTGAAGTTTCTCTGAAGCTCCTTTTCTTCTCTTAAAGGTGGATACAGTTTAACATATTGGTTGCGTATGATACAATCCCTACAACAAAGGTATTTCAGCTGGGCATTAAGTACCGAGAAATGAATGATAGCAGGGACGCTCTCTGAGCTAAAATCAGTTTTATTTATTTCGAGACTCTTTCCTTGCAGAATTTCTACCTGTGCCCGTAATACTGACTGGTTATTTTCATGTCTCCTTTTTCATGTTGCACATAGAACTGCCTCATCTGTGTTACATTTTAAGACCGAGATACTGAAACAACAGACTGTGTCAAGTTTGAGTTGGGGGGTGAGAAAGAGAAACAAGGAGTAGGTGCTGCCAAAGGTGAATAAGTCCCAAAGAATTTCAAGGTGTTTTTCTTTCCTCAGATCTCTCTGTTTCTCACCAGGCAGGTCCCGGCAGACGCTTGGCGGTTTGTACGTTCGGAGGCTGGGGAGCCCCCTGGTTCAGAGGTCCACACATGAAGTCACCCTGAAGGTAAACAGCCGCCCTCGATCTTGGTCTTTGACCTGAGATCTCTTTGAGAAGCAGGATTCCGTTTTGTGGAAACGGAGTAACACCTTTTGTTTAAAAATGATGCTTTGGGGAGGAAGCTGAGACCTTTCTCCCGGCTGAAGCGGCAGGTGGTAGGACATAGAGCATCATTAAGTCATCCTGGGTGGTTTAGTCGATTCTGTATGACGAACTGGCCTTTTATTGCCTCCTAAGAATTGGGGATACAGAACCAGCTATTAGAGACGTTTCTGGGTCTCACCAGGAGCAGAGGACACCTTCTAAAAATTAGTCTCTTTTGTTAACATTGTGAATTAAAATTAAGCTGCACAATTAATTATAATTGCGCGCATGAGTCTAGATCTATTTGGTTGCTGTATCTCAGTTCTGTGCTTTATTAGCTTCTTAATATGATTTGCATCTGTCTGCAAATTGATGTGCTACTTAACCTTGAAACTTATTAGAAGAACATGTAGCTTTCTATTTATAGATCTAATGAGGTGATAAGATATCCAGAAGAGCAAACCAAATTGCAGACGCACAGGCATCAAGAATTGAAGCCCACCCCCGCCCCCAAGAAAAAAAAGAAAAGAAAATCAATTTTCAAATAGGGCTGATTATAGTACCTACCACAGTGAGTTGTAAGGATTGTATAATAAATTAAAGTGCTCAGCAAATACCTGTCATGAAGTAAACAACGAATAAATGCTACCTTTTTGCATTACAAGAAAATGCCACCAGGAGTTCTCTTGTGGTGCAGTGGGTTCAGGATCTGGTGTTGTCACTGCAAAGGCTTCCGTCGCTGCTGTGGCACGGGTTCGATCCCTGGCCCAGGAACTTCCATCTGCCTGGGGACGGCTTAAAAAAAAAAAGGAAAGACAATGCCGCTGTAGGATTCTTAGTGGGAACCCTGTACATGTAGATTATACACCTAAAAATGAAGTTCAGGAAATTGGCACCACATTGTAAGTCAACTGTTCTTTCATTTAAAATGTGAAAAAGAAAAAAACGAAGTTCAGTAACTATGTGGGGAAAAAAAAGGGGTGGACGCCCATCCCAAACCAAAGCTGCTGGTTCCCCTTCCCATCCCCCACCAAAAAAAAGTGCTATTGTCTTTTGGTAGATGAGATTTGGGATTTCATTGTGTCATTTATTTTTCGTGCTTTCTGGTTCTTTGTTTAATTTTTTATTTAAAAAAAAAATCCTAGGGCTTTTTAAAGTTTTAAAAACACGAAGCGGGAAATTTGGGGAAGACTTTTGCTGTCTTGTTTGAAGAGAACCCATCCAAACTAAAATGGTAGACCTAAATTTAACCAAAGTAAGGCTCTTAGTGAATCTTTTTTGTTTAAGACCCAATATATAACAAAGTAAATGGGTACGATGGACCCTAGAAGAACCTGGGTTTGAACTGCGCAGGGCCGTTAAATATGCTTCTGTCCCGCACGGTCCGTGGTTGAGTCCACAGATGAGGAACCACAGACACGGAGCCCACCCCCACCCCCCGTCAAAACCAGGAAGTGCATTTCAACAACCGTGCAGGGAGTCAGACCCCCAACCACCACGTTCAAGGGTCAACTGTATTAGAATTTCAGTATTGTGCTTAAATATTTGAGAAGTGTAAGCTTTTTTTTAATTAATATATATGCAATTAATTATAGCCATTTATTTTAAAAATTATGTTTATTAAAAATCTATAAATCGGGGGCAGGGGGGTTGTGCCTGTGGCATGTGGAATTTCCCAGGCCAGGGATCAAACCCCAACCACAGCAGTGACAATGCTGAATCCTGAACTGCTAGGCCACCAGGGAATGCCCTGAAATTTTAGTATCGAAATGTATTTATTGTCACAATTTATTTAAACATCTTATTTTAATAAAATTTTACATTTTATGTAACATTTAAAAATTTAAGGAAAAGTTTTTCAATGACAGTTGATAGAATTTTAATAATAAAATGTATGTATTCCAAAATTTATAAAATTAAAAAATGTGTTCAGTTTGTGGCTGGTTTTAACGCGGCATCATGTTTTCAAGATTTGTCCATGCTGTAGCGGGAATTTTTTTTGTGGCCCGGTACTATCCCGTCCCTTGGCTCTGCCACATCTTGTCCCCTCAGCCCTCAGTGGACGGCATTTGTGTGGCAGGTGGCTTTCCGTCATCATGAGTAAGCAGCCGTGAACATTCCTGTGCAAGGCGTGTGTGGCACACACGTCTTCGTTTCTCTTGGGCGTGTACCTGAGAGTAGAATGGCCAGGTTGCGTGGTCACGGTGTAACATTTGAAAGAACCCTCTGACTTTGCCAGAGCGGCTCCGTGGTGAGTCAGTATTTTTTGCAGGGCGCGCCAACCGTGTTTGAAGTGTCAGGGGGAGGAGGAGAGGAGAGGTCCCTTGCTTGTCGGTGTTTTGACTGAGTGTGAGGTCAGAACAAAGGGCACATAAGCTGCTTGACCTGAGCACCCGCGACGTCCTTCTGTGTGGGAGGCACCAGTGCTGAGCTTCATACGTGGCGGTGGAAGTGTTTGCAGCCTTTAATAAGAGGCTGTGTGGTCTATACATGCCGTGCTCCCTTGGAACCGTGCTGGAGTCCCCCAGTCTGCTGCTTCTCCTACACGTTGCCCGCAGCGCATCCCCAAGCTTGGGAGTCACCTCGAAGTCATGCCTGTTCTCTGCGTTGGGCGCTGTGCGTCAGAAAGTGAGGGCTGATACCTGTCTCCAGGAGACGCCCCTAGTTTCAGCAGGTACCCCCTTCAAAAGCCATTCACAGCAGACCGCAGCTGTGGTGTTTTCTTGGCTCTTCCTTTCCTTTTTATTTGTTTATTTATTTACTTATTCATTTATTTTACTTTCTAGGGCCAAAGCCCCAGGCATATGGAAATTCTCAGGCTAGGGATCCAATCAGAGCTACCGCTGCCAGGCTACAGCCACAGCCACAACCACGCCAGATCCTACACCACAGCTCACCGCAACACCGGATCTTTAACCCACGGAGTGAGGCCAGGGGTGGAACCTGCGTCTTCATGGATAGTAGTTGGGTTCATCACCGCTAAGTCAACAGCGGGCACTCCAGCTCTTCTTTTTTTTTTTTTTTTTTTTTTTTTTTTAAGCTATTTCTTGGGCCGCTCCCACGGCATATGGAGGTTCCCAGGCTAGGGGTCGAATCGGAGCTGTAGCCACTGGCCTACGCCAGAGCCACAGCACCGCGGGATCCGAGCTGGGTCTGCAACCCACACCACAGCTCACGGCAACGCCGGATTGTTAACCCACCAAGCAAGGGCAGGAATCGAACCCGCAACCTCATGGTTCCTAGTCGGATTCGTTAACCACTGCGCCACGACGGGAACTCCCCCAGCTCTTCTTTTTAAAGTGGTTGGTATGTTGGCTGGCACCCCCCTCAAGTTACCCGGCGGGGAAGTGACCAGGCCGTCGTCGTCGTCTCCTGTAGAAAGGGGAGATCTTCAGGAGAGCAAGGTCGGCAGACGTCTTCTGTCAGGGGCTGGAGAGGAGCGCGCTGAGGCTTTGCGGGCGCTGGTTTCTGCTGCCCAGCTCTGCCCTGTGCCCCTAGAGCCGCTCCCTCCTGGTCCGCAGATGAATGACCGTGGCTGGGTGCCCACATGACTGTGTTGATGCGCACAGGAATTTCAATGTCCAACCAATTTCACGGGTGGCCAAATACGATCGTTTTGATTTTCTTTTCAATCATTTAAAAAATGTCGAAGCCGTTGACAGCACGCAGGTGTTTCGGAGGCAGCGCAGGTGGGAGTCGCGCCCACTTTGACCTGGAGAAACGCACCTGTTGTATTTCTCCCCCGGGTACCCGCGGGCTCTGAGTCGAAGTGCATCTGCGGGCAGCTCAGCAGGTCCGCCGCATGCTCGGGTCGGGATCCGCGTCGTGGCTGCTTGGCGAAGGCGCTGCTGGTGTTCAGGGAGTTGAAGCTTTGGGGAGTGTGCGGGCTGTCCTGCCATGCGAGGGGTGGCTCTGGACTCTGTAACGGCCCTCACCCAGGAGGTCTCCCTCCCAGGCAGTGTCCCGCCCCTCCCCAGGGGACATTGGTCATGCCTGGAGACACTCGGCAGGGAGAGGCGTGCTCCGGCCTCTCGTGGCGGGGGTGGGGTGGGGGCAGGGGTACCAGGGCTGTTGCTCGACATTCTATGTGCCCAGGGCAGCCTGTTGGCGGAGATTTCCGTGGTCCCAAATGCCCAGAGCACCGAGGCTGACGAATCCTACTCACTGCTACTGTCAGTATTTTATTTTGGAGTTTGATGTTACCAGTCTGAGACTGTGGAAACGTAAGCTGCAGAGCACTCGATTGCAAAACTGAGTTCTACATTTACGGATATAAACACGAGGCTCATTGGACCTCACTGGATAGTTGGGTTCGCGGTGTTTTTAAGTATTTTTCTTTTCAAAAGCTTTGGGGGGGGGGGGAGTCCCCATTGTGTGCAGCAGAAACCAATCCGACTGGTATCCACAAGGACACAGGTTCGATCCCTGGCCTCGCTCAGTGGGTAGGGAATCTGGCGTTGCCGTGCGCTGTGGTGTAAGTTGCAGACATGGCTCGGATCCCACATTGCTGTGGCTGTGGCGCAGGCCACCAGCTATAGCCCCAATTGAACCCCTTGCCTGGGAACCTCCATGTGCCACGGTCCTAAAAAAAGCAAAAAATAAATATTAAAAAAAGCTTTTTTGTTGTTACTCATTTACATTCAGGGACCAAAATATGCTTTAACGCCAAGGTCTTTTGAGATGCCGGCTGCCTCAAAGGGCACGGCCTCACCCACCTTTATATGGACAGAAAAAGCCACAGGGTTTATTTTTCAAAACTCTGGAGGCCACATTCTATGAGTAGATACCTCTCTTCTGACGCCACTCACCGCAGAAAAGGAAATGGTCAAGGCCAAAATAAATCCCACGTCTGTGGGTGAAAAATCGCAGTGTCTCAGACGTTTCATAACCAGCCTGTGTGTATTCCTGAAATTTGTTTGAGGGCCTAATGCACATGCTGGAGAATCTGATCCCAGCCTCTCAGGCTTAGAGACACTTAACATCTGTAAGGTAGTTTACGAACTAGTCGGAAGCATTAGCTTACAGACCAAAGTCGTTATGAAAACGGGGCGAACTGCTGTTAGGTGGGAGCCGTAGCTGTCAGTGTCTCCCGAGGCACTTGGCGTTGACATCATGGTAGGTGAACTTGAATGTCACTGTGGAGAGAGGAGACTATAAAAAGAACACCGTGAACTTAGTCTTTGCACACCGTCTGGCTCGTGATGCGGACTTTCTGAGCCGTGCTTTGCTGTTCCCAGGTGGAAGGGTTTCAGGAAGGCTTCCTTCTGGGTCCTCCTCCCGATCAGGCACCGAGGTGTGGGATGGGTGCCTTTTGCAGCTCGGAGGGTCTGAGAGAGGACCCGGGGGCTGCTTGGGAGGGGCACAGACAGTCCTGGAGGTCACTCCAGGCGAGGACGCCTTTCCTGTCACGTCAGCATCCTTCATGGCTGTGCACACAGGGTTTGGATGGCAGCCCCGGCCAGCCATTCATTAACCCAGAAGGGCAGCCAGGCACAGAAAGGACCCTTTCTGAATGAGCCCCCCCAGCGGGGGGGGGGGGGGACGGGGACTGTTTTTGATTCTGTGAAGAGCAGCATTCTTTTTCTAACCCAAGAAGAGCCCCCTCCTGTCTGCTCTCCCAACCCTGCAGCTTTATTTCCTGAGCTGAGTTGTTCTCACACTGGTGAATTCTGAAGACACTGCCAGATTTTAATTACATTTTAATGAATATGAAAGCGCGTCATGTTCACAGGAGAAAATTTGGAAAATACAGAAAGAGACACACTCACACACAGAGAGAAGTCCAGCGTGATCCCAGCCCTGGAGAAACAAGTGTGAGAATATTTTAGAGGGTGTCTTTCATTTGTGTGTGTGTGCATAAAAAAGAAAATTTAGCAACATGTGCATTGCATCTTGAAACCTACTTTTTTTCTACATAGCACTGTGTCATGGCCATTTTCCCCTGTTAGGAAAATTCTTTTGAGGACTTCACTTTATCACACTACTTTATTCCCATATTCAAAGGGCATCGCCACTGCTAGGCATGTGAACTCAGGTAGCAAAATTATAGTTCTTGGATTCTATCATTTTGACTCCAAAGTAAATAAATACAACTGTAAAGTTCGTGAGAAAAAAAAAATTAACTTTGGAGGGAATATTTTTCTTCCTGTAGGATAATAGTCACTTCGTTGGTACATGAAGATAAGTCCGTAGGAAAAAAACACAAAATTAAACCACCGGTAATGTTTTCACGTTCCCCGCCCAGTCTCTTCTCCTGTAATTGGGGTTCAACGCTAAAGGCCATCATTTATGGAGTCACTCCTACTGTGGTGGGACAACCGGAGCTTTCCGTGGCCAGGTTTCGGCTTCGTCTCAGTTCTACCCGCGGACCAGGTGTGCAGCGTGAGGACACAAGCCTGCTTCTCCGCAGCCCGCTGGTCCCCGGCCGATTATCAAGATGTACATGGAAAGGTGGGAACGTACATTCCCTTTTTCATCGGCACTGACCGCTGGTGGTGAAATCAAAAGAAACTCCGTTTACGTTTGTAGAGGAAACTCGTTATGGGGAAGCGCGCGGGAAGGTAGACCCGCTGCGTCCGGTCCGCGGAGCAGGTGTCCGAGGCCGCGGGCGAAAGTGCGGTCTTCCGCTGAGGTCGTCCGAGCAGCCGCTCCAGCCGCAGCGGCTCTCTCTTCTCGTCTGCGTGGAGTCGGGCCCCAGAGGCCGGGGCCTCATCCAGAACCGGACTCTAAGCCGCGGATTCCTCCAGCGTAAAGGCCCGCAGACTGAGCGCGGAGCCGAGACGTGGGCCCAACGCTCCTCCGTCCCGGGTCCCGGGGAGGAGCCGAGGGCGTCTTCAGAGGATGTTCGGAGAACGTTTCCTCCCCCGGCAGGTGGTTATGAGCGGCTTGGGCACAGCGGCTGTCGCCGGGCGCCGGCGTCCCCTCCCTGAGTCGGCGGGCGGACATCCCCGTTTCCCAGCCCCGCGCCCTCCCGGCGCCAGGGAACGAGCTCGCTTTTGCCCTTTCTGCCTTCAACTCCCGGAGCCAGCGCTGCAGGAGCTCTTCCGAGTGTGCCCTTGACAGTAGTTAAGAGTTCGTTGTTTGGGGGGCAGAGTCCTCTCCCTTCCCCGAGCACGAGCATGAGAGCCGGTTAAATGCGCCCCGCACATCCGCAAGCCCGCGAAACCCTGGTAGACACCGTTTCTCTTGCGTCGGAGTGGTGACGGAACCGTGATTAAGAGGAGCTTTTGCCCCTTGAAATGAAATCGTGCAAAGGAGAGATGCTATAAATAACGTCCCCTTCAGCTTCCCGCCGGATTTAGCCCCAAATGAGTATTTCGGTTGGAAGAGTTGTCTTTGATTGGGGAACCACCAGAACTGTCATCAGTCCGCACTGATTGTTTCTTCCTCTGCAGGCGGCACAGTGAGGGGGTGTGGGGGCCCCGCCTCGCCGCGCAGGAGGGCGCTGACTTCCTTTTTGCGCAATCCCAGGACCTCCCGTCGACCTAATTGGAGGTGCCTCCGATCGAAACTGGGTCAGGCAGGAAAATAAACACAGTTGCACTCATTAAGAACCCTTTCATTTCTTTCCTTTCTGTTGGAGGCGGACGAGGATCTACCGGTGCAGAAAAAGCTCTTTTATTCTAGAACTGGAGGAGGGGGGTTGGAAGGCCCCGCTGGAGAACGCAGAGCTCCAGCTGGGGGCGGCTGCGGTTGGAAAGCCGCTGGGTGTTGGAACGCGCCGGGGTCTCCGGGCGAGAAAGAGGGTGCCTGGGTGGAGCCCCGCAGGAGGGGCTCCCTACCTGCAGGTTGTCACCACCGGGGCGCCAGGTCTGGGCTGACACACTTGGGCGAGGGTGGTTTGTTCCTCAGGCCCTTCCAGGGGGCCCTCTGCTTTCGGGGTGCTGGTGGGTGGCAGAATAGCACTAATAGCTGCCCAGCCGCTCCTCCCTGTGCAGGCCCTGCCCTGGGAGTTTCTAGAAAGCGTCCAGCCCTCACCCCCTCTCCCACGTGGACCCTGAGCCATCACATAATTTGACTTTTCCTTGTCTGCTCCATAGAAGCCTGGTCCCTCCTGGAGAAGAAACTGCACGTAGTTGGGCTCTCTGGCTGGGAACTCATAGGCCCCTTGCTCTGACTTCATAGCTGCCTTCAAGGACCTTCAGGAGTTCCCACTGTGGTTCAGCGAGTTAAGAACCTGACATAATGTCCATGAGGATGTAGGTTTGATCTCTGGCTTTGCTCGGTGGGTTAAGACTCTGGCATTGCTGTGGCTGTAGTGTAGGCCTGTAGCTGCAGCTCTGATTCAACCTCTAGCCTGGGAGCTTCCATATGCCGCAGGTGTGGCCTTAAAAAGGAAGGAAGAAAACAAAAAAAAAAGATCATGTTCAAACACAGCTGAGGAGGAGGGGTTTGGGGGGCAGTGCTTAGAGCGGGAATCCCTGCTGGTCTCAGGGTTGGGATCCAGACCTTTCAGTGCTTCAGCCACATTGCAGTGCCAGGTCTGGCAACTGAGATCCCACGTCAAGCCAATGCACGCCCTGGCCGGAGAAAAAAAAAGGTCCTTGGTGTCAGAATGTGATCTTGAAGTGATTGCTCACCACTGGTTTTGTAGCGAAGAGGACCAGGGCGCCCCGCTTTTGGCCTTGGCTTCTGAGCTGCCCAGACAGGCAGATGCCGCACGGTAGCCCGAAGTGACTTCGCTGCCACTGAAATCAGAAACTCTGTGTTGCGAAAGACCCCCGCCCCCCAGAACTTGGAAGAGCACCGTAATACCAGCACATTTATGTATATGAAACTCAGCAGCAGACCCCTGGATTTAAAAATGCATGATTTTAGGAGTTCCCATAGTGGCGTAGTGGTTAACGAATCCGACTAGGAACCATGAGGTTGCAGGTTCAGTCCCTGCCCTTTCTCAGTGGATTAACGATCCGGCGTTGCCGTGAGCTGTGGTTTAGGTTGCAGATGCTGCTCAGATCCCCTGTTGCTGTGGCTGTGGTGTAGGCCAGCGGCTGCAGCTCCGATTAGACCCCTAGCCTGGGAACCTCCATATGCCGCGGGAGCAGCCCTAGAAAAGGAAAAAAAAAAAAAGACAAAAATGCATGATTTCATTCTCACATCTCTCCGTGAAAATTTAGTTCCTCTCTTGGAGAAAAGGGGATGGATAACTTTATTTCCCTGCGTTGTGAGTAGATGGGGTGAGATTTGTCTCAAGCAGTTTTTACCAAGTGAAGATGAGCCATTTTACTCACTTGAGTCAAAAAGGTGATTTTTTTAAGTGATATTAATCCAGTAAAATGACAGGCATCACCTCTGTGCACATTGTACGGAGGTCTCACAACTAGACACTCAGTTAATTGTTGGTTTCTCTTGATTTCGCCATGGTCAAACCCAAAGTGTTGAAGTGGCTTGAATGTTGCTGTGGTTTATGTTCAGTTCAAGGAGTGTTCGCGTCCGCGTATGGGATTGTCTAAGAATATGTGGCCACGTTTTCGTTCACGAATCACTGTAAGTCCTTCTTTTGGAACTAGTTAGGTTTTAGAAGAACAAGTCTTACAAGAAGTTTAAGTCATTGATGCCATATAAATTAAGAAGGTATTTTATTGGTGAGGGAGACTTCAATCCAATTATTAGATCAGTTTTTTAAAAAACATGTGCAGGCGTACGTCGCATGTCATGTGTTGCGCTTCAAAGACAGCATTTTTTAAAAATTGAAGGTTCAGGGCAACCCTTCGTTGAATGAGTCTACTGGTACCATTTTTCTTTTTTCTTTTTTTAGTTACTTAATGAATTTTATTACATTTATAGGTGTACAACAATCATCACAACCAAATTTGACAGCATTTCCATCCCAAACCCTCAGTGCATCCCCCACCCAGTCTTCTTTGGAAACCATAAGTTTTTCACAGTCTGTGAGTCAGTATCTGCTCTGCCAAGAAGTTCATTGTGTCCGTTTTTTAGATTCCACATGTCAGTGAAAGAATTTGATGTTGGTGTCTCATTGTCTGACTGACTTCACTCAGCATGATGATTTCTAGGTCCATCCGTGTTGCTAAAAATGCTGGTATTTCATTCCTTTTAATGGCTGAGTAATATTCCATTGTGTATATGTACCACATCTTCTTGATCCACTCCTCTGTCGATGTACATTTAGGTTGTTTCTATGTCTTGGCTGTTGTAGATAGTGCTGCAATGAACATCAGAGTACATGTGTCTTTGTGAGTCATGGTTTTCTCTGGATAGATGCCCAGGAGTGGGATTGCTGGATCAAATGGCAGTTCTATTTTTAGTTTTCTGAGGCATCTCCATACTGTTTTCCACAGTGGTTGCACCAATTTACAATCCCACCAACAGTGTACTAGGGTTCCTTTTTCTCCACACCCTCTCCAGCACTTATTGTTTGTACTTTTTGATGCTGGCCATTCTGGATGGTGTAAGGTGATACCTTCTAGTGGTTTTGATTTGCATTTCTCTAATACTGAGTGATGTTGAGCATCTTTTCATGTGTTTTTTGGCCATCCGTATGTCTTCTTTGAAGAATTGTCTGTTTAGATCTTCTGCCCATTTTTCGATGGGGTTGTTTGTTTTTTGGTATTGAGCAGCAGAAAGTGTTTATAAGTTTTGGAGATTAATTCCCTTGTCAGTTGATTCACTTGCAAAGATGTTCTCCCATCCTGTGGGTTGTCTTTTTGTTTTGTTTAGGGTTTCCTTTGCTGTGCAGAAACTTTGAAGTTTGATTAGGTCCCATTTGTTTATTTTTGTTTTCACTGTCATTACTCTAAGAGGTGGATCTGAGAAGATGTTGCTGTCGTTTATGTCAGAGGGTGTTTGGCCTATGTTTTCCTCTAAGAGTTTTATAGTATCTGGTCTTATATCTTGGTCTTTCATCCATTTGGAGTTGATTTTTGTGTGTGGTGTTAGGAAGTGTTCTAATTTCATTCTTTTCCATGTGGCTGTCCAGTTTTCCCAGCACCACTTATTGAAGGGGCTGTCTTTTCTCCATTGTACATTCTTGCCTCTTTTGTCATAGATTAGTTGGCTGTAGGTGTGTGGGTTGAATTCTGGGCTTTCTGTCCTGTTCCACTGATCTATATTTCTGTCTTTGTGCCAGTACCATATGGTTTTGGTGACTGTTGCTTTGTAGTATAGTCTGAAGTCCGGGAGCCTGATTCCTCCAGCTCCATTTTTCTTTTTCAGGATGTCTTTGGCTATTCTGGGTCTTGTGTGCTTCCAAACAAACTTTAACCTATTTTGTTTGAGTTCTGTGAAAAATGTCCTTGGTAATTTGATAGGGATTGCATTGAATCTGTAGACTGCCTTGGGTGGTATAGTCATTTTGATAATATTGACCCTTCCAATCCACGAGCATGGTTTTTCTTTCCCTCTGTTTGTGTCATCTTTGCTTTCTTTCATCAGTGTCTTATAGTTTTCAGAGTACAGGTTTTTGGTCTCTTTAGGTAGGTTTACTCCTAGGTATTTTCTTCTTTTGGATGCGATGGTAAACGGGATTGCTTCCCTAACCTCTCTTTCTGCTCTTTCGTTGTTAGTGTATAGAAATGCCATCAATTTCTGTGTATTGATTTTGTATCCTGCGACTTTGCCAAATTCATGGATGAGTTCTAACAGTTTTCTGGTAGAGTCTTTAGGATTCTCTAGGTATAGTACCATGTCATCTGCAAATAGGGATAGTTTTCATTGAGTGAGTCTACTAGTATCATTTTTCTTTTTTTTTTCTTTTTTCTTTTCTTTTCTTTTTTCTTTTTTTTTTTTTTTTTTTGGTGGGGGGGGGGGCTGCACTTGCAGAATATATAAGTTCCCAAACCAGGGGTCACATCGGAGGTACAGCTGCTGGCCTACACCACAGCTCACAGCAATGCCAGATCCTCGGATCCTTAACCCACTGAGCCAGGCCAGGGGCTGAACCTGCATCCTCATGGATGTTAGTCAGATTTGTTTCTGCTGAGCCATGACTGGGAAACAGGAAGAGCTCCTTGTGGCTGGCTTTCTCGCAGTGGTCTCCAGCCAAGCCCACGTTGCCTTCAGGCAGGCCTGTGTTGAGGTGAACCAGTCAGTGGAAACTCATGACTCTCTTGTGGACCAAATGGCGTGACATCCCTGGTTCTCTTGCAGACCAGAGATGATCTTTGTTTTCTTTCCTCTGCTGTTTACAAATCAAAATCCTTTAAGAAGTTAACACTCTACTGGGGTGGGGGGGAGTTCCCATCGTGGCCCAGCAGAAATTAATCCAACTAGTATACGTGAGGATTCAGGATCCATCCCTGGCCTAGCTCAGTGGGTCGGGGAATCTGGCTTTGCTGTGAGCTGTGGTCGCAGATGCAGCTCAGATCCTGCATTGCTGTGGCTGTGGTGTAGGCCGGCAGCTGTAACTCCGATTTGACTCCTAGCCCAGGAACCTCCCTACGCCATGAGTGTGGCCCTAGCAAAAAAAAAAACAAAAACAAAACAAAACCCACTCTACTGAGGAAAACAGCCTGATTCTTGGATCCTAACTTAAAATTTTAGAGAGAAAATGAACCTGTGATCCGAAGGCAGAGAGCTAGAGCTTAAACAGAAGTTTTCCTCGTTGGAAAAAAGGATGATGCCTAAAGAAAAACAGAGGAACTGACTAAGAAAAACTGTCTATAATCCCCTGTCTCTTGAGGCTCTTGCATCCTCATGCTTCACAGTCCTGTGCCAACACACATGCAGACATTTGTCTTTCTTACAGATGCCCTTGGGGAGGGGAACGTGAACCAGGCTCTGGGTACCAGCGTGTCGTCCATATGTATCCAGATACCTTCTCCTTAGAAAGTATCAAAGATCGGAGTTCCCGTCGTGGCGCAGTGGTTAACAAATCCAACTGGGAACCATGAGGTTGTGGGTTCGATCCCTGTCCTTTCTCAGTGGGTTAAGGATCCGGCGTTGCCATGAGCCGTGGTGTAGGTTGCAGATGCGGCTCGGATCCCGCGTTGCTGTGGCTCTGGCGTAGGCCGGCGGCTCCAGTTCCGATTCCATCCCTAGCCTGGGAACTTCCATATGCTGCGGGAGTGGCTCAAAGAAAGGCAAAAAAGACAGAAAAAAGAAAGAAAGAAAGAAAGAAAGACAATATCAAAGCTCGCTCGGGATGATGAAGATGAAATCAGTCCCGTCATTATGAAAATACAGTTCTGTAGAAGGCGTCCACATGTCTGTTTGAAAAAGCCAAGCTCTCCTGTTGCACCTGAGGGATCCTTTGTAGTAGCAGGGCCCTGTCATTAAGCGATACCTACAAGCCAGCTCCACCCTGCCTCTCCGGCTTTATGCATGGAGTTCACTTCAAACACAAAATACTTGGTTTTCCTCTATAGCAGTGGTTCTCAGCCCGCAGCAGTTTTATAATTTGTAGTATTTGGCAATGTCTAGCGACGTTTTTTTTTTTTTCATGACGACAACCACAGGGGGCGCGGGGAGGCAATACTGGATTCCATCATAGAGGTGGGGGTGCTGCTCAGCATCCTGCAGTGTGCTGGGCCCCCCCGCCGTGGAGACTCATCAGGCCCTACGTCAACAGCACGGAAGCCGAGAGCCTCTGTTGGTCAGGTGTTACTGTTTCTGGGCGGCCAGCATGACCGTCAAAGAGAGAAGGGGGTGGGGATGACATCGGAGGCCGTTCGGGCCGCTGTCACTCAGTGCCGCAGACGTCTTTCTTTCGCACGGTTCTCCAGGCTGGAAGTTGTCTGCATCAAGGCACCTCTGGTGAGGACCCCCTTCTGGGTTCACAGACGGCCCTTCCTCTCAGCGTCTCTCTCCGGCTCTCTTTATAACCCATTCACAAGGGTGGAGCTCTCAGGACCTCATCGCGTCCCAGGGGTACCGCCGGTTAACCAGAGAACAAACCTGACCCTAGAACTGAATTCCTCCTCGTCACTCCTGCACCCCCAGCCTCCCCAGAAGTCTCTGGAGAGCGGCAGGATGCTGCAGGATGCATTTTTGTTGGTGGTTCACTTTCTCTCCCCCAACTAACGTTCCCTGTTGTCATTTGGATACACTGATCTCATAGCTCCTTGTTGGCTCGCGAATAGTTTCTTTTTCAATTGAAGTAGAGTTGATTTACAGCGTTGTGTGCATCTCAGGTGTACAAGAGAGCGATTCATTGACATTTTTCCAGATTCTTTTCCATGGTAGGTTATTGCAGAGCATTGAGGAGCGTGCCCTGTGCTCCACAGTAGAGTCTTGTTGTTCATCTATTTTGTATATAGGGGTGTGTGTGTGTGTGTGAATCCTGAACCCCTCATTTATCCCTCTTCCTCTAGGCTTTTCCTGGTGCCGTCTTACACAGGAACTTCCCAGCGTCCACGTAGACATCTCAGGACAAATCTGTATTTTGAGTGTCCAGTTTTCTTTTCAATGTCTGCAAAAATACGGAAATAGCACCTAATTCAGTGACGTTAGAGAAGTATTTGTGCGTGGCAGAGTTCTGTTAACCACACAGTAAAATCTTGTTTCAAAGTAACATCTCACCACAGAGCGAGAACCAGCATCACCCAAGAGGCCACTGGATTAGTTACCCGTTGCCATGTGACAAATGACCCCCGAGTCAGCGGCTGGACACAGCCTGTTTGTTGTCTCGCCGTTTCCCAGGGCAGGGGTCTGGGCACAGCTTCCCTGGCGCCTCGGCATCAGGTCTTGGGAGGCTTCTCCACGGTGGCAGCTGGGCTGCGTCCTCGTGAGGAGCTGAGAAGGGACGGGTCTTCTTTCAGGGGCACGTTGTTGGCAGAAGTCGCTTCCCGGAGGCTGCCGCCGGGTCCCCAGGCCGGTCTCGTGATGGCAGCTCAGGGCCAGCAGCAGGGCCTCCACTCAGTACGAGGCTCCTGTGATGTAACAGCGCCAGGACGGACCTCTGGTCACCCCTGCCCGACGCCTAAGCAAGGGCGTGGCATCCACCTCCTCTGCCCGCCCCCTTCCGCTGGGCACAAGGAGTCACAGCAGGTGCTGCCCACACGGGAGGGGAGGGACGCGCTGGGGGCCGTGCGGGGGGTGGGGGGGGCTCCTTCCCGCAAACTTTCCTCCACGTCCCCCCGCTTGACCGAGCCCTCGTCCTTTTGTCTTTTTCTAAATGACAGAAACGGCATTGTCATTCGATAGTGGAGGATTTGTGCTGCCGTAAAGGTGCCTGGACCTGTGTGTCATAGACGCTGAAGGCACGTCCCCAACAGCCCGACCTGTCTGGTGTTGGTGACATGATTGAGAGAGGTCGCGGCCTGTCTGGGCCGCTGCCATCTGGAGGGAATGCCCTTGCCAATGCCTTCTCCATGGGTGGGTGGGTGCTACTCCGGTTGGCTCGTGTGCTCCCTGGGCCAGGGCGCTCCGGGCTCTGACTTAGGACTGTTGTGACAGGAGTCAGACTCTAGGTTGTCGTCGACCTCTGGCACAGAGGCTCCCTGTGATAAGGAATGTCGCGTTATCCGATCTCGCCTGCCCCGAGGTTGCCCCTTGCTGTTCAGGTACCCTAGGTCTCCGCCAAAATGATGGAGCAGGTTCTGCAGGAAAATACAAATGAAGTAGGTTCTGTGTGTGCTTCGGCTGGCGTCCTGAGACCTGGCCTCTCTGGAGAAGTGACGTTAAAGTGACACCTAGGCTGCCTCAGCTCCTCCCTGATACCTATCTGCCTTTTCAGGGCCACGTGCGCCCTGTAGGTTCCGTGACCGGCACGGTCATCATTAGACTTTTAAGAGCAGAAGGCGCTGTGATTCATCCTTGCTCCAGAATCACAGATGCGATCCGGACTGTGCTGGCCCTGCCCAGGGGTGTCAAGGACACTGCTAGGCTGGCATCAAAGCTACCGCCTCTGTCCCAGCCTGCGTCAGCATTCTAATCAAGCTTGGTATCACGCACACCCCAGGGGTATTTACCAAATAAAAAGTTGGGGTTTGGGAGTTCCCTGGTGACTCAGTGGGCTCGGGGTCTGGCATTGTCACTACAGCAGCTCAGGTCACTGCTGTGCCTCAGGTTCAGTCCCTGGTCTGGGAACTTCTGCATGCCCTGAGTACAGGGGGGAAAAAGTTTATTTTTTCATTTTCCATTTCTCCTGAATTTGTCTTCATTAATGTGGTTGGTGTATGACCCCATCCCGGGATTAGAAAATACACCAGCTTATCTTTTGAGGGGACGTTTTCACCTCTATGTATGTATGTTTATACATGTACATAATTACACAATTTTTATGTCATCACCAAATATAACACGTATCAGGCATTCATTAATTACCTTTGCATGTATAACACCCTGAGCATTATTTTTTTCAATTGTCTCAAAAAGAATGCAGTTTTTTAAAAATACATACGGGCCGTGTTTCAAAGCTGTCTTCTGCTTTCTCCCTGCACCTGTCTCACAGAGAGTGGCTCCCGCTTTGTAAAGACCTCATCGCCGCCAGGTGAGGCTAAGATGAGCATAACCAGTGACGAGGTGAACTTTCTGGTGTATCGGTATCTACAGGAGTCAGGTAAGAAGGTCCCTCCGGAGCGTGGGGCATCCCCTTCCACGGGCACGTGCACGGCCTCCAGCCACCATCCAAATTCCAGGCTGGAGGAGAAGCGCCCAGGACGCTCTCGTTCAGAGGCTTGAAGGAGAGAGGGTTCGGGGCCATCCCTTTACTGCGGTGCATGAGGGAACGTGTTCTTTCTTCCCGTGACGTTTCTGTTCACATGACGTCAGGTTGGAATTCAGGCCGGAATTCAGGCCAAGAGTGATGGGGACAGACTCTGAGAGGGGTGGGGGTGGTTTGATGGTCTCGGCCCCTGGCACAGGGAAGGCATGTATGGGCTGGTGTATACATATGGTGTATAGAGATGGGGTGGGGTGAGTTCGTGTTCTTGGCTCACACCAAAGGGAAGGCATTTACGGGCTGGTGTAATGTGATGTCTGTGTGTACGGAGGCAAGGTGATTTGGTGTTCTTGGCTCCCACCATAGGGGAGGTATTCATGGGCTGGTGTATGCATTCGGTGTATGTCGATGGGGCAGGGTGATTTGGTGTCTTTGGTCCCCGCTGGTGTATACATACGGTGTATATATGTGAACCTCCTAGATTTAGGACCACTGGTTTATTGAGCTCCAACACCCTCCATCACCAAAATGATCCTTCCGCAGCTTTCTAAAATTCGGGAATTGGGAGTTCCCGTTGTGGCACAGTGGTTAACGAATCTGACCAGGAACCAGGAGGTTGCGGGTTCGATCCCTGGCCCTGCTCCGTGGGTTAAGGATCCGGCGTTGCCGTGAGCTGTGGTGTAGGTTGCAGATGCAGCTCGGATCCCGTGTTGCTGTGGCTCTGGTGTAGGCTGGCCGCTACAGCTCCGATTCCACCCCTAGCCTGGGAACCTCCATGTGCTGCGGGAGCAGCCCTAGAAATGGCAAAAAGACCAAAAAAAAATTTTTTTAAATAAATAATAAATAAATAAAATGCGGGAATTGTTCAGGTTTCTTGCAGCACTTTTGATTATGAGCGAGACACAACTGTGGTTCGTCACGCACCGACTAAACGCGTGTTCCGGGAAGGAGCCGAGGGTGCCGCAGAGCCCGAGGCAGGACCTGGCCTGGCTTCGTCAGGGCTCGTGGGGTTCCCCCGTGAGTCACTGGACAAGGATGAGCCCTGAGGTTCCCATCGTACGATATTGGGGCTGCCCCAAGCAGTGGAGCTTAAACACCGTTCAAAGAAATGCTTGCGGATACTTTTTAAAATTCTGAAGTCTATTAATTTTTTAATATTATTAATTTTTAACATGCATTTCTAAAATGCATACTTAAAAAAACTTGTGAGATACCCATTTTAAGGCGTGCAAGTGGACATTAATGCAGAAACATCCTTGTACCCACCTCCTTCGGAACCTGAGACAGACACCGTTTCTAATGCAGCAGGTCCTGTGTGCGTGACTTCCTGCTGCTTCCCCCCCCCGCCGCCCCCCGTCTATGATCTTCCTGCATATATGATGGTTCCCCCCCCCCCCCGGGCTCTTACCTCGCAAGGATGTTTTTCTAGGAGACAGAAAGTACAGGAGTGTTAGTTGCCCTGCGTCCTGGGTGGCCTGGACAGAAACGTATTGTCCCACTGGTCTGGAGGACAGCAGCCCGAAACCAAGGTGTCAGCAGCAGCGTCTGACGAAGGCTGTCAGCCTCTGCTCCGTGCCGCTCGCCCGGCTTCTGCTGGTTCGCTGGCCACCTGGGCACTCCTCGGCTTGCACGGGCATCGTCCCCACGTGCCTCCTTCCTCCTTTCTGTAAAGACAAGGTCGTCTTGGATGACGGCCCCCTGCCGTCCAGTACAGCCTCATCTTAACTCCTTGCATCTGCAGTGACCCTGTTTCCATGTACTGTCACATTCGGAGATGTTCCCGGAGGGTGGGACTTCAACATAGGAACTGGCAGGGGACCCAAGTCAGTCCATACCGGTTGGTCCCCTATGTATTTGGCTTTATATGCTTGATGTCGTGCTATGTATGTTCTACAGCTTGATTTTTCAAGAAGGAAGCCAGTTCCCAGGTCACACCTCCCAGAGACACACGCGCTAGGACTGAGGGTGTATCAGCTCTGAGCCTGGGGTCTGGACTCTTTCAGGGTCAGCCTGGAAGGTGCAGTTCTGATCCTTGAACAGATTATCTACCCCATGGGAGGGTCACCTTCCCTGCAGGGGTAGAGGGGGTGTCTTGTGGAGGGGTGGGGAGAATGGTTTTCCTGGGCAAAAGGGATGAAATGCATCCAGAAGCATGGAATAAATAAACACCTCTCCCAATCCATGCCTGGATCTCTGTCCCTTGTGGCCTCAATGGCATTTTTTTTAAAGCTGTACCTATAGCATATGGGCGTTCCCAGGCTAGAGGCTGGACCAGAGCTGAGGCTGCGGGCCTGCAGCACAGCTTGCAGCAACACAGGATCCTTAACCCACTGATTGAGGCCAGGGATCAAACCCATATCTTTGGTTTTTAACCTGCTGAGCCCCAGTGGAAACTCCACCCAGTGGCCTTATTTGTGGAGAGTGCACGTTCTGTCTGCATATACTTGAGATCATTTGCATTCGCTGTCACCAGAGCATAATATAAAAAACCTGCAGGGCTTTACCCCCATCAGTCAGGTAACTCATCACCACTGCTCTGATACCTCAGCCTCGGAACGGAACCAGGGCACCTCTTGCCTGGAGAACAGGTGTTCTCCTAGCACGGATCAGACGGAGTCCCAGACATATTTGCAAGGAAAATTCCGTGCATCCAACCCCGTTGCCCTGTCGACTCCCAGCATTGACTTCGAGACTCCTTCCTTTTAGAAACACCTCTGCACAAAGAACGGATGAAGGCAAGAGTATGGTCAAAATGTGTAAACAGATCAGGAGCTGAAACTGCCGTCCCTCTGTTTGTGAACCTCAGGATAAGCCAAGGGCGTGTAACCCAGAGAAAGGCTCTCCCCGGTGGTTGGGCCCCAGGGCCCCAGGGCAAGAGCGTTGCTGGGCTGTTTGAATAAACACACCCCTCCCCTAGAAAGTCGAGAGACTTCCTTTCTTAGTGTGTGTTTACATGTCTCACTTCTGTTGATGAAGCTTCTGTAACCAGGCAACGAGGAGACTAGAGACAACAAAGTATAGAATTTCCTCGGGGCCGCTCGTATGTCCATCTCCTGAGCTGCTGTCCTAGTTTGTCAGGGTCCTTGGAGTCAGATCCCATAAGGATTTGAGACTGCTCTGCGTCCCTCTGAAGGCTGCACCTGGATCTGACTGAACATCGTGCGAGGACACAGTCAAAGGAAAAAATGCATAATGTTTAAATGTTCATTTGGAGGTTGTTGTACATGTTTAATCTGAAATCCTCAAGGTCTGGTTAAGCAGATATTTATCGAGCACCCACCAGATTCAAGGAGCACCTTCTCCTTGGCCTGTTAGTGTCTCCTTTCTAGCTTTGCAAAGAAAGCAGAGAGGAGTTCCCTGGTGGCTCAGCAGGTTAAGGGTCTGACATTGTCACTGCTGCGGCTCGGATCGCTGTTGTGGTGTGGGTTTGATCTCTGGCCTCGGAGCGTCCTCCTGCCGCGGTTGTGGTCAGTATGCTCCCTGCCCTTCATCACCTCAGTGCATAAGGCTGTGTGTTGCGATGGGCGGTTCCTTCCTCAGCCCTGCTTTCTCCACCAGAGGTTGTGAGTCTCTGCTGCCAAGTCGTCCTTGTCTGTCAGCTTGAGGTTGTGTGTAGGAGAAAGCGGTGCGAAGGAGGGAGGGGGCCGCCAGAGGGGGGACGCCCTGCAAGGAGGCAGACTGCTGGCTCTCTGATCCACCTGCTCTTTGCCTCACAACCAGGGATGGACCCATAATCTTCCATGCCACCATGAGGGACAAGTTCCTTGGGAGCAGGGCTGCCCCTGGTCCTCGCCATCTGAGCAGGTGCAGAGAGCCCTGCCCTGGCAGCGTCCTGCATCAGCTGGGATGCTTTGGGCTGCAAGTAAGAGCCTCCACGATGGAGCTGTCATCCCGGGGACAGCCAAAGGGCAGGGATTGAAAAGCTGCTTTCCTGAAAGTGTGACGTGGATCCATATCACATCTTCTCCAACTTGGGGAAGAATCTCGAAAATGGACGTGTTTTGTTCCCCTGCCCTCAAGAGGCAGAATTCATGTCATCTTGGAATCTTCTGTGGCCTTCACCCAGCCGTGCGTTCCACAGCCATTAAGGAAGGGGGCTCTCGCTGTTGTCACCGTTGGCTGGATGAAGCCAGCGCCTTGCCCATAGGCAGCGCTCCCTAGGGACTCCGGATTTGAGGCGTCTCACAGGGGTGCTCACGGCAGCCTGATCAGTGAAACTAGTTAATGAGCAAGGCTTTTACATTCAGCAGGTGTTATGTTTGACCTGCTGCAGCACCAAAGTGGCCCGGTTGGTTTTTGCATGAGTTACAGCAGGCTGGCTTGGAGGGCCGGGAGTCTGGTGGCCTCTGCGTTACAGCAGTTAATTGTGTGGTCACTTTGGCCATCTGGGCAATTTTTAAGAAATGGACTGTGGCAGAGCGTCTTTGCCACCCGGCCCATGAGTCCCCTTCGCCCTCTGAGTAGAGGCTCACTGCACGATGCATGCAGAAGCCAATACTGTGTCACCACCTTTTGAGAAAGGAAGCTTTCTTGCGAGGTCCACCTGCAAGGTGATGAGAGGCAGGGCTCAATCCATCTCTCTCATCCAGGGATCCAGGCTTTGGGCCAAAACTTAAGGGGTTGGGGAAATTTCAACCTTGGAATCTGGTTAGCCAGTCTCAAATCAGTCCATACAAGCTCCTTGGGCTGCTGGCAGCTATATTTTCTTTATTGGGGGGCTTCTCGCTGCTTTAAGGGAGGCATTGGCAACACTTCCAGCCTCTGAGTTCCGTAGACTGAAGATGGTTGGTTCAGGGTCATCCTATGAGGCCCGGGAACCCGTCTCGCACCTGCTGCAGTGCTGCCTCTGTCCCATTACTCCAGGTTTGATCCATCAGTAAACTATTGAAGTATTTCTAGTTTAAACTATTGAAGTGTTTCTAGTTGGAATGTTTTCCCTTTTGTATATAGCCAGTGTTAAATCTTTAAATGCAGTACAGCCTCAATTATTGAGCTTCCTCTCAAAATGGTTTTCTACTTGTTTTATGTAGCCAACCTTGCGGTACTGTATGTTCAGAAACAAATCTTAATGTCTCAGAAATGTGAGCTCATGAAAATAGCTGATTCTGAATATTTAAAAGTAAATAAATAAATAAATAAACTATTTAAGGAGGCAAAGCCAGTTTAAGGTGGCCGGTGTTTTACAAGCCCTTTGACGGTGCATGCGTTTCTGCCTCCACGGGCTTCTTCGAGCCGCTCCTCCAGATCCTGGGAAAATCATGAGTCGTTCCCACCTCTCTGCGAATGCAGCAGGGGAGGCCAAATACGGCAGGGGAGGCCGTGGGTGTGAAAAGTGAGAAAATTCCCTAAGTGAGTCCCCGTAAGCGCATTCACTACTGCCTCTGGACTTCCTCCCCAAATCCAGCTTATAAAGAGGGATTGCCCCCCCAGACCCAATGGGGTGGGCCCCGGGGATGCCTTGATGGCGCCGCCCTTCACCTAACCGGGGGTTTGCCCGCCAGGCGTTGCTGAGGCTCTGGAGAAGGAGCTGGGTGGGTGGCTTTGGTGATTGTACCAGTGTCTTTGGTACATGCCCCCAGCCAGCTCCGCGACTGATGGGCGGAAAGGTGGTCTCGTGGGCTGGTCAGCGGAGAGCAGAGGAGGTCCGGGGTTTGAGGCCAGATTTTCCACAGCAGTTAAAGGATGCTGAGACCTTGTCTGCCATGGTCTCGCGTGGCGACCTTGGAGACGACAGACCTGACCTTTCCTCGGGGCATGTGGCTGCTCCTCCAAACCCTCCCCACCCTCTTCTGTACCGTCTTTTTCTTTTTCTTCTTTACGGGAAGGTATAATTTTTATGCCATAAAATTCACCCCTTTTAGAGGACAGATTTCCAGCATTTGCCACACGTCGACTGTCGTGTGACCCCCGGCACCATCATGCTGTGGCACAGATCGTCCTCCCCCGAAAAGCACCCAGTGGCCCACCCCGCCTCGCAGCGCAGCCCCTGGCACCCACTGCCCTGTTTCCTCCTGGGGTTTTGCCTTCGTGGGAATGGCTGGCAAGTGGAGTCTTGCAGCGCGTAGCCTGGGGAGTCCGGCTCCCTTCATTCAGTGCCTTTGTGACCGGGCCACCCTGGCGCCCACATCCGTGGTCCCTTCTTTAATGCTGCGTCGTATTACATTTTAGGGATGCGTGGCAGTCCGTCTTTTGTCCTGTTCAGGACCGTCTGAGGTGTCTCCAAGCTGTGATCATTACAGCTAAAGCTGCTAGAAACACTTGCACCCAAGTTTGCAGTGCTGACTGTAGGTTTTCATTTCCGTTGGGTCTGCACTGGGCGTGGGGTCCCTGGGTCGTGTGACAGGGTGGGTTTACCTTGATCAGAAGCCAGCATGTCCTCTTTGGTGTCCCCTCGCAGTGAGGCAGTTCGCAAACGTCGCTGGTTTTATAGACTGGATGGGACCTACAGAGCCCTTGGGTGCCTGTCCTGTAGGGTGTATTGGAAAGCAGGTAAAGGCCATTCTCGGGCGTTCCTGTTGTGGCTCAGTGGAAACACACCCATTTCGTATCCATGAGGATGCGGGTTCGATCCCTGGGCTCGCTCAGTGGGTTAAGGATCTGGCGTTGCCGTGAGCTGCAGTGTAGACCACAGATGCGGCTCGGATATGGCTTTGCTGTGGCTGTGGCGAAGGCCAGCAGCAGCAGCTCCGTTTCAGCCTCTAGCCTGGGAAGTTTTATGTGTCCTCGTAGGGCTGAAAATTACCCTTCGTGGACCTGGCCAGGTCACACCTGTTGAAGTCCACCACTGTGTCTTGTGCCCAGATCCGCTGAGTGAGAGGGCGTCCACACACACACACACACACACACACACACACACACACACACACTTGCTCCTGACATAGCTACAGCTCCTCAGGCACTGCAGCTTTCTTCAGAAAACCCAGAAACTGCAGCCTGGCCAGGCTCCAGTGCATAAGCCCGGCCTCTGAGCAGGACTGTGTCCACTTGGGTGGGCTCCCGTGTGGGTGGAGGGAATTCCTGCAGGCAGGACCCTCGGTGGGGCAGGCGCTCAGACTTCCCGTGCGTTATGTGCTGCCCACCCAAGGCAGTGACGTCATGGCAACCTGGGGAGTCGTTTCTCTGCATGGAGTTTTCTGACATCTTCACGCCGTGAAGAACAGACCGAAGCTTCATGGAAATGACGACTACGGTGGTAACTACAACAGTGACCAAGAAACACAAGTGAGCAAGTGTTGCACTAGTGTTTTGTCAGGTGGAGTGTGTTACCAGACGGCATGTCCCCCGTGGCTATCATTTTAAACATTCTATTTTATTTTTTAAATTTTTTTGGTCGTGTCCATGGCATGCAAAAGTCCCCCTGGCCAGGGATCAAACCCAAGCCACACCTGTGACCACAGCAGATCCTTAACCCGCTGAGCCACCAGGGAACTCCATATACACTTTAGATAATGAAAAGATCTGATCATTACAGTAGGTGGTGAAAATCCACGTACCATCACAAATCACCAGGATGGTGGACCTCCAACTGGGATTGAAAACTCCTTCTGGGAGTTCCCGTCGTGGCGCAGTGGTTAACGAATCCGACTAGGAACCATGAGGTTGCGGGTTCGGTCCCTGCCCTTGCTCAGTGGGTTAACGATCCAGTGTTGCCGTGAGCTGTGGTGTAGGTTGCAGACGCGGCTCGGATCCTGTGTTGCTGTGGCTCTGGCGTAGGCCGGTGGCTACAGCTCCGATTCAACCCCTAGCCTGGGAACCTCCATATGCCATGGGAGCGGCCCAAGAAATAGCAAAAAAAAAAAAAAAGAAAAAGAAAACTCCTTCTGGAGTTCCCGTCATGGCACAGTGGAAACAAATCCGACTAGGAACCGTGAGGTTTCGGGTTCAATCCTGGCCTCGGTCAGTAGGTTAAGGATTCCGTGTTGCCGTGAGCTCTGGTGTAGGTCACAGACACGGCTCGGATCTGACATTGCTGTGGCTGTGGTGTAGGCCAGCAGCTGTAGCTCCACGAAGACCCCTAGCCTGGGAACCCCCATGTGCCGTGGGTGCAGCCCTAAAAAGCAACAAAAAAAGAAAACTCCTTCTATGGTAGAATTTACTCTCTGGTTTGTCATGATTTGTGCTCAAAGGCCTTTTTTCCTCTTTTTTCTTTTTTGGCCCCCTCCTCGGCACAAGGAGCTCCCGGACCCAGGGATCAGATCCTAGCTGCAGTTTCAACTTAAGCCGCAACTGCGGCAACAACAGATCCTTAACCCACTGTGCTGGGCTGGGAATCAAACCTCGTCCCAGTGCTCCCAAGATGCCTCCAGTCCCATTGTGCCACAGCAGGAACTCCAAGAAGCCAGTGCATTGTGCACATGTGTTGCCTGCATTAGCATTGCCGTAGAAGCTTCTTCAGGAAGGCGCATCAGTGGTTTTCGCAAGTGCTAGTCGGCACGTTAGACACGTGCGGTTTCCTAGAGAGCTGTTATCTGCACACAGTGACTGGCCAGGGAGAGGGAGGTGTATTTCCTTTGATTTACCTAAGTTATGAGTTAGGTAGCATCTTTGTGAATAAGGCGGAATGGGAAATACTGGGGACGCAGACTCT
Organism: Sus scrofa; assembly: GCF_054392235.1. Lineage (NCBI taxonomy): Eukaryota > Metazoa > Chordata > Mammalia > Artiodactyla > Suidae > Sus > Sus scrofa. The sequence continues at coordinate 9,504,356 of NC_139401.1, forward strand.
CAAAGTCCTAAATGGAAGTGACATGACATTTCCCATTCGTTTTGTCGAGCTTCTGTTACAAGAAGAATCACAGTGGTTTCTTGGCGAGGTGGCATGCGTGTGTGCCCTGCGATGTTCCCCGCAGGTCAGCGCGCTTAGGACGGATGGGTTAGACGGAGGAAGATTTAGGCGGCATTGTCTCTCCACAGCTGAGCGCAAGTGCAAATCTTAAGAGTGGTTCTGTCTAAACACACAGACGTACTATTGTCCAGAAAGATTACCAGGCCGTTTAAAAATCATACATGTCAGCGCAGCCGTGTCTTGGGACCAGGTAGGGCCGAAGCCTGTTTGGATATTCCAGAGCCCCGCTGTGGTGGGCGAGGCGGTCCCCACGGCCACAGGCCTCCAAGCTATTTCCACAGAAACATCCGACTGTGGGCGTGCACAGGTCCCCTCTGAAGAAGCACCAGGTGACTTCGAGCCTGTATAATCGAATGTATCTTCCGCCAGCCATCCGGATTCAAGAAGGTTCCCAGGAAAAAGAAAAAGGCAGTTCCCATCGTGGCTCAGCAGTAACGAAAACAACTAGTATCCATGAGGGACACGGGTTCGATCCCTGGCCTCGCTCGGTGGGTTAGGGATCCGGTGCTGCTGTGAGCTGGGGTGTAGGTCAGAGGCATGGCTCGGATCTGGCATTGCTGTGGCTGCGGTGTAGGCCGGCAGCTGCAGCTCCAGTTCAGCCCCTAGCCTGGGAGTCTCCACATGCCATGGGTGTGGCCCTAAAAAGGAAAAAAACTATTAAACAGAAATTGTAATTTTTCGTCTCCATTGTCTGTGGCGCTCTGTGTGTGTGGGAGATACAAGTGAAGCTGAGACAGTTTTCATTAGATTTTGCAGGTCACTAGCCATAGGGGGCCTAACTTGTGGTTTTTGTTTGTTTCAGTGGCTTTTGGTTTTTTGGCCAGGCGCACAGGATGGGGAAGTTCCTGGGCCAGGGCTCAAACCCGCCCCACAGCAGTGACAATGTCAGATTCTTAACTCGGTGAGCCACCAGGGACTCCTTGTTCTAGGTTTTGATGGGGTGTCCTCTGTATAATGGCTTCAAGTAGTAGCCGTATTAACTTGGACCTGGATCGCCACACCAATCTTCTGGGGCTTTTTTGCGTTCTTTTTTTTTTTTTTTTTTTTGTCTTTTTAGGGCTGTGCCTGTGGCATACGGAAGTTCCCAGGCTAGAGGTCAAATCAGAGCTGCAGCTGCCAGCCTGCACCGCAGCCACAGCAACGAGGGATCTGAGCTACATCTGTGACCTATGCTGTAGTTTGTAGCAACGCCAGATCCTTAACCCACTGAGTGAGGCCAGGGGTTGCACCCGCATCTTCCTGGATACTAGTTGGATTCTTGACCCGCTAAGCCACAGTGGGAACTCCTGAGACGCTTAGAAACAGAAAAAATAGTGAAAAGTCATCTGAAGGTGAACAGCAGCTGTCGTGTGTATATAGCACAAATTTTTGCATCCTCAGGAACTCGGGGGGGGGAGGGGCTCCCCGGCCAGCAGCTCCTGCGTAGTTGTCACGAGAAGCAGTTCTGCGTTTGATGGGGACCACAGGCCCTGGGTGGCCCATATTTTTATAGAGATGACAAAAGTCTCTGCAAGGCTTTTCCACTCCCTTTCCAGTGTTCTAACATGTTTTAAGATTTCCTCTTAAGGGGTGTTCCCTGGTGGCTCAGCGGGTTAAGGATCTGGTGGTGTCACTGCAGTGACTCAGGTCACAGCTCTGGTGTGAGTTCGATCCCTGGCCTCAGAAAGTCTTCATGCCCCAGGGTGAACCCGCCCCCCCCCCAAAAAAAAACCTTTAAAATAAAATAAAATATCCTCTTACAATCTTTAGCTTGCAGAATTCCATTTTGTGGGCGAGCTGAGTGTCTTAATCTCCAGATATCCTGAACGGGCACAAGGCCCTGCATGATCTCGAAGCCTTCGGCCTTCCAGAGAGGCCAGGCTGTCTCCCCTCAGCACTGCTGACCTCTGGGGAGGACCATCCTTTGTGGAGGGGCTGTCCTGAACTAGCAGATGGTGAACGGCATCCCTCTCTCCACCCACTGGGTGACAGTCACCCTCGCCCGCCCTCAGTGCTGGTGGACTTTGCCACACGCGACTGAAATGCAGAATCACCCCCCATTGAGAGCTACGGATTCACGTCCTTTAGCGGAGGGATGTTTTTCCTCCCGTGGGGTTTTTTTGGCAAATGGAGTGGTAACGGGGTTCTCATTTCCTCCCCCTTTATCATCTTCCGGGGCTGCGTGTGGATCCTTCCCCCGCAGAACTGCAGCGCCCTTTAAGCGTGGGCATAATGCAGCCCGTTTTTCTTGAAATTTTCTGGGGTCCTTTTCCCCTCGAGGAAGGGGGCAGTCTGCCAGACCATTCTCCAGCAGATAATAAAATAATGGGGAGTAGCAGTCTTTCCGGCTGGGCTTTTCTGGCTCCCAGTGAGGAGGTGCGATGAACCAGGAAGGAGGTGTTACTGCTCATCTTTGTGAATGACCGCATCTCCGCAAATGATGAACCTCATCAGCTGACGGATCGCCCGGTAGCTCCGCGGTGCGTCCTAGGACCCTGGGGTGCCTTCTTATGCAGGACACCTTTCCCAGATTCGGGACGTCATTTGAATGGTTCCACTCTCCTAATTTAAACACAAGTTCAGGGCTTATTGTTCAGCTGAGTCTCTAAAAATATTTTTGACTGCAGTGGCTCTTTTACAATGCTGCTGTGTGTCCCTGAAGATTCACGGAAGTGTTACGCTCATCCCCGTAGGTAACAGCAAAAAAATCCAGGTTATCTTGTGCTGCCTGGCGACTACGCCTGCTGCTAGTGTTTTGGATACAAAGTTACTAAGAGATGAACATCTTAAAAATCTTCCGCCTGGGAGCTCCCGTTTTGGCGCCGCAGGGTGGGCAGTGTCTTGGGAGCGCTGGGATGCAGGTTCGAGCCCCACCTGCGCACAGTGAGTTGAGAATCTGGCATTGCCGCAGCTGTGACTTAGATCACAAGTGCGGCTTGTGAACGCCAGGGAGGCCAAAAAAAAAAAAGAATTCTCCCTGAAGCAAATAAAGGTGGACGCTCGGTGAGGTCACGGTTGTGTTAACTGACCTCACTGTGTGATCCTTCCCCCGCGTATATGCGTGTGTCAGGTCATCGCAGTGACAACAGCACCTTCACCTGACACATTGCTAGAGCGCAGTGAGGCTGGGGGAGGGGAAGATGCAGCGGAATCGGTCAGTGCTGTGCCTCCGTTTCTCTTCTGTTCCTCTTAACTGTGGTGTACTTGGGTGTGCATCTTGTTGGCTCAGGTGTCTAGTTGCTGCAGTATCTTGTACCATCCTTTGTTTTGGAAGCCATAGCTTCCGTCTTTCTCCGTTACTGTGTAATCAGTGCAAACAAACAGAAGATGCAGGTGCAAACGGGCTAAGGGAAAAGGTACAAGGACCCAGTCCAGGAGAAACCCGGCACGTGCTTGCCAGTGTCCCCTCCTGGTGGAGCTCCCTGGCGGCACATAATTGTCCCGGGAACACATACAATGACTCGGGAGGCAGTGCTGCTAAACACCCGAGGCCCCCACCCCAAGTCTGAGCTTTGGCATTCAGGTTTTTATCAGAGGTCAGTCCCGTGGCCTCACAGCCCCTGCTAAAGGGGACAGACCCTAGCTGTCAAACTGCCTCGGTCCAGTCCGAGTAAACGGGTTAAGGTTTTGTATCTGTCATTTGTGTGTGTGTGTGTGCGCGCGTGCGCTTTATGTCACTCTTTATTTTTTTAATGTAATTTAATTGAATTCAATTTGATGGATGCTACTTGGGTTTGTTACCCCTAAACCACAACAAGACCGCCCATGTCACTTTTTTAAACATCCCTTTAAAAAACGTAAGGGTGGCTGAGGACTGGAGAGTGTGCCTCGCATGCCTTTTGTGTAGAAAACACAGCATCACCCAGGGTAGCTTTGCGGCATCAGTGACTCGCGCTGCTCCGCCACGGAAGCCTGCCCACGGCTCAGGATGCCACAGGGCGAGCTTCGGCCTGTGCCACGGGACGCAGGTGCTGGAAGGAACCTGAACTATGGGAACCGTCTCATCACAAAGCTTCTGGTCGTGGTGCTAGTTGCCAACCAAACACCTCTTCATTCAAAAAAAGAGTGTTTTCTTAAACCGCCCTGTGGATTTATTGATAAGTACTCAGAGCAGCAGAGCAGAATCATGGACAAGTCGTTCCTCAAATGTTCGCAGCCATCCCAGTTCCTGTGCAGTTTGGTGGTGCTGTCTTTTCTGAGTTTACTGCTCCAGTGTGTGTGTGCGTGTGTGTGCGCGCGCGCGTGCAAGTGTGTGTGTATAAAAGCTCAGGTTCAAGATTGACTGTTCTTGTGCTGATTAATTTGTCAGGGGGGAAAAGCAAGTACAGGAAAATCCCTTGAGAGCCAGTTGAGTGTCATGCGTGTCTCGCTCGATATAGCCAAACATTTTGCAGTGGTGCTGCCATCCGCAAGGGGCAGACGCCGTCGAAGAGGCCCTGAAGGCTCGTTGGACTGGCGTTCCTGCTCTAACGTTGGGGGTGGTAGGAAGAAGCCGCAGAGATGGCTCCTGTTTCCTTCTTTAGCTGAGATGAAACAGCCACTTCCAAGGTGCCTGTGTCCAAAGTTCACACAACCGTATGTTTAAGATCCGCCTGCTCTGAAATTCTAATGTGACCTTAAAAGTGTCGGGCTTTGATGTGTTTTATTTCCTGCCAACTCGAATTCCCTTCCTTCCTTCCAGCCTGCAGAGCGAGGCATCTGGACAGTCAGACAAAACACGGTCCTTTCTCGCCCACGTGTCTCAATGTCTTCTATGCACCTCTTCAATGCCCTTGTCCCCGCGGTGACATGCTTTGCTTTTCTTCCCACATCTGTGTCGGTAGCTGGTGTCATGATCCCTCTGCACATCTGGATGTCCATCCCACCCCCAGTCTGGGTGTCCATCCCTCCCCTCCCCTCCCAAGTCTCGGTGTCCACCCCCCACCCACCATCTGGGGGGTCCATCCCTCCCCTCTCCACCCCAACCCCCCCTCCCCAGGTCTGCGTGTCCATCCCTCACCACCACCACCCCCCGCACAGCCTGGGTGTCCGTCCCCCCATCCCGAGTCTGGTGTCCACTTCCAGCCTCTTCATTGCCTTCCATGCTGCTATTTTGGGGTGTTTGTTTCGGCCACGGCTGTGGGATGTGGAAGTTCTGGGACCAGGGATTCAGTGACAATGCTGAATCCTTAACCCACTGATCTACCAGGGAGCTCTCCTGTTTTGTTTTTTTCTTTTTTTTTTTTTTTTTTTTTTGGTCTTTTTGTCTTTGTTGTTGTTGTTGCTATTTCTTGGGCCTCTCCAGCGGCATATGGAGGTTCCCAGGCTAGGGGTCTAATCGGAGCTGTAGCCACCGGCCTACGCCAGAGCCACAGCAACGCGGGATCCGAGCCGCGTCTGCAACCTACACCACAGCTCACGGCAACGCCGGATCGTTAACCCACTGAGCAAGGGCAGGGATCGAACCCGCAACCTCATGGTTCCTAGTCGGATTCGTTAACCACTGCGCCACAGCAGGAACTTCAGCTCTCCTGTTTTGGATGTATGTCTCCCATGCATTCTGTCATGGCATCCCACACCTATTACCAGGGCCATTCCCTGACCACTGCCTCTACCCTCCAGAGAAAAGCTTCCTCTGCCCCATGGTCTTATCCCAGTTTAGTATAGAAACGTCAGGAGTTCCCACTGTGGCTCAGCAGGTTAAGGACCCGGTGTTGTCTCTGTGAGGATGAAGGGCTGATCCCTGGCCTTGCTCAGTGGGTTAGAGGCCCGTCGTTCCCGCACGCTGCAGTGTAGGTCACAGATGCGGCTCGGAGCAGGTACTGCCGTGGCTGTGGCATAGGCCCTGGCTGCAGCTCTGATTCCACCCCTGGCCTGGGAGTTCCCATATGCTGCAGGTGCAGCCATTTAAAAAAAAAAAAGGAAAAAAGATGGGTAGACACAGAAACGCCAGCATCACATTCACCTGTTCTCCAGAGTATCCTTCCTAGGAGCTCCATCTTTAGTCCCCTCGTCCTGACGTCTCCAACAGCCAGGCACCCCCCTGTATCTTTGTGTTACTTCTGTCCCCGCGGCTTTGCTGTAGTGACAGTGGCTCCCGCTTATACAGCCAGGCATGACTCTAAGGACTTGACCGATAAAACAGTTACCCCCTAAGGAGTGGGTACAGCTGCCTCCAGCACTGACAGGTGAGACACCCAAGGCTTGAGAGGGTACCAGCTTGGCCACGTCACACTGCCAGGAAGTCATAGAGCTAGGATTCAAAAACGGGCCCTCAGACTTCAGAATCTTCCATTTAAACGATTTTTCTTGATGCTTAATGTAGTGAAATTGATGTATTTTCTGACATTTAAACTCCATCTTCCTAGAATAAACCCCACTCGGCCTGGACATTTTGTCCTCTTCAGATGTCAGTGGTGTCCCTGAATGCTCTTTGTTCCCACCGTGGTTTACTCGTGTTTATTTTACCACGAAAAGCGAGGCTGTGCTCTTCCTGTTTGAATGTGCGCATCGGCTTTACTTTTTAGGGTGACACCAGCCTCATGAAACGAGATGGGGACTCCACACCTGCTTTGCTCAGACCCCGTCTCCTGAGTTAGGGGTCTCCTCTAGATGCATCTGTAAAAGAGAGAGAACACTTAGTCTCTGTTCCAGTGACTCGTTTCTCTCTGTGTGTGTTGCAAAAGCAGCCATCCAAAATACATCGTTCTCTTGTGTCCCGGGGGGGTTGAGGATCCAGCATGGTCACAGCTATGGCACAGGTTCAATCCCTGGCCTGGGAATTGCCCCATGCCACAGGCATGGCCAAAAAAGGAAGAAGAAGAAGAAAAGGAAAATGAGAATAGCTGTGTGTCAATAAAACTTTATTTACAAAACAGGCTGGGGGCCAGATGTGGCCCACAGGATCTGCCTTGCAGACTCTTGTCCGAGACCGCAGAAATTCTTTCCCTCCCGGAAACCTGGAGCCCGGCCTGTGTGGTGTGTGCTCATTCCCTGCCTCCTTCGAAGCTTGTGTAGCTCCCCCGCTTATGTAAATCCCCGGCTCTAGCTGGATTTCCCCTCCTCAGTTCTTTCGCACCCTCTGCATCAGTTTTTGCCATACTTGCATACACCTAAAAGTATTTGGTTAATATTTACTACCATTTTTCTTAAGGTGAAGCAGTGACTTTTTCCTAAATTTTCAAATAGACCTGTCCATGTGTTTGCCTGATGCACATTAAAATAAATAGTCATTAGATTTTCAAATATTTGCTCCTGTGCCATGTGAATTATCTTAGGTCCCATTGGAGAATGGGTGTCATCTCGGGATCAGAACAGTTGCCATGATTTTCGGTTCTATAACTGTCTCTCGATGGCTTGTCTCTTGGGTGGTGGCACTGCCCCAGGTGCCAGGGCTGAAAGGACAAGGGGCGTCTGTCCCAGAAGCTGATAAATGTTGGAGGTGCATGCCAAGGAGCACAGGAGAGGTGCAGAGAGAAGGAGACCCTTGGGCTGGACTGCTCGGCAAAGGAGGAAGATCGTTTGGAAGCAACATCAGGAGCCTGAGTTCACACCACGAGGCACAGCAAAGCCCAGTGTGTTTAGGAAGGAGGGACAAAGGCGACAGGATGAGAGGGCAGAGGAGGAAATACTGGCACACTGGGTTGGCAGAGGAGAAAATACTGGCACTTGGACGCCAGGCTGTCCAAGGGGGACCCACTGATTCGTTTTTGAAGGTAAATCTGGAGACCACGTGAGTAAAGGATGACACATCTGCTCAGAGAAGCTTGAGAATCAACCACAGTGCTGGCTGTGGAGACCACTGAGCCATCGCAGGAAATGCTTGTATTGTATTAAGAACGAACAGGGGTGCAGAATTCTAGGACCATAACAATTACAGGTAATAATGAATTTGCCCAGGAAAGAGCAACTGCAGGAAGCCCTCCCGTGTGACAACGGCTGTTGTGTTGGGTGTATAATGTGTGACTTATTATCCCTAACCTTCCAATTGCTTTCTCTCTTTTCCCCCCAAGTCATATGATAGTTTTTAGTGTTCCTTTTTTCTTCTCTTTCTTCTTCTTCTTGCTTTTTTTTCTTTTTCGGCCACACCTGCTGCCTATGGAAGGTCTCAGGCCAGGGATCAGGTTGGAGCCACAGCTGTGACCTTTGCCACCACAGCTGCTGCAACGCTGGATCCTCAACCCACTGCAGCAGCGCAGGAATTGAACCCACACCTCCACAGAGACAACTCGGATTGTTAACCCACTGCGCCCTAGCAGGAACTCCATTTTTGGTGTGTTTTGTTGTTGTTGTTTTAAAGATTTTTATTTTTTTCTACTATACTTGGTTTACCGTGTTCTGCCAATTTCTGCTGTGCAGCAAAGTGACCCTGTCATACATGGGTATATATGCCTTCTTTGGAACTCCGTTTTTTCACTGTAACTTTGGGTGGTGCTGTCCCCACTGTCAATCTCCAGGTTGGCAGCCTCGCTCATCTTGCACCACTCGCACAGCTGTCGAATCCAAAAGTCACGAGGGTTCCGCGCTGTCGGGGCAGTGGTGCCAGGAGGAGCTGGAGCTGAGGTCTGGGCGAGCAGCCCCGTCTCCAGACCCTGGGAGCTGCCTGCCGGGAGGAAGTAGCAGCCTTGCTTTAGAAGCTGACTAGTGTCCTCTTCTCCCACGTTTAGGGGGCGTTGAAAGCCTGGTCAGGGGCCTGCGCTTGCCTCACCCCCCACCCTGAGGTCCACGCTGGATGTGAGAAGGGAAACCCTGTTTTAACGCGGTCCTGCTGGTATTTCTTGGGGGCACCGTCCGAGACGCTTGTGCATTTGACATGAAATCCAGTGTCACGGCGGCTGAGCGAGAACAGGTCTGCGGCACAGAAAGCCGCGCTGCCCGCGGGCGGTTTTCTGTGGCAACATTTCAGAGAATGAGGGCAGAAGGCAAGGGCTGGGTCTTGAGGATGTTTCTTTTTTTAAGATAAACACATGGAAATGTTAAGTGGATCAGAATGTGTGCAGTGATGCAGACGCCGCGATCCGAAAGAACCTCAGCACGCGTGGGTGCTTTTTCCCGTGGATGAACCTGGAGGTTCCAGTTAGGAACTGCTCCTCGGGCAGAAAATGTAATCCTCGGGTGAGACTAATCCATCCCTTCCAAAGAGAAGTGAGCCGATGATAAATGAGCCTCGCAAAAATGAGAGCGCGATTCCTTATTCTTCCGCCTTTTCTGTTTGCAGCTTCTATCGTGTGTGCGCGCACGCGTGCGTGTGTATGTGTGTGTGTGTGTGTGTGTGTTCTCCTGTTTGATTCATTTGATCCAGCTACCACATCACCACTCCCGGCCTCCCTTCCATCTTTATTTTTATTGGTACCCTCCCCGCCCCCACCCTGAGTCACCCTGTCCCCACCTGGAAAGGAAAGCGGGCAGCTGTCCAGGCAGCGGCAGTTCTCTGGGGGAAGGAAACCTTTATGATCCAGGAAGCACAGGAGATGCTGCACTGGCTTCGCCAGCACGGGGATGCTCCAGAGCCAAGGAAGTGCTGCGTGGACACCAGCAGTCCACCGTCTTGGGTTCAGAATGACGCCGTTGTCCAATCCCTTCTCCATAGCCAGGTGGACTGGATGAGTGCGTTGGCCAGGGGCAGCTTGGCATTCATGAATCGTCGAGCTGGACCGGTGGCCAGAGTGGGTGACCTGTCTCTCTCACAAGGCAGCTTTGGCGGGTGCACGGAAACCACATCCCAAACCCGCCAGCCGCGCGCTCGAGCATCTGTGTCTTCAGTTCCTGTCCGGCAGGGGGCGTGCCTGCCTGGCACTCCTGCCACCTTGTAAAGACATCGTCTCCGTTCCCTTCTCTCTATTTCTCAGCATTCTGACCGTGCACAGGATAAGGTTTCTGAGGCCCTGGGGGCATGGCGAGGCCCCTTGCTGCGGGAATTGTAAATGACAGATTCTTCTTTCAGGGGCCTTAATCGTTCTGTGTCGTCACTCACTCACCTCCATGAGTTAAGATCTTGTGTGTCTTACAACCACTATGGAAAACAGGGTGGAGGTGCCTCAGAAAACTAAATACAGAACTACCATGTGACCCAGCAGTCCCTCTTTGGGGCATATATCCAGACAAAACTTCCCTTGAAACAGCATATGCACCCATATGTTCACTGAAGCATATTCACAATAGCCAAGACATGGAAACAACCTAAATGTCCATCGTCAGATGAATGGAATAAGATGTGATGTATATACACGAGGGAATACTACTCAGCCATCAAAAAGAACAAAATAGGGAGTTCCTGTCATGGCGCAGTGGTTAATGATCCAACTAGGAACCATGAGGTTGCGAGTTCGGTCCCTGCCCTTGCTCAGTGGATTAATGATCCGGCGTTGCCGTGAGCTGTGGTGTAGGTCACAGACGCGGCTCAGATCCCGCGTTGCTGTGGCTCTGGCGTAGGCTGGCAGCTACAGCTCTGATTCGACCCCTAGCCTGGGAACCTCCATATGCCGCGGGAGCGGCCCAAGAAATAGCAAAAAGACAAATAAGATAAAATAAAATGCCACATCTTTAAAAAAAAAAAAAAAAAAGAACAAAATAGTGCTATTTGCAGCAACATGGGTGGAACAAGAGACTCTCCTACGAAGTGAAATGTCAGAAAGAGAAGGACAAATACCATATGCTATCACTTCTATCTAGAATCTAGTATAAGGCACAAATGAACCTTTCCACAGAAAAGAAACTCACGGACTTGGAGAACAGACTTGTGGTTGCCAAGGGAGAGGGGAAGGGAGTGGGTCAGACTCAGAATCTGGGTTAATATATGCAAGCTATTGTATTTAAGTGGATAAGCAATGCGATCCTGCTGTGTAGCACCGGGAACTGTATCCAGTCCCTCATGATGGAGCAGGATGGAGGATCATGTGAGAAAAAGAATGTATGTATGTATGTGTGACTGGGTCACTGGGCTGTACAGTAGAAAACTGACAGAACACTGTAAACCAGCAATCATGGAAAAAATAAAAATCATTTACAGTAAGATAAAATCCTGTGGGTTTGACTGAGACAGTGAGGTCATTCTTTCCTCGATGTAGACTTTGAGACTGGAAAGGGACCTCGGAGGCCCCCTCATTCCACCTGCTCGTTGGTCATGGAGGCAGGTGAGGGCCGGCTCGGCCTCGGGCACCTGGCGAAGTGCCCTCTCCATCAGCAAAAGGAACCCGCACCAAACTCCACCACCGCCTCTGCTCTTGTCTCCTCCACCACCGCCTCTGCTCCTGTTTGTTTGCTGTCCCTTGTTCCTGACACAGGTCTCTTTATACAGTTCACCGTTTGCTTTTTCACACGGAAACCATTTAGCTAAGTTTTCAAAATGTAGACCTCATTTGCAACGTATTTTGTTGGAAATTGACATATAAATGGTGTTACCTGATGAGATGATTTTCCTCCTTTTGAAGAGTGCTGCCATGTGGAATCATTTAGAGGTTTCCGAACACGTTTCAGCAGTCTGTGGTGTGTGGGTTCAGAGCATGCACTTGCTCTGATGGCCACTCGCTGGCCTTTTGCTGTCAGGGAATCTCTTAACGGCTCTGTGACTCAAGTTCCTGCATCTGTAAGAGGGATTTTTTTTTTTTTTTAATTGAAGTGTAGTCGGTTTACTGTTGTGTTAATTTCTGCTGCTCAGCAAAGTGATTCAGTTATAGGTGTAGACCGTCTGCTTTTAATATGCGTTTCACTTTGTGGCTCAGGGGTAACGAACCTCACTGGCATCCATGAGGATGCAGGTCTGATCCCTGACCTCACTCAGTGGGTTAAGGATCCTGCGTTACCGTGAACTGTGGTGTAGGTCTCAGACACGGCTCGGATCTGGCATTGCTGTGGCTGTGGTGTAGGCTGGCAGCTACAGCTCTGATTAGACCCCTAGCCTGGGAACCTCCATATGCCACGGGTGCAGCCCTAGAAAAGCAAAAATAAATAAATAAATAATTCTTCTTAAATAATGTGATTGTTGTTTAACGCTACCAGGCCATCTTTGGTGTTCTAAGACTGTTCCTTGTGTGACCATCATTTTCGTCTAAAAGCTGTTTTCCTTCTCTTGGGCCATTGTACCTCAATCCTTTGTTCCTGTCCTTCCTGCGGTCTTTTATTCTGAAAATAATGAGGCCTCAGTTTCATGCACCTTTTTTTTTTTTTTTGGGGGGGGGGCCTTTTTGCCTTTTCTAGGGTTGCTCCTGTGACATACACCACAGCTTACGGCAACGCCAGATCCTTAACCCACCGAGCAAGGCCAGGGATCGAACCCGCAACCTCATGGTTCCTAGTTGGATTCGTTAACCACTGCGCCACGATGGGAACTCCTCATGCTCTTTCTCATCACCCTTCCTTCATAGCCGCCTCTCCCCGTCTCTTGGCCGTTGTGTCAATCCACCTCGAGCCCCAGCGGCTGTGCGGAGAGCGTGCTCTGTGTTCTAAAGTCCATCAAGGTGGGCTTCTGCCTTCGAGGAGCCTCAGTCTGCTGAGGAGCCCCGAGGTGAGCGGGCACGCGGGGAGAGCTGCCCTGTGCTCCGCACAGGGCCGGGCCCGGACGGCTTCCGTGGAGGAAGGATGCCTGGCGGTGGCCGTGGGGACTGAGCAGGGGCAGTGCTGCTGCCCGGGGAATTGAGCGGCAGGGTGCGTCAGCCTCCCACTGTCCGCACCGGGCACCGGGTCCTTCTTTGGCTTGGAGAGCCATCCTGAGCAGCCTCCGTGAACCAGGTGCCAGTAGCCCCACGTATAAACGCCCTGTGACAGGCAAAAGTATTTCTAGGAGTTCCTGTTGTGGCTCAGTGGGTTTTGAACCCAACTAGTGATCCATGAGGATGCGGATTCGATCCCTGCCCTCGCTCAGTGGGTTAAGGATCCGGCGTTGCTGTGAGCTGAGGTGGAGGTCACAGATGTGGCTCAGATCTGGCGTGGCTGTGGCTGCAGTGTAGGCTGGCAGCTGCAGCTCCAGTTCAACCCCTAGCCTGGGAACTTCCATGTGCTGCAGGTGCAGCCCTAAAAAAGCAAATACATAATTAAATAAATTCCAGGAGTTCCCGTCGTGGCGCAGTGGTTAACGAATCCGACTAGGAACCATGAGGTTGCGGGTTCGGTCCCTGCCCTTGCTCAGTGGGTTAACGATCCAGTGTTGCCGTGAGCTGTGGTGTAGGTCGCAAACGCCACTTGGATCCCACGTTGCTGTGGCTCTGCTGTAGGCCGGCAGCTACAGCTCCGATTCGACCCCTAGCCTGGGAACCTCCATATGCCGTAGGAGCGGCCCAAGAAATAGCAAAAAGACAAAAACAAACAAACAAACAAACAAACAAACAAAAAAACCAAAAAAAAAAAAAGAATAAATAAATTCCAGATTCTGCCCAGTGTCTTCCTCTGGAGCCCAAAGTCCCTCTCACTTGAAGAACCACAAACCGCTGTTCTAGACCAAGAGTCCAGACTACAGCAACGGCACCGAGGTGAGGCGGTGAGAGTTGGCCCAGGCTGAACACAGAGTGAGAGGGTCAAGGGCCATGCCCAGGCCTGTGAGCCCTAGGCTGCTTTTGAGGAGGGTGAGTACCAGGCTCCTGGTGGCGAATCAGCAGAGCTGCTGTGATGGTGTCATGCTCCACTGAATAGCACCTGTAGAGCTTGGGTGCTGCTGCCTGGCACAGAGGGAGCGCTCAGGAAATGCCAGGCGCTGCTGTTACTGCCCTTGCTTCAGACAGAGTAGAAGCAGAGCGTTTTAGAGTCTTCAGCTGCTGGAACAAAAATACCTCCAGGGAGTGGCTTAGGAAAGATAAACATGGGTTTCTCGCTGTTCTGGAAGCCGAGGAGCCCAAGGTGCCAGCAGATTTGCTGTGGCCTGGTACACAGCCGGGAATGTGTTGTGGGAAGAATTTTCGATTTACCTACAGATATAATTGTGGAGTAAATTTTTGCTCACGTTAAGTGTGTGTATCTTTGGGGGGGGTGCGTGTGTGCATGTGTTTAAGATCAGATTGGCACACTTTTCCTGTAAAGGAGCATGTGGTACATATCTTTGACTTTATGGGCCGTACTCAGCTTTGCCTTTGCAGTGTGGAAAAAGCCACAGACAGCACATCAACCCGTGAGCATGGCTGTATTCCACCAAAACTTTATTTGCACAACAGCAAGATCCTATCAGACAGCACAGGGACTATATCCAGTCTCTTGAAAGATAATATAAGAAAAGGAATGTGTAGGAGTTCCCGTTATGGCTCAGCGGTAATGAACCCGACTAGGATCCATGAGGATGCAGGTTCCATCATAGCCTCACTCAGCGGGTTACGGATGCAGCGTTGCTGTGAGCTGCAGGAGACGTGGCTCAGATCCCGCGTGGCAGTGGCTGTGACGGAGGCTGGCAGCTGCAGCTCCACTTCAACCCCTAGCTGGGGACTTCCATAGGCTGCCGGTGCGACCCTAAAAAGAAAAAAAACAAAAAGAAAACACAGACTTTATTTTCACACAGGCGGTGTGAGCCCCAGCTTGCCTGTCCCCGACCTAGACAGTTTTCATAGCGAGCCCACTGGCTTGGGGTGGCTGTCAGTATTTCAAGTATCAAGTCCATTAAATACTTAGTATAAGCGTCTGTGTTGAATACCTCAGTTCGGTGCCCTTGGTATTTGTTCCAGCTGAAAATGCAGAACCAACGAACGGCCCTGCGGCCGGAGTAGGACATGATCTGCTGAATAAGCACTGTTTGGAGGGTCAGGGAGGGATCATTTAGCAGGTTTTGCTGATGCATCAGGCCAACATGAACCGGGCAGGATGGTTCGCTGCACAGCTCAAATGGTGTGTGAAGCCGTTTGTGAAAGGGCTGTGGTTTAGTGGCTTTGCAAGAAACAAAGCATGTATTTGGTTTGTTGTAAATCTATTTTTATTGCCTAGTTGGAGGCACATTCATGCACTTGCTGCTCTCCTCTCTCACGAGACGAGAGCACCTTTCACCCCAGATGGAAAGGATTTTACCCTTCGAGGCCTTTTTTTAAATTTTTTGAAACATATCTTGTTTTTATTGACGTCTAGGTGCTTTACAATATTGTAGTTTCACGTGTACAGCAAAGTGATTTGATGACACGTCGGTATATATGTTGACATTCTTTTTTATCCTGTTCCATTATTATTCCAGTTCCTTGTGCTATACGGTAAATCCTTGTTCATCTGTTTGATATATTGTAGTGCATAGCTTTTAATCCCATTTTCCCAATTTATCCCTTCCCCCTGCCTTTCCCCTTTGGAAACCATAGTTTTGTTCTCTAAGTCTATGAATCTGTTTCTGTTTTGTAGATAAGTTCATTTGTGTCATACTGTAGATTCTACATATGAGTGATATTAGACGGTGTGTGTCTTTCTCTGTCTGACTGCTCTTGGGTCTGATCATCTCTAGGTCCCTCCTTGTTGCTGCAAATGGTATTACTTCATTCTTTTCATGGCTGAGTAATATTCCATTGTATATGTAGATTGCATCTTCGTTATCCATTCCTCCTTGAATAGACATTTAGGTTGCTTCCATGTCTTGGCTATTGTAAATTGTGCTGCTGTGAACACTGGGGTGCATGTATCTTTTTGATTTGTAGTTTTGTCTGGTTATATGCCCAGGAGCGGGATTGTGGGGTCACATGGCAACTCTACTTTTAGTTTTCTAAGGAACGCTCATACTGTTCTCCACAGCGGTCACACCAGTTTCCATTCACTCTAACCATGCAGAAGGGTTCCCTTTTCTTCACACCTTCTCCAGCATCTGTTATCTGTAGACTTTTTGATGATGGCCATTCGGACTAGTGTGAGGTGGTACCTCATTGTAGTTTTGATTTGCGTTTCTCTAATAATTAGCGATGTTGAACATCTTTTCATGGGCCTGCTGGCCATTTGCATGTCTTCCTTGGAGAAATGTCTATTTAGGTCTTCTGCCCATTGTTTTCCATTGGGTTGTTTGGTTTTTTGTTATTGAGCTGTGTGAGCTGTTTTTTATATTTTGGAAATGAATTCCTTGTCAGATGCATCATTTGCAAATATCTTCTCCCATATCATAGGTTGTCTTTTCATTTTGTTTGTGGTTTCCTTTGTTGTGCAAGAGATTATAAGTTTGATTAGGCTCCATGTGTTTATTTGCTTTTATTTCTATTACATTTGGACACTGATCTAAGAAAACCTTGGTACAATTTATGTCAGGGAATGGTCTCTTCTAGGAGTTTTATGGTGTCATGTCTTGTATTTAAGTCTTTAAGCCATCGTGAGTTGATTTTTGTGTCTGGTGCGAGAGTGGGTTCTAACTTGATTGATTTGCATGTGACTGGCCTACTTTCCCGACCTGCTTTTGCTCCCTGCTGAAGAGACTGTCGTTTTCCCCATTAGATGTTCTTGTTTCCTCTGTCGAAGGTGTGTGGGTTCATTTCTGGGCTCTCTATTCTGTCTCGTCCATCTGTATGTCTGTTTTTGTGCCGATACCATGCTGTTTTGATTATTGTAGCTTTGTTGTATTGTCTGCCATTTGGGAGGGTTATGCCTCCAGCTTCGTTCTTCTTCCCTAGGATTCCTTTGGCAATTCTGGCTATTTTATGGTTCCATGTAAATTTCAGGATTCTCTGTTCTAGTTCTGTGGGAAATGTCATGGGTGACTTGATAGGAATCACATTAAATTGGTAGGTTGCTTTGGAAGGTATCACTGAACTCTGTATCCTGCTCCCCTTTAACACCTTCCCACACCTGCCCTTGAGCCAGACGTGAGCATTTCTGTCGCTGACCTTCCATTCTTTGGTCCTGCTGATGTCTTGTTGAGCAGAGGGAGGGGTGCACAGAAAGCTGCGGAGGCCTAAAGGCACAGCAGTTGCAGCACTCTGGCAGGCTGCAAAGGCACATGCTCCTTAGCCCTGGACTGGGATTGGGGGGCAAGGGTGCTGGAGACTGGACCAGGCCTGGGGAGGCGCATCCCTTCTGGAGATGCCAGCCTTCCAGCTGTCAGTCAGTTGTTCAGGTCCCGGTTGGTTCCCCTGTAGAGCTTTATCCTGCTGAGTCATCGTTTTGCTCAGCGAGCGGGGCATTCCTTCTAGCCGACTGCTTTCAGCCCTCCTCTTTGCAGAAGCCTCAGGCTCCCACATCCGCCATTCGTCTTCACGGCTGCACCCCCTCCTTTCAACAGTCCTTCCCTGAGGATTGTCATCCGCATGTTCTAGAAATGGAATCTGCATCGAAGAGCAGAATCACGTGGAGAGAGAAAGTTATGCATCCAAACTGTATACTTAGCCTTTAACCCCCCCCCAAATAAAGAAAAAGAAAGACATTGAGAACATGTTCAAGCCCTGGGTTAGAAGCAGGTTTGCACCCTGTTCTTTGCAAGCTGCCTGTGCTGCCCCTGTGGTTGCTGTTGCTGAGAGCACCAGTGGTCTAGCTGGGCGTGGACACGGCATCCACGCAGAGCAGTGAAGAGCTTTGCTTCCTGTGGGTCAGGTCTTAGCATGAGCGAGGTGAAAAGGTGAACCCTGGCACCTCATCGTCAAGAGCTGAGATGCCAGCTCAACCTCTCATCGTATGTACGAACCTTGGACAGGTTGTCCTGCTTCTCTGACACTCGCCCTGCGCGTGTGCAAAAGAAAAACACCCACTCTGGGAATTCCCCTGTGGCTCCCTGGGTTAAGTACCCAGTGTTATCACTGCAGTGGCCCAGGTTGCTGCTGTGGTGCGGGTTCAAACCCTGGCCCAGCAACTTTCGCATGCTGCCGGTGCTGCTAAAAAACCCACAAAAAAAAACAAGCACACACACAAATACACCACCTCTGAACAGCTGCTGTGAGGATTGAGATATTGGACACACAGGTTTGGTTGAAGGTGGAAACGTAGTCAGGATTTACTGTATCTTGTGCACCTCGAGTAGCACTTCCACGGCCCAGTGTCGTTCTGGGGAGTAAATGAGTGGCTGGGGGCGTGAAAGAAACATGCTGCTGTGGACTGCATTTCGCCTCCCCTTCCCCCCAGAAAATGCACACGGCGAACCGTAATCCCCAGTGTGAGATGCGGAGGTGGAGCCTTTTGGAGGGAGGAGGCCCTCATGCGTGCGATTGGGGCCCTTGTAAACGAGGCCCCAGGGGGAGTTCCCGTTGTGGCTCAGTGGGATAAGAACCCGACTCGTGTCCATGAGGATGCAGGTGTGATCCCTGGCCTCACTGAGTGGGTTAAGGATCCAGGGTTGCCATGAGCGGGGGTGTAGGTCACAGATGCAGCTCGGATCCGGCGTGGCTGTGGCCTAGGCCGGCAGCTGCAGCTCCGATTCCGCCCCTACTCCGGGAACTTGTATATGCCACTGGTGCGGCCCTAAAAAGGCGGGGGGCAGACAGGGAGCTCTCCACCACGTGCAGTTATGGGGGAAAGACCATGTCTGTGGGCCAGGAAGTGTGGGCTCCCGCCAGTCGCTCAGTTTGCCTTGATCTTGCACTTTCCAGCCTTCAGAACTGGCGAACATGCTGCTTGCACTCCCTGGTCCGTGGTGTCTTGTTGTGGCTGCCTGAGTGGCCCAAGACAGAGCCCAGGAGCTTGATTCTCTCCCACAGTTGCTGTCAGTCACTGAGATGTGTTCGTCAGGAGCCTGGTCAGCAGTCAAAGCCGTGCTCGTGGAACTCTGTAGATGTTTCCAGGTGGAGTTTGCGGTGGGCTCAGAGTGGTGTCCTGCTGCCCGAATGCGGAGCTAGTGGCTAGGTTCAGTTACCCTCGAGCGATCAGGGGCTCCGGTCTGTAAAAGGGAGCAGAGGGCAGGGGTTGACTGCACGGGTTACAAGAGGCTGCACTGAATTCGAAGGGAGTTCCTAGAGCAGAGCCTGGTCACGTGTGGGTGCCGAGTACCGGCTGCCTGGTGTTGGGCTTATTGTTATTACTGCAGTGGGCGTAGGCCTGCCCTAGACCTCTGGGAGATCCCAGGAGGATAAGACAGGGCCTGCGGTGCGGTGCTCTGTCCCATCCGCGGGTGGAGACACGAGGGGAAGAGATGGTAGGAACCAGGTGAGTGGGGTTGTCACCGGGAAGAATTCCTAGGAGAGAAGGCTCCACTGTGGCCCAGAGTGGATACGGAGGAGTCCGTGAGATGGTCCTGCTGCATCACTAGCCTGGGATTTTTCTACTCTGCCCCTTGCTGGAGACCGAGGGAGAAAAGCTTGGGGATGAGCTTCTGTGTTGGGTGGCAGAGACCCAGGGCATAGGGTCATTGGTTCTGTTGTGGCGGGAGTGGGCGGGGGAAAGGAGGGCAGAGAGAGAACAAGTTCGAAGGAAAAGATGAGGCTGAATGTAAAGGGCCTTTGCTCCTGCCCTTCCCGAGGGGCCCTGTAGGGGGCGCCCCTCTGTGCAGTCTAACGTCCATGGTTACAGTCTGGAAGAAGAATATACAGGAATTCACAGCGGCTACGACCCTGCTCTTGACATGACGTCCATCAACTGCATATTCTGCCGATTCTTAATAACCGGGCCAGGGGAGTGGGCGGGAGGTAGGTGAGGAGGAGGAGTGGAGCGAGAGAAGGGGAGGGAAGTGACCGCGGGCAGAAAGCCTCTCCGGTGGAGGAACATTCCTCTCTGGAGAGCGCTGCGTTTATTGCACAGTCCGGCTCTTTTGGTAACAGGGCAGGATGGTGATTGGGACGAAGCGGGGGAGGGGGCGCCAGCTGCCTCCTTGGCTGATGAAGGTGGCCTCCTAGGAACTGAGTGTGGGAGGCAGTGTGCCGCCCAGCCCCCCAGTACGTAGGATGGGTGGGTGCTCATAGAAGGGACGCCTTGGGTGCAGGATTCCCAGGACCCCCGCAGGTGAGGGCCTGACAGAGCAGACACCCCCACCCCCACCCCGTGAACCCCCAGCGCCTCCTGTCTCACCCCGTGTGACCTCGTTTCCTTGAAACAGGCATTGCTTCTACACCCTGTCACCACCTTGACTTGGCTCCCAGTGTTTTCATTCAAGCACCTCCATCCCCACGGTCTCTGCGATCTGTGTTAGCCGCAGCTGCTTACAGAGGCAGTAGCTGAGGATTCCTGAGGGAAGAGTCTCCCCTCTTTCTAATTCCCCAGCATCGCTTAGCCAAGGGGACATGCCCAGTGTTTTGGTAAAACAACAGACAGAAGCATAAGCGTCTGGAAGGAGCCCTGCAAACCCAGGTCGAAAGCCTGGAGTCTGATTTCTGTAACATTTAACCCGCGCAGACTCCAGCCTCTGTTGTGCTGTGAATAAAGGCTCTCCCTTTACAGCTGTTTCTCGCCGGCGTGCGAGCACACACGCCTGCCGCGCTCTCCATCGCTCCCTCTCTCTGCCTGACCCTGCCCGCGACGGCCCAGGGCAGCACCCTGGGTCCTACAGCCAAGTCTCCCTGCTAATGAAGTGCGTCTGAAGTCGGTGGTGGCGCCTTCGGGTCTCGGTGGCTGATCCCTCCGCCCCCAGCCCAGGGCTCACGGAACCCGGGCCCCTCTGTCTTGCTGCAGGTTTTTCCCACTCGGCCTTCACGTTCGGTATCGAGAGCCACATCAGCCAGTCCAACATCAATGGGACGCTAGTGCCGCCGGCTGCCCTCATCTCCATCCTGCAGAAGGGGCTGCAGTATGTGGAGGCCGAGATCAGCATCAACGAGGTACGTGCACCCGGGGCGGGCGGTCAGCGCCCACGCCGCGCAGGCCCGGGGAGCATGGGAGAGCCGGGGAAGCGCTTTCCTCTCCCTCGCTGTTAACACCTGATCCGCTTGGGGGACGCGGGTCAGTGACACCCAAGGCGCAAGCCTCCGAGGCCGCTTAGACGGTTGTGTCTTCCATATCCATGCGCACATCACCGGCTGTTGACTGATGGTCACAGTTACACGGTACTTTGCCAGATCTGAAAACCACTCAGCAAATTTGCAGGCGCTTTATACAGTCGTTCCTGGGCATCCAGAGAGTTTGGGTCCAGGAGCTGCCGTGGATGCCAAACCCGAGGTGTTCAGATCCTGTATTCGACCTTAAGCTTGAGCGGATTACTCCGCATCCGCGGATTTTTCCGCATACGCGGACTTTTCCCCATCCGAGGAGAGTGAACATAGTAGTGCAGATATTGGAAAAAATCCGCCTGTAGCAAACGTGTGCAGGTCCAACCCGTGTTGTTCAAGGGCCAGCGGTACCTCAGGGCGGTGTGGCCTTTGCACATGCGCAGAAAATGCTCTCCCGCCTCAATTCCTTCAAGCAGGTGGGTTGAAGAGGGACCCTGTGAAACGTTTGCTTAGAATCTGTGGTCCATGTCACGGTGCAACCAGTCAGGGAGGAGAGAGGACGCCTCTTGTGTTCAGGAGCATTTCAAGGATGGTTTCATTACTGTGCTCATTGAACAGCTGCTGGGGGGAAGGGGGGAAGGGGGAACAGTAATTAAAACTTTAAGTTGTTCTGATATGTTTGTGTCCCCTTCCTCTTTGTGGATTGGGACACTGGGTACTTGGACCAGTGTTATCCTCCCCCCCCCCTTTTTTTTGGCCACACCCATAGCATTCGGAAATTCCCAAGCCAGAGATGGAACCCTGCCACAGCAGCCACCGATCTTTAGCCCCACAAGCCCCCAGGGAACTCTCTGTCCCTGTGTCAATGGCTTATTCGAGCTCCCCTCCCTCCTGTACTGCTTTGCCCTCAGGATGGTCCTGTGAGGATGCCCGGGCTCCCTGTGGTGCCCCTGGCCTCCTTGCATGTGCATCTGGGTCCCTGCTCTCTTGACCCCTTGCTCCTTCACCCCGTTTCTCCCTCCGTGGTCGGGCTGGCTGGGCTTCCCCAGCGTCCCCATGTTCTTCTGCACAGCCGACTTGCCCCGTGCCCACGCCCCCCTCTTTACCAGCACCCATCCCAGGGTCGCCGGACCCTCCAGCAGCCCCTTCCAGGGCCACAGCAGCCTTGGGGCCCATCTGCCTGAATCCCTCCACAGCCTGCTCCATCCCCTCTTCCTCTGAACTAATGTTCTCCTTCCAGGTCTGTCATATTCACGGCGTTTAAGTCCACTTTCCGCTTAGCTTTTAAGCAGAAGTCCCGTAGCTTGGGTTCTGTCACGTGGATTCCTCTGCCGTCGTCCACAACCCCGCCTCTCTGTAAACACCCGAGTGTCTTCCTACCCTTTGCTCTTTCTTGCCTGACAACAGGCAGGCTCCTCTTTCCTTTTCTCACATGGGATGCCCGCGATCTTCCACCGGCAACTTGAGGCCCCTCTAGGGTCTGTCTACAAAACACATCAGCGTGGGGCTGGCGGTACAAGACCCCAGAGGTCCCCCCAGCTCTCAGATTGTATGATGCTGCTGCAGTTGGATTTCCCTGCCCCCGGTTTCCGTGGCGTCCATTTGAGAAGCCCCCATACCTACCCGCCCTTGGCAGTTCAAAATCCCACATGTTCCAAGAAGGATGAAAGAGCGTCGAAGTTCCCGTCCTGGCTCACTGGTTAACGAATCTGACTAGAAACCATGAGGTTGCGGGTTCAATCTCTGGTCTTGCTCAGTGGGTTAAGGATCCGGCGTTGCCGTGAGCTGTGGTGTAGGTCACAGATGCGGCTCGGATCCCGTGTTGCTGTGGCTGCGGCGTAGGCCGGCGGCTACGGCTCTGATTGGACCCCTAGCCTGAGAACCTCCATACGCCATGGGAGCGGCCCTAGAAAAGGCAAAAAGACCAAAAAAAAAAGAGAAAGAAAGAGTATCACATTTGTCACGTACGTTTCCAGCCGTGAAAAACGAGGCAGCTTGCTTTTAAAGTGGAAGCTGGGAGATGCTCTGTGACTCTGGGCAGTCACTACCTTTTACAAAATCGTCATCCACGTGGGGTGTGAGTTTGTGAAGAAAGGGGTGACATAGAAGCTGGCTGACCAGTCGGTCAGCACTGGCCCCTCCATGGCCGTAGCCAGGGGGTGAGGTGACTGTCTTCTTTTTCCCATGTTCTCTGTTGTTTTATATTGTTTCATTATTTCACAGTTTATAGAGTAACTAGTGGTCAGCTGGGGCGATATTTCACTGCGACACCGCACAGCTGAACCTCAGGTCCTCAGGTCTTCCTAATTTATGGGGAATCGGGCGAAAACATGTTTGCCCATCCAGCAGACGCGACCGAGAGGCACCAAGTTTCATGTGACTCTAACATTTGGCGTATTTCTAAGGAGAGAACCCTGTCCCATTTTTAAGTGTGCCTGGAAATGTTTTCCTTGTTGATAGAAACCAGAGGTTCAAAGGAAGTTCCAAAAACAGGAATGGGAGCTCAGCCGTGCTGTTGGGAGGATAGTGCATGCATGTGGGTCTGCTCCCTGAGCCCAGGGAGTCCCTTCAGGTGGCAGCATGTTTATTACGGGGGGGGGGGGGCAGGTGTGTCAGGAATCCAACCCTGTGAGGGGCAGGGAACTCTCCTGGGCCTGAGGTGTCCAAAGAGAGACCTCTGTCACATGAAAGGGGGGTGGCTCCACACTTACCACGGGCCCCAGGCAGGCTTTCTTGCCTTGGGCAGTCTCGACACTTGGGGGCCAGATCCTTCTCTGTCCCGGCTGTCCTGAGCTCTGTGGGATGGGGAGCAGCATCCCTAGAAGCCCAGGTGTGACAACCCCAAATGTTTCCAGACCTTGCCACATGTCCCCAGAGGGGTAGAATTACCCCACACACACACCCCCTTTTGAGAACCCCTGCCTCAGGGTGGCCCTCTCCTGGTGAAGTTGAGTGGAAGGGTTCGGGGGCCCCTACAGCAGAGGTTGGTGTTGACCCAAACTTCGGGCCCCACCTGGGGGCAGCGATTACACCCGGTCCTCCGTGGGTGCTCACCCTCGCCGCTCCCACCGCGCTGCCCACCTGGGATCCCGGCAGCTGGCTTGGGATCCTCGGGACTCCCGACCGGGGGCAGCATCCCCCGAGGCAGCTCCGGGTTGCTCTCATTCTCCCCGGCCGCACCTGTCGGGTGGGAGGGCGGAGCCCGGCCGGGAGCCCTGTGCAGGAGCTGACGCTGTGCCGGGCTCGGTCCCCAGGACGGCACGGTGTTCGACGGCCGCCCCATAGAGTCCCTGTCCCTGATCGACGCGGTGATGCCCGACGTGGTGCAGACGCGGCAGCAGGCCTTCCGGGAGAAGCTGGCACAGCAGCAGGCCAGCGCAGCGGCGGCGGCAGCGGCGGCAGCGGCAGCAGCCACGGCGGCACCGGCGGCCCCGGCAGCCGCGGCGGCTGTTTCCCAGCAGAATCCACCAAAGAACGGCGAGGCCACGGTGAACGGCGAGGAGAACGGAGCGCACGCGATAAGTGAGTGCCGGCTCCGGAGCCTCGCTCTCGGCGGCTCCCCTCTGCTCTCTGTCCAGCCAGGTCCGCGCTGCTTCGAGGCCCCGCCTCCTGCGCGGTTGCTGGGGTGGGTGTCCAGGGTTTGCCTCCTCTACCGCCAGGAAGGTTTGGCATCGACATCCTTAGACATGTGTTTTTTACCCACGTTCGCTCAGCTTCAGGAGAGGTGTCCTGAGAGCTCATGTAGCGTGAAAGGTAGTTTTCTTCCTTGTGATGATGGGCCGGAAAGGAAAGGATTGTCGGTGGAGGCCCCGCCGCATCCTCCAGCCTGGCAGTCAGATGTGATGTGACACTCAGAGCTCATGGTCTCTGAGAGGGCCCCGGGCTCAGACAGCAGGTGCTTCTTTGGGGCCTGCCAGAGGGTCCCCGTTTGCTTAGTGCCCAAAAGTATGTGGCAAATAAATGAGAGGCTACCGTGTTTACCCAGACACTGTGACTGCTTTTAAACTCCGAAAGTGCTCGGAGGTTTACGTGCAAAGAGTTTGTGTGTGTGTGTCTGCGGTGTGAGCCCATGTGTTATGCATGCATGTGTGTTCTGCCTTGTTTGAAAGTCATCTCCCTCCGAGCAGCCGTGCTGCCTGGGTCATCATCCATGGGCCCAGGGAAGGCGTTCTTCCAGGCCTCTCTGGTAGGGTAGAGGGGCGGCTACAGCGTTGAGCAGGAAGCCGAAGCCAGGGCGGGCTGCGATGCGGATTATGTTACAGCAGGATGGCTTAGAGGCCATCTGTCGAGTGTTGAATGAAAAGACCTCCCGCTGGCAGGGCCCGTAGTCACTGTTACCAAGGTCCAAAGTGATGGGGCAGAGAAAGGAGAAGAACAGAATAGGTGGCTGGAAGCACAGGTCGTGTATGGACTACATCGCTCAGGATTCCAAAAATAAAACGGGAAGATACATGTCCTTGTTTTCTTAGTCTCTCACCCCAGAAAGTAACTTGAATTGGGGAGCTTCGAGAACTGCGTTTGTCTGCCAGGACAGGAATTTTGCAGACTTCCAAATTGCACCTGTGTCTTTTCGATCTTAGGAAACTCCGAGGGCACGTGGCCAACCGGGCGGCAGGTGCAACGCCTTAAAGTGCGCTGGTGGCTCACAGACTGAGAGCCTCCGTTTCAGGGGTCCCTGGGGGTTACTTTTCATCTGCGGGCTGACTGCCACCCCACCCCCCACCACACACACATCATCTGGTGGTTTTGACTTTTACTTTGTTCTGGAAACCTGGTCCCGCCTGGTCCTTGCTCCCAATTTGCCGCAAGGCAGGTCGTGGCCAGAATGCAGTCTGACATAAAGCTTCATCCTGACGTTCAGGGATTTTTTTTTCTTGGGAGTACCCCGTTGTGGCGCAGCAAAAACAAATCCGACTAGGAGCCGTGAGGTTGCAGGTTCGATCCCTGGCCTCACTCAGTGGGTTAAAGATCCAGTGCTGTCATGCGCTGTGGTATAGGTCGAAGACCTGGCTCGGATCCTGCGTTGCTGTGGCTGTGGTGTAGGCCGGCGGATACAGCTCCGATTGGACCCCTAGGCCTGGGCACCTCCATATGCTGTGGGTGCAGCCCTAAAAAGTCCAAAGGAAAAAAAAAAGAAATTTTTTTCTTGTGCCACTTGGGGGAAAACAGCCACTTTGCAGGGTGAGCCTCTCCCAGGTGGCATTTATCATGGCTCGTGTCCACCACCCTCCAGATAAAATGTCTTGTCCTATCGAGAAGGCGCCTCCACTCAAGAGCCAGCTGGCTGTGGTCAGCTTTGCCCAGTCTCGTTCTGGTTGTTGGTAGATATGATCCTGGCCCTAGTTATAAAGAAGAAATACTGGTTTGTGTTCTTCTGTTAAATTTGGAGAGTGTAAAGAAAGGTAGCATATTTGCTAAATTACATAAAAGCCATGATTTAGTTGTCATCATCAGAAGTGACGTGACCTGGCGCAGCCAAAGAAGTCGTTTCTAGAACTCAGGGGCCCCGCGGGTGGGTTTCTCTGGTGTCCGTCAGCCACGCGTCTCTGCCTGTTTCCCGAGACAGATAATCATTCAAAGCCAATGGAAATCGATGGGGACGTGGAGATTCCACCCAACAAAGCCACGGTCCTTCGAGGCCACGAGTCTGAGGTGTTCATTTGTGCCTGGAACCCCGTCAGTGACCTCCTGGCTTCCGGGTAAGGCCGGCCGGCGGGGCTGCCCGGGGTCAGGGCGCCTGGGCGGCCGGAGGGGACACGCGCTCCTCTGCTCCCGTGCGTGTGGCCTCTGCCCCCTGCGTGCAGACCGGGCCTGGGCTCCGGAGCCGCTGACTGCGGAGAAGCCGACCCTCCGCCACTTCCCGCGGGGTGGGGAGCAGCTCGGGGACCTTTCAAATTGCTGAGCGCAGCCGGGATCGGGAAGGGACGCGCTGCGGGGAGGGGGCGGGGGTAAGACGCCAAGGGCCGCGTGTGTTCCTTGCGCAGATCCGGAGATTCCACCGCGAGGATATGGAACCTCAACGAAAACAGCAACGGGGGCTCCACCCAGCTGGTGTTGAGGCACTGCATACGAGAGGGCGGCCACGACGTCCCCAGCAACAAAGACGTGACCTCGCTGGACTGGAACGTAAGCCGCCTCCACCCCCTGGACGCTCACTTCACGTCTGCAAAGCCCGCCCGCAGCCACGGGAGGGCTGCGGGATGGAGCGGGTGACACGGACGCCAGGAGGGGGCCGTGTGCTCGGTCCCCCACCCCGGGGGCCGGCCTCTGTTTCTTCGCCCTGGGCGGCCCCTAGCTGGGTGCTCGGGAGGAATCTGGAGGTCCTGTCGGGGAGCCTGTCCTGATCCTCCAGCCCCGGGGTCTCGTGCGTGTGTATCTGAGACACGCAGCCTTCGGCTCCTTGCGGCTTTGTCGCTCTTTAATGACCTGTTCCTGCCTATTCTGTCACTTCGTCACAGAGTCCAGTCCTCCCTCTCTGCAAAAGTCTTTAAAAGCTCATCTCAGTCTCCAAAAGCCTCACGATACCTTCTCGTAGGTGTTGCTATGGATGTCGTAGGTGGGGAGGGGTTGCGATGTGCTTTCCTCGCCCCCTCCTCTCCTTGATGCTCTTACCGGGGAGCCCGTTCTGTCCTCGGTGCTCACGGAAGGGCAGCGGCGGCTGAGGTCGGCCGGCACACCTGCCGTACCTGGCGAGGCCCTTCCCCGGAAACTGGTGACTGACGTCAGACGGGTCGGGGCCCCGCCTACGTGAGAGGCTCCCTTTTCAGAGCTGCCCCCACTAAGCTGTCCTTGTTGCTGTGTGTTTCTCTCTGGCCCGCAGAGTGATGGGACACTGTTGGCTACAGGTTCCTATGACGGTTTTGCCAGGATATGGACGGAAGATGGTAAGTTCTGCCTCCCCCGGCTCGGGGATCGGCCGAGAGGTGCTGTGGTTTGTCATCATCCAGGGAGCAGCCCGGGACTTGGAGGTCACCATGCTTGCTGTGCTTTGTTTTTTTACATACCAGGTAACCTGGCCAGCACCTTAGGCCAACATAAAGGCCCCATCTTTGCCTTGAAGTGGAACAAGAAGGGGAATTACATTTTGAGTGCTGGCGTCGACAAAGTGAGTGTTTGCGTGAAAGATGTCTCTGTGCTCCGCGGATGCTCCTTTAGGTTTAATGTCCGATAACTTCAGGGTTTCTTTGAATTCCGAGACTTCTGCTGCCTCCCCGGAAGAAATCTGAAGGACTTGTCTCGGGGTTGTTTGTTTGTGTGGGTTTTGTCCGACCTCCCGTCATCTCATGCACTGTAGCCACAGACCTTCCTGCAAAGCTTCCCCCCATGTGTTTGGAGGTTCGTATTCAGTGGGAGAAAGAAGCAATCCCCAGATTGCATTTATCCACTGCTTCAAGGAGCCCACTGGTGTGGCGTGCCCTCTGCGTAAACTCTGACCAGCAGTTTTGCCCACCAGGCTTGTTCCCCTCCCTCGAGAATCGTTGCTTCTGTCTCTAGACCGCAGGGTCCCTGAGAGCAGGAGGAAGGAAGGCAGACGCTCGTACGAGGGCGCGTGCTCATGGCAGCCCGCGGAGCAGACCTAGAATCCACTCTGTGCCCAGACCAGGTTGCCTGGTGGGTGTGACGGCAGTAAGTCTGAGTGGCTGTGATCACCCAGGCGCATCTGGGAGCCCTTATGGGGTGAAGGGACACTGGGTGAAAGGTCCGCAGGTGTAGATGCCATCCTGGCTCTGACTCCACTAATTCCAGCACCCCCCCTACCCTGTCTGGGTTTCTGTCTCCTTAGCTGTCAGGACAGAAATGGAATCATGACCCCTAGAGCCCCTGCGTGAATGGTTATGCCGGCCCCAAAACTCGGCAGGAATTCTAAGTCATTCCAAACAGCTTTGGAAAAGAAGCGTTATCAAGAACCGAAGAAGGAGGAGTTCCCATCGTGGCTCAGCGGAAACGAATCTGAGTAGCATCCATGAGGACCCAGGTTCGATCCCTGGCCTCACTCCGTGGGTTAAGGATCCAGCGTTGCCCTGAGCTGTGGTGTAGGTCGCAGATGCAGCTCAGATCCGGCGTGGCTGTGGCTGTGGGTTACGCCGCCAGCCAAAACTCCGATTGGACCCCTAGCCTGGGAACCTCCATGTGCCGTGGGTTCGGCCCTAAAAAGACAGAAGGAAAGAAAGAAGTGAAGAAGGAAAAAACAGCCCCGTTCTCACATCAGTGTATGGCTCTACAGCTAGAAACCATGCCTGCGTGCAGTGCTCTGGCCTGGTCTCCAGAAGGCTTCGCATTTGCATAATGACTTCAGGATGATTGTAAAGTCACTACTGTCTGTCCATTCAGGTTCTAAAAATGCTTAGAACATGATAGAGGTGACCTGTAAGCATTGTCACGCTCTCGGAATAGTCATCGTTGCGTTTGATAAGCCCTGGCCCGCAGGTCAAATCTGGCCCATCAGCTGTTTTTGTAAGTAACGTTTTCTTGGCCTGCAGCCCCACCCATTGGCTCCAAATAGTCCGTGGCGGCTTTCCTGCTACAACAGCGGACGGACGAGTTGTAACAGACACCGTGTGGTCCTCAAAGCCTGAAATATTCTCTCTCTGGGCCTTGACAGGAAAGGTTTGCTGCCCCTGCACGACAGTAGGGTCACCGACTAGGGCAGTGAATTATCATTCTTCATCTCTCTCTCTCTCTCTCTCTCTCTCTCTCTCTCTCTCTCTCTCTCTCTCTCTCTCTCTCATTGATGCTAGCAAACCTTTTGTTCAACCTTGGCAACCTCATGTCTCACATGAGAAAGCTGAGCTTCTGTGGTTGATGCGCTAAAGGTTCTCCTACAGCTACCACTGAATTTTCCCAGCGACATTACAGTTCAGACATCACACTCACACACACACACACACATGGAACTTGGTCTTCTGGAAGGCTGGTCATCCATGCTGCTGACTGAACTATTTTAAAGATTTGTGCAGGTGATAACTACTGCCTGCGTTGGCCCCTGTGATGCTCCCAAGGTGAGAGGGACTCCCTGGAGGGCTCTGTCCTTTTTCACGGACAGGAGCATGGAGCCCTCGAGAGCCTCACCACTTGGCCTTGGGGACACCTTGGTATAGAGTCGGGAAAGGGTTGGAACTCCCGCCCCATGGCCAGGAACTCCTGCCCTTGAACCTCCACACACTCCAAAGAGTTCTTTGCATCCTCGGCTCCTCCCTGCCCCCACCCCGGGGGCTGTTTTTTATATCCGTTTTGGATCTGCTGCCTGATTATCTTTTGACCCCACCAGGCAGTGCACGAGACAGTTCGTGAACTGCACACTCGGGGTCCTAGCCGTCTCTGCAGCAGACACTGTCTGCCGTGATTAGTAGTCAGCCAGCGCGTAATAGTCAGGTTTCAAAAGCAGTATATTCTCAGGGAGGAAATGTAATGTAGAGATGCTGGCTTTGACCTTCAGTGCATGCTTAGCCCAAAGTGGCTAAAGTGTGTTTCAAATTCTGAAGAGCTTTCGTATCACGAACGCTTTTTTGGCTGGAGTATATTCTTTGCTTTTTTTTTTTTTAAATCTTTTCGGGCTGCTCCTGTGGCATATGGAAGTTCCCAGGCTAGCGGTCAAATCGGAGGTACACCTGCCAGCCTACACCGCAGCCACAACAACGCAGGCTTCGAGCTGCACCTGCGACCTACACCACAGCTCATGGCAACGCCAGAGCCTTAACCCGCTGAGCAAGGCCAGGGATCGAACCTGCATCCTCATGGATACTAGTCAGCTTCTTAACCCACTGAGCCACTAGGGGAGCTCTTATCCAGTGGATAGTCAATGTATAACATCAGCAAATTGAAACAGATACGGATGTAGCGTGTGAAACTGTATCAGAATTGTGGAAGAGTTTATATGTCCTTTGCCTGGCAGATCTTTGCCGGGGTGGGGGCGCGGGGGCGAGTAAAGGTTCCAGTGCAGTGGAAAATTCCTGCTGATTAACACTCAATTCTGGGAGTTCCTTCCGTGGCACAGCGGGTTGAGAATCTGACCACAGCTTCTCGGGTCACTAAGGAGATGCGGGTTCGGTTCCCCAGCCAGGCTCAGGGAGTTAAAGCGTGCCGCGTGGGTCGCCACTGCTGCTCAGATTCAGTTCCTGGCCCTGCACCTTCCCTCTGCTGCAGGAGTGGCCATTTTAAAAGAAAAAAAAAAGACTGAGTTGTAATGCTTTTCACTGAGCTCCCCCTGGCTGCTTCCCTAAGGGCCTCCCAGCAGGAGCTTCTTAAGCGTCTGTGATTTGCTTTGTCCCCCTGCCCCCCCCATGCCCCCAGGGCGGAGATCTTTTTTTTTTTCGTCTTTATAGGTGCACCAGTCAATCAGTGCCACACCCCAGTGTAACCCACTGTATCCCATGCCCCCAGGTCATGGGACTTTTCAGAAGTACCCATTTCTGCAGCTTTTCTTTTGGATGGGTTACGAAAGCGTGTTTAGATCTGCATCCACACAGTTTCATGGTTGGGCGGATTCCCACCAGGATTGGTCCTTTTCTGAGTCTCAGGGCTGCTGGGTCCAGGGCAGTAACCCCCACCACGTGTGGCCAGGTTTATAAATGTGACCGTCTGGATTCTCAAGCGCTAAACACACCATGAATTCTAAAGACACGGACAAAAAGAATGTCCAATATCGCACTGATAGTCCTGTGTTGATGTCGTGTTGAAATGTTAATATTTTGGCCACATTGGACTGAAAGAAACAACCGTTAAAATTAGTTCTACCTTTTTTTTCCTGTGTGTGTGTGTGTGTGTGTGTGTGTGTGTGTGTGAGATTACTAGAAAAGTTTCAACTTCCTGTGTGGCCTGCGTGCTATTTATTGGGTAGTGCTGGGTTGAGAGAAGAGAGGGGCCCCCTGCGTTTGCTTGTAGGATACATTTTTCTGGAGAAAACACTCCCCAAGAAAAGTTACTAACGTTGTTTTCTTTTCTTTGTTTTTTTGCGGAGCGCAGACAACAATAATCTGGGATGCCCACACCGGAGAGGCCAAACAGCAGTTTCCGTTTCATTCTGGTGCGTAGCTTTAAAACGGAGATGTATTTTTGTGTTTTGCTAATTCAGAAGTAGTCATCTGAGTCCTGGGAAGTGTCCCCTTGCTGTAGTGAGAAAACCCGTCTCACAGGAAGCGTGGCTCTTAAGGTTTGCAGCACTCGGGTACCAAGTTTGCAAACACTGCAGCCCCACCCCCACCCCCCCGCGCCCTGACCCCACCTGGGCTCCTTCTGGCCGCAGCCCCAGGACATGGTATGGGGGCCGGGGGACCTCGCCCGGCTTCAGCTCTTCCCAGGAGGAGGGCTCAGCGTACAGGTGAACACACAGCTCAGACTTCTTCTGACAACAAGATGCAAAGCAAAACCCGCAGAGGGCAGAGTCACCCGGGAGAGACCCAGAGCTTCCAGGCATCGCCTCCTGGTGGAATCACACAGGACTTGCTGACGGCCCCAGGAACAAGCTCTAGGGGCGCGTGCAAACCGTCCTCCACCAGGAAACTCAGCAGA
This sequence comes from Sus scrofa, assembly GCF_054392235.1. Lineage (NCBI taxonomy): Eukaryota > Metazoa > Chordata > Mammalia > Artiodactyla > Suidae > Sus > Sus scrofa. The sequence continues at coordinate 9,536,650 of NC_139401.1, forward strand.
GCCTGGTGCCCAGGGTGGCTCTGCGGGCCTGCCCCCTTGGCACCCTGTGCCCAGCAGGCCCGCAAGTTCTCTACCCCTGGGAGGAGCAGGGGGCGCAGCATAAACCACATTGTTTGCACAGACAGTCGAGGCGTGGAAGCCATTCTTCCCAGTCAGGGATGGTGGAAACCCTCTGGAAAATCCAGATGCCCAGACTCGGGCCAAGGGCCCAAGGAGTGGTGTCAGCCCGGGCTGGTAAGCCCTTCCTGTACAATGTGCAGCTGCTGCTCTTGACCCGACTGTGTCTGTGTGTTGGAGCCGCACCAGGCCCCACAGGGCAGCCCGGGGTCTCGGCATCCAGGTTCCCATCCTCCCACGTGACAGTTCACGTCCCCTGAGACTCAGAGCTGTGGTTAGATGCGGCCTCTTAACCTAAGACAGAGGTGGACACACCGCAGGAGGGACAGCCCGTGAGAAGACAATCATACAAGTGGGTAGTTCCCGCCTGTCTTCCCAGGAACCAGCTGCTCCATTCTGGGGCATCACGCCATATGTAGGGTGAGCCTTTACTGCTGTGTCAGCTGTCCCCGAGGGGATGCGTACGAGGGCGTCAGGGGGCCTCTCGGGATGGGTGGTGCCTGGTGATGATCTCAACCTGAGGACTGGCCGAAGGGCCCCCCCCCCAAGACAGCACAGCCCATCTCAGTGCCCAGGGGGTGCTCTATGCCAGGGATGCAGCCCTGCGGGGAGCAGACTGAGGAAGGGCCCTTACTGGCGAGGCCCGTGGCAGATACATGGATGCCAGCTTCTCTTAGTCCACCTGGTACTTCAGCACCCCTGCTCAAGGCCCACCCAGCAGGTGCTGGTGTACACCTTTCTGCCCTGCACAGGGCGCCCACCTCTGCCATGGCTGTCCCCAGGGCTTGGGGACCTCGTCTGATACACCTGAGGCTGCCCATCATTTTGTTACTGGTGTGGCTTTCATGTAACTCCACTCAAGATGGGGAGGTTGGGGAGCGTATCCTGGAACATATCGGCCCCCCCCCCGCCCCGGGGAAACGGACATGACTCCAGGACCAGCATGTGGGCATCCCAGCCCCGGGCGGGGTGGGGAGTAGGCATGTGTACCATTCACCACAGTCTGGTTCCAGGATGTTCCTGTCATCCCGCCGGGAAACCCCTCCCCCATGAAGAACACACTGTCACGCCCACTTTCCCCAGCCCCTGGCAGCACAGTCTGCCTGTTTTGATCTGTGTGTGTCTTCTCCGGGCCAGACGTCTGCGCTGTAGACTGTGCAGATCAAAGCCAGTCTGGTGAATTTCCACCGTGTCTGGCACAAAGCCATAACCATTCCTCCTTTGGTTGTCAAAAAGGATGTAGTGATAAGGTCAGAGGCCTAGAGCATCAGATACTCGTGTGCTGGCCGAATATCTGTCTTGCAGAAAGCTTTGCCTTCTGTTTTTCAGGGGATACGCCCAAGATAATTGATTGTCAGCAAAGTTCCTCTAATGGGTTTATCCTAAGAATTCATTTAGAAAGTCTTTCAGGATTTCCCGTCGTGGCGCAGTGGTTAACGAATCCGACTAGGAACCATGAGGTTGCGGGTTCATTCCCTGCCCTTGCTCAGTGGGTTAACGATTGGGCGTTGCCGTGAGCTGTGGTGTAGGTTGCAGATGCGGCTCGGATCCTGCATTGCTGTGGCTCTGGCGTAGACCGGTGGCTACAGCTCCGATTCAACCCCTAGCCTGGGAACCTCCATATGCCGCGGGAGCGGCCCAAGAAATAGCAACAACAACAACAACAACAACAACAAAAAAAAGAAAGTCTTTCAGCAAAATGTAACATTCAAACCAGTGGGAACTAATCAAACTTACAATGTTCTGCACAGCAAAGGAAATCATTAAAAAAAAAAAAAAAAAAGACAACCTACAGAATGGGAGAAAATAGTTGCACACGATGCAATGGACAAGGGCTTCATCTCCAGAATATACAAACAACTACAAATCAACAGCAAAGAAACAAACAACCCAAGTGAAAAATGGGCAGAAGACCTGAATAGACATTTCTCCAAAGAAGACATGTGGATGGCTGACACACACATGAAAAAATGCTCAACATCACTGATTATTAGAGAAATGCAAATCAAAACTACAGGGAGGCACCTACCACTTCACACCAGTCAGAATGGCCGTCATTAATAAGTCTGCAAATAAAAAATGCTGGAAAGGGAAACTTACATTGGTGGGAATGTAAATTGGTACAACCACTATGGAAAACAGTATAGAAGTACCTCAGAAAACTAAGTAGAGAACTACCATATGACCCAGCAGTCCCACTCTTGGGTGCATATCCAGACAAAACTTTCCTTAAAAAAGATACATGCACCTGTATGTTCATTGCAGCACTGTTCCCAATAGCCGAAACATGGAAGCAACCCAAATGTCCATCAACAGATGAATGGATTAAGATGTGCTACATGTACACAATGGAATATTACTCAGCCATAAAGAAAAGCAAAGTAATGCCATTTGCAGCAGCATGGATGGAACTAGAGGTTCTTATACCAAGTGAAGTAAGTCAGACAGAAAGACAAATACCATATAGTATCACTGCTACGTGGAATCTAAAATATGCCGCAAATGAACATATCTACAGAACGGTTTCCGGTACAGCACAGGGAACTATATACAATCACTTGTGATGGAACATGATGGAAGATGATATGAGAAAAAGAATGTATATATATATATATATGCATAACTGAGTCGCTTTGCTGTACAGCAGAAATTGACAGAACACTGTACATCAACTATAATAAAGAGAACTTTTTTCCTGCAGTATTCCCCAGAGCATTCCCCAGGTCCGTGAAAGGGCTTTCCATCCCACAGACCACCTCTTTCTTCTGTCCCGAGAGAGCGTCTTGCCTGTAATTTTGCTGCCCACGAGGTGGGCCTGTGCCGTCACTGGCTGGAAAGTCTTAGGTGTTAGTTACTTGCTTTTTTGAGTTGGCCGTGTGGTAGAGCCTGCCCAAGGCAGAAGGGAAGGAAGGGTGCTGTTTTCCAAGGTGAAGTGCAGGTGGGGAGCACTGCAGGCACAGCTTCCTTAGCATGTGACGGGTTGACCTGAGAAACGGCCATTCTCCTTGGAGGCCTGATGGGGGCGCCCTCCGTCACCCTGGGCAGGAAGCCTTAGCTCAGAGCCTGAACGGTGGACAGTGCAAAGCATGAGCAAGAGCAGACTCTCTGGAGGCTGGATGACTCATGCCGGCTTGGAGGGATCTCAAGCAGGTTCTGCTGCAATAAAGAAAAGCCAGTCTCCGCAGGTCTTGCTGGTTGGTGCCATTGATATAAGAGTCTCCAAATGATGAGTTTTTTTCTTTGTTTTTATTACTCAATGAATTTATTACATTTGTAGTTGTACAATGACCATCACAATCCAATTTTATAGGATTTCCATCCCACAACCCCAGCACATCCCCTCACCCTCCAAACTGTCTTCTTTGGACACCATAAGTTTTTCAGTCTGTGAGTCAGTATCTGTTCTGCAAAGTTCATTCTGTCCTTTTTTCAGATTCCACATGTCAGTGAAAGCATTTGATGTTGGTGTCTCATTGTATGGCTGACTTCACTTAGCATGATAATTTCTAGGTACAAGATATAAAACTTAAACAAGAAGAGATGCAGAATACAATAACTGAAATAAAAAATTCACTAGAAGCAGCTAACAGCAGAATACAGGGGGCAGAAGAACGAATAAGCGAGGTGGAGGACAGATTAGTGGAAATTACAGATGCAGAACAGAAAAGAGAAAAAAGATTGAAAACAAATGAAGAGAGTCTCAGAGAACTCTGGGACAATGGTAAATGCACCAACACCCGTATTATAGGGGTGCCAGAAGAAGAGAGTGAGAAGGGGACAGAAAAAATATTCCAAGAGATAATAGCCAAAAACTTCCCTAACATAGGAAAGGAACCACTCACTCCAATCCAGGAAGCCTGACGAGCACCATATAAACTAAACCCAAGGAGGAACACCCTGAAACACATATTAATCAAACTGACCAAAATTAAAGACAAGGAGAAAATATCGAAAGCAGCTAGGGAAAAGAAACAAATAACATACAAGGGAACCCCAATAAGGTTATTGGCAGATTTTTCAGCAGAAACTCTGCAGGCCAGAAGGGATGGGCACGATATACTTAACATGATGGAAGGAAAAAACCTCCAACCAAGATTCCTTTGACCCAGCAAGGCTCTCATTCAGATTTGAAGGAAAAATCAAAACCTTCTCAGATAAGCAAAAGCTGAGAGAATTCAGCACCACTAAACCAGCTTTACAACAAATACTAAAGGAACTTCTCTAGGCAGAAAAAAAAAAGGCTGCAACCGGAAACAAAAATGCCATAAAGGACAAGGCTCACCGGTAATAAAAGTATATATACAGTAAAGATACGAAATCATCCATGCACAATTATACCACCAAAATCAGAAATCGTGAGAAGAGGTGGGTACAAATGCAGGACACTGGAGATGAACTTGCAATTAAGAGACCAACAACTTAAAACAATCTCATATATATATATATATATAGAGAGAGAGAGAGAGAGAGACCCTTATATCAAATGAGGAGCTTTTAGATGTGGATCAGAGTGGGGATGGCTCTAGGAGGGGCTGGCGTGGCGATGAAGTGGCACAAGGGAGGCCTTGTGGTGCTGGAACACGGTTCTGGATCCTGGCTGCCTGATGTAGTGAAACTGCAGCCCTGCACACACCATACCCATCACCCCCCTGGGTCTGGATGTTGGACTGTGGGGCCATAAAAGGTGGTCACGGGGTGAAGGGTACATGGGGGACCCCCCTGTAATATCTTTGCAGCTTCCTGGAAATCTACAAGCATTTCAGAATTCAAGCTTAAAAACAAAAGCAAAGTCAATCTTGCTGTGCCTGGAATAGTGCTGTCAAGCCTCAGTGGCCACGCGAGGGACCCTCAGAATAGCTGGGCCCCATTATCTGTCGGTCCCCCACACTGAATGGTGAGCTCATGGTGGGGGGCAGAGGGACAGCCCCCAGAGTCCAGAGCGTCCTGTAGACATCTAGGTGGCAAGGTTCAGCAAGCATTAGTGCTTATGGCCAGGCGCTGGTCACCATCCCCTGAACCTCCCAACAGGTTGCCCCTCTTCCAGACGTATTGACTGCACGTCCGAATGCAGAGACCGGCCCAGGAATTCGTGGTTTGGCTCGTGCAGTGTTGTAACCAAGAGCAGCTGTGGGCTTGGCTCTCTGGCCCCAGGATCCTCCTAGCAACCGAGTGGCTCTAGGTTTTTTGTTCCTCAGGACCCACGGGGCTGTGCTGAAACGCTCTGTGGGGAGGTGACAGAGAGAGGCACAGGGAAAAAGCCAGTGCTGCCTCTCGGCCAAACCCTGCCACCCACACGCTCTGTGCCGGGATGGAGCTGAAGGGGTCCGTCGCTGACGTCGCAGAGGGCAGACGCAGGTGCAGGGCTCACCTTTTACTTAAAGATAGAAGACAGAGGATCCTTGCTGGCTCAGTGCGTTAGGGACTCGGTGTTGTTTCTGCAATGGCTCTGGTCGATGCTGCGGTGCGGGTTCAATCCCTGGCCTGGGAATTTCCACATGCCACTCTTGTGTGGCCCCAAACCGAGGAAAAGGAACATGGCAAACAGGAAGGGGCAATCTGAGTTAGCGTATCCTGAGCAAGTTGGATTCCTCTCCCAACTCAGGGCTGGCCTCTCTTTAAGAAACACGCACGAGGAGTTCCCGTCATGGCGCAGTGGTTAACAAATCCGACTAGGGACCATGAGGTTGCGGGTTCGATCCCTGCCCTTGCTCAGTGGGTTAAGGATCCGGCGTTGCCGTGAGCTGTGGTGTAGGTTGCAGACGCGGCTCGGATCCCGCGTTGCTGTGGCTCTGGCATAGGCTGGCAGCTACAGCTCCAATTAGACCCCTAGCCTGGGAAACTCCATATGCCTCAGGAGCGGCCCAAGAAATGGCAAAAAAAAAAAGACAAAAAAAAAAAAAAAAAAAAGAAAAAAAGAAACACGCACGAGACACGGTCAGAGATGGAGCAGTTGATGAAGAGCTGATGGGAGGCTTGCAGGTCTTGATCCTCCGAGCAAGGAAGTGCCCGAGAGAACACGGGTGCTGAGAAGAACAAGTCTCCTGGGGAGGTTGGAGAAGGGAGGCGGGCCGGCCCCGTCCCCCAAACCCTACAGAGGTCTTGGAGCCACAGGCCCCTGAGAAGGGCCCAGGAGCCAGAGACGGTGTCCATCCCAAGGCCACTGAGTCCCCTGACAGGGTTCCTGGCAGCTGTAAGCAGCTTCCAGCTGGTAGGGTGCCTTGCTGTGCTGCAGGCGTTTCTTCGGTGGGGATGTCGCCTGCATAGGCTGTGAAATCTTGTTCCTCTCCTCTCTCTGCTCTCCGTGGAGAACAGACCAAATCAGCCCGCCTCCAGTGACACCGTGGGTGCAGGAAGGGGTAGGAGCAGCTGCGTGCTTCCCCCCATTCTGTCTCACCCGTGCCCGGGGAGCAAGAGACTCTGTGTGCCCAGGACACACAAAGTGTCCCCGGGCCTCTGTCTGGATGCATCTGGTCAGCCCTGCAGATGTGCAGGGCAGGTCTTTCAGGTGTGTGAGGCATGGAGGCCACATGGACACTGCAAGTGCTTTTTTTTTTTTTTTTTTTATTGTGTTGCTAGGCTTCTTGACGATGCTGTTACTTTAAGTCCACTGGCCTCTGGGCACACGTGGTAAATGCACATGTCCCCACCCCTTTGCTGCCCCACAGCCCCCGCTCTCGACGTGGACTGGCAGAACAACACTACCTTTGCCTCCTGCAGCACGGACATGTGTATTCACGTCTGCAGGCTCGGCTGCGACCGCCCCGTCAAAACCTTCCAAGGACACACAGTAAGTGCCAACGCTGGTTGCAGGGCTCAGGGTCGTGAGAATGTGCTGGGAGGTGGTAGCTGGCGCGTTACGCCTGGGTTTAAAAGATGCTGTGGAAGGAGTTCCGTCGTGGCGCAGTGGAAATGAATCTGACTGGCATCCATGAGGATGCAGGTTTGACCCCTGGCCTCGCTCCGTGAGTTAAGGATCTGGTGTTGCTGTGAGCCATGGTGTAGGTCACAGATGAGGCTCAGATCTGGTGTTGCTGTGGCTGTGGTATAGACCAGCAGCTATAGCTCTGATTCGACCCCTAGCCTGGGAACCTCCATATGCTGTGGGTGAGGCCCTAAAAAGACAAAAAAAAAAAAAAAAAGAGATACTGTGGAAAAAGTTCCCGTTGTGGCACATTGGGATCAGCACCATCTTTTCAGTGTCAGGACACAGGTTCAATCCCCAGCCAGCACAGTGGGTTAAAGGATCCAGGGTTGCCATAGCTACAGCATTAGGTCACAACTGCCTGCAACTTGGATCTGACCCCTGGGCCTGGAACTGCATGTGCTTAGAGGCAGCCAAAAAGGGGAAAAAAATTAAAAAAGATACTGTGAGAATGCCTGCTGTGGCACAATAGGTTAAGGATTCAGCATTGCCACAGCTGCAGTGTAGGTTGCAGCTGCAGCTCAGATTCCACCCCTGGCCTGGGAATTTCCACGTGCCTTGGGTGCTGCTGAAAAAGGAATGGAAAACAAACAGGTATTGTAATGCAGACCAGTTAAGCAGCCCTTTGCTGCTTGGGCTGTTGGAGCTGTCCCAGGGGGTAGGCTGATTTACCCACCTGGGTAAGCAGTTAAAAAAAAAAAAAAAAAAGGACCAGAGTTGGGCCAGTTGTTGGATTTTGCAGGAAAGACTTTATGGCAGCTATTCTTACTGGGCCACTTTGCTGTACAACAGAAATTGACAGAACATTGTAAATCAATGATACTTCAATAAATAAATAAAGGAGCTATTATTATGAAGACATAAAGGAAAGGCTACTTGTAATGAGTGAATAGATGGGGAATAGCAGCAGAGAAAGGAAAACTCTGTCAAATGGAAATCTCAGAACTGAGATTACAGTGTTTGAAATGAAAATCTTGTTGATGGAGAGATTACAGAAATACCTTTTGTGAAGCACAAGAGCGATTGTAGAACTAGCCAGTCTGAAGGACTGTTAAATGACTGAACAAATGAATAGAGAGGCTTCATGACCTCTGTGGCGAGATGAAGCCCTCTGTCATATGTGTGTAATGCAGAGTAAAGAAAAGAGAAAGAAACAGAAAACCTACTTGCAATGATGGCCAGATTTTCCTGAATTTCTTGGCAAAGATCAACACTCAATCCAAGAAGCTCAGACACCAGCCGAATTCTTACGGAATTGTTTTTTTTCATTATTTTTTATTGAGGTGTAGTTGATTTACAAGATTATATAAGCTTCAGGTGTACAACACAGTGATGCACGATCTTTAAAAAAGTATCCTCCATTTATAGTTATTATGAAATTTTGGCTCTATTCCCTGTGCTGTGCAGTGGATCCTCGTAGCTTATTTATTTAACACGTAACAGATGGTACCTCTTACTCCCCTGCCCCCTGTCTCGCCCCTCCCCCTTTTGTCCCCCCAGTGGTCACCAACCACCTGCTCGTTCTCTGTAGCTGAGTCTCCTTCTTTTTTATTACATTCCTTAGTTGGTATTACCGGTCCCTCAGATAAGTGATATCTGTCTTTGTCTGACTGACTTCACTCAGCATCATACCCTCCAAGTCCTTGTTGCTGTAAATGGCCATTGCATTCTTTTTCGTGGCTGAGTCGTATTCCATCGTATATATGTCCCACATCTCTGTCTACTCCTCTGTCAGTGGGTCTTGGCTGTTGTGACTCATGCAGTATGCACCCTGGGCCGCGTGCATCTTTTCAAGTTGGTGTTTTGGCTGTCTCATCAAATTCTTCAGCATAGCCCTTGAGGGCTTGCTTCCCCCAGCAAACCTCTCTGGTGTCCCCCCCACCCCACCCCTTCCTCCTGGAAGCCCTGCTGGCTTTGGGCATCTCCCACCTGCACAGCTCCCCCCCTTGGCCCTCTCACAGCGTCCCTTGCCACTAACCTCACTGACATCGATTGCAATGACCTTGGCATTTGCCTGTCTCTTTAGTACCTACTTTTTCCAGCTCCCATCCCTATAGGTCCCTGCTTCCCAAAGAAGATGCTTTCAGCGCACAGGACCGGTTGTCCTGTTGACGTCTCATTGTGGCTACAAATGGACCCTGCTCTTTACGTTTCTATTTCTTTTCTAATCCTAAACTGTCCCTGAGCTTTTAACAGGAAGTCTTGGCGGTCCTGCTGTGGCTCACCGGGTTTAAGAACCTCACCTAGTGTCCTTGAGGACGTGGGTCCGATCCCTGGCCTCCACCAGTGGTTAAGGATCCAGCATTGCCGTGAGCTGTGGTGTAGGTCGCAGATATGGCTCGGATCTGGTGTCGCCGTGACTGTGGTATAGGCCTCAGCTCCAGCTTTCACTCAGCCCCTACCCTGGAAACGTCCATTTGCTGCAGGTGCAGCCCCCAAAAGGAGAAACAAATTAGGAAGTCTTTGTGACTTTCCCGCTGCCCCATTTGGGACTGGACTACCATTGTACCCCTTGGCTCTTTAAATCGGTTTTACTGCAACCCCTCAGCCTGCACCCGACACGAGCTAAAGCCCATTTCTTCCTGAGACCCTCTGAGCCACTTCCGGATGCTTCCTGGGAATCGTGATTTGGTTGCAGGATGAGGGAGTGGAAGGTCATGCTCCCCCTGGAAGATCAACGCTGATTGGCTGGGGACAGTCGGGGGACCAGCCCCCTCTTCCCAGGCCCTCAGAGGTCCACCCTGGGCTTCTGCTGCCAGCAGTTCCAGTCGGGGCCACCTGAGGTGCCTCTGCCTCGGCTGAGCCTGGCCCAGGCTGCACCCCCGACCCACACCAGCTTCCTGGGGGTCCTGCGGGGCTCGCTTCCCTGTGTGCTCTCACCCTGCAGCCTGACCTCCTCGTCCCCTCAGCTCACCCGCGGGCAGGCGGGCTCCTTAGACTTGCGGCTTCCCTTCCCCTCCTTCCCCGGGACCCTCCACCATCACCCTCCACCCCATGGAGTCCAGACACAGCCTTGTCGCTTCTCCTCTCCCTCCCTGCAGAACGCAGTGACCTGAGCAAGCAGCCTGATCGTGCAAGTTCTCATCCGAACCAGAGCCCTTAGGAGGGCGAGAGGGACGGGGAAGTTAGCTACAAGTGTAAAGTGAGTTAATCGTTGGGTGGGGGCAGCAGGAAATAGAAACAGTTCCCTGCTGGAACTAGGAGGCCTGAGACCCCCGTGCCTGACTCCGCTCATTCCTCTGGGCACACCGTTCCTCCCGCTCCACTTTCTGCAGGTGACATCTTCCTAAACCCCCGTGTCCCCTTCTCCCTCGCCCGTGGGGAGCATGTATTTGCCGTTATACTCCGGGATTTAGCCTCCAGGTTCCCTGGCCCTGGCACTGGCAGCCTCGTTCCTTCCTGCCCCCCTATGGCCCACCACACCTGCATGCTGGAAGTTTCCACGTGTGCTGAGGTGCTGTGCGTTGTTCACTTGGCTCTTTGCTCTGGATTTCAGCCCCGCCACCCCTGCAGGATTTCGTTTCTCCTCTGGGTGTGTTCCTAACAGTGACCCCTTGTGTCCCCTCTCCCTTGTTCACCTGTGCCTGGCGGAGGATGTGTGTTTAGGTCCCATCGTCTTGGGCCTGGGTCATCAGACTCCTTGTCTCTTAGCATTTCCTCCTCCCCTCAGCACCAAAGGAGAAATGTCTTGAGAGTTAGATGGGGGGGTAGCTGTTGTATTAAAAGTGCGTAGGGGGGTTCCTGTCGTGGCGCAGTGGTTAACGAATCTGACCAGGAACCATGAGGTTGTGGGTTCGATCCCTGGCCTTGCTCAGTGGGTTAGGGATCTGGTGTTGCCGTGAGCTGTGCTGTAGGTCGTAGACACAGCTCGCATCCCGCGTTGCTGTGGCTCTGGTGTAGGCCGGCGGCTACAGCTCCGATTAGACCCCTAGCCTGGAACCTCCATATGCCATGGGAACAGTCCTAGAAAAGGCAAAAAGACCAAAACAAAACAAAACAGAAGTGCACAGGAAAATGACTTTCAAGTCCGCTTTAAAATATCCGTGGTCTTCCCTGGGGTTGCAGGCTGCCCTTATTATTTGTGAATTCATTTGGCTCCCTTCCTGGTTGTGACTTTTCCTTGGAGCAATACCGATGCAGGTGGCTGGTTACATATGGAATGTGACCGTGCGTTCTGTCTAAATGAAGAGGGCGCAGTAAGGAAAGCGGGAGTGTGCACGTGTCTGGGGTGCATTCAGGGTGAATGCGTCTCCGCCTCTGGAGGATGGCGCGCTCCTGCCCCCTGCTGGAGGATAGGGTTACGACGCCCAGGCCTTTATTTTGGAAACCCTTTGCTCTCTTTCAGAATGAGGTCAATGCCATCAAGTGGGATCCTTCTGGGATGTTGCTAGCGTCCTGCTCCGATGACATGACATTAAAGGTAAAGCAGCCTGCAAGGCTGGGCTGTGTGGCCGCAGACAACCCCATACTCAGCGTGGGTCTTAATAGTCCCTGCTTCTCCAGCCAATTATCTGTCGTGAGCCTCTGCCATTCTTCCTCTTTGCAGCAGAGATGTCCTGCAGTTAACTCCTCTTGTCAGTCAAGAGCCTGCTAAGGGCTCTTCCCTTCCTGTGGCCTGCTTTAGGGCGCCCCCTGGCGTCCATCCGGTTCCTCTGCCTGGGCAGCACCTGCCACTTTGCCAGGTGCGCGCACACGCACGCACGCACGCACACACGCACACACAGAGGCAGTGAGCCTCCCAAGGGCCAGACACCTAGTGAACGCTCCCGGGAGGAATGATGTTGCACCATCATCCCCGGATGGAGCAGCCGCCCCTGCTGACCCTCTTCCCCATCTGTTGTCTAGATCTGGAGTATGAAGCAGGATACGTGTGTCCATGACCTGCAAGCTCACAGCAAAGAGATCTATACCATAAAGTGGAGTCCCACCGGGCCTGCCACCAGCAACCCAAACTCCAACATCATGCTGGCAAGGTAACGCCAAGAGGGCCCTCGGCCCCCACTCGGTCCTAAAAGCCGCTGCGCTCACGGGGACAGAGCCAGCAGCAGGGCTGGCAAACGTTAGTCCTGCCCAGAGACACCAGAAACCTCAGCTAAGGTGTCTTGCAAGTGTGTTTACGGCCTTCCCAAGTAAACGAAGAGGTAGCTCGCTTTGAAAGGGCCCCCAGATGGCGCCACGTGCTGCCTCGCTTGAGGGAAGGCGTTTCTTAACCACGAAGCTGGTCAGAGAAGTTGTTACACGTCCAGGCTGCCAGCACTTGGCTTTGGCGAAGGCTTCTATCACGACGGACAAAGGACATGACTCGGCTTGGTCCTTGGGCTTCGTTTCCTTGGCTGCCTTGCAGGTCAGATCTGACCTGACCATGGATACGGTGAACCCCTCAGACGCCTGCATCGGAGGGACTGGAGTCCGTCAAGGCCCGGAATTGGGAGCTGGTTCTCAGGGGCCCCGTGGCCTCCCCAAAACCATGTCACTTGGGCCGCGGTCACGGGAACTGCCTGGTCCCGATGCCCATTGCGTGGAACGCTCCACTCCCAGTGTGACAGTGGATGTTTTTGTTTGGTTTTTTTTAATAAAGTTGAGACGAGCGGGCTGAAGAGATTCTGAGAGTGACTTCCAGGATACTCAGGGGTCTGGAAATCATGATCCCACGAAACAGGGGTGTTTGTTCAGCCTGGGAGACGGGAGACAGGGAGGAAGCGGCAGGGCGGAGGCAGGAGGGGGTGGTGGATGGGTTCTGTGTAGCCGCAGAGAATGGGATTGTGCTGGGAGAGGGCACGGCCTCCTCTTGCCGAGGGAGAGCCCTCTGTCCTTGCCGTGGGGCACGCGGCCTCACCCGGCAGCGAGGACTCTTGCTGCTGAAAAGTGTTCCACCCAAGGCCACCTCTTAGAAAACACTGGAAGGGCTTCCTGCATTAGCTGAGAGCCTGAACCAGAAAAATACAAAGGCAGTTACACTGTTTCAAGTGATTCTCCAGAAATCCACAGCAGTGTCTCCAACCTAGAACACGATAATCTATTTTTGGATGACTTGGAGGGTGCTTTTGTATCCCATGGTACCCGGGAATAAATGAGCTTTGTAGATGACGCGCATAAATGCCACGTGCCAGTACCTGGCAGTGCCTGCAGAGAGAAGGAGCGCCAGGTGAAACAGCTTTGCGGTGTGTCCTGGTCTTTTACATGTGGAAGTGACTAAAACATGCAGCTCCCAGGGGTGTGATTGTATGTCTGGATGTGATTGTGTTTTAATTTGCCTTGGTTTAAAAGTTTTATTCAGTCAGTTTGCTATTTTCCCACACACGGCTCTCGGCGTTACTGGAGCTGTCGACGATGGATGCTGTGCTTTCAGTTGTGGGAGCATTTTAGAAAACGGAGTGAGTGCAGACTTAGGTATATCCTTCGAGTCTTGGGGAAATGCAGAAACAAATGAGTGCGGCTCTCCACTTTCTTCCCGAATCACAGCTCCAGGAGAAGGGGAAGGTTTGTTGGACGGCCGCGGCTTGGTGTTCAGGGGACCTGTGTCACCTTTGAGAAGAGAAAGGGCCAGCCTGCTTTTTGTCCCTGGAAACGTAGGCACTGGGGACGGAGGAGCCGTCGGTCCGGCCTCTTCGGGGAGCCGCGAGGGAGCCACGAGCCTCCGCGGTGACGCTCCTCTCCTGTCTTTGCAGCGCTTCGTTTGACTCTACGGTTCGGCTGTGGGACGTGGAGCGGGGCGTTTGCATCCACACGCTCACCAAACACCAGGAACCCGTCTATAGTGTAGCTTTTAGCCCTGATGGCAAATATCTGGCCAGCGGCTCCTTTGACAAGTGTGTGCACATCTGGAACACGCAGGTAAGCCCCCTGCCCCGCGGCTGCAGCCGGTCCTTTCCGCGAGGAGCCCCGCTCGGTCACGTTTGGGTGCCGCGGGCTCAGCACGGCACTGGGGAAGCCGTGCCTGGGGGCCACCTCGGCCCAACCCGGCTCCCTGGGTGGGTAGGCCACAGCTGGGCACCTGCTGCCTGTGGGTCTCCCTGCAAGGGACACCCGTCCACTCCTGTCCCTTCTTCTGAGCCCTTGGCAGGAAACTGTCCCAATGCCGCCAACTCTTGGGCACAAGCAGTCATGCTGGAAAATCCTAACCCAGACACCTTCCCAGCCACTGTGCTCCCCCATGGCTACCGAGGTCGGGGACCGAGGTCGGTCCTTGCCTTCGAACTTTGCAGGGGACCAGCCGTCTGATGTGAGGCCAGCCAGCCCTGACCACCTGCGTGCCCCCCGGGCTCCTGGGGCTTCTCCGTGGAGCACGTTGCAGAGTAGTGGCCACGTTCGTTGGCTATTGTCAGGGCATTTTGATTTCTTTCTTTCTTTTTTTTTTTTTTTTTTTTTTTTGGTCTTTTTAGGGCCACACCCTCGGCACATGGAGGTTTCCAGGTTAAGGGCTAAATCGGCACTACAGCCGCCAGCCTACACCACAGCTCATGGCAACGCCAGATCCTTAACCCACTGAGCGAGGCCAGGGATCAAACCCGCAACCTCATGGTTCCTAGTCAGTTTCTTAACCTGCTGAGCCGTGACGGGAACTCCCAGCATTTTGATTTTTTGAAGGGAAGTGTTTTTGGTTCGGGTAGCAGAGGGAATGTCAGTATCAGGTTATCCTGTCAGAGAAGCGAAAGGAGATGGTGTTTGTGTGCAGGTGGTCCTGTGGTGTCTCTGGCCACACCTGAGGATGAGACAGTTCCAAATATGCCGAGTAGGCGGGCACAGGAGCGAGTGGCGGGTATAACTGTCACGTGGGGCGGTCAGCTCTATGCTCTCCTGTAAGAGCAGCGTGGGCCTGGAATTCCCTGCAGGCGGCTGGGGGCCCCTCGTGTGTGACCTCAGGATGGGTGAAGAGGCCTCCCCTCTCCTGTGTTTAATTTTTTTTTGCCACACCTGTGGCAAGAGGAAGTTCCCAGGCCAGGGATCGAATGCATGCCTCAACAGCAACCCCCACCACAGCAGCGACCATGGAGCCACCAAGGAACTCCTTTTTTAATTTTTTTTCTCCTCTTTTTTTTTTTTTTTTTTTTCCCCTTTTTCTTTTTTGGCCACTCTGTGGCATATGGAGTTCCCAGGTTAGGGTTCAGAACTGAGCCACAACATGGGGTCCTTAACCCACTGTGCCCGGCCTGGGGTCGAACCTGCGTCCCAGTGCTCCAGGGATGCTGCCAGTCCCGCTGAGCTATAGTAGGAAGTCCCTGTTTTGTTTTTTCTTTTTCTAACCACACTTGAAGCATGTGCAAGTTCCAGGGCCAGGGATCAAACCCCTCACTACAGCAGTTACAATGCCAGATCCTTAACCAGCTACACCACAAGGGAACTCCTTTTTTAAATGTTCACTCTTTTCTTCTCTCCTTTTTTTTTTTTTTTTTGGTCTTTTTGTATTTTCCTCTTTTCTAGGGCTGCACCCGTGGCATATGGAGGTTCCCAAGCCAGGGGTCTAATTGGAGCTGTAGCTGCTGGCCTACACCACAGGCACAGCCTCTTGGGATCTGAGCCGCATCTGTGACCTACACCATAGCTCATGGCAATGCCGGATCCTTAACCCACCGAGCGAGGCCAGGGATCGAACCTGAAACGTCATGGTTCCCAGTCAGATTCGTTAACCACTGTGCCACGACAGGCACTCCGTCTTCTCCTATTTTAATTCCACCCACGTTCATGATTCTCTCTGGCCTGGTTGACACCTAGCTGACCTTGCTTCTCCCTTGTGCCGGGGGTGGGGGTTGTACATGAGCCGCCTTCACCTTAACTGACCTGGCACCAAGGCCCACTGAGACCTCGGGCTCCCTGGAAACCTCCTGCCATGAACCGTGTCTTCTCAGCGAGCACGAGGCCGTCAGTAGAGGCCCTCAGGTGGAACCGAGCCGAGCCTCACAACCTAGGCAGGAGCCCCAGAAAGCGCACAGCCCGGGTTAACGTGCAGGTGTCTATCTCCACGGCGCGCCTGCGGGAGGGAGTGATGGATGGACGCATAAATGACATCATCGGTTAGGTGCTGCCTGCCGTGCTGGCGGCAGCTCATCAAGGCACTGTCCCCCTTCAGAACTCTTTGGGACATCTTGATGGATGCCTTCTCTCAACATAAAAACACCCACCATGTGCTGGGCCTGCCTCAGTCTCCCCACCGCCCTCCCCAGGCTGGCCGTGACCCTGGGAGGTGTGACCTGGGCTGAAACGTGCAGGCCCGTTCCCTGCGCAGGTCCACGGTGGTAAGTCTGGGAGACAGGTTTCTACAGCCACCAGGGCGCTTACGGAAAACGCCGCGAGCTTCTGTTTTGAAAACGTCTGTGATGACGTGCCGGGGACCACGTTGGTGTCCTGCGCGCCCCGTTTCATGGTGAATGATGACGGCTTTGCTTTGCAGAGTGGAAGTCTGGTCCACAGCTACCGCGGCACTGGCGGCATCTTCGAGGTGTGCTGGAACGCCCGAGGGGACAAAGTGGGCGCCAGCGCGTCCGACGGCTCTGTAAGCGGCACCGGGGCTTTGCTGGGGGCAGGCGGGGAGGGCGCGAGGGCTGAGTTTGAGAGTCAGAGCCCGTCCTCACGGGGCTCCCAGGGCTGTGATGGGTCTCCGAGGGGCATGGCCAGCGCCCGGCAAGTGTGCGCTGGGTGGAGGAGAGTTCGGGCTGGATCCACTGGGTCAGCCCCACGTCTGAGAGTGGCTGTCTCTTCACTTCCAGAATGACCTTCTCTCTGGACATGAGGCAGTGTCTGGGGGCATTTGGGGGGGTCACTGCTTTGGTAAAGGCCACCAGCATGTGGTGGGTGGAGCCAGGGCTGCTGCGCTACCTCCTGCAGTGCCCAGGTCGCCCCACACCCGAGACAGGACCAGCCCCAAGTAGCCCAGGGGCTGAGGCCAAGACGCTTGCTCCTGTCTGGGCTCCACATTTGTGCTTCCAGCCCGCATCTGTCTGGTGAGAGAGGCACGACCTTCTAGTCTCCCGGGTCCCTTGCCCCGTTCTGGTCCCCTGAGACATCTAGCTGTTTGATTCATGCCGGCACTTAGAATTGCCGTGAGCTAGAAGGCAGGGGGCAGCGGGCTAGCCAGCCACGTGTCCGATGTGTGCTCAGGCTTGGGTTGTCATGTGTGTGGTCTGTGACACCTCCCCGTGGCCACGGCTACCCCATCAGCTCCTAGCATTGCCCTTGACCTGGCTCTTCCGCTCTGGACTGTTTGCCTGGGGTTCGTTGTTCAGATGCTCAGACATTAGCCATTAAGGCTTCTCTGCTCCCTCGTGACTGTGTGCCAATAAATCTTTATAAAGCTTGGGCGGTGGACTGTCCCCTGCTCTAAAGGCATCTTGGGTTGATTTTAAAGATAAGAGGTGTTTTTTTGCCTCGCAGGTGTGCGTTTTAGATCTGCGGAAGTAAACGTGAAATACCCTAGAAACGAGAAGAGCATTCGCATGGACCAGCAGTGAACCTGTGGGGTTGTAGTAACTCTTCAAACACAATTCCATCAGCTCCAAACTGTTCGAACTTGACGTTAAAGTATACTCTGAAATCAGCTCATCCCTGGCCACAGGAGTCTATTTTTTCCTAATCTTCATCAAGAAGTTTAAAACAAAAGCATACACACACCGTCACATCAAAGAGGGAAAGAACGGTTTCCACCTGGAACATTCAGCCCGGGAAGCATGAAGCCACCAGCCAGACAGCGCACCAGCCATCCAGCACAGGCTCTGATGGCTAAGAGGAGAGAAACAAAACAAAACAAACAGCAAGCTGTGCCAAAAAGAAAAAAAGAAAAATGCTGTGATAAAACCAAAAGGGGGGGAAAGACACTCATCCACGTGGTGGGTATTTTTTTTTTTTTTCCCAAGAATTTGGACACTACAGTTACTCTCACAAGGATGTTCAAAGACCAGTTTGTACCGATGAAATGGGCGACTTTGTAATCCCAACACTTTCTATTTTCTAGAATCTTTGTCCCGTGGTTTTTCTACCGGCTGCAGTCCTGTCGTCTGGGGCCCTGGGGTCTGAGGTAGTAACTGTTTGGGGTTCGTTGCTTCTTTTCCTGCTGTAGCCTCTTTCCTTCCTTCGTGTCTTGATTGGCAGCTCCCCTTCCCTAGAGGCAGCCTCTCGGAAGATGCCGGGATCTCTGAGGCCCAGCGCCCCCCCCCCCATAGCTGCTTCCCACCTTAGGTCTCAAGGGCACTTTCGTGGCAGATTTAATAAGTGCTTTATGTAAGAAGGCAGGGCAGGGGGACTTTTTACAGGAGAAAAAAATAATAATAAGTGACTTATAAGAGAAAGAGCCCGGAGTATTTTTGGAAGAAAAAAAATATTTTTGTGTTAAAACAATTTTAAAATCCTAAAATGGCCATCAGACATAGAGAGCTTTGTGTGATTCATATTTTGAAAAAACGTTAAGACACAGGCAGGGTCGAAATCGCTTTTCCTGAACTTCGGGAAGGGCGGCCAGGACTCCGGGTGGAAGAGGGCCGGCGGTGCGGCCCACAGCCAGGGAGGGACCCCCGCTTCTCCGGCTCAGAGGCGGCCTGGGCGTCTCTTGGGGTGTGTGGACGGCGGTGGCGGCAGGAGCGGAACGCCAAGGGTGCCCGCGGCCCCGAGCACCATTCCCCGAAGGAGCGGCGGGGCCGTCGGGCCACTCCTGGCAGGGCTGTCTGCCCGGAGCACCGCGGCGGGGCCTGGCAGAGCTGGCAGGAGTGGCTGGGGACCGCACCGGGCCTGACAGCGACAGAAAGGCACGGGGAGAGATGTTCCAGCTCGAAGGTGGATTCCATACGTAGAGCATCGCTAATCATTTCTGCCGTGTTCATAGTTTTTCTCTAGCAAGGAGAAAGATTTGCTTTAAAAAAAAATGAATCTTTTTACTGTTTTTTATGAAATTAAACATGGCTTTGTGTTCCTGGAGGAGTTTCTTTGGATCAGATGGCCTTTGTCTTTGTCCTCACCCGACGCTGACCAGGTTTTCAGGTGGGGGGGTGGGCAGGCCAGGCCCCTGGGCTCGCCCGGGGTGGAGAAGGGGCCACGGGGCTGGCGATGGGCAGGCTGCAGCCGGGCATGCGCCCAGTGGCGCCACAGGACGGTCCGCGACGGCGGCGTCCACCCGTGGAGCACAGAGCCGCAGGGCAGGGCAGGGCCGGGCAGGACTCGGAGAACTCGCAGAGGTTGGATCGCGCCAGACCAGCTCCGAAAGCCGGCGCCGTCATCGGTCTCGGCTCAGGAATGGGGCTCCGTGGACCTGCGCGCCATTCGAGCCCAGTCGGTTGAGACCAAAAAGCGCTCGGCGGACAGACGAGTGGAGTGTTTGCTTCGGGCTGTTCGTGAAACGCTTAGCGAGAAGGTCGGAGCTGCGTGGCGTCTCCGCCCCCAGCTTTGAAGATCGCAGAAGCCCCGGATGCATCGCTGGCTTCCTGCCCTCTAAAGGGACGAGCCCTGGGAGGCAGTGTGCAGCGCCGCCACCATCACCAAGTGGACCTCTCGCCAAATGAAGATGGGTCGCATCCGCAGAGCGTGAGCTGGCCAGGCTGACACCGCTTGTGTGTGACCAGCTGCTGGCGGGAGCCGACGAGGGACGCAGTCCAAGGGGTTCGCCAGAGACCCTCGCGGGAAGCTTGGGGAGCCAGGGTCTGCAGGTGCGCCGGCTTTAGCCTCCTGATGAACCGGAGCCACTTGGGAACCGGCGGGTGGGGGCCGGGGCTGTGAGGCCAAGGACGCGTGGGCTCCATCCCGGCACGAATGCTGAGGAAAGCCAACCGACCGCGTGACCGGCCCAGGAAGAAGCCTCCTGGGGGCCGCGGGGGATGAGGATGAGAAGGCAGCCGGCGTCCCTTGAACCCGTCCCCGCTCTGCGCACAACGACAGCCCAGCCGTGAGCCGAGCAGCGTGCAGGCGGCAGCTGCGTCACTGTCCCCAGCGGCGCCCCGAGGCACCGTTAGTCCTGGATGTCGTCTACAGCTCTTACAAGTCGGGAGGAAACACTTAAGTCTCAGTGACCAAATGAACCTCGGTTCTGAACGCAGAGGTAACACCAGGATCCTCCCCGGAGTTTTCAGTTGGCTTCGGAGTGACAAGCGCTCGTCCTGCACGCGTGGGAAACGATAACGCCCCCGCCCCCCGGACGTCGGCCCCGCGCGCGACGCACGGAGACCTTGACCTTGGTTTTGTCTTTCTCGAAATAGATCTTGGAGCCAAGTAAAGTGCACTTTGTCAAACTTAAGGGTCTGCTTTGTTCCTCGTAATTTTTCTCTTTTTTTAACCTCTCCTTCCACCTTTTCTTTTTATTCAGTCGTGTTTCTTGTCAAATGCAGAATTGTTCCTTCCGCCGCTCTCACCGACGTTTTGAATTCTGGCTTCTGCGGTTTTTATTGTCTGTGTCAGACGTACAGCCAGATGTGCTCCTCTGTCCGCATCTTCCAGATTCCGTTCCATCCCCACCGGCCCCGCTCTGTTCTCCCTCCACTCCCCTCACCCTCACGCTCTCCAAGAAAAAGAATCACCTCGTGTGTCGTAGTTCATTTGTTTCAAGAGAGAATCAACAGACCATATTCAGTGTCTTGAATAAATTGCTCTATTTTGATAGAGAACTTGGTGGACGCGCTTTCTTCGTCCTGGGGGGGAGCAGCGCTGCCTTTTCTCTGGGAGAACTTAATGGGAGGACCGCCGTCCAGGGCCGCCCTGGGTGGGAAGGCAAAGGCCGTTGGGGCCCAGATGCCCTGTGAAGGGAGCAGGCTTTTTTTTAATTAGTCACTTTGTTTCAGGGTGACTGTTGTAGGAAGGAAATCGAGCTTTTCTCTGGCCAACGAGTTGCTTTGCTGAACACGTGAGTTCAAGGAGGAGCCTTGAGGAGTTGGGAACAAGTCCTAGGATGGGGCGGGGGGGCTTGTGTACGATTCAGACGGGCATCTGGAGACAGTGACTGACTCCACTCTGTACCAGACACTCTGGCGCGAGGCCCATTTATGCCACTTTAGTCAACTGACGGATGTCACCTAATGGCTGTCCCCGGGATAGGGAGGCAGGAAGCCAAACAGGCTGTACACGTGAGTCACAGAAAAAGGCTCTGGTGCCGTTTTCCTTGAATCCCAGCTGAACCCTGTGCTGGGAGAACCCAGAACTGGGGTCCCCCTGCCTCCTCTGCCCCAGGCTGTCTGGGGTACAGCCCCACCTGGGTCTCCTCTGTCAGTCCTGCCAGGTTGACCCATCATGTTCCCACATGGTGGGTGGTGGATTTAGAGTGAAGTTCTGAGCGGCACCTGATCCCTGCCGCTAGAGCCACAGGAAGGCCCTGGGGAGATCCTTACGGCAAAGACAAAGTGGCCGGCAGCACAGCCTGGACAGGTTGCCTGGGAGCGACGAATACAGGATGGGGCCCTGGTGACATCAGGACAATCCTGGTAGCATATTATTGGCTTCAAAGCGTTCCTTTGTACCATGAGCAAAACTGCGTTGAGACCACATAGACTGTCCATGGTTTCCCTAACTTTCATCTTAAGACACATGGAAGCTTTAGCTGCAGTGACTCTCAAAATGTCTTGTCCCTTGAGGCTCCCACTGTATTTATTTAGAGAATCTACACGTCCACTCGCTGAGCAGAGAACTTTTTTAATGCCCACATCGGGGCGCTGCTGCTAAAGGATCTTGGAGGTTGTGCTGTATAGTCACGGGCGGGTTCTGTGCACCTGTGGTCACTGGTGTTGGTCCCTGGTGGTGGAAGCCTGGAAGTCACCTCTTAAGATGCATGAAAAGGGGTGGGAGGGGGTGGGAAGCAGATGTGTACTTTTTTTTGACAAAAAACTCAGAATTGGGTGGAATTTTTTTTTTTCCAGTCTGGCTCCTTTTTCACCAAAGTGTCATCATCCGCTTGCCAGGTAAGCGAGGCAGGACGCGGCCCCACCCCGAGGGCCACGTGGGGAGCTGGGCAGAGGGGAGAGGGGACCGTGACAGGGGAGGGGGCTGCAGCATGGAGCGGGGAGGGAACCCGTGATGGGGGGGGGAGCAGGGGCCTGTAATGGGGGAGGGAAGGGGACTGTCACGGGGGGTGGGGGACGGGGAGGGCGTAGCTGCGAGGCCGCCGGAGGGGTGGGGGCGGCAAGGCTTTTTGAAGTGAATACTCTGGAGAACGGAATGTAGTTATCCTGGAGCAAAGCTATTGAGAGAAAGGCCAGCAGAAATGACACAGTTGTAAATGATGAGGAAGGTCTTTCTACAAGAGGGGAAATAAAAGGAGACTCCCTGAAATGTTTTTTTTCTAAGATCTGATAAACTGACCAACAACCTAAAATCACACAGAAGCCTCCTCCTCCTGAGAGCAGCAGGCTGGTCTTTCCACCCAAACGACACTCCCGCTACACCTGTTATGTCCAAACTCCTGGCCGTGGGTCCCAGGTCCCTCCTGTTTTCAGGACCTCCCGCTGTCTCCCCACTAGCTCTTTCCCTGAGCACCCCAGGTTTAATAGCATCTACCGGCTACAAAACAGTAACGACGCGTCCCCTGGTGGCGGCCGGGGCAGTGGTTTGGTTAAAGCCTGTCATCTCATTTATTCATTTGGCTTTCCCTGGAGTGACTTGATACCCTCTCTGTCTCTGATGCCTATTTCTGTGTCACTCCCCCATCCCAGTCCAAACCGCCCTGGCAGCTGAGATGCTGGCTCTCCATTTACTAAGAGCACTCGTTTTCACCAGATGATCAGATCAGCTTGAGTTCGCACTTGAAGCTTCCCAACCTGACGCTGCCAAATGGAAGACAAAGAGAAGGACCAAGGAGGATACTGGGCACCTGTGGGGAATCTGGGGAAGCAGGCTTGGAGGGGTGCAGACAGGAACAGCCCGAGTCAGGCGACAGGATGGGGCCCGTGCAGGTGAAACCTGGCACAGAGAGCACTGAGAGCTGCCCGCGCCTTGATACGGGACGGGTTACCGGGCTGACCACTTTCTAAAAGCACACCCAGGCGGCCTTCCATAGCAGATGTGCCAGCTGCCAACCCTTCCCCAGAAGTGCTTCTGCACGGCCCGTGGCCTTGGGTAGCAGCTTCCCACGTAAAGACTTGGGGCACGTGTCTGATTGGCTGTGTGCCAGGCCTGTGCCTTGCTCTGCTGCAAGGAAGCCAGGAAAGCGAGCAGCCGGCACCTCTGCTCTGGGGGAGGGAAGGAGGGCTGTGCCTCCTTCAGGGGGGGAATCTTCAGGGAGGGCTTCTGGTGCTGGGGCAGAGACATGGTCAACAGAGGTTAGGGGTGCAGATGCCACCCAGAAAGGCTACAAGCTGCACAGCTCCTGGACACCGGGCCAGGTGGCTGGTCCATATATAGGAAGGCACAGCCCCCGGGTACCAAGGTCACAGTCACAGGATGCTAGGATCCATCTGCGGCCATGTGGTTCTGAAAGCACAAATCCAGAAGCATCCTGGACGCCTTTTCTAGAGCGAAGTGGAGTCCCAATCCGGATAAGAAAGGAGGGGTTGTCCCATGGCAGAGCTGACCGCAGTGGCCTGAGGAAATGGTGTCTTGCTCTTCAGTGGACCTACCTAGGTAGCTTGCGCCTCTAGTATATACTGCATACGGGATTTTTGCCCCAAATATATGCGCCTGTATATATTTATAATATGCAGATTTTACATGGAGTCGGCCCCATACGCTCCCCGCACCCCGCCCCTGCCCCGCAGACGCGGACCCGGAAGGTTTGGGTATCCGTGTGTGGGTCCTGGAACCAATCTCCCACGGAAACGGAAGGACAGCTCTCTCTGACGATGCATGTGTAACATATATATGTGCATATATTACATAGATTTCAACATCTTTTCCATACTGGAAAGATGGAGACCTAGGCAACGATATGAGCCGAAGTCAGGATCCAAGGATCGTCTTAACTGAACCATGGCTAACTTTGTGGGGACCGAGGGCGAGGTTGCGAACCAGCCTGCCCTCCTCTGCCCCCTGGTGGCCGACGAGGAACGTGCCGCGCAGCCACCACAGCGCGCGCCCGTGCTGCGGCTTTTCTCCCTCTTTGAGCATCATCACTGACTCACTCAAGAGCACCCCCTAGAGGTGTTGTCCGGCCAGAACCCAGGTTAGGCTGGGCGCTCTGGCGCACTTTATTAACGTTTATTACTGGGTCTGATATTGACATCACAGCCAGATCTGAAAAAGCGATGTCAGCGGAGCGTCCGCAGAAGCTGCCGAGTGTTCGGTCTCGAAGGAATCCTCCTTCCATCCCCGAGCTTACGGATCTCTCTCGCATCACAAGAAGATCCCGGGGAATAGCTCTAACGTGGTGATGAGAGTAAGACTGGAGGGGTGCGACGCCCCGGCACTGCGGTGACCTAAAGCAGGAACCCAAAGGGTGAGAAATGCGGGGGCTGGCCCTCGGCTCGTCCTCTCACAGGTCTCCCTGGGCTTTCGGAACCGACCCGACGTCATTTCCATTGCGGGACACCCCTGTGATGTGGATTTCAATTGTGCTGGCGTCGGACCCTGGAGAGAAAAGAGGAGGGACGTTGGGACGTGTCCACGTCTGAGACGGTCTTTCACGGGCTTCCCAAATGCGTGTGTGTTTTAAGGTACGTGGTACTTTCACCTGCATTTGATCCTATCATCCCAAAGAACAAAACAGATCCTCCAGGATCATCTCAGGCAATGGACGCAGGATTCTGTGTCCATCCCACCTTCTTTCCTCCCAGCCTCGTGCAGGGCAGTGCACCAGGTCCCAGCCAAAGTACTGGATGCTGCAGACCACAGGGAAACTGCCCTCGCTGACAGGGGAAACCGGAGCCCTGTGACACGTGCTGTCGAAGTCGGGGAAGCAGGATGTCACGGTGCACCGGCGACTGCGGGCACAGCTGCCCTCGGGTCACTCGGCCAGTAGGGCTCCATGGTTGCCCTGCCCCCACCTGCATCCAATTCCAGCAGGTGCTCAAGGGGCACCTCTTACTAAAATGAAGAACTGTCTTCTCACAGATGATGCCACATGGGGAAGGGGTGTGGGTAACAAGCAGAACGAAAGCAGGAGTTCCTGCTGTGGCGCAGCGGAAGCGAATCCAGCGAGGAACCATGAGGTTGCCGGTTCAATCCCTGGCCTGGCTCAGAGGGTTAAGGATCTGGTGTTGCCATGAGCTGTGGTGTAGGTGGCAGACGCGTCTTGGATCCAGTGTTGCTGTGGCTGTGGTGTAGGCCGGCAGCTGTAGCTCCGATTGGACCCCTAGCGTGGGAACTAACATATGCCGCAACTACAGCCCTAAAACAAAAGCAAAAAACAAAACAATCAGAACAAAAGCACACCTAACCCCTGGCAAAAGAGTAATCTTGGAGGTGTGTTCATTCACCCCAATAACACGCCTTCCTCCAGAACTGTTCTTGCCTTCTGCAGATATCCAGGTGAGCCTGCTGTTCTAGGTTCTAGGTTGTGCGTTGGGAGCGCAGAGACGGAAGACCCAAAGAACGGGGGCCTTTTCGAATGTGTGAGGGAAGTGAGGCAAGTGACTGCCCTTCATGAAAATCTCGGAATCCAAGCTCCCTCACCGAGAGGCCCCACCGACCACTGCAGCCTCCTCCCCACGGCCTTCGGCTCACTCCCAGCCTGGCGGCACCCTGGCTTCCCTCACGCCCCGCTCAGTCCTGCCACAGGACCTTTGCCCATCTCTTCTTCTGCCTCTGAAGCTCTCCAGGTCCTCGCAGGGCTCGCTCCCAGCCCTCATTCAGGCCTCAAGTCAAATGTTATCTTATCCTCAAGGAGGCGTCCAGGACCCCCATGTAGAACCACCCCCTCTCCTGCCCCCTCTGGGTCTGTTTCTCCTCATAGCACTTCCTGCTGCCTTGACTGTCCTATGATTACTCGTGGTTTTCATTCTGTCTCTGCCACTAGAATGGAGAGCCCCAGTGGACAGGGCATCTGATTCTTTGAGTCACCATAGTGTTAGCCGTGCCTCACACTGCCCCTGGCACATAGAAGGTGCTCGATAAACGATGCTGATATGGATGTGAATGGGTAAACACAGCGGGCTCACTGCCTTGACATCCGTCCGAATGCAGCATGAGAGTGTTTATCGAGACTAATGTACCAAGAAGGGCAGGCACAAGCCCAACCCAAGAAGAGACACATGAAGAGTTTCGGAGGACACTTAGAAACAAGAGAGTTCCCACTGTGGCGCAGTGGGTTAAGGATCCAGCATTGCAGCTCAGATTCAGTCCCCGACCCAGGAACTTTCCATATGCCTTCAGTGTGGCCGGAAAAGGAAAGAAAAGAAAAAACGTCATTCTACGGGAAGCACATATGGAGCATTATATGGGAAGAGGAGATGATAAATTGTAGATGGGCTTGGAAATGCCTGAGTTACGGGAGGAAGTGACGCCATGAGCCCAAAAAATCAAGAGTGGGACTGCGGGTCGGCCGCCCCAGTGGCCTGGGGGTGCAGGCTCTGGGCTCTTCCTCCCAGATCAGGATTTGGATGAGTCTGGGCTGTGGGTGGGAGTGAGTCACACCAAGTGTGATGCGCCCACGAGGAGAGGGCAAAGGAATTTAGAAGAACGGAAGGAGTGACACGATGGCCATGGCCCTGCAGCCAGGCCTGAGGACAGTCTGGGTCGCCGCCCGGGACGGTGGGAGAGGACTCTCTGCTGGAGCAAAGACC
Source organism: Sus scrofa (assembly GCF_054392235.1). Lineage (NCBI taxonomy): Eukaryota > Metazoa > Chordata > Mammalia > Artiodactyla > Suidae > Sus > Sus scrofa. The sequence goes on from NC_139401.1 coordinate 9,563,302, forward strand.
CCGCTCTGCTGGGGACAAGGGACAGTGCGGAGCATCCCGTTCTGGAACTGCCTGCCTGCTGGAGGGGGCCGGTGGCGCCTCCCAGAGGCTTGATTCACGCAGCATCACCCACTGCTCAGGAGGAGCTCCTAGAACTGTTGTGCGGTCTCTGCAGTCTTTCCAAAAAGACTCTAGGCCAGAGCATCACACCGCGGCCTTGGCAGCTCATGATCCGGGTCTGGGCTGAGGACCCGCCGCGCGACTTTGCCCTTGGGGGCGCACCCTGCATCCTGTGCTCCTTCAGAGTTCCTGCTTCCTTCCCCACCCCGGGGCTCCCCAAGGGAGACCCCCTTCATGCCATCATGACTCCGCAGAAGATGCAGGGCTGCAGGAGCTGAGCCACCCTGCCCTGCCTGCACCGGGGCGGGGGGCTGGGGGCCACCTTTCCGTCAGTCTGAAAGATGCACAAAGAATGTGCTGGCTGAGCAAGCCGCTGAGAAGCTAAGCCAGCAAGGCCACTGGGCCGGGGAGGGGTGATGTGAACATCTGAGCGTCCTTGAGGACATGCAGGTGCTACCCTCCCAGGGCCCAAGGCCGGGCCCCTTGCCAGCAACTCCCTTTCATGAGCCTTGCAGGCCCAGGAGGTTCTCAGGAACTTCCCTGCCCCATGGAGATCTAACGTTTGGGAGGGCGCAATGGACGTCTCCTGCGCCCTCAGCTGCTGCTCTTGAATCCCTTAAAACCTTGAAGCCCTAAGTCAGAAACCCCAACCAGTGGCCACTGAGCGTGGGCCACGGAGAGCCTAAGCATCTCCTTCAACGTGCTGAAGTAGGTCTAGCCCTGCAGAGCCCCTGGGCTGTGTGCTCGTGCCCATTCCTCTGGCAACTGCAACCCATGGTGCCCCCCGGGGTTACGTGGAGGGCAAGGGATGGCAGAGAGGTTCCGAAGACGAGAATGAGACACATGGGAAAGAAAAGAGAAACGGGGATGCGTGGGGGAGAACAGGGAATTGGGGGAAAGAAGCAAGACTGGTGGGAAACAGCAGAATCATGTGGGGAGGACAGAATAACGGGGGATGGAATGGGGGGAGCGGAAGAAACGGGAAGGAACCGAGTGGTGGCAGACGAGAAAATTGTGAGGAGACAAGGGATCACGGGGCAAAACAGACTTTTGAGAAAATGGGGATTCTGGCGAGAATGAGGAACGGTGAGAGAGGGAATGTGGGGAGATGGAATTGTCACTCCTTACAATAAAGGACAGAGAAATGTGGGAGAGATTGCACCGTGGGGGAAAGAGTGCCAAGGGGAAGGACAGAGCCTCGGGGCAGGGATGCGGAATTGCTGGAGAGATCACAGAAGGACGGGAGAAAGAGGGTTGTGGGCAAGACGAGGCCGCTGCCTTGGGATCCTGAGGGAGGAGTGAGAGGGACAGGCAACTGTGAGAAAGAAGGACTTGGGGCGGAAAACAGAAATCTCTAGGACAAAAAACATTGGAGAGAGGGAATGTGATAGAAAACAGAATAGCGGAAGCCAACAAATCCATGAGAGACCATGAAGAATCTAGAATGGTGGGAGAAAATAGGAAGCCGCGGGAAGCGAAATGGGAGAGGAGGGTACTGTGGGGGAGACGGGGCACTGGGAGGAAGACAAAAGATCATGGGAGAAGGAGTTCCCATCGTGGCTCAGGGGTTAGTGAATCCAACCAGGAACCATGATGTTGCGGGTTTGACCCCTGGCCTCGCTCAGTGGGTCAAAGAATCTGGCGTTGCCGTGAGCTGTGATGCAGGTCGCAGATGCGGCTCGGATCCCACATTGCTGTGGCTGTGGTGTAGGCCAATGGCCACAGCTCCAATTAGACCCCTAGCCTGGAAATCTGCATATGCCACGGGTGCGGCCCTAGAAAGAGAAAAAGACAAAAAAAAAAAAAAAAAAAAAATGGGAGTTCCCGTCGTGGTGCAGTGGTTAACGAATCTGACTAGGAACCATGAGGTTGCGGGTTCGGTCCCTGCCCTTGCTCAGTGGGTTAACGATCCGGCGTTGCCGTGAGCTGTGGTGTAGGTTGCAGACGCGGCTTGGATCCTGCGTTGCTGTGGCTCTGGCGTAGGCTGGTGGCTACCACTCCGATTGGACCCCTAGCCTGGGAACCTCCATATGCCGCGGGAGAGGCCCAAGAAATAGCAAAAAAACAACAACAACAACAAAAAGAATATGGGAGAAAAGGAAATTGTAGGATAAACAGTATTACAGGGGAGTCAAGGAGGAAGGGATTCTAGGGGAAAATGGAGAACTGTGGGAGATGGCAACTGTGAGACAGAAGGAACTAAGAGGAAAACAGGAAGCTGTTGGAGAAACAATTGTAGAAGAAATGGAAAATGGTAGAAAACTAAATTGTTGAGGAAAGCAGGTTGGTGAGAGACAAAGAAGAACGCAGAATTATGGGAGAAGATAGGGAACTGTGAGAGATACAGATATTGTGGAAGAAGTGGGGAATATGGGGAGAAACAGCCTTTGGAGGAAAAGAGGTTACGGGATGGAAAGACTGGAGGAGTAGACAGGCAATTGCGGAAAAGAAAAAATCCTGGGGAGAACAGAGAACTACTGTAAGAGAAACAATTGCAAAAGAAATGAACTGTAGTCGAAAACAGAATGGCAGAAGAAAATGGAGATCTATGAGAGAAAACAACCAAGAACTGGGGGAGAGAACAAATTATGGGACAGAAGGGCGGTTGGGAGAGTACAGAGAATTGTGGGAAAGACAAGGAGTTGTGGGAAAGGTATAGAATTGGGGCAAAATAGAGCACTGTGGGAGAGGTGTGGAATTGTGGGAAAGACAGAATTGTGGGAGAACATGGAGAATTAGGGGAGAAGAGGGGAAATGTGGGAAAGAATAGGGACTTCTGGGGGAAATAAGAAATTGTAGGAAAGACAGTTGGAAGGGGAACTGTGGGAGCAGTGGGGAATTGTAGGAGAAACAAGGGCTTATGGGAGAGAACAGAAAATTGCAGGACAGGGGAATCGTGGAAAAGAATGGGGGAACTGTGGGAGAAAGGGAATTATGGGAGAGTATGGAGAATTGTGGAAAAAGAGGAATTGGGAAGATGAGGGATTGTGGGTGACTGAAGAATTGTGAAAAATAACTAGGAAAAAAATAGGATCCAATAAAAAACAAAATCCTAGAAGAGAAAATGGTGAGGCGAAAGTGACAACAAACAACACTTGTTGGAGTTCCCGACGTGGCGCAGCGGAAACAATCCGACGAGGAACCATGAGGTTGCGGGTTTGCTCCCTGGCCTCACTCATTGGGTTAAGGATCCAGCATTGCCATGGGCTGCGGTGTAAGTTGCAGATGCAGCTTAGATCTGGCATTGCTGTGGCTGTAGCATAGGATGGCAGCTACTGCTCCAATTAGACACCTAGCCTGGAAACCTCCATATGCCACGGGTGTGGCCCTAAAAAAGACAAAAGAAAAAAAAAAAAACACCTGTGAGAAAGCAGAGAGAGGAATCACAGGACAGAAGAGAGACTTCTGGGGAAAATGAGGAATTGTGGGAAAGAGAAGGACTTATGAGAGGGCGGGTGATTATGGAAAACAGGGTTGTGGGAGAGAATGGAGAATTGTGGGAGAAGTGTGGAATTATGGGAAAGAATAGGGAGCTGTGGGAAATGCAAGGGCTTGTGGGAGGAAATCAGAATTGTGGGAAAGATGGAGAATTGGGGAGGTGCAGAATTGTGGGTTAAATTGGAATTGTGGGGAAAATAGAGCATTGTGGGATACAGGTGGGATTATAGGGGAGAATGTGAATTGTGGGAAAGGCAAGAGGTTATGAGGAAGGGGGTTGTTGGTAAGACTGAAGAATTGTGGTGTGAACAAGAGATTGTGGAAAAGAAAAAACTGTGGACAGAACAGAGAAAATTGCAGAAGAAATGGAATGTGGGAGTTCCCGTCGTGGCGCAGTGGTTAACGAATCTGACTAGGAACCATGAGGTTGCGGGTTCGGTCCCTGCCCTTGCTCAGTGGGTTAACGATCCGGCGTTGCCGTGAGCTGTGGTGTAGGCTGCAGACGCGGCTCGGATCCCGTGTTGCTGTGGCTCTGGCGTAGGCTGGCGGCTACAGCTCCGATTCGACCCCTAGCCTGGGAACCTCCATATGCCGTGGGAGTGGCCCAAAGAAATAGCAAAAAGACAAAAAAAAAAAAAAAGAAATGGAATGTGGTCACAAAAAGAATCCTAGAAAAGAAAATGGTGATATGAGAGTGACCACAGAGAACCAAGAATTGCTGAAAGGAGGAATTGTGGGAAAGACAGGGGATTACGGGAGAGAATGGGGGATTGTGAGAGAGAATGGAGAATTATGGAGAGGGAATCCGGCATTATGGGAAACACAAGGGATTGGGGAAGAATGAGGAATTGTGGGAGAAGTATGGAATTATGGGAAAGACAAAGGTTATGAGAAAGAGGATTGTGGGTAAGACTGAAGAATTGTGGTGTGAAAAAGCAATTGTGGAAAAGAAAAAATTGTGGACAAAGCTGAGAAAAATGGCAGAAGAAATGTAAAGTGATAGAACAAAGAGTCCTAGAAAAGAAAATAGTGAAATGATAGTGACCAAAAAAAAAAAAATTTGTTAAAAAGAGGAATTGTGGGAAAGCAAGGGGTTGTGGGAGACAATGAGGAATTATGGGGAACACAAAGGATTCTAGAAGAGAAAGAATAATTGTGGGAAAGACAAAGGATTATGGAAGAGAATGGGGAATTGTGGAGGGATAAGGAATTGTGGGGGAAACAACATTGTGGGGAGCACAAGGGACTATGGGGAGAATTAAGAATTGTGGGAGAAGTGTGGACATTGGGAAGGGCAAAGGTTATGAAAAAACGGGATTGTGGTTAAGAATGAAGAATTGTGGTGTGAACAGGCAATTGTAGAAAAGAAAAAATTTGAACAGAGCAGAGAAAATGGCAGACGAAATGGGAAGTGGTAAAAAATGGAATCCTGAAAGACAAAATAAATGATATGAGCATGATGTCAAAGAACCAAGAATTGTTGAAAAGAGAAATTGTGTGAGAGTAGAAAGACTTCTGGGTGAAATGAGGAATTGTGGGAAAGACAAGGGACTATGGGATAGAAGAATTGTGAGAAAGCAAACGATTGTGGGAGAGAATGAAGAATTATGGGAAACACAAAGGGAGAGGATGGGGGCATTGCGGGAAAGAAAAGGTTATGGGAGAGTATGAGGAATTATGGGAAAGGCGAAAGATTATGGGAGAAAATGAGGGGTTGTGGGAAACAGGATTATGGGAGAGAAGGGCTAATTGTGGGAGAATATGGGATTGTGGGGAAAATAGAGCATCATGGGACACAAGGGACTAATGGAGAATGACGAACTGTGGGAGAAGTGTAGAACTGTGGAAAAGACAAGAGGTTGTAAGAGAAAGAGGAATTGTGGGAGGTGTGGAACTGTGGAAAGGCAAGAAGTTATGAGAACGGGGATTGTGGGTAAGATTTTAAAATTGTGGTGCCAACAGGCAATTACAGTAAAGAAAAAGATGTGGGGAGAGCAGAGAAAATGGCAGAAGAAATGGCATGTGTTAGAATCCTAGAAGAGAAAATGGTGATATGAGAGTGACAACAAAGAACCAAGAATTATTGAAAAGAATTGTGGAGTTCCCGTCGTGGCGCAGTGGTTAACGAATCCGACTAGGAACCATGAGGTTGCGGGTTCGATCCCTGCCCTTGCTCAGTGGGTTAACGATCCGGCGTTGCCGTGAGCTGTGGTGTAGGTCACAGACGCAGCTCGGATCCCATGTTGCTGTGGCTCTGGCGTAGGCTGGTGGCTCCAGCTCTGATTGGACCCCTAGCCTGGGAACCTCCATATGCCATGGGAGCAGCCCAAAGAAATAGCAAAAAGACAAAAAAAAAAAAAAGAAAAGAAAAGAAGAATTGTGGGTGAAACAAGGGATTATGGGAGAGAGCGTGGATTATTGGAAAGCAAGGTATTATGGGAGAGAATAAGGAATTATGGGGAACATAAGAGAAAAGAATTGTGGGAAAGAATGGGGCATTGTGGGAAAGACAAGGGATTATGGGAGGGGGGATTATAGGAAAGCAAGGGATTATGAGAGAGAATAAGGAATTGTGGGGAACAAAAAAATTCTGGGAGAGGTAGAATTGTGGGAAACACAAAGGATTATGGGGGAGAATGGGGCATTGTGGGAAAATCAAGGAATTGTAGGAGAATTTTGAAATGGAATAGGAATTATGGGAAAAACTGGAGGATTATGCGACAGAGGGAATTGTGGGAGAAGTGTGGAACTGTGGCAGATTATGCAGAATTGCAGGAGAAATGGGGAATTGTGGGAAAGATGAAGTTGTGGGAGAAAATGGAGAATTATAGGCCAGAGAAAAAATTCTGGGAAAGACAGAACTGTGAGGGAGAAGGGAAGTGTATTTTGGGAGATGTAAGGAATAATGGGAGAGATAGGTTATGGGAGATAAAGAGTAATTGTGGGAGACTCTAGGAGAGACAGGGTATAGCAGAAGAGAAGGATTATGAGGGAGAATGGAGAATTTGGAGAGATAGTTATGAGACAAAATATTGGGGGGGGGCAGAGAACGTGGCAGAAACACAATTGCTGAAGAAAGGGAGATTCCTAAGAGACAAGGATGAATACAGAATCATAGGGGGAGTGGGAAATTGTAGGAAACAGAAAATTTTGAAGAAAAAAAAAAGGGTGTTGGAGAACAGAGGAATTGTGGGAAAGACAATGGCTCATGGGAGAGGAATTTGGAAGAAACATGGAATTGTGCAAACAAGTTATGGGATCATGTATTGTGGCAGAGACAAGGGCTAATGGCAGAGAAAAGGGAATTGTGGGAACAACATGGGTTAAGGTAGAGAAAGGGGGATTGTGGGAAAGACAGAATCCTAAGAGAACTGGAGAACTGTGGGACAACCCGGGAATTGTGGAAAGACAGAACCATGGGAGAGAAAAGGCCATTGTGGGAGAGATGCAGTTACACCCCTCACTTCCATCCACTGTGTTCCAGATAGGCCACAAGCCACCTACCTGGGGACTCACTACCTGTGCCCTATTCTAACCACAAGCTTCCCCATCTCCCCACAGCCCTACCCGCTGACCACTGTCCTTATTTCCTGATACACCTCGTCCACAGCCTCGGCCCTACCCCCTCTCCTTGGCCACAGCAGGGAAGGCCTGCGCTCCAAAGCCCCTCCCAACAGGCCTCTGCCGAAGACACACCCCTTTGTGCCCCGCCCACCAGGTCCACACCCCCAGCTCCTTGGTGGCCCCGCCCTCATCCAGAGCCACGCCCCTATGTGCAGGGCCGGCCAGAACCTTTCCCTCCTGAGCACGGAGGACAGCGTCCTGGTTAAAGGGGGGCCGCGGATTTGACACTAAACCTTGTAAAGCTCATGGAAGGAGGAAATAGTGTTTTAGGGTGGGCTCATGTTCTTACATAAGATAAAAACCAACCAGGTTTTTGTATCTGCGAGAAAACTTTTTTCTTGACTTTTTAGACCCTAGGGAAATTCTGATTCCTTAATAAAGATGATATTTGGAACAAAGTTCTCATGAGGAATTAACACACAGATCTCCTCAACGTTACAAGTGTTGCCATGGTCACAAAGCCGGAGCATCACATCAATCCTGCCACACCTCCACTTTAAAAACCTCCGCCGGCCTTTGACTGGCCATGAGAGAAAGTGCAGACGCCTTAGCAGAATCTGTAAAACCCCTTCATTATCTGTTCCCAACCTGCCTCTCCCAGCTTCGCATAAAATACCCTGCTGCGGGCACCGCCAAAAAACATACAGACCTTCCGCCCTAAATCAACACACAGCGTCTCTGGGCTTTGTTGTCTCCCAGAGTCTCCCAGTGTGAATTAACATCACCCCCCCACAAACACACGCTGAGTCAAAACCAAAGCAGGCCCTGCCTTTTCTGTGTTCCTTTAACACTTCAGACTTTTGTTTTGTTTTGTTTGTTGGTTTGTCTTTTTAGGGCCGCACCTGCAGCATATGGAGGTTCCCAGGCTAGGGGTCCCATCGGAACTGCAGCTGCCTACACCACCACAGCCACAGCCCCTCGGAATCTGAGCTGCGTCTGCAGCCTACACCACAGCTCACGGCAACGCTGGATCCTTAACGCACTGAGTGCGGCCAGGGATCGAACCTGCGTCCTCATGGATGTTCGTCAGATTCATTTCCGCCAAGCCACGACGGGAACTCCTCAGACTTTTTAGAATAAAAAAACAAATAGTACTTATCTGTTAAGTTTCATACCTGGTACGTCTCAGGGACCCTCAACCCCCCCCCCCCCCGGCTAAAATGGTGTTAACCATATCGCAGACCCTCCATGAAATTTGTTGAAGTTCAAATTCAATTAACTGAAGTGCCCAGTAAGTACCAGACACCACTTCAGATACTTCCGTAACACAGGCTCTGTGCACACCTCTTGGCCTTGGAGTGAATCCGAAAGTGGTCGAGGCTTAAGGATGTGATAAACAAGTCAGGCTTCAGCTTAACAGTGCAAACAGGGAGAAGCCTAACTGAGCTTCCTGCTTCGAGTTCATATCTCTGGGCTTTTCTCCCCCACGTAACAGTCTGTTCTGTATTAGGAATCGCTCTCTGCCTTGACTCAGAGACCGGGAGCCAAGCGCCTGGAGAGCAGGAGAAAGGCCAGACTAAGCCAGCAGCATCTCACTTCCAAGAGCACAGCCTTAGAAGAGAGGGCTGCCCGGCCCTTTGGGTATAAGGACAGGAGTCGGCTGCCAGCAGCCCAGACGGCTCGGCCTTGACCTTGTCGGCACAGACTGGAAACTTTCACAGCCTTTTCTGCTCCTCACCAACATTCACTCTCCATTTTTACCCTCAGATTATGAATATGCAATATAACTTAGTTATTCTTATTAGTTAGCTTTTTCTTTTTCTTTTCTTTCTTTTTTTTTTTTTTTTGCTGTCCTGTGGCATGTTGAGCTCCCAGCCAGAGATCGGATCCAAGCCACAGGTGCAACTTACGCCACAGCAGTGGCCTTGCTGGATCCTTAACCCACGTTCTGGGCCAAGGATTGAACCTGCGTCCCAGGGCTCCAGAGATGCCACTGATCCCGTTGCACCACAGCGGGAACTCCAGAGTCAGCATTTATTGAAGGCCCACTGGGTCCCGGCACTATTTAAGCACAGGCCACACAGATCTTTTTACTCTTAGAAGGACCACTGTGGTTGGCACCCTAGTACAGGTCAAGAAACACTACGTGAGATTTGCAGGAAGGGCTAGTCCTCAGGCCGTCGGGAGGAGGCCGAGATGAACAGTCCTCTGCCCAGTTGCCGAGCCTTCGTCCTGGAGGTTATCGTGACAGCTTTTGTGTGCCACATCCATTCCTCTTACTGCGGTCACATGTCACCTCGCTGCTAATAAGCTTAACAAGCATTGCTACTCTTCAGAGAAAGTGCTTACTCATTATGAAATCTCTGTAAAAAAATGTTTCAGAAGGTCTCCGCCCTTTTGTCCCCTAGCTCTTTTGGGACGTATTTGACATAGCATTCCAACTCTTCCGTGACTAAGAATTCTTTTTTTTTTTTTTTTTGTCTTTTCAGGGCCACACCCACAGCATATGCAAGTTCCCAGGCTAGGGGTCACATCAGAGCTGTAACTGCTGGCCTACACCACAGCCACAGCAACATGGGATCCGAGCTGCGTCAGCGACCTGCACCACAGCTCATGGCAACGCCAGATCTTAATCCACTGAGCAAGGCCTGGGATCAAACTCACTTCCTCATGGGTATTAGTTGGGTTTGTTACCACTGAGCCACGATGGGAACTCCAAGAATTCTTTAACGCTTAGGCCTTGTGGAATCATGAGCTGCTACCAATTTTCCTTCAAAAATGTGCAATTTAACATTGGAGTTTCCTGATGGCTCAGCAGGTTAGGGATCTAGCATTGTCACTGCTATGGCCTCAGGTGTGGCCAAAACTATATATACAATTGGGTTTGTTTTTTGTTTTTTTTTTTTTTTTGACTTTGGGGGGTCCTTTGGCCACACTCGAGGCTCATGTGGAAGTTCCTGGGCAGGAATCAAACCCATGCCACAGCAGTGACAATGTCAGATCCTTAACCAACTGAGCCACCAGGGAACTCCAAGAAAACCCACTGCTCTTACAAACTCCTAGGTCTTTACCAGGTACAGTGGTCGGGTGTTGGAAATGAGTGCCAGATGGTATCTGGCCTGCATGGTAACACCGGCAGTGTGTGTCATTCTAGGTAAAGCTGGTTTTAACCAGCCCCAGTGAAATAAAATGGGAATGGGGACAGGCTTAAAGGCCTCATAGGGACAGAAGAAGGGGCGAGGTGGCCTCCTCCCCAAGGAGCATTGGTGGGAACCCAAGCCCCTGACCCCCAGGGGAGGGGCTGCAAACATGTGCTCTCTTCTTGCAAGGAGTTTTCAAGCTCGATACTCAATGCTGTCAGCAAAATGTTTACTCAAGACCGAGGGGGATAAAATCTGTGTGGACGAGGGAGGGTAAAATTATTAATCAGTTCTGTAACAGTGACATTGAGATGTAACTCAGAGTAAGGATCACAGGTCTGGTTATTACTCTTTCTCTGACTCATCTTGATTAGGATATAAACGAGGTTTTTTTAAGAGTAAATTCAGAGTATACAGCACATGATAAATTACAAGGTTACAGTATGTTTAATGAAACATCTATATAATAGATTTATATATAAAAAGATATACATGAATATATAAATATAAAATATATGTAATAGTCCAGTAAATGATAATCTTTAGAGAAACATTATTTGGGCCTTGAACTGATACTTTCTTCTTCCTCATCAGTTGGGTTAATGGACCTAATCCCAAATAAGATGAATAGGAATTTAAAAAGAGCAGAGGAGTTCCCATTGTGGCTCAGCGGAAAGAAATCTGACTAGTATCCATGAGGACGCAGGTTTGATCCCTGGCCTCACTCAGTGGGTAAAGGATCTGGCATTGCCATGAACTGTGGTGTAGGTTGCAGACGTGGCTCAGACCCCGAGTTGCCGTGGCTGTGGTGTAGGCCAGCAGCTGTAGCTCCAATTGGACCTCTAGCCTGGGAACCTCCATATGCCGCAGGTGCAGCCCTAAAAAGAAGGAAAAAAAATTTTTTTTTAGTGAAAAGAGCACAGAGTTTGAAGACCACAGTGCAAGTCCTGAAATGAAAAGAATAGATTAGAAGAGCCAGTACTGGACGACTGGCATTTCATCTTTAATGCCACCCCGAGTGAGCTGGGCAAACCAAACAGCACTTAGAGTCTACAGAGGTCCTGTCCTCCAGTCTCCTGCCTTACAGCAAATGTTAGTGATGGTTCTGAAGTGACAATTGATGTCATATTCAAAATGCCATCCAGGGAATTCCTGCCGTGGTGCAGTGGGTTAAGAATCCAAGTGCAGCAACTCTGGTTGCTACAAAGGCATGGGTTTAACCCCAGCCTGGTGAAGTGGGTTAAAGGATCTGGTGTTACAGCTGCAACACCTGGCCAAGGAACTTCCATATGCCACGGGTGCAGTCATTAAAAAAAAAAAAAAAAAAAAAAAAATTTAATGCCATCCAGCCCAAGGAAGAGCGAGTTAGCACTAACACAATACAAGGCTAGGTACTTAATAACTAAAGGCCCCACCGTGATATTAAAAGGACAGGTGGACGATGAGATGCAAGATGAACAGTGTAACTTTCCATTCACACCCTAAAGCAGGTTACAGACGTCGGGACAGAAACCTCCACACCAGCCGCCTCGTCGTGTGACAAAGGACTTGCGGGGAGCCCTGGGTCCCCGCCCTGGCCGCCTGCCCGGCGGAGGGCCCTTACCTTCGGACAGCAAGCTCAAGGCCTCGTCGGACGTGTGCCCGCCTGTCCGCACCTTCCCGCCGGCAGGGCTTTCCCGGGGCTCGCGGGAGCCCCCCGGGGACGGCTGGGCCCGCTCGGCGGCCGAGGTCGTCATGGAGTCCCACTGGATCTCTTTCCGGGGAGACTGGAAATCCACGCTGCAGCCTGTCCAGCCATAGAAGGCCAGAGACAAGAGGAACCCTTGGGCTGGGTTCAGGATCCCCTGGGAGGGCGGACAAAGAGACGGTGGGTCAGGGCGGGGCAGAGGGGGAGGGGGCGGGGCGGGAGGGCGGGGCTGAGCACATGGGCGGGGTGGAGGGAGGGGCGGAGGGAAGGGGCGGGGCCAGAGGGGACCCGTAGGAGCCGAGGGGGATGAGGCGGGGGAGGGCAGGGGCGGGGCCAGAGGGGGATGGGGGAGGAGGACCGGGATCTCCGTGCCCTAGGGGCTGGCCTCACTGGGACTTGGGGGTTGGTGGGTTTGGGCCCAGATATTGGCTGGAGGTGCCTTGAGATGGGGGCGGGGGGGCGGGTCTGGAGGAGACAGACCGTGGCAGGGAAGGAAAAGGGGAGCAGCAAGGGGGTTGCACAGGACCGTCTGTACCCCGGCCTGGCCGAGCTTTCCAGCAAAGACACAGGAGCTCGCCACCTGCACTCGCACGGGAATCAGATTTCACAACGGCGCCTGAGGCTCACCCTGAGGCTGGCCGACCTCCCTCCCCGTACGTGGGGTCCGTACAAAAGACCCACAGCACAGGGATGGAGGCATTTCAGGCACCCACATTCCCCTGACTCTGAAGCAGCACGAGAGTTAATTCTGTGCAGGGTACCATGTCCCTCTCCATCAACAGCTCATGTGTGGATTTTTGTTTTGCAAATGCAATATAATGAAAACACTGGGGTAAATCTACCATGGTCTTCCCACCTGATTATCATTTAGGTATCGCTAGTCAACATTTTTTCATACATGGAAAAAAGTCATCAGGTAATTTTTAGGTCCTGGCATTTTTCACTTAATACTACATTCCATAATTGTCATTTTTAATATGCACATAACATTCCATCAAGATCAAAGATCATAATTTACTTAACCACTCCCTTTTTAAAAAAAATCTGCATTTCTAGAATTCTTTATAATCGTAGATAATGTTATAAGGACTATCTTCCTCCCCATGGCTTTTTCAGTCAGAAATATTTCTTCAGGATAAATCTGCTGATATTTCAAGTTTCCCCAAAAGGTTTGTACACTTGCCAAATGGCTTTACCAGCGTCCGACATACCCACTTAATAACGATCCCAGCAGTGAATGAGACTAGTTAGCTGGTGGATGGAGGCCAGATGTAGGTTCCCCAGGAACACCGTCAACTACATATTTAAGTGGCATATACATCATACTTGGGAGTGGTTTTTATTCTTCTGTTTGTTTTTTCCGATAAGATTTTCAATCAAGATGGACCTACCATAATGAACCACGTGGTCTTGGCTGCAATTCGGACCTGTTTCAAAGAGGCTCCACTGATATCTGGCTGCATTTCAAGATAGAATAAAAGGCTTTCATTGATGATGTTTGACATCCAACTGTTGGAAAGAAAACGGTCCACGGGTAAAGAGAACACGCCACAGAATCCGTCTTGAGGGCTGGGCATCAGGCATCATGTCTAGCAAGACCTAGAAGTCCTGCAGAGGCGACCACTTCAGCAGGAAGGAGGCGCCACCTGCTGTCGGAGATGCTCCCTCCCCTCCCCCATGCCCCCCCACTTCCGGGTCTGACCATCTGAAGCGAAGACCAGCAGCTCCCCCCCACCAGGGGAACCCAACACCACAGCAGGTGTGAGGTTCCAGCACAGATCAAATCATCCAGAATGCATTCTCCCTTAGAAAACAAAGCTAGCGTTCAGATGGATGCCAAAACAAGTCTTGGCATGTTCTTTGATTTGGCATTTTTTTTAAGTGTAGTCGATTTACGGTGTTGTACCAATGTAAATCCTGGCGTTTTATGTCTGAATTTTTTGAGGTTGCTATTGGTAGGCACAGGGGATTTTTAGAGGGAGGTCATTTATGTCTCGCATGAGTGAAGGTACAAACACACCTCCTCGCCGTCAGATAAATTATTAACAGCACAAAGGCATGCCCTGTCAGGCAAAGCATCCCTTCACCGCAGCGAAGGGTCTTTTGATTCCAGTCTCCTCTGTGCTGGTTGCAGGTCTGTTCGGAGAGCACCTGTGATGGAGGGTTGCCCAGGAGAGGAAGCCGCTCTCTACCTGCTGGCCTGAGCTGTGCGTCACCACCCCAAAGACGTGCGCCTGACCTTGTGTCCCAGACGCGGGAATCCTGGGGTCAAGCCAGATGCAAATGGGTGGCTTGAGAAGCGGCGAGGGAGCACTTTGAGTGTGATCAGCGGGACAAAACACCGGATGCATATGGTTGTGGGGCAGGGCGGGGGAGGGGGGGTGTATCAAGACTAAACTCGGGACTTTTTGATGTAACAGCTTTTTACGTCATATGAATAGATTTGAGTATCTTTCCAGCAGTTCACGGATGGCAGAACTTGCCTTCCTGCCTCGCGAGCATTTCCTCAAAAGGCACAAGTTTCAAAGATTTCCTTTCTAAAGACCCTTCCCTTTGGAACGTTCAGGTCACACTTGGAAAAGCCAGTGACATGTGGTTTGCACATCCCTTCCCAGGGACAGTTTTGTGTCTTGTTTTTTGGTTTTTTTAAAAAGAAAAAGAAGAAGAAATATTACCAAATAATGAAAACCAGCATTATTTTGAAAAATCGGGTCTTGATCACAGCTCCCATCCGCCTCTCGTTCTCTGTGTAAACTCCTTGTCTTCCTTTTAGTAAAGAGGCCACTGCGAAGACGAGAGGAGAACCGTGTGTAACTATTTATTCCATTATTTACGTCCAGTGGAGATGCTCCCTCCCCTCCCCCACCGCCCCCACTTCCGGGTCTGTCCATCTGAAGCGAAGACCAGCAGCTCCCCCCCACCACCAGGGAAAGAGCAGCAGAGCAGATGGGAGCCTGTAACCAAAGCCAGAGGCACACAAAGCCAGCAGGACCCGGCCCTGTTGTCCTCACAGCTGCCACCATGCGGTTCTCATGGACACCAGAGAATGTATTGGTTTTTAAACATTTGCCTTGAAATAATTTGAGATTTACATAAGATCTGCAAAGATCAGTTCCCGGACGCCTAGACCCAGCTTCCCCCAAAGGTACCATCTTACACCCCCCCACCCTGCCCTGGTCACCGCAGTCACCAGGAAGAAATCCACATTGGTCCCGTGCTATTAATTAAGCTCCGGATTGTGGCTGCGCTTTCCTAGTTCAGGAACTCTATTTTCTTTCTTTCTTTTTTCTTTTTTTTTGTCTTTTCATCCTTTTAGGGTGGCACCTGTGGCATATGGAAGTTCCCAGGCTAGGTGTCCAATTGGAAAATCGGAACTGCGGCTGCCGGCCTACACCACAGCCACAGTAACACCAGTCTGAGCCGTGTCTGTGACCTACACCACGGCTCACGGCAACGCCGGATCCTTAACCCACCGAGTGAGGCCAGGGATGGAACCCACAACCTCATGGTTCCTAGTCGGGTTCGTTTCCACTGCGCCATGACAGGAACGCCCCAGGAACTCTATTTTCAATGATTTATATTTTTTATTAGAAAAATGCACACTCACCCTTTTCGAATGAGGAGGGATTTAACACATTTCCTTGTAGACAACTTGGAAAATATAAAAAAGTTTAGGAGTTTCTTGGTGGTACGGTGGGTTAAAGATCCAGCTTAGGTCATTGCTGGGGTGTGGCTTTGATCTCTGGCCTAGGAATTGCTGCAGGCAGTGGTTGTGACCAAAAAAATAATAAATACATAAATAACTTAAAAGTTTAGGAGTTCCTGTTGTGGCTCAGCGGTAACAAATCAACGAGTATCCATGAGGATGTGGGTTTGATCCCTGCCTCACTCAGTGGGTTGAGGATCCGGCGTTGCTGTGGCTGTGGCATAGGCCAGCAGTTGTAGCTCCGATTTGATACCTAGCCTGGGAACCTCTATGCCACGGGCGTGGCCCGAAAATAATGAAAACTAAATAATTAATTTAATTAAAGTTTAGAAGAGAATTAATGACCCAGGGTCCACTCAGAGACAACCACTCTTAGCATCTTAGTGTCTTTCTTTCTAGTCCTTTTTGTAGAAGTCATGTTCACCTGCTTGATATAATGGAATCATTATTTTTAATGCAATTTTGTTGGGGCGGGGGCTATATTTAATGTACTAGTTTTAAATGAAGATAGGAAAAACGTGACCCAGAGAGCCACAGCCATTGCCTCTTCCTAGTGGGGGGGACTTGACTTGTTTTAAAGTCCTGCCCTCAGCCTTTCTGTGAAGGTGGGTTTCCTTATTGTGCCTTGAGGGAGCCACACACAGCCCCAGGTCCCTGGAGACCTGCCCCAGGTCACGCTTCCTTGAGGATGGGGTGGGGGTTGGAATGCCGGTCCCTGCCTGGGCCCAGAGGTCTTTCTAGTACCTTCTGCTGACTCACGACATCCCGCTTATCCAGTTAGTACCCCTGCATCTGACTCATTTCCCGTGCTCTCCTTCCTGTTTCCTGCCCCACGGGGAAAAGACACAGCCCCACACATCAAGGTTGCGGGGGGGGGGGGTGCCCACCACCACTAGGTTCACATCCGTCCCTTCCCCTGGGCTCCCCTTTCCTCTTCAGCTCCCGTCTCCCCTCCACAGGCTTCCAAGGCCACCCCAGGCCTGGCCAGGGCAGACTCAGGATGAGACTGGACGGAAGGGAGAAGTCCCTCGGTCCCTACTTTGAGCTGACACATGCTGGCAGAGAAGGCGGACAGCCCGTCACGGCGCTGCTCCCATTCGTGGGGGAAACCGACTCCGTTCCCCGCCCGGACCTCCTCTGCTCCTGTCTCTGCAAGATGCCGTGTGAGGTCGGTGGTCCTAGATGATCCCTGAACCCAAGACCAGGGGGCCGCCCGCCACTGCCTGGCCCCGGAGCCCCTGCCTGTGATATACCTGCAGTCACCGTCTTGCGAAACAGTATGGGGTTGGCCACGAGGACGAGCAGCAGTGGGAAGTAGGTGGTGACATAGTGGGGGATGGCGTGCTCCAGACCCCTGTCACACCTGAGGGGGGAAAGCCAAGTCAGTCTCGACAAAACGAAGCTCTGCCTGGCAGACGCTGCCTTAGCCGGGAGCCGAGGCAGGAGGAGCGAGAAGGGAATTGCACAGAGCTTCCGACTCTGCTCGAAGGCAATCTGGCTCGTGGCTCGTGTCTGCAAACAAGCCACACATCGCAGAAGAAGAAGGGGCTCAGTCTCCTACCTGGGGGTGCTTTTAAAATTCCCTGCTGGGAAAAGGTAAAGAAAGGCCAGACTCTGGGATGGTGTTTCCCCCTCTCAGCTCCCCACTGGGACTCTTCACAGAAACCACACAGTTCAGGCCAGACAAAGGCACTCAGTGAACAGCGAGGTTTTGAGCCCTCATTCCCCCGCCCTGCGCGCTAAGCCTGGCTGACCTCGCAAGTAAGAGCCAGGCTCTGCCCTTGATCCACTCCAAATGCCCGGGCTTCAGACTGCGCAGGGCAGGTGTCTTCACGCTTGTGGATAATCATGTCCGCCGATTCTTTTCAGGGGGAAGGACCAGGATTTGTACTGACGGGCCGTGGGAATCACCCATCCACACGGGACACCGAGGGGCAGGTGCGGGTATGTTACCCAGGCGGAACCGTCAGTTGCCGAATGCATGGACAGTGGCCGAGGGGGGGTCCAAAGCAGAGGGTAGGTTGCTCCGCCTGACCCAAGAGGAGGTGGAAAAGCAGAGGAGGGAGCAGCCCTGTGGCCGCCAGAGGAAGAAGGATAAAAGGCCAGCACTGGCTTTTCGGTGCAAGGAATGCTTGCGCCAGAAGGGGGAAAGTGGCAGAAAATGCAGGGATAAAAAAACAGGCAAAAGCAATGCGGTGCCCGTCTTTTGTTGCCCTAAGGATTCCACCACCACCTTGGAATGCTACCTTCTTTTTAGCAGAAGCTTTCCTCTTCCACTGTGAAAGCTACACTGGTCTGGAAGGGCTTGAGGGGAGCTAGGGGAACCAGAGGAGGGAAAGACAAACGTGGAGGCCGGGACAAGAGTGAGGGTGGGAGCCTGGAGCGGGCTCGCGGGCCATGAAGACAGAGACAGTGGCGGATGAAGATGCTTCAGGGGCGGCCGAGGGAAGACACAGGCACCGCAGACCCCGCAGCCACGGCTGCCTTGCGCCCAGGACCCCTCCAGTGGATGTGAGTGATAAAAATGCCCTTTCCCATAAGCCCTTTCCCCTGTAAGAGCAGCTCATTCTGGATTTGTCCTTTTAAGGTTTCTGGGGAGAGCATGACAGAGACCTGGAGCTGGTCTCTGTGCACAAGGCCACACCCAGCCACGCCAAGGGAGACGCCTCAGTGAGAGGCTATAAGAAATCAAAAAAGAAGAGGGAGAAATGGTTTACACCACCATCAGCAGACGTGTTCTGTGAAGGACCAGACAGTAAAGAGTCTGTGCTTCAGAACCCCTCACAGCCTCTGTCAAAACTCCTCTAATGTGTGAAAGCAGCCATAGAGGATACCTTTGCAAGTGAGCACGGCTGTGTGCCAATAAAACTTTATTTACAAAGGCAAGCAGAGGGCCGGGTGGGACCCGAGGGCCGTGCTATGCAGATGCCTGGTCTACACCGCCCTGAGATCACAAAGAGACAATGTCCGAGCTCCGTTTTTCAGTTTTCCCTTGACCATTAGGGTACATATCCTTGGAGGGAACCTGAAGCTTTACAGATGGTTGCCCTGGTGGATTTTAAACTTGAAGAAAGGCCAAAGACACGCTCAGAGGCCATGCGTCCCAGTATCTGTGTCCAGAAGAGCACAGGATAGAGGAGGTGTGAGAACAGTGCAACCAGCAGAGGCTTCAAATTGGCTCTTCTAGGCACAAGCCTTTGTCTTCCAGCCATCTCGACCTCATTCTAAGGATGCTGCCCTCACCTGCTTCCCCACAGGAAGCTGGTTGGAAGAATACAGGTTAAAGAGTGGGCGGTGGAAGGCTGCGTCAATCTGGAGGGGACGCCTAGAGCCTGGCACCCAGGTGGATTGGCGGAGAGGCACCCCCAGCTCTGCATCCACCCTGCCAGGCGGCCACCCGCAGGCACATGACAGGCAGAGGCTGGGACACTAACTCCAGGTGCAAGGCTGTGTGGTCAATGGATGAACACAGCCTGCCCACCAGGTGCCCACGCGGGCAGGGCCAGCACTTCCTGCAAGAGGACACACCAGGGGTGCAGGGGTTGGGGAGTGGGCTTGTGGCGGGGGGTGCTTACCTGGCCATGGAAGGGTAGTAGAGCATGAACGCTCCCTCCACGCAGAGCAGCGCAGCCAAGCCCCAGGCCATCATGTGGTACAGCAGGATGGTGCTAGGAGAGGAAGGAGCAGGGGCGGCCCCACCCGAGGTGCCGTCAACAACCCCGAAGCATTCAGTAGGTGCACAGCGTTGTGCAACCACACCTGTATGCAGTTCCTCATCAGCCCAAAAGGAAAGTCCAGACCAGGAAGCCGTCCTACCCCATCACTCCTGCCCCCCGGCGCCTGGCAACCACTCTCTGCCTCTATGCATCTGCCTCTTCCCAACGTTTCACTAAACGGACCCATGCATGATGTGGTCTTTTGCATCTGGCTTCTCTCACCCGACCTAAGGCTCTCCAGTGAAGGGGAGCGAGACAGGACACCTCCAAGTCCTCCTGAGAGCCCGGCTCCCCCTGTCAGCATGGTGCTCCCAGCCTCAGCCTGCCCAGAGTCAGCTCCTACCTAACACAGGAGTGTCTCAACACTCAGCCCAAACCAAGAAGCAGCTCTCCAAGAAGTGGGTGGTTATTCCATGTTCCAGGAGAGCAGGGAGGCTTCCTAGCTTACCCCCCCTCCCCATCCCACCCCCACTCCCTGCAGCGTTCCCCTTATGTCCTAGCTGCCATCTCTGCCCTCCACCTCTGTGCTCCCCACAGCCCCCACCCCATGCCTCGAAAGACTCGAGGCAGCAAGCCTTGCAGATGGGGTCAGGACCACAGACGACCTGAGCACGTGCAGAGCTATCTGGCATTTTTTTTTTTTTAATGGCCCCATGACACATAGAAGTTCCCGGGCCAGGGATTGAAGCTGAGCCACAGCTGTGACAACACCGGATCCTTTAACCCACTGCGCCAGGCTGGGGATAGAACCTGCACCTCTGCAGAGACCTGTGCCTTCACAGAGACCGGGGCTGGAGCAGTTGGATCTTAACCTCCTGCACCACAGCGGGAGCTCCTATCTGGCTCTTTCAATACAGCGCTGCTCGGTTTGTGTCTTTTCTGCAATGGGAAGGAACAGGCCCCAGGGCTCCCTCGGAGGTGCTCAAAACTGTGCCAGACATATGGCCAACAGTGTGACCCCAGACTCATCAGGATTCTAATTCTGAAGATCAGCTGCGTAGACAAAGGGAGCCATCAGGCTGGGGGAAAGGACGCCCTTCTACAAGGAGACAGGAGGGAAGAGACAGGCAGGAGGAGGGAGACCCTTCTCAGCCAGGTTCCCGGGAGGCCACATGGTGCCGCCCACACTCTCTCTGGTTCCCGGCGGCCCTTCCCTGCACATCCGGGCCTGGCAGCGCATCCGGGAGTGTCCGGCCCAGAAGCCAGAGGCTTTGTAGGACACGCAGCAAACTAAGGAGCAGCCTTCTGCAGGGCTGGGCTGGGGAAGGGTGGGATCTCGGCATGCCAGACCCCAGCCCTGGGCTGGAGGAGCCAGTGGTGTCCTCCGAGGTGGGAGGGAGCCGCAGGGGCGAGGCCAGTGCTGAGCTCCCCAAAGCCCTGTGGTCGGTTCTCCAGCTGCAAGTGGCCTCGAGGGGAAGGAAGTGACAGATGGGCCATGTGCCCCAAGCGGCAGCCACTTCAATGACTGACACAACCGAACACCACACCAACGCCGCCTCCTTTCTTCTGAGTCCAAGGGAGGTTTCACGCGAAGGTCCTCCCCACCCCCTCTGCTCTCACCTCTTCCTTTTCTTGGAGCATCAGCCACGTTGACTCCGAGCGTTTCCCGGGATCTCAGGCGCCTTTCGTTAGTGTTAAAACCTGTCTGTCCCCCACCTGGAGCCAGACTACAGTGAATATTTTGTTTTTAAACTGACTTAATGATTTTTCATAGGGAAAATTCTCCTGCACCAAAGGAAACGGCCAAAGGCTGGGAGGATCTAGCAGATGATGTGGATTTAATGGAGCCACACCCGCGAGGTCTGGCCCCCTGCCCAGGAATTCCTCGGGACCCTTCCCCGCCAGCTGCAGGC
Source organism: Sus scrofa (assembly GCF_054392235.1). Classification (NCBI taxonomy): domain Eukaryota; kingdom Metazoa; phylum Chordata; class Mammalia; order Artiodactyla; family Suidae; genus Sus; species Sus scrofa. The sequence goes on from NC_139401.1 coordinate 9,584,505, forward strand.
GCTTCGTTGCCACCTACAGAATCCACTCCACCCTCAGCTATGGAAACAAAGAGGGGCTGCAGAAGCTCCTTACAGGACCCACACTCTCAGGTCAGCTCTAAACCCAGCCCTCGCTGGGGGAGGCACGGCCGCTGGCAGGGATGAGTGCGGGCAGCGTCTCCACGGCTACAGAGCACATCTGCTGTCTCCGCTGTAGGCCTGCTCCTTTCTGGTGGGAGAGCCCGCTTCACTGCCCTGGCTCTTATCCTTGGGACGCCTCTGGGTGATTGGCATTCCTGGACCTTCGCCTCCTGTTTGATGGGCAGGTCCTTGGAAGCCTGGCAGCCTGCAGTCTCCGCACATCCCCAGCCTCCTGCCTGTGCCAACGCTGAGCTCCAAGATGAATTCCAGATGCTGCCCCAGGTCTCAGGAGAGCTTCCTGATTGCCTGTCCTGGCTTCTCAGGGCTCTGTCTGTCCTCCAGGTCCAAAGAGCTGTCCAACTCCAGTCCCCCATAGGTAGAGATGCAACCTGCCTCCTTCAATCACAGCAGGAAACATACTGTTCTAGGTTCCTTTCAGCGCTCCAAAGCTCTTTTTGTTTGCTTTTTAGAGGAATAGGCATTAAATTTATTCTGCAGTTTGGACCCATGGATGTAGCCTACAGGCAAAAGTCTGTTTCTACTCAACCATCGACAATAATCTCTCCAGAGAGCCGCGAGGTGTTCCAGCAGATAGATATTTACTGAGACTTGTGGAAGATCTTTATGGACCCAGCTGAATGTGATAACCTCTTCTGAAATTCCTCTTCGATCCCTGGTGTTTTGGGCACACGGGCAAGTTTGTGCCAGGCCATCACAGTGGAAAGCCTGGGTGTGTGGGTCTTCACAGGTAAGGGTGACCATGCTGGCTGCTTGCTGGCCACACACGCTCTTAGGGCAGCTATGCGTGTGTCACTGAGATACACAGTATATCTTTGGGAAACGACATGATAAGAAATTGTTGCCCATTTCTGTTTTCTGAAAGTGGTTTTGGCTTTTGGAACTAAGCCAACACCCTGATCAATATGGGATCATTATAGTGGACAATACTGTTTGGGAATTTAATAGAAAAAATCCAATAACAGAGGCATGGCTACCAAGGGACGAGGGTGATAATCCAAGCTTCCTTTTATCTCCACAAACTAACCGGTAGTCTGTGAGACCTCTAACTGGGTTATCCTTCCAAAAGCGAGTGAAGGAGGCATCAGACAGGAGCTCATATGTATACCTCGCTTCAGGGACAAATTCCTATCTTAAGTCCCTATTACTTTCTGCTTTTTTCTGTAGCCCAAACTAATTCTTACCGATACACCTCACTGGCTGCCTTTGACCTTGACTAACTTTTCTAGAGAATTTTCACAACCAAGTATACCTAGGTTTTGTACAAATGTGTAAGAGCTCAGGAACTAAGGTTTAAAGGTAGAAGGAACAAACACGAAAATGAAATAAGCATTCAATTTCAGGCCAGAGAGACAAAGTGAATGACGATGTGATATCCATAAGGTATAGCAACAATTTTAGAGTGCTGATTCCCTAAGATTGCCCAGTGTATTCTGTAGCCTGAATATGATCTTTATTTGCTTGCTGATATTGGTTTTAAAAGGGAACGTATCCGGAGTTCCCGTCATGGTTCAGTGGTTAATGAATCCGACTAGGAACCATGGGGTCGCGGGTTCGATCCCTGGCCTTGCTCAGTGGCTTAAGGATCCGGCGTTGTCATGAGCTGTGGTGTAGGTCGCAGACGCGGCTCGGATCCCGTGTTGCTGTAGCTCTGGCGTAGGCTGGTGGCTACAGCCCCGATTCAACCCCTAGCCTGGGAACCTCCATATGCCACAGGTGCAGTCCTAAAAGGACAAAAAAAAATTTTTTTAATTAAAAAAATAAAAGGGAACGTATCCAACAAACGGTGCTGGAACAACTGCATGTCCACCTACCAAAGAATAAAAGTGGACTTGATGCTCCCTACACGCAAAAATTAATTCACAGCTCTGAACTCTAAATAAAAGTATTCCAACTGGAAAACTCTTAGAAGAAAACAGAGGTATACATCTTTGTGACTTCAGGTTAGGCAGTGGTTTCTCAGATGACAGCAAAAGCACAAGAAATAAGAGAAAAAAATAGAAAAATCAGATTTTATAAAAATCAAAAACTGTTAAGCTTCAAAGATACCATCAAATAAATGGAAAGATACCCTATTAAATGGGAGAAAATATCTCTAAATCATACACCCAATGAGGTATTTGTGTCGTGGATGCATAAAGAACACCTAATAACTCAACAATAAAAAGACAATCGGGCCAATTAAAAACTGGGCAAAGGACTCAAGGAGTTATTTCTCCAAAGCAGGTATATAAATGGCCAATAAGCCCGTGAGAAGATGCCCCCCATCATTCGCCATCAGAGAAATCAAAACCACAGTGAGATACCACTTCCAACATGGCTAACATCTCAAAAACCAAACCACACACAGAAAATAACAGGTTGTTAGCAAGGACCTGAAAAAATTGGAACCATCATCGTACAGTGTTGGTGCAAATGTAAAATGTTTCAGCCTTTTTGGAAAACAGCTCAGCCGTGGCTTTCAAGGTTATACAGAGTTACTCAGTGACCCAGGAATTCCACTCTGAGGTGTACCCCCAAAAGTATACAGTGAAAACCTAAGTCCACACAAACACCTGTAAGCAAATGTTCATTGTAGCATTATTCCTCAGAGTCAAGACAATGGGAAACAACCTAAAAGTCCATTGACTGATACATGGATAAAATGTGGATAATGAAACAATGGAATACTATTCAGCAGTGAACAGGAATGAAGTACTGATTCATGCTACAATGTGGATAAAACTTTTTTTTTTTTTTTCCTTTTTCTAGGGCTGTTCCCACGGCATATGGAGGTTCCCAGGCTAGGGGTCTCATTGGAGCTGTAGCTGCCGGCCTACGCCAGAGCCGCAGCAACATCAGATCTGAGCCACATCTGTGACCTACACCATAGTTTATGGCAACGCCAGATCCTTAACCCACTGAGCAAGGGCAGGGATCAAACCCCAAATCTCATGGTTCCTAGTCAGATTCATTAACCACTGAGCCACGAAGGGAACTCCAGTGTGGATAAACCTTGGCTATAGAAGCCTGAGTTTAAGCCGCCAGATATGAAAGGCCACATAGTGTATGATTCCATTTACAGGACAAATCTAGAGACAGACAGATGTGAAGTTGCCAGGCGGGGAAGGGAAGATTGGCAATCAACAGGAATTTGGGGGAAGAATAAAATGGCATGGAACCAAAGAATGTTGAAACAACACACACACACACAAAGTGGTGATGGTTGCATAATTCTGTGAATATGCTAAAAAATTGATTTTATATATTTAAACAGGTAAATTTTATAAAGCTATTAAAAAAAAAAAAAGCAAGGGCTCCATGCAGAGGGGACCCCCGCCACGAACTTGGTGGGTTCAAATGCCTCCTTGGCCACTGAGACACAGACCCTGCCCTCCCAATTCTCTTTGGAACTGAGGTTCCATGTGTCTCTGCTCATTCACACACAGGCACATCCCGGATACAACCCCAGCACCCGGTTACCAAATGCCTGTCATGTTCACTTCTCCCAGGGTCTCCATGAGGTGGGTACTGTTTTACGGCTGAGAAAACACAGGTTCAGAGAGGTTTAGCACCATGCCAACAGTCACACAGCTAGTGAGTGACACGGCTGGAATTTGAACCCACCAGGGTCGAGGCACTAACCTTCCTGCATTCCTGCCAGGCGGCTCCAGCATTCTTGGGCTCCGTGTTTAGCATGACGTATCCATACATGTGTCTAAGGATTTTTTTTTTCCCTAAACTTTTAAATACCATCAAAATCTTTTATATTCATGCCAATTCTTTTTTAGGATTTGTCTAGTTCCAAATATTTAATTTATGGAAGTACCTGTTAACAGGCTTTTATTTTTTTTATGTTTTAATTTTTTCTTTTTAGGGCTGCACCAGCAGCATGTGGAAATTCTCCGGCTGGGGTTAAACTGGAGCTGCAGGCCTACACCACAGCCACAGCGACCTAGATCCTTCACCCACTGGCGGGGGGGGCAGGGATCAAACGTGCATCCTCATAGATATGAGTCGGGTTCTTAACCTGCGGAGCCACGATGGGAACTCCTCTTTCCGGGATTTTAAAATGCTCAACATTTTGATCCTGCCTTCAAAGGTTCTGATCAGCCGTGTCTGCCAATGGCAAACAAGACCCCCTGGAGCGCTCAGCTCTCTCCAACCCGCCCTGGGGAAACCAGGCAGGGCAGGAGGCCGGCTGCTTGCTCTGCGTACCTCAGTCCCGCAGATCTCCGGATCACCAGGTAGGCGTCGACTGCATAGCAAAACAGCCACCAGAAGCAGGCGCTGTAGAGCAGCTGGATCCACGTCTGTAACGGGGAAGAGCCGGCATCAACGCTCCCGGGCGCGGACTCCAGACTGCCGGGCCCGCGAAAAGAGCTGGCCCACGCCCGCTTCCTCTGACGTCAGGAGGCAGCGCGTGAAAGCCCTCAGGACGCACGTGGACCGTTTTGGAAACCGAGGCCGGGAGGCGGCCCCGGCGGGGCGTGCGCCTTTGTGCCCAGTCTGGTCCAGCGAGCCCTGCCTGGCGCTGCCCTTGTAGGCCCGGAGATAAAGGGCTCAGATGTGCCGCTTGGCCGGGCAGGAGCGACCAAGGGGCCTTTGAACCAGACGCTCTTTTGCGGAGAACCAAGGAGGGTGGGCGGGAAGGGCCCTCTCAGCAGAAGGGGAAGGCGGGGGGCGCACATTAGACGGGCACCGGCGCTATACTAAGACCCACGCTCCAGCCGGAGGCAACCGAGGGGAGCTGACATTCTGCCGCAGATCGAGGGGCAGCCTCCGTGCCCTTTGGAGGTCGTTATCTTGGTGGACACAGCACTATGCACACACACGGAGATATATTTAAGTATATACTTCCTTAAGCATACAGCCAGTCAATAACTGCTTTTTTCTTTGGCCAGCTTTTTTTTTTTTTTTTTCCCCTTCTTCTTTTTTGGCGGACCCGCGGCATGTGGAGTTCCCGTGACAGGGATCAGATCCCAGCCGCAGCAGCGACAATGCCGGATCCTTAACCTACTGTGCCGGGGCCGGGGATTGAACCTGCGTCCCAGTGCTCCCAGGACACCAGAGATCCCACTGCGTCACAGGGGGCTCCATCTAAGGTAATGATGTTGTGTGTGTTTAAGGATTGGGGGTGGGGGGGTAAACACAGTAGCGCAGAGGCTCTCAAACTTGAAGGTGCGTCAGAGACTCCCCCCGCCCCCCGCCGCCCCGCCCCCAGCTTGCCTCAGGGTTCCTGCTCCGAGGGAGCACAGCAGTGTCTCTGAGCTTATGCATTTCTACGAAGGAGGGTTGGGAGCACAATGAGGACACAGACTAACAGGAGCAGAGGGGAGGGGACATGAGACCCAGGGAGGCACACTCACTGCAGTCCCCACGCAGAAGGCAGCCGGCCACACGTCTGTGCCATTCACGTCGGAGATGTGGTCCACGAAACTCGGGAAGCCTAACCACACCGAAGACCGGACTATGATACCTAAAGGAGAATTGGGTGATGCTTTGTACCTGGTCCTATTTCCAACCTAAAGCTGACTCGCTGACTCTGTGAAAATGGTGGGCGGACTGGTGGACAGATGGATGGCCGGGTGGGTGGATGGATGGATGGATAGGAAGGGAGAGAGAAAGACGGGAGGAAAAGATGGGAGAGAAGGAGGAAAGAAACACAAATTGGTGTGTGCAGAGACAGAGAAGAAAATAAGAGTCAGAAAATAATTATCATCATCGGGAAGCAATCCTCGGCACTTTGATGTCATCATTAGCCGAAGTCGTGTCTTTTGTTGTTTTTGTTTGTTTGGCACTTAGAAGTGATTATGTGAATAACAATCTGTACTTCTTGGCTTTTTATTATTTAATTTTTATTTTTTACTTTTTACAGCTGCACCTGCTGCCTGTGGAAATTCCCAGGCTAGGGGTCAAATTGGAGGTGCAGCTGCCAGCCTACACCACAGCCATGGAAATGCCGGATCCCAGCCAAGTCTGGGACCTACACTGCAGCTTGCGGCAACACCGGATCCTTAACCTGCTGAGGGAGGACAGGGATCGAGCCCACGTCCTCACAGACGCTATGTTGCATTCTTAACCCACTGAGCCACAATGGGAACTCCCTATTTTTTTTTATTTATTCATTTTTTTGGCCTCATCTGCAGTGTGCAGAAGTTCTAGGGCCAGAGATGGAACCCTTACCACAGGAGTGACAATGCTGGATCCTTACCCACTGAGCCACCAGGGAACTCCTTGGCTATCTTTGTAACGTCCAAGTTAACTCTTCCTCACATAAAAAAAAAAAAGCACATTCTGCAGTTGAAAAAGACAGTTCTTTCATTCTTCAAAAAAGTACATTTAAGGAGTTCCTGGAGTTCCCTGGAGGCTCCATGGGTTGAGGATCTGGTGTTACTGCTGTGGTGCAGGTTTGATCCTTGTGCCTGCATGCTGCGGGCACAGCCAAAAAAAAAAAAAAATTAAGATTTTCGCAAATTAGCTCTTGATAATCTGCTTTTGACTTTGATTATTTGTGAGGTTTCCTTGCTATTAGATCCAAATATCTAATTCTCCTGATAACAGTACGCACACCTAAGGTATACATATTAGGGTTCTGGCTTAGGTGATGCCATAGCCTTTGCCTAAGTATATACCATGTAACACATGCTGGAGGGCAACTGTGAGCAGTCGTTACACCCAAATGCAGTGTGTCTATCTAGCCTACTAACTACATACCGTGTAATACGCTACCAAACATATAGTGTGTGATACACCACTAAAGGGAACCATGAACACTAAAAGCCTGAGCAATAGTTTCTCATTCTCAAGCACCAATCAAAAAAATAATGCTTGTCTTATATCTAGTGCTTTGCCATTTTCGGTACAGAGCGCCACTTCGAGCTCAGTCAACACCATGATTTTTGTTTGTATCTATAAGAGGTGATGGATGTTTACTACGCTTACTGTGGTCATTTCACGAGATGTGTGAGTTGAGTCATTATGCTGTACACCTTAAACTTCCACGGTGTTGTGTGTGTGTCAATTACATCTCAGTACAACTGGGAAGAAGCCATCCTATGAGATAGGTGTCTGTATTTCTTATTTTTCAGGGAGGAGGTCTGGTCACCAAGCCTTCCCCTGACGTCTGCTTCTGCTCATTTGCTCAGAAGGTCATGCACCATCCTTCTAGAGGCCAAAGGATGTACAAGCAGTAGTTCACTGACCCTTGAAAGATGTGTTGGCGCATCTCCAGAGTGTATTTCCAGATAGTCAAGTGACAGAAACGAAATTATGATTAAGATGCTTTTCCAAAATGCTTCAGACTCAGAAAGAAAATCGATTTTTAAAAATTTCTGATTTTTATACAATGTTTTTTGGTTTTTCTTTTTTGCTTTTCCAGGGCGACACCTGCGGCATATGGAAGTTCCCAGGCTATGGGTCCAATCAGAGCTACACCACAGCCACAGCAACGTGGGATCCCAACTGTGTCTGCAACCTACACCACAGCTCTCGGCAAAGCCAGATCCTTAACCCACTGAGCGAGGCCAGGGATCGAACCCGCATCCTCATGGATATGAGTTAGATTCGTGTCTGCTGTGCCACAACAGGAACTCCCTTTATACAATTGTTAAAAGTTATATTCTATTTACAGTTATGACAAAATTTGGCTGCATCCCCTGTGTTGTACAATACATAAATTTTTTTTTTTTCTTTTGGGCTTCACCCATGGCATGTGGACACTCTCGGGCCAGGGATTGAACCCACACCAGAGCAGTGACCTGCGTAGCAGCAGTGACAATGCTGGATCCTTAACCCACTGAGCCACCAAGGAACTCCAGAAACATCAATTTTTAATTTAATTATCCTGCACCAAATTGATGTTACCACTAATAGGAAGTGTTGCCTCCTGTCTTACTCCTCAAGTCTGAGAAACTGACTAGAGGTTCCACAGCACTGAACCGAAGTCAAGGTTCTTGAGTGCCTCTGATCACAGGAGCGAGAATAGGAGAACTAGGCCCTGGGACACACAGCCACCTGTGCCCAGACACCTGCTCAGCAGCGTAAGCTGCCGCCACCCCCTCGGGGCCCAGAGGTGGAGGTCACTGCAAAGACCAACAGCCTTTGGCTGCCGTGCAAACATGACTGAAAACAGAATGGCCAGCACCTGCCAGCCCATTACAAAACACGGACAGGATCTGGATCCTGATTCAAACAAACCTACTGCAAGACAGCATGTAGGAGACAAGTGAACATATGCCAATGATCCGCGGCTCGGATCCCGCGTTGCTGTGGCTCTGGCGTAGGCCGGCAGCTACAGCTCCGATTCGACCCCTAGCCTGGGAACCTCCATATGCCTCAGGGGCGGCCCTAAAAGGACAAAAAGACAAAAAAAGAAAAAAGAAAAAGAAACTTTTTCAGGGCATTCGCACTGTGGCACAGTGGGCTGAGAATCTGACTGCTGCGGCTCTGGTGGGTGGAAGTGAGTGTTCAATCTCTGGCCCAGGAACTTCCATATGCTGTGGGTATGGCCATAAAATTAAAATTCTTTTTTTAATTAAAAAAAAACTTTTCGGCGTTCCCGTCGTGGCGCAGTGGTTAACGAATCCGACTAGGAACCATGAGGTTGCGGGTTTGGTCCCTGCCCTTGCTCAGTGGGTTAACAATCCGGCGTTGCCGTGAGCTGTGGTGTAGGTCGCAGATGCGGCTCGGATCCCGCGTTGCTGTGGCTCTGGTGTAGGCCGGCGGCTACAGCTCCGATTGGACCCCTAGCCTGGGAACCTCCATATGCCACGGGAGCGGTCCAGAAATGGCAAAAAAACAAAAACAAAACAAACAAAAAAACCCAAACTTTTCCAAAATAAAACGTTAAAATGGTCAGCAATATCTAGCTTAGAGTTCTGTAAAACGTGCCATGCTTAGTAGAACGCAGAGGTCAGCAAGGTTTCTGTAAAGGGCCAGGGAGAAAATACTTTAGGCTTTCTGGGTCATGCCTTTCCTGTTCAACACGTGCTTCTGCCCTGTAGGGCAAAGATCGCCCCCCGACAACGCACAAACGCGCGGGGTAGCTGCTTTCCCATAAAACTGCACTTAATGATGCTGACGTTGGACTTTCATGGAATATTTACCCGCCAGGAAATTTTCTTTGGATTAAAAAAAAAAACCAAAAACACTTGAAAATGTAAAACCATCCTTAGTTCATGGGGCATACATGGAGAAGAGGCAGCAGGCAGGATTTGGCCTGGAGGCTGTGGTTTGCCCGCCTGGTATAAAACCCAAACTTGGAGATCCCCTGTGGCACAACCAGATCTGCAGGATCAGTGGTGTCTCTGCAGCACTGGGACGCAGGTTTGATCCCTGGCCCAGCGCAGTGGGCTGAGGATCCTGCATTGCCCTGGCTTCTGCTTAGGTCACCACGGAGGCTCCTATCCTCCAGCCATATGCCGCATAGCAGCCAAAAAAAGAAAAAGAAAGAAAGAAAAAGGTGCCCAGACAACTGCTCAGCAGCGTAAGCTGCTGCCACCCCCTCGGGGCCCAGAGGTGGAGACCCCTGCAAAGACCAACAGCCTTTCGCTGCCGTGCTCATTGTAAATCCATACGCCGCAGAGCAGCCAAAAAAGAAAAAGAAAGAAAGAAAAAGAAAAAAAAAATCTAACTTAAATATATAAATAAGTAAATGGATAAAAATTTAACCCATATATATATATGTCAGATCTTCTTCGTGATTCTGCTAAATCGTTTTGGAAATGGCTGTGTGTAGGCTGTGTGTGGCCGCCCAAATATTAACTGTTAGTCTCTCCCTGATGGAACAATTACGGATCCATTATATTTTCAGCTTTTTCCCTAACAGCACTGGCTAAAGTTTCCCTAGGAACTGCAATAACAAATACATCAAACCGTTTAAAACCATAACAAAAGCAGCAAAGGTCCTTTGAAGGAACTTTTACCGCCGATCTTGGTTTGCACAGCCTCCTGGTCGACCCGTCCATCCTCCCCCGCCCCCCCCCGGAGATGAGTCCTTACCTGCGAACCCACCGGTCCCAAGCTGGGGCCGCGCGCCCTCAGCCGCGCACGCACGGGTCCCCCACCCGCGGGCTGCGCGCCCGCAGCCGCGCACAGACGGTCTCCCACTCGCCGGCCGCGCGCACTTACCCAGGCAGCCCAGCAAGTCGCAGGCGGCGGCGGCGCGCAGGATGCAGGCGGAGGCCGGGGCGCGGGAGGAACCCGGCGGGGATGCCGAGGGGACCCCGGGGCCCGCGGGCCGGCGCCTGGGCAGCAGCTGCAGGAGACCGAGTGCCAGGCGGAGCGCGCCGCTGCCCAGGCACAGCGCGTGGAAGGCCCGCGGCTGGAAGCTCAGCACGAGCTCCGTGGCGGCGTCCCGCGTGGGGCAGCAGAAGGTCCCCAGGCGCGGGGAGGCCATGGGCAGTGCTGGGGATGCGGCTCGGGTCTGCCGGGTCCTCGCTGGCCTGCCAGGGTCATGTGCCCGGCCGGCTGGGGGAAGGGGGCGTCATGTGTCCTGGGCCTCCCCGTCGCCCCCGCCCCAATCCCCCGCTCAAGCCATAAAGGCGCCAGGCTCGGTGGGGGCCGTGCGCCTCTGCAAACCCACGAGGGCTCACGAGGGCGATGCTTGGTCGGGAGGCGGGGGAACGGGGGAAGCGGAGCGCCATTCCGGGAAATCAGCTTTCATTCCCTGGGGTTGATGCTGCAGCATCTGGAGCCCGCAGTACTGCCATCGCGTTTTAACTGAACTTACCGGAAGGCACGCCTCGTGCCCGATCTGCCCTGTTTGAGACTCCGGCATCCCCAATTTTGATCTGTTTATGAGCAACTGTGACTGCAGCGACGGGCGTTAACATAGCGCAGTTGTACGGTCTCTCCCCCCTAGGAGAACAATCCCTTAGACCTAGGATTTTTGTTTAAAATCAAAGAATCCTAAAAAAATTTCTTAAATCAAAGCATGGTTCATTTACAATGAAAACCTATTAAAGGGGAAACTACTTTGCCTAACCGCGCCCCACCCCCACCCCACATCGATTATTGTACATTTCAGGTCTCAACAATGGAGGATTAAGCTTTGCACATTGTAAATTAGCTTGCTTGCTTGCTTGCTTTTTTTGTCTTTTGTCTTTTCAGGGCATATGGAGGTTCCCAGGTTAGGGGTCAAATCGGAGCTATCGCCGCCGGCCTACACCACAGCCACAGCAACTCAGCCACAGCAACTCCCAGGATCCGAGCCGGGTCTGCGACCTACACCACAGCTCACTGCAAGGCCGGGTCCTTAACTCACTGAGCAAGGCCAGGGATGGAACCTGCGACCTCATGGTTCCTAGTTATTTCCACTGCACCACGGGAACTGCGAAAATGAGCTTTCAAGCGTGATTCTGTTTAGGAAATTCTGTTTAAGGTCATTCAGAGTTTCCTAACTGCTTTAATTTACCAATGAATTCATGATACATGGACAATCATGCTTTGTCCTATATCCATAAAAGCGTCAAAATGATATTAGTAATGATGAAAACATACTGAGTGAAGTTTTTTTTTGTGGTTTTTTTTTTTTTTAAACTCTTTAAGGATGTCCTGGTTGTGGCTCAGCGGTAACCAATCCAACTAGTATCCATGAGGATTCGGGTTTTGATCCCTGGCCTTCCTCCATGGGTTAAGCATCCTGTGTGGCTGTGGCTGTGAGGTAGGCTGGCAGCTGTAGCTCTGATTTGACCCCTAGCCTGGGAACGTCCACATGCTGCAGGTGCAGCCCAAGAAAGAAAAAACCAAATTTAAAAAAAGCTCTTCAAGGTTGAAAACAAAAGAGCCCCCTCTGGGCTATGGCTTTATCCTCCGTCATGTTCCATCACAAGTGACTGGATAGAATTCCCTGTGCTAAACAGCAGGATCTCATTGCTTATCCACTCCAAATGCAAACGTTTGCATCTATTCAACCCAGATTCTCAGCCCTCCCACTCCCTCCTCCTCCCCTTTGGCAACCACAAGTCTGTTCTCCAGGTCCATGAGTTTGTTTCTTTTCTGTAGATAGGTTCATTTGTGCCATATATTATATTCCAGATATGTGATATCATATGGTGTTTGTCTTTCTTTTTCTGACTTAATTCATTTCGTATGACAATCTCTAGGTCCATCCATTTTGCTGCAGATGCCATTATTTTCTTTTTTATGGCTGAGTAGTATTCCATTGCGTACATCTTCTTAATCTATTCATCTGTCAATGTACATTTAGGTGGTTTCCATGTCTTTTTTTTTTGGCTTTTTAGGGCCACACATGCGGCCTGTTGAAATTCCCAGGCTAGGGGTCCAATCGGAGCTACAGCTGCCAGCCTACACAACGGCTCACAGCAACACTAGATCCCCGACCCACTGAGCGAGCCAGGGATTGAACCTGCATCCTCATAGATACTAGTCGTTACCGCTGCCCCACAATAGGAACTCTCTCCATGTCTTGGCTATTGTGAATAGTGCTGCAATGAACATTAAGGTGGATGTATCTTTCTGGAGTATAGTTTTGTCTAGATATGTGCATAGGAGTGGGATTGCTGGATCATATGGTAGTTCTATATTAACTTTTCTGAAGAACCTCTGTACACTTTTCTATCATGGTTGTACCCAGGTTTGTATTCCTTTAAGGGAATGTAAACGGGCTCCCTTTTCTCCATGCCCTTCCAGCATTTGTTATTTGTTGACTTATTAATGCTGGCCATTCCCTCTTCTCTTATTGAAGCTTTGCAAGCAAGCCCTTCCATGCCCTCCCAGCCCAGTGTCCAGCTGCTTTTCCACCACCAGCTCTGCAGTTTTTTGTTTTTGTTTTTTTGTCTTTTTGCTATTTCTTGGGCCGCTCCCGTGGCATATGGAGGTTCCCAGGCTAGGGGTCGAATCGGAGCTGTAGCCAACGGCCTACGCCAGAGCCACAGCAACTCGGGATCCGAGCCGCGTCTGCAACCTACACCACAGCTCACGGCCACGCCGGATTGTTAACCCACTGAGCAAGGGCAGGGACCGAACCCGCAACCTTATGGTTCCCAATCGGATTCGTTAACCACTGTGCCACGACGGGAACTCCTCTGCAGTTTTTTTTTTTTTTTTTTTTTTTTTGTTTGTTTTTTTTTTTTGTTTTGTTTTCTTTGTCTTTTGTCTTTTGTCGTTGTTGCTATTTCTTGGGCCGCTCCTGCGGCATATGGAGGTTCCCAGGCTAGGGGTTGAATCGGAGCTGTAGCCACCGGCCTACGCCAGAGCCACAGCAACGCGGGATCCGAGCCGCGTCTGCAACCTACACCACAGCTCAAGGCAACGCCGGATCGTTAACCCACTGAGCAAGGGCAGGGACCAAACCCGCAACCTCATGGTTCCTAGTCGGATTCGTTAACCACTGCGCCACGACGGGAACTCCCTCTGCAGTTTTAAGTAAGGCAAAGTTTGGGCTCAGCTCCTCAGCTGTCCTCCTGGAAAACCACAGTTCTAGGCTTCCTGTTGGGACCCACGGAAGGCAGCCAGGAGCCGCACTGCCAGAGAGAAGCAGAGCCTTTGGCAAAGAGCTGCCATGTCAAAAGCATCTGCCCCCTGTAAGCAGGGGCAGCTGACCCCATACAAGTCAGAACAGGCCCACGTCATCAAAACCTTATCCACCCTTCAATAGTACACACCTGCTTGTAAAAACCAAGACTATTTGATTCTAGACAATATCATAGAACGACTCCCCAGATGCTGATTTGTGAGTCCCTGAGAAAGCGTAAGGCTTGCTATCATTTTGAACGGTTCATCTTCTCTTTCCTTGGGTCTTGGAAAGCAGAGGTCACTTCTGGACGTTCGTGTGTGGAATATGCTTTAAAAATTAAAAACCACGGAGTTCCCGTCGTGGCGCAGTGGTTAACGAATCCAACTGGGAACCATAAGGTTGCAGGTTCGGTCCCTGCCCTTGCTCAGTGGGTTAACGACCTGGCATTGCCGTGAGCTGCGGTGTAGGTTGCAGATGCGGCTCAGATCCCGTGTTGCTGTGGCTCTGGTGTAGGCCAGTGGCTACAGCTCCGATTAGACCCCTAGCCTGGGAATCTCCATATGTCTCGGGAGCGGCCCAAGAAATAGCAAAAAAAAAGACAAAAAAAAAAAATTAAAAACTAGGCGTTCCCGTCGTGGTTCTGCGGAAATGAATCCGACTAGGAACCATGAGGTTGCAGGTTTGATCCCTGGCCTTGCTCAGTGGGTTAAGGATCCAGCATTGCCATAAGCTGTGGTGTAGGTCACAGACGAGGCTTGGATCTGGCAATGCTGTGGCTGTGGCATAGGTTGGCAGCTACAGCTCTGATTAGCCCCCTAGCCTGGGAACCTCCATATGCCGTGGGTGCAGCCCTAGAAAAAGACAAAAAAATAAAATTAAAAATTAAAAACACGGGAGTTCCCGTTGTGGCTCAGTGGGTTAAGGACCTGGTATAGGTCACAACCTAGGCTGCCAGGACTTTTTCAACCAAGAAATTCCCCATCGTCCGCAATTCACAATTTGCTTGCTACTCCCATTTGACCAGCTCTTACTCCAAAGCAGATTCTGATTCTGACTGAGGAGGTCTGGGGTGGGGCCTGAGACTCCACGTTTCCAGCACACTCCCTGGAAATGTGGCTGCTGCCAGTCAGCGGCTTCTACGTTGAGTAGCCAAGGCCCTAGAGCTTGGATCTCAATCTGAAACAGGAACGGGAGGAGTTCCCATCGTGGCTCAGCGGTAACAAACCTGACTAGTATCCCTGAGGTTGCAGGTTCAATCCCCGGCCTCGCTCAGTGGGTTAAGGATCCGGCGTTGCCGTGAGCTATGGTGCAGTTCGCAGACGAGGCTCATATCCTGCATTGCTGCGGCTGTGGTGGAGGCCAGCAGCTGCCGCTCCAATTCAACCCCTAGCCTGGGAAGCTCCATATGCCATGGGTGCAGCCTTGAAAAGATAAAAGAAAAAAAAAAAATAGATGCAGAGAAACTGACCAGCATCCTAAGAGCTGTTCTAAAAGCAAATGACGAGTCAGGGATGGAAGTAGGAGCTTAGGAGGATGAGCAGCGTTTATTCTTCTGGGTCTGAGGGTCCCAGGGAGTGAGAAACACTTGGGACTCGTGTTTGAAACAGAAGCCAGGATGCCGGGAGGAAAAGGAAGCTCATGGTAGAGGAAGAACACAGATAAGCTCAGGGGAGACCACAAAAGCAATTTTGTGTTGAGCGAATGTTCTGGCAGTGTTCTCAGGTTGAAAATGACAGAGCGTTCACTCTGGTCTAGATAAAAGATGAGGCCAGGACAGTGACGAACTCCCCCAGAAGAAGCTTTTTTGTCACAGGCGAGCATCTTCGTGGCCTGCCATGGATGTCCACCTCCTCAGACACCGTTTTACGAGAAAAGGAAACAAAAATACAGGAAGAGCTGGTTGTGCTGTGCATAGTTAATGCTGTTATCGCTAAATAAATGTTTAATGACAAAGAATGGAGCCACCCACCAATAAATGAACCAGCGTGAGTTCTTACAGAGACTTCGATGGTGCGTTATCGTCTAGGAAGGTGTTCTCAGTGGAAAGCCACATTTTGTGCTTTTTGGATGTGCGTGAAAGCAGGGGTGATTCTGCATGTTCATTCTTGGTGACAAACCATGATGCCCACAGTTACAGGTCTAAAGACGGTTTTTCGTAATGAGGATGCCGGCATCTCAATTCACTTTATCCCAAAGGATGACATTTGGACCTTTCACTGCAAAAGGAGAAAAAGTTTTGTTTTTTGTTTTTATCTTTTTAGGGTTGCAGGTGTGGCGTATGGAGGTTCCCAGGCTAGGGGTCGAATCAGAGGTGCAGGCCTACACCACAGCCACAGCAAGGCAGGATCCGAGCCTCGTCTGTGAACTACATGGCAATGCCAAATCCTTAACCCATGAGCAAGGCCAGGGATCAAACCCACATCCTCATGGATGCTAGTCAGATGCATTTCCGCTGTGCCGCAATAGGAATTCCAAAATGTTTTTGTTTTGTATGAAAATTTCCAACACCCCAAAAGGAATGTAAGGATTTTGAGACCTGATGCTCAGCCGTGTATGTGAGGTCAGTTGACTGACACTCAAGGCCAATTAAAAGCAGACTCTTTTGCAGTTCCCATCATGGCTCAGTGGAAACAAATCCGACTAGGAACCATGAGGTTGTGGGTTCGATCCCTGGCCTCACTCCATGGGCTAAGGATCCAGTGTTGCCATGAGCTGTAGTGTAGGTGGCAGATGCGGCTGGGATCTGGTTTTGCTGTGGCTGTGGTGTAGGCTGGCAGCTGCAGCTCCAGTTCGACCCCTAGCGTAGGAACCTCCATATGCTGCAAACGCAGCCCTAAAAAAAAAAAAAAAAAAAAAAAAAAAAGCAGACTCTTTATCTACTGTCTTTGGAGCGTCTGCAGCAGTGTAGGTGTCAAATCCTACCCACTAGACCTCCAGGGAACTCCCTAGAATCAGATGCATTAAGAAACAGTGCCTAACAGGACAGCGTCAGCTTTGCAGCCATCAGATAATGCGTCTGTCAGCTAAGTCATCTCAGCCTGGGAAGAGGTGAGACTGGAGCCAGCCGCGGAGAGGAAAGGGTACAGTTTGTGTTCTGAGAGGAAGAAGAAAACTAAACTGAGTATGAGTTCCTGACTGCCTTCCAGGAGGTGGCTGTATGGGGCACTTAGGTCCCACGGCACTCTTGCCTCCACCCTGTGGGCATCACTTTATCTCTAGTCTTCGTATGAGGCCCAGGAAGAGGTCAGGGAACTTGTCTGAGGTCAGAGAGGTGGTGGAGCTGAGAGCCAACCCCAGCAGGCAGCTTATGCCCTAAGCACCAGCAGGAAACTGGAGATGCATTTCCTGTCCACATAAATGTCCACGAACTGGTCAAGAAGTCCGCTTTGGGAGTTTCTCTTGTGGCTCAGTGTGTTAAGAACCCCACATCGTGTCCATGATGTGGGTTCGATCCCTGGCCTCGCTTAGTGGGTTAAGGATCCGACATTGCCACAGTTACGGCTTGGATCTGGTGATGCTGTCGCTGCGATCTAGCTTGGCGGTTACAGCTCTAATTCGACCCCTAACCCGGGAACTTCCATGTGCTGCAGGTTCGGCCCTAAAAAGACAAAGAAAAAAAAAAAAAGGAGAGGTCCACTTTTGAGGAGCTGGAAGCAGGTCGCCGAGTTTGATGCCATCTGACTGTAATTTCACTTTCAAGGAAGTGGGGGGGTGCGGAGCAGGTGAGGTGAGTGGGATGGACACAGAAATACACAGGTGAATATTTCCAACTTTGTTTACGTTTCGTTTCTTTTTGTGGCGCACTCCACTAATACAGTGACATGAGATGACTTTTATTTCCGAGTGGGCTCTAGGCTCTGGAGTTCACACACGCCTATGAGACTGTCAAATTGTCCAGCCTCAGGTATCTAACAAGGAATAAATCTGCTCCACAACCGTGGGCTTTGGCTCATTTGGAAATGACGGCTTCGCTGGCTCTGAAGCGGCCGTGGGCAGGGAAGAGGCCACCCACGTGAACTTCAGGGGCTTGGCTCGCTCTGAGAAGCCCTGCGTGTTGGAAGATACGGTGCCCTCATGTGCCACTGGCCGTGGGCACAGTAGAAACATTTGTGTGGTACACACATCAGCACACCAGCTCAATATCGGAGGGACCGCAGGGCGCTCAGAGAAAGTGTGGGCCAGTCAGTCCTCGAAGGGAGCCCAGGGTTTATTTTATTTTATTTTTATTTTTTTGTCTTTTTGCCATTTCTTGGGCCGCTGCTGTAGCATATGGAGGTTCTCAGGCCAGCGGTCCAATCGGAGCTGTAGCTGCCGGTCTACACCACAGCCACAGCAACGCGGGATCCGAGCCACGTCTGCAACCTACACCACAGCTCATGGCAACGCTGGATCCTCAACCCACTGAGCAAGGCCAGGGATCAAACCCGCAACCCCATGGTTCCTAGTTGGATTCGTTAACCACTGAGCCACAACAGGAACTCCACCCGGGGTTTAAATGAGACGGCTCTTCCCCCCAAGTCTTCAGGTCTCACCGTGTAGCCTTTGCTTGAACATCTCCAGGAAACTGTGTGCACAACCTCAGTCTATCAAACTTGTGACAGCTCTTTAGTCTATCCCGGGGGTCAGAAAACTTAGTCTTTTTTTTTTTTTTTTTTCCAGTCACATCTGCAGCACGTGGAAGTTCCCAGGCTAGGGGTCAGATTGGAGCTGCAGCTGCCAGGCTAAGCCACAGCCATAGCAACTTGGGAACTGAGCTGCATCTGCCAACTATACCACAGCTCACAGCAACGCCAGATTGTTAACCCACCAAGCAAGGCCAGGGATTGAACCCACATCCTCACAGATACTAGTTGGATTCATTTCTGCTGAGCCACAAGGGGAACTCCCAGAAAATTTATTTTTAAGAAGCCAAATATTGGGAGTTCCTACTGTGGCACAGGGAAAATGAATCCGTGGGTTGGGAATCCAGCAGTGACATGAGTTCTGGTGTAGGTCGTAGACTCGGCTTGGAGCCTCTGTTGCTGTAGTGCAGGCCGGCAACTGTAGCACCAATTCGACCCCTAGCCTGGGAACTTCCATATGCCACGGGTGCGGCCCTAAAAAGAAGAAAAAGAGGAAACTCCAATATTAAATATTTCAGCCTTGGCAAGCCTCACAGTCCTCATTGCAGTTACCCAGCACTGCTGGGGGAGCCCCAGAGTAGCCACAGGCAGAAGGTAAGTGAATGGTGTGGCCTTGTACCAATAAAGCTTTATTTACAAAATGGGACGGCTGGCCCTTGAGCTATACTTTGTCCACCCTCGTCTGCTCTTTTGTGTCAGACTAATAAGAAATATGTGTGGGCTTCTGTGATGTGTATTTGCTAGATTTTTAAAGAGTATTTGATGTTGTCTTAGAAAACAAGAGAAACTGTGAAGAAGCAGGTGGCCACACTAGACGTGGTGTAGGTAAGCAGGGCACATGGGAGCTATGCATGGATATGGAGGGACTGGAAGAGACATTAGTGAGGTCTGACAGTGGCCATCGCTGGGGACACCCATGCTGGTTTCTGAGGGCTTTTTTTCCCTTTTTCTTTTTCAGACTGCACCCATGGCACATGGAGGTTCCCAGGCTAGGGGTCCAATTGGAGCTGCAGCTGCCGGCCTACACCACAGCCACAGCAACGCGGGAGCTGAACTGCAGCTGCAACCCACACCACAGTTCACAGCAAGGCTGGATCCTTAACCCACTGAGCGAGGCCAGGGATCCAACCTGCATCCTCATGGACACTAGTTGTGTTCTTAACCTCTGAGCCACCATGGGAACGCCAACACCTATTCCGTCATCTGCCCGAACAACACAGCTAAAGCCCGTGGTGCCTGAGCTACAGCTGTGGCTGGTATGCTTGCTCCAGGGTCTCCGACACAGCCAGTGGTATTGATGGCAGGTACCTTTTACTTCTGACCTCCTGGCTCACCTTCAGTTGGGGTCCTCCTGACCGCACAGTCAACAGGGCAGGCTGCCGTGTCAGAGACAGAGACGGAGACACAAGCCCATCGCAGAACTCGAGATGAAGGGAGCGTGGCCCTTTCCCTCAGCTGGCATCCTGCCCTGAAGGCATCCATGCACCCACCTTCCCCCTTTCTCTCAGTGCTTTGAATTGACTACGGGTGGATTTGAGCATCTCAATCTGCTCTCAGGGTAGCCTGGCCAGTTTTGAACTTGGTGGCTACCAGTAAACCAAAGTGATTTTCCTCGGAACAATTTGGCATCGTAAAACCTAGTGTGAAGAGTCAGGAGGAGGAGTTCCCGTCGTGGATCAGTGGTTAATGAACCCGACTAGCAACCTTGAGGGCGGGAGTTCGATCCCTGGCCACGCTCAGTGGGTTAAGGATCCGGCATTGCCGTGTGCTGTGGTGTAGGGGTGTAGGCCGGTGGCGACAGCTCCGATTCAACCCCCAGCCTGGGAACCCTCCATATGCTATGGGTGCAGCCCTTAAAAAAAAAAAAAAAAAAGACAAAATTCTGAAATCAAATGCAATTTATTTTTTTAAAGCTATTGACACAATCATTCCTGCGGGCCTTCTTCTACAAGTCTAACGACGCACAAGTGAAGGATTATCGTAATCAATGCACTTTTGAGGAACTTGCTATGTGTGCCTGGAAGAAATCTCTCTGTTATAATAAAATTTCTCCCACTTTTCAGACAGCCGTCTTCCGTTACTTCCCGTGATTTCCGCTACTAGTCAAAAACTTCTACCTTCCTTGAAGTTCAGTCAGATACATTCAAGGGCAATAAATATTTTGGCCAGTGGCCAGTGAAGGAATTTCCAGCATGTGAACCAGCAGCCCTCCTCCCCCAAAGAAGCTGTGGCTTCCGTTTCCCTGCAGCACCGGGATTATTTCAGCTCTAAGGATGCACAGGTGGCTGGTCCCTTTCTCCTCGTGTGTGAGGTTGTGATTGAATCGGGGGTGAGAGGGAGGGAAGGGAATCAAATGTATTGAGCGCCCACAGACTCCCTCTCCTGGCTGTCGTTTTTTTTCCATGGTTCTCAAAGGAACAGCTGGGGAGCTCGTTAGAAATTCAAGGTCACCAGGCCTTCTCTGAGGGCCTTGTAGAAGTCTCTCTATTGTCTTTTTAAATTTTTTCGTTATTTTTTATGGCCACACCTGCTGCATAGGGAAGTTCCCAGGCCAGAGACTGAATCTGAGCCCGCTGCCACCCACGCTGCAGGTGCAGCAATGCTGGATCCTTAACCCACTGCACCAAGCAGGGGATTCAACGTACCACCCCAGAGACCTGAGCCACTGCAGCTGGATTCTTAACCCAGTGCACCACAGCGGGAACTCCTCTCCACTATTCCCCCCCGCCCAAAAGGTGCCATTTGAAGCTAAAAAATCATTTATTCCACAGTCACACCAATGATATAGTGAAGTAGCAGAAAGTTCATCCTGCATTTGGGAAAAGCCGTACATTCCAGGATATCACTGGAATTGCCTGTGTAGAATCATTTTTTGCTGTTTGGAAATTTCTTTTTTTGTTGGGGGGGAGCTGCCTCAAGGCATGTGGAAGTTTCTGAGCCAGCCAGGGACTGAACCCCAGCCACAGCAGCAAGCTGAGCTGCTGTAGTAACAACGCCAGATCCTTAACTTGCTGAGCCACAAGGGAACTCTGGAAAGTGCTTGTGCTGGTTTTCACTAGAATCACCTGGATGGTATGTGGGACCTAGGTATTGCATGTCTATGCTGCAATTTAGTTGGCAAGGCTGTCCCTAAGTTACAAGCAGGTTGGGTCCCAGAAGGCAGGCAAGGTTTGAAAAAGGTGTTCCCCCAAGATGATGCTACAGACACAGGTAAGGCTGCCAGGCTGGCTTCAAAACTCCTGGTCTCTCGGGAGCCCCAAGCCCTGTCCCCACCACTGACCCCCTCCCCTGACCTGAGCTCTGATCTCTGGCCCTTGACCTGAGCTGAGAGTCACCCAGGAGTCCTCCCTCACCTCTCTCCCTCCTCCCCTCCATCAAGTCTCCCTAATTTTGATTTTTTTTTTTTTTTTCTCTTTAGGGCTGAACTCACGGCATATGGAAGTTCCCAGGCTAGGGCACTGCTGCTGCTGGCCTATACCACCGTCACAACTATACCAGATCTGAGCTGAGTCTGCAACCCACACCACAGCTCACAGCAATAGCCAGATCCTTAACCCACTGAGCGAGGCCAGGGATTGAACCTGCATCCTCATGGATTCCATTCAGGTTCCTAATTCGCTGAGCCACACAGGGAACTCCCTAAGTGTGAATTTTGGAACAGCAGTCAAGCTTTTGTTCTCTCTGAAAGGCCTGGGCATCTTTCTCCATAAAGCAGAGGCCCTGCCTAGTACCAGAGACCCCAGGGGGAGAGGATGAATCCTGGAGCCATCATCCTAAGGCAGCCACTGAGACCTTGGGTCCCTGATTAGATGGCAAGATCAGCAGTGACCACAGAGGACTTACAGCCCCACCACCCATTCCCCGGGTAACAGTGTTTTGTCTCTGCTAAAGAAGTCACCACTCTTAAAAATCCTTCCTGAGAATGAGGCCCGGTTCACCTGGCTAGTAAACCTGGCTCCGGGGAGTTCCTGTCGTGGCTCAGTGGTTAACGAAACTGACTAACATCCATGAGGACGTCGGTTCAATCCCTGGCCTCACTCAGCGAGTTAAGGATCTGGCGTTGCTGTGAGCTGTGGTGGACGTCGCAGATGCGGCTCAGATCCTGTGTTGCTGTGGCTGTGGTGTAGGCTGGCAGCCGCAGCTCTGATTCTACCCCTAGCTTGGGAACCTCCATATGCCACCAAAGCGGCCCAAAAAGACAAAAAAAAAAAAACAAACAAACAGAAAACCCCCCAGCAACCTGGCTGCAGCTTGGCCTGCGTTTGTAGTTTCCAACCACTAAACTTCAGAATGGTTTGATCGGGTGTGCTGGGGAGTCGGCCCACTGCTCAGCGCTCTTTCTCGATGCCATGCCTGCCCTCCGCTCCTCCCTCAGCCATCGGCTGCCTCCCCTGACTGCAGCCTGAGGACAGGTGCCCATCTCTCTCTCAAAGGCATCCGAAATCTTCCTGAGGGCTTCCCCGGAGCGGTCCCCACTGGGCTGGACGGCGGGACCGGGCTTCCCCAGGCACCACCGGGGATCCGCAGATAACCCTTCGGCTGCTCCTCGGGCAGCACTTAGAACCACCAGCAGGAGCTCTGGGCTTCAGCCAGGCCTCTTCAAAACTAGCAGGACGAGTCCCATTCCCCGTCCTGAACACCGTGGAGTGGTTTCCACATCTGCAAAGCAGACTCATGGTCCCCAGAGGTGGCGGGTCCTAACCCCGGGGACCTGTAAGTGTTACCTAGTTGGAAACAGGGCCTTTGCAGATGTGATTAAAGTAAGGATTTTGAGGAATTCCCAGTTAAGGATCTGACATTGTCACTGCTGTGGCATGGGCTCGATCCCTGGCCGGGGAACATCCACAGGCCATGGGCATAGCCAAAAAAAAAAAAAAAAAAAAAGGAAAGAAGAAGCATTGGAGACAAAGAGATGGTCTTTGAATTTTCCAGGTGGATCTTTAAGGCAAACACAAGCGTCCTTACAGGAGGGCAGCAGAGGGACGTGGACCCAGATGGAAGAGGAGGCCGTGTAACCGCAGAGGCTGGAGCCGCATCACCGCAAACCAGGAACACCAGCAGCCCCCTGAAGCCGGAGGGGGTCAAGGAACAGATTCTCCCCTGGAACTTCCAGAAGAGGGAGGACCCGCCAGACCTCAGGCCTCTCCAAGGGACAGAAGTTCTCGCTTTGTGTTTGTTTTCATTTCTGGCCACCCTGCCACTTACGGAGTTCCCAGGTCAGGGATCAGATGCGAGCTATGGTTGTGACTGTTGCTGCAGCTGTGGCAACATCGGATCCTTAACCCTCTGTACGGGGCTGGGGGTCAAACCTGCGTCCCAGCGCACCCAAGACGCCGCCGATCCCGTGGCGCCAGAGCAGGAACTCCAAAAGTTCTCTGAGTAGTTCATGTACTTTGTTATAACAGCCCTAAGAAGCTAACACAACATCCCCAAAGCATCACAGAGTCAACCTGCCCAAGCGAAGCTCAGTATTGCCTTCCTCTACCTGTTCTTCTGCCTCAAATTCCATTTCTCAGCTGCTCACTCTGCCAGAACCCCAGGAGTTGTGTTGTTTGTTTGTTTGTTTGTTTGTTTAATTTTCCCACTGTACAGCAAGGGGGTCAGGTTATCCTTACATGTATACATTGCAATTACAGTTTTTCCCCTGTTTGTTTGTTTTTTAAACGTGGCTGAGGACCAGGGAACCAACCACATCACAGCGGTGACCTGAGCCACAGCAGTGACAAGGCTGGATCCTTAATGCGCAGCTCCACACGGGAACTCCTCCAGGAGCTGTTCTGACAGCCCCCGACCCCCAGAATCCGCACGCACCCTGGAGTGCTGAGTGGAGAACCTCTGTGCTCATTCATGAGACTCTGCCTCTCAGTCCTGAGGCTTTCAACTTCCCCAGAAAGAACATTCCTCTGCTCCTGGGGTCCCCACCTGATGAACGGCCGCCCCCACTTCCTCTGAGCCAGGAAGACACTAGCTCAGTCATTCCAGCCTGGATGTGCTTTGAACTACTTCAGAGAAAAATACGGGGCAGGGGTGAAACAAAAGAGTTCTCTTTCTGTGTCCGCCTGAAATTTCCAGGAGCAAAGATGAAAGCTTTTGAAACATTTCACCGACCCGTTCAGTTAATCCCCCCCCCCTTTTTTCTTTTCTCTGTGCTGCTCTCTCTCCTGCTGAACCGTTTGCAGTTAAAAGCCATTTGCATTTAATTGTGCTCTAATTGTTTCAGGAAGCTTCATGATTTTTTTCCTTCACAGCCAGAGTCAATGTTTCATATTTCTTGCATCCTTCACAAGACCTCCCTGGTGCTGGGCAAGTAATAGATGCTCATTGGCTAATTTATGTATTTATTTATTTTTTGTTTAAAAAAATAAAAAATAGGCTGTAGGGCCGCCACCCGCAGCATGTGGAGGTTCCCAGGCTAGGGGTCTAATCTAATCGGAGCTGTAGCCGCTGGCTAATTTATTAAAACCACCACAACAACAACTGAAAAACAGCCAATAGCTGTCTAAAGCTGTACTGTATTTATTTACTCTTTTTGTTTTTTTAGGGCCGCACCCAAGACATATGGAGGTTCCCAGGTTAGGGGCCCAATCGGAGCTGCCGCTGCCGGCCCACACCTCAGCCACAGTAAAGCAGGATCCCAGCCGCATCTGTGACCTATACCACAGCTCAAGGTAACGCCAGATCCTTAACCCCCTGAACGAGGTCAGGAATCAGACCTACATCCTCATGGATGCTAATTGGGCTCCTTAACCACTGGGCCACAGTGGGAACTCCCTAAAGCTGTATTTGAAAATGTAAAAAACGTTTACAATAGTAGCTGCAGCTAAGTAGAGAGGATTCATTTTTTGACCAAATCTCTGAAAGTTGGTTCCATTTGCTTTTGGTCCATTTACTCCCTGTTGATAATGTGATTTCATTTCACCCATCTCCTTTCTATCAAACCAAATAAGCCTCAGATTTGAAAAAGTGGCACACACACCTGAGGCTACTGAATGCCTAGGTGTGCTTCACTGGTGATGCTCCACAGATCCAGATCCACAGATCCAGATCACCCTTGTGTCTTTTTAGGAGCACACGCGTGGCATATGGAAGTTCCCAGGCTAGGGGTGGAATCGGAGCTGCAGCTGCCAGCCTACACCCCAGCCGCAGCAACGCCAGATCTGAGCTGCGTCTGCAAACCTACACCACAGCCCATGGCAACACCAGATCCTTAACCCACTGAGCAAGGCTAGGGATTGAACCCATGTCCTCATGGATGCTAGTCAGATTAGTTACTGCTGAGCCATGATGGGAACTCCACCCTTGTGTCTTTTGAGCAATGAAGATACATGTCCAAGAAGCTAGAATCTACACAGAGCAAATGTGCCTGGGGGTTTCTGAAAGTACAAAAGCTAGATTCTGACAAACACACTCTCTGAAATTGTGACTGGCTTGTGAGTTCTTAGAAAGGAAAGCACTGTCACCCCTCGTAAGTCCACACTGCTTCAGTGTCACATTAAGTACTTCCAAAGGGGTGCAAGGCTGAGAAACTGGGGCTATGCCTTGCAGTCACAAGACACTGATATTTGCACGAGGCCATTCATTTGTGAAATGTCCTGATACAGAGGTCTAGGTGTGATGGGACCATGGCAGCTGTGCTCAACCGTATAATCCCAAGGATGCTGACCCGGAGTTCCCGTGGTGGCTCAGCGGAGATGAACCGACTAGTATCCATGAGGATGGGGGTTCGATTCCTAGCCTCACTCAGTGGGTTAAGGATCCGGTGCTACTGTGAGCTGAGCTGTGGTATAGGCTGGCAGCTGCAGCTCCCATTCCACCCCTACCCTGGGAACTTGCTTATGCAGCACCTGTGGCCCTAAAAAAGAAAGAAAGAAAAAGAATGTTGACGGAAGGAATCCGAGGGGCTGGGTGGAGGGCATCTATCTCCCAGCAGGCCACTCAAGTCTTGGTCCAGTCCCTTTCAGCATGTCTGTTAATGTCAATACGGCTTCATAATCAAATGATGCTAAGTTAAAAAGGATGCCTGGGAGTTCCCGTCTTGGCACAGTGGTTAACGAATCTGACTAGGAACCATGAGGTTGCGGGTTCGGTCCCTGCCCTTGCTCAGTGGGTTAACGATCCAGCGTTGCCATGAGCTGTGGTGTAGGTTGCAGACGCGGCTCGGATCCCGCGTTGCTGTGGCTCTGGCGTAGGCCAGTGGCTACAGCTCTGATTCGACCCCTAGCCTGGGAACCTCCATATGCTGCAGCAGCGGCCCAAAGAAATAGCAAAAAGACAATAAATAAATAAATAAATAAAATAAAAATAAAAAGGATGCCTAATGTGAAGATTAAAAACAACAACAACAACAACAAAAAACAACTCAGCAAAATGATGTTTGGTGAGGACGAAGGCAAATTTACACCAAAGTTCAAAGAATGACCATATAACCCTTCCAAGAGGCAGATGGGTGATCTGACAATGATACAATGCATGTAAAAGGTTAAAGGTGACTTTGGCGGTGATTGATGGAGACAATGACTTCACTCTTTCCTGAATCCAGGGCTCTGAATTTCAGCACCAGCTAAGAGCTGAGATTTAAGTCAATACCAGTTTTGTGGGGGAGGCAGCACTATTTTGGGGACAGGGCACTTCCAAACATTCCAGGTACATTTACATGGTCCTTTGTATTTTGGTTGATTATATCCATTCCCCCCCCTCCCCCGCCACCTTTGTTTGTCTTTTTAGGGCCACACCATGGCATATGGAAGTTCCCAGGCTAGGGGTCAAATTGGAGCTGCAGCTGCAGGCTACAGCCACAGCCCCAGCCACGCCAGACTGTTAACCCACTAAGCAAGGCTAGGGATGGAACCTGAGTCCTCACAGATACTAGTGGAGTTGTTACCGCTGAACCACATCTGTAGCATATGGAAGTTCCCAGACTAGGGATTGAATCTGAGCTGCACTTGCTAGCTACGCCTCTACGCTGGATCCTTCAACCTACTGTGTGGGGATGAGGACAAGACCAGTGGCCTCTGCAGTGACCAGAGCTGTTGCAGTACGATTCTTAACCCAATCCACCACAGTGGGAACTCTATTTCTACCTTTTATTCAGTTTTTTATTTTTATTTATTTATTTATTTATTTATTTTGCTATCTCTTGGGCCACTCCAGCAGCATATGGAGGTTCCCAGGCTAGGGGTCCAGTCGGAGCCGTAGCCACCAGCCTATGCAAGAGCCACAGCAACGCGGGATCCGAGCCGCGTCTGCAACCTACACCACAGCTCATGGCAACGTCGTTAACCCACTGAGCAAGGGCAGGGATCGAACCGCAACCTCATGGCTCCTAGTCGGATTCGTTAACCACTGTGCCACGACGGGAACTCCCAGTTTTTTATTTTTGCTGCACCAGTGGCATATGGAAGTCCCCTGGGCCAGAGAATCAGATCCCAGCTGCAGCTTCGACCTGAGCCGTAGGGAAATACTGGATCCTTAACCCTTTGCACCACAGCAGGATCTCCCTCCTTCCACTTTTTAAGTTGAACTTTTTATTTGTAGATTATTTTATTTATTATTTATTTATTTTAATTTTTATTTTATTTTTTGGTCTTTTTGCCATTGCTTGGGCTGCTCCTGTGACATGTAGAGGTTCCCAGGCTGGGGGTCCAGTTGGAGCTGTAGCCACCAGCCTACGCCAGAGCCACAGCAACACAGGATCTGAGCCACGTCTGCGACCTACACCACAGTTCATGGAAACGCCAGATCCTTAACCCACTGAGCAAGGCCAGGGATCAAACCCGCAACCTCATGGTTCCTACTCGGATTCGTTAACCACTGAGGCACGATGGGAACTCCGGAGATAATTTTAGATTCACATGTGTTTGTAGGAAATAAGAGTTCCGGAGTTCCCGTCGTGGCGCAGAGGTTAGCGAATCCGACTAGGAACCATGAGGTTGCGGGTTCGGTCCCTGCCCTTGCTCAATGGGTTAACGATCCGGCGTTGCCGTGAGCTGTGGTGTAGGTCACAGAAGACTCTTGGATCCCAAGTTGCTGTGGCTGTGGTGTAGGCCAGCAGTTGCAGCTTTGATTCCACCCTTAGCCTGGGAACTTCCATATGCCACAGGTAGAGTCCTAAAAAGCAAAAAAAAAAAAAAAAAAAAAAAAAAGAAAGAAAAAAAAAGAAAAAGAAATGAGATTTCCTTTGTTTCCTGCATCCTACCTCTCCTAATGGTTAACATCTAAGGACACTGTATCACAACAAGGATATTAACGTTGATACAATCCACTAAGCTTATACATGCACCTCTGTGTCTGTGTGTATTTAGTTCTGAGCAATTTAAACAAACTGCCCAGGTTTGTGTGACCACCACAGAAAAGGCACACTTGATAGTGATTCTTTTTTTTTTTTTTTTTTGCTTTTTTGGGCTGAATCGGGCACATGGAGGTTTCCAGGCTAGGGGTCGAATCTGAGCTACAGCTGCCCGCCTACACCACAGCCAGAGCAACTCCGGATCCAAGCCTCGTCTGTGACCTATACCACAGTTCACCGAAACACCGGATCTTTAACCCACTAAGGGAGGCCAAGTATGGAACCTGAAACCTCTTGGTTCCTAGTCAGGTTCACTTCTGGTGCGCCGCATCAGGAACTCCTTGATAGTGATTCTTATAGGCACCATCCTTAACTCCCTGTTTACAAAGAAAAAAATCACCTCATTCCTCTAACTAGAGGCATTCTGGACACTGCAGCTTGGAGTTGTTTATGGAGCATGACTGGTGCCCAGGGGACCTTGAGTTCTTATTTCATATGTCTGCATAAGATGCAAAAGATCAGCTGCGGAATGCAGATCCCTCACTTGAGCGATCAAGAAAGTGGGAATGCCACTGAGTCTTTGTCTTGGCTCTACAGTGGCCGAGCCCAGGGACCTCTGACTGTGTTCTTGGCTCTCCGGGCTTTGCCCTTGCCACCTCCTTCCAGCGTCAGCACCTGGATGGAAGCTTCCTTGTGAAATCAGATGTTCACCAGCATCCAGCTACGTAACTGTTACTACTTACATGTATATATATGTAACATATATATTATTTATTTCATTAAGTCCTCGAGGTACGATGCTACCAAAGTGAGAGCAGGGTTTGAACGCAGACTTTCCGGAGCTGTGGCTATAGAAGAGCCAGCAGAGGCCATTCCTTATCCGGGCTGGGCGCTGTATAAGAGGTTTTGCGGGAGGATGGGCCGTCCTTATGGGAACAGGTCAAGTGCTGTTCTCCTCCTGCCCGGACTTACGAGCACCCTCCCGCCGGCCAGCGCTCTGGCCAGGCTGCGGGGCGCCCCTTCCCGTCTCTTGCGCTGCACCGCAGGACAGCGAGGGCGCGCAGAGGGCTCCCGGGACGGGCCGTCCCGATGCGGGGCGCTGGGAGCCCAGTCGGTCGGCGCGGGGACAGGCTGGCGGCAGTCGGGCGGGCGCGGGACCACGGCGGGCACTCCCGCGGCGCTTCCGGCCTCACCTGCGCGGCTGCCTGCCGCCCGCGGTCCGCGAGAACAAAGGCGGGGGCGCCGGGCGGCCGCGCGCTCCAAGATGGAGGGCGCCGGGGGCTCCGGCCGCAGCCCGCTCCGCCTCGGCCCGGCCCGTCCCGCGTGGGCGGTTCCGCCGCCTCACCTGCTGCGCTTCGGTCTCCCGGGCACGGGGCGGACGTGCCCCGAGGGTCCAAAGGCCGCCCAGCGCCCGAGCTGGAGGAAGGGTCGGACCTCGAACCGCGGCCTCTGGCCGCCTTGTGCGGCAGCGGGTCGCGCCCCTCACCCGAGCGCGCGACGCCGGCCCCCCGACAACCTTCGGCCGGCGCGAGTGCCCAGCGCGAGCTCCAGACCCTACTCCCGGCGCGCGGCGCGAGCTCCCGTGCGCGCCCCCAGCCTTCCAGCAACCGGGGGAGCCCCGGGCGCGCGCCCCCGGCCCTGGCGCCTCTTCCCGCCCCCTCCCGCCCCCGGCCGCCGCGCCGGCCCCGGAGCGCGCGCCCTCCCCCCCCCCCGCCTCCGGGCAACTCGCGGGCGCCCGAGCGCGCGCCCCGCCCCCTGCCCCCCGAGCGGCGCGGGCCCCCGAGCGCGCGCCGGGCCCCGCCGCCGCTCCCCGCCCCCTCCCCACAGGCCCGCCCCCTCCGGGGCCCGCCCTCCCCGGCGCGCAGAGCGGCGCGTCCTCCCGGCTCCCTCCCTTCTCGCGGCCGGCACTTTCCTCCCAAGTTGCAGCGCAAGTTTGCCAGTGGCCGGCGGCGGAGGCGCCGGGAGCCTCCCTCGCCCTCGGCCGGCCCGGGTTTCCCGGAGTGCATGGGCGCGGGTCGGACGGCTCCGGGGGCCTGAGCGGCCGCGCCGCCTCCGTGCCCCGCGCCCCGCGCCATGGAGGGCGCCGAGCCCCGCGCGCAGCCCGAGCGCCTGGCGGAGGCCGAGGCGCGGGCGGCCGACGGCTGGCGCCTGGTGGAGGTGCAGCTGAGCGGCGGCGCCCCTTGGGGCTTCACCCTGAAGGGCGGCCGCGAGCATGGAGAGCCGTTGGTCATCACCAAGGTAAGGCGGGCGCGGGACCCTCAGGGTGACAGCCCGGACGTGGCCTGGGGGTGGGGGACTCCTCGGCGGTAGGAGCGCTGGAGGGGACGCCCGGAGCGCGTCCACGAGCCCGGGACGCGCGTCTGCCTGGGTCACCTGCGAGGAGGTGGGCACTGGGACACCCATAGGTGTGTGGTCCGGGCGCCACCTCGGTCGCTCTGCGTTGTTTCTCAGTCCAGTTGGCTCCGAGCGCCGCGCAGAGTTTAAATGGCTCCTGTTCCGGGTCCCCTTCCCCTCCCCCTCCGAGAAGGGGCCTGACAAGGTCCCCTGTCACTCCCGGTCTCGCCTGCGGCAGCCTCCACCTACGAGCCTGCTCAGAGGTCAGGGAGGAACAGCCTCACGTGCCGGGGGTGGACTGAGCCGTCCCCACTTGTTGGCCTCCGGAGGCCCTTGTTTCTGCACCCCTTGGACCTGCCACCCCCCACCCCCACCTTATCGTGAGGAAGCCCTGACTAGCAGCTGCCGTGAGTCTAGCTTCTCGAGTCCCAAAGCCCATCAATATTTACTGACTCTCGGCTTCCAGCCCTAGGTCCCCGGCGCTCTGGATATCCGCTAAGACACACTGAAACTTTTCAGCGTCGCTTTATAAAAGGGGGATTTGAGGTCCAATAATAGAGCCCTAATAGGTCTCATCAGGAATGTGGTTGCTGTGTGAGTGTGAGTGTGTGTAGGCAGTTACTTTAGAACTTTGAATGTTCTTGCCTAAAAACAGAAAACTCATCTTAAAATTTACCAGCCGAACTTGGATAAACTTATAAAAACACACAGACAACAAAAGTTTTTTTTTGCTTCTAGTTAAAACTGTCTATTGGTCAGTTTGTCTGGGGAGGTGTGGGCCGGGCCATTCCTGGGGACAAAGTTCCCTTTAAAATGCAAAAATTCTTGGCCCTCCGAAGCGTTTGAAGGTGGCTTAGTGGTTTTCTCTGCGTTCCTCCTTCCCCACAGCTGGAAGAAATAAAGGGACTCTCAACCTGGCCCACCTGGATTGAATTTGGGAGGTGGTGTGGCTTCGTGGTGTAGATAGCACACGAGACACCAAACTTCTCTATTCTTTTCTTTCTCTCATTTTTGTGTTTATAAAACTAGAGACTTTGAGAGGAGGCCTGCTTAGATGTGCACTGAGTTTATGTTGAACTGGGGGAAGAGGCCGGCACTGTTATAAATTTCACTAACGTGCAACTCATTAATGAATTGGAGTCTTTGAAAAGGGGGGGGAGGCAGCCATAGAAAGGCAGCCTTTCCTTGTGCGGGAAGGGCATTTCCTGCGTGTACGTATATTAAGACATTTTAGTTAGCCTGTGCCTTTTTTTTTTTTTTCTTTTTCTTTCTATTCTTTCTTTTTTTTAACCCGAGACACATGGAAGTTTCTGAGCCAGGAATCGAATCTGCAGAAGCAGCGCCAGGGTCTGCAGAGACAACGCCAGATCCTTAACCCACTGCGCCACAGTAAGAACTCTATTTCTTAATCTTTTCTTGCGCGTCAGCATCATGCTGAAGTTCTCAGGCTAGAGATCCGACCCCTGCCCGCAACTGCACCCCCAGTCACAGTGATGACAATGCCTGATCCTTAACCCGCTGCACCACCGGGGAACTCCTAGTGTCTTTCTCATACATGTTTTAGAGGGCATTTCGGATGGTAAATGTTAAAAAGATATCAGTTAGGGAGATCCCGTCGTGGCGCAGTGGTTAACGAATCTGACTAGGAACCATGAGGTTGCGGGTTTGATCCCTGCCCTTGCTCAGTGGGTTAACAATCCGGCGTTGCTGTGAGCTGTGGTGTAGGTCACAGACGCGGCTCGGATCCCGCGTTGCTTTGGCTCTGGCGTAGGCTGGTGGCTACAGCTCTGATTAGACCCCTAGCCTGGGAACCTCCCATATGCCGCGGGAGAGGCCCAAGAAATGGCAAAAAGAACAAAAAAAAAAAAAAAAAAAAAGATATCAGGTAAATTACCCAGACCTTTAGCCCTTATGTATTTCTTTTAAAAAAGGATACACAGGAGTTCCCATTGTGGCACAGCGGAAACAAATCCCACCCGGAACCATGAGGTTGCGGGTTCGATCCCTGGCCTTGTTCAGTGGGTTCAGGATCTGATGTTGCCGTGAGCTGTGGCTTAGGTTGCAGACACCGCTCGGATCTGGAGTTGCTGTTGCTGTGGCGCCGGCAGCTGTGGCTTCGATTAGAGTCCTAGCTAGGAACCTCCATATGCTGAAAGTGTGGCCCTAAAAAGACAAAAACACAAAAAAGAAAAGGATACACAGGTTTCAGCATGTCTTTATAGCAGACAGGGTAAGTTGCAACACTTTGTTTAGGGGGAAATCTTGCTTTTTTGGGCTTACACACAGTATAAGAAAGCTGGAAGAGACCTTGAACATTGAAATTCACTTGTCTTTTTCCTGGAAGCTGGAGAAAGGGACCCAGCAGGACCCCCTCCTTTCTGTGTACCCCCAAGTTCTGAAAAAACGCCTGTATTCTCATAGCTTCTCTGCTCCCTGTCCAAGAGGACGCTTTTCTGGAAACTGAAGGAGGTGGGCAGTAAAACCTGGGCACGCACACCAGGGCCTCTTCAGGGCACAAGAGGCAGTTTGCTGCTGATCTGGCCTCTTGGTTGGTTCTCCTGGCAGTTGCTAGGGTTTTCCGGGAACGTTTTTGTGGCCAGCCTGGTAGCAATGTACAGGTTCTGCCTTTCCAGGTCGTGTTTCAGGATCTTGCGGACATAAAAATGCTTGTGATTCTTATCTGGGTTGCTTATGCGTCCTTGCCTTAAACTGCTGCTTGGTTTTTATTGGTGCTTCGGTGTGCCTGGAGGTTTGTGATTTCTTTCTTTCTTTTTTTTTTGGCTGTGTCATGCAGCAGCTTGATGAGGGAATCTCAGTTCCCAGGTCAGGGATTGAACCCCGGGGGCAGTGGTGAAAGTGCCAAATCCTAACCACTAGGCCAGCAGGGAATTCCTGAGATTTGTGGTTGGTTGGGATGGAGGCTTCAGGACCGTTTGGGATGTCTGCTAGATTTCCACACACTCTAAGATATAGGTGCACACGTGTGCTCGCACATGCAGACGTGTATTTCTTAACCACACTTGTGTTGGCAGTATTTCACATACGTGTCTTTTCTCCTGGATTAAGTCATCACTGACACTTCCTTGCAGTCCAACAGCTGGCAATTAACTGTCGTATTATTAGAAAAGGATAAAGGAAAGCGAATCCATTATCACCACTTCAAGAATGGAAATTGTGGAGTTCCCTTGTGGGCTGGCAGTTAAGGATCCAGCATTGTCTCTGCTGTGGCTCAGTTTCCATCCATGGCCTGGGAACTTCTGCATGCTGCAAGTGCAGCCAAAAAAAAAAAAAAAAAAAAAAAAGGTAATTGTTGTAATGGAGACAGGACAATTGTTTCACCACCAGCATTGATTGATTGATTGATTTTTTATTTATTTTGCTTTTTAAGGCCGTACCTGTGGATTATGGAAATTTCCAGGCTAGGGGTTCAACTGGAGCTGCAGCTGCAGGCCTGCACCACAGTCACAGCAACATGGGATCCCGGCCACATCTATGAGCTATACCACAGCTCATGGCAACGCTGGATCCTTAATCCACTGAGCAAGACCACGGATTGAACCCAAGTCCTCACAGATACTAGTTGGCTTCGTGACCCCTGAGCCATGACGGGGACCTTCCCACCACCACGATTTATATTAATCCAGTCTTTAGAGCTCATTGGAGTTCCCAGGTGGCTCCGTGGGTTAAGGATCTGGTGTTATTGCTGCTGTGGCTCTGATTACTACTGTGGTGTGGGATTGATCCCTGGCCTGGGAACTTCCACATGCTGGGCAAGAAGAAAAATCTTGAGGGCTCACTAAGTAATAGTTATTCTAATAGTTTTTTTTTTTTTTTTTTTGCATTTAAAAAACCTTATTATACATTAGATCCCCGGGATGTTAGACCATTCATTTCTAAGTGACTCTGACTTGGAAGAAACTTGATTTTTGTGTAAGAGGACACAGTCTTTTTCCAGTGGTCAGTGGCATGTTTAAAAGCCTCATAGTAAAAAAAAAAAAAAAAAAAAGGGGGGGGGGGAGTTCCCGTCGTGGCGCAGTGGTTAATGAATCCGACTAGGAACCTTGAGGTTGTGGGTTCGGTCCCTGCCCTTGCTCAGTGCGTTAACATCTGGCATTGCCGTGAGCTGTGGTGTAGGTCGCAGACGCGACTCAGATCCCGCGTTGCAGTGGCTCTGGTGTAGGCCTGTGGCTACAGCTCCGATTCGACCCCTAGCCTGGGAACCTCCATATGCCACAGGAGCGGCCCTAGAAATGGCAAAACCAAAAAAAAAAAAAAAAGCTTGATAGTGATGACAAGAACAAGGCTGGGTCAGTCCCTCATCTCCTGGTGGAATCTGCTACCCAGGTTACAGATAAAATGGCTCAGAGAAACTCAGGGACTTGGAGAACAGACTTGTGGTTGCCGACAGGGAGGGAGTGGGAATCGGGGGTTCATAGATGCAAACTGTTGCCTTTGGAGTGGGTGCGCAGTGAGATCCTGCTGTGTAGCACCGGGAACTGTGTCCAGTCCCTTATGATGGAGCAGGATGGACGATCCTGTGAGAAAAAGAATGTATATATGTGTGTGTGCCTGGGTCCCTGGGCTGTACTGTAGAAATGGACAGAACACTGTAAACCAGTTAAAATGGAAAAAATAGCAATCATGTAAAAAAAGAAGGAAACAGAACAGCTGAGACATCAAAGGGGGAAGGTGCAGGGGTGTGCCCTGGGTCCCAAACCCGGCAAGTCCTGAGAAGGGCCCTGAGGACCAGGTGTTGACCTGACCCTTAACGTGCCTGCCTTCCCTTCCGTCAGAGCCACCCGCTTTGGTCTAGCATCACTTAGGTGCCACATGCAGTGACTTGGTCCCTCGCAGTAGATGAGCACCTGTCAACCTTGGCAGTGCCTATATTCTGAGCTGGATCATTCTCTACTCTCGGGGTGTCTTGTGCATTGCGGAGTGTTGAGCAGGACCCCTGGCCTTTACCTACTGGCACCCTCCCCTCCCAGGTGTGACAACCAAAGTCTACAGACACTGCCAGATGTCACCTGGGCACAGAATCACCCTTGCTAGATTACCGCTCTGTTGCTTTTGCTTTGAGAGGCTCTAAGCTTTGAAACCGCCTGCTTAGTTCTTCCTTTGGAGTTCCTGGCCTGTAGGGTGGCCAGCGAGGCCCCTGGTGTGGCCAGCGTTGGCGTGGAGGGCTGTTTTCTTCCTAAGCGCTGGCCCTGATAATAGGCTTTATTTACATAGTGAACCTCAAACAAATACTTGCTTCATCTGCATTTTTGTCGCTGGAAAAAAGGAAATGGAAGCAGGAACTCCCTAGTGCCGTGTTTTATGGGCATTCAGCAGGGCTGCTGGGTCAGGACCAAAGGACGGCCTTTTCCCTGCGTCTGGCTTGAACGGAAAGGGATGCTGACTTTCTCTGAGTGGCATTCTTGGGCTTTGGTGGGGGCTTGTGTGTTTGTGTGTGTGTGTGTTTTTATTTTTAAAGAAATTTTATTATGAGTGATTTACAGTGTTGTGTCACTTTCTGCTCCCCAGCGAAGTGACCCGGTTGTACATGTGCGTTCTTTTTCTTGCCATCCTGCGCCCTCATGCTCCCTCATGCGTGATTAGATACCGTTCCCTGGGCTCCACCGCAGGCCTTCTTGGAATTTGAAGGGCACGTGTGAAGTCCCACTAAAGGTGACAATGGGATTCGTAGGCACTCATTCCATTTACACAGACTGGTAGCGTGACGTTTTCCTAGGGCTAGAAAATACACAAAGCCCTGCTGTTTTCCAGGCTGCTGCCGTAGAAGGCGCAGAAACAATTCCCTAAGAAATGGCAAGGACTTTGACTTGTTAGTATGTCGGGGACGGTGGTTTTTTTTTTTTTTTTAAATGATTTTTCTTTTTTCCATTATAGTTGGTTTACAGTGCTCGGTCAGTTTTCTACTGTACAGTGAAGCGACCCGTCGCACATACATATATACCTTCTTTTTCTCCCCTTATCCTCCATCCTGCTCCATCACAAGTGACTAGATCTAGATAGACTTCCCTGTGCTGCACAGCGGGATCTCATTGCTGATCCACTCCAAATGCAAAAGTTTGCATCTACTAAGCCCAAACTCCATGTCCATCCCACTCCCTCCCCCTTGACTGCCCTTCGATGCAGGGCCTCTCAGGAGCTGTGTGAGCTGGTACCATGTTGTTACAGGGTCCTGCTGAGGGTACATCTTCCTTCCCCCACCTGCTCGGCAAGTGGCAGACTTTGGTGGGGGCAGGGAGGGCCTGATTGCTAAAAGGTCCTTGGAGGGGCTAGAATTCCCCCAGAGACTGTCTGTCAGGGATTCTTTAGGAAGCTTTTGGTTGGCCAGCTGAGTGTCACAGGCCCCCTGCGGGCTCAGGAATGTTTGTTAGCGGGAAGGAATGAAGCCCAAGCCCCTCCTTTTCACTAGTTCTTAGGACCCCCCTCCCCCCAGCCCCCCAGCTTCCCTCCAAGAATGCCAGAGCTTTAGCTGGGAGCTCCAGAGACACTGTAATTGGGGCCGGCTCCCTTGGGAACACATTGGTTTTCAGGTTGCCTCTGGGGAACAGACCCATCCTTGGAGGGAGGGCACTGGGGCTCGGGGTGTCCCCGCCTGATGCACCCTCTCCTGGGCCTTCAGATGAGCCAGTGTTTTGCTGGATGCTGTGAGGCTAAGTCCTTAAATGTCCTTCCCAGCTGGAGTGCTGGAGGCCGGGTGGATGGGCATCAGGGGACTGGGGAGGGGGGCGCACAGCCAGGGGGCAAGTGCCCTCTGTCACCTGTTACAGCTCCTGACAGTGAAGGTTCAGGGCACAGACTGGCCATTGGTGGGGGCTGGGGTGGGCACCTTCTGTAGTGGTCAGAAAAGCGGCTCTGCGCTGAGTCACGGTCAGTGGTGACCCAGCAGCCCTGCTCAGGACGCGTCGTCCTGATATCCTAGTATTTGCCGCCTCGTATTTGCTGGGATTCTCTCTAAAGGTTTGGAAAAAGAGAGTCTGTTGAATTCAGCAGTGGACTGGGGACCCATGGACGGAAGCCTCTCTGGGTTCTGCTCCAGTAGATGCTGAAGCGCAGGGCCGCCACATCCCCAGCCCTGAGGAACCCTGCCGCTTTCCCAGGGGTCCCCGGGTGAGGGCCGGGGCTCCCCTGCTGCTGTGGGTACTGCTGTGGCCCCTGCAGCTTCTGGGCGCCTCACGGCCAGCTGCAGTTTTCTGATGGTTCAGAAAATTACCGGAAAGTAATTCTGAAGACTCACTTGTATTTAAAAATCAGGAGTATTTTTTTTTTTTTTTTTTTTTTAAAAGAATGGGCTTTCTTGCCTGTGCTGAAACACCTTGCCAGCGGGTAGGCTTGCCTTGCCAACTGGCATTCAAATAGATCTTTATTACCCCGTCCCAGCCGGCGCCTGGCCCAGCCCTGCGGTTCTCGGCGCTGGTCCTCCAGTAGGTGTGCGTTGGGTGTGGGGGCGGGACGTCGGGCAAAAAGCCTCAAGTCCCATCAGACACACTCTCTGCGGCCGGAGCTTGAAGGTGCACCTGGTGGAGCGCTCTTCCTCTCCTGGAAATGAATTGTGCATGACTCACATCCATAAATCCATAGGCGTCTACAGTGTGAAAAGCTCTCAACTTAAGCTGTGCATCCCACTCCTGGACCGTGATGGATTTGCTCTTCCTGGTTCAGTTATGAGTGTCTCTTTAACATGTCCTAACACTGATCTTTTGAAAACAGAAGGAAAGAAAGAAAACGGGTTTGCCTGAGAGCTGCATGCGGAAGAGAATGAGCCTGAAAGGCTCATCAAATGAGTTTGTTTTCACCCTGTCCTAGGGAGCTGGGATTCTTTCTTCACTCACCTTTCTGTGGCTCGGCTAAAGATGCCGGGCTCCTAGCTTGGAAAGGGCCGGATTTTCTGCGGGGACAGCCTTCTGGCCTTGTCCTCCGGCCACACTTGTTTTGGGTGAGCATGCAAATACACTTGGATTCGTGAATGTCTTTGTGGGCTCTCTGGGGCTTTTCTTCTTGTACGCCACGCACAGTGTAAACAGTGGACAGGGTAATTTAAGGATTCAAAGGCTGAGCAGACTTTTTTTACTCGGCCAACACGGTGGCCCAGCGCGGGGCCATCCTTTGCGGAGAAGGGCTGCAGGCCGCGGCTCTGCCAAGCTGAGGCTTCCACCCACGGGAGGGCTTTTGAAAGAGCTCCGGTTGCATGTTGCTCTTTTGGTCAAAACCTTGCCGGTGTTCCAACACAGGGAGGGTGTATTTTGGAAGAAATGTTTTCCTGTTACCTTTTGGGAGCAGATATTTGCATGGCGCTGTGGCTGGAGAAGCCCGTGGCGTTGAACCCCTGTGTACGTTAAGGCCTGTCTTGGGGGGAACCTGTCTTAGGAGAATAACATAGCATTAAAAAAAAAAAAAGTAATTGGACTGACCTTGTTAGAGGTTCCAGCAAATCAGGTTGCTGTGAAAAGCCAGGATGTTCTGAAGCACAAAGTAAAAGGAACGGCAACCTTGTCGTTTCTCCTTCGTGGGGGGAGAGGGACAAAATGTTAGTGTATCTTTTGGAGTTTAGTTTTCATTGTTATCCAAGTGGCACTTGCACAGTTTAAATAATCAAATAGTTCTTCAAGGCTGCTTAGAAGACGGGCAGCTCCCGCCGTCATTTCCTTTTCCCTAGAGAAGCAGTGGAGACTCTTCAGCCGAGGTCTTTCAGCATTTGCTTATATTCTGTCTTGCTGCTACTTTTGTTTGTTCCGTTTCAAGGGCGGCCATGACTTCCCACTCTCAAAGCCTGGGATTCAGGCTGTTGTTCACATGTACCTCCCTTCTTTCTACCAGCGATGCAGGCCCCTCTCCTGGGCTGCTATGCTCCCCTCCCCTTGTAACTACATCGAGATTTTGGTTGGAAGAGGCTTTTTCAGCCTTAGCACCGTTTGATATTTGGGGCCAAGTCCTTCTCTGTGGTGGGGGCTGCCCTGTGCACTGTGGGGTGGAGAGCAGTTTCCCTGAGTCTCCCCACTAGATGCAGGACAGACTCCTCCGCCCCTGTAGTTGAGGGGATTAGAACATGTCTTCTGGAGTTCCCGTCAAGGCATGGTGGTAACGAACCCGACTAGTATCCATGAAGATTCGGGTTCAATCCCTGGCCTTGCTCAGTGGATTGGGGATCTGTCCATTACCATGAGCTGTGGTGTAGGTCACAGACGTGGCTCAGATCCTGAGTTGCTGTGGCGCAGGCCGACAGCTGCAGCTCTGATTCATCGTCTAGCCTGGGAGCTTCCACATGCTGCAGGTGTGGTCCTAAAAAGACTGAAAAACTAAAATCTCCTGATGCTGCCACATGTCCCCTGGGGGACAAAAATTGCCCTTTGGAACGCACTGGGTTAGCAGTGTTGAGATGTGGTTTTGAGTGTCAGTGCTGTCACTCCTGAGCCTGGTGGTAC
This sequence comes from Sus scrofa, assembly GCF_054392235.1. Taxonomy (NCBI): domain Eukaryota; kingdom Metazoa; phylum Chordata; class Mammalia; order Artiodactyla; family Suidae; genus Sus; species Sus scrofa. The sequence goes on from NC_139401.1 coordinate 9,624,777, forward strand.
AAACTCTGATTTTTCCTGCACATGTTTTAGAGTCACCAAGGTTAATGATAGGTTTTCTTTCTTTGCCTCATTTTCTATGCACTTACCATAGATACAGCCCCCAAATCTTTCCCAGGTGCGAAAAATATTTTCCTATATATAGACAACACAGGGCATAGACTTTTGAGACCTTCTCTGTTTGAAAATGTCAAGATTTTCTCTTCACAGTAAGTAGATTGATTTTGGGTATAGAAGGCTGGGCTGGAGATGATTTTTGCAATGCACTTTCTTTGCAGGCGGTGTTTCAAACCCTGCCTGTTGGGAAGATGGTAGACCTTTCATTTTCTTTTTCTTTTTTTTTTTTGTCTTTTTGCTATTTCTTGGGCCGCTCCTGCAGCATATGGAGGTTCCCAGGCTAGGAGTCTAATTGGAGCTGCAGCTGCTGGCCTACACCACAGCCACAGCAATGCCAGATTCAAGACGGGTCTGCAACCTGCACCATAGCTCATGGCAACACTGGATCCTTAACCCACTGAGCAAGGCCAGGGATCAAACCCACGTCCTCATGGATGCTAGTTGGATTTGTTACCACTGAGCCATGACAGGAACTCCCTTTCACTGTTCTTGATGGTTCCTTTTTGATGTCATACTGATCTTGTTTCATGGTTCTTTTATATTTTGGGGCTATTTAGCTGGTTTATGAAGCTGTTTTTCTTAAAGTCTTCTTTTGGAGTACCCTGGTGGAGCAGCAGGTTAAGGATGTAGCATTGTCACTGCTGTGATACAGATTCAGTGCTTGGCCCAGGAACTTCCACATGCCATGTGTGCAGGGCGCAGGGCGGCAGGGGTTGTCTTTCTGCCTAGATTCTGTTCCTGAGCTCCACTGCCTTTAGTTTCTTTGGCTTGGCTTCTGTCTTCCCTGTTGGAGGTTCTCTTTGACTATTGGGTGGTCCTTTCACCTGCGGGTCTGTGAGCCTGGGCGGCCACAGTGCTCTCTGCAGGCTGGGTGCACTGTGGGTGAGTGATCTGGCCAGGCTGCTTCCCTGGAGATTCCTTAAAGGCTGTAGCTTCAGTAGTTTCTTTGGGTCTGGTCCCATCCCTGGCAGATGGTAATTTTTTCTTCTGCTGAAACTAAGCTTCTGGTGCCTGGCAGATTTGAAAGTTGACACGAGGTTTGCCCCTGTAGAGGAGCCCCGCTCTGCTCGGTGAGGTGGGAGGGGTCATGTCTGCCCCATTCCAGCCTCGGTGCTTCCAGGTCCTTCCAGTTCGGGGGTGGGGGTTGGAGGGGTAGGTGGCGGGGGGGCAGGTGGGGGGTGGGGTGGGGAGTCTTGCACACCTACCTGTGTCTTGCCTTTTGTCGTCAACCTTTTCTGATGCTTAATCCTTCTTGACCCTCGAGCTAGAATCAGTCCCACATTCCCACGCTAGTATGTTAACACAGGGATAAGATGAGGCTGGATGGAGACCTTGCTCTTGTGGATTTAAATTCCATCTCTCCCCCCCTTCCTCCCTTTCCTTAGTTCATCCTGCTTCCTTAAGAATTTGGGAAACTAGGGGCACAGTCTTGAAGGCATTAGCCCGCTGTGACCCCCTTTGCCTGGCAAAGCAATAAAGCTCTCTTTTTTCTCCTTCACGCCTCCACCCCCAAATAATTTAGGAAACCATAAAAGGTCATGTTAGTGGATTGAACCACCAGTTTACTATAGAAAGACGTCAAGTCAGATTTTTATGGCAGCGTTTTAACGTGTGTCTCCTAGATTTTCTTAGTGATTTTGGCAGTTTAATATTGAATTTGTAGAAAAGCATTTAATTCAAGTACATATCTGATGCCCCCTTAGTACCTCAGTTGTGCTACTTACAGCCCACTGGATCTGATTGCTTTTCCTCCTTTCCATCAAAAACTTTTTTTTTGTCTTTTTAGGGCCACACCCGCGGCATATGGAGGTTCCCAGGCTAGGGGTTGAATGAGAGCTGTAGCCGCTGGCCTACACCACAGCCACAGCAATATGGGATCCGAGCCAAGTCTGCAACCTACCCCACAGCTCACGGCAATGCCGGATCCTTAACCCAATGAGTGAGGCCTGCATCCTCATGGATCCTAGTTGGGTTCGTTACCACTGAGCCACTCCTCCGCAAAAACCTTTTTTTGAATAATACTGATTTTCTTTTTATAATATTTTTGAAAGGTAGCTCTTTCAGGTCAATGTGATATTCAGAAGAATAGGATTTATTTTTTATTTTATTTTATTTGTGCTATTTTAGGGCCACACCCGCAGCATATGGAGGTTCCCAGGCTAAGGGTCGAATTGGAGCTGTAGCTGCTGGCTTACGCCAGAGCCACAGCAAGGCCAGATCCGAGCTGCATCTGCAACGTACACCATAGCTTATGGCAACGCTGGATCCTTAACCCACTGAATGAGGCCAGGGATTGAACCTGCATCCTCATGGATCCTAGTCGGGTTCCTTAACCACTGAGCCATGAAGGGAACTCCCAGAAGAATAGGATTTAAAAAAGAGGTTTGGGGGAGTTCCCGTTGTGGCTTAGCAGTAAAGAGTCCAGTTAGTATCCATGAGGATGCAGGTACGATCCCTGACCCCACTCAGTGGGTTAAGGATCTGACGTTGCTGTGAGCTGTGGTGAAGGTCACAGACACGGCTTGGATCCACTGTTGCTGTTTCTGTGGTGTAGGCCGGCAGCTGCAGCTCTGATTCGACCCCTAGCCTGGAAACTTGCATATACTGCACATGTGGCCCTTAAAAAAAAAAAAAAAAAAAAAAAAAGAGGTTTGGAAAGTAAAAATAAGAGGCAAAGAAGGTTAAATATCCCATGACAGCCAACTCCATGGTTTGTTCGCTGGCAGTAGAAAATGTTTCAGGGCATGGAGCTGGATCTGTAGGCTTAGTAGAGATGTTATCTGAGTCTTCTCACCTTCTGGACACACTGCTGGACTCCATTTCCCAACTTCCCTTACAGCTGCGGGGGCCCCCGTGGCAGTTCTCCCTGGCCTCCTGCAAGTACAAGTGATGCGGGCCATCTATGGCCTGGGCTGCGTCCCCTCTTCTGGTTGTCTGGAGTGAAGGCAGCCCAAGGCACAGCCTCACCAGCACGGGTCCCTGGGTCCCTGAATGTGTGGTTACCCTCCCAGGGGCACCAGTAAGAAATAAGCCTCTGTTGCGTTTGGGCCATTAGGCATGTCTTGGATGCTCTCAGAGTTTGACCCTTCTTACACTTGAGGTCCAGGCAGAAATCAAAGGCTTTCCTTGTAAGGAACAGACCTGGATCTCAGAGACTGGCTGGGTGATGCTCCCTTTACAGCCACGCAGAGGGAATCAAGACTGAATCTGTAGAAAGAACCCCATTAACATGTAGCTTATGCCTGCACACATATTACCTAAAATGAGACCTGCACGCTCAGAGGTCAGCTTCTTTTCCCCTCTTCACTTTTTCTTTCTTTCTTTCTTTTTTTCTTTTTGCTTTTTCGGTCTGCACTTGCGGCATATGGAAGTTCCCAGGCTGGGGTCTAATCGGAGCTACAGCTGCCGGCCACAGCCATGCCAGATCCGAGCCACGTCTACGGCCCACACCACAGCTCATGGCAATGCCAGATCCTCAACCCACCGAGCGAGGCCAGGGATCGAACCCGCAACCTCATGGTTCCTAGTTGGATTCATTTCTACCGCGCCACGACGGGAACTCCTGAATTGTCCTTTAATAATGGCACTTTGGTTAAAGCAGAAAGGGTTGCCCTGGAGGGTTACCCATTGAATCCTCATTAACTGGGCTGCCTCTGTCAGGTTAATTAATTATGATCTTGTACAGCGGACTCTTCTTCTCCCTAAGGGCTGGAACACAGACGCATGGAAGGAAGGAGACAAAGGAGAAAGGGCGAGGAAGGGGGGTGTGGCATGAGCTGGTCCCCAGAGGAAGATGGCATTGGTGTGGGGTTCCCAGGCTTGGGACAGGGGCTGAGCGGGGTGGGGGAAGGATGGTCGGTTCTCTTCCAGGTATTAGAATGCTTGGGGAAGGCGGGGAGGTGGCTGGGGGACACCAGGAGCCTGGAGGCCCTCCCTGACTGTCACAGGAGGTAAAGGGATTCTTGGCCTGTGGCCTGGACATGCTGGAGCTGACGGAATTTTGCTGCTGCTGAAATTCTGCTTCTGTCTGTGTGTGAGTTCTGCTTCTGTGTGTAAATCTGTAAACAGGGATATTTGTGCTAATTGTACATGTGCTGGTCGGTTTGGAAGCACAGCGATACGTCTTTTTCCTGTTGCAGAAACGTGAAAACCATCTTGAAAAAATGGAAAATAAGGGTCAAGATGATCAGTAGCCTAAAACATGTAATTTATTTCTGGTAGTAGAGCTGTAGGGAATTTTCTCCCCTCTCTGTGGAGTTATTTGCTTGGTACCATGTAGATCTAATCATGAGTTGCTTGAAGGTAATTCTCAGGAATTACGTTGTCAACAGTCTTTGGAATCTGATGCTTGCTGAAAGGAAGCTTGGTTCTGTGTATGCCACTTGGAATTTAAAAATGATAGGTTTTCTTATCGTGGTGTATATTGAGTTTTCTCATTTAGTTTTCTCTAGGCAGGCGTATTAAAAAGAGAAAACCCTGGGAGTTCCCCCTGTGGCACTGTGGCACAGTGGGATCAGTGGCATCGCTGGAGCTCTGGGATGCAGGTTCGATCCCTGGTCGGGTATCAGGTTAAGTGGGTTAAGGATCTGGTGTAGGTTGCAGCTGTGGTGAAAGTTGAATCTGCAGCTTGGATCTGATCCCTGGCGCAGGAACTCCATATGCCGTGGGGTGGCCAAAAAAAATAAAATAAGAGAACCCTAACTTCTGGAAAGCTGAGTATGTCCCAGTGATTAAAGATGTTGGTCCTTCGACCCCTAGCCTGGGAACCTCCATATGCCATGGGTGCAGCCCTAAAAAGACAAAAAAAAAAAAAGAAGAATGCATATGTGTGTATAACTGGGTCACTTTGCTGTACAGCAGAAATTAACAGAACATTGTAAATCAACTATAAAATTAAAAAAAAAAAATAAAGATGTTGGTTTTGAGTTCCCTTGTGACTCAGCAGGTTAAGGATCCGACATGGTCACTGCTGCAGTGAGAGTTCAATTCTTGGCCCAGGAACTTCTGCATGCTGTGGGCGTTCCCCCCTCCCCCCTTCCCCCTCCCCAGCCACCAAAAAAATAAAAACAACAACCCACGTCAGTCTTTAAAAACAACATGTGCTTTTTTTTGGTATGTGCATTAAAAAAAAAAAAAATGTTTTCATTGATGTTTAGATGCCCTGAATCTTGAATGAAAGTTTGGAAAGGAAACATCTGGACTTGAAAAGATAGGCCTGCTGTTGCTTGAATCCTCTTGATTTTGTGTTGATTTCACCACTGCGGTCTTGCGGAGTGGATGTCTTGCAGAGTGAATGCCGAGGCTGTGCGACTGGGGTGGGGGTGCCGTTTCCCTTCTCCCTCCCTGATTTCAAGAGCTGGGGTTGGTGTGTTTGTGGTTTCTTTCTTTTTTTTTTTTTTTTGTCTTTTTGCTATTTCTTTGGGCCGCTCCCGCGGCATATGGAGGTTCCCAGGCTAGGAGCCCATTCGGAGCTGTAGCCACTGGCCTACGCTAGAGCCACAGCAACGCGGGATCCGAGCCGTGTCTGCAACCTACACCACAGCTCACGGCAACGCCAGATCGTTAACCCACCGAGCAAGGGCAGGGACCGAACCTGCAACCTCATGGTTCCTAGTCGGATTTGTTAACCACTGCGCCACGACGGGAACTCCTGTTTGTTTCTTTGTTTCTTGTTTTTGTTTGGAGAAAAGCAGAACCTTCTACCGTAGTGTGTCGTTTTACCCTCTTACCCTCTAAGGCGAATTTACCTTCTTGGCTGGTTTTTGAGGCACCTGTCCGAGTGATCCTGGGCAGGAACCAGGTTTGCTTTTACAGAGCGCCATTCTCACATGCGGGGAAAGATGCGTCATTCTTGCAGAGATCTTTCTCTTTCTGACTGTTGCGAGCGTGGCCTGTACCGGCTCTTTCTCTTTGGTACCTGCTGCATCTTGGTTTGTCCTGGGGCCTCCCTTTCTCTCTCCTCTCCGTCTAGGTGGTCTCGTGCGCTTCCTCCAGGCGGGCTGCTCTGCCTGGCCCTGGTCCTCGGCGTGCTGCAGCGGCAGGACCTTCCTGTCCCTCACTTTCCGTCATTTTCCTGCACTCCGGGCTCGTGGACAGGCTTATCCCCCCATGCCGGGGTCGTCCTGGATGCCTCTCTCTTCTTGACCTTCCACAGCCAGCCCATCACCTGGTCCTTGGAGCCTAAATGTCTTGTGGGGGTAGCTGCTCTTTCACCCCTGGGGTCCCTAAGTTATCGTTCTCTGGGTTGGTAGTGGGCTGTCACTTGTGTCCCCTCTGCCCTCCCTGGATGCTGGCCTCCACCCTCAACCCTGCAGGGGCTGGGATGTGCTTTTTTTTTTTTTAAGGACTTCTCAGGCTCTTGCTGGCGAGGCCCCAGCAGCTAGCTGCTCGCATTGCCCCTTAGCTGTGCACAGGGGTTCTTGCCTTTCAGCTCGTGTGTGTCCCCAGCCTTCCCTTCCGTTGGCCCCCCGCCCCCCAACTGACCAAGGAAGGACCTGGAGAGCAAGGTGGTGAAGCTGCTGGCAGATGTGCCCCAGGTGTGCTGGGTGGGGTGGGCAGGTGCTGGGTGGGGAAGGAAAACCCGCAAGTGAGTCCTGGTCCGGCCTCCCTACCAGCAGAAAGTGGAGCCATCTCGGTGGTGGCGGTGGTGGTGGCGGCACAGTCCTGAGAGCCCCTTTTCCACATTGGTGCGGCTGGTGCCACATGTCCCGGAAGGGCGCTCACACAATTAAAGGAAGCCCGGTGGGGTCCTTGCGAGGGAGCGGGAGTGCAGGCTGTCCTGGGTCCCCTCCCCTGCTCTCCTGGGCTGCCTTTGCCTGTCTTTGCTGCCTCCGAAGTCCCTTTTTAGCCAGAGGTCAGTCACAGGCAGGTGGAGGCGGGGGTGGCCCAGGGGGTGTAGAGCAGACAGAGACCCTGACTCCTGAGCGGCCTGGGGGCAGGCCCACCTGAGCACCCGTGGCCCCGGGCTGGTCAGGAACAGACCCACACAGCGGCCCCGCCCTGCTTCCTTGCTGTCCTTGCCTCCGAGAGCCTGCTGATCCCTGGGTCTCTTTGCGTTTCTTCTATAGCTACGCCCCCTTCCTGATGAGACGTGCCCTGAGTAGTGTGGGAAGAGCCCGTTCCATTGCCCGGGGTGGCTAGAGAGGGTGCAGGGCGAGCCTGCCTGAATTCTCTTTCCTTGAGTTTTGAACCTGTTTTTTCTTCTTTTTGGGCTGTCCTGTGGCCTGTGGAGTTCCCAGGCTAGGGATCGAATCCCAGCCACAGTTTGAGTGCCACAGCTGTGGCAACACCGGATCCTTAACCCACTGTGCCAGGCGGGGGGTGGGGGGGTGGGGGAGTCAAACCTACGTCCCAGTGCTTCAGAGATGCTGCTGATCCCATTGTGCCACAGCGGGAACTCCGCGCATCGACACACTTTAAAAACTGTGATGTATCTCGCAGACTGTGAAAGGCCCCAGTGTAAGCTGTGTAGTTGAGTGGTTTTTGAACATGCTCGGCTGTTCAGCCGTCCCTCTGTCTAATGCTGTCCAAATGAGGAATGTTTCTGTCATCGGAGTTCCCACTGTGGGTTAAGAATCAGACTGTAGCAGCTGGGGTTGCTTTGGGGTGTGGGTTCGATGCATGTTCTATTTCCGGCCTGTGCAGTAGGTTAAAGAATCTGGCATTGCCGTAGCTGAAGCTCGGATTCAGTCCCTGGCCTGGGAACTTACATATACCACTGGTGTGGCCATAAAAAATTTTTTAAAACGATGACTATTTCCGTCACCACCCCCCCCACAGTGTGCCCCTTCGCAGTCACTTCCCATTCCTGTGGCCCCCCCCCGGCAACCAGTAATCAACCACTAATCCCCTGCCTTCCTTCCTTCCTGCCTGCCTTCCTTCTCATGCAGAAGCTTGATATGGGATCTTAGTTCTCAGACTAGGGATTGAAGTTGGGCTGCAGCAGTGAAAGTGCTGTGTCCTAACCACCAGACCACCAGGGAACTCTCCCCACCAATCTCCTTTCTGTCTCCATGGGTTTGCCTCTTCTGGACATTTCATCTCACTGGAAGTGCACAACATGTGGGCTTTTGTGTTGGATTCGTTCACTCAGTATCATGTTTTCGAGGTCATGCATGTTTGCGTATGTCTGGAGTCATTCCTTTTTACGACTGAGTAATATTCCACCAAGTGGGTAGAACACCTTTTGTTGGCCCATTCTTCAGCTGGTGGATGTCGGGTTGTTTCCACCTTTTGACTCTTAGGAATAATGCTCCCGTGGATATTCACACATGCACATAGTTGTCTTTGTGTGGACATATGTTTTTGATTCCCTTGGGTATTTTCCTTGTATTCTGAGCTTTCACTCACCCATCCAGGTGTGATAGCTGTGACTCCCTGAGCACAGGGCATTCTACCTCTGATAAATCTGAAGAAGAGAATTGGTCATTCTGGCTTTGAGGCTGTTTAAGCACATTTAAAACTGACAATTTTGAAACCCTGAAATCTTTAAAAATCTTAAGAACATTTTTCAAAATGCATGGGATTTTTGTCTTAATGTCACAGAGCGGTTGTGGACCTTGGCTCGGACAGATGCGGTCTCCTTCTCACCTCAGCCCTCCCAACACCCCAGACACAGTGTGTGTCATTCCCCAGTGTCAGCTTCATTCTTAAGGACAGTGGCTGCATTTTTAAAGCCTTGCTGCTGGCTGCTGCAGCTTGCTTTTGTGCATCTCCAAACAGCCCTTTGAGGCAGACACCCATGTTTCCGCCGTTAGGAAGATGAGGGTAGAGATTTGCCCAAAGGGGGAACTGCACTACTTCACTGGCCCACCCAGCAGAGTCTGCTCAGAGGGAGGAAACTGCAGGCTGTGTGCTGAGTGCCTGGGCAGTGCAGACAGGCCTTGTCGGAAGGACATCGTCCTTTCCTCTTGATCGCCTGCTGACCTCCCTTCTTCTGTAGAGCATGGCCTTGACCCCTCTGTGGGGTGATTCTGGGATGTAGACACTGAGCAAGGTCACTCCGTGGCCAAGGGCCATAACAGCTTAGCCAGGCATCACCCCCGCCCCCTTGGGAAATGAGCTGCTCTGGTTTCCCCTCCCCTCTCTTTCCTTTCTCCAGGGACACATCTTTCTGTGAAAATGAAAACCTCCATGTCTCAAACCTTTCTGGGTGTCTCATGAACCCCAAATGAATCCCTCAACGAACGTACCCTTTCCAGGAGTGGGGAACCTTGTCATGATCACTGCAGAACATTGTGGAGTTGATCAGTTTCCGTGGAATCTTTCTTTGTACCCGTGTTCTTGAACAAGCCTGCTGGGAGGGTTGACCAGGGCCGTTGATGTTTCAGATGGGAAACCAAGGACCCAAGGTCATAGGAGGTGTGTGGGACAGCTAGGGCTCCAGCCAGGGCCTCTGAGTGCAGAAGTGCGTGTGACTTAAAAAACAAACAAACAAAAAAAACTTCCTTAAGATAATTTTTTTTTCTTCTTTGGCCACACCTGCGGCATCTGGAAGTTCCCAGGCCTGGGATCAAATCTGAGCCATGGCTGTGACCTTTGCCATAGCTGTGGCAATGCCAGATCTTTAACCCACTGCACATCGAACCTGTGCCACTGCAGAGACAATGCTGGGTCCTAACTTGCTGCTCCACAGTAGGAACTCCAAGATAAATTTTTATTTTATTTTTTTATTTCTTAGTTATTTTTTTTGCCTTTTAGGGCCATACCCACAGCACATGGAGGTTCCCAGTCAGATTCTAGCTGCATCTGATATATATAGATTTACATATGTATTTTTTTGTCTTTTGTCTTTTTTTTTTTTTTTTTAGGGCTGCACCCTCAGCATATGGAGGTTCCCAGGCTAGGGGTTGGATCGGAGCTGTAGCTGCTGGCCTACGCCACGGCTACAGCAACGCCAGATCCGAGCTGCATCTGTGCCCTACACCTCAGCTCACAGCAATGCCGGATCCTCCCTCAATCCACTGAGCGAGGCCAGGGATTGAACCTGCAACCTCATGGTTCCTAGTCAGATTTGCTTCTGCTGCGCCACGACGGGAACTCCAAGATGAAGTTTTAAAGTGTAAAAATCCTCAAGGTTTTATAAAATTACATGTCCCCCCATTCTCTGAAATTCATATGAACTATCAGAAGTCTCAACTCGGCAACAAACCTGCTCAAATTTCTAATGTTTGGATGACCCTCTGTAAACTAGAGGTCAGGAAACTTTCTCTGCAAAAGACGAGAGTCAGTGTTTTTGGCTTTGTGGACCGACCTCTGCTGTTGTGGCACGAAAACAGCCACAGGCGACAGGAAAAGGCAGGGAATTGCTGCCCCAGCAGGCAGTGGTTTTCACAGCGCGGTCCCCAGACCAGCAGCATCACTGTCACCTGGGAACTTGTTAGAGAGGTAGTGGCTTGGCCCCACTCCAGACCTACCGAACTCCAAGCTGGGGGTTGGACAGGAACGGTCCAGGTGATGCTGGCCCTGGCTCCAGTTTGAGAACTGCTGCTTTGGGAAGGTGTGACCCCTCTGCCAGTTGCAACAGAATTGAAAGCGCACACCCGTCCACTGTGGTACAGTGGGATCGGCAGCGTCTCTGCTGCAGCCCAGATCTGATCCTCGGCTTGGGAAGTGCAGACCCCCTGAATCAAGGTTGTTGGTGCCCAGGCATCTGTATCTTCACAAGGGCCCCAAGGTGATTCTAAGCCCATGAAATAAGAACCATTTTTGAAAGCAGCGCTTCTGTGTGGAGGAGATGGCAGAGGTGTCGGGGAACTTTGCAAACCTCAGCTGGAACGTGCACGGGAGGGCGGTTAGAGAGAGGGGTGATGTTTTAGGGCAGGCGGGGCTGAGCTTGTGTTACCTTATTATGAACTCCGCTTGGAGTCCCTGGTTCCAGAAGTTCTCCTGACTCCTCCTGTGTATCCCAAAGCCAGGAGCTTCTGGAATTGACACGAAGCCCTTCTGCTTCCAGCTGTCACACACCTCGTTTCCTAATGCGTGTTTAGTGTTGGAAATGAAAACAGGTCAAGAACTACCATATGATTGCTTCATTATCGGATGTCCAGTGCAGGCAAATGCACGGACAGGGAGCGGGCTGGCGGCTGCCGCAGGGAGGAATGGGGTGATGACATGTGCGGAATTAGCGCTGATGGTTGCAAAGCACTGAGCGTACGAAAAAGCACGGGATTTACTCTTTAAAGGGGAGGATTTTATGGTATGTGGGTTATAGCTCAGTGAAGCTGTTACGTAACGTAAGGAAGTGAGTCAAGATGCTCAGCCTTATCCTTGAATTGCCAAGACCGCACCAAGAGGAGGTTGACCAGAAGGCCCTGCCGAGGTCTTGTCCTCCGGGCAGATCCTCCCCTGTCCCAGAAACTGCTCTGCTGGTGCCGGGTTGACCCCCGGGCGGACAGCCTGGGGAGAGTCACCAGAGCTGACAGCCGGCAGTCTCCCTGGGCTGGAGCAGCCCCCCTCTTCCCAACACTGTTCTGCAGGTTAGAGGAAGGGCAGGAGGCTGTGCTGGGTGAGGTGGGCACGGTGAGCCTGGGGGAGGGCTTTAAGCAGGAGGTCACAGCGGGTCTCTCTGCAGCAGAGGGCAAATGGGCACAGGGCTGTGGGGAGGAACCAAAGCTTCAGACTCCCTGTGCTGATAGAGAAAAGGCAGGGGACCTCAGTGGTACAGAGGCAGGGTAGGGCCCCCCTGGGGCTTGGCTGGAGGATGCTGGAGATGGCCCTGAACCAGGTATGTGGCTGCAGATGCCGTTCACCTCTCTCCGTCGTGCCTGGTGGAGGCCCAGGGCTGGACGGGATGGGAGTCCCAGCTCCTCCGTGCAGGTGGCAATTCCAGAAAGCTCTGGGGAGGGAGCAGGTGCGTCCAGGGCAGACCCAGCCCTTCCTCTTTGTTCAGGTGTGGTTGGAGTGACGGGCAGGTGCTGTCTGAACACGCTGGCGCAGGGCCACGTGGAGCAGGTGTGCTCGGACACCTCCCCACAGGCCTCTGTTCCTTCCCCAGGGCTCCCGACAGACCCTTGGCTTGCGTGGCCGCTGTGTTGTCCGTGCTTCGTCCTCACGGCTTCTCAAGGAAAGGAATCTGTTGGGAGAAACTCCCTTTGAGAGTAATAATTATTGAAAAGCAGTTGCGTCGTTAAACCATTTGAGACACTTTGACGTAACTTTTCTCCTTTTTATGAAGCTGGAGTCAAAATAAGGATGTCGCACACAAAATGAAGGGTAGGTATTGGTGGGGCTTCTCTGGAAGAGAAACTTAGAGGCGTTTTCCTTTTCTTGCAGCCGGGGAGTTCTCTGGTGGCACAGTGGGTTGTCACTACAGCGGCTTGGGTTGCTGCCGTGGCGTGCGTTTTGATCCCTGGCCGGGGAACTTCCATGGGCATGTCCGAAAAGAAAAAAAACGCAGCCAGTGATTCCTGGCGAGGATCGTTTGTCACAGTTATGATTTCAGGAGCTCTAGAAATGATGTCATTGCTGAAGGGCCCCTTGTCCCTGTTGGTAACAAAGGAAGTCAGAAGGGCTTCAGTTCTCTGTGTAGACATGTGTTCATTGTTGAAGGGATTGCAGACCATGGGTAGAAATGACCTCTGTGTAATAGAAAAGAAAGTAATATAGGGGAGTTCCCGCTGAGGCTCCGAGGGAGGTAATGCATCCAACTAGGATCCCTGAGGACTCGGGTTCGGTCCCTGGCCTCTCTCAGTGGGTTAAGGATCCAGCGTTGCCGTGAGCTGTGGTGTAGGTCGCAGATGGGGCTCGGATCCCGCATGGCTGTGGCTGTGCTGTAGGTCCACAGCTATAGCTCCGATTCAGCGCCTAGCCTGGGAACCTCCATATGCTGCAGGTACAGCCCTAAAAAGCCAAAAAAAAAAAAAAAAAAAAAAAGAGAGAGAAAGTAATGTAAAATTTCAGTTTAATTGGGAGGGACAGTAAATACTGTACAGCCCTGGTTCTGAGCGGCCTGCCCTCTGGGGACCCAGCTGCAGTCCTGAAGGTGAAGGCCAGACGTCCCTTGTCACCTAGCCCCAAGCTGTGTGTAGTCCAATAGAAACAATATTAATCCCCATGAAACAGGAACTCACCGCATGGGTCACCTCTTCTGCACAGATTCATCACCATTCTGGTTACGTGCTTGCTGCCAGATTAATTGCCCTCTGGAATAAATACTGATTGCTGTGTCATCGAATAAATCTTTTCCATGTTTTGTTCTCTTACCTCTCTTGTTCGTCTTCATTGCCCCTTATATTCGATTTGTCACTCAATCAGATTTTTGTAGTTTTGCTGTCAATTCATGTGAGTTTGGATAGTCTGCCGTGAAACGTATGAGGTATGAGTTACTTTCCTCAGAAAGAGCATCTGTACAAAGGCAGTTTTGGTCTTTTGTTTTTTGGCAGGAATCAAGATAGCTTGTTTCGGATTTAAATGGAGAAAAAACATTTGGGTTTTAGGTGCACGGGGTGAGTCCATTCTGGGTTTCCCCTCAGATCTTTCTAGTTTAACTGTTTAAACATTTAAAAAAAAAATCATTGATTTCTTGTGAGGCGGGGGAACGAGTTGGAATGCCTAAGCCTGGGCGTCTTCCACTGGTCCTCCCCGCCCCCCTCGGGAGGGAGGAATAGGAATACGTTGGGACCAGAGTGATTGCAGGAAACCTTTTTCACTTGCAGAATTCAGAGCTCGGGAGTCTGGGGACAGGGCTGGAAAGTGGGAGACGCATTCCATTGGGATACCGGCCAGCGGATCCGGAGCCCTGCCGTGCTGCTGTGATCCCAACACACAAGAATTCTGCCCTTTTGAACGGGGCAGGGTCTTGGCTGGGGCAGGCGGCGACGTGGCTGGTTTCCCCCATTAGGACGCTGCTGCAGGGTTCAGAGAGCCTGGGGAGTGGGGGGAGAGCTGCTCCGAGCCAAGCATCCCCACAGGGGCCTGGTGGGAAACCAGCACCTGGTGGGAGCAACGGTGGAGCAGTTGTCTGGGCTGCTGGCGATGCTCACTCCTGAAAGCAGTGAGGCCGTTTCACCTCTTGTAACAGAAGCAGCCTGTTTTTAGATGCGAGGGAGTGAAAGCAGGAAAGATTTCCCCTGAATGAAAGGTCTTCCATCGCCAGCTTTGGAAAAATAACCTCTGAATATCAAGATATAAGACGGGAGTTCCTGTCATGGTTCGGTGGGTTAGAAACCCAAACCCAGCTAGTATTCAGACCCCTGGCCTTGCTCAGTGGCTTGGGGATATGGTGCTGCCATGAGCTGTGGGGTAGGTCAAAGATGTCACTCAGATCTGGCGTCACCGTGGCTGTGGTGTAGGCCAGCTGCTGAAGCTCCAATTTGACCCCTAGCCTGGGAATTTCCATGAGCTGCAGGTGCGGTCCTCAAAAGCAAAAAAAAAAAAAAAAAAAGTATATGAGTTCCTTGGTGGCCTTGTGGGTTAAGCATCTGGTGTTGTCACTGCCATGGTGCAAGTTTGATCCCTGGCCCAGGAACTTAGGCCTGTCATGGGCGCGGCCAGAAAAAAAGGCAATTATGGAAAAATACGTGCTTGGAATAGCTTTCATGGGCTTGATCTAGAAAACGCAAGTTTTTAAAATTTATCTCTGCAGCCCAGTGTTAAAATCCAGGGAGTTCCCGCTCTGTGCACAGCGGGTCAGGACTCTGACTGCTGCAGCTCAGATCGCTTCAGAGGTGCAAATTCTCTCCCTTGCCCGGCTGATGGGTTAAAGGAATCCGTGCCGCTGAAGCTGCAGCGTAGGTGGAAGCTGAGGCTCGGATTCAAGTCCCTGGCCTGGGAACGTCCATGTGCTGCATGTATGGCCATTAAAAAAGAAAAAGAAAAAGCAGGCTGTGCTTGAACAAGATGGAAGGAGCTGGAAGGAATGCATTTCAAGCCCATTTCATTCACAGCGCTCATTACCCCATGACTCCGGCGTAGAGACCAGGTTCATTGTGTGACAGTTCTTGCTTCAAGAAACGTGTTTGTACAGATGCACTCATGATAGCTTGAGATTTTGACTTTCGAAGGTTTTTGGGTTCTCCCTAAATGGGGAGGGGAATCTTGTGTTCTCTTCCCACCATCCATTTGCGGATGAGAAAGTGAGTGGGCTGGCGTTTTAGGGAAGTTTACACTCAGGGCTTATTACGTCTCCTCTTCCTGTGTTTATAGCCACACTGATAAAAATGCCCCCTGGCTCACTCATTCTTTCTTTCTTGGCTGCGCCCGCAGCATAAAGAATGGCCAGCTCATTCTTCAGGACCTTGGGTGTTAGGGGTGGTCTGCATAGTCCAGAAAGGGGGCGTTCCTAGGGTTTTTTTTTTTTTTTTTTTGGTCATTTTAGGGCCGCCCCCAAGGCATATGGACGTTCCCTGGCTAGGGGTTGAATCTGAGGTACAGCTGCCAGCCTATACCATAGCCACAGCCACGCCAGATCTGAGCCTCATCTGTGACCTACACTGCAGCTCAGTGGCAATGCCGGATCCTTAACCCGCTGAGCAAGGCCAGGGATCGAACCCTCGTCCTCATGGATACTGGTTGGGTTTATTGACCCTGGGCCACAATGGGAACTCTGTAGCATTTTTGACTGGACAGGCACCACGTGCTCAGGCTGTGCTCCCCGGTGCAGGGAGTGTGTGTGTGTGTGTGTGTGTGTGTGTGTGTGTGTGTGTGTGTGTGTGTGTTGCAGTGAGACCAGCAAGGCGCTGCCTCCTTCCGGGTTGGCACCCACCCACCTTGGCTCTGCCTGCAGGTCACCTGAAGACCTTGAAATAGCGGAGGGACGCTCAGGCTGCAGGTGCACAAGAACCCGTGGGTGTGTTTGAAGCTCTCCAGGGATTCCACCTTGACCCGGGGCCTCCTGCAACTGCACAAGGCCCTGTGTCACGAGCTCCCCCCTGAAGCAATTCCAGGGCCTGGCGGTGTGGGCTACAGTTCCCCTGGGATCAGCATCTGCACCTCACCGCCCAGGGCCTGACACTTTTTAACTAGCCAGTGAATGTGTTACGCGGGGACCTTTGCAAGGTCAAGGACGCCTTTGTTCCCTTCACTTGCTTTTTGCACGCTGGGTTTCGAAAGCCGGTTGGTGGTTGTCCGAGCCAGGCTGTTTGTGGACAACCCAGCCTCATGCATCACCGCTGGGCTTGGGTGACCCATGCAAGGTCATGGTCACATCTAAAGTTTATTCCAAATGGCTTTGCTTTGGTAGGTATTTACTTTTTTTTCCGCTCTCTATTTCTAAGAATAACTTTTATCATCAGCTTTTAGGGACCGTTTTTAAACAGTAACGACAATGACAGTCACTCCATACGTCGTCCCTTTCCCAAGCGGAGCAATATTTGAGAAAACTCGCTCAGAGGCACGGACACATTGGAGAAGAAGACAGTTAAGGAGGCTGAGCCTTAAAAGCCTCTCCTCAGCTTTAAAACCCGGGTGCTGGCAGTTCCTGTTGTGGCTCAGCAGAAAGAATCCGACTAGGAACCATGAGGTTCGATTCCTGGCCCCAGTGAGCGGGTTGCCATGAGCTGTGGTGTAGCTCACAGATGAATCTTGGATCTGGCATTGCTGTGGCTGTGACGTAGGCCAGAGGCTGGCTGCAGCTCCGATTTGACCCCTAGCCTGGGAACCTCCATGTGCCGCGGGTGTGGCCCTAAAAAGCTAGAAATATCCCTGTAGGTTTTGGGTGTACACAGAAAGTGCACAACGTTACAGTTCTGGGCGGGGGTTGTTTTGAGACCCTTGCTGCACATCAGAGTCCCCTGGGGGAGCTTTGAGAGCTGTTGATGCTGGGCTCCACCCCAGACCAGTTGTGACATGGTTGCAAGGGTGGCCTGGGTGCCAGTGATTCGGAAGCTGGGCAGGAGAGAGGAGCCTGCAACCCAGCTGGAGAGTCACGGACCTACCTGTTAGCTTTGACTGGCGGTGTAGGCTTACAGGCAGGCACCCAGGGCTCTCTGCAAAACTCAAGAAGAAAGTGGAGCCCGTCTGGCCAGACACCTCCGGGTGCCTTTACACGTGTGTTTTCTGGGTCTGAGGAAGCACGTTTCAGCCAGGCCCGGGAAGCAGGGTCAAGCTTGGCCTGGGCTCTGCCAGCCAAGGGGGTCACGGGAAGGGAGGGGACAGCCTCCTAGCAGAGGCTGGAGCCAGAGATGTTAAAACAGAAAGAGAGTTGGGTTGGTGAGCTGTGTTTATGGGGGACCCGCCACCAGCTGGAGACCTGCCAGGTGCTGGGGTCAGTGCTTTATGGCTGGTGTTCTCTAGTGGGTTCTTGGAACTAGCAATGCTTTCTGCTTGTCAGAGATGCCAAGTATCAGATGTGTTAAGGCCCCTCCAGGAATCCTGAGGGTGGGCCCAAGTCTGGGAGCCTTGGCTTCACATCCCTTCTCATTTATCCCTTACGTCTGCTCCACGCAAGCCCTCAGTGTTTGTTGTTAGCACGTTACAGCTGGGGAAATCCTGCTTTTGCCTGTTGGCATCGCTGTTGGAAATTGATGCTGAGGGATGCGTTCGTCCAGGGCTGCCACCTGGGCAGATGGCAGAACCGGGAGCTGAGGGCGGCTGGGTGCCCCTTGCTCTAGGACTTGGGGCCACTCATTGGAAAGCCCCCGAACCCCAACTTGATCACCTCCCACTCCATCTCCTTCCAGAGCTGATAGGACTACATGAAACGAGAGGTGTGTGAGTGTGGGGCCAGCAGTTGGTGTCATAGGTGGTTAGCTTTCATTTTTTCTTTCTTTGGCCTTGCTCACAGTATGTGGAAGTTCCCAGGCCAGGGGCCGAACCTGTGCCACAGCAGCGATCGGAATCACAGCAGCGATGGCGCTAGATCCTTAACCCACTGAGCCACTAGGGAACTGTCGTGGTTAGCTTTTTAAAAACACCCAGGAGTTCCTGTTCTGTCTCAGTAGCAGTGAACTCCACTAGTATCCAAGAGGATATGCGTTCGATCCCTGGCCTCACTCGATGGGTTAAGGATCTGGCATTGCCATGAGCTGTGGTGTGGCTCACAGATGTGGCTGGGATCCGGCGTGGCTGTGGCATAAGTCGGCAGCTGCAGCTCCGATGCGACCCCTAGCCTGGGAACTTCCATAGGCAGCAGGTGCAGCCCTAAAAAGAAAGAAAGAAAAACACTGACCCAGACCTTGTGGGGCGTTACTTTGTCCTTTTTGCCTGACGGTAGTGCTTGAGCTCTTTTAAACAAGATCGTGTGTGTGTACGTGTACATATGTCTGTATACGGACATAAAACGAGGATTATTTCACTGGAGCAGGCACATGGAAGACCTCCGCAGGTACAGCATAAATAAAGGCAGTAGGATTAGGGATGCGTCGGGAAACGGACGCTAACCCCTCCTCACCATCGAGCTTGCACAGGCACTTGCAATCTCTGAGCAGCTCTTGCACGTCAAAACCCGGGTGTGTGTTACAAATGTTATAGCAACACGCATGTTGCTGTTGGTAGTGTTACCAGCAGCACCGGTCAGATTCCTCGCATTTCCCATGTTTTTGCAGTAGGTGTGATTGGTGTGTCGGGCCACGCTGTTGCCTGAGGTCTGTGGTGGCGACATCAGAGCTGACCTTTGGCCGTGGAATCTCGGGGATGCCCAGTAACCAGGATGGCAGAGGGGGTCACAGGGCCACCGTCGGCCCAGACAGCAGGCGGCTACACGCTTTTTCTTGCCTTTTGGTCCTTCGGGTGGTCACCGCCCACTGGGGGTTCTCAGGCTTACAGGCTGAGAGCCAGTCCTAGTACAAGAATTGTTTTAATACATGAAAACTGGAACAGAGGAAGGGGAGGAGAATTGGGGTGGACAGGGCACTTGGGGTTTGTAGATGCAAACTCTGACATGGAGAATGGAGAAGCCATGAGGCCCTGCTGTGCAACACAGGGAGCTCTGTCCAGTCTCTTGGGATAGACCAGGATGGAGGACAGTAGGAGAAAAAGAATGTGTATATGTGTATGACTGGGTCCGTATGCTGTACCGAAGAAACTGGCACAACATTATAAACCAGCTATACTCTAATTAAAAAAAAAAACAAAAAACTGGAGCAGAGACCCTCAGGGTTGAGAAATTGCTTTTGGCTGAAGATGAATCACAAACAAGGATTTTCTGAAGTTACCGTCTTAAGTCGGAAAGTATGGTTCATATTGGAAAAAGCATAGATTTGGTCACTGCACTGTTACCCGAATGTGCTTTGTTGGGTGTCCTGGTCAGGGTAGGTACCAAGGTTAATGATGCTGCATGTGTTCAGGGTGAGAAGACCCAGCCCTGGGATCCCATGCGGTATGACTCGGGGGTGGGGGGTCTGGTTGGAGTAGGTACCAAGCTTAGTGATGCTGCATGTGTTCTTTCTGGTTGACAAAACCCAGCCCTTGGACCTCTGGCGGGATGATCAGGCGGCTTGTTCAGTGGGAGGGCATTTCCAGCCAGTCTTCTTGAGGACCCTGAACTAATGGCTTCAGAAAATCATCGGATTATTTCAGATCCCTGGTGGCATGTCCTGGTGCTGCTGAGGGTTTGGACCGGGAAGGGGTAGAGGGACCACTGTTTGCATCTGGTGAGCGGGATTGGGTGGGGTGCATAGGAGATGGAGAGGAAAACTCCGATCCGGGCTTGGGCGAGGGCCCGGCTTCCTTTCCTTGGTGAGTCTTGTGGGCTTCCGCTGGTTTCCCTTAACCGGAGCGCTTGTGCCGGGCGCAGGTGGGCTGTGAGGTCCCCGGGCTCCTGGTTAGGAAGCCGTTTATGCCGAGGCAGGCAGGCAGGCAGGTGGGCACAGCTAGGTCGGGAACTTCCACCGGCTGGAAGCGGCAGCGGGAGTCCGGGTGTGGCGCAGCTGTGTGGCAGGGCCGAGAGTCACCCGGCGCCGCCGCCGCTGGTCCAACTTTGAAGTGTACTCGGCTCCTGGATGGCTTCGTCCTGATGCTCCCTGGCTGGCTGATCCACCGCGTGTTCCTCCGGCCAAGGTTAAGAGGTCAAATATTTGATGTCTCTTGTTTGTGTCTAGTCTGGAGGAGAAGCCCACCTAGTGAATGGATCAGAGGGAGGACGGAGACTCGTTTGTCCTGGTTTCAGCAGCAGGAGGTGGACGGATGAGAGGGTTCAGATGCGACCTGGGCACTTGCGGTGGGGGCGGGGAACGGGGAGGAGTGGCCGGTACCACAGACAGTGTTTGCTGTCAGCTCTCCAGGTGTCATTTGGCATCCCTCTGGCAAAAGAGAACTGCGGGGAGACCTTAGCGCCTGTTTATCAGAAAATGATGCACCTGAGAACCGCAGGTCCCCACAGAGCTCCCTGAGTGCCCTCACCGTCGGCGGGTGCCAGCAAGGTCCTTCTCCCCGGAAGAGATGGACCTCCCTGGGGAGGGGACGCTTTCTTGGCAGCAGTTTTGGGAAGTGAGCATGCTCCTTGCCAGTTTTCTCGTCTGGCTTTCCTGTTAAGATAGTGACTGGTCTCTCTTCTCCCAGAGGAAGAATTCCATTCTGAGTTGTTCCAATATTTCTGAAATTCCCCTCTCCTAGGTCATGGCTCTGCACATAGTTCAGAATCTTGAGTGTGATGTTGGAGCCGCAGACTGTTTTTGCCTGTAACCCTGTCGTGAACCTCTGTGTGTTTTTAGGTTTTCCACCTCCCCTTTGCCCCGAGGGTCCTCAGAACTCTGAGCCCTTTATTACTAAGACCTTGAACACCCAGTGGAGACCCACAGGCACGCGCATATGTGTGTCTAATGCTGGGAACAGAGGACGTGATGGAGCTGGAACTATTTCGGTTGCAAGCAACCAAAGTGGGGGTTAATGCCCGCAGTGGAAAAGGGAGTAGGAGAGTCTGCTTGCACCTGCCGGCTGGCGGGTCTCAGTGGTGCGTCAGGCATGGTGGCAGAGAGGAGCTCAGGCAGTGCTGGAGGTCACCTCCTACCTCTGATGCTGTCCTTCCTGCTGCCTGTGTCCCAGAAGACTCCCATCGGGATGCGAAGGTGGCCACACGTGGCCTTGGGCCCCTGCTCAGCAGGCCTTTGTTCCCCAAGGGAGTCCGTTTCTCCCTGTCCAGCCTCACCGAGGGGCTCGCCCAGACTGCAGCCACAGGTGACTTTGCCCCGGACATCTGGCGAGGGCTGGAGGCCCTTTGGGTTGCCTCAGATGAGGGGAAGGTGGGCTGTGGCATCTTGTGGCTCAGGGCGGGGTGCTGCTCACCATGCTGCCGTGCCTGGGACGCCGCAGCACGGGAAATGGTCAGTAGTGAATCAGTAGTAGTCAGAGTTGAGAACCAGTAGTAGAGTTGAGAACCACAGCCGCAGACCTGGCAACTGATCCCTTGCGTGGCTTTAGTGCTGTGCCCTTGTGCTTGAGAATGAATGGACAGGGGAAGCAGGGCCGTGGTGGTCCATCCTCTTGGGGACAGGTGGCTTCCTCAGGAGGAAGGAGCGTGGCCGACAGAGCGGAGTCTATGGGAGTTAGCTGCTCGGTGCGGCCCAGGAGGGCACTTCCTATGTGTTGTCCGGAGGGGCGAGTGCACGGCGGGTGCTCCGCGGACATCTGTGAACGTGCAGGTAAGCTGTGCGTGCATGCAGACTCCTTACAGCAGAGATGGGGAGCTTGGCGTTTACTGCTGCGCTTGGCTGTTGGAAGATTTTGGAAGTGAGAGCACAGGTCACCCATGAGCTCTTGGGAATGTCATCTGATAGTGCCCGCCTTCGTTTTGCTTGTATGCACCTTGTTGCTTCGTCAGCTCTTTCCACAATCTCTCCCTGCCCGTAGGTGTTATTTCTTGGTTAACCCCCCTCTGTTTCTTCACTTGTCATCTGCTGGCCCTGAGAGTGCCTTAAGGCTAGGAGGGACTTGGGTTACACGCCCTCTTCTGTGATGGAGGAGAGGCTGACGTCCAGGGACATAAAGGACATTCCCTAAGGTCACACAGATGGTTTATGGCAGGATAATTTCTTAATGAAGATAAGGATGCCTGAAAGGAAATGTGTTTGGGGCCGTTTCTTTAAAAATTAATATGAATGACACAAAATTAGAGAATTCTAAAGAGTCACAGGGAGTTCCCCGGTGGCTTAGCAGGTTAAGGATCCTGCATTGCCATTGCTGTGGCTCAAGTTTGATCCCTGATCCAGGAATTTCTGCATGCTGCAGGCTTGGCCAAAAAGAAAAATATTCAAGAGTCAGAAAAACAATAGCAATGGATATGAATTTCAAAAACAGTCATTCCAGCCTGGGATTTCAGAGATTTGTGCAAATAAATGCCGGCATACCTCCTTGGACTCTCTTTATTACACAGTATTTTTTCCAGTTATAAGTGTGGGCTTAATAGCCAAGACACGGAAACAACCTGAATGTCCATCGACAGATGAATGGATTAAGATGTGATACATATACACAATGGAATATTACTCAGTCATAAAGAAGAATGAAACCATGCCATTTGCAGCAGGATGCGACTAGAGATTCTCATACTAAGTGAAGTCAGTCAGAAAGACAAATGCTGTGTGATATCACTTACATGTGGAATCTAAAATATGGCACAGATGAACTTAACTACCTACAGAACAGAAACAGACTCACTGAAATAGAGAACAGACTTGTGGTTGCCGAGGGGGAGGGGGAGGGAGTGGGATGGACGGGGAGTTTGTCCAACTAGTCCAACTAGTATCCATGAGGGTGCGGGTTTGATCCCTGGCCCTGCTCAGTGGGTCCGGGATCTGGTGTTGCCATGAGCTGTGCTATAGGTCACAGACGTGGCTCAGATTGTTGTGGCTGTGGTGTAGGCCAGCAGCGGTAGCTCTGATTCGACCCCTAGCCTGGAAACTTACATATGCTGCAAGTGTGGCCCTAAAAGATGCAAACTATGACATTGAGAATGGATAAGCAATGAGGTCCTACTGTACAGCACAAGGAACTCCATGCAGTCTCTTGGGATAGACCATGATGGAAGGTAATATAAGAAAAGGAATAGGAGTTCCCGTCATGGCTCAGTGGTTGACGAATCCGACTAGGAACCATGAGGTTGCGGGTTCGATCCCTGCCCTCGCTCAGTGGGTTAAGGATCTGGCGTTGCCGTGAGCTGTGGTGTAGGTTGCAGACACAGCTCGGATCCCGCGTTGCTGTGGCTCTGGCATAGGCCGGCGGCTACAGCTCCGATTCAACCCCTAGCCTGGGAACCTCCATATGCTGTGGAAGCGGCCCAAGAAATAGCAAAAAGACCAAAAAGACCAAAAAAAAAAAAAAGGAAAGGAATATATATATAGGTATGACTGGGTCCCTTTGCTGTAGAGCAGAAATTGGAACAACATTTTAAATCAATTATACTTTAATAAAAAAAAGGTGCGGGTTCTGGCAACGTGACTATAATTACAGAGTGACATTTAGGTTTTTTTAAGATCTTTTTTTTTTGAGCAGTTTTAAATTGACAATAAAATTGAGAGGAAGGTACAACACTTTCCTGGATACCCCCTCCCCCATGATCAGCATCCTCCACATTTGTTACCGAGGATGACGCTACGTTGACCAAGTCCCTATTCACAATAGCCAAGACATGGAAACAACCTAAATAGTCCATCAACAGAGGCATGGATAAAGATGTGGTACAGATGTATAATGGAATATTACTCGGCCATTAAAAAGAACTAACTAATGGATTTGTAGCAACATGGATGGAGCTAGAGATTAGCACATTAAATGAAGTAAGTCAGAGAAAGACAAGTGTCATACGCTATCAGTTATATGTGGAATCTAATTAAAAATGATGTAAAAGAACTTATTTAGAAACCAAACAAACCCACAGATTTCAAAACCAATCTTACAGGAGTTCCTGTTACGGCACAGTGGAAACCAGTCCAACTAGGTAGTATCCATGAGGATGCGGGTTTGATCCCTTGCCTCGCTCAGTGGATCTTGGGGATCTGGTGTTGTCATGAGCTGTGGTGCAGGTCATAGACGTGGCTCAGATTGCTGTGGCTGTGGTATATGTAGGCCGGCAGCTGTAGCTCCGATTGGACCCTCAGCCTGGGAACTTATTCATATGCCCCTAGTGCGGCCCTAAAAAGCAAAAGCAAGAACCAAAAAAGCCACGATCAAACAGTATTATGGTTAGCATAGGTGAAAGCGTTGGGGTCGGGACAAGAACTGGGAGGGTGAGCACAACACATCGACACTACTCTATAAAACAGACGATGAATGAGAACCTCCTGTGGGGCACAGAAATATCTGCTCAATGGTTTGTAATAACCTCTATGCGACTAATGAATGGATGGATTTATATATATGCCTCATTCGCTTTGCTGTGCACCTGAGATTAATACAACATTGTAAATCAACTATATTCCAGTAAAAGTAAATTAAAAAAACCCTCAAAAAACATGTTGAGAGGTGCTGCTGAACTTGACCAAAAGTCACTGCAGAAAACATTCCTTCACTTGGTCAAAACCTGCTATAAGGAATTTGTTTCTGGCTGTGATACAGTTTGTCCCTGTCCTTTAATTCCTGGCTCGTGCTGCTCACTAAAATTAGTTTTTGGATTTTTTTTTTTTTTTTTTTTTTTGCTTTTTTAGGGCTGTACAAGCTGCATATGACGTTCCCAGGCTAGGGGTCGAATTGGAGCTGCATCTACGACCTACACCACAACTCATTGCAGTGCCAGATACTTAACCCACTGAGCGAGGCCAGGGATCAAACCCACATCCTTTTCGATATTAGTCAGGCTGAGCCACATGGGAACTCCAGTGCCTGTCTTAACAGACGGCTGTCCCCTCTTTCTCCATTTCCTCTATGGCTTTGTCGTCTTGTCCCCTCTGGTTTCTGGCTCATCTGTCTGTATGACTTCCCCTTCCTGTGCAGGTGGTCCCGGCTGGGGTTGGTGCCTGCCAGGCTGTCCCGCCCTCTGCTCTGCCCTCTCGCAGTCCTGCGCTCTGTATGCTCACACCATCGAGAAGGGTCATGGGCTTGGATGACCTGAAATATGTTGCATCACATGCGGTGGACTGTGTGGCTGCAAGATCGGTTTGTCTTTTCCTTTGCGTAACTGAAGGCAAGCCGCAGCTGGCTGCAAATGCCCTTTCTCGGTGGCGTTCCCCGAGGGAGGCTGAGGGCTGAAGGTCTGATTTGGTGGGCGCCTTGCTGCTCGAAGGCGCTGGATTAGAGAAGATCCCGGATCCAGGGAGAGCTGGCAGGGGAAGGGAGGGCGGGCGGAAAGAAGGGGACAGGTGGATGGAGAGGAACAGGTGATGAGCACCAAAGAGCGGCCGGCAGAGAGAAGAACCCGCAACGAAGGGCTCACCGTGGTCCGGCCTTGGCATGCGAAGGCGTCCCCAGGGAGCCTCCGAGCGCTGGCTGTGCACGACCTACCCTGCCGGCCTTCCGACGGACCCTGCAGATTCCATGATGTGGGCAGCTTCCCTCAAAAGAAGGTTGGAGTCCGAGGACAGAGGGCTGAGTGTGCTGGGGGCTGAGCAGATGCAGCACGTGTAGCCCACTGGGACACAAACACGGGTATGCCTCCCTGGGCTCCTGTGCAGAGCCCGGCTGTAGGGTCCAGCCACGTGCAGGAGGGAGGAGGCGCTGCGAGCACGCTGTCTGTGCCCCATCACTGGTCTGCAGCTCTTGGGAAGGTTAGCTTCACCCTGGCTTTGTTCTAAAACCTCAGTACCTGCAGGACCCAGACCGGGAGGCTCCTTTGGAAGGCAGCCTCGGGCTGCTCAGGGTCATCCCCGTTGACCTTGGCTCATGCCCACACCCACTCTTGCAGAGAGCGTCTCGTCGTTACAGAAAGCAGGTTTTCTCGTGCTAACCCTGGAAACTACTGATGGAAACCATGCAGTTCCTGTATTTACTGTAAATATGGTGACCTAATGTTTTCATTTCAAAACTGGGCATCATGGAACATAAAGCACTGTTTTTTTTTTTTTTTTTTTTTTTCTGACACGTGACCATGTGCGTTATTTTCTGTGGTTGCTGAGAGGGGTGGGTCCGGAGGAAGAAGGACAAGGTTGTGTGGGTGCACGGTGGGTGGGTGTGGCTGGGGCACATAACTTCTGGGAAGCCCTCTGTCTCCCCGCTGCTGCCCCTCTCCTCCTCCTGGGTCCCAGTTCCTTCATCCCACTCCTCTTCTTGCTTGACGGGTGACTCAGGTAAGTATCTCACCCCTGGACCCAGGTTCCTTGTCTGTAACCCGGGTGGAAAGCCTACCTAGTCTCCAGCACCCATAGGGGCTGATGAGCTGCCTGACCCGTAGGCAGCGCTCAGCAGATTGGAGCCTGAAATCACGAGGCTCTCTGACCTGTCCGTGTGCCTGGACCATCCGTCTTCCCTCTGCGCTGTCCTGCGCCAGCCTGTGTCTCCCTAGGTTGTCTGTCTGTCTGGTCTCCTCCTCGTCTTCCTCTCCCCGAACCCATGCCTGCCGTGCTTTCTCCTACAGCTTCGTGTCAGGGTATCATTCCCACACCGAACGGTTCTCCCATTTGAAGTCTGCAGTCCAGTGATGTGAAGCATTGGGCATCCCTTCCCACAGTCCAGTTGTTCAGAACGTTCCCTTCACCCTAGAAAGACCCTTTGTGCCTGTTCAGTTGTCACCCCCGGTCCCACCCCAGCTCCAGGCAACCATAAGCCCCCTTTCTGTCTCTCTGGCTTTGCTGCTTCTGGACGTTTGCTGTCGATGGAAGCATCCTCTCTGGGGCCTTCCTTCCCTCTGCATCACGTCCTCAAGGTTCACCCCGGTTGTATTCAGCGAGAAACAGGAATGCATGACCGACCCAGGCGACAGCAGTAAAATGACTGATCTGTGCTACAACAGTGCCAGCTGTTCATTCCTGTTTTTTTGCTGAATACTCGCCCTTTGTGTGGACAGACGGGATCGGTGGATTCATGAATCCACCAGCTGGTAGACCTTGCCGTGGTGCCTGGGCATGCCCTGTCTCACCGTCCGCGTGGGTGTGTCCCCCCCCTGCTGTGGGCGTCTGGGGGGAGGTGGCCAGGAGGCGGCAGGTGACATAAATCCTCGGACTCTCAGGGCCATCCCGTGGAAGCAGGGCTTTAGAGAATGTCATAAGCTCGTTAGGAAAATCTAATAAACCGAATATTTAAAAAACGTGCTTCATGTCGCCTCTCTCTGACCCCAGGAAGTAATGCTGATTTTGTGTGATGTGGCGAAAAAAATCCCCGGTCCCATCAAACTGACAGCTACATGGAGAACGGCTTTGGGTGGCGCCTTCGCCACGTCATTTTTCTGAAGATAAAATGTGTGGCGTGCACATGTCTCGTCTCGCCCGCCAGCAAGTGCGGAAACTGTGTTAGGTCTGCAGAAGCGAGTTCCAGGGTGGCTGGGGGCCGAGAGCCACGTCGGCTGTGGCCTGGAGCTGCCGAGGTGGTCAGAGACGTGGTGCCTTGTGCTTCAGGTCATCCCTTGTAGGGTCACCGAGTCCCCAGGGTACCTGGCTCTGCAGCCAGTCAGCCCAGCCTGGGGCCCAGGAAGACGTGTGTCTCTGTGCTGTGGCTCAGGCTGCCGGGGGCCCAGGGGGTGGCCCTTTGTCTGTAGGAGAGTGGGGACTGAGTGGTCCTGGACACCTCCTTGGGGAGTTGGGGTTCTTAGGGAGGTCAGGGCAGGGGGTTGGCTGGAACTGGCTTCTTACTCACTTCCATGACAGCTGCAAACCTCTCAAGGGATTTATCAGGGTCTGTGCAACTCCTGGGAGCCTAGGCAGGTAGGAATCCGTCCGGGGGACCACGTTCAGCCTCCCCGGAGTGCGTGGGGGAGTGGGATTTGCTCAGAGGACATCCTTTGTTTGTCTCAAAACCTTTTTCTGCCAGTCTGCTTTAAGCTGCAGAGTTAAAGCAGCCTAAAGGCAACAAAACCTGAGGGACAGTTGGAGCAGCCTTGCTTCCTGCCTCAGTGTCGTCTGTAAAACATCTGTTCCTGAGGGGCCCAGAGGGCGGCCCCTTGTCCAGAGCCAGCCCCAGCTCTGTCACCTACCTGATACGATGCGCCTGTCTTCCGGGGGAGGACATCGGACCCCGACCAGGGGGCGGGGAGCATCCTTCTCTTGACTGAAATTTCACCCGGTGGCTCTCGGTGCTGAGCTGGAGCAGGGTCTGGTGACACCGGATGCTAATGACTTCGGTCACTTCCTCGGTCGGTGTGCTGGAGTCCCTCCGCCTCTGTGGCCTGTGGGCCAGGGGGCGTTGGGTTTCCATAGCAATGCGGTGGCCCCGGGAGCGGGCTTTCTGCTGGCTGCCTCTGTGGTTGGGGTGCAGCGTAGTGTCTTCAGGTGATGCGTCTCCTCGCCGCGGCCTGGAATCTGGCCCGGGAGACCGCGTTTGCTCATCTGGCTCGTCCTGAGGCTCGAGAGCCGCCCCCCCCCTGCCCCCCGAAAACCAGTGACTGAGGGTGAGCCCCAGAAAACCGCAAGGGGAAGTCCCACTCCCTTCTGTGCTTCCGAAGGGCTTAGAACCCAACCGCAGGCCTTGGTAAAGCCCCTTGAGAGGAAGCACTTAAAAGGCTTTAAGGAACGGAAATCAGTGGAATGGTTCAGTGAAGGTTTTGACTGTGTGTGTGTGTGTGTGTGGAGATGTTGATACACAGATGCCCACACACGCAAACTTGTGATACTGTCACCGCAATCACAGAGAAGCCACAGCCGTCACCCCCAGAGTGTCCCCGTGTAGCCCCTTCGCCGTCTTTCCTTCCAGCCTTGGCCCCCGGCCCCAGTGCCGGTCTGCTTTCTGCCCCCGGGTTAGTGTACATTTTCTGTGATTCCCTTTTCTTTTTTTTCCCTTTGTGGTCTTTTTAGTTCCCAGGCTAGGAGTCGAATCGGAGCTGCAGCTGCTGGCCTGCACCACAGCCACAGCCACAGCCACGCGGGTTCTGAGATACGTCTGTGACCTACACCACAGCTCACGGTGATGCTGGATCCGTAACCCACTGAGTGAGGCCTGGGATGGACCCCGTGCCCTCATGGATACTGGTTGGGTTCGTTACCGCTGAGCCAGCCCGGGAACTCCTGAATGTCATATATAGGGACTCTGATCGTCGCGCTCCTTCCGGTCTGGCTGCTTTCAGTCCAAGGAATTTCCTTGAGTGTCACCCGTGTGGACTGCATCAGTAGGTCCGTCCTCTCTTTTGGCTGAGAAGTACTGGCAGGTTGTGAGTTACATGCTGGTGGAAATATACTTTTTTTTTTTTTTTTTTTTAAGATATTAGAGGCTAATTGTTAGAAATAGTTGAAGGGAGCGCTGTCGAGGAGAGCAGAGCGGTTTCTCCTGTCTGTGAAGGGTACTTCTCCAGGCGGATGGAGATGGGGTACGTCTGTCCCTTCTTGGTCCTGAGTTTATTTCCAGTGCCCTGAGCACTACAACCTGACGTAGCCTTCCCAGTTTAGAGAAGCCCTATTTCCTGTCATATTTGAGGTCACTGGAGACCTTCGCTTTATCACCAGCAGGTGAGCAGTGGAGGGTTTTTCGGTGATTCTCTCTCTCTCTCTCTCTTTTTTTTTTTTTTGGCCACCCAGGGGCATGCAGAAGTTTCGGGGGCAGGGATTGAACCTGTGCCACAGCAGTGACAATGCTGGATCCTTAACCCAATGCACCACCAGGGACCTCATTTAGGTAATTCTTAAGGAATGTGAGGTCAATTTGGGAACAGAACGCAGTTCTTCACAAAGCCTTGTGCATTGGCTTCATTGCCCCATTCCCGAGCTCTCCTGCTCTGTGGGTGTTTTTTAAAAAGTTGAAAGAATGTCTGTCGATATCCTGAAAGGCACTCTGTTGTTCAGAAAATATTGTAAATGCAGCTCCCACGTATAGTTGAGTCCTCTCTTAAATTCTTGGGACTTTGCGTTAGAAAAAAAAATTTGAACCTCAAGGTTAAAATCTGCTGCTGTTCTCACAGTTGCTAAGTGAAAACAGATTCAGAATTCTCTGCAGTTCTTGAGCTGTGGACTTGTCTGCAGTAATTCAAAGTTCTTTTATGAGGATTTTATAGGAGGGCAGATGCTTGTAACTTAATGTAAAATTGGATATGCAGCATAGAAAGAGAAAAAAAGAATCGAGAGTACAGGAGTTCCCTGGTGGCTCCGTGGGTTAAGGATCCAGTGGGTTTGATTCCCTGGTCCAGAAACTTTGTGTAAAATAATACACTGCAGGCATGCCCCCCCCCCCAAAGAGAGTGATTTGAGGGTATGGCATGATGTTAATTGGTTGTCTTTTTGGAGGTTGAATATCGACGAGTCCTTCCCCCTCCATTTCTTTATACTTTTATGTAATTTAGAGCTTTTTTGTAGTGAATGCTTTTGTTTTTTTTTTGTTGCTGCAAATGGCTTTATTTTATTCACTTTTATACCTGAGTAATATCTCCATTGTGTGTATGCCCATGGTGTGTGTATAAGATATACCACATCTTCTTTACCCAAGCATCTGTTGATGGACATTTAGGTTACGTTCATGTCTCAGTTGTGGTAAATAGTGCTGCAATGAATAGTGTAGTGTATGTATCTTTTTCAATTATGGTTTTCTCCAGATATGTGACCAGGAGTAGGACTGCAGGATCACAGGGTAGCTCTGTTTTTTAGTTTTTTAAGGAACCTCCGTAGTGTTATCCATAACGGCTGTACAAATTTACATTCCCACCAGTGGTGCAGGAGGATTCCCTTTTCTCCACACCTCGTCCAGCATTTATTGTTTGTAGACTTTTTATAATGGCCATTCTGACCAGTGTGAGGTAATATCTCTTTGTAGTTTGATTTGCATTTCTCTAATAATTAGTGACTTTAAGTATCTTTTCATGTGCCTGTTGGCCATCTGTATGTCTTTTTTGGAGAAATATGTATTTAGATCTGTTGACAATTTTTTGATTGGGTTATTTGTTTATATTGAGCTGAATGAGTTCTTTGTATATTTTTGAGATTAATCTCTCCTCAATTGCATCATTAGCAAATATTTTCTCCCATTCTGTAGGTTACATATATATTTTTTTCATTTAGTTTATGGTTTCCTTTGCTGTACAAAAGCTTATCAATTTGATTAGATCCCATTTGTTTATTTTTTTCCTTATTTCCATTACTCTAGGGGGTGGATCTAAAAGGATATCGCTGCAGTTTATGTCAAAGCGTGTTCTGCCTGTGTTTTCCTCTAAGAGTGGTATAGTATCTGGTCTTACATTTAGGTCTTTAATCCATTTTGAGTTAATTTTTGTGTATGGTGTTAGAGACTTTTCTAATCTCATTCTTTTCCATGTAGTCCTCCAGTTTTCCCAGTACCATTTATTGAAGAGACTGTCTTTTCTCCATTGTGTGTTCTTGCCTCCTTTACTGTAGATTAGTTGGCCATAGGTGTGTTGGTGTGAATGCTTTTAAGAAAGCAAATGAACGTTGTCTACAACCCGCTTTGCAAAACTTGGCTTTGCCGACTCCAGTTACCTAGAGACTGAAATTCTCCTTTAAAAGTCTTTGTGGGACTTCCCATCGTGGCTCAATGGTTAACAAATCCGACTAGGAACCATGAGGTTGCGGGTTCAATCCCTGGCCTCGCTCAGCGGGTTAAGGATCCGGCTGTGAGCTGTGGTGTAGGTTGCAGACACAGCCTGGATCCCATGTTGCTGTGGCTGTGGTGTAGGCTGGCGGCCACAGCTCTGATTGGACCCCTAGCCTGGGAACCTCCATATGCCGTGGGAGCAGCCCTAGGAAAGGCAAAAAGACCTAAAAAAAAAAAAGTCTTTGTGGAGGTGTTCCCGTCATGGCTCAGAGGAAACAAATCTGATTAGCATCTATGAGGACGCAGGTTCGATCCCTGGCCCTGCTCGGTGGGTTAAGGATCTGGTGTGGCTGTGGCTGTGGTGTAGGCCAGTGACTTACAGCTCTGATTCAGCCCCTAGCCTGGGAACCTCCATATGCCACTGTGCGCCCCTAATATAACAAAGCAAACAAACAAAAAAGTCTCTGTGGAGTTCCCCCTGTGGTACAGCGGGTTAAGAACCTTGCTCAGTGGCTTGGGTCACTGCAGAGGCTCGGGTTTGACCCCTGGCCTGGGGCATTGACTTAAATGATCTGACATTGCTTGGATTCAGTCCCTGGCCTGGGAGCTTCCATATGTTGTGGGTGTAGCCATAAAAAAAAAATAATAATAAAAAGGGAGTTCCCTTAGTGGCTCTCTGTGAGCATGTGGGTTCGATCCCTGGCCTCACTCAGTAGGTTAAGGATCTGTTGCTGTGAGCTGTGGTGTAGTTTGCAGACACAGCTTGGATCTGGTGTTCCTGTGGTGTAGGTCGGTGGCTACAGCTCTGATTTGACTTCTAGCCTGGGAACCTCCATATGCCACACGTGCGGCTCTTAAAAAAAAAAAAAAGACAAAAAACCCAAAAAACCAAGAGTCTGGTGTTGCTGCAAGTTGCGTATTACAGTGTAAGTTGTTGTGCATGCCTTTGATGTGTTTGCTGCCTTCTCCCTTTGGCGTATGACATATAGGTCACAGAGATGCGGTTTGGATCCTGCGTTGCTGTGGCTGTGGTGTAGTCTGGCAGCTGCAGCTCCGATGTGACCCCCAGCCTGGGAACTTGTATATGCTGCAGGTGAGGCTATAAAAAGAATAAAAAAAAAGGAGAAAAATCTTTGTTCCTCCATTGCAGTGAATAGGGTAAAATGTATGGTTTTTACTGATTTACTTATTTTTATTTTTTTGTTTTTTAAATGATTTTTATTTTTTCCATTATAGTTGGTTTACTGCAAAGGTTTTTATAATGCAGAAGATATTACAGTGTAAGTTGTTGTCCGTGCCTTTGCTGTGTTTGCTGCCTTCTCCCTTTGGCTTCTGTAATAAATGATGAAAACGCTGTAGAGTTTCCACCGGGGGCAGGGCAGCCTCGAATTCCTAGGAAGGGAAAGAGGAGCCGACAGGAGAGATGATACAGGAGAGATGATACGGAGGTGGGGGTGGGGCTGGGGACTGGTGGAGTCACAATAGCTTTTTCTTTCGCTGGCCCGTTGTGTGCCAGGCAAGATGCTGACTGCATTGGCTCTCGCCGTGGGCATCCGTGGTCAGTATTCCCCTCCTTGCATGGGGTCACACAGCTCAGTGAGGGTGCTGACAATTGGATCTGTGTCGTCCGTCTCTTTGCAGTGTTGTTGGGCACTCCCCAGCCGTTACTCATGATGAGTTAACGTGCAAACACGACCACAGAGAGGTTTCTGTCATGAGCCACAGAATAGCATCTAATATCCTGATACTTTGTCTCTGCTATGTTCTTTTTTGTCTGCCCTGTGACATACGAAGTTCCCATGCAAGGGATCAGATCCGAGATGTACTTGCACCCTAGGCTGCAGCTGTGGCAATGCTGGATCCTTAGCCCAATGTGCAGGACCTGGGATGGAACCTGCATCCCAGTGCACCCAAGATGCCTCTGATCTCATTGCACCACAGCGGGAACCCCTGGAGGCTTCGTTAATCAGCATTCCGTGTTGTAAATGTCTCTTACCTCTGACGTCCCAAGATTTCTTTCCTGCAGGTCTTGTTCACCAGTGTAAATTTAGGGAATTTGGACTTCGTCCTCTTAACCTGTTGTTTTACTTAATGATGGGTGTATCTTTAAGTGATTCCTGAGCACATTCCTTTCTGAACGATGTTTCTGACATGTTCTCACACTTTTCCTTTGAACTGTGGCAGCCGGTCTTAGGGTCCTCTGGAGCGAAATCAGGCGCGCCAGTGGCTGGATGACTGTTTGTCACAAGTGGTCAGTGTGGGAGCCCCTTACGGGAGAGTCCAGGTCCCCTCCCGCCTGCTCTCCCTGAATGCAAAGGCAGCGCCCGATTTGGTGGCACAGATGCCTTGGGATCGTTCAGAGCTTTCATGGGCATCTCCCCCGCCTCCCCTCCCAGCACACAGAAGGCTGGGGTCCCTTGGTTTCCTCGGAGATGGATGCCGTCTTGCGTTCCACGCCACTGCCACCTCCCCACCTTGGGGAGGGCCGGAGCCTCGGTCTGTTGCGGTCTGTCTCTCTCACCCTCCCCCCCACCCGCCTCTCCTGCAGCTGGGGGGGTCTGTCTTGGGAGGAAGGGATGGGAAGCTAGACTTCCATCCCCAGGGCTTGTGCTGTGCCCTTAACTGACAGTGTCCCTTCCATCACATGGCACCGACCGCCTGGCCGGGGCTCAGAATCCAGAGGGCTCATCCAGGAGACCGGCAAACCCTATGAATCAGATGTATGGCTGAATCCTTGCAGCTCTTCTGTGGCTTGTAGGGCTTTTCTAAGACATTTTATTTAGTGACGTCCCTCTTAAAAAAGGAGGGGATGATATGGATGTCTGTCATTCTTTCTTTTTTCCTTTTTAGGGCTGCGCCTGTGGCATATAGAAGTTCTCAGGCTAAGGCTCCAATGGGAGCTGTAGCTGCTAACCCGTGCTGCAGCTCATGGCAACACCGGACCCTTCACCCACTGAGCGAGGCCAGGGATCGAACCCACATCCTCACGGACACTATGTTGGGTTCTTAACCCAGTGAGCCATACATAATAGGAGTTCCCGGATGTCTCTTTAATAAAGGCTCACTGCTAAGTTTTCAGGTTCCTCTCGGGGAAATTTATGTGACTTGATTTATGCCTAAATGTCCACGCCCTGGAGGATATTGTCGTGTTTAAGTGGGGAACCCTGGTGTGTTCAGCTCTGTCTCCCCAGGCCTCTGAGGGCAGTGGAACGGGGCTGTGCGTCTGGCTTCTTGCTGTCATGTTCCCGCATCCCCACAGCCCTCTGCACATTCTTGCTGGTGGGCTTCGCACAGTAGCTCCCTGGGTGTTGTGCCCTGGGTCTCGCAGTGGCTAAAACACTTTGGGGTGGCATCTTGGTTTCCTGATGCCTCTGCTCTGATGCCTTTTTTTTGTCTTTTTTTTTTTTTTTTTTAAGGGCTACACTTGTGGCACATGGAGGTTCCCAGGCTGTAGCTGCCAGCCTACACCACAGACATAGCAATGCCAGATCCTTAACCCACTGAGCGAGGCCAGGGATCAAACCTGTGTCCTCATGGATTCTAGTCAGGTTTGTTAACTGCTGAGCCACAATGGGAGCTCCGTGTGATGCCTTTTATCAATTAGCAGGACCTTGACCCCGGGGGTCCTAGCCCTCTTACCAGATAGTGAGCCGGCCTGTCACTGGATAAGATTCTTAAGCTCTAGCCCCCAGGCACCAGTGTCATGGACATGCTGGTGGCAGAGCCACCAAGACACCAGGGAGGGGCTGAGGCCATTCTGGAGCAGAACCTTTGGGAATGTGCTGCTGTGTCATTTCTGAATTTCATTGCTCTTTTATTTCTTTGAAGCAGGAGGTACTTCTCTTTTTAAATGTATCTGTTTGTGGTAATATAATTTGCCTTCAGAAAAGTGTCCAAGGGAGTTCCCGTCGTGGCGCAGTGGTTAACGAATCCGACTAGGAACCATGAGGTTGCGGGTTCGGTCCCTGCCCTTGCTCAGTGGATTAACGATCCGGCGTTGCCGTGAGCTGTGGTGTAGGTTGCAGATGCGGCTCGGATCCTGCGTTGCTGTGGCTCCGGCGTAGGCCAGTGGCTACAGCTCTGATTAGACCCCTAGCCTGGGAACCTCCATATACCGTGGGAGCGGCCCAAGAAATAGCAAAAAAAAAAAAAAAAAAAAAAAGTGACAAAAAGCTTAGGGATGTAAGTTTGGTGCAGCCACTATGGAAAACAGTATGGAGGTTCCTCAGAAAACTAATCAGAGTTACCATATGATCTGGCAGTCCCACTCCTGGGCATTTATTCCAGAAGAACTATAATTCAAAAACCTAATATTCACCCTTAGGTTCATAAGCAGCACTATTCACAAGAGCCAAGACATGGAAACAACCTAAATGTCCATCGACAGAGGAACGGATTAAAAAGATGTGGTGCGTATACACAATGGAATACTACTTAGCCGTAAAAGAACAAAATACTGGAGTTCCCACGTGGCTTAGTGTGTCAAGGATCTGGCATTGTCACTAGTGGCTCGAGTTGCTGATGTGGTCTGGGTTTGATCCCTGGCCTGAGAACTTCCACGTGCCACGGGTACAGCCACAACACCCCAAAAATGCAATACTGCCGTTTGCCACATGGATTCCACTAGAGATTCTTCTCCTAAGGGAAGCCAGCCCAAAAGAGAAAGACAAATACCGTATGGTATCACTTGTATGTGGCATCTAAAGTACGCCTCAAAGGAACCTATCTACAGAACAGAAGCCGTCTCACAGACACAGAGAACAGACGGGGGGGTTGCCAAAGGGGAGGCGGGGAGGGGAGGGATGGGTGGCATGTCGGGATGGGCCGGTGTAAGCTCTTATATACAGAACGGATAAACAACCAGGTCCTACTGTGGAGCACGGGGAACTCTGGGCAATATCCTATGGTAAACCGTGATGGAAACGGATTTTTTAAAAAAGAAGATTTGTCTATGTGTAACTCAATCACTCTGATGTTTGGCAGAGGTTAATGCATTATAAGTCAATGATAATTGAATGAAAAAAAAGTGACCCTAGGATAAACAGCTGGATGGGTTTTCATGGGGGGAAGACAGATGAGTAACCCACGGCCCAGATGCAGAAGTGGAATGTCCCTGTTGATGGCCTGGGATGGTACTAGTCTCTCAGAAATGCCCCTGGGTCTCCTCACCAAGATACTGCTGTCTTGAGCTTTCCCGCAGCAGACTAGCCCCCTTTGACCTTCCTAGAAGGGGAATCCTGAGCTCATTTGCGTCTAGCATCTTTCACTCAAGCTTAGGCACGTGAGAGTCACTCCTGTTACTGCTGGACACAGTCGCAGCCCACTTTCTTTGCTGAACCTCAGTGTTTTTCTTTTTTAAGGGCCCTTTTGAAAATTCTTCATGGTTTGGATCTCGTCGTGGTCCCCTTGGATCCTTCCGCAGAGACTAGCCCTCGTGGACACAGGTGTGGCATCTTTGTGGCCTCAGAGTCTGTGCCTGGCTGGCCTCTGGCTGGTGTCCACCTTCCAGAAAGTTCATTGTTTTCCCACAGCCACTTTGTAGCTCTCTCAGCAGTGTGTTGGGAGTCCTGCGAGCTGCTACCGGGTTGCATTCTGTCCTTGGCCCCTTGAAGGCTGAAGCTTTGGTGGTGGAGGGGTCTGGGCGGTGGAATTGGCTCTGCAAGGCAGATGGAGCTCCCACTGTTACAAGGGTAATCACGCTGCCAGAAGGTGGCCTGGGAACTGTTGGCTTTCCTCGTTTGGGTTTCTTTAGGTTGTGAACTGTTCTTATGGTTCTGTGCTTGTCTTGGCTTCCGCTCAGTATCCATGGAGCCAGACACGTCTCCTCGTGGAGTAAGCCGGACCTGCCAGGATGACAGCCTTCAAAGCCGTGCCCGAGGAGTGGTACCTCCTCAAGGGCTGGTCGTTGATCACGGCTTTGCTTTTAATACGCAGTGGTGCTTGAGTGATGGTCGTGTTGGGGCTTTTGGGGTGTATCCTGTCTGCTGGACAAGAGTACCTTTTTATAAGCCGTCTTTTGAACTAACCGTGGCGTGTTGAAATGCTGCGTGCCTTTCTTTTTTTTTGGGGGGGGGTCACAATAGCTGTGTGCATCCAGACATGGCTGGAACATACTGACGTATTTGCTAGGTATTCAGCACAGACGAATGTCACAGATGCAGTATTCTGGGGGCACCTGGAGAAGCAGGAGCCCAATGAACGGAGAAGCGGGGTGCTGGGTGGAATCGTGAGGTAAGAGTTTTCCCCGGAGAATAACGCTTGTTGTATAACAGTTGTAGGAAGTACACCATTCCTACAAAGTCTGTGGGCAAAAGCCTTGGCTGGTCCTGAAGTGAGTGCTCTCTGGGACTGATTTTATTTCGTGTTTTCACCCTTACCAGTGATGTGAGAGTTTGTGGTCATATTCAGGTGTAAGCTGCTGTAACAGTTGAGTTTTCAGTGTTTGTTTATTTAATTCTTTTAATTTTTCCCCCAATACATTATTTTTTTTCCTACTGTACAGCATGTTGACCCAGTGACACATACATGTATACATTCTTTTTTCTCACATTATCATGCTCCGTCATAAGTGACGAGACATTCCCAGTGCTACACAGCAGGATCTCACTGCTCATCCATTCCAAAGGCAATAGTTTTGCATCTGTTAACCCCAAGCTCCCCATCCATCCCACTCCCTCCCCTCACAAATCCGTGCTCCAAGTCCATGAGTTTCTTTTCTGTGGAAAGGTTCCTTTGTGCTGTGTATTAGATTCTAGATGTAAGTGATATCATATGGTATTTATCTTTCTCTTTCTGACTTCACTCAGTATGAGAGTCTCTAGTTCCATCCATGTTGCTGCAAATGACATTATTTTGTCCTTTTTTATGGCTGAGTAGTATTCCATAGCATATATGTACCACATCTTCCTAATCCAATCATCTGTCGATGGACATTTGGGTTATTTCCATGTCTTGGCTATTGTGAATAGTGCTGCAATGAACATGCGGGTGTATGTGTCTTTTGTTTTTGTTTTTGTTTTTGGACTAATAGACTTTATTGCTAAATAATCCTGGGGTTTATGGAAAAACTGAATAAAAGCACAGAGTTGGCTCACATCCCCTCTCTTTCCACCGATAATTTCCCGTTATTCAGTTTGGTGTGGTGCACCTGTTGCAACATGAATGTGTTTTCAGTGTTTATAGTGTTGGCTCATTCTCTCTAAAGATTTCTTCCGTTCAACTTAGGTGCCAGTGAATTTATTGTTTCATTCATTCATTCATTCATCCTTTCCAGTGCTACACCTGCAGCACATGGAAGCTCCCAGGCCAAGGGCTGAACTGGAGCTGCAGCAGAAGCCTACACCACAGCAACACCAGATCCAAGCTGTGTCTGCGACTTGTACTGCAGCTTGCAGCAACACGGGATCCTGAACCCACTGAGTGGGTCAGGGAGGGAAGCCTCGTCCTCATGGATGCTAGTGGGGTTCTTAACCCGCTGAGCCTCAGCGGACACTCAGAATTTATTATTGTAAAAGCGGTTTTTCTCGGAGTTCCCGTCGTGGCGCAGTGGTTAACGAATCCGACTAGGAACCATGATGTTGTGGGTTCGATCCCTGCCCTTGCTCAGTGGGTTGAGGATCCAGCGTTGCCGTGAGCTGTGGTGTAGGTTGCCGATGCGGCTCAGATCCCACGTTGCTGTGGCTCTGGCGTAGGCTGGTGCCTACGGCTCCGATTCGACCCCTAGCCTGGGAACCTCCATATGCCATGGGAGCGGCCCTAGAAAAGGCAAAAAGACAAAAAAAAAAAAAATTGGTTTTTCTCTTTAATCTTTTTGGCGCCTGTAGCTGCATCTGTCCTCACCCCAAATGCAGGAAAGAGGGAGAAGGAGAAATGGATTATGGATTTGAAAGGCTTATGTTATACAGGGGTTAGTATTTACTGCACAGCCTGCGGAGTCCCGAGGACTAAAAGGGGATCGTGTTGTGTCGAGGTACGAACCCACAGTTTGTGAGCTGGATTGGGCGATCCTGCCTTTCTCTGGTGCCTTGACTCTAACTATGTGTGTTACGGCTCCGGATGTTAAAGGGAGTTTCAAATCGTCCTGCTTCACCCGAGACTTGCTGATTGGTTCTGCGGAAGGTGGGGTTCAGATGAGAAGGCCCTGCTCAGGCCTGCGGGGTTGGGTGCACTTGTTCAGAGAAGACTCGAGCATTTCCCACGAGCCGGGCTCCGTCCCGGGAGGTCTGGGGAGGCTCTGGAAAAGGAGCCGGCCCTGCTGTGGGTATAACATCGCAGGGCAACCTCTTTGGTCATTTGTTTTCTGGACTTGGCAGTCCAGATTTAAAATCAGGATTTTAAATCAGTGAGTTGCCTTTTTTTTTTTTTTTTTTTTTTTCACGTAGTCAGCCCAAAGTAAGGCAGGACAAAGTTAATAGCATTGACCTCAAGGGATTGTTCGTTAAAAAATGCCCATCAGGAGTTCCCGTCGTGGCTCAGTAGTAACGAACCCGACTAGTATCCATGAGCATGTGGGTTCGATCCCTGACCTCTCTCAGTGGGTTAAAGATCCAGCCTTGCTGTGAGCTGTGGTGTCGGTCCCAGATGCTGCCGGGATGTAGCGTTGGCTGTGGCTGTGGCTGCGGCCGGCCGCTGGAGCTCCACTTCGACCCCTAGCCTGGGAACTTGCATATGCCTCAGGTGCAACCCGAAAAAGAAAAAAAAAAGAATTGCCCATTAATGAAAGTTTTGTCCGGATACATGCCCTGGAGTGGCATTGCTGGGTCATACGGTAGTTCTGTATTTCGTTTTCTGAGGAGCCTCCATACTGTTTTCCACAGAGGTTGCACCAATTTACATTCCCACCAACAGTGCGAGAGGGTTCCCTTTTCTCTATACTTTCTCCAGCACTTATTGTTTGTAGCTTTTTTGATGATGGTAGTGACCATGCCAGATCCCCACCCCCTGAGCCACCAGGGAAGTCCTGCCAGGCTTTTTTGTTTTTTTTTTCCGGTCTTTTTAGGGCCACACCTATGATATATGGTGGTTCCCAGGTTATGGGTCTAATTGGAGCTGCAGCTGCCGGCCTACACCACAGCCACAGCCGCTCAGAATCTGAGCTGCGTCTTCGATCTACACCACAGCTCACGGCAACACTGGATCCTTAACCCACTGAGGAAGACCAGGGATTGAACCCGCAACCTCATGGTTCTAGTCGGATTCGTTAACCACTGAGCCCCGACGGGAACTCAGCTTTTTTTAAACTGAACTTTTATTTTGAGATAACTGTAGATTTCCTTGCCTTTGTAAAAACAGGCAGAGATGCCATGTACTCTTGAACTGGCTTCTCCCAGTGGTGACGCCTTGCAAGGCTGTGGTAACAGCATCAGAACCAGATGTTGACATGGATGCACTCAGGGTACAGACGGGTTCGTATCAGCACAGGGATCCTGCATGGGCTCCTAGCACAGTCACACCCACTCCCTGCTGCCCTCACACCTGCCGGAAGCCCTGGCTGCTGTTGCGTAACTGGCTCATTTCGGGAATAAGACAGGAATGGAAGCACATGGTACATAGCCTTTGGGGACTGGCTGTTTTCACACACCATGATTCTCTGGAGGTTTGGCTGTGTGTGTGTGTGTGTGTGTGTGTGTGTGGTTCATTTTTTCGCTGGGTGGTATCCATGTGATTCCCCTGCTGAACGCCCTTGGGCCAGTCTCTCTTGTGTCTCAAACTCTAGGACTTTGGTTCTTACACAAGGAAGCAAGTAAGGGCAGGGCTGGAGCACCTTTAGGCAGCCACCTTTGTCCTTGGCATCCCGACCAGCTGGTTTCTGCCCCGGGGCGGCTGCTGACTTCCCGGTGTCCCGGTCTGGAACCTGCCGGGGCAGTTCCCAGTCCTGTGCTTTCCCTCGATTCCCCACCCCCGCTCCACTCCTGTAATAAATTCCACTTTGCTGTTGAGAGTCTCTCAGCCGGAGCTCCAGTTGATCCAGAACCAGTGATGAGTTGGTCCTGTACGCCCTACCTCCCGCTAGCTGGTCATCCAGGAGGCTGGCGTGCAGAGCGAACGGTTCAGCGCTGCCACTCAGATGCTGGAGGCGCTCCCCTCTTTGTTCAGGGACTTCCTAGGAAGTCTGGGTGCCGGCAGTGCCCCCAGGTGAGTGCGCGGAAATGCGGAAAGGTACAGAATTGCTTGTCCTCCACCCATTCTGGTTACTCTGTCCCCTTTTAGCTTCTGCCCTGGGATGCCGCCTCTGTACTGCTTTCCTCAGGACGAGAAGCTCAGAGCCTTGTTCTGGAGCAATAATACTCTGGTAATCAATCATTGACTGTTTCGCCAGGAACTTGACTTCGAGCCAAGAAAGTTCCCTGGGTGACTGGAGTCTGTTTTGTCCCTTCGTTTCTGGTTGTGAATTAACAGGAGTTACTGTGTGAGACAAGAGGCCTGTCTCTGCCTCATGCTGTTCCTTTAGGATTAGGGTCCATCAGACGTGCCTGCTCAGGAGTTCCCGTCGTGGCTCAGCGGTTAACGAACCCGACAACATCCATGAGGACACGGGTGGATGTGTGCCGGGTCACGGGGCGTGCTCCCAGCTGCTGAGCTGTTCACACCCTTGGACGCAGCTGGTGCTCATGAAAAGGCCACGCCATAGTCTGTAAACAGCTGACAGTAGCTCCCGGCGACATAATTCAGCCAAAGCTTTGACGACTTGGAACCTTCAGTTAACTTGACTTGCTTTCCCTCTTCTCCCTGTCGGGATCGTCCAGCCCCCTCTGTGCCTGGCTGGGGAGGACCAAATGTATGGCCTTCGGGTCCTGAACCGCCTGTAGGAGTTGTCCTGCTGAGACCTGTCTGGCTTCTTGCTGCCTTTTCTTAGTAGCATTTGCAGCTTAACTCCTACAAGCACCATCTTCAATTTCTCTTTGAGCTGGACTTTCTTTCTCTGATGTCTGGTCTCCCCTGAGACACACGCTGAGCTTTATTAG
This sequence comes from Sus scrofa, assembly GCF_054392235.1. Taxonomy (NCBI): domain Eukaryota; kingdom Metazoa; phylum Chordata; class Mammalia; order Artiodactyla; family Suidae; genus Sus; species Sus scrofa. The sequence goes on from NC_139401.1 coordinate 9,667,277, forward strand.
TGCACAAATCTGCATGAAATGCAGTTTTCCAGACTGCTGAATTACACCCACAATAAAAATGATTGTAGATGTTGCAGGGGCGTAGGCTGGCAGCTATAGCTCTGATTTGACTCCTAGTCTGGGAACCTCCATGTGCTGAGGATGCAGCCCCCCTCCTCCCAAAAAGATTATAGAATTGTAGTTGCAGAAATTTTTTTTTGATTATGCCCATGGCATGCAGAAGCTCCTGAGCTAGGGATCAAACCTGAGCCATAGCAGTGACCATGCTGAATCTTTAACTGCTAGGCTATCAGGGAGCTCCAGAAAAAATAAAAATTTACTAATAATGGAGGCTAAAATTTACTTGTAGATATATGGCACTTCCTGGTAACTTTCGTCAGGAAAGGCAGAATTCTCTTAAAACATGTTATAACATTTTTTTCTAAGAATACTCGTAGATAAAGTTAAAATTTTTAAATTGGAAAATTTCTGGGGTATAGAAAAAAGTCATGCAGTCATCATAAGTAGTACCTTGAGGGAAAATGATATTTTCTTTTTTTTTCTTTCCTTTTTTTTTTTTTTTTTTTTTGTCTTTTTGCCATTTCTTGGGCCGCTCCCGTGGCGTATGGAGGTTCCCAGGCTAGGGGTCGAATCGGAGCTGTAGCCACCAGCCTATGCCAGAGCCACAGCCACGCCAGATCCGAGACGCATCTGCAACCTACACCACAGCTCACGGCAATGCCGGATCCTTAACCCACTGAGCAAGGGCAGGGACCGAACCTGCAACCTCATGCTTCCTAGTCGGATTTGTTAACCACTGCGCCACGACGGGAACTCTGGAAAATGATATTTTCTACTCATGTGTGTAGAATAAGAGGTGTCATTTTGATATATCGTGCTTTGAAATTTTAAGCCACTCGTGTTCTATTACTTTTTTTTTATTTCTCAGAATACATCAATACATTTAAAATTACTTCTTCATATAAATCCAGGATTTATAATTGCCAGATTTTAAAGCTTAAAAAGACTGTAAAAACAGGCTTGAACTGATGATTTTTACGGATAAGAAAACTGAGGCTCAGAAAGGATCCTTGCTTTGTTTCTGATGTGTGTTTGTGTCTCGGGGGAAAGGTGGAAATTGATGCTCTTTCTTCAGTCCCTGGTACCCAGCCTGTGAGTTTCTGACAGTGGCCGGTGTCGTCCTAGTTTCTGCCTCAGCCCGCATCCCTGGCCGGCACTTTGAGAGAGTCCACAAAGGTCAGCATCTCTGAAGCTTTGGCAGGGCACCTCCTCGGGGGATGTGTAGATTGTTACCTTTTTAAGCAGGAGCCTGTTCCTCGGTAGATGTGTTTCTTGGATGCTCATAGACCTGGTACCACCGGTTCGTACGGGAACCTGGTCTGCCTTGCTGGGAGCAGGACGTCCCTGTCCGCCTGCCAGGACTCTGGGAGGCTGGCAGGCAGCTAGCAGGAGGGGTGTCCACTGCTGGATCATTAGGGGTGCCTGGGCTTGAAACAGCCTGGTCCCATTCCGGAACCCTTAGGTGACTGTGTCAGCAGTTCTGGGGGCTCATCTTGGTAGCTGTTTTCTTGTGTCAAAAGGAGAATGTTGCTGGTTTCTAGGGCCGTCGAGACAAAGAACAAGAAGCTGGCTTGCTTAAAAATGGTAGAAATGTGTTGTCCTGCCGTCCTGGAGGCTGGACGTCACAATCACGTTGCTGGCAGGGTGGTGCTCGGAAGGCTTCAGGGGAGCCTGCCTTTTCCAGTGGCTGGTGGCTCCAGGAGCGCCTTGGCGTTCCTCGGCGTCCAGTCTCTGCCTCCCTCTTCACCTGACCCCCCGCCCCCGCTCCCTGCCCTGTCGGAACCTGTGTCCACATTTCCCTCCTCCTAAAAGGACCCCGACCTTGTCTTGGTTAAGTTGCAAAGACCTTATTTCAGACACGTTCACATTCCCAGGTCTGGGGAGTTAGGACATGGACATATTGTTGGGGGGGGGGGCATAATTCAGGTCATAGGAGGGGGAATAGTTTTTTTTCTTTCTCGAGATAGAATCTACAGGTAGGAAAGCGTTCAGATTACAAGCGAAGACATTGAATTTTCCCATCGTGAACCACACTTGTAACTTCCACCCAGACGAAGAGCTAGAAGAGTTGGTCTCTCTCTCTCACACACACACTCCACACCTCTTTTTATTTTATTATTATTATTTTTTAAAGGGCTGCACCTGTGGCTTATGGAGGTTCCCAGGCCAGGGGTCGAATTGGAGCTGCAGCCGCCGGCCTCCTCCACAGCCATAGCAATGTGGGATCTGAGCTGCATCTGCGACCTACACCACCGCTCACGGCAACACCAGATCCTTAACCCGCTGAGCAAGGCCAGGGATTGAACCCGTGTCCGCATGGATGCTAGTCGGATTCGTTAACCACTGCGCCACAGTGGGAACTCCTTCCTGTCTCTTAAGGAAGCGGTTTTCTCCTGCCCTTCAGTCTCGTCTCTGCGTTCGGGTCTCTGTCCTGTACACTGTGGGCCTTTCAGGCCAGGTCCGCTGCAGTAACACACCCAGTGAAGGGGATTGGGACAAGGTCGTGTCATGGGTTTGGAGTCCTCACTGTATTTCGGGCTTTTCATGTAGGAAAACATCATAGTGAGCAAATTCGCCTTTTAACCCCAGTGGCTTCCTGAGAACTTTGTTGTAAAGCCCGCGGTTATAAAAGGAATGGTGGTTTGAGTAGGAATGACTGAGGGTAAGTTGGAGATCCCGGCAAAAGCTCCTTTATCAAATCTCCAGTATGACCTGTGCCATCGTAAAAGCGAAACTCCCCCGTCACTGGTTTTTCCTTGCCAGTTAAGGAGCATGCTTGGCCCTGTATCAACCCACCCCGTGTGTCCGCTGGGTGCACAGCCACGAAGGAGGGAGCGTTTTCTTCACTGGGTGGGGAGGGGGTTCTACCGCCCACTCCAGCCCCAGCCTCTGCCGCTCAGGGAGAGAGGTGAGGCCACCAGAGGGACCTGGGGGAGGAGAGACACTGCGGTGGCTCTTGCCTTAATTCAGAATTTTTCTCCCATTTTAAAGCCACTGTGGGGAGTTCCCATTGTGGCTCAGTGGTAACGAATCCCACTAGTATCCATGAGGATGCCGGTTTGATCCCTGGCCTCGCTCAGTGGGTTAAGGATCTATCTGGCCTTGCCGTGAGTCGTGGTGTAGGGCAGCGGCTGCACTTCTGATTCGACCCCTCGCCTGGAAACGTCGCTATGCCGCCCGTGCGGCCCTAAAAATAACTATATAAATAAGTGAATAACGCCACTGTGGCTGCTGATTCCAGCTCTCCTGGCTTCAGGCAGTCTGCGGAGCCCAGCCCCTGTGCCGCCAGGTCCCTTCTCCTTGTGATCCTTGCTGAGCTTTCCCGGAGCGCTGAGAAGAAGATCCTTCGCTGATCTCTTTGGAGATCAGAGCCAGCAGATGGCAGTTTGCAGCCTTCCCGGGGAGGGGTTCTGCACAGGCCAAGCCGGAACATGCGAGCAGTGCACTTTGGGCACTGCAGGGTGGCTCTGTTTTCGCTGGATTTCTGTCCATGGGGAATTGGGTGGAACTGATCAGGGACGGAAGAAATAGGAGCACAGGAGTCTGATGGGCCTGCAAAGTCCTCTGTGATGATTTTGATCCAAAGCTAATGGCACGAGTCATTTTTACCAGGTTTCTTGTCAGAACCACATCAAAGGGTGCCATGTGTGTGAAACTGAGATCTTCAAGGCCGACTTTGTAAAGGAGAAAGGAGAACAAGCATATGAGGGAGTTCCCGTCATATTCCGCCTAGGAACCATGAGGTTGTGGGTTTGGTCCCTGTCCTTGCTCAGTGGGTTAAGGATCCGGCATTGCCGTGAGCCGTGGTGTAGGTTGCAGATGCGTCTCGGATCTGGTGTGGCTGTGGCTGTGGCGTAGGCCGGCGGCTATAGCTCCGATTCGACCCCTAGCCTGGGAACCTCCATATGCCACAGGTGCGGCCCTAAGAATCAAAAAAAAAAAAAAAAAAAAAAAAAAGAATATTAGCACTTACCTTTATCTTTACTGACGGCTTAAGTTCTTTTTAAATTATGTAATTGTAAACTGTCCATTCCCTTAGAAGGCTTTTTGCGTTTTTTTTTTTGTTTTGTTTTTTGTTTTGTTTGTTTTTTTTTTTTTTTGCCTATGCCACAGCCACAGCAACACAGGATCCGAGCCGCGTCTGCAACCTACACCACAGCTCACGGCAACGCCGGATCGTTAACCCACTGAGCAAGGGTAGGGACCGAACCCGCAACCTCATGGTTCCTAGTCGGATTCGTTAACCACTGCGCCACGACAGGAACTCCGCTTTTTGCGTTTTAATCTTAAAATTGTGCCCTGGATGCCAAAATCCAGTGACAAGAACCTTTTCCAGCTTTGGGTATTTCGGCTACATTCCAGGTCTGTCACTGTTACCTCTCCCTCCTCCTCCTCTTGTTCTTTTTTACTTTTTTTTTTTTTCTTTTCTTTTTAGGGCCCCACCTGTGGAAGTTCCCAGGCTAGGAGTTGGGTCTGAGCCATGTTTTCGACCTACGCCACAGCTCATGGCAATGCTGGATCCTTAACCCACTGGGCGAGGCCAGGGATTGAACCTGCGTCCTCATAGACACTAGTTGGGTTTGTTGCCACTGCGCCACAACTGGAACTCCTCCCTCTTCCTTTTTCGAACACAGTGATAAAAATCCCCAGTGGTCCCACAGCAGGTCTCACACATGAATGTATGTTTTGCATCCAGTTCTGTCTCTGAAAGGACAGAATAAAACACAGGTGATGGAGTGCAGGCAGGCGACGGCCAGCTTCACACATGGCCTTGATGCTGAGGCTTTGCCGTGGTGAGTGTTTGAACCACCGCAGCCCGGGAATAAATGACAGCCCCACCCGTAGTGGGCCTTGTCAGCTCTGGGCCTGCCTCTGCACACGTCTGCCCCTCGGAAGCTGGCATGTACTGGTTTTGGTTGACGGGTGAATAATTCCGTCTTCAGCCTGGGGAAGAAGTGGAAGTGGGCTCCCCCAGCCCATTCTGACATCCTGATAAAAGGTGGCATGCCCCGCTTCCCGCGAAGCACAACCAAGAGCTCATGATGTGCTCTTTTGGGCTGAGGGTGAGGCACGTTTGTGTCAGAAGAAGGAAGTCATTTTAATTTGAGTTGTCGTCGTCTTTTTTTTATGGGCCATGCCCATGGCATGCAGAAGTTCCCCAGCCAGGGTTCAAACCTGGGCCGCAGCAGCGACACCACCAGCTCCTTAACCGTGGCCACCAGGGAACTCTAGTTTGAATCTTTTTGAAGGCTTAAGAATGTTTTGGAGTTCCCTTTGTGGCTCAGCGGTTAATGAACCTGACTAGGATCCATGAGGATGTGGGTTCGATCCCTGGTCTTGCTCAGTGGGTTAAGGATCTGGTGTTGCCGTGAGCTGTGGTGTATGTTGCAGATTTGGCCTGGATCCCACGTGGCTGTGGCTCTGGTGTAGGCCGGCAGCTGTAACTTCGATATGACCCCTAGCCTGGGAACTTCCATTTGCCGTGGGTACAGCCTAAAAAGCAAAAAAAAAAAAAGAATGTTTCCATTTTTCCCCCAAAGCTGTGAAAGAACTAAGGGAACTGTGCAGCCATAGCCTTAAGGAATAAGGGTTTTCACCTGTGGGTTGGCTGCTACAAAACTCAGCAAAGGGCTTCTGGGGGTTTTTTTGGTGCCGTCTCGCCAGGATTGGAGTAGTTTAAATCTTATGTTTCCCCCCACCTCTTCTATGTTTCAGATGACAGAGGGGCGTTCCACATTTGGTAATAGTTTGGCTTTTCAATAGTTTGAGTTTGATTCTCAACTTCTCAACTTCGTTTCATTTTGGAGAAATAATAGTACTGCAGTGATGAGAAAGATGTGCAGGGTGAAAAGCCTGCTTTCATGTAATCCTGTGGATTGAGGCGCTCTTAGTTTTAAATAAAAACGTGAGTACAGCAGGGCATAGACTTGTTTGTGTTTTTTAGGGCTGTGCCCATGGCATATGGAGGTTCCCAGACGAGGACTCGATCAGAGCTGCAGCTGCCGGCTTGCACCACAGCCACAGCCATGCAGGATCGAAGCTGTGTCTTCGACCTACACCACAGCTCACAGCAACGCCGGATCCTTAACCCACTGAGCGAGGCCAGGGATCAACCTGCCTCCTCGTTAACAGTACTCCCATAGCCACTTGTTAATCAGCATTTTGGTTCCGAAATATCTGGGGAATGTGTCAGCTTTCTGCGGGCTCTGGACGATGTTGGTGCTGTTTGCGGATGTTGCGTAGGAAACAGCCCCCACCCCATACAAGGGCCCTGAGCTGTATGGCCCTAAAAAACAAACAAACAAACAAAAAACCAAAAAACAGCGCTTGAGGAGTAACATGTATCATGTTAGAGAAGCAGGCTACAAAACCCTATGCCTTGCTGTATACTGAGGTTGTTATTTAAAACTAAGACATAGGGCATCTGCCCAGAAACCTACCACTCCCGGTTACTCTGTTTCTAATGCCTGCACTGCTTACCTCCAGGGAAATAACATGACTTAAGAGAGTACCGTGGAGGAGGGAGTGAGGGTGGATACTCCTAGAATCTGGAGCGCTTCAATCCACAGGATCGCACGAAAGCGGGCTTTGCACCCAGCATCTTCCTCATCGCTGCCGCTCGAGGCAACACAGGATCCTTAACCCACCGGGAAGCCAGGGCTCGAACCCACATCCTCATGGATACCAGTCGGGTTTGTTACCACTGAACCATAATGGGAACTTTGCAAGAGTTTTAGATGCCAAAAGCTCACAAAGTTTTAGTAAGTCTATCTCATGTGGTTTTGATTTTTTTTAATTATAAATGTTATAAATCCAAATCGTCTCTCCTTTTGAAGAAAATCAATGATGCCTTCTGGGTGACTATGCTGGGCTTCTAAGTACCCCACCCCAGAACCTTCCAGGGAGCTGGGGGTGGGGACCCAGGGGATGCTGGCTGCTCCCCCTGGCCGCCTGGCTCCCCGTTGGCGCTGCATGTCCCAGCCCCTTTGGGTCTCTGCCTGGTGGCTACAGCATCCACAATCCACGTCTGTTTTCCTGGCCAGGGGAGGAGGGAAGGGGTGGTACCAGATGTTTCTGCCCCTTTGATGGTGAGACAGAGCTTCCCTCAGAAGCCTGCAGCTGGCATGTTTCTGCCCCGTCAGGACAGGCACGGCCACCCAGTGGACCCCGACTCTGAGTGTGGACCCACCGTGGAAGGAGCAGGGCTGTCACCTCACGGGTGATCCCTGCTCGTAGGGGTAGAGAGCGGCTCCTCCAAAAGATGGATGGGGGCCCCGGGGGGACTGGGGACTCAAGCGAGGCCCTCAAGGAGAGGCCAGGTTTGGAGAGGCAGCACAGAGAGCACTTACTTGAGGGCTGGCTGTCGAGGAGACCAGCGTGGTGTGGCCGTGGAGCCGGACACTCGGAGAGGGGGTGTGGGCCCCAAGCGGGACAGGAAGTACCCACACCAGAGGCTGCCTGGCGTGGGGGGGTGTGGGTGGGGCTGTTACACGGATGTGACTTGCCTTTGCAGATTTTTTGGGGGGCGGGGGGAGGCTGTTGTCTCATCAGGGTTTAAAAACAAAATGATGCCAACATTTGAGGCCATAGGGAGAGTACTTGTAAAAATCCAGATCTCCAGCTTCTTTAACAGAAAAACCACTGGAAAATCTGCCCGAACGGCATGTTAACTTCCCCCGGTGTAGCGGCCAGCGCTGGGTGGTGGCTGCACCCTCGGCTGGGAGCATCCTGCTGCGGCCCCGGCCCCCTCCCGCCCCTGTGTGCACTGGTGTGTGCAGCCTGGAGCGTCCTGCACTCTGCATGCTGCTCGTTAGGCCCTGCCAGCTGCACCCTGACCACTGTCTCTGTCCCTGTGGGCGGCAGAGCCCACACCTGCTGGACCCTGTCCTGGTTCCCAGACTGCTGTCCTCTCGTTTCCTCACGTGTGTGTGTGGGGAGCTCTCTGGGGGCCTCCTTTATCACAGCACTAATCTCGTTCATGAAAGTTCCACCCTCGGAGTTCCCGCTTGGGCGAAACAGGATGGGCGGCATCCTGGGAGCACTGGGTCACAGGTTCAATTCCCACTCCAGCGCAGTGGGTTCAGGATCCACTGTTGCTGCAGCCGCAGCTTAGCTTGCAACTGTGGCTCGGATCCGATTCCTGGCCTGGGCAATCCGTGTGCCGAAGGGCGGCCAAAGAAGAAAAGAAAAAAGTTCCACTCTCATGATCAGTGCCTCCCATGGACCCCCCCCCCTCCTTGTACCATCCCATTGGAGGTTAGGTTTCAGCAGGTGACTAGGTGGGGGGAGGGGAACAAGCAGTCCGTCTGTGACAACAGCCCTGAAAAGGGTTTGCAAAAAGACAGCCCTTGTGGTGGGTGAGCTCATCCCTGTTTTCCCCGAATAAAAGGATGAAGGCTTGAGGGGAAGTGTGACTCAGAGGAAAGGTGAGGTAGGCTGGGCTGCAGGGCCCCCCTCTCCCCCGCAGCCCCTCTCCTGCGCTGCCTTGCAGCGGCCTTATCTAAAAGAACAAGCACGGTGTCTTTGAAATAGCAGAAGGCTGGGAACGTCCATTAAAAATAAACAGCCGTGTGTTCCGACGGGCGGAGACGCTTTGTTCTTGGGTCCAGCAGGTCCTCTTCCTGTTTCTGGGTTGCCTGTCGGTCTTTCACTTGCCGTTTCACTTTGAAAACTGCAGCATCAAATACTTCCAGTCATCCCCATGGACACGGCGCTTAGATGGTCCCACCGCTCATTTTCCAAAGATGCAGGAGCAGAGGGTTGGCCTCTGGGCAGAACTGGGCGCCCAGACGGGTGGGAAGCCTGCCTGCTTCCGCCCGACAGCTCGCAGTCCTGGTACCGCCGATTTGAAAGAGGGCTGCGGTGTGCCTCCCATGGGAGAGATGAAGGGGGCCTTTCCACAAGACCCCCGCTCTCCCGGCCATTGGTTCCCTCTCTGTTCATGCTTTCCAGAGACCTTGCCCGCCACGTGCGTGTGTGTCGCTGGCACAGGAGCGGAAGAAACTAAGTCGTGATGGGAATTTTATCCTCTAGGAGAGGCCGGTCTTGCTGGGGGGCCGGCAGGCAAAGCAGGCAGCGGCTCTGAGTGCCAAGGCTCCAGGGTCCTGGCGAGGCCTAGGCCCACAGGGGAGGGGTCGGTAGGGCCCAAAAGGATGATGGCGATAGGGGGTCCAGCCTAATGGAGGTGGGGGGTGTGAATCCAGGGGGCCCGGCCAACGAAGCCTGGAGGCAAGTCAGACCTTTCCCTGGGGAGAAAGGACAATGGCTTCTTGGTTGCAGGCCTGTGATGCTTGGGCAGGGCTCATGGTATCCAGACCAACACGGCCTGTTCTGCGTGGTGATGGAGACGTGGTTCAGCACGGCGGCTCCACTGGGCCTGCGCGACCCGCCTCCTGTGTTGCTTGCGTTGCCGTGTGAGACAGGGGGCTGCCTGCGTCTTGCCGAGGCGATGGGTTTTACAGGGCAGGAGGCTGAACTGGGATTTTATTTTATTAAGAAAATTCTTTTGGGGAGTTTCCCTCGTGGCTCGGCAGTGAATGAATCTGACTAGCATCTATGAGGATGCAGGTTTGATCCCTGGCCTTGCTCAGTGGGTTAAGGGTCCGCATTGCCGTGAGCTGTCATGTAGGTTGCAGATGTGGCTTGGATCCTGTGTTGCTGTGGCTGTGGTGTGGGCCAGCAGCTACAGCTCTGATTGGACCCTTAGCCTGGAAACCTCCATGTGCTGGGGGTGCAGCCCTAAAAAGCAAAAAAAAAAAAAAAAAATTATTGATTTGCAATGTTGTACCAATTTATGCTGTACAGCAAAGGGACCCAGTCATGCGTATATATACATTCCCTTTCTTATATTGTCTTCTATCCTGGTCTATCCCAAGAGACTGGCCAGAGTTTCCTCTGCTCTACAGCAGGACCTCATTGCTTATCCATTCTCAGTCTCATGGTTTGCATCTGCCAACTTCCAACCGGGATTTTAGAGGTGTTTTGTTTCCTTCAAGTTCCATAGGAGGGGTAAGGACTGTCTCATACCTCACCCTTTGTGTGGAACAATCAATTAGGGTGATTGCTTTGTCCCCCAGGGTTTTTTAATTCCTGCAGACTTTCTGGGGTGTTACAGTTGGGGGGGTCGCTGCTGACACCTAGTGGCCAGACACTGGGATTGCCGCTCATAGACATCCTGTGGTGCAGGGCTTGGCCGCCACTGCAAAGGGCTGTCCAGCCCGCATGCCCCAGTGCCACGGTGGAGAACTGTGTGGGGTCCTGTCGTCGGGCTATCCCGTGTGTCATCTGCCAGACCTTTATCTGGTTTCTGGGTCTGAGCTGTTTTGGGTGATGCTGCTGTGGTCCTTCTTGTAGGGCCTTTTGGTGAATGTACATGCACACGAATGACTTGTAGTAATTCCCTCTGTTTCCCCAGGTGGTTGTGTTGATTTATGCATCTGCTCAGTACACAGCAGTTGCAGGGCTTCAAAGCAGCCCAACTTCCTTTGACAGGTGGAAGGATAACGAAAATGTGGCGTATACATATGAAGGAATAGTGGCATGAAAAAAAGGAAAGGGTGGGAGTTCCCATTGTGGCTCAGCAGCAACGAACATGACTAGTAGCCATGAGGATGCGGGTTCGATCCCTGGCCTCACTCTGTGGGTTAAGGATCCAGCGTTGCCGTGAGCTGTGGTGTACGTCGCACACTCAGTTTGGATCCCAGGTTGCTGCGGCTGTGGCGAAGGGCAACAGCTGCAGCTCCCATTCAGCGACCCCTGGCCTGGGAACCTCCATATGCCATAGGTACAGCCCTAAAACGCACAAAAAAACAACAGTGCTACACATCCCAGAAGCTCAAGTGCTCTAACCAGACTCAGGAGGGCTGTCCTCTGTGAGTCCCCTTACACGAGGTGTCCAGAGTCTTCAAGTTCATGGAAACAGAAAGCAGAGTGGTAGTTGCCAGGGGCTGGGGAAATGTTTGATGCGTATGATGTCAGTTTTGCAAGATGAAGTTTCTAGAGATCAGTTATACACAGTGTAATTCCGGAGAACGCTGCTGCACTGTACACTTAAAAATGATTGAGGGTACTGGGGACCCAAAGGGAACAGGTGTGGGGGCGGGATGGACAGGAGGTTGGGATTGGCATATGCACCCTGAGGTCTAGGCAATGACTGGCCAACGGCAACCTGTTTTCTAGCACAGGGCGCTCTACTCAACATTCTGTGATCATCTATGCGGGAAAAGAATCTGAGCAAGCATGGATGTGTGGCCATGGATCGCCGAAGCACTTTGCCGCCCAGCACAAAGGATCACAACCTTGTAAATCAGCTCTACGCCAATAGAACCTCCGAAAAAAGTGAAAGGAATGGTTGAGGGTGAACGTTATAAGGGGTTTTTTTAAAAGCGCAATGGGAAAAAGACGAGAGTTGTAGCTGCTCTTCCCCTGCAGGCAAGCTGGTGTTTGCCGGGGGCACGGAGCTCCTTTCCAGCTTGGGTGCAGCTGTGTGCAGGGATCCCTGCCTCTTCCCTGTGGGGCTCCGGGGGAGCCGAGGCGCCGAGGGTGTCCTGGATTAAGGAGATGGTACAGGACCTAGAGCTTCTGCACGTGTGGGGGTGGGGCCACAAGGGAGAATTGGGGGTCCTGGGGCGGGGAAGGAGTGCCTCTGAAAAGCCACGTCCAGCCAGGGGAGCAGGATGGATGGAAGGGTGCCTCTGGGGAGTCAGGGATGTGTGGCGATGGGACGTGTGGACCAGGTCAAGGCCAGGGGGCGCCCCTGCAGCACTTCCGTCCTCTGACAGCTTCCGCTTTGGCCCCAATCTAATGCGCCATTCAGGGGTAGAGATTCTAGAAGATGTGGTGCCATTTTGACCAAGAGGACAGGACCCAGTGCTGTGCCTACATGGTAAACAGCTGACCTGTGTGGTGTACATTTCAAAGGGCCACCTGGCGAAATAGGCATGCTGCCTTTTTTCCTTTGGCTTGATTGTACATCCACAGTATTTAACCCATGGCATTAAATAAAAAAATGTAGAGGAGGATGGTTGGCTTATAACGTGTTCGTGTCAGGTGCACAGCAAGGGTCATCAGTTGTGCATATACCAGTTCCTTTTCAGATTCTTTCCCGTAGAGGTTATTGCACAGTTTTGAGTAGATCTCTCTGTGCTGTAAGTAGGTAAACCATGACATATTCTCAAGAGGTATTTGTGTCTTAGCCTGAGAACCTAACTGCCACTTAAATTGTGTGTGTGTGTGTTTAATGGCAGAAATGTGGTCTGGTTTCCACACAATCTGCTTAGGCTAAACATTTGTAAAACACCCTATTTATAAATTGCAACTCTGCATTTTAGAAGTTCTCTGTAAGGCTATAGCAGCTGATCACAGGAAAAAGGAAGCTAAGGTAGGTTTAGAATGAACAGTAAGAACGACTAGGATAACTGAGCTTGGGGATTTATTTCTCCCCAAACAATGCTGTATAAAATGACTCAGAATCCACTGTACCTCGGTAGCCGGGAGCGCTGTAAGTGAGGCAGCTTCCTTTACCCTTACGCTACAGTTTCCTATAGAGAGCGGAGCAGCCTTCGTCCCTGAGCCCAGGAGCCTCACCTGGGTTTGTGGTCCTGATTTAGACACCAGCAAATCATAAATAAAATGACTGCTAAATATACTTGTGTAATATGTCTGAATTTTCAGAATATTTTCAGAGTCGTCTCACTTTTATTCTCCTGATGGTCCTGGGTTGTAAGACAGATCGTCCGGTTACCGTTGTTTGGAGTGACAAAACCAAAACCAAGAAGACCTTAGCAACCCTCCCCATGTTGTGTCGTGAGGTGGTAGTGGGGAGTGTCACGTCTTGGATCGCCCCTCGTTCTTTCCAACCTTCCCTGATGCTCAGCCCCTCCCCGCACCCTGAAGCGTCTGTGCCGCCGGCCCCTCGCACGCCTGCTCACCGCCTGCGTCTCTGCTTGTCACAGGGAATTTCTATCCATCAGGGTCCGGTTGGGTGGCAGAAAGCGTTCGGTAGTTTGAGCAAGGACCACTTAATACAAAGCAGGATTCGGCCGACTGGCCAAACACCAACACACCCCTTCTGTCGTGCCTGTTGGTCTAGGATGGGCAGTTGCCGTGGCGACCAGAAGGCTCTGCAAAGCCTTGGATAGTTAGCTCATGGCTCTGGAAGGAAGACTTTGCTGGCCCCCGGTGTTGAAAATTAGTAACTATTAACAGATGATTACTTATTATCCACTTCTCTAGTAGTGATTAACTAGCACTTCCTTCGGGGGTAAAGAGGTTGCAAAGAAGGCAGGAATAGCAGCTGTGAGGAGCAGCCACCACCTCCAGGGATGGGGCAGATTGCCTGAAGAGGAGGAGAGAGGTGCCCCCCTCCCCCCGCAGGCTGAGATTCAGATCGGCATGCAGCGGGTGTGGCCCTAGTCTGCTGGATGGCAGAGGAAGTCCCTGAGCACCACAGGGTCACTGGCTTGCTGGTAGGAAGCCTGCCCCTCGTGCAGAAACTCCCTAGGCAGCTGACCTGGATGCTGGAGGACATGGATGAGAAGCTGGCTGGTGTGCCAGTGGAACCCCGGGAAGCCATTTGGAGGGATTGCTTCGAAAACCAGGCAGGAAGCTGCCCGCAGGCTGCCTGTGGAGCTGGTTAGGGAGTGGCTGTGGGGTCAGCTACTGCCTGATGTACAGGAGGAAGCAGGCAGAATGTGGAAGGGAAGCCCTTCCTCCTCCAGTGTCTCCCCAGCGCCCTCTACTGACGATGCTCAGGGTGGTGCATGACCAAGCACTGTTCACAGGTCCGGCCGTGATGGTTGGGTTTGCAGTTAAGAGGCGCTGCATGCCAGCCGGCCGGCGTACTGCATTGCCAGTTAAGTGCACTGCCAGCTGCTGTAGGGTTGGAATGGGATTATAACTTCGCTCACCAGGCAGGCACTAGTGTTCAGAAAATGCTCCCCGAAACTGCTCCTTTCCGGGCTGGCCGGTGTTCTCTGGAGCGCTGTGCTGACCTGAGGATCAGGACGCTGCAGGGCTGAGGCCCTAGCCCTCGCCCCTGCTGGACAGGAGGCATGTGCCTCGGGTTGTTCCTGCCCCAGGGAGGCCACCTGGGTTCTTGGTCTTGGTGACGGCCCCTCCGGTGGTTCCCGGTCTCCGTCTGCCTGAGTCTGGGCTGCCACGGTGGAGCCCCCGATGCCGACACCCTTCCTTCTCTGTGTCTTAAAACCTCTCCTTGAGCAGAAGGCTTGTTTTCTGGTTCTTTTGGGACTTCCGGGGGCTCACTGCAGCCTCCACCGCCTCCAGGTCTTCACACGTCCCACTGACCTGCCCTGTCCGTTGGCCTGGCTCTGTCCCCTTGTCCAGACCACACCTGACGTTCTTGCCCTTAGGTTAAGGCCGCATGTCCTCCAGCCCTCACTTGAGGGAGGGGTGAAGGGAGTGTGTTAGCATCCTCAGAGCACACCCTTAGGTCCATTTTTTTTTTTTTTTTTTTTTTTTTGCTTTGCTTTTTAGGGCTGTACCCATGGCATCTGGAGGTTCCCAGGCTCAGGGTCAAGTTGGAGCTCCAGCTGCTGGCCTATGCCACAGCCACAGCCATGCAGGATCTGAGCCGCATCTGTGACCCACACTGTAGCAGCTCATGGCAACGCCGGATCCTTAACCCACTGAGTGAAGCCAGGGATCCTAGTCGGATTCGTTTCTGCTGTGCCACGAGGGGAGCTCCAGAGCCTTAGGTTCTTAAACATGGAACTAAATACCAGCATGCTCCTCTGAGTCCAAGTGTATGAGGTGAGATTTTTGGTTTACTAGAATTTTCTGCATATGGGGTGGTTATTTTTTCTTGATTAAAAAAATTTTTTTTTAAAATTATAGTTGATTTTACAATGTTCTATCAGTTTCTGCTGTACAGCAAAGTAGCTCAGGCATACCTATATATACATTCTTTTTCTCATGTTCTCTTCCATTAAGTTCTATCACAAATGATTGGATTTTTTTTTTTTTTTTTTTTTTTTTGTCTCTTTAGAGCTGTACTTGTGGCGTATGGAGGTTCCCAGGCTAGGGGTCGAACTGGAGCTGTAGCTGCTGGCCTATGCCACAGCCACAGCCATGCCAAATCTGAGCCGTGTCTGTGATGTATACCATAGCTCACAGTAATGCTGGATCCTTAACCCACTGAGCGAGGCCAGGGATTGAACCTGTGACCTCATGGAAACTAGTCATACTGGTTTCCACTGAGCCAGGACGGGAATTCCATTTTCTTGATTTTTGATGTATTTTTTGTCAGCCCTGAGGAAAGAAATTGCAAGAAACGGTGGAAATTTTATTGGTTTGAGATTGGTACCTAGACTTTTCAATTTGTACACTCTTCTTTTCTTTTCTTTTCTTTCTTTCCCCCCTGGCCTTGCCTGGGGCATGTGCAAGTTCCCTGGTCTGGGATCAAACCCTCGCCACAGCAGCGACCCAAGCTGCTGCAGTGGCAATGCCAGATCGAGCCTTCACCTGCTGCTCCACAGCAGAAGTCCTTGTACACCCTTCTCAGCGTATACACTGAAGATCTGAAAAACCCAGGGAGTCAGTTCTTTTCTAAGCAGATACACCATTGACTTTCTAGCTTTAAATGTGGAGGCTGCTTTTCCTTACGAGGATATCAGGTGTGAGTGCCTTCGGATGTCGATAAGCTCTGATACGATAGGTTCACCCGCTCACCATATGCATGCTCGAATTTCCAGTTTTTTGAGGCACATTCATGGCACATTATGAAGGAAACTGGACTTGCCAGGGCCGGGGACAGGAAGAGCCAAGATCAAGGAGTGGTGTTTCTTTAGGAAGTAAGTCGACTAAAATCCATGGGAATAGAGGTCATTTTATTTTTTAATTTATTTTTGACTATGGCATTGTCGATTTATGGTATTGTGCCCATTTCTGTTGTACAGCAGAGTGACCCAGTCATACACACACACACACACACACACACACACTTATTCTTTTTCTCATATTATCTTCCACCATGGTCTGTCCCAAGAGACTGGATAGAGTTCCGTGAGCTGTGCAGCAGGACCTCATGGAGAATCCATTCTAAATGGCATAGTTTGCATCTACCAACCCCAACCTCCCCATGGAATCAAAGTAATTTTAAATGTTCAAGACGCTGGCTGCACTGGGACTCCAAATTGCCATTGTGTATGTTTGATATTGAGTAAAAAGTACGATCCCCATGGGAGGTGAAGCTGATCCTCAGGACAGACAGAGCCTCCTGGAATTCTGTATTCCACTCTTTCCTGGTTGTATCACAAAAGAACCAGTGGACAGTTTCACCTCTTTTTTTTTTTTTTTCCTTTTTAGGGCCACACTTGAAGCATACGGAGGTTCCCAGGCTAGGGGTCGAATCAGAACTGCAGCTGCCAGCCTGCACCACAGCCCTGGAAACCCAGGATCCTTCATTGAGCGGTGCCAGGGATCGAACCTGCATCCTCATGGACACTATGTTGGGTTCTTAATCTGGATTTCCTCCTTAAACCTGTTTCGGAAGCTACTGCAAAACTTGAACTCCCAAGAGACTTGATAAAATCTCCGTCGGGCTTGTAACAGAGGGACACGGACCAGAGACGACTGCAGGCTCAAGTCTGAACACATGTGGGTGGGGGTTTTCCATTTTCGATGGGCTTCTCTGTTAGCAGGTGGCCTCTCCGATTCTGTCACAGTGGGGCTCTTTTCCTGGATGAGTGGACTTTCTTTTCTGAAGCAGCAGAGCTCAGGGTGAGTGCATATGCGAGTCAGACCAAGCAGCCTGAGGAGGTGACATGAGACTAGTCCCGGCTCATCCAGGTTGTGCTTTCTCATTGCCTTCTTCTCTGGGTGACGAGGTGTAACTGCTACGTCACGGCTGTGACGCGTGGCCTTGGAGACACAGTATCGGACTCAGTGTACTTCTTCCGCCCTTGGTTTTGACCTCTGGGTGTTGCGAGTTTGCACATCACTGGCGCTCTTCCTCGGAGCATCACCTGTAGGTCTCTTCCTGTGGCCCTCGGCGTTCACCGCCCACACGGTGTCCTCAGAGCTTCCGTCCCAGCTCATAGAGCCCTTGCATGGGTATCTCTTCTCTGCCCCTTGCCGGTTTGAGCGCTCGTTTCTGTCCCGTACAAAGACAAAGAATGTTGCCTTGGCGTGTTGTTCTTGGGCAGAAAATCGTCTCATGTCCTCCTCCGGGGTGGAGCTGCCAGACGTGTTTGCTGGGACACCAAGGCGGCGCCCCCACTGCCGTGCCCGCCTCCTGGGGCCCCCGCTGCCTACAGGAAAGCATCCCAGCTCACAGTCAAGGTCAGGGGGCTGAGCTTCCTCTTTCTGCCCTTATCTCAAACGCTTCCCTGCCAGAGCTTTCCACTCCGCCGGGCTGACATTCCTGGGACGAGCCCGGCTTCCTGCCCCTGCCCTGTCTTCCTGTCGAGACGCCCCCACTGTGGCATGTCCGCCTCCGTCGGGGTCTGTGGCCCAGAGGCTGAGCTGAGCCTGGCCCCTGCACCCTCCCTGCCCTGGCTTTGGTTCCTTCTAACACACTTCCTTCCAGTGCACGTCCTGTCTCCTAGGAGAATAAGGCTCTCTGGTCTTTGTGGGTGGGTGCCTCGATACCTTTTGTTTCGTTGGTCATGCCTGTGGCGTGCGGGAGCTCCCGAGCCAGGGATCGAACCCAGGCCACAGTAGTGCCAACGCCGGATCCTTAACCCATGGAGCCACCGGGGACTCCCATCCTTGATATCTGTGATATCCGTTCAATGAAGCATGAGAATTTCGTCCCCAAACGACTTTCACTGACTCCCCACTGCCCCTGCTGTTTCTAGAGGCGATACTTCCATAAGAGCAGCAAGGCAGCCTGCACATTTTGGGATGCTTACGTCTTAATGGGGCCACCCACATAAAACAGGGTTTTCTCTCTGTAGGTGGTGCGCGCACTGGCCTCGTGGCTGTGGGGTCATTTGCCCCACCTGCGTGCCTTTTTGTAAAAGGACTTTTTTCGGAGCTGCAGCAAGCGGTGCTGAGGACTTTGCCTGGTCCCTGTGGGACGGAACCCCCCTCTTTGGGGCTCCTGAGCCGTGCAGACGTTAGGCAGTTGCCTCTGCTGGTTGCAGTGCCAAGCCCTGTCCTGACTGGGCCATGCAGGGCACGGTGACCAAACTCGCATCCATGCCTGAAGTGCACGAGGCCCTGAGAAGGGCTGGCAGGCTGAGCCTTTATTCTGTGAGAGTGGTGCCCGCTTTAGATTTGCTCTGCACCACGGTCAAACCTAGTTCATGCCTCCCGAGGTGAGACGGGTGATGGGGTGGGATTGCAGAGCGGAGATTCTCAAAGCTGCTGCTCCTTTTCCAACTGTTTTCGCCAGGAGCACAATAAATGTCAAGCGGACACTTTCTCTTGGCATGGACGCTGGGGCGGGGAGCAGCTCCTTTTACCTCCCAGCCCCAGAGTTATTTGTGCTGGGCATGCAGGTGAGGTGTGGCTGGGGCGCCACAGGTGGGTGCCTGGGCAGGCGGTCTTCGCTGACTTCGGAGGAGGAGGAGGGTTGGACAACCTCACGGACGTGGGGAGGCCACACCGCATTCCCTGTCCTGCGTGCTGAAGCCAGAGTTCCCGGTCGTGCTCTGTGGGCACTTTTGGCTAAAAATTGTTAGGAACATGGCAGTTCCTGTGCGGTGCAGTGGGAACAAATTTGATTACTATCCATGAGGTCCAGCGGGTTCGATCCCTGGCCTCCCTCAGTGGGTTGAGGCTCCAGCATCGCCGTGAGCTGTGGTGTGGGTCACAGGCATGGCTCGGCTCTGGCGTGGCTGTGGCTGTGGTGTATGCTGGCGGCTGTAGCTCTGATTCGACCCCTAGCCTGGGAACCTCCATATGCCGCAGGTGCAGCACTAAAAGCAAAAAAAAAAAAAAAAAAAAAAGGTTAGGGGGAGGGGTTCCCACTGTGGTGTAGTGGGAACAGTGGCACTGGGGCACAGATTCGGTTCCAAGGCCGGCACAGTGGGTTAAGGATCCGGTGTTGCCGTAGCTGCAGTTTAGGTGGTGACTTTGGCTTGGATCCATCCCTGGCCACGGAACTTCACATGCCACAGGGTGGCCAACAACAAAAAAAGTGTTAGGGGAGTTCCCTGGTGGCTCAGCATGTTAAGGATCTGGCATGGTCACCTCTGTGACTTGGGTTCCTGCTGTGGTGTAGGTTCAGTCTGCAGCCCAGGAGCTCCCATGTGCTGTGGGCGTGGCCAAAAAATGTGTTCGGTGTGCAGATGCTCAGGCCCACTCTGGACCCGCTGAATCAGAGCCACATTGTAACGAAATGGGCCGTGTGTCTGCATGGTCCACAGGCCTGTAGGTGTCTTCAGGGTGGGAAGCTGCATCTTTGAAGCAGGTAACGGAGTTTCTGTGGGTAGTACTTGCTCCACGGGTATTTACTGAAGGAGTACATCCAACCCCCCGCTCAGGCATCCAGCCGCTTTCATGCACTCGCACCCCCAAAGCCCTTCCCTCGAGACGTCTTGGCAGTAGTTACTGGACCTAGCGGTGATCTGGTGCCTGCTGGCTGTGCAGGGAGACTTCTGTGCTCTCGGGTTTTACCTTCAGAAGTGGCAGGTCCAGCGCTTTGGTGCGGTGACAGACACGCACTGCCTGTCACCTGCCACGGGAGTTGGTGGCCCGTGGGCCCTTGTTGGGGGACGGGTGCTGCCCTTCAGCCCACCCACGTCTCGACTGCTGGCCTTGGGTGGGGGTGCCCCCGAGGGACCCCAGCTGGAGCGGTGCCGAGGGTCCCGGGGGCCGTCTGCCACCCCCGACCCCCATGGCTCGTGCTCCCTAGCTCTTTGGTGCCCCCCCAGCCCTCTTTCTCTCTACCTCCTGCCTCTCCACCTGCCCCGTTTTCCAGCCCAGCTCTCCCTGTTGAGGCCCCAGCGTCCTGTCCTCAGCTCTTCATGGCCGTTTTCTTTTCTTTTCTTTTTTTTATTTTTAGGGCTGCCCCTGTGGCATATGGAAATTCCTAGGCTAGGGATCGAATTGGAGCTGCATCTGCAACCTACACCACAGCCAGCGCAATGCTGGATCCTTAATTCACTGAGCCAACCAGGGATCGAACCTGCATCCTCATGGATACTAGCCAGGTTCGTAACCTGCCGAGCCCCAGTAGGGACTCCCTCCTCAGATGCACTCTGCTGGTGGCCACCTGCTGGGAACCCCCCTCCCACCGCCAGCTGCCCCCTCCCCCACTGCTGGCTCCTCCCCCAGGGCGTGTCCGCACCTCTGCTCTGGGTGGGGGTAACCTTCACCTTGGCTCATGCGACTGAGTCTGTAATCTTGGCCAGGTGGGAACTTCTTTATGCTCTGTTATTACGCTGGGATACCGTTGTCTAGACGTTGAAACGAGCTGTTAATGTGTGGCTTCGTATTTTTGCTGCGAGTGGTCTTTTGGTTCATGGTGTGGGTTGCAGTGAGTAACTGCTCTATTTATTACCCTGAGAAGCGCTCAGCCGGCCTTGGCCCCAGGCGGAGACTTGAGGGAAAATACCACCAGGTCTCAGAACTGAGCCTGTAAATTGCTCGGTTTCCCGCTCTTTCATTACCAGAGGAGGGCCCTTTGCAGCCTGCACACTTTGTGAGGTGTGCAACGGAGTCTTAGGTGAGCCCTGGCACACAGGTGGGGCACTGACCTTTCCAACGGGCCACTGCTGCGTCCAGGGGCGTTCATCTTTGTCACTGGTTTTTCCTTGCAGTTTGTAAAAAGAATGGCTTTTTGGTGTCAACCAGGGGTTGGCAACTCTTCGGGGGTAACGAGCCAAGGAGTAAATATTTTTGGCTTTGTGGGCCAGATGGTTCCGTTGTTGCTCGTAGCCGAATAGCAAATGGGTGTGGTTGTATGCCAGTAAAATTTTACTTAAAAAAAAAGGCAACCGACCAGCTGTACACATGGCTCATGGGCCCTGCTTTGCCAAGTGGTGCTGTACAAAACACGATGGTGAATGGGTGGGTTACTTGAGGCTGAATTGGATTTTTACTCTATAGGGATAACTCGGTTAAGGATGTAAAGATAAAGATTTCTCAGGATGAAAATCGTAAAAAGTTGACATTCAAGCTTTTAGGGAGTCAGTCAGTACACACTGATACACATGTGTTTAACACGGAGGAGGGAGAAAAACAAATACCAGATATCACTTATTTGTGGAATGTAAAATACGGCACAGATGGGAGTTCCCATTGTGGCTTAGTGGTAACAATCCTGACTCCTGTCCATGAGGATGCAGGTTCGATCCCTGGCCTGGCTCAGTGGGTTAAGGATCTGGCATGGCCATGAGCGATGGTGTAGGTTGCAGATGCGGCTCGGATCTGGTGTTGCTGTGACTGTGGTGTAGGCTGGCAGCTGCAGCTCTGATTCAGCCCCAGCTGAGGAACTTGCATATGCCACAGATGCCACTCTAAAAAGACCAAAAAAATTAAAAAAAAAAAAAGGCACAAATGAACATATGTATAGAACAGAAACAGACTCAGACATAGAGGACAGACTGTGATTGCCGAGAGGGGAGGGTGTGGGATGGACAGGGAGTTTGGGGTCAGTATATGCAAACTATGACATTGAGACTAGGTAAGCAATCAAGCCCTACTGTACAGCACAGGGAACTCCATCCGATCACTTGTGGTAGAATATGATGGAAGGTAATAGGAGATAAAGAAAATATATATATTATATTATATATATATATATGACTGGGTCCATTTGCTGTCGAACAGAGATTTACAGAACATTGTTAATCAACTATACTTTAATAAAAATAAAGTTTACATTAGAAAAAAGCATTCAGTAGGGAATATTGTAACATGAACAGCAGGGTGTAATAACCTTGGACTGTCATGAATGAATTAGGGTAATATTTGCAGGGACACGGGGAAACTGGAGTCTTCACATGCAGATGGAAAGTGGTGCAGCTGCTTTAGGAGGCTGTCGGGCAGGTCCTTCAAATGTTCCCCGAGTTGCCCTATGGCCCAGCAGTTCTGCTTCTGGGTGTACACCCACGAGATTTGAAGACCCACCCTCACACCTGCACTTGGACGCCAGTGTTCATAGCAGCTAAATATCCGGAAAGTAAAAACAATTTACTTTGCTGTTACCAATGCATAAATAAGTAAAATGTGATCGGTCCGTATAAAGGAATAGCCTTGAGCTCTAAAGGGGAATGAAGCCCTGACACAGGCTACCATGTGGTTGCTCCTTGAGCACCTTGTGAGTGAAAGAAGCCGGACACAAAAGGCCACCTATTTATTGTATGATTCTGTGTATAGGAAATGTCCAGAATGGACAGATCTTGGACACAGAGTAGATGCGTGGCTGCTGGGGGCTGGGAGGTTTGGGAAGTGACCACTGATAGGCATGAGGTTTCTTCTGGGCTTGGGAAACTGCTCCAAAATGGGACGTGCTGGTGGTTGGACAGCACTGTGACGCTCCTAAAAAGCCGACCATTTACATTGATATGGCTGAATTGTGTGGCATTTGAATTACATGTAAATAAAGCTATTATGCGTCTCATTGCCAAGGGGGAGTGGGATGGATGGGGGGTTTGGGGTTCGTAGATGCAAAGTATGACATTGACAGTGGATAAGCAATGAGGTCCTGCTGTCCAGCACAGGGAGCTCTATACAGTCTCCTGGGACAGACTGTGATGGAAGACAATAGAAGAAAGGGGGGGAAAATATATATGTATATGACTGGCTCACTTTTGCTGTACAGCAGAAATTGGCGCAACATTGTACATCAATTATACTCTAATAAAAATACAAAAAAGTGAACTGTTAAAAAATACCTAGGTATGGGCTTCATGGGTGAGAACTAACTAGTAAATAGTAAAAGAAACAATAAAAATCTATCGTTACTGTTTGGATCAAGAAGATGCAGAAGATGGATCTGTATCTTGGATCCACTGCTTTTGCTGTTTGGTTTTTCTTTTAGGACCGCACCCACAGCACATGGACGTTCCCAGGCTAGGGGTGGAAACGGAGCTGCAGCTGCCAGCCTACACCACAGCCACAGCTTCAACGGACACCACAGCTCACGGCAAGGCTGGATCCTTCACCTGCTGAGCGAGGCCAGGGATTGAACCTGCATTCTCATGGATGTTAGTCGGGTTTGTTACTACTGAGCCACAAGGGGAACTCCTGCTTTCGCTGTTTTGAGCTGTCCAGCTTTCCCGCCCCCAGCCTTGCCGTGACAGAGCAAGTGAAGGATGAACTGCCGCCCCCCAATCTCCCCCCCCCCCCCCCCCCCCGGTGGCCGGTGGTGTTTTCCTGGCCGAGTTCTGGTCCCGAGTCTGCTCACAGGACACGCTTCTCTGTTGCAGATTGAAGAGGGAAGCAAAGCCGCGGCGGTGGGCAAGTTACTGGCTGGAGACGAGATCGTCGGCATCAATGACGTTGGTCTCTCGGGGTTTAGACAGGAAGCGATTTGCCTGGTGAAGGGGTCGCACAAGACCCTGAAGCTCGTGGTAAAGAGGTAAGACGTGGGCCTCATGCCTCGTTTACAAATGGAAGTGAGAAGAACAGCCCAGTGTGAGGTCTGCTCTGAGTCACGGCGGCATCTCTTACTTGGACCGAATCCTTCTGCGCGTGTCTGTCTGTCTGTCTTCCTTTCTCTCTCTGTATATATACACTTAAAAATCTACACGCTTAGAAATCTATCGCTTGGCTTGGTATGGATCCAGCATTAAAAATTTAAAACTTTGGGAGTTCCTGTCGTGGTGCAGTGGAAACGAACCCGACTAACATCCACGAGGTTGCAGGTTCAATCCCTGGCCTCGCTCAGCAGGTTAAGGATCCGGCATTGCTGTGAGCTGTGGAGTAGCTCGCAGATGTGGCTTGGGTCTGGCATTGCTGTGGCTCTGGCGTAGGCTGATGACAACACCTCCGATTAGACTCCTAGCCTGGGACCCTCCATATGCCGCAGGTGCGGCCCTAAAAAGACAAAAAAAAAAAAAAAAAAAAAAAAAAAATTTAAAACTTTCCTTCCTTTACTACTCCTGACTGTTTTTGATTATCAAGTGAACTTGAATATTCATATCATTTC
Source organism: Sus scrofa (assembly GCF_054392235.1). Classification (NCBI taxonomy): domain Eukaryota; kingdom Metazoa; phylum Chordata; class Mammalia; order Artiodactyla; family Suidae; genus Sus; species Sus scrofa. The sequence goes on from NC_139401.1 coordinate 9,691,398, forward strand.
CCTGGCAACAGGTAGGTAATTTTCTGGTAGTCAGAAAATTTATGCTTCAAATGAAGTGACATGTCATTGCCTGTCTTTTCCACAAGGTGGCAGCCTACCAGGCTTGGGGGTTTTATGCTAAAATAGTGTGATGGCAGGTTGACTTAAAAGGGAGCTAGCAGGTGTTTCTGCTGCTGTGCTGAGGTGGGGGGGGCATGCTCCTAGAAACAAAGTTGCTGAGAGGGGTTGGGAGGATTTGAAGGGGTTAGAAAGCGAAATTAGGTACATGATGCTTTTAGACACAGGAACTGACACGGTATTCTCAGGCATAGCAGAGGTGTTTGTGATGTGTTTTCATATAGAAATAATTCTCCACCTTGTGTTTTATAGTTGACCAAGGCATAGTAAAGCACTGACGTGGCCTCTTTTGAAGGATTAGGGCTGTCTTTCCAAGGTTGGAGGTAAATTTTAGAAAGTGAATTGACGTCAGCACTTTGATTTTTACTTCAGCCTTGGAGACATATTGCCCAAGGACTCTTTTCTTTTCTTTGGACCGATACAGCATCCAAGGCGGAGGTTCAGAAGGGAGGAAGTTAAAAATTGCATTCTTTGCCACATTCGTGGAGCAGCCTCCTTTTTGAGGGGCATAGGGTATCCTCCTTGTCAATCAGAAAAAGGAAGTCTCAGCCTGGCTGTTTGGGAGCCCTCTGGGGAGAGTGGAACATGAGTGGGGCCGTCCTGTTGTCGAGTTTCTTTGAGGTTGCCTTGCTGAGCCTCCTAAGACAGGACGCGTGACATTCTCAAGGGATTCGGTAGACATAGCGGGGCGCTGGTGAGTGGAGCCTGAGCCGCAGGATGGACGGGAGTGAGAAACCACCCCCAGGGATGATCAGCCAGCCCCCAGGCAAATGCGGTTCCCCCCCCTTCTGTCTCCTGTCCCATCTCCGTGATGGGGCTGCCTGACCCCCTGAAACACCCAGTCAGCTCTGGCTCATCGTCCTTCTCTCCTGGAGGGGAAATCAGGAGCTTAGCTGATGCTGAAAGCAGGCTCTCTCCAGAGAGCTGCTTGCTGCAGTGCCCGGTGCCCCAGGGCACACGAAGGACTGGGGTTTAGGGAATCAGATTGACTGAGCTGCCCTGATGGCATCATGGGAGGGTATATGAGGCTGACCCTGAGGTGCTGCTTCCGTAAAACCTGTCGGTATGACCCTGGCCAGCCTGGGGAGGCAGCAGCCAATCAACAAGCCATGGACACGTACTGGGGGGGGGGTGCAGAATCAGGACACAGGAATAGTTTCACCAGTTGCACCTAACAAGGTAAATGAAGTGTTGATCAATGTTGGGTCTTTTCCTAGGGTCCAGAAAAAGCAGGTGTGTGCAGGAAAGTTGGTTTAGTCATAACAGCGAGAAAGGAGGGAATTTGCATCCCAGTAGAGAGTTGGATGAAAGACAGCAATAGTTTCTAAAGTGAGAAGCGCACATAGGGAATGAGGGTATAAAAAAATGTTTAAGGAGTTCCCTTGGGGCTGAGCGGGTTAAGGACCTGCTGTGATGTGGGCTCCATCTCTGGCCCAGGAACTTTTCCTTGCTGTGAGCACAGCCCCCCCACCCCTCCAAAAAAAGATGTTTTAACTAGAAGTCTGCATGTTTACTTGAGAATGAGACACTAGATTTTGACCATCGGGCTGGCAGAGCGGTGCCTGCTGGTGGTGAGATGTGGGAGAAACAAGTGCTGATCTGAGAGAATGGGTTTGGCCACGTGTTTCAAAAAGGTCTGCCTTGGGCCGAGAATGTGATTTCTGGAATCCTAGGTGTTTCGCAGAAGGGCGCGACTCAAGTGAATTAGGGATCATGCATGCTGTAGTGTGCTGCTGTGACAAATGTGTCAGTGTTTGTCACCAACGAAAGGTGCCCCACCAAGTCCACTTGAGTAGGACATGTAAGAGCAGGTGCAGGACTACAGAACCCCCTTTTTCAATGTTTTAATTACGTTTATTTTGTATTTTATGGCCACACACGCAGCGTGTGGAAGTTCCCGGGCTAGGGGTCGAATTGGAGGTGCAGGTGCCGGCCACAGCCACCGCCACCGCCACGCCAGATCCAAGCTGCGTCTGCCACCTACACCACAGCTCATGGCAACCCTGGACCTGAGCCATCTCTGCCACCTGCACCATGGCTTATGGCAACGCCAGATCCTTAACCCACTGAGCAGGGCACGGGATTGAACCTGTATCCTCACAGACACTATGTTGGGTTTTTAACCCGCTTAGCCACGGCAGGAACGCCCAAAAGGATTAGTTTTTAACTGTGGTAAAAAAAAAACACACAGCAGAAAACTTACCATCTTAACCATGTTTCAGTTTACAGTCCAGTTGTGTATTATTTTCATGATAAAAAAATCCCAAGTTCATTGCGTTTTTAAAGAGGAGTCTTTGGGGTCCGCTGTGCCTGTGTTCATGGGAGGCGGCTGGAGGCTGGGTCCCCAGGTAGGGCTCAGCTCCGTTCTGTTCTGGGCGGTGCCCCAAAAGGTTTATTTATTGCCCGGTGATCCAAACAGAAAATTGCCCTGAGGGTGGCTGTTGGCATGCCTGCTACGGTTTACTCTAAGAGAAAGACTTCATTCGGTATTTATTAGCGCTCTGAGTACCACACGAACATGGTAAAGCCCCCCTTTGAAAAGAGAAGGGGGTGCAATCCATAAACCTTCCTCCCAGCCCCCCCTTTTGCTTTTCCAGAGAGCCGCAGTGTGACCAGCGCCTCTTGACTTTCCTTGTAGAGACGGGCCCGTGCTCGTGTGTGTACCTGCAGAGACGGAGGTGGCGGTGTCCTGATCTCCTGCGTGCACTGGAGTCTGACCCACGACCTCTCTTCATGAGCTCGTGGTGCTCCACAGTCTAGACTCCAGGCTGTGTGTCTAACTGATCCTCTGGCACGCGTCCTTGCGGTGCTTCTGGTGTGTTCCTACATCAGACAGCGCCGCAGGCTGGTGCCTTTATACCCGGGTCCGCGTGTGTGTGTGCGCGCGCAGACCCTCACGATACATTCTTACCGTGGGGGTTTTGAGGCAGAAGGTCTGTGCATTGCGGAGCTTGTTCTTGTGTGTGCGCATGCACATCTTTTTTTTTTTTTTTAAGGCTGTACCTGCGGCATATGGAGGTTCCTAGGCGAGGGGTCCAAGGGGAGCTGTAGCTGCTGGCCTACACCCCAGCCACAGCAAAGAAGGATCCAAGCCAAGTCTGCGACCTACACCGCAGCTCGTGGCAGCGCCGGATCCTTCACCCACTGACGGAGGCCAGGGATCAAACCTGCTTTCTCGTGGATGCAGGACAGATTGGATTCCACGGAGCCACGATGGGAACGCCAGTTTGTTCATTTTTGTGGGCTTTGTGCACGTGATAGGTGACAGATGATGTTATTGTTTATTTTTTTATTTTTTTATTTTTTTTTGTCTTTTTGCTATTTCTTGGGCCGCTCCCGCGGCATATGGAGGTTCCCAGGCTAGGGGTCAAATCAGAGCTGTAGCCACCGGCCTGCGCCAGAGCCACAACAACACAGGATCCAAACCACGTCTGCAACCTACACCACAGCTCTCAGCAACACCAGATCGTTAACCCACTGAGCAAGGGCAGGGACCGAACCTGCAACCTCATGGTTCCTAGTCAGATTCGTTAACCACTGCGCCACGATGGGAACTCCGATGTTACTGTTTAAATGGGCATTTCTGTCATTGAGCGAGTGTTATTGGGCATCATTCCATAGGTTTAGAAGCTCCTTTTGAACTGGAGGAATATACTTAAGGATATAAAAATGGAGTTCCCTGGTGGTGTGGTGGGTGAAGAACCTGGCATTGTCACTGCTGTGTCACAGGTTTGATCCCTGGAAGTTTGGCATGCCAAAGGTGTGACCCAAAAATGAACAAAAATGAGGATATAAAAATAGACGACCTACACAAAAGAATATTACTCAGCCATAAAAAGGAATGAAATAATGGCACCTGCAGCAACATGGATGGACCTCGAAATTATCATGCTAAGTGACGTTAGACAGTGGGACATAGACGTCATATGCTATCACTTACATGTGGAATCTTAAAAAATGTATCCAGTGGACTTCTTTGCAGCACAGATACTGACTCACAGACTTTGAAAAACTTAAGGTTACCAAAGGAGAGAGGTTGGGGCGGTGTGGAGGGATGGGCTGGAGGTTTGAGATGGGAATGCTGTAAACTTGGGTTGTGATGATTGTTGTACAACTGTAAATATAGTAAAATAATTTACTCTAGAAACTATAAAAGAGTTTAAAAACTATAAAATAGTTTAAAAAATTGAAAATTAAAATTAGAAGAAAAAAAAGAAATACTCTGAAGTCCAGTATCATGGGGGAAAAAAAAAAATAGACCACCGGAACTATGTTCAGAGCACAGCCTGCATGCACGGAAGGGGGAAGGGGGCGGCGGTCTGCCGGCTGGTTGCGCTGCCGGCGTGTCTTGGGCAGGGGGACCCGACCTGTGCTCTGAGGGGGTGGCGGGAGCCCTGTGGAAAACCCCAGGTCTGCCTTCCAAATTCTTGGTTTCCTTTTAAGGGAGGGCTGCACAGCAGGATTATCTGCTTTAGACAGAGTTTAGTATTTTAAGGAACCCATGTAACAGGACATAACAGCACCCCAAGCAGATCGTTCAAATGCTTTTTTTTTTTCAACATGCTTTTAGTAACAGGTGTTTTACATTTTTTAACAATGTATATTAACAATTACAGGTTTTTATTTGGTTGATGTATCGTTGATTTCCCGTGTGTACAGCAACGGGATCCTGATACCTCTATATTTATTCTTTTTCTCTGCGCCATGATTACAAGGTACCGAATATAGTTCCCTGGGCTCTGCAGTAGATCCTTGTTGATCTGCTTTATAGATAACGCTGTGTATCTGGTACCCGCAAACTCCTGATTTATCCCTCTCCGCCTTGCTCGTCTGGCATCCCTAAATTTGTTTTCTCTGTGTGAGTCTCTTTCTGTTTTGTGAATCAGTTCACGTCTATCATTTTTTAAAAAAGATTCTACACATAAGTTATGTCATCTACAAGTGTATTTATCTTTGACTTCATTTAGTTTGATAAACCCTAGGTCCGTCCGTGGTGCTGCACGTGGCCTTGTTTCATGGACATTTCGGTGGCTTCCCTGTCTTGGCTCCTGCAAATAGTGCTGCTATGAACCCCGGGGTGCGTGGGTCTCTTCTAATTACAGCTTTCCTTCTTTCTCCGCCCTCCCTCCCTCCCCTCCTTCCTTCCTTCTTTTTTTTTCTTTTTCTAGTCTTTGTAGGGCTCTACCTTGGCATGTGGAGGTTCCCAGGCTAGGGCTCGAATTGAAACTGCAGGTGCTGACCTGCGCCATAGACACAGCAGCTCAGGATCCGAGCCGCATCTGTGACCTACACCACAGCTCACAGCAATGCCGGGTCCTTAACCCGTTGAGCAGGGGCCAGGGATTGAAGTCACATCCTCGTGGATACTAGTCCCATTCGTTACTGCTGAGCCACAGCGGGAACTCCCGAGGTTTCTCGGCATATATGCCCAGAACTGGGATTGCTGCATCATAGAGTAACTCAATTTTGAGATTTTTAGGGCCCCTCCATACTGTTCTCCAGAGTAGCTGTACCAAGGTACTTTCCCACCAACACTGTAGAAGCCCCCGTATATTTACATATAATACAGGAGGTATTATTTTTGCCCATTAGAAAAGCCTGAAAGGGTGCTTTATGTAGAAATGTGAATAAAATTTTGCAGAAGGGCTAATTAGTTAATAGTAGGATTGTTGCTGCCACCTGGCACATGGTGGGTTACTTTGCTAAGTCCTGAAGACGCCTGTGGTGAGAGGACCTGTAAACCTCCAGGCCAGCTGCCCGTCGGCCTCCTTTCGAAGGCTGCGGTGAGTGTTTCAGCGATTTCACTTCCGGGATCACTTGTGTTCTTCCCTGTCTGAACACCTTCGAATCTCCGCCTCATCTCCGCGTTCCCTTCTTTCTTCATTCTGAGGCAACCCCTAATCTGACGTCTGGCGCAGGTTGGGTGGTGCCGGGAGGTTCTGGGGAAGGGCAAGCGCGCACCTCAGCGTAGAACCCGGACCTGGGGTCTTGTGGACAGTGTGCAACTGTGGTTCTCAGGCCGACTCCCTCCGGCCGTAACAGCCGCTGGGTGTACCTGCTGTATTTCAGCATGTGGCGGGAGCAGGGCACCTGGCAGCCAGCCTAGGATGCCGGGCGGCCAGTGGCACCAAGCGGTGGTGTGTGGTTTCACCGGTATCTTGTCAAGGAATGGCAGCCGGGGGATTGACGTGTTAGGAGAGACCAACCCAGATCACCGTCTCTCCCCAGACAGACGAGAGCCAGCAGCTCCTTCCTCCCAGAGTGGAGTCAGCTGGAAACAAGGGAGGGGAACAGGAGCCCCCGCCAGGTGCCCACATGTCCTCCTTCGAGATGCCCAGGTGGTACCCACAGCCTCCGAGGAGCGATGGGAGTTGGCGGAGAGGCTGAGGGGCGGCCATGCCTCCCGGCCACGTGGTTGCTCCGTCTTTGCTTGGCCAAGACAGTGCGGCTCGCAGGAAAGTTCAGGCAGATGTGGTCATCGTTGCTCGCGTCTGTCTCTGTACAGGTGTCCCCTCTGCTTTCTTCCTTGGTGTCCTGTCCCGCCCCAGAGATCCTGCCGGGCAGGTCAGGGCTGGTATTTCCCTGAGGGCCACAGTGGTCTTGCCACCGGCTTAAGTGCATGTGTGTGCAAAACGTTAAGACCCAGAACTGGGTCACTTGCAGCATTGCCCTGATGGATGAGGAGTGGCTCAGGGCTGAAAGCCCTCGGGACAGCGGTGGGCTTGTTGCCAGGTCAGAGGCAGATGACCGTATGTTCAGCTCCTAGAAAGTACATGCAGCTTCAAATACTGTAGGGAAAATCTCTTTTAAATATTACTCTTGTGGTCTTTCTTCCAAATTCCGATGGTACTCTGAGTCCTGTTTATTGCAGAGGGTGCCTGCCAGCCCATCCTTCCCAAGTTATCCATACGTGTGCTTCACGCTCATTATTCCCTGCCTCGTTGCTGAGGGCCTTAAACCTTGCCTGACTCTAATTACGTGTGCTAAGCTCGCATTCAGAGGCAGATTAACACCCAAGGATGGAAGTTCCCTGCGGGCGCCTGCAAGGGGGCTGCAAGGGTTAGCCGGGCATGGTGGCGTGGAGGAACAGAGGGGTCCGGTCTAGTGACGGGGTCCGTGCCTGCTCTGAGCATGTGTCTTGCAGTTGGCGTGGGTTTCTGGATGTCACGGAGGGTGCTGTGAGTTCTGCACCAAGCCGACACCCTGCTGCGTTCCCCTCTGCTGCCGGCTCCTTGGAGCTGCCCTGGAACAGGGGGGCTCCGTGCGTGGCCCCAGCATCCATGAGCGCGGATGTTCTTGAAGCGGCAAGAGGAGAGGGGGCAGCTAGGACGTCCACAGGTTCCTCCCTCCCTTCTCCCTCCCCTCCTCTTCCCCTCCCCTCCCCCTCCCCTCCCCCTCCCCCTCTCCTGCCCCCGCCCCCCTGGGGAGGGCAGAAACCAGGAGTTCCAGCTGGAGGGTGTGTGTGTTGGTGGGGATGTGGATGAGTGTTGGTGAACACGCGTGCTTGTGGAGGGTGATCTGAGGTTCTTTGCTCCAGTTTCGGAGAGGGTTTCTAGGTTGCACGCGTGGGCGATGATGGCTGTTTGCTGCTGAGCCTATTTGTTCAAACAGTCGACTCGGAGGTTTGTGCTGGTCAGACACGGACTCGTTGGGGCTGTTGTCCATTCCTGGTTTTATTAAATAAAATCCGGAGGGAAAACACCCACCTAGATCGGAATGGGGTTTTTGGGTGAAAGGTTGCTTCTTTTCAGATTTAGATTTACTGTGCGGCGTAAACTGTTTAATCCGATGAATCTCTAATTACGTGAGACGGTTCCTAGTCTAGGCCAAGAAGAGAGTGGTGAAAAGTAAAAATTTTGTTTGCACTGCAGGGTGTGTGAGTGATGTTTATAAAATATGTTAAGACTGGCAGAGAATGCTTCCCCTATTTTTGTTTCTATTCTCTTTTATTTATTTTTTGTCTTTTCCAGGGCCACACCCACGGCATATGGAGGTTCCCAGGCTTGGGGTCAAAATAGAGCTCCAGTTGCCAGCCCACACGACAGCCACAGCAATGCCAGATCTGTGACCTGCACCACAGCTCATGGCAATGCCGGATCCTTAACCCACAGAGCAAGGCCAGGGATTGAACCCGAAACCACATGGTTCCTAGTTGGATTCGTTTCCCCTATGCCACGACAGGAATTCCTGTTTCTAAACTCTTATGTATAAGACTCCCCAGCTCTGAGGCTAATCTTTAGGCCTCCTGACTCTTAGTTATATTAATGCTTGCACAGTTAAGTGTCTTGGCCCAAAAATCCATTCTGTTGAAATGTAGCCAGGAAGTTGCGTTGGTGTCAGTCTGAAAACATCGAGTTGAACTAAACTGTGTGTTGAGCTGCTGGGAATACGGACTGTGACTAGGGGTGGTTTGGACCAAGCCTTTTTAGTGCTGGTAGTACTGTGTGAGATAGTTATGCCCCCACCAAAAAAAGTTAATAGAAAAAAAGCCAAGTCACTTGAGTCTGCCCCAGTTCCGCCTGCGTTCATGGTGTGATATTTCTAGGCAGTCTTTTCTGCTAATGCACCCGGGGAGCAGCGGGGCCTGAGACACGTGTGCACTTGCCTTTGCTCTGGCACAGATAAGGGGTGCCCAGCCTCCTGGGGAGGAACCCCGATGCTTTCATCCCGTGTGAATGCTGCCACTCGGCTCTGGCATTTGTTTAAAGTGCTGCTTTGATGTCTTGTATCTGTTTGAGCTACTTGGGTCATGTGGGAATTTTTATCTTCATTCTCGTGTATAAAGGCAGGAAAGACTGGACTCGTATCCTGTTTTATCAAGCGTGATGTCACCACCCACGGCATTGTGTTGTCATGTCAGTGCCGGGGAAAAGAACTCTGCCACGTAGCGCGTGCGGTGACCTGCGTGTTTATACATTCATGTAACGCGTGTTAGAATCCCTCCAGCCACGTGGCTAACATGATGCTGTGAGGTCCTGCCCTCTAGGAGCTGGCGGCTGCGTGGGCTGATCATCAGGGACTGGAAAAGCTCTAATGAGCGGTGGCTCTGATGGAAGGAAGGGAGGGAGGGAGGACGGACGGACGGAGGGAGGGCTCTCCATCTTTGATCACGATACCAGGGCCTCCTAAAGAGGTGGCAGGAGGGGACGAGGGGCGAAGGCAGCTCAGCCTAGTGCAGCACATCCCAGATCTGAGCTCGCCTCTGAGTGACCAGGAGGACTTGGGCCATCACAGCCTGTGCCCGGCGGTGCCCATGCTCCTGGCCCAGGGAGGGCGCTCACGGGACCGAGGGCGTGGACTTCACTCCATGGCACCTGTTTGCTGCGTTCGGAAAGGTTGGGGAAATAACTCCATGGCAGCTGGGAGCAGCCGAGGGTTCTGGAGGGAGAGCAGGAGCCAGAGCTGAGTGCCAGGGAGATGGGTGTGGTGGGAGGTAGTGAGACAAGGAGTGGGAGAGGCTGGTGAGGACCTAGTCCTCCAGAGGCTGGAAGGAGCAGGAAGGAAGCGGCAGCTCAGGGCGAGGCTTTATTTTGTGCTCTGTATGCGTGTGTTTTCGTTTTTGGAGAATAAGGCGGGTGTCCACAGTTGTCGCTTTTCTTCAGCCTCAGCATCTCCTGAGACTGTGCCTGCTGTGGGACTGTTCCTTGGGGCCTCTGCACCCCCTCCTTCCCTAAGGTCTGAGGGCTGCCCTTATGCCTGAAGCTTGCTCCTGTCATCCCCAGGACTCACGGGGGCGGGGGCACTTGTGGGGCTTCCCAGCCAGGCTTTCATCTGCAACCCCGCCCCTGCCCCCATTCACTTCCCTCTAAGGTGACCCCAGGGCATCACTGTTGATTTTGTTTTCCTGAGGCAGCACCCTTGGTGCGTGCCCCCCACCACGGAGTCCAGCCACGGGGGCCCTTCCCTTCTCATTGGCTTCCCAGCCTGAAGGTCTGCCGCTGTCGGACTGACCTCACTGTGTTTATTTTATGAGGCTGTACTTGTTTGTTGCATTTGGAAAGCTTAGGAAAATAACCCTGCATTCATATGATTTTTTTTTTTTTTTGAAGGGAGTAGGGAATTCTCTTTCTGTGAAAGATAAACATTTCATTGGAGCACTTATTTTAGTAATTCTTTTAAAAATGAATTTCAGATATCTAGATCTGTTGTTCTTAATTATCAGTGATACCCTAGCATTTTTTTTTTGTATTTGTGATCTAAACTCCTTACTTAAAAAAAATACCACCTAGCATATAAAGTTCCTTGTAAAAATTGAGGAAAATTTGGATTAATTTTGGTGTGCAGCTTGTGGGAATGATTTCAGGGGCCCCTTCATTAGGATGAATAATTCCGTTTGGAAACCGAAAAACCCAGTGTCATCAACACCATCGCTTTTCAGTATTTTACAAAAGGAGTACTAGGCACGATTAAAAATGACATTTTAGAGTTCCTGTTGTGATGCAGTGGAAATGAGCCCGACTGTAACCATGAGGATGCAGGTTTGATCCTTGGTCTCACTCCGTGGGGGTAAGGATCCCGCGTTACCATGAACTGGGGTGTAGGTCGCAGACGTGGCTCAGATCCCACGTTGTTTGCTGTGACTTAGGCCAGCAGCTGTGGCTCCAATCGAACCCCTCGCCCGAGAGCTTTCATGGACCACGAGCGCGGCCTTAAAAAAAAAAAAGAAGAAGAAAAAAAAATTTACGTATTAGAAGAGTGACGGTGACATGGAGACATGCTCACCAAACCAGGTGGGCTGCTGAGGGAGGGCGCCGCCCCCGCGCCTGCAGGACGCTCCCCACTGTGTGAAACAGGTAGAAAGACATGCAGAGGTATTATTCGTGGTCATCTTTAGGTTACGGTTTATTTTGTCATCTTGGCCTTTTAATTTTTAAACGTCCCGTGCGTCATACAATACGCCTCTTCTCTAAGCTGTCCCAGCAGCACTAGCCGTTTGCATCAGCAGGATTTCCTCCCCCGCCCTGGGCTGACCGCGTGGGGAGGGTCGTCTCCGGCGGGCGTGACTTGGCCTCCGCCGCTGTAGTTTCTGCAGCTGCTGGGATTGCGCCGGGAGGGGTCAGCACCCCCACCCCCGCTCTCTTCGGTCACGGCCGTCCCCCGCGCCCCCCTGCCCACTCTGTCCTGCACCGTGGCACTGCCCAGGGCACCTTAGGGCCGAGCTGCGCGGGCCTTCGGGCTGGGCGGAGCCGGCTCCCTCCGCGCCCTCCCTCCCTCCCTCCTCCAGCCTCTGGAGCGGCTCCGTAGGCCCCTCCCGGCTGTTGGTAGGGCCGGAGGCCGCCCTCCCTGCTCCTCCTTCCGGAAGGGGCTTCGTGACCGGGCCCCCCAGTCTGCTCCTTGCGTGCGCAGGGGGCTCCCTTTCACAGCCCTCTGGCCCATTCGCGTTTGCTGTCCACCAGGGGCTGTGTGACCCCGGGGGTGGTGGGCCTGGGCCGACGGTTGCTCGTAGCAGGCATCGCCCCGGGAGGGGACGGCTTGCAGTGCCTGCTGTTGTGCGCGTCCCTTCCAGCCCCGCGAGCAGGCAGGGTGCTGAACTCCGCACCGGGTACCAGGTGCTCCGAGTTCCCCGAGGCCCTCACGGCGGGGCGTCTTGCTCGCCTGGTTTGGCACATCTTGTGACCTTTGCACGCCTCGCGGCGCCACACTTCCGGGGGGCGGGTGGTTTGAAGCCACCTGAGTGGAAGGAATCTCAGGTGTGAGTAAAAACAGATGAGTCTTGTTGAAATAAGCATTTAAAGCGGCCCTGTCGTTTCCGTTCCAGCTGGGAACGCTAGGTGGCGCCAGAGCATTCCGTCCTAACCCTCCCCCGCCCCGCAGCAGGTTTTCTGTCCAGTGTCGTAGCAGGTCTGTGACCGAGAGACCAGCGCTTAGCCAGATTGCCCCCATGTTACCAGCACAAACCCAGCTGTTTCAGGGCATCAGAGGGGCTGACGAACAGAAACCACCTAACGCCCCCACAGTTCCCAGATACATTCATTGTGCTCTAGGAAAGTCCGAGGACTTGACAAAAGCACACAGTTTTTAAGAAAATTTCTCTGTCCCCAAGAGCTGTGATTCCTCACTTAGAGCTTGCAGGCGCACCCCTTTTCACGATGTTTTCTTTTTTTTTTTTTTTCCCAAGCCGTGGTTAGTACCATAACTGTGGACTGTATCTTCTCAGAGTGCAAGTCCCTGTCTGTATACAGGCATACCTTGTCCTACTGTAGTTCACTTAATTGTATTTTACACACCCTGTGCTTTTTAACAAGTTGAAGGTTGGGGCAGTCCTGTGTCAAGCAAGTCTGTTGGTGCCTTTTTCTGGCAGTATTTGCTCATTTGGTGCCTCTGTGTCACATTTTGGTAATTTTCACAGTATTTCAAACTTTTGATTGTACTTGTTATGGTATCTCTAATCTGTGCTCTTTGACGTTACTGCTACTGTTACTGCTAGGACTCACTGAAGCTCAGATGGTTAGTATTTTTTAGCAAGAAAGAATTTAAAAATTTTATTAAAGTGTAATTGATTTACCATGTTGAGCCAATTTCTGCTGTACAGCAAAATGACCCAGTCATATATATATACACATTGTTTTTCTCATACTATGCAAGAAAGTATTTTTAAGTTGTCTGTACATTGTTTTTAGACATGATGCTGTTGCACAACTCCCATCATAGACTGTAGGATAGTGGAAACATAAATTTTATGTGCACTGGGAGACCAAAAAATTCATGTCACTAGCTCTCTTTCTTGTCTAAAAAAATCCTCCCTTTATTGTGATGATCTGCAACCCAACGCAGATATCTCTGAGGTCCGCCTGTATTTTAAACATTCTACTCACGGAGCGAGGCTGTCACAGTAAACCAGCTCATTCCCCGCTCATGCCAAGTATAGGGTTGACATATATTGCCACAGTGTCCAAGCCTTTTTTTGCCCTTTTGTCTGCAGTTTTCAGTCTAGTTTATTGCCTTCATTAACTAACTATAAAGGAAGATGAAAGAAGTCATGGATATTATAGCACAGAAAAAGCCATCTGAAAATGAAATTCACGTGGCCCGAACTTTCCTTATGAGGATTTTGAGAAACTCTATGAGGTACAGTCTTGGTTTTACGATCCCTTTACTTTTGTGATGTGATGAATTCATCTGTTTTATGCTTTCGGTCATGGGAAACCACCATAAAGGCAACACGTTCCATATTTTGCCATCCATGTACTTTTCCTCCGTAATTATCTGAAGGTTTATGTTATAAAGGCTTCGGGGGTTTTCTTTAATATGCTTTATTGTATAGTTTTTTTTTTTTATGGTCTTTTTAGGACCTAACCTGCAGCATATGGAGGTTCCCAGGCTAGGGGTCAAATCAGAGCTGTAGCTGCCAGTCTACACCACAGCCGCAGCCGTGTCAGATCCGAGCCACGTCTGCGACCCACGTCTGCTCACGGCAATACTGGATCCTTAACCCACAGAGCGAGGCCAGGGATTGAACCCACAACCTCATGATTCCGTCGGATTCGTTTCCACTGCACCACGACAGGAACTCCTTTATTGTATAATTTTAAGATTTTTGCTTTTTGGCAGAATGCCGGAGGCCTAATGGTGCTCCTTCTCCGATCTTGATGCAGCTGTAAAGTGTCCCCGGGGGGCGGGCAGTTCTGCCCTAAGTTGAAGGAAGAGGAGAGGCGAGCGTGGCCGGTCTCCTCACTTGGCAGCTTTCTCCTGTAGGCTCTGTGACGATCCTGCAGCAGCTCTAGGGCTTCCCAGCTGGGCACGCCTCAGCCCCCCTGGGCAGGAGCGGCTAAAGCCCTAAGAAACCACCCGCAGATGGCGGGGCAGTATAGAGGGGGCAGGAAGGCCCCTGCCACGTCCAGAGCCCTGGCGGGAGCCTCGCAGTCTAGGGTGTGGTGGTTCCTGTGATTCGGGGGGGACCCTCAGGTGACCTCACACCCCCTGGGAGGCTCAGAGGAGCAGGTGTGCCCTAGTTCCCGTGCACTCCGGGGTATCCGTGTTGACTTCGCTCAGGGAGTGGATAAATGGAAGCGCAGTGGAAGCTCTGCGGGACCCAGCTGAGTGGGGAGCCCCCGAGCCCTTCCCCAGCCAGTGGCTTCTCCTCAAGGAGGCCAGGGGCCTGTGCAGAGTCACACTGACTCGGAAAACACAAGTTTCCTCTGTGGGCTTGTGGGGGCGGGGATGGGGTGTATTTTTGGACTTGGCATAAGTTTGGAAGCCTAAGGGCTGCTTCCCTTTGGAGCCCGTGAGGCTCACTCTGCCGTGAGGGAAGTTGTCCAGGAGCAAATACCTCCAGGGAGGGCTGGTGTCTGGACCCAGCGGCAGCCCCCGAAGGCCGTGCCGTAAATCCCGTGGACTTTTTCCGCCTCTTGCTCCTGTCCTGGCCTGAAGCTGTCCTGGGTGTGAAGTTCCTGAGCTGTCTGCACCTCTTTCAGGAGGAACGAGCTGAGCTGGAGGCCGCACTCCTGGCATGCCACCAAGTTCTCCGACGGCCACCCCGAGTCGTCCACCTCCCCGCTCTCCTCCAGCAGCACCTGCCCCGCCTGGCCCGGCCGGCACCACGCCAGGTAGGTGCTCCGTCCTGCCCCGCTGGGGTGGGAGGCTGGTTCCACATCCCGTGACACTCGTGACCTCCCTGCCTTGCTGTCCTAGGACCTTTCTGCAGTTATTTTACGTAAGTATTTTTTGTCGAGGTGTAGTTACTCTACAATATTATAGGAGTTGCAGGTGTATAACGTGATCCAGAATTTTTATAGATTATCCTCCATTCGTAGTTACTAGAACAGTTGGGCTCTGTTCCCTGTGCTGTGTAAGATGTCCTTGCAGCTAATTTGATACAGAGTAGTTTGTGCTCATCTCCCCCTATCGTGCCCTCCCCCTCTTCCTGCTCCCCACTGGTCACCATTAGTTTGTTCTCTGTACCTGTGAGTCTGTTTCTGTTCTGTTACATTCATTTATGTATTTTTTAGTTTGCACATATAAGTGATACTATACAGGATGTGTCTTTCTCTGTCTGACTTACTTCACTAAACATAATAATACCTTCCAGATCCATCCACGTTAATATAGCTAGCAACATTTCAATCTTTTTTTTAAATGAGTGAGCAGTATTCCATTTTGCGGGCACATGTGTGTGTGAGAGTGTGTGTGTTTGTATACACTAAGATATATAGCAAGATATGTGTATTTATATTTTTTATCCATTCGTCTGTTGATGGACACTTGTGTCGCTTGCATATATTGACGATTGTAAATAACGCTGCTGTGAACATGGAGTTGTGTGTATCTTTTTGAATATGTGTTCCCGTTTTCTATGGCTATACGCCCGGGAGTGGGGTTGCGGGTTCATGTGGTGGTTCTAGTTTTAGCCTTTTGAGGACCATTCTTACTTTCTCACCAACAGTGCCCAAGGGTTCCCTTTTCTCGATACCCTCTTCAGCATTTGTTATGTTCTTTTTGAGGATAACCTTTCTGACAGGTGTGAGGTGATACCTCATTGTGGTTTTGATTTGCATTTCTCTGATTAGCAATGTGGAGCATCTTTTCATGGGCCGTCTATGCCTCCTATGGAAAAAGGCGTATTCAGATCTGCCCATTTTTACATCAGGTTATTTGTGTTTTTGATACTGAGATGTATGAACTGTTGATATAGTTTGCATATTAACCCCTCCTTGGTCATATCATTTGCAAATATTTTTCCCATTCAGTAGGTTGTCTTTTTATTTTGTTGCTTTCTTTCCCTCTGAAAAAGCCTTTGGTTTTAATTAGGTCCCATTTGTGTATTTTTGCTTTTGTTTCCTTTGCCTTCGGAGACGGATCCCAAAAAATACTCCTACAACTTATGTCAAAGAGCGTTCTGTCTTTGTTTTTCTCTAGGAGTTTTATAGTATTTGGTCTTATTACATTTAGGTCTTTGATCCATTTTGAGTTTACTTTTGCATATGATGTTAGAGAGTGTTCTCATTTCATTCTTGTACATGTAGCTGTCTAGTTTTCCCAGCACCAGTTACTGAAGAGACTGTGTTTTCTCCATTGTATATTTTTGCTTCCTTTGTAGTAGATTAATTGACCACAAGTGTGTGGATTTACTTCTGGGCTCTCTACATTCTGTTCCATTGATCTATGTGTCTGTCTCCGCCCCCCCCCCCCCCGTACCACACTATTTTGATGTTGGTAGTTTTGTAGCATAATCGAGTCAAAGAAGATGATTTCTCCAGCTCTGTTCTTTCAGATTTTTTTATTTTTGGTTGTGCAGGGTCTTTCCTATTTCCATACAAATTTTCACTTACTTTAGCTCTGTGAAAAATGCCCTTGATTTTTGTTTTTCTTTTTCTTTTTTGGTTGCCTCACAGCATAAGGAGTTCCCAGGGCAGGGATCAGATCCGTGCTGCAGTTGTGACCTCAGCTGCAGCTGCAGCAATGCTGGATCCTTAACCCACTGTGCTGGGCTGGGGATTGAATCTGCATCCCAGTGCTCCCAAGACACTACTAATCCTGTTGTGCCACAGCGGGAACTCCTGCCCTTGGTTTTTTGATAGGGATTGCATTGAATCTGTAGATTGCCTTGGGTAGCATGGTCATTTGAACAACAATCTTCTAATCTATGAACATGGTCTGTCTTTCCATCCATGTATGCCATCTTCATTTTTTTTTTTTTTTTAATTCAGTGTCTTGCTGTTTTCTGAGTACAAGTCTTCAACCTCCTTAGTTCGATTTATTCCTAGGTCTTTTATTCTTTTTGATGTGATAGTAAACGGGGTTATCTCCTTAATTTCTCTTTCTGAAAGTTTGCTCTTAGTATCTGGAAATACCACAGATTTCTGTATATTAATTTTATATACTATGACTTGACCGAATTCATTGAGTTCTAGGAGTTTCTACTGAGCCACAATGGGAACTCCACATATGACCTTTAGTATGTTGAGGTATGTTCCTTCTGTACCCATTTTTTGAGAGTTTTTATCCTAAGTAGATGCTGAATGGGGGGCCTGCTGGTTTCTGGATGACTGTGAAACAGAGAACATGAGAATTGTGAGCCAGTGGGAGGGAGAGTGACGGTCCACCTGGCTTACCTGCAGCCCACATTTCATGGACAGAGTGGCTAATGCCAGGCAAACATGTGGCAGCACCATGAGGGAGCTGGCGTGGAGCTGTTCCTGCCGGTCACAGTGTGCTGACAGTGACCTCGACTTAGTGGCCATGTCTTCACTAGTCTGGTAGAAGGATGATAGAAACAGCAAGTAGTGTGCCTTTGGGGTGTCTGCAAGTGCACGTGTGAGAGTATATGTGTATCTGTGTGCACGTGTGTGCATGCATATCTACGGGATATGCATGTCTGCGTGTGTTTGGCGCCAATGCAACTACCTCAAAATCAATTTTTGGCTCTTAGAAAATCCTGGTCTGTTGCAAATTTGCAAAGTAAAGTGCTTACATCATGTGTAGGAAAAACATCTTCAACCCAGTATTACCTATTGAAAGCCATGTGAGATTAGAATATTTGCAGCCCAGGGTATTTTTGAAAAACCAGATGCTCATCCAAGTGGTAAAAACTGCAGTAAAAAGTGTGCTCTTTTACGTTTCATTATCGGAGCAACTTAATCTAATAGAATCTCCGTGAAATCCATTTGTCGGTTTCTTTTTCTTTTCTTTTTTTTTTTTTTTTTGAAGGGGTGCACTCGTGGTATATGGAAGATCCCAGACTAGGGGTCAAATCGGACCTGTAGCCACCAACCTATGCCATACGCACAGCAACACATGATCCAAGCCTCACCTGTGACACAGCTCGGATCCTTAACCCCCTCTAGCGAGGCCAGGGATCGAACTTAGTCCTCACGGATGCTAGATGTTTCCGCTGAGCCACTACAGGAACTCCTGGCAGTTTCTTGATTAAAACAACATCTATGCCTTGTGGAAACAGTGCCCAGCTTTATTTATACGCGCTTGGAGCTACGATCTCCTGGAACAATCTGTACAGGAATATCGGTGACGGGATGGACCCAGATGTGCTCCGTTTCTGGAAAGGGTACCTGGTCTGTCCCCTGAGGACACGATGTGGAACCCAGGTTGTCATCACCTCCTTGCCCTGGTCACACATTTTTCTTTCTCATCCTGGTTCTCCTTAAATCCCAAGTGGCCACATTGTTTTTTCTTGAGGCATGAGGGTTAGAGCTTCCTTGAGCTTTAATGAAAACACTTAGCATGCCTGGAGAAATAGTTTCACCTTTGAGAGCTTTAAGTATCCACTATTATGTCTAAAAATAAATGTACGTGCCTTAATTTAAAAATACTTAATTGCTAAAAAGGGCTCATCATCGCTTGAGCTTTCAGTAAATTTATCTTTTCCGCAATAGTAACACCAAAGATCAGTGATCACAGATCACCATAAGGAAGAGAACAATAATGAAAAAATGTGAAATATTGCAATAATTTTTAAAATGTGGAGTTTCCCCAGTGGCTCAGCAGGTTAAGAACCCAGCTAGTATCCATGAGGATTCAAGTTCAATCCCTGGCCTCTCTCAGTGGGTTAAGAATCCTGTGTTGCTGCAGCTGCAGTGTAGGTCACAGATGCAGCTTGGATCCAGTGTTGCTGTGGCTGTGGAATTCCATATGTCAGGGAATTTCCATATGCCACAGGTGTGGCCTCAAAAGGAAAAAAAAAAAAAAAGTGACAGATACACAGAGTGAGCAAATGGTGTTGGGAAAATGGCACTGATAGACCTGCTCTGATGCAGGATTGCCGCAGACCTTCGATTGGTAAAAAGTGCAGTAACCACAAACCGCAGCCAGATGAGGTACGCCTGTACTTCAGTATTTGGGTTTGGACAAGTAATGTTATCACTCAGCTTTTTAATTTGAACATCAATCTTTAAAAAAAATTTTTAAATTATTTTTTGCTTTTTTAGGGCCG
Organism: Sus scrofa; assembly: GCF_054392235.1. Lineage (NCBI taxonomy): Eukaryota > Metazoa > Chordata > Mammalia > Artiodactyla > Suidae > Sus > Sus scrofa. The sequence continues at coordinate 9,710,401 of NC_139401.1, forward strand.
CACCTGCAGCATATGGAGGTTCCCAGGCGAGGGGGCGAATTGGTCCTGCAGCTGCCAGCCTACACCACAGCCACAGCAACTCGGGGATCCGAGACGCGTCTGCGACCCACACCACAGCCAATGGCAATGCCAGATCCTTGACCCACTGAGTGAGGCCAGGGATCGAACCCGCATTCTCATCGATACTAGTAGGATTTGTTACTAGTCAGGTTCGTTGCTGCTGAGCTACAACGGGAACTCCTAAACATCATTCTCTTTTGGTTGCGTTTTGAGTGTCAGCCGTGCATAGTAAGAACCATTTCTTGCACTAAACCAGGGTCTGCAAACTTGTTCTGTAAGGGACTCCTGATCGTATTTCAGGCCAGTGCCTGTGGAAGCTACTCAGCTCTGTCTTGGGAAGCAGCTCCACACTGTGTGTAAACAGCCATGCAGGAGTTCCCATCAGACTTTATTTATGAGCCCTGAAATTTGCATTTCATGTAATTCTGACGGATCAGGAAATACTTTTTGATCCTGCTCCCCTCCTTCCACTAAATCTAAAAGCCGTTCTTAGCTCATGGGGTGCAGGTCGCCTTCCACCCACCTTAACTGACGACAGTAAAGGTGTTGACGTGGGCAGGGCCCACTGCTGTCTGCTGTGGACTTCAGCCAGCCTTGGGGTGGGTGCTGAGGTGAGAAAGCTACTACATGTCATTGCAGGTGTCTGTTTAGGAAGAGGTATTTATTTTATTTATTTTTTTGAGATTTCTTTTTGTTCCTAATTTATTGTAATTTTTATTTTATATTGGAATACAGTTGCTTACAATATTGTGTTAGTTTCAGGTGTATAGCAAAGTGATCCAGTTGTACATATATCCATTCTTTTTACTTAGGTTATTCCCCTTTGCTGAGTGGAGTTCCCTGTGCCATATAGGAGGTCCTTGATGATTAGCTATTTTATATATAGTAGCGGGTATATGTTAATCCCCCAATCCTAATTAATACTCCCCCCGCCCCCCAGCTTTCCCCTGTGGGAACCATGAGTTTGTTTTCAGAGTCTGAATCTGAGAAAGCTGCTCTTTGAAATACAGGAATTTAGATGTACTGCGTCCAGCGACCCTGTTGCAGAACGGTTGTCGGCGCCCGCGTTGATGCCTCCGCCTGGGGCCCGCCGCGTCCGCCTGCCTTGTGACTCTTGTCCCTTTGCTGCAACTCGACTCTAACGCCCGCCGTTGCCTGTGGTTTTTCTCCTTTTCCAGCTCTTCCTCCCAGGACCTGTCCGGCAGCGCATGGGAGCAGACGAATCTGCAGCGCGCCTCTGGCCACTTCAGCTCCCTGGGGAGCGTGGACAGCCTGGACCAGCCTGCCCAGTCCTCCCCCTCCGGGCGCCTCTCGGCTGCCAAGTCCAACAGCAGCATCGACCACCTGGGCGGCCCGAGCAAGCGGGACTCGGCCTACGGCTCCTTTTCCACCAGCTCCAGCACGCCGGACCACACCCTGCCCAAGGCAGACGCCTCCTCCGCCGAGAACATTCTCTACAAAGTGGGCCTTTGGGAGGCCTCCGCGGCGGGCAGCGGCCGGCAGGGCCTGACTGCCGGGGACCCGCAGGGCGTGGAGGAGAGGCTTGGGTGCTTCCCACCCAGGGTCCCCTGTGACAGCAGCAGAAGCCCCAGGCCTGAGAACAGCGCTGAGCCCAAGCTGGCTGCTTCTGGAAGGTCCACTTTTGGGCCAGTCTGGTATGTTCCCGAGAAGAAAAAAGCCCCTTCGTCCCCTCCCCCACCCCCTCCCCCTCTCCGCCGTGACAGCTTCGCTGCCACCAAGAGCCACGAGAAGACCCAGGGCCCTCCGTTCGCAGAGGCGGCCACCTCTCAGCACTTTCCTGGCCTGGTGGGCGCTCAGGCCCATGGCGACTGGAGACCGGAAATGGCCGAGCACCTGCAGAGACCCGGGCCCGCAAACGATGCGAGAAGAGCTGGGGGCTCAGGCTGGGTGCCCGGTGCGTACCTGGACTATGGATGGCCACCCTGCGACAGTGGCGCACCCAGCCGGCTTCAGGCCTCCCTGTCCAGCACGGACGTGCGCTGCCCGCAAGCTTCCTACAGGTGCCAGCACCCACGCCACTCCAGCGACGAGAGCCCCTTCTGCCGCGAGGGGCCCAGAGCCACCACATGGCTCAGGGAGCAGCCCCCTGCGGAGGGATTCCAGGATGACAGCCCCACTCAGGTTGGGTGGCCCAGCGCTGCTGACCGGAAGGGTGATGGTGGCGCGCAGAGCCGCTACTACTGCGTGACCTCCAGGCGTTGTCTCCAGGGAGGTGCCCCAGACGCGCAGCCCCGTTCCTACCCGTCCGGGTTCGAGGGGGCGCCGGGCGCCCGCCAGAGAGGGAGGGCCATGCCAGCGGACAGGGCGGCCGGAGCCACGGAACTGCCCAGCGGCAGCCTCTTGGACAAAGCCAGCCTGAAGAAGGTGGCAGGTGACTTCACGTGGGCCGACCAGGGTGGCGGCGAGATCTGTCCCCTGCAGACACCCATGCTGCACTCGCTGACCCGGGAAGGGGCACGCCGGCCCGAGCCCAGCTTTGATGGCGCCGCGGAGAGGCTGGCACTCGAGGCCCCGGCGGGCAAGCCAATGCGGAGAAGCGACCGGTTCGCCACCACCCTGAGGAACGAGATCCAGCTGCGGCGAGCCAGGCTGCAGAAGAGCAGGAGCACAGCCACGCTGGCCGGCCCCGGGGCTGAGGAGGAGGAGGAGGAGGAGGAGGAAGAGGCCGAGGTGCGTGGCTGGGGGGCGCACCAGGCGGGGGGCGCGGGGACTGCCCCGGAAGCCACCGTCACCAGCTCCTACAAGGACCACCTGAAGGAGGCCCAGGCCCGCGTCCTGAGGGCCACATCATTTAGGCGCCGCGACTTGGAGCCCAGTCACGTAGACCCGGACACCGGCCCCCGCGTCCGGGAGGTGGCTCCGGCCAGGCCGCCGTCGTGCGCTACCAGTGGTGGCGGCAGCGCGCTGCCCGCCCCGCGCATCGGAGGCCGCAGGCGCTTCACGGCCGCGCAGAAGCTGAAGTCGTACTCTGAGCCCGAGAAGATGAACGAGGTGGGGCTCGCGGGGGACGACCCCCCGCGCCGGTACCCTGGACCTCCCGATGAGACCGTGCGCACGTTTGCCGACAGGTGGAAGTTTTTTGAGGAAACCAGCAAGCCCACTGGCCAGCGGCCTGGGCGGAGGCCGGGGCCCTGTGGGTTCCCCAAGGAAAAGCCGGAGAGGCCACAGACAGCGGGACCTGGGAACGGGGGAAAGGCGGGAAGATCGGACCCGCCTCAGAGACTTGGAACATTTGCCGAGTATCAAGCCTCGTGGAGGGAACAGAGGAAAGCCCCGGAAGCCAGGAGCGCCGGGAGGTACCACTCTGCAGATGACATCCTGGAAGTGGGTCTGGACCAACAGGAGAGGCCACCGTACATCCATGAAAGGTCCAGGTCCTCGCCCTCCACGGACCTCTACAAGCAGGTAAGCATCCTGCCATGAGCAGAACAAAGCTGCCCTGACCCCATCGTAGGGCACATAGGACACCCCAGAATGGCCCAGTGTCGGTGTCACTTGTGTCCAGCTGTCTGAGTGTTTCCGGGCACCAGCTCTTCTGGTATCAGCTTGTGTGAAAGGGGCCTGGGGACAAAGCTGATACATTCATGACAACTGCAAGTGTCCTGTTTTCACCCACATCTGGAGTTCCCAGCCTCATTGTCAGTTCTTGTTTTGGCTGCCTTTCTCTTTGATTAGCTTCCGTTTAATATGAAAGGAGGAAATTGGGGGAAATAATAGAAAATGCTGAGTTCTCCTCTGAAATGAAAAGAGGTGCTTTGCCAAAAGGCCTAAGACAATGTATGATAGACACTTTTCAAACACTGATATATATCACTTAATATTTTTAGTATATTTCGTGGATTTTTTTTGTCAAATACTTTTTTTTTTTTTTGTCTTTTTGCCATTTCTAGGGCCGCTCCCATGGCATATGGAGGTTCCCAGGCTAGGGGTCAAATCGGAGCTGTAGCGGCCAGCCTACACCACAGCCACAGCAACATGGGATCCGAGCTACATCTGTGACCTACACCACGGCTCACAGCAACGCCCGATCCTTAACCCACTGAGCAAGGGCAGGGATCGAACCCGCAACCTCATGGTTCCTAGTCAGATTTGTTAACCACTGCGCCACAACAGGAACTCCTGCGGTTTTTTTTTTTTTTAAGTAGGAGTTTTGATAGCGAAAGTTGACTTTAAGCTTTCTAAAACCCCACATATTGCAGTTTCTGCTCTGGCACAGTGGGTTGAGAATCTGATTGTAGTGGCTCAGGTTGCTGTGGAGGCACTGGTTCAATCCCTATCCCAGCACAGTGGGTTAAAAGATTGAGCATTTCTGTAGCTGCAGCTCAGATTAAATCCCTGGCCTGGGAACTTTCATATGCTGCAGGTGTGGCCATTAAAAAAAACATGAAATAAAAACACCTGTATGCAGTCTCCCTCTTTTCTCTGATTTCTCTGCCCCTTAATTCTGCATGTGTGTATTTCAAAGAAAAGTCCTGCAGCATCAGATAGAGTTTCTTTTAAAAAGAACGAGTAATCAGTTTGTTGCACAGTAATGAATGGGCGTGAAGAGAGCTGCTGGTTTCTGTGTGGCCTCCTGGTGCCCAGAGGCTGCAAACACTGCGAGTGTGTGTTCCTGCCCTGGCGGTGCCCTGGCCGAGAGACTTCTGTGAATTCCATGCTTGCGTCCCAGACTCCGAGACCGGGGCTTGAGGCTGGCTGCCGTGAGCTGTAACCAGCTGGATCCGATTTGATGAGGGTTTTTTGGCCAGTGTGTCCCACACTTTTACAGCCCTCGTGGAGGAGCTCTGCTTCCTGCCCAGAACTCAAGGGGACGTGGGTCTCGCTGAGTCATTTCGATGAGACACTTTGGCCGGCTGTCGGCCCGGGGCGGCAGGCTGCGTCATCGCCCTTGTGGGAGAGGCCACAATGAGGGGTTCGTCGTAACAGAGGTCTTGCAGGAGGCAGCTTGATGACTGGGCGTCTCGTTGTGCTGCCCCTGGCAGGAAGCTTCTGTGGACCTGCGGCGGGAGGCAGAGGAGCCCCGTGAGCAGAGAGAGCTTTTCTCCGCAGTCCTGGCCGAGGAGGGACGTCCCCCCCAAAGGTAGGAGGATTTGGGATCTGCGGGGGCTGAGAAGGCGTCTCGGGGGCAGGCTGCCTTGTGGTGGGCGAGTGCTTGGTAACCTGGTTGGTGGGCGTCTGGTTTCTGGCAGACCTGAAGTGGCTGCAAAGCAGACGTGATTTCCAGCATCTCCAGGACCAGAGCCCTGCGGCAGGAGGAGCATCCCAAGGGCAGGGATGCGTCCTACACCACTGTGGCATTTTGGGTCCTCCTAACAGCTGCTGTGTTTTGCATACAGTAAAGTTCTTGACGTTGACAGAAGGAGAAATCCAGTGTGATGGGCTTGCATGAAAGGCATTGTCCAGATGTTTGATGTGTTAACGTCTTAGGTGCAGTGGCTTGCTGGGGCTGGCAGTCCACGCTGTCTGGAAGGATCGTGAGTCCAAGAACCGGGGTGATCCTTTCTGGATTGGCCTTATTTAATGAGTTAATTTTGGGCTTTAAAACAGATCAAATCAGATGGCTCCCCAGGACAGGATCAGAGCATCTGAAAGCTCAATGGGAGCCGTGTGTTGTGCTGTCACGGGCCATGAGTCATGGGCCGTGTCCTCACAGGAGCTTCTGTTGTGGTGTCACAGGATTGGCAGTGGCTTGGGAGTACTGGGACGTGTGTTCAATCCCCGGCCTGGTACAGTGGATCCGGACTGGCTGCAGCTTGGATCTGATCCCTGGCCTGGGAGCTCCACATGCCATGGGGCAGCCAAAAACAAAACCAACCAACCAACCAACAAATGTGTCCTCACAGCCATGAGGGTGGATGGAATTTAGATGAAATGTGCCATGTCGTGCTGCCCCTCCCACATGAGGAGGGCAGGAGAAGGAGGGGTAGGTCATTGCGGGAGCTGTGGTACAACCTTACTTTGAAAGGGCTGAGGGAGGAACGGGATCGAATTTGTACACGAGTCATTGAATGCAGATCTTCCTGTTGCCTGGAGAATCTCCGGTGATTGGTTCGATATTCGAATTAAACACCAACCTCAGAATGAAGGGTTCTGCTGCAGAGAGAACCAACGTAAATGTTTGCCTTTGAGAGCCTTAGGTAAGGGGGTTTTATTTCATCTGGCTTTGAGCAGAGTGCGTTGGCCTTCAAGAAGAGCGTCGGTTACTGGCGTGGCTCTGAGGGAGCAGGCGTGGTGTCGTGTGCATGCTTGTGTGGGACGTCACTGCCGTTGTGTGCCAGGCTGCATGGCCCAGACCCGAAAGCCCTGAGCGACAGAGGAAGGCTGATGAATGATACAGCTTCGGAATGGCGCTGTGTCTCAGCAGCATGACTGTAGCTTTACGTCTCTGGATTCCAAGCCGATCGCGTGCCGAGAGCCAGCCACAGTCTTCAGGCCCTGCCGCCGGGGGCGGGGTGTGGGGGGCACGCTGTGCTCTGAGGCCTCGAGGGTTGACACCGCAGAGCCCTCAGGTGCTTGGCGTTCGTCGGCTCCTCTCCTCCCTGGGCAGAGTCCTCACAAATGGCTGTAATGTGCACATCGTGTGTGTGTGTGTGTGTGTCGGGGGTGGGGTAGGTGGCGTCATCAGCAGTGAAAGGCTCGAGAGGAACGGGCAACAGACCACAGGCTGTATGGGTCACGACCGTGACTCCCCGCAGACCGCATGACCACGCTGGAGGAGAGTGTTCCAGAGGCTTTCTGGTTTGGGGCTACCAAACTCAGCAATTTTGAGAACCGTTGTGTGTGCTTTGAGAGAGTGCTGAGACCCAGTGTAATTCTAGCAGAGGAACACGGAAGGGCTGTTTTCAACTTCTTCCAGCGAATGTTTATTTTCTGAAGTCCCAGCAAGAAATAGTGTGCTCGAAACCTCACGTTTGAGAATACACGAAAGGGCACGTCAGGCCAAGTCACCAAAAGCCAAATCTGTCATGCAAGGATGTAAAGGTGCCCGGTGTTTTGCATAAAATTAATGTCATGTGTCTGAATAAAGAATTGAGACTGCTGACTTGTTACCTGGAACGTGACCATGAAGAATGGTTTTTGTTGTCTTGGTTGGGGTACCAGGACAGCATCAAGCTAACAGTGATTTCTTCATGCAGATCCAATGGAGAACATTTTCGTGAGGCTCGAGAGTCTGTGTTCCAGATACAGACAAGTAGGACAAAGGTTCTGTCCCCAGAGGACCTCCTTGTACAGGAGGGAAGGACAAACCCTGATACTTAGCACTGAAGCGGTGACTCATAATTATCCTCTTTGTAAAAAGTTACGTGGTGCTGGCGCATCTCGGGCGAGGAGGGGAGGGGACCTCTGGCTGGTGCAGGGAAGACAGCTGGTGTGTGTGCAGTGTTTGCTTGTCCCCAGCCTTGCTGTTCCGCGAGCTGTGCACCTTCCCCATCAGGACCTAACCCGCCAGCGCCCACTGTTTTCGGGGGTTTTGCCCTGATCTCCAAGCCTCATTGTCATGCCTGATGGAGGTCTGCTTCCTGTATACATTCTGCCCCTGTGACAGGGGACCTTGAAAGCAAGGGGTTGCAGTTCTCTTGGCTGACATGATGGACTGCTGGGGACTGGGCAGCGTCAGCAGCAGATACCTTGTCACAGCTTGCGGTCCCAAGTCTAAGACCCAGTGTCAACAGGCTTGGTTTCTCCCGAGGCCCCTCTGCGGGACGTGCAGGCAGCCAGCTCCCCGTGTCCTTGCCTGGTCATCCCTCGGTCCTCTTTCTCTTAAGGACACCTGTCAGATTGGATTCGGATCCACCCCAACAACCTCATTTTACCGTAATCACCTCTTTAAAGAGCCTCAGTCCATCACATTCTAGGCGGGGGTGGGTTGGGGTTTCAGCACATGAAGGCGGAGCCCAGTTAGCTCATGGGACCAGGAGGGATGTCCCCGCTTCTCCCTAATGCCTTTAAATCTGTCTGCTGCATCCATTCTCTCGGGACGTGTCCTTCTGTTGCTAAGCTGATGGGTCACAGCTGATGTGCTGGCATTTAAAGTAAAGGAACTGGAGCGCCCATCATGGCTCAGCAGTATTGAATCTGACTAGGATTTGTGAGGACGAGGGTTCAATCCCTGGCCAGCATTGCTGTGAGCTGTGGTGTAGGTTGCAGATGCGTCTTGGATCCCGAGTTTCTGTGGCTGTGGTGTAGGCCAGCAGCTGCAGCTCGGATTCCACCCCTAGCCTGGGAACTTCCATGTGCCCCGGGTGAGCCCCCCCCCAAAAGAAGTCTAAAATAAAATGAAGGAGCTGCTATCCTTGCCCACAGCTGAGGAAGGGGGGAATCCGGCAAAGCCTCTCTGCAGGGATCTTTCGAGCTGTGGTTGCGCCCCCCTGCTGGTTGGGCAACATCACTTTCAGGTGACCTCCGTCAGCCTGGCCATCCTCTGCAGGTGGCGCGGTGCAGGGACACAGTACCATGACCTGGAAGGCCCTGCACGCCCTGTTTTCTCTGTGAAGTGTGCCGCACCCTCCCTCCCCATCCCCAGGTTCAGGACTCAGTGCCACCTTTCTGTCCTTTGAAAAGCCAAGCTTAATTCTCCCTCGGTCAATGGCTGCTTATCAGGCCGTCCTCGGGAGCCCAGGAGCCTTCCTCAGAGTATCTGACTAGGAGGTGGCAGCCGGGGTGTCCTGAGTGGCCATAGTGACTGGCAGATGGATGGACCCATCAGGTGGATGAGTGGAACGGTGGGTGGAAGGTAGTGGTTAAAGAGATGCCCACGTGGCTGGGCACATGGGTGGAGGGGTGGGTGAGGGATGGGAGGACGGATTAAAGCAGTGAGCCCAAGCCTAACATTGCTTGATTCAGTCCTTTTCTTTTTAATTATTTAAAAAATCTTTTATGACGGTCACCTATTCTTGGACATTGTTTTTTTTTTAAATTTTTCTTTTCTTTTTTTTTGCTTTTTAGGGCCGTACCCACAGCATATGGAGGTTCCCAGCCCAGGGATCCAGTCCGAGCTACAGCTGCCAGTCTATACCATAGCCACAGTCACACAGGATCCAGGCCACGTCTGTGATCTACACCATAGCTCACGGCAACGCTGGATCCTCAATCCACTGAGCAAGGCCAAGGATTGAATCTGAGTCCTCATGGATCCTAGTCAGATTCGTTACTGCTGAGCCACGACAGAAACTCCTGTTTTTTGTTTTTTAATGGAAGTATAGGGATTTCAAATGTTAGTTTCAGGTATACAGCAGAATGATTTGTGCGTATTCTTTTTCAGATTCTTTTCCACTATAGATTATTACAAGATATTGAATATAGTTCCCTGTGCTACACAGTGGGTCCTTGTTGTAGATCTGTTTTCTTTTCTTTTCTTTTTTTTTTTTTTTGGTCTTTTTGCTATTTCTTTGGGCCGCTCCCGCGGCATATGGAGGTTCCCAGGCTAGGGGTTGAATTGGAGCTGTAGCCACCGGCCTACGCCAGAGCCACAGCAACATGGGATCCGAGCCGCGTCTGCGACCTACACCACAGCTCTTGGCAACGCCGGATCATTAACCCACTGAGCAAGGGCAGGGACCGAACCTGCAACCTCATGGTTCCTAGTCGGATTCGTTAACCACTGCGCCACGACGGGAACTCCTAGATCTGTTTTCTATTTAGCAGTGTGTATTTGTTAATTCCAAACTCCTACTTTATCCCTCCTCCTCCTCTTGACCGTGGGGAGTAAGCTTTCTATGTTGGCGCCATCCACCGGCTGAAATTGTCTTTACGATTTTCTGCGCTCCATGGAAAATTGCCTTTCATTGGGGACATGAGCAGCTCAAAGGCAGTAGCAGGGACTCGTTTGCCAGCATAGTATTTAAACCTTGCAAGAAAGTTAAGTTTTACCACATTGAGGTCTTGCTCCTCCCCTGCGAGTCTTTCATGTGGATTATGTCCTGGGAGGTTCTGCAGACACATCCCCCGGGGGTGGAGCCTGGCAGCTGTGACTGCCAGGTGATGTGGGTTCCCTCCTCCGTCTCCTCCTCCCGGCCGCTTCCACCCCACTTTGAGGAGCTACTGCCACTGGGCTGACACTGACCTGCAGGCTTGCATTTTGTTGGGAGAGGAGACGGGGGGAGGATTAGGAGTAGGTCCTAAATGCCACCAAGAACCAGGCCGTGGAATCTGTGTGCAGTCAAGCTCTTTAGGGGGAAAACGAGCTTTCATGTTAAATTCTTAAATGAGCTACAGCCTTCGGAGGGTCATTCTCGTACGTTCCCTGAGCCGTGACTCGGTGTACAGAGCTCGATGCCAGGACTGACGGTGCATTTACTGAACGGGCTGCTTGCAGGTAGGTTGCCGCGTAAGAGAGCCTTGCCATCCAAGCTCTACTCCTCCTCTGCCACTGCAGGGAAGACTTCCCGGCCTCCAATTAGCTAAAGGGCAATTGAAGCTTTCCATTCTGAGCGGCTGCGCCCGGTAATTAGGAAGCCCGCCCGCCCTGGGATAATAACACGGTGAAAATCAAGCTTGGAAGTTTTCTAGGGCGGAGCCGGCATGGGGCAGGGCTGCGTCTGCTGTACACGGAGTCCTTGCAAACAAACCTCCGTCCTCCCGCAAATGAGAAACAGTGGCCGTAAGAAAACCCGAGCTCAGGCGCTGGTGGTGTGTTTTTACATCTTTGTTTGTAATTGCATTTCTCCTGATGTTTATACTCTGCAGGAAACGCAGAGTCAGGACAAGGGACCACAGGCTGTCCTTGCTGGCTTGGTCTTTACGTGATTCAGAAGGAAGCCTTTTAAGGGAGAAGCTGGAGGGTTCCGGGGCTCGGTGCCACGGTGCCGATGTGCAGGACAGCACGTCGGAGGAAAGAGCCTGCCGGACAGGGGTGGGGAGCGTTAATACCTGCAGCCCTGAAGCTGAGGGCCAGGGACGGGACTGGACCCGGCCTCTCTTCTCGGATGGAGAGACCTGCACAGCCATCCTGGTAGGGTCTGCTGTGCTATGTCCTCTGGTCTCTCTTCTCAGTTGACCCCCGTCCCGTCTTCATAGCTCCAACCCTTGTCCGTTGACCCTGGTTGAACTTGGACGTCGTAGCACACAAGCATAGCTGAGAGGCTTTGCTCTTTGACCCAAGAACCCGACGGTCAAGTGTCAGGTCTCTGATTCCTGTTTGTGAATGAGACCTAGGGTGGCCCCCCGCTTAGCCCCCATTTAGCGCCCTTGCTGATCTCCTTTGTTAACAGGTGACATTAGACGTCTCCGTCCAAGCCGTGGGATGGCCCCGTGTGGGGGCTGTAAGTGCACCTCCTCAGTGAAGCCTGAACCCCAGCTTGTCCGTTCCTGCCTGTGGGAGGCGCTGGGCAGTCTCACGGGCAGGAGCCAGCCTGGGCTTCGGGGCAGAGGTACGCGTTCCCGATCCGTGGCACAAGGAAAGCTTGCTGCAGAGGCGAGCGAGGGCATCCCTGAGGACCAGGAGGGTCCTGGCCGAGGTGACGCGTCCTATGGCTGCCACCCCCAGGCCATCCTCAGCATCATTCAGGCGCTTTGGAGCGTGGGTCCTGGATGCAGGCTTCTCTCTGCTTGGGGCCAAGACAAGGCAGCTAAACTGCAGCTGGTTTGCCCATGTTCCTGTCTGTCCAGGTTGGCATTTTTGTGTTCGCATCGGAAATCATTGTCTGGGGGAGCCCCTGGGGCAGTTGATCCCAAGCCCCACCGCGGTCAGGCTCCCTCTCGAGAGGCGGGGAGGAGCAGACATCCGGTCGGATTCTCTGTCTGACGTCCATTCCTGGGTGTCTTGTCGGTGCCCATACCTTGGGTCACGCTGGCTGTTGTTTGGCACATCCTATCGATGACTTGCAGTGATTTTTAAATTACGCCAAGTGACTTCCCCTTTCTTTTGGACATGGGGTTGTAAAGATTTTCCTTACTGATTTTAAAATTGTGTTAGAAAATAAAATAAAAGTAAAATGTGTTAGGAGCCACTTAATGTAAAAAGTACCAATTGAGGGTGTATGATTGAGTGATTCTGAGTTTCTTCCTAGTGTCACACATCCACCAGCACCGTCCAGCCCCGGGACGTTTTCATCACCCTAGAAGGAAACCTCGTGCCCACTGAGCAGTCGCTCCTGAAACGGCGGTTTTTGTTTTTGTTTTGTTGTGCTCTTTAGGGCCACACCCGCAGTATGTGGAAGTTCCCAGGCTAGGGGGCGAATTGGAGTTACAGCTGCCAGCCTTGAACACGGCAGCTCAGGATCCGAGCTGCATCTGCGACCTACACCACGGCTCATGGCAACGCCCGATCCTTAACCCACTGAGTGAGGCCAGGGATCAAACCCACATCCTCATGGATCCTAGTCAGGTTCATTACCAAGGAGCCATGATGGGAACTCCTGAAACGAGTTTTTTGTTTTGTTTTTTGTTTTTTGTCCTTTTTGCCATTTCTTGGGCCGCTTCTCACGGCATATGGAGGTTCCCAGGCTAGGGGTCGAATCGGAGCTGTAACTGCTGGCCTACACCAGAGCCACAGCAACATGGGATCTGAGCCGCATCTGCGACCTACACCACAGCTCACGGCAACGCCAGATCCTTAACCCACTGAGCAAGGCCAGGGATCGAACCCGCAACCTCATGGTTCCTAGTCGGATTCGTTAACCACTGCGCCATGATGGGAACGCCTCTGAAATGAGTTTTTTAAAAAACTTATTTTATGGAAGTAGAATTGATGTACATTGTTGTGTTAGTTTCTGCTGTGCACCAAGATGATTCAGTTCTCCATATATATTCTTTTTCCGACTCTTCATGGTTTGTCACAGGACCTTGCATGTAGTTCTCTGTGTTGTGCTGTCGCAGGACCTTGCACATAGCTCTCTGTGCTGACCCACCCTATGTATGCTAGTTTGCATCTGCTAGTCCACACTCCCAATCGACGAGGTAGGTTTATTTTTCACCTTTAACCTGAAGTGATGGCGCCACCTAGAATTAGACTGCGTCTCCCTCATCCACGTCAGTTGGAGGTGAGACGGGTCCTCGGCCATCAGAGTTCGTTTCCACGTACTCTGTGTATTAAGTGGTGTTGAACCTCCTGCAGCTGGTTCCAGAAATCCGTTTTCTTATAAATTCCCTCAAGGTCCACATATAAATAAGAAAAAACACTTCTGCGATTTGCTTCTTTCTTGTGCAGCCTAAATGCATGAAAATATTTCCAAGTGGACAATACACGAGCACAGGACCCAGGAATCCATGGAGGGCCGCGCTGGAGCCGGGAGCCTGCTTGCTGTCTGCAGCCCTCCGGCCCCCAGGCATCCTCCTTCCACCCACGTGTACCACCCCCATCAGCACCGAAAGCCAGGGGGTAGGAAGGTGGGGGAGAGAGACGGGAGCAGGGACAGGGCCTGGAAAGTGGATGGGCTGCAGGTTTTCTCAGACCTGGAGTACACGCGATGGGTGGGAACATACACGTTCTTGCCAGTTTAATCTTTTGTGTTCTTACTCCCTTTCACATCTTACTGGGATAGTCTGGACGGTGTGCAGGGTCACGCCTTGGGTATGTGGGAGCCTCATTGTCAGAGGTAGTGATGGGCTTGACCTTGGCCAGAGCCAGGGGTGGAGTCTGGGGGACACGTGTCCCGCTTCAGGTGAAACCCAAGCTCTCGCTCCAGACAAGGGACGAGTCATCAGCCTGCCATGGCCACGCAGCTCTGTGTCCTGTCCATCGAGAGATGAGCAGTGAGCCCTTTAGTGGCATCCGGGAGCCCTTGGTAGCAGGACCCACGAGCAGTGGCTCTGTGGTGTATGGGGCCACTAGAGTGACACTTCCTTCCCAGCAAAGCCATTGAACTAACATTGGCTTTAGAGTTCTGCTTATGTATCATGCAAATCCCTTTTGTGTTTTGCAGCTTAAGAACTATAAAAATAAGGAAAATACTTTATGACTTTATTTTCATTTTAACGTTCATTGGGAGAGAGGGTGTCCTCGGACCCGAAGGGCCCAGCTCAGGTGAAGTGACTTGGGAGGGGGCCTTGGCTTTAGCAGCTTGCCGGAGAGGCTGGGGGGGAGCGCTCATTTGGAATGCCGGGGTGCCAGGGTGCTTAGCATGCTCTCTTCCCTTCTTTTTGCTTTTAGAGCTGCACCCGAGGCATATGGAAGTTCCCAGGCTAGGAGTAGAATCGGAGCTGTACCCGCCAGCCTACCCCACAGCCAAAGCAATGTGGGATCCGAGCCGAGTCTGTGACCTGCCCCCCGCAGTTCATGGCAATACTAGATCCTTAACCCACTGAGTGGCCAAGGATTGAACCTGCATCCCATAGATACTAGTTGGGATTGTTACCTCTGTGCCACCACGGGAACTCCACAGGATGTGCAGGTCTTAATGGCTGTTAACACAGCATAAGCTTTGAGAGTCCTAAACTCCCTGATAATTGTGCCTCATTCTAGGAAACATGGATCTTTAAGAACCCATAATTAGCTTTCTCTTGAGAAATCATTCATTGAGGGTCCCTTTAAAAATGGACTCTTAAGAGTTTCTGCTGTGGTACAGGGGTTAAGAACCGAACTACAGCGGCTTATGTCCCTGCAGAGGTGTGGGTTCAATCCTCAGCCCAATGCAGTGGGTTAAAGGAGATTCTGTTGCTGCACCTGCAGTGTAGGTCACAACTGTAGCTCCAATTCCATCCCTGGACTGGTAACGTTCATACGCCATGGGTGTGGCCATAAAAATAAAAAAAAAATTAAACATAAAAATGGATTCCTAGGAGTTCCCTGGTGGCTCAGCAAGTTAAGGATCCAGTGTCGTCACTGCTATGGATTGGGTTGGATCCCTAGCCCGGGAACGTCTGCGTGCAAAAAAAAAAAGCATGGGGGGCAGTCCTAGAGCAAAAGCAGCACACATCCTGGTTTCTTTTCTCCTTTTTTTTCCTCTCTTTTTAGGGCTTCACCCATGGTATATGGAGGTTCCCAAGCTAGGGGTCAGATCGGAGCTACAGCTGCCAGCCTAGGCCACAGCCACAGCAATGTGGGATCCAAGCCACATCTGCGACTTACACCACAGCTGACGGCAGTGCGGGATCCTTAACCCACTGAGTCAGGGATCGAACCTGCGTCCTCACGGATACTAGTCAGATTCGTTGCCGCTGCGCCACGATGGGAACTCCCATGTCCTGGTGTCTTATACGCTTCTGCATTACAAGGAATTGGGCTCCCTGGAGGAACAGATGAGGCCTGAGGCAGGGAATAGGCAGTGTCTTGTGCCCAGAACAGTAAGGAAGTATCAAAACAACCACAACAAATGTATAACGATGAGGATAAGCCACAAGGACACTGGAGCTCCCTTAGAGTTTCCTGTGACCAAAGCTGTAAGGACGTAAGGTCGTGTAGGCTTATAACGCGGTGAATAAAATAATTAGCCCTGAGTCCATATTGATACACATACATGACCGGATCAATTAATAACTGGGGAGGAGACAGATGAATGCAGAAGAATTCCGAATCTGTGTGTCGATCCTCCGCCCTGGAGGGGGTGAAGCAGAGCCCCTCGTTCCTTTAACTTGGGCTTCATGCGGTCCCCCCTTCCACGGAGGGCGGGCTGCAGAGCGGGGCAGCGCGTCCTGGGACCGCAGAGAAGCTGCTGCGCGCGGTCCCTAAGCCTCCCGGCGGATGGATACAGGGCGGAGGGTGGCTAGCACGCCGTGGACTGTCTTATGCTGAGAAGGCCCTTTCCCCTCTGTGGGCTCCCCTCCACATCCTGAACTCCTCCAGGGAAGTCGCGCAAAAACATCAGACACATCCCAGCTGAGAGATGTTCTGCAGAATGCCCGCACGGTGCCCCTCTGAACCATCCAGGGCATCAAAAACAAGGCGAGTCGAGAAGCTGTCGCTCAGGCAGGAGGAGCCTAAGGAGGTATGATGATTCAATACAAGGTGGGATCCTGGGCCAAAAAAAAAAAAAAAAAAAAAGAGTATAGGGGGAGGATGAAGAAAATCAGAAAGAAGTGCACACTTGAGTTACTAGGAAGATAGCAGGATGGGGTCACTCATGAGGACAAATACACTCTACCACTGTGTCGACTGTGGAGGAAACTGGGGTGTCAGGTACAAGGGGGTGCTCTCCTTTTGTCATTTTCCTGTCACTCTCAAACCATTCTAAACGAAGGGTGGAAGCTGCATTCCTAGAAGGTGTTTTGAGGTGCTCCGTTTGTAAATACCAGGAACACACCTTTCGAGGAGGAAGTGTGATGACATCCCCTGAAGAGCCACCAGGCTCGTCCTGGATGCCAGGCACGTGGCCAGAGTTGCACTACACTGTGTCTTAGTGAAGGGACCCTGTGCTTGGTAAGGTAAGACATGGACGGACGTGAAAACTAGCACGGAGAGTGTAGGCGTCCAGTGGAAAAACGCAGGTTGGGGACCTCCTGTCGTGGCTCAGTGGAAACGCATCTGACGAGCATCCTTGAGGATGCATGTTGGATCCCTGTGTCAATGGGTTAAGGAGGCCGGCATTGCTGTGAGCAGTGGTGTAGGTTGCAGATGTGGCTTGGATTTGGCATTGCTGTGGCTGTGGTGTAGGCCGGCAGCTGCTGCTCAGATTCCACCCCTGGCCTGGGAACCTCCGTATGTCACAGGTGTGGCCCTAAAAAGACAAAAAAAGAAAAAAGAAAACACAGGTTAAGCTTTCGCTCCACTTCTCTGTGTGGTTGTCTCAAGCTACCCACTTGCTCACTACTCCCTGTCCTTGGGTGATGGGAGAACCATGGCAGCCTTTCTTGAAGACTTGTTTAAATGCTTAATTAATGCATGGGACGTTAGTGCAGCAGCACAGGGTGTAAGGTCATGCTGGTGTGAAAAAAATGAAGAAGTCACTCTTAGTGACATAGGAGTCGTATAGGAGGTGGTGCAGAGTAGCTTGTGTTAACTTGATTAAATGAGCCAGTGTCGGAAAGAATTGCTCTAAATTTAGAAGAGGTTGATAGAAGCAGGCAGAAAAGAGAAAACCCATCCTGAAGGCTAAGAGTGGAATCTGGGGCAGGCGTGTGTGCGTGTGTATGTGTGTGTGTGTTTTGGGGGCCTCTGTGAGGGAAAGCTGTTAGGGACCCCGGTTGAGGGGGCACTTCCTGTATTGGGGAGGGGTCTCGGGCAGCCTTAGGGGGGAGGTGGGGCGCAGGGACTTTAAATGCAGGGCATTGTGAAGGGACAGACGGATTGGCTACGTCAGGGTCAGCCCGTGACCCCTCTGTGGTCTGCCCTGAATGCCTCGGGCACAGTAAGACTTCCGGAAATACTTTGTTACTTGTTTGGATTACATTCCTCCTGGGTGTGTAATAAACCCGAGACCACAGATAGGCGTCAAATAAGCCATTGAATGTGTTTTTTTGTTAGGCTTCATGGTTCCGTCTGACCCTACGGCTGTTAGGTTGAACTTGGGGTGGCACACCTTGTGTGATTGTCTAGCTCTGTGAAATGGTTGCAGCTGTGTGACAGTGGTCTTTTTGGTATTTCCTTCTTTTCCGTTATGGAGAGGAAGACCCCGGAGCCTTTAGGGGTTTCGAGGGCAAGCCTCGGGGGGTTTAAGCCGAGAAGCCTTGGGAAGGTTGCCCCTGAGGTCAGGAGTTGGCAGCTAAGTAACAAGGAAGCCCTGAGTCTGGCCAGGGTTAGCGTTGCCGGAGCCTGCGTGAACTTGGCCATCACAGGCAGCAGGCACAGACAGGCAGGCTTGAGCTCCCCCTTGTGCGGGCACCCCCAGCCACAGGGGCTGCGGTGGAGTGGAGCTGCCGGTCCCTGACAGGACACATGCTGTGTTCACGCAGCCAGGGAGCCGGTAAGAGATCCCGTGTCCCCTCTTAGGGCAACCCCTGCAGGACGGGGCGCTTCCCTAACTGCCTGGGCTGGTGGCTGGGGGGTGTAGCTCCGAGCGCCTCTTTTGTTCTCCTGCCGGTTGTCAGCTCCCAGCGCAGCGGGGGGAGATCTGGGGAGATGTGCAGACATCCTCTGTGTGGATTGTTCTGCCTGCAGATGAATAACGATGCAGGGTCTGGCTCAAGCCCTGCACGCGTGCACGTGTGTGTGCGGGCATGCGTGCCGGTGCTGTGTGTGTGCTTGTAGACACGTGCCGGTTTTGTCACTGGGGTTTCTGCAGTTGGTGGAAAGCACATTGGAACTGGAAGGCAGGTCCTCTTGGTGCTTCGGCTGCGAGCCAGGGTGAGTGGTAGCCCCTGGCGTGGGGGACGCTGCTCCCTGTCAGATCGGCAGACAGACCTGCCTTCCCTGCCCGAGGGTCCCTCAGGAGGCTGGCGGGAGGACGCCAGCATTGTGTGAAGACCCTTCCCTGGCTCTGCCTTTTCTTTCTCCGTCGCCGTAACGAACAAGCATTTTCACGATGAAGGTGTTGGATGTGGATATAGGAAGGAAATGGTGAGTCAGCCACATCGAAATGAAAAAAGCGGCGAAATCAGGTGTGCGTGTTGAGTCCTGAAAAAAATGCCTGGGGGGGGTCAAATCACACGTTGCCTGCTGATTGCAATGCAAATATGTAAATGGGGAAAATGCAATCAGGGTGGCTCTGAGCAGCTTGCACTTCTCGGATTTTGTTCTCTTTGGTGTGATTGTGACTGTGTAGAGGCATGCGGTTCCTGTGGTTTCACTGTACATGTGCTGGGGGAGTCGTTTGGCCTTTTCTATTGTGATAAATGAAACAAATGGTACTTTGGACCACATGTCTAAGTGAGTGCAATGCATTTGCTTTACGAAAGCACCGTTTCGCGTGTGCAGAGGAAGGATGCCGTTTTCCCAGGGAAATTGCTGCATGTATGTGCTGCACAGACGCACACACGCAGTCTGGGTCTGCATTGCCCGCCTCACGTGGGTAGGAGTCATTTTGAAATGGATGTGTAGTCTTCATGCTTAGCTGAAAGGTAAAAAGGAAAAGGAATTGGGAGAAACATTTTTAGAAATCCACTCGGCGGCATTCATAGCGAAACAACCTGCTGCCGAATGTGTTGTGCGAAGACCTAGAGAATGAACAACGGGAAACTCTCTTAACGTGTTGGGAAATAATGGAAGATTTGGTACAGATTTGATGAGCGGCTCGCATCTTTCTTTGCCTTACAGAGCAGAATCTTTGTGGGCGGCTATTGCAAATATTTTTATGATCATGTTGCAGAAGAGTATTTCCTGGATGGTGGGACATTGAACATCTCTGTGCTTGTGTTTGTCGTGCAGGGTGGAAAAAACCATTTCACACCTTTCCTCTCTCACATACCCACCAACCTACGCTCCTTAAGGAAACATATTTACAGGGGTATTTTCATGGATGAATACATGAATAAAACACACTGAAGACTTTTTTTTTTAAAGGGGTAGTAGAAATAACCATCCCTATTGGTGTTGACCAGACATGTGGCATAAGGGTCTCCTGCCCCAGCTGGGTGACAGACGAGCCTGTAAATGAAGGCTGACGGCTGCTTGTTTCGCATTAATTGGCTGCTCCCCAACTGCCTCTTGGATTTTGGAGGTTGGGGGAGCTAACGTTGCCTGTGGCCTTCAGAATGCACCTGCTTTACTCTCGCTGCCTTTAATTTTCTGCCTCTTCTATGCAGTAAAATTTAAGAAGCTCTAGGTGGGGAAAGCAGTAGAAACGAGCTGGCATTTTGTGTCCACCAGATCAGCCCGTTTCACCCCGGACACTGGTGTTTTCTAGCTGCCTTTTCCTCCCGCAGGTTTGGCAGACAAGTCGTTTCCGGGAGGCTTGTACACACCCCTGGATGTCTCACGAGATCCTCAGTTACTTTGTTTTTCACTTTTACAAAAATGCTTGCAAAATCCTTTGTGTTCATTCCTTAAAGTTCTCAGAGCCCTGTCGGGTATACCACCTGGACCTCCCAGCGTGGGTACGGTAGGCATGTTACAGAGCAGCCCGGGGCTTCAGTGATTCCCACGGCTACTGAATGGGGAGCCCTTGCCTGCACTGTGGCTGGTTTTTCATCTGTGAGTTTCTGCTAAGTCCAACCACCTCGGGTGTTGACAGTCCTACCGATAAGCACAGCCTGGCATGTAGACCCGTGGAAGATCCTAAACCTGCTCTTTTGTGGATGGTCCCGTCGCCAGGCCAGTGAGCCAGCAATGCAGTGAGAAGGCAGAGAAGGCATTGGGGGGGGGGGGGCGGCTTCCAGGGGGGTGGGGTGATGTACTGCAGAGACCTCTTAACCAGCCTGAGAAACTGCGGACACAGGTCCCAGGCATGCGTGGATGCGACCTTCTGTTTCTTCGTCCATGAAATAGGGAGCTTGGATTAAATGGTTCTAGGGACCCTTGGAGCCACAATCATTTTTGATTCTCAGAGAATCCAGGGACTTGAATTCCCCTTCAAGGGCACATCCAGGCCTGTAGGTTGTATTGTTTTACTCATTTGCTGTCAGCATTAATGTGAAAGATGACCTGTCTCTGTCTCTTTGTCTCTGTCTGTCTCTCTCTCTGACTGACACCCACCCACCCACCCACACAGCCCTTTGAGAGTTTCCTGCCTGCAGGGGTGTCTTGATGCAGTGGGGACGTCCTTGACAGTTAGGTCTGCTTAGGTGCTCTGTGATAAAGAAAGGCAGTTCTCTTCGGTGTAACTTACATGACATTTCTTGTTGAAGGAGTCTTGCCAGGGGGCCCTTAAACATTATTCGAAGGCCCTCAAAGGTAGAGTAACTAGAAATTGTAGGACTGTGCTTCATGTTTCAACACACGCATGCGAATGTATGTAGACATACATAGGTAGGTATGTAGGTACAATTTATCTGCATAGATATGTATGTATGATAGACATCTTCCATAGGACTAAAGTAAACGTTCCTGTGTAACACACATCTGAAGCCTATTAAGTAAATAATGCATTTCTAAATATGGTTCAGCTGAGTAACAGATCATATTCTGAGATGTGGGATTTTCAGAATTTTCGGTCATGTGCGGTTGTGCTGAAAGGGAGACGCTTAATGCAGATGGCTTTATCCTAATTTACAGAGGTGGTGATATTTTCTAGCTATGTTTTAATCTCTGGTACCACAGACTTGCCCAATATTTTAAAAATGGCTCCTTAAGCTTGAGGCATGTCTTTTGAGAGCCTGGACTTATGCTTGGCTGGGGTTTCTGCTTCCTAGATGGTGGTATACAGTCTTTAATATCATCCCCTCCCCCCTTTTAAAAAAAAAAAAAACCTCCCTTGTTTTATTAATTAAAATTTAATTGTATAGGAGTATAGTTGACTCACAGCATTGTATTCGTTTCAGGTGTACAGCAAAGTACGTCTGTCCTATCTATCTATATGAATTTATCACCTCTTTCTTTTTTTCTCATAGGTTATTACAAACTATTGCATAGATTTCCCTGTGCTACACAGTAGATTCTTGTTGATTAGGTGTTTTATACAGTCGTGTATGTGTGTTATGCTCATCCACCGAATTACTCCTCCTCCCCGCTGCCGGGGTCTGACTCCCCCATCATAACCCTAAGACTGGCTTTGAAATCTGCGAGTCTGTTTCTGTTTTATAAATATGTTCTTTTGCATCCCGTTAAATTAAATTCCACACGTAAGTGATATCCTAGGATACCTGTCTTTCTCTGTCCAGTGAAAACAGTTTTTAATTACAAATAGCAAGCTTCTGCAAAGAGGAATGGAGACAGTAAAAGATGCGCCCTCACCCTCAGCATCCAGAGAGGCCACTGTAGAAAGGAGAACGGTATCCACGGCCAAGTCCTTTTTTCACCGCGAAGGTTGGCTGTTGCACATGTGGTACCCCTGTACGTATTGTGCGCATGCGGTGCTTGCACGTGCAGGTACGCTGCTCCATGGAAACGTTGCAGATCTGATGGGACCTGTCATTCACGGTGATGTGTGCCACCACAGAGGGTATCTTACGGTGAAATAGGTGGGCTCTTAGCTGCCAGTTTCCTTAGGCTCACATTCTAGAAATG
Organism: Sus scrofa; assembly: GCF_054392235.1. Lineage (NCBI taxonomy): Eukaryota > Metazoa > Chordata > Mammalia > Artiodactyla > Suidae > Sus > Sus scrofa. The sequence continues at coordinate 9,732,395 of NC_139401.1, forward strand.
GAACTGCCAGGCGGTCGTTTGGAACATACCCTCAAGTTGCCTCTGTAAGGTGTGCATCCGTGTTTACCCCATCACCACAGCCTTGGCCAGGCTTGCGTCTCCCCAAACCCTGTCCGTGCTAGACCTTTTCAAAATCCTGGGCGTTGATAGGCAAAGCCGTTGTGTTTTTAACCTGCATTTCCTTGGGGGCTAGCACAGTGCAGCTTCTTTGCGTGTTATCGCATAGCTGTTGGTATTTTTTCTTGCCTGCATTACTGTTGGCATCTTGTGTGGGTCCTGCTGCAAAAGGCAGGGACGTCCTTGATCATCGTTCTTGAGGTTGCAAGTATCTCCAAGGTGTGTTGTGTGCTTTCCTAACTTTGATGGTGGGTTAAGTTTAGATTTTTTGGGTTTTTTTTTTTTTTTTTTTTGAGGTATAGTTGAATTACAGTGTTTCAGTGGTACAGCACAATGATTGTTATGTGTGTTTATGCGTATGTGTGTGTATATATATATCTGTATACTTTTTCAGATTCTTTTCGATTATAGGTTATTGCAAGATATTAATATAGTTCCCTGTACTATACAGTAGGTCCTTATTATCTATTTTATATTTAGTGGTGTGTATCTGTTCATCTCAAATTTCTAATTGATCCTTCCCGCTTTCCCCTTTGGCAACCGTGTTGGTTTTCTATGTCTGTGAGTCTGTTTCTGCTTTGTAAATAATTTCATTTGTATCATTTTTCAGATTGCACATATAAGTGATATTTGTCTTTATCTGACTTCACTTGGTATGATTAATCTACAAGTCCATCCATGTTGCTGCAAATGGCATTGTTTTGTTCTTTTTTATGGCTGAGTAATATTCCAGTGTGTTTATGTACCACATCTTCTTTATTTCTTCAGCTGTCAGTGGACCTTTAGGTTGCTTCCATGTCTTGGCTATTGTAAATAGTCTTGCTATGAACATTGGGGTGTGTGCATCTTTTCAACTTAGAGTTCTCATCTTTTCTGGATAAGTGTACCCAGAAGTGGGATTGCCGGATCATATAGTACTTCTATTTTTTTACTTTTTTAAAGAACCTCCATACGGTTTTCCATAGTGGCTGCAGCAACTTACATTCCCACCCAACAGTGTAGGAGACTTCCCTTTTTCTCACACCCTCTCCAGCATTTATTGTTTGTAGACTTTTTGTTGATGGCCATTCTGACTGGTGTGGTTAGATGCTTTTCACAGATAGGTGTTTTTTGTTTGTTTGTTTGTTTGTTTTAGTTAAAGCAATCATTTTATTGAGGTGGATAATAGGCAGGTTTTATTTTTATTTTATTTTTTTGTCTTTTTTTTGACTCTTCTAGTGCTATTCGCGCAGCATATGGAGGTTCCCAGGCTAGGGGTCCAATTGGAGCTGTAGCCACCGGCCTACGCCAGAGCCACAGCAACACGGGATCCGAGCTGCATCTGTGACCTACACCACAGCTCACGGCAACCCCGGATCCTTAACCCACTGAGCAAGGCCAGGGATCGAACCCACAGTCTCAATTCCTAGTCGGTTTCGTTAACCACTGAGCCACAATGGGAACTCCTATTTTTATTTTTTTTAAATGAGTTTTTTTATATTATTCAATGAATTTATTACATTTACAGTTGTACAGTGATCCTCACAACCCAATTACATAACATTTCCATCCCAAACCCGCAGCATTGCCCCACCCCCAACCTCTCTCCTTCGGAAACCGTAAGTTTTTCAAAGTCTGTGAGTCAGTATCTGTTGTGCAAAGAAGTCTATTGTGTCCTTTTTTCAGATTCCACATGTCAGTGGAAGCATTTGGTGTTGGTGTCTCATTGTCTGACTGACTTCATTTAGCATGATAATATCTAGGTCCGTCCAGGTTGCTAAAAATGCTGGTATTTCGTTCCTTTTAATGGCTGAGTAATATTCCATTGTGCATATGTATCACAGCTTCTTCATCCACTCCTCTGTCAGTGGACATTTAGGTTATTTCCATGTCTTGACTCTTGCAAATAGTGCTGCAATGAACATTGGAGTACACGTGTCTTTTCGAGTCATGGTTTTGTCTGGATAGATGGCCAGGAGTGGGATTGCTGGATCAAATGGTAGTTCTCTTTTTAGTTTTCTGAGGCATCTCCATACTGTTTTCCACAGTGGTTGCACCAATTTGCAATCCCACCAACAGTGTATGGGTTCCTTTTTCTCCATACCCTCTCCAGCACTTATTGTTTGTAGACTTTTTGATAATGGCCATTCTGGCTGGTGTAAGGTGGTACCTCAGAGTGGCTTTGATTTGCATTTCTCTAATACTGAGTGATGTTGAACATCTTTGCATGTGTTTTTTGGCCATCCATATGACAGACAGGTGTTTTTAACTGTTGTATCATCACCATTGCCTGGTGCCTTTGTGCAGTCTGTGTTCAGGTGACCATTGGTGCCTGTGGCTGTGCACTCTGCTTAGCGTTTGCAGAAAGGGTGACCTCCCAGGACTGTGTGGGTATGAGTTCCCTGTGAGGTGTAGACCAGCATCTGAAATACCCTCCAGCTTTGCAATGAAGATAAAGCTGCTAGGAAGGGAGGAAGCCAGGGCTTTCAGATGCACGTCTGATGTGATGGTGCGGAGAGAAAGCAGGAGTCGGAATTTGAGTGTTGAAATCCTAGTTAGGAGATCAGATGGGTCACTTAGGCTCCTGGCTTTGTGTCCCCATGGGGAAGATGGGTGTGCTCTGCTTTCTCAGGAGTGCTTTAGTTCTCCAGATGGAGGTTGGTACTCAATTTGTCTCCTCCAGAGAATCAAGAAATGCTCAGTTTCCCCATAACCACCATCACCCTCCCTCCACCCACCCCTTTGTTTTTAGGGCCACACCGGGGCAAATGGAAGTTCCCAAGGGGCTAGAGGTCAAATCTGAGCTGCAGCTGTGGGTCTATGCTACAGCCACAGTGACTCTGGATCCAAGCTGCCTCTCTGACCTATGCCATAGTATCCTTAACCATGTAGTGAGGCCAGGGATCAAACCCACATCCTTATAGACACTAGTCAGGTTCTTAACCTGCTGAGCCACAAGGGGAGCTCCACCTTCCCTCTGCTTTTGGACGGGAATCTCAGGGTCATGTTTGAGGCACATCTACCCTAACCACAGGCATGTTTGTGGTGCTTTTCCACTCTTGTGCCTACTTTTTTTTTTTTTTTTTTTTTAAGAAAAAAATTATCTCCTGTTGGGCTATTTTTATGTTCATTTTAATGCTCATGCTGTGTTTTTCTCTGCTAAGCCACCTCAAGACATTTATACTCATGGAGCGTATAAACTTGTCAAAATAAAATAAATAGAGGCTATATAACAAGAATTAAATAGATTCAAAACAGCAAGTGCTTCTCCAATACTCAGTTAATATTTTTATTCCGGTCCTTGTTTCGTGGAAAATTAAGTTGGTTCCCATTGTCCTTAATGGGCAGGTCAGTCTAATTGGATCTGCTGCTCGGACCCGTTCCTGTGGCGGTCACGGTGGTGTTGGTGGCAGCGTTGCAGGAAGGCAGGTGGGAGTCGAGCTGGGACCATCCGTCCACCTGTCACGGACGAGAGGAGGGAGCCCCAGTCCGCTCCCAGGCCTTCCGCCCAGGCACGCTGGCCTCCAGCCGCTCTGAAGAGCTGCCTTCTCAGGGGAGGGGTCTCGAGGCCGTCGTACATCATCGGCCTGGTCACTGGCATGCGGCCAGGAGCCTGCCAAGCCACGTCAGGCACAGAGAACCTCCCTTGAAGGGGCTTCCCCGCTCCTGGTACGACAGGTGACACGTGACCGCACGCCTGGGGGGTCTGACACCGGTCCTCAATTTCTCACGGGCCGGGATCAAGCTGCTGGCCGATTCAGGGCCACGTGGGACTGTTCCCTGGTTTGCAGCTGGCTGTGGTCCTGCTGTGTGCTCACGTGGTGCAGAGCAGGGATCGGGGAGCAGGCCGTCTTGTGTCTCCTAAGGGCACGCCTGCCGCTCGTGAGGGCTGCACCCTCACAACCTGATCACCTCCCGGAGGTCCTGCCGCCTGGTACCATCATGTTGGGAGTTAGAATTCCACATAAGAATTTGGGGAGGGGGGGTAGTTCCCGTCGTGGCACAGCGGAAACGAATCTGACTAGGAACCGTGAGGTTGCACGTTCGATCCCTGGCCTCGCTCAGTGGGTTAAGGATCCACATTGCTGTGAGCTGTGGTGTAGGTCGCAGACGTGGCTTAGATCTCATGTTGCTGTGGCTGTGGTGTAGGCCGGCAGCTGCAGCTCCAGTTGGACCCCTAGCCTGGGAACCTCCATATGCTGTAGGTGCAGCCCTAAAAAGCAAAAAAAGAAAAAAAAAAGGAATTTGGGGGAACACAGACATTCGGTCCAGAGCCTAAGTGTAAATGGCTGTGTTGTAGGCCAGCCAGAAGGTCGGAGAGAACCAGCCTGCCAGCCTTGCCTTCTGCCCTCTCCTCTCCCTTTCCCTCCCTCCTGCGACCTCACTGGGCCTTCGCTGAACCCAGCTTTGTGCCGGGCACTGGTAGGTCCTGGACCACGGGTGTAGACAAGGCAGAAGTGGGTGCTGTTGGTCTAATGATGCTGAATGAAAATGTCAGGTGAATTAAGTACAATTTGGGGACACACACGAAGGGATAAAATCCTTATCGGGGTTCAGAGGAAGAGAGGCTTCTTTGTTAACAAGCTGGGGAAGTGCTTGATGGAGGGGCCTCTGAAGATCTCGAATCAGAGCAGGGATAAGGGAACCCCTGGTGCGGGGTCAGGGCAGGGTCTTCAGCCAGAGTGTGTGTGCAGGGCTGGGATCACTGCGGATTGGCAGGGGGCTTGGGGAGGACGAGAGGGGGGTTGGGAGGTGAAGGTGTGCAGAGTGGCCTTGAGTTGAGGGGTGAGGAGATGGGAAGTTGGGAGGGAGAGAGGGAAACACCCCCAGCTTCCATGCGGACTCTAACCACAGCATGCACGTCTGCAGAATTGGGTACGCAGACGCAGGGGAGGTTTGAAATGACCCTCACGAGGCATCTAGCACCCAGGACATTTGAACGCTCTGGACGAGTTACTGTGAGATGGTGTTGCTATCAAAATTAAATGTCATAAATAGGAGTTCCCGTCGTGGCGCAGTGGTTATCGAATCCGACTAGGAACCATGAGGTTGCAGGTTTGGGTACAAGTCGGGTTTGTTACTGCTGAGCCACGACGGGAGCTCCACAGCTCTCTACATTTACCCAAACTTCAAACAGGACACTTCGAATTGTCAGTGAATTTTATGGTTTGAAAGTGATACCTTGGGAGTTCCTGTTGTGACACAGCGGAAATGACTCCGACTAGGAACCATGAGGTTTCGGGTTCCATCCCTGGTCATGCTCAGTGGGTTAAGGATCCAGCATTGCCGTGAGCTGTGGTGTAGGTCTCAGACGAGGCTCGGATCTGGCGTTGCTGTGTCTGTGGTGTAGGCCGGCAGCTGTAGCTCCGATTGGACCCTTAGCCTGGGAACCGACATATGCTACAGATGCGGTCCTGGATCTGGTGTTGCCATGAGTTGTGGTGTGGGTCGCAGACCCGGCTTGGACCTGGTGTGGCTGCGGCTGTAGCATAGGCTGGCTCCTGCAGCTCCAATTAGTCTCCTAGCCTGGGAACCTCCATATGCCAGGGGTGCGGTCCTAAAGAGACAAAAGACAAAAATAAATACATAAATAGAAAAAAGCAAAAACCTGAAGTGGTTCAGGACCACATGTACACGTAAAGTACAAGGACTCAGTGACCCCCAATTCCTGTATTGCTTGTCACCTGTGCCGTCATGTTTGTGGCTTTTACATTTTTTTTTTTTTCTTTTGTCTTTTTAGGGCTGCACCTGTGGCATATGGAGGTTCCCAGGCCAGGGGTTGAATCAGAGCTGTAGCCGCCGGCCTACGCCACAGTCACAGCAACACGGGATCTGAGCCGTGTCTGCAACCTCCACCACAGCTCATGGCAACTCCGGATCCTTAACCCACTGAGCAAGGCCAGGGATTGAACCTCCGTCCTTACGGATGCTAGTCGGATTCATTTCCACTGTGCCAACACGGGAACTCCATACATTTTTATAGCTGTAGGGCACACCTAATGAACATGATACAACCTTGGCAGGTCCCTGCTAGTGGTTAGGACTCACCACTGCGGCCAGGTTCAATCCCCAGACGGGGAACCAAGACCCCACCTCAAGTCGCTCACTACAGGCTGTGGCCAAAAGGAAAAAAATATTTTTAATGACACAATCTAAACCTCCAAAAATTCTGACTGTCTGTCTGTCATAATAATGTGATCTTGATCATGGCGGCTCAGACGTGATTTTTTCCTTCTGTCCCAACTTTGAATGACAGTTTGTGAAGCTCCACTTGGGTTTACAGGTGGACAGATGGTCACGAGAGACCTTCCTGCTAGCAGCTAAAAATAGGCAGCCAGAAAAGTAATGAAATCATTGCTTTAAAAAAAGAACTCACCAGGGAGTTCCCTGGTGGCCCTCGTGGTTAAGGACCCGGTGTTGTCACTGCTGTGGTGCGGGTTTGGTCCCTGGCCCAGGAACTTCCACGGGCTGCAGGCATGGCCCAAAAGGTCAGTACTCACCAGACCCTCTCCCAAATAGGTCAGGTCTCCCTCTTCCTGGCGCTGTCCCCCCACTCCCTGGGAGGCGAGGCCCCGCCAAGCCGAGCTTGCTGACCTGGGCAGGACAGCCAGGCTGCCTGGGAGGCTTTCTCAGACACAGGTTTGCGGGGAGCACTGGCTCACCACCCCCCACCTCTGGCCAGGCCTGGCTCCCTGACAGAGGACATGTCAGGAGAGCTTCGATCCGTGGGTCTGCAGTCATCGCCAGTCATGGGAGTCCTCCAGAGGAGACTTGGAGGGTGGGGTGCAGAGACAGAATTGGCTGCGAACCGAAAAGGATGCTCACATACTGCAGGACTGGCTGTATCTGCTCTCTCCCACATTCAGTGGAAACGTTCTCACTTAAAAAGCTTTAAAATCGGGACTTCCTGTCATGGCTCAGTGGTTAACAGATCTGACTAGGAACCATGAGGTTGCAGGTTCGATCCCGAGGTTAGGGATCAGGCATTGCCATGAGCTGTGGTGTAGGTCGCAGATGCGGCTTGGATCCCACATTGCTATGGCTGTGGTGTAGGCCGGGAGCTGTAGCTCCAATTGGACCCCTAGCCTGAGAACCTCCATATGCCGTGGGTGTGGCCCTAAAAAGAAAAAAGAAAAAAAAAAAAAAAAAGCTTTAAAATCAGGAGTTCCCCTCATGGGTCAGCGGAAATGAGTCTGACTGGGATCCCTGAGGCTGAGGGTTTGATCCCTGGCCTTGCTCAGTGGGTTGAGGATCTGGAATTGCCGTGATCTGTGGTATAGGTCGAAGATGCTGCTTGGATCCTGTGTTGCTAGCTTGGGAACCTCTGTATGCCGTGGGTACGGCCCTAAAAAGACAAAAACAAACAAAAAAACAAAAACAAAAAAAGCTTTAAAACCAAAAATGAAGAATAATACCATTACCTGGCTCTCCCCCCCATCAGAACAGGTGTTGTTCTGGGTGGGAGGGAAGGCAGGGGGTTGTGTGTTTGCAGCATTCTGTTTTGTTTTGTTTTGCAAGGAAGCAAATATGGGAAAGGAGACTTGATGCTTGGGAAGGTAGGAAAGCCTCTGCTACTTGTTACAGTTTCCTCTGTTCTTTTCTGCGGGTTAGGGGTCCTTTTTAATGTATCCGTTTGGTCCTCTAGACAGCCTGGTATATTGATGTGAAGCAGGCCGCGGTAGTTTCCCACGGATGCAGCAGGAACCAGGGGTCCACGCAGAGGGAGCTGGCTCTCTTGGCTCTCCTGTCGATGCTTTGCATTTTTTTTTCCACCTTGGGTGTTGGTTGTGGGCCTGGCTGACCTTGTGTGCAGCGGAGCTGAGGGCTCTGAACGCCCGCTGGAAGAGCTGGCAGGTCTCTTCTGGGACTCTGGGGTCCCTGAGGACTCTCTTCTGTCCCCCAGCTTCTCCGGACAGATCCTGTCCTGCCAGGTCACATGGTCAGACTGGCAGGGTGTGCTCAGACGGGGCACACTCGGACCGCCCTCTACGGCTGGTGGCCAAGCATCATCTGTAGCCAGCCCCGCTTCCCCAGAAATCCTGATCACATCAGCTCAGCCAGGTCTGAGAACATTCCAGATCGGCCGCCGGTGTGCAGAAAGCCTGTGTCTGCTGAGTGTTTTTTGGACAGAAAGTAAAATAATGCCAGGAGAAAACTTCGCTCACATGAAAACCTCTTTTCCAGTCCATTTGTCTGTGCCTCTGCGATTCCACTCTTCTGAAAAGTAATTTCACACCAGAAACTGTCCTGAACTTTGATTGGCAGAGAGGAGCTGCCTGATTTTCTCCAAAAAAAAAGGCTCCCAACTGTCACATCTTGGGACCGAGAAGGAAGGTCTCCAAGCTTCGGAAATGAGAGAGGCCTGGAATCGATTCTGGAAACGTGTTCTGAACACAGAGCTGGGCATTTGAGGGGCTGTCCCGGATTAGAATCTCCACATCCAGGTCGCCTCTGTTCTTGGGCGCCAGCGCCTCCGCACATCCGCGCCTTTCCTCACTGGGTTTGGGACCCTCTGGGAGTGGACTCTTTGAATCCGTCCTTCCCCACAGAACCGCAAATGACACCCGGCGCATTGGACTTCATTCACTTCACCCTCCGCCTGCCTGCAAAGCAGAAATAAACCCAGAGGAAGCAGCAGACCTTTTTCTCCATCTGCTAAGACACTGGCGAAATAACACTTCATCCAGATTTCTAAAAGAAGTGCTTTCCCACACGGCACAGGCTTCGTGGGGAGGGGAGCCTCTCGGGGGGCGGGCGCCGAGGAAATCTTCCGTGGAGAGGCTGCAGTAAAGAAACGAGCGGGCGAAGGGTGACTCGGGCTCCCGTCCTCCTGCAAGGTGCATCTGCTGAACCCACAGTTGGAGCCCAGCTTGGAGGCACGGCTCTGTCCTTCAGCCTCGCGAGTATCTGTGCATCCGTTTGCTGAGTGTTGCTTGCCTGCCTGGAAGCTGGGAGAGAAGGATAGTCGGACTGCCGGTGCCTGCTCCCACCCGGGCAGGAGAGCGTGGTGATGTCCTCAGTCCTAGGCATCTGTGAGTCAGACCTGCTGCTTCTTGTTGGTTGGTTGTTTACTTTTTAGGGCCACACCTGTGGCAAATGGAGGTTCCCAGGCTAGGGGCGGAATCAGAGCTGCGGCTGCTGGCCTATACCACAGCCACAGCAACGTGGGATCCAAGCCACATCTGCGACCCACACCACAGCTCACAGCAACATGGGGTCCCTAACCCACTGAGTGGGGCCAGGGATCGAACCTGCATCCTCATGGATCCCAGTCGGGAACGCCACTGTTTCTAACGTCCTTCTCTATGTTGACAAGTGGATGGTTGGTTGATGGCCGCTCTTGGGCTCCCATGCCTGGCCCCCATCTCCTTTTCCTGCCTCATCTGGCTTATATGGGGTGCTGTGTAGACAGAGAGCCTGCACGTTCCCAAGGTGATAGGTCTCTGCTGGAATTCCTGGCGGACAGGAAGATGCGTGGAGACACCAGCAGCCCACACAGGAGACATGCACGTGGAGCAGCATGGTGTCCCATGTTCGCCCAGCCGCCCGGCTCTTTGCTCAGCCCCAGGCGCATCACTGTCTGGTTTTAGACATCTGACTGCCAACGTCCGAGACATCCCGACATGCCGATGCCTGTGATTTCTGGTAAACAGTTCAACGCCTCACAGCGCCCCTGAGATTCACACCTGCCACAACTGGATGGGCGCCTGCTTTCTCAAAGCCTCCAGCTGCATGGTGAACCCGAGGCACGCATGAAAGCGTGCCCGTGTTGGAAGGCAGCCCTCAGGCCCCACCCTGGTTGCCCTGAGGTTATTCCGCTCTGTGTGCGCAGGGCGGGGCCCTGGTTCTGCAGCACACACCCGAGTCCTGCCTTGGACCACCTCAGACCCGGCAGCCCCCTTGTCCGTTGCTAGTCTGGACGGGGTGCTGGTTCCGTGTCAGGGTTGTTATTGCCAGGAACCCGCTCTGTCTTCCCTCTCCTTCCGTCGTGGAAATGAGGCAGTTGCATCGTGCAGAGGGTGCCATTGGTACCCGCGAGCGCCCTGGGGTGGGGGCTGCTGGCTGGGATGCTTGGTGGCTTATGTTGTGGGGAGTTGCTGGCACGGGATGTACTTTCAGATCAGCTCCTCCACTGGGGCGGCCCTTTCCTGGGAGGTGCTGAACGCGGTAGGAGCCCCCATGCAGACCCTTCCACACCAAGGGTGCTGTCCGCCGCTGCCTCCCACCACAAGCCTGCAGGGCCTGCGATTCACTCGCCAGTGGCCTCGGACCCCAGAACAGCAGCCTCGTGCCACAGGCGAGGGCGCAGGTCACCTTGGCCGAGCATGCCTTTCCAGTCATTGATTCCAGAAGTACCTGGGAAGGTAGGAGGCTGCAGGGTGTGTTACCTAGGTTGGCCAGAAGCGTCCAGAAATGGTCCTCTTTCGGGGTGAAGATCATGGTTCACCCTGTTTCCAGAACAGCAGTGAGTTAGTGATTGCAGGATGGACCAAAAACGTTTCATTTTGTCGGAAAGGTCCCACTGCTAAGAACCTGACTGCCTGCATCTCTGGAAAATGTGGCTTCCCCGCTCCCTGTTCTGCGTGGCGACGGAAAGCCACACCTGCGTTTTGTGTGTAACGGCCCCCCAGGCTGTGGCACAACCTAGTGCGTGCGACTAGCTTTGGCCTTCGAGGCCCTGGAGAAGGACACCGGCTCCCTGCCCGCCACAGAGGCACGCAGCCCTGGGATGACAGTGGACGTGGCAAATGATACAGTAATTGGACAGCAGGGCTGGTGGAGCTGCAGGTTGTGGGATGAGCGGCCAGCTGTGAAAAAGATGGGGAGGCAGGGAGCAGAACACGGGGACCCGAGAAAGGAGCCCAGTGACGTCACAGGCTGGCATCTGGAACAGATGGCATCTGGAAATAAAGCTTTGTGTTCAGAGCTGCAGATTGCACTTAGACACCGAGCTGGCTCTCTGCACAGTAGGAGTGAAATCAGGCAGTGTTGATGGAAATTTAAGAGCCTTTGATATATAGCTTTTAACATCTTTTTAAGGTAAAATTTAGGGGGTTCTTAACAGGCCAGTGTCCTCTCAAAGGGTGTGTACGTTGCTGGGCAGCCGTGCATGTTAATGTGGCCTTTGTTCCGCTTTCTCCCCTTGAGACTATTTTGTTTTGCTCTGCAGCCCTGGCTCAGATCTTTCTCTGTTCCAGTTGCAGTGGGGAGCAGCTGGACTCCAACCTTGGGGGGGCTGTGGGTTTCCAGGAGCCTCAACCGGTTAGAGCCAGCTCCTCTCTGCTCCAGGAGCTGAGTCCTCCCTGCTCCTTGGAGCTCAGTCCTCCCTGTTCCTTAGAGCTCTTCCCTACCTGCTCCTTAGAGGTTGGTCCTCCCTGCTCCTTAGGGCTTAGTCCTCCCTGCTCCTTAGAGCTTAGTCCTCCCTGCTCCTTAGAGGTTGGTCCTCCCTGCTCCTTAGAGCTCATCCCTACCTGCTCCTTAGAGCTCAGTCCTCCCTGCTCCTTAGAGCCCCGTGCTCCCTGCTCCAGGAGCTGCTCTCCCCTTGGTAACGTGTCCCAAGCATGTTCGGCATGAGCGTGAACAACCTAAGCTGCACATCACTTGCTGGGACTCTGGCTGCGGCTTCCTTTTCAGTTGTCTTTTGTGCAGCTGTCTGCCTGCTCCTATGTTTGCCTGTAATGTGTGTGTGGGGAGGCGTGTACTTGCTTATTTGCTGGCAAAGTCCTTAAGTCATCATGGGTTTTTTTGCTTTGTATCTCTGGATCTGACTCTCACCGTTGACTTTATCCTTGAAAATACAAAAAAGGGGATATTTATACATATACACAGAGATGCAGGTACGTGTGTACCGTGCAGACACAAGTACAACATACATGATACAGATACACACGTGGACACACACAAATTATTCACATTATCTAACAAGCAGTCACTTGGAATCTGTGGGAAACAGATTGGATTATGATCCCCAGCAGAACCCTAATTCCCATCTTTGGTCCTTTTGCTTGGGGACCTTGCTTTCCTGATTTCTTTCTTTTTTTTTTTTTTTAAGGTTGTGATTTTATTTTATTTTATTTTTTTTTAATTTTCCCACTGTACAGCAAGGGGGTCAGGGGTATCCTTACATGTATACATTACATTTTCCCCCCAGCCTTTCTTCTGTTGCAACATGAGTATCTAGACTTATTTTTTTTTTTTAATTTTCCCTGATTTCTTAACAGTTGGAACAGTAAGGAGCAGTTAGGGGTTTTATGGCTTTCACTGTGCAAGTTTGGGAGGAAGTCCAAGAAAAAATAAGGGGACAGACTTGGTCTAGAAATTGCTCTGCTCATGTAATTCTAAAGTTAAGCGTGGGATGGACGGCAGGGAGCTTTGCTTGTGGAATGAGATGCGACCAGGCCGCCCCACGCGTGCTACCTGGAGAGGAGAGTGGCCTCCGGTCCCGCAGAGCTTTTGGCCCGTGTGCATGTCCTTTGCTCTCAGTCCTTGTCTGCCTGTCAGTGGGGCTTTGCTCCCACAGGTGAGTTCTGTCCCTTCTCTGGGTAGATCTCAGTACATCCTGCCTGACGCACTTGGCAAGGAGAACTCCCCCCCCGCAACTTTTGGCCGCTCTATGGCATGTGGAGTTCCCTGGGGCCAAGGATGAGATCCATACTGCCGTTGCACCCTAAGCTGCAGGTACAGCAACACCAGATCCTTAACCCACTGTGCCGGGCTGGGGATTGAACCTGCGTCCCAGGGCTCCCAAGACACTGCAGCTCAGCTCTGCAGCAGGAACTCCTAGAGATCCTTTTTAATCGACGTATTAAATGTGAATCCAGGTGGCCAAAGGCAAAGGTGGCAAAGGTTTTAAAGTAAATTATAGCTAATTTGATTCTCTGTTTCAGTGAGGTGGTGGATCTGTATTAAATACTAAGCACCAGGTCTGTAGATGCTAGATTTTAAGAGATTTAGTAGGAGGGAAAAAAGTGTTCATGTGTCCCGCAGCTCTTTGAAGTGAAATATGGGGAAGGCATTGGTAAATCGTCCTGAATTAGGGTCCTTCCTCCGCGGCAGGCCCGATGCCGTAGTGCATGACAGGACATCTGAGCTGTGAGTCACCTTTGCCGACTGGTGTCCATTTGACCACGTCTAAATGCCATTCTGTGTTTGGTAAGCAGACAGTTGTTTTTGTATTCTTGCCACCATCTCCTGCATTGTGGAGGTGATTTTGATAATATCCCGTCTTCATGCTGTTGATGAAAATAATTGATGAACAATCTATAATAGGATAGAAGAGAGTTTTATTTCAGCCACACCGAGAGCTGTATCCCGCAAGATGCCTCTCAGATGGATCTGAGGACCTGCGCTGGAGAAGCCTCGTGTTCAGCACAGTTTTATATCCCGTCAAAACGAAGAACAGCTAACGAGTCAGGGATATGTTCCTTCAGGGTTTCACAGAAACACTTCTGCACGTCCACAGCGAGTCGGGATGGACTTGGCCCCTGACAAGGGCGTCTTATCATCAGAAAGGGAGGCATTCATTGCATCTTTGTTTATTTATTTATTTATTTATCTATCTTTTTAGGGCCGCACCCATGGCATATGGAGGTTCCCAGGCTAGGGATCCAGTCAGAGCTGTTGCTGCCGGCCTATGCCAGAGCCACGCCAGATCCGAGCCACATCTGCGGCCCACAGCACAGCTCACGGCAACACCGGATCCTTAACCCACTGAGCAAGGCCAGGGATTGAACCCGCAGCCTCATGGTTCCTAGTCGGATTGCTAACCACTGAGCCACGACGGGAACTCCTGCATCTTTATTTTTAACGTGGCCGTTCTTCACTTCTGGTCAATACATCCTTTCTTTAGTAATTAAAGCAGATGAACAGCATATGTTGGATAGGCCACAAAAAGGCCATTTTAGTTAGTGTAAAATCCAGGTTAATTCATGTAAACCCAGAGGGACTCCCCCAGACCTCAATGTGAAACATTTCTTTTTATCAGTGTATGCACAATACATATTTTAAAAACAACCGCAACACCTAGGAGTTCCCATTGTGGCTCGGTGGGTTAAGAACCCATTGTTGATCTGTGAGGATGAGGGTCTGATCCCTAGCCTTGCTCAGTGGCTTAAGGACCTGGCGTTGCAGCTGCAGCGTAGGTTGCAAATGTGTCTCAGATCTGGTGTCGCCGTGGCTGTGATGTTGTGTGACAGCTGTGACTCCACTTGGACCCCTAGCCCAGGAGCTTCCTTACGTGCAGGTGCATCTGTAAAAAGAAAGAAAGAAACAAACCAATAATAAAAAACAGCTGACTTCGTCCAGCTGGGTTAATATTTTCTCAGCCGGGAAGCAGAGGACAAACCTGCCCCCTTTCAGGGTGCCAGCGGGCCTGCCGCTCCCTCCTGTCCTCCTGCAGATGCCGAGCCCTTCCAGCTGCTGGCCTTGGGGCAGGGGCTGCTGTGTGCGCTGGAGGTCGTGCCCAGGGAGGGTGCAGCCCCAGCTGCCTGACGGGGAAGTCAGGGAGTCAGGCATGGTCTGGGTTTTACTCTAGAGCAGCCCTTGAACCTAGAAGGGCCCTTTCTCCTGAGGACATAGCAAGAGAGCCATGCATGATGCGCTTGACCGAGTGTAGCTGCCTGGATGGGTTGGGCAGCTGGAAGGCCCAGGTCTGGTCTTGTGGCCCAGGAGGCAGGCACACCTCCTGGCCCCCAAGGGAGTGCTGAGTGTGCTGGGTATGCAAGGTGTGCAGGGGGAGGTCTTCTCTCCAGCTCGTTAGGGAATCGGTTCCATCTCTTAGGGCGCCTGTGCTCTCCCTACTGGTTCTCCAGTTGCTGCCTTTGTTAGTCGCCTTCAGCAACTCGGAGGTGGTCTTCTCGATGGAAAACAGCCCTTCCCTTGAACGGAAGGATCTACAAGAGGCTCGTTTTATTTGACAGGTCAGAAGAGAGTGTGTCGGCTGCCAGAGCAAAGGCATGGCTGGCTGCTTTGTTCCAAGTGTGATAGTTGTTATAATGCCCACAAGCTTTACAGTGTAGACGTATGTGCATGTGAAGCATGACTGCATGGTGTTTTGTAGGTGTGTGTGTGGGGGGGGGCGCACACGCATACATGTAAGTACATGCATATACGTGCATATCATATAAAGATAGATACAGATGTGGAAATGTATGAATATGGAAAGATTGCACGGCTCCAGCTTCCAAAAGAAAGCCTTTGCTTTTCTCTCTTTTCTCTCTTTTTTTAAAAAATTTTTTAATTATTTTTATTTTTAGGGCCATACTCACGGTATATGGAGGTTTCCAGGCTAGGGGTTGAATTAGAGCTGCAGCCGCCGGCCTATACCACAGCCGCAGCAATGCAGGATCCAAGGTGCATCTGCGACCTACACCACAGCACATGGCAACACCAGATCCTTAACCGACTCAGTGAGGCCAGGGATCAACCCTGTGTCCTCATGGATGCTAGTCAGATTTGTTTCTGCTGAGCCACGATGGGAACTCCACTTTACTCATTTTTAATAGTACGCTACTGGGAGTTCCCATTATGGCACAGTGGGGGTGAATGGGAACCATGAGGTTACACGTTTGATCCCTGGCCTTGCTTGGTGGGTTGAGGATCCGTGTTGCCGTGAGCTGTGGTGTAGGTCTCAGACGAGGCTTGGATCTGGTGTCGCTGTGGCTGTGGCGTCAGCCGGCAGCAACAGCTCCGGTTGGAACCTCCATGTGCCACGGGTGTGTCCCCAAAAAGACAAAAGGCAAAAAAAATACACTACTGTTTTTAAAGGTTTTATTAATTTATTTGCTGCCCGTCTTAGGAAGTTCAATCTCTGTATATGGCAGTTTCCTAAAATAAGCCGCATAATAATATTGTTGCCATGTCAAGTACCTATTTTTGCATTTTGCAGCATGAGGATTTTCACAGGTTTTGAAAATGGTTGTGCATATTCTCTTGGCCCTCACATAGCAGCTTGTGCAAACATGAGTGTGTGTCCGTAACATGGGTGTGTATTTAATACATGGCCGGTGGTATGACATGCCAGCGCACCGCCTGGTCGTCACGCTGTGTTTGGCTTTGGTGCCCTGCGCTAGGAGTTGCTGTCGGGGGCAGAGGGCGAGACATCAGTGTCTTCACTTCCTTAGGGTGATTGAGGGAGGGTGGCTAGGTCAGGGTCTCGTCCTGTTTGGGGAGAGCGCATTCATTGGAATCGTTGACTCATTTTTATTCCTTCTTCTCCTAGACAAGCCGATGCCCGGTGTGTGGAAGACGCGCCAGGGGCACAGAAGCCGTCCCCGGTGTCTGAGGTGCCTGAGGGGCCCCGGGAGGGCCGCAGCCGAGCCGGGACCCTCCCGCGTGATTACACGTTCTCCGAGGACCCTGCACCCTCCGCCCCGCACGCCCGGGGGCAGGACCCTCCACCCGTGAGCGCCGCCCCACTTGCCAAGAAGCCGGCCCCGCAGAGGCCGCCGCCGCCCAAGCGCGAGCCCAGGCCTTTCCGGGGCCCGGCGGGCGCACCTGCTGCGGGCGCACCTGCGGCCCCTCCCCTGGGCGGCAGGCCCTGCCCCCCGGCCTCCCCCGCGGCCCCGGACGTGTGCTTGGAGCACCCCCGCAGCGCCGGCGCCTCGGTGGCAAAGCCGAGCGCCGCCCAGCCCGCGCCCGCTCGCCCCTCCGGGGAGCCTGGCGGGGCGCATGTAGAGGAGCGCACAGCCGGTGCCCAGCGGGAAGCGCTGCTCCCGGCCCGGTTCCGGCCCCTGCCGACAGCCGCCATGGAGACGTCGCGCTCCCCGTCACCGCAGTTCGCGCCCCAGAAGCTAACAGACAAACCCCCGCTGCTGGTCCAGGACGAGAATAACACCAGGTGCCGTCTGGGGCCGCTGGCCTGATGCTTTCTTGGCTTTCAGGCCTCCCTACCACCTGCCGGCCGGCCTCCCAGCCTCAGCCCTGGGTGGGGGACCACGGCCGCCTTGCTTCTCATCCCCTCCTCGGCTTTAAAGTTGGCCCCGGGACTTCCCTGGGGGAGAACCCCCAGCTCCAGCTCAGTTGCATTTCTAACTTGCCGGGGGCTTTCCTGTCCCGTGTGGGGGCGGGGGAGGCTGGTGAAAGAGGCAGGAGGCCGTCCAGGTCCCCTTCATCTGAGCCTCGCAGGGTATTTCTGTGTTACCTATAGACGCACTGAGGCTGGGTGTCCCCAGCTGTTAATTCTGTTTGTGAACAGGATCAGGTTTACTCTAAGCATGAGACCTTCAAGCTGAATTGGTGTTTTTCCTATGTCCGATATGTCCACACGCCTCTTTTTCTAGATCTTTCTGTATGGAAAGGCTGAGGTGCTGTGTACTTTTTGTCAGAGCAGAGCAAAACCCGGCCGCATTCTGTGGCGCTGTTGTCAGAGGCCATGTGTGGAAGTGTCTGTCGTGCCTGGAGGCGTTGATGACTGTCGTCAGGCAGGGACCGGTCAAGACCGCTGACCCTTGGCCTTTTGCCCTCCTTAGTGCCTGTGGACAGCTGAGACGCGGAAGGGGAGAATTTTCTGCTCCATCTCCAGAGCAGTGGTCCTCAGCCTGGGGGAGGGCGAGTTTGGCCCACAGGGCACACTCGGTGGGAGGTGAGGATGGCACCTTTCCTCCTGGCCTCTAATGGGTGGAGCCCAGGGACACCGTGGCCCCCAGCAAGGAATTGTCTAGCCCTGCGTGTCCGCACTGTTTAATACAGTAGCTCCCAGTCACCTGTGGCCACAGGAGTGTAAGTTCGTGAAAATGTGATAAAACCCAATCCTCAGCTGTACCCCACAGGGGTCATGGCTGTCACCCTGGACAGCACACATCATGGCCGTTTGAAGCATCATGGAAAGTTCTGTTGGCCCACCCTGCTATAGAGTCTGGAACTCTTTTTTTTTTGGACCCTTAAAGTATCTCGACAGAGGAGTTCCTGTCGTGGCGCAGTGGTTAACGAATCCGACTAGGAACCATGAGGTTGCGGGTTCGATCCCTGGCCTTGCTCAGTGGGTTAAGGATCTAGTGTTTCCGTGAGCTGTGGTGTGGGTCACAGACGAGGCTCAGATCCTGCACTGCTGTGGCTGTGGTGTAGGCCAGCGGCTATAGCTCCGATTCGACCCCTAGCCTGTGAACCTCCAGATGCTGCAGGTGCAGCCCTAGAAAAGGCAAAAAAAAAAAAAAGTATCTCAACAGAGAGGCGATACTACTGATGCCATCCTGTGTATTTGCAAGTGTGGCTTCATCTGCGGGCCAGCACTGCTCTCTACCATTCAGAATACAGACATCAGGAGTTCTGTTGTGGCTGGGTGGGTGAAGGACCCAATGTTGTCTTTGTGAGGATGCAGGTTTGATCCCTGGCCTGGTTCAGTGGGTTAAGGATCTGGCATTGCCATAGGCTGTGGGGTAGGTCACAGATGCGGCTTGGATGCTGTGTTGCCATGGTTGTGGACCCCAGTTGTAGCTGCAATTCAACCTCTGGCCTGGGAACATTCATATGCATAAAAAGGGGGAAGAATGCAGGCATCATTTAGATGCCTTATTGGTTTGTAAGACTGTTAAACTCTGAAAGGAAGGAGAACCAGTGAAGTGGGGGGGGGGGTGTGGTGGGTGGAGCATGTGATACAGTTGCAGCTTAGGTGCAGGTCTGGTTTTCAGGAGCTGCTCTGGGCACAGTAGCCGCCCACAGTAGCAGGACGGCATGCTTGCGGGGAGTGCATGACCTCTGTTGACTTGAGGCGGAGGCTAGTGTTTTTCTTCTTTTTCCTGCCTGAAGTGAGTGTGGATTTTTTTCCCTCTCTCTCTTCTATGAGTTTGAGAGGGATTTCAAGAAGCAGTTGCATTACTAAGAGGAGGCGTCTTCAGGCATCCGCATTTATTTAGCATTCCCATCCAGTATGTCTTTTGGGACAATAGGCTTGTCTTAAATCATGTCCCTTAACTGTACAAGCTCTTGTAGGGGGCCTGAACTCAGTCAGTGTCCAGAGCTAACTCCACAGGTGTCCTCTCCAGGAGGCACAGGGGAGCAGATGGTATCCATGCCACTCACCAAGTTCCTACCCCAGAAGTGGCTCATAATGTCATGAATCAAGTGTCCCTGTCCCTGGGTGGGTGTTACAATCAGTGCTGGCCTGAGCAGGTGGAATCCCACAGACTTAGCCCATGAACGGGAGACCTGTTCTGTACCCACCATTGGCCACCAGGGGGCAGCAAGCAGAGCCCTCTGGGAAGGGCCTCCTGAGCTGCTGTGGTTTGAGCTACACTCAGAGATACTCTGATTTCTCAGCACTTCCCTCGGCTTGGGTCTTCCGCCTCCCAGGCCCTCTGCTGGGGAGCCAGGCAGGCGCTGACCTGGTCCCGAGCCTGCACCTTGTAAATTCAGGAGGCAGATGGTGAGGATGCCGAGAGGAAGACAGGGTTCAGGGTTGTCTTTCACCGTGAATAAATACGTATCAACTCCTGTGGGAAAACCAGGAAGCTTATTTTGAAATCTTTTAAAACGTTGGGTTTTTGTTTTGTTTTGTTTTTTTAAACTACAAAATGGAGATGGTGTCCAGCAGTATTGGTCAGTGAGAGTTAGAGATGTGACTGTTCCCAGGAGTTCTCCTGAAGCTCATTTCTGGGTCCGAGAGCGTGTGTAAGTCGGGATCCAGGCGGGCTGCCTTGGGGTTAGTGTCGCCGTCACCTCTGGCATCTCAGGGTGAGAGTGTCTGCAGCGGGCAGTGTGGTTTATCAGACCCAGAATGGCATGCGGCTGAGGGCTCCCTGGAACCTGGGTGTGTGAGCAGAGCTGGTTGAGCTGTTTGCTCTCGGGGGCTGGGCTCTGTGGGCAGCAGGCAGGTCACCCGAACGGAGCCGGCTTCTGAGAGGAGCCACCGCACAGAGAAGGGGACAGGGCCAGCACACGCCAAGTCCTCTGTCCTTCCTGGCCTGCCTTTGCTTTGGGGACAGGTGAGATCTGGTTGCGGTAGGGTCTTGTCCATGGGGTTGGGCCCTTGTTTTGAAGTAGAGGTTTGTCAGACTCCCTAAATGCCACAGTCTGGACAGGTTTCGAGAGGAGAGGTCATCAGGGCTTAAGAATGACCAGGAAAATAGAGGGCCATCTGTGGGGGATTTGTTAGGCTTTTTCCTAACACATCTTCCTTCCCTAGACAACCAGTTTCTCCATGGAAGGGGGGTTAGATGCAGTTTAGGCTGACTCTAAAAGCCACTAATGAGTGACCAGGGTTTCTAAGCATGGAATGAAAGGAATGGAATCAAGAGGGGTTCTTGTTTGTGTGTTCTTGCTTGGATGAGAAGCCAGAATTTTTCTTCTGAAGCTGAGCATATCTCATCGGTATTATCTGCCTTTTAAAATGTATTCAACCAGAAGTCATAACAGGGACCATATATGAACGCCTGGATTAAACTCCTCTGCTTTAGTGGTTTCTACTGGAGGAGAGGAAAACATACAAAATCATTTCCTTTAGCCTGCTTGCCACACCCTTATGTACAAGGAAAGAACCAGACTTTCCTTGACGCCACTTACGAGGGAGAAACGGGAATTCCTATTATGGCTCAGCAGGTTAAGGCCCCGACGTTGTCTCTGTGAGGATGCGGGTTCAATCCCTGGCCTCAGTCAGTGGGTTCAGGATCCATTGTCACAAGCTTTGGTGTTGGTCGCAGATGCAGCTCAGATGTGGTGTTGCTGTTGTTGTAGTGTAGGCCAGCAGCTGCAGCTCTAATTCAACCACTGGCCAGGAACTTCTGTATGCTGCAGGTGCAGCCCTAAAACCCCCCAAAACAAACAAACAAACAAAAAATCGAAAAGAGAAAAAAAAGGAGGGAGAAACAAATTTGTGTCACGCACTCTTGTGCACCATAAAATTACTTCCATTAGGGTCCTGTCCTAGAAATGGTTTGAGGTTGAGTTTGGATGGTGTGATTATGGCTTGTTTTTTCCTTTCCTCCTGGCTACCAGCAGGTGGCGTTCTTTCTCCACGGTGTCCTTTAAAGATGCTTGAGATGGATTTTTGTCCCACTGGCCCTAGTCTGCAGGGTCCCTTGGCATCAGTCTGTGCTCAGGTGGTCCAGACGAAGCCCCATCTCATCCACTAAACTGTTTCTTTCCGTTCTCTCTCTCCCGGGTGGGTGCTTCAGCTCCTCCTGCTCCTTTCACTGAGAAACTTTTTTTGAAAGAGGGAAATCCACCTGAATCATTTAAGATAACACAGGAGCGGCACGTCCAGGTTTCCCACTGGATTCTTCCCTCTCCATATGAAGTGCGTGTGAAGGGCAGCTTGAAGTGGGGGCGTGGCAGGCAGGTGGGGGCGAGGCCCAGGGCACCCGGGCACCCCTCAGAACACAGCCACTGTGAAGGAGTCCGCCATGCAGGAACCCAGCCTTGAGAGACCCCGGCTGAGACACTGCTGCTCCTGCCGTGCAATACGCTGGTCCCTTGCAGGGCTCCCCGACAAGGGCCCATTTCAGGGATGGGGCTTGTTAGCTGTGCCATTGAACTAAAAACAAAGGAATGGTAGACTGCCCTCCCATCTGTCAGTAAGCCCACAAACCGGCCCTCAGGCTCCTGTGGCTGTGAGATGACTGTTGGAAAAGGGAAAGGCACCCAGCCACCGAGGAGGGTGGGGAGACCGAGTTCAGGGTGGCGGGCAGTCCTGGACCTCATCTCCCTGTCCTGGAGTCCTGGGACGTCGTGTGACCTACAAGCTCCCTCCCCCGGGGCGGCGGAAGGTGTCCGAGTGCGTCCTCCCCACCTGTCCCTGACGCAGAGGGACCCACTGGTTTGTCGTCTGGCTTCCGGTTCTGGCCTGTGCCCGGGCGCGCCGTGGGGCTTCAGCGAGGGCTCTTCTCTTGGCAGGATCGAGCGGGTGATGGAGAACAACACCACCGTGAAGATGGTGCCCATCAAGATCGTGCACTCGGAGAGCCAGCCCGCGAGGGACAGCCGCCAGGGCCTGGCCCGCGCCGCCGCCGAGCCGCCCGCGCTGCCCAGCGGGCTCGAGCGCGACCAGATCAAGACGCTCAGCACGTCCGAGCAGTCGTACTCGCGCTTCTGCCTGTACAGCCGCCAGGGCGCCGCGCCCCCGGCCCCCGGCGCCCCCGCGCCCCCAGCCAGGGACGGCCGTGCCTCCCCGCCCGCGCTCGGCTACGCGAAGGCCCGAGAGAGGACCGCGGAAGACCTCAAGTCGGAAGAGCTGGCCCGCGAGATCGCCGGCAAGGATAAGTCCCTGGCCGACATCCTGGACCCCAGCGTGAAGATCCGAACCACCATGGACCTGATGGAGGGCATCTTCCCCAAGGACGAGCACCTCCTGGAGGAGGCGCAGCAGCGGAGGAAGCTGCTCCCCAAAGTGCCCTCTCCCAGGTCCGCGGAGGAGAGGTGAGTAGACGCGCCCTGGGCTCCGCCTCGGGGCTGGCGGTGCCGGCGCCTCCTAGGCTCACGGGCCGAGGGGGTATCTGCTTGTCTTCACGGTTGCTCTTTGGGGACACTGCGAAAAGCACTGCCTGGTGCGGAGCGCTTTGTGGCTTTTGTCTTACTCACCCAAGGCTTTCAAGGCCCATCCTGAGGTGATGAGGCCAGGTCCTGGCAAAGAGGCAGAAGATCCGCAGTGTGAGGCCGACAGGTTTCTGGTGATGCGCACAGGCTCTTCTTCATAAGGCGGGGGTTCCCGGTCAGGGGCAGTTGCTCACACACGCACACACGCACAGAGGCGCCCCCCCCCAGGGGAGAGTTGGCAGTGTCCGGATCCAATCGTGCTTGTCACAGGTGGGAGAGATGCTCCTGGCATCTAGCGGGTGAAGCCCCGCAGTGCTGCTCCCCACCCTGCTGTGCACGGGACAGCCCCCCCAGCAAAGACTGGTTCAGCCCCAAGTGGCACTAGTGCTGAGGTTGAGACATTTGTCACAGGAGTGAGCGCTGAGACTGCGTCGTCTGTGTTCCTGAAGGTGGCCCTTGGTGGCGCTGAGGGAGGGGATTTGCTTTGTAAAGAGCACTTGCCGGCCTCTCTTGCTCAGTCATCTGCCCAGAGTGGATGGAGCCTCATCCTCCCTGTTGCTGAGCGTCAGCTCCCTAAGCATCCTCGATGGACAGCGGCTGGAGTACGCGGGCCGGGCCGCAGCCAGGGCGGGCGGGGGCGAATGAGGCCTTAGCAAGAGGCAGCAAATGCGGCTGCTGGCAGAAAGCTGCCCGGTGAATTCGGGGCCCGAGGCCCTGCTTACAGAGAGTGGCACACGTCTCCCTGGAGACCTCAAGCTCCTGGCCAGAACCGCCGTACCCTCGTGCCTCCCCCGAGGGGCCCTGAGGGTTGTGTGGCGTGGCGTTTGAGTTGTAAGCTTCCTCCCTTTTGCCATCTCCCTCCTGGGCCAGTGTCCTGTTGTTAGCACCCCTGCTTGCTGGTCGCAATCCAGGTTGTGGCACTTAGGGGCACGTCTGTGTGTACGGTCAGAGCTAACTGGCCTTGTGATGGGTTTTCCCCAGGAAGGAGGAGCCGAGTGTGCCGGCGGCCGTGTCCCTGGCCACCAACTCCACCTACTACAGCACGTCGGCCCCCAAGGCGGAGCTGCTGATTAAGATGAAAGACCTGCAGGAGCAGCAGGAGCCTGAGGAGGATTCAGGGAGCGACCTAGACCACGACCTGTCAGTGAAGAAGGTAGGGAAGCTGGAATCCCAAACGGGGATGAGCTCGCCGGCAGGTGGGCGGGCGGGCAGCGCCGACCCTACCCCCAGCCTGGGCCCCGAACCTCGCGTCTGTCGGCCTTGGTGTTGGGCTTTTATGTGGGACGCTGACATTTGGGCCTGCAGGTTAAGTCCTTGTGGATAAGGCTTCTGTTTTAAAAATGGTTCTCTCTACCACCGTCTCTGCCATCTCTTTGTCGTGAGATCCAGCATCACAGGAGCCAAGTGGGCACAGGGCCCTTTCATTTTAAGTCCAACCGACATGTTCCTGCTAGCCTAGTTAAAACCCAGGGGTCTTGGAGTTCCCGTCATGGCTCAGCGGAAACGCATCTGACTCATGTCCATGAGGATGCAGCTTCGATCCCTGGTCTCGCTTGGTGAGTTAAGGATCCGGCATTGCTGTGAGCTGTGGTGTAGGTCACAGACACGGCTCGAACTCTGTGTGGCTGTGGTGTCGGCCGGCAGCTGCAGCTCAGCTCCGATTCAACCGCTAGACTGGGAACCTCCATATGCTGAGTGTGCAGCCCTAAAAATATGAAAAAGCAAAACAAAAAATCCAGGGGGCTTGATTGTGGGATCTTGTGCAAGGCACATGTCCTTTTTTTGTTTTGTCTTATTTTGAGGGCCGCACCCATGGCGTATGGAGGTTCCCAAGCTAGGGGCCAGCCTACGCCAGAGCCACAGCAACGCAGGATCCAAGCTGCGTCTGTGACCTACACCACAGCTCACGGCAACACCAGATCCTTAAGCCACTGAGTAAGACGAGAGATTGAACCCGCATCCTCAGGGATACTGGTTGCGTTCGTTAACCACTGAGCTACGATGGGATTTCTCACGTCGCCTTTTTTTTTTTTTTTTTTTTTTTGGTCTTTTTGCTATTTCTTGGGCCGCTCCTGCGGCACATGGAGGTTCCCAGGCTAGGGGTCCAATTGGAGCTGTAGCCACCGGCCTACACCAGAGCCACAGCAACGCGGGATCTGAGCCGCGTCTGCAACCTACACCATAGCTCATGGCAACACCGGATCGTCAACCCACTGAGCAAGGCCAGGGACCGAACCCGCAACCTCATGGTTCCTAGTCGGATTTGTTAACCACTGTGCCATGACGGGAACTCCCACGTCTCCTATTTGATTATCCATTTCACATGTCTGTAATCAGATGATCTTCAAGTTGACAGGAGATGGTCAAGTCAAAAAGCATCATTGATGTGACTCTCAGAACTCAGGCCTGTGGGAGGAGAAAGAACACAACAGAGTCCGTCCTTCTCTGAAGGCGCTTATGCGCTCTCACGGAAGGGACGGCCGCCAGCCCAAACACAGATCCACGGTACAGGGCCCGTGGGCCAAACCCTCCCCCGGCTCCCAGCTGCTTTTGTAAATGAAGTTTTATTGAAACACAGCCCCATGGATTGATTTACACGTGGTCTCTGGTGGCTTTCACGCTGCAGCAGCACGAGTGAGTCGTTGCCACCGGTGACTGTATGGCCTGTAAGATCCGAAGTCTTTACCGTCTGGTCTTTGGCAGAAAAGGTGTGCCAGCCCTTAATGTAACAGGTGGGCTGGCCAGAAAGCTAAAATGAGGTGAAGGAACAGAGAGAGACAAAGGAGTCTGACGGTGGCGAGGGTTCCGATGAGCTGCTGGTGGCACAGAGAGCTGGAGTCATTTAGGGAATGTCCGCTTGTGCCGGGGAAGTGGGGCCAGCGAGTGCCAAGCGCCTGGGGTGGGCGTTGGGTGATGTGTGGGAGACGTGGCAGAGCAGGGGCTGGAGCGGTGTGGCCCAGGAGGCGGCAGGAGTGGAGATGAGGTCAGGCATGAAATAGAGTGTGACCGTGAGGTGGTGCTAGGGGTGAAATTACCGCGCTCAGCGCCAGTGTCGTTACTACCGGAGGACCTTCACATCGTCAGGTCCTGTCCGCAGGCCAGACCTGTGACCTCTAGGTGTGGTCACCTGGTTTGTATAGGAAGGCCTTGGCCCGAAGGAATTGCTGAAGACGGTTTCAGAGGGTAGCATGTGCTGTTGTCGCCAGGGGCCGTGCGTGTGACACTCAGCGCCCAGAGGAGAGAAGGAGGGAAGTAGCATCCTGGGAATCTTTTCCATACGCGTAGCAGCTTGGAGAGACCTTTCAGCAAAAAGAAAAAAACCTTTTTTTTTTTTTTTTTGAGAGACCTTTACAAAGGATTATGTTGAAAATATGCTTATATTGTTAGTTGCTCAAAAAAAAGCTATCAGTTGATTTCAAATGGGATAGACACAGGTATTCCAGAAGAAATGTCATGACCCATGCACGAAAATATATTATGTTCAGCTTGGGAAATGACGGCTTTTTTATATACTTCAAAAAGGAAGTGAAAAATTAGACTTTGGCTCTGGTTCTTTGATAGAGGCCCTGTATCTAGCACGACATGCCTTGTCTTGTCTTTTCTTCCTTCCCTCCTTTCGTTCCTTCGTTTGTTCGTCTTTTTGGGCCACACCTGCAGCATATGGAAGTTCCCAGGCTAGGGGTAGAATCGGAGGTGCAGGTGCCAGCCTACGCCACAGCCACAGCCACAGCAACGTGGAATCTGAGCTGTGTCTGTGAACTGCACCACAGCTCACGGCAATGCCAGATCCTTAACCCAACAAGGGAGGCCACGGATCAAAGCTACATCCTCATGGATCCTTGTCCAGTTCATTCCCGCTGAGCCACAATGGGAACTCCACATTTTCCATGTTCTTAAAAATACAGAATTAAAAAATAAGTTTTCAGTTGTTCTCATAAAACTAGGAAAAACATCCAGTTGGGATGCTTGTGCCTCTATCCCCACCTAGATGCATGGAACTTTGTTCTTTTTCTTTTTTTCCTTTTTGGTCATTTTGCCTTTTCTAGGGCCACTCCTGCGGCATATGGAGGTTCCCATTTTGGGGTTGAATTGGAGCTGTAGCCGCCGGCCTACACCACAGCCACAGCAATGCCAGATCTGAGCCACATCTGCGACTACACCATAGCTCATGGCAACGCCGGATCCTCAACCCACTGAGCAAGGCCAGGGATGGAACCCACAACCTCATGGTTCCTAGTCGGAATCATTAACCACTGAGCCACGACGGGAACTCTCTGGAACTTTGTTCTCAACCGTATGCCTTTGCATCACATGCTGTATTGAATTTGGGAAGCTGCTGCCAGGGTAACTGCCTGCCTTCACCTGTCTGGCACCTCTTCTGATTTCTTTGGGAGCATGAGATGCTGGACGCCCCCTCCCCATCGATGGCAGCTTTGATATGGACATGAGTCCCCATGAGCTTGCCTCTTGACTGCCTACCAACCCCCTGCCCTGCCCACCATGGTTAAATTTGCAAGCCGACTGTTTAGTTCCAGAAGCATATGTCCGCTTCCCCACAAGCAGCAAGTGCTATAAATTGGAGTTCCCTGTGGCGTTGGTGACCCTATAATCCTGCTCTTTTGCTTAATGTCACTTACAGGCGACTGCTGCTCTCTTTCCTCCCCTTTCCGGTGCCCGCACATCTACGGGGCCACGTGGTTACCACATGTGCAGGGGAGGGCCGAGCAGGTGCGCTTGGGAGGCCCTGATTGGTCACGTGACGGGGAGACCCCAAGAGCCCCAAAGACCTGTGTGCCAGATGTTCCCTGGGGGACCTCAGCCGGTGTGGTCGCGAAGCCATGTGCCATATCAGGCGATCCTCTGTTGTAAGGGGTCGGAAGCCCCCACCCAGGGATGTGACGAGGGATTCTGGGGCCGGTGGAAGCATTAACCTAGGAAGGCCGAGGACGTTTCCATACCTGGGGCAGCGCAGGCAGGCTCTGCTCAGAAACTGTGGCAGCCAAGTGATGGCGATGGTTCGAGAGACGCACAGATGGCTCATGGCTTGAAGCCTGGCATCTCTGAGGGCTAGCGTTTTCCTCAGAACCAAGAGGTGGGTGCAAGGCGCAGAGAGAAAAGACCCTGTTACCCCTGTGGAACAGGATAGACGCGGGGCTTTCGGGGCGGAAACGGGGCCCATCCTAGCAGAGGAGGGAGAGGCGGCAGTGCACCTGCTGAGACCGGGCCGCCTTCTGCCCCCCGTGCGCTAACCCACGGCCTCCCAGACCTGCACGGGGCATCCGAAGGCAGACAGGCCATCGCTCTGTGTGCTGCCCTGGGCATGGTCTCTGGCCTCTACATCTTTGAGAGGCAGTGTCTGCACTTCCTGTGATGGCCCTTTAAGGAAGAAGGGGCAAGTGTTGCTAATAGAAATCTATGCAGCACATAGAAAGGAAGCAATAAAGGAACCTGGGCTTGTGGCAGAGTGCCCTGGGGTCAGGCAAGCCCGGCTGGTGCCATCGCTGTTGGAGGCATCTCTTCGTGGCTTTGGCAAGAAATCCTCATTACGGTCATTGCTCACAAATAACACAACTGGAGAATCACTGGGAACACGGGGGAGGGCTCCTTGTCCAGCCACAGGCATCAAAATTGTTTGGTGCGTTGGTTCAGGTTAGGAGTGGTGCCAGGCGGGAACCAGGAAAGTTCTCCATGCCTGTCATCTGTTCTGTGCTTTTCCCTCACGTCGGGATTGTCAAAGGCGTTCCCCTCGTGGCTCGGCAGTTAATGAACCTGACTAGGATCCATGAGGATGCAGGTTCGATCCCTGGCCTCGCTTAGTGGGTTAAGGATCCACCATTGCCATGAGCTGCCGTGTTGGTCACAAATGCAGCTGATGTCTGGCGTTGCTGTGGCTGTGGTATAGGCCGGTGGCTACAGCTCTGACTCGACCCCTAGCCTGGGACCTTCCATGTGCTGCAGGTGCGGGCTTAAAGAGCAAAAAAAAAAAAAAAGTCAAAGTTATGGGTCCCCTGTCAGCTGTGGGATGCGAAATGCACATAGACCCCAGTTTCTCGGATGGGTCGGTGTACAGACATGCGGCTGCACAAGCGTGAGCACAAGTAGACGCGCACGCTGAGAGAAAACCTCAAAGAAATCTAGATGCATACAGTCTTAAGCTACCAAGGGAAGAAAACTTCTTGGTATCCTGAGCTGGAAAAGCCAAAGCAATGCATGGATTCTGTCTGGTCTTTCCTAGCAGAGAAAGCCTGCTGCCTAGTCTGCACTGACGGTGACCGTCCTTTACAACTGTTTAGTGTTTAGGGTTTTTTTTTTTGTTTTCCTTTTTAGGGCAGAACCTGCAGCACATGGAGGTTCCCAGGCTAGGGGTTGATTTGGAGCTACAGCTGCTGGCCACAGCCCCAGCCCCAGCCACAGCCAGGTGGGATCAGAGCCGTATGTGCGATCTACCCCACAGCTTGTGGTGGTGGCAGATCCTCAACCCACTGGGTGGGTCCAGGGATGGAACCCGCATCCTCATGGGTATTTGTTGGGGTCTTAACCTTGCTGAGCCACAGAAGGAACAGCTTCTGACCTGCACTCTCTCTGGCCAATAAGTGCCTCGGGTAGGTGGGCCCTTCCTGAGGCCGAGCAGCAGGCTGAGCACTCAGCATCCAGGGGTCTCAGTCGCCTTCACGCCACCCGCCTGGAGGTGGCTGTGACTGCCTGCCGCACAGCGGTGGATGCCGCCCTGGAGCTCTTCACAGGCCTGTGCCTGCTCTCCGCTGAGCCCTGCAGACTCCGTCCGGAGTCTGAGTTTGGAAACTGCCCCGGGAGGAGAGGAGCCAGCGTGGACCGTTCCATGGGTCCATGGGATGTAAGATAGTGTTGCTTGTTGTAACGCGTGAGCTGAAAAATCCGCATCACCCTCGAAGATGCCAGCTGCCGGTCTGATCCTCCTCGTGGGGTGCGCTGTGCGCGCTGCTCCTGTTGCCAGTCCTCTTCCCGTGGGCCAGCCGGCCTCACAGACCCCACGGGACCCGCCGAGGCAGCAGACTAAGGCTGGGTGAGGGGAGCGGATCTCACGCAGGCGGGTGGCCGCAGACTTCCAGAAGGACGACATGTGACTTGGCTCCTCGCCGCTGGCCCCTCCTCATCGGCCGTGTCCGGCCAGCTGCAGAGCTCGCTGTGGGCGGATTGCATGGCAGAAAGACATTCGTGGGCAAAGGGCTGTTTGGCGGCAGGCGCACCCGTGGCACCCCTTCTGAGCCTTTCTCAGATGCGAGGATAGGGACAGGGATATCAGCTCCTTAGCCCCTCAGCTCCGGCCATGTGGTGCGGCTTCAGTTCGGCATGGTGGCCGATGCAAAGGTCTGACACGTGTCATTTTGGTGCTCTGTTAAGTCGTCATTTGAAGGGCTGGCAGGAGGCGAGAATGGGGAGCCTAATGGAGGGAGGCTAATGGTCGGAGCTTCAGTATCTGAACACGAAAGAGACCTGGAGATGGAGGTGGAGGTGCCCAGCAGCGAGAAGGTGCTGACTGCTGCAGAGCAGGGCCCTAAAAATAGGTAAAACGAGAAGCGTTGTAGTGTGTATATTGTACCACATTTTAAAAAGCCATTTATTTGCACTTTGGTCAGGTTGAGATTGGTAGGTTATTCGACAAGATTGTCTTAGAGTTCCCATTGTGGTTTGGCAGGTTAGGAACGCGACTAGTCTCCATGAGGCTGTGGGTTCGATCCTTGGCCTTGCTCAGCGGGTCAAGAATCCGGCATTGCTGTGAGCCACGGTGTAGGTCGCAGACGCAGTTCAGATGTGCAGCAGATGTGACCCTAAAAAGAAAAAAAAAAGTGTCTTAAGTTTTCATTGCTAATTCTGTGTGGAGGACATTTTTTTTTTTTTGTCTTTTTGCTATTTCTTGGGCCGCTGCTGCAGCATATGGAGGTTCCCAGGCTAGGGATCCAATCGGAGCTGTAGCCACCGGCCTACACCAGAGCCACAGCAACGCGGGATCCAAGCCGCGTCTGCAACCTACACCACAGCTCACAGCAACGCCGGATAGTTAACCCACTGAGCAAGGGCAGGGAGGGAACCCGCAACCTCATGGTTCCTAGTCGGATTTGGTAACCACTGCGCCATGACGGGAACTCCAAGGACACTTTTTAATCACAGAGTTGAGTGCCGGACTCAGTAGCTTCTGAGCGTGTAAGTCTTCAGATGGGGCACTTCCAAAGAATGACGCGCTCAGCATCTCAGGGGCCCTGGGAGTCTTTGCACAGAGAGAGGCTGAAGTGGGGTTTCCTGTGCGTACCCCGCCTTGTCTGGTAGGACGGGAGCAGGATGAGAATGGCTTGGTTGTGTTTCATTTCTAAATTAAGGAGCAGTGGTTGAACCAGGAGTCATTATTCTTCCCCCGGTCTTAAAATTCCTCTGTTATTTGCTGATGCAAAGCAGGCGGTCCCCTGGCTCAGGTGAGCCGGACACAGACCCCCGCTGTGGCCATCAGTGCCCAGGGTCGAGCGCCGGCCCTAACGCGTGTGCACGTCCTGTGCCCGCAGCAGGAGCTCATCGAGAGCCTCGGCCGCAAGCTGCGCGTGCTGCGGGAGGCCCGGCAGAGCCTGCTGGAGGACATCCAGGCCAACAGCGCGCTTGGGGACGAGGTGGAGGCCCTCGCCAAGGACGTCTGCAAGCCCAACGAGTTCGACAAGTTCCGCATGTTTATCGGGGACCTGGACAAGGTGGTGAACCTCCTGCTGTCGCTGTCAGGCCGCCTGGCCCGCGTGGAGAACGCCCTCAATAACCTGGACGACAGCGCTTCTGCCAGCGATCGGGTAGCTACCAACGCGTGTGACCTGGGAGGCGCGCGGGAGGCGGGTGTTTCTGTAGGGTGGGAGGCGAGGGTGCACTTGCCCTGTTGAGGGCGCACTTCCCCTGGCACTGCACTTCGGCCTGGCCCCGTGGAGGATAACATCTCCCGTCCTGGCTAGGTCAGGTAGCAGTGATCTCTCTACTTTGCTTCTTAGCATATAGTAGGCTTGCAGAATGGTCATCTTCGTCATTCATCAGGCATCTGAACTTCTCTAAAAGGGGTGCAGAAAAGGCACCCCACCCCTAGGACTCTAGGGGAGAGTGGCTTCAGGTTACACAGAAGGATCTTACTTAGAGAGTGGCTCTGGAGACTCCTCCATAGCGACGGTCATGGAACATACTCTGTAAGGGTTTGAAAAAAATAACTGTGGCTTGGACCCCTGATCCCCTTGGGTTAAATTCGTATTCCATCCAGTTTGCTCGCTTGGCCATCTTTGCCAAGTTTATCTGAAAGAAGTTGGGAGCTAACACGAACGGGCGAGAGAGATTTATTTGTACATAACTGAAATACTAAATTCTCAAGTATTGATTCAAAGGAAAAAATAGTATTTATTGTCCTTGCACTTCAGTTCATCTCCCTTCCTGTGCTTGGAACCAACAAAGGCTCATTAAGAATTTGGGGGAAATCGGAGGAATCACCCCACAGACCATGCCTGTGCTCCTGGGTACCTGGCTGCACAGCCCTTCCTGCACCCAGAGGGGTCCCTCTCAGAGATGAGGAGCGGTCAGGCCCTTGCCCTCCTGGGCTCGTGCGTGGCTGTCGCAGCGTCACCCTCCTGGACCCAAAGGGAAAGTCTGAGCACCACGCCCAGGTGCCACACAGTGGCCCAGCCTCCGGTGTGGCCAGGGTCGGATGGCAATCTCAGGGTCCACAAGGGCTTTTGGTTTGCGGAGACAGGTGTGCGGAGGCGTTCGAGCTGTGGAGTCCGGCTTCAGAAGGCTTCCCCGTGCTTCCAGATAGGAGACGAACACGTGGGCAGATGGGGACATAGGAAGCCAGTCTCAGCAGCTTCTAGTCGCCCGTCAGCGCAACTGATTTTAATGGCACAAACTGCATTTCTAGAAGCGGCTGTGGTCTCTTTCCATTTTGGTTGGAATTCATTGCCTTTGCCTCGCCTCTTTCCATGAAAACACGCTGTGTCTGTTTCATAGGCAGCCGAAGGTCAGGGTATCCCAGAGAAGTGGGCAGGTTACCTGGAAAGGTTCGGCAGTCGGGGGGCACTCCCTGGAAGCTGTACCCCAAGAGCAGGTTCTTTTTTCAGCTACTGTTTAATAGCAGCGCGTCTGTGCTGGGCCCCTTCTGCGTGTCAGCGCTTGGCAACGTGCGCCCGCATCCTGGATGCTCCCGCGTAGCCCTTGGGAAGTGTCCCGGTGGCACGGTGGCAGAATAGCAGGGGCTTCTGCTGGTGTCAGAAACTCAGGCAGAGGAAAGGAAACCCTGGCGTCCTCCAGCCAGCAGATGCCGGAAGGCGGTGCTGCACTCATCCCTCCCTGTATTTTCATTAAGGTTCGAGAGCACAGGCTGTGTGCTCAGCAGGCAGGGAGCACTTGTGGGTGCCACCTCCTGCAAATGGGGCGCCCGTGTCCCCAGAGCAGGAGCCTCGTAAGGAGCAAAGGAACCGACCCCCACCCGCCACCTCCCGCCCTCACGCGTCCTCTTCTGCAGGTTCAGTCACAGGCTGCGACTCCTCGTCCTGAAGGCTTTAGAAATCCCACCCCGGAATTGCTTAAGAATCTATTCCTTTTGCCAACCTGGCCACAGAACTGTCACGGAAAGGACATTCAGGGTCCCAGAGTCTCACAGCTCTGTCGTTCTTTGTCACTGGATGACTGTCCTGCTGGCTGTTTCTGTGTGCCATTCCCGAGGTGGCAGGAGGAACAGGAGGTGGCAGAGGCCGGGAGCCGGCGCTGGGGCTGCGGTTGGAGCCGCACATCTGCCAGGCATCTTCTGCCCGCGTCCCGGGTCCAGCTCAGGGGCCCCGTCCGATCTCTGGTCTTTCACCTGGATGGTGTCGGGGTCCCCACGGGACCAGCCCCCAGAGTGGCCGGGCGTTTCGGAGGCCTTGGCCGAGCCCCTGCGAGAGAGCCTGGTCCTCACCGGGCTTGCCTCTGTGTGTCTCTCCAGCAATCCCTGCTCGAGAAGCAGCGGGTCCTGGTCCAGCAGCACGAGGACGCCAAGGAGCTGAAAGAGAACCTGGACCGCCGCGAGGGCATCGTCTTCGACATCCTGGCCAGCTACCTCAGCCAGGAGAGCCTGGCGGACTACGAGCACTTCGTGAAGATGAAGTCCGCCCTCATCATCGAGCAGCGGGAGCTGGACGACAAAATCCACCTGGGTGAGGAGCAGCTGAAGTGCCTGTTGGACAGCCTTCAGCCCGAAAGAGGCAAATGAGGGGAGTCCCTGGTGGAGGGCGGAGGCCGGAAGCCGGGCCGTCCAGCTCGGGTCCCCAGGGTGCACGTGCACACCCCAGCCTGCATCGGTCTCCCGTAGCCAGAACCCTCCCGTAGCGAAACAGCCTTTAGAAAAGCAATAACATTCGTGTGCGCGTTTGGGGTGATTTATTGAATGTCTCACTTCCCTTCTTCGAGGCAGAGCAGAGGGGCCCCTGTTAGCTGTTTCCTTGAAGTGGCCCCACAGGGGCCGGGCCCTGCCGAGCAGGGAGTACCCGAGGCGCGGACTGGGCTCGGTCCCTTGGTGTGGGCACTGGGTCATTCCTGGTGTGAGGCCTGCCCTTCCGTCTTCCCCCGCTCAGCCCCACGGCTCGGGAAGCAGCCGAGCAAATCTCAAAGAAGGTGCAGCAGAGGGGACAGCCTGGCGGCCCAGCTGTCCCGCGGTGAACCGGGGGTGTGGGCTGCCAGGTTTTCCTGCTCATCCACCAGCGCCGAGCATTTGCCGTGTCTGTCATAGGATGGTGACTTTGGCCCCAGCAAAAACCATGATGGCTATGATGATGCTCTGTGAACAGTTGGAAAGGGCAGCAGTTTTCCACGTGGTGGAAAACCAGCTGGGAAGTGAATCGCTTACATGGGGGTGAGGGGGGGGTCACTCACTCTGAAGTCGCCACTTCAGCCAATCGCGTGCATGCTTCATGACACACACGGAGCAAACCGGTCGCTTTAGCACTTCTCCGATATCACGGTTCCAATGATGCTTTCCCACGAAGTGAAATTACTGGATTGAAAGTGTGTCTGGTAGTGTTGTGCTGGCTAGATATTTGTTTCCTAAGACCAACAAGATCGTTCTTACTTTTGCCCCAGAACACTTATTTTGCGTTTGCATGGTCACTGATGATAATTGCCAGCATGTCTCTTTTTGCCTCTCCCCATTCGTTACCTGTTACCATGCCGTAAGGTTCACGTTCCATTTACTGTAAAAACCGATGCTCTGGTTTGTCAGAGGTCTCCGTGGACTACACACCTCCTAAATCTGGTCTTTTTCTCCCATAGAATTTAGAGATTCTGTACCCTTTTGACTGGTTGACACTGCAAAATCGTACAGAATCGCTTCCTTTAAAAAAAAAAAAAAAAAAAAAAAAAAGTCGTGCTGTTATTTTCCAGTGGACAAGTCACAGACCAGGAGAAAGTACTTACATATCAGGTATGTGACAGTCTCTACCCAGAAGGCATAGAACTCTCCAACTTAACAAACAGCCCGATGAAAACATGGGCAAAAGACTTAAGTAGACACTTGGCCAAAGAGGATCTATGCATGACAAGCACACCCATGAAAAGCTGCTCCACCACCAGTGGCTCGGTTATACTGCACTTGGACTTATCTGAGCGTTGTGGAGCCATTGTATCTCCTTGCCAGGCTCGCTTGATTCGATGCAAGAGTAAAGGTGGGAGAACCCCTAGGATGAGGTCGTGTTGAAGCGATGTTTAGACCTGGGTTCGATCTGAGGGATCACGCGATGCCTCATTTTCTTTTACTTCCCCAAAAGAAGTTTTCCAGCGGGTGAGGAGATGTCGTTTTGTCAGTGGCCGCCACCTTAGGAAACACATGCACACAAAGGTCTTAAAGGATGTTAGTTTGTGCTCTGGGGGGAGCAGCTGGACTCCCGAGTGCTGCACTGACACCCGTGCGCCCCTAGAGGGCGCCAAACTGGTGAGCATCAGCAGTGCCGGCTGAAACCCTCCCTTGGCAGCCCACCCATGCCAAAGAGGGGAATGCCTTTTCACCAGTTTTTATTCCTCATCAGTTCAGCTATTTCTGACTTGAAAAAACCCTCCTCTGCCAATGAGATGTCCTCCTCCTTCCCACGTGGTGTGGTCGCTTGCTGTGAAAAGTGGTCACGTCCAAAGGTAAAGCTGGCTGCCCTTCTTCCTTGCTTGGGAAGACAGCCACGGTGATGGTGGTGCAGTTGTTTTTCATGTACACGAAGCTTTTATCTGTGATTCTTACCCCTCAATTACAGTATTGTGGTCATTTTGATGATATGTCTGTAAAATGTGAAAATAGAATTTATGTGTCTGTATCCCGCCTTTTGGTGTCTTGTCTTTTGAGAACTTTTTCTACACAGCAATACTTAGTGCCCTGTTATCCCTTTCAGCAAAGCACATAATGGTTCTGTCCGTTCCCCTGTTGGCCTCTTACATGCCTGCGTAGCGGGGACCCAAAGATTGCCGTCAGTCAATGTACATACCTTTGTATATAGTAATTCTATTGCATATAAAAAGAATCTGGTGCTACGTTTTGCCCTTGGCCTTCCTGGGCGAAGGCTGACGGCTCAGCCTCGGTCATAGCTCAGCTGTGGAATGCTCTGTACAGCGAGATTTCAGTCAGGGGCATTGCCTATGGCTTTTATCTTGCAGTTCACCGAGGAAAATGTGTACAGATTTCATGGTCAGCACCTACCACTTACCTCTCAATAGATGATCCTGCCTGACTTTAACAAAATAAATGGTGTCTTTCAAAGAATGGAGCATGTCTTTGATTTAAGAACATCTTTTTTTATTTTTTTATTTTTGAAGAATTAGAATATCCTTACTGTATGTCAGATTCTTAAAATACTGATAAATTGTGGGATTGACTCTGTGTGTGTATTTGTGTGACTGTTTCTGCCAAGCTACTTCAGACCAGTCAATCTGCAGTCAGGAGAACATCAGGGACACAGATTATATCAGTCAGCTGTTGCCACAGTAATGCTGTGTAACAAATGCTATTAAAAAAAAAATCTCAGCAGGGTCCAGTGAGAAGTATTCCCTTAACTCATGAATTTGTAGCTCAGGCTCTGCTTCACATGCCTGCCTGTCCTCTTTCTCCCCGGACCAGCACTTTGGCCTGGCATGTCAGTGGCAGATGTGCCTTTTCTGTCTCTGGTGATGACAGCACACCTGCTAACCTCCTACTGCCAAAGCCAGTTCCACAGCCAAACCCAAAGTCAGAGAGTGTGGATGTACTCCATCCCTTTAGTGGAAGGAACCATGAAGTCACACGGCAGAGTGTGACTGCTGGGAGGTGTGAGAAATGAAGGCCCATGATGGACCCCGTCTCCCATACTGGCATCTGATAGGGAGTAGCATCAAAGGGCCCAGGACCCAAAGCCAAGTTCCCAGAGCAAAGCTACCTCTGTCACTTCAGGTCGTAAAGCGGTGGGCAAATGCCAGCCTCTCAAGCCTCAGCGCCCTCCTTTGTAATCGGAGGAAACCCAGGCTGTGTTAACCCCTCTGCTGCCTTTCCGCCAGATCCCCAAAATGCCTGTGGTGGTTCCAGTGTGCCCTGAGACAGAGGAAACGAGGTGGCGAGGGAGGCAGAGAGGAAAGAGATGGGAGACTTAACGAGTGGCGGGGACACATCTTTCTCCTGCCAACTTCCCCCATTCTGGGGCCCAGCCCCCGCATCACTGGAGCCTCCGCCCCCACGCCCTGACCTTGGAAGGGCAGAGCCTGGGTGGGCGCTGCTGCAGCTGCTGCCGCCGCCACTGCAGTGCTATGAGCTCCAGGTGGACCTCTTCCTAGAGGACACCTGGTTGTGAAATTCAAACATGAGGCCTTCCCAACAGTGGTCCCTCACCAGGCAGGGACCACCACGTGGAGAGGAGTCTCCGCAGGTTGATGGCACCGGCAATGAGGCAAGTGGACGCCGGCAGCGTGCTCTGAGGTCCCCTCCTCCCTTCTGCTGTGTCCTGGCCCAAAATATATCCGACAGAGCCAAGGAGGGGGGACTGCTTTAAAAAACAAGTGTCTAGTTCTCTTCCAAGGTGCCAAGGCAATGGCCTGCCACCGGAGGAGAGCGGCTCAAGACCGGAGGGACCCAAAGCACCTGCGGACAGCGATGCCACACTTGAGGCGAAGGCGGCGCCTGGGAGGTTGGACTAAGGTCGGTAGCTGCGTGGTGCTGAGGGGCACGCGCCCCTTCTTTGGAGGGCGTGCTGGGGGAAGACCGCGTGGCGGTGTTTGTGCTATTCGTCACCTTCTTGTGGAAGCCCGACGTTTTCTCATAAGGAAGAGCTGGTAAACGTTGCCCCACAATTGTTGGGGAGGGTGTTCTGCCGTGTCTGGTCACTGGCGCTTTCCTCCGCAGTCTGCAGGGAGCCTGACGGCGCGGGTGTGTGCTGGTGCCTGCGGTCCTGGGCTTCCCAAGGGTCTGGCTCCACCTTATGCCCTGGGGGTGGGGAGTGGTGCTTACTTGCGCCGGTCCCCTAGGTCTGGCGTCCCAGTGGGTGGCTGCGTGTTCGGGACGGGTGAGTGCCGGCAGCCAGCCCCGAGCTAGCAGCACCCGGCATAGGGTAAAGAAAAGCCCTCTCTGCACACGGGGTCTTGTATGGAGACAGACCGGGGATCCTCCCCACGCTGTGCGTCTAGGAGCCGGGCCACCAAGCACGCCGCGCTCAGAGGCCACAACGAGCTGCTGAGCGAAAGGAAGACGGATGGCCTCACTTCGCCTGTGATGCAGCCTCGGTTGGGCTCTCCCCCACCCCCCTGGCCCTCCCAGTTCCCCCTTCCAGCCCCTCGTGTGTGGGGGGGTGGCCAGAGGGCGACCTTCCTGGAAGGACAGGTTCTTGCTTAGGGTGCTTGGTGTTACACCCTCGACCTTGGGGCTGGAAAAGAGGTAGAGCTGGGAGACCAGGGAGTCGGCCGGTGAGGATGCGGGGCTTTCAAGGTTCCAGACAGGCCGGCGCCTGGGCGTGCAGCGCAGCGGCACCGGTAGGGCCCCTCAGCACAGCGCGCCCACAACCCCCCCGTTCACTTTCCGCTCAGGGTTTCCAGATCTGCACGTGGACGGTCTCCACCCCGCGTTTAAACATTTAATGCCACTCCAAATGCGACCGTGGCTCAGTTCCAAGGACGGCAGCAGCGCAGGATTCTGAGCTCTGGATACAAAGGGGCTGCTGCCCCTAGAGTACCAGGGGAGGGGCCTGCATCTGTCTGCATAGCAGACCATGGTCTTCAGAGAAGGTTTTTGTATACATTTTTACCCACGTAAGCTTTGGGCGTGATGGAAAACAGGCAAACGCACACAGGTGTACATACACGTATGCACGTGCGTGTGTATCCATGAGTGACAACAGATGCCTGTGCTCTGGGGACCTATCCACCACTCTAATGTTTATGGGGAACCATCCACCGCTACCGAGCTGGCCAGCTTCAGCTGGGGTTGTCCGGGGACGCCCTCCTGACAGCTCTCCCTGTGGCGGGCCAGCTGCCCCTGCAGCACCGCCAGGATGTCCCCATGTCGAGTGAGACGCTGGGAGGCGCTTACCATGCACTCTGCCCTTCCCTTCCTACGAGAGTCCCTTGCTTCCTGTGGTGGTCAGACGCCAGAGCCATTCAGAGAAACGGTGCCATTAATACTAGGGAATAGCTCCCTCCTCTCCATGCCGCCCTTTTCTTTTTTATTTACTTTTGGTCTAAATTTTTAGGGCTGCACCCGCAGCATATGGAGGTTCCCAGGCTAGGGGCTCAATCAGAGCTCCAGCTGCCGGCCTACACCACAGCCACAGCAATGCCAGATCCAAGCCGCGTCTGCGACCTACACCACAGCTCACGATAACGCCGGATCCTTAACCTGCTGAGCACGGCCAGGGATGGAACCCCAGACCTTATGGTTCCTAGTCAGATTCATTTCCACTGCACCAGGATGGGCGCTCTGATGTAAGCTTTTTGATCCAGTCTTCCAGGGAGCCACGAGGCAGATCAGCTGCCTGCTGCTGTTTTTAAGGCTGCTGCTGAACTGATCTGTGGGCATGAGAATGAGTAAGCTAAATGTCACACAGCCCACTATTCTTACTGAATAGAGCCGTTTCTCTTAGGTAATCAATCCTCGTGTTCCCATAAACTTCTGATGATTTCTCAGATTTCTGAAAAAGTTGATTCTGGCAGGTTTTGCCTGTTTTGCATCGTTTTTAAGGAGAGGCTAAGTTTTGCAATTCTTCCCCTGCAATTTTTGCTGATGTACCAAAAAATATATTTCTCATGCATGGATTTGTAAGTTGGTTGGTGAAGTTCTGTTCAGCATGAAATTCTGAAGCCAAGCAGAATTCCGTGATAGTTTTAGCATACTGTTCCCACATCGTGTGAGGTAACAGGAGTGAATGGCCTTAACAACCACGTCTACCTCCAAAAAGTCCTGTTTTCCACACTAGAGCTGTTCAAGACGTAGGTCAAAATTAGCTTTGTTCCATGTATTTCTTTTTTCATTTTTAGTGTGGCGATGGATATGTCCTTCCAAAAAGGAACTTTCCTTATTTTTGGTCTTTTTTAGGGCTGCACCTGCGGTATATGGAGGTTCCCAGGCTAGGGGTCCAATCAGAGCTACAGCTGCCAGCCTACACCACAGCCACGGCCATGCCAGATGCAAGCCACGTCTGCAACCTACACCACAGTTCACGGCAACACCGGATCCTTAATGGAGTGAGGCCAGGGATCGACATGCAACCTCATGGTTCCTAGTTGATTTCGTTAACCATTGAGCCACGATGGGAACCCCTCCTTTTTATTTATTAAAGAAATAGGATTACACTAACTACATATTTTTGAAATCCACTTTTTATTTAGCAGTACTGGGAATTTGCTCCTTGTTTTTTATCTTTTTTGGGCTGAACGTGTGGCATATGGCAGCTCATGGGCTGGGAAT
This sequence comes from Sus scrofa, assembly GCF_054392235.1. NCBI lineage: Eukaryota > Metazoa > Chordata > Mammalia > Artiodactyla > Suidae > Sus > Sus scrofa. Next base: position 9,772,875 of record NC_139401.1, read on the forward strand.
CGAATCTAAGCCACAGCTAAGGCCTATGCCACAGGCACGGCATCACCAGATCTGAGCCATATCTGCCACCTGTGGCATAGCTTGGTTCAACAACAGATCCTAAACCCACTGAGTGAGGCCAGGGATTGATCCTGCTTCCTCATAGACTCTATGTCAGGTTCTTAACCTGCTGAGCCGCAACGGTAACTTCCTTAATTGTTGATTCAATTGTTAATTGAATGTAGTCTGGAATTGCTGTGTGATGTCCCATTAGAAGGATATAAAGTGGGTAAGTGTACATATTCTCTAAGCGGGTCCCCCCTCCCACCACGCTTTGTCCCCCTTGTAACCCAGTGATAAGTTCAGTGGGCATGTGTTTCACTGACATCTCTGCACATCCCACTGCTCCTTTCCTTGAAATACAGTGAGCAAAGGATATCCCTGGAGTTTCACCTTGTATGTAAAATCGAGTCCTCTGGGATGGCTAGGTGACAGACAGAAGCCCCATGGGAAGCTGGCCCCATCTGAGCAGGCCAGTTTCTGACAAATGAGGAGTGATCTTACCCGGTCCATCCTACCTGACTCATGGTACCGTGTGTACCCAAGACTCAAGTGGAAGGAGGTCATTCCCCGTGAATGAGGGTGTCTCTGCTAATGTGTTCCTCGTCCGTGGTCTTTCACAGCTCAGTCTCCCCCCTGTGGGTGCCCCTTCTGCGAACACCTGCATGTGCACGTTGCCACAGCTTTAGAAATGGCATTAACTCCAGGTGAGATGGGTTAGGAACCATTTCTGGGTGACAAGAGAAAGGGATTAGGGGGCATGTCGGAAACGTTCACAAAGATGTGAAAAGTGGACTCGGGCTCCATGTCTTTTTATTTCAGAATTTAAAAAGCTGAGAGTCGAAGCGGAGCCCAGAGGAAGAAATGAAACCCAAAGTCGTTCCCTGATCAAGAGGAGAAGGGCCGCTGCCATGGCATTAGTGACCTAGCAACTGGGAACGCTGGAGGTGCAGACAATGGGCAGGAGAATGTGGAATCAGCGGAAGGCTGAGGACAGGACCTGGGACTCAAAGGCCAGGTTCACAGTGTGGCTGAGAACCCAGCTCTGTCCATACTGAGGAGCCAGGTGCCGAGAGGAGATGTCGGATGGGGGACCTGAGATCCATGGCAAGTGTTCCTTGCCAAGCGGGCCTTCCTTTGCCCCAGATGCTCCTTCCTCTGGAGATGGGTTAGTAGAGGTTCAACCTCCTTTGTTCTCTATGTCTTTCTTGGGGTGGCTACATAGACAACGTTCATAATTTTACCTTTTTAAACACACTGCTCAGTGGCATTAGGGACATTCACAATGTCGCCCAGCCAGCAACACCATCCATCACCCTAAAGGGAAACCTTTGCCTCAGATGAACACTAACTACCCATGCCTCCCTCCTCTGGACCAGCGGCTACCTGTCCATTCTTCCTTCCCTGGGCTATGACTCTGACTGCTCGAGGTTCTGAATAGAAGTGGGAGCATATGCTATTTGTCTCTCTCTGTAATGGGCTTATTTCCCTCAGCAGAACTAGTCTTTAAGGCTCATCCCTACTGCAGCCTGGGCAGAATCTCCTTCCATTCTAAGACTGAAAAGTACTCCACTGAACCGAGAGACCACACTTTGTCTATCCCTTCATCCATGGATGGAGATTTGGGTGCTTCCATGTCTCCCTCTCAGGAATCAGGCTGATATGAGCATGGGTGCACAAGAAGCTGTTCAAGTCCCTGCCTTTCCTGTTGTGTAGAAATAGCCAGAAGAGAAATTGCTGGATCATTCGGTAAGTCTAGGTTTTTTGAGGAATGGTCGTTCTTCACGGTGGCTGTACCAGTTTCTTGTCCCACCAGCAAAGCTCAAGGGTCCCGGCTGCTCCACATCCATTGGCCAACACTTGCTATTTCCTGTTTTGATTTCTTTTGTCTTATATTAGCCAGCCTCTTGAGTTTCAGTTGTATTTTGTTGGGTCTAAGATCTTTTTCGCCAGGTCGAGTGAAAAGAAAACAGAAGACTCTGACACAGATACTGAAGATAAAGAGACCAATGCAACCGTTCATGTAACTAGAACTCAACCTGTAAAACACAGTCCTTTGTTTTCCTCACATTTGGCTTTTCCTTCTATGGCTATTGAGCTACTTCCCTGGGCCAGGCCTGGGCTCCTCTCACATCTGCTAAGGGTCTTGGTGAATGAATTACTTTCATGCCCAGAACACACAAGTGTATTTACACACAGGAATCCATCCTCCATTGCTTCACTTGAATGAAGTCTTTTTTCTTCTTTCGAAAAATCAGGCCCATGACCAATATCTACTGAAAGGCCAAATATCCATAAAAGAAACAATCCGAGGTTGTGAACACAGTGTTGAGCAAAAGAAGCCAGTCACACTCAGAAGCCTACTGCCCAATCTCTTTCTTTTGTTTTTTTTTTTAATAATTTTATTTTCCCACTGTACAGCAAGGGGGTCAGGTTATCCTTACATGTATACATTACAATTACATTTTTCCCCCACCCTTTCTTCTGTTGCAACATGAGTATCTAGACAAAGTTCTCAATGCTATTCAGCAGGATCTCCTTGTAAATCTATTCTAAGTTGTGTCTGATAAGCCCAAGCTCCCGATCCCTCCCACTCCCTCCCCCTCCCATCAGGCAGCCACAAGTCTCTTCTCCAAGTCCATGATTTTCTTTTCTGAGATGTTCATTTGTGCTGGATATTAGATTCCAGTTATAAGTGATATCATATGGTATTTGTCTTTGTCTTTCTGGCTCATTTCACTCAGGATGAGATTCTCTAGTTCCATCCATGTTGCTGCGAGTGGCATTATGTCATTCCTTTTTATGGCTGAGTAGCATTCCATTGTGTATATATACCACATCTTCCGAATCCAATCATCTGTTGATGGACATTTGGGTTGTTTCCATGTCCTGGCTATTGTGAATAGTGCTGCAATGAACATGCGGGTGCACGTGTCTCTTTTAAGTAGAGCTTTGTCCGGATAGATGCCCAAGAGTGGGATTGCGGGGTCATATGGAAGTTCTATGTATAGCTTTCTAAGGTATCTCCAAACTGTTCTCCATAGTGGCTGTACCAGTTGACATTCCCACCAACAGTGCAGGAGGGTTCCCTTTTCTCCACAGCCCCTCCAGCACTTGTTATTTGTGGATTTATTAATGATGGCCATTCTGACTGGTGTGAGGTGATATCTCATGGTAGTTTTGATTTGCATTTCTCTTATAGTCAGCGATGTTGAGCATTTTTTCATGTGTTTGTTGGCCATCTGTATATCTTCTTTGGAGAAATGTCTATTCAGGTCTTTTGCCCATTTTTCCATTGATTGATTGGTTTTTTTGCTGTTGGGTTGTATAAGTTGTTTATATATTCTAGAGATTAATAAGCCCTTGTCGGTTGCATCATTTGAAACTGTTTTCTCCCATTCTGTAAGTTGTCTTTTTGTTTTCTTTTTGGTTTCCTTTGCTGTGCAAAAGCTTTTCAGTCTGATGAGGTCCCATGGGTTTACTTTTGCTCTAATTTCTATTGCTTTGGGAGACTGACCTGAGAAAATATTCATGATGTTGATGTCAGAGAGCCAATCCCTTTCTTGAAAGCAGACAGAGGTGAACTCTGTTTGGGCTGCATTCTGAGCTGGAAAAGTCTCCGGACAAGTAAGGAAGAGGTGATACTGTGTCTCCTCAGCCGAGCACTGGCTGTGTGGGTACTGGCCCCGGGGTGACTCGCTGAGCTCTCTACTTAGATTAGGGGCTCTTTTCTATCAATATGTGGTTCTTTGTGATACAAATAGATTTCCAAACCCACAACCCCACTCAGCATATAGACCCCCGCTCCCAGTACTATTCATATCCCTGATTATGTTATACAGACAAGACTCTTATAACAGACTGTGCTTCATATATTGTGACCATCTTTCTTCTGGTCACATTTTGCATTTCATCACCAACTAGGATGGCCATCATCAAAAAGACTAAAAACATCCAAACGTTGGACAAGATATGGAGAAACTGGGAGGGTCACCCATTGCTGGTGGGAATGTAAAATGGTGCAGCCACGCAGGGAAACAGTTTAGAACTTTCTCAAAAGTTAAACTTCCACTTGCCATACGATCCACTTATCCCTGCCCTGGGTGTCCACATGCGAGACATGAGAACATGGGCCCAGCCAACGTTTTATTAAAGTCTGTTTATAGCAGCATTGTTCACAACAGCCAAAACTTGGAACCAATCCAAATGTCCAAACACTGAGGAATGAATCACCAAACGGTGGTCCAGCCATACAACTGAATGCTCCTCTGCAGACACAGCAACAAAGCACTCACATGCTCCAAAACGGATGGACCTTGAGAAGAGCCAGACACAACACACCACTCTGTGGACGCTGCCATTACATTGTGAATGTTGGCACAGAGCTCCCTTGTGTGGAATGAGCATAAATGATGGTCACCAAGCCCTCTGGGGGGACTGGCAGGTGTTTCCCCATTTTTCCATAGTCTCAATAGTGCTGACCCTCTCTGTGACTAAATGTTTATGGCCAGTCTCAATGAGATGTTTGCACAAATGCCCCAAAGTGGAACTGCCTGTTTGAAGGTCTTTGCACTTTAAGGCTTTAGTCCATAATGCCAGCTGGCCCCTCACATCTTTGCATGGCCTGCGCCCCTCCCTCCACATCCCCTCATGCCCCCACAGAGGTCTCTTTCCCCAGGTAACAGGCCTTCTCTCCAGCAAAGCACCTGCCTCTGAGCAAAGCACCTCCCTCTGAGCAAAGCACCTCCCTCTCAGCAGAGCACTTACCCACAGGAGAGCGCTGCTCACACGGGGGACTTGTTCCAAGTACCAGGATCCTCTCTCCTGATGTCCTGTGTTCCTTTTCAGTTCCCCTGGGAGTGCGTCCACTTCGCCCTTATTTAATGGATGCCCAAAACGTCAGCTGTTGGGGTTCGTGGTGGCCACCGTCGATGGGTCCTCGGAACCACATCCATGGCTCTGGCCGAGTGGCGAGTGTGGTACGTCAACAGCACCTCGCTCTTATCCTCCCGCCTAGCCTGTGTGGGAGTGTGGAGAGCCTGCATTTTTCATCACGGCAACGGCCTCGACTGCCCCATCGGGTGTCAGGATTATAGCTACTTAGATTCCTCCGTCCCACTGGATATCCGTGTTGCTCAAATAGTCCTGCTGCTCGCCACCGTTCTAGGGCTTTTCAGCAAAGCTGCCATCATCTTTGCGCTTAAGAACATGTACCTGAGCAAAGCGCAGAAGACCTGTGATCCATCTGCTGTTGCAGGAATGCTGAGCATAGCTGCTAGTGTCTGCATCCTAGCTGCTGTGGTCTGGAACCAACTGTCCATCCAGACCGAAGAGGGAATTGCCTTCCCACCATCTTTCAATCTACCCTTCAAGTCGGACTGTCAGGAAGTCGGTGGGGCTGCTCTCATGGCCTTTCTTGGTTCCTTTGGGTTCTTCTTTGGGGGATGGCTTACCTCTCTTACAAATACCTGCTAGACAGCCGAGTGCATCCTGCAATTTCAGATACATAAAATTCCTCACCTCATTGGGTTTCTAAACCCCAAATTACCAGAGTTCATTTGAAGTGTTACATCAGGATGCTGCGTCCCTTAGTTGTAAAGACTCTAGACCATCACAAATGTAGTTTGGGGCAGATAATGGCTGTTACCCTTTGTGGCTGCATTCGGTTCCCTCGTTGAACAAAGAAAATGCCATTAAAAAAATCTTACGTACTTGTCAGTTGGTCTTATTGGATCTGCATTTTAATGACTGTCAAATCGTCCATATTCTCAACCTCGTGTGGACAGAGGTTTCAGAGAGTCTCACGTTTCCCTCTTAAACGTTTGCTAAAAATAACCAGCCTTCTTTCCAACAACCTGCTAATCACCTGTACCATGTAAGACTGTCCAAGATGTGCACAGGGAGAAGAGTACATGCAACCACCCCAACTTACTACCAGACTGGAGTTTAAGGTGAACACATTTGAGGATGAAAGGTAAGGAAACCTGGATGGGGCTGGGGGCTATTGTTTAGAGGTTTGGGAGAGAAGGAGTGGGATCCCCCACTACAGCCTTGTTCCCTGCACATGCTCTCAGGCAGGAGGACACTGCCTGCTCCAGCTCAAGGAGCCATAGTGGGAGCAGCTACTGCCTAGCAACAAGAGGAGCAGCCGGCACCCCATCACAGCTGCAGAGAGCGATCCACCATGGGAGGGCCTCCTCCCTTGGGGCTACAGAGAGTGCTCCTGTGATATGCCCAGCAAAGGGGGGGACCCAGGGCATGGTGCCCACCCCTACAGCTACAGGGAGCAATCCCATGAGCCACATGGCAAAGAGACGGACCAGAGCAGTAGCTGCTATCATTGTTAGCTGCAAGGCACAGTCCTGAGAGCTTCCTAGTAACAGGAGGGCATGTTGGACCCACAGCCATCCCCCCTGCTCCAAGAGCAGTCCTATGAACCGTGACTCACTGTCAACTCTCTCATGGATCCCATATTTAGCAGCCACCCAGCTGCAGGAGAGGTAGCAGGATACTGCCGTTCCCATCACAAACTCTAGGTACATGGGAGCTGCCACCACCTCCAAGAACTCCAGCACTGGGCACTAACTGCTGTATCTACTCACCCGCTATCAAGGGGAACACAAACAGAGAACGTTAGACAATATGAAACAACAAAGGAATATGTTTCAGGTAAAGGAACAAGTAAAAACAGCACGAAGAAAAAGAAAAAAAGAAAATAGTTAATTTACCTGAAAAAGAAATCAGAATGATGATCGTAAAGATGACCTAAGATATCAGAAAAAGAATAGTGGTGTATCTAAAGACGATACAAAGAATATGTAACTGGGAGTTTCTTTGGTGGCAGGAATGAATGTGACTAGAATCCATGAAGATGCGGGTTTGATCACTGGCCTCACTCAGTGGGTTGGGGATCTGGCGTTACTGTTAGCTGTGGTGTAGGTCACAGATGCTGCTCAGATCCCATGTTGCTGTGGCTGTGGTATACACTAGCAGCTGTAATTCCGATTTGACTCCCAGCCTAGGATCCTCCATATGCTGTGGGTGACATCCTAAAGAGCCCCCCCCCCAAAAAAAAAGGGAAGACGAGGAAAAGAAGTGTGTAACAAACAGCTAGAAGATTTAAAGAACAAGCAAATTAGGATGAAGAGCAGGATACCTAAAATGAAAAATACACTAGTAGGAATCAATAACAGGGTAACAGAGGTAGAAGAATGAATAAGTGAGGTGGAAGACAGAGTGGTGAAAATCACTGCCACAGAAAAGAATAAAGACAAGAGAATGAAAAACCCCGAGTTGCATATAAGAGATCTCTGGGACAACATACAGTGTACCAACATCTGCATCACAGGAGACCCAGAAGGACAAGAGAGAAGGAAAGGCCAGAGAAAGTATTTGAAGAGATTATAGTCAAAAACATCCCTAATATGGGAAAGGAATCACTCAAACTGAGGAAGCACAGAGAATCCCATACAGGGAAAACCCAAGGAGAAACACAGTGAAACACATATGAATCAAATGGACAAAAATTCAATACAAAGAAAAAATATGAAAAGCAATAAAAAACATACAATGGGATCCCCATAAGGATAACAGCTGATGTGTCAGTAGAAACTCTCCAAGCTAAAAGGGAGGAGCAAGATATATTTAAAGGGATGAAGGGGAAAAACATAGAACCAAGAATACTCTACTAATCAAGGCTCTTATTCAGATATGATGGAGAAATCAAAAGCTTTACAGATAAGCTAAAGCTAAAAGAATTCAGCACCACCAAACCAGCTTTCCAACAAAGGGTAAAGGAGCTTATCTAGGCTGAAAAGAAAAGGCCACAACTACCAAGAAGAGGAGAGAAAAAAACCCAAATAAACAAAATAAGAAATGAAAAAGGAGAAATCACCACAGACATGGCAGAAATACAGAAATCCGTAAGAGAATACCATGAACGTTTATATGCCAACAAATTTGACAACCTAGAAGAAATGGACAACTTTGTAGAGACATACAGCCTGCCAAAACTGAATCAAGAAGAAACAGATCAACTGAACAGACCCATCACTAGAAATGAAATTGAGTATGTCATAAAAACACTCCCTACAAATAAAAGTCCAGGACCAGATGGCTTCACAGGTGAATTCTACCAAACCTACAAAGAGGAACTTTTGGAAACGTTTAAGGAGAATGGAAGAATGAGGAACACTCCCAAAGATATTCTAGGATGCCATCATCACCCTCATACCAAAAGCAGACAAAGATACTACCAAAAAAGAAAACTATAGGCCAGTATCTTTGATGCATATCGACACAGAAATTCTTCACAAAATTGTAGCCAACTGAATCCAACAACATATAAAAAAGATCATACACCATGACCAAGTGGGATTTATCCCACGTGCACAAGGGTGGTTCAACATGCGCAAATGAATCAATGTCATACACCACATTAGCAAAGAAAAGTCAAAAACCACATGATCCCCTCAACAGCGAAAAAGCATTTGACAAAGTCCAACATCCATTCATGATAAAAAAAAAACTCTTACCAAAGTGGGTGTAGAGGGAACATACCGTAATATAATAAAAGCCATTTACGACAAACCCACAGCAAATATAATCATCAATGGAGAAAAGCTGAAAGCCTAACGGCTAAAATCTGGAACAAGACAAGGATGCCCACTCCACCACTTTTATTCAACATAGCACTGGACGTCCTCCTCACAGCAATCAGACGAAGGAAAGAAATGAAAGGTATCCAAATTGGAAGTGAAGAGGTAAAATTGTCACTGTAGGCAGATGGCATGATACTATATAGAGAAAACCCTAAGGACTCCACCCCAAAACTCCTCAAACTGATCAACAAATTCAGCAAAGTAGCCGGATATAAGATTAACATTCAGAAATCAGCCACATTTCTGTATGCTCACAATGAAATATCAGAAAAGGAATACAAAAATACAATACCTTTTCATATTGCACCCCCAAAAATCAAATACCTGGGAATACACCTGACCAAGGAGGTGAAAGACTTATATGATGAGAACTATAAAACATTAATCAAGGAAATTAAAGAAGATGTAAAGAAATGGAAAGATAGTCCATGCTCCTGGGCTGGAAAAATTACTATTGTAAAAATGGCCATACTACCCAAAGCAATCTACAGATTGAATGCAATCCCAATCAAATTACTCATGACATTTTTCACAGAACTAGAACAAACCAAAAACTTATAGGGAACCACAGAAGACCCAGAGTTGCCAAAGCAATCCTGAGGAAGAAAAACCAAGCAGGAGGCATGACTCTCCCAGACTGCAGGCAATACGAAAAAGCCGCAGTAATCAACACACTGTGGTACTGGTATCAAAACAGACAGACAGACCAATGGAACAGAATAGACAACCCAGAAATAAACTCAGACACCTACAGTCCATCTCGGACAGAGGGGCAAGAATATCAAATGGGAAAAAGACAGTCTTTACAGCAAGTGCTGCTGGGAAACCTGGAGAGCCGCATGTAAATCAATGAAACTGGAACACACCCTCACACCACACACAAAAATAATCTCAAAATGGCTTAATGACTTAAACGTAAGACAAGACAACTCCCAGAAGAGAACATAAGCAAAACATTCTCTGACATCAACCTTACAAATGTTTTCTCAGGTCAGTCTCCCAAGGCAACAGAAATAGAAGCAACAATAAACCAGTGGGACCTAGTCAAACTGACAAGCTTTTCCACACCAACGGAAACCGTAAAAAAAAAAAAAAAAAAAAAGACAACTTACAGAAAGGGAGAAAATAGTTTCAAACGATGTAACGGACAAGGACTTAATCTCCAAAATATACAAACAACTTATACAACTCAACAGCAAAACAGCCAACAACCCAAAGGAAAAATGGGCAAAACGCCTGAACAGACATTTCTCCAAAGAAGATAGACAGATGGCCAACAAGCACATGAAAAAATGCTCAACATCACTGATTGTTAGAGAAATGCAAATCAAAACTACGAGGAGGTACCACCTCACACCCGTCGGAATGGCCATCATTAAGAAGTCCACAGATAACAAACACTGTAGAGGGTGTGGAGAAAAGGGAACCCTCCTGCACTGTTGGTGGCAATGAAAATTGGTACATTCCACTATGGAAAACAGTATGGAGGTACCTTAGGAAACTAAATATAGAACTATCATATGACCCATCAATCACACTCTTGGGCATATATACAGACAAATCTTTCCTTGAAAAAGACAAACACCCGTATGTTCACTGCAGCACTATTCACAATAGCCAAGACATGGAAACAACATAAATGTCCATCGACAGATGAATGGATTAGGAAGATGTGGTATATATACACACTGGAATACTACTCAGCCATAAAACAGAACAAAATAATGCTATCTGCAGCAACATGGATGGAACTAGAGACTGTGATACTAAGGGAAGTAAGTCAGAAAGAGATAGAGAAATACCACATGATATCACTTATATCTGCAATCTAATATACAGGACAAATGAACCTTTCCACTGAAAAGTAACTCATGGACCTGGAGAACAGGCTTGTGGTTGCTGAGGGGAAGGGGAAGGGAGTGGGAATCTGGGTTTAATAGATGCAAACTATTGCCTTTGGAATGGGTAAGCAATGAGATCCTGCTGTAGAGCACTGGGAACTATTATCTAGTCATTCATGATGAAGCACGATAATGTGAGAGAAAAGAACGTATATAGGTGTGTGTGACTGGATCACCTTGCTGTAGAGTAGAAAGCTGGCAGAACACTGAAAACCAGCTATAATGGGGGAAAATCATTAAAAAATTTAAAAATGCATAGAAAAGAAATTAAAAATACAAAGTAGAGGACACAAGCACAAAATAAAAGCAAATCATTAAACCAAATGAAGAAAGGAACAAAGGAGAAACATGGAATCAACTGGAAAACAAGGATTAAAATGGCAATAAACACATATTTATCAATAATTACCTTAAATGTCAATGGACTCCATGTTTCAATCAAAAGACACAGAGTCACAGACTGGATAAAAAAAACAAGAGCCCACAATGTGCTGCCTACAGGAGACCCACCTTAGGAAAGGGACACATATAAATTGAAAGGGAGGGGATGAAAAATGCTACTTCATGTGAAAGGAAAAGACAGGAAAGCAAGAGTTGCAATACTCATATCAGACAAAGCAGACTCTAAAACAAAGGCCATAAAGAAAGACAAAGAAGGACACTATTAAATGATGAAAGGATCCATTCAAGAAGAGGTTATTACACTCGTCAATATATATGCCCCTAATATAGGAGCATCTAAATACATACGACAAATACTAACAGACATAAAAGGAGAAATTGATGGGGATACAATAATAGTAGGAGATTTGTACACCTCACTCACATCAATGGACTGATCCTATAGACAGAAAATCAGTGGGCAACAGAGATCCCAAATGACACAATAGAACAGTTAGACTTAACTGATATATTCAGGCATTACATCCAAAAAAACCAGACTGTACATTCTTCTCAAGTGCATGTGGTACATTCTCAAGACTTGACCATATACTGGGGCACAAAACGAACCTTGACAAACTGAAGAGTATAGAAATTATTTCAAGCATCTTCCCTGACCACAATGGCATGACACTAGAAATCGATCACAAAAAAAGAAAAGAAAAAGAAATGAGAAAAAACTGACTACATAGAGACTACTTCACATGCTACTAGAAAACCAGTGTAGGGAGTTCCCTTCATGGCTCAGTGATATCAAATCCGACTGGTATCTATGAAGATGTGGGTTTGATCCCTGGCCTCACTCAGTGGGTTGAGGATCTGGTATGGCCATGAGATGTGGTGTACGTTGTAGACCTGGCTGGGATCCTGAGTAGCTGTGGCTGTGGCGTAGGTCAGCAACCACAGCTCGGATTAGACCCCCTAGCCATGGAACTTCCATTTGTAATACGTACGCCCCTAAAAATACAAAATAAGAATGATAAATAAGAAACCAAGGGGTGAATGAGGAAATCAAAATGGAAATTAAAAAATCCCTCAAGACAAATGACAATGAAAACACAGCCATTGAAAACCTATGGGTCACACAGCAAAAGCATTTCTAGAGGGAAGTTCACAAAAAATCTCAAATCAAAAACGTAATCGACCACCTAAAAGAATTAGAAAAAGAAGAATAAACAACACCTGAAGTCAGCAGAAGGAAGGAAATCATAAAGATCAGAGAGGAAATCAATAAAACAGAGATTCGAAAAACAACAGGAAAAAATCAATAAAATCAAGAGCTGTTTCTTTGAAAAGTAAAGAAAGTTGACAGACCTCTGGCCGGACTCACCAAGAAGAAGAGAGAGAAAACCCAAATAAAATAAGACATGAAAAAGGAGAAACATCAATGGATACTGCAGAAATACAAAAAACTGTAAGAGAATACTGCAAACAATTCTATGCCAGCAAATTTACAGCCTAGAAGAAATGGACAACTTTCTAGAGACACACCGCCCACCAAAACTGAATCAAGAAGAAATAGATCATTTGAACAGACCATCACGAGAAATAAAATTGAGGATGTAATACAGACACTACAAATCAAAGTCCCAGAGCAGATGGCTTCACAGGCAAGTTGTACCAAACATACAAAGAAACTCTCCATCCTTCTTAAACTCCTCAAATGAAAGACTGAAGAAGGAACACTCCCAGAGACATTCTATGGAGCCACCATCACCCAAACCAAAACCAGAGAAATATAATACCACAAAGGAACATTAGAGACCAATATCTTTGATGAATATAGACACAAAAATTCTCATCAAAATCTTAGCTAACCAAAGGCAACAATACATTAAAAAGATCATGCACCACGACCAAGTGGGATTTGCCCCAATTTCATAAAGATGGTTGAACATCTTCAGCCTCAATAGTTCAACATCAACCAATGTCATACACCACTACAACAAAAGAAAAGTCAAAAACCACATAATCTCAATAGATGCAGAAAAAGCATTGGACATAATCCAAAATCCATTCATGATAAAAATTCCGACCAAAGTGGGTACAGAGGCAACGTATCTTAACATAATAAAAGCCATTTATGACAAACCCACAGCCAATAATATTCCTCAACAGAGGAAAGATGAAAGCTTTCCTGCTAAATTCTGCAACAAGCCAAGAATGCCCACTCTCACCACTTTTATTCAACATAGTAGGGGAAGTCCTAACCACAGCAGTCAGACAAACAAAAGAAATAAAAGGGATCCAAACGGGAAGAGTAAAGGTAACACTGTCACTCTATGGAGATGACATGATGCTATATACAGAAAACCCTAAGGACACCACACAAAAACTACTCAAACTGATCAACCAATTCAGCAGAGCAGCAGGATACAAGATTAACAGTCAGAAAGTGGTTGCATTTCTGCATATTAACAATAAAATATTAGCAAAGGAATATAGAAAAAAAATACCTTTTAAAATCACCCCTGGAGTTCTTGTCGGGGTTCAGTGGATCAAGAACCCAACTAGTATCCATGAGGATGTGGGTTTGATCCCTGGCCTTGCACAGTGGGTTAAAGGATCCAGCACTGCATGAACTGAGGTGAAGGCCGCAGATGCGGCTCAGATTTGATGTTGCTGTGGCTGTGGTGGACGCCGGCAGGTGAAGCTCCAGTTCGACCCCTAGCCTCGGGACTTCCATATGCTATAGGTGTCGCCATTAAGAAAAGGTGCACCCCCAAGAGTTAAATATCTAGGGAAAAAAATGTGACCAAGGAGGTAAAAGACTTATATGCCGAGAGCTATAAAACATTAATCAAGGAAATGAAGAGGATTCAAAGAAAGAGAAAAAAACCCCCATGTTCCTGGATTGGAAGAATTAATATCATTGAAATGGCCATACTACCCAAAGCAATCTAGAGATGCAATGTGATCCCTATCAAATTACCTGTGATTTTTTTCACAGAACCAGAACAAATAATCCAAAAATGTATATAGAACAATAAATGACCCAGAATTGCCAAAGCAATCCTGAGGACAAAATCATAAGCAGGAGGCATAACTCTCCCAGACTTAAGACAACGTCACAAAGCTACAGTGATCAAGGCACTGTGGTCCTGGTACGAAAACAGACAGGGACCAGTGGAAGAGAACACAGAGCCCAGACATAAACCCAGACACCTACAGTCAATGCATCTTTGACAAAGGAGGCAAGGCTATCAAACTGGAAAAAGTCCCTGTAGCAAGTAGTCCTGGCAAAACTGGACATCCGAGTGAAAACCAATGCAACTAGAACTCACCCTCACACCATGCCCCCAAATAAACTCAAAATGGCCTAAAGACTTAGCCATAAGACAAGACACCATAAAACTTCTAGATGAGAACATAGGCAAAACATTCTCTGGCATCGACTATGCAAATGTTACACATGTTTTGCAAGTCACTCTCCCAAGGCAAGAGAAATAAAAACGAACATAAACAATTGAGACCTAATCAAAGTTACAAGCTTTTGCACAGCAAAGGAAACCATTAAAAAACCAAAAAGACAAACTACAGAACGGGAGAAAATAGTTGCAAATGATGCAACCAACATGGGCTTAACCTCCAAAATATACAAACAACCCATACAACGCAATAGCAAAAAATAAATAAGCATCACAAGAAAAATGGGCAGAAGACCTAAACAGACATTTCTCCAAAAAAGACACATGGATGGCCAGCAGGCACATTACAAATTATTAGAGAAATGCACATCACAACTACAATGAGGTACCACCTCACACCAGTCAGAATGGCCATCATTAAGAGGTCTACAAATAGCAAATGCTGTGGAAGGGGAAAAGGGAAAATTCCTACACTGTTGGTGGGAATGTGAATTGGTACAACCACTACGGAAAACAGTATGGATGTTCCTCAGAAAACAAAATATGGAATTACCACATCATTGAGCAGTCCCACTCCTGGGCATGTATCCGGACAAATCTTTCATTCAAAAAGATACATGCAACCCTACGTTCATTGCAGCCCTATTCTCAATAGCCAAGACATGGAAACAACCTAAATGTCCACTGACAGATGAATGGATTAAGGAGAAGTAGAACACTCACACAATGGAATACTACTCAGCCATAAAAAAGCCAAATAATGCCATTGGCAGCAGCATGGATGGACCTAGAGAGTCTCATACTAAGTGAAGTCAGTCAGAAAGAGCAACACAAATACCGTATGATATCACTTATGTGTGGAATCCATAATATGGCACAGATGAACCTATCTGTACCACAGAAAGAGACTCACAGACATGGGGAACAGACTAGTGGTTGCCAGGGGGGAGGGGTGAGGGAGAGGGACGGACCGGGAGATTGGGGTTAATAGATGCAAACATGACATTTAGACTGGATAAGCCACGAGGTCCTGCTGTATAGCCCAGGGAACTCTATCCAATCACTTGTGACAGAACATGATGGAAGATAATATGAGGGAAAGAGTGTATATATATGTATGACTGGGTCACTTTGCTGTACAACAGAAATTCACAGAACAATGCAAGTCAATTATAACAAATATTTTAAAAAAGAAATCTATCTTAAATGAGCACTTAACTGTTTAGTAGTAAAACACTAGGGGGCATTGTGTTGCAGCTCAGTGGTTACAAACCCAACTGGTATCCATAAGGATGTGGGTTTGATTCCTGACCTTGCTTACTGGGTTATGTTTCTAGTGTTACTGTGAGCTGTGGTGTAGGGTACAGACATGGCTCGATTCTGGTGTTGCTGTGGCTGTGGCATTGGCTGTCAGCTACAGCTCTGTTTTGACCCCTAGCCTGGGAACCTCCATAGGCCACACACGTGATCCTAAAAGGACAAAAAAATAGGGGGGGACACTAATGTAGTCTTTCCTGGCCTCAGGGGGATTTCCGAATCCCTTGTTGGGCTTTAACAAATGACAACGGCTCCCCAGCGCCAGGCCCAGGAAACCACCCCCTCCAAGAACCTTGGAGTCCTCAGTAGTGCATCACTGCATTAGAGGAATTCCCAGAAAAGAAGGAACCAGACTCAAAAACTCATCGTTACCATAGTCGTGTAAGGTTTTCCCGAAAGTACACATACACAATGGAATATGATTCAGCCACAAAAAAGACGGAAATATAGCCATTTACAGCAAGATGGATGAGCCTAGAGATGATCATACTAAAGGAAGCAAGTCAGAGATAGACAAAAACCATACCATATCACTTTCATGTGAAGCCTCATAAAAAATGTGACAAATAAAATGATCATATGAAGAGAAGTAAGACAAAGACAAACACCACATGAGACCACTAATACATGGACTCCAATTTCAAAAGGAGACAAAACAACTTATTCACAAAATGGAAACGGACTCAAAACTGCTAAACCAAACTTAAGGTTACGAAAGGGGAAACGACAGGGGAGGAATAAACAGGGAGGCTGGGACTGGCACATACACAGTACCATATACAGAATTGATAAGTAACAAAGACCTACTGAACAGCACAGGGAATCTACTCAGTCCTCTGTGATGGCCTATATGGGAAAGAATCTGCAAAGAATGGATGTATGGATGTGGCTAACTGACTCACTTTGCTGTACAGCTGAAACTAACTCAAAAGGGTAAGTCAACCATACACCAGTAACTTTGCTTTTTAAAAAATGACACAAAAGAACGTATTCACAAAACAGAAACAGGCTCATGGATCTCAAAATTAAACTCATGGTGACCAAAGGGAAAATAGGGGGTCAGGGATAAGTCAGGAGTCTGGGATTAACATAAACACACTAGTATACATAAGACAGGTACCTAACAAGGACCTTCTGTAGAGCATAATGAACGCTACTCAATATTCTGTAATAACACATGGGGAAAAGAATCTAAAAAGAATGGATATAAATGTATATGGAAAGAGAATCCCGGTGCTCTACCCCTGAAACTAAGACAACACGGTAATACATCAACTCTATTCCAGTAATTTTGAAAAGATGAAAATTAAAAAAAAAATTTAAAGAAAGATTGTTCCAGAACCTCTAGCCTGGGTAACATAAGCTTGGAGTTATAGAAAAGACATATAATTATCCTAGAGAGGCATGGAAATCAGTGTTCAGTTAAACTGCTTCTATTCCTAAAAGAGGGCACTTCCAGCCCAGCAGAAAGTTCAGTCAGGCAGCTGGATACTAATTACACACAAATCCACCACTTCTCTGGTACCTACAGTAGGGACTCAGCAATGAGAATCCAAACACCGTCCCGGCATAAAAGCAGCCAGTTCTCCACTCCCTGGCAGTGAACTCCATCTGAAAAGGGCAGGAACCTGTCTGAGGAAACCCTCCACTTTCCTAAGAGCCAAAAACAAGAGATGGACACCCGAGTGAAAACCAATGAAACTCGAACCCACCCTCACACCATGCCCCAAAATTCAAAATGGCCTAAAGACTTGGACATAAGCAAGACACCATGAAACTTCTAGATGAGAACATAGGCAAAACATTCTCTGGCATCGACTATACAAATGTTACAAACGTTTTATAAGTCACACTCCCAAGGCAATAGCAATAAATATGAACATAAACAATTGGGACCTAATCAAAGTTACAAGCTTTTGTACAGAAAAGGAAAAAAATACAAAAAGACAAACTACAGAATGGAAGAACATATTTGTAAATGATGCAACCAACACGGGCTTAATCTCCAAAATATACAGACAACCCATATAACTCAATAGCAAAATAAATAAATAAGTAAAACAATAGAAAAATGGGCAGAAGACCTAAACAGACATTTCTGCAAAGAAGATATATGGACGGCCAACAGGCACACACACACACACACAAAAAAGCTCAACATCAGTAATTATTACAGAAATGTACATCAAAACTACATGAGTTACCACCTCACATCAATCAAATGGCCATCATTAATAAGTCTACAAATAACAAAAGCTGGAGAGGGTGTGGAGAAATGAGAACCCCCCTTCATGGTTGGCGGGAATGGAAATTGGTAGAGCCACTGTGGAAAAAAGTATGGATGGATGTTTTTCAGAAAACTAAATATACACGTACCATACCATCCAGTAATCCCACTCCTGGGCATGTATCTGCACAAATCTTTCATTCAAAAGGATACATGCAAACCTATGTCCACTGCACCCCTATTCTCAAGAGCCAAGACATGGAAACAACCGAAAGGTCCATCAACAGATGAACGCATTAAGAAGTGGAACACATACATCATGGAATACTACTCAGCCATAAAAAACCTCAACTAATGCCATTTGCAGCAGCATGGGTGGTCCTAGAGATTCTCATACTAAGTGAAGTCAGTCAGAAATAGCAACACAAATACCGCATAATATCACTTACATGTAGAATCCATAAGATGGCACAGAGGAACCTATCTACACCACAGAAAGAGGCCCACAGACATAGAGAACAGACTAGTGGTTGCCGGGCGGGAGGTGTGAGGGAGTGGGATGGACTGGGAGATTGGGGTTAATAAATGCAAACTATGACATTTAGAATGGATAAGCCAGGAGGCCCTGCTGTATAGCCCAGGGAACTCTATCCAATCACTTGTGACAGAACATGAGGAAAGATGATATGAGCAGAAGAGTGTATATATACATACATACGACTGGGTCACTTTGCTGTACAACAGAAATGCAGAGAACATTGTGAATCAACTATAATCATAAAAATTTTAGGGGAGTTCCTGTCATGGCTCAGTGGTTAACAAATCCACCTATGAACCGTGAGGTTGTGGGTTTGATCCCTGGCCTCACTCAATCAGTTAAGGATCCAGTATTGCTGTGAGCTGTGGTGTAGGTCGCAGACAAGGCTCAGATCCTCCGTTGCTGTGGCTGTGGTGTAGGCTGGCTGCTACAGCTCCAATTAGACCCCTAGCCTGGGAAGCTCCATATGCTGCGGGTGCGGCCCTAGAAGACACGCACACACAAAGGACAAATAATAATAATAACAGTAACAACAAAAATTTAAAAAAACAACATCCATCTGAAACAAACACTTAACTCTTTAGAAGTACAACACTAGAGGGTGTTTGTGTTGTAGCTCAGTGGTTATAAACCCAACCAGTATCCATGAGGATGAGGGTTCGATTCCTGACCTCGCTCCCTGGCCTAAGGATCTGGTATTCCCATGAGCAGTGGTGTAGGTTGCAGAGGTGGCTCGGACCTGGCGTTGCTGTGGCTGTTGCATGGCTCGGCAGCTATAGTTCTTATTTGATCCCCAGTCTGGGAACCTCCACATGCCACGAATGAGGCCTTAAAAAGATTAAATAAAAAAGTGAAACACTAATGCAGTTTTTCTTGGCCTTAGTGTGGTGAGGCCATTTCCAAATCATTTGTGGGGCTTGAACAAAGGACAAGGGCTCCCCCCTTGGCCCCAGCAAACCACCCCTCCACTGGCCCTGGAGTCCCCACCACCTACTTGTTAATCAAAGCACTAGAAGAGTTCACTAAGAAGAAGGAACCAGACTCAAAAACTCATCGTTACCATAGTTGTGTAAGGTTTTCCCGGAAGTACACATACACAATGGAATATGATTCAGCCACAAAAAAAGACGGAAATACAGCCATTTTCAGCAAGATGGATGAACCTAGAGATGATCATACTAAGGGAAGCAAGTCAGAGATAGACAAAAACTATACCATATCACTTTCATGTGAAGCCTCATAAAAAATGTGACAAATAAAATGATCATATGAAGAGAAGTAAGACAAACACCACACGAGACCACTAATACATGGACTCCAATTTCAAAAGGAGACAAAACAACTTATTCACAAAATGGAAACGGACTCAAAACTGCTAAACCAAACTTAAGGTTACGAAAGGGGAAACGACAGGGGAGGAATATACAGGGAGGCTGGGACTGGCACATACACAGTACCATATACAGAATTGATAAGTAACAAAGACCTACTGAACAGCACAGGGAATCTACTCAGTCCTCTGAGATGGCCTATATGGGAAAGAATCTGCAAAGGAATGGATGTATGGATGTGGCTAACTGACTCACTTTGCTGTACAGCTGAAACGAACCCAACACGGTAAGTCAACTCTACACCAGTAACTTTGCTTTTTAAAAAATGACACAAAAGAACGTATTCACAAAACTGAAACAGGCTCACGGATCTCAAAATTAAACTAAGGGTGACCAAAGGGAAAATAGGGGGTCAGGGATAAGTCAGGAGTCTGGGATTAAGATAAACACACTAGTATACATAAGACAGGTAACTAACAAGGACCTTCTGTAGAGCATAATGAACGCCACTCAATATTCTGTAATAACACATGGGGAAAAGAATCTAAAAAGAATGGATATAAATGTATATGGAAAGTGAATCCCTGTGCTCTACCCCTGAAACTAAGACAACACTGTAATGAATCAACTCTATTCCAGTAATTTTGAAAAGATGAAAATTAAAAAATAAACAAGAAAGATTGTTCCAGAACTTCTAGCCAGGGTGGCACTCATGGCTCGTGGATGTGTGGGTGTGGGTGTCTTTCTAGGGCGGCACCAAAGGATTATGGATTTTCCCAGGCTAGGGGCTGAATCAGAGATGCAGCTGCCGTCCTTCGCCACAGCCACAGCAACCCACGATCCAAGCCCCATCTGCAAACTACACTGCAGCTCATGGTAATGCCAGTTCCTTATCCCCCTGTGTGAGACCACAGATTGAACCAATATCCTCATGGATGCTACTTGGGTTCGTTACCGCTGAGGAGCCACAATGGGAACTCCAGGAGCTACATGATTTTAAACAAAGTATGATCCCCTCATACAATTGTTTCTTAACCACCTTTCACATCAAATGTCTTTTGAGCATTTCCATAAGTTCTCTGCCAGGGCAGATTTTAAAGGCAGCCTCATGCCCCAGCCTCTGAACTCACTGGACTGTGCTTACCTGATTGAAATTGGTCATTTAGGTGGTTTATATTGTCTTTAAAGCATAAAAGATTTTCCCACGTATAAAATATACATGGAAAACCACATCATCTCACCCAATCCATCACTAGTCAACTTTGATAAATGTCACTTAACGTTATTTATGACTGCGATTTACCCCTGTGGATTGAGACCCAGTTAATCCACAGTTAATGGTAACTGCTCTAAGATATTATAATTTCAAGCTAGAAATTATTAACATCTTTTACCGATTTACTAAGACATTTATTTCATTGATTAGCATTTGGGTGGTTTCTACGAATTGATAATTGCTGCTCTTGCGATGGGGCTGTTTGTTTCTTTCTCTAGAGGCTGAATCTAGAGAAAAAAATGAGGAGTTGGGGATTGTGGGAGAGGAGCACAGATTAGAAAGGCTGATCCCCTTCAGCTCCACTGGCTACTGCTGACTCGCCCTCCTGAATCACGGTTTAGAATCCAGCCGCTGATGAAGGAGTCCGTTTCCTCTTGGCCTCCTTGTGGTAGGAGGCGTGGCTTTCCAAGCCACTTTATTCAATCACATCTACCTTCAAGGAACACTTGCCTCTTTAGGAGTAAAACACTAAGGGAGTTTATCCTGGCCTTAGTGTGGTGGGGCCATTTCTGAACTACCTGTGGGGCTTTAACAAACGACAGGTGCTCCTGCCTCGGCCCCAGCAAAACACCCCCTCCATGGACCCTGCAGTCCCCACTAGTGAATCACTGCACTAGAGGAATTCCCTGAAAAGAAGGAACCAGACTCAAATACTCATCATTACCACCGATATATAAGATTGTTCCTGAAGTACTTTATACACAGGAGTATTACTCAGCCAGAAAAAAGAACAAAATCATGCCAATTGCGGCAATATGGATGAACCTACAGATGATCATACTAAGTGAAGTCAGACAGAGAAAGACAAATACCACAGGAGATCACTAATATGTGGACTCTAATAAAAAATGATACAAAATAACTTATTCATAAAACAGAAACAGACTGAAAGATATTGAAAGAAAATTAGGGTTACCAAAGGGGAAATGTTGGGGGGAGGGATAAATTGGGAGGTTGGGACTGGCATATACAGACTTCTATATACACAATCGCTAAGGAACAAAGACCAGAGTTCCCATGGTGCTGCAGTGGACACAAATCCGACTACTTATCCATGAGAATGTGAGTGTGATCCCTGGGCTCACTTGGTGGGTCAGGGATCCGATACTGTTGTGAGCTGTGGCGTATGTCACAGATGCGGGTCAGATCCTGTGTTGCTCTGGCTGTGGTGTAGGCTGGCAACTCTAGCTCTAATTAAACCCCTGGCCCTAAAAACAAAAAGAAAACCAAAACCAAACAAAGGCCTACTGTACAGCACGGAGAACTCTACCCAATACACAGTGATGGCCTGTAGGGAAAAGAATCTGAAAACAAATGTGTCTATGCATATGTATAACTGACGCACTTTGTTGCCCACCTGAAACTAACAACAATGTAAGTCAACTCCACTCCCATCACATGGATTTTTTTTGTGTGTGTCTTTTGTCTCTCTTAGGGCCACACCCGCGCCTCATGGAGGTTCCCAGGCTAGGGGTCCAATCAGAGCTGCTGCTGCCGGCCTACGCCACGGCCACAGCAACACAGGATCGGAGCCGTGTCTGCAACCTACACCATTTACACCACTGCTCACGGCAACACCAGATCCTTAACCCAAGGAGCAAGACCAGGGATCAAACCCGCAACCTCATGCTTCCCAGTCAGATTTGTTTCCGCTGCGCCACTACAGGAACTCCCCTATCACACTGATTTTTAAGAACTGATACAAAAGATCTTATTTACAAAACAGAAACAGACTCACAGATCTTTAACACAAACTAAAGGTTACAGAAGGGGAACAGTGGTGGGAGGGACAAATGAGGAGTTTGAGATTTACATACAGACGCTACTGGATGCAAAAGAGCTAACTAACAAAGACCTTATATATACCATGAGGAACTCTAGTCAATATTGTGTAATACTCTATGTGGGGAAAAAAAATCTAAAAATAATATATGTGTGTATATTTCCACGGAATCACGGTGCTCTACATCTGAAAGACAACATTATTATAAATCAACTCTATTCCAATAAACATAGATGAAAATTAAAAATTAAAAAATGAATAAAAAGGGACTGTTTTAGAAGTTCTAGCCAGGGTGACCCAAGTAAAAAGTCAGAGGAAAATAGGTATAATTATCCTAGAGAGGCACAGAAATTAGTGTTCAACCAAATTACTCCTACACCTGAAAAAGGCCACTTCCAGCTCAGCAGAAAATCAGTTACGCAGCTGGATGCTAATAAACAAAAATCAACCACCTTTCTAGGTCAATTTGACAATATCTAGTACATTTACCAATGCATGGAGTCCTGGAGCAAGAAGCTGTTTGGAATTTACACTGTAGAAATATTTATGTCATTTCACCAAGATCATATATACAATATTCACTGCAATGTTTTATTTTTGTTGTTGTTTTTAGCACAGCTAACAATACAAAAAGAACAAACAAAAGAAGAACCTGAAGCAAGCTACGTCTCTGTACGGGGATCCAATTACGAGGCACTTGTAAAAATGAAGAGGCTTGAAGAGAGATCAACAAAGCAGGAATCAAGTGGCACAACCAAGTTCTAGGTTAGCACTCAAAGAGCAGAAAAGTTGACTTACTGCTGAAAGAACCACTGCACCCTGACCACGAATCTCCCCTGCCCAGAAACTCAGGCTCCTGAGCCAATGGTAAAGTGAGACTATGGGTGACTCTGTTCTCTCTTTATATTTCTGGGATCCTTTTAGTTTTGTATAATGAGCATGTCTTCTTTTAAGTGAAGTTGTGCAGCATCCACATGTAAAGAACACGCCTGGATTTTATACATTACTCTCCAGGCAGGAGCATTCTTCTATTTCTCCACACGAGGGCAGCATACGCACAGTCAATTAGCAGGACCAAGCTTTTCAAGGTGTTGGGTCTGAAATTGAAGGCTGCTCTTCAATGGTTGATACTGACATGCTGCTGGCCCAAATCATTCCTTAGATTGTTTATTTCCCAGAAAAATGACTATATCGTCATTGCAAAAACTGATATATAGGAGAAGACAAGTCACCTATGACCAGGGCAATCTGCCATTTATGCTCATTTTTATACATGGGATGGTTGTGTTACATCCTCCGTTTGGTTTTCCCTCTCCAGTTTCTATATACAGAATCACACTCAGGAGCGAGGAGGGAAGACCCCAGCAGCCTCATGACAGCCGCCTCCTAACTCAGGGCTCCTCTGCTCTGCTGCGTGCCCCACATGTGCAGGTGCACAGCGCCCTGGTCACATGGCCCTGGGGGAACCAGGCAGCTGCTCTCAAGTCCAGACCCTGACCTGGCTGCTGATTGGCTGCAATGCAGTCTGTGCCTCCAGGGCTCGGGGGCCTCAGCCAGGACGTGTGCACCATACCCTGGCAGGCGGACCCCTTAGCCTGCAGGAGGAGGCACACACTGAGCCTTCGCAGTTTGGGATGGGACAGGAGTGAGCAGAGCCCAGCTCAAGCCAGCTGTCCTCCCAGGAGCTAAGCTCTGGTGCAGGCGGGAGCCAGGGCCCTCAGCACAGCCCTGCCTTCTCCTCTCCCCTGGGAGGCCCGCCTGGAACCAGGAGGTCGGGAAGGCCCACCTTGGCCATCCTGGTCCGGAGGGAATGGGGGATGGTGGGACCAGACAGAGCCCAGGAAGGCCATCGGGCACTGTGCATGGTTTGTGCTCTGTTCACTTCTTCTCTCACCACAAGCCGTGTCTCTCCCTCCATAAGCTCGGTCTGTGTGATAGTGATGTCTTGCTGTGTGTTCAGACTTGCTTTGAACATTCCTAACGAGGCAGAAGCTCAGACCTTCCGTCATGGGGAGTTGCTTCCCAGAGCAAGAGAAGGAGCTGGCTTTCCCTTCCCGAAACACGCCCAGCCCTGCAGGGCTGGGGACCTGACCGACATCTGGGTTCCCTCGGGTACCAAGGAGGCTGAGGGAGGCTGGGGAGGCAAGCCCAAGCCTTCACCACAGGGGAGACCAAACGAAACCAAACACTCACAACTCAACAGGGGAAACTGCACAGTCCAACCGGGAAGCAGGCAGGCGACACCAAGAGACATTTCACTCAAGAGGACAGACCGATGACAAACACATGGAATGACCGGCAATATCACTGGCCGTGTGGGAAACACAAAGGAAAACCACAAGGACATGCCAACACACACCTGCTACAAAGGCCGAGATGAAAAACAAAACCCTGACAGCGCCAAGTGCTCAGGAGGATGCGGAGAAACCCGACCTTCCAACCATGAGGAGGAGGAAACGAGACGGGCACAGCCCCTGCAGAAGATGCTCTGGCGGGGTCTTAAAAACCTGACCATACACTCACCGTGTGCCCAGCAGCCCCAGCCTGGGGGGTCCCGAACCAGGCTGGTTTGCCCGAGGACGCGCAGGAAAGCAAAACGCTGAGACGCCGAGGTTCGCAGCCAACACAGGGGTCCCTCCCAAAGCAGCCAAGCCAGGAGACAGGAAAACCGGCGTCAGACCCACCTCCCCAGAGGCACGGGGGTAACGGATCAAGCAGCAGCGCGTTCTGAACCGTTGGTTGGAGAGCAGGGAGGGCTGGGAGCGGGAAGTCGAGAGCGATGATGGGAAAAGGTGTGGGACCCCTCGTCCCGCGCAGGCGTAACTAAGCTACAGGCCCTGCAAGGACCAAAGGGCGCTCGCGCATGCCCAGTTGCAGGGCCAGGACCCTCTCCCACCTGAATTTTTAAGCAGCTCAGCTCTAGCTAGACACAGCTGACTCCGAGTCCTGGCCAACGACTCAGGCAAACCCCTTTTTGCTGAGGCTCCCTGCTGCCTGGAGAACCTGCAAGGCTGTCTGAGCCACAATTAAAATGACCTCAATCGCTGAAGGCAGGTTACAGGGGAAGGGGTGTTAAGGCACAGTTACCCACAGGTTCATGGACATTGATCCCAGAGAAAGGAAAACTTAGATCCACCGAAAAGCTGAATACACCCAAACTATTCTCTGACCTATGCAGAGTTAAACTCTACTACATTGATACCATGGACTGTGACTTAGCAGGGAAAACAGCAACAGCAAAAATGAACACGCCTGGATTCTCGACATTCCTCTCCAGGCAGAAGCATTCTTCGGTTTGTCCACAGGAGGGCAGCATGAGCACCGTCAAGAGCAGGAACAATTTCAAGGTTCAGCCATCAGGTCTGAACCTGAATGCTGCTGTTCAGTGGATGATTCTGACATACTTCCTGCACAAATTACTCATGAGATTGTTTATTTTTCAGATAAATGACTATCTACTCATTGTAAAAACTGATAGAGAGGAGAATGGACAGGTCACCTACAATCAGGGACAATCTGGCATTTATCTTCACCTGTATATATATGATGCAAAGAGGTAGCTACATTTTGGAATCCAGGCCCACTGTGCCTGGCCAGGATTGAACCCAAGTTCTCGAGCTCACAAGAGGCCACGAATCCCATTGTACCACAGCAGGAGATTCCACAATCAGTTTTAGAACATGTATTTTTTTTTTTCTAAAGTGTAGCTGGTTTACAGTACTGTGTAAGTTTCAGGTGTACAGCAATGTATTCAGTTACACACATATATGTATATATTATTAATCTTTTATAATTCTTTTCCATTCTAGATTATTGTAAGATATGGACTAGTGCTCTCTGCCAGGCATTACGTATTTGTTGTTTATTGTATAAGGTGTAGTGTCTGTTCATCCCACAATCCTAATTGCCCTCCCCGGTCTTGCCCTTAGGTGACCATAGGTCTGTTTCCTGTGTCTGTGAGTCTGTCAGAGGCACAGACTGCATTCCAGTCAAAGCAGCAGCCAGGGCAGTGTCTGGACTTGAGAGCAGCTGCCCGGTTCCTGCAGGGCCACGTGACCAGAGCGCTGTCCACCTACACGTGTGGGGGACGCAGCAGAACAGAGCAGCCCCGAGTTAGGAGGAGGCTGTCATGGGGCTGCCTGGGGCCGCCCTCCTCCCTCCTGAGGGTGAGGCGGTATCTAGAAACTGGAGGGAGAAAACCAAACGGAGGACCTAACACAACCATCCCATCAAGGTTCCACCCAGGCTCTAGACACCAAAAAAACATTAAAACCAGATCCCAGCAGGGATGAAGGCCCTGGGTCCCAGATAATTTGAGGAGTGTTTAAACCTCAAAAGAAACAGAGCCAAAAGGACCGTTACAATTCACAGTCAAGGACCTAAATCCTCCTTCCCTTTCCAAAGCCCTCATCCCTCTTTTGATCAGGTGAGCAGGGTCAAATGAGTTCATCCGCCTGGTCACAGGGCTGCCATTGAAAACCACCCTGTCAGAGAACTTACGGAGGCAGGGAAATGCTCAAGAGACATTTGATGTGAAAGGCAGATTAGGACGCAATTGTGTGAGGGGCGCACACTTTGTTTAAAAACACGCAGCTGCCACTTCTCATCACATGGATAAATGTGAAGAGAAACATCAGGTCGTTCTTCAGTATAGGTGACTTTTCTCAATATAAGATTTACAAAGAATATACAGCCATTTACCCGAAAAAAATAAACCATCTCATCAATACTTTGTGCAAGCAGCCTGTCAAAGTCAACCACTCAACAGCAGCCTTAATTTCAGACCTGGTACCTTGAAATCCCTCCTGCTAATGACTGTGCTCATGCTGCCCTCCTGTGGACAAATGGAAGAATGCTTCTGCCTGGAGAGGAATGCAGAGAATCCAGGCGTGTTCTTTACATGGTGGTCCTACACAACCTCATTCCAAGGGAATACATGCTTGGAGTTCTGTTCTGATTCAGCCGTAAGGAACCCAACTAGTATGCATGAGGAGGCGGTTCGATCCCTGGCCCCACTCGGTGGGTTCATGATCCAGGATTGCCTTGAGTGGAGGGGTAGGTAAAAGACACAGTTCGGATCCCCTGTGGCTGGGGCTGTGGTACATACCTGCAGCTGCAGCTCTGATTTGACCCCCACCCTGGGAACTTCCATGTGTCACAGGTGCAGCCCTAAAACCAGAAAGACAAAAACAGAAACGTAAAATCCACCCTATCAGAGAAGAAAGGCCAAAAGGCAACTGCTCAGGAGACACTCGATGTGAAAGGCAGATGAGGAAACAACTGCACTGGGGGCGCACTCTTTGTTTAAAAACATGGAGCATCCTCCTTTCAACCCATGTTTAAATAGGAAGGGAAATTCCAGATCGTCCCTGGTGACAGGGGACTTGCATGTTCTCCTCTGTATCACTTGTACAGTGTATGTGCAGTCATTTATCTGAAAAATGAACAATCGCATGCACAATTTGTACAAGCTGCATGTGCAAATCAACCATGGAACCGCAGCCTTCAATTGCAGCTTCAATACCTACAAAATGTGTTGCTAGTCCCTGGGCTTATGCTGCCCTCCAGTGGAGAAGTAGGAGAATGCATCTGCATGGAGACTCAGTGCTAAAATCCAGGGGTGCTGGCACTACACCAGGGCATTCATAAAAAGGAATGCATGCTTGCAGTTCCATTCTCCTTCAGCGGTAACTAACCTGACTAGCAGGCATGAGGAGGTAGGTTTGATCCCTGACCCCTCTCAGAGGGTTCAGGATCTGGGATTGCCTTGAGCTCTGGTGTAGGTTACAGACAGTTGGGATCCCCCGTGGCTGGGGCTGTGGTAGAGGCCTGCAGCTGCAGCTCTGATTTGACCCCTACCCCGGGAACGTCCATGTGTCACAGGGGTGGCCCTAAAAAGACAACAACAACAAATAAACACCATCCTGTCAGAAAATGTAGGGCAAATGGGCCATACTCAAGAGACATTTGACATGAAAGGTAGATGAGGTTATACTTGGGCTTGGGGCACAGACTTTGTTGAAAGCCATGTAGCTTCCTCTTTTCAGCCCCTGTGTAAATAGGAAGATCCATGCCAGATTGTCCCTGGTGACAGGTGGCTTCTCTTTTCTCCTCTCTATCGGCTTTTACAAGTATGTAGAGGCACTGATCTGAAATAGGAACACACTCAAGAATAATGTGCAGAAGCAGCAAGACAACATCAGCCTCGGAACAGTAGCCTTCCACTGCAGACCCAATGCTGGAAGCTGTTCTTGCTCCTCACTGGGCTTATTCTGCCCTCCTGTGGACAAATAGGAGAATGCTTCCATTGCAGACACAATGCTGGAGGGGGTTCTCCCTCTTCACTGGGCTTATGCTGCCCTCCTGTGGACAAATAGGAGAATGCTTCCATTGCAGACACAATGCTGGAAGCTGTTCTCATTCTTCACTGGGCTTATGCTGCCCTCCTATGGACAAATAGGAGAATGCTTCCATTGCAGACACAATGCTGGAAGCTGTTCTCCTTCTTCACTGGGCTTATGCTGCCCTCCAGTGGACAAATAGGAGAATGCTTCCATTGAAGATCCAATACTGGAAGCTGTTCTTGCTATTCACAGGGCTTAGGCTGCCCTCCTGTGGACAAATAGGAGAATACTTCCATTTCAGACCCAATGCTGGAGGGGGTTCTTGCTCTTCACTGGGCTTATGCTGCCCTCCTGTGGACAAATAGGAGAATGATTCCCCTGCAGACCCAATGCTGGAAGCTGCTTTCGCTCTTCATTGGGCTTATGCTGCCCTCCTGTGGACAAATAGAAGAATGCTTCCATTGCAGACCCAAGACTGGAAGCTGTTCTCCCTCTTCACTGGGCTGATGCTGCCCTCCTGTGGACAAATAGGAGAATGCTTCCATTGCAGAGTAAATGATACAACACAGTGTGGTCTTTGCATGTTCTTCAGGTATTCCTTCCAACAGCATTAAAAATTAATCCTTGCTCATGATAGAAAGCTGAAAGGACCCCGGAAACTACAAAGAAAGAGAAAAGTTACCCAGCAGCTCCCTTTTCCATTGGCTCAGGAGCCTGAATTCCTGGGCAGGGGAGATAAAAGATGAGGGTGCAGGCATTCCTTCAGCATCCAGTCAGCTTTTCTGCTGTGGGAGGGCTCACCTAAACAGACCTTTCTTTTGCCTTTTCATTCCTGCTTTGTCTATCTCTTTTCAAGCGCCTTCATGTTTACAAGGACCTCGTAATTTGACTCCTCTTCAGACCCTTTGCTTGTTTTCTCTTCTTTCGTGTCTTGTTTGCTGTGATGAAAATATATGTGGCCATGAAGATCATAGATTATCCTGGAGAAATTACCAAAAACGTCTACAATGTCAGCTCCAACCAGAGTCTTTCTCAAGGACTCTACACCTTTATGAATCTACGGGAGGGTGTCACATTGTGCCCAGACATTTGGTGGATATTTGCGTAGTTTGTATCCAGCCGCATAACTGAATCGGCTGCTGGGCTGGAGGGGGCCTTTCTTAGCTGTAGAAACACTTGAGCTGAACCCTGATGTCCAGGCCTCTCTAGGACAGGTAGACCTCATTGCTCTGACTCCTGAGTAGCCTCACCCTGGCTACAACTTCCAGAACAATCTTTTTAAAATTTACTTTTCATTTGTATCAGCTGAAATGTATTGGAAGAGAGTTGATTTATAACAATGTTGTCTTAATTTCAGGTTTAAGCACAGGGATTTTGTTTACATACAAATCTCTACCAATTCTTTTTATTTTCCCATATGGTTTATTATACAACATTGAGTAGAGTTCCTTGTGCTATAAAGCATGTCCATGCAAGTTCTGTGTGTGTATGTGTTTGTGTTTCTTTGTTAGGACTGCACCTGTGGCATATGGAAGTTCCCAGGCTAAGGGCTGAAGAGGAGCCACAGCTGCCAGCTTAAGCCACGGCTCTAGCCACATCAGATCCAAGCCACATCTGTGAAGTTCACCACAGCTCATGGCAATCCTGGATCCCTAACACACTGAGCAAGGCCAGGCATCGAACCCGCATCCTCATGGATGCTAGAGGGATTCGTTTCCACTGGGCCCCAGGGGATACCACCACCATAGCTCTCGAGGTGAAATACAGTAGTGTGTATATGTTCATCCCAAACCCCTCATTTCTCCCTCCCACCACCTTTCCCCGTTGGAAGCCATTAGCTTGATTTGGAGATCTGTGAGTCTTGTTCTGTTTTGTCAATAAGTCCTTTTGTATCAGTTGCTAAAAACCAATATCCTTGGAGTCCAGTGGACTTATTACAATGTTGTGTGAGTTTCAGGTGTGCCACAAAGGGAGTCAGTTATCTATAGGCATGTGCACATTTGTTTTCAGATGCTTTTCCCATATAGGCCATCCCCCTGTATTGGCTGTACACTGGGTCTTTGTGACTCAATCGGTTGTGTATATACAAGTGCATATGTGCCAATCCCAACCTCCCAATGTATCCCTCCCCCAAGTGTTCCCCTTTAGTGACCCTAAGTTTGGTTTTGAGAACGTCGAGTCTGTTTCAGTCTTGTGAAGAAGACCTTCTGTATCATTTTTCATGACAGTCCCCATGACTGGTGATGTCACGTGGTTCTTTGTCTTAGACGTTCTTCCCGTAGTGTGATGATCCACTTGTATCACTTTCATCCGATTCCACATGCAAGTGATATCATCTGGTTTTGGTCTTTCTCTGAGTTACTTCACTGAGTATGATCATCTCCAGGTTCATCCATGTGGCTGCACATGGGCTTAGCTGGTTCTTTTTTCTGGGTGAGGAATAGTCCCTTGTCTAAGGTAGTTTAGGAACAATCTTATGTCACCAGTGGCACAGAAGAGTTTTAGAGTATGGTCCTTTCTTTTCAGGGAATGAATCTAGTGCCGTGATCCCCTAGAGGGGATGCCAAGGTCCGTGGAGGCGGTGGGCTCCTGGGGCCAAGGGGGGAGCACCCGTCATTTGTCAAAGGCCCACAGGCAATTCGGAAATGGCCCCACCACACGAAGGCGAGGAAGCAGACCATTAGAGGTTACGCTTCAGGAGTTCAGTGTTCCTTGAAGATAGATGTTATTGAATAACGTGGCTTTTAAGACACACCTCCGACCACAGTGAGGCTGTCACATGGAGAGATGATACTGCAGTTCATCGCTACTCAAAGTAGTGATGCACAGGGTGGTGTGATGTAGCTTTTCATGTATATCCTATGCGTGGGAAAGCTCTTCTACTTTCAAGACCACTGAACCACTGAAATGAGCAATTTAAACCAGGTCAGCACCTTACAGTGAGTTCACAGGCTGGGACACGAGCAAGCTGCCTTTTAAATCTGCCCTATCAGAGAACGTAGGGACACGGAAATGCTCAAGAGACATTTGATATGAAAGGCAGATTAAGACACAATTGTATGAGGGGCCCACAATTTGTTTAACAACATGTACCTTCTGGAGTTCCCATTTGTGACCCAGTGGTAACAAACCAAGCTAGTATCTCTGAGGATATGGGTTCGATCCCTGGCCTCCCTCAGTGGGATAAGGATCCAGCGTTGCTGTGAGCTCTGGTGTAGGTCCCAGATGCAGCTTTGGTCCTGCATTTCACAGGCCACGGCTGTGGCTCTAAGAAAACAAAACAGTAAACGCTAAACTCTAATGGACTTGGTCCTGGCCTTAGTGTGGTCGGGGTCATTTCCAAATCGCCTGTGGGGCTTTCACAAATGACAAGTGCTCCCCTTTCCGCCCCAGGAAAGCACCCCATCACTGACCTTGGTGTCCCCACTTGTCAATCACTGCATTAGAGGAATTCCCTGAAAAGAAGGAACCAGACTCAAAAATTCATCATTACCACTGCTACATAAGAGTGTTCCAGAAGGACATATATATAAGGGAATATTAATCAGTCGTAAAAAGAACAAAAAAAATGACATTTGCAGAAATTTAGATGGAACTATAGAAGATCACACTAAGCAAATCAAAGACAAAAATTTTGCTTTTATGTGGGCTCTAATTAGAAGGGGATATGAAGTTGCTAAATTGCTAAACAGCTTCTACACCTAAAAAGAGCCCACGTCCAGCCCAGCAGAAATTTCAATTACGCAGCTGGATACAAACTACACACAAATCCGCCTCTTTTCTAGGTACAACTGCACAAGATCTAGTATATTTATAAATGCATGGAGTTCTCGAGCAAGATTCTGTTTGGAAGTCACACTGTAGAAATCTTTATGTAATTTCACCAAGATGATGTCTATGATGTTCATTGCAATATATATGTGTACATTTTTTAGCACAGCAAACAAAACTAAAACAGAAGAGAAGAACTTGGAGCAAGCAAAGTCTCTCAACAGGGATCCAACTACTAGGTACCTGTAGAAATAAAGAGGCTCAAAGAGAGATCAACCAAGCAGCAATCAAGCAGCACAACCACCATCTAGGTTCGCACTCAAAGAGCAGAAATCTTGACTTACTACTGAAAGAATGCCTGCACCCTGATCCTTGATCTCCCCTGCCAAGGAACACAGGCTCCTGAGCCACTGGCACAGGGAGATGATGGCTAACTTTTTTCTTTCTTTGTATTTTTTGGGGTCCTTTCAGTTTTCTATCATGAGCATGGGTTAATTTTTAATGCAGTTGTGTACTATCAACATGGAAAGAACCGCCTGGATTCTATAAATTCCTCTCCATGCAGACGCATTCTTCTACTTCTCCACACGAGGGCAGCAGAGGCACAGTCAATACTGGGAACAATGGCAAGGTCCTGGGTCTGAAATCCAAGGCTGCTGGTCAGAGGTTGATTTGGACATGCTGCTCGCAGAAATTACCCATTAGTTTGTTTCTTTGCCGTATCAATGAATATGCATTCATTGTAAAAACTGCTCTAGAGGAGAAAAGACAAGTCTCATATAATCAGGGACAATCCAGCATTTATCTTCCTATTTACACATGGGCTGAAAAGAGGAAGCTACATGGTTTTAAGCAAAGTGTGTGCCCCTCAGACAATTGTGTCTTAATCGACCTTTCACATCCAATGTCTCTTGAGCATTTCCTGTTTCCTTCATTTCTCTGAGAGAGTGCTTTTTGTTCATTTCATTGTCTTTTCAGAGCCCCACTCAGCACGTGTGGAAATTTCCAGTACAGTGGGTCAAATCAGAGCTACAGATGCAGGCCTCCACCACAGCCACACCAGCTCCACATCCCAGCCGTGTCTAAAACCTACACCACAGCTCAAGGCAATGCCGGATCCTCACCCCACTGAGCGGGGCCAGGGATTGAACCTCTGTCCTCATGCATATTACTCTGGCTTGTTCACCACTGAGCCACAATGGGAAGTCCAGCATGTATCATTTATTTATTTTTGTCTTTTTAGAGCTGCACCCTTGGCATATGTAAGTTCCAAGGCTAGGGGTGGAATCGGAGCTGGAGCTGCCTGCCAGCCTATATCCCAGCCTCAGCTACGCAGAATCTGATCCACATCTGCCGACTACACCCCAGCTTATGGCAACACCAGATCCTAAACCCATTGAGCAAGCACAGAGATTCAACCCGTTTCCTCAGCGATGCAGTGTCGGGGTCTTTATCCATTGAGCCATAATGGGAACTTCCTTAGTTGTTCATGAATATAATTGGAATTGCTGTGTGATGTCCCATTAGAAGGATATAAAGTGGGTAACTGTACATATTCTCTAAGCGGGTCTCCCCCACCACCACGCTTTGTCCCACTTGTAACCCAGTGATAAGTTCAGTGGGCATGTGTTTCAC
The DNA here is from genome assembly GCF_054392235.1 of Sus scrofa. Taxonomy (NCBI): domain Eukaryota; kingdom Metazoa; phylum Chordata; class Mammalia; order Artiodactyla; family Suidae; genus Sus; species Sus scrofa. The sequence goes on from NC_139401.1 coordinate 9,807,506, forward strand.
TGACATCTCTGCACATCCCTCTGCTCCCTTCCTTGAAAGACAGTGAGCAAAGGATATCCCTGGAGTTTCACCTTGTATGTAAACTCGAGTCCTCTGGGATGGCTAGGTGACAGACAGAAGCCCCATGGGAAGCTGGCCCCATCTGAGCAGGCCAGTTTCTGACAAATGAGGAGTGATCTTACCCGGTCCATCCTACCTGACTCATGGTACCGTGTGTACCCAAGACTCAAGTGGAAGGAGGTCATTCCCCATGAATCAGGGTGTCTCTGCTAATGTGTTCCTCGTCCGTGGTCTTTCCACAAATAAATCCCCCCCAGTGGCTGCCCCTTCTGTGAACACCTGCATGTGCACATTGCCACTGCTTCAGAAATGGCATTAACTCCAGGTGAGATGGGTTAGGTACCATTTCTGGGTGACAAGAGAAAGGGATTAGGGGGCATGTCTGAAACGCTCACAAAGATCTGAAAAGTGGACTAGGGCTCCATGTCTTTTTATTTCAGAATAAAAAAAGCTGAGAGACAAAGAGGAGCCCAGAGGTAGAAAGGAAGCACCAGCCCGTGCCCTGAAAAGAGGAAAAGGGCCGCTGCCATGGCATTAGTGACCTAGCAACTGGGAACACTGGAGATGCGGACAATGGGCAGGAGAATGTGGAATCAGCGGAAGGCTGAGGACAGGACCTGGGAGTCAAAGACCAGGTTCACAGTGTGGCTGAGAACTCAGCTCTGTCCACACTGAGGAGCCAGGCACTGAGAGGAGAAGATGTCAGACGGGGGACCTGAGATCCATGGCAAGTGTTCCTTGCCAAGCGGGCCTTCCTTTGCCCCAGATGCTCCTTCCTCTGGAGATGGGTTAGTAGAGGCTCTGCCTTCTTTGTTCTCTATGTGTTTTTTTGAGGTGGTTACATAGAGATCGTTCATTATTTTCCTATTTTAAACACACTGCTCAGTGGCATTAGGGACATTCACAATGTCGCCCAGCCAGCAACACCATCCATCACCCTAAAGGGAAACCTTTGCCTCAGATGAACACTAACTACCCATGCCTCCCTCCTCCAGGCCTTGGGCTAAATGTCCATTCCTCCCTCCCTGGGCTATGAATCTGACCCCTCGAGGTTCTGAATATAAGTGGGAGCATATGCTATGGGCTTATTTCCCTCAGCAGAACTAGTCTTTAAGGCTCATCCCTACTGCAGCCTGGGCAGAATCTCCTTCCATTCTAAGACTGAAAAGTACTCCACTGAACCGAGAGACCACACTTTGTCTATCCCTTCATCCATGGATGGAGATTTGGGTGCTTCCATGTCTCCCTCTCAGGAATCAGGCTGATATGAGCATGGGTGCACAAGAAGCTGTTCAAGTCCCTGCCTTTCCTGTTGTGTAGAAATAGGCAGAAGAGAAATTGCTGGATCATTCGGTAAGTCTAGCTTTTTTGAGGAATGGTCGTTCTTCACGGTGGCTGTACCAGTTTCTAGTCCCACCAGCAAAGCTCAAGAGTCCCAGTGCTCCACATCCATTGGCCCACACTTGCTATTTCCTGTTTTGATTTCTTTTGTCTTATATTAGCCAACCTCTTGAGTTTCAGTTGTATTTTGTTGGGTCTAAGATCTTTTTTGCCAGGTCGAGTGAAAAGATAACAGAAGACTCTGACACAGATACCGAAGATAAAGAGACCAATGCAACCGTTCATGTAACTAGAACTCAACCTGTAAAACACAGTCCTTTGTTTTCCTCACATTTGGCTTTTCCTTCTATGGCTATTGAGCTACTTCCCTGGGCCAGGCTTGGGCTCCTCTCACATCTGCTAAGGGTCATGGTGAATGAATTACTTTCATGCCCACAATACACAAGTGTATTTACACACCAGAATCCGCCCTCCATTGCTTCACTTGGATGAAGTCTTTTTTCTTCTCTCAAAAAATCATCCCCAACCAATATCTACTGAAAGGCCAAATATCCATAAAAGAAACAATCCAAGGTTGTGAACACAGTGTTGAGCAAAAGAAGCCAGTCACACTCAGACACCTACTGCCCAATCCCTTTCTTGAAAGCAGACAGAGGTGAACTGTTTGGGCTATATTGTGAGCTGGAAAAGTCTCCGGACAAATAAGGAAGAGGTGATACTATGTCTCCTCAGCCAAGCCCTGGCTGTGTGGGTACTGGCCCCAGGATGACTCGCTGAGCTCTCTACTTAGATTAGGGGCTGCTTTCTATCAATATGTGGTTCTTCATGATACAAATAGCTTTCCAAACCCAAAACCCCACTCAGCATATAGACCCCGCCCCCAGTTCATTTCATGTCCCTGATTATATTATACAGACAAGTTTCTTGCAATGGGCTGTTTGTACTTGATGTATGGTGACCATCTTTCTTCTGGTCACATTTTGCTTTTCATCACCAACTAGGATGGCCATCATCAAAAAGACTAAAAATATCCAAACGTTGGAGAAGATATGGAGAAACTGGGAGGGTCACCCATTGCTGGTGGGAATGTAAAATGGTGCAGACACGCAGGGAAACAGTTTAGAACTTTCTCAAAAGTTAAACTTCCACTTGCCATACGATCCACTCATCCCTGCCTTGGGTGTCCACATGCGAGACATGAGAACATGGGCCCAGCCAACGTTTTATTAAAGTCTGTTTATAGCAGCATTGTTCACAACAGCCAAAACTTGGAACCAATCCAAATGTCCAAACACTGAGGAATGAATCACCAAACGGTGGTCCAGCCATACAACTGAATGCTCCTCTGCAGACACAGCAACAAAGCACTCACATGCTCCGAAACAGATGGACCTTGAGAAGAGCCAGACACAACACACCACACTGTGGACGCTGCCATTACATTGTGAATGTTGGCACAGAGCTCCCTTGTGTGGAATGAGCATAAATGATGGTCACCAAGCCCTCTGCGGGGACTGGCAGGTGTTTCCCCATTTTTCCATAGTCTCAATAGTGCTGACCCTCTCTGTGACTAAATGTTTATGGCCAGTCTCAATGAGATGTTTGCACAAATGCCCCAAAGTGGAACTGCCTGTTTGAAGGTCTTTGCACTTTAAGGCTTTAGTCCATAATGCCAGCTGGCCCCTCACATCTTTGCGTGGCCTGCGCCCCTCCCTCCACATCCCCTCATGCCCCCACAGAGGTCTCTTTCCCCAGGTAACAGGCCTTCTCTCCAGCAAAGCACCTGCCTCTGAGCAAAGCACCTCCCTCTGAGCAAAGCACCTCCCTCTCAGCAGAGCACTTACCCACAGGAGAGCGCTGCTCACACGGGGGACTTGTTCCAAGTACCAGGATCCTCTCTCCTGATGTCCTGTGTTCCTTTTCAGTTCCCCTGGGAGTGCGTCCACTTCGCCCTTATTTAATGGACGCCTGAAACTTCAGCTGATGGGATTCGTGGTGGCGACTGTGGGATGGGTCCTCGGAACCACATCCATGGCTCTGGCCGAGTGGCGAGTGTGGTACGTCAACAGCACCTCGCTCTTATCCTCCCACCTAGCCTGCGTGGGAGTGTGGAGAGCCTGCATCTTCCGTCACGGCAACGGCCTCGACCGTGCCATCGGATGTCAGGGTTACAGCTACTTCGATCCTTATGTCCCAATGGATATCCATGTTGCTCAAATACTCCTGCCGCTCGCCACCGTTCTAGGGCTTTTCAGCAAAGCTGCCATCATCTTTGCGCTTAAGAACATGTACCTGAGCAAAGTGCAGAAGACCTGTGATGCATCTGCTGTTGCAGGAATGCTGAGCATAGCTGCTAGTTTCTGTATCCTAGCTGCTGTGGTCTGGAACCAACTGTCCATCCAGACCGAAGAGGGAATTGCCTTCCCACCATCTTTCAATCTACCCTTCAAGCCGGACTCCCAGGAAGTCGGTGGGGCTGCTCTCATGGCCTTTCTTGGTTCCTGCGGGCTCTTTTTCGGGGGGTTGGCTTACTTCTCTTACAAATACCCACTAGACAGCCGCGTGCATCCTACAACTTCAGATACATAAAATTCCTCATTGCATTAGGCTTTCTAAACCCCAAATTACCAGAGTTCATTTGAAGTGTTACATCAGGATGCTGTGTCACTTAGTTGTAAAGACTCTAGACCATCACAAATGTAGTTTGGGGCAGATAATGGCTGTTACCCTTTGTGGCTGCATTCGGTTCCCTCGTTGCCTAGTTGAACAAAGAAAATGCCATTAAAAAAATCTTACCTACTTGCCAGTTGGTCTTATTGGATCTGCATTTTAATGACTGTCAAATCTTCCATATTCGCAAACTGGTGTGGATATAAGTTTCGGAGAGTCTCACGTTTCCCTCTTAAACTTCTGCTAAAAACACCCAATCTTCTTTCCTACAGCCTGGTAATCACCTGTATCATGTAAGACTGTCCAAGATGTGCACAGGTACATGGAACCACTCCCCCAATTTACTACCAGACTCAAAAGGTATCAAGATTCTCCAACACTACCTTTATCTCTCACTTCCCCTGTTTCATTATTTTTTTTTTTTTTTTTTTTAGGGCTATACCTACAGCATATGGCTAGGGGTCAAACCAGAGCTGTAGCTGCAGGTCTACACCAGAGCTTGCAGCAACACTGGATCCTTAACCCATTGAACAAGGCAGGGGTCGAACCCACATCATCATGGACACTATTACAGATTCTTTACCTGGTGAGCCACACCGGGAACTCCTTCCCCTCTTTGAACCTCTTTTTCTTTTCCCATGGGACTTTAAAGCAAACCCCAGGCATCAGGCCCCCTGATATCCCCCAACAGTGATTCAATATTACTAACAAATGGGCATTTCCTCACAGAGCCATATTCTACCTAAAAAACATTAAGAATCATTCCTTGTGATCAAATACTTAGAATTTCTTAATGCCTCAGAAATATCTCTGCTTCTGTTTTTTTCCACACAAGGCACTCAGTCTGCCTCTCAAGCTCTTCTGCTTTGGCTTTTAGGGCCACACTTGTGGCATATGGGAGTTCCCAGGCTAGGGGTCTAATCAGAGGTACAGCTGCCGGCCTATGGCACAGCTACAGCAATGCTGGATCTTTAACCCACTGAGCGAGTCCAGGGATCGAACCGTAACCTCATGGTTCCTGGTCAAATTCATTTCTGCTGCACCACAACGTGACATCCTGCCTCTGAGGACTTCATGTAAAGCATTCTGCCTACTACACCCTCTCTGCCCTTTAAGAAGTGGACTCTGACTCAAAAGTGGCTCAACTGTTCTTGCTTTAAATGTGTTCCTTCTCGAGGCTTCACTTTCTTTAAGCACCAAAAGCGGGCAGCAAGGGGAGTGCTTTATAGTCTAGGTCAGCTCTTTGAGAGTATGTCAGAGGTGGCACCCTGTACTTCATCCTGAGTGCATGCCACCAGGCAGCACACATGAAGAGTCCTTTTTCGTGATGCTAAGATGGATGAATGGAGCACGAGAGAATAGCTGGATCCCTTTCCTACATTTCAGCACACCTCCAGCTCGTTTGAACTATTGATCTCCAGGGTTGACCCCTCATGTGGAAGATGGGAGTCACGTGCCTTTCACCTTCTCTCGGGCACAGGCATGCTCTGCTTCCCAGTGCCTCATCCCCTTGTGCTACTCAGCAGAGGGAGACGCCCTAGTCACCTTTTGATTATCCCTGCCACTTTTCCCACGGATTCAAACTGAAAAAGAGATCCAAATAAGGTGATCCACAATCTAGATTTTGCTTCACTGTCTATGTTTGGTTTCCACAAAATACATAAGGATATTCTAAAGCTGCATCCCAAAGAAGCCAACATCTAAAGGTGGAATTCTGGAGTTCCCTTCCTGGCTCAGCGGAAACGTACCCAACTGGTAAACATGAGGACTCAGGTTCTAGCCCTGGCCTCACTCAGTTGGCTGAGGATCTGGCATTGCTGTGGGCTGTGGTGCTGGAAGTGGTATCGGAAGCCCTAGCCACAGCAATCAGACAAGAAAAAGAAATAAGAGGATTCCAATTTAGAAAGAAAGTTAAACTGCCACTGTTTGTAGATGACATGATCCTATTCATAGATAATCCTAAAGATGTGACGATAAAACTACTAGAGCTCATCAATGAATTCACTCAAGTTGTAAAATACAAAAATTAATATACAGAATTCAGTTGCATTTCTATATATTACTAATGAAATATCGGAAAGAAAAAAACAGTCCCATTTATCATGGTCCCACTTATTACACTAAACAGTATAAATAGGAGTTCCCTTGTGGCTCAGTGGCTTAAGATTGGCGTTGACACGGCAGCAGCTCAAATCATTGCCGTGGTGCAGATTTGTCTGTTTTTATGGCCACACCTGTGGCATGTGGAAAATTCCTGGGCTAGGGGTTGATCCTAGCTGCAGCTGCAAGCCTATAGCACAGCCACAGCTACACCAGCTCTGAGCTGCCATGGCAACTTGCAGCAATGCCGGATCCTTAACCCACTGAGTGAGGTCAGGGATCAGACCCACATCCTCACCAACACTGTCCATGTCAGGTTCGTAACCTGCTGAGCCACAACAGGAACTCCTTTTTGTTTGTTTGCATGCTTTGTGGCACAGGTTTGATCCCCCGGCCCAGGGAAATTTTACATGCCATGTATACTGAAAAAAAATAAAAAATAACAAATAGCTAGGAATAAATCTAACCAATGAGGTGAAAGACCTATACTCAGAAAACTGTAAGACACTGATGAAAGAAATTGAAGATGACACACAGAGATGGAAAGATATACTGCATTCATGGATTGGAAGAATTAATATTGTTCATCTAGAGAATCTATGCAATCTACACCAAAAAAACAAGAGCATTTTTCAAAGAACTAGAGTACATTTAAAATTTGCACGGAAACACAAAAGACTCCAAATAGCCAAAATAATTTTGAGCCAGAACAGAGCTGGAGGTACCCCACTCCCTTACTTCAGATTTTACTATAGGACCACAGCCATCAAACACTATGGTACTGGCACAAAACCAGACAGATACAGAGAGAAGGTGGAGTAGTAGACTGTGAAGCTCACCTACTCCCGCAATTACACTGAAAATCCTTCAACAATGTGGAACGGCTTGCACAGAAAATTTGCTGAATGTTTCTGATAGAGCAAGAAAATTTTCACGAAACAGAGTAGGACAAAAGAAAGAAGAAAAAAGGAAAAAAGAGAAAATGAGAAAGGACGTGGGATAGGACCTGTACCCTAAGGAGGGCGCTAGGAAAGAAGAAAAGCTCCTGCACCCTGGGGAGTCCTCCCACCAGCAGGGAGATCAGCCAGCACAGAGGAGGAACATTTGCGTGTCAGAGGAGAACACACTAATCAGTTTGAAGCAATTAAAATGGAAACAGTCCTGGACAAATGGTCTGTGCTTCCTCCCTGCACTTCCCAATTGTCTGCTGGTGTGGGCAAGGGTTGGGGATCTAAATGCACGTTTTGGAGATCAGATTCAGAGAAAGAGCTGGGGCCGGCTGTGGGGGGAAAAACTAAGGTTGGCCCCATGGAAACAGCCTGTGGGGCTAGAGTTTAGGGTGATCACATTTGAGGATGAAAGGTGAGGAAACCTGGATGGGGCTGGAGGCTGAGGGCTATTGTTTAGGGATTTGGGAGGGATCCACCACTACAGCCTTGTTCCCTGCACATGCTCTCAGGCAGGAGGACACTGCATGCTCCAGCTCAAGGAGCCATAGTGGGAGCAGCTACTGCCTAGCAACAAGAGGAGCAGCCAGCACCCCATCACAGCTGCAGAGAGCGATCCACCATGGGAGGGCCTCCTCCCTTGGGGCTACAGAGAGTGCTCCTGTGATATGCCCAGCAAAGGGAGGGACCCAGGGCATGGTGCCCACCCCTACAGCTACAGGGAGCAATCCCATGAGCCACATGGCAAAGAGACGGACCAGAGCAGTAGCTGCTATCATTGTTAGCTGCATGGCACAGTCCTGAGAGCTTCCTAGTAACAGGAGGGCATGTTGGACCCGCAGCCATCCCCCCCTGCTCCTAGAGCAGTCCTAGGAACCGTGACTCACTGCCAACTCTCTCATGGATCCCATATTTAGCAGCCACCCAGCTGCAGGAGAGGTAGCAGGATACTGCTGTTCCCATCACAAACTCTAGGTACATGGGAGCTGCCACCACCTCCAAGAAATCCAGCACTGGGCACTAACTGCTGTATCTACTCACCCGCTATCAAGGGGAACACAAACAGAGAACGTTAGACAATATGAAACAACAGAGGAATATGTTTCAGGTAAAGGAACAAGTAAAAACAGCACAAAGAAAAAGAAAAAAAGAAAAGAAAATAGTTAATTTACCTGAAAAAGAAATCAGAATGATGATCGTAAAGATGACCTAAGATATCAGAAAAAGAATAGTGGTGTATCTAAAGACGATACAAAGAATATGTAACTGGGAGTTTCTTTGGTGGCACGGCAGGAATGAATCCAATTAGAATCCATGAAGATGCGGGTTTGATCAATGGCTTCACTCAGTGGGTTGGGGATCTGGCGTTACTGTTAGCTGTGGTGTAGGTCACAGATGCTGCTCAGATCCCATGTTGCTATGGCTGTGGTATACACTAGCAGCTGTAATTCCGATTTGACTCCCAGCCTAGGATCCTCCATATGCTGTGGGTGACATCCTAACGAGCTCCCCCCCCCCCAAAAAAAAAGGGAAGACGAGGAAAAGAAGTGTGTAACAAAGAGCTAGAAGATTTAAAGAACAAGCAACTTAGGATGAAGAGCAGGATACCTAAAATGAAAAATACACTAGTAGGAATCAATAACAGGGTAACAGAGGTAGAAGAATGAATAAGTGAGGTGGAAGACAGAGTGGTGAAAATCACTCCCCCAGAGAAGAATAAAGACAAGAGAATGAAAAACCCCGAGTTGCATATAAGAGATCTCTGGGACAACATTCAGTGTACCAACATCTGCATCACAGGAGACCCAGAAGGACAAGAGAGAAGGAAAGGCCAGAGAAAGTATTTGAAGAGATTTTAGACAAAAACATCCCTAATATGGGAAAGGAATCACTCACTCAAACTGAGGAAGCACAGAGAATCCCATACAGGGAAAACCCAAGGAGAAACACAGTGAAACACATACGAATCAAATGGACAAAAATTCAGTACAAAGAAAAAATATGAAAAGCAACAAAAAACATACAATGGAATTCCCATAAGGATAATAGCGGATGTGTCAGCAGAAACTCTCCAAGCTAAAAGGGAGGAACAAGATATATTTAAAGGGATGAAGGGGAAAAACGTAGAACCAAGAATACTCTACTAATCAAGGCTCTTATTCAGATACGATGGAGAAATCAAAAGCTTTACAGATAAGCTAAAGCTAAAAGAATTCAGCACCACCAAACCAGCTTTCCAACAAAGGGTAAAGGAGCTTATCTAGGCTGAAAAGAAAAGGCCACAACTACCAAGAAGAGGAGAGAAAAAAACCCAAATAAACAAAATAAGAAATGAAAAAGGAGAAATCACCACGGACACGGCAGAAATACAAAAATCCGTAAGAGAATACCATGAACGTTTATATGCCAACAAATTTGACAACCTAGAAGAAATGGACAACTTTGTAGAGACATACAGCCTGCCAAAACTGAATCAAGAAGAAACAGATCAACTGAACAGACCCATCACTAGAAATGAAATTGAGTATGTCATAAAAACACTCCCTACAAATAAAAGTCCAGGACCAGATGGCTTCACAGGTGAATTCTACCAAACCTACAAAGAGGAACTTTTGGAAACGTTTAAGGAGAATGGAAGAATGAGGAACACTCCCAAAGATATTCTAGGATGCCATCATCACCCTCATACCAAAAGCAGACAAAGATACTACCAAAAAAGAAAACTATAGGCCAGTATCTTTGATGCATATCGACACAGAAATTCTTCACAAAATTGTAGCCAACTGAATCCAACAACATATAAAAAAGATCATACACCATGACCAAGTGGGATTTATCCCACGTGCACAAGGGTGGTTCAACATGGACAAATGAATCAATGTCATACACCACATTAGCAAAGAAAAGTCAAAAACCACATGATCCCCTCAACAGCGAAAAAGCATTTGACAAAGTCCAACATCCATTCATGATAAAAAAAAACTCTTACCAAAGTGGGTGTAGAGGGAACATACCGTAATATAATAAAAGCCATTTACGACAAACCCACAGCAAATATAATCATCAATGGAGAAAAGCTGAAAGCCTAACGGCTAAAATCTGGAACAAGACAAGGATGCCCACTCCACCACTTTTATTCAACATAGCACTGGACGTCCTCCTCACAGCAATCAGACGAAGGAAAGAAATGAAAGGTATCCAAATTGGAAGTGAAGAGGTAAAATTGTCACTGTAGGCAGATGGCATGATACTATATAGAGAAAACCCTAAGGACTCCACCCCAAAACTCCTCAAACTGATCAACAAATTCAGTAAAGTAGCCTGATATAAGATTAAAATTCAGAAATCAGCCACATTTCTGTATGCTCACAATGAAATATCAGAAAAGGAATACAAAAATACAATACCTTTTCATATTGCACCCCCAAAAATCAAATACCTGGGAATACACCTGACCAAGGAGGTGAAAGACTTATATGATGAGAACTATAAAACATTAATCAAGGAAATTAAAGAAGATGTAAAGAAATGGAAAGATAGTCCATGCTCCTGGGCTGGAAAAATTACTATTGTAAAAATGGCCATACTACCCAAAGCAATCTACAGATTGAATGCAATCCCAATCAAATTACCCATGACATTTTTCACAGAACTAGAGCAAACCAAAAACTTATAGGGAACCACAGAAGACCCAGAGTTGCCAAAGCAATCCTGAGGAAGAAAAACCAAGCAGGAGGCATGACTCTCCCAGACTGCAGGCAATACGAAAAAGCCGCAGTAATCAACACACTGTGGTACTGGTATCAAAACAGACAGACAGACCAATGGAACAGAATAGACAACCCAGAAATAAACTCAGACACCTACAGTCCATCTCGGACAGAGGGGCAAGAATATCAAATGGGAAAAAGACAGTCTTTACAGCAAGTGCTGCTGGGAAACCTGGAGAGCCGCATGTAAATCAATGAAACTGGAACACACCCTCACACCACACACAAAAATAATCTCAAAATGGCTTAATGACTTAAACGTAAGACAAGACAACTCCCAGAAGAGAACATAAGCAAAACATTCTCTGACATCAACCTTACAAATGTTTTCTCAGGTCAGTCTCCCAAGGCAACAGAAATAGAAGCAACAATAAACCAGTGGGACCTAGTCAAACTGACAAGCTTTTCCACACCAACGGAAACCGTAAAAAAAAAAAAAAAAAAAAAAAGACAACTTACAGAAAGGGAGAAAATAGTTTCAAACGATGTAACGGACAAGGACTTAATCTCCAAAATATACAAACAACTTATACAACTCAACAGCAAAACAGCCAACAACCCAAAGGAAAAATGGGCAAAACGCCTGAACAGACATTTCTCCAAAGAAGATAGACAGATGGCCAACAAGCACATGAAAAAATGCTCAACATCACTGATTGTTAGAGAAATGCAAATCAAAACTACGAGGAGGTACCACCTCACACCCGTCGGAATGGCCATCATTAAGAAGTCCACAGATAACAAACACTGTAGAGGGTGTGGAGAGAAGGGAACCCTCCTGCACTGTTGGTGGCAATGAAAATTGGTACATTCCACTATGGAAAACAGTATGGAGGTACCTTAGGAAACTAAATATAGAGCTACCACATGACCCATCAATCACACTCTTGGGCATATATACAGACAAATCTTTCCTTGAAAAAGACAAACACCCGTATGTTCACTGCAGCACTATTCACAATAGCCAAGACATGGAAACAACATAAATGTCCATCGACAGATGAATGGATTAGGAAGATGTGGTATATATACACATTGGAATACTACTCAGCCATAAAACAGAACAAAATAATGCTATCTGCAGCAACATGGATGGAACTAGAGACTGTGATACTAAGGGAAGTAAGTCAGAAGGAGATAGAGAAATACCATATGATATCACTTATATCTGCAATCTAATATACAGGACAAATGAACCTTTCCACTGAAAAGAAACTCATGGGCCAGGAGAACAGGCTTGTGGTTGCTGAGGGGGAGGGGAAGGGAGTGGGAATCTGGGTTTAATAGATGCAAACTATTGCCTTTGGAATGGGTAAGCAATGAGATCCTGCTGTAGAGCACTGGGAACTATTATCTAGTCATTCATGATGAAGCACGATAATGTGAGAGAAAAGAACGTATATAGGTGTGTGTGACTGGATCACCTTGCTGTAGAGTAGAAAGCTGGCAGAACACTGAAAACCAGCTATAATGGGGGAAAATCATTAAAAAATTTAAAAATACATAGAAAAGAAATTAAAAAGAAGAGGACACGAGCATAAAATAAAAGCAAATCATTAAACCAAATGAAGAAAGGAACAAAGGAGAAACATGGAATCAACTGGAAAACAAGGACTAAAATGGCAATAAACACATATTTATCAATAATTACCTTAAATGTCAATGGACTCCATGTTTCAATCAAAAGACACAGAGTCACAGACTGGATAAAAAAAAAACAAGAGCCCACAATGTGCTGCCTATAGGAGACCCACCTTAGGAAAGGGACACATATAAATTGAAAGGGAGGGGATGAAAAATGCTACTTCATGTGAAAGGAAAAGACAGGAAAGCAAGAGTTGCAATACTCATATCAGAAAAAGCAGACTTTAAAACAAAGGCCATAAAGAAAGACAAAGAAGGACACTATTTAGTGATGAAAGGATCCATTCAAGAAGAGGTTATTATACTCGTCAATATATATGCCCCTAATATAGGAGCATCTAAATACATACGACAAATACTAACAGACATAAAAGGAGAAATTGATGGGGATACAATAATAGTAGGAGATTTGTACACCTCACTCACATCAATGGACTGATCCTATAGACAGAAAATCAGTGGGCAACAGAAATCCTTAATGACACAATAGAACAGTTAGACTTAACTGATATATTCAGGCATTACATCCAAAAAAACCAGACTGTACATTCTTCTCAAGTGCATGTGGTACATTCTCAAGACTTGACCATATACTGGGGCACAAAACGAACCTTGACAAACTGAAGAGTATAGAAATTATTTCAAGCATCTTCCCTGACCACAATGGCATGACACTAGAAATCGATCACAAAAAAAGAAAAGAAAAAGAAATGAGAAAAAACTGACTACATAGAGACTACTTCACATGCTACCAGAAAACCAGTGGGGGGAGTTCCCTTCATGGTTCAGTGAGAACAAATCCGACTAGTATCCATGAGGATGCGGGTTTGATCCCTGGCCTCACTCAGTGGGTTGAGGATCTGGCATGGCCGTGAGCTGTGGTGCACATTGCAGACCTGGCTGGGATCCTGAGTAGCTGTGGCTGTGGCGTAGGTCAGCAACCACAGCTCCGATTAGACCCCCTAGCCATGGAACTTCCATTTGTAATACGTACGCCCCTAAAAATACAAAATAAGAATGATAAAATAAAATAAATAAAAAACTAAGGGGTGAATGAGGAAATCAAAATGGAAATTAAAAAATCCCTCAAGACAAATGGCAATGAAAACACAGCCATTGAAAACCTATGGGTCACAGCAAAAGCATTTCTAGAGGGAAGTTCACAAAAAATCTCAAATCAAAAACGTAATCGACCACCTAAAAGAATTAGAAAAAGAAGAACAAACAACACCTGAAGTCAGCAGAAGGAAGGAAATCATAAAGATCAGAGAGGAAATCAATAAAACAGAGATTCAAAAAACAACAGGAAAAAATCAATAAAATCAAGAGCTGTTACTTCGAAAAGTAAAGAAAGTTGACAGACCTCTAGCTGGACTCACCAAGAAGAAGAGAGAGAAAACCCAAATAAAATAAGACATGAAAAAGGAGAAACATCAATGGATACTGCAGAAATACAAAAAACTGTAAGAGAATACTGCAAACAATTCTATGCCAGCAAATTTACAACCTAGAAGAAATGGACAACTTTCTAAAGACACACCGCCCACCAAAACTGAATCAAGAAGAAATAGATCATTTGAACAGACCATCACGAGAAATAAAATTGAGGATGTAATACAGACACTCACTACAAATCAAAGTCCCAGACCAGATGGCTTCACAGGCAACTTCTACCAAACATACAAAGAAACTCCCCATCCTTCTTAAACTCCTCAAATGAAAGACTGAAGAAGGAACACTCCCAGAGACATTCTATGGAGCCACCATCACCCAAACCAAAACCAGAGAAATATAATACCACAAAGGAACATTAGAGACCAATATCTTTGATGAATATAGACACAAAAATTCTCATCAAAATCTTAGCTAACCAAAGGCAACAATACATTAAAAAGATCATGCACCACGACCAAGTGGGATTCGCCCCAATTTCATAAAGATGGTTGAACATCTTCAACCTCAATAGTTTAACATCAATCAATGTCATACACCACTACAACAAAAGAAAAGTCAAAAACCACATAATCTCAATAGATGCAGAAAAAGCATTGGACATAATCCAAAATCCATTCATGATAAAAATTCCGACCAAAGTGGGTACAGAGGCAACGTATCTTAACATAATAAAAGCCATTTATGACAAACCCACAGCCAATAATATTCCTCAACAGAGGAAAGATGAAAGCCTTCCTGCTAAATTCTGCAACAAGCCAAGAATGCCCACTCTCACCACTTTTATTCAACATAGTAGGGGAAGTCCTAACCACAGCAGTCAGACAAACAAAAGAAATAAAAGGGATCCAAACGGGAAGAGTAAAGGTAACACTGTCACTCTATAGAGATGACATGATGCTATATACAGAAAACCCTAAGGACACCACACAAAAACTACTCAAACTGATCAACCAATTCAGTAGAGCAGCAGGATACAAGATTAACAGTCAGAAAGTGGTTGCATTTCTGCATATTAACAATAAAATATTAGCAAAGGAATATAGAAAAAAATACCTTTTAAAATCTCCCCCGGAGTTCTTGTCGGGGTTCAGTGGATCAAGAACCCAACTAGTATCCATGAGGATGTGGGTTTGATCCCTGGCCTTGCACAGTGGGTTAAAGGATCCAGCACTGCATGAACTGAGGTGAAGGCCGCAGATGCGGCTCAGATTTGATGTTGCTGTGGCTGTGGTGGACGCTGGCAGGTGAAGCTCCAGTTCGACCCCTAGCCTCGGGACTTCCATATGCTATAGGTGTCGCCATTAAGAAAAGGTGCACCCCCAAGAGTTAAATATCTAGGGAAAAAAATGTGACCAAGGAGGTAAAAGACTTATATGCCGAGAGCTATAAAACATTAATCAAGGAAATGAAGAGGATTCAAAGAAAGAGAAAAAAAATCCCATGCTCCTGGATTGGAAGAATATCATTGAAATGGCCATACTACCCAAAGCAATCTAGAGATGCAATGTGATCCCTATCAAATTACCTGTGATTTTTTTCACAGAACTAGAACAAATAATCCAAAAATGTATATAGAACCATAAATGACCCAGAACTGCCAAAGCAATCCTGAGGACAAAATCATAAGCAGGAGGCATAACTCTTCCAGACTTAAGACAACGTCACAAAGCTACAGTGATCAAGGCACTGTGGTCCTGGTATGAAAACAGACAGGGACCAATGGAAGAGAACACAGAGCCCAGACATAAACCCAGACATCTACAGTCAATGCATCTTTGACAAAGGAGGCAAGGCTATCAAACTGGAAATAGTCCCTGTAGCAAGTAGTCCTGGCAAAAGTGGACACCCGAGCGAAAACCAATGCAACTAGAACTCACCCTCACACCATGCCCCCAAATAAACTCAAAATGGCCTAAAGACTTAGCCATAAGACAAGACACCATGAAACTTCTAGATGAGAACATTGGCAAAACATTCTCTGGCATCGACTATACAAACGTTACAAACGTTTTATAAGTCACTCTCCCAAGGCAATAGCAATAAATATGAACATAAACAATTGGGACCTAATCAAAGTTACAAGCTTTTGTACAGAAAAGGAAAACATACAAAAAGACAAACTACAGAATGGAAGAAAATAGTTGCAAATGATGCAACCATCACGGGCTTAATCTACAAAATATACAGACAACCCATATAACTCAATAGCAAAATAAATAAATAAGTAAAACCATAGAAAAATGGGCAGAAGACCTAAACAGACATTTCTGCAAAGAAGACATATGGATGGCCAACAGGCACAAAAAAAAAATGCTCAACATCAGTAATTATTACAGAAATGTACATCAAAACTACATGAGGTACCACCTCACACCAATCAAGTGGCCTTCATTAAGAAGTCTACAAATAACAAAAGCTGGAGAGGGTGTGGAGAAATGAGAACCCCCCTTCATGGTTGGCGGGAATGGAAATTGGTAGAGCCATTGTGGAAAACAGTATGGATAAATGTTTTTCAGAAAACTAAATATACACGTACCATACCATCCAGTAATCCCACTCCTGGGCATGTATCTGCACAAATCTTTCATTCAAAAGGATACATGCAAACCTATGTTCACTGCACCCCTATTCTCAAGAGCCAAGACATGGAAACAACCTAAATGTCCATCAACAGATGAATGGATTAAGAAGTGGAACACATACATCATGGAATACTACTCAGCCATAAAAAAACCCCAACTAATGCCATTTGCAGCAGCATGGATGGACCTAGAGATTCTCATACTAAGTGAAGTCAGTCAGACAAAGACCGTATAATATCACTTACATGTGGAATCCGTAAGATGGCACAGAGGAACCTATCTACACCACAGAAAGAGACTCACAGACATAGAGAACAGACTAGTGGTTGCCGGGCGGGAGGTGTGAGGGAGTGGGATGGACTGGGAGATTGGGGTTAATAGATGCAAACTATGACATTTAGAATGGATAAGCCAGGAGGCCCTGCTGTATAGCCCAGGGAACTCTATCCAATCACTTGTGACAGAACATGAGGAAAGATGATATGAGCAGAAGAGTGTATATATACATACATATGCCTGGGTCACTTTGCTGTACAACAGAAATGCAGAGAACATTGTGAATCAACTATAATCATAAAAATTTTAGGGGAGTTCCTGTCATGGCTCAGTGGTTAACAAATCCACCTATGAACCGTGAGGTTGTGGGTTTGATCCCTGGCCTCACTCAATCAGTTAAGGATCCAGCATTGCTGTGGTGTAGGTTGCAGACGAGGCTCAGATCCTCCGTTGCTGTGGCTGTGGTGTAGGCCAGCGGCTACAGCTCCAATTAGACCCCTAGCCTGGGAAGCTCCATATGCTGCGGGTGCGGCCCTAGAAGACACGCACACACAAAGGACAAATAATAATAATAATAATAATAATAATAATAATAATAATAATAATGACAACAAAAATTTTAAAAAACAACATCCACCTGAAACAAACACTTAACTCTTTAGAAGTACAACACTAGAGGGTGTTTGTGTTGTAGCTCAGTGGTTATAAACCCAACCAGTATCCATGAGGATGAGGGTTCGATTCCTGACCTCGCTCCCTGGCCTAAGGATCTGGTATTCCCATGAGCAGTGGTGTAGGCTGCAGAGGTGGCTCAGATCTGGCATTGCTGTGGCTGTTGCATGGCTCGGCAGCTATAGTTCTTACTTGATCCCCAGCCTGGGAACCTCCACATGCCACGAATGAGGCCTTAAAAAGATTAAAAAAAAGTGAAACACTAATGCAGTTTTTCTTGGCCTTAGTGTGGTGAGGCCATTTCCAAATCATTTGTGGGGCTTGAACAAAAGACAAGTGCTCCCCCCTTGGCCCCAGCAAACCACCCCTCCACTGGCCCTGGAGTCCCCACCACCTACTTGTTAATCAAAGCACTAGAAGAGTTCACTAAGAAGAAGGAACCAGACTCAAAAACTCATCGTTACCATAGTTGTGTAAGGTTTTCCCGGAAGTACACATACACAATGGAATATGATTCAGCCACAAAAAAGACAGAAATACAGCCATTTTCAGCAAGATGGATGAACCTAGAGATGATCATACTAAGGGAAGCAAGTCAGATAAAGACAAAAACCATACCATATCTCTTTCATGTGGAGCCTCATAAAAAATGTGACAAATAAAATGATCATATGAAGAGAAGTAAGACAACCACCACACGAGACCACTAATACATGGACTCCAATTTCAAAAGGAGACAAAACAACTTATTCACAAAATGGAAACGGACTCAAAACTGCTAAACCAAACTTAAGGTTACGAAAGGGGAAACGACAGGGGAGGAATAAACAGGGAGGCTGGGACTGGCACATACAAAGTACCATGTACAGCATCGATAAGTAACAAAGACCTACTGAACAGCACAGGGAATCTACTCAGTCCTCTGTGATGGCCTATATGGGAAAGAATCTGCAAAGGAATGGATGTATGGATGTGGCTGACTCACTTTGCTGTACAGCTGAAACGAACCCAACACGGTAAGTCAACTCTACACCAGTAACTTTGCTTTTTAAAAAATGACACAAAAGAAAGTATTCACAAAACAGAAACAGGCTCATGGATCTCAAAATTAAACTAAGGGTGACCAAAGGGAAAATAGGGGGTCAGGGATAAGTCAGGAGTCTGGGATTAAGATAAACACACTAGTATACATAAGACAGGTAACTAACAAGGACCTACTGTAGAGCATAATGAACGCCACTCAATATTCTGTAATAACACATGGGGAAAAGAATCTAAAAAGAATGGATATAAATGTATATGGAAAGTGAATCCCTGTGCTCTACCCCTGAAACTAAGACAACACTGTAATGAATCAACTCTATTCCAATAAATTTGAAAAGATGAAAATAAAAAAATAAACAAGAAAGATTGTTCCAGAACTTCTAGCCAGGGTGGCACTCATGGCTTGTGGGTGTGTGGGTGTGGGTGTCTTTCTAGGGCGGCACCAAAGGATTATGGATTTTCCCAGGCTAGGGGCTGAATCAGAGATGCAGCTGCCGTCCTACGCCACAGCCACAGCAACCCACGATCCAAGCCCCATCTGCAACCTACACCGCAGCTCATGGTAATGCCAGTTTCTTATCCCCCTGTGTGAGACCACGGATTGAACCAATATCCTCATGGATGCTACTTGGGTTCGTTACCGCTGAGGAGCCACAATGGGAACTCCAGGAGCTACATGATTTTAAACAAAGTATGAGCCCCTCATACAATTGTTTCTTAACCACCTTTCACATCAGTGTCTTTTGAGCATTTCCCTGTTTCCCTAAGTTCTCTGCCAGGGCAGATTTTAAAGGCAGCCTCGTGCCCCAGCCTCTGAACTCCCTGGACTGTGCTTACCTGATTGAAATTGGTCATTTAGGTGGTTTATACTGTCTTTGAAGCATAAAAGATTTTCCCACGTATAAAATATACATGGAAAACCACATCATCTCACCCAATCCATCACTAGTCAACTTTGATAAATGTCACTTAACGTTCTGATTGGGATTTACCCCTGTGGATTGAGACCCAGTTAATGGTAATTGCTCTAAGATATTATAATTTCAAGCTAGAAATTATTAACATCTTCTACCGATTTACTAAGACATTTATTTCATTGATTAGCATTTGGGTGGTTTCTACGAATTGATAATTGCTGCTCTTGCGATGGGGCTGTTTGTTTCTTTCTCTAGAGGCTGAATCTAGAGAAAAAAATGAGGAATTGGGGATTGTG
Source organism: Sus scrofa (assembly GCF_054392235.1). Classification (NCBI taxonomy): domain Eukaryota; kingdom Metazoa; phylum Chordata; class Mammalia; order Artiodactyla; family Suidae; genus Sus; species Sus scrofa. Next base: position 9,827,280 of record NC_139401.1, read on the forward strand.
GGAGAGGAGCGCAGGTTAGAAAGGCTGATCCCATTCAGCTCCACTGGCTACTGCTGACTCGCCCTCCTGAATCACCGTTTAGAATCCAGCCGCTGATGAAGGAGTCCGTTTCCTCTTGGCCTCCTTGTGGTAGGAGGCGTGGCTTTCCAAGCCACTTTATTCAATCACATCTACCTTCAAGGAACACTTGCCTCTTTAGGAGTAAAACACTAAGGGAGTTTATCCTGGCCTTAGTGTGGTGGGGCCATTTCTGAACTACCTGTGGGGCTTTAACAAACGACAGGTGCTCCTGCCTCGGCCCCAGCAAAACACCCCCTCCATGGACCCTGCAGTCCCCACTAGTGAATCACTGCACTAGAGGAATTCCCTGAAAAGAAGCAACCCGACTCAAAAACTCACCATTACCACCGATATATAAGATTGTTCCTGAAGTACTTTATACACGGGAGTATTACTCAGCCAGAAAAAAGAACAAAATCATGCCATTTGCGGCAATATGGATGAACCTACAGATGATCATACTAAGTGAAGTCAGACGGAGAAAGACAAATACCACAGGAGATCACTAATATGTGGACTCTAATAAAAAAATGATACAAAATAACGTATTCAGAAAACAGAAACAGACTGAAAGATATTGAAAGGAAAATTAGGGTTACCAAAGGGGAAATGTTGGGGGGAGGGATAAATTGGGAGGTTGGGACCAGCATATACACAATCACTAAGGAACAAAGACCAGAGTTCCCATGGTGCTGCAGTGGACACAAATCCGACTACTTATCCATGAGAATGTGGGTTTGATCCCTGGGCTCACTCGGTGGGTCAGGGATCCGATACTGCTGTGAGCTGTGGCGTATGTCACAGATGCGGGTCAGATCCTGTGTTGCTCTGGCTGTGGTGTAGGCTGGCAACTCTAGCTCTAATTAAACCCCTGGCCCTAAAAACAAAAAGAAAACCAAAACCAAACAAAGGCCTACTGTACAGCACGGGGAACTCTACCCAATACACAGTGGTGGCCTGTAGGGAAAAGAATCTGAAAACAAATGTGTCTATGCATATGTATAACTGACGCACTTTGTTGCCCACCTGAAACTAACAACATTGTAAGTCAACTCCACTCCCATCACATGGATTTTTTTTTTTTTTGTCTTTTGTATCTCTTAGGGCCACACCCGCGCCTCATGGAGGTTCCCAGGCTAGGGGTCCAATCAGAGCTGCTGCTGCCGGCCTACGCCACGGCCACAGCAACACAGGATCGGAGCCGTGTCTGCAACCTACACCATTTACACCACTGCTCACGGCAACACCAGATCCTTAACCCAAGGAGCAAGACCAGGGATCAAACCCGCAACCTCATGCTTCCCAGTCAGATTTGTTTCCGCTGCGCCACTACAGGAACTCCCCTATCACACTGATTTTTAAGAACTGATACAAAAGATCTTATTTACAAAACAGAAACAGACTCACAGATCTTTAACACAAACTAAAGGTTACAGAAGGGGAACAGTGGTGGGAGGGACAAATGAGGAGTTTGAGATTTACATACAGACACTACTGGATGCAAAAGAGCTAACTAACAAAGACCTTCTATATACCATGAGGAACTCTAGTCAATATTGTGTAATACTCTATGTGGGGAAAAAAAATCTAAAAATAATATATGTGTGTATATTTCCACGGAATCACGGTGCTCTACACCTGAAAGACAACATTATTATAAATCAACTCTATTCCAATAAACATAGATGAAAATTAAAAATTAAAAAATGAATAAAAAGGGACTGTTTTAGAAGTTCTAGCCAGGGTGACCCAAGTAAACAGTCAGAGGAAAATAGGTATAATTATCCTAGAGATGCACAGAAATTAGTGTTCAACCAAATTACTCCTACACCTGAAAAAGGCCACTTCCAGCTCAGCAGAAAATCAGTTACGCAGCTGGATGCTAATAAACAAAAATCAACCACCTTTCTAGGTCAATATGACAATATCTAGTACATTTACCAATGCATGGAGTCCTGGAGCAAGAAGCTGTTTGGAATTTACACTGTAGAAATATTCATGTCATTTCACCAAGATCATATATACGATGTTCACTGCAACGTTTTATTTTTGTTGTTTTTAGCACAGCAAACAAAACAAAAACAAAAGAAAACAAAAGAAAGAACCTGAAGCAAGCTACGTCTCTGTACGGGGATCCAATTACGAGGCACTTGTAAAAATGAAGAGGCTTGAAGAGAGATTAAACAAAGCAGGAAACAAGTAGCACAACCAAGTTCTAGGTTAGCCCTCAAAGAGCAGAAGAGTTGACTTACCTACTTAACGTATGCCTGAACCCTGAACATGAAACTCCCCTGCCCAGGAACTCAGGCTCCTGAGCCCATGGTAAAGTGAGACTATGGGTAACTCTGTTCTCTCTTTATATTTTTGGGATCCTTTTAGTTTTCAATAATGAGCATGTCTTCTCTTAAATGAAGTTGTGTAGCATCAACATGTAAAGAACACGCCTGGATTTTACAAATTACTCTACACGCAGGCGCATTCTTCTATTTCTCCACAGGAGGGCAGCATACGCAGTCAATTAGCAGGACCAAGCTTTTCAAGGTGTTGGGTCTGAAATTGAAGGCTGCTGTTCAGTGGTTGATACCGACATGCTGCTTGCCCAAATCATTCATTATATTGTTTATTTCCCAGAAAAATGAATATATATAGTCATTGCAAAAACTGATATATAGAAGACAAGTCACCTATTACCAGGGCAATCTGCCATTTATGCTCATTTTTATACATGGGATGGTTGTGTTACATCCTCCGTTTGGTTTTCTCCCTCCAGCTTCTAGATACCACCTCACCCTCAGGAGCGAGGAGGGCAGCCCCTGGCAGCCTGATGACAGCCGCCTCCTAACTCAGGGCTCCTCTGCTCTGCTGTGTGCCCCACATGTGCAGGTGCACAGCGCCCTGGTCGCATGGCCCTGGGGGAACCAGGAAGCTGTTCTCAAGTCCAGACCCTGACCTGGCTGCTGATTGGCTGGAATGAAGTCTGTATCTCCAGGGCTCGGGGGCCTCAGCCAGGACGTGTCCACCATACCCTGGCAGGCGGACCCCTTAGCCTGCAGGAGGAGGCACACACTGAGTCTTCCCAATTTGGGACGGGACAGGAAAGAGCAGAACCCAGCTCAAGCCAGCTGTCCTCCCAGGAGCTAAGCTCTGGTGCAGGCGGGAGCCAGGGCCCTCAGCACAGCCCTGCCTTCTCCTCTCCCCTGGGAGGCCCGCCTGGAACCAGGGGGTCGGGAGAGCCCACCTCGGCCATCCTGGTCCGGAGCGAATGGGGGATGGTGGGACCCGACAGGGCCCAGGAAGGCCATCGGGCACTGTGCATGGTTTGTGCTCTGTTCAGTTCTTCTCTCACCACGAGCCTTGTCTCTCCCTCCATAAGCTCGGTCTGTGTGATAGTGAGGTCTTGCTGTGTGTTCAGACTTGCTTTGAACATTCCTAACGAGGCAGAAGCTCAGACCTTCCGTCATGGGGAGTTGCTTCCCAGAGCAAGAGAAGGAGCTGGCTTTCCCTTCCCGAAACACGCCCAGCCCTGCAGGGCTGGGGACCTGACCGACATCTGGGTTCCCTCGGGTACCAAGGAGGCTGAGGGAGGCTGGGGAGGCAAGCCCAAGCCTTCACTACAGGGGAGACCAAACGAAAGCAAACGCTCACAACTCAACAGGGGAAACCGCACCGTCCAACCGGGAAGCAGGCAGGCGACACCAAGAGACATTTCACTGAAGAGGACAGACCGATGACAAACACATGGAATGACCGGCAACGTCACTGGCCGTGTGGGAAACACAAAGGAAAACCACAAGGACATGGCATCACACACCTGCTACAAAGGCCGAGATGAAAAACAAAACCCTGACAGCGCCAAGTGCTCAGGAGGATGCGGAGAAACCCGACCTTCCAACCATGAGGAGGAGGAAACGAGACGGGCACAGCCCCTGCAGAAGATGCTCTGGCGGGGTCTTAAAAACCTGACCATACACTCACCGTGTGCCCAGCAGCCCCAGCCTGGGCGGTCCCAAACCAGGCTGGTTTGCCCGACGACGCGCAGGAAAGCAAAACGCTGAGACGCCGAGGTTCGCAGCCAACACAGGGGTCCCTCCCAAAGCAGCCAAGCCAGGAGACAGGAAAACCGGCGTCAGACCCACCTCCCCAGAGGCACGGGGGTAAGGGATCAATCAGCGGCGCGTTCTGAACCGTTGGTTGGAGCGCGGGGAGCGCAGGGAGCTCGGAGACCTGAAAGATGATGGGAAAAGATGTGGAAACCCTCGTCATGCGCAGGCGTAACTAAGCTACAGGCCCTGCAAGGGCCAAAGGGCCCTCGCGCATGCCCAGTTGCAGGGGCCAGGACCCTCTCCCACCTGAATTTTTAAGCAGCTCAGCTCTAACAAGACACAGCTGACTCCGAGTCCTGGCCAACGACTCAGGCAAACCCCTTTTTGCTGAGGCTCCCTGCTGCCTGGAGAACCTGCAAGGCTGTCTGAGCCACAATTAAAACGACCTCGATCGCTGAAGGCAGGTTACAGGGGAAGGGGAGTTAAGGCACAGTTACCCACAGGTTCCTGGACATTGATCCCAGAGAAAGGAAAACTTAGGTCCACCGAAAAGCTGAACACACCCAAACTATTCTCTGACCTATGCAGAGTTAAACTCTACTACATTGATACCATGGACTGTGACTTAGCAGGGAAAACAGCAACAGCAAAAATGAACACGCCTGGATTCTCGACTTTCCTCTCCAGGCAGAAGCATTCTTCGGTTTGTCCACAGGAGGGCAGCATGAGCACCGTCAAGAGCAGGAACAATTTCAAGGTTCTGAAGTCTGTTCAGTGGATGATTCTGACATACTTCCTGCACAAATTACTCATGAGATTGTTTATTTTTCAGATAAATGACTATCTACTCATTGTAAAAACTGATAGAGAGGAGAACGGACAGGTCACCTACAATCAGGGACAATCTGGCATTTATCTTCCCCTGTATATATATGATGCAAAGAGGTAGCTACATTTTTGTGTGTGTTTGTGTGGGTCTTTTTAGGGCCACACCCGCTGCATATGGAAGTTCCAGGCTGGAGGATGAATCGTAGCTACAGCGGCCGGCCTACACCACAGGCACAGCCACTCCAGATCAGAGCCGCATCTGAAGACTTCACCACAGCTCACGGAAATGCCAGATCCTTAACCCACTGTGCCTGGCCAGGATTGAAGCCAAGTTCTGGAGCTCACAAGATGCCCCGAATCCCATTGTGCCATAGCAGGAGCTTCCACAATCAGGTTTAGAACATGTATTTTTTTTTCTAAAGTGTAGCTGATTTACAGTACTGTGTTAGTTTCAGGTGTACAGCAATGTACTCAGTTACACACACATGTATATATCAATAATCTTTTATAATTCTTTTCCATTCTAGATTATTGGAAGATATGGACTAGTGCTCTCTGCCAGGCATTACGTATTTGTTGTTTATTGTATAAGGTGTAGTGTCTGTTCATCCCACAATCCTAATTCCCCTCCCCTGTCTTGCCCTTAGGTCACCATAGGTCTGTTTTCTATGTCTGTGAGTCTATCAGAGACACAGACTGCATTCCAGTCAAAGCAGCAGCCAGGGCAGGGTCTGGACTTGAGAGCAGCTGCCCGGTTCCCGCAGGGCCATGTGGCCAGAGCGCTGTCCACCTGCACGTGTGGGGGACGCAGAAGAGCAGAGCAGCCCTGTTAGGAGGTGGCTGTCATCAGGCTGCTGGGGTCCGCCCTCCTCCCTCCTGAGGGCGAGGCGGTATCTAGAAACTGGAGGGAGAAAACCAAACGGAGGACCTAACACAACCATCCCATCAAGGTTCCACCCAGGCTCCGGACACCAAAGAAACAGGAAAACAGGACCCCAGCAGGGATGAAGGCACCAGGCCCAAGATAATTTAAGGAGCGTTTAAACCTCAAAAGAAACAGAGCCAAAAGGACCATTACAATTCACAGTCAAGGACCTAAATCCTCCTTCCCTTTCCAAAGCCCTCATCCCTCTTTTGATCAGGTGAGCAGGGTCAAATGAGTTCATCCGCCTGGTCACAGGGCTGCCACTGAAAACCACCCTGTCAGAGAACTTAGGGAGACAGGGAAATTCTCAAGAGATGTTGATGTGAAAGGCAGATTAGGACGCAAGTGTATGAGGGGCGCACACTTTGTTTATAAACATGCAGCTGCCACTTTGCATCACATGGATAAATGTGAAGAGAACGTCAGGTCCTTCTTCAGTATAGGTGACTTTTCTCAATATAAGGTTTTACAAAGAATATACAGCCATTTACCCGAAAAAAATAAACCATCTCATCAATACTTTGTGCAAGCAGCCTGTCAAAGTCAACCACTCAACAGCAGCCTTAATTTCAGACCTGGTACCTTGAAATCCCTCCTGCTAATGACTGTGCTCATGCTGCCCTCCTGTGGACAAACCGAAGAATGCTTCTGCCTGGAGAGGAATGCAGAGAATCCAGGCGTGTTCTTTACATGGTGGTCCTACACAACCTCATTCCAAGGGAATACATGCTTGGAGTTCTGTTCTGATTCAGCCGTAAGGAACCCAACTAGTATGCATGAGGAGGCGGTTCGATCCCTGGCCCCACTCGGTGGGTTCATGATCTGGGATTGCCTTGAGCTGAGGGGTAGGTAACAGACACAGTTCGGATCCCCTGTGGCTGGGGCTGTGGTACATACCTGCAGCTGCAGCTCTGATTTGACCCCCACCCTGGGAACTTCCATGTGTCACAGGTGCAGCCCTAAAACCAGAAAGACAAAAACAGAAACGTAAAATCCACCCTATCAGAGAAGATAGGCCAAAAGACAACTGCTCAGGAGACATTCGATGTGAAAGGGAGATGAGGAAACAACTGCACTGGGGGCGTACTCTTTGTTTAAAAACATGGAGCATCCTCCTTTCAACCCATGTTTAAATAGGAAGGGAAATTCCAGATCGTCCCTGGTGACAGGGGACTTGCATGTTCTCCTCTGTATCACTTGTACAGTGTATGTGCAGTCATTTATCTGAAAAATGAACAATCGCATGCACAATTTGTACAAGCTGCATGTGCAAATCAACCACGGAACCGCAGCCTTCAGTACCTACAAAATGTGTTGCTAGTCCCTGGGCTTATGCTGCCCTCCAGTGGAGAAGTAGGAGAATGCATCTGCATGGAGACTCAGTGCTAAAATCCAGGGGTGCTGGCACTACACCAGGGCATTCATAAAAAGGAATGCATGCTTGCAGTTCCATTCTCCTTCAGCGGTAACTAACCTGACTAGCAGGCATGAGGAGGTAGGTTTGATCCCTGACCCCTCTCAGAGGGTTCAGGATCTGGGATTGCCTTGAGCTCTGGTGTAGGTTACAGACAGTTGGGATCCCCCAGTGCTGGGGCTGTGGTAGAGGCCTGCAGCTGCAGCTCTGATTTGACCCCTACCCCGGGAACGTCCATGTGTCACAGGGGTGGCCCTAAAAAGACAACAACAACAAATAAACACCATCCTGTCAGAAAATGTAGGGCAAATGGGCCATACTCAAGAGACATTTGACATGAAAGGTAGATGAGGTTATACTTGGGCTTGGGGCACAGACTTTGTTGAAAGCCATGTAGCTTCCTCTTTTCAGCCCCTGTGTAAATAGGAAGATCCATGCCAGATTGTCCCTGGTGACAGGTGGCTTCTCTTTTCTCCTCTCTATCGGCTTTTACAAGTATGTAGAGGCACTGATCTGAAATAGGAACACACTCAAGAATAATGTGCAGAAGCAGCAAGACAACATCAGCCTCGGAACAGTAGCCTTCCACTGCAGACCCAATGCTGGAAGCTGTTCTTGCTCCTCACTGGGCTTATTCTGCCCTCCTGTGGACAAATAGGAGAATGCTTCCATTGCAGACCCAATGCTGGAGGGGGTTCTCCCTCTTCACTGGGCTTATGCTGCCCTCCTGTGGACAAATAGGAGAATGCTTCCCCTGCAGACCCAACACTGGAAGGTGCTCTTGCTCTTCACTGGGCTTATGCTGCCCTGCTGTGGACAAATAGGAGAACGCTTCCCCTGCAGACCCAACACTGGAAGGTGCTCTCGCTCTTCACTGGGCTTATGCTGCCCTCCTGTGGACAAATAGAAGAATGCTTCCATTGAAGATCCAATACTGGAAGCTGTTCTTGCTATTCACAGGGCTTAGGCTGCCCTCCTGTGGACAAATAGGAGAATGCTTCCATTGCAGAGTAAATGATACAACACAGTGTGGTCTTTGCATGTTCTTCAGGTATTCCTTCCAACAGCATTAAAAATTAATCCTTGCTCATGATAGAAAGCTGAAAGGACCCCGGAAACTACAAAGAAAGAGAAAAGTTACCCAGCAGCTCCCTTTTCCATTGGCTCAGGAGCCTGAATTCCTGGGCAGGGGAGATAGAAGATGAGGGTGCAGGCATTCTTTCAGCACCCAGTCAGCTTTTCTGCTGTGGGAAGGCTCACCTAGACAGACCTTGCTTATGCCTTTTCATTCCTGCTTTGTCTATCTCTTTTCAAGCGCCTTCATGTTTACAAGGACCTCGTAATTTGACTCCTCTTCAGACCCTTTGCTTGTTTTCTCTTCTTTCGTGTCTTGTTTGCTGTGATGAAAATAAATGTGGCCATGAACATCATAGATCATCCTGGAGAAATTACAAAAAACGTCTACAATGTCACCTCCAAACAGAGTCTTGCTCAAGGACTCTACACCTTTATGAATTTACCAGAGGGTGTCACATTGTGCCCAGACATTTGGTGGATATTTGTGTAGTTTGGATTCAGCCGCATAACTGAATCGGCTGCTGGGCTGGAGGGGGCCTTTCTTAGCTGTAGAAACACTTTAGCTGAACCCTGAGGTGCAGGCCTCTCTAGGACAGGTAGACCTCATTGCTCTGACTCCTGACTAGCATCACCCTGGCTACAACTTTCAGAACAATCTTTTTAAAATTTATTTTTCATTTGTATCAGTTGAAAGGTATTGGAAGAGAGTTGATTTATAACAATGTTGTCTTAATTTCAGGTTTAAGCACAGGGATTTTGTTTACATACAAATCTCTACCAATTCTTTTTATTTTCCCATATGGTTTATTATACAACATTGAGTAGAGTTCCTTGTGCTATAAAGAATGTCCTTGCTAGTTCTGTGTGTGTATGTGTTTGTGTTTCTTTGTTAGGACTGCACCTGTGGCATATGGAAGTTCCCAGGCTAAGGGCTGAAGAGGAGCCACAGCTGCCAGCTTAAGCCACAGCTCCAGCCACACCAGATCCAAGCCACATCTATGAAGTTCACCACAGCTCATGGCAATCCTGGGTCCCTAACACACTGAGCAAGGCCAGGCATCAAACCCGCATCCTCATGGATGCTAGAGGGAAAGATTCCATTGCGGCCCAGGGGATACCCCCACCATAGCTCTCGAGGTGAAATATAGTAGTGTGTATATGTTCATCCCAAACCCCTCATTTCTCCCTCCTGACGCGTTTCCCCATTGGAAGCCATTAGCTTGATTTGGAGATCTGTGAGTCATCTTCTGTTTTGTCAATAAATCCTTTTGTATCAGATGCTAAAAACCAATATCCTTGGAGTCCAGTGGACTTATTACAATGTTGTGTGAGTTTCAGGTGTGCCACAAAGGGAGTCAGTTATCTATAGGCATGTGCACATTTGTTTTCAGATGCTTTTCCCATATAGGCCATCCCCCTGTATTGGCTGTACACTGGGTCTTTGTGACTCAATCGGTTGTGTATATACAAGTGCATATGTGCCAATCCCAACCTCCCAACGTATCCCTCCCCCAAGTGTTCCCCTTTAGTGACCCTAAGTTTGGTTTTGAGAACGTCGAGTCTGTTTCAGTCTTGGGAAGAAGACCTTCTGTATCATTTTTCATGACAGTCCCCATGACTGGTGATGTCACGTGGTTCTTTGTCTTAGACGTTCTTCCCGTAGTGTGATGATCCACTTGTATCACTTTCATCCGATTCCACATGCAAGTGATATCATCTGGTTTTGGTCTTTCTCTGAGTTACTTCACTGAGTATGATCATCTCCAGGTTCATCCATGTGGCTGCACATGTGCTTAGCTGGTTCTTTTTTCTGGGTGAGGAATATTCCCTTGTCTAAGGTAGTTTAGGAACAATCTTATGTCACCAGTGGCACAGAAGAGTTTTAGAGTATGGTCCTTTCTTTTCAGGGAGTGCCTTCAGTGTCGTGATCCCCTAGAGGGGATGCCAAGGTCCGTGGAGGCAGTGGGTTCCTGGGGCCGAGGGGGGAGCACCTGTCATTTGTGAAAGGCCCACAGGCGATTCAGAAATGGCCCCACCACACGAAGGCCAGGAAGCAGTCCATTAGAGATTCTGCTTCAGGAGTTCAGTGTTCCTTGAAGATAGATGTTATTGAATAATGTGGCTTTTAAAGCCACACCTCCGACCACAGTGAGGCTGTCACATGGAGAGATGATACTGCAGTTCATCGCTACTCAAAGTAGTGATGCACAGGGTGGTGTGATGTAGCTTTTCATGTATATCCTATGCTTGGGAAAGCTCTTCTACTTTCAAGACCACTGAACCACTGAAATGAGCGATTTAAAGCGGGTCAGCACCTTACAGTGAGTTCACAGGCTGGGACACGAGTGAGCTGCCTTTTAAATCTGCCCTATCAGAGAACGTAGGGACACAGGGAAATGCTCAAGAGACATTTGATATGAAAGGCAGATTAAGACACAATTGTATGAGGGGCCCACATTTTAACAACATGTACCTTCTGGAGTTGCCATTCGTGACCCAGTGGTAACAAACCAAGCTAGAATCTGTGAGGATATGGGTTCGATCCCTGGCCTCCCTCAGTGGGATAAGGATCCAGCGTTGCCGTGAGCTCTGGGGTAGGTCCCAGATGCAGCTTTGGTTCTGCATTTCACAGGCCACGGCTGTGGCTCTAAGAAAACAAAACAATAAAGGCTAAACACTAATGGACTTGGTCCTGGCCTTAGTGTGGTCGGGGTCATTTCCAAATCGTCTGTGGGGCTTTCACAAATGACAAGTGCTCCCCTTTTCGCCCCAGGAAAGCACCCCGTCACTGACCTTGGTGTCCCCACTTGTCAATCACTGCATTAGAGGAATTCCCTGAAAAGAAGGAACCAGACTGAAAAACTCATCATTACCACTGTTACATAAGAGTGTTCCAGAAGTACATATATACAAGGGAATATTACTCAGTCATAAAATGAACGAAAAAATGACATTTGCAGAAATTTACATGAAGCTATAGAAGATCACACTAAGCAAATCAAAGACAAAAATTTTGCTTTTATGTGGGCTCTAATTACAAGGGGATATGAAGTTGCTAAATTGTTAAACAGCATCTACACCTAAAAAGAGCCCACGTCCAGCCCAGCAGAAATTTCAATTATGCAGCTGGATACGAACTACACACAAATCCACCACTCTTCTAGGTACAACTGCACAAGATCTAGTATATTTATAAATGCATGGAGTCCTCAAGCAAGATTCTGTTTGGAAGTTACGGTGTAGAAATCTTTATGTAATTTCACCAAGATGATGTCTATGATGTTCATTGCAATATATACATGTACATTTTTTAGCACAGCAAACAAAACTAAAACAGAAGAGAAGAACTTGGAGCAAGCAAAGTCTCTCAACAGGGATGCAACTACTAGGTACCTGTAGAAATAAAGAGGCTCAAACAGAGATCAAAAAGCAGCAATCAAGCAGCACAACCACCGTCTAGGTTCGCACTCAAAGAGCAGAAATCTTGACTTACTACTGAAAGAATGCCTGCACCCTGATCCTTGATCTCCCCTGCCAAGGAACTCAGGTTCCTGAGCCAATGGCACAGGGAGATGATGGCTAACTTTCTTCTTTCTTTGTATTTTTCGGGGTCCTTTCAGTTTTCTATCATGAGCATGGGTTAATTTTTAATGCAGTTGTGTACTATCAACATGGAAAGAACCGCCTGGATTCTATAAATTCCTCTCCATGCAGACGCATTCTTCTACTTCTCCACACGAGGGTAGCAGAAGCTCAGTCAATACTGGGAACAATGGCAATGCCCTGGGTCTGAAATCCAAGGCTGCTGTTCAGAGGTTGATTTGGACATGCTGCTCGCAGAAATTACTCATTAGTTTGTTTCTTTGCCGTATCAATGAATATGCATTCATTGTAAAAACTGCTCTAGAGGAGAAAAGACAAGTCTCATATAATCAGGGACAATCCAGCATTTATCTTCCTATTTACACATGGGCTGAAAAGAAGAAGCTACATGGTTTTAAGCAAAGTGTGTGCCCCTCAGACAATTCTGTCTTAATCGACCTTTCACATCCAATGTCTCTTGAGCATTTCCTGTTTCCTTCATTTCCCTGAGAGGGGACTTTCTGTTCATTTCATTGTCTTTTCAGGGCCCCACTCAGCACGTGTGGAAATTTCCAGTATAGTGGGTCAAATCAGAGCTACAGATGCAGGCCTCCACCACAGCCATACCAACTCCACCTCCCAGCCGTGTCTAAAACCTACACCACAGCTCAAGGCAATGCCGGATCCTCACCCCACTGAGGGGGGCCAAGGATCGAACCTGTGTCCTCATGCATACTAGTCGGGTTTGTTCACCACTGAGCCACGACGGGAACTCCAGCGTGTATTATTTATTTTTGTCTTTTTAGGGCCATACCCACGGCATATTGAACTTCCAAGGCTAGGGGTGGAATCGGAGCTGGAGCTGCCAGCCTACACCATAGCCTCAGCAATGCTGAATCCGATCCACATCTACCAACTATGCCCTACCTTGTGGCAACACCAGATCCTAAACCCATTGAGCAAGCACAGAGATTCAACCCATTTCCTCAGCGACGCTGTGTCGGGGTCTTTATCCATTGAGCCACAGTGGGAACTTCCTTAGCTGTTCAGGAATATAATTGGAATTGCTGTGTGATGTCTCACTAGAAGGATATAAAGTGGGTAACTGTACATATTCTCTAAGCGCGTCCCCCCCACCACCACGCTTTGTCCCACTTGCAACCCAGTGATAAGTTCAGTGGGCATGTGTTTCACTGACATCTCTGCACATCCCTCTGCTTCCTTCCTTGAAAGACAGTGAGCAACGGATACTCCTGGAGGTCCACCTTGTATGTAAAATCGAGTCCTCTGGGATGGCTAGGTGACAGACAGAAGCCCCATGGGAAGCTGGCCCCATCTGAGCAGGCCAGTTTCTGACAAATGAGGAGTGATCTTACCCGGTCCATCCTACCTGACTCATGGTACCGTGTGTACCCAAGACTCAAGTGGAAGGAGGTCATTCCCCGTGAATGAGGGTGTCTCTGCTAATGTGTTCCTCGTCCGTGGTCTTTCACAAATAAATCCCCCCCAGTGGCTGCCCCTTCTGCGAACACCTGCATGTGCACATTGCCACAGCTTTAGAAATGGCATTAACTCCAGGTGAGATGGGTTAGGTACCATATCTGAGCGACATGTGAAAGGGATTAGGGGGCATGTCTGAAACCTTCACAAAGATCTGAAAAGTGGACTCGGGCTCCATGTCTTTTTATTTCAGAATAAAAAAAGCTGACAGTCGAAGAGTAGCCCAGAGGAAGAAACGAAACCCAAAGTCGTTCCCTGATCAAGAGGAGAAGGGCCGCTGCCATGGCATTAGTGACCTAGCAACTGGGAACGCTGGAGGTGCAGACAATGGGCAGGAGAACGTGGTATCAGCGGAAGGCTGAGGACAGGACCTGGGACTCAAAGGCCAGGTTCACAGTGTGGCTGAGAACTCAGCTCTGTCCACACTGAGGAGCCAGGCACTGAGAGGAGAAGATGTCAGACAGGGGACCTGAGATCCATGGCAGGTATTCCTTGCCAAGCGGGCCTTCCTTCACCCCAGACGCTCCTTCCTCTGGAGATGGGTTAGTAGAAACTCTGCCTTCTTTGTTCTCTATGTGTTTTTTTGAGGTGGTTACATAGACAACGTTCATCATTTTACCTTTTTAAACACACTGCTCAGTGGCATTAAACATGCACGATGTCGCCCAGCCAGCAACACCATCCATCTCCCTAAAGGGAAACCTTTGCCTCAGATGAACACTAACTACCCATGCCACCCTCTCTTGGGCCCTGGTAACACTAACTACCCATGCCTCCCTCCTCCAGGCCTTGGTCTAAATGTCCATTCCTCCCTCCCTGGGCTATGAATCTGACCCCTCGAGGTTCTGAATCTAAGTGGGAGCATATGCTATTTCTCTCTCTCTGTAATGGGCTTATTTCCCTCAGCAGAACTAGTCTTTAAGGCTCATCCCTACTGCAGCCTGGGACAGAATCTCCTTCCATTCTAAGACTGAAAAGTACTCCAAGGAATGGAGAGACCACACTTTGTCTATCCCTTCATCCATGGATGGAGATTTGGGTGCTTCCATGTCTCCCTCTCAGGAATCAGGCTGATATGAGCATGGGTGCACAAGTGCCTGTTCAAGTCCCTGCCTTTCCTGTTGTGTAGAAATAGACAGAAGAGAAACTGCTGGATCATTCAGTAATTCTAGTTTTTTTGAGGAATGATCGTTCTTCACGGTGGCTGTACCAGTTTCTAGTCCCACCAGCAAAGCTCAAGGGTCCCGGTTGCTCCACATCCTGGCCAACACTTGCTATTTCCTGTTTTGATTTCTTTTGTCTTACATTAGCCAACCTCTTGAGTTTAGGTTGTATTTTGTTGGGTCTAAGATCTTTTTCGCCAGGTTGAGTGAAAACAAAACAGAAGACTCTGACACAGATACTGAAGATAAAGAGACCAATGCAACCGTTCATGTAACTTGAACTCAACCTGTAAAACACAGTCCTTTGTTTTCCTCATATTTGGCTTTTCCTTCTATGGCTATTGAGCTACCTCCCTGGGCCAGGCTTGGGCTCCTCTCACATCTGCTAAGGGTCATGGTGAATGAATTACTTTCCTGACCACAACACACAAGTGTATTTACACACCAGAATCCGCCCTCCATTGCTTCACTTGAATGAAGTCTTTCTTCTTTCAAGAATCATGCCCATGACCAATATCTACTGAAAGGCCAAATATCCATAAAAGAAACAATCCGAGGTTGTGAACAGAGTGTTGAGCAAAAGAAGCCAGTCACACTCAGATGCCTACTGTGTGAATCCTGTCTTCAACAGCAGGCAGAGGTGAACTCTGTTTGGGCTGCATTCTGAGCTGGAAAAGTCTCAGGACAAATAAGGAAGAAGTGATACTATGTCTCCTCAGCCGAGCACTGGCTGTGTGGGTACTGGCCCCGGGGTGACTGACTGAGCTCTCTACTTAGATTAGGGGCTCTTTTCTATCAATATATGGTTCTTTGTGATAGAAATAGCTTTCCAATCCCACAACCCCTCTCAGCATATAGACCCCCGCCCCCAGTTCTTTTCATGTCCCTGATTACGTTATACAGACAAGTTCTTATAACAGACTGTACTCGATAGATTGTGACCATCTTCCTTCTGGTCATATTTTGCATTTCATCACCAACTAGGATGGCCATCATCAAAACGACTAAAAACATCCAAACGTTGGAGAAGATATGGAGAACCTGGGAGGGTCACCCATTGCTGGTGGGAATGTAAAATGGTGCAGCCACGCAGGGAAACAGTTTCGAGCTTTCTCAAAAGTTCACCTTCCACTTGCCATACGATCCACTCATCCCTGCCCTGGGTGTCCACATGCGAGCCATGAGAACATGGGCCCAGCCAACGTTTTATTAAAGTCTGTTTATAGCAGCATTGTTCACAACAGCCAAAACTTGGAACCAATCCAAATGTCCAAACACAGAGGAATGAATCACCAAACGGTGGTCCAGCCATACAACTGAATGCTCCTCTGCAGACACAGCAACAAAGCACTCACATGCTCCGAAACGGATGGACCTTGAGAAGAGCCAGACACAACACACCACACCACGGACGTGCCATTACATTGTGAATGTTGGCACAGAGCTCCCTTGTGTGGAATGAGCACAAATGATGGTCACCAAGCCCTCTGGGGGGACTGGCAGTTGTTTCCCCATTTTTCCATAGTCCCCGCAGTGCTGACCCTCTCTGCGACTAAATGTTTATGGCCAGTCTCGATGAGATGTGTGCACAAATGCCCCAAAGTGGAACTGCCTGTTTGAAGGTCTTTGCACGTTAAGGCTTCAGTCCATAATGCCAGCTGGCCCCTCACATCTTTGCATGGCCTGTGCCCCCACCCCCATCCCCACAGAGGTCTCTGTCCCCAGGTAACAGCCCTTCCCTCCTGCATAGCTCCTCTCCCTGAGCAAAGCACTTCTCTCTCTGAGCATAGCGCTTCACTCACAACAAAGGGCCTCCTTCTCAGGATCATGCTTCCCCCCTACTTGTACCCCCAGCATAGCGCTTGCCTCCCAGCATAGCACCTCCCCTGCAGCTGAGAACCTCCCTCTCAGCAGAGCACTGCTCACCCCAGAGGTCTGTTCCAGGCACCAGGGGCCCAGTCTCCTGATGGATGCCCTGTGTTCCTTTGCAGTTCCCCAGGGAGCGTGGCCACCATGCCCTTGTTCAACGGAAGCCCTAAACAGCAGCTGGCAGGGTTCATGGTGGCCACCATCGGATGGATCCTTGGCACCAGGTCCATGGGCCTGGCGGAGTGGCGAGTGGGGTATGTCAACAACACCTCGCTCTTACCCTCCGGCCTAGCCTGCGTGCGAATGTGGAGAGCCTGCCCCTTCCATCACCTTGATGGCGTCAACAGAGCCAGCGGGTGTCACCATTACAACCATCACGATACTTACATCCCACTTGATATCCGTGTTGCCCAAAACTTCCTGATAGTTGCAAGCATTCTAGGGCTTTTTGGCAAAGCTGCCATCGTCTTTGCGCTTAGGAATATGTACCTGAGAAGAGTGCAGAAGAAACCTGTAATCCATTTGCTGTTGCAGGAATGCTGAACATAGCTGCTGGTGCCTGGATCCTAGCTGCTGTGGTCTGGAACCACCAGTCTGTCAAGGACGCACCACCTTCCTTCCCACCTTCTTTCAAAGTTCCCTTCAAGCCGGACTCCCAGGAAGTCAGCGGGGCTGCTCTCGTGGCCTGTCTGGGTTCCTTTGCACTCTTGGTTGGTGGGCTGGTTGTCCTCTCTTACAAATACTCGCTAGAGAGCCGAGTGCACCCCGCACCTTCAGACACAGAGAATTCCTCGTTGCACTGGCTTTCCAAACCCCACATTACCAGGCTTCATAGGAAGGATTACATCAGGCTGCTGTGTCACTGACTTGGAAGGACTCTAGGCCACGTCAAAGGTAATTTGGGCCGATAATGGCTGTTACCCTCTGTGGCTGCGTTTGAATCACTCATTGCCTAGTCGAATACACAAAATCCCATTAAAAATCTTACCTACTTGCCAGCTGGTCTTATAGGATCTGCACTTTAATGACTGTCAAATAAATCATCCATATTCTCAACCTCGTGTGGACAGAGGTTTCAGAGAGACTCACGTCTCCCTCTTCAATTTCTGCTAAAAACAACCAGCCTTCTTTCCTACAGCCTGGTAATCACCTGTATCATGTCAGACTGTCCAAGATGTGCACAGGGAGAAGAGTACATGCAACCACTCCCCCACTTTACTACCAGACTCAAAAGGTAGCAAGATTCTGCCACACTAGCTTTATCTCTCCCTTCCCCTGTTTGGTTTTTTATTTATTTATTTATTGTTTAGGGCCACACCTACAACATATGGAAGTTCCCATGCTAGGGGTCCAATCAGACCTGCAGTTGCCAGCCTACACCAGAGCCTATAGCAACCCCGGATCCTTAACCTATGGGTTGAGGCCAGGGATCGAACCCGAACGCTCACGGACACTATACTGGGTTCTTTACCTGCTCAGCCACACTGGGAACTCCCTCCCCTCTTTGAACCTCTTTTTCTTTTTCCACCCGATTTTAAAGCAAACCCCAGGCATCAGGCTCCCTGATATCCCCCAACAGTGATTCAATATTACTAACAAATGGGCATTTCCTCACAGAGCCATATTCTACCTGAAAAACATTAAGAATCAGTCCTGTGATCAAATACTTAGAAATGTTTAATGCCTCAAAAATAACTCTGTGCTTCTGGTTTTTTTTTTTTTCCCCACACAAGACACTCACACTGCCTCTCAGGTCTTCATGTAAAGCACTCCCTGCCATCTAAGAAAAGGACTCTGACTTGAAAGTGGCTCAACTGTCCTTGCATTAAAGGTGTTCCTTCTCCAGGCTTCATTTTCCTTAAGGGCCGAGAGCGGGCAGCAAGGGGAGTGCTTTATAGTCTACGTCAGCTCTTTGAGAGTATGTCAGAGGTGGCGCCCTGTACTTCATCCTGAGTGCATGCCACCAGGCAGCACACATGAAGAGTCCTTTATTCGTGATGCCAAGATGGATGAATGGAGCATGAGAGAATAGCTGGACCCCTTTCCTACATTTCAGCACCCGTCCAGCTCGCTGTTTCATCTACTGATTGCCTTTGCTTGAATCATTTCTTGCACTAAGGATTACAAGTGGTGACTTCATTATATGACCATTCTTGCCATGTTTGTTAGCTGGGATGCTTTTGTATAGAACTTTCCCTCCTCGGAGTTCCCGCCGTGTTCGATCCCTGGCCCAGTGCAGTGGGTTAAGGATCCACTGTTCCCGCAGCTGCAGCCTAGATGGCAGCTGCAAATCAGATTTGATCCCTGGCCTGGGAAACTCAAGATGCCTTGGCTGCGGCCAGAAAAAAAACAAAAACAAAACCTCCCCCTCAGGAAGTATGGCTACTTGGTTACTAATCCAAAATAAAAAATAACGGCTTCATTTCCCCCCTCGCATTGCTAAATTTCTAGAGAAATAACAAGAGAGGATGCCCTAAATAGATTTGGTGTTGACCAATGCATTTTTAAAAAAGTTTCCTCTGTCTCACCTTTCCATTTTTGAGTATCAGCCCTTGATTACAAATTCAAGATTGTGTCCATGTTTTTATTCTAGAAGTTTTCAGTTGCATTCCAAAGTCAGTGATTATCTCAGCTTCCAGAACTGTCAATATTTTAAGGTAACCATATGATCCCACCAAAAAATTCCACAAGTTCCTACTGCATTCAAATACCTAGTCAGTGTTCAAATTTCCCTAATTGTCTCATCAATGTTTTTGACCAAACTTGGGGGTTCCTACATATTCACAGTGTTTCACTTCATTGAACTCACCGTTCCTTTTATGATCGAATTGTGCCCTCCCGGGCAACAGAGCCACAGGGACACCTTGGTAGTCAGATTGTTTTTTAACGCACCCTTATCCCAGAAAATCTTAACCTACTGTTTGCCTCAACTCTTCACTTAATAAAATTCATTCGGTGAACATCATTTTCCTGAAGAGGAAATTCATAGAGAAAACGACCTACCAATACAATTAACACCTACGTCTGTCAAATGCTAGATGTTGAGATGAAAGCATATTTACTCTGCATCTAACTACCTTTTATACCAGTGGTTCTAACCTCTTGGAAAGGCTCCCCAGGAGAGTTCCCATATATACAAACTTTTGCACAGGTGCAGAACTGTCTTAATCTACACATGGATCTCATTTTCAAAAGAAATGACAATTTCCAAAAATGGATTTACTGTTTCATGAACATGCTCATAATTCTCAGTTTATTTTTTAAACAAGTTAACCGCACTAGTTAAAAACCTACCTAGACTTTAAATAACTACAGATATAACCTGCTTAGAATCAATTTTTTAAACAGCTGGGAGGGATAGGTTCTGCTTTTAAATTTACGAAAAAAATGCATGTTTAATAAAATGAAATCATGGCTAAAAGTCATTTTCCTTTCATGAAATATGACTAGACAGCATGTTAATATTGGAAAGGTAGATAACCAAGAAGGCCCTACTGGACAGCACAGGGACCTATACTCAGTAGTCTGTAATAGCTGACAAGGGAGAAGAATCTGATTAAGGATATGTATCTAGATAGACAGACAGACAATCTCCGAATCTCTTTGCTGTACACCTGAAACCAACACAACGTTGTAAGTCAACTAGAAACTGAAACCGACACAACACTGTAAGTCAACTATACACTTCCATTTCTCAAAAAATTTTTATGTATTTCAAAGGGAACGATTTTAATGCAGAAAAGCTATCTTGGGAGCAAAGCAAATTCTAAATGCAGGGAGATTATGTAGCCATTATAGTCTCTAGAATCCTAAGACATGAAGCCTGTCAAGGGCCGGCAATCGGTTTGCATGTATGTTTCTTGAACCTCTTCCACTTCTGAGAGCTTGCCGTCATTTTGCTGAAGTTCATGAGGGGCTGAAAAAGAACATGGTAGTGTTTGGACCTCAGTTCTAGCTTATCTTCAGTATTTTCTTTACTATGTTTGAAGAGTCCCAAGTCTTCTCCCAGAGCCTGTAGTTCTTTTATGGCTCGTGCCTGTTTATATGGTGTTACAATATTTGTGTAAAAACATTGGATTCTTCCCTACTTTTCCCATACTAGTTTCTCCTGACAAATCTGCCTTCTGCATTGAATTTTTCTTTCATTTCTCCAGGTATGCTACATTATCTTAATACATTTTTTCCTAACTTTCCAATTCTCTGAGATTTATATATCAGCAAATTTTTGCCCACTGAAAATCCACGTGGTGACAGTGTGCTCAACATGCACCAGTTCTCTTCCTCTTCCTGGAATCCAGAATGGCTCTTCACTAACCGATTCTCTGACCATGCCCATCCATTACGTAATGCTTCCTGGAGTTCCCTGGTGGCTCAGTGGGTTAAGGACCTGGTGTTGTCACTGCCAGGGTGCGACTTCAATCCCTGCAGTGGGCCTGGCAAAGAGAATGTGCTTCCTATGACCCACAGCCAGTCTTCATCTCCATGGCTCACACAGTGGTGGTTCCCTTTAGTCTTTTCGGTTTTGTTATCACAGATACTTTGTCAAAAATCATACTTTAATAACAATTTTAAGTAGAATTCATACACCATAAGATGCACCCTCTCACATGTCCCAGTGGTTGAGTACATTCACATGGGTGTACAGCCTTTACAACTCTCTTAGGACATTTCATCAGGCCAAAAGGAAACCCCATGAGCAGTCTCCATTCGTCTCTGAGGCTTTCTTGCTTGTCCCTCAAGAGGATGCAGCAGGTGCATCTTGTACATGTCAGACCCAAGACCTTCAATCAGCCAGGCCACTCCTTCAGGGAACCCTAGACATCGGCATGGAATTTAGAAACCACAATTTGGGCCCTGGTGCTGCTCGTTCTACTGGGCTGTCATATCTACTGTGACAACTGTTTCAGTGGATAGAAGTAGGAAACATACAATTTCAAGAAGAAAAAAAATTGGAGTTCCTGTCGTGGCACTGTGGGTTAAGAATCCAACTGCAGCAGCTCAGGTGGCTGCAGAGGTGTGGGTTCGGTCCCCAGCCCAGCACAGTGGGTTAAGGGATCCCGTATATCCACAGCTGTGGCGGTTCAGATTCAAGCCCTGGCCCAGGAACTTCTCTAGGCTGTGGCATGGTCATAAAAAAAAGAAGACAATATCAAACTTTTTTTTTCTTTTTATGGCCACACCTGTGGCATATGGAAGTTCCAGGCTAAGGGCTGAATCAGAGCTGCAGCTCAGATTGAATCAGCTTATGGCACAGCCACTGCAACACCAGATCTTAGCCACTTCTGCGACCTGCTCTGCAGATTGGGGCAATGCCAGATCCTTAACCCAGTGAGCAGCAGAGACAAGGTTGGGTCTGAACCCGCTAAACCACAATGGGCACTCCAGTAAAACACTTTTATTTCTTTCAAACGCCTAAAAAAGGCCACTTCCAGTACAACAGAAAGCACCCACGCAGCTGAATACTAACTACATGAAAATCCACCACCTCTCTGGTACCTACAGTAGGGACTGAGCAATCAGAATCCAAACACAGTCCTGGCATAAAAGCAGCCAGCTCTCCACTCCCTGGCAGTGAGCTCCATATGAAAAGGGCAGGGACCTGTCTGAGGAAACCCCCCACTTTCCTAAGAGCCAAAAACAAGAGACGGAGACAGTCCATCCTCACAGGCGCGGAGGATCCAAGTCACAAAGTCTTTGAACCTTCTAGGTTCATGTGTTGGCTTCATGTGATTCGAAGCACAGTGCTTACAATAAAACAGAAAATGAAAACAAAGGGGGGGGGGGAGTAAAAACCCCATACATGTCAAGATTGGTGTGTTTTACTGGTGTGAAATATATATACAAAGAATATCTGTATAAACAACACGGCTGTCAGGCTGAGGTTGTGCTTGCTGAAACACTCAAGGAGACACCTGCTGATGTAGGCAGTTTACCACAAAAGGCATCAAGGGCCAGGATGGACTGACGGATGGAGAGAGGGATGGACAAATGGATGGACATGGGAAGAGGAAAGAGCGTCACATGGATATGGCAGAGTCTTGGTGGGTTGGCTCTAAAATGTTTTCCACCTTGTTGAATATTTGGAGATTGTCATAATAAAATGCTGGGGAAAACACAGAGCAAAGACCAACAAAACCCAAAAATGCATATGAAGTATAATTCCAACTTTAAAAATACAAGCTGAAAAAAGATGGGGAAGAAATAGGCTACAATATTCACTCGGGTGAAATTAAATTGGGTTTTCAGTTTTTCATTCTCCACACACTGACCACGGTCTTGTTTCCAGGATCCACATACTATGTTTTCCATAATACAAGTAGCATCAGCTGCCCTCTGGCCTGCGGAGGAAGCATCTGGGCAGCAGCATCTCCCCACCTGTGCTCCCCTCTCCTCACCTTGGCCTTGAGCACCTGCTGGGGCCCCGGAGTCTCCTCAACACACCTCTAGAGATGTGTCCCCTTGGCTTCCCAGGGATGACCAAACCTCAGGCTGACTCATGTGTTTTGCTCCCAGCTGCAGCCCCATCTGCAACTTTGCCCATCAATGTGCTAACACCTCTCCTCTTCATTCAACCAGGCTCTCTGGCTTCCTACTTTTTGTCAGTTATTTAAATTTAATGCTTCAAGTGATCTTTCTCCAGATGCTAAAAAGGGAATATTTTCAATTTATTTCTATCTAACAAAGTAAAATCCCTGCATGGCAAAACCTTTAAAAGCAAGAAACAGGGACTATAAAATGACACCTGAGGAATTTGCAACATACATGACAAAGGGCCGATTTACCTAATTTATGCAGAGCTCAAAATCTACAGTTTAAAATAAAGCCAACAAACCCAACAGAAGATGAAATAAGCACAGGCACAAAGAGACAGACATTACCAACAAACAGGGGAAAATGTGGAACCTCACTGGTAATCACAGACAGGCAAGCCAAAACAACAGTGCAATATGATTTCTTACCTGACGTATTGTCAAACGCTCAATCCACAACTTCAATGATACCAAATTCATCCTCCAATGTGAGGATCAGGGATTGGAGATTGAGTGTCTGTGCACTGTTGTAAAAGCATCAAGAGATGCCCTTTTTCTGAAGGACAATTTGACAATATCTCGTGTATTTTTAAGGGCAAGGAGTCCTTGAGCAGGACTCTGTTTGGAAGGTACATCGTAGAAACATTTCTGTAATTTCACAAGATGATATATATGATGTCCAATGCAATATTTTTTTTTGCACAGCAAAAAAAAAAAAAAAAAAAAAAAAAAAAAACAGAAAACAAACCAAAAAAGAATCCCAAAGCAAGCAAAGTCTCTGAACAGGGGTCAAATTACAAGGTACTTGTAAAATAAAGAGGCTTGAAGAGAGACAAACAAAGAGGATCAAATAGCAATACTGAGGTTAGGTGAGCACTCAAGAGCAGAAAAGCTGACTGGATGCTGAAAGAATGCCTGCACCCTCATCTTTTATCTCCCCTGCCCAGGAACTCAGGCTTCTGAGCCAAAGGTAACGTGAGATTATGCAGACCTTTATTCTTTCTTTGTACTTGCCGGGGACCTTTCAGTTTTCCATAATGAGCATGTGTTAATTTTCAATGTAGTTATAAAGAATGCGTAAAGCGCAGGTAAAGAACACATCTGCATTTTATCCATCACTCCACAAGCAGAAGCATTCTTCTATTTGTCCACAGGAGGGCAGCATAAGCACAGTGAATAACAAAAACATCTTCAAGGGATGGGGTCTGAAATTAAAGGCTGCTGTTCAGAGGTCTATTGTTACATGCGGCTTGTACAAATTATTGAGGAGACTGTTCATTTTTTGGATAAATGACAATACATACATTGTCAAAACTTTATAGAGGACAAGGGAGAAGTCACCTATAACCAGGGACGATCTGGCCTTTATCTTCATATTGACACATGGGTTGAAAAAAGGGAGCCACATGTTTTTCAGCAAAGTGTGCACCCCCAAGGCAACTGTTTCCTCATTTACCTTTCATAGCAAATGTCTCTTGAGCATCTCCCTGTTTTCCTAATTTCTCTGACAGGGTGTTTTTTAGATTTATTTTTGTCTTTTTAGGGCCACACCTGTGACACATGGAAGTTCCCAGGCTAGGGCTCAAATCAAAGCTACAGCTGCAGGCTTCTACTGCTGCCACAGCAAAGGGGACCCGGCATGGGTCTGCAACCTACACCACAGCTCAAGGCAATCCCAGATCCTTCACCCTCTGAGTGGGGCCAGGGATCGAACCCACCTCCTCATGCATACTAGTCAGGTTCATTACTGCTGAGCCAGAACAGAACTCCAAGCAGCAGCACTTTTAATGAGGTTGTGTTGAATCAATATGCAAAGAACATGCCTGGATTTTATAAATTCCTCTCCATGCAGACGCATTCTTCTATTTCTCCACAGGAGGGCAGCATAAGCAGAGTCCATAGCAGGAACAATTCCAAAACTTTGGATCTGAAATTGGAGGCTGCTGTTCACATATTATCTGCTTGGGCTTGGAACCTGTGCTGCTGTGGCTGTGGTGTGGGCTGGCAGTTGTAGCTCCAATTTTACCCCTAGCCGGGAACTTCTATATGCCACAGGTACAACCCTCAAAAGAGTAAAACATAGAAAAAGAAAAAAAAAAAAAGAAAAAAACGGAATAGAAATGAAACCATAATGAAAATGGGAAGACAACCTTCAGATTGGAAGAACATAGCTGCCAACCATTCGACCAATGAGGGCTTAATTTTCAGAATATACAAAACATTCATACAACTCAAAATCAGAAGAGTAACCAATTCAATCAAACGATGGGCAAAAGAAACAAACATTCCTACCAAGAAGACAGATGGCCAACAGACACGTGAAAAGATGCCCACCTTAATAGTCCAGCAGCTATCATGTCACGACACTACCCTGGCTCAGGCCTTTGGCTGGAAAAGAGTTTGTGTCTCAGAGAAAGAGACTCACCGGCATAGAAAACCAACTGTGGTTACCAAAGGGCAGGGCAATGGAGGGAAAGCAGAAATAACAGATTCACAGATACTACATATATAAACTAATCAAGTACTTACTGGACAGCACAGAGAGCAATACTACATATCTTATAATAACTTAGAATGGAAAAGCATTGAAAAAAATTGATATATATATATACACATATGTGTCTAACTGAATCACTTTGCTGTACACCTGCAACTAACACAGTACTGTTAATCAACTATACTTCAAGAAAAATACATCCTACAACTGACTGTGGTGATGGTAAACTCTGAGGACCCTAAAAATTATTGAATTCTCCAATTTAAATGGGTGAATTTTACAGTACATAGATTTTAGTTCAATAAAGATGTTATCTCCAATTAGACGGCTAGCCTGGGAAACACCATATGCCATGGATACAGCCGTAAAAAAAAAAAAAATATATATATATATATATATGTATATATATATATATATATATTCTATCTAGCTCCTGAGATGCACAGCATTATACCATCAATCCCTGGTAAGCACCCTGGAAACTCAGAAGCAAAGGACACTTTATTCAGTAACATCTTCTTGAGCAGTAGGATCAAGATGGTGGAGGAGTAAGACGTGGTGCTCACCTTCTCCCACAAACACATCAGAAAGAAACCATCTACACGGAGAACAACAGGCACAGAACAGCTACGGAATGCAGGTAGCAGACTTCAAATCTCCAAGAAGGGCAAGAAACCTTCTACATAGCTGGGTAGAACAAAAGGAAAAAAGAAAGAGAGAGGAGAACAAAAGAAGAATCAGGCTGGGACCAGCACTCCTGAGAGGGAGCTGTGAAGGAGGAAAGAAACCCACAGCCTGGGGGACCACCTGATTAATGGGGAAAGAAGCCAAGCTGGAGGAGAAGCTCTAAGGCCAAGAGAAGAGCTCAGCAGCCAGACTCGGGAAGGCAAAGCAGAAAGAGAGTCACACAGACCATGGCTACTACCTCCTGGGACACCACAGCCTGAGACACCAGGGCAGGGGCTGGGAGCCGAGACTCAGGCTCCAGAGGTCAGTTCCAGGGAGAGGACTGGGGTTGGCTGTGTAGGGACAGCCTCAGGGGCTAGGGAACGGTGCTCCACTGGCTGGGGAGCAGAGCACCACAGCTGAGGAACCCAGGAGGAGATCTGGGCCCACAGGAGAAGCAAAGCACTTTGGTGGGGAGGGCGATAGGAGGAGGGGTGTGGCTGGCATGGGAATCTCTTTCTCTGTGCCTGTGTGGGCTCTCAGGTGGAGGGACATCTCCTGCACAGGCTATGGGGGGTGGGGAAACTTGCCACAGGCATCTCAGACTCCACAGGTGGGCATGGCATGCCACCACTCGGGGTCCGTCGACAGGCACCACCTGCGGCCCCAGTCACCTCAGGGGTCATGGCAACTGAGGGCCACCCATTGCCCTCACTTCCCTGGGAGTACACACCGATCTTGTGGTGGCCACTGCCAAAGACTCTAGGCACGGCTTCCACCTCCCTGAGGGTCACCGCCACTTCCCAGGGCACTGCAACCAGAAGCAGCCTGTGCCACTTCCCTGTGGGTCCTGGCCACTGTGAAGGGCCCAGCAACCAGGCACTGGCTGTAGCCATTGTCTGTTGCCTCCATCTTCCTGGAAGCAAGCACAGGCCTTACAATGGACCAGCCCCTATGGAAAGCAAGCATCCAAACCAAAATCAGACCTCACATCAATAATAATAACAATAATACTACTACTAATAATAATAACAAGCCTTGGAGTTCCTGTTGTGGCGCAGTGGTTAATGAATCTGACTAGGAACCATGAGGTTGCAGGTTAGATCCCTGGCCGTGCTCAGTAGGTTAAGGCTCTGGTGTTGCCATGAGCTGTGGTGTAGGATTCAGACGTGGCTTGGATCCCGTGCTGCTGTGGCTCTGGCTTAGGCCAGTGGCTACAGCTCCGATTAGATCCCTAGCCTGGGAGCCTCCATGTGCCGTGGGAGCAGCCCACGAAATCGCTAAAACTCAAAAAAAAATTAAAATAAATAAAAACCTCATTAAAAAATTAAAAATAAATAAATAAATGAAAACGGTGCAAGTTAAGACAAGGAGAGGATTCTCAAGGTAGCAAGAGAATAACAAAGAGTGCACTATAAGGGAACCCCCAGAGGCTATCAGCTGACTTCTCTACAGAAACACTACAGGCCAGCAGAGAGTGGCAAGATGGGCTTAAAATTCTAAAATGGAAACATCTGCAGCCTAGAATACTCTGCCCAGCAAAAATACCATTTCAAAGAGAAGAAATAAGGAATTTCTCCAATAACACCAAAATAAAATAAAAGATGTCAGCAATACTAAGGCCACTCTAAAAGAAATACTGAAAGGTCTCCTCTAAATAGGAAAGAAGCATTGGATGGAGAAATCACAACTGGAAAGCAATCACTTAAATAAGCCACTATACACATCTAAAAGGGAAGAAACAACTATTGTAAACGTGATGACAAACACAAGGAAGAGCTAAAGGATAAACATGAGGATGTAAAAAAGGACACTGACATCATAAAATGTGGGGAAGGAAAGTAAGAAAATCTCACCTCTTTTTCTCTTTTTCTAGAATGTGTTTGAGCCTATATGACTATCAGGCGGAAGCAAGTAGATATAGGAAGGGGTTAACATACATTTATTTATTTTCTTGTCTTTGGTCTATTTAGGGCCACACCCATGGCATATGGAGGTTCCCAGGCTAGGGGTCCAATCAGAGCTACAGCTGCCGGCCCACACCACAGACACAGCAACACAGGATCCGTGCATGTCTGCCACCTACACCACAGCTCACGGCAATGCTGGATCCTTCACCCACTGAGAGAGGCCAGGGATCAAACCCGTGTCCTCATGGATACTAGTCGGGTTTGTTAACCACTGAGCCATGACAGGAACTCCAGGGTTAACATACTTGAAAAACAGGGCAACCACAAGTCAAAACCAAAACATACATTCACAAAAACTAAAAAGAAGAGAACACAAGCGTAAGAGAAAAAGAAATCGTCCAACCCCAAAAAGAAAGGAACAAAGGAGGAACACTGAACCAACTGGAAAACAAGGATTAAAATGGCAATAAATACATACTTATCAACAATTACCTTAAATGTCAATGGACTGAATGCTCCCATCAAAAGAATGGCAGACTGGATTAGGAAAAAACAAACAAACAAACAAAAACCCAGAGCCTACAATATGCTGCCTACCTTAGGAGACCCACCTTAGGGCAAAGGACACCCATAAATTGAATGTGAAGGGGTGGAAAAGACAGGAAAGCAGGAGTTTCAACACTCCTATCAGACAAACTAGACTTGAAAACAAAGGCCATAAAGAAAGACAAAGAAGGATACTATTTAAGGATGAAAGGATCCACTCAAGATATATATATATATATATATACACATAGATATATACACACACACGTATATACTATATATATACACACATATATACATTACATAGACATATATATACATACATACATACATACATACATTTGTCAATATATACACCCCTCAGAGTTCCTGTTGTGGCTCAGTGGAAATGAACCTGACTAGCATCCGTGAGGGGGTTCTAGCCCTGGCTCCACTCAGTGGACTCAGGATCTGGCAATGCCATGAGCTGTGGTGTAGGTTGCAGATGTGACTCAGGATCCCACATTGCTGTGGCTGTGGTGTAGGCTGGCACCTGTAGGTTCAATTTGACCCCCTAGTCTGGGAAATTACATATGCCATAGGTGTGGTGCATATATATACGCATACACACACACACACACACAAACACACACACACACACACACACACACACACACACACACACACACACACACATCCCTAATACAGGAGCACCCAGACACGTAAGACAAATACTAACAGACACAAAAGAAGAAATTGATGCGAATACAATAATAGTGAGAGCACACACCACTCACATCAATGCACAGATCCTTTAGACAGAAAGTCAATAAGGCAACAGAGGTCCTAAAATAACACAGTAGAAAACGTAGACGTAATTGACATTTTCAGGACATTACATCCAAAAACATCGGAACATACATTCTTTCAAGTGCACATGGACCATTCTCAAGGATCCACCACATACTGGGGCACAAAACTAAATGCAACAAATTCAAGCGTATAGAAAATATTTCAAGCATCCTCTTTGACCACCATGGCATGAAATCAGAAATCAATCACAGGAAAAGAAATGAGAAAAACTGACTACATGGAGACTGAACCACACGCTGCTAAAAACCAAGGGGTCAATGACAAAATTAAAACAGAAATTAAAAATACTTTGAGATAAATGATAATGAAAACACAACCATTCAAAATCTATGAAATGCCACAAAAGCAGTGCTTGGTGGGAACTTCAAGGCAATACAGGCTTGCCTCAAAAAAAAAAAAAAATCTCAAATCAAAATTTAACCTACCATCTAAAAGCATAAAAAAAAAGAACAAACAAAACCTAAAGTAAGCAGAAGGAAGGAAATCTTAAAGATCAGAGAGGAATCAACAGAGATGAAAAAATAGAAGAAATTAATAAAATTAAGAGCTCGTTCTTGGAAAGGGTAAACAAAACCGGCAAACTTCTCAACAGTTTCGCCAAGAAGAGAGAGAGAATCCAAATAACAACAGAAGAAATGAAAGAGGAGAAATCTCCATGGATACTGTGAAAATACAAAAAACCATAAGAGAATACTACAAGTTGATATCAATGAATTTGACTACCTAGAAGAAATGGACCACTTTCTAGAGACATACAGCCCACCAAAACTGAATCAAGAAGAAATAGATCATTTGACCAGACCCATCACTAGTAATGTAATTGGAGATGTAATAAAAACACTCCCTACAAACAAAAGTCCAGGACTGGATGGCTTCACTGGTGATTTCTACCACACATACAAAGAAGAGCTTAGACCCATACAACTTAAATTTTTCCAATAGACTGAAGAAGAAGGAACACTCCCAAAGACGTTCTATGAAGTCGCCATCACCCTAATACCAAAAGCAACGATACTACCAAAAAAGAAAATTAGAGGCCAATAGCTTTGATGAATATAGACACAAAAATTCTCAACAAAATTTTAGCCAACCGAAGCCAACAATACATAACAAAGATCATACACCACGACGAAGTGGGAGTCATCCCAGCTTCATAAAGATGGCTCAACATAAGCAAATCCATCAACATCATACACCACATTAACAAAAGAACAGTCAAAAACCACATGATCATCTCAATAGACGCAGAAAAAGCATTTGACAAAATCCAACATTCATTCATGACCAAAACTCTTACCAAAGGGGGTAAGAGGGAACATACCTTAACATAATCAGAGCCATTCATGACAAACCCACAGCCAATACAACACTCACCACAGAAAACGGAAAGCCTTCCTTCCTGCTCAATTCTGCAACAAGACAACGATGCCCACACTTACCACTTTTATTCAACGTAGCATGCGATGTCCTAGCCACAGCAATCAGACACACAAAAGAAGTAAAAGGGATCCAAATTGGAAGAGAAGAGGCCAAATCCTCACTCTATGCACATCACATGATACCATAGACAGAAAACCCTAAGGATGCCACACAAGAACCACTAGAAATGACCAACGAAATCAGCAAAGTAGCAGCATACAAGACAAACTGTCAGAAGCAGGCTGCATTTCTGTACACTAACAATGAAATACTAGAAAAGGACTATAAAAATACAATACCTTTTAACATTACACCCACCAAAATTAAATACCTCGGAATAAACCTGACCAAGGAGCTGAAAGATTTATATGCTGAGAGGTATAAAACAGTAATCAAGGCAATGAAACAGGATTCGAAGAAATGGAAAGATATTTCACACTCCTGGACTTGAAGGATACTGTTTAAATGGCCATACTACCCAGAGCAATCTTACAGATTCAATGCAAACCCTATGAAATTACCCATGACATTTTTCAAAGAACTAGAAGAAATAACCCCAAATTTCCTGTGGAAACATAAAGGATCCAGAACTGCCACATCAATCCTGAAGGGGGAAAAACCGGCAGGAGGCATAACTCTCCCAGACTTTACATAATATTACAAAGCTACAGTTATCAAGACAGTGTGGTACTGGTCCTAAAACAGATACATGGACCGATGGAACAGAAGAGATAACCCAGAAATAAACCCAGACACCGGGTCAATTCATCTTTTGACAAAGGAGGCAAGAATATAACACAGGGAAAAGATAGTCCTTTCAGCAATGGGTGCTGAGAAAAATGGACAGCTGCATGCAAATCAGTGAAACTAGAACCCACCCTCACACCATGCCCCCAAAGGAAACTCCAAATGGCTCAAAGACTTAAACATAAGACAAGATACCATTAAAACTTTAGACCAGAACGTAGGCAACACATTCTCTGACATTGACTGTACAAATGTTACAAATGTTTTTGTTAAGTCCATCTCCCAAGGCAATAGATAGAAAAACAAAAGTAAACCGATGGGACCCAATCAAACTCACAAGCTTTTGCACAGCAAAGGAAATCATTAAAAAAACAAACAAACAAACAAAAAAAAAAATGAAAAGGCAACCTATGGAATAGGAGAAAATAGTTGCAAAGGAAGCAACCAACAAGGGCTTGATCTCCAAAATACGCAAACAACTCATACAACTCAAGAGAAAAAATCAAAAAGCCCAAGTGAAAAATGGGCAGAAGATCTAGAGAGACATTTCTCCAAAGAAGACGGATGGATGGCCAACAGGCACATGACAAAATGTTCAACATCAGTGATTATTACAGAAATGCACATCAAAACTACAATGAGGTACCACCTCACACCAATCAAGTGGCCATCATTAATAAGTCTTCAAATAACAAAAGCTGCAGAGGGTGTGGAGAAAAGAGAACCCTCCTTCATGGCTGGTGGGAATGGAAATTGGTAGAGCCACTGTGGAAAACAGTATGGATGGATGTTCCTCAGAAAACTAAACATAGACGAACCATACCATCCAGTAATCCCACTCCTGGGCACGTATCTGGACAAATCTTTCATTCAAAAAGATACATGCAAACCTATGTCCACTGCACCCCTATTCTCAAGAGCCAAGACATGGAAACAACCGAAAGGTCCATCAACAGATGAATGGATTAAGGAGAAGTGGAACACATACATCATGGAATACTACTCAGCCATAAAAAACCCCAACTAATGCCATTTGCAGCAGCATGGATGGACCTAGAGATTCTCATACTAAGTGAAATAGCAACACAAATACCGCATAATATCACTTACATGCGGAATCCAAAATATGGCACAGAGGAACCTATCTGTACCACAGAAAGTGAATCACAGACATAGAGAACAGACTAGTGGTTGCCGGGCGGGAGGTGTGAGGGAGTGGGATGGACTGGGAGATTGGGGTTAATAGATGCAAACTATGACATTTAGAATGGATAAGCCAGGAGGCCCTGCTGTATAGCCCAGGGAACTCTATCCAATCACTTGTGACAGAACATGAGGAAAGATGATATGAGCAGAAGAGTGTATATATACATACATACGACTGGGTCACTTTGCTGTACAACAGAAATGCAGAGAACATTGTGAATCAACTATAATGATAAAAATTTCAGGGGAGTTCCGTCATGGCTCAGTGGTTAACAAATCCACCTATGAACCATGAGATTGAGGGTCTGATCCCTGGCCTTGCTCAGTCAGGTAAGGATCCAGCATTGCCATGAGCTATGGTAAAGGTCGCAGGTGAGACTCAGATCCTCCGTTGCTGTGGCTGTGGTGTAGGCTGGCGGCTACAGTTCCAATTAGACCCCTAGCCTGGAAAGCTCCATATGCTGCGGGTGCGGTCCTAGGAGACACGCACACACAAAAGACCAAAATAATAATAATAATAATAACAATAAGAATTTTAAAAAATGACATCCATCTGAAACAAACACTTAACTCTTTAGAAGTAGAACACTAGAGGGTGTTTGTGTTGTAGCTCAGTGGTTATAAACCCAACCAGTATCCATGAGGATGAGGGTTCGATTCCTGACCTCGCTCCCTGGCCTAAGGATCTGGTATTCCCATGAGCAGTGGTGTAGGTTGCAGAGGTGGCTCGGACCTGGCATTGCTGTGGCTGTTGCATGGCTCGGCACCTATAGTTCTTATTTGATCCCCAGTCTGGGAACCTCCACGTGCCACGGATGTGGCCTTAAAAAGATTATATATTGAAAAAAAATGAAACACTAATGCAGTTTTTCCTAGCCTTAGTGTGGAGAGGCCATTTCTGAATCATTTGTGGGGCTTGAACAAAGAACAAGGGCTCCCCCCTTGGCCCCAGCAAACCACCCCTCCACTGGCCCTGGAGTCCCCACCACCTACTTGTTAATCAATGCATTAGAAGAATTCACTAAGAAGAAGGAACCAGACTCAAAAACTCTTCGTTACCATAGTTATGTAAGATTTTTCCGGAAGTACACATACACAATGGAATATGTTTCAGCCACAAAAAAGATGGAAATACAGCCATTTTCAGCAAGATGGATGAGCCTAGAGATGATCATACTAAGGGAAGCAAGTCAGGTAAAGACAAAAACCATACCATATCACTTTCATGTGGAGCCTCATAAAAAATGTGACAAATAAAATGATCATATGAAGAGAAGTAAGACAAACACCACATGAGACCACTAATACGTGGACTCCAATTTCAAAAGGAGACAAAACAACTTATTCACAAAATGGAAACGGACTCAAAACTTCTAAACCAAACTTAAGGTTACAAAAGGGGAAACGACAGGGGAGGAATAAACAGGGAGTCTGGGACTGGCACACACACAGTACCATATACAGAATCGATAAGTAACAAAGACCTACTGAACAGCACAGGGAATCTACTCAGTCCTCTGTGATGGCCTATATGGGAAAGAATCTGCAAAGAATGGATGTATGGATGTGGCTAACTGACTCACTTTGCTGTACAGCTGAAACGAACCCAACACGGTAAGTCAACTCTACACCAGTAACTTTGCTTTTGAAAAAATGATACAAAAGAACGTATTCACAAAACTGAAACAGGCTCACCGGTCTCAAAATTAAACTAAGGGTGACCAAAGGGAAAATAGGGAGTCAGGGATAAGTCAGGAGTCTGGGATTAAGATAAACACACTAATATACATAAGACAGGTAACTAACAAGGACCTACTGTAGAGCATAATGAACGCTATTCAATATTCTGTAATAACACATGGGGAAAAGAATCCCGGTGCTCTACCCCTGAAACTAAGACAACACGGTAATACATCAACTCTATTCCAGTAATTTTGAAAAGATGAAAATTTAAAAAAAAAATTAAAGAAAGATTGTTCCAGAACTTCTAGCCTGGGTGACAGAAGCTTGGAGTTACAAAAAAGACATATAATTATCCTAGAGAGGCATGGAAATCAGTGTTTAGCTAAACTGCTTCTATTCCTAAAAGAGGGCACTTCCAGCCCAGCAGAAAGTTCAGTCAGGCAGCTGGATACTAACTACACACAAATCCACCACCTCTCTGGTACCTACAGTAGGGACTCAGCAATGAGAATCCAAACACCGTCCTGGCATAAAAGCAGCCAGCTCTCCACTCCCTGGCAGTGAGCTCCATATGAAAAGGGCAGGGACCTGTCTGAGGAAACCCCCCACTTTCCTAAGAGCCAAAAACAAGAGGGACACAGTCCATCCTCCAGGGTGGGGAGGCTCCAAGTCACAGAGTCTTTGAACTTTCTGGGTTCATGTGCTGGCTTCATGTGACTCGAAGCACACTACCTATGATAAAATGGTAAATGAAAAAAAAGGGGGCGGGACCCATACATATCAAGACGGGTGCATTTCCCTGTGTGTAAAGTACACATACAAAGAAAAACTCTTTAAATGATACAGCTGGCAGGTTGAGAGAGTGCTTGCTGAAACACTCAAGCAGATGCCTGCTGATGTAGGCAGTTTACCACAAAAGGCATCCAGGGCTAGGATGGACCGACTGTTGGATGGAGGGACAGATAGGTGAAAAGGAAAGAGCATCACATGGTTATGGTAGTTTCTTGGTGGGTTAGTTGCAAAATGTTTCAACCAAGCTGAAAATTCAGAGATTGTTATAATAAAATGTTGGGGAAAACACAGAGCAAAGACCAACAAACCCAAAATGCATATGAAGTATAATTCCAACTTTAAAAATACGAGCTGAAAAAAGATGGGGAAGAAATAGGCTACAATATTCACTCGGGTGAAATTAAATGGGGTTTTGAGTTTTTCTTTCTCCACACACTGACCACGGTCTTGTTTCCAGGATCCACATACTATGTTTTCCATAATAGAAGTAGCATCAGCTGCCCTCTGGCCTGGGGAGGAAGCATCTGGGCAGCAGCATCTCCTCACCTGTGTGCCCCTCTCCTCGTCTTGGCCTTGAGCACCCGCTGGGGCCCTGGAGTCTTCTTAACACACCTCTAGAGATGCGTCCCCTTGGACTCCCAGGGATGACCAAACCTCAGGCTGACTCATGTGTTTTGCTCCCGGCTCCAGCCCCATCTGCAACATTGTCCTTCACTGTGCTAACCCCTTCCCCCTTCATTTCAACCAGGTTCTGTAGTTTCCTAGTTTTTGTAGCATATCCATGTTTCTTATTTCACGTGATCTTTCTCCGAAATCTAAAAAGGGAAAAGTTTCAACTTTTTCTATGTCATAAAGTAAAATCCCTGCATGGCAAAACATTGAAAATCAAAAAACAAAGATTAGAAAATGGCAATTGAGAAATGTGCAACATACATGACAGGGGGCCGAATTACCTAATCCATGCAGGGCTCAAAATCTGAAGTTAAAAAAAGTTGACAAACCCAATAGAAGAAGGATGATGTAAGCAACGTTACAAGAGACAAAAATTAGCAACAAACAGGGGAAATGTGGAACCTCACAGCTAATCAAAGAAAGGCAAACCAAAGCAATCATCAAGGGGATTTCTTACCTGGGAAATGGCCAAAAGGCCAACCCACAAGGTGAATGATTCCGAATTCATCCTCCAATGGGAGGATCAGGGATTGGAGAATGAGTGTCCGTGCACTGTTGTAAAAGCACCAAGAGATGCCCTTTCTGAAGGACAATTTGACGATATCTCGTGTATTTTTAAGTGCAAGGAGTCCTTGAGAAAGACTCTGGAATTTACACTGTAGGGATGTTTATGTCATTTCACCAAGATGATATATATGATGTTCACTGCAACGTTTTATTTTTGTTGTTGTTTTCAGCATGGCAAACAATACAAAAACAACAAACAAAAGAAAGACCCTGAAGCAAGCTACGTCTCTGGACGGGGATCCAATTACAAGGCACTTGTAAAAATGAAGAGGCTTGAAGAGAGATAAACAAAGCAGGAATCAAGTGGCACAACCAAGTTCTAGGTTAGCACTCAAAGAGCAGAAAAGTTGACTTAACTGCTGAAAGAACCACTGCACCCTGATCACGAATCTCCCCTGCCCAGAAACTCAGGCTCCTGAGCCAATGGTTAAGTGAGACTATGGGTGACTCTGTTCTCTCTTTATATTTCTGGGATCCTTTTAGTTTTCTATAATGGGCATGTCTTCTTTTAAATGAAGTTGTGCAGCATCCACATGCAAAGAACACGCCTGGATTTTATACATTACTCCACAGGCAGGAGCATTCTTCTATTTCTCCACACGAGGGCAGCATTCGCACAGTCAATTAGCAGGACCAAGCTTTTCAAGGTGTTGGGTCTGAAATTGAAGGCTGCTGTTCCGTGGTTGATACTGACATGCTGCTGGCCCACATCATTCATTAGATTGCTTCTTTCCCAGAAAAATTACTATATAGTCATTTGAAAAAACTGATATATAGGAGAAAAGACAAGTCACCTATGACCAGGGCAATCTGCCATTTATGCTCATATTTATACATGGGGTGAAAGAGAGGAAGCGACCTGGTTTTAAACAAAGGGTGCGCCCCCAATGCATTGTTTCCTAATCTCCCTTTCACATCAAATGTCTCTTGAGCATTTCTCTGTTTTCCTAAGTTCTCTGACAGGGTGGATTTTAAAGGCAGCCTCGTGTCCCAGCCTGTGAACTCACTGTACTGGGCTTACCTGACTTAAATTGGTCATTTCCGTGGTTTAGCTGTCTTTAAAGTAGCAAAGATTTCTCATGTATAAAATACACATGGAAAACTATATCGTCTCACCCTATTCATCACTACTTCGAGTGCTGATGAACTGGAGTATCATCTCTCAACTGAACAGGTGCCATTTAGCCTCATGATTGAGAGGTACCCCTGTTCATTGAGACCCAGTTCATTGCAACTGCTCTACGATTAGTATAAATTAACATAGAATTTCTACACATATACTATTGATTATTAACACATTTATTCCAGGAAAGGAGTGGCCAACTGGAAAGGAGGATCCCCTTCAGCTCCGCTGCCTAGTGCTGACTCACACTCCTGAATTACGTGTTTAAAATTCAGCCTGTGGGGACGGAGTCCATTCCCTCATGTCCTCCACGTGGTAGGAGGCTTGCCTCTCAGCATGTCCCAGGTTAAGCATCTTTTCAAGCTCAGTGGCAACACAGTTTGTCTTTTGTGAATTTCCCATGGGAAGCCATTGCTTATTATCAGCATGGGTTCTTTATCTCCTTCTTGTTGATCCGCAGATATTTTATTCCAGGTCTGATTCATGCAGGCTCTGTAGAGGAAGCACGTGGCGAGCACAAACCCTGCAATTAAGGGGAGCTTCCTGGGAGGACTAGTTACCAAGGAAGGAGAGATTGGGGGCAAGCTGGGCGGGAGGGTTCAGTGCCCAAACCAGGCAGAAGAGGGCGATGTTCAGCACCTCGGTCCTCAGGCAGCAAGGCCAGGGAGGGTGACCATTCTCCCTGGGTTCCTGGGCCTTTCTGCGTGGATGGTGGGCCAGCGAGCACCCTGAGGAGCTGGACGGAGGGGGCATAAGGAACAGAGAACTGGGGGCTCCCAGAGACCTCCAGGCCCCTCTGCCTTCTGCTTCCTGTGCTCCCCTTAAAGGGTGAAAGGCCCAGGGAGCCATCCCCTGGGCCTGGGGAATTTTGCTGCATCTCAGGAGGGCAGCCCCCAGCAGCCTCACAACAGCCGCCTCCTAACTCAGGGCTCCTCTGCTCTGCTGCGTGCCCTACACGTGCAGGTGGACAGCGTCATGGTCATGTGGCCATGGGGGACCTAGGCAGCTGCCCTCAAGTCCAGACTCTGTCCTGGCTGCTGCTTTGGCTGGAATGCAGTCTGTGTCTACACACTCGGGGGCCTCAGCCAGGACGTGCCCCCGACACCTGGGCTGGCGGACCCCTTAGCCTGCAGGAGGAGGCACTTCGCAGTTTGGGATGGGACAGGAGTGAGCAGAGCCCAGTTCAAGCCAGCTGTCCTCCCAGGAGCTAAGCTCTGGTGCAGGCGGGAGCCAGGGCCCTCAGCAAACCCCCTGCCTTCTCCTCTCCCCTGGGAGGCCCGCCTGGAACCAGGGGGTCGGGAGGGCCCACCTCGGCCATCCTGCTCCCGAGGGAATGGGGGATGGTGGGACCCGACAGGGCCCAGGAAGGCCATCGGGCACTGTGCATGGTTTGTGCTCTGTTCAGTTCTTCTCTCACCACGAGCCTTGTCTCTCCCTCCATAAGCTCGGTCTGTGTGATAGTGAGGTCTTGCTGTGTGTTCAGACTTGCTTTGAACATTCCTAACGAGGCAGAAGCTCAGACCTTCCGTCATGGGGAGTTGCTTCCCAGAGCAAGAGAAGGAGCTGGCTTTCCCTTCCCAAAACACGCCCAGCCCTGCAGGGATGGGGACCTGACCGACATCTGGGTTCCCTCGGGTACCAAGGAGGCTGAGGGAGGCTGGGGAGGCAAGCCCAAGCCTTCACCACAGGGGAGACCAAACGAAAGCAAACGCTCACAACTCAACAGGGGAAACCGCACCATCCAACCGGGAAGCAGGCAGGCGACACCAAGAGACATTTCACTCAAGAGGACAGACCGATGACAAACACATGGAATGACCGGCAACGTCACTGGCCGTGTGGGAAACACAAAAGAAAATCACAAGGACATGGCATCACACACCTGCTACAAAGGCCGAGATGAAAAACAAAACCCTGACAGCGCCAAGTGCTCAGGAGGATGCGGAGAAACCCAACCTTCCAACCATGAGGAGGAAACGAGAAGGGCACAGCCCCTGCAGAAGATGCTCTGGCGGGGTCTTAAAAACCTGACCATACACTCACCGTGTGCCCAGCAGCCCCAGCCTGGGGGGTCCCGAACCAGGCTGGTTTGCCCGACGACGCGCAGGAAAGCAAAACGCTGAGACGCCGAGGTTCGCAGCCAACACAGGGGTCCCTCCCAAAGCAGCCAAGCCAGGAGACAGGAAAACCGGCATCAGACCCACCTCCCCAGAGGCACGGGGGTAACGGATCAAGCAGCAGCGCGTTCTGAACCGTTGGTTGGAGAGCAGGGAGCGCGGAGAGCGCGAAGTCGAGAGTGATGCTGGGTAATGGTGGGGTCCCCTCGTCGTGCGCAGGCGTAACTAAGCTACAGGCCCTGCAAGGGCCAAAGGGCCCTCGCGCATGCCCAGTTGCAGGGGCCAGGACCCTCTCCCCCCTGAATTAAGCAGCTCAGCTCTAGCTAGACACAGCTGACTCCGAGTCCTGGCCAACGACTCAGGCAAAACTCTCATTGTCTAGGCTCCCTGCTGCCTGGAGAACATGCAAGGCTGTGTGAGCCACAATAAAAACGACCTGGATCGCTGAAGGCAGGTTACAGGGGAAGGGGAGTTAAGGCACAGTTACCCACAGGTTCCTGGACATTGATCCCAGAGAAAGGAAAACTTAGGTCCACCGAAAAACTGAACACACCCAAACTGTTCTCTGACCTATGCATAGTTAAACTCTCCTACATTTATACCATGGACTGTGACTTAGCAGTGAAAACAGCAACAGCAACACACCTGGATTCTCGACATTCCTCTCCAGGCAGAAGCATTCTTCGGTTTGTCCACAGGAGGGCAGCATGAGCACTGTCAAGAGCAAAAGCAATTTCAAGGTTCTGAAGTCTGTTCAGTGGATGATTCTGACATCCTTCCTGCACAAATTACTCATGAGATTGTTTACTTTTCAAATAAATGTCTATCTATTCATTGTAAAAACTGATAGAGAGGAGAACGGGCAGGTCACCTACAATCAGGGACAATCTGGCATTTATCTTCACCTGTATATATATGATGCAAAGAGGTAGCTACATTTTTGTATGTGTTTGTGTGGGTCTTTTTAGGGCCACACCCGCTGCATACGGAAGTTCCAGGCCGGAGGTCGAATCGCAGCTATAGCTGCCGGCCTGCACCACAGGCACAGCCACTCCAGATCTGAGCCGCATCTGAAGACTTCACCACAGGTCACGGAAATGCCAGATCCTTAACCCACTGTGCCTGGCCAGGACTGAACCCAAGTTCTCGAGCTCACAAGAGGCCACGAATCCCATTGTACCACAGCAGGAGATTCCACAATCAGTTTTAGAACATGTATTTTTTTTTTTCTAAAGTGTAGCTGATTTACAGTACTGTGTTAGTTTCAGGTGTACAGCAATGTATTCAGTTACACACATATATGTATATATTATTAATCTTTTATAATTCTCTTCCATTCTAGATTGTTGTAAGAAATGGAATAGTGCTCTCTGTGCCAGGCATCACATCCTTGTTGTTTATTGGATAAGGCGTAGTGTCTGTTCATCCCATAATCCTAATTCCCCTCCCTTTTTTTGCCCTTTGTTGACCATAGGATTTTTTTTCTGTCTGTGAGTCTGTCAGAGACACAGACTGCATTCCAGCCAAAGCAGCAGCCAGGGACATGTCTGGACTTGACGGCAGCTGCCTGGTTCCCAGAGGTCCAAGTGACCAGGGTGCTGTCCACCTGCCCGTGTAGGGGACCGAACAGAGCAGAGCAGCCCTGAGTTAGGAGGTGGCTGTCATCAGGCTGCTGGGGTCCGCCCTCCTCCCTCCTGAGGGTGAGGTGGTATCTCGAAACTGGAGGGAGAAAACCAAACGGAGGACCTCACACAACCATCCCATCAAGGTTCCCCCTGGGCTCCAGACACCAAAGAAATGGAAAAACCAGACTCCATCAGGGAGGACCAGTTAAACCTCAAAAGAAACAGAGCCAAAAGGACCGTTACAATTCACACTCAAGGACCTAAATGCTCCTTCCCTTTCCCAAGCCCTCGTCCCTCTTTTGATTAGGTCAGCATGGTCAAATAACATCTCAGGCCGGGACATGCGGCTGCCATTGAAAACCACCCTGTCAGAGAACTTAGCGAGACAGGGAAATTCTCAAGTGACTTTTGTTGTGAAAGGCAGATTAGGACGCAATTGTATGAGGGGTGCACACTTTGTTTAAAAACATGCAGCTGCCATTTCTCATCACATGGATAAATGTGAAGGTAAATGTCAGATTATTCTTCAGTATAGGTGACTTTTCTCCTCAGTATAACGTTTTACAAAGTATATTAATTTACCCGAAAAAAATAAACCATCTCATCAATACTTTGTGCAAGCAGCCTGTCAAAATCAACTACTCAACAATAGCCTTAATTTCAGACCTGGTACCTTGTAATTGTCCCTGCTATTGACGGTGCTCATGCTGCCCTCCTGTGGACAAACAGAAGAATGCTTCTGCATGGAGAGGAATGTGGAGAATCCAGGCGTGTTCTTTACATGGTGGTCCTACACAACCTCATTCCAAAGGAATACACGCTTGGAGTTCTTTTCTGGCTCAGTGGTCACGAACCTGACTGGCAGGCATGAGGAGGTGGGTTCGGTCCCTGGCCCCACTCAGTGGGTTCATGATCTGGGATTGCCTTGAGCTGTGGGGTAGGTAACAGACACAGTTAGGATCCCCTGTGGCTGGGTCTGCGGCACAGGCCTGCAGCTGCAGCTCTGATTTGACCCCTTCCCTGGGAACGTCCGTGTGTCACAGGGGCAGCCCTAAAAAGACAGCAATAACAAATAAACACCACCCTGTCTGAAGGGCAAATGGGGAACACTCAGGGGACATTTGACATGAAAGGTAGATGAGGTTATACTTGCACTGGGGGCACAGACTTTGGTGAAAGCCATGTAGCTTCTTTTCAGCCCCTGTGTAAATAGGAAGATCCATGCCAGATTGTCCCTGGTGACAGCTGACTTCTGTTTTCTCCTCTGTATCGGTGTTTACAATGTATGTAGAGGCATTTATCCGAAATAGGAACACGCTCAAGAATAATGTGCACAAGCAGCAAGACAGTATCAGCCTCTGAACAGCAGCCTTCCAGTTCAGACCCAACACTGGAAGCT
Source organism: Sus scrofa (assembly GCF_054392235.1). Classification (NCBI taxonomy): domain Eukaryota; kingdom Metazoa; phylum Chordata; class Mammalia; order Artiodactyla; family Suidae; genus Sus; species Sus scrofa. Next base: position 9,870,092 of record NC_139401.1, read on the forward strand.
GTTCTGGCCTTCACTGGGCGTATGCTGCCCTCCTGTGGACACATAGAAGAATGCTTCCATTGAAGTGTAATTGACAAAAGGCAGCATGTTTTTTGCATGTTCTTTAGGTATTCTTTCCAACAGCATTAAACATTAATCCTTGCTCACGATAGAAAGCTGAAAGAACCCCGGAAACTACAAAGAAAGAGAAAAGTTACCCAGCAGCTCCCTTTCCCATTGGCTCAGGAGCCTGAGTTCCTGGGCAGGGGAGATTGAAGATGAGGGTGCAGGCATTCTTTCAGCATCCAGTCAGCTTTTCTGCTGTGACAGGGCTCACCTAGACAGACCTTGCTTTTGCCTTTTCATTCCTGCTTTGTCTATCTCTTTTCAAGTGTCTTCATGTTTACAAGGACCTCGTAATTTGACTCCTCTTCAGACACTTTGCTTGTTTTCTGTTCTTTCTTTTGTGTGTTGCTTTTGTTGTGTTTGCTGTGATGAAAATAAATGTGGCCATGAACATCACGGGTTATCTTGGAGAATTTACAAAAAACTTCTACAATGTCAGCTCCAAACAGAGTCTTTCTCAAGGACTCTAGGCCTTTATGAATTTACCAGAGGGTGTCACATTGTGCCCAGACATTTGCTGGATATTTGTGTCGTTTGCATCCAGCCGCATAACTGAATTGGCTGCTGGGCTGGAGAGGGCCTTTCTTAGCTGTAGAAACACTTGAGCTGAACCCTGAGGTCCAGGCCTCTCTAGGACAGGTAGACCTCACTGCTCTGACTCCTGATTAGCGTCACCCTGGCCACAACTTCCAGAACAATCTTTTTAAAATTTGTCATTTCTATCAGCTTAAAGATATTGGAAGAGAGTTGATTTATAACAATGTTGTCTTAATTTCAGATTTAAGCACAGGGATTCTGTTTACGTACACATCTCTATCAATCCTTTTTACATTATTTTCCCATATAGTTTGTTACACAACATTGAGTAGGGTTTCTTGTGCACTACAGCAGGTCCTTGCTAGGTGTGTGTGTGTGTGTTTCCTTGTTCGGAATGCACCTGTGGCGTATGGAAGTTCCCAGGCTAAGAGCTGAGGAGCCACAGCTGCCAGCTTAAGCCACAGCTCCAGCCACACCAGATCCAAGCCACATCTATGAAGTTCACCACAGCTCATGGCAATCCTGGATCCCCGACACACTGAGCGAGGACAGGCATCGAACCCACATCCCCATGGATGCTAGAGGGAAAGATTCCAAGGAGTCCCAGGGGATCCCCCCACCATAGCTGTCGAGGTGAAATAGAGTAGTGTGTATATGTTCATCCCAAACCCCTCATTTCTCCCTCCCAATGCGTTTCCCCGTTGGAAGCCATTAGCTTGATTTGGAGATCTGTGAGTCGTCTTCTGTTTTGTCAGTAAGTCCTTTTGTATCAGTTGCTAAAAACCAATGTTCTTGGAGTCCAGTGGACTTATTACAATGTTGTGTGAGTTTCAGGTGTGCCACAAAGGGAGTCAGTTATACATAGGCATGTGCACATTTGTTTTCAGAAGATTTTCCCATATAGGCCATCCCCCTGTATCGGCTGTACACTGGGTCTTTGTGACTCAATCGGTTGTGTATATACAAGTGCGTATGTGCCAATCCCAACCTCCCAATGTATCCCTCCCCCGAGTGTTTCCCCTTTAGTGACCCTAAGTTAAGTTTCGAGAGCATCGAGTCTGTTTCAGTCTTGGGAAGAAGACCTTCTGTATCATTTTTCATGACAGTCCCCATGACTGGTGATGTCACGTGGTTCTTTGTCTTAGACGTTCTTCCCATAGTGTGATGATCCACTTGTATCACTTTCATCCGATTCCACATGCAAGTGATATCATCTGGTTTTGGTCTTTCTCTGAGCTACGTCACTGAGTATGATCATCTCCAGGTTCATCCATGTGGCTGAAAATGTCAATCTTTGGTTCCTTTTTCTGGTTGAGGAATATTTCATTGTCTAAGTTACTTCAGGAACAATCATATGGTACAAGTGGCAATGAAGAAGTTTAGAATATGGCCCATTCTTTTGGGGGATTGCCTCCAGTGCCATTATCCCCTAGAGGGGACGCCAAGGTCCATGGAGGCGCTGGGTTCCTGGGCCCGAGGGGGGAGCACCAGTCATTTGTGAAAGGCCCATAGGTGATTCAGAAATGGCCCCACCACACGAAGGCCAGGAAGCAGTCCATTAGAGATTCTGCTTCAGGAGTTCAGTGTTCCTTGAAGATAGATGTTATTGAATAATGTGGCTTTTAAAGCCACACCTCCGACCACAGTGAGGCTGTCACATGGAGAGATGATACTGTGGATCAATGCTACTCAAAGTAGTGATGCACAGGGTGGTGTGATGTAGCTTTTCACGTATATTCTATGCATGGGAAAGCTCTTCTACTTTCAAGGCCAGTGAACCACTGAAATGAGCGATTTAAACCAGGTCAGCACCATACAGTGAGTTCACAGGCTGGGACACGAGTGAGCTGCCTTTTAAATCCGCCCTGTCAGAGAACGTATGGACACAGGGAAATGCTCAAGAGAATTTTGATGTGAAGGGTAGATTAAGACACAATGGTATGAGAGGCACACAATTTGTTTAACAACATGTACCTTCTGGAGTTGCCATTTGTGACCCAGTGATAACAAACCAAGCTACAATCTGTGAGGATATGGGTTTGATCCCTGGCCTCCCTCAGTGGGATAAGGATCCAGCGTTGCTGTGAGCCCTGGTGTAGGTCCCAGATGCAGCTTTGGTCCTGCATCTCACATGCCACGGCTGTGGCTCTAAGAAAACAAAACAATAAAGGCTAAACACTAATGGACTTGGTCCTGGCCTTAGTGTGGTCGGGGTCATTTCCAAATCGTCTGTGGGGCTTTCACAAATGACAAGAGCTCCCCCATCAGCCCCAGCAAAGCACCCTGTCAATGACCGTGGCGTCCCCACTTGTCAATCACTGCATTAGAGGAATTCCCTGAAAAGAAGGAACCAGACTCAAAAACTCATCATTACCACTGTTACATAAGAGTGTTCCAGAAGGACACATATATAAGGGAATAATACTCAGTCGTGAAAAGAACAAAAAAATTTACATTTGTAGCAATATAGATGAAGCTATAAAGGATCAGAGTAAGCAAATCAGACAAAGACAAAAATGTATAGCTTCTATGTGGGCTCTAATTACAAGGGGATATGAAGTTGCTAAATTGTTAAACAGCATCTACACCTAAAAAGAGCCCACGTCCAGCCCAGCAGAAATTTCAATTATGCAGCTGGATACGAACTACACACAAATCCACCACTTTTCTAGGTACAACTGCACAAGATCTAGTATATGTATAAATGCATGGAGTCCTCGAGCAAGATTCTGTTTGGAAGTTACGCTGTAGAAATCTTTATGTAATTTCACCAAGATGATGTCTATGATGTTCATTGCAATATATACATGTACATTTTTTAGCACAGCAAACAAAACTAAAACAGAAGAGAAGAACTTGGAGCAAGCAAAGTCTCTCAACAGGGATGCAACTACTAGGTACCTGTAGAAATAAAGAGGCTCAAACAGAGATCAAAAAGCAGCAATCAAGCAGCACAACCACCGTCTAGGTTCGCACTCAAAGAGCAGAAATCTTGACTTACTACTGAAAGAATGCCTGCACCCTGATCCTTGATCTCCCCTGCCAAGGAACTCAGGTTCCTGAGCCACTGGCACAGGGAGATGATGGCTAACTTTCTTCTTTCTTTGTATTTTTCGGGGTCCTTTCAGTTTTCTATCATGAGCATGGGTTAATTTTTAATGCAGTTGTGTACTATCAACATGGAAAGAACCGCCTGGATTCTATAAATTCCTCTCCATGCAGACGCATTCTTCTACTTCTCCACACGAGGGCAGCAGAGGCACAGTCAATACTGGGAACAATGGCAAGGTCCTGGGTCTGAAATCCAAGGCTGCTGTTCAGAGGTTGATTTGGACATGCTGCTCACAGAAATTACTCATTAGTTTGTTTCTTTGCCGTATCAATGAATATGCATTCATTGTAAAAACTGCTCTAGAGGAGAAAAGACAAGTCTCATATAATCAGGGACAATCCAGCATTTATCTTCATATTTACACATGGGCTGAAAAGAAGAAGCTACATGGTTTTAAGCAAAGTGTGTGCTCCTCAGACAATTGTGTCTTAATCGACCTTTCACATCCAATGTCTCTTGAGCATTTCCTGTTTCCCTCATTTCTCTGAGAGGGTGCTTTTTGTTCATTTCATTGTCTTTTCAGGGCCCCACTCAGCACGTGTGGAAATTTCCAGTATAGTGGGTCAAATCAGAGCTACACATGCAGGCCTCCACCACAGCCACACCAACTCCACATTCCAGCCGTGTCTAAAACCTACACCACAGCTCAAGGCAATGCCGCATGCTCACCCCACTGAGGGGGGCCAGGGATCAAACCTGTGTCCTCATGCATACTAGTCGGGTTTGTTCACCACTGAGCCACGACGGGAACTCCAGCGTGTATTATTTATTTATTTTTGTCTTTTTAGGGCCACACCCACGGCATATTTAAGTTCCAAGGCTAGGGGTCGAATTGGAGCTGGAGCTGCCGGCCTACACCACAGCCTCAGCAACACTAAATCTGATCCACATCTGCCAACTACGCCCCAGCTTGTGGCAACACCAGACCCTAAACCCACTGAGCAAGCACAGAGATTCGACCCATTTCCTCAGAGACGCTGTGTCGGAGACTTTATCCACTGAGCCACAATGGGAACTTCCTTAGTTGTTCATGAAGATAATTGGAATTGCTGTGTGATGTCCCATTAGAAGGATATAAAGTGGGTAACTGTACATATTCTCTAAGCGCGTCCCCCCTCCCACCACGCTTTGTCCCACTTGTAACCCAGTGATAAGTTCAGTGGGCATGTGTTTCACTGACGTCTCTGCACATCCCTCTGCTCCCTTCCTTGAAAGACAGTGAGCAAAGGATATCCCTGGAGTTTCACCTTGTATGTAAAATCGAGTCCTCGGGGATGGCTAGGTGACAGACAGAAGCCCCATGGGAAGCTGGCCCCATCTGAGCAGGCCAGTTTCTGACAAATGAGGAGTGATCTTACCCGGTCCATCCTACCTGACTCATGGTACCGTGTGTACCCAAGACTCAAGTGGAAGGAGGTCATTCCCCGTGAATGAGGGTGTCTCTGCTAATGTGTTCCTCGTCCGTGGTCTTTCACAAATAAATCCCCCCCAGTGGCTGCCCCTTCTGCGAACACCTGCATGTGCACATTGCCACTGCTTCAGAAATGGCATTAACTCCAGGTGAGATGGGTTAGGTACCATTTCTGGGCAACAAGAGAAAGGGATTAGGGGGCATGTCTGAAACGCTCACAAAGATCTGAAAAGTGAACTCGGGCTCCATGTCTTTTTATTTCAGAATAAATAAAGCTGAGAGACAAAGAGGAGCTCCGAGGAAGAAAGGAAACCGCAGGCAGTGCCCTGATCGAGAGGAAAAGGGCCACTGCCATGGCGTCTGTGACCTAGCAACTCGGAACACTGGAGATGCGGACAATGGGAAGGAGAATGTGGAATCAGCGGAAGGCTGAGGACAGGACCTGGGACTCAAAGGCCAGGTTCACAGTGTGGCTGAGAACTCAGCTCTGTCCACACTGAGGAGCCAGGCGCTGAGAGGCGAAGATGTTGGACGGGGGACCTGAGATCCATGGTAAGTGTTCCTTGCCATGTGGCCTTCCTTCGCCCCCGACGCTCCTTCCTCTGCAGATGGGTTAGTAGAGGCTCTGCCTTCTTTGTTCTCTGTGTGTTTTTTTGAGGTGGTTAAATAGACAACGTTCATTATTTTACCTTTTTAAATACACTACTCCGTGGCATTAGGGACATTCACGATGTCGCCCAGCGGGCAACATCATCCATCTCCCTAAAGGGAAACCTTTGTCTCAGATGAACACTAACTACCCATGCCACCCTCTCCCGGGCCCTGGTAACACTAACTACCCATGCCTTCCTCCCCACTGAACACTAACTACCCATGCCTCCCTCCTCCAGGCCTTGGGCTAAATGTCCATTCCTCCCTCCCTGGGCTATGAATCTGACCCCTCGAGGTTCTGAATAGAAGTGGGAGCATATGCTATTTGTCTCTCTCTGTAATGGGCTTATTTCCCTCAGCAGAACTAGTCTTTAAGGCTCATCCCTACTGCAGCCTGGGACAGAATCTCCTTCCATTCTAAGACTGAAAAGTACTCCAAGGAATGGAGAGACCACACTTTGTCTATCCCTTCATCCATGGATGGAGAATTGGGTGCTTCCATATCTCCCTCTCAGGAATCATGCTGATAGGAGCATGGGTGCAAAAGTGCCTGTTTGATTCCCTGCCTTTCCTGTTGTGTAGAAATAGGCAGAAGTGAAATTGCTGGATCATTCGGTAAGTCTAGGTTTTTTGAGGAATGGTCGTTCTTCACGGTGGCTGTACCAGTTTCTAGTCCCACCAGCAAAGCTCAAGGGTCCTGGTTGCTCCACATCCTGGCCAACACTTGCTATTTCCTGTTTTGATTTCTTTTGTCTTACATTAGCCAACCTCTTGAGTTTCAGTTGGGTCTAAGATCTTTTTTGCCAGGTTGAGTGAAAACAAAACAGAAGACTCTGACACAGATACTGAAGATAAAGAGACCAATGCAACCGTTCATGTACCTAGAACTCAACCTGTAAAACACAGTCCTTTGTTTTCCTCACATTTGGCTTTTCCTTCTATGGCTATTGAGCTACTTCCCTGGGCCAGGCCTGGGCTCCTCTCACATCTGCTAAGGGTCATGGTGAATGAATTACTTTCATGCCCACAACACACAAGTGTATTTACACACCAGAATCCACCCTCCATTGCTTCACTTGAATGAAGTCTTTCTTCTTTCGAAGAATCATGCCCATGACCAATATCTACTGAAAGGCCAAACATCCATAAAAGAAATAATCCGAGGTTGTGAACACAGTGTTGAGCCATGAAGCCAGTCACACTCAGACGCCTACTGCCCAATCCCTTTCTTGAAAAGCAGACAGAGGTGAACTCTGTTTGGGCTGCATTCTGAGCTGGAAAAGTCTCAGGACAAATAAGGAAGAGGTGATACTGTGTCTCCTCAGCCGAGCACTGGCTGTGTGGGTACTGGCCCCGGGGTGACTCACTGAGCTCTCTACTTAGATTAGGGGCTCTTTTCCATCAGTATGTGGTTCTTCATGATACAAATAGCTTTCCAAACCTACAACCCCTCTCAGCATATAGAACCCCACCCCCAGTTCTATTCATGTCCCTGATTATGTTATACAGACAAGTTTCTTGCAATGGGCTGTTTGTACTTGATGTATGGTGACCGTCTTTCTTCTGGTCACATTTTGCATTTCATCACCAACTAGGATGGCCATCATCAAAAAGACTAAAAACATCCAAACGTTGGACAAGATATGGAGAAACTGGGAGGGTCACCCATTGCTGGTGGGAATGTAAAATGGTACAGCCACGCAGGGAAACAGTTTCGAGCTTTCTCAAAAGTTCAACTTCCACTTGCCATACGATCCACTCATCCCTGCCCTGGGTGTCCACATGCGAGACATGAGAACATGGGCCCAGCCAACGTTTTATTAAAGTCTGTTTTTAGCAACATTGTTCACAACAGCCAAAACTTGGAACCAATCCAAATGTCCAAACACTGAGGAATGAATCACCAAATGGAGGTCCCGCCATACAACTGAATGCTCCTCTGCAGACACAGCAACATAGCACTCACATGCTCCAAATAGGAAGGACCTTGAGAAGAGCCAGACACAACACACCACACTGTGGACGCTGCCATTACATTGTGAATGTTGGCACAGAGCTCCCTTGTGTGGAATGAGCATAAATGATGGTCACCAAGCCCTCTGGGGGGACTGGCAGGTGTTTCCCCATTTTTCCATAGTCTCAATAGTGCTGACCCTCTCTGTGACTAAATGTTTATGGCCAGTCTCGATGAGATGTGTGCACAAATGCCCCAAAGTGGAACTGCCTCTTTGAAGGTCTTTGCATTGTAAGGCTTCAGTCCATAATGCCAGCTGGCCCCTCACATCTTTGCGTGCCTTCTGCCCCCACCCCCATCCCCGCAGAGGTCTCTGTCCCCAGGTAACAGCCGTCTCACAAGCATAACGCCTCCCTCTGAGCAAAGCACCTCTCTCTCTGAGCATAGCGCTTCACTCTCAACATAGGGCCTCCCTCTCAGGATAGTGCTTTCCCCACTACTTGTACCCCCAGCATGGGGCTTGCCTCCCAGCATAGCACCTCCCCTGCAGCTGAGAACCTCCCTCTCAGCAGAGCACTACTCACCCCAGAGGTCTGTTCCAGGCACCAGGGGCCCAGTCTCCTGATGGATGCCCTGTGTTCCTTTGCAGTTCCCCAGGGAGCATGGCCACCATGCCCTTGTTCAATGGAAGCCCTAAATGGCAGCTGGCAGGGTTCATGGTGGCCACCATCGGATGGATCCTTGGCACCAGGTCCATGGGCCTGGTGGAGTGGCGAGTGTGGTATGTCAACAACACCTCGCTCTTACCCTCCGGCCTAGCCTGCGTGGGAGTGTGGAGAGCCTGCAGCTTCCATCACCTCAATGGCATCAACAGAACCAGCGTGTGTCACCATTACAACCATCACGATACTTACATCCCACATGATATCCGTGTTGCCCAAAACTTCCTGATAGTTGTGAGCATTCTAGGGCTTTTCGGCAAAGCTGCCATCGTCTTTGCGCTTAGGAATGTGTACCTGAGAAGAGGGCAGAAGAACCTGTAATCCATTTGCTGTTGCAGGAATGCTGAACATAGCTGCTGGTGCCTGGATCCTAGCTGCTGTGGTCTGGAACCACCAGTCTGTCAAGGACGCGCCACCTTCTTTCCCACCATCTTTCAATGTACCCTTCAAGCCGGACTCCCAGGAAGTCGGCGGGGCTGCTCTCATGGCCTGTCTGAGTTCCTTTGCACTCTTGGTTGGTGGGCTGGTTTGCCTCTCTTACAAATACTCGCTAGAGAGTCGAATGAACCCCGCATCTTCATACGCAGAAAATTCCTCGTTGCACTGGCTTTCCAAACCCCACATTACCAGGCTTCATACGAAGGATTACATCAGGATGCTGTGTCACCGACTTGGAAGGACTCTAGGCCACGCCAAAGGTAATTTGGGCTGACAATGGCTGTTACCCTCTGTGGCTGCGTTTGAATCACTCATTGCCTAGTCGAATACACAAAATCCCATTAAAAATCTTACCTACTTGCCAGCGGGTCTTATAGGATCTGCACTTTAATGACTGTCAATTAAATCGTCCATATTCTCAACCTCGTGTGGACAGGGGTTTCAGAGAGTCTCACATCTCCCTCTTAAACTTCTGCTAAAAACACCCAACCTTCTTTCTTACAGCCTGGTAATCACCTGTATCATGTCAGACTGTCCAAGATGTGCACAGGGAGAAGAGTACATGCAACCACTCCCCCACTTTACTACCAGACTCAAAAGGTAGCAAGATTCTGCCACACTAGCTTTATCTCTCCCTTCCCCTGTTTGCTTTTTTATTTATTTATTTATTGTTTAGGGCCACACCTACAACATATGGAAGTTCTCAGGCTAGGGGTCCAATCAGACCTGCCGTTGCCAGCCTACACCAGAGCCTGTAGCAACCCCGGATCCTTAACCCATGGATTGAGGCCTGGGATTGAACCCAAATGCTCATGGACCCTAACTATACTGGGTTCTTTACCTGCTGAGCCATACCGGGGACTCCTTCCCCTCTTTGAACCTCTTTTTCTTTTTCCACCCGATTTTAAAGCAAACCCCAGGCATCAGGCTCCCTGATATCCCCCAACAGTGATTCAATATTACTAACAAATGGGCATTTCCTCACAGAGCCATATTCTACCTGAAAAACATTAAGAATCATTCCTGTGATCAAATACTTAGAAATGTTTAATGCCTCAAAAATAACTCTGTGCTTCTGGTTTTTTTTTTTTCCCCACACAAGGCACTCACACTGCCTCTCAGGTCTTCATGTAAAGCACTCTGCCTACTACGCCCTCCCTGCCCGCTAAGAAAAGGACTCTGACTTGAAAGTGGCTCAACTGTCCTTGCATTAAAGGTGTTCCTTCTCCAGGCTTCACTTTCCTTAAGGGCCGAGAGCGGGCAGCAAGGGGAGTGCTTTATAGTCTAGGTCAGCTCTTTGAGAGTATGTCAGAGGTGGCGCCCTGTACTTCATCCTGAGTGCATGCCACCAGGCAGCACACATGACGAGTCCTTTATTCATGATGCCAAGATGGATGAATGGAGCACGAGAGAATAGCTGGATCCCTTTCCTACATTTCAGCACCCGTCCAGTTCGCCGTTTCATCTACTGATTGCCTTTGCTTGAATCATTTCTTGCACTAAGGATTACAAGTGGTGACTTCATTATATGACCATTCTTGCCATGTTTGTTAGCTGGGATGCTTTTGTATAGAACTTTCCCTCCTCGGAGTTCCCGCCGTGTTCGATCCCTGGCCCAGTGCAGTGGGTTAAGGATCCACTGTTCCCGCAGCTGCAGCCTAGATGGCAGCTGCAAATCAGATTTGATCCCTGGCCTGGGAAACTCAAGATGCCTTGGCTGCGGCCAGAAAAAAAACAAAAACAAAACCTCCCCCTCAGGAAGTATGGCTACTTGGTTACTAATCCAAATAAATAAATAAATAAAAACTAACGGCTTCATTTCCCCCCTCATGTTGTTAAATTTCTAGAGAAATAACAAGAGAGGATGCCCTAAATAGATTTGGTGTTGACCAACGCATTTTTTAAAAAGTTTCCCCTGTCTCACTTTTCCATTTTTGAGTATCAGCTCTTGATTATGAGTTCAAGATCATGTCCATGTTTTATTCTAGAAGTTTTCAGTTGCATTCCAAAGTCAGTGATTATCTCAGCTTCCAGAACTGTCAATATTTTAAGGTAACCATATTATCCCACCAAAAAATTCCACCAGTTCCTATTGCATTCAAATACCTAGTCAGTGTTCAAATTTCCCTAATTGTCTCATCAATGTTTTTGACCGAACTTGGGGGTTCCTACATATTCACAGTGTTTCACTTCATTGAACTCACTGTTCCTTTTATGATCGATTGTGCCCTCCCAGGCAACAGAGCCATAGGGACACCTGTCCCCTGATACACTCTTGGTAGTCAGATTGTTTTTTAATGCACCCTTATCCCAGAAAATCTTAACCGACTGTTTACCTCAACTCTTCACTTAATAAAATTCATTCCATGAACATCATTTTCCTGAAGAGGAAAGTCATAGAGAAAACGACCTACCAATACAATTAACACCTACGTCTGTCAAATGCTAGATGTTGAGATGAAAGCATATTTACTCTACATCTAACTACCTTTTATACCAGTGGTTCTGACCACTTGCAAATGCTCCCCAGTCTAGTTCCCATATATACAAACTTTTGCACAGGTTCAGAACTGTCTTCATCTACACATGGATCTCATTTTCAAAAGAAATGACAATTTCCAAAAATGGATTTGCCGTTTCATGAACATGCTCATAATTCTCAGTTTATTTTTTAAACAAGTTAACTGCACTAGGTAAATACATACCTAGACTTGAAATTAAGTACAGATATAATCTGCTTAGGATCATTTCATTAACGAGCTGGGAGGGATAGGTTCTGCTTTGAAAGTTTAAGAAAAAAAATGCATGTTTAATAAGTGAAATCATGGCTAAAAGACATTTTCCTTTCAAGAAACATGACTAGAAAGCATGTTAATATTGGAAAGGTAGATAACCAAGAAGGCCCTACTGGACAGCACAGGGACCTATACTCAGTCGTCTGTAATAGCCGACAAGGGAGAGGAATCTGAAAAACGTATGTATCTAGACAGATAGATAGATAGACAGACAGACAATCTCTGAATCTCTTTGCTCTACACCTGAAACCAACACAACATTGTCAGTCAACTCTATACTTCCATTGCTAAAAAAAAATTTAAGACTTTCAAAAGGGGAGTTCCTGTCATGGATCAGCAAAAGAAAATCTGACTATTCCCATGACGACACAGGTTCCATCCCTGGCCTCAATCAGTGGGTTACGGATGCGGCGTTGCCGTGAGTAGTGGCGTAGTTAACAGATGTGACTCGGATCCCACAATGCTGTGGCTGTGGTGTAGGCAGGTGGCTGCAGCACCCATTGTACCCCTAGCCTGGGAACCTCCATATGCAGTGGGTGCGGCCCTAAAAAATAAGACAAAGAAAGAAAGAAAGAAAGAAAGAAAGAAAGAAAAAAAGAAAAAGATTTCAAAGGGAATGATTTTACTGCAGAAAAACTATCTTGGGAGCAAAGCAAATTCTACACGCAGGAAGATCATGTAGCCATTATTGCGTCCAGAATCCTAAGACATGAAGCCTGTCAAGGGCCGGCAATCGGTTGGCATGTATGTTTCTTGAACCTCTTCCACTTCTGAGAGCTTGCCATCATTTTGCAGAAGCTCATGAGTGGCTGAAAAAGAACATGGTAGTGTTTGGATCTCACTTCTAACTTATCTTCAGTATTTTCTTTACTATGTTTGAAACTCCACACTGTATATCTTAATAAGTTTTTTCCTAACTTTCCAATTCTCTGAGATTTATATATCAGGAAATTTTTGCCCACTGAAAATCCACGTGGTGACAGTGTGCTCAACATGCACCGGTTCTCTTCCTCCTCCTGGAACCCAGAATGGCTCTTCGGTAACCGATTCTCTGACCATGCCCATCCATTACGTAATGCTTCCTGGAGTTCCCTGGTGGCTCAGTGGGTTAAGGACCTGGTGTTGTCACTGCCAGGGTGCGACTTCAATCCCTGGCCCAAGAACTGATGCATGCAGTGGAGGTGGCAAAGAGAACACGCTTCCTATGACCCACAGTCAGTCTTATCTCCATGGCCTACGCAGCGGGAGTGGTGGGGGTTTCCCTTAGTCTTTTTTGTTTTGTTATCACAGATACTTTCACAAAAAATCATACTTTAATAACAATTTTTAAATATAATTCATAATTCATACACCGTATAATGCACCCTCTCACATGTCCCAGTGGCTGAGTACATCCACATGGGTGTACAGCCATTACAACTCTCTTAGGACATTTCATCAGGCCAAAAAGAAATCCCATGAGCAGTCTCCATTCGTCTCTGAGGCTTTCTTGCTTGTCACTCAAGAGGATGCAGCAGGTGCACCTTGTACATGTCAGAACACTGACCTTCAACCAGCCAGGCCATTCCTTCAGGGAACCCTAGACATGGGCATGGAATTTAGAAACCACGATTTGGGCACTGGTGCTGCTCGTTCTACTGTGACAACTATTTTAGTGGCTAGAACTAGGAAACATACAATTTCAAGCAGAAAAACAATTGGAGTTCCTGTCGTGGCACTGTGGGTTAAGAATCCAACTGCAGCAGCTCAGGTCACTGCAGAGGTATGGGTTTGGTCCCCAGCCCAGCACAGTGGGTTAAGGGATCCCGCATATCCACAGCTGTGGCGGTTCGGATTCAAGCCCTGGCCCAGGAACTTCTCTAGGCTGTGGCATGGTCATAAAAAAAAGAAGACAATATCAAACTTTTTTTTTCTTTTTATGGCCACACCTGTGGCATATGGAAGTTCAGGCTAAGGGTTGAATCAGAGATGCAGCTCAACCTGAGTCAGCTTATGCCACAGCCACAGCAACACCGGATCTGAGCCACTTCTGCGACATGCTCTGCAGATTGGGGCACCACCAGATCCTTAACCCAGTGAGCAACAGAGACAAGGTTGGGTCTGAACCCACTAAACCACAATGGGCACTCCGATAGAAAACCTTTCTTTATTTAAAAGGCCTAAAAAAGGACACTTCCAGTCCAACAGAAACTTCAGCCATGCAGCTAGATACTAACTACATGAAAATCCACCACCTCTCTTGTACCTACAGTAGGGACTTAGCAATCAGAATCCAAACACAGTCCTCACATAAAAACAGCCAGCTCTCCACTCCCTGGCAGTGAGCTCCATATGTATGAAAAGGGCAGAGACCTGTGTGAGGAAACCCCCGACTTTCCTAAGAGCCAAAAACAGTCCATCCTCCAGGGTGGGGAGGCTCCCAGTCACAAAGTCTTGGAACTTTCTGGGTTCATGTGTTGGCTTCATGCGATTCGAAGCACAGTGCTTACACTACAACAGTAAATGGGAAAAAAGGGGGTGTTAAAAACCAATACATATCAAGATTGGTGTGTAAAATATATACAAAGAATACCTCTATAAACAACACGGCTGGCAAGTTGAGGGTGAGCTTGCTGAAACACTCAAGAAGGCACCTGCTGATGTAGGCAGTATACTACAAAAGGCATCAAGGGCCAGGATGGACTGACGGATGGAGAGAGGGATGGACTAATGGATGGACATGTGAAAAGGAAAGAGCGTCACATGGTTATGGCAGAGTCTTGGTGGGTTGGCTCTAAAATCTTTTCCACCTTGTTGAATATTTGGAGATTGTCATAACAAAATGCTGGGGAAAACACAGAGCAAAGACCAACACAACCTGAAACGCATATGAAGTATAATTCCAACTTTAAAAATATGAGCTGAAAAAAGATGGGGAAGAAATAGGCTACAATATTAACTCTGGTGTAATTAAATGGGGTATTTATTTACTTTTTCATTCTCCATGCACTGACCACGGTCTTTGTTTCCAGGATCCACTCACTACGTTTTCCATAATACAAGTAGCATCAGCTGCCCTCTGGCCTGGGCAGGAAGCATCTGGGCAGCAGCATCTCCCCACCTGTGCTCCCCTCTCCTCACCTTGGCCTTGAGCACCTGCTGGGGCCCTTGAGTCCTCACCACACACCTCTAGAGATGTGTCCCCTTGGCTTCCCAGGGGTGACCAAACCTCAGGCTGACTCATGTGTTTTGTTCCCATGTGCAGCCCCATCTGCAACTTTGCCCTTCAATGTGCTAACACCTCCCCTCTTCATTCAACCAGGCTCTCTGGCTTCCTACTCTTTGTCAGTTATCTAAATTTAATGCTTCAAGTGATCTTTCTCCAGATGCTAAAAAGGGAATATTTTCAATTTATTTCTATCTAACAACGTAAAATCCCTGCATGGCAAAACCTTTAAAAGCAAGAAACAGGGACTAAAAATGACACCTGAGGAATTTGCAACATACATGACAAAGGGCCGATTTACCTAATTTATGCAGAGCTCAAAATCTACAGTTTAAAATAAATCTGACAAACCCAACAGAAGATAGATGAAGTGAGGAAAGGCACAAAGAGACAGACATTACCAACAAACAGGGGAAAATGTGGAACCTCACTGGTAATAAAAGACTTTTAAGCCCAAACAATAGTGCAGTATGATTTCTTACCTGACATATTGTCAAACATTCAATCCACAAGTTGAATGATACCAAATTCATCCTGCAAAGTGTGGATCAGGGATTGGAGAATGAGTGCCTATGCACTGTTGTAAAAGTTTCAAGAGATGCACCTTTCTGAAGGACAATTTGACAATATCTAGTACATTATCAAGTGTATGGGGTCCTTGAGCAGGACTCTGTTTGGAAGGTACATTGTAGAAACATTTCTGTAATTTCACAAGATGATATATATGATGTTCATTGCAATATATATATATATATATTTTGCACAGCAAAAACAAAACAAAAC
This sequence comes from Sus scrofa, assembly GCF_054392235.1. NCBI lineage: Eukaryota > Metazoa > Chordata > Mammalia > Artiodactyla > Suidae > Sus > Sus scrofa. The sequence continues at coordinate 9,885,805 of NC_139401.1, forward strand.
AAAACAAAACAAAACAAAACAAAAAAACAGAAAACAAACCAAAAAAGAATCCCAAAGCAAGCAAAGTCTCTGAACAGGGGTCAAATTACAAGGCACTTGTAAAATAAAGAGGCTTGAAGAGAGACAAACAAAGAGGATCAAACAGCAAAACCGAGGTTAGGTGAGCACTCAAAGAGCAGAAAAGCTGACTGGATGCTGAAAGAATGCCTGCACCCTCATCTTTTATCTCCCTGCCCAGGAACTCAGGCTCCTGACCCAATGGTAACGTGAGATTATGTGGAATTTTTTCTTTCTTTGTCGTTGCCGGAGTCCTTTCAGTTTTCATAACGAGCATGGATTAGTTTTTAATGCAGTTTTAAAGACTACTTAAAGAACAGGTAAAGAACACATCTGCATTTTATCCATCACTCCACAAGCAGAAGCATTCTTCTATTTGTCCACAGGAGGGCAGCATAAGCACAGTGAATAACAAAAACATCTTCAAGGGATGGGGTCTGAAATTAAAGGCTGCTGTTCAGAGGTCTATTGTTACATGCGGCTTGTACAAATTATTGAGGAGACTGTTCATTTTTCGGATAAATGACAATACATACACTGTCAAAACTTTATAGAGGACAAGGGAGAAGTCACCTATAACCAGCGACAATCTGGCATTTATCTTCACATTGACACATGGGTTGAAAAGAGGAAGTCATATGTTTTTCAACAAAGTGTGCACCCCCAAGGCAACTGTTTCCTCATCTACCTTTCATAGCAAATGTCTCTTGAGCGTCTCCTTGTTTTCCTAATTTCTCTGACAGGGTGTTTTTTAGATTTATTTTTGTCTTTTTAGGGCCACACCTGTGACATATGGAAGTTCCCAGGCTAGGGGTTAAAATCAAAGCTACAGCTGCAGGCTTCTACTGCTGCCACAGCAAAGGGGACCCGGCACGGGTCTGTAACCTACACCACAGCTCAAGGCAATCCCAGATCCTTCACCCTCTGAGTGGGGCCAGGAATCGAACCCACTTCCTCATGCATACTAGTCAGGTTTATTACTGCTGAGCCAGAACAGAACTCCAAGCAGCAGCACTTTTAATGAGGTTGTGTTGAATCAATATGCAAAGACCATGCCTGGATTTTATAAATTCCTCTCCATGCAGACGCATTCTTCTATTTCTCCACAGGAGGGCAGCATAAGCACATTCCATAAGAGGAACACTTTCAAAACTTTGGCTCTGAAATTGGACATTGCTCTTCACTTATTATCTGCTTGGGCTTGGAACCTGTGCTGCTGTGGCTGTGGCATTGGCTGGCAGTTGTAGCTCCAATTCGAACCCTAGCCTGGGAACTTCTATATGACACAGGTGCAGCCCTCAAAAGAAAAAAAAATAGAAAAAGAAAAAGAAAAAAACAGAAAAGAAATGAAACCATAAAGGTAATCGGAAGACAACCTTCAGATTGGAAGAACATAGCTGCCAACTATTCGACCAATGAGGGCTTAATTTCCAGAATATACAAACAGCTCATACAACTCAAAATCAGAAAAGTAACCAATTCAATCCAACGATGGGCAGAAGAAACAAACATTCCTACCAAGAAGACAGATGGCCAACAGACACGTGAAAAGATGCCCATCTCAATAGTCCAGTTGCTATCAAGTCAAGACACTGCCCTGGCTCCTGCCTTTGGTTGGAATATACTCTGTGTCTCAGAGAAGGAGACTCACAGGCATAGGAAACCAACTATGGTTACCAAAGGGCACGGCAAGGGAGGGAAATTAGGAATATCAGATTCACAGATACTACCGCATATAAACATATATACAAGGACTTACTGGACAGCACAGAGAGCAATACTACATATCTTATAATAACTTAGAATGGAAAAGGATTGAAAAAAATTGATATTTATACCCATATGTATATAACTGAATCAACTTGCTGTACACCTGAAACTAACACAATACTGCAAATCAAGTCTACTTCAAGAAAAATACGTCGGAAAGCTAACTGTGGTGATGGTTTATTCTGAGTATCCTAAAAATTATTGAATTCTCCAATTTAAATGGGTGAATTTTACTGTACATACATTTTAATTTCAATAAAGTTGGTATCTCCGATTAGACGCCTAGCCTGGGAACCTCCATATGCTATGCATACGGCCCTAGAAAAAAAATAAAGATGTTCTATCTATCTCCCGAGATGCACAGCATTATACCATCAATCCCTGGTAAGCACCCTGGAAACTCAGAAACAAAAGACACTTTATTCAGTAACATCTTCTTGAGCAGCAGGATCAAGACGGTGGAGGAGTAAGACGTGGTGCTCACCTTCTCCCACAAACACATCAGAAAAAACCCATCTACAGGGAGAACAACTGGCACAGAACAGCTACTGAATGCAGGTAGCAGACATCAAATCTCCAAGAAGGGCAAGAAACTCTCTACATTACTGGGTAGAACAAAAGGAAAAAAGAAAGAGAGAGGAGAACAAAAGAAGAATCAGGCAGGGGCCAGCACTCCTGAGAGGGAGCTGTGAAAGAGGAAAGAAACCCATAGCCTGGGGGACCACCTGATTAATGGGGAAAGCAGCCAAGCTGGAGGAGAAGCTCTAAGGCCAAGAGAAGAGCTCAGCAGCCAGACTCGGGAGGGCAAAGCAGAAAGAAAGTCACACAGACCATGGCTACCACCTCCTGGGACACCACAACCTGAGACACCAGGGCAAGGGCTGAGAGCTGAGACTCAGGCTCCAGAGGCCAGTTCCAGGGAGAGGACTGGGGTTGGCTGTGTGGGGACAGCCTGAGGGGCTAGGGAACGGTGCTCCATAGGCTGGGGAGCAGAGCACCACAGCCGAGGCATCCCGGGAGGAGGTCTGGGCCCACGGGACAAGCTAGGTGCCACCATTGGGGAGGGCAAGAGGAACAGGGGTGGGACTGGCACGGGAATCTCTTTCTCTGTGCCTGTGTGGTCTCTTGTGTGGAATGACATCTCCTGCACAGGCTATGGGTGGTGGGGGAAACTTGCCACAGCCATCTCAGACTCCACAGGCGGGTATGGCCTTCCACTACTTGGGGTCCATCAACAGGCACCACCTGCAGCCCCAGTCACCTCAGGGGTCATGGCAACTGAGGGCCACCCATTGCCCTCACTTCCCTGGGAGTACACACCGATCTTGTGGTGGCCACTGCCAAAGACTCTAGGCACGGCCTCCACCTCCCTGAGGGTCACCGCCACTTCCCAGGGCACTGCATCCAGGAGCAGCCTGTGCCATTTCCCTGTGGGTCCTGGCCACTGTGAAGGGCCCAGCAACCAGGCACTGGCTGTAGCCATTGTCTGTTGCCTCCATCTTCCCGGAAGCAAGCACAGGCCTTACACTGGACCAGCCCCTATGGAAAGCAAGCATCCAAACCGAAATCAGCACAAACATCCAAAATAATAATAATAATAGGCCCTCTAAACTTCCCAGGGGCACTCTGGCATATACATAGCCCTTCAAAGGTACAGTAGTTGTTTATCCTAAACTCACAATATAAGAAAAATATAAGTGAAATGAAGACGCTCAGGAATCATTCCAGGTTAAAAGAAGAATTCCCCTGAAGGAGCAAACAATGAAATGGACTCTGCAGTCTCATAGACATCAAGTTCAAAAGGGAAATAGAGAAAATTCTGTAGGAACTAAGAGTGTATATGAACATTAATGCAGATTACATTAGAGCAGAACTAGGAAATACAAGAACGTGCCACAAAAAAATAGAAAATTCATATACAGAGGAGTTCCTGTCATGGCTCAGTGGTTAATAAACCCGAACCGCAACCATGAGCATGCGGGTTCCATCCCTGGGCTCCATCCGTGGGTTAGGAACTGGTGCTACTCTGGCTGTGGTGTAGGCCAGTGGCTATAGGTCTGATTCGACCCCTAGTCTGGGACCCACCATATGCTGTGGGGGGCAGCCCTAAAAAGAAAAAAAAATTCATATGCAGAGATACAAGCTGAGTTAAAAGCTTTGAAGAGCCAAATGAATAATGCAGAGGAAGGAATAAGTGACTTGGAAGGTAGAATAATGGAAATCACCCAATCAGGACAGCAAGAGGAAAACTAATAGAAAAAACATGAAAGCAATATAAGAGGTGTATGGCATGATATGAAGTAGGCCAATCTATGTATAATAGGGATTCCAAAAGGAGAAAGGAAAAAAAAGGGGGATTGAAAATATATTTGAAGCAATGATGGCTGAAAACTTTGCAAAGGAAAGGAAAACACATATCAAGATGAAGGAAGGGCAGAGGGCCCCAAACAAGTTCAACCTAAAGAGACCCACACCAAGATACTTTATAATAAAAAGTTAGCACGGGTTAACATAAGGAGAGGATTCAAAGGGTAGCAAGAGAAAAGCAAAGGGTGCATTATAAGGGAACCCCAGCAGGCTATCAGCTGACTTCTCTACAGAAACACTATAGGCCAGAAGAGAGTGGCAAGATATGCCTAAAGTTCTAAAATGGAAGAATGTGCAGCCTAGAATCTCTACCCAGCAAAAATATCATTTCAAAGAGAAGAAATAAGGAATTTCTCCAACACCACCAAAATAACATAAAAGATATCAGCAATACTAAGTCCATTGAAAAGAAATACTGAAAGCTCTCCTCTAAATAGGAAAGAAGCAAGAAGATATCAGATGGAGAAATCACAACTGGAAAGCAATCACTTAAATAAGCCACTATACACATCTAAAAGGGAAGAAACAACCATTTGTAAAAGTGATGACAAACACAAGGAACAGCTAAAGGATAAACATGAGGATTTAAAAAGGACACTGAAATCATGAAATGTGGGGAAGGAAAGTAGGAAAATCACACCTCTTTTTCTTTTTCTAGAATGTGTTTGAGCCTATATGACTATCAGGTGGAAGCAAGCAGATATAGGAAGGGGTTAACATACATTTATTTATTTTTTTGTCTTTGGTCTATTTAGGGCTACACCCATGGCATATGGAGGTTCCCAGGCTAGGGATCAAATTAGAGCTAGAGCTGCTCACCCACACCACAGTCACAGTAACACGGGATATGAGCAGTGTCTGTGACCTACACCACAGCTCACAGCAATGCTGGATCCTTAACCCATTGAGCGAGGCCAGGGATCAAACCCGCGTCCTCATGGATACTAGTCAGGGTCCTTAACCACTGAGCCATGAAGGAAACTCCAGGGTTAACATACTTGAAAAACAGGGCAACCACAAGTCAAAACCAAAACATACATTCACAAAGACTAAAAACAAGAGAACACAAGCATAAAAGAAAAGGAAATCGTCCAACCCCAAAAAGAAAGGAACAAAGGAGAAACACTGAATCAACTGGAAAACAAGGATTAAAGTGGCAATAAATATATATTTATCAACGATTACCTTAAATGTCAAAGGACTGAATGCTCCAATCAAAAGACAGAGAATGGCAGACTGGATTGAAAAAAAAAAACAAAACAGTGCCTACACTAGGCTGCCCACCTTAGGCAAAAGACACATATAAATTGAATGTGAAGGAATGGAAAAGACAAGAAAGCAGGAGTTTCAACACTCCTATTGGACAAACTAGACTTGAAAACCAAGGCCATAAAGAAAGACAAAAAAAAAAAAAAAGATAAAGAAGGGTACTATTTAATGAGGAAATGATCCATTCAAGATATAAATATATACAGACACACATTTGTCAGTATATATGCCCCTCAGAGTTTCTGTTGTGGCTCAGTGGAAATAAACCTGACTAGCATCTGTGAAGGGGTTCTAGCCCAGGCTCCACTCAGTGGACCCAGGATCTGGCATTGCTGTGAGCTGTGGTGTAGGTTGCAGATGTGACTCAGATCCCACATTGCTGTGGCTGTGGCATTGGCTGGCACCTGTAGCTCCTCTTTGATCCCCTAGCCTGGGAAATTCCATATGCCACAGGTGTGGTATACACACACACACACACACACACACACACACACACACACCTACACACCCCCAATATAGGAGCACCCAAACACATAAAACACATAGTAACAGACATAAAAGAAGAAATTGATGGGAATACAATAATAGTAGGAGGTTTTAACACACCACTCACAGCAATGAACAGATCCTCTACACAGAAAGTCAATAAGGCAACAGAGGTTCTAAAATACCACAGTAGAAAACTTAGACTTAATTGACATTTTCAGGACATTACATCCAAAAACATTAGAATATACATTCTTTTCAGGTGCACATGGACCATTCCCAGGGATCAGCCACATACTGGGGCACAAAACTAACCTCAACAAATTTAAGAGTATAGAAATTATTTCAAGTATCCTCTAGGACCACCATGGCGTGAAAATAGAAATCAACCACAGGAAAAGAAATGAGAAAAAACTGACTACATGGAGACTGAACCACGTGCTACTAAAAAACCAGTGGGTCGGAGCTCCTGTCCTGGCTCAGAGTTTAACGAATCCAACTAGGAACCATGAGGTTGCAGGTTCAATCCCTGGCCTTGCTCAGTGGGTTAACAATCCGCCATTGCCATGAGCTGTGTGGTAGGTCACAGATGCAGCTTGGATCTGGGGTTGCTATTGCTGTGGCTGTGGTGTAGGCTGGCGGCTACAGCTCTGATTAGAGCCCTAACCTGGGCAGGTCCATATGCCCTGAGTGCAGCCCTGGAAAAGACGAAGGGGCAAAATTTAAAAAATTAAAAACCAATGGGTCAACAAGGAAATTCAAACAGAAATTAAAATACTTCGAGATAAATGATAATGAAAGCACAATCATTCAAAATCTATGAGATACTGCAAAAGCAGTGCTTGGTGGGAACATCAAAGCAATACAGGCCTTCCTCAACAACAACAACAAAAAAAGAAAAAAAAGAAAGAAAGAAAAAGAAAAATCTCAAATCGACAATTTAACCTACCATCTAAAAGCATTAAAAAAGAAGAACAAATAGAACCTAAAGTAAGCAGAAGGAAGGGAATCTTAAAGATCAGAGAGGAAATGAAAGGAGATGAAAGAAATAGAAGAAAATAATAAAATCAAGAGCTCGTTCTTGGAGAGGGTGAACAAAACTGACAAACCTCTCAACAGCCTCACCAAGAAGAAGAAAAGAGAGAGAATCCAAATAAACAACAGAAGAAATGAAAGAGGAGAAATCTCCATGGATACTGTGAAAATACAAAAAACCATAAGAGAATACTACAATTTGATATCAATGAATTTGACTACCTAGAAGAAATGGACCACTTTCTAGAGACATACAGCCCACCAAAACTGAATCAAGAAGAAATAGATCATTTGACCAGACCCATCACTAGTAATGTAATTGGAGATGTAATAAAAACACTCCCTACAAACAAAAGTCCAGGACTGGATGGCTTCACTGGTGATTTCTACCATACATACAAAGAAGAACTTAGGCCCATACAACTTAAATTTTTCCAATAGACTGAAGAAGAAGGAACACTCCCAAAGACATTCTATGAAGTCGCCATCACCCTAATACCAAAAGCAACGATACTACCAAAAAAGAAAATTAGAGGCCAATAGCTTTGATGAATATAGACACAAAAATTCTCAACAAAATTTTAGCCAACCGAAGCCAACAATACATAACAAAGATCATACACCACGACGAAGTGGGAGTCATCCCAGTTTCATAAAGATGGCTCAACATAAGCAAATCCATCAACATCATACACCACATTAACAAAGGAACAGTCAAAAACCACATGATCATCTCAATAGACGCAGAAAAAGCATTTGACAAAATCCAACATTCATTCATGACCAAAACTCTTACCAAAGGGGGTAAGAGGGAACATACCTTAACATAATCAGAGCCATTCATGACAAACCCACAGCCAATACAACACTCACCACAGAAAACGGAAAGCCTTCCTTCCTGCTCAATTCTGCAACAAGACGATGCCCACACTTACCACTTTTATTCAACGTAGCATGCGATGTCCTAGCCACAGCAATCAGACACACAAAAGAAGTAAAAGGGATCCAAATTGGAAGAGAAGAGGCCAAATCCTCACTCTATGCACATCACATGATACCATAGACAGAAAACCCTAAGGACGCCACACAAGAACCACTAGAAATGATCAACGAAATCAGCAAAGTAGCAGCATACAAGACAAACTGTCAGAAGCAGGTCGCATTTCTGTACACTAACAATGAAATATTAGCAAAGGAATATAAAAATACAATACCTTTTAAAACTGCACCCACCAAAATTAAATACCTCGGAATAAACCTGACCAAGGAGGTGAAAGATTTATATGCTGAGAAGTATAAAACAGTAATCAAGGAAATGAATCAGGATTCGAAGAAATGGAAAGATATTTCACACTCCTGGACTTGAAGGATATTGTTAAAATGGCCATACTACCCAGAGCAATCTTACAGATTCATTGCAAACCCTACCAAATTACCCATGACATTTTTCAAAGAACTTGAAGAAATAACCCCAAATTTCCTATGGAATCATAAAGGACCCAGAACAACAAATCAATCCTGAAGGGGGAAAAACAGGCAGGAGGCATAACTCTCCCAGACTTTACATAATATTACAAAGCTACAGTTATCAAGGCAGTGTGGTACTGGTCCTAAAACAGATACATGGACTGATAGAACAGAAGAGAGATCCCAGAAATAAACCCAGACACCGGGTCAATTCATCTTTTGACAAAGGAGGCAAGAATATAACACGGGGAAAAGACACTCCCTTCAGCAATGGGTGCTGGGAAAAATGGACAGCTGCATGCAGATCAGTGAAACTAGAACCCACCCTCACACCATGCCCCCAAAGGAAACTCCAAATGGTTCAAAGACTTAAACATAAGACAAAACTTTAGACCAGAACTTAGGCAACACATTCTCTGACACTGACTGTACAAATGTTACAAATGTTTTTGTTAAGTCCATCTGCCAACGCAATAGAAATAAAAACAAAAATAAACCGATGGGACCCAGTCAAACTCACGAGCATTTGAACAGCAAAGGAAATCATAAAAAACAAAAAACAAACAACAAAAAAACAAACTATGGAATAGGATAAAATAGTTGCAAAGGAAGCAACCAACAAGGGCTTAATCTCCAAAATACACAAACAACTCACACAACTCAAGAGCAAAAAACAAAAAACCCAAGTGAAAAATGGGCAGAAGATCTACAGAGACATTTCTTCAAAGAAGACAGATGGATGGCCAACAGGTACATGACAAAATGCTCAACATCACTCATTATTACAGAAATGCAAATCAAAACTACAATGAGGTACCACCTCACACTGGTCAGAATGGCCATCCTTAGTAAGTCTACAAATAACAGATGCTGCAGAAGGTGTGGAGAACAAGGGACCTTCCCACACTGTTGGTGGGAATGTCAACTTGTACAACCGCTATGGAAAACAGTACGGAGGTTCCTCAGAACACTAAATACACAATTACCGTATGATCGAGCAATCCCACTCCTGGACATATATCTGGACAAAACTTTCATTCAAAAAGATACATGCGCCCCTATGTTTTCTGCAGCACTGTTCTCAAGAGCCAAGACATGGAAACAACCTAAAGGTCCAGAGACACATGAATGGATTAGGAAGAAATGGAAGAGATACACAACGGAATACTACTCAGCCATAAAAACACACACAAAATAATGCCATTGGCAGCAGCATGGATGGAACTAGAGAGTCTCGTACTAAGTGAAGTCAGAAAGACAAAGACAAATACTGTACCATATCACTTCTATGCACAATCTACAATATGGCACAGATGAACCTATGTACACCACAGAAACAGGCTCACTGACATGGAGTACAGACAGGTGACAGCCAAGGGGGAGGGGCGAGGGAGTGGGATGGACTGGGAGTTTGGGGTTAATAGATCCAAACTATGACATTTAGAATGGATAAGCAGAAAGGTTTTGCTGTATAGCACAGGGAACTCTATCTGATCACGTGTGATAGAACATGATGGAAGATAATATGAGATAAAGAGTGTGTGTATATATATATATATGTATGTATGAATGATGGGGTCACTTTGTTGTACAACAGAAATGCAGAGAACAATGCAAATCAAGTATCATAATAAAAGTTTTTAAAAACAACATCCATCTTAAACGAACACTTAACTCTTTAAGAGTAAAACATTAGGGGGACTTCGCATAAAAGCAGCCAGCTCTCCACTCCCTGGCAGTGAACTCCACATGAAAAGGGCAGGGACCTGTCTGGGGTAACCCCCCACTTTCCTAAGAGCCAAAAACAAGAGATGGACACAGTCCATCCTCCAGGGTGGGGAGGCTCCCAGTCACAGAGTCTTGGAACTTTCTGGGTTCATGTGTTGGCTTCTTGAGATTCTAAGCATGGTACTTAGGATAAAATGGTAAATGGAAAAAGAGCAGGGGAGGGGGTGTTAAAACCCCACACAGAGCAAGATTGGTGAGTTTCACTGTGTGTAAAGGTTATATCCAAAGAAAACCTCTGTAATCAAAACGGCTGGCAGGTTGAGGGCGAGCTTGCTGAAATACAAAAAGAGATGTCTGCTCATGTAGACAGTTTACTACAAAAGGAATCAAGGGCTAGGATGGACTGACTGATGAAGAGAGGGATGGATAAATGGATGGATATGTGAAAAGAAAATAGTTCACATGGTTATGGCAGAGTCTTGGTGGGTTGGCTGTACAATCTTTTCCACCTTGTTGAATATTTGGAGATTGTTATAATAAAAAGCTGGGGAAAACACAGAGCAAAGACCAATAAAACCCAAAACACTTATGAAGTATAAATCCAACTTTAAAAATACGAGCTGAGGAGATCCCGTCCTGGCCCAGCGGAAACAAATCCAACTAGGAAGACTGAGGATGTGGGTTCAATCCCTGGCCTCGCTGAGTAGGCTGAGGATCCGGCGTTGCCGTGAGCTCTGGTGTAGATCACGGACACGGCTCAGAACTGAAGTTGTTGTGGCTGTGGCACAGAGTGGCAACTACTATAGCTTCAATTCAACCCCTAGGCTGGGAACCTCCATGTGCCACGGGTGCAGCCCTAAAAAGACAGTAAGGCAAAAAAAAAAAAAAAAAATGCAAGCTGAGAAAAGATGGGGAAGAAATAGGCTACAATATTCACTCGGGTGAAATTAAATGGGGTTTTGAGTTTTTCTTTCTCCACACACTGACCACGGTCTTGTTTCCAGGATCCACTCACTACGTTTTCCATAATACAAGTAGCATCAGCTGCCCCCTGGCCTGGGCAGGAAGCATCTGGGCAGCAGCATCTCCCCACCTCTGCTCCCCTCTCCTCACCTTGGCCTTCAGCACCCCCTGGGGCTCCTGAGTCCTCTCACCACACCCCTAGAGATGTGTCCCCTTGGCTTCCCAGGGATGACCAAACCTCAGGCTGACTCATGTGTTTTGCTCCCAGCTGCAGCCCCATCTGCAACTTTGCCCATCACTGTGCTAACCCTCCCCCCTTCATTCAACCACGCTCTCTAGCTTCCTAGTTTTTGTAGCATATCTACGTTTCTTGTTTCAAGTGATCTTTCTCCAAAAGCTAAAAGGGGAAATTCTTCAAGTTTTTGAATGTAATAAAATAAACTTCCTGCATGGCTAAAATCAATCATCAGAAAAGCAAGGAATTATGAATGAGGATTGAGAAATCTGCAACATACATGACAAAGGGCTGATTTACCTAATTTATGCAGAGCTCAAAATCCCAAGTTTAAAAAAATGCTGACAAACCCAACAGAAGATACATGAAGGAAGCACAGGCTCAAAGAGACAGAAATTACCAAGAATCACGGGAAAATGTGGAACCTCACTGGTAAGAAAAGAGAGGCAAGCCAAAACAATAGTCCAATATGATTTCCTACCGGGCAAGTTCCCAAATGTTCAATCCACAAGTTGAATGATACCAAATTCATTCTCCACAGTGAGGATCAGGGATTGGAGAATGAGTGCCTGTGCACTGTTGCAAAAGCATCACGTGATGCAACTTTCTGAGGGACAATTTGACAATATCTAGCACCTTTATAAATGAAAGGAGTCCTTGAGCAAGACTCTGTTTGGAATTTACATTCTAGAAAAATATTAATGTAAGTTCACCAAGGTGATATATATGATGTTCCTTGCAACAGTTTTTTTGAGTACAGAAAACAAAAGAAAACCAGGAAAAAAAAGAAAGAACTTGAAGCAAGCAAAGTCTCCGAACAGGGGTCAAATTACTAGGTCAAAAGAAAGAGGCTGGAAGAGAAACAAGCAAAGCAGGAATCAGGTAGCACAACCAAGTTCTAGGTTAGCATTCAAATAGCAGAAAAGGGAGGTCCCATCATGGCTCAGTGGAAAGGAGTCTGCATGCCAGAGGATGCACGTTTGAGGTCTGGCCTTGCACAGTGGGTTAGGGATCCACCCCTTCCTGGCTCAGTGGTACTGAGTCGAAGTAGCATCCATGAGGATGCAGGATTGGTCCCGGGTCTCACTAGTAAGTTAAGTATCTAGTGTTGCCTAGAGCGTGGTGCACATTGCAGGCACGGCTTGGATCCAGGGTAGCTGTGGCTGTGGCCAGCAGCTGCAGCTTGGATTAGACACCCCTAGCCTGGGTGCTTCAAAGTGACTTCAAATGTGCAGCCATAAAAACACAAAATAACAATGATGAAATAAAAAATAACAAAAAAATTTTAAAAAAAGGAGTGAATGAGGAAATCAAAAGGGAAATTAAATAATACCTTGAGGCAAATGGCAATGAAAACACAACCATTCAAGGAGTTCCCATGGTAGCCCAGTGGTCAACGAATCCAACTAGGAACCATGAGGGTGCATTTTCAATTCCTGATCTTGCTTAGTGGGTTAAGGATCCAGCATTGCCGTGAGCTGTGGTGTAGGTCACAGATGTGGCTCAGATCCCCTGTTGCTGTGGCTGTGGTGTAGGCCGGCAGCTACAGCTCCAATTAGACCCCTAGCCAGGGAACTTCCATATGCTGTGAGTGCGGCCCTAGAAGACACACACACACAAAAGACAAATAATAATAATAATAACAATAAAAATTTTAAAAAACAACATTCATCTGAAACAAACACTTAACTCTTTAGAAGCAGAACACTAGAGGGTGTTTGTGTTGTAGCTCAGTGGTTATAAACCCAACCAGTATCCATGAGGATGAGGGTTGGATTCCTGACCTCGCTCCCTGGCCTAAGGATCTGGTATTCCCATGAGCAGTGGTGTAGGTTGCAGAGGTGGCTCGGACCTGGCGTTGCTGTGGCTGTTGCATGGCTCGGCAGCTATAGTTCTTATTTGATCCCCAGTCTGGGAACCTCCACATGCCACGGATGCGGCCTTAAAAAGATTAAAAAAAAAAAAGTGAAACACTAATGCAGTTTTTCTTGGCCTTAGTGTGGTGAGGCCATTTCCAAATCATTTGTGGGGCTTGAACAAAAGACAAGTGCTCCCCCCTTGGCCCCAGCAAACCACCCCTCCACTGGCCCTGGAGTCCCCACCACCTACTTGTTAATCAAAGCACTAGAAGAGTTCACTAAGAAGAAGGAACCAGACTCAAAAACTCATCGTTACCATAGTTGTGTAAGGTTTTTCCAGAAGTACACATACACAATGGAATATGATTCAGCCATATCAAAAAAGACGGAAATACAGCCATTTTCAGCAACATGGATGAACCTAGAGATGATCATACTAAGGGAAGCAAGTCAGGTAAAGACAAAAACCATACCATATCACTTTCATGTGGAGCCTCATAAAAAATGTGACAAATAAAATGATCATATGAAGAGAAGTAAGACAAACACCACATGAGACCACTAATACATGGACTCCAATTTCAAAAGGAGACAAAAAAACTTATTCACAAAACAGAAACAGACTCAAAACTTCTAAACCAAACTTAAGGTTACGAAAGGGGAAACAACAGGGGAGGAATAAACAGGGAGCCTGGGACTGGCACATACACAGTACCATATACAGAATCGATAAGTAACAAAGACCTACTGAACAGCACAGGGAATCTACTCAGTCCTCTGGGATGGCCTATATGGGAAAGAATCTGCAAAGGAATGGATGTATGGATGTGGCTAACTGACTCACTTTGCTCTACAGCTGAAACGAACCCAACACGGTAAGTCAACTCTACACCAGTAACTTTGCTTTTTAAAAAAATGATACAAAAGAACGTATTCACAAAACAGAAACAGGCTCATGGACCTCAAAATTAAACTCATGGTGACCAAAGGGAAAATAGGGGGTCAGGGATAAGTTAGGAGTCTGGGATTAACATAAACACACCACTATATATAAGACAGCTAACTAACAAGGACCTACTATTGAGCATAATGAAGGCTACTCAATATTCTGTAATAACACATGGGGAAAAGAATCTAAAAAGAATGGATATAAATGTATATGGAAAGTGAATCCCTGTGCTCTACCCCTGAAACTAAGACAACACGGTAATACATCAACTCTATTCCAATAATTTTGAAAAGAGGAAAATAAAAAAAAAAACCAAAAATTAAAAAAGCTTGTTCCAGAACTTCTAGCCTGGGTGACATAAGCTTGGAGTTACAGAAAAGACATATAATTATCCTAGAGAGGCATGGAAATCAGTGCTCAGCTAAACTGCTTCTATTCCTAAAAGAGGGCACTTCCAGCCCAGCAGAAAGTTCAGTCAGGCAGCTGGATACTAACTACACACAAATCCACCACCTCTCTTCTACCTACAATAGGGACTCAGCAATGAGAATCCAAACACAGTCCTGGCATAAAAGCAGCCAGCTCTCCACTCCCTGGCAGTGAGCTCCATATGAAAAGGGCAGGGACCTGTCTGAGGAAACCCCCCACTTTCCTAAGAGCCAAAAATAAGAGATGGACACAGTCCATCCTCCAGGGTGGGGAGGCTCCAAGTCACAGAGTCTTGGAACTTTCTGGGTTCATGTGTTGGCTTCATGTGATTCGAAGCACAGTACATATGATAAAAGGGTAAATGAAAAAAAGGCTGTGGGGACCCGCACATATCAAGACGGGTGCATTTCCCTGTGTGTAAAGTACACATACAAAGAAAACCTCTGTAAATGATACAGCTGGCAGGTTGAGAGAGTGCTTGCTGAAACACTCAAGGAGATGCCTGCTGATGTAGGCCGTTTACCACAAAAGGTATCCAGGGCTAGGATGGACCGACTGTTGGATGGAGGGATAGATAGGTGAAAAGGAAAGAGCATCACATGGTTATGGTAGATTCTTTGTGGGTTACTTGCAAAATGTTTCAACCTAGTTGAAAGTTCAGAGAATGTTAAAATAAACTGAAGGGGAATAAACAAGCAACGACCAGCAAAACCCAAAACTCATATGAAGTATAATTCCAACTTTAAAAATACAAGCTGAAAAAAGATGGGGAAGAAACAGGCTACAATATTCACTCGGGTGAAATTAAATGGGGTTTTGAGTTTTTCATTCTCCACACACTGACCACAGTCTTGTTTCCAGGATCCACATACTATGTTTTCCATAATACAAGTAGCATGAGCTGCCCTCTGGCCTGGGCAGGAAGCATCTGGGCAGCAGCATCTCCCACCTGTGCTCCCCTCCCCTCACCTTGGCCTTGAGCACCCGTTGGGGCCCTGGAGTCTTCTCAACACACCTCTAGAGATGTGTCCCCTTGGCTTCCCAGGGATGACCAAACCTCAGGCTGACTCATGTGTTTTGTTCCAGTCTGCAGCCCCATCTGCAACATTGCCCATCACTCTGCTAAACCCTTCCCCCTTCATTTCAATCAGGTTCTCTAGTTTCCTAGATTTTGTAGCATATCTACATTTCTGCTTTTAAGTTTTCTTTCTCTAAAAGCTAAAAAGGGAAAAGTTTCAACTTTTTCTATGTCATAAAGTAAAATTCGTGAATGGCAAAACATTGAAAATCAAGAAACAAAGAGTATAAAATGGCAATTGAGAAATGTGCAACATACATGACAAAGGGCAAAATTACCTAATCCATGCAGGGCTCAAAATCTAAAGTTAAAACAAGTTGACAAACCCAAAAGAAGAAGGATGATATAAGCAAAGTTACAAAGAGACAAAAATTAGCAACAAACAGGGGGAAATGTGGAACCTCACAGGTAATCAAAGAAAGGCAAACCAAAGCAGTCATCAAGGGGATTTCTTACCTGGGAAATGGCCAAAAGGCCAACCCACAAGGTGAATGATTCCGAATTCATCCTCCAATGGGAGGATCAGGGATTGGAGAATGAGTGTCCGTGCACTGTTGTAAAAGCACCAAGAGATGCCCTTTCTGAAGGAGAATTTGACGATATCTCGTGTATTTTTAAGTGCAAGGAGTCCTTGAGAAAGACATGGAGTTTACACTGTTGAAATATTTATGTCACTTCACCAAGATGATATATATGATGTTCACTGCAACGTTTTATTGTTGTTGTTGTTCAGCATGGCAAACAATACAAAAACAACCAACAAAAGAAAGAACCTGAAGCAAGCTACGTCTCTGGACGGGGATCCAATTACGAGGCACTTGCAAAAATGAAGAGGCTTGAAGAGAGATAACAAAGCAGGAATCAAGTGGCACAACCAAGTTCTAGGTTAGCACTCAAAGAGCAGAAAAGTTGACTTAACTGCTGAAAGAACCACTGCACCCTGATCATGAATCTCCCCTGCCCAGAAACTCAGGCTCCTGAGCCAATGGTAAAGTGAGACTATGGGTGACTCTGGTATCTCTTTATACTTTTGGGATCCTTTTAGTTTTCTATAATGGGCATGTCTTCTTTTAAGTGAAGCTGTGCAGCATCCACATGTAAAGAACACGCCTGGATTTTATACATTACTCTCCAGGCAGGAGCATTCTTCTATTTCTCCACACGAGGGCAGCATACGCACAGTCAATTAGCAGGACCAAGCTTTTCAAGGAGTTGGGTCTGAAATTGAAGGCTGCTGTTCCGTGGTTGATACTGACATGCTGCTGGCCCAAATCATTCATTAGATTGCTTATTTCCCAGAAAAATGACTATATAGTCATTGCAAAAACTGATATATAGGAGGAAAGACAAGTCACCTATTACCAGGGCAATCTGCCATTTATGCTCATATTTATACATGGGGTGAAAGAGAGGAAGCGACCTGGTTTTAAACAAAGGGTGCGCCCCCAATGCATTGTTTCCTAATCTCCCTTTCACATCAAATGTCTCTTGAGCATTTCTCTGTTTCCCTAAGTTCTCTGACAGGGTGGATTTTAAAGGCAGCCTCGTGTCCCAGCCTGTGAACTCACTGTACTGGGCTTACCTGATTCAAATTGGTCATTTCCGTGGTTTAGCTGTCTTTAAAGTAGCAAAGATTTCTCATGTATAAAATACACATGGAAAACTATATCGTCTCACCCTATTCATCACTACTTCGAGTGCTGATGAACTGCAGTATCATCTCTCAACTGAACAGGTGCCATTTAGCCTCATGATTGAGAGGTACCCCTGTTCATTGAGACCCAGTTCACTGTAACTGCTCTACGATTAGTATAAATTAACATAGAATTTCTACACATATACTATTGATTTATTAACACATTTACTCCAGGAAAGGAGTGGCCAACTGGAAAGGCGGATCCCCTTCAGCCCCACTGGCTACTGCTGACTCACACTCCTGAATTACGCATTTAAAATTCAGCCTGTGGGGACGGAGTCCATTCCCTCATGTCCTCCACGTGGTAGGAGGCTTGCCTCTCAGCATGTCCCAGGTTAAGCATCTTTTCAAGCTCAGTGGCAACACAGTTTGTCTTTTGAGAACTTCCTGTGGGAAACCACTGCTTATTATCAGCTTGGGTTCTTTATCTCCTTCTTGTTGATCTGCAGATATTTTATTCCAGGTCTGATTCAGACAGGGTCTCTAGAGGAAGCACGTGGCGAGCACAAACCCTGCAATTAAGGGGAGCTTCCTGGGAGGACTAGTTACCAAGGAAGGAGAGATTGGGGGCAAGCTGGGCGGGTGGGTTCAGTGCCCAAACCAGGCAGAAGAGGGCGATGTTCAGCACCTCGGTCCTCAGGCAGCAAGGCCAGGGAGGGTGACCATTCTCCCTGGGTTCCTGGGACTTTCTGCGTGGATTGCGGGCCAGTGGGCAACTCGGGGGGCTGGAGGGAGGGGGCATAAGAGACAGGGAACTGGGTGCTCCCAGAGCCCTCTAGGCACCTCTGCCTTCTGCTTCCTGTGCTCCCCTTACAGGGTGACAGGCCCGGGGAGACTTCCCCTGGGGCCAGGGAGTTTTGCTGCATCTCAGGAGGGAGGAGGGCAGCCCCCAGCAGCCTCACGACAGCCACCTCCTAACTCAGGGCTCCTCTGCTCTGCTGCGAGCTCCACAGGTGCAGGTGGACAGCGCCATGGTCACGTGACCCTGGGGGAACCAGGCAGATGCCCTCAAGTCCAGACTCTGTCCTGGCTGCTGCTTTGGCTGGAATGCAGTCTGTGTCTACACACTCGGGGGCCTCAGCCAGGACGTGTCCACCATACCCTGGCAGGCGGACCCCTTAGCCTGCAGGAGGAGGCACACACAGAGCCTTCGCAGTTTGGGATGGGACAGGAGTGAGCAGAGCCCAGTTCAAGCCAGCTGTCCTCCCAGGAGCTAAGCTCTGGTGCAGGCGGGAGCCAGGGCCCTCAGAACACCCCCTGCCTTCTCCACTCCCCTGGGAGGCCCGCCTGGAACCAGGGGGTCGGGAGGGCCCACCTCGGCCATCCTGCTCCCGAGGGAATGGGGGATGGTGGGACCCGACAGGGCCCAGGAAGGCCATCGGGCACTGTGCATGGTTTGTGCTCTGTTCAGTTCTTCTCTCACCACGAGCCTTGTCTCTCCCTCCATAAGCTCGGTCTGTGTGATAGTGAGGTCTTGCTGTGTGTTCAGACTTGCTTTGAACATTCCTAACGAGGCAGAAGCTCAGACCTTCCGTCATGGGGAGTTGCTTCCCAGAGCAAGAGAAGGAGCTGGCTTTCCCTTCCCGAAACACGCCCAGCCCTGCAGGGCTGGGGACCTGACCGACATCTGGGTTCCCTCGGGTACCAAGGAGGCTGAGGGAGGCTGGGGAGGCAAGGCCAAGCCTTCACCACAGGGGAGACCAAACGAAAGCAAACGCTCACAACTCAACAGGGGAAACCGCACCGTCCAACCGGGAAGCAGGCAGGTGACACCAAGAGACATTTCACTCAAGAGGACAGACTGATGACAAACACTTGGAATGACCGGCAACGTCACTGGCCGTGTGGGAAACACAAAGGAAAACCACAAGGACATGGCATCACACACCTGCTACAAAGGCCGAGATGAAAAACAAAACCATGACAGCGCCAAGTGCTCAGGAGGATGCGGAGAAACCCGACCTTCCAACCGTGAGGAGGAGGAAAGGAGAAGGGCACAGCCCCTGCAGAAGATGCTCTTGCGGGGTCTTAAAAACCTGACCATACACTCACCGTGTGCCCAGCAGCCCCAGCCTGGGGGGTCCCGAACCAGGCTGGTTTGCCCGACGACGCGCAGGAAAGCAAAACGCTGAGACGCCGAGGTTCGCAGCCAACACAGGGGGCCCTCCCAAAGCAGCCAAGCCAGGAGACAGGAAAACCGGCGTCAGACCCACCTCCCCAGAGGCACGGGGGTAACGGATCAAGCAGCAGCGCGTTCTGAACCGTTGGTTGGAGAGCAGGGAGGGCTGGGAGCGGGAAGTCGAGAGCGATGATGGGAAAAGGTGTGGGACCCCTCGTCCCGCGCAGGCGTAACTAAGCTACAGGCTCTGCAAGGGCCAAAGGGCCCTCGCGCATGCCCAGTTGCAGGGGCCAGGACCCTCTCCCACCTGAATTTTTAAGCAGCTCAGCTCTAGCTAGACACAGCTGACTCCGAGTCCTGGCCAACGACTCAGGCAAACCCCTTTTTGTTGAGGCTCCCTGCTGCCTGGAGAACCTGCAAGGCTGTCTGAGCCACAATTAAAATGACCTCAATCGCTGAAGGCAGGTTACAGGGGAAGGGGAGTTAAGGTACAGTTACCCACAGGTTCCTGGACATTGATCCCAGAGAAAGGAAAACTTAGGTCCACCGAAAAGCTGAATACACCCAAACTATTCTCTGACCTATGCAGAGTTAAACTCTACTACATTGATACCATGGACTGTGACTTAGCAGGGAAAACAGCAACAGCAAAAATGAACACGCCTGGATTCTCGACTTTCCTCTCCAGGCAGAAGCATTCTTCGGTTTGTCCACAGGAGGGCAGCATGAGCACCGTCAAGAGCAAAAGCAATTTCAAGGTTCAGCCATCAGGTCTGAACCTGAAGGCTGCTGTTCAGTGGATGATTCTGACATACTTCCTGCACAAATTACTCAAGAGATTGTTTACTTTTCAGATAAATGACCATCTATTCATTGTAAAAACTGATAGAGAGGAGAATGGACAGGTCACCTACAATCAGGGACAATCTGGCATTTATCTTCACCTGTATATATATGATGAAAAGAGGTAGCTACATTTTTGTGTTTGTGTGGGTCTTTTTAGGGCCACACCCGCTGCATATGGAAGTTCTAGGCCGGAGCTCGAATTGTAGCTATAGCTGCTAGCCTGCACCACAGGCACAGCCACTCCAGATCTGAGCCGCATCTGAAGACTTCACCACAGGTCACGGAAACGCCAGATCCTTAACCCACTGTGCCTGGCCAGGACTGAACCCAAGTTCTGGAGCGCACAAGAGGCCACGAATCCCATTGTACCACAGCAGGAGCTTCCACAGTCAGTTTTAGAATATGTATTTTTTTTCCTGAAGTGTAGCTGATTTACAGTACTGTGTAAGTTTCAGGTGTACAGCAATGTATTCAGTTACACACCCATATTTATATATCTATAATCTTTTATAATTCTTTTCCATTCTAGATTATTGGAAGATATGGACTAGTGCTCTCTGTGCCAGGCATCACATCCTTGTTGTTTATTGGATAAGGCGTAGTGTCTGTTCATCCGATAATCCTAATTCCCCTCTCTTTTCTTGCCCTTTGGTGACCATAGGTTTTTTTTTTTTCTGTCTGTGAGTCTGTCAGAGACACAGACCGCATTCCAGCCAAAGCAGCAGCCAGGGCAGTGTCTGGTCCTGACAGCAGCTGCCTGGTTCCCGCAGGGCCAGGTGACCAGGGTGCTGTCCACCTGCACGTGTGGGGGACACAGCAGAGCAGAGCAGCCCTGAGTTAGGAGGTGGCTGTCATCAGGCTGCTGGGGCCCGCCCTCCTCCCTCCTGAGTGTGAGGCGGTATCTAGAAACTGGAGGGAGAAAACCAACAACCATCCCATCAAGATGCCACCCAGACTCCAGACACCAAAGAAACAGTAAAAACAGACCCCAGCAGGGATGAAGGCCCCGGGTCCAAGATAATTTGTGGAGTGTTTAAACCTCTAAAGAAACAGAGCCAAAAGGACCGTTACAATTCACACTCAAGGTAGGAAATCCTCCTTCCCTTTCCCAAGCCCTCATCCCTCTTTTGATTAGGTCAGCACGGTAAACTGAGTTCACAGGCTGGGACACGTGGCTGCCATTGAAAACCACCCTGTCAGAGAACTTAGGGAGACAGGGAAATGCTCAAGAGACATTTGATTGAAAGGCAGACACCAAATTAGGACGCAATTGTGTGAGGGGCGCACACTTTGTTTAAAAACATGCAGCTGCCACTTCTCATCACATGGATAAATGTGAAGGTAAATGTCAGGTCATTCTTCAGTAAAGGAGACTTTTCTCCTCAATATAAGGTTTTAGAAATATATATAGTAATTTACCCGAAAAAAAGAAACCATCTCATCAATACTTTGTGCAAGGAGTCTGTCAAAATCGACCACTCAACAGCAGCCTTAATTTCAGACCTGGTACCTTGAAATTTGTTCCTGTTATTGACGGTGCTCATGCTGCCCTCCTGTGGACAAACCGAAGAACGCTTCTGCCTGGAGAGTAATGTCGAGAATCCAGGCGTTTTCTTTACATGGTGGTCCTACACAACCTCATTCCAAAGGAATACAGGCTTGGAGTTCTTTTCTGGGTCAGCGGTCACGAACCTGACTAGCAGGCATGAGGAGGTGTGTTTGGTCCCTGGCCCCACTTGGTGGGTTCATGATCTGGGATTGCCATGAGCTGAGGGGTAGGTAACAGACACAGTTGGGATCCCCTGTGGCTGGGGCTGCAGTATAGGCCTGCAGCTGCACTCTGATTTGACCCCTTCCCTGGGAACACCCATGAGTCACAGGGGCGGCCCTAAAAAGACAACAATAACAAATAAACACCACCCTGTCAGAAAATGTAGGGCAAACGGGCCACACTCAAGGGACATTTGACATGAAAGGTAGATGAGGTTATACTTGCACTGGGGGCACAGACTTTGGTGAAAGCCATGTAGCTTCTTCTTTTCAGCCCCTGTGTAAATAGGAAGATCCATTCCAGATTGTCCCTGGTGACAGGTGACTTCTGTTTTCTCCTCTGTATCGGTTTTTACAATGTATGTAGAGGCATTTATCCGAAATAGAAACACGCTCAAGAATAATGTGCACAAGAGGCAAGACAACATCAGCCTCTCAACAGCAGCCTTCCAGGTCAGACCCAATGCTGGAAGCTGTTCTGGCTCTTCCCTGGGCTTATGCTGCCCTCCTGTGGACAAATAGGAGAATGCTACCATTGCGGACCCAAGACTGGAAGCTGTTCTTGGTCTTCCCTGGGCTTATGCTGCCCTCCTGTGGACACATAGAAGAATGCTTCCATTGAATTTTAATTGACAAAAGGCAGCATGTTTTTTGCATGTTCTTTAGGTATTCTTTCCAACAGCTTTAAACATTAATCCTTGCTCACGATAGAAAGCTGAAAGGACCCCGGAAACTACAGAGAAAGAGAAAAGTTACCCAGCAGCTCCCTTTCCCATTGGCTCAGGAACCTGAGTTCCTGGGCAGGGGAGATAGAAGATCCAGATGCAGGCATTCTTTAGCATCCAGTCAGCTTTTCTGCTGGGGGATAGCTCACCTAGACAGACCTTGCTTTTGCCTTTTCATTCCTGCTTTGTTTCTCTTTTCAAGCGCCTTCATGTTTACAAGGACCTCGTAATTTGACTCCTCTTCAGATACTTTGCTTGTTTTCTGTTCTTTTGTGTCTTGTTTGCTGTGATGAAAATAAATGTGGCCATGAACATCATAGATCATCTTGGAGAAATTACAAAAACTTCTACAATGTCAGCTCCAAACAGAGTCTTTCTCAAGGATGCTACGCCTTTATGAATTTACCAGAGGGTGTCACATTGTGCCCAAACATTTGGTGGATATTTGTGTAGTTTGTATCCAGCCGCATAAAGGGCTGGAGGGGGCCTTTCTTAGCTGTAGAAACACTTGAGCTGAACCCTGATGTGCAGGCCTCTCTAGGACAGGTAGACCTCATTGCTCTGACTCCTGACTAGCGTCACCCTGTCTACAACTTCCAGAACAATCTTTTTAAAATTTATTTTTCATTTGCATCAGCTGAAAGGTATTGGAAGAGAGTTGATTTATAACAATGTTGTCTTAATTTCAGGTTTAAGCACAGGGATCTGTTTACACACACATCTCTACCAATTCTTTTTACATTATTTTCCCATATAGATTTCTATACAACATTGAGTGGGGCTCTCGTGCTCCACAGCAGGTCCTTGCTAGGTGTGTGTGTATGTGTTTGTGTTTCCTTGTTAGGACTGCACCTGTGTTATATGGAAGTTCCTCGGCTAAGGGCTGAAGAGGAGCCACAGCTGCCAGCTTAAGCCACAGCTCCAGCCACACCATATCCAAGCCACATCTGTGAAGTTCACCAAAGCTCATGGCAATCCTGGATCCCCGACACACTGAGCGAGGACAGGCATCAAACCTGCATCCTCATGGATGCTAGAGGGAACGTTTCCAAGGCGCCCCAGGGGATCCCCCCACCATAGCTGTCTAGGTGAATTATAGTAGTGTGTATATATATGTTCATCCCAAACCCCTCATTTCTCCCTCCTGACGCGTTTCCCCATTGGAAGCCATTAGCTTGATTTGGAGATCTGTGAGTCATCTTCTGTTTTGTCAATAAATCCTTTTGTATCAGATGCTAAAAACCAATGTTCTTGGAGTCCAGTGGACTTATTGCAATGTTGTGTGAGTTTCAGGTGTGCCACAAAGGGAGTCAGTTATCTATAGGCATGTGCACATTTGTTTTCAGATGCTTTTCCCATATAGGCCATCTCCCTGTATTGGCTGTACACTGGGTCTTTGTGACTCAATCGGTTGTGTATATACAAGTGCGTATGTGCCAATCCCAACCTCCCAATGTATCCCTCCCCCGAGTGTTTCCCCTTTAGTGACCCTAATTTGATTTCAAGAGCATCGAGTCTGTTTCAGTCTTGGGAAGAAGACCTTCTGTATCATTTTTCATGACAATCTCCATGACTGGTGATGTCACGTGGTTCTTTGTCTTAGATGTTCTTCCCATAGTGTGATGATCCACTTGTATCACTTTCATCCGATTCCACATGCAAGTGATATCATCTGGTTTTGGTCTTTCTCTGAGCTACTTCACTGAGTAAGATCATCTCCAGGTTCATCCATGTGGCTGCACATGGGCTTAGCTGGTTCTTTCTTCTGGTGGGGAATATTTCATTGGCTAAGTTACTTCAGGAACAATCGTATGTTACCAGTGGCACAGAAGAGTTTTAGAGTGTGGTCCTTTCTTTCAGAGAGTGCCTTCAATGCCATGATCACCTAGAGGGGACGCCAAGGTCTGGGGAGGCAGTGGGTTCCTGGGGCCGAGGGGGGAGCACCTGTCATTTGTGAAAGGCCCACAGGCGATTCAGAAATGGCCCCACCACACGAAGGCCAGGAAGCAGACCATTAGAGGTTATGCTTCAGGAGTTCAGTGTTCCTTGAAGATAGATGTTACTGAATAACGTGGCTTTTAAGACTCACCCCCGAACCCAGGGAGGCTGTCACATGGCGAGATGATACTGTGGATCAATGCTACTCAAAGTAGTGATGCACAGGGTGGTGTGATGTAGCTTTTCATGTATATCCTATGCATGGGAAAGCTCTTCTACTTTCAAGGCCAGTGAACCACTGAAATGAGCGATTTAAACCAGGTCAGCACCTTACAGTGAGTTCACAGGCTGGGACACGAGCAAGCTGCCTTTTAAATCCTCCCTGTCAGAGAACTTAGGGACACAGAGAAGTGCTCAAGAGAATTTTGATGTGAAAGGTAGATTAAGACACAATGGTATGAGAGGCACACAATTTGTTTAACAACATGTACCTTCTGGAGTTGCCATTTGTGACCCAGTAATAACAAACCAAGCTAGTATCTCTGAGGATATGGGTTCGATCCCTGGCCTCCCTCAGTGGGATAAGGATCCAGCGTTGCCGTGAGCTCTGGTGTAGGTCCCAGATGCAGCTTTGGTCCTGTATTTCACAGGCCATGGCTGTGGCTCTAAGAAAACAAAACAATAAAGGCTAAACACTAATGGACTTGGTCCTGGCCTTAGTGTGGTCGGGGTCATTTCCAAATCGCCTGTGGGGCTTTCACAAATGACAAGAGCTCCCCCATCAGCCCCAGCAAAGCACCCTGTCACTGACCTTGGTGTCCCCACGTGTCAATCACTGCATTAGAGGAATTCCCTGAAAAGAAGGAAATAGACTCAAAAACTCATCATTACCACTGTTACATAAGAGTGTTCCAGAAGGACATATATAGAAGGGAATATTACTCAGTCGTAAAATGAACGAAAAAATGACATTTGCAGCAATTTAGATGAAGCTATAGAAGATCACAGTAAGCGAATCAAAGACAAAAATTTTGCTTTTATGTGGGCTCTAATTACAAGGGGATATGAAGTTGCTAAATTGCTAAACAGCATCTACACCTAAAAAGAGCCCACGTCCAGCCCAGTAGAAATTTCAATTACGCAGCTGGATACGAACTACACACAAATCCACCACTTTTCTAGGTACAACTGCACAAGATCTAGTATATGTATAAATGCATGGAGTCCTCGAGCAAGATTCTGTTTGGAAGTTACGCTGTAGAAATCTTTATGTAATTTCACCAAGATGATGTCTATGATGTTCATTGCAATATATACATGTACATTTTTTAGCACAGCAAACAAAACTAAAACAGAAGAGAAGAACTTGGAGCAAGCAAAGTCTCTCAACAGGGATGCAACTACTAGGTACCTGTAGAAATAAAGAGGCTCAAAGAGAGATCAACAAAGCAGCAATCAAGCAGCACAACCACCGCCTAGGTTCACACTCAAAGAGCAGAAATCTTGACTTACTACTGAAAGAATGCCTGCACCCTGATCCTTGATCTCCCCTGCCCAGGAACACAGGCTCCTGAGCCACTGGCACAGGGAGATGATGGCTAACTTTCTTCTTTCTTTGTATTTTTCGGGGTCCTTTCAGTTTTCTATCATGAGCATGGGTTAATTTTTAATGCAGTTGTGTACTATCAACATGGAAAGAACCGCCTGGATTCTATAAATTCCTCTCCATGCAGACGCATTCTTCTACTTCTCCACACGAGGGCAGCGGAGGCACAGTCAATACTGGGAACAATGGCAAGGTCCTGGGTCTGAAATCCAAGGCTGCTGTTCAGAGGTTGATTTGGACATGCTGCTCGCAGAAATTACCCATTAGTTTGTTTCTTTGCCGTATCAATGAATATGCATTCATTGTAAAAACTGCTCTAGAGGAGAAAAGACAAGTCTCATATAATCAGGGACAATCCAGCATTTATCTTCATATTTACACATGGGCTGAAAAGAAGAAGCTACATGGTTTTAAGCAAAGTGTGTGCCCCTCAGACAATTCTGTCTTAATTGATCTTTCACATCCAATGTCTCTTGAGCATTTCCTGTTTCCCTCATTTCTCTGAGAGGGAGCTTTTTGTTCATTTCATTGTCTTTTCAGGGCCCCACTCAGCACGTGTGGAAATTTCCAGTACAGTGGGTCAAATCAGAGCTACAGATGCAGGCCTCCACCACAGCCACACCAACTCCACATCCCAGCCGCTTCTTAAACCTACACCACAGCTCAAGGCAATGCCGGATCCTCACCCCACTGAGCGGGGCCAGGGATTGAACCTCTGTCCTCATGC
Organism: Sus scrofa; assembly: GCF_054392235.1. Classification (NCBI taxonomy): domain Eukaryota; kingdom Metazoa; phylum Chordata; class Mammalia; order Artiodactyla; family Suidae; genus Sus; species Sus scrofa. The sequence continues at coordinate 9,912,924 of NC_139401.1, forward strand.
ATATTACTCTGGCTTGTTCACCACTGAGCCACAAAGGGAAGTCCAGCATGTATCATTTATTTATTTTTGTCTTTTTAGAGCTGCACCCTTGGCATATGTAATTTCCAAGGCTAGGGGTGGAATCGGAGCTGGAGCTGCCTGCCAGCCTATATCCCAGCCTCAGCTACGCAGAATCTGATCCACATCTGCCGACTACACCCCAGCTTATGGCAACACCAGATCCTAAACCCATTGAGCAAGCACAGAGATTCAACCCGTTTCCTCAGAGATGCAGTGTCGGGGTCTTTATCCACTGAGCCACAATGGGAACTTCCTTAGTTGTTCATGAAGATAATTGGAATTGCTGTGTGATGTCCCATTAGAAGGATATAAAGTGGGTAACTGTACATATTCTCTAAGCGGGTCCCCCCTCCCACCACGCTTTGTCCCACTTGTAACCCAGTGATAAGTTCAGTGGGCATGTGTTTCACTGACGTCTCTGCACATCCTTCTGCTCCCTTCCTTGAAAGACAGTGAGCAAAGGATATCCCTGGAGTTTCACCTTGTATGTAAAATCGAGTCCTCTGGGATGGCTAGGTGACAGACAGAAGCCCCATGGGAAGCAGGCCCCATCTGAGCAGGCCAGTTTCTGACAAATGAGGAGTGATCTTACCCGGTCCATCCTACCTGACTCATGGTACCGTGTGTATCCAGGACTCAAGTGGAAGGAGGTCTTTCCCCGTGAATGAGGGTGTCTCTGCTAATGTGTTCCTCGTCCGTGGTCTTTCCACAAATAAATCCCCCCCAAGTGGGTGCCCCTTCTGTGAACACCTGCATGTGCACATTGCCACTGCTTCAGAAATGGCATTAACTCCAGGTGAGATGGGTTAGGTACCATTTCTGGGCAACAAGAGAAAGGGATTAGGGGGCATGTCTGAAACACTCACAAAGATGTGAAAAGTGGACTCGGGCTCCATGTCTTTTTATTTCAGAATAAAAAAAGCTGAGAGACAAAGAGGATCCCAGAGCAAGAAAGGAAGCACCAGCCCGTGCCCTGATCAAGAGGAGAAGGGCCGCTGCCATGGCATTAGTGACCTAGCAACTGGGAACACTGGAGATGCGGACAATGGGCAGGAGATTGTGGAATCAGCGGAAGGCTGAGGACAGGACCTGGGACTCAAAGGCCAGGTTCACAGTGTGGCTGAGAACTCAGCTCTGTCCACACTGAGGAGCCAGGCACTCAGAGGAGAAGATGTCAGACGGGGGACCTGAGATCCATGGCAAGTGTTCCTTGCCAAGCGGGCCTTCCTATGCCCCAGACACTCCTTCCTCTGGAGATGGGTTAGTAGAGGCTCTGCCTTCTTTGTTCTCTATGTGTTTTTTTTGAGTTGGTTACATAGAGATCATTCATTATTTTACTATTTTAAACACACTGCTCAGTGGCATTAGGGACATTCAGGATGTTGCCCAGCCAGCAACACCATCCATCTCCCTAAAGGGAAACCTTTGTCTCAGATGAACACTAACTACCCATGCCTCCCTCCTCCAGGCCTTGGGCTAAATGCCCATTCCTCCCTCCCTGGGCTATGAATCTGACCCCTCGAGGTTCTGAATATAAGTGGGAGCATATGCTATGGGCTTATTTCCCTCAGCAGAACTAGTCTTTAAGGCTCATCCCTCCTGCAGCCTGGGACAGAATCTCCTTCCATTCTAAGACTGAAAAGTACTCCACTGAACCGAGAGACCACACTTTGTCTATCCCTTCATCCATGGATGGAGATTTGGGTGCTTCCATGTCTCTGCTCTCACGAATTATGCTGATATGAGCATGGGTGCACAAGAAGCTGTTCAAGTCCCTGCCTTTCCTGTTGTGTAGAAATAGCCAGAAGAGAAATTGCTGGATCATTCGGTAAGTCTAGGTTTTTTGAAGAATGATTGTTCTTCACGGTGGCTGTACCAGTTTCTAGTCCCACCAGCAAAGCTCAAGAGTCCCAGTGCTCCACATCCATTGGCCAACACTTGCTATTTCCTGTTTTGATTTCTTTTGTCTTATATTAGCCAACCTCTTGAGTTTAGGTTGTATTTTGTTGGGTCTAAGATCTTTTTTGCCAGGTCGAGTGAAAAGATAACAGAAGACTCTGACACAGATACCGAAGATAAAGAGACCAATGCAACCGTTCATGTAACTAGAACTCAACCTGTAAAACACAGTCCTTTGTTTTCCTCACATTTGGCTTTTCCTTCTATGGCTATTGAGCTACTTCCCTGGGCCAGGCTTGGGCTCCTCTCACATCTGCTAAGGGTCATGTTGAATGAATTACTTTTATGCCCACAACATACAAGTGTATTTACAGACCAGAATCCGCCCTCCATTGCTTCACTTGAATGAAGTCTTTCTTCTTCTCTCAAAAAATCATCCCCAACCAATACCTACTGAAAGGCCAAATATCCATAAAAGAAACAATCCAAGGTTGTGAACACAGTGTTGAGCAAAAGAAGCCAGTCACACTCAGACGCCTACTGTGTGATTCCTGTCTTCAACAGCAGGCAGAGGTGAACTCTGTTTGGGCTGCATTCTGAGCTGGAAAAGTCTCAGGACAAATAAGGAAGAGGTGATACTATGTCTCCTCAGCCGAGCACTGGCTGTGTGGGTACTGGCCCCGGGGTGACTGACTGAGCTCTCTACTTAGATTAGGGGCTGTTTTCTATCAATATGTGGTTCTTCATGATACAAATAGCTTTCCAAACCCACAACCCCTCTCAGCATATAGACCCCGCCCCCAGTTCATTTCATGTCCCTGATTATATTATACAGACAAGTTTCTCGCAATGGGCTGTTTGTACTTGATATATGGTGATGGTCTTTCTTCTGGTCACATTTTGCTTTTCATCACCAACTAGTGTGGCCATCATGAAAAAGACTAAAAATATCCAAACGTTGGAGAAGATATGGAGAACCTGGGAGGGTCACCCATTGCTGGTGGGAATGTAAAATGGTGCAGCCACGCAGGGAAACAGTTTCCAGCTTTCTCAAAAGTTCAACTTCCACTTGCCACATGACCCACTCATCCCTGCTCTGGGTGTCCACATGTGAGACATGAGAACATGGGCGCAGCCCATGTTTTATTAAAGTCTGTTTATAGCAGCATTGTTCACAACAGCCAAAACTTGGAACCAATCCAAATGTCCAAACACTGAGGAATGAATCACCAAACGGTGGTCCAGCCATACAACTGAATGCTCCTCTGCAGACACAGCAACAAAGCACTCACATGCTCCAAAATGGATGGACCTTGAGAAGAGTCAGACACAACATCCCACACTGTGGACGCTGCCATTACATTGTGAATGTTGGCACAGAGCTCCCTTGTGTGGAATGAGCATAAATGATGGTCACCAAGCCCTCTGGGGGGACTGGCAGTTGTTTCCCCATTTTTCCATAGTCCCCGCAGTGCTGACCCTCTCTGCGACTAAATGTTTATGGCCAGTCTCAATGAGATGTTTGCACAAATGCCCCAAAGTGGAACTGCCTGTTTGAAGGTCTTTGCACTGTAGGGCTTCAGTCCATAATGCCAGCTGGCCCCTCACATCTTTGCGTGGCCTGCGCCCCTCCCTCCACATCCCCTCATGCCCCCACAGAGGTCTCTTTCCCCAGGTAACAGGCCTTCTCTCCAGCAAAGCACCTGCCTCTGAGCAAAGCACCTCCCTCTGAGCAAAGCACCTCCCTCTCCGCAGAGCACTTACCCCACAGGAGAGCGCTGCTCACACCGGGGACTTGTTCCAAGTACCAGGTTCCCCTCTCCTGATGTCCTGTGTTCCTTTTCAGTTCCCCTTGGAGTGCGTCCACTTCGCCCTTATTTAATGGACGCCTGAAACTTCAGCTGATGGGATTCGTGGTGGCCACTGTGGGATGGGTCCTCGGAACCACATCCATGGCTCTGGCCGAGTGGCGAGTGTGGTACGTCAACAGCACCTCGCTCTTATCCTCCCACCTAGCCTGCGTGGGAGTGTGGAGAGCCTGCATCTTCCATCAAGGCAACGGCCTCGACCGTGCCATCGGATGTCAGGGTTACAGCTACTTTGATCCTTATGTCCCAATGGATATCCATGTTGCTCAAATACTCCTGCCGCTCGCCACCGTTCTAGGGCTTTTCAGCAAAGCTGCCATCATCTTTGCGCTTAAGAACATGTACCTGAGCAAAGTGCAGAAGACCTGTGATGCATCTGCTGTTGCAGGAATGCTGAGCATAGCTGCTAGTTTCTGTATCCTAGCTGCTGTGGTCTGGAACCAACTGTCCATCCAGACCGAAGAGGGAATTGCCTTCCCACCATCTTTCAATCTACCCTTCAAGCCGGACTCCCAGGAAGTCGGTGGGGCTGCTCTCATGGCCTTTCTTGGTTCCTGCGGGCTCTTTTTCGGGGGGTTGGCTTACTTCTCTTACAAATACCCACTAGACAGCCGAGTGTATCCTACAACTTCAGATACATAAATTCCTCATTGCATTAGGCTTTCTAAACCCCAAATTACCAGAGTTCATTTGAAGTGTTACATCAGGATGCTGTGTCACTTAGTTGTAAAGACCATCACAAATGTAGTTTGGGGCAGATAATGGCTGTTACCCTTTGTGGCTGCATTCGGTTCCCTCGTTGCCTAGTTGAACAAAGAAAATGCCATTAAAAAAATCTTACCTACTTGCCAGTTGGTCTTATTGGATCTGCATTTTAATGACTGTCAAATCTTCCATATTCGCAAACTGGTGTGGATATAAGTTTCAGAGAGTCTCACGTTTCCCTCTTAAACTTCTGCTAAAAAACACCCAATCTTCTTTCCTACAGCCTGGTAATCACCTGTATCATGTAAGACTGTCCAAGATGTGCACAGGTACATGGAACCACTCCCCCAATTTACTACCAGACTCAAAAGCTATCAAGATTCTGCAACACTAGCTTTATCTCTCCCTTCCCCTGTTTCATTATTTTTTGTTTTTTTTTTTAGGGCTACACCTACAGCATATGGCTAGGGGTCAAACCAGAGCTGTAGCTGCAGGTCTACACCAGAGCTTGCAGCAACACTGGATCCTTAACCCATTGAACAAGGGCAGGGGTCGAACCCACATCATCATGGACACTATTACAGATTCTTTACCTGGTGAGCCACACTGGGAACTCCTTCCCCTCTTTGAAACTCTTTTTCTTTTTCCATGGGATTTTAAAGCAAACCCCAGGCATCAGGCCCCCTGATATCCCCCAACAGTGATTCAATACTACTAACAAATGGGCATTTCCTCACAGAACCATATTCTACCTTAAAAACATTAAAAATCATTCCTTGTGATCAAATACTTAGAATTTTTTAATGCCTCAGAAATATCTCTGCTTCTGTTTTTTTCCACACAAGGCACTCAGTCTGCCTCTCAGCTCTTCTGCTTTGGCTTTTAGGGCCACACTTGTGGCATATGGGAGTTCCCAGGCTAGGGGTCTAATCAGAGGTACAGCTGCCGGCCTATGGCACAGTTACAGCAATGCTGGATCTTTAACCCACTGAGCGAGTCCAGGGAACAAACCGTAACCTCATGGTTCCTGGTCAAATTCATTTCTGCTGCACCACAACGTGACATCCTGCCTCTGAGGCCTTCATATAAAGCATTCTGCCTACTACACCCTCCCTGCCCTTTAAGAAATGGACTCTGACTCAAAAGTGGCTCAACTGTTCTTGCTTTAAATGTGTTCCTTCTCGAGGCTTCACTTTCTTTAAGGGCCGAGAGCGGGCAGCAAGGGGAGTACTTTACAGTCTAGGTCAGCTCTTTGAGAGTATGTCAGAGGTGGCACCCTGTACTTCATCCTGAGTGCATGCCACCAGGCAGCACACATGAAGAGTCCTTTTTCGTGATGCTAAGATGGATGAATGGAGCACGAGAGAATAGCTGGGTCCCTTTCCTACATTTCAGCACACCTCCAGCTCGTTTCATCTATTGATCTCCAGGGTTGACCCCTCATGTGGAAGATGGGAGTAACTTGCCTTTCACCTTCTCTCGGGCACAGGCATGCTCTGCTTCCCAGTGCCTCATCCCCTTGTGCTACTCAGCAGAGGGAGACGCCCGAGTCACCTTTTGATTATCCCTGCCACTTTTCCCACGGATTCAAACTGAAAAAGAGATCCAAATAAGTTGATCCACAATCTAGATTTTGCTTCACTGTCTATGTTTGGTTTCCACAAAATACATCAGGATATTCTGAAGCTGCATCCCAAAGAAGCCAACATCTAAAGGTGGAATTTTGGAGTTCCCTTCCTGGCTCAGCGGAAACGTACCCAACTGGTAAACATGAGGACTCAGGTTCTAGCCCTGGCCTCACTCAGTTGGCTGAGGATCTGGCATTGCTGTGGGCTGTGGTGCTGGAAGTGGTATTGGAAGCTCTAGCCACAGCAATCAGACAAAAAAAAGAAATAAGAGGATTCCAATTTAGAAAGAAAGTTAAACTGCCACTGTTTGTAGATGACATGATACTATTCATAGATAATCTTAAAGATGCAACGATAAAACTACTAGAGCTCATCAATGAATTCACTCAAGTTCTAAAATACAAAAATTAATATACAGAATTCAGTTGCATTTCTATATATTACTAATGAAATATCGGAAAGAAAAAAACAGTCCCATTTATCATGGTCCCACTTATTACACTAAACAGTATAAATAGGAGTTCCCTTGTGGCTCAGTGGCTTAAGACTGGCGTTGACACGGCAGCAGCTCAAATCATTGCCGTGGTGCAGATTTGTCTGTTTTTATGGCCACACCTGTGGCATATGGAAATTCCTGGGTTAGGGGTTGATCCTAGCTGCAGCTGCAAGCCTATAGCACAGCCACAGCTACACCAGCTCTGAGCTGCCATGGCAGCCTGCAGCAATGCCAGATCCTTAACCCACTGAGTGAGGTCAGGGATCAGACCCACATCCTCACCAACACTGTCCATGTCAGGTTCGTAACCTGATGAGCCACAACAGGAACTCCTTTTTGTTTGTTTGCATGCTTTGTGGCACAGGTTTGATCCCCCAGCCCAGGGAAATTTTACATGCCATGTATACTGAAAAAAAATAAAAAATAACAAATAGCTAGGAATAAATCTAACCAATGAGGTGAAAGACCTATACTCAGAAAACTGTAAGACACTGATGAAAGAAATTGAAGATGACACACAGAGATGGAAAGATATACTGCATTCATGGATTGGAAGAATTAATATTGTTCATCTAGAGAATCTATGCAATCTACACCAAAAAAACAAGAGCATTTTTCAAAGAACTAGAGTACACTTAAAATTTGCACGGAAACACAAAAGACTCCAAATAGCCAAAATAATTTTGAGCCAGAACAGAGCTGGAGGTACCCCACTCCCTTACTTCAGATTTTACTATAGGACCACAGCCATCAAACACTACGGTACTGGCACAAAACCAGACAGATACAGAGAGAAGGTGAAGTAGTAGACTGTGAAGCTCACCTACTCCCGCAATTACACTGAAAATCCTTCAACAATGTGGAATGGCTTGCACAGAAAATTTGCTGAATGTTTCTGATAGAGCAAGAAAATTTTCACGAAACAGAGTAGGACAAAAGAAAGAAGAAAAAAGGAAAAAAGAGAAAATGAGAAAGGACGTGGGATAGGACCTGTACCCTAAGGAGGGTGCCAAGAAAGAAGAAAAGCTCCTGCACCCTGGGGAGTCCTCCCTCCAGCAGGGAGATCAGCCAGCACAGAGGAGGAACATTTGCGTGTCAGAGGAGAACACACTAATCGGTTTGAAGCAATTAAAATGGAAACAGTCCTGGACAAATGGTCTGTGCTTCCTCCCTGCACTTCCCAAGTGTCTGCTGGTGTGGGCAGGGGTTGGGGATCTAAATGCAGGTTTTGGAGATCAGATTCAGAGAAAGAGCTGGGGCCGGCTGTGGGGGGAAAAACTAAGGTTGGCCACATGGAAACAGCCTGTGGGGCTAGAGTTTACGGTGATCACATTTGAGGATGAAAGGTGAGGAAACCTGGATGGGGCTGGAGGCTGAGGGCTATTGTTTAGGGATTTGGGAGGGAAGGGGTGGGATCCACCACTACAGCCTTGTTCCCTGCACATGCTCTCAGGCAGGAGGACACTGCCTGCTCCAGCTCAAGGAGCCATAGTGGGAGCAGCTACTGCCTAGCAACAAGAGGAGCAGCCAGCACCCCATCACAGCTGCAGAGAGCGATCCACCATGGGAGGGCCTCCTCCCTTGGGGCTACAGAGAGTGCTCCTGTGATATGCCCAGCAAAGGGAGGGACCCAGGGCATGGTGCCCACCCCTACAGCTACAGGGAGCAATCCCATGAGCCACATGGCAAAGAGACGGACCAGAGCAGTAGCTGCTATCATTGTTAGCTGCATGGCACAGTCCTGAGAGCTTCCTAGTAACAGGAGGGCATGTTGGACCCACAGCCATCCCCCCCTGCTCCTAGAGCAGTCCTATGAACCGTGACTCACTGCCCACTCCCTCATGGATCCCATATTTAGCAGCCACCCAGCTGCAGGAGAGGTAGCAGGATACTGCCGTTCCCATCACAAACTCTAGGTACATGGGAGCTGCCACCACCTCCAAGAACTCCAGCACTGGGCACTAACTGCTGTATCTACTCACCCGCTATCAAGGGGAACACAAACAGAGAACGTTAGACAATATGAAAAAACGAAGGAATATGTTTCAGGTAAAGGAACAAGTAAAAACAGCACAAAGAAAAAGAAAAAAAGAAAAGAAAATAGTTAATTTGCCTGAAAAAGAAATCAGAATGATGATCGTAAAGATGACCTAAGATATCAGAAAAAGAATAGTGGTGTATCTAAAGACGATACAAAGAATATGTAACTGGGAGTTTCTTTGGTGGCACGGCAGGAATGAATGTGACTAGAATCCATGAAGATGCGGGTTTGATCACTGGCCTCACTCAGTGGGTTGGGGATCTGGCGTTACTGTTAGCTGTGGTGTAGGTCACAGATGCTGCTCAGATCCCATGTTGCTGTGGCATACACTAGCAGCTGTGATTCCGATTTGACCCCCAGCCTAGGATCCTCCATATGCTGTGGGTGACATCCTAAAGAGCCAAAAAAAAAAAAAAAAAAAAAAAAAAAAAGGGAAGACGAGGAAAAGAAGTGTGTAACAAAGAGCTAGAAGATTTAAAGAACAAGCAAATTAGGATGAAGAGCAGGATACCTAAAATGAAAAATACACTAGTAGGAATCAGTAACAGGGTAACAGAGGTAGAAGAATGAATAAGTGAGGTGGAAGACAGAGTGGTGAAAATCACTGCCACAGAAAAGAATAAAGACAAGAGAATGAAAAACCCCGAGTTGCATATAAGAGATCTCTGGGACAACTTTCAGTGTACCAACATCTGCATCACAGGAGACCCAGAAGGACAAGAGAGAAGGAAAGGCCAGAGAAAGTATTTGAAGAGATTATAGTCAAAAACATCCCTAATATGGGAAAGGAATCACTCACTCAAACTGAGGAAGCACAGAGAATCCCATACAGGGAAAACCCAAGGAGAAACACAGTGAAACACATACGAATCAAATGGACAAAAATTCAATACAAAGAAAAAATATGAAAAGCAACAAAAAACATACAATGGAACCCCCATAAGGATAATAGCGGATGTGTCAGTAGAAACTCTCCAAGCTAAAAGGGAGGAACAAGATATATTTAAAGGGATGAAGGGGAAAAACATAGAACCAAGAATACTCTACTAATCAAGGCTCTTATTCAGATATGATGGAGAAATCAAAAGCTTTACAGAGAAGCTAAAGCTAAAAGAATTCAACACCACCAAACCAGCTTTCCAACAAAGGGTAAAGGAGCTTATCTAGGCTGAAAAGAAAAGGCCACAACTACCAAGAAGAGGAGGGAAAAAAACCCAAATAAACAAAATAAGAAATGAAAAAGGAGAAATCACCACGGACACGGCAGAAATACAGAAATCCGTAAGAGAATACCATGAACGTTTATATGCCAACAAATTTGACAACCTAGAAGAAATGGACAACTTTGTAGAGACATACAGCCTGCCAAAACTGAATCAAGAAGAAAAAGATCAACTGAACAGACCCATCACTAGAAATGAAATTGAGTATGTCATAAAAACACTCCCTACAAATAAAAGTCCAGGACCAGACGGCTTCACAGGTGAATTCTACCAAACATACAAAGAGGAACTTTTGGAAACGTTTAAGGAGAATGGAAGAATGAGGAACACTCCCAAAGATATTCTAGGATGCCATCATCACCCTCATACCAAAAGCAGACAAAGATACTACCAAAAAAGAAAACTATAGGCCAGTATCTTTGATGCATATCGACACAGAAATTCCTCACAAAATTGTAGCCAACTGAATCCAACAACATATAAAAAAGATCATACACCATGACCAAGTGGGATTCAGCCCACGTGCACAAGGGTGGTTCAACATGGACAAATGAATCAATGTCATACACCACATTAGCAAAGAAAAGTCAAAAACCACATGATCCCCTCAACAGCGAAAAAGCATTTGACAAAGTCCAACATCCATTCATGATAAAAAAAAAAAAACTCTTACCAAAGTGGGTGTAGAGGGAACATACCGTAATATAATAAAAGCCATTTACGACAAACCCACAGCAAATATAATCATCAATGGAGAAAAGCTGAAAGCCTAACCGCTAAAATCTGGAACAAGACAAGAATGCCCACTCCACCACTTTTATTCAACATAGCACTGGACGTCCTCCTCACAGCAATCAGACGAAGGAAAGAAATGAAAGGTATCCAAATTGGAAGTGAAGAGGTAAAATTGTCACTGTAGGCAGATGGCATGATACTATATAGAGAAAACCCTAAGGACTCAACCCCAAAACTCCTCAAACTGATCAACAAATTCAGCAAAATAGCCGGATATAAGATTAACATTCAGAAATCAGCCACATTTCTGTATGCTCACAGTGAAATATCAGAAAAGGAATACAAAAATACAATACCTTTTCATATTGCACCCCCAAAAATCAAATACCTGGGAATACACCTGACCAAGGAGGTGAAAGACTTATACGCTGAGAACTATAAAACGTTAATCAAGGAAATTAAAGAAGATGTAAAGAAATGGAAAGATAGTCCATGCTCCTGGGCTGGAAAAATTACTATTGTAAAAATGGCCATACTACCCAAAGCAATCTACAGATTGAATGCAATCCCAATCAAATTACCCATGACATTTTTCACAGAACTAGAACAAACCAAAAACTTATAGGGAACCACAGAAGACCCAGAATTGCCAAAGCAATCCTGAGGAAGAAAAACCAAGCAGGAGGCATGACTCTCCCAGATTGCAGGCAATACGAAAAAGCCGCAGTAATCAACACAGTGTAGTACTGGTATCAAAACAGACAGACAGACCAATGGAACAGAATAGACAACCCAGAAATAAACTCAGACACCTACAGTCCATCTCGGACAAAGGGGCAAGAATATAAAATGGGAAAAAGACAGTCTTTACAGCAAGTGCTGCTGGGAAACCTGGAGAGCCGCGTGTAAATCAATGAAACTGGAACACACCCTCACACCACACACAAAAATAATCTCAAAATGGCTTAACGACTTAAACGTAAGACAAGACACCACCAAACTCCTAGAAGAGAACATAAGCAAAACATTCTCTGACATCAACCTTACAAATGTTTTCTCAGGTCAGTCTCCCAAGGCAACAGAAATAGAAGCAACAGTAAACCAATGGCACCTAGTCAAACTGACAAGCTTTTGCACGCCAACGGAAACCGTAAAAAAAAAAAAAAAAAGACAACTTACAGAAAGGGAGAAAATAGTTTCAAACGATGTAACGGACAAGGGCTTAATCTCCAAAATATACAAACAACTTATACAACTCAACAGCAAAAAAGCCAACAACCCAAAGGAAAAATGGGCAAAACGCCTGAACAGACATTTCTCCAAAGAAGATAGACAGATGGCCAACAAGCACATGAAAAAATGCTCAACATCACTGATTGTTAGAGAAATGCAAATCAAAACTACGAGGAGGTACCACCTCACACCCGTCGGAATGGCCATCATTAAGAAGTCCACAGATAACAAACACTGTAGAGGGTGTGGAGAAAAGGGAACCCTCCTGCACTGTTGGTGGCAATGAAAATTGGTACATTCCACTATGGAAAACAGTATGGAGGTACCTTAGGAAACTAAATATAGAACTACCACATGACCCATCAATCACACTCTTGGGCATGTATACAGACAAATCTTTCCTTGAAAAAGACAAACACCCGTATGTTCACTGCAGCACTATTCACAATAGCCAAGACATGGAAACAACATAAATGTCCATCGACAGATGAATGGATTAGGAAGATGTGGTATATATACACACTGGAATACTACTCAGCCATAAAACAGAACAAAATAATGCTATCTGCAGCAACTAGGATGGAACTAGAGACTGTGATACTAAGGGAAGTGTCAGAAAGAGATAGAGAAATACCACATGATATCACTTATATCTGCAATCTAATACACAGAACAAATGAACCTTTCCACTGAAAAGTAACTCATGGGCCTGGAGAGCAGGCTTGTTGTTGCTGAGGGGAAGGGGAAGGGGAAGGGAGTGGGAATCTGGGTTTAATAGATGCAAACTATTGCCTTTGGAATGGGTAAGCAATGAGATCCTGCTGTAGAGCACTGGGAACTATTATCTAGTCATTCATGATGAAGCACGATAATGTGAGAGAAAAGAACGTATATATGTATGTGTGACTGGATCACCTTGCTGTACAGTAGAAAGCTGGCAGAACACTGAAAACCAGCTATAATGGGGGAAAATCATTAAAAAATTTAAAAATGCATAGAAAAGAAATTAAAAAGAAAAAGAAGAGGAAACAAGCACAAAATAAAAGCAAATCATTAAACCAAATGAAGAAACGAACAAAGGAGAAACATGGAATCAACTGGAAAACAAGGATTAAAATGGCAATAAACACATATTTATCAATAATTACCTTAAATGTCAATGGACTCCATGTTTCAATCAAAAGACACAGAGTCACAGACTGGATAAAAAGAACAAGAGCCCACAATGTGCTGCCTACAGGAGACCCACCTTAGGAAAGGGACACATATAAATAGAAAGGGAGGGGATGAAAAATGCTACTTCATGTGAAAGGAAAAGACAGGAAAGCAAGAGTTGCAATACTCATATCAGAAAAAGCAGACTTTAAAACAAAGGCCATAAAGAAAGACAAAGAAGGACACTATTTAGTGATGAAAGGATCCATTCAAGAAGAGGTTATTATACTCGTCAATATATATGCCCCTAATATAGGAGCATCTAAATACATACGACAAATACTAACAGACATAAAAGGAGAAATTGATGGGGATACAATAATAGTAGGAGATTTGTACACCTCACTCACATCAATGGACTGATCCTATAGACAGAAAATCAACAGGCAACAGAGATCCTAAATGACACAATAGAGCAGTTAGACTTAACTGATATATTCAGGCATTACATCCAAAAAACCCACACTGTACATTCTTCTCAAGTGCATGTGGTACATTCTCAAGACTTGACCATATACTGGGGCACAAAACGAACCTCGACAAACTGAAGAGTATAGAAATTATTTCAAGCCATCTTCCCTGACCACAATGGCATGACACTAGAAATCGATCACAAAAAAAAAAAAAAGAAAAAGAAATGATAAAAAACTGACTACATAGAGACTACTTCACATGCTACCAGAAAACCAGTGGGGGGAGTTCCCTTCATGGTCAGTGAGAACAAATCCGACTAGTATCCATGAGGATGCGGGTTTGATCCCTGGCCTCACTCAGTGGGTTGAGGATCTGGCATGGCCGTGAGCTGTGGTGCACACTGCAGACCTGGCTGGGATCCTGAGTAGCTGTGGCTGTGGCGTAGGTCAGCAACCACAGCTCCGATTAGACCCCCTAGCCATGGAACTTCCATTTGTAATACGTACGCCCCTAAAAATACAAAATAAGAATGATAAAATAAAATAAATAAGAAACCAAGGGGTGAATGAGGAAATCAAAATGGAAATTAAAAAATCCCTCAAGACAAATGACAATGAAAACACAGCCATTGAAAACCTATGGGTCACAGCAAAAGCATTTCTAGAGGGAAGTTCACAAAAAATCTCAAATCAAAAACGTAATCGACCACCTAAAAGAATTAGAAAAAGAAGAACAAACAACACCTGAAGTCAGCAGAAGGAAGGAAATCATAAAGATCAGAGAGGAAATCAATAAAACAGAGATTCGAAAAACACGAGAGAAAAATCAATAAAATCAAGAGCTGTTACTTCGAAAAGTAAAGAAAGTTGACAGACCTCTAGCTGGACTCACCAAGAAGAAGAGAGAGAAAACCCAAATAAAATAAGACATGAAAAAGGAGAAACATCAATGGATACTGCAGAAATACAAAAAACTGTAAGAGAATACTGTAAACAATTCTATGCCAGCAAATTTACAGCCTAGAAGAAACGGACAACTTTCTAGAGACACACCGCCCACCAAAATTGGATCAAGAAGAAATAGATCATTTGAACAGACCATCACGAGAAATAAAATTGAGGATGTAATACAGACACTCACTACAAATCAAAGTCCCAGACCAGAAGGCTTCACAGGCCAGTTCTACCAAACATACAAAGAAACTCCCCATCCTTCTTAAACTCCTCAAATGAAAGACTGAAGAACGAACACTCCCAGAGACATTCTATGGAGCCACCATCACCCAAACCAAAACCAGAGAAATATAATACCACAAAGGAACATTAGAGACCAATATCTTTGATGAATACAGACACAAAAATTCTCACCAAAATCTTAGCTAACCAAAGGCAACAATACATTAAAAAGATCATGCACCACGACCAAGTGGGATTCGCCCCAATTTCATAAAGATGGTTGAACATCTTCAACCTCAATAGTTTAACATCAATCAATGTCATACACCACTACAACAAAAGAAAAGTCAAAAACCACATAATCTCAATAGATGCAGAAAAAGCATTGGACATAATCCAAAATCCATTCATGATAAAAATTCCGACCAAAGTGGGTACAGAGGCAACGTATCTTAACATAATAAAAGCTATTTATGACAAACCCACAGCCAATAATATTCCTCAACAGAGGAAAGATGAAAGCCTTCCTGCTAAATTCTGCAACAAGCCAAGAATGCCCACTCTCACCACTTTTATTCAACATAGTAGGGGAAGTCCTAACCACAGCAGTCAGACAAACAAAAGAAATAAAAGGGATCCAAACGGGAGGAGTAAAGGTAACACTGTCACTCTATGGAGATGACATGATGCTATATACAGAAAACCCTAAGGACACCACACAAAAACTACTCAAACTGATCAACCAATTCAGCAGAGCAGCAGGATACAAGATTAACAGTCAGAAAGTGGTTGCATTTCTGTATATTAACAATAAAATATTAGCAAAGGAATATAGAAAAAATACCTTTTAAAATCACCCCTGGAGTTCTTGTTGGGGTTCAGTGGATCAAGAACCCAACTAGTATCCATGAGGATGTGGGTTTGATCCCTGGCCTTGCACAGTGGGTTAAAGGATCCAGCACTGCATGAACTGAGGTGAAGGTCGCAGATGCGGCTCAGATTTGATGTTGCTGTGGCTGTGGTGGACGCCGGCAGGTGCAGCTCCAGTTTGACCCCTAGCCTCGGGACTTCCATATTCCATAGGTGTGGCCATTAAAAATAGGTGCACGCCAAGAGTTAAATATCTAGGGGAAAAAATGTGACCAAGGAGGTAAAAGACTTATATGCCAAGAGCTATAAAACATTAATCAAGGAAATGAAGAGGATTCAAAGAAAGAGAAAAAAAATCCCATGCTCCTGGATTGGAAGAATTAATATCATTGAAATGGCCATACTACCCAAAGCAATCTAGAGATGCAATGTGATCCCTATCAAATTACCTGTGATTTTTTTCACAGAACTAGAACAAATAATCCAAAAATGTATATAGAACCATAAATGACCCAGAATTGCCAAAGCAATCCTGAGGACAAAATCATAAGCAGGAGGCATAACTCTCCCAGACTTAAGACAACGTCACAAAGCTACAGTGATCAAGGCACTGTGGTCCTGGTAATGAAAACAGACAGGGACCAGTGGAAGAGAACACAGAGCCCAGACATAAACCCAGACATCTACAGTCAATGCATCTTTGACAAAGGAGGCAAGGCTATCAAACTGGAAAAAGTCCCTGTAGCAAGTAGTCCTGGCAAAACTGGATATCCGAGTGAAAACCAATGCAACTAGAACTCACCCTCACACCATGCCCCAAAATAAACTCAAAATGGCTTAAAGACTTAGCCATAAGACAAGACACCATGAAACTTCTAGATGAGAACATAGGCAAAACATTCTCTGGCATCGACTATGCAAATGTTACACACGTTTTGCAAGTCACTCTCCCAAGGCAACAGAAATAAAAACGAACATAAACAATTGAGACCTAATCAAAGTTACAAGCTTTTGTACAGCAAAGGAAACCATTAAAAAACCAAAAAGACAACCTACCAAATGGGAGAAAATAGTTGCAAATGATGCAACCAACATGGGCTTAACCTCCAAAACATACAAACAACCCATACAACTCAATAGCAAAAAATAAATAAGCAGCACAAGAAAAATGGGAAGAAGACCTAAACAGACATTTCTCCAAAAAAGACACATGGATGGCCAGCAGGCACATTACAAATTATTAGAGAAATGCACATCACAACTACAATGAGGTACCACCTCACACCAGTCAGAATGGCCATCATTAAGAGGTCCACAAATAGCAAATGCTGTGGAAGGGGAAAAGGGAAAATTCCTACACTGTTGGTGGGAATGTGAATTGGTACAACCACTACGGAAAACAGTATGGATGTTCCTCAGAAAACAAAATATGGAATTACCACATCATTGAGCAGTCCCACTCCTGGGCATGTATCCAGACAAATCTTTCATTCAAAAAGATACATGCAACCCTACGTTCATTGTAGCCCTATTCTCAATAGCCAAGACATGGAAACAACCTAAATGTCCACTGACAGATGAATGGATTAAGGAGAAGTAGAACACACACTCACACAATGGAATACTACTCAGCCATAAAAAAGCCAAATAATGCCATTGGCAGCAGCATGGATGGACCTAGAGAGTCTCATACTAAGTGAAGTCAGTCAGAAAGAGCAACACAAATAC
Organism: Sus scrofa; assembly: GCF_054392235.1. Taxonomy (NCBI): domain Eukaryota; kingdom Metazoa; phylum Chordata; class Mammalia; order Artiodactyla; family Suidae; genus Sus; species Sus scrofa. Next base: position 9,930,214 of record NC_139401.1, read on the forward strand.
CGTATGATATCACGTATGTGTGGAATCCATAATATGGCACAGATGAACCTATCTGTACCACAGAAACAGACTCACAGACATGGGGAGCAGACTAGTGGTTGCCAGGGGGGAGGGGCGAGGGAGAGGGTCGGACCGGGAGATTGGGGTTAATAGATGCAAACAGGACATTTAGACTGGATAAGCCACGAGGTCCTGCTGTATAGCCCAGGGAACTCTATCCAATTACTTGTGACAGAACATGATGGAAGATAATATGAGGGAAAGAGTGTATATATATGTATGACTGGGTCACTTTGCTGTACAACAGAAAGTCACAGAACAATACAAGTCAATTATAATAATAAATATTTTAAAAAAGAAATCTATCTTAAATGAGCACTTAACTGTTTAGTAGTAAAACACTAGGGGGCATTGTGTTGCAGCTCAGTGGTTACAAACCCAACTGGTATCCATAAGGATGCGGGTTTAATTCCTGACCTTGCTTACTGGGTTATGCTTCTAGTGTTACTGTGAGCTGTGGTGTAGGGTACAGACATAGCTCGGATCTGGTGTTGCTGTGGCTGTGGCATTGGCTGGCAGCTACAGCTCTGTTTTGACCCCTAGCCTGGGAACCTCCATAGGCCACACACGTGATCCTAAAAGGACAAAAAAATAGGGGGGGACACTAATGTAGTCTTTCCTGGCCTCAGGGGGATTTCCGAATCCCTTGTTGGGCTTTAACAAATGACAAGGGCTCCCCAGCACCAGGCCCAGGAAACCACCCCCTCCAATGACTTGGAGTCCTCAGTAGTGCATCACTGCATTAGAGGAAATCCCAGAAAAGAAGGAACCAGACTCAAAAACTCATCATTACCATAGTTATGTAAGATTTCTCCGGAAGTACACATACACAATGGAATATGATTCAGCCACAAAAAAGACGGAAATACAGCCATTTGCAGCAAGATGGATGAACCTAGAGATGATCATACTAAGGGAAGCAAGTCAGGTAAAGACAAAAACCATACCATATCACTTTCATGTGGAGCCTCATAAAAAATGTGACAAATAAAATGATCATATGAAGAGAAGTAAGACAACCACCACACGAGACCACTAATACAGGGACTCCGATTTCAAAAATGACACAAAACAACTTATTCACAAAATGGAAACGGACTCAAAACTTCTAAACCAAACTTAAGGTTACGAAAGGGGAAACGACAGGGGAGGAATAAACAGGGAGGCTGGGACTGGCACATACACAGTACCATATACAGAATCGATAAGTAACAAAGACCTACTGAACAGCACAGAGAATCTACTCAGTCCTCTGTGATGGCCTATATGGGAAAGAATCTGCAAAGAATGGATGTATGGGTGTGGCTAACTGACTCACTTTGCTGTACAGCTGAAACTAACTCAACACGGTAAGTCAACCATACACCAGTAACATTGCTTTTTACAAAATGATACAATAGAAACAAAACAGAAGCAAAACTGAAACAGACTCACGGATCTCAAAATTAAACTCATGGTGACCAAAGGTAAAATAGGGGGTCAGGGATAAGTTAGGAGTCTGGGATTAATATAAACACACTACTATATATAAAATAGATAACTAACAAGGACCTACTGAAGAGCAAAATGAATGCTACTCCATATTCTGTAACAAATTATATGGGAAAAGAATCTAAGAAGAATGGATATAAATGTATATGGAAAGTGAATCCCTGTGCTGTACCCCTGAAACTAAGACAACACGTAATGAATCAACTCTATTTCAATAAAGTTGAAAAAATAAAAATTTAAACGTAGGAGTTTCCGACATGGCTCAGTGGTTAATGAGCCCGACTAGAATCCATGAGATGTGGGATCGATCCCTGGCCTCACTCAGTGGGTTAAGGATCCAGCGTTACTGTGAGTTGTGGTGTAGGTTGAAGACATGGCTGGGATCTGGCATTGCTGTGGCTGTGGTGTAGGCCGGCATCTCCAGCTCTGATTTGACCCCTAGCCTGGGAATCTCCAGATGCCAAGGGAGTGGCCTTAAAATGATAGAGGACCAAAAAAAATTTTTTTTTAATTAAAAGAAAGATTGTTCTAGAACTTCTAGCCAGGGTGACATAAGTTGGGAGTTAGAGAAAAGAGGTAAAATTATCCTAGAGAGGCACAGGAATCAGTGGTTAGCTAAATTGCCTCTATTCCTAAAAAGGGGGCACTTCCACCCCGGAAGAGAGTTCGGTCACGCAGCTGGATACTAACTACCCACAAATCCACCACCTCTCTTGTACCTACAGTAGGGACGGAGCAATGAGAATCCAAACACAGTCCCAGCATAAAAGCAGCCAGCTCTTCATTCCCTGGCAGTGAGCTCCATATGAAAAGGGCAGGGGCCTGTCTGAGGAAACCCCCCAATTTCCTAAGAGCCAAAAACAAGAGATGGACACAGTCCATCTTCCCGGGCAGGGAGGCTCCAATTCACAAATTCTTTGAGCTTTCTGGGTTGGTTTCCTGAGATTCGAAGCACAGTGCTTACGGTAAAACAGCAAATGTAAAAAACATATCAAGATTGGTGCGTTTCACTGTGTGTACTGTTCATATACAAAAGAGAACCTCTGTAAGTAACACAGCTGGCAGGCTGAGGGCGAGCTTGCTGAAATACACAAGGAGACGCCTGCTGATGTATGCAGTTTATCACAAAAGGCATCAAGGGCCAGGATGGACTGACGGATGGAGAGAGGGATGGACAAATGGATAGATATGTGAAAAGGAAAAAGTGTCACATGGTTATGGCAGAGTCTTGGTGGGTCGGCTGTAACATCTTTTCAACCTTGTTGAATGTCTGGAGATTGTTGGAATCAAATGTTGGGGAAAACACAGAGCAAAGAATAACAAAACCCAAAATGCATCTGAAGTGTAATTCCAACGTTTAAAATATGAGCTGGAAGTTCCCGTCGTGGCACAGTGGAAACGAATCCAACTAGGAATCATGAGATTGCAGGTTCGATCCCTGGCCTTGCTCAGTGGGTTAAGAATCTGGCGTTGCTCTGAGCTGTGGTGTAGGTCACAGACGTGGCTCGGATCTGGTGTTGCTGGGGCTGTGGCATAGATCGGCAGCTGCAGCTCCAATTGAACCCCTAGCCTGAGAACCTCATATGCCACAGGTGCAGCTCCAAAAAAAAAAAAAAAAAAAAAGAAAAAAAATACGAGCTGAAAAAAAGATGTAATAGAAATAGGCTACAGTATTCACTTGGGTGAAATTAAATGGGGTTTTGAGTTTTTCATTCTCCACACACTGACCACCGTCTCGTTTCCAGGATCCACTTCCTACAATTTCCATAATAGAAGTAGCATGAGCTGCCCTCTGGCCTGGGCAGGAAGCATCTGGGCAGCAGCATCTCCCCACCTGTGCTCCCCTCTCCTCACCTTGGCCTTGAGCACCTGCTGGGGCCCTGGAGTCTTCTCAACACACCTCTAGAGATGTCATTCCCAGGGATGACCAAACCTCAGGCTGACTCATGTGTTCTGCTCCCAGTTAGCAGCCCCATCTGCAACTTTGCCCATCACTGTGCTAACCCCTCCCCCCATCATTCAACCAGGCTCTCTGTCTTCCGAGTTTCTCTGGGTCATCTAAGTTTCTCATTTCAAGCGACCTTTCTCCAAATGCTAAAAAGGGACAATTTTCAACTTCTTCTGTGTAATCAAGTACAGTCATGGCAAAACATTGAAATTCAAGAAACAAAGATTATAAAACGGCAATTGAGAAATGTGCAACATACATGACAAAGGGCCAAATTACTAATCCATGCAGGGCTCAAAATCTAAAGTTAAAACAAGTTGACAAACCCAATAGAAGAAGGATGATGTAAGCAAAGTTACGAAGAGACAAACACTACCAACAAACACAGGGAAAGGTGGAACCTCACTGGTAATCAAAGAAAGGCAAACCAAAGCAATCATCAAGGGGATTTCTTACTTGGGAAATGGCCAAAAGGCCATTCCACAAGGTGAATGATTCCGAATTCATCCTCCAATGGGAGGATCAGGGATTGGAGAATGAGTGCCTGTGCACTGTTGTAAAAGCATCAAGAGATGCCCCTTTCTGAAGGACAATTTGACAATAGCTAGTACATTATTACGTGCATGGGTCCTTGAGCAGGACTCTGGACGTTGAATTGTAGAAACACTTACGTAATGTCACAAGATGATATATATGATGTTCACTGCAACTTTTTTTTTTTTTTTTTTTTTTAGCACAGCAAACAAAACAAAACAAACAAAAAGAACTTGAAGCAAGCAAAGTCTCTGAACAGGAGTCAAATTACTCGGTCCTTGTAAAAAATAAAGAGGCTTGAAGTGGGAGTTCCTTGGTGGTCTAGTGGTTGGGGCTCAGCACTTTCACCACTGCATCCTGGGGTTCAATCCCGATTGGGGACTTGAAATCCCATGTCATGCCTCTACATGCTGTGGCTATAAATACTATATATATAAAAAAAGAGACTCAAAGAGAGATAAACAAAGCAGGAATTAAGTAGCACAACCAGTTCTAGGTTAGCACTCAAACTGCAGAAAAGTGGACTTACTGCTGAAAGAATGACTGCACCCTGATTTTTATCTCTCCTGACCAGGAACTCAGGTGCCTGAGCCAATGGTAACGTGGGAACATGGGTAACTTTTTTCTTTGTGTTTTTCGGGGTCCCTTCAGTTTTCTGTCATGAGCGTGGATTCCCTTTTAATGCCATTGTGTAGGACCAACATGAAAAGAACACGCCCGGATTTTATAAATTCCTCTCCATGCAGAAACATTCTTCTGTTTGTCCACAGGAGGGCAGCATAAGCACAGTCAGCAGGAACAGCAGCAAGGTACTGGGTCTGAAGTTGAAGGCTGCTGAAAGTTCTGTGGTTTATTTTGACGGAAATGGTTACACAAATTATTCACTAGATTGTTCATTTTTTGAATAAATGACTATATTTATTGGGAAAACTGATGTACACAAGTCACCTATAATCAGGGACACTCTGGCATTTATTTCACATTTATACATGGGATAAAAATAGGAAGATACACTGTGGGTGTGTGCGTGCACATGTGTGTGTCTTTCTAGGGCGGCACCCAAGGATTATGGAATTTCCCAGGCTAGGGGCTGAATCAGAGGTGCAGCTGCCGTCCTACGCCACAGCCACAGCCACAGCCACAGCCACAGTAATGCAGGATCCAAGTCCCATCTGCAACCTACACCACAGCTCACGGCAATGCCAGTTCTTTATCCCACCAAGTGAGGCCAGCAATTGAACCGACATCCTCATGGATACTAGTTGGGTTTGTTACCGCTGAGGAGCCACAATGGGAACTCCAGGAGCTACATGACTTTAAACAAAGCGTGAGCCCCTCATACAATTGTTTCTAAACCACTTTTCACCTCAGTGTCTTTTGAGCATTTCCCTGTTTCCATAAGTTCTCTGCCAGGGCAGATTTTATTTATTTTATTTTATTTTATTTATTTATTTTTGTCTTTTCGCCATTTCTTGGGCTGCTCCCCGCAGCATATGGGAGGTTCCCAGGCTAGGGGTCTAATCGAAGCTGTAGCCACCAGCCTACGCCAGAGCCACAGCAACGTGGGATCCAAGCCGCGTCTGCGACCTACACCACAGCTCCCGGCAACGCTGGATCATTAACCCACTGAGCACGGGCAGGGATCGAACCGGCAACCTTATGGTTCCTAGTTGGATTCGTTAACCACTGTGCCACGACGGGAACTCCCCAGGGCAGACTTTAAAGGCAGCCTCGTGCCCCAGCCTCTGAACTCACTGGACTGTGCTTACCTGATTGAAATTGGTCATTTAGGTGGTTTATACTGTCTTTAAAGCATAAAAGATTTTCCCACATATAAAATATACATGGAAAACCACATCATCTCACCCAATCCATCACTAGTCAACTTTGATAGATGTCACTTAACGTTCTGATTGGGATTTACCCCTGTGGATTGAGATCCAGTTAATGGTAATTGCTCTAAGATATTATAATTTCAAGCTAGAAATTATTAACATTTTTTACCGATTTACTAAGACATTTATTTCATTGATTAGCATTTGGGTGGTTTCTACTAATTGAGAATTGCTGCTCCTGCGATGGGGCTGTTTGTTTTTTTCTCTAGAGGCTGAATCTAGAGAAAAAAATGAGTTGGGGATTGTGGGAGAGGAGCGCAGGTTAGAAAGGCTGATCCCCTTCAGCTCCACTGGCTACTGCTGACTCGCCCTCCTGAATCACGGTTTAGAATCCAGCCGCTGATGAAGGAGTCCGTTTCCTCTTGGCCTCCTTGTGGTAGGAGGCGTGGCTTTCCAAGCCACTTTATTCAGTCACATCTACCTTCAAGGAACACTTGCCTCTTTAGGAGTAAAACACTAAGGGAGTTTATCCTGGCCTTAGTGTGGTGGGGCTTTAACAAATGACAGATGCTCCTGCCTCGGCCCCAGCAAAATACCCCCTCCGTGGACCCTGCAGTCCCCACTAGGGAATCACTGCACTAGAGGAATTCCCTGAAAAGAAGGAACCAGACTCAGAAGCTCATCATTACCACTGATATGAAAGATTGTTCCTGAAGTACGTTATACACGGGAGTATTACTCAGCCAGAAAAAAGAACAAAATTATGCCATTTGCAGCAATATGGATGAACCTACAGATGATCATACTAAGTGAAGTCAGAGAAAGACAAATACCACAGGAGATCACTAATATGTGGACTCTAATAAAAATGATACAAAATAACTTATTCAGAAAACAGAAACAGACTGAAAGATATTGAAAGGAAAATTAGGGTTACCAAAGGGGAAATGTTGGGGCGAGTGATAAATTGGGAGGTTGGGACCGGCATATACACAATCGCTAAGGAACAAAGATCAGAGTTCCCATGGTGCTGCAGTGGACAAAAATCCGACTACTTATCCATGAGAATGTGAGTGTGATCCCTGGGCTCACTTGGTGGGTCAGGGATCCGATACTGCTGTGAGCTGTGGCGTATGCCACAGATGCAGGTCAGATCCTGTGTTGCTCTGGCTGTGGTGTAGCCTGGCAACTCTGGCTCCAATTAAACCACTGGCCCTAAAAAGAAAACCAAAGGCCTACTGTACAGCACAGGGAACTCTACCCAATACACAGTGATGGCCTGCAGGGAAAAGAATCTGAAAACAAATGTGTCTATGCATATGCATAACTGACGCACTTTGTTGCACACCTGAAACTAACAACATTGTAAGTCAACTCCACTCCCATCACATGGATTGTTTTTGTCTTTTGTCTTTCTTAGGGCCACACCCGCGCCTCATGGAGGTTCCCAGGCTAGGGGTCCAATCGGAGCTGCTGCTGCCGGCCTACGCCACGGCCGCAGCAACACGGGATCAGAGCTGCATCTGCAACCTACACCACTTACACCACTGCTCACGACAACACCAGATCCTTAACCCATGGAGCAAGACCAGGGATCAAACCCGCAACCTCATGCTTCCTAGTCAGATTTGTTTCCACTGCGCCACTACAGGAACTCCCCATCACACTGATTTTTAAGAACTGATGCAAAAGATCTTATTTACAAAACAGAAACAGACTCACAGATCTCTAACACAAACTAAAGGTTACAGAAGGGGAACAGTGGTGGGAGGGACAAACGAGGAGTTTGAGATTTACATACAGACGCTACTGGATGCAAAAGAGCTAACTAACAAAGACCTTCTATATACCATGAGGAACTCTAGTCAATATTGTGTAATACTCTATGTGGGGGAAAAAAAATCTAAAAAATATATATGTGTGTATATTTCCACGGAATCACGGTGCTCTACACCTGAAAGACAACATTATTATAAATCAACTCTATTCCAATAAACATAGATGAAAATTAAAAATTAAAAAATGAATAAAAAGGGACTGTTTTAGAAGTTCTAGCCAGGGTGACCCAAGTAAAAAGTCAGAGGAAAATAGGTATAATTATCCTAGAGAGGCACAGAAATTAGTGTTCAACCAAATTACTCCTACACCTGAAAAAGGCCACTTCCAGCTCAGCAGAAGATCAGTTACGCAGCTGGATGCTAAATAAACAAAAATCAACCACCTTTCTAGGTCAATTTGACAATATCTAGTACATTTACCAATGCATGGAGTCCTGGAGCAAGAAGCTGTTTGGAATTTACACTGTAGAAATATTCATGTCATTTCACCAAGATCATATATACGATGTTCACTGCAACGTTTTATTTTTGTTGTTGTTTTTAGCATGGCAAACAAAACAAAAACAAAAGAAAACAAAAGAAAGAACATGAAGCAAGCTAAGTCTCTGAACAGGGATCCAATTACGAGGCACTTGTAAAAATGAAGAGGCTTGAAGAGAGATTAAACAAAGCAGGAATCAAGCAGCACAACCAAGTTCTAGGTTAGCCCTCAAAGAGCAGAGAAGTTGACTTACTGCTGAAAGAACCACTGCACCCTGATCACGAATCTCCCCTGCCCAGAAACTCAGGCTCCTGAGCCAATGGTAAAGTGAGACTATGGGTAACTCTGTTCTCTCTTTATATTTCTGGGATCCTTTTAGTTTTCTATAATGAGCATGTCTTCTTTTAAATGAAGTTGTGCAGTATCCACATGTAAAGAACACGCCTGGATTTTACACATTACTCTACAGGCAGGCGCATTCTTCTATTTCTCCACACGAGGGCAGCATACGCACAGTCAATTAGCAGGACCAAGCTCTTCAAGGAGTTGGGTCTGAAACTGAAGGCTGCTGTTCAGTGGTTGATGCTGACATGCTGCTTGCCCAAATCGTTCATTAGACTATTTCCCAGAAAAATAACTATATAGTCATTTGAAAAAATTGATATATAGGAGAAAAGACAAGTCACCTATGACCAGGGCAATCTGCCATTTATGCTCATTTTTATACATGGGATGGTTGTGTTACATCCTCCGTTTGGTTTTCCCTCTCCAGTTTCTATATACAGAATCACACTCAGGAGCGAGGAGGGAAGACCCCAGAAGCCTCATGACAGCAACCTCCTAACTCAGGGCTCCTCTGCTCTGCTGCGTGCCCCACACATGCAGGTGGACAGCACCCTGGTCATGTGGCCCTGTGGGACCTAGGCAGCCGCTCTCAAGTACAGACCCTGTCCTGGTTGCTGCTTTGGCTGCAATGCAGTCTGTGTCTCCAGGGCTCGGGTGCCTCAGCCAGGACGTGCCCATCATACCCTGGCAGGCGGACCCCTTAGGCTGCAGGAGGAGGCACACACTGAGCCTTCGCAGTTTGGGATGGGACAGGAGTGAGCAGAGCCCGGCTCAAGCCGGCTGTCCTCCCAGGAACTAAGCTCTGGTGCAGGCGGGAGCCAGGGCCCTCAGCACACCCCCTGCCTTCAACTCTCCCCTGGGAGGCCTGCCTGGAACCAGGGGGTTTGGAGGGCCCACCTCGGCCATCCTGCTCCCGAGGGAATGGGGGATGGTGGGACCAGACAGGGCCCAGGAAGGCCATCGGGCACTGTGCATGGTTTGTGCTCTGTTCAGTTTTCCTCTCACCACGAGCCTTGTCTCTCCCTCCATAAGCTCGGTCTGTGTGATAGTGATGTCTTGCTGTGTGTTCAGACTTGCTTTGAACATTCCTAACGAGGCAGAAGCTCAGACCCTCCGTCATGGGGAGTTGCTTCCCAGAGCAAGAGAAGGAGCTGGCTTTCCCTTCCCGAAACACGCCCAGTACCTGACCAACATCTGGGTTCCCTCGGGTACCAAGGAGGCTGAGGGAGGCTGGGGAGGCAAGCCCAAGCCTTCACTACAGGGGAGACCAAACGAAAGCAAACGCTCACAACTCAACAGGGGAAACCGCACCGTCCAACCGGGAAGCAGGCAGGCGACACCAAGAGACATTTCACTCAAGAGGACAGACCGATGACAAACACATGGAATGACCGGCAACGTCACTGGCCGTGTGGGAAACACAAAGGAAAACCACAAGGACATGGCATCACACACCTGCTACAAAGGCCGAGATGAAAAACAAAACCATGACAGCACCAAGTGCTCAGGAGGATGCGGAGAAACCCGACCTTCCGACCATGAGGAGGAGGCAACGAGAAGGGCACAGCCCCTGCAGAAGATGCTCTTGCGGGGTCTTAAAAACCTGACCATACACTCACCGTGTGCCCAGAAGCCCCAGCCTGGGGGGTCCCGAACCAGGCTGGTTTGCCCGACGACGTGCAGGAAAGCAAAACGCTGAGACGCCGAGGTTCGCAGCCAACACAGGGGGCCCTCCCAAAGCATCCAAGCCAGGAGACAGGAAAACCGGCGTCAGACCCACCTCCCCAGAGGCACGGGGGTAAGGGATCAAGCAGCAGCGCGTTCTGAACCGTTGGAGCGCGGGGAGCGCGGAGACCAGAGCGATGATGGGAAAAGGTGTGGGACCCCTCGTCGTGCGCAGGCGTAACTAAGCTACAGGCCCTGCAAGGGCCAAAGGGCCCCCGCGCATGCCCAGTTGCAGGGGCCAGGACCCTCTCCCACCTGAATTAGGCAGCTCAGCTCTAACTAGACACAGCTGACTCTGAGTCCTGGCCAACGACTCAGGCAAACCCCTTTTTGCTGAGGCTCCCTGCTGCCTGGGGAACATGCAAGGCTGTCTGAGCCACAATTAAAACGACCTGGATCGCTGAAGGCAGGTTACAGGGGAAGGGGAGTTAAGGCACAGTTACCTACAGGTTCATGGACATTGATCCCAGAGAAAGGAAAACTTAGGTCCACTGAAAAGCTGAACACAACCAAACTATTCTCTGATGTATGCATAGTTAAACTCTACTACATTGATACCATGGACTGTGACTTAGCAGGGAAAACAGCAACAGCAAAAATGAACACGCCTGGATTCTCGACTTTCCTCTCCAGGCAGAAGCATTCTTCGGTTTGTCCACAGGAGGGCAGCATGAGCACTGTCAAGAGCAAAAGCAATTTCAAGGTTCTGAAGGCTGCTGTTCAGTGGATGATTCTGACATACTTCCTGCACAAATTACTCAAGAGATTGTTTACTTTTCAAATAAATGACTATCTATTCATTGTAAAAACTGATAGAGAGGAGAATGGACAGGTCACCTACAATCAGGGACAATCTGGCATTTATCTTCACCTGTATATATGTGATGCAAAGAGGTAGCTACATTTTTGTGTGTGTTTGTGTGGGTCTTTTTAGGGCCACACCTGCTGCATATGGAAGTTCTAGGCCGGAGCTCGAATTGAAGCTATAGCTGCCGGTCTATACCATAGCCACAGCCACTCCAGATCGGAGCCGCATCTGAAGACTTCACAACAGCTTATGGAAGTGCCAGGTCCTTAACCTACTGTGCCTGGCCAGGATTGAACCCAAGTCCTGGACCTCACAAGATGCCCCAAATCCCATTGTGCCACAGCAGGTGATTCCACAATCAGTTTTAGAACATGTATTTTTTTTTCTAAAGTGTAGCTGATTTACACTACTGTGTAAGTTTCAGGTGTACAGCAATGTATTCAGTTACACACATATATGTATATATTATTAATCTTTTAAATTCTTTTCCATTCTGGATTGTTTTAAGAAATGGAATAGTGCTCTCTGTGCCAGGCATCACATCCTTGTTGTTTATTGGATAAGGCGTAGTGTCTGTTCATCCCACAATCCTAATTCCCCTCCCTTTTTTTGCCCTTTGTTGACCATAGGATTTTTTTTCTGTCTGTGAGTCTGTCAGAGACACAGACTGCATTCCAGCCAAAGCAGCAGCCAGGGACATGTCTGGACTTGACGGCAGCTGCCTGGTTCCCAGAGGTCCAAGTGACCAGGGTGCTGTCCACCTGCCCGTGTAGGGGACCGAACAGAGCAGAGCAGCCCTGAGTTAGGAGGTGGCTGTCATCAGGCTGCTGGGGTCCGCCCTCCTCCCTCCTGAGGGTGAGGCGGTATCTCGAAACTGGAGGGAGAAAACCAAACGGAGGACCTCACACAACCATCCCATCAAGGTTCCCCCTGGGCTCCAGACACCAAAGAAATGGAAAAACCAGACTCCATCAGGGAGGATCAGTTAAACCTCAAAAGAAACAGAGCCAAAAGGACTGTTACAATTCACACTCAAGGACCTAAATGCTCCTTCCCTTTCCCAAGCCCTCGTCCCTCTTTTGTTTAGGTCAGCATGGTCAAATGACATCTTAGGCCGGGACATGCGGCTGCCATTGAAAACCACCCTGTCAGAGAACTTAGGGAGACAGGGAAATTCTCAAGTGACTTTTGTTGTGAAAGGCAGATTAGGACGCAATTGTATGAGGGGCACACACTTTGCTGCCACTTCTCATCACATGGATAAATGTGAAGGTAAATGTCAGATTATTCTTCAGTATAGGTGACTTTTCTCCTCAGTATAAAGTTTTACAAAGTATATTAATTTACCCGAAAAAAATAAACCATCTCATCAATACTTTGTGCAAGCAGCCTGTCAAAATCAACCACTCAACAATAGCCTTCATTTCAGACCTGGTACCTTGTAATTGTCCCTGCTATTGACGGTGCTCATGCTGCCCTCCTGTGGACAAACAGAAGAATGCTTCTGCATGGAGAGGAATGTAGAGAATCCAGGCGTGTTCTTTACTTGGTGGTCCTACACAACCTAATTCCAAAGGAATACAGGCTTGGAGGTCTTTCCTGGCTCAGTGGTCACGAACCTGACTAGCAGGCATGAGGAGGTGGGTTCGGTTCCTGGCCCCACTCAGTGGGTTCATGATCTGGGATTGCCTTGAGCTGAGGGGTAGGTAACAGACACAGTTGGGATCCCCTGTGGCTGGGTCTGCGGCACAGGCCTGCAGCTGCAGCTCTGATTTGACCCCTTCCCTGGGAACGTCCGTGTGTCACAGGGGCAGCCCTAAAAAGACAGCAATAACAAATAAACACCACCCTGTCTGAAGGGCAAACGGGCAACACTCAGGGGACATTTGACGTGAAAGGTAGATGAGGTTATATTTGCACTGGGGGCACAGACTTTGTTGAAAGCCATGTAGATTCTTTTCAGCCCCTGTGTAAATAGGAAGATCCATGCCAGATTGTCCCTGGTGACAGCTGACTTCTGTTTTCTCCTCTGTATCGGTGTTTACAATGTATGTAGAGGCATTTATCTGAAATAGGAACACGCTCAAGAATAATGTGCACAAGCAGCAAGACAGTATCAGCCTCTGAACAGCAGCCTTCCAGGTCAGACCCAATACTGGAAGCTGTTCTGGCCTTCACTGGGCTTATGCTGCCCTCCTGTGGACAAATAGGAGAATGCGTCTGCTTGCAGAGTAATTGACAAATGGCAGCATGTTTTTTTGCAAGTTCCTTAGGCATTTTTTCCAAGGGCATTAAACATTAATCCTTGCTCACGATAGAAAGCTGAAAGGACCCCGGAAACTACAAAGAAAGAGAAAAGTTACCCAGCAGCTCCGTTTCCCATTGGCTCAGGAGCCTGAGTTCCTGGGCAGCGGAGATAAAAGATGAGGGTGCAGGCATTCTTTCAGCATCCAGTCAGCTTTTCTGCTGTGACAGGGCTCACCTAGACAGACCTTGCTTTTGCCTTTTCATTCCTGCTTTGTCTATCTCTTTTCAAGCGTCTTCATGTTTACAAGGACCTCGTAATTTGACTCCTCTTCAGACACTTTGCTTGTTTTCTGTTCTTTCTTTTGTGTGTTGCTTTTGTTGTGTTTGCTGTGATGAAAATAAATGTGGCCATGAACATCACGGGTTATCTTGGAGAATTTACAAAAATGTCTACAATGTCAGCTCCAACCAGAGTCTTTCTCAAGGACTCTACGTCTTTATGAATCTACGAGAGGGTGTCACATTGTGCCCAGACATTTGGTGGATATTTGTGTAGTTTGGATCCAGCCGCATAACTGAATCGGCTGCTGGGCTGGAGGGGGCCTTTCTTAGCTGTAGAAACACTTGAGCTGAACCCTGAGGTGCAGGCCTCTCTAGGACAGGTAGACCTCATTGCTTTGACTCCTGACTAGCGTCACCCTGGCTACAACTTCCAGAACAATCTTTTTAAAATTTATTTTTCATTTGTATCAGCTTAAAGGTATTGGAAGAGAGTTGATTTATAACAATGTTGTCTTAATTTCAGATTTAAGCACAGGGATTCTGTTTACATACACATCTCTATCAATTCTTTTTACATTATTTTCCCATATAGCTTGTTACACAACATTGTGTAGGGTTTCTTGTGCACTACAGCAGGTCCTTGCTAGGTGTGTGTGTGTGTGTCTCCTTGTTCGGACTGCAACTGTGGCGTATGGAAGTTCCCAGGCTAAGAGCTGAGGAGCCACAGCTGCCCGCTTAAGCCACAGCTCCAGCCACACCAGATCCAAGCCACATCTTGAAGTTCACCACAGCTCATGGCAATCCTGGATCCCCGACACACTGAGCGAGGCCAGGCATCAAACCTACATCCTCATGGATGCTAGAGGGAACGTTTCCAAGGAGCCCCAGGGGATCCCCCCACCATAGTTGTCGATGTGAAATAGAGTAGTGCGTATATCTTCATCCCAAACCCCTCATTTCTCCCGTCCACCACGTTTCCCCATTGTAAGCCATTACCTTGATTTGGAGATCTGTGAGTCGTCTTCTGTTTTGTCAATAAGTCCTTTTGTATCAGTTTCTAAAAACCAATGTTCTTGGAGTCGAGTGGATTTATTACAATGTTGTGTGAGTTTTAGATGTGCCACAAAGGGAGTCAGTTATACATAGGCATGTGCACATTTGTTTTCAGATGCTTTTCCCATATAGGCCATCCCCCTGTATTGGCTGTACACTGGGTCTTTGTGACTCAATCGGTTGTGTATATTCAAGTGCATATGTGCCAATCCCAACCTCCCAATGTATCCCTCCCCCGAGTGTTTCCCCTTTAGTGACCCTAAGTTTGGTTTTGAGAACGTCGAGTCTGTTTCTGTCTTGGGAAGAAGACCTTCTGTATCATTTTTCAGGACAGTCCCCATGACTGGTGATGTCACGTGGTTCTTTGTCTTAGATGTTCTTCCCATAGTGTGATGATCCACTTGTATCACTTTCATCAGATTCCACATGCAAGTGATATCATCTGGTTTTGGTCTTTCTCTGAGCTACGTCACTGAGTATGATCATCTCCAGGTTCATCCATGTGGCTGAAAATGTCAATCTTTGGTTCCTTTTTCTGGTTGAGGAATATGTCATTGTCTAAGTTACTTCAGGAACAATCGTATGGTACAAATAGTAATGAAGAAGTTTAGAGTGTGGTCCTTTCTCTCAGGGAGTGCCTTCAGTGTCGTGATCCCCTAGAGGGGACGGCAAGGTCCATGGATGCAGTGGGTTCCTGGGGCTGAGGGGGGAGCACCTGTCATTTGTGAAAGGCCCCCAGGCGATTCAGAAATGGCCCCACCACACAAAGGCTAGGAAGCAGTCCATTAGAGGTTACGCTTCAAGAGTTCAGTGTTCCTTGAAGATAGATGTTATTGAATAACATGGCTTTTAAAGCCTCGCCTCCGACCACAGTGAAGCTGTCACAAGTAGAGATGATACTGCGGTTCATCGCTACTCAAAGTAGTGATGCACAGGGTGGTGTGATGTAGCTTTTCATGTATATCGTATGCATGGGAAAGCTCTTCCACTTTCAAGGCCACTGAACCACTGAAATGAGCGATTTAAACCAGGTCAGCACCATACAGTGAGTTCACAGGCTGGGAGACGAGCGAGCTGCCTTTTAAATCCGCGCTGTCAGAGAACGTAGGGACACAGGGAAATGCTCAAGAGAATTTTGATATGAATGGTAGATTAAGACACAATTGTATGAGGGGCCCACAATTTGTTTAACAACATGTACCTTCTGGAGCTGCCATTTGTGACCCAGTGGTAACAAACCAAGCTAGTATCTGTGAGGATATGGGTTCGATCCCTGGCCTCCCTCAGTGGGATAAGGATCCAGCGTTGCTGTGAGCTCTGGTGTAGGTCCCAGATGCAGCTTTGGTCCTGCATTTCACAGGCCATGGCTGTGGCTCCAAGAAAACAAAACAATAAAGGCTAAACACTAATGGACTTGGTCCTGGCCTTAGTGTGGTCGGGGTCATTTCCAAATCGCCTGTGGGGCTTTCACAAATGACAAGAGCTCCCCCATCAGCCCCAGCAAAGCACCCTGTCAATGACCGTGGCGTCCCCACTTGTCAATCACTGCATTAGAGGAATTCCCTGAAAAGAAGGAACCAGACTCAAAACTCATCATTACCACTGTTACATAAGAGTGTTCCAGAAGGACACATATATAAGGGAATAATACTCAGTCGTAAAAAGAACAAAAAAATTTACATTTGCAGCAATATAGAGGAAGCTATAGAGGATCACAGTAGGCGAATCAGACAAAGACAAAAATGTATAGCTTCTATGTGCACTCTAATTACAAGGGGATATGAAGTTGCTAAATTGCTAAACAGCTTCTACACCTAACAAAAGCCCACGTCCAGCCCAGCAGAAATTTCAATTACGCAGCTGGATATGAACTACACACAAATCCACCACTCTTCTAGGTACAACTGCACAAGATCTAGTATATGTATAAATGCATGGAGTCCTCGAGCAAGATTCTGTTTGGAAGTCACACTGTAGAAATCTTTATGTAATTTCACCAAGATGATGTCTATGATGTTCATTGCAATATATATATGTACATTTTTTAGCACAGCAAACAAAACTAAAACAGAAGAGAAGAACTTGGAGCAAGCAAAGTCTCTCAACAGGGATCCAACTACTAGGTACCTGTAGAAATAAAGAGGCTCAAAGAGAGATCAACAAAGCAGCAATCAAGCAGCACAACCACCGTCTAGGTTCACACTCAAAGAGCAGAAATCTTGACTTACTACTGAAAGAATGCCTGCACCCTGATCCTTGATCTCCCCTGCCCAGGAACACAGGCTCCTGAGCCACTGGCACAGGGAGATGATGGCTAACTTTCTTCTTTCTTTGTATTTTTCGGGGTCCTTTCAGTTTTCTATCATGAGCATGGGTTAATTTTTAATGCAGTTGTGTACTATCAACATGGAAAGAACCGCCTGGATTCTATAAATTCCTCTCCATGCAGACGCATTCTTCTACGTCTCCACACGAGGGCAGCAGAGGCACAGTCAATACTGGGAACAATGGCAAGGTCCTGGGTCTGAAATCCAAGGCTGCTGTTCAGAGGTTGATTTGGACATGCTGCTCGCAGAAATTACCCATTAGTTTGTTTCTTTGCCGTACCAATGAATAGACATTCACTGTAAATCTGCTCTAGAGGAGAAAAGACAAGTCTCATATAATCAGGGACAATCCAGCATTTATCTTCCTATTTACACATGGGCTGAAAAGAGGAAGCTACATGGTTTTAAGCAAAGTGTGTGCCCCTCAGACAATTCTGTCTTAATTGATCTTTCACATCCAATGTCTCTTGAGCATTTCCTGTTTCGTCATTTCCCTGAGAGGGGGCTTTCTGTTCATCATTGTCTTTTCAGGGCCCCACTCAGCATGTGTGGAAATTTCCAGTATAGTGGGTCAAATCAGAGCTACAGATGCAGGCCTCCACCACAGCCACACCAGCTCCACATCCCAGCCGTGTCTAAAACCTACACCACAGCTCAAGGCAATGCCGGATCCTCACCCCACTGAGCGGGGCCAGGGATTGAACCTCTGTCCTCATGCATATTACTCTGGCTTGTTCACCACTGAGCCACAATGGGAAATCCAGCATGTATCATTTATTTATTTTTGTCTTTTTAGAGCTGCACCCTTGGCATATGTAAGTTCCAAGGCTAGGGGTCGAATCGGAGCTGGAGCTGCCTGGCAGCCTATATCCCAGCCTCAGCTACGCAGAATGCGATCCACATCTGCCGACTACACCCCAGCTTATGGCAACACCAGATCCTAAACCCATTGAGCAAGCACAGAGATTCAACCCGTTTCCTCAGAGATGCAGTGTCGGGGTCTTTATCCATTGAGCCACAATGGGAACTTCCTTAGTTGTTAATGAAGATAATTGGAATTGCTATGTGATGTCCCATTAGAAGGATATAAAGTGGGTAACTGTACATATTCTCTAAGCGGGTCCCCCGTCCCACCACGCTTTGTCCCACTTGTAACAGAGTGATAAGTTCAGTGGGCATGTGTTTCACTGACGTCTCTGCACATCCCTCTGCTCCCTTCCTTGAAAGACAGTGAGCAAAGGATATCCCTGGAGTTTCACCTTGTATGTAAAATCGAGTCCTCTGGGATGGCTAGGTGACAGACAGAAGCCCCATGGGAAACTGGCCCCATCTGAGCAGGCCAGTTTCTGACAAATGAGGAGTGATCTTACCCGGTCCATCCTACCTGACTCATGGTACCATGTGTATCCAGAACTCAAGTGGAAGGAGGTCATTCCCCGTGAAACAGGGTATCTCTGCTAATGTGTTCCTCATCAGTGGTCTTTCACAATTAAGTCTCCTCTCTGTGGCTGCCTCGTCTGCCAACCCTGCATGTGCATATTGCCACTGCTTCAGAAATGGCATTAACTACAGGTGAGATGGGTTAGGTACCATTTCTGGGAGACAAGAGAAAGGGATTAGGGGGCATGTCTGAAACGCTCACAAAGATCTGAAAAAAATGGACTCGTGCTCCATTTGTTTGTATTTCAGAATAAAAAAAGCTGAGTGTCGAATAGGAGCCCAGAGGAAGAAAGGAAACCTAATGTCATTGCCTGATCAAGAGGAGAAGGCCCGCTGCTGTGGAGTCTGTGACCTAACAACTAGGAACGCTGGGGGTATGGACAATGGGAGGAGAATGTGGTATCAGCAGAAGGCTGAGGACAGGACCTGGGACTCAAAGGCCAGGTTCACAGTGTGGCTGAGAACTCAGCTCTGTCCATACTGAGGAGCCAGGCGCCGAGAGGAGATGTCGGACGGGGGACCTGAGATCCATGGCAAGTGTTCCTTGCCAAGCGGGCCTTCCTTCACCCCAGACGCTCCTTCCTCTGGAGGTGGGTTAGTAGAGGTTCAACCTACTTTGTTCTCCATGTCTGTTTTGGGGTGGATAAATAGATAAAGTTCATCATTTACCTTTTTAAACACACTGCTCAGTGGCATTAAACATTCACGATGTCGCCCAGCCGGCAACAGCATCCATCTCCCTAAAGGAAAAACTTTCTCTCAGATGAACACTAACTACCCATATCTCCCTCTCCCAGGCCCTGGTAACACTAACTACCCATGCCTCCCTCCTCCAGGCCTTGGGCTAAATGTCCATTCCTCCCTCCCTGGGATATGAATCTGACCCCTTGAGGTTCTGAATGTAAGTGGGAGCATATGCTATTTGTCTCTCTCTGTAATGGGCTTATTTCCCTCAGCAGAACTAGTCTTTAAGGCTCATCCCTACTGCAGCCTGGGACAGAATCTCCTTCCATTCTAAGACTGAAAAGTACTCCACTCAACGGAGAGACCACACTTTGTCTGTCCCTTCATCCATGGATGGAGATTTGGGTGCTTCCATGTCTCCCTCTCAGGAATCAGGCTGATATAAGCATGGGTGCACAAGAAGCTGTTCAAGTCCCTGCCTTTCCTGTTGTGTAGAAATACCCAGAAGAGAAACTGCTGGATCATTCGGTAAGTCTAGGTTTTCTGAGGAATGATTGTACTTCACGGTGGCTGTACCAGTTTCTCATCCCACCAGCAAAGTTCAAGGGTCCCCATTGCTCCACATCATGGCCAACACTTGCTATTTCCCGTTTTGATTTCTTTTGTCTTATATTAGCCAACCTCTTGAGTTTAGGTTGTATTTTGTTGGGTCTAAGATCTTTTTCACCAGGACGAGTGAAAAGATAACAGAAGACTCTGACACAGATACTGAAGATAAAGAGACCAATGCAACCGTTCATGTAACTAGAACTCAACCTGTAAAACACAGTCCTTTGTTTTCCTCACATTTGGCTTTTCCTTCTATGGCTATTGAGCTACTTCCCTGGGCCAGGCTTGGGCTCCTCTCACATCTGCTAAGGGTCATGTTGAATGAATTACTTTTATGCCCACAACATACAAGTGTATTTACAGACCAGAATCCGCCCTCCATTGCTTCACTTGAATGAAGTCTTTTTTCTTTTTTCATAAAATCAGGCCCATGACCAATATCTACTGAAAGGCCAAATATCCGTAAAAGAAACAATCCGAGGTTGTGAACACAGTGTTGAGCAAAAGAAGCCAGTCACACTCAGATGCCTACTGTGTGATTCCTGTCTTCAACAGCAGGCAGAGGTGAACTCTGTTTGGGCTGCATTCTGAGCTGGAAAATTCTCAGGACAAATAAGGAAGAGGTGATACTATGTCTCCTCAGCCGAGCACTGGCCGTATGGGTACTGGCCCCGGGGTGACTGACTGAGCTCTCTACTTAGATTAGGGGCTCTTTTCTATCAATATGTGTTTCTTCGTGATACAAATAGCTTTCCAAACCCACAACCCCTCTCAGCACATAGACGCCCCCGGCCCCCAGTTCATTTCATGTCCCTGATTATGTTATACAGACAAGTTCTTATAACAGATTCTGCTTCATATATTGTGACCATCTTTCTTCTGGTCACATTTTGCTTTTCATCACAAATTAGGATGGCCATCATCAAAAAGACTAAAAACATCCAAACGTTGGAGAAGATATGGAGAAACTGGGAGGGTCACCCATTGCTGGTCGGAATGTAAAATGGTGCAGCCACGCAGGGAAACAGTTTCGAGCTTTCTCAAAAGTTCAACTTCCACTTGCCATACGATCCACTCATCCCTGCCCTGGGTGTCCACATGCGAGACAAGGGAACATGGTCCCAGCCAACGTTTTATTAAAGTCTGTTTATAGCAGCATTGTTCACAACAGCCAAAACTTGGAACCAATCCAAATGTCCAAACACTGAGGAATGAATCACCAAACGGTGGTCCATCCATACAACTGAATACTCCTCTGCAGGCCCAGCAACAAAGCACTCACATGCTCTGAAAAGGAAGGACCTTGAGAAGAGCCAGACACAACATCCCACACCGCGGACGCGCCATTACATTGTGAATGTTACAGAGCACCCTAGTGTGGAATGAGCATAAATGATGGTCACCAAGCCCTCTGGGGGGACTGGCAGTTGTTTCCCCATTTTTCCATAGTCCCCACAGTGCTGACCCTCTCTGTTACTAAATTTTTATGGCCAGTCTCGATGAGATATTTGCACAAATGCCCCAAAGTGGAACTGCCTGTTTGAAGGTCTTTGCACGTTAAGGCTTCAGTCCATAATGCCAGCTGGCCCCTCACATCTTTGCATGGCCTGTGCCTCCACCCCCGCAGATGTCTCTGTTCCCAGGTAACAGCCCTTCCCTCCAGCATACCGCCTTCCTCTGAGCAAAGCACCTCCCTCTGAGCATAGCACTTCACTCTCAACAAAGGGCCTCCCTTTCAGGATAGTGCTTTCCCCCCTACTCGTACCCCCAGCATGGGGCTTGCCTCCCAGCATGGCACCTCCCCTGCAGCTGAGAACCTCCCTCTCAGCAGAGCACTGCTCACCCCAGAGGCCTGTTCCAGGCACCAGGGGCCCAGTCTCCTGATGGATGCCCTGTGTTCCTTTGCAGTTCCCCAGGGAGCGCGGCCACCATGCCCTTGTTCAATGGAAGCCCTAAACGCCAGCTGGCAGGGTCATGGTGGCCACCATCGGATGGATCCTTGGCACCAGGTCCATGGGCCTGGTGGAGTGGCGAGTGTGGTATGTCAACAACACCTCGCTCTTACCCTCTGTCCTAGCCTGCGTGGGAATGTGGAGAGCCTGCCCCTTCCATCACCTCAACGGCGTCAACAGGGCCAGCGGCTGCCACCATCACAACCACCACGATACTTACATCCCACTTGATATCCTTGTTGCCCAAAACTTCCTGATAGTTGTGAGCATTCTAGGGCTTTTCGGCAAAGCTGCCATCGTCTTTGCGCTTAGGAATGTGTACCTGAGAAGAGGGCAGAAGAACCTGTAATCCATTTGCTGTTGCAGGAATGCTGAACATAGCTGCTGGTGCCTGGATCCTAGCTGCTGTGGTCTGGAACCACCAGTCTGTCAAGGACGCACCACCTTCCTTCCCACCTTCTTTCAATGTACCCTTCAAGCTGGACTCCCAGGAAGTCAGCGGGGCTGCTCTCGTGGCCTGTCTGGGTTCCTTTGCACTCTTGGTTGGTGGGCTGGTTGTCCTCTCTTACAAATACCCACTAGAGAGCCGAGACACAGAAAATTCCTCGTTGCATTGGCTTTCCAAACCCCACATTACCAGGCTTCATAGGACGGATTACATCAGGATGCTGTGTCACTGACTTGGAAGGACTCTAGGCCACGCCAAAGGTAATTTGGCCCCATAATGGCTGTTACCCTCTGTGGCTGCATTTGATTCACTCGTTGACTAGTCGAATACACAAAATCCCATTAAAAATCTTACCTACTTGCCAGCGGGTCTTATTGGATCTGCACTTTAATGACTGTCAAATAAATCATCCATATTCTCAACCTCGTGTGGACAAAGGTTTCAGAGAGTCTCACGTCTCCCTCTTAAACTTCTGCTAAAAACACCCAACCTTCTTTCCTATAGCCTGGTCATCACCTGTATCATGTCAGACTGTCCAAGATGTGCACAGGGAGAAGAGTACATGCAACCACTCCACCACTTTACTACCAGACCCAAAAGGTAGCAAGATTCTGCCACACTAGCTTTATCTCTCCCTTCCCCTGTTTGGTTTTTTATTTATTTACTTATATTTTAGGGCCACACCTACAACATATGGAAGTTCCCATGCTAGGGGTCCAATCAGACCTGCAGTTGCCAGCCTACACCAGAGCCTGTAGCAACCCCGGATCCATAACCTATGGGTTGAGGCCATGGATCGAATCTGAACGCTCACGGACACTATACTGGGTTCTTTACTTGCTCAGCCACACTGGGAACTCCTTCCCCTCTTGGAACCTCTTTTTCTTCTTCCAGAGGATTTTAAAGCAAACCCCAGGCATCAGGCTCCCTGATATCCCCCAATAGTGATTCAATATTACTAACAAATGGGCATTTCCTCACAGAGCCATATTCTACCTGAAAAACATTAAGAATCATTCCTGTGATCAAATACTTAGAAATGTTTAATGCCTCAAAAATAACTCTGTGCTTCTGTTTTTTTTTTTTTTTTTTCCCCCACACAAGGCACTCACACTGCCTCTCAGGTCTTCATGTAAAGCACTCTGCCTACTACACCCTCCCTGCCCTCTAAGAAAAGGACTCTGATTTGAAAGTGGCTCAACCATCCTTGCATTAAAGGTGTTCCTTCTCCAGGTTTCACTTTCCTTAAGGGCCGAGAGCGAGCAGCAAGGGGAGTGCTTTATAGTCTACGTCAGCTCTTTGAGAGTATGTCAGAGGTGGCACCCTGTACTTCATCCTGAGTGCATGCCACCAGGCAGCACACATGACGAGTCCTTTATTCATGATGCTAAGATGGATGAATGGAGCACGAGAGAATAGCTGGATCCCTTTCCTACATTTCGGCACCCTTCCAGCTCGCCGTTTCATCCTACTGATTGCCTTTGCTTGAATCATTTCTTGCACTAAGGATTACAAGTGGTGACTTCATTATATGACCATTCTTGCCATGTTTGTTAGCTGGGATGCTTTTGTATAGAACTTTCCCTCCTCGGAGTTCCTGCTGTGTTCGATCCCTGGCCCAGTGCAGTGGGTTAGGGATCCAGTGTTCCCGCAGCTGCAGCCTAGATGGCAGCTGCGAATCAGGTTTGATCCCTGGCCTTTGGCCAAAACAAAAACAAAAACAAAAACTTCCCCTCAGGAAGTATGGCCACTTAGTTACTAATCCAAAATAAATAATAAAGGCTTCATTTCCCCCCTCATGTTGTTAAATTTCTAGAGAAATAACAAGAGAGGATGCCCTAAATAGATTTGGTGTTGACCAACGCATTTTTAAAAAAGTTTCCTCTGTCTCACTTTTCCATTTTTGAGTATCAGCCCTTGATTACAAATTCAAGATTGTGTCCATGTTTTTATTCTAGAAGTTGTCAGTTGCATTCCAAAGTCAGTGATTATCTCAGCTTCCAGAACTGTCAATATTTTAAGGTAACCATATTATCCCACCAAAAAATTCCACAAGTTCCTACTGCATTCAAATACCTAGTCAGTGTTCAAATTTCCCTAATTGTCTCATCAATGTTTTTCACCAAACTTGGGGGTTCCTACATATTCACAGTGTTTCACTTCATTGAACTCACCATTCTTTTTATGATCGAATTGTGCCCTCCCGGGCAATGGAGCCACAGGGACAACTGTCCCCTGATACACTCTTGGCGGTGAGATTGTTTCTTAACGCACCCTTATCCCAGAAAATCTTAACCTACTGTTTACCTCAACTCTTCACTTAATAAAATTCATTCGATGAACATCATTTTCCTGAAGAGGAAAGTCATAGAGAAAACGACCTACCAATACAATTAACACCTACGTCTGTCAAATGCTAGATGTTGAGATGAAAGCATATTTACTCTACATCTAACTACCTTTTATACCAGTGGTTCTAACCTCTTGGAAAGGCTCTCCAGTCTAGTTCCCATATATACAAACTTTTGCACAGGTGCAGAACTGTCTTCATCTACACATGGATCTCATTTTCAAAATAAATGACAATTTCCAAAAATGGATTTGCCGTTTCATGAACATGCTCATAATTCTCAGTTTATTTTTTAAACAAGTTAACTGCACTAGGTAAATACATACCTAGACTTGAAATTAAGTACAGATATAATCTGCTTAGGATCATTTCATTAACGAGCTGGGAGGGATAGGTTCTGCTTTTAAAGTTTAAGAAAAAAATGCATGTTTAATAAGTGAAATCATGGCTAAAAGTCATTTTCCTTTCAAGAAACATGACTAGAAAGCATGTTAATATTGGAAAGGTAGATAACCAAGAAGGCCCTACTGGACAGCACAGGGACCTATACTCAGTAGTCTGTAATAGCCGACAAGGGAGAAGAATCTGAAAAACATATGTATCTAGACAGATAGATAGATAGACAGACAGACAATCTCTGAATCTCTTTGCTGTACACCTGAAACCAACACAACATTGTCAGTCAATTCTATACTTCCATTGCTAAAAAAAAATTTAAGACTTTCAAAAGGGGAGTTCCTGTCATGGATCAGCAAAAGCAAATCTGACTATTCCCGTGACGACACAGGTTCCATCCCTGGCCTCACTCAGTGGGTTACGGATGCGGCGTTGCCGTGAGCGGTGGTGTAGGTCACAGATGTGGCTCGGATCCCACGATGCTGTGGCTGTGGTGTAGGCAGGTGGCTGTAGCTCCCATTGTACCCCTAGCCTGGGAACCTCCATATGCAGTGGGTACAGCCCTAAAAAAAAAAAAGACAAAGAAAGAAACAAAGAGATTTCAACGGGAAAGGTTTTACTGCAGAAAAACTATCTTGGGAGCAAAGCAAATTCTACATGCAGGAAGATCATGTAGCCATTATAGCGTCCAGAATCCTAAGACATGAAGCCTGTCAAGGGCCAGCAATCCGTTTCCATGTATGTTTCTTGAACCTCTTCCACTTCTGAGAGCTTGCCGTCATTTTGCTGAAGTTCATGAGGGGCTGAAAAAGAACATGGAAGTGTTTGGATCTCAGTTCTAGCTTATCTTCACTATTTTCTTTCCTATGTTTGAAAACAGTCCCAAGTCTTCTCCCAGAGCCTGTAGATCTTTTTGCTCATGCCTGTTTGGATGATGTCAAAATACTTGTGGAAAAGCACTGGAGTCTTGCCTACTTTTTCCACACTTGTTTCTCCTGAAAAATCTGCATTCTGCATTGAATTACTTTTTTTTTTCATTTTTCCAGGTATGCTACATTCCTTTTTTAATTCTTTTTAGCAATGCACCCGCAGCATATGGAGGTTCCAGGGCTAGGGGTCAAATCCAAGCTACAGCTGCTGGCCTACACCACAGCCACAGCCACGTGGGATCCGTGCTGCATCTGCAACCTCCACCACAGCTCATGGCAATGCCCGATACTTAACCCACCGCATGAGGCCAGGGATCGAACCCACATTCTCCTGGATCCTAGTCAGGTTTGTTAACTGCTGAGCCATGAAGGAAACTCCACACTGTTTATCTTAATAAATTTTTTCCTAACTTTCCAATTCTCTGAGATTTATATATCAGCAAATTTTTGCCCACTGAAAATCCACGTGCTGACAGTGTACTCAACATGCACCGCTTCTCTTCCACATCCTGGAACCCAGAATGGCTCTTCACTAACCAATTCTCTGACCATGCCCATCCATTACGTAATGCTTCCTGGAGTTCCCTGGTGGCTCAGTGGGTTAAGGACCTGGTGTTGTCACTGCCAGTGTGCGAGTTCAATCCCTGGTCCAAGAACTGATGCATGCAGAGAGAACGTGCTTCCTATGATCCACAGTCAGTCTACATCTCCATGGCCTATGCAGCAGAAGTGGTGGGGGTTCCCCTTAGACTTTTTTGTTTTGTTAGTACAGATACTTTGACAAAAAATCATAATTTAATAATCATTTGTAAATATAATTCATGCACCGTAAAATGCACCCTCTCACATGTCCCAGTGGTTGAGTATATACACATGGGGGTACAGCCTTTACAACTCTCTTAAGACATTTCATCAGGACAAAAGGAAACCCCATGAGCAGTCTCTATTCGTCTCTGAGGCTTTCTTGCTTGTCACTCAAGAGGATGCAGCAGGTGCATCTTGTACATGTCAGACCAATGACCTTCAATCAGCCAGGCCACTCCTTCAGGGAACCCTAGACATGAGCATGGAATTTAGAAACCACAATTTGGGCCCTGGTGTTGCTTGTTCCACTGGGCTGTCATATCTACTGTGACAACTGCTTCAGTGAATAGAAGTAGGAAACATACAATTTCAAGAAGAAAAAAAATTGGAGTTCCTGTCGTGGCACTGTGGGTTAAGAATCCAACTGCAGCAGCTCAGGTGGCTGCAGAGGTGTGCGTTCGGTCCCCAGCCCAGCACAGTGGGTTAAGGGATCCCGTATATCCACAGCTGTGGCAGCTCGGATTCAAGCCCTGGCCCAGGAACTTCTCTAGGCTGTGGCATGGTCGTTAAAAAAAAGAAGACAAAATCAAACGTTTTTTTTCTTTTTACGGCCATACCTGTGGCATATGGAAGTTCCAGGCTAAGGGTTGAATCAGAGATGCAGCTCAGATTGAATCAGCTTATGCCACAGCCACAGCAACACCGGATCTGAGCCACTTCTGCGACATGCTCTGCAGATTAGGGCACCACCAGATCCTTAACCCAGTGAGCAACAGAGACAAGGTTGGGTCTGAACCCGCTAAACCACAATGGGCACTCCGATAAAACACCTTTCTTTATTTAAAAGGCCTAAAAAAGGACACTTCCAGTCCAACAGAAAGTTCAGCCATGCAGCTCGATACTAACTACACGAAAATCCACCACCTCTCTTGTACCTACAGTAGGGACTTAGCAATCAGAATCCAAACACAGTCCTCACATAAAAACAGCCAGCTCTCCACTCCCTGGCAGTGAGCTCCATATGTATGAAAAGGGCAGAGACCTGTGTGAGGAAACCCCCCACTTTCCTAAGAGCCAAAAACGAGAGATGGACACAGTCCATCCTCCAGGGTGGGGAGGCTCAAAGTCACAGAGTCTTTGAATTTTCTGGGTTCATGTGTTGGCTTCACGTGATCTGAAGCACAGTGGTTACAATACAATAGTAAATGGAAGAAAAGGGGGAGTTAAAAACCCCATACATATCAAGATTGGTGTGTAAAGTATATATACAAAGAATACCTCTATAAAAAACACGGCTGGCAGGTTGAGGTTGTGCTTGCTGAAACACTCAAGGAGACACCTGCTAATGTAGGCAGTTTACCACAAAAGGCATCAAGGGCTAGGACTGACGGATGGAGAGAGGGATGGACAAATGGATAGACATGTGAAAAGGAAAGAGCGTCACATGGTTATGGCAGAGTTTTGGTGGGTTGGCTGTAAAATCTTTTCCACCTTGTTGAATATTTGGAGATTGTCATAATAAAATGCTGGGGAAAACACAGAGCAAAGACCAACAAAACCCAAAACGCATATGAAGTATAATTCCAACTTTAAAAATACAAGCTGAAAAAAGATGGGGAAGAAATAGGCTACAGTATTGACTCATAAAACGAAACGGGGTTTTTAATTTTTTCATTCTCCACACACTGACCACGGTCTTGTTTCCAGGATTCACATACTACGTTTTCCATAATACAAGTAGCATCAGCTGCCCTCTGGCCTGGGCAGGAAGCATCTGGGCAGCAGCATCTCCCCACCTGTGCTCCCCTCTCCTCACCTTGGCCTTGAGCACCTGCTGGGGCCCTTGAGTCCTCACCACACACCTCTAGAGATGTGTCCCCTTGGCTTCCCAGGGATGACCAAACCTCAGGCTGACTCATGTGTTTTGTTCCAGTCTGCAGCCCCATCTGCTACTTTGCCCTTCAATGTGCTAACACCTCCCCTCTTCATTCAACCAGGCTCTCTGGCTTCCTACTTTTTGTCAGTTATCTAAATTTAATGCTTCAAGTGATCTTTCTCCTGATGCTAAAAAGGGAATATTTTCAATTTATTTCTATCTAATAAAGTAAAATCCCTGCATGGCAAAACCTTTAAAAGCAAGAAACAGGGACTATAAAATGACACCTGAGGAATTTGCAACATACATGACAAAGGGCCAATTTACCTAATTTACTAAGAGCTCAAAACCTAAAGTTTTAAAAAAAAATCTGACAAACCCAACAGTAGATGAAGTGAGCAAAGGTACAAAGAGACAGAAATTACCAACAAACAGGGGAAAATGTGGAACCTCACTGGTCATCAAAGACAGGCAAGCCAAAACAATAGTGCAATATGATTTCGTACTTGGCAAACTGCCAAATGTTCAATCCACAAGTTGAATGATACCAAATTCATCCTGCAAAGTGAGGATCAGGGATTGGAGAATGAGTGCCTATGCACTGTTTTAAAAGCTTCAAGAGATGCACCTTTCTGAAGGACAATTTGACGATATCTCGTGTATTTTTAAGTGCAAGGAGTCCTTGAGCAGGACTCTATTTGGAAAGTACATTGTAGAAACATTTCTGTAATTTCACAAGATGATATACATGATATCCAATGCAATATTTCTTTTGCACAGCAAAAATCAAAAACAGAAAACAAACCAAAAAAGAATCCCAAAGCAAGCAAAGTCTCTGAACAGGGGTCAAATTACAAGGTACTTGTACAATAAAGAGGCCTGAAGAGAGACAAACAAAGAGGATCAAACAGCAAAACCGAGGTTAGGTGAGCACCCAAAGACCAGAGAAGCTGACTGGATGCTGAAAGAATGCCTGCACCCTCATCTTTTATCTCCCCTGCCCAGGAACTCAGGCTTCTGAGCCAATGGTAACGCGAGATTACGGGGAACTCTTTTTTTTTTTTGTATTTTTCAGGGGCCTTTCAGCTTTCTATATGGAGGAGCATGGATTACTTTGTAATGCAGTTGTGTAGTATCAACTTGGCAAAAACATGCCTGGATTAGAGAAATTACTCTACAAACCGAAGCATTCTTCTCTAGCTCCACACGAGGGCAGCATAAGCACAGTCAACAGCAGAAACAATTTCAAGGAATTGGATCTGAAATTAAAGGCTGCTGTTCAGGGCTGATTTTGACATATCGCTTGCACAAATTAATCATTACACTCTTTATTTTTCAGAAAAATGACTATATATTCATTGTAAACACTGATACATAGGAGAAAGGACAGGTCACCTATAACCAGGGGCAATCTGGCATTTATCTCCATATTTACACATGGGATGATAAGAGGAAGCTATGTGTTTTAAATCAAGGGGTGCGTCCCTCATATAACTGTTTCCTAAGCTGCCTTTCGCATCCAATGACTCTTGAGCGTTTCCCTGTTTCTCTAAATTCTCTGACAGGGCAGATGTAAAGGCAGCCACGGGCCTCAGCCTGTGAACTCACCGTACCGTGCTTACCTGATTTAAATTGGTCATTTCCGTGGTTTAGCTGTCTTTAAAGTAGCAAAGATTTCCCACTTATAAAATATCCATGGAAAACTATATCATATAACTCAGTTCATCACTGCTTTGACGAGGGATGAAGTGGAGCATCATCTCTCAATTTGACAGGTGACATTTAACCTTAGGATTGAGATTTGCCCCTGTTGACTGAGACCCAGTTGGTTGTAACTCTTCTAAAATACTATCAATTATACATAGAATTTTAAAACTTATTTTATTGATTTACTATCACAGTTATTCCAGGAGATGAGTGGCCGACTGGAAGTGGCCTGCAAGGGTTTTCTTTTTCTAAGCACAGCAAAGAAAACAAAAACAAAAGAAAGAACTGGAAGCAAGCAAAGTCTCTGAAGAGGAGTCAGATTACGAGGCACTTGGGAAAATGAAGAGGCTTGAAGAGAGATAAACAAAGCAGGAATCAAGAGGCAAAACCAAGTTCTAAGTGAGCAAGCAAACAGCACAAAAGCTGACTGGATGCTGAAAGAATGCCTGCACCCTCATCTTTTATCTCCCCTGCCCAGGAACTCAGGCTTCTGAGCCAATGGTAACGTGAGATTACGGGGAACGTTTTTCTTTCTTGGTCGTTGTCGGGGTCCCTTCAGTTTCCATAATGAGCCTGGATTAATTTATTGCAGTTTTAAAGAATACGTAAAGAACAGGTAAAGAACACATCTGCATTTTATACATCACTCCACAAGCAGAAGCATTCTTCTATTTGTCCACAGGAGGGCAGCATAGGCACAGTGAATAAAGAAAACAACTTCAAGGGATGGGGTCTGAAATTAAAGGCTGCTGTTCAGAGGTTTATTGTTACATGCGGCTTGTACAAATTATTGAGGAGACTGTTCATTTTTCGGATAAACGACAACACATGCATCGTAAAAACTTTATAGAGGACAACGGAGAAGTCACCTATAACCAGGGACGATCTGGCCTTTATCTTCACATTGACACATGGGTTGAAAAGAGGAAGCCACATGTTTTTCAACAAAGTGTGCACCCCCAAGGCAACTGTTTCCTCATTTACCTTTCATAGCAAATGTCTCTTGGGCGTCTCCCTGTTTTCCAAATTTCTCTGACAGGGTGTTTTTTAGATTTATTTTTGTCTTTTTAGGGCCACACCTGTGACCTATGGAAGTTCCCAGGCTAGGGCTCAAATCAAAGCTACAGCTGCAGGCTTCTACTGCTGCCACAGCAAAGGGGACCCGGCATGGGTCTGTAACCTACACCACAGCTCAAGGCAATCCCAGATCCTTCACCCTCTGAGTGGGGCCAGGGATCGAACCCACCTCCTCATGCATACTAGTCAGGTTCATTACTGCTGAGCCAGAACAGAACTCCAAGCAGTAGTACTTTTAATGAGGTTGTGTTGAATCAATATGCAAAGAACATGCCTGGATTTTATAAATTCCTCTCCATGCAGAAGCATTCTTCTATTTCTCCACAGGAGGGCAGCATAAGCACAGTCCATAGCAGGAACAATTCCAAAACCTTGGATCTGAAACTGGAGGCTGCTGTTCACTTATTATCTGCTTGGGCTTGGAACCTGTGCTGCTCTGGTGTGGGCTGGCAGTTGTAGCTCCAATTTTACCCCAAGCCTGGGAACTTCTATATGCCACAGGTACAACCCTCAAAAGAAATAAAAATAGAAAAAGAAAAAAACCGAAAAGAAATGAAACCATAAGGAAAATGGAAAGAGAACCTTCAGATTGGAAGAACATAGCTGCCTACTATTCGACCAATGAGGGCTTAATTTCCATAATGTACAAACAGCTCATACAACTCAAAATCAGAAAAGTAATCAATTCAATCCAACAATGGGCAGAAGAAACAAACATTCCTACCAAGAAGACAGATGACCAACAGACCCGTGAAAAGATGCCCACCTTGATAGTTCAGCTGCTATCAGGTCAAGACACTGCCCTGGCTCCTGCCTTTGGTTGGAAGATAGTCTGTGGCTCAGAGAAACAGACTCACAGGAATAGAAAACCAACTATGGTTACCAAAGGGCAGGGCAAGGGAGGGAAATTAGGAATATCAGATTCACAGATACTACCGCATATAAACTAAACAAGGACTTACTGGACAGCACAGAGAGCAATACTACGTATCTTATAATAACTTAGAATGGAAAAGGATTGAAAAAAATTGATATTTATACCCATATGTATATATCTGAATCAAGTTGCTGTACACCTGAAACTAACACAGCACTGCAAATCAACTCTACTTCATGAAAAATACATCCTACAACTGACTGTGGTGATGGTTAACTCTGAGGACCATAAAAATTACTGAATTCTCCTATTTAAATGGGTGAATTTTACAGTACATAGATATTAGTTCAATAAAGATGTTATCTCTGATTAGACGCCTAGCCTGGGAACCTCCATATGCCTTGCGTACGGCCCTAGAAAAAAAAATAAATATGTTCTATCTCCCGAGATCCACAGCATTATACCATCAATCCCTGGTAAGCACCCTGGAAACTCAGAAACAAAAGACACTTTATTCAGTAACATCTTCTTGAGCAGCAGGATCAAGATGGTGGAGGAGTAAGACGTGGTGCTCACCTTCTCCCACAAACACATCAGAAAAAAACCTTGATAGTTCAGCTGCTATCAAGTCAAGACACTGCCCTGGCTCCTGCCTTTGGTTGGAATATAGTCTGTGTCTCAGAGAAACAGTCTCACAGGCAGAACAACTGGCACAGAACACCTACTGAATGCAGGTAGCAGACTTCAAATCTCCAAGGAGGGCAAGAAACCCTCTACATAACTGGGTAGAAGAAAAGGAAAACAGAAAGAGAGAGAGAACAAAAGATGAATCAGGCTGGGACCAGCACTCCTGAGAGGGAGCTGTGAAGGAGGAAAGAAACCCACAGCCTGGGGGACCACCTAATTGTTGGGGAAAGCAGCCAAGCTGGAGGAGAAGCTCTAAGGCCAAGAGAAGAGCTCAGCAGCCAGACTCGGGAGGGCAAAGCAGAAGGAGAGTCACACAGACCATGGCTACCACCTCCCGGGACACCACAGCCTGAGACAGCAGGGCAGGGGCTGGGAGCCGAGACTCAGGCTCCAGAGGTCAGTTCCAGGGAGAGGACTGGGGTTGGCTGTGTAGGGACAGCCTCAGGGGCTAGGGAAAGTGTTCCACAGGCTGGGGAGCAAAGCACCACAGCCGAGGGATCCCAGGAGGTGGCCTGGGCCCGCGGGACCAGCTAGGTGCAACTGTTGGGCAGGGCAAGAAGAGCAGTGGTGGGACTGGCATGGGAATCTCTTTCTCTGTGCCTGTGCGGGCTCTCAGGTGGAGGGACATCTCTTGCACAGGGTATGGGTGGTGAGGAAACTTGCCACAGCCATCTCAGACTCCACAGGTGGGCATGGCCTGCCACCACTCGGGGTCCGTCGACAGGCACCACCTGCGGCCCCAGCTACCTCAGGGGTCATGGCAACTGAGGGCCACCCATTGCCCTCACTTCCCTGGGAGTATACACCAATCTTGTGGTGGCCACTGCCAAAGACTCTAGGCACGGCCTCCACCTCCCTGAGGGTCACCGCCACTTCCCAGGGCACTGCATCCAGGAGCAGCCTGTGCCACTTCCCTGTGGGTCCTGGCCACTGTGAAGGGCCCAGCAACCAGGCACTGGCTGTAGCCATTGTCTGTTGCCTCCATCTTCCTGGAAGCAAGCACAGGCCTTACACTGGACCAGCCCCTATGGAAAGCAAGCATCCAAACCAAAATCAGCCCTCACATCAATAATAATAATAATAATAGGCCCTCATAAACTTCCCAGGGGCACTCTGGCATATACATAGCCCTTCAAAAGTACAGTAGTAGTTTATCCTAAACTCACAATATAAGAAAAATATAAGTGAAATGAAGACGCTCGGGAATCATTCCCAGTTAAAAGAAGAATTCCTCTGAAGGAGCAAACAATGAAATGGACTCTGCAGTCTCATAGACATCAAGGTCAAAAGGGAAATAGGGAAAATTCTGAAGGAACTAAGAGCATATATGAACATTAATGCAGATTACCTTAGAGCAGAACTAGGAAATACAGGAACGAGCCATGAAAAACTAGAAAATTCATATACAGAGGAGTTCCTGTCATGGCTCAGTGGTTAATAAACCCGAACCGGAACCATGAGCACGTGGGTTCAATCCCTGGGCTCCATCCGTGGGTTAAGGATCTGGTGCTACTCTGGCTGTGGTGTAGGCCGGCAGCTACAGCTCCAATTCGACACCTAGACTGGGAACCTACAAATGCTGCGGGAGCAGCCCTAGAAAGGCAAAAAAAAAAAAAAAAAAAAAAAAAAAAATTCCTCTGCAGAGACACAAGCTGAGTTAAAGGCGTTGAAGAGCCGAATGAATAATGCACAGGAAGGAATAAGTGACTTGGAAGGTAGAATAATGGAAATCACCCTAACAGGACAGTAAGAGAAAAACTAATGGAAAAAACATGAAAGCAATATAAGAGGTGTATGGGATAATATGAAGTAGGCCAATCTATGCATAACAGGGATTCAAAATGGAGAAGGGAAAAAAAAGGGGGATTGAAAATATATTTGAAGCAATGATGGCTGAAAACTTTGCAGAGGAAAGCAAAACAGATATCAAGATAAAGGAAGGGCAGAGGGCCCCAAACAAGTTCAACCGAAAGAGACCCACACCAAGATGCTTTATAATAAAAAGGGCACAAGTTAATATAAGGAGAGGATTCTAAGTGTAGCAAGAGAAAAGCAAAGGGTGCACTATAAGGGAACCCCAGCAGGCTATCAGCTGACTTCTCTACAGAAGAGAGTGGCCAGAAGAGAGTAGCAAGATGGGCTTAAAGTTCTAAAATGGAAACATTTGCAGCCTAGAATCTCTACCCAGCAAAAATATCATTTGAAAGAGAAGAAACAGGGAATTTTTCCAACACCACCAAAATAAAATAAAAGATGTCAGCAATACTAAGTCCATTCTAAAAGAAATACTGAAAGCGCTCCTCTAAATAGGAAAGAAGCATTGGATGGAGAAATCACAACTGGAAAGCAATCACTTAAATAAGCTACTATACACATCTAAAAGGGAAGAAACAACTATTTGTAAACGTGATGACAAACACAAGGAACAGCAAAAGGATAAATATGAGGATTTAAAAAGGACACTGAAATCATGAAATATGGGGAAGGAAAGTAAGAAAATCTCACCTCTTTTTCTTTTTCTAGAATGTGTTTGAGCCTATATGACTATCAGGTGGAAGCAAGCAGATGTAGGAAGGGGTTAACATACATTTATTTATTTTTTTGTGTTCGTCTATTTAGGGCCACACCCATGGCATATGGAGGTTCCTAGGCTAGGGGTCCAATCAGAGCTACAGCTGCCGGTCCACACCACAGCCACAGCAACACAGGATATGAGCAGTGTCTGTGACCTACAACACAGCTCACGGCAATGCTGGATCCTCAACCCACTGAGAGAGGCCAGGGATCAAACCCACGTCCTCATGGATACTAGTCGGGTTTGTTAACCACTGAGCCATGACAGGAACTCCAGGGTTAACATACTTGAAAAACAGGGCAACCACAAGTCAAAACCAAAACATACATTCACAAAGACTAAAAAGAAGAGAACACATGCATAAAAGAAAAGGAAATCGTCCAACCCCAAAAAGAAAGGAACAAAGGAGAAACACTGAATCAACTGGAAAACAAGGATTAAAGTGGCAATAAATATATATTTGTCAACAATTACCTTAAATGTCAAAGGACTGAATGCTCCAATCAAAAGACAGAGAATGGCAGACTGGATTGGAAAAAAAAACAGAGCCTACAATATGCTGCCTACGGGAGACCCACCTTAGGGCAAAGGACACCTATAAATTGAATGTGAAGGGATGGAAAAGACAGGAAAGCAGGAGTTTCAACACTCATATCGGACAAATTAGACTTTAAAACAAAGGCCATAAAGAAAGACAAAAAAAAAAAAAAAGATAAAGAAGGGTACTATTTAATGATGAAATGATCCATTCAAGATATAAATAAATACAGACACACATTTGTCAGTATATATGCCCCTCAGAGTTTCTGTTGTGGCTCAGTGGAAATAAACCTGACTAGCATCTGCGAAGGGGTTCTAGCCCAGGCTCCACTAAGTGGACTCAGGATCTGGCATTGCTGTGAGCTGTGGTGTAGGTTGCAGATGTGACTCAGATCCCACATTGCTGTGGCTGTGGCATCGGCTGGCAACTGCAGCTCCTCTTTGATCCCCTAGCCTGGGAAATTCCATATGCCACAGGTGTGATGTATATATATATATATATATATATATATATATATATATATATGTATATATGTATAAACACACACACACACACCCAATATAGGAGCACCCAGACACATAAAACCAATAGTAACGGACGTAAAAGAAGAAATTGATGGGAATACAATAATAGTAGGAGGTTTTAACACACCACTCACAGCAATGAACAGATCCTCTAGACAGAAAGTCAACAAGGCAACAGAGGTCCAAAAATACCACAGTAGAAAACTTAGACTTAATTGACATTTTCAGGACATTACATCCAAAAACATCAGAATATACATTCTTTTCAAGTGCACATGGACCAGTCCCAGGGATCAGCCACACACTGGGGCACAAAACTAACCTCAACAAATTTAAGAGTATAGAAATTATTTCAAGTATCCTCTAGGACCACCATGGCGTGAAAATAGAAATCAACCACAGGAAAAGAAATGAGAAAAAACTGACTACATGGAGACTGAACCACGTGCTACTAAAACACCAATGGGTCGGAGCTGCTGTCCTGGCTCAGAGGTTAACGAATCCAACTAGGAACCATGAGGTTTCAGGTTCAATCCCTGGCCTTGCCTAGTGGGTTAAGGGTCTAGCGTTGCCTTGAGCTGTGGGGTAGGTCACAGATGTGGCTTGGATCTGGGGTTGCTGTTGCTGTGGCTGTGGCCTAGGCTGGCGGCTTCAGCTCTGATTAGAGCCCTAACTTGGGCAGCTCCATATGCCCTGAGTGCAGCCCTGGAAAAGACAAAAGGGCAAAATTTAAAAAATTAAAACCCAATGGGTCAACAAGGAAATTCAAACAGAAATTAAAAATACTTCCAGATAAATGATAATAAAAAAACAATCATTCAAAATCTATGAGATACTGCAAAAGCAGTGCTTGGTGGGAACATCAAAGCAATACAGGCCTTCCTCAACAAAAAAAAAAAAGAAAGAAATAGAAAAATTTCATATCGACAATTTAACCTACCATCTAAAAGCATTAAAAAAGAAGAAAAGGAGTTCCCGTCATGCTGCAATGGTTAACGAATCTGATTAGGAACTATGAGGTTGCAGGTTCAGTCCCTGCCGTTGCTCAGGGGGTTTACGATCCGGCGTTGCCGTGAACTGTGGTGTAGATTGCAGACACGGCACGGACCCCACGTTGCTGTGGCTCTGGCGTAGGCCAGTGGCTACAGCTCCGAATGGATCCCTAGCCTGGGAACCTCCATATGCGGTGGGAACGGCCCAAGAAATAGCAAAAAGACAAAAAAAAAAAAAAAAAAAAAAAACAAACAGAACCTAAAGTAAGCAGAAGGAAGGAAATCTTAAAGATCAGAGAGGAAAGCAACAGAGATGAAAAAATAGAAGAAATTAATAAAATTAAGAGCTCGTTCTTGGAAAGGGTAAACAAAACCGGCAAACTTCTCAACAGTTTCGCCAAGAAGAGAGAGAGAATCCAAATAACAACAGAAGAAATGAAAGAGGAGAAATCTCCATGGATACTGTGAAAATACAAAAAACCATAAGAGAATACTACAAGTTGATATCAATGAATTTGACTACCTAGAAGAAACGGACCACTTTCTAGAGACATACAGCCCACCAAAACTGAATCAAAAAGAAATAGATCATTTCAACAGACCCATCACTAGAAATGTAATTGGAAATGTAATAAAAACACTCCCTACAAACAAAAGTCCAGGACTGGATGGCTTCACTGGTGATTTCTACCACACATACAAAGAAGAGCTTATACCCATACAACTTAAATTTTTCCAATAGACTGAAGAAGAAGGAACACTCCCAAAGACGTTCTATGAAGTCGCCATCACCCTAATACCAAAAGCAACGATACTACCAAAGAAGAAAATTAGAGGCCAATAGCTTTGATGAATATAGACACAAAAATTCTCAACAAAATTTTAGCCAACCGAAGCCAACAATACATAACAAAGATCATACACCACGACGAAGTGGGAGTCATCCCAGTTTCATAAAGATGGCTCAACATAAGCAAATCCATCAACATCATACACCACATTAACAAAAGAACAGTCAAAAACCACATGATCATCTCAATAGATGCAGAAAAAGCATTTGACAAAATCCAACATTCATTCATGACCAAAACTCTTACCAAAGGGAGTAAGAGGGAACATACCTTAACATAATCAGAGCCATTCATGACAAACCCACAGCCAATACAACACTCACCACAGAAAATGGAAAGCCTTCCTTCCTGCTCAATTCTGCAACAAGACAACGATGCCCACACTTACCACTTTTATTCAACGTAGCATGCGATGTCCTAGCCACAGCAATCAGACACACAAAAGAAGTAAAAGGGATCCAAATTGGAAGAGAAGAGGCCAAATCCTCACTCTATGCATATCACATGATACCATAGACAGAAAACCCTAAGGATGCCACACAAGAACCACTAGAAATGATCAACGAAATCAGCAAAGTAGCAGCATACAAGACAAACTGTCAGAAGCAGGTTGCATTTCTGTACACTAACAATGAAATATTAGCAAAGGAATATAAAAATACAATACCTTTTAACATTACACCCACCAAAATTAAATACCTCGGAATAAACCTGACCAAGGACCTGAAAGATTTATATGCTGAGAGGTGTAAAACAGTAATCAAGGAAATGAAACAGGATTCGAAGAAATGGAAAGATATTTCACACTCCTGGACTTGAAGGATACTGTTTAAATGGCCATACTACCCAGAGCAATCTTACAGATTCAATGCAAACCCTATGAAATTACCCATGACATTTTTCAAAGAACTAGAAGAAATAACCCCAAATTTCCTGTGGAAACATAAAGGATCCAGAACTGCCAAATCAATCCTGAAGGGGGAAAAACAGGCAGGAGGCATAACTCTCCCAGACTTTACATAATATTACAAAGCTACAGTTATCAAGACAGTGTGGTACTGGTCCTAAAACAGATACATGGACCGATGGAACAGAAGAGATAACCCAGAAATAAACCCAGACACCGGGTCAATTCATCTTTTGACAAAGGAAGCAAGAATATAACACAGGGAAAAGATAGTCCCTTCAGCAATGGGTGCTGAGAAAAATGGACAGCTGCATGCAAATCAGTGAAACTAGAACCCACCCTCACACCATGCCCCCAAAGGAAACTCCAAATGGCTCAAAGACTTAAACATAAGACAAGATACCATTAAAACTTTAGACCAGAACTTAGGCAACACATTCTCTGACACTGACTGTACAAATGTTAC
Source organism: Sus scrofa (assembly GCF_054392235.1). Classification (NCBI taxonomy): domain Eukaryota; kingdom Metazoa; phylum Chordata; class Mammalia; order Artiodactyla; family Suidae; genus Sus; species Sus scrofa. The sequence goes on from NC_139401.1 coordinate 9,969,880, forward strand.
AAATGTTTTTGTTAAGTCCATCTGCCAAGGCAATAGATAGAAAAACAAAAGTAAACCGATGGGACCCAATCAAACTCACAAGCTTTTGCACAGCAAAGGAAATCATTAAAAAAACAAACAAACAAACAAAAAAAAAATGAAAAGGCAACCTATGGAATAGGAGAAAATAGTTGCAAAGGAAGCAACCAACAAGGGCTTGATCTCCAAAATACACAAACAACTCATACAACTCAAGAGAAAAAATCAAAAAGCCCAAGTGAAAAATGGGCAGAAGATCTAGAGAGACATTTCTCCAAAGAAGACGGATGGATGGCCAACAGGCACATGACAAAATGCTCAACATCAGTAATTATTACAGAAATGCACATCAAAACTACAATGAGGTACCACCTCACACCAATCAAGTGGCCATCATTAATAAGTCTTCAAATAACAAAAGCTGCAGAGGGTGTGGAGAAAAGAGAACCCTCCTTCATGGCTGGTGGGAATGGAAATTGGTAGAGCCACTGTGGAAAACAGTATGGATGGATGTTCCTCAGAAGACTAAACATAGACGAACCATACCATCCAGTAATCCCACTCCTGGGCACGTATCTGCACAAATCTTTCATTCAAAAAGATACATGCAAACGTATGTCCACTGCACCCCTATTCTCAAGAGCCAAGACATGGAAACAACCGAAAGGTCCATCAACAGATGAATGGATTAAGGAGAAGTGGAACACATACATCATGGAATACTACTCAGCCATAAAAAACCCCAACTAATGCCATTTGCAGCAGCATGGATGGACCTAGAGATTCTCATACTAAGTGAAATAGCAACACAAATACCGCATAATATCACTTACATGCGGAATCCAAAATATGGCACAGAGGAACCTATCTGTACCACAGAAAGTGAATCACAGACATAGAGAACAGACTAGTGGTTGCCGGGCGGGAGGTGTGAGGGAGTGGGATGGACTGGGAGATTGGGGTTAATAGATGCAAACTATGACATTTAGAATGGATAAGCCAGGAGGCCCTGCTGTATAGCCCAGGGAACTCTATCCAATCACTTGTGACAGAACATGAGGAAAGATGATATGAGCAGAAGAGTGTATATATACATACATACGACTGGGTCACTTTGCTGTACAACAGAAATGCAGAGAACATTGTGAATCAACTATAATGATAAAAATTTCAGGGGAGTTCCGTCATGGCTCAGTGGTTAACAAATCCACCTATGAACCATGAGATTGAGGGTCTGATCCCTGGCCTTGCTCAGTCAGGTAAGGATCCAGCATTGCCATGAGCTATGGTAAAGGTCGCAGGTGAGACTCAGATCCTCCGTTGCTGTGGCTGTGGTGTAGGCTGGCGGCTACAGTTCCAATTAGACCCCTAGCCTGGAAAGCTCCATATGCTGCGGGTGCGGTCCTAGGAGACACGCACACACAAAAGACCAAAATAATAATAATAATAATAACAATAAGAATTTTAAAAAATGACATCCATCTGAAACAAACACTTAACTCTTTAGAAGTAGAACACTAGAGGGTGTTTGTGTTGTAGCTCAGTGGTTATAAACCCAACCAGTATCCATGAGGATGAGGGTTCGATTCCTGACCTCGCTCCCTGGCCTAAGGATCTGGTATTCCCATGAGCAGTGGTGTAGGTTGCAGAGGTGGCTCGGACCTGGCATTGCTGTGGCTGTTGCATGGCTCGGCACCTATAGTTCTTATTTGATCCCCAGTCTGGGAACCTCCACGTGCCACGGATGTGGCCTTAAAAAGATTATATATTGAAAAAAAATGAAACACTAATGCAGTTTTTCCTAGCCTTAGTGTGGAGAGGCCATTTCTGAATCATTTGTGGGGCTTGAACAAAGAACAAGGGCTCCCCCCTTGGCCCCAGCAAACCACCCCTCCACTGGCCCTGGAGTCCCCACCACCTACTTGTTAATCAATGCATTAGAAGAATTCACTAAGAAGAAGGAACCAGACTCAAAAACTCTTCGTTACCATAGTTATGTAAGATTTTTCCGGAAGTACACATACACAATGGAATATGTTTCAGCCACAAAAAAGATGGAAATACAGCCATTTTCAGCAAGATGGATGAGCCTAGAGATGATCATACTAAGGGAAGCAAGTCAGGTAAAGACAAAAACCATACCATATCACTTTCATGTGGAGCCTCATAAAAAATGTGACAAATAAAATGATCATATGAAGAGAAGTAAGACAAACACCACATGAGACCACTAATACGTGGACTCCAATTTCAAAAGGAGACAAAACAACTTATTCACAAAATGGAAACGGACTCAAAACTTCTAAACCAAACTTAAGGTTACAAAAGGGGAAACGACAGGGGAGGAATAAACAGGGAGTCTGGGACTGGCACACACACAGTACCATATACAGAATCGATAAGTAACAAAGACCTACTGAACAGCACAGGGAATCTACTCAGTCCTCTGTGATGGCCTATATGGGAAAGAATCTGCAAAGAATGGATGTATGGATGTGGCTAACTGACTCACTTTGCTGTACAGCTGAAACGAACCCAACACGGTAAGTCAACTCTACACCAGTAACTTTGCTTTTGAAAAAATGATACAAAAGAACGTATTCACAAAACAGAAACAGGCTCACCGGTCTCAAAATTAAACTAAGGGTGACCAAAGGGAAAATAGGGAGTCAGGGATAAGTCAGGAGTCTGGGATTAAGATAAACACACTAATATACATAAGACAGGTAACTAACAAGGACCTACTGTAGAGCATAATGAACGCTATTCAATATTCTGTAATAACACATGGGGAAAAGAATCCCGGTGCTCTACCCCTGAAACTAAGACAACACGGTAATACATCAACTCTATTCCAGTAATTTTGAAAAGACGAAAATTTAAAAAAAAATTAAAGAAAGATTGTTCCAGAACTTCTAGCCTGGGTGACAGAAGCTTGGAGTTACAAAAAAGACATATAATTATCCTAGAGAGGCATGGAAATCAGTGTTTAGCTAAACTGCTTCTATTCCTAAAAGAGGGCACTTCCAGCCCAGCAGAAAGTTCAGTCAGGCAGCTGGATACTAACTACACACAAATCCACCACCTCTCTGGTACCTACAGTAGGGACTCAGCAATGAGAATCCAAACACAGTCCTGGCATAAAAGCAGCCAGCTCTCCACTCCCTGGCAGTGAGCTCCATATGAAAAGGGCAGGGACCTGTCTGAGGAAACCCCCCACTTTCCTAAGAGCCAAAAACAAGAGGGACACAGTCCATCCTCCAGGGTGGGGAGGCTCCAAGTCACAGAGTCTTTGAACTTTCTGGGTTCATGTGCTGGCTTCATGTGACTCGAAGCACACTACCTATGATAAAATGGTAAATGAAAAAAAAGGGGGCGGGACCCATACATATCAAGACGGGTGCATTTCCCTGTGTGTAAAGTACACATACAAAGAAAACCTCTTTAAATGATACAGCTGGCAGGTTGAGGGAGTGCTTGCTGAAACACTCAAGCAGATGCCTGCTGATGTAGGCAGTTTACCACAAAAGGCATCCAGGGCTAGGATGGACCGACTGTTGGATGGAGGGACAGATAGGTGAAAAGGAAAGAGCATCACATGGTTATGGTAGTTTCTTGGTGGGTTAGTTGCAAAATGTTTCAACCAAGCTGAAAATTCAGAGATTGTTATAATAAAATGTTGGGGAAAACACAGAGCAAAGACCAACAAACCCAAAATGCATATGAAGTATAATTCCAACTTTAAAAATACGAGCTGAAAAAAGATGGGGAAGAAATAGGCTACAATATTCACTCGGGTGAAATTAAATGGGGTTTTGAGTTTTTCTTTCTCCACACACTGACCACGGTCTTGTTTCCAGGATCCACATACTATGTTTTCCATAATAGAAGTAGCATCAGCTGCCCTCTGGCCTGGGGAGGAAGCATCTGGGCAGCAGCATCTCCTCACCTGTGTGCCCCTCTCCTCGTCTTGGCCTTGAGCACCCGCTGGGGCCCTGGAGTCTTCTTAACACACCTCTAGAGATGCGTCCCCTTGGACTCCCAGGGATGACCAAACCTCAGGCTGACTCATGTGTTTTGCTCCCGGCTCCAGCCCCATCTGCAACATTGTCCTTCACTGTGCTAACCCCTTCCCCCTTCATTTCAACCAGGTTCTGTAGTTTCCTAGTTTTTGTAGCATATCCATGTTTCTTATTTCACGTGATCTTTCTCCGAAATCTAAAAAGGGAAAAGTTTCAACTTTTTCTATGTCATAAAGTAAAATCCCTGCATGGCAAAACATTGAAAATCAAAAAACAAAGATTAGAAAATGGCAATTGAGGAGTTCCCATCGTGGTGCAGTGGTTAACGAATCCGACTAGGAACCATGAGGTTGCGGGTTCGGTCCCTGCCATTGCTCAGTGGGTTAACGATCCGGCGTTGCCGTGAGCTGTGGTGTAGGTCGCAGACGCGGCTCGGATCCCGCGTTGCTGTGGCTCTGGCGTAGGCCGGTGGCTACAGCTCCGATTAGACCCCTAGCCTGGGAACCTCCATATGCCGCGGGAGCGGCCCAAGAAATAGCAACAACAACAACAAAAAAAAAAAGACAAAAAAAAAAAAAAAAAAAAAAAAAAAAAAGAAAATGGCAATTGAGAAATGTGCAACATACATGACAGGGGGCCGAATTACCTAATCCATGCAGGGCTCAAAATCTGAAGTTAAAAAAAGTTGACAAACCCAATAGAAGAAGGATGATGTAAGCAACGTTACAAGAGACAAAAATTAGCAACAAACAGGGGAAATGTGGAACCTCACAGGTAATCAAAGAAAGGCAAACCAAAGCAGTCATCAAGGGGATTTCTTACCTGGGAAATGGCCAAAAGGCCAACCCACAAGGTGAATGATTCCGAATTCATCCTCCAATGGGAGGATCAGGGATTGGAGAATGAGTGTCCGTGCACTGTTGTAAAAGCACCAAGAGATGCCCTTTCTGAAGGAGAATTTGACGATATCTCGTGTATTTTTAAGTGCAAGGAGTCCTTGAGAAAGACATGGAATTTACACTGTAGAAATATTTATGTCATTTCACAAAGATGATATATATGATGTTCACTGCAACGTTTTATTGTTGTTGTTGTTTTCAGCATGGCAAACAATACAAAAACAACCAACAAAAGAAAGAACCTGAAGCAAGCTACGTCTCTGGACAGGGATCCAATTACAAGGCACTTGTAAAAATGAAGAGGCTTGAAGAGAGATAAACAAAGCAGGAATCAAGTGGCACAACCAAGTTCTAGGTTAGCACTCAAAGAGCAGAAAAGTTGACTTAACTCCTGAAAGAACCACTGCACCCTGATCACAAATCTCCCCTGCCCAGAAACTCAGGCTCCTGAGCCAATGGTAAAGTGAGACTATGGGTGACTCTGTTCTCTCTTTATATTTCTGGGATCCTTTTAGTTTTCTATAATGAGCATGTCTTCTTTTAAATGAAGTTGTGCAGTATCCACATGTAAAGAACACGCCTGGATTTTATACATTACTCCACAGGCAGGAGCATTCTTCTATTTCTCCACACGAGGGCAGCATACGCACAGTCAATTAGCAGGACCAAGCTTTTCAAGGTGTTGGGTCTGAAATTGAAGGCTGCTCTTCCGTGGTTGATACTGACATGCTGCTGGCCCAAATCATTCATTAGATTGCTTCTTTCCCAGAAAAATGACTATATAGTCATTTGCAAAAACTGATATATAGGAGAAAAGACAAGTCACCTATTACCAGGGCAATCTGCCATTTATGCTCATATTTATACATGGGGTGAAAGAGAGGAAGCGACCTGGTTTTAAACAAAGGGTGCGCCCCCAATGCATTGTTTCCTAATCTCCCTTTCACATCAAACGTCTCTTGAGCATTTCTCTGTTTCCCTAAGTTCTCTGACAGGGTGGATTTTAAAGGCAGTCTGGTGTCCCAGCCTGTGAACTCATTGTACTGGGCTTACCTGACTTAAATTGGTCATTTCCGTGGTTTAGCTGTCTTTAAAGTAGCAAAGATTTCTCATGTATAAAATACACATGGAAAACTATATCGTCTCACCCTATTCATCACTACTTCGAGTGCTGATGAACTGCAGTATCATCTCTCAACTGAACTGGTGCCATTTAGCCTCATGATTGAGAGGTACCCCTGTTCATTGAGACCCAGTTCATTGTAACTGCTCTAGGATTAGTATAAATTAGACACAGAATTTCTACACATATACTATTGATTTATTAACACATTTATTCCAGGAAAGGAGTGGCCAACTGGAAAGGTGGATCCCCTTCAGCTCCGCTGCCTAGTGCTGACTCACACTCCTGAATTACGCATTTAAAATTCAGCCTGTGGGGACGGAGTCCATTCCCTCATGTCCTCCACGTGGTAGGAGGCTTGCCTCTCAGCATGTCCCAGGTTAAGCATCTTTTCAAGCTCAGTGGCAACACAGTTTGTCTTTTGAGAACTTCCTGTGGGAAACCATTGCTTAATATCAGCTTGGGTTCTTTATATCTTACTGATCTCTATATATTTTATTCCAGGTCTGATTAATGCGGGCTCTCCAGAGGAAGCACGTGGGGAGCATAAACCCTGCAATTAAGGGGAGCATCCTGGGGGGACTAGTTACCAAGCAAGGAGAGGTGGGGGGCAAGCTGGGCAGGCGGGTGCGGCGCCCAAGCCGGGCAGCAGAGGGCGGTGGTCAGCACCTCGGTCCTCAGGCAGCAAGGCCAGGGAGGGCGATCAATCTCCCTGGGTTCCTGGGCCTTTCTGCGTGGATGGTGGGCCAGCGGGCACCCCGAGGAGCTGGACGGAGGGGGCATAAGAAACAGAGAACTGGGGGCTCCCAGAGACCTCCAGGCCCCTCTGCCTTCTGCTTCCTGTGCTCCCCTTAAAGGGTGACAGGCCCAGGGAGCCATCTCCTGGGCCTGGGGAGTTTTGCTGCATCTCAGGAGGGCAGCCCCCAGCAGCCTCACGACAGCCGCCTCCTAACTCAGGGCTCCTCTGCTCTGCTGTGTCCCCCACACGTGCAGGTGGACAACGCCCGGGTCACATGGCCATGGGGGACCTAGGCAGCTGCCCTCAAGTCCAGACTCTGCCCTGGCTGCTGCTTTGGCTGGAATGCAGTCTGTGTCTCCAGGGCTCGGGGGCCTCAGCCAGGACGTGCCCACGACACCTGGGCTGGCGGACCCCTTAGCCTGCAGGAGGAGGCACACACAGAGCCTTCGCAGTTTGGGATGGGACAGGAGTGAGCAGAGCCCAGCTCAAGCCAGCTGTCCTCCCAGGAGCTCAGCTCTGGTGCAGGCGGGAGCCAAGGCCCTCAGAACACCCCCTGCCTTCTCCACTCCCCTGGGAGGCCCGCCTGGAACCAGGGGGTTGGGAGGGCCCACCTCGGCCATCCTGCTCCCGAGGGAATGGGGGATGGTGGGACCCGACAGGGCCCAGGAAGGCCATCGGGCACTGTGCATGGTTTGTGCTCTGTTCAGGTCTTCTCTCACCACGAGCCTTGTCTCTCCCTCCATAAGCTCGGTCTGTGTGATAGTGATGTCTTGCTGTGTGTTCAGACTTGCTTTGAACATTCCTAACGAGGCAGAAGCTCAGACCTTCCGTCATGGGGAGTTGCTTCCCAGAGCAAGAGAAGGAGCTGGATTTCCCTTCCCGAAACACGCCCAGCCCTGCAGGGCTGGGGACCTGACCGACATCTGGGTTCCCTCGGGTACCAAGGAGGCTGAGGGAGGCTGGGGAGGCAAGCCCAAGCCTTCACTACAGGGGAGACCAAACGAAAGCAAACGCTCACAACTCAACGGGGGAAACCGCACCATCCAACCGGGAAGCAGGCAGGCGACACCAAGAGACATTTCACTCAAGAGGACAGACCGATGACAAACACATGGAATGACCGGCAACGTCACTGGCCGTGTGGGAAACACAAAGGAAAACCACAAGGACATGGCATCAAACACCTGCTACAAAGGCCGAGATGAAAAACAAAACCCTGACAGCGCCAAGTGCTCAGCAGGATGCGGAGAAACCCGACCTTCCAACCGTGAGGAGGAGGCAACGAGAAGGGCACAGCCCCTGCAGAAGATGCTCTGGCGGGGTCTTAAAAACCTGACCATACACTCACCGTGTGCCCAGCAGCCCCAGCCTGGGGGGTCCCAAACCAGGCTGGTTTGCCCGACGACGCGCAGGAAAGCAAAACGCTGAGACGCCGAGGTTCGCAGCCAACACAGGGGGCCCTCCCAAAGCATCCAAGCCAGGAGACAGGAAAACCGGCATCAGACCCACCTCCCCAGAGGCACGGGGGTAACGGATCAAGCAGCAGCCCGTTCTGAACCGTTGGTTGGAGAGCAGGGAGGCCTGGGAGCGGGACGTCGAGAGCGATGATGGGAAAAGGTGTGGGACCCCTCGTCGTGCACAGGCGTAACTAAGCTACAGGCCCTGCAAGGGCCAAAGGGCCCTCGCGCATGCCCAGTTGCAGGGGCCAGGACCCTCTCCCACCTGAATTTTTAAGCAGCTCAGCTCTAGCTAGACACAGCTGACTCCGAGTCCTGGCCAACGACTCAGGCAAAACTCTCATTGTCTAGGCTCCCTGCTGCCTGGAGAACATGCAAGGCTGTCTGAGCCACAATTAAAACGACCTGGATCGCTGAAGGCAGGTTACAGGGGAAGGGGAGTTAAGGCACAGTTACCCACAGGTTCATGGACATTGATCCCAGAGAAAGGAAAACTTACGTCCACCAAAAACTGAACACACCCAAACTATTCTCTGACCTATGCAGAGTTAAACTCTACTACATTGATACCATGGACTGTGACTTAGCAGGGAAAACAGCAACAGCAAAAATGAACACGCCTGGATTCTCGACATTCCTCTCCAGGCAGAAGCATTCTTCGGTTTGTCCACACGAGGGCAGCATGAGCACCGTCAAGAGCAGGAACAATTTCAAGGTTCAGCCATCAGGTCGGAACCTGAAGGCCGCTTTTCAGTGGATGATTCTGACATACTTCCTGCACAAATTACTCATGAGATTGTTTATTTTTCAGATAAATGACCATCTATTCATTGCACAAACTGATAGAGAGGAGAATGGACAGGTCACCTACAATCAGGGACAATCTGGCATTTATCTTCCCCTGTATACATATGATGCAAAGAGGTAGCTACATTTTTGTGTGTGTTTGTGTGGGTCTTTTTAGGGCCACACCTGCTGCATATGGAAGTTACAAGGTGGAACTCAAATCGCAGATATAGCTGCCGGCCTGCACCACAGGCACAGCCACTCCAGATCTGAGCCGCATCTGAAGACTTCACCACAGCTCACGGAAATGCCAGGTCCTTTACCCACTGTGCCTGGCCAGGACTGAACCCAAGTTCTGGAGCTCACAAGATGCCCCGAATCCCAATGTGCCACAGCGGGAGCTCCCACAATCAGGTTTAGCACATGTATCTTTTTTTTCCTGAAGTGTAGCTGATTTACAGGACTCTGTTAGTGTCAGGTGTACAGCAATGTAGTCGGTCACACACACATATGTATATATTGATATTCTTTTATAATTCTTTTCCATTTCAGATTACTGTAAGATATGGACTAGTGCTCTCTGTGCCAGGCATCACATCCTTGTTGTTTATTATATAAGGCGTGGTGTCTGTTCATCCCATAATCCTAATTCCCTCCCTTGTCTTGCCCTTTGGTGACCATAGGTCTGTTTCCTGTGTCTGAGAGTCTGTCAGCGGCACAGACTGCATTCCAGTCAAAGCAGCAGCCGGGGCAGGGTCTGGACTTGAGAGCAGCTGCCTGGTTCCCGCAGGACCAAGTGACCAGGGCACTGTCCACCTGCACGTGTGGGAGACGCAGCAGAGCAGAGCAGCCCTGAGTTAGGAGGAGGCTGTCATCAGGCTGCTGGGGGCCGCCCTCCTCCCTCCTGAGGGTGAGGCAGTATCTAGAAACTGGAGGGAGAAAACCAAATTGACGACGTAACACAAACATCCCATCAAGATTCCACCCGGGCTCCAGACACCAAAGAAATGGGAAAACCAGACTCTAGCAGGGATGAGGGCCCCAGGCCCAAGATAATTTGAGGTGCAGTTAAACCTCAAAAGAAACAGACCCAAAGGACTCTTACAATTTACACTCAAGGACCTAAATGCTGCTTCCCTTTCCCAAGTCCTCATCCCTCTTTTGATCAGGTGAGAATGGTCAAATGACATCACAGGCTGGGACATGTGGCTGCCATTGAAAACCACCCTGTCAGAGAACTGAGGGAGACAGGGAAATGCTCAAGAGACATTTGATGTGAAAGGCAGATTAGGATGCAAGTGTATGAGCAGCGCACACTTTGTTTAAAAACATGCAGCTGCCATTTTTCATCACATGGATAAATGCAAAGGTAAATGTCAGGTCGTTCTTCAGTATAGATGACTTTTCTCCTCAGTATAAGGTTTTACAAAGAACATATAGTCATCTACCCGAAAAAAAAAAAAAACCATCTCATCAATACTTTGTGCAAGGAGTCTGTCAAAATCAACCACTCAACAGCAGCCTTAATTTCAAACCTGGTACCTTGTAATTGTCCCTGCTATTGACGGTGCTCATGCTGCCCTCCTGTGGACAAACCGCAGAACGCTTCTGCCTGGAGAGGAATGTAGAGAATCCAGGCGTGTTCTTTACATGGTGGTCCTACACAACCTCATTCCAAAGGAATACATGCTTGGAGTTCTTTTCTGGCTCAGCAGTCATGAACCTGACTAGCAGGCATGAGGGGGTGGGTTCAGTCCCTGGCCCCACTCAGTGGGTTCATGGTCCAAAATTGCCTTGAGCTGTGGGGTAGGTAACAGACACAGTTCGGATTCCCCGTGGCTGGGGCTGCGGTATAGGGATGAAGTACAGGGCTGGAGCTGCAGCTCTGATATGACCCCCATCCTAGGAACTTCCATATGTCACAGGTGTGGCCCTAAAACCAGAAAGACGAAAAAAGAAAAGTAAAACTCACCCTATCAGCGAAGATAGGGCAAAAGGGAACCACCCAAGAGACATTCGATGTGAAAGGTAGATGAGGAAACAACTGCACTGGGGGCGCACTGTTTGTTTAGAAACATGGAGCATCCTCCTTTCAACCCATGTTTAAATAGGAAGGGAAATTCCAGATCGTCCCTGGTGACAGGGGACTTGCATGTTCTCCTCTGTATCAGATTGTACAGTGTATGTGCAGTCATTTATCTGAATAATGAACAATCGCATGCACAATTTGTACAAGCTGCATGTGCAAATCAACCACGGAACCGCAGCCTTCAACTGCAGCTTCAATACCTACAAAATGTGTTGCTAGTCCCTGGGCTTATGCTGCCCTCCTGTGGAGATGTTGGAGAATGCATCTGCATGGAGAGTCACTGCGAAAATCCAGGGGTGCTGGCACTACACCAGGGCATTCATAAAAAGGAATGCATGCTTGGAGTTCCATTCTCCTTCAGTGGTAATGAACCTAACTAGCATGCATGAGGAGGTGGGTTTGATCCCTGCCTCCGCTCAGAGGGTTCAGGATCTGGGATTGCCTTGAGCTCCAGTATAGGTTACAGACAGTTCGGATCCCCCGGTGCTGTGGCGGTGCTACAGGTATGCTGCAGCTGCAGCTCTGATTTGACCCCTACCCTGTGAATGTCCATGAGTCACAGGGGCGGCCCTAAAAAGACAACAAATAAACACCACCCTGTCAGAAAATGTAGGGCAAACGGGCAAGACTCAAGGGACATTTGACGTGAAAAGTAGATGAGGTTATACTTGGGCTGGGGGCACAGACTTTGTTGAAAGCCATGTAGCTTCCTCTTTTCAACCCCTGTGTAAATAGGAAGATCCATGCCAGATTGTCCCTGGTGACAGCTGACTTCTGTTTTCTCCTCTGTATCGGTTTTTAAAATGTATATAGAAGCATTTATCTGAAATAGGAACATGCTCAAGAATAGTGTGCACAAGGAGCAAGACAACATTAGCCTCTGAACAACAGCCTTCCAGTGCAGATCCAATGATGGAAGCTGTTCTCACTCTTCACTGGGCTTATGCTGCCCTCCTGTGGACAAATAGGAGAATGCTTCCAATGCAGATCCAATACTGGAAGCTGCTTTCTTTGTTCACTGGGCTTATGATGCCCTCCTGTGGACAAATAGGAGAATGCTTCTGCTTGCAGAGTAATTGATAAAACACAGCGTGTTCTTTGCATGTTCTTTAGGTATTCTTTCCAACAGCATTAAAAATTAATCCTTGCTCACGATAGAAAGCTGAAAGGACCCCAGAAACTACAGAGAACGAGAAAAGTTACCCAGCAGCTCCCTTTCCCATTGGCTCAGGAGCCTGAGTTCCTGGGCAGGGGAGAGAAAATATCCGGGTGCAGGCATTCTTTCAGCATCCAGTCAGCTTTTCTGCTGTGAGAGGGCTCACCTAGACAGACCTTGCTTTTGCCTTTTCATTCCTGCTTTGTCTGTCTCTTTTCAAGCGTCTTCATGTTTACAAGGACCTCATAATTTGACTCCTCTTCAGACACTTTGCTTGTTTTCTGTTCCTTCATGTCTCGTGTGCTGTGATGAAAATAAATGTGGCCATGAACATCATAGATCATCCTGGAGAAATTACAAAAAACTTCTACAATGTCAGCTCCAAACAGAGTCTTGCTCAAGGACTCTACGCCTTTATGAATCTACGAGAGGGTGTCACATTGTGCCCAGACATTTGGTGGATATTTGTGTCGTTTGCATCCAGCCGCATAACTGAATTGGCTGCTGGGCTGGAGAGGGCCTTTCTTAGCTGTAGAAACACTTTAGCTGAACCCTGATGTCCATGCCTCTCTAGGACAGGTAGACCTCACTGCTCTGACTCCTGACTAGCGTCACCCTGGCTACAATTTCCAGAACAATCTTTTTAAAATTTGACATTTGTATCAGCTGAAAGGTATTGGAAGAGAGTTGATTTATAACAATGTTGTCTTAATTTCAGGTTTAAGCACAGGGATTCTGTTTACATACACATCTCTATCAATTCTTTTAGATTATTTCCCCATATTGTTTATTATACAGCATTGAGTAGAGTTCCTTGTGCTATATAGCATGTCCTTGCTAGTTCTGTGTGTGTATGTGTTTGTGTTTCCTTGTTAGGACTGCACCTGTGTTATATGGAAGTTCCTAGGCTGAGGGCTGAAGAGGAGCCACAGCTGCCAGCCTAGGCCACGGCCCAGCCACACCAGATCCAAGCCATATCTGTGAAGTTCACCACAACTCATGGCAATCCTGGATCCCCGACACACTGAGCGAGGCCACGCATCGAACCCGCATCCTCATGGATGCTAGAAGGATTCATTTCCACAGCACCCCAGGGGATCCCCCCACCATAGCTGTCTAGGTGAAATAGAGTAGTGTGTATATCTTCATCCCAAACCCCTCATTTCTCCCTCCTGACGCGTTTCCCCGTTGGAAGCCATTAGCTTGATCTGGAGATCTGTGAGTCGTCTTCTGTTTTGTCAATAAGTCCTTTTGTATCAGTTTCTAAAAACCAATGTTCTTGGAGTCCAGTGGACTTATTACAATGTAGTGTGAGTTTCAGGTGTGCCACAAAGGGAGTCAGTTATCCATAGGCATGTGCACATTTGTTTTCAGATGCTTTTCCCATATAGGCCATCCCCCTGTATTGGCTGTACACTGGGTCTTTGTGACTCAATCGGTTGTGTGTATATTCAAGTGCATATGTGCCAATCCCAACCTCCCAATGTATCCCTCCCCCGAGTGTTTCCCCTTTAGTGATCCTAGTTTGGTTTCGAGAGCATTGAGTCTGTTTCTGTCTTGGGAAGAAGACCTTCTGTATCATTTTTCATGACAGTCCCCATGACTGGTGATGTCACGTGGTTGTCTTAGACGTTCTTCCCATAGTGTGATGATCCACTTGTATCACTTTCATCAGATTCCACATGCAAGTGATATCATCTGGTTTTGGTCTTTCTCTGAGTTACGTCACTGAGTAAGATCATCTCCAGGTTCATCCATGTGGCTGCACATGGGCTTAGCTGGTTCCTGTTTCTGGTTGAGGAATATTTCATTATCTAAGTTACCTCAGGAACTATCGTATGGTACAAATAGTAATGAAGAAGTTTAGAGTGTGGTCCTTTCTTTCAGGGAGTGCCTCCAGTGTGGTGATCCCCTAGGGGGGACGCCAATGTCCCTGGAGGCGGTGGTTTCCTGGGGCTGAGGGGGGAGCACCAGTCATTTGTGAAAGGCCCACAGGCGATTCAGAAATGGCCCCACCACACGAAGGCCAGGAAGCAGTCCATTAGAGGTTACGCTTCAGGAGTTCAGTGTTCCTTGAAGATAGATGTTATTGAATAACATGGCTTTTAAAGCCACACCTCCGACCACAGTGAGGCTGTCACAAGGAGAGATGATACTGCGGTTCATCGCTATTCAAAGTAGTGATGCACAGGGCGGTGTGATGTAGCTTTTCATGTATATCCTATGCATGGGAAAGCTCTTCTACTTTCAAGGCCACTGAACCACTGAAATGAGCGATTTAAACCAGGTCAGCACTGTACAGTGAGTTCACAGGCTGGAACACGAGCAAGCTGCCTTTTAAATCCGCCCTGTCAGTGGGGAAAAATATTTCACGCCAATAGACATGACAGAAAAGCAGGAGTCGCAACGCTCATATCAGACAAAATAGACTTTAAAACAAAAGGCATAAAGAAAGACAAAGAAGGACACTACTTAATGATTAAGGGATCCATCCAAGGAGAGGATGTTACTATTGTCAACATATATGCCCCAAATACAGGAGCACCCAGATACACACAACAAATATTAACAGACATAAAGGGAGATATTGATGAGAATACAATCATAGTAGGAGACCTAAAAACCCCCCTCACATCAATGGACAGATCCTCTAGACAGAAAACCAATAAAGCAACAGAGATCCTAAAGGAAACAATAGAAAAGTTAGACTTAATTGATATCTTCAGGACACTACATCCAAAAAAAGCAGAATACACATTCTTCTCAAATGCTCATGGAACATTCACAAGAATCGACCACATATTGGGACACAAAGCGAATCTCAATAAATTTAGGAGCGTAGAAATTATCTCAAGTATCTTCTCTGACCACAATGCCATGAAATTAGAAATCAACCATGGGAAAAGCAAAGAGAAAAAACCTACTCCATGGAGACTAAACAACATGCTACTAAAAAACCAATGGGTCAATGAGGAAATCAAGAAGGAAATTAAAAACTATCTTGAAACAAATGATAATGAAGACACAACCTCTCAAAATCTATGGGATGCTGCGAAAGCAGTGCTCAGAGGGAAATTTATAGCAATCCAGGCCTTTCTCAAAAAAGAAGAAAGATCCCAAATTGACAACTTAACCCTCCACCTAAACAAATTAGAAAAAGAACAAAAAAGTCCTAAAGTCAGCAGAAGGAAGGAAATTATAAAGATCAAAGAAGAAATCAATAAAATAGAGACTCAAAAAACAATAGAGAAAATTAATAAAACCAAGAGCTGGTTCTTTGAAAAGGTGAACAAAATTGACAAACCCCTGGCCAGACTCCCTAAAAAGAGGAGAGAAAGAACCCAAATAACCAAAATTATAAATGAAAAAGGAGAAATCACAACGGATACAGCAGAAATACAAAAAACCATAAGAGAATACTATGAACAACTGTATGGCAACAACTTTGACAATCTGGAAGAAATGGACAATTTTCTAGAATCTTACAGCTTGTGAAAACTGAATCAAGTAGAAACAGACCAACTGAACAGACCGATCACTAGAAATGAAATTGAAGAGGTCATAAAATCACTCCCTACAAATAAAAGTCCAGGACCAGATGGCTTCACAGGTGAATTTTACCAAACATATAAAGAGGAATTGGTGCCCATCCTCCTTAAACTCTTCCAAAAGGTTGAAGAAGAAGGAATACTCCCAAAGACATTCTATGAGGCCACCATCACCCTCATTCCAAAACCAGACAGAGATACCACCAAAAAAGAAAACTATCGGCCAATATCATTGATGAATATAGATGCAAAAATTCTCAACAAAATCTTAGCCAACCGAATCCAACAACATATCAAAAAAATTATACACCATGACCAGGTTGGGTTCATCCCAGGTTCACAAGGATGGTTCAACATACACAAATCAATCAGCATCATACACCACATTAACAAAAAAAAGGTCAAAAATCATATGATCATCTCAATAGATGCAGAAAAAGCATTTGACAAAGTCCAACATCCATTCATGATCAAGACCCTCGCCAAAGTGGGTATAGAGGGAACATTCCTGAATATGATCAAAACCATTTATGATAAACCCACAGCAAATATAATCCTCAATGGGGAAAAACTGAAAGCCTTCTCACTCAAATCTGGAACAAGACAGGGATGCCCACTCTCACCACTGCTCTTCAACATAGTTTTGGAAGTCTTAGCCACAGCAATTAGACAAACAAAA
Organism: Sus scrofa; assembly: GCF_054392235.1. Classification (NCBI taxonomy): domain Eukaryota; kingdom Metazoa; phylum Chordata; class Mammalia; order Artiodactyla; family Suidae; genus Sus; species Sus scrofa. Next base: position 9,986,396 of record NC_139401.1, read on the forward strand.
GAAATAAAAGGCATCCATATAGGAAGAGAAGAGATCAAACTGTCACTGTATGCAGATGATATGATACTATACCTAGAAAACCCTAAGGACTCAACCCCAAAACTACTTGAACTGATTAATAAATTCAGCAAAGTGGCAGGATATAAGATTAACATTCAGAAGTCAGTTGCATTTCTGTATACCAGCAATGAAACATTAGAAAAGGAATACAAAAAAATGATACCTTTTAAAATTGTACCTCACAAAATCAAATACCTCGGAATACACCTGACCAAAGAGGTAAAGGACCTATATGCCGAGAACTATAAAACTTTAATCAAAGAAATCAAAGACGATGTAAAGAAATGGAAAGATATTCCATGTTCCTGGATTGGAAAAATCAATATTGTGAAAATGGCCATCCTACCCAAAGCAATCTACAGATTCAATGCAATCCCTATCAAATTACCCATGACATTGTTCACAGAACTAGAACAAACAATCCAAACATTTATATGGAACCACAAAAGACCCAGAATCGCCAAAGCAATCCTGAGAAACAAAAACCAAGCAGGAGGCATCACTCTCCCAGACTTCAAGAAATACTACAAAGCCACAGTCATCAAAACAGTGTGGTACTGGTATCAAAACAGACAGACAGACCAATGGAACAGAATAGAGAATCCGGAAATAAACCCTGACACCTATGGTCAATTAATCTTTCACAAGGGAGGCAGGAACATCAAATGGGAAAAGGAAAGTCTATTCAGCAAGCATTGCTGGGAAACCTGGACAGCTGTATGCAAAGCAATGAAACTAGAACACACCCTCACACCATGCACAAAAATAAACTCAAAATGGCTGAAAGAGTTAAATATACGACAGGACACCATCAAACTCCTAGAAGAAAACATAGGCAAAACACTCTCTGACATCAACATCATGAATATTTTCTCAGGTCAGTCTCCCAAAGCAATAGAAACTAGAGCAAAAATAAACCCATGGGACCTCATCAAACTGAAAAGCTTTTGCACAGCAAAGGAAACCAAAAAGAAAACAAAAAGACAACTTACAGAATGGGAGAAAACAGTTTCAAATGATGCAACTGACAAGGGCTTAATCTCTAGAATATACAAGCAACTTATACAACTCAACAGCAAAAAAGCCAATCAATCAATGGAAAAATGGGCAAAAGACCTGAATAGACATTTCTCCAAGGAAGATATACAGATGGCCAACAAACACATGAAAAAATGCTCAACATCGCTGATTATAAGAGAAATGCAAATCAAAACTACCATGAGATACCACCTCACACCAGTCAGAATGGCCATCATTAATAAATCCACAAATAACAAGTGCTGGAGGGGCTGTGGAGAAAAGGGAACCCTCCTGCACTGCTGGTGGGACTGTAAACTGGTACAGCCACTATGGAGTACAGTTTGGAGATACCTCAGAAATCTATACATAGAACTTCCATATGACCCCGCAATCCCACTCTTGGGCATCTATCCGGACAAAACTCTACTTAAAAGAGACACGTGCACCCGCATGTTCATTGCAGCACTATTCACAATAGCCAAGACATGGAAACAGCCCAAATGTCCATCGACAGATGATTGGATTCGGAAGAGGTGGTATATATACACAATGGAATACTACTCAGCCATAAAAAAGAATGACATAATGCCATTTGCAGCAACATGGATGGAACTAGAGAATCTCATCCTGAGTGAAATGAGCCAGAAAGACAAAGACAAATACCATATGATATCACTTATAACTGGAATCTAATATCCAGCACAAATGAACATCTCCTCAGAAAAGAAAATCATGGACTTGGAGAAGAGACTTGTGGCTGCCTGATGGGACGGGGAGGGAGTGGGAGGGATCGGGAGCTTGGGCTTATCAGACACAACTTAGAATAGATTTATAAGGAGATCCTACTGAATAGCATTGAGAACTATGTCTAGATACTCATGTTGCAACAGAAGAAAGGGTGGGGGAAAAAACTGTAACTGCAATGTATACATCTAAGGATGACCTGACCCCCTTGTTGTACAGTGGGAAAATAATAAAAAAAAGAAAAAAAAAATCCGCCCTGTCAGAGAACTTAGGGACACGGGGAAATGCTCAAGATAATTTTGATGTGAAGGGTAGATTAAGACACAATTGTATGAGGGGCCCACAATTTGCTTAACAACATGTACCTTCTGGAGTTCCCATTTGTGACCCCAGTGGTAACAAACCAAGCTAGTATCTGTGAGGATATGGGTTCGATCCCTGGCCTCCCTCAGTGGGATAAGGATCCAGCGTTGCTGTGAGCTCTGGTGTAGGTCCCAGATGCAGCTTTGGTCCTGTATTTCACAGGCCACGGCTGTGGCTCCAAGAAAACAAAACAATAAAGGCTAAACACTAATGGACTTGGTCCTGGCCTTAGTGTGGTTGGGGTCATTTCCAAATCGCCTGTGGGGCTTTCACAAATGACAAGTGCTCCCCTTTCCACCCCAGGAAAGCACCCCATCACTGACCTTGGTGTCCCCACGTGTCAATCACTGCATTAGAGGAATTCCCTGAAAAGAAGGAACCAGACTCAAAAACTCATCATTACCACTGTTACATAAGAGTGTTCCAGAAGGACACATATAAAAGAGAATATTTCTCAGTCATAAAATGAACGAAAAAACGACATTTGCAGCAATTTAGATGAAGCTATAGAAGATCACACTAAGCGAATCAAAGACAAAAATTTTGCCTTTATGTGGGCTCTAATTACAAGAGGATATGAAGTTGCTAAATTGCTAAAAAGTTTCTACACCTAAAAAAAGCTCACTTCCACTCCAGCAGAAATTTCAATTACGCAGCTGGATACGAACTACACACAAATCCACCTCTTTTCTAGGTACAACTGCACAAGATCTAGTATATGTATAAATGCATGGAGTCCTCGAGCAAGATTCTGTTTGGAAGTTACACTGTAGAAATCTTTATGTAATTTCACCAAGATGATGTCTATGATGTTCATTGCAATATATATATGTACCTTTTTTTTTTTTTTTTGTCTTTTGTCTTTTGTCTTGTTGTTGTTGTTGCTATTTCTTGGGCCGCTCCCGCGGCATATGGAGGTTCCCAGGCTAGGGGTTGAATCGGAGCCGTAGCCACCGGCCTACGTACGCCAGAGCCACAGCAACGCGGGATCCGAGCCGCGTCTGCAACCTACACCACAGCTCACGGCAACGCCGGATCGTTGACCCACTGAGCAAGGGCAGGGACCGAACCCGCAACCTCATGGTTCCTAGTCGGATTCGGTAACCACTGCGCCACGACGGGAACTCCTATATGTACATTTTTTAGCACAGCAAACAAAACTAAAACAGAAGAGAAGAACTTGGGGCAAGCAAAGTCTCTCAACAGGGATCCAACTACTAGGTACCTGTAGAAATAAAGAGGCTCAAAGAGAGATCAACAAAGCAGCAATCAAGCAGCACAACCACCGCCTAGGTTCACACTCAAAGAGCAGAAATCTTGACTTACTACTGAAAGAATGCCTGCACCCTGATCCTTGATCTCCCCTGCCCAGGAACTCAGGTCCCTGAGCCAATGGTAGAGGGAGATGATGGCTAACTTTTTTCTTTCTGTGTATTTCTCGGGGTCCTTTCAGTTTTCTATCATGAGCATGGGTTAATTTTTTTTAAATTAATTTATTTTTTTTTAATTTTCCCACTGTACAGCAAGGGGGTCAGGTTATCCTTACATGTATACATTACAATTACATTTTTCCCCCACCCTTTTTTCTGTTGCAACATGAGTATCTAGACATAGTTCTCAATGCTATTCAGTAGGATCTCCTTGTAAATCTATTCTAAGTTGTGTCTGATAAGCCCAAGCTCCCGATCCCTCCCACTCCCTCCCCGTCCCATCAGGCAGCCACAAGTCTCTTCTCCAAGTCCATGATTTTCTTTTCTGAGGAGATGTTCATTTGTGCTGGATATTAGATTCCAGTTATAAGTGATATCATATGGTATTTGTCTTTGTCTTTCTGGCTCATTTCACTCAGGATGAGATTCTCTAGTTCCATCCATGTTGCTGCAAATGGCATTATGTCATTCTTTTTTATGGCTGAGTAGTATTCCATTGTGTATATATACCACCTCTTCCGAATCCAATCATCTGTCGATGGACATTTGGGCTGTTTCCATGTCTTGGCTATTGTGAATAGTGCTGCAATGAACATGCGGGTGCACGTGTCTCTTTTAAGTAGAGTTTTGTCCGGATAGATGCCCAAGAGTGGGATTGCAGGGTCATATGGAAGTTCTATGTATAGATTTCTGAGGTATCTCCAAACTGTTCTCCAAAGTGGCTGTACCAGTTTACATTCCCACCAACGGTGCAGGAGGGTTCCCTTTTCTCCACAGCCCCTCCAGCACTTGTTATTTGTGGATTTATTAATGATGGCCATTCTGACTGGTGTGAGGTGGTATCTCATGGTAGTTTTGATTTGCATTTCTCTTATAATCAGCGATGTTGAGCATTTTTTCATGTGTTTGTTGGCCATCTGTATATCTTCCTTGGAGAAATGTCTATTCAGGTCTTTTGCCCATTTTTCCATTGATTGATTGGCTTTTTTGCTGTTGAGTTGTATAAGTTGCTTGCATATTCTAGAGATTAAGCCCTTGTCAGTTGCATCATTTGAAACTGTTTTCTCCCATTCTGTAAGTTGTCTTTTTGTTTTCTTTTTGGTTTCCTTTGCTGTGCAAAAGCTTTTCAGTTTGATGAGGTCCCATGGGTTTATTTTTGCTCTAGTTTCTATTGCTTTGGGAGACTGACCTGAGAAAATATTCATGATGTTGATGTCAGAGAGTGTTTTGCCTGTTTTCTTCTAGGAGTTTGATGGTGTCCTGTCGTATATTTAAGTCTTTCAGCCATTTTGAGTTTATTTTTGTGCGTGGTGTGAGGGTGTGTTCTAGTTTCACTGCTTTGCATGTTGCTGTAGCATGGGTTTATTTTTAATGCAGTTGTGTACTATCAACACGGAAAGAACCGCCTGGATTCCAGAAATTCCTCTCCATGCAGACGCATTCTTCTACTTCTCCACACGAGGGCAGCAGAAGCTCAGTCAATACTGGGAACAATGGCAAGGTCCTGGGTCTGAAATCCAAGGCTGCTGGTCAGAGGTTGATTTGGACATGCTGCTCGCAGAAATTACTCATTAGTTTGTTTCTTTGCTGGATTAATGAATAGGCACTCATTATAAAATCTGCTCTAGAGGAGAAAAGACAAGTCTCATATAATCAGGGACAATCCAGCATTTATCTTCCTATTTACACATGGGCTGAAAAGAGGAAGCTACATGGTTTTAAGCAAAGTGTGTGCCCCTCAGACAATTGTGTCTTAATTGATCTTTCACATCCAATGTCTCTTGAGCATTTCCTGTTTCCTTCATTTCTCTGAGAGGGGGCTTTTTGTTCATTTCATTGTCTCTTCAGGGCCCCACTCAGCACATGTGGAAATTTCCAGTATAGTGGGTCAAATCAGAGCTACACATGCAGGCCTCCACCACAGCCACACCAACTCCACATTCCAGCCGTGTCTAAAACCTACATCACAGCTCAAGGCAATGCCGGATCCTCACCCCACTGAGGGGTCCAGGGATTGAACCTGTGTCCTCATGCATACTAGTCGGGATTGTTCACCACTGAGCCACAATGGAAATCTAGCGTGTATTATTTATTTTTTTCTTTTTAGGGCCATACCCACGGCATATTGACCTTCCAAGGCTAGGGGTGGAATCAGAGCTGGAGCTGCCAGCCTACACCATAGCCTCAGCAATGCTGAATCCGATCCTCATCTACCAACTACGCCCTAGTTGTGGCAACACCAGATCCTAAACCCACTGAGCGAGCACAGAGATTCAACCCGTTTCCTCAGAGACGCTGTGTGGGGGTCTTTATCCACTGAGCCACAGTGGGAACTTCCTTAGTTGTTCATGAATATAATTAGAATTTCTCTGTGATGTCCCATTAGAAGGATATAAAGTGGGTAAGTGTACATATTCTCTAAGTGGGTCCCCCCACCACCATGCTTTGTCCCACTTGTAACCCAGTGATAAGTTCAGTGGGCATGTCTTTCACTGACATCTCTGCACATCCCTCTGCTCCCTTCCTTGAAATATATTGAGCAAAGGATATCCCTGGAGTTTCACCTTGTATGTAAAATCGAGTCCTCGGGGATGGCTAGGTGACAGACAGAAGCCCCATGGGAAACTGGCCCCATCTGAGCAGGCCAGTTTCTGACAAATGAGGAGTGATCTTACCCGGTCCATCCTACCTGACTCATGGTACTGTGTGTACCCAAGACTCAAGTGGAAGGAGGTCATTCCCCGTGAGTGAGGGTGTCTCTGCTAATGCGTTCCTCGTCCGTGGTCTTTCACAAATCAATCCCCCCCTGTGGGTGCCCCTTCTGCGAACACCTGCATGTGCACATTGCCACTGTTTCAGAAATGGCATTAACTCCAGGTGAGATGGGTTAGGTACCATATCTGGGCGACAAGAGAAAGGGATTAGGGGGCATGTCTGAAACGCTCACAAAGATCTGAAAAGTGGACTCGGGATCCATGTCTTTTTATTTCAGAATTAAAAAAGCTGAGAGTCGAAGCGGAGCCCAGAGGAAGAAACGAAACCCAAAGTCGTTCCCTGATCAAGAGGAGAAGGGCCACTGCCACGGCATTAGTGACCTAGCAACTGGGAACGCTGGAGGTGCGGAGAATGGGCAGGAGAACGTGGTATCAGCGGAAGGCTGAGGACAGGACCTGGGACTCAAAGGCCAGGTTCACAGTGTGGCTGAGAACTCAGCTCTGTCCACACTGAGGAGCCAGGCACTGAGAGGAGAAGATGTCAGACAGGGGACCTGAGATCCATGGCAGGTGTTCCTTGCCAAGCGGGCCTTCCTTCACCCCAGACGCTCCTTCCTCTGGAGATAGGTTAGTAGAAGCTCTGCCTTCTTTGTTCTCTATGTGTTTTGTTGAGGTGGTTAAATAGACAACGTTCATCATTTTACCTTTTTAAACACACTGCTCAGTGGCATTAAACATGCATGATGTCGCCCAATGGGCAACATCATCCATCTCCCTAAAGGGAAACCTTTGTCTCAGATGAACCCTAACTACCCATGCCACCCTCTCTCGGGCCCTGGTAACACTAACTACCCATGCCTCCCTCCCCACTGAACACTAACTACCCCTCCCTCCCTCCTCCAGGCCTTGGGCTAAGTGTCCATTCCTCCCTCCCTGGGCTATGAATCTGACCCCTCGAGGTTCTGAATATAAGTGGGAGCATATGCTATTTGTCTCTCTCTGTAATGGGCTTATTTCCCTCAGCAGAGCTAGTCTTTAAGGCTCATCCCTACTGCAGCCTGGGACAGAATCTCCTTCCATTCTAAGACTGAAAAGTACTCCACTCAACGGAGAGACCACACTTTGTCTGTCCCTTCATCCATGGATGGAGATTTGGGTGCTTCCATATCTCCCTCTCAGGAATCAGGCTGATATGAGCATGGTTGCACAAGTGCCTGTTTTATTCCCTGCCTTTCCTGTTGTGTAGAAACAGGCAGAAGTGAAATTGCTGGATCATTCAGTAATTCTAGGTTTTTTGAGGAATGGTCGTTCTTCACGGTGGCTGTACCAGTTTCCAGTCCCACCAGCAAAGCTCCAGGGTCCTGGTTGCTCCACATCCATTGGCCAACACTTGCTATTTCCTGTTTTGATTTCTTTTGTCTTATATTAGCCAGCCTCTTGAGTTTCAGTTGTATTTTGTTGGGTCTAAGATCTTTTTCGCCAGGTCGAGTGAAAAGAAAACAGAAGACTCTGACACAGATACTGAAGATAAGGAGACCAACGCAACCGTCCATGTAACTTGAACTCAACCTGTAAAACACAGTCCTTTGTTTTCCTCACACTTGACTTTTCATTCTATGGCTATTGAGCTACTTCCCTGGGCCAGGCCTGGGCTCCTCTCACATCTGCTAAGGGTCATGGTGAATGAATTACTTTCCTGACCACAACACACAAGTATATTTACACACCAGAATCTGCCCTCCATTGCTTCACTTGAATGAAGTCTTTTTTCTTCTTTCAAAAAATCAGGCCCATGACCAATATCTACTGAAAGGCCAAATATCCATAAAAGAAACAATCCGAGGTTGTCAATAAAATGTTGAGCAAAAGAAGCCAGTCACACTCAGATGCCTACTGTGTGATTCCTGTCTTCAACAGCAGGCAGAGGTGAACTCTGTTTGGGCTGCATTCTGAGCTGGAAAAGTCTCCAGACTAATAAGGAAGAGGTGATACTATGTCTCCTCAGCCGAGCCCTGGCTGTGTGGGTACTGACCCTGGGGTGACTGACTGAGCGCTCTACTTAGATTAGGGGCTGTTTTCTATCAGTATGTGGTTCTTCATGATACAAATAGGTTTCCAAACTCACAACTCCTCTCAGCATATAGACCCCCACCGCCCAGTCCTTTTCATGTCCCTGATTACGTTATACAGACAAGTTCTTATAACAGACTGTACTAGATAGATTGTGATCATCTTCCTTCTGGTCACATTTTGCATTTCATCACCAACTAGGATGGCCATCATCAAAAAGACTAAAAATATCCAAACGTTGGACAAGATATGGAGAACCTGGGAGGGTCACCCATTGCTGGTGGGAATGTAAAATGGTGCAGCCACGCAGGGAAACAGTTTCGAGCTTTCTCAAAAGTTCAACTTCCACTTGCCATACGATCCACTCATCCCTGCCCTGGGTGTCCACATGCGAGACATGAGAACATGGGCCCAGCCAACGTTTTATTAAAGTCTGTTTATAGCAGCATTGTTCACAACAGCCAAAACTTGGAACCAATCCAAATGTCCAAACACTGAGGAATGAATCACCCACCGGTGGTCCAGCCATACAACTGAATGCTCCTCTGCAGACACAGCAACAAAGCACTCACATGCTCCGAAACGGATGGACCTTGAGAAGAGCCAGACACAACACACTACACTGTGGACGCTGCCATTACATTGTGAATGTTGGCACAGAGCTCCCTTGTGTGGAATGAGCATAAATGATGGTCACCAAGCCCTCTGGGGGGACTGGCAGTTGTTTCCCCATTTTTCCATAGTCCCCGCAGTGCTGACCCTCTCTGTGACTAAATGTTTATGGCCAGTCTCGATGAGATGTGTGCACAAATGCCCCAAAGTGGAACTGCCTGTTTGAAGGTCTTTGCACGTTAAGGCTTCAGTCCATAATGCCAGCTGGCCCCTCACATCTTTGCGTGGTCTGGGCCCCCACCCCCACCCCCGCAGAGGTCTCTTTCCCCAGGTAACAGCCCTTCCCTCCAGCATAGCTTCTCTCTCTGAGCAAAGCACCTCTCTCTCTGAGCATAGCGCTTCACTCTCAACAAAGGGCCTCCCTCTCAGGATAGTGCTTTCCCCCCTACTCGTACCCCCAGCATGGGGCTTGCCTCCCAGCATAGCACCTCCCCTGCAGCTGAGAACCTCCCTCTCAGCAGAGCACTGCTCACCCCAGAGGTCTGTTCCAGGCACCAGGGGCCCAGTCTCCTGATGGATGCCCTGTGTTCCTTTGCAGTTCCCCAGGGAGCGCGGCCACCATGCCCTTGTTCAATGGAAGCCCTAAACGCCAGCTGGCAGGGTCATGGTGGCCACCATCGGATGGATCCTCGGCACCAGGTCCATGGGCCTGGTGGAGTGGCGAGTGTGGTATGTCAACAACACCTCGCTCTTACCCTCTGTCCTAGCCTGCGTGGGAATGTGGAGAGCCTGCCCCTTCCATCACCTCAATAGCATCAACAGAGCCAGCGGATGCCACCATCACAACCACCACGATACTTACATCCCACTTGATATCCGTGTTGCCCAAAACTTCCTGCTAGTCTCAGCATTCTAGGGCTTTTCGGCAAAGCTGCCATCGTCTTTGCGCTTAGGAATGTGTACCTGAGAAGAGTGCAGAAGAACACCTGTAATCCATTTGCTGTTGCAGGAATGCTGAACATAGCTGCTGGTGCCTGGATCCTAGCTGCTGTCGTCTGGAACCACCAGTCTGTCAAGGACGCGCCACCTTCCTTGCCACCTTCTTTCAATGTACCCTTCAAGCTGGACTCCCAGGAAGTCAGCGGGGCTGCTCTCGTGGCCTGTCTGGGTTCCTTTGCACTCTTGGTTGGTGGGCTAGTTGTCCTCTCTTATAAATTCCCACTAGAGAGCTGAGTGCACCCCGCAGCTTCAGACACAGAAAATTCCTCACTGCATTGGCTTTCCAAACCCCACATTACCAGGCTTCATAGGAAGGATTACATCAGGATGCTGTGTCACTGACTTGGAAGGACTCTAGGCCACGCCAAAGGTAATTTGGCCCCATAATGGCTGTTACCCTCTGTGGCTGCGTTGGAGTCACTCGTTGACTAGTCGAATATACAAAATCCCATTAAAAATCTTACCTACTTGCCAGCGGGTCTTTTTGGATCTGCATTTTAATGACTGTCAAATAAATCGTCCATATTCTCAACCTCGTGTGGACAGAGGTTTCAGAGAGTCTCACGTCTCCCTCTTAAAATTCTGCTAAAAACACCCAACCTTCTTTCCTACAGCCTGGTGATCACCTGTATCATGTCAGACTGTCCAAGATGTGCACAGGGAGAAGAGTACATGCAACCACTCCCCCATTTTACTACCAGACTCAAAAGGTAGCAAGATTCTGCCACACTAGCTTTATCTCTCCCTTCCCCTGTTTGGTTTTTTATTTATTTATTTATATTTTAGGGCCACACCTACAACATATGGAAGTTCCCATGCTAGGGGTCCAATCAGACCTGCAGTTGCCAGCCTACACCAGAGCCTGTAGCAACCCCGGATCCTTAACCTATGGGTTGAGGCCAGGGATCGAACCCGAATGCTAACGGACACTATACTGGGTGCTTTACCTGCTCAGCCACACTGGGAACTCCTTTCCCTCTTGGAACCTCTTTTTCTTTTCCCACCCGATTTTAAAGCAAACCCCAGGCATCAGGCTCCCTGATATCCCCCAATAGTGATTCAATATTACTAACAAATGGGCATTTCCTCACAGAGCCATATTCTACCTGAAAAACATTAAGAATCATTCCTGTGATCAAATACTTAGAAATGTTTAATGCCTCAAAAATAACTCTGTGCTTCTGGTTTTTTTTTTCCCCCACACAAGGCACTCACACTGCCTCTCAGGTCTTCATGTAAAGCACTCTGCCTACTACACGCTCCCTGCCCGCTAAGAAAAGGACTCTGACTTGAAAGTGGCTCAACTGTCCTTGCATTAAAGGTGTTCCTTCTCCAGGCTTCACTTTCCTTAAGGGCCGAGAGCGAGCAGCAAGGGGAGTGCTTTATAGTCTACGTCAGCTCTTTGAGAGTATGTCAGAGGTGGCGCCCTGTACTTCATCCTGAGTGCATGCCACCAGGCAGCACACATGATGAGTCCTTTATTCATGATGCTAAGATGGATAAATGGAGCATGAGAGAATAGCTGGACCCCATGTTTTATTCTAGAAGTTTTCAGATGCATTCCAAAGTCAGTGATTATCTCAGCTTTCAGAACTGTCAATATTTTAAGGTAACCACATTATCGCAGCAAAAAATTTCCACAAGTTCCTATTGCATTCAAATACCTAGTCAGTGTTCAAATTTCCCTAATTGTCTCATCAATGTTTTTCACCAAACTTGGAGGTTCCTACATATTCACAGTGTTTCACTTCATTGAACTCACTGTTCCTTTTATGATCGATTGTGCCCTCCCAGGCAACAGAGCCATAGGGACTCCTGTCCCCTGATACACTCTTGGTAGTCAGATTGTTTTTTAATGCACCCTTATCCCAGAAAATCTTAACCTACTGTTTACCTCAACTCTTCACTTAATAAAATTCATTCGATGAACATCATTTTCCTGAAGAGGAAAGTCATAGAGAAAATGACCTACCAATACAATTAACACCTACATCTGTCAAATGCTAGATGTTGAGATGAAAGCGTATTTACTCTACATCTAACTACCTTTTATACCAGTGGTGCTGACCACTTGGAAATGCTCCCCAGTCTAGTTCCCATATATACAAACTTTTGCACAGGTTCAGAACTGTCTTCATCTACACATGGATCTCATTTTCAAAAGAAATGACAATTTCCAAAAATGGATTTGCCGTTTCATGAACATGCTCATAATTCTCCGTTTATTTTTTAAACAAGTTAACTGCACTAGGTAAATACATACCTAGACTTTAAATAAGTACAGATATAACCTGCTTAGGATCATTTCATTAAAGAGGTGGTAGGGATAGGTTCTGCTTTTAAATTTAAGAAAAAAATGCATGTTTAATAAAATGAAATCATGGTTAAAAGTCATTTTCCTTTCAAGAAACATGACTAGACAGCATGTTAATATTGGAAAGGTAGATAACCAAGAAGGCCCTACTGGACAGCACAGGGACCTATACTCAGTAGTCTGTAATAGCTGACAAGGGAGAAGAATCTGAAAAACGTATGTACTAGACAGATAGATAGATAGACAGAAAGACAATCTCCGAATCTCTTTGCTGTACACCTGAAACCAACACAACATTGTCAGTCAACTCTATACTTCCATTGCTAAAAAAAAATTTAAGACTTTCAAAAGGGGAGTTCCTGTCATGGATCAGCAAAAACAAATCTGACTATTCCCATGACGACACAGGTTCCATCCCTGGCCTCACTCAGTGGGTTACGGATGCGGCATTGCCGTGAGTGGTGGTGTAGGTCACAGATGTGACTCTGATCCCACGATGCTGTGGCTGTGGTGTAGGCAGGTGGCTGCAGCACCCATTGTACCCCTAGCCTGGGAACCTCCATATGCAGCGGGTGCGGCCCTAAAAGAAAAGACAAAGAAAGAAAGAAAGAAAGAAAGAAAGAAAGAAAGAAAGAAAGAAAGAAAGGAAGAAGGAAAGAAGGAAAGAAGGAAGGAAGGAAGGAAGGAAGGAAGGAAAGAAAGAAAGAAAGAAAGAAAGAAAGAAAGAAAGAAAGAAAGATTTCAAAGGGAATGATTTTACTGCAGAAAAACTATCTTGGGAGCAAAGCAAATTCTACACTCAGGAAGATCATGTAGCCATTATAGTGTCCAGAATCCTAAGACATGAAGCCTGTCAAGGGCCGGCAATCGGTTGGCATGTATGTTTCTTGAACCTCTTCCACTTCTGAGAGCTTGCCGTCATTTTGCTGAAGCTCACGAGTGGCTGAAAAAGAACATGGTAGTGTTTGGATCTCACTTCTAACCTATCTTCAGTATTTTCTTTACTATGTTTGAAACTCCACACTGTTTATCTTTATAAGTTTTTTCCTAACTTTCCAATTCTCTGAGATTTATATATCAGCAAATTTTTGCCCACTGAAAATCCACGTGGTGACAGTGTGCTCAACATGCACTGGTTCTCTTCCTCTTCCTGGAATCCAGAATGGCTCTTTGGTAACCGATTCTCTGACCATGCCCATCCATTACGTAATGCTTCCTGGAGTTCCCTGGTGGCTCAGTGGGTTAAGGACCTGGTGTTGTCACTGCCAGGGTGCGACTTCAATCCCTGGCCCAAGAACTGATGCATGCAGTGGGGGTGGCAAAGAGAACACGCTTCCTATGACCCACAGTCAGTCTTATCTCCATGGCCTATGCAGCGGGAGTGGTGGGGGTTTCCCTTAGTCTTTTTTGTTTTGTTATCACAGATACTTTCACAAAAAATCATACTTTAATAACAATTTTTAAATATAATTCATAATTCATACACCGTAAAATGCACCCTCTCACATGTCCCAGTGGCTGAGTACATTCACATGGGTGTACAGCCATTACAACTCTCTTAGGACATTTCATCAGGCCAAAAAGAAATCCCATGAGCAGTCTCCATTCGTCTCTGAGGCTTTCTTGCTTGTCACTCAAGAGGATGCAGCAGGTGCACCTTGTACATGTCAGACCAATGACCTTCAACCAGCCAGGCCATTCCTTCAGGGAACCCTAGACATGGGCATGGAATTTAGAAACCACGATTTGGGCACTGGTGCTGCTCGTTCTACTGTGACAACTATTTTAGTGGTTAGAACTAGGAAACATACAATTTCAAGCAGAAAAACAATTGGAGTTCCTGTCGTGGCACTGTGGGTTAAGAATCCAACTGCAGCAGCTCAGGTCACTGCAGAGGTATGGGTTTGGTCCCCAGCCCAGCACAGTGGGTTAAGGGATCCCGTATATCCACAGCTGTGGCGGTTCCGATTCAAGCCCTGGCCCAGGAACTTCTCTAGGCTGTGGCATGGTCATAAAAAAAAGAAGACAATATCAAACTTTTTTTTTCTTTTTATGGCCACACCTGTGGCATATGGAAGCTCCAGGCTAAGGGCTGAATCAGAGATGCAGCTCAACCTGAGTCCGCTTATGCCACAGCCACAGCAACACCGGATCTGAGCCACTTCTGCGACATGCTCTGCAGATTGGGGCACCACCAGATCCTTAACCCAGTGAGCAAGAGAGACAAGGTTGGGTCTGAACCCGCTAAACCACAATGGGCACTCCGATAAAACACCTTTCTTTATTTAAAAGGCCTAAAAAAGCACACTTCCAGTCCAACAGAAAGTTCAGCCATGCAGCCACGAAAATCCACCACCTCTCTTGTACCTACAGTAGGGACTTAGCAATCAGAATCCAAACACAGTCCTCACATAAAAACAGCCAGCTCTCCACTCCCTGGCAGTGAGCTCCATATGTATGAAAAGGGCAGAGACCTGTGTGAGGAAACCCCCGACTTTCCTAAGAGCCAAAAACAGTCCATCCTCCAGGGTGGGGAGGCTCCAAGTCACAAAGTCTTGGAACTTTCTGGGTTCATGTGTTGACTTCACCTGATTTGAAGCACAGTGCTTACAACAGTAAATGGAAAAAAGGGGGGGTTTAAAAACCCAATACATATCAAGATTGGTGTGTAAAGTATATATACAAAGAATACCTCTATAAAAAACACGGCTGGTAAGTTGAGGGTGAGCTTGCTGAAACACTCAAGGAGACACCTGCTGATGTAGGCAGTTTACCACAAAAGGCATCAAGGGCCAGGATGGACTGATGGATGGAGAGAGGGATGGACAAATGCATAGACATGTGAAAAGGAAAGAGCGTCACATGGTTATGGCAGAGTCTTGGTGGGTTGGCTGTAAAATCTTTTCCACCTTGTTGAATATTTGGAGATTATCATAATAAAATGTTGGGGAAAACACAGAGCAAAGACCAACACAACCTGAAACGCATATGAAGTATAATTCCAACTTTAAAAATACGAGCTGAAAAAAGATGGGGAAGAAATAGGCTACAGTATTAACTCTGGTGTAATTAAATGGGGTATTTATTTACTTTTTCATTCTCCATGCACTGACCACGGTCTTTGTTTCCAGGATCCACTCACTACGTTTTCCATAATACAAGTAGCATCAGCTGCCCTCTGGCCTGGGCAGGAAGCATCTGGGCAGCAGCATCTCCCCACCTGTGCTCCCCTCTCCTCACCTTGGCCTTGAGCACCTGCTGGGGCCCTTGAGTCCTCACCACACACCTCTAGAGATGTGTCCCCTTGGCTTTTCAGGGATGACCAAACCTCAGGCTGACTCATGTCTTTTGTTCCAGTCTGCAGCCCCATCTGCTACTTTGCCCTTCAATGTGCTAACACCTCCCCTCTTCATTCAACCAGGCTCTCTGGCTTCCTACTTTTTGTCAGTTATCTAAATTTAATGCTTCAAGTGATCTTTCTCCAGATGCTAAAAAGGGTATATTTTCAATTTATTTCTATCTAACAACGTAAAATCCCTGCATGGCAAAACCTTTAAAAGCAAGAAACAGGGACTAAAAATGACACCTGAGGAATTTGCAACATACATGACAAAGGGCCGATTTACCTAATTTATGCAGAGCTCAAAATCTACACTTTAAATTAAGCCAACAAACCCAACAGAAGATAGATGGAATAAGCACAGGCACAAAGAGACAGACATTACCAACAAACAGGGGAAAATGTGGAACCTCACTGGTAATCACAGACAGGCAAGCCAAAACAACAGTGCAATATGATTTCTTACCTGACGTATTGTCAAACGCTCAATCCACAACTTCAATGATACCAAATTCATCCTCCAATGTGAGGATCAGGGATTGGAGATTGAGTGTCTGTGCATTGTTGTAAAAGCATCAAGAGATGCCCTTTTTCTGAAGGACAATTTGACAATATCTCGTGTATTTTTAAGGGCAAGGAGTCCTTGAGCAGGACTCTGTTTGGAAGGTACATTGTACAAACATTTCTGTAATTTCAAAAGATGATATATATGATGTCCAATGCAATATTTTTTTTTTGCACAGCAAAAAAAAAAAGAAACAAAAACAGAAAACAAACCAAAAAAGAATCCCAAAGCAAGCAAAGTCTCTGAACAGGGGTCAAATTACAAGGTACTTGTAAAATAAAGAGGCTTGAAGAGAGACAAACAAAGAGGATCAAATAGCAATACTGAGGTTAAGTGAGCACTCAAAGAGCAGAAAAGCTGACTGCATGCTGAAAGAATGCCTGCACCCTCATCTTTTATCTCCCCTGCCCAGGAACTCAGGCTCCTAAGCCAATGGTAACGTGAGATTATGCGGAACTTTATTCTTTCTTTGTACTTGCCAGGGACCTTTCAGTTTTCCATAATGAGCATGTGTTAATTTTTAATGTAGTTTTAAACAATATGTAAAGAGCAGGTAAAGAACACATCTGCATTTTATCCATCATTCTACAAGCAGAAGCATTCTTCTATTTGTCCACAGGAGGGCAGCATAAGCACAGTGAATAACAAAAACATCTTCAAGGGATGGGGTCTGAAATTAAAGGCTGCTGTTCAGAGGTCTATTGTTACATGCGGCTTGTACAAATTATTGAGGAGTCTGTTCATTTTTTGGATAAATGACAATACATACATTGTAAAAACTTTATAGAGGACAAGGGAGAAGTCACCTATAACCAGGGACGATCTGGCCTTTATCTTCATATTGACACATGGGTTGAAAAAAGGGAGCCACATGTTTTTCAACAAAGTGTGCACCCCCAAGGCAACTGTTTCCTCATTTACCTTTCATAGCAAATGTCTCTTGAGCGTCTCCCTTTTTTCCTAGTTTCTCTGACAGGGAGTTTTTTAGATTTATTTTTGTCTTTTTAGGGCCACACCTGTGACATATGGAAGTTCCCAGGCTAGGGCTCAAATCAAAGCTACAGCTGCAGGCTTATACCACTGTCACAGCAATGGGGATCCGGCATGGGTCTGTAATCTACACCACAGCTCAGGAGAATGCCAGATCTTCACCCTCTGAGTGGGGCCAGGGATCGAACCCACCTCCTCATGCATACTAGTCAGGTTCATTACTGCTGAGCCAGAACAGAACTCCAAGCAGTAGAACTTTTTTAATATGCAAAGAACATGCCTGGATTTTATAAATTCCTCTCCATGCAGAAGCATTCTTCTATTTCTCCACAGGGGCGCAGCATAAGCACAGTCCATAGCAGGAACAATTCCAAAACCTTGGATCTGAAACTGGAGGCTGCTGTTCACTTATTATCTGCTTGGGCTTGGAACCTGTGCTGCTGTGGCTGTGGTGTGGGCTGGCAGTTGTAGCTGCAATTCGACCCCTAGCCTGGGAACTTCTATATGCCATAGGTACAACCCTCAACAGAATAAAACATAGAAAAAGAAAAAAAAAAAAAACAGAAAAGAAATGAAACCATAATGAAAATGGGAAGACAACCTTCAGATTGGAAGAACATAGCTGCCAACTATTCGACCAATGAGGGCTTAATTTTCAGAATATACAAAACATTCAAACAACTCTAAATCAGAAGAGTAACCAATTCAATCAAACGATGGGCAAAAGAAACAAACATTCCTACCAAGAAGACAGATGGCCAACAGACACGTGAAAAGATGCCCACCTTAATAGTCCAGCAGCTATCAGGTCATGACACTGCCCTGGCTCCTGCCTTTGGCTGGAAAAGAGTCTGTGTCTCAGAGAAAGAGACTCACCGGCATAGAAAACCAACTATGGTTACCAAAGGGCAGGGCAAGGGAGGGAAAGCAGGAATAACAGATTCACAGATACTACATATATAAACTAATCAAGTACTTACTGGACAGCACAGAGAGCAATACTACATATCTTATAATAACTTAGAATGGAAAAGCATTGAAAAAATTGATATATATATATATATATACACATATGTGTCTAACTGAATCACTTTGCTGTATACCTGAAACTAACACAGTACTGTAAATCAACTCTACTTCAAGAAAAATACATCCTAAAACTGACTGTGGTGATGGTTAACTCTGAGGACCCTAAAAATTATTGAATTCTCCAATTTAAATGGGTGAATTTTACAGTACATAGATTTTAGTTCAATAAAGATGTTATCTCCAATTAGACGCCCAGCCTGGGAAACACCATATGCCATGGAAACGGCCGTGAAAAAAAAAAAAAAAAATATATATATATATATATATATATATATATATATATATATTCTATTTATCTCCCGAGAGATGCACAGCATTATAACATCAATCCCTGGTAAGCACCCTGGAAACTCAGAAACAAAAGACACTTTATTCAGTAACATCTTCTTGAGCAGCAGGATCAAGATGGTGGAGGAGTAAGACGTGGTGCTCACCTTCTCCCACAAACACATCAGAAAAAACCCATCTACAGGGAGAACAACTGGCACAGATCACCTACTGAATGCAAGTAGCAGAACTCAAATCTCCAAGGAGGGGAAGAAACCCTCTACATTACTGGGTAGAACAAAAGGAAAAAAGAAAGAGAGAGGAGAACAAAAGACGAATCAGGCAGGGGCCAGCACTCCTGAGAGGGAGCTGTGAAAGAGGAAAGAAACCCACAGCCTGGGGGACCACCTAATTAATGGGGAAAGCAGCCAAGCTGGAGGAGAAGCTCTAAGGCCAAGAGAAGAGCTCAGCAGCCAGACTCGGGAGGGCAAAGTAGAAGGAGAGTCACACAGACCATGGCTACCACCTCCCAGGACACCACAGCCTGAGACACCAGGGCAGGGGCTGGGAGCCGAGACTCAGGCTCCAGAGGTCAGTTCCAGGGAGAGGACTGGGGTTGGCTGTGTGGGGACAGCCTGAGGGGCTAGGGAACGGTGTTCCATAGGCTGGGGAGCAGAGCACCACAGCTGAGGAACCCAGGAGGAGGTCTGGGCCCACAGGAGAAGCAAAGCACTTTGGTGGGGAGGGGGATAGGAGGAGGGGCGTGGCTGGCACAGCAATCTCTTTCTCTGTGCCTGTGTGGGCTCTCAGGTGGAGGGACATCTCTTGCACAGGCTATGGGTGGTGGGGGAAACTTGCCACAGCCATCTCAGACTCCACAGGTGGGCATGGCCTGCACCACTCGGGGTCCATCGACAGGCACCACCTGCGGCCCCAGTCACCTCAGGGGTCATGGCAACTGAGGGCCACCCATTGCCCTCACTTCCCTGGGAGTATACACCGATCTTGTGGTGGCCACTGCCAAAGACTCTAGGCACGGCCTCCACCTCCCTGAGGGTCACCGCCACTTCCCAGGGCACTGCATCCAGGAGCAGCCTGTGCCACTTCCCTGTGGGTCCTGGCCACTGTGAAGGGCCCAGCAACCAGGCACTGGCTGTAGCCATTGTCTGTTGCCTCCATCTTCCTGGAAGCAAGCACAGGCCTTACACTGGACCAGCCACTATGGAAAGCAAGCATCCAAACCAAAATCAGCCCTCACATCAATAATAATAACAATAATACTACTACTACTAATAATAACAAGCCTTGGAGTTCCTGTTGTGGCGCAGTGGTTAATGAGTCTGACTAGCAACCATGAGTTTGCAGGTTCGATCCCTGGCCGTGCTCAGTAGGTTAAGGCTCTGGTGTTGCCATGAGCTGTGGTGTAGGATTCAGACGTGGCTTGGATCCCGTGCTGCTGTGGCTCTGGCTTAGGCCAGTGGCTACAGCTCCGATTAGACCCCTAGCCTGGGAGCCTCCATGTGCCGTGGGAGCAGCACACGAAATCGCTAAACCTCAAAAAAAAATTAAAAAAAATAAAAACCTCATTAAAAAAATTTAAAAATACATAAATAAATGAAAACGGTGCAAGTTAAGACAAGGAGAGGATTCTCAAAGTAGCAAGAGAATAACAAAGAGTGCACTATAAGGGAACCCCCAGAGGCTGTCAGCTGACTTCTCTACAGAAACACTACAGGCCAGCAGAGAGTGGCAAGATGGGCTTAAAATTCTAAAATGGAAACATCTGCAGCCTAGAATACTCTGCCCAGCAAAAATACCATTTCAAAGAGAAGAAATAAGGAATTTCTCCAACAACACCAAAATAAAATAAAAGATGTCGGCAATACTAAGGCCATTCTAAAAGAAATACTGAAAGGTCTCCTCTAAATAGGAAAGAAGCATTGGATGGAGAAATCACAACTGGAAAGCAATCACTTAAATAAGCCACTATACACATCTAAAAGGGAAGAAACAACTATTGTAAAAGTGATGACAAACACAAGGAACAGCAAAAGGATAAACATGAGGATGTAAAAAAGGACACTGACATCATAAAATGTGGGGAAGGAAAGTAAGAAAATCTCACCTCTTTTTCTCTTTTTCTAGAATGTGTTTGAGCCTATATGACTATCAGGCGGAAGCAAGCAGATATAGGAGGGGTTAACATACATTTATTTATTTTCTTGTCTTTGGTCTATTTAGGGCCACACCCATGGCATATGGAGGTTCCCAGGCTAGGGGTCCAATCGGAGCTACAGCTGCCGGCCCACACCACAGCCACAGCAACACAGGATCCGTGCAGTGTCTGCCACCTACACCACAGCTCACGGCAATGCTGGATCCTTCACCCACTGAGAGAGGCCAGGGATCAAACCCACGTCCTCTTGGATACTAGTCGGGTTTGTTAACCACTGAGCCATGACAGGAACTCCAGGGTTAACATACTTGAAAAACAGGGCAACCACAAGTCAAAACCAAAACATACATTCACAAAAACTAAAAAGAAGAGAACACAAGCATAAAAGAAAAAGAAATCCTCCAACCCCAAAAAGAAAGGAACAAAGGAGGAACACTGAACCAACTGGAAGACAAGGATTAAAATGGCAATAAATACATACTTATCAACAATTACCTTAAATGTCAATGGACTGAATGCTCCCATCAAAAGAATGGCAGACTGGATTAGGAAAAAACAAACAAACAAACAAACAAAAACCCAGAGCCTACAATATGCTGCCTTCGGGAGACCCACCTTAGGGCAAAGGACACCTATAAATTGAATGTGAAGGGGTGGAAAAGACAGGAAAGCAGGAGTTTCAACACTCCTATCAGACAAACTAGACTTGAAAACAAAGGCCATAAAGAAAGACAAAGAAGGATACTATTTAAGGATGAAAGGATCCACTCAAGAGATATATATATACACATACATATATATACACACACACACATATATACATATACATACACATATATATACATGTATACATATATACATACATACACATATATATACATATATACATACATACATACATTCATTTGTCAATATATACACCCTTCAGGGTTCCTGTTGTGGCTCAGTGGAAATGAACCTGACTAGCATCCGTGAGGGGGTTCTAGCCCTGGCTCCACTCAGTGGACTCAGGATCTGGCAATGCCATGAGCTGTGGTGTAGGCTGCAGATGTGACTCAGGATCGCACATTGCTGTGGCTGTGGTGTAGGCTGGCACCTGTAGGTCCAATTTGACCCCCTAGTCTGGGAAATTACATATGCCATAGGTGTGGTGCATATATATACGCATACACACACACACACACAACCACACACCCCTAATGTAGGAGCACCCAGACACGTAAAACAAATGCTAACAGACACAAAAGAAGAAATTGATGGGAATACAAAAGAGTGAGAGCACACACCACTCACATCAATGAACAGATCCTCTAGACAGAAAGTCAATAAGGCAACAGAGGTCCTAAAATAACACAGTAGAAAACGTAGACTTAATTGACATTTTCAGGACATTACATCCAAAAACATCGGAACATACATTCTTTTCAAGTGCACATGGACCATTCTCAAGCATCCACCACATACTGGGGCACAAAACTAAACGCAACAAATTCAAGGGTATAGAAAATATTTCAAGCATCCTCTTTGACCACCATGGCATGAAATCAGAAATCAATCACAGGAAAAGAAATGAGAAAAACTGACTACATGGAGACTGAACCACACGCTGCTAAAAACCAATGGGTCAATGATAAAATTAAAACAGAAATTAAAAATACTTTGAGATAAATGATAATGAAAACACAACCATTCAAAATCTATGAAATGCCACAAAAGCAGTGCTTGGTGGGAACTTCAAGGCAATACAGGCTTGCCTCAAAAAAAAAAATCTCAAATCAAAATTTAACCTACCATCTAAAAGCATTAAAAAAGAAGAACAAACAAAACCTAAAGTAAGCAGAAGGAAGGAAATCTTAAAGATCAGAGAGGAAATCAACAGAGATGAAAAAATAGAAGAAATAAATAAAATTAAGAGCTCGTTCTTGGAAAGGGTAAACAAACCCGGCAAACCTCTCAACAGCCTCGCCAAGAAGAAGAGAGAGAGAATCCAAATAAACAACAGAAGAAATGAAAGAGGAGAAATCTCCATGGAAACTGCGAAAATACAAAAAACCGTAAGAGAATACTACAAGTTGATATCAATGAATTTGACTACCTAGAAGAAATGGACCACTTTCTAGAGACATACAGCCCACCAAAACTGAATCAAGAAGAAATAGATCATTTGAACTGACCCATCGCTAGAAATGTAATTGGAAATGTAATAAAAACACTCCCCACAAACAAAAGTCCAGGACTGGATGGCTTCACTGGTGATTTCTACCACACAGACAAAGAAGAACTTAGACCCATACAACTTAAATTTTTCCAATAGACTGAAGAAGAAGGAACACTCCCAAAGACGTTCTATGAAGTCGCCACCACCCTAATACCAAAAGCAACGATACTACCAAAGAAGAAAATTAGAGGCCAATAGCTTTGATGAATATAGACACAAAAATTCTCAACAAAATTTTAGCCAACCGAAGCCAACAATACATAACAAAGATCACACACCACGACGAAGTGGGAGTCATCCCAGTTTCATAAAGATGGCTCAACATAAGCAAATCCATCAACATCATACACCACATTAACAAAAGAACAGTCAAAAACCACATGATCATCTCAATAGACGCAGAAAAAGCATTTGACAAAATCCAACATTCATTCATGACAAAAACTCTTACCAAAGGGGGTAAGAGGGAACATACCTTAACATAATCAAAGCCATTCATGACAAACCAACAGCCAATACAACACTCAACACAGAAAACGGAAAGCCTTCCTTCCTGCTCGATTCTGGAACAAGACAACGATGCCCACACTTACCACTTTTATTCAACGTAGCATGCGATGTCCTAGCCACAGCAATCAGACACACAAAAGAAGTAAAATAGATCCAAATTGGAAGAGAAGAGGCCAAATCCTCACTCTATGCACATCACATGATACCATATACAGAAAACCCTAAGGACGCCACACAAGAACCTCTAGAAATGATCAACGAAATCAGCAGAGCAGCAGCATACAAGACAAACTGTCAGAAGCAGGCTGCATTTCTGTACACTAACAATGAAATATTAGCAAAGGAATATAAAAATACAATACCTTTTAACACTGCACCCACCAAAATTAAATACCTCGGAATAAACCTGACCAAAGAGGTGAAAGAATTATATGCTGAGTAATGTAAGAAATTAATCAAGGCAATGAAACAGGATTCGAAGAAATGGAAAGATATTTCACACTCCTGGCCTTGAAGGATATTGTTTAAATGGCCATACAACCCAGAGCAATCTTACAGATTCATTGCAAACCCTATCAAATTACCCATGACATTTTTCAAAGAACTTGAAGAAATAACCCCAAATTTCCTGTGGAAACATAAAGGACCCAGAACTGCCACATCAATCCTGAGGGGGGAAAAACAGTCTGGAGGCATAACTCTCCCAGACTTTACATAATATTACAAAGCTACAGTTATCAAGACAGTGTGGTACTGGTTCTAAAACAGATACATGGACCGATGGAACAGAAGAGAGAACCGAGAAATAAACCCAGACACCAGGTCAATTCATCTTTTGACAAAGGAGGCAAGAATATAACATGGGGAAAAGACAGTCCCTTCAGCAATGGGTGCTGGGAAAAATGGACAGCTGCATGCAAATCAGTGAAACTAGAACCCACCCTCACACCATGCCCCCAAAGGAAACTCCAAATGGCTCAAAGACTTAAACATAAGACAAGACACCATTAATACTTTAGACCAGAACGTAGGCAACACATTCTCTGACACTGACTGTACAAATGTTACAAATGTTTTTGTTAAGTCCATCTGCCAAGGCAATAGAAAAACAAAAATAAACCAATGGGACCCAATCAAACTCACAAGCTATTGCACAGCAAAGGAAATAATTAAAAAAAACAAAAGGAAAAACTGGAGTTCCCGTTGTGACGCAGTGGTTAACGAATCCGACTAGGAACCATGAGGTTGCGGGTTCAGTCCCTGGCCTTGCTCAGTGGGTTAAGGATCCGGCGTTGCCGTGAGCTGCGGTGTAGGTTGCAGCCGCGGCTCGGATCCCACATTGCTGTGGCTTTGGCGTAGGCAAGTGACTACAGCTCTGATTAGACCCCTAGCCTGGGAACCTCCATATGCCATGGGAGCAGCCCAAGAAATAGCAAACAGACAAAAAAAAAAAAAAAAAAAAAAAAAAAAACTGAAAAGACAACCTATGGAATAGGAGAAAATAGTTGCAAAGGAAGCAACCAACAAGGGCTTGATCTCCAAAATACACAAACAACTCATACAACTCAAGAGAAAAAAATCAAAAAGCCCAAGTGAAAAATGGGCAGAAGATCTAGAGAGACATTTCTCCAAAGAAGACGGATGGATGGCCAACAGGCACATGACAAAATGCTCAACATCAGTAATTATTACAGAAATGCACATCAAAACTACAATGAGGTACCACCTCACACCAATCAAGTGGCCATCATTAATAAGTCTTCAAATAACAAAAGCTGCAGAGGGTGTGGAGAAAAGAGAACCCTCCTTCATGGCTGGTGGGAATGGAAATTGGTAGAGCCACTGTGGAAAACAGTATGGATGGATGTTCCTCAGAAAACTAAACATAGACGAACCATACCATCCAGTAATCCCACTCCTGGGCATGTATCTGGACGAATCTTTCATTCAAAAAGATACATGCAAACCTATGTTCACTGCACCCCTATTCTCAAGAGCCAAGACATGGAAACAACCGAAAGGTCCATCAACAGATGAATGGATTAAGGAGAAGTGGAACACATACATCATGGAATACTACTCAGCCATAAAAAACCCCAACTAATGCCATTTGCAGCAGCATGGATGGACCTAGAGATTCTCATACTAAGTGAAGTCAGTCAGACAAAGACCGTATAATATCACTTACATGTGGAATCCGTCAGATGGCACAGAGGAACCTATCTACACCACAGAAAGAGACTCACAGACATAGAGAACAGACTAGTGGTTGCCGGGCGGGAGGTGTGAGGGAGTGGGATGGACTGGGAGATTGGGGTTAATAGATGCAAACTATGACATTTAGAATGGATAAGCCAGGAGGCCCTGCTGTATAGCCCAGGGAACTCTATCCAATCACTTGTGACAGAACATGAGGAAAGATGATAAGAGCAGAAGAGTGTATATATACATACATACGACTGGGTCACTTTTCTGTACAACAGAAATGCAGAGAACATTGTGAATCAACTATAATCATAAAAATTTTAGGGGAGTTCCGTCATGGCTCAGTGGTTAACGAATCCACCTATGAACCATGAGATTGAGGGTCTGATCCCTGGCCTTGCTCAGTCAGGTAAGGATCCAGCATTGCCGTGAGCTATGGTATAGGTTGCAGGCAAGACTCAGATCCTCCGTTGCTGTGGCTGTGGTGTAGGCTGGCGGCTACAGTTCCAATTAGACCCCTAGCCTGGAAAGCTCCATATGCTGCGGGTGCGGTCCTAGGAGACACGCACACACAAAAGACCAAAAAAATAATAATAATAATAACAATAAGAATTTTAAAAAATGACATCCATCTGAAACAAACACTTAACTCTTTAGAAGTAGAACACTAGAGGGTGTTTGTGTTGTAGCT
Organism: Sus scrofa; assembly: GCF_054392235.1. Taxonomy (NCBI): domain Eukaryota; kingdom Metazoa; phylum Chordata; class Mammalia; order Artiodactyla; family Suidae; genus Sus; species Sus scrofa. The sequence goes on from NC_139401.1 coordinate 10,012,773, forward strand.
CAGTGGTTATAAACCCAACCAGTATCCATGAGGATGAGGGTTCGATTCCTGACCTCGCTCCCTGGCCTAAGGATCTGGTATTCCCATGAGCAGTGGTGTAGGTTGCAGAGGTGGCTCGGACCTGGCGTTGCTGTGGCTGGTGCATGGCTCAGCAGCTATAGTTCTTATTTGATCCCCAGTCTGGGAACCTCCACATGCCACGGATGCGGCCTTAAAAAGATTATATATAAAAAAAAATGAAACACTAATACAGTTGTTCCTGGCCTTAGTGTGGTGAGGACATTTCCGAATCATTTGTGGGGCTTGAACAAAGGACAAGGGCTCCCCCCTTGGCCCCAGCAAACCACCCCTCCACTGGCCCTGGAGTCCCCACCACCTACTTGTTAATCAATGCATTAGAAGAATTCACTAAGAAGAAGGAACCAGACTCAAAAACTCATCATTACCATAGTTGTGTAAGGTTTTTCCAGAAGTACACATACACAATGGAATATGATTCAGCCACAAAAAAGACGGAAATACAGCCATTTACAGCAAGATGGATGAACCTAGAGATGATCATACTAAGGGAAGCAAGTCAGGTAAAGACAAAAACCATACCATATCACTTTCATGTGGAGCCTCATAAAAAATGTGACAAATAAAATGATCATATGAAGAGAAGTAAGACAAACACCACATGAGACCACTAATACGTGGACTCCAATTTCAAAAGGATACAAAACAATTTATTCACAAAATGGAAACGGACTCAAAACTTCTAAACCAAACTTAAGGTTACGAAAGGGGAAACGACAGGGGAGGAATAAACAGGGAGGCTGGAACTGGCACACACACAGTACCATATACAGAATTGATAAGTAACAAAGACCTACTGAACAGCACAGGGAATCTACTCAGTCCTCTGAGATGGCCTATATGGGAAAGAATCTGCAAAGGAATGGATGTATGGATGTGGCTAACTGACTCACTTTGTTGTACAGCTGAAACGAACCCAACACGGTAAGTCAACTCTACACCAGTAACTTTGCTTTTTAAAAAATTATACAAAAGAACGTATTCACAAAACAGAAACAGGCTCATGGATCTCAAAATTAAACTCATGGTGACCAAAGGGAAAACAGGGAGTCAGGGATAAGTCAGGAGTCTGGGATTAACATAAACACACTAGTATACATAAGACAGGTAACTAACAAAGACCTACTGTAGAGCTTAATGAACGCTACTCAATATTCTGTAATAACACATGGGGAAAAGAATCTAAAAAGAATGGATATAAATGTATATGGAAAGTGAATCCCGGTGCTCTACCCCTGAAACTAAGACAACACGGTAATACATCAACTCTATTCCAATAATTTTGAAAAGACGAAAATTTAAAAACAAAAATTAAAGAAAGATTGTTCCAGAACTTCTAGCCTGGGTGACATAAATTTGGAGTTAAAGAAAAGACATATAATTATCCTAGAGAGGCATGGAAATCAGTGTTCAGCTAAACTGTTTCTATTCCTAAAAGAGGGCACTTCCAGCCCAGCAGAAAGTTCAGTCAGGCAGCTGGATACTAACTACACACAAATCCACCACCTCTCTTGTACCTACAATAGGGACTCAGCAATGAGAATCCAAACACAGTCCTGGCATAAAAGCAGCCAGCTCTCCACTCCCTGGCAGTGAGCTCCATATGAAAAGGGCAGGGACCTGTCTGAGGAAACCCCCCACTTTCCTAAGAGCCAAAAACAAGAGATGGACACAGTCCATCCTCCGGGGTGGGAGGCTCCAAGTCACAGAGTCTTTGAACTTTCTGGGTTCATGTGCTGGCTTCATGTGACTCGAAGCACACTACCTATGATAAAATGGTAAATGAAAAAAAGGCAGTGGGGCCCCGCAATAACAAGACGGGTGTATTTCCCTGTGTGTAAAGTACATATACAAAGAAAACCTCTGTAAATGATACAGCTGGCAGGTTGAGGGAGTGCTTGCTGAAACACTCAAGGAGATGCCTGCTGATGCATGCCGTTTACCACAAAAGGCATCCAGGGCTAGGATGGACTGACTGTTGAATGGAGGGATAGATAGGTGAAAAGGAAAGAGCATCACATGGTTATGGTAGATTCTTTGTGGGTTACTTGCAAAATGTTTCAACCGAGTTGAAAGTTCAGAGATTGTTATAATAAAATGTTGGGGAAAACACAGAGCAAAGAGCAACAAATCCCAAAATGCATATGAAGTATAATTCCAACTTTAAAAATACAAGCTGAAAAAAGATGGGGAAGAAATAGGCTACAATATTCACTCGGGTGCAATTAAATGGGGTTTTGAGTTTTTCATTCTCCACACACTGACCACAGTCTTGTTTCCAGGATCAGGGATTAGAGAATGTGTTTCTGTGCACTGTTGTAAAGGCATTAAGAGATGCCCCTTTTGAAGGACAATTTGACGATATCTCGTGTATTTTTAAGCTGAAGGAGTCCATGAGAAAGACATGGAATTTACACTGTCGAAATATTTATGTCATTTCACCAAGATGATATATATGATGTTCACTGCAACGTTTTATTTTTGTTGTTGTTTTCAGCATGGCAAACAATACAAAAACAAAAGAAAACAAAAGAAAGAACATGAAGCAAGCTAAGTCTCTGAATGGGGATCCAAATACGAGGTACTTGTAAAAATGAAGAGGCTTGAAGAGAGATAAACAAAGCAGAAATCAAGTGGCACAACCAAGTTCTAGGTTAGCACTGAAAGAGCAGAAAAGTTGACTTACTGCTGAAAGAACCACTGCACCCTGATCACGAATCTCCCCTGCCCAGAAACTCAGGCTCCTGAGCCAATGGTAAAGTGAGACTATGGGTGACTCTGTTCTCTCTATATTTTTGGGATCCTTTTAGTTTTCTATAATGGGCATGTCTTCTTTTAAGTGAAGTTGTGCAGTATCCACATGTAAAGAACACGCCTGGATTTTATACATTACTCTATAGGCAGGTGCATTCTTCTATTTCTCCACACGAGGGCAGCATACGCACAGTCAATTAGCAGGACCAAGCTTTTCAAGGTGTTGGGTCTGAAATTGAAGGCTGCTGTTCCGTGGTTGATACTGACATGCTGCTGGCCCAAATCATTCATTAGATTGCTTCTTTCCCAGAAAAATGACTATATAGTCATTGCAAAAACTGATATATAGGAGAAAAGACAAGTCACCTATGACCAGGGCAATCTGCCATTTATGCTCATATTTATACATGGGGTGAAAGAGAGGAAGCGACCTGGTTTTAAACAAAGGGTGCGCCCCCAATGCATTGTTTCCTAATCTCCCTTTCACATTAAACGTCTCTTGAGCCTTTCTCTGTTTCCCTAAGTTCTCTGACAGGGTGGATTTTAAAGGCAGCCTCGTGTCCCAGCCTGTGAACTCACTGTACTGGGCTTACCTGACTTAAATTGGTCATTTCCGTGGTTTAGCTGTCTTTAAAGTAGCAAAGATATCTCATGTATAAAATACACATGGAAAACTATATCGTCTCACCCTATTCATCACTACTTCGAGTGCTGATGAACTGCAGTATCATCTATCAACTGAACAGGTGCCATTTAGCCTGATGATTGCGATGTACCCCTGTTCATTGAGACCCAGTTCACTGTAACTGCTCTAGGATTAGTATAAATTAGACATAGAATTTCTAAACATATACTATTGATTTATTAACACATTCCAGGAAAGGAGCGGCCAACTGGAAAGGCAGATCCCCTTCAGCTCCACTGCCTAGTGCTGACTTACAGTCCCGAATTACGCGTTTAGAAGTCAGCCTGTGGAGAAGGAGTCTATTCCCTTATGTCCTCCACGTGGTTGGAGGCTTGCCTTTCAGCATCTCCCAGGTTAAGCAACACAGTTTGTCTTTTGTGAATTTCCCATGGGAAAACATTGCTTATTATCAGCTTAGGTTCTTTATATCTTATTGATCTGCAGATATTTTATTCCAGGTCTGATTCAGACAGGGTCTCTAGAGGAAGCACGTGGCGAGCACAAACCCTGCAATTAAGGGGAGCTTCCTGGGAGGACTAGTTACCAAGGAAGGAGAGATTGGGGGCAAGCTGGGCGGGTGGGTTCAGTGCCCAAACCAGGCAGAAGAGGGCGATGTTCAGCACCTCGGTCCTCAGGCAGCAAGGCCAGGGAGGGTGACCATTCTCCCTGGGTTCCTGGGACTTTCTGCGTGGATTGCGGGCCAGTGGGCAACCCGGGGGGCTGGAGGGAGGGGGCATAAGAGACAGGGAACTGGGTGCTCCCAGAGCCCTCTAGGCACCTCTGCCTTCTGCTTCCTGTGCTCCCCTTACAGGGTGACAGGCCCGGGGAGCCTTCCCCTGGGGCCAGGGAGTTTTGCTGCATCTCAGGAGGGAGGAGGGCAGCTCCCAGCAGCCTCACGACAGCCGCCTCCTAACTCAGGGCTCCTCTGCTCTGCTGGGTCCCCCACACATGCAGGTGGACAGCGCCATGGTCATGTGGCCCTGGGGGAACCAGGCAGCTGCTCTCAAGTCCAGACTCTGCCCTGGCTGCTGCTTTGGCTGGAATGCAGTCTGTGTCTCCACGGCTCGGGGGCCTCAGGCAGGACGTGCCCACCATACCCTGGCAGGCAGACCCCTTAGCCTGCAGGAGGAGGCACACACAGAGCCTTCGCAGATTGGAACATGACAGGGAAGAGCAGAGCCCAGCTCAAGCCAGCTGTCCTCCCAGGAGCTAAGCTCTGGTGCAGGCGGGAGCCAGGGCCCTCAGCACAGCCCTGCCTTCTCCTCTCCCCTGGGAGGCCTGCCTGGAACCAGGGGGTCGGGAGGCCCCACCTCGGCCAACCTGGTCCCGACGGAATGGGGGATGGTGGGACCCGACAGGGCCCAGGAAGGGCATCGGGCACTGTGCACAGTTTGTGCTCTGTTCAGTTTTCCTCTCACCACGAGCCTTGTCTCTCCCTCCATAAGCTCAGTCTGTGTGATAGTGAGGTCTTGCTGTGTGTTCAGACTTGCTTTGAACATTCCTAACGAGGCAGAAGCTCAGACCTTCCGTCATGGGGAGTTGCTTCCCAGAGCAAGAGAAGGAGCTGGCTTTCCCTTCCCGAAACACGCCCAGCCCTGCAGGGCTGGGGACCTGACCGACATCTGGGTTCCCTCGGGTACCAAGGAGGCTGAGGGAGGCTGGGGAGGCAAGCCCAATCCTTCACCACAGGGGAGACCAAACGAAAGCAAACGCTCACAACTCAACGGGGGAAACCGCACCATCCAACCGGGAAGCAGGCAGGCGACACCAAAAGACATTTCACTCAAGAGGACAGACCGATGACAAACACATGGAATGACCGGCAACGTCACTGGCCGTGTGGGAAACACAAAGGAAAACCACAAGGACATGGCATCACACACCTGCTACAAAGGCCGAGATGAAAAACAAAACCATGACAGCGCCAAGTGCTCAGGAGGATGCGGAGAAACCCGACCTTCTGACCATGAGGAGGAGGAAACGAGAAGGGCACAGCCCCTGCAGAAGATGCTCTGGCGGGGTCTTAAAAACCTGACCATACACTCACCGTGTGCCCAGCAGCCCCAGCCTGGGGGGTCCCGAACCAGGCTGGTTTGCCCGACGACGCGCAGGAAAGCAAAAGGCTGAGACGCCGAGGTTCGCAGCCAACACAGGGGGCCCTCCCAAAGCATCCAAGCCAGGAGACAGGAAAACCGGCATCAGACCCACCTCCCCAGAGGCACGGGGGTAACGGATCAAGCAGCAGCGCGTTCTGAACCGTTGGAGCGCGGAGAGCAGAGCGATGATGGGAAAAGGTGTGGGACCCCTTGTCCCGCGCAGGCGTAACTAAGCTACAGGCCCTGCAAGGGCCAAAGGGCCCTCGCGCATGCCCAGTTGCAGGGGCCAGGACCCTCTCCCACCTGAATTTTTAAGCAGCTCAGCTCTAACTAGACACAGCTGACTCCGAGTCCTGGCCAACGACTCAGGCAAACCCCTTTTTGCTGAGGCTCCCTGCTGCCTGGAGAACCTGCAAGGCTGTCTGAGCCACAATTAAAACGACCTCGATCGCTGAAGGCAGGTTACAGGGGAAGGGGAGTTAAGGCACAGTTACCCACAGGTTCCTGGACATTGATCCCAGAGAAAGGAAAACTTAGGTCCACCTAAAAACTGAACACACCCAAACTATTCTCTGACCTATGCAGAGTTAAACTCTACTACATTGATACCATGGACTGTGACTTAGCAGTGAAAACAGCAACAGCCAAAATGAACACGCCTGGATTCTCGACTTTCCCCTCCAGGTAGAAGCATTCTTCGGTTTGTCCACAGGAGGGCAGCATGAGCACCGTCAAGAGCAGGAACAATTTCAAGGTTCTGAAGTCTGTTCAGTGGATGATTCTGACATACTTCCTGCACAAATTACTCATGAGATTGTTTACTTTTCAGATAAATGACCATCTATTCATTGTAAAAACTGATAGAGAGGAGAATGGACAGGTCACCTACAATCAGGGATCATCTGGCATTTATCTTCACCTGTATATATGTGATGCAAAGAGGTAGCTACATTTTTGTGTGTGTTTGTGTGGGTCTTTTTAGGGCCACACCTGCTGCATATGGAAGTTCTAGGCCGGAGCCTGAATTGCAGCTATAGCTGCCGGTCTATACCATAGCCACAGCCACTCCAGATCCGAGCCGCATCTGAAGACTTCACCACAGCTTATGGAAGTGCCAGGTTCTTAACCCACTGTGCCTGGCCAGGATTGAACCCAAGTTCTGGAGCTCACAAGATGCCCCAAATCCCATTGTGCCACAGCAGGAGATTCCACAATCAGTTTTAGAACATGTATTTTTTTTTTTTCTAAAGTGTAGCTGATTTACAGTACTGTGTAAGTTTCAGGTGTACAGCAATGTATTGTTATACACATATATGTATATATTATTAATCTTTTATAATTCTTTTCCATTCTGGATTGTTTTAAGAAATGGAATAGTGCTCTCTGTGCCAGGCATCACATCCTTGTTGTTTATTGTATAAGGCGTAGTGTCTGTTCATCCCATAATCCTAATTCCCCTCCCTTTTTTTACCCTTTTTTGACCATAGGAGTTTTTTTTCTGTCTGTGAGTCTGTCAGAGATACAGACTGCATTCCAACCAAAGCAGCAGCCAGGGATATGTCTGGACTTGACGGCAGCTGCCTGGTTCCCAGAAGTCCAAGTGACCAGGGCGCTGTCCACCTGCCCGTGTAGGGGACCGAACAGAGCAGAGCAGCCCTGAGTTAGGAGGTGGCTGTCATCAGGCTGCTGGGGTCCGCCCTCCTCCCTCCTGAGGGTGAGGTGGTATCTCGAAACTGGAGGGAGAAAACCAAACGGAGGACATCTCACAACCATCCCATCAAGGTTCCCCCTGGGCTCCAGACACCAAAGAAATGGAAAAACCAGACTCCATCAGGGAGGATCAGTTAAACCTCAAAAGAAACAGAGCCAAAAGGACCGTTACAATTCACACTCAAGGACCTAAATGCTCCTTCCCTTTCCCAAGCCCTCGTCCCTCTTTTGATTAGGTCAGCATGGTCAAATGACATCTCAGGCCGGGACATGCGGCTGCCATTGAAAACCACCCTGTCAGAGAACTTAGCGAGACAGGGAAATTCTCAAGTGACTTTTGTTGTGAAAGGCAGATTAGGACGCAATTGTATGAGGGGCGCACACTTTGTTTAAAAACATGCAGCTGCCACTTCTCATCACATGGATAAATGTGAAGGTAAATGTCAGATTATTCTTCAGTATAGGTGACTTTTCTCCTCAGTATAACGTTTTACAAAGTATACTGATTTACCCGAAAAAAATAAACCATCTCATCAATACTTTGTGCAAGCAGCCTGTCAAAATCAACCACTCAACAATAGCCTTCATTTCAGACCTGGTACCTTGTAATTGTCCCTGCTATTGACGGTGCTCATGCTGCCCTCCTGTGGACATACAGAAGAATGCTTCTGCATGGAGAGGAATGGAGAGAATCCAGGCGTGTTCTTTACATGGTGGTCCTACACAACCTCATTCCAAAGGAATACAGGCTTGGAGTTCTTTTCTGGCTCAGTGGTCATGAACCTGACTGGCAGGCATGAGGAGGTGGGTTCGGTCCCTGGCCCCACTCAGTGGGTTCATGATCTGGGATTGCCTTGAGCTGAGGGGTAGGTAACAGACACAGTTAGGATCCCCTGTGGCTGGGGCTGCGGCACAGGCCTGCAGCTGCAGCTCTGATTTGACCCCTTCCCTGGGAACGTCCGTGTGTCACAGGGGCAGCCCTAAAAAGACAACAATAACAAATAAACTCCACCCTGTCTGAAGGGCAAACGGGCAACACTCAGGGGACATTTGACATGAAAGGTAGATGAGGTTATATTTGCACTGGGGGCACAGGCTTTGTTGAAAGCCATGTAGCTTCTTTTCAGCCCCTGTGTAAATAGGAAGATCCATGCCAGATTGTCCCTGCTGACAGGTGACTTCTCTTTTCTCCTCTGTATCGGTGTTTACAATGTATGTAGAGGCATTTATCTGAAATAGGAACACGCTCAAGAATAATGTGCACAAGCAGCAAGACAGTATCAGCCTCTGAACAGCAGCCTTCCAGGTCAGACCCAATACTGGAAGCTATTCTGGCCTTCACTGGGCTTATGCTGCCCTCCTGTGGACACATAGAAGAATGCTGCCATTGAAGTGTAATTGACAAAAGGCAACATGTTTTTTTGCAAGTTCCTTAGGCATTCTTTCCAAGGGCATTAAACATTAATCCTTGCTCACGATAGAAAGCTGAAAGGACCCCGGAAACTACAAAGAAAGAGAAAAGTTACCCAGCAGCTCTGTTTCCCATTGGCTCAGGAGCCTGAGTTCCTGGGCAGGGGAGATAAAAGATGAGGGTGCAGGCATTCCTTCAGCATCCAGTCAGCTTTTCTGCTGTGGGAGGGCTCACCTAGACAGACCTTACTTTTGCCTTTTCATTCCTGCTTTGTCTATCTCTTTTCAAGCGTCTTCATGTTTACAAGGACCTCGTAATTTGACTCCTCTTCAGACACTTTGCTTGTTTTCTGTTCTTTCTTTTGTGTGTTGCTTTTGTTGTGTTTGCTGTGATGAAAATAAATGTGGCCATGAACATCATGGGTTATCTTGGAGAATTTACCAAAAACGTCTACAATGTCAGCTCCAAACAGAGTCTTTCTCAAGGACTCTACCTCTTTATGAATCTACGAGAGGGTGTCACATTGTGCCCAGACATTTGGTGGATATTTGTGTAGTTTGGATTCAGCCGCATAACTGAATTGGCTGCTGGGCTGGAGGGGGCCTTTCTTAGCTGTAGAAACACTTGAGCTGAACCTTGATGTCTGTGCCTCTCTAGGACAGGTAGACCTCATTGCTCTGACTCCTGACTAGCGTCACCCTGGCTACAACTTCCAGAACAATCTTTTTAAAATTTATTTTTCATTTGTATCAGCTTAAAGGTATTGGAAGAGAGTTGATTTATAACAATGTTGTCTTAATTTCAGATTTAAGCGCAGGAATTCTGTTTACATACACATCTCTATCAATTCTTTTTACATTATTTTCCCATATAGCTTGTTACACAACATTGAGTAGGGTTTCTTGTGTACTACAGCAGGTCCTTGCTAGGTGTGTGTGTGTGTGTTTCCTTGTTCGGACTGCACCTGTGGCGTATGGAAGTTCCCAGGCTGAGGGCTGAGGAGCCACAGCTGCCAGCTTAAGCCACAGCTCCAGCCACACCAGATCCAAGCCACATCTATGAAGTTCACCACAGTTCATGGCAATCCTGGATCCCCGACACATTGAGCGAGGCCAGGCATCGAACCCACATCCTCATGGATGCTAGAGGGAACGTTTCCAAGGAGTCCCAGGGGATCCCCCCACCATAGCTGTCGAGGTGAAATAGAGTAATGTGTATATTTTCATCCCAAACCCCTCATTTCTCCCCCCACCACGTTTCCCCGTTGGAAGCCATTAGCTTGATTTGGAGATCTGTGAGTCGTCTTCTGTTTTGTCAATAAGTCCTTTTGTATCAGGTTGTAAAAACCAATGTTCTTGGAGTCCAGTGGACTTATTACAATGTTGTGTGAGTTTCAGGTGTGCCACAAAGGGAGTCAGGTATACATAGGCATGTGCACATTTGTTTTCAGATGCTTTACCCATATAGGCCATCCCCCTGTATCGGCTGTATACTGGGTCTTTGTGACTCAATCAGTTGTGTATATACAAGTGCGTATGTGCCAATCTCAACCTCCCAATGTATCCCTCCCCCGAGTGTTTCTCCTTTAGTGACCCTAAGTTTGGTTTTGAGAACGTCGAGTCTGTTTCTGTCTTGGGAAGAAGACCTTCTGTATCATTTTTCATGACAGTCCCCATGACTGGTGATGTCACGTGGTTCTTTGTCTTAGACGTTCTTCCCATAGTGTGATGATCCACTTGTATCACTTTCATCAGATTCCACATGCAAGTGATATCATCTGGTTTTGGTCTTTCTCTGAGCTACGTCACTGAGTATGATCATCTCCAGGTTCATCCATGTGGCTGAAAATGTCAATCTTTGGTTCCTTTTTCTGGTTGAGGAATATTTCATTGTCTAAGTTACTTCAGGAACAATCGTATGGTACAAATAGTAATGAAGAAGTTTAGAGTGTGGTCCTTTCTTTCAGGGAATGCCTTCAGTGCCATGATCCCCTAAAGGGGACGCCAAGGTCCATGGAGGTGGTGGGTTTTTGGGGCCGAGGAGGGAGCACCTGTCATTTGTGAAAGGCCCACAGGCGATTCAGAAATGGCCCCACCACACGAAGGCCAGGAAGCATTCAATTAGAGGTTACGCTTCAGGAGTTCAGTGTTCCTTGAAGATAGATGTTATTGAATAACATGGCTTTTAAAGCCTCGCCTCCAACCCCAGTGAGGCTGTCACAAGGAGAGATGATACTGCGGTTCATCGCTACTCAAAGTAGTGATGCACAGGGCGGTGTGATGTAGCTTTTCATGTATATCCTATGCATGGGAAAGCTCTTCCACTTTCAAGACCACTGAACCACTGAAATGAGGGATTTAAACCAGGTCAGCACCATACAGTGAGTTCACAGGCTGGGACATGAGCAAGCTGCCTTTTAAATCCGCCCTGTCAGAAAACTTAGGGACACAGGGAAATGCTCAAGAGAATTTTGATGTGAAAGGTAGATTAAGACACAATGGTATGAGAGGTACACAATTTGTTTAACAACATGTACCTTCTGGAGTTGCCATTTGTGACCCAGTGGTAACAAACCAAGCTAGTATCTGTGAGGATATGGGTTCGATCCCTGGCCTCCCTCAGTGGGATAAGGATCCAGCGTTGCTGTGAGCTCTGGTGTAGGTCCCAGATGCAGCTTTGGTCCTGTATTTCACAGGCCACGGCTGTGGCTCCAAGAAAACAAAACAATAAAAGCTAAACACTAATGGACTTGGTCCTGGCCTTAGTGTGGTCGGGGTCATTTCCAAATCGCCTGTGGGGCTTTCACAAATGACAAGAGCTCCCCCATCAGCCCCAGCAAAGCACCCCGTCACTGACCTTGGCGTCCCCACTTGTCAATCACTGCATTAGAGGAATTCCCTGAAAAGAAGGAACCAGACTCAAAAACTCATCATTACCACTGCTACATAAGAGTGTTCCAGAAGTACATATATACAAGGGAATATTACTCAGTCGTAAAATGAACGAAAAAAATGACATTTGCAGTAATATAGATGAAGCTATAGAAGATCACACTAAGTGAATCAAAGACAAAAATTTTGCCTTTATGTGGGCTCTAATTAAAAGGGGATATGAAGTTGCTAAATTGCTAAACAGCTTCTACACATAAAACAAGCCCACTTCCAGCCCAGCAGAAATTTCAATTACGCAGCTGGATATGAACTACACACAAATCCACCACTTTTCTAGGTACAACTGCACAAGATCTAGTATATGTATAAATGCATGGAGTCCTTGAGCAAGATTCTGTTTGGAAGTCACACTGTAGAAATCTTTATGTAATTTCACCAAGATGATGTCTATGATGTTCATTGCAATATATATATGTACATTTTTTAGCACAGCAAACAAAACTAAAACAGAAGAGAAGAACTTGGGGCAAGCAAAGTCTCTCAACAGGGATCCAACTACTAGGTACCTGTAGAAATAAAGAGGCTCAAAGAGAGATCAACAAAGCAGCAATCAAGCAGCACAACCACCGTCTAGGTTCGCACTCAAAGAGCAGAAATCTTGACTTACTACTGAAAGAATGCCTGCACCCTGATCCTTGATCTCCCCTGCCCAGGAACACAGGTACCTAAGCCAATGGCACAGGGAGATGATGGCTAACTTTCTTCTTTCTTTGTATTTTTCGGGGTCCTTTCAGTTTTCTATCATGAGCATGGGTTAATTTTTAATGCAGTTGTGTACTATCAACATGGAAAGAACCGCCTGGATTCTATAAATTCCTCTCCATGCAGACGCATTCTTCTACTTCTCCACACGAGGGCAGTAGAAGCTCAGTCAATACTGGGAACAATGGCAAGGTCCTGGGTCTGAAATCCAAGGCTGCTGGTCAGAGGTTGATTTGGACATGCTGCTCGCAGAAATTACCCATTAATTTGTTTTTTTGCCGTATCAATGAATATGCATTCATTGTAAAAACTGCTCTAGAGGAGAAAAGACAAGTCTCATATAATTAGGGACAATCCAGCATTTATCTTCCTATTTACACATGGGCTGAAAAGAGGAAGCTACATGGTTTTAAGCAAAGTGTGTGCCCCTCAGACAACTGTGTCTTAATTGACCTTTCACATCCAATGTCTCTTGAGCGTTTCCTGTTTCCTTCATTTCTCTGAGAGGGTGCTTTTTGTTCATTTCATTGCCTTTTCAGGGCCCCACTCAGCACATGTGGAAATTTCCAGTATAGTGGGTCAAATCAGAGCTACAGATGCAAGCCTCTACAACAGCCACTGCAACTCCAGATTACAGCTGCGTATGAAACCTACACCACAGCTCAAGGCAATGCCGGATCCTCACCCCACTGAGCGGGGCCAGGGATTGAACCTGTGTTCTCGTGCATACTACTCTGGCTTGTTCACCACTGAGCCACGATGGGAACTCCAGCGTGTATTATTTATTTATATTTGTCTTTTTAGAGCTCCACCCACGGCATATTCCAAGGATAGGGGTCGAACCAGAGCTGGAGCTGCCAGCCTACACCACAGCCTCAGCAACGCTGAATCTGATCCACATCTGCCAACTACGCCCTAGCTTGTGGCAACACCAGATCCTAAGCCCACTGAGCGAGCACAGAGATTAAACCCGTTTCCTCAGAGACGCTGTGTGGGGGTCTTTATCCATTGAGCCACAGTGGGAACTTCCTTAGCTGTTCATGAATATAATTAGAATTTCTCTGTGATGTCCCATTAGAAGGATATAAAGTGGCTAAGTGTACATATTCTCTAAGCGGGTCTCCCCCACCACCACGCTTTGTCCCACTTGTAACCCAGTGATAAGTTCAGTGGGCATGTGTTTCACTGACGTCTCTGCACATCCCTCTGCTCCCTTCCCTGAAAGACAGTGAGCAAAGGATATCCCTGGAGTTTCACCTTGTATGTAAAATCGAGTCCTCTGGGATGGCTAGGTGACAGACAGAAGCCCCATGGGAAGCTGGCCCCATCTGAGCAGGCCAGTTTCTGACAAATGAGGAGTGATCTTACCCAGTCCATCCTACCTGACTCATGGTACCATGTGCATCCAGGACTCAGGTGGAAGGAGGTCATTCCCCGTGAAACAGGGTGGTATCTCTGCTAATGTGTTCCTCATTAGTGGTCTTTCACAACTAAGTCTCCTCTCTGTGGCTGCCTCGTCTGCCAACCCTGCATGTGCACATTGCCACTGCTTCAGAAATGGCATTAACTCCAGGTGAGATGGGTTAGGTACCATTTCTGGGAGACAAGCGAAAGGGATTAGGGGGCATGTCTGAAACGTTCACAAAGATCTAAAAAAAATGGACTCGTGCTCCATTTGTTTGTATTTCAGAATAAAAAAAGCTGAGAGTCTAATAGGAGCCCAGAGGAAGAAAGGAAACCCAAGGTCATTGCCTGATCAAGAGGAGAAGACCCGCTGCTGTGGAGTCCGTGACCTAGCAACTAGGAACGCTGGGGGTATGGACAATGGGAGGAGAATGTGGTATCAGCAGAAGGCTGAGGACAGGACCTGGGACTCAAAGGCCAGGTTCACAGTGTGGCTGAGAACTCAGCTCTGTCCATACTGAGGAGCCAGGCGCCGAGAGGAGATGTCGGACGGGGGACGTGAGATCCATGGCAAGTGTTCCTTGCTAAGTGGGCATTCCTTCACCCCAGATGCTCCTTCCTTGGAGAAGGGTTAGTAGAGGCTCAACCTACTTTGTTCTCCATGTCTTTTTTGGGGTGGATAAATAGACAAAGTTCATCATTTACCTTTTTAAACACACTCCTCAGTGGCATTAGGGACATTCACGATGTCGCCCAGCAGGCAACAGCATCCATCTCCCTAAAGGGAAACCTTTCTCTCAGATGAACACTAACTACCCATGTCTCCCTCTCCCAGGCCCTGGTAACACTAACTACCCATGCCTCCCTCCTCCAGGCCTTGGGCTAAGTGTCCATTCCTCCCTCCCTGGGCTATGAATCTGACCCCTCGAGGTTCTGAATATAAGTGGGAGCATATGCTATTTGTCTCTCTCTGTAATGGGCTTATTTCCCTCAGCAGATCTAGTCTTTAAGGCTCATTCCTACTGCAGCCTGGAACAGAATCTCCTTCCATTCTAAGACTGAAAAGTACTCCACTCAATGGAGAGACCACACTTTGTCTATCCCTTCATCCATGGATGGAGATTTGGGTGCTTTCATGTCTCCCTCTCAGGAATCAGGCTGATATGAGCATGGGTGCACAAGAGCCTGTTCAAGTCCCTGCCTTTCCTGTTGTGTAGAAATAGCCAGAAGAGAAATTGCTGGATCATTCGGTAAGTCTAGGTTTTCTGAGGAATGGTCGTTCTTCATGGTGGCTGTACCAGTTTCTAGTCCCAACAGCAAAGCTCCAGGGTCCTGGTTGCTCCACATCCATTGGCCAACACTTGCTATTTCCCGTTTTGATTTATTTTGTTTTAGATTAGCCAACCTCTTGAATTTAGGTTGTATTTTGTTGGGTCTAAGATCTTCTTCACCAGGTCGAGTGAAATGAAAACAGAAGACTCTGACACAGATAATAAAGATAAAGAGACCAATGCAACCATTCATGTAACTAGAACTCAACCTGTAAAACACAGTCCTTTGTTTTCCTCACATTTGACTTTTCCTTCTATGGCTATTGAGCTACTTCCCTGGGCCAGGCCTGGGCTCCTCTCACAGCTGCTAAGGGTCATGGTGAATGATACTTTTATGCCCACAACATACAAGTGTATTTACACACCAGAATCCGCCCTCCATTGCTTCACTTGAATGAAGTCTTTTTTCTTCTTTCATAAAATCAGGCCCATGACCAATATCTACTGAAAGGCCAAATATCCGTAAAAGAAACAATCCGAGGTTGTGAACAGAGTGTTGAGCAAAAGAAGCCAGTCACACTCAGATGCCTACTGTGTGATTCCTGTCTTCAACAGCAGGCAGAGGTGAACTCTGTTTGGGCTGCATTCTCAGCTGGAAAATTCTCAGGACAAATAAGGAAGAGGTGATACTCTGTCTCTTCAACCGAGCACTGGCTGTGTAGGTACTGGCCCCAGGGTAACTCGCTGAGCTCTCTACTTAGATTAGGGGCTCTTTTCTATCAATATGTGTTTCTTCGTGATACAAATAGCTTTCCAAACCCACAACCCCTCTCAGCACATAGACGCCCCCCGCCCCCAGTTCATTTTATGTCCCTGATTATGTTATACAGACAAGTTCTTATAACAGACTCTGCTTCATATATTGTGACCATCTTTCTTCTGGTCATATTTTGCTTTTCATCACCAACTAGGATGGCCATCATCAAAAAGACTAAAAACATCCAAACGTTGGAGAAGATATGGAGAAACTGGGAGGGTCACCCATTGCTGGTGGGAATGTAAAATGGTGCAGCCACGCAGGGAAACAGTTTAGAGCTTTCTCAAAAGTTCAACTTCCACTTGCCATACGATCCACTCATCCCTGCCCTGGGTGTCCACATGCGAGACAAGGGAACATGGTCCCAGCCAACGTTTTATTAAAGTCTGTTTATAGCAGCATTGTTCACAACAGCCAAAACTTGGAACCAATCCAAATCTCCAAACACTGAGGAATGAATCGCCAAACGGTGGTCCAGCCATACAACTGAATGCTCCTCTGCAGACATAGCAACAAAGCACTCACATGCTCTGAAAAGGAAGGACCTTGAGAAGAGCCAGACACAACATCCCACACCGCGGACGCGCCATTACATTGTGAATGTTGGCACAGAGCTCCCTAGTGTGGAATGAGCATAAATGATGGTCACCAAGCCCTCTGGGGGGACTGGCAGTTGTTTCCCCATTTTTCCATAGTCCCCGCAGTGCTGACCCTCTCTGTGACTATATGTTTATGGCCAGTTTTGATGAGATATTTGCACAAATGCCCCAAAGTGGAACTGCCTGTTTGAAGGTCTTTGCATGTTAAGGCTTCAGTCCATAATGCCAGCTGGCCCCTCACATCTTTGAGTGGCCTGTGCCCCCACCCCCGCAGATGTCTCTGTTCCCAGGTAACAGCCCTTCCCTCCAGCATAGCGCCTTCCTCTGAGCAAAGCACCTCCCTTTGAGCACAGCACTTCACTCTCAACAAAGGGCCTCCCTTTCAGGATAGTGCTTTCCCCGCTACTCGTACCCCAGCATGGGGCTTGCCTCCCAGCATGGCACCTCCCCTGCAGCTGAGAACCTCCCTCTCAGCAGAGCACTGCTCACCCCAGGGGCCTGTTCCAGGCACCAGGGGCCCAGTCTCCTGATGGATGCCCTGTGTTCCTTTGCAGTTCCCCAGGGAGCGCAGTCACCATGCCCTTGTTCAATGGAAGCCCTAAACGCCAGCTGGCAGGGTTCATGGTGGCCACCATCGGATGGATCCTTGGCACCAGGTCCATGGGCCTGGTGGAGTGGCGAGTGTGGTATGTCAACAACACCTCGCTCTTACCCTCTGTCCTAGCCTGTGTGGGAATGTGGAGAGCTTGCCCCTTCCATCACATCAACGGTGTCAACAGAGCCAGCGTGTGCCACCATTACAACCACCACGATACTTACATCCCACTTGATATCCGTGTTGCCCAAAACTTCCTCATAGTTGCAAGCATTCTAGGGCTTTTTGGCAAAGCTGCCATCGTCTTTGCGCTTAGGAATATGTACCTGAGAAGAGGGCAGAAGAACACCTGTAATCCATTTGCTGTTGCAGGAATGCTGAACATAGCTGCTGGTGCCTGGATCCTAGCTGCTGTGGTCTGGAACCACCAGTCTGTCAAGGACGCGCCACCTTCCTTGCCACTTTCTTTCAATGTACCCTTCAAGCTGGACTCCCAGCAAGTCAGCGGGGCTACTCTCATGGCCTGTCTGGGTTCCTTTGCACTCTTGGTTGGTGGGCTGGTTGTCCTCTCTTACAAATACCCACTAGAGAGCCGAGTGCACCCCGCACCTTCAGACACAGAAAATTCCTCGTTGCACTGGCTTTCCAAATCCCACATTACCAGGCTTCATAGGAAGGATTACATCAGGATGCTGTGTCACTGACTTGGAAGGACTCTAGGCCACGCCAAAGGTAATTTGGCCCCATAATGGCTGTTACCCTCTGTGGCTGCATTTGATTCACTCGTTGCCTAGTCGAGTATGCAAAATCCCATTAAAAATCTTACCTACTTGCCAGCGGGTCTTTTTGGATCTGCATTTTAATGACTGTCAAATAAATCGTCCATATTCTCAACCTCGTGTGGACAGAGGTTTCAGAGAGTCTCACGTCTCCCTCTTCAACTTCTGCTAAAAACACCCAACCTTCTTTCCTACAGCCTGGTGATCACCTGTATCATGTCAGACTGTCCAAGATGTGCACAGGGAGAAGAGTACATGCAACCACTCCCCCACTTTACTACCAGACTCAAAAGGTAGCAAGATTCTGCCACACTAGCTTTATCTCTCCCTTCCCCTGTTTGGTTTTTTATTTATTTACTTATATTTTAGGGCCACACCTACAACATATGGAAGTTCCCACGCTAGGGGTCCAATCAGACCTGCAGTTGCCAGGCTATACCAGAGCTTGCAGCAACCCCGGATCGTTAACTCACAGATTGAGGCCAGGGATCGAACCCAGATGCTCACGGACACTATACTGGGTTCTTTACCTAATCAGCCACACTGGGAACTCCCTCCCCTCTTGGAACCTCTTTTTATTCTTCCAGGGGATTTTAAAGCAAACCCCAGGCATCAGGCTCCCTGATATCCCCCAATAGTGATCCAATATTACTAACAAATGGGCATTTCCTCACAGAGCCATATTCTACCTGAAAAACATTAAGAATCATTCCTGTGATCAAATACTTAGAAATGTTTAATGCCTCAAAAATAACTCTGTGCTTCTGTTTCCCCCCCCACACACACACAAGGCACTCACACTGCCTCTCAGGTCTTCATGTAACGCACTCTGCCTACTACACCCTCCCTGCCCGCTAAGAAAAGGACTCTGACTTGAAAGTGGCTCAACTGTCCTTGCATTAAAGGTGTTCCTTCTCCAGGCTTCACTTTCCTTAAGGGCCGAGAGCGAGCAGCAAGGGGAGTGCTTTATAGTCTAGGTCAGCTCTTTGAGAGTATGTCAGAGGTGGCGCCCTGTACTTCATCCTGAGTGCATGCCACCAGGCAGCACACATGACGAGTCCTTTATTCATGATGCTAAGATGGATGAATGGAGCACGAGAGAATAGCTGGATCCCTTTCCTACATTTCAGCACCCGTCCAGCTCACCGTTTCATCTACTGATTGCCTTTGCTTGAATCATTTCTTGCACTAAGGATTACAAGTGGTGACTTCATTATATGACCATTCTTGCCATGTTTGTTAGCTGGGATGCTTTTGTATAGAACTTTCCCTCCTCGGAGTTCCCGCCGTGTTCGATCCCTGGCCCAGTGCAGTGGGTTAGGGATCCAGTGTTCCCGCAGCTGCAGCCTAGATGGCAGCTGCGAATCAGATTTGATCCCTGGCCTGGGAACCTCAAGATGCCCTGGCTACAGCCAGAAAAAAACAAAAACAAAAACTTCCCCTCAGCAAATATGGCTACTTGGTTACTAATCCAAAAAAATAAATAAGAAATAAAGGCTTCATTTCCCCCCTCGCATTGTTAAATTCTAGAGAAATAACAAGAGAGGATGCCCTAAATAGATTTGGTGTTGACCAATGCATTTTTTAAAAAGTTTCCCCTGTCTCACTTTTCCATTTTTGAGTATCAGCTCTTGATTATGAGTTCAAGATCATGTCCATGTTTTATTCTAGAAGTTTTCAGATGCATTCCAAAGTCAGTGATTATCTCAGCTGCTAGAACTGTCAATATTTTAAGGTAACCACATTATCCCACCAAAAAATTCCACAAGTTCCTATTGCATTCAAATACCTAGTCAGTGTTCAAATTTCCCTAATTGTCTCATCAATGTTTTTCACCAAACTTGGGGGTTCCTACATATTCACAGTGTTTCACTTCACTGAACTCACCATTCCTTTTATGATCGAATTGTGCCCTCCCGGGCAATGGAGCCACAGGGACACCTGTCCCCTGATACTCTCTTGGCGGTGAGATTGTTTCTTAACGCACCCTTATTCCAGAAAATCTTAACCTACTGTTTACCTCAACTCTTCACTTAATAAAATTCATTCGATGAACATCATTTTCCTGAAGAGGAAAGTCATAGAGAAAACGACCTACCAATACAATTAACACCTACATCTGTCAAATGCTAGATGTTGCAATGAAAACATATTGACTCTACATCTAACTACCTTTTATACCAGTGGTTCTAACCTCTTGGAAAGGCTCTCCAGTCTAGTTCCCATATATACAAACTTTTGCACAGGTTCAGAACTGTCTTCATCTACTCATGGTTCTCATTTTCAAAAGAAATGACAATTTCCAAAAATGGATTTGCCGTTTCATGAACATGCTCATAATTCTCAGTTTATTTTTTAAACAAGTTAACTGCACTAGGTAAATACATACCTAGACTTGAAATTAAGTACAGATATAATCTGCTTAGGATCATTTCATTAACGAGCTGGGAGGGATAGGTTCTGCTTTTAAATTTAAGAAAAAAATGCATGTTTATTAAAATGAAATCATGGCTAAAAGTCATTTTCCTTTCAAGAAACATGACTAGAAAGCATGTTAATATTGGAAAGGTAGATAACCAAGAAGGCCCTACTGGACAGCACAGGGACCTATACTCAGTCGTCTGTAATAGCCGACAAGGGAGAAGAATCTGAAAAACGTATGTACTAGACAGATAGATAGATAGACAGACAGACAATCTCCGAATCTCTTTGTTGTACACCTGAAACCAACACAACATTGTCAGTCAATTCTATACTTCCATTGATAAAAAAAAAATTTAAGACTTTCAAAAGGGGAGTTCCTGTCATGGATCAGCAAAAACAAATCTGACTATTCCCGTGAGGACACAGGTTCCATCCCCGGCCTCACTCAGTGGGTTACGGATGCGGCGTTGCTGTGAGCGGTGGTGTAGGTCACAGATGTGGCTCGGATCCCACGATGCTGTGGCTGTGGTGTAGGCAGGTGGCTGTAGCTCCCATTGTACCCCTAGCCTGGGAACCTCAATATGCAGTGGGTACAGCCCTAAAAAAAAAAAAAAAGACAAAGAAAGAAAGAAAGAGATTTCAAAGGAAAAGGTTTTACTGCAGAAAAACTATCTTGGGAGCAAAGCAAATTCTAAACGCAGGGAGATCATGTAGCCATTATAGTCTCCAGAATCCTAAGACATGAAGCCTGTCAAGGGCCGGCAATCGGTTTGTATGTATGTTTCTTGAACCTCTTCCACTTCTGAGAGCTTGCCGTCATTTTGCTGAAGTTCATGAGGGGCTGAAAAAGAACATGGAAGTGTTTGGATCACAGTTCTAGCTTATCTTCACTATTTTCTCTCCTATGTTTGAAAAGAGTCCCAAGTCTTCTCCCAGAGCCTGTAGATCTTTTATGCTCATGCCTATTTGGATGATGTCAAAATACTTGTGGAAAAGCACTGGAGTCTTGCCTACTTTTTCCACACTTGTTTCTCCTGAAAAATCTGCATTCTGCATTGAAGTACTTTTTTTTTCATTTTTCCAGGTATGCTATATTCCTTTTTTTATTCTTTTTAGCGATGCACCCGCAGCATATGGAGGTTCCAGGGCTAGGGGTCAAATCCAAGCTACAGCTGCTGGCCTACACCACAGCCACAGCCACGTGGGATCCGTGCTGCATCTGCAACCTCCACCACAGCTCATGGCAATGCCCGATCCTTAACCCACCGCATGAGGCCAGGGATGGAACCCGCATTCTCATGGATCCTAGTCAGGTTTGTTAAGTGCTGAGCCATGAAGGAAACTCCACACTGTTTATCTTAATAAATTTTTTCCTAACTTTCCAATTCTCTGAGATTTATATATCAGCAAATTTTTGCCCACTGAAAATCCACGTGCTGACAGTGTACTCAACATGCACCGCTTCTCTTCCACATCCTGGAACCCAGAATGGCTCTTCACTAACCGATTCTCTGACCATGCCCATCCATTACGTAATGCTTCCTGGAGTTCCCTGGTGGCTCAGTGGGTTAAGGACCTGGTGTTGTCACTTCCAGGGTGCGAGTTCAATCCCTGGTCCAAGAACTGATGCATGCAGAGAGAACGTGCTTCCTATGATCCACAGTCAGTCTACATCTCCATGGCCTATGCAGCGGAAGTGGTGGGGGTTTCCCTTAGACGTTTTTGTTTTGTTAGTACAGATACTTTGACAAAAAATCATAATTTAATAATCATTTGTAAATATAATTCATACACCGTAAAATGCACCCTCTCACATGTCCCAGTGGTTGAGTATATACACATGGGGGTACAGCCTTTACAACTCTCTTAAGACATATCATCAGGACAAAAGGAAACCCCATGAGCAGTCTCTATTCGTCTCTGAGGCTTTCTTGCTTGTCACTCAAGAGGATGCAGCAGGTGCATCTTGTACATGTCAGACCAATGACCTTCAATCAGCCAGGCCATTCCTTCAGGGAACCCTAGACATGAGCATGGAATTTAGAAACCACAATTTGGGCCCTGGTGCTGCTTGTTCCACTGGGCTGTCATATCTACTGTGACAACTGTTTCAGTGAATAGAAGTAGGAAACATACAATTTCAAGAAGAAAAAAAACTGGAGTTCCTGTCGTGGCACTGTGGGTTAAGAATCCAACTGCAGCAGCTCAGGTGGCTGCAGAGGTGTGGGTTCGGTTCCCAGCCCAGCACAGTGGGTTAAGGGATCCCGTATATCCACAGCTATGGCAGCTCAGATTCAAGCCCTGGCCCAGGAACTTCTCTAGGCTGTGGCATGGTCGTTAAAAAAAAGAAGACAAAATCAAACTTTTTTTTTCTTTTTATGGCCATACCTGTGGCATATGGAAGTTCCAGGCTAAGGGTTGAATCAGAGCTGCAGCTCAACCTGAGTCAGCTTATGCCACAGCCACAGCAACACCGGATCTGAGTCACTTCTGCAACCTGCTCTGCAGATTGGGGCACCACCAGATCCTTAACCCAGTGAGCAAGAGAGACAAGGTTGGGTCTGAACCCGCTAAACCACAATGGGCACTCCGATAAAACACCTTTCCTTATTTAAAAGGCCTAAAAGAGCACACTTCCAGTCCAACAGAAAGTTCAGCCATGCAGCTCGATACTAACTACACGAAAATCCACCACCTCTCTTGTACCTACAGTAGGGACTTAGCAATCAGAATCCAAACAGTCCTCGCATAAAAACAGCCAGCTCTCCACTCCCTGGCAGTGAGCTCCATATGTATGAAAAGGGCGGAGACCTGTGTGAGGAAACCCCCCACTTTCCTAAGAGCCAAAAACGAGAGATGGACACAGTCCATCCTCCAGGGTGGGGAGGCTCAAAGTCACAGAGTCTTTGAATTTTCTGGGTTCATGTGTTGGCTTCACGTGATCTGAAGCACAGTGGTTACAATACAATAGTAAATGGAAGAAAAGGGGGAGTTAAAAACCCCATACATATCAAGATTGGTGTGTAAAGTATATATACAAAGAATAGCTCTATAAACAACACGGCTGGCAGGTTGAGGTTGTGCTTGCTGAAACACTCAAGGAGACACCTGCTGATGTAGGCAGTTTACCACAAAAGGCATCAAGGGCTAGGACTGATGGATGGAGAGAGGGATGGACAAATGCATAGACATGTGAAAAGGAAAGAGCGTCACATGGTTATGGCAGAGTCTTGGTGGGTTGGCTCTAAAATCATTTCCACCTTGTTGCATATTTGGAGATTATCATAATAAAATGCTGGGGAAAACACAGAGCAAAGACCAACAATACCCAACACGCATATGAAGTATAATTTCAACTTTAAAAATAAGAGCTGAAAAAAGATGGGGAAGAAATAGGCTACAATATTCACTCATGAAACAAAACGGGGTTTTTAATTTTTTCATTCTCCACACACTGACCACCGTCTTGTTTCCAGGATCCACATACTACGTTTTCCATAATACAAGTAGCATCAGCTGCCCTCTGGCCTGGGCAGGAAGCATCTGGGCAGCAGCATCTCCCCACCTGTGCTCCCCTCTTCTCACCTTGGCCTTCAGCACCTGCTGGGGCCCTTGAGTCCTCACCACACACCTCTAGAGATGTGTCCCCTTGGCTTCCCAGGGATGACCAAACCTCAGGCTGACTCATGTGTTTTGCTCCCAGCTGCAGCCCCATCTGCAGCTTTGCCTATCACTCTGCTAACACCTCCCCTCTTCATTCAACCAGGCTCACTGGCTTCCTAGTTTTTGTCAGTTATCTAAATTTAATGTTTCAAGTGATCTTTCTCCTGATGCTAAAAAGGGAATATTTTCAACTTTTTTTCTATGTAAAAGGGAAAATCCCTGCATGGCAAAACCTTTAAAAGCAAGAAACAGGGACTATAAAATGACACCTGAGGAATTTGCAACATACATGACAAAGGGCCGATTTACCTAATTTACGAAGAGCTCAAAACCTAAAGTTTTAAAAAAAATCTGACAAACCCAACAGAAGATAGATGAAGTGAGCAAAGGTACAAAGAGACAGAAATTACCAACAAACAGGGGAAAATGTGGAACCTCACTGGTCATCACAGACAGGCAAGCCAAAACAACAGTGCAATATGATTTCGTACTTGGCAAACTGTCAAACGTTCAATCCACAAGTTGAATGATACCAAATTCATCCTGCAAAGTGAGGATCAGGGATTGGAGAATGAGTGCCTATGCACTGTTGTAAAAGCTTCAAGAGATGTACCTTTCTGAAGGACAATCTGACGATATCCCGTGTATTTTTAAGTGCCAGGAGTCCTTGAGCAGGACTCTGTTTGGAAGGTACATTGTAGAAACATTTCTGTAATTTCACAAGATGATATACATGATGTCCAATGCAATATTTTTTTTTGCACAGCAAAAATCAAAAACAGAAAACAAACCAAAAAAGAATCCCAAAGCAAGCAAAGTCTCTGAACAGGGGTCAAATTACAAGGTACTCCTAAAATAAAGAGGCTTGAAGAGAGACAAAGAAAGAGGATCAAACAGCAAAACCGAGGTTAGGTGAGCACCCAAAGACCAGAGAAGCTGACTGGATGCTGAAAGAATGCCTGCACCCTCATCTTTTATCTCCCCTGCCCAGGAACTCAGGCTCCTGAGCCAATGGTAACGCGAGATTACAGGGAACTCTTTTCTTTCTTTGTATTTTTCGAGGGCCTTTCAGCTTTCTATATGGAGGAGCATGGATTACTTTGTAATGCAGTTGTGTAGTATCAACTTGGCAAAAACATGCCTGGATTAGAGAAATTACTCTACCAACCAAAGCATTCTTCTCTAGCTCCACACGAGGGCAGCATAAGCACAGTCAACAGTAGAAACAATTTCAAGGCATTGGATCTGAAATTGAAGGCTGCTGTTCAGGGCTGATTTTGACATATCGCTTGCACAAATTAATCATTACACTCCTTATTTTTCAGAAAAATGACTATATATTCATTGTAAACACTGATACATAGGAGAAAGGACAGGTCACCTATAACCAGGGGCAATCTGGCATTTATCTCCATATTTACACATGGGATGAAAAGAGGAAGCTATGTGTTTTAAATCAAGGGGTGCGTCCCTCATACAACCGTTTCCTAAGCTGCCTTTTGCATCCAATGACTCTTGACCGTTTCCCTGTTTCTCTAAATTCTCTGACAGGGCAGATGTAAAGGCAGCCTCGGGCCCCAGCCTGTGAACTCACTGTACCGTGCTTACCTGATTTAAATTGGTCATTTCCGTGGTTTAGCTGTCTTTAAAGTAGCAAAGATTTACCACGTATAAAACATCCATGGAAAACTGTATCACATCACTCAATTCATCACTGCTTTGACGAGGGATGAAGTGGAGCATCATCTCTCAATTTGACAGGTGACATTTAACATTAGGATTGAGATTTGCCCCTGTTGACTGAGACCCAGTTGGTTGTAACTCTTCTAAAATACTACCAATTATACATAGAATTTTAAAACTTATTTTATTGATTTACTATCACAGTTATTCCAGGAGATGAGTGGGCGACTGGAAGTGGCCTGCAAGGGTTTTCTTTTTCTAAGCACAGCAAAGAAAACAAAAACAAAAGAAAGAACTGGAAGCAAGCAAAGTCTCTGAAGAGGAGTCAGATTACGAGGCACTTGGGAAAATGAAGAGGCTTGAAGAGAGATAAACAAAGCAGGAATCAAGAGGCAAAACCAAGTTCTAAGTGAGCAGGCAAACAGCAGAAAAGCTGACTGGATGCTGAAAGAATGCCTGCACCCTCATCTTTTATCTCCCCTGCCCAGGAACTCAGGCTCCTGAGGCAATGGTAACGTGAGATTACGGGGAACTTTTTTCTTTCTTGGTCGTTGCTGAGGTCCTTTCAGTTTTCATTATGAGTATGGATTAGTTTTTAATGCAGTTTTAAAGAATACGTAAAGAGCAGGTAAAGAACACATCTGCATTTTATCCATCACTCCACAAGCAGAAGCATTCTTCTATTTGTCCACAGGAGGGCAGCATAAGCACAGTGACTAACAAAAACATCTTCAAGGGATGGGGTCTGAAATTAAAGGCTGCTGTTCAGAGGTTTATTGTTACATGCGGCTTGTACAAATTATTGAGGAGACTGTTCATTTTTCGGATAAACGACAACACATACATCATAAAAACTTTATAGAGGACAAGGGAGAAGTCACCAATAACCAGCGACAATCTGGCATTTATCTTCACATTGACACATGGGTTGAAAAGAGGAAGCCACATGTTTTTCAACAAAGTGTGCACCCCCAAGGCAACTGTTTCCTCATTTACCTTTCATAGCAAATGTCTCTTGAGCGTCTCCCTGTTTTCCTAATTTCTCTGACAGGGTGTTTTTTAGATTTATTTTTGTCTTTTTACGGCCACACCTGTGACATATGGAAGTTCCCAGGCTAGGGCTCAAATCAAAACTACAGCTGCAGGCTTCTACTGCTGCCACAGCAAAGGGGACCCGGCATGGGTCTGTAACCTACACCACAGCTCAAGGCAATCCCAGATCCTTCACCCTCTGAGTGGGGCCAGGGATCGAACCCACCTCCTCATGCATACTAGTCAGGTTCATTACTGCTGGGCTGGAACAGAACTCCAAGCAGCAGTACTTTTAATGAGGCTGTGTTGAATCAATATGTAAAGAACATGCCTGGATTTTATAAATTCCTCTCCATGCAGAAGCATTCTTCTATTTCTCCACAGGAGGGCAGCATAAGCACAGTCCATAGCAGGAACAATTCCAAAACTTTGGATCTGAAACTGGACGCTGCTCTTCACTTATTATCTGCTTGGGCTTGGAACCTGTGCTGCTGTGGCTGTGATGTGGGCTGGCAGTTGTAGCTCCTATTCTACCCCAAGCCTGGGAAGTTCTATATGACACAGGTGCAGCCCTTGGAAGAGAAAAAAAAAATAGAAAAAGAAAAAACAGAAAAGAAATGAAACCATAATGAAAATGGAAAGAGAACCTTCAGATTGGAAGAACATAGCTGCCAACTATTTGACCAATGAGGGCTTAATTTCCATAATATACAAAACGGTTCATAAAACTCAAAATCAGAAAAGTAACCAATTCAATCAAACGATGGGCAGAAGAAACAAACATTCCTACCAAGAAGACAGATGACCAACAGGTTCGTGAAAAGATGTCCACCTTGATAGTTCAGCTGCTATCAGGTCAAGACACTGCCCTGGCTCCTGCCTTTGGCTGGAAAAGAGTCTGTGTCTCAGAGAAACAGACTCACAGGCATAGAAAACCAATTATGGTTACCAAAGGGCAGGGCAATGGAGGGAAATTAGGAATATCAGATTCACAGATACTACCGCATATAAACTAAACAAGGACTTACTGGACAGCACAGAGAGCAATACTACGTATCTTATAATAACTTAGAATGGAAAAGCATTGAAAAAAATTGATATTTATACCCATATGTATATATCTGAATCAAATTGCTGTACACCTGAAACTAACACAATACTGCAAATCAACTCTACCTCAAGGAAAATACATCCTACAACTGACTGTGGTGACGGTTAACTCTGAGTATCCTAAAAATTATTGAATTCTCCTATTTAAATGGGTGAATTTTACAGTACATAGATATTAGTTCAATAAAGATGTTATCTCTGATTAGACCCCTAGCCTGGGAACCTCCATATGCCATGCGTACGGCCCTAGAAAAAAAAAATATGTTCTATCTATCTCCCGAGATTCACAGCATTACACCATCAATCCCTGGTAAGCACCCTGGAAACTCAGAAACAAAAGACACTTTATTCAGTAACATCTTCTTGGGCAGCAGGATCAAGATGGTGGAGGAGTAAGACATGGTGCTCAGCTTTTCCCACAAACACATCAGAAAAAAACCTTGATAGTTCAGCTGCTATCAAGTCAAGACACTGCCCTGGCTCCTGCCTTTGGTTGGAATATAGTCTGTGTCTCAGAGAAACAGTCTCACAGGCAGAACGACTGCCACAGAAACCTACTGAATGCAGGTAGCAGACTTCAAATCTCCAAGAAGGGCAAGAAACCCTCTATATAACTGGGTAGAACAAAAGGAAAAAAGAAAGATAGAGGAGAAGGAAAGAAGAATCAGGCTGGGAGCTGCACTCCTGAGAGGGAGCTATGAAAGAGGAAAGAAACCCACAGCCTGGGGGACCACCTAATTATTGGGGAAAGCAGCCAAGCTGGAGGAGAAGCTCTAAGGCCAAGAGAAGAGCTCAGCAGCCAGACTTGGGAGGGCAAAGTAGAAGGAGAGTCACACAGACCATGGCTACCACCTCCTGGGACACCACAGCCTGAGACACCAGGGCAGGGGCTGGGAGCCGAGACTCAGGCTCCAGAGGTCAGTTCCAGGGAGAGGACTGGGGTTGGCTGTATGCGGACAGCCTCAGGGGCTAGGAAAAGGTGTTCCACAGGCTGGGGAGCAAAGCACCACAGCCGAGGGAACCCAGGAGGAGGTCTGGGCCCGCGGGACCAGCTAGGTGCAACTGTTGGGCAGGGCAAGAAGAGCTGGGGAGGGACTAGCACGGGAATCTCTTTCTCTGTGCCTGTGAGGGCTCTCAGGTGGAGGGACATCTCTTGCACAGGGTATGGGTAGTGAGGAAACTTGCCACAGCCATCTCAGACTCCATAGCTGGGCATGGCCTGCCACCACTCGGGGTCCACTGACAGGCACCACCTGTGGCCCCAGTCACCTCAGGGGTCATGGCAACTGAGGGCCACCCATTGCCCTCACTTCCCTGGGAGTACACACCGATCTTGTGGTGGCCACTGCCAAAGACTCTAGGCACGGCCTCCACCTCCCTGAGGGTCACCGCCACTTCCCAGGGCACTGCATCCAGGAGCAGCCTGTGCCACTTCCCTGTGGGTCCTGGCCACTATGAAGGGCCCAGCAACCAGGCACTGGCTGTAGCCATTGTCTGCTGCCTCCATCTTCCTGGAAGCAAGCACAGGCCTTACACGGGACCAGCCCCTATGGAAAGCAAGCATCCAAACCAAAATCAGCACAAACATCCAAAATAATAATAATAATAGGCCCTCATGAACTTCCCAGGGGCACTCTGGCATATACATAGCCCTTCAAGAGTACAGTAGTTGTTTATCCTTAACTCACAATATAAGAAAAATATAAGTGAAATGAAGACACTCGGGAATCATTCCCAGTTAAAAGAAGAATTCCCCTGAAGGAGCAAACAATGAAATGGACTCTGCAGTCTCATAGACATCAAGTTCAAAAGGGAAATAGGGAAAACTCTGTAGGAACTAAGAGCGTATATGAACATTAACGCAGATTACCTTAGAGCAGAACTAGGAAATACAGGAACAAGCCATGAAAAACTAGAAAATTCATATGCAGAGGAGTTCCTGTCATGGCTCAGTGGTTAATAAACCCGAACCGGAACCATGAGCATGCGGGTTCCATCCCTGGGCTCCATCCGTGGGTTAAGGATCTGGTGCTACTCTGGCTGTGGTGTAGGCCGGCAGCTACAGCTCCAATTCCACACCTAGCCTGGGAACCTCCATATGCTGCGGGAGCAGCCCTACAAATAGCAAGACAAAAAAAAATTTATTTATTTAAAAAGCCTAAAAACGCCACTTCCACTCCAACAGAAAGTTCAGCCACGCAGTTGGATACTAACTACACACAAATCCACCACCTCTCTTCTACCTACAACAGGGACTCTGCAATGAGAATCCAAACACAGTCCTCACATAAAAGCAGCCAGCTCTCCACTCCCTGGCAGTGAGCTCCATATGAAAAGGGCAGGGACCTGTCTGAGGAAACCCCCCACTTTCCTAAGAGCCAAAAATAAGAGATGGACACAGTCCATCCTCCAGGGTGGGGAGGCTCCAAGTCACTGAGTCTTTGAACTTTCTGGGTTCATGTGTTGGCTTCATGCGATTCGCGCACAGTACATATGATAAATTGGTAAATGAAAAAAAAGGGGGGGGGACCCATACATATCAAGGCGGGTGCATTTCCCTGTGTGTAAAGTACACATACAAAGAAAACCTCTGTAAATGATACAGATGGCAGGTTGAGGGAGTGCTTGCTGAAACACTCAAGGAGATGCCTGCTGATAGGCAGTTTACCACAAAAGGCATCCAGGGCTAGGATGGACCGACTGTTGGATGGAGGGATAGATAGGTGAAAAGGAAAGAGCATCACATGGTTATGGTAGATTCTTTGTGGGTTACTTGCAAAATGTTTCAACCCAGTTGAAAGTTCAGAGATTGTTATAATAAAATGTTGGGGAAATCACAGAGCAAAGAGCAACAAAACCCAAAACGCATATGAAGTATAATTCCAACTTTAAAAATACAAGCTGAAAAAAGATGGGGAAGAAATAGGCTACAATATTCACTCGGGTACAATTAAATGGGGTTTTGAGTTTTTCATTCTATACACACTGACCACGGTCTTGTTTCCAGGATCCACATACTATGTTTTCCATAATACAAGTAGCATCAGCTGCCCTCTGGCCTGCGGAGGAAGCATCTGGGCAGCAGCATCTCCTCACCTGTGCGCCCCTCGCCTCACCTTGGCCTTGAGCACCTGCTGGGGCCCTGGAGTCTTCTCAACACACCTCTAGAGATGCGTCCCCTTGGCCTCCCAGGGATGACCAAACCTCAGGCTGACTCATGTCTTTTGCTCCCAGCTAGCAGCCCCATCTGCAACTTTGCCCATCACTGTGCTAACCCCTCCCCCCTTCATTTCAACCAGGTTCTCTAGCTTCCTAGTTTTTGTCACATATCTACGTTTCTTGTTTCAAGTGATCTTTCTCCAAAAGCTAAAAAGGGAACACTTCCAACTTTTTCTAAGTCATAAAGTAAAATCCCTGCATGGCAAAACACTGAAAATCAAGAAACAAAGATTAGAAAATGGCAATTGAGAAATGTGCAACATACATGACAGTGGTCCGAGTCACCTAATCCATGCAGGGCTCAAAGTCTAAAGTTAAAAAATGTGACAAACCCAATAGAAGGATGATGTAAGCAAAGGTACAAAGAGACAAAAATTAGCAACAAACACAGGGAAAG
Source organism: Sus scrofa (assembly GCF_054392235.1). Taxonomy (NCBI): domain Eukaryota; kingdom Metazoa; phylum Chordata; class Mammalia; order Artiodactyla; family Suidae; genus Sus; species Sus scrofa. The sequence continues at coordinate 10,044,153 of NC_139401.1, forward strand.
GTGGAACCTCACAGGTAATCAAAGAAAGGCAAACCAAAGCAATCATCAAGGGGATTTCTTACCTGGGAAATGGCCAAAAGGCCAACCCACAAGGTGAATGATTCCGAATTCATCCTCCAATGGGAGGATCAGGGATTGGAGAATGAGTGTCCGTGCACTGTTGTAAAAGCACCAAGAGATGCCCCTTTCTGAAGGACAATGTGACGAAATCTCGTGTATTTTCAAGTGCAAGGAGTCCTTGAGAAAGACATGGAATTTACACTGTCGAAATATTTATGTCATTTCACAAAGATGATATGTATGATGTTCACTGCAACGTTTTATTTATTTATTTATTTTTTTGTTTTTAGCATGGCAAACAATACAAAAACAACAAACAAAAGAAAGAACTTGAAGCAAGCTCCGTCTCTGAACAGCGATCCAATTTCGAGGCACTTGGAAAAATGAAGAGGCTTGAAGAGAGATAAACAAAGCAGGAATCAAGTAGCACAACCAAGTTCTAGGTTAGCCCTCAAAGAGCAGAGAAGTTGACTTACTGCTGAAAGAACCACTGCACCCTGACCACGAATCTCCCCTGCCCAGAAACTCAGGCTCCTGAGCCAATGGTAAAGTGAGACTATGGGTAACTCTGTTCTCTCTTTATATTTCTGTGATCCTTTTAGTTTTCTATAATGAGCATGTCTTCTTTTAAGTGAAGTTGTGCAGCATCCACATGTAAAGAACACGCCTGGATTTTATACATTACTCCAAAGGCAGGAGCATTCTTCTATTTCTCCACACGAGGGCAGCATACGCACAGTCAATTAGCAGGACCAAGCTTTTCAAGGTGTTGGGTCTGAAATTGAAGGCTGCTCTTCCGTGGTTGATACTGACATGCTGCTGGCCCAAATCATTCATTAGATTGCTTCTTTCCCAGAAAAATGACTATATAGTCATTGCAAAAACTGATATATAGGAGAAAAGACAAGTCACCTATGACCAGGGCAATCTGCCATTTATGCTCATATTTATACATGGGGTGAAAGAGAGGAAGCGACCTGGTTTTAAACAAAGGGTGCGCCCCCAATGCATTGTTTCCTAATCTCCCTTTCACATCAAACGTCTCTTGAGCCTTTCCCTGTTTCCCTAAGTTCTCTGACAGGGTGGATTTTAAAGGCAGTCTCGTGCCCCGGCCTGTGAACTCACTGTACTGGGCTTACCTGACTTAAATTGGTCATTCCCGTGGTTTAGCTGTCTTTAAAGTAGCAAAGATTTCTCATGTATAAAATACACATGGAAAACTATATCGTCTCACCCTATTCATCACTACTTCGAGTGCTGATGATTTGGAGTTTCAGCTATCAACTGAATAGGTGCCATGTATTAACACATTTATTCCAGGAAAGGAGCAGCCGACTGGAAAGGCGGATCCCCTTAAGCTACTGCTGACTCACACTCCTAAAGTACGCATTTAGAAGTCAGCTTGTGGGGAAGGAGTCCATTCCCTCATGTCCTCCATGTGGTAGGAGGCTTGCCTCTCAGCATCTCCTAGGTTAAGCATCTTTTCAAGCTCAGTGGCAACACAGTTTGTCTTTTGTGAATTTCCTATGGGAAGCCATTGCTTATTATCAGCTTGGGTTCTTTATCTCTTTCTTACTGATCTGAAGATATTTTATTCCAGGTCTGATTCATGAGGGGCCTCTAGAGGAAGCACATGGTGAGCCCGAACCCTGCAATTAAGGGGAACTTCCTGGGGGCACTGGTTACCAAGGAAGGAGAGGTTGGGGGCAAGCTGGGCGGGTGGGTGGGGCGCCCAAGCCGGGCAGCAGAGGGCAGTGTTCAGCACCTCGGCCCTCAGGCAGCAAGGCCAGGGAGGGGGACCATTCTCCCTGGGTTCATGGGCCTATCTGCCTGGATGGCGGGCCAGCAGGCATCCCGGGGAGCTGGAGGGAGGAGACATATATAACAGAGAATGGGGTGCTCCCAGAGCCCTCCAGGCCCCTCCACCTTGTGCCCCCTGTGCTCCCCTTGCGGGGTGACAGACCCGGGGAACCTTCCCCTGGGCCCAGTGAGATTTACTGCATCTCAGGAGGGAGGAGGGCAGCCCCCAGCAGCTTCATGACAGCTGCCTCCTAATTCAGGGCTTCTCTGCTCTGCTGAGTGCCCCACACATGCAGGTGGACAGTGCCCTGGTCACATGGCCCTGGGGGACCTAGGCAGCTGCCCTCAAGTCCAGACTTTGCCCTGGCTGCTTCTTCGGATGGAATGCAGTCTGTGTCTCCAGGGCTCGGGGGCCTCAGCCAGGACGTGTCCACCATACCCTGGCAGGTGGACCCCTTAGCCTGCAGGAGGAGGCACACACTGAGCCTTCGCAGTTTGGGATGGGACAGGAGTGAGCAGAGCCCAGCTCAAGCCAGCTGTCCTCCCAGGAGCTAAGCTCTGGTGCAGGCGGGAGCCAGGGCCCTCAGCACACCCCCTGCCTTCAACTCTCCCCTGGGAAGCCTGTCTGGAACCAGGGGGTCGGGAGGGCCCACCTCGGCCATCCTGGTCCCGAGGGAATGGGGGATGATGGGACCAGACAGGGCCCAGGAAGGGCATCAGGCACAGTGCATGGTTTGTGCTCTGTTCAGTTCTTCTCTCACCACGAGCCTTGTCTCTCCCTCCATAAGCTCGGTCTGTGTGATAGTGAGGTCTTGCTGTGTGTTCAGACTTGCTTTGAACATTCCTAACGAGGCAGAAGCTCAGACCTTCCGTCATGGGGAGTTGCTTCCTAGAGCAAGAGAAGGAGCTGACTTTCCCTTCGCGAAACACGCCCAGCCCTGTAGGGCTGGGGACTTGACCGACATCAGGGTTCCCTCAGGTACCAAGGAGACTGAGGGAGGCTGGGGAGGCAAGCCCAAGCCTTCACCACAGGGGAGACCAAACGAAAGCAAACGCTCACAACTCAACAGGGGAAACCGCACCGTCCAACCGGGAAGCAGGCAGGCGACACCAAGAGACATTTCACTCAAGAGGACAGACTGATGACAAACACATGGAATGACCGGCAACGTCACTGGCCGTGTGGGAAACACAAAGGAAAACCACAAGGACATGCCAACACACACCTGCTACAAAGGCCGAGATGAAAAACAAAACCCTGACAGCGCCAAGTGCTCAGGAGGATGCGGAGAAACCCGACCTTCCGACCATGAGGAGGAGGCAACGAGAAGGGCACAGCCCCTGCAGAAGATGCTCTGGCGGGGTCTTAAAAACCTGACCATACACTCACCGTGTGCCCAGCAGCCCCAGCCTGGGGGGTCCCGAACCAGGCTGGTTTGCCCGACGACGCGCAGGAAAGCAAAAGGCTGAGACGCCGAGGTTCGCAGTCAACACAGGGGTCCCTCCCAAAGCATCCAAGCCAGGAGACAGGAAAACCGGCGTCAGACCCACCTCCCCAGAGGCACGGGGGTAACGGATCAAGCAGCAGCGCGTTCTGAACCGTTGGTTGGAGCGCGGGGAGCGCGGAGAGCAGAGCGATGCTGGGAAAAGGTGTGTGAACCCTCGTCGTGCGCAGGCATAACTAAGCTACAGGCCCTGCAAGGGCCAAAGGGCCCTCGCGCATGCCCAGTTGCAGGGGCCAGGACCCTCTCCCCCCCCTGAATTAGCAGCTCAGCTCTAACTAGACACAGCTGACTCCGAGTCCTGGCCAACGACTCAGGCAAACCCCTTTTTGCTGAGGCTCCCTGCTGCCTGGAGAACCTGCAAGGCTGTCTGAGCCACAATTAAAACGACCTGGATCGCTGAAGGCAGGTTACAGGGGAAGGGGAGTTAAGGCACAGTTACCCACAGGTTCCTGGACATTGATCCCAGAGAAAGGAAAATTAGCTCCACCTAAAAACTGAACACACCCAAACTATTCTCTGACCTATGCAGAGTTAAACTCTACTACATTGATACCATGGACTGTGACTTAGCAGTGAAAACAGCAACAGCAAAAATGAACACGCCTGGATTCTCGTCATTCCTCTCCAGGCAGAAGCATTCTTCGGTTTGTCCACACGAGGGCAGCATGAGCACCGTCAAGAGCAAAAGCAATTTCAAGGTTCAGCCATCAGGTCGGAACCTGAATGCTGCTGTTCCGTGGATGATTCTGACATACTTCCTGCACAAATTACTCATGAGATTGTTTATTTTTCAGATAAATGACCATCTATTCATTGTAAAAACTGATAGAGAGGAGAATGGACAGGTCACCTACAATCAGGGACAATCTGGCATTTATCTTCCCCTGTATATATATGATGAAAAGAGGTAGTTACATTTTTGTGTGTGTTTGTGTGGGTCTTTTTAGGGCCACACCTGCTGCATATGGAAGTTCCAAGGTGGAACTCAAATCGCAGATATAGCTGCCGGCCTGCACCACAGGCACAGCCACTCCAGATCTGAACCGCATCTGAAGACTTCACCACAGCTCACAGAAATGCCAGGTCCTTAACCCACTGTGCCTGGCCAGGACTGAACCCAAGTACTGGAGCTCACAAGATGCCCTGAAACCCACTGTGCCACAGCGGGAGCTCCCACAATCAGGTTTAACACATGTATCTTTTTTTTCCTGAAGTGTAGCTGATTTACAGGACTCTGTTAGTGTCAGGTGTACAGCAATGTAGTCGGTCACACACACATATGTATATATTGATATTCTTTTATAATTCTTTTCCATTCTAGATTATTGGAAGATATGGACTAGTGCTCTCTGTGCCAGGCATCACATCCTTGTTGTTTATTGGATAAGGCGTAGTGTCTGTTCATCCGATAATCCTAATTCCCCTCTCTTTTCTTGCCCTTTGGTGACCATAGGTTTTTTTTTCTGTCTGTGAGTCTGTCAGAGACACAGACCGCATTCCAGCCAAAGCAGCAGCCAGGGAAGTGTCTGGACTTGACAGCAGCTGCCTGGTTCCCGCAGGGCCAGGTGACCAGGGTGCTGTCAACCTGCACGTGTGGGGGACACAGCAGAGCAGAGGAGCCCTGAGTTAGGAGGTGGCTGTCATCAGGCTGCTGGGGTCCGCCCTCCTCCCTCCTGAGTGTGAGGCGGTATCTAGAAACTGGAGGGAGAAAACCAACAACCATCCCATCAAGATGCCACCCAGACTCCAGACACCAAAGAAACAGTAAAAACAGACCCCAGCAGGGATGAAGGACCCGGGTCCAAGATAATTTGTGGAGTGTTTAAACCTCTAAAGAAACAGAGCCAAAAGGACCGTTACAATTCACACTCAAGGTAGGAAATCCTCCTTCCCTTTCCCAAGCCCTCATCCCTCTTTTGATTAGGTCAGCACGGTAAACTGAGTTCACAGGCTGGGACACGTGGCTGCCATTGAAAACCACCCTGTCAGAGAACTTAGGGAGACAGGGAAATGCTCAAGAGACATTTGATTGAAAGGCAGACACCAAATTAGGACGCAGTTGTGTGAGGGGCGCACACTTTGTTTAAAAACATGCAGCTGCCACTTCTCATCACATGGATAAATGTGAAGGTAAATGTCAGGTCATTCTTCAGTAAAGGAGACTTTTCTCCTCAATATAAGGTTTTAGAAATATATATAGTAATTTACCCGAAAAAAAGAAACCATCTCATCAATACTTTGTGCAAGGAGTCTGTCAAAATCGACCACTCAACAGCAGCCTTAATTTCAGACCTGGTACCTTGAAATTTGTTCCTGTTATTGACTGTGCTCATGCTGCCCTCCTGTGGACAAACGGAAGAATGCTTCTGCATGGAGAGGAATGTGGAGAATCCAGGCGTTTTCTTTACATGGTGGTCCTACACAACCTCATTCCAAAGGAATACAGGCTTGGAGTTCTTTTCTGGGTCAGCAGTCATGAACCTGACTAGTAGGCATGAGGAGGTGTGTTTGGTCCCTGGCCCCACTTGGTGGGTTCATGATCTGGGATTGTCTTGAGCTGAAGGGTAGGTAACAGACACAGTTGGGATCCCCTGTGGCTGGGGCTGCAGTATAGGCCTGCAGCTGCACTCTGATTTGACCCCTTCCCTGGGAACACCCATGAGTCACAGGGGCGGCCCTAAAAATACAGCAATAACAAATAAACACCACCCTGTCAGAAAATGTAGGGCAAACGGGCAACACTCAAGGGACATTTGACATGAAAGGTAGATGAGATTATACCTGCACTGGGGGCACAGACTTTGGTGAAAGCCATGTAGCTTCTTCTTTTCAGCCCCTGTGTAAATAGGAAGATCCATGCCAGATTGTCCCTGGTGACAGGTGACTTCTGTTTTCTCCTCTGTATCGGTTTTTACAATGTATGTAGAGGCATTTATCCGAAATAGAAACACGCTCAAGAATAATGTGCACAAGAGGCAAGACAACATCAGCCTCTCAACAGCAGCCTTCCAGGTCAGACCCAATGCTGGAAGCTGTTCTGGCTCTTCCCTGGGCTTATGCTGCCCTCCTGTGGACAAATAGGAGAATGCTACCATTGCGGACCCAAGACTGGAAGCTGTTCTTGGTCTTCCCTGGGCCTATGCTGCCCTCCTGTGGACACATAGAAGAATGCTTCCATTGAAGTGTAATTGACAAAAGGCAGCATGTTCTTTGCATGTTCTTTAGGTATTCTTTCCAACAGCATTAAACATTAATCCTTGCTCACGATAGAAAGCTGAAAGGACCCCGGAAACTACAAAGAAAAAGTTACCCAGCAGCTCTGTTTCCCATTGGCTCAGGAGCCTGAGTTCCTGGGCAGGGGAGAGAAAAGATCCGGGTGCAGGCATTCTTTAGCATCCAGTCAGCTTTTCTGCTGTGGGAGGGCTCACCTAGACAGACCTTGCTTTTGCCTTTTCATTCCTGCTTTGTCTCTCTTTTCAAGCGCCTTCATGTTTACAAGGACCTCGTAATTTGACTCCTCTTCAGATGCTTTGCTTGTTTTCTGTTCTTTTGTGTCTTGTTTGCTGTGATGAAAATAAATGTGGCCATGAACATCATAGATCATCTTGGAGAAATTACAAAAAACTTCTACAATGTCAGCTCCAAACAGTCTTGCTCAAGGACTCTACGCCTTTATGAATTTACCAGAGGGTGTCACATTGTGCCCAGACATTTGGTGGATATTTGTGTAGTTTGTATCCAGCCGCATAAAGGGCTGGAGGGGGCCTTTCTTAGCTGCAGAAACACTTGAGCTGAACCCTGATGTGCAGGCCTCTCTAGGACAGGTAGACCTCATTGCTCTGACTCCTGACTAGCATCACCCTGTCTACAACTTCCAGAACAATCTTTTTAAAATTTATTTTTCATTTGCATCAGCTTAAAAGTATTGCAAGAGAGTTGATTTATAACAATGTTGTCTTAATTTCAGATTTAAGCACAAGGATCTGTTTACACACACATCTCTACCAATTCTTTTTACATTATTTTCCCATATAGTTTTTTATACAACATTGAGTGGGGCTCTCGTGCTCCACAGCAGGTCCTTGCTAGGTGTGTGTGTATGTGTTTGTGTTTCCTTGTTAGGACTGCACCTGTGTTATATGGAAGTTCCTAGGCTAAGGGCTGAAGAGGAGCCACAGCTGCCAGCTTAAGCCACAGCTCCAGCCACACCAGATCCAAGCCACATCTATGAAGTTCACCACAGCTCATCGCAATCCTGGATCCCCGACACACTGAGCGAGGACAGGCATCAAACCTGCATCCTCATGGATGCTAGAGAGAACGTTTCCAAGGCGCCCCAGGGTATCCCCCCACCATAGCTGTCTAGGTGAATTATAGCAGTGTGTATATATATGTTCATCCCAAACCCCTCATTTCTCCCTCCTGACGCGTTTCCCCATTGGAAGCCATTAGCTTGATTTGGAGATCTGTGAGTCATCTTCTGTTTTGTCAATAAGTCCTTTTGTATCAGATGCTAAAAAACAATGTTCTTGGAGTCCAGTGGACTTATTGCAATGTTGTGTGAGTTTCAGGTGTGCCACAAAGGGAGTCAGTTATCCATAGGCATGTGCACATTTGTTTTCAGATGCTTTTCCCTTATAGGCCATCCCCCTGTATTGGCTGTACACTGGGTCTTTGTGACTCAATCAGTTGTGTATATACAAGTGCATATGTGCCAATCCCAACCTCCCAATGTATCCCTCCCCCGAGTGTTTCCCCTTTAGTGACCCTAGTTTGGTTTCGAGAGCATTGAGTCTGTTTCTGTCTTGGGAAGAAGACCTTCTGTATCATTTTTCATGACAGTCCCCATGACTGGTGATGTCACGTGGTTCTTTGTCTTAGACGTACTTCCCATAGTGTGATGATCCACTTGTATCACTTTCATCCGATTCCACATGCAAGTGATATCATCTGGTTTTGGTCTTTCTCTGAGCTACTTCACTGAGTAGGATCATCTCCAGGTTCATCCCTGTGGCTGCACATGGGCTTAGCTGGTTCTCTCTTCTGGTGAGGAATATTTCATTGTCTAAGGGACTTCAGGAACAATCTTATGTTACCAGTGGCACAGAAGAGTTTTAGAGTGTGGTCCTTTCTTTCAGAGAGTGCCTTCAATGCCATGATCACCTAGAGGGGACGCCAAGGTCTGGGGAGGCAGTGGGTTCCTGGGGCCGAGGGGGGAGCACCAGTCATCTGTGAAAGGCCCACAGGCGATACAGAAATGGCCCCACCACACGAAGGCCAGGAAGCAGTCCATTAGAGGTTACGCTTCAGGAGTTCAGTGTTCCTTGAAGATAGATGTTATTGAATAACGTGGCTTTTAAGACACACCTCCGACCACAGTGAGGCTGTCACATGGGGAGATGATACTGCGGTTCATCGCTACTCAAAGTAGTGATGCACAGGGTGGTGTGATGTAGCTTTTCATGTATATCCTGTGCATGGGAAAGCTCTTCTACTTTCAAGGCCACTGAACCACTGAAATGAGCGAATTAAACCAAGTCAGCACTGTACAGTGAGTTCACAGGCTGGGAGACGAGCGAGCTGCCTTTTAAATCCGCCCTGTCAGAGAACTTAGGGACACAGGGAAATGCTCAAGAGAATTTTGATGTGAAAGGTAGATTAAGACACAATGGTATGAGAGGTACACAATTTGTTTAACAACATGTACCTTCTGGAGTTGCCATTTGTGACCCAGTGGTAACAAACCAAGCTAGTATCTGTGAGGATATGGGTTCGATCCCTGGCCTCCCTCAGTGGGATAAGGATCCAGCGTTGCCGTGAGCTCTGGTGTAGGTCCCAGATGCAGCTTTGGTCCTGTACTTCACAGGCCATGGCTGTGGCTCTAAGAAAACAAAACAATAAAAGCTAAACACTAATGGACTTGGTCCTGGCCTTAGTGTGGTCGGGGTCATTTCCAAATCGCCTGTGGGGCTTTCACAAATGACAAGAGCTCCCCCATCAGCCCCAGCAAAGCACCCCGTCACTGACCGTGGCGTCCCCACTTGTCCATCACTGCATTAGAGGAATTCCCTGAAAAGAAGGAACCAGACTCAAAAACTCATCATTACCACTGTTACATAAGAGTGTTCCAGAAGTACATATATACAAGGGAATATTACTCAGTCGTAAAATGAACGAAAAATGACATTTGCAGCAATAGAGATGAAGCTATAGAAGATCACACTAAGCGAATCAAAGAGAAAAATTTTGCTTTTATGTGGGCTCTAATTAAAAGGGGATATGAAGTTGCTAAACTGCTAAACAGCATCTACTCCTAAAACAAGCCCACGTCCAGCCCAGCAAAAATTTCAATTATGCAGCTGGATACGAACTACACACAAATCCACCACTTTTCTAGGTACAACTGCACAAGATCTAGTATATGTATAAATGCATGGTGTCTTCGAGCAAGATTCTGTTTGGAAGTCACACTGTAGAAATCTTTATGTAATTTCACCAAGATGATGTCTATGATGTTCATTGCAATATATATATGTACATTTTTTAGCACAGAAAACAAAACTAAAACAGAAGAGAAGAACTTGGAGCAAGCAAAGTCTCTCAACAGGGATCCAACTACTAGGTACCTGTAGAAATAAAGAGGCTCAAAGAGAGTTCAACAAAGCAGCAATCAAGCAGCACAACCACCGTCTAGGTTCGCACTCAAAGAGCAGAAATCTTGACTTACTACTGAAAGAATGCCTGCACCCTGATCCTTGATCTCCCCTGACCAGGAACACAGGCTCCTGAGCCAATGGCACAGGGAGATGATGGCTAACTTTCTTCTTTCTGTGTATTTTTCGGGGTCCTTTCAGTTTTCTATCATGAGCATGGGTTAATTTTTAATGCAGTTGTGTACTATCAACATGGAAAGAACCGCCTGGATTCTATAAATTCCTCTCCATGCAGACGCATTCTTCTACTTCTCCACACGAGGGTAGCAGAAGCTCAGTCAATACTGGGAACAATGGCAAGGTCCTGGGTCTGAAATCCAAGGCTGCTGGTCAGAGGTTGATTTGGACATGCTGCTCGCAGAAATTACTTATTAGTTTCTTTCTTTGCCGTATCAATGAATATGCATTCATTGTAAAAACTGCTCTAGAGGAGAAAAGACAAGTCTCATATAATCAGGGACAATCCAGCATTTATCTTCCTATTTACACATGGGCTGAAAAGAGGAAGCTACATGGTTTTAAGCAAAGTGTGTGCCCCTCAGACAACTGTGTCTTAATCGACCTTTCACATCCAATGTCTCTTGAGCATTTCCTGTTTCCTTCATTTCTCTGAGAGGGTGCTTTTTGTTCATTTCATTGTCTCTTCAGGGCCCCACTCAGCACATGTGGAAATTTCCAGTATAGTGGGTCAAATTAGAGCTACAGATACAGGCCTCCACCACAGCCACACAAACTCCACATTCCAGCCGCTTCTTAAAACTACACCACAGCTCAAGGCAATGCCGGATCCTCACCCCACTGAGCGGGGCCAGGGATTGAACCTCTGTCCTCATGCATATTACTCTGGCTTGTTCACCACTGAGCCACAATGGGAAATCCAGCATGTATCATTTATTTATTTTGGTCTTTTTAGAGCTGCACCCTTGGCATATGTAAGTTCCAAGGCTTGGGGTCGAATCGGAGCTGGAGCTGCCTGCCAGCCTATATCCCAGCCTCAGCTACGCAGAATGCGATCCACATCTGCTGACTACACCCCACCTTATGGCAACACCAGATCCTAAACCAATTGAGCAAGCACAGAGATTCAACCCGTTTCCTCAGCGATGCAGTGTCGGGGTCTTTATCCATTGAGCCATAATGGGAACTTCCTTAGTTGTTCATGAAGATAATTGGAATTGCTGTGTGATGTCCCATTAGAAGGATATAAAGTGGGTAAGTGTACATATTCTCTAAGTGGGTCTCCCCCACCACCACGCTTTGTCCCACTTGTAGCCCAGTGATAACTTCAGTGGGCATGTGTTTCACTGACGTCTCTGCACATCCCTCTGCTCCCTTCCTTGAAAGACAGTGAGCAAAGGATATCCCTGGAGTTTCTCCTTGTATGTAAAATCGAGTCCTCTGGGATGGCTAGGTGACAGACAGAAGCCCCATGGGAAGCTGGCCCCATCTGAGCAGGCCAGTTTCTGACAAATGAGGAGTGATCTTACCCGGTCCATCCTACCTGACTCATGGTACCGTGTGTATCCAGGACTCAAGTGGAAGGAGGTCATTCCCCATGAATCAGGGTGTCTCTGCTAATGTGTTCCTCGTCCGTGGTCTTTCACAAATAAATCCCCCCCACGTGGGTGCCCCTTCTGCGAACACCTGCATGTGCACGTTGCCACGGCTTCAGAAATGGCATTAACTCCAGGTGAGATGGGTTAGGAACCATTTCTGGGTGACAAGCGAAAGGGATTAGGGGGCATGTCTGAAACGCTCACAAAGATCTGAAAAGTGGACTAGGGCTCCATGTCTTTTTATTTCAGAATAAAAAAAGCTGAGAGACAAAGAGGAGCCCAGAGGAAGAAAGGAAGCACCAGCCCGTGCCCTGATCAAGAGGAAAAGGGCCGCTGCCATGGCATTAGTGACCTAGCAACTGGGAACACTGGAGATGCGGACAATGGGCAGGAGAATGTGGAATCAGCGGAAGGCTGAGGACAGGACCTGGGACTCAAAGGCCAGGTTCACAGTGTGGCTGAGAACTCAGCTCTGTCCACACTGAGGAGCCAGGCACTGAGAGGAGAAGATGTCAGACGGGGGACCTGAGATCCATGGCAAGTGTTCCTTGCCAAGCGGGCCTTGCTTCACCCCAGATGCTCCTTCCTCTGCAGATGGGTTAGTAGAGGCTCTGCCTTCTTTATCTCTATGTGTTTTTTTTTTTGAGGCAGTTACATAGAGATCGTTCATTATTTTCCTATTTTAAACACACTGCTCAGTGGCATTAGGGACATTCACGATGTCGCCCAGCGGGCAACACCATCCATCTCCCTAAAGGGAAACCTTTGTCTCAGATGAACACTAACTACCCATGCCTCCCTCCTCCAGGCCTTGGGCTAAATGTCCATTCCTCCCTCCCTGGGCTATGAATCTGACCCCTCGAGGTTCTGAATATAAGTGGGAGCATATGCTATTTCTCTCTCTCTGTAATGGGCTTATTTCCCTCAGCAGAACTAGTCTTTAAGGCTCATCCTTAGTGCAACCTGGGATAGAATCTCCTTCCATTCTAAGACTGAAAAGTACTCCACTGAACCGAGAGACCACACTTTGTCTATCCCTTCATCCATGGATGGAGATTTGGGTGCTTCCATGTCTCTGCTCTCACGAATTATGCTGATATGAGCATGGGTGCACAAGAAGCTGTTCAAGTCCCTGCCTTTCCTGTTGTGTAGAAATAGGCAGAAGAGAAATTGCTGGATCATTCGGTAAGTCTAGGTTTTTTGAGGAATGATCGTTCTTCACGGTGGCTGTACCAGTTTCTAGTCCCACCAGCAAAGCTCAAGAGTCCCAGTGCTCCACATCCATTGGCCAACACTTGCTATCTCCTGCTTTGATTTCTTTTGTCTTACATTAGCCAACCTCTTGAGTTTAGGTTGTATTTTGTTGGGTCTAAGATCTTTCTCACCAGGTCAAGTGAAAAGATAACAGAAGACTCTGACACAGATACCAAAGATAAAGAGACCAATGCAACCGTTCATGTAACTAGAACTCAACCTGTAAAACACAGTCCTTTGTTTTCCTCACATTTGGCTTTTCCTTCTATGGCTATTGAGCTACTTCCCTGGGCCAGGCTTGGGCTCCTCTCACATCTGCTAAGGGTCATGATGAATGAATTACTTTCATGCCCACAACACACAAGTGTATTTACACACCAGAATCTGCCCTCCATTGCTTCACTTGAATGAAGTCTTTCTTCTTCTCTCAAAAAATCATCCCCAACCAATATCTACTGAAAGGCCAAATATCCATAAAAGAAACAATCCGAGGTTGTGAACACAGTGTTGAGCAAAAGAAGCCAGTCACACTCAGACACCTACTGCCCAATCCCTTTCTTGAAAGCAGACAGAGGTGAACTGTTTGGGCTATATTGTGAGCTGGAAAAGTCTCCGGACAAATAAGGAAGAGGTGATACTCTGTCTCCTCAGCCAAGCCCTGGCTGTGTGGGTACTGGCCCCGGGGTGACTCGCTGAGGTCTCTACTTAGATTAGGGGCTGTTTTCTATCAATATGTGGTTCTTCATGATACAAATAGCTTTCCAAACCCAAAACCCCACTCAGCATATAGAACCCCACCCCCAGTTCTATTCATGTTCCTGATTATGTTATACAGACAAGTTTCTTGCAATGGGCTGTTTGTACTTGATGTATGGTGACCATCTTTCTTCTGGTCACATTTTGCTTTTCATCACCAACTAGGATGGCCATCATCAAAAAGACTAAAATCATCCAAACGTTGGACAAGATATGGAGAAACTGGGAGGGTCACCCATTGCTGGTGGGAATGTAAAATGGTGCAGCCACGCAGGGAAACAGTTTAGAGCTTTCTCAAAAGTTCAACTTCCACTTGCCATACGATCCACTCATCCCTGCCCTGGGTGTCCACATGCAAGACATGAGAACATGGGCGCAGCCAACATTTTTATTAAAGTCTGTTTATAGCAGCATTGTTCACAACAGCCAAAACTTGGAACCAATCCAAATGTCCAAACACTGAGGAATGAATCACCAAACGGTGGTCCACCCATACAACTGAATGCTCCTCTGCAGACACAGCAACAAAGCACTCACATGCTCCAAAATGGATGGACCTTAAGAAGAGTCAGACACAACACACCACACTGTGGACGCTGCCATTACATTGTGAATGTTGGCACAGAGCTCCCTTGTGTGGAATGAGCATAAATGATGGTCACCAAGCCCTCTGGGGGGACTGGCAGTTGTTTCCCCATTTTTCCATAGTCTCAATAGTGCTGACCCTCTCTGTGACTAAATGTTTATGGCCAGTCTCGATGAGATGTTTGCACAAATGCCCCAAAGTGGAACTGCCTGTTTGAAGGTCTTTGCACTGTAAGGCTTCAGTCCATAATGCCAGCTGGCCCCTCACATCTTTGCATGGCCTGCGCCCCTCCCTCCACATCCCCTCATGCCCCCACAGAGGTCTCTTTCCCCAGGTAACAGGCCTTCTCTCCAGCAAAGCACCTGCCTCTGAGAAACGCACCTCCCTCTGAGCAAAGCACCTCCCTCTCAGCAGAGCACTTACCCCACAGGAGAGCGCTGCTCACACCGGGGACTTGTTCCAAGTACCAGGTTCCCCTCTCCTGATGTCCTGTGTTCCTTTTCAGTTCCCCTGGGAGTGCGTCCACTTCGCCCTTATTTAATGGACGCCTGAAACTTCAGCTGATGGGATTCGTGGTGGCGACTGTGGGATGGGTCCTCGGAACCACATCCATGGCTCTGGCCGAGTGGCGAGTGTGGTACGTCAACAGCACCTCGCTCTTATCCTCCCACCTAGCCTGCGTGGGAGTGTGGAGAGCCTGCATCTTCCGTCACGGCAACGGCCTCGACCGCGCCATTGGATGTCAGAGTTACAGCTACTTCGATCCTTATGTCCCAATGGATATCCATGTTGCTCAAATACTCCTGCCGCTTGCCACCGTTCTAGGGCTTTTTAGCAAAGCTGCCATCATCTTTGCGCTTAAGAACATGTACCTGAGCAAAGTGCAGAAGACCTGTGATGCATCTGCTGTTGCAGGAATGCTGAGCATAGCTGCTAGTTTCTGTATCCTAGCTGCTGTGGTCTGGAACCAACTGTCCATCCAGACCGAAGAGGGAATTGCCTTCCCACCATCTTTCAATCTACCCTTCAAGCCGGACTCCCAGGAAGTCGGTGGGGCTGCTCTCATGGCCTTTCTTGGTTCCTGCGGGCTCTTTTTCGGGGGGTTGGCTTACTTCTCTTACAAATACCCACTAGACAGCCGAGTGCATCCTACAACTTCAGATACATAAAATTCCTCATTGCATTAGGCTTTCTAAACCCCAAATTACCAGAGTTCATTGGAAGTGTTACATCAGGATGCTGCGTCCCTTAGTTGTAAAGACTCTAGACCATCACAAATGTAGTTTGGGGCAGATAATGGCTGTTACCCTTTGTGGCTGCATTCGGTTCCCTCGTTGCCTAGTTGAACAAAGAAAATGCCATTAAAAAAATCTTACCTACTTGCCAGTTGGTCTTATTGGATCTGCATTTTAATGACTGTCAAATCTTCCATATTCGCAAACTGGTGTGGATATAAGTTTCGGAGAGTCTCACGTTTCCCTCTTAAACTTCTGCTAAAAACACCCAATCTTCTTTCCTACAGCCTGGTAATCACCTGTATCATGTAAGACTGTCCAAGATGTGCACAGGTACATGGAACCACTCCCCCAATTTACTACCAGACTCAAAAGGTATCAAGATTCTCCAACACTACCTTTATCTCTCACTTCCCCTGTTTCATTATTTTTTGGTTTTTTTTTTTAGGGCCACACCTACAGCATATGGCTAGGGGTCAAATCAGAGCTGTAGCTGCAGGTCTACACCAGAGCTTGCAGCAACACTGGATCCTTAACCCATTGAGCAAGGGCAGGGGTCGAACCCACATCATCATGGACACTATTACAGATTCTTTACCTGGTGAGCCACACTGGGTACTCCTTCCCCTCTTTGAACATCTTTTTCTTTTTCCATGGGATTTTAAAGCAAACCCCAGGCATCAGGCCCCCTGATATCCCCCAACAGTGATTCAATATTACTAACAAATGGGCATTTCCTCACAGAACCATATTCTACCTTAAAAACATTAAAATCATTCCTTGTGATCAAATACTTAGAATTTTTTAATGCCTCAGAAATAGCTCTGCATCTGTTTTTTTCCACACAAGGCACTCAGTCTGCCTCTCAGCTCTTCTGCTTTGGCTTTTAGGGCCACACTTGTGGCATATGGGAGTTCCCAGGCTAGGGGGTCTAATCAGAGGTACAGCTGCCGGCCTATGGCACAGCTACAGCAATGCTGGATCTTTAACCCACTGAGCGAGTCCAGGGATCGAACCGTAACCTCATGGTTCCTGGTCAAATTCATTTCTGCTGCACCACAACGTGACATCCTGCCTCTGAGGCCTTCATGTAAAGCATTCTGCCTACTACACCCTCTCTGCCCTTTAAGAAGTGGACACTGACTCAAAAGTGGCTCAACTGTTCTTGCTTTAAATGTCTTTCTTCTCGAGGCTTCACTTTCTTTAAGGGCCAAGAGCGGGCAGCAAGGGGAGTGCTTTATAGTCTAGGTCAGCTCTTTGAAAGTATGTCAGAGGTGGCGCCCTGTACTTCATCCTGAGTGCATGCCACCAGGCAGCACACATGAAGAGTCCTTTTTCGTGATGCTAAGATGGATGAATGGAGCACGAGAGAATAGCTGGGTCCCTTTCCTACATTTCAGCACACCTCCAGCTCGTTTCATCTATTGATCTCCAGGGTTGACCCCTCATGTGGAAGATGGGAGTCACTTGCCTTGTACCTTCTCTCGGGTACAGGCATGCTCTGCTTCCCAGTGCCTCATCCCCTTGTGCTACTCAGGAGAGGGAGACGCCCTAGTCACCTTTTGATTATCCCTGCCACTTTTCCCACGGATTCAAACTGAAAAAGAGATCCAAATAAGGTGATCCACAATCTAGATTTTGCTTCACTGTCTATGTTTGGTTTCCACAAAATACATCAGGATATTCTGAAGCTGCATCCCAAAGAAGCCAACATCTAAAGGTGGAATTCTGGAGTTCCCTTCCTGGCTCAGCGGAAACGTACCCAACTGGTAAACATGAGGACTCAGGTTCTAGCCCTGGCCTCACTCAGTTCGCTGAGGATCTGGCGTTGCTGTGGGCTGTGGTGCTGGAAGTGGTATTGGAAGCTCTAGCCACAGCAATCAGACAAGAAAAAGAAATAAGAGGATTCCAATTTAGAAAGAAAGTTAAACTGCCACTGTTTGTAGATGACATGATACTATTCATAGATAATCCTAAAGACGCAACGATAAAACTACTAGAGCTCATCAATGAATTCACTCAAGTTCTAAAATACAAAAATTAATATACAGAATTTAGTTGCATTTCTATATATTACTAATGAAATATCGGAAAGAAAAAAACAGTCCCATTTATCATGGTCCCACTTATTACACTAAAGAGAATAAATAGGAGTTCCCTTGTGGCTCAGTGGCTTAAGACTGGCGTTGACATGGCAGCAGCTCAAATCATTGCTGTGGTGCAGATTTGTTTGTTTTTATCGCCACACCTGTGGCATATGGAAATTCCTGGGCTAGGGGTTGAATCCTAGCTGCAGCTGCCAGCCTATAGCACAGCCACAGCTACACCAGCTCTGAGCTGCCATGGCAGCCTGCAGCAATGCCGGATCCTTAACCCACTGAGTGAGGTCAGGGATCAGACCCACATCCTCACCAACACTGTCCATGTCAGGTTCGTAACCTGCTGAGCCACAACAGGAACTCCTTTTTGTTTGTTTGCATGCTTTGTGGCACAGGTTTGATCCCCCGGCCCAGGGAAATTTTACATGCCATGTATACTGCAAAAAAATAAAAAATAACAAATAGCTAGGAATAAATCTAACCAATGAGGTGAAAGACCTATACTCAGAAAACTGTAAGACACTGATGAAAGCAATTGAAGATGACACACAGAGATGGAAAGATATACTGCATTCATGGATTGGAAGAATTAATATTGTTCATCTACAGAATCTATGCAATCTACACCAAAAAAACAAGAGCATTTTTCAAAGAACTAGAGTACATTTAAAATTTGCACGGAAACACAAAAGACTCCAAATAGCCAAAATAATTTTGAGCCAGAACAGAGCTGGAGGTACCCCACTCCCTTACTTCAGATTTTACTATAGGACCACAGCCATCAAACACTACGGGACTGGCACAAAACCAGACAGATACAGAGAGAAGGTGGAGTAGTAGACTGTGAAGCTCACCTACTCCCGCAATTACACTGAAAATCCTTCAACAATGTGGAACGGCTTGCACAGAAAATTTGCTGAATGTTTCTGATAGAGCAAGAAAATTTTCACAAAACAGAGTAGGACAAAAGAAAGAAGAAAAAAGGAAAAAAGTGAGAAAATGAGAAAGGACGTGGGATAGGACCTGTACCCTAAGGAGGGTGCCAAGAAAGAAGAAAAGCTCCTGCACCCTGGGGAGTCCTCCCACCAGCAGGGAGATCAGCCAGCACAGAGGAGGAACATTTGCGTGTCAGAGGAGAACACACTAATCAGTTTGAAGCAATTAAAATGGAAACAGTCCTGGACAAATGGTCCGTGCTTCCTCCCTGCACTTCCCAAGTGTCTGCTGGTGTGGGCAAGGGTTGGGGATCTAAATGCAGGTTTTGGAGATCAGACTCAGAGAAAGAGCTGGGGCCGGCTGTGGGGGGAAAAACTAAGGTTGGCCCCATGGAAACAGCCTGTGGGGCTAGAGTTTAGGGTGATCACATTTGAGGATGAAAGGTGAGGAAACCTGGATAGGGCTGGAGGCTGAGGGCTATTGTTTAGGGATTTGGGAGGGAAGGGGTGGGATCCACCACTACAGCCTTGTTCCCTGCACATGCTGTCAGGTGGCAAGACACTGCCTGCTCCAGCTCAGGGAGCCATAGTGGGAGCAGCTACTGCCTAGCAACAAGAGGAACAGCCAGCACCCCATCACAGCTGCAGAGAGCGATCCACCATGGGAGGGCCTCCTCCCTTGGGGCTACAGAGACTGCTCTTGTGATATGCCCAGCAAAGGGAGGGACCCAGGGCATGGTGCCCACCCCTACAGCTACAGGGAGCAATCCCATGAGCCACATGGCAAAGAGACGGACCAGAGCAGTAGCTGCTATCATTGTTAGCTGCAAGGCACAGTCCTGAGAGCTTCCTAGTAAAAGGAGGGCATGTTGGACCCACAGCCATCCCCCCCTACTCCAAGAGCAGTCCTATGAACCGTGACTCACTGCCAACTCCCTCATGGATCCCATATTTAGCAGCCACCCAGCTGCAGGAGAGGTAGCAGGATACTGCCGTTCCCATCACAAACTCTAGGTACATGGGAGCTGTCACCACCTCCAAGAACTCCAGCACTGGGCACTAACTGCTGTATCTACTCACCCGCTATCAAGGGGAACACAAACAGAGAACGTTAGAAAATTTGAAACAACAAAGGAATACATTTCAGGTAAAGGAACAAGTAAAAACAGCACAAAGAAAAAGAAAAAAAGAAAAGAAAATAGTTAATTTACCTGAAAAAGAAATCAGAATGATGATCGTAAAGATGACCTAAGATATCAGAAAAAGAATAGTGGTGTATCTAAAGACGATACAAAGAATATGTAACTGGGAGTTTCTTTGGTGGCACGGCAGGAATGAATGTGACTAGAATCCATGAAGATGCGGGTTTGATCACTGGCCTCACTCAGTGGGTTGGGGATCTGGCGTTACTGTTAGCTGTGGTGTAGGTCACAGATGCTGCTCAGATCCCATGTTGCTGTGGCTGTGGTATACACTAGCAGCTGTAATTCCGATTTGACCCCCAGCCTAGGATCCTCCATATGCTGTGGGTGACATCCTAAAGAGCCAAAAAAAAGGGGGGGGGTGGGTAGAAGAGGAAAAGAAGTGTGTAAGAAAGAGCTAGAAGATTTAAAGAACAAGCAAATTAGGATGAAGAGCAGGATACCTAAAATGAAAAATACACTAGTAGGAATCAATAACAGGGTAACAGAGGTAGAAGAATGAATAAGTGAGGTGGAAGACAGAGTGGTGAAAATCACTGCCACAGAAAAGAATAAAGACAAGAGAATGAAAAACCCCGAGTTGCATATAAGAGATCTCTGGGACAACATTCAGTGTACCAACATCTGCATCACAGGAGACCCAGAAGGACAAGAGAGAACGAAAGGCCAGAGAAAGTATTTGAAGAGATTATAGTCAAAAACATCCCTAATATGGGAAAGGAATCACTCACTCAAACTGAGGAAGCACAGAGAATCCCATACAGGGAAAACCCAAGGAAAAACACAGTGAATCACATATGAATCAAATGGACAAAAATTCAATACAAAGAAAAAATATGAAAAGCAACAAAAAACATACAATGGAATCCCCATAAGGATAACAGCGGATGTGTCAGCAGAAAGTCTCCAAGCTAAAAGGGAGGAACAAGATATATTTAAAGGGATGAAGGGGAAAAACATAGAACCAAGAATACTCTACTAATCAAGGCTCTTATTCAGATATGATGGAGAAATCAAAAGCTTTACAGAGAAGCTAAAGCTAAAAGAATTCAGCACCACCAAACCAGCTTTCCAACAAAGGGTAAAGGAGCTTATCTAGGCTGAAAAGAAAAGGCCACAACTACCAAGAAGAGGAGAGAAAAAAACCCAAATAAACAAAATAAGAAATGAAAAAGGAGAAATCACCACGGACACGGCAGAAATACAAAAATTCGTAAGAGAATACCATGAACGTTTATATGCCAACAAATTTGACAACCTAGAAGAAATGGACAACTTTGTAGAGACATAGAGCCTGCCAAAACTGAATCGAGAAGAAACAGATCAACTGAACAGACCCATCACTAGAAATGAAATTGAGTATGTCATAAAAACACTCCCTACAAATAAAAGTCCAGGACCAGACAGCTTCACAGGTGAATTCTACCAAACATACAAAGAGGAACTTTTGGAAACGTTTAAGGAGAATGGAAGAATGAGGAACACTCCCAAAGATATTCTAGGATGCCATCATCACCCTCATACCAAAAGCAGACAAAGATACTACCAAAAAAGAAAACTATAGGCCAGTATCTTTGATGCATATCGACACAAAAATTCTTCACAAAATTGTAGCCAACTGAATCCAACAACATATAAAAAAGATCATACACCATGACCAAGTGGGATTCATCCCACGTGCACAAGGGTGGTTCAACATGGACAAATGAATCAATGTCATACACCACATTAGCAAAGAAAAGTCAAAAACCACATGATCCCCTCAACAGCGAAAAAGCATTTGACAAAGTCCAACATCCATTCATGATAAAAAAAAAAAACTCTTACCAATGTGGGTGTAGAGGGAACATACCGTAATATAATAAAAGCCATTTACGACAAACCCACAGCAAATATAATCATCAATGGAGAAAAGCTGAAAGCCTAACCGCTAAAATCTGGAACAAGACAAGAATGCCCACTCCACCACTTTTATTCAACATAGCACTGGACGTCCTCCTCACAGCAATCAGACGAAGGAAAGAAATGAAAGGTATCCAAATTGGAAGTGAAGAGGTAAAATTGTCACTGTAGGCAGATGGCATGATACTATATAGAGAAAACCCTAAGGACTCAACCCCAAAACTCCTCAAACTGATCAACAAATTCAGTAAAGTAGCCTGATATAAGATTAACATTCAGAAATCAGCCACATGTCTGTATGCTCACAATGAAATATCAGAAAAGGAATACAAAAATACGATACCTTTTCATATTGCACCCCCAAAAATCAAATACCTGGGAATACACCTGACCAAGGAGGTGAAAGACTTATACGCTGAGAACTATAAAACGTTAATCAAGGAAATTAAAGAAGATGTAAAGAAATGGAAAGATAGTCCATGCTCCTGGGCTGGAAAAATTACTATTGTAAAAATGGCCATACTACCCAAAGCAATCTACAGATTGAATGCAATCCCAATCAAATTACCCATGACATTTTTCACAGAACTAGAACAAACCAAAAACTTATAGGGAACCACAGAAGACCCAGAATTGCCAAAGCAATCCTGAGGAAGAAAAACAAAGCAGGAGGCATGACTCTCCCAGACTGCAGGCAATACGAAAAAGCCGCAGTAATCAACACACTGTGGTACTGGTATCAAAACAGACAGACAGACCAATGGAACAGAATAGACAACCCAGAAATAAACTCAGACACCTACAGTCAATCTTGGACAAAGGGGCAAGAATATCAAATGGGAAAAAGACAGTCTTTACAGCAAGTGGTGCTGGGAAACCTGGAGAGCCACGTGTAAATCAATGAAACTGGAACACACCCTCACACCACACACAAAAATAATCTCAAAATGGCTTAACGACTTAAACGTAAGACAAGACACCACCAAACTCCTAGAAGAGAACATAAGCAAAACATTCTCTGACATCAACCTTACAAATGTTTTCTCAGGTCAGTCTCCCAAGGCAACAGAAATAGAAGCAACAATAAACCAATGGCACCTAGTCAAACTGACAAGCTTTTCTACACCAACGGAAACCGTAAAAAAAAAAAAAAAAAAAAAAAAAAGACAACTTACAGAAAGGGAGAAAATAGTTTCAAACGATGTAATGGACAAGGGCTTAATCTCCAAAATATACAAACAACTTATACAACTCAACAGCAAAAAGCCAACAACCCAAAGGAAAAATGGGCAAAACGCCTGAACAGACATTTCTCCAAAGAAGCTAGACAGATGGCCAACAAGCACATGAAAAAATGCTCAACATCACTGATTGTTAGAGAAATGCAAATCAAAACTACGAGGAGGTACCACCTCACACCCGTCGGAATGGCCATCATTAAGAAGTCCACAGATAACAAACACTGTAGAGGGTGTGGAGAGAAGGGAACCCTCCTGCACTGTTGGTGGCAATGAAAATTGGTACATTCCACTATGGAAAACAGTATGGAGGTACCTTAGGAAACTAAATATAGAACTATCATATGACCCATCAATCACACTCTTGGGCATATATACAGACAAATCTTTCCTTGAAAAAGACAAACACCCGTATGTTCACTGCAGCACTATTCACAATAGCCAAGACATGGAAACAACATAAATGTCCATCGACAGATGAATGGATTAGGAAGATGTGGTATATATACACACTGGAATACTACTCAGCCATAAAACAGAACAAAATAATGCTATCAGCAGCAACATGGATGGAACTAGAGACTGTGATACTAAGGGAAGTAAGTCAGAAAGAGATAGAGAAATACCACATGATATCACTTATATCTGCAATCTAATATACAGGACAAATGAACCTTTCCACTGAAAAGTAACTCATGGGCCTGGAGAACAGGCTTGTGGTTGCTGAGGGGGAGGGGAAGGGGAAGGGAGTGGGAATCTGGGTTTAATAGATGCAAACTATTGCCTTTGGAATGGGTAAGCAATGAGATCCTGCTGTAGAGCACTGGGAACTATTATCTAGTCATTCATGATGAAGCACGATAATGTGAGAGAAAAGAACGTATATATGTATGTGTGACTGGATCACCTTGCTGTACAGTAGAAAGCTGGCAGAACACTGAAAACCAGCTATAATGGGGGAAAATCATTAAAAAATTTAAAAATGCATAGAAAAGAAATTAAAAATACAAAGAAGAGGACACAAGCAGAAAATAAAAGCAAATCATTAAACCAAATGAAGAAAGGAACAAAGGAGAAACATGGAATCAACTGGAAAACAAGGATTAAAATGGCAATAAACACATATTTATCAATAATTACCTTAAATGTCAATGGACTCCATGTTTCAATCAAAAGACACAGAGTGGCAGACTGGATAAAAAAAACAAGAGCCCACAATGTGCTGCCTATAGGAGGCCCACCTTAGGAAAGGGACACATATAAATTGAAAGGGAGGTGATGAAAAAAGCTATTTCATGTGAAAGGAAAAGACAGGAAAGCAAGAGTTGCAATACTCATATCAGACAAAGCAGACTTTAAAACAAAGGCCATTGGAGTTCCCGTCATGGCGCAGTGGTTAACGTATACGACTAGGAACCATGAGGTTGCGGGTTCGGTCCCTGCCCTTGCTCAGTGGGTTAACGATCTGGCGTTGCCGTGAGCTGTGGTGTAGGTTGCAGACGCGGCTCGGATCACACATTGCTGTGGCTCTGGCGTAGGCCGGTGGCTACAGCTCCAATTCGACCCCTAGCCTGGGAACCTCCATATGCCGCGGGAGCGGCCCAAGAAATAGCAACAACAACAACAACAACAAAAAGACAAAAAGAAAAAAAAAAAAAACAAAGGCCATAAAGAAAGACAAAGAAGGACACTATTTAATGATGAAAGGATCCATTCAAGAAGAGGTTATTATACTCGTCAATATATATGCCCCTAATATAGGAGCATCTAAATACATACGACAAATACTAACAGACATAAAAGGAGAAATTGATGGGGATACAATAATAGTAGGAGATTTGTACACCGCGCTCACATCAATGGACTGATCCTATAGATAGAAAATCAACAGGCAACAGAGATCCTAAATGACACAATAGAACAGTTAGACTTAACTGATATATTCAGGCATTACATCCAAAAAAACCAGACTGTACATTCTTCTCAAGTGCATGTGGTACATTCTCAAGACTTGACCATATACTGGGGCACAAAACGAACCTCGACAAACTGAAGAGTATAGAAATTATTTCAAGCATCTTCCCTGACCACAATGGCATGACACTAGAAATCCATCACAAAAAAAAAAAAGAAAAAGAAATGAGAAAAAACTGACTACATAGAGACTACTTCACATGCTACCAGAAAACCAGTGGGGGGAGTTCCCTTCATGGTTCAGTGAGAACAAATCCGACTAGTATCCATGAGGATGCGGGTTTGATCCCTGGCCTCACTCAGTGGGTTGAGGATCTGGCATGGCTGTGAGCTGTGGTGCATATTGCAGACCTGGCTGGGATCCTGAGTAGCTGTGGCTGTGGCGTAGGTCAGCAACCACAGCTCCGATTAGACCCCCTAGCCATGGAACTTCCATTTGTAATACGTACGCCCCTAAAAATACAAAATAAGAATGATAAAATAAAACACATAAGAAACCAAGGGGTGAATGAGGAAATCAAAATGGAAATTAAAAAATCCCTCAAGACAAATGACAATGAAAACACAGCCATTGAAAACCTATGGGTCACAGCAAAAGCATTTCTAGAGGGAAGTTCACAAAAAATCTCAAATCAAAAACGTAATCGACCACCTAAAAGAATTAGAAAAAGAAGAACAAACAACACCTGAAGTCAGCAGAAGGAAGGAAATCTTAAAGATCAGAGAGGAAATCAATAAAATAGAGATTCGAAAAACAACAGGAAAAAATCAATAAAATCAAGAGCTGGTTCTTTGAAAAGTAAAGAAAGTTGACAGACCTCTGGCCGGACTCACCAAGAAGAAGAGAGAGAAAACCCAAATAAAATAAGACATGAAAAAGGAGAAACATCAATGGATACTGCAGAAATACAAAAAAACTGTAAGAGAATACTGCAAACAATTCTATGCCAGCAAATTTAAAACCTAGAGGAAACGGACAACTTTCTAAAGACACACCGCCCACCAAAACTGAATCAAGAAGAAATAGATCATTTGAACAGACCATCACGAGAAATAAAATTGAGGATGTAATACAGACACTCACTACAAATCAAAGTCCCAGACCAGAAGGCTTCACAGGCCAGTTCTACCAAACATACAAAGAAACTCCCCATCCTTCTTAAACTCCTCAAATGAAAGACTGAAGAAGGAACACTCCCAGAGACATTCTATGGAGCCACCATCACCCAAACCAAAACCAGAGAAATATAATACCACAAAGGAACATTAGAGACCAATATCTTTGATGAATACAGACACAAAAATTCTCATCAAAATCTTAGCTAACCAAAGGCAACAATACATTAAAAAGATCATGCACCACGACCAAGTGGGATTCGCCCCAATTTCACAAAGATGGATGAACATCTTCAACCTCAATAGTTTTAACATCAATCAATGTCATACACCACTACAACAAAAGAAAAGTCAAAAACCACATAATCTCAATAGATGCAGAAAAAGCATTGGACATAATCCAAAATCCATTCATAATAAAAATTCCGACCAAAGTGGGTACAGAGGCAACGTATCTGAACATAATAAAAGCCATTTATGACAAACTGACAGCCAATAATATTCCTCAACAGAGGAAAAATGAAAGCCTTCCTGCTAAATTCTCTCACCACTTTTATTCTACATAGTAGGGGAAGTCCTAACCACAGCAGTCAGACAAACAAAAGAAATAAAAGGGATCCAAAAGGGAAGAGTAAAGGTAACACTGTCACTCTATGGAGATGACATGATGCAATATACAGAAAACCCTAAGGACACCACACAAAAACTACTCAAACTGCTCAACCAATTCAGCAGAGCAGCAGGATACAAGATTAACAGTCAGAAAGTGGTTGCATTTCTGTATATTAACAATAAAATATTAGCAAAGGAATATAGAAAAAAATACCTTTTAAAATCACCCCTGGAGTTCTTGTCGGGGTTCAGTGGATCAAGAACCCAACTAGTATCCATGAGGATGTGGGTTTGATCCCTGGCCTTGCACAGTGGGTTAAAGGATCCAGCACTGCATGAACTGAGGAGAAGGTCACAGATGCGGCTCAGATTTGATGTTGCTGTGGCTGTGGTGTAGGCCGGCAGGTGCAGCTCCAGTTTGACCCCTAGCCTCGGGACTTCCATATTCCATAGGTGTGGCCATTAAGAAAAGGTGCACGCCAAGAGTTAAATATCTAGGGGAAAAAATGTGACCAAGGAGGTAAAAGACTTATATGCTGAGAGCTATAAAACATTAATCAAGGAAATGAAGAGGATTCAAAGAAAGAGAAAAAAAATCCCATGCTCCTGGATTGGAAGAATTAATATCATTGAAATGGCCATACTACCCAAAGCAATCTAGAGATGCAATGTGATCCCTATCAAATTACCTGTGATTTTTTTCACAGAACCAGAACAAATAATCCAAAAATGTATATAGAACCATAAATGACCCAGAACTGCCAAAGAAATCCTGGACAAAAACATAAGCAGGAGGCATAACTCTCCCAGACTTAAGACAACGTCACAAAGCTACAGTGATCAAGGCACTGTGGTCCTGGTACGAAAACAGACAGGGACCAGTGGAAGAGAACACAGAGCCCAGACATAAACCCAGACACCTACAGTCAATGCATCTTTGACAAAGGAGGCAAGGCTATCAAACTGGAAATAGTCCCTGTAGCAAGTAGTCCTGGCAAAACTGGACACCTGAGTGAAAACCAATGCAACTAGAACTCACCCTCACACCATGCCCCAAAATAAACTCAAAATGGCCTAAAGACTTAGCCATAAGACAAGACACCATAAAACTTCTAGATGAGAACATAGGCAAAACATTCTCTGGCATCGACTATGCAAATGTTACACATGTTTTGCAAGTCACTCTCCCAAGGCAACAGAAATAAAAACGAACATAAACAATTGAGACCTAATCAAAGTTACAAGCTTTTGCACAGCAAAGGAAACCATTAAAAAACCAAAAAGACAACCTACCAAATGGAAGAAAATAGTTGCAAATGATGCAACCAACATGGGCTTAACCTCCAAAATATACAAACAACCCATACAACTCAATAGCAAAAAATAAACAAGCAGCACAAGAAAAATGGGCAGAAGACCTAAACAGACATTTCTCCAAAAAAGACACATGGATGGCCAGGCAGGCACATTACAAATTATTAGAGAAATGCACATCACAACTACAATGAGGTACCACCTCACACCAGTCAGAATGGCCATCATTAAGAAGTCCACAAATAGCAAATGCTGTGGAAGGGGAAAAGGGAAAATTCCTACACTGTTGGTGGGAATGTGAATTGGTACAACCACTACGGAAAACAGTATGGACGTTCCTCAGAAAACAAAATATGGAATTACCATATCATTGAGCAGTCCCACTCCTGGGCATGTATCCGGACAAATCTTTCATTCAAAAAGATACATGCAACCCTACGTTCATTGCAGCCCTGTTCTCAATAGCCAAGACATGGAAACAACCTAAATGTCCACTGACAGATGAATGGATTAAGGAGAAGTAGAACACACACACAATGGAATACTACTCAGCCATAAAAAAAGCCAAATAATGCCATTGGCAGCAGCATGGATGGACCTAGAGAGTCTCATACTAAGTGAAGTCAGTCAGAAAGAGCAACACAAATACCGTATGATATCACGTATGTGTGGAATCCATAATATGGCACAGATGAACCTATCTGTACCACAGAAACAGACTCACAGACATGGGGAGCAGACTAGTGGTTGCCAGGGGGGAGGGGTGAAGGAGAGGGTCGGACCGGGAGATTGGGGTTAATAGATGCAAACATGACATTTAGAATGGATAAGCCACGAGGTCCTGCTGTATAGCCCAGGGAACTCTATCCAATTACTTGTGACAGAACATGATGGAAGATTATATGAGGGAAAGAGTGTATATATATATGTATGACTGGGTCACTTTGCTGTACAACAGAAAGTCACAGAACAATACAAGTCAATTATACTAATAAATATTTTAAAAAAGAAATCTATCTTAAATGAGCACTTAACTGTTTAGTAGTTAAACACTAGGGGGCATTGTGTTGCAGCTCAGTGGTTACAAACCCAACAGGTATCCATAAGGATGGGGGTTTGATTCCTGACCTTGCTTACTGGGTTATGTTTCTAGTGTTACTGTGAGCTGTGGTGTAGGGTACAGACATGGCTCGATTCTGGTGTTGCTGTGGCTGTGGAATTGGCTGTCAGCTACAGCTCTGTTTTGACCCCTAGCCTGGGCACCTCCATAGGCCACACACGGATCCTAAAAGGACAAAAAAATAGGGGGGGACACTAATGTAGTCTTTCCTGGCCTCAGGGGGATTTCCGAATCCCTTGTTGGGCTTTAACAAATGACAAGGGCTCCCCACCGCCAGGCCCAGGAAACCACCCCCTCCAATGACCTTGGAGTCCTCAGTAGTGCATCACTGCATTAGAGGAATTCCCAGAAAAGAAGAAACCAGACTCAAAAACTCATCATTACCATAGTTATGTAAGATTTCTCCGGAAGTACACATACACAATGGAATATGATTCAGCCACAGAAAAGACGGAAATACAGCCATTTACAGCAAGATGGATGAACCTAGAGATGATCATACTAAGGGAAGCAAGTCAGAGATAGACAAAAACCATACCATATCACTTTCATGTGGAGCCTCATAAAAAATGTGACAAATAAAATGATCATATGAAGAGAAGTAAGACAACCACCACACGAGACCACTAATACATGGACTCCGATTTCAAAAATGACACAAAACAACTTATTCACAAAATGGAAACGGACTCAAAACTGCTAAACCAAACTTAAGGTTACAAAAGGGGAAACGACAGGGGAGGAATAAACAGGGAGCCTGGGGCTGGCACATACACAGTACCATATACAGAATCGATAAGTAACAAAGACCTACTGAACAGCACAGGGAATCTACTCAGTCCTCTGTGATGGCCTATATGGGAAAGAATCTGCAAAGGAATGGATGTATGGGTGTGGCTAACTGACTCACTTTGCTGTACAGCTGAAACGAACCCAACAGGGTAAGTCAACCATACACCAGTAACATTGCTTTTTAAAAAATGATACAAAAGAAACAAAACAGAAGCAAAACAGAAACAGACTCAAGGATCTCAAAATTAAACTCATGGTGACCAAAGGGAAAATAGGGGGTCAGGGATAAGTTAGGAGTCTGGGATTAACATAAACACACTACTATATATAAAATAGATAACTAACAAGGACCTACTGAAGAGCAAAATGAATGCTACTCCATATTCTGTAACAAATTATATGGGAAAAGAATCTAAGAAGAATGGATATAAATGTATATGGAAAGTGAATCCCTGTGCTATACCCCTGAAACTAAGACAACACGTAATGAATCAACTCTATTCCAATAAAGTTGAAAAAATAAAAATTTAAACGTAGGAGTTTCCGTCATGGCTCAGTGGTTAATGAGTCCGACTAGAATCCATGAGATGTGGGATCGATCCCTGGCCTCACTCAGTGGGTTAAGGATCCAGCGTTACTGTGAGTTGTGGTGTAGGTTGAAGACATGGCTGGGATCTGGCATTGCTGTGGCTGTGGTGTAGGCCGGCACCTCCAGCTCTGATTTGACCCCTAGCCTGGGAATCTCCAGATGCCATGGGAGTGGCCTTAAAAGGATAGAGGACCAAAAAAAATTTTTTTAATTAAAAGAAAGATTGTTCTAGAACTTCTAGCCAGGGTGACATAAGTTGGGAGTCAGAGAAAAGAGGTAAAATTATCCTAGAGAGGCACAGGAATCAGTGGTTAGCTAAATTGCCTCTATTCCTAAAAAGGGGGCACTTCCACCCCGGAAGAGAGTTCGGTCACGCAGCTGGATACTAACTACCCACAAATCCACCACCTCTCTTGTACCTACAGTAGGGACGGAGCAATGAGAATCCAAACACAGTCCCAGCATAAAAGCAGCCAGCTCTCCACTCCCTGGCAGTGAGCTCCATATGAAAAGGGCAGGGACCTGTCTGAGGAAACCCCCCAATTTCCTAAGAGCCAAAAACAAGAGATGGACACAGTCCATCTTCCCGGGCAGGGAGGCTCCAATTCACAAATTCTTCGAGCTTTCTGGGTTGGTGTCCTGAGATTCGAAGCACAGTGCTTACGATAAAACAGCAAATGTAAAAAACATCAAGATTGGTGCGTTTCACTGTGTGTACTGTTCATATACAAAAGAGAACCTCTGTAAGTAACACAGCTGGCAGGTTGAGGGCGAGCTTGCTGAAATACACAAGGAGACGCCTGCTGATGTATGCAGTTTATCACAAAAGGCATCAAGGGCCAGGATGGACTGACGGATGGAGAGAGGGATGGACAAATGGATAGATATGTGAAAAGGAAAAAGTGTCACATGGTTATGGCAGAGTCTTGGTGGGTTGGCTGTAACAACTTTTCAACCTTGTTGAATGTCTGGAGATTGTTGGAATCAAATGTTGGGGAAAACACAGAGCAAAGAATAACAAAACCCAAAATGCATCTGAAGTGTAATTCCAACGTTTAAACTACGAGCTGGAAGTTCCCGACGTGGCACAGTGGAAACGAATCCAACTAGGAATCATGAGATTGCAAGTTCGATCCCTGGCCTTGCTCAGTGGGTTAAGGATCTGGCGTTGCTGTGAGCTGTGGTGTAGGTCACAGACGTGGCTCGGATCTGGTGTTGCTGGGGCTGTGGCATAGATCGGCAGCTGCAGCTCCAATTGAACCCCTAGCCTGAGAACCTCATATGCCACAGGTGCAGATCAAAAGAAGAAAAATACGAGCTGAAAAAAAGATGTAATAGAAATAGGCTACAATATTCACTTGGGTGAAATTAAATGGGGTTTTTATTTTTTCATTCTCCACACACTGACCACCGTCTTGTTTCCAGGATCCACTTCCTACAATTTCCATAATAGAAGTAGCATCAGCTGCCCTCTGGCCTGGGCAGGAAGCATCTGGGCAGCAGCATCTCCCCACCTGTGCGCCCCTCTCCTCACCCTGGCCTTGAGCACCTGCTGGGGCCCCGGAGTCTTCTCAACACACCTCTAGAGATGTGTCCCCTTGGCTTCCCAGGGATGACCAAACCTCAGGCTGACTCATGTGTTCTGCTCCCAGTTAGCAGCCCCATCTGCAACTTTGCCCCTCACTGTGCTAACCCCTCCCCCCATCATTCAACCAGGCTCTCTGTCTTCCGAGTTTCTCTGGGTCATCTAAGTTTCTCATTTCAAGGGACCTTTCTCCAAATGCTAAAAAGGGACAATTTTCAACTTCTTCTGTGTAATCAAGTACAGTCATGGCCAAAAATTTAAAATCAAGAAACAAAGATTATAAAACGGCAATTGAGAAATGTGCAACATACATGACAGAGGGCCAAATTACCTAATCCATGCAGGGCTCAAAATCTAAAGTTAAAACAAGTTGACAAACCCAATAGAAGAAGGATGATGTAAGCAAAGTTACGAAGAGACAAAAACTACCAACAAACACAGGGAAAGGTGGAACCTCACTGGTAATCAAAGAAAGGCAAACCAAAGCAATCATCGAAGGGATTTCTTACTTGGGAGATGGCCAAAAGGCCAATCCACAAGGTGAATGATTCCGAATTCATCCTCCAATGTGAGAATCAGGGATTGGAGAATGAGTGCCTGTGCACTGTTGTAAAAGCATCAAGAGATGCCCCTTTCTGAAGGACAATTTGACAATAGCTAGTACATTATTACGTGCATGGGTCCTTGAGCAGGACTCTGGACGTTGAATTGTAGAAACACTTACGTAATGTCACAAGATGATATATATGATGTTCACTGCAACTTTTTTTTTTTTTTTTTTTTTTAGCACAGCAAACAAAACAAAACAAAACAAAAAGAACTTGAAGCAAGCAAAGTCTCTGAACAGGAGTCAAATTACTCGGTCCTTGTAAAAAATAAAGAGGCTTGAAGTGGGAGTTCCTTGGTGGTCTAGTGGTTGGGGCTCAGCACTTTCACCACTGCATCCTGGGGTTCAATCCCGATTGGGGTCTTGAAATCCCATGTTATGCCTCTACATGCTGTGGCTATAAATACTATATATATAAAAAAAGAGACTCAAAGAGAGATAAACAAAGCAGGAATTAAGTAGCACAACCAGTTCTAGGTTAGCACTCAAACTGCAGAAAAGTGGACTTACTGCTGAAAGAATTACTGCACCCTGATTTTTATCTCTCCTGACCAGGAACTCAGGTGCCTGAGCCAATGGTAACGTGGGAACATGGGTAACTTTTTTCTTTGTGTTTTTCGGGGTCCCTTCAGTTTTCTGTCATGAGCGTGGATTCCCTTTTAATGCCATTGTGTAGGACCAACATGAAAAGAACACGCCCGGATTTTATAAATTCCTCTCCATGCAGAAACATTCTTCTGTTTGTCCACAGGAGGGCAGCATAAGCACAGTCAGCAGGAACAGCAGCAAGGTACTGGGTCTGAAGTTGAAGGCTGCTGAAAGTTCTGTGGTTTATTTTGACGGAAATGGTTACACAAATTATTCACTAGATTGTTCATTTTTTGAATAAATGACTATATTTATTGGGAAAACTGATGTACACAAGTCACCTATAATCAGGGACACTCTGGCATTTATTTCACATTTATACATGGGATAAAAATAGGAAGATACACTGTGGGTGTGTGCATGCGCATGTGTGTGTCTTTCTAGGGCGGCACCCAAGGATTATGGAATTTCCCAGGCTAGGGGCTGAATCAGAGGTGCAGCTGCCGTCCTACGCCACAGCCACAGCCACAGCCACAGCCACAGTAATGCAGGATCCAAGTCCCATCTGCAACCTACACCACAGCTCACGGCAATGCCAGTTCTTTATCCCACCAAGTGAGGCCAGCAATTGAACCGACATCCTCATGGATACTAGTTGGGTTTGTTACCGCTGAGGAGCCACAATGGGAACTCCAGGAGCTACATGACTTTAAACAAAGC
This sequence comes from Sus scrofa, assembly GCF_054392235.1. Taxonomy (NCBI): domain Eukaryota; kingdom Metazoa; phylum Chordata; class Mammalia; order Artiodactyla; family Suidae; genus Sus; species Sus scrofa. The sequence goes on from NC_139401.1 coordinate 10,078,011, forward strand.
GTGAGCCCCTCATACAATTGTTTCTAAACCACTTTTCACCTCAGTGTCTTTTGAGCATTTCCCTGTTTCCATAAGTTCTCTGCCAGGGCAGATTTTATTTATTTTATTTTATTTTATTTATTTATTTTTGTCTTTTCGCCATTTCTTGGGCTGCTCCCCGCAGCATATAGGAGGTTCCCAGGCTAGGGGTCTAATCAAAGCTGTAGCCACCAGCCTACGCCAGAGCCACAGCAACGTGGGATCCAAGCCGCGTCTGCGACCTACACCACAGCTCCCGGCAACGCTGGATCATTAACCCACTGAGCACGGGCAGGGATCGAACCGGCAACCTTATGGTTCCTAGTTGGATTCGTTAACCACTGAGCCACGACGGGAACTCCCCAGGGCAGACTTTAAAGGCAGCCTCGTGCCCCAGCCTCTGAACTCACTGGACTGTGCTTACCTGATTGAAATTGGTCATTTAGGTGGTTTATACTGTCTTTAAAGCATAAAAGATATTCCCACATATAAAATATACATGGAAAACCACATCATCTCACCCAATCCATCACTAGTCAACTTTGATAGATGTCACTTAACGTTCTGATTGGGATTTACCCCTGTGGATTGAGACCCAGTTAATGGTAATTGCTCTAAGATATTATAATTTCAAGCTAGAAATTATTAACATTTTTTACCGATTTACTAAGACATTTATTTCATTGATTAGCATTTGGGTGGTTTCTACTAATTGAGAATTGCTGCTCCTGCGATGGGGCTGTTTGTTTTTTTCTCTAGAGGCTGAATCTAGAGAAAAAAATGAGTTGGGGATTGTGGGAGAGGAGCGCAGGTTAGAAAGGCTGATCCCCTTCAGCTCCACTGGCTACTGCTGACTCGCCCTCCTGAATCACGGTTTAGAATCCAGCCGCTGATGAAGGAGTCCGTTTCCTCTTGGCCTCCTTGTGGTAGGAGGCGTGGCTTTCCAAGCCACTTTATTCAGTCACATCTACCTTCAAGGAACACTTGCCTCTTTAGGAGTAAAACACTAATGGAGTTTATCCTGGCCTTAGTGTGGTGGGGCTTTAACAAATGACAGATGCTCCTGCCTCGGCCCCAGCAAAATACCCGCTCCGTGGACCCTGCAGTCCCCAGTAGTGAATCACTGCACTAGAGGAATTCCCTGAAAAGAAGGAACCAGACTCAGAAACTCATCATTACCACTGATATGAAAGATTATTCCTGAAGTACGTTATACACGGGAGTATTACTCAGCCAGAAAAAAGAACAAAATTATGCCATTTGCAGCAATATGGATGAACCTACAGATGATCATACTAAGTGAAGTCAGAGAAAGACAAATACCACAGGAGATCACTAATATGTGGACTCTAATAAAAATGATACAAAATAACTTATTCAGAAAACAGAAACAGACTGAAAGATATTGAAAGGAAAATTAGGGTTACCAAAGGGGAAATGTTGGGGTGAGTGATAAATTGGGAGGTTGGGACCGGCATATACACAATCGCTAAGGAACAAAGATCAGAGTTCCCATGGTGCTGCAGTGGACAAAAATCCGACTACTTATCCATGAGAATGTGAGTGTGATCCCTGGGCTCACTTGGTGGGTCAGGGATCCGATACTGCTGTGAGCTGTGGCGTATGCCACAGATGCAGGTCAGATCCTGTGTTGCTCTGGCTGTGGTGTAGCCTGGCAACTCTGGCTCCAATTAAACCACTGGCCCTAAAAAGAAAACCAAAGGCCTACTGTACAGCACAGGGAACTCTACCCAATACACAGTGATGGCCTGCAGGGAAAAGAATCTGAAAACAAATGTGTCTATGCATATGCATAACTGACGCACTTTGTTGCACACCTGAAACTAACAACAGTGTAAGTCAACTCCACTCCCATCACATGGATTGTTTTTGTCTTTTGTCTTTCTTAGGGCCACACCCGCGCCTCATGGAGGTTCCCAGGCTAGGGGTCCAATCGGAGCTGCTGCTGCCGGCCTACGCCACGGCCACAGCAACACGGGATCCGAGCTGCATCTGCAACCTACACCACTTACACCACTGCTCACGACAACACCAGATCCTTAACCCATGGAGCAAGACCAGGGATCAAACCCGCAACCTCATGCTTCCTAGTCAGATTTGTTTCCACTGCGCCATTACAGGAACTCCCCTATCACACTGATTTTTAAGAACTGATGCAAAAGATCTTATTTACAAAACAGAAACAGACTCACAGATCTCTAACACAAACTAAAGGTTACAGAAGGGGAACAGTGGTGGGAGGGACAAACGAGGAGTTTGAGATTTACATACAGACGCTACTGGATGCAAAAGAGCTAACTAACAAAGACCTTCTATATACCATGAGGAACTCTAGTCAATATTGTGTAATACTCTATGTGGGGGAAAAAAAATCTAAAAAATATATATGTGTGTATATTTCCACGGAATCACGGTGCTCTACATCTGAAAGACAACATTATTATAAATCAACTCTATTCCAATAAACATAGATGAAAATTAAAAATTAAAAAATGAATAAAAAGGGACTGTTTTAGAAGTTCTAGCCAGGGTGACCCAAGTAAAAAGTCAGAGGAAAATAGGTATAATTATCCTAGAGAGGCACAGAAATTAGTGTTCAACCAAATTACTCCTACACCTGAAAAAGGCCACTTCCAGCTCAGCAGAAGATCAGTTACGCAGCTGGATGCTAAATAAACAAAAATCAACCACCTTTCTAGGTCAATTTGACAATATCTAGTACATTTACCAATGCATGGAGTCCTGGAGCAAGAAGCTGTTTGGAATTTACACTGTAGAAATATTCATGTCATTTCACCAAGATCATATATACGATGTTCACTGCAACGTTTTATTTTTGTTGTTGTTTTTAGCATGGCAAACAAAACAAAAACAAAAGAAAGAACATGAAGCAAGCTAAGTCTCTGAACAGGGATCCAATTACGAGGCACTTGTAAAAATGAAGAGGCTTGAAGAGAGATTAAACAAAGCAGGAATCAAGCAGCACAACCAAGTTCTAGATTAGCCCTCAAAGAGCAGAGAAGTTGACTTACTGCTGAAAGAACCACTGCACCCTGATCACGAATCTCCCCTGCCCAGAAACTCAGGCTCCTGAGCCAATGGTAAAGTGAGACTATGGGTGACTCTGTTCTCTCTTTATATTTTTGGGATCCTTTTAGTTTTCTATAATGAGCATGTCTTCTTTTAAATGAAGTTGTGCAGTATCCACATGTAAAGAACACGCCTGGATTTTACAAATTACTCTACAGGCAGGCGCATTCTTCTATTTCTCCACAGGAGGGCAGCATACGCACAGTCAACTGGCAGGACCAAGCTTTTCAAGGAGTTGGGTCTGAAACTGAAGGCTGCTGTTCAGTGGTTGATGCTGACATGCTGCTTGCCCAAATCGTTCATTAGACTATTTCCCAGAAAAATAACTATATAGTCATTTGAAAAAATTGATATATAGGAGAAAAGACAAGTCACCTATGACCAGGGCAATCTGCCATTTATGCTCATTTTTATACATGGGATGGTTGTGTTACATCCTCCGTTTGGTTTTCCCTCTCCAGTTTCTATATACAGAATCACACTCAGGAGCGAGGAGGGAAGACCCCAGAAGCCTCATGACAGCAACCTCCTAACTCAGGGCTCCTCTGCTCTGCTGCGTGCCCCACACATGCAGGTGGACAGCACCCTGGTCATGTGGCCCTGTGGGACCTAGGCAGCCGCTCTCAAGTACAGACCCTGTCCTGGTTGCTGCTTTGGCTGCAATGCAGTCTGTGTCTCCAGGGCTCGGGTGCCTCAGCCAGGACGTGTCCATCATACCCTGGCAGGCGGACCCCTTAGGCTGCAGGAGGAAGCACACACAGAGCCTTCGCAGTTTGGGATGGGACAGGAGTGAGCAGAGCCCAGCTCAAGCCGGCTGTCCTCCCAGGAACTAAGCTCTGGTGCAGGCGGGAGCCAGGGCCCTCAGCACACCCCCTGCCTTCAACTCTCCCCTGGGAGGCCTGCCTGGAACCAGGGGGTTTGGAGGGCCCACCTCGGCCATCCTGCTCCCGAGGGAATGGGGGATGGTGGGACCAGACAGGGCCCAGGAAGGCCATCGGGCACTGTGCATGGTTTGTGCTCTGTTCAGGTCTTCTCTCACCACGAGCCTTGTCTCTCCCTCCATAAGCTCGGTCTGTGTGATAGTGATGTCTTGCTGTGTGTTCAGACTTGCTTTGAACATTCCTAACGAGGCAGAAGCTCAGACCCTCCGTCATGGGGAGTTGCTTCCCAGAGCAAGAGAAGGAGCTGGCTTTCCCTTCCCGAAACACGCCCAGTACCTGACCAACATCTGGGTTCCCTCGGGTACCAAGGAGGCTGAGGGAGGCTGGGGAGGCAAGCCCAAGCCTTCACTACAGGGGAGACCAAACGAAAGCAAACGCTCACAACTCAACAGGGGAAACCGCACCGTCCAACCGGGAAGCAGGCAGGCGACACCAAGAGACATTTCACTCAAGAGGACAGACCGATGACAAACACATGGAATGACCGGCAACGTCACTGGCCGTGTGGGAAACACAAAGGAAAACCACAAGGACATGGCATCACACACCTGCTACAAAGGCCGAGATGAAAAACAAAACCCTGACAGCGCCAAGTGCTCAGGAGGATGCGGAGAAACCCGACCTTCCGACCATGAGGAGGAGGAAACGAGAAAGGCACAGCCCCTGCAGAAGATGCTCTGGCGGGGTCTTAAAAACCTGACCATACACTCACCGTGTGCCCAGCAGCCCCAGCCTGGGGGGTCCCGAACCAGGCTGGTTTGCCCGACGACGCGCAGGAAAGCAAAACGCTGAGACGCCGAGGATCGCAGTCAACACAGGGGTCCCTCCCAAAGCAGCCAAGCCAGGAGACAGGAAAACCGGCGTCAGACCCACCTCCCCAGAGGCACGGGGGTAAGGGATCAAGCAGCAGCGCGTTCTGAACCGTTGGAGCGCGGGGAGCGCGGAGTCCAGAGCGATGATGGGAAAAGGTGTGGGACCCCTCGTCGTGCGCAGACGTAACTAAGCTACAGGCCCTGCAAGGGCCAAAGGGCCCTCGCGCATGCCCAGTTGCAGGGGCCAGGACCCTCTCCCACCTGAATTAAGCAGCTCAGCTCTAACTAGACACAGCTGACTCCGAGTCCTGGCCAACGACTCAGGCAAACCCCTTTTTGCTGAGGCTCCCTGCTGCCTGGGGAACATGCAAGGCTGTCTGAGCCACAATTAAAACGACCTGGATCGCTGAAGGCAGGTTACAGGGGAAGGGGAGTTAAGGCACAGTTACCCACAGGTTCCTGGACATTGATCCCAGAGAAAGGAAAACTTAGCTCCACCTAAAAACTGAACACACCCAAACTATTCTCTGACCTATGCAGAGTTAAACTCTACTACATTGATACCATGGACTGTGACTTAGCAGTGAAATCAGCAACAGCCAAAATGAACACGCCTGGATTCTCGACTTTCCTCTCCAAGCAGAAGCATTCTTCGGTTTGTCCACAGGAGGGCAGCATGAGCACTGTCAAGAGCAAAAGCAATTTCAAGGTTCTGAAGGCTGCTGTTCAGTGGATGATTCTGACATACTTCCTGCACAAATTACTCAAGAGATTGTTTACTTTTCAAATAAATGACTATCTATTCATTGTAAAAACTGATAGAGAGGAGAATGGACAGGTCACCTACAATCAGGGACAATCTGGCATTTATCTTCACCTGTATATATGTGATGCAAAGAGGTAGCTACATTTTTGTGTGTGTTTGTGTGGGTCTTTTTAGGGCCACACCTGCTGCATATGGAAGTTCTAGGCCGGAGCTCGAATTGAAGCTATAGCTGCCGGTCTATACCATAGCCACAGCCACTCCAGATCGGAGCCGCATCTGAAGACTTCACAACAGCTTATGGAAGTGCCAGGTCCTTAACCTACTGTGCCTGGCCAGGATTGAACCCAAGTCCTGGACCTCACAAGATGCCCCAAATCCCATTGTGCCACAGCAGGTGATTCCACAATCAGTTTTAGAACATGTATTTTTTTTTCTAAAGTGTAGCTGATTTACACTACTGTGTAAGTTTCAGGTGTACAGCAATGTATTCAGTTACACACATATATGTATATATTATTAATCTTTTAAATTCTTTTCCATTCTGGATTGTTGTAAGAAATGGAATAGTGCTCTCTGTGCCAGGCATCACATCCTTGTTGTTTATTGGATAAGGCGTAGTGTCTGTTCATCCCACAATCCTAATTCCCCTCCCTTTTTTTGCCCTTTGTTGACCATAGGATTTTTTTTCTGTCTGTGAGTCTGTCAGAGACACAGACTGCATTCCAGCCAAAGCAGCAGCCAGGGACATGTCTGGACTTGACGGCAGCTGCCTGGTTCCCAGAGGTCCAAGTGACCAGGGTGCTGTCCACCTGCCCGTGTAGGGGACCGAACAGAGCAGAGCAGCCCTGAGTTAGGAGGTGGCTGTCATCAGGCTGCTGGGGTCCGCCCTCCTCCCTCCTGAGGGTGAGGTGGTATCTCGAAACTGGAGGGAGAAAACCAAACGGAGGACCTCACACAACCATCCCATCAAGGTTCCCCCTGGGCTCCAGACACCAAAGAAATGGAAAAACCAGACTCCATCAGGGAGGATCAGTTAAACCTCAAAAGAAACAGAGCCAAAAGGACTGTTACAATTCACACTCAAGGACCTAAATGCTCCTTCCCTTTCCCAAGCCCTCATCCCTCTTTTGTTTAGGTCAGCATGGTCAAATGACATCTTAGGCCGGGACATGCGGCTGCCATTGAAAACCACCCTGTCAGAGAACTTAGGGAGACAGGGAAATTCTCAAGTGACTTTTGTTGTGAAAGGCAGATTAGGACGCAATTGTATGAGGGGCACACACTTTGCTGCCACTTCTCATCACATGGATAAATGTGAAGGTAAATGTCAGATTATTCTTCAGTATAGGTGACTTTTCTCCTCAGTATAACGTTTTACAAAGTATATTAATTTACCCGAAAAAAATAAACCATCTCATCAATACTTTGTGCAAGCAGCCTGTCAAAATCAACCACTCAACAATAGCCTTCATTTCAGACCTGGTACCTTGTAATTGTCCCTGCTATTGACGGTGCTCATGCTGCCCTCCTGTGGACAAACAGAAGAATGCTTCTGCATGGAGAGGAATGTAGAGAATCCAGGCGAGTTCTTTACTTGGTGGTCCTACACAACCTCATTCCAAAGGAATACACGCTTGGAGTTCTTTCCTGGCTCAGTGGTCACGAACCTGACTAGCAGGCATGAGGAGGTGGGTTCGGTCCCTGGCCCCACTCAGTGGGTTCATGATCTGGGATTGCCTTGAGCTGAGGGGTAGGTAACAGACACAGTTGGGATCCCCTGTGGCTGGGGCTGCGGCACAGGCCTGCAGCTGCAGCTCTGATTTGACCCCTTCCCTGGGAACGTCCGTGTGTCACAGGGGCAGCCCTAAAAAGACAGCAATAACAAATAAACACCACCCTGTCTGAAGGGCAAACGGGCAACACTCAGGGGACATTTGACGTGAAAGGTAGATGAGGTTATATTTGCACTGGGGGCACAGACTTTGTTGAAAGCCATGTAGATTCTTTTCAGCCCCTGTGTAAATAGGAAGATCCATGCCAGATTGTCCCTGGTGACAGCTGACTTCTGTTTTCTCCTCTGTATCGGTGTTTACAATGTATGTAGAGGCATTTATCTGAAATAGGAACACGCTCAAGAATAATGTGCACAAGCAGCAAGACAGTATCAGCCTCTGAACAGCAGCCTTCCAGGTCAGACCCAATACTGGAAGCTGTTCTGGCCTTCACTGGGCTTATGCTGCCCTCCTGTGGACAAATAGGAGAATGCGTCTGCTTGCAGAGTAATTGACAAATGGCAGCATGTTTTTTTGCAAGTTCTTTAGGCATTCTTTCCAAGGGCATTAAACATTAATCCTTGCTCACGATAGAAAGCTGAAAGGACCCCGGAAACTACAAAGAAAGAGAAAAGTTACCCAGCAGCTCCGTTTCCCATTGGCTCAGGAGCCTGAGTTCCTGGGCAGCGGAGATAAAAGATGAGGGTGCAGGCATTCTTTCAGCATCCAGTCAGCTTTTCTGCTGTGAGAGGGCTCACCTAGACAGACCTTGCTTTTGCCTTTTCATTCCTGCTTTGTCTATCTCTTTTCAAGCGTCTTCATGTTTACAAGGACCTCGTAATTTGACTCCTCTTCAGACACTTTGCTTGTTTTCTGTTCTTTCTTTTGTGTGTTGCTTTTGTTGTGTTTGCTGTGATGAAAATAAATGTGGCCATGAACATCACGGGTTATCTTGGAGAATTTACAAAAAACGTCTACAATGTCAGCTCCAACCAGAGTCTTTCTCAAGGACTCTACGTCTTTATGAATCTACGAGAGGGTGTCACATTGTGCCCAGACATTTGGTGGATATTTGTGTAGTTTGGATCCAGCCGCATAACTGAATCGGCTGCTGGGCTGGAGGGGGCCTTTCTTAGCTGTAGAAACACTTGAGCTGAACCCTGATGTCCATGCCTCTCTAGGACAGGTAGACCTCATTGCTTTGACTCCTGACTAGCGTCATCCTGGCTACAACTTCCAGAACAATCTTTTTAAAATTTATTTTTCATTTGTATCAGCTTAAAGGTATTGGAAGAGAGTTGATTTATAACAATGTTGTCTTAATTTCAGATTTAAGCACAGGGATTCTGTTTACATACACATCTCTAAAAATTCTTTTTACATTATTTTCCCATATAGCTTGTTACACAACATTGAGTAGGGTTTCTTGTGCACTACAGCAGGTCCTTGCTAGGTGTGTGTGTGTGTGTCTCCTTGTTCGGACTGCAACTGTGGCGTATGGAAGTTCCCAGGCTAAGAGCTGAGGAGCCACAGCTGCCCGCTTAAGCCACAGCTCCAGCCACACCAGATCCAAGCCACATCTTGAAGTTCACCACAGCTCATGGCAATCCTGGATCCCCGACACACTGAGCGAGGCCAGGCATCAAACCTACATCCTCATGGATGCTAGAGGGAACGTTTCCAAGGAGCCCCAGGGGATCCCCCCACCATAGTTGTCGATGTGAAATAGAGTAGTGCGTATATCTTCATCCCAAACCCCTCATTTCTCCCGTCCACCACGTTTCCCCATTGTAAGCCATTACCTTGATTTGGAGATCTGTGAGTCATCTTCTGTTTTGTCAATAAGTCCTTTTGTATCAGTTTCTAAAAACCAATGTTCTTGGAGTCGAGTGGATTTATTACAATGTTGTGTGAGTTTTAGATGTGCCACAAAGGGAGTCAGGTATACATAGGCATGTGCACATTTGTTTTCAGATGCTTTTCCCATATAGGCCATCCCCCTGTATTGGCTGTACACTGGGTCTTTGTGACTCAATCGGTTGTGTATATTCAAGTGCATATGTGCCAATCCCAACCTCCCAATGTATCCCTCCCCCGAGTGTTTCCCCTTTAGTGACCCTAAGTTTGGTTTTGAGAACGTCGAGTCTGTTTCTGTCTTGGGAAGAAGACCTTCTGTATCATTTTTCATGACAGTCCCCATGACTGGTGATGTCACGTGGTTCTTTGTCTTAGATGTTCTTCCCATAGTGTGATGATCCACTTGTATCACTTTCATCAGATTCCACATGCAAGTGATATCATCTGGTTTTGGTCTTTCTCTGAGCTACGTCACTGAGTATGATCATCTCCAGGTTCATCCATGTGGCTGAAAATGTCAATCTTTGGTTCCTTTTTCTGGTTGAGGAATATGTCATTGTCTAAGTTACTTCAGGAACAATCGTATGGTACAAATAGTAATGAAGAAGTTTAGAGTGTGGTCCTTTCTCTCAGGGAGTGCCTTCAGTGTCGTGATCCCCTAGAGGGGACGGCAAGGTCCATGGATGCAGTGGGTTCCTGGGGCTGAGGGGGGAGCACCTGTCATTTGTGAAAGGCCCACAGGCGATTCAGAAATGGCCCCACCACACAAAGGCTAGGAAGCAGTCCATTAGAGGTTACGCTTCAAGAGTTCAGTGTTCCTTGAAGATAGATGTTATTGAATAACATGGCTTTTAAAGCCTCGCCTCCGACCACAGTGAAGCTGTCACAAGTAGAGATGATACTGCGGTTCATCGCTACTCAAAGTAGTGATGCACAGGGTGGTGTGATGTAGCTTTTCATGTATATCGTATGCATGGGAAAGCTCTTCCACTTTCAAGGCCACTGAACCACTGAAATGAGCGATTTAAACCAGGTCAGCACCATACAGTGAGTTCACAGGCTGGGAGACGAGCGAGCTGCCTTTTAAATCCGCGCTGTCAGAGAACGTAGGGACACAGGGAAATGCTCAAGAGAATTTTGATATGAATGGTAGATTAAGACACAATTGTATGAGGGGCCCACAATTTGTTTAACAACATGTACCTTCTGGAGTTGCCATTTGTGACCCAGTGGTAACAAACCAAGCTAGTATCTGTGAGGATATGGGTTCGATCCCTGGCCTCCCTCAGTGGGATAAGGATCCAGCGTTGCTGTGAGCTCTGGTGTAGGTCCCAGATGCAGCTTTGGTCCTGCATTTCACAGGCCATGGCTGTGGCTCCAAGAAAACAAAACAATAAAGGCTAAACACTAATGGACTTGGTCCTGGCCTTAGTGTGGTCGGGGTCATTTCCAAATTGCCTGTGGAGCTTTCACAAATGACAAGAGCTCCCCCATCAGCCCCAGCAAAGCACCCTGTCAATGACCGTGGCGTCCCCACTTGTCAATCACTGCATTAGAGGAATTCCCTGAAAAGAAGGAACCAGACTCAAAACTCATCATTACCACTGTTACATAAGAGTGTTCCAGAAGGACACATATATAAGGGAATAATACTCAGTCGTAAAAAGAACAAAAAAATTTACATTTGCAGCAATATAGAGGAAGCTATAGAGGATCACAGTAGGCGAATCAGACAAAGACAAAAATGTATAGCTTCTATGTGCACTCTAATTACAAGGGGATATGAAGTTGCTAAATTGCTAAACAGCTTCTACACCTAACAAAAGCCCACGTCCAGCCCAGCAGAAATTTCAATTACGCAGCTGGATATGAACTACACACAAATCCACCACTCTTCTAGGTACAACTGCACAAGATCTAGTATATGTATAAATGCATGGAGTCCTCGAGCAAGATTCTGTTTGGAAGTCACACTGTAGAAATCTTTATGTAATTTCACCAAGATGATGTCTACGATGTTCATTGCAATATATATATGTACATTTTTTAGCACAGCAAACAAAACTAAAACAGAAGAGAAGAACTTGGAACAAGCAAAGTCTCTCAACAGGGATCCAACTACTAGGTACCTGTAGAAATAAAGAGGCTCAAAGAGAGATCAACAAAGCAGCAATCAAGCAGCACAACCACCGTCTAGGTTCGCACTCAAAGAGCAGAAATCTTGACTTACTACTGAAAGAATGCCTGCACCCTGATCCTTGATCTCCCCTGCCCAGGAACACAGGTACCTAAGCCAATGGCACAGGGAGATGATGGCTAACTTTCTTCTTTCTGTGTATTTTTCGGGGTCTTTTCAGTTTTCTATCATGAGCATGGGTTAATTTTTAATGCAGTTGTGTACTATCAACATGGAAAGAACCGCCTGGATTCTATAAATTCCTCTCCATGCAGACGCATTCTTCTACGTCTCCACACGAGGGCAGCGGAAGCTCAGTCAATACTGGGAACAATGGCAAGGTCCTGGGTCGGAAATCCAAGGCTGCTGTTCAGAGGTTGATTTGGACATGCTGCTCGCAGAAATTATTCATTAGTTTGTTTCTTTGCCATACCAATGAATAGACATTCACTGTAAATCTGCTCTAGAGGAGAAAAGACAAGTCTCATATAATCAGGGACAATCCAGCATTTATCTTCCTATTTACACATGGGCTGAAAAGAGGAAGCTACATGGTTTTAAGCAAAGTGTGTGCCCCTCAGACAACTGTGTCTTAATCGACCTTTCACATCCAATGTCTCTTGAGCATTTCCTGTTTCCCTCATTTCTCTGAGAGGGAGCTTTTTGTTCATTTCATTGTCTCTTCAAGGCCCCACTCAGCATGTGTGGAAATTTCCAGTATAGTGGGTCAAATCAGAGCTACAGATGCAGGCCTCCACCACAGCCACACCAGCTCCACATCCCAGCCGTGTCTAAAACCTACACCACAGCTCAAGGCAATGCCGGATCCTCACCCCACTGAGCGGGGCCAGGGATTGAACCTCTGTCCTCATGCATATTACTCTGGCTTGTTCACCACTGAGCCACAATGGGAAATCCAGCATGTATCATTTATTTATTTTTGTCTTTTTAGAGCTGCACCCTTGGCATATGTAAGTTCCAAGGCTAGGGGTCGAATCGGAGCTGGAGCTGCCTGGCAGCCTATATCCCAGCCTCAGCTACGCAGAATGCGATCCACATCTGCCGACTACACCCCAGCTTATGGCAACACCAGATCCTAAACCCATTGAGCAAGCACAGAGATTCAAACGTTTCCTCAGAGATGCAGTGTCGGGGTCTTTATCCAGTGAGCCACAATGGGAACTTCCTTAGTTGTTCATGAAGATAATTGGAATTGCTGTGTGATGTCCCATTAGAAGGATATAAAGTGGGTAACTGTACATATTCTCTAAGCGGGTCCCCCGTCCCACCACGCTTTGTCCCACTTGTAACAGAGTGATAAGTTCAGTGGGCATGTGTTTCACTGACGTCTCTGCACATCCCTCTGCTCCCTTCCTTGAAAGACAGTGAGCAAAGGATATCCCTGGAGTTTCACCTTGTATGTAAAATCGAGTCCTCTGGGATGGCTAGGTGACAGACAGAAGCCCCATGGGAAGCTGGCCCCATCTGAGCAGGCCAGTCTCTCACAAATGAGGAGTGATCTTACCCGGTCCATCCTACCTGACTCATGGTACCGTGTGTACCCAAGACTCAAGTGGAAGGAGGTCATTCCCCGTGAAACAGGGTATCTCTGCTAATGTGTTCCTCATCAGTGGTCTTTCACAATTAAGTCTCCTCTCTGTGGCTGCCTCGTCTGCCAACCCTGCATGTGCATATTGCCACTGCTTCAGAAATGGCATTAACTCCAGGTGAGATGGGTTAGGTACCATTTCTGGGAGACAAGAGAAAGGGATTAGGGGGCATGTCTGAAACGTTCACAAAGATCTAAAAAAAATGGACTCGTGCTCCATTTGTTTGTATTTCAGAATAAAAAAAGCTGAGAGTCGAATAGGAGCCCAGAGGAAGAAAGGAAACCCAAGGTCATTGCCTGATCAAGAGGAGAAGGCCCGCTGCTGTGGAGTCCGTGACCTAACAACTAGGAACGCTGGGGGTACGGACAATGGGAGGAGAATGTGGTATCAGCAGAAGGCTGAGGACAGGACCTGGGACTCAAAGGCCAGGTTCACAGTGTGGCTGAGAACTCAGCTCTGTCCATACTGAGGAGCCAGGCGCCGAGAGGAGATGTCAGACGGGGGACCTGAGATCCATGGCAAGTGTTCCTTGCCAAGCGGGCCTTCCTTCACCCCAGACGCTCCTTCCTCTGGAGGTGGGTTAGTAGAGGTTCAACCTACTTTGTTCTCCATGTCTGTTTTGGGGTGGATAAATAGATAAAGTTCATCATTTACCTTTTAAAACACACTGCTCAGTGGCATTAGGAACATTCACGATGTCGCCCAGCCGGCAACAGCATCCATCTCCCTAAAGGAAAACCTTTCTCTCAGATGAACACTAACTACCCATGTCTCCCTCTCCCAGGCCCTGGTAACACTAACTACCCAGGCCTACCTCCTCCAGGCCTTGGGCTAAATGCCCATTCCTCCCTCCCTGGGATATGAATCTGACCCCTCGAGGTTCTGAATGTAAGTGGGAGCATATGCTATTTGTCTCTCTCTGTAATGGGCTTATTTCCCTCAGCAGAACTAGTCTTTAAGGCTCATCCCTACTGCAGCCTGGGACAGAATCTCCTTCCATTCTAAGACTGAAAAGTACTCCACTGAATGGAGAGACCACACTTTGTCTATCCCTTCATCCATGGATGGAGATTTGGGTGCTTTCATGTCTCCCTCTCAGGAATCAGGCTGATATGAGCATGGGTGCACAAGAAGCTGTTCAAGTCCCTGCCTTTCCTGTTGTGTAGAAATAGCCAGAAGAGAAACTGCTGGATCATTCGGTAAGTCTAGGTTTTCTGAGGAATGATTGTACTTCACGGTGGCTGTACCAGTTTCTCATCCCACCAGCAAAGCTCAAGGGTCCCCGTTGCTCCACATCATGGCCAACACTTGCTATTTCCCGTTTTGATTTATTTTGTCTTATATTAGCCAGCCTCTTGAGTTTAGGTTGTATTTTGTTGGGTCTAAGATCTTTTTCACCAGGTCAAGTGAAAAGAAAACAGAAGACTCTGACACAGATACCGAAGATAAAGAGACCAATGCAACCGTTCATGTAACTAGAACTCAACCTGTAAAACACAGTCCTTTGTTTTCCTCACATTTGGCTTTTCCTTCTATGGCTATTGAGCTACTTCCCTGGGCCAGGCTTGGGCTCCTCTCACATCTGCTAAGGGTCATGTTGAATGAATTACTTTTATGCCCACAACATACAAGTGTATTTACACACCAGAATCCGCCATCCATGGCTTCACTTGAATGAAGTCTTTTTTCTTCTTTCATAAAATCAGGCCCATGACCAATATCTACTGAAAGGCCAAATATCCGTAAAAGAAACAGTCCGAGGTTGTGAACACAGTGTTGAGCAAAAGAAGCCAGTCACACTCAGATGCCTACTGTGTGATTCCTGTCTTCAACAGCAGGCAGAGGTGAACTCTGTTTGGGCTGCATTCTGAGCTGGAAAATTCTCAGGACAAATAAGGAAGAGGTGATACTATGTCTCCTCAGCCGAGCACTGGCTGTGTGGGTACTGGCCCCGGGGTGACTCGCTGAGCTCTCTACTTAGATTAGGGGCTCTTTTCTATCAATATGTGTTTCTTCGTGATACAAATAGCTTTCCAAACCCATAACCCCTCTCAGCATATAGACGCCCCCCGCCCCCAGTTCATTTCATGTCCCTGATTATGTTATACAGACAAGTTCTTATAACAGATTCTGCTTCATATATTGTGACCATCTTTCTTCTGGTCACATTTTCCTTTTCATCACAAATTAGGATGGCCATCATCAAAAAGACTAAAAACATCCAAACGTTGGAGAAGATATGGAGAAACTGGGAGGGTCACCCATTGCTGGTCGGAATGTAAAATGGTGCAGCCACGCAGGGAAACAGTTTAGAGCTTTCTCAAAAGTTCAACTTCCACTTGTCATACGATCCACTCATCCCTGCCCTGGGTGTCCACATGCGAGACATGAGAACATGGGCCCAGCCAACGTTTTATTAAAGTCTGTTTATAGCAGCATTGTTCACAACAGCCAAAACTTGGAACCAATCCAAATGTCCAAACACTGAGGAATGAATCACCAAACGGTGGTCCAGCCATACAACTGAATGCTCCTCTGCAGGCCCAGCAACAAAGCACTCACATGCTCTGAAAAGGAAGGACCTTGAGAAGAGCCAGACACAACATCCCACACTGCGGACGCGCCATTACATTGTGAATGTTACAGAGCACCCTTGTGTGGAATGAGCATAAATGATGGTCACCAAGCCCTCTGGGGGGACTGGCAGTTGTTTCCCCATTTTTCCATAGTCCCCACAGTGCTGACCCTCTCTGCGACTAAATGTTTATGGCCAGTCTCGATGAGATATTTGCACAAATGCCCCAAAGTGGAACTGCCTGTTTGAAGGTCTTTGCACGTTAAGGCTTCAGTCCACAATGCCAGCTGGCCCCTCACATCTTTGAGTGGCCTGTGCCTCCACCCCCGCAGATGTCTCTGTTCCCAGGTAACAGCCCTTCCCTCCAGCATACCGCCTTCCTCTGAGCAAAGTACCTCCCTCTGAGCATAGCACTTCACTCTCAACAAAGGGCCTCCCTTTCAGGATAGTGCTTTCCCCGCTACTCGTACCCCCAGCATGGGGCTTGCCACCCAGAATAGCACCTCCCCTGCAGCTGAGAACCTCCCTCTCAGCAGAGCACTGCTCACCCCAGAGGTCTGTTCCAGGCACCAGGGGCCCAGTCTCCTGATGGATGCCCTGTGTTCCTTTGCAGTTCCCCTGGGAGCGCGGCCACCATGCCCTTGTTCAATGGAAGCCCTAAACGCCAGCTGGCAGGGTCATGGTGGCCACCATCGGATGGATCCTTGGCACCAGGTCCATGGGCCTGGCGGAGTGGCGAGTGTGGTATGTCAACAACACCTCGCTCTTACCCTCTGTCCTAGCCTGTGTGGGAGTGTGGAGAGCCTGCCCCTTCCATCACCTCAACGGCGTCAACAGGGCCAGCGGCTGCCACCATCACAACCACCACGATACTTACATCCCACTTGATATCCTTGTTGCCCAAAACTTCCTGATAGTTGTGAGCATTCTAGGGCTTTTCGGCAAAGCTGCCATCGTCTTTGCGCTTAGGAATGTGTACCTGAGAAGAGGGCAGAAGAACACCTGTAATCCATTTGCTGTTGCCGGAATGCTGAACATAGCTGCTGGTGTTTGGATCCTAGCTGCTGTGGTCTGGAACCACCAGTCTGTCAAGGACGCGCCACCTTCCTTCCCACCTTCTTTCAATGTACCCTTGAAGTCAGCGGGGCTGCTCTCGTGGCCTGTCTGGGTTCCTTTGCACTCTTGGTTGGTGGGCTGGTTGTCTTCCCTTACAAATACCCACTAGAGAGCCGAGACACAGAAAATTCCTCGTTGCATTGGCTTTCCAAATCCCACATTACCAGGCTTCATAGGACGGATTACATCAGGATGCTGTGTCACTGACTTGGAAGGACTCTAGGCCATGCCAAAGGTAATTTGGCCCCATAATGGCTGTTACCCTCTGTGGCTGCATTTGATTCACTCGTTGACTAGTCAAATACACAAAACCCCATTAAAAATCTTACCTACTTGCCAGCGGGTCTTATTGGATCTGCACTTTAATGACTGTCAAATAAATCATCCATATTCTCAACCTCGTGTGGACAAAGGTTTCAGAGAGTCTCACGTCTCCCTCTTAAACTTCTGCTAAAAACACCCAACCTTCTTTCCTACAGCCTGGTGATCACCTGTATCATGTCAGACTGTCCAAGATGTGCACAGGGAGAAGAGTACATGCAACCACTCCCCCACTTTACTACCAGACTCAAAAGGTAGCAAGATTCTGCCACACTAGCTTTATCTCTCCCTTCCCCTGTTTGGTTTTTTATTTATTTACTTATATTTTAGGGCCACACCTACAACATATGGAAGTTCCCACGCTAGGGGTCCAATCAGACCTGCAGTTGCCAGCCTACACCAGAGCCTATAGCAACCCCGGATCACGGGCACTATACTGGGTTCTTTACTTGCTCAGCCACACTGGGAACTCCTTCCCCTCTTGGAACCTCTTTTTCTTCTTCCAGGGGATTTTAAAGCAAACCCCAGGCATCAGGCTCCCTGATATCCCCCAACAGTGATTCAATATTACTAACAAATGGGCATTTCCTCACAGAGCCATATTCTACCTGAAAAACATTAAGAATCATTCCTGTGATCAAATACTTAGAAATGTTTAATGCCTCAAAAATAACTCTGTGCTTCTGTTTTTTTTTTTTGTTTTTGTTTTTGTTTTCCCCACACAAGGCACTAACACTGCCTCTCAGGTCTTCATGTAAAGCACTCTGCCTACTACACCCTCCCTGCCCTCTAAGAAAAGGACTCTGATTTGAAAGTGGCTCAACTGTCCTTGCATTAAAGGTGTTCCTTCTCCAGGTTTCACTTTCCTTAAGGGCCAAGAGCGAGCAGCAAGGGGAGTGCTTTATAGTCTACGTCAGCTCTTTGAGAGTATGTCAGAGGTAGCACCCTGTACTTCATCCTGAGTGCATGCCACCAGGCAGCACACATGACGAGTCCTTTATTCATGATGCTAAGATGGATGAATGGAGCACGAGAGAATAGCTGGATCCCTTTCCTACATTTCAGCACCCGTCCAGCTCGCCGTTTCATCTACTGATTACCTTTGCTTGAATCATTTCTTGCACTAAGGATTACAAGTGGTGACTTCATTATATGACCATTCTTGCCATGTTTGTTAGCTGGGATGCTTTTGTATAGAACTTTCCCTCCTCGGAGTTCCCGCCGTGTTCGATCCCTGGCCCAGTGCAGTGGGTTAGGGATCCAGTGTTCCCGCAGCTGCAGCCTAGATGGCAGCTGCGAATCAGATTTGATCCCTGGCCTTTGGCCAAAACAAAAACAAAGACAAAAACTTCCCCTCAGGAAGTATGGCCACTTAGTTACTAATCCAAAATAAAAAATAAAGGCTTCATTTCCCCCCTCATGTTGTTAAATTTCTAGAGAAATAACAAGAGAGGATGCCCTAAATAGATTTGGTGTTGACCAACGCATTTTTTAAAAAGTTTCCTCTGTCTCACCTTTCCATTTTTGAGTATCAGCCCTTGATTACAAATTCAAGATTGTGTCCATGTTTTTATTCTAGAAGTTGTCAGTTGCATTCCAAAGTCAGTGATTATCTCAGCTTCCAGAACTGTCAATATTTTAAGGTAACCACATTATCCCACCAAAAAATTCCACAAGTTCCTACTGCATTCAAATACCTAGTCAGTGTTCAAATTTCCCTAATTGTCTCATCAATGTTTTTCACCAAACTTGGGGGTTCCTACATATTCACAGTGTTTCACTTCATTGAACTCACCATTCTTTTTATGATCGAATTGTGCCCTCCCGGGCAATGGAGCCACAGGGACAACTGTCCCCTGATACTCTCTTGGCGGTGAGATTGTTTCTTAACGCACCCTTATCCCAGAAAATCTTAACCTACTGTTTACCTCAACTCTTCACTTAATAAAATTCATTCGATGAACATCATTTTCCTGAAGAGGAAAGTCATAGAGAAAACGACCTACCAATACAATTAACACCTACGTCTGTCAAATGCTAGATGTTGAGATGAAAGCATATTTACTCTACATCTAACTACCTTTTATACCAGTGGTTCTAACCTCTTGGAAAGGCTCTCCAGTCTAGTTCCCATATATACAAACTTTTGCACAGGTTCAGAACTGTCTTCATCTACTCATGGTTCTCATTTTCAAAAGAAATGACAATTTCCAAAAATGGATTTGCCGTTTCATGAACATGCTCATAATTCTCAGTTTATTTTTTAAACAAGTTAACTGCACTAGGTAAATACATACCTAGACTTGAAATTAAGTACAGATATAATCTGCTTAGGATCATTTCATTAACGAGCTGGGAGGGATAGGTTCTGCTTTTAAAGTTTAAGAAAAAAAATGCATGTTTAATAAGTGAAATCATGGCTAAAAGACATTTTCCTTTCAAGAAACATGACTAGAAAGCATGTTAATATTGGAAAGGTAGATAACCAAGAAGGCCCTACTGGACAGCACAGGGACCTATACTCAGTAGTCTGTAATAGCCGACAAGGGAGAAGAATCTGAAAAACGTATGTATCTAGACAGATAGATAGATAGACAGACAGACAATCTCCGAATCTCTTTGCTGTACACCTGAAACCAACACAACATTGTCAGTCAATTCTATACTTCCATTGCTAAAAAAAAATTTAAGACTTTCAAAAGGGGAGTTCCTGTCATGGATCAGCAAACAACAAATCTGACTATTCCCGTGACGACACAGGTTCCATCCCTGGCCTCACTCAGTGGGTTACGGATGCGGCGTTGCCATGAGCGGTGGTGTAGGTCACAGATGTGGCTCGGATCCCACGATGCTGTGGCTGTGGTGTAGGCAGGTGGCTGTAGCTCCCATTGTACCCCTAGCCTGGGAACCTCCATATGCAGTGGGTACAGCCCTAAAAAAAAAAAAAGACAAAGAAAGAAACAAAGAGATTTCAACGGGAAAGGTTTTACTGCAGAAAAACTATCTTGGGAGCAAAGCAAATTCTACATGCAGGAAGATCATGTAGCCATTATAGCGTCCAGAATCCTAAGACATGAAGCCTGTCAAGGGCCAGCAATCCGTTTCCATGTATGTTTCTTGAACCTCTTCCACTTCTGAGAGCTTGCTGTCATTTTGCTGAAGCTCATGAGTGGCTGAAAAAGAACATGGAAGTGTTTGGATCTCAGTTCTAGCTTATCTTCACTATTTCCTTTCCTATGTTTGAAAACAGTCCCAAGTCTTCTCCCAGAGCCTGTAGATCTTTTATGCTCATGCCTGTTTGGATGATGTCAAAATACTTGTGGAAAAGCACTGGATTCTTGCCTACTTTTTCCACACTTGTTTCTCCTGAAAAATCTGCATTCTGCATTGAATTACTTTTTTTTTTCATTTTTCCAGGTATGCTACATTCCTTTTTTAATTCTTTTTAGCAATGCACCCGCAGCATATGGAGGTTCCAGGGCTAGGGGTCAAATCCAAGCTACAGCTGCTGGCCTACACCACAGCCACAGCCACGTGGGATCCGTGCTGCATCTGCAACCTCCACCACAGCTCATGGCAATGCCCGATCCTTAACCCACCGCATGAGGCCAGGGATGGAACCCACATTCTCATGGATCCTAGTCAGGTTTGTTAAGTGCTGAGCCATGAAGGAAACTCCACACTGTTTATCTTAATAAATTTTTTCCTAACTTTCCAATTCTCTGAGATTTATATATCAGCAAATTTTTGCCCACTGAAAATCCACGTGCTGACAGTGTACTCAACATGCACCGCTTCTCTTCCACATCCTGGAACCCAGAATGGCTCTTCACTAACCAATTCTCTGACCATGCCCATCCATTACGTAATGCTTCCTGGAGTTCCCTGGTGGCTCAGTGGGTTAAGGACCTGGTGTTGTCACTGCCAGGGTGCGAGTTCAATCCCTGGTCCAAGAACTGATGCATGCAGAGAGAACGTGCTTCCTATGATCCACAGTCAGTCTACATCTCCATGGCCTATGCAGCGGAAGTGGTGGGGGTTCCCCTTAGACGTTTTTGTTTTGTTAGTACAGATACTTTGACAAAAAATCATAATTTAATAATCATTTGTAAATATAATTCATACACCGTAAAATGCACCCTCTCACATGTCCCAGTGGTTGAGTATATACACATGGGGGTACAGCCTTTACAACTCTCTTAAGACATATCATCAGGACAAAAGGAAACCCCATGAGCAGTCTCTATTCGTCTCTGAGGCTTTCTTGCTTGTCACTCAAGAGGATGCAGCAGGTGCATCTTGTACATGTCAGACCAATGACCTTCAATCAGCCAGGCCATTCCTTCAGGGAACCCTAGACATGAGCATGGAATTTAGAAACCACAATTTGGGCCCTGGTGCTGCTTGTTCCACTGGGCTGTCATATCTACTGTGACAACTGCTTCAGTGACTAGAAGTAGGAAACATACAATTTCAAGAAGAAAAAAAACTGGAGTTCCTGTCGTGGCACTGTGGGTTAAGAATCCAACTGCAGCAGCTCAGGTGGCTGCAGAGATGTGCGTTCGGTCCCCAGCCCAGCACAGTGGGTTAAGGGATCCCGTATATCCACAGCTGTGGCAGCTCGGATTCAAGCCCTGGCCCAGGAACTTCTCTAGGCTGTGGCATGGTCGTTAAAAAAAAGAAGACAAAATCAAACTTTTTTTTTTCTTTTTACGGCCATACCTGTGGCATATGGAAGCTCCAGGCTAAGGGCTGAATCAGAGATGCAGCTCAACCTGAGTCCACTTATGCCACAGCCACAGCAACACCGGATCTGAGCCACTTCTGCGACCTGCTCTGCAGATTAGGGCACCACCAGATCCTTAACCCAGTGAGCAACAGAGACAAGGTTGGGTCTGAACCTACTAAACCACAATGGGCACTCCGATAAAACACCTTTCTTTATTTAAAAGGCCTAAAAAAGGACACTTCCAGTCCAACAGAAACTTCAGCCATGCAGCTCGATACTAACTACACGAAAATCCACCACCTCTCTTGTACCTACAGTAGGGACTTAGCAATCAGAATCCAAACAGTCCTCGCATAAAAACAGCCAGCTCTCCACTCCCTGGCAGTGAGCTCCATATGTATGAAAAGGGCGGAGACCTGTGTGAGGAAACCCCCCACTTTCCTAAGAGCCAAAAACGAGAGATGGACACAGTCCATCCTCCAGGGTGGGGAGGCTCAAAGTCACAGAGTCTTTGAATTTTCTGGGTTCATGTGTTGGCTTCACCTGATTTGAAGCACAGTGCTTACAATACAACAGTAAATGGAAAAAAAGGGGGAGTTAAAAACCCCATACATATCAAGATTGGTGTGTAAAGTATATATACAAAGAATACCTCTATAAAAAACACGGCTGGCAGGTTGAGGTTGTGCTTGCTGAAACACTCAAGGAGACACCTGCTTATGTAGGCAGTTTACCACAAAAGGCATCAAGGGCTAGGACTGACGGATGGAGAGAGGGATGGACAAATGGATAGACATGTGAAAAGGAAAGAGCGTCACATGGTTATGGCAGAGTTTTGGTGGGTTGGCTCTAAAATCTTTTCCACCTTGTTGAATATTTGGAGATTGTCATAATAAAATGCTGGGGAAAACACAGAGCAAAGACCAACAAAATCCAAAACACATATGAAGTATAATTCCAACTTTAAAAATATCAGCTGAAAAAAGATGGGGAAGAAATAGGCTACAGTATTGACTCATGAAACGAATCGGGGTTTTTAATTTTTTCATTCTCCACACACTGACCACGGTCTTGTTTCCAGGATTCACATACTACGTTTTCCATAATACAAGTAGCATCAACTGCCCTCTGGCCTGGGCAGGAAGCATCTGGGCAGCAGCATCTCCCCACCTGTGCTCCCCTCTCCTCACCTTGGCCTTCAGCACCTGCTGGGGCCCTTGAGTCCTCACCACACACCTCTAGAGATGTGTCCCCTTGGCTTCCCAGGGATGACCAAACCTCAGGCTGACTCATGTGTTTTGTTCCAGTCTGCAGCCCCATCTGCTACTTTGCCCTTCAATGTGCTAACACCTCCCCTCTTCATTCAACCAGGCTCTCTGGCTTCCTACTTTTTGTCAGTTATCTAAATTTAATGCTTCAAGTGATCTTTCTCCTGATGCTAAAAAGGGAATATTTTCAATTTATTTCTATCTAATAAAGTAAAATCCCTGCATGGCAAAACCTTTAAAAGCAAGAAACAGGGACTATAAAATGACACCTGAGGAATTTGCAACATACATGACAAAGGGCCAATTTACCTAATTTACTAAGAGCTCAAAACCTAAAGTTTTAAAAAAAAATCTGACAAACCCAACAGAAGATAGATGAAGTGAGCAACGGTACAAAGAGACAGAAATTACCAACAAACAGGGGAAAATGTGGAACCTCACTGGTCATCAAAGACAGGCAAGCCAAAGGAACAGTAAAATACAATTTCGTACTTGGCAAACTGCCAAATGTTCAATCCACAAGTTGAATGATACCAAATTCATCCTGCAAAGTGAGGATCAGGGATTGGAGAATGAGTGCCTATGCACTGTTTTAAAAGCTTCAAGAGATGCACCTTTCTGAAGGACAATTTGACGATATCTCGTGTATTTTTAAGTGCAAGGAGTCCTTGAGCAGGACTCTATTTGGAAAGTACATTGTAGAAACATTTCTGTAATTTCACAAGATGATATACATGATGTCCAATGCAATATTTTTCTTTTGCACAGCAAAAATCAAAAACAGAAAACAAACCAAAAAAGAATCCCAAAGCAAGCAAAGTCTCTGAACAGGGGTCAAATTACAAGGTACTTGTACAATAAAGAGGCCTGAAGAGAGACAAAGAAAGAGGATCAAACAGCAAAACCGAGGTTAGGTGAGCACCCAAAGACCAGAGAAGCTGACTGGATGCTGAAAGAATGCCTGCACCCTCATCTTTTATCTCCCCTGCCCAGGAACTCAGGCTCCTGAGCCAATGGTAACGCGAGATTACGGGGAACTCTTTTTTTTTTTTTTGTATTTTTCAGGGGCCTTTCAGCTTTCTATACGGAGGAGCATGGATTACTTTGTAATGCAGTTGTGTAGTATCAACTTGGCAAAAACATGCCTGGATTAGACAAATTACTCTACAAACCGAAGCATTCTTCTCTAGCTCCACACGAGGGCAGCATAAGCACAGTCAACAGCAGAAACAATTTCAAGGCATTGGATCTGAAATTAAAGGCTGCTGTTCAGGGCTGATTTTGACATATCGCTTGCACAAATTAATCATTACACTCCTTATTTTTCAGAAAAATGACTATATATTCATTGTAAACACTGATACATAGGAGAAAGGACAGGTCACCTATAACCAGGGGCAATCTGGCATTTATCTCCATATTTACACATGGGATGATAAAAGGAAGCTATGTGTTTTAAATCAAGGGGTGCGTCCCTCATACAACTGTTTCCTAAGCTGCCTTTCGCATCCAATGACTCTTGAGCGTTTCCCTGTTTCTCTAACTTCTCTGACAGGGCAGATGTAAAGGCAGCCTCGGGCTCCAGCCTGTGAACTCACTGTACCGTGCTTACCTGATTTAAATTGGTCATTTCCGTGGTTTAGCTGTCTTTAAAGTATCAAAGATTTCCCACTTATAAAATATCCATGGAAAACTGTATTATATCACTCAATTCATCACTGCTTTGACGAGGGATGAAGTGGAGCATCATCTCTCAATTTGACAGGTGACATTTAACCTTAGGATTGAGATTTGCCCCTGTTGACTGAGACCCAGTTGGTTGTAACTCTTCTAAAATACTATCAATTATACATAGAATTTTAAAACTTATTTTATTGATTTACTATCACAGTTATTCCAGGAGATGAGTGGCCGACTGGAAGTGGCCTGCAAGGGTTTTCTTTTTCTAAGCACAGCAAAGAAAACAAAAACAAAAGAAAGAACTGGAAGCAAGCAAAGTCTCTGAAGAGGAGTCAGATTACGAGGCACTTGGGAAAATGAAGAGGCTTGAAGAGAGATAAACAAAGCAGGAATCAAGAGGCAAAACCAAGTTCTAAGTGAGCAGGCAAACAGCAGAAAAGCTGACTGGATGCTGAAAGAATGCCTGCACCCTCATCTTTTATCTCCCCTGCCCAGGAACTCAGGCTCCTGAGGCAATGGTAACGTGAGATTACGGGGAACTTTTTTCTTTCTTGGTCGTTGCTGAGGTCCTTTCAGTTTTCATTATGAGTATGGATTAGTTTTTAATGCAGTTTTAAAGAATACGTAAAGAGCAGGTAAAGAACACATCTGCATTTTATCCATCACTCCACAAGCAGAAGCATTCTTCTATTTGTCCACAGGAGGGCAGCATAAGCACAGTGAATAACGAAAACAACTTCAAGGGATGGGGTCTGAAATTAAAGGCTGCTGTTCAGAGGTTTATTGTTACATGCGGCTTGTACAAATTATTGAGGAGACTGTTCATTTTTTGGATAAATGACAATAAATTCATTGTAAAAACTTTATAGAGGACAAGGCAGAAGTCACCTATAACCAGGGACGATCTGGCCTTTATCTTCACATTGACACATGGGTTGAAAAGAGGAAGCCACATGTTTTTCAGCAAAGTGTGCACCCCCAAGACAACTGTTTCCTCATTTACCTTTCATAGCAAATGTCTCTTGGGCGTCTCCCTGTTTTCCTAATTTCTCTGACAGGGTGTTTTTTAGATTTATTTTTGTCTTTTTAGGGCCACACCTGTGACATATGGAAGTTCCCAGGCTAGGGCTCAAATCAAAGCTACAGCTGCAGGCTTCTACTGCTGTCACAGCAATGGGGATCCGGCATGGGTCTGCAACCTACACCACAGCTCAAGGCAATCCCAGATCCTTCACCCTCTGAGTGGGGCCAGGGATCGAACCCACCTCCTCATGCATACTAGTCAGGTTCATTACTGCTGAGCCAGAACAGAACTCCAAGCAGCAGCACTTTTAATGAGGTTGTGTTGAATCAATATGCAAAGAACATGCCTGGATTTTATAAATTCCTCTCCATGCAGAAGCATTCTTCTATTTCTCCATAGGAGGGCAGCATAAGCACAGCCCATAGCAGGAACAATTCCAAAACCTTGGATCTGAAACTGGAGGCTGCTGTTCACTTATTATCTGCTTGGGCTTGGAACCTGTGCTGCTGTGGTGTGGGCTGGCAGTTGTAGCTCCAATTTTACCCCAAGCCTGGGAACTTCTATATGCCACAGGTACAACCCTCAAAAGAAATAAAAATAGAAAAAGAAAAAAACCGAAAAGAAATGAAACCATAAGGAAAATGGTAAGAGAAACTTCAGATTGGAAGAACATAGCTGCCAACTATTCGACAAATGAGGGCTTAATTTCCATAATGTACAAACAGCTCATACAACTCAAAATCAGAAAAGTAACCAATTCAATCCAACGATGGGCAGAAGAAACAAACATTCCTACCAAGAAGACAGATGACCAACAGGTTCGTGAAAAGATGTCCACCTTGATAGTTCAGCTGCTATCAGGTCAAGACACTGCCTTGGCTCCTGCCTTTGGTTGGAAGATAGTCTGTGGCTCAGAGAAACAGACTCACAGGCATAGAAAACCAATTATGGTTACCAAAGGGCAGGGCAAGGGAGGGAAATTAGGAATATCAGATTCACAGATACTACCGCATATAAACTAAACAAGGACTTACTGGACAGCACAGAGAGCAATACTACATATCTTATAATAACTTAGAATGGAAAAGGATTGAAAGACATTGATATTTATACCCATATGTATATATCTGAATCAAATTGCTGTACACCTGAAACTAACACAGCACTGCAAATCAACTCTACTTCATGAAAAATACATCCTACAACTGACTGTGGTGATGGCTAACTCTGAGGACCATAAAAATTACTGAATTCTCCTATTTAAATGGGTGAATTTTACAGTACATAGATATTAGTTCAATAAAGATGTTATCTCTGATTAGACGCCTTGCCTGGGAATCTCCATATGCCTTGCGTACGGCCCTAGAAAAAAAATAAATATGTTCTATCTCCCGAGATTCACAGCATTATACCATCAATCCCTGGTAAGCACCCTGGAAACTCAGAAACAAAAGACACTTTATTCAGTAACATCTTCTTGAGCAGCAGGATCAAGATGGTGGAGGAGTAAGACGTGGTGCTCACCTTCTCCCACAAACACATCAGAAAAAAACCTTGATAGTTCAGCTGCTATCAAGTCAAGACACTGCCCTGGCTCCTGCCTTTGGTTGGAATATAGTCTGTGTCTCAGAGAAACAGTCTCACGGGCAGAACAACTGCCACAGAACACCTACGGAATGCAGGTAGCAGACTTCAAATCTCCAAGGAGGGCAAGAAACCCTCTACATAACTGGGTAGAAGAAAAGGAAAAAAGAAAGAGAGAGAGAACAAAAGAAGAATCAGGCTGGGACCAGCACTCCTGAGAGGGAGCTGTGAAGGAGGAAAGAAACCCACAGCCTGGGGGACCACCTAATTGTTGGGGAAAGCAGCCAAGCTGGAGGAGAAGCTCTAAGGCCAAGAGAAGAGCTCAGCAGCCAGACTCGGGAGGGCAAAGCAGAAGGAGAGTCACACAGACCATGGCTACCACCTCCTGGGACAGCACAGCCTGTGACACCAGGGCAGGGGCTGGGAGCCGAGACTCAGGCTCCAGAGGCCAGTTCCAGGGAGAGGACTGGGGTTGGCTGTGTGGGGACAGCCTGAGGGGCTGGAGAATGGTGCTCCACAGGCTGGGGAGCAAAGCACCACAGCCGAGGGATCCCAGGAGGTGGCCTGGGCCCGCGGGACCAGCTAGGTGCAACTGTTGGGCAGGGCAAGAAGAACAGTGGTGGGACTGGCATGGGAATCTCTTTCTCTGTGCCTGTGCGGGCTCTCAGGTGGAGGGACATCTCTTGCACAGGGTATGGGTGGTGAGGAAACTTGCCACAGCCATCTCAGACTCCACAGGTGGGCATGGCCTGCCACCACTCGGGGTCCGTCGACAGGCACCACCTGCGGCCCCAGTCACCTCAGGGGTCATGGCAACTGAGGGCCACCCATTGCCCTCACTTCCCTGGGAGTACACACCGATCTTGTGGTGGCCACTGCCAAAGACTCTAGGCACGGCTTCCACCTCCCTGAGGGTCACCGCCACTTCCCAGGGCACTGCAACCAGGACCAGCCTGTGCCACTTCCCTGTGGGTCCTGGCCACTGTGAAGGGCCCAGCAACCAGGCACTGGCTGTAGCCATTGTCTGTTGCCTCCATCTTCCTGGAAGCAAGCACAGGCCTTACACTGGACCAGCCCCTATGGAAAGCAAGCATCCAAACCAAAATCAGCACAAACATCAATAATAATAATAATAATAGGCCCTCATAAACTTCCCAGGGGCACTCTGGCATATACATAGCCCTTCAAAAGTACAGTAGGGTTTATCCTAAACTCATAAGAAAAATATAAGTGAAATGAAGACGCTCGGGAATCATTCCCAGTTAAAAGAAGAATTCCTCTGAAGGAGCAAACAATGAAATGGACTCTGCAGTCTCATAGACATCAAGGTCAAAAGGGAAATAGGGAAAATTCTGAAGGAACTAAGAGCATATATGAACATTAATGCAGATTACCTTAGAGCAGAACTAGGAAATACAGGAACGAGCCATGAAAAACTAGAAAATTCATATGCAGAGGAGTTCCTGTCATGGCTCAGTGGTTAATAAACCCGAACCGGAACCATGAGCACGTGGGTTCCATCCCTGGGCTCCATCCGTGGGTTAAGGATCTGGTGCTACTCTGGCTGTGGTGTAGGCCGGCAGCTACAGCTCCAATTCGACACCTAGCCTGGGAAACTACACATGCTGCGGGAGCAGCCCTAGAAAGGCAAAAAAAAAAAAAAAAAAAAAAAAAAAAAATTCCTCTGCAGAGACACAAGCTGAGTTAAAGGCGTTGAAGAGCCGAATGAATAATGCACAGGAAGGAATAAGTGACTTGGAAGGTAGAATAATGGAAATCACCCTAACAGGACAGTAAGAGAAAAACTAATGGAAAAAACATGAAAGCAATATAAGAGGTGTATGGGATAATATGAAGTAGGCCAATCTATGCATAACAGGGATTCAAAATGGAGAAGGGAAAAAAAAGGGGGATTGAAAATATATTTGAAGCAATGATGGCTGAAAACTTTGCAGAGGAAAGCAAAACAGATATCAAGATAAAGGAAGGGCAGAGGGCCCCAAACAAGTTCAACCGAAAGAGACCCACACCAAGATGCTTTATAATAAAAAGGGCACAAGTTAATATAAGGAGAGGATTCTAAGTGTAGCAAGAGAAAAGCAAAGGGTGCACTATAAGGGAACCCCAGCAGGCTATCAGCTGACTTCTCTACAGAAGAGAGTGGCCAGAAGAGAGTAGCAAGATGGGCTTAAAGTTCTAAAATGGAAACATTTGCAGCCTAGAATCTCTACCCAGCAAAAATATCATTTGAAAGAGAAGAAACAGGGAATTTTTCCAACACCACCAAAATAAAATAAAAGATATCAGCAATACTAAGGCCATTCTAAAAGAAATACTGAAAGCGCTCCTCTAAATAGGAAAGAAGCATTGGATGGAGAAATCACAACTGGAAAGCAATCACTTAAATAAGCCACTATACACATCTAAAAGGGAAGAAACAACTATTTGTAAACGTGATGACAAACACAAGGAACAGCAAAAGGATAAACATGAGGATTTAAAAAGGACACTGAAATCATGAAATATGGGGAAGGAAAGTAAGAAAATCTCACCTCTTTTTCTTTTTCTAGAATGTGTTTGAGCCTATATGACTATCAGGTGGAAGCAAGCAGATGTAGGAAGGGGTTAACATACATTTATTTATTTTTTTGTCTTCGTCTATTTAGGGCCACACCCATGGCATATGGAGGTTCCCAGGCTAGGGGTCCAATCAGAGCTACAGCTGCCGGCCCACACCACAGCCACAGCAACACAGGATATGAGCAGTGTCTGTGACCTACAACACAGCTCACGGCAATGCTGGATCCTCAACCCACTGAGAGAGGCCAGGGATCAAACCCACATCCTCTTGGATACTAGTCGGGTTTGTTAACCACTGAGCCATGACAGGAACTCCAGGGTTAACATACTTGAAAAACAGGGCAACCACAAGTCAAAACCAAAACATACATTCACAAAGACTAAAAAGAAGAGAACACATGCATAAAAGAAAAGGAAATCGTCCAACCCCAAAAAGAAAGGAACAAAGGAGAAACACTGAATCAACTGGAAAACAAGGATTAAAGTGGCAATAAATATATATTTGTCAACAATTACCTTAAATGTCAAAGGACTGAATGCTCCAATCAAAAGACAGAGAATGGCAGACTGGATTGGAAAAAAAAACAGAGCCTACAATATGCTGCCTACGGGAGACCCACCTTAGGGCAAAGGACACCTATAAATTGAATGTGAAGGGATGGAAAAGACAGGAAAGCAGGAGTTTCAACACTCATATTGGACAAATTAGACTTTAAAACAAAGGCCATAAAGAAAGACAAAAAAAAAAAAAAGATAAAGAAGGGTACTATTTAATGATGAAATGATCCATTCAAGATATAAATAAATACAGACACACATTTGTCAGTATATATGCCCCTCAGAGTTTCTGTTGTGGCTCAGTGGAAATAAACCTGACTAGCATCTGCGAAGGGGTTCTAGCCCAGGCTCCACTAAGTGGACTCAGGATCTGGCATTGCTGTGAGCTGTGGTGTAGCTTGCAGATGTGACTCAGATCCCACATTGCTGTGGCTGTGGCATCGGCTGGCAACTGCAGCTCCTCTTTGATCCCCTAGCCTGGGAAATTCCATATGCCACAGGTGTGATGCATATATATATATATATATATATATATATATATATATGTATATATATATATATGTATATATGTATAAACACACACACACACACCCAATATAGGAGCACCCAGACACATAAAACCAATAGTAACGGACGTAAAAGAAGAAATTGATGGGAATACAATAATAGTAGGAGGTTTTAACACACCACTCACAGCAATGAACAGATCCTCTAGACAGAAAGTCAACAAGGCAACAGAGGTCCAAAAATACCACAGTAGAAAACTTAGACTTAATTGACATTTTCAGGACATTACATCCAAAAACATCAGAATATACATTCTTTTCAAGTGCACATGGACCAGTCCCAGGGATCAGCCACACACTGGGGCACAAAACTAACCTCAACAAATTTAAGAGTATAGAAATTATTTCAAGTATCCTCTAGGACCACCATGGCGTGAAAATAGAAATCAACCACAGGAAAAGAAATGAGAAAAAACTGACTACATGGAGACTGAACCACGTGCTACTAAAACACCAATGGGTCGGAGCTGCTGTCCTGGCTCAGAGGTTAACGAATCCAACTAGGAACCATGAGGTTTCAGGTTCAATCCCTGGCCTTGCCTAGTGGGTTAAGGGTCTAGCGTTGCCTTGAGCTGTGGGGTAGGTCACAGATGCGGCTTGGATCTGGGGTTGCTGTTGCTGTGGCTGTGGCCTAGGCTGGCGGCTTCAGCTCTGATTAGAGCCCTAACTTGGGCAGCTCCATATGCCCTGAGTGCAGCCCTGGAAAAGACAAAAGGGCAAAATTTAAAAAATTAAAACCCAATGGGTCAACAAGGAAATTCAAACAGAAATTAAAAATACTTCCAGATAAATGATAATAAAAAAACAATCATTCAAAATCTATGAGATACTGCAAAAGCAGTGCTTGGTGGGAACATCAAAGCAATACAGGCCTTCCTCAACAAAAAAAAAAAAGAAAGAAATAGAAAAATTTCATATCAAC
This sequence comes from Sus scrofa, assembly GCF_054392235.1. Lineage (NCBI taxonomy): Eukaryota > Metazoa > Chordata > Mammalia > Artiodactyla > Suidae > Sus > Sus scrofa. The sequence goes on from NC_139401.1 coordinate 10,109,997, forward strand.
AATTTAACCTACCATCTAAAAGCATTAAAAAAGAAGAAAAGGAGTTCCCGTCATGCTGCAATGGTTAACGAATCTGATTAGGAACTATGAGGTTGCAGGTTCAGTCCCTGCCGTTGCTCAGGGGGTTTACGATCCGGCGTTGCCGTGAACTGTGGTGTAGATTGCAGACACGGCACGGACCCCACGTTGCTGTGGCTCTGGCGTAGGCCAGTGGCTACAGCTCCGAATGGATCCCTAGCCTGGGAACCTCCATATGCGGTGGGAATGGCCCAAGAAATAGCAAAAAGACAAAAAAAAAAAAAAAAAAAAAAAAAAAAAAAGAACAAACAGAACCTAAAGTAAGCAGAAGGAAGGAAAAAGGAAATCTTAAAGATCAGAGATGAAATCAACAGAGATGAAAAAATAGAAGAAATTAATAAAATGAAGAGCTCCTTCTTGGAGAGGGTGAACAAAACTGACAAACCTCTCAACAGCCTCACCAAGAAGAAGAAGAGAGAGAGAATCCAAATAAACAACAGAAGAAATGAAAGAGGAGAAATCTCCATGGACACTGTGAAAATACAAAAAACTGTAAGAGAATACTACAATTTGATATCAATGAATTTGACTACCTAGAAGAAACGGACCACTTTCTAGAGAAATACAGCCCACCAAAACTGAATCAAGAAGAAATAGATCATTTCAACAGACCCATCACTAGTAATGTAATTGGAGATGTAATAAAAACACTCCCCACAAACAAAAGTCCAGGACTGGATGGCTTCACTGGTGATTTCTACCACACATACAAAGAAGTGCTTATACCCATACAACTTAAATTTTTCCAATAGACTGAAGAAGAAGGAACACTCCCAAAGACGTTCTATGAAGTCGCCATCACCCTAATATCAAAAGCAACGATATTACCAAAAAAGAAAATTAGAGGCCAATAGCTTTGATGAATATAGACACAAAAATTCTCAACAAAATTTTAGCCAACCGAAGCCAACAATACATAACAAAGATCATACACCACGACGAAGTGGGAGTCATCCCAGTTTCATAAAGATGGCTCAACATAAGCAAATCCATCAACATCATACACCACATTAACAAAAGAACAGTCAAAAACCACATGATCATCTCAATAGACGCAGAAAAAGCATTTGACAAAATCCAACATTCATTCATGACAAAAACTCTTACCAAAGGGGGTAAGAGGGAACATACCTTAACATAATCAGAGCCATTCATGACAAACCAACAGCCAATACAACACTCACCACAGAAAACGGAAAGCCTTCCTTCCTGCTCAATTCTGCAACAAGACAACGATGCCCACACTTACCACTTTTATTCAACGTAGCATGCGATGTCCTAGCCACAGCAATCAGACACACAAAAGAAGTAAAAGGGATCCAAATTGGAAGAGAAGAGGCCAAATCCTCACTCTATGCACATCACATGATACCATAGACAGAAAACCCTAAGGATGCCACACAAGAACCACTAGAAATGATCAACGAAATCAGCAAAGTAGCAGCATACAAGACAAACTGTCAGAAGCAGGTTGCATTTCTGTACACTAACAATGAAATATTAGCAAAGGAATATAAAAATACAATACCTTTTAACATTACACCCACCAAAATTAAATACCTCGGAATAAACCTGACCAAGGAGGTGAAAGATTTATATGCTGAGTAATGTAAGAAATTAATCAAGGCAATGAAACAGGATTCGAAGAAATGGAAAGATATTTCACACTCCTGGACTTGAAGGATACTGTTTAAATGGCCATACTACCCAGAGCAATCTTACAGATTCAATGCAAACCCTATGAAATTACCCATGACATTTTTCAAAGAACTAGAAGAAATAACCCCAAATTTCCTATGGAATCATAAAGGACCCAGAACTGCCACATCAATCCTGAGGGGGGAAAAACAGGCAGGAGGCATAACTCTCCCAGACTTTACATGATATTACAAAGCTACAGTTATCAAGACAGTGTGGTACTGGTTCTAAAACAGATACATGGACCGATGGAACAGAAGAGATAACCCAGAAATAAACCCAGACACCGGGTCAATTCATCTTTTGACAAAGGAAGCAAGAATATAACACAGGGAAAAGATAGTCCCTTCAGCACTGGGTGCTGGGAAAAATGGACAGCTGCATGCCAATCAGTGAAACTAGAACCCACCCTCACACTATGCCCCAAAGGAAACTCCAAATGGCTCAAAGACTTAAACATAAGACAAGACACCATTAAAATTTTAGGAGTTCCCGTTGTGGCGCAGTGGTTAACGAATCCGACTAGGAACCCTGAGGTTGCGGGTTCGGTCCCTGCCCTTGCTCAGTGGGTTAACGATCCGGCGCTGCCGTGAGCTGTGGTATAGGTTGCAGACGCGGCTCGGATCCCGAGTTGCTGTGGCTCTTGTGTAGGCCAGTGGCTACAGCTCCGATTCGACCCCTAGCCTGGGAATCTCCATATGCTGCGGGAGCAGCCCAAAGAAATAGCAAAAAAAAAAACAAAACAAAAAAAACAAAAAAACTTTAGACCAGAACTTAGGGAACACATTCTCTGACACTGACTGTATAAATGTTACAAATGTTTTTGTTAAGTCCTTCTGCCAAGGCAATAGAAATAACAAAAATAAACCGATGGGACCCAGTCAAACTCACAAGCTTTTGCACAGCAAAGGAAATCATTAAAAAAACAAACAAACAAACAAACATTGAAAAGACAATCTATGGAACAGAATAAAATAGTTGCAAAGGAAGCAACCAACAAGGGCTTAATCTCCAATGACTTACTGTATAGCACAGGGAACTCTAAATACTCTGTGATGGCCTTTATGGGAAACGAAACTGGAAAGGAGGAGTTTCCATTGTGGCTCAGCAGTTAACGAACCCAACCTGCATCCATGAGGATGTGGGTTTGATCCCTGGCCTCACCCAGTGGGTTAAGGATCTGGCATTGCCATGAACTGTGGTGTAGGTCACAGATGCAGCTCGGATCCTACGTTGCTGTGGCTCTGGTGTAGGCCGGTGGACACAGCTCCAATTAGATCCCTAGCCTGAGAACCTCCCTATGCCACAGATGTGGGCCTAAGAGACAAAAAAAAAAAAAAAAAAAAAAAGAAATTCTGAAAAGGAACAGATATATATATATGTGTAACTCACTCACTTTGCTATATACCTGAAACTAAGATAACACTGTAATAAATCAACCCTATTCCAATAAATATGAAAAGACACAAATAAAAATAAAAGAAATAAAGAAAGATTGTTCCTGAACTCTAGCCAGGGTGACACAAGTTGGCAGTCAGAATCAAGAGGTAGAATTATCCGAGAGAGGTATGGGAATCAGTGTTCAGCTAAATTGCTACTAAGCCTAAAAAAGGCCACTTCCAGCCCAGGAGAAAGTTCAGTCAGGCAGCTGGATACTAACTACACACAAATCCACCACCTCTCTTCTACCTACAGTAGGGACTTGGCATAAAAGCAGCCAGCTCTCCACTCCCTGGCAGTGAGCTCCATATGAAAAGGGCAGGGACCTGTCTGAGGAAACCCCCACTTTCCTAAGAGCCAAAAACAAGAGTTGGACACAGTCCATCCTCCAGGGTGGGGAAGCTCCAAGTCACAGAGTCTTGGAACTTTCTGGGTTCATGTGCTGGCTTCTTGAGATTCTAAGCACGGTGCTTGGGATAAAATGGTAAATGGAAAAAGAGCAGGGGAGGGGGTGTTAAAACCCCACACAGAGCAAGATTGGTGAGTTTCACTGTGTGTAAAGGTTATAGCCAAAGAAAACCTCTGTAAACAAAATGGCTGGCAGGTTGAGGGCGAGCTTGCTGAAATACAAAAGGAGATGTCTGCTGATGTAGACAGTTTACTACAAAAGGCATCAAGGGCTAGGATGGACTGACGGATGGAGAGAGGGATGGACAAATGGATGGATGTGTGAAAAGGAAATAGCTCACATGGTTATGACAGAGTCTTGGTGGGTTGGCTGTACAATCTTTTCCACCTTGTTGAATATTTAGAGATTGTTATAATAAAAAGCTGAGGAAAACACAGAGCAAAGACCAATAAAACCCAAAACACTTATGAAGTATAAATCCAACTTTAAAAATACGAGCTGAGGAGTTCCCGTCCTGGTCCAGCGGAATCAAATCCAACTAGGAAGACTGAGGTTGTGGGTTCAATCCCTGGCCTCGCTCAGTGGGCTGAGGATACGGCGTTGTCCGTGAGCTCTGGTGTAGGTCACGGACATGGCTCAGAACTAGAGTTGCTGTGGCTGTGGCAGAGACCGGCGGCTACAGCTGCAATCCAACCCCTAGCCTGGGAACCTCCATGTGCCACGGGTGCAGCCCTAAAAAGACAGTAAGGCAAAAAAAAAAAAAAAAATGCAAGATGAAAAAAGATAGGGAAGAAATAGCCTAAAATATTCACTCGTGTGCAATTAAATGGGGTTTTGAGTTTTTCTTTCTCCACACACTGACCACGGTCTTGTTTCCAGGATCCACTCACTACGTTTTCCATAATACAAGTAGCATCAGCTGCCCCCTGGCCTGGGCAGGAAGCATCTGGGCAGCAGCATCTCCCCACCTGTGCTCCCCTCTCCTCACCTTGGCCTTCAGCACCCGCTGGGGCTCCTGAGTCCTCTCACCACACCCCTAGAGATGTGTCCCCTTGGCTTCCCAGGGATGACCAAACCTCAGTCTGACTCATGTGTTTTGCTCCCAGCTAGCAGCCCCATCTGCAACTTTGCCCATCACTGTGCTAACCCTCCCTGCTTCATTCAACCACGCTCTCTAGCTTCCTAGTTTTTGTAGCATATCTACGTTTCTTGTTTCAAGTGATCTTTCTCCAAAAGCTAAAAGGGGAAATTCTTCAAGTTTTTGAATGTAATAAAATAAACTTCCTGCATGGCTAAAATCAATCATCAGAAAAGCAGGGAATTATGAATGAGGATTGAGAAATCTGCAACATACATGACAAAGGGCCGATTTACCTAATTTATGCAGAGCTCAAAATCTAAAGTTTAAAAAAAAGCTGACAAACCCAACAGAAGATACATGAAGGAAGCACAGGCTCAAAGAGACAGAAATTACCAAGAATCACGGGAAAATGTGGAACCTCACTGGTAAGAAAAGAGAGGCAAGCCAAAACAATAGTCCAATATGATTTCCTACCGGGCAAGTTCCCAAACGTTCAATCCACAAGTTGAATGATACCAAATTCATTCTCCACAGTGAGGATCAGGGATTGGAGAATGAGTGCCTGTGCACTGTTGCAAAAGCATCACGTGATGCAACTTTCTGAGGGACAATTTGACAATATCTAGCACCTTTATAAATGAAAGGAGTCCTTGAGCAAGACTCTGTTTGGAATTTACATTCTAGAAAAATATTAATGTAAGTTCACCAAGGTGATATATATGATGTTCCTTGCAACAGTTTTTTTGAGTACAGAAAACAAAAGAAAACCAGGAAAAAAAAAGAAAGAACTTGAAGCAAGCAAGGTCTCTGAACAGGGGTCAAATTACTAGGTCAAAAGAAAGAGGCTGGAAGAGAAACAAGCAAAGCAGGAATCAGGTAGCACAACCAAGTTCTAGGTTAGCATTCAAATAGCAGAAAAGGGAGGTCCCACCATGGCTCAGTGGAAAGGAATCTGACTAGCATCCCAGAGGATGCACGTCTGAGGTCTGGCCTTGCACAGTGGGTTAGGGATCCAACCCCTAGCCTGGGAACCTCCATATGCTGTGGGTGGGTTCCTAAAAAGACAAAAAAAAATAGCAGAAAAGTTGCCTTAGTGCCAGAAAAATGAGGGTACCCTGATGTTTTATCTCCACTGCCCAGGCAGTCAGGCTCCTGAGCCAAGGTAAAGGGAGATTACGGGTAACTTTGTTCCTTCTCTGTTTTTTTTTAGGGTCCTTTCGGTTTTCTATCATGAGCACAGATTAATTTTTAAGGCAGTTGAATAGTATCAACATGTAACCAACATGCCTGGATTCTCTAAAGTACTGGACAGGCACAAGCATTCTCCTACTTCTCTACGGGAGGGCAGCATAAGCACAGTCAATAGCAGGAACAATGGCAAGGTATTGTATGAGGTCTGAAATCGAAGGCTGCTTGTTCAGTGGTTCATTTCGACATGCTGCTTGCACAAATTATTCATTAGATTGTTTATTCTTCAGATAAATGAATAATATTCATTGGAAAAACTAATATAGAAAAGACAAGTCACTTACAACCAGATGCAATCGGCATTTATCTTCACATTTATACATGTGATGAAAAGATGAAGCTACACATTTTTTTTTTTTTTTTTTTGCTATTTCTTTGGGCCGCTCCCGCAGCATATGGAGGTTCCCAGGCTGGGGGTCTAATCGGAGCTGTAGCCCCTGGCCTGCGCCAGAGCCACAGCAACACGGGATCCGAGCCGCGTCTGCAACCTACACCACAGCTCACGGCAACGCCGGATCGTTAACCCACTGAGCAAGGGCAGGGACCGAACCCGAAACCTCATGGTTCCTAGTCAGATTCGTTAACCACTGGGCCATGACGGGAACTCCCGAAGCTACACATTTTTAAACAAAGTGTGCACCCCCCAAGAGTTCCCATTGTGGCGCAGTGGAAATGAAACCAACTGGGAACCATGTGGTGTGGGTTCAGTCCGTGCCCTGGCTCAGTGGGTTAAGGATCTGGCGCTGCGGTGGGGTCTGGTGTAGGTCGCAGATGCGGCTCAAATCCCACATTGCTGTGGCTGTGCTGTAGGCCGGCAGGCATAGCTCAGATTGGAGCCCTAGCCTGGGAACCTCCATGTGCCTCGGGTGGGGCCCTGAAAAGCAAAAGCAAAACAAAATGAAACAAAAACAAAAACCCACAAAGTTTGCACCCCCCATACAATTGCTTCCTAATATATCTTTCACATGAACTGTCTCTTGAGCACTTCCCTGTTCCCCTAAGTTCTCTCACAGGGTGGTTTTGAAGGGCAGACTGCTGTCCCAGCCTGTGAACTCACTGTCCTGTGCTTACCTGATTGAAATTGGTCATTTTACTGGTTTAGCTGTCTTTAAAGTATAAAATATTTGCCATGTATAAAATATACAGGAAAAGTTGGATCACATCCCCTATTCATCACTACTTTGAGTAGCAAAATAGTGGAGTATCGTCTCTCAGTTTGACAGGTGTCTTAAACTCTTATGATTGAGATTTATTTGTATTATCTGTGTTTATTTGTATGATTTATTAGATTGATTTTTTTTCAGCTTAATGACTGTACATTCATTCTAAAAACTTATATTGATGAGAAAAGTCACCTGTACTGAGGACATAACCTGACATTCATCGTCACATGTATACATGTGATGAAATGTGGAAGCTACACGTTTGTAAACAAACTTTGCACACCCAAGGCAGCTGCTTCCTAATCTACCTTTGTCTCTTGAGCATTTCCCTGATTCCCTAAGTTCTCTGACAGGGCGGTTTTCAATGGCAGACGCGCGTTCTGGCCTGTGAACTCATCTTCCCGCACTCACCTGACTGAAATTGGTCATTTGGGTGGTTTTCACTGTTTTCAAAGTATAAAAGATATAAGTTATAAAGACATAAAAAATACAAACTGTATCCTACCACCAAGTTTACCACTACTCAAACTCGACAAATGGTAATTTTTGCCATTTTCACTTCAGTCATTTTCAAGAAAGAAAAGTTTACAGGGGGACTAGGGGGTTCCAATATCCCATTAATGACTGTCCTTCCATTGCCAAAGTCACCACAGATCTGAAGCTGGTGTTTATGTTTCACAGCCTTGATCTCAGGCTTTAATTCCAAAACCCACCTAGTACTGTCCTCAGCTTTTAAATTCAACACATAAGTGTAATCCCAGGTGAATGTCTTAGATTCATTTCATGATATGACTGTGATTTATCATTACTGATTTAGACCATGCTATGTTTAACTGCTCTAATATATCATACTTCTGTAATAGAATTTATTAACCCATTTTGCTGATTTATTGATAAGCATTTGGGTGGTTTATAAACACCGAGAATCACTGCTCTTGTGCTGGGACACTTTGTTTGCCCAGGGGCTGGACCTAGGGAAGAAAGGAGGAGTTGGGGATTCCAGGAGAGGAGCGGCCCGATGGAAAGGCTGATCCCCTTCAGCTCCCCTGGCTACTGCTGACTCACACTCCTGAATTACCTGTTTAGAATTCAGCCTGTGGGGAAGGAGCCCATTTCCTTGTGGCCTCATTGTGGTAGGAGGCATGGCTTTCAGCATCTCTGAGATGAAGCATCTCTTCAAGTTCAGTGGCAACCCAGTTTCATCTTTTGTGAACTTCCTATCCAAAGCATTCACGTATTATCTGCTGGGCTTGGAACCCATGGTTCTGTGGCTGTGGGGGAGGTCCACAGCTGTAGCTCCAGTTAGACTCCTAGCCTGGGAACCTCCATATGCCCCAGGTGTGGCCATCAAAAGCCAATAAAAAAAGAAAGATAAAAAGAAAAAACATGAAACCATAAACAACATGGAAAGACAACCTAAGGACTGGGAGAACAAAACTGCCAACTATTCGACCAATGAGGGCTTAATTTCCATAATGTACAAAATAGCTCATACAACTCAAAATCAGAAAAATAAACAATTCACTCAAAAGATGGGCAGAAGAAACAAACATTTCTATCAAGAAGACAGATGGCCAACAGGCACGTCAAAGGATGCTCACCTTGATAGTCCAGCAGCTATCAAGTCAAGACACTGCCCTGGCTCCTGCCTTTGGCTGGAAAACAGTCTGTGCCTCAGAGAAACAGACTCACAGGCATAGAAAACCAACTATGGTTACCAAAGGGCAGGGCAAGGGAGGGAAATCAGGAATCTCAGATTTACAGATACTACCATATATAAAGTAAACAAGGACCTACTGGATGGCACAGAGAGTAATACTACATATCTTATAATAACTTAGAATGGAAAAGGATTGTAAAAAAAATCAATATATGTACACATGTGTATAACTGACTCACTTTGCTGTACACCTGAAACTAATGCAGTACTGTATATCAACTGTACTTCAACAAAAAAATACGTCCTAAAAAGAACTGTGGTGATGGTTAACTCTGAATAACCTAAAATTACTGAATTCTCCAATTTAAATGTGTCAGTGTTGCAGTACATAGATATTAGATCAATAAAGATGGTATATCTATCTCCTGAGATGCACAGCATTACACCATCAATTCCTGGTAAGCACCCTGGAAACTCAGAAACAAAAGACACTTTATTCAGTAACATCTTGAGCAGCAGGATCAAGATGGTGGAGGAGTAAGACGTGGTGCTCACCTTCTCCCACAGACACATCAGAAAAAACCCATCTACAGGGAGAACAACTAGCACAGATCACCTACTGAATGCAGGTAGCAGACTTCAAATCTCCAAGGAGGGCAAGAAACCCTCTACATTACTGGGTAGAACAAAAGGAAAAAAGAGAGAGAGAGAGAACAAAAGAAGAATCAGGCTGGGACCAGCACTCCTGAGAGGGAGCTGTGAAGGAGGAAAGAAACCCACAGCCTGGGGGACCACCTAATTGTTGGGGAAAGCAGCCAAGCTGGAGGAGAAGCTCTAAGGCCAAGAGAAGAGCTCAGCAGCCAGATTCGGGAGGGCAAAGCAGAAGGAGAGTCACACAGACCATGGCTACCACCTCCTGGGACAGCACAGCCTGTGACACCAGGGCAGGGGCTGGGAGCCGAGACTCAGGCTCCAGAGGTCAGTTCCAGGGAGAGGACTGGGGTTGGCTGTGTAGGGACAGCCTCAGGGGCTAGGGAAAGTGTTCCACAGGCTGGGGAGCAAAGCACCACAGCCGAGGGATCCCAGGAGGTGGCCTGGGCCCGCGGGACCAGCTAGGTGCAACTGTTGGGCAGGGCAAGAAGAGCAGTGGTGGGACTGGCATGGGAGTCTCTTTCTCTGTGCCTGTGCGGGCTCTCAGGTGGAGGGACATCTCTTGCACAGGGTATGGGTGGTGAGGAAACTTGCCACAGCCATCTCAGACTCCACAGGTGGGCATGGCCTGCCACCACTCGGGGTCCGTCGACAGGCACCACCTGCGGCCCCAGTCACCTCAGGGGTCATGGCAACTGAGGGCCACCCATTGCCCTCACTTCCCTGGGAGTACACACCGATCTTGTGGTGGCCACTGCCAAAGACTCTAGGCACGGCCTCCACCTCCCTGAGGGTCACCGCCACTTCCCAGGGCACTGCAACCAGGACCAGCCTGTGCCACTTCCCTGTGGGTCCTGGCCACTGTGAAGGGCCCAGCAACCAGGCACTGGCTGTAGCCATTGTCTGCTGCCTCCATCTTCCTGGAAGCAAGCACAGGCCTTACACGGGACCAGCCCCTATGGAAAGCAAGCATCCAAACCAAAATCAGCCCTCACATCAATAATAATAATAATAATAGGCCCTCATAAACTTCCCAGGGGCACTCTGGCATATACATAGCCCTTCAAAAGTACAGTAGTAGTTTATCCTAAACTCACAATATAAGAAAAATATAAGTGAAATGAAGACACTCGGGAATCATTCCCAGTTAAAAGAAGAATTCCCCTGAAGGAGCAAACAATGAAATGGACTCTGCAGTCTCATAGACATCAAGGTCAAAAGGGAAATAGGGAAAATTCTGTAGGAACTAAGAGCGTATATGAACATAATGCAGATTACCTTAGAGCAGAACTAGAAATACAGGAACGAGCCATGAAAAACTAGAAAATTCATATGCAGAGGAGTTCCTGCCATGGCTCAGTGGTTAATAAACCCGAACCAGAGCCATGAGCACGCGGGTTCCATCCCTGGGCTTGATCTGTGGGTTAAGGATCTGGTGCTACTTTGGCTGCGGTGTAGGCCGGCAGCTACAGCTCCAATTCGACACCTAGACTGGGAACCTACAAATGCTGCGGGAGCAGCCCTAGAAATGGCAAGACAAAAAAAAATATTTATTTATTTAAAAAGCCTAAAAACGTCACTTCCACTCCAACAGAAAGTTCAGCCACGCAGTTGGATACTAACTACACACAAATCCACCACCTCTCTTCTACCTACAACAGGGACTCTGCAATGAGAATCCAAACACAGTACTGGCATAAAAGCAGCCAGCTCTCCACTCCCTGGCAGTGAGCTCCATATGAAAAGGGCAGGGACCTGTCTGAGGAAACCCCCCACTTTCCTAAGAGCCAAAAACAAGAGATGGACACAGTTCATCCTCCAGGGTGGGGAGGCTCCAAGTCACAGAGTCTTGGAACTTTCTGGGTTCATGTGCTGGCTTCATGTGATTCGAAGCACAGTACATATGATAAAAGGGTAAGTGAAAAAAAGGCAGTGGGGACCCGCACATATCAAGACGGGTGCATTTCCCTGTGTGTAAAGTACATATACAAAGAAAACCTATATAAATGATACAGCTGGCAGGTTGAGGGCGTGATTGCTGAAACACTCAAGGAGATGCCTGCTGATGTAGGCAGTTTACCACAAAAGGCATCCAGGGCTAGGATGGACTGACTGTTGGATGGAGGGATAGATAGGTGAAAAGGAAAGAGACTCACATGGTTATGGTAGATTCTTTGTGGGTTACTTGCAAAATGTTTCAACCGAGTTGAAAGTTCAGAGATTGTTATAATAAAATGTTGGGGAAAACACAGAGCAAAGAGCAACAGAACCCAAAACGCATATGAAGTATAATTCCAACTTTAAAAATACAAGCTGAAAAAAGATGGGGAAGAAATAGTCGACAACATTCACTCGGGTGCAGTTAAATGGAGTTTTCAGTTTTGCATTCTCCACACACTGACCACAGTCTTGTTTCCAGGATCCACATACTAATTTTCCATAATAAAAATAGCACCAGCTGCCCTCTGGCTTGGGCAGGAAGCATTCAGGCGGCAGCATCTCCTCACTTGTGCGCCCCTCTCCTCACCTTGGCCTTGAGCACCTGATGGGGCCCTGGAGTCTTCTCAACACACCTCTAGAGATGCGTCCCCTTGGCCTCCCAGGGATGACCAAACCTCAGGCTGACTCATGTCTTTTGCTCCCAGCTAGCAGCCCCATCTGCAACTTTGCCCATCACTGTGCTACACCCTCCCCCCTTCATTTCAACCAGGTTCTCTAGCTTCCTAGTTTTTGTAGCATATCTACATTTCTGCTTTTAAGTGATCTTACTCCAAAAGCTAAAAAGGGAACACTTTCAAATTTTTCCAAGTCATAAAGTATAATTCATGCATGGCAAAAAATTGGACATCAAGAAGCAAAGATTAGAAAATGGCAATTGAGAAATGTGCAACATACATGACAGTGGTCCGAGTCACCTAATCCATGCAGGGCTCAAAGTCTAAAGTTAAAAAATGTGACAAACCCAATAGAAGAAGGATGATGTAAGCAACGTTACAAAGAGACAAAAATTAGCAACAAACAGGGGGAAATGTGGAACCTCACAGCTAATCAAAGAAAGGCAAACCAAAGCCATCATCAAGGGGATTTCTTACCTGGGACATTGCCAAAAGGCCAACCCACAAGGTGAATGATTCCGAATTCATCCTCCAATGGGAGGATCAGGGATTGGAGAACGTGTTTCTGTGCATTATTTTAAGAACATCATGAGATGCCCCTTTCTGAAGGACGATTTGGCAATATCTCATGTATTTTTAAGTGCAAGGAATCCTTGAGAAAGACATGGAGTTTACATTGTAGAGATGTTTATGTCATTTCACCAAGATCATATATATGATGTTCACTGCAACGTTTTATTTATTTATTTTTGTTTTTAGCATGGCAAACAATACAAAAACAACCAACAAATAAAGAACCTGAAGCAAGCTACGTCTCTGAACAGGGATCCAATTACAAGACACTTGTAAAAATGAAGAGGCTTGAAGAGAGATCAAGAAAGCAGGAATCAAGTGGCACAACCAAGTTCTAGGTTAGCACTCAAAGAGCAGAGAAGTTGACTTAACTCCTGAAAGAAACACTGCACCCTGATCACGAATCTCCCCTGCCCAGAAACTCAGGCTCCTGAGCCAATGGTAAAGTGAGACTATGGGTAACTCTGGTATCTCTTTATACTTTTGGGATCCTTTTAGTTTTCTATAATGGGCATGTCTTCTTTTAAGTGAAGTTGTGCAGTATCCACATGTAAAGAACACGCCTGGATTTTATACATTACTCTACATGCAAGAGCATTCTTCTATTTCTCCACACGAGGGCAGCATACGCACAGTCAATTAGCAGGACCAAGCTTTTCAAGGTGTTGGGTCTGAAATTGAAGGCTGCTGCTCCGTGGTTGATACTGACATGCTGCTTGCACAAGTCATTCATTAGATTGCTTATTTCCCAGAAAAATGACTATATAGTCATTGCAAAAACTGATATATAGGAGAAAAGACAAGTCACCTATGACCAGGGCAATCTGCCATTTATGCTCATATTTATTTATACATGGGGTGAAAGAGAGGAAGCGACCTGGTTTTAAACAAAGGGTGCGCCCCCAATGCATTGTTTCCTCATCTCCCTTTCACATCAAACGTCTCTTGAGCCTTTCTCTGTTTCCCTAAGTTCTCTGACAGGGTGGATTTTAAAGGCAGCCTCGTGCCCCAGCCTGTGAACTCACTGCACTGGGCTTACCTGACTTAAATTGGTCATTTCCGTGGTATAGCCGTCTTTAAAGTAGCAAAGATTTCTCATGTATAAAATATACATGGAAAACTATATCGTCTCACCCTATGCATCACTACTTCGAGTGCTGATGAATTGGAGTATCATCTATCAACTGAACAGGTGCCATGTATTAACACATTTATTCCAGGAAAGGAGCAGCCGACTGGAAAGGTGGATCCCCTTCAGCCCCACTGGCTACTGCTGACTCACACTCCTGAATTACGCACTTAGAAATCAGCTTGTGGGGAAGGAGTAAATTCCCTCATGTCCTCCATGTGGTAGGAGGCTTGCCTTTCAGCATGTCCCAGGTTAAGCATCTTTTCAAGCTCAGTGGCAACACAGTTTGTCTTTTGTGAATTTCCTATGGGAAGCCATTGCTTATTATCAGCAGGCAGGGGACACCAAGAGACATTTCACTCAAGAGGACAGACCGATGACAAACACACGGAATGACCGGCAACGTCACTGGCCGTGTGGGAAACACAAAGGAAAACCACAAGGACATGGCATCAAACACCTGCTACAAAGGCCGAGATGAAAAACAAAACCCTGACAGCGCCAAGTGCTCAGGAGGATGCGGAGAAACCCGACCTTCCAACCATGAGGAGGAGGAAACGAGAAGGGCACAGCCCCTGCAGAAGATGCTCCGGCGGGGTCTTAAAAACCTGACCATACACTCACCGTGTGCCCAGCAGCCCCAGCCTGGGGGGTCCCGAACCAGGCTGGTTTGCCCGACGACGCGCAGGAAACAAAACGCTGAGACGCCGAGGTTCGCAGCCAACACAGGGGGCCCTCCCAAAGCAGCCAAGCCAGGAGACAGGAAAACCGGCGTCAGACCCACCTCCCCAGAGGCACGGGGGTAACGGATCAAGCAGCAGCCCGTTCTGAACCGTTGGAGCGCAGGGAGCGCGGAGACCAGAGTGATGATGGGAAAAGGTGTGGGACCCCTCGTCGTGCACAGGCGTAACTAAGCTACAGGCCCTGCAAGGGCCAAAGGGCCCTCGCGCATGCCCAGTTGCAGGGGCCAGGACCCTCTCCCCCCTGAATTAAGCAGCTCAGCTCTAACTAGACACAGCTGACTCCGAGTCCTGGCCAACGACTCAGGCAAACCCCTTTTTGTTGAGGCTCCCTGCTGCCTGGAGAACCTGTAAGGCTGTCTGAGCCACAATTAAAATGACCTCAATCGCTGAAGGCAGGTTACAGGGGAAGGGGAGTTAAGGCACAGTCACCCACAGGTTCCTGGACATTGATCCCAGAGAAAGGAAAACTTAGGTCCACGGAAAAGCTGAATACACCCAAACTATTCTCTGACCTATGCAGAGTTAAACTCTACTACATTGATACCATGGACTGTGACTTAGCAGGGAAAACAGCAACAGCAAAAATGAACACGCCTGGATTCTCGACATTCCTCTCCAGGCAGAAGCATTCTTCGGTTTGTCCACAGGAGGGCAGCATGAGCACCGTCAAGAGCAAAAGCAATTTCAAGGTTCAGCCATCAGGTCGGAACCTGAAGGCTGCTGTTCAGTGGATGATTCTGACATACTTCCTGCACAAATTACTCATGAGATTGTTTATTTTTCAGATAAATGACCATCTATTCATTGTAAAAACTGATAGAGAGGAGAATGGACAGGTCACCTACAATCAGGGACAATCTGGCATTTATCTTCACCTGTATATATATGATGAAAAGAGGTAGTTACATTTTTGTGTGTGTTTGTGTGGGTCTTTTTAGGGCCACACCCGCTGCATATGGAAGTTCCAAGCCGGAACTCAAATCGCAGCTATAGCTGCCGGCCTGCACCACAGGCACAGCCACTCCAGATCTGAGCCGCATCTGAAGACTTCACCACAGGTCACGGAAACGCCAGATCCTTAACCCACTGTGCCTGGCCAGGACTGAACCCAAGTACTGGAGCTCACAAGATGCCCCGAATCCCACTGTGCCACAGCGGGAGCTCCCACAATCAGGTTTTGCACATGTAGTTTTTTTTTCCTGAAGCTGATTTACAGGACTCTTAGTGTCAGGTGTACAGCAATGTATTCAGTCACACACACATATGTATATATCGATATTCTTTTATAATTCTTTTCCATTCTAGATTACTGTAAGATATGGACTAGTGCTCTCTGTGTCAGGCATCACATCCTTGTTGTTTATTGTATAAGGCGTAGTGTCTGTTCATCCCATAATCTTAATTCCCCTCCCTTGTCTTGCCCTTTGGAGACCATAGGTCTGTTTTCTATGACTGTGAGTCTGTCAGAGACACAGACTGTATTCTGGCCAAAGCAGCAGTCAGGGAAGTGACTGGTCTTGAGAACGCTGCCCAGTTCCCGCAGGGCCATGTGACCAGAGCACTGTCCACCTGCACATGTGGTGGCGCAGCAGAGCAGCCCTGAGTTAGGAGGTGAGTGTCATCAGGCTGCTGGGGGCCGCCCTCCTCCCTCCTGAGGGTGAGGCGGTATCTAGAAACTGGAGGGAGAAAACCAAACGGAGGACCTAACGCAACCATCCCATCAAGATTCCACTGGTGCTCCAGACACCAAAGAAATGGGAAATCCAGACCGCAGTAGGGTTGAAGGCCCTGGGCCCAAGATAATTTGAGGAGCGTTTAAACCTCAAAAGAAACAGACCCAAAGGACTCTTACAGTTCACACTCAAGGACATAAATGCTCCTTCCCTTTCCCAAGCCCTCGTCCTACTTTTGATCAGGTGAGCACAGTAAACTGAGTTCACTGGCTGGGACTTGTGGCTGCCATTGAAAACCACCCTGTCACAGAAGTTAGGGAGACAGAGAAATTCTCAAGAGACTTTTGATGTGAAAAGCAGATTAGGATGCAGTTGTGTGAGCGGCGCACACTTTTATTAAACACATATAAATTCCTCTTTTCATCACATGGATAAATGTGAAGGTAAATGTCAGGTCATTCTTCAGTCGAGGAGACATTTCTTCTCAATATAAGGTTTTACAAATATATATAGTAATTTACCTGAAAAAAATAAACCATCTCATCAATACTTTGTGCAAGCAGCCTGTCAAAGTCAACCATTCAACAGCAGCCTTAATTTCAGACCTGGTACCTTGAAAATTGTTCCTGTTATTGACTGTGCTAATGCTGCCCTCCTGTGGACAAACAGAAGAATGCTTCTGCATGGAGAGGAATGTAGAGAATCCAGGCGTGTTCTTTACATGGTGGTCCTACACAACCTCATTCCAAAGGAATACAGGCTTGGAGGTCTTTCCTGGCTCAGTGGTCACGAACCTGACTGGCAGGCATGAGGAGGTGTGTTTGGTCCCTGGCCCCACTCGGTGGGTTCATGATCTGGGACTGCCTTGAGCTGAGGGGTAGGTAACAGACACAGTTGGGATCCCCTGTGGCTGGGGCTGCAGTATAGGCCTGCAGCTGCACTCTGATTTGACCCCCACCCTGGGAATGTCCAAGAGTCATAGGGGCAGCCCTAAAAAGACAGCAATATCAAATAAACACCACCCTATCTGTAGGGCAAATGGGCGACACTTAGGGGACATTTGATGTAAAAGGTAGATGAGGTTATACTTGCACTTGGGCACAGACTTTGGTGAAAGCCATGTAGCTTCCTCTTTTCAGCCCCTGTGTAAATGGGAAGATCCATGCCAGATTGTCCCTAGTGACAGGTGACTTCTCTTTTCTCCTCTGTATCGGTTTTTACAATGTATGTAGAGGCATTTATCCGAAATAGGAACATGCTCAAGAATAATGTGCACAAGCAGTAGGACAACATCAGCCTCTGAACAGCAGCCTTCCAGTGCACACACAATGCTGGAAGCTGTTCTGGTTCTTCACTGGGCCTATGCTGCCCTCCTGTGGACAAATAGGAGAATGCTTCTGCTTGCAGAGAAATTCATAAAAGGCAGCATGGTTTTTGCATGTTCTTTAGGTATTCTTTCCAACAGCATTAAAAATTAATCCTTGCTCACGATGGAAAGCTGAAAGGACCCCGGAAACTACAGAGGAAGAGAAAGGTTACCCAGCATCTCCCTTTCCCATTGGCTCAGGAGCCTGAGTTCCTGGGCAGGGGAGAGAAAAGATCCGGGTGCAGGCATTCTTTAGCATCCAGTCAGCTTTTCTGCTGTGAGAGGGCTCACCTAGACAGACCTTGCTTTTGCCTTTTCATTCCTGCTTTGTCTATCTCTTTTCAAGTGTCTTCATGTTTACAAGGACCTCGTAATTTGGCTGCTCTTCAGATGCTTTGCTTGTTTTCTGTTCTTTTGTGTCTTGTTTGCTGTGATGAAAATAAATGTGGCCCCAAACATTACAGATCATCCTGGAGAAATTACAAAATACTCCTACAATGTCAACTCCAAACAGAGTCTTGCTCAAGGACTCTACATCTTTATGAATCTACGAGAGGGTGTCACATTGTGCCCAGACATTTGGTGGACATTTGTGTAGTTTGTATCAGCCACATAAATGAATCGTCTGCTGGGCTGGAGGGGGCCTTTCTTAGCTGTAGAAACACATGAGCTGAACCCTGATGTCTATGCCTCTCTAGGACAGGTAGACCTCACTGCTCTGACTCCTGACTAGTGTCACTCTGTCTACAACTTCCAGAACCACTTTTTAAAATTTATTTTTCATTTGTATCAGCTTAAAGGTATTGGAAGAGAGTTGATTTATAACAATGTTGTCTTTATTTCAGGTTTAAGTGCAGGGATCTGCTTACATATAAATCTCCACCAATTGTTTTTAGATTATTTTCCCATATACTTTGTTATACAACATTGAGTGGAGTTCTCGTGCTCTACAGCACGTCCTTGCTAGGTGTGTGTGCATGTGTTTGTGTTTCCTTGTTAGGACTGCACCTGTGGCATATGGAAGTTCCCAGGCTAAGAGCTGAAGAGGAGCCACAGCTGCCAGCCTAGGCCACGGCCCAGCCACACCAGATCCAAGCCACATCTGTGAAGTTCACCACAGCTCATGGCAATCCTGGATCCCCGACACACTGAGCGAGGACAGGCATCAAACCTGCATCCTCATGGATGCTAGAGAGAACGTTTCCAAGGCGCCCCAGGGTATCCCCCCACCATAGCTGTCGAGGTGAATTATAGTAGTGTGTATATACATTTTCATCCCAAACCCCTCATTTCTCCCTCCTGACGCGTTTCCCCATTGGAAGCCATTAGCTTGATTTGGAGACCAGTGAGTCATCTTCTGTTTTGTCAATAAGTCCTTTTGTATCAGTTTCTAAAAACCAATGTTTTTGGAGTCCAGTGGACTTATTGCAATGTTGTATGAGTTTCAGGTGTGCCACAAAGGGAGTCAGATATCCATAGGCATGTGCACATTTGTTTTCAGATGCTTTTCCCATATAGGCCATCCCCCTGTATTGGCTGTACACTGGGTCTTTGTGACTCAATCGGTTGTGTGTATATTCAAGTGCATATGTGCCAATCCCAACCTCCCAATGTATCCCTCCCCCGAGTGTTTCCCTTTTACTGACCCTAAGTTTGGTTTTGAGAACGTCGAGTCAGTTTCTGTCTTGGGAAGAAGACCTTCTGTATCATTTTTCATGACAGTCCCCATGACTGGTGATGTCACGTGGTTCTTTGTCTTAGACGTTCTTCCCGTAGTGTGATGATCCACTTGTATCACTTTCATCAGATTCCACATGCAAGTGATATCATCTGGTTTTGGTCTTTCTCTGAGCTACTTCACTGAGTAAGATCATCTCCAGGTTCATCCATGTGGCTGCACATGGGCTTAGCTGGTTCTTTTTTCTGGGTGAGGAATATTCCCTTGTCTAAGTTACTTCAGGAACAATCTTATGTTACCAGTGGCACAGAAGAGTTTTAGAGTGTGGTCCTTTCTTTTCAGGGAGTGCCTCTTGTGCCATGATCCCTTAGAGGGGACGCCAAGGTCTGGGTAGGCGGTGGGTTCCTGGGGCCGAGGGGGGAGCACCAGTCATTTGTGAAAGGCCCACAGGAGATTCGGAAATGGCCCCACCACACGAAGGGCAGGAAGCAGTCCATTAGAGGTTACGCTTCAAGAGTTCAGTGTTCCTTGAAGATAGATGTTATTGAATAACGTGGCTTTTAAGCCACACCTCCGACCACAGTGAGGCTGTCACAAGGAGAGATGATACTGCGGTTCATCGCTACTCAAAGTTGATGCACAGGGTGGTGTGATGTAGCTTTTCATGTATATCGTATGCATGGGAAAGCTCTTCTACTTTCAAGGCCAGTGAACCACTGAAATGAGCGATTTAAACCAGGTCAACATTGTACAGTGAGTTCACAGGCTGGGACACGAGCAAGCTGCTTTTTAAATCCTCCCTGTCAGAGAACATATGGACACAGGGAAATGCTCAAGAGAATTTTGATGTGAAAGGTAGATTAAGACACAATTGTATGAGGGGCCCACAATTTGTTTAACAACATGTACCTTCTGGAGTTGCCACTTGTGCCCCAGTGGTAACAAACCAAGCTAGTATCTGTGAGGATATGGGTTCGATCCCTGGCCTCCCTCAGTGGGATAAGGATCCAGTGTTGCCGTGAGCTCTGGTGTAGGTCCCAGATGCAGCTTTGGTCCTGCTTTTCACATGCTACGGCTGTGGCTCTAAGAAAACAAAACAATAAAAGCTAAACACTAATGGGCGAGAGGACAAGATGGCGGAGGAGTAGGGGGACACGCTCGCCCTCTCCCACAAACACAACAAAAAAAGCACATCTACAGAATAAATGACTCGCACAGAACAGCAACCAATCGTTGGCAGAGGAACCTAAACTCCAATAACGGCAAGAAGTTCGTGACATTATTGGGCAGAACGGGAGAAAAGAGGAGAGTGAGAGAAGGTGAATCCCAGCGGGACGGGCGCTCCCGAAAGGGAACTGCGGAGGAGAAAGGGATCCCCCACCCTGGAAAGTCACCTACCGGGGGAAAGATCAAACGAACCGGAGGAATCTCCAGATGCAGAGAAGAGTGTAGCAGTAAGTTGGAGTACAGAAAAGCCGATCAAGAACCCAACGGACCATCTGAACTACGGGCACAGTCACCAAAAATTGAGACGCCTGGGTGGGGGCTGGGCACCGAATCCTCGGCTCCAGAGGTTAGTCCCCCGGCTAGGGGGGAGGGGCAGAGCGGAAACTGCTTGGGAGGTCTAGAAACCATTTGACGGGGCAGAGACTGCCTGGGAGACTAGAAAACAAAGCTGTCGCAGAGGAAGGGAACAATACTCTAGGAGCGGGGAAGTGGAAAGCCGCATCAGAGGGAACCTGCGAGAAGAGCCTGGTCTGCGCCCGTGCTGGGGAGGGGAGAAAAGAAGGGGTGGGTCCCCAGAGAATACCCTCCATGCCACAGCAAGCTTACAGGCCCGCTAGCTAGCTGAAAACTCTGCTTCCCAGTGCATCCCCTCCCCCCACCCCCGCCAAGCCCTACGCTCTCACGGACCTGGGGCTGCCTGCCATCCAGGAGGGCTGGCCTCAACAATTGCCTGAAGCCTACCACCGCAGGGGCTGTCCCTGCACAGGCCTGCTTGCCCTTTGGAGGGGCTACACTTCCGCAGAGCAGCACCAAACACCACCAGCCCCCGAGAAAAGGCCTGCAGCCCAGAAAAGCTAGAACAAGCTTAGCCAGGCTGTGAATAGATCGGCCTAATTCTCGGACAGTTTTTCTGAGTCGGGTTGCCCCGGGGAGGAGCCTCTTCGGTTTCCAACGGCCCTGCTACCCGCCCAAGCCCCCAGGGGATGCTCTAGTGGACCAGCTGCATAGGACTGCCAGCTCCAGGCAGGACCCCCTGCAGCCCAGAAAAGCTGCAACAAGCTCGGCCAGACTGTGAAAAGATCCGCCTACATTCTCAGGCTGTCCTTCTGAGTTGGGCTGCCCTAGGGAAGAGCCTCTTAGGTTCTCAGTGACCCAGATAGCTGCTCCAGCCCCCAGGGGGTGATGCACCCCTGAAGAGCTGCTGCCCAACACCGCCAACCCCCTGCAAGAACCCCACAGCCTAAAAACACCAGAGCAAGCTCTGCATGACCAAGTGAAATCTGCTACCATCGTGGTGTGGACCTCCCAGGCCTGTCTGCCCTCAGGAAGTCCTCCTTTGCTTCAAAGAAACACTGTTAGCCCCATCAACACTCCAGAAAAGCCACACTGCCTCAAAAAGATTGACCAACAACGCCAGCCCTCAGGAAATATTCCACGGCAGTGACAAGGCAAACACTGCCCGATGACAGAGAAGTACAACTCCCTCAGGAGAAAGAAAACAACAAGCAAGATGAAGAAGCTGAGAAACCACCCCCAGTCAAACCAACAGGAGAACTCACCTAAAACAGTCAACAATGAAACACATCTCTGCAGTCAGACAGACCTGGAGTTCAAAAGAGAAATAGTGAAAATACTGAAGGAATTAAGAGAAGATATGAACAGTAATGCAGATACCCTCAGAAAGGAAATAGAAAATATAAGGAGGAGCCAAGAAAAACTAGAACATTCATTTGCAGAGATGCACCTGAACTAGGGGCAGTAAAAACCAGAATGACTAATGCAGAAGAACGAATCAGTGATATGGAAGATAGAATAATGGAAATCACTCAATCTGGTCAACAGACAGAAAACCGAATCAAAAAACTGGAAAGCAATATAAGAGACCTATGGGATAATATAAAGCAGGCCAATCTACGCATAATAGGAATTCCAGAAGGAGTAGAAAAAGATAAGGGAATGGAAAATATATTTGAAGAAATTATCGCTGGAAACTTCCCAAATCTAAAGGATACTGGATTCAAGATCCAAGAAGCACAGAGGGCCCCAAACAAACTGAACCCAAACAGACCCACACCAAGACACATCATAATAAAAATGGCAAAAGTTAGTGATAAAGAGAGGATCCTAAAGGCAGCAAGAGAAAAACAGAATGTTACCTACAAGGGAACCCCCATAAGAATATCAGCTGATTTCTCTACAGAAACACTACAGGCCAGGAGGGAATGGCAAGAGATATTTAAAGTGCTAAAAGGAAAAAATATGCAACCTAGAATACTCTATCCAGCAAGAATATCATTTAAAATAGAAGGGGAAATAAAAATTTTTCCCAACAAACAAAAACTTAAAGAATACAGCAACACAAAACCCAGGTTAAAGGAAATATTGAAAGGGCTTCTCTAAACCAAAAAGAAAGGAAGGAAAGGGAAGAAAAAAGAAAAGAAAAAAAGAAGAAGAAGAAGAAGAAGAGGAAGGACTAGGACTGAGGAAGCCGCAATCAGAGAGCAGTCACTCAAATAAGCCAGCATACAGATTTAATCATGAACATGCTTCAAACAAAATAAAATTAAAAAGAAAAAAATAAAAGAGTCATCAAAACCATAAAATGTGGGTAAGGGATGTTAGAAAGTACATAACCCTTTTTGTTTGTTTGTGTTTCTCTTCTTAATTTTAATATAGTAATGAAGTGTTTGAACTTACAGGACCATCAGGATAAAACACACAATTATGGGAAGGGGTTAGCATACTTAAAAAACAGGGCAACCACAAGCCAAAACCAAATATTGCATCTGCAAAAAATGAAAAAAAAAAAAAAAAAAAAAAACACACGCAAGCAGATAATAACAGGAGACCATCCAACCAAAAAAGAAAGGAAGAATGGAGAACCATAGAATCAACTGGAACACGAGGTTCAAATGGCAATAAATAATCATCTATCAATTATCACCTTAAATGTCAATGGGCTGAATGCCCCAATCAAAAGACAG
Source organism: Sus scrofa (assembly GCF_054392235.1). Taxonomy (NCBI): domain Eukaryota; kingdom Metazoa; phylum Chordata; class Mammalia; order Artiodactyla; family Suidae; genus Sus; species Sus scrofa. Next base: position 10,133,413 of record NC_139401.1, read on the forward strand.
AGAGTGGCTGAGTGGATAAAAAGGCAAAAACTTTCAATATGCTGCCTACAAGAAACTCACCTTAGGACAAAAGATACATATAGATTGAAAGTGAAAGGGTGGGGAAAAATATTTCACGCCAATAGACATGACAGAAAAGCAGGAGTTGCAACGCTCATATCAGACAAAATAGACTTTAAAACAAAAGACATAAAAGAAAGACAAAGAAGGACACTACTTAATGATTAAGGGATCCATCCAAGGAGAGGATGTTACTATCATCAACATATATGCCCCAAATATAGGAGCACCCAGATACATACAACAAATATTAACAGACATAAAGGGAGATATTGATGAAAATACAATCATAGTAGGAGACCTAAAAACCCCCCTCACATCAATGGACAGATCCTCTAGATAGAAAACCAATAAAGCAACAGAGATCCCAAAGGAAACAATAGAAAAGTTAGACTTCATTGATATCTTCAGGACACTATATCCAAAAAAAGCAGAATACACATTCTTCTCAAATGCTCATGGAACATTCCCAAGAATCGACCACATATTGGGACACAAAGCGAATCTCAATAAATTTAGGAGCATAGAAATTATCTCAAGTATCTTCTCTGACCACAATGCCATGAAATTAGAAATCAACCATGGGAAAAGGAAAGAGAAAAAACCTACTCCATGGAGACTAAACAACATGCTACTAAAAAACCAATGGGTCAATGAGGAAATCAAGAAGGAAATTAAAAACTACCTTGAAACAAATGATAATGAAGACACAACCTCTCAAAATCTATGGGATGCTGCGAAAGCAGTGCTCAGAGGGAAATTTATAGCAATACAGGCCTTTCTCAAAAAAGAAAAAAGATCCCAAATGGACAACTTAACCCTCCACCTAAATGAATTAGAAAAAGAAGAACAAAAAAGTCCTAAAGTCAGCAGAAGGAAGGAAATTATACAGATCAAAGAAGAAATCAATAAAATAGAGACTCAAAAAACAATAGAGAAAATTAATAAAACCAAGAGCTGGTTCTTTGAAAAGGTGAACAAAATTGACAACCCCCTGGCCAGACTCACTAAAAAGAGGAGAGAAAGAACCCAAATCACCAAAATTATAAATGAAAAAGGAGAAATCACAACGGATACAGCAGAAATACAAAAAACCATAAGAGAATACTATGAACAACTGTATGGCAACAAGTTTGACAATCTGGAAGAAATGGACAATTTTCTAGAATCTTACAGCCTGCCAAAACTGAATCAAGTAGAAACAGACCAACTGAACAGACCGATCACTAGAAATGAAATGGAATATGTCATAAAAACACTCCCTACAAATAAAAGTCCAGGACCAGATGGCTTCACAGGCGAATTCTATCAAACATATAAAGAGGAATTGGTGCCCATCCTCCTTAAACTCTTTCAAAAGGTTGAAGAAGAAGGAATACTCCCAAAGACATTCTATGAGGCCACCATCACCCTCATTCCAAAACCAGAGAGAGATATCACCAAAAAGAAAATTATCGGCCAATATCATTGATGAATATAGATGCAAAAATTCTCAACAAAATCTTAGCCAACCGAATCCAACAACATACCAAAAAATTTATACACCATGACCAGGTTGGGTTCATCCCAGGTTCACAAGGATGGTTCAACATATGCAAATCAATCAGCATCATACACCACATTAACAAAAAAAAAGTCAAAAATCATATGATCATCTCAACAGACGCAGAAAAAGCATTTGACAAAGTCCAACATCCATTCATGATCAAGACCCTCGCCAAAGTGGGTATAGAGGGAACATTCCTGAATATAATCAAAGCCATTTATGATAAACCCACAGCAAATATAATCCTCAATGGGGAAAAACTGAAAGCCTTCTCACTCAAATCTCGAACAAGACAGGGATGCCCACTCTCACCACTGCTCTTCAACATCGTTTTGGAAGTCTTAGCCACAGCAATTAGACAAACAAAAGAAATAAAAGGCATCCATATAGGAAGAGAAGAGATAAAACTGTCACTGTATGCAGATGACATGATACTATACCTAGAAAACCCTAAGGACTCAACCCCAAAACTCCTTGAACTGATTAATAAATTCAGCAAAGTGGCAGGATATAAGATTCACATTCAGAAGTCAGTTGCATTTCTGTATACCAGCAATGAAACATTAGAAAAGGAATACAAAAATACGATACCTTTTAAAATTGCACCTCACAAAATCAAATACCTCGGAATACACCTGACCAAGGAGGTAAAGGACCTATATGCCGAGAACTATAAAACTTTAATCAAAGAAATCAAAGACGATGTAAAGAAATGGAAAGATATTCCATGTTCCTGGATTAGGAAAATCAATATTGTAAAAATGGCCATCCTACCCAAAGCAATCTACAGATTCAATGCAATCCCTATCAAATTACCCATGACATTGTTCACAGAACTAGAACAAACAATCCAAACATTTATATGGAACCACAAAAGACCCAGAATCGCCAAAGCAATCCTGAGAAACAAAAACCAAGCAGGAGGCATAACTCTCCCAGACTTCAAGAAATACTACAAAGCCACAGTCATCAAAACAGTGTGGTACTGGTATCAAAACAGACAGACAGACCAATGGAACAGAATAGAGAATCCGGAAATAAACCCTGACACCTATGGTCAATTAATCTTTGACAAGGGAGGCAAGAACATAAAAGGGGAAAAAGAAAGTCTATTCAGCAAGCATTGCTGGGAAACCTGGACAGCTGCATGCAAAGCAATGAAACTAGAACACACCCTCACACCATGCACAAAAATAAACTCAAAATGGCTGAAAGACTTAAATATACGACAGGACACCATCAAACTCCTAGAGGAAAACATAGGCAAAACACTCTCTGACATCAACCTCATGAATATTTTCTCAGGTCAGTTTCCCAAAGCAATAGAAATTAGAGCAAAAATAAACCCATGGGACCTCATCAAACTGAAAAGCTTTTGCACAGCAAAGGAAACCAAAAAGAAAACAAAAAGACAACTTACAGAATGGGAGAAAACAGTTTCAAATGATGCAACTGACAAGTGCTTAATCTCTAGAATATATAAACAACTTATACAACCTAACAGCAAAAAAACCAATCAATCAATGGAAAAATGGGCAAAAGACCTGAATAGACATTTCTCCAAGGAAGATATACAGATGGCCAACAAACACATGAAAAAATGCTCAACATCGCTGATTATAAGAGAAATGCAAATCAAAACTACCATGAGATACCACCTCACACCAGTCAGAATGGCTATCATTCATAAATCCACAAATAACAAGTGCTGGAGGGGCTGTGGAGAAAAGGGAACCCTCCTGCACTGTTGGTGAGAATGTCAACTGGTACAGCCACTATGGAGAACAGTTTGGAGATACCTTAGAAAGCTATACATAGAACTTCCATATGACCCCACAATCCCACTCTTGGGCATCTATCCGGATAAAGCTCTACTTAAAAGAGACACATGCACCTGCATGTTCATTGCAGCACTATTCACAATAGCCAGGACATGGAAACAATCCAAATGTCCATCGACAGATGATTGGATTCGGAAGACATGGTATATATATACAATGGAATACTACTCAGCCATAAAAAAGAATGACATAATGCCATTTGCAGCAACATGGATGGAACTAGAGAATCTCATCCTGAGTGAAATGAACCAGAAAGACAAAGGCAAATACCATATGATATCACTTGAAACTGGAATCTAATATCCAGCACAAATGAACATCTCCTCAGAAAAGAAAATCATGGACTTGGAGAAGAGACTTGGGCTGCCTGATGGGAGGGGGAGGGAGTGGGAGGGATCGGGAGCTTGGGCTTATCAGACACAACTTAGAATAGATTTACAAGGAGATCCTGCTGAGTAGCATTGAGAACTTTGTCTAGATACTCATGTTGCAACAGAAGAAAGGGTGGGGGAAAAATGTAATTGTAATGTATACATGTAAGGGTAACCTGACCCCCTCGCTGTACAGTGGGAAAATAAAAAAAATTATTAAAAAAAAACACTAAATAAAAAAGAAAAAGAATCCAACTGCAGCAGCTCAGGTGGCTGCAGAGCTGTGGGTTCGGTTCCCAGCCCAGCACAGTGGGTTAAGGGATCCCGTATATTCACAGCTGTGGCGGCTCGGATTCAAGCTCTGGCCCAGGAACTTCTCTAGGCTGTAGCATGGTCATAAAAATAAAGAAGAAAAAAATCAAACTATTTTTTTTCTTTTTATGGCCACACCTGTGGCATATGGAAGTTCCAGGCTAAGGGTTGAATCAGAGCTGCAGCTCAGATTGAATCAGCTTATGCCATAGCCACAGCAACACCGGATCTTAGCCACTTCTGCGACCTGCTCTGCAGATTGGGGCAATGCCAGATCCTTAACCCAGTGAGCAACAGAGACAAGGTTGAGTCTGAACCCGCTAAACCACAATGGGCACTCCAGTAAAACACTTTTATTTCTTTCAAATGCCTAAAAAAGGCCACTTCCAGTACAACAGAAAGCACCCACGCAGCTGAATACTAACTACATGAAAATCCACCACCTCTCTGGTACCTACAGTAGGGACTGAGCAATCAGAATCCAAACACAGTCCTGGCATAAAAGCAGCCAGATCTCCACTCCCTGGCAGTGAGCTCCATATGAAAAGGGCAGGGACCTGTCTGAGGAAACCCCCCACTTTCCTAAGAGCCAAAAACAAGAGACGGAGACAGTCCATCCTCCCAGGCGCGGAGGATCCAAGTCACAAAGTCTTTGAACCTTCTAGGTTCATGTGTTGGCTTCATGCGATTCGAAGCACAGTGCTTACAATAAAACAGAAAATGAAAACAAAGGGGGGGGGTAAAAACCCCATACATGTCAAGATTGGTGTGTTTTACTGGTGTGAAATATATATACAAAGAATATCTCTATAAACAACACGGCTGTCAGGCTGAGGTTGTGCTTGCTGAAATACTCAAGGAGACACCTGCTGATGTAGGCAGTTTACCACAAAAGGCATCAAGGGCCAGGATGGACTGACGGATGGAGAGAGGGATGGACAAATGGATGGACATGGGAAGAGGAAAGAGCGTCACATGGATATGGCAGAGTCTTGGTGGGTTGGCTCTAAAATGTTTTCCACCTTGTTGAATATTTGGAGATTGTCATAATAAAATGCTGGGGAAAACACAGAGCAAAGACCAACAAAACCCAAAAATGCATATGAAGTATAATTCCAACTTTAAAAATACGAGCTGAAAGAAGATGGGGAAGAAATAGGCTACAATATTCACTCGGGTGAAATTAAATTGGGTATTCAGTTTTTCATTCTCCACACACTGACCACGGTCTTGTTTCCAGGATCCACATACTACGTTTTCCATAATAAAAGTAGCATCAGCTGCCCTCTGGCCTACGGAGGAAGCATCTGGGCAGCAGCATCTCCCCACCTGTGCTCCCCTCTCCTCACCTTGGCCTTGAGCACCTGCTGGGGCCCCGGAGTCTCCTCAACACACCTCTAGAGATGTGTCCCCTTGGCTTCCCAGGGATGACCAAACCTCAGGCTGACTCATGTGTTTTGCTCCCAGCTGCAGCCCCATCTGCAACTTTGCCCATCAATGTGCTAACACCTCCCCTCTTCATTCAACCAGGCTCTCTGGCTTCCTACTTTTTGTCAGTTATTTAAATTTAATGCTTCAAGTGATCTTTCTCCAGATGCTAAAAAGGGAATATTTTCAATTTATTTCTATCTAACAACGTAAAATCCCTGCATGGCAAAACCTTTAAAAGCAAGAAACAGGGACTATAAAATGACACCTGAGGAATTTGCAACATACATGACAAAGGGCCGATTTACCTAATTTATGCAGAGCTCAAAATCTACAGTTTAAAATAAAGCCGACAAACCCAACAGAAGATAGATGGAATAAGCACAGGCACAAAGAGACAGACATTACCAACAAACAGGGGAAAATGTGGAACCTCACTGGTAATCACAGACAGGCAAGCCAAAACAACAGTGCAATATGATTTCTTACCTGACGTATTGTCAAACGCTCAATCCACAACTTCAATGATACCAAATTCATCCTCCAATGTGAGGATCAGGGATTGGAGATTGAGTGTCTGTGCATTGTTGTAAAAGCACCAAGAGATGCCCTTTTTCTGAAGGACAATTTGACAATATCTCGTGTATTTTTAAGGGCAAGGAGTCCTTGAGCAGGACTCTGTTTGGAAGGTACATTGTACAAACATTTCTGTAATTTCACAAGATGATATATATAATGTCCAATGCAATATTTTTTTTTGCACAGCAAAAAAAACAAAAAACAAAAAACAGAAAACAAACCAAAAAAGAATCCCAAAGCAAGCTAAGTCTCTGAACAGGGGTCAAATTACAAGGTACTTGTAAAATAAAGAGGCTTGAAGAGAGACAAACAAAGAGGATCAAATAGCAATACTGAGGTTAGGTGAGCACTCAAGAGCAGAAAAGCTGACTGGATGCTGAAAGAATGCCTGCACCCTCATCTTTTATCTCCCCTGCCCAGGAACTCAGGCTTCTGAGCCAAAGGTAACGTGAGATTATGCAGACCTTTATTCTTTCTTTGTACTTGCTGGGGACCTTTCAGTTTTCCATAATGAGCATGTGTTAATTTTCAATGTAGTTATAAAGAATGCGTAAAGAGCAGGTAAAGAACACATCTGCATTTTATACATCACTCCACAAGCAGAAACATTCTTCTATTTGTCCACAGGAGGGCAGCATAAGCACAGTGAATAACAAAAACATCCTCAAGGGATGGGGCCTAAAATTAAAGGCTGCTGTTCAGAGGTTTATTGTTACATGCGGCTTGTACAAATTATTGAGGAGACTGTTCATTTTTTGGATAAATGACAATACATACATTGTCAAAACTTTATAGAGGACAAGGGAGAAGTCACCTATAACTAGGGACGATCTGGCCTTTATCTTCATATTGACACATGGGTTGAAAAAAGGGAGCCACATGTTTTTCAGCAAAGTGTGCACCCCCAAGGCAACTGTTTCCTCATCTACCTTTCATAGCAAATGTCTCTTGAGCATCTCCCTGTTTTCCTAATTTCTCTGACAGGGTGTTTTTTAGATTTATTTTTGTCTTTTTAGGGCCACACCTGTGACATATGGAAGTTCCCAGGCTAGGGCTCAAATCAAAGCTACAGCTGCAGGCTTCTACTGCTGCCACAGCAAAGGGGACCCGGCATGGGTCTGTAACCTACACCACAGCTCAAGGCAATCCCAGATGCTTCACCCTCTGAGTGGGGCCAGGGATCGAACCCACCTCCTCATGCATACTAGTCAGGTTCATTACTGCTGAGCCAGAACAGAACTCCAAGCAGTAGTACTTTTAATGAGGTTGTGTTGAATCAATATGCAAAGAACATGCCTGGATTTTATAAATTCCTCTCCATGCAGAAGCATTCTTCTATTTCTCCACAGGAGGGCAGCATAAGCACAGCCCATAGCAGGAACAATTCCAAAACCTTGGATCTGAAACTGGAGGCTGCTGTTCACTTACTATCTGCTTGGGCTTGGAACCTGTGCTGCTGTGGCTGTGGTGTGGGCTGGCAGTTGTAGCTCCAATTTTACCCCTAGCCTGGGAACTTCTATATGCCACAGGTACAACCCTCAAAAGAGTAAAACATAGAAAAAGAAAAAAAAAAAAAGAAAAAAACGGAATAGAAATGAAACCATAATGAAAATGGGAAGACAACCTTCAGAGTGGAAGAACATAGCTGCCAACCATTCGACCAATGAGGGCTTAATTTTCAGAATATACAAAACATTCATACAACTCTAAATCAGAAGAGTAACCAATTCAATCAAACGATGGGCAAAAGAAACAAACATTCCTACCAAGAAGACAGATGGCCAACAGACACGTGAAAAGATGCCCACCTTAATAGTCCAGCAGCTATCATGTCACGACACCACCCTGGCTCAGGCCTTTGGCTGGAAAAGAGTTTGTGTCTCAGAGAAAGAGACTCACAGGCATAGAAAACCAACTATGGTTACCAAAGGGCAGGGCAAGGGAGGGAAAGCAGGAATAACAGATTCACAGATACTACATATATAAACTAATCAAGTACTTACTGGACAGCACAGAGAGCAATACTACATATCTTCTAATAACTTAGAATGGAAAAGCATTGAAAAAAATTGATATATATATATACACATATGTGTCTAACTGAATCACTTTGCTGTATACCTGCAACTAACACAGTACTGTAAATCAACTCTACTTCAAGAAAAATACATCCTAAAACTGACTGTGGTGATGGTAAACTCTGAGGACCCTAAAAATTATTGAATTCTCCAATTTAAATGGGTGAATTTTACAGTACATAGATTTTAGTTCAATAAAGATGTTATCTCTGATTAGACGCCTAGCCTGGGAAACACCATATGCCATGGATACAGCCGTAAAAAAAAAAAAAAAAAAAAAAAAATATATATATATATATATATATATATATATATATATATATATATTCTATCTATCTCCAGAGATGCACAGCATTATACCATCAATCCCAGGTAAGCACCCTGGAAACTCAGAAACAAAGGACACTTTATTCAGTAACATCTTCTTGAGCAGTAGGATCAAGATGGTGGAGGAGTAAGACGTGGTGCTCACCTTCTCCCACAGACACATCAGAAAAAACCCATCTACAGGGAGAACAACAGGCACAGAACAGCTACGGAATGCAGGTAGCAGACTTCAAATCTCCAAGAAGGGCAAGAAACCTTCTACATAGCTGGGTAGAACAAAAGGAAAAAAGAAAGAGAGAGGAGAACAAAAGAAGAATCAGGCTGGGACCAGCACTCCTGAGAGGGAGCTGTGAAGGAGGAAAGAAACCCACAGCCTGGGGGACCACCTAATTAATGGGGAAAGCAGCCAAGCTGGAGGAGAAGCTCTAAGGCCAAGAGAAGAGCTCAGCAGCCAGACTCGGGAAGGCAAAGCAGAAGGAGAGTCACACAGACCATGGCTACCACCTCCTGGGACACCACAGCCTGAGACACTAGGGCAGGGGCAGGGAGCTGAGACTCAGGCTCCAGAGGCCAGTTCCAGGGAGAGGACTGGGGTTGGCTGTGTGGGGACAGCCTGAGGGGCTAGGGAACGGTGCTCCACTGGCTGGGGAGCAGAGCACCACAGCTGAGGAACCCAGGAGGAGGTCTGGGCCCACAGGAGAAGCAAAGCACTTTGGTTGGGGAGGGGGATAGGAGGAGGGTGTGGCTGGCATGGGAATCTCTTTCTCTGTGCCTGTGTGGGCTCTCAGGTGGAGGGACATCTCCTGCACAGGCTATGGGGGGTGGGGAAACTTGCCACAGCCATCTCAGACTCCACAGGTGGGCATGGCCTGCCACCACTCGGGGTCCGTCGACAGGCACCACCTGCGGCCCCAGTCACCTCAGGGGTCATGGCAACTGAGGGCCACCTATTGCCCTCACTTCCCTGGGAGTACACACCGATCTTGTGGTGGCCACTGCCAAAGACTCTAGGCACGGCTTCCACCTCCCTGAGGGTCACCGCCACTTCCCAGGGCACTGCATCCAGGAGCAGCCTGTGCCACTTCCCTGTGGGTCCTGGCCACTGTGAAGGGCCCAGCAACCAGGCACTGGCTGTAGCCATTGCCTGTTGCCTCCATCTTCCTGGAAGCAAGCACAGGCCTTACAATGGACCAGCCCCTATGGAAAGCAAGCATCCAAACCAAAATCAGCCCTCACATCAATAATAATAACAATAATACTACTACTACTAATAATAACAAGCCTTGGAGTTCCTGTTGTGGCGCAGTGGTTAATGAATCTGACTAGGAACCATGAGGTTGCAGGTTCGATCCCTGGCCGTGCTCAGTAGGTTAAGGCTCTGGTGTTGCCATGAGCTGTGGTGTAGGATTCAGACGTGGCTTGGATCCCGTGCTGCTGTGGCTCTGGCTTAGGCCAGTGGCTACAGCTCCGATTAGACCCCTAGCCTGGGAGCCTCCATGTGCCGTGGGAGCAGCTCACGAAATCGCTAAATCTCAAAAAAAAAAAAAAAAAAAGTAAAAAAAATAAAAACCTCATTAAAAAAAATTAAAAATAAATAAATAAATGAAAACGGTGCAAGTTAAGACAAGGAGAGGATTCTCAAGGTAGCAAGAGAATAACAAATAGTGCACTATAAGGGAACCCCCAGAGGCTATCAGCTGACTTCTCTACAGAAACACTACAGGCCAGCAGAGAGTGGCAAGATGGGCTTAAAATTCTAAAATGGAAACATCTGCAGCCTAGAATACTCTGCCCAGCAAAAATACCATTTCAAAGAGAAGAAATAAGGAATTTCTCCAACAACACCAAAATAAAATAAAAGATGTCAGCAATACTAAGGCCATTCTAAAAGAAATACTGAAAGCTCTCCTCTAAATAGGAAAGAAGCATTGGATGGAGAAATCACAACTGGAAAGCAATCACTTAAATAAGCCACTATACACATCTAAAAGGGAAGAAACAACTATTGTAAAAGTGATGACAAACACAAGGAACAGCAAAAGGATAAACACGAGGATGTAAAAAAGGACACTGACATCATAAAATGTGGGGAAGGAAAGTAAGAAAATCTCACCTCTTTTTCTCTTTTTCTAGAATGTGTTTGAGCCTATATGACTCTCAGGCAGAAGCAAGTAGATATAGGAAGGGGTTAACATACATTTATTTATTTTCTTGTCTTTGGTCTATTTAGGCCCACACCCACGGCATATGGAGGTTCCCAGGCTAGGGGTCCAATCAGAGCTACAGCTGCCGGCCCACACCACAGCCACAGCAACACAGGATCCGAGCAGTGTCTGCCACCTACACCACAGCTCACGGCAATGCTGGATCCTTCACCCACTGAGAGAGGCCAGGGATCAAACCCACGTCCTCTTGGATACTAGTTGGGTTTGTTAACCACTGAGCCATGACAGGAACTCCAGGGTTAACATACTTGAAAAACAGGGCAACCACAAGTCAAAACCAAAACATACATTCACAAAAACTAAAAAGAAGAGAACACAAGCGTAAGAGATAAAGAAATCGTCCAACCCCAAAAAGAAAGGAACAAAGGAGGAACACTAAACCAACTGGAAAACAAGGATTAAAATGGCAATAAATACATACTTATCAACAATTACCTTAAATGTCAATGGACTGAATGCTCCCATCAAAAGAATGGCAGACTGGATTAGGAAAAAACAAACAAACAAACAAAAACCCAGAGCCTACAATATGCTGCCTACCTTAGGAGACCCACCTTAGGGCAAAGGACACCTATAAATTGAATGTGAAGGGATGGAAAAGACAGGAAAGCAGGAGTTTCAACACTCCTATCAGACAAACTAGACTTGAAAACAAAGGCCATAAAGAAAGACAAAGAAGGATACTATTTAAGGATGAAAGGATCCACTCAAGATATATATATATATATACACATATATATATACACACACACATATATACTATATATATACACACATATATACATTACATAGACATATATATACATACATACATACATACATACATTCATTTGTCAATATATACACCCCTCAGAGTTCCTGTTGTGGCTCAGTGGAAATGAACCTGACTAGCATCCGTGAGGGGGTTCTAGCCCTGGCTCCACTCAGTGGACTCAGGATCTGGCAATGCCATGAGCTGTGGTGTAGGTTGCAGATGTGACTCAGGATCCCACATTGCTGTGGCTGTGGTGTAGGCTGGCACCTGTAGGTCCAATTTGACCCCGTAGTCTGGGAAATTACATATGCCATGGGTGTGGTGCATATATATACGCATACACACACACACACACACACAAACACACACACACACACACACACACACACACACACACACACACATCCCTAATACAGGAGCACCCAGACACGTAAGACAAATACTAACAGACACAAAAGAAGAAATTGATGCGAATACAATAATAGTGAGAGTACACACCACTCACATCAATGCACAGATCCTTTAGACAGAAAGTCAATAAGGCAACAGAGGTCCTAAAATAACACAGTAGAAAACGTAGACTTAATTGACATTTTCAGGACATTACATCCAAAAACATCGGAACATACATTCTTTCAAGTGCACATGGACCATTCTCAAGGATCCACCACATACTGGGGCACAAAACTAAACGCAACAAATTCAAGGGTATAGAAAATATTTCAAGCATCCTCTTTGAACACCATGGCATGAAATCAGAAATCAACCACAGGAAAAGAAATGAGAAAAACTGACTACATGGAGACTGAACCACACGCTGCTAAAAACCAAGGGGTCAATGACAAAATTAAAACAGAAATTAAAAATACTTTGAGATAAATGATAATGAAAACACAACCATTCAAAATCTATGAAATGCCACAAAAGCAGTGCTTGGTGGGAACTTCAAGGCAATACAGGCTTGCCTCAAAAAAAAAAAAATCTCAAATCAAAATTTAACCTACCATCTAAAAGCATAAAAAAAAAAAGAACAAACAAAACCTAAAGTAAGCAGAAGGAAGGAAATCTTAAAGATCAGAGAGGAAATCAACAGAGATGAAAAAATAGAAGAAATTAATAAAATTAAGAGCTCGTTCTTGGAAAGGGTAAACAAAACCGGCAAACGTCTCAACAGTTTCGCCAAGAAGAGAGAGAGAATCCAAATAACAACAGAAGAAATGAAAGAGGAGAAATCTCCATGGATACTGTGAAAATACAAAAAACCATAAGAGAATACTACAAGTTGATATCAATGAATTTGACTACCTAGAAGAAACGGACCACTTTCTAGAGACATACAGCCCACCAAAACTGAATCAAGAAGAAATAGATCATTTGAACAGACCCATCACTAGAAATGTAATTGGAAATGTAATAAAAACACTCCCTACAAACAAAAGTCCAGGACTGGATGGCTTCACTGGTGATTTCTACCACACATACAAAGAAGAGCTTAGACCCATACAACTTAAATTTTTCCAATAGACTGAAGAAGAAGGAACACTCCCAAAGACATTCTATGAAGTCGCCATCACCCTAATACCAAAAGCAACGATACTACCAAAGAAGAAAATTAGAGGCCAATAGCTTTGATGAATATAGACACAAAAATTCTCAACAAAATTTTAGCCAACCGAAGCCAACAATACATAACAAAGATCATACACCACGACGAAGTGGGAGTCATCCCAGTTTCATAAAGATGGCTCAACATAAGCAAATCCATCAACATCATACACCACATTAACAAAAGAACAGTCAAAAACCACATGATCATCTCAACAGACGCAGAAAAAGCATTTGACAAAATCCAACATTCATTCATGACAAAAACTCTTACCAAAGGGGGTAAGAGGGAACATACCTTAACATAATCAGAGCCATTCATGACAAACCCACAGCCAATACAACACTCACCACAGAAAATGGAAAGCCTTCCTTCCTGCTCAAGACAACGATGCCCACACTTACCACTTTTATTCAACGTAGCATGCGATGTCCTAGCCACAGCAATCAGACACACAAAAGAAGTAAAAGGGATCCAAACTGGAAGAGAAGAGGCCAAATCCTCACTCTATGCACATCACATGATACCATAGACAGAAAACCCTAAGGATGCCACACAAGAACCTCTAGAAATGATCAACGAAATCAGCAAAGTAGCAGCATACAAGACAAACTGTCAGAAGCAGGTTGCATTTCTGTACACTAACAATGAAATACTAGAAAAGGACTATAAAAATACAATACCTTTTAACATTACACCCACCAAAATTAAATACCTCGGAATAAACCTGACCAAGGAGCTGAAAGATTTATATGCTGAGAGGTATAAAACAGTAATCAAGGAAATGAAACAGGATTCGAAGAAATGGAAAGATATTTCACACTCCTGGACTTGAAGGATACTGTTTAAATGGCCATACTACCCAGAGCAATCTTACAGATTCAATGCAAACCCTATGAAATTACCCATGACATTTTTCAAAGAACTAGAAGAAATAACCCCAAATTTCCTGTGGAAACATAAAGGATCCAGAACTGCCAAATCAATCCTGAAGGGGGAAAAACAGGCAGGAGGCATAACTCTCCCAGACTTTACATAATATTACAAAGCTACAGTAATCAAGGCAGTGTGGTACTGGTCCTAAAACAGATACATGGACCGATGGAACAGAAGAGAGAACCCAGAAATAAACCCAGACACCGGGTCAATTCATCTTTTGACAAAGGAAGCAAGAATATAACACAGGGAAAAGATAGTCCCTTCAGCAATGGGTACTGAGAAAAATGGACAGCTGCATGCAAATCAGTGAAACTAGAACCCACCCTCACACCATGCCCCCAAAGGAAACACCAAATGGCTCAAAGACTTAAACATAAGACAAGACACCATTAAAACTTTAGATCAGAACTTAGGCAACACATTCTCTGACACTGACTGTACAAATGTTACAAATGTTTTTGTTAAGTCCATCTGCCAAGGCAATAGATAGAAAAACAAAAGTAAACCGATGGGACCCAATCAAACTCACAAGCTTTTGCACAGCAAAGGAAATCATTAAAAAAACAAACAAACAAAAAAAAAAATGAAAAGGCAACCTATGGAATAGGAGAAAATAGTTGCAAAGGAAGCAACCAACAAGGGCTTGATCTCCAAAATACACAAACAACTCATACAACTCAAGAGAAAAAATCAAAAAGCCCAAGTGAAAAATGGGCAGAAGATCTAGAGAGACATTTCTCCAAAGAAGACGGATGGATGGCCAACAGGCACATGACAAAATGCTCAACATCAGTGATTATTACAGAAATGCACATCAAAACTACAATGAGGTACCACCTCACACCAATCAAGTGGCCATCATTAATAAGCCTTCAAATAACAAAAGCTGCAGAGGGTGTGGAGAAAAGAGAACCCTCCTTCATGGCTGGTGGGAATGGAAATTGGTAGAGCCACTGTGGAAAACAGTATGGATGGATGTTCCTCAGAAAACTAAACATAGACGAACCATACCATCCAGTAATCCCACTCCTGGGCACGTATCTGCACAAATCTTTCATTCAAAAAGATACATGCAAACCTATGTCCACTGCACCCCTATTCTCAAGAGCCAAGACATGGAAACAACCGAAAGGTCCATCAACAGATGAATGGATTAAGGAGAAGTGGAACACATACATCATGGAATACTACTCAGCCATAAAAAAAACCCCAACTAATGCCATTTGCAGCAGCATGGATGGACCTAGAGATTCTCATACTAAGTGAAGTCAGTCAGACAAAGACTGTATAGTATCACTTACATGTGGAATCCGTCAGATGGCACAGAGGAACCTATCTACACCACAGAAAGAGACTCACAGACATAGAGAACAGACTAGTGGTTGCCGGGCGGGAGGGGCGAGGGAGTGGGATAGACTGGGAGATTGGGGTTAATAGATGCAAACTATGACATTTAGAATGGATAAGCCAGGAGGCCCTGCTGTATAGCCCAGGGAGCTCTATCCAATCACTTGTGACAGAACATGAGGAAAGATGATATGAGCAGAAGAGTGTATATATACATACATACGACTGGGTCACTTTGCTGTACAACAGAAATGCAGAGAACATTGTAAAACAACTATAATCATAAAAATTTTAGGGGAGTTCCGTCATGGCTCAGTGGTTAACAAATCCACCTATGAACCATGAGATTGAGGGTCTGATCCCTGGCCTTGCTCAGTCAGGTAAGGATCCAGCATTGCCATGAGCTATGGTAAAGGTCGCAGGTGAGACTCAGATCCTCCGTTGCTGTGGCTGTGGTGTAGGCTGGCGGCTACAGTTCCAATTAGACCCCTAGCCTGGAAAGCTCCATATGCTGCGGGTGCGGTCCTAGGAGACAGGCACACAAAAAAGACCAAAATAATAATAATAATAATAACAATAAGAATTTTAAAAAATGACATCCATCTGAAAGAAACACTTAACTCTTTAGAAGTAGAACACTAGAGGGTGTTTGTGTTGTAGCTCAGTGGTTATAAACCCAACCAGTATCCATGAGGATGAGGGTTCGATTCCTGACCTCGCTCCCTGGCCTAAGGATCTGGTATTCCCATGAGCAGTGGTGTAGGTTGCAGAGGTGGCTCGGACCTGGCATTGCTGTGGTTGTTGCATGGCTCGGCACCTATAGTTCTTATTTGATCCCCAGTCTGGGAACCTCCACGTGCCACGGATGTGGCCTTAAAAAGATTATATATTGAAAAAAAATGAAACACTAATGCAGTTTTTCCTAGCCTTAGTGTGGAGAGGCCATTTCTGAATCATTTGTGGGGCTTGAACAAAGAACAAGGGCTCCCCCCTTGGCCCCAGCAAACCACCCCTCCACTGGCCCTGGAGTCCCCACCACCTACTTGTTAATCAATGCATTAGAAGAATTCACTAAGAAGAAGGAACCAGACTCAAAACCTCTTCATTACCATAGTTATGTAAGATTTTTCCGGAAGTACACATACACAATGGAATATGTTTCAGCCACAAAAAAGATGGAAATACAGCCATTTTCAGCAAGATGGATGAGCCTAGACATGATCATACTAAGGGAGGCAAGTCAGGTAAAGACAAAAACCATACCATATCACTTTCATGTGGAGCCTCATAAAAAATGTGACAAATAAAATGATCATATGAAGAGAAGTAAGACAAACACCACATGAGACCACTAATACATGGACTCTGATTTCAAAAGGAGACAAAACAACTTATTCACAAAATGGAAACGGACTCAAAACTTCTAAACCAAACTTAAGGTTACGAAAGGGGAAACGACAGGGGAGGAATAAACAGGGAGGCTGGGACTGGCACATACACAGTACCATATACAGAATCGATAAGTAACAAAGACCTACTGAACAGCACAGGGAATCTACTCAGTCCTCTGTGATGGCCTATATGGGAAAGAATCTGCAAAGAATGGATGTATGGGTGTGGCTAACTGACTCACTTTGCTGTACAGCTGAAACGAACCCAACACGGTAAGTCAACTCTACACCAGTAATTTTGCTTTTTAAAAAATGATACAAAAGAACGTATTCACAAAACAGAAACAGGCTCACGGGTCTCAAAATTAAACTAAGGGTGACCAAAGGGAAAATAGGGAGTCAGGGATAAGTCAGGAGTCTGGGATTAAGATAAACACACTAATATACATAAGACAGGTAACTAACAAGGACCTACTGTAGAGCATAATGAACGCTATTCAATATTCTATAATAACACATGGGGAAAAGAATCCCGGTGCTCTACCCCTGAAACTAAGACAACACGGTAATACATCAACTCTATTCCAGTAATTTTGAAAAGATGAAAATTTAAAAAAAAATTAAAGAAAAATTTTCCAGAATTTCTAGCCTGGGTGACATAAGCTTGGAGTTACAAAAAAGACATATAATTATCCTAGAGAGGCATGGAAATCAGTGTTTAGCTAAACTGCTTCTATTCCTAAAAGAGGGCACTTCCAGCCCAGCAGAAAGTTCAGTCAGGCAGCTGGATACTAACTACACACAAATCCACCACCTCTCTGGTACCTACAGTAGGGACTCAGCAATGAGAATACAAACACAGTCCTGGCATAAAAGCAGCCAGCTCTCCACTCCCTGGCAGTGAGCTCCATATGAAAAGGGCAGGGACCTGTCTGAGGAAACCCCCCACTTTCCTAAGAGCCAAAAACAAGAGATGGACACAGTCCATCCTCCAGGGTGGGGAGGCTCCAAGTCACAGAGTCTTTGAACTTTCTGGGTTCATGTGCTGGCTTCATGTGACTCGAAGCACACTACCTATGATAAAATGGTAAATGAAAAAAAAGGGGGCGGGACCCATACATATCAAGACGGGTGCATTTCCCTGTGTGTAAAGTACACATACAAAGAAAACCTCTGTAAATGATACAGCTGGCAGGTTGAGAGAGTGCTTGCTGAAACACTCAAGGAGATGCCTGCTGATGTAGGCCGTTTACCACAAAAGGCATCCAGGGCTAGGATGGACCGACTGTTGGATGGAGGGATAGATAGGTAAAAAGGAAAGAGCATCATCACATGGTTATGGTAGATTCTTGGTGGGTTAGTTGCAAAATGTTTCAACCAAGCTGAAAGTTCAGAGATTGTTATAATAAAATGTTGGGGAAAACACAGAGCAAAGAGCAACAAAACCCAAAACGCATATGAAGTATAATTCCAACTTTAAAAATACGAGCTGAAAAAAGATGGGGAAGAAATAGGCTACAATATTCACTCGGGTGCAATTAAATGGGGTTTTGAGTTTTTCTTTCTCCACACACTGACCACGGTCTTGTTTCCAGGATCCACATACTATGTTTTCCATAATAGAAGTAGCATCAGCTGCCCTCTGGCCTGCGGAGGAAGCATCTGGGCAGCAGCATCTCCTCACCTGTGTGCCCCTCTCCTCGTCTTGGCCTTGAGCACCCGCTGGGGCCCTGGAGTCTTCTTAACACACCTCTAGAGATGCGTCCCCTTGGACTCCCAGGGATGACCAAACCTCAGGCTGACTCATGTGTTTTGCTCCCGGCTCCAGCCCCATCTGCAACATTGTCCTTCACTGTGCTAACCCCTTCCCCCTTCATTTCAACCAGGTTCTGTAGTTTCCTAGTTTTTTTGGCATATCCATGTTTCTTATTTCACGTGATCTTTCTCCGAAATCTAAAAAGGGAAAAGTTTCAACTTTTTCTATGTCATAAAGTAAAATCCCTGCATGGCAAAACATTGAAAATCAAAAAACAAAGATTAGAAAATGGCAATTGAGAAATGTGCAACATACATGACAGTGGTCCGAGTCACCTAATCCATGCAGGGCTCAAAGTCTAAAGTTAAAAAATGTGACAAACCCAATAGAAGAAGGATGATGTAAGCAACGTTACAAAGAGACAAAAATTAGCAACAAACAGGGGGAAATGTGGAACCTCACAGCTAATCAAAGAAAGGCAAACCAAAGCAGTCATCAAGGGGATTTCTTACCTGGGACATTGCCAAAAGGCCAACCCACAAGGTGAATGATTCCGAATTCATCCTCCAATGGGAGGATCAGGGATTGGAGAACGTGTTTCTGTGCATTATTTTAAGAACATCATGAGATGCCCCTTTCTGAAGGACGATTTGGCAATATCTCATGTATTTTTAAGTGCAAGGAATCCTTGAGAAAGACATGGAGTTTACATTGTAGAGATGTTTATGTCATTTCACCAAGATCATATATATGATGTTCACTGCAACGTTTTATTTATTTATTTTTGTTTTTAGCATGGCAAACAATACAAAAACAACCAACAAAAGAAAGAACCTGAAGCAAGCTACGTCTCTGGACAGGGATCCAATTACAAGACACTTGTAAAAATGAAGAGGCTTGAAGAGAGATCAAGAAAGCAGGAATCAAGTGGCACAACCAAGTTCTAGGTTAGCACTCAAAGAGCAGAAAAGTTGACTTAACTGCTGAAAGAACCACTGCACCCTGATCACGAATCTCCCCTGCCCAGAAACTCAGGCTCCTGAGCCAATGGTAAAGTGAGACTATGGGTGACTTGTTTTCTCCTCATATTTCTGGTATCCTTATAGATTTCTATAATGAGCATGTCTTCTTTTAAGTGAAGTTGTGCAGTATCCACATGTAAAGAACACGCCTGGATTTTATACATTACTCTACATGCAAGAGCATTCTTCTATTTCTCCACACGAGGGCAGCATACGCACAGTCAATTAGCAGGACCAAGCTTTTCAAGGTGTTGGGTCTGAAATTGAAGGCTGCTCTTCCGTGGTTGATACTGACATGCTGCTGGCCCAAATCATTCATTAGATTGCTTCTTTCCCAGAAAAATGACTATATAGTCATTGCAAAAACTGATATATAGGAGAAAAGACAAGTCACCTATGACCAGGGCAATCTGCCATTTATGCTCATATTTATACATGGGGTGAAAGAGAGGAAGCGACCTGGTTTTAAACAAAGGGTGCGCCCCCAATGCATTGTTTCCTAATCTCCCTTTCACATCAAACGTCTCTTGACCCTTTCCCTGTTTCCCTAAGTTCTCTGACAGGGTGGATTTTAAAGGCAGTCTGGTGTCCCAGCCTGTGAACTCATTGTACTGGGCTTACCTGACTTAAATTGATCATTTCCGTGGTTTAGCTGTCTTTAAAGTAGCAAAGATTTCTCATGTATAAAATACACATGGAAAACTATATCGTCTCACCCTATTCATCACTACTTCGAGTGCTGATGAACTGCAGTATCATCTCTCAACTGAACTGGTGCCATTTAGCCTCATGATTGAGAGGTACCCCTGTTCATTGAGACCCAGTTCATTGTAACTGCTCTAGGATTAGTATAAATTAGACACAGAATTTCTACACATATACTATTGATTTATTAACACATTTATTCCAGGAAAGGAGTGGCCAACTGGAAAGGTGGATCCCCTTCAGCTCCGCTGCCTAGTGCTGACTCACACTCCTGAATTACGCATTTAAAATTCAGCCTGTGGGGACGGAGTCCATTCCCTCATGTCCTCCACGTGGTAGGAGGCTTGCCTCTCAGCATGTCCCAGGTTAAGCATCTTTTCAAGCTCAGTGGCAACACAGTTTGTCTTTTGAGAACTTCCTGTGGGAAACCATTGCTTAATATCAGCTTGGGTTCTTTATATCTTACTGATCTCTATATATTTTATTCCAGGTCTGATTAATGCGGGCTCTCCAGAGGAAGCACGTGGGGAGCATAAACCCTGCAATTAAGGGGAGCATCCTGGGGGGACTAGTTACCAAGCAAGGAGAGGTGGGGGGCAAGCTGGGCAGGCGGGTGCGGCGCCCAAGCCGGGCAGCAGAGGGCGGTGGTCAGCACCTCGGTCCTCAGGCAGCAAGGCCAGGGAGGGCGATCAAACTCCCTGGGTTCCTGGGCCTTTCTGCGTGGATGGTGGGCCAGCGGGCACCCCGAGGAGCTGGACGGAGGGGGCATAAGAAACAGAGAACTGGGGGCTCCCAGAGACCTCCAGGCCCCTCTGCCTTCTGCTTCCTGTGCTCCCCTTAAAGGGTGACAGGCCCAGGGAGCCATCTCCTGGGCCTGGGGAGTTTTGCTGCATCTCAGGAGGGCAGCCCCCAGCAGCCTCACGACAGCCGCCTCCTAACTCAGGGCTCCTCTGCTCTGCTGTGTCCCCCACACGTGCAGGTGGACAACGCCCTGGTCACATGGCCCTGGGGGACCTAGGCAGCTGCCCTCAAGTCCAGACTCTGCCCTGGCTGCTGCTTTGGCTGGAATGCAGTCTGTGTCTCCAGGGCTCGGGGGCCTCAGCCAGGACGTGCCCCCGACACCTGGGCTGGCGGACCCCTTAGCCTGCAGGAGGAGGCACACACAGAGCCTTTGCAGTTTGGGATGGGACAGGAGTGAGCAGAGCCCAGTTCAAGCCAGCTGTCCTCCCAGGAGCTCAGCTCTGGTGCAGGCGGGAGCCAAGGCCCTCAGAACACCCCCTGCCTTCTCCACTCCCCTGGGAGGCCCGCCTGGAACCAGGGGGTCGGGAGGGCCGACCTCGGCCATCCTGGTCCTGAGGGAATGGGGGATGGTGGGACCAGACAGGGCCCAGGAAGGCCATCGGGCACTGTGCATGGTTTGTGCTCTGTTCAGGTCTTCTCTCACCACAAGCCGTGTCTCTCCCTCCATAAGCTCGGTCTGTGTGATAGTGATGTCTTGCTGTGTGTTCAGACTTGCTTTGAACATTCCTAACGAGGCAGAAGCTCAGACCTTCCGTCATGGGGAGTTGCTTCCCAGAGCAAGAGAAGGAGCTGGCTTTCCCTTCCCGAAACACGCCCAGCCCTGCAGGGCTGGGGACCTGACGGACATCTGGGTTCCCTCGGGTACCAAGGAGGCTGAGGGAGGCTGGGGAGGCAAGCCCAAGCCTTCACTACAGGGGAGACCAAACGAAAGCAAACGCTCACAACTCAACAGGGGAAACCGCACCATCCAACCGGGAAGCAGGCAGGCGACACCAAGAGACATTTCACTCAAGAGGACAGACCGATGACAAACACATGGAATGACCGGCAACGTCACTGGCCGTGTGGGAAACACAAAGGAAAACCACAAGGACATGGCATCAAACACCTGCTACAAAGGCCGAGATGAAAAACAAAACCGTGACAGCGCCAAGTGCTCAGGAGGATGCGGAGAAACCCGACATTCCAACCGTGAGGAGGAGGAAACGCGAAGGGCACAGCCCCTGCAGAAGATGCTCTGGCGGGGTCTTAAAAACCTGACCATACACTCACCGTGTGCCCAGCAGCCCCAGCCTGGGGGGTCCCGAACCAGGCTGGTTTGCCCGACGACGCGCAGGAAAGCAAAAGGCTGAGACGCCGAGGTTCGCAGCCAACACAGGAGTCCCTCCCAAAGCAGCCAAGCCAGGAGACAGGAAAACCGGCGTCAGACCCACCTCCCCAGAGGCACGGGGGTAACGGATCAAGCAGCAGCGCGTTCTGAACCGTTGGTTGGAGAGCAGGGAGGGCTGGGAGCGGGAAGTCGAGAGCGATGATGGGAAAAGGTGTGGGACCCCTCGTCGTGCACAGGCGTAACTAAGCTACAGGCCCTGCAAGGGCCAAAGGGCCCTCGCGCATGCCCAGTTGCAGGGGCCAGGACCCTCTCCCCCCTGAATTAAGCAGCTCAGCTCTAACTAGACACAGCTGACTCCGAGTCCTGGCCAACGACTCAGGCAAACCCCTTTTTGTTGAGGCTCCCTGCTGCCTGGAGAACCTGCAAGGCTGTCTGAGCCACATTTAAAATGACCTCAATCGCTGAAGGCAGGTTACAGGGGAAGGGGAGTTAAGGCACAGTCACCCACAGGTTCCTGGACATTGATCCCAGAGAAAGGAAAACTTAGGTCCACCTAAAGACTGAATACACCCAAACTATTCTCTGACCTATGCAGAGTTAAACTCTACTACATTGATACCATGGACTGTGACTTAGCAGGGAAAACAGCAACAGCAAAAATGAACACGCCTGGATTCTCGACATTCCTCTCCAGGAAGAAGCATTCTTCGGTTTGTCCACAGGAGGGCAGCATGAGCACTGTCAAGAGCAAAAGCAATTTCAAGGTTCAGCCATCAGGTCGGAACCTGAATGCTGCTGTTCAGTGGATGATTCTGACATACTTCCTGCACAAATTACTCATGAGATTGTTTATTTTTCAGATAAATGACCATCTATTCATTGTAAAAACTGATAGACAGGAGAATGGACAGGTCACCTACAATCAGGGACAATCTGGCATTTATCTTCACCTGTATATATATATGATGAAAAGAGGTAGTTACATTTTTGTGTGTGTTTGTGTGGGTCTTTTTAGGGCCACACCCGCTGCATATGGAAGTTCTAGGCCGGAGCTCGA
The DNA here is from genome assembly GCF_054392235.1 of Sus scrofa. Lineage (NCBI taxonomy): Eukaryota > Metazoa > Chordata > Mammalia > Artiodactyla > Suidae > Sus > Sus scrofa. The sequence goes on from NC_139401.1 coordinate 10,156,888, forward strand.
ATTGTAGCTATAGCTGCCGGCCTGCACCACAGGCACAGCCACTCCAGATCTGAGCCGCATCTGAAGACTTCACCACAGGTCACGGAAACGCCAGATCCTTAACCCACTGTGCCTGGCCAGGACTGAACCCAAGTTCTGGAGCGCACAAGAGGCCACGAATCCCATTGTGCCACAGCAGGAGCTTCCACAGTCAGTTTTAGAATATGTATTTTTTTTCCTGAAGTGTAGCTGATTTACAGGACTCTGTAAGTTTCAGGTGTACAGCAATGTATTCAGTTACACACCCATATTTATATATCTATAATCTTTTATAATTCTTTTCCATTCTAGATTATTGGAAGATATGGACTAGTGCTCTCTGTGCCAGGCATCACATCCTTGTTGTTTATTGTATAAGGCGTAGTGTCTGTTCATCCGATAATCATAATTCCCCTCTCTTTTCTTGCCCTTTGGTGACCATAGGTTTTTTTTTCTGTCTGTGAGTCTGTCAGAGACACAGACCACATTCCAGCCAAAGCAGCAGCCAGGGAAGTGTCTGGACTTGACAGCAGCTGCCTGGTTCCCGCAGGGCCAGGTGACCAGGGTGCTGTCAACCTGCACGTGTGGGGGACACAGCAGAGCAGAGGAGCCCTGAGTTAGGAGGTGGCTGTCATCAGGCTGCTGGGGGCCGCCCTCCTCCCTCCTGAGTGTGAGGCGGTATCTAGAAACTGGAGGGAGAAAACCAACAACCATCCCATCAAGATGCCACCCAGACTCCAGACACCAAAGAAACAGTAAAAACAGACCCCAGCAGGGATGAAGGACCCGCGTCCAAGATAATTTGAGGAGTGTTTAAACCTCTAAAGAAACAGAGCCAAAAGGACCGTTACAATTCACACTCAAGGTAGGAAATCCTCCTTCCCTTTCCCAAGCCCTCATCCCACTTTTGATTAGGTCAGCACGGTAAACTGAGTTCACAGGCTGGGACACGTGGCTGCCATTGAAAACCACCCTGTCAGAGAACTTAGGGAGACAGGGAAATGCTCAAGAGACATTTGATTGAAAGGCAGACACCAAATTAGGACGCAATTGTGTGAGGGGCGCACACTTTGTTTAAAAACATGCAGCTACCACTTCTCATCATATGGATAAATGTGAAGGTAAATGTCAGGTCATTCTTCAGTAAAGGAGACTTTTCTCCTCAATATAAGGTTTTAGAAATATATATAGTAATTTACCTGAAAAAAAGAAACCATCTCATCAATACTTTGTGCAAGGAGTCTGTCAAAATCGACCACTCAACAGCAGCCTTAATTTCAGACCTGGTACCTTGAAAATTGTTCCTGTTATTGACGGTGCTCATGCTGCCCTCCTGTGGACAAACAGAAGAATGCTTCTGCCTGGAGAGGAATGTGGAGAATCCAGGCGTTTTCCTTACATGGTGGTCCTACACAACCTCATTCCAAAGGAATACAGGCTTGGAGTTCTTTTCTGGGTCAGCGGTCACGAACCTGACTAGCAGGCATGAGGAGGTGTGTTTGGTCCCTGGCCCCACTTGGTGGGTTCATGATCTGGGATTGCCTTGAGCTGAGGGGTAGGTAACAGACACAGTTGGGATCCCCTGTGGCTGGGGCTGCAGTATAGGCCTGCAGCTGCACTCTGATTTGACCCCTTCCCTGGGAACACCCATGAGTCACAGGGGCGGCCCTAAAAAGACAACAATAACAAATAAACACCACCCTGTCAGAAAATGTAGGGCAAACGGGCCACACTCAAGGGACATTTGACATGAAATGTAGATGAGGTTATACTTGCACTTGGGCACAGACTTTGGTGAAAGCCATGTAGCTTCCTCTTTTCAGCCCCTGTGTAAATAGGAAGATCCATGCCAGATTGTCCCTGGTGACAGGTGACTTCTGTTTTCTCCTCTGTATCGGTTTTTACAATGTATGTAGAGGCATTTATCCGAAATAGAAACACGCTCAAGAATAATGTGCACAAGAGGCAAGACAACATCAGCCTCTCAACAGCAGCCTTCCAGGTCAGACCCAATGCTGGAAGCTGTTCTCGCTCTTCACTGGGCTTATGCTGCCCTCCTGTGGCCACATAGAAGAATGCTGCCATTGAAGTGTAATTGACAAAAGGCAGCATGTTTTTCGCATGTTCTTTAGGTACTCTTTCCAACAGCATTAAACATTAATCCTTGCTCACGATAGAAAGCTGAAAGGACCCCGGAAACTACAGAGAAAGAGAAAAGTTACCCAGCAGCTCCCTTTCCCATTGGCTCAGGAGCCTGAGTTCCTGGGCAGCGGAGATAGAAGATCCGGGTGCAGGCATTCTTTCAGCATCCAGTCAGCTTTTCTGCTGTGGGAGGGCTCACCTAGACAGACCTTGCTTTTGCCTTTTCATTCCTGCTTTGTCTCTCTTTTCAAGCGCCTTCATGTTTACAAGGACCTCGTAATTTGACTCCTCTTCAGATACTTTGCTTGTTTTCTGTTCTTTTGTGTCTGCTTTGCTGTGATGAAAATAAATGTGGCCATGAACATCATAGATCATCTTGGAGAAATTACAAAAAACTTCTACAATGTCAGCTCCAAACAGAGTCTTGCTCAAGGACTCTACGCCTTTATGAATTTACCAGAGGGTGTCACATTTTGCCCACACATTTGGTGGATATTTGTGTAGTTTGTATCCAGCCGCATAAAGGGCTGGAGGGGGCCTTTCTTAGCTGTAGAAACTCTTGAGCTGAACCCTGATGTGCAGGCCTCTCTAGAACAAGTAGACCTCACTGCTCTGACTCCTGACTAGCATCACCCTGTCTACAACTTCCAGAACAATCTTTTTAAAATTTATTTTTCATTTGTATCAGCTGAAAGGTATTGGAAGAGAGTTGATTTATAACAATGTTGTCTTAATTTCAGGTTTAAGCACAGGGATCTGTTTACACACACATCTCTACCAATTCTTTTTACATTATTTTCCCATATAGTTTTTTATACAACATTGAGTGGGGCTCTCGTGCTCCACAGCAGGTCCTTGCTAGGTGTGTGTGTATGTGTTTGTGTTTCCTTGTTAGGACTGCACCTGTGTTATATGGAAGTTCCTAGGCTAAGGGCTGAAGAGGAGCCACAGCTGCCAGCTTAAGCCACAGCTCCACCCACACCAGATCCAAGCCACATCTGTGAAGTTCACCACAGCTCATCGCAATCTTGGATCCCCGACACACTGAGCGAGGACAGGCATCAAACCTGCATCCTCATGGATGCTAGAGAGAACGTTTCCATGGCGCCCCAGGGTATCCCCCCACCATAGCTGTCGAGGTGAATTATAGTAGTGTGTATATATATGTTCATCCCAAACCCCTCATTTCTCCCTCCTGACGCGTTTCCCCATTGGAAGCCATTAGCTTGATTTGGAGATCTGTGAGTCGTCTTCTGTTTTGTCAATAAGTCCTTTTGTATCAGATGCTAAAAACCAATGTTCCTGGAGTCCAGTGGACTTATTGCAATGTTGTGTGAGTTTCAGGTGTTCCACAAAGTGAGTCAGTTATACATAGGCATGTGCACATTTGTTTTCAGATGCTTTTCCCATATAGGCCATCCCCCTGTATTGGCTGTACACTGAGTCTTTGTGACTCAATCGGTTGTGTATATACAAGTGCATATGTGCCAATCCCAACCTCCCAATGTATCCCTCCCCTGAGTGTTTCCCCTTTAGTGACCCTAGTTTGATTTCAAGAGCATCGAGTCTGTTTCAGTCTTGGGAAGAAGACCTTCTGTATCATTTTTCATGACAGTCCCCATGACTGGTGATGTCACGTGGTTCTTTGTCTTAGATGTACTTCCCATAGTGTGATGATCCACTTGTATCACTTTCATCCGATTCCACATGCAAGTGATATCATCTGGTTTTGGTCTTTCTCTGAGTTACGTCACTGAGTAAGATCATCTCCAGGTTCATCCATGTGGCTGCACATGGGCTTAGCTGGTTCTTTCTTCTGGTGAGGAATATTTCATTGTCTAAGGTGCTTCAGGAACAATCTTATGTTACCACTGGCACAGAAGAGTTTTAGAGTGTGGTCCTTTCTTTCAGAGAGTGCCTTCAATGCCATGATCACCTAGAGGGGACGCCAAGGTCTGTGGAGGCAGTGGGTTCCTGGGGCCGAGGGGGGAGCACCAGTCATCTGTGAAAGGCCCACAGGCGATTCGGAAATGGCCCCACCACACGAAGGCCAGGAAGCAGACCATTAGAGGTTACGCTTCAGGAGTTCAGTGTTCCTTGAAGATAGATGTTATTGAATAACGTGGCTTTTAAGACACACCTCCGACCCCAGGGAGGCTGTCAAATGGAGAGATGATACTGCGGTTCATCGCTACTCAAAGTAGTGATGCACAGGGTGGTGTGATGTACCTTTTCATGTATATCCTATGCATGGGAAAGCTCTTCTACTTTCAAGGCCAGTGAACCACTGAAATGAGCGATTTAAACCAACTCAGCACTGTACAGTGAGTTCACAGGCTGGGACACGAGCAGGCTGCCTTTTAAATCCGCCCTGTCTGGGAACGTGGGGACACAGAGAAGTGCTCAAGAGAATTTTGATGTGAAAGGTAGATTAAGACACAATGGTATGAGAGGCCCACAATTTGTTTAACAACATGTACCTTCTGGAGTTGCCATTTGTGCCCCAGTGGTAACAAACCAAGCTAGTATCTGTGAGGATATGGGTTCGATCCCTGGCCTCCCTCAGTGGGATAAGGATCCAGCGTTGCCGTGAGCTCTGGTGTAGGTCCCAGATGCAGCTTTGGTCCTGTATTTCACAGGCCACGGCTCTGGCTCCAAGAAAACAAAACAATAAAGGCTAAACACTAATGGACTTGGTCCTGGCCTTAGTGTGGTCGGGGTCATTTCCAAATCGCCTGTGGGGCTTTCACAAATGACAAGAGCTCCCCCATCAGCCCCAGCAAAGCACCCCGTCACTGACCTTGGCGTCCCCACTTGTCAATCACTGCATTAGAGGAATTCCCTGAAAAGAAGGAACCAGACTCAAAAACTCATCATTACCACTGCTACATAAGAGTGTTCCAGAAGTACATATATACAAGGGAATATTACTCAGTCGTAAAATGAACGAAAAAAATGACATTTGCAGTAATATAGATGAAGCTATAGAAGATCACACTAAGTGAATCAAAGACAAAAATTTTGCCTTTATGTGGGCTCTAATTAAAAGGGGATATGAAGTTGCTAAATTGCTAAACAGCTTCTACACATAAAACAAGCCCACTTCCAGCCCAGCAGAAATTTCAATTACGCAGCTGGATATGAACTACACATAAATCCACCACTCTTCTAGGTACAACTGCACAAGATCTAGTATATGTATAAATGCATGGAGTGCTCGAGCAAGATTCTGTTTGGAAGTCACACTGTAGAAATCTTTATGTAATTTCACCAAGATGATGTCTATGATGTTCATTGCAATATATATATGTACATTTTTTAGCACAGCAAACAAAACTAAAACAGAAGAGAAGAACTTGGGGCAAGCAAAGTCTCTCAACAGGGATCCAACTAGTAGGTGCCTGTAGAAATAAAGAGGCTCAAAGAGAGATCAACAAAGCAGCAATCAAGCAGCACAACCACCGTCTAGGTTCGCACTCAAAGAGCAGAAATCTTGACTTACTACTGAAAGAATGCCTGCACCCTGATCCTTGACCTCCCCTGCCCAGGAACTCAGGTTCCTGAGCCACTGGCACAGGGAGATGATGGCTAACTTTCTTCTTTCTTTGTATTTTTTGGGGTCCTTTCAGTTTTCTATCATGAGCATGGGTTAATTTTTAATACAGTTATGTACTACCAACATGGAAAGAACCGCCTGGATTCTATAAATTCCTCTCCATGCAGACGCATTCTTCTACATCTCCACACGAGGGGAGCAGAAGCACAGTCAATACTGGGAACAATGGCAAGGTCCTGCCTCTGAAATCCAAGGCTGCTGTTCAGAGGTTGATTTGGACATGCTGCTCGCAGAAATTACCCATTAGTTTGTTTCTTTGCCATAACAATGAATATGCATTCATTGTAAAAACTGCTCTAGAGGAGAAAAGACAAGTCTCATATAATCAGGGACAATCCAGCATTTATCTTCCTATTTACACATGGGCTGAAAAGAGGAAGCTACATGGTTTTAAGCAATGTGTGTGCCCCTCAGACAACTGTGTCTTAATTGATCTTTCACATCCAATGTCTCTTGAGCATTTCCTGTTTCCTTCATTTCTCTGAGAGGGTGCTTTTTGTTCATTTCATTGCCTTTTCAGGGCCCCACTCAGCACATGTGGAAATTTCCAGTATAGTGGGTCAAATCAGAGCTACACATGCAGGCCTCCACCACAGCCACACCAGCTCCACATCCCAGCCGCTTCTTAAAACTACATCACAGCTCAAGGCAATGCCGGATCCTCACCCCACTGAGCGGGGCCAGGGATTGAACCTCTGTCCTCATGCATATTACTCTGGCTTGTTCACCACTGAGCCACAATGGGAAGTCCAGCATGTATCATTTATTTATTTTTGTCTTTGTAGAGCTGCACCGTTGGCATATGTAAGTTCCAAGGCTAGGGGTGGAATCGGAGCTGGAGCTGCCTGCCAGCCTATATCCCAGCCTCAGCTACGCAGAATGCGATCCACATCTGCCGACTACACCCCAGCTTATGGCAACACCAGATCCTAAACCCATTGAGCAAGCACAGAGATTCAACCCGTTTCCTCAGCGATGCAGTGTCGGGGTCTTTATCCACTGAGCCACAGTGGGGACTTCCTTAGTTGTTCATGAATATAATTAGAATTTATCTGTGATGTCGCATTAGAAGGATATAAAGTGGGTAACTGTACATATTCTCTAAGCGGGTCCCCCCTCCCACCACGCTTTGTTCCACTTGTAGCCCAGTGATAAGTTCAGTGGGCATGTGTTTCACTGACGTCTCTGCACATCCCTCTGCTCCCTTCCCTGAAAGACAGTGAGCAAAGGATATCCCTGGAGTTTCACCTTGTATGTAAAATCGAGTCCTCTGGGATGGCTAGGTGACAGACAGAAGCCCCATGGGAAGCTGGCCCCATCTGAGCAGGCCAGTTTCTGACAAATGAGGAGTGATCTTACCCGGTCCATCCTACCTGACTCATGGTACCGTGTGTATCCAGGACTCAAGTGGAAGGAGGTCTTTCCCCGTGAATGAGGGTGTCTCTGCTAATGTGTTCCTCGTCCGTGGTCTTTCCACAAATAAATCCCCCCCACGTGGGTGCCCCTTCTGCGAACACCTGCATGTGCACATTGCCACTGCTTCAGAAATGGCATTAACTCCAGGTGAGATGGGTTAGGAACCATTTCTGGGTGACAAGCGAAAGGGATTAGGGGGCATGTCTGAAACACTCACAAAGATCTGAAAAGTGAACTCGGGCTCCATGTCTTTTTATTTCAGAATAAAAAAAGCTGAGAGACAAAGAGGAGCCCAGAGTAAGAAAGGAAGCACCAAGCCGTGCCCTGATCAAGAGGAAAAGGGCCGCTGCCATGGCGTCTGTGACCTAGCAACTCGGAACACTGGAGATGCGGACAATGGGCAGGAGAATGTGGAATCAGCGGAAGGCTGAGGACAGGACCTGGGACTCAAAGGCCAGGTTCACAGTGTGGCTGAGAACTCAGCTCTGTCCACACTGAGGAGCCAGGCGCTGAGAGGAGAAGATGTCAGACGGGGGACCTGAGATCCATGGCAAGTGTTCCTTGCCAAGCGGGCCTTCCCTCGCTCCAGACGCTCCTTCCTCTGCAGATGGGTTAGTAGAGGCTCTGCCTTCTTTGATCTCTATGTGTTTTTTTTTGAGGTGGTTACATAGAGATCGTTCATTATTTTACTATTTTAAACACACTGCTCAGTGGCATTAGGGACATTCAGGATGTCGCCCAGCCAGCAACACCATCCATCACCCTAAAGGGAAACCTTTGTCTCAGATGAACACTAACTACCCATGCCTCCCTCCTCCAGGCCTTGGGCTAAATGTCCATTCCTCCCTCCCTGGGCTATGAATCTGACCCCTCGAGGTTCTGAATATAAGTGGGAGCATATGCTATGGGCTTATTTCCCTCAGCAGAACTAGTCTTTAAGGCTCATCCCTACTGCAGCCTGGGACAGAATCTCCTTCCATTCTAAGACTGAAAAGTACTCCACTGAACGGAGAGACCACACTTTGTCTATCCCTTCATCCATGGATGGAGATTTGGGTGCTTCCATGTCTCTGCTCTCACGAATTATGCTGATATGAGCATGGGTGCACAAGAGCCTGTTCAAGTCCCTGCCTTTCCTGTTGTGTAGAAATACCCAGAAGAGAAATTGCTGGATCATTCGGTAAGTCTAGCTTTTTTGAAGAATGATCGTTCTTCACGGTGGCTGTACCAGTTTCTAGTCCCACCAGCAAAGCTCAAGAGTTCCAGTGCTCCACATCCATTGGCCAACACTTGCTATTTCCTGTTTTGATTTCTTTTGTCTTACATTAGCCAACCTCTTGAGTTTAGGTTGTATTTTGTTGGGTCTAAGATCTTTTTTGCCAGGTCGAGTGAAAAGATAACAGAAGACTCTGACACAGATACTGAAGATAAAGAGACCAATGCAACCGTTCATGTAACTAGAACTCAACCTGTAAAACACAGTCCTTTGTTTTCCTCACATTTGGCTTTTCCTTCTATGGCTATTGAGCTACTTCCCTGGGCCAGGCTTGGGCTCCTCTCACATCTGCTAAGTGTCATGGTGAATGAATTACTTTCATGCCCACAACACACAAGTGTATTTACACACCAGAATCCGCCCTCCATTGCTTCACTTGAATGAAGTCTTTCTTCTTCTCTCAAAAAATCATCCCCAACCAATATCTACTGAAAGGCCAAATATCCGTAAAAGAAACAATCCGAGGTTGTGAACACAGTGTTGAGCAAAAGAAGCCAGTCACACTCAGACACCTACTGCCCAATCCCTTTCTTGAAAGCAGACAGAGGGGAACTGTTTGGGCTATATTTTGAGCTGGAAAAGTCTCCGGACAAATAAGGAAGAGGTGATACTGTGTCTCCTCAGCCAAGCCGTGGCTGTGTGGGTACTGGCCCCGGGGTGACTCGCTGAGCTCTCTACTTAGATTAGTGGCTCTTTTCCATCATTATGTGGTTCTTCATGATACAAATAGATTTCCAAACCCACAACCCCACTCAGCATATAGACCCCCACCCCCAGTTCATTACATGTCCGTGATTATATTATACAGACAAGTTTCTTGCAATGGGCTGTTTGTACTTGATGTATGGTGACCATCTTTCTTCTGGTCACATTTTTCTTTTCATCACCAACTAGGATGGCCATCATCAAAAAGAGTAAAATCATCCAAACGTTGGAGAAGATATGGAGAACCTGGGAGGGTCACCCATTGCTGGTGGGAATGTAAAATGGTGCAGCCACGCAGGGAAACAGTTTAGAACTTTCTCAAAAGTTCAACCTCCACTTGCCACATGACCCACTCATCCCTGCCCTGGGTGTCCACATGCGAGACATGAGAACATGGGCCCAGCCAACGTTTTTATTAAAGTCTGTTTATAGCAGCATTGTTCACAACAGCCAAAACTTGGAACCAATCCAAATGTCCAAACACTGAGGAATGAATCACCCACCGGTGGTCCAGCCATACAACTGAATGCTCCTCTGCAGACACAGCAATAAAGCACTCACATGCTCCAAAATGGATGAACCTTGAGAAGAGTCAGACACAACACACCACACTGTGGACGCTGCCATTACATTGTGAATGTTGGCACAGAGCTCCCTTGTGTGGAATGAGCATAAATGATGGTCACCAAGCCCTCTGGGGGGACTGGCAGGTGTTTCCCCATTTTTCCATAGTCTCAATAGTGCTGACCCTCTCTGTGACTAAATGTTTATGGCCAGTCTCGATGAGATGTGTGCACAAATGTCCCAAAGTGGAACTGCCTGTTTGAAGGTCTTTGCACTGTAAGGCTTCAGTCCATAATGCCAGCTGGCCCCTCACATCTTTGCGTGGCCTGCGCCCCTCCCTCCACATCCCCTCATGCCCCCACAGAGGTCTCTTTCCCCAGGTAACAGGCCTTCTCTCCAGCAAAGCACCTGCCTCTGAGCAAAGCACCTCCCTCTGAGCAAAGCACCTCCCTCTCAGCAGAGCACTTACCCCACAGGAGAGCGCTGCTCACACCGGGGACTTCTTCCAAGTAACAGGGTCCCCTCTCCTGATGTCCTGTGTTCCTTTTCAGTTCCCCTGGGAGTGCGTCCACTTCGCCCTTATTTAATGGACGCCTGAAACTTCAGCTGATGGGATTCGTGGTGGCCACTGTGGGATGGGTCCTCGGAACCACATCCATGGCTCTGGCCGAGTGGCGAGTGTGGTACGTCAACAGCACCTCGCTCTTATCCTCCCACCTAGCCTGCGTGGGAGTGTGGAGAGCCTGCATCTTCCGTCAAGGCAACGGCATCGACCGTGCCATCGGATGTCAGGGTTACAGCTACTTCGATCCTTATGTCCCAATGGATATCCGTGTTGCTCAAATACTCCTGCCGCTCGCCACCGTTCTAGGGCTTTTCAGCAAAGCTGCCATCATCTTTGCGCTTAAGAGCATGTACCTGAGCAAAGTGCAGAAGACCTGTGATGCATCTGCTGTTGCAGGAATGCTGAGCATAGCTGCTAGTTTCTGTATCCTAGCTGCTGTGGTCTGGAACCAACTGTCCATCCAGACCGAAGAGGGAATTGCCTTCCCACCATCTTTCAATCTACCCTTCAAGCCGGACTCCCAGGAAGTCGGTGGGGCTGCTCTCATGGCCTTTCTTGGTTCCTGCGGGCTCTTTTTCGGGGGGTTGGCTTACTTCTCTTACAAATACCCACTAGACAGCCGAGTGCATCCTACAACTTCAGATACATAAAATTCCTCATTGCATTAGGCTTTCTAAACCCCAAATTACCAGAGTTCATTTGAAGTGTTACATCAGGATGCTGCGTCCCTTAGTTGTAAAGACTCTAGACCATCACAAATGTAGTTTGGGGCAGATAATGGCTGTTACCCTTTGTGGCTGCATTCGGTTCCCTCGTTGCCTAGTTGAACAAAGAAAATGCCATTAAAAAATCTTACGTACTTGCCAGTTGGTCTTATTGGATCTGCATTTTAATGACTGTCAAATCTTCCATATTTGCAAACTGGTGTGGATATAAGTTTCGGAGAGTCTCACGTTTCCCTCTTAAACTTCTGCTAAAAACACCCAATCTTCTTTCCTACAGCCTGGTAATCACCTGTATCATGTAAGACTGTCCAAGATGTGCACAGGTACATGGAACCACTCCCCCAATTTACTACCAGACTCAAAAGGTATCAAGATTCTGCAACACTACCTTTATCTCCCACTTCCCCTGTTTCATTATTTTTTGGTTTTTTTTTTTTTAGGGCCACACCTACAGCATATGGCTAGGGGTCAAACCAGAGCTGTAGCTGCAGGTCTACACCAGAGCTTGCAGCAACACTGGATCCTTAACCCATTGAGCAAGGGCAGGGGTCAAACCCACATCATCATGGACACTATTACAGATTCTTTACCTGGTGAGCCACACTGGGAACTCCTTCCCCTATTTGAACCTCTTTTTCTTTTCCCATGGGATTTTAAAGCAAACCCCAGGCATCAGGCCCCCTGATATCCCCCAACAGTGATTCAATACTACTAACAAATGGGCATTTTCTCACAGAACCATATTCTACCTTAAAAACATTAAAAATCATTCCTTGTGATCAAATACTTAGAATTTTTTAATGCCTCAGAAATAGCTCTGCTTCTGTTTTTTTCCACACAAGGCACTCAGTCTGCCTCTCAGCTCTTCTGCTTTGGCTTTTAGGGCCACACTTGTGGCATACGGGAGTTCCCAGGCTAGGGGTCTAATCAGAGGTACAGCTGCCGGCCTATGGCACAGCTACAGCAATGCTGGATCTTTAACCCACTGAGCGAGTCCAGAGATCGAACCGTAACCTCATGGTTCCTGGTCAAATTCATTTCTGCTGCACCACAATGTGACATCCTGCCTCTGAGGCCTTCATGTAAAGCATTCTGCCTACTACACCCTCTCTGCCCTTTAAGAAGTGGACACTGACTCAAAAGTGGCTCAACTGTTCTTGCTTTAAATGTGTTCCTTCTCGAGGCTTCACTTTCTTTAAGGGCCGAGAGTGGGCAGCAAGGGGAGTACTTTACAGTCTAGGTCAGCTCTTTGAGAGTATGTCAGAGGTGGCACCCTGTACTTCATCCTGAGTGCATGCCACCAGGCAGCACACATGAAGAGTCCTTTTTCGTGATGCTAAGATGGATGAATGGAGCACAAGAGAATAGCTGGATCCCTTTCCTACATTTCAGCACACCTCCAGCTCGTTTCATCTATTGATCTCCAGGGTTGACCCCTCATGTGGAAGATGGGAGTCACTTGCCTTGTACCTTCTCTCGGGTACAGGCATGCTCTGCTTCCCAGTGCCTCATCCCCTTGTGCTACTCAGCAGAGGGAGACGCCCTAGTCACCTTTTGATTATCCCTGCCACTTTTCCCACGGATTCAAACTGAAAAAGAGATCCAAATAAGTTGATCCACAATCTAGATTTTGCTTCACTGTATATGTTTGGTTTCCACAAAATACATCAGGATATTCTGAAGCTGCATCCCAAAGAAGCCAACATCTAAAGGTGGAATTTTGGAGTTCCCTTCCTGGCTCAGCGGAAACGTACCCAACGGGTAAACATGAGGACTCAGGTTCTAGCCCTGGCCTCACTCAGTTGGCTGAGGATCTGGCGTTGCTGTGGGCTGTGGTGCTGGAAGTGGTATCGGAAGCCCTAGCCACAGCAATCAGACAAGAAAAAGAAATAAGAGGATTCCAATTTAGAAAGAAAGTTAAACTGCCACTGTTTGTAGATGACATGATACTATTCATAGATAATCCTAAAGATGCAACGATAAAACTACTAGAGCTCATCAATGAATTCACTCAAGTTGTAAAATACAAAAATTAATATACAGAATTCAGTTGCATTTCTATATACTACTAATGAAATACAGGAAAGAAAAAAACAGTCCCATTTATCATGGTCCCACTTATTACACTAAACAGTATAAATAGGAGTTCCCTTGTGGCTCAGTGGCTTAAGACTGGCGTTGACACGGCAGCAGCTCAAATCATTGCCGTGGTGCAGATTTGTCTGTTTTTATGGCCACACCTGTGGCATATGGAAATTCCTGGGCTAGGGGTTGAATCCTAGCTGCAGCTGCCAGCCTATAGCACTGCCACAGCTACACCAGCTCTGAGCTGCCATGGCAACTTGCAGCAATGCCGGATCCTTAACCCACTGAGTGAGGTCAGGGATCAGACCCACATCCTCACCAACACTGTCCATGTCAGGTTCGTAACCTGCTGAGCCACAACAGGAACTCCTTTTTGTTTGTTTGCATGTTTTGTGGCACAGGTTTGATCCCCCGGCCCAGGGAAATTTTACATGCCATGTATACTGCAAAAAAATAAAAAATAACAAATAGCTAGCAATAAATCTAACCAATGAGGTGAAAGATCTATACTCAGAAAACTGTAAGACACTGATGAAAGAAACTGAAGATGACACACAGAGATGGAAAGATATACTGCATTCATGGATTGGAAGAATTAATATTGTTCATCTAGAGAATCTAAGCAATCTACACCAAAAAAACAAGAGCATTTTTCAAAGAACTAGAGTACATTTAAAATTTTCATGGAAACACAAAAGACTCCAAATAGCCAAAATAATTTTGAGCCAGAACACAGCTGGAGGTACCCCACTCTCTTACTTCAGATTTTACTATAGGACCACAGCCATCAAACACTATGGGACTGGCACAAAACCAGACAGATACAGAGAGAAGGTGGAGTAGTAGACTGTGAAGCTCACCTACTCCCGCAATTACACTGAAAATCCTTCAACAATGTGGAACGGCTTGCACAGAAAATTTGCTGAATGTTTCTGATAGAGCAAGAAAAATTTCATGAAACAGAGTAGGACAAAAGAAAGAAGAAAAAAGGAAAAAAGAGAGAAAATGAGAAAGGACGTGGGATAGGACCTGTACCCTAAGGAGGGCGCTAGGAAAGAAGAAAAGCTCCTGCACCCTAGGGAGTCCGCCCACCAGCAGGGAGATCAGCCAGCACAGAGGAGGAACATTTGCGTGTCAGAGGAGAACACACTAATCGGTTTGAAGCAATTAAAATGGAAACAGTCCTGGACAAATGGTCCGTGCTTCCTCCCTGCACTTCCCAAGTGTCTGCTGGTGTGGGCAAGGGTTGGGGATCTAAATGCAGGTTTTGGAGATCAGACTCAGAGAAAGAGCTGGGGCCGGCTGTGGGGGGAAAAACTAAGGTTGGCCCCATGGAAACAGCCTGTGGGGCTAGAGTTTAGGGTGATCACATTTGAGGATGAAAGGTGAGGAAACCTGGATGGGGCTGGAGGCTGAGGGCTATTGTTTAGGGATTTGGAAGGGAAGGGGTGGGATCCACCACTACAGCCTTGTTCCCTGCACATGCTCTCAGGCAGGAGGACACTGCCTGCTCCAGCTCAAGGAGCCATAGTGGGAGCAGCTACTGCCTAGCAACAAGAGGAGCAGCCAGCACCCCATCACAGCTGCAGAGAGCGATCTACCATGGGAGGGCCTCCCCCCTTGGGGCTGCAGAGAGTGCTCCTGTGATATGCCCAGCAAAGGGAGGGACCCAGGGCATGGTGCCCACCCCTACAGCTACAGGGAGCAATCCCATGAGCCACATGGCAAAGAGACGGACCAGAGCAGTAGCTGCTATCATTGTTAGCTGCATGGCACAGTCCTGAGAGCTTCCTAGTAACAGGAGGGCATGTTGGACCCGCAGCCATCCCCCCCCTGCTCCAAGAGCAGTCCTAGGAACCATGACTCACTGCCAACTCTCTCATGGATCCCATATTTAGCAGCCACCCAGCTGCAGGAGAGGTAGCAGGATACTGCCGTTCCCATCACAAACTCTAGGTACATGGGAGCTGCCACCACCTCCAAGAACTCCAGCACTGGGCACTAACTGCTGTATCTACTCACCCGCTATCAAGGGGAACACAAACAGAGAACGTTAGACAATTTGAAACAACAAAGGAATACATTTCAGGTAAAGGAACAAGTAAAAACAGCACAAAGAAAAAGAAAAAAAGAAAAGAAAATAGTTAATTTACCTGAAAAAGAAATCAGAATGATGATCGTAAAGATGACCTAAGATAACAGAAAAAGAATAGTGGTGTATGTAAAGACGATAGAAAGAATATGTAATTGGGAGTTTCTTTGGTGGCACGGCACGAATGAGTCCAACTAGAATCCATGAAGATGCGGGTTTGATCACTGGCCTCACTCAGTGGGTTGGGGATCTGGCGTTACTGTTAGCTGTGGTGTAGGTCACAGATGCTTCTCAGATCCCATGTTGCTGTGGCTGTGGTATACACTAGCAGCTGTAATTCCGATTTGACCCCCAGCCTAGGATCCTCCATATGCTGTGGGTGACATCCTAAAGAGCCAAAAAAAAAAGGGGGGGGGGAGAAGCGGAGAAGAAGTGTGTAACAAAGAGCTAGAAGATTTAAAGAACAAGCAAATTAGGATGAAGAGCCGGATACCTAAAATGAAAAATACACTAGTAGGAATCAATAACAGGGTAACGGAGGTAGAAGGATGAATAAGTGAGGTGGAAGACAGAGTGGTGAAAATCACTGCCACAGAAAAGAATAAAGACAAGAGAATGAAAAACCCCGAGTTGCATATAAGAGATCTCTGGGACAACATTCAGTGTACCAACATCTGCATCACAGGAGACCCAGAGGGACAAGAGAGAACGAAAGGCCAGAGAAAGTATTTGAAGAGATTATAGTCAAAAACATCCCTAATATGGGAAAGGAATCACTCACTCAAACTGAGGAAGCACAGAGAATCCCATACAGGGAAAACCCAAGGAGAAACACAGTGAAACACATACGAATCAAATGGACAAAAATTCAATACAAAGAAAAAATATGAAAAGCAACAAAAAACATACAATGGAATCCCCATAAGGATAATAGCTGATGTGTCAGCAGAAACTCTCCAAGCTAAAAGGGAGGAACAAGATATATTTAAAGGGATGAAGGGGAAAAACCTAGAACCAAGAATACTCTACTAATCAAGGCTCTTATTCAGACATGATGGAGAAATCAAAAGCTTTACAGATAAGCTAAAGCTAAAAGAATTCAGCACCACCAAACCAGCTTTCCAACAAAGGGTAAAGGAGATTATCTAGGCTGAAAAGAAAAGGCCACAACTACCAAGAAGAGGAGAGAAAAAAACCCAAATAAACAAAATAAGAAATGAAAAAGAAGAAATCACCACGGACACGGCAGAAATACAAAAATCCGTAAGAGAATACCATGAACGTTTATATGCCAACAAATTTGACAACCTAGAAGAAATGGACAACTTTGTAGAGACATAGAGCCTGCCAAAACTGAATCAAGAAGAAAAAGATCAACTGAACAGACCCATCACTAGAAATGAAATTGAGTATGTCATAAAAACACTCCCTACAAATAAAAGTCCAGGACTAGACGGCTTCACAGGTGAATTCTACCAAACATACAAAGAGGAACTTTTGGAAATGTTTAAGGAGAATGGAAGAATGAGGAACACTCCCAAAGATATTCTAGGATGTCATCATCACCCTCATACCAAAAGCAGACAAAGATACTACCAAAAAAGAAAACTATAGGCCAGTATCTTTGATGCATATCGACACAAAATTTCTTCACAAAATTGTAGCCAACTGAATCCAACAACATATAAAAAAGATCATACACCATGACCAAGTGGGATTCATCCCACGTGCACAAGGGTGGTTCAACATGCACAAATGAATCAATGTCATACACCACATTAGCAAAGAAAAGTCAAAAACCACATGATCCCCTCAACAGCGAAAAAGCATTTGATAAAGTCCAACATCCATTCATGATAAAAAAAAAAAACTCTTACCAAAGTGGGTGTAGAGGGAACATACCGTAATATAATAAAAGCCATTTACGACAAACCCACAGCAAATATAATCATCAATGGAGAAAAGCTGAAAGCCTAACGGCTAAAATCTGGAACAAGACAAGAATGCCCACTCCACCACTTTTATTCAACATAGCACTGGACGTCCTCCTCACAGCAATCAGACGAAGGAAAGAAATGAAAGGTATCCAAATTGGAAGTGAAGAGGTAAAACTGTCACTGTAGGCAGATGGCATGATACTATATAGAGAAAACCCTAAGGACTCAACCCCAAAACTCCTCAAACTGATCAACAAATTCAGTAAAGTAGCCAGATATAAGATTAACATTCAGAAATCAGCCACATTTCTGTATGCTCACAATGAAATATCAGAAAAGGAATACAAAAATACGATACCTTTTCATATTGCACCCCCAAAAATCAAATACCTGGGAATACACCTGACCAAGGAGGTGAAAGACTTATATGATGAGAACTATAAAATGTTAATCAAGGAAATTAAAGAAGATGTAAAGAAATGGAAAGATAGTCCATGCTCCTGGGCTGGAAAAATTACTATTGTAAAAATGGCCATACTACCCAAAGCAATCTACAGATTGAATGCAATCCCAATCAAATTACCCATGACATTTTTCACAGAACTAGAACAAACCAAAAATTTATAGGGAACCACAGAAGACCCAGAATTGCCAAAGCAATCCTGAGGAAGAAAAACCAAGCAGGAGGCATGACTCTCCCAGACTTTAGGCACTATGAAAAAGCCGCAGTAATCAACACAGTGTGGTACTGGTATCAAAACAGACAGACAGACAGACCAATAGAACAGAACAGACAACCCAGAAATAAACTCAGACACCTACAGTCAATCTTGGACAAAGGGGCAAGAATATAAAATGGGAAAAAGACAGTCTTTACAGCAAGTGGTGCTGGGAAACCTGGAGAGCCGCATGTAAATCAATGAAACTGGAACACACCCTCACACCACACACAAAAATAATCTCAAAATGGCTTAACGACTTAAACGTAAGACAAGACACCACCAAACTCCTAGAAGAGAACATAAGCAAAACATTCTCTGACATCAACCTTACAAATGTTTTCTCAGGTCAGTCTCCCAAGGCAACAGAAATAGAAGCAACAATAAACCAATGGCACCTAGTCAAACTGACAAGCTTTTCCACACCAACGGAAACCGTAAAAAAAAAAAAAAAAGACAACTTACAGAAAGGGAGAAAATAGTTTCAAATGATGTAACGGACAAGGGCTTAATCTCTAAAATATACAAACAACTTATACAACTCAACAGCAAAAAAGCCAACAACCCAAAGGAAAAATGGGCAAAACGCCTGAACAGACATTTCTCCAAAGAAGATAGACAGATGGCCAACAAGCACATGAAAAAATGCTCAACATCACTGATTGTTAGAGAAATGCAAATCAAAACTACGAGGAGGTACCACCTCACACCCGTCGGAATGGCCATCATTAAGAAGTCCACAGATAACAAACACTGTAGAGGGTGTAGAGAAAAGGGAACCCTCCTGCGCTGTTGGTGGCAATGAAAATTGGTACATTTCACTATGGAAAACAGTATGGAGGTACCTTAGGAAACTAAATGTAGAACTATCATATGACCCATCAATCACACTCTTGGGCATATATACAGACAAATCTTTCCTTGAAAAAGACAAACACCCGTATGTTCACTGCAGCACTATTCACAATAGCCAAGACATGGAAACAACATAAATGTCCATCGACAGATGAATGGATTAGGAAGATGTGGTATATATACACACTGGAATACTACTCAGCCACAAAACAGAACAAAATAATGCTATCTGCAGCAACATGGATGGAACTAGAGACTGTGATACTAAGGGAAGTAAGTCAGAAAGAGATAGAGAAATACCACATGATATCACTTATATCTGCAATCTAATATACAGGACAAATGAACCTTTCCACTGAAAAGAAACTCATGGGCCTGGAGAACAGGCTTGTGGTTGCTGAGGGGGAGGGGAAGGGAGTGGGAATCTGGGTTTAATAGATGCAAACTATTGCCTTTGGAATGGGTAAGCAATGAGATCCTGCTGTAGAGCACTGGGAACTATTATCTAGTCATTCATGATGAAGCACGATAATGTGAGAGAAAAGAACATATATATGTATGTGTGACTGGATCACCTTGCTGTACAGTAGAAAGCTGGCAGAACACTGAAAACCAGCTATAATGGGGGAAAATCATTAAAAAATTTAAAAATGCATAGAAAAGAAATTAAAAATAAAAAGAAGAGGACACAAGCATAAAATAAAAGCAAATCATTAAACCAAATGAAGAAAGGAACAAAGAGAAACATGGAATCAACTGGAAAACAAGGACTAAAATGGCAATAAACACATATTTATCAATAATTACCTTAAATGTCAATGGACTCCATGTTTCAATCAAAAGACACAGAGTCACAGACTGGATAAAAAAAACAAGAGCCCACAATGTGCTGCCTACAGGAGGCCCACCTTAGGAAAGGGACACATATAAATTGAAAGGGAGGTGATGAAAAATGCTACTTCATGTGAAAGGAAAAGACAGGAAAGCAAGAGTTGCAATACTCATATCAGACAAAGCAGACTTTAAAACAAAGGCCATAAAGAAAGACAAAGAAGGACACTATTTAGTGATGAAAGGATCCATTCAAGAAGAGGTTATTATACTCGTCAATATATATGCCCCTAATATAGGAGCATCTAAATACATACGACAAATACTAACAGACATAAAAGGAGAAATTGATGGGGATACAATAATAGTAGGAGATTTGTACACCTCACTCACATCAATGGACTGATCCTATAGACAGAAAATCAGCAGGCAACAGAAATCCTTAATGACACAATAGAACAGTTAGACTTAACTGATATATTCAGGCATTACATCCAAAAAAATCCAGACTGTACATTCTTCTCAAGTGCATGTGGTACATTCTCAAGACTTGACCATATACTGGGGCACAAAACGAACCTCGACAAACTGAAGAGTATAGAAATTATTTCAAGCATCTTCCCTGACCACAATGGCATGACACTAGAAATCCATCACAAAAAAAAAAAAGAAAAAGAAATGAGAAAAAACTGACTACATAGAGACTACTTCACATGCTACCAGAAAACCAGTGGGGGGAGTTCCCTTCATGGTTCAGTGAGAACAAATCCGACTAGTATCCATGAGGATGCGGGTTTGATCCCTGGCCTCACTCAGTGGGTTGAGGATCTGGCATGGCTGTGAGCTGTGGTGCACATTGCAGATCTGGCTGGGATCCTGAGTAGCTGTGGCTGTGGCGTAGGTCAGCAACCACAGCTCCGATTAGACCCCCTAGCCATGGAACTTCCATTTGTAATACGTACGCCCCTAAAAATACAAAATAAGAATGATAAAATAAAATAAATAAGAAACCAAGGGGTGAATGAGGAAATCAAAATGGAAATTAAAAAATCCCTCAAGACAAATGACAATGAAAACACAGCCATTGAAAACCTATGGGTCACAGCAAAAGCATTTCTAGAGGGAAGTTCACAAAAAAATCTCAAATCAAAAACGTAATCGACCACCTAAAAGAATTAGAAAAAGAAGAAGAAACAACACCTGAAGTCAGCAGAAGGAAGAAAATCATAAAGATCAGAGAGGAAATCAATAAAATAGAGATTCGAAAAACAACAGGAAAAAATCAATAAAATCAAGAGCTGTTTCTTTGAAAAGTAAAGAAAGTTGACAGACCTCTGGCCGGACTCACCAGAAGAAGAGAGAGAAAACCCAAATAAAATAAGACATGAAAAAGGAGAAACATCAATGGATACTGCAGAAATACAAAAAAACTGTAAGAGAATACTGCAAACAATTCTATGCCAGCAAATTTAAAACCTAGAGGAAACGGACAACTTTCTAAAGACACACCGCCCACCAAAACTGAATCAAGAAGAAATAGATCATTTGAACAGACCATCACGAGAAATAAAATTGAGGATGTAATACAGACACTCACTACAAATCAAAGTCCCAGACCAGAAGGCTTCACAGGCCAGTTCTACCAAACATACAAAGAAACTCCCCATCCTTCTTAAACTCCTCAAATGAAAGACTGAAGAACGAACACTCCCAGAGACATTCTACGGAGCCACCATCACCCAAACCAAAACCAGAGAAATATAATACCAAAAAGGAACATTAGAGACCAATATCTTTGATGAATACAGACACAAAAATTCTCACCAAAATCTTAGCTAACCAAAGGCAACAATACATTAAAAAGATCATGCACCACGACCAAGTGGGATTCGCCCCAATTTCATAAAGATGGTTGAACATCTTCAACCTCAATAGTTTAACATCAATCAATGTCATACTCCACAATAACAAAAGTCAAAAACCACATAATCATCTCAATAGATGCAGACAAAGCATTGGACATAATCCAAAATCCATTCATAATAAAAACTCCGACCAAAGTGGGTACAGAGGCAACGTATCTGAACATAATAAAAGCCATTAATGACAAACCCACAGCCAATAATATTCCTCAACAGAGGAAAAATGAAAGCTTTCCTGCTAAATTCTGCAACAAGCCAAGAATGCCCATTCTCACCGCTTTTATTCACCATAGTAGGGGAAGTCCTAACCACAGCAGTCAGACAAACAAAAGAAATAAAAGGGATCCAAACGGGAAGAGTAAAGGTAACACTGTCACTCTATGGAGATGACATGATGCAATATACAGAAAACCCTAAGGACACCACACAAAAACTACTCAAACTGCTCAACCAATTCAGCAGAGCAGCAGGATACAAGATTAACAGTCAGAAAGTGGTTGCATTTCTGTATATTAACAATAAAATATTAGCAAAGGAATATAGAAAAAAATACCTTTTAAAATCACCCCTGTAGTTCTTGTCGGGGTTCAGTGGATCAAGAACCCAACTAGTATCCATGAGGATGTGGGTTTGATCCCTGGCCTTGCACAGTGGGTTAAAGGATCCAGCACTGCATGAACTGAGGTGAAGGCCGCAGATGCGGCTCAGATTTGATGTTGCTGTGGCTGTGGTGGAGGCCGGCAGGTGCAGCTCCAGTTTGACCCCTAGCCTCAGGACTTCCATATTCCATAGGTGTGGCCATTAAAAAAAGGTGCACGCCAAGAGTTAAATATCTAGGGGAAAAAAATGTGACCAAGGAGGTAAAAGACTTATATGCCAAGAGCTATAAAACATTAATCAAGGAAATGAAGAGGATTCAAAGAAAGAGAAAAAAAATCCCATGCTCCTGGATTGGAAGAATTAATATCATTGAAATGGCCATACTACCCAAAGCAATCTAGAGATGCAATGTGATCCCTATCAAATTACCTGTGATTTTTTTCACAGAACTAGAACAAATAATCCAAAAATGTATATAGAACAATAAATGACCCAGAACTGCCAAAGCAATCCTGGACAAAAACATAAGCAGGAGGCATAACTCTTCCAGACTTAAGACAACGTCACAAAGCTACAGTGATCAAGGCACTGTGGTCCTGGTATGAAAACAGACAGGGACCAGTGGAAGAGAACACAGAGCCCAGACATAAACCCAGACACCTACAGTCAATGCATCTTTGACAAAGGAGGCAAGGCTATCAAACTGGAAAAAGTCCCTGTAGCAAGTAGTCCTGGCAAAACTGGATATCCGAGTGAAAACCAATGCAACTAGAACTCACCCTCACACCATGCCCCAAAATAAACTCAAAATGGCTTAAAGACTTAGCCATAAGACAAGACACCATAAAACTTCTAGATGAGAACATAGGCAAAACATTCTCTGGCATCGACTATGCAAATGTTACACACGTTTTGCAAGTCACTCTCCCAAGGCAAGAGAAATAAAAACGAACATAAACAATTGAGACCTAATCAAAGTTACAAGCTTTTGTACAGCAATGGAAACCATTAAAAAACCAAAAAGACAACCTACCAAATGGAAGAAAATAGTTGCAAATGATGCAACCAACATGGGCTTAACCTCCAAAACATACAAACAACCCATACAACTCAATAGCAAAAAATAAATAAGCAGCACAAGAAAAATGGGCAGAAGACCTAAACAGACATTTCTCCAAAAAAGACACATGGATGGCCAGCAGGCACATTACAAATTATTAGAGAAATGCACATCACAACTACAATGAGGTACCACCTCACACCAGTCAGAATGGCCATCATTAAGAAGTCCACAAATAGCAAATGCTGTGGAAGGGGAAAAGGGAAAATTCCTACACTGTTGGTGGGAATGTGAATTGGTACAACCACTACGGAAAACAGTATGGACGTTCCTCAGAAAACAAAATATGGAATTACCACATCATTGAGCAGTCCCACTCCTGGGCATGTATCCGGACAAATCTTTCATGCAAAAAGATACATGCAACCCTACGTTCATTGCAGCCCTATTCTCAATAGCCAAGACATGGAAACAACCTAAATGTCCACTGACAGATGAATGGATTAAGGAGAAGTAGAACACACACTCACACAATGGAATATTACTCAGCCATATAAAAGCCAAATAATGCCATTGGCAGCAGCATGGATGGACCTAGAGAGTCTCATACTAAGTGAAGTCAGTCAGAAAGAGCAACACAAATACCGTATGATATCACTTATGTGTGGAGTCCATAATATGGCACAGATGAACCTATCTGTACCACAGAAAGAGACTCACAGACATGGGGAACAGACTAGTGGTTGCCAGGGGGGAGGGGCGAGGGAGAGGGTCGGACCGGGAGATTGGGGTTAATAGATGCAAACATGACATTTAGACTGGATAAGCCACGAGGTCCTGCTGTATAGCCCGGGGAACTCTATCCAATCACTTGTGACAGAACATGATGGAAGATAATATGAGGGAAAGAGTGTATATATATGTATGACTGGGTCACTTTGCTGTACAACAGAAATTCACAGAACAATACAAGTCAATTATAATAATAAATATTTTTAAAAAGAAATCTATCTTAAATGAGCACTTAATTGTTTAGTAGTAAAACACTAGGGGGCACTGTGTTGCAGCTCAGTGGTTACAAACCCAACTGGTATCCATAAGGATGCGGGTTTAATTCCTGACCTTGCTTACTGGGTTATGCTTCTAGTGTTACTGTGAGCTGTGGTGTAGGGTACAGACATAGCTCAGATCTGGTGTTTCTGTGGCTGTGGCATTGGCTGGCAGCTACAGCTCTGTTTTGACCCCTAGCCTGGGAACCTCCATAGGCCACACACGTGATCCTAAAAGGACAAAAAAATAGGGGGGAACACTAATGTAGTCTTTCCTGGCCTCAGGGGGATTTCCGAATCCCTTGTTGGGCTTTAACAAATGACAAGGGCTCCCCAGCACCAGGCCCAGGAAACCACCCCCTCCAATGACTTGGAGTCCTCAGTAGTGCATCACTGCATTAGAGGAAATACCAGAAAAGAAGGAACCAGACTCAAAAACTCATCATTACCATAGTTATGTAAGATTTCTCCGGAAGTACACATACACAATGGAATATGATTCAGCCACAAAAAAGACGGAAATACAGCCATTTACAGCAAGATGGATGAACCTAGAGATGATCATACTAAGGGAAGCAAGTCAGGTAAAGACAAAAACCATACCATATCACTTTCATGTGGAGCCTCATAAAAAATGTGACAAATAAAATGATCATATGAAGAGAAGTAAGACAACCACCACACGAGACCACTAATACATGGACTCCGATTTCAAAAATGACACAAAAAAACTTATTCACAAAATGGAAACGGACTCAAAACTTCTAAACCAAACTTAAGGTTACGAAAGGGGAAACGACAGGGGAGGAATAAACAGGGAGGCTGGGACTGGCACATACACAGTACCATATACAGAATCGATAAGTAACAAAGACCTACTGAACAGCACAGGGAATCTACTCAGTCCTCTGTGATGGCCTATATGGGAAAGAATCTGCAAAGAATGGATGTATGGGTGTGGCTAACTGACTCACTTTGCTGTACAGCTGAAACTAACTCAACACTGTAACTCAACCATACACCAGTAACATTGCTTTTTAAAAAATGATACAAAAGAAACAAAACAGAAGCAAAACTGAAACAGACTCACGGATCTCAAAATTAAACTCATGGTGACCAAAGGTAAAATATGGGGTCAGGGATAAGTCAGGAGTCTGGGATTAACATAAACACACTACTATATATAAAATAGATAACTAACAAGGACCTACTGAAGAGCAAAATGAATGCTACTCCATATTCTGTAACAAATTATATGGGAAAAGAATCTAAGAAGAATGGATATAAATGTATATGGAAAGTGAATCCCTGTGCTGTACCCCTGAAACTAAGACAACACGTAATGAATCAACTCTATTTCAATAAAGTTGAAAAAATAAAAATTTAAACGTAGGAGTTTCCGACATGGCTCAGTGGTTAATGAGCCCGACTAGAATCCATGAGATGTGGGATCGATCCCTGGCCTCACTCAGTGGGTTAAGGATCCAGCGTTACTGTGAGTTGTGGTGTAGGTTGAAGACATGGCTGGGATCTGGCATAGCTGTGGCTGTGGTGTAGGCCGGCACCTCCAGCTCTGATTTGACCCCTAGCCTGGGAATCTCCAGATGCCAAGGGAGTGGCCTTAAAATGATAGAGGACCAAAAAAAAATTTTTTTTAATTAAAAGAAAGATTGTTCTAGAACTTCTAGCCAGGGTGACATAAGTTGGGAGTCAGAGAAAAGAGGTAAAATTATCCTAGAGAGGCACAGGAATCAGTGGTTAGCTAAATTGCCTCTATTCCTAAAAAGGGGGCACTTCCACCCCGGAAGAGTTCGGTCACGCAGCTGGATACTAACTACCCACAAATCCACCACCTCTCTTGTACCTACAGTAGGGACGGAGCAATGAGAATCCAAACACAGTCCCAGCATAAAAGCAGCCAGCTCTCCACTCCCTGGCAGTGAGCTCCATATGAAAAGGGCAGGGACCTGTCTGAGGAAACCCCCCAATTTCCTAAGAGCCAAAAACAAGAGATGGACACAGTCCATCTTCCCGGGCAGGGAGGCTCCAATTCACAAATTCTTTGAGCTTTCTGGGTTGGTTTCCTGAGATTCGAAGCACAGTGCTTACGGTAAAACAGCAAATGTAAAAAACATATCAAGATTGGTGCGTTTCACTGTGTGTACTGTTCATATACAAAAGAGAACCTCTGTAAGTAACACAGCTGGCAGGTTGAGGGCGAGCTTGCTGAAATACACAAGGAGACGCCTGCTGATGTATGCAGTTTATCACAAAAGGCATCAAGGGCCAGGATGGACTGACGGATGGAGAGAGGGATGGACAAATGGATAGATATGTGAAAAGGAAAAAGTGTCACATGGTTATGGCAGAGTCTTGGTGGGTTGTCTGTAACATATTTTCAACCTTGTTGAATGTCTGGAGATTGTTGGAATCAAATGTTGGGGAAAACACAGAGCAAAGAATAACAAAACCCAAAATGCATCTGAAGTGTAATTCCAACGTTTAAAATACGAGCTGGAAGTTCCCGTCGTGGCACAGTGGAAACAAATCCAACTAGGAATCATGAGATTGCAGGTTCAATCCCTGGCCTTGCTCAGTGGGTTAAGAATCTGGCGTTGCTGTGAGCTGTGGTGTAGGTCACAGACGTGGCTCGGATCTGGTGTTGCTGGCGCTGTGGCATAGACCGGCAGCTGCAGCTCCAATTGAACCCCTAGCCTGAGAACCTCATATGCCACAGGTGCAGCTCCAAAAAAAAAAAAAAAAAAAATACGAGCTGAAAAAAAGATGTAATAGAAATAGGCTACAGTATTCACTTGGGTGAAATTAAATGGGGTTTTGAGTTTTTCATTCTCCACACACTGACCACCGTCTCGTTTCCAGGATCCACTTCCTACAATTTCCATAATAGAAGTAGCATCAGCTGCCCTCTGGCCTGGGCAGGAAGCATCTGGGCAGCAGCATCTCCCCACCTCTGTTCCCCTCTCCTCACCTTGGCCTTGAGCACCTGCTGGGGCCCTGGAGTCTTCTCAACACACCTCTAGAGATGTGTCCCCTTGGCTTCCCAGGGATGACCAAACCTCAGGCTGACTCATGTGTTCTGCTCCCAGTTAGCAGCCCCATCTGCAACTTTGCCCATCACTGTGCTAACCCCTCCCCCCATCATTCAACCAGGCTCTCTGTCTTCCGAGTTTCTCTGGGTCATCTAAGTTTCTCATTTCAAGCGACCTTTCTCCAAATGCTAAAAAGGGACAATTTTCAACTTCTTCTGTGTAATCAAGTACATTCATGGCAAAACATTGAAAATCAAGAAACAAAGATTATAAAACGGCAATTGAGAAATGTGCAACATACATGACAAAGGGCCAAATTACCTAATCCATGCAGGGCTCAAAATCTAAAGTTAAAACAAGTTGACAAACCCAATAGAAGAAGGATGATGTAAGCAAAGTTACGAAGAGACAAACACTACCAACAAACACAGGGAAAGGTGGAACCTCACTGGTAATCAAAGAAAGGCAAACCAAAGCCATCATCAAGGGGATTTCTTACTTGGGAAATGGCCAAAAGGCCATTCCACAAGGTGAATGATTCCGAATTCATCCTCCAATGTGAGAATCAGGGATTGGAGAATGAGTGCCTGTGCACTGTTGTAAAAGCATCAAGAGATGCCCGTTTCTGAAGGACAATTTGACAATAGCTAGTACATTATTACCTGCATGGGTCCTTGAGCAGGACTCTGGACGTTGAATTGTAGAAACACTTACGTAATGTCACAAGATGATATATATGATGTTCACTGCAACTTTTTTTTTTTTTTTTTAGCACAGCAAACAAAACAAAACAAAACAAAAAGAACTTGAAGCAAGCAAAGTCTCTGAACAGGAGTCAAATTACTCGGTCCTTGTGAAAATAAAGAGGCTTGAAATGGGAGTTCATTGGTGGTCTAGTGGTTGGGGCTCAGCACTTTCACCGTTGCATCCTGGGGTTCAATCCTGATTGGGGACCTGAAATCCCATGTTATGCCTCTACATGCTGTGGCCATAAATTCTATATATATATAAAAAGAGACTCAAAGAGAGATAAACAAAGCAGGAATTAAGTAGCACAACCAGTTCTAGGTTAGCACTCAAACTGCAGAAAAGTGGACTTACTGCTGAAAGAATGACTGCACCCTGATTTTTATCTCTCCTGACCAGGAACTCAGGTGCCTGAGCCAATGGTAATGTGGGAACATGGGTAACTTTTTTCTTTGTGTTTTTCGGGGTCCCTTCAGTTTTCTGTCATAAGCGTGGATTCCTTTTTAATGCCATTGTGTAGGACCAACATGAAAAGAACACGCCCGGATTTTATAAATTCCTCTCCATGCAGAAACATTCTTCTGTTTGTCCACAGGAGGGCAGCATAAGCACAGTCAGCAGGAACAGCAGCAAGGTACTGGGTCTGAAGTTGAAGGCTGCCGAAAGTTCTGTGGTTTATTTTGACGGAAATGGTTACACAAATTATTCATTAGATTGTTCATTTTTTGAATAAATGACTATATTTATTGGGAAAACTGATGTACACAAGTCACCTATAATCAGGGACACTCTGGCATTTATTTCACATTTATACATGGGATAAAAATAGGAAGATACACTGTGGGTGTGTGCGTGCACATGTGTGTGTCTTTCTAGGGAGGCACCCAAGGATTATGGAATTTCCCAGGCTAGGGGCTGAATCAGAGGTGCAGCTGCCGTCCTACGCCACAGCCACAGCCACAGCCACAGCCACAGTAATGCAGGATCCAAGTCCCATCTGCAACCTACACCACAGCTCACGGCAATGCCAGTTCTTTATCCCACCAAGTGAGGCCAGCAATTGAACCGACATCCTCATGGATACTAGTTGGGTTTGTTACCGCTGAGGAGCCACAATGGGAACTCCAGGAGCTACATGACTTTAAACAAAGCGTGAGCCCCTCATACAATTGTTTCTAAACCACTTTTCACCTCAGTGTCTTTTGAGCATTTCCCTGTTTCCATAAGTTCTCTGCCAGGGCAGATTTTATTTATTTCATTTTATTTATTTATTTATTTTTGTCTTATCGCCATTTCTTGGGCTGCTCCCCGCAGCATATGGGAGGTTCCCAGGCTAGGGGTCTAATCGAAGCTGTAGCCACCAGTCTACGCCAGAGCCACAGCAACGTGGGATCCGAGCCGCATCTGCGACCTACACCACAGCTCAGGGCAACGCTGGATCATTAACCCACTGAGCAAGGGCAGGGATCGAACCGGCAACCTTATGGTTCCTAGTTGGATTCGTTAACCACTGCGCCACGATGGGAACTCCCCAGGGCAGATTTTAAAGGCAGCCTCGTGCCCCAGCCTCTGAACTCACTGGACTGTGCTTACCTGATTGAAATTGGTCATTTAGGTGGTTTATACTGTCTTTAAAGCATAAAAGATTTTCCCACATATAAAATATACATGGAAAACTATATCATCTCACCCAATCCATCACTAGTCAACTTTGATAAATGTCACTTAAAGTTCTGATTGGGATTTACCCCTGTGGATTGAGATCCAGTTAATGGTAATTGCTCTAAGATATTATAATTTCAAGCTAGAAAT
Source organism: Sus scrofa (assembly GCF_054392235.1). Taxonomy (NCBI): domain Eukaryota; kingdom Metazoa; phylum Chordata; class Mammalia; order Artiodactyla; family Suidae; genus Sus; species Sus scrofa. Next base: position 10,186,674 of record NC_139401.1, read on the forward strand.
TATTAACATTTTTTACCGATTTACTAAGACATTTATTTCATTGATTAGCATTTGGGTGGTTTCTACGAATTGAGAATTGCTGCTCTTGCGATGGGGCTGTTTGTTTCTTTCTCTAGAGGCTGAATCTAGAGAAAAAAATGAGGAGTTGGGGATTGTGGGAGAGGAGCACAGATTAGAAAGGCTGATCCCCTTCAGCTCCACTGGCTACTGCTGACTCGCCCTCCTGAATCACCGTTAAGAATCCAGCCGCTGATGAAGGAGTCCGTTTCCTCTTGGCCTCCTTGTGGTAGGAGGCGTGGCTTTCCAAGCCACTTTATTCAATACATCTACCTTCAAGGAACACTTGCCTCTTTAGGAGTAAAACACTAATAGAGTTTATCCTGGCCTTAGTGTGGTGGGGTCATTTCTGAACTACCTGTGGGGCTTCAACAAATGACAGGTGCTCCTGCCTTGGCCCCAGAAAAATACCCCCTCCGTGGACCCTGCAGTCCCCACTAGGGAATCACTGCACTAGAGGAATTCCCTGAAAAGAAGGAACCAGACTCAGAAGCTCATCATTACCACTGATATGAAAGATTGTTGCTGAAGTACGTTATACAAGGGAGTATTACTCAGCCAGAAAAAAGAACAAAATTATGCCATTTGCAGCAATATGGATGAACCTACAGATGATCATACTAAGTGAAGTCAGAGAAAGACAAATACCACAGGAGATCACTAATATGTGGACTCTAATAAAAATGATACAAAATAACTTATTCATAAAACAGAAACAGACTGAAAGATATTGAAAGGATAATTAGGGTTACCAAAGGGGAAATGTTGGGGGGAGGGATAAATTGGGAGGTTGGGACCGGCATATACACAATCGCTAAGGAACAAAGACCAGAGTTCCCATGGTGCTGCAGTGGACACAAATCCGACTACTTATTCATGAGAATGTGAGTGTGATCCCTGGGCTCACTTGGTGGGTTAGGGATCCGATACTGCTGTGAGCTGTGGCGTATGTCACAGAAGCAGGTCAGATCCTGTGTTGCTCTGGCTGTGGTGTAGGCTGGCAACTCTAGCTCCAATTAAACCACTGGCCCTAAAAAGAAAACCAAAGGCCTACTGTACAGCACGGGGAACTCTACCCAATACACAGTGATGGCCTGCAGGGAAAAGAATCTGAAAACAAATGTGTCTATGCATATGTATAACTGACGCACTTTGTTGCCCACCTGAAACTAACAACATTGTAAGTCAACTCCACTCCCATCACATGGATTTTTTTTTTTTTTTTTTGTCTTTTGTCTCTCTTAGGGCCACACCCGCGCCTCATGGAGGTTCCCAGGCTAGGGGTCCAATCGGAGCTGCTGCTGCCGGCCTACGCCACGGCCACAGCAACACAGGATCCGAGCTGCGTCTGCAACCTACACCACTTACACCACTGCTCACGACAACACCAGATCCTTAACCCAAGGAGCAAGACCAGGGATCAAACCCGCAACCTCATGCTTCCTAGTCAGATTTGTTTCCACTGCGCCACTACAGGAACTCACCTATCACACTGATTTTTAAGAACTGATGCAAAAGATCTTATTTACAAAACAGAAACAGACTCACAGATCTCTAACACAAACTAAAGGTTACAGAAGGGGAACAGTGGTGGGAGGGACAAACGAGGAGTTTGAGATTTACATAAAGACGCTACTGGATGCAAAAGAGCTAACTAACAAAGACCTTCTATATACCATGAAGAACTCTAGTCAATATTGTGTAATACTCTATGTGGGGAAAAAAAATCTAAAAATAATATATGTGTGTATATTTCCAGGGAATCACGGTGCTCTACACCTGAAAGACAACATTATTATAAATCAACTCTATTCCAATAAACATAGATGAAAATTAAAAATTAAAAAATGAATAAAAAGGGACTGTTTTAGAAGTTCTAGCCAGGGTGACCCAAGTAAAAAGTCAGAGGAAAATAGGTATAATTATCCTAGAGAGGCGCAGAAATTAGCGTTCAACCAAATTACTCCTACACCTGAAAAAGGCCACTTCCAGCTCAGCAGAAAATCAGTTACGCAGCTGGATGCTAAATAAACAAAAATCAACCACCTTTCTAGGTCAATTTGACAATATCTAGTACATTTACCAATGCATGGAGTCCTGGAGCAAGAAGCTGTTTGGAATTTACACTGTAGAAATATTCATGTCATTTCACCAAGATCATATACACGATGTTCACTGCAACGTTTTATTTTTGTTGTTGTTTTTAGTACAGCAAACAATACAAAAACAAAAGAAAACAAAAGAAAGAACATGAAGCAAGCTAAGTCTCTGAACAGAGATCCAATTACGAGGCACTTGTAAAAATGAAGAGGCTTGAAGAGAGATTAAACAAAGCAGGAAACAAGCAGCACAACCAAGTTCTAGGTTAGCACTCAAAGAGCAGAAAAGTTTACTTACTGCTGAAAGAACCACTGCACCCTGACCACGAATCTCCCCTGCCCAGAAACTCAGGCTCCTGAGCCAATGGTAAAGTGAGACTATGGGTGACTCTGTTCTCTCTTTATATTTTTGGGATCCTTTTAGTTTTCTATAATGAGCATGTCTTCTTTTAAATGAAGTTGTGCAGTATCCACATGTAAAGAACACGCCTGGATTTTACACATTACTCTACAGGCAGGCGCATTCTTCTATTTCTCCACAGGAGGGCAGCATACGCACAGTCAATTAGCAGGACCAAGCTTTTAAAGGTATTGGGTCTGAAACTGAAGGCTGCTGTTCCGTGGTTGATGCTGACATGCTGCTTGCCCAAATCATTCATTAGATTGCTTATTTCCCAGAAAAATAACTATATAGTCATTTGAAAAAATTGATATATAGGAGAAAAGACAAGTCACCTATGACCAGGGCAATCTGCCATTTATGCTCATTTTTATACATGGGATGGTTGTTACATCCTCCATTTGGTTTTCCCTCTCCAGTTTCTATATACAGAATCACACTCAGGAGCGAGGAGGGAAGACCCCAGAAGCCTGATGACAGCCGCCTCCTAACTCAGGGCTCCTCTGCTCTGCTGCGTGCCCCACACGTGCAGGTGGACAGCACCCTGGTCATGTGGCCCTGTGGGACCTAGGCAGCCGCTCTCAAGTCCAGACCCTGTCCTGGCTGCTGCTTTGGCTGCAATGCAGTCTGTGTCTCCAGGGCTCGGGGGCCTCAGCCCGGACGTGCCCATCATACCCTGGCAGGCGGACCCCTTAGCCTGCAGGAGGAGGCACACACTGAGCCTTCGCAGTTTGGGATGGGACAGGAGTGAGCAGAGCCCAGCTCAAGCCAGCTGTCCTCCCAGGAACTAAGCTCTGGTGCAGGCGGGAGCCAGGGCCCTCAGCAAACCCCCTGCCTTCAACTCTCCCCTGGGAGGCCCGCCTGGAACCAGGGGGTCGGGAGGGCCCACCTCAGCCATCCTGGTCCCGAGGGAATGGGGGATGGTGGGACCGGACAAGGCCCAGGAAGGCCATCGGGCACTGTGCATGGTTTGTGCTCTGTTCAGGTCTTCTCTCACCACGAGCCTTGTCTCTCCCTCCATAAGATCGGTCTGTGTGATAGTGATGTCTTGCTGTGTGTTCAGACTTGCTTTGAACATTCCTAACGAGGCAGAAGCTCAGACCCTCCGTCATGGGGAGTTGCTTCCCAGAGCAAGAGAAGGAGCTGGCTTTCCCTTCCCGAAACACGCCCAGCCCTGCAGGGCTGGGGACCTGTCGGACATCTGGGTTCCCTCGGGTACCAAGGAGGCTGAGGGAGGCTGGGGAGGCAAGCCCAAGCCTTCACTACAGGGGACACCAAACGAAAGCAAACGCTCACAACTCAACAGGGGAAACTGTACCATCTAACCGGGAAAGCAGGCAGGCGACACCAAGAGACATTTGACTCAAAAGGACAGACCGATGACAAACACATGGAATGACCGGCAACGTCACTGGCCGTGTGGGAAACACAGATGAAAACCACAAGGACATGCCAACACACACCTGCTACAAAGACTGAGATGAAAAACAAAACCCTGACAGCGCCAAGTGCTCAGGAGGATGCGGAGAAACCCAACCTTTCAACCATGAGGGGGAGGAAACGAGAAGGGCACAGCTCCTGCAGAAGATGCTCTGGCGGGGCCTTAAAAACCTGACCATACACTCACCGTGTGCCCAGCAGCCCCAGCCTGGGGGGTCCCGAACCAGGCTGGTTTGCCCGACGACGCGCAGGAAAGCAAAACGCTGAGACGCCGAGGTTCGCAGCCAACACAGGGGTCCCTCCCAAAGCAGCCAAGCCAGGAGACAGGAAAACCGGCGTCAGACCCACCTCCCCAGAGGCACGGGGGTAACGGATCAAGCAGCAGCGCGTTCTGAACCGTTGGAGCGCGGAGACCAGAGTGATGATGGGAAAAGGTGTGGGACCCCTTGTCCCGCGCAGGCGTAACTAAGCTACAGGCCCTGCAAGGGCCAAAGGGCCCTCGCGCATGCCCAGTTGCAGGGGCCAGGACCCTCTCCCACCTGAATTTCTAAGCAGCTCAGCTCTAGCTAGACACAGCTGACTCCGAGTCCTGGCCAACGACTCAGGCAAACCCCTTTTTGTTGAGGCTCCCTGCTGCCTGGAGAACGTGCAAGGCTGTCTGAGCCACAATTAAAATGACCTCGATCGCTGAAGGCAGGTTACAGGGGAAGGGGAGTTAAGGCACAGTTACCCACAGGTTCATGGTCATTGATCTCAGAGAAAGGAAAATTAGCTCCACCTAGAAACTGAAAACACCCAAACTATTCTCTGACCTATGCAGAGTTAAACTCTACTACATTGATACCATGGACTGTGACTTAGCAGGGAAAACAGCAACAGCCGAAATGAAAACGCCTGGATTCTCGACTTTCCTCTCCAGGCAGAAGCATTCTTCGGTTTGTCCACAGGAGGGCAGCATGAGCACCGTCAAGAGCAGGAACAATTTCAAGGTTCAGCCATCAGGTCGGAACCTGAAGGCCGCTTTTCAGTGGATGATTCTGACATACTTCCTGCACAAATTACGCATGAGATTGTTTACTTTTCAGATAAATGACCATCTATTCATTGTAAAAACTGATAGAGAGGAGAATGGACAGGTCACCTACAATCAGGGATCATCTGGCATTTATCTTCACCTGTATATATATGATGAAAAGAGGTAGCTACATTTTTGTGTGTGTTTGTGTGGGTCTTTTTAGGGCCACACCTGCTGCATATGGAAGTTCTAGGCCCGAGCTCGAATTGTAGCTATAGCTGCCGGCCTACACCAGAGGCACAGCCACTCCAGATCAGAGCCGCATCTGAAGACTTCACCACAGCTCACGGAAATGCCAGGTCCTTAACCCACTGTGCCTGGCCAGGACTGAACCCAAGTACTGGAGCTCACAACATGCCCCGAATCCCATTGTGCCACAGCGGGAGCTCCCACAATCAGGTTTAGCACATGTATCTTTTTTTTCCTGAAGTGTAGCTGATTTACAGGACTCTGTTAGTGTCAGGTGTACAGCAATTTATTCAGTCAGACACATATGTATATATCGATATTCTTTTATAATTCTTTTCCATTCTGGATTAGTGTAAGATATGGACTAGTGCTCTCTGTGCCAGGCATCACATCCTTGTTGTTCATTATATAAGGCGTGGTGTCTGTTCATCCCATAATCCTAATTCTGCATCTGCATGGAGAGTCACTGCTAAAATCCGGGCGTGCTGGCACTACACCAGGGCATTCATAAAAAGGAATGCATGCTTGGAGTTCCATTCTCCTTCAGCGGTAATGAACCTAACTAGCATGCATGAGGAGGTGGGTTTGATCCCTGTCTCCGCTCAGAGGGTTCAGGATCTGGGATTGCCTTGAGCTCCGGTATAGGGTACAGACAGTTCGGATCCCTCGGTGCTGCGGTGGTGGTACAGGTATGCTGCAGCTGCAGCTCTGATTTGACTCCTACCCTGGGAATGCCCATGAGTCACAGGGGCAGCCCTAAAAAGACAACAAATAAACACCACCCTGTCAGAAAATGTAGGGCAAACGGACAACACTCAAGGGACATTTGACGTGAAAAGTAGATGAGGTTATACTTGGGCTGGGGGCACAGACTTTGTTGAAAGCCATGTAGCTTCCTCTTTTCAGCCCCTGTGTAAATAGGAAGATCCAAGCCAGACTGTCCCTGGTGACAGGTGACTTCTGTTTTCTCCTCTGTATCGATTTTTACAATGAATGTAGAAGCATTTATCTGAAATAGGAACATGCTCAAGAATAGTGTGCACAAGGAGCAAGACAACATCAGCCTCTGAACAACAGCCTTCCAGTGCAGATCCAATGATGGAAGCTGTTCTCGCTCTTCCCTGGGCTTATGCTGCCCTCCTGTGGACAAATAGGAGAATGCTTCCACTGCAGATCCAATACTGGAAGCTGCTTTCACTGTTCACTGGCCTTATGATGCCCTCGTGTGGACACATAGAAGAATGCTTCTGCTTGCAGAGTAATTGATAAAACACAGTGTGTTCTTTGCATGTTCTTTAGGTATTCTTTCCAACAGCATTAAAAATTAATCCTTGCTCACGATGGAAAGCTGAAAGGACCCCAGAAACTACAGAGAAAGAGAAAAGTTACCCAGCATCTCCCTTTCCCATTGGCTCAGGATCCTGAGTTCCTGGGCAGGGGAGAGAAAAGATTCGGGTGCAGGCATTCTTTAGCATCCAGTCAGCTTTTCTGCTGTGAGAGGGCTCACCTAGACAGACCTTGCTTTTGCCTTTTCATTCCTGCTTTGTCTATCTCTTTTCAAGCGTCTTCATGTTTACAAGGACCTCATAATTTGACTCCTCTTCAGACCCTTTGCTTGTTTTCTCTTCTTTCGTGTCTTGTGTGCTGTGATGAAAATATATGTGGCCATGAACATCATAGATCATCTTGGAGAAGTTACAAAAAACTCCTACAATGTCAGCTCCAAACAGAGTCTTTCTCAAGGACTCTACAACTTTATGAATCTACGATAGGGTGTCACATTGTGTCCAGACATTTGGTGGATATTTGTGTCGATTGCATCCAGCCACATAACTGAATCGGCTGCTGGGCTGGAGGGGGCCTTTCTTAGCTGTAGAAACACATGAGATGAACCCTGATGTCTGTGCCTCTCTAGGACAGGTAGACCTCACTGCTCTGACTCCTGACTAGCGTCACCCTGGCTACAACTTCCAGAACAATCTTTTTAAAATTTGACATTTGTATCAGCTGAAAGGTATTGGAAGAGAGTTGATTTATAACAATGTTGTCTTAATTTCAGATTTAAGCACAGGGATTCTGTTTACATACACATCTCTATCAATTCTTTTAGATTATTCCCCATATTGTTTATTATACAGCATTGAGTAGAGTTCCTTGTGCTATATAGCATGTCCTTGCTAGTTCTGTGGGTGTATGTGTTTGTGTTTCCTTGTTAGGACTGCACCTGTGGCATACGGAAGTTCCTAGGCTGAGGGCTGAAGAGGAGCCACAGCTGCCAGCCTAGGCCACGGCCCAGCCACACCAGATCCAAGCCACATCTATGAAGTTCACCACAGCTCATGGCAATCCTGGATCCCCGACACACTGAGCGAGGACAGGCATCGAACCCGCATCCTCATGGATGCTAGAGGGATTCATTTCCACGGTGCCCCAGGGGATCCCCTCAGCATAGTTGTCGATGTGAAATAGAGTAGTGTGTATATCTTCATCCCAAACCCCTCATTTCTCCCTCCCAGTGCGTTTCCCCATTACAAGCCATTAGCTTGATCTGGAGATCTGTGAGTCGTCTTCTGTTTTGTCAATAAATCCTTTTGTATCAGTTGCTAAAAACCAATGTTCTTGGAGTCCAGTGGACTTATTGCAATGTAGTGTGAGTTTCAGGTGTGCCACAAAGGGAGTCAGTTATCCATAGGCATGTGCACATTTGTTTTCAGATGCTTTTCCCATATAGGCCATCCCCCTGTATTGGCTGTACACTGGGTCTTTGTGACTCAATCGGTTGTGTGTATATTCAAGTGCATATGTGCCAATCCCAACCTCCCAATGTATCCCTCCCAAGTGTTTCCCCTTTAGTGACCCTAGTTTGGTTTCGAGAGCATTGAGTCTGTTTCTGTCTTGGGAAGAAGACCTTCTGTATCATTTTTCATGACAGTCCCCATGACTGGTGATGTCACGTGGTTCTTTGTCTTAGACGTTCTTCCCATAGTGTGATGATCCACTTGTATCACTTTCATCAGATTCCACATGCAAGTGATATCATCTGGTTTTGGTCTTTCTCTGAGTTACGTCACTGAGTAAGATCATCTCCAGGTTCAGCCATGTGGCTGCACATGGGCTTAGCTGGTTCCTTTTTCTGGTGAGGAATATTTCATTATCTAAGTTACCACAGGAACTATCGTAAGGTACAAATAGTAATGAAGAAGTTTAGAGTGTGGTCCTTTCTTTCAGGGAGTGCCTTCAGTGTGGTGATCCCCTAGGGGGGATGCCGATGTCCCTGGAGGCGGTGGTTTCCTGGGGCTGAGGGGGGAGCACCAGTCATTTGTCAAAGGCCCACAGGCGATTCGGAAATGGCCCCACCACACGAAGGCCAGGAAGCAGTCCATTAGAGGTTACGCTTCAGGAGTTCAGTGTTCCTTGAAGATAGATGTTATTGAATAACGTGGCTTTTAAAGCCACACCTCCGACCACAGTGAGGCTGTCACAAGGAGAGATGATACTGCGGTTCATCGCTACTCAAAGTAGTGATGCACAGGGCGGTGTGATGTAGCATTTCATGTATATCCTATGCATGGGAAAGCTCTTCTACTTTCAAGGCCACTGAACTACTGAAATGAGCGATTTAAACCAGGTCAACACTGTACAGTGAGTTCACAGGCTGGGACACGAGCAGGCTGCCTTTTAAATCCGCCCTGTCAGAGAACGTATGGACACAGGGAAATGCTCAAGAGAATTTTCATGTGAAAGGTAGATTAAGACACAATTGTATGAGGGGCCCACAACTTGTTTAACAACATGTACCTTCTGGAGTTCCCATTTGTGACCCAGTGGTAACAAACCAAGCTAGTATCTGTGAGGATATGGGTTTGATCCCTGGCCTCCCTCAGTGGGATAAGGATCCAGCGTTGCTGTGAGCTCTGGTGTAGGTCCCAGATGCAGCTTTGGTCCTGTATTTCACAGGCCAGGGCTCTGGCTCCAAGAAAACAAAACAATAAAGGCTAAACACTAATGGACTTGGTCCTGGCCTTAGTGTGGTCGGGGTCATTTCCAAATCGCCTGTGGGGCTTTCACAAATGACAAGTGCTCCCCCATCAGCCCCAGGAAAGCACTCTGTCACTGACCTTGGTGTCCCCACTTGTCAATCACTGCATTAGAGGAATTCCCTGAAAAGAAGGAACCAGACTCAAAAACTCATCATTACCACTGTTACATAAGAGTGTCCCAGAAGTACATATATACAAGGGAATATTACTCAGTCGTAAAATGAACGAAAAAATGACATTTGCAGCAATGTAGATGAAGCTATAGAAGATCACACTAAGCGAATCAAAGACAGAAATTTTGCTTTTATGTGGGCTCTAATTAAAAGGGGATATGAAGTTGCTAAATTGCTAAACAGCTTCTACACCTAAAAAAAGCCCACGTCCAGCCCAGCAGAAATTTCAATACGCAGCTGGATACGAACTACACACAAATCCACCACTTTTCTAGGTACAACTGCACAAGATCTAGTATATGTATAAATGCATGGAGTCCTCGAGCAAGATTCTGTTTGGAAGTTACACGGTAGAAATCTTTATGTAATTTCACCAAGATGATGTCTATGATGTTCATTGCAATATATATATGTACATTTTTTAGCACAGCAAACAAAACTAAAACAGAAGAGAAGAACTTGGAGCAAGCAAAGTCTCTCAACAGGGATCCAACTACTAGGAACCTGTAGAAATAAAGAGGCTCAAAGAGAGATCAACAAAGCAGCAATCAAGCAGCACAACCACCATCTAGGTTCGCACTCAAAGAGCAGAAATCTTGACTTACTACTGAAAGAATGCCTGCACCCTGATCCTTGATCTCCCCTGCCCAGGAACACAGGCTCCTGAGCCACTGGCACAGGGAGATGATGGCTAACTTTCTTCTTTCTTTGTATTTTTTGGGGTCCTTTCAGTTTTCTATCATGAGCATGGGTTAATTTTTATTATTTTAATTGATTTATTTATTTTTTATTTTCCCACTGTACAGCAAGGGGGTCAGGTTATCCTTACATGTATACATTACATTTTTTCCCCCACCCTTTCTTCTGTTGCAACATGAGTATCTAGACATAGTTCTCAATGCTATTCAGCAGGATCTCCTTGTAAATCTATTCTAAGTTGTGTCTGATAAGCCCAAGCTCCTGATCCCTCCCACTCCCTCCCCCTCCCATCAGGCAACCACAAGTCTTTTCTCCAAGTCCATGATTTTCTTTTCTGAGGAGATGTTCATTTGTGCTGGATATTAGATTCCAGTTATAAGTGATATCATATGGTATTTGTCTTTGTCTTTCTGGCTCATTTCACTCAGGATGAGATTCTCTAGTTCCATCCATGTTGCTGCAAATGGCATTATGTCATTCTTTTTTATGGCTGAGTAGTATTCCATTGTGTATATATACCATGTCTTCCGAATCCAATCATCTGTCGATGGACATTTGGGCTGTTTCCATGTCTTGCCTATTGTGAATAGTGCTGCAATGAACATGCGGGTGCACGTGTCTCTTTTAAGTAGAGTTTTGTCCGGATAGATGCCCAAGAGTGGGATTGCGGGGTCATATGGAAGTTCTATGTATAGATTTCTAAGGTATCTCCAAACTGTTCTCCATAGTGGCTGTACCAGTTTACATTCCCACCAACGGTGCAGGAGGGTTCCCTTTTCTCCACAGCCTCTCCAGCACTTGTTATTTGTGGATTTATGAATGATGGCCATTCTGACTGGTGTGAGGTGGTATCTCATGGTAGTTTTGATTTGCATTTCTCTTATAATCAGCGATGTTGAGCATTTTTTCATGTGTTTGTTGGCCATCTGTATATCTTCCTTGGAGAAATGTCTATTCAGGTCTTTTGCCCATTTTTCCATTGATTGATTGGTTTTTTTGCTGTTGGGTTGTATAAGTTGTTTCTATATTCTAGAGATTAAGCCCTTGTCAGTTGCATCATTTGAAACTGTTTTCTCCCATTCTGTAAGTTGTCTTTTTGTTTTATTTTGGGTTTCGTTTGCTGTGCAAAAGCTTTTCAGTTTGATGAGCTCCCATGGGTTTATTTTTGCTCTAGTTTCTATTGCTTTGGGAGACTGACCTGAGAAAATATTCATGAGGTTGATGTCAGAGAGTGTTTTGCCTATGTTTTCTTCTAGGAGTTTGATGGTGTCCTGTCGTATATTTAAGTCTTTCAGCCATTTTGAGTTTATTTTTGTGCATGGTGTGAGGGTGTGTTCTAGTTTCATTGCTTTGCCTGTTGCTGTAGCATGGGTTAATTTTTAATGCAGTTGTGTACTCTCAACATGGAAAGAACCGCCTGGATTCTATAAATTCCTCTCCATGCAGACGCATTCTTCTACTTCTCCACACGAGGGCAGCAGAAGCTAAGTCAATACTGGGAACAATGGCAAGGTCCTGGGTCTGAAATCCAAGGCTGCTGGTCAGAGGTTGATTTGGACATGCTGCTCGCAGAAATTACTCATTAGTTTGTTTCTTTGCTGGATTAATGAACAGACACTCATTGTAGAAACTGCTCTAGAGGAGAAAAGACAAGTCTCATTTAATCAGGGACAGTCCAGCATTTATTTTCATATTTACACATGGGCTGAAAAGAGGAAGCTACATGGTTTTAAGCAAAGTGTGTGCCCCTCAGACAATTCTGTCTTAATTGATCTTTCACATCCAATGTCTCTTGAGCATTTCCTGTTTCCTTCATTTCTCTGAGAGGGTGCTTTTTGTTCATTTCATTGTCTTTTCAGGGCCCCATTCAGCACGTGTGGAAATTTCCAGTACAGTGGGTCAAATCAGAACTACAGATGCAGGCCTCCACCACAGCCACACCAACTCCACATTCCAGCCGTGTCTAAAACCTACACCACAGCTCAAGGCAATGCGGGATCCTCACCCCCATGAGGGGTCCAGGGATCGAACCTGTGTCCTCATGCATACTAGTCGGGTTTGTTCACCACTGAGCCACGAGGGGAACTCCAGCGTGTATTATTTATTTTTGTCTTTTTAGGGCCATACCCACGGCATATTGACCTTCCAAGGCTAGGGGTGGAATCAGAGCTGGAGCTGCCAGCCTACACCATAGCCTCAGCAATGCTGAATCCGATCCTCATCTACCAACTACGCCCTAGTTGTGGCAACACCAGATCCTAAACCCACTGAGCAAGCACAGAGATTCAACCCGTTTCCTCAGAGACGCTGTGTGGGGGTCTTTATCCACTGAGCCACAGTGGGAACTTCCTTAGTTGTTCATGAATATAATTAGAATTTCTCTGTGATGTCCCATTAGAAGGATATAAAGTGGGTAAGTGTACATATTCTCTAATGGGTCCCCCCACCACCATGCTTTGTCCCACTTGTAACCCAGTGATAAGTTCAGTGGGCATGTCTTTCACTGACATCTCTGCACATCCCTCTGCTCCCTTCCTTGAAATATATTGAGCAAAGGATATCCCTGGAGTTTCACCTTGTATGTAAAATCGAGTCCTCGGGGATGGCTAGGTGACAGACAGAAGCCCCATGGGAAGCTGGCCCCATCTGAGCAGGCCAGTTTCTGACAAATGAGGAGTGATCTTACCCGGTCCATCCTACCTGGCTCATGGTACCGTGTGGACCCAAGACTCAAGTGGAAGGAGGTCATTCCCCGTGAGTAAGGGTGTCTCTGCTAATGTGTTCCTCGTCCGTGGTCTTTCACAAATCAATCCCCCCCTGTGGGTGCCCCTTCTGCGAACACCTGCATGTGCACATTGCCACTGTTTCAGAAATGGCATTAACTCCAGGTGAGATGGGTTAGGTACCATATCTGGGCGACAAGAGAAAGGGATTAGGGGGCATGTCTGAAACGCTCACAAAGATCTGAAAAGTGGACTCGGGATCCATGTCTTTTTATTTCAGAATTAAAAAAGCTGAGAGTCGAAGCGGAGCCCAGAGGAAGAAACGAAACCCAAAGTCGTTCCCTGATCAAGAGGAGAAGGGCCACTGCCACGGCATTAGTGACCATAGCAACTGGGAACACTGGAGGTGCGGACAATGGGCAGGAGAACGTGGTATCAGCGGAAGGCGGAGGACAGGACCTGGGACTCAAAGGCCAGGTTCACAGTGTGGCTGAGAACTCAGCTCTGTCCACACTGAGGAGCCAGGCACTGAGAGGAGAAGATGTCAGACAGGGGACCTGAGATCCATGGCAGGTGTTCCTTGCCAAGCGGGCCTTCCTTCACCCCAGACGCTCCTTCCTCTGGAGATAGGTTAGTAGAAGCTCTGCCTTCTTTGTTCTCTATGTGTTTTGTTGAGGTGGTTAAATAGACAACGTTCATCATTTTACCTTTTTAAACACACTCCTCAGTGGCATTAAACATGCATGATGTCGCCCAATGGGCAACATCATCCATCTCCCTAAAGGGAAACCTTTGTCTCAGATGAACCCTAACTACCCATGCCACCCTCTCTCGGGCCCTGGTAACACTAACTACCCATGCCTCCCTCCCCACTGAACACTAACTACCCCTCCCTCCCTCCTCCAGGCCTTGGGCTAAGTGTCCATTCCTCCCTCCCTGGGCTATGAATCTGACCCCTCGAGGTTCTGAATATAAGTGGGAGCATATGCTATTTGTCTCTCTCTGTAATGGGCTTATTTCCCTCAGCAGAGCTAGTCTTTAAGGCTCATCCCTACTGCAGCCTGGGACAGAATCTCCTTCCATTCTAAGACTGAAAAGTACTCCACTCAACGAAGAGACCACACTTTGTCTATCCCTTCATTCATGGATTGAGATTTGGGTGCTTCCATATCTCCCTCTCAGGAATCAGGCTGATATGAGCATGGTTGCACAAGTGCCTGTTTTATTCCCTGCCTTTCCTGTTGTATAGAAACAGGCAGAAGTGAAATTGCTGGATCATTCAGTAATTCTAGGTTTTTTGAGGAATGGTCGTTCTTCACGGTGGCTGTACCATTTTCCAGTCCCACCAGCAAAGCTCCAGGGTCCTGGTTGCTCCACATCCATTGGCCAACACTTGCTATTTCCTGTTTTGATTTCTTTTGTCTTATATTAGCCAGCCTCTTGAGTTTCAGTTGTATTTTGTTGGGTCTAAGATCTTTTTCGCCAGGTCGAGTGAAAAGAAAACAGAAGACTCTGACACAGATACTGAAGATAAGGAGACCAACGCAACCGTCCATGTAACTTGAACTCAACCTGCAAAACACAGTCCTTTGTTTTCCTCACACTTGACTTTTCATTCTATGGCTATTGAGCTACTTCCCTGGGCCAGGCCTGGGCTCCTCTCACATCTGCTAAGGGTCATGGTGAATGAATTACTTTCCTGACCACAACACACAAGTATATTTACACACCAGAATCTGCCCTCCATTGCTTCACTTGAATGAAGTCTTTTTTCTTCTTTCAAAAAATCAGGCCCATGACCAATATCTACTGAAAGGCCAAATATCCATAAAAGAAACAATCCGAGGTTGTGAACACAGTGTTGAGCAAAAGAAGCCAGTCACACTCAGATGCCTACTGTGTGATTCCTGTCTTCAACAGCAGGCAGAGGTGAACTCTGTTTGGGCTGCATTCTGAGCTGGAAAAGTCTCCAGACTAATAAGGAAGAGGTGATACTATGTCTCCTCAGCCGAGCCCTGGCTGTGTGGGTACTGACCCTGGGGTGACTGACTGAGCTCTCTACTTAGATTAGGGGCTGTTTTCTATCAGTATGTGGTTCTTCATGATACAAATAGGTTTCCAAACTCACAACTCCTCTCAGCATATAGACCCCCACCGCCCAGTTCTTTTCATGTCCCTGATTACGTTATACAGACAAGTTCTTATAACAGACTGTACTCGATAGATTGTGATCATCTTCCTTCTGGTCACATTTTGCATTTCATCACCAACTAGGATGGCCATCATCAAAAAGACTAAAAATATCCAAACGTTGGAGAAGATATGGAGAAACTGGGAGGGTCACCCATTGCTGGTGGGAATGTAAAATGGTGCAGCCACGCAGGGAAACAGTTTCGAGCTTTCTCAAAAGTTCAACTTCCACTTGCCATACGATCCACTCATCCCTGCCCTGGGTGTCCACATGCGAGACATGAGAACATGGGCCCAGCCAACGTTTTATTAAAGTCTGTTTATAGCAGCATTGTTCACAACAGCCAAAACTTGGAACCAATCCAAATGTCCAAACACTGAGGAATGAATCACCCACCGGTGGTCCAGCCATACAACTGAATGCTCCTCTGCAGACACAGCAACAAAGCACTCACATGCTCCGAAACGGATGGACCTTGAGAAGAGCCAGACACAACACACTACACTGTGGACGCTGCCATTACATTGTGAATGTTGGCACAGAGCTCCCTTGTGTGGAATGAGCACAAATGATGGTCACCAAGCCCTCTGGGGGGACTGGCAGTTGTTTCCCCATTTTTCCATAGTCCCCGCAGTGCTGACCCTCTCTGTGACTAAATGTTTATGGCCAGTCTTGATGAGATGTGTGCACAAATGCCCCAAAGTGGAACTGCCTGTTTGAAGGTCTTTGCACGTTAAGGCTTCAGTCCATAATGCCAGCTGGCCCCTCACATCTTTGCGTGGCCTGCGCCCCCACCCCCACCCCCGCAGAGGTCTCTTTCCCCAGGTAACAGCCCTTCTCTCCAGCACAGCGCCTCCCTCTGAGCAAAGCACCTCTCTCTCTGAGCATAGCGCTTCACTCTCAACAAAGGGCCTCCCTCTCAGGATAGTGCTTTCCCCCCTACTCGTACCCCCAGCATGGGGCTTGCCTCCCAGCATAGCACCTCCCCTGCAGCGAGAACCTCCCTCTCAGCAGAGCACTGCTCACCCCAGAGGTCTGTTCCAGGCACCAGGGGCCCAGTCTCCTGATGGATGCCCTGTGTTCCTTTGCAGTTCCCCAGGGAGCGCGGCCACCATGCCCTTGCTCAATGGAAGCCCTAAACGGCAGCTGGCAGGGTTCATGGTGGCCACCATCGGATGGATCCTCGGCACCAGGTCCATGGGCCTGTCAGAGTGGCGAGTGTGGTATGTCAACAACACCTCGCTCTTACCCTCTGTCCTAGCCTGTGTGGGAATGTGGAGAGCCTGCCCCTTCCATCACCTCAATAGCATCAACAGAGCCAGCGGCTGCCACCATCACAACCACCACGATACTTACATCCCACTTGATATCCGTGTTGCCCAAAACTTCCTGCTAGTCTCAGCATTCTAGGGCTTTTCGGCAAAGCTGCCGTTGTCGTTGCGCTTAGGAATGTGTACCTTAGAAGAGTGCAGAAGAACACCTGTAATCCATTTGCTGTTGCAGGAATGCTGAACATAGCTGCTGGTGCCTGGATCCTAGCTGCTGTCGTCTGGAACCACCAGTCTGTCAAGGACGCGCCACCTTCCTTCCCACCTTCTTTCAATGTACCCTTCAAGTAGGACTCCCACGAAGTCAGCGGGGCTGCTCTCGTGGCCTGTCTGGGTTCCTTTGCACTCTTGGTTGGTGGGCTAGTTGTCCTCTCTTATAAATTCCCACTAGAGAGCCGAGTGCACCCCGCACCTTCAGACACAGAAAATTCCTCACTGCATTGGCTTTCCAAACCCCACATTACCAGGCTTCATAGGAAGGATTACATCAGGATGCTGTGTCACTGACTTGGAAGGACTCTAGGCCACGCCAAAGGTAATTTGGCCCCATAATGGCTGTTACCCTCTGTGGCTGCGTTGGAGTCACTCGTTGCCTAGTCGAATACACAAAATCCCATTAAAAATCTTACCTACTTGCCAGCGGGTCTTTTTGGATCTGCATTTTAATGACTGTCAAATAAATCGTCCATATTCTCAACCTCGTGTGGACAGAGGTTTCAGAGAGTCTCACGTCTCCCTCTTAAAATTCTGCTAAAAACACCCAACCTTCTTTCCTACAGCCTGGTGATCACCTGTATCATGTCAGACTGTCCAAGATGTGCACAGGGAGAAGAGTACATGCAACCACTCCCCCACTTTACTACCAGACTCAAAAGGTAGCAAGATTCTGCCACACTAGCTTTATCTCTCCCTTCCCCTGTTTGGTTTTTTATTTATTTATTTATATTTTAGGGCCACACCTACAACATATGGAAGTTCCCATGCTAGGGGTCCAATCAGACCTGCAGTTGCCAGCCTACACCAGAGCCTGTAGCAACCCCGGATCCTTAACCTATGGGTTGAGGCCAGGGATCGAACCCGAATGCTAACGGACACTATACTGGGTGCTTTACCTGCTCAGCCACACTGGGAACTCCTTTCCCTCTTGGAACCTCTTTTTCTTTTCCCACCCGATTTTAAAGCAAACCCCAGGCATCAGGCTCCCTGATATCCCCCAATAGTGATCCAATATTACTAACAAATGGGCATTTCCTCACAGAGCCATATTCTACCTGAAAAACATTAAGAATCATTCCTGTGATCAAATACTTAGAAATGTTTAATGCCTCAAAAATAACTCTGTGCTTCTGGTTTTTTTTTTCCCCCACACAAGGCACTCACACTGCCTCTCAGGTCTTCATGTAAAGCACTCTGCCTACTACACCCTCCCTGCCCGCTAAGAAAAGGACTCTGACTTGAAAGTGGCTCAACTGTCCTTGCATTAAAGGTGTTCCTTCTCCAGGCTTCACTTTCCTTAAGGGCCGAGAGCGAGCAGCAAGGGGAGTGCTTTATAGTCTAGGTCAGCTCTTTGAGAGTATGTCAGAGGTGGCGCCCTGTACTTCATCCTGAGTGCATGCCACCAGGCAGCACACATGATGAGTCCTTTATTCATGATGCTAAGATGGATAAATGGAGCATGAGAGAATAGCTGGACCCCATGTTTTATTCTAGAAGTTTTCAGATGCATTCCAAAGTCAGTGATTATCTCAGCTTTCAGAACTGTCAATATTTTAAGGTAACCACATTATCGCAGCAAAAAATTTCCACAAGTTCCTATTGCATTCAAATACCTAGTCAGTGTTCAAATTTCCCTAATTGTCTCATCAATGTTTTTCACCAAACTTGGAGGTTCCTACATATTCACAGTGTTTCACTTCATTGAACTCACTGTTCCTTTTATGATCGATTGTGCCCTCCCAGGCAACAGAGCCATAGGGACTCCTGTCCCCTGATACACTCTTGGTAGTCAGATTGTTTTTTAATGCACCCTTATCCCAGAAAATCTTAACCTACTGTTTACCTCAACTCTTCACTTAATAAAATTCATTCGATGAACATCATTTTCCTGAAGAGGAAAGTCATAGAGAAAATGACCTACCAATACAATTAACACCTACATCTGTCAAATGCTAGATGTTGAGATGAAAGCGTATTTACTCTACATGTAACTACCTTTTATACCAGTGGTGCTGACCACTTGGAAATGCTCCCCAGTCTAGTTCCCATATATACAAACTTTTGCACAGGTTCAGAACTGTCTTCATCTACACATGGATCTCATTTTCAAAAGAAATGACAATTTCCAAAAATGGATTTGCCGTTTCATGAACATGCTCATAATTCTCAGTTTATTTTTTAAACAAGTTAACTGCACTAGGTAAATACATACCTAGACTTTAAATAAGTACAGATATAACCTGCTTAGGATCATTTCATTAACGAGCTGGGAGGGATAGGTTCTGCTTTTAAATTTAAGAAAAAAATGCATGTTTAATAAAATGAAATCATGGCTAAAAGTCATTTTCCTTTCAAGAAACATGACGAGAAAGCATGTTAATATTGGAAAGGTAGATAACCAAGAAGGCCCTACTGGACAGCACAGGGACCTATACTCAGTAGTCTGTAATAGCCGACAAGGGAGAAGAATCTGAAAAACGTATGTACTAGACAGATAGATAGATAGACAGACAGACAATCTCCGAATCTCTTTGCTGTACACCTGAAACCAACACAACATTGTCAGTCAACTCTATACTTCCATTGCTAAAAAAAAATTTAAGACTTTCAAAAGGGGAGTTCCTGTCATGGATCAGCAAAAACAAATCTGACTATTCCCATGACGACACAGGTTCCATCCCTGGCCTCACTCAGTGGGTTACGGATGCGGCATTGCCGTGAGTGGTGGTGTAGGTCACAGATGTGACTCTGATCCCACGATGCTGTGGCTGTGGTGTAGGCAGGTGGCTGCAGCACCCATTGTACCCCTAGCCTGGGAACCTCCATATGCAGCGGGTGCGGCCCTAAAAAAAAAGACAAAGAAAGAAAGAAAGAAAGAAAGGAAGGAAGAAGGAAAGAAGGAAAGAAGGAAGGAAGGAAGGAAGGAAGGAAGGAAGGAAGGAAGGAAGGAAGGAAGGAAAGAAAGAAAGAAAGAAAGAAAGAAAGAAAGATTTCAAAGGGAATGATTTTACTGCAGAAAAACTATCTTGGGAGCAAAGCAAATTCTACACGCAGGAAGATCATGTAGCCATTATAGTGTCCAGAATCCTAAGACATGAAGCCTGTCAAGGGCCGGCAATCGGTTGGCATGTATGTTTCTTGAACCTCTTCCACTTCTGAGAGCTTGCCGTCATTTTGCTGAAGCTCATGAGTGGCTGAAAAAGAACATGGTAGTGTTTGGATCTCACTTCTAACCTATCTTCAGTATTTTCTTTACTATGTTTGAAACTCCACACTGTTTATCTTTATAAGTTTTTTCCTAACTTTCCAATTCTCTGAGATTTATATATCAGCAAATTTTTGCCCACTGAAAATCCACGTGGTGACAGTGTGCTCAACATGCACTGGTTCTCTTCCTCTTCCTGGAATCCAGAATGGCTCTTTGGTAACCGATTCTCTGACCATGCCCATCCATTACGTAATGCTTCCTGGAGTTCCCTGGTGGCTCAGTGGGTTAAGGACCTGGTGTTGTCACTGCCAGGGTGCGACTTCAATCCCTGGCCCAAGAACTGATGCATGCAGTGGGGGTGGCAAAGAGAACACGCTTCCTATGACCCACAGTCAGTCTTATCTCCATGGCCTACGCAGCGGGAGTGGTGGGGGTTTCCCTTAGTCTTTTTTGTTTTGTTATCACAGATACTTTCACAAAAAATCATACTTTAATAACAATTTTTAAATATAATTCATAATTCATACACCGTAAAATGCACCCTCTCACATGTCCCAGTGGCTGAGTACATTCACATGGGTGTACAGCCATTACAACTCTCTTAGGACATTTCATCAGGCCAAAAAGAAATCCCATGAGCAGTCTCCATTCGTCTCTGAGGCTTTCTTGCTTGTCACTCAAGAGGATGCAGCAGGTGCACCTTGTACATGTCAGACCAATGACCTTCAACCAGCCAGGCCATTCCTTCAGGGAACCCTAGACATGGGCATGGAATTTAGAAACCACGATTTGGGCACTGGTGCTGCTCGTTCTACTGTGACAACTATTTTAGTGGTTAGAACTAGGAAACATACAATTTCAAGCAGAAAAACAATTGGAGTTCCTGTCGTGGCACTGTGGGTTAAGAATCCAACTGCAGCAGCTCAGGTCACTGCAGAGGTATGGGTTTGGTCCCCAGCCCAGCACAGTGGGTTAAGGGATCCCGTATATCCACAGCTGTGGCGGTTCCGATTCAAGCCCTGGCCCAGGAACTTCTCTAGGCTGTGGCATGGTCATAAAAAAAAGAAGACAATATCAAACTTTTTTTTTCTTTTTATGGCCACACCTGTGGCATATGGAAGCTCCAGGCTAAGGGCTGAATCAGAGATGCAGCTCAACCTGAGTCCGCTTATGCCACAGCCATAGCAACACCGGATCTGAGCCACTTCTGCGACATGCTCTGCAGATTGGGGCACCACCAGATCCTTAACCCAGTGAGCAACAGAGACAAGGTTGGGTCTGAACCCGCTAAACCACAATGGGCACTCCGATAAAACACCTTTCTTTATTTAAAAGGCCTAAAAAAGCACACTTCCAGTCCAACAGAAAGTTCAGCCATGCAGCTCAATACTAACTACACGAAAATCCACCACCTCTCTTGTACCTACAGTAGGGACTTAGCAATCAGAATCCAAACACAGTCCTCACATAAAAACAGCCAGCTCTCCACTCCCTGGCAGTGAGCTCCATATGTATGAAAAGGGCAGAGACCTGTGTGAGGAAACCCCCGACTTTCCTAAGAGCCAAAAACAGTCCATCCTCCAGGGTGGGGAGGCTCCAAGTCACAAAGTCTTGGAACTTTCTGGGTTCATGTGTTGACTTCACCTGATTTGAAGCACAGTGCTTACAACAGTAAATGGAAAAAAAGGGGGGTTTAAAAACCCAATACATATCAAGATTGGTGTGTAAAGTATATATACAAAGAATACCTCTATAAAAAACACGGCTGGTAAGTTGAGGGTGAGCTTGCTGAAACACTCAAGGAGACACCTGCTGATGTAGGCAGTTTACCACAAAAGGCATCAAGGGCCAGGATGGACTGATGGATGGAGAGAGGGATGGACAAATGCATAGACATGTGAAAAGGAAAGAGCGTCACATGGTTATGGCAGAGTCTTGGTGGGTTGGCTGTAAAATCTTTTCCACCTTGTTGAATATTTGGAGATTATCATAATAAAATGCTGGGGAAAACACAGAGCAAAGACCAACACAACCTGAAACGCATATGAAGTATAATTCCAACTTTAAAAATATGAGCTGAAAAAAGATGGGGAAGAAATAGGCTACAATATTAACTCTGGTGTAATTAAATGGGGTATTTATTTACTTTTTCATTCTCCATGCACTGACCACGGTCTTTGTTTCCAGGATCCACTCACTACGTTTTCCATACTACAAGTAGCATCAGCTGCCCTCTGGCCTGGGCAGGAAGCATCTGGGCAGCAGCATCTCCCCACCTGTGCTCCCCTCTCCTCACCTTGGCCTTGAGCACCTGCTGGGGCCCTTGAGTCCTCACCACACACCTCTAGAGATGTGTCCCCTTGGCTTTTCAGGGATGACCAAACCTCAGGCTGACTCATGTCTTTTGTTCCAGTCTGCAGCCCCATCTGCAACTTTGCCCTTCAACGTGCTAACACCTCCCCTCTTCATTCAACCAGGCTCTCTGACTTCCTAGTTTTTGTCAGTTATCTAAATTTAATGCTTCAAGTGATCTTTCTCCAGATGCTAAAAAGGGTATATTTTCAATTTATTTCTATCTAACAACGTAAAATCCCTGCATGGCAAAACCTTTAAAAGCAAGAAACAGGGACTAAAAATGACACCTGAGGAATTTGCAACATACATGACAAAGGGCCGATTTACCTAATTTATGCAGAGCTCAAAATCTACAGTTTAAAATAAAGCCGACAAACCCAACAGAAGATAGATGGAATAAGCACAGGCACAAAGAGACAGACATTACCAACAAACAGGGGAAAATGTGGAACCTCACTGGTAATCACAGACAGGCAAGCCAAAACAACAGTGCAATATGATTTCTTACCTGACGTATTGTCAAACGCTCAATCCACAACTTCAATGATACCAAATTCATCCTCCAATGTGAGGATCAGGGATTGGAGATTGAGTGTCTGTGCATTGTTGTAAAAGCATCAAGAGATGCCCTTTTTCTGAAGGACAATTTGACAATATCTCGTGTATTTTTAAGTGCAAGGAGTCCTTGAGCAGGACTCTGTTTGGAAGGTACATCGTAGAAACATTTCTGTAATTTCACAAGATGATATATATGATGTCCAATGCAATATTTTTTTTTTTTTTGCACAGCAAAAAAAAAAACAGAAAACAAACCAAAAAAGAATCCCAAAGCAAGCAAAGTCTCTGAACAGGGGTCAAATTACAAGGTACTTGTAAAATAAAGAGGCTTGAAGAGAGACAAACAAAGAGGATCAAATAGCAATACTGAGGTTAGGTGAGCACTCAAAGAGCAGAAAAGCTGACTGGATGCTGAAAGAATGCCTGCACCCTGATCTTTTATCTCCCCTGCCCAGGAACTCAAGCTCCTAAGCCAATGGTAACGTGAGATTATGCGGAACTTTATTCTTTCTTTGTACTTGCCGGGGTCCTTTCAGTTTTCCATAATGAGCATGTGTTAATTTTTAATGTAGTTTTAAACAATATGTAAAGAGCAGGTAAAGAACACATCTGCATTTTATCCATCATTCTACAAGCAGAAGCATTCTTCTATTTGTCCACAGGAGGGCAGCATAAGCACAGTGACTAACAAAAACATCTTCAAGGGATGGGGTCTGAAATTAAAGGCTGCTGTTCAGAGGTCTATTGTTACATGCGGCTTGTACAAATTATTGAGGAGTCTGTTCATTTTTTGGATAAATGACAATACATACATTGTAAAAACTTTATAGAGGACAAGGGAAAAGTCACCTATAACCTGGGACGATCTGGCCTTTATCTTCATATTGACACATGGGTTGAAAAAAGGGAGCCACATGTTTTTCAACAAAGTGTGCACCCCCAAGGCAACTGTTTCCTCATTTACCTTTCATAGCAAATGTCTCTTGAGCGTCTCCCTTTTTTCCTAGTTTCTCTGACAGGGTGTTTTTTAGATTTATTTTTGTCTTTTTAGGGCCACACCTGTGACATATGGAAGTTCCCAGGCTAGGGCTCAAATCAAAGCTACAGCTGCAGGCTTATACCACTGTCACAGCAATGGGGATCCGGCATGGGTCTGTAATCTACACCACAGCTCAGGAGAATGCCAGATCTTCACCCTCTGAGTGGGGCCAGGGATCGAACCCACCTCCTCATGCATACTAGTCAGGTTCATTACTGCTGAGCCAGAACAGAACTCCAAGCAGTAGAACTTTTTTAATATGCAAAGAACATGCCTGGATTTTATAAATTCCTCTCCATGCAGAAGCATTCTTCTATTTCTCCACAGGGGCGCAGCATAAGCACAGTCCATAGCAGGAACAATTCCAAAACCTTGGATCTGAAACTGGAGGCTGCTGTTCACTTATTATCTGCTTGGGCTTGGAACCTGTGCTGCTGTGGCTGTGGTGTGGGCTGGCAGTTGTAGCTGCAATTTGACCCCTAGCCTGGGAACTTCTATATGCCACAGGTACAACCCTCAACAGAATAAAACATAGAAAAAGAAAAAAAAAAAAAAAAACAGAAAGGAAATGAAACCATAATGAAAATGGGAAGACAACCTTCAGAGTTGAAGAACATAGCTGCCAACCATTCGACCAATGAGGGCTTAATTTTCAGAATATACAAAACATTCATACAACTCTAAATCAGAAGAGTAACCAATTCAATCAAACGATGGGCAAAAGAAACAAACACTCCTACCAAGAAGACAGATGGCCAACAGACACGTGAAAAGATGCCCACCTTAATAGTCCAGCAGCTATCAGGTCATGACACTGCCCTGGCTCCTGCCTTTGGCTGGAAAAGAGTCTGGGTCTCAGAGAAAGAGACTCACAGGCATAGAAAACCAACTATGGTTACCAAAGGGCAGGGCAAGGGAGGGAAAGCAGGAATAACAGATTCACAGATACTACATATATAAACTAATCAAGTACTTACTGGACAGCACAGAGAGCAATACTACGTATCTTATAATAACTTAGAATGGAAAAGCATTGAAAAAAATTGATATATATATATATATATACACATATGTGTCTAACTGAATCACTTTGCTGTATACCTGAAACTAACACAGTACTGTAAATCAACTCTACTTCAAGAAAAATACATCCTAAAACTGACTGTGGTGATGGTTAACTCTGAGGACCCTAAAAATTATTGAATTCTCCAATTTAAATGGGTGAATTTTACAGTACATAGATTTTAGTTCAATAAAGATGTTATCTCCAATTAGACGCCTAGCCTGGGAAACACCATATGCCATGGATACGGCCGTGAAAAAAAAAAAAAAAAAATATATATATATATATATATATATATATATATATATATATATTCTATTTATCTCCCGAGATTCACAGCATTATACCATCAATCCCTGGTAAGCACCCTGGAAACTCAGAAACAAAAGACACTTTATTCAGTAACATCTTCTTGAGCAGCAGGATCAAGATGGTGGAGGAGTAAGACGTGGTGCTCACCTTCTCCCACAGACACATCAGAAAAAACCCATCTACAGGGAGAACAACTGGCACAGATCAACTACTGAATGCAAGCAGCAGAACTCAAATCTCCAAGGAGGGCAAGAAACCCTCTACATTACTGGGTCGAACAAAAGGAAAAAAGAAAGAGAGAGGAGAACAAAAGACGAATCAGGCAGGGGCCAGCACTCCTGAGAGGGAGCTGTGAAGGAGGAAAGAAACCCACAGCCTGGGGGACCACCTAATTAATGGGGAAAGCAGCCAAGCTGGAGGAGAAGCTCTAAGGCCAAGAGAAGAGCTCAGCAGCCAGACTCGGGAGGGCAAAGTAGAAGGAGAGTCACACAGACCATGGCTACCACCTCCCAGGACACCACAGCCTGAGACACCAGGGCAGGGGCTGGGAGCCGAGACTCAGGCTCCAGAGGTCAGTTCCAGGGAGAGGACTGGGGTTGGCTGTGTGGGGACAGCCTGAGGGGCTAGGGAACGGTGCTCCATAGGCTGGGGAGCAGAGCACCACAGCTGAGGAACCCAGGAGGAGGTCTGGGCCCACAGGAGAAGCAAAGCACTTTGGTGGGGAGGGCGATAGGAGGAGGGGCGTGGCTGGCACAGCAATCTCTTTCTCTGTGCCTGTGTGGGCTCTCAGGTGGAGGGACATCTCTTGCACAGGCTATGGGTGGTGGGGGAAACTTGCCACAGCCATCTCAGACTCCACAGGTGGGCATGGCCTGCCACCACTCGGGGTCGATCGACAGGCACCACCTGCGGCCCCAGTCACCTCAGGGGTCATGGCAACTGAGGGCCACCTATTGCCCTCACTTCCCTGGGAGTACACACCGATCTTGTGGTGGCCACTGCCAAAGACTCTAGGCACGGCCTCCACCTCCCTGAGGGTCACCGCCACTTCCCAGGGCACTGCATCCAGGAGCAGCCTGTGCCACTTCCCTGTGGGTCCTGGCCACTGTGAAGGGCCCAGCAACCAGGCACTGGCTGTAGCCATTGTCTGTTGCCTCCATCTTCCTGGAAGCAAGCACAGGCCTTACACTGGACCAGCCACTATGGAAAGCAAGCATCCAAACCAAAATCAGCCCTCACATCAATAATAATAACAATAATACTACTACTAATAATAATAACAAGCCTTGGAGTTCCTGTTGTGGCGCAGTGGTTAATGAGTCTGACTAGCAACCATGAGTTTGCAGGTTCGATCCCTGGCCGTGCTCAGTAGGTTAAGGCTCTGGTGTTGCCATGAGCTGTGGTGTAGGATTCAGACGTGGCTTGGATCCCGTGCTGCTGTGGCTCTGGCTTAGGCCAGTGGCTACAGCTCCGATTAGACCCCTAGCCTGGGAGCCTCCATGTGCCGTGGGAGCAGCTCACGAAATCGCTAAATCTCAAAAAAAAAAAAAAAAAGTAAAAAAAAAAAATAAAAACCTCATTAAAAAAAATTAAAAATACATAAATAAATGAAAACGGTGCAAGTTAAGACAAGGAGAGGATTCTCAAGGTAGCAAGAGAATAACAAAGAGTGCACTATAAGGGATCCCCCAGAGGCTGTCAGCTGACTTCTCTACAGAAACACTACAGGCCAGCAGAGAGTGGCAAGATGGGCTTAAAATTCTAAAATGGAAACATCTGCAGCCTAGAATACTCTGCCCAGCAAAAATACCATTTCAAAGAGAAGAAATAAGGAATTTCTCCAACAACACCAAAATAAAATAAAAGATGTCAGCAATACTAAGGCCATTCTAAAAGAAATACTGAAAGCTCTCCTCTAAATAGGAAAGAAGCATTGGATGGAGAAATCACAACTGGAAAGCAATCACTTAAATAAGCCACTATACACATCTAAAAGGGAAGAAACAACTATTGTAAAAGTGATGACAAACACAAGGAACAGCTAAAGGATAAACATGAGGATGTAAAAAAGACACTGACATCATAAAATGTGGGGAAGGAAAGTAAGAAAATCTCACCTCTTTTTCTCTTTTTCTAGAATGTGTTTGAGCCTATATGACTATCAGGCGGAAGCAAGCAGATATAGGAGGGGTTAACATACATTTATTTATTTTCTTGTCTTTGGTCTATTTAGGGCCACACCCATGGCATATGGAGGTTCCCAGGCTAGGGGTCCAATCGGAGCTACAGCTGCCGGCCCACACCACAGCCACAGCAACACAGGATCCGAGCAGTGTCTGCCACCTACACCACAGCTCACGGCAATGCTGGATCCTTCACCCACTGAGAGAGGCCAGGGATCAAACCCACGTCCTCTTGGATACTAGTCGGGTTTGTTAACCACTGAGCCATGACAGGAACTCCAGGGTTAACATACTTGAAAAACAGGGCAACCACAAGTCAAAACCAAAACATACATTCACAAAAACTAAAAAGAAGAGAACACAAGCGTAAGAGAAAAAGAAATCGTCCAACCCCAAAAAGAAAGGAACAAAGGAGGAACACTGAACCAACTGGAAAACAAGGATTAAAATGGCAATAAATACATACTTATCAACAATTACCTTAAATGTCAATGGACTGAATGCTCCCATCAAAAGAATGGCAGACTGGATTAGGAAAAAACAAACAAACAAACAAACAAAAACCCAGAGCCTACAATATGCTGCCTACCTTAGGAGACCCACCTTAGGGCAAAGGACACCTATAAATTGAATGTGAAGGGATGGAAAAGACAGGAAAGCAGGAGTTTCAACACTCCTATCAGACAAACTAGACTTGAAAACAAAGGCCATAAAGAAAGACAAAGAAGGATACTATTTAAGGATGAAAGGATCCACTCAAGAGATATATATATACACACACATATATATACACACACACACATATATACATATACATACACATATATATACATGTATACATATATACATACATACACATATATATACATATATACATACATACATACATTCATTTGTCAATATATACACCCTTCAGGGTTCCTGTTGTGGCTCAGTGGAAATGAACCTGACTAGCATCCGTGAGGGGGTTCTAGCCCTGGCTCCACTCAGTGGACTCAGGATCTGGCAATGCCATGAGCTGTGGTGTAGGTTGGAGATGTGACTCAGGGTCGCACATTGCTGTGGCTGTGGTGTAGGCTGGCACCTGTAGGTCCAATTTGACCCCCTAGTCTGGGAAATTACATATGCCATAGGTGTGGTGCATATATATACGCATACACACACACACACACAACCACACACCCCTAATGTAGGAGCACCCAGACACGTAAAACAAATGCTAACAGACACAAAAGAAGAAATTGATGGGAATACAAAAGAGTGAGAGCACACACCACTCACATCAATGAACAGATCCTCTAGACAGAAAGTCAATAAGGCAACAGAGGTCCTAAAATAACACAGTAGAAAACGTAGACTTAATTGACATTTTCAGGACATTACATCCAAAAACATCGGAACATACATTCTTTTCAAGTGCACATGGACCATTCTCAAGCATCCACCACATACTGGGGCACAAAACTAAACGCAACCAATTCAAGGGTATAGAAAATATTTCAAGCATCCTCTTTGACCACCATGGCATGAAATCAGAAATCAATCACAGGAAAAGAAATGAGAAAAACTGACTACATGGAGACTGAACCACACGCTGCTAAAAACCAATGGGTCAATGACGAAATTAAAACAGAAATTAAAAATACTTCGAGATAAATGATAATGAAAACACAACCATTCAAAATCTATGAAATGCCACAAAAGCAGTGCTTGGTGGGAACTTCAAGGCAATACAGGCTTGCCTCAAAAAAAAAAAAAAAATCTCAAATCAAAATTTAACCTACCATCTAAAAGCATTAAAAAAGAAGAACAAACAAAACCTAAAGTAAGCAGAAGGAAGGAAATCTTAAAGATCAGAGAGGAAATCAACAGAGATGAAAAAATAGAAGAAATTAATAAAATTAAGAGCTCGTTCTTGGAAAGGGTAAACAAACCCGGCAAACCTCTCAACAGCCTCGCCAAGAAGAAGAGAGAGAGAATCCAAATAACAACAGAAGAAATGAAAGAGGAGAAATCTCCATCGAAACTGCGAAAATACAAAAAACCGTAAGAGAATACTACAAGTTGATATCAATGAATTTGACTACCTAGAAGAAATGGACCACTTTCTAGAGACATACAGCCCACCAAAACTGAATCAAGAAGAAATAGATCATTTGAACAGACCCATCGCTAGAAATGTAATTGGAAATGTAATAAAAACACTCCCTACAAACAAAAGTCCAGGACTGGATGGCTTCACTGGTGATTTCTACCACACATACAAAGAAGAACTTAGACCCATACAACTTAAATTTTTCCAATAGACTGAAGAAGAAGGAACACTCCCAAAGACGTTCTATGAAGTCGCCATCACCCTAATACCAAAAGCAACGATACTACCAAAAAAGAAAATTAGAGGCCAATAGCTTTGATGAATATAGACACAAAAATTCTCAACAAAATTTTAGCCAACCGAAGCCAACAATACATAACAAAGATCATACACCACGACGACGTGGGAGTCATCCCAGTTTCATAAAGATGGCTCAACATAAGCAAATCCATCAACATCATACACCACATTAACAAAAGAACAGTCAAAAACCACATGATCATCTCAACAGACGCAGAAACAGCATTTGACAAAATCCAACATTCATTCATGACAAAAACTCTTACCAAAGGGGGTAAGAGGGAACATACCTTAACATAATCAAAGCCATTCATGACAAACCCACAGCCAATACAACACTCAACACAGAAAACGGAAAGCCTTCCTTCCTGCTCAATTCTGCAACAAGACAACAATGCCCACACTTACCACTTTTATTCAAAGTAGCATGCGATGTCCTAGCCACAGCAATCAGACACACAAAAGAAGTAAAATAGATCCAAATTGGAAGAGAAGAGGCCAAATCCTCACTCTATGCAGATCACATGATACCATAGACAGAAAACCCTAAGGACGCCACACAAGAACCTCTAGAAATGATCAACAAAATCAGCAGAGCAGCAGCATACAAGACAAACTGTCAGAAGCAGGCTGCATTTCTGTACACTAACAATGAAATATTAGCAAAGGAATATAAAAATACAATACCTTTTAACATTGCACCCACCAAAATTAAATACCTCGGAATAAACCTGACCAAAGAGGTGAAAGAATTATATGCTGAGTAATGTAAGAAATTAATCAAGGCAATGAAACAGGATTCGAAGAAATGGAAAGATATTTCACACTCCTGGCCTTGAAGGATATTGTTTAAATGGCCATACAACCCAGAGCAATCTTACAGATTCATTGCAAACCCTATCAAATTACCCATGACATTTTTCAAAGAACTTGAAGAAATAACCCCAAATTTCCTATGGAATCATAAAGGACCCAGAACTGCCACATCAATCCTGAGGGGGGAAAAACAGTCTGGAGGCATAACTCTCCCAGACTTTACATAATATTACAAAGCTACAGTTATCAAGACAGTGTGGTACTGGTTCTAAAACAGATACATGGACCGATGGAACAGAAGAGAGAACCGAGAAATAAACCCAGACACCAGGTCAATTCATCTTTTGACAAAGAAGGCAAGAATATAACATGGGGAAAAGACACTCCCTTCAGCAATGGGTGCTGGGAAAAATGGACAGCTGCATGCAGATCAGTGAAACTAGAACCCACCCTCACACCATGCCCCCAAAGGAAACTCCAAATGGCTCAAAGACTTAAACATAAGACAAGACACCATTAAAACTTTAGACCAGAACTTAGGCAACACATTCTCTGACACTGACTGTACAAATGTTACAAATGTTTTTGTTAAGTCCATCTGCCAAGGCAATAGAAAAACAAAAATAAACCAATGGGACCCAATCAAACTCACAAGCTATTGCACAGCAAAGGAAATAATTAAAAAAAACAAAAAGAAAAACTGGAGTTCCCGTTGTGACGCAGTGGTTAACGAATCCGACTAGGAACCATGAGGTTGCGGGTTCGGTCCCTGCCCTTGCTCAGTGGGTTAAGAATCCGGCGTTGCCGTGAGCTGCGGTGTAGGTTGCAGCCGCGGCTCGGATCCCGCATTGCTGTGGCTTTGGCGTAGGCCGGTGACTACAGCTCTGATTAGACCCCTAGCCTGGGAACCTCCATATGCCATGGGAACAGCCCAAGAAATAGGAAACAGACAGAAAAAAAAAAGTGAAAAGAAAACCTATGGAATAGGAGAAAATAGTTGCAAAGGAAGCAACCAACAAGGGCTTGATCTCCAAAATACACAAACAACTCATACAACTCAAGAGCAAAAAACAAAAAGCCCAAGTGAAAAATGGGCAGAAGATCTAGAGAGACATTTCTCCAAAGAAGACAGATGGATGGCCAACAGGCACATGACAAAATGCTCAACATCAGTAATTATTACAGAAATGCACATCAAAACTACAATGAGGTACCACCTCACACCAATCAAGTGGCCATCATTAATAAGCCTTCAAATAACAAAAGCTGCAGAGGGTGTGGAGAAAAGAGAACCCTCCTTCATGGCTGGTGGGAATGGAAATTGGTAGAGCCACTGTGGAAAACAGTATGGATGGATGTTCCTCAGAAAACTAAACATAGACGAACCATACCATCCAGTAATCCCACTCCTGGGCATGTATCTGGACGAATCTTTCATTCAAAAAGATACATGCAAACCTATGTCCACTGCACCCCTATTCTCAAGAGCCAAGACATGGAAACAACCGAAAGGTCCATCAACAGATGAATGGATTAAGGAGAAGTGGAACACATACATCATGGAATACTACTCAGCCATAAAAAACCCCAACTAATGCCATTTGCAGCAGCATGGATGGACCTAGAGATTCTCATACTAAATGAAGTCAGTCAGACAAAGACTGTATAATATCACTTACATGTGGAATCCGTAAGATGGCACAGAGGAACCTATCTACACCACAGAAAGAGACTCACAGACATAGAGAACAGACTAGTGGTTGCCGGGCGGGAGGTGTGAGGGAGTGGGATGGACTGGGAGATTGGGGTTAATAGATGCAAACTATGACATTTAGAATGGATAAGCCAGGAGGCCCTGCTGTATAGCCCAGGGAACTCTATCCAATCACTTGTGACAGAACATGAGGAAAGATGATACGAGCAGAAGAGTGTATATATACATACATACGACTGGGTCACTTTGCTGTACAACAGAAATGCAGAGAACATTGTAAAACAACTATAATCATAAAAATTTTAGGGGAGTTCCGTCATGGCTCAGTGGTTAACAAATCCACCTATGAACCATGAGATTGAGGGTCTGATCCCTGGCCTTGCTCAGTCAGGTAAGGATCCAGCATTGCCGTGAGCTATGGTATAGGTTGCAGGCGAGACTCAGATCCTCCGTTGCTGTGGCTGTGGTGTAGGCTGGCGGCTACAGTTCCAATTAGACCCTTAGCCTGGAAAGCTCCATATGCTGCGGGTGCGGTCCTAGGAGACAGGCACACACAAAAGACCAAAAAAAAAATAATAATAATAACAATAAGAATTTTAAAAAATGACATCCATCTGAAACAAACACTTAACTCTTTAGAAGTAGAACACTAGAGGGTGTTTGTGTTGTAGTTCAGTGGTTATAAACCCAACCAGTATCCATGAGGATGAGGGTTGGATTCCTGACCTCGCTCCCTGGCCTAAGGATCTGGTATTCCCTTGAGCGGTGGTGTAGGTTGCAGAGGTGGCTCGGACCTGGCGTTGCTGTGGCTGCTGCATGGCTCAGCAGCTATAGTTCTTATTTGATCCCCAGTCTGGGAACCTCCATATGCCACGGATGTGGCCTTAAAAAGATTATATATAAAAAAAAAATGAAACACTAATGCAGTTGTTCCTGGCCTTAGTGTGGTGAGGACATTTCCGAATCATTTGTGGGGCTTGAACAAATGACAAGGGCTCCCCCCTTGGCCCCAGCAAACCACCCCTCCACTGGCCCTGGAGTCCCCACCACCTACTTGTTAATCAATGCATTAGAAGAATTCACTAAGAAGAAGCAACCAGACTCAAAAACTCATCATTACCATAGTTGTGTAAGGTCTTTCCAGAAGTACACATACACAATGGAATATGATTCAGCCACAAAAAAGACGGAAATACAGCCATTTACAGCAAGATGGATGAACCTAGAGATGATCATACTAAGGGAAGCAAGTCAGAGAGAGACAAAAACCATACCATATCACTTTCATGTGGAGCCTCATAAAAAATGTGACAAATAAAATGATCATATGAAGAGAAGTAAGACAAACACCACATGAGACCACTAATACGTGGACTCCAATTTCAAAAGGAGACAAAACAATTTATTCACAAAACGGAAACGGACTCAAAACTTCTAAACCAAACTTAAGGTTACGAAAGGGGAAACGACAGGGGAGGAATAAACAGGGAGCCTGGGACTGGCACACACACAGTACCATATACAGAATTGATAAGTAACAAAGACCTACTGAACAGCACAGGGAATCTACTCAGTCCTCTGAGATGGCCTATATGGGAAAGAATCTGCAAAGGAATGGATGTATGGATGTGGCTAACTGACTCACTTTGTTGTACAGCTGAAACGAACCCAACACGGTAAGTCAACTCTACACCAGTAACTTTGCTTTTTAAAAAATTATACAAAAGAACGTATTCACAAAACAGAAACAAGTTCATGGATCTCAAAATTAAACTAAGAGTGACCAAAGGGAAAACAGGGAGTCAGGGATAAGTCAGGAGTCTGGGATTAACATAAACACACTAGTATACATAAGACAGGTAACTAACAAGGACCTACTGTAGAGCTTAATGAACGCTGCTCAATATTCTGTAATAACACATGGGGAAAAGAATCTAAAAAGAATGGATATAAATGTATATGGAAAGTGAATCCCGGTGCTCTACCCCTGAAACTAAGACAACACGGTAATACATCAACTCTATTCCAATAATTTTGAAAAGACGAAAATTTAAAAACAAAAATTAAAGAAAGATTGTTCCAGAACTTCTAGCCTGGGTGACATAAGTTTGGAGTTACAGAAAAGACATATAATTATCCTAGAGAGGCATGGAAATCAGTGTTCAGCTAAACTGTTTCTATTCCTAAAAGAGGGCACTTCCAGCCCAGCAGAAAGTTCAGTCAGGCAGCTGGATACTAACTGCACACAAATCCACCACCTCTCTGGTACCTACAGTAGGGACTCAGCAATGAGAATCCAAACACCGTCCTGGCATAAAAGCAGCCAGCTCTCCACTCCCTGGCAGTGAGCTCCATATGAAAAGGGCAGGGACCTCTCTGAGGAAACCCCCCACTTTCCTAAGAGCCAAAAACAAGAGATGGACACAGTCCATCCTCCGCGGTGGGAGGCTCCAAGTCACAGAGTCTTTGAACTTTCTGGGTTCATGTGCTGGCTTCATGTGACTCGAAGCACACTACCTATGATAAAATGGTAAATGAAAAAAAAGGCAGTGGGGACCCATACATATCAAGGCGGGTGCATTTCCCTGTGTGTAAAGTACACATACAAAGAAAACCTCTGTAAATGATACAGATGGCAGGTTGAGGGAGTGCTTGCTGAAACACTCAAGGAGATGCCTGCTGATAGGCAGTTTACCACAAAAGGCATCCAGGGCTAGGATGGACCGACTGTTGGATGGAGGGATAGATAGGTGAAAAGGAAAGAGCATCACATGGTTATGGTAGATTCTTTGTGGGTTACTTGCAAAATGTTTCAACCCAGTTGAAAGTTCAGAGATTGTTATAATAAAATGTTGGGGAAATCACAGAGCAAAGAGCAACAAAACCCAAAATGCATATGAAGTATAATTCCAACTTTAAAAATACAAGCTGAAAAAAGATGGGGAAGAAATAGGCTACAATTCTCACTCGGGTGCAATTAAATGGGGTTTTGAGTTTTTCATTCTATACACACTGACCACGGTCTTGTTTCCAGGATCCACATACTATGTTTTCCATAATACAAGTAGCATCAGCTGCCCTCTGGCCTGCGGAGGAAGCATCTGGGCAGCAGCATCTCCTCACCTGTGCGCCCCTCTCCTCGTCTTGGCCTTGAGCACCTGTCGGGGCCCTGGAGTCTTCTCAACACACCTCTAGAGATGTGTCCCCTTGGCTTCCCAGGGATGACCAAACCTCAGGCTGACTCATGTCTTTTGCTCCCAGCTAGCAGCCCCATCTGCACCTTTGCCCATCACTGTGCTACACCCTCCCCCCTTCATTTCAACCAGGTTCTCTAGCTTCGTAGTTTTTGTAACATATCTACATTTCTTGTTTCAAGTGATCTTTCTCCAAAAGCTAAAAAGGGAACACTTCCAACTTTTTCTAAGTCATAAAGTAAAATCTGTGCATGGCAAAGCACTGAAAATCAAGAAACAAAGATTAGAAAATGGCAATTGAGAAATGTGCAACATATATGACAGCGGGCCGAGTTACCTAATCCATGCAGGGCTCAAAATCTAAAGTTAAAAAATGTGACAAACCCAATAGAAGAAGGATGATGTAAGCAAAGGTACAAAGAGACAAAAATTAGCAACAAACACAGGGAAAGGTGGAACCTCACAGGTAATCAAAGAAAGGCAAACCAAAGCCATCATCAAGGGGATTTCTTACCTGGGAAATGGCCAAAAGGCCAACCCACAAGGTGAATGATTCCGAATTCATCCTCCAATGGGAGGATCAGGGATTGGAGAATGAGTGTCCGTGCACTGTTGTAAAAGCATCAAGAGATGCCCTTTCTGAAGGACAATGTGACGATATCTCGTGTATTTTTAAGTGCAAGGAGTCCTTGAGAAAGACATGGAGTTTACACTGTCGAAATATTTATGTCATTTCACAAAGATGATATGTATGATGTTCACTGCAACGTTTTATTTATTTATTTATTTATTTGTTTTTAGCATGGCAAACAATACAAAAACAACAAACAAAAGAAAGAACTTGAAGCAAGCTCCGTCTCTGAACAGCGATCCACTTTCGAGGCACTTGTAAAAATGAAGAGGCTTGAAGAGAGATTAAACAAAGCAGGAAACAAGTAGCACAACCAAGTTCTAGGTTAGCACTCAAAGAGCAGAAAAGCTGACTTACTGCTGAAAGAACTACTGCACCCTGATCACGAATCTCCCCTGCCCAGAAACTCAGGCTCCTGAGCCAATTGTTAAGTGAGACTATGGGTGACTCTGTTCTCTCTTTATATTTTTGGGATCCTTTTAGTTTTCTATAATGAGCATGTATTCTCTTAAATGAAGTTGTGTAGCATCCACATGTAAAGAACACGCCTGGATTTTACAAATTAGTCTACATGCAGGAGCATTCTTCTATTTCTCCACACGAGGGCAGCATTCGCACAGTCAATTAGCAGGACCAAGCTTTTCAAGGTGTTGGGTCTGAAATTGAAGGCTGCTCTTCCGTGGTTGATACTGACATGCTGCGGGCCCAAATCATTCATTAGATTGCTTCTTTCCCAGAAAAATGACTATATAGTCATTGCAAAAACTGATATATAGGAGAAAAGACAAGTCACCTATGACCAGGGCAATCTGCCATTTATGCTCATATTTATACATGGGGTGAAAGAGAGGAAGCGACCTGGTTTTAAACAAAGGGTGCGCCCCCAATGCATTGTTTCCTAATCTCCCTTTCACATCAAACGTCTCTTGAGCCTTTCCCTGTTTCCTTAAGTTCTCTGACAGGGTGGATTTTAAAGGCAGTCTCGTGTCCCAGCCTGTGAACTCACTGTACTGGGCTTACCTGACTTAAATTGGTCATTTCCGTGGTTTAGCTGTCTTTAAAGTAGCAAAGATTTCTCATGTATAAAATACACATGGAAAACTATATCGTCTCACCCTATTCATCACTACTTCGAGTGCTGATGATTTGGAGTTTCAGCTATCAACTGAATAGGTGCCATGTATTAACACATTTATTCCAGGAAAGGAGCAGCCGACTGGAAAGGCGGATCCCCTTAAGCTACTGCTGACTCACACTCCTAAATTACGCATTTAGAAGTCAGCTTGTTGGGAAGGAGTCCATTCCCTCATGTCCTCCATGTGGTAGGAGGCTTGCCTCTCAGCATCTCCCAGGTTAAGCATCTTTTCAAGCTCAGTGGCAACACAGTTTGTCTTTTGTGAATTTCCTATGGGAAGCCATTGCTTATTATCAGCTTGGGTTCTTTATCTGTTTCTTACTGATCTGAAGATATTTTATTCCAGGTCTGATTCATGAGGGGCCTCTAGAGGAAGCACGTGGTGAGCCCGAACCCTGCAATTAAGGGGAACTTCCTGGGGGCACTGGTTACCAAGGAAGGAGAGGTTGGGGGCAAGCTGGGCGGGTGGGTGGGGCGCCCAAGCCGGGCAGCAGAGGGCAGTGTTCAGCACCTCGGCCCTCAGGCAGCAAGGCCAGGGAGGGGGACCATTCTCCCTGGGTTCATGGGCCTATCTGCCTGGATGGCGGGCCAGCAGGCATCCCGGGGAGCTGGAGGGAGGAGACATATATAACAGAGAATGGCGTGCTCCCAGAGCCCTCCAGGCCCCTCCACCTTGTGTGCCCTGTGCTCCCCTTGCAGGGTGACAGACCCGGGGAACCTTCCCCTGGGCCCAGTGAGTTTTACTGCATCTCAGGAGGGAGGAGGGCAGCCCCCAGCAGCTTCATGACAGCTGCCTCCTAATTCAGGGCTTCTCTGCTCTGCTGAGTGCCCCACACATGCAGGTGGACAGTGCCCTGGTCACATGGCCCTGGGGGACCTAGGCAGCTGCTCTCAAGTACAGACTTTGCCCTGGCTGCTTCTTCGGATGGAATGCAGTCTGTACTGGGCTTACCTGACTCCAGGGCTCGGGGGCCTTAGCCTGGACGTGCCCACCATACCCGGGCAGGCGGACCCCTTAGCCTGCAGGAGGAGGCACACACTGAGCCTTCGCAGTTTGGGACAGGACAGGAGTGAGCAGAGCCCAGCTCAAGCCAGCTGTCCTCCCAGGAGCTAAGCTCTGGTGCAGGCGGGAGCCAGGCCCTCAGCAAACCCCCTGCCTTCAACTCTCCCCTGGGAGGCCTGCCTGGAACCAGGGGGTCGGGAGGGCCCACCTTGGCCATCCTGGTCCCGAGGGAATGGGGGATGGTGGGACCGGACAAGGCCCAGGAAGGGCATCAGGCACAGTGCATGGTTTGTGCTCTGTTCAGTTCTTCTCTCACCACGAGCCTTGTCTCTCCCTCCATAAGCTCAGTCTGTGTGATAGTGAGGTCTTGCTGTGTGTTCAGACTTGCTTTGAACATTCCTAACCAGGCAGAAGCTCAGACCTTCCGTCATGGGGAGTTGCTTCCCAGAGCAAGAGAAGGAGCTGGCTTTCCCTTCCCGAAACACGCCCAGCCCTGCAGGGCTGGGGACCTGACCGACATCTGGGTTCCCTCGGGTACCAAGGAGGCTGAGGGAGGCTGGGGAGGCAAGCCCAAGCCTTCACTACAGGGGACACCAAGCGAAAGCAAACGCTCACAACTCAACAGGGGAAACCGCACTGTCCAACCGGGAAGCAGGCAGGCGACACCAAGAGACATTTCACTCAAGAGGACAGACCGATGACAAACACTTGGAATGACCGGCAACGTCACTGGCCATGTGTGAAACACAAAGGAAAACCACAAGGACATGCCAACACACACCTGCTACAAAGGCCGAGATGAAAAACAAAACCCTGACAGCGCCAAGTGCTCAGCAGGATGCGGAGAAACCCGACCTTCCAACCATGAGGAGGAGGAAACGCGAAGGGCACAGCCCCTGCAGAAGATGCTCTGGCGGGGTCTTAAAAACCTGACCATACACTCACCGTGTGCCCAGCAGCCCCAGCCTGGGGGGTCCTGAATCAGGCTGGTTTGCCCGACGACGCGCAGGAAAGCAAAAGGCTGAGACGCCGAGGTTCGCAGCCAACACAGGAGTCCCTCCCAAAGCAGCCAAGCCAGGAGACAGGAAAACCGGCGTCAGACCCACCTCCCCAGAGGCACGGGGGTAAGGGATCAAGCAGCAGCGCGTTCTGAACCGTTGGTTGGATCGCGCAGACCAGAGCGATGCTGGGAAAAGGTGTGGGACCCCTCGTCTTGCGCAGGCGTAATTAAGCTACAGGCCCTGCAAGGGCCAAAGGGCCCTCGCGCATGCCCAGTTGCAGGGGCCAGGACCCTCTCCCCCCTGAATTTTTAAGCAGCTCAGCTCTAGCTAGACACAGCTGACTCCGAGTCCTGGCCAACGACTCAGGCAAAACTCTCATTGTCTAGGCTCTCTGCTGCCTGGAGAACATGCAAGGCTGTCTGAGCCACAATTAAAACGACCTGGATCGCTGAAGGCAGGTTACAGGGGAAGGGGAGTTAAGGCAGAGTTACCCACAGGTTCCTGGACATTGATCCCAGAGAAAGGAAAACTTACGTCCACTAAAAACTGAATACACCCAAACTATTCTCTGACCTATGCAGAGTTAAACTCTACTACATTGATACCATGGACTGTGACTTAGCAGTGAAAACAGCAACAGCAAAAATGAACACGCCTGGATTCTCGACATTCCTCTCCAGGAAGAAGCATTCTTCGGTTTGTCCACAGGAGGGCAGCATGAGCACCATCAAGAGCAAAAGCAATTTCAAGGTTCAGCCATCAGGTCGGAACCTGAATGCTGCTGTTCAGTGGATGATTCTGACATACTTCCTGCACAAATTACTCATGAGATTGTTTATTTTTCAGATAAATGACCATCTATTCATTGTAAAAACTGATAGAGAGGAGAATGGACAGGTCACCTACAATCAGGGACAATCTGGCATTTATCTTCTCCTGTATATATATGATGAAAAGGGGTAGCTACATTTTTGTGTGTGTTTGTGTGGGTCTTTTTAGGGCCACACCCGCTGCATATGGAAGTTCTAGGCCGGAGCTCGAATTGTAGCTATAGCTGCCGGCCTGCACCACAGGCACAGCCACTCCAGATCAGAGCCGCATCTGAAGACTTCACCACAGCTCACGGAAATGCCAGGTCCTTAACCCACTGTGCCTGGCCAGGACTGAACCCAAGTTCTGGAGCTCACAAGATGCCCCGAATCCCAATGTGCCACAGCGGGAGCTCCCACAATCAGGTTTAGCACATGTATCTTTTTTTTCCTGAAGTGTAGCTGATTTACAGTACTCTGTAAGTTTCAGGTG
Organism: Sus scrofa; assembly: GCF_054392235.1. Taxonomy (NCBI): domain Eukaryota; kingdom Metazoa; phylum Chordata; class Mammalia; order Artiodactyla; family Suidae; genus Sus; species Sus scrofa. Next base: position 10,227,213 of record NC_139401.1, read on the forward strand.
TACAGCAATGTATTCAGTTACACACCCATATTTATATATCTATAATCTTTTATAATTCTTTTCCATTCTAGATTATTGGAAGATATGGACTAGTGCTCTCTGTGCCAGGCATCACATCCTTGTTGTTTATTGGATAAGGCGTAGTGTCTGTTCATCCCATAATATTAATTCCCCTCTCTTTTCTTGCCCTTTGGTGACCATAGGTTTTTTTTTCTGTCTGTGAGTCTGTCAGAGACACAGACCACATTCCAGCCAAAGCAGCAGCCAGGGAAGTGTCTGGACTTGACAGCAGCTGCCTGGTTCCCGCAGGGCCAGGTGACCAGGGTGCTGTCAACCTGCACGTGTGGGGGACACAGCAGAGCAGAGGAGCCCTGAGTTAGGAGGTGGCTGTCATCAGGCTGCTGGGGTCCGCCCTCCTCCCTCCTGAGTGTGAGGCGGTATCTAGAAACTGGAGGGAGAAAACCAACAACCATCCCATCAAGATTCCACCCAGACTCCAGACACCAAAGAAACAGTAAAAACAGACCCCAGCAGGGATGAAGGACCCGCGTCCAAGATAATTTGAGGAGTGTTTAAACCTCTAAAGAAACAGAGCCAAAAGGACCGTTACAATTCACACTCAAGGTAGGAAATCCTCCTTCCCTTTCCCAAGCCCTCATCCCTCTTTTGATTAGGTCAGCACGGTAAACTGAGTTCACAGGCTGGGACACGTGGCTGCCATTGAAAACCACCCTGTCAGAGAACTTAGGGAGACAGGGAAATGCTCAAGAGACATTTGATTGAAAGGCAGACACCAAATTAGGACGCAATTGTGTGAGGGGCACACACTTTGTTTAAAAACATGCAGCTACCACTTCTCATCATATGGATAAATGTGAAGGTAAATGTCAAGTCATTCTTCAGTAAAGGAGACTTTTCTCCTCAATATAAGGTTTTAGAAATATATATAGTAATTTACCTGAAAAAAAGAAACCATCTCATCAATACTTTGTGCAAGGAGTCTGTCAAAATCGACCACTCAACAGCAGCCTTAATTTCAGACCTGGTACCTTGAAAATTGTTCCTGTTATTGACGGTGCTCATGCTGCCCTCCTGTGGACATACAGAAGAATGCTTCTGCCTGGAGAGGAATGTGGAGAATCCAGGCGTGTTCTTTACTTGGTGGTCCTACACAACCTCATTCCAAAGGAATACACGCTTCGAGTTCTTTTCTGGGTCAGCGGTCACGAACCTGACTAGCAGGCATGAGGAGGTGTGTTTGGTCCCTGGCCCCACTTGGTGGGTTCATGATCTGGGATTGCCTTGAGCTGAAGGGTAGGTAACAGACACAGTTGGGATCCCCTGTGGCTGGGGCTGCAGTATAGGCCTGCAGCTGCACTCTGATTTGACCCCTTCCCTGGGAACACCCATGAGTCACAGGGGCGGCCCTAAAAAGACAATAACAAATAAACACCACCCTGTCAGAAAATGTAGGGCAAACGGGCCACACTCAAGGGACATTTGACATGAAAGGTAGATGAGGTTATACTTGCACTGGGGGCACAGACTTTGGTGAAAGCCATGTAGCTTCTTCTTTTCAGCCCCTGTGTAAATAGGAAGATCCATGCCAGATTGTCCCTGGTGACAGCTGACTTCGGTTTTCTCCTCTGTATCGGTTTTTACAATGTATGTAGAGGCATTTATCCGAAATAGAAACACGCTCAAGAATAATGTGCACAAGAGGCAAGACAACATCAGCCTCTCAACAGCAGCAGCCTTCCAGGTCAGACCCAATGCTGGAAGCTGTTCTGGCTCTTCCCTGGGCTTATGCTGCCCTCCTGTGGACAAATAGGAGAATGCTACCATTGCGGACCCAAGACTGGAAGCTGTTCTTGGTCTTCCCTGGGCTTATGCTGCCCTCCTGTGGACACATAGAAGAATGCTTCCATTGAAGAGTAATTGACAAAAGGCAGCATGTTTTTTGCATGTTCTTTAGGTATTCTTTCCAACAGCATTAAACATTAATCCTTGCTCACGATGGAAAGCTGAAAGGACCCCGGAAACTACAGAGAAAGAGAAAAGTTACCCAGCAGCTCCCTTTCCCATTGGCTCAGGAGCCTGAGTTCCTGGGCAGGGGAGAGAAAAGATCCAGGTGCAGGCATTCCTTCAGCATCCAGTCAGCTTTTCTGCTGTGGGAGGGCTCACCTAGACAGACCTTGCTTTTGCCTTTTCATTCCTGCTTTGTCTCTCTTTTCAAGCACCTTCATGTTTCCAAGGACCTCGTAATTTGACTCCTCTTCGGATACTTTGCTTGTTTTCTGTTCTTTTGTGTCTTGTTTGCTATGATGAAAATAAATGTGGCCATGAACATCATAGATCATCTTGGAGAAATTACAAAAAACTTCTACAATGTCAGCTCCAAACAGAGTCTTGCTCAAGGACTCTACGCCTTTATGAATTTACCAGAGGGTGTCACATTTTGCCCACACATTTGGTGGATATTTGTGTAGTTTGTATCCAGCCGCATAAAGGGCTGGAGGGGGCCTTTCTTAGCTGTAGAAACACATGAGATGAACCCTGATGTCCAGGCCTCTCTAGGACAGGTAGACCTCGTTGCTCTGACTCCTGACTAGCATCACCCTGTCTACAACTTCCAGAACAATCTTTTTAAAATTTATTTTTCATTTGTATCAGCTGAAAGGTATTGGAAGAGAGTTGATTTATAACAATGTTGTCTTAATTTCAGGCTTAAGCACAGGGATCTGTTTACACACACATCTCTACCAATTCTTTTTACATTATTTTCCCATATAGTTTTTTATACAACATTGAGTGGGGCTCTCGTGCTCCACAGCAGGTCCTTGCTAGGTGTGTGTGTATGTGTTTGTGTTTCCTTGTTAGGACTGCACCTGTGTTATATGGAAGTTCCTAGGCTAAGGGCTGAAGAGGAGCCACAGCTGCCAGCTTAAGCCACAGCTCCAGCCACACCAGATCCAAGCCACATCTGTGAAGTTCACCACAGCTCATCGCAATCCTGGATCCCTGACACACTGAGCGAGGACAGGCATCAAACCTGCATCCTCATGGATGCTAGAGAGAACGTTTCCAAGGCGCCCCAGGGTATCCCCCCACCATAGCTGTCGAGGTGAATTATAGTAGTGTGTATATACATTTTCATCCCAAACCCCTCATTTCTCCCTCCTGACGCGTTTCCCCATTGGAAGCCATTAGCTTGATTTGGAGACCAGTGAGTCATCTTCTGTTTTGTCAATAAGTCCTTTTGTATCAGTTTCTAAAAACCAATGTTTTTGGAGTCCAGTGGACTTATTGCAATGTTGTATGAGTTTCAGGTGTGCCACAAAGGGAGTCAGATATCCATAGGCATGTGCACATTTGTTTTCAGATGCTTTTCCCATATAGGCCATCCCCCTGTATTGGCTGTACACTGGGTCTTTGTGACTCAATCGGTTGTGTGTATATTCAAGTGCATATGTGCCAATCCCAACCTCCCAATGTATCCCTCCCCTGAGTGTTTCCCCTTTAGTGACCCTAGTTTGGTTTCAAGAGCATCGAGTCTGTTTCTGTCTTGGGAAGAAGACCTTCTGTATCATTTTTCATGACAGTCCCCATGACTGGTGATGTCACGTGGTTCTTTATCTTAGATGTACTTCCCATAGTGTGATGATCCACTTGTATCACTTTCATCAGATTCCACATGCAAGTGATATCATCTGGTTTTGGTCTTTCTCTGAGTTACTTCACTGAGTATGATCATCTCCAGGTTCATCCATGTGGCTGCACATGGGCTTAGCTGGTTCTCTCTTCTGGTGAAGAATATTTCATTGTCTAAGGGACTTCAGGAACAATCTTATGTTACCAGTGGCACAGAAGAGTTTTAGAGTGTGGTCCTTTCTTTCAGAGAGTGCCTTCAATGCCATGATCACCTAGAGGGGACGCCAAGGTCTGGGGAGGCAGTGGGTTCCTGGGGCCGAGGGGGGAGCACCAGTCATCTGTGAAAGGCCCACAGGCGATTCGGAAATGGCCCCACCACACGAAGGCCAGGAAGCAGACCATTAGAGGTTACGCTTCAGGAGTTCAGTGTTCCTTGAAGATAGATGTTATTGAATAACGTGGCTTTTAAGACACACCTCCGACCCCAGGGAGGCTGTCAAATGGAGAGATGATACTGCGGTTCATCGCTACTCAAAGTAGTGATGCACAGGGTGGTGTGATGTACCTTTTCATGTATATCCTATGCATGGGAAAGCTCTTCTACTTTCAAGGCCACTGAACCACTGAATTGAGCGATTTAAAGCGGGTCAGCACTGTACAGTGAGTTCACAGGCTGGGACATGAGCAAGCTGCCTTTTAAATCCGCCATGTCAGAGAACTTAGGGACACAGGGAAATGCTCAAGAGAATTTGATGTGAAACTTAGATTAAGACACAATGGTATGAGAGGCACACAATTTGTTTAACAACATGTACCTTCTGGAGTTGCCATTTGTGACCCAGTGGTAACAAACCAAGCTAGTATCTGTGAGGATATGGGTTCGATCCCTGGCCTCCCTCAGTGGGATAAGGATCCAGGGTTGCCGTGAGCCCCGTTGTAGGTCCCAGATGCAGCTTTGGTCCTGTATTTCACAGGCCACGGCTGTGGCTCCAAGAAAACAAAACAATAAAGGCTAAACACTAATGGACTTGGTCCTGGCCTTAGTGTGGTCGGGGTCATTTCCACATTGCCTGTGGGGCTTTCACAAATGACAAGAGCTCCCCCATCAGCCCCAGCAAAGCACCCCGTCACTGACCTTGGCATCCCCACTTGTCAATCACTGCATTAGAGGAATTCCCTGAAAAGAAGGAACCAGACTCAAAAACTCATCATTACCACTGTTACATAAGAGTGTTCCAGAAGTACATATATACAAGGGAATATTACTCAGTTGTAAAATGAACGAAAAAATGACATTTGCAGTAATATAGATGAAGCTATAGAAGATCACACTAAGCGAATCAAAGACAAAAATTTTGCCTTTATGTGGGCTCTAATTAAAAGGGGATATGCAGTTGCTAAATTGCTAAACAGCTTCTACACCTAAAAAAAGCCCACGTCCAGCCCAGCAGAAATTTCAATTACGCAGCTGGATACGAACTACACACAAATCCACCACTTTTCTAGGTACAACTGCACAAGATCTAGTATATGTATAAATGCATGGAGTCCTCGAGCAAGATTCTGTTTGGAAGTCACACTGTAGAAATCTTTATGTAATTTCACCAAGATGATGTCTACGATGTTCATTGCAATATATATATGTACATTTTTTAGCACAGCAAACAAAACTAAAACAGAAGAGAAGAACTTGGAGCAAGCAAAGTCTCTCAACAGGGATCCAACTACTAGGTACCTGTAGAAATAAAGAGGCTCAAAGAGAGATCAACAAAGCAGCAATCAAGCAGCACAACCACCGTCTAGGTTCGCACTCAAAGAGCAGAAATCTTGACTTACTACTGAAAGAATGCCTGCACCCTGATCCTTGATCTCCCCTGCCCAGGAACACAGGCTCCTGAGCCACTGGCACAGGGAGATGATGGCTAACTTTCTTCTTTCTGTGTATTTTTCGGGGTCCTTTCAGTTTTCTATCATGAGCATGGGTTAATTTTTAATACAGTTATGTACTATCAACATGGAAAGAACCGCCTGGATTCTATAAATTCCTCTCCATGCAGACGCATTCTTCTACTTCTCCACACGAGGGCAGCAGAGGCACAGTCAATACTGGGAACAATGGCAAGGTCCTGGGTCTGAAATCCAAGGCTGCTGTTCAGAGGTTGATTTGGACATGCTGCTCGCAGAAATTACCCATTAGTTTCTTTCTTTGCCGTATCAATGAATATGCATTCATTGTAAAAACTGCTCTAGAGGAGAAAAGACAAGTCTCATATAATCAGGGACAATCCAGCATTTATCTTCCTATTTACACATGGGCTGAAAAGAGGAAGCTACATGGTTTTAAGCAATGTGTGTGCCCCTCAGACAACTGTGTCTTAATTGATCTTTCACATCCAATGTCTCTTGAGCATTTCCTGTTTCCTTCATTTCTCTGAGAGGGTGCTTTTTGTTCATTTCATTGCCTTTTCAGGGCCCCACTCAGCACATGTGGAAATTTCCAGTATAGTGGGTCAAATCAGAGCTACACATGCAGGCCTCCACCACAGCCACACCAGCTCCACATCCCAGCCGCTTCTTAAAACTACATCACAGCTCAAGGCAATGCCGGATCCTCACCCCACTGAGCGGGGCCAGGGATTGAACCTCTGTCCTCATGCATATTACTCTGGCTTGTTCACCACTGAGCCACAATGGGAAATCCAGCATGTATCATTTATTTATTTTTGTCTTTGTAGAGCTGCACCCTTGGCATATGTAAGTTCCAAGGCTAGGGGTCGAATCGGAGCTGGAGCTGCCTGCCAGCCTATATCCCAGCCTCAGCTACGCAGAATCCGATCCACATCTGCCGACTACACCCCAGCTTATGGCAACACCAGATCCTAAACCCATTGAGCAAGCACAGAGATTCAACCCGTTTCCTCAGCGATGCAGTGTCGGGGTCTTTATCCATTGAGCCACAATGGGAACTTCCTTAGTTGTTCATGAAGATAATTGGAATTGCTGTGTGATGTCCCATTAGAAGGATATAAAGTGGGTAACTGTACATATTCTCTAAGCGGGTCCCCCCTCCCACCACGATTTTCCCACTTGTAACCCAGTGATAAGTTCAGTGGGCATGTGTTTCACTGACGTCTCTGCACATCCCACTGCTCCCTTCCTTGAAAGACAGTGAGCAAAGGATATCCCTGGAGTTTCTCCTTGTATGTAAAATCGAGTCCTCTGGGATGGCTAGGTGACAGACAGAAGCCCCATGGGAAGCTGGCCCCATCTGAGCAGGCCAGTTTCTGACAAATGAGGAGTGATCTTACCCGGTCCATCCTACCTGACTCATGGTACCGTGTGTACCCAAGACTCAAGTGGAAGGAGGTCATTCCCCGTGAATGAGGGTGTCTCTGCTAATGTGTTCCTCGTCCGTGGTCTTTCACAAATAAATCCCCCCCACGTGGGTGCCCCTTCTGCGAACACCTGCATGTGCACGTTGCCACTGCTTCAGAAATGGCATTAACTACAGGTGAGATGGGTTAGGAACCATTTCTGGGTGACAAGAGAAAGGGATTAGGGAGCATGTCTGAAACACTCACAAAGATCTGAAAAGTGGACTCAGGCTCCATGTCTTTTTATTTCAGAATAAATAAAGCTGAGCGACAAAGAGGAGCCCAGAGGAAGAACGGAAGCACCAGGCCGTGCCCTGATCAAGAGGAAAAGGGCCGCTGCCATGGCATTAGTGACCTAGCAACTCGGAACACTGGAGATGCGGACAATGGGCAGGAGAATGTGGAATCAGTGGAAGGCTGAGGACAGGACCTGGGACTCAAAGGCCAGGTTCACAGTGTGGCTGAGAACTCAGCTCTGTCCACACTGAGGAGCCAAGCGCTGAGAGGAGAAGATGTCAGACGGGGGACCTGAGATCCATGGCAAGTGTTCCTTGCCAAGCGGGCCTTCCCTCGCCCCAGACGCTCCTTCCTCTGCAGATGGGTTAGTAGAGGCTCTGCCTTCTTTGATCTCTATGTGTTTTTTTTTTGAGGTGGTTACATAGAGAACGTTAATTATTTTCCTATTTTAAACACACTGCTCAGTGGCATTAGGGACATTCACGATGTCGCCCAGCCAGCAACACCATCCATCTCCCTAAAGGGAAACCTTTGTCTCAGATGAACACTAACTACCCATGCCACCCTCCTCTAGGCCTTGGGCTAAATGTCCATTCCTCCCTCCCTGGGCTATGAATCTGACCCCTCGAGGTTCTGAATATAAGTGGGAGCATATGCTATGGGCTTATTTCCCTCAGCAGAACTAGTCTTTAAGGCTCATCCCTACTGCAGCCTGGGACAGAATCTCCTTCCATTCTAAGACTGAAAAGTACTCCACTGAACCGAGAGACCACACTTTGTCTATCCCTTCATCCATGGATGGAGATTTGGGTGCTTCCATGTCTCCCTCTCAGGAATCAGGCTGATATGAGCATGGGTGCACAAGAAGCTGTTCAAGTCCCTGCCTTTCCTGTTGTGTAGAAATAGCCAGAAGAGAAATTGCTGGATCATTCGGTAAGTCTAGGTTTTTTGAAGAATGATCGTTCTTCACGGTGGCTGTACCAGTTTCTAGTCCCACCAGCAAAGCTCAAGAGTCCCAGTGCTCCACATCCATTGGCCAACACTTGCTATCTCCTGCTTTGATTTCTTTTGTCTTACATTAGCCAACCTCTTGAGTTTAGGTTGTATTTTGTTGGGTCTAAGATCTTTTTCACCAGGTCGAGTGAAAAGATAACAGAAGACTCTGACACAGATACCGAAGATAAAGAGACCAATGCAACCGTTCATGTAACTAGAACTCAACCTGTAAAACACAGTCCTTTGTTTTCCTCACATTTGCCTTTTCCTTCTATGGCTATTGAGCTACTTCCCTGGGCCAGGCCTGGGCTCCTCTCACATCTGCTAAGGGTCATGGTGAATGAATTACTTTCATGCTCACAACACACAAGTGTATTTACACACCAGAATCCACCCTCCATTGCTTCACTTGAATGAAGTCTTTCTTCTTTCGAAGAATCATGCCCATGACCAATATCTACTGAAAGGCCAAATATCCATAAAAGAAACAATCCAAGGTTGTGAACACAGTGTTGAGCAAAAGAAGCCAGTCACACTCAGACACCTACTGCCCAATCCCTTTCTTGAAAGCAGACAGAGGTGAACTGTTTGGGCTATATTGTGAGCTGGAAAAGTCTCCGGACAAATAAGGAAGAGGTGATACTGTGTCTCCTCAGCCGAGCACTGGCTGTGTGGGTATTGGCCCCGGGGTGACTCACTGAGCTCTCTACTTAGATTAGGGGCTGTTTTCTATCAATATGTGGTTCTTCATGATACAAATAGCTTTCCAAACCCACAACCCCTCTCAGCATATAGACCCCCACCCCCAGTTCACTTCACGTCCCTGATTATGTTATACAGACAAGTTTCTTGCAATGGGCTGTTTGTACTTGATGTATGGTGACCGTCTTTCTTCCGGTCACATTTTGCATTTCATCACCAACTAGGATGGCCATCATCAAAAAGACTAAAAACATCCAAACGTTGGAGAAGATATGGAGAACCTGGGAGGGTCACCCATTGCTGGTGGGAATGTAAAATGGTACAGCCACGCAGGGAAACAGTTTAGAACTTTCTCAAAAGTTAAACTTCCACTTGCCATATGATCCACTCATCCCTGCCTTGGGTGTCCACATGCGAGACATGAGAACATGGTCCCAGCCAACGTTTTATTAAAGTCTGTTTATAGCAGCATTGTTCACAACAGCCAAAACTTGGAACCAATCCAAATGTCCAAACACTGAGGAATGAATCACCAAACGGTGGTCCAGCCATACAACTGAATGCTCCTCTGCAGACACAGCAACAAAGCACTCACATGCTCCAAAACGGATGGACCTTGAGAAGAGCCAGACACAACACACCACACTGTGGACGCTGCCATTACATTGTGAATGTTGGCACAGAGCTCCCTTGTGTGGAATGAGCATAAATGATGGTCACCAAGCCCTCTGGGGGGACTGGCAGGTGTTTCCCCATTTTTCCATAGTCTCAATAGTGCTGACCCTCTCTGTGACTAAATGTTTATGGCCAGTCTCGATGAGATGTTTGCACAAATGCCCCAAATTGGAACTGCCTGTTTGAAGGTCTTTGCACGTTAAGGCTTCAGTCCATAATGCCAGCTGGCCCCTCACATCTTTGCGTGGCCTGCTCCCCTCCCTCCACATCCCCTCATGCCCCCACAGAGGTCTCTTTCCCCAGGTAACAGGCCTTTTCTCCAGCAAAGCACCTGCCTCTGAGAAACGCACCTCCCTCTGAGCAAAGCACCTCCCTCTCAGCAGAGCACTTACCCCACAGGAGAGCGCTGCTCACACTGGGGACTTGTTCCAAGTACCAGGTTCCCCTCTCCTGATGTCCTGTGTTCCTTTTCAGTTCCCCTTGGACTGCATCCACTTCGCCCTTATTTAATGGACGCCTGAAACTTCAGCTGATGGGATTCGTGGTGGCCACTGTGGGATGGGTCCTCGGAACCACATCCATGGCTCTGGCTGAGTGGCGAGTGTGGTACGTCAACAGCACCTCGCTCTTATCCTCCCACCTAGCCTGCGTGGGAGTGTGGAGAGCCTGCATCTTCCATCAAGGCAATGGCCTCGACCGTGCCATCGGATGTCAGGGTTACAGCTACTTCGATCCTTACATCCCAATGGATATCCGTGTTGCTCAAATACTCCTGCCGCTCGCCACCATTCTAGGGCTTTTCAGCAAAGCTGCCATCATCTTTGCGCTTAAGAACATGTACCTGAGCAAAGTGCAGAAGACCTGTGATGCATCTGCTGTTGCAGGAATGCTGAGCATAGCTGCTAGTTTCTGTATCCTAGCTGCTGTGGTCTGGAACCAACTGTCCATCCAGACCGAAGAGGGAATTGCCTTCCCACCATCTTTCAATCTACCCTTCAAGCCGGACTCCCAGGAAGTCGGTGGGGCTGCTCTCATGGCCTTTCTTGGTTCCTGCGGGCTCTTTTTCGGGGGGTTGGCTTACTTCTCTTACAAATACCCACTAGACAGCCGAGTGCATCCTACAACTTCAGATACATAAAATTCCTCATTGCATTAGGCTTTCTAAACCCCAAATTACCAGAGTTCATTTGAAGTGTTACATCAGGATGCTGTGTCCCTTAGTTGTAAAGACTCTAGACCATCACAAATGTAGTTTGGGGCAGATAATGGCTGTTACCCTTTGTGGCTGCATTCGGTTCCCTCGTTGCCTAGTTGAACAAAGAAAATGTCATTAAAAAATCTTACCTACTTGCCAGTTGGTCTTATTGGATCTGCATTTTAATGACTGTCAAATCTTCCATATTTGCAAACTGGTGTGGATATAAGTTTCGGAGAGTCTCACGTTTCCCTCTTAAACTTCTGCTAAAAACACCCAATCTTCTTTCCTACAGCCTGGTAATCACCTGTATCATGTAAGACTGTCCAAGATGTGCACAGGTACATGGAACCACTCCCCCAATTTACTACCAGACTCAAAAGGTATCAAGATTCTCCAACACTACCTTTATCTCTCACTTCCCCTGTTTCATTGTTTTTTTTTTTTTTTTTAGGGCCACACCTACAGCATATGGCTAGGGGTCAAACCAGAGCTGTAGCTGCAGGTCTACACCAGAGCTTGCAGCAACACTGGATCCTTAACCCATTGAGCAAGGGCAGGGGTCGAACCCACATCATCATGGACACTATTACAGATTCTTTACCTGGTGAGCCACACTGGGAACTCCTTCCCCTCTTTGAACCTCTTTTTCTTTTTCCATGGGATTTTAAAGCAAACCCCAGGCATCAGGCCCCCTGATATCCCCCAACAGTGATTCAATATTACTAACAAATGGGCATTTCCTCACAGAACCATATTCTACCTTAAAAACATTAAAAATCATTCCTTGTGATCAAATACTTAGAATTTTTTAATGCCTCAGAAATAGCTCTGCATCTGTTTTTTTCCACACAAGGCACTCAGTCTGCCTCTCAGCTCTTCTGCTTTGGCTTTTAGGGCCACACTTGTGGCATATGGGAGTTCCCAGGCTAGGGGTCTAATCAGAGGTACAGCTGCCGGCCTATGGCACAGCCACAGCAATGCTGGATCTTTAACCCACTGAGCGAGTCCAGGGATCAAACCGTAACCTCATGGTTCCTGGTCAAATTCATTTCTGCTGCACCACAACGTGACATCCTGCCTCTGAGGACTTCATGTAAAGCATTCTGCCTACTACACCCTCTCTGCCCTTTAAGAAGTGGACTCTGACTCAAAAGTGGCTCAACTGTTCTTGCTTTAAATGTGTTCCTTCTCGAGGCTTCACTTTCTTTAAGGGCCGAGAGTGGGCAGCAAGGGGAGTACTTTACAGTCTAGGTCAGCTCTTTGAGAGTATGTCAGAGGTGGCGCCCTGTACTTCATCCTGAGTGCATGCCACCAGGCAGCACACATGAAGAGTCCTTTTTCGTGATGCTAAGATGGATGAATGGAGCACGAGAGAATAGCTGGGTCCCTTTCCTACATTTCAGCACACCTCCAGCTCGTTTCATCTATTGATCTCCAGGGTTGACCCCTCATGTGGAAGATGGGAGTCACTTGCCTTGTACCTTCTCTCGGGTACAGGCATGCTCTGCTTCCCAGTGCCTCATCCCCTTGTGCTACTCAGCAGAGGGAGACGCCCTAGTCACCTTTTGATTATCCCTGCCTCTTTTCCCACGGATTCAAACTGAAAAAGAGATCCAAATAAGTTGATCCACAATCTAGATTTTGCTTCACTGTCTATGTTTGGTTTCCACAAAATACATCAGGATATTCTGAAGCTGCATCCCAAAGAAGCCAACATCTAAAGGTGGAATTTTGGAGTTCCCTTCCTGGCTCAGCGGAAACGTACCCAACGGGTAAACATGAGGACTCAGGTTCTAGCCCTGGCCTCACTCAGTTGGCTGAGGATCTGGCGTTGCTGTGGGCTGTGGTGCCGGAAGTGGTATCGGAAGCCCTAGCCACAGCAATCAGACAAGAAAAAGAAATAAGAGGATTCCAATTTAGAAAGAAAGTTAAACTGCCACTGTTTGTAGATGACGTGATACTATTCATAGATAATCCTAAAGATGCAACGATAAAACTACTAGAGCTCATCAATGAATTCACTCAAGTTGTAAAATACAAAAATTAATATACAGAATTCAGTTGCATTTCTACATATTACTAATGAAATATCGGAAAGAAAAAAACAGTCCCATTTATCATGGTCCCACTTATTACACTAAACAGTATAAATAGGAGTTCCCTTGTGGCTCAGTGGCTTAAGACTGGCGTTGACACGGCAGCAGCTCAAATCATTGCCGTGGTGCAGATTTGTCTGTTTTTATGGCCACACCTGTGGCATATGGAAATTCCTGGGCTAGGGGTTGAATCCTAGCTGCAGCTGCCAGCCTATAGCACTGCCACAGCTACACCAGCTCTGAGCTGCCATGGCAACTTGCAGCAATGCCGGATCCTTAACCCACTGAGTGAGGTCAGGGATCAGACCCACATCCTCACCAACACTGTCCATGTCAGGTTCGTAACCTGCTGAGCCACAACAGGAACTCCTTTTTGTTTGTTTGCATGTTTTGTGGCACAGGTTTGATCCCCCGGCCCAGGGAAATTTTACATGCCATGTATACTGAAAAAAAAATAAAAAATAACAAATAGCTAGGAATAAATCTAACCAATGAGGTGACAGACCTATACTCAGAAAACTGTAAGACACTGATGAAAGAAATTGAAGATGACACACAGAGATGGAAAGATATACTGCATTCATGGATTGGAAGAATTAATATTGTTCATCTAGAGAATCTATGTAATCTACACCAAAAAAAACAAGAGCATTTTTCAAAGAACTAGAGTACACTTAAAATTTGCATGGAAACACAAAAGACTCCAAATAGCCAAAATAATTTTGAGCCAGAACAGAGCTGGAGGTACCCCACTCCCTTACTTCAGATTTTACTATAGGACCACAGCCATCAAACACTACGGTACTGGCACAAAACCAGACAGATACAGAGAGAAGGTGGAGTAGTAGACTGTGAAGCTCACCTACTCCCGCAATTACACTGAAAATCCTTCAACAATGTGGAATGGCTTGCACAGAAAATTTGCTGAATGTTTCTGATAGAGCAAGAAAAATTTCATGCAACAGAGTAGGACAAAAGAAAGAAGAAAAAAGGAAAAAAGTGAGAAAATGAGAAAGGACGTGGGATAGGACCTGTACCCTAAGGAGGGCGCTAGGAAAGAAGAAAAGCTCCTGCACCCTGGGGAGTCCTCCCACCAGCAGGGAGATCAGCCAGCACAGAGGAGGAACATTTGCGTGTCAGAGGAGAACACACTAATCGGTTTGAAGCAATTAAAATGGAAACAGTCCTGGACAAATGGTCCGTGCTTCCTCCCTGCACTTCCCAAGTGTCTGCTGGTGTGGGCAAGGGTTGGGGATCTAAATGCAGGTTTTGGAGATCAGATTCAGAGAAAGAGCTGGGGCCGGCTGTGGGGGGAAAAACTAAGGTTGGCCCCATGGAAACAGCCTGTGGGGCTAGAGTTTAGGGTGATCACATTTGAGGATGAAAGGTGAGGAAACCTGGATGGGGCTGGAGGCTGGGGCTTATTCTTTAGGGATTTGGGAGGGAAGGGGTGGGATCCACCACTACAGCCTTGTTCCCTGCACATGCCCTCAGGCAGGAGGACACTGCCTGCTCCAGCTCAGGGAGCCATAGTGTGAGCAGCTACTGCCTAGCAACAAGAGGAGCAGCCAGCACCCCATCACAGCTGCAGAGAGCGATCCACCATGGGAGGGCCTCCTCCCTTGGGGCTACAGAGACTGCTCCTGTGATATGCCCAGCAAAGGGAGGGACCCAGGGCATGGTGCCCACCCCTACAGCTACAGGGAGCAATCCCATGAGCCACATGGCAAAGAGACGGACCAGAGCAGTAGCTGCTATCATTGTCAGCTGCAAGGCACAGTCCTGAGAGCTTCCTAGTAACAGGAGGGCATGTTGGACCCGCAGCCATCCCCCCCTGCTCCAAGAGCAGTCCTATGAACCGTGACTCACTGCCAACTCCCTCATGGATCCCATATTTAGCTGCCACCCAGTTGCAGGAGAGGTAGCAGGATACTGCCGTTCCCATCACAAACTCTAGGTACATGGGAGCTGCCACCACCTCCAAGAACTCCAGCACTGGGCACTAACTGCTGTATCTACTCACCCGCTATCAAGGGGAACACAAACAGAGAACGTTAGACAATATGAAACAACAAAGGAATACGTTTCAGGTAAAGGAACAAGTAAAAACAGCACAAAGAAAAAGAAAAAAAGAAAAGAAAATAGTTAATTTACCTGAAAAAGAAATCAGAATGATGATCGTAAAGATGACCTAAGATATCAGAAAAAGAATAGTGGTGTATCTAAAGACGATACAAAGAATATGTAACTGGGAGTTTCTTTGGTGGCAGGGCAGGAATGAATGTGACTAGAATCCATGAAGATGCGGGTTCGATCACTGGCCTCACTCAGTGGGTTGGGGATCTGGCGTTACTGTTAGCTGTGGTGTAGGTCACAGATGCTGCTCAGATCCCATGTTGCTGTGGCTGTGGTATACACTAGCAGCTGTAATTCCGATTTGACCCCCAGCCTAGGATCCTCCATATGCTGTGGGTGACATCCTAAAGAGCCAAAAAAAAAGGGGGGGGGGGAAGAAGAGGAAAAGAAGTGTGTAACAAAGAGCTAGAAGATTTAAGGAACAAGCAAATTAGGATGAAGAGCCGGATACCTAAAATGAAAAATACACTAGTAGGCATCAATAACAGGGTAACAGAGGTAGAAGAATGAATAAGTGAGGTGGAAGACAGAGTGGTGAAAATCACTGCCACAGAAAAGAATAAAGACAAGAGAATGAAAAACCCCGAGTTGCATATAAGAGATCTCTGGGACAACATTCAGTGTACCAACATCTGCATCACAGGAGACCCAGAAGGACAAGAGAGAACGAAAGGCCAGAGAAAGTATTTGAAGAGATTATAGTCAAAAACATCCCTAATATGGGAAAGGAATCACTCACTCAAACTGAGGAAGCACAGAGAATCCCATACAGGGAAAACCCAAGGAGAAACACAGTGAAACACATACAAATCAAATGGACAAAAATTCAATACAAAGAAAAAATATGAAAAGCAACAAAAAATATACAATGGAATCCCCATAAGGATAACAGCTGATGTGTCAGCAGAAACTCTCCAAGCTAAAAGGGAGGAACAAGATATATTTAAAGGGATGAAGGGGAAAAACGTAGAACCAACAATACTCTACTAATCAAGGCTCTTATTCAGATATGATGGAGAAATCAAAAGCTTTACAGAGAAGCTAAAGCTAAAAGAATTCAGCACCACCAAACCAGCTTTCCAACAAAGGGTAAAGGAGCTTATCTAGGCTGAAAAGAAAAGGCCACAACTACCAAGAAGGGGAGAGAAAAAAACCCAAATAAACAAAATAAGAAATGAAAAAGGAGAAATCACCACGGACACGGCAGAAATGCAGAAATCCGTAAGAGAATACCATGAACGTTTATATGCCAACAAATTTGACAACCTAGAAGAAATGGACAACTTTGTAGAGACATACAGCCTGCCAAAACTGAATCAAGAAGAAAAAGATCAACTGAACAGACCCATCACTAGAAATGAAATTGAGTATGTCATAAAAACACTCCCTACAAATAAAAGTCCAGGACCAGACGGCTTCACAGGTGAATTCTACCAAACATACAAAGAGGAACTTTTGGAAACGTTTAAGGAGAATGGAAGAATGAGGAACACTCCCAAAGATATTCTAGGATGCCATCATCACCCTCATACCAAAAGCAGACAAAGGTACTACCACAAAAGAAAACTATAGGCCAGTATCTTTGATGCATATCGACACAGAAATTCCTCACAAAATTGTAGCCAACTGAATCCAACAACATATAAAAAAGATCATACACCATGACCAAGTGGGATTTATCCCACGTGCACAAGGGTGGTTCAACATGGACAAATGAATCAATGTCATACACCACATTAGCAAAGAAAAGTCAAAAACCACATGATCACCTCAACAGCGAAAAAGCATTTGATAAAGTCCAACATCCATTCATGATAAAAAAAAAAAAAACTCTTACCAAAGTGGGTGTAGAGGGAACATACCGTAATATAATAAAAGCCATTTACGACAAACCCACAGCAAATATAATCATCAATGGAGAAAAGCTGAAAGCCTAACCGCTAAAATCTGGAACAAGACAAGAATGCCCACTCCACCACTTTTATTCAACATAGCACTGGATGTCCTCCTCACAGCAATCAGACGAAGGAAAGAAATGAAAGGTATCCAAATTGGAAGTGAAGAGGTAAAACTGTCACTGTAGGCAGATGGCATGATACTATATAGAGAAAACCCTAAGGACTCAACCCCAAAACTCCTCAAACTGATCAACAAATTCAGCAAAGTAGCCGGATATAAGATTAACATTCAGAAATCAGCCACATTTCTGTATGCTCACAATGAAATATCAGAAAAGGAATAGAAAAGTACGATACCTTTTCATACTGCACCCCCAAAAATCAAATACCTGGGAATACACCTGACCAAGGAGGTGAAAGACTTATACGCTGAGAACTATAATACGTTAATCAAGGAAATTAAAGAAGATGTAAAGAAATGGAAAGATAGTCCATGCTCCTGGGCTGGAAAAATTACTATTGTAAAAATGGCCATACTACCCAAAGCAATCTACAGATTGAATGCAATCCCAATCAAATTACCCATGACATTTTTCACAGAACTAGAACAAACCAAAAATTTATAGGGAACCACAGAAGACCCAGAATTGCCAAAGCAATCCTGAGGAAGAAAAACCAAGCAGGAGGCATGACTCTCCCAGACTTCAGGCACTATGAAAAAGCCGCAGTAATCAACACAATGTGGTACTGGTATCAAAACAGACAGACAGACAGACCAATAGAACAGAATAGACAACCCAGAAATAAACTCAGACACCTACAGTCAATCTTGGACAAAGGGGCAAGAATATAAAATGGGAAAAAGAGAGTCTTTACAGCAAGTGGTGCTGGGAAACCTGGAGAGCCGCGTGTAAATCAATGAAACTGGAACACACCCTCACACCACACACAAAAATAATCTCAAAATGGCTTAACGACTTAAAGGTAAGACAAGACACCACCAAACTCCTAGAAGAGAACATAAGCAAAACATTCTCTGACATCAACCTTACAAATGTTTTCTCAGGTCAGTCTCCCAAGGCAACAGAAATAGAAGCAACAGTAAACCAATGGCACCTAGTCAAACTGACAAGCTTTTCCACACCAACGGAAACCGTAAAAAAAAAAAAAAAAAAAAAAAAAAAAAAAAAAAAGAAAAAAAAAAGACAACTTACAGAATGGGAGAAAATAGTTTCAAACGATGTAACGGACAAGGGCTTAATCTCCAAAATATACAAACAACTTATACAACTCAACAGCAAAAAAGCCAACAACCCAAAGGAAAAATGGGCAAAATGCCTGAACAGACATTTCTCCAAAGAAGATAGACAGATGGCCAACAAGCACATGAAAAAATGCTCAACATCACTGATGGTTAGAGAAATGCAAATCAAAACTACGAGGAGGTACCACCTCACACCCATCGGAATGGCCATCATTAAGAAGTCCACAGATAACAAACACTGTAGAGGGTATGGAGAAAAGGGAACCCTCCTGCACTGTTGGTGGCAATGAAAATTGGTACATTCCATTATGGAAAACAGTATGGAGGTACCTTAGGAAACTAAATATAGAACTATCATATGACCCATCAATCACACTCTTGGGCATATATACAGACAAATCTTTCCTTGAAAAAGACAAACACCCGTATGTTCACTGCAGCACTATTCACAATAGCCAAGACATGGAAACAACATAAATGTCCATCGACAGATGAATGGATTAGGAAGATGTGGTATATATACACTGGAATACTACTCAGCCACAAAACAGAACAAAATAATGCTATCTGCAGCAACTAGGATGGAACTAGAGACTGTGATACTAAGGGAAGTAAGTCAGAAGGAGATAGAGAAATACCACATGATATCACTTATATCTGCAATCTAATATACAGAACAAATGAACCTTTCCACTGAAAAGTAACTCATGGGCCTGGAGAACAGGCTTGTGGTTGCTGAGGGGAAGGGGAAGGGAGTGGGAATCTGGGTTTAATAGATGCAAACTACTGCCTTTGGAATGGGTAAGCAATGAGACCTGCTGTAGAGCACTGGGAACTATTATCTAGTCATTCATGATGAAGCACGATAATGTGAGAGAAAAGAACGTATATATGTATGTGTGACTGGATCACCTTGCTGTAGAGTAGAAAGCTGGCAGAACACTGAAAACCAGCTATAATGGGGGAAAATCATTAAAAAATTTAAAAATGCATAGAAAAGAAATTAAAAAGAAAAAGAAGAGGACACAAGCACAAAATAAAAGCAAATCATTAAACCAAATGAAGAAAGGAACAAAGGAGAAACATGGAATCAACTGGAAAACAAGGACTAAAATGGCAATAAACACATATTTATCAATAATTACCTTAAATGTCAATGGACTCCATGTTTCCATCAAAAGACACAGAGTCACAGACTGGATAAAAAAAAAACAAGAGCCCACAATGTGCTGCCTACAGGAGGCCCACCTTAGGAAAGGGACACATATAAATTGAAAGGGAGGTGATGAAAAAAGCTATTTCATGTGAAAGGAAAAGACAGGAAAGCAAGAGTTGCAATACTCATATCAGACAAAGCAGACTTTAAAACAAAGGCCATAAAGAAAGACAAAAAGGACACTATTTAATGATGAAAGGATCCATTCAAGAAGAGGTTATTATACTCGTCAATATATATGCCCCTAATATAGGAGCATCTAAATACATACGACAAATACTAACAGACATAAAAGGAGAAATTGATGGGGATACAATAATAGTAGGAGATTTGTACACCTCACTCACATCAATGGACTGATCCTATAGACAGAAAATCAGCAGGCAACAGAAATCCTTAATGACACAATAGAACAGTTAGACTTAACTGATATATTCAGGCATTACATCCAAAAAAACCAGACTGTACATTCTTCTCAAGTGCATGTGGTACATTCTCAAGACTTGACCATATACTGGGGCACAAAACGAACCTCGACAAACTGAAGAGTATAGAAATTATTTCAAGCATCTTCCCTGACCACAATGGCATGACACTAGAAATCCATCACAAAAAAAAAAAAAGAAAAAGAAATGAGAAAAAACTGACTACATAGAGACTACTTCACATGCTACCAGAAAACCAGTGTGGGGAGTTCCCTTCATGGTTCAGTGAGAACAAATCCGACTAGTATCCATGAGGATGCGGGTTTGATCCCTGGCCTCACTCAGTGGGTTGAGGATCTGTCATGGCCGTGAGCTGTGGTGCACATTGCAGACCTGGCTGGGATCCTGAGTAGCTGTGGCTGTGGCGTAGGTCAGCAACCACAGCTCCGATTAGACCCCCTAGCCATGGAACTTCCATTTGTAATACGTACGCCCCTAAAAATACAAAATAAGAATGATAAAATAAAATAAATAAGAAACCAAGGGGTGAATGAGGAAATCAAAATGGAAATTAAAAAATCCCTCAAGACAAATGGCAATGAAAACACAGCCATTGAAAACCTGTGGGTCACAGCAAAAGCATTTCTAGAGGGAAGTTCACAAAAAATCTCAAATCAAAAACGTAATCGACCACCTAAAAGAATTAGAAAAAGAAGAACAAACAACACCTAAAGTCAGCAGAAGGAAGAAAATCATAAAGATCAGAGAGGAAATCAATAAAACAGAGATTCGAAAAACAAGAGAAAAAAATCAATAAAATCAAGAGCTGTTTCTTTGAGAAGTAAAGAAAGTTGACAGACCTCTAGCTGGACTCACCAGAAGAAGAGAGAGAAAACCCAAATAAAATAAGACATGAAAAAGGAGAAACATCAATGGATACTGCAGAAATACAAAAAAACTGTAAGAGAATACTGCAAACAATTCTATGTCAGCAAATTTACAACCTAGAAGAAATGGACAACTTTCTAGAGACACACCGCCCACCAAAACTGAATCAAGAAGAAATAGATCATTTGAACAGACCATCACGAGAAATAAAATTGAGGATGTAATACAGACACTCACTACAAATCAAAGTCCCAGACCAGAAGGCTTCACAGGCCAGTTCTACCAAACATACAAAGAAACTCCCCATCCTTCTTAAACTCCTCAAATGAAAGACTGAAGAAGGAACACTCCCAGAGACATTCTATGGAGCCACCATCACCCAAACCAAAACCAGAGAAATATACTACCAAAAAGGAACATTAGAGACCAATATCTTTGATGAATATAGACACAAAAATTCTCACCAAAATCTTAGCTAACCAAAGGCAACAATACATTAAAAAGATCATGCACCACGACCAAGTGGGATTCGCCCCAATTTCATAAAGATGGTTGAACATCTTCAACCTCAATAGTTTAACATCAATCAATGTCATACACCACTACAACAAAAGAAAGTCAAAAACCACATAATCTCAATAGATGCAGAAAAAGCACTGGACATAATCCAAAATCCATTCATAATAAAAATTCCGACCAAAGTGGGTACAGAGGCAACGTATGTGAACATAATAAAAGCCATTTATGACAAACCCACAGCCAATAATATTCCTCAACAGAGGAAAGATGAAAGCTTTCCTGCTAAATTCTGCAACAAGCCAAGAATGCCCACTCTCACCACTTTTATTCACCATAGTAGGGGAAGTCCTAACCACAGCAGTCAGACAAACAAAAAAAATAAAAGGGATCCAAACGGGAAGAGTAAAGGTAACACTGTCACTCTATGGAGATGACATGATGCTATATACAGAAAACCCTAAGGACACCACACAAAAACTACTCAAACTGATCAACCAATTCAGCAGAGCAGCAGGATACAAGATTAACAGTCAGAAAGTGGTTGCATTTCTGCATATTAACAATAAAATATTAGCAAAGGAATATAGAAAAAATACCTTTTAAAATCTCCCCCGGAGTTCTTGTCGGGGTTCAGAGGATCAAGAACCCAACTAGTATCCATGAGGATGTGGGTTTGATCCCTGGCCTTGCACAGTGGGTTAAAGGATCCAGCACTGCATGAACTGAGGTGAAGGCCGCAGATGCGGCTCAGATTTGATGTTGCTGTGGCTGTGGTGGAGGCCGGCAGGTGAAGCTCCAGTTCGACCCCTAGCCTCGGGACTTCCATATGCTATAGGTGTGGCCATTAAGAAAAGGTGCACCCCCAAGAGTTAAATATCTAGGGAAAAAAAATGTGACCAAGGAGGTAAAAGACTTATATGCCAAGAGCTATAAAACATTAATCAAGGAAATGAAGAGGATTCAAAGAAAGAGAAAAAAAATCCCATGCTCCTGGATTGGAAGAATATCATTGAAATGGCCATACTACCCAAAGCAATCTAGAGATGCAATGTGATCCCTATCAAATTACCTGTGATTTTTTTCACAGAACTAGAACAAATAATCCAAAAAATGTATATAGAACCATAAATGACCCAGAATTGCCAAAGCAATCCTGGACAAAATCATAAGCAGGAGGCATAACTCTTCCAGACTTAAGACAACGTCACAAAGCTACAGTGATCAAGGCACTGTGGTCCTGGTATGAAAACAGACAGGGACCAGTGGAAGAGAACACAGAGCCCAGACATAAACCCAGACATCTACAGTCAATGCATCTTTGACAAAGGAGGCAAGGCTATCAAACTGGAAAAAGTCCCTGTAGCAAGTAGTCCTGGCAAAACTGGACACCCGAGCGAAAACCAATGCAACTAGAACTCACCCTCACACCATGCCCCCAAATAAACTCAAAATGGCCTAAAGACTTAGCCATAAGACAAGACACCATGAAACTTCTAGATGAGAACATAGGCAAAACATTCTCTGGCATCGACTATACAAATGTTACAAACGTTTTATAAGTCACTCTCCCAAGGCAATAGCAATAAATATGAACATAAACAATTGGGACCTAATCAAAGTTACAAGCTTTTTTACAGAAAAGGAAAACATACAAAAAGACAAACTACAGAATGGAAGAAAATAGTTGCAAATGATGCAACCATCACGGGCTTAATCTACAAAATATACAGACAACCCATATAACTCAATAGCAAAATAAATAAATAAGTAAAACCATAGAAAAATGGGCAGAAGACCTAAACAGACATTTCTGCAAAGAAGACATATGGACGGCCAACAGGCACAAAAAACAAAATGCTCAAAATCAGTAATTACTACAGAAATGTACATCAAAACTACATGAGGTACCACCTCACACCAATCAAATAGCCTTCATTAAGAAGTCTACAAATAACAAAAGCTGGAGAGAGTGTGGAGAAATGAGAACCCCCCTTCATGGTTGGTGGGAATGGAAATTGGTAGAGCCACTGTGGAAAACAATATGGATGGATGTTTTTCAGAAAACTAAATATACACGTACCATACCATCCAGTAATCCCACTCCTGGGCATGTATCTGCACAAATCTTTCATTCAAAAGGATACACGCAAACCTATGTTCACTGCACCCCTATTCTCAAGAGCCAAGACATGGAAACATCTAAAAGGTCCATCAACAGATGAACGCATTAAGAAGTGGAACACATACATCATGGAATACTACTCAGCCATAAAAAAACCCCAACTAATGCCATTTGCAGCAGCATGGATGGACCTAGAGATTCTCATACTAAGTGAAATAGCAACACAAATACCGCATAATATCACTTACATGCGGAATCCAAAATATGGCACAGAGTAACCTATCTACACCACAGAAAGTGAATCACAGACATAGAGAACAGACTAGTGGTTGCCGGGCGGGAGGTGTGAGGGAGTGGATGGACTGGGAGATTGGGGTTAATAGATGCAAACTATGACATTTAGAATGGATAAGCCAGGAGGCCCTGCTGTATAGCCCAGGGAACTCTATCCAATCACTTGTGACAGAACATGAGGAAAGATGATATGAGCAAGAGAGTGTATATATACATACATACGACTGGGTCACTTTGCTGTACAACAGAAATGCAGAGAACATTGTGAATCAACTATAATCATAAAAATTTTAGGGGAGTTCCTGTCATGGCTCAGTGGTTAACAAATCCACCTATGAACCGTGAGGTTGTGGGTTTGATCCCTGGCCTCACTCAATCAGTTAAGGATCCAGCATTGCTGTGAGCTGTGGTGTAGGTTGCAGACGAGGCTCAGATCCCCCGTTGCTGTGGCTGTGGTGTAGGCCAGCGGCTACAGCTCCAATTAGACCCCTAGCCTGGGAAGCTCCATATGCTGCGTGTGGGGCCCTAGAAGACACGCACACACAAAGGACAAATAATAATAATAATAATGACAACAAAAATTTTAAAAAACAACATCCATCTGAAACAAACACTTAACTCTTTAGAAGTAGAACACTAGAGGGTGTTTGTGTTGTAGTTCAGTGGTTATAAACCCAACCAGTATCCATGAGGATGAGGGTTGGATTCCTGACCTCGCTCCCTGGCCTAAGGATCTGGTATTCCCATGAGCAGTGGTGTAGGTTGCAGAGGTGGCTCGGACCTGGCGTTGCTGTGGCTGTTGCATGGCTCGGCAGCTATAGTTCTTATTTGATCCCCAGTCTGGGAACCTCCACATGCCACGGATGCGGCCTTAAAAAGATTAAAAAAAAAAAAGTGAAACACTAATGCAGTTTTTCTTGGCCTTAGTGTGGTGAGGCCATTTCCAAATCATTTGTGGGGCTTGAACAAAAGACAAGTGCTCCCCCCTTGGCCCCAGCAAACCACCCCTCCACTGGCCCTGGAGTCCCCACCACCTACTTGTTAATCAAAGCACTAGAAGAGTTCACTAAAAGAAGGAACCAGACTCAAAAACTCATCATTACCATAGTTGTGTAAGGTTTTCCCGGAAGTACACATACACAATGGAATATGATTCAGCCACAAAAAAGACGGAAATGCAGCCATTTTCAGCAAGATGGATGAACCTAGACATGATCATACTAAGGGAAGCAAGTCAGATAAAGACAAAAACCATACCATATCACTTTCATGTGGAGCCTCATAAAAAATGTGACAAATAAAATGATCATATGAAGAGAAGTAAGACAACCACCACACGAGACCACTAATACATGGACTCCAATTTCAAAAGGAGACAAAACAACTTATTCACAAAATGGAAACGGACTCAAAACTGCTAAACCAAACTTAAGGTTACGAAAGGGGAAACGACAGGGGAGGAATAAACAGGGAGGCTGGGACTGGCACATACAAAGTACCACGTACAGAATTGATAAGTAACAAAGACCTACTGAACAGCACAGGGAATCTACTCAGTCCTCTGTGATGGCCTATATGGGAAAGAATCTGCAAAGGAATGGATGTATGGATGTGGCTGACTCACTTTGCTGTACAACTGAAACGAACCCAACACGGTAAGTCAACTCTACACCAGTAACTTTGCTTTTTAAAAAATTATACAAAAGAACGTATTCACAAAACAGAAACAGGCTCACGGATCTCAAGATTAAACTAAGGGTGACCAAAGGGAAAATAGACAGTCAGGGATAAGTCAGGAGTCTGGGATTAACATAAACACACTAGTATACATAAGACAGGTAACTAACAAGGACCTTCTGTAGAGCATAATGAACGCCACTCAATATTCTGTAATAACACATGGGGAAAAGAATCTAAGAAGAATGGATATAAATGTATATGGAAAGTGAATCCCGGTGCTCTACCCCTGAAACTAAGACAACACTGTAATGAATCAACTCTATTCCAATAAATTTGAAAAGATGAAAATTAAAAAATAAACAAGAAAGATTGTTCCAGAACTTCTAGCCAGGGTGGCACTCATGGCTCGTGGATGTGTGGGTGTCTTTCTAGGGCGGCACCAAAGGATTATGGATTTTCCCAGGCTAGGGGCTGAATCAGAGATGCAGCTGCCGTCCTACGCCACAGCCACAGCAACCCACGATCCAAGCCCCATCTGCAACCTACACCGCAGCTCATGGTAATGCCAGTTTCTTATCCCCCTGTGTGAGACCACGGATTGAACCAATATCCGCATGGATGCTAGTTGGGTTTGTTACCGCTGAGGAGCCACAATGGGAACTCCAGGAGCTACATGATTTTAAACAAAGTATGAGCCCCTCATACAATTGTTTCTTAACCACCTTTCACATCAGTGTCTTTTGAGCATTTCCCTGTTTCCCTAAGTTCTCTGCCAGGGCAGATTTTAAAGGCAGCCTCGTGCCCCAGCCTCTGAACTCACTGGACTGTGCTTACCTGATTGAAATTGGTCATTTAGGTGGTTTATACTGTCTTTGAAGCATAAAAGATTTTCCCACATATAAAATATACATGGAAAACCACATCATCTCACCCAATCCATCACTAGTCAACTTTGATAAATGTCACTTAACGTTCTGATTGGGATTTACCCCTGTGGATTGAGACCCAGTTAATGGTAATTGCTCTAAGATATTATAATTTCAAGCTAGAAATTATTAACATTTTTTACCGATTTACTAAGACATTTATTTCATTGATTAGCATTTGGGTGGTTTCTACGAATTGAGAATTGCTGCTCTTGCGATGGGGCTGTTTGTTTCTTTCTCTAGAGGCTGAATCTAGAGAAAAAAATGAGGAGTTGGGGATTGTGGGAGAGGAGCACAGATTAGAAAGGCTGATCCCCTTCAGCTCCACTGGCTACTACTGACTCGCCCTCCTGAATCACCGTTAAGAATCCAGCCGCTGATGAAGGAGTCCGTTTCCTCTTGGCCTCCTTGTGGTAGGAGGCGTGGCTTTCCAAGCCACTTTATTCAATCACATCTACCTTCAAGGAACACTTGCCTCTTTAGGAGTAAAACACTAATGGAGTTTATCCTGGCCTTAGTGTGGTGGGGCCATTTCTGAACTACCTGTGGGGCTTCAACAAATGACAGGTACTCCTGCCTCGGCCCCAGCAAAACACCGCCTCCATGGACCCTGCAGTCCCCACTAGTGAATCACTGCACTAGAGGAATTCCCTGAAAAGAAGCAACCCGACTCAAAAACTCATCATTACCACCGATATATAAGATTGTTCCTGAAGTACTTTATACACGGGAGTATTACTCAGCCAGAAAAAAGAACAAAATCATGCCATTTGCGGCAATATGGATGAACCTACAGATGATCATACTAAGTGAAGTCAGACGGAGAAAGACAAATACCACAGGAGATCACTAATATGTGGACTCTAATAAAAAATGATACAAAATAACTTATTCAGGAAACAGAAACAGACTGAAAGATATTGAAAGGAAAATTAGGGTTACCAAAGGGGAAATGTTGGGGCGAGGGATAAATTGGGAGGTTGGGACCAGCATATACACAATCACTAAGGAACAAAGACCAGAGTTCCCTTGGTGGTGCAGTGGACACAAATCTGACTACTTATCCATGAGAATGTGGGTTTGATCCCTGGGCTCACTCGGTGGGTCAGGGATCCCATACTGCTGTGAGCTGTGGCGTATGTCACAGAAGCAGGTCAGATCCTGTGTTGCTCTGGCTGTGGTGTAGGCTGGCAACTCTAGCTCTAATTAAACCACTGGCCCTAAAAAGAAAAAGAAAACCAAGACCAAACAAAGGCCTACTGTACAGCACGGGGAACTCTACCCAATACACAGTGGTGGCCTGTAGGGAAAAGAATCTGAAAACAAATGTGTCTATGCATGTGTATATCTGACGCACTTTGTTGCCCACCTGAAACTAACAACATTGTGTAAGTCAACTCCACTCCCATCACATGGATTTTTTTTGTGTGTTTCTTTTCTCTCTCTTAGGGCCACACCCGCGCCTCATGGAGGTTCCCAGGCTAGGGGTCCAATCGGAGCTGCTGCTGCCGGCCTACGCCACGGCCACAGCAACACAGGATCGGAGCCGTGTCTGCAACCTACACCATTTACACCACTGCTCACGGCAACACCAGATCCTTAACCCAAGGAGCAAGACCAGGGATCAAACCCGCAACCTCATGCTTCCTAGTCAGATTTGTTTCCACTGCGCCACTACAGGAACTCCCCTATCACACTGAATTTTGAGAACTAATACAAAAGATCTTATTTACAAGACAGAAACAGACTCACAGATCTCTAACACAAACTAAAGGTTACAGAAGGGGAACAGTGGTGGGAGGGACAAACGAGGAGTTTGAGATTTACATACAGACGCTACTGGATGCAAAAGAGCTAACTAACAAAGACCTTCTATATACCATGAAGAACTCTAGTCAATATTGTGTAATACTCTATGTGGGGAAAAAAAATCTAAAAATAATATATGTGTGTATATTTCAATGGAATCACGGTGCTCTACATCTGAAAGACAACATTATTATAAATCAACTCTATTCCAATAAACATAGATGAAAATTAAAAATTAAAAAATGAATAAAAAGGGACTGTTTTAGAAGTTCTAGCCAGGGTGACCCAAGTAAAAAGTCAGAGGAAAATAGGTATAATTATCCTAGAGAGGCACAGAAATTAGTGTTTAACCAAATTACTCCTACACCTGAAAAAGGCCACTTCCAGCTCAGCAGAAAATCAGTTACGCAGCTGGATGCTAAATAAACAAAAATCAACCACCTTTCTAGGTCAATTTGACAATATCTAGTACATTTACCAATGCATGGAGTCCTGGAGCAAGAAGCTGTTTGGAATTTACACTGTAGAAATATTCATGTCATTTCACCAAGATCATATATACGATGTTCACTGCAA
The DNA here is from genome assembly GCF_054392235.1 of Sus scrofa. Classification (NCBI taxonomy): domain Eukaryota; kingdom Metazoa; phylum Chordata; class Mammalia; order Artiodactyla; family Suidae; genus Sus; species Sus scrofa. The sequence goes on from NC_139401.1 coordinate 10,255,895, forward strand.
TATTTTATTTTTGTTGTTTTTAGCACAGCAAACAAAACAAAAACAAAAGAAAGAACCTGAAGCAAGCTACGTCTCTGTACGGGGATCCAATTACGAGGCACTTGTAAAAATGAAGAGGCTTGAAGAGAGATTAAACAAAGCAGGAAACAAGTAGCACAACCAAGTTCTAGGTTAGCACTCAAAGAGCAGAAGAGTTGGCTTACCTACTTAACGTATGCCTGAACCCTGAACATGAAACTCCCCTGCCCAGGAACTCAGGCTCCTGAGCCAATGGTAAAGTGAGACTATGGGTGACTCTGTTCTCTCTTTATATTTTTGGGATCCTTTTAGTTTTCAATAATGAGCATGTCTTCTGTTAAATGAAGTTGTGTAGCATCAACATGTAAAGAACACGCCTGGATTTTACAAATTACTCTACACGCAGGCGCATTCTTCTATTTCTCCACAGGAGGGCAGCATACGCAGTCAATTAGCAGGACCAAGCTTTTCAAGGTGTTGGGTCTGAAATTGAAGGCTGCTGTTCAGTGGTTGATACCGACATGCTGCTTGCCCAAATCATTCATTATATTGTTTATTTCCCAGAAAAATGAATATATATAGTCATCGCAAAAACTGATATATAGAAGACAAGTCACCTATTACCAGGGCAATCTGCCATTTATGCTCATTTTTATACATGGGATGGTTGTGTTACATCCTCCATTTGGTTTTCTCCCTCCAGTTTCTAGATACCGCCTCACCCTCAGGAGCGAGGAGGGCAGCCGCTGGCAGCCTGATGACAGCCGCCTCCTAACTCAGGGCTCCTCTGCTCTGCTGCGTGCCCCACATGTGCAGGTGCACAGCGCCCTGGTCACATGGCCCTGGGGGAACCAGGCAGCTGCTCTCAAGTCCAGACCCTGCCCTGGCTGCTGCTTTGGCTGCAATGCAGTCTGTGTCTCCAGGGTTCGGGGGCCTCAGCCAGGACGTGCCCACATTACCCTGGCAGGCGGACCCCTTAGCCTGCAGGAGGAGGCACACACTGAGTCTTCCCAGTTTGGGACGGGTCAAGAAAGAGCAGAACCCAGCTCAAGCTAGCTGTCCTCCCAGGAGCTAAGCTCTGGTGCAGGCGGGAGCCAGGGCCCTCAGCACAGCCCTACCTTCTCCTCTCCCCTGGGAGGCCCGCCTGGAACCAGGGGGTCGGGAGGGCCCACCTCGGCCATCCTGGTCCCGAGGGAATGGGGGATGGTGGGACCGGACAGGGCCCAGGACGGGCATCGGGCACTGTGCATGGTTTGTGCTCTGTTCAGTTTTCCTCTCACCAGGAGCCTTGTCTCTCCCTCCATAAGCTCGGTCTGTGTGATAGTGATGTCTTGCTGTGTGTTCAGACTTGCTTTGAACATTCCTAACGAGGCAGAAGCTCAGACCTTCCGTCATGGGGAGTTGCTTCCTAGAGCAAGAGAAGGAGCTGGCTTTCCCTTCCCGAAACTCGCCCAGCCCTGCAGGGCTGGGGACTTGACCGACATCTGGGTTCCCTCGGGTACCAAGGAGGCTGAGGGAGGCTGGGGAGGCAAGCCCAAGCCTTCACCACAGGGGAGACCAAACGAAAGCAAACGCTCACAACTCAACAGGGGAAACTGCACTGTCCAACTGGGAAGCAGGCAGGCGACACCAAGAGACATTTCACTCAAGAGGACAGACCGATGACAAACACATGGAATGACCGGCAACGTCACTGGCCGTGTGGGAAACACAAAGGAAAACCACAAGGACATGCCAACACACACCTGTTACAAAGGCCGAGATGAAAAACAAAACCCTGACAGCGCCAAGTGCTCAGGAGGATGCGGAGAAACCCGACCTTCCGACCATGAGGAGGAGGAAACGAGACGGGCACAGCCCCTGCAGAAGATGCTCTGGCGGGGTCTTAAAAACCTGACCATACACTCACCGTGTGCCCAGCAGCCCCAGCCTGGGGGGTCCCAAACCAGGCTGGTTTGCCAGACGACGCGCAGGAAAGCAAAACGCTGAGACGCCGAGGTTCGCAGCCAACACAGGGGTCCCTCCCAAAGCAGCCAAGCCAGGAGACAGGAAAACCAGCGTCAGACCCACCTCCCCAGAGGCACGGGGGTAACGGATCAAGCAGCAGCGCGTTCTGAACCGTTGGTTGGAGCGCGGGGAGCGCAGGGAGCGCGGAGACCAGAGTGATGATGGGAAAAGGTGTGGGAACTTCTCGTCGTGCACAGGCATAACTAAGCTACAGGCCCTGCAAGGGCCAAAGGGCCCTCGCGCATGCCCAGTTGCAGGGGCCAGGACCCTCTCCCCCCTGAAATTTTAAGCAGCTCAGCTCTAACAAGACACAGCTGACTCCGAGTCCTGGCCAACAACTCAGGCAAACCCCTTTTTGTTGAGGCTCCCTGCTGCCTGGAGAACCTGCAAGACTGTCTGAGCCACAATTAAAACGACCTCGATCGCTGAAGGCAGGTTACAGGGGAAGGGGAGTTAACGCACAGTTACCCACAGGTTCACGGACATTGATCCCAGAGAAAGGAAAACTTAGGTCCACCGAAAAGCTGAACACACCCAAACTATTCTCTGACCTATGCAGAGTTAAACTCTACTACATTGATACCATGGACTGTGACTTAGCAGTGAAAATAGCAACAGCAAAAATGAACACGCCTGGATTCTCGACATTCCTCTCCAGGAAGAAGCATTCTTCGGTTTGTCCACAGGAGGGCAGCATGAGCACCATCAAGAGCAAAAGCAATTTCAAGGTTCTGAAGTCTGTTCAGTGGTTGATTCTGACATACTTCCTGCACAAATTACTCATGAGATTGTTTATTTTTCAGATAAATGACTATCTACTCATTGTAAGAACTGATAAAGACCCCCACACAGCGTCTCTGAGGAAATGGGTTGAATCTCTGTGCTCGCTCAGTGGGTTTAGGATCTGGTGTTGCCACAAGCTAGGGCGTAGTTGGTAGATGTGGATCGGATTCAGCATTGCTGAGGCTATGGTGTAGGCTGGCAGCTCCAGCTCCGATTCCACCCCTAGCCTTGGAAGTTCAATATGCCATGGGTATGGCCCTAAAAAGACAAAAATAAATAATACATGCTGGATTTCCATTGTGGCTCAGTGGTGAACAAGCCAGAGTAGTATGCATTAGGACAGAGGTTCAATCCTTGGCCCTGCTCAGTGGGGTGAGGATCCGGCATTGCCTTGAGCTGTGGTGTAGGTTTTAGACACGGCTGGAATGTGGAGCTGGTGTGGCTGTGGTGGAGGCCTGCATGTGTAGCTCTGATTTGACCCACTATACTGGAAATTTCCACATGTGCTGAGTGGGGCCCTGAAGAGACAATGAAATGAACAAAAAGCCCCCTCTCAGAGAAATGAAGGAAACAGGAAATGTTCAAGAGATATTGGATGTGAAAGATCAATTAAGACACAATTGTCTGAGGGGCACACACTTTGCTTAAAACCATGTAGCTTCTTCTTTTCAGCCCATGTGTAAATAGGAAGATAAATGCTGGATTGTCCCTGATTATATGAGACTTGTCTTTTCTCCTCTATAGCAGATTTTATAATGAGTGTCTATTCATTAATCCAGCAAAGAAACAAACTAATGAGTAATTTCTGCGAGCAGCATGTCCAAATCAGCCTCTGAACAGCAGCCTTGGATTTCAGAGGCAGGACCTTGCGATTGTTCCCAGTATTGACTGTGCCTCTGCTGCCCTCGTGTGGAGACGTAGAAGAATGCGTCTGCATGGAGAGGAATTTATAGAATCCAGGCGGTTCTTTCCGTGTTGATAGTACACAACTGCATTAAAAATTAACCCATGCTACAGCAACATGCAAAGCAGTGAAACTAGAACACACCCTCACACCACGCACAAAAATAAACTCAAAATGGCTGAAAGACTTAAATATACGACAGGACACCATCAAACTCCTAGAAGAAAACAGGCAAAACACTCTCTGACATCAACCTCATGAATATTTTCTCAGGTCAGTCTCCCAAAGCAATAGAAACTAGAGCAAAAATAAACCCATGGGACCTCATCAAACTGAAAAGCTTTTGCACAGCAAAGGAAACCCAAAAGAAAACAAAAAGACAACTTACAGAATGGGAGAAAACAGTTTCAAATGATGCAACTGACAAGGGCTTAATCTCTAGAATATAGAAACAACTTATACAACCCAACAGCAAAAAACCAATCAATCAATGGAAAAATGGGCAAAAGACCTGAATAGACATTTCTCCAAAGAAGATATACAGATGGCCAACAAACACATGAAAAAATGCTCAACATCGCTGATTATAAGAGAAATGCAAATCAAAACTACCATGAGATACCACCTCACACCAGTCAGAATGGCCATCATTCATAAATCCACAAATAACAAGTGCTGGAGAGGCTGTGGAGAAAAGGGAACCCTCCTGCACCGTTGGTGGGAATGTAAACTGGTACAGCCACTATGGAGAACAGTTTGGAGATACCTTAGAAATCTATACATAGAACTTCCATATGACCCCACAATCCCACTCTTGGGCATCTATCCGGACAAAACTCTACTTAAAAGAGACACGTGCACCCGCATGTTCATTGCAGCACTATTCACAATAGCCAAGACATGGAAACAGCCCAAATGTCCATCGACAGATGATTGGATTCGGAAGAGGTGGTATATATACACAATGGAATACTACTCAGCCATAAAAAAGAATGACATAATGCCATTTGCAGCAACATGGATGGAACTAGAGAATCTCATCCTGAGTGAAATGAGCCAGAAAGACAAAGACAAATACCATATGATATCACTTATAACTGGAAGCTAATATCCAGCACAAATGAACATCTCCTCAGAATAGAAAATCATGGACTTGGAGAAGAGACTTGTGGCTGCCTGATGGGAGGGGGAGGGAGTGGGAGGGATCGGGAGCTTGGGCTTATCAGACACAACTTAGAATAGATTTACAAGGAGATCCTACTGAATAGCATTGAGAACTATGTCTAGATACTCATGTTGCAACAGAAGAAAGGCTGGGGGAAAAATGTAATTGTAATGTATACATGTAAGGATAACCTGACCCCCTTGCTGTACAGTGGGAAAATTAAAAAAAAAATTAATTTAAAAAAAATTAACCCATGCTCATGATAGAAAACTGAAAGGACCCCGAAAAATACACAGAAAGAAAAAAGTTAGCCATCATCTCCCTCTACCATTGGCTCAGGGACCTGAGTTCCTGGGCAGGGGAGATCAAGGATCAGGGTGCAGGCATTCTTTCAGTAGTAAGTCAAGATTTCTGCTCTTTGAGTGCGAACCTAGACGGTGGTTGTGCTGCTTGATTGCTGCTTTGTTGATCTCTCTTTGAGCCTCTTTATTTCTACAGGTACCTAGTAGTTGGATCCCTGTTGAGAGACTTTGCTTGCTCCAAGTTCTTCTCTTCTGTTTTAGTTTTGTTTGCTGTGCTAAAAAATGTACATATATATATTGCAATGAACATCATAGACATCATCTTGGTGAAATTACATAAAGATTTCTACAGTGTGACTTCCAAACAGAATCTTGCTCGAGGACTCCATGCATTTATAAATATACTAGATCTTGTGCAGTTGTACCTAGAAAAGTGGTGGATTTGTGTGTAGTTCATATCCAGCTGCGTAATTGAAATTTCTGCTGGGCTGGAAGTGGGCTTGTTTTAGGAGTAGATGCTGTTTAGCAGTTTAGCAACTTCATATCCCCTTTTAATTAGAGCCCACATAAAAGCAAAATTTTTCTCTTTGATTCGCTTAGTGTGATCTTCTGTAGCTTCATCTACATTGCTGCAAATGTCGTTTTTTCGTTCATTTTACGACTGAGTAATATTCTCTTTTATATGTGTCCTTCTGGAACACTCTTATGTAACAGTGGTAATGATGAGTTTTTGAGTCTGGTTCCTTCTTTTCAGGGAATTCCTCTAATGCAGTGATTGACACGTGGGGACACCAAGGTCAGTGATGGGGTGCTTTCCTGGGGCGGAAAGGGGAGCACTTGTCATTTGTGAAAGCCCCACAGGCGATTTGGAAATGACCCCGACCACACTAAGGCCAGGACCACGTCCATTAGTGTTTAGCCTTTATTGTTTTGTTTTCTTGGAGCCACAGCCGTGGCCTGTGAAATACAGGACCAAAGCTGCATCTGGGACCTACACCAGAGCTCACAGCAACGCTGGATCCTTATCCCACTGAGGGAGGCCAGGGATCGAACCCATATCCTCACAGATACTAGCTTGGTTTGTTACCACTGGGTCACAAATGGGAACTCCAGAAGGTACATGTTGTTAAGCAAATTGTGGGCCCCTCATACCATTGTGTCTTAATCTAAGTTTCACATCAAAATTCTCTTGAGCATTTCCCTGTGTCCCTAAGTTCTCTGACAGGGCGGATTTAAAAGGCAGCTTGCTCATGTCCCAGCCTGTGAACTCACTGTACAGTGCTGACCTGGTTTAAATCGCTCAATTCAGTGGTTCAGTGGCCTTGAAAGTAGAAGAGCTTTCCCATGCATAGGATATACATGAAAAGCTACATCACACCGCCCTGTGCATCACTACTTTGAGTAGCGATGAACCGCAGTATCATCTCTCCTTGTGACAGCCTCACTGTGGTCGGAGGTGTGGCTTTAAAAGCCACGTTATTCAATAACATCTATCTTCAAGGAACACTGAACTCCTGAAGCGTAACCTCTAATGGACTGCTTCCTGGCCTTCGTGTGGTGGGGCCATTTCCGAATCGCCTGTGGGCCTTTGACAAATGACTGGTGCTCCCCCCTCAGCCCCAGGAAACCACCGCCTCCAGGGACATCGGCATCCCCCCTAGGGGATCACCACACTGAAGGCACTCCCTGAAAGAAAGGACCACACTCTAAACTTCTTCATTACTATTTGTACCATACGATAGTTCCTGAGGTAACTTAGATAATGAAATATTCCTCAACCAGAAAAAGGAACCAGCTAAGCCCATGTGCAGCCACATGGCTGAACCTGGAGATGATCTTACTCAGTGACGTAACTCAGAGAAAGACCAAAACCAGATGATATCACTTGCATGTGGAATCTGATGAAAGTGATACAAGTGGATCATCACACTATGGGAAGAACGTCTAAGACAAAGAACCACGTGACATCACCAGTCATGGGGACTGTCATGAAAAATGATAGAGAAGGTCTTCTTCCCAAGACAGAAACAGACTCAATGCTCTCGAAACCAAACTAGGGTCACTAAAGGGGAAACACTTGGGAGGGATACATTGGGAGGTTGGGATTGGCACATATGCACTTGAATATACACAACCGATTGAGTCACAAAGACCCAGTGTACAGCCAATACAGGGGGATGGCCTATATGGGAAAAGCATCTGAAAACAAATGTGCACATGCCTATGGATAACTGACTCCCTTTGTGGCACACCTGAAACTCACACTACATTGCAATAAGTCCACTGGACTCCAAGAACATTGGTTTTTAGAAACTGATACAAATGGATTTATTGACAAAACAGAAGACGACTCACAGATCTCCAGATCAAGCTAATGGCTTCCAATGGGGAAACGCGTCAGGAGGGAGAAATGAGGGGTTTGGGATGAAGATATACACACTACTCTATTTCACCTCGACAGTTATGGTGGGGGGATCCCCTGGGGTGCTGTGGAAATGAATCCTTCTAGCATCCATGAGGATGCGGGTTCGATGCGTGGCCTCACTCAGTGTGTCGGGGATCCAGGATTGCCATGAGCTGTGGTGAACTTCATAGATGTGGCTTGGATCTGGTGTGGCTGGGCCGTGGCCTAGGCTGGCAGCTGTGACTCCTCTTCAGCCCTCAGCCTAGGAACTTCCGTATGCCACAGGTGCAGTCCTAACAAGGAAACACAAACACATACACCCACAGAACTAGCAAGGACATGCTATATAGCACAAGGAACTCTACTCAATGCTGTATAATAAACAATATGGGAAATAATCTAAAAGAATTGATAGAGATGTGTATGTAAACAGAATCCCTGTGCTTAAACCTGAAATTAAGACAACATTGTTATAAATCAACTCTCTTCCAATACCTTTCAGCTGATACAAATGTCAAATTTTAAAAAGATTGTTCTGGAAGTTGTAGCCAGGGTGACGCTAGTCAGGAGTCAGAGCAGTGAGGTCTACCTGTCCTAGAGAGGCACAGACATCAGGGTTCATCTCATGTGTTTCTACAGCTAAGAAAGGCCCCCTCCAGCCCAGCAGCCGATTCAGTTATGCGGCTGGATGCAAACGACACAAATATCCACCAAATGTCTGGGCACAATGTGACACCCTTTCGTAGATTCATAAAGGCGTAGAGTCCTTGAGCAAGACTCTGGTTGGAGCTGACATTGTAGAAGTTTTTTGTAATTTCTCCAGGATGATCTATGATGTTCATGGCCACATTTATTTTCATCACAGCACACGAGACATGAAGGAACAGAAAACAAGCAAAGGGTCTGAAGAGGAGTCAAATTATGAGGTCCTTGTAAACATGAAGACGCTTGAAAAGAGATAGAAAAAGCAGGCATGAAAAGGCAAAAGCAAGGTCTGTCTAGGTGAGCCCTCTCACAGCAGAAAAGCTGACTGGATGCTGAAAGAATGCCTGCACCCGGATCTTTTCTCTCCCCTGCCCAGGAACTCAGGCTCCTGAGTCAATGGGAAAGGGAGCTGCTGGGTAACTTTTCTCTTTCTCTGTAGTTTCTGGGGTCCTTTCAGCTTTCTATCGTGAGCAAGGATTAATTTTTAATGCTGTTGGAAAGAATACCTAAAGAACATGCAAAGAACACGCTGTGTTTTATCAATTACTCTGCAAGCAGAAGCATTCTCCTATTTGTCCACAGAGAGGGCATCATAAGCCCAGTGAACAACGAAAGCAGCTTCCAGTATTGGATCTGCAGTGGAAGCATTCTCCTATTTGTCCACAGGAGGGCAGCATAAGCCCAGGGAAGAGCGAGAACAGCTTCCATCATTGGATCTGCACTGGAAGGCTGTTGTTCAGAGGCTGATGTTGTCTTGCTCCTTGTGCACACTATTCTTGAGCATGTTCCTACTTCAGATAAATGCTTCTATATACATTTTAAAAACCGATACAGAGGAGAAAACCGAAGTCAGCTGTCACCAGGGACAATCTGGCATGGATCTTCCTATTTACACAGGGGCTGAAAAGAGGAAGGTACATGGCTTTCAACAAAGTCTGTGCCCCCAGCCCAAGTATAACCTCATCTACTTTTCACGTCAAATGTCCCTTGAGTGTTGCCCGTTTGCCGTACATTTTCTGACAGGGTGGTGTTTATTTGTTGTCTTTTTAGGGCCGCCCCTGTGACTCATGGACATTCACAGGGTAGGGGTCAAATCAGAGCTGCAGCTGCAGCATACCTGTAGCACCGCCGCAGCACCGAGGGATCCGAACTGTCTGTAACCTATACCGGAGCTCAAGGCAATCCCAGATCCTGAACCCTCTGAGTGGAGACAGGGATCAAACCCACCTCCTCATGCATGCTAGTTAGGTTCATTACCGCTGAAGGAGAATGGAACTCCAAGCATGCATTCCTTTTTATGAATGCCCTGGTGTAGTGCCAGCACCCCTGGATTTTCGCAGTGACTCTCCATGCAGATGCATTCTCCAACATCTCCACAGGAGGGCAGCATAAGCCCAGGGACTAGCAACACATTTTGTAGGTATTGAAGCTGCAGTTGAAGGCTGCGGTTCCGTGGTTGATTTGCACATGCAGCTTGTACAAATTGTGCATGCGATTGTTCATTATTCAGATAAATGACTGCACATACACTGTACAATCTGATACAGAGGAGAACATGCAAGTCCCCTGTCACCAGGGACGATCTGGAATTTCCCTTCCTATTTAAACATGGGTTGAAAGGAGGATGCTCCATGTTTCTAAACAAACAGTGCACCGCCAGTGCAGTTGTTTCCTCATCTACCTTTCACATCGAATGTCTCTTGGGTGGTTCCCTTTTGCCCTATCTTCGCTGATAGGGTGAGTTTTACTTTTCTTTTTTCGTCTTTCTGGTTTTAGGGCCACACCTGTGACATATGGAAGTTGCTAGGATGGGGGTCATATCAGAGCTGCAGCTCCAGCCCTGTACTTCATCCCTATACCGCAGCCCCAGCCACGGGGAATCCGAACTGTGTCTGTTACCTACCCCACAGCTCAAGGCAATTTTGGACCATGAACCCACTGAGTGGGGCCAGGGACTGAACCCACCCCCTCATGCCTGCTAGTCAGGTTCATGACTGCTGAGCCAGAAAAGAACTCCAAGCATGTATTCCTTTGGAATGAGGTTGTGTAGGACCGACATGTAAAGAACACTCCTGGATTCTCTACATTCCTCTCCAGGCAGAAGCGTTCTGCGGTTTGTCCACAGGAGGGCAGCATGAGCACCGTCAATAGCAGGGACAATTACAAGGTACCAGGTTTGAAATTAAGGCTGCTGTTGAGTGGTTGATTTTGACAGACTCCTTGCACAAAGTATTGATGAGATGGTTTATTTTTTCGGGTAGATGACTATATGTTCTTTGTAAAACCTTATACTGAGGAGAAAAGTCATCTATACTGAAGAACGACCTGACATTTACCTTTGCATTTATCCATGTGATGAAAAATGGCAGCTGCATGTTTTTAAACAAAGTGTGCGCCACTCATACACTTGCATCCTAATCTGCCTTTCACATCAAAAGTCTCTTGAGCATTTCCCTGTCTCCCTAAGTTCTCTGACAGGGTGGTTTTCAATGGCAGCCACATGTCCCAGCCTGTGATGTCATTTGACCATTCTCACCTGATCAAAAGAGGGATGAGGACTTGGGAAAGGGAAGCAGCATTTAGGTCCTTGAGTGTAAAGTGTAAGAGTCCTTTGGGTCTGTTTCTTTTGAGGTTTAACTGCTCCTCAAATTATCTTGGGCCTGGGGCCCTCATCCCTGCTAGAGTCTGGTTTTCCCATTTCTTTGGTGTCTGGAGCCCGGGTGGAATCTTGATGGGATGTTTGTGTTACGTCGTCAATTTGGTTTTCTCCCTCCAGTTTCTAGATACTGCCTCACCCTCAGGAGGGAGGAGGGCGGCCCCCAGCAGCCTGATGACAGCCTCCTCCTAACTCAGGGCTGCTCTGCTCTGCTGCGTCTCCCACACGTGCAGGTGGACAGTGCCCTGGTCACTTGGTCCTGTGGGAACCAGGCAGCTGCTCTCAAATCCAGACCCTGCCCCGGCTGCTGCTTTGACTGGAATGCAGTCTGTGCCGCTGACAGACTCTCAGACACAGGAAACAGACCTATGGTCACCAAAGGGCAAGACAAGGGAGGGAATTAGGATTATGGGATGAACAGACACCACGCTTTATATAATAAACAACAAGGATGTGATGCCTGGCACAGAGAGCACTAGTCCGTATCTTACAGTAATCTGAAATGGAAAAGAATTGTAAAAGAATATCAATATATACATATGTGTGTGTGACCGACTACATTGCTGTACACCTGACACTAACAGAGTCCTGTAAATCAGCTACACTTCAGGAAAAAAAAGATACATGTGCTAAACCTGATTGTGGGAGCTCCCGCTGTGGCACATTGGGATTCGGGGCATCTTGTGAGCTCCAGAACTTGGGTTCAGTCCTGGCCAGGCACAGTGGGTTAAGGACCTGGCATTTCCGTGAGCTGTGGTGAAGTCTTCAGATGCGGCTCAGATCTGGATTGGCTGTGCCTGTGGTGCAGGCCCCCAGCTATATCTGCGATTTGAGTTCCACCTTGGAACTTCCATATGCAGCAGGTGTGGCCCTAAAAAGACCCACACAAACACACACAAAAATGTAGCTACCCCTTTTCATCATATATATACAGGAGAAGATAAATGCCAGATTGTCCCTGATTGTAGGTGACCTGTCCATTCTCCTCTCTATCAGTTTGTTCAATGAATAGATGGTCATTTATCTGAAAAATAAACAATCTCATGAGTAATTTGTGCAGGAAGTATGTCAGAATCATCCACTGAAAAGCGGCCTTCAGGTTCCGACCTGATGGCTGAACCTTGAAATTGTTCCTGCTCTTGACGGTGCTCATGCTGCCCTCCTGTGGACAAACCGAAGAATGCTTCTTCCTGGAGAGGAATGTCGAGAATCCAGGCGTGTTCATTTTGGCTGTTGCTGTTTTCACTGCTAAGTCACAGTCCATGGTATCAATGTAGTAGAGTTTAACTCTGCATAGGTCAGAGAATAGTTTGGGTGTGTTCAGCTTTTCGGTGGAGCTAACTTTCCTTTCTCTGGGATCAATGTCCAGGAACCTGTGGGTAACTGTGCCTTAACTCCCCTTCCCCTGTAACCTGCCTTCAGCGATCGAGGTCGTTTTAATTGTGGCTCAGACAGCCTTGCAGGTTCTCCAGGCAGCAGGGAGCCTCAGCAAAAAGGGGTTTGCCTGAGTCGTTGGCCAGGACTCGGAGTCAGCTGTGTCTAGCTAGAGCTGAGCTGCTTAATTCAGGGGGGAGAGGGTCCTGGCCCCTGCAACTGGGCATGCGCGAGGGCCCTTTGGCCCTTGCAGGGCCTGTAGCTTAGTTACGCCTGCGCACGACGAGGGGTCCCACACCTTTTCCCATCATCGCTCCGGTCTCCGCGGTCCCTGTGCTCCAACGGTTCAGAACCCGCTGCTGCTTGATCCGTTACCCCCGTGCCTCTGGGGAGGTGGGTCTGACGCCGGTTTTCCTGTCTCCTGGCTTGGCTGCTTTGGGAGGGACCCCTGTGTTGGCTGCGAACCTCGGCGTCTCAGCGTTTTGCTTTCCTGCGCGTCGTCGGGCAAACCAGCCTGGTTCGGGACCCCCCAGGCTGGGGCTGCTGGGCACACGGTGAGTGTATGGTCAGGTTTTTAAGACCCCGCCAGAGCATCTTCTGCAGGGGCTGTGCCCTTCTCGTTTCCTCCTCCTCATGGTCAGAAGGTCGGGTTTCTCTGCATCCTCCTGAGCACTTGGCGCTGTCAGGGTTTTGTTTTTCATCTCGGCCTTTGTAACAGGTGTGTGTTGGCATGTCCTTGTGGTTTTCCTTTGTGTTTCCCACACGGCCAGTGACGTTGCCGGTCATTCCATGTGTTTGTCATCAGTCTGTCCTCTTGAGTGAAATGTCTCTTGGTGTCGCCTGCCTGCTTCCCGGTTGGACGGTGCGGTTTCCCCTGTTGAGTTGTGAGCGTTTGCTTTCGTTTGGTCTCCCCTGTGGTGAAGGCTTGGGCTTGCCTCCCCAGCCTCCCTCAGCCTCCTTGGTACCCGAGGGAACCCGGATGTCGGTCAAGTCCCCAGCCCTGCAGGGCTGGGCGTGTTTCGGGAAGGGAAAGCCAGCTCCTTCTCTTGCTCTAGGAAGCAACTCCCCATGACGGAAGGTCTGAGCTTCTGCCTCGTTAGGAATGTTCAAAGCAAGTCTGAACACACAGCAAGACCTCACTATCACACAGACCGAGCTTATGGAGGGAGAGACAAGGCTCGTGGTGAGAGAAGAACTGAACAGAACACAAACCATGCACAGTGCCCGATGCCCGTCCTGGGCCCTGTCCGGTCCCACCATCCCCCATTCCCTCGGGACCAGGATGGCCGAGGTGGGCCCTCCCGACCCCCTGGTTCCAGGCGGGCCTCCCAGGGGAGAGGAGAAGGCAGGGCTGTGCTGAGGGCCCTGGCTCCCGCCTGCACCAGAGCTTAGCTCCTGGGAGGACAGCCGGCTTGAGCTGGGCTCTGCTCACTCCTGTCCCATCCCAAACTGCGACGGCTCAGTGTGTGCCTCCTCCTGCAGGCTAAGGGGTCCGCCTGCCAGGGTATGATGGGCACGTCCTGGGTGAGGCACCCGAGCCCTGGAGACACAGACTGCATTGCAGCCAAAGCAGCAGCCAGGACAGGGTCTGGACTTGAGAGCAGCTGCCTGGTTCCCCCAGGGCCACATGACCATGGCGCTGTCCACCTGCATGTGTGGGGGACCCAGCAGAGCAGAGGAGCCCTGAGTTAGGAGGCGGCTGTCATCAGGCTTCTGGGGTCTTCCCTCCTCGCTCCTGAGTGTGATTCTGTATATAGAAACTGGAGAGGGAAAACCAAACGGAGGATGTAACACAACCATCCCATGTATAAAAATGAGCATAAATGGCAGATTGCCCTGGTCATAGGTGACTTGTGTTTTCTCCTATATATCAATTTTTGCAATGGCCATATAGTTATTTTTCTGGGAAATAATCTAATGAATGATTTGGGCAAACAGCATGTCAGCATCAACCACTGAACAGCAGCCTTCAATTTCAGACCCAACACCTTGAAAAGCTTGGTCCTGCTAATTGACTGTGCGTATGCTGCCCTCCTGTGGAGAAATAGAAGAATGCGCCTGCCTGTAGAGTAATGTGTAAAATCCAGGCGTGTTCTTTACATGTGGATACTGCACAACTTCATTTAAAAGAAGACATGCTCATTATAGAAAACTAAAAGGATCCCAAAAATATAAAGAGAGAACAGAGTCACCCATAGTCTCACTTTACCATTGGCTCAGGAGCCTGAGTTTCTGGGCAGGGGAGATTCATGATCAGGGTGCAGTGGTTCTTTCAGCAGTAAGTCAACTTTTCTGCTCTTTGAGTGCTAACCTAGAACTTGGTTGTGCTACTTGATTCCTGCTTTGTTATCTCTCTTCAAGCCTCTTCATTTTTACAAGTGCCTCGTAATTGATCCCCATTCAGAGACTTAGCTTGCTTCATGTTCTTTCTTTTTTGTTTTTGTATTGTTTGCTGTGCTAAAAACAACAACAAAAATAAAATATTGCAGTGAACATCGTGTATGTGATCTTGGTGAAATGACATAAATATTTCTACAGTGTAAATTCCAAACAGCTTCTTGCTCCAGGACTCCATGCATTGGTAAATGTACTAGATATTGTCATATTGACCTAGAAAGGAGGTTGATTTTTGTTTATTTAGCATCCAGCTGCGTAACTGATTTTCTGCTGAGCTAGAAGTGGCCTTTTTCAGGTGTAGAAGTAATTTGGTTGAACGCTAATTTCTGTGCCTCTCTAGGATAATTATACCTATTTTCCTCTGACTTTTTACTTGGGTCGCCCTGGCTGGAACTTCTAAAACAGTCCCTTTTTATTCATTTTTTTAATTTTTAATTTTCATCTATGTTTATTGGAATAGAGTTGATTTATAATAATGTTGTCTTTCAGATGTAGAGCACCGTGATTCCCTGGAAATATACACACATATATTATTTTTAGATTTTTTTTCCCCACATAGAGTATTACACAATATTGACTAGAGTTCCTCATGGTATATAGAAGGTCTTTGTTAGTTAGCTCTTTTGCATCCAGTAGCGTCTTTATGTAAATCTCAAACTCCTCGTTTGTCCCTCCCACCACTGTTCCCCTTCTGTAACCTTTAGTTTGTGTTAGAGATCTGTGAGTCTGTTTCTGTTTTGTAAATAAGATCTTTTGCATCAGTTCTTAAAAATCAGTGTGATAGGGGAGTTCCTATAGTGGCGCAGCGGAAACAAATCTGACTAGGAAGCATGAGATTGCGGGTTTGATCCCTGGTCTTGCTCCATGGGTTAAGGATCTGGTGTTGTCGTGAGCAGTGGTGTAAGTGGTGTAGGTTGCAGACGCAGCTCGGATCCCGTGTTGCTGTGGCCGTGGCGTAGGCCGGCAGCAGCAGCTCCGATTGGACCCCTAGCCTGGGAACCTCCATGAGGTGCGGGTGTGGCCCTAAGAGAGACAAAAGACAAAAAAAAAAAAAAAAAAATCCATGTGATGGGAGTGGAGTTGACTTACAATGTTGTTAGTTTCAGGTGGGCAACAAAGTGCGTCAGATATACACATGCATAGACACATTTGTTTTCAGATTCTTTTCCCTGCAGGCCATCCCTGTGTATTGGGTAGAGTTCCCCGTGCTGTACAGTAGGCCTTTGGTTTTCTTTTTAGGGCCAGTGGTTTAATTAGAGCTAGAGTTGCCAGCCTACACCACAGCCAGAGCAACACAGGATCTGACCCTCATCTGTGGCATACGCCACAGCTCACAGCAGTATCGGATCCCTGACCCACCAAGTGAGCCCAGGGATCACACTCACATTCTCATGGATAAGTAGTCAGATTTGTGTCCACTGCAGCACCATGGGAACTCTGGTCTTTGTTCCTTAGCGATTGTGTATATGCCGGTCCCAACCTCCCAATTTATCCCTCGCCCCAACATTTCCCCTTTGGTAACCCTAATTTTCCTTTCAATATCTTTCAGTCTGTTTCTGTTTCCTGAATAAGTTATTTTGTATCATTTTTATTAGAGTCCACATGTTAGTGATCTCCTGTGGTATTTGTCTTTCTCTGACTTCACTTAGTATGATCATCTGTAGGTTCATCCATATTGCTGCAAATGGCATGATTTTGTTCTTTTTTCTGGCTGAGTAATACTCCCTTGTATAACGTACTTCAGCAACAATCTTTCATATCAGTGGTAATGATGAGCTTCTGAGTCTGGTTCCTTCTTTTCAGGGAATTCCTCTAGTGCAGTGATTCCCTAGTGGGGACTGCAGGGTCCACGGAGGGGGTATTTTGCTGGGGCCAAGGCAGGAGCATCTGTCATTTGTTAAAGCCCCACCACACTAAGGCCAGGATAAACTCCATTAGTGTTTTACTCCTAAAGAGGCAAGTGTTCCTTGAAGGTAGATGTGATTGAATAAAGTGGCTTGGAAAGCCACGCCTCCTACCACAAGGAGGCCAAGAGGAAACGGACTCCTTCATCAGCGGCTGGATTCTTAACGGTGATTCAGGAGGGCGAGTCAGCAGTAGCCAGTGGATCTGAAGGGGATCAGCCTTTCTAACCTGTGCTCTTCTCCCACAATCCTCAACTCCTCATTTTTTTCTCTAGATTCAGCCTCTAGAGAAAGAAACAAACAGCCCCATCGCAAGAGCAGCAATTCTCAATTCATGGAAACCACCCAAATGCTAATCAATGAAATAAATGTCTTAGTAAATCTGTACAAAATGTTGATAATTTCTAGCTTGAAATTATAATATCTTAGAGCAATTACCATTAACTGGGTCTCAATCCACAGGGGTAAATCCCAATCAGAACGTTAAGTGACATCTATCAAAGTTGACTAGTGATGGATTGGGTGAGATGATGTGGTTTTCCATGTATATTTTATATGTGGGAAAATCTTTTATGCTTTAAAGACAGTATAAACCACCTAAATGACCAATTTCAATCAGGTAAGCACAGTCCAGTGAGTTCAGAGGCTGGGGCACGTGTCTGCCTCTAAAGTCTGCCCTGGGGAGTTCCCGTCGTGGCGCAGTGGTTAACGAATCCAACTAGGAACCATAAGGTTGCCGGTTCGATCCCTGCCCTTGCTCAGTGGGTTAATGATCCAGCGTTGCCCTGAGCTGTGGTGTAGGTCGCAGATGCGGCTCGGATCCCACGTTGCTGTGGCTCTGGCGTAGGCTGGTGGCTACAGCTTCGATTAGACCCCTAGCCTGGGAACCTCCCATATGCTGCGGGGAGCAGCCCAAGAAATGGCGATAAGACAAAAATAAATAAATAAATAAAATGAAATAAATAAAATCTGCCCTGGCAGAGAACTTATGGAAACAGGGAAATGCTCAAAAGACACTGAGGTGAAAGGTGGTTTAGAAACAATTGTATGAGGGGCTCATGCTTTGTTTAAAGTCATGTAGCTCCTGGAGTTCCCATTGTGGCTCCTCAGCGGTAACAAACCCAACTAGTATCCATGAGGATGTCGGTTCAATTGCTGGCCTCACTTGGTGGGATAAAGAACTGGCATTGCCGTGAGCTGTGGTGTAGGTTGCAGATGGGACTTGGATCCTGCATTACTGTGGCTGTGGCTGTGGCTGTGGCTGTGGCATAGGACGGCAGCTACACCTCTGATTCAGCCCCTAGCCTGGGAAATTCCATAATCCTTGGGTGCCGCCCTAGAAAGACACACACATGCGCATGCACACACCCACAGTGTATCTTCCTATTTTTATCCCATGTATAAATGTGAAATAAATGCCAGAGTGTCCCTGATTATAGGTGACTTGTGTACATCAGTTTTCACAATAAATATAGTATTTTTTCAAAAAATGAACAATCTAGTGAATAATTTGTGTAACCATTTCCGTCAAAATAAACCACAGAACTTTCAGCAGCCTTCAACTTCAGACCCAGTACCTTGCTGCTGTTCCTGCTGACTGTGCTTATGCTGCCCTCCTGTGCACAAACAGAAGAATGTTTCTGCATGGAGAGGAATTTATAAAATCCGGGCGTGTTCTTTTCATGTTGGTCCTACACAATGGCATTAAAAGGGAATCCACGCTCATGACAGAAAACTGAAGGGACCCCGAAAAACACAAAGAAAAAAGGTACCCATGTTCCCACGTTACCACTGGCTCAGGCACCTGAGTTCCTGGTCAGGAGAGATAAAAATCAGGGTGCAGTCATTCTTTCAGCAGTAAGTCCACTTTTCTGCAGTTTGAGTGCTAACCTAGAACTTGGTTGTGCTACTTAATTCCTGCTTTGTTTATCTCTCTTTGAGTCTCTTTTTATATATATATATAGTATTTATGGCCACAGCATGTAGAGGCATGACATGGGATTTCAGGTCCCCAATCGGGATTGAACCCCAGGATGCAGCGGTGAAAGTGCTGAGCCCCAACCACTAGACCACCAAGGAACTCCCACTTCAAGCCTCTTTATTTTTTACAAGGACCAAGTAATTTGACTCCTGTTCAGAGACTTTGCTTGCTTCAAGTTCTTTTTGTTTTGTTTTGTTTGCTGTGCTAAAAAAAAAAAAAAAAAAAAAAAAAGTTGCAGTGAACATCATATATATCATCTTGTGACATTACGTAAGTGTTTCTACAATTCAACGTCCAGAGTCCTGCTCAAGGACCCATGCAGGTAATAATGTACTAGCTATTGTCAAATTGTCCTTCAGAAACGGGCATCTCTTGATGCTTTTACAACAGTGCACAGGCACTCATTCTCCAATCCCTGATTCTCACATTGGAGGATGAATTCGGAATCATTCACCTTGTGGAATGGCCTTTTGGCCATTTCCCAAGTAAGAAATCCCCTTGATGATGGCTTTGGTTTGCCTTTCTTTGATTACCAGTGAGGTTCCACCTTTCCCTGTGTTTGTTGGTAGTGTTTGTCTCTTCGTAACTTTGCTTACATCATCCTTCTTCTATTGGGTTTGTCAACTTGTTTTAACTTTAGATTTTGAGCCCTGCATGGATTAGGTAATTTGGCCCTCTGTCATGTATGTTGCACATTTCTCAATTGCCGTTTTATAATCTTTGTTTCTTGATTTTAAATTTTTGGCCATGACTGTACTTGATTACACAGAAGAAGTTGAAAATTGTCCCTTTTTAGCATTTGGAGAAAGGTCCCTTGAAATGAGAAACTTAGATGACCCAGAGAAACTCGGAAGACAGAGAGCCTGGTTGAATGATGGGGGGAGGGGTTAGCACAGTGATGGGCCAAGTTGCAGATGGGGCTGCTAACTGGGAGCAGAACACATGAGTCAGCCTGAGGTTTGGTCATCCCTGGGAAGCCAAGGGGACACATCTCTAGAGGTATGTTGAGAATACTCCAGGGTCCCAGCAGGTGCTCAAGGCCAAGGTGAGGAGAGGGGTGCACAGGTGGGGAGATGCTGCTGCCCAGATGCTTCCTGCCCAGGCCAGAGGGCAGCTGATGCTACTTCTATTATGGAAATTGTAGGAAGTGGATCCTGGAAACGAGACGGTGGTCAGTGTGTGGAGAATGAAAAACTCAAAACCCCATTTAATTTCACCCAAGTGAATACTGTAGCCTATTTCTATTACATCTTTTTTTCAGCTCGTATTTTTTTTCTTTTTTTTTTTTTTCTTTTGGAGCTGCACCTGTGGCATATGAGGTTCTCAGGCTAGGGGTTCAATTGGAGCTGCAGCTGCCGGTCTATGCCACAGCGCCAGCAACACCAGATCCGAGCCACGTCTGTGACCTACACCACAGCTCACAGCAACGCCAGATTCTTAACCCACTGAGCAAGGCCAGGGATCAAACCTGCAATCTCATGATTCCTAGTTGGATTTGTTTCCACTGTGCCACGACGGGAACTTCCAGCTCGTAGTTTAAACGTTGGAATTACACTTCAGATGCATTTTGGGTTTTGTTATTCTTTGCTCTGTGTTTTCCCCAACATTTGATTCCAACAATCTCCAGACATTCAACAAGGTTGAAAAGATGTTACAGCCAAACCACCAAGACTCTGCCATAACCATGTGACACTTTTTCCTTTTCACATATCTATCAATTTGTCCATCCCTCTCTCCATCCGTCAGTCCATCCTGGCCCTTGATGCCTTTTGTGATAAACTGCATACATCAGCAGGCGTCTCCTTGTGTATTTCAGCAAGCTCGCCCTCAACCTGCCAGCTGTGTTACTTACAGAGGTTCTCTTTTGTATATGAACAGTACACACAGTGAAACGCACCAATCTTGATATGTTTTTTACATTTGCTGTTTTACCGTAAGCACTGTGCTTCGAATCTCAGGAAACCAACCCAGAAAGCTCAAAGAATTTGTGAATTGGAGCCTCCCTGCCCGGGAAGATGGACTGTGTCCATCTCTTGTTTTTGGCTCTTAGGAAATTGGGGGGTTTCCTCAGACAGGTCCCTGCCCTTTTCATATGGAGCTCACTGCCAGGGAGTGGAGAGCTGGCTGCTTTTATGCTGGGACTGTGTTTGGATTCTCATTGCTCCGTCCCTACTGTAGGTACAAGAGAGGTGGTGGATTTGTGGGTAGTTAGTATCCAGCTGCGTGACCGAACTCTCTTCCGGGGTGGAAGTGCCCCCTTTTTAGGAATAGAGGCAATTTAGCTAACCACTGATTCCTGTGCCTCTCTAGGATAATTTTGCCTCTTTTCTCTGACTCCCAACTTATGTCACCCTGGCTAGAAGTTCTAGAACAATCTTTCTTTTAATTAAAAAAAATTTTTTTGGTCCTCTGTCATTTTAAGGCCACTCCCATGGCATCTGGAGATTCCCAGGCTAGGGGTCAAATCAGAGCTGGAGGTGCCGGCCTACACCACAGCCACAGCAATGCCAGATCCCAGCCACGTCTTCAACCTACACCACAACTCACAGTAACGCTGGATCCTTAACCCACTGAGTGAGGCCAGCGATCGATCCCACATCTCATGGATTCTAGTCGGGCTCATTAACCACTGAGCCATGACGGAAACTCCTACGTTTAAATTTTTATTTTTTCAACTTTATTGAAATAGAGTTGATTCATTATGTGTTGTCTTAGTTTCAGGGGTACAGCACAGGGATTCACTTTCCATATACATTTATATCCATTCTTCTTAGATTCTTTTCCCATATAATTTGTTACAGAATATGGAGTAGCATTCATTTTGCTCTTCAGTAGGTCCTTGTTAGTTATCTATTTTATATATAGTAGTGTGTTTATGTTAATCCCAGACTCCTAACTTATCCCTGACCCCCTATTTTACCTTTGGTCACCATGAGTTTAATTTTGAGATCCGTGAGTCTGTTTCTGTTTTGCGAATACGTTCTTTTGTATCATTTTTTAAAAAGCAAAGTTACTGGTGTATGGTTGACTTACCGTGTTGAGTTAGTTTCAGCTGTAGAGCAAAGTGAGTCAGTTAGCCACATCCATACATCCATTCCTTTGCAGATTCTTTCCCATATAGGCCATCCCAGAGGACTGAGTAGATTCCCTGTGCTGTTCAGTAGGTCTTTGTTACTTATCGATTCTGTATATGGTACAGTGTGTGTGCCAGTCCCAGCCTCCCTGTTTATTCCTCCCCTGTCGTTTCCCCTTTCGTAACCTTAAGTTTGCTTTAGAAGTTTTGAGTCCGTTTCAATTTTGTGAATAAGTTTTTTTGTCTCCTTTTGAAATTGGAGTCCATGTATTAGTGGCCTCATGTGGTGTTTGTCTTACTTCTCTTCATATGATCATTTTATTTGTCACATTTTTTATGAGGCTCCACATGAAAGTGATATGGTATGGTTTTTGTCTATCTCTGACTTGCTTCCCTTAGTATGATCATCTCTAGGTTCATCCATCTTGCTGTAAATGGCTGTATTTCTGTCTTTTTTGTGGCTGAATCATATTCCATTGTGTATGTGTACTTCCGGAAAAATCTTACATAACTATGGTAATGATGAGTTTTTGAGTCTAGTTTCTTCTTTTCTGGGAATTCCTCTAATGCAGTGATGCACTACTGAGGACTCCAAGGTCATTGGAGGGGGTGGTTTCCTGGGCCTGGCGGTGGGGAGCCCTTGTCATTTGTTAAAGCCCAACAAGGGATTCGGAAATCCCCCTGAGGCCAGGAAAGACTACATTAGTGTTCCCCCCTATTTTTTTGTCCTTTTAGGATCACGTGTGTGGCCTATGGAGGTTCCCAGGCTAGGGGTCAAAACAGAGCTGTAGCTGCCAGCCAATTCCATAGCCACAGCAACACCAGAATCGAGCCATGTCTGTACCCTACACCACAGCTACAGTAACACTAGAAACATAACCCAGTAAGCAAGGTCAGGAATCAAACCCGCATCCTTATGGATACCAGTTGGGTTTGCAACCACTGAGCTGCAACACAATGCCCCCTAGTGTTTTACTACTAAACAGTTAAGTGCTCATTTAAGATAGATTTCTTTTTTAAAATATTTATTAGTATAATTGACTTGTATTGTTCTGTGAATTTCTGTTGTACAGCAAAGTGACCCAGTCATACAAATGTATACACTCTTTCCCTCATATTATCTTCCATCATGTTCTGTCACAAGTGATTGGATAGAGTTCCCTGGGCTATACAGCAGGACCTCGTGGCTTATCCATTCTAAATGTCATGTTTGCATCTATTAACCCCAATCTCCCGTTCCATCGCACCCCCTTGCCCCTCCCCCCTGGCAACCACTAGTCTGTTCCCCATGTCTGTGAGTCTCTTTCTGTGGTACAGATAGGTTCATCTGTGCCATATTATGGATTCCACACATAAGTGATATCATACGGTATTTGTGTTGCTCTTTCTGACTGACTTCACTTAGTATGAGACTCTCTAGGTCCATCCATGCTGCTGCCAATGGCATTATTTGGCTTTTTTATGGCTGAGTAGTATTCCATTGTGTGAGTGTGTGTTCTACTTCTCCTTAATCCATTCATCTGTCAGTGGACATTTAGGTTGTTTCCATGTCTTGGCTATTGAGAATAGGGCTGCAATGAACGTAGGGTTGCATGTATCTTTTTGAATGAAAGATTTGTCCGGATACATGCCCAGGAGTGGGACTGCTCAATGATGTGGTAATTCTATATTTTGTTTTCTGAGGAACGTCCATACTGTTTTCCGTAGTGGTTGTACCAATTCACATTCCCACCAACAGTGTAGGAATTTTCCCTTTTCCCCTTCCACAGCATTTGCTATTTGTGGACTTCTTAATGATGGCCATTCTGACTGGTGTGAGGTGGTACCTCATTGTAGTTGTGATGTGCATTTCTCTAATAATTTGTAATGTGCCTGCTGGCCATCCATGTGTCTTTTTTGGAGAAATGTCTGTTTAGGTCTTCTGCCCATTTTTCTTGTGCTGCTTATTTATTTTTTGCTATTGAGTTATATGGGTTGTTTGTATATTTTGGAAGTTAAGCCCATGTTGGTTGCATCATTTGCAACTATTTTCTTCCATTTGGTAGGTTGTCTTTTTGGTTTTTTAATGGTTTCCTTTGCTGTACGAAAGCTTGTAACTTTGATTAGGTCTCAATTGTTTATGTTCGTTTTTATTTCTCTTGCCTTGGGAGAGTGACTTGCAAAACGTGTGTAACATTTGCATAGTCGATGTCAGAGAATGTTTTGCCTATGTTCTCATCTAGAAGTTTTATGGTGTCTTGTCTTATGGCTAAGTCTTTAGGCCATTTTGAGTTTATTTTGGGGCATGGTGTGTGGGTGAGTTCTAGTTGCATTGGTTTTCACTCGGGTGTCCAGTTTTGCCAGGACTACTTGCTACACGACTTTTTCCAGTTTGATAGCCTTGCCTCCTTTGTCAAAGATGCATTGACTGTAGATGTCTGGGTTTTTGTCTGGGCTCTGTGTTCTCTTCCACTGGTCCCTGTCTGTTTTCATACCAGGACCACAGTGCCTTGATCACTGTAGCTTTGTGACGTTGTCTTAAGTCTGGAAGAGTTATGCCTCCTGCTTATGTTTTTGTCCTCAGGATTGCTTTGGCAGTTCTGGGTCATTTATTGTTCTATATACATTTTTGGATTATTTGTTCTAGTTCTGTGAAAAAAATCACAGGTAATTTGATAGGGATCACATTGCATCTCTAGATTGCTTTGGGTAGTATGGCCATTTCAATGATATTAATTCTTCCAATCCAGGAGCATGGGATTTTTTTTCTCTTTCTTTGAATCCTCTTCATTTCCTTGATTAATGTTTTATAGCTCTTGGCATATAAGTCTTTTACCTCCTTGGTCATATTTTTTTCCCTAGATATTTAACTCTTGGCGTGCACCTTTTTTTAATGGCCACACCTATAGCATATGGAAGTCCCGAGGCTAGGGGTCGAACTGGAGCTGCACCTGCCGGCCTCCACCACAGCCACAGCAACATCAAATCTGAGCCGCATCTGCGACCTTCACCTCAGTTCATGCAGTGCTGGATCCTTTAACCCACTGTGCAAGGCCAGGGATCAAACCCACATCCTCATGGATACTAGTTGGGTTCTTGATCCACTGAACCCCGACAAGAACTCCAGGGGTGATTTTAAAAGGTATTTTTTTTCTATATTCCTTTGCTAATATTTTATTGTTAATATACAGAAATGCAACCACTTTCTGACTGTTAATCTTGTATCCTGCTGCTCTGTTGAATTGGTTGATTAGTTTGAGTAGTTTTTGTGTGGTGTCCTTAGGGTTTTCTGTATATAGCATCATGTCCTCTCCATAGAGTGACAGTGTTACCTTTACTCTTCCCGTTTGGATCCCTTTTATTTCTTTTGTTTGTCTGACTGCTGTGGTTAGGACTTCCCCTACTATGGTGAATAAAAGCGGTGAGAGTGGGCATTCTTGGCTTGTTGCAGAATTTAGCAGGAAGGCTTTCATTTTTCCTCTGTTGAGGAATATTATTGGCTGTGGGTTTGTCATAAATGGCATTTATTATGTTCAGATATGTTGCCTCTGTACCCACTTTGGTCGGAATTTTTATTATGAATGGATTTTGGATTATGTCCAATGCTTTTTCTGCATCTATTGAGATTATGTGGTTTTTACTTTTGTTTTTGTTGTAGTGGTGTATGACATTGATTGATGTTAAACTATTGAGGTTGAAGATGTTCAACCATGTTTATGAAATTGGGGCGAATCCCACTTGGTCGTGGTGCATGATCTTTTTAATGTATTGTTGCCTTTGGTTAGCTAAGATTTTGGTGAGAATTTTTGTGTCTATATTCATCAAAGATATTGGTCTCTAATGTTCCTTTTTGGTAGTATATTTCTCTGGTTTTGGTTTGGGTGATGGTGGCTCCATAGAATGTCTCTGGGAGTGTTCCTTCTTCAGTCTTTCATTTGAGGAGTTTAAGAAGGATGGGGAGTTTCTTTGTATGTTTGGTAGAACTGGCCTGTGAAGCCTTCTGGTCTGGGACTTTGATTTGTAGTGAGTGTCTGTATTACATCCTCAATTTTATTTCTCGTGATGGTCTGTTCAAATGATCTATTTCTTCTTGATTCAGTTTTGGTGGGCGGTGTGTCTCTAGAAAGTTGTCCATTTCTTCTAGGTTGTAAATTTGCTGACATAGAATTGTTTGCAGTATTCTCTTACAGTTTTTTTGTATTTCTGCAGTATCCATTGATGTTTCTCCTTTTTCATGTCTTATTTTATTTGGGTTTTCTCTCTCTTCTTCTGGTGAGTCCAGCTAGAGGTCTGTCAACTTTCTTTACTTCTCAAAGAAACAGCTCTTGATTTTATTGATTTTTTTCTCTTGTTTTTCGAATCTCTGTTTTATTGATTTCCTCTCTGATCTTTATGATTTTCTTCCTTCTGCTGACTTTAGGTGTTGTTTGTTCTTCTTTTTCTAATTCTTTTAGGTGGTCGATTACGTTTTTGATTTGAGATTTTTTGTGAACTTCCCTCTAGAAATGCTTTTGCTGTGACCCACAGGTTTTCAATGGCTGTGTTTTCATTGCCATTTGTCTTGAGGGATTTTTTAATTTCCATTTTGATTTCCTCATTCACCCCTTGGTTTCTTATTTATTTTATTTTATCATTCTTATTTTGTATTTTTAGGGGCGTACGTATTACAAATGGAAGTTCCATGGCTAGGGGGTCTAATCGGAGCTGTGGTTGCTGACCTACGCCACAGCCACAGCTACTCAGGATCCCAGCCAGGTCTGAAATGTGCACCATAGCTCACGGCCATGACAGATCCTCAACCCACTGAGTGAGGCCAGGGATCAAACCCGCATCCTCATGGATACTAGTCGGATTTATTCTCACTGAACCATGAAGAGAACTCCCCCCACTGGTTTTCTGGTAGCATGTGAAGTAGTCTCTATGTAGTCAGTTTTTTCTCATTTCTTTTTCTTTTTTTTTTTGTGATGGATTTCTAGTGTCATGCCATTGTGGTAAGGGAAGGTGCTTGAAATAATTTCTATACTCTTCAGTTTGTCGAGGTTCGTTTTGTGCCCCAGTATATGGTCAAGTCTCGAGAATGTACCACATGCACTTGAGAAGAATGTACAGTCTGGTTTTTTTTGGATGTAATGCCTGAATATATCAGTTAAGTCTAACTGTTCTATTGTGTCATTAAGGATTTCTGTTGCCCACTGATTTTCTGTCTATAGGATCAGTCCATTGATGTGAGTGAGGTGTACAAATCTCCTACTATTATTGTATCCCCATCAATTTCTCCTTTTATGTCTGTTAGTATTTGTCGTATGTATTTAGATGCTCCTATATTAGGGGCATATATATTGACGAGTGTAATAACCTCTTCTTGAATGGATCCTTTCATCATTAAATAGTGTCCTTCTTTGTCTTTCTTTATGGCCTTTGTTTTAAAGTCTGCTTTGTCTGATATGAGTATTGCAACTCTTGCTTTCCTGTCTTTTCCTTTCACATGAAGTAGCATTTTTCATCCCCTCCCTTTCTATTTATATGTGTCCCTTTCCTAAGGTGGGTCTCCTATAGGCAGCACATTGTGGGCTCTTGTTTTTTTTATCCAGTCTGTGACTCTGTGTCTTTTGATGGAAACATGGAGTCCATTGACATTTAAGGTAATTATTGATAAATATGTGTTTATTGCCATTTTAATCCTTGTTTTCCAGTTGATTCCATGTTTCTCCTTTGTTCCTTTCTTCATTTGGTTTAATGATTTGCTTTTATTTTATGCTCGTGTCCTCTTCTTTGTATTTTTAATTTCTTTTCTATGCATTTTTAAATTTTTTAATGATTTTCCCCCATTATAGCTGGTTTTCAGTGTTCTGCCAGCTTTCTACTCTACAGCAAGGTGATCCAGTCACACATACATATATACGTTCTTTTCTCTCACATTATCGTGCTTCATCATGAATGACTAGATAATAGTTCCCAGTGCTCTACAGCAGGATCTCATTGCTTACCCATTCCAAAGGCAATAGTTTGCATCTGTTAAACCCAGATTCCCACTCCCTTCCCCTTCCCCTTCCCCTTCCTCTCAGCAACCACAAGCCTGTTCTCCAGGTCCATGAGTTACTTTTCAGTGGAAAGGTTCATTTGTCCTGTATATTAGATTGCAGATATAAGTGATATCATGTGGTATTTCTCTATCTCTTTCTGACTTACTTCCCTTAGTATCACAGTCTCTAGTTCCATCCATGTTGCTGCAGATAGCATTATTTTGTTCTGTTTTATGGCTGAGTAGTATTCCAGTGTGTATATATACCACATCTTCCTAATCCATTCATCTGTCGATGGACATTTATGTTGTTTCCATGTCTTGGCTATTGTGAATAGTGCTGCAGTGAACATACGGGTGTTTGTCTTTTTCAAGGAAAGATTTGTCTGTATATATGCCCAAGAGTGTGATTGATGGGTCATGTGGTAGTTCTATATTTAGTTTCCTAAGGTACCTCCATACTGTTTTCCATAGTGGAATGTACCAATTTTCATTGCCACCAACAGTGCAGGAGGGTTCCCTTTTCTCCACACCCTCTACAGTGTTTGTTATCTGTGGACTTCTTAATGATGGCCATTCCGACGGGTGTGAGGTGGTACCTCCTCGTAGTTTTGATTTGCATTTCTCTAACAATCAGTGATGTTGAGCATTTTTTCATGTGCTTGTTGGCCATCTGTCTATCTTCTTTGGAGAAATGTCTGTTCAGGCGTTTTGCCCATTTTTCCTTTGGGTTGCTGGCTTTTTTGCTGTTGAGTTGTGTAAGTTGTTTGTATATTTTAGAGATTAAGCCCTTGTCCATTACATCGATTGAAACTATTTTCTCCCTTTCTGTAAGTTGTCTTTTTTTTTTTTTTTTTTTTTTTTTACGGTTTCCGTTGGTGTGGAAAAGCTTGTCAGTTTGACTAGGTGCCATTGGTTTATTGTTGCTTCTATTTCTGTTGCCTTGGGAGACTGACCTGAGAAAACATTTGTAAGGTTGATGTCAGAGAATGTTTTGCTTATGTTCTCTTCTAGGAGTTTGGTGGTGTCTTGTCTTACCTTTAAGTCGTTAAGCCATTTTGAGATTATTTTTGTGTGTGGTGTGAGGGTGTGTCCCAGTTTCATTGATTTACACGCGGCTCTCCAGGTTTCCCAGCACCACTTGCTGTAAAGACTCTCTTTTTCCCATTTTATATTCTTGCCCCTTTGTCCAAGATTGACTGTAGGTGTCTGAGTTTATTTCTGGGTTGTCTATTCTGTTCTATTGGTCTGTCTGTCTGTCTGTTTTGATACCAGTACCACACTGTGTTGATTACTGCGGCTTTTTCATATTGCCTGAAGTCTGGGAGAGTCATGCCTCCTGCTTGGTTTTTCTTCCTCAGGATTGCTTTGGCAATTCTGGGTCTTACGTGGTTCCCTATAAATTTTTGGTTTGTTCTAGTTCTGTGAAAAATGTCATGGGTAATTTGATTGGGATTGCATTCAATCTGTAGATTGCTTTGGGTAGTATGGCCATTTTTACAATAGTAATTTTTCCAGCCCAGGAGCATGGACTGTCTTCCCATTTCTTTACATCTTCTTTAATTTCCTTGATTTAACGTTTTATAGTTATCAGCGTATAAGTCTTTCACCTCCTTGGTCAGGTGTATTCCCAGGTATTTGATTTTTGGGGGTGCAATATGAAAAGGTATTGTATTTTTGTATTCCTTTTCTGATATTTCATTGTGAGCATACAGAAATGTGGCTGTTTTCTGAATGTTAATCTTATATCCGGCTACTTTGCTGAATTTGTTGATCAGTTTGAGGAGTTTTGGGGTTGAGTCCTTAGGGTTTTCTCTATATAGTATCATGCCATCTGCCTACAGTGACAGTTTTACCTCTTCGCTTCCAATTTGGATACCTTTCATTTCTTTCCTTCATCTGATTGCTATGAGGAGGACGTCCAGTGCTATGTTGAATAAAAGTGGTGGAGTGGGCATTCTTGTCTTGTTCTAGATTTTAGCGGTTAGGCTTTCAGCTTTTCTCCATTGATGATTATATTTGCTGTGGGTTTGTCGTAAATGGCTTTTATTATATTATGGTATGTTCCCTCTACACCCACTTTGGTAAGAGGTTTTTTTATCATGAATGGATGTTGGACTTTGTCAAATGCTTTTTCACTATTGAGGTGATCGTGTGGTTTTTGACTTTTCGTTGCTAATGTGGTGTATGACATTGATTCATTTGTCCATGCTGAACCACCCTTGTGCACATGGGATAAATCCCACTTGGTCATGGTGTATGATCTTTTTTATATGTTGTTGGATTCAGTTGGCTACAATTTTGTGAAGAATTTCTGTGTCGATATGCATCAAAGATACTGGCCTATAGTTTTCTTTTGTGGTAGTACCTTTGTCTGCTTTTGGTATGAGGGTGATGATGGCATCCTAGAATATCTTTGGGAGTGTTCCTCATTCTTCCATTCTCCTTAAACGTTTCCAAAAGTTCCTCTTTGTATGTTTGGTAGAATTCACCTGTGAAGCCGTCTGGTCCTGGACTTTTATTTGTAGGGAGTGTTTTTATGACATACTCAATTTCATTTCTAGTGATGGGTCTGTTCAGTTGATCTTTTTCTTCTTGATTCAGTTTTGGCAGGCTGTATGTCTCTACAAAGTTGTCCATTTCTTCTAGGTTGTCAAATTTGTTGGCATATAAACGTTCATGGTATTCTCTTACGGATTTCTGTATTTCTGCCGTGTCCGTGGTGATTTCTCCTTTTTCATTTCTTATTTTGTTTATTTGGGTTTTTTTCTCTCCCCTTCTTGGTAGTTGTGGCCTTTTCTTTTCAGCCTAGATAAGCTCCTTTACCCTTTGTTGGAAAGCTGGTTTGGTGGTGCTGAATTCTTTTAGCTTTAGCTTATCTGTAAAGCTTTTGATTTCTCCATCATATCTGAATACGAGCCTTGATTAGTATTCTTGGTTCTAGGTTTTTCCCCTTCATCCCTTTAAATATGTCTTGTTCCTCCCTTTTAGCTTGGAGAGTTTCTACTGACACATCAGCTGTTATCCTTATGGGGATTCCATTGTATGTTTTTTGTTGCTTTTCATGTTTTTTCTTTGTATTGAATTTTTGTCCATTTGATTCGTATGTGTTTCTCCTTGGGTTTTCCCTGTATGGGATTCTCTGTGCTTCCTGAGTTTGAGTGAGTGATTCCTTTCCCATATTAGGGATGTTTTTGACTATAATCTCTTCAAATACTTTCTCTGGCCTTTCCTTCTCTCTTGTCCTGCTGGGTCTCCTGTGATGCAGATGTTGGTACACTGAATGTTGTCCCAGAGATCTCTTATATGCAACTCGGGGTTTTTCATTCTCTTGTCTTTATTCTTTTCTGTGGCAGTGATTTTCACCACTCTGTCTTCCACCTCACTTATTCATTCTTCTACCTCTGTTACCCTGTTACTGATTCCTACTAGTGTATTTTTCATTTTAGGTATCCTGCTCTTCATCCTAATTTGCTTGTTCCTTAAATCTTCTAGCTCTTTGTTACACACTTCTTTTCCTCGTCTTCCTTTTTTTTTTTTTTTTTTTTGGCTCTTTAGGATGTCACCCACAGCATATGGAGGATCCTAGGCTGGGGGTCAAATCGGAATTACAGCTGCTAGTGTATACCACAGCCACAGCAACATGGGATCTGAGCAGCATCTGTGACCTACACCACAGCTAACAGTAACGCCAGATCCCCAACCCACTGAGTGAGGCCAGTGATCAAACCCGCATCTTCATGGATTCTAGTCACATTCATTCCTGCCCTGCCACCAAAGAAACTCCCAGTTACATATTCTTTGTATCGTCTTTAGATACACCACTATTCTTTTTCTGATATCTTAGGTCATCTTTACGATCATCATTCTGATTTCTTTTTCAGGTAAATTAACTATTTTCTTTTCTTTTTTTCTTTTTCTTTGTGCTGTTTTTACTTGTTCCTTTACCTGAAACGTATTCCTTTGTTGTTTCATATTGTCTAACGTTCTCTGTTTGTGTTCCCCTTGATAGCGGGTGAGTAGATACAGCAGTTAGTGCCCAGTGCTGGAGTTCTTGGAGGTGGTGGCAGCTCCCATGTACCTAGAGTTTGTGATGGGAACGGCAGTATCCTGCTACCTCTCCTGCAGCTGGGTGGCAGCTAAATATGGGATCCATGAGGGAGTTGGCAGTGAGTCATGGTTCCTAGGACTGCTCTTGGATCGGGGGGGATGGCTGCGGGTCCAACATGCCCTCCTGTTACTAGGAAGCTCTCAGGACTGTGCCATGCAGCTAACAATGATAGCAGCTACTGCTCTGGTCCGTCTCTTTGCCATGTGGCTCATGGGATTGCTCCCTGTAGCTGTAGGGGTGGGCACCATGCCCTGGGTCCCTCCCTTTGCTGGGCATATCACAGGAGCAGTCTCTGTAGCCCCAAGGGAGGAGGCCCTCCCATGGTGGATCGCTCTCTGCAGCTGTGATGGGGTGCTGGCTGCTCCTCTTGTTGCTAGGCAGTAGCTGCTCACACTATGGCTCCCTGAGCTGGAGCAGGCAGTGTCCTCCTGCCTGAGGGCATGTGCAGGGAACAAGGCTGTAGTGGTGGATCCCACCCCTTCCCTCCCAAATCCCTAAAGAATAAGCCCCAGCCTCCAGCCCCATCCAGGTTTCCTCACCTTTCATCCTCAAATGTGATCACCCTAAACTCTAGCCCCACAGGCTGTTTCCATGGGGCCAACCTTAGTTTTTCCCCCCACAGCCGGCCCCAGCTCTTTCTCTGAATCTGATCTCCAAAACCTGCATTTATATCCCCAACCCCTGCCCACACCAGCAGACACTTGGGAAGTGCAGGGAGGAAGCACGGACCATTTGTCCAGGACTGTTTCCATTTTAATTGCTTCAAACCGATTAGTGTGTTCTCCTCTGACACGCAAATGTTCCTCCTCTGTGCTGGCTGATCTCCCTGCTGGTGGGAGGACTCCCCAGGGTGCAGGAGCTTTTCTTCTTTCCTAGCGCCCTCCTTAGGGTACAGGTCCTATCCCACGTCCTTTCTCATTTTCTCACTTTTTTCCTTTTTTCTTCTTTCTTTTGTCCTACTCTGTTTCGTGAAAATTTTCTTGCTCTATCAGAAACATTCAGCAAATTTTCTGTGCAAGCCATTCCACATCGTTGAAGGATTTTCAGTGTAATTGCGGGAGTAGGTGAGCTTCACAGTCTACTACTCCACCTTCTCTCTGTATCTGTCTGGTTTTGTGCCAGTACCGTAGTGTTTGATGGCTGTGGTCCTATAGTAAAATCTGAAGTAAGGGAGTGGGGTACCTCTAGCTCTGTTCTGGCTCAAAATTATTTTGGCTATTTGGAGTCTTTTGTGTTTCCGTGCAAATTTTAAGTGTACTCTAGTTCTTTGAAAAATGCTCTTGTTTTTTTGGTGTAGATTGCATAGATTCTGTAGATGAACAATATTAATTCTTCCAATCCATGAATGCAGTATATCTTTCCATCTCTGTGTGTCATCTTCAATTGCTTTCATCAGTGTCTTACAGTTTTCTGAGTATAGGTCTTTCACCTCATTGGTTAGATTTATTCCTAGCTATTTGTTATTTTTTATTTTTTTGCAGTATACATGGCATGTAAAATTTCCCTGGGCCGGGGGATCAAACCTGTGCCACAAAGCACGCAAACAAACAAAAAGGAGATCCTGTTGTGGCTCAGCAGGTTACGAACCTGACATGGACAGTGTTGGTGAGGATGTGGGTCTGATCCCTGACCTCACTCAGTGGGTTAAGGATCCGGCATTGCTGCAAGTTGCCATGGCAGCTCAGAGCTGGTGTAGCTGTGGCTGTGCTATAGGCTGGCAGCTGCAGCTAGGATTCAACCCCTAGCCCAGGAATTTCCATATGCCACAGGTGTGGCCATAAAAACAGACAAATCTGCACCACGGCAATGATTTGAGCTGCTGCCGTGTCAACGCCAGTCTTAAGCCACTGAGCCACAAGGGAATTCCTATTTATACTGTTTAGTGTAATAAGTGGGACCATGATAAATGGGACTGTTTTTTTCTTTCCTGTATTTCATTAGTAGTATATAGAAATGCAACTGAATTCTGTATATTAATTTTTGTATTTTACAACTTGAGTGAATTCATTGATGAGCTCTAGTAGTTTTATCGTTGCGTCTTTAGGATTATCTATGAATAGTATCACGTCATCTACAAACAGTGGCAGTTTAACTTTCTTTCTAAATTGGAATCCTCTTATTTCTTTTTCTTGTCTGATTGCTGTGGCTAGGGCTTCCAATACCACTTCCAGCACCACAGCCCACAGCAACGCCAGATCCTCAGCCAACTGAGTGAGGCCAGGGCTAGAACCTGAGTCCTCATGTTTACCAGTTGGGTACGTTTCCGCTGAGCCAGGAAGGGAACTCCAGAATTCCACCTTTAGATGTTGGCTTCTTTGGGATGCAGCTTCAGAATATCCTGATGTATTTTGTGGAAACCAAACATAGACAGTGAAGCAAAATCTAGATTGTGGATCAACTTATTTGGATCTCTTTTTCAGTTTGAATCCGTGGGAAAAGAGGCAGGGATAATCAAAAGGTGACTAGGGCGTCTCCCTCTGCTGAGTAGCACAAGGGGATGAGGCACTGGGAAGCAGAGCATGCCTGTACCCGAGAGAAGGTACAAGGCAAGTGACTCCCATCTTCCACATGAGGGGTCAACCCTGGAGATCAATAGATGAAACGAGCTGGAGGTGTGCTGAAATGTAGGAAAGGGACCCAGCTATTCTCTCGTGCTCCATTCATCCATCTTAGCATCACGAAAAAGGACTCTTCATGTGTGCTGCCTGGTGGCATGCACTCAGGATGAAGTACAGGGCGCCACCTCTGACATACTCTCAAAGAGCTGACCTAGACTGTAAAGTACTCCCCTTGCTGCCCACTCTCGGCCCTTAAAGAAAGTGAAGCCTCGAGAAGGAACACATTTAAAGCAAGAACAGTTGAGCCACTTTTGAGTCAGTGTCCACTTCTTAAAGGGCAGAGAGGGTGTAGTAGGCAGAATGCTTTACATGAAGTCCTCAGAGGCAGGATGTCACGTTGTGGTGCAGCAGAAATGAATTTGACCAGGAACCATGAGGTTACGGTTCAACCCCTGGACTCGCTCAGTGGGTTAAAGATCCAGCATTGCTGTGGCTGTGCCATAGGCCGGCAGCTGTACCTCTGATTAGACCTCTAGCCTGGGAACTCCCATATGCCACAAGTGTGGCCCTAAAAGCCAAAGCAGAAGAGCTGAGAGGCAGACTGAGTGCCTTGTGTGGAAAAAAACAGATGCAGAGCTATTTCTGAGGCATTAAAAAATTCTAAGTATTTGATCACAAGGAATGATTTTTAATGTTTTTAAGGTAGAATATGGTTCTGTGAGGAAATGCCCATTTGTTAGTAATATTGAATCACTGTTGGGGGATATCAGGGGGCCTGATGCCTGGGGTTTGCTTTAAAATCCCATGGGAAAAGAAAAAGAGGTTCAAAGAGGGGAAGGAGTTCCCAGTGTGGCTCACCAGGTAAAGAATCTGTAATAGTGTCCATGATGATGTGGGTTCGACCCCTGCCCTTGCTCAATGGGTTAAGGATCCAGTGTTGCTGCAAGCTCTGGTGTAGACCTGCAGCTACAGCTCTGGTTTGACCCCTAGCCATATGCTGTAGGTGTGGCCCTAAAAAAAACAAAAACAAAAACAATGAAACAGGGGAAGTGAGAGATAAAGGTAGTGTTGGAGAATCTTGATACCTTTTGAGTCTGGTAGTAAATTGGGGGAGTGGTTCCATGTACCTGTGCACATCTTGGACAGTCTTACATGATACAGGTGATTACCAGGCTGTAGGAAAGAAGATTGGGTGTTTTTAGCAGAAGTTTAAGAGGGGAACGTGAGACTCTCCGAAACTTATATCCACACCAGTTTGCGAATATGGAAGATTTGACAGTCATTAAAATGCAGATCCAATAAGACCAACTGGCAAGTACGTAAGCTTTTTTAATGGCATTTTCTTTGTTCAACTAGGCAACGAGGGAACCGAATGCAGCCACAAAGGGTAACAGCCATTATCTGCCCCAAACTACATTTGTGATGGTCTAGAGTCTTTACAACTAAGGGACGCAGCATCCTGATGTAACACTTCCAATGAACTCTGGTAATTTGGGGTTTAGAAAGCCTAATGCAATGAGGAATTTTATGTATCTGAAGTTGTAGGATGCACTCGGCTGTCTAGTGGGTATTTGTAAGAGAAGTAAGCCAACCCCCCAAAAAAGAGCCCGCAGGAACCAAGAAAGGCCATGAGAGCAGCCCCACCGACTTCCTGGGAGTCCGGCTTGAAGGGTAGATTGAAAGATGGTGGGAAGGCAATTCCCTCTTCGGTCTGGATGGACAGTTGGTTCCAGACCACAGCAGCTAGGATACAGAAAC
Organism: Sus scrofa; assembly: GCF_054392235.1. Lineage (NCBI taxonomy): Eukaryota > Metazoa > Chordata > Mammalia > Artiodactyla > Suidae > Sus > Sus scrofa. The sequence goes on from NC_139401.1 coordinate 10,291,996, forward strand.
TAGCAGCTATGCTCAGCATCCCTGCAACAGCAGATGGATCACAGGTCTTCTGCACTTTGCTCAGGTACATGCTCTTAAGCGCAAAGATGATGGCAGCTTTGCTGAAAATCCCTAGAACGGTGGCGAGCGGCAGGAGTATTTGAGCAACATGGATATCCATTGGGATGTAAGGATCGAAGTAGCTGTAACCCTGACATCCGATGGCACGGTCGAGGCCATTGCCTTGATGGAAGATGCAGGCTCTCCACACTCCCACGCAGGCTAGGTGGGAGGATAAGAGCGAGGTGCTGTTGACGTACCACACTCGCCACTCAGCCAGAGCCATGGATGTGGTTCCGAGGACCCATCCCACAGTGGCCACCACGAATCCCATCAGCTGAAGTTTCAGGCGTCCATTAAATAAGGGCGAAGTGGATGCAGTCCAAGGGGAACTGAAAAGGAACACAGGACATCAGGAGAGGGGAACCTGGTACTTGGAACAAGTCCCCAGTGTGAGCAGCGCTCTCCTGTGGGGTAAGTGCTCTGCTGAGAGGGAGGTGCTTTGCTCAGAGGGAGGTGCGTTTCTCAGAGGCAGGTGCTTTGCTGGAGAGAAGGCCTGTTACCTGGGGAAAGAGACCTCTGTGGGGGCATGAGGGGATGTGGAGGGAGGGGAGCAGGCCATGCAAAGATGTGAGGGGCCAGCTGGCATTATGGACTGAAGCCTTAACGTGCAAAGACCTTCAAACAGGCAGTTCCACTTTGGGGCATTTGTGCAAACATCTCATCGAGACTGGCCATAAACATTTAGTCGCAGAGAGGGTCAGCACTGCGGGGACTATGGAAAAATGGGGAAACAACTGCCAGTCCCCCCAGAGGGCTTGGTGACCATCATTTATGCTCATTCCACACAAGGGAGCTCTGTGCCAACATTCACAATGTAATGGCAGCGTCCACAGTGTGGTGTGTTGTGTCTGACTCTTCTCAAGGTTCATCCATTTTGGAGCATGTGAGTGCTTTGTTGCTGTGTCTGCAGAGGAGCATTCAGTTGTATGGCTGGACCACCGTTTGGTGATTCATTCCTCAGTGTTTGGACATTTGGATTGGTTCCAAGTTTTGGCTGTTGTGAACAATGCTGCTATAAACAGACTTTAATAATACGTTGGCTGGGCCCATGTTCTCATGTCTCGCATGTGGACACCCAAGGCAGGGATGAGTGGATCGTATGGCAAGTGGAAGGTGAACTTTTGAGAAAGTTCTAAACTGTTTCCCTGCGTGGCTGTACCATTTTACATTCCCACCAGCAATGGGTGACCCTCCCAGGTTCTCCATATCTTGTCCAACATTTGGATGATTTTAGTCTTTTTGATGATGGCCATCCTAGTTGGTGATGAAATGCAAAATGTGACCGGAAGGAAGATGGTCACCATACATCAAGTACAAACAGCCCATTGCAAGAAACTTGTCTGTATAACATAATCAGGGCCGTGAATAGAACTGGGGGTGGGGGTCTATATGCTGAGTGGGGTTGTGGGTTTGGAAATCTATTTGTATCATGAAGAACCACATATTGATAGAAAACAGCCCCTAATCTAAGTAGAGAGCTCAGTGAGTCACCCCGGGGCCAATACCCACACAGCCAGTGCTCGGCTGAGGAGACACAGTATCACCTCTTCCTTATTTGTCCGGAGACTTTTCCAGCTCACAATATAGCCCAAACAGTTCACCTCTGTCTGCTTTCAAGAAAGGGATTGGGCAGTAGGTGTCTGAGTGTGACTGGCTTCTTTTGCTCAACACTGTGTTCACAACCTCGGATTGTTTCTTTTATGGATATTTGGCCTTTCAGTAGATATTGGTTGGGGATGATTTTTTGAGAGAAGAAGAAAGACTTCATTCAAGTGAAGCAATGGAGGGTGGATTCTGGTGTGTAAATACACTTGTGTGTTGTGAGCATGAAAGTAATTCATTCACCATGACCCTTAGCAGATGTGAGAGGAGCCCAGGCCTGGCCCAGGGAAGTAGCTCAATAGCCATAGAAGGAAAAGCCAAATATGAGGAAAACAAAGGACTGTGTTTTACAGGTTGAGTTCTAGTTACATGAACAGTTGCATTGGTCTCTTTATCTTCGGTATCTGTGTCAGAGTCTTCTGTTTTCTTTTCACTCGACCTGGTGAAAAAGATCTTAGACCCAACAAAATACAACCTAAACTCAAGAGGTTGGCTAATGTAAGACAAAAGAAATCAAAGCAGGAGATAGCAAGTGTTGGCCAATGGATGTGGAGCACTGGGACTCTTGAGCTTTGCTGGTGGGACTAGAAACTGGTACAGCCACCGTGAAGAACGATCATTCTTCAAAAAACCTAGACTTACCGAATGATCCAGCAATTTCTCTTCTGGCTATTTCTACACAACAGGAAAGGCAGGGACTTGAACAGCTTCTTGTGCACCCATGCTCATATCAGCATAATTCGTGAGAGCAGAGACATGGAAGCACCCAAATCTCCATCCATGGATGAAGGGATAGTCAAAGTGTGGTCTCTCCGTTCAGTGGAGTACTTTTCAGTCTTAGAATGGAAGGAGATTCTGTCCCAGGCTGCAGTAGGGATGAGCCTTAAAGACTAGTTCTGCTGAGGGAAATAAGCCCATAGCATATGCTCCCACTTATATTCAGAACCTCGAGGGGTCAGATTCATAGCCCAGGGAGGGAGGAATGGACATTTAGCCCAAGGCCTAGAGGAGGGAGGCATGGGTAGTTAGTGTTCATCTGAGACAAAGGTTTCCCTTTAGGGAGATGGATGGTGTTGCTGGCTGGGCGACATCGTGAATGTCCCTAATGCCACTGAGCAGTGTGTTTAAAATAGGAAAATAATTAACGTTCTCTATGTAACCACCTCAAAAAAAAAACACATAGAGATCAAAGAAGGCAGAGCCTCTACTAACCCATCTGCAGAGGAAGGAGCGTCTGGGGCGAGGGAAGGCCCGCTTGGCAAGGAACACTTGCCATGGATCTCAGGTCCCCCGTCTGACATCTTCTCCTCTCAGCGCCTGGCTCCTCAGTGTGGACAGAGCTGAGTTCTCAGCCACACTGTGAACCTGGCCTTTGAGTCCCAGGTCCTGTCCTCAGCCTTCCACTGATTCCACATTCTCCTGCCCATTGTCCGCATCTCCAGTGTTCCGAGTTGCTAGGTCACTAATGCCATGGCAGCGGCCCTTTTCCTCTTGATCAGGGCACGGCCTGGTGCTTCCTTTCTTCCTCTGGGCTCCTCTTTTTCGCTCAGCTTTATTTATTCTGAAATAAAAAGACATGGAGCCTGAGTCCACTTTTCAGATCTTTGTGAGTGTTTCAGACATGCTCCCTAATCCCTTTTTCTTGTCACCCAGAAATGGTTCCTAACCCATCTCACCTGGAGTTAATGCCATTTCTGAAGCCGTGGCAACGTGCACATGCAGGTGTTCGCAGAAGGGGCACCCACGTGGGGGGGATTTATTTGTGAAAGACCACGGACAAGGAACACATTAGCAGAGACACCCTCATTCACGGGGAATGACCTCCTTCCACCTGAGTCCTGGATACACATGGTACCATGAGTCAGGTAGGATGGACCGGGTAAGATCACTCCTCATTTGTCAGAAACTGGCCTGCTCAGATGGGGCCAGCTTCCCATGGGGCTTCTGTCTGTCACCTAGCCATCCCAGAGGACTCGATTTTACATACAAGGAGAAACTCCAGGGATATCCTTTGCTCACTGTCTTTCAAGGAAGGGAGCAGTGGGATGTGCAGAGACGTCAGTGAAACACATGCCCACTGAACTTATCACTGGGTTACAAGTGGGACAAAGCGTGGTGGGAGGGGGGACCCGCTTAGAGAATATGTACAGTTACCCACTTTATATCCTTCTCATGGGACATCACACAGCAATTCCAATTATCTTCATGAACAACTAAGGAAGTTCCCATTGTGGCTCAATGGATAAAGACCCCGACACTGCATCGCTGAGGAAACGGGTTGAATCTCTGTGCTTGCTCAATGGGTATAGGATCTGGTGTTGCCATAAGCTGGGGTGTAGTCGGCAGATGTGGATCGGATTCTGCGTAGCTGAGGCTGGGATATAGGCTGGCAGGCAGCTCCAGCTCCGATTCGACCCCTAGCCTTGGAACTTACATATGCCAAGGGTGCAGCTCTACAAAGACAAAAATAAATAAATGATACATGCTGGATTTCCCATTGTGGCTCAGTGGTGAACAAGCCAGAGTAATATGCATGAGGACAGAGGTTCAATCCCTGGCCCCGCTCAGTGGGGTGAGGATCCGGCATTGCCTTGAGCTGTGATGTAGTTTTAAGAAGCGGCTGGGATGTGGAGCTGGTGTGGCTGTGGTGGAGGCCTGCATGTGTAGCTCTGATTTGACCCACTATACTGGAAATTTCCACATGTGCTGAGTGGGGCCCTGAAAAGGCAATGAAATGAACAAAAAGCACCCTCTCAGAGAAATGAAGGAAACAGGAAATGCTCAAGAGACATTGGATGTGAAAGATCAATTAAGACACAGTTGTCTGAGGGGCACACACATTGCTTAAAACCATGTAGCTTCCTCTTTTCAGCCCATGTGTAAATAGGAAGATAAATGCTGGATTGTCCCTGATTATATGAGACTTGTCTTTTCTCCTCTAGAGCAGTTTTTACAATGAATGTCTATTCATTAATCCAGCAAAGAAACAAACTAATGGGTAATTTCTGCGAGCAGCATGTCCAAATCAACCTCTGACCAGCAGCCTTGGATTTCAGACCCAGGACCTTGCCATTGTTCCCAGTATTGACTTAGCTTCTGCTGCCCTCGTGTGGAGACGTAGAAGAATGCGTCTGCATGGAGAGGAATTTATAGAATCCAGGCGGTTCTTTCCATGTTGATAGTACATAACTGTATTAAAAATTAACCCATGCTCATGATAGAAAACTGAAAGGACCCCGAAAAATACACAGAAAGAAGAAAGTTAGCCATCATCTCCCTGTGCCAGTGGCTCAGGGACCTGTGTTCCTGGGCAGGGGAGATCAAGGATCAGGGTGCAGGCATTCTTTCAGTAGTAAGTCAAGATTTCTGCTCTTTGAGTGTGAACCTAGGCGGTGGTTGTGCTGCTTGATTGCTGCTTTGTTGATCTCTCTTTGAGCCTCTTTATTTCTACAGGTACCTAGTAGTTGGATCCCTGTTGAGAGACTTTGCTTGCCCCAAGTTCTTCTCTTCTGTTTTAGTTTTGTTTGCTGTGCTAAAAAATGTACATGTATATATTGCAATGAACATCATAGACATCATCTTGGTGAAATTACATAAAGATTTCTACAGTGTGACTTCCAAACAGAATCTTGCTCGAGGACTCCATGCATTTATAAATATACTAGATCTTGTGCAGTTGTACCTAGAAAAGTGGTGGATTTGTGTGTAGTTCATATCCAGCTGCGTAATTGAAATTTCTGCTGTGCTGGACGTGGGCTTTTTTTAGGTGTAGAAGCTGTTTAGCAATTTAGCAACTGCATATCCCCTTGTAATTAGAGCCCACATAAAAGCAAAATTTTTGTCTTTGATTCGCTTAGTGTGATCTTCTATAGCTTCATCTACATTGCTGCAAATGTCATTTTTTCGTTCATTTTACAACTGAGTAATATTCCCTTGTATATATGTACTTCTGGAACACTCTTATATAACAGTGGTAATGATGAGTTTTTGAGTCTGGTTCCTTCTTTTCAGGGAATTCCTCTAATGCAGTGATTGACAAGTGGGGACGCCAAGGTCAGTGACGGGGTGCTTTGCTGGGGCTGATGGGGGAGCTCTTGTCATTTGTGAAAGCCCCACAGGCAATGTGGAAATGACCCCAACCACACTAAGGCCAGGACCAAGTCCATTAGTGTTTAGCCTTTATTGTTTTGTTTTCTTGGAGCCACAGCCATGGCCTGTGAAATACAGGACCAAAGCTGCATCTGGGACCTACACCAGAGCTCACGGCAACGCTGGATCCTTATCCCACTGAGGGAGGCCAGGGATCGAACCCATATCCTCACAGATACTAGCTTGGTTGGTTACCACTGGGGCACAAATGGCAACTCCAGAAGGTACATGTTGTTAAACAAATTGTGTGCCTCTCATACCATTGTGTCTTAATCTACCTTTCACATCAAAATTCTCTTGAGCATTTCCCTGTGTCCCTAAGTTCTCTGACAGGGCGGATTTAAAAGGCAGCTTGCTCATGTCCCAGCCTGTGAACTCACTGTACAGTGCTGACCCGCTTTAAATCGCTCAATTCAGTGGTTCAGTGGCCTTGAAAGTAGAAGAGCTTTCCCATGCATAGGATATACATGAAAAGCTACATCACACCACCCTGTGCATCACTACTTTGAGTAGCGATGAACCGCAGTATCATCTCTCCTTGTGACAGCCTCACTGTGGTCGGAGGTGTGTCTTAAAAGCCACGTTATTCAATAACATCTATCTTCAAGGAACACTGAACTCCTGAAGTGTAACCTCTAATGGACTGCTTCCTGCCCTTCGTGTGGTGGGGCCATTTCCGAATCGCCTGTGGGCCTTTCACAGATGACTGGTGCTCCCCCCTCGGCCCCAGGAACCCACTGCCTCCCCAGACCTTGGCGTCCCCTCTAGGGGATCATGGCATTGAAGGCACTCTCTGAAAAGAAAGGACCACACTCTAAAACTCTTCTGTGCCACTGGTAACATAAGATTGTTCCTGAAGCACCTTAGACAATGAAATATTCCTCACCAGAAGAAACCAGCTAAGCTCATGTGCAGCCACATGGATGAACCTGGAGATGATCCTACTCAGTGAAGTAACTCAGAGAAAGACCAAAACCAGATGATATCACTTGCATGTGGAATCTGATGAAAGTGATACAAGTGGATCATCACACTATGGGAAGAACGTCTAAGACAAAGAACCACGTGACATCACCAGTCATGGGGACTGTCATGAAAAATGATAGAGAAGGTCTTCTTCCCAAGACAGAAACAGACTCAATGCTCTCGAAACCAAACTAGGGTCACTAAAGGGGAAACACTTGGGAGGGATACATTGGGAGGTTGGGATTGGCACATATGCACTTGAATATACACACAACCGATTGAGTCACAAAGACCCAGTGTACAGCCAATACAGGGGGATGGCCTATATGGGAAAAGCATCTGAAAACAAATGTGCACATGCCTATGGATAACTGACTCCCTTTGTGGCACACCTGAAACTCACACTACATTGTAATAAGTCCACTGGACTCCAAGAACATTGGTTTTTAGAAACTGATACAAAAGGACTTATTGACAAAACAGAAGATGACTCACAGATCTCCAAATCAAGCTAATGGCTTCCAATGGGGAAACGCGTCAGGAGGGAGAAATGAGGGGTTTGGGATGAACATATATATATACACACTACTATAATTCACCTAGACAGCTATGGTGGCGGGATACCCTGGGGCGCCTTGGAAACGTTCCCTCTAGCATCCATGAGGATGCAGGTTTGATGCCTGTCCTCGCTCAGTGTGTCAGGGATCCAGGATTGCGATGAGCTGTGGTGAACTTCACAGATGTGGCTTGGATCTGGTGTGGCTGGAGCTGTGGCTTAAGCTGGCAGCTGTGGCTCCTCTTCAGCCCTTAGCCTAGGAACTTCTATATAACACAGGTGCAGTCCTAACAAGGAAACACAAACACATACACACACACCTAGCAAGGACCTGCTGTGGAGCACGAGAGCCCCACTCAATGTTGTATAAAAAACTATATGGGAAAATAATGTAAAAAGAATTGGTAGAGATGTGTGTGTAAACAGATCCCTGTGCTTAAGCCTGAAATTAAGACAACATTGTTATAAATCAACTCTCTTCCAATACCTTTCAGCTGATACAAATGAAAAATAAATTTTAAAAAGATTGTTCTGGAAGTTGTAGACAGGGTGATGCTAGTCAGGAGTCAGAGCAACGAGGTCTACCTGTGCTAGAGAGGCCTGCACATCAGGGTTCATCTCATGTGTTTCTACAGCTAAGAAAGGCCCCCTCCAGCCCTTTATGCGGCTGGATACAAACTACACAAATATCCACCAAATGTCCGGGCAAAATGTGACACCCTCTCGTAAATTCATAAAGGCGTAGAGTCCTTGAGCAAGACTCTGGTTGGAGCTGACATTGTAGAAGTTTTTTGTAATTTCTCCAAGATGATCTATGATGTTCATGGCCACATTTATTTTCATCATAGCAAACAAGACACAAAAGAACAGAAAACAAGCAAAGCATCTGAAGAGGAGTCAAATTACGAGGTCCTTGTAAACATGAAGGCGCTTGAAAAGAGAGACAAAGCAGGAATGAAAAGGCAAAAGCAAGGTCTGTCTAGGTGAGCCCTCCCACAGCAGAAAAGCTGACTGGATGCTGAAAGAATGCCTGCACCTGGATCTTTTCTCTCCCCTGCCCAGGAACTCAGGCTCCTGAGTCAATGGGAAAGGGAGCTGCTGGGTAACTTTTCTCTTTCTCTGTAGTTTCCGGGGTCCTTTCAGCTTTCCATCGTGAGCAAGGATTAATGTTTAATGCTGTTGGAAAGAATACCTAAAGAACATGCAAAAAACATGCTGCCTTTTGTCAATTACTCTTCAATGGAAGCATTCTTCTATGTGTCCACAGGAGGGCAGCATAAGCCCAGGGAAGACCAAGAACAGCTTCCAGTCTTGGGTCCGCAATGGTAGCATTCTCCTATTTGTCCACAGGAGGGCAGCATAAGCCCAGGGAAGAGCGAGAACAGCTTCCAGCATTGGGTCTGACCTGGAAGGCTGCTGCTGTTGAGAGGCTGATGTTGTCTTGCCTCTTGTGCACATTATTCTTGAGCGTGTTTCTATTTCGGATAAATGCCTCTACATACATTGTAAAAACCGATACAGAGGAGAAAACAGAAGTCACCTGTCACCAGGGACAATCTGGCATGGATCTTCCTATTTACACAGGGGCTGTAAAGAAGAAGCTACATGGCTTTCACCAAAGTCTGTGCCCCCAGTGCAAGTATAACCTCATCTACCTTTCATGTCAAATGTCCCTTGAGTGTGGCCCGTTTGCCCTACATTTTCTGACAGGGTGGTGTTTATTTGTTATTGCTGTCTTTTTAGGGCCGCCCCTGTGACTCATGGGTGTTCCCAGGGAAGGGGTCAAATCAGAGTGCAGCTGCAGGCCTATACTGCAGCCCCAGCCACAGGGGATCCCAACTGTGTCTGTTACCTACCCCTCAGCTCAAGGCAATCCCAGATCATGAACCCACCAAGTGGGGCCAGGGACCAAACACACCTCCTCATGCCTGTTAGTCAGGTTCGTGACCGCTGACCCAGAAAAGAACTCCAAGCGTGTATTCCTTTGGAATGAGGTTGTGTAGGACCACCATGTAAAGAAAACGCCTGGATTCTCCACATTCCTCTCCATGCAGAAGCATTCTTCGGTTTGTCCACAGGAGGGCAGCATGAGCACCGTCAATAACAGGAACAATTTTCAAGGTACCAGGTCTGAAATTAAGGCTGCTGTTGAGTGGTCGATTTTGACAGACTCCTTGCACAAAGTATTGATGAGATGGTTTCTTTTTTTCGGGTAAATTACTATATATATTTCTAAAACCTTATATTGAGGAGAAAAGTCTCCTTTACTGAAGAATGACCTGACATTTACCTTCACATTTATCCATGTGATGAGAAGTGGCAGCTGCATGTTTTTAAACAATGTGTGCGCCCCTCACACAATTGCGTCCTAATTTGGTGTCTGCCTTTCAATCAAATGTCTCTTGAGCATTTCCCTGTCTCCCTAAGTTCTCTGACAGGGTGGTTTTCAATGGCAGCCACGTGTCCCAGCCTGTGAACTCAGTTTACCGTGCTGACCTAATCAAAAGAGGGATGAGGGCTTGGGAAAGGGAAGGAGGATTTCCTACCTTGAGTGTGAATTGTAACGGTCCTTTTGGCTCTGTTTCTTTAGAGGTTTAAACACTCCTCAAATTATCTTGGACGCGGGTCCTTCATCCCTGCTGGGGTCTGTTTTTACTGTTTCTTTGGTGTCTGGAGTCTGGGTGGAATCTTGATGGGATGGTTGTTGGTTTTCTCCCTCTAGTTTCTAGATACCACCTCACCCTCAGGAGGGAGGAGGGCGGCCCCCAGCAGCCTGATGACAGCCACCTCCTAACTCAGGGCTCCTCTGCTCTGCTGAGTCCCCCACACGTGCAGGTGGACAGCACCCTGGTCACCTGGCCCTGCGGGAACCAGGCAGCTGCTCTCATGTCCAGATACTTCCCTGGCTGCTGCTTTGGCTGGAATGCGGTCTGTGTCTCTGACAGACTCACAGACAGAAAAAAAAACCTATGGTCACCAAAGGGCAAGAAAAGAGAGGGGAATTAGTATTATGGGATGAACAGACACTACGCCTTATCCAATAAACAACAAGGATGTGATGCCTGGCACAGAGAGCACTAGTCCATATCTTCCAATAATCTAGAATGGAAAAGAATTATAAAAGATTATAGATATATAAATATGGGTGTGTAACTGAATACATTGCTGTACACCTGAAACTTACAGAGTACTGTAAATCAGCTACACTTCAGGAAAAAAAATACATGTTCTAAAACTGACTGTGGAAGCTCCTGCTGTGGTACAATGGGATTTGGGGCATCTTGTGCGCTCGAGAACTTGGGTTCAGTCCTGGCCAGGCACAGTGGGTTAAGGAGCTGGCATTTCCGTGAGCTGTGGTGAAGTCTTCAGATGCGGCTCTGATCTGGAGTGGCTGTGCCTGTGGTGCAGGCCCGCAGCTATAGCTACAATTCGAGCTCCGGCCTAGAACTTCCATATGCAGCGGGTGTGGCCCTAAAAAGACCCACACAAACACAAAAATGTAGCTACCTCTTTTCATCATATATATACAGGTGAAGATAAATGCCAGATTGTCCCTGATTGTAGGTGACCTGTCCATTCTCCTCTCTATCAGTTTTTACAATGAATAGATGGTCATTTATCTGAAAAATAAACAATCTCATGAGTAATTTGTGCAGGAAGTATGTCAGAATCATCCACTGAACAGCAGCATTCAGGTTCCGACCTGATGGCTGAACCTTGAAATTGTTCCTGCTCTTGACGGTGCTCATGCTGCCCTCCTGTGGACAAACCGAAGAATGCTTCTTCCTGGAGAGGAATGTCGAGATTCCAGGTGTGTTCATTTTTGCTGTTGCTGTTTCACTGCTAAGTCACAGTCCATAGTATCAATGTAGTAGAGTTTAACTCTGCATAGGTCAGAGAATAGTTTGGGTGTATTCAGTTTTTGGTGGACGTAAGTTTTCCTTTCTCTGGGATCAATCTCCATGAACCTGTGGGTAACTGTGCCTTAAGTCCCCTTCCCCTGTAACCTGCCTTCAGTGATCAAGGTCGTTTTAATTGTGGCTCAGACAGCCTTGCATGTTCCCCAGGCAGCAGGGAGCCTAGACAATGAGAGTTTTGCCTGAGTCGTTGGCCAGGACTCGGAGTCAGCTGTGTCTAGCTAGAGCTGAGCTGCTTAAAAATTCAGGTGGGAGAGGGTCCTGGCCCCTGCAACTGGGCATGCGCGAGGGCCCTTTGGCCCTTGCAGGGCATGTAGCTTAATTACGCCTGCGCAGGACGAGGGGTCCCACACCTTTTCCCAGCATCGCTCTGGTCTGCGCGATCCAACCAACGGTTCAGAACGCGCTGCTGCTTGATCCGTTACCCCCGTGCCTCTGGGGAGGTGGGTCTGACACCGGTTTTCCTGTCTCCTGGCTTGGCTGCTTTGGGAGGGACTCCTGTGTTGGCTGCGAACCTCGGCGTCTCAGCCTTTTGCTTTCCTGCGCGTCGTCGGGCAAACCAGCCTGATTCAGGACCCCCCAGGCTGGGGCTGCTGGGCACATGGTGAGTGTATGGTCAGGTTTTTAAGACCCCGCCAGAGCATCTTCTGCAGGGGCTGTGCCCTTCTCGTTTCCTCCTCCTCATGGTTGGAAGGTTGGGTTTCTCCGCATCCTCCTGAGCACTTGGCGCTGTCAGGGTTTTGTTTTTCATCTCGGCCTTTGTAGCAGGTGTGTGTTGGCATGTCCTTGTGGTTTTCCTTTGTGTTTCCCACACGGCCAGTGACGTTGCCGGTCATTCCAAGTGTTTGTCATCGGTCTGTCCTCTTGAGTGAAATGTCTCTTGGTGTCGCCTGCCTGCTTCCCGGTTGGACAGTGCGGTTTCCCCTGTTGAGTTGTGAGCGTTTGCTTTCGTTTGGTCTCCCCTGTGGTGAAGGCTTGGGCTTGCCTCCCCAGCCTCCCTCAGCCTCCTTGGTACCCGAGGGAACCCGGATGTCGGTCAAGTCCCCAGCCCTGCAGGGCTGGGCGTGTTTCCGGAAGGGAAAGCCAGCTCCTTCTCTTGCTCTGGGAAGCAGCTCCCCATGACGGAAGGTCTGAGCTTCTGCCTCGTTAGGAATGTTCAAAGCAAGTCTGAACACACAGCAAGACCTCACTATCACACAGACTGAGCTTATGGAGGGAGAGACAAGGCTCGTGGTGAGAGAAGAACTGAACAGAGCACAAACCATGCACTGTGCCTGATGCCCGTCCTGGGCCTTGTCCGGTCCCACCATCCCCCATTCCCTCGGGACCAGGATGGCCAAGGTGGGCCCTCCCGACCCCCTGGTTCCAGGCAGGCCTCTCAGGGGAGAGTTGAAGGCAGGGGGTTTGCTGAGGGCCTGGCTCCCGCCTGCACCAGAGCTTAGCTCCTGGGAGGACAGCTGGCTTGAGCTGGGCTCTGCTCACTCCTGTCCTGTCCCAAACTGCGAAGGCTCAGTGTGTGCCTCCTCCTGCAGGCTAAGGGGTCCGCCTGCCCGGGTATGGTGGGCACGTCCAGGCTAAGGCCCCCGAGCCCTGGAGACACAGACTGCATTCCATCCGAAGAAGCAGCCAGGGCAAAGTCTGTACTTGAGAGCAGCTGCCTAGGTCCCCCAGGGCCATGTAACCAGGGCGCTGTCCACCTGCATGTGTGGGGCACGCAGCAGAGCAGAGAAGCCCTGAATTAGGAGGCAGCTGTCATGAGGCTGCTGGGGGCTGCCCTCCTCCCTCCTGAGATGCAGTAAAACTCACTGGGCCCAGGGGAAGGTTCCCCGGGTCTGTCACCCTGCAAGGGGAGCACAGGGCACACAAGGTGGAGGGGCCTGGAGGGCTCTGGGAGCACCCCATTCTCTGTTATATATGTCTCCTCCCTCCAGCTCCCCGGGATGCCTGCTGGCCCGCCATCCAGGCAGATAGGCCCAGGAACCCAGGGAGAATGGGCACCCTCCCTGGCCTTGCTGCCTGAGGACCGAGGTGCTGAACATCGCCCTCTTCTGCCTGGTTTGGGCACTGAACCCACCCGCCCAGCTTGCCCCCAGTCTCTCCTTCCTTGGTAACTAGTCCTCCCAGGAAGTTCCCCTTAATTGCAGGGTTCGGGCTCACCACGTGCTTCCTCTAGAGGCCCCTCATGAATCAGACCTGGAATAAAATATTCAGATCAGTAAGAAACAGATAAAGAACCCAAGCTGATAATAAGCAATGGCTTCCCATAGGAAATTCACAAAAGACAAACTGTGTTGCCACTGAGCTTGAAAAGATGCTTAACCTGGGAGATGCTGAGAGGCAAGCCTCCTACCACGTGGAGGACATGAGGGAATGGACTCCTTCCCCACAAGCTGACTTCTAAATGCGTAGTTTAGGAGTGTGAGTCCGCAGTAGCTCAAGGGGATCCGCCTTTCCAGTCGGCTGCTCCTTTCCTGGAATAAATGTGTTAATACATGGCACCTGTTCAGTTGATAGATGATACTCCAATTCATCAGCACTCGAAGTAGTGATGAATAGGGTGAGACGATATAGTTTTCCATGTGTATTTTATACATGAGAAATCTTTGCTACTTTAAAGACAGCTAAACCACGGAAATGACCAATTTAAGTCAGGTAAGCCCAGTACAGTGAGTTCACAGGCTGGGACACGAGACTGCCTTTAAAATCCACCCTGTCAGAGAACTTAGGGAAACAGGAAAAGGCTCAAGAGACGTTTGATGTGAAAGGGAGATTAGGAAACAATGCATTGGGGGCGCACCCTTTGTTTAAAACCAGGTCGCTTCCTCTCTTTCACCCCATGTATAAATATGAGCATAAATGGCAGATTGCCCTGGTCATAGGTGACTTGTCTTTTCTCCTATATATCAGTTTTTGCAATGACTATATAGTCATTTTTCTGGGAAAGAAGCAATCTAATGAATGATTTGGGCCAGCAGCATGTCAGTATCAACCACGGAAGAGCAGCCTTCAATTTCAGACCCAACACCTTGAAAAGCTTGGTCCTGCTAATTGACTGTGCGTATGCTGCCCTCGTGTGGAGAAATAGAAGAATGCTCCTGCCTGTGGAGTAATGTATAAAATCCAGGCGTGTTCTTTACATGTGGATACTGCACAACTTCACTTAAAAGAAGACATGCCCATTATAGAAAACTATAAGGATCACACAAATATAAAGAGAGAACAGAGTCACCCATAGTCTCACTTAACCATTGGCTCAGGAGCCTGAGTTTCTGGGCAGGGGAGATTCGTGGTCAGGGTGCAGTAGTTCTTTCAGCAGTAAGTCAACTTTTCTGCTCTTTGAGTGCTAACCTAGAACTTGGTTGTGCTACTTGATTCCTGCTTTGTTATCTCTCTTCAAGCCTCTTCATTTTTACAAGTGCCTCGAAATTGGATCGCTGTTCAGAGACGGAGCTTGCTTCAAGTTCTTTCTTTTGTTTGTTGTTTTTGTATTGTTTGCCATGCTAAAAACAAATAAATAAATAAATAAATAAAACGTTGCAGTGAACATCATACATATCATCTTTGTGAAATGACATAAATATTTCGACAGTGTAAATTCCATGTCTTTCTCAAGGACTCCTTGCACTTGAAAATACACGAGATATCGTCAAATTGTCCTTCAGAAAGGGCATCTCTTGGTGCTTTTACAACAGTGCACGGACACTCATTCTCCAATCCCTGATCCTCCCATTGGAGGATGAATTCGGAATCATTCACCTTGTGGGTTGGCCTTTTGGCCATTTCCCAGGTAAGAAATCCCCTTGATGACTGCTTTGGTTTGCCTTTCTTTGATTACCTGTGAGGTTCCACATTTCCCCCTGTTTGTTGCTAATTTTTGTCTCTTTGTACCTTTGCTTACATCATCCTTCTTCTATCGGGTTTGTCACATTTTTTAACTTTAGATTTTGAGGCCTGCATGGATTAGGTAACTCGGCCCGCTGTCATATATGTTGCACATTTCTCAATTGCCATTTTCTAATCTTTGTTTCTTGATTTTCAGTGCTTTGCCATGCAGGGATTTTACTTTATGACTTAGAAAAAGTTGGAAGTGTTCCCTTTTTAGCTTTTGGAGAAAGATCACTTGAAACAAGAAACGTAGATATGTGACAAAAACTAGGAAGCTAGAGAACCTGGTTGAAATGAAGGGGGGAGGGTGTAGCACAGTGATGGGCAAAGGTGCAGATGGGGCTGCAGCTGGGACCACAACACATGAGTCAGCCTGAGGTTTGGTCATCCCTGGGAAGCCCTGGGGACATATCTCTAGAGGTGTGTGGTGAGGACTCCAGGGCCCCAGCAGGTGCTCAAGGCCAAGGTGAGGAGAGGGGCGCACAGGTGAGGA
Organism: Sus scrofa; assembly: GCF_054392235.1. Classification (NCBI taxonomy): domain Eukaryota; kingdom Metazoa; phylum Chordata; class Mammalia; order Artiodactyla; family Suidae; genus Sus; species Sus scrofa. Next base: position 10,307,666 of record NC_139401.1, read on the forward strand.
GATGCTGCTGCCCAGATGCTTCCTCCGCAGGCCAGAGGGCAGCTGATGCTACTTGTATTATGGAAAACATAGTATGTGGATCCTGGAAACAAGACCGTGGCCAGTGTGTATAGAATGAAAAACTCAAAACCCCATTTAATTGCACCCGAGTGAGAATTGTAGACTATTTCTTCCCCATCTTTTTTCAGCTCGTATTTTTAAAGTTGGAATTATACTTCATATGCATTTTGGGTTTTGTTGCTCTTTGCTCTGTGATTTCCCCAACATTTTATTATAAGAATCTCTGAACTTTCAACTTGGTTGAACATTTTGCAAGTAACCCACAAAGAATCTGCCACAACCATGTGATGCTCTTTCCTTTTCACCTATCTATCCCTCCATCCAACAGTCGGTCCATCCTAGCCCTGGATGCCTTTTGTGGTAAACTGCCTATCAGCAGGCATCTCCTTGAGTGTTTCAGCAAGCACTCCCTCAACCTGCCAGCTGTATCATTTACAGAGGTTTTCTTTGTATGTGTACTTTACACACAGGGAAATGCACTCGCCTTGATATGTATGGGTCCCGCCCCCTTTTTTTTTCATTTACCAATTTATCATATGTACTGTGCGCGAATCGCATGAAGCCAACACATGAACCCAGAAAGTTCAAAGACTCAGTGACTTGGAGCCTCCCCACCCTGGAGGATGGACTGTGTCCATCTCTTATTTTTGGCTCTTAGGAAAGTGGGGGGTTTCCTCAGACAGGTCCCTGCCCTTTTCATATGGAGCTCACTGCCAGGGAGTGGAGAGCTGGCTGCTTTTATGTGAGGACTGTTTGGATTCTCATTGCTCCGTCCCTGTTGTAGGTAGAAGAGAGGTGGTGGATTTGTGTATAGTTAGTATCCAACTGCGTGGCTGAACTTTCTGTTGGAGTGGAAGTGGCGTTTTTAGGCTTTTTAAATAAATAAATTTTTTTTTGTCTTGCTATTTGTAGGGCTGCTCCCGCAGCATATGGAGGTTCCCAGGCTAGGTGTGGAATTGGAGCTGTAGCTGCCGGCCTACACCACAGCCAGAGTAGCACCAGATCCTTAACCCACGGATCGAGCCCAGGGATGGAACCCTCATGCTCATGGTTCCGGTTCGGGTTTATTAACCACTGAGCCATGACAGGAACTCCTCTGCATATGAATTTTCTAGTTTTTCATGGCTCGTTCCTGTATTTCTAGTTCTGCTCTAAGGTAATCTGCATTAATGTTCATATACGCTCTTAGTTCCTACAGAATTTTCCCTGTTTCCCTTTTGAACTTGATGTCTATGAGACTGCAGAGTCCATTTCATTGTTTGCTCCTTCAGGGGAATTCTTCTTTTAACTGGGAATGATTCCCGAGTGTCTTCATTTCACTTATATTTTTCTTATATTGTGAGTTTAGGATAAACTCTACTGTACTCTTGAAGGGCTATGTATATGCCAGAGTGCCCCTGGGAAGTTCATGAGGGCCTATTATTATTATTATTTTGGATGTTTGTGCTGATTTTGGTTTGGATGCTTGCTTTCCATAGGGGCTGGTCCCGTGTAAGGCCTGTGCTTGCTTCCAGGAAGATGGAGGCAGCAGACAATGGCTACAGCCAGTGCCTGGTTGCTGGGCCCTTCATAGTGGCCAGGACCCACAGGGAAGTGGCACAGGCTGGTCCTGGTTGCAGTGCCCTGGGAAGTGGCGGTGACCCTCAGGGAGGTGGAGGCCGTGCCTAGAGTCTTTGGCAGTGGCCACCACAAGATCGGTGTGTACTCCCAGGGAAGTGAGGGCAATGGGTGGCCCTCAGTTGCCATGACCCCTGAGGTGACTGGGGCCGCAGGTGGTGCCTGTCCGTGGACCCCGAGTGGTGGCAGGCCATGCCCACCTGTGGAGTCTGAGATGGCTGTGGCAAGTTTCCTCACCACCCATACCCTGTGCAAGAGATGTCCCTCCACCTGAGAGCCCACACAGGCACAGAGAAAGAGACTCCCATGCCAGTCCCACCACTGCTCTTCTTGCCCTGCCCAACAGTTGCACCTAGCTGGTCCCGCGGGCCCAGGCCACCTCCTGGGATCCCTCGGCTGTGGTGCTTTGCTCCCCAGCCTGTGGAACACCGATCCCTAGCCCCTGAGGCTGTCCGCATACAGCCAACCCCAGTCCTCTCCCTGGAACTGACCTCTGGAGCCTGAGTCTCGGCTCCCAGCCCCTGCCCTGGTGTCACAGGCTGTGCTGTCCCAGGAGGTGGTAGCCATGGTCTGTGTGACTCTCCTTCTGCTTTGCCCTCCCGAATCTGGCTGCTGAGCTCTTCTCTTGGCCTTAGAGCTTCTCCTCCAGCTTGGCTGCTTTCCCCAATAATTAGGTGGTCCCCCAGGCTGTGGGTTTCTTTCCTCTTTCATAGCTCCCTCTCAGGAGTGCAGCTCCCAGCCTGATTCTTCTTTCCTTCTCCTCTATCTTTCTTTTTTCCTTTTGTTCTACCCAGTTATATAGAGGGTTTCTTGCCCTTCTTGGAGATTTGAAGTCTGCTACCTGCATTCAGTAGGTTTCTGTGGCAGTTGTTCTGCCTGTGAGACTGTTTCTCTGAGACAGACTATATTCCAACCAAAGGCAGGAGCCAGGGCAGTGCTTGACTTGATAGCAGCTGAACTATCAAGGTTTTTTTCTGATGTGTTTGTGGGAAAAGCTGAGCACCATGTCTTACTCCTCCACCATCTTGATCCTGCTGCTCAAGAAGATGTTACTGAATAAAGTGTCTTTTGTTTCTGAGTTTCCAGGGTTCTTACCAGGGATTGATGGTGTAATGCTGTGAATCTCGGGAGATAGATAGAACATATTTTTTTTTTTTCTAGGGCCGTACGCATGGCATATGGAGGTTCCCAGGCTAGGGGTCTAATCAGAGATAACATCTTTATTGAACTAATATCTGTGTACTATAAAATTCACCCATTTAAATAGGAGAATTCAATAATTTTTAGGATACTCAGAGTTAACCATCACCACAGTCAGTTGTAGGATGTATTTTTCATGAAGTAGAGTTGATTTGCAGTGCTGTGTTAGTTTCAGGTGTACAGCAATTTGATTCAGATATATACATATGGGTATAAATATCAATTTTTTTCAATCCTTTTCCATTCTAAGTTATTATAAGATATGTAGTATTGCTCTCTGTGCTGTCCAGTAAGTCCTTGTTTAGTTTATATGCAGTAGTATCTGTGAATCTGATATTCCTAATTTCCCTCCCTTGCCCTGCCCTTTGGTAACCATAGTTGGTTTTCTATGCCTGTGAGTCTGTTTCTCTGAGCCACAGACTCTTTTCCAGCCAAAGGCAGGAGCCAGGGCAGTGGCTTGACATGATAGCAGCTGGACTATCAAGGTGGACATCTTTTCACGTGTCTGTTGGCCATCTGTCTTCTTTGTAGGAATGTTTGTTTCTTCTGCCCATCATTTGATTGAATTGGTTACTTTTCTGATTTTGAGTTGTATGAACCGTTTTGTATATTATGGAAATTAAGCCCTCATTGGTCGAATAGTTGGCAGCTATGTTCTTCCAATCTGAAGGTTCTCTATCCATTTTCTTTATGGTTTCATTTCTTTTCCGTTTTTTTTCTTTTTCTATTTTTTTTTTTTCTCTTCCAAGGGCTGCACCTGTGGCATATAAGTTCCCAGGCTAGGGGTAAAATTGGAGCTACAACTGCCAGCCCACACCACAGCCACAGCAGCACAGGTTCCAAGCCCAAGCAGATAATAAGCGAAGAGCAGCCTCCAGTTTCAGATCCAAGGTTTTGGAATTGTTTCTGCTATGGACTATGCTTATGCTGCCCTCCTGTGGAGAAATAGAAGAATGCTTCTGCATGGAGAGGAATTTATAAAATCCAGGCATGTTCTTTGCATATTGATTCAACACAGCCTCATTAAAAGTACTGCTGCTTGGAGTTCTGTTCCGGCCCAGCAGTGATGAACCTGACTGGTATGCATGAGGAGGTGGGTTCGATCCCTGGCCCCACTCAGAGGGTGAAGGATCTGGGATTGCCTTGAGCTGTGGTGTAGGTTACAGACCCATGCTGGGTCCCCATTGCTGTGGCAGCAGTAGAAGCCTGCAGCTGTAGCTTTGATTTGAGCCCTAGCCTGGGAACTTCCATAGGTCACAGGTGTGGCCCTAAAAAGACAAAAATAAATCTAAAAAACACCCTGTCAGAGAAATTAGGAAAACAGGGAGACGCTCAAGAGACATTTGCTATGAAAGGTAAATGAGGAAACAGTTGCCTTGGGGGTGCACACTTTGTTGAAAAACATGTGGCTTCCTCTTTTCAACCCATGTGTAATGTGAAGATAAATGCCAGATTGTGGCTGGTTATTGGTGACTTCTCCCTTGTCCTCTATAAAGTTTTGACAATGTATGTATTGTCATTTTTCCGAAAAATGAACAGTCTCCTCAATAATTTGTACAAGCCGCATGTAACAATAAACCTCTGAACAGCAGCCTTTAATTTCAGAACCCATCCCTTGAAGTTGTTTTCGTTATTCACTGTGCTTATGCTGCCCTCCTGTGGACAAATAGAAGAATGCTTCTGCTTTTGGAGTGATGGATAAAATGCAGATGTGTTCTTTACCTGCTCTTTACGTATTCTTTAAAACTGCATTAAATTAATCCATACTCATTATGGAAACTGAAGGGACCCTGACAACGACCAAGAAAGAAAAAAGTTCCCCGTAATCTCACGTTACCATTGGCTCAGGAGCCTGAGTTCCTGGGCAGGGGAGATAAAAGATGAGGGTGCAGGCATTCTTTCAGCATCCAGTCAGCTTTTCTGCTGTTTGCCTGCTCACTTAGAACTTGGTTTTGCCTCTTGATTCCTGCTTTGTTTATCTCTCTTCAAGCCTCTTCATTTTCCCAAGTGCCTCGTAATCTGACTCCTCTTCAGAGACTTTGCTTGCTTCCAGTTCTTTCTTTTGTTTTTGTTTTCTTTGCTGTGCTTAGAAAAAGAAAACCCTTGCAGGCCACTTCCAGTCGGCCACTCATCTCCTGGAATAACTGTGATAGTAAATCAATAAAATAAGTTTTAAAATTCTATGTATAATTGGTAGTATTTTAGAAGAGTTACAACCAACTGGGTCTCAGTCAACAGGGGCAAATCTCAATCCTAATGTTAAATGTCACCTGTCAAATTGAGAGATGATGCTCCACTTCATCCCTCGTCAAAGCAGTGATGAATTGAGTGATGTGATATAGTTTTCCATGGATATTTTATACATGGGAAATCTTTGCTACTTTAAAGACAGCTAAACCACGGAAATGACCAATTTAAATCAGGTAAGCACGGTACAGTGAGTTCACAGGCTGGGGCCCGAGGCTGCCTTTACATCTGCCCTGTCAGAGAAGTTAGAGAAACTGGGAAACGCTCAAGAGTCATTGGATGCGAAAGGCAGCTTAGGAAACGGTTGTATGAGGGACGCACCCCTTGATATAAAACACATAGCTTCCTCTTTTCATCCCATGTGTAAATATGGAGATAAATGCCAGATTGCCCCTGGTTATAGGTGACCTGTCCTTTCTCCTATGTATCAGTGTTTACAATGAATATATAGTCATTTTTCTGAAAAATAAGGAGTGTAATGATTAATTTGTGCAAGGGATATGTCAAAATCAGCCCTGAACAGCAGCCTTCAATTTCAGATCCAATGCCTTGAAATTGTTTCTGCTGTTGACTGTGCTTATGCTGCCCTCGTGTGGAGCTAGAGAAGAATGCTTCGGTTCGTAGAGTAATTTCTCTAATTCAGGCATGTTTTTGCCAAGTTGATACTACACAACTGCATTACAAAGTAATCCATGCTCCTCCGTATAGAAAGCTGAAAGGCCCTCGAAAAATACAAAGAAAGAAAAGAGTTCCCTGTAATCTCGCGTTACCATTGGCTCAGGAGCCTGAGTTCCTGGGCAGCGGAGATAAAAATGAGGGTGCAGGCATTCTTTCAGCATCCAGTCAGCTTTTCTGGTCTTTGGGTGCTCACCTAACCTCGGTTTTGCTGTTTGATCCTCTTTGTTTGTCTCTCTTCAAGCCTCTTTATTTTAGGAGTACCTTGTAATTTGACCCCTGTTCAGAGACTTTGCTTGCTTTGGGATTCTTTTTTGGTTTGTTTTCTGTTTTTGTTTTTTTTGCTGTGCAAAATATACATATATATATATATATATATATATATATATATATATATATATATATATTGCAATGAACATCATATATATCATCTTGTGAAATTACAGAAATGTTTCTACAATGTACCTTCCAAACAGAGTCCTCCTCAAGGACCCCATAAACTTGATAATGCACTAGATATTGTCAAATTGTCCTTCAGAAAGGTGCATCTCTTGAAGCTTTTACAACAGTGCATAGGCACTCATTCTCCAATCCCTGATCCTCACTTTTCAGGATGAATTTGGTATCATTCAACTTGTGGATTGAACATTTGACAATATGTCAAGTAAGAAATCATATTGCACTATTGTTTTGGCTTAAAAGTATTTTATTACCAGTGAGGTTCCACATTTTCCCCTGTTTGTTGGTAATTTCTGTCTCTTTGTACCTTTGCTCACTTCATCTATCTTCTGTTGGGTTTGTCAGTTTTTTTTTCAACTTAGGTATTGAGCTCTGCATAAATTAGGTAAATCAGCCCTTTGTCACGTATGTTGCAAATTCCTCAGGTGTCATTTTATAGTCCCTGTTTCTTGCTTAAATGTTTTGCCATGCAGGGATTTTCCCTTTTACATAAAAAAAAGTTGAAAATATTCCCTTTTTAGCATCTGGAGAAAGATCACTTGAAGCATTAAATTTAGATAACTGACAAAAACTAGGAAGCCAGTGAGCCTGCTTGAATGAAGAGGGGAGGGGTTAGCAGAGTGATGGGCAAAGTTGCAGATGGGGCTGCACATGGGAACAAAACACATGAGTCAGCTTGAGGTTTGGTCATCCCTGGGAAGCCAAGGGGACACATCTCTAGAGGTGTGTGGTGAGGACTCAAGGGCCCCAGCAGGTGCTCAAGGCCAAGGTGAGGAGAGGGGAGCACAGGTGAGGAGATGCTGCTGCCCAGATGCTTCCTGCCCAGGCCAGAGGGCAGCTGATGCTACTTCTATTATGGAAAAGGTAGTGAGTGGATCCTGGAAACAAGACGGTGGTCAGTGTGTGGAGAATTAAAAAATTAAAAACCCCGTTTAGTTTCATGAGTGAATATTGTAGCCTATTTCTTCCCCATCTTTTTTCAGCTCTTATTTTTAAAGTTGGAATTATATTTCATATGCGTTTCAGGTTGTGTTGGTCTTTGCTCTGTGTTTTCCCCAGCATTTTATTATGACAATCTCCAAATATTCAACAAGGTGGAAAAGATTTTACAGCCAACCCACCAAGACTCTGCCATAACCGTGTGATGCTCTTTCCTTTTCACACATCCATCCATTTGTCCATCCCTCTCTCCATCTGTCAGTCCATCCTGGCCCTTGATGCCTTTTGTGGTAAACTGCCTACATCAGCAGGTGCCTCCTTGAGTGTTTCAGCAAGCTCGCCCTCAACCTGCCAGCCGTGTTGTTTATACAGCTATTCTTTGTATATATACTTTACACACCAATCTTGATATGTATTGGGTTTTTAACCCCCCCTTTTTTTCCATTTACTGTTGTATTGTAAGCACTGTGCTTCGAATCGCATGAAGCCAACACATGAACCCAGAAAGTTCCAAGACTTTGTGACTGGGAGCCTCTCCGCCCTGGAGGATGGACTGTGTCCATCTCTTGTTTTTGGCTCTTAGGAAAGTTGGGGGGTTTCCTCACACAGGTCTCTGCCCTTTTCATACATATGGAGCTCACTGCCAGGGAGTGGAGAGCTGGCTGTTTTTATGCGAGGACTGTGTTTGGATTCTGATTGCTAAGTCCCTACTGTAGGTACAAGAGAGGTGGTGGATTTTCGTGTAGTTAGTATCGAGCTGCATGGCTGAACTTTCTGTTGGACTGGAAGTGTCCTTTTTTAGGCCTTTTAAATAAAGAAAGGTGTTTTATCGGAGTGCCCATTGTGGTTTAGCGGGTTCAGACCCAACCTTGTCTCTGTTGCTCACTGGGTTAAGGATCTGGTGGTGCCCCAAGCTGCAGAGCAGGTTGCAGAAGTGGCTCAGATCTGGTGTTGCTGTGGCTGTGGCATAAGCTGACTCAGGTTGAGCTGCATCTCTGATTCAGCCCTTAGCCTGGAGCTTCCATATGCCACAGGTGTGGCCATAAAAAGAAAAAAAAAGTTTGATATTGTCTTCTTTTTTTTTATGACCATGCCACAGCTTAGAGAAGTTCCTGGGCCAGGGCTTGAATCTGAACCGTCACAGCTGTGGATATATGGGATCCCTTAACCCACTGTGCTGGGCTGGGGACCAAACCCATACCTCTGCAGCGACCTGAGCTGCTGCAGTTGGATTCTTAACCCACAGTGCCACAACAGGAACTCCAATTGTTTTTCTGCTTGAAATTGTATGTTTCTTAGTTCTAACCACTAAAATAGTTGTCACAGTAGAACGAGCAGCACCAGTGCCCAAATTGTGGTTTCTAAATTCCATGCCCATGTCTAGGGTTCCCTGAAGGAATGGCCTGGCTGGTTGAAGGTCATTGGTCTGACATGTACAAGGTGCACCTGCTGCATCCTCTTGAGTGACAAGCAAGAAAGCCTCAGAGACGAATGGAGACTGCTCATGGGATTTCTTTTTGGCCTGATGAAATGTCCTAAGAGAGTTCTAATGGCTGTACACCCATGTGAATGTACTCAGCCACTGGGACATGTGAGAGGGTGCATCTTATGGTGTATGAATTATGAATTATATTTAAAAATTGTTATTAAAGTATGATTTTTTGTGAAAGTATCTGTGATAACAAAACAAAAAAGACTAAGGGAAACCCCCACCATTCCCGCTGCATAGGCCATGGAGATAAGACTGACTGTGGGTCATAGGAAGCGTGTTCTCTTTGCCACCCCCACTGCATGCATCAGTTCTTGGGCCAGGGATTGAAGTCGCACCCTGGCAGTGACAACACCAGGTCCTTAACCCACTGAGCCACCAGGGAACTCCAGGAAGCATTACGTAATGGATGGGCATGGTCAGAGAATCGGTTACCAAAGAGCCATTCTGGGTTCCAGGAGGAGGAAGAGAACCGGTGCATGTTGAGCACACTGTCACCACGTGGATTTTCAGTGGGCAAAAATTTGCTGATATATAAATCTCAGAGAATTGGAAAGTTAGGAAAAAACTTATTAAGATAAACAGTGTGGAGTTTCAAACATAGTAAAGAAAATACTGAAGATAAGCTAGACCTGAGATCCAAACACTACCATGTTCTTTTTCAGCCACTCGTGAGCTTCAGCAAAATGACGGCAAGCTCTCAGAAGTGGAAGAGGTTCAAGAAACATACATGCAAACTGATTGCCGGTCCTTGACAGGCTTCATGTCTTAGGTTTCTAGAGACTATAATGGCTACATGATCTCCCTGCATTTAGAATTTGCTTTGCTCCCAAGATAGTTTTCCTGCAGTAAAATCATTCCCTTTGAAATCTTTTTCTTCTTTCTTTCTTTCTTTCTTTCTTTCTTTCTTTCTTTCTTTCTTTCTTTCCTTCCTTCCTTCCTTCCTTCTTTCTTTCCTTCCTTCTTTCTTTCTTTGTCTTTTTTTTTTATGGCCGCACCCACTGCATATGGAGGTTCCCAGGCTAGGGGTACAATGGGTGCTGCAGCCACCTGCCTACACCACAGCCACAGCATCGTGGGATCCGAGCCACATCTGTGACCTACACCACCACTCACAGCAACGCCGCATCCGTAACCCACTGAGTGAGGCCGGGGATGGAACCTGTGTCCTCACGGGAATAGTCAGATTTGTTTTTGCTGATCCATGACAGGAACTCCCCTTTTGAAAGTCTTAAATTTTTTTTTAGCAATGGAAGTATAGAATTGACTGACAATGTTGTGTTGGTTTCAGGTGTACAGCAAAGAGATTCGGAGATTGTCTGTCTGTCTATCTATCTATCTGTCTAGTACATACGTTTTTCAGATTCTTCTCCCTTGTCGGCTATTACAGACTACTGAGTATAGGTCCCTGTGCTGTCCAGTAGGGCCTTCTTGGTTATCTACCTTTCCAATATTAACATGCTTTCTAGTCATGTTTCTTGAAAGGAAAATGACTTTTAACCATGATTTCATTTTATTAAACATGCATTTTTTTCTTAAATTTAAAAGCAGAACCTATCCCTCCCAGCTCTTTAATGAAATGATCCTAAGCAGGTTATATCTGTACTTATTTAAAGTCTAGGTATGTATTTACCTAGTGCAGTTAACTTGTTTAAAAGATAAACTGAGAATTATGAGCATGTTCATGAAACAGCAAATCCATTTGTGGAAATTGTCATTTCTTTTGAAAATGAGATCCATGTGTAGATAAAGACAGTTCTGAACCTGTGCAAAAGTTTGTATATATGGGAACTAGACTGGGGAGCATTTCCAAGTGGTTAGAACCACCGGTATAAAAGGTAGTTAGATGCAGAGTAAATATGCTTTCATCTCAACATCTAGCATTTGACAGACGTAGGTGTTAATTGTATTGGTAGGTCGTTTTCTCTATGAATTTCCTCTTCAGGAAAATAATGTTCATGGGATGAATTTTATTAAGTGAAGAGTTGAGGTAAACAGTAGATTAAGATTTTCTGGGATAAGGGTGCGTTAAGAAACAATCTGACTACCAAGAGTGTATCAGGGGACAGGAGTCCCTATGGCTCTGTTGCCTGGGAGGGCACAATTCGATCATAAAAGGAACAGTGAGTTCAATGAAGTGAAACACTGTGAATATGTAGGAACCCCCAAGTTGGGTCAAAAACATTGATGAGACAATTAGGGAAATTTGAACACTGACTAGGTATTTGAATGCAATAGGAACTTGTGGAAATTTTTTGCTGGGATAATGTGGTTACCTTAAAATATTGACAGTTCTGGAAGCTGAGATAATCACCGACTTTGGAATGCAACTGAAAACTTCTAGAATAAAACATGGACATAATCCTGAACTCATAATCAAGGGCTGATACTCAAAAATGGAAAAGTGAGACAGGAGAAACTTTTAAAAAATGCATTGGTCAACACCAAATCTATTTATGGCATCCTCTCTTCTTATTTCTCCAGATTTAACATTTCTAGGGGGAAATGAAGCCTTTATTTTTTATTTTTGGACTAGTAACCAAGTAGCCATACTTCCTGAGGGGAAGTTTTTGTTTTTGTTTTTTTCTGGCCGCAGCCAGGGCATCTTGAGGTTCCCAGGCCAGGGATCAAATCTGATTCACAGCTACCATCTAGGCTGCAGCTGCGGGAACACTAGATCCCTAACCAACTGCACTGGGCCAGGGATCGAACACAGTAGGAACTCTGAAGAGGGAAAGTTCTATACAAAAGCATCCCAGCTAATAAACATGGCAAGAATGGTCATATAATGAAGTCACCACTTGTAATCCTTAGTGCAAGAAATGATTCAAGCAAAGGCAATCAGTAGATGAAACGGCGAGCTGGATGGGTGCTGAAATGGAGGAAAGGGATCCAGCTATTCTCTCGTGCTCCATTCATCCATCTTAGCATCATGAATAAAGGACTCTTCATGTGTGCTGCCTGGTGGCATGCACTCAGGATGAAGTACAGGGCGCCACCTCTGACATACTCTCAAAGAGCTGACCTAGACTATAAAGCACTCCCCTTGCTGCCCGCTCTCGGCCCTTAAGGAAAGTGAAGCCTGGAGAAGGAACACCTTTAATGCAAGGACAGTTGAGCCACTTTCAAATCAGAGTCCTTTTCTTAGAGGGCAGGGAGGGTGTAGTAGGCAGAGTGCTTTACATGAAGACCTGAGAGGCAGTGTGAGTGCCTTGTGTGGGAAGAAAAAAAAAAAAAAAAAAAACAGAAGCACAGAGTTATTTTTGAGGTATTAAACATTTCTAAGTATTTGATCACAGGACTGATTCTTAATGTTTTTCAGGTAGAATATGGCTCTGTGAGGAAATGCCCATTTGTTAGTAATATTGGATCACTATTGGGGGATATCAGGGGGCCTGATGCCTGGGGTTTGCTTTAAAATCCCCTGGAAGAAGAAAAAGACGTTCCAAGAGGGGAAGGAGTTCCCAGTGTGGCTGAGCAGGTAAAGAACCCAGTATAGTCTCTATGAGCATTCGGGAACTATCCCTGGCCTCAACCCATGGGTTAAGGATCCGGGGTTGCTGCAGGTTCTGGTGTAGGCTGGCAACGGCAGGTATGATTGGACCCCTAGCCTGGGGACTTTCATATGTTGTAGGTGTGGCCCTAAAAAAGTAAATAAATAAAAAAGCAAACAGGGGAAGGGAGAGATAAAGCTAGTGTGGCAGAATCTTGCTGCCTTTTGAGTCTGGTAGTAAAGTGGGGGAGTGGTTGCATGTACTCTTCTCCCTGTGCACATCTTGGACAGTCTGACATGATACAGGTGATCACCAGGCTGTAGGAAAGAAGGTTGGGTGTTTTTAGCAGAAGTTGAAGAGGGAGACATGAGACTCTCCGAAACCTCTGTCCACACGAGGTTGAGAATATGGACGATTTGTTTGACAGTCATTAAAATGCAGATCCAAAAAGACCTGCTGGCAAGTAGGTAAGATTTTTAATGGGATTTTGTGTATTCGACTAGGCAACGAGTGAATCAAACGCAGCCACAGAGGGTAACAGCCATTATGGGGCCAAATTACCTTTGGCGTGGCCTAGAGTCCGTCCAGGTCAGTGACACAGCAACCTGATGTAATCCGTCCTATGAAGCCTGGTAATGTGGGGTTTGGAAAGCCAATACAACGAGGAATATTCTGTGTCTTGGCTCTCCAGTGGGTATTTGTAAGAGAAGACAACCAGCCCACCAACCAAGAGCGCAAAGGAACCCAGACAGGCCACGAGAGCAGCCCCGCCGACTTCCTGGGAGTCCGGCTTGAAGGGTACATTGAAAGATGGTGGCAAGGAAGGTGGCGCGTCCTTGACAGACTGGTGGTTCCAGACCACAGCAGCTAGGATCCAGGCACCAGCAGCTATGTTCAGCATTCCTGCAACAGCAAATGGATTACAGGTGTTCTTTGCACTCTTCTCAGGTACACATTCCTAAGCGCAAAGACGATGGCAGCTTTGCCTAAAAGAATGCTCGCCACTAGCAAGAAGTTTTGGGCAACACGGATATCAAGTGGGATGTAAGTATCGCGGTGGTTGTAATGGTGGCACCCACTGGCTCTGTTGACGCCGTTGAGGTGATGGAAGCTGCAGGCTCTCCCCATTCCCACGCAGGGTAGGCCGGAGGGTAAGAGCGAGGTGTTGTTGACATACCACACTCGCCACTCCGCCAGGTCCATGGACCTGGTGCCGAGGATCCCTCTGATGGTGGCCACCATGAACCCTGCCAGCTGCCGTCTAGGGCTTCCATTGAACAAGGGCATGGTGGCCACGCTCCCTGGGGAACTGCAAAGGAACACAGGGCATCCATCAGGAGACTGGGCCCCTGGTGCCTGGAACAGACCTCTGGGGTGAGCAGTGCTCTTCTGAGAGGGAGGTTCTCAGCTGCAGGGGAGGTGCTATGCTGGGAGGCAAGCCCCATGCTGGGGGTACGAGTAGCGGGGAAAGCACTATCCTGAGAGGGAGGCCCTTTGTTGAGAGTGAAGCGCTATGCTGAGAGAGAGAGGTGCTTTGCTCAGAGGGAGGCGCTGTGCTGGAGAGAAGGGCTGTTACCTGGGGACAGAGACCTCTGCGGGGATGGGCATGGGAACGGGGGCGCAGGCCACGCAAAGATGTGAGGGGCCAGCTGGCATTATGGACTGAAGCCTTATCATGCAAAGACCTTCAAACAGGCAGTTCCACTTTGGGGCATTTGTGCAAATATCTCATCAAAACTGGCCATAAACATATAGTCACAGAGAGGGTCAGCACTGTGGGGACTATGGAAAAATGGGGAAACAACTGCCAGTCCCCCCAGAGGGCTTGGTGACCATCATTTGTGCTCATTCCACACAAGGGAGCTCTGTGCCAACATTCACAATGTAATGGCAGCGTCCACAGTGTGGTGTGTTGTGTCTGGCTCTTCTCAAGGTCCTTCCTTTTTGGAGCATGTGAGGGCTTTGTTGCTGGGCCTGCAGAGGAGCATTCAGTTGTATGGCTGGACCACCGGTGGGTGATTCATTCCTCAGTGTTTGGACATTTGGATTGGTTCCAAGTTTTGGCTGTTGTGAACAATGCTGCTATAAACAGACTTTAATAAAACGTTGGCTGGGCCCATGTTCTCATGTCTCGCATGTGGACACCCAGGGCAGGGATGAGTGGATCGTATGGCAAGTGGAAGGTGAACTTTTGAGAAAGCTCGAAACTGTTTCCCTGCGTGGCTGCACCATTTTACATTCCCACCAGCAATGGGTGACCCTCCCAGTTTCTCCATATCTTGTCCAACATTTGGATGATTTTAGTCTTTTTGATGATGGCCATCCTAGTTGGTGATGAAATGCAAAATGTGACCGGAAGGAAGATGGTCACAATCTATCGAGTACAGTCTGTTATAAGAACTTGTCTGTATAACGTAATCAGAGACATGAAAAGAACTGGGCGGTGGGGGTCTATATGTTGAGAGGGGTTGTGGGTTTGGAAAGCTATTTGTATCATGAAGAACCACATACTGATGGAAAAGAGCCCCTAATCTAAGTAGAGAGCTCAGCGAGTCACCCCGGGGCCAGTACCCACACAGCCACTGCTCGGCTGAGGAGACACAGTATCACCTCTTCCTTATTTGTCCTGAGACTTTTCCAGCTCAGAATGCAGCCCAAACAGAGTTCACTTCTGTCTGCTTTTCAAGAAAGGGATTGGGCATTAGGTGTCTGAGTGTGACTGGCTTCTTTTGCTCAACACTGTGTTCACAACCTTGGATTGTTTCTTTTATGGATATTTGGCCTTTCAGTAGATATTGGTCATGGGCCTGATTTTTCGAAAGAAAAAAGACTTCATTCAAGTGAAGCAATGGAGGGGGGTTCTGGTGTGTAAATACACTTGTGTATTGTGGGCATGAAAGTAATTCATTCACCAAGACCCTTAGCAGATGTGAGAGGAGCCCAAGCCTGGCCCAGGGAAGTAGCTCAATAGCCATAGAAGGAAAAGCCAAATGTGAGGAAAACAAAGGACTGTGTTTTACAGGTTGAGTTCAAGTTACATGAACAGTTGCATTGGTCTCCTTATCTTCAGTATCTGTGTCAGAGTCTTTTGTTTTCTTTTCACTCGACCTGGCGAAAAAGATCTTAGACCCAACAAAATACTACTTAAACTCAAGAGGTTGGCTAATATAAGACAAAAGAAATCAAAACAGGAAATAGCAAGTGTTGGCCAGGATGTGGAGCAACCGGGACTCTTGAGCTTTGCTGGTGGGACTAGAAACTGGTACAGCCACCGTGAAGAATGACCATTCCTCAAAAAACCTAGACTTACTGAATGATCCAGAAATTTCTCTTCTGCCTATTTCTACACAACAGGAAAGGCAGGGACTTGAACAGCTTCTTCTGCACCCATGCTCATATCAGCCTGATTCCTGAGAGGGAGACATGAAAGCACCCAATTCTCCATCCATGGATGAAGGGACAGACAAAGTGTGGTCTCTCCATTGAGTGGAGTACTTTTTAGTCTTAGAATGGAAGGAGATTCTGTCCCAGGCTGCAGTAGGAATGAGCCTTAAAGACTAGTTCTGCTGAGGGAAATAAGCCCATTACAGAGAGAGACAAATAGCATATGCTCCCACTTAGATTCAGAACCTCGAGGGGTCAGATTCACAGCCCAGGGAGGGAGGAATGGACAGCCCAAGGCCTGGAGGAGGGAGGCATGGGTAGTTAGTGTTCAGTGGGGAGGGAGGCATGGGTAGTTAGTGTTACCAGGGCCCGAGAGAGGGTGGCATGGGTAGTTAGGGTTCATCTGAGACAAAGGTTTCCATTTAGGGAGATGGATGGTGTTGCCCACTGGGCGACATTGTGAATGACCCTAATAACACCGAGTAGTGTATTTAAAAGGTGAAATAATGAACGTTGTCTATTTAACCACCTCAAAAAAACACATAGAGAACAAATAAGGCTGAGCCTCTACTAACCCATCTCCAGAGGAAGGAGCGTCTGGGGTGAAGGAAGGCCCGCTTGGCAAGGAACACCTGCCATGGATCTCAGGCCCCCTGTCCAACATCTCCTCTCAGCGCCTGGCTCCTCAGTGTGGACAGAGCTGAGTTCTCAGCCACACTGTGAACCTGGCCTTTGAGTCCCAGGTCCTGTCCTCAGCCTTCCACTGATTCCACATTCTCCTGCCCATTGTCCGCATCTCCAGTGTTCCCAGTTGCTAGGTCACTAATGCCATGGCAGCAGCCCTTTTCCTCTTGATCAGGGCACGGGCTGGTGCTTCCTTTCTTACTCTGGGCTCCTCTTTGTCTCTCAGCTTTTTTTATTCTGAAATAAAAAGACGTGGAGCCCGAGTCCACTTTTCAGATCTTTGTGAGTGTTTCAGACATGCCCCCTAATCCCTTTCGCTTGTCACCCAGAAATGGTTCCTAACCCATCTCATCTGTAGTTAATGCCATTTCTGAAGCAGTGGCAATGTGCACATGCAGGTGTTCGCAGAAGGGGCAGCCACTGGGGGGGATTTATTTGTGAAAGACCACGGACGAGGAACACATTAGCAGAGACACCCTCATTCACGGGGAATGACCTCCTTCCACTTGAGTCTTGGGTACACACGGTACCATGAGTCAGGTAGGATGGACCGGGTAAGATCACTCCTCATTTGTCAGAAACTGGCCTGCTCAGATGGGGCCAGCTTCCCATGGGGCTTCTGTCTGTCACCTAGCCATCCCAGAGGACTCGATTTTACATACAAGGTGGAACTCCAGGAGTATCCGTTGCTCACTGTCTTTCAAGGAAGGGAGCAGAGGGATGTGCAGAGATGTCAGTGAAACACATGCCCACTGAACTTATCACTGGGTTACAAGTGGGACAAAGCGTGGTGGTGGGGGAGACCCGCTTAGAGAATATGTACAGTTACCCACTTTATATCCTTCTAATGGGACATCACACAGCAATTCTAATTATATTCATAAGCAACTAAGGAAGTTCCCATTGTGGCTCAGTGGATAAAGTCTCCGACACAGCATCTCTGCGGAAATGGGTTGAATCTCTGTGCTCGCTCAGTGGGTTTAGGGTCTGGTGTTGCCACAAGCTAGGGCGTAGTTGGCAGATGTGGATCGGATTCAGTGTTGCTGAGGCTGTGGTGTAGGCTGGCAGCTCCAGCTCCGATTCGACCCCTAGCCTTGGAACTTACATATGCCAAGGGTGCAGCTCTACAAAGACAAAAATAAATAAATGATACATGCTGGAGTTCCCGTCGTGGCTCAGTGGTGAACAAACCTGACTAGTATCCATGAGGACACAGGTTTGATCCCTGGCCCCACTCAGTGGGTTGAGCATGCGGCATTGCCTTGAGCTGTGGTGTAGGTTTTAGACACGGCTGGGAGGTGGAGTTGGTGTGGCTGTGGTGGAGGCCTACATCTGTTGCTCTGATTTGACCCACTATACCGGAAATTTCCACAATGCTGAGTGGGGCCCTGAAAAGACAATGAAGTGAGCAGAAAGCCCCCTCTCAGGGAAATGAGGGAAACAGGAAATGCTCAAGAGACATTGGATGTGAAAGGTTGATTAAGACAGAATTGTCTGAGGGGCACACACTTTGCTTAAAACCATGTAGCTTCCTCTTTTCAGCCCATGTGTAAATAGGAAGATAAATGCTGGATTCTCCCTGATTATATGAGACTTGTCTTTTCTCCTCTAGAGCAGTTTTTACAATGAATGCATATTCATTGATCCGGCAAAGAAACAATCTAATGAATAATTTCTGCAAATGGCTTGTCCAAATCAACCTCTAAAACAGCAGCCTTCAATTTCAGACTCAGGACCTTGCCATTGTTCCCAGTATTGACTGTGCTTCTGCTGCCCTCGTGTGGAGACGTAGAAGAATGCGTCTGCATGGAGAGGAATTTATAGAATCCAGGCGGTTCTTTCCATGTTTATAGTACACCACTGCATTAAAAATTAACCCATGCTCATGATAGAAAACTGAAAGGACCCCGAAAAATACACAGAAAGAAGAAAGTTAGCCATCATCTCCCTCTACCATTGGCTCAGGGACCTGAGTTCCTGGGCAGGGGAGATCAAGGATCAGGGTGCAGGCATTCTTTCAGTAGTAAGTCAAGATTTCTGCTCTTTGAGTGCGAACCTAGGCGGTGGTTGTGCTGCTTGATTGATGCTTTGTTGATCTCTCTTTGAGCCTCTTTATTTCTACAGGCACCTAGTAGTTGGATCCCTGTTGAGAGACTTTGCTTGCCCCAAGTTCTTCTCTTCTGTTTTAGTTTTGTTTGCTGTGCTAAAAAATGTACATATATATATTGCAATGAACATCATAGACATCATCTTGGTGAAATTACATAAAGATTTCTACCGTGTAACTTCCAAACAGAATCTTGCTCGAGGACTCCATGCATTTATACATATACTAGATCTTGTGCAGTTGTACCTAGAAAAGTGGTGGATTTGTGTGTAGTTCGTATCCAGCTGCGTAATTGAAATTTCTGCTGGGCTGGAAGTGGGCTTGTTTTAGGAGTAGATGCTGTTTAGCAGTTTAGCAACTTCATATCCCCTTGTAATTAGAGCCCACATAAAAGCAAAATTTTTGTCTTTGATTCGCTTAGTGTGATCTTCTATAGCTTCATCTATATTGCTGCAAATGTCGTTTTTTCGTTCATTTCGCGACTGAGTAATATTCCCTTGTATATATGTACTTCTGGAACACTCATGTAGCAGTGGTAATGATGAGTTTTTGAGTCGGGTTCCTTCTTTTCAGGGAATTCCTTTAATGCAGTGATTCACAAGTGGGGACGCCAAGGTCAGTGACAGGGTGCTTTCCTGGGGTGGAAAGGGGAGCTCTTGTCATTTGTGAAAGCCCCACAGGCGATTTGGAAATGACCCCGACCACACTAAGGCCAGGACCAAGTCCATTAGTGTTTAGCCTTTATTGTTTTGTTTTCTTAGACCCACAGCCGTGGCATGTGAAATGCAGGACCAAAGCTGCATCTGGGACCTACACCAGAGCTCACAGCAACGCTGGATCCTTATCCCACTGAGGGAGGCCAGGGATCGAACCCATATCCTCACAGATACTAGCTTGGTTTGTTACCACTGGGACACAAATGGCAACTCCAGAAGGTACATGTTGTTAAACAAATTGTGGGCCCCTCATACCATTGTGTCTTAATCTACCTTTCACATCAAAATTCTCTTGAGCATTTCTCTGTGTCCCTAAGTTCTCTGACATGGCAGGTTTAAAAGGCAGCTTGCTCATGTCCCAGCCTGTGAACTCACTATACGGTGCTGACCTGGTTTAAATCGCTCATTTCAGTGGTTCACTGGCCTTGAAAGTAGAAGAGCTTTCCCATGCATAGGATATACATGAAAAGCTACATCACACCACCCTGTGCATCACTACTTTGAGTAGCGATGAACCGCAGTATCATCTCTCCTTGTGACAGCCTCACTGTGGTCGGAGGTGTGTCTTAAAAGCCACGTTATTCAATAACATCTATCTTCAAGGAACACTGAACTCCTAAAGCACAACCTCTAATGGACTGCTTCCTGGCCTTCGTGTGGTGGGGCCATTTCCGAATCTCCTGTGGGCTTTTCGCAAATGACAGGTGCTCCCCCCTTGGCCCCAGGAACCCACCGCCTCCACGGACCTTGGCGTCCCCTCTAGGAGATCATGGCACTGGAGGCACTCCCTGAAATGAAACGGCCACACTCTAAACCCCTTCGTTGCCACTGGTAACATAGCATTGTTCCTAAAGTACCTTAGACAAGGGACTATTCCTCACCCAGAAAAAAGAACCAGCTAAGCCCATGTGCAGCCACATGGATGAACCTGGAGATGATCATACTCAGTGACGTAGCTCAGAGAAAGACCAAAACCAGATGATATCACTTGCATGTGGAATCTGATGAAAGTGATACAAGTGGATCATCACACTATGGGAAGAACATCTAAGACAAAGAGCCACGTGACATCACCAGTCATGGGGACTGTCATGAAAAATGATACAGAAGGTCTTCTTCACAAGACGAAACAGACTCGATGCTCTCGAAACCAAACTAGGGTCACTAAAGGGGAAACACTCAGGGGAGGGATACATTGGGAGGTTGGGATTGGCACATATGCACTTGAATATACACACAACCGATTGAGTCACAAAGACCCAGTGTACAGCCAATACAGGGGGATGGCCTATATGGGAAAAGCATCTGAAAACAAATGTGCACATGCCTATGGATAACTGACTCCCTTTGTGGCACACCTGAAACTCACACAACATTGCAATAAGTCCACTGGACTCCAAGAACATTGGTTTTTAGAAACTGATACAAAAGGACTTATTGACAAAACAGAAGACGACTCACAGATCTCCAAATCAAGCTAATGGCACCTAATGGGGAACGCATTGGGAGGTAGAAATGAGGGGTTTTGGATGAACATATACACACTACTATATTTCACCTAGACAGCTATGGTGGGGGGATACCCTGGGGCCCAGTGGAAACGAATCCCTAAGCATCCATGAGGATGCGGGTTCGATGCCTGTCCTCGCTCAGTGTGTCGGGGATCCAGGATTGCCATGAGCTGTGGTGAACTTCACAGATGTGGCTTGGATCTGGTGTTGCTGGAGCTGTGGCTTAGGCTGGGAGCTGTAACTCCTCTTCAGCCCTTAGCCTGGGAACTTCCATATGCCACAGGTGCAGTCCTAACAAGGAAACACAAACACATACACACACAGAACTAGCAAGGACATGCTATATAGCACAAGGAACTCTACTCAATGCTGTATAATAAACAATATGGGGAAATAATCTGAAAGAATTGATAGAGATGTGTATGTAAACAGAATCCCTGTGCTTAAACCTGAAATTAAGACAACATTGTTATAAATCAACTCTCTTCCAATACCTTTAAGCTGGTAAAAATGACAAATTTTAAAAAGATTGTTCTGGAAGTTGTAGCCAGGGGGATGCTAGTCAAGACTCAGAGCAACGAGGTCTACCTGTCCTAGAGAGGCACAGACATCAGGGTTCAGCTCAAGTGTTTCTACAGCTAAGAAAGCATGTGAACTCGTTTGACCATGCTCACCTGATGAAAATAGGGATGAGGGCTTGGGAAAGGGAAGGAGGATTTCCTACCTTGAGTGTGAATTGTAACGGTCCTTTTGACTCTGTTTCTTTTGAGGTTTAAACGCTCCTTAAATTATCTTGGGCCTGGGGCCTTCATCCCTGCTGGGGTCCTGTTTTCCCGTTTCTTTGGTGTCCGGAGCCTGGGTGGAACCTTGATGGGATGGTTGTGTTAGGTCGTCCTTTTGGTTTTCTCCCTCCAGTTTCTAGATACTGCCTCACCCTCAGGAGGGAGGAGGGCGGCCCCCAGCAGCCTGATGACAGCCTCCTCCTAAGTCAGGGCTACTCTGCTCTGCTGCTTCCCCCACACGTGCAGGTGGACAGTGCCCTGGTCACGTGGTCCTGCGGGAACCAGGCAGCTGCTCTCAAATCCAGACACTGCCCTGGCTGCTGCTTTGGCTGGAATGCAGTCTGTATCTCTGACAGACTCACAGACATAGAAAACAGACCTATGGTCACCAAAGGGCAAAACAAGGGAGGGAATTAGGATTATGGGATGAACAGACACTACGCCTTATCCAATAAACAACAAGGATGTGATGCCTGGCACAGAGAGCACTATTCCATTTCTTACAACAATCTAGAATAGAAAAGAATTATAAAAGAATATCGATATATACATGTGTGTGTGTAACTGAATATATTGCTGTACACCTGAAGCTAACACAGTACTGTAAATCAGCTACACTTCAGAAAAAACATATATATATTCTAACACTTATTGTGGGAGCTCCTTCTGTGGTACAGTGGGATTCGGGGCATCTTGTAACTGCCAGGACTTGGGTTCAATCCTGGCCAGTCACAGTGGGTCAAGGATCTGGCATTTCCATGAGCTGTGGTGAAGTCTTCAGATGTGGATCAGATCTGGAGTGGCTGTGCCTGTGGTGTAGGCCGGCAGCTGTAGCTACGATTCGACCTCCGGCCTGGAACTTCCGCATGCAGCAGGTGTGGGCCAAAAAAGACCCACACAAACACACACAAAAATGTAGCTACCTCTTTTCATCATATATATACAGGGGAAGATAAATGCCAGATTGTCCCTGATTGTAGGTGACCTGTCCATTCTCCTCTCTATCAGTTTGTGCAATGAATAGATAGTCATTTATCTGAAAAATAAACAATCTCATGAGTAATTTGTGCAGGAAGTATGTCAGAATCATCCACTGAACAGCAGCCATCAGGTTCAGACCTGACTACTGAACTTTGAAATTGTTCCTGCTCTTGACGGTGCTCATGCTGCCCTCCTGTGGACAAACCGAAGAATGCTTCTGCCTGGAGAGGAATGTCGAGAATCCAGGCTTGTTCATTTTTGCTGTTGCTGTTTTCCCTGCTAAGTCACAGTCCATGGTATCAATGTAGTAGAGTTTAACTCTGCATAGGTCAGAGAATACTTTGGGTGTGTTCAGTTTTTAGGTGGAGCTAATTTTCCTTTCTCTGGGATCAATGTCCATGAACCTGTGGGTAACTGTGCCTTAACTCCCCTTCCCCTGTAACCTGCCTTCAGCGATCGAGGTCGTTTTAATTGTGGCTCAGACAGCCTTGCAGGTTCTCCAGGCAGCAGGGAGCCTCAGCAAAAAGGGGTTTGCCTGAGTCGTTGGCCAGGACTCGGAGTCAGCTGTGTCTAGTTAGAGCTAAGCTGCTTAATTCAGGGGGGGAGAGGGACCTGGCCCCTGCAACTGGGCATGCGCGAGGGCCCTTTGGCCCTTGCAGGGCCTGTAGCTTAGTTACGCCTGCGCACGACGAGGGTTCACACAGCTTTTCCCAGCATCGCTCTGGTCTCCGCGGTCCAACGGTTCAGAACGCGCTGCTGCTTGATCCGTTACCCCCGTGCCTCTGGGGAGGTGGGTCTGACGCCGGTTTTCCTGTCTCCTGGCTTGGCTGCTTTGGGAGGGACCCCTGTGTTGGCTGCGAACCTCGGCGTCTCAGCGTTTTGCTTTCCTGCGCGTCGTCGGGCAAACCAGCCTGGTTCGGGACCCCCCAGGCTGGGGCTGCTGGGCACACGGTGAGTGTATGGTCAGGTTTTTAAGACCCCGCCAGAGCATCTTCTGCAGGGGCTGTGCCCGTCTCGTTTCCTCCTCCTCATGGTCAGAAGGTCGGGTTTCTCCGCATCCTCCTGAGCACTTGGCGCTGTCAGGGTTTTGTTTTTCATCTCGGCCTTTGTAGCAGGTGTGTGTTGGCATGTCCTTGTGGTTTTCCTTTGTGTTTCCCACACGGCCAGTGACGTTGCCGGTCATTCCAAGTGTTTGTCATCGGTCTGTCCTCTTGAGTGAAATGTCTCTTGGTGTCGCCTGCCTGCTTCCCGGTTGGACGGTGCGGTTTCCCCTGTTGAGTTGTGAGCTTTCGTTTGGTGTTCCCTGTAGTGAAGGCTTGGGCTTGCCTCCCCAGCCTCCCTCAGCCTCCTTGGTACCCGAGGGAACCCAGATGTCGGTCAGGTCCCCAGCCCTGCAGGGCTGGGTGTGTTTCGGGAAGGGAAAGCCAGCTCCTTCTCTTGCTCTAGGAAGCAACTCCCCATGACAGAGGGTCTGAGCTTCTGCCTCGTTAGGAATGTTCAAAGCAAGTCTGAACACACAGCAAGACCTCACTATCACACAGACTGAGCTTATGGAGGGAGAGACAAGGCTCGTGGTGAGAGAAGAACTGAACAGAGCACAAACCGTGCACAGTGCCTGATGCCCTTACTGGGCCCTGTCTGGTCCCACCCTCCCCATTCCCTCGGGACCAGGACGGTGGATGTGGGCCCTCCCGACCCCCTGGTTCCAGGCAGGCCTCCCAGGAGGAGGAGAAGGCAGGGATGCTCTGAGGGCCCTGGCTCCCGCCTACACCAAGAGCTTAGCTCCTGGGAGGGCAGCTGGCTTGAGCTGTGCTCTGCTCGCTCCTGTCCCGTCCCAAACTGCAAAGGCTCAGTGTGTGCCTCCTCCTGCAGGCTAGGGGGTCCGCCTGCCCGGGTATGGTGGGCACGTCCGGGCTGAGGCCCCCGAGCCCTGGAGACACAGACTGCATTCCAGCCAAAGCAGCAGCCAGGGCAGGGTCTGGACTTGAGAGCAGCTTCCTAGTTCCCGCAAGGCCATGTGACCAGGGCGCTGTCCACCTGCATGTATGGGCGACCCAGCAGAGCAGAGGAGCCTTGAGGTAGGAGGTGGCTGTCATCAGGCTGCTGGGGGCCTCCCTCCTCCCTCCTGAGTGTGAGGCGGTATCTAGAAACTGGAGGGAGACAACCAAACGGAGGATGTAACACAACCATCCCATGTATAAAAATGAGCATAAATGACAGATTGTCCTGGTAATAGGTGTCTTGTCTTTTCTCCTACATATCAATTTTTGCAATGCCTATATAGTCATTTTTCTGTAAAATAAACCATCTAATGAACGACTTGTGCAAGCAGCATGTCAGTATCAACAACTGAACAGCAGCCTTCAATTTCAGACCCAACACCTTGAAAAGCTTGGTCCTGCTAATTGACTGTGCGTATGCTGCCCTCGTGTGGAGAAATAGAAGAATGCTCCTGCAGGTAGACTAATTTGTAAAATCCAGGCGTGTTCTTTACATGTGGATGCTACACAACTTCATTTAAGAGAATACATGCTCATTATAGAAAACTAAAAGGATCCCAAAAATATAAAGAGAGAAAAGAGTCACCCATAGTCTCACTTAACCATTGGCTCAGGAGCCTGAGTTTCTGGGCAGGGGAGTTTCATGTTCAGGGTGCAGGAATACTTTCAGTAGGTAAGTCAACTTTTCTGCTCTTTGAATGCTAACCTAGAACTTGGTTGTGCTAATTAATTCCTGCTTTGTTTCTCTCTCTTCAAGCCTCTTCATTTTTATAAGTGCCTTGTATTTGGATCCCTGGTCAGAGACTTAGTATGCTTCATGTTCTTTCTTTTGTTTTCTTTTGTTTTTGTATTGTTTGCCATGCTAAAAACAACAACAAAAATAAAACGTTGCAGTGAACATCATATATATGATCTTGGTGAAATGACATGAATATTTCTACAGTGTAAATTCCAAACAGCTTCTTGCTCCAGGACTCCATGCATTGGTAAATGTACTAGATATTGTCAAATTGACCTAGAAAAGTGGTTGATTTTTGTTTATTTAGCATCCAGCTGCATAACTGATTTTCTGCTGAGCTGGAAGTGGCCTTTTTCAGGTGTAGACGTAATTTGGTTGAACACTA
This sequence comes from Sus scrofa, assembly GCF_054392235.1. Lineage (NCBI taxonomy): Eukaryota > Metazoa > Chordata > Mammalia > Artiodactyla > Suidae > Sus > Sus scrofa. The sequence continues at coordinate 10,333,135 of NC_139401.1, forward strand.
ATTTCTGTGCTTCTCTAGGATAACTACACCTATTTTCCTCTGACTGTTTACTTGGGTCACCCTGGCTAGAACTTCTAGAACAGTTCCTTTTTATTCATTTTTTATTTTTAATTTTCATCTATGTTTATTGGAATAGAGTTGATTTATAATAATATTGTCTTTCAGGTGTAGAGCACCGTGATTCCGTGGAAATATACACACATATATTATTTTTAGATTTTTTTTTCCCCCACATAGAGTATTACACAATATTGACTAGAGTTCCTCATGGTATATAGAAGGTCTTTGTTAGTTAGCTCTTTTGCATCCAGTAGCGTCTGTATGTAAATCTCAAACTCCTCATTTGTCCCTCCCACCACTGTTCCCCTTCTGTAACCTTTAGTTTGTGTTAGAGATCTGTGAGTCTGTTTCTGTTTTGTAAATAAGATCTTTTGTATCAGTTCTTAAAAATCAGTGTGATAGGGGAGTTCCTGTAGTGGCGAAGCGGAAACAAATCTGACTAGGAAGCATGAGGTTGCGGGTTTGATCCCTGGTCTTGCCCCGTGGGTTAAGGATCTGGTGTTGCCTTGAGCAGTGGTGTAAGTGGTGTAGGTTGCAGACACGGCTCGGATCCCGTGTTGCTATGGCCTTGGTGTTGACCGGCAGCAGCAGCTCCGATTGGACCCCTAGCCTCGGAACCTCCATGAGGCACGGGCGTGGCCCTAAGAAAGACAAAAGACAAAAACACTCCATGTGATGGGAGTGGAGTTGACTTACAATGTTGTTAGTTTCAGGTGTGCAACAAAGTGCGTCAGTTATGCATATGCATAGACACATTTGTTTTCAGATTCTTTTCCCTACAGGCCATCCCTGTGTATTGGGTAGAGTTCCCCGTGCTGCACAGTAGGCCTTTGTTTGGTTTTTGTTTTTTTTTTCTTTTTAGGGCCACACCCGAGGAACATGGAAGCTCCCCGGCCAGGGGTTTCATCGGAGCCAGAGTTGCCAGGCTACACCACAGCCAGAGCAACACAGGATCTGACCTGCTTCTGTGACATACGCCACAGCTCACAGCAGTATTGGATCCCTGACCCACTGAGTGAGCCCAGGGATCAAACCCACATTCTCATGGATAGTAGTCAGATTTGTGTCCACTGCAGCACCAAGGGAACTCTGGTCTTTGTTCCTTAGCGATTGTGTATATAGAAGTCTGTATATGCCGGTCCCAACCTCCCAATTTATCCCTCGCCCCAACATTTCCCCTTTGGTAACCCTAATTTTCCTTTCAATATCTTTCAGTTGTTTCTGTTTTATGAATAAGTTATTTTGTATCATTTTTATTAGAGTCCACATATTAGTGATCTCCTGTGGTATTTGTCTTTGTCTGACTTCACTTAGTATGATCATCTGTAGGTTCATCCATATTGCTGCAAATGGCATGATTTTGTTCTTTTTTCTGGCTGAGTAATACTCCCTTGTATAACGTACTTCAGCAACAATCTTTCATATTAGTGGTAATGATGAGTTTTTGAGTCTGGTTCCTTCTTTTCAGGGAATTCCTCTAGTGCAGTGATTCACTAGTGGGGACTGCAGGGTCCATGGAGGGGGTGTTTTGCTGGGGCCGAGGCAGGAGCACCTGTCATTTGTTAAAGCCCCATAGGTAGTTCAGAAATGGCCCCACCACACTAAGGCCAGGATAAACTCCATTAGTGTTTTACTCCTAAAGAGGCAAGTGTTCCTTGAAGGTAGATGTGATTGAATAAAGTGGCTTGGAAAGCCACGCCTCCTACCACAAGGAGGCCAAGAGGAAACGGACTCCTTCATCAGCGGCTGGATTCTTAACGGTGATTCAGGAGGGCGAGTCAGCAGTAGCCAGTGGAGCTGAAGGGGATCAGCCTTTCTAACCTGCGCTCCTCTCCCACAATCCCCAACTCCTCATTTTTTTCTCTAGATTCAGCCCATAGAGAAGGAAACAAACAGCCCCATCGCAAGAGCAGTAATTCTCAATTCGTAGAAACCACCCAAATGCTAATCAATGAAATAAATGTCTTAGTAAATCGGTAAAACATGTTAATAATTTTTAGCTTGAAATTATAATATCTTAGAGCAATTACCATTAACTGGGTCTCAATCTACAGGGGTAAATCCCAGTCATAAATAACGTTAAGTGACATCTATCAAAGTTGACTAGTGATGGATTGGGTGAGATGATATAGTTTTCCATGTATATTTTATACATGGGAAGATCTTTTATGCTTTAAAGACAGTATAAACCACCTAAATGACCAATTTCAATCAGGTGAGCACAGTCCAGTGAGTTCAGAGGCTGGGACACGAGGCTGCCTTTAAAATCTGCCCTGGCAGAGAACTTAGGGAAACAGGGAAATGCTCAAGAGACATTTGATGTGAAAGGTGGTTAAGAAACAATTGTATGAGGGCCTCATACTTTGTTTAAAATCATGTAGCTCCTGGAGTTCCCATTGTGTCTCCTCAGCGGTAACGAACCCAAGTAGCATCCATGAGGATATTGGTTCAATCTGTGGTCTCACACAGGGGGATAAGGAACTGGCATTACCATGAGCTGCAGTGTAGGTTGCAGATGGGGCTTGGATCGTGGGTTGCTGTGGCTGTGGCGAAGGACGGCAGCTGCATCTCTGATTCAGCCCCTAGCCTGGGAAAATCCATAATCCTTGGGTGCTGCCCTAGAAAGACACCCACACACCCACAAGCCATGAGTGCCACCCTGGCTAGAAGTTCTGGAACAATCTTTCTTTAATTTTTGTTTTTTTTAAATTTTCATCTTTTCGAATTTATTGGAATAGAGTTGATGTATTACCGTGTTGTCTTAATTTCAGGGGTAGAGCACCGGGATTCACTTTCCATATACATTTATATCCATTCTTTTTAGATTCTTTTCCCCATGTGTTATTACAGAATATTGAGTAGCGTTCATTATGCTCTACAGTAGGCCCTTGTTAGTTACCTGTCTTATGTATAGTAATGTGTTTATGTTAATCCCAGACTCCTAACTTATCCCTGACCCCCTATTTTCCCTTTGGTCACCATGAGTTTAATTTTAACATCTGTGAGTCTGTTTCTGTTTTGCAAATAAGTTCTTTTGTGTCATTTTTTAAAAATCAATGTTACTGGTGTAGAGTTGACTTGCCGTGTTGGGTTCGTTTCAGCTGTAGAGCAAAGTGAGTCAGTTACCACATCCATACATCCATTCCTTTGCAGATCCTTTCCCATATAGGCCATCTCAGAGGACTGAGTAGATGCCCTGTGCTGTTCAGTAGGTCTTTGTTACTTATCGATTCTGTATATGGTACTGTGTATGTGCCAGTCCCAGCCTCCCTGTTTATTCCTCCCTTGTCGTTTCCCCTTTCGTAACCTTAAGTTTGCTTTAGAAGTTTTGAGTCCATTTCCATTTTGTGAATAAGTTCTTTTGTATCATTTAAAAAATTGGACTCCTCATATTAGTGGTCTCATATGGTGTTTGTCTTCCCTTAGTATGATCATTTCATTTGTAACATTTTTTATTAAGTTCCACATAAAAGTGATATTGTATGGTTTTTGTCTTTCCCTATCTGACTTATTTCACTTATTATGATTATCTCTAGGTTCATCCATCTTGCTGAAAATGGCTGTATTTCCATCTTTTTTGTGGCTGAATCATATTCCATTGTGTATGTGTACTTCCGGAAAAATCTTACATAACTATGGTAATGATGAGTTCTTGAGTCTGGTTCCTTCTTTTCTGGGAATTCCTCTAATGCAGTGATGCACTACTGAGGACTCCAAGTCATTGGAGGGGGTGGTTTCCTGGGCCTGGTGCTGGGGAGCCCTTGTCATTTGTTAAAGCCCCACAAGGGATTTGGAAATCCCACTGAGGCCAGGAAAAACTACATTAGCGTAACCCCCTTTTCTTTTTGTCCTTTTAGGGCCACGTGTGTGGCCTATGGAGGTTCCCAGGCTAGGGGTCAAAAGAGCTGTAGCTGCCAGCCAATGCAACAGCCACAGCAACGCCAGATCCGAGCCATGTCTGTACCCTACACCACAGCTCACGGTAACGCCAGAAACATAACCCAGTAAGCAAGGTCAGGAATCAAACCCGCATCCTTATGGATACCAGTTGGGTTTGTAACCACTGAGCTGCAACACAATGCCCCCTAGTGTTTTACTACTAAACAGTTAAGTGCTCATTTAAGATAGATTTCTTTTTTAAAATATTTATTATTATAATTGACTTGCATTGTTCTGTGAATTTCTGTTGTACAACAAAGTGACCCAGTCATAGATATACATACACTCTTTCCCTCATATTATCTTCCATCATGTTCTGTCACAAGTGATTGGATAGAGTTCCCTGGGCTATACAGCAGGACTTCGTGGCCTATCCATTCTAAATGTCATGTTTGCATCTATTAACCCCAATCTCCCGGTCCATCGCACCCCCTTGCCCCTCCCCCCTGGCAACCACTAGTCTGTTCCCCATGTCTGTGAGTCTGTTACTGTGGTACAGATAGGTTCATCTGTGCTATATTATGGATTCCGCACATAAGTGATATCATATGGTATTTGTGCTGCTATTTCTGGCTGACTTCACTTAGTATGAGAATCTCTAGGTCCATCCATGCTGCTGCAAATGGCATTATTTGGCTTTTTTATGGTTGAGTAGTGTTCCATTGTGTGTGTGTTCTACTTTTCCTTAATCCATTCATCTGTCAGTGGACATTTAGGTTGTTTCCATGTCTTGGCTATTGAGAATAGGGCTGCAATGAACGTAGGGTTGCATGTATCTTTTTGAATGAAAGATTTGTCCGGATACATGCCCAGGAGTGGACTGCTCGATGAGATGGTACCTCTATATTTTGTTTCCTGAGGAACGTCCATACTGTTTTCCATAGTGGTTGTACCAATTCACATTCCCACCAACAGTGTAGGAATTTTCCCTTTTCCCCTTCCACAGCATTTGCTATTTGTAGACCTCTTAATGATGGCCATTCTGACTGGTGTGAGGTGGTACCTCATTGTAGTTTTGATGTGCATTTCTCTAATAATTTGTAAAGTGCCTGCTGGCCATCCATGTGTCTTTTTTGGAGAAATGTCTGTTTAGGTCTTCTTCCCATTTTTCTTGTGCTGCTTATTTATTTTTTGCTATTGAGTTGTATGGGTTGCTTGTATATTTTGGAGGTTAAGCCCATGTTGGTTGCATCATTTGCAACTATTTTCTCCCATTCGGTAGGTTGTCTTTTTGGTTTTTTAATGGTTTCCTTTGCTGTACAAAAGCTTGTAACTTTGATTAGGTCCCAATTGTTTATGTTCGTTTTTATTTCTCTTGCCTTGGGAGAGTGACTTGCAAAACATGTGTAACATTTGCATAGTCGATGCCAGAGAATGTTTTGCCTATGTTCTCATCTAGAGGTTTTATGGTGTCTTGTCTTATGGCTAAGTCTTTAGGCCATTTTGAGTTTATTTTGGGGCATGGTGTGAGGGTGAGTTCTAGTTGCATTGGTTTTCACTCGGGTGTCCAGTTTTGCCAGCACCACTTGCTAAAGGGAGTGTCTCTTTCTGGTTTGATAGCCTTGCCTCCTTTGTCAAAGATGCATTGACTGTAGGTGTCTGGGTTTATGTCTGGGCTCTGTGTTCTCTTCCATTGGTCCCTGTCTGTTTTCGTACCAGGACCACAGTGCCTTGATTACGGTAGTTTTGTGATGCTGTCTTAAGTCTGGGAGAGTTATGCCTCCTGCTTATGTTTTTGTCCTCAGGATTGCTTTGGCAGTTCTGGGTCATTTATGGTTCCATATATATTTTTTGGATTATTTGTTCTAGTTCTGTGAAAAAAACCACAGGTAATTTGATACGGATTGCATTGCATCTCTAGTTTGTTTTGGGTAGTATGGCCATTTTAATGATATTAATTCTTCCAATCCAGGAGCATGGGATTTTTTTTCTCTTTCTTTGAATCCTCTTCATTTCCTTGATTAATGTTTTATAGCTCTCAGCATATAAGTCTTTTACCTCCTTGGTCACATTTTTTTCCCCTAGGTATTTAACTCTTGGGGTGCACCTTTTTTTAATGGCCACACCTATAGCACATGAAAGTCCCGAAGCTAGGGGTCGAACTGGAGCTGCACCTGCCGGCCTCCACCACAGCCACAGCAACATCAAATCTGAGCCGCATCTGCGACCTTCACCTCAGTTCATGCAGTGCTGGATCCTTTAACCCACTGTGCAAGGCCAGGGATCAAACCCACATCCTCATGGATACTAGTTGGGTTCTTGATCCTCTGAACCCCGACAAGAACTCCGGGGGAGATTTTAAAAGGTATTTTTTCTATATTCCTTTGCTAATATTTCATTGTTAATATACAGAAATGCAACCACTTTCTGACTGTTAATCTTTATCCTGCTGCTCTGCTGAATTGGTTGATCAGTTTGAGTAGTTTTTGTGTGGTGTCCTTAGGGTTTTCTGTATATAGCATCATGTCATCTCCATAGAGTGATAGTGTTACCTTTACTCTTCCCTTTTGCATCCCTTTTATTTCTTTTGTTTGTCTGACTGCTGTGGTTAGGACTTCCCCTACTATGTTGAATAAAAGTGGTGAGAGTGGGCATTCTTGGCTTGTTGCAGAATTTAGCAGGAAGGCTTTCATCTTTCCTCTGTTGAGGAATATTATTGGCTGTGGGTTTGTCGTAAATGGCTTTTATTATGTTAAGATACGTTGCCTCTGTACCCACTTTGGTCGGAATTTTTATTATGAATGGATTTTGGATTATGTCCAATGCTTTTTCTGCATCTATTGAGATGATGATGTGGCTTTTGACTTTTCTTTTGTTATTGTGGTGTATGACATTGGTTGATGTTAAACTATTGAGGTTGAAAATGTTCAACAACCTTTATGAATTTGGGGCGAATCCCACTTGGTCGTAGTGCATGATCTTTTTAATGTATTGTTGGCATTGGTTAGCTAAGATTTTGGTGAGAATTTTTGTGTCTATATTCATCAAAGATATTGGTCTCTAATGTTCCTTTTTGGTAGTATATTTCTCTGGTTTTGGTTTGGGTGATGGTGGCTCCATAGAATGTCTCTGGGAGTGTTCCTTCTTCAGTCTTTCATTTGAGGAGTTTAAGAAGGATGGGGAGTTTCTTTGTATGTTTGGTAGAACTTGCCTGTGAAGCCATCTGGTCTGGGACTTTGATTTGTAGTGAGTGTCTGTATTACATCCTCAATTTTACTTCTCATGATGGTCTGTTCAAATGATCTATTTCTTCTTGATTCAGTTTTGGTGGGCAGTGTGTCTCTAGAAAGTTGTCCGTTTCTTCTAGGCTGTAATTTTGCTGGCATAGAATTGTTTGCAGTATTCTCTTACAGTTTTTTTGTATTTCTGCAGTATCCATTGATGTTTCTCCTTTTTCATTTATTATTTTATTTGGGTTTTCTCCCTCTTCTTCTTGGTGAGTCCGGCCAGAGGTCTGTCAACTTTCTTTACTTTTCAAAGAAGCAGCTCTTGATTTTATTGATTTTTTTCTCTTGTTTTTCGAATCTCTATTTTATTGTTTTCCTCTCTGATCTTTATGATTTCCTTCCTTCTGCTGACTTTAGGTGTTGTTTGTTCTTCTTTTTCTAATTCTTTTAGGTGGTTGATTAGGTTTTTGATTTGAGATTTTTTGTGAACTTCCCTCTAGAAATGCTTTTGCTGTGACCCAGAGGTTTTGAATGGCTGTGTTTTCATTTTCATTTGTCTTGAGGGACTTTTTAATTTCCATTTTGATTTCCTCATTCGCCCCTTGGTCTTATATTTACTTTATATTATTTTATCATTCTTATTTTGTATTTTTAGGGCCGCACATATTACAAATGGAAGTTCCATGGCTAGGGGTCTAATCGGAGCTGTAGTTGCTGACCTACGCCACAGCCACAGCTACTCAGGATCCCAGCCAGGTCTACAATGTACACGACAGCTCACGGCCATACCAGATCCTTAACCTACTGAGTGAGGCCAGGGATCAAACCCGCATCTTCATGGATACCAGTCAGATTCATTATCACTGAACCATGAAAGGAACTCTCCACACTGGTTTTCTGCTAGCATGTGAAGTAGTCTCTATGTAGTCAGTTTTTTCTCATTTCTTTTTCTTTTTCTTTTTTTGTTGTTGTTGTTGTTGATTTCTACTTTCATGCCATTGTGGTCAGGGAAGATGCCTGAAATAATTTCTATACTCTTCAGTTTGTCGAGGTTCGTTTTGTGCCCCAGTATATGGTCAAGTCTCGAGAATTTACCATGTGCACTTGAGAAGAATGTACGGTCTGGTTCTTTTGGATGTAATGCCTGAGTATATAAGTTAAGTCTAACTGTTCTAGTGTGTCATGAAGGATTTCTGTTGCCCACTGATTTTCTGTCTATAGGATCAGTCCATTGATGTGAGTGAGGTATAAAAATCTCCTTCTATTATTGTATGCCCACCAATTTCTCCTTTTATGTCTGTTAGTATTTGTCATATGTATTTGGATGCTCCTATATTAGGGGCATATATATTGACGAGTGTAATATCCTCTTCTTGAATGGATCCGTCCATCATTAAATAGTGTCCTTCTTTGTCTTTCTTTATGGCCTTTGTTTTAAAGTCTGCTTTGTCTGATATGAGTATTGCAACTCTTGCTTTCCTGTCTTTTCCTTTCACATGAAGTAGCATTTTTCATCCCCTCCCTTTCAATTTATATGTGCCTCTTCCCTAAGGTGGGTCTCCTATAGGCAGCACATTGTGGGCTCTTGTTTTTTTTTATCCAGTCTGCCACTCTGTGTCTTTTGATTGAAACATGGAGTCCATTGACATTTAAGGTAATTATTGATAAATATGTGTTTATTGCCATTTTAGTCCTTGTTTTCCAGTTGATTCCATGTTTCTCCTTTGTTCCTTTCTTCATTTGGTTTAATGATTTGCTTTTATTTTATGCTCGTGTCCTCTTCTTTGTATTTTTAATTTCTTTTCTATGCATTTTTAAATTTTTTAATGATTTTCCCCCATTATAGCTGGTTTTCAGTGTTCTGCCAGCTTTCTACTCTACAGCAAGGTGATCCAGTCACACATACATATATACGTTCTTTTCTCTCACATTATCGTGCTTCATCATGAGTGACTAGATAATAGTTCCCAGTGCTCTACAGCAGGATCTCATTGCTTACCCATTCCAAAGGCAATAGTTTGCATCTGTTAAACCCAGATTCCCACTCCCTTCCCCTTCCCCTCAGCAACCACAAGCCTGTTCTCGTGGCCCATGAGTTTCTTTTCAGTGGAAAGGTTCATTTGTCCTGTATATTAGATTGCAGATATAAGTGATATCATATGGTATTTCTCTATCTCCTTCTGACTTACTTCCCTTAGTATCACAGTCTCTAGTTCCATCCATGTTGCTGCAGATAGCATTATTTTGTTCTGTTTTGTGGCTGAGTAGTATTCCAGTGTGTATATATACCACATCTTCCTAATGCATTCATCTGTCGATGGACATTTATGTTGTTTCCATGTCTCGGCTATTGTGAATAGTGCTGCAGTGAACATACGGGTGTTTGTCTTTTTCAAGGAAAGATTTGTCTGTATATATGCCCAAGAGTGTGATTGATGGGTCATATGATAGTTCTATATTTAGTTTCCTAAGGTACCTCCATACTGTTTTCCATAGTGGAATGTACCAATTTTCATTGCCACCAACAGTGCAGGAGGGTTCCCTTTTCTCCACACCCTCTACAGTGTTTGTTATCTGTGAGCTTATTAATGATGGCCATTCCGACGGGTGTGAGGTGGTACCTCCTCGTAGTTTTGATTTGCATTTCTCTAACCATCAGTGATGTTGAGCATTTTTTCATGTGCTTGTTGGCCATCTGTCTATCTTCTTTGGAGAAATGTCTGTTCAGGCATTTTGCCCATTTTTCCTTTGGGTTGCTGGCTTTTTTGCTGTTGAGTTGTGTAAGTTGTTTGTATATTTTGGAGATTAAGCCCTTGTCCGTTACATCATTTGAAACTATTTTCTCCCATTCTGTAAGTTGTCTTTTTTTTTTTATGGTTTCCTTTGGTGTGCAAAAGCTTGTCAGTTTGACTAGGTGCCATTGGTTTACTGTTGCTTCTGTTTCTGTTGCCTTGGGAGACTGACCTGAGAAAACATTTGTAAGGTTGATGTCAGAGAATGTTTTGCTTATGTTCTCTTCTAGGAGTTTGGTGGTGTCTTGTCTTACGTTTAAGTCGTTAAGCCGTTTTGAGATTACTTTTGTGCATGGTGTGAGGGTGTGTTCCAGTTTCATTGGTTTACACGCGGCTCTCCAGGTTTCCCAGCAGCACTTGCTATAAAGACTGTCTTTTTCCCATTTTATATTCTTGCCCCTTTGTCCAAGATTGACTGTAGGTGTCAGGGTTTATTTCCGGATTCTCTATTCTGTTCTATTGGTCTGTCTGTCTGTTTTGATACCAGTACCACACTGTGTTGATTACTGCGGCTTTTTCGTATTGCCTGCAGTCTGGGAGAGTCATGCCTCCTGCTTGGTTTTTCTTCCTCAGGATTGCTTTGGCAATTCTGGGTCTTACGTGGTTCCCTATAAATTTTTGGTTTGTTCTAGTTCTGTGAAAAATGTCATGGGTAATTTGATTGGGATTGCATTCAATCTGTAGATTGCTTTGGGTAGTATGGCCATTTTTACAATAGTAATTTTTCCAGCCCAGAAGCATGGACTATCTTTCCATTTCTTTACATCTTCTTTAATTTCCTTGATTAACGTTTTATAGTTCTCAGCGTATAAGTCTTTCACCTCCTTGGTCAGGTGTATTCCCAGGTATTTGATTTTTGGGGGTGCAATATGAAAAGGTATCGTATTTTTGTATTCCTTTTCTGATATTTCATTGTGAGCATACAGAAATGTGGCTGATTTCTGAGTGTTAATCTTATATCCAGCTACTTTGCTGAATTTGTTGATCAGTTTGAGGAGTTTTGGGGTTGAGTCCTTAGGGTTTTCTCTATATAGTATCATGCCATCTGCCTACAGTGACAATTTTACCTCTTTGCTTCCAATTTGGATACCTTTCATTTCTTTCCTTCGTCTGATTGCTGTGAGGAGGACATCCAGTGCTATGTTGAATAAAAGTGGTGGAGTGGACATTCTTGTCTTGTTCCAGATTTTAGCGGTTAGGCTTTCAGCTTTTCTCCATTGATGATTATATTTGCTGTGGGTTTGTCGTAAATGGCTTTTATTATATTACGGTATGTTCCCTCTACACCCACTTTGGCAAGAGTTTTTTTTTTTATCATGAATGGATGTTGGACTTTATCAAATGCTTTTTCGCTGTTGAGGTGATCATGTGGTTTTTGACTTTTCTTTGCTAATGTGGTGTATGACATTGATTCATTTGTCCATGTTGAACCACCCTTGTGCATGTGGGATAAATCCCACTTGGTCATGGTGTATGATCTTTTTTATATGTTGTTGGATTCAGTTGGCTACAATTTTGTGAAGAAATTTTGTGTCGATATGCATCAAAGATACTGGCCTATAGTTTTCTTTTTTGGTAGTATCTTTGTCTGCTTTTGGTATGAGGGTGATGAGGGCATCCTAGAATATCTTTGGGAGTGTTCCTCATTCTTCCATTCTCCTTAAACGTTTCCAAAAGTTCCTCTTTGTATGTTTGGTAGAATTCACCTGTGAAGCCATCTGGTCCTGGACTTTTATTTGTAGGGAGTGTTTTTATGACATACTCAATTTCATTTCTAGTGATGGGTCTGTTCAGTTGATCTTTTTCTTCTTGATTCAGTTTTGGCAGGCTCTATGTCTCTACAAAGTTGTCCATTTCTTCTAGGTTGTCAAATTTGTTGGCATATAAACGTTCATGGTATTCTCTTACGGATTTTTGTATTTCTGCCGTGTCCGTGGTGATTTCTCCTTTTTCATTTCTTATTTTGTTTATTTGGGTTTTTTTCTCTCCCCTTCTTGGTAGTTGTGGCCTTTTCTTTTCAGCCTAGATAAGCTCCTTTACCCTTTGTTGGAAAGCTGGTTTGGTGGTGCTGAATTCTTTTAGCTTTAGCTTATCTGTAAAGCTTTTGATTTCTCCATCATATCTGAATACGAGCCTTGATTAGTATTCTTGGTTCTAGGTTTTTCCCCTTCATCCCTTTAAATATGTCTTGTTCCTCCCTTTTAGCTTGGAGAGTTTCTACTGACACATCAGCTATTATCCTTATGGGGATTCCATTGTATGTTTTTTGTTGCTTTTCATGTTTTTTCTTTGTATTGAATTTTTGTCCATTTGATTCGTATGTGTTTCTCCTTGGGTTTTCCCTGTATGGGATTCTCTGTGCTTCCTCAGTTTGAGTGAGTGATTCCTTTCCCATATTAGGGATGTTTTTGACTATACTCTCTTCAAATACTTTCTCTGGCCTTTCCTTCTCTCTTGTCCTTCTGGGTCTCCTGTGATGCAGATGTTGGTACACTGAATGTTGTCCCAGAGATCTCTTATATGCAACTCAAGGTTTTTCATTCTCTTGTCTTTATTCTTTTCTGTGGCAGTGATTTTCACCACTCTGTCTTCCACCTCACTTATTCATTCTTCTACCTCTGTTACCCTGTTATTGATGCCTACTAGTGTATTTTTTATTTTAGGTATCCTGCTCTTCATCCTAATTTGCTTGTTCTTTAAATCTTCTAGCTCTTTGTTACACACTTCTTTTCCTCTTCTCCCCCCCCCCCTTTTTTTTTTGGCTCTTTAGGATGTCACCCACAGCATATGGAGGATCCTAGGCTGGGGGTCAAGTCGGAATTACAGCTGCTAGTGTATACCACAGCCACAGCAACATGGGATCTGAGCAGCATCGGTGACGTACACCACAGCTAACAGTAACGCCAGATCCCCAACCCACTGAGTGAAGCCATTGATCAAACCCGCATCTTCATGGATTCTAGTCATATTCATTCCTGCCGTGCCACCAAAGAAACTCCCAATACATATTCTTTGTATCGTCTTTAGATACACCACTATTCTTTTTCTGATATCTTAGGTCATCTTTACGATCATCATTCTGATTTCTTTTTCAGGTAAATTAACTATTTTCTTTTCTTTTTCTTTGTGCTGTTTTTACTTGTTCCGTTACCTGAAACATATTCCTTTGTTGTTTCATATTGTCTAACGTTCTCTGTTTGTGTTCCCCTTGATAGCGGGTGAGTAGATACAGCAGTTAGTGCCCAGTGCTGGAGTTCTTGGAGGTGGTGGCAGCTCCCATGTACCTAGAGTTTGTGATGGGAACGGCAGTATCCTGCTACCTCTCCTGCAGCTGGGTGGCTGCTAAATATGGGATCCATGAGAGAGTTGGCAGTGAGTCACGGTTCCTAGGACTGCTCTAGGAGCAGGGGGGGATGGCTGCGGGTCCAACATGCCCTCCTGTTACTAGGAAGCTCTCAGGACTGTGCCATGCAGCTAACAATGATAGCAGCTACTGCTCTGGTCCGTCTCTTTGCCATGTGGCTCATGGGATTGCTCCCTGTAGCTGTAGGGGTGGGCACCATGCCCTGGGTCCCTCCCTTTGCTGGGCATATCACAGGAGCACTCTCTGTAGCCCCAAGGGAGGAGGCCCTCCCATGGTGGATCGCTCTCTGCAGCTGTGATGGGGTGCTGGCTGCTCCTCTTGTTGCTAGGCAGTAGCTGCTCACACTATGGCTCCCTGAGCTGGAGCAGGCAGTGTCCTCCTGCCTGAGAGCATGTGCAGGGAACAAGGCTGTAGTGGTGGATCCCACCCCTTCCCTCCCAAATCCCTAAACAATAACCCCCAGCCTCCAGCCCCATCCAGGTTTCCTCACCTTTCATCCTCAAATGTGATCACCCTAAACTCCAGCCCCACAGGCTGTTTCCATGGGGCCAACCTTAGTTTTTCCCCCCACAGCCGGCCCCAGCTCTTTCTCTGAGTCTGATCTCCAAAACCTGCATTTAGATCCCCAACCCCTGCCCACACCAGCAGACACTTGGGAAGTGCAGGGAGGAAGCACGGACCACTTGTCCAGGACTGTTTCCATTTTAATTGCTTCAAACCGATTAGTGTGTTCTCCTCTGACACGCAAATGTTCCTCCTCTGTGCTGGCTGATCTCCCTGCTGGTGGGAGGACTCCCCAGGGTGCAGGAGCTTTTCTTCTTTCCTAGCGCCCTCCTTAGGGTACAGGTCCTATCCCACGTCCTTTCTCATTTTCTCACTTTTTTCCTTTTTTCTTCTTTCTTTTGTCCTACTCTGTTTCGTGAAATTTTTCTTGCTCTATCAGAAACATTCAGCAAATTTTCTGTGCAAGCCATTCCACATCGTTGAAGGATTTTCAGTGTAATTGCGGGAGTAGGTGAGCTTCACAGTCTACTACTCCACCTTCTCTCTGTATCTGTCTGGTTTTGTGCCAGTACCGTAGTGTTTGATGGCTGTGGTCCTATAGTAAAATCTGAAGTAAGGGAGTGGGGTACCTCCAGCTCTGTTCTGGCTCAAAATTATTTTGGCTATTTGGAGTCTTTTGTGTTTCCATGCAAATTTTAAATGTACTCTAGTTCTTTGAAAAATGCTCTTGTTTTTTTTGGTGTAGATTGCATAGATTCTGTAGATGAACAATATTTATTCTTCCAATCCATGAATGCAGTATATCTTTCCATCTCTGTGTGTCATCTTCAGTTTCTTTCATCAGTGTCTTACAGTTTTCTGAGTATAGGTCTTTCACCTCATTGGTTAGATTTATTGCTAGCTATTTGTTATTTCTTATTTTTTTGCAGTATACATGGCATGTAAAATTTCCCTGGGCCGGGGGATCAAACCTGTGCCACAAAATATGCAAACAAAAAGGAGTTCCTGTTGTGGCTCAGCAGGTTACGAACCTGACATGGACAGTGTTGGTGAGGATGTGGGTCTGATCCCTGACCTCACTCAGTGGGTTAAGGATCCGGCATTGCTGCAAGCTGCCATGGCAGCTCAGAGCTGGTGTAGCTGTGGCTGTGCTATAGGCTGGCAGCTGCAGCTAGGATTCAACCCCTAACCCAGGAATTTCCATATGCCACAGGTGTGGCCATAAAATCAAACAAATCTGCACCACAGCAATGATTTGAGCTGCTGCCGTTTCAATGTCAGTGTCTTAAGCCACTGAGCCACAAGGGAACTCCTATTTATTCTCTTTAGTGTGATAAGTGGGGCTATTTCTTTCTTTTTCCAATAATTCATTAGTAGTATATAGAAATGCAACTAAATTCTGTATATTAATTTTTGTATTTTACAACTTGAGTGAATTCATTGATGAGCTCTAGTAGTTTTATCGTTGCATCTTTAGGATTATCTATGAGTAGTATCATGTCATCTACAAACAGTGGCAGTTTAACTTTCTTTCTAAATTGGAATCCTCTTATTTCTTTTTCTTGTCTGATTGCTGTGGCTAGGGCTTCCAATACCACTTCCAGCACCACAGCCCACAGCAACGCCAGATCCTCAGCCAATTGAGCGAGGCCAGGGCTAGAACCTGAGTCCTCATGTTTACCAGTTGGGTACGTTACTGCTGAGCCAGGAAGGGAACTCCAAAATTCCGCTTTTAGATGTTGGCTTCTTTGGGATGCAGCTTCAGAATATCCTGATGTATTTTGTGGAAACCAAACATCTTCAGTGAAGCAAAATCTAGATTGTGAATTAACTTATTTGGATCTCTTTTTCAGTTTGAATCCGTGGGAGAAAGAGGCAGGGATAATCAAAAGGTGACTAGGGCGTCTCCCTCTGCTGAGTAGCACAAGGGGATGAGGCACTGGGAAGCAGAGCATGCCTGTACCCAAGAGAAGGTACAAGGCAAGTGACTCCCATCTTCCACATGAGGGGTCAACCCTGGAGATCAATAGATGAAACGAGCTGGAGGTGTGCTGAAATGTAGGAAAGGGACCCAGCTATTCTCTCGTGCTCCATTCATCCATCTTAGCATCACGAAAAAGGACTCTTCATGTGTGCTGCCTGGTGGCATGCACTCAGGATGAAGTACAGGGTGCCACCTCTGAAGCAGAGCTGACCTAGACTATAAAGCACTCCCCTTGCTGCCCGCTCTTGGTGCTTAAAGAAAGTGAAGCCTCAAGAAGGAACACATTTAAAGTAAGAAGAGTTGAGCCACTTTCAAGTCAGAGTCCTTTTCTTAGAGGGCAGAGAGGGTGCAGTAGGCAGAGTGCTTTACATGAAGACCTGAGAGGCAGTGTGAGTGCCTTGTGTGGAAAAAAACAGAAGCAGAGATGTTTTTGAGGCAATAAAGAACTCTAAGTATTTCATCACAAGGAATGACTTTTAATGTTTTTAAGATAGAATATGGCTCTGTGAGGTAATGCCCATTTGTTAGTAATATTGAATCACTATTGGGGGATATCAGGGGGCCTGATGCCTGGGGTTTGCTTTAAAATCCCCTGGGAAAAAAAAAAAAAAGAGCACAAACCATGCACAGTGCCCGATGCCCGTCCTGGGCCCTGTCCGGTCCCACCATCCTGACCCCCTGGTTCCAGGCTTACCTCCCAGGGTAAGGATGGACCGACTGTTGGATGGAGGGCAGGCAGGGGGTGGGCTGAGCACCCAGGCTCCCACCTGCACCAGAGCTTAGCTCCTGGGAGGACAGCTGGCTTGTTGGGCTCTGCTCACTGCTGTCCCATCCCAAACTGCGAAGGCTGTGTGCATGCCTCCTCCTGCAGGCTAAGGGGTCCGCCTGCCCAGGTATTGTGGGCACGTCCTGGTTGAGGCACCTGAGCCCTGGAAACACAGGCTGCATTCCAGCCAAAGCAGCAGCCAGGGCAGGATCTGTACTTGAGAGCAACTGCCTATGTCCCACAGGGCTATGTGACCAGGGCGCTGTCCACCTGCACGTGTGGGGCATGCAGCAGAGCAGAGGAGCCCTGAGTTAGGAGGCAGCTGTCATGAGGCTGCTGGGGGCTGCCCTCCAACCTCCTGAGATGCAGCAAAATACCCCGGCCCCAGGGGAAGGCTACCCGGGTCTGTCCCCCTGCAAGGGGAGCACAGGAAGCACAAGGCAGAGGGGCCTGGAGGGCTCCGGGAGCCCCCCGTTCTCTCTCTCTTATGCCCCATCCCTCCAGCTCCCCGGGCTGCCCCCTGGCCGGCCATCCATGCAGAAAGGCCCATGAACCCAGGGAGAATAGTCGCCATCCCTGGCCTTGCTACCTGAGGCCTGAGGTGCTGAACACTGCCCTCTGCTGCCCGGCTTGGGCGCCTCACCCGCCCACCCGGCTTGCCCCCAACCTCCACTTCCTTGCTAAGCAGTGCCCCCAGGAAGCTCCCCTTAATTGCAGGGTTTGTGCTTGCCACATGCTTCCTCTAGAGACCCCTCATGAATCAGACCTGGAATAAAATATCTGCAAATCAACAAGAAGGAGATAACCCAAGCTGATAATAAGCAATGGTTTCCCATAGGAAATTCACAAAAGACAAACTGTGTTGCCACTGAGCTTGAAAAGATGCTTAACCTGGGAGATGCTGAAAGGCAAGCCTCCAACCACATGGAGGACATGAGGGAATAGACTCCTTCCCCACAGGCTGACTTCTAAACTCGTAATTCAGGAGTGTGAGTCAGCACTAGGCAGCAGAGCTGAAGGGGATCCACCTTTCCAGTTGGCTGCTCCTTTCCTGGAGTAAATGTGTTAATAAATCAATAGTATATGTTTAGAAATTCTGTGTCTAATATATACTAATCGTAGAGCAGTTACAATGAACTGGGTCTCAATGAACAGGGGTACATCTCAATCATGAGGCTAAATGGCACCTGTTCAGTTGATAGATGATACTCCAGTTCATCAGCACTCGAAGTAGTGATGAATAGGGTGAGACGATACAGTTTTCCATGTGTATTTTATACATGAGAAATCTTTGCTACTTTAAAGACAGCTAAACCACGGAAATGACCAATTTGAATCAGGTAAGCCCAGTACAATGAGTTCACAGGCTGGGACACGAGACTGCCTTTAAAATCCACCCTGTCAGGAGTTCCCATCGTGGCGCAGTGGTTAACGAATCCGACTAGGAACCATGAGGTTGCGGGTTCGGTCCCTGCCCTTGCTCAGTGGGTTGAGGATCCGGCGTTGCCGTGAGTTGTGGTGTAGGTTGCAGATGCGGCTCGGATCCCGCGTTGCTGTGGCTCTGGCGTAGGCCGGTGGCTACAGCTCCGATTCAACCCCTAGCCTGGGAACCTCCATATGCCGCGGGAGCGGCACAAGAAATAGCAACAACAACAACAACAACAACAACAACAACAACAAAAAAAGAATAGATTTACAAGGAGATCCTGCTGAATAGCATTGAGAACTTTGTCTAGATACTCATGTTGCAACAGAACAAAGGGTGGGGGGAAAAATGTAATTGTAATGTATACATGTAAGGATAACCTGACCCCCTTGCTGTACAGTGGGAAAATAAAAAAATTATTAAAAAAAAAAATCCACCCTGTCAGAGAACTTAGGGAAACAGAGAAAGGCTCAAGAGACGTTTGATGTGAAAGGGAGATTAGGAAACAATGCATTGGGGGCGCACCCTTTGTTTAAAACCAGGTCGCTTCCTCTCTTTCACCCCATGTATAAATATGAGCATAAATGGCAGATTGCCCTGGTCATAGGTGACTTGTCTTTCCTCCTATATATCAGTTTTTGCAAATAACTATATAGTCATTTTTCTGGGAAATAAGCAATCTAATGAATGATTTGGGCCAGCAGCATGTCAGTATCAACCACGGAAGAGCAGCCTTCAATTTCAGACCCAACACCTTGAAAAGCTTGGTCCTGCTAATTGACTTGAGAATGCTGCCCTCGTGTGGAGAAATAGAAGAATGCTCCTGCAGGTAGACTAATTTGTAAAATCCAGGCGTGTTCTTTACATGTGGATGCTACACAACTTCATTTAAGAGAATACATGCTCATTATAGAAAACTAAAAGGATCCCAAAAATATAAAGAGAGAAAAGAGTCACCCATAGTCTCACTTAACCATTGGCTCAGGAGCCTGAGTTTCTGGGCAGGGGAGATTCGTGGTCAGGGTGCAGTAGTTCTTTCAGCAGTAAGTCAACTTTTCTGCTCTTTGAGTGCTAACCTAGAACTTGGTTGTGCTACTTGATTCCTGCTTTGTTTCTCTCTCTTCAAGCCTCTTCATTTTTACAAGTGCCTCGTATTTGGATCCCTGTTCAAAGACGTAGCTTGCGTCATGTTCCTTTTTTTGTTGGTTGTTTTTGTATTGTTTGCCATGCTAAAAACAACAAAAAAAAAACAAAACGTTGCAGTGAACATCATATATATCATCTTGTGAAGTGATATATATACTTCTACAGTGTAAATTCCAGAGTCTTTCTCAAGGACTCCTTGCACTTGAAAATACACGAGATATCGTCACATTGTCCTTCAGAAAGGGGCATCTCTTGGTGCTTTTACAACAGTGCACGGACACTCATTCTCCAATCCCTGATCCTCCCATTGGAGGATGAATTCGGAATCATTCACCTTGTGGGTTGGCCTTTTGGCCATTTCCCAGGTAAGAAATCCCCTTGATGACTGCTTTGGTTTGCCTTTCTTTGATTACCTGTGAGGTTCCACCTTTCCCTGTGTTTGTTGCTAATTTTTGCCTCTTTGTACCTTTGCTTACATCATCCTTCTTCTATCGGGTTTGTCACATTTTTTAACTTTAGATTTTGAGCCCTGCATGGATTAGGTAATATTGGCCCATTGTCATGTATGTTGCACATTTCTCAATTGCCATTTTATACTCTTTGTTTCTTGATTTTAAATGTTTTGCCATGCATGAATTATACTTTATGACAGAAAAAGTTGAAAATGTTCCCTTTTTAGCTTTTGGAGAAAGATCACTTGAGAACAGAAACTTAGATAACCCACAGAAGCTAGGAAGCTAGAGAGTGTGGTTGAATGAAAGGGGGAGAGGTTAGCACAGTGATGGGCAATGTTGCAGATGGGGCTGCAGCTGGGAGCAAAACACATGAGTCAGCCTGGGAGCAAAACCCATGAGTCAGCCTGAGGTTTGGTCATCCCTGGGAAACCAAGGGACACATCTCTAGAGGTGTGTTGAGAAGACTCTGGGGCCCTAGCGGGTGCTCAAGGCCAAAGTGAGGAGAGGGGAGCACAGGTGGGGAGATGCTTCTACCCAGATGCTTCCTCCCCAGGCCAGAGGGCAGCTCATGCTACGTCTATTATGGAAAACGTAGTATGTGGATCCTGGAAACAAGACCGTAGTCAGTGTGTAAAGAATGAAAAACTCAAAACCGCATTTAATTGCACCCGAGTGAATATTGTAGCCTATTTCTTCCCCATCTTTTTTTCAGCTCGTATTTTTAAATTTGGAATTATACTTCATATGCGTTTTGGCTTTTGTTGGTCATTGCTTGTGTATTCCTCTTCATTTTATTATAACAATCTCTGAACTTTCAACTGGGTTGAAACATTTTGCAAGTAACCCACCAAGAATCTACCATAACCATGTGAGTCTCTTTCCTTTTCACCTATCTATCCCTCCATCCAACAGTCGGTCCATCCTAGCCCTGGATGCCTTTTGTGGTAAACAGCCTACATCAGCAGGCATCTCCTTGAGTGTATCAGCAAGCACGCCCTCAACCTGCCAGCTGTATTATTTACAGAGATTTTCTTTGTATGTGTACTTTACACACAGGGAAATGCACCCATCTTGCTTGATATGTGTGGGTTCCCCCCCTTTTTTTTCATTTACCATTTTATCATATGTACTGTGCTTCGAATCGCATGAAGCCAACACATGAACCCAGAAAGTTCCAAGACTCTGTGACTTGGAGCCTCCCCACCCTGGAGGATGGACTGTGTCCATCTCTGCTTTTTGGCTCTTAGGGAAGTGGGGGGTTTCCTCAGACAGTTCTCTGCCCTTTTCGAATGGAGTTCACTGCTAGGGAGTGGAGAGCTGGCTGCTTTTATGTGAGGACTGTGTTTGGATTCTCATTGCTGAGTCCCTACTGCAGGTCCAAGAGAGGTGGTGGATTTGTGTGTAGTTGGTATCCAGCTGCCTGACTGAATGTTCTGCTGGGCTGGAAGTGGCCTTTTTTAGGCTTAGTAGCAAGTTAGCTGAACACTGATTTCCATGCCTCTCTAGGATAATTATATGTCTTTTCTGTAACTCCAAGCTTATGTCACCCAGGCTAGAAGTTCTGGAACAATCTTTAATTTTTTTTTAAATTTTCATCTTTTCAAATTTATTGGAATAGAGTTGATGTATTACCGTGTTGTCTTAGTTTCAGGGGTAGAGCACCGGGATTCACTTTCCATATACATTTATATCCATTCTTTTTAGATTCTTTTCCCCATGTGTTATTACAGAATATTGAGTAGCGTTCATTATGCTCTGCAGTAGGTCCTTGTTAGTTACCCGTCTTATGTATAGTAATGTGTTTATGTTAATCCCAGACTCCTAACTTATCCCTGACCCCCTATTTTCCCTTTGGTCACCATGAGTTTAATTTTAACATCTGTGAGTCTGTTTCTGTTTTGCAAATAAGTTCTTTTGTGTCATTTTTTAAAAATCAATGTTACTGGTGTAGAGTTGACTTGCCGTGTTGGGTTCGTTTCAGCTGTAGAGCAAAGTGAGTCAGTTAGCCACATCCATACATCCATTCCTTTGCAGATTCTTTCCCATATAGGCCATCCCAGAGGACTGAGTAGATTCCCTGTGCTGTTCAGTAGGTCTTTGTTACTTATCGATTCTGTATATGGTACTGTGTGTGTGCCAGTCCCAGACTCCCTGTTTATTCCTCCCCTGTCGTTTCCCCTTTCGTAACCTTAAGTTTGGTTTAGAAGTTTTGAGTCCGTTTCCATTTTGTGAATAAGTTGTTTTGTGTCATTTTTGAAATTGGAGTCCATGTATTTAGTGGTCTCATGTGGTGTTTGTCTTTGTCTTACTTCTCTTCATATGATCATTTTATTTGTCACATTTTTTATGAGGCTCCACATGAAAGTGATATGGTATGGTTTTTGTCTCTCTCTGACTTGCTTCCCTTAGTATGATCATCTCTAGGTTCATCCATCTTGCTGTAAATGGCTGTATTTCCGTCTTTTTTGTGGCTGAATCATATTCCATTGTGTATGTGTACTTCCGGAAAAACCTTACACAACTATGGTAATGATGAGTTTTTGAGTCTGGTTCCTTCTTCTTAGTGAACTCTTCTAATGCAATGATTTACAAGTAGGTGGTAGGGACTCTGAGCCAGTGGAGGGGTGGTTTGCTGGGGCCAAGGGGGGAGCACTTGTCATTTGTTAAAGCTCCACAAATGATTCGGAAATGGCCTCACCACACTAAGGCCAGGAAAAGCTGCATTAGTGTTTCACTTTTTTTTTTTTAATCTTTTTAATGCTGCATTTGTGGCCTATGGAGGTTCCCAGGCTGGGGATCAAATAAGAACTATAGCTGCCGAGCCATGCAACAGCCACAGCAATGCCAGGTCCGAACCAACTCTGCAACCTACACCACTGCTCATGGGAATACCAGATCCTTAGGCCAGGGAGCGAGGTCAGGAATCGAACCCTCATCCTCATGGATACTGGTTGGGTTTATAACCACTGAGCTACAACACAAACACCCTCTAGTGTTCTACTTTTAAAGAGTTAAGTGTTTGTTTCAGATGGATGTTGTTTTTAAATTTTTTTATTATTATTACTTTTGTCTTTTGTGTGTGTGTGTCTTCTAGGGCTGCACCCGCAGCATATGGAGGTTCCCAGGCTAGGGGTCTAATTAGAGCTGTCGCAGCCACCCTTCACCACAGCCACAGCAATGGGGGATCTGAGACTTGTCTGCAACCTACACCACAGCTCATGGCAATGCTGGATCCTTAACCGATTGAGCGAGGCCAGGGATCAAACCCACAACCTCATGGTTCATAGGTGGATTCGTTAACCACTGAGCCATGACGGGAACTCCCCTAAAATTTTTATGATTATAGTTGATTTACATTGTTCTCTGCATTTCTGTTGTACAGCAAAGTGACCCAGTCGTATGTATGTATATATACACTCTCTTGCTCATATCATCTTTCCTCATGTTCTGTCACAAGTGATTGGATAGAGTTCCCTGGGCTATACAGCAGGACCTCATGGCTTATCCATTCTAAATGTCATAGTTTGTATCTATTAACCCCAATCTCCCGGTCCATCCCACTCCCTCACCCCTCCCGCCCAGCAACCACTAGTCTGTTCTCTATGTCTGTGAGTCTTTTTCTGTGGTGTAGATAGGTTCCTCTGTGCCATCTTATGGATTCCACATGTAAGTGATATTATACGGTGTTTGTCTGACTGACTTCACTTAGTATGAGAATCTCTAGGTCCATCCATGCTGCTGCAAATGGCATTAGTTGGGGTTTTTTATGGCTGAGTAGTATTCCATGATGTATGTGTTCCACTTCTCCTTAATCCATTCATCTGTTGATGGACCTTTCGGTTGTTTCCATGTCTTGGCTCTTGAGAATAGAGGTGCAGTGAACATAGGTTTGCATGTATTTTTTTCGATGAAAGATTTGTGCAGATACATGCCCAGGAGTGGGATTACTGGATCCTATGGTTCATCTATGTTTAGTTTTCTAAGGAACATCCGTCCATACTGTTATCCACAGTGGCTCTACCAATTTCCATTCCAACCAACCATGAAGGAGGGTTCCCTTTTCTCAACACCCTCTCCAGCTTTTGTTATTTGTAGACTTATTAATGATGGCCATTTGATTGGTGTGTGGTTTGTAGTTTTGATGTGCATTTCTCTAATAATGAGTGATGTTGAGCATTTTTTCTTGTACCTGTTGGCCATCCATATGTCTTCTTTGGAGAAATGTCTATTTAGGTCTTCTGCCCATTTTTCTATTGTTTTACTTATTTATTTTGCTATTGAGTTATATGGGTTGTTTGTATATTTTGGAGGTTAAGCCCATGTTGGTTGCATCATTTGCAACTATTTTCTCCCATTCGGTAGGTTGTCTTTTTGTATTTTTATGGTTTCCTTTTCTGTGCAAAAGCTTGTAACTTTGATTAAGTCTCAATTGTTTATTTTCATTTTTATTTCTCTTGCCTTGGGAGAGTGACTTACAAAACATCTCTAACATTTGCATAGTTGATGTCAGAGAATGTTTTGCCTATGTTCTCATCTAGAGGTTTTATGGTGTCTTGTCTTATGGCTAAGTCTTTAGGCCATTTTGAGTTTATTTGGGGCATGGTGTGAGAGTGGGTTCTAGTTGCATTGGTTTTCACTCGGGTGTCCAGTTTTGCTAGCACCACTTGCTAAAGGGAGTGTCTCTTTCTGGTTTGATAGCCTTGCCTCCTTTGTCAAAGATGCATTGACTGTAGGTGTCTGGGTTTATGTCTGGGCTCTGTGTTCTCTTCCATTGGTCCCTGTCTGTTTTCGTGCCAGGACCACAGTGCCTTGATTACGGTAGTTTTGTGACGCTGTCTTAAGTCTGGGAGAGTTATGCCTCCTGCTTATGTTTTTGTCCTCAGGATTGCTTTGGCAGTTCTGGGTCATTTATGGTTCCATATACATTTTTGGATTATTTGTTCTAGTTCTGTGAAAAAAAATCACAGGTAATTTGATAGGGATTGCATTGCATCTCTAGTTTGTTTTGGTTAGTACGGCCATATTAATGATATTAATTCCTCCAATCCAGGAGCGTGCAATTTTTTCTTTCTTTGAATCCTCTTCATTTTCTTGATTAATGTTTTATAGCTCTTGGCATATAAGTCTTGTACCTCCTTGGTCACATGTATTCTTAGGTATTTAATTTTGGGGGGTGCAGTTTTTTTAATAGCCGCACTGATAGCAAATGGAAGTTCCCAGGCTGAGGGTCAAATCAGAGCTGCACCTGCTGGTCTACACCACAGCCACAGCAACCCCAGATCTGAGCTGCATCTGCGACCTTCACCTCAGTTCATGCAATGCTGGATCCTTTAACCCACTGTGCAAGGCCAGGGATCAAACCCACATCTTCATGGATACTTACCATTTTCTTGATCCACTGAGCCACAACAGGAATGCCAGGTGCCATTTTAAAAGGTATTTTTTTCTATATTCATTTTCTAATATTTTGTCATTATTATACTGAAAGGCAACTGATTTCTGACTGTTAATCTTGTATCCTGTTACTTTGCTGAATTGATCAGTTTGCGTAGTTTTTGTGTGGTGTCGTTTGGTTTTTCTATATATAGTATCCTGTCATCTGCATACAGTGACAGTTTTACCTCTTCTCTCCCAATTTGGATAACTTTTATTTCTTCTGTTTGTCTGACTGCTGTGGCCAGGACTTCCAATGCTATGTTGAGTAAAAGTGGTGAGAGTGGGCATCCTTGTCTTGTTCCAGGATTTAGCAGGAAGGCTCTCATCTTTTCTCCATTGAGTATTATATTGGCTGTGGGTTTGTCATGAATGGCTTTTAGTATGTTAAGGTATGTTCCCTCTGTAACCGCTTTGGTAGGAGTTTTGATGATGGGTGGTTGTGGGATTTGGACAAATGCTTTTTGCGCATCTATGGAGATGATCGCGGGCCTTGACTTTTGTTAATGTGTATGACGTTGACTGACGTTGAACCACTGATGTTGAAGATGTTGAGCCATCTTTATGAGATTGGGATGAATCCCACTTGGTCATGGTGTATGATCTTTTTTATGTATTGTTGGTTTCAGTTCGCTAAAAGTTTGTTCTTTTTTGGTACTGTTGATGTCTGGTTTCGGTATTAGGTTGATGGTGGGTTCGTAGAGTGTCTTTGGAGTGCTCCTTCTTAAAGCTTTCAGAAGAGTTTAAGGATGCTGGGTCTAATTTCTAGAATCTTTATATGTTTGGTTTTATAGGTTTTGTTTGTTCTTTTTTTTTCTAATTCTTTTAGGTGTTAGGTTAGGTTTTTGATTTGAGATTTCTCAATGAACTTTCCTTTAAGAAATGCTTTTCTTGTGTCTCATAGCTTTTGAATAGTTGTGTTTTCATTGTCATTTGTCTCGAGGTATTTAATTTCCCTTTTGATTTCCTCATTCACTCCTTGTTTTTTTATTTTTTTCTTATTTTTATTTTATTTTCATTATTTTGTATTTTTATAGCTGAACATATGAAGTCACTTTGACGTTCCAAGGTTAGAGGGGTCTAATCCGAGCTGTAGCTGCAGGCCTATGCCACAGCCACAGCTACCCTAGACCCAAGCCATGCCTGCAATGTGCACCACAGCTCTAGGCAACACTAGATCCTTAACCTACTGAGTGAGAACACGGACCAAACCTGCATCCTCATGGATACTGCTTGGACTCAGTACCGCTGAGCCACGAAGGGAACTCCCCCCATTGGTGTTTTGGTAGCATGTTGATTAGTCTCTATGTAGTCAGTTGTTCTCATTTTTTTTTTTTTTTTTTTGTCGTTGATTTCTAGTTTCATGCCATTGTGGTCAGGGAAGATGCTTGAAATAACGTCTATACTCTTCAGTGTGTTGAGGTTCGTTTTGTGCCCCAGTATATGGTCAGTCCTTGAGAATGTACCATGTGCATTTGAAAAGAATGTGTAGTCTGGTTTTTTTGGATGTAATGTCCTGAAAATAGCAATTAGGTCTAACTGTTCTATCGTGTCATTTAGGATCTCTGTTTCCTGCTGATTTTCAATCTAGAGGACCTGTCCATGGATGTGAGTGGGGTGTAAAAATCTCCTAGTATTATCATATTCCAAACAATTTCTCCTTTTATGTCTGTTAGTACTTATTGTATGTATTTGGGTGCTCCTGTATTAGGGGCATATATATTGATGAGTGTAATATTCTCTTCTTGAATGGATCCTTTCATCATTAAATAGTATCCTTCTTTGTCCTTCTTTTGGCCTTGGATTTAAAGTCTACTTTGTCTAATATGAGTATTGGAACTCCTGCTTTCCTGTCTTTTCCATTCACACGAAATATCTTTTTCCATCCCCTCACTTTCAGTTTCTATGTGTCCTTTGCCCTAAGGTGGGTCTCCTGTAGGCAACATATTGTGGGCTCTTGTTTTTTTTTTAATCTGGTCTGCCACTCTGTGTCTTTTTACTGGAGCATTCAGTGCACTGGCATTTAAGGTAATTGTTGATAAATACGTGTTTATTGCCATTTTAATCCTGGTTTCCAGGTGATCCTGTGTTTCTTCCTTGTTCCTTTCCTTTTTTGGTTGGATGATTTCCTTGTATGCCTGTGTCCTATTCTTTTTAGTTTTTGTGAATGTATGTTTTGATTTTGATTTGTGGTTGCCCTATTTCTCCAGCATGTTAACCCCTTCCTATATCTGCTTGCTTCAACCTGATAGTCATATAAGCTCGAACACATGGTAGAAAAACAAAAAGACTCTAGGTTTTCTTAATTTCCTTCCCCACAATGTATGATTTTGATGTCATTTTTTCACATCTTGATGTTTATCTTTGGCTGTTCCTTGTGTTTATCTTTGCTTTTACAAAAGGTGTTGTTCCATTGCCATGGAAGTGGCAGTGACCCTCAGGGAGGTGGAGGCTGTGCCTGGAGTCTTTGGAAGTGGTGAGGCTGTGCCTGGAGTCTTTGGAAGTGGCAAGAGCAAGGTGTTGTGTGTTCCCAGAGGAGTGAGGGCAACAGGTGACACTTGGTTGCTGCAAACCTTGAGGTGACTGGGGCTGCATTTGGTGCCTGTTTATGGACCCCTAGTGGTGGCAGGCCATGCCCACTTGTGGAGTCTGAGATGGCTGTGGCAGTTTGCACCCACTACCCAGAACCTATACACAAGACGTCTCTCTACCTGAGAGCCTGCATGTGTGCATAGAAAGAGATTATTGTAGCAGTCTCACCTCTCTTCCTCTTGCCCTCCCCAACAATGTTGCCTTGCTTCTCCTGCAGGCCCAGGCCTCCTCCTGGGTTCCCTTGGCTGTGGTGCTTTGCTCCCCAGCCTGTGGGGCACCGCTCCCTAGCCCCTCAGGCTGTCCCCACACAGCCAACCCCAGTCCTCTCTCTGGAACTGACCTCTGGAGCCTGAGTCTCAGCTCCCAGCCCCTGCCCTAGTGTCTCAGGCTGTGGTGTCCTGGAAGGTGGTAGCCATGGTCTGTGTGACTCTCTTTCTGCTATGCCCTCCTCAGTCTGGTTGTTGAGCTTTTCTCAGAGCCATAGAGCTTCTCCTCCAGCCTGGCTGATTTCCCCATTAATTAGGTGGTCCCCCAGGCTATGGGTTTCTTTCTTCGTCCACAGCTCCCTCTAAGGAGTGCAGCTGCCAGCCTGATTATTTTTTTTCTATTCTGTTTCTCTTTTTTTCCTTTTGTTCTACCCAGTAATGTAGAGGGTTTCTTGCCCTTCTTGGAGATTTGAAGTCTGCTACCTGCATTCAGTAGGTGATCTGTGCTAGTTGTTCTCCCTGTAGATGGGTTTTTTCTGATGTGTCTGTGGGAGAAGGTGAGCACCACGTCTTACTCCTCCACCATCTTGATCCTGCTGCTCAAGAAGATGTTACTGAATAAAGTGTCTTTTGTTTCTGAGTTTCCAGGGTGTTTTCCAGGAATTGATGGTGTAATGCTGTGAATCTCGGGAGATAGATAGAATGTCTTTATTGATCTAATATCTATGTAGTGTCAAATTCACCCATTCAAATTGGAGAATTCAATAATTTTAGGATATTCAGAGTTAACCATCACCACAATTCTGTTTAGGATGTATTTTTTTGTTGAAGTACAGTTGATTTACAGTACTTCGTTAGTTTCAGGTGTACAGCAAAATGATTCAGTTATACACATATGTGTATATATATCAATTTTTTTACAACCCTTTTCCATTCTAAGTTATTATAAGATATGTAGTATTACTCTCTGTGCCGTCCAGTAGGTCCTTGTTTATATATGGTAGTATCTGTTAATCTGATATTCCTGATTTCCCTCCCTTGCCCTGCCCTTTGGTAACCATAGTTGGTTTTCTATGCCTGTGAGTCTGTTTCTCTGAGCCACAGACTGTTTTCCAGCCAAAGGCAGGAGCCAGGGCAGTGTCTTGACTTGACAGCCGCTGGACTATCAAGGTGAGCATCCTTTGACGTGCCTGTTGGCCATCTGTCTTCTTGGTAGGAATGTTTGATTCTTCTGCCCATCTTTTGATTGAATTATTTCTTTTTCTGATTTTGAGTTGTATGAGCTGTTTGTCTATTACGGAAATTAAGCCCTCATTGGTCAAATAGTTGGCAGTTTTGTTCTCCCAATCCGTAGGTTGTCTTTCCATGTTGTTTATGGTTTCATGTTTTTTCTTTTTATCTTTCTTTTTTTATTGGCTTTTGATGGCCACACCTGGGGCATATGGAGGTTCCCAGGCTAGGGGTCTAATTGGAGCTACAGCTGTGGACCTCCCCCACAGCCACAGAACCATGGGTTCCAAGCCCAGCAGATAATATGTGAATGCTTTGGATAGGAAATTCACAAAAGATGAAACTGGGTTGCCACTGAACTTGAAGAGATGCTTCTTCTCAGAGATTCTGAAAGCCATGCCTCCTACCACAATGAGGCCACGAGGAAATGGGCTCCTTCCCCACAGGCTGAATTCTAAACAGGTAATTCAGGAGTGTGAGTCAGCAGTAGCCAGGGGAGCTGAAGGGGATCAGCCTTTCCATCCGGCCGCTCCTCTCCTGGAATCCTCAACTCCTCATTTCTTCCCTAGGTCCAGCCCCTGGGCAAACAAAGTGTCCCAGCACAAGAGCAGTGATTCTCGGTGTTTATAAACCACCCAAATGCTTATCAATAAATCAGTAAAATGGGTTAATACATTCTATTACAGAAGTATGATATTTTAGAGCAGTTAAACATAGCATGGTCTAAATCAATAATGATAAATCACAATCATATCGTGAAATGAATCTAAGACAATCACCTGGGATTACACTTATGTGTTGAATTTAAAAGCTGAGGACAGTACTAGGTGGTTTTTTGGAATTAATCCCTGAGATCAAGGCTATGAAACATAAACACCAGCTTCAGATCTGTGGTGACTTTGGCAATGGAAGGACAGACATTAATGGGATATTGAAACCCCCTGGTCCCCGTGTAAACTTTTCTTTCTTGAAAATGACTGAAGTAAAAATGGCAAAAATTACCATTTGTCGAGTTTGAGTAGTGGTAAACTGGGTGGTAGGATACAGTTTATATTTTTTATATCTTTATAATTTATATCTTTTATACTTTGGTCATTCGGGTGGTTTTCACTGTTTTCAATTTCAATCAGGAGAGCATGGGAAAATGAGTCCACAGGCTGGAACGTGCATCTGCCATTGAAAACCACCCTGTCAGAGAACTTAGGGAATCAGGGAAATGCTCAAGAGACAAAGGTAGATTAGGAAGCAGCTGCCTTGGGTGTGCAAAGTTTGTTTACAAACGTGTAGCTTCCACATTTCATCACATGTATACATGTGACGATGAATGTCAGGTTATGTCCTCAGTACAGGTGACTTTTCTCATCAATATAAGTTTTTAGAATGAATGTACAGTCATTAAGCTGAAAAAAATCAATCTAATCATACAAATAAACACAATACAAATAAATCTCAATCATAAGGGAATATGACACCTGTCAAATTGAGAGATGATACTCCACTACATCGCTACTCAAAGTAGTGATGAATAGGGTGATATGATAAACCTTTTCCTGTATATTTTATACACGGCAAATATTTTATACTTTTAAGACAGCTAAACCCCTAAAATGACCAATTTAAATCAGGTAAGCACAGGACAGTGAGTTCACAGGCTGCAACTCCAGCGGTTTTTCAGTCTGCCATGTCAGAGAACTTAGGGAAACAGGGAAATACTCAAAAGACTTTTGATGGGAAAGGTCGATTAGGAAACAGCTGTATGAGGGGTACACACCTTGTTTAAAAACATGGAATTTCCTGTTTTCTTCCCACATGTCAATATGAAGATAAATGTCAGATTGCCCCTGGGTATCGGGACTTTTCTTTTCTTCTCTGTACCAGGTTTTACAATGACTATGTCATCATTTTTCTGAAAAAAAAAAAAAAAACCAATCTCATGAATAATCAATGCAAGCCTCATGTCAGAATCCACCAATGAACAGCAGCCCTTGTATTCAAACCCAGTACAGTGCAGTTAATTGTTCCCGCTATTGACTGTGCTTATGCTGCCCTCCTGTGGAGAAGGAGGAGAATGCTCTTGCCTGGAGAGGAATGTATCCTTCGCAGACGTGTTCTTTAGGTATTCTTTCCAAGGGCAGTAAAAATTAATCTATGCACGTTAGAGAAAGATTACAGGACCGTGGCAACTACAAAGAAAGAAAAAAGGTCCCCATAATCTCACATTACCATTGGCTCAGGAGCCTGAGTTCCTGGGCAGGGGAGATAACAGATCCGGGTGCAGGCATTCTTTCAGCATCCAGTCAGATTTTCTGCTGTTTGCCTGCTCACCTAGAACTTGGTTTTGCCTCCTGATTCCTGCTTTGTTTATCTCTCTTCCAGCCTCTTCATTTTTCCAAGTGCCTCTTATTTGACTCCTCTTCAGAGACGTTGCTTGCTTCCAGTTCTTTCTTTTGGTTTTGTGTTGTTGCTGTGCTAAAAAAAGGAAAAAAAGAAAAAGAAAAAAAAATCTTGCAGGGAACATCATAGATAATATTGGAGAGATTACAAAATATTTCCCAATGTCAACTCCAAACAGAGTTTTGCTCAAGGACTCCAAGCCATATAAATGTACTAGATAGTGTCACATCATACCTAGACATTTGGTGGATATTTGTGTCGTTTGCATCCAGCCGCATAACTATATTGGCTGCTGGGCTGGAGGTGGCCTTTTTTAGGTATGGAGATATTTGAGCTGAACACTGATGCCCGTGCCTCTCTAGGATAGGTAGACCTTGTTTCTCTGACTGCTGACTGGTGTCACCCTGCCTAGAACTTCCAGAACAATCTTTCTCAAATTTATTTTTCATTTGTATCAGCTGAAAAGTATTGGAAGAGAGTTGATTTATTACAATGTTGTCTTAATTTCAGGTTTAAGTGCAGGGATTCTGTTTACATACACATCTCTATCAATTCTTTTTATTTTCCCATGTAGTTTGTTACACAACATTGAGTAGAGTTCCTTGTGCTCTACAGCACGTCCTTGCTAGTTCTGTGTGTGTATGTGTTTGTGTTTCCTTGTTAGGACTGCACCTGTGGCATATGGAAGTTCCCAGGCTAAGGGCTGAAGAAGAGCCACAGCTGCCAGCCTAGGCCACAGCCCCAGCCACACCAGATCCAAGCCACATCTATGAAGTTCACCACAGCTCATGGCAATCCTGGATCCCCGACACACTGAGCGGGGACAGGCATCGAACCCGCATCCTCATGGATGCTAGAGGGAACGTTTCCACTGCGCCCCAGGGGATCCCCCCACCATAGCTGTCAAGGTGAATTATAGTAGTGTGTATATGTTCATCCCAAACCCCTCATTTCTCCCTCCCGACGTGTTTCCCCATTGGAAGCCATTAGCTTGATTTGTAGATCTGTGAGTCGTCTTCTGTTTTGTCAATAAGTCCTTTTGTATCAGTTTCTAAAAACCAATGTTCTTGGAGTCCAGTGGACTTATTGCAATGTTGTGTGAGTTTCAGGTGTGCCACAAAGGGAGTCAGATATCCATAGGCATGTGCACATTTGTTTTCAGATGCTTTTCCCATATAGGCCATCCCCCTGTATTGGCTGTACACTGGGTCTTTGTGACTCAATCGGTTGTGTATATACAAGTGCTTATGTGCCAATCCCAACCTCCCAATGTATCCCTCCCCCGAGTGTTTCCCCTTTAGTGACCCTAGTTTGGTTTCGAGAGCATCGAGTCTGTTTCTGTCTTGGGAAGAAGACCTTCTCTATCATTTTTCATGACAGTCCCCATGACTGGTGATGTCACGGGTTCTTTGTCTTAGACGTTCTTCCCATAGTGTGATGATCCACTTGTATCACTTTCATCCGATTCCACATGCAAGTGATATCATCTGGTTTTGGTCTTTCTCTGAGCTACTTCACTGAGTATGATCATCTCCAGGTTCATCCATGTGGCTGCACATGGGCTTAGCTGGTTCATTTTTCTGGGTGAGGAATAGTCCCTTGTCTAAGGTACTTTAGGAACAATGCTATGTTACCAGTGGCAACGAAGAGGTTTAGAGTGTGGTCCTTTCTTTTAGGGGATTGCCTCTACTACCGTGATCCCCTAGAGGGGACTGGAAGGTCCGTGGAGGCGGTGGGTTCCTGGGGCCAAGGAGGGAGCACCTGTCATTTGTGAAAGGCCCACAGGCGATTCAGAAATGGCCCCACCACACGAAGGCCAGGAAGCAGTCCATTAGAGGTTACGCTTCAGGAGTTCAGTGTTCCTTGAAGATAGATGTTATTGAATAACGTGGCTTTTAAGCCACACCTCCGACCACAGTGAGGCTGTCACATGGAGAGATGATACTGCGGTTCATCGCTACTCAAAGTAGTGATGCACAGGGTGGTGTGATGTAGCTTTTCATGTATATCCTATGCATGGGAAAGCTCTTCTACTTTCAAGGCCACTGAACCACTGAAATGAGCGATTTAAACCAGGTCAGCACTGTACAGTGAGTTCACAGGCTGGGACACAAGCGAGCTGCCTTTTAAATCCGCCCTGTCAGAGAACTTAGGGGCACAGGGAAATGCTCAAGAGACATTTGATGTGAAAAGTTGCTTGGGAAACAGCTGTATAAGGGCCACACACCTTGTTTAAAAACACGGAGCTTCCTGTTTTTATGCCAGGGATCAATATGAAGATAGAGGCCAGATTGCCCCTGGGTATCGGGGACTTGTCTTTTCTCCTCTGTACCAGGTTTTACAATGAATATGTCGTCATTGTTCTGAAAAAAAATAACCAATCTCATTAATAATCTGTGCAAGCCACATGTCAGAATCCACCACTGAACAGGAGCCTTCCGTCTCAGACTCTGCAGCTTGCAATGAATTGTTCCTGCTAGTGACTGTGCTTATGCTGCCCTCCTGTGGAGAAGGAGGAGAATGCGTCTGCATGGAGCGTCATTGCTAAGGTCCAGGCGTGTTCTTTACATGTTGGTGCTACACCACGGCCTTTCAAAGGAATACATGCTTGGAGTTCTTTGCTGGCTCAGCGGTCACGAGCCTGACCAGTATGCATGCGGAGGTGGGTTCGATCCCTGGCCCCACTCCGTAGGTTAAGGCTCTGGGATTGCCTTGAGCTGCACTGTAGGTTACAGACCTGCTTCGGACCCCACGTTGCTGGGGGTGCGGTACAGGCCGGCAGCTGCCGCTCTGATTTGACCCCTACCCTGGGAACTTCCGTATGTGACAGGTGCGGCCCTCAGAAGACAAAGACAAAACTAACAAATAAAAACAAAAATGCAACCCCCCCCCATCAGAGCAATTAGGCAAAAAGGGTACCGCTCAAGAGACATTTGATGTGAAAGGTAGATGAGGAAACAACTGCACGGGGTGGGGGTGGGGGGGCACACACTTTGTTGGAAACCATGGCGCTTCTTCTTTTCAACCCACGAGTAAACATGAAGATGAATGCTAGATTGGCCCTGGTGATAGGTCCCTTGTCTTTTCTCCACTGTGGCAGTTTTTACAGGGTATGTAGAGTCATGTATCCGAAACATGCACCATTTCATGGCTAATGTGTACAAGCCACATGTCCAAATCAATCTCTGTACAGCAGCCTTGTTTTTCAATATTTCTATTATGGTTGACTTGTATTGTTCTGTGGATTTCTGTTGTACAGCAAAGTGACCCAGTCATACATATATATACACTCTTTCCCTCATATTATCTTCCATCATGTTCTGTCACAAGTGATTGGATAGAGTTCCCTGGGCTGTACAGCAGGACCTCGTGGCTTATCCAGTCTAAATGTCATGTTTGCATCTATTAACCCCAATCTCCCGGTCCATCCCACTCCCTCGCCCCTCCCCCTGGCAACCACCAGTCTGTTCTCCATGTCTGTGAGTCTGTTTCTGTTGTGTAGATAGGTTCATCTGTTCCATATTATGGATTCCACTCATAAGTGATCTCATATGTTATTTTCTTTCTATTTCTGACTGACTTCACTTAGTATGAGAATCTCTAGGTCCATCCATTCTGCTGCAAATGGCATTATTTTGGGAGTCTTTTTTTTTTTTTCTCTCATTCCAAGCTCTTTTGGGGGGGGACCTTTTTCCCATCTATTTCTCAAGTACTAGATTTGGTGGGGGGGGCTGCACCTGTGGCATATGGAGGTTTCCAGGCTAGGAATCCAATCAGAGCTACAGCTGCCAGCCTACACCACAGCCACAGCAACACAGGATCTGAGCCGCATCTGAGACTTACACCACAGCTCACAGCAATGCCAGACCCTTAACCCACTGAGCAAGGCCAGGGATCGAACATGCAACATCACGGTTCCTAGTCAGATTTGTTTCCTGTGCACCACGACGGGAACTCCTATTTTGGGAGTTTTTTATGGCTGAATAGTATTCCATTGTGTATATGTTCCACTTCTCCTTAATCCCTTTGTCTGTTGGTGGACATTTAGGTTGTTTCCATGTATTGGCTATTGAGAATAGCGCTGCAGTGAACATAGGGGTGCATGTATCTTTTTTATGAAAGTTTTGTCCAGGAGTCCCATCATGGCTCAGCGGTTAATGAACCCAACTAGCATCCGTGAGGATGCAGGTTCTATCCCTGGCCTCACTCGGTAGGTTAAGGATCCGGTGTTGCCGTGAGCTGTGGCATAAGTCGCAGACATGGCTTGGATCTGGCATTGCTGTGGCGTAGGCTGGTGGTTACAACTCCAATTTGACCCCTAGCCTAGGAACCTTCATATGCCGCTGGTGTGGCCCTAAAGAGACAAAAAACAAACCAAAAAAGTTTTGTCCAGATTCATGACCAGGTGTGGGATTGGTGGATCATATGGTATGTCTGTATTTAATTTTCTGAGGAACCTCCATACTGTTGTCCATAGCAGTTATGCCAGTTTACATTCCCACCAACAGTGTAGGAAGATTCCCTTTTCTAAACACCTTCTCCAGCATTTGTTACTTGTAGACTTATTAGTGATAGCCATTCTGACCAGTGTGAGGTGTACCTCATCTTAGTTCATGGATGCTAGTTGGATTCATTTCTGCTGATCCACAACAGGAACTCTGAGGGGCCGATATATTCATGAGTGTAATATCCTCTTCTTGAATGGATCCGTTCATCATTAAATAGTGTCCTTCTTTATCTTTCTTTATGGCCTTTGTTTTAAAGTCTACATTGTCTGATATGAGTATTGCAACTCCTGCTTTCCTGTCTTTTCCTTTGGCTTGAAATACCCTTTTCCACCCCTCACATTCAATTTGTGTCCTCTGCCTTAAGGTGGGTCTCCTATAGGCAGCATATTGTAGGCTCTGGTTTTTTTATCCAGTCTGCCACTCTTTGTCTTTTGATTGGAGCATTCAGTCCATTGATGTTTAAGGTAATTATTGACAAATATGTATTTATTGCCATTTTAATCCTTGTTTTCCGGTTGATTATGTGTTTCTCCTTTGTCCCTTTTTTTGGTTGCATGATTTCCTTTTATTTTATGCTCATGTCTGCTGCTTTTTAGTTTTTTGAATGTATGTTTTGGTTTTGATTGGTTGCCTTGTTTTTCAAGCATGTTAATCCTTTTCTATATCTGCTTGCCTCAGCCTGATAGTCATATAGGCTCAAACACATACTAGAAAAAAAAAAAGAGTCTAGGTTTTCTTAACTTCCTTCCCCACATTTTATAATTTTGATGTCATTTTTCCACATCTTCTTATTTATCCTTTTGCTATTCCTTGTGTTTGTCTTCGCTTTTGCAAAAGGTTTACTTGCCTTGCCCTGGGAAGTATCAGTGAACTTCAGGGAGGTGGAGGCAGTGCCTAGAGTCTTTGACAGTGGCAACAGCAAGGCATATATGTTCCCAGGGGAGTGGGCAACAGGTGGTGCTCAGTTGCTGTGACCCCTAAGGGGACTGGGGGCTGCAGGTGGTGCCTATTTGTGGACCCCTAGTGGTGGAAGGCCATGCCCACTTGTGCAGTCTGAGATGGCTGTGGCAAGTTGCCCCCACCACCCATAGCCTGTGCAAGAGGTGCACCTCTACCTTAGCGCCCACACATGTGGATAGAAAGAGGTTCCTATGGCAGTCCCACCCCTCCTCCTCTCGCCTTCCCCAACAATGGCACCTTGCTTCTCCTGCGGGCCCAGACCTCCTCCTGGGTTCCCTTGGCTGTGGTGCTCTGCTCCCCAGCCTGAGGAGCACCATTCTCCAGCCCCTGAGGCTGACCCCACACAGCCAACCCCAGTCCTCTCCCTGGAACTGGCCTCTGGAGCCTGAGTCTCAGCTCTCAGCCCTTGCCCTGGTGTCTCAGGCTGTGGTGTCCCAGGAGGTGGTAGCCATGGTCTGTGTGACTCTCCTTCTGTTTGCCCTCCCGAGTCTGGCTGCTGAGCTCTTCTCTTGGCCTTAGAGCTTCTCCTCCAGCTTGGCTGCTTTCCCCAACAATTAGGTGGTCCCCCAGGCTGTGGGTTTCTTTCCTCTTTCATAGCTCCCTCTCAGGAGTGCTGGTCCCAGCCTGATTATTTTTTTTTCCTATTCTCTCTCTTTTTTCCTTTTGTTCTACCCAGTAATGTAGAGAGTTTCTTGCCCTCCTTGGAGATTTGAAGTCTGCTACCTGCATTCAGAAGGTGATCTGTGCCAGTTGTTCTCCCTGTAGATGGTTTCTTTCTGATGTGTTTGTGGGAGAAGGTGAGCCCCACGTCTTACTCCTCCACCATCTTGATCCTGCTGCTCAAGAAGATGTTACTGAATAAAGTGTCTTTTGTTTCTGAGTTTCCAGGGTGCTTACCAGGGATTGATGGTGTAATGCTGTGCATCTCGGGAGATAGATATAACATTTATTGCTTTACATTTACCTAATGTAAAATTTACCCATTTAAATTGTAGAATTCAATAGTTTTGGGGATATTCAGAGTTAACTATCACCACAATCAGTTTGGGAATATATTTTTTGTTGAAGTATAGTTGATTTACAGAGTACTGCATTAGTTTCAGGTGTACAGCAAAGTAATTCAGTTATACACATATGTATATATATATATATTTTTTTTTTTACAATCCTTTTCCATTCTAGGTTATTATAAGATATGGAATATTGCTCTCTGTGCCAGAGAGAAAATCCTTGTTGTTTATATTGTATGTGATAGTATCTGTTAATCTGATACTCTGAATTTTTCCCTCCCTTGTCTTGCCCTTTGGTAAACATAAATTTGTTTTCTGTCTCTGAGTCTGTTTGTGTCAGAGACACAGACTGTATTCCAGCCAAAGCACTAGCCAGGGTAGTGTCTTGACCTGGTAGCAGCTGCCCAGTTCCCACAGGGCCACGTGACCAGGGTGCTGTCCACCTGCATGTGTGGGGGATGCAGCAGAGCAGAGGAGCCCTGAATTAGGAGGTGGCTGTCATCAGGCTGCTGGGGGCCACGCTCCTCCCTCTTGAGATGCAGTAAAACTCCCAGGGCCTATGGGAAGGCTCCCCAGGTCTGTCGCCCTGCAAGGGGAGCACAGGAAGCACAAGGCGGAGGAGGCTGGAGGGCTCCAGGAGCGCCCTGTTCTCTGTCTCTTATGCCCCCTCCCTCCAGCTCCCCGGGCTGCCCGCTGGCCCGCCATCCATGCAGAAACGCCCAGAAACCCAGGGAGAATGGTCGCCCTCCCTGGCCTTGCTGCCTGAGGCCCGAGGTGCTGAACACCGCCCTCTGCTGCCCGGCTTGGGTGCCGCACCTGCCTGCCCAGCTTGCCCCCAACCTCTCCTTTCTTGGTAACCAGTCCCGCCAGGAAGCTCCCTGTAATTACCGGGTTTGTGCTCACTACGTGCTTCCTCTAGAGATCTCATCTGAATCAGACATAGAATAAAATATCTGCAGATAAAATGGAAAGAGATAGAGAACCCAAGCCAATAATACGCAAAGGCTTCAGATAGGAAATTCAGAAAAGACAAAACTGTGTTTCTACTGAGTTTGGAGAGATCCTTAATCTCAGATGTTGAAAGCCAAGCCTACTATCACAGGAAGGACATGAGGAAATGGACTCCTTCACCACAGGTGAATTCTAAATGGGTAATTCAGGAGTGGGAGTCAGGAGTAGCCAGTGGAGCCGGAGGGGATCACCCTCTTCATTTGGCTGCTCCTCTCCTGGCATCCCCAACTCCTCAGTTATTCTCTAGGTCCAGCCCCTAGACAAAGTGCCCCGGCACAAGAGCAGTGATTCTCAGTGATTAGAAACCACCCAAGTTCTTCTCAGTGCAATAAATGTGTTAATAAATCAATAAAATATGTTGAAAAATTCTAGTCTAACTTATAATATTGTAGAGCAATTACAATCAACTGGGTCTCAATCAGTGGGTCAATCTCAGTCTTAAGGTTAATGGTATCAAATTGAGGGGTGAGGAGTTCCCGTCGTGGCGCAGTGGTTAACGAATCCAACTAGGAACCATGAGGTTGCGGGTTCGGTCCCTGCCCTTGCTCGGTGGGTTAACAATCCAGCGTTGCTGTGAGCTGTGGTGTAGGTTACAGACGCAGCTCGGATCCCGCGTTGCTGTGGCTCTGGTGTAGGCCGGTGGCTACAGCTCTGATTCGACCCCTAGCCTGGGAACCTCCATATGCTGCAGGAGCAGCCCAAGAAATAGCAAAAAGACAAAAAAAAAAAAATTGAGGGATGATACTGAAATTCATCACTACTTTAAGTACTGATAAGTTGGGTGATGTGATACAGTTTTCCATGTATGTTTTATACATGGGAAATCTTTTATACTTGCAAGACAGTGAACACAACCTAAATGACTAATTTAAATCAGGTAAGCACAGTACAAGGAGTTCAGTCTGGGACAGATGGCTGCTTTTAAAATCTACCCTGTCAGAGAATTTAGGGAAACAGGAAAATGCTCAAGAGACATTTGATGTGAAAGGTAGATTAGGAAACAGTTGTATGAGGGGTGCACACTTTGTTTAAAAACATGGAGCTTCCTCTTTCATCTGATGTATAAATATGAAGATAAATTCCAGATTGCCCTTGGTTGTAGGTGACTTGTCTTTTCGCCTATGTATCAGTTTTACATGAATTTATCAGTCATTTATCTGAAAAATGAACAATCTCATGAATAATTTGTGCAAGCAGCATGTGAAAATGAACCAGTGAACAGCTAACTTCAATTTGAGGCTCAATACCTTGAAATTGTACCTGCTCTTGACTGTGCTTATGCTGCCCTCCTATGGAGAAATAGAAGAATGCTTCTGCATGTAGATTAATTTATAAAATACAGGCATGTTCTTTACATGTTGATACTAGATGACTGCATTAAATATTAATCTATGCTCATGATATAAAACTGAAAGGACCTTGAAAAATACAATGAAGAAAGTTACCCAGGATTCTGAGTTCCTGGTCAGGGAAGATAAAAATTCAGGGTACAGTCATTCTTTCAGTAGTAAGTCAACTTTTCTGCTGTTTGAGCACTAAGCTAGAACTTGGTTTTGCTAATTGATTCCTTCTTTGTTTGTCTCTCTCAAGACTCTTTAGTTTTATAAGTACATTGTAATTTGATCCCTGTTCAGGGATTTGCTTGTTCCAAGTTCTTCGTTTTCTGTTTTTGTTCTGTTTGTTGTGATAAAAAAATTGTTACAATGAACATCCTATATATCCTCTTGGTGAAATTACATAAATATTTCTAGAATGTAAATTCCAGAGTCTTGCTCAAGGACTCCATGAACTTAATAATGTACTAGATATTGGCAAATTGTCCTTCAGAAAGTTTTATCACCTGATGGTTTTACAACAGTGCACAGGCACTCATCCTCTATTCGCTGATCATCACATGGAGGATGAATTTGGTATCATTGAACTTGTGGATTGAACTTTTGGTAGTTTGCCAGGTAAGAAATCATATTGCACTATTGTTTTGGTTTGCCTGTCTTTTCTTACCAGTGAGGTTCCACATTTTCCCCTGTTTTTTGGCCATTTCTGTCTCTTTGTACCTTGCTTACATCTGTCTTCTGTTGGGTTTGTCAGTTTTTAACTTTAGATTTTGAACTCTGCATAAATTAGGTAAATCAGGCCTTGGTCATGCATGTTGCACATTTCTCAATCGTCACTTTATAATTCCCTCTTTGTTATTTATTTTTGCCACACAGGGATTCTACTTTATTATGTCAAAAAAATTGAAAATTTTCCTTTTTTAGTGTTTGGAGAAAGATCACTGGAAATAAGAAACTTAGATAGCGGATAAAAACTAGGAAGCTAGAGTGTGGTTGAATGAAGCGGGGAGGGGTTAGCACAGTGATGGGCAAAGTTGCAGATGGGGCTGCACCTGGGACCACAACACATGAGTCAGCCTGGGAAGCCAAGGGGACACATCTCTAGAGGTGTGTTGAGAGGACTCCGGGGCCCCAGCACGTGCTCAAGGCCAAGGTGAGGAGAGGGGAGCACAGGTGGGGAGATGCTGCTTCCTCCCTGGGCCAGAGGGCAGCCGATGCTACTTCTATTATAGAAAACATAGTATGTGGATCCTGGAAACAAAGACCACGGTCAGTGCATGGAGAATGAAAAACTAGAAGCCACATTATTGTCACCTGAGTTAATATTGTAGCCTATTTCTTCCCCATCTTTTCTCAGGTCATATTTCTAAAGTTGGAATTATACTTCATATTTGAGTTTTGTTCATCTTTGTTCTGTGTTTTCCCCAACATTTTATTATAACAATCTCCAAATATTCAACAAGATTGACAAATTTTACAGCCAACCCACCAAGACTCTGCCATAACCATGTGACGCGCTTTCCTTACGTCTATCCATTTGTCCATCCCTCCATCAGTCCATCCTAGCCCTTGATGCCTTTTGTGATAAACTGCATACATCAGCAGGCATCTCCTTGTGTATTTCAGCAAGCACATCCTCAACCTGCCAGCTGTGTTGTTTACAGAGGTTTTCTTTGGATATAAACTTTATACACAGTGAAATGCACCAATCTTGATATGTATGGGCTTTTTAGTCTTTTTTTTTTTTGCATTTCTTGGGCCGCTCCCGTAGCATGTGGAGGTTCCCAGGCTAGGGGTCTAATCAGAGCTGTAGACGCCAGCCTACACCAGAGCCACAGCAACTCAGGATCCGAGCCACGTCTGCAACCTACACCACAGCTCATGGCAATGCCAGATCCCTAACCCACTGAGCAAGGCCAGGGATCGAACCCATAACCCAATGGTTCCTAGTCGGATCCGTTAACCACTATGCCACGATGGGAATTCCTGTATGGGCTTTTTAACCCCCCACCCATTTTCTTCATTTACCATTTTATCATAAGCACTGTGTTTAGACTCACATGAAGCCAACACATGAACCCAGAAAGTTCCAAGACTCTGTGACTTGGAGCCTCCCCACCCTGGAGGATGGACTGTGTCCATCTCTTGTTTTTGGCTCTTAGGAAAGTGGGGGGTTTCCTCAGACAGGTCCCTGCCCTTTTCAGATGGAGCTCACTGCCAGGGAGTGGAGAGCTGGCTGCTTTTATGCCAGGACTGTGTTTGGAATCTGATTGCTGAGTCCCTACTGCAGGTCCAAGAGAGGTGGTGGATTTGTGTGTAGTTAGTATCCAGCTGTGTGGCTGAACTTTCTGCTGGGATGGAAGTGCCCTTTTTAGGCATAGAGGCAATTTAGCTGAACACAGATTCCTGTGCCTCTCTGGGATAATTATATCTCTTTTCTCTGACTCCCAACTTGTTTCAACCTGGCTAGAACTTCTGGAACAATATTTTTTTAAGTTTTTGTTATTTTTAATTTTTATCTTTTTAAATTTCATTGGAATAAGTTAATTTACAGAGTTTAATTT
This sequence comes from Sus scrofa, assembly GCF_054392235.1. NCBI lineage: Eukaryota > Metazoa > Chordata > Mammalia > Artiodactyla > Suidae > Sus > Sus scrofa. The sequence continues at coordinate 10,375,980 of NC_139401.1, forward strand.
CAGGTGTAGAGCACAGTGATTCAGTGTGTGTGTGTGTGTATATATATATATATGTATATATATATATATATATATATATATATATATATATATATATTCCATTCTTTTTCAGATTCTTTTCCCATACATGTTGTTACAGAATATTGAGTAGAGTACCTTGTGCTCTATAGTAGCATAAGATCCTTGTTGGTTGTCTTTTTTTAAATTTTTTCATTTTTTACATTTATTTTTATGTTTTGTCTTTTTAGGGCTTTTCCTGTGGCATATGAAAGTTGCCAAGCTAGGGGTCACAGTGGAACTGCAGCTGCAGGCCTACACCACAGCCACAGTGATGTGGGATCTGAGCTGCATGTGTGACCTACACTGCAGCTCACGGCAATGCTGGATACTTAACCCACTGAGCGAGGCCAGGCATTGAACCCACATCTTCATGGATAGCTGTTGGATTCGTGACTGCTGAGCCACAATGGGAACTCGAAGTTATCTATTTTATATATTATATAGTCATGTGTATATGATAATCCCAAACTCCTAATTTATCCCTGTCCCAACGTTTCCCCTTTGGTAATCATTAGTTTGATATTGAGATCTGTGAGTCTGTTTCTATTTTGTAAATCAATTCATTCATACCTTTTTTAAAAAGTAAATTTATTGGAATGTCATGGGATTAAGATGGTGAAATAGAAGGACTGAAGCTCAACTTCTCTCCTAAAAACAACAAAATTCACAACTAAAGGCTGAGCAATCTTCAACCAAATGGACCGGAAACCTTAAAAAAGATACCCTACTCCAGAAAACAAAGAGGAGGCCACATCAAGAGGTAGGAGGGGTGATTTCATTATATAAACAACCCCATACCTCCTGGGTGGAAAGCCCACAGACTGTATCACAAAAACTCACCTACAGGAGTGAGAGTTCTGAGCCCCACATCAAACTCCCACGTGTGGGGATCTGGCACTGGGAGAAAGAGCCCTTGGAGCATCTGCCATTGAAGGCCAGTGGGGCTTGTGCTCAGGAGCTCCACAGGACTGGGGAAAACAGACACCCCATTCTTAAAAGGCGCACACGGTCTTTCACGTGCACTGGGTCCCAGGGCAGAGCGAGGTCTCCATAGGAATCTGGGTCAAATCTGACTGCAGTTCTTGGAGGACATCCTGGGAAAACAGGGGTGAATGTGGCTTGTTGTGAGGGAAGGACATTGGAAGCAAAGCTCTCGGGAATATTCAGCAGCGTGCCTTTCTCTGGAGGTGGCCATTTTTGGAAAATCCGGCCCCACCCATAAGTGCTGAGACGCCCCAGGGCAAACAACAATCAAGGTGGGATCACAGCCCCACTTATCAGTAAACAGGCTGCCTAAAGACACCCCAGGCACACAGCTGCCTCTAATCTCACCCAGAGACAAAACCCCTCCTACCGGTGGGCAGTCAACAGTCCCTCCCATTAGGAAGCCTACATCAAGCCCCCATACCAACTTCAGCCACAAGGGGGGCAGCCACCAAAAGTAAGAGAAGCTACAGCTCTATTATTTACAAAAAAGACCCCACACCAAAAACCTATAAAAATGAAAAGGCAGAGAACTATAATTCAGATAAGGCAGAAAGAAAAAACCCCAGCAAAACAGCTAAGTGATCAGGAGATTCTCAGCCTCCAGGAAAAAAACTTTAGACTGATGATGCTGAAGATGATGCAAGACATTGGAAATAAACTGGAGGCAAAGATGAATAATTTACAGGAAACATTGAGCAAGGAAATACAAGATTTAAAACTTAAGCAAGCAACAATGCAAAATACAATAACTGAAATAAAAAATTCATTAGAAGTAACCAACAGCAGATTACAGGAGGCAGAAGAACAAATAAGTGAGGTGGAGGACAGACTAGTGGAAATCACTTGATGTGAAACAGAAAAAAGATTGAAAAGAAGTGAAGAGAGTATCAGAGAACTGTGTGGCAATGTTAAATGCACCAACATCTGTACTACAGGGTGCCAGAAGGAGAAGAGAGAGAGAAGGGGGCAGAAAAAATATTCGAAGAGATAATAGCCAAAAACTTCCCTAACATGGGAAAGGAACCACTCACTCAAATCCAGGAAGCAGAACGAGTACTATATAAAATGAACCCAAGGAGGAACACCCCGAGACACATATTAATCAAACTGATCAAAATTAAAGACAGAGAAAATATTGAACGCAGCTAAGGAAAAAAAATAACATAAAAGGGAACCCTGATAAGGTTATCAGCAGATTTTTCAGCAGAAACTCTGCAGGCCAGAAGGGAATGGCACGATATACTTAACTTGATGAAAGGAAAAAACCTCCAATCAAGATTACTTTACCCAGCAAGGTTCACGTTCAGATTTGAAAGAGAAATCAAAAGCTTTACAGATAAGCAAAAGCTAAGAGAATTCAGCAACACTAAACCAGCTTTACGACAAATACTAAGGGAACTTCTTTAGGCAGAAAAGCAAAGGCCACAACCAGAAATAAAAATACCACAGATGACAAGGCTCACCAGTAAAGGCATATACACAATAATGATAGGAAACCATCCATGCACTATATTATGCTACTAAAATCAGAAATCGTGAGGAGGGTACAAATGCAGGACACTGGAGGTGCACTTGGAGTTAAGGGACCAACAACACAAAACAATCTCGTGTATATATAGAGAGACCTCTATATCAAAACTTCAGGGCAACTGCAAACCCAAAATCTACAATTTAAACACAAACAAGAAAAATCAACTCAAATACAACACTAAAGATAGTCAGCAAACCACAAAAGAACAAGAAAAGGGGAGAAAAAAGAGCAACAAAAAGAAATCCAAAACAGCTAATAAAATGGCAAAAAGAACATACATATCAATAATTACCATAAATGTTAATGGATTAAATGCCCCAACCAAAAGACATAGACTGTTCTTCAAAGAAGTTCATTGTATCCTTTTTTTAGATTCCACATGAAAGTGATAGCATTTGATGTTGGTGTCTCTTTGTCTGATTGACTTCACTTAGCATGATAATTTCTAGTCCATCCATGTTGCTAAAAATGCTGGTATTTCTTTCCTTTTAATGGCTGAGTAATATTCCATCATGTATATGGACCACATCTTCTTGATCCACTCCTCTGTCGATGGGCATTTAGGCTGTTTCCATGTCTTGGCTATTGCAAACAGTGCTGCAGTGAACATTGGAGTACATGTGTCTTTTTGAGTCACGGTTTTCTCTGGATAGATGCCCAGGAGTGGGATTGCTGGGTCAAATGGGAGTTCTATTTTAAGTTTTCTGTGGAATCTCCATACTGTTTTCCACACTGGTTGCACCAATTTACATTCCCACCAGAAGCAGAACAGATACTGACTCACAGACTTTGAAAAACTTACAGTTTCCAAATGAGACAGGTTGGGGGGTAGGGGAATACACTGAGGGTTTGGGATGGATATGCTGTAAAATTTGGTTGTGATGATTGTCATACACCTATAAATGTAATAAAATACATTAAGTAGTTAAAAATAAAATAATAATTTTTTAAATTCTGACGTTTCCCAGAGGGGGAAAAAATAAATAAAAATAAAAAGAATTATGTGAGGAAAAAAAAGACATAGACTGGCTGAATGGATACAAAAACAAGACCCATATACATGCTGTCTCCGAGAGACCCATTTTACTTCTAGGGACACATACAAATTGAAAGTGAGAAGATGGAAGAAAATATTCCATGCAAATGGGAATCAAAAGAAAACTAGAGTAGCAATACTCATATCAGACAAAATAGACCTTAAAGTGAATATTTTAAGAAACAAGGACATTACATAATGATCAAAGGATCAATCCAAGAAGAAGATATAACAGTTTTAAATATTTATGCACCCAACATAGGATCACCACAATATACAAGGCAACTGCTAACAACCTTAAAAGCACAAATCAACAATAACACAATAGTAGTGGGGGACTTTAACACCCTACTTACAGCAATGGACAGATCATACAGGCAGAAAATCAATAAAGAAACACAGGCCCTGAATGAAGCACTAGGCCAGATGGAATTCATAGATATTTATAGGACATTCCATCCAAAAGCAACAGAACACACATTCTTCTCAAGTGCACATGGAACATTCTCTAAGATGGATCACATCCCGGGCTACAAATCCAACCTTGGTAACTTTAAGAAAATTGAAATCATATCAAGCATCTTTTCCAACCACAACGCTATAACGAGTGGAAATCAACAACAAGAAAAAAACTGCAAAAAACACAAATGTGGAGACTAAACAACATGCTACAAAACAACCAATGGATCACTGAAGAAATCAAAGAGGCAATTTAAAAATACCTAGAAGCAAATTGACAATGACGATACGACACTCCAAAACCTGTGGGATGCAGCAAAAGCCATTCTAAGAGGAAAGTTTATAGCAATACAAGCCCACTTCAGGAAAGAAGAAAAAGCTGAAATAAACAAGCTGACTTTACATCTAAAGCAGCTCGAGAGAGATGAACAGACAAGACCTAAAGTTAGTAGAAGGAAAGAAATCATAAAGATCAGAGCAGAAATCAATGAAATAGAAACAAAGAAAACCACAGAAAAGATCAATGAAACAAAAAGCTGGTTCTTTGAAAAGGTCAACAAAATTGATAAACCCTTAGCCAGACTTAGCAAGAAAGAAAGAGAGAGGACTCAAATCAATAAAATTAGAAATGAAAAAGGAAAAGTAACAACAAACATCACAGATATACAAATGACCCTAAGAGACTACTATATGAAACTATACGCCAATAAAATGGAAAACCTGGAAGAAATGGACAAATTCTTAGAAAAGTACCATCTTCCAAGACTAAACCAAGATGAAATAGAAAAGATGAGTGGACCAATCACAAGTACTGAAATTGAAACTGGGATTAACAAACTTCGAACAAACAAAAGTCCGGCACCAGATGGCTTCACAGGCAAATTCTATCAAACATTTAGAGAAGAGCTAACACCTATCCTTCTGAAACTATTCCAGAAAATTTCAGAGGAAGGGATACTCCCAAATTCAGTGAGGCCACCATCACTCTGATACCAAAACCAGACAAAGATACCACAAAAAAAGAAAACTATGGGCCAATTTCACTGATGAACATAGATGCAAAAATCCTCAACAAAATACTAGCACACCAAATCCAACAATACATTGAAAGGATTGTACAGGGAGCTCCCATCGTGGCTCAGTGGTTAACGAATCTGACTAGGAACCATGAGGTTGCGGGTTCGATCCCTGGCCTTGCTCAGTGGGTTAAGGATCTGGCGTTGCCGTGAGCTGTGGTGTAGGTTGCAGACGCAGCTCGGATCCCACGTTGCTGTGGCTCTGGTGTAGGCTGGCGTCTACAGCTCTGATTAGACCCTTAGCCTGGGAACCTCCATATGCCACAGGAGCGGCCCTAGAAAAGGCAAAAAGACAAAAAAATTAAATTAAATTAAATCTAAAAAAAAAAAAAAAAGGATTGTACATCATGACCAAGTGGGATTTATCCCAGGGATGCAAGCATTCTTCAATATCCGCAAATCAATCAGTGTGATACACCACATTAACAAACTGAAGAATAAAAACCATATGATCCTCTCAATAGATGCGGAAAAAGCCTTTGACAAAATCCAACACCCATTTCTGATAAAAACCCTTCAGAAAGTAGGCAAAGAGGGAACCTACCTCAACATAATAAAGGCCGTATATGACAAACCCAGAGCTAATATTCTCAATGGTGAAAAGCTGAAAGAATTCCCACTGAGATCAGAACAAGACAAGGATTTCCACTCTTGCCACTACTATTCAACATAGTTTTGGAAGTCCTAGCCACGGCAGTCAGAGAAGTAAAAGAAATAAAAGGAATCCAGGAGTTCCCGTCATGGCGCAGTGGTTAACGAATCCGACTAGGAACCATGAGGTTGCGGGTTCGGTCCCTGCCCTTGCTTAGTGGGTTAAGGATCTGGCGTTGCCGTGAGCTGTGGTGTAGGTTGCAGACGTGGCTCGGATCCCGCGTTGCTGTGGCTCTGGCATAGGCTGGTGGCTACAGCTCTGATTGGACCCCTAGCCTGGGAACCTCCATATGCCGCGGGAGCGGCCCAAGAAATAGCTAAAAAGACCAAAAAAAAAAAAAAAAGGAATCCAAATTGGAAAGGAAGAAGTAAAACTATTACTAATTTGCAGATGACATGATACTAGAGAATCCTAAAGACTCTATGAGAAAACTGTTAGAGCTCATTGATGAATTTGGCAAAGTTACAGAATACGAAATCAATACACAGAAATCGACTGCATTTCTATATACCAACAACAAAAGATTGGAATGAGAAATTAGGGAAGCAATCCCATTTACCATCACATCCAAAAAATAAAATACTTAGGAATAAACCTACCTAAACAGACAAAAGACTTGTATTCTGAAAACTCTAAGACGCTGATGAAAGAAATCAATGACACAAACAGAGGGAAAGACATACAGTGCTCTTGGATTGGAAGAGTCAATATTATCAAAATGACCATACTACCCAAGGCAGTCTACAGATTCAATGCAATCCCTATCAAATTACCAAGGACATTTTTCACAGAACTAGAACAAAATACTTTAATTTTTGTTTGGAAGCACAAAAGACCCGGAATAGCCAAAGACATCCTGAAAAAGAAAAATGGAGCTGCAGGAATCAGGCTCCCTGACTTTGGCCTATAGTACAAAGGTAAAGTCATCAAAACTGTATAATGCTGGTACAAAGACAGAAATATAGACCAGTGGAACAGGATAGAAAGCCCAGAATTAAACCCAGGCACCTTCAGTCAACTCATCTATGACAAAGGAGGCAAGAATATAAAATGGAGAAAAGGCGGCCCATTCAATAAGTGGTGCTGGGAAAACTACAGCCACATGTAAAAGAATGAAATTAGAACACTTCCTCACACCATACACAAAAATAAACTCAAAATGGATTAAAGACCTAGATATAAGACCAGATACTATAAAACTCTTAGAGGAGGAGTTCCCGTTGTGGCGCAGTGGTTAACGAATCCGACTAGGAACCATGAGGTTGCGGGTTCGGTCCCTGCCCTTGCTTAGTGGGTTAAGGATCCGGCGTTGCCGTGAGCTGTGGTGTAGGTTGCAGACGCGGCTCGGATCCCGCGTTGCTGTGGCTCTGGCATAGGCTGGTGGCTACAGCTCTGATTGGACCCCTAGCCTGGGAACCTCCATATGCCGCGGGAGCGGCCCAAGAAATAGCAAAAAGACCAAAAAAAAAAAAAACCCTTAGAGGAAAACACAGGCCAAACACTCTTTAGCATAAACGACAGCGACATCTTCTCAGATCCACCTCCTAGAGTAATGACAATAAAAACAAAAATAAACAAATGGGATGTAATTAAACGTTTCTGCATAGCAAAGGAAACCCTATGCAAAATGAAAAGACAACCCACAGAATGGGAGAAAATCTTTGCAAATGAAGCAACTGACAAGGGATTAATCTCCAAAATTTATAAACACCTTCTGCAGCTCAATACCAAAAACAAAAACAAACAACCCTATTAAAAAAGAGCAGAAGATCTAAACAGACAATTCTCCAAAGAAGACATACAGATGGCCAAAAAGCACATGAAAAGATGTTCAACATCACTCATCATTAGAGAAATGCAAATCAAAACCTCTATGAGGTACCACCTTACACCAGCCAGCATGGCCATCATCCAAAAGTCTACAAACAATAAGTGCTGGAGAGGGTGTGGAGAAAAAGGAACCCCATTACACTATTGGTGAGAATGTAAAATGGTGCAGCCACTGTGGAAATCAGTATGGAGATTCCTCAGAAAACTAAAATAGAACTCCCATTTGACGCAGCAATCCCACTCCTGGGCATCTATCCAGAGAAAACTGTGACTCAAAAAGACACATGTACTCCAGTGTTCATTGCAGCACTGTTTGCAATAGCCAAGACATGGAAACAGCCTAAATGCCCATCGACAGAGGAGTGGATCAAGAAGATGTGGTCCATATACATGATGGAATATTACTCAGCCATTAAAAGGAAAGAAATACCAGCATTTTTAGCAACATGGATGGACTAGAAATTATCATGCTAAGTGAAGTCAGTCAGACAATGAGACACCAACATCAAATGCTTTCACTGACATGTGGAATCTAAAAAAAGGATACAATGAACTTCTTTGCAAAATAGATACTGTCTCACAGACTTTGAAAAATTTACGGTTTCCAAATGAGACAGATTGAGGGGTGGAGTAGATGCACTAAGGGTTTGGGATGGAAATGCTGTAAAATTTGGTTCTGATGATTGTTGTACACCTCTAAGTGTAATACAATTCATTGAGTAATTTAAAAATAAAATCCTGTGGAAAAAGAAAAATAAGTTCAAAGAGGATAAGGAGTTTCCGGTGCAGCTCAGCAAGTAAAGAACCTGACATAGTGTCCGTGAACATGCGGGTTTGATCCATGGCCTCACTCAGTGGGTTAAAGATCTGGCATTGCTGCACGCTCTGGTGTAGGCTAGCACTTGCAACTCTGATTGGATCCCTAGCCTGGGGACTTCCATATCCTGCAGGTCTGGCCCTAAAAAGAAAAAATAAAACAAAAGAGGGGAAGAGAGAGAGATAAATAAAGCTAGTGTGGCAGCATCTTGAGAAATTTTGAGTCTGGTAGTAAAGTGGGGGAGTGGTTGCATGTACTCTTCTCCCTGTGCACATCTTGGACAGTCTTACATGATACAGGTGATTACCAGGCTATAGGAAAGAAGGCTGGTTGTTTTTAGCAGAAGTTTAAGAGAGAGACGTGAAACTCTCTGAAACCTCTGTCCACACGAGGTTGAGAATATGGACGATTTATTTGACAGTCATTAAAATGCAGATCCAATAAGACCAACTGGCAAATAGGTAAGATTTTTAGTGGGATTTTGTGTATTCGACTAGGCAATGAGTGAATCAAATGCAGCCACAGAGGGTAACAGCCATTATCGGGCCAAATTACCTTTGGCGTGGCCTAGAGTCCTTCCAAGTCAGTGACACAGCAGCCTGATGTAATCCTTCCTATGAAGCCTGGTAATGTGAGGTTTGGAAAGCCAGTGCAATGAGGAATTTTATGTATCTGAAGTTGCAGGATGCACTTGGCTCTCTAGTGGGTATTTGTAAGAGAGGTAAACCACTCCCCCCAAAAAAGAGCCCCAAGGAACCTAGATAGGCCACGAGAGCAGCTCCACTGACTTCCTGGGAGTCTGGTTTGAAGGGTAGATTGAAAGATGGTGGGAATGCAATTCCCTCTTCCGCCTTGATGGACAGTTGGTTCCAAACCACAGCTGCTAGGACACAGACACTAGCAGCTATGCTCAGCATTCCTGCAACAGCAGATGCATCACAGGTCTTCTGCACTTTGATCAGGTACATGTTCCTCAGCGCAAAGACAATGGCAGGTTTGCTGAAAAACCCTAGTATGGTGGCGAGCGGAAGGAGTATTTGAGCAACACGGATATCTAGTGGGACGTAAGTATCGAGGTAGCTGTAATCGGGACACTCCATGAGGCTACTGACACCATTGCCATGATGGAAGCTGCAGGCTCTCCACACTCGCACACAAGCTAGGCAGGAGAGTAAGGACGAGGTTTTGTTAACATACCGCACTCACCACTCTGCCAGGCCCATGGACCTGATGCCGAGGGCCTATCCGATGGTGGCCACCACGAACCCCACCAGCTGACGTTTAGGGCTTCCAGTGAACAAGGTCATAGCAGCTGCACTCCCAGGGCAACTGCAAAGGAACACAGGGCATTAGGACAGGGGACCCTGGTGCCTGGAACTAGCCCCCAGGGTGCGCAGCTCTCTACTGTCGGGGAAGCTGTATGTTCAAAGGGAGGCGCTTCAATGAGATGGAAACACTCTGCGGAGAGGGAGGTGCTTTGCTCAGAGGGAGGCGCCATACTGGGGAAAAGGGTTGTTACCTGGGGACAGAGACCTCTGTGGGGGTGTGGGGCGATGTGGAGGTAGGGGGAAGGCCACACAAACATGAGAGGGGCCAGCTGGCATTATGGACTGAAGCCTTAACGTGCAAAGACCTTCAAACAGGCAGTTGCACTTTGGGGCATTTGTGCAAACATCACATTGAGACTGACCCTAAGCATTTAGTCACAGAGAGGGTCAGCACTGCGGGGACCATGGAAAAATGGGGAAACAACTGCCAGTCCCCCCAGAGGGCTTAGTGACCATCATTTATGCTCATTCCACACAAGGGAGCTCTGTGCCAACATTCACAATGTAATGGCAGCGTCCACAGTGTGGTGTGTTGTGTCTGGCTCTTCTCAAGGTCCATCCGTTTTGGAGCATGTGAGTGCTTTGTTGCTGTGTCTGCAGAGGAGCATTCAGTTGTATGGCTGGACCACCGTTTGGTGATTCATTCCTCAGTGTTTGGACATTTGGATTGGTTCCAAGTTTTGGCTGTTGTGAACAATGCTGCTATAAACAGACTTTAATAATACGTTGGCTGGGCCCATGTTCTCATGTCTCGCATGTGGACACCCAGGGCAGGGATGAGTGGATCGTATGGCAAGTGGAAGGTGAACTTTTGAGAAAGTTCTAAACTGTTTCCCTGCGTGGCTGCACCATTTTACATTCCCACCAGCAATGGGTGACCCTCCCAGTTTCTCCATATCTTCTCCAACGTTTGGATGTTTTTAGTCTTTTTGATGATGGCCATCCTAGTTGGTGATGAAAAGCAAAATGTGACCAGAAGAAAGACCGTCACCATATATCAAGTACAAACAGCCCGTTGCAAGAAACTTCTCTGTATAACATAATCAGGGAGATGAATAGTACTGGGGGCAGGGGTCTATATGCTGACAGGGGTTGTGGGTTTGGAAAGCTATTTGTATCATGAAGAACCACATAGTGATGGAAAAAAGCCCCTAATCTAAGTGGAGAGGTCAGCGAGTCACCCCGGGGCCAGTACCCACACAGCCAGTGCTCGGCTGAGGAGACATAGTATCACCTCTTATTTGTCCTAAGACTTTTCCAGCTCAGAATGCAGCCCAAACAGAGTTCACCTTTATCTGCTTTTCAAGAAAGGGATTGGGCAGTAGGTGTCTGAGTGTGACTGGCTTCTTTTGCTCAACACTGTGTTCACAACCTCGGATTGTTTCTTTTATGGATATTTGGCCTTTCAGTAGATATTGGTCATGGGCATGATTTTTCGAAAGACGAAAAAAGACTTCATTCAAGTGAAGCAATGGAGGATGGATTCCTGTGTGTAAATACACTTGTGTGTTCTGGGCATGAAAGTAATTCATTCACCATGACCCTTAGCAGATGTGAGAGGAGCCCAAGCCTGGCCCAGGGAAGTAGCTCAATAGCCATAGAAGGAAAAGCCAAATGTGAGGAAAACAAAGGACTGTGTTTTACAGGTTGAGTTCTAGTTACATGAACAGGTGTGTTGGTCTCTTTATCTTCAGTATCTGTGTCAGAGTCTTGTTTTCTTTTCACTCGACCTGGCGAAAAAGATCTTAGACCCAACAAAATACAACTGAAACTCAAGAGCGTGGCTAATCTAAAACAAAAGAAATCAAAACAGGAAATAGCAAGTGTTGGCCAATGGATATGGAGCAACCGGGACCCTTGAGCTTTGCTGGTGGGACTAGAAACTGGTACAGCCACCGTGAAGAACGACCATTCCTCAAAAAACCTAGACTTACCGAATGATCCAGCAATTTCTCTTCTGGCTATTTCTACACAACAGGAAAGGCAGGGACTCAAACAGGCTCTTGTGCACCCATGCTCATAGCAGCATGATTCCGGAGAGCTGAGACATGAAAGCACCCAAATCTCCATCCATGGATGAAGGGATAGACAAAGTGTGGTCTCTCCGTTGAGTGGAGTACTTTTCAGTCTTAGAATGGAAGGAGATTCTGTCCCAGGCTGCAGTAGGGATGAGCCTTAAAGACTAGTTCTGCTGAGGGAAATAAGCCCATTACAGAGAGAGACAAATAGCATATGCTCCCACTTATATTCAGAACCTCGAGGGGTCGGATTCATAGCCCAGGGAGGGAGGAATGGACATTTAGCCCAAGGCCTGGAGGAGGGAGGGATGGGTAGTTAGTGTCAATGTGGAGGGAGGCATGGGTAGTTAGTGTTACCAGGGCCCGAGAGAGGGTGGCATGGGTAGTTAGTGTTCATCTGAGACAAAGGTTTCCCTTTAGGGAGATGGATGGTGTTGCTGGCTGGGCAACATCCTGAATGTCCCTAATGCCACTGAGCAGTGTGTTTAAAAAGGTAAAATCATGAATGTTGTCTGTTTAACCACCCAAAAAAATACATAGAGAACAAAGAAGGCAGAGCCTCTACTAACCCATCTGCAGAGGAAGGAGCGTCTGGGGCGAAGGAAGGCCCGCTTGGCAAGGAACACTTGCCATGGATCTCAGGCCCCCTGTCCAACATCTTCTCCTCTCAGCACCTGGCTCCTCAGTATGGACAGAGCTGAGTTCTCAGCCACACTGTGAACCTGGCCTTTGAGTCCCAGGTCCTGTCCTCAGCCTTCCGCCGATTCCACCTTCTCCTGCCCATTGTCCCCACCTCCAGCATTCCCAGTTGCTGGTTCATGGACGCCATGGCAGCGGCCCTTCTCCTCTTGATCAGGGCACTGCCTGGGGTTTCCTTTCTTCCTCTGGGCTCCTCTTTGTCTCTCAGCATTTTTTATTCTGAAATAAAAAGACAAGGAGCCCGAGTCCACTTTTCAGATCTTTGTGAGCGTTTCAGACATGTCCCCTAATCCCTTTCTCTTGTTGCCCAGAAATGGTACCTAACCCATCTCACCTGGAGTTAATGCCATTTCTGAAGCAGTGGCAACGTGTACATGCAGATGTTGGCAGAAGGGGCAGCCACAGGGGGGAGACTGAGCTGTGAAAGACCACGGACGAGGAACACATTAGCAGAGACACCCTCATTCACGGGGAATGACCTCCTTCCACTTGCATCCTGGGTACACACGGTACCATGAGTCAGGTAGGATGGACCGGGTAAGATCACTCCTCATTTGTCAGAAACTGGCCTGCTCAGATGGGGCCAGCTTCACATGGGGCTTCTGTCTGTCACCTAGCCATCCCAGAGGACTCAATTTTACATACAAGGTGAAACTCCAGGGATATCCTTTGCTCACTGTCTTTCAAGGAAGGGAGCAGTGGGATGTGCAGAGATGTCAGTGAAACACATGCCCACTGAACTATGTCACCCTATTCATCACTACTTTGAGTATTGACGAACTGGAGTATCATCTCTCAATTTGACAGGGGTCCTCTACCCTTATGATTGAGATTTACCCCTGCTAATTGAGACCCAGTGGATTGTAATGGCTCTAAGATATTATAAATTGGACATAGAATTTTTAAACATATATTATTGATTTATTAACACATTTATTCCACGAGAGGAGCACCCTATTGGAAAGGGTGATCCCCTTTGGCTCCGCAGGCTACAGCTCACACTCTTCAATTCCCATTTAGAATTCAGCCGCTGATGGCCTCATTGTGGTAGGAGGTGTGGCTTTAAAAGCCACGTTATTCAATAACATCTATCTTCAAGGAACACTGAACTCCTAAAGCACAACCTCTAATGGACTGCTTCCTGGCCTTCGTGTGGTGGGGCCATTTCCGAATCTCCTGTGGGCTTTTCGCAAATGACAGGTGCTCCCCCCTCGGCCCCAGGAACCCACCGCCTCCATGGACCTTGCAGTCCCCTCTAGGGGATCACGGCACTGGAGGCACTCCCTGAAAAGAAAGGACCACACTCTAAACCTCTTCGTTGCCACTGGTAACATAGCATTGTTCCTAAAGTACCTTAGACAAGGGACTATTCCTCACCCAGAAAAATGAACCAGCTAAGCACATGTGCAGCCACATGGATGAACCTGGAGATGATCATACTCAGTGACGTAGCTCAGAGAAAGACCAAAACCAGATGATATCACTTGCATGTGGAATCTGATGAAAGTGATACAGGTGGATCATCACACTATGGGAAGAACGTCTAAGACAAAGAACCCGTGACATCACCAGTCATGGGGACTGTCATGAAAAATGATACAGAATGTCTTCTTCCCAAGACAGAAACAGACTCGACGCTCTCAAAACCAAACTGAGGGTCACTAAAGGGGAGACACTCGCGGGAGGGATACATTGGGAGGTTGGGATTGGCACATATGCACTTGTATCTACACAACCAATTAAGTCACAGAGACCCACTGTACAGAACAGGGAACTCTACCCAATACACTGTGATGGCCTGTATGAGGAAAGAATCTGAAAACGAATTATGTATATGTTTATGTATAACTGACTCACTTTGTTGCACACCTGAAATTAACACAAAATTATAAGTCAACTATATTCCGATAACATCTGTTTTCAAAAACTGATGCAAAACAATTTATTTACAAAACAGAAACAGACTCACAGATCTCAAAATCAAGCTAATAGTTATCAAAGGGGAAATGTGGGAGGGATAATACAGGAGTTTGGGATGAACACATACACACTACTATATGTAAAATAGATAACTAACAAGGACCTACTATATAGCATAAAGAATTCTCAATATTCTGGAATAATGTATATGGGAAAAAAACTAAAAATTACATATATATATGTAAATGATCACTGGGCTCTAACCTGAAATTAACACTGCTATAAATCAACTCTATTCTAATAAACTTAAAGAGATAAGAATTAAAAATAAATTTTCAAAAGATTGTTCTGGAGATTCTAGCAAGGGTGATGCAAGTCAGAAGTCAGAGAAAAGAGGTATAATTTTTCTAGAGAGAAATGGAAATCAGTATTCAGCTAAATGGCACCTAAGTAAGGCCTCCTTTAGCCCAATAGAAAATTCAGTTATGCAGCTGGATAGCAACTACACTAAAATCCACCAACTTTCTAGGTACAATTTGATAGTATCTAGTAATTTTATAAATGCATGGAGTCCTTGAGCAAGACTCTGTTTAGAATTTACATTGTAGGAACATTTTTGTAATTTCTCCAAGATTACAATTGATGTTCATTGCAACATTTTTTCTTAGCACAGCAAACAAAACCAAAAAAAAGAAAGAATGAACTTGAATCATGCAAAGTCTCTGAATAGGGGTCAAATTACTAGGTACTTGTAAAAATGAAGAGGCTTGAAGAGAGGTAAAAAAAGACGAATCAAACAGCAAAACCAAGTTCTAGGTCAGCTCTCACATAGTAGAAAAGCTGACTTACTACTGCAAGAATGCCTGCACCCTGATCTTTGATGTCCCCTGCCCAGAAACTCAGGCTCCTGAGCCAATGGTAACTGAGATTATCTGTAACTTTTTTCTTTCTTTGTATTTTTTGGGGTCCTTTCAGTTTTCTGTCATGAACATGGATTAATTTTTAATGCAGCTATGTAGTATCAACATATAAAGAACACGCCTGGATTCTATAAATTAGCCTACATGCAGAAGTATTCTTCTACTTCTCCACAGGAGGGCAGCATAACCACAGGCAATAGCAACAATTTCAAGGTATTGGGTCTGAAATTGAAGACTGCTGTTCAGAGGTTGATTTTGACATGCTGTTTGCATAAATTATTCGTTAGATTATTTTTCAAATTAATGACCATATATTCATTGTAAAAACTGGTAAAGAGGAGAAAAGACAAGTCACCTATAATCAGGGACAATCTTGCATTTATCTTCACATGTGATGAAAAGACGAAGTTACATGTTTTTAAACAAAGTGTATGCCCCTCATACAACTGTTTCCTCATCTGCCTTTCAAATTAAATGTCCCTTGAGCATTTCCCTGGTTCCCTAAGTTCTCTGAAAGGGTGGACTTTAAAGGTAGTCTGGAGTTCCCATCGTGGCACAGTGGAAACGAATCTGACTAGGAACCATGAGGTTGTGGGTTTGATCCCTGGCCTCGTTCAGTGGGTTAAGGATGCAGCGTTGCCATGAGCTGTGTGGTGTAGGTTGCATATGTGGCTCAGATCTGTTGTAGGTCAGCAGCTGTAACACTGATTGGACCCCTAGCTTGGGAACATCCATATGCCACTGTTGCAGCCCTAAAAAGCAAAATAAATAAATAAATAAATAAATAAAGGCAGCCTTGTGTCCCAGCCTGTGAACTCATTGTACTGTGCTTACCTGATGTAAACTGGTCATTTCGGTGGTTTTCACCGTTTTGAAAGTATAAAAGATTTCCCATGTATAAAATATACATGGAAAACTATATCACATCACCCAGTTTATCACTACTCAAGTTTGACAGATGTTACTTTTTGCCAATTTCACCTCAGATATTTTCAAGAAAGACAATGTGGAGTTCCCATCAAGGCCCAGCGGAAATGAATCTAACAACCATGAGGATGCAGGTTCGATCCCCGGCCTCGCTCAGTGGGTTAAGCATCTGGCATTGCCGTGGCTGTGGTGTAGGCTGGCAGAGTGACAGCTCCAATTCCACTCCTAGCCTGGGAACTTCCATATCCCTCAGGTGCGGCCCCCCCACCAAAAAAAAAAGTTCACACGTGGAATACGGGGTCCCAATATCTGTTTAATTTCTGTCCTTCTGAAGTCAGAGTTTTAACTAGAAAAACCACTCTCCGGCTGAAGAGGCAGCTACATGCCTGTCAGCACCTTTGCTCACCCCATGCCACCCTTCCTGTAATCTTACACCAACTATGTCCCTTATGTCCTTGCTAGCAGCCCTGCTAACCTTGCTCCAAGCATTGTTTATCAGTTTCACTTTTGTTATCTTGTTTGCTCAGCTTCTTAGGCAGGAATTCTCAGGGAAGTGGGGGGCCAGGACTGCTGGCAGGGGAGAAACAAGACCTGGAATCTGTATCGCTACCCAGAACAAAAACCTGATGCTCAGACTCTGGAGGTGCCTCCTCTGAGCCCACACTGGTGCTGAATAAACCTGGCTATTCCACATCTCTGGGTGCCACTTGTCTCTTTCTGCTGCCACGGTTTCTGCAACACTTCAGTCGCCAAAGTCACCTCAGATCTGAAGCTGGTGTTTACATTTCCAGTCTTGATCTCAGGCATTAATTCCAAAAGTATGTACCATAAACAACACACCGTTGTCCTGAGCTTTTAAATTCTACAGCTAAATGACTATAGGACATTCACCTGGGATTACATTTAACATTAAGATTGAGTTTTACCCCTGGTGAGTGAGACCCAGTTGATTGTAATTGCTCTAAGATATTCTAATTTAAAAATAGAGTTTATAAACACATTTTATTGATTTATTGATAAGCATTTGGTTTCTAATAACTAAGAATCACTGCTCTTGTGCTGGGGCAGTTTGTCTGTCCAGGGGCTGGACCTACAGAAGAACTGAGGAGCTGGGGATGCCAGGAGAGGAGCAGCCGATTGGAAAGGGTGATCACCTTCAGCTCCAGTGGCTGCTACTGACCCACACTCCTGAATTACTGATTAGAATTCAGCCACTGATGAAGGAGTTCATTTCCTCTTGTCCTCCCTGTGGTAGGAGGCATGTCATTCAGCATCTCCCAGGATAAGCATCTTTTCAAGCTCAGTGGCAACAGGATATTGTCTTTCATGAATTTGCTATCCAAAGCCTTTGCTGATTATCTGCTTGGGTTCTTTACCTCTTATTGATATGAAGATATTTTATTCCAAGTCTGATTCAAACAGGGTCTCTAGAGAAAGCATGTGGCAAGCATAAACTGGGTAATTAAGGAGAGCTTCCTGGGGGGACTGGGCACTTCTTGTGCAGGCTACCAGCAGCCGGGCACCTCTTGTGTGGGCTAAGAGCATCAGGGAGCTAAGTGCAACACGGTGCCTCTTGCATGATCTACAGGCGGCAGGGATAGACCTCAGTTGTCGTCTCAGAGGCCACACGGAGGTGTGGCTTGCTACCACTGGAGGCCTGTGAGTGGGCTCCACCTGCAGCCCCAGTCACACCAAGGGTTGGCAAAAAAGAAAAAAGAGGGCACTGCAACCAAGCACCATATGCTGCTGCTTTCACTCCTCTGGGAACACACCTGCCCTCCAGGTGCCACTGCCAAATACTTGGGTGGCACCCAGACACTTGGTCACTGTCCCTTCCCAAGACCCTACAACTAGGAGCAGCTGGTGCAGCACCTCCTGCATGGGCTAAGTGGAACAGGATGCTTATTGCACAGTCTACAGGTGGCAGGGGCAAACTGCCAGTTATCTCTGACTCAAGAGGTAGGTGTGGCCCACTGCCACTGGGGATCCAGAACAAAAATCACTTGCAGCCCCAACAACCTCAGAGGGCACCACAGAGAAGGACACTGTGACGAAACACCACCTGCTGTTGCTCTCGCTCCCCTGGGAGCACACCCGCCCTGCTGCTGCCACTGCCAAACACTCTGGGCAGTGCCCAGATGCTTGATCACTATCCCTTCCCAGGAACCTGCAACTAGGAGCAGCTTGTGCAGCACCTCCTGTGGGGGATAAGCAGGATGAGGTGCTTCCTGCACGGTCTACAGGAGGCAAGGGCAAACCACCACAGTTATCTCTGCCTCCAGAGATGGGAGTGGCTTGCCACCACTAGGGGTCCATGAACAGACACTACTTGCAGCCCCATTCACCTCAAGGGCACCACAGAGGAGGGCACTGTGACCAAACACCACCTGTTGGTGCTCTCACACACCTGAGAACACACCTGCCCTGCTGCTGCCACTGCCAGATGCTCTGGGTAGTACCCACACACCTATCTCTGTCACTTTCCAGGATCCTGCAACTAGGAGGAGCCTGTACAGCACCTCCTATGTGGGCCTAGTGATATGGGTTGCTTCATGCAAGGTCTACAGGTGGCGGGGACAAACCACCACAGTTATCACTGACTCCAGAGGTGGTTGGTCGTGGCCCGCTACCACTAGGGGTCCCTGAACAGGCACCACCTGCAGTTCCAATCACCTCAGAGGAGGGCATTGCAATCGAACACGAGCTGTTGTTGCTCTCACTCCCCTGGGAACTCACGCATCCTGCTACTGCTACTGCCAAATGCTCTGGTCACTTTGTAGATCTGTCTAGAGCTCATGACCACTTCCCAGGGACCTGCCACTAGGAATAGCTGGTGCCATCTTCCTGCAGGTCCTTGCTGCTGTTGAGAGCCCAATGACCAGGCACTGACTGCTGGCCCTACCCATTGCATCCATCTCCCTAAAAATACACTGAGCATCCTGGGAATAACAGCCTGCTCACACTGAAGAAAGAGACAGCAAATATTCAAACTCCCACACCAAAAATAAATAGTAACCCCCCCAAAAATACAAAGGGGTACTCTTGCATAGAGGTAGCCTTACAAGACTACAGTTTGGCTTCCCCAAACTCACAGAAAAAGAAAAACACAAGCAAGATGAAGAAGCTCAGAAACCATTCCCAGTTAAAGCAACAGGAGAATTCACCTAAAGCAGTCAACAATGAAACAGACCTCAGCAGTCTGACAGACATTGAGTTCAAAAAGGAGATAGCGAAAATACTGAAGGAATTAAGGCTCAATATCAAGGAATTAAGAGAGGATATGAACAGTAATGCAGATTCCTTTAGAAAGGAACTAGAAAATATAAGGAGGAGCCAAGAAAAACTAGGAAATTCATTTGCAGAGATGCAAACTGAGCTAAAGGCAATAAAGACCAGAATAAATAATGCAGAGGAACGAATTAGTAACATGGAAGGTAGAATAATGGAAGTCACCCAATCAGGAAAGCAGACAGAAAGCCAAATGAAAAAACACAAAAGCAATATAAGAGACCTATGGGATAATATAAAGCAGACCAATCTATGCATAAAAGGAATTCCAGAAGGGGAAAAAAAGAAAAGGGGGTTGAAAATATATTTGAAGAAATTATGGCTGAAAACTTTCCAAATCTAAAGGAAACTGTTATCAAGATACAGGGAGTTGCCATCATGGCGCAGCAGAAATGAATCCGACTAGGAACCATGAGGTTGCAGGTTTGATCCCTGCCATTCCTAAGTGGGTTAAGGATCTAGCGTTGCCATGAGCTGTGGTGTAGGTCACAGACATGGCTCAGATCTGGCGTTGCTGTGGCTCTGGCATAAGCTGGCAGCAACAGCTCTAATTAGACCCCTAGCCTGGGAACCTCCATATGCCGTGGGTGTGGCCATCAAAAGACAAAAGACAAATAAATAAATAAGATACAGGGAAGCACAGAAGGCCCCAAACGAATTGAACCCAAACTGGTCCACACCAAGACATATTATAATAAAAATGGCAAAAGTTAAAGATAAAGAGAGGATTCTAAAGGCAGCAAGAGAAAGGCAAAGAATTATAAGGGAACCCCCATAAGGCTATCAGCTGAGTTCTCTACAGAAACACTACAGGGCAGAAGGGAGTGGCAAGATGTATTTAAAGTGCTGAAAGGAAAAAATGTGCAACCTAGAATACTCTATCCAGCAAAGAGTATCATTTAAAATAGAAGGGGAAATAAAGAATTTCTCCAAAAAACAAAAGCTAAAAGAGTACAGCAGTACGAAACCCATTCTAAAAGAAATACTGAAAGGGCTTCTCTAAATTTAAAAAAAAAAAAAGTAAGAAGAATTATGATAGAGGTAACCACAACTGGAAAGCAATCACTTAAATAAGCCAACATACATATCTAAACATGAAGATGTTAAAAAAAAATACATCAAAATCATACAATGTGGGGAAGGAAAGTAAGAAAATACAGATTCTTTTTTTTATTTTAATGATGTGTTTGAGCCTATATGACCATCAGGCTAAAGCAAGCAGATATAGGAAGGGGTTAACATACTTAAAAAACAGGGCAACCACAAATCAAAACCAAACATTACATTAAAAAAAATGAAAAGTATTTGAACATAAAATAAATGGAAACCATCCAACCAAAGAAAGAAAAGAAGAGAAACATAGAATCAACTAGAAAATTAGGTTTAAAATGGCACTGAATACATGTCTATCAATAATCACCTTAAATGTCAATGGACTGAATGCTCCAATCAAAAGACACAGAATTGCAGATTGGATAAAAAAGCAAAAACCTTCAATCTGCTGTCTAGAGAAACTCACCTTAGGGCAAAGGACACATATAGATTGAAAGTGAGGGGATGGGAAAAGATATTTCATGCCAATACACAAGACAGGAAAGCAGGAATTGCAATACTCATATCAGACAAAATAGACTTTTAAATGAAGGCCATAAAGAAAGACAAAGGAGGACACTATTTAATGGTTAAAGGATCCATTTAAGAAAAGGGTATTACAATCGTCAATATACATGCCCCTAATATAGGAGCATCCAGATACCTACAACAAATACTAACAGACATAAAAGGAGAAATTGATGGTAATACAATCATAGTAGGAGACTTTTAACACCCCACTCACATCAATGGACAGATTCTCTAGACAGAAAATCAATTAGGCAATGGAGATCCTAAACAACACAATAGAAAAGTCAGACTTAATTGAAATTTTTACGACATTACATCCAAAAAAACCCAGAATAACATTCTTCTCAAGTGCACATGGAACATTCTTAAGAATAGCTCACATACTGGGGCACAAAGCTAACCTCAACAAATTTAAGATACAGAAATTATTTCAAGTATCTTCTCTGACCACAATGGCATGAAACTAGAAATCAACCACAGGAGAAGAAATGAGAAAAAATTTACTACATGAAGACTAAACAACATGCTACTAAAAAACCAATGGGTCAATGAGGAAATCAAGAAGGAAATGAAAAAATACCTCGAGACAAATGATAATGCAGACACAACCACTCAAAATCTATGGGATGCCACAAAAGCAGTACCCAGAGGGAAATTCATAACAATGCAGGGCTTCCTCAAAAACAAAGGAAAATCTCAAATTGACAACTTAACCCACCACCTAAATGAATTAGAAAAAGAACAAACAAAACCTAAAGTCAGCAGAAGGAAGGAAATCATAAAGATCAAAAAGGAAATCAATAAAAATAGAGATTCAAAAAACAATAGAAAAAAAATCAATAAAACCAAGAGGTGGTTCTTTGAAAAGGTAAACAAAATTGACCGACCTCTGGCTAGACTAACCAAGAAGAGGAGAGAAAAAATAAGAAATGAAAAAGGAGAAGTCACAATGGATACTACAGAAATACAAAAAAAAAAAAAAAGAGAGAAAATATTATGAACAATCATATGCTAACAAATTTGACAACCTAGAAGAAATGGACAGCTTTCTAGAGACTTACATCCTACCAAAACTGAATCAAGAAGAAACAGATCGGAGTTCCTGTCATGGCACAGCGGAAACAAATCCGAATAGGAACCATGAGGTTGTGGGTTTGATCCCTGGCCTTGCTCAGTGGGTCGAGGATCTGGCATTGCCCTGAGCTATGGTGTAGGTCACAGACGCGGCTCAGATCTGGTATTGCTGTGGCTCTGGCATAGGCTGGCAGCTGTAGCTCCAATTAGACCCCTAGCCTGGGAACCTCCATATGCCGCAAATGCAGCCCTCAAAAGACAAAAGACAAAAAAAAAAAAAAAAAAAAGGAAGAAGAAGAATAAATAGATCAACTGAACAGACCAATCACTAGAAATGAAATTGAGTATGTCATAAAAACACTCCCTACAAATAAAAGTCCAGTCCAGATGGCTTCACAGGTGAATTCTACCAAACTTACAAATAGCAATGTACACCCATCCTCCTTAAACTTTTTCAAAGGTTGAATAAGAAGCAACACTCCCAAAGACATTCTATGATGCCACCATCACTGTAATTCCAAAACCAGACAAAGATACTACCAAAAAAGAAAACTATAGGCCAATATCTTTGATGAATATAGACGCAGAAATTCTCAATGAAATTTTAGCCAACCAAATCCAAGAACATATAAAAAAGATCATACACCATGACCAGGTGGGATTCATCCCTGGTTCACAAGGATGGTTCAACATATGCAAATCAATCAACGTCATAAACCACATTAACAAAAAAAAAGTCAAAAACCACATGATCATCTCAATAGATGCAGAAAAATCATTTGACAAAGTCCAACATCCATTCATGATCAAAACTCTTATCAGTGTGGGTACAGAGGGAACATACCTTAATATAATAAAAGCCATTTATGAAAAACCCACAGCAAATATAATACTCAATGGAGATTAAGATGGTAGAATAGAAGGACTGGAGCTCAACTTCTCTCCTAAAAACAACAAAATTCACAACTAAAGCCTGAGCAATCTTCAACCAAATGGACTGAAATCTCAGAAAAGATATCCTACTCCAGAAGACAAAGAGGTACCTCTCAGAAAAGATATCCTACTCCAGAAGACAAAGAGGTACCTCTCAGAAAAGATATCCTACTCCAGAAGACAAAGAGGTACCTCTTCCACATCAAGAGGTAGGAAGGGTGATTTCATGATATAAACAACCCCATACCTCCCAGGTGGCAAGCCCCACAGACTGTAAACTAACTGGTTCACAGAGACTCACCTACAGGAGTGAGAGTTCTGAGCCCCACATCAAACTCTCACATGTGGGGATCTTGCACTGGGAGAAAAGAGCCCTGGAGCATCTGGCATTGAAGGCCAGTGGGGCTTGTGTGCAGGAGCTCCATGGGACTGGGGGAAACCGAGACCCCATTCTTAAAAGGTGCACACAGACTTTCACATGTACTGGATCCCAGGGCAGAGCAAGGTCTCTATAGGAATCTGGGTCAAATCTGACTGCAGTTCTTGGAGGACATCCTAGGAAAACAGGGGTGAATGTGGCTTGTTGTGAGGGAAGGACATTGAAAGCAAAGCTCCCCCGGGAATATTCATCAGTGTACTTTCTCTGGAGGTGGCCATTTTGGGAAAATCTGGCCCCACCCATCAGCTGCTGAGAAGCCCCAGGGCAAACAACAATCAAGGTGGGATCACAGCCCCACCCCTCAGTAAACAGGCTACCTAAAGACCCCTCAGGCATGCAGCCTCCTCTAATCCCATCCAGAGACTAAGCCCCACCCACCAGAAAGATTAGAACCAGCTCCACCTACCAGTGGGCAGGCATCAGCCCCTCCCATCAGGAAGCCTACAGCAAGCCCCCATACCAACTTCAGCCACAAGGGAGACAGACACCAGAAGTAAGAGGGGCGACGTCAGCCACAAGGGAGACAGACACCAGAAGTAAGAGGGGCTGCAACTCTATTATCTGGGAAAAGGTCACCACACCAAAAACCTATAAAAATGGAAAGACAGAGAACTATAACTCATATAAGGGAGAAAGAAAAAAACCCAGAAAATCAGCTAAGTGATGAGATTCTCAGGCTCCAGAAAAAAAGACTTTAGATTGTTGATGCTGAAGATGATGTGAGACACTGGAAATAAACTGGAGGCAAAGATGGATAACTTACTGGAAACACTGAGCAAAGAGATAAGTTATAGAACTTTAACAAGAAGAGATGCAAAATACAATAACTGAAATAAAAAATTCACTAGAAGCAATTAACAGCAGAATACAGGAGGCAGAAGAATGAATAAGCGAGGTGGAGGACTGATGAGTAGAAATTATGGATGCAGAACAGAAAAGAGGAAAAAGATTGAAAACAAATGAAGAGAGTCTCAGAGAACTCTGGGACAACGTTAAACGCACCAACATCCATATTATAGGGGTGCCAGAAGGAGAAGAGAGAGAGAAGGGGACAGAAAAAATATTCCAAGAGATAATAGCCAAAAACTTCCCTAACATGGGAAAGGAACCACTCACTCAAATCCAGGAAGCACAATGAGCAACATATCAAATAAGCCCAAGGAGGAATACCCTGAGACACATATTAATCAAACTGCCAACATTAAAGACAAAGAGAAAATCTTGAAAGCAGCTAGGGAAAAGAAACAAGTAACATACAAGGGAACCCCAATAAGGATATCGGCAGATTTTTCAGCAGAAACTCTGCAGGCCAGAAGGGAGTGGCATGATATACTTAACAAGATGAAAGGAAAAAACCTGCAACCAAGATGACTTTACCCAGCAAGGATCTCATTCAGATTTGAAAGAGAAATCAAAAGTTTCACAGATAAGCAAAAGCTAAGAGAATTCAGCAACACTAAACCAGCCTTACAACAAATACTAAAGGAACTTCTCTAGGCAGAAAAGAAAAGACAGCAACAGGAAACAAAAATTCCACAAATGACAAGGCTCACCAGTAAAGGTATATATACAGTAAAGATAGGAAATCATCCATGCACAATTATACCACCAAAATCAGAAATCATAAGAAGAGGTGGGTACAAATGCAGGGCACTGGAGATGCACTTGCAATTAAGAGAACAACAACTTAAAACAATCTCATATACATATAGACCCTTATATCAAACTTCAGAATAACTGCAATCAAAAATCTATAATTGATACACAAAGAAAAATCAACTCAAATACAACACTAAAGATATTCATCAAACCAGAAGAGGAGAGAACAAGAGAAGAAGGAAAGTAAAAAGAGCAACAAAAACAAATCCAAAGCAATTAATAAAATGGCAATAAGAACATACATATCAATAATTACCTTAAATGTTAATGGACTAAATGCCCCAACCAAAAGACACAGACTGGCTGAATGGATACAAAAACAAGACCCATATATATGCTGTCTTCAGGAGACCCATTTTACTTCTAGGGACACATACAAATTGAAAGTGAGAGGATGGAAGAAAGTATTTCATGCAAACGGGGATCAAAAGAAAGCTGGAGTAGCAATTCTCATATCAGACAAAATAGACTTTAAAATGAAGAATATTTTAAGGGACAAAGAAGGTCATTACATAATGATCAAAGGATCAATCCAAGAAGACATAACAATTTTAAATATCTACACACCCAACATAGGTTCAGCACAATATGCAAGGCAACTGCTAACAACCTTAAAAGGACAAATCAACAATAACACAATTATTAGTGGGGGACTTTAACACCCTACTTACAGCAATGGACAGATCATACAGGCAGAAAATCAATAAAGAAACACAGGACCTAAATGAAGCATTAAACCAGATGGACTTAATAGATATTTATAGGACATTCCATCCAAAAGCAACAGAACACACATTCTTCTCAAGTGCACATGGAACATTCTCTAAGATGGATCACATCCTGGGCTACAAATCCAACCTTGGTAACTTTAAGAAAATTGAAATCATATCAAGCATCTTTTCCAACCACAACGCTATAACGACTAGAAATCAACAACAAGAAAAAAACTGCAAAAAACACAAATGTAGAGACTAAACAACATGCTATAAATAACCAATGGATCACTGAAGAAATCAAAGAGGCGATTTATTTATTTATTTTTTTTTTTTGTCTTTTTGCTATTTCTTGGGCCACTCCCGCGGCATATGGAGGTTCCCAGGCTAGGGGTCCAATCAGAGCTGTAGCCACAGGCCCATGCCAGACCCACAGCAACTTGGGATCCGAGCCGCGTCTGCAACCTACACCACAGCTCACGGCAATGCCGGATCGTTAACCCACTGAGCAAGGGCAGGGACCGAACCCGCAACCTCATGGTTCCTAGTCGGATTCGTTAACCACTGCGCCACGACGGGAACTCCAAAGAGGCAATTTAAAAAATACCTAGAAGCAAATGACACTCCAAAACCTATGGGATGCAGCAAAAGCCATTCTAAGAGGAAAGTTTATAGCAATACAAGCCCACCTCGGGAAACAAGAAAAAGCTGAAATAAACAAGCTAACTTTTTACATCTAAAGCAGCTCGAGAGAGATGAACAGACAAGACCTAAAGTTAGTAGAAGGAAAGAAATCATAAAGATCAGAGCAGAAATCAATGAAATAGAAACAAAGAAAACCACAGAAAAGATCAATGAAACAAAAAGCTGGTTCTTTGAAAAGGTCAACAAAATTGATAAACCCTTAGCCAGACTTAGCAAGAAAAAAAGAGAGAGGACTCAAATCAATAAAATTAGAAATGAAATAGGAGAAGTAACAACAAACATCACAGATATACAAATGACCCTAAGAGACTACTATATGAAACTATACGCCAATAAAACGGAAAACCTAGAAGAAATGGACAAATTCTTAGAAAAGTACCATCTTCCAAGACTAAACCAAGATGAAATAGAAAAGATGAGTGGACCAATCACAAGTACTGAAATTGAAACTGGGATTTAAAAACTTCCAACAAACAAAAGTCCAGGACCAGATGACTTCACAGGCAAATTCTATCAAACATTTAGAGAAGAGCTAACACCTATCCTTCTGAAACTATTCCAGAAAATTTCAGAGGAAGGGATACTCCCAAATTCATTCTGTGAGGCCACCATCACCCTCACACCAAAACCAGACAAAGATACCACAAAAAAAGAAAACTATGGGCCAATTTCACTGATGAACATAGATGCAAAAATCCTCAACAAAATACTAGCACACCAAATCCAACAATACATTAAAAGGGTTGTACATCATGACCAAGTGGGATTTATCCCAGGGATGCAAGCGTTCTTCAATATCCACAATTCCATCAGTGTGATACACCACATTAACAAACTGAAGAATAGAAACCATATGATCCTCTCAATAGATGCGGAAAAAGCCTTTGACAAAATCCAACATCCATTTCCGATAAAAACCTTTCAAAAAGTGGGCATAGTAGGGACCTACCTCAACATAATAAAGGCTATATATGACAAACCCACAGCAAACATCATTCTCAATGGTGAAAAGCTGAAAGAATTCCAGCTGAGATCAGGAACAAGACAAGGATGTCCACTCTTGCCACTACTCTTCAACATAGTTTTGGAAGTCCTAGCCATGGCAGTCAGAGAAGTCAAAGAAATAAAAAGAATCCAAATTGGAAAGGAAGAAGTAAAACTATCCCTATTTGCATATGACATGATACTATAACTAGAGCATCCTAAAGACTCTACCAGAAAACTGTTAGAGCTCATCCACGAATTTGGCAAAGTCGCAGGATACAAAATCAATACACAGAAATCGATGGCATTTCCATACACTAACAATGAAAGAGCAGAAAGAGAAATTAGGGAAGCAATCCCATTTACCATCACATCCACAAGAATAAAATACCTAGGAGTAAGCCTACCTAAAGAGACAAAAGACCTATACTCTGAAAACTACAAGCCACTGATGAAAGAAATCAGAGATGACACAAATAGATGGAAAGATATACCATGCTCATGGATTGGAAGAGTTAATATTATCAAAATGACTATACTGCCTAAGGCAATATACATATTCAATGCAATCCCTATCAAACTACCAAGGACATTTTTCACAGAACTCGAACAAAATATTTTAAAGTTTGTTTGGTGGAAGCACAACAGACCCAGAATAGCCAAAGACATCCTGAAAAAGAAAAATGGAGCTGGAGGAATCAGGCTCCTGGACCTCAGACTATACTACAAAGCAACAATCATCAAAACTGCATGGTACTGGCACAAAGACAGACATATAGATCAGTGAAACAGGATAGAAAGCCCAGAATTAAACCCACGCACCTACAGCCAACTCATCTATGACAAAGGAGGCAAGAATATACAATGGAGAAAGGACAGCTTGTTCAATAAGTGGTGCTGGGAAAACTGGACAGCCACACGGAAAAGAATGAAATTAGAACACTCCCTAACACCATACAGAAAAGTAAACTCCAAATGGATTAAAGACCTAGATATAAGACCAGACACTATCAAACTCTTAGAGGAAAACATAGGCCACACACTCTCTGACATAAACGACAGCAACATCTTCTCAGATCCACCTCTCAGAGTATTGACAATAAAAACAAAAATAAACAAATAGGACCTAATCAAACTTCAAAGTTTCTGCACAGCAAAGGAAACCCTAAACAACACAAAAAGACAACCCACAGAATGGGAGAAAATCTTTGCAAGTGAATCAACTGACAAGAGATTAATCTCCAAAATTTATAAACACCTTCTGCAGCTCCATACCAAAAAAAAAAAAAAAACCATCAAAAAATGGACAGAAGAGGAGTTCCTATCGTGGCTCAGCAGAAACGAATCTAACATCCATGAGGATGCAAGTTCAATCCCTGGCCTTGGTCAGTGGGTTAAGGATCCAGTGTTGCTGTGAGCTGTGGTGTAGGTTGCAGATGCAGCTCGGACAGCTCCAATTTGACCCCTAGCCTGGGAACCTCCATATGCCGTGGATGAGGCCCTAGAAAGACAAAAAAAAAAAAATTACTTTAAATCTAAATAAATAAAATTTAAAAAATTTTAAAATTTTAAAATGGGCAGAAGATATAAACAGACACTTCTCCAAAGAAGACATACAGATGGCCAAAAAACACATGAAAAGATATTTACCATCACTCATCATTAGAGAAATGCAAATCAAAACCTCTATGAGGTACCACCTTACACCAGCCACAATGGCCATCATCAAGAAGTCTACAAACAATAAGTGATGGAGAGGGTGTGGAGAAAAAGGGACACTAGTACACTGTTGGTGGAATTGTAAGTTGGTGCAACCAGTGTGGAAAACAGTATGGAGATTCCTCAGAAAACTAAACATAGAACTACCATTTGATCCAGCAATCCCCTCTTGGGCATCTATCCAGAGAAAACCATGACTCGCAAAGACACAGATACTCCCATGTCCACTGCAGCACTCTTTTCAATAGCCAAGACGTGGAAACAACCTCAATATCCATCGACAGAGGAGTGGATCAAGAAGATGAGGTACATATACACAATGGAATATTACTCAGCCATTAAAAGGAACGAAATACCAGCATTTTTAGCAACATGAATGGACCTAGAAATTATCATGCTAAGTGAAGTCAGCCACACATTGAGACACCAACATCAAATGCTTTCACTGACATATGGAATCTGAAAAAAGGATGCAATGAACTTCCTTGCAGAACAGATGCTGACTCACAGACATTGAAAAACTTATGGTCTCCAGAGGAGACAGTTTGGGGGGTGGGGGGATGTGCTTGGGTTGTGGGATGGATATCCTGTGAAATTGGATTGTTATGATCGTTATACAACTACATATGTGATAAATTCATTTGAGCCAAAAAATAAAGAAATAAAACACACAAGAAGCAGGATATGGGTTAAAGAAGAAAAAATACTCAATGGAGAAAAGCTGAAAGCCTTTCCACTAAAATCTGGAGTAAGACAAGGATGCCCACTCTCACCACTGTTATTCAACATAGTATTGGAAGTCCCAGCCACAGCAATCAGACAAACAAAAGAAATAAAATGCATCCAGATAGGAAGAGAAGAGGTAAAACTGTCACTGTATGCAGATGACATGATACTATATATAGAAAACCCTAAGGACTCAACCCCAAAACTACCTGAACTGATCAACAAATTCAGCAAAGTAGCAGGATGTAAGATTAACATTCAGAAATCAGTTGCATTTCTGTATACTAACAATGAAATATTAGAAAATACAAAAATAAAATACCTTTAAAAATTGCACCCCAAAAAAATCAAGTAACTGGAAATACACCTGACCAAGGAAGTGAAAGACTTGTATGTTGAGAACTATAAAACATTAAGCAAGGAAATTAAAAATGTGAAGAAATGGAAAATATTCCATGCTCCTGGGTTTGAAAAATTACTATTGTAAAAATGGCCATACTACCCAAAGCAATCTACAGATTCAATGCAATCCTTATCAAATGACCCAGGACATTTTTCACATAACTAGAACAAAAAATCCAAAACTTTATATGAAATCACAAAAGACCCAGAGTTGCCAAAGCATTTCTAAGGAACAAAAACCAAGCAGGAGGCATAACTCTCCCAAACTTCAGGCAATATTACAAAGCTACAGTCCTCAAGACAGATTGGTACTGGTACCAAAACAGACATACAGACCAATGGAACAGAATAGAGAACCTAGAAATAAACCCAGACACCTATGGTCAATTACTCTTTTGCAAAGGAGGCAAGAACATAAAATGGGAAGAAGACAGTCTTTTCAGCAAGTATTGCTGGGAAACCTGGACAGCTGTATACAAATCAATGAAACTAGAACCCTCACACCATGCACAAAAATAAACTCAAAATGACTTAAAGACTTAAATATAAGACAAGACACCAAACTCCTGGAAGAGAACATAGGCAAAACATTCTCTGATACCAACCTTAAAAATGTTTTCTCAGGTCAGTCTCCCAAAGGAACAGAAATAAAAGCAAAAATAAACCAATGGGACCTAATCAAACTGACAAGCTTTTGCACAGCAAAGGAAAACAAAAAGACAGCTTACAGAATGGGAGAAAATAGTTTCAAATGATGCAACTGACAAGGGCTTAATCTCTAAAATATACAAACAACTTATACAACTCAACAGCGAAAAAGCCAACAACCCAATGAAAAAATGGGCAAAAGACCTGAATAGGCATTCCTCCAAGGAAGATATACAGATGGCCAACAAGCTCATGAAAAAATGTTCAACATCACTGATTATTAGAGAAATGCAAATCAAAACTACCACGATACCACCTCATGCCAGTCAGAATGGCCATCATTAATAAAAAAACAAAAAACAAAAACAAAAAACAAAAAAAACACTCCCTACAAATCATAAGTCCAGGACCAGATGGCTTCACAGGTGAAATCTACCAAACATACAAAGAAAAACTTATACCCATACTTCTTAAACTTTCCCAATATATTGAAGAAGGAACACTGCCAAAGATGTTCTATGAAGTCACTATCACCCTAATACCAAAACCAGACAAAGACACTACCAAAAATGAAAATTAGAGGCCAGTATCTTTCATGAATATAGACGCAAAAATTCTCAAAATTTTAGCCCAACTGAAGCCAACAATACATAAAAAAGATCATATACCACAACCAAGTAGGATCCATCCCAAGTTTGTAAACATGGTTCAACATAAGCAAATCAATCATCATATACCACATTAACAAAAGAAAAGTCAAAAACCACATGATCATCTCAACAGATATAAAAAAAGCACTTGACAAAATCTAACACCCATTCATGATAAAAACTCCTTCTAAAGTTGGTATAGCGTGAACATTATCTTAACATAATAAAAGCCATTTACGACAAACCCACAGCCAATATAATACTCAATGGAGAAAAGCTGAAAGCCTTCCTGCTAAGTTCTGGAACAAGACAAGGATGCCCACTCCTGCTACTTTTATTCAACATAGTGTTGGAAGTCCTAGCCGCAGCAGACCAACAAAAGAAATAAAAGTTATCCAGATTGGAAAGGAAGAAGTAAAACTCACTCTTTTCATGACATGATGCTATATATAGAAAACCCTAAGGACTCCACACAAAAACTACTCAAACTGATCAATGAATTCAGCAAAGTAGCAAGATACAAGATTAACAGTAAGAAATTGGTTGCATTTCTGTACACTAACAATGCAATATTAGAAAATGAATATTTTTTTAAAAAAACCTTTTAAAATAGCACCTGGAATTCCTCTTGTGGGTCAGCAGATTAAGAACATGACTAGTATCCATGAGGACGGAGGTTCGATCAATGAGTTAAAGGATTCAGCATTGCCATGAGTTGTGGCATAGATGTGGCTCAGATGTGGCGTGGCTGTGGCTGTGGTATAGGCCAGCTGGTACAGCTCCAATTCGATTCGTAGCCTGGGAACTTCCATACACCATAGGTGCGGCCATTAAAAAGAAAAAAAAGGGAGTTCCTGTTGTGGTGCAGTGGTTAACGAATCTGACTAGGAACCATGAGGTTGCGGGTTCGGTCCCTGCCCTTGCTCAGTGGGTTAACGATCCGGCGTTGCCCTGAGCTGTGGTGTAGGTTGCAGACGCAGCTCGGATCCTGCATTGCTGTGGCTCTGGCGTAGGCTGGTGGCTACAGCTCCGATTCCACCCCTAGCCTGGGAACCTCCATATGCCGCGGGAGCGGCCCAAGAAATAGCAACAACAACAACAACAACAAAGACAAAAAGACAAAAAAAAAAAAAAAGAAAAAGAAAAAAAAGCACCCCCCAAAATTAAATACCTAGAAGGAAGTAAATGTGATCAAGGAGATGAGAGACTTAAATGCTCAGAAATATAAAACATTAATCAAGGAAATTAAAGAGGATTCAAAGAAATAGAAAAAATATCCCATGCTCCTGGATTGGAAGAATTAGTACTATTAAAATGGCCAGACTACCCAAAGCAATCTAGAGATTTAATGTGATCCCTATCAAATTACCCATGACATTTTTCACAGAACTACAACAAATAATCCAAAAATTTATATGGAATCATAAAAGACCCAGAACTGCCAAAGCAATCTTGAGGGGAAAAAAAAAAACCAAGCAGGAGGCGTAACTCTCCCAGACCTCAGACAGTATTACAAGGCTACAGTAATCAAGACAGTGTGGCACTGGTACAAAAATAGACATATGGACCAATGGAACAGAATAGAGAGCCCAGAAATAAATCCAGACACCTACAGCCAATTAATCTCTGACAAAGGAGGCAAGGACATAAAATGGGGAAAAGACAACCTTTTCAGGAAGTGGTGCTGGGAAAACTGGACACCTGCATGTAAATCAAGGAAACTAGAACACAGCCTCACACCATGCACAAAAATAAACTCAAAATGGCTTAAAGACTTAAAGACTAAAAAAAAAAGGCTTAAAGACACCATAAAACTTCTTGACAAGAACACAGACAAAGCATTATCTGACATCGGCCATACAAATGTTAACAAATGTTTTTATAAGTCAGTCTCTCAAGGCAACAGAAATAAAAACAAAAATAAACCTATGGAACCTAATCCAATTTACAAGCTTTTGCGCAGCAAAGGAAACCATAAAAAACCAAAAAGACAACCTATGGGATGAGAGAAAATAGTTGCAAATGATGCAACCAACAAGGGCTTAAACTCCCAAATATACAAACAACTCACACAACTCAAGAGCAAAAAAACAACCCAACAGAAAAATGTGCAGAAGACCTAAACAGACATTTCTGCAAAGAAGACATATGGATGGCCAACAGGCACATGAAAAAAATGCTCAAGATCAGTAATTACTACAGGAATGCAAATCAAACTACAATGAGGCACCACCTCACACTGGTCAGAATGGCCATCATCAATAAGTCTACAAATAACAAATGCTGGAGAAGCTGTCGAGAAAAGGGAACCCTCCTGCACAGTTGGTAGGAATGTAAATTGGTACAACCGCTATGGAAAACAGTACGGAGGTTCCTCAGAAAACGAAATATAGAACTACTGTATGATTGAGCAGTCCTGCTCCTGGGCATATATCTGGACAAAATTTTCCTTCAAAAAGATACATGCGCCCCTATGTTCACCTCAGCACTACTCACAATAGCCAAGACATGGAAACAACCT
Organism: Sus scrofa; assembly: GCF_054392235.1. Lineage (NCBI taxonomy): Eukaryota > Metazoa > Chordata > Mammalia > Artiodactyla > Suidae > Sus > Sus scrofa. The sequence continues at coordinate 10,410,324 of NC_139401.1, forward strand.
AAATGTCCATCGACAGATGAATGGATGAGGAAGAAGTAAAACATATACACAATGGAATACTACTCAGCCATTAAAACAAAACAAAACAAAACAAAATAATGCCATTGGCAGCAGCATGGATGGACCTAGAGATTCTCATACTAAGTGAAATCAGTCAGAAATAGAAAGACAAACAACATATAATATCACTTACATGTGGAATCCATAAAATGGCACAGATGAACCTATCTACACAATAGAAACAGACTCACAGACATGGAGAACAGACTGGTGGTTGCCAGGGGGAGGGGCGAGGGAGTGGGATGGACCAGGAGATTGGGGTTAATAGATGCAAACTTGACATTTAGAATGGATAAGCCACGAGGTCCTGCTGTATAGCCCAGGGAACTCTATCCACTCACTTGTGAAAGAACATGATGGAAGATAATATGAGGAAAAGAGTGTATATGTGTGTGTGTGTATGACTGGGTCACTTTGCTGTACAACAGAAATTCACAGAAGAATGTAAATCAACCACAATAATAACAATTTTAAAAAATAACATCTATCTTCAATGAACACTTAACTCTTTAAGAGTAAAACACTAGGGGAAGTTCCCATTGTGGGCCAGCAGTAATGAACCCGACTATTATCCGTGAGGAACAGGGTTCAATCCCTGGCCTCACTCAGTGGGTTAAGGATCTTAACAATGAGCGGTGTGGCTGTGAGCTGTGTAGGTCACAGATGCGGCTCAGATCTGGCATTGATGTGGCTGTGGCTTGGCCCGGCAGCTGCAGCTCTGATTTGACCTCCAGCCTGGGAACCTCCCTATGCCCTGGGTGTAGCCCTAAAAATACAAAAAAAAAAAAAAAGAGTAAATCCTAATGGAGTTTTTCTTGGCCTCAGTGTGGTGGGGTCATTTCTGAATCACCTATAGGGCTTTAACACATGACAAGTGCTCCCCCCACACCCCCTGGGCCTAGCAAACCATCTCCTCCACGAACATTGGGAGTCCCCACTAGTAAATCATTGCATTAGAGAAATTTCCTGAAAATAAGGAACTAGACTCAAAAAAGTACATATATACAATGGAATATTATTCAACCACAAAAAGCTCAAACAGAGCCATCTGCAGCAACTTGGATGAACCTAGAGATGATCGTACCAAGTACTAAGTGAAGTAAGTCCGAGAAAGACAAAAACCAGATGATATCACTTTTATGTGGAACTTAATAAAACATGATACAAATGAGATTATCATATTAAGAGAGGTAAGTCAAAAAGAACCATATGAGATCAAACAAACACCATATGAGATCACTAATATGTGGACTCTGATTTTAAAAATGACACAAGGGAGTTCCTGTCGTGGCGCAGTGGTTAACGAATCCAACTAGGAACCATGAGGTTGCGGGTTCGGTCCCTGCTCTTGCTCAGTGGGTTAAGGATCCGGCACTGCCGTGAGCTGTGGGGTAGGTTGCAGACGCGGCTCGGATCCCACATTGCAGAAGCTACAGCTCCGATTCGACTCCTAGGAACCTCCATATGCCGTGGGAGAGGCTCAAGAAATGGCAAAAAGACTAAATAAATAAATAAATAAGACACAAAAGAACTTATTCACCAAACAGAAACGGACTCAAAACTTCTAAAGCAAACCTAAGGTTACGAAAGGGGAAACGACAGGGGAGGAATAAACAGGCAGGCTGGGACTGGCAGACACACTGTACCATATACAGAATCGATAAGTAACAAAGACCTACTGAACAGCACAGGGCATCTACTCAGTCCTCTGTGATGGCCTATATGGGACAGAATCTGCAAAGGAATGGATGTATGGATGTGGCTAACTGACTCACTTTGCTCTACAGCTGAAACGAACCCAACACGGTAGGTCAACTCTACACCAGTAATTTTGATATATATATATATTTTTTAATGATAGGAAAGGGAGTTCCCGTCGTGGCTCAGTGGTTAACAAACCCGACTAGCATCCAGGAGGACGCGGGTTCGATCCTAGCCTCGATCAGTGGGTTAAGGATCTGGCTCACACCCCGTTTTGCTGTGGCTGTGGCATCGGCTGGTGGCTACAACTCCGATTCGACCCCTAGCCTGGGAACCACCATATGCTGCAGGTGTGACCCTAAAAGACAAAAAAAAAAAAAAAAGATACAAAAGAACCTATTCACAAAACAGAAATAGGAGTTCCCATCGTGGTGCAGTGAAAACGAATTCGACTAGGAACCATGAGGTTGAGGGTTGGATCCCTGGCCTCTCTCAGTGGGTTAAGGATCCAGCGTTGTCATGAGCCGTGTGCAGGTCACAGCCACACCTCAGATCTGATGTTGCTGTGACTGTGGAGGAGGCCAGCAGCTGCAGCTCTGATTGGACCCGTAGCCTGGGAACCTCCGTAACACAAAAACAACAACAAAAAAACCCAGCAACATGGATGGAACTAGAGACTCTCATACTAAGTGAAGTCAGAAAGACAAATACCATATGCTATTACTTGTATCTGGAATCTAATATACAGCACAAAGGAACCTTTCCGCAGAAAAGAAAGTCATGGACCTGGAGAAGAGACTTGTTGGTGCCAAGGGGGCAGGGGAGGGAGTGGGATGGACTGGGAATCTGGGGTTAACAGATGCAAACTATTGCATTTGGAATGGCGAAGCAATGAGATCCTGCTGTGTAGCACTGGCAATTGTATGCAGTCACTTGTGATGGAGCCTGACAATGTGAGAAAAAGAATGTATATGTGTGACTGGGTCACGCTGCTGTACAGTAGAAAACTGGCAGAACACTGTAAACCAGCCCTAACGGAAAGAAATAAAAATCATTATTTAAAAAACAGAAACAGGAACAGACTCACAGATCTCAATATTAAATTCATGGGTACAAAGGGGATGCGTGGGGGCAGGGATAACGTAGGAGTCTGGGATTAACATAAACATGCTACTCTATATAAAATAGATAACAAGGACCTACTGTATAGCGAAAAGAATGCTACTCAATATTCTGGAATAATGTATGTGGGAAAAGAATCTAAAAAGAATGCATATATATACAGATATGTAAACTGAATCACTGTACTCTACCCCTGAAACTAAAACAGCGCTGTAATAAATCACCTCTTCCAATAAATTTAAAAAGATAAAAATCAAAAATCTAGACGTTCCCAGAGTTCCTGTCGTGGCTCAGTGGTTAACGAATCCAACCAGGAACCATGAGGTTGCAAGTTCGATCCTGGGCCTCGCTCAGTAGATTAAGGATCCAGCGCTGCTGTGAGCTGTGGTGTAGGTCACAGACGCGGCTCGGATCCCGAGGTACTGTGGCTGTGGTGTAGGCCGGCAGCTGTAGCTCCATTTAGACCCCCAGCCTGGGAACCTCCATATGCCACAGGAGTGGCCCTAGAAAAGACAAAAAGACAAAAAAAAAAAAAAATTTAGGAGTTCCTGTCATCGTGCAGTGGAAATGAATCCGACTAGGAACCATGAGGATGTGGGTTCCATCCCTGGCCTCGCTCAGTGGGTTAAGGATCCAGCATTACCATGAGCTGTGGTGTAGGTCGCAGACACAGTTTGGATCCAGGGTTGCTGTGGCTGTGGTGTAGGCCAGCAGCTGTAGCTCTGATTAGACCCCTAGCCTGGGAAGCTCCATATGTCCCGGGTGTGACCCTAAAAAAAAGGCAAAATTTAAAAATTAAAAAAAATTCCAGAAGTTCTAGCCAGGGTGACACAAGTCGGGAGTCAGAGAAAAGAGGTAGAATTATCCTAGAGAGGCATGGAAATCAGTGTTCAGCTAAACTGCTTCTATTCCTAAAAAAGGCCACTTCCAGCCCAGCAGAAAGTTCAGCCACACAGCTGGATACTAACTACACACAAATCCACCACCTCTCTTGGACCTGCAGTAGGGACTTAGCAATCAGATTCCAAACACAGTCCTGGCATAAAAGCAGCCAGCTCTCCACTCCCTGGCAGTGAGCTCCATATGAAAAGGGCAGGGACCTGTCTGAGGAAACCCCCCACTTTCCTAAGAGCCAAAAACAAGAGATGGACACAGTCCATCCTCCAGGGTGGGGAGGCTCCCAGTCACAAAGTCTTGGAACTTTTAGGTTCAGTTGTTGGCTTAATGTGATTTGAAGCACAGTGCTTATGAAAAAAACAAATGAAAAAAAAGTTGATTAAAAAAAATCCCACACATCAAGATCGGTGCATTTCACTGTGCATCAAGTTTATATCCAAAGAAAACCTCTGTAAACAACATAGCTGGCAGGTTAAGGGCCGTGCTTGCCGAAATACACAAGGAGACACCTGCTGATGTATGCAATTTACCAGAAAAGGCATCAAGGGCCAGGATGGACTGACGGATGGAGAGAGGGATGGACAGATGGATAGACAAGTGAAAAGGAAAGAGCGTCATATGGTTACGGTAGAGTCTAGGTGGGTAGTCTTTGTGTATCAGCTGTCAAATCTTTTCAACCTTGTTGAATTTTGGAGAATTTTATAATAAAAATGCAGAAAACACAGAGCAAAGAACAATGAAAACCAAAACAAATATGAAGTATCATTCCAACTTCAAAAATAGGAGCTGAGGAGTTCCTGCTGTGCCACATCAGTACTGGTGGCATCTTTGGAGTGCCAGGACGCAGATTCCATGCCTGCCCTTAACAGTGGGTTAAAGATCTGGCATGGCCACAGCTGTGGGGTAGATTGCAACTATGGCTCAGATATGATCCCTGGGCCTGGGAACTCCATATGCCCTGGGGCACCCAGAAAAGAAAAAATAAATAAAAAACGAGGGAGTTCCCCTCGTAGCTCAGCGGAAATGAACCCAACCAGTATCCATGAGGATGCAGGTTTGATCCTTGACTTCGCTCAGTGGGTTAAGGATCCTGCATTGCCAGGAGCTATGGTGTAGGTCGCAGACATGGCTCGGATCTGGCATTGCTATGGTTGTGGTGTAGGCCAGCAGCTTCAGCTCCCATTTGACCCCTAGCCTGGGAACTTGCATATGCCATGAGGGCCGCCTATTTAAAAAAATAAATAAATAACACGAGCTGAAAAAATTGGGGGAGGAAATGGGCTAAAATATTAACTGTGATGAAATTAAATGTGGCTTTTATTTACTTTTTCATTCTCCATGCACTGACCACGGTCTTGTTTCCAGGATCCACATACTACGTTTTCCATAATACAAGTAGCATCAGCTGCCCTCTGGCCTGGGGAGGAAGCATCTGGGCAGCAGCATCTCCCCACCTGTGCTCCCCTCTCCTCACCTTGGCCTTGAGCACCCGCTGGAGCCCTGGAGTCCTCTCAACACCTCTAGAGATGTGTCCCCTTGGATTCCCAGGGATGACCAAACCTCAGGCTGATTCATGTGTTGTGGTCCCAGGTGCAGCCCCATCTGCAACTTTGCCCATCACTGTGCTAACCCTTCCCCACTTCATTCAACCACACTCTAGCTTCCTAGTTTTTGTCCACTGTTTCTTTTTTCCAGTGATCTTTCTCCAAACGCTAAAAAGGGAAAATTTTCGAGTTTTTCAATGTAATAAAATTGTGTGGCAAAAATAAATAATCCAAAAACAAGGAATGATAAAATGACACCTGTGAAATCTGCAACACAGATGACGAAGGGCCAATTTACCTAATTTATGCAGAGCTCAAAATCTAAAGTTAAAAAAAAGCTAACAAACCCAACAGAAGAAAGATGAAGTGAGCAAAGGTACAAAGAGACAGAAATTACCAATAAACAGGGGAAAATGTGGAACCTCACTGGTAAGAAAAAACAGGCAAGCCAAAACAATAGTCCAATATGATTTCTTACCTGGCAAATTGCCAAACGTTCAATCGACAAGTTGAATGATACCAAATTCATGCTCCAATGTGAGAATCAGGGATTGGAGAATGAGTGTCCGTGCACTGTTGTAAAAGCATCAAGGGATGCCGCTTTCTGAAGGACAATTTGACAATATCTAGTACATTTACAAATGCAAGGAGTCCTTGAGCAAGACTCTGCTTGGAATTTACATTGTGGAAATATTTTTATAATTTCACTAAGATGATAAATATGATGTCCATTGCAACATTTTTTAGCACAGCAAACAAAACAAAAACAAAAAAAGAACATGAAGCAAGCAAAGTCTCTGAAAAGTGGTCCGAGTACTAGGTACTTGTAAAAATAAAGAAGCTTGAAGAGAGATAAAGCAGGAATCAAGTAGCACGACCAAGTTCTAGGTTAGCACTCAAATAGCAGAAAAGTTGACCTAATGCTGAAACAATCTGACAGAACACTGTATATCAACTAGAATGGAAAAAATAAAAATCATTTTAAAAAAAATGCTGAAAGAATGACTGCACCCTGATCTTGAATCTTCTCCATCCAGGAATTCAGGCTCCTGAGCCAATGGTAACTGAGCTTACGGGGAACTTTTTTCCTACTTTGTATTTATTGGGGGTCCTTGCGGTTTTCTATCATGAGCATGGATTAATTTTTAATGCAGTTTTCTAGTATCAACATGTAAAGAACACACCTGGATTCTATAAATTACTCTCCATGCAGAAACATTCTTCTATTTGTCCACAGGAGGGCAGCATGAGCCCAGTCAATAGCAGGTACAGTTTCAAGGGATTGGGTCTGAAATTGAAGTTCGCTATACAGTGGGGGTTTTTTTGTTTGTTTGTTTTGCTTTTAGGGCCACACCCATAGCATATGGAGGTTCCCAGGCTAGAGGTCAAATTGGAGCTACAGCTGCCAGTCTACAGCTCAGCCACAGCTATGCAAGATCCGAGCTGCGTCTGCAAACTACACCACAGCTCCTGGCAATGCCGGATCCTTAGCCCACTGAGGTAGGCCAGGGATCGAACCTGCAACCTCATGGTTCCTAGTCGGATTCGTTTCTGCTGAGCCACGAAGGGAACTCTCCCATGTTCAGTGTTGATTTTGACATGCTGCTTGCACAAATTATGCATTCGATTGTTTATTTTTGGATATATAATTATATATTCATTGGAAAAACTGATACAGAGGAGAAAAGACAAGTCCCTGATACCCAGGGGCAATCTGGCATTTATCTTCATATTGATCCGTGGGATGAAAACAGGAAGCTCCATGTTTTTAAACAAAGTGTGTGCCCTCGTACAGCTGTTTCCTAAGCGACCTTTCCCATCAAAAGTCTCTTGAGCATTTCTCTGTGTCCCTATGCTCGCTATGGGGCGGATTTAAAAGGCAGCCGCCTGTGCCAGAGTGTGATTTTACCGCGCTCACCTGATTGAAATTCGTCATTTGGGTGGTTTTCACTGTCTTTAAAAGTATAAAAGATATAAACTATAGATAAAGATATAAACTACATCATATCACCCTGTTTACCACTACTCGAACTGGACAAATGTTAATTTTTGCCATTTTCACCTCGGATATTGTCAAGAAAGAAAAGTTTACACGTGGACTATGGGGCCCCAATATCCAATCCATGTCTATCCTTCCATCGCCAAAGTCACCTCAGGTCTGAAGCTTATGGTTAGGTTTCGTGTCCCTGATCTCAGGCATTAATTCCAAAAGTATGCTCCATAGACAACTTAGTATTGTTCTGAGCTTTTAAATTCTACACGTAAGTGTAATCCCAGGTGAACGTCTTAGAGTCATTTCACGTTATGATTGAGATTTATCATTGTTGATTTAGACCACGCTAAGTAAGGGCTCGAAGATACCATGGTTTAGAAATGGAATTTATTAACACATTTTATGGATGTACTGTCAAGCATTTGGGTGGTTTCTAATCATTGAGAATCGCTGCCCTTGTGCTGGGGCACTTTGTCTAGGGGCTGGACCTAGAGAAGGACTGAAGAGTTGGGGGATCCCCAGAGAGAAGCGGCCGATGGGAAAGGGTGATCCCCTTTGGCTCCACTGGCTCCTGCTGACTCGCCCTCCCGAATTACTGCTTAGAATTCAGCCACTGGTGAAGGAGTCCATTCCTCATGGCCTCGTTGGGGTAGGAGGCGTGGCGTTAAAAGCCACTTGATTCAATAACATCTATCTTCAAGGAACATGGAACTCTTTAAAGGGTAATGGAATTTATCCTGGCCTTAGTGTGGTGGGGCCATTTCTGAATCGCAGGTGGGGCTTTGACAAATGACAGGTGCTCCCCACCCCCCCGGCACCAGCAGACCACCCACTCCAGACCTTGGTGTCCCCTCTAGGGAGTCACTGCCCTAGAGGAATTCCCTGAAAATAAGGAACCAGACTCAAAAACTCATCATTCCCACTGACATGTAAGATTGTTCCTGAAGTACGTTATGCAAGGGAGTATTACTCAGCCAGAAAAAAGAACAAAATCATGCCATTTGCAGCAACATGTATGAACCTATATATGATCCTACTAAGTGAAGTCAGAGAAAGACAAATACCATATGATATCACTTTTATGTGGACTCTAATAAAAAAAATGATACAAAAGAACTTATTCACAAAACAGAAACAGACTGGTAGATTTTGAAACCAAACTTAGGGTCACTAAAGGGGAAACCCTGGGGGGAGGGATAAATTGGGAGTTTGGGACTGGCAAATACACTCTGCTATATACACAACCAGTAAGTAACAAAAATCTACTGTACAGCACAGGGAACTCAATAATCCAAACGGGCCAATATGGGAAAGATTCTGAAAAGGAATGGATATATGCATATGGATAACTGACTCACTTTGTTGCACACCTAACAACTAACAACACTGTAAGTCAACTATATTCCACTGATTTTTAAAAACTGATACAAAAGAACTTATTTACAAAATAGAAACATACTCACAGATCTCACACACAAACTCATGGTTACCCAAGAGGAAAATTGGTGGGAGGGACAAATTAGGATGAATCAAACAGCCAAACCAAGTTCTAGGTTAGCACTCCAAGAGCAGGAAAGTTGACTTAGCACTGAAAGAATGCCTGCACCCTGATCTTCAATCTCCCCTGCCCAGGAACTCAGGCTCCTGAGCCAATGGGAAAGGGAGATTAGGGGTAACTTTTTTCTTTCTTGGTATTTTTGGGATCCTCTTAGTTTTCTGTAATGAGCATGGATTAATTTTTAATGCAGTTGTATAGTATCAACATGTCAAGAACACGCCTGGGTCTTAGCCATGACCCTGCAAGCAGATGCATTCTCCTACGTCTCCACAGGAGGGCAGCATAAGGACAGTCACTAGCAGGAACAATTTCAAATTATTTGGTCTCAAATTGAAATTGGCTGTTTAGTGGTTCATTTTGACATGCTGCTTGCACAAATTATTCATTAGATAATTTGTTTTTCAGAAAAAAATGACTATATATTCAGTGTAAAAACTAACAGGAAAAAAGGCAAGTCACCTATAATTAGGGGACAATCTGGCATTTATACATGAGACAGAAATAGGAAGCTACACATTTTTAAGCAAAGTGTGCGCCCCTCATACAATTGTTTCCTAATGTACCTTTCGCATCAAATGTCTCTTGAGCATTTCCCTGTTTCCCTAAGTTCTCTGACATGGTGGATATTAAAGGTAGCCTGGTGTCCCAGCCTATGAATTCTCTGTACTGTCTTACCTGATTTAAATTGGTCCTTTCGGTGCTTTAACGGTCTTTAAACTATAAAAGATTTCCCATGTTTAAAATACACATGGAAAAGTATTTCACCCAATTCATCATCACGCAAGCAGTGATGAATTTGATTCTCATCTATCAATTTGATAGCTGTCATTTAACATGATGATGGAGATTTATCCCTATTGACTGAGATCCCGTTGATTGTAACTGCTCTAAGCTACTGTAATTTAGATATACGATTTTTAAACATATTTTATTGATTTAGTAACACCTTTTATTAATATACTGATAACCATCCGGGTGGTTTCTAATCACTGAGAATCGCTGCTCTTGTGCTGGGGCAGTTTGTTTGTCTGGGGAGTTGGGGATGCCAGGAGAGGAGCAGCCGATTGGAAAGGGTGATCCCCTCCGGCTCCACTGGCTGCTGCTGACTCTCACTCCTGAATTACCCATTTAGAATTCGCCTGTGGTGAAGGAGTCCATTTCCTCGTGTCCTTCCTGGGGTAGGAGGCTTGGCTTTCAGCATCTGAGATTAAGGATCTCTCCCAACTCAGTAGCAACACAGTTTTGTCTTTTGTGAATTTCCTATCCGAAGCCTTTGCATATTATAGGCTTGGGTTCTCTCTATATATTTTATCTGCAGATATTTTATTCCAGGTTGGTTTCGGACAGGGTCTCTAGAGGAAGCACGTGTAGAGCATAAACCGGGCAATTAAGGGGAGCTTCCTGGGAGGACTGGTTACCAAGGAAGGAGAGGTGGGGGGCAAGCTGGGTGGGCGGGTGCGGTGCCCAAGCCGGGCAGCAGAGGGCGGTGTTCAGCACCTCGGGCCTCAGGCAGCAAGGCCAGGGAAGGCGACCATTCTCCCTGGGTTTCTGGGCATTTCTGCATGGATGGCGGGCCGGCAGGCAGCCTGGGGAGCTGGAGGGAGGGGGCATAAGAGACAGAGAACGGGGCGCTCCCGGAGCCCTCCAGGCCCCTCCACCTTGTGCTTCCTGGGTTCCCCTTGCAGGGTGACAGACCCAGGGAGCCTTCCCCTGGGCCCAGGGAGTGTTGCTGCATCTTAGGATGTAGGAGGGTGGCCAGCAGCAGCTCAATAAGAGCTGCCTCCTAACTGAGGGCTCCTCTGCTCTGCTGGGTCCCCCACATGTGCAAGTGAACAGTGCTCTGGTCACGTGGCCCTGGGGGAACCAGGCAGCTGCTCTCAAGTCCAGACACTGCCCTGGCTGCTGCTTTGGCTGGAATGCAGTCTGTGTCTCCAGGGCTCGGGGGCCTCAGCCAGGACGTGCCCACCATACCCGGGCAGGCAGACCCCTTAGCCTGCAGGAGGAGGCACACACTGAGCCTTCGCAGTTTGGGACAGGACAGGAGTGAGTAGAGCCCAGCTCAAGCCAGCTGTCCTCCCAGGAGCTAAACTCTGGTGCAGGCGGGAGCCAGGGCCCTCAGCACAGCCCTGGAGGCCCACCTGGAACCAGGGGGTCAGGAGGGGCCACCTCGGCCATCCTGGTCCCGAGGGAATGGGGGATGGTGGGACCGGACAGGGCCCAGGAAGGCCATCGGGCACTGTGCATGGTTTGTGCTCTGTTCCATTCTTCTCTCACCACGAGCCTTGTCTCTCCCTCCATAAGCTCGGTCTGTGTGATAGTGAGGTTTTGCTGTGTGTTCAGACTTGCTTTGAACATTCCTAACGAGGCAGAAGCTCAGACCTTCCGTCATGGGGAGTTGCTTCCCAGAGCAAGAGAAGGAGCTGGATTTCCCTTCCAGAAGCACGTCGAGCCCTGCAGGGCTGGGGACCTGACCGACATCTGGGTTCCCTCGGGTACCAAGGAGGCTGAGGGAGGCTGGGGAGGCAAGCCCAAGCCTTCACCACAGGGGAGACCAAACGAAAGCAAACGCTCACAACTCAACAGGGGAAACCACACCGTCCAACCGGGAAGCAGGCAGGCGACGCGAAGATACATTTCACTCAAGAGGACAGACCGATGACAAACACATGGAATGACCGGCAACGTCACTGGCCGTGTGGGAAACACAAAGGAAAATCACAAGGACATGGCATCACACACCTGCTAGAAAGGCCGAGATGAAAAACAAAACCGTGACAGCGCCAAGTGCTCAGGAGGATGCAGAGAAACCCGACCTTCCAACCGTGAGGAGGAGGAAACGAGACGGGCACAGCCCCTGCAGAAGATGCTCTCGCGGGGTCTTAAAAACGTGACCATACACTCACCGTGTGCCCAGCAGCCCCAGCCTGGGCGGGGGGGGTCCCGAACCAGGCGGGTTTGCCCGACGACGCGCAGGAAAGCAAAACGCTGAGACGCCGAGGTTCGCAGCCAACACAGGGGTCCCTCCCAAAGCAGCCAAGCCAGGAGACAGGAAAACCGGCGTCAGACCCACCTCCCCAGAGGCACGGGGGTAACGGATCAAGCAGCAGCCCGTTCTGAACCGTTGGTTGGAGAGCAGGGAGGGCTGGGAGCGGGAAGTCGAGAGCGATGATGGGAAAAGGTGTGGGACCCCTCGTCGTGCGCAGGCGTAACTAAGCTACAGGCCCTGCAAGGACCAAAGGGCGCTCGCGCATGCCCAGTTGCAGGGGCCAGGACCCTCTCCCCCCCGCTGAATTAAGCCCCTCAGCTCTAACTAGACACAGCTGACTCCGAGTCCTGGCCAACGACTCAGGCAAACCCCTTTTTGTTGAGGCTCCCTGCTGCCGGGAGAACCTGCAAGGCTGTCTGAGCCACAATTAAGACGACCTCGATCGCTGAAGGCAGGTTACAGGGGAAGGGGAGTTAAGGCACAGTTACCCACAGGTTCATGGACATTGATCCCAGAGAAAGGAAAACTTAGGTCCACATAAAACCTGTATGCGATTACTCATAGCAGCTTTATCTGTGACTCCTAAAACCTGGAAACACACGAAATGGTCTCTGAGCTATGGATACTGAATCTGTACTACATTTATACCATGGATGGGACTTAGCAGTAAAAACAACAATAGCAAATGTGAACTTCTGACACATGCGGTCACATTGATGGATCCCAGGGGCATTATGCTGCACGAAAAAAAAAAAAATCCAGTTACACATGACGTCATCCCATTTATATAACACTCTGGACATGAGAACACCACTGAGCTGGAGAAAATAGCAGTGGTGGCCAGGCGTTAGGGATGGGGCGGTGGGGGGTGGGGTGGAGGGGCATGGGGACGGTGTTAAGGGGCAGCAAGAGACGGATGTCTGTAGTAAGGGAATAGCTCTGTATCTGCTCGTGACCACACGCACGAGTACGTATGATGGCAGAGAATTATACACACGCACTGTAGCAATGTCAACGTCCTGATGTGAGAGTCTACTGTGGTCACGTGAGATATAACCGCGGAGGGATCTGGGACTATGGCAGGGGAGAGGCACCAGCAATTTTTCTTCCCACCTCAACAGCAATTGCACTGGCAGAGTCTATCTGATGTAGCTCTTTGGATCTCAGGTGTAGTCAAGGCTTGACAGCTCCAGTGGACGACTTGGATGGTAAACTGTGGTTAAATTCAGTCACTTTCAGCTCTTAGTGTAGTAGCAGCTATGGGTCTCAACCCCTAGCCCTAAGGCAGGCAGCTGAGCCCAGGGTCCTAGAGCAGCTTGCACACTCATGGGGATGAATGGGTAAAACACATGATCCCATTAGATGCTGTCTCCCCTTGACTCACTTTATTTTATTTATTTATTTATTTATTTTGTCTTTTTTTGCCATTTCTTGGGCTATTCCTGCAGCATATGGAGGTTCTTAGGCTAGGGGTTGAACCGGAGCTGTAGCCACCAGCCTACACCAGAGCCACAGCCACTCGGGATCCGAGCTGCGCCTGCAACCTACACCACAGCTCACAGCAACGCCAGATCCTTAACCCACTGAGCAAGGCCAGGGATCGAACCTGCAACCTCATGGTTCCTAGTTGGATTCGTTAACCACAGAGCCATGACGGGAACTCTGAGACACACTTTAGATCCAAAGACACAAAGAGACTGAATGTGAAATGGAGTAAAAAGATATTCCCTGCAAATAACCAAAAGAGAGCGGGAGTGACTGTATTAATATCAGACAAATAGACTTTAAATCAAAAAATTTACAAGAGGTAAAGAAGGACATTATATGAGTTTACTCTGTGACCCTGTGGGTTAAGAATCTGACTATAGCAGCTTGGCTTGCTGAGGAGGTGGGGGGTTTGATCCCTGGCCTGGCACAGTGAGTTAAAGGATCTGGTGTTGCTATAGTGTAGGTTGCATTTGTGGCTTGGATTCAATCCCTGGCCTGGGAATTTTCATATGTCATGGATGGGGCCACTTAAAATAAAAGGACATTATATATTAATAGAAGTTTCAATAAAGCAAGAAGATATAACAATTATAAACATTTACGGATCTAATGATAGACCATCAAAAGGTATGAAGCACAAACAGAACTGAAGAGAGGAATAGCCGTTTCCATGATAATAGTCATAGACTTCAATACCCAACTCACAATAATAGATCAAACGACCAGACAGAACATAATAAGAGGAGGACGTAACACAAGAAACCAGCTAGATCTAACAAACCTATATAAAACACTCCACCAAACAACAAGAGCATATTCATTCTCAACTGCACATGGAACATTTTATAAGATAGACCCTATGTTAGGCCATGAATTAAGTCTCAATAGATTTGGCAGTGTCACTGCTGTGGCTCAGGTTCGATCCCTGGCCCAGGAGCATCCGAATCCCACGAGTGTGCCCCCCGCCAAATACTAGCAAACTGAATTCAGCAGCATATTAATAGGATTATACACCAGGACAAAGTGGGATTTATAGCTGGGTTGCAAGGCTGCTTCAACGCATTAAAGGGAAAAAACTCCTAATGATCCCAGCTGAGGCAGAAAAAGCACTGACCAAATTCAATACCCTTTAATGAGAAAAACACTCAAACTAGGAACTGAAAAAAATGCCTCAACCTAGTAAAAGCCATGTATGAAAATTCCACAGCAAGCATCATCCTCAATGGTGAAAACCCAAAAGACTTTCCTCTTCGATCAGGAACAAGGCATGGATGCCTACTTTCGCCACTTTTTTTTTTTTTTTTTTGGCCTCCCCCACAGCCTGTAGAAGTTCCCAGGCCAAGATTCAAACCCAAACCACAGCATTGACAACACCTGATCCTTAACCTGCTGCCCCACCAGGGAAATCCCAGAGAATTAACTCTTTTTGTTTTTCTTTCGTTGTCGTTGTTGTTTTTTGTACTTTGTCTTTTTTAGGGCTACACCTGTGGCATATGGAGGTTCTCAGGCTAGGGGTCAAATCGGAGCTGCACCTGCCGGCCTACTCCACAGCCACAGCAATGCCAGATCCAAGCCGTGTCTATGACCTACACCACAGCTCACGGCAGCGCCGGATCCTTAACCCACTGAGCAAGGCCAGGGATCGAACCGGCAACCTCATGGTTCCTAGTCGGATTCGTTCCTGCTGTGCCATGACAGGAACTCCAGAACTGACTCTTTTTGAATGAAGTAGCGTTGATGCACAAAACTGTGCTAGGTTCAGGTGTAACGGCACAGAGATTCAGTTACACAGAGAGAGTAGAATCTGAAACTGTGGCTCTTCAAAAGCCATTAAACAGGCTAGGTCATTTAATACCACTTCTCTCAATTATTCGAAATGTTAATTATTCCTGGGCCAGGGATCGAACCCGTACCACAGCACTGTTAATGCCAGATCCTTAACTGCTAGGCCACCAGGGAACTCCTACTTTCATCACTTCTATTCAATAAAGTACTGGAAGTTTTGGCCGGTGAAATTACGCAAGAAGACTTCCTTCCAAATTAGAAAGGAAAATTGATCTCTTTCGCAGAGGATATATGTTGAAGATTTGCAAGTTTTGTTCCAGACCACCACAGTAAAGTGAATATTGCAATAAAGCCAGACACATGAATTTCTGAGTTTCCTAATGCATATAGAAGTTATGTTTGCACCATACTGTAGTCTATTAAGTGCACGATAGCATTATATCTACAAAGCAGTGTTAATTACCTTAAATCAAAAATACTTTCTTGCTAAAAATGCTATCACCTGAGCCTTCAGCAAGTCGTAGTGCTAACAGCGATCACTGATCACCACGAAAAAGTATACTAACGGAAAAGTCTGAAATATTATGAAAACTACCAAAATGTGACAGAGAGACAAAAAGTGAGCAAATGCTCTTGGAAAATGGCACCAATAGACTTGCTTGATGCAGGATTGCCATGAACCTCCAAAAACCGCACAATAAAGCAAAATGCAATAAAATGAGGTCTGCCTGCGTGTAGCAAACCCTGTTAGACTAATAAATGAATTCAGCAAAGCGGCAGGATATAATGTCAAGTTGTGTGGTTCCCGTCGTGGCTCAGTGGTTAACGAATCCGACTAGGAACCATGAGGTTGCAGGTTCAATCCCTGGCCTTGCTCAGTGGGTTAAGCATCCGGTGTTGCCGTGAGCTGTGGTGTAGGCTGCAGACGCGGCTCGGATCCCGGGTTGCTGTGGCTCTGGTGTAGGCCGGTGGCTACAGCTCCGATTAGACCCCTAACCTGGGAACCTCCATATGCCGAGGGAGCGGCCCTAGAAATGGCAAAAAGACAAAAAAAAAAAAAAAAAAAAGAAAGAAAGAAAAAGTCAAGATGTTATTTCGATACACTAATTAACCATCGGAAAGGGAAATTCGCAAAAGCAATTCCATTTGTGATGGGATCAAAAAGAATAAAATACTTAGGAAATGACTAAAGAGGTGAGAAATGTATGCAATAAAAACTACAAGACACTGCTGAAAGAAATGAAAGAAGACGTGAAGAAGTGGAAACACATTCTGTGTTCGTGGATTAGAAGACCTGATGTTGTTAAAATGTCCCATCCCCTTCCTTGGAGGGTCCGCCAGAAACAAATTTCCTCACTGCTTCCCTGGGAGGCTAAGACCTTTCCCTAATCCCCCCCTTTCATGAAGGAGGCAGGCCGTCCTTGTCCCAGCTTTATGCAGGGGTCTCAACCCCAGCTCCCTCTCTTGGTGGGTCAATGCCATGCCTTTTTCTTTCTCTCTTTCTTTCCTTCCTTCTTTCCTTCCTTCCTTCCTTCTTTCTTTCTTTCTTTCTTTCTTTCTCTTTCTCTTTTTTTTTCTTGGTCTTTTTAGGGCCACACCCACAGCACATGGAGGTTCCCAGGCTAGGGGTCGAATCAGACCTGCAGCTGCCAGCCTACACCACAGTTGCAGCATTGTGGGATCCAAGCCACATCGGTGACCTACAGCACAGCTCACAGCCACACCGGATCCTTAACCCACTGAGCAAGGCCAGGGATAGAACCTGCGTCCTCATGGATGTTAGTCAGATTCGTTTCCACTGAGCCGTGACAGGAAATCCTGCTTTTGCTTTTTAGGGCTCTACCCGCGGCCTATGGAGGTTCCCAGGCTAGGGGTCCAATTGGAGCTACAGCTGCCAGCCTACGCCAGAGCCACAGCAACACGGGATCCGAGCCATATCTGCGAACTACACCACAGCTCATGGCAATGCCAGATCCCCGACCCACTGAACAAGGCCAGGGATCAAACCCGTATCCTCACGGATACTAGATAGATTGTTTCTGCTGTGCCGCAGTGGGAGCTCCCCATACATTTTATTTCTATGCTGGTATTAAAACCCCACCCCCTAAGGGTGAGGGTCAATATGGGTACAATCCCCTTCTGACCCAGGAAAGTGATGCTTCTTCTAGCTAGTCAGCGTGTTTAGTATTTGTATTATATTTCATGCAGCATGTCATGTGTTTCTAGAAATATGAGGAGCATGGGAAGCATTACGTCAATCTGCCCAATTGCCAGAACTGAAAGTTGGAGTCTGTTTCCAATTTTTCAATATTACAAATAATGCTATGAGGAATATCTTTGCCCATTAATCTTCATGCACATCTCCGGTGATTTTCTTTGGATAAATGCCTAGAAATGGTCAAAGAGTCTGAACACTTTTAAAGTGTTTGATATATAATGCCCCATTGCCAACCCCAAAGAATGCACCACTTTACATTCCCTGAGAAGTCCTGTTTTCCTGCATCCTCATCGACATTTGGAAACTTAAAAAAAAAAAATTCGCCTTCTTATTAGATTAAAAATATAGCATGGGGAGTTCCCGTCGTGGCACAGTGGAAACGAATCCGAGTAGGAACCATGAGGTTGTGGGTTTGATCCCTGGCCTCGCTCAGTGGGTTAAGGATCCGGCATTGCCATGAGCTGTGGTGTAGGTTGCAGATGTAGCTCTGATTTGACCCCTAGTCTGGGAACCTCCATATGCCTCAAGTGTGGCCCTAAAAAGATGAAAGACAAAAATATATATATAGCATGAACAGTTCCTGCTGTGGTGCAATGGTATTGGGGAGCTCTGGCCATAGGTTCGATCCCCGGCCCAGCACAATAGATTAAGGATCAGGCGTTGCAGCAACAGCGGCTCAGATCTGATCCCTGGCCCAGGAACTCCATATGCCTCAGGGTAGCCCAAAAAAAAAAAAGCATATATATATATATATATATATATATATATATCATGCCATATATATATGGCATGAAAACTGTCTTTTTTACATTTTTAACTAGTTTGAAAAAATCAAAAGAATTGTATGACATATGAAAATTACATGACATTCAAAATTTAGTATCAGTTGTGCAGTTCCCATCATGGCTCAGTGGTTAGGGAATCTGACTAGGAACCACGAGGCTGCTGGTTTGATCCTTGGCCTCGCTCAGTGGGTTAAGGATCCGGCGTCACTGTGAGCTGTGGTATAGGTCGCAGACACAGCTTGAATCTGGCGTTGCTGTGGCTGTGTCGTAGGCCGGTGGCTACAGCTCCAATTCGACCCCTAGCCTGGGAACATCCATATGCCACAGGTGCAGCCCTAGAAAGGACAAAAAGAAAAAAAAAAAAAGACAGTTGTGCTTTTTTTCAGTGGTCATTATTTTTGTTAGAATATAGTTGATTTACAGAATAGAGACAGTTTTATTGATATACAACTCTATCCATTTGTTTACATATTGCCTGTGACTGCTTTTGAGCTGCAGTGGCAGAGCTGAGAAGTGGTAACAGAGACCTATGGCTGCAGGGCCTGAAATATTGACCATCTGACCATGCAAAGAAAAGGTTTGCTGACCCATGTTTTAGATAAAATCAGCCTATACACAAATACACTGTGGTTCAGTCATACGATGACACTAACCCAAACGGACCAAAACAACTACAACTATACACAACAACATGAGTGAATCTCGCAAACACAAAGTTGAGGAAGAGAAGCCAGAGACAAAAGAACATGCGTGCCATGCATCCTATTGAGAGAATGTTTAAAAACAGGCCTAACTGGGAGTTCCCGTTGTGGCTCAGTGGTTAATGAACCGGACTAACATCCATGAGGATGCGGGTTTGATTCCTGGCCTCGCTCCGTGGGTTAAGGATCCGACATTACCACGAGCTGGGGTGTAGGTCACAGTTGAGGCTCAGATCTGGTGTTGCTGTGCCTGTGGGGTAGGCCAGTGGCTACAGCTCCGATTAGACCCCTAGC
Source organism: Sus scrofa (assembly GCF_054392235.1). Classification (NCBI taxonomy): domain Eukaryota; kingdom Metazoa; phylum Chordata; class Mammalia; order Artiodactyla; family Suidae; genus Sus; species Sus scrofa. Next base: position 10,429,456 of record NC_139401.1, read on the forward strand.
CTGGGAACCTCCAAATGCTATGGGTGCGGCCCTAGAAAGACAAAAAGACAAAAGAAAGAAAGGAAGAAAGAAAGGAAGAAAGAAAGAAAGAAAGCAAGCAAGCAAGCAAGCAAGCAAGCAAGCAAGCAGGAAGGAAGGAAGGAAGGAAAGGAAGGAAGGAAGGAAGGAAGGAAGAAAGAAGGGAGGGAGGGAGGAAGGAAGGAAAGGAAAGAAAGAAAGAAAGACAAAGAAAGAAAGAAAAATAGGCCTAACACCCCTAACACCCATGCTGACGGAAGACAGAGGGTGGAAGCGCTGGAACCTGTGAGGGTCGGGTTAGCGCCGGCAAAAGGCCAGCATTTCCAGTGCTGATCTGAGTGCCCATTAAATGGACAAGTTTCCTTTGTGAAAATTCACTGAGCTTTACACGTATGCTCTGGGCACGTGCCTGTAGGTTAGCTATGCTTCAGCAACAAAGGAAAAAAGACAATTTTACAAAAGACAAAAAGTGCTGGGGGTGGGCACATCTGGTAACATGTAGTTAAATCAAAGCAGGCCGACCGTCTGTGGTCTTTTCTCCCATTTGTTTTCTTAGCTCTTTTTTTTTTTTTTTTTTTTTCCTTGGCTGCCCCAAAGCATAGGAGGTTCCCCAGGGAGGTTCCCAGGCTAGGGGTCCAATCAGAGCTGTAGCTGCCGGCCTACACCACAGCCACAGCAACGCGGGATCTGAGCCGCATCTGCAACCAACACCACAGCTCACGGCGATGCCGGATCCCTAACTCCCTGTGCCAGGCTGGGGATCGAACCCGTGTCCTAGGGATCCCAAGATGCCACCAATCCTGTTGTGCCACACCAGGAACTCCATTCTTTTTGTATATATATTAACAGATATGATCATGCAAATTGTCTTCTTTTTGTTATTATAGTTGATTTACAATGTTGTGCTAATTTCTGCTGTTTTTGTTTATATTTCTGTCACCCTCTATCCCAGAAAATTGGATACAGTTCTTTGGGCTCCATGGTGGGACCTCCTTGTCTATCTTACCTCTTCTTCTATGGCTCAGTTTGTTGTTGTTGTTGTTGTTGTTTGGTTGTGCCTGCAGCATACAGAAGTTCCCGGGCCAAGGATCAAACCCGAGCCACAGCATCGACCCTAGCCACTGCAGTGGCAACGCCAGATCCTTAACCCACTGAGCCATCGGGGAACTCCCTACATAGCTCAGTTTTCATTTCTTTCTTCATTCCCTTCCTTCTCCTGCTTTAGGGCAAAGACGTCCTTAGCTCAGCAGACCTATTCCGTGATGAAGAGGAAGAAGGTGACTGTCACACAGGCCTGTGCCTTTGTCGCAAATATTTATTGCTTTCTGACAAATCACCTCCACGATCAATGGCCGAAACAATGATATTTTATTATCTGCTCATGATTGTGTGGGTCAGGCAGGACTCAGCGAGTTGATTCTTTGGCTGCACGTAGCATTGGCTGGAACTTACCAGACTTCTGGAGCTTCCAGTGCATTAGCGCTTCAGAGGATTGCAGCAGGCACCCCCTGCTCCTTTCCGTATCATGGGAGACTTCTGCCCAACTATTAATGTGACACGTTTATGTCCCAATCACTCAAGTGCCATTTGCGATAGCTCATTAACAAATACATAATTTAATAATTTGTAGAGCCAGTTTACAAAATTAACCGAATTGGAACTTAACTTTTCACTTAAAGCCAACAATTGCTCCTAGGTACTCTGCTGAGCGTGAATCTCAAGGAGCACACCACTGCTACAGGGGTTTCTGTTACCCGAACTCTTGTCTAGATCAATGCTTCCTAAACATCAACGTGCAGAGGTCTGAGTGAAGCCGAATGGGTGCTGATCTGTGGACCAGAACATGACTCTCACTGGCAGGGGGGGGCGCAATTGGACCAGAGTGGGATTCGACCAATCAGAGCTCCGTACCTTCCTAAGCACACACGGGCAGCACAACAGGGTGTCTTCAGACCCTCCATCGTCACTCCTTAGTCAAAGTGGCATAGTGTTAAGCTGGTCCTTTAGAAAGGACATACATCTGCTGGTTAGGAATGAAATCATCTATTCAGATGACAACCAGTCACACACACACACACACACACAAATTCATAAACAGGTTGAGAACACAACAGGGGCAGAAGATCAAGATTCCGATTACGCAAAAAACAGAAACATAAACACCTTAGGAGGAATGCATTTTGAATCATATCAGATCTTAGCTCTACCAGGCTCTGGAGGGTGGAGCAAGGTTTCTGAGTTTGGGTGAAACGTATTTGGTCAACAATGTTGGAACTGGATGGTATTATTGACATAGCGTTGCCAAAATGGATTTGTTGATTTTTTTAAAATATAAACACAGTAATTTGGACGTTTTACAGCCCTTCAGGAGTGATGATTATAGCCCTCAAAAGCGGTGCGCACACAAAAAAGACCTATTCAGCTTATAAATTTGAGAGTCGATTTATGTGTTCCCAGTTCAAATGCCTAGTTCTCCCTTAACCCCTTTAAAACACTTTTTATTCAAGTACAGTTGCTGAGCAATATTATGTTACAGGTGTAAGTACAGTGATTCGTGATTTTTAAAGGTTAGACTCCATTTATAGTCATTATAAAGTATTGGCTATATTCACTCTGTTGTGCAATATCTCCCTGTAGCTTGTAGCTTATTTTATACCTAATAGTTTGTACCTCTTACTCCTATACCCCATCTCACCCCTCCCCTCTTCCCTCTCCCCACTGGCAACCAGTAGTTTGTTTTATAGATCTGTGAGCCTTCTTCGTTTTTGCTATGTTCACTAGGTTGTTGTGTTTTTATTTATTTATTTATTTATTCTTTTTAGGGCCGCACCCGCAGCATATGGCAGTTCCTAGGCTAGGGGTCCCATCAGAGCTGCAGCTGCCAGCCACAGCAACGCCAGATCCGAGCCTCATCTGCAAACTGTCCCAGATTGCGGGCAACAAGGGATCCTGAACCCACTGAGCAAGGCCAGGGATCAAACCTGAATCCTCATGGACACTGTCAGGTTCTCGACCCGCAGAGCCACAATGGGAACTCCTGTTGTATGTTTTAGATTCCACGTGTAAGCAATATTATACAGTGTGTATCCTTCTGCCTGACCTATTTCACTTGACATAATGCCCTCCAAGTTCATGTATATTGTTGAAAATGGCATAATTTCCTTCTTTTTTTAGGCTGAGTAGTATTCATATGTCTGTGTACACACACACACACACACATATGTATATACATGCACACCCCTCATCTTCTTTATCCATTCATCTGCTTTGTTTTTGGAGTGGTTTTTTTTTTTTTTGCCATACCCCCCCTTTTTTTTAAGTTCCTGGCGCAGGGATGGAACGCGTGCCACAGTGGCAACCCTAGTTGCTACAGTGACAACACCAGATCCTCAACCCGCTGAGCCCTCAGGGAACTCCTATGTGGTAGTTTTATTTTAGGTGTTTTGAGAAAACTCCATACTGTTTTCCACACTGGCTCACCAATTTACATTCCCACCAACAGTGTAGGAGGGTTCCCTTTTCTCCACACCCTCTTCAGCATTAGTTAGTTCTGTTCTTTTTGGGGATAGCCATTCCAACAGGTATGAGTTGATACCTCATTGTCGCTTTCCCTTAACCTTTTAAGTTCAGCCTAGAAAACTTGTTACTCTTTTATTAAAATTCATTTTTAAGTCTAGCAAATAGCAACCAAATTTAAGATACTTTTGGAAAATACTCGATCCCACTTGCAAAGTTAAACACCTTCATGAATTTTATTTTATCTTTTTGTCTTTCTGTCTTTTCTAGGGTGGCACCCATGGCATGCGGAGGTGCCCAGGCTAGGGGTCAAATCGGAGCTGTAGCCGCCGGCCTACACCACAGCTCACGGCAACACTGGATCCCTAACCCACCAAGCGAGGCCAAGGATCGAACCCACAACCTCATGGTTCCTAATCAGATTCGTTAACCACTAAGCCACGATGGGAACTCCCCCTCATGAAATTTAAAGTACATTTAAAATCCTTAGTATACTGGGAGCTCCCTTTGTGGCTCAGCAGTTAACGAACCTGACTAGGGTCCATGAGGATTCGGGTTCGATCCCTGGCGTCATTCAGTGGGTTGGGGATCCGGCCGCTGTCGTGAGCTGTGGTGTAGGTCAAAGACGTGGCTCGGAGCCTGTGTTGCTGTGGCTGTGGCCGGCAGCTGTAGCTCTGATATGACCCCTAGCCTGGGAACTTCCATGTGCCGTGGGTGTGGCCCTAAAGAGGAAAAAAAAAACAAACAAAAAAACCCAGAAAAACAAAAAAAAACCTCTTAATGTACTGCACACAGTTCCCTTTTTAATAACGTCAATTGTCTCAATTAACAAACACATTCCCAAATATACAAATAACTTTAAAATCGAGTAAGTTAAACTTACAGTGAAACTTCAGTTCTCTTAAAATATTTCAATGCCACGTAAAATGAGCTTTTAACTAAAATCACAAGTTTGGTGCATTACCCAATGAGATGTTTTACAGTGGTTTCCAAAAGTCAGAAACTCTTTGAAACTACAAATGCATAAAAATACCACCTGTGCCTGGATTCCTTCTTTCCCCCAAATAGGAATTCTATCGTTTTAATTCTCTTAAAAGTCTGTACTTTTCCCACATCCTCCTGGAGCAGAGAACTTCATTCCATTACAGATGGTAATTAGCATCCCATGATCAAGCCTGCATACATTCCCACGATTCGGGCTGGCCCCTGGCTAGATTCTTGTCAGTGACCCTAATGAGACGCTTGAGGCCTGTATATGATGCTGTGTCCAGGATGCTATGCTTCCCGGGAGGTCCTCTCGAGACCCCAACCCTCCACTTAAAGTGGTACCCATTACTGAGTCTTCCATGTACCATGGACAAGGACGCTTGTAGGACTGGCAGCTGGATCCTTGATTGAATTTTGCTTGTCTGTGGTTCTCAAAACATGTACTTTCCTCTCTCTCTTGCTCCAAAGACCTTTGCACTTGAGGAATCCTAAGATATGTAAATACCCCTTTATCTGCTAATAAGATCTTTGGAATCCATGGAATCTTTCCAGAGACTTTGATCAGATTGGGTTCAGATTTTAGGGCAAACTTGCTTCATAGGGTGGCGGTGTTTTCTTCCCCAGAGGCACATCGGGGCTTTGGTGTCTTCTTATGATTTCAACAGGAACACATACTTATTTGGATATTCTGAATTATATTCAGTTTTGGACAGCTCACATGACTTTATCTCAGCTGTGGTCACCGAATTTGAGGTCATTATCTTGACAGGAAGGTGTCACGTACATGACTAGCAAGCTAACTCTTTATTCATTCAACAAATATGTGTTGATTTCTTGCTCTTTGCAGATAGACATCGGCGAATATAACCTGCTCTTTTCCTTCTGTTGCTTCTTGCCTAGGGTGGCTCAACCTCAGTACAATGGACCTTTGGGGACTCGGTAAATCTGGGGTCCTCTGCAGCCTACAATGTATGGTCTCTACCCACCTTACCCTCAGTCTTGACAGTCAAAACATATCTCCATGGAGTTCCCACTGTGGCACAAGGGGTTCAGGATCCATTGCTGCCTCTGTGGCAGTGCCAGTTCCATCCTCGGCCCGGTGCAGTGGGTTAAGGATCCAGGGTGGCCTAGGTCACATCTGCAGCTCGAATTCAATCCCCAGCCTAGGAACTTCCATATGCCTCCAGTGTGGGAGAAGAAAAAAAACTCTCCAAATATTGCCAGATGTCCACAGGAGGCCAAATTGCCCCTGTTGAAGTATGTGGAAATCATAACAGGATCTCTCTGTGGTTTTTTGCTTTTGTTTTTTTCGTCTTTTTGCCTTTTTCTAGGGCCGCTCCCTCGGCATATGGAGGTTCCCAGGCTAGGGGTCCAATCGGAGCTACAGCCGCCGGCCTACACCACAGCCACAGCAACTCGGGATCCGAGCCGCGTCTGCAACCTACCCCACAGCTCACGGCAACACCAGATCCTTAACCCACTAAGCAAGGCCCGGGATCGAACCTGCAACCTCATGGTTCCTCGTCGGATTCGTTAACCACTGTGCCACAACGGGAACTCCTTTTGCTTTTTGTTTTTATTGTTTCTTTTTTGGCCGACCAGCAGCATATGGAGTTCCCAGGCCAGGGACCAGATTTGACCACTGTTTCGACCTACACCGCAGCTGCGGCAATGCCAGATCCTTAATTTACGATGCCAGGCCAGGAATTGAACCTGTGTCCCAGTGCTCCCAAGACGCCACCTATCCCGTTGCACCACAGCAGGACCTCTGGGATCTCTCTGTTTTAAATAATAATAATAAAAAAAATGTTGGTAAATGTCAATCTGAGATACCTGGTGTGAATGAATCCCATGTCGTAGGCAGAAGGACGTCCCCGCCCAAGGATGTCCAAATGCGACCCAATCCCACAGATCTATGTCCCCTTACACACATGTTACTTTACACGGCAAATGAACTTGGCAGGTGTGATTAAATTAAGGCTCTTGAGAAGAATATTCTGGATTATTCCGGTGAGCCCAGTGTAATCAGACAGGTCCTCTTATGAGGAAAGCAGGAGCCAGAGTCAGGGAAGAAGAGGTAAGAGGTAAGCTGAGCGTGGGGGAGGGACACGAATGCTGGAAGGGGCCACAAATCAAGGAATTCAGGTGTTCTCTAGATACAGGTACAGATGAAGACTCTCCCCTTGAGGAGTTCCCGTCGTGGCTCAGTGGCTAAAGACCTAGCATCCATGAGGCCTCAGGTTCGATCCCTGGTCTCGCTCAGTGGGTTAAGGATCTGGCATTGCTGTGAGCTGAGGTGTAGGTCCCAGATGAAGCGTGGATCCTGTGTCGCTGTGGCTGTGGTGAAGGTCAGCAGCTACAGCTCCAATTGGACCCCTAACCTGGGAACCTCCATATGCCGCAGGTGCGGCCCTAAAAAGACAAAAGACAAAAAAAAAAAAAAAAAAAAAGAATCTACCCTCGAGCCTGCAGAAGGAATACAGCCCTGCTGAAGCCTTAATTCTGTCATAGTAAGACTCATTTTGGACCTCCAGTAAATTTCTGTTCTGTCTTTTTTTCTTGTCTTTTTTTTGTCGCTGGGGCACATGGAGGTCCCGAGCCAGGAATCAGATCTGAGCCACAGTTGCCATCTAAGCCACAGCTGCGGCAATGCCGGATCCTTAACCTGCTCTGGCGGGTGGGGGATTGAACCTGAGTCCCAGAGCTCCCAAGATGCCGCCAATCTCGTTGCACCGCAGCAGGAAGTCCAGATTTCTGTTCTCTTAAGTCACCATGTTTGTGGTACATTGTTACAGGAGCTACAGGAAACCAATCTAACATCCAAAATTCAGATTCTATCCACTCAGCTGTTTTTTGTGGAATTCCAGTGGAATTTTTAAACCTGTACAGATTATATAATTTCTTTTTTTTTCTTTTTTTGTCCAGCTGCACCCTCAGTATTTGGAAGTTCCTAGGCTAGGGGTCGAATCACAGCTGCAGCTGCTGGCCTACACCACAGCCACGGCAATGCGGGATTCTTAATCCACTGTGCGAGGCCAGGGATAGAACCTGTGCCCTCATGGACACTAGTCGGGTTCGTTACCACTGAGCCACCATGGGAACTCCCAGACTATATAATTTCTATAACGAACAGCCATGACCCATCACCAACTTCAACAATTATCATTTTATGATGACATTGTCTCAAATCCACTCACTCCCACTCTCCAACACCCTCTTATTTTAAAGCAAATCTTAGATATATCACATTTCCAGTAATTATTTCCAAATGCAATTCTAAAACATATGGACTATTTCCAAAAATAACTGAAATACTATTATCCATTCTAAATCTAAAAAAATATTGCGTTTGGAGTTCCCGACATGGCTCAGCGGAAATGAATCTGACTCGTATCCATGAGGACGCAGGTTTGATCCCTGGCCTTGCTCAGTGGGTTAAGGACCCAGTGTTGCCATGAGCTGTGGTGTAGGTCGCAGATGCAGCTTGGATCCCAAGTTGCTATGGCTGTGGTGTAGGCCGGCAGCTGTAGCTCTGATTCAACCCCTAGCCTGGAAAACTCCATATGCCATGGGTACGGCCCTAAAAAGACCAAAAAATATATCGGGGTTAGTAGATACAAACTATTACGTTTAGAACAAATAAGCAAAGAGGCCCTACTGTTTAGCACAGGGAACTATATCCAGTCTCTTGGGATAAAACATGACAGAAGAGGAGTTCCCGTCGTGGCGCAGTGGTTAACGAATCCGACTAGGAACCATGAGGTTGCGGGTTCGGTCCCTGCCCTTGCTCAGTGGGTTAACGATCCGGCGTTGCCGTGAGCTGTGGTGTAGGTTGCAGACGCGGCTCGGATCCTGCGTTGCTGTGGCTCTGGCGTAGGCTGGTGGCTACAGCTCCGATTCGACCCCTAGCCTGGGAACCTCCATATGCCGCGGGAGCGGCCCAAGAAATAGCAACAACAACAACAACAAAAAAAAAAAACATGACAGAAGATAATAAAAGAAAGGGAATGTGTATATATATATGACTGGGTCGCTTTGCTGTACAGCAGAAATTGGCACAACATTATAAATCAACTATATTTTAATTTAAAAAAGCTTAAAAATAATAATTCCTTAATATCACCTATCAGAGAAAGTGTGCGTTTCCAGTTGCCTCATAAATATCACAGATTTTTTTTTCCAGGTGGTTTGTATGAATCAAGATTTAAACACAGCTCACACCATGCTACTGGTTTCTATGTCTCTTTAGTCTTGTTTTGTTTTGTTTTGTTTTTTCTTTCATCTGCAGGCTCCCTTCCCAGCTCAATTTTTTTTCCCCCTTAGAGTTTATTTCTTGATGAAACAAGGTCACTTGTTGGGTATCAGCTGGGATTTTGCTGATAGCATTCCCGAGATGTTAACTATTCCTCTGATGTCTGTATTTTGTGGAAACAGGTAATCAGATCCACAGGCTTTGATCCTACATAGGTCTGACTTCTCGGCAAGACTGCGTCATAGGTGGTGTGTTCTTCTGAGAACAACATCAGATCTAGCTGCCTATCTTTTTATGATCTTAGCAGCCAATGAAGCTCAGCGCCAATATCCAGTCAATCTGCAGGGGAAAGGGCTTCACTCTAATTCTAATTCCATCACCCCGTCTCCAGGCATAGCTGGAATGTTTCCATGTAGAGACGCTTCTCGCATCTCCAGGTTGGAGACCCAGTGGTCCAAGCTACACCTGAACTTTGGGCAGCACGTGGTAAAACTGGACACTCCCGGTCTACACTAGACGTCAGCCATTATTGTTTATGGAGTCAAGCGTGTCATACCTGGGGCTCCTGGATTTGGTGGCACTTCTGGGGGATGTCATGGCAGGCTTCTGTTTTCTGGGGTTTCCTGGCACCGATCAGGACTCTGTGGACAGCTTCCATAGATTCCAGTCGGCCCTGAAACAGCAGCAGAGGCTGGGGACAAGGTTCCAGGTGTGTTAGCTTCCCAGGCCCACCGTCAACAAAGTGCCACAGACTGAGTGGCTGAAAACAATAGAAATTTATTCTCTCTCAGTTCTGGAGGCTAGACGTCTGCCCTCAAGGTGCCAGCGGGGCCACACTTCCGTTGACGGCTCTAGAGAAGGATCCTCCTAGCTCCTGGTGTTGCGGCCCATCTGTGTTGTTCAATGGCTTGGGACACATTGCTCCAGTCTCTGGCTCTTTCGTCACCCAGCCTGTGTGTGTTTTCTTCTAAGGACACCAATCAGCTTGGGTTACGGGTCCACCCGACATCAGTATGACTATTTCCAAATAGAGTCACAAGTACAAGGGAGAGGACTTGAACTTGAACATTACCTTTTAGGGGACATCGTTCAACCCACGATGGCAGGGATCTCAGGGCCTGGGAGCGGTGGATGTTCATCCTGCCAGCAGGGTCATGCTGACCTTGGGGAGGTCGCTGGGCTGGCCGACAAGTCCTGGGGCTCAAGTGGTCTGACTTGGGGGAACACAGCCTCTTTCCTCCAAAGGATCGTCTGTGCTGTCGCTGAGAATTGCTGTCCTTTCAGAATGTTTAAAGGGCACAGTGACTAGACGTCAAAGGTATACACAGAGCCCTCTTCTCCGAAGGGGTCGTGCTTCTTGGGAGGGTCTACCACCGCCATCCTGAAATTATTATTTTTTAATTTTTTTTAATTTAATTTAATTTAATTTTTTTTTTGTCTTTTTCCCATTTCTAGGGCCACTCCGGTGGCATATGGAGGTTCCCAGGCTAGGGGTCAAATCGGAGCTGTAGCCACCAGCCTACACCAGAGCCACAGCCACGCGGAATCCGAACCGTGTCTGCAACCCCCACTGCAGCTCACGGCAACGCCGGATCCTTAACCCACTGAGCAAGGCCAGGGATCGAACCCGCACCCTCATGATTCCTAGTCGGATTCGTTAACCACTGAGCCACGACGGGAACTCCAGAAATTATTATTTTTTTACACAAGGGGTCTACTATGGCCTGATGGTTGAGTGCCCTGCCCCCACGCTCATACACTGAAATCCTAACCCCCAATGTGATAGCATGGGGACGTGAGGCCTTTGGGAGTGGCTCAAGTCATGATACTGGAGCTGCATGAATGTGATCAATGTTTGTTTCAAAAGAGACCACGCAGAGCTCCCACACCCCTTCTGCCACCTGACGACACAATGAAAAGTCTGCACCCAGAAGGGGACCCTCGCCGGACCACCCCGGCACCCTGATCATGGACTTCCCAGCCTCCAGAACTGTGAGAAACAAATGCTTGTTGCTTATAAGCCATTCTGTCTGTGGTACTTTGCAAAAGCAGTCTGCAGGAACTAAAACCGGATCCCACCTTTTCATTTGGCCCTGCAAAATGTAGACCCCAAATGCTGTAGCCAGTCCTGGGAAGGGATATCAGGCAGAGGAGAGGCAGAGGAAACAGGTAAACAGCAAATGCTGCTGACACGTGGTTCACTCGGGGCTGGCTTTTTGCCAATTTCTTCTACTTTTTTTTTTTTGTAGGGCTGCACCCGAGGCGCATGGAATTTCCCAAGCTAGGGGTCAAATCATAGCTGCTGGCCTACACCACAGCCACAGCAATGCTGGATCTGAGCAGTGTCTGCGACCTACACCACAGCTCATGGCAACACGGGATCCTTAACTCACTGAGACCAAGGCCAGGGATCAAACCTGCGTCCTCATGGATGCTAGTCAGATTTGCTTCCACTGAGCCACAACGGGAACTCCTATTTCTACTTCTGTGCCGGGTAAGCCAGGCTGAACTTCATGGAGAGAGAGCCTAAAGTTGAATGACAAACAAATCCAGATTGTTTTTTGTTTTGGTTTCCTTGTCGTGCCGTGGCATTTGGAAGTTCTCGGGCCTGGGATTGAACCTGTGCCACAGCAGTGACCATGCTGGATCCTTAACCCACTGAGCCACTGGGGAACTCCCAAATCTGCATTGTTGAACACGCTTATCATGCAGAGGAAGTGCGAGTGAGGCAGAGATCACACTTCCGCTCAGTGACTGGAGCAGCGCTTGGTACCTCTTCAGTGATAAAGAAACCCCTATCCATGATGAAGTTGAGTAAGGAAAAAACTATCCAGATGGCTCTTTGAATCAATATTGCAAAACCATTTTTTTTAGATGCTCACACCCCCGCACCATCCCCCTCCATGTGTGTAATGGGTCTGTGCTGCCCATTTCAGTGAGTTCCCCCGAGAGGCTGCTGCTGCTGGTCCATGAGCTTCCAGACTTGTAGAAACAGGAGTTCCCATTGTGGCTCAGCAGGATAAGAACCCGACTAGGATCCATGAGGATGCGGATTTGATCCCTGGCCTCGCTCAGTGGATTAAGGATCTGGCATTGCCATGAGCTGTGGCGTAGTTCACAGACACAGCTCAGATCTGATGTGGCTGTGGCTGTGGTGTAGGCCGACAGCTGTAGCTCTGATTTGACCCCTAGCCTGGGAACCTCCATACGCCATGGGGACGGTCGTAAAAAGACAAAAAAAAAAAAAAAAAGAATTGCAGAAACACAGAGCGACTGGCTACAAAGTCAGGAGGTGTAGAGGGGGAGTTTGTGTGTCAACCTGACTGGACCACAGGGTGCCCAGATGTTTGGTCAAACGTTCTGGGTGTGTCTGTGTGGGTGCTTCTGGCTGACAGGAACATCTGAATCAGTAGACAGAGGAAAGCAGTTGTGGGTGGGCCTCATCCATTTCATCAAAGGTCGGAATAAAACAGAAAAGACTGACTCTCCTGTGAGTCAATGTGTAAGGGGGGACTCCTCCCGCCCAACTGACCGAGCTGGGTCATCTTTTTTTTTTTTTTTTTTTTTTTGGTCTTTTTTAGGGCTGCTCCTTTGCCATATGGAGGTTCTCAGGCTAGAGGTCTAATTGGAGCTGTAGCCACTGGCCTACAACAGAGCAACAGCGACTCGGGATCCGAGCCGCGTCTGCGACCCACACCACAGCTCACGGCAACGCCAGATCCTTAACCCACTGAGCAAGGCCAGGGATCGAACCCACAACCTCATGGTTCCTAGTTGGATTCGTTAACCACTGAGCCACGACGGGAACTCCCATCCGTTTTTTTTCCTGCCTTTGGACTCAAAGTGAAACCCCAGCTGTTCGGGGGTCTCCAGGCTGCCGGCCTTGGACCAAAACTATGCAATTGGCTCTGCTGGGTTTCCAGTTTGCTGACTGCAGAACTCGGGAGTCGTCAGCCTCCGTAATCACTTGAGCCATTTCCTTACAGTGAGTCTCTTTTTGTAGGTAGCCTATTGGTTCTGTTTTGCTGGAGAATCTTTTTTTTTTTTTTTTTTTTGGCTTTTTAGGGCTACACCTGAGGCATATGGAGGTTCCCAGGCTAGGGATTGAATTGGAACTACAGCTGCTGGCCTACGCCACAGCCACAGCAATGCAGGATCCAAGCCACATATGCGACCTACACCACAGCTCACGGCAATGCCGGATCCTTAACCCACTGAGCGAGGCCAGAGATAGAGCCGCAAACCTCATGGTTCCTAGTTGGATTCATTTCTGATGTGCCACGACGGGAGCTCCTGGAGAATCCTGACTAATAGAGAGGTCAGATGGAATAGCTGAGGTTTTTTGTTTTGTTTTGTTTTGTTTTCTTTTTGATTTTTTCTTTTTGGCTGCACCCACAGCATAGGGAGCTTTCCAGGCCAGGGATCGAATCCGAACAGCAGCTGCCACTTTCGCAACAGCTGTGGCAACACCAGATTCTTAAGCTGCCATGCCACACTGGGAACTCCTAGGTAGCCGAGCTTTGAGCTCAGGGCTAATGCTTTTTAGCAATAGCCAGATCACATCGAGTTAATTACTTACAGCCTCTGGGCCTTGATTTCCCCACAATAAAGCCTAAGGAGGAGATCCTGTCGTGGCACACAGTGGAGACGAATCCGACTAGAAACCATGAAGTTGCCGGTTCGATCCCTGGCCTTGCTCAGTGGGTTGGGGATCCGGCATTGCTGTGAGCTGTGGTGTAGGTCACAAACGTGGCTCGGATCTGACGTTGCTGTGACTGTGGCGTAGGCTGGCGGCTGCAGCTCCAATTAGACCCCTCGCCTGGGAACCTCCATGTGCTGAGGGTGCGGCACTAAAAAGACCAAAAAAAGAAAAGAAAAGAAAAAGAAAAAAACGCCTAGGGAGGAGAAATGTTATCATCAACTGCACACATATTATAGAGCTTCTCCACTTTAGCATTAGTTTCAACATTTGAGGTGGGTGATTCTCTTGGGGTGGGGGTGGGGCCCTGTCCTATGCCCTGTAGGATGTTGAGCAGCAGCCCTGGCTTCTACCCCCTAGATGCCAGTAGCACCCTTCCATCCAGTTGTGACAACCACAAATGTCTCCAGATTGTGCCAAACATCCCCTGGGAGCCACACTCGCTCCCGGGTGAGAATCACTGATACAGACCAAAGGTCTTGGGGTTGTTGTTCCAGGATCTAACGATGTTACCCGCCTTGCAATACTGTTCTCGTCCTGTTACAAAAGAGACTGATTTTTTAAATTTTTTGTGGCACCCATGGCATGTGGAAGTTCCCCGAGGCCAGGGACTGAACTCACACCTCAGCAGCGATCTGAGCCGCTACAGAGACAGTGGCGGATCCTTCACCTGCTGTGCCACGGTGGGAACTCCGAGACTAATTTATAACTCTGGGGTCATCCAGTGAAAAAAAAAATCTTTAATAACCCAGAGCCTGCTCTTTTCTATGTCAGATAAATCTGCCTTCTTGTTTCTGTTAAGCCTGAGACTTCCAAGCTGCTGTGCTTGGCTCATCAAGCTGGGGTCTGCAGTTTAAGAATCTGTTTTTCCAAATACCCAGGGGAGCAGAGTCGTAATCCTAAACAGGAGAAAACCCAGCCAGGAGTTAGCAGCGTGTAGTATGCTGGCTCACGGCAGCCGTGTCTTCCGAAAATTATGGTTTGCCTGGAATACATTTCCATTTGGACTGTTGACATTTTGTGAAAGGTAACCCACGGATTGGGAAGGAAAAGAAGTAAAAATATAGCCTTGGGAGGAGAGACCTGGAGAGGAAGGAAGTCAGTGACAAGTGTTCTAAGTTTGGGAGAGAAATTGGTCTCACTTTTTTTTTTTTTTTTTTTTCCCTCAAACCTGATGGTTAATAACCCAGGTACGAACGGAGTCTGCCTACAACTTGACAGCCATGAACCGATTCCAAGGACACTGCTATGTGCTGAGAAGCCAACATACGGCAGAAGAAAGCACTAAAAGGACCAAGCAGACTGCCTGGTTTATCCATGCAGCGGATTCTTACGGAGGAACACTCTGCATCTCTTTGGGGTGGAAGAATCGGAAATGAGAGAAACCTCGTCTCCAAACTGCACAAAGCTACCCCAATCAAGGAAGTTCCCGTTGCAGAAAGGCGCTCCCAGGCGCCCGTCTGCACTCAACCTCTAAACAAGGGCTTTTCCGATCCCCAGTCAAATAAGTGTCTAAAGCTGAAGACAAAGCCCTGAAATAAAACCTCAGGGAATCGTCCCACCCCGCCCCTTCCCGTTCCTGAGCCTGGGAAGAGGTCTCTGGTTAGAGAACTCGGCCCTTCGCTCTTCCTTTGCAAGCAGCGGCCAGGAATTAGCCAGAACTCCACACCTAATCTCCTGCACAGTGTGTGGATTTGCATTATTTAAATATATGGGGAAGCGCCCATAATTGAGTAACTACTCCAGCATGTAAAGAATGCCAAACAATGAGCCATTTCTTCTTCAGACCCACTCTGGCCAGTTTCCGTTTTCCTCTTAGCACATTGTGTAGAATTACTCAGTGTGTCACTTCCTAGAACACGCGATTGTTTATACAAGTAAGCAAGACTTCTCTGGCAGTATTTATTTCTCTCAGTTTAGACATGGTGATTGCAGCCTTCACGGTGCTCCCTTTTCCAGAAGCTTCTCCTGGATTCACTGTGGACAGAGGCAATTTCGTGCCTTCCTTTATATAATTCAAGGTTATCCCCTGGGAAGAGGGGCGGGAAGCGAAGGTGGACTCTAAAATCAGAGAGTGAAAAAGCTTCAGATTCTGTGCTAGCGTGTCTGGCCTGCGAGGAGTGAGCTGGATTTGCTCCTTCACAAGCATTTTAAAGAAAATATCCTGCAAGCTCTGCTGGAGGGCATTTGAACCGTTTGGGAGAGGGATTTTCCCAGAGGGTCTGCTAGGAGAACAAGTATTTGCATCTCGAGTGCTCCAGAGCCTAAGTGGATTTTTCCTGAGCTGTTTTTCCATCAGAAATCTCGGTGGGAGGAGAGGTCACTACAATGTTTGTACTTTTGTTGTGGGCAAGGCTGTGGTTTTAATATGGAGGCAATAAAGAATGCAGAATTGTGCATTCAGCTCAGACTAAAGGCTCCTCTCCCTGCAGTGTTTTGTGTGTGCCTGTGTTTTTCAGTCCAAGATGGAAAGCCCCGCTTGACTGTAAGAAAGACGCCTTATTCTCCCCAACAATTAACACACACACACACACACACACACACACACACACACACACGCACGCACAAGACTTTATGGCAAAGCTGGGGCCCAAGAGTCCCTTCGTTCCCCACCAACTTCTCTTGCATCTCAACTCCTTGCACAGGTCTTTTGGGACAATCAGCTGTTGCCTGGGGCACATATTACAAGTCAAAAAGGACCGATGGAGCAATAAACAGAGCTCGGTCGTTCCAAGATCTGGCTTCTTCCTTTCGCTGGCTGATTTTAGGAAGACAAATGCAATGGGCCTACTTCATTCCTCTGAGTCAGAGAGGTCCAGGGGCCATGGGTGGGCATGCGGATAAAGCTTTTCCAGGATTTCCTGCTGTGGTGCAGTGGCTTAAGAATCCGATTTCAGCAGCTCAGGTTGCAGTGGAGGCTCAGGTTCCATCCCCAGCGTGGCCCAGTGGATTAAAGGATCTGGCATTGCTGCACCTGAGGTGTAGGCTGGCAGCTGCAGCTCTGATTCGACCTCTAGCTCGGGAACGTCCATATGCCACAGGTGTGGCCATAAAAAGAAAAAAAAAAAGAGCAATTCCCGTCATGGCACAGAGGAAACGCATCTGACTAGGAACCATGAGGTTGTGGGTTCGATCCCTGGCCTTGCTCAGTGGGTTGAGGATCCAGTGTTGCCGTGAGGTGTGGTGTAGGCCACAGACATGGCTCGGATCTGGTGTTCCTGTGGCTGCGGCGTAGGCTGGCAGCTGTAGCTCCAGTTTGACCCCTAGCCTGGGAACCTCCATATGCTGCGGGTGTGGCCCTAACAAGCAAAAAAAAAAAAAAGCTTTTCCAGTGAGGGGCTCCAGTTGATCACCACTGGCATGCCAGGTGACACTCCTTCTCAATTCTCCTCCATCAATGTGCGAAAGAAGTTAAGAATACCTGTAGGTAGTGTTATGATTGCTATTTGCTCAGTGCTTGGAAGAACCAGCAGAGCAGACTCTCTTGGGTCAGGCTCCCTGGAAGCAGTGCCTGAGGTGGGCACTGGGAGTGTGCTGACTGATGCAGGTATGGGAGGCAGGCTAGAGCAGGGGAGGAACTGGCAGAGCCATGGCAGCCTCTGGGGAGCTGCGGAGGGTGAGCTACACTAGAGTTTGTCCCACCCAAGTCAAGGGGGCTGGGCTGTCCTACGGCAGTAGTCCCTGGGGGCTGGGCATAATCCCTCAGACATCTGTCAGCCAAGGGTCACCCACTAAGAGGGTGTGCGCCCCAGCCAAGAAGATCTGGGTGGGGCACCCCATCTGCCAGCAAATCAAGAATTTGGTGAATGCAGCTCCACGTGTCAGGGAGCAGGGGCTAAGGACTTGGGAATCGAAAGACCTGAGCCTCATTTTCCTCACCCAAGCTGTCCTCCTTTCCGTCCCACAAGGCCTTCTCTGAGCTCCCAGTTTGAAGCCGGCGCCCTAGCTTCATTTGCAGACAAGTGACAGTGATAAGCGCTTACTTCTTTGCTCCGTCCCCGACTTAGCGGGTAGAGGGTACACAGATTCTTTCCTGTTCTCTGCAGCATCCCAAAGCCCAGCACGACCCCAGCACATAGTTGGTCTGCAGCACATAGTCACTGCCAGTCTGATGTACACGAGATCTCGTCAGGGAAAGGCCGGTCAACATTGCCTCTTAGCTCTTCTTTGGGTGTAGCTCCCACCGCCCCTTTATCTGATACATTTTCATCTTGCCTTTCCTTTTGTGATTCCTTTGATGTGTGTGGGTGTTCTCTTTCTGCAGAGGTTGGCTTCGCTCCAATGCACTGCAGCCCCATTCAGGGTAATTTCGAGGGATAGCGCCCAGATTTGTGAAATTCTGAAACAAACTTGATACCTGGGAGGGCGGGCGGGAATGCAGCTTCAGCTGGGCCATGTTGGGTGGCAAGGTGACTGAATGCAGGGTAGACAGGGAGAGAGGGACAGGCAGTGGCAGCCCCCTTGGTAATAAATCACACCAACCAGAAGGAAAGATGTCAGGGCCAGGATACGCAGCACTTGGGTATTCTCTGAAACGGGCCAAATCACAAAGTATTGGCTCTTTTGATATTCTACCTCCCTTTTCCTTGGACATCGACTGTCCATGTTTAAAAGGATTCTAGTGAGGAGTTCCCATCGTGGCACAGTGGTTAATGAATCCAACTAGGAACCATGAGGTTGCGGGTTCGATCCCTGCCCTTGCTCAGTGGGTTAAGGATCTGGCGTTGGCGTGAGCTGTGGTGTCGTTTGCAGACGCGGCTTGGATCCCGCGTTGCTGTGGCTGTGGTATAGGCCGGCGGCTACAGTTCAGATTCGACCCCTACCCTGGGAACCCCTATATGCCGAGGGAGCGGCCCTAGAAAAGGCAAAAAGACGAAATAAATAAATAAAAGGACTCTAGTGGTGGACTTTCCGGCATATGACATTCGGACGGGGACAGGTTCTTGGGGAGCAAGGAAGTTTCTGTATTTTGCTGGGAGGAGGGGAGGAAAGGCCTCGCTCAGATACGTCCCAATTACAGTCTTGATGCCTTCACATTCTTCTTTTTAAAAACAATTTCCCCCTTTATAAAAGTAATGGTACCGTTTTAACAACTTAGCAGGTAAATACTGAAAAAAATCATCCCACTGAAGGAATGCAAAGTACTGCGAGCCTTTTGGGAGGTTTTGCCCTGGTCTCTTCCCCAACGTAGCTAGACGTGGATTGCTGCGGATTGCTGTCTGGGTTTTTATTAGATATTTTTGTATCGCTGTAGGAGTGCTTTAAAACCTCCCTGATGCTTGCCTGCATTTCCTGGCATTGTCTTGTGGCCGGGGACCTGGAGCACTACGTAGCTGGGGGATCTGAAGCAAGAGAGAACCCCATCTTTGGACTTCAGTTTCTCCAGCTATGAGCTGTGAGTGGAACATAAACTACCAGTTCCCACAGAGGTTTCATGTTTTAGGAGTCGAGCTGGCTTTCTTCCAAGCAGTGGCCTACTTGGGTCTCCACTCGAACTATTGGATCCTCCTAACTGGAAGACGGAAGGGCTCAGGGCAGGTCAGGGGGCCTGGCCCAGAGTATGGACTTGGGATCAGCCCTGCTGGGGCTCTCGTGGAAGGGACGAAAAGTGGCCACCTGCCCAACTCCCCACTTCCAGGTGCGTCCTCCAGTTGCTACCTAACAGGATTGGCCTTGGATTCCTCCTCCAGCTACCCAGCTACTGAGCTTCTTCGGTCTCCCCTCACGGGCCTGACCCACCCTCGGGGGTATTCGGGAGACCCAGGGCGCTGCTCCCTTCCACCACCAAGCGGGCAGAGGGGAGGACCCCAGACATCCAAGGCCTGAGTGTGGGTGCAGTGAGGTGACGTCCCTCTCCTGGGAAATCGGTTGGGCCCCAGGAGTCAGGCCCAGGGAGGCTGCGCCTGCAGCCCGGGTGCGGCGCCGTCCCCCTGGCTATCTTTCCTCTCCGCGGTGGCCTGGGGGCGGACGGACGCGGCGGCGCCCATCCTGGCCTCCGTGCGGTTTCCCGGCTAGGCCCAAGGAGGTGGTGGAGCGGGAGAGAAGAGGGAGGAGCGCGGGGAGCTGGAGGGGAAGATCGAGGAGCAGTGGGGTGGGCGGGGGTGGGAGGTAGGAGCAGCCGGCCGGGAAGGAGGAGGAGAAGCGGCGGGCGGGGGTGAGTCCGGGGTTGGGGGGGCGAGGAGCCGGGAGCCGACGAGCCCCCAAGGGAGACTGGAGGCAAAGCAGCCTAAGGAGAGTGAAGGGTTTGCAGCAAAAAGGGGGAGGAGCCGCCGCGGGAGAAGGGGTGGAGGGAGGGGCGAGGACCCGGGTAGGGGCGGGGCCTGCGTACGCCCCGCCCCCCGGCCGCGCCGAGGAACGAAGATGGCCGGGCGTGCCGCGGGAACCGAGGAGCTGCCGGCAGCAGCGGCGGCGGCGGCTCTGGGGCTGTGACTCCACGCGCGGCGGCAACCCGAGTGACCCAGGCAGCGCGGGCAGCGGAGCGCAGGGCTAGGTGGGCGGCGGGCGGCGGGCAGCGGGCGGGCGCCCGTGCGCGGGCGCCGGGCGGAGGATGCATCGGGCGCGGCGGGCGGCTCCCCGCGACCGCCCCCGCGCCCCGGGCGCCGGGCCTTAGTGCTGGCGGAGGAGGCGGCGCGCGTGGGGCGGCCGGGCGGCGGCGGGGCCCGAGCCGTCATGCCGTGGTTGAGCGGCGGCCGCCGGCGGCGGCGGGGACAGCCGCGCGAGGCCCCGCGGGAGCCGCCGCCGCCCGCGCAGTCCCCGCGGGAGCCACCGCCGTCCGCGACCCCCGCCGCGGCCCCCGCGCCCCCCGCGCCCTCCGCGCCGCCACCGCCGCGGGCCCGAGAGAGCGCCGAGCTGCCGTTGCCCGCCGGCTGGGAGGAGGCACGCGACTATGACGGCCGGGTCTTCTACATAGACCACAACACGCGCCAGACGTCGTGGATCGACCCCCGGGACCGGTAAGGGGGGCGCGGGCCCGGGCTAGTGTTGGGGCACCCCATTCCTTGGCCCAGGGAGAGGATCGAGGACACCGGGAGGCCTCTGGGTCTGGGCAAAGATCCGGGTGCCCCCTTCCCCGGGGCCCTGGACGAGGATCGAGGCGCCCCCTCTCCGGGCCTCGAGCCCCTGGAGCGCGGAGCCCTGGCCTCCTCCCGGCCTCCACTGCGGGGCGGACACTCTGACTTGGTTCCCTCACGTCACCCGCTGACCGACGCCTGGGAGCTGGGCGCCTGGAATTTCCTCTCCAGGGGCTGACGGATGGCCCTCTCTTCCTTTTTCCGCCGCGGCCTCGCCCATCCCTGCCGGGCCTCTGCGGCCCACCGCCCCGGGCTGTGGCCCCACAGGCGCCCCCCGGCCCCGCGGTGGCCAGATGAGCTGTCATCTTGGAGCTCAAACGTGCGCCCCAGCTCCGTGGTGTGGGTTCCTTGTCTGGCAGGCTCAGCCTAGTTTCCATTCGAAGACTCTGCCAGATGGGATGGGACACTTCAGGGATTCCCGGTTCTTTGGAGGAACCACCAAACTGGGTTGGTTACTCTTCAGCACCTTAGAAACAGAGTAAAAATTCTGATGGAAAAAGCCTTGTGTACTGCGGCCAGAGTGGACTCTGATTAGACCCATATGCTTTTGGAATAAATGGAAAACAAAAGTTGAATTTTCGCTTTCCTTTTTGTGCAAGATACGAGTAGAGCTTTCAAGTTGTCTTCTGATTCATGTAACTAAATCCTCCGGAGTGAAAAACCGATGCTTCTAAAATCGAACACCAGATTGCGATTAATTAAATTCGTGTAATGACGGTTTCCCTTAACTTTTTGTTCCATTGTCTGTTGGTTTCAGTGGTTCAGCTGCTCTTGGAGAGATGCGTTTTTTTTGTGCACTTGGAATTTTGTTGAAACTGAGCGTTTCCAGTGATTTTCTGATATCTTGTCCTCTCGGAGCAAGTTCGCTCCACGCTGGGCCTGAGTGCCAGAAAGGAAATACTGCGAGCTTCCCAGTGATTTTAAGACATGAAAAGGCCTAGTGTGGTGACATGCTCCTGTTTCCTCTTCCCTGCACAGGAAAGGCAGCGCTGCATGGCATTGGCGTTTGAAAATAAACTTTTGAGGAGGGAAGCCGAATTATTGTTTGAAGATTTCTCTGGGTTTGGATAGGGAAAACAAAGAAAGGCAAAAGGATCATGGTTCCCTAACAAAATTCTCTTTGAACATTGCAGACTTCTGGACTCGGAGACTTAGATGAGTTATAGCACAGTTTTTATGGCTTAGAAAGATGCTTAGTTATTTTGAAAATCAGGTGAGATCATATTATAATTTTAACCAAAGGCTCGAGCCACAGCTGTCTGATCAAGCCTCAGATGGTTCTGGAGTTGGTAGACCTGCTTGGAATGCGGCACCCTTTTATGCCGTATGTCTGCTAAAAATCCAAACAACTGGAAAATGACCCAATTAAAAATACTCTTTTGCTTAGGAAAGGCGAAGACTCATTTCATGAGGATAATATAAAACAGTTGGGGTTACGGTGGAGTGGGGACTCAGGCTGGAAAGCACACATGTAAGAATTTCCATTTTTAGCGGTCCCACCGGGGACCTAGGTGAGCAGGCCCTCCAGAAGACAGCTACCAGAATCTTCCTTTCCGGGCATTTCGTATGCATTTCCGCTGTGCCTCTTTCCAGAAATCTGTGTCGCTGAATGACACTTTCACGCTTTTCAGACATCGCCTATGTTACAGATTTTTAAAAAGTCCTGTTTCTCATGCTCAAAGTGTCGATTGAGTGGAACAAAAGTGGATATTTTCCTTTTTTTTTTTTTTTTTTGGTAAAGTAAAAACATGTGTACACTTTTATGAGACATTGTTTTTATAGCGAGTGAGAATTCAGCAGGGGACAGCTTGCACTTCGGCTCCCATAATACCTTGCCCGAAATATGTATGGAATGTTCAGCAAGCCACAAACATTTAAGTGGAGCCTACGGAAGGGTGTAAATGGTGTAATAGTCATTCTTCTTCTTCTTGCAAAACAGAGCCCTGCTGATTTTGATAGGTGACTGGTTATCCTGTAAAGTCCTAAGTGATTTTCACTATATGGGGAAAAACTGTGTGTGTCACAACACAGCCTTTTCTCCATGTGCATCTGACAGTGAAAACCCTTTTTTTTTGGCGTCGAGTTTGGCCCCCCCTCCCCCCCATCAGCAGACAGTACTCAAGACGTGAGGACTTTCCCTGGTTGTACGGCTATAAATACCATAACATTCCTTGCATTAATAATTCGATTTAACAAAAATGAGGGCTTTCCCCAAACAGCTTCCAAACAGAAACCTGACAAGAGAGGCAAATAAATAGGTTTTTAGGGGAAATGAACATACGGAGGAATAGATGAATGTCTTAGGCGAAAATTGTGACTTGACTGAGAACCTCGTTTCATATATAATTTTTTAAAACCGTAATAGCCTAAAATATGCTGCCGTGAGCCAGGTAACCAACCGAGGGCCGAGGGTTGTAAACAACCTCTTCCAGCATTTTAGAGTAATTCCATTCAATGCCGTGGTGAACATTTCATATTGCCAGCTCGGGACGTGTTTGGTGAATGGTTGTAGCTGTACTTTCTTTTTTGAGTGACAACCAAGAGGTTGCAAGCCTGAGGAACCATCTTTACAGATGTGGCTACAGATGTGTTAAAAAAAAAAAACAAAAACGCACAACCAAAACACCTCAGTGTTTTCAAAACAGAATTTCTTTCGTGTGATCATGAACCCACCTGCGGTTTAAATTCACTATCTCTGCGGATCAGAATTGTGCGTATGATTTTCCCAGTTCTGGGGTGGGAGTCATACCCAAAACTTTGTTAAAAAATACCAAGTTAATTTACCATTTCCGTGGCTGGTCGTTGCTAGCAGCGAATCGTGTGTGGTTTACATTAGTGGCACATGTGCCTTCTACATATATGAACTCGCAGATCAATGGTCACTTTATAAAAAGGTGGTTACCATGTAGGCGGGAAATACGGGAAGACCTTTTTTGCCGCTTTTGGAAACATTCGGTGCCTTCGACGGTTGTGTCTCTGTCTGCTTCTGGCGGGGTGGTGTTGACAGCCTCCTGTAGATGGACTGCGTGGTCGAACCTTCCTGTTCTGCTTCCGAGAGCTCAGTGGGGATTGTGCGTTGCTGGAAATGCCCACCTGGAGCAGAGTAAGAGGGGTGGGCCCCTTCACACTGGGGACCAAAGCAGAGCATAAATGGTCAGGATGCTGCTGGGAGGCCCCGATCCTGTCATGACAAAAGCTGTTAGGGAGCCACTTGTTCACGAGATGGGATTTGACCTGCGCCACGCGGAGGAATTCTGTGGTGTATTAAAAAAGTCCTTTGAACCATTGCTAGTGCTTTAAGGAGAAAACAATCCGTGGTTCTGGAATTTGCCATGTTGGAGCCCCACATGACAGGGCCCGCTGACATCACTGCTACCTTCTTGGAACCTAGGTTATTCAGTGTTAATTAATAGGAGGTTTCCTATATTTACCACCACAGAGTCTATTTTGGGATTTTGTAAACTTTCTGATAAACAGGTAATGATTTCTCCACTTTTCACTCTTTAAGATTATAGGTAGTGTTTGTAAAAACATGGGGGAGCGCCTGGCTTTTAAGGCCATAAGCTGTGGGCTTCTGTAAGACTCTTCCATTCAGATGATCAACACCCACTTCCTGGTTTATTCTTGGTCTAATATCTTTCTTTTCTTTTCTTTCTTTTTCTTTTTTCTTTTTTTTTTTTTTTTTTTAAGAAAAGTGAATGGAAAAGTCATTCATTTCCAAAAATAGCTCTCGGATGTTTAGAAATCTCTGTTTCCTTTTCTTCCCTTTCAGTCTGATTTTGGAAGTGGCAATTATGGGTTTCACCTTCTCTCGTAGGCACTGTTGTTGCAGAAACCCTTGGGTCAAGTGTCCTGTCAGAGGTCACCTGCTGGGCCCGGTGAGCTTCTTCTAGCCTGGGTCCTTTTGCTCACGGGCTGCCTTTCCAGTAAATCCAGGAAAATTAATCTGATAGAATAAAAGAAGAGCTAAATTCTTCGGAGTTCAGTTGTTCCCATTTACATCCAGTAAAATGAAGTGATATTTCTAGATTCCTGGCCTTCTGTGTGCTGGGATGGTAGATGGAGACCAAGTGTGTCTGGGAGATGGGAGACACACAAAACGGAGACTGTGATGGTTGCCAGGCCCCATTATCAGGCGGCGATGGCTTCTGAGAAAAGGAGGAGGGCTCACTAGAGCCTGGGGGTTCTTTATCGTCTTCCACCGTCTCCTTGGTCGAGGCCTTTCTAGTGCTTTCTCAGTGCTGGGGCGGGAAGCGGCAAGGTGAGAAAAGTGCTGCAGCTGCGGAAGTGCTGGGTGTGTTTGGTCCTTAGAGAGGGACCAGGTCAATTTGACTGACCCAGCGTCTTCGTGTATGGCAGGCCAGACTCGGGCAAGGCCTCGCATAGCTTGAACCCTACAGCTTTGGGGTTGGAAGAGTCAGGGCTGTCTCCCACAAACTCCTCATCCCATACTTGAGGGCCACAGCCAAGGGGTGCATCCCTGTTGGAAGGACAGGGACTTGAGCTGAGTCTGACCCTGATCCAGGGCTCTGTCGCCTGTGCCACCCAGCTGCCCAGCCCCTGCTTAGTTGTAAGCATACTCCCTCTGTTCATTCGCTCCTGCATTTACTCATTTGGGAGCTGTTGCCCAGCCTCTCCGTCTTAGGGTCTTTTCCAGGGTTCAGGATCCCAAGGGCGGAGCCCCAGCGGACAGGCCCTGCCTCTGGGAGGGCTCACACGTCCTTTCCCCTGCGGCCTCCCATGCTGTTCCTGCCTCCAGGGTCTCCCCGCTGGGATCCTTGGGTCTTAAGGGCACATGTGGGGTGCTTAGCATGTGCCAAGCAGTCTAGGCGCTTGCACGGGTGCTCGACCTGAAAGCCCACGACGACTGTGTGAGCTGTAGGGCAACAGGTGATGGAGCGGAGGCCCAGAGGGGGGCACTTAGTAACCTCGCTTCCCAGAGCCTGCGAGGAGCGGCTTCTTTCTGACTCCAGAGGTGAGCCCCGATCCACTGCTGAGGCCTGACTCTCCCCTGGCTAAGGAACTGCGTGCCCCTTGTACTGTGTTATGCCCACTGGCTCCTTTTATCTTGTGTTCCTTGTTGTTAGATATTTAACAGGACCCCCCCTCCCGCCCGCCCGCCCCCTCCCCCAGATGGAATAATGACCTTCCAAAGATGTCCACATCCTAGTTTCCAAAACCTATTAATGAGTTACCTTCCAGGCAAATGATATTTGTAGGTGGGATTAAGTTAAGAATCTTGAAATGAGGTGATCATCCTGGATTATCTCGGTGGGCCCAGTGTAATCACAGGAGTCCTTACAAGAGGGAAGCAGAGGGTTAGAGTCCGAGAAGGAGATGCGACAGCAGAAGCAGGCCTTGGAGTCATGTGACCCTGAGCCACAGAGTGCAGGCAGCCTCTTAGAAGCTGGGAGAGCCAAGGAAGTGGATTTTCCCTTCGAGCTTGCAGTTGGAACACGGCCCTGCCGACACCTTGATCTTGGCCACATGAAACTGATTTTTGACTGCCGTCCTCCAGAAGTGTGAGATCATAAATGTGGGTTGTTTTCCCACCACGTGGTTTGTGGTAGTTTGTTACAGCAGCAGTGGGAAACTAATACAGCCTCGATGCTGTTTTCCCAGAGGGGCTGGGAGCGTCTGGCGAGCTCGGTGTCTTTGGCAGCAGCCACACCAGTCCATGTCTGTTGGGTGCTCGGGGCGGGGCGGGGGGGGGGGGGGGACTGTGCTAAGCATTTTACACTTTCTGCCGGGCTCCTCACCACAGCCCTAGGAGTCCTGTTCCTGTGGATCGAGTCCGGAGTTTCACTCACGTTAGGCCCCAAGTCATATATATATATATTTGCATTTTTATTTTATTATTATTATTTATTATTTTAATACTTATTTCCCCAATACATTTTTTTTCTACTGTGCAGCATGGTGGCCCAGTCACACATTCTCTTTTTGCACAGTATCCTGCTCCATCATAAGTGACTAGGCATAGTTCCCAGTGCCACCCAGCAGGATCTCATGGCTCATCCATTCCGAAGGCAACAGACTGCATCTATGAACCCCGAGCTCCCCAGCCATCCCACTCCGTCCCCCTTCCCCTTGACAACCACAAGTCTGTTCTCCGAGTCCATGCTTTTCTCTTCTGTGGGCCCCAAGTCCTGTCTGATGAGCCAGCCAAGTAAGCGTGCGGGGCAGGGCGGATTTCTGAGAGAAGAGGCCACGTAGGAACGTGTCGGAGCTTTTCACGGATGCTGACGGCCCTGAGCCGGAGATATCCAGGGTACCAGGACTAGAGAAGTCAGGGACTCTGTCGGAGAAGCTGTGAAGGAAACAAGCCGCGCCCGGGACGCAGCCGATGCTTGAATTCAGGCCGAGGGTCGGCAGAGGAATCTTGCTGACTCACCAGAGGCCAACCTGGAGGCCACCTGTCAACCGCGCTCAGAAGCCGTCACGGTTGCCGCCCCCGTCGTCGTCGTTGTTGACCGTGCGCGCTCGGGGTCTTGGTGTCATCGGGGAGCATGTTGGGCCGCTCGGCGTCCTTTGTGGCTGAGAGGCCGTGTCCTCGAAGGTGTCCAACCCTGGCAGGTGCCCCTGTAGAGCAGGCTCTCGCGGCCCCACACTGTTAGCCCCTGGGGAGGGGCTCCGTCCGTGCTGTCGCGCTGCCTGCGTAGCGCAGGGGGTTTGGCCGCAGCCCTGGCCTCTACCTGGGGCCTGCCAGCCGCACAGCCCCCCAAGACACGACCCCCGAAGGTGTCTTCAGACGTGATCAGACGCCCGCTGGGGCGTCAGCCGGCCTGTTTGAGACCCGCTGATCTCCTTCTGTCCGCCCGGTTGCAATGACGCCTGTTGAGGAGCTGGATTTTCTCAAGTGGATGGGCAGTTCCCCAGGTGTTCCTCAGCAGAGGGTGAGACCACAGAGACCCGCTGTCTGTGTTTCCACGAAGAACGGGTGTTATACATGTTTTTGTGCAAATCCCTGCATTTACTAAGCATGCAACTAGGAATACCAGTACATGGAGCTTTGGGAAAGTAATATGAATGTATTCTTCAGTTGGTAGAATATTCTCCATCAACAGGTCGTGACTAAATGCCAAGTGTATATGTGTGTGCAGGGGACCAGAAGAAAATGAGTGTGTTAACACTTCACTGTTCCACAGCATGCCAGAGAGCCGGCCTGGCCTCCTGAGTGTGTGTGTGTGCGTGTGTGTGTAGATTTCAGGTTGCCTGAGACCTCCCTAGAGACATACCCATCCCCCCCAATCCCTTCTCTGGATGAAGGAGCCACCAGAGAAAGGTGCCCGTCTCTGGTGTGGGGAGCCCTCTGAGTGTATGGGTCAACTGGCTTTGTCCTGTTTTTAAAAATTGAAATAGACCTCATATACTGTAAAATGTACCATGTTATTTTATTTTATTTCAGTTTTTAGGGCCGCACTCGCGGCATATGGAAATTCCCAGGCTAGGGGTTGAATTGGAGCTGTCGCCGCTGGCCTGCACCACAGTCACGACAACGTGGGATCCAAGCCACGGCTGTGAGCTACACCACAGCTCATGGCAACGCCAGATCCCCGACCCACTGAACGAGGCCAGGGATCAAACCCGCATCCTTATGGATACTAGTCGGATTCGCTTCTGCTGTACCACAATGGGAACTCCAAAATGTACCGTTTTAAGTGCGCAGTTTAGTGGGGTTTTTTTTGGTACATTCACAAGCTTGTGCAACCGTCGCTACTATCTCATTCCAGAACATTGTCATTGCCTCAGAAAGAAACCCTGGGAGTTCCCACTGTGGCTCAGTGATAATGAACCCGACTAGTGTCCATGAGGATGTGAGTTCGATCCCTGGCCCTGCTCAGTGGGTTAAGGATCTGGCATTGCTGAGCTGTGGTGTAGGTCAAAGACTCGGCTCGGGCCTGGCCTGGCTATATGGCTGTGGCTATGGTGTAGGCCAGCAGCTGTAGCTCCAATTCGACCCCTAGCCTGGGAACTTGCATAGGCCACAAGTGCAGCCCCCCAAAAAAGAAAGAAAGAAACCCTGTACCCATGAACAGGTAATTCCTCATGTCCCCCTGCTCCTGGCAGCCATGAAGCTCTCCTCTGTCTCTGTAGATTTGTCGGTTCTGGACGTTTCATGTACTTGGAGTCACGCAGTCTGTGGCCTTCCATGTCTAGCTTATCTCACTCAACATCATGTTTTTGAGATGTGTTTGTGTTGCAGCCTGGAGCAGTGCTCCCTTCCCTTTCATCACCAAATACTGTTCCATGGTGTGGCTCCACTGAATTTTTTTTTTTTTTTTTTTTTTTTTGCCTTACCCATAGCATGCGGACGTTCCCGGGCCAGGGATCAAACCCGTGCTACAGTGCCATCTGTGCCACAGCTGCAGCAACGGTGGATCCTTAACCCTATGCGCCACAAGGGAACTTCCTCCACTGTGTTTTGGAAGCCGCCCTGAGGTGCCCTCCCTGTCCAGGTGTTCCCTGCAGAATATAGGAAGTAGCTATGTCTTTAATTCCATTATGTCAGCTCCCAACTATTTTACTCGAAGTAAAATGACCATGCATATATTTACAATGTCAAAATATAAACATGACCTCGTGTCCTCGGTGAGAAAAATGAGGTCTCGGGCTGGCCGTGATCAGCTGTTGTCTGTTCTTCGAACGCTGCTTGTTTTGGCTCCTTGATGCCTGGGAGCAGGCTTCTCCGCTAGGACTGTACACAGTCGAGCTGGCCGGGAGCTTCAGGAATCCTGGCACCTGGCACGTGGGCCAGGTAGCCCCGTGTTCTAAGCTGCTCTAAAGATTGCACTGTGCAGTTCGTTTGTGCCAGGGCTAGTGCGAAAGTGAGTCTGGAGATGGGAATCACCATTGAGAGACTTGGTGCATTTATGAGTTTTTCCCTGCAAACTGCACCAAACCCATTGTCGTCGTCGTCTGTCCAGTTTTGAAGAAGAAAGTGCTCTTGTCCTGTGCCCCAGCTGGCCAGACCTGCATTCGGGTCCTAGCTGTCGTTTAGCTGGCTGCACCTGCTTGTAACATCAGTTTATTGTGGCCCTCTCACATAAACTGGGGCCAGCGTGGGTGGTGGCCGGGGTTCAGGAGCGAGGGGGCTGCGTGCGGAGCCTGGGTCCCCAGCTACAAGGCAGCAGAAGTTGTTGGCATGTGGAGCGCAGCGCTGCATTGCAGCGAGGTTGGAAAGCCGCCAGTCTGGAGGACCGAGATGAGGAAGCCCTCAGTGGCCGTGGGTGTAGGATGGGTCCAGTGTGTGCCTTAAGAGAGAGGGGTCAGTGTCTCCGTTCACATTTGTTTGTAAGGACTTTGTGTTCCTCTTTGGGGGAGATAGTGGTGGGAACCATGAAGATAGAGTCAGGGGTGGCCAGTATGTCTTTTTATCCCTGTTGCTCTTTGAACTCTGTGGATTTATCAACTCTTCAGATAATTAAATGAAAAATTCCGCACAGAACAGGGTGCTGTAGGAGTTCCCTGGTGGCTCAGTGGGTTAAGGATCTGGGGTTATCACTACTGTGGCTCTGGTTGCTGCTGTGGTGCAGGTACAAAACAAACAAACAAAAAACCCCGGGTGCTATTATAGATAAAAATTTCAGAAGCCCTTCTCCTGCCTCTTCTCCCTTCCCCTCCCCCCCTTCCTTCCTCGACCTCTATCCCCTGGCAATTTCTATTCCCTAACTTGAGCCTAGAATACTTTCCTGTTTCTAATGATGATGTCACTACCCAATATAGTCAGCCAGTGTTGCTCTTCGGTGGATATTTTCAGTTCTGTCACTGCGCATTTGGAATTTCAGAATTGTGACACATGGCTTTCATGGCCTACTGCTTGGGAATTGCCCTTCCTGTCTTTTTTGAGGATTTTCTCCCGCCCCTTTTCCCTGGGTGTCCATTACTTTTTGGAAGCGTCAGTTACATGGGGACAGATGGACGCGTTGGGTGAAGTGCAAGAGGATTTGGAACGGGGGCGTTTCAGGCTTCCAGCCCAGGGCGACCGGCAGGGCCGAGGCCCGGCTCCCGTCTCCAGGATGGGGCCTGGCGTTCCGAGCGCAATTCAGGGACGGTCTGGCCGCAGCCAGCCGCGATGGCACCCTCTCTCCCGTTCCGCTTCCGTCCAGAAATGCCCCTCGCGCACAGGGGCCTGCTTCTCAGAGGAAACGTTCTGAAAGAGGGCATGACGCTGTCCTGACAGTAGGCCCTTCTGAGGCCTGGTGCTGCATTTATGAAGCTTAACGTGCTTCATGGGACTGATCACCCCATCACTGCAGCCAGAGGATCGGTGGCGTTGGTAAAACTGGATTCTTGGACATCCTGGTGACCAACAGCGCTGCCTGGTGGAGTTTTTCTCTGCACCCAGCTGTGCTTCTCTCCCGCAGACCCCACCATCCAGTCTCGGTTGGCGCGGTGCTGTGATGCACAGGCGTGCGTGGTGCTGATGGTCAGGCCCATGGGGAGCTCACGGAAGCGTTCTTGCCGCGTGAGAATGACCGCATGTAGAAATAGGCAGAACGCAAGAAAATGCCCGCTTGCCTCCCTCAGGCACCCGGCCTTACAACAGCTGGCCGTATGGCCTTCTGGTCCCTTCTCGATACCTCTCCCGAAGCATATGTGCAGAAGCCTGGACCTTCGTTTTGGAGGTTTATGGAAATGGGATCGTGCTCTCCCTCTCTTCTCTGTGCCTTGCCGTTTTCATTGAACGGTCTGCCTAGGTGCTCCTTCCACCATCAGAAGACGTGGATCCACCACCGTTCTTTTCAAAAAACATGTTTTTATGGAGGTAAAGTGAAATTCACTCAATGTAACTCCTTCTCAAAAAAAACATGGTGCCACCACGCCCTCTGTCCACTTCCAAGACATTTCCATCTCCCCCAAAAGAAGCCTGTGCTCATTAAGCCCTCACTCCCCGTTCTGCCTCCACCAGGGCTGGCAGCCACCAAACCACCCGTGTCCTCTCTGTCTCCGTGGATTCGCCTGGCCCGAGAAGTTCAGGGAGGTGGGATCAGGTTTATATATCTGTGTGTCTGTATACAGATGCCCTTTCGTGTTTGGCTTCTGCCACCTTGCCTGATGTTACTGAGGTTCATCCACGAAGTCGGGATCTGGTTTGGGGCTTCTGCTTTTGTTTTAGTGCCAAGGACACACATACCAGCACGTGATCCTAACTGAGGGCAGCCATGTGAACTCTGCACATGGGAGCAGCCGTCACCCTTGAAGAAAAATCAATTGCGGATCAAAGAGATCAACTTAATGTAGCTTTTAGTTTGTTGGAGAAAGAGAGAAGTAGAGAATGTTTTGAAGTTTCTTTTTAAATTGAGGGCTAGGAAGCCAGAAGTGAATGGGGTTTTTGTTTGTTTGTTTTGTTTTGTTTTTTCGTCTTTTTAGAGCTGCAGGTGTGGCACATGGAGGTTCCCAGGCGAGGGGTCCAATCGGAGCTGTAGCCGCCGGCCTACGCCAGAGCCACAGCAACGCCAGACCTGAGCCGCGTCTGCGACCTACACCACAGGTCACGGCAACACCGGATCCTTCACCCACTGAGCGAGGCCAGGGATCGAGCCCGCAACCTCATGGTGCCTAGTCGGATTCGTTTCCACTGCGCCACAACGGGAACTCCAGCGAATGGGGTTTTTAATAAATACAAAAAAAAGAGATGCTGCATCTGTGCCAGATGTGGTGGAGGATAACACATAATTAATATCACCTAGCTCTTTTCCTCAAGGAGATGGGAAATGAAAAGACCTTATATAAAATAGTAGGCCAGCGATGCAGCCGTTGCCAGCCTGCTGCTGGGGGAAGGGTCAGCCTTGAGGTCAGAGGGTGCCGAGGGTCCAGGTCCATGCCTGTGCCATGCCACTGCGCACGTCCCCCGATGTACTTGTGGCAAGATCTTCTTACACAAACAACAAGAATAACAGTACTTGTTGTCGGTCGGCGACCTGATGCTTGCTGAGTGTAAACTGTTTCCCAGATGTGGTGGCTGGCCCCGGGAGATCTTAGGACAGGGGTTGGCTAATAGCAGCCTGCAAGCCGAATCCAGCTGGCCACCTGTTTTTGTACAGCCTGCAAGATAAGAATGGATTTCCATTTTTAAATGGTTGAAAAAGAATCAAAAAGAGAGTAGTATTTCGTGAAAGTTATGTGGAATTCAGGTCTCAGTGTCCATAGATTAAGTTTTATTGGAGCACAGCCATGTCTGCGCAATTATTTATTGTCTGTGGCTGCTTTTGAGCTACAAGGACAAAGTTGAGTTGCTGGGCAGAGACCATGTGGCCTGCAAAACTGGAAATATTTACTGTCTGGGCCTTTGCAGAGAACATTTGCTGACCTCTGGTCTTAGGAGAATACGGGGTCTAATCCAGGTAACTATTAGTCACTGGGGGTGGGGTGGGTAGGGCCGGGGCAGGGGGAACAGGCTAGGAAGACTCCAGCTGGGGAGTTCCCTGGTGGCCTAGTGGTTAAAGGATCCAGCGTTGGCAGTACTATGGCACGAGTTCGAGCCTTGGCCTGGGAAATGCATGCCATGGAAGTGGCAAAATAAAATAAAATAAGAGAGAAGACCTCAGCCGAAAGTCTAAGCAGCTGGAGGGAAGGAGCTCAGAATTGTAAAATGCAACTGGGGACCTTTGAGTCAAGGAACCCTCAGAAGAGGCTTCTTTCCTCCCCCCAGAAGGATGCTGCATCTAACTGTCAGGAGACAGCCACGGCAAGTTAGATTAGCTCATTTAAACAACGTGCAAATTCAGGTGACAGTTGACCCTTAAACACCTTGGGTTTGAACTACGTGGGACCACCTGTGGGTTTTTTTTTTTTCCCCAATAACGAATACTCCAGAACAAAACTGTGCATCCGGAAGAGCCATAGGAACAGGGGGCTAACTCTACGTTATACGCAGATTTTCAACTTTGTGGAGAGTGGGAGGGTGCACACCCCAGCCCCCGTTTTGTTCAAGGGTCAACTGTACTTTATGTAAGGCAGGAAAATAATCACTTTTAGAATGATTTTCATTAAAAAATACACAGCTAATTCTGGGGATCTAATGCACAGCATCAGGGTTACAGTTAATGGTACTATAGTTGCATACCTGAAAATTGCGAAGAGAGCAGATCTTACTTGTTCTCATCACCAAAAAGAAATGGTGATTATGTGATGTCATGTTGGAGGTGTGAGCTAATTCTGCGGTCATCAGATTGTTGCCCTGTGTATGTGTATCAAAATCAACACATTTGTGCACCTTAAATTTACACAATGTTACAGGTGTTACATGTCAATTATATGTCAGTAATACTGGGGCAGAATACACAGTTAAGAAGCCAAGATTTAAAGGTATGAAAAATTTCAGTTCCTGGGAGAATTCAGGTATGGGACTCTCATTCTTTTGTGCTCCCAGGCAAACAAGCCTCTTCCCCCTCCCGCCACCCCAGCCCCACTGTGTGTTTAATGAACTTCAGTGGTTCAGTTACAGGAATCCTGCATGTACACATATGTGCCTGCTCAGAGCTCATGGAAGGACAGAAGAAACCCAGCTGCTCTCCACCTCTGTCTATCCCCCTTCACAAACCTGGAGACACAGGGAGAGCCCTTCTTTAGCCTGTTCCCCTTCAGAGGAAACCCCTAAACCTCTGTACGAGTCCAGCCAACAGGATATGATGTCGGGGGACACTGTGCGAATGGTGCATGCAGCTTCCCTGTACAGTTCTTTGCAACTTTCTGTGAATCTATAATCATTTAAAAATAAAAACAGTTTAAAAAAAGGAAATGGGAAAATGAAGAAACCAAGCGGAGATCTAGTTATTTATATAATGTTTTTACATTAAATGACCTCTTCCCTTTAACTCAGTTATTTACGTTTTATTCTGCTTTTTCTGGACACTACCTAGCACATAGCAGGTTCTCAATAAATGTTTGCTGAATGTAGTTATGCATGTAGAAACAGGTTTTCTGTCTTTGTAATGATAATCTTGTATTTGTGTTTTGCCCTGAGTTTTCCTTATATACAGTTCCTCCAGAGCAATGTCTTCTCGCCAGCTGTCAGAGCCCCCATTTTCTTGGGGTGACCCCCTTTGTAGACCTTCTCTGCAGCTCCGGGTGAAGTCCTGGTTGCTCAAAGCCAGTGGGTCTCAACTAGGGGGTGATTTTGCCCCCTAGAGGGCATTTGGCAGTGTCTGGAGACATTTCTAATTGTCACAACTGGAGGTGGGGATAGGGTGCTTCTCGCATCCAGTGGGGAGAGGCCAGGAATGATGCCAGATGCCCTGCAATGCACAGGACAGCCCTCGCCCTAACAAAGAATGATCCGGTCCCAGTGTCAGTAGTGCCCGAAGTTGCTCTAAGCAGTCATAGAGCAGCTAGGCCTGCAATTGGCTGAGGCAGGAGCACATAACCCAGAGCTGTGAGGGGAGATCCGAGACAGGCATGGGTGCGAAGAAGGCTCCTGGTTCCCATAGACCTACACGGAAGTAACTTCTATTGATGCCTTGTCTCCACCTAAATCTGGAGCTGGGCAGAAAAGTCGCTTCCATGAAATCCAGTAGGGAGCCGGCTGGGAAGCCGAGGGTGGCTGAGTGGAAAGCCTGCGTCCTTGATAAGGGGCGTGGGTGGACGATTTAAGGCTCTGGAGCTGCCTGTCTGCAGCACCTTTTCTTCCGTGAAATGTAACAAAATCTCCTTATCTTTTAAAGTCAGTTGAATTGCAGTTTCTGCTATTTGAAGCCAGTGGGGGCATCCTCACTTATGCGTTTCTATGCTGTGTTGCCCTGTAGTTCTCATCAGCGACATTCTTGTTGGGAGCATAGGCTCCCACTGAGCAGCTGTACTGTAGTTTATTCAATATTCCTCTGTTTTTGACCGTTTAGATTGCCCCTAATTGTATGATATGTAAGTACTATTATTGTAGTACTGCCAGTGTGCGGTTATTTTTCTCCATAGCATTTTGTTTCTGTTTTTTGCTTGTTTGTTTGTTTGCTTTTTAGGTAGGTTCCCAGGCGAGGGGTCTAATTGGAGCTGCAGCCACAGCTACACAGCTGGGGCCATAGCAACATGGGATCTGAGCCACATCTGTGACCTGCACCACACAGCTCACAGCAACACCAGATTCTTAACCCACTGAGCGAGGCCAGGGATCAAGCCTCATGGATACTATTTGGATTCGTTTCCACTGCACCACACAGGAACTCCCTGGAATATTCTATTTTGGAATGTTATAGAATTACAGAAAAGTTGCAAAGCTGGGATCGTTTTGCCCCATTGGTAACATCTTATATCAGCATCATACACTCGTCAGAACTGAGAAGCCAACCTTGATATGTTACTATGAATCTACCTCCAGACATTATTTGGATTTCACTGGTTTTCCCACTAAGGTTGCTCTCTTTTCTATTACCACAGTCTTTGGAAGGATTACATTGTTGCTATTTGTATGGTCGAAACCTAATATTTTGTATGTTTTCCCTCCATCTCTCTCTTGTGGGTATTCACCTCTCCTTCCTGCTTTTGACAGACCTGCTAGGAGTGCTCTGAGGCCGGCTGGAGGGCAGGGCTTCTAAAGCACGGTGGAGTCACTGACCCCAGGAAATCCGATGCATGGTAGAGGTTCTGGCTTTGGAAACACATGCAAACACACAGAAACCTGCCTGTGCTTTCAGGAGGAGTACAGACCCCTCCAGCCCAACCGTGGTTCCCAGAATAACAGGTTCGGTGTGAGATGGGCAGCCACCCCGAGAGGTGCCTGCCTCACCCACTGTGCGTGTCGTTGAGAGAAGGGGTGCACGCACGTGTGTTCTTCCATCACTAGCCCAGGTACATCTGCATCACACAGCAGCCATGGTACAGTGATTCGTGGAGAACCTTCTCTGCTTTCTCTGACCCTTCTCGGTCTCACACCCAACCCACCATTAAACTCTGGTGGTCAGTCACTAGATAGGAGCCCCAAGTCCTGGATAGGTTTCCCATGGGAAGGGAAGTGGTGGACGTTTCTCCGAGACACCATGCCAAGTGAAGTAAGCGGATGCAAAAGACAGCATGTTAGACAACACGTGTGATTCGATGGATGCAAGGTGTCCAGAAAAGGCAGATCCAAAAAGGTAGAAAGTGGATTAGTAGTACCCTGGGACTGGAAGTGACTGCTAATGGGCACCAAGGGAGTGATTGGGGGTGACGGAAAGGCTCTAAAACTGGATAATGTGTTGCGCAACTCAGTACCTTTACTAAAAATCATTGAATGGTACCCATAAAATGGGGAGATCTTATGGTTCGCAGATCATACCACAGTAAAGCTATTTTTAAGAAGATCCCGAGTTCCTGTTGTGGCTCAGCAGGTTACAAGCCCTACTGGTATCCATGAGGGTGTGGGTTCTCATCCCTGGCCTTGCTCGCTGGGTTAAGGATCCAGCATTGCTGTGGCTGTGGTGTAGGCCGCAGACGTGGCTCCAGTTTGTCCCCTAGCCTGAGAACTTCCATATGCCGCAGGTGCATCCCTAAAAAGCAAATAAATAAATAAATAAATAAATGAAACAAAATATCCCTATCTGGAAATTCAAGGGCTTGCGTTGCCTTGGTAGTTGGGCACACCGGGCTACATAGATTAGACTTGGCAGCCTCTAACCACGCAGAAGGCTTCTAGGCAATGTCCGTACCATCGCCAGGGACTCTTACCAAGAAGCCACATGTTAAGGTCACCCAGTCGGGGGAGTGTACCACCATGCAACACCCTGGTGATCATTACTAGGTTACAAGTAATAGTTGCTTTCACGAAGGCAGCTGGCGCTTTCATTCAGAGGGGTTTATCTTATAGGGCGACTTCTTAGCACTGCTGACTTTTCGTTTTAGAAAAGGCAGCGTGGTATCTGCTGGTGTGGCAGTGTGTAGAGTACAGTGCCATTTGTGGATAAAGGATCATGGACACTGGGGCCTTTCAACATCAGCATTGCTATCTTTCACATCTTTAAGAGGAAGACCCTCTTAAAATTGTATCATATGCTTTTGATTTTTTCTTAGATACATTCAAACATAACATTTTCGTGATAGTTACGGTTTGTACAAGGGCCCATGGGTCTTGATAGGTTTTTAAAATGTGCCAGTAATCCCAGGGGCCCGAGTGTGGTCAGCCTTGATTTTAGACATAGGTGGTCCCGAGTGTGACGCAGGGCTCTGTGTTGGATGTGTGCCCCAAGGCTGTGTTTGGCCTCTGAGCCTTGCTTTCTTTCCTCTCTGAGAGCATAGGGGCACTGAGGGCAGTGTCTAGTGTGTAGTGGACATATTTTACTTGTTCTTGTGGTCGTACTAAATAATCAGTCCACTTGGTGGTTCTTCAATGTCTTTTCTGTTCTGCGTATCATAATTTCTCCCCTCCATCCTGTCACTTCTGCTTCTGAGTCAATTCCTTAGTTTCGTCGTAGTTGTGAAGTGCCAGAGACCCACCATTGTAAAGACAGGCACTCTGAGTATGTGCTAACTATTTTCCCTCTCTGCTTGGAGCTCTTTTTGTTTGTTTGTTTGTTTTAGGGCCGCACCTGTGGCCTCTGGAAGTTCCCAAGCTAGAGGATGAGTTGGAGCTGCAGCCGCCAGCCTACACCACAGCCACAGAAACTCGGGATCCAAGCCACATCTGTGGCAATGCCGGATTCCTAACCCACCGAGCGAGGCCAGGGATCGAACCCGCATCCTAATGGATACTAGTTGAGTTCGTTAGTGCTGAGCCACAACGGGAACTCTCTGGAGCTATTGTTTTCATTCCCTTGGTTTTGGAGCTGAGGAAGGGAAGTTAGTGGAAATGAAATGTTACTAACAGATTAGAGCAGTGCCACCAAGCTCTTCTGGTAAAGCTAATAGTAAATATTTCAGGCTGGGCGGGCCTCAGGGTCTCTGTTGCAACCGTTCAACTCTGATCTAGTAGCAGCTCAAAAGCAGCCATAGGCGATACCTTACTGTGCCTGTCCCTGGCTGTGTTCAATAAAAATGTATTTACAGAGGTAGGAGGCAGGCTCGATGTGGCCCTTGGGACCTAGTTTGTTGATGTGGGACTGATACCATGCTTATTTGTATACTGCGTTCACACACCCAAAGCTTTTGCATCTTGGCTTCTCGTTATAGTGGTATTAGCCAGGGCACAAATCTGAGAACACCCTGAATACATATAGAATGACTGATTTCCAGGTATGGAGGTTATCTTGTTCTGGAATTTGGTATTTGAGGTACTCAGTGATATCAGAGATTTTTAAAATTCACATCATATGACTAGATCTTGTTCCGTAATTAATCGACACTTAATATTGGACAGATACTGAGAATAGAAGTTGATCAAAGGGTAAGATCTTCAGCTACATCTTTTTGGCTACCGTGTGCAATACCGACAAGAGAGTTTTCATATGTGTATTAACAGCTTTTGGATGTACATTTAAAGTCACAGGTGAAAGGAGTTCCCATTGTGGTGCAACGGAAATGAATCCGACTAAGAACCATGAGGTTGCGGGTTTGATCCCTAGCCTCGCTCAGTGGGTTAAGGATCCGGCGTTGCCGTGAGCTGTGGTGTAGGTCACAGACGCGGCTCGGATCGTGCATGGCTGTGGCTGGGGTGTAGGCCGGCAGCCATAGCTTCGATTCGACCCCTAGCCTGGGAACCTCTACATGCTGCGGGTGTGGCCCTAAAAAGCAAAAACAAACAAACAAACAAGATAAAGGCACAGGTGAGGAGTTCTTGCTCTGGCAAAGCAGGTTAAGATCCGGTGTTGTCTCTGTGGTGGTGTGGATTCAGTCCCCAGCCCAGAGTTTCCATATGCTGTGGGTGAGGCCAAAAAAAAAAAAAAAAAAAAAAAATATATATATATATATATATATATATATATATATATATATAGCACAGCTTAACTTATTTTGGAGTTGAAGTTACATTTACCCAAATCACTCTGCTGTTTGGTCTGTCAATGGAGCTTGAAGAACGCACGTCCAAACTGATGGCTCTGGAAAGTCCTGGCTCTGGTGGGGCTCGCATGCCGGTGGTGGGACATGGCGAAGCTGGTGAAGCGGGTTAGAGGGGTGGTGGGAGCTGGTGGGTCCCTTGGGCAGTTAACTTAGACGTTTTCCTAGCAGCCCGGAGCCAGGGCCCAGAGCTGTAAGAGAGATTCACCCTCGGGCTCAGGGATTGTCCCGGCACAGTCAGCACCTGCGAGCAGTCATTTGGCCCCAGGAGACGTTCGGTCGGCCCGGCTCGTGGCAGGGCCTGGGACGGACCTCTGGTATCCTAGTCGCCTGTCTGCTTCACCCGCCTCCCAACCCTTGCCACTGGGAGGGCGCAGGGTCCTGCCAGCGGGGACGGCAGGGCTGTAACGTGGGCAGCAGCACGAGGGGGCCGGGCCTTCCCTGTGCTGTTCCTCAGCGATGCTGTCGGGGCGGCGAGGGACGCGGTGGAACAGGAGGTGCCATGCCACGGATGGATCTCCGTCTTGCCATTTTAGCAGCTGAGCTCTTTGTTTGTTTGTTTATTTGGGGGTGGAGGAGCTGCATCAGAGACATGCCGGAGTTCCCGGGCCAGGGATCAAACCTGTGCCACAGCAGTGACCCGAGCTACAGCAGTGACAGTGCCAGATCCTTAACCCACTGAGCCACCAGGGAACCCTGTGTATTCAGAGTATGTCTGTAGAGGAGATTTACCTATACTTTGGAATGCCCGTACAACGTGGTAAATTCTTGTGTTTAGAAACCAATTTTTACTGTTATTATTACTGAAAAGAAAAGGGGGGGGTAGTTGCTTTCTTTTCTTTCCTTTTTTTTTTTTTTTTTTTTGTTGTTGTTGTTGTTTGTTTGTTTGGGGCCGTGCCCATGGCTTGTGGAAGTTCTCAGACCTGGGACTGAACCTGCGGCACATCAGTGACCTGAGCCACAGCAGTGACAACCCCCAATCCTTAACCGCTGTGCCATCAGGGAACTCTGGTAGTTGCTTCCCAGTGGTTGGGTGGTTGGGATCTAACATGATAGGGCTGAAGCCCATGGTGGCTGGTTCTGCAGAGCTCTTTCCTCGGGAAAGTCACATCGTCTGTCTGCGGTGCCGCTTTCTTTGCTGCAGACAGATTGCTTCTGAAGGCATCTCGCGTAGATCATTCTGTGATTGGTGGGCCCAGGTTAACCCAAGATTGCCATCTCATCAGTCTCAGGATTAAGCGCCAAGACACCAGCAACCAGAATGCCCCCCATCTCCATATCCCAAACCTCTGAAATGCCACCAGGCAGATGGCATATTGACAAAAATGTCAAGAAGAATTACCAAGAATAGCTTCTTGCATTCACACGTACTTGTGTGTGTTGGGGGGGGGGGAGGTGGACGGAGCACCATTTGCATTTTAAGTGCCACCGTGGTGGCCAGAACCAATCATTCCTGCTTGAGCGACTCTCAACAGTCAACTCTATCTTGGGGCTCTAGACAGACTTTCCATTTCTGAATAAGCTCCCATGTGCTTATTTTACCTTGAAGATTATTCATAGAATTCTTTTTCTTATGCCATTTATAACCTGGCTCCTTTCAAGACATGGATCACGATAAAGTTTTATATATAAACATGTAACTGATAAAATACTTATTTTTCCTGAGTCATTGGCAGCATCTCAGTTCTAAATCCAGTGCCAGCTCAGTAAATATTTGGAATCCAAAGTCTGCATTTCCTTCACATGGGCTAATTTTTACCTTGTCATATGGAGAAGCATATGCTTGCTCTCCATCTATTTCGGGGCGCTTAGGAGCCACTCTTTTCATCGGTGGGAGTGGACCTCATCCCTTTTTTGTACCAGTGAAAATAACCACCCTCGCTTGTCACTTCGGAGACACGTGCTGCTTTTTGTCATTTTCAGTAAAACCATGTGGATTAATCCCAACCAGGTTATGGGGTAGGAGGAAGAGCTAAGCTGGTTCTTCCACCATCCTGAGCTGCCGGATTAGTTTGTGGAAGGCTCTCCAAACTCCTGGCTAGTTCAAAGACAGCTTGGAATCCGCAGAAGCTGGTCCATGTCGGCTGGGAGCTGCTCATTAATCGTGTAACAGAAAAACCAAGCACGCCTCTGCGTCTGCCCTCTCTTTCCCGTGGTCTTTTTTATGTTTCAGTGGTGTTTGGTTGCTTTACCTCTCTTCCTGGAGTTAAAGAAGGCTCCTTGGCATAGTCCAACCTACTAAAATAAATGAAAATTGGGAAATTTTCCGAGAAGCAAACCAGTGACATAATGGTACCCCTGGCATTCGAGTTACTGGAATTGGTTTTGTGAAGCAGTTGGCTGGTACTGTTTGCAAAGCTGGGAGGTATAAGAAGTGGGTTGGGGGTTTTTTCTCACCACAAAGGTAGCGCTCCATCAATCATTTCCGTATGAAAGTTCTTTTTTCTACCCTTGAAAGGAAAGGGGAACCAGAAGTATGACTTTCAAGCCATCGTTCTTTTGATTATCAGGTCTTGTATTTACTGGAAAGATAGGCTCAAAGTCAGAACTCGCCAGAAGCAGGGAAAAGAAGGTGCTGGAGAAAGAGCTGCCATTGTAGCGCAGTTTGTTTATAAAGGAGCCAGGAAATATATGTACTCAGGGTAACCACCTCTGCTCCAGTGGAGTTGTGTAGTGGAACAACAGCCCACCTTCTCTAATCAATATTCCTCAAGCCGGAGTTCCCGTCGTGGCGCAGTGGTTAACGAATCTGACTGGGAACCATGAGGGTGCGGGTTCGATCCCTGGCCTCGCTCAGTGGGTTAAGGATCCGGCGTTGCCGTGAGCTGTGGTGTAGGTCGCAGATGCAGCTTGGATCCCGCGTTGCTGCAGCTCTGGCGTAGGCTGGCAGCTGCAGCTCCGATTCGACCCCTAGCCTGGGAACCTCCATATGACGAGGGAGCGGCCCTAGAAAAGGCAAAAAGGCAAATATATATATATATATATTCCTCAAGCCACATTTCTTCAACACCTCCAGGACCTGACTCCTGTCGCTGCCATCTCTAACAGTGGCTGGTCTGCCAGCTCAGGGTTAGATGGTCCTTTCTTCTGTTGAACTGGCCCGGGCGGCAGCTTCAGTTTCACCTTCCCTCTGCTCCTCGTCTGGGCCCGTGGTCTCATTAGGGCGCATTAACATTCCCCTGTTTGGGTGTCCATGATGAGCGCCCCACGGGCCCTTGATGCTGAGGACACCTCTCTAGTTTGTTTTGTGTTCATCTGTGTGGACCACACTGTGGGTCCGTCCATCCTTTGGGGGACCTGATTTTGAATCCATACACTGTCTTGGCTCTGTTGCTCTTGAGTGCCTTGTAGCTATGATTTCGCCGTTATCTTTGTTTCTCTGAATGTTATACGTCTATTTATATTGTTTTATTTCATTTTTTCCTTTTTAGGGCCACACCGTGGCATATGGAAGTTCCCAGGCTAGGGGTCGACTGGGAGCTGCAGCTGCCAGCCTACACCACAGCCACAGCAAGGCAAGATCCAAGCTGCGTCTGCGACCTACACCACAGCTCGTGGCAACACCGGATCCTTAAGCCACTGAGCGAGGCCAGGGAATCAAACCCGCATCCTCATGGACACAATGTCAGGTTCTTAACCTGCCGAGCCACAATGGGAACTCCTATTTGTGTTGTTTTAAAGGGTACAGTTTTTTTTTTTTTTGTTCCCCCAGAGACAGGGAGGGCAGTATGTCATACTCTTGACCCTTGATGAGTGAGGTGTCAGATAAAACGCTGGGGTCTTAGCTACAGAAATGCTCTCATTTTTATATTGATTTAGGGTTGCGTGTGTATATGTGTTTATATATCCCCACCCTAGGAGATTTGGGTCAGCAGGGCCCAGGAAGTTGCCTGATAGCCACTTTTCTGCCGTCTTTAAAGCCGGAGGTACAATTCATAGAACATGACATTAACCACGAACCATTTTAAATGGTTAATTCAGTGGCATTCACGGTGTTGTGCAACCGTCACCCCTATCTAGTTCCAAGATATTTTCATCACCGAAAAGAAAACCTTGTACCCATTAAGCTGTCACTCCCCCATTCCTCCCTCTTTCCAGCCCCAGGCAAGCACCAATCTGTTTTCTGTCTCTCTGGTTTGCTGATTCTGGACGTTTCTTGTGCATAGACTCGGGATAGTTGGTCTTTTGTATCTCGCACAATGTTTCAAGGCTCATCCGTGTGGCAGCACCCATCAGGACTTGATTCCTTTTCAAGGCCGAGGCCCATTTCACAGCACAGAGTGCATTGTGTTGACGCCTTCCTTTGTTAGCGGGCACTTGCCTGCTGTCCCCCCTTGGCCACGGTGAGTAGTGCTGCCGTGGCGGGCATGTGCAGGTATCTGTTTGAATACCTGCTCTCAGCATTCGTGGGTATGTCCCTCGGGGTGGAATGGGTGGGTCGTAGGGTCATTCGATGTTTACCTTTCTGAGGACCCACCAACCTGTTTTCCCAGCAGCTGTACCATCTTACATTCCCGCCAGCAGGGCAGCAGGGCTTTCATTTCTCCACGTCCTTGCCGACCCTTGTTGTTGTTGTTGTTGTTGTTTTGTCCATTTGGTTTTTGAAAAAAAATGGCCATCCCAGTGGGTACGAAGTGGAAGCTCCTTGTGGTTTTGACGTGCCTTTCCCTGGTGGCTGATAACATCAAGCCTCTTCCCATGTGCTTGCTGGCCATTTGTATATCTTGCTGCAGTATCTGTTCAGTTCCTTTGCCCATTTTTTCATTGGGTTGTTTGCCTTTCTGTTGTTACATTTGAGGGCTTGTTTATACATTATGAATACTGGGCCCTTATCAGGTATATGATTTGCAACTGGGGTCCATTTTTGCAAAGTTCTCCTGGTGAATGCGGTGAGCAGCCAGGCTCAAGAACACTCATCTCTGGACCAGTGATTCTTGGGGCTGCCTCCGAAACCCCTGGGAAGCTTTCTAAAAACAGACACATGCAGCCCCTTAGCCTCACATGAGCCATGGGGTTCTGATAAGCTCCCTTCCCACCCCGACC
This sequence comes from Sus scrofa, assembly GCF_054392235.1. Taxonomy (NCBI): domain Eukaryota; kingdom Metazoa; phylum Chordata; class Mammalia; order Artiodactyla; family Suidae; genus Sus; species Sus scrofa. Next base: position 10,473,941 of record NC_139401.1, read on the forward strand.
CCCACGCAAACAGCTCCTTGGTGAAGTGGTACTTCTCAGGTGACCGATGACCTAACCGAGTGGCAAGTATCATCCAAACAGAGACGCCAGCAGTTCCATGGAGAATCAGCCAGCATCCGCTGCCTGCTCCCCTTTCTTCAGACTGTCCAGTGCCGCGCATCCTGCTCGTTCCCATCCCCGGACAGCCTGGCCCTCCCCGGAGGACAGACTTGCCACATGGTCAGGCCTCTCAGGAGGGAACATTTCATCTGCCTGTTTCCTCTGTGCCCCTGGGAAGGGCCCCCAGCATTCGCCTGTGCAGTGTGGAGCTCTGAACTGATTTTTCTCGGCTCCTTCTGACGGAGAGAGCTCTGTTGGTGCTTGCTTGAAATGTTTCCACTTTCATCACGATAAGCTGGAATGTTGCGGTTTTCCACTCTGCGGAAAGATGTTGTCAGTGTGTTTTCTGCGCCCTCATTACCCTTCATTCCGCAGGAGGCCGAGAAGGTGGGATGGTTGAAGGTGCTGGGTGGGGCTTTCGGGTGAAAGTTCTCCTCCGCTGGGAGGCTGGGCGCCGGGGGCAGGAGCTGGCGTGCGCTCCGGTGATCTCTGCTCCGCAGGCCTCCTCCCCCGCCACTCTGGCCGTTTCCTGCGGCATCCCTTATCACCCGGGGGGTCCCTTCTTGCTCCTGGCTTCCTAGGGGCTGGGTCCCCGCCTCATTCCAGTGCGCCGCCTGGATTCCCCGGGTCTCCAGCTGGTCACAAGTGACTGACTTCCGTACGCACTTGGGGACCCGTGGAGTGGCGTGGCTGTGGCATCCAGCAGCTCGATGTGGCCACAACCACAGCGACTCGGGATCCTTAACCCACTGAGCAGGGCCAGGGATCGAACCTGAGTCCTCATGGATAGTAGTTGGGTTCGTTTCTGCTAAGCCACAGCGGGAACTCCTCAGTGACTCTTTTAGAACCACTGTCTTCCTCTGAAAAAGGAGAAACCGATCCTGGGATGAGCGAGGCCTTTTACTTTTTACCCTGCGCGGAAGCGTATTGTCGTGAAAGGTTTTAGTGCATGTGTTTGGTTGGCACTTTGCCCTTCTCTCCGCTTTGCCAGACCGTACGCTGTCCGGGGCCTGCCCTCATCTCTCTTGTCTCCCAGAGCTTTTCATGCAGTCGGCAAGTGGCAGTGCCATCACCCACCCCTGGGGTTGGATAAATAATTATTTGATTGCAGCTCTAAACATATTTTAAATACTCTAGGTGGAATTCTCAGTTTGGAAAGTAGATTAAAATAACTGTGCCCCTGTGCTCACCACGGATAGCTCCTGACTCTGCTTACCTCCCATCTTCCCTACCCCTGGAAATGCCCCTGGCACCACCCCCCATGACTACCTACCTGTGAGCCTCATGTAGTCAAGCTGGACTTCAAGTTAAAGTTAAAGAGCATTTTAAAAGCGACTGCAGGAGTTCCTGTCGTGGTGCAGTGGAGACGAATCTGACTAGGAACCATGACATTGTGGGTTTGACCCCTGGCCTTGCTCAGTGGGTTAAGGATCTGGCGTTGCCGTGAGCTGTGGTGTGGGTTGCAGATGCGGCTCGGATCCCAGGTGGCTGTGGCTGTGGTGTAGGCTGGCAGCTGCAGCTTCGATTCCTAGTCTGGGAACCTCCATATGCCGCGGGTGCAGCCCTAAAAAGACAAAAAAAAAAAAAAAAAAAAAAAGTCTGTGGCTCATACCCCACCACGGATCAATAAGGTCCACCTTCTGGGGTGAATCCAAAAGGGGTTCTGCTGGCAGCCAGTGTGGAAACCTGCTGCCGTCGGACTCCATGTTGACAGTGACGAACGGATATTTGTGGATGATTTCAAGCCCATCATGAGACTGGGGCCCTTCAGCCCTGACCTTAGAAACCAGAAACATCGTTGTAACGACTGGAGCTGTTATAATATAATAAATGTTATATCATTGTTAATAATATTATTATACATAATATGTGGCATAGCTGTTCGACCTTTGTAAAGGGGAAAGAAAGGTTGCCTAGCTAGACATGCCATCGCAAAGGGACGGGAGGGTTCGGTGTTGTGCTCCACCTAAAAATCATTCATCTTGATGCTGCATCACTGCCTCCCTCTGAGCTTCTGCCGCGGCCCTCCTGCCATCGAGGGAGTTTGTCAGGCAGTGGCAATTTGTTAATTATTTGCTTCCTGGCGGAGCTGAATTCCTGGAGGTTAACTCCTGGCACGTAGCATCTCAGATAGCTTTCCTGCAGTGAATATTTAAACAGATGAATAGCACTTGACAATTTTCGTAGAGCTTCTCCTAGGGTGGGGTGCGCAAGCTCTCTCATCCGTAGCCAAGATTACATGCCTGAGACAGTGAGCATCATTTAGACCAAGCCTCGTGCCTGCCTCTGCTTGGCAGGAGCTCCCTGTGCATTCCGCCTGTTTGCTGGGCCCCCTCTGCTCTCCTCCCCTTGGCGCGGTGATGGCAGACTTAGGTGCCCACTGGGGCTGGCCCCCCGCCAAGTGGCCCGATGTCAGAGGTCATGGCGTGGCGGGGACGGTGGCATGCCAGGGAGGGGCCCTTTCTAAAGGGGGGTGGCCCTCATCAGCTTTGGCCATTTTGGTCTTTGGGGACTCGCCTCCCCATGTGCCAGCTCTTCTGTTTCTCAAGAGGGTTCGAAACGCAGGTGTGGGAAATGAAATCTCCTGGGGTCAAATGTCAGCATTCCAACGGGGTTTGGGTGGAAAATCCGAGGCCCAGCAGCGCCGACCGGACGGAACATGTCTGCGGGCTGAGCTGGCCCCGGGGCACCTTGGCGTCAGGTGCCTCCAGCTCACTGCCTGGCTTGCCCTTCCCCGAGACCCGGGAAGATTGCAGTGACGGCCGCGCTCGTTCGCAGGGCTCATGGAAAGAGGAGAGGAGAGGATTCTGGGTCAGCTCTTTCTCATAAGAAACGGCCTATTTTATTTGCATAGACATACCACAGTCCCATCCAACCCTCTACCTGCAGTTATTGCTGTGTTCGGGTGTCTTTTTCTAGCTAGTCTTTTTTCTTTTTGTAAATAAAGAAACCGAAATGTGATCCTGTATCAGTAATATAGCCACCCTTTCTCCCTGACCCGTAGTAACCAAAGCACTTCCAAGTTATTCCAGTGTAGTATTAAACATACTTAAAAAAAAATTATCCCAGGTAGGCCTCACGAGGAGGGGCATTCAGGGTGCTTTGTAGGCAAGGGGCCACAGTGCCTAAGCACCTGGCTTGTAGTAGGTACTGGGGACTAACCACGGCACGACTGTTGGCAGGCGGTCATTTTTTGGATCCCATCTTTTTTTTTTTTTTTTTTTTTTTTTTGTCTTTTTAGGGCCGCATCCATGGCATATGGAGGTTCCCAGGCTAGGGGTCAAATCAGAGCTGTAGCCACCAGCCTACGCCAGAGCCACAGCCACTCCAGATCCAAGCTGTGTCTGTGACCTACCCCGCAGCGTGTGGCAACGCCGGATCCTTAACCCACTGAGCAAGGCCAGGGATCGAACCTGCGTCCTCATGGCTCCTAGTCAGATTCGTTTCTGCTGAGCTGTGACGGAAACTCCGGATCCCATCCTTATTGTTGGCCACTTGGCTTATTTCCTTTTTCCTGTTATTGTACGTGGTACCGTGATGCACCTCTTTCTATGTTAAGCTCTTTACCTGTTTTAGATCATTGTCATAGGTGACACTATTGACATTTTGGCCTGGGTGATCCCCTGTCCTGTGCCTTGTAGGATGTTTAGTGGCCTCCCTGGCTTCTGCTCACCAGCCTCACTTGTGACAACCAAAAATATCTCTGGACACTCCCGCATGTTCTTGGGAGGCTCATTGGCCCCTGTTGAGAACCACTGCCCGAGTGGGATTAGGGACCCGAAGAGTGTCAGTGTATTTTAAGATTTTGGACCTTAAAATATATGCTGCTCAGAGAAAAGACTCCAGTGAGCTGCTGTCTGCTGCCTGTCTCTGCTCTGGTTCACCCCGTCTTCTTCCCCCGAGGAATCTTCTTCCTCCCGCTTCCCTGTGACTGTCTCGAGCAGTGCTGTCCAGTAGTAGAACATTCTGTGGTGACGGAAGGAGTCAGTGTCTGCTCTTGTGTGGCAGGCATGGGCCGCATTTGTTTCTTGAGTACTTGCAATGTGGCTAGTGCCCCCGAGGAATGACCGTTTTATTTAATTTTGACTAATTTCACTTTAAATGGCCACACGTGGCTAGTGGCTACCACGGTGGATGGTGTAGGAAAGCCCCCCTCTGTGGCAGCCCCAAATCAGCCACCCTTTCTCAGAGTGGCCCTGCTCTAAATCAGATCGACAGGGAATTTTGAGGTGACTTCTCCTTGGTTGGTTGTGTGAGTTCAGCTCCTTCTTTTGTTACCTTCCAGCATCCCAGTTAGACAAGCAGTTGAAGGAAATAAGGCCTAATTGCAAAGCGAAGGAACTCGGGTGCCCTCTGGCCCCCTAAACCTGCCTGGAAGGTGTTTGCCCACAATTCCTAAGGGACCTGATTTGGGAATTCTGGCTTGAGAGGAGGACAGTTTTCCCTTAACTCATTCCATCCGTGTCTTCCTTTTCCAGAAATGTCCTCACTGGCCTAGATAGATGGAGGCTTCACGTCTTCATCCCTCTCTTTCTCCCTTCATCTTCGGGTCCGTTCCGCAGCCATCCCTCCCTCTGTGTCTCTCTCCTCCCTTCCTTCCCGCCTTCCATCTGTCCATTGACCTCTCTCCTGATCCAACTGTTTGTCCATCTTCCCATCCGTTTATCAGGCCCTCTGTCCAGCCTTCAGTCCATCCAGCCCTTCCTCCATCCATCCTTCTCCCGGTCCAGTCTTCCCTCCGTCCTTTCGTCTGTCTCTCAGTCCATCCCTCTGTCCATCCATCTGAGCACGGTGCACTCCTGCTGGAGGGTACGGGTCTGAGCCAGGGACCGGGGAGGCAAGACCTCTGTGACCTTGACTTTGTGATGTGCACAGTCTAGTGGGGGCAGCCCAAGATGCTTTCCCTTCCAGGAAGATGCAGAGCAGAGTCTTGGGGGGGGGGGGCAGGATTTCCTGGGCTCGAGGGGAGGTGGCTTCTACAGGGAAAGGGGGCTCTAGAAGCTTAGAGTGAGAAGATGAGTTAAGGTCATTTTAGGACTGAGAGCCCTGGGCCGCTTTCGGGGAGGAGAACAAAGGCAGAAGGCCTGAGCCCTGTGGTCTTGTTCCCTGCACCTGGATTGCTGGGCCATGGTGTCCCAAAGCTGGGCAGCCTGCGCCCTTTGTTCCTCCTTGGTTTCCGGCCCTGGGAAGAACTCCTTAGCTCACTTGCGTCCCCTCTGCCGTCGTGAGGCAGAGCCCAGCACGTGAGGCCAGCAGTGTTCCGGCGACGGAGGGGCCAGGCACGTCCACACGCGCGATTCAGCCGGTCCCATTTACCTTAACAGTGTGCTTTGGGGACAGTTTAGAACTCTGCTCGGGGGGCACAGGCTCCGCAGGCTGGCGGCTTCGTCTTGGGGACATGCACTGACACACTGGACAGAACAGGTGTATTTCAGAAAAATCCCGGGTTCCTTGCTCTAGCTGTTGCTCTCTGCCTCAGACATAGGTGGGTGCCGTGCTTTTGGCCTCCACGGCTCTCCTGGCCAGGGCTCCAGGTGGGGGCGTGCTCCAGCCATCAGTGTCCCCGTTGGCAGGGCCAAAGGGATGATTCCGCAGGCTTCCCGGTAGTGGCAGGAACCTCTGCAGAGGACCTGGTGTGACCTCTGAGGGAACTTGCTGGAGTCTAGCCTATACAGCTGGCCCAGGGGCTGCACACACGTTTCGGCGACAGGCCTTGAGAGGCTCGGGGTGGACACGAGTGGCCTTCTAGAGGATTTGGGATCCAGAAAACTGAGCTTCCAAAGGGTGGCAGGGACGCAGAGGCGGGAGAGCCACAACTAGAGCTCCTGGGGTTCACTCTGAAGCCACTTCAGGGGACTGCTCAGGTATCATTACCCCCAGTCCTGCTCTGAGGATTTTTTAAACAATTCTTAGAGTTGGTATTGAGCAAAATGACAGCGTCCCTGCACCAGTGCCTGCAGCAGTTGGCAGAGTAGCGGGGGGCAGGCGGGGGTAGCAGTTTCCTAGGTTCCAGGATATCCTGTCTCCAGCCTGGCAGCACCCAGACCCCCAGCGCCCAGTCCCCATGTCATGCCGGGCCCGCTGGGGATGTTGCCATAAAGGCAGCAGTGACCGTCCCTGCCTCCTCGGAGAGTCTCAGGGAGCCTCTACAGCGGTCATGACTTTCCCCTTGGGCCGGCCCCCGGCAGTGCAGGTGCCCCACAGAAGGCCTTAAGCGTGGAGTCCTCCCGATGTCACTGAGAAGGGGAAGCAGCAGGCCCCCGGAAATAGCTGAAGTGCACCGAGCAGCACCGGTGCTCCTGTCACCCTTTCAGCTCGCCTCGCCTTTGGCAGGGCCCTGGTGACTGGCTTCACCGGCGCCAGGACCTGCGCTGCCACTGTCCCCCTGGCCTAGCGTTTCTCCAGCCTCCACCTTCCCTGCCCACAACTCTGGCCCCCTTCCTCCTGGCACTCTCCCCGGAGCAGAGCTGATGACCCCCGCCTGGCCCCATTCCTCAGGCCCCCAGAGCCCCTGTGCACTGAGGCAGCCTTGTCCCGTACTGGGTCGCCTGGGTCTTCCTTGAGCCACACCCGTTCTCACCCGCGGCCGCCTGAGCCTGGGGCAGGTCCCCAGTCCCTCGGGCGGCCTCTCGTGCCCTCACTGGTGCTCCTGGCTCCTGGGCCTGGAACCCACGGCTGGTGAAAGTGGCCTTTCCCCCAGGAGCCGTGCTCGCTCCCCGGCGCCTCTTCTCCTGGGCGGGGAGCTTTGGGAACAGGCTTCCCGAAACCGGACGTCCCGGACAGGCGACATTTTGTGTCTCCACGAGGGCGGCATTCGGGGTATACGTGTAAGCACATTTTTCTAGGGAGGAGATCCGTGGCTTATCTCAGATTCCCACGGAGATCCAAGACCTGAAAGAACCGCTGTTTCTGAGAACTCGCCCTGCCCTGCGCCCTTTCCTGGCACGTGTTCCCTTGATGCGTGACTGCGCGGCTTAGATGTTCCGGCATCTTCCCCCGCGCTTTTTGTTCACGGTCTCGGATGGGGATACACGCGAAGATGCATCTGTGAAGAATGGAATCCTCCTGCCAGAAAGAACACAGACGAAGGGACTGCTGCAACGTTGTGTGTGTCGTTGGTGGGGTTGGGGGCGGGGAGGCGGTGAGAGGAGAGAATGAAGCCCAAAACGGATGGCTGATACAATCCTTTAGCTCTTACTCGTAGAAGCCTGGCCCAGGACTTCTGCACCTGGGAACAATACGCGGGGGAGAGCTTGATCTTGGCAGTGTTTGCAAAGCTGAAATGGAGATCACAGAGCCCGGAGTCCTGGGCCGTGTCTGCCGCCGTGTGCCTGTGTGCCGCTCAGCTGAAAGGATGGCCAGACGGTACCGGGTCGCCTCCCCCTGTGATGCCATTTCTAAAGAATGTTATTGTTGGGTCCCTTCGCCCGCCTTGGCCAGTGGGGTTTTCCTCTCCTATTTCAGTTGAATTTTCTTCTTCCGTCAATTGTTACTATTTGTTTCTTTTTTTCCCCCAAATCCTTCCTTAAAGACCCCCCCTTGTAATTTTTAAATATCCTTTCCTGTCTGTTGTGTTCCGTCGTAAGTTAAGACCAAACCTTTATAATACTTATTTATTTTTTATTTTTTCGGCTGCACTCGCAGCATGTGGAAGCTCTCAGGCCAGTGATTGAACCTGCGCTATGGCAGTGACCTGAGCCGCTGCAGTGACAACGCTGGATCCCTAACCCCCTGCGCCACAGAAGAACTCCAGGGTCGTATTTTAATTTAATTTAATTTAGTTTTTTTAGGGCCATACCTGCAGCATATGGACGTTCCTGGGCCAGGAGTCAAATTGGAGCTGCAGCTGAGGCCTACGCCACAGCCACAGCCACATGGGATCCAAGCTGAACCTTCAACCTGTACCACAGCTTGCAGCAACGTCAGGTCCTTAACCCCCTGAGCGACGCCAGGGATTGAACCCGCATCCTCATAGAGACAACATCGGGTCCTTAACTCACTAAGCCACAAACGGGAACTCCTTGTATTTTATTTTATTTTATTTTACTCGCTGAATTTTATTACATTTATAGGTGTACAGTGATCATCACGGCCCAGTTTTATAGCATTTTCATCCCAAACCTCCAGCCGATTCCCCCCCAACCCTCCTCTTTGTATTTTATTTTTAAAGGAGTGTTTGAACCCCCTCATCTAATGTTTTGGCCATATTAAAAATAAGATGGCCATAAACTTCCTGAACTGGACTCTCCTTGGACTAATCATCATTAGCAATTTGTCAGGAGAGTAGGGGAGATAAAAATTACTTAAAATCAGAATAGGGTGCGTCTTATGCCTATTCTTTTAGCGGTAACACAGCATCTCTCTCTCTGATGTCTTCCTCAGGGATGGTGGTTCCTGCTTGATTGGCTCTTGAAACCCTCTCGTTTTTGCCCAGCATCCTTCCTCTGAGCTGGATGCGACCCCAGCAGGCTTCTTCCCCTAGTTTTGCCGTTTCTAAGGTGCCGGCCCCTGAGCTCACTTTCCTCCTAGGTCAACTCGGGGTGGGGATAATGGTCCCATCTTTTAAAAATCGTTGTGTTGATTAAAGGAGATTCTCCCGGTCCCTCCCAGCACAATGCGGGCTCTGCCCCGGGGCTGGCGGGTGAGCTGCTCACTTTGGTGTCTGCAAAACCCACAGGGGGGCTGGCGGCAGCCCTGTGCATTGAGCATGCCAGTCCTCGTGTGACCGGGTGGAGCCACCTGTGGGATGTCCTGCAGGGCTGCCTGTCTCAGTACTGCTGACCGCGCCCTGCTCCGGAAGGAAAGGAGACGATTTTGTGTCACGCGTGCAAGTGAAGGACAAGTTTCATGACATAGTATCGTACTAACCTTGTGATTGTGAGGTGTGATGTACTATGTTCTTTTTTTTTTTTTTTTTTGTCTTTTTAGGGCTGCAGGTGCAGCATATGGAGGTTCCCAGGCTAGGGGTCGAATCGGAGCTGCAGCCGCCAGCCTACACCACAGCCACCTGTCTAGTATCCATGGGGACATGGGTTCAATCCCTGGCCTCACTCAGTGGATTAAGGATCCAGCGTTGCCATGAGCTGTGGTGTAGGGCGCAGACGCAGCTTGGATCCTGCGTTGCTGTGGCTGTGGAGTAGGCCGGCAGCTGCAGCTCCGATTCGACCCCTAGCCTGGGAACTTCCATATGCCACGGGTGCGGCCCTAGACGGCAAAATAAATAAATAAAAATAAATAAATAAATAAATAAATTTTAAAAAATCAGAGCAGAGTATGTGGGAGTCTTCAGAGACATGTCCTCCACTCTGTGGCCTGCTGAGCTGCCTTTCTCCCCTCCAAGCATGTACCTGTCCAAGAAGAGCTGTTCTGGGGAGGAAGGATCCCAGAGCGCCTTGGCCTCCGAGCCCTGCAAGCTCACACAGTTCAGGCCTGGCAAGCTCAGTCCGATCCTAAGTGCCCTTTCCTCTCTCCAGTCTGCCCCCTTGCAATTGTTCCTTGACTCCCGGTGGGCTCCGTTCTGGTTTTGATATGGTGTGTCCCTTTCTGAAATGGGCCTGATTAGTTTATCACACCGTCTAATGAAGGCCTGGTGTATGTGAGGCTTCAAAAGTCGAATTAGAGAAACAGCCTCCTTTCTTTCTGGCAACTCACAGACCAATAGGGGGGGTAGTAGCTGTGTCAGATAATGACAACAGGGTAAGTGCTGTCGCGAACAGAAACATGGACGGTGGTCCTTTTTCACCCCTTCCGCCTGCAGACCCCATGATGAGGAAAGGACAGAGCATCCAGTCCTCTCCAAACAGTGTCTGTGCTTGGCTCACATGCTCTGAAATCGCTCAGGATGCTCACATAACCAAGTAAGATTACATATTCAGACTTCTCGCAGATTCTGGTTTCTCCCCTTTTTTCCCAGTGTCAGCCAGCTGACTGTTCTAACCAACAGCTCCAAGTCGTCGCTGAACAGAATAGCAGTTTCTTGTCCGTTTCAGTATGGGCCTGTGGGGGTGGGGAAGGGGAAGGGGCTTTGCAGACTCCATGATCTAAAGAGTCATTTGGGGACCCAGGCTTCTATGGTTTGACTCTTTTCAGGCTTCTAACGAAATAGCACAGATGGAGTAGGTCACAAAGAATAGGAAAATTTTCCTCCTGGTCCTGGAGGCCGGACGTCAAAAGACCAAGGCTCCAGCGTGGTCGGGTTCAGCGAGAGCCCTCTCCGTGTTTCAGAGCCAGTGATGCCTCACTGTCCTCAGCAGGACACTTTATAAGGGCACTCATCCCGCTCTGAGGGCCCCACCCCTAACACGATCGTGTTAGGTATTAGTATTTCAACATACGAATTGAGGATGGGGGCGCAGGTATTATGCAGACCACAGCAGCCGTCCTCTCCTGGGTTGGTTGTTTTTAGCCAACAGGCGGAGGACACGAGAGGGCGTGGAGGGTTCCTCAAGGAGATGATGGGACAAGCCCGGAAGGGGTGTTGGTTTCCTCTACCCACGGCCCAACCAGCTGAAGCCGGGTCACGTGGCTCTACCAGCTGCACGGGAGGCTGGGAAGTGTGATCTTTCTCTGGGCCCAAGAGGAAAAAATCTGGGGCTTGGTAGAAATGTTAACATTGTTGCTACTCCACTGCTTTGGGTGAGGAGTCCTGCCTTACAGGAGGCAGCCTTGAAATATTGGCTCAGTGCTAAAGCAGGACTGTCTTACTGTGGCTCTTGAAAGATGCATTTGGCATGATTCTCAGTGGGATTTTGTGACCCGATGGATATCCCTGTTGGGATTTCAGTGACATTGACTTTCAAAGTGAGGTGAGTTGACTGTGCTCAGGTTCTGCCATCTCCTCTCAGGCTAGCCAGCCCATTTCTCCCCTCTGAAAAGCTGTGCCCTGCAGCAGGTGCTGGCACCGGGCTTTGCAGTGCAGAAGTTCGGGAAGATGAATGCATCCCTAAATGATGTGTTGTTCCCGGGAATGACACAGAGACAAATGTCAGTAAGATGTGCCTGATGGAGGCATAAAGGGCAGTGGGAAAACTTGCTAACGCAGAAGCAGTGAGCCTGGCGCTGAGCCTTTTGGTTTTTAAATCACGGACGGAGGACACTGGAGGCCTCCTGCAAACGCAGTCTTGCAGTTGCCAGGGAAGGGGTTCACCTGCGTCCGATTCTCTGCGCTCTCTTGTCTGGTGGATTCACTGCTAGTCATCAAGCCCCTCCCCGTCTCCTCTTGCCCTGAGATGTATGTGAGGAGCTGTTTGCTCTTCGGATTAGTCTGGGAATTTGTCCGTGAACCGTAACTGTTAGTTTTGTGTTGGAGTCAGTGAAAAAACTGGTATTATAATTTTTTTTTTCTCCTAAAGAAGACAGTCTTTTCACATGGAAATCATGAGTGTAATTCAAGAACAATTCTAAGACTCATCACTGAAATCGGATCACTCATGCTCCCTTAATACACTGAGGCGTTCCCTTCGTGGCTCAGCGGAAACGAATCTGATTAGCATCCATGAGGACGCAGGTTCACTCCGTCGCCTCACTCGGTGGGTTAAGGATCCGGTGTTGCCGTGAGCTGTGGTGTAGGTCGCAAACTCGACTCGGATCCTGTGTTGCTGTGTCTGTGGTGTAGGCCTGCGGCTATAGCTCTGATTAGACCCCTGGCCTGGGAACCTCCATATGCTGTGGGTGCAACCCAAAAAAAACACACCAAAAAACCCCCCAAAAACAACAACAACAAAAAACCCCACTGAAATGTCAGTCGCAATGTCTGGACTGAGTTCTAGGTTTGACTAGCCTTTACCCTAACTTCTAGAATTGGGACTCGATGACAGCTGCCCAGGCAAGTACGTACATGTTCTAAACACATAATCAGTGTGATTGAGTGACTCGTCAGGCCTAATGTGGCAGGTTTGCGGTACATGCAGTGCTGTTTTAAACGTGACAGAGAGTTGAGGAATCGAGCTTCTCAACTTCTTTTGGGGGGTGATCACCCTCTCAGGGGATCGGCTGGCAGCCCTGGACTGTGCTCATCAGCGTTTTTGTGTGATTTCAGGAAGTTCAGAGACGCGCTCACTGCTGAGAACCTGGCTGTCAGGTGTCAGCGTTACACCACTGAAGTTGGAGAGGCGGGGGCACAGCAAACAGGGTCCAGTTCTCCATGTACCAACCCCGCACGCCCAGGGTCTGTGCTCTGGCGGGCTCTGAAACTCCTTCCCTGTGAGCCACGTGCGGCAGAAAAGGTGAAGGGAGTCGCCCTAATTTCTTGAGGATTGCTTTGGAATGAAATGGAGATAAAGAGTGTTCTGTCTGAATCGCATCTCTCAAAGAAGCCTGACCTGGAAATAGGAAGACTATCTTGTGGCTGGAGACTGGAAAGCATAGACCAAGGCATCACAGGATTATGCTGGCCTCCTTTTCACAAAGGAAACGTGTTCCCCATCAGTGTGTGTCCATAGATTCAGAGAACGGAGTACTGGTTACGAGGCAGGGCGTCGGGGAAGGGCCAGATGGGTAAAGGATGTCAACTGTACGGTGACAGACGGAAGCTACACTTTTGGCGGCGCACACGCTGCAGTGTATACAGAAGTCAAAATATAATGTCGTACACAGGAAACATATATAAGGTTATCAACCAGTTATAACCAGTGTTACCCCATTTTAAAACCAAACTTTCCCCATTAGAAAGATTGTAGGTCATCCAAACAGGTTCACTTACCCTCATGGGCTGAAAAAAAAAGTCAGTGTCTATACTCTTCTCTCTCCTCTCTGCTCTCCCCTTCGGCTGCCCACCTTTACTCTTCTGCGATTTGAGAAAGTGGGTGTCAGATTTCCCCGCCCCTGGGAGGGAGGGTGTGGCTTTCGAGGTGCTGGAACGGTGGCCCCCAAGATGTCCACGTCCCCCTCCCTGGAGCCTGTGACCGTGTTACTTGCCATGGCACATGGGACTTTGCAGATGTGACTCACCGCAGGGAGCTTCTCCTGGATGATCTGGGCGGGCCCGGTGGGATCACGAGGTCCTTTCTGAGTGGAAGAGGGATGCCGGAGAGGGAGAACCTGGGAGCTGGCATCCTGAGAGAGACCCCGACCGAGGCTGGCTTCGAGGAAGGGAGGGGCCGCCACGGAGCACCCGCAGAGGAGCAGAGGGGGGCCGCAGAGGGGTTCTCCCCTGAGCCTCCAGAGGCGGTGCAGTCTTACTGACATTTCGGTTTTCTTTCTTTCTTTCTTTCTTTGGCTGTGCCCTCGGCATGCCGAAGTTCCCCAGGCCAGGGATCGAACCCGTACCACAGCAGCGACCTGCGCTGCAGCAGTGACAACAGCAGATCCTTAACCACTAGGCCACCAGGGCAACTCCTGACACTTTGGTTTTAGTCCAGTGTCGGATTTTAGTTCGTTCCAGTCTCCGGAGCAGTTAAGATGATCAGTGCGTTAATGCCACCGAGTCTGTGGCCGCTCAGCACTGCCGCGAAAGGAAGCTCCTGCGGTCTGAAGCAGGTCTCCTGGAGGGTGAGGCGGAGGCAGGTGGCGGGTGGAGCTGGTCTCCCCACGGTGACTGAAGAGGCCGCCCCCCAGCCAGCCTGGCCCTGTGAGGTTCATCGGATCATGCCCATTTGAAAGAGAGGAAACTGAGGCTGACCCCGAGAGAGCAGGAAGGACTCCTCCGAGGTTTCAGGGCAGTAAATGGCTCTCCTGGCACGGGCACTAACCGAAATGGCCCAGGGCCACTTCTTAAAGAGCCTTGCAGGCTGCAGCAGGCAAAGGGGGCAAAAGGAAGCCAGCGCCTGTGTCCTCCAGCCCTCTCCCCCTTCTTGCCGACCCGCTCTGATAGGAATGGCCAGCAAAACGGACCTGCCGGGGCCAGGAAGAGCTGTGTTTGAAGGGGAGACCTCCGCGGGGAGCTGCGGGCGGGGAGGGCCGGCGCTCCGGGCTAATGCTGCTCGGATAGGAGTCGTCGGGGGACCAGGAGAGCTGGAACTGGCCCCGGGGGCCTCCCGATCCCGCGTGGGATCGCCAGGCGCCCTGCTTCTCGGTTCGTCGCCCAACTCCCCCCTTCCCCCCCCCCCGCCCCCCGTCCCCAAAGCGCCGTGAAACTTAGGCTCTCCTCCCGCCCTACTTGTTCTTGGAAAGTCCAGCATGCCCGTGCCACACAGATGTATCCCCGAGCCCTTGAACACGTGCGATCAGGATATTCCCAGGGGGTGACGAGAAAGGCCATCTCTGAGTGGCTGTAGAGTGTATGCTGCTGGTAAAGCGCTTGCGCGGTACGTGTCCCCTGGGCGCCCTGAGCCCATGTCCGTTATTTACAATAAAGAACAGAACGTTGGAACATCCTTAAATAGCTGACTGGAGGTGCCTGGTAAAATAATTATGGTTTACTGCCTATGATGGAAGGTTCTAGCATGACAGAAGGCGATGCTGACAGAGACCTAAAGGACCTGAGGAAATACACAAATGAAAAGAATCAGTGTATGAAATTGTATCCAGTATGATATCAGCTGTGGAAAAATGCAGGCAGATGCACTAAAACACGAATCCAGGGCTTCTGGATCATAGGGGATTTTATTTCCTCTTCTTTATACTTTACTGGCTGAATTCTTTACATCGAATTTAAGTTCTGGAGAAAAGAGCTTCATATCCTTCAACCTTGTAAATTTACTTCTGGGAATCTTTCAAGGAAAGTAATGTAAATACAGATTATGAGCTTTATGCACAGAGATGTTCCTTTCATCATAGGTTTAAAAATTGATACATGATTCACGTATAACATAAAAGCCACCATTTAAAGCATCCAGTTTACTAGTTTTCAGGATAATCTCAAAGTTGTGCAACCACCAACCACTATCTAATTCCAGAACATTTTAATTATCTCTGAAGGAAGCTCCATACCTCTTAGCAATCATTCCCCATTCCCTCTGTATCTCCAAGCACTGCCACCCACTCATCTGCCCTCTGTCTCTATGGATTTGACTGTTCTGGATATTTCTTGTAGGTGGAGCCATACAACATGTAGCCTTCTGTGTCTGGCTTCTAGTGACTTCAAGGTCCATCCATATTGTAGCATCTGCCAGTAATTCATTCTTTTTTCTTTTTTTTTTTTTTTTTTTGCATTTTTCAGGGCCACACTCAGCCTATGGAGGGTCCCAGGCTAGGGGTTGAATCAGAGCTGTAGCTGCTGGCCTACACCATAGCCAGAGCAATGCCAGATCCAAGCTGCCTCTGTGACCTACACCACAGCTCACAGCAACACCGGATCCTTAACCCACTGAGTGAGGCCAGGGATTGAACCCGCATCCTCATGGATACTAGTCGGATTTGTTTCCACTGTGCCATGACAGGAAACTCCCCTTTTTATGGCCGAATAATATTCCATTGAACGGATAGACCATGTTTTATTTATCTGTTCATCAGGTGATGGCCCTTAGCTGTTTTCATCTTTTGGCTACTGTGAATAATGCTGCCGTGGACATTCTTTCATGTAGGCATATGTTTTCATTTTGCTTAGGTACACACCTAGGTGTAGAATTACTGGCTCAGGTGGAAACTCTTTGTTTAGCTATGTGAGAAATTGCTGAACTGTGTTCAAGGCAGTTCTCATGAATATTTATACTAGTGGAAACTCGGAAATAATGTAGCTACCCGTAGTGCTTAGGTCGCTTATATTAATCCCCTTAGCCAACTCTTTGAAGACATGCAAGTTATGTATTCTTAGATCAGGTGCCGGAAGTCAAAGGCAGTTGAGACAGGGTAATTGTTCTCGAGGAGCTGACTCTTCAGCGCTGTTCTGGGTGAGGTTTGCACATAATTTAAAACAAGCAGGGACAGAATACTTTGGCTAAAGTGTTAGGCCGTTCTTGAGAAATTTTTGGAGAGACTCAAGGTCTGAATAAGTAAACATGTTACAAATGGACAGAGAATTATACATACTGTATGATCATGACTGTGTCAGGGAAAAAAAAAATGAAAAGAACCTAGAAAAAAGACGGAGGAAAACACCCCAAAATAGGAAGAATGGTTTTATTTGAGTGGTGGTATGGATGGATCTCTCTCCCCTATTTCGATATATTTCCAAAACTGTGCGATAGAAACGAAAATACCCTGGAGTCTGTGTGTCGTGACCGTGGGAAGGAGTTGGTGGGACAAATCTAGCAACTAGTTTTTGGGGGAGGTGAGAACTCAGGGGCCTGGACTGGCCTACCAGGGGGTGAAGACAGGACCTGGCCTTGCCTCGGGGGAACGTGTGCAAACTCAGTGCACGGCCCTGGTGTAGAGACCACTCTGCTTGAGGACAGGCCCCTGGACATCGAGGTCTCAACCAACTGGGAGGATGCCCACTGGCAGGATGAGGGGTCATGGGATTGGCCACCTTGCCGAGGGTGCTCACCGTGCCAGCCACGTCTGAGCTCACTCCCGGGTGGCTCCTGGCCTCCCCCTGCCACGCAGGGGTCATGCTCTGTAGCCAGCAACAGCCAGAAAGCCCTCCTCGCTGAAGAACAAACAGCAAAAGAACGCCACTGTCGCAGACTCCCAGGCACTGCCCTTCTGACAGTGAAAAGGGAGTCCAGATTTATTCAGCTCTCCTCATCGTGGCAATGCGATCCAAGGGATTCTGAAACCCAGTACGTCACCTGGAGTGATGTGGTCGTTACTCAAGGCATGTTACCCACCAGCACCCTTCTTGGGGGGAAGTCGTCGTTTTGATACCGGGGTGGTTTTGAATACCCACGGTGGTTTGTGCGGTACGACAAAAAACCCCAAAGTCTCTGTCCCATAAATATTTTGGAATGATAACGAGGACAGTAGATGTAGGCGTTCTCAATGTCGTTATTGAAAACCAGGCCAAAATGTGTCTGTATTCAGTGACGTCACAGCTCTCTGGAGGCTGCATCATCCTGATAAATAGACGGACGAATCAGAAGAGCAGCGTGTAGATATTTATGTGCATGTTCTTGAATAAGACAAGAAAGCCTTCTCTGCACTTCACTGGTCCTACTAGTGGGCACAAATGTCCCCTGCCATGTGCGATGCACTGGGACAGCAAGTCAGGGCTTACGTAGTTCATGCATTACCCATTGCTGTATCACACAAATTAGCCTGAGATTTAGTGGCTTCAAGTGACAGTGAGCATTCAGTCACACGATGTCTGTGGTGCAGGAGTTCAGCTGGTGGTCCTCGCTTCAGGTCTCACGAGGCGTTGTGGTCAAGTTGCTGGCTGGGGCTGCTGTCGCTGAAGGCCTGACTGGGGCTGGTGGATCCGCTTCCAAAGCCATTAATTCATGCTTCGTTTAGAGAGGAAGTGGAATCAGAGACACGTGGATTCTTTATCAAGCCCCAAAGAACATTCACCAAAATGGTAGCTCCGTCACTTTAATTTTTGGAACAGTGAGTCTGGAAGTGTTATTTTAATGACTTGCATTGTTGTGGGTCGGAAATCGAAAACCGTGAACTCACCATCATTTTATAACAGTTCTGCGCTGTAAAGGAAGTGAGCTGGGCTCAGCGGTGCTGCCAGGTCAGGCTTCCCACCTGCGTTTGTGGACTGAACGAGCTCGTGTGGGCAAACGCGCTTCTTAGGCTGCGCCCGCCTGTGCTCCGGCAATTTTCTCGAGGCTTCCCGGTGAATCTAGAAGAGCAGGGATGTGCTCAGGTCGCAGTTTATCTTAAAGCAGCGCTGCGTTTGATGGGGTCTGGTCTCGTTCCAGACTTGAATCATGCCTCACACCCAATAGCCGTTAGCGATTTGCCTTGGGCCGGTGCCACCACCACCTCGTTCCCCACCTGTAAGGGAGCCATGGCCCAGACGTCGGTGTTTGGGGAGGGGACAGATGGCAGGCGGCAGGCTCATCTTGTGCTGCTGTGAGCTTCTGAGGGCCTCATGTTCGAGAGGATCATCCACGGTGTGTTTTATCGTCTGTGTAAGCATTTCTGTTTCGCTGTTGACTCTCACTTTTAAAATCCTCTGTTTAAAATGAAGACGAGCTCCGTCAGTGCCTTTCTGAGGGTGTCGATCAGTTTCTAAGTGCTCCTGGGAGAGCCAGAGCCTTGTTGTCTAACCAGTTCGGGGAAATAACATGTTGAGAATGCATCCTGCTCCTGTGGGCTTTGGCGCTGGTTGTGGTGTCTCCCATTCCTGGGGCCAGAGGCTCCAAGGGAGATGTGGGAAGATTGAGGCAGTGAAATTTAGGTTATCAGATTCCCATGCATACCAGCCTGTGTGCATTTATAGAGACAACTGATTAGATAGCTGCCCGGACTCAGACAATTATAGGTGTGGCCTGTTTTCTACCACAGCTGTCTTGTCAATCAGCGTGATCATGGGGGGGGGGAGGGAAGGGGGGGGCCTCCTTAAAGAAACCCATCTGGAAAACCTGTCCTTTATCCATCTGTGTCAAGCCGAGGTTTCCAAGATCAGATCGACTTCAAGGAGAGAGGGCTGTGGACAATGCACTTGTGTTGGTTTTTCTCCAGAAAGCAAAGAGAACGCTTTGCAATTTCTGATTTCCCCATTGTATAAGGGAGACAGGCCGTATTTAGTTAAGCATCTCCTTGCATTGTTCCCAGCCTTGTTTGGCTTTTTGCATTTGGTCAACGGTTAATGTTTAACTCCCTGACCTAGGACCGCTGGTAGATGAAACTCCCAAGTGCATTTTATTTATTTTAGTTTTTAATTTTTTAATTTTTTTGTCTTTTTCAGGGCCGCACCCGCGGCATATGGAGGTCCCCAGGCGAGGGGGCTAATCGGACCTGTAGCCACTGGCCTACACCCTAGCTCACGGCAACGCCGGATCCTTAACCCACTGAGCGAGGCCAGGGATGGAACCCGCCACCTCATGGTTCCTAGCTGGATTCGTTTCCACTGTGCCACGACGGGAGCTCCCCCAAGTACATTTTAGATAGATTTAAGCCAGAATGTACAGAAAGCGAAAGCTGTGATGGGGGAACCTGTGTCAGGGAATGAGAGCAAAACACAGGTGCTCGCCTGTTGTGGCAGAGTTATATTCCGTTGTCATCACCTCAGTAAACATGCTGCTTGGAAGAAGATGCTTGTTTTATGTGTTTTGTGACTGTCCGTATCTGTTTTCGGCTGGTATGTAAAGTTGCATGTTGAGATAGCGATGCTTTGAACTGTGAGTGCATTGAAATCATTAGTGATTACTGTTTAGGTAGAGGCAGTGAATTCATTTTCCAAGCCAACAGGTGGAGCAAAAGCAGTCCGATAAGATAACATATAACTTCGTTAGTGAAACCTAATTCTAGAGTCGATTCAGCGAACATCCGTGACATTGACCTGACTCTCACATTTGCTTTCATAATTTTATTTTGCAGGATAACAAAGCCATTGACCTTTGCCGATTGTGTTGGGGATGAACTTCCTTTAGGATGGGAAACTGTGTATGATAAACAAATTGGAATTTATTACATGGACCACATAAATAGTAAGTAGAGTGCCGCACTGGAGTTACTATCTGTGAATGAGTTTTCATGCTGATCTCGAAGGTGCAAGGAACTCTTTTTGTGGAATGACTTAATTGTTGCTTCCTAACACTCCGTTTCACTGGCTTTTATAAATGGCATCCGAAGTGTTCCCTGGCTGAGCGCTTCACAAAGCGAAGCGGTTCTGTAGCTGCCGGGCTTGTGTGGTGCTCAGGACTGCCTGGAATATGTCCACTGGAGAGTTTCCCTACCCAGTAGAAGGTAAATTTCCCCGGCAGCCTCGTAATAGAAACCGCTCTCAAAAGGAGAAGGAGGAGTTCCCGTCGTGGTGCAGTGGTTAACGAATCCGACTAGGAACCATGAGGTTGCGGGTTCGATTCCTGGCCTCGCTCAGTGGGTTAAGGATCCGGCGTTGCCGTGAGCTGTGGTGTAGGTTGCAGACGCGGCTCGGATCCCGCATTGCTGTGACCCCAGCGTAGGCCGGTGGCTACCACTCCGGTTCGACCCCTAGCCTGGGAACCTCCATATGCTGCAGGAGCGGCCCAAGAAATGGCAAAAAGACAAAAGCCAAAAAAAAAAAAAAAAAAAAAAAAAAAAGAAGGATGTTCCCCACAGAGTTACTGTTTCTAAGTTCTTGGAACAGTAAATTGCCCAAGTGGTTGCCTTAGCTCCATTCTGTCTTAGGCCTTGGATTTTAACTTTAATATACCAGTCCTTTGGGGGTATGGGAAGGGAGAGAATGATGTCAAGACCAGAGCTGGAATAATGGGTCCGTGCCCACCCCAGCCTTCTTTCTAGAATTGAGGAGAGCAGTGGGCCTCAACCCGGGCTGCTTTTGCCTCTCAGGGACCCTCGGTGATGTCTTGAGGCATTTTTGGTTGTCGGGCCCGGGAGAGGGGCAACCGGCATCTGGCGGACGGAGGCCGAGCTGCTGCTCAGGGTCCTCCAGTGCCCAGGACGGCCCCCCCGGAGGCCAAGCTGCCCCGAGTGCCAGTGGCGCTGAGGTTGACACGCTGGGTCCCGCGCTGCATTTGGTTCTAGGCCTCTTGTCCACGCCTCCCTCCTGGCTCTCTGCCTCCTCCCCAGCCTTCCTCCATCGGGTACCAGCTGGGCATCCACTTCCCTTTCAGATTCACATTTTCTCACTCCCGCATTTCCTTCTGGCTGCCCCCAGTGTTTCTGTCGTTGTCATTGCTACCGGCGATAGAAGTTGCCCCTAAGTTACACTTCTGTCGTAAGTGCCAGGGAGGCCGGGAGGGCCCGAAGATGCCCATGTCCCACCTCGTGAGTGACGAAGCCCCTTCCTCCCTCCGTCCCCATGCTGAGACCCACCCAGGCTGGTGTCCTTAGGGCTGATCCCCACATTGTCGCTTGCCAGTGGCCTCCTGAGTTCAGGACTCGCAGACCCAAATGGCGAGGGGTCCTGTCGGGCCTGGGGCGGTGGAGTCCTGATCACGCTCTTGCCCTTTGTGTGATTGCCGCTCATACCCAAAGCGTGGGCAGGGGCTGCGGGCCCTGCTGCCTTCCCGGGCAGTTGTCCACATGGCAAGAGGGCTTCTAGGTGGATACACCACCTGCTGGACTGGGCTTGGTGCTCAGTGACCCCCCTCGAGGGCAGCCCTCCCCTGGCGCCACCTGACCTGGTGCCTCTTGTCTGTGCATGCAGGGAGTCGAGGTGTCTGGGCTGCTGCGCCGTGGGCTGCGCACATGCACTGGGCTTTGGGCGCTGCGGGCCCTCGCGGCATCCCTGGCGGGCACAGGGGTCCGCCTCGCACAGCCGCTCTGGAAAGCCTGCCTGTGTGCCCTGCGAAAGGAAGGATGGAAGAAAGGAAGGAGGAAAGGAAGGAAGGGAAAAGTGGTGCCTTTGCAGGAGGACTTAGAGGATGATGGAGTTTCCTGGTGGGCAGAGGAGGACAGAAGCAGCCTAAACACATGGATGAGCATTTCCAAAAGATAGGGACTGTGAAATAGCCAGTCTGTTGAGAGGATGTTTGTGGGGGAAAAGACAGAAACTAGAAGTGAAGCTGGCAAGTGATGCTCCTTGGGACTCAGACATCACGTGGAGGATGTCAGACGTTGTCCCTTAAAAGAGGTGCATGTAGGGAGTTCCCGTTGTGGCTCAGCAGGTTATGAACCCGACTAGGATCCATGAGGATACAGGTTCCATCCCTGGCACTGTTCAGTGGGATAAGGATCCGGCATTGCCGTGAGCTGTGGTGTAGGTCGCAGACGTGGCTCGGGTTCAGTGTTGCTGTGACTGTGGTGTAGGCCAGGAGCTGCTGCTCCAATTTGACCCCTAGCCTGAGAACCTCCATATGCTGCAGATGTGGCCCTAAAACAAAGAGACAGAAAAAGACGTTCGTGTGTCACAGAAGTGCAAGCGGTGTTGGGAGGGTGAGTGGGAAGCACACTGAGGACGGCCTTTGGTGGGACGAGGCAGGAAGCCCGCGTATTTTTGGAGAAGGGATGACGAGGGTGCTGAACAAAAGGGGGATGGAGAGAAGGCACAGCACGCCAGCCGATGCTCGGTGCAGGGGCAGCAGCCACCCGCTCTGGATGACCCACAAAATGTCCTGGCTGCGGGAGAGGAGCAGGAGTTGGCCGAGGGTGAGTCTCAGGTTGGCTCGGTGGCTGGGGCCCCGTGACAGCGCCCTCCCCTAGAGGCCCAGCAGGAGAAGCAGGCTCGTCGTGGGGCTTTGTTTGGATTGCGTTGAGTTTGGGTAGCGAAAGGGCGCTGTGTGAGAGCGACTTCTGCTTTGGACGGATGACTCAGAATTACTTTGCGTCCGTCCAGGTGGAGATGCACCTAGGAGGCAGGTGGAGAGACAAGGTGGGCGCTCAGGGGAGAGGGTGGAGCCGGAGATGGGCCTGAGCCCTCTCACGGGAGCTGGTAGCCTGAGAGAACCGGAGTGGAAAATGCGGGAATTTGGAGCAGGGGAGACAAGAAGTCCACGGAGAATGCACAGAGACACGGGGTGGTGTCCCGGAGGTGGGAAGGGGCGCGTCCCGGGTGGAGGAAGTCGAAGAGAGGAGGGTTGGACACGTCTCTTAGGTTGACAGTGACGAGCCCCTTTGGCTTCATGTCCACCAGCATTTACTTGCAGCCTGAAAAGTTGTCTGGTTTTGTCTTCCCCTCCATGGATCTGTTTCTTGTCTACAAATCTTTCATCTTATCCCAGGCATGGGTATGTAAATAGGAGGCGATCCACACTTTGGGAGGGTTTGTTGTATAGACACTTCCATAATGTGCACCCTGGTAGTTAATGAATTCTCATATCGGCTGGTCACATACCTGCATGATTATTGTCCATTTAAAGATGTTACTTTGAGACGTTTCCCCGGTGGCTCAGCGGGTTAAGGATCCGGCCTTGTCACTGCTGTGGCTGTGATCACTGCTGTGGCACGGGTTTGATTCCTGGCCCGGGAACTTCGGTCTGCCGTGGGCATGCCCCCACCCCCCCACCCCCCAAAAAAAGAAAGAAAGGAAACAAGAGATTTTTATCTTGAAGTTATTATGCTCTTCTCCTGTTCATTTCAGAGCTCACCCAGATTGAGGATCCCAGAGAACAGTGGAGACGAGAGCAGGAGCGGATGCTGAAGGAGTATTTGATTGTAGCCCAGGAGGCTCTCAATGCCAAGAAAGAAATCTACCAGATTAAGCAGCAGCGGTTCGAGCTGGCCCAGGAGGAGTACCAGCAGCTGCACAAGATGTGCGAGGACGCCAGCCGCTCGTACGCCAGCTGTGAGTTCCCACACGTGACTTTCAAAGCCATCTCCTGGCTAGGTTTTCTGCAGACACCAAACTTGACTCGGGCGAGACAGCTTCATAAAGTATCTAGGCGCACACTGATAGGCAGTTAGCCTTCCCGCACTGGGATCAGATGGCCATTTACTGTCACTCTTTATATTGATCAAGTGCCTACCTTGGGCCAGGCACTGCGATGTGCCGGAGCTAAGAAAGGCGAGGTCCTGGAGTTCCTGCTGTGGCTCAGTGGAAACGAATCTGACTAGTATCCCTGAGGACACAGGTTCGATCCCTGGCCTTGCTCAGTGAGTTGAGGATCTGGCGTTGCCGTGAGCTGTGGTGTGAGTCGCAGATGCAGATCAGATCCCACGTCACCGTGGTTGTGGTGTATACTGGCAGCCGTAGTAGCTCCAGTTAGACCCCTAGCCTGGAAACCTCCATATGCCATGGGTGTGGCCCTAAAAAGCCAAAAAAAAAAAAAAGGTGAGGTCCTTGCCCTCAAGGAGCTTCCATGCAGGTGGAGAAAGGAGGAAATAAACACACACACTTCAGGTAGTGATACGATACGAAACAACCTCCTGACTCACACCTGTCAGCATGACAAAGGGCTGCAGCCAGAGACCCCTGCCGTTAATAATACGGCTTGTCTTGGGTGATCCTTGGGAGAGTTTCAGGCCTCCCAGTTTCTAGGAGGGGCTGGAGATGCCAGGGCCTCTCGTAGCCCCGCTCTTCTAGGGGGAAGACTACGAATGGAATCTCAGAGTTAATCCAAGCAGTTTACAGGCTGCCGCTGTCCCTGGGGTTTTGACCAAGCTCTTTCAATTTGCCGTTTAAGCGAAACTCCGTTGAGGAAAACTGTTAAATGTGACTCAGATGAACTATTTCTGGCCACAGGCTGAAGTTCACGACAGGGATCCTCTTGGCTTGTGCCCTAACAGAGGTCACCTCCAGAGGCCTGGGCCCAGGTCAGGAGCTGCCGGTGGCAGGAGCCATGGCACGCCCGGGCTCCCGCTGGCCACGTGGGTCTCACACTGCCCGGGTCACCGTCATGGCTCGTCAGCTAAAGCAGGGAGGCATCTCCTTGCTCCACTTCTGGGATCAGAATCACGCGTGCACTCACTTCCCATTGCTTCCTTCCTTGGCAGTGGCTCCCCGCAAAAGGAACCAACCTGGCACCGGCTAGAGTTTTCTCTGCAACTCTGATTGCAACATTGGGAGGCCTTGTAACATGGCGATGTTATTTTCCCTGTAGCCTCAACAAACACTGTTGGGTCGGCGAAGTTACTTTTTCAAGGTTGCATCGCCAGTAAATGGTACAATTGGGGTTTGCACCCAGATCCCTTTGTGTACATAACCTCCAGTGCCATGTACTGTTTCCAAGATGCTTAAGAATCAGCTCAGAAGAACTGATCATGGTTTGGGAACACTTGCCCGCCTCCCATTGTGCAAGTTTCCTGGAAATAAGGACCGATTATAAATTGACACATCGGGGGGCACTTTTGCACCAGTGAAAGGGGCAGGTCGAAGGCAGGGGCTCCTTCCTTCCTGACTTTCTCATGACGAAAGTCCTCCCATTGCTAAAGTATTCATTTACTTTTCGGTGGATATTTTCTTCGCACCCGGGGTTGGCATGTACTCAATGCTGGGGACACGATTTATCCCCGATGGCTGATTGCAGGGGAGAAGGAGGCAGTCGCGGTAAACAGAGGCATTAGCTAGAACAGCCGTTTCTGACCGTGGGACGGAGCGGGCCGGGGGAGGAAAGCGCTGCCTTCCCCTCCCTTTACAGAGTTCCCCTGAGTTATGGAAATCACCAGAAGATGACTCTGTTCATTGGAGAGGAAGGATTGTGTCTCACTATCAGGCCATCTGGTACCTGAGACTTTCTAAGCCTTGACCTTTTTTTTTTTTTTTTTTTTTGTCTCTGAGCACAGCGAAGTTCTGCTTTGCTGCATTTGCACACACGTGTCCCTGTGAAACTAAGACCCCCCCCCCTTTATTTCTGTGAGCTTATCGCTGGTCCCCTAGCTCCCGGCACGGAGGCCGGACTTCTCTGCCAGAGAAAGTACACCCGTGCTTTCTCTCCAGCTCCATTGTCTAGCGTTTTCTCCTCCCTTCTTCAGTGCAACGTGCTCTTCTGTTTGCCTTCTTTTTATCAGCGAGTACATTTGTTATCTCAGAACCTTTTTTTTTTTTTTTCTTTCATCCTCCCTGAGAAACTCTAGCCGCCACATGCATTCAGATGAGGTGACTGAGCCTCTGCAGGATCTTTCGGAAGGAGTTCTCGTGTGGGGGAAAATTATGGTCTGAACCACAGGCCGGCAAGTCATGGCCCCCAGGCTGACTCCTGTCCACTCCGGGTGTTTGTAAACAGACTTTTGCTGGGACCCAGCCACGTGCCTTGTCGTCTAGCGCAGCCACGGCGGCGGAGTTGACGAATCATCAAGACAGAGAGTTGCTGGCCCACAACCTCTCTGGTTCGTGGCAGAGGAATCTGCAGCAGTGGCTCTCAGCCCTGGCTGTGTTGGGGGGCAGGGGAGCTCCCAAAGGGTCTTTAGAAACTCTTACTGCCTCCCCCCCGCCCCCCCCTCAAGATTTTGATTTGATTGGCCTCGGGTGGGGCCGCTCTTTTTTAAAGCTCTCCAGGTGACTCCCAGAGCTGTGACCCTCTTTTGCAGCCTCAGGAATACGACGTCGTCGTTAGCCTGGCTCCGAGGAGTCCCCAGGCATCTACACCCAGGAGTCTCTTCGGGTGGCTGGGAAAGAGGCAGCCTTATCTGCCGTGAGAAAGCGCTGACCCGCCCTGGATTCCTGGGTCAGGTGCTGGGGAAGCTTGACCTCGGCAGGCAGTCCTCAGGCGGCCCGCATTCCTTCCGAGGCTCCAGGCCCATCCCACAGAGCCTGTCTTCCTTGTCTCTCATCCACTATCTCGCCCAGGCCAAGGGCCACAGTGCATCCGTTCAGCATTTTGTTTGCCCTTGCGCGAGCATGTTGGAGCAGGCAGGGGGAAAATGGCCCGCGCAGCATTTTCCACAGGTATTAGCTGGCAGGACTGGGGCTGGGAGGTTATAGCAGAGCACACACGTCTGCCACATCGCTTTGTCTCCCTAGAGAGAGAATACTGGCTTCAGATCTGGTGATCTGGTGGCATCTTGCGTGACTTTTTTGTTTGTTTGTTTTGTTTTTTTTGGCTTTTTAGGGCTGCACCCGTGGCATGTGGAAGTTTGCAGACTAGGGGGTCGAATCGGAGCTGTAGCCATTGGCCTGCACCACAGTCACAGCAGTGCAGGATCCGAGTCGTGTCTGTGACCCACACCACAGCTCACGGCAACTCGGGACCCTTAACCCACTGAGCAAAGCCAGGGATCGAACCCGCCGCATCCTCATGGATGCTAGTCGGGTTCATTACTGCTGAGCCACAATGGGAACTCCCATCTTGCATGACTTCTGTAGGTTCCCTCTGAGTGGGCTAGTTGGATTTTTTGTTGTTGTTCCTCTGCTTATGGTGCCTTTAAAAAAGAAGTCACGCCCTTTTTTTGTTGGCCTTGGTTATTCACATGCTTGCCTTGGTCGCCTGCCGCTCTGATAATTAGCATGAAAACTGTCCAGGCCTGCTGTCCTTTCTGCCAGCCATCCTCCTGGGCTCCCTGAAGCAGCTCCTTACACGGCTGACGCCTGGGGGCGCATACCTGGGCCAAAGGTGCAGTCTGCCCGGAGGACGCCTTTGGAGAAGGCCTGCTGGTTTTGAAAGCACATCCTTCCCCCCCCCCCCCCCCGGGGTGATCTCAGGTTCTCACGGCACTGGAGGCCTATGGGTAAGAGCGAGACGGAAACAGAGATACACGGACCCGTGGCTGTACATGCGTTTCCCCCTTTCACTAGCCCGTAGCATCGAAATCCAAAGTAAGGACTGGGGCCAGCAGCATTTGGGGTGCTAGATACACAGATCGAGTTCACCTGTTGAGCCCTGGGGAGCTGAGGGGCCGGTTCTTCTTATGATGGAAAAGCTGATCTGATTCATGGGAGCCCAGGTTCTAGACAGAAGTCCCTCTTTCACTGATGGCACCGTGTGGATCAAGTCACTACAGACTCGGCCTTGATCTCTAAGGTGGGGAAACATAATTGTCCCCCGCTCAGAAAGATTGTATGAGAATAGACGAAATAAGTGTGAAAGGCACCCTGTGACAGCCAAGTGTCATAATTTCCATTGTTGTCGTCCACACACAATGTAGCCTTCTTATTCTAATGTCGCCTTATTGTTACATTGTCCAAAGCGAAGCTGTGTGCCTGAGGGGACTCCCTGAGCTATTTCATAGTTCTGCCCACGCCAACTCTTCAAGCCAGGAGAAAGCCTCAGAGGTAGGGGGCTGGTATTTGCCCTTAACCTGGAGATGGGAGACTTGCCTTCACAGAGGAGGCCACTTGCTTTTCTGAATATCGTGGTGCCCGGAGTCCGGAGCTCTTCCTTGGACTCTGCCAGTGGCTTCTGTTACACCTACTGGCGGACATCAGGAACTGAGAATTTGTCTTTATCCACTGAATTATATCATCACCCGTTAGGCCAGGAGTTCCTCCGTGGCTCAGGAGGCTGCCGTGGCACGAGTTTGATCCCTGGTCCGGGAACTTCTCCATGCCGCGGGTGTGGCCAGGAAGGAAAAAAAAAGTTATGCCGTGTCCATCAGTCTCCTTAGCATTTGAAGATAAAATGTCCTCACCGTCTTAGGAAAACTTGAGTTGCCTTTTCCCTCATCCCAGTCCTGGAATTTTTTGATTTTAGAGATCGTCGCAAAGGTAGCATGAATGGTATCCATGAGTAAAACCTCTTTGATCGTTTAGGGTGGTCGCAGCTGTGAGTAGCAGAAAAGACGGACTCCCCTGGGCCTGGCCGGTAAGGCTGTCCATTGTCACCTCACAGTGACAGTGTGAGGCTCAGCCTCCCCATTGGTGGACTCGGCCGTTCAGGGATGTCGTGGTTTATCAGGAACCCGCTCCAGGACTGGCCCAGGCTAAGTGTCCTGGGGGAGAGGTGTTAGTTAGTCTGGGGGCAGGTTGCTGTATGTCCGTCCTCCGTCTGAACCCTCTGCACTTCCCGTCTGCACTGCAAGTCTCTTTGCTAATTGTGCCTGTGAAATTGCACAGCTGGAAAGGTGGGCACCGATTTCAGGTCATCGTTACTGATGTGTAGCGTTAACTTCTCTGGACTTTGGCGATGGGCTTGCTCTCTACCTGGAATGGGAAAGAGCCCAGGCCGTGACTGTTGGCATTGTCGTCTCCAGCTGCACGGTGACAAGTGGACACAGGTGGAAGTGAGGAGTCGGCAGACTCTAGGCTCATTTGCATGTCATCTGGGCCCCCAGTGGAAGCCCCTTAAACCAAGGCCTGGGAAACTTGAGTCCCCAGAGTTTAATGTGGCGATTTTATGGAAATAATTGCTGCCTCTTAAGGGCATTGTTTGAGAACGTCGCTTTTGTTTCTGGTCTTAAATGAAGCCAAGGAGTCAGACAAGATGGAGGTTAAAGGATCTGGAAAGAGCCATTCTTCATCTCAGGAAGAATTCTGTTTTAAAAACATTTTACTCCATGTCTTTGAAAGATTATGATACTAAATATAAGAACATTTGAAATAAAGTTGGCAAACGCTTAGCTCCTCCAGATATTTATTCCCCGTAGATTCTAGTAATTTGAAATTCTGAATGATGGGGTCTTAAATAGATTTTCCATAGAACTGTTTTTTTTTTTTTTTAAAGGCGATATCTGAACAGCTCAAATTAACTTTGGACGTGGTTCTACTTGAGGATTTTAAATAATCTTGCTGTTTAAACCACTCGATGGCTTCGAGCCATCTTCTCTAATATAAAATCAGGGCATGATTATAAGCTAGTTTCTAGGTGTTGTTGGCACTTAAGATTCCTGAATGACACCCCTTGGTACTCAGATCAAAGGAGTTAAAGAATGGGTGCGGGCACCACAGATGGGTCCTGTGAGCAGGTCAAGTTAATGAACATGACCTGGAGGCAGATGACACCAGTGTGGGGTGACGCAGGAGGAGCCTCCGCAGCTCGGGGACCAAGTCACCACAGCGTGGAAGCCTAAGAGAAAGGGGACAGAAGCATCGAGAAAAAGCGATGCGGGGCAGTGAACGGGGCGATAGAAATCAGAAGTGGCCACGCGCTGCTCCGGTCGCTGAGACACCGCACGGGGCCTGGCTGCCCTGATACGGGCGGCCGCAGCGGCGATGCTGTCGGTTAAAAGACTTCAAGTCCCGGGCGCTGCTCAGCTGAAAAAGGCATCCTGCTCTTTGATGTCCTTTGGCTAAACATCTGTCACAAACAAGCAGCTAGAATAAAAGCGAGGGTGCCTCGCCTCAGCTTTCAGGGAACCAGCATCGTGGAAGGATTGCTTTTTCTCAAGCCTGCCGGATACTGACGCATTTCTGGAAAGTTGTCTTTTTCATTTTAGGACTCTTTAGTGGTTTTTTCATTCTAAGGTCAAAATCGTTCATGTCGAGAATATACATGCGAAGAGAGTGAAAAATCACATCTTTTTGCAACGAAACCACTGGGAATAATAGTTAGCTCTGGAACTCTCTCCTTCCAGTGACTTCCCTGGGTGTGTGCATTTTAAAAGGAAATAAAAATGGATTCATACTAGAGTTCCCTGGTGGCCTAGTGGGCTAGGGATCAGGCATCGTCACTGCTGTGGCTCTGGCCACTGCTGAGGAGCGAGTTCCATCCCTGGCCTGGGACCTTCTGCATGCTGCGAGCTTGGCCAAAAAAAGAAAAAAAAAAGTGGGTTCATACTGTGTGTACTATTTACATAGCAAGGACCAGTTTCTATACCACAAGCACACCTCCTCAACCCCCGCCTCCTGCATATATATGTTTTTGGCTTTGTTTTTTATGGCCACATCTGTGGCATATGGAAGTTCCCGGGCCAGGGATCGAATCCAAGCTGCAGCTGTGGCAATGCCAGATTCTTTAACACACTGCACTGGGCTGGGGATCAAACCCGAACTTCCACAGTGACCCAAGCTGCTGCAGTCGGGTTCTTAACCCACTGGCCACAGCAGGAACTCCTCTATGTGGTTTTTAACCCTAGTAGTTTTGAAGTCGAAGTAAATAGAGTTGTGTTTTGCCTACAGCCATATGTCTTATTTTGTGGAATCACATAGAAGGGCCTCATGCAAAAATCAGACGTCAGGATTTGAGGTTGTGAAAGTTCATTCTTTAGGAGCCAGTCCTAACTTGTAAATCTCAGACTTAGAATTAATTACTTCATATGGTGAATCAGAAGTTCTTCTCTTTGTGTATTTATTTTGAAGGATCCATCGTAAAGTAAAATATTTTCCTTCTTTCTAGCCTTTTCTGGATATTCAGCAAATACAAAGTACGACCCATACCAAATAAAAGCAGAAATAGCAAGTCGCCGGGATAGGGTGAGTAAAATGAGTATTTTCACAGCTTGAAGTCTTGTATGTATTTTTATGTAACATCACTTATCATGGTTCATTTTATGGCCGTCAGTGTGTCTAACAGTCATGTTTTAATAAGATTTTCAATTTCATGAATTATTATTACATTTGGTTTTGCTTTCCAGCTTTTTTTTTTTTTTTTTTTTTAAGGTTCTGACGCTCCTTCTTGGTGTCGCTGGGTTCTTTATGTGCCACCTCATCCCCGGGGCGGGGCTGTCTGGGAGGGGGATGGGAGACATGTCAGAGACACTGTCTTTGCTGGTGTCTCAGTCTCTTTCAGTGCCATGCTTCTCACATGCTAGCGCACCTACAAGAAACACTTGGGGAGTCGGTGCAAAGTGTGAGCTCCAGGCCACCACCCCCCCGCCCCCGAGTTTTGTGCAGTGTATGCAAGTTCCCAGGCTAGGTGTTGAATCAGAGGTACAGCTGCTGGCCTACACCACAGGCATAGCAACTCAGGATCCGAGCCGCGTCTGCGACCTGTGTAACAGCTCATGGCAACGCCGGATCCTTAACCCACTGAGCGAGGCCAGGAATCGAACCCACAACCTCATGGATGCTAGTCAGGTTCATTAACTGCCCAGCCACGATGGGAACTCCAGCCCCGAGTTTTAACACTGGCCCAAAGTGGGCCTGGGATCTGCTTCAAGAAGCACTCCAGGCCCTGCCTTCAGGGAGTGGGAAGTCATGGCTTGAGCAGCGGGATCTCATTTGTGGAATCAGTGGGGAGTAAGTGGAAGAGAGGACGAGAAACGTGTGACAGTGGCTCACGGCAATGTGTGAATCCATATCTTGAGAAAGAAAATCGGCGCCGGTGCCAGGGTTGCACGTGGGGAGGAACCTGCCAGCGCCCCGGGCCTTGTGCTTCGAGGCGACCCAGCTCCTCGGGCCTGGCTGTTTAATGGAAGTTCACAGAGAGCTTGGGTGATCCAGCCGGTTGCCAGCTGACCAGAAACATAGATGCTCACAACTCTAGACGTCATTTTTCACAGCTCGCTTTTGGAAAAAAACCGTGTCATTTGTTTTTAGCTTTCCAGATTGAAACGAGAGCTGACCCAGATGAAGCAAGAACTGCAGTACAAGGAAAAGGGGGTGGAGACCCTGCAAGAGTAAGTGGCCTGCAGTGACGGAGGGGAGCAGTGCCTGTGATTTCCAGTCGTGCTGACCTGTTTGGTGCCTGGTCCTCTGCCCTAAAACTTCACGGGTGGTGTTCGCTTTGGTGCTTTTATCGATGCTCATTCCTCGCTGACCCCGAGTATCAGAGCGCTCTTTTCCCCGAAGATGCTTTGTTCCTTTAAATGGAAATACTTGGGAAAGAAGACCTTTATTTTCATATTTACACACATCCTTGATTGCTCTACTGTCCAGAACACCCATGGCCGTTTAAATTTCAGTTCCTGTTTTGGACTACCAGTCTCGTATGTTTTTCACTTGAAAATTTACACTTAAACTAACTAAAGTTAGTAAAATTAAAAATTGAGTCCCCCAGTCTCATCTGAGATGCTCCGTAGTCACACGAGGCCACGGCAGATTTTCTCCACCTCGGTGCTAGTGGCACTTTGGGCCAGATACCTCTTTGTGGCTTGGGCTGTGTTTTGCATCATAGGAGGTGTAGCAGCATCCTTGGCCTTGACCCCCAGATGCCAGTAGCACCCTCTCACCCAGTTGTGACCATCAGAGATGTCTCCAGCTATTGCCAAGTGTTTCCTGGAGGGCAGTGACGGAGGGAACTGGTGCAGGCTGAGGACCCCGGGCTAGTGGCCCCTGCATTGGACGACACAGACAGGAGGACACTTCCATCATCACAGGACATTCTGTGGGGCAGCCCGATCTGTAGGGCTTCCTCCTGTTGACATCTTTCCAATTAGAACTTTATCCCTAATTAGAGTTGGGGGATAAAGTTGTTGTCATTTGTGAGTTATATATGAAGCGAGCAAATTGAAGGAACAGCACTGGTGATCTCCAAGAAGGAGTTTTCCTAAGAAAGGGCGTCGTGTGGCTGCTGGTCCAAGGTCCGTTGCCTTGAGACTCAGAGCCTGGTTTCACTGGCTGAACTGGGACCTGTGCGTCACACCTTCAGTGCCTGCTTTTCTCATGTGTCATTGGGGATTCTCTCAGCTCGGCCACTATGACAAAATACAGAAAAAGACTGAGCGACTTAAGGAGCAGACATTCGCAGTTCTGGAGGCCGGAAGTGAAGCTCAGGGTGCTGGCAGATTCACTGTCATAGGCCTGCCTTTTTGCTGTGTCTTCACGTGGTGGGGGGCGGGGGAGGCCCCTGGTCTCTGGTGAGCCTTCTTTTTCCTTAAGGTCACTCATCCCATCCTGGGGGGTCCCACGCATTTCTCTATGTGAAGCCAAAGGTTATATGGTGACGTCCGCGTAAGTCTGAACACTCTAGAAAATAAAAGCTATCAGGGCTCAAGTGACAGAGCAAACCCCTTTCCCTTGGCATCGCTAGGAAGTAAGGCCATCTCTTGTAGTCAAGGGACTTTTCCGAAGAGGAAAAGGCGGCCTCGGTTTCTCTAGGTTCATTGGAGGGGAGGCAGAAGCCAGCACAGGAGGAGCTGTAACGTCACACCTGCAGCTGGCGGAGAGCGTAGGTCCTGCTTCTGCCCAAAGAAGGGCCGCTGGGTTTTGATTGTCTGTCTTCCTTCCTTCGTGAGATCCCACATGTGGGGGTGGCCGTGGTACACACCCCCCCGCCCCCAGAGCCTGTGGGGACGCTGGCCCTCCCCGGGGAGGCCGAGCGAAAGGTTCTGGACCTGGCCTTGGTCCTGGGGGGCCCACCCCAGCTTTCCAGGTGGAGCCACCTCGAGAGGCAACGGTAAATGGGCTGCTGTGTTGTCACCGCACATGTTCACACTGTGCTGTGACAGCATCGCAGGAAGGAGAGGGAACCTGCCAGGCTAAAATGCTCCGAAGCAGAAGGAGTCTGATGCCTTCCGCTGAGTTACACGGGCCGTGCATGAGAGGGACACAGCCTCTTTATTTCGCTGCTGTTGAGGGCTGGCTCTCGTGTTCGGATCGAATCACGCAGCCTGGTGTTACTTGTTGAGAAAGTTGGAAACCTGGGGTAAGCATCGCGTGCGTGACTGCGCCAGCCCTACTGTCACAGGCCAGCTCTAAGCACAGACGACTCGTGAGCAGCCGTATGGCAGTGGGCTCCTCAGATGTTATCACCAACCTTTGACTTAAGGCAGAGACCCTAGATTTTCCTCCAGAAAATTTTCTGCTATTCTTGCTTCCCAGAATATCCCGTGTATTTTTTTTTTTCCCAGAGCACCTCACCAAGAGTTTGGCTACTTATAACATTTTAAACTCGACGTGTTTATCTTGGTGAACTTTCCTGGCTAGCAAGGAAATCCATCATTACGCTTGGGTCCAAGCGAGGAAAAAAGAACCTTTTGTATTTTTTTTTTTTTTTAAAGTCTGTGTATGTTGTTAATTTTTGTAGATGGGGGCTGGCCGTGAACACAGTCTGTGGGTTAATGATGGAATGTGTACGTGTGTGTTTGGGGGGGGGAATAATATGTGTAAAGTTTTAATGATGGAAAATGTCAGGCATACACAAAAGTAGAGAGAATAGTGTATTGGAACCTGCCTCTGCCCCTTAGCCCATGTCACCGGCTGACCACACAACGGCCAGTCTTGTTTTGTCTGTCACGTAGCCTCGTCACCCACGTTACTGAAGCAAATCCCAGAATCATATTTAATCCAGAAATATCGCCTGTCAAGTTAAATACCTGTACCGCTTAATAGTAATCTCTTCACGTTGGTCCTTCTCCAGCGAGTTTTTTCCATTTCCCGGGTCTATTTGGGTCCAGGTTCAGACAAGGCCCGCGCAGTACGTACGTTGGGTTAGCGTGTCTCTGAATCTCTCTGCCCCTCGCCTTTTTTCTTTTTCTCCCCCTTCCTGCTGACATCTTATTTGCCAAAGAGGCTCATTTGCTCGACCCGAAAGGATTGCTCTGGTACTGGATTTTGCCGTGTGATTGCGTGTGGCATCATTGAACACGCTCCTGTGTCCCCTGCTGGGGATGCAGACTGGTCTCATGGATTCGAGAGGACTGATCTGACTCGAGTTCATTTTCATTTCCTCTCCTTTTGGGGAGGATGTGCTCTCTCTCATGGGCGCGAGAGAGCGTCTCGGCGTCCTTGTACTTGGCCTTTCTCTGGAGACCCTTTATGAGAGTCTTCGGGAAACAGGAGCGATGTTGACGAGTAATGGAAATCTTCAGAAAAATCGGGCGAGAGCTTCCTAGGCGCCGCAGTCCCAAGGTTTCTGAAGCTTGTTTTGAAAAAAATTAGCTTCCTGCAACTCAGGACTAGAGTCCAGGGCCGAGGGGGGGCGAGCGAGGGTGTCTGCCGTTTCCCAAGTGGGTGACGGCCAGGGATGTGCCAGGTGTGCTCGTGGGTGCGGAGGGCCCCCTCTCTAGTGGCGCTAGACCTCCTGGGCATCTGGAAGGTATCTCCTGTTGGACCGCGAGGTGTCCCGCAGCCAGGAAGCTCGT
This sequence comes from Sus scrofa, assembly GCF_054392235.1. Taxonomy (NCBI): domain Eukaryota; kingdom Metazoa; phylum Chordata; class Mammalia; order Artiodactyla; family Suidae; genus Sus; species Sus scrofa. The sequence continues at coordinate 10,509,182 of NC_139401.1, forward strand.
TTAACACCGCTCCCCCCCGAGTTGCCCATGCTTATGTGCCGCCTGTGACGTCCCTGAGTGCTGAGGGCCTGGACGCTTTGGGGGGAGCCCTGTTCTGGCGACCTTTTCCCTGTCCATGTTCGCTGTGCCCTGCGCCCACACCTGGCACCCGTCCCCTCCTCAAGCCAGCTTTGGGGGTTCTTTCTTTCTTTTTTTTTTTTGATGTGATGTGTCTCCACTGTGTGTGGCCCCCGGTGGCTCATTGTCACTTAGAATACGATCCAGACTGCAGACGAGTCGGCCCCCAGTCTCACCTGCATCGCCCCCTTCCCTGGCTCTCTGCACTGGAACTTGGCTCTTGTGCCTGTCCCCTCCCTTCCATGGTTCTCTGGACAAATGACGTCTGGAAAGAAGCCCTCTCCCCAGATTCTTTCCCCACTCCCAGCTTCATGTTCCTTAAACAAGCCAGCGGTGGCCTGACCTAATGGTTTCCTTCTTGTCTGTCTCCTGGCCTAGCGGGACGCTGCTGCTCGGGGACACGGACTTGGCTTTGTTCCCTGCTTGGTTGGCAGGACCCACACAGCTCTGGGTGTAGTGCAGGGCTCGGTGGGATGAGAAGACTGGCCAGGGTCACTTCAGGACGCTGGGACCCTCTGGGCGAGGGCCTGGGCCACGAGCATCGCGGAGAAGTCCCTAAATCAGCCCAGTCGCCTTCTTATTACCTGCCCTCCAGCGTTTCCTTCTCTGCTCCTTGCTGTATTTGTATTGCACTTACTGTACTTAGGTTGTGTGTTAAGAAATCCTATTTCTATCACTGCCGTTCAGAGCACAGAAGGGAGTGTTCCTGAAACGTTCCGATCCCCACTTTCTGTGCGGCACGTTCTTCGCCTCTAGGTGGGCTTCTCCGCTTTGAGCCTTTTAAATCCTCGGATGGTGTGATGACGCTAAGCCCACGCGTCTCCTTAAAGAAGAGCGGCTGCGCTCTCCTGAGCCTGCAGCACCAGAACGAGGCAGCCTTCGATCTTAGAATGAGTGTTTGCCGTCCGGGGGGATTTAGGGGTTCCAGCCGAGAACGGGGTTGTTCACCGTGAGAACACGCTCAGACCAACGCTCTGCCGTGAACGGGGCACACGAGGCACAGCCCGTGCTGAGAGGCCGGCGCTGCTCAGAGAACAGTGCTCGGGACCGACGGAAGCGGGGGCGGCAGCAGGGCCTTGTTCTCGGCGGAGGGACGGGTCTGGCGTCCCGCCCAGGACCGGCTGCCGGCCGCCTTCCGAGGCTCGCCCCAGGCCCCCTGCCGGCGCTGGTAGTGTGTGGTGTTGACGTGGGAGAGCTTGAGCCGCTGGCGGCCCTGTGCTCCGAGGTGTGGGTTTAAGGGCTCATTTGCGCGCAGTCGTCTCGACGCCTTCAGCTGGGCGGCAGGTGTGGACACCCGCGGGCGGCGGCAGGCGAGGAGGATGATCGATGCCTCCGCAGTGCCTTGTCCACGGCGCTGCGGTCAGCGTTGGACGCGGTGCTGTCTCCTCTTCTCTCTGAGCATCCCTTTCAAAGGCAGCCCGTACGGGGCACCGGTTTACGTTGGGACATCAGACTGGCTGTGTGGGTGGCTGTCAGATCGGATGGGGCGTGGGTTCGGCGGCCTCGGCCCCGAGTGTATTGCTAGCCTGGCGACAGGAGAGGATGGCTCTGGTGTCCACGTCGCTCTGTGCCTCCTCCTGGCTGTGCCACCTTCAGCAAGTCACTTAGGCTTCGCAAAGCTGCTGGGGCACATTGAGGGTTCAGAAGACTGTGTGGTCTGCGTACTGGTGTTTGTTTGTTTGTTTGTTTGTTTTTTCACACTGGGTCTTAGTCCACTCGGGCTGCTGATAGCAAAACAAACTGAGTGGCTTGTAAACAACAGAAATTCATTTTTCATAGTTCTGGAGGCTGGAAGTCCAAGATCAGGGTGGCAGCATGGTCAGATTCTGTGACTGATAAGAGCCAGCTTCCCAGTTCATGAATGGCCATCTTCGCATGGGGTCTCTCCTTTTTTTTTTTTTTTTTTTTTTTTTTGCTTTTTAGGGCCGCACCCACTGGCATATGGATGTTTCCAGGCTAGGGGTCCAATCGGAGCTGCAGCTGCCGGCCTACACCACAGCCACAGCAATGCGGGATCCTTAACCCACTGAGCAAGGCCAGGGATCGAACCTGCGCCCTCATGGTTCCTAGTTGGATTCGTTAACCACAGAGCCACGACGGGAACTCCTGGGGTCTCTTTCCTAAGGGCCCTAATCCCATTCTGAGGGTTTCTCCCTCATGACCTCGCAGAGGCCCTGCCTCCTGATACCCTTGCTCTGAGCTTTAGGATTCCAGTCCGTGAGTGTTGGGGGGACAGAAGCATGCCCATCATGATGCCCTGTGCAATAACTTCTGTCCTTATTATTACCGCCTTTTGTTGAGCCCTCATCACCTTTCCGTCATCTTATTTGAGATGCGCAAGCACTGTCTTGGGCTCTTCATTAAAATTTAAAAAGTAAAAGTTCTTTTGCAGTCACAGATGTTATTTAATGAACTGGAATATATCAGTATTTTAGAAAATACCAAATCATTAAGTATATCCTCTGAATTTGACTAAGGTTCTAGAGGGAATTTGACAAAAGGGAGAAAACTCCCAAATAAATGAGTTTTGCTCTTGTGATAGAAGAGGGTTCCTGTCATTTGAAGGTTTTGTTAGACGAGGATGTATCAGTTGACCAGTGGAAGTGGTTTGAATTCTGTGGACCCTTGCTTCCCGGTATCAGAGCATAGGGACCCCTCCCTTGGCCACTCTGTGCAGGGGTGCGCCCAGGGCGTGGGTGTATCAAGGGCCATCACTGCACCTGGGGATCCAGCTCGGATGTGAGAATTGGGAGAGGTTGAATCTCGGCTCTGCCAGATCTTCGCTTGTCTCATCTTGGGCCGCTTACTCTGTCTGAGCCTGTCTTTTCATTTTAAAATAAGAGATTATGCCTATCTTGTAAAGCTGTCGAGGCTACTAAATGAAGTGACAGACAACATACAGCAAGGCTCTGTCACCTAGTAGGTGCTTGATACATTGAACTGTCTTAATGTGCTAGTTATATAATTATATAATTTACTCAGTTGCTGTATATTATATACAATATGTCTATGAAGTTATATAATATCTTTTACATAACTATATACTTCCTAGAACTTCGAGATCGTTGTCTCTCATAGCTTTCACACTTTCTTTTTCTCCTTGGCCACACCTGTGGCATGTGGAAGTTCCTGGGCCCGGGATCGAACCCACACCACAGCAACAACCTGAGCCTCTGTGGCGACAACACTGGATCTTTAACTCCCCGAGCCAGGAGGGAACTCCGCTTTCATATTTTTTCACAGGGAAGTCTTTTCCGCTTCCCTTGCCCTCACATGCCATCTTCTGTGGGAGCAGATCACCCGAGACGGAGCAAGGCGAGGGGCTCGCAGAAGCACGGCTGGGGGTCCTCGAGCCCCGAGCCCCGTGTGGGCTCTCCCCTTACCTGCCCCAGCCCACCATGCTCGGACACCCTCAGGACAGAGGGACAGCAGCTGCTCTAGGTCAGTCTTCCTTCCTTTTCAGGGTCTCAGAGCCGCTTGGGTAGATCAAAGGTCAAAGCCCAGGTCCGTGGCCTTGAAGTTGAACTTTTCCTTCTCCGAGGCTCTCTGCCGTGTCTGCCAATGGGAAGCATTACAGGGTGGCTGGTCCTCTCCCGATGGGAGTTGGGGCCATTTTTCCTCTAGGTGGCAGCCCTTCCCATTGTAGATGCCGGGCCTTGACCGGCGGCTGGCTCAGTCCCTGGCTTTGCTGATGGCTGGCTTCAGCCCTCCAGCAGCTGAAAGTCGAAAGAAAGGCACGGCACCTGAGTACAGAGCTGGAGCTGATGTGATTAGCGCCTCACATGCAGCCTTGACACTGGGCATCTGTCTGCACTGCTGTGACTATTTGCTTAGCACTGATTTTCAAGCCATTGAAAACATTTTGTTCAGCGTGGTAGACTTTCATTTCTCTGTATCGGTGTCACTGTCAAGTGATGATCCGTTTGCTCTATTCTTCCTTCTGGAGGAGCCAGTAGACCTGGTTAGCAAAGGCGTTTGGTCATTCACCATTACCAAACAGACTTTTCTGGCCTTGGGGTTTTTGGTATCAAAATGGTGTAAACATTTTCTGCAGACGTACTAACCAGCCTCTGCGGGTTGTGATGTGTGACCTTCGATGAGACGGATTAGAAAGCCTTTTATCAGAGGATGGACACAAGCAGACATTATTCTATAAATGAGTCTAGATTCCCTCTGCCAGAAGAGTTGGGCCACTCCCTTGGCAGATGGAGTGCTGTGAGTGGCCGGCCTGCACTTCTGCCTTGCGTTAGAGACTCCCGGGTCTCCATAGGACAGCTGAAACGGAAGAACACGTGGCCAGGCCGTGTTGGGATGTAGGGGTGTCAGCATTCAACGTGTGCGGTCCTACAGAGCCTCTGGATGCGTCTCCAAGGAAGAGGACTCGAGGGCTCAGGACCGCTTTTCCCGCACACTCAACTTAGAGCTGACGGCACTCCCAGCCAGGCCGGCGAGCCGGGAAGCCCTGATCCAAAGGGAAGGAGGGTTTTCCTGCTTGTTCCTTTTTTTTTTTTTTTTTTTTGTCTTTTTTTAGGGCCACACCCGAGGCATATGGAGGTTCCCAGGCTGCCGGTCTACGCCACAGCCACAGCAACTCGGGATCTGAGCCTCATCTGCGACCTACACCAACAGCTCACGGCAACGCCAGATTCGTAACCCACCGAGCGAGGCCAGGGATCAAACCCGCATCCTCATGGTTACTGGTCGGGTTTGTGACCACTGAGCCACAGCAGGAGCTCCTCCTGCTTGTTCTTTTTGTCCTTCTCTCCTGCCAGTGGTGCTGATGGCTCACGTGAGCTCTGATGCTGAATTTTGCTGTGAGTTGTGATATCTGAGGCCAGGGGTTTGTTCATGATAGTAAAGTAGCAGAGTTGGTGAGTTCTTTACTTTTTCTCCAGGAGGAAGTAGACGCGGCATTATCCTGATAGCAATCATCACTGCAGACGTCACCTGCCAGGCCTCTGCTAAGCAGGCCCTGGTCTCACATTTTCTCGTTCAGTAGGCGAAACATTTGTAGGGTCCCTGTTTGAGGCAGGACGAAACTGAGGTTTAAAGAAGGGCAGTGACTTGCCCGGGGTCCCACTCCAGAGCTGGAGTGTCACTGGCATCCAGCAGCCCCCCGGATGCTTTTGTGAGTGGAAAATAAGGGAGTTTGGGCTGGCCGTTAAGGGTCCGGGTGTTCCGGAGACACGGGAGAAACAGTTTAGAACCAGAACCTGCGTCATGGTGGATGTGGAAGCTGAAATGCAAGCTGTGACCTTCCAAAGGAGTTCCTTCTGTTCCTGGAGCCAGGTGTCTTCTTCAGCCCCGAGGGCTTCTAAGGCTTAAGACGTGGACATGGAGGATGCGAGCAAAGATGTGCTTCGGGAGGCTGCCTGCTCTTTGAAGGCCAGAGCCAGGCTGCTCCTGGTCCCTGCTCTGCCTCCGGTACCCAGCACCAGGCCCTGTGCGCCCGCCCAGGGGTGGGCTGGCTGGGGGGAAGGATGGACAGAAGGGAGTTCGTTTGAAGGGCTGGGACGAAGAAAGGATGAACGGACCTTTGGCTGGAAGGAAAGCGTTGAGGAGCTGAGCAGGAGAGAGAGTGATAAATTAGAACCAGAGTGAAAGACAGGAAGCTCCATAGAGGAGCCGGGAGCAAAGTTTCCAACTTTTGCACGCGGCGTCACTCTCAAAAGCTCACTCCTTTTTGCCGTTTCCCAGAGACTCTTCTCGCCCATTGGTTTCATTCGTCTGTGTTTGTAATAGACATTTTGGGCCACTGCCCCAGGTGCTGGGGAGAAATGAATAAGACACGCTCTTCCTCTCAGGGAAGTTTAAAATTTCAGGACGTCATTAAGCCAGTGATGTTGCTGCCTCACTGTTAGGAGAGGACCTGAGAACCCTGCCCGCACCCCCCCTGCCCCGGGCACAGGGCGCTTCCGGAGCAAAGGGAGCTGCCCACCCGCCCAGCCTCGTCTCTGTGAGTTTAGCACCAGCAAGGGAGGTTTTGTGAGATCTTTCTCTTTGCCTAAACATTGTTTTCAATAGTTTCCCACCTCTCTATGAAAGCTTTTGAGGGTTTTTGTGTGTGTGTGTGTGATTCTTATTTAATGGAACGTTATAATCTCGCACGGAGTGACTCATATTTCTTTTTTTAACCAGGATTGATCGTAAGATGTCAAGTGCTCACACCAACTACAAACTGGACGAGGCGCAGGCTATAATGAGCGAGCTCAGGACCATCAAGAAAGCCATTTGCACAGGCGAGAAGGAGAGGCGGGACCTGATGCAGGTAAGAGCCTGGGTGCCGTCGGAGCCCACGTCCGTTCATCTGCCCGCCTGCTTGTCTGTCTGTCTTTTTCTTTTTTCTCGCTTTTTTAGGGCCTCAGGTATGGCCTTTGGAAGTTCCCAGGCTAGGGGTGGGATTGGAGCTGTCACTCTGCCAGCCTGTACCACAGCCACAGCAACGCCAGATCCTTAACCCACTGAGCGAGGCCGGGGATCGAACCTGCATCCTCATGGATACTAGTCGGGTTTGTTACTGCTGAGCCACAATAGGAACTCCCTCAACTGTCTTTTATTTAAACATTTTAAAAATGTATATATTATATATATGGTTATGCATATTTAAAATGTGTATATAATATATATGTATGATATCTTCTATATATGTGTGTGCACATATATATTCATATGTGAATATTTAAAATATGCCTATTAGTTTCCTAGGGCTGCGGTAACAAAGAACCACCATCCAGGTGGCTTAGAAAAACAGAAATTTATTCTCAGAGTTCCTGCTGTGGTGCAGTGGGTTAAGGATCCATCATTGCCACAGCTGAGGTGTAGGTCGCAGCTGTGGCTCGGATTCAGTCCCTGGCCCGGGAACTTCCTTATGCTGTGGGTGTGGCAAAAAAACGGAAAGAAAGAAAAGGAAGGAAGGAAGAAAGAAAAAGAAAGAAAGAAAAATGTATTTTCTCAGAATCTGGACAACAGAAATCTGAAATCAAGTTGTCGCCAGGCCAGGCTCTCCCTGAAGGCTCTAGGCGAGGGTCCTTCCTGCCCCTTGTTGCTTCTGGGGGCTGCTGGCCATCCTTGGCTTGGGACTGCAGCACCCCCTGTGTCTCTGTGTACATTTGCACTTCTTAGAAGAACACCAGGTACTGGATTAGAACCCACTCTGATCCAGTATGACCTCATTTGAACTCCATCTGCTGACTTTGCTTCCAAATAAACGCATGGTCCCAGGTTCTGGGGGTCAGGTCTTAGACGTGTCTTTCAATTCAAGCCACAGCCATGGGCGATACATTGATATTGTTCAAGAATCAAAATAATTCAAAAAGCCTATCGGAAACGTCTTGCCCTCACCCCATTCACTCACCCCCCATAACTCCCTGTGTTAGCCTCCTGTGGACCTTCTGGTGTTTACACGGACACATCTAAGTGTGACGCCGGGCCTGCACCTGCTGCCTTGCAGGAGCGTCCTCATCTGACGGTGATGCCCTGAACCCTCTCCCGTCTCTGTCCTCCTGGACCCTCCTCCTTCCTTGATCCGGCTGCATCCTATTCCACCCAGTGGATAGATGGGTTTCTGCATTGCAGCTTTATATTGCTTTGGGTTTTTTTTTTTTTTTTTTTGCCCCTTGAACTCCTGTGGTTTCAGTTATTTTTAGAAAAAGCTGAGTTTCCGCAGAGGAATGCCCGCGGGCCTCTTGCTCCCTGCTGGACTGCATCGGATGCTCTCTGTCACGGCTTTTCTTTGCGCCTCCGCACACTAATCGAGCCCCTGGCGCTGGTGGCATTTGTCTCACTTCTGCAGTGTGTAAGACACAGGAGGACACGGGCCAAGTGAGAGAGGTGCTCGCATGAGCGCTTTGTGCGGCAGTGCTTCCTGATGTCAAGGACACAATACTCTAGGCTGTCCCCACGGTGTTTGTTCAATTTCAGGTTCCCGGGCCCCACCCCAGGGCTGCTGGATTAGGTGGGACCCAGAAATCTGTGTTTGCACACGCCCTGTATTTCCAGGTCTTGGCGGCAAGGACAACAGCTGCCCTTTGCTAAAGCCTCTGTGCGGTGTCGGGCAACATGCTCTTTGGCTGTCACCATGCGGTCCCTGCCCAAACCTTGGCCTGAGCCAGGTGCCACTGTCCCCAGGGATGTGGGGGCCTCAACCCAGGCAGTGGAGCTGGACTCCCTGCCCTGTTCTTTCTGAGCTTGCAGAGCTGGGCTGGCCACCCTGGTGCCTCGAGTGGGTTCTGCACGGTGCAGGCTGGAGCTTGACTTTCTAGAAGATGCTTTAGACCCCAGCATCTTCTCAGAGACGCTCCAGGGAGACTCATAAGCAGCGTCTTGTAATAAAAATCACATGAAATCTTTTGTCTTTCTTATACAAATGTAAAATCTTGGCCCATCCCAAGCCACCTTTGGCTACGTGCAGAGCCAGCTGCGTGAGTTGTGCTGCACCTGCGCGTGCCAGTGCCTGCGGAAATGTCTGCCCAAGATGACGCATTCACAAATCTCTAAAAGTCTTAGAAAATCTACTCTCTCGTACACTTTTGCTCAGAGGAGTTCCATGTGCCCGAAGACATACCTACTCTGATTTTTGGCAAAGTGACATCCATGTAAGATGACTGCTGACCGTGTAGAGTTATGACTGAAAAATCGGGTTACACACATGTGCTGTGAAAGGATTGCCACGGTAAAAGGAGCACGTCCACCGCCTCACATGCTGCCCTCTCTTTTTCTCCGGTGAGGATTTTAAGATCGGCTGTCTCAGCAACTTTCAAATATGCAGTGTAGCACACTGTTCATGGCACTTACCGTGCCGTGAACATTAGGTCCTGGGGACTTGTCCTTCTTATAACTGGACTTCTGTTCCCTCTGACCACCATGTCCTCATTTCCGCCAGCCTTCCCGCCCCTGGCAACCACCATCCTACTCTGTCTCTCTGAATTTGGCTTTTTTTGGAGGGAGTGCTTATTTTTTTCTTCAGGAAACACAAAGGTTTAAAAAACAGTAAAGGAGTTCCCTGGTGGCTCAGCAGGTTAAGGATCTGGTGTCGTCCCTGACTGTGGCTCTGGTCACTCCTGTGGCGTGAGTACATTTCCTGGCCCGGGAGCTTCTGCACACTGAGGGTGCAGCCAAAAACACAACCAAAAAACAAACAGAAAACAGTGAAAATGTGCCACACACAGTTGTCCTCTATATTATCCACACGCTGCCAGGAGGACTCAGTTGCCATCTGACTGAAATTACTACGAGTTTTAAGAACGGTGCGGACGCTGACAGACGCGTCCGCTAAATCTAAGGGGGATGGGGTCGGGGCGGGGCTGCCGACCTGGACCAGGAAGGAAATGCGTGCTTTCCAAGGGAAGGGAAGCAGCATCACCGTTCAAGCCGCTTGTTTCCTTCTGTTCCAGAGCCTGGCCAAGCTCACCGATGGCTTCAAGAACAGCTTTTCTCTCAGCGACCCTCTGCAGGAGTTCCCGCACAATCCAGGCGCGCTGGGCGACTCTTTGCCCCAACAGTTCTGTGACGCCGGCTCTCAGACGGACATCATCGGAGAGGTACGGCCGCCGGGCGGGGGCAGAGCCCCGGGCGCAGGAGATGAAAGGGCTGCCTTCGCGCGCTGCCGCTCATCCGCTTTAATTGTGCACTTTCTCTTCAAACACATTTTGGCTTTGGTGCCATGATGTGTGTAGAAAGACTCCTGTTTTGCACATCCAGCTGTCCTGCAGGTTCACTGGCCTGGGATGCAGTAGAATTGCTCATCACCCTTGTGCCGGGGATGCAGATTCTCAAAAGCACCTGGAGTTTAGATGCTTTGGGACAGACAGGTGACTTTTTAGAGCAGGGATCAGCTGCCTTTTCCTGCCAAGGTCCGAGATGGTATTTCAGGCCCTGCTGGTCACGCAGTCTCTGCCATGGCTCCTGGGCTGTATCGTTATAGTGCAGAGCAGCCACCGGCCATGTGTGAACAAGCGAGAGGGGCTTGTCCCATTGAAGTTCCAAGAAAACTTTATTTACAGAAAGAGGTGGTGGGCCAGATGTGGCTTGGGGCCACAGTTTGCTGAGCTCTGGCTTAGACCAGTGATTTTCAAAGGCTTTGTGGCCGTGTCACCCTTGGGTTATGCTTTGATGCTGCTGCTTATTCTTCTAAAAGAACGTCAGGACATTGAATTGAATTGAAATTGATTTTTATTTGGGACTTGGAAGAACTTCTGAATGCCCATTTTGATCAAGAGTGAAGCCTTGAGTTAGCCACAGAAACAAAGTTGACAATTACCATTTGAAGCTAGGCAATGAATACCTAAAGACACGCTTATGGTAATGGCGTTGAGTGAAGTTTTACATTTATTGGTTACAAATTGAAAAACAATGTGGACGGCTTCTTTTTCTTTAGGCTTATTAACTAAAGATGAAAAACCACTGGAATGTGGAATGCCCCCCTAAAATTAAATAAATTAAAAGAAACAAAGGAAAAAAGCCACTGATTCAAAAACTCTGAGGTTTTTTTCGTTTGTGTGTCTATTTGCCTTTTCTAGGACCGCTCCCACAGCATATGGAGGTTCCCAGGCTAGGGGTTGAATCCGAGCTGTAGCTGCCGCCTACACCACAGCCACAGCAGCGCGGGATCTGAGCCTCGTCTGCAGCCTACACCACAGCTAAGGCAACGCCGGATCCTTCACCCACTGAGCAAGGCCAGGGGTCGACCCCGCAACCGGATTTGTTAACCACTGTGCCACGACGGGAGTGCCTAAAAACTCTGGATTTTAAATAATTAGCTAACCTTTTTAAATGTTGACAAATAGGGCCTCTTTGAGGAGAGTATAATATAGAAAATAATGACTTTGTGTCTTGGATGCCCTGAACTGTCCTGTTTTCAGTGTTCCCCTCATTGTTCTCAGAAGTACACCTGGGCATTTTTTGGACCAGGTGTATCTTTGGTTTAAACGGAGAAGAATGTGTAAGTCAAAAATGTCTGGCATTTTTGCCTAAAGATTTTGGCATGAGAGAAGGAAAGAAGCACAAGACTTACTGAATTCCATGAATAATTCATCGCTACTTAACATAAGTTTAGAATTCCATTTTAGAGACTCTTTAGTTTGAGAGAAACGGGTAAGATTGAAGGTTCTCTAATAACCTGGGTAAGACTTTCTAAAAATGTCAGGTGGGGAGTGGCTGGTTATGCTGCTGTAATAACTTCAGCAGTAAATTATCATTGCTTAGGAGTTTACTGCCACTGGCCCTGGGTTGGCAGCGTCATGGCTGTTATCTCGATGTAAATAGTTGTTTCCATTCTCTTTTTTGACAGATGAGGGGATCAAGAAGCCAGGATACCTAAGGGCATGTAGCCAGGAATCAGTGTCTCTGATCCCTAAACCCTCATGCTTTCTGCTGTGTCATGTTGGTGTAGAAAAATATATCAAAAGGCTCTAACTGTGTTGGTCAGCTTTTTGCCCCATAACAAGACACTCTCAAACCTAGCATTTTACAACAGCCCACTTTTATTAGCTCACACGAAAACTGTGGGTCAGGAGACGGGGCTGGATCCTCTGCTCCAGGGGCTCGCCTCAAACTGCAGTCAGGGTGTGTTAGCCAGGGTTCCAGTCTCATCAGAGGGCTTGGCTGGGGAAGGGCCCACTTCCAAGCTCACGTGATTGTCGGCAGGATTCAGTTTCTCACACATTGTTGCACTGAGGGCTTCTGTTCCTTACCGTATAGATCTCTCTAGCGTGGCAGCTTGCTGCATGCACGCCAACAGAGTCTCCAGTACGAAGGAAGTCACAGTCTTTTGTGGTCGAATCGCAGAAATGACTTCCCACCAATTGTGTCCTATTGGTTATAGTCAAGTGTAGCTCGCTCTTGAAGGGAGGGGATTTCACATGGGGTGAATCCCAGGAGGTGGAGGCCACCGGCGGCCGTCTTCGATGTCTGCCTGCCTCACTGAGGCGTCCCTTTGAGTTAGCTTTGTGGGATGAGGGCTGATAGAACCAAACATGCTTTTCAAGCCCGCAGCTGTGCAGGCACAGATTTGTAAGCAGTAAAGTCCTCACCTTGGACTTAAGCAGTCGGGGTACATGCTCTGGGGTACACAGGAATTATAAAGCAGGAACCTGTTTGGCTGTAAGCTTCTTTTCTGACTACAATGTTCATTTTATTCTCAAAGAAGAGTACAAAAATAGAGCTTGGGGGTCCGTAAATAGCATTGAGAAGAGGTTTAAGAGATGGCATTTATGTCTTGATGAAGAGTCCGCTTTCGGGGTCTCTAATAAAGAAGATGACCAGGTGACAGCTCATGTCCAGTGTGGACAGTTTCTGGAGATGTGATGCTACAGCCTAAACATATCCATAGTGGGGAGACCGTGGAGGGAGGCCTTGGATAGGGCTGCTGAACTGTGTAAAATTGTGTCACATCTCACTGGCGAATGCATAGTCCCTTATGAGGCATTTCTTCTTCTTGCCATTCAGGGCATTAAAGGTGGAACGAAATTCCCCCACTGACCTGTCTCCAAACTCAAATCAGTAAATTCATTGCTGATCATTCAAGTAGACTGTTTTCAAATAATTTGTTGACACGAACGAGATCATTTAAAAAAAAGTGAAGACTTAGTGGCCATCATATATGGCCTAGATCTGGTCACATCTCCAGATGGAGCCGATTTACTGAAACTAGAGTCATATATTTGCAGGAACGAAGGAAGAAGTATCCAAGGGGAGCTCCAGTTACCTCCCATACAGGTCTTGTACTTTTTGTGTGCGAATTTGTTGGCTTCAGTGCAATTGGTGTGACAATATTTAGGGACAGCTAGTGATCACATCGGAGCACTGCATTTCAACTTGAACTCCTAAGGTGATGGGCCTCAATCCGAGGCTTTTCCGTACCTTGCCTTCTTTCCTTTTACCATTTTTGTTTTTGTAAGTTTTAATTTTTTGGCCACGCCCACGGCATGCAGAAATTTCCTGGGCCAGGGATCAAACCCATGTCACAGCAGCGATCCCGGCCACTGCAGTGTCAAGGCCAGATACTTCAACCACTGCGCCACACGGGAACCCTCTTACCTTTGGTTCTTTAACAGCCTGTATAACAGTTGAAAGGGTCCTGTAGCCCAGACCTCACAGGGCTGGCCAGTTTTAAGGAGAACACCATTATTTTGTATTTATTGAGGAATAAGAGAATATGCTGCATAGGATGAGATGCATTCTTGTGCTTTTGTATTAACTTGGAGTAATTCCCTATTTTTTTTAACTTAATTTGTGGAGTTCCCTTGTGGCTCAGCGGGTTAAGGATCTGACATTGTCACTGCTGGGGCTCTGGTTACAGCTGTGGTGCAAGTTCAATCCCGGGCCCAGGAACTTCCACCTGCCATGGGCATGGCCAAAAAAAACCCCTTAATCTGTTGTTGCGGTTTGGAATCACACAGTAGATGAATATGCCTCGACTGTTTTAAAGAAAAATCCACTCGTGTTGGGAAAGCAAAAGTCTTTCCAGCCCCGCTCCCAACCCCTATAATAAGAGGTGGCAGCTATTATTTGATGTCTTTTCTTCTAGACCTTTGAAAAATGGAAATTAGAAGATGAATTAAAGTATTCTTCATAGTTGCTGAAAAATTTAATGAATTTTCTAGTTTGAAAATATGTTTTTAATATGTTTTCCTTTTTTTTTTTTTCTTGCTTCTGTTCCGAAAAGTTTGTTTTCGATGATAAAACAAGACTTGTGGACCGAGTCAGGCTTAACTGGCAGTATGAGGAAGCCAGAAAGAGGTAAGCAGCTCCTTTTTCAAATCTTGCCTTCCACGTACTTTCTTTCTCCTGTGGAAAGAGGTTTCGTGGAGTCCCAAAGTGTGATTTTACCCACTTTTTATCAGAAAGCAGCGTCTGATGGGGCACAGAATTAAGGATCTCCCTTTATGCACTGCTTCTGAATCACAGGACAGAACTTCACGTGCGTTGGAAATGCGAAACTCCCAGTATTGCAAACAGTTATAAAGACAGAATTTAAGAAAGAGAGAGCCTTTTCCATTGCTCCTCCTCCTCTTAGCTAGCGGAGAACTCCCTCCCTCCGACCAGCTTAAGCAAAACTTCTTTTCTATATGTGGCTTCTCATTCCACAGGTTAATGGGAGAAGCCACACATCTTGGTTTAAAAGACAGTTTAATAAGGATTAGGTCAACAGGTGATCCCAGGACCTAATCTCCTCCATTTTGACGGACAGAATTGAAACGCAGTCATTTCTCTTGACCTGGGTTGTAAATCGCCTGCCTTCTGCAAACTTGACCTTGTTTGTGCATGTTCGACGTGCGGCTCTCCCTCCCGCCCTCCCAGCCTCAGCCGGGTCTGTGGGCAGCATCGTGGGGCAGGATGTCGTCCCCCACAGGCGCTCAGTATTTTTAGCCTGTCACATTTGTCCCCATGTCTGCCGTTTCCAGTCTTCTGGCCCAGCCCTCTCTAACTTGCATGTTCTCTCTCTCTCTCTCTCTTTTTTTTTTTTTTTTTTTTTGGTCTTTTTAGGGCTACACCCTAAAAAGCGTATGGAAGTTCCCAGGTTAGGGGTCAAATCGGAGCTGCAGCTGCTGGCTTACACCCCAGCCAGGGCAATACTGGATCTGAACCATGTCTGTGACCTACCCCGCAGCGTGTGGCAATGCCGGATTCTTAACCTACCGAGCAAGGCCAGGGATCGAACCTGCTTCCTCATGGATACTAGTTGGATTCTTAACCCGCTGAGCTACGACGGGAACTCCATGTCCTCTTTTTAGAGACTCTCTTTTGTGCCTTCTGGAAAGAGTCTTAAATTATTTCAAAATTTGTGCTTTGGACAGCTGCGAAGGCTGTCTTTTTCAAAAACTTTCTTGAGTCACCTATGAGCTGCTCTTGGGGGAGGGGGGTGCTTGGGGGTACAGGAGAGAAGGAGCACAAAGCCCAGCAGGGCGAGGGGGTCCATTCTGGAAGCCGAAGAGTTGGGCCCACCCAGTATCCTGTAGCATTCGTGGATGTCTGCAGATCTGCTTTGCTGCCTTTGCAGCAAATGTAAAAATAGCAAGCACAGCAGCTCCCCTGTCCCCTGCTGGAGGGCCACCTTCAGCTGTCACGGGCCCTGCGCTCAGGGCCTCTCCACCTGGTCCTCCCGGCTCTGCCTGACGTGCGCGAGGCGGGCTCCACACCTGCACACGGACCTGCTGCTGCGCCCCTTCCCTCCGCGCTCTGTCCTTCTCTCGCTGGCGCTTGGCAGATGCCAGTGTCTCTTCTCAATAAGCCTCTGCTCCTTCGTGCCTGTTTCTGCCGCGCCCTGTGGGTGTTGGAGTTTGCTGTGGTGTATTAAAACGCAGAAAATAGATGCTTGCTACATTTAAGAATGTAATTGGTGTGCATTTTGCTGTGACATTTACTAACCAGAGCAAGAGATTTCTTTGTTTTCTGGCGATGAGGTCGGTACCCAGTGATAACCTTTGAATCATGGAGAGAATACGTTTGGGGAGAAAGTCCAGTCTTTAAAACCATTACTCTGGAGGACACTGAGCTTCATCAGGATCTTTTTAAATGAAGGGAGTATTTCAAGGACACCAGAAGCTTGTTAGCAAATGCAGTGCAGCTGCACAGGAGGGTCCCAGCCCTTTTGTGGGACAGCAGGGGCTTCCAGAAACTCCTCCCTGAGAGTTCCCATCATGGCTCAGTGGTTCACGAATCCAGCTAGTATCCATGAGGACACAGGCTCGATCCCTGGCCTTACTCAGTGGGTTGAGGATCCAGCATTGCCCTGAGCTGTGGTGTAGGTCGCAGACCTGGCTCGGGTCTGGCAGTGCTGTGGCTCTGATTAGACCCCTAGCCTGGGAACCTCCATATGCCGCGGGTGTGGCCCTAAAAAGACAAAAAAAAAAAAAAAAAAAAAAGAAAGAAAGAAAACAAAGAAGGCAGCGCCTTTCTGGGCTGCACTGGCAGCATTTAGAAATCAGAGCTGTGTTGTAACGACGTCCTGGGTTGGCTCACACAAAGCACTTCAGCTCCCAGTGGGGCAGGGTAGGGGGATGAGAAGGCAGGACTTCCCCCCTCCCAGGGGACTTCTGGCCATGTCCAGAGGCATTTTTGGTTGTCACAGCTCTGGGGGAGGTGCTGCTGGCATCTCGTGGCATCTTGACATCCTACAGCCCCCAGGACGGCCCCCAACAAAGAACGTTCCAACCCAAATGTCACATGTGCCAAGGCCAAGGACCCCCACTCTGCGCTGGAGGACTGTGACATCTCAGTAAGGCCATGTCTCCCCGATTTCCCGATGGCTGATCTCTATGCGTGACCCCACCAGCTTCATCCACACCCCGAAGCTGTGGGCAGAGGAGGCTGGGGGGTTGTACTTCCATCCAGCACCTGCCCTGTTCCAGATGATTCAAAAGAAATTGTGTGGTTCGTGTGATGCCATAAAGACGTGTGGGCTTCGAAGGTCCCCTGTGGCACAGTAGGTTAAGGATCTGGCGTGGGTTGCAGCTGAAGCTGGGATTTGATCCCTGGCCCAGGAACTTCATATGCTACAGGTGCAGCCAAAAAAAAAAAAGGTCTTTAACCTGCTTGGGAGATAAACTCCCCCACAGCCAACAGAAATATGTGAGGATGCCAGTGGTTCTCTCTGGGGGTGCGGATACCCCCAGGCAGTCCCTGTGATGTGTATGTGTGTGTGTGCGCATGCGCATGCGTGTGCAGATGCACACATGCACGTATGTACACACATGGGCCAGAAACGTGCAGATATATGCTTGTACATCTATGCACACCTGACACATGCATGTTTACATATATATGAAAGCGCTGTTTTTGTCAAAGGCACAATCGACAGAGACCTCCTCTCTTCCCACCTCCTACCATTAATGAGGTGTTTTTGTTTAAACATTTGAATACATTCAGCCCAGTGTAGTTCAATGTAGTACATGATGCGCAGCTTTGAGAATGGGTATCACTATCCTCTGGACGGACATGTAGACGGTCCAGTTTCTCCTTGTCGCACATGATGCACATCTGCTTACAAGCCGCAGCCTTGCGGAAATGGCTGTTGCCTCGGACAGAGACCTGGCAAGGGAACACGTGGGCCGAGAGATGTGTCCTTGGAAAGTGCTGCCACATACCACCCAGTCGTCTTGACGCTGCCACGCGGGCGATGAGAGCCCGGACTTCTGTATCTCTTCAGCGTGTTCAGCATCACTAGTCTTTGTACACTTCAGCAGAGAAACGGACAAAGACGTGACCTCAGCCGTCACGCGCAGAAAGGTGTACTTTTCACCGGTGATGCAGTTGGATGGAGTTTCGGTTAAGTTGCCGAGTCTGAATTTTTTCTTCCAGTCAAGTGCCACATCGCAGCATCCCATCCACATTAGATCCCATCAACCACTTGGGGCGGGGGGGTGGCCTTGGTCCCCAGAGGCTCTTTTTGATTCTCCTGACCAGAGAGAGGGCACTGCTGGCCTCCAGTGCGTGGAGGCCCAGGATGCTGCCAAAAACCCTCAACACACAGGACGGGCCCTCAGCAAGGACTTCGGTGGCCAGAGGTTCTTGCTGCCATTGGGAAACCTGACTCTTGGACCTCCTGTTTTGTTCCGAAATCCCTCCTGGGGTGTGAACAGCAAGGGCCCAGGAGCAGGGTGTGAGCCTGTTCCATCCACGTTGGCCCTTCAGAGTTCCTCACCCATGCAGGGCCTCAGAGCTGGCAGGCACACTTCTGATTTAATGCTTGGAGTTGGCAGGACAATGCCCTCCCCAAGACGGCCACGTTAATCCCCAGAACCTGTGACCGTATCGCCTTCCATAGCGGAAGGCGCTTTGCAGGTGGCATTACGTTAGGACCTTGAGATGGAGAGATGACCCTGGATTATCTAGACAGCTGGGTGTTCTCCCAAGGGTCCTTGAACACAGAGGGAGAATCAGAGGAGACGTGCGGGCAGACGCAGAGGGCAGAGTGACACAGGGCCAAATGCCAAGGGTTGTGGGCAGCCCTAGAAACTGCGGTGAAGTGGCTTCTTCCTTAGAGCCTCTAGAAGGATCACAGTCCTGCCCATCCACTTTTTACTTGACATCTTTTTTTTTTTATTTTATTTTTTTTATTACTCAATGAATTTATTACATTTGTAGTTGTACAATGATCATCACGATCCAACCTTGGAACTGTAAGATAATAATTGTGTGTGTGTGTGTGTGTGTGTCTGTGTTTGATTTTGGCCGTACCCACAGCTCATGGAAGTTCCCGGGCCAGGGATCGAATCTGAGCCGCAGCTGCAGCCTACACCACAGCTATGGCAGCGCCAGGTCCTTAACCCACTTTGCTGGTCCCGGGACCAAACCTGCGCCACCACCGAGACAACACCAGATCCTTAACCCACCGCGCCACAGCGGGAGCTCTATACTGTGTGTTGTTTTAAGGCACCAAGTTTGTGGTAACTTGTTAGAGAAACAAAAGGAACTAACACCGTGCCCCTGGCCCTCCGCACTTCCTCCACCTGCAGTGGGATGCTCAAATGGTCCTGTGGCCTCTGCCCTCCTTCTGGTCACTTTGTCAGAGACACTTCTGCGATCATCCTGGACAAAGTAGCACTGCCCCGTCCTGACCCCATCACCCCGATTGTCCCAGCAAATGTCACCACCCGACCTGCTGTCTACTCACATGTTTGCTCTTTTAGCGCTTGTCTTTCCCTGCAAGAATGTAAACCCCAGGAGGGCAGGGATTTTTGTCTGTTCAGGCCATTGCTGTAATTCCAGCAGTGAATCACCCGGTGAATATTTATCAACCGAGTCAACAGGGGTCCCCTTTGGTCACACTTGCTCTTTGGCCTTCACCCCTGCAGGTGGGTGAGCGCAAGGAGCCCTGGGGCCCAGGCGCGTTGCAAGCCAACCACTCTGCTCCTGGCTCCCTTCTCCGGGGCCCCCGTCCTGCTGCGAGCCTTGGGGTGGTTCCCCTTGACCTAAGGAGAGAAAGGGCATCTAGACATGCGTGCCTGGAGGGGTCCGATGGAGGGAGGGCACAGTCTCTCCATTCCGGGACCGTGTCCGCTGGGAACACCACCGCCCCGAGCTCGGGTCCCCCTGAGTCTTCATGGTCACTCCCAAGGGCTTGTGGTCTTGGAACCGGAACCCCTGTAACAAATCCTCTCCTTGGATGCTGGAGAAAATGGCCTGGGAGCTGGGCCCTGACGGATGCTGGAATTGCGTCTGCCCATATACTGTGGAAGGGCTTTCTCAACTGAGAGGAGAGTGGGATTGGGGCAGAAAGTTGTAGAATGGCAAGTTTCTTGGGGGCAGGGGAGACTAGTCCCTGAGAGAGTTCTCTGAGGTTCGTTATATGGTTGAGCAGCACTTCAAAGGTGGGATCCTGATTTTTTGATAATTAAGTTTGGTGCTTTCATTGGACTTTCACCTGCTTAAAAACATCCTTGAAGCATTTTTGTTGCCCAGTGGTTGATCGCTGTGCCCTCTGTTGGGCGCTGTGGGTTCTGGTCCCCTGATGTGGTGGCACTGTGGGCGCCAGTCCCCGTGGAGTCATCACATTCTGCCTCTGTCCCTGCACTTGCTTATGGTTAAGGCTGAACTGCAGAGTGAGTGCACTCCTGACGTGAAACCTACTCGACAGCGGGTCCCACAGGTACCAGCTGCACCTGGCAAGGCGCTGGACTCAGTACACTTTGTAGCATAGTCAGGACCACCCTGTGTCCTCCCGCCCCCCGGAGATCTGTGACACTTAGGGAGGGTCCGTGTCATCAGGTCTCGAGCGCAGAGCCACCCAGCACCAGGTCAGGCATTTCATTCCAGTGGCCTTTTCCGTGTGTTTTTTCATGCATGATTGGAACAGCCTAGACCTGGGAAGGGAGCTGCAGCAGGCAGGTCTTTGCCAAGAACTAAATCTAGAACCAAGACGTTCCTGTTGCACAACCCAGGTAACGAGGACCACAGTGAAAGCACAGTGCTTTTGAGATTCTGTCCAGGGACTCTCCACGCGGCTACTTCCACGATGAGCATCGTTGGAGAAGGGTTTCCCATACACAGGAAAGCGTCACGTCCCCTGTTACCCACTAATGTGTGGAAGAGAAGCCCGCCCCCATGGCCACACCCGTGGCAGATTTAGGTTCCCAGGCTAGGGGTCGAATCGGAGCTACACCTGCCAGCCTACGTCACAGCCACAGCAACGTCAGATCAGAGCTGCATCACAGCTCACGGCAACGCTGGATCCTTAACCCACTGAGTGCGGGATCAAACCCATATCTTCATGGATGCTAGTCAGGTTCATTTCCTCTGAACCACGATAAGAACTCCTATTTTTTTAAAAAAAAAAAAAAATTTTTTTTTTTTTTTTTGGCTGCTCCTGCAGCATGCATAAGTTCCCAGGTCAGGGATCAAAACTGTGCCACAGCTGTAACCAGAGCCACAGTAGTGACAGTGCCCAATCCTTAACCCACTCGGCCAACAGGGAACTCCAAGGTGTCACTTTTAATGGCAGTGTTAACAAAGAAGAACCTTGCATATCTAGATTCGAGATTGTTTTTCAGAGTTGGGAAATCTTCAAGGTGCAATAAATATGCTGGACAATGAGGGCTTTTGTGTATTTCAGATTTGAAGGAGGCTTATGAAAAGTGAACCTCATAATCCCAAGCATTGGTAGGATTTCTAGAGAATTCTCTAGACCAAACCACCACTCTCATGGTAACTCGTTTTGTGTTTTCAGCTCTAGGTCACGTGTAACCTCCCCAGACAAACACTTCTTCCTCCCTTCAGGAACAGTGCCTTGGATTCCGAAGGCTGACCTTCCGATAGGAATATTTTCACATTATTGGTTATAAATTTTAGAATTTTCCAAAGCCATTTTGGAAGAGGCAAGCCTTGTTGAAGCAGTTCTGATGACGCAGATGGCTCCTTATTTTTAACCTAAGAGCACTCGTTCCAGAACTGTGCACAAACTTTAGCTGTTTCCATGGCAACACTCGCGGGTCCGACAGGAACAAAACATTCGGCCCGTCCAGCTCCGCTGTGTCTTAGCGTTTGTTGCCAGGATGGGTCCTGCCGTTCCCTTGTCGTCGGGAATTGCTGCCCTGCTAGGACTCCAGCTGAACTTGATCAGTCCCTTGGATTTTCCCTTCATTTCTCAAGTGACCTTGGATCTGGGTTTGGGAGTGAGACGGGGCTGGGAGAAACCCAGGAAGGCATCCCTAGTCCCTGCGTCTGAGCTCCGCCTCCCTGGGTCAGGCCCAGAGGAGGAAGCCTGGAGATGCTTTGCATTTGCAGAAGTCGCTCTCTGCAGAGCTGTTCTTTCAGAGGGGGCGAGATGTGAGGGCAGGGAGGGAGAGTGGGGTATTCGTAGGCCCGTTTTCTTTTTTCCCCCACCCTGCGGCATATGGGGCTCCCCGGCCAGGGATCAGACCCGAGCCACCGTCTTGACCTAAGCAGCAGCTGCAGCAACACTGGATCCTTAACCCACTGTGCCAGGCCGGGGATCGAACCCGCGTCCCAGCACTCCCAAGACGCTGCCAATCCCATTGCGCCACAGTGGGAGCTCCTCGTGGGCCCTTCTCGTGCCACATGCTCCAGATTCAGACGTCTGGAATTTCCAGTGTCAAGTGAGAGATGAGCCGAATGGCCCCTTGGTTCAGTGAGCTGATTTCACTGCCCCCCCTCCCCCCGAGTCAGATCTCCGCTGAGACTTTTTTGAACTTTGACTTTTCATTCAAATGGCTGTGTAGGGAAAGAAAACTAAGGAGAGGAAACCTAACATCAGATCTGCAGCTGTCGTTGACATCTGAGGATGCGAGGCTCCACGCTGGCACTGCATCCAGGAAGGTGGCATGGGGACCTATCACGTCCCCCCACTGTCAGACGGGGCCGTGGCTTGCCTGGAGTGCCCTTTCTGTTCCCGAAAGCGGCAGTATTTTAGCAACAGATGTTCTATCGTTGATCACAGAACTTAGGCATACATCCAAGCAACTGGGGAGTGTTCTGGATATGCGAAACAGGCCTCAAAACTGTGGAATAGTCAAAGTGCATTTTCTTCTTTGAAAAATGCAAGTCATGTTTGCGATTTCCACGTGAAAGGCGAGGGTGTGAGCAGTTTCTGCAGCCCAGATGCAAGTTTCCACTCATAGTTGAATGGCGTCTGGGTTATAGCAGAAGAGGTGTTCGGGCAAATACAGGAAGGGAAAAATGATTCAGAGTTGACTTCTGCCTACATGAGGCCCACTCAGGGGACGGAACTTGGAAATCACACTGTGAACATGACGCCGGAAGCCTTGACTGGGGACTTGCTTTCATTTCTTCAGGATCCTAAGCACACGGACGATGCGTATTTTAAAGCCTTAAGGGCCTTCGTGAGAGATTATGTATAGATAGGCCATAAAAGCGGTCACCTATCAAAAATAAGAGGGCTTGATCCCTGACCTCGCTCGGTGGGTTAAGGATCTGGTGTTGCAGTGAGCTGTGCTGTAGGTCGCAGACGCGGCTTGGATCCTGCGTGGCTGTGGCTATGGTTAGGAACCTCCATATGCTGCGAGTGTGGCCCTAATAATAAATAAATAAATAAATAAATAAATAAATAAATAAATAAGAATCAGAGGAGTGCCCTGGTGGCTCAGCGGGTTGGGGCTCTCGCATTGTCACTGCTGTGGCTTGGGTAGCTGCTCTGGCATGGATTTAATCCCTGGCCTGGGAACTTCCGAAGGGTGCAGATGCGGCCAAAAAAAGTTGGAGGGAGGGGATTGCTTTTGAAAATATGTCTGCTTGTAGTATGAGAATGATTAGTGTGTATTCATTAGAAGGCCAATATTACTCACTTTAGTTGAGCCCAAATAGGCTTTCCTGTGGATCAGATAGTTTGCAGTGACAAATTATGAGGACACAGTGGATTTGCTCATTATCATCCATCTCTTTTATGCTGACTCCTTACCTTTGGCGTGACTTGATCTGTGGTAGAATATTCTAGCAGTTTCATTGGGTCTCATGTCTGGTTTGCTGCTAACTGCTTTCTGCGTCTGCTGGGAGCATTTGCTTGGGCTTCAGTTCTGTGACTGCCACGGATTTTAATTACACTAATTAGACATAGATGGACCTTTAAGCCCACTTGGACTCCTAACCTTGTTCAGCTGCATCTGTCATTAGTCTTTTCGGTGACATGATTGGGCACCATTTTCTACCACATTTGCAGGACATTTGTTTTAAGTTAGAAGAGAACTTCAAAAAATAGCAACAACAACAACAACAGCAAAAGACAAAAAGACAAAAAAAAAAAAAAAAAGGAAGAGAACTTGCTTATTAATAAAGCCACTGACATTCAGCTGTTTTCTTTACCTTCTTGGGGGGGGGACTGGGCTTGAGTACAGTGTGTACATTTAAACGCTACCTTGTGTACTCTTTTCATGACTGTGGGTTTTTCTGCTTGGTTTAGTACTCGAAGAAGGAGCCTGGCCTGGTTCTCCAGCTGGGCTGACTAGTCCCTGCGCTCATGTCTAGTCCGGGAGGAGGAGCCTGAATTGGTTCAGGGATGGCCGGGAGACTTTAACACCCGCATGCGTGCCAGTTGATGGGCAGTATCTGCAGGAAGCACAGTGTTGAGAGGGATGCTGAAGTCTGATCCGGCTTTGATGAGAGACGTGTGTCCAGTGGGGGCAGCCTCAGAAGCACGTTCCCCGTTCCCATTTCAGTGGGGATCATCATGTGGGTGCCTCGGGCAAGCCCCGTAGAGCTCCAAGGCCACTGAGCATCCTTCTCACCACGCCGGGCTGCCTGAAAGCAGCGGTCAGACTTAAGCGAGCATCAGAAGCGCTTGGAGGGCTTGTCAGAGCCCAGGTTGCCCAACTCCATCCGCAGAGTGTGGCCTTCGGCAGGTCTGGGGTGGGGCCTGAGGTTTGCATTTGCAACAAGCTCCCAGGGCACACTGAGGTACCCCACTTTGAGAACTGCTATCTCCGAGGCTAGAGGGCTACGTGCACCTGCCACTCTCCTGCCCCCACAGCTCTCTGGGGATTTTGGTTTGGGGCCACAGCACGGGGTTCAGGTCAGGTCTGGAGTTCCTTCTTTCTGCCCAGAAACAGCCCCCATCTCTAGCCACATATGAACTTAACGGGCTTAAAACATCCTGCTCCTCTGAAAGGATGCTCTGAAAACGCGAGCTGCACCTCCTCCACTCGCTCTCATTCCGCACCGCCGCAGGACACCAGCAGGGATACAGTCTGTCTGCCAAGCAGACATGGGACGTTTCAGCCCGTGGGTGGTGGTGAGAGCCGTATTTTCACCCCTGGCGGGGGGGGGGGGTCGAGCTGACAGGGTTAGTGCGGCTGACTGGTTCGCATCCACCCAGATGTCCCCCACGCCACACCCACGCTCGCCAGGGCCGCCTCGCCGTCTTTCATGTATTTGCTGAGTCGTTTGTTGCTCGTGTCCTGCGTTCAGCTCTTGTTGCGCACCTGCTCTCCGCGAGGCATTGTGACTTTCCCGTGTGGTCAGGACCTGCGGCACTGTTGAGCCTCACATGATGGGGGCGTTTCTCTCCCCGGACTCTCTCAAGGTGGGGTCAGCAGTTGGGCAGGAGGCTGGGAGCGTCTGGTGCGTGTCCAGCCACCAAGGAGGGGGCGCAGAGAGCAATGAACTGGCCCCGTCCTCCTCCAGGACAGCCCTGCGTAGGAAACCCCAGATCTGAAATAGCGCCTCGCCCATGGGCGCTGCGGGGACTGCCAGCCTTTTTGTCAGGTCTTTGAAACAAACGGGATACGGTTACTGTCATCCCAAATCTCACAGGCCAGGGTAGATTATGCAAAGGACTTACACGTAATTTCTATTACACCTCATTTCCAGATCCTTTATTTATTTATTCATTTGTCTTTTTAGGGCCGCTCCCGCGGCATATGGAGGTTCCCAGGCCAGGGGTCGAATCGGAGCTATACCTGCCGGCCTACACCCCAGCCACAGCAACGCCAGATCCCAGCCGCATCTGCAACCTACACCACAGCCACAGCAATGCTGGATCCTTAACCCCACCGAGCGAGGCCAGGGGTTGAACCTGCATCCTCATGGATGCTACTCAAATTGGTTTCCACTGAGCCATGACGGGATCTCCTGGGGGGGGGTGGTTTTTATTTTATTTCATTTTATTTTTTGGCTGTGGCATGCAGCTGCTTGATGTGGGATCTCAGTTCCCAGGGCTGGGCTTCATCCCTCGGCAGTGAAAGTCCTGAGTCCTCACCACTAGACCACTGGGGAACTCCCCCAGATCCTTTATTTTTGTCGTTTGGGGTTTACTCAGTGCAGTGATTCCAGGATTTGTCAGAGTGAGTTTCTAGAATCGGGGCGATGGCGTGCAGCGTGTGAAGACGCTGTTTTAACCCAGTCTTGTGGATGCTTTTGCCTCCCTGTCTCGCAGGGTGTCGAGTATCCAGCAGCAGCTGGCCCAGCTCGAAGGCGAGTCCTGGCCGGGCATGGCCGAGGCCGACAGGGACCGGCTGCAGCTTGTCAAAGAGAAGGAGGCCCTGCTTCAGGAGCTGCAGCTCATCATCCAGCAGAGAAGGCCGGCGGAGGACGTGGCGCGGCTGGAGGAGGAGCGGCGGCGCCTGGAGGAGGAGATCCAGCGAGCACGGGCCACGTCCGCGCAGGGCGCCACGGAGAGGTGGGCTGGCCGCCGGGGTTCTGGGGCGGTCCGGGCGTGCTGGGGACTGGCGTCCAGCTCGGGGCCAACTGGAAAAGCTGAGCCAGAGCTGAATTGCTGGATTGCACGTGGTTATTTAATCTCGGGCAGCTCTGGCCTGGCGGGTTTCCTCGCCAGGGGGAGGGAGGCCAAGGGTGGAGGGAGCATGCACCTCCTTCCGCAGAGGTGCCAGCTCTGCCCAGGGCTCCCGAGGCTCCCAGGGCCTGTTCAGAAGTGGGAGAGGGGCGTTCCTGCTGTGGCACACCAGGATCGGTGGAGTCTGCAGCACCGGGACGCAGGTTCCATCCCCGGCCTGGCACAGTGAGTGGGTTAAGGATCCACTGCAGCCTAAGTTGCAACTGCAGCTGGGCTCTGATCCCTGGCCTGGGAACTCCATATGCCATGGGGTGGCTAAGAAAGGGGAAAAAGTGATAGAAGTGGGAGAGGGTCGAGAAGGGGACAGAGCGAGGGAAGATAGAACCTCTTCTTAGAGCCCACCTGCACCCTCCGCAGGGGCTGCATGCAGCGCGCCCCTGTGTTTCAGGACGCCCCCCAGACAGGTGGGCTCCGTGGCCTGGGTCTGGCTCCCAGGAATGGGTGGAGCTCACAGTTGGCCTGGGGAGGAGGCATTGCACCCGTCACCCCACTCGGAGTAAAGCCTACTCAGAGCAAATGCGGACTTGCCTCCGCGGCTGACGAGGGACTATGCAGTGGACGTTTCCGTCTGTCCTCTGGTGCTTCTGCGTTGTTCCAGCTTGTCATTACCTGCCGTTCGCCCCTTGGTCTTCTCTTGTGCCTGTTCCGGGTGGGAGGGCCTCGGCGTTCCGGTTGATTCTCCCTTACGGGGGTGGATTCAGTCCCACCAATACCAGCTGCTTCTCAGGACCCCACACCCTTGATGGTTTCTGCCCCCACCGTCTAGAAATCCCAGGGCACACATCCAGGGACCCCCGCAGAGCAGGTGTTATGCTTGATGCCTGGGTTCAGGACCTGGTCACCTAAGCTCGTTCCCTTGATGTCTCTTGTGGGACCCGCCCAGGAAGCTGCGACCTCGGGTACAGCGCCCTCAGCTGGGACTGAATTGGCCCAAGGTGCCCCCCCCCCACCACTTCTGGCCTTGGGTAAGGAGAGGGGTGTGCACAGCTGCTGATGAGCCCCTGTAAACACTCAGTCTTCCACCTCCAATGCCGGGTGCAGCCAAGTGCCCCGTAGGGTTCCCTGAGCAGTGACGGTGACATTCTGGGCCTGGCCCAGGCAAGCCTATTTCTCTCTGCTGCCTTTGTTTGAAGCCCGTTGGAAGATTGGAAGCCTGGGGTCCTGAGGCGGAAGCTCCCCCCGCTCCCACCCCGGGCACGGGCTGTGGGGTGTTAAAATTTAATCATTCAAACCTAAATCAGTTTGGGGGAGTTTATAGCTGAATTTCTTCTTAGGAAAATAGGCTTGTTATCTTTGAAATCGACCAACGGATTGGTTTCTTACCCGCAGGATTCTCCTTCAGGAAAAAAGAAACTGTCTCCTGATGCAGCTGGAAGAAGCTACCCGCCTAACGTCTTATCTCCAGTCCCAGTTAAAGAGGTGGGTAACTGGAAGGGAGAAGACCATGCTTGATTGGCACCACAGAAGGACGTGTCCGTGAACTGCCCCCTTCCCTTTAGCTTGCTTTTCTCTCCCCGAACTTAGAACCTGCAGGGGTTGTGAACACAGGACAGAAAAGTGGAGACATGATATCGTTACGAGTTGCTGCTGATTCATGATCCAAGGATGGTGGGGAGAGCCCAGTGTGACTTCAGAACAGCAAATCTGAAGTCAGACTGAGCCAAGGACTTGGTTACAGCTTCAGAAGTGTATATATCCATCCGCATCCATGCACCCATATGTTTTTATTTTGAGCATTTTTTTTAAAAAGTATGAATATCTTTAAAGTCACATTTAGGAGTTCCCGTCGTGGCTCAGTGGTTAAGGAATCCGACTGGGAACCACAAGGTTGCGGGTTCGATCCCTGGCCTCACTCAGTGGCTTAAGGGTCCGGCAACGCCGTGAGCTGCGGTGTAGGTCGCAGACGCGGCTCGGATGCTGCGTTGCTGTGGCTGTGGTGTAGGCTGGCGGCTACAGCTCTGATTCGACTCCTAGCCTGGGAACCTCCGTAAGCCATGGGTGCGGCCCTGGAAAAGACAAAAAGACCAAAAAAAAAAAAAAAAAAGGTCAGATTTCAGATTTAGATGCTCTGGGGACTAGCTCCTGTTTTCAAGCCCTTCTGTGTTGTGCAGCGTAGTGTGAAGGGCTTTCTGTGTGTTGCTTTCTCAGTTACCCTCCACGGAGTGCCTTGAGGCAGGAAGGGCTGTTATCAGGGCGCCCAGTGGGAAAATGGAAGGCCCAGAAAGGGCGCAGCGCTTGCCCAGATGCATTCAGCGGGTCTCAGTTCGACCTAGAACTTGAACTCGGGCTTGAGGGCTTGCTGGTAGCCACGGCTCTCGACTGACCCTCAAAGAGACCGAGGAAGTGGTTACAAAGGTGCCTTCCAGCGCTCACGGGTGCTCGAAGGCACGCCTGGGCTCCTGGGGCCACGAGGCGGGACTTGGTTCTGTATGGAACCGAACGCAGCGGAACCGAGGCCGGGCTTCGCAGCCTTGGCAGCTCGGCAGGCCCGGCCCCGGCCGCAGGCCGCCCTGCTCAGCTCGGGGGCGCTCTCGTTTCAGCCTGTCGGCCAGCACCCTGACGGTGTCCTCGGGGAGCAGCCGCGGCTCCCTGGCCTCCAGCCGGGGCTCCCTGGCCTCGAGCCGCGGCTCCTTGAGCTCCGTCAGCTTCACGGACATCTACGGGCTCCCGCAGTACGAGCGGCCCGACGCCGAGGGCGGCCAGCTGCTGCGCTTCGACCTCATCCCCTTCGACGCCCTGGGCCGAGACGCCCCCTTCGCCGAGGCCGCCGGGCCCTCGGGCTTCCAGAAGCAGCGGCGCTCCCTGGACACGCCCCAGTCCCTGGCGTCCCTGTCCTCGCGCTCCTCCCTGTCCTCCCTGTCCCCGCCCAGCTCCCCCTTGGACACGCCCTTCCTCCCGGCCTCGCGCGACTCGCCCTTGGCCCCGCTGGGGGACGGCGGCGTCGAGGGGCCCGGCCTGGGCGCCTTGGACCGGCTGCGGGCTCCGGCCTCGGCCCTGGGGGAGGAGGAGCTGCCGGGCCCGGCGTCCCTGCCGCCGCACGGGCTCCCCGGGGACGCGGAAGGACCTCGCGAGAGACAGCCCCAAGCGGCGGCTGCCGCTGCCGCGGGTGCAGGTACGGGGCCCCCGGGCCGGGGGAGGAGGCTGTGCCAGTGGGGAGACCGGGTGCGGGGAAGACCCGGGAGCTCCCGGGGTAGGACTGCGCCCGCTCTGCGGGCTTCTTCCTGGGCCCTCGAGCTGCCACCATAGATGCCACGGCTCCCCAAACTGGCAAAGGAGTCTCTCCCAGGTACCGGACCTGTTTTCGCAATGTGCTTAACTGTTGAAAATGACGGTAAGAACCACGCATTCCTCCCCTGGGAGGCGGCTAACCGGGTACTTGGGCCTCGGTGAACTCCCTCTCCAGGGTGTGTACCAGATGGAGCTTTCTCTGTGTGGCCGCATCTCACCAGCTTGGGGACGGTGTCTGGTTGGGACTCTGCAGAAATCTCTGCTTCCTTTGTCCCTGTGGCTTCATCTCTTTGTCCTTCGACCTTGTGATTTTCAAGGATGTAACTCCATCAAAGGGGAAGACGAAAGTAACGCATTCAAAAGACATTTGGCATACCTTCAAAAGACATGCCAGCGAGTCCAGTCACGTCTGCTGAGTCAGTTTCTCTGCTGCTCTGGAAATCGAGAAACATGTAGCCGTGAGAATTGCATCCACCCAGTCGGTGGTAGTTCAGCCTCCGTTGGGTGGCAGGCTCTGGCTGCTTGTAGCCCCTGTGGAACACCAGACTGCTCTGCTGGAGAACAGTCTGGTTGATGGCTGGTGCACAAAGCGGGACCTGGGCTCCAGCCCTCCCCATCTTGACCCCGTGCGCTTTTGTGAGCCAGCCTCCAGCGACCTTGCCGTCCTTGATTTTTAGAGAAGATTGGGACCAAGGCCCCTCCTCCCTGGAGTTGAGCCCCTTTAACTTGTACTCTCACCACCAAACTGTTTGAACGTTCCACGTAGGCTGGCACTCGGGGATTTGTGTAGCATAGCGCTTTTGGCCCCTGGGACACACGTGGCAGTGTCTGGGGGCTGGTGGGGAGGTGCTCCTGGCATCTAGAGGGCAGAGACCAGGGACACTGCTCAACATCTTACAGTGCACAGCACGGTCCCCCCCCCCAAAAGGGTGATCCCACCAAAATGTCAGGAGCGCCGAGATAAGAAACCCTGGTTGGAGTTCCCATCGTGGCTCAGTGGTTAACGAATCCGACTGGGAACCATGAGGTTGCCGGTTCAATCCCTGGCCTTGCTCAGTGGGTTAAGGATCCGGCGTTGCCGTGAGCTGTGGTGTAGGTCGCAGACTCGGCACGGATCCCGCGTTGCTATGGCTCTGGCGTAGGCCGGCGGCTACAGCTCCGATTGGACCCCTAGCCTGGGAACCTCCGTAGGCCAAGGGTTTGGCCCTAAAAAGACAAAAAAAAAAAAAAAAAGAAAGAAAGAAACTCTGGTCACTGGCTATAAGTCGTTTAGCAGCAGCAAAGGATAGACACATAATGCGAATACAGAGCCAGGGTGGTGTCATGGAAATGGCTTCAAACCAGCAGCTTAGAGACTCAGATTCTGTTCCCTGCCCTTTTGACTCACTAGCTGTGTGACCTTGAGCTCATCTTTGGACCCGACTGAGTCTCAGCTTCGCTGGCCTTGAACGAGGTGGTCTTTATGGACTCTTCCATTTACCACATTCTGTTACCTGTCAGGTTTTTTTTTTTTTTAGTGTATAACCATGATGGAGATAATGCAAAAGAATAGTCCTTTGTAGCATTTATGTGTTTAGCCAGAGATCCCTTGTGTTCTGAGGCAGCCCTGGGCCTTTTGGCATCTCTCTTAGTTCGGTATCTCCCCCTCTGTTTGCAGACACACCTTTCTATCCCCAGATACATTGTTTCTGTAATTTGCATATACAGAGGAATTTCCTTCACTCCGATTTCTTTGTTATAATCCCACGTTCAGTGGTCCATGTTTGCTACTTTCATTCAAAAAGAAAATGGAGGAGTTCCCGTGGTGGCTCAGCAGGTTAAGAACCTGACTGGTATCCATCAGGATGCGGGTTTGATCCCTGGCCTCACGAAGTTAAGGATCCAGCGTTGCCGTGAGCTGCGGCATAAGTCGTGGGCCTGTCTCGGATCCCGTGTCGTGGTGGCTGTGGTGTAGACTGGCAGCTACAGCTCCAAATCGACCCCTAGCCTGGGTACTTCCGTATGCCTCAGGTGTGGCCCTGAAGAAAAAAAGAAAGAAAAAAGAAAATCCAAAATGAGGACTCAGTTGGGCATCTGTTGGTGCTTGGGTTTACTTTTCTCCCTGCCTCCTCTCCCCCGCCCGGTGCCAACCTTTCTTTTGAGATGGAGGAGTTATCGGTCTTATGCGGGAAATCCACATGAGGCCCAATGCCCCTTCTGGGCCAGGGGAAAGCTCGGGTGGGAAGGAAAAGAGCTGACTTGATTTCTGCTCCTGATTTCCTTTGCTTTCCCACGGTCTGGCCAACAGTAGGATGCTTAGACAGAGAGGTTGTGCAGCAGTCTGATACTGCCGCCTGGTGGTGCATTCGTATATGACACTCCGTAGAGGGGGCCCTTGCAAACAGGAGATGATTGATTCAGTGAGTGAGTCCTAGTGGGTGCTCCCAGGGGGCTCGGTTGGGTAACCAGCTTTAGGCATGGACTCAGGGTGACCCCTTGCCTTGATGCGTGTGGTAATTCCTGAGCCCAGAGTCATCGTAGCTTCAGAAAGTTGGCAAGGATCTTCGGACTCATTACATGAACCCCGCCCTCCCCGTATGATGCAGTTCCCTCCACCCTCCAGTCTGATGGCGATCAGCTTTGCAGGCTAAGTTTGACTCAAGCGAGGTTTAGCCAGATCAGATTTTAGTAATGTGCAATTCAGAATTGCCCAAACCTGTAAGGAGGGCTCTAGGAATGAGTTCTTTCACTGCCTTTTAAATCAGCTTAAGGGGACTGAAGGTGGGACAGGGGACAGAATCAGTCTAAGGGGACAGGGGAGTGGGGAAATAGAGTATAGGCATTAACAGTTTTTACATGTTTCCTGCAGGTTTATCTTCCCCAGATTTTACAAAGTCAGAGGTGTCGCGATTTTGAAATCCATTCCCGTTTTCATTTCCCGTTTTCATTTGCTAATATAAGTCCATAAATATCTTGACTTTGTTCTTGTGTTTATTGATGTTTTTATAGCATTCGTGCCCTGTTGAAAACTGTCGACTTCAATTCTACGGTTTTTTCACCTTGTGCCTCTTTTTCCCTTTTCTCTCTTCTCTCACGCGGCTGGCCAGAAACGTTCACTGTAAGTGACCTTGGGCTCCTGCTTCCCCTCGTTGGTCAGGCTGAGACACATCTCCATGCCGTGTATATAGGATGCTCGGGGCGAGGTCACGAAGGGCATGGCTCGCGGCTGTTCTGCAGTGTAGCGCAACGGTTACTTCTTGTTGTTGTTGTTACCGCTTCAACAATATTCATCCCGGCTACAGAAGTGGTGGGGAAAGCTTTTTTCTCAAAGCTTGCAGTATGTTTTGCCTCCTTGCCTTTTTTTTCCCCAGATTTCAGTGCTTTCACTGTGTGAGGCCAGCACCTGGCAGCTTTGCCCACAGTGTGGTCTTCACCATGCTTTCTTCCTTTTCTTCTAGCAGCGTCGCTGTCCTTCGGTCTCAGTGTCTGTCCGTCTGGGGTGAATGGTGGAACGGTCAGAGGCATTAAAGGCGTGTCTGGAAGACCGTGGGTTCCTTCTGTCCCTGGCCTCGCTCCCCACCATCCGCCTTGTGGCCTCGAAGCCCGAGAGCAGACTCTTGGGGCGTGTGGTGTGGGCTCTGCGCTGTGCCTTTTTCGCATCCAGGGAAACTGCTGACTGTAGCTCTTCCGTCGCCCCCTGTCCGGTTGCTCCGTGGATGTGCTAAAGCGGGAGTCCCTTCATTTCCTTGCTCTCTTCATCCAGCTTCACTGCAGTGAGAGAGGAATGTCCGAGTTGCAGCACTGGCTTGACCGGCAGTTGCCTGGATCGATGGGTGGTGTTGGTTCCTTAAAGGCCCGTCAGGCCGAGCCTCAGAGCCGGGGATGGACGTAGTGAGCAGTCGCGTTTGCTGGGGATCCGTGCAGCAACCCGAGGGGCCCCCCTGCGCTTCGGAGCTGGGGGCTCTCGCTCCTTCACGGGGCGGGGGTGACGAGACGAGCCGGGCGTGGGGGGGTCGTGATCTGGATCCGAGCGTCTCTGCCTCTGGCCACCCCGGAATGGAGCTGCTCTGTCCGTGCCTGAGGAGGGGCCGGTGGCCCCCAGGCTTGGCGCTGCAGGCCTTGGGAAGGTCAGCTGTTGTCCGCAGTTGACACCGCGAGACCCAAGGCCACGGCCCTGCCGGTTTTGTACCCTGCTCCACATGTTTGGGTTGAAATGTTATGTGGATGTGAGTTGGTTGGAAAGAGGCCTGCGCGTCGGAGGACTCGCGCTCCCCGCCCCTCAGCCGTGCGCAGACACCTGCAGTTTCAGGGTCTGCAGCTGAGGTGGCTGAAGAAAGTGGGAAGACAGGAGGGGTCTGGATGCTGAGCCTGGGCTTCGTGGTTCCAGTCTGAATTCTAACTGTGCTCGCCCCCCTTGAAAGCATTCGGGCTCCCGGGTCCGCTGTCACATGGGGCGAAGGCAGACGGCCCGCCTCTTGTCACTGCTTTTGTTAAGAGGAACTCGTTGCGGTGAAGGACGGAGTAGAAAGAGTCGATGAAACAGCACAAGGGAAAATGTCACTGGCTGGCTGTCTTTGGCTCTTGATTAAAATAGACACGAGACAAAAATAAGCTGCTCTGATACGGGCCTTTCCGATCCCAGGAAACAGTTCCAGAAGCAGAGCTGGGCCCAGGGCTGCAGCACAGGACCCTGCAGTTAGACGGGGTCAAGGAGATGCTGCAGTGGCCGAGGCTGGGTGCGCCTGTGTCCTCTGAAAGTCACTGCCTTTGTGTTAGCGTCTGTTTTGATGGTTTCGGAAACTCCTGTTTTCTGATTATAAAGTAACGTGGTCTGTGTTTATTGTACAAAATGTGGAGAATACCAAGCGGCACAAAGAAGGAAATGCCCCTCTCACCTCTCGGAGCGCGCCCTGCTGTCCCCATTCCAGGGATGTCCCTTTCCTGGGCTTCGGGTGTGACAGTTTCTCAAAGTGCCACGCCAGGGTCCTGTGTCCTGCGTGCTCATTAGGGAGGCGAAAAGAGATTTATGACCGTTTAAAGAGCTTTCGGAGAAGGAGCCAGAAGCCAGTCCGTCCTTTCAGTTGTTCACTCTAAGACAAGGCTTGGGCACAGCGGGTGTAGACACATCTGCGCACGCGGTGGCCTGTCTGAACGCTCAGCCCCCTTGTGCTCCGATGTACAGTGTTCATTTCTTGGCCTCATGGTCCCTGGCCTCCCCCACTGTCACCTCCTGAGCCCGGCCGTGTCCCTTCTTTGCAGCAGTGACTCTTCGAGAAGACAGCGCCAGGAGGCTGGAGCGGAGGGCGCGCCGTGTGTCCGCCTGCCTGTCTGACTACTCGCTGGCCAGCGACAGCGGGGTGTTCGAACCTCCCACCAAAAGGTTAGAAGCTGACCTTCTCCCCGCCCTCGCCTAACTTCCCACAGTGTCCCTGGTGAGCACACCCCAGACCCCTGCTGAGACCTGTCCGGAAACTGCGTGTCCCCAGGGGACACCTTTTGGGGCGGCGGGGCTGTCGCAGCCCGCACAGAACCCCTCTGCTCCCGGGTGGCCTTTGGAGGCTGGCCTGGCCCTGTGCTTCCAGGACCCCTGCTTTCCCGCTGGCCCTGGAGGGTGTCAGCCCAGTAGAGCTGGAAGAGGGGGACCAGTCGACAGCAGAGACCTGCTTTTCTAGAAAGGACATTCACTAGAAATGGATCCCCCCGCTTCTTTCCTTAGCTGGAGGAGTCGCTTTGCAAGGACAGAGCAGCCTTGGCGATTCTGGGCTTTATTTCGTTTGATACCTTTGATGTCTTTATTTCACCTTAGGTTTCAATACACTGTTTATTTATTGCAGAGCTTTTAAAAGTTCACTTTTGTCCTGAATATCACGTGAGGTTTTGAGACGTACTGAGTTCATTCCCCAGCACCAGCACTTTTCAGCCGGTGCCCTCCGAGATGACGTCATGGATCCAGGGGACCTGCCACGCCTTTGCAGTCGCTTAAAGTGTTGGCATCGCACCTTAATAAAACTCTTCTGGGCATGAAGTGCCCCCAAGTGACAGGGCTTCTGTCAAGCCCGCGGTCTTGAGTTCGGCTTGGATAACGGGGTGCCTTTCTGATTGTGTTCAGGAGTGAAGATGCTGAGGAGCCAGCACACGGGGACGCTGGCGGGAGCGAGGGCCCCCAGATCCACGTAGGCTTCCTGTGAGTCCGGGGGCTCCTTCCCCGCTGCTGCTGAAGGTGGTGGGTGGACTGAGGCCCGCCTGGCGACTCACCTCCGCACACAGGCGGCGGTGGGCATGGGGGTGGGGTGGCGGGACCCACGTGATCTGGCTGTTGCTCCCCAGCCTGAGGACCCTCCACCCCATCTCAGCGGCTTCAGGGAGCGGACAGGGTGGCGGAAGGAGAGAGGGCGAGAGCAGCTCCGCTGCTGTCCTCCAAGCCCGAGTCCCAGCTGGGGACCGTCACTCCACGGAGCCAGGGCTTCTGGGCCGAGACGTAGGGGGCAGGGTCCGGGCGTCAGGAAGTTACTGAGGGAGCCGCCTGAGCTCTCCCCCTCCCTCGCACCAAGTGCCAGGTGCTTCATGGGCCGGGTTTTGGGTTTCTAGTTACAGTTGCCGTAAAGGCAGCAGCCAGTGGTGTTCGGACCAGCAGCTTTCTCCTGCTGACTTGGTCATTCCAGCGGCGTGTTCTCAGTGTGGGCTCGGAGGGCACTGGGGCTGCGTGGTTCTGGGCGGGGATGGGAGGAGCAGCACCCTGTGCGCCCCAGGGTGTTGAGCAGCAGCCCTGGTCTCCCCCCACTGGAGCCAGTAGCAACCCCTCCCCAGCAGGGCATAAGAGATGTCCCCCGACTTTGCACGTGTCCCCTGGGGCGGGAGTGGGACAGAATCACCCTCCGTCGAGGCCCACCGCCATAGCTCCAGCAGAGGGATTTCTCCACTGTGGGGAATTTGCAGTCCGTGAACTTGCGTTTTATTTTCTAGGCATGACAGTGCCAACGAGTGTCTCCTTGTGAACGTGCTGCAGCTGAAGCACTTGGCCGGGCTGCTCGTGAGGGAAGACTGCAAAATGTAAGCTCCTTCATGGGCCGGGCCTGCACACTGGCCTTCGGAGGCCAGGGCCACGTCCCGCCGGAGCTGGCTGACGTGTTCTGCGTGGCACTTTGGGGAGGGAAAAAGACTGTTTGGAACCTGGATTTAAACCACCAGAGAATGTCTGTCTGAAATATATGGATTGTAACCTCAAAGAAGAGTTTATTACCTGAGGCAGGGGGACCTCGTGGAGCCAGGCTAGTCATGTGCGGCGGCCGTGCTGAGAAAGTGCCACGTGCCCATCGGTGGCAGCATCTGGGCTTAAAAATGTCCATCCTGGTCACCAGGCTGCGGGGTGACACAGCCACACTAGGGTCTCGGGATCCAGTGAGGTGCCTGCAGAAGCCCCAGGCTGGGATCCAGGGTCCTTGTCGAGCAGGGAGCAGGAAATGCGTGTTGTTCCCAGCTGGGAGGCGCTGCCTCTGTGGGTGCCGCAGCCCAAGATGGGTGCCCGACAGAGGGTCCCACTTACCTGGCGGGTCAGCACTCCTGTGACGGGGGTGCCAGGCCGGCAGCGCCCTCCCCTTCTGACTTTATAAATGGCCTCTCAAGGCCGTAGAAGCGGCCCGGTTTTTAGTGGCCGAGGCTTGGCCCTGCGATCCCGCTCACCCTGCTGATGCATTCGCCGCATTCGCCCATGCTGAGCTGCTCCTGGGTGCCGGCTTCCTTGCCGGGGGTGGGGGGGGAGGCCAGGGAAGCCAGCCCGGCGGTGCCCGGCGGTGCCCGGTGGGGCGCGCAGAGCTTGGAGAGGGAGCCGAGCGGCTGTTCCCCATGAAGACCGTGAAAGCAGAGCCCCTGCTGGAGTCCGTCTCGAGTCCTTCCCCGTGCTTGAAAGTCCTCTCACTGTGAGAGCGTCTTTCCCGCTCCTCTCCGGGGCACGGCAGTTCTGGGGGTTTGCTCTTAACTGAGAAAAGGGCCTTTTTGAGAGACCTGACGGTTCTGCCCCGGCCACGGGCACGGCTCGGGGGCAGTGTGTCTGGGTGCGGGTGTGGGCCTGCGGGGTCCGCGCAGATGTGGCAGTGAGCGCCGCCTCCGTCTGCCCTTCCCTCCCTCTCTCGGTTCCAGACACATCCGCGTCTATTTGCCACCGCTGGACTCGGGCACGCCCAACACTTACTGCTCCAAGGCTCTGGAACTCCAAGCCCCCCTGGTATTTAACGAAGTTTTCAGAATCCCCGTGCACTCGAGCATGCTGACGTTGAAGTCCCTTCAGTTGTACGTGTGTTCCGTGAACCCGCAGCTGCAGGAGGAACTCTTGGTACGGTGCCCTCCCCGCCCCTTCCCGTGGCCTGCGGTGGGGCCCTTAACATTTGCCCTGATGCCCGTCAAGTGCTCTCTGTAGCTGGGACTGCGGAAGGGGTCGATAACACCCCTGCTCTTGTCAGGGGTCCTGTGCTCGAAACAGAATACCTCCGCGAGCACCTGCAGAACCCCCGTGCGGCAGCTTCTCAACATCCCTATTTTCAGTCACGAGAACTCGTGAGCAGGGTTGATACATTTTGGCAAATAGAAATACAGGATGGGCAGTTAAATTCGAATTTCGCATCACGTGTGGATGCATCCTCAAAATTTTAAGAAATGCACCCAGACGCCTTCTCTGGGATCTGGTAGCCCTCGAGCCGGCCAGCTCAGAGGTCCATCTCCCTCAGTGAGCGACTGCGGGGCCAGGACTTGGAAGCCAGGGTGCTTTCTCTCCAAGGCTGGAATTTTCCCCCCGGGCCCACCCCTCAGTGGCAGAATGCCATCTAGTCCCCTGTGAACCTCAGACATGAAGAATGAGCACCTCTTGAAGTGGCAGAGCCTGAGCTTGGCCCAGCGTGCCCGATTGTCCGCTCTCGGCCCCTGGTCCCCCTCTAGCACTTTCTAACTGGGCTGAGCAAGCAAGCAAGCGAGGGGCTGCCCCCGTTGGGATCCTTGGTGATGACTTTCATCAGTGACATGTTGTGTGGTCTTTCTGATTAAGATTAAAGGGTGTCCTTGATGCCCATTGCTTGTTAAGGTGAAATCCCTCCGGGTCTGTCCTGCTTTTCTTCAACACCTTGCAGGGCATCGCTCAGATTAACTTGGCCGACTATGACGGTTCAGGCGATATGCAGCTGCGCTGGTACCCGATCCAGGTGTTCACCGGCCCAGAGCCGCCCCGGCGGGAGGATGAGCGACCAGGGGACGGTGCAGCCCGGGACTCTGCACCCGCCACCTCTGGGAAGACGGTAGGTGGCCCGGCCTTGAGACTGGCTTCTGGGGACAGCGATGCTATGAACCATCTGTGTGGACTTAGCCTTAGAGCGGGATGGCGGGATGGAGAAGCAGGAGTTCAAAGAAGTCACAGAAATGGATCATAATGATGTACACGGCTGTTCATGGTACTGTTTCTTAATGCAGAGGGTTCATGAGCAGTTGCTTTTTTTTTTTTGTCTTTTTTTGTCTTTTTGCCATTTCTTGGGCTGCTCCCCACGACATATGGAGGTTCCCAGGCCAGGGGTCTAATCAGCGCTATAGCTGCAGGCCTACACCACAGCCCCAGCAACGCGGGGTCCCAGCCACATCTGCGATCTACACCACAGGTCATGGCAACGCCGGATCCATAACCCACTGAGTGAGGCCGGGGATTGAACCCTCAACCTCATGGTTCCTAGTCGGATTCGTTAACCACTGAGCCACGACAAGAGTTCTCTTTTTTTTTTTTTTTTTTTTTTTCATGAGCAGTTGCTTTAAAATCCGAGTCCTCAGAGCTCCACGAAAGGCCACGTGACTGTCTTGCTGTGCGCAGTGGGGCGAGCTGCTTCCCGCTGGAGAGCAGCAGGGCCGGCCTCAGCCCAGCCGCAGGGATGCTCGGCGTTTGGCCGCCCTCGGCCGAGGCTGCTCCTGAGCGGTGCCCCTGTCATCCCGCAGGACGCTGTGACCGTGCTGCTGGCTCGAACCACAGCCCAGCTGCAGGCGGTGGAGAGAGAGCTGGCCGAGGAGCGGGTGAAGCTGGAGTACACGGAGGAGGAGGTCCTGGAGATGGAGCGGAAGGAGGAGCAGGCGGAGGCCGTGTCCGAGAGGTGGGCGCCCCGCGGCGGGCCGGGAGGGGAGGCGGCGGCCGCAGTGGTAGCCTCTGTAGGACGCACTGGGCCACCCTTCGGCACCTTGGTCCAGAAGTCGGGAATCTCACGGGGGAGTGTAGGCTGACCTGGACGAGGGGTGCTCTGACCCCAGCTCTAGAGGCCGCTTTTCACACTCTCTTCCCAAATTTCTCCTAAAGAGGACCGTTGAGTGACTCTGCTCTGCCCAGAACAAATGCAACAAGACCCTTTAAGTTTTATTTGTTTTTTAACTGCCTTGCTGGGATAGACTCTCCCGGCCGTGCAGCTCACCCCTTGAAGCGCACAGTTGGGTGGTTTTTAGCACAGAATTGTTCCCCCTTCCCCACGGTCAGTTTTGGGCGGTTTTCATCCCACCTTGAAGAAAGCCCGTAGCCATGAGCAGCCAGGTCAGGCCTCCTTGCCCAGGCCCTGGCGAGCGCGCTCCTCCGTGCCATCTCCATGGGTTTGCCTGCTCTGGGCATTGCCTCTCACCGGAATCAGGAGGTGCTCCTTTACGTGTCACCCGGAGCCGGCTGTGGGCGAACCCTGGACCCGGTGCAGGTGTGTCTGCAGTAGAGGAAGAGCTCGGATGAGCCGGCACCTCGAGTGAGGGGCTTTCTGTCGGATCCTTTCCAGAGGCACTTTTGTATTCCTTTGCTTCCAGGTCTCTCCATAAAGCGCGTCGTGTGTCCAAAGCTTGCCACCTCTTCCTCATCGCTTCCTCTGGATTTCCTTTTGAGAGGAATCTGTTTTCGGGAGGGAGAGTGCATGGCAGAGGGGAGGCTGTGCATTCAGGGATGGGCGGGAAGCTGCGAGGGCTCCAGGAGGGGCTCCCGGGGTCCTGGCACCTTCGGCGGCTGCAGTGGGTGATGCAGACAGACAGACCCGCTTTACGAAAGGCCTTGTAGCACTGTCTTCCCCAGAAAACACAGGTGCCCTTCTCCTTATGAGAAAAGCCAGTGTCTTCAGGCACTGGGAGCAAGGATTGGGCGTCTCTACTTCCGTGCTCTGAGCGCAGCCCGGAGCTCCATCCCACAGTGGCGAATGTTATGGGGGTTTTTGCTGTGTCCACCTTCAGGAGCTGGCAGGCTGACTCAGTGGACAGTGGCTGTAGCAGCTGTGCCCAGACCAGCCCGCCGCACCCAGAGCCCTGCTGCGTTGGCGTCGACTCCATCCACGGCCACATGTTTGCTGGCCAGGCAGATCCTTACAGCCCTGGGAAACTTCAGCCGCCACCGCGTAAGGTATGTAGGAAAGGTCGTGGGCTTTGACAGAGGCCCTGGCGGCCTGCCCGCTGGCACCAGGCCCTGCCCTGCAGGGAGAGGGGGTGTGCTGCCTGAGGGGACTGGTGGAGCAGCTGATGGACTAAGGGAGCTGACGCTGGTAGGCGTGGTGTAGGTGCAGGGTGATGGGCCTCCCTGCGGACATGCTTGATGTCCACACAGGGGCTTGGGTCGCTGCCATGGCTTGGGTTTGGTCCCTGGCCTGGGAACTTCCACATGCCACGGGTGTGGCCAAAAAAAAAAAAAAAAAGAAAAGAAAAGAAAAAGAATTGAAAGCAGGTCTCTAAGAGAGAATTACACATCCGTGTTCATAGCATTATTAATCACCGCAGCCAAGACGTGAAAGTGGCCCCTGAGAGATGAACAGCTAAGGAAGAGGTGGTGTGTATATTATATAGAGTGGGGTAGTAGCCTTAAAAAAGAGGGAGGTCATGTCACGTGCTACAAAGCAGATGAGCTGCAAGACCTTGTGCCAAGTGAAATACGCCAGTCACTTAAGGATGAACACGTGATTCCACTTACGTGCGATTCCTAGAGCAATTTACAGTTGCCGAGTTCCTGTCGTGGCGCAGCAGAAACAAATGCGACTGGGAACCATGAGGTTGCAGGTTCGATCCCTGGCCTTGCTCCATGGAGATGAGGATCCGGTGTTGCCATGAGCTGTGGTGTAGGTCACAGACACGGCTCGGATCTGGCATTGCTGTGGCTGTGGGGTAGGCCGGCAGCTACAGCTCTGATTTGACCCCTAGCCTGGGAACCTCCATATGCCGCAGGTGCAGCCCTAAAAAGCTAAAGCAAAAAAAAATTGTGGTTGCATCAAAAAGAAGAAAATATCAAGAAATAAATCTAATCAAGAAGGTAAAAGAGCTATATTCAGAAAACTAGAAGTCATTGATGAAAGAAATTGAAGCCAACACAAACAGTTGGAAAGATAGGCCGTGCTCATGGGTTGGAAGAATTCACGTTGTTAAAAATGACCTTACTACCCAAGCCAGTCCACCCACTGAGCACCATCCCTATCA
Source organism: Sus scrofa (assembly GCF_054392235.1). Taxonomy (NCBI): domain Eukaryota; kingdom Metazoa; phylum Chordata; class Mammalia; order Artiodactyla; family Suidae; genus Sus; species Sus scrofa. The sequence goes on from NC_139401.1 coordinate 10,550,706, forward strand.
GATACCAAAGGCATTTTTATAGAACTGGAGCAAATAATTCTGAAATCTGTATGGAAAGACAAAAGACCCTGAATGGCCCCAACAACCTTGAGAAGGAAGAACAAAGCTGGAGGTGTCATGCTTCCTGATTTCAAACTACACCACAAAGCCACAGCAAGCAAAACAGCATGGCACTGGCACACACAGAGGCACATAGATCAATGGAACAGAATAAGGAGCCCAGATTTATAGGGTCAACTACTCTATGACAAAGGAGGCAAGAAAATAAAATGGGGCAAAGACAGCTTCTTTGATAAATGGTGTTGGGAAAACTGGACAGCTATATACGAAAGAGTCAAACTGGGCTGCTTTCTCGTTCCATCCTAAAATGGATCAAAGACTTAAGTGTAATACCTGAAACTATAAAACTTCTAGAAGGAAACATAGGCCATGTGCTCTTTGAAATCAGTCTCAGCAATATATTTCAAGATCTCTCTCCTTAGGCAAGGGAAATGAAAATCAGTGAGACTTTATCAGCCCAAAAAGCTTTTGCACAGTGAAGGAAACGATCAGCACAACAGAAAGGCAGCCTACTGAGTATGAGAAGTTATGGGAGCTCCCGTCGTGGCTCAGTGGATTGAGAACCTGACCTAGTCACTGTGAGTATGCAGGGTCCATCCCTGGCCTCGCTCAGTGGATTTGGGATCCGGTGTTGCCACAAGCTGCAGTAGAGGTCACAGATGTGGCTTCGATCTGGTGTTGCCATGGCTGTGGCGCAGCCCCGCAGGTGTAGCTCCATGCAGCTATAAAAAGAAAAAAAGATTAGGAAGTAAGTAAATGAAGGGGATAAGATATTTGCAGATCTTATATCCGATAAGGGCTTACTGTCCAAAATATACAAAGATCTCAGATAACTCAACATGAGAAAAACAACCAACCAACCTGTTTAAAAAACTGGGCAGAGGACTTGAATAAGCATTTTTCCAAAGAAGATATTTGTATGACCAACACACACATGACAGGTTGGCCAGCATCGCTAATCATTAGGGAAATGCAAATCAGAACTACAAAGAGGCATCACCTCATCCCTGTCAGAATAGCTGTTATCAAAAAGACTACAGGGAGTTCCCATCGTGGCTCAGCGGAAAGAAACCCGACTAGTATCCGTGAGGATGTGGCTTCTATCCCTGGCCTCGCTCAGTGGGTTAAGGATCCCGCGCTGCTGTGGCTGTGGTGTAGGCCAGCAGCTGCAGCTCTGATTCAGCCCCTAGCCTAGGAACCTCCATATACTGCAGGTGTGGACCTAAAAGACAAAAAAAAAAAAAAAAATGACCACAAATAACAAGGGAACTCTTGTGCCCTGTCGGTGGGGAGGTAAATTGTTGTCACTATGGAAAACAGTATAGAGGTTTTTCAAAAATTAAAAACAGAACTACCATATGATCTAGCGATTTTACTTCTAGATATTTTTCTGAAGAAAGCAAAAATGCTGATTAAAAAAGATATATGGGCCCCTATGTTTATTGCAGGATTATTTACAGTAACCAAGACATGGAAACAACCTAAGGGTCTGTCAATAGATGGAAGGGTAAAGAAGGTGTGTGTGCACGTGCACACGCCCGCGCAATGAAATGCGAGCCTTAAAGAAGAAGGAAATCTTGCCATTTGCAACAGCACAGGTGGACCTGGAGAATGTTGTGCCAAATGAAATAAGTCAGACAGAGAAAGACAAATACTACATGATTTAGAATCTAAAAAGCAAAACAAATGACAGGCGTTCCCGTTGTGGCTCAGAGGTAATGAACCTGCCTAATATCCATGAGGACGTGGGTTTGATCGCTGGCCTTGCTCAGTGGGTGATGGACCCAGTGTTGCTGTGGCTGTGGTGCAGGCCGGCAGCTGCAGCTCCGATGCAACCCCTAGCCTGGGAACCTCCATGTGCCGCAGGTGTGGCCCTAAAAAAAGAAAGGAAAAAAGCGAAACAAATGAACAACCGTAGCAAAATAGAAACAGACTCGTAGATACAGAGAACAAACTCGTGCTTGCCCGGGGGATGGGAGTGGTGTGGGGATGCGGGAAATAACTGAGAGAGATTAAGAGGTGTAAGCTTCCAGGTATAAAATCGGTCCCTTACCCAGGAGGTAAGCTTGGCATAGGGCGTGTAGTCAGTAACACTGGATGAGCTTTGTGTGGTGACAGATGGTAAGTACACTTATCATGGTGAACATTTTGAAATGTATACAAGTCGCGAATCACTCTGTGGACCACCTGAAGCCACTATGATCCCGGGAGTCAGTTCACCTGGAATAACAGCGAGCGAATGAATAGAATCAGACAGTATTTCGTCTCTCGTGACTGGCTTCTTTCACTCAGCCTCGTGTTTTCGAGGTCCGTCCTTGGAGTGGAATCTGCTAGGACTCCACTCCTGGGGCTGCTTCCACCTGTTGGCTGTTTTAGAGGTGGCCGCTGGCAACATTCGTGTGCAAGGATTTGTCTGAACCCTTGTTTTCAGAGCTCTTGGGTACACACCGAGGAGTGGAATTGCAGGGTCTGACTTCAGCTTTACCAGGATGTGCCTGGTCGCTGTGTTGAGAAGCGTCTGAAGGGAGGAGGGCGGCATGGAACCCGGGGGGTGGCCGAGAAGCCCCCTGCACTGATCAGGCACAAGGTGACGGGGACACAGATGGAGGGTTGGTGACAAGAGGTCAGGACACGCTTCGCCTTGAACACAGAGCCAACAGCATTCGATTTGGGACCAGATAATAGGGCGTTTGAAAGAGAGCCGGGTCCAGGATGACTCGAAAAATTGTCTTGCGAGAACACACGGCAAATTGAGATCTTTGTCCGAAGAGGAGGGCTTTGCGGGACCCTCCGATCTTGCGCCTGGGGCACGTCATGCGTGAAATGCCAGCCGGTTAGACCTCCAAGGGGAGAAGGGAGAACAGCCCACATGCAGTTTCCCGCTTGTGTTCTCGCAAAACATCGTGGTGAATAAGTGAATTGCTCTCCAGGTTGACAAGGAAACCAACACGGAAGACCTCTTCCCCGAAGAAGTAGCCAGTCTTCCGAAGGAGCGGCCCGGCCGCAGGGCCCGCGGCTCGCCCTTCGTTCGGAGCAGCACCATCGTCCGTTCGCAGACTTTCTCGCCTGGAGCCCGAAGCCAGTACGTTTGCAGAGTAAGTCGGAATTCCCTTGCCATTGGACTGGAAGTTTCCTTGATCTCCCCTTGGTTTGTTTCATGTTTTACTTAGTCGTGCTCAGAGACGCATGTGTTCCCACAAATGATACCGGGAAATGACCCCAAGCAGAGTGGCTGTGGAGCTGCTGTTGGTCTCATCTCCCTGGCTTGCCCTGGGCGCATCTAACCCTGGATTTCTCCAGGATTCCAGTCTGTTTCCCCCCAGGTTTCCAGGGCCATGTGTGCAGTGAGTCGTGCTCAGGAAGTAGGGTGGATCGTTTCTCTGTCGGTCTGAGGGCTAACACATCGAAAGAGGGAGCCTCCCGAATTGGGTTGAGATCAGGAAGTCGGGTCACCGAGTGGTTAGAAGTCCTGCGGTAGAATGGTACCGGGGTCCCCGGGGGATGGCAGCCTTGAGGACTCCCACCACACGGGTGGTGGCGGCGGACGCTGGCTGGTTCTCCGCCTCGGCTGCCCCTGGGCCAGCAGCCGAGGGCGGGGAAGCTCCCGGCAATTCTGCAGGCACACTGGCTGAGAACTCTGGAGTCAACGGAGGGGGAGACCCCGCCTGCTCCGGTCCTCAGAGACAGGACAGCAGACTGTGGCTGTGTGACAGTGACCGCACAGACTGGGAGAGAGCCGGCATCGTTGAAATAAGCGGTCCCGATGCTGTGGCCTGGAGGGGCCGCTTGGGCTGAGGAGAGACCCTTCCCACTCCTTGGAGCAGGGCCTGGGGAGAAAGGGCTGCCATGGAGCTGTCTGCTAGGGCGGAGTCGGATCCTATGAGTGAAGCAGACCCTAGACCTGTGCAGGAGACACAGGGGTGCGGTCCAGGGGTCCCCAGCCCACCCTTGGGCTCAGAAATTGACTAGCACTCAGGTAACCCTGAAGAGCCACGCTGCTCCCGTTGCTGGTGCACCAGACTGCAATGCTGGAGTGTAGACTGCGGTGGAGGGGTGTAGACCACCGCACACAGGGAAAAGCCACGTGTGGTGGCATTCCTGAGATCCCAGGCGCCCGCTGCCAGCCCTCCTCCCCCAGGGGCTTGTGTGGCCGCTCTGCTGTCCCCGAGCAGTGACAGCACACACGGAGTATTGCCAACCCAGGATGCTCGCCTGAGCCACCGTGCAGAGGTCTTGTAGGGCTTGGTCACGAAGCACAGCTGCTTGCCTCTGTGGCTGACCTCGGTCTCCAACGCCTCCAGAGGCCAAGCCGGTGGCCCAGCCTCTGTCCCTCTGCCCCTGTCCCCCTGCCCCTGGGAAATCACAAGGTCAGCAGAGACTGTGTGACCAGGGTGAGCTCCCCAGGTCAACAGGCACTTAGGGCATTGTAGGGACTTACAGGTCACTGCCCAGGGGCTGAGCAAGGAGCTGGGGCGGCCATGTGTGCAAGGCCTGTGGCGCTTGTCCCCGCACAGCGAGGTGTCCAGGTTGTGCGACCCGGGGCAGCCCAGGGTCAGGCCTGGGCCCTCACCCTCCATCAGGCTGCAGCCCTCTGGGGCCCCATGCTTAGTGGAGCAGCCGGAGGTGCCAGATTGAAGGCCTTCACAACCTTCCTGATCCTAGACCCTTGCCAAACCCCTGGGAGGGGCCTCAAGCCTTCTTGAGAAGGATGGGGTGAAGGAGGAGGAAGCCCTGCCCCAGAGACAGGCCTCCGGCTCCCGCGCTCTGTTCTGTGCCCCGTGCAAAAGCACGCACTGACCACTGATGCTTTCAGAGGCTCTCTGTCTTCATGTGTGTTTGTGATGAGCCCGAGGGTGTAAACGGGGTGCTGCGGCATTTCCTGAGACGCGGGCTTCGCCGGCATGGGCAGTGAGGCCACGAAGGCAAGCACTTTGCTTTCACACGGATGCATGATGCTGGAGGGAGGATCCGCCACCAAGTGAAATACAGAATGTCTTGGCTCCGGTGAAGCTGGCATTATTTAATTTTCTTTTTAAAAGCGTTTCCCTCCACCGGCAGAGTGGGCGTCAGGGGTGTGGGCTTGTCCTGCAACCTGGAACCCGTTTCCCCCCAGCTCTTGCCAAAGCTAGAAATGCGGCCAGTGAGCTGGGTTGCCAGTGCAGGCTTTCATGCCCATCACACCACATCACGTGGCAGTCGGCACTGATGGGACGGGAATTGTGTTGACTCGATTGGCCTGGAAACCTCGGCTGCTTGGGTCAAGGGACGTGAGGGAGGGCTGGGGGCGGAGAGGTGGTCTGCTCATGTGGTCTGTCTTCGTTCTACTTGAAACTCTTGTGTAGGTTTTATCTGAAACCCATAGTTTTTGTAAAGGCTCTAAAAGTCCTAAGTGAGTTTGAGTTCCTGCGAGGAGAAACACAGTAATTTGGTTCAGAGGACACAGAGGAGGAATGTCGAATTCTTGATAAAGTACTTCTGAACCTCTGTCTTTTTGGTGCAGCTTTATCGTAGTGACAGCGACAGCTCAACGCTGCCCCGGAAGTCCCCCTTTGTCCGAAACACTTTGGAAAGACGAACCCTTCGCTATAAGCAGGTATGTGCCTGGTAGACTGAGGTGCAGTCTACGTGTGCCCTGGGAGTTATTTCTAAAAACCTGAGAAGGTACTATTTTAGGTAATATTAATTAAAGAGTAATATAGTTATTTCCTTGTTTAATTTTTAAAAGTGTGTGTAATGTCAGCATGTTACCAATCTCTCTCAATTCCCTAAGATAATGTCATAATCTAAGATAATACTGGGAGTTCCTGCTATGGCTCAGTGGGTTAAGAATCTGACCAGTATCCATGAGGAGGCGGGTTCGATCCCTGGCCTTGCTCAGTGAGTTAAGGATCTGGCATGGCTGCAAGCTGCGGCGTAGGTCACAGATGTGGCTCGCATCTGCATTGCTGTGGCATAGGCTGCCGGCAGCTGCAGCTTCGACTCGACCTATGAGTCTGGGAACTTCCATATGCTGCAGGTGCAGCAGTAAAAAGAAAAATAAAAAAAAGATAATACTGAATCTTTACATTTTTAAATATAATACATTAATAAACACTCAGCCATTCTGTATAAGAGATTCTTTGACAAGGGAGTATTTGCAGTTTAGAAGATTTGAGTCTTTGAACGTAGAGCGTTCTTCTGCATAGGACTCTTCTCCAGTTTTCATTTCCTTTATACGCTAGGGTTTTTCTCCACATTAGGCCGGTTTACAAAGTTGGGCTGCTTTCACTTTGCAAGCTAGTGGTTCCTTGTCTTTCCTGGGCAAGGTTTCTTTTAAAGAAAAACAATTCCCAGATTTCCTTGTGGCACTTGTATTTAGAGTAGCTGCTGACCGAGGATGATCAAGAAAAAATACATAATTCAGCTATAAAAGAATCGGCAGCACTGCTGGTGGCATTCGGGACTAGAGCATTCTTTGTCGTGGGGGCGTCCTGTGCACGGTGGGATGTTGAGCTGCATCCAAGGTCTTGACCCGTTAGTTGCCAGTAGCACCCCCTCCCCCAGCTGTGGCAACCAAAAATGTCCCCAGACGTTGATAAGTGTCCCCTGAGGTGCCAAGTCACCCCTGGTTGAGAATCAGTGAGCTCTGCTTATGAATACAGCAGTACTTTTAAATGAACTTGTATTCGTTGAATCACGTACTTAACTTTAAAATAGTGTGTGTGTGTAGTCACCCTCTGAACTCCGCTGATGGCTGGTGGGCTTGTGATTTGGGGGCAGTAACTGTTTGCCATGGGGTGGGCAGTACTGCTCTCAATTCCAACTACCACATTCTTTTTTCGGGAGTTTTCATTGTGGCTTAGTGGCAGCGAATCTGACTAGGAACCATGAGGATGCGAGTTGGATCCCTTGCCTTGCTCAGTGTGTTAAGGATCCGATGTTGCCGTGAGCTGTGGTGTAGGTCGCAGATGTGGCTCGGATCCTGCGTTGCTGTGGCTGTGGTGTAGGCCGGCAGCAGTACCTCTGATTGGACCCCTAGCCTGGGACCCTCCATATGCCTGGAGTGGGGCCCACAAAAGCACACACACACACACACAAAATCTTTTTTCATGGTAGGAGTTTTGTTTTGTTGCTTTGTTCCCAGGAACGGTTTGAATCCGAGCTGCATCTGCAACCTACACCACAGCTCACAGCAACCCCAGATCCTACTGAGCAGGGCCAGGGATCAAACCCTGGTCCTCATGGATACTAGTCAGATTCATTTCTGCTGTGCCGAAAGAGGAACTCCCTCTTTTTTTTTTTTTTTAATTTTTTTTATTAGCAGGTTTTTTTGTTTGTTTGTTTGTTTTGGCCATGCCCATGGTATTCGGAAATTCCCAGGCCAGGGATCAAACCCACGCCACAGCAGTGACAATGCCAGATCCTTAACCCACTGAGCCACCAGGGAACTCCTGTGGTAGATCTTTCTTGAAAACAGCAGACTTGCTTACATCAGGCTTGTATGGGGAGGAACTTTTTTGACAGCTTGTGTGTGTGCGTATTTGTGCATGCATGGGTGTGTGTGTGTGTGTAAAAACAAAAAGCCCTCGTGTGGTTTATAACATGCTTTTTCCCCCTTAGGCAGTAGTTCATTAAGATTTTACCACATCAGGAGTTCCCGTCATGGCTCAGTGGTTAACGAACCCGACTAGCATCCGTAAGGACCAGAGTTTGATCCCTGGTCTTGCTCAGTGGGTTAAGGCTCTGGCGTTGCTGTGAACTGTGGTGTAGGTTGCAGACACGGCTCAGATCTCCTGTTACTGTGGCTGGGGTGTAGGCCGGCGGCTACAGCTCTGATTCGACCCCTAGCCTGGGAACCTCCATATGCAGAGGGTGCAGCCCTTAAAGACAAAAAAAAAAAAGAGAGATTTTAGCACATCACTATACTTTTTTCCCATCATTTTACAATGGCTGCATTTTGTGCTGGCCTTGCAATATATTTGATCAGTTTTCACTTGTTAGGCGTTTGGGATATTCTCTGTTAAAAGCCTTTTCTACGTCATCATGCGCCTTTCAAATGCAAGTCAAAATGACATTTTGGAACAAAAGAAAAGGCACATTTTGTGGCTTTTGCTGTATTCTTGTTCAGTAGCACCTGAGAAAGATTAGGCTTACCTGCTCTGCATGCGAAGGTCTGTTTCTTCACACTTTTGCAAAAGCCGAGGTCCTCATTGAAGCCGTTGGCTGCCTCTGATTTCTTATGAACTGGAGCTTTGAGCTCCTCTCACTCAGATCGACGTGATCCATGTCCCATTAGCCTCGGCAACCCTGGGGGGGGGGTCTCCCCGCTGGCGACTGCTTCCCCCAGTGGGTCACTGGCGGAGGAAGCTGGGCCAGGGCCGGGTGGGGCACGCTCACGGCCTGTCTCCCAGCCCTGCAGGTCCCCCCTGGCGGCGCTGGCAGCGCGCACGTCTCTTGACCTGGAGCTGGACCTCCAGGCGTCGCGGACGCGGCAGCGGCAGCTGAACGAGGAGCTGGGTGCCCTGCGCGAGCTGCGCCAGCGCCTGGAGGATGCCCAGCTCCGTGGCCACGCGGACCTCCCGGCTTGGGTGCTGCGCGATGAGCGCTTCTGGAACCTGCTGCGGGAGGCGGAGAGGCAGGTGAGGCCGGGAGCTAGTGAGCCTTGCCCCAGCTGATGGACAGATGGCCCGATGGACAGTGTTGTGGGGCCTGGAGGGAGAGTCCCTGGACAGGCACCTCGGTTCCCCACCTCGGGTGGGGTGTTCAGGGGGCCCGATCTGCTATCCAGGACCCCACAGTCGCACCGAGGGTATGGGCGGGGGAGATGGAGGCCTGGAGGCCTGGGGGCCTTTCTCCCCCTCTGAGTGCCCAGAGCTGGGCACCACCTCCGTTCTTCAAACTAGAAGTAAAACCCTCCATTTCATCCCCTGTTGCTATTCCAGACGAGACAGACCAAACTTGACTTCCATCAAGAACAGGCAGCTGAGAAGATGCTGAAGAAGGCCTCCAAAGGGGTGTGCCAGCTGCGCGGGCAGAACCTCAAAGAGCCCATCCAGGTGCAGACGTTCAGGTGGGGAGAAGCCGGGCCTCGATTTCCCGCTGGCTCTATTGCCCTGCCTTTGTCATGATGAAAGTAAAGTGAATACTGAAAAAGACCCACAGGCGGGCAGACCAAAGTGGGGAATCCCACTGCTCTTGGCCTTGTGGGGTTTTCTTCTCATCTTGCTTTTCTCCTTTTTGGCCGCACCTGTGCACGTGGACGTTCCCAGGCGAGGGATCAAACCCACGCCGCAGAAGCGACGGTGCTGGATCCTTTCACCGCTAGGCCCTGAAGAACTCCTGATCTTTGTTTTCTTTTTTCTTTCTAAAATATTTTTTCCTTTTTTTATCTTTTAATTTTATTGGAGTACCCACTGGGAACTATATCTAGTCACTTATGGTGGCGCGTGACCATGTGAAAGAATGTATATACGTGTGTGTGACTGCGTCACCTTGCTTTACAGGGGAAAATTGACAGAACACTGTAAACCAGCTATGATGGAAAAAATAAAACTCATTTAAAAAATAATAACACAGTCCTATTGGAGTATAGTTGAGCTACAATGTTGTATTAGTTTCAGGGGTACAGCCGAGTGAATCAGTGATGAATGTAAACATATCCATTCTTTTTTATCATATAGGTCTGATCTTTCTTTTCTCAACACTTTTTGTCATGCTACTCGTAAGCATAATGCAGAGTTCAGTTTTGCATTTAGTTATTTATTTTTTTGCTTTTTAGGGCCGCGCTCATGGCATGTGGAGGTTCCCAGGCTAGGGGTCAAACCGGAACTACAGCTGCCGGCCTACACCGCAGCTACAGCAACTCGGGATCCGAGCCGCGTCTGCGACTTACACCACAGCTCACGGCAACGCCAGATCCTTAACCCACGGATTGAGGCCAGGGATCAAACCGGCAACCCCATGGTTTCTAGTCAGATTTGTTTCCGCTGTGCCACGACGGGAACTCTGCATCCAGCTTTTTTAAATTAAAATGTCCCATGTTGTCACATACTCTTCTATCTGTAGTCTGATATAATTTACTTATTTTCTTCCCTGCTTTTTTCCAAATGTTTGCTATTGTAAATAACACAGTGATTGACATATATATGTATATACATTTTTATATGCATACATGTACAGATATGTACATATATTGGAACAAATGTAAATACATATTTACATGCATATATATATACACACACACATATGTGTATCACCTTTGCCTTTTTAGGTTAACTTTTGATTAAAGCATTCTAGATATATAGGAAAGTGTACATATCATATATAGGAAATATTTCAGTGAATTGTCATGCACGCTCCATGGCAAGAATCAAATGTTGCTGGCACCCCCAGATTGCCCACACCAGAATACCCAGCCTAGATTAGCTTTCCCTGTTTTTTTTTTAAATTTATTTTTATTGAAGTATAGTTGATTTCTGTTGTGCTAATTTCTGCTGTACAGCAAAGTGATTGTTATACATATAGATGCATTCTTTTTAAAAATATTCTTTTCCAATTATGGTTCATCACAGCAGCTTTTCCTGTTTTTATTTATTTATTTTCGTCTTTTTAGGGCCACACCCGTGGCATATGGAGGTTCCCAGGCTAGGGGTCAAGTTGGAGCTGTAGCCGCTGACCTGCGGCCACAGCCACAACCACTCCAGATCCGAGCCACCTCTGTGACCTACACCAAAGTTCACGGCAACGCCAGATCCTTTATCCACTGAGCGAGGCCGGGGATCGAACCTGCATCCTCATGGTTACTAGTCAGATCCGTTTCCACTGAGCCATGACGGGAACACCCTGTTTTGATTTTTCACTTGAGGAGAATTACATAGTTATATCTATTTTCTTTTATGTCTGACTTTTAAAACAAATCGACATAAAAGTCACGTAGCATAAATTAACTAACCATTTTCAATAAATGAATAATTCCATGGCCTTTAGTACAGTCACAACTGCTATCCAGTTCTAGACCTTTTCCATCACCCCAAAAGGAAACCCCGTACCCACGAAACAGTCTCTCCCCATCCCACCCGCCCATCAGCTCTTGGCATCCTGCCTTCTTTCTGTCTCTATGCGTTTGCCTGTTCTGGACCTTTTAAGCGGAGTCGTACAGTATATGGTCTTTTGTGTTTGGATTCTTTCACTCAGGATAATGTTTTTAAGGTTCATCCATGTCGTAGCAGGAATCAGTGAATGGTCCCTTTTTAGGGCTAAATAATATGTGCCAAACTTTCATTCATCCTTAAATTTTTTTTATTAAAAAATTATTTTTTTATTTTATTAAAAAAATTCACGCTGAATTTCTACCTCCCCATCATAAAAGAATATAAAACACTACAACTGTCTTCTCTTCAGTTATAACTTAGAAGTCCTTAATCTGTATAGTTTCTCATTTATTCATCCATTTATTAATAAAGCAAATATTCACTGAGTGTCTGCTGTATACCAGACACTCTTCTAGGCACTGGAGACAAACCCTTGCCCTCGTGGGGCTTCGTAACTTCTTTTCAGATTTAGAGAATCTTTGTTAAAAACATACGCGTTCCTGGGGATCGAAAAGCAATGTGTTCTATGAGTATGAAAAGCGATCATTGATACCAGAGCCTCTTGCCAGCTCTCACTGCGTCTCTATCAGCCTGTAACCTGTCTTTCTTTCCAATCCCAGGGAGAAGATAGCATTTTTTACAAGACCAAGGATTAACGTACCTCCTCTGCCCGCCGATGATGTTTGATGTAGTACTTTGTACACATGAAGTATTTATCCACCTGTTTTATTTTCATGAAGTTCTTAGACTAGCTCAATTTGTCTTTAAAATATTTGTGCAAAGCTATTAATATACACATTTTGTAAAAAAAAATAAATAAAAACAAAACATATATCTATACATATATATTTTATAATAGTGACGGCAACAGGGCTTGGTTTTTCCTTGTTGTGAAATTGACATCTCTGAAGACAGGTTATTTTATAAAAGATCAATTATCACGTTAAGAGTGTACAGTTTTTACGCTGTTTTATTTGACTTAAAGGCTGGAAGACAGAAACGAAGTGAGTTCAGGTAAATTCACTGTATTGTAATTTATTTATAGTACTTTTTTTCCTTGAAGGAAATTACCGACTTTAAGATGTATTTTAAGACTGAGATTTTGTTCTTCAGTATTTGTCATGCAGTAGAATGGAACTTTGGGGCCGGTTCTGTTTCTCGCCCAAAAAGCAAACGGTCAGTGCTCGATTGGTCACTCTCCCGTTTCTCCTCTGTGCATTGATCATGTGTGTCGTACAGGCTCACCCCTCTGTGTTCTGTTAAGAGGCTGTTCGCAGGGTCCCGGCCCTAAGTCAGTGCCATGGGCCCCTGGCAGAGCCGGGTCTCCACTGCGAGCTGCGCCCCGAGGGCCCCTCATTTCCGTCTAGTCTCATTGCGCCCCTTTGCATGTTCACCCTGAGTCTGGAGCCGGTCATAGAGCCCCCGGCGGCCTGGCCCAGTGGACGCCCCCACCACTTGCCCTTACCCGGCCTCGGGCAGCCTGGCCTTTCGAGTCTGCTCCGTCTGATCCTGAGCTTGACAAAGGAGGTGGTGGTGGAGCTTCTGCTCTAGTGCTCTGCCGAGAAGGAGAAGGAAAAGAGACGTGGGAAGGCACAGTCTCAGTGACTCAGCGGATCCGCTGACAGATAAGTCACGACATAGACCCATAGCCTTTGAAGGCGCTTCTTTGAGGAAGCCAGCTTACGTGGGTAACTGCGGTTACCCAGCGAGTCACTTTCAGGAGAGTGTTTGCTTTCCATCAAGCCCCCCACCCCCACCCCATACTGGAGTCTTCCCCATATTTCTTCAGAAATCATAGAACCAGCTCATGAAGACAGAATGTTTATGTCATCCAACTGTCCCAGCCCTCCACAGTGCCCCCCGCTGTGGTCTGCCTCCTCCCCGTTTATTACCATGCAGTGCCCTCTCCTTCACGAGGCCCTGGGGAAGTAAACGAGGCAAGGCACAGCGAATGGAAGAGGAAGCAGAACCTTCCTCCTCCGTCTTTCTGCCCCTCCCTTGGAAGTGCACCCCCTGCCCTTAATCAGCAGCCTCTCTCCTCATTAGTCTGTACCCTCCCCCTTGTATAACCCGCCTTCCTTTTCACGTTTATTACAAATGAATTTTGTAAAAGCATTTCATTGACATGCGACCTATCACGGACAGTGACGTTGTCAGTCGGTGATGGTAAGACTGAAAACTTTGTGCTTTTTTCACAGTCGTCACTTCTTGCTATGTATTTCTGCCTCTAGTCTTGATTTTTTTTTTTCTTTTTTTTTTTTTTTGCTAATTTCCCTGTATACAGACCCACAACAGAGGTAGGTAGAGACACACACGCAGCATCAGTGCTTGCCAGGAGTGCCCCGTGGGAGACAGCATTGCTGAGCAGGTCAGGATGGTGGCAGGCCTTCTCTGTCCCAGCTGTTGAGACTTTAAACTTTGGCCCTCTCTGTCCCAGCTGTTGAGACTTTAAACTTTGATGAAGTGTCTGCCACTGGACTCTGGGGTGTGTGGAAAGCAAATTATTGCTGTCTCAGGTGCTTGGCTTGCGGGGCATGGGAGAGGCCCCTCAGCTGCGATGCCTGGCTGCTTTTTAGCCAATGCCACGTGAAGCTCTAAGTGGGTTGGAGGGTTGAGGCAACTTTTCCTGCCAACTCCCATGAGCTGGCACTGTGGAGAAACCCACCATGCCAATACAGAAAGCCCACAAGGGTTTTCAAATAAGTGTCACTGCCCAGTAGATAAGAGATTTCCGTTTGAAGTACTTCCTTACCCCAGAGTTTAAAAAGAAAAAGAAAGGAGGAGATCCCACCTTTGCCCCCCCCCACCCTCCCCGGAGCAAATGCAGCTCCTTCAGCTCAAGGAATGCTGTGTTTTTGCCTTTCCCTTCTGCCTCCGTCCGCATCTGTCTGCTTCTGCACCTGGGTGGGACCATTGCAAGCAGGGAAAGAAAAGCCAGACAGATGAAGGCAGTAGGACACAAAGCATCCTAACTGGCTTCTCTTTCGTGACTTGGTTTTGCAGCTTCCAACTAGTTCAGACCGCCACCTCCTGGAAAATATCCCACATGTCAGAAAAGTGAAGTCCTAGCGTCTTAAGGGATATTTTCTTAGGTTTAAGTTTGTCCCTAACTGTGCCTTGTGATAAGAAAACTGCCATGTTTTATCAGCAGTTTTAGTCCAGAGACAATCTGAGTCTGCCACCAGGGCCCTTTAGAAACAGTACAATGAGTAAAAGGGAATTTGATTTTCATCTTGGCACTGAATTGTCCCCGTTGAAATGAGTGATCTTCTGTTGTGGGAATGAGTTATAATCAGTATTCATCTCTATTTTTGTCACTGTTCTAATTGTGTCATTTGTATCGTTTGAAAATATTTCTTCTTTAAAATTAAACTAACCTGCCTTAAGAACAAAATGGAAATGTGTGTGATTTTTTTTTTTAATTAATCACAGGGAGTTCCCGTCGTGGTGCAATGGTTAATGAATCTGACTAGGAACCATGAGGTTGCGGGTTCGATCCCTGGCCTCGCTCAGTGAGTTAAGGCTCTGGCATTGCCATGAGCTGTGGTGTAGGTCGTAGACGCGGCTCAGATCCCGTGTTGCCGTGGCTCTGGCGTAGGCCGGCGGCTATAGCTCCGATTGGACCCCTAGCCTGGGAACCTCCATATACCAAGGGAGCGGCCCTAGTAAAGGCAAAATGCAAAAAAAAAAAAAAAAAAGGTAATTACAGAGACTTAAATATATTAAAATGTATATCATTTCTTCCAGCATAAAAGTAGAGGTATGAAAATAGAATGATACAGTGAACACACATGCCGCACACCCCCCCCCAACATGGATTGGTCACAGCCCACTTCATTTGGTCTACACCTGCACATATCCCCTCTCCCGTGTTCTGAAGCAAATCCCATATGCTTCGCTTCAGCTATAAAATATCAGTACGCATGGCTGAAATAGAGACACGCACTGGATCCTTACCACATCCTGATATTTCGTGCTTTTTTTTTTTTTTTGGCTACCCCATGGCATACAGAGTTCCTGGGCCAGGGATCAGATCCAAGCTACAGTTGCGACCTATGTTACAGCTGCAGCAATGCTGGATCCTTAACCTGCTGTGCTGGGCCAGGGATCGAGCCCGTGTCCCAGCACGGCGTAGATGCCATTGCACCACAACAGGAACTCCAAATCTTAATGTTTAATGACTCCTTAGGGCATTCGGTATCCACGGTTCTCCTTTTCACTTTTCTCAAAAGACAGTTTGTTTTTTTAAGTGTAAGGATGGACTTTATTTTTTTTAAAAGTCTTCTGAGGATTACAAAGTAAATGCAGATCACTGCGTGGAATGCAAGTGATTACACTTTGCCTGTGAGTGAAACCTTTATCCAAATTACTCATTTAACAGTTTCACACCATTCGCAATGGTATTGGTTAATTTTTTTTTTTAGGGCCACACCCGCAGCATATGGAGGTTCCCAGGCTAGGGGTCCAGTCGGGGCTGTAGCCTCCAGCCTGTGCCACAGCTACAGCAATGTCAGATCCAAGCCGCATCTGCGACCTACACCACAGCTCATGGCAACACTGGATCCTTAACCTGCTGAGCAAGGCCCGAGATCGAACCCACATCCTCATGGATACTGGTGAGGTTTGGTACCGCTGAGCCACAACTGGAACTTCTTCACCTATTTTAGGAAGGCATCTTTCTGGCCTATTTTTATTATCTTGTAGCAATCTCATTGTGTTTCTTATTTTCTCTTTTGAAATCATTTTTTTAAAAAGCATTACTGTGGCCAGATCAAACTGGCCTCAATACCGTAGCATCAAGTAACCCCTCCTGGCTGCCTCTGGGCTCACTCTAGCCTCCCTCAGGCCCATCCTCCTCCTGTGGCCCCTCTGTTTCATGTATGTCCTATTTGTCAGCTCAGGCCGCCGTCACAAAACACCACAGACGGGGTGGTTTAAACAACAGGAATTGCTTTTCTCACAGTTCTGGAGACTGGAAGTCCAAGGTCAAGGCGCCAGCAGGATTGGGTTCTTCCGAGGCCTCCCTCCTTGGCTTGCAGACGGCCACCTTCTTGCTCCCTGTTCATGTGGTCATCCCTCCGTGTCTGTACCGCCCCTGCCTGCTCCCCCTTCCTGTTCTTCTAAGAATGCCAGTCAGATTAGGGCCCCACCCTGATGATCTCATTTTAGCTTAATCGCCTCTTTAAAGACCTTATCTCCAAACACAAGGCACACTCTGAGGGGGGTTGGGGGTTCACCATATGGATTTGGGGGGACACAACTCAGCCAACAACAAACAGTATGTCTACATCAGCCAGCCCTTCTCTCGTTAGAACACTGCCCACCGTTGATTGGAAAAACTTGTGTCCTAGCCGTGTGCCCATGGACTGTAAGGTCTGAGGGCAGAGGCACCAGGTCACTCCAAAGCGTTGCTGGCCCTCAGGCCTTGCACTGCGAGCGCACAGTCTATACAAACCTGGCGACTCAACGAAGCAAGGTACCTCTTGCTGCTGTAACCAATGACCATAAACGGAGTGGTTTCACACAATACACACTTACTCTTACCTTTCTGGAGGTCAGAAGTCTAAAATGGCTCTCACTAGGCTAAAATAAGGGTATCAGCAGGGCCGCGTTCCTTCTAAAGGCTCTAGGGGAGAATCTGTTTCCTTGCTTTGTCCAGCTTCCAGAGCCCGCTTGCATTTGTTGGTTTATGGCCCCTTCCTCTAAATGTGATAGGGAAGAGCAAATCTGACTCCATATTGGATCTGTTTCTTTTACTTTAACCTCTGTATTCTATTGCTTTTGCTACGAGTTAAAAATGTTGCCTAGGAGTTCCCATTTGGGCTCGGCATAATGAACCCGACTAGTATCCAGAAGGATGCAGGTTGGATCCCTGGCCTCACTCATTGGCTTAAGGATCCAGTGTTGTCGCGAGCTGCACTGTAGGTCGAAGATGCAGCTCGGATCTGGTGTTGCCGTGGCTGTGGTATAGGCCAGCAGGTGCAACTCCAGTTCAACCCCTAGCCTGGGAACTTACATATGCTGTGGGTGTGGCCCTAAAAAGACATAAATAAATAACTAAATAAATATGTTGCCTATAGGATTTCCCTGTGGCGCAGTGGGTTAAGGATCTGGTGGTGTCAGTGCAGCGGCTCGGGTTGCCTCTGTGCTCAGGTTCAATCCTTGGCCTGAGGGTGGCGCCAAAAAGAAAAATGTTGCCTGTAGCCTGAAATATACAGGATAGCCCATTCTCAAGGCTCTGACCTTTCAAAGTATAACACGTTTCCATAAATATATTGATAAGTTGCAGAACAGAGAATAACATTTGTCTTGTTGGAGGTTTACTGGAACATGATGACCTGACCTAGGGGGACAGCGGCAAGAACAAAGGATTCTGACACCAAGAAATTTGCAACAACCAACCATACCTCCTCCCCTTTTAGTAGAAAAGAAACCTGAATTCTAACTTGAGTAAGAGAGTTCTTTGGGACACCAGTCCACCATCCTCTCCATCTGTTGGCTTTCTGAATAAAGCCATGATTCCTTGCCCCGAAAAACACATCTCCTGATTTTTTTTTTTTTCTTTTTAGGGCTGCACCAGCGGCATATGGAGGTTCCCAGGCTAGGGGTCAAATCAGAGCTGTAGCTGCCGGCCTACCCCACAGCCACAGCAACACAGGATTCAAACCACGTCTGCCACCTACACCACAGCTCATGACAATGCCGGATCCTTAACCCACTGAGCGAGGCCAGGGATCAATCCCGCGGCGTCCTGGATACTAGTCAGGTTCCTTTGCACTGAGCCACAACGGGAACTCCCAATACATCTCTCGATTTATTGACCTATTGTGCGGCGAGCAGTAGAAACTTGGACTCAGTCACACAGCCAAGGCCAGCAATGTAGCACCTTCAAATCTCTGTCTCTCTGACTTGTGTTTCTGTTGTCACAATTTCTCTGACTCCAACCCTCCTGCCTTCTCTCTTAGAAGGACTCGTGATCACACTGGGCCCAGCCACACAACCAAAGATCTTCTCCCCGTCGCAGGAACCTTAACCTAATCACAGCTGCAAAGTCCCTTTTGCCAAGTAAGGTAACATATTCACAGGTTCTGGGAATGAGGGGCATTGTACAGCCACAGAGACGTTCACCTTTGAAGGGTGTGTTGCTTTATTCCAATATGTGTAAGCTTTTGTCATGCATCTCAATTTTTGCGTAGAAACAAGTGACCAGACACTCCCCTGTTAATTTAGAACAAGATAGGCCGGCTCCCGGTTGCATCCAAAGGCAGTGGCTGTACATTTTGTGACATTTGAAAATGTCTTGCCTGGAACCTGTGGCCAGAGGCACGCAGCCTTCTGGAATCTGTGCTCCACTGTGCTCATTCGGCCAGCTTGAGGAGATAGGTCTACTGAATTGCCTTGGCACAACCTGAGTTTCCTGGCAGCCAAAGAGAAAAAGGGGATGCTGTCAGCTACTAGTTCTTTTCAGAGAGAAAAACAGCATAATGGGTTCTCAGGGGGGAGCAAGGGTTCTCTGAGCCTGTAGTGACACACAGGATCTGCTCTCAGGCGTCCTGGAATGACACTGTCCTTGACAAGAACTCCACTGCCAGAGCGCAGAGGGCTTCCAAAGCTGTCATTTGTCACAGCGAATGGGGTGGCATGGCCCCCATGTGCAGCTTTCAGATGTCCATTGCGATCTGCGACCACAGCAGGGGGTGCCTGGGGAAGGCTGGATGGAATCTTCCTATAATCTCCTTCATTCACTTATCCCCACATCTTTCAGGTTGGCCACGGGGACAGCACCCCCCTAGGTGTGGGGGAACGCATTCCTTTGCCCATTGGGAGGAAGTGTTTGGATGCACATGAGCTCACTGCGTAAAGACAGATGAAATACGGTCCTCACCTCTGGGTTTTTATCAGACACACCGTTTCCAGGATAATTTACCAGCCACTTGGGGCTGGAATTTGGAGGAGGTGAGGAAGGTACTTGCCCTTGGGTGCGACATTTAAATCAGCCCCACAAAATTCAGTAATCAAGATACCATACCAGTCATAAAAATCAAGATTAATGCAAACAATTCACGAGGAGCAAAATGTCACATTTTTCAATAGACAGGTTGTGGTTTGACAACCTGCGTTATTGTGTAAGTGGAATAGTCATTTCCAAGTGGCCAGGGGTTACATGCCTTGCTCGTCCCTGTGGGTGGGTTTATGTGAGTTGACAGTGGTGTGCAAATAAGCTGGGCCACGTGGGGCTTTATGTCTGGTTGTGTGTGTGTGTGTGTGAGTCTTTATTAGCTTTTTCCACTTGGCTCAAAATATGGGAGGATATTTTGATGAGCATATATAGGGGTACACATGTTTCCTTGCGTCTCAGGTTCCAGGAAGGCTCTGCAAGGCGCTGCTTTCTCTTTCCAGATCTCTCACTTCAGCCTCAGAGCGCCCCCAGGTGGTGGATACTATTATCACCACCACTGCTCCCCACTTTACAGAAGGGAAAATTGAGGCTTGCAGAAGCTTGGCAAATAGCACAGACAGTGATACTATAATATGGTCATGTAATATTTTAAGATGCAGTATGAGAATATTTGGAGACACTTGGTTCTGGTCTAACATTGTATCCCAGAGAGAGTTTTTTGGTTTTTCTTTTTTTTTTTTTTTTACCATGCAATGTATTTCCATGTCTATGAAAACTTCCTTTCCTCTTCTGTGTCCCAGCCACTGGGTTTTAATCCCTAGGGATAACTGCCTTTCCCAGCTTCCTGTGCATTGATTCTGGAATAGTCTAGGAACATACAGGCAATTATACTTCACACGTGCCAACAGTATAATATTTAAAGGACTGTAATGAAGCAGAGCTTCTAGCATGTTCTACAATGGGGAACTCTTACAAATGGCTAGGAGGAGTTCCCTGGTGGCCTAGCAGTTAAGGACCTGGTATAATCACTGCTGTGCCATGGGTTCGATCCCTGGTCTGGGAACTTCTGCATGCCCTGGGCACAGCCCAAAAAAAGAGGGGGGTGCTGGGGAATGGAAGATTTGGGGCATCAAATTACACTTTATAAGGACCGCTAAAGTAGGGTTTCTCCACTTCAGCACCAATGATATTCTGGGCTGGAACATTCTGTGTTTCGAGGCTGTCCTGGGCGCTGTGGGATGGTGAGCAGCATCCCTGCCTTCCAGCCACCAGATGCCAGAAGCACCCCTCTTCCTGAGTTGTGGCGGCCAACAATGTCCCCAGACATTGCCAAATGTCCCAGCAGCAGATAAGAGGGAAAAAAAATGTGAACGATTCAAAGTGATTGACAAGGAGAAGTCTGTGAAGAAACTAGAAGGCGCCAGTAAGCGAAGAATCTTTTCAGGAAGGATGGTGACAGGTGACTTTCTCTCAGAGCAGAAGAGAAAGTGAATTTGAAAGGAAGAGAAATTGAGGCTGGATCTACAGATGATTAAACAGTAACATCAGTTCGGAGTTCCCATCATGGCTCAGTGGTTAATGAACCTGATCAATATCCATGAGGATGTGGGTTTGATCCCTGGCCTCACTCAGTGGGTTAAAGATCTGGTGTTGCTGTGGCTATGGTGTAGGCCAGCAGCTACAGCTCTGATTGGACCCCCTGCCTGGGAATCTCCCTAGGACGTGGGTGTGCCCCCCCCCAAAGACAACCCTCCAAAAAAAACCCCAGTAACACCAGTTTCAGGCTGCCATCTTCTTTCCTAAAGATTTTTATGACTAGGAATTGTTCTCTCAGGGCTTTAAGATTTGTGAATCTTCAAGTAATGAAACCTGCATTAAAAAGTAGCAAAAAAGGAGCTCCTGCTGTGGCACAGCAGGTTAAGGATCCGTGTTGTCTCTACAGGGAGACTTGGGTCCATGCTGAGGCTTGGGTTTAATCCCTGGCCCTGGGAACTTCCTTATGCCCCGGTTGCAGCCAAAAAAAAAAAAAAATCAAAAGAGATATATTTCATAATCATGTCTACTATGGTGCTTTTAAAAAACAAGCAAAAACTGTTTCTTTTTACAAAAGCAATGCATGTTAGAGAAAAATTAGAAAATGCAGCTAAGCTAAAAAGAAGAAAGTGAGAAGTACCCTTAATCTCAAAAATGAGTGAAACATTAAGGTTGATACTTTAGTGCATTTGCTTCTGAGTTGTTTTCTATGTTCATAGATAAAGGTATTTGCGTAGATACAAATATATTAAACTGTAGGGGCAGAAAACTTTTCCCTTCTTCCCTTCTAGATCTTTCGACAGGCCTAATAATTCAATTGACATAAAATAGATGGACTGGAGAGAAACCAAGTTAATTCCCTCCTATTTGGGAGCCCAGAGAAGGATGATTCGGAGAAGTCACCAAAGCAGGCAGCTCTTAGACCTCCAGACAAGGAAACGGCAATTGTGGGAAATCAAAGCGCTTTGGGTTTGGGCTAGCAAATTAGTGAAGTAACAAGATTTGTGTAGACAACCTTCCAAGGGGTCTCTGGTGATAAGAAGGTCTTCTATCTGCCTGGTCCAGGAAGGGTACCTCTGCCAGCGCCCATTCGTGTGCCCGATGCACAGTGAGGCCAAACAAACTGAGACAGGGTTTGGAGCAGAGAAGGGTTTATTGCAGGGCCTAGGTAAGGAGCTGGGTAGCTTGTGCCCTGACCCCACCCCCCCAAAAAAAAAAACCCCAAACTCGCCAAACCAAAATTGTAAAGCATTTTGAAAAGCCAGGAGAGGGAGGGGGTTCGCAGGGTATGCGATCAGCTCGTGCCTAAGTCTCTGATTTGCTGATGGGGAGCTGGTGGCGCCGAGTCCGAGGCCTTAACCGCGGTCCTTAGGCTCCAGGAGGTCTGGAGGCTGTGTGCTCCCGGTCATCCAGAAGTTAACTTCCTCCATTTGGTGGGGGCGGGGCGGGGGGGATTTTCACCTGCGTAAAACAGCTCTGGAAATGCGCATCAAATACTGTTATCTGTGCTTTAGAGCGGAGCTAAGCCGAGGATGCTGGAAGGGCCCTAGGGTCCTGCTGGGTTATACTTCCACAGGCTCTTTTGTTTTGGGTGGGGGGACAATGCTTAGGCTGTTTCTTAAGTAATTTTAATGTAAAATAACCAATAGGCCAAGCGGCATATTCTGCTTCCCCTCATCAGCATTGGATCATTCAGCATCTAATGCTTTGGGCCTTGTTTCATTTAAGACACTGTAAGTCTTTAAAGTATCTACCATCCTATCAGTTTTAATTCTTCCACTGGACCAGTGTCTTATGATTTAACCCATCCTCTGTTTTTGAGGTGCTTTGAGGTCCTAAGTAAGAGCTTCTGGTGCTTCGAGGTCCTAAATCATAGCTCAGCAATTTTTCCTTGCACGATTCGTTCCATTTCCTTCCTCTTTACGTCCAGAAGCAAGTTCCCAGAGAAAAAAAAAAATGACCTGTCCGGGCCCAATAGTGTTTTCCAGTCTGCACACATTCGGAAGGCTTTTGGTAGGAATTGCTCAACCAGCCCACCGGGAAGATTGTTCAATTTACATTCTTAAGGGTGTTATCTGGGGGTTTTTGAAAGCCTTTGCCAAAAGGACAATTTCGTAGGTGGGGACGGAGGGCGTCGGGAAGGATCTCATTGTGCTGAAAATCGCCTTTCGGCCTTTTCTGAATTGCCCGTTTGCCGTCGTTTTTGTTTGTTTGTTTTGCTTCTTTTTAAACGCTGGGAACTATCACCTGGAAGAGAAAAGGTGAAGCTAACCTACCGGCCAGAAAATCGCCCCACCATAAGGGAGGTGCCTCTACTTGAGCCGTTTCCGCCCAGCGGGAACGCACAGCGAGTCTTTTCAGACCTCGGGAGGGCACTTTATAGACCAACCCCCCGCCCCGCCTCCCATTGATTCTAGGAACTCCCAGCCCTGGACTCCGTGCAGCCCAGCCTCCCGGGGCAGCGCGTCCAGGGTCGGGGACACAGGGTTCCCTCGGGACTCGAAGGCACTGACCGCCAGAGGTGAAAGGGATTGGCAGGGCCGGCCTCCGGAGCTGAGAGGTGACCGAGCCGGCGGGGCGGGGCTGAGTGGCGGGGCGCCGCACGTGACCCTCCCCGCCAGGCTCCCGGCTGGGAGGTTACGGGGGGGGGGGGGGGTTGGGGGCGGGGCCGGCCCTGGGCGCCCGCTGCTGAAATCGACATTTGCCTCCGGCCGGAAAATGAATTTGTCAGTTTCTGTCTCTGTCAGACCCTCAACCCACTGGAGCCGGGGATCTCCGTAGCTATTTTTTAATTTTATATCTCAGGCATCTGGAGCAAAAGGTAAGTTGCTTATCAGAAAAACACATGAGAGGACGGACCTAGAATGCCACACGGCCACTTGGTTGATTTTTAAAATCGAGCTGGAAATGATCGATCGCTAGGAGAGGCAAGGGCCGTTATTTATCCCCCACTTAGAGACTGACCTTCTGAACAGCACTTTGGTTAATCAGGAGGGAATAGTGGTACAAAGGGCCTGGGTTAAATATAGGACATGAAAGCTGCGGGAATAAATAGCAAGTCTGTAACCCTGGCCTGCTTGTAAAACAATCCATGTCACATCTTTTTCAGGGGCGCGTGGGAAGGGAATGTTAAAATTGTAATTTAAACTCAAAAGAAAGGAAACGAATCTATATGAAGCTGGACTACAAAGAGAAAGTTCCCGCCTTTGCCCTTTCACATTTCAAAAAGGTTTACGTGCTTTGGCAAGAAAGTTGGTATCTTCACTGTCCATATTTTCTCTAACAGTAAGATGACTCCCTTCCGCAGAAGGTGATAAAAATTAGAAAACGTGAAATAATGAACTGGTGTGAGTTAACTTGCATGTCTGAGAGATCAGGTTCTTTGCCAGAAGACTTGAGAACACAGACACAAGTACAATCATGTTGATGCAATAGCGCTTTATTTTAAGTAACCCGATGTTCAAGTAAGTAGTATCCATATGTGATGTCACGATTTTTTCCTTTAGCAAACACACGTTACTATTGAAATAAATTGAGCGTGATTAACTGAGAGTAATTGAAAGGGTTATTCGTCAGTGCAATGAGTATACATATCCACAGTGAATATGCTTCACATTGATATTTGATCTCGTATTTGATAGACGACTTGAAACACTGGCCCTCTTCAAAGTAGCTGTGTGCGCTCTGTATTTTAACTGCCCCAATGATTTGCACAAAATACGTTTATTTCTTTCTCCACTGTATTTGGTGTTAAAAATAAACAATGATTTCCTTTCATTACTAATCCCCTTATTGCTAGTTCTTTTGAAATCCTATTACCTGCGTGGAGGCTGGAATCATCTGGGTCTCTCCTGCGTGCTTTGTTCCCCACAGTCGGTGCAAGGCTACACCAGGTGCCCACATCAAACCGCGCTGAAAAGAAGCCGGAGCGGGGCTTCCCGGCCACCGGCTCCCCACCTCCCGGGACTTCCAGGGTCTTCCCACCCCGCCCCTCCCAGCCCCGAGGGCGTCACGTGGCGGCGCGGGGCCCGCCTCCCGGTGACGTCACCGCGCTCGCTGCCGTCGCGCTGAAGAAAGGATGCTCTAGGATGCTGTGCAGGTGGGCGGCTGGCCTGCGCCATGCGGCAATGCAGGTAAGGGACGCTGCAGGCGGGGCCCCTGCCCACGGGCCTGCAGTCCGTCGGCGCCCCAAGGGAGCGAAAGCGGGGTCTCTGGCTGCTGCGGCCGCTGCCTGCGCCAGGCGCCAGGGGGGCGCGGGGGCGGCGGGGGGGGCTCCCGCGTGACATGGGTCTTGGCTTGACCGTCCTGGGAAAGTGGGCAGGGGCCTGGGCTTCTTGCACAGGAGGGGAAAAAAAAAATGGAGCGATCACAATACATGCATTATGAGGCGAGAAAGGGGCTTGTCAGAGATAACTATCAACTGTTTACCAGCTGTCATTGTGCTTCTTGAATAATGACACATTTGCTAAATCTCCCTGCACGGATTTGTCCTCAGTATTTAGCCTGATTTCTTTTGAAGCAAAAGCTGCTTTGCTGGAAACTTCTTGGTTAGCAATTTAAGAGCTAGATATGCAGTCTGAATTGTTTTGCGTTATTTTGCAAGGTTTCAGCATTTAAAGGGAGTATGTCAGAAGTGCGGCTTTTTTCCCCCTCCGCATCGTTTAAGGAAATTAAAAAATAACAGTATCTGATAAGATAAAGCTTCCAATTCGCATTTAAGAGAGGGCAAACCAGCTACATCTTTTTAAGCACAAAATGGTTTTTAGAAGGGGGTGGAGTTGGAGACGAACACCCAAACCCATGATTTCTCAGTGTTCTTTTTAATTCCCTTGCTGAATAATTTGCCTGCGGAAAGAAGGGGCTTGATGACTCAGCAGCAGATGGAGGGGGGATCAGGTGACTTCAATTTTAGCAGAACAGGGGGTGGGATTTTAATGGAACTCTCCTTCCCACCTGGGTTTGCATTCCTTTCTCTGGTTCACATTCCGACCTGAGGCCAGGACCTGTGTGGACACCCTTCGGAGGAGAATGTGGCGTTGTTTCCTGCAAAACGTGACGGCTCTGGAAGCCGTGGTGTCACTTAATTGTATTAGAACCCACCGCGTGAGTCGGCCGACCACGTCAGCAACTGTTGGAAGACCTGTAAAGCCATGCTATTTAAGTTGATCATTAAAGAAGGCATTTCTTTCCGAGTTTGGCCACCCCAGTGTGTTGCTGCAGTAAATGAGTCGTTAATTTCCTGCCGTTTTCTTCATTTGGTTCAGGTCCGCTGTGAAGGTTAATGCCCTTAGGTCTTCACTCACCCTTCTCCTCCCTGCCCCCACCTTAGAGCAGAGCAGACGATAGAGACCTGTTTCCGTTTCTGGCTGTGGGACTGTGGAGCCTGGAAAAAGCCACATTGGGTCTTTGGGCCTCAGTTTTCCTGTCCTCAGAGGAACCAAGGAATTTAGATCAGAGTTTCTCAACCTTGGTGCTGTTGACATGTGGGGCTGCGTGAGTCTCTGGTGGGGCCAGCAGCTCGGCAGCATCCTTGACCTCTACCCTCTAGACGCCAGGAGCACCCCCCCACACACAAGTTGTGACAACCAGAAAGGTCTCCAGACCCTGCCAGGTGCCCCTCGTGGGGCTCTGTTGAGTGGTTGGGAATCCCTGATTTGAAAGATCTGGAAATATTCTTCTGGCTGTGGTAGTCTAGGGATCATTTTCCTGGGACGTGTGTAATGCTGAGCTCTTGGTGGGAGATCTGATTCCCTTTCAAAACGTGGGCTATATGGGGAAACACAATGCGAAGCCTTTTTTTATGCTGTGGGGTTCCAGAAATAGTTTCTGTTAAAAGGGAGGGGGCCCGTTGGTGTGCCAGTTGTAGCAGGGAAGCTAGCTTGGCAGAAAGCGTGTCAGGGAAAGAGGAAAAAAGTGTTTGGAACTGGGATAGACCAGAGTCCCTGTCTTTTGTGTATTGTTTTTTGTTTTGCTTTTTAACTGACGTGGGCATAGCAGGACCTGCGAGGAGGTGTTTTAAGGAGGCAAAAGGAGGTACTGGTGCCCACTGTGGTGGGGAGATGGTGGCGGTGTGTCCTGCAGTGGTGTTGTGGAGTAATTTGTTACGTGTGTGTGTGTGTGTGTGTGTGTGTGTGTGTGTGTGTGTAGACAAGCCTTATTTTGTGATGCAGTGCTGAAGTATTTAGAGGTAAAGTGTCAGGATAACAGTAAGTTACTTGAAAAAATTTTTTTTAAACATTTTTGGAGATCTCTTAAATTTAATGGGCATGGGTGGCTGAAGAGAGGGCAGATGAATTCTCAAACTTGCTTCAGCTTTCAGTCTGTGACAATAGCATGTCATGTGGCCTTTGGAAACTGCCACCGGCCACTCCTGAGAGAATGAAAATGGAAAAAGGCAAATACCAATTTAAGATGATCATATAAACATTTTTGGGAGTTTCCTTTGTGGCTTAGTGGTAACGAACTTGAGTAGCATCCATGAGGACACGGGTTTGATCCCTGGTCCTGCTCAGTGGGTTAAGGATCTGGCGTTGCTGTGGTGTAGGCCGGCAGCTACAGCTCTGATTGGACCCCTAGCCTGGGAACTCGCATATGCCAGCAGGTGCTACCCTAAAAAGACAAAAAAAAAAAAATTTTTTTTTTGACAGTATGGTTCTGCTTAAAAGAGTCTTGGGGAACCTCAGGGTGAAACCAGACCACATTTTGCAAATCACAATAATTTACTTTTATTTTTTATTGTATTTATTTATTTGGCTTCCCTGTGCAGCGGCTTGATGTGGGATCTCAGTTCCCAGACCAGGGAGTGAACCTGAGTTACAGCGGTGAAAGCGCTGAGTAGTCCTAAAAACACTAGACCACCAGGGAACTCTGTTCAGTAATTTTCTTTTAAATGGTTCAGTTAAATGGAGAGTGAGTGCGTGAGATGAGGGAAATGCCATCAAATAGGAAAACCCTGGCTTAATTTGATAGGTGTTATTCATTGGCCTCTTTTTCATGTTCTGTGCATTTAAAAATGTGCACAAGAAAGAGTTAAAGAGAAGGAAGGAGGGGAGTTCCTGTTGTGGCTCAGTGGAAGTGAATCTGTCTAGGAACCATGAGGTTGTGAGTTCGATCCCCGGCCTTGCTCAGTGGGTTAAGGATCTGGTGTTGCCGTGAGCTGTGGTGTAGGTCACAGACGCGGCTCGGATCTGGCAGATCTGGCGTGGCTGTGGCTGTGGTGTAGGCTGGTGGCAACAGCTCCAATTCAACCCCTAGCCTGGGAACCTCCATATGCTGCGGGTGTAGCTCTAAAAAGACAGAAAACAAAAAACAAAACAAAAAGAGAAGGAAGGAAGGAAAGGTAGACTTGGGGGCATTTGGGGGATGCTGATTGAGATGTGGGGTGAAGCTCAGGTACCCCCAAGTGCAGGGACCTGAGGCCCGATGGATCCCCTGCCAGCCCTCCGCCCTCCTGGGCCAGGCCCAAGGGGGTTAGTTAGTGGCCGTGGCTCCTGTTCTCTCACCACCGAGGCGGGTGGGGGAAAGGCTTCATTATCAAAGCCTTGCCTGACCACGTTGTCAGGGCACAGCCAGGCGGAAATTTTCCTTTCTAAGGGCGGGAGTGGATTTCCTTTATGGAGCATGATGATAAGTATTTTTGGTTTTCTTTTCTTTTTTTTTGTCCTATTTTTTAAAGTTTTATTGAATTATATTCGACTTCCAGTGTTGTGATCATTTCTGCTGTACAACACGGTCACTCAGTTACATACATACGCACTCTCTTTCGGATTCTTCTCCCACGTAGATGCTCCCAGAATATCGGGTAGAGTTCCCCGGGCCGCACAGCAGGTCCCTGCCGGCCAGTCACTCCAATGCATGTGTGCATATGCCGATCCCAAACCCCAGGTCCATCCCTCCCCGCCAAAGGTTTTTCTATTTTTGCTTTTTAGGGGCGCAGCTTCGGCCTATGGAAATTCCCAGGCTAAGGGTCGAATCGGAGCTGTAGCCGCTGGCCTACACCACAGCCACAGCAACGCGGGATCCGAGCCACATCTGCGACCTACACCACGGCTCACGGCAATGGCGGATCCTTAACCCACTGAGCGAGGCCAGGGATCGAACTTGTGTCCTCATGAATACTAGTTAGGTCCTTAGCCTGCTGAGCCACAATGGGAGCTACCCCCCCCCCGCCCCCCCCGCAACACCCACAAAGTATTTTTCGAATTACTTTTTCACTGAAGTAGTAATAGATGCAGGTGGTGAGAATTTCAAGCAGGATCAAGGTTATGCAGAGAAAGTGGAGTCTCTTTCCCATTCGCAGTCCCTCGACTCCCTTTCCAAAGGCACCTACTGGCCTCGGTCTCATATATCGTTCAGAAAATGTCTGTGCAAACACACCCCTGTGTGGAATGCCTGTGGCTCTCGCCTTTACCTTTTCTCTCTTGGGATGCAGTGGACACGGAGTGATGTCTTCATTCAGTTGCTTTTGACAAACCGAGACGGAACATTCTCGGTCCTCACCCAGGGCCCCTCATGCCCTCCTTTGGCCAAATCCTCTGTCCGGTCAGCACGGTTTCCTTGTGCCTGTTAAACTTGATATATATGCAGCCCTACCATCTGTACACTTTGCTATCTGGCTTCTATGCACTTGTATTTCTGGCTTCTTCTTTTTTTGGGGGGGGGGCGCCACACCTGCGGCATCTGGAGGTTCCCAGGCTGGGGGTCGAATCCGAGCTACAGCTGCTGGCCTACACCACAGCCACAGCAACGCAGAATCCGAGCTGAGTCCGAGACCTCCTACACCACAGCTCAGGGCAACGCTGGATCCTTAACCCACCGAGCGAGGCCCGCAACCTCATGGTTCTTCGTCAGATTCGTTTCCATTGCGCCACTGTGGGAACTCCTGGCTTCTTTGACTAGGCGTGATTTTGAGATCCATCCATGCTGTTTCATGTAGTGGTAACTCATTCCGTCCGTGAAAGTACCTTTCGAGAAAGAATGGGAGCGCTTGCCATACCTCGTTTCTCTTACTCCTGTTGTTCAGGGGCTATTTGATACGAGCGTGCTCACAGTGTGTTCCAGAATGTGGCTGGTGTGGGAGTCTGCTGAACCAGTCCCTTCCTGACGGCTGTGTGGATTACTCAAACCTTTGTCATCCGTGTTCAGGGTATGAATGACATGCATGTGACAATGCCAAAGAGAAAAGGACCTGTGGGATTAATGAAATGCATGGAATTTTGATGTTGGAAGCCAGCTTCAAAATCAAAGCAACCCTTACATTTTCCATGTGACAGAGATGTCCCGGGGAGTCAGGTGACTTGCCTAAGGTCATGTGACCAATAGGGACAGCGTTGGGGAAGCCCTCAGGTCCCCAGATGCCTCATACCAAAGGTTCTTTTTTCTGCTGTGGGTTCTGTGAGGGCCTGGTGAGTGCTCGTTACATATTTGTTGGAAGAAAAATTAAGTGAAATATGTGTACCCTGAGAAAAGACCGCCAGTATCCCATGAACTGCAAAGGCATCTCCATGAGACCTGAGCCCCAGTGTTCCTTCCTTCCTCACTCCTTCGTATCCTCCTTTGTTCAGCCAGTATTTGCTGGGTCCCCGCTGTATGTCTAGGCCAGGGTTTCTCACCCTGGACACCGTGGACCGTTGGGCTGGATGGTCCTGTGCCGGGAGCTTGGCCTGTGCTCTGTAGGAGGTTTAGTGTAGTCGATGCGGGGGGCAGCCTCTGCCCCACTCCCACTCGTGACATCTGAACTCTAGATGCTGCCACGTGTTCCCTGGTGGGCAAAATTGCCTCCCTCCCCGCCACCCTGGCTCCTTCCGTTGAGACCTACTGGTCTAGGCAGAGGGTTTACTGGGGAACCAAACAGACAAGGTTCGACATTCAAGTTGAAGAAAGAGAAAATAACTGTATTTTCTAGGCTGTGCTGTTGGGTGCAGTGAACTCTAGCGGGAGGCGGAGGGCGGGCAGTGGTGGGTGAGGATGCCCAGTACACAAGGCGGCCACGGAGGCCTCTCTGAGGGCTCACATGTGAACAGGGATTGAACAGGCGCCAGGGGAACATTGAGAGGGCAGAGAACTCAGGGCTGAGGGAACAGCCAGTGCAAAGGCCCTGAGGCAAGCCAGGGCCGAGGGCATTGGACAGACAGCAAGGAGGTTGGTGTGTCTGGAGAAGGCCAAGTGGGAGAGGTGCACAGAGGGGGAACCGGGGCGGGCCACTGGGGATGTGGCCGGAGTGGCACCAACCCTGGGTGACTCTTAAGTAGGATGGCAAGCCACTGGCTACATTTGGGTGGGAGAGTGACATGTCGGGACTCGTGTGAAAGGATCACTCTGGCTGCTGTAAGGAGAACCGTCAGAGGGGCGAGAGAAAGGAAGCAGTGTGGCCAGCGAGGAGGCTGGGACAGTGGCCAGGTGAGCTGTAGCTTAGAGATGGAGCCCCCAGCTCATTGAGCTCAGCACCTGCGGGCCGTGGCCATCAAAGGAGTCCGGGAGGTCTGGTCAACCCGACCGTGTGATTACAGCGCCTCAAGGTGGAGGCCGCCTGCGCCCCCTCTCAGGACAGGGTGCCTGGTGATGGGCAGAGGTGCGCAGAGACAGCAAAGGCGACAGCACATGCATTGCACGTCTGACACCAGAAAGGCTCCCTTTTGGCCTTGGGGTGAAGGTACCCAAGCTTTCCCTCCTCCCCTGGAGACCAGAGCCTTCCCTTTTGGAGGTGACTGTCCCCTTCCTGCAGTCCTGTGTGGGGAGAGCCCTGTGGGGCGGGGCTGGGCCGGGCCTCTGATCCCCAAGAATGCTGTCTGCTGTCACCAGGGTGGGTATGGGGTGTGGCTGCAGGGAGCATCACGCAGCAGGGCTTCATTCTGTGTGTCCCCTTGGGAAGCCCACTCCTTGCTCTGGTGGCCGGGGGCCTGCTGACTCACTGCTGGCAGTGGACGCTGCTTCCTCCGTGCTTGCCTGGCACTTTTTAACGTGTCTCCGGGGTGGACGGAGCTTCCCTCCTTCGGGGATCGAGGCCCTTGCTGGGCTGGGGTAGCTCAGTATGGAGCTGCTCTTCCGGTCCCCAAACCCTGGGAGGCGTAGGTGGCGTAGGAGAAGCGGCCGCTGCGACATTTAAAGACCCGCTGTTTTTCCCCTTCGCACAGTCAAACCTCTCACCTCTTTTGCCCAAAACAAAGGAATTGACTGACATTTCTGGCCTCACCTTGGCAACCCCCCCTGGAATACTGTCAGGCCCCCTGGTGGCCAAGTTCCTGCCATGGCCTTGCTCTGAGGACACGTGGGAGGCCGTGTCGAGGCCGCGTTGAATGCCTCCCTGCATTTAACCCTCACGGAGGTGCCACTTGCGAGTCTGTGACTGTGCTTTCATCCATGAGAGCGAGCAGCGCACGTGAGCAGAAAGTAGATGGTTGTGGCAGAAGACGGTCTGCAGGGGTCCCAGGAGAGGGGGCGATGCTGGGTGGCCTTTCTCACCAGCAGCGTGTCTTCAGCCGCTGTTAGGGGCAGAAACGGCATCTCTCCAAATGCACATGTTGAAGTCCTAACCCCTGGTGCCTCAGGATGTGACCTTCTGTGGAGAGAGGATCTTTAGAGTGGGAATCAGGTTAAAGTGAGGCCGTGAGGGTGGCCCCACTTATCCTGGCTGGTGACCCCAGAAGCAGAGGAAGTCTCTGCACAGACAGGCGCAGAGAGAAGATGGTGCGAACGGATGCGGGGAGAAGACGGCTGGCTGCAGGCCACGGACAGGGGCCTGGGACCCATCCTGCCCTCGTAGCCCCTCAGGCAGCACACCTGCTGTCCCCTTGATGTCAGGCTTCTGGCCTCCAGAACAGGGAGATGAGAAGTCTCTGCCATCTGCGCCCCCCAGGGGTCGGAGGGTGGTCCAGTGGGCCCTGCCTTGAGCTCCTTCCACACAGTTGGGGAGAAGCGTGGCAGTGGCGCCCTCTCTGTGGCAGCAGGTGGTGCTCGGGTCCTGAGGGGAACGAGGCCTGTCCCATCCTCTCAGGACCCAAGAGGAAGGGCCTTTGGGGCCCCAAGGGAGTCTGGGTCCCTGCTCACTATCTGTGGGACTCGGCCTTGAGACCTAACCTCTCCTTTGCCTCAGTTGGCTTATCTGTAATGTGGGCCCGAGGGGGTTGGTATTGAATTCAGAGAGTGCCAGGAGCCCTGGTGGTGGTGGTGGACGCGTCAGGTGCTGAGTGGGAGCCCTGTACCAAGTCGTCGTTAATGTTGTTATTATTATCGTGAGGGGAAGTCTCTGGGGAAATCCGCAGTCCTCTGCCCTTGGCGCCAGGAGCCAGGAACGCAGAGACCTCGTGCCAGGCCTCCCTGCCCCCCCGGGGCGGGATGTGCGAACACTGGGTCCATTGTGTCACCCGAGGCCACGGGCAGTTTTCCTCATACCCTTCCCACCGTGCAGGGTATGTTCCAAAAGGGGACAGATTGCTGCCCGGGGGCCTGGGGTCCCAGGAACTGTGCCACAGAGGGCGGCCCCCAGCCCTGCGGAAGCAGAGGGGGTGCGGGAGGGCTGGATGCAAGGCAGGGGCCAGGGGAAGGAGGAAGGGGAGGGGGAAGTGACCCACCCGCTCTGCCTGCTCCAGGCAACATTTTCAAATGGGCCGAGATGAATTTTCCTGTCGCTTTTTGCACGTCCCGAGACTTGGAGTTTTTTTTTTCTTGGGGACTCCTGTTGGTTCCCTGGCCCTTGGTTCCTTACCACGTGGCCACCAGGGGCCCCTCTCAGGGTCCGTGCCTTGGGTCTGATCCCCCCACCGGAGCCCCGCTGGGGGCCAGAGGACTGGCTTCAAGGGGCAGGTGAAGCGTGTCCCCTCACAGTTCTGAAGGGGTCTGCATTTTATTTATTTATTTATTTTTGCTTTTTAGGGCTGCACCCGAGGCATATGGAGGTTCCCAGGCTAGGGGTCCAATCAGAGCTGCAGCTGTCGGCCTACACCACAGCCACAGCACGGCCAGATCCGAGTTGTGTCTGTGACCTACAGCACAGCTCATGGCAACGCCAGATCCTTAACCCACTGAGCGAGGCCAGGGATCGAACCCGCAACCTCATGGTTCCTCGTCGGATTCATTTCCACTGCGCCATGACAGGAGCTCCAGTGTGTGCATTTTAAAAGGTGAGACTCCATCATCTCAAAGGAATTCGAAGTTGGCAGGGTTCCAGATAAGCAGGTGAAGGGAGGCAAAGAGTGTTGACTAGTGGGGGACCCGGCCTCCAAGGTGCCCCATGCCTCTGCCTCCTGTGTTCATGTCCATGTGCAGCCCTTCCCACACTGAGTCCCTCCAGGCTGACCGTGCCACCAGCGGGTGCCCTAGAAGGGCCAGTGTGTGGCTTCCAAGGTCAGGTCCCGAGAGACTGCTGCTTCCACCTCGCTCCTGTGGATCGTCTGTTCTGGCGGAAGCGGCTGCCATGTCCTAAGGATGCTCAAGCAGCGCGGCGGAGGTGCAGGGGGCAGCGGAGCAGAGACCTCCCTCCAGCAGCCAGCACAGCTGGCCAGCTGTGTGTGGGCGCCGCCTTGGACGTGGGACCTCCTGCCCCCGTCCAGCCATCAGATGCCTGGCCAACAGCTGGACCACAACCTCCTGAGAGACCTGGAGCCGGAAAGACGCAGCCAAGCTGCTCCCAGATCCCTGACCCTTAGAAGTTGTGTACGATCATATGTTTATTGTTGTAACTTGCTGAGCTCCGTGGTCGTTTGTTCTGTAGCATTGGGAGGAGAGGAGCTCCAGGCATGGTTTAGGTTATTGACTATAAGTTAGGACGAGCCGATGATCTCTTTCAGGGTATTGATTTTAAGTGAGTGGACACCTGCCTGTGTTTCAGGAAAACGTCTCCTTCCGTGTCCGTCTTCATAGCCTGGCGACTTCAGTCCAGTAGCCCCCAACTGCCAGTGGGGTTTGGATGTCTGGCTGTCACTTTGAGTACCCAGCATGGCAAGCCTGGGAGGTCACTGTCTGCAGGACCATCTTCCCTTTTGTCCCTGCGCCAGCGAAACATGCTCCGGCCTGGAGTAGAGCTTGGAGCCCACGTCACGGTGGGTTTGCCAACCCCAGGGCCTTTGCTCGGCCAGAGGGTTCAGACCTTTGGCCTGAATTATCTCGGTGGGAGATCATTTTTCTAAGAGCTGATGCAGTAGGTATTTTAAAAGTGTTGCACGGACGTGTCAGGGACGTGTTGCAGCACGCCAGCTAAAAAGTGAACTTTTGTACAGCGAGGCAGTGAGATTGAATGCGAGCTGATGGCTCTTCGGGATGGGATTGCCGTTGGTGAACCTTTGATTGAGATACACGTGCAGGAGTGCGTGGCAAGCGTCCGTGTACAGCTTGACGACCTGCCACAAGGTGATCCCGCCTGGGTCACCAGGGCCCCGATTAAGGAACGCAACGTGACCAGCCACCAGAAGCCACCCCCTGTCCTTTCTGGTCCTTCCCCAGCCCCAGGGTGACTGCTGGCCTGATGAGCGCCGTGCCTCCGGCTTGCTTGTTGGAACCTGGTATTAACGGACTCAGGCGTTGCCGTGTCCGGCTTTCCCTTGACCGTGACTTTGCAAACTTCATCTGTGTCCGTTGTTCGTCTTCGTGGTTGTGTCTAGACGCATAGTTTTCTCTGTGTGTGTGTGTGTCTCTTTTCTCTTGCCGCTTGGAAGCTATCCTCCTTTGCACTGGGTTTAACAATTTAATTAGACGACCCCCCTCTGTTGGTTTTGTTCAGTTCATTTATCCGGGGGCTTGGGGTGTGTAGATTCGCCGAGCTTCTTGTTTCTGCGGCACCGTAGGCTCCCAGCGTGAATCTCTGTGTAGAACAGGGTGTCCTATAGTAAAAGCTCTGGGCCACCCCTCAAAATTTATTTCAGAGAAATTTCTTGGGCGTTGGGAGGGAGTCATAAAGCAGTGTCCGCCTCCCCTCCCCTCCGGTTCGAATTGTGCCGAAGAAGGGTTCGGCCCACCTGGCTGCTGCATTGCCGGTTTGTGATGCCTTTACTGCTGGGCCGGGTCCAAAGTCCACTCCCTGCGGCCCTGCGATTCTGGGTCAAATGCCGATGTTTGGGTATCAGCCAGGATGCTCGCCGCCTGCTCGGAGGAAGAAATCTGACTTTATTTATTTAGTCTTTTTAGGGCCGCACACGCGGCACATGGAGGTTCCCAGGCTAGGGGTCGAATAGGAGCTGCAGCTGCCTGTCTACACCACAGCCACAGCCACGCCCGATCTGAGCCGTGTCTGTGACCTACACCACAGCTCACGGCAACGCTGGATCCCCGACCCACTGAGTGAGGCCAGGGATCGAACCCGCAACCTCATGGTTCCTAGTTGAGTTCGTTACCACCGAGCCCCAATGGGAACTCCAGAAATCTGTCTTTACATTTGTCAGCCCAGCTTTTCCCCTGGGTGAAAAGCAGTAAGGGCAAAATCACGCTGGATCGAGCCGTTAAAGAAACCCCCGAGCAGGGGAGAGAAAGTCGTGCCCTTCAGACTTGTGTTGCTGCAGAGGGTAAAGCTGCGGACCATGGTGCCTGTGATGCAGTCGCAGCAGCGTGTCACCACCTCTTGGTTTCACTCTGAGTGACCCCAGTGTGGTTTGCATGTTCTTTTCGTCCTATATATATATATATGCACGGAGAGGCTTCCCGGAAGCTGGTAAGAAATGCAGATTCTCAGGCCCCGCCCCAGCGATGCCGCAGCCGTGTGTCTGCCTGGACCCTGGCCCCAGCCCTCCCGATCGGCCGCCAGCATCCCGTTGTGGCCATCGGTGCTCCCGTGTCCTGGAATCGCCGGAGGCCTCAGCACAGCCTGGGCCTTCTGGCTGCCTGGGCGTCTGTCACAGTCAGGAGCATGTCGGGGACGTTTCCTGCGCTCTTAAACTGCTGGCGCGTTTGACTTTGCCCGTTAGGAGAGCTTAGCCAGTTTGTTTCTTCTGAGGATCATGCTTTGGGGTCATTCCTAGTAACTCTGCCTCGCCCCGGGTCATGACGGTTTAGCCATAAAAGTTAGTCATGGGGTTTCACGGGCAAAGGTGTCACTGGCTCAAGGAATGGGACAGGGCACCTTCGTGGCAGCAAGGTGATGCTGCCTTCCTTTGAGTTCTCTTAGCAGTGGACCCCCAGACAAGGGTTCCAGTGCGAGGCGTTTCTTGGGCACTCAGGGACTCCTGGGGGGAGGCGCTGGGGGGCCACCAGCAAAGGCAGGTGGCACCTGTTAGAGGCTGGGCTGGTATCCACCTCCCTCCCCGCCAAGGGCGGCCGGAGCTTCCCTCCGTGCTTCGGAAACTCCAGGAAGCCGTGCTTGTTGTGTCATGAGCCCCCACTTCACCTCTGGGAGGACTCAGGGGACTCAGCACATGGTTGTCGTCACGGCTGTGACTTACTGCTGTGCAAGGATGTGGGACAAACTCAGCAAAGGGACAAGGCGCACGGGGCGGAGTCTGGAGGAAACCAGGCTTCGGCTTCCAGAGTCGTCTTCCCTCGGAATCAGGCGGGAATTTTCCCACGGCGAGTTGAGACGCTACGTGTGAAGTGCTGTCTCCCTGGGATGCTCGTTAGTCTCGGGTTTTTATGGAGGGCTGGTCCTGTGGGCTCGCTTTGTCCAGCTTGTGGCAAACTTGGGGACTCCCGGAAGGGAGAGCAGGGGTTCAGCCTCCGTCACTGTGCCCGCATGTGCCGTTCTTCGCGGTTCTGGGAATAGTGTGACCCTTGCTGAAATCCAAGTTCTCAGATGCCGGCTAAGGCCCACCCTCGCCAGCAGGCCTTCCTGAGCAGAGCCGTCTCCGGCCTGCAGTGGGAAGTGTTTTCGGCACGGGTACCGAACACATGCCTTGAAATGATCCCGTGCAAGGGTCCGAGGGAGTGGGGGGTATTTATGCACCTGTTCTGAGAGTCGTCTCTTAACACCTGCTCCCAGGAATGCACTTCCGGCAGGCCTCATCAGCAGAGATGCAGTTGGCAATCAACTGGAGCTCACTGGAAGGCTTCGCGGGTCATGGGTGGGACAGCATCGGCTGTAATAGTTATTCTTGGAGTTGGGTGGAGACGACGGAGCCATATATGCAGGGCAGGTCACGGGTGTGTGGTCCTGTGGCAGCCTTACAACCCAGAACTGTGCGTGAGACCAAGGTCCAGGCTTCCCTCGAACTTCCTTAGGTGCGGCAGGAATGCCGGCCAGGAGGCCCAGGGAGAGCCACACATGGCTACCTCCTCCCCGCGTCTGCCTTTTCCTTTCTCTTCTTCTGAGACTCCCATATGCATATATTTGTTTACCTGATGGAGTCCCGTGTGTGTGTGTGTGTGTGTGTGTGTGTGTGTGTGTGTGTGTGTTGGGGGATCATTGTGGGGGCAGAAAATACTGGTATGCTTGTTGTGTGTGTGTGTGTGTGTGGTTTTTTTTGGCTGTACCCCTAACATGTGGAAGTTTCCCGGGCCAGGGATCAAACCCACACCACAGCAGTGCCCCAGACGGCTGTAGGGACAAGGTCAGATCCTTATGTTTGTTGTCGTTTAAACTTTCTCTTTTCCTCTTCGAGTTCAGGGCAGCAGAAATGAACAGATAGACAGATGTTTGCTCTAGCATCACACATGCATGGCCAAAACATTTTTTTTCTGGAAGCCCATGAGCAGATGAAGAGAAGCGCGTCTGTTGTATAATTCGAAGCTAGCTCTGAAAGTATATTGCCTTGCATTTCCCAAGGGGGTCGTGGGGTTGTGTGCACAGAGGTTCAGGGCGTGAAGAGAGGCAGTCTGGGGGCTCCTCCTCCGGTTTGAGCTGCTCATTTCCTCCCCTGGTCAGAGAACTGAGCGACCGGATGGGGAGCTGGCCTGGCCGAGCCAAGCGGAGGGGCCGGGGACTGCCCTCTGCCCCACCCCGCCTCCAGGATCGGAATCTGTCTTTTAATAAGAGCCCCCACCCCCGCCCCCGCCCCGGATTCATGGGCACATCCCAGCCTGAGTCAGGGTCTCATTCGAGAGGCTGTACATCGGAAGCAGCTGGGGAGCTTTAAAAATGCTTGGTGCCTGGGCTCCCAGTCCCTGATTGAACTCCCCTGGGCTGGCGCTGGGGGCTGCGGGGTTTCTGAAAGGCCCCTGGCAGCTGGGTGGCACAGCCAGACTCGGGTGGGCCTGGGCCCTGCTGAACGCGCCTCCTGGAGGTCTCCTTCCTGCCAGACCCCCCCCCCCCCCGGGCCACTTACTGTCCTGGTGCCCTGGCTCTTTCTCTGGCCCCTGCTCCTGGCCAGCTCCCCGGGTGTCTCACTTCAGCCCGCGGCCTCTTCTCTACTCAACGTGCCGTCTGCGGACCTGTGGCAGTGGCCCCGCCGGGAGCCAGTGAGAAGGGCCCCACCCTGGCCGTGCTGGATCGGAAGCTGAGTTTCAGCCAGACGCCCCCTGCTCTGGATGTACAGAAGGGTGGGCGAGGTGCTGGTCCTGCTGCCAGAGCAGGGGACCTCAGCTGGCTTTGGCCTAAGGGACAGGAAGGGTCTGCGTGTTTGTTCAGTTTCTCAGGTGTCGCCCTTGACCCTGGGGCAGGTTGTTCTTTGCTGCACTGCTGTCCAGCCCACTGATGCTCCACTAGATGTCAGGAGCACTCCCCCCCCCCCCATGGTGACAGTTTAGAATGTCCCCAGGCATTGCCACATGGCCCCTTGGGGACACAGTTGGCTTTGGTAGGAACCACTGCTTCAGAGCAAAGCTTGCCCATAGTGGAAAGCCACTCTGGGAAGATGCGACTTGCGGATCTGCATGGTTCAAAGGTCGCCCGTTGGCCCTGGGGTCCCCAAACAACCCTCACAGGGAAGTGCCCAAAAGGCTCATCGGATCCATTTTTGGATCAAGGCAGAGTTTCTCTGCCTCAGCACTCCTGGCATTGGGGGCCGCCCTGGGCCCCCAGATGGTGAGCAGCCTGCCTGCCATGCCCTCCAGATGCCAGGAGCACCCCATCAGATGTGACACATGTCACATCTGTCCCCTGGAGGCAGAATCGCCGGTGGGGAGCCTCTGGTCTCTTCGTCTGTGGTCTCTGCTGCCTGGCCTCATCCCCGCTGCAGACCTCTCATAGCGGCGCTGGCTCCCAGGGGACCTCCTTTCCTTCTTGTCCACACATGCCCCCTTTTTTTTGGCCACCTCATGGCATATGGAGTTCCCAGGGCAGGGATCAAATCCGAGCTGTAGTTGCAACCTAAGCCGCAGCAGCAGCAACGTCGGATCCTTAATCTGCTGTGCTGGGCCGGGGATCAAACTTGTGTCCCAGCGCTGCCAAGACACTAACGATCCCATTGCACCACAGCAGGAGCTCCCCCCATGTGGTTGTGTGGGTCCCTTTCTCACCCCACGGCCAGTCACTCTGCCTGGTGGCTGCAGACTGTCACTGATCAGCGGGTGGCAGCTTTGGTACCAAATCGGGGCGGGGGGCCTTCTGGGGAGGGCGGAGGATGCCTGCTCACGCTCGTGCTCACAGCCCTATGTGGAGCTCAAGGCTCTGCTGAGCTGCCATCCCGGTGCCCACCTTGCCCACCTACCCCCAGGCCCCCCTTAGAGGGCGCTCCGCCCTTTGCCAGGTGTGCAGCCACATCTGCCTGCAGGGTCCAGGTGTCCTCGTCCCCACACCCCCTTCCCTTTCTCTTCTCCCCGCCGCCCCCGTGCCCCCCCAGGCCCGCCCCCCCCGCGGCTGTCAGGGCTGGTTCTTAACGGTTCCAAAGAAAGCGTGGCCCGGACTGTCTGCCTGGCTGACGGGAGGTGTCTTCCCAGCATAGTCCGCTTGGACCTGAACCTCCAGGACCGTGGAGAAGGGAGCAGGGCTTGTACTCCACAGAGCAGTGATGCTACTGTTGCCAGAAGAAGGCAGACACCCCTGGCAAAAGCCCCAGATGAGAATCGTGCCCGAGAATCTGCGTTTACCAGTGGTTAGGCCACGCTTTCAATCACTGCTTCAGTTGAGAAGGGTGACAGACAGGTCCCCGAAGTGCATACCACCTAACTGTGTGGCTTACTGGCATGTAAAAGAAGCATCCACGCCACCACCCGAGGTAGCACTGTTCTGATTCCATGTAGACGGAGTCACGCAGTGCGGATTCAAATCCGTCTAGACCTTGGTCAGCAGGCTGGTGTGAGACCCGCCGATTGCAAGCCCGTTTTGGGAAGCCCCGGAGTCACAGGGTGGGGAGAAGCAAAGGAGCCACTGAAGGTGACAGGAGTGGCGATGGGTTGGAGCAAGAATTGCCCCTGAGCCTCTCAGGGCGGAAAACCCAAGCCTTGGACTGTGAAGACAGGAGGTTCCTGTGACCTGAGGCAGGAGTCAGGGCTAAAGGAGGCGGAGGGAAGGACCGCAGGTGAGGCCGGGCGGGGAAGGCCACCTGCCTTCCCTCTGGGCAGAGGTGGGAGCGGATGGAGAAAGGACTCCCGGTGCTCCAGGCAGCAGGGCTGCTCGCAGAGCACCCTCTGGTGGCCTCATCGTGCAATGACACCCCCGCGGGGCCCAGGCTGGTGGCCTTCAGAGGAGCAGCCAGCAGCCAGGAGCTGACAGCCAGCAGATATCAACCCTGAGCTGGGTGCCCGGTGGAATCTACGCAGGTTGCAAGAAAAGGGAGTTCATAGAGGCTGCTTGTGATTGATTGATGGAGCTTCTGGAAAATCCGTAAGACAGGAAGCTAGTTTTTTTGTTGTTGTTGTTGTTGGTTGCACCTGAGGCGTGCAGAAGTTCCTGGGCCAGAGATCGAACCCACACCACACAGCAGTGACAACGCTGGTTCCTTTAACCACTCGCTTTTTCTGTGTATTTTTTTTAGTTGCCCGTCTAATTAAGGTCTGGCTCAGAGCTCGGTGTTCTCGGATCCTCTCCTCCTGTGTCCTATTCCTTTCACGGTGCTTTGTGAACACAGGTGACCTCTGCCTCTGGTGGCCTTGACCACTTTGTCAGAGTCTGCTACAACCATATTTTTTTTTTTTTGTCTTTTTGCCATTTCTTTGGGCTGCTCCCGCGGCATATGGAGGTTCCCAGGCTAGGGGTCGAATCGGAGCTGTAGCCACCGGCCTACGCCAGAGCCACAGCAACGCGGGATCCGAGCCGCGTCTGCAACCTACACCACAGCTCACGGCAACGCCGGATCGTTAACCCGCTGAGCAAGGGCAGGGACCGAACCCGCAACCTCATGGTTCCTAGTCGTATTCGTTAACCACTGCGCCACCACGGGAACTCCTACAACCATATTTTTATTCACGAGCCAGGGGCATCTGGAGTCTTGAAGTATTAGGAGAGCTCAGTGGGTGGAGAAACTTTTCTGATGGTAGGCTGTTGTGGGAACCTCCACGTGCGTGTGTGTTAAGAACGACCTTTTATTTCTGTGGAGTTCCCATCGTGGTGCAGCGGAAATGAATCCAACTAGGAATCATGAGGTTGTGGGTTCAATCCCTGGCCTCGCTCAGTGGGTTAAGGATCCGGCGTTGCCGTGAGCTGTAGTGTAGGTCACAGACGTGGCTCGGATCCTGAGTTGCTGTAGGCCGGCAGCTGTAGCTCCAGTTCGATCCCTAGCCTGGGAACCTCCATATGCCGTGGGTGCGGCCCTAAAAAGACCAAAAAAAAAAAAAAAAAAAAAAAAAAAAAAACCTTTTATTTCCAGATTGAAGCTTCCAGATTGAAACATTGCTGGTGAAGTCCTGTGCTCGCATGCCCGGGGGCCCGTCCTTC
This sequence comes from Sus scrofa, assembly GCF_054392235.1. Classification (NCBI taxonomy): domain Eukaryota; kingdom Metazoa; phylum Chordata; class Mammalia; order Artiodactyla; family Suidae; genus Sus; species Sus scrofa. Next base: position 10,592,935 of record NC_139401.1, read on the forward strand.
TCTTCGGAGTCCTGTGAGGGATGAGGGTGCCTCTTTATCTTTGTGCATTCCCAGTGATGGCCATGCTTTCTTTGCTGCTCCCGTTGGTGGCCGAGGCTTATAGGCCTGCTGGTGGCTCAGGAACCCGGACAGGGGCCTGGCACGTAGCGGACCCCATGTGCCTTCACGTGGGAAGCAGGCCTGGCAGCCCCCAGCCCACTGCCCACTTCTGTCGGTCACATGTCAGAGGCACACAGGCACCTGCCTGCCTTCTGCTCTGTCTGGGCTGCTTTGTGCTTCGCTGGCCGAAGGGCCAGCTGGAGCAATTGCCACAAAGACTGTGCGGCCCGCCGACCTCAAAATATTTCCCATCTGGCCCTTTACAGGAAACAGTTGCCAACCCCTGAATGGCAGTTAAGTTACTGCAAGGGGACAGGAAGGAGAAAGTGGCGAGGCCAGCCTGCCGGAAAGGCTCCCAAGGCCGGGAGGAGATTTTGGTAGCAGTTTCTTTCTTTTCTTTTCTTTCTTTCTGTATTTTTTGGTCTTTTTAGGGCTGCACCTGCGGCATATGGAGGTTCCCAGGCTAGGGGTCTAATCAGAGCTACAGCCGCTGGTCTATGCCACAGCCACAGCAACGCCAGATCTGAGCCACGTCTGTGACCTACACCACAGCTCATGCCAACGCTGAATCCTTAACCCACTGAGCAAGGCCAGGAGTCAAACTGCATCCTCATGGATACTAGTCAGATTCGTTTGTGCTGTGCCACGATGGGAATGCTAGCAGTTTCTGTCATGCCCATGCTGCCCAAGGAACCTGCTGGAACTCACTTCGGTGGTGACCAGCCTTCCTTGCTGGTGAGGAGTCGTCATTTAATCCGAGTTCTGACTTTCTCTTGCATCCGCCCAAGTAAGTCATCTGGGGATTAGCTAGTAGAGCCGGTAGGCAGAGAAGATGACAGGTCTGGTTTGGGAGAGGTGCACTGGCGTGACAATTGCCAGGCTCTTGGCCCCCTGGGCCCTGCTGTGTGGACAGCGGAGGGAAGAGGGGGAAAGGGCTTCAAGCAGTGTCTTAGGGGAGGGGGTTGGTGGCACCATGTGTGATGGCGCCCCGTGAGAAACCCCCCAGATGTCCATGGGCAGGAGAATGGATGAATTCATTGGACTTTGTTTTCGCAACTGGACACCACAGGACCGGAATAGGCAGAGAGCATCATCCTGTGGCCAAATCCAGCTCCCCGCCTGAGCCAAGAATGAGCTAAAAGTGGTTTTTACAGTTTATTTTACTTTATTTTATTGGCCACCCCCACTGCATGTGGAAGTTCCCAGGCCGGGGATCGAACCTGCGCCACAGCAGCAACCCGAGCTGCTGCAGTGACAGCGCTGGATCCTTAACCTGCTGCGCCACAGGAGAGCTCCGGTTTTCACATGTTTTTCATGATTGGAAGAAACTGAAGGAAGAAGAATGTTTTGTGTCAGGTGACGATTGTATGCAATTCAGATTTCAGTGTCCCTAAATCAGGTTTTATTGAAACCCAGCCCCAGTCGTCCGTTTGTGTACTGTTTCTGGCTGCTTTTACGTGCCGGGGGCAGAGCTGAGTAGTTCCCAACACAGGTCACGTGGCCAAGAAAGCTACAAATATTTACTCTCTGGCCTTTCATTGAAAAAGTTTGCTGTTCTAGGGTGTTCCCATCGTGGTGTATTGGTTAACGAATCTGACTAGGAACCATGAGGTTGTGGGTTCGGTCCCTGCCCTTGCTCAATGGGTTGGGGATCCGGCGTTGCCGTGAGCTGTGGTGTAGGTTGCAGACACGGCTCGAATCCCACGTTGCTGTGGCTCTGGTGTAGGCTGGTGGCTACAGCTCCGATTGGACCCCTAGCCTGGGAACCTCCATATGCTGCAGGAGCGGCCCTAGAAATGGCAAAAAGACAAAAAAAAAAAAAAAAAAAAAAGAAAAAAAAAGAAAAAGTTTGCTGTTCTAGAGCACTGAGGACGAACAGACAGTAAACTCAGCAGCGTGGCTCCGTCTCCCAACGTGATAGGGAACAAGAGGAAGAGACTCCCTTTTCAAAGAAGCTGGCAGTGAAAGAGTCCCTGTGTATAAAGTTCAAAAACAGGCAAAATTAGTCTGTGGTGTGAGTTACTTTTAGGGGTAGGGTAGGGCCTGGAAGGGGCCGTGGCGGGGCTCCCGGGAGCTGGTTATGTGGCCGGGTTCACTTTGTGAAAATGCATGGAGGTGTACGCTTCAGATTTTTGCCTTTTTAGGGATTGATGGTGACTTCAAGGAAAAACTCACTTAAGAAACGTGATTTCAGGAGTTCTCTTGTGGCGCAGTGGGTTAAATAAAGATCCAGTCTTGACACTGCAGTGGTTTGGGTCGCTGCTGTGGTGCGGGTTCGATTCCCGGCCTGGGAACTTCTGCATGCTGCGGGCCTGGCCAAAAAAAAGTGATTTCAGTTTGGCAGCTCCTCAAAAAGTTAAACTTAGAGTTGCCCTATGAGGGTGAGCCAGTAACCCTACTGCTAGGAGTCTTGCCCCTGGAAGTACGTGTCTCCACAGGGGACTCGGACGTGAATGATGATGCGAGCATCAGTCCCTATAGCCCCAAAGTGGGAACAACCCAGATGTCCCATCGGCTGATGAAAGGACAAGCATACAGTTCTCGCTGCGCGCAATGGAATTCTCTTCTTGAGCTGCGGAGAGGAGTGAGCAAGGAAGTTCCCCTTGTGGCTCAGTGGTTACAAACCTGACTGGTATCCGTGCGGCTTTGCTCAGTGGGTTAATAAGGGTCCGGCGTTGCCATGAGCTGTGACGCGACTCAGACCTGGCCTTGCTGTGGCTGTGGTGTAGGCCAGTGGCTGCAGCTCCGATTTGACCCCTAGCCTGGGAGCCTCCATATGCCGCGGGCGTGGCCCTACAAAGCAGGAAAACAACAGCAAAAAAGGAGTGAAGCAAGGGTGCCACACACGAAAACATGAGAATAAGAGGAAGAAGCCAGAAGCAAATCCATAGAGTCAGAAAGTAGTTTAGTTGTTGCCAGAGACTGGGCCAGGGGAGTGGCTGCTGTGGTCCTGGGGCTACTTTTAGAGCGTGAAAATGTTCTGGAATTAGATAGCGATGCTGGTTTTATGACCTTGTGAATATGTTAAATCTCACTTTAAAAAGGTGAATATCATGGTATGTGTATCATATCTTTTTTTCTTTTTAGGGCTGCACCTACGGCATATGGAGGTTCCCAGGCTAGGGGTCAAATCAGAGCTGTAGCTGCCGGCCTACCCCACAGCCACAGCAACACAGGATTCAAACCACGTCTGCCACCTACACCACAGCTCATGACAACACCGGATCCTTAACCCATGGAGTGAGGCCAGGGATCGAAGCCGTTGTCCTCGTGGAGGCTAGTTGGGTCCGCTAACTGCTGAGCCACGATGGGAACTCCGGTATGTGAATTATATCTTAAGAAATGTTTAAAATAAACAGGTTGCTGCTCTAGCCACCTGTCCATCTGTGTAAGTCAGAGGGCAAAGGCCCCAGGATGACCGCCACCTCGCCCGCTCTTCTAAGCACAGTTGACGCGAAGGTTGACGGGGGAAAGGCCTGACCTTTCCACCAGGTCATCCAGACCTGTCCCCAGATCCAAGGGGGTTGAGTAGCACAGAGCACTTTCCAGAAGCTGGCTGAAATGAGTGCATTTGATTTGCTACTTGTGTTTACTAAAACCGCAGTTCTACAAAAAACAGCACATTGGAAAATTGCAGACAACTCGCTTTTTGGACCTTTCCTGTGATTATGCCCAGCTCAGCCCCCCCCCCCCCGCCATTTTCCTGATCTCTGTTTCCATTTGGCCTGACTGGTTGGAGAGAAATTCGAATTTTTGCCGCAGCTTCTGGTGCGCATGCGTTTCCATCGAGGAGTGACGCGTGGACCATTGGCTTCTCCTGGTTATGAGGTCCCTGTGCTTACGGGGACCTGCTTTTCTGTGTGTTTAGCGAGCTCTTCTGGATTACACTTCGGGACCCCCATGTCTCTGCCTTCTCCCTGAGCAGGTGGAAGGGACTGGTACGCGGTTTCAGTCTCCAGGTCGTGCGCTTGGGCTTGGAAGCGCCGGAGAGACGGTTCTTTCTAGAACTCTGCTTTTCGAAGGGAGGGTGGCGAGAGTCAGCAGGGGTCGGCGGGGGTCACACAGCCGGACGGGCTTCCTGCACGTTTTTTTCTCGTTTAGTGGTCTTCCCACTTTGAGGAGATGCATTTCACTGGAAAGGAAACAGTCTGTAACCCGTGTAAATACTTGGAGGGGTTTTCAGGGAAAGATATGAAATGCCAGGCTGAGATTCCTGTTTCAACGGCCGCACGAGTTCTTGGCAAACAGACGTCACAGAGGGTCCCCCCCACCCCCCAGAGCTCAGTGTGATTTGTGGAGTGTCCCGGTGCAGTGCTGGAATCCATCAGGTCCCGTCCTCGAGCTCCAGACCTCAGAGGCCTGATGAGCTAGATTTGGGGAATGAGGCACGTGCAGGGTGGGCAGGAAAATGTTCGCATGAAATCCGAAAGGATTTTCACTTTACACATGCTTGTGAAGCACCAACAGTCTTGTGTCAGGAACAAGGTGCTTTATAAGTGTCTGCTCTTTGCGTCTTGTGAGGTGCGTGCTGTTAGCCTCCCACTTCAGAGATGGGCAGACTGAGGCACAGGGTGTATGATACTTGGTATGTTTGCTTTAAAACCTATCTCCGAAGACAGTACACCAGCATGCTACAGTGATGATTCTCTCTCGCGTATGACGACAGGTAATCGCTATTTTCTTCCTGATATTTTTCTGTGTTTTTCCAAAAATTTTTTGGTAACTTGAGTGATAAGTTGTATTTTTGAAAAATGCCACAATATTCCTGACTTGGAATGTTCTTCTAGAACCTTGCCATTCCTTTATTAAGTAATGGAGTCTTCTCCCCTCGCCTTGAACCTGGGCAGGCGTTTGTAACTGCCGTATGAAAGGAACGTGGCCACAGGGCCACTGTGCGACTTCTGAGTCTGGGTCATGCGAGGTGATCCACGAGAGCGATTTCTGCCCATCTGTCTCTCTCTTTCTCTCTGACATACTTACTTGGAGTCCAGAGCTTCCAGGTAAGAAGTCCTGCCATCCTAAAGCTACCGGGCTGGAGAGGCCGGTGGAACCAGATGCCCGGGGAGCACCAGCTCTTCTAGTCCCCAGTGTTGAGTCTTCCAGCCCAGGCACCAGATGTGTGGGTGCACAGCCTTCAGATGATTCCAGCCCTGGCCCCTCTCTCTGCCTGCAGCCTTGTGAGAAAGACAACACAGAATTCTGGGGTCAAAAAGATCAGTTACTTGGTATTTGCTCTGAAGGGTTTTACCTATATTAACTCAGTCTTCATGAGCCTAGGGGGGATATGAACTCTGACTCGCCCCGTTTCACAGATGAGGAAATTGAGGCCCAGAGTGTTTAAGGTGTGGGCAGAACCTCATGGTGGGCATAAGTTGGGGCCCTTACTCCTGCACATGGCCTAGACCTTAGATCCAAAGTTTGGTTTTTCCTGGGAAGCAGAAGCAATCAGTGAAGGGGATGGACTGACCGAAAACTGTTAAACAGGTGTAAACTTGGATGCTGATTTGTGAAGTCAAAACTGAGGCGTGGACTACAATTTTTTTTTTTTTTGTCTTTTTGCTATTTCTTTGGGCTGCTCCCACGGCATATGGAGGTTCCCAGGCTAGGGGTCGAATCAGAGCTATAGCCACTGGCCTACGCCAGAGCCACAGCAACGCGGGATCCAAGCCGCGTCTGCAACCTACACCACAGCTCACAGCAACGCCGGACCGTTAACCCACTGAGCAAGGGCAGGGACCGAACCCGCAACCTCATGGTTCCTAGTCTGATTCGTTAACCACTGCGCCACGACGGGAGCTCCGTGGACTACAATGTTAAGGAAAGGTGCTCTCTGTTCTCTGTACTGCAGGTATTCCCAGAAGCCAGGGCACAGGACCAGGGACTTCTTGGGGGGGGATCTCAGTGGCTCCTGCTGTCTTTTTCTGAGAGTCTGAGGTGCCCCCGGTCATTCTGAGGCTGCCTCTTCAGAGGAGGCTGGTTCGGACTCCGCGGACTCTGCCGGAGTCAAACTGCCAAGCAGGCTCTTTGTACTCCTTTTATTCTAGGCTATGTCATCTGCTCACAAGTTTATTTTTGAGTCTATCCTATTTCTGATAAAGTTGGGACTTAGACATTTTGGGCGGGTACATAGAGCCTACACAAATGGCGTCATGAGCCTTGCCTTTGTGCCTCGGTGGGTCATAGATGTGCATACGTTTAAGTGAGCTCAAAGCACTTCAGTGACTGTTGATGACATGCCAGACACGGCGGTGGGAGTGCAGATGTAAGTGAGTCAGAGATCACGGAGGAGTGGGAAGATGTTTCTGCCACAACATAATTGGGAGTCCTGATAATGCTTTCAGACAGAGTGACAAATTAAAAAAAAATGGTACCATACATAGAAAGTCCCAGTGCTTGTTCCCTCACAGAAACACCAGTAACCATGATATGCAGACCTTTATGACAAGTCTAGGTTCTAGTTAAGAGGTTGTAGTGCCCCAGGTCAGCACAAAGCCAAGAACAGCTGTGTTGAGGAAGGTAAGAGGAATGATTTCACTGTACCTGTGTCAGTCCCTCCCCAAAGGTGGCACAGCTCAGTGCTGAGAGAGAGCTCCTGTGATTTCTCCCTCTGGGGAAAAGAGAGTAGAACTCGTCTCCAGCATCCCAACCTTTCAGAGCCTTACCTCAGGACTCGCCTCCCTCAGAGCCCTGATGGAACCAGCATAGGTTGGAGGCCTGAGGGTAGCTGAGAACAACAGAACGTGGTGGGTGGTTTGTAGCAGCAGGCATGGATTTGCATGCTTGGGAGAGGGCAGTGCCTCGAACATTCTGCCTTCTCTGAGGGCAGCCTGAGGGACTGTTAGCTGTTTGGCCTGATTTGGGGTACCGACAGAGAACTGCCTGGTCGCCCCTGAGAACCTAGGAGAGGGAGGTGCCTTGCTCCTGTGGAACCAGAGAAATTGCAGAGCCACAGACGGACACCAGAGGGAGCAAGAGATTACAATCTCATGAAAAAACCAAAACAAAACAACAAAACAGGCAGATTCCTTTAATTAGGATTTTACATGCGCAAGTCCAGAGAAATTACATCCAGAGAAAAGGTTCGAGAGGCTTCCACATTCTCTAGCTGGACTGACTTGTGAAAGTCTTTGCCTGTATGAAATTAGTTTGTAAAGACTAGGTGGCTCTTTTTCCACGTGTAGATACCAATACAGAAGTTGAAAAAAGAACATGAGGAAGTAGACAAACGTAATTGAACCAAAAAAACAAAATAAATATCCAGAAACCAATCTCAAACAGGTATATGATGTACGTGATGAAGAATTCAAAATAAACTGTCATAAAGGTACTCAGCGAACACAAAAGAACAACCCATGAACAAAATGAGCATTTTAACAGAAATTTTGAAGCTGGCAAATACAATAACGGAACAGAAACTTCATTAGAGGTGTTCCACAACAGACTTGATCAAACAGAAGAAAGAATCCGAGAACTTGGAGGCAGATAATTGGAAATTTTCTAGTCAGAGGACAAAAAGAAAAAAGAATGAAAAAGAATGAAGAAAGCCCAAGGAACTTATGGGATTCTATGAAGTGAACAAATAGACACATATGGGAATCTCAGAAGAAGAAAAGAAAGGGGCAGAATGCTTAATTAAAGGAATAGTGATAAGTGTTCCCATTGTGGCTCAGTGGGTTAAGAACCTGACACAGGAGTTCCTGTCGTGGCTCAGTGGTTAATGAACCCGACTAGCATTCATGAGGATGCAGGTTTGATCCCTGGCCTTGCTCAGTGGGTTAAGGATCCAGCGTTGCTGTGAGCTGTGGTGTAGGTTGGTGGCTACAGCTCCAGTTGGACCCCTAGCCTGGAAACCTCCATGTGCCGCGAGTGTGGCCGTAAAAAGACAACAAGACGAGAAAAAAAAAAGGACTCAACATAGTATCTGTGAGGATGCAAGTTCGATCCCTGGCCTTGCACCAGTTAAGGACCTGGTGTTGCTGCAAGGTGTGGCATAGGTCACAGAAGTGGCTTGGATGTGGCGTTGCTGTGGCTGTGGTGCAGACCGGCAACTGCAGCTCCAATTCGACCCCTAGCCTGGGAACTTCCATATGCTGTAGGTGCAGCTCTAAAAAGACGAAAAAAAAAAACAAAAAACAAAAAACCCCAGAAACCTTCCGAGTCCCGGTGAAAATGTGGTAGATGAAAGGACAGGAACAGAATCTGAGCTGTTTCTGCATTCGGTCCACTGTATAGATCAGGGCTCAAGAAACGTTTTCTGTAAATGGCCACATAGTAAACACTTGAGGCTTTTTGGGGGGCTCATATGGTCTTTGTCTGAACTACTTACCTCTGCTGTTGTGATGTGAAAGCAGCCAGAGACAATTCGTACATGAGCGGGCCTGGCTGGGTTCCACGAGAACTTATTTACAGAAGCAGGCAGCAGGTCGGACTTGGCCCACAAACTGCAGTTTGCTGAGCCCTGACCCTGGTGATCCAGACCCAGTAGGAATCTCAGGATCAGCTTCTAGGATGGCGTCCTTCAGGAAATCATGGCTTTGAGGCCATAAGCAGAGGAGCCCTCTGCCAGCAGAAATGCCCCAAAGGACCACAGCTGACCCTTGAACAACCTGGGGGCTAGGGACCCGACCCCCAGCACAGTCGAAAGTCCACATACTGCTCTCTCTGCCTCGAAAACAGGAATTGTGGGAGTTTCCACTGTGGGTCAGCAGGTTAAGGAGCTGGTGGTGTCTCTGAGGAGATGTGGGTTCGATCCCCAGCCTGACGCAGTTGGTTAAGGATCCAGCGTTGCCGCAGCAGTGGCATAGGTCATGGCTCGGATTGATTCTGCGGCCGGGAAGTACCATGTGCCATGGGTGTGGCCGAAAAAGAAAACGACGTCAACGACAAAGGAATTAATAAGTGACTCACCCAAGGGCGGGAAGCTGAAACAGTTGGATAGAGTCAGGACTCAAACCCTAGTTCTTTTGACTTCACATATTATGAGCTCTGATCATAAACGGACTTTTCCCCTCACTTAGTTAATTTAAAGATCTGGAAAATGAAAAGACAGGTACTGTATTTATAGAAAACAATCCACGGATGAGTGGACCCACCCAGTTCAAACATGTGTTGTTCAAGGGTCAGCTGTGTTTGTATCCATTTGGGCGCCATATTGAACTCAGGTCAAGTTCATTTCTCAGCTAGCCAGTCCTTGGAGTTCACTCCTTATTGCTCCTCTGTTGGGCTGAATTCTCATTTCGTATCTGTATGTATCTTCCAAATGGATCGCAGGCAGAATTCTTTCCATTTTCTGACCCGGATGCCTTCTTGTTGCAGTTCTCCTGGCCCTTCCTCTTTCTCAACCTCAGCGTCGGAAGCGAAGTCGCCAGCTCCTTCTGGGCTCCTGGGGAAGCCCCCAGTTAGATCTACACATTAGATCATGTTTCTTTTTCTTTACCACTTGTGTGTCTGATGGTCATGCCCATGACATGCTCCATCAAAGTTTAAAGATGTAGTTGTTCTCCAGAGTGACTTTTTGTTTCAACCGTTATTGCCTGGAGTTGTTGCTTGGCTACAGATTTGGCTAAAACTTCAGGTGTCATGAACTTCTTTTTTTTTTTTGGCTGCACCCAAGGCGTACAAAAGTTTGGCCAGAGATTGAACCCATACCACAGCAGCAACCTGAGCCACAGAAGTGACAGTGCTGGATCCCTAACTCTCTGAGCCGAGCCACCAGGGCACTCCCAACATGAACTTTTTTTTTTTTTTCTTTTTTGGTCTTTTGTCTTTTTGAGGGCTGCACCAGGGCATACGGAGGTTCCCAGGCTAGGGGTCGAATCGGAACTGTAGCTCCCGGCCTACACAACAGGCACAGCAATGCAGGATCCGAGCTACGTTTGCGACCTACACCACAGCTCGTGGCAATGCCGAATCCTTAACCCACTGAGTGAGGCCAGGGATCGAACTCGCATCCTCATGGATGCTAGTCGGGTTCATTAACCACTGAGCCATGACGGGAACTCTAAACTTCTTTTTAATAGAATGTCTCAAGTCTCTGTGCTTCTTCGATCCACTGGTTTGGTTTTTTCACAAGGGCTCCCTTTTGGGGGTCAGTAGCCTGCTGTCTTCTTTTTCCCATCAGAGGTTTTCTTTACTGCATATAATGCAAGGCTATTACTATCTTGTTTTTATAGAAATGAGAGTGAAATCTTTGCTTTCCAGTTTTATTCCTTTTATTATTGGTTGCTACTGACTTAGGCAACCTGATTCTTCCCTGGGCACTCATCCGTGCATATATAGTTTGCAGCTTGGCATGGCTCAGACCTCAAATTTTCAAAGTTTCAAAGCAGCTAAGTTGTGCAGACAGTTAATAAATCAGTCACTTTGGCCACCTTATTGCTTGTAAGGTGATAACCCCACTTTGCCCGTAGTGACTTTTCAACTCGACCAAAATGCAGTTGTGTCAGATTGTGGTTGCATCCTCCAGATAAAAAAATACATAAAGCAACGAGTGAAGCCTCTACGCCACTCCTTTTCTAACTGCCCTTCACGTCCTGAGCCCTCTCTGGTGGCACTGGGTAGTCCTTGCCCTGTAATTCACAGGTCCCTGCTTGCTGCCAAAGTACTTTTGCTTTAGCGCCTCTTCCAGCCTCTTGCCTGTGTCACAGTGTGTTAGCTGTCTTGCTCCCTGGTGGTGAGAGTGTTGGTCCGGCTGCAGTGTTTGCTCCATGTCACGCGAGCTCCCGTGTGGTCCGCACATCGGCTTCCGACGGTGGGAAACGTGGAAGATGGCTTGGCTTATTTGTCATTGTTTTCCAGACAAGGGGAGCCCGAAGGGTGACAGTGGAGTTCCTGTCTTAGGCAGGAGGGGAAGAACCTGCAGCTCTGCTCCTGCCCTGGCAGCAGGCGCCCTTTAGACGGTGTTTTAAGGAAGATGAGGAGTGAGCGCCTGCACCTGGGGCTGCTTGGAGTGTGCCCCCGGCCCGGCGCGGTTCTTGGCTCGGCTTAGTCTATTCTGGTTGCTCTAACAAGATACCACAGCCTAGGTAGCTAATAATGATAATAAACATTAATAAAGTAGAATTTATTTTTACTTTAATAAATATTTATTTAAATATAAATATTTCAATTGAAAAATATTTATTATTATTAATGATAGACATTTATTTCTCGCAGCTCTGGAGGTTGGATGTCTGAGATCCGGTGCCTGTGTGGTACAGGGGGAAGGGGCCCTTCTCCCCGTTGGATTTCTTGTTGTGTTCTTTCATGGTGGAAGGGGCAAGGGGGGACTCCCTGGGGCTCTTTTTTTTTTTTGGCCACACCTGCGGCATGTGGAAGTTCCCAGGCTAGGGATTGAACCCGCACCATAGCAGTGACCCGATCCACTGCAGTGACAACACCAGATCCTTAACCTGCTGAGCCACAAGGGAACTCCGCTGGGGCCTCTCTCTCTCTTTTTTTTTTTTTGGCCTATCTAGGGCTGCACCTGGGGCATATGGAGGTGCCCAGGCTAGGGGTCTCATTGGAGCTGCAGCTGCCGGCCTCCACCACAGCCACAGCCAGATGTGAGCCACCTCTGCAGCTCACGGCAAGGCTGGATCCTTACCTCCCTGAGTGAGGCCAGGGATTGAACCCGCCTCCTCATGGACACTGGTCAGGTTGTTAACCTGCCGAGCCACAGCAGGAGCTCCCTGGCGCCTCTTTTTTAAGGGCACTACTCCCATGCATGAGGGCACTGGCCTTATGACCCGGTCACCTCCCAAAGACCCCACCTTCTCATGCCAGCACGTCGGGGGTTAGGATCTCAGTGTCTGAACTTGGGGGAGGGGCACACCACCAGTGGGGCTATGGCATGGCTCACGCGGCACATGGTCCTGCCTCCTCGCGCATCCCCCGGCCGCCCCCTGGTGCGGAGGACCGCCCCTTCGCCCAAGGCCTTGGCTCCCACCGGCCAGTTGTCTTGCCAGCATCTTTTCTCAGCCATCGCCGTGCATCAGGAATATCCACGGTGACCGCCACCGAGGCTGCCCGCCTGCGTGATCCGCCTCATCGCCCAGGAGAACTGGTGTCCGCTTTGGCTCCAGGGATTGGGTTTTGAGTGCTGGGCTTCAGCCCCATCTCCCCTCCACCGTCTCCTGTTGACGGCTCGCTTTCACAGAACATGAGGTTCTCCAGACACGGCGTTGAGCTTCATTTTTAGCTAAGGGTTCTGTACGTGTGAATTGGGCTGCTCCCCGAAATGTATCTGGCACCCCTGGGTCGATGCAGGTGGCCCTTGCCTGGTCATTCACAGAGTGCACGTGCAAGGTCCCCGAAGTTCAGGTCCTCGGGAATGCACGTTTCCAGCGGAGGTTGGAGAAGGCCTTCTTGTTTCCGTTTGCAGACTGGAAACGTGTCCTTTTCACAGTCTCTCTCTCTCTTTTAAACATTTTTAAAAATTAGAGTGTAGTTGATCTATAGTGTTTCTTCCGTTTCTGTTGTACAGCGAAGTGTCCGAGTCCCACACGGGTCCCTGTGCTGTGCAGCAGGGCCTCGTTGCCCATCCATTCCAGATGCGACAGTTGACATTCCCCAGACCGAACTTGCCCGTCTATCCCACTCCCCCTCCCCGCTGGCCACCACACGTCTGTTCTCCTTGGCCGTGATCTGTTTCTGTTCTGTAGATGGTAGCATCTGTGCCACAGCTTAGACTCTACGAATAAGTGATGCCATAAACTGTATTTGTCGTCTTCTCTCTGGCTCACTGCATTTAGTGTCAGAGTCTCTAGTTCTATCCATGTTGCTGCAGATGGCATTATTTTGTCTTTTTCGAGGCTCCGTAGTATTCCATTGTATTTCATAGATTCTTAGGGCTGCATTTTTGTGCTTTTTTTTTTTATTGGTAATTTCACTGGTTCCACTGGTTCTGAAATGCAGGGCAGGAGTGCCTGTAGCATTTCTAAGCACAAGAAGGCTGCACTGTGCCTGACAGAGAAAGTAAAGGTGTTAGACAAGCTTCCTGCAGCATGAGTGACAGTGTAACAGTGCTTTTGGCTGTGAGTGCGGTGTGGATGAATCAACAGTATATATATTCAGTGGAGTTCCCGTTGTGGCACAGCGGAAATGAATCTGACAAGGAACAGTGAGGTTGTGAGTTTGATCCCTGGCCTTGCTCAGTGGGTTAAGGATCCGGCCTTGCCGTGAGCTGTGGTGTAGGTCGCAGACTCGGCTTGGATCCCATGTGGCTGTGGCTGTGGCTGTGGTGTAGGCCAGTGGCTACAGTTCTGATTGGACCCCAGCCTGGGAACCTCCGTATGCCTTGGGTGTGGCCCTGAAAAGCCAAAAACAAACAAAACCCCAAAACAAAAAACCACAATATATATTCAGTATAGTGACTATTTTTTTTGGCTGTGCCTCTGGCACATGGAAGTTCCTGGGACAGGGATCAAACCCACACCACAGCAGCGACCCAAGCCACTGGAGTTGCAGTGCTGGATCCTTAACCCACTGCACCATAAGGAAGCTCCTCAGTAAGGTGTCTTTAAGTGGAAACACAAAAAACAAGGTCATGTAGTGATCGCTTGATGAAAATGTGACCAGAGCCTTGAAGGAACCTCACCCTGTATTTCTCTTGGGCACAGGGCTTCCCTGCTCACCAATTAGGAGTCCATGGTGACTTTATAGCCCTTCACTACTGCAAATAATAGGAATTGAATGTACCCCCCACCCAGCCGCAAATTCCTCTGTCGAAGCCTAATCCCCAGTGTGATGGTATTATTAGGGGTTGGGTGGAGTCTTTGGAGGTGATCAGGTCGTGAGGGTGGCGCCCTCATGAGTGGAATTAGTGCCCTCGTTAGAGTGCCCAGAGCTCCACCAGGCAGGGGTGGCCGTCTTTGCACCAGGAAGTGGGCTCTCACCAGACACTGAATCTGTTAGTGCCTTGATTTTGGACTTCCTAGTCTCCAGAACTGTGAGAAGCAGGTGTGCGGGTTTTTTTGTTTTGTTTTGTCTTTTTTGTCTTTTTACGACTGCACCCATGGCATATGGAGGTTCCCAGGCTAGGGGTCCAATCCGAGCTGCTGCAGCCAGCCTACACCAGAGCCACAGCAACGCGGGATCCGAGCCACGTCTGCAGCCTACACCACAGCTGGGGGCAACGCCAGATCCTTAACCCACTGAGGCCAGGGATGGAACCTGCACCCTCATGGTTCCTAGGCGGATTCATTTCTGCGCACCACAATGGGAACTCTGGGTGTGTGTTGTTGATAAGCCACCCCGGTCTGTGGTGTTTTTGTTTCAGCAGCCGGCGCTCAGACAGACGGCATCTTTCATTACAGCAGAGACGCCCACGCTGAAACCAGTCTTTCTTGCACGAGGCAGTAGCTCCCGTGGATTGTTCTGTGCCGCTGTCCTGCTCACGTTTCTAACCACAGGTTTCCTCTCCCAGGTGTAAGTAGCATGGTCCATGCGGGAGTGATGAGCGGTTCTGGAAACCTGATGGATTTCCTCGACGAGCCATTCCCTGACGTGGGGACCTATGAGGACTTCCACACCATCGACTGGCTGCGGGAAAAGTCCAGGGACACTGACCGCCACAGAAAGGTCGGTGCTGTTGGTAATGATGCGTTGAGGGGCCGTCCCTTCAGAGGGCTGGGCCGTGCTTTCATTGGCCAGTTGCTGAGCACGTGCTGGGGTTCCCAGGTCACGTGCTGGGCTGGGCTTCAAAGAAGAGAAGGCTGGTGCGCGGGGCGCGGCTGCGGAGAGGCAGGTATGACCCCGGGTGCGTGGGGCGGGAGGCTCTGTCGTACAGGGGGGTGGGGTGGAGGACAAGGAGGGGACGCTGGGACCAGACAAATGGGGTACATCCTGCCCTTGACGCCAGCAGTCTGGGTGACTCTCAGGGTGCCATTTCTGGACCTGTCTTCTCATCTGTAAGGATGGACTTCATTTTACCTGAGGATTAAATGAGGCACACACTACAGTGCCTGGCATCTAGTTGGCAGTCAGTCTCTCTCTCTCTAGGTGCGTGTGTATACTTGTTTTTCCTTTCGGCTGCCCCACAGCATATGGAATTCCCGGGTCAGGGATGAGATCCGAGCCGCAGTGGAGGCCTTTGCTGCAGCTGTGGCAGCACCAGGTCCTTAACCCACTGTGCCAGGCTGGGGATCGAACCTGCGTCCAGGCGCTGCAGAGATGCTGCTGATCCTGTTGCACCACAGCTGGAACTCTTCACTATATATTTAATGGGCTATAATAAAGTTACATATCATGTGCTGGCGAATCATTTAGGGGGGATGGTTAGGGAGAGGGTTTTTAGAGAGGGTGACATTTCAGCTGGGTCTTGAAGGATGACTTGGAGTTCGCTAGACGGAGGGGAAAGGATTCTAATCAGGAGGCGCTCCCATTCATTCATTCATTCATTCATTTATTTATTCATTGTCTTTTTGCCTTTTCTAGGGCCGCTCCCACTGCATATGGAGGTTCCCAGGCTAGGGATCTAATCCGAGTTGTAGCCGCCGGCCTACGCCACAGCCACAGCAAGGCAGGATCCGAGCCAGGTCTGTGACCTATACCACAGCTCATAGCAATGCCAGATCCTTAACCCACTGAACAAGGCCAGGGACTGAACCTGCAACCTCATGGTTCCTAGTCAGATTCGTGAACCACTGCGCCACGACGGGAACTCCAGGAGCAGCTCCCTTTTAGGTCACAGAGGCATGAAAGACTGAGACACATGGAGGCAGTTCAAGGTGCGGTGGCAGATTCATGGGGAGGGGGTGGTTAGAGATGCATCTGGGCACGTGGATGATGGTGCCACGTAGAGAGTGACCGCATAGACCATGCAGAGGAGCCACAGAATTCGATAAGGATGCACTGCCCAGGCTGAGACAGGGGACTTGGAAGTCAGCTCAGGAGGAGGCAGAAGATGTGACAGAGGGCAGTGAGGTGCCAACGGAGAGAGGCTCGGGGTCAAGGTTCTTCCCAGAAGCCACTGCCAGGACAGAGGGGAGAACTGGGGTCCTCATGACACCCTGGCTGTGGCCAGAAGTGAGTGAGGCCTTGGATGACAACGGGGCAGAAAAGGGGAGCGGCGGATTTTGGAGAGAGCGGGGTCACTGAATTTGGGTTCAGCCGCTGTGAGTTGGAGCTGTTTGTCCGGCGTGTGGTCGGCTAGAGGGGAGACCCCTGTGCAGTTCAAGGGCAGGGCCAGGGTCACAGTGGAGAACGTGGAGCCCTTGGCGGGCGAGTGGATGCTGAGGCTTTAGACGTGGCCCGGTGGCCTGGGTCTGTAGTGGGGGAGGGAAGAGCGGGCGGCCCTGGGGCAGTGCCAGGATTCACTGGGTGCAGTGGGAGGGGCCTGGGGCCAGTGACGGACACGAAGAAGCAGGGAGCGGTGGAGGGGGGCCAGCAGCAGTGTCCCTAGCGGCGGGGGAGAGAGAGGCGAGGATGAGGCTGCCGGCTGTCGCGACGCTGGGAGAGCAGCTTCAGAGAGGGCGCCGCACAGTGAGTGACGTCGAGAGTGTGACTGTCACATTGTTGCACGCGAGTTGGCCGGGCCGGAGGCAGAGGGATGTGTAGGGAGCGAGGTGGGGTCGAGAAGCTGATGCAGCCGCTTGACTCCAGCCTGGAGGAGCGGGGGAGACAGGGCAGCCTTGGGTCCGAGCAGGGGTCGTGGAACTGTGGCCCTCGGGCACGTTAAGCATGGCACATGTTCGTCTAAGGACTATTTCCTTGGCACACAGCCACGCCTGCGCATGCGTGGGCTCTTCACGGCCCCTTTTGTGCTGCGACGTCAGAGTCCAGGAGTTGTCCTGGGGACCATCTGCCCTGCTGAGCTGGAAATACTTACTTTCTGTCTTTTTACAGAAAATGCTTGCCAACCTTTGCTCCAAAGGGTCCTGAGGGGAACGGTGATTTCAGAGGCATGGAGGTTTCTTTTAACACAGGCAAAGGGATGCTTTTACAGTGTGTTTATTTTCATTTTATTTTTTTTCCTCTTTAAATTTAGTTTAATGTAGGGAATCAAACTATTGGAAAAAATTTTTTTCCTGTTTTTTCCCCTGAAGATTATTTTCATTTTAGCAACTATGGTACAAAGGAAAAACATGCCTTTGATGACACACTGGCAGGGGGGGAAATGGAAAAAGAGAACATCTCATGATTTTTTGAATATACTTGATTATCAAATTCAGAAAGTTATTTTCGTGAAAGAGGCAGAATTGGTCTTGAGCTGCTTCAGTCTATGTCTGAAGGTTTTCCTGAAATTCTGGTCCAGTCTTAGGAGGAAAATTCAAAGAAAGTCAGACTGTAGATTTTGAGAAGGAAACTCCGAGGTGGTCTTACAGTGTGTTTAGATGTAGCCATCTGCCCAGAAAATGTGGTCCATGCTGGCGCATTCAGAGTTCTTGCCGTCTGTCCAGACTGCAATGAGGTGCCTCCCCGACACCCGTCAGAATGGCCATCATTGAAAAGTCTCCAGATAATAAATGCTGGCGAGAGTGTGGAGAAAAGGGAACCCTCCTGCACTGTTGGTGGGGATGTAAGTTGGTGCAGCCACTAAGGGCAACATTATGGTGGTTCCTTCAAAGAACTAAAAATAGAGCTAAACATGACCCTGCGATCCCATGCCTCGACATATATATGGAGAAAACTCCAATTGGAAAAGATACCACAGTGTTTATAGCAGCGTTACTTATAATGGCCAAGACATGGAACCCACCTAACTGCCCATCAACAGATGAATGGATAAAGATGTGGAGGGTGTGTGTGCGTGTATACACGTATACATGTGTATATATACACCACATATGCAAGGGAATATTACTCAGCCATAAAAAAGGATGAAATAATGCCATTTGCAGCAACATGGATGGATCTAGAGATTATTATACTAAGTGAAGTAAGTCAGACAAAGACAATATTTGGGGCCACTTATATCCTTATGGAATCTAAAAAGGGACCCAAATGAACTTATTTTCAAAACAGACGCACAGATATAGAAAACATACGGTTACCAAAGGGGAAAGGAAGGGGGAGGCATAAATTAGAGGGGTTTGGGATTAGCAGATAAAAACTACTGTATATAAAATAAAAAACAAGGACCTCCTGTATAGCACAGGGAGCTGTATTCAATGTCTTGTAATAAACTATAATGGAAAAGAATCTGAAAAAGGATATGGGTGTACATGTGAATGTATCTGTGTAAATATGTATATATCTGAATCACTTTGCTGTACCCCAGAAACTAACACAACATTGTAAGTCAACTATATTTTGATTAAATAAAAAAGTTATTGCTGGTAACATTTTACCTGAAAAACAAAAGAGGGAAATGAAGTCTTTGTTGAAGAGGGTTTTTTTGTGAACAGACCTTATGGTATAAGCTAAAATAGTGGTTCGTATTCAAAATAGTGGCACCGGAGTTCCTGTCGTGGTGCAGCGGAAATGAATCCGCCTGGGAGCCATGAGGTTGCGGGTTCGATCCCTGGCCTCGCTCAGTGGGTTAAGGATCTGGCGTTGCTGTGAGCTGTGGTGTAGGTCACGATGGGCCTCGGATCTGGTGTTGCTGTGGCTCCGATTGGACCCCTAGCCTGGGAACTTCCATGTGCTGCGGGTGTGACCCTCAAAAGCAAAAAATAATAATAAAAAAAATGGTGACACCAAATCCGTGTCCCCCTTTCCGAAAGGCTGTGGAGGAATCAAAGGTCAAATCACACTTGCTGAGGTGTTTTAATGGAATGCATTGTTTTGGCTTCTCATTCTTCGGAGGCTCTTCCGGCGTCTTTAGCGCTCTGTGAACTAGAAAGCCCATTGGGTCGTTGCGCTCTCGGGTCGGAATGGCTCATGGAAGCGGGAATCCTGTTGCCTCATCACCTTCGTCTTCTCACTCACCCTGTTGGCCGAGGCAGCAGTTTCAGGGAAGGAAGCGCGAACTGGAAAGGATTGCTCTCACCTGCTGTGTCCTTGGTTTCCAGATAACCAGCAAGAGCAAGGAGTCCATATGGGAGTTCATCAAGAGCCTGCTGGACGCCTGGTCGGGATGGGTGGTGATGCTGCTCATCGGCCTGCTGGCGGGTACGTGCGGGGCAGGCCCACGGTGGCGCTGGCACACGCGCCGGCCCTCGGCGCCCACAGCCTGTCGGTGGAGTGTTGCTCTCTTACTTCAGGCAAAGGGGGTTGTTACTTGAAGTATCTGAGCGCAGAATACCCGCCCCTGCACTTAACAGAAAGCCTGTCATCAGCGCTCGGAGAGCCCTGATGAGAGAGCTGGCCGGCCCTTGCTGCACCTGCAGAGCTCTCGCTGTGCTGGATTCTAGCAAAGGCGCACATCTCACATCCTGTAGTTCTTCTTGGCTGTGGAGGAGGCCAGAAAGCACGGGGAAGTTTCCATCTCCGGGAATGAAGCATCATGTCATCGTGGCCGTTCCTAACACTGCCAGGCCCTGGCATGAACTGTGAACAGCGAGAGATGCTCCCCGTAACGGGAGTCACCGTGGGGTCCCCGGTAGGCCACCCCTCGGGAGGGACCTCCAGCCCAGATGCTGCTGTGCCGACCCTCAGGGACGCTGCTTCCTTCATTTTGCCAATCCCAACACCACATTTGTGAGCAGGAGATGTTTCCAGAGTGAACAAAGGAGTGTCCGGAGGGGAAGCCTCCCCTTTTAATGTCAACCTCACCCGCCTTCCACGGAAATTGTTTCCTGAAACTGAACTTCCTTAGGGGAGGCTGGGGAGGTTAATGGCTAAGAATAGAAAATTCGATCATGCTAAAGAGAGTCCCTTAGTAAGACCCCCTGCCTGTAATAACATGTTGCTTCCGGTTATGGGACTGGCGCGAGAATGGCGGTGATACGGGTCGGATGTAGTACCTGCCCTCAGACAGAGCACTTCCGGGGCCCAGAGAAATTGTCCGGTCCTGGCCGAGCTCTCGCACCTTCGATCTACAGTGGTAGGTGGGGTTTACTTGTCGGGGAAGGGCCTCATCTGCCCCCGTGTCCTCAAGGGCCGAGAAGAATGCTGAAGGGGATCCTTCTCCTCGGGGTCACAGTAGCGGCCTGCTCATCCCCCCCCCCCATCCCGCCCTCCCCGCTTCTTGTCCTTCCCCTCCCAGCGGCACTTCCGGTACATGTGGTACCCATTTGTTTGGCTGCTTCTGTGAAGACCTTTAAAGGTAGGCAGGGGTTTGCTGTGAATTTTGATGTCTTTACTTAGAATAGGCTTATAAAACCGTGCCCTGTATTACTCTCGGCTCCTCGGGAGGAGCGATGAATACGGGAAAGGAAGGGATCAGAGTTGTGTCCTGGCGTCTCGCTGGTGTACACAGCTCAGCTCAGGTGTATGGACTGATCCGAGAGCCCGGCTGGACTGCCCTGAACAAGTCAGATACTGGCCAGCGGGCTTCCTTATTAGCCTGATTTCCCTCGGTTCTTTCAGGAAGAATCACCGGGGGAATTAACGACAAAAATACTGCGGCCCAGGCTTCAGTTAAAGAATTCCCTGGGGATGATGCTCTGACAGTGAAGGTGGCCAGACTGTTTTTTTCATCTGGATAGACCTGGAAGGGAAAGCCGGAAAACTGTGCCCCGTTCACCTTCCTGTTCCCCAGCTGTGGGGAACTCAGAGACTGTAGAGAGACTCAGGGGTGCAACGGCCTGGCCTGTCACCTCCTTTGTGGCAGCCCAGACGTTGTATTCTGACTCCCAAGGAAGAGAAGCCCAAGCTGTGGCGCCTCTGCCGGGCATTAACTGGGAGCCACCACTGGGTGTCGCTGTTGCTCCACGGACCGCAGCTCAGACGTCCCGCCTTTCAGAGGCAGTCAGCCCAGCAGGTTGGGGTGAGGTGATGTGATTATAAGTGAGTGAATGACTAGCGATGCAATTTGGGGTGAACGTTGGTTCTCGTCCCTGGATGTTTTCAGGACCCCTCTCTCCCCCTCTTTAAGTTTTTGTTCAAATGTCACCTTAGGCTTGAGGCTTTTTCTCGGACCATCTTTTCCAGAAGTGCATCTCTCCCTCTCTGAGCCTTAATCCCCCGCGCCCACCGTATGTCTGTGTGGACGTATGTACGTAACGGCTTGATTGAGCTGTAACTCACATACCGTACAGTTCGCCCAGGTCGAGGGCACAGTTCAGTGGTTTTTAGTGTATTCACGGAGTTGTGCAGCCGTCACCCAGATCAATCTGAGAACATTTTCATCAGCCCCCAAAGAACCTCCCCGCCCTTGAGCTGTCAGCCCCGGTGCCCCCAGCCTCCCGCCAGCCTTTGGCTACCACTTACCTACTTTCTCTCTCTGTAGATTTGCCTGTTCTGACAGTTCAGGCAAATGCAGCCATACAATATGTGATCCTTCACGACTGGCTTTTGTTCAAAGTAATGTTTTGAGGGATCATCCAGGCTGTAGCCTGTGGTATTACAGATAGGATTCCTTGCTGCTGCTAAATACTCTTCCTTTATCAATAATTGAAAAAATCCAGAGACGTTCCCGATGTGGCGCAGTGGGTTAAGGATCCCGCCTTGTCACTGCAGAGGCTGGGTCGCTGCTGTGGTTTTGCAGGGTCAGTCCCTGGCCTGGGAATTTCCAGATGCTGTGGGTGCTGCCAAATAACACCCTCAAAAGCCTAAACTTCGGAAGGGCTGGAATCTGGAAGCCACTCGGCCCCCGGGACTTGTGATGCCCTCAGACCTGTGGTCTCTCCCTCCCGCCTGATTGAAGCCCCCCGAGGGCTGCAGGTCACTGGCCTTTGTGTTCCCCTGGACTGGGCGCTGCCTTTGCTGCGGCAGGTGCCTTGTCGCTTGCTCAGGTGACTTGGGGACGGATGAAAGAGGTTTCCTGGGTGCGCGGTGGCCCGAGGCGTGGCGTCTCCGCCTGGCCTCCCCGGCCCTTGTGCTGCATTGGCCCCTGCGGCGCATCCTCAGCGCTGCGCCCCGGGCTCTTCCTCTGAGTGGCTCTCACTGCTTCTTGCAGGCACCTTGGCCGGGGTCATCGATCTCGCCGTCGATTGGATGACCGACCTGAAGGAGGGCGTCTGCCTCTCTGCCTTCTGGTACAGCCACGAGCAGTGCTGCTGGACTTCCAACGAGACCACCTTTGAGGACAGGGACAAGTGTCCCCTGTGGCAGAAGTGGTCGGAGCTGCTGGTGAATCAGTCGGAGGTGCGTGGGGGGCAGCTCGTGGCGGGGCCCCGCCGGCATCGGGGAACGTCCGCCCTCTCGCTGTCTGCTTTCCTTCTCTTCGGACTGTCGTCCCTGACAAATGCTAGTCGCACGTGCCGCCTGGCTTTTCCCAGCTCTGGTGTCCACATGTCACCTTGAAAATCCTTCCCCACTGTTTCGAGTGCATGATGTTTGTATTTTTGTTCTTAGGGCCTGTTTCTTTTTAAAATTTCTTTTATTTTTTATCAAAAACATTTTTTTCCACCACACCCGCAGCACGTGGAAGTTTCCAGGCCAGGGATTGAACGTACGCTGCAGTTGGGGCAATGCCAGATCCTTAACCCACTGCACCACAAGGGAACTTCCTGTATTTTTTTTTGTCTTTTGTCTTTTTAGGGCCGCACCTGTGACATATGGAGGTTCCCAGGCTAGGGGTCTAATCGGAGCTACAGCTGCTGCCCTACACCATAGCCACAGCAATGCCAGACCCGAGCCACGTCTGCGACCTACACCACAGCTCACAGCAATGCCAGATCCTTAACCCACTGAGCGAGGCCAGCGATCGAACCCGCAACCTCATGGTTCCTAGTCGGATTCGTTTCTGCTGTGCCATGACGGGAACTCCTGCATTTTTTTTTTTTTAAAGCCTTGTGTCTGGCTTTATTTTTCCTACTGAGAGTGGTTTGTTGATCATGCTGAATAAGTAGGGTTGATTTTTATACCCTCTGGTCAAGGAGAAAAGATACTATTTTTTAAACAACCGCTTTAGTGAGATGTAATTCACCTTCCAGATGCTGTACACATTAAAGTGTATAACGCAGTGGCTTCTAGAATATTCAGAGTTGTGTCACCATCACCGTGTTCTAATTTCAGAACCCCTTTATCACTCCAAATAGCAGCCACTCCCCCTTCCCCTTCAATTTGCCAGCCCGAGGCAACCACTGGTCGGCTTTCTTATCTCTAAAATATTTGCCTGTTCTGGACATTTCATGTAAAAGGAATCATACAACATGTGGTCTTGTGTCTGGCTTCATTCACTTAGGCTTGTGTTTTCCAAATTCATTCCTGTTGTAGCCCAAGTTGGTACTTCATTCCTTTTCATGGCCAAGTAATGTTCCACGGTAGGGAGAGAGCACGTTTTATTTCTTCACTCATCGGCTGATGAACGTGGGTTGCTTCCACTTTTGTGCCATTATGCAGGATTTTGCGTTGAGCAGTAGTGCTGAGGTTTTGGGGAGTCCTCTGGCTTCGTTTCTTTTGGGTAGCTACTTAATTGCTGGGTCACATGGCTGCCCTATATTTAGCCTTTTGAGGAGCCGCCAGACTGCCTTCCAAAGACAGTTTTACATTCCACCAGCCGTGTTCATGGGTTCCACTTTCCCACACCTCCTCTCCACTCTGCTTGTGACCTTGCTTGGATTGCAGCCCTCCAGGCTGGCGTGGAGTGCCGTCTCATGTGGATTAAGTTAGCATCTTCCAGTGCATCCCAGGAACACAGCACCCAGGGTGTTTGGGGGCCTTCCGTGATGCCAAGATCCCAGGCCCAGGCCATGTAGCGGTGAAGCCCAGATCGGGTGCTCCGAGCCTCGGATCCGCATACAAATCTCAGTTCAGGGGAAGGGTTAATTTCTAACTGAATCCAGTGGTTGCCCCAGTGGCTGTGGGTCATTGACAGATCAGAAACCCGGGGGATGGAGTTCCCGTTGTGGCGCAGCGGAAACGAATCCAACTAGGAACCATGAGGTTGCGGGTTCGATCCCTGGCCTCGCTCAGTGGGTTAAGGATCCGGCGTTGCTGTGAGCTATGGTGTAACTGCAGCTCTGATTGGACCCCTCGCCTGGGAACCTCTGTATGGCGTGGGTGTGGCCCTAAAATGACAAAAAGACAAAAAAAAAAAAAACCCAAAAAGAAAAGAAACCCAGGGGAGGGGGTTGCCTCCATTCATAGCAGCAGTCCTCTGGGGACCCTTCAAGCTAGAACTGTTCTTGGAAGACAGGTGTCACCCGTTTACTCCTGTCCCCTCCCCACCCCACCCTGCCCCCTTTGGCCCGATTGACTTACTGCAGCGCGTAAGACTTTGCGCGTCTGTGAAACCTCTTTCTCGGTGGAGTCCAACAGTAATTCCTGGAAATCTCAAGTCGACGGGGGGCCGTGATACCTCACGCCCCTCCATTCCTTCCAAAACTAAATTCTCCCCTCGGGTCGCTGGAGGCGGGCAGGCCGATGCGTCGGGGCGCCGTGGTTTCTTTGCGCACCTGCTTGAGCAGGAAGCCCCGCCATTCATCTTTCCCCCCCTTTCTGATTTGTCCTTTGATTCAAAGAATTACCGTTAGCAAGAGGGAGACGTTATTTCGGGTCTCAGGGCGAGTGCATGTTTTAACAGAGTGAACTGTCTTCCTCGGTGTGACTCGT
This sequence comes from Sus scrofa, assembly GCF_054392235.1. Taxonomy (NCBI): domain Eukaryota; kingdom Metazoa; phylum Chordata; class Mammalia; order Artiodactyla; family Suidae; genus Sus; species Sus scrofa. The sequence goes on from NC_139401.1 coordinate 10,617,556, forward strand.
CCCCGCAGAGGAGGTGCGTGTCTGCGGTGGCGAGGCCAGAATAGCCGACTGGAGCGTGTCTTTGCGTTTTATAGGCGCACACGGGGCCGCCCATGTCCACGGCCTGGCTCGTAGGTGTGCTCGCTTTCCTTCCCCGCTCTCCTGCGGGGTCCCGATGGTGGCAAGAAGCCGAATTGTGGAGAATCAGGGTCTGCACCTGGCGGGCCAAGTCCCGTCCCCGGCCTTGAAGACCGCAGACTGCGTGTCGGGTTCAGAAAGCACCCCCTGCTCCCCCCACCCCATCAGATATTTTGGCTGGTTCAGGGAATCATCCTGAAGGAGATGCTCAGAGGTGCTGCCTTGGGAATGGGAACTGCAGCCGAGTCCCTGGAGGGCTTGTTGAAACATTTGGCCGGGCCCCACCCGGGAGTGTCTGTTGACTTCCCCAGGTCTGGGGCGGGGCCTGAGACTCTGCATGTCCAGCCCTCGCCCAGGGGATGCTGAGGCTGCAGGTCCAGGGACCACGTTTGGGTAGAAGCATTCTGAAACGCAGTTCCTGCACTTGGATCGCAGCAGTGTGGGCCCCTTGCCGCACGGGCGTGGCCTCCAGAAACCAGAGGCCGATCCCGCCACAGACAAGACCAAACAAACGCTGTGGCTGCTCCAGGGCAGAAAGTCGCCCTCACACCTTTCGTGAACTCGTGCTCAAGCAGTGATTAAATCCAAGCCCCATTTGCAGTGTCCACGACTGCTGAGGTCTCCGCTGGTGGAAGGGCGAGCGCGCAGGCCCTGGTGCCGCGTCCGTGTACCAACCGGAGCCATAGCAACCACTGAGAAAACCACTGCTGCCCTTTTGTTGATGCAGGACCAGGCTCCGGAGCAGTTGCCCAGTCCGGTCACAGCTTCTGGGGAGGGGCGGGCACATGGGTCGCCCAGGCCTGTGACGGCTCACTCTTCTTTCTTGTTTGCTGTCCTGTTCAGGGAGCCAGTGCTTACATTCTGAATTACCTAATGTACATCCTGTGGGCGCTGCTGTTCGCGTTTCTGGCCGTCTCCCTGGTACGAGTGTTCGCGCCTTACGCCTGCGGTTCTGGTATACCAGAGGTGAGTGGCGCCCCACTTCTCTAGGGCTCATGAGAGTAGCACATGCTTACGTTGCCCTTGGATGCCAAGCACAGTTCCAGGCCCTGGACAGCTATTCATTCATCTGGTCCTCGCGAGGAGCCTGTGAGGTAGGTACTCGTGCTCTTATGCTTCATTTGATGGGAAGTTGCGTAACTTGCCCGAGGTCACTAAGCATGTAAGCTGGGAGGCGAACGCAGCCGTCTGGCTCCAGCGTTTATGCTCTGTTGCTTCTTCGATGCTTAAGTTCTTTTTCAGTTTTTTCGGCCATGCCTGCGGCATGTGGAAATTCCAGGGCCAGGGATGGAACCCACATGACAGCAGTGACAACGCCAGATCCTTAACGTGCTGTGCCACCGGAGAACTCCTCAGAGGCTTCAATTCTTGTCTTTGCAAACCAGGCAGAACTCTTAAAACCTGTGGAGTCGGAGTTCATCAACACACACACAACTACGGCACTCGAGTAACTTGTAAGAGCGTCTGTGACGGAGTGTGTAAAGGACAACAGTGGGGAGTTCCCGTCGTGGCTCAGCGGGAACAAATCTGACTATCAATCATGAGGTTGCAGGCTTGATCCCTGCCCTTGCTCAGTGGGTTAAGGATCTGGCATTGCCATGAGCTGTGGTGTAGGTCGCAGACGTGGCTCGGATCCCGCGTTGCTGTGGCTCTGGCGTAGGCCGGTGGCTACAGCTCCAATTCGACCCCTAGCCTGGGAACCTCCATATGCCACGGGTGCGGCCCTAAAGAGCCAAAAAAAAAAAAAAAAAACAAAACACAGCAACAAAAAGGACAACGGAGGTTTGTTGCTCACAGAGTTTCCTGATGAGTAAACTCCCTGCCACGCTTTGTTCTTCTGGTGACAGAGTAAGAGCAAACCTTAAAAAACAAATTCCATGTTCAGTGCATGCACCGTGAGCGCACCCCTGTGAGTTTAGCGTCCTTACAGGTATTTTTCAGCACTTTCTTGTAACCAAGGGAAGTGACCTCATCGATCCCAAGCAACACCTGAGCCCAAACTTCAACCAAGGAGGGTCTGCTGGGTTAGAATTACTGTCTTTGAGCCAAAGCCCGAAAAGCCCAGACATGGAAACTTCTAGCCAGACGTGGTTTGCAAGGTTCTTAGGGGCTTGCCCTCATCAGTGCGCTTCCCGGCTCCTTCACGTTGGTGCCGCAGCGATGCCCATAGACAGCGGAGGTGCTGAGTTCAAAGACGTGCGCCGTCACGGCACTGATCACACTCTCTGGCCGCGCCGCCAGCGCTGCCGCCGGGCCCGGCAGTTCATGGAAAGGGCCGGGGGAATGAAAGGATTGTTGAAAGGAAAGCTTAGCATTGTGTTTATTCCAGGAAAAGATGACCAAAAAAAAAAAAGGCTTACTATGAATTTTGGATGATTTATATTAACGTGTTGCTGCAGGAGCCTCAAAACCAAGTTGCGGTACCATCCTTGTCCCTCAGCGTGGCCAGCTCTGCCCTCACGCACCGTCCGTGTTCCTAACAATCCCAGGGCGACACAGAAGTGCCTGATGAGAACCACAGTGCCTGGGGGGAAAGTGGGGTTGGGGGCACGGCACTCAGAAAAGTCACTGGTGACACGTGAAAAAGATGGGACCCTCTTAAAGTCAGGAGCAGAGGTTTACGCCTGTTCGGTGGTGAAGAAAGGGATCAACCACACTCTCGAGCCCTCGGGAGCTGGGGGGCTTCTGGGGTATGTGCCTGTGTGTGTTGCGTGTATCCCCGCCTGGCTCCAGCCACCGCTTCCGTTTCTGCCGTGTGCTTCTCCCGGATGAAATGATGCAGAAACAGACGCGAAATTGGCGTTATGCTCAAGTTCTCCCCTGACGGCATGAATCACGTTGGAACAAGCTTGTGTCCTCAAAACAAGTGTGACGGCAGAGGCAGACCTGACTGCATCTTAATTGGATATCGAAGACCCAAGGCACCCCGGACAGTGAAAACAGATTCCTGGGAGTTCCCTGGTGGCCTACTGGCTTAAGGCTCTGGTGTTGTCACTTCTGTGGCTCAGGTCACTGTTGTGGTGAGAGTTCTATCCCTGGCACCAGAACTTCTGCATGTTGCAGTTGCAGCCAAAACAACAACAACAGCAAACTGAAACCCAAAAGAACAGATTCTTGTTGGCATCTCTATTTCTGATTCCAGTGCCCAACAGTAGGCACTTTTGGGCTCAAGCCACCTTGCAAAGTAAGGAGATGGGAGTTCCCACTGTGGCTCAGCAGTTAATGAACCCAACTAGTATCCATAAGGATGTGAGTTCAATCCCTGGTTGCTCAGTGGGTTAAGCATCTGGCATTGCCCTGAGCTGTGGTGTAGGTCACAGACACGGCTCAGATCCAGCATTGCTGTGGCTGTGGTGTAGACCAGCAGCTGTAGCTCCAATTCGACCCCTAGCCTGGGAACCTCCATATGCCGAGGGTGTGGCCCTAAACAGATAGAAAAAAAAAAAGGAGATGGGAGCTCCCTGGTGGCACAGCAAGTTAAGGATTGTCACTGCAGTGTTTTGAATTGCTGCTGTGGTGTGGGTTTGATCCCTGGTCTGGAGACTTCAACATTCTATGGGCATGGCCAGAAATAAAAACAGAAAACAAATAAACAAAAAAAAAAAAAAACAGGAAAAAAATGAGATGGCCGGTGGGAAATTTAGAGCAACAATAAAACGTGTGGGAAGCAAGCCCATCTTCCCCTGCCAGGAACTAAAGATGCCTGACTCAGCCAGACAGGGAGGGTGCACTGTCTGTGAGGGGCTGGCTGCTCCTGGTTTTTGTCCAAGGCGGGCATCTTTATTCGTGCCAGTTCCCCTCAAAACGAGTAAAATGGCGAGCTGAGCATTGCTTCCTCTGTGACAAAGCGCAGGGAACACGCTGTGGCTGAAACTCAAGAAAGCGGTATCAAGGGAGTTCCTGCTGTGGCGCAGTGGGTTAAGAACCTGACTGTAGTCGCTCTGGTCACTGTGGAGGTGCAGCTTTGACCCCTGGCCTGGCACAGTGGGGTAAGGGATCCAGCGTTGCTGCAGCTGGGATTCAATCCACTTAAAAAAAAAAAAAAAAAAGCCACTTAAAAAAAAAAAAAAAAGCGGTATCAAGTGAAAAAAGAAAGTTGCGGAAGAATATATAAAGTGTGATTCTGTTTATATAGAGTCCCTAAAACAACCAAAATGAAACAAGCATCTGTTCAGCGATACACGTAAATGCGAAAGCTATAAAGAAAGGCAAGGAAATGATTGGAGGCAGGGAGGAGGGAGATTCTATCGAGGAAGCAGACACAGGGCTTTCCGAGGTACCTGCTCTTCTGTGTTGAACTTGATCTTGGGGACGTGGGTGCTTGTTTTATCAGTATGCTCTCAGCCGTGTATAATACGTAACAGATTCATTTCTCTATTTATAAAAGAGTTCACAGTAATCGTTTCAAATATAAGGAACCCAATGGAGGTTTTATAATTAGGTTTTGGTTATTATGACTCGGCAGTAGCAAATTTTTCACTGTTATTATAGTAGAGCTTGAAATTCCTAACCTAAGGGTGCAATACCTTTCCCGGTTCTTGGAGGAAAGAGTAAAAAGCAAATGCAAATAAAGTAGTTTCTGGATGAAAAGAACTTTCTTCCAGGCAAGACCTAGCTAAAACCATGCAAACCAGTGGCACCCAGTTTGAGATACAGGCCTGTTCTTCATTCCAGCAAAGATTCTCAGAAGCTCTTTAGAAAGTCACTTCTGGTCGTTTGAGGTGATGGGCTGTGAGCTGCTCCGTGGCGTGGGTGCAGTGTCGGAACAAACTTTGAATGCAGTGTACTTCCGTCCAGTTTAAAAATTACAGCGTTTTCCTCCGAAACATTTTGATTACTCGGGTTGAAAATTCCTTCGGAAACATTTTTTTTTTTTTTTTGTCTTTTTGTCTTTTTCTAGGGCTGCAGCTGAGGCATATGGAGGTTCCTAGGCTAGGGATCGAATTGGAGCTGCAGCTGCTGGCCTACACCACAGCCACAGCAACACCAGATCCAAGCTGTGTCTGTGACCTACAGCACAGCTCACGGCAATGCTGGATCCTTAAGCCACTGAGCGAGGCCAGGGATCGAACCCGCAACCTCATGGTTCCTAGTCGGATTTATTAAACCACTGAGCCACAACGAGAACTCCCTTTTGGAAACATTTTTTAAATGCCAATTTAGGGACCTTTTTTTCCCCCCTGCGTAATAGATGTTCCCGGATGAGCTCTGGAAAGCATACTGAGAAGTGCTCACCCGTTCTTGGGCTTCAGGATCTAGAGCGAACCGGGCAAGGATGACCCTCTGTCTACTGCTCTCTGCCTCATTCGTAGAATCATGACTGACTATAGTGTGATGTCTTTGGAAGAAATCACATCCTTCTAGAACGTACTTTGAGTTGCTGTTTCAGTCCTCCACGACGTGAATTCTCTCGCAGATCTTTCTTTGCCAGAGAGGCTTTAAAGTTACCACCACTGAGTCACAGACGTGCTGCGATGCATCTCCTTAAAGCCCTGCTTGATCAGTCTCTCTTAATTCAAATTAAAGCAAGTGATTGGATTTTTGGCATCTGCTGGGAATGAATTTGCTTTCTTGAGTCTCTAATTTGATCATGACAATTTTATAAAGTCATTTGAGCGAATTACGAAATACCTATTACATTGTTCCATTCACCACATGTCATGGCTGGCAAAGGCTCAGGTAATTTAGATGCTTGTAATTTTCCAAATGGCATTACGCTCTTAAACCGTACCCTTGGGTCCAAATCCGCATTAACTAACTGACAAAAAATTAGAGATAATTTTATTCTAGGCGACACAAAAGGGCAGGATTGTGGCAGGCCTGATAAAACATCCGTTAAATAAAGGGATCTGAGATCCCCAGAGCACAGGTTCAGATGGGCCCACGACCGACCGCTAGTCGAAAGACCAGTTTGACCACTGCTACTTTGTCTGCCTTTGGCTAAAAGCTAGTTCACGGAATAGCATAGGAGCTGAGTGTTTTGGAAAAGGATGCCTCTATGCTTACTCGCTCTCGGTGGTTCTCCTTCAATTAAGAAATATCTCGGAGTTCCTGTCGGGGCGCAGCGGAAACGAATTCATTTCGGAGCCATGACGTTGCGGGTTCAATCCCCGGCCTCGCTCAGTGGGTGAAGGATCTGGCGTGGCTGTGGTGTAGGCCAGCAGCTACTGCTCCGATTCGACCCCTAGCCTGGGAAGCTCCATATGCCATGGGTGCGGCCCTAAAAAGCCAAAAAAAAAAAAAAAAAGAAGAAGAAAGAAAAACATCTCCATCAGTAATTCCTGAGATGAAAACGGTCCATTCGCATGCTTGTAAAATTTCCGGGGTTAGTTGATTTCATGACCCTTTCCAAGTCATCATAGGTGACATGGTGCTGAAGAGTGAGTGTTTCAGGACTGCCTCTGAAACATTGAGAAGCTGGAAATGCCCGCGCTGCCTTCTCGGGACTGGAGCAGCGCCTCCCCCCGGGACTGCGTTTAGAATCCCCTGGGGAGGCTGTCCGCCTCAGACCAGTTACCTCCATCGTGAGGTGTGGGGAGAGCCTGCCCTCACTGGTTTCGAATTCCCCGGGTGATTCCACTGCAGGGGTCAAGAAGGAAGCTCCTGGAGAAACCCATTTCTTGGCAGAGCAGTGCCCACGAGGAGGCGCCTTGAAGCCGTGTAAATTGTCCTGACCTTGGCCAGAGCTGAGATCGTCCCCTTAGGTGTCACACGATGGGACAACACACGCTGACCACGGATGTCATTGGCTGGCTCGCTTCGTGCTGATGAATCACTACAGGCTTGTAAATTGCTAGCTCCGCGGTGAACATTGACTCCATTTCAGGCCGTGGTGGGAGGGGTTGAAGGTAAAGCATCATTCACCCATGGGTGCTGCTTCTCTGTAAGAACCCTGTTTTGGGGGAAGAGGACTCCGGTGCATCAAGCTGATCCCTGAAATTGCCCCCCAGTTGAAGCCTAAGCGAGTTACGGAAACTCCCCTGCACCTTTAGGAAGAAAGCCCTCGTTTGGCATTTACAAAACCCAGCAGGTCTCAAGGTGGAGCGCCGGTCAGCTCTGCCTGTAATCAGGAGTGCTTCTCAGGACGAGAGGGCCGGAGTCAGTGCGAGGGCAGAGGCCGTCACGGACTCAAATGTCGAGAATCTTCATTCTCCAATATTGTATCAAGAATATTTTCAAATGTAGAGAAAACTTGAAGGAATTGGACAGTAAACACCCACATCCCCTCACCTGCAGTAGAGGTTGGCGCATTTTTCCGATCAAGGGCAGAGAGTCAGTGTTGTAGGCTTTGTTAGTCAAGAGGCACGATGGGAGTTCCTGTCGTGGCGCATTGGCAACAAATCCGACTAGGAGCCATGAGGTTGCAGGTTCGATCCCTGGCCTTGCTCCGTGGGTTAAGGATCCAGCGTTGTCATGAGCTGTGGTATAGGTCGCAGATGCAGCTCGGGTCTGGTGTCGCTGTGGCTGTGAGGTAGGCTGGCAGCTGTAGCTCTCATTTGACCCTTAGCCTGGGAACCTCCATATGCCACAGATGTGCCCCTTAAAAGCAAAAAAAAAAAAAAAACACAATGGAGCAACTATTCTGACCCAAAAGCCTAGGAGACTTGTTTACATATTACATTTAAAAACATTAAAAGCCCTTTTAGCTCATGGGTCATTAAAAAAAAATAGGCAGTGGGCTGGATTTGGCCCCCAGGCTGTAGTTTCCTGACCCGGATCTAAAGTTCAATTGATATTTTGTTCTCTTTGCTTGGTCACATCTGTTTCTTTATCTAGGCCGTCTTTGAGTAGTCAAATATTAACAGTTAAAATCAATAGGTAGTAGTTCCCGTAGTGGCTCAGCGGAAATGAATCTGATTAGTATCCACGAGGATGCAGGTTTGATATCTGGCCTCGCTTAGTGGGTTCAGAATCCGGTGTTGCCATGAGCTGTGGTGTACGTCACAGACTTGGCTCGACTCCTGGGTGGCTGTGGCTGTGCTGTAGGCCAGCAGGTGCAGCTCCAATTCGACCCCTAGCCTGGGAACCTCCACAGGCCGTGGGTGTGGCCCTAAAAAGACCAAAAATAAATAAAATCAATAGGTACATGTGTCTCTTCAACACAACAGAGAGTACAGCATACGTAACACAAAACGCCATCAATAAGAAGAGACTGGTAGTTACTCTGTTCTCTTTAGGCGCTTTCATTACTCTACCAATTTCTTTTTTTTTTTTAGGGCCGCACCTGCGGCATATGGAAGTTCCCAGGCTAGGGGTCGAATGGGGCTGCACGTGCCAGCCTACGCCACAGCCCCGGCAACTCGAGACCCAAGCCATGTCTGGAACCTACACCTCAATTCATGGCAATGCCGGATCCTGAACCCACTGAGCGAGGACAGGATTCGAACCCGTATCCTCATGGATGCTCGTTGGGTTCTTAACCTGCCGAGCCACAGCAGCCATTCCACTCTACTCATTCTTAAGATTTACTTTGCGTTGAATTGTGTAGGGTTTCCATTAACGTCACATAAAATTGTGTGTTAATATAAATTCTGCGAATATAGAATTCTAGCTTAATTTAACCACCAGAGCAGCCGCTCCGGCAAATGACCTAGCACATCTCACCTCGAAAGCTGCCTCTCTCTCCCTAGCTGGGCCCCGAAGCCGCTGACTCCACCTCCTCCATCCTCGTTTTCAGATCAAAACCATCTTGAGCGGCTTCATCATCAGGGGCTACTTGGGGAAGTGGACCCTGCTGATCAAGACTGTCACCCTGGTGCTGGTGGTGTCCTCGGGCCTGAGCCTCGGCAAAGAGGGGCCGCTGGTGCACGTGGCCTGCTGCTGTGGCAACTTCTTCAGCAGCCTTTTCTCCAAGTACAGCAAGAATGAGGGCAAGAGGCGCGAGGTGAGCAGCGCGGTTTCCGTCTGCTGTCGAGCCCCACCCCTGCCCCATCTTTCCTGCCCCTGCTGGTTTTCCTGAAGGGTCTCGGGCTGACGGGGAGCTCTTTGCCTTGCAGGTGCTGTCGGCTGCGGCTGCTGCCGGGGTGTCGGTCGCCTTTGGTGCCCCGATCGGGGGTGTGCTTTTCAGTCTGGAAGAGGTGGGTGTGGACAGCGGAGGGGCCTCGTGGGGCGGAGGGGCACGTGGGTGGTCGGCCCAGCCGGAGGCTCCATCTCCTTAGAGGACGAGATTCAACCTACTCCACAGCTCACAGCAACACCGGATTCTTAACCCCCTGAGCGAGGCCAGGCATCGAACCCGCAACCTCATGGTCCCTAGTCGGATTTGTTAGCCACTGTGCCACGACGGGAACTCCCCCTGCCCCAGTCATTTAAAAATGTAAAAACCATTCATAACGCATGCCGTCCGGGTGCACTTGCTGGGCCAGGCCTTTCATGCCATGGTCTGTTCTGTGGGCTGGAGAATCCAGTCAGAAGTGTCTTTGCTTTTAGGAGGGCCTCTGTGCCATAAACAGGACTGTGAGGAGGTATTTTCATTTCGCTCCAAAAAAGTCGCTCAGATGCACCTCGGCCAGTATCCATTGCGGTTTGAGACATGGTTAGAGCCCTTTAAATACCGTTGTCAGTGCATCTTGGCCCTAATGAAATCTGGATCGAGGGCGGGGGTACCGTCCACCTTTGGTCTTGAATGTGACTTTCACGGCCGGCACCCGCGGGTGGCTGCTGGTCCGTAGGCCTGGGGCGCTGGGCCGCTCTTCCAGTCTCTGATGTCCCCCCCGTCTGTCTGTCTGTCTGTCTGTCTGTCTGTCGCAGGTCAGTTACTACTTTCCCTTGAAGACCTTGTGGCGGTCCTTCTTCGCAGCCCTGGTGGCAGCCTTCACGCTGCGGTCCATCAACCCCTTCGGGAACAGCCGCCTGGTGCTCTTCTATGTGGAGTATCACACGCCCTGGTACATGGCCGAGCTCTTCCCCTTCATCCTGCTCGGGGTCTTCGGGGGCCTGTGGGGGACCCTCTTCATCCGCTGCAACATCGCCTGGTGCAGGAGGCGTAAAACCACCAGGCTGGGCAAGTACCCGGTGCTGGAGGTCATCGCCGTGACCGCCATCACCGCCATCGTCGCCTACCCCAACCCCTACACGCGCCGCAGCACAAGCGAGCTCATTTCCGAGCTCTTCAACGACTGCGGGGCCCTCGAGTCCTCGCAGCTCTGCGACTACATCAACGACCCCAACATGACGCGGCCCGTGGACGACATCCCCGACCGGCCGGCCGGGGTCGGGGTTTACACGGCCATGTGGCAGCTGGCGCTGGCGCTCATCTTCAAGATCGTCATCACCATATTTACCTTCGGCATGAAGGTGAGTGGAGGCGAGGCCCGACCCAGGCCTGGGCGGGGGGCACCTGCTGTCCTTCTGGGCCGAGACCCCCGTTCCCCAAGGGAAGGTGGGGACGGGAGCCACAGGGGTGCTGGTGTTGCCGAGCCCTTGGCTTGCCTCTAACCAGCAAGCAGCGACGCCTTGGAGTGAACAGCAAGCCCGTGGCGTAAAAGTGGTAACCCCGTTTTTTCTTGCCCTTTTTTTTTTTTTTTTTTTTTTTTTGGGTCTCACCTGTGGCATATGCAAGTTCCCAGGTTAGGGCTCCAATCGGAGCTGTAGCTACCGGCCTACACCACAGCCACAGCCACACGGGATCTGAGCTGTGTCTGTGACCTACACCACAGCTCACGGCCACACCGGAGCCGTAACCCACTGAGCGAGGCCAGGGATCGAACCCGAGACCTCACGGATACTTGCTGGATTCATTTCTGCCGCGCCACGACGGGAACTCCGAACCCCGTTTTCCAAGCAAAGAGGCTAAGGCTCGGAGTACATCCTTCACCTGGAGACGTGTACAGCTGGGTGAACTTTCACAAAACCCACGTGTGTACCAGCACCCAGGCCCAGGAGTAGGACGCTGGGAACCCTCCAGAGCCCCGTAGTGTTCTGTTCCTGTTGCTTTTGTGGTATTTTCATGAATTATTTCTTGTAGAAAAGTCTAAGAGGAGTTCCCTTGTGGTGCAGTGAGTTAAGGATCTGGTGTGGTCCCCACTACGGCACAGGTTGCTGTTGTGGCGCAGATTCCATCCCTGGCGCGGGAGCCTCCGCATGCTGTGGATGCGGCCATGAAAAGAGTCCGAGAAGCTGTGTATTTGAATGTAATGGCCAGGCACAAACCTGAATTTTTGATTTAAGAACAAGGAAGGGTGGGCTTTTATTAAGCAGCTGACTGCCTCTGATCCATCGTCTCGTAGCAAAGGGATTTATTTTCGTGTCTGAGGAAGACAACCGGCCGCATCTCCTGGTGCCTGCCGGGAGAGGTCTGCTTTGAAGTTGCAGGGGATGAAATGACTGGGGGATGAGGGGAGCTCGCAGCGGAATGAATTCCTTAGGCATGTCGCAGGCTCTGCACATCACACCGAGGAGTCAAACTCGAGTTTGGTTCAGTACCCGCTTTAGGAGCTCCTGTCGTAGCTCAGCGGGTTAAGAACCCACCTAGGATCCCTGAGGATGAGGGTTCTGTCCCTGGCCTTGCTCAGTGGGTTGAGGACCCGGCATTGCTGCAAGTTGCCGCCTAGGTTGGATGCAGACTCGGCTCAGATCTGGCGTTGCTGTGGTGCAGGCCGGCAGCTGCAGCTCCGATTGGACCCCTAGCCTGGGAACCTCCATATGCCACAGGTTTGGCTCGCAAAAGCAAAAAAAAAAAAAAAAGATCCTCTTTCGTTCTCAGGTGGATGACAGTCTCGGCACCGGGGGGCATAAATGCAGCTGCCGGTCAGGATCCGTGGTCACCTGCGGTGAACAGAGGCGTGTTCTGTAGCACATGTCTGATCACTAGAGAAGTGAAAAGGCGTTTTCACACAGCAAAGTGCAAAACACGCTCTTAGCAAGTTTACATCGTCTGTTTCTTTGCTGCCTCTAACCTGGCCTGAAGACACTCAGAATACTTTTCGGAAAGTGGACTTTGTCAGGAAGAGGGACCCGCCCGCCCTCTCTGTGACCGGCGCTTGGCCGCTGTATATTCAGGAGGCTAGTAATCCTGCGAGGAGCTTTCGGGAAGATGCAGGGCAGCTGCACTGGGGCTTCTCAGCCTCTTTCTTTGACCTGGGAACAGTCGAAGGCCCTGCTTTTCCATTTTCGTGCTGCGGCTCGGCCTTTAATTTGAAAAGCTAATCTGAATGATGCGCAAGGGGAGAGCGAAAGCGGCGCGTATCTCAAGTGACAGATGGGCACTTTGAATGTTAGTTGCAGCGGGGCTTATCATTCTTTAATCCCCAGCAGGCAAACCAGGCCAGCTCTTGAGGGCGAGGAAATGAAAGCGTAAAATCGCGTTTCCTCCAAGTGACAGTAGCTCCCACCAAGCAGGTGAAGTGCCTTGTCGGGGTTTCCCGGTTGACTCGCGTGGCGGCGTTGCCCTCCTTGGAAGACGGAAGCCAGACGCGGGCTTGTCGAGGGGGGCGCTTGTCTCTCGGGGGCGGGGCGCCTCCCCTCATGCCTCGCCCCCTGCGCTCCCCGCAGATCCCGTCCGGCCTCTTCATCCCCAGCATGGCCGTGGGGGCCATGGCGGGCAGGATGGTGGGCATCGGCGTGGAGCAGCTGGCGTACCATCACCACGACTGGATCATCTTCAGGAACTGGTGCCGGCCCGGAGCAGACTGCGTCACCCCAGGGCTCTATGCCATGGTGGGGGCGGCCGCCTGCCTAGGTACAGCCGAAGAGGGGGTGGACGGGGTTGGGGCGGGGGGGCAAGGAAAGGGAAGGTGGACCGATGCAGAGGCTGGTGTGGTGTGGAGGGCTGGCCAGAGGGAGGTATTTGCACTCTCGGGAGAGGCAGGGTTGTGCTGCTGTCACAAGGAAACCCCTCCAGTTCAGTGGCCTAATGCACCGAGGCTCGTGTCTTGCTCACGTAGGCAGCTGACGCCCCGCGTTCGTGGATTCCATTTGAGGAGCCCGCCTACTTGCTAAAACCGGTCTGTAACCCCCAAGCAATACTTGGGGTGCTGTGCGGTCATTCTCGGGACGCCTGCAGTGTGGTGGAAAACTGGAGTGTGTCCCACACACGTGTTCCCAGCCGAGGTGGATGGCGGCAAAGGCCCACCTTCTCGTTTCGGCTCCTGGACTGTACATAGGTGTCCGTTTGCTGGCCTCTTGAGGACTGGGTGTTTTTTTGTGTGTGTGTGTATGCTTTTTGTGAATGATTTTGCCGTTCACAGCAGCCCCCAAGTGCAAGGCTGCCGTGTTGTCTTGTGTTCCTAAGCACAGGAAGGGTGGGATGTGCCTTCCGGAGAAAATAAGTGTGTTCGAGAAGCTTCCTTCCAGCCCAGGTGTGAGTGCTGCTGGCTGTGAGGGCAGTGTTATTGAGTCAGCTATGGTTATCAAATAAATAAGGTGTCTTGAAACACAAACACACATAAAAGAAGGTTTTGTGTTGATTGGTTGACAAAAATGTGTCCAGAGGCTCGGAGAAACCTAACTCTCTGCCCTAGGGCAGTGATCCAGTATTGGCTAATTTATTGTTTGTGGTGACTTTATAGATTGTAACTACCTCGAATAATGAGAGTCAGCGTGTGTGTGTGTGTGTGTGTGTGTGTGTGTGGTGTGTGTGTGTGTGTGTGTAATGTGAGTAGCAGAGGGCATTTCTCTGTTCAGGCATCCAGGGACCCAGGCGGATGGATGGGGTTTCTGGCATCCTGCTGCCGTACTGTCTAGAATAGTGATTTTCACCTGGGGGCTGTTGGTGGCAATGGAGGAGACATTTTTGATTGTCCCACTAGGGGGTGGGGGTGCTACTCACATGTAGTGGGTGGGGGACAGGGTTGCTGCTCAGCATCCTGTTGGATCCAACACTAGATTGTACGGGACAACCTCCCCCCCCCGCCCCAATAAAAAATGATCCAGCTCCAAATGTTCCCCATGCTGGGCTCCAGATACCCTGGTTTCAGCTCACTGGAAGGTGGGGAGTTGGGATGGAGTCTTCTTTTGAAAACCAAGGGGCGCAGGAGTGGTCCAGGCCCGTCACCTGTCTCTGGCCCCTAAAAATCGCTCCCATTTTCCAGCCAGTGGGGTTCCGGAAGAGAGCCGCCCTTGCTGAGTTCGAAACCCGCAGAGCCCACCTGGGATCCACTCGACATGCTCTCGAGGCCGTGGACTTGAGCCCCGCCCCTTCCTCGCCCTCTCCTCTTGCAGGTGGAGTTACCAGGATGACGGTGTCGTTGGTGGTTATCATGTTTGAGCTGACGGGTGGCCTGGAGTACATCGTGCCTCTGATGGCGGCGGCCGTGACCAGCAAGTGGGTGGCCGATGCCTTTGGGAAGGAAGGCATCTACGAGGCCCACATCCACTTAAACGGGTACCCGTTCCTGGACGTGAAGGACGAGTTCACCCACCGCACGCTGGCCACCGACGTCATGCGGCCCCGGCGCGGGGAGCCGCCGCTGTCGGTGCTCACGCAGGACAGCATGACCGTCGAGGACGTGGAGACGCTCATCAAGGAGACTGACTACAACGGCTTCCCCGTCGTCGTCTCCAGGGACTCGGAGCGCCTCATCGGCTTCGCCCAGAGGAGGGAGCTGATTCTGGCAATAAGTGAGTGAAGCTGGGAAGGCTCTCCTTTCCCTGGGAGCCGAGCGCGTGGCCCTGGGTGTGCCCCCAAATTCTCGCAGAGCCTAGAGGGAATGGGGAGGGTCGGGGGGCCTCACGCCAGGGCCTCTGATGTTTTTTTCATGCTGGATCGTATCACCGCTGGGATCTGGCCGTCATGCAGTGTCTGAGCCTGTAGGTCTGGGCTGGGACCTGAGCCTCTGCATTGCTCCCAAGCAATTGTCCCCAGGTCACACTGTGAGGAACAGGGTCTTGGGAGAGGCATTCTTGGCTGGAAAATGACCACCGTGTTGCAAGCAGCCCCCTGGACCCCGACTGCTGGGAGGCAAGCTGCCGCCTTTTTTTTTTTTTTTTTTTTTCGTGGTACCTGTGCCATGCGGAAGTTCCCTGACCTGGGATGGAACCTGCAGCACAGTTGTGACCCAAGCCACAGTAGGGACAGTGCTGGATTCTTAACCCACTGAGACCCTAGGGAACTCCTGCTGCCTTCTCTTAGGGCCTTGTGGGGTGATGCTGAGTGGGAAAGATGGGAGAGCCTGGGCCGGCCTGGCCACCTGGGTGCAGAGACAGACTTCCAGGCAGGCCGATGGACTCAGATGCCCCCCGGGCACTGCGCAAGCCCAGCGCTTCACTTCGTGACGTTATGTCTGGTTCTGTCAGTTCGAGGCCCACGTGGGTCAAGCCGGTTCCTTGGGGTGCTTTTCTTCCTCGTGTGCTAACAGGGTCAGCTGGGCTGAGGGGCAGGCTGCTGAGTTGGGAGACGAGAGGTGGGTAAGGCTCAGGTGAGCGGTCCCAGGGACAGGCGGCTCAGAGACGCAGGCCTGCGGCCCGTCAGCCCGGGGATGACCGGCTTGGCAGGGGAGTGGGAGGTCAGAGGATTCCTAAGACGGAGGCCCAAGCAGGATGGAGCATTGAGCCTCAGGGGGCTCCTTTCCGGTGGTCCTTCGTGATGCGGCAGGGCAGGGAGCCACAGAGCGCATCCGGGGCGAGTGGTAACACAGATGCCCTCCCGCGCAGCAGCCCTGCCTCTCACGGTGGGCCGGGGCCCGTGACATGGCACAGCTGTGCCCTGGGTGACAGTGCCGCATGTCCCGTCTTCCAGAGCGTTTGTGAAGTTTGCGGGGGGATTGCGGGGAGGCGGCGTGGGGCTGCGTGGCAGAGCCTTCGCCGATCCCTGCCCTTTGTTAAGTGGTTCTAAGGCTCTCCCTTTGGATTTCTGAAACTTCTTTGAGGTGTTAAATAGCCTTTAAAATATTTTTAAAGTATCGTCATCAAAGGCTTTATAACAACAATAAGTTTAAATGCGCTGCAGCCTCTATTTTTTGCCTGTTGCCCCAACATATTTATCTTCTCCAAAGCAGCCGTCGATTTTATGTTTTAGACACGAAAGCACATTTGTGCTTAAGTGCCCCGTGGTTCTTCTCTTTATTATAGGTCCCATCGCTTAACAGATAGGTGCCTTTAGGCATAACTCTTGCCTTAGAAATAACGAGATTTTTTTTTTTTTTTAAAGCTGCGTAGTGGGGTTGGGCTTGTTTGAAATTAATGTAATCAGCAGCTTTTAAAAAATGTATTCAACCCCTAAAATCTTTTAAGCCAAGGTTGAAATTTCAAAACTCGAGTAATAAATGTCACGGAATCCATTACCTATTGTGTAGCTGCAGGCACACCTGCTAAGAGACAGCTTACTCATTTTGCTGAAACCCATTACTGTAATCAAGTGGGAAGCAGTAATTGCCATCAACCGGTAAGAGAAGAAATGTAAGCTTGCCAACCGAGCGCGCTCCTCGAAGCTATGTTTGGAATGTCTGAAGAGGCAACACGCGGCGTAAATAATACCTGTGCGCTTTCAATCAGACCGATAATAGTATAGAAGCTGCCTCTGACGTGGTTCGAGGGAAGGCCGGGCGCCTTCTGCTGGAGCCCTCAGAGAAGCCGTCCTCCTGCTCCGTGGCTCAGACGAGAGTCCTGTGCTCTGGTGGAGAAATTCGCGACCTGTATTTGCGGAACGAGCTGCCCTTTCAGGAATATGGAAATCAGACCATAGCACTTGAGCTAATGATGTGGCGCCCGTCCCATGTTCGAGGGCATCAGGAGCAGAGGTGTTTGACAGGTCCAGGATAAGAGAGGAATACCAAATGAGGCAAATAAGGATTTTTACTTCTCACAGGTCATCCTTAAAATGGTATCAGTTGCTCCCATGACGCTGAAAAGGTGTTACTTTCGCTCTGTCTCTGGAAGGCCGGCCCATGGCTGTTGTCTTTGTCGGCGAACATTCAGTCTCAGCATCTAGGCAACGTGGCCCTCCTCCCCCATCCCGGACTCGCACGTGGGGCCCTACGTGGCCCTTCCTCGCATTCCCGGGAGATGGGACGTTACCTCTTGGGATTCTTGGCAAGTATGAGGCCCTTTCTGCACTCGGCAGGCCCAGGCTCTCGCAGGCTTGCGTTCTGCAATTAGGTGGGGACGGATGCAGAGCGGACTCAGCGGGAAGCCGCAGAGATGATTAAAGGGATGGAAAGTTAGAGTTGCAGGCAAGAGTGAAGGGAGCTCTTGTTTTTTACGTCTGCTAGATGATTTAATGATGACTCTCCAGCAGGCGAAAGAGGCTTACTTGCAGAAAGGGGTCTCCGTCCGGGCTTGAATGAGCTGATACGTGTCAGATCTGATGGGTGGGCTCTTGAGGGGTAAAGAGTCTTCTTCCTGGGAGAGCAGTTAATATTGGCATAGGCCGTGGAGGACAGTGGTGTCATCTGTTTGTTTCTGCAGGGGATTAATTAGAACATCCGTGCAGGGGGACTTCTGTGCCTTCGTCAGCTATAACTTGTCATCAAGTCATCCACCTTTTCTTCTAAATTGTTCTTTTAAAAATCACATCACCTTTGTACTGATCACCTTGATAGTTGCTTTCGCTTTTCCTTTTTTTTCTTTTCCTGCTTTTTGAGGGCTGCACCTGTGGCATCTGGAAGTTCTCAGGCTAGGGGTCGAATCGGAGCTGTACTGCGGGCCTACACCATAGCCACCACAACACCAGGTCCAAGCTATATCTGCAACCTACACGACATCCTGTGGCAACGGTGGATCCTTAGCGCACTGAGCAGGACCAGGGATCGAACCTGCGTCCTCATGGATCCTAGGTGGGTTCGCTACCGCTGAGTCATGATGGGAACTCCCCAGTTTTCCATTTTAACCTTTCTTGTCAAGTACCTCTGTTTTAGGGAAGCATTTTTAATGAACAGGATGGTAGAGTATTACCTCCCTAAAAACCTGATTCGAGTTTCTCAACCTGAACACCATTGACATTGAGGCCGGATCATTCTTTGTCCAGAGGGGCTGTCCTGTGCACTGTAGGCTTGTCCCTGGTCCCTACCCATTAGGTGCCAGTAGCAACCCCATCCCGAGAACCGTCGCTCTAAAACCATTGTAATAACTTACTGGATATGTGATAATTTCCGGTCTTTTAAAATTTCCTGGCCTATCTTAGTTTGCGAAATTCCCTTGATCAACACTTCCCAAATCACCCTTTCTGCACCCGGCATCAGGCTCATTGCTGTTAGCGTGTGGAATGTCAAGTTGAAGGACCTTGGCAGGTGCTCATAAAACATACATCATTTTTCAGGAGTTGCAGCCAGCGAGAGTAGTTCTGGAAGAACACAACAGCAAGCCTCCTGTACCAGCAAGAATTTTGAAAACAGTGTAACCAAACACGACCTTTATTGCATTTCGTAAAGTAAAAGTAATACTGCTCAGAGTTTCTGCTGTGGCACAATGGGTTAAGAATCTGACTGCAGTGGCTCCGGTTGCTGCAGAGATGTGGGCTTGATCCTGGCCCAGTGCATTGGAATAAGGATCCAGCATTGCCCCACCTGTGGCGTAGGTCACAGCTGCAGCTCGGATTCGGTCCCTGGCCCGGGAACCTCTATATGCTGCTGGGGCCACCACCACAAAAAAAAAAAAAAAAAAAAAAAAAAGTAATACATAATCATAGAATGTTGGGGAAATCAGAAGCAAAAGGGAAAATAAAAAAGGTACCCACATTCACACTGTCAACACTGTAGAAAACCCCGATTAACACGTAGTGCCTTTTCTTCTTGTCTTTAAGGCCTTTTACACGTAGTCACTGGGACATCTTTCTTGTTCGCTTTTTTAGGGCCATACCTGCAGCATATGGATGTTCCCAGGCTTGGGGTCAAATCAGAGCTATACCACAGCCACGCCGGATCCTTAACCCACTGAGCGAGGCCAGGGATCAAACCTGCGTCCTCATGGACACTAGTCAGATTCATTTCTACTGACCCGTGACGGGAGCTCCTCGCTTCTTTTCTAACACAGGCTCTCATGAGTCCCTGGGGTCTGGGCGCCTGTACTGTGGATGTAGCCTTTAGCTCTGGATCGTGCTCTGGGTGAGGTGTCGGCTCACCCTTTCACACAGGAAGCGTTTCTGTCATGTAGCCCCCACAATGCACTGTGCTGTCCTGGGGGCACAGGGCTGGCAGCAGCCAGTGCCTGCCCTCTGTGAATGTACACGCTGGGATTGTCGCAGGCATTTTGGTGACTGATGAGTTCTTGTCCCAGCTGGGAGTAGATGCTTCACCCTGGTAGAGAGATGCGAAGAGCTTCCTTGCTGGTTCTTCCGTTCCCCAGCTTTTGGTCTGTATGTAGCACTTGCATCTGCAAAGTCCTAGGCTTTAGGATGGGTCTTTCTTTTTCTAAAATTTTTTTTTATAATTCATTGAATTTTATTATGTGTATAGTTGTGCAGCCGTCGTCCCAGCCTAAGTTTAGAGCGTCTCTAATAGCGCTTCAAAGTTGCCGCTCTTGGGGTAGCAAGGGGTTTCTGGCTCTGACTCCAGCTGATGCTAGGACAGCGGCTGGCTCGGGGCTCTCCTGCCCCAGGGGCTCTGTTCCCCAAGGCCGTCACAGCCACGTACCCCGATGTTCAGTAGACCCTCTCATTCGTTCACTCGTTGATGGATTGACACAGGCGTGCATTTGGCAGATACCTGTTTTGTGTGTCTGCCTTGTTCTGTGCATTGTCCCGGCACTGGGAACACACTGCTGAGTGAGAGTTCACAGAGCTACGTGCCGTTAGAATCAGGGCTTCTGACCCCATCACTAGATGCAGAGGAGGTGGAAGCTTGGGATTTATTTCTGCAAGTGAATCAGCAGTTGGCCAAGTTGTATTTGGTTTCATCAGGGCTTCAGCGCGTCCATGTCATCAGTGCTTGATTGGGGCTTGTGGCTTGACCTGATCCTGATGTTCAGCTGGATCATTGAAATAGATGGGATCCCTGTCACGTGGGACTTTTTTGAGAATCCGCTGGTCCATGGACATGAGCGGTAACTGCGCGGTGACTGTGTTCGGTGCTTCAGGACAGAACCATCTCGATTTAGGAGAGAAGCACACAGTGTGTCTCGTGCAGCATCTGCATCTGCAAACATGTTGCGCATCAGTGTCATCTGGTATTTGAGGCCGAGTCTTACTCCATTTGATGTAACTCGATTGAACCTGACCCACATACTGTGCAGGCATTTGCCCGGCGGGCCCTCTGTTCCCCTTTTAAACAGAGACCCCTTTTCAAACTCAGTCTGACCCCGAATGCTGCCAGTTTTCCATTAGAGGACTCTGTTGCAATAAATGGCCTTCGAGCCAACAGTTAGAATTTTATTTTTCAAAGAACAATATAGGTGAATAGTCGTCTTTGAGAAGGCAAAAAAAAAAAAAAAAGTATTATAGAAACCAGGATCCGTTTTAAGGCAAGCCTTGCTTGTACATTTTCCCTAACCTTTTCCCATGAACCAAAAGAAAGATTAAAATTCCAACAGAAGGAAAATCGCCTTGGAGAAATATCTTGAGACCGATGGATTTATTTCATGTGTGACTTAAAATAGCCTGGGTTTCTAGTGCGGCATAAAGCTGTATTTCTAATGAGTTCCTGTTACCCTACTTTTCTTCAGCTTTCGTTCACGTGGGCTTGCCTGCAGATAGAAAGCGGCTAATTGTTCCCATAACAGTTTTACTATCTTTCTTTGAGAAATCCACAAAATGGCCCATTTTTAAGAGAGGCCGTCCAAGGGGTAGGAGGGGGGAAATGCAGCTTTCCTAGGGTTGTTTCTTTGCTCCCAAGGGTCATATTTGGGATTGGGCTGCATTTCTGGGCTGTGAGCCTGGGATGGTCCTGTGGCTTGCTTGTTCCTCTCAGGATGCAGAATGTCATTTGTGGGCCAGTTGTAAGTTAGCTTGTGAAACAAACCAAAAAAAGCAGCAATGTGTCAGGGTCCTTGGGCAGCTAAAGGAGGTTTCTTTGCACCTCAAACTCGAGCCCCTGATGAGGTGAAGGCCTTAGGAAAGCAGGGGCGCGGGCCCTGGGCCAGCGGGGTGCCCTGGAGGCTGGGCAGAGAGGCAGCGCTCTCCCACCCAGGAGCCAGCCTGGTCAGGCCCGTCTTGCAAGACTCTGGCAGTGAACAATCAGGTCCCGGCAGGGGGGAGCCTCGCACGGCCTTAGCTGAAGAGAGAAATGCCAATTTCACAGATGTTTGGCTGAAGCCCCTCATTAAGAATGTGGAGTTTGCCCTGGGGACCCCCTCTCCGTGGGATTCTGGGCTGTGCGGGGAGGGAAGTCAGGGGTTGCCGTGCAGATGGGGTCGGCGGGAGGGACCCGGCCCGGGGGGCTCACGGCGCTGCTCGCCCATTGCAGAGAACGCCAGACAGAGGCAGGAGGGCATCGTCAGCGACTCCGTCATGTACTTCACGGAGGAGCCCCCCGAGCTGCCGGCCAACAGCCCACACCCGCTGAAGCTGCGGCGCGTCCTGAACCTCAGCCCTTTCACGGTCACGGACCACACGCCCATGGAGACGGTGGTGGACATCTTCCGGAAGCTGGGGCTCCGCCAGTGCCTGGTGACGCGGAGCGGGTGAGTGGCCGGACCCTCGTGGGGGACAAGACGAAGGGGACCGGGGGGGCCCGTGGTGAGCGCCGGGGAGGAGACGCCCTCGAGCCGGGGACTCAGGCTTCTGGGTGGGGATGCGGTCTCTGCCCTGAGGCTGAAGACGGAGTCCGGAGGGGAGGAGCTACCGGGGAGGGGCTGGGGCTCCCCCCCCCACAGGGGTCCTGGCTCCAAGAGAAGGTCCAGCCTGTCCTGCCGCGACATCGAGACATGGCCCAGGCGGTCCTCCAGATCAGGGCCCTGTGCAGAACTGAGCAGCCGAGATCTCAGGGTCGATGAGAAACACGGGGGCAGGCGTGCAACTGTCACTTCATCCGGGACACATTCAAAACAAGAGATGCCAGAGTTCCCGCTGTGATGCCCTGGGTTAAAAATGCAGCTGCAGCGGCTTGGGTCGCCGCGGAGTCCCTGGTTCTGTCCCCAGCCCGGCACCGTGGGTTAAGGATCTGGCATTACCACAGCTGTGTGTGTGGCCATTAAAAGAAAAAAGAGATGAGAGTCTAATAAAATTAGATGCAGTGGGTTCATTAAATGAACCCATTCAATGGTTGAGAAGTCTGTCAATATGACAGTAAAGCTGGGAGGAAGCCCTGCAGTTGGCTTGTGGACACGGGTGTCACCAAGGCTGTGGCTGGGTGACCCCACGGCCCTGGGTGTTCCCGGCTGCGTGCAGGGTTCCGTATTCTCCCGGAGGTTCCTATGGACGGAATCATCCGAAAGCAAATGCGAGGTTTGGGGAGTTCCTGTTGTGGTTCAGCAGAAATGAATCCAACTAGTACCCACGAGGAGGTAGGTGGCTTCAATCCCTGGCCTTGCTCAGTGGGTTGGGGATCCTGCATTGCCGTGAGCTGTGGTATAGGCTGCAGATATGGCTCAGATCCCACATCGCTGTGGCTGTGGTGTAGGCCAGCAGCTATGGTTCCGATTTGATCCCTAGCCTGGGAACCTCCATATGCTGCCCTTGTGGCCCTAAAAAGCAAAAAAAAAAAAAAAAAAAAAAAAGCAAAAGTGAGGTTTGCCTCATGCTCAGATTGTTCCCTAATATATATCAATCTGTTTGAAACAACCTACTGTTTTTTTTTTTAATTTTTGCCCATTTTTAAAATGTATGGATTTGATTTATTGATTTATTTTTTTCCTCTTTAGGGCCGCATCCACAGCACACGGAGGTTCCCAGGCTAGGGTTCTCATTGGAGCTCCAGCTGCCGGCCTACACCCCAGCCACAGCAACATGGGTTCTGAGCCGCATCTGTGACCTACGCTGCAGCTTGAGGCAACACCGGATCCTGAACCTACTGAGCAAGGCCAGGGATCAAACCTACATCCCCATGGATGTTAGTCAGGTTCTTAACTTGCTCCCAGCTTCCCGTTTTCAAATGTTATCACACAGCTGGGAGATTGGGTGGCCCATGGCATCGTCTCTGCCGCAGCAGAGTTGCTTTCCTTGGTGTTAACACGAACCTGGACACCAGCACTGCGGCGGTCAGAGGAGCCTGATGATGTGAGAGGGGCAGTGCCCCGAGGCCCATCCCTTGGGCTCAGGGGCTCTGCCTGAATGCCAGGGCCTCAGAAGCGCGGGTGGAGGAAGAGGTCGGCTTGGTCCAGGTAGCCTGGAACCTGGGATTCTCTCTGCCCAGTTCAATCCTCCATGGGCTGAGGAGACCCTGGAACCTTAAAGAGAGTTTCGGCCTGGATAGAATCTGGAGGCTTCACCTTCTGACGTGGTTGACGTTTCCAGAACTAGTACAGTCCTGTGAACCCAGCACTTCTCCACCCAGGGTGATGGGTCCTGCAGAGATGAGGGGCGTCATGAGTGGGGGGAGGGGATGCCCACGCCAGCTTCGGCGGGTCGAGGACAGGGATGCTCTTTAATATCCCCTGGCGCCAGGACCGCCCCCATCAACACGAAGAGCCGTGTGGCCCCCATGGCACTTGGCTTCCAACCAAGTGCCCTCAGCCTGGCTGCCTGCGGGTGGCGGCAGAGCAGCCCTCAGGCACTCGGCCCTCTTCCTGCTGCCCTGCTCACTGGGGCGCAGGGCTGTGCAAGCGGCTGGATTTGCCCTTGACCCAGAGAACCCCTGGCCAGGGGCACGAGTATCCTCCTGAGCTCTGACTGTAGCTCGAGGGTGTCTTGCTCAGGGGGAAAGGCCGTCGATGAGGAGCAGTTAAGTGTTTTGAGGCTAGAGGTCCTTTCTCCTGGTGGGTTTTGAAGGAACCCAGTGGTTCGCCGCCTCGAGTGGGCGTTAGAATCCCCCGGGGCTTAAACCTCCAGGTTAAACCCGGCGAGCCGGACCTCCCTGCAGTTCCTGAGCCCTCTGATCTGGGGCGGGTCCCGAGAAGGTGTATTTCTAACCAGCTGCCAGGTGCCGCTGCTGGTCGGGGTCCCCACGTTGCGAACCCCTGAAGCCCATTTCTGTACTTGAGTTTCCAGTGCTCGGCAGAAATACCACCGCGATGACCCGTGTCGTCTCACGTGTGTCGCAGTTTCTCTTTTCCTTTAAAATAATAATCCAATGTCGGTTATCATTGGAATTTCCCGTTCTGGCAGGAAATTCTGCCCTTAACGCCCGCTCACACCTCACGGAGCCCCACGAGGTTTTCCTGTGAAGATCTGGGTGCCGAAATTGGCTCCGAATGTTCTGCGAGAAAACAAAATCACGCTCTCTCACTCGCTCGCGCTCTCACTCTACGTATTTTAAACAAACACAGATGCTGATACGTTCGTGCTGGCAAGAGATCCTTGTGTGCGGGGCCTTTCATCTCCTCGGGCGCTCAGCCAGGGCAGGCACGGCTCAAGCCAGCTCGCGTTTTTGATGTGTTCCGTCGCCATGTGCCTCCCCTGCTCTTGGCCGAGAAGCCCAGCCTGTGCCCTTGCCTTGGGTTGCCTGCAGGATTTCTCAGGGCCTGGGCTCCCAGGTGATGGTGACACCAGGCCAGGAGCCAGCGAAGCCTTCGTCTCCATCAGGCCCGGGGTCTGGGAAGCCTCCAGTGGCCAGAAGTGAACGTGGGATTCCCCCCCCCCCCGCCAGAGGATCTAGAAAAAAATAGCAAGCCGGGGAGATGGGGTCAGCTAGGTGGGCCTCGGGGGCCTGCCCGGGAAGGCCCTCTTGCAGGAGCCCGGCTGCTCTAATCTGACTTGACTTATGTTCATGGTCCTAGATCGGCCATTTATCATTCCCCAGATTCACTTGAGCTGCTGCTCAAAGGCGCTGGACGTTGAAACACTTGCTTCAGATCAAATAGGACATTTGACACCGTGGCGAACCCCGCAGGATTGAAGGCTGCGTCCTCCTGGGAGGAGGTGCTGCTTTCTTCTTTTTCGAGACTTATTGTTGCAGGACGGGGTGCACTGTGGGCCCGAACCCAGGCAGCTCCTGAGTACCTATTTCCCCAGAACTGTTGGAACCAGCCTGACTTGGAGACATCAGCGTTGCCGAGCTTTAAGATGGGCCTGCGAACGGCCTGATCTTTTGATACAGTCTCCAGGATGAATATTAGGAAACACAACCCAGGCTTGTAGATCCGGGCGGGTGGGGTGTCCACCTGTGTTACAGTAAAGTTCGGGTTGCTTTGCAGCCACGCACAAGTCATGTTTTTGCCGAAGCGACCCTGTCTTCCTTAGCATCATACGGAGCAGCCGTGCGAGTGAGACCTGGAGGAGGCGCCTAACGTGTGGACCAAGAAATCAAGGCGCGTGTCCTCTACCGGGGCTCGTGGACGTGATCCGATTTCAGTGGTGTCCGCAGGTGGTCCGGAGGGGAGGACCCGGAGCCAGGTTTCAAGTAGAAAATGAATGTCCTAAAGGACAAAAGAGCATTTTAAGCTGAGGGACTGTCTGCCAGTTGGTGGCAGCCAGCCTCAGGACCCTTCCCTCTGCGCGGGTGGGAAGGTGATCCCTCTTTGTGGCCCCAGCTGCTCGCGTGTGCTGCCACTTCTCTGATGGTGGCAGCTTTCTTTGTGGCTTGCCTTGTGCCTCTTCCTTTTTGATCTTAAAGGGAGTGGAAGGACTGTTACTGACTGAGGTGTGTCCCCGCACCCCCAAAGCCATAGGTCGAAGCCCTAGCCTCCAGTGTGACCGTGCTTGGACATGAGGTCGTTAAGGGGGGATTAAGGTTAAGTGAGGTCATAAGGATGGGGCCCTAATCCGATAGGACTGGAGTCCTTTGAGGAAGAGGAGACGCCAGGGGTGCTTGCATAGAGAAAAAGGCCACGCGAGGAGGCCGCAGCAAAAAGGTGGCCGTCTGCAAGCCCAGGAGAGAGGCCTCTGGAGAAGCCAAACCAGCCAGCCCCTTGATCTTGGCCTTTCAGCCTCCAGAAGTTGCCGGGCCAGGGCTTGAATCTGAGCCACAGCTACGACCCACGACACAGCTGTGGCAAACCAGGAGCAACGCTCCCTGTGCCAGGCTGGGACTCGACCCTGTGCTTCCACAGTGACCCCAGCTGCTGCAGTCAGGTTCCTGACCCACTGCACCACAGCGGGAACTCTGAGAACGTACGTTTCTGTTGTTAAGCCACCTGGTCTGTGGTGCTTTGTTCCAGCAGCCCAGGCTGGCTCCGTCGGGACTCAGGCTTGGCTTGGCAGCTTTAGTATAGCATCTTGTTTTATGGGGCATCTTTGATTTTACTGGATTTTTATAAATTTTAGAAATGTGTTTAATCTACGAGCACAGTTAAAGTCAAGTAGCCTGAAACAGCTAGAAGGGAACACAACAATTCCTGGCTCTGTCCTCTCTCACCACCACCCGCTCCCTTCAGGCAACCACTTTCTTCCCCCGAAGAATTTTGTGTTCTTCAGTTAATAGACTTTATTTTTTGAGTAGTTTCAGGTTTACAGAAACCCTGAGCCAGACGTACAGAGTTCTCTCTTGTCCTCTCTCAGGTTCCTGTACTGTGAACATCTTGCATTTTTGTGTTACGTTTGTTGCCTTTGATGAGCCAGTATTGTTTTGTTGTTGTTATTATTTTTGGCTGCACCCATGACATACGGAAGGTCCCAGGCCAGGGGTCCTGAATCCACCGTGGCAGGCTGGGGATCGAACCCATGCCTCGGCAGTGACCCAGGCTGCTGCAGAGACAGCGCTGGATCCTTAACCCACTGTGCCACAGTGGGAACTCATGTTATTATCAACGACGATCCGTCCATCGTTTTCATTAGGGTTCATTCTTGGTGTGGTGCATTCTGGGAGTTTGGAGACATGCGAAATGACATGTGTCCACCATTGCAGCGTCTTAGGGCGCAGTCTCACAGCCCCAAGAATCCTCCGTGCGCTGCCGGTTCATCCCTCCCTCCCCCACCCCCAACCCCTGGTGACCAGTGGTCTTGTTCCTGGCTCCATCGTTTGGCCTTGGCCAGAATGCCCTGGAGTTGGAGTCATCGCGTGGTATGTAGCCTTTTCAGACGGGCTGCTTTCATTAGCCATGTGCTCTTCGGGTTCCTCCATGCCTTTTCCTGGCTTGATGGCTCATTCCTTTTTGGTGCTGAGTGGTGTTCCATTGTGTGGATGTACCATTTTGTGGATGCACTCACGCACTGAAGGACATCTTGTTGCTTCCAAGTTCTGGCGATTATGTGTGAAGCACCTGTCTGCTGAGAGTGAGGACAGTCTGGTACGTAACCACTCTGCTGTAATTACACAGACCTAACAATAACTCCCTGTATCGTTCACGATCTAGTTGATGTCAAATTTCAGTCCAGAATTCCTTCAAGGTTCACACATTGCATTTGGTTGTTTTGCCTTTTTAGTTTTTTGGCGGTGGTTTTTGTCTTTTTAGGGTCGCACCCACGGGCGTATGGAGGGTCCCAGGCTAGGGCTGGAATTGGAGCTGTAGCTACTGGCCTGCACCACAGCCACAGCAACACAAGATCAGAGCCATGTCTGTGACCCGCACCACAGCTCACGGCAACGCTGCATCCTTAACCCACTGTGCGAAGCCAGGGATTGAACCTGCGTCCTCATGGATGCTAGTCAGATTCGTTTCTGCTGAGCCATGACGGGAACACCTGCCTCTTGAGTCTTTTATCTGGAGTCGTTCTGTGCCATTTTGGTTTGTTATTTATAACAGATTATTATTACTTTCTAAGCGTCCAGACTAGTAGTCCCACGTTCTCAATTTGTTTGATTGCTTCCTCGTGGTTTGATCTGGTTTAAATAGTTTTGGGCAACGTTCCAGCGTAGATGATGTCACAGTGTCAGCTTTTCCGCGTGGTCGGCGATAGGCTCCGTCGGTGGCATGAGGTGCTGGTGGCCGGAGCCCTCCGTTGTCGAGGGACGTTCTGCTCTTTGTGTGTCATCTCTGGGGGGTGCTTGGGCACCATGCGGACTTTCAGTTTTCCAGCAGCCGTGGTTGGGGAATCCATTACTAATTGTCGACTAAACTCCTTAATTACATTGGGGGTTGCAAAATGTTGATTTTCTAATCCTATGCTGCTTGCTGCATTTTCTCATCGTCTTTTGTTTTGTTTTGTTTTCATGATCCTGTTAGTCATGGCGCTTTCTCTGAGCGTTTTGTCATCTGTATTGTTATCATTCCCTATGGCCTGGTTTTAAAGGCCCTTTTTTTTTTTTTTTTTGCCGTTTCCATCTCTCCTGAAGATGTTCCCCTGAGATGGATGGAAGGCGTGGTATCTGCTGTCTCCCCCCGCGTGAGAGATGGGGAGACGACCCCAAGGCATCCATCCCTTTTTCAAGGTTAAGGTCCAGCGTGGTGAGGGACAAAGAAATCAGAACTCTGGCCTGGCAGTGTCACTGACTGGTGTCCATTTCCCCAGCTGTGACCTGCGGGAATACTCCTCCGTGTACCCACCCTTTCTCCTCCGGTTCACTTGCTCTTGGGGAGTAAGAGATGTGTTTGACAGCTCGGCTTTCATGAAATCAGTGACAGTGTATTTTCAGATGCATTTTCTAAGTTTTTGGACTATCATTGTTTTCTGCAGGTATAGCATAGGAACCTGGCAGTTGATTAGCTGTATGGTATTCCAGGGTGAGGCTGCCATCCTTCCCTTCCCCTTCCCCTTCCCTTTCCCTTCCCTCTTCCTTTCTTTTTTTAACTCGCCTTGCCTGCAGCATGGGCAAATTCTAGGCCAGGGATTGAACCTGTGCCACAGCTGTGACCCGAGCCATAGCAGTGATGACGTTGGGTCCTTAACCCACAGCGCCGCCAAGGCAACTCCATCCTTTACTTTCCTCTTCCCCTCGTCTTGGGAACGACGGCCATACAGTGAGCAGCATTTTGCAAACTAATTTGGCAATAGAACGTCTTCTCTTGGAAAAAGTTGTGTGCCCCCGCTTCTTTGACATCTCTTGCTTTCACCCCCCCCGGGGGGGGGGGCATGATTTGAGTCCAGCAGGTGGTGATGGAAGTATTTGGTGAAATCAAGAATGAAGCGAGGGCTGACGTGGACAGTGGTGCAAGTGTGTATGCATGATCCCAGGCGCTGCTTCTGCTGTCGTGTTTGTGAATGGAGTTGTGCGGCACACAGTCCAGGAGGCTCTACACCAAGGGCCCTGGAAAGTGACATTGTTTCTGTACATTGAAAGCCATGACATTTTAGAAGACGAGGAAATTTCCATATATGGTCGGAGATGAATGTTAAACGTTACCCTTCCAGTAAGATAAGTTTAAAATAGAACTGATTGTGGAGTTCCCGTTGCAGCTCAGCAGTTAGCAAACCCGACTAGCATCCAGGAGGATGCAGGTTTGATCCCTGGCCTCGCTCAGTGGGTTAAGGATCCGACGTTGCCGTGAGCTGTGGTGTAGGTCGCAGACGCGGCTCGGATGTGGTGTGGCGTGGCTGTGGCCGTGGCGCAGGCAGCGGCTGCAGTTCCAATTGGACCTCTAGCTTGGGAACCTCCGTATGCTGTGGCTGTGGCCTTAAAAGACTAAAAAAAAAAAAAAGAACTGATCGTTACGTTATGCTTAAATTTTTTTTCTTCCTTCCTCCCTCCCTCCTTCCTTTCCTATTTTGGCTGCACCTGCGGCACATGTAAGTTCCCAGGCTAGGGGTCGAATGGGAGCTGCAGCTGCCAGCCCACACCACAGCAACTCCAGATCCGAGCTGTATCTTCAACTTATGTTGCAGCTCATGGCAATGCCGGATCCTTAACCCACTGAGCGAGACCAGGGATCAAACCTGCATCCTCACAGATACTAGGTCAGGTTCTTAACCCACTGAGCTACAGTGGGAACACCGAACTTGCTGAGATTTATAATGCCTTATACTTGGAAGTTCTGTGGTGTCATCGAGTCTTGACAGTGGCTTTCATAAGCTCTTTTAAATTTATTACAGTCTTGAAATTTAGTGGAGCGTGTTCGTCGTCATAGGCTGACGGCTGTAATAAAGAAGCCTGCAATCTCAGTGGCCTAACACATAAAAGGTTCACTTTTCTCCCACGTCACTCATATCCAGTGCGGGTTGCGGCAGGCGTGGGCTCTGCACCACACAGTCACTCAAGGACCCGGGTCTTTGAACCTGGTGGCTCCTAATTCGGTCCCCTGTGACCTCAGAGTCCTTCCCTAGCTCCTCTGTCTCGGGCTGGCAGATGAGGAGAGAGATGGAGGAAAGGTGCAGGTGACCCGGGAGGGGCATCGCAAACCACCACTCTCCCGCCGCTGGCCAGAGGCCCGTCACTTGGCCCCAGCCACCCGCAAGGGAGGCTGGGAAATGGTGCGCTCTCTGTTGCCTGCGTGGAAAGGGGGCTGGGGATGAGGGGCAGGCATGAAGCAGTATTGCGAGGCTGATCTCTCTTCTCTGTTTTGTTTCTTCTCCAGGAGACTTCTTGGCATCATCACAAAAAAGGATGTTCTGAGACATATGGCCCAGATGGCAAACCAGGACCCTGAATCTATCATGTTTAATTAGAAACAAGATGGCATTTACTTTGTGAAAAACACAACTGTGTCATTTTAAAAGAAATAAACAAATGACGTGTTATTATCCTAAGGAACGATCATGTGCTGGGGGCAGCGGAAACAAAAGCTTTGTTTGAAAGCATGGGAAAAAGAATGAAACTTAAAAAAAACAAAACAAACCATCATCGAGTAGGCATTTTATAGCTTTAACCCCTTGTGAATTTCAAGCTGTGTCTTATGCGTTTAGCGACTGCTGAGGGGGCATGGGGGTGGGTATGAACAGTGTGGTTTGTACAAGGACACGGAACACAGTTGCTGAGTCACGACACATTTGCCCCTTCTGTTGAAGGCTGAGGTTGGCGAAGCTTTGAGTCTGAAAGGCCAAGGGGCAGTGGCTTGTCAGCATCCTTATTTATTGGTCCCTGCAGTTTTGCTGCTATGTTACTGAATCAGACTAAAGATATTTGCACTTTGTTGGAAAAGAAAAAGAATTTCAAGGCGAACACAGTGAACGTTGCAAGCATGCCCGTGGATTCGCTCTCGACCATCCATTGCTGGCTCCTGTTCTCAGCCTGTTACTTCGCTGTTTCTGTTTCTGTATCTCTGTTTCTGAACCAACATCGGCTCATCTGCCGTGTTGAGCATGAAGAAATCCTTTCTCTCAAGACCAGCATCTTGGGACTGCACGTTGCACTGATGGAGCATTCAGTGTTGCACTGTGTTTCTTGCCACAAAAAGGGATTCATCTTTGTTTGGAGGGTATATGTACCTGTCCTAGATTCACCTCCCCGTTGCATTTGCTCCATTTATTTATTGCTCTTGCCTGTGCATTCTTAAATATTGATCAGTCCAGCATTTTTCACGGGCCCTGTCCTGTATTCTGCCAGCTTGCCATAGTGGCTTTAATTTCCAAATAGCATATACAAGAGTCAAAACAGGCTACCCAGTGTTACTACTTATTTTTCCGCACAGATCTTATTAAAGACGGCTGCAGAGAGAGTGAGGCAGATGAGTTCTCAGTGGGAACTCCTCCAAATGGATTGCAAGAGAAATACTAAATTGATTCTAAATCTGTTCCATTCTTTTCTCTGTAGGATGCAAAACATCCAGCTTTAGCGTAGAAGCATGCATTTTCATATTCGCAATCAAAGCACAGAAGGACAGAGTTAAATTTGAGACAGCCAGTTCGAGCTTTGGGCATCATTGTATTGAATGTAATGATGCATTTATTCTTTTAGTCAGGACTTCTGTCTTGTCGGCGGGCAGAGAAGTAAGCTGTGTGTTTTTGGGCCCCGTGTGATCTCTGGAAGACTGAGCCTGCTTACCCTTTCACTCGAGTCTTTGTTCTTCCCTCTCACTGAGTCAGCCTCATTCTTTCCAATCTCATTGGATATCGATGTATTCCGTGTGCGTTTGGCTGCAGATGTTAGAAAACCGAACGCTCAATGAAGAGCTAAGGAGCCTGGGAGTGGGCACTCGGGCCTGTCTCTATGAGGTAGATGACCCACTATCTTTGGCATTTTTTCCTCGCCCTCCTTACCCCTTGTCCTTTGGCCTATACTGCCTCATAGTCCCAAGACGGGTCATGGAACCGCCAGGTCTGACGTCTGCCTCCTAAGCAGAAAGGGAGAAGAGGCAAGTGACAGGGTACAATGTCTGTGTCGTGAAAGCAAAGCTTTCCCAGAGAGGCTCGGCTAACATCCATTGGTTAGAACCTGTCATGTGGCTCCCCCAGCCGCATGTGAGTCTGGGAAGGGAAATGCTTACCAGGTAGGCACATGCTCTGAATGGTGTTCTCTAAATAAGGCAGGGGTTGGTCCTTGGGAGGGGAACATTGCTCTATCAGATGTTCTTGTGTATCCCTGTCATTGTCCTACCTGCCTCCTTCCCTCTCCTGCCCACCTCCTCCAAATACTCTCTTAGGACCTTACAGTGGCCCACCCCTCCCCTTGGATTTGACATAGAACTCCCAATCAAAATCATTTCTCAGCCCTAATAAAAATGTTCATTCTGGATGAAAACCTACCTCTGAGTTTCTTGGAACTTCTAGTTGATATCAGAAAGTATATTGATGTGTTTAACCTGACTTTGATCTTTTTTTGCCACCACCCCGGCATTTGGTGACTTCCAGGCCTGGGATCCAACTGACGCCACAGCAGTGACCCAAGCCACAGAGTGACAATGCCAGATCCTTAACCACTAGGCTACCAGGCAACGCCATCTTGACAAATCTTTTTCTTTTTTCCTTTTTAGGGCTGCCCGCTTGGCACATGGAAGTTCCCAGGCTAGCGGTCGAATTGAAGCTGCAGTTGCTGGTCGACAGCACAGTGACAGCACCATGGGATCTGAGCCGTGTCTGCAACCTACACCACAGCTCATGGCAACGCTGGATCCTTGACCCACTGAGCCACACCAGGAACTCCATGACTTAACGAGGTTTGAGTCAGGTTATACTGACAAATTATGGAAAATTTGTTTCTATAATTAATTGGCCTTCTCCAAAATAGTATCAAATTGTGGAAAGGTCAGTCTGTAGTTGAGAAGGTCGTCTTTGGTCCTACAGTGGAATGAACTTGGTCTCCTTCACAACACGTAAGTGCTGGGTAATGGGCCCACAGGCTCGTGTTGCTCTTGGGGTTTCCATGGAACAACGCAAGTGAAGCTGGATCCTCTTGGACTCTGTCTTAAAAAGGTTTTCATGGAGTCCCCTCCTCCTCCTGCGTGGGCTCCCAAAAGAGCCTTAGTCATAGTCTGGATTTATATAATCCAGAACACTCTTGTTAGCTGAAACAAGGAGCTTCAGAAGGGAACATGCAACAGTGAACAGAGAGCCGAAGATCAGTGAAGCCACAGAATTCCTCCTCTTCCAGCTGAGGCCCGGGAAGGGGAGGGGAGAGTGATGCTGGCCCAAGGTCACCCAGGCGACTTGCGTCCTCTCCTCAGTGCTCAGCATGGAGTTGCCCTCAACAGAGGGCTCCTGTCAGGCATGCAGGTCGGGGCCGGGCTGGGGGTTTGCCGCACCACTGCCCAAGCCAATTACCTGCCTCTGGAGCCCTGACCCAGCTTCCAGCATGGGCCTCAGACAAACCTGACAGGTCATGCTGCTGGGCCCTTGGTCACGCTGCCTCGTAGGAGTGCCTGGGCGGGGTTCTCAGGGTGTTGGCTGTATCCGAATGTGGAACCTGGTCTGCTTTACCTGGTGATCTGATGAACAAGGTGAGTAGAACTGGGCTGTGGAGGCGAAACAAACATTTCTCAGAATCATACTTGTGTTTCTTTTTCCAGAACCATAGGCTGTAGGCATTGGTAGAACTTTCTGGATTCTTTGTGAATCGGTATTTGTTCGTATAAATACATACAAATACATAATGGGGAGGAAGTTCTGTGATGAGGCCACGCGAACCCACTCCTTATGTTGTAGAAGGATGGACAGCCAATGAAGAGCATCCTGCAACATGATGTGTGAATTGCATGTGTTTTTCAGCGCAGCCCCAGGGCAACGCGGCTGCGCAAGTGGCTTTTCGGGCAAAGCAAGTGTGCTAGAGGCGAATCAGTCTTCAGTGTTTGCTGTTGCTTGGAACCAGGGAGTCCCGGGTTCTCTTACTCCGCATTCTTCCCGACGACCTGAGAAAGGAGAAGACATGTCAGTAGATGTTTTGGGGGCCCTAATAAGTCCCAGAAACTGAAAAATTTTCGAGCAGTCTGTTTCACTTCGGTGAGACCTGGTTCCTTGAAATGATCAGCATGTGTGAGTTGTGTTCAGTATTCATTATATTCATTATTCAAATGCTGAGCTGGAAAAGGTGAGAAACCCAAGGAGGAGGGCTCTTGAATTTCAAGGAATTGTAATACGGCATCTTCATTTTAATTTCATGTGGGCAGTGTTCCATCAGACCCAGCTTCAAAGCTCTGAAATGGTTGACAGGAGAGAGGAGCCTGTGTCTCTAAAACTTGGGGAACATTAACCAGACTCCATTTTCACCAGCGTGGTCGTAACTTTCTGCCGTCGAAGGACACTGCGTGTGAGTTTTATGAGACGTGTTTGCATTTGGTGTTGGAATGATGACATAGCAACGAGGGTTTTTTTTTTTTCTTTCTTGTAACACTGTGTCAACGTGGGCATCTTGCTAGACGTTACATATTTGAACTCCATTGTAAGAAAGGAACCAAGCACGGTGTCCTCAAGAAGCACCTTGCAAATGGGTGACCAATTGCTCAGCTTGTGGAGCCTCTGGGAACCTGATTCTGGTGCCTGCTGAGGTACCTGGCAAAGTTAAAGTCCCCTTAAGAGGGTTGCACAAGTCATTTTGATCGTGCAGTGTCACTTTGGTCATTTTTCAGATCCCTTGTTCTTAGTCTGGTGGGTTTGAATTACGTACTTCCTTGTCAGTTTTGTGTTTTGAAATTTCCAACTTTCGAGAAAATTTGAAAAACAGAAAACCCACACCGGGACAAAGAATGCCGCCATAACTTTGACCTAGAAGACGCAGTAAGAGGAGTCCCTTTGGGCGGGAGGAGGGGGTTTGAAGTTGGTTTTGTCTTTCCTGTGGGGGCGAGGGGAGGCACAAGGAGCTGCTTCAGGGTCTTGGGGGGGACATAGGAGGAAGGACATGATTTGATTTGCATTGCACGTGAGCCCTTCTGACTGTGGCATAGCAGGAACTAGAAGCCGGGAGTCTGGCTGGGTGGCAATTGCAAATAGGTGAGTTCTGATGGAGGCTCTCCCCAGAGAGAAGTTCTTGAATTCTGGATGTATTTCCAGGGCCGAACTCATAGACTGACTCGTGGAACGGATGTGAAATGCTAAGTTGCCATGGACCGAGATGGGCTGGTAGAGGTAGAGGGGTCCGTTTCGGAAGTACTAACACTGGAGAGAATTGTTAGACATTCAAGTTCAGAGTTGGGGAAGATCATTAGGGTTGGAGATGGAGAGCAAGCCATTGGCACAGCAGTGGTACTAAAGCCACGCTTGGAAATGTCTGTGGTTTGATGGTGTCTGAAGGGCAGACGGAACCAATATTCTGTTCTTCGGGAGTCACACTGACTTGGGTGCCTGGAGGACTGCCCTTGGCTGCGTGACATTGTCAAAGAACCGCCCCTCTCTGAGCCTGGCTTTCCCCATCTCTGCAGAGTGAGCTAATATTCCTGACCAGAGGCGTGGCTGTGAGAGTTAATCACGAGATAATTACTGTCAAGCACTTGGCATGGAAAAGGCCATGCAAATGGCAGATGCCATCATCTTCTCACATTATGCAGCCCTCCTAGGAGCTTTAACTGGAAATTAATTATTTTGTGTGGTTAAAGGACATATTACACTTCAATGACAAGACCGCTAAAAGTAAAGACAGTTTGAGCCAACTGATTGCTTTTCTTCCCAACTCTTCTTGCAGTCATTGCCCCCCTAAAACAAAGTGGAACAAAGCCAACAAAATGAACATCTCAGATGTCTTAAGGGACGTCAACCCTCCCCCCCCCCAAAAAAAAACCCTCACCGACTCCACATTAATGGGAAATTATTAGGAAATAAACCACTTGGTAGGAAGTTCCGTTTCTCTCTGGCTTCATATTGACTTCTAAACAAATTGAAGTATAGTGATTTAGAATGTTGTGTTTCAGGTGTACAGCGAAGTGACTCAGATACCTGTTTGATACTGACTTTTGAGCATAAAAGTGAACATACACACGGATGCTGAACTCTCGATGAGCTTCAGGTTGGGAGCGAGAGTTCGCAAAACCCGAGACTGGGTGTAACTTGCTTACACAATACCCACTACCCTTCCAGACTGAGAAAACTCTGGCATGGGGTTAACGGAGAAGTCAGTCTCCTCCGTAAAACTCATGAAGCGCAGCCTTTTCTGGGTCTCGGGCATGTCCCTTGGACATCATGTGGTTCACGGCCCCAGGGGGAGAACAAAGAAACAGGATTTGTCCGAAAGGCGACAACCCATCCGTTTTAATTCTGGGGGCTTGGCTCGAGCTAATCCGGATGGCCTTGCAAAGAAATGTCCAGGTCACGCAGGCTTCTTTCTGGGCTTCTGGTTGAGACAGGACCAGAAGCTTCCAGGTCCTCCCGGGCCTGCGTGCTCCGGCTGAGCCCGGGGAGCCCGGCGTGCCTGTTGTTGCAGCGCTTCCCCAGTTCATTGGTAGTTAATTGGCTAGAAAGAAGCTACCATATGTGAGGGCAGATAGGGAGCATCTCTTCCTGGCAGTTCCTCAACACTGCATTTCATTAGAGAAATGGCTTTTTCTTTCCGAATGAGCAATAACCAAAGAGCACCTTGCAGGGATTTCCAAACCCCTTTGGTCGGGCTTTGGCTCCCAGAACGGAGGGAGCAATTGCGATGTGATTCCAGCGTTTGTGATGGAACACATATTTCAAAGATTAAACAGCCGTGCTCAATCCAAACAGATTCTGTCAGAGAAATTGAAAACACACACGTGAATTCTCGTCCCACAGGCTGCCTGACAGGCTAAGTCCCAAGGATGCTGCTGCAAGTAGAGCCTCCCTCCCTCCGTCCTCCCTTCCTCCCTTTCTCCCTTTCTTGGGGCTCCATGTACATTTCCTGCCCTCGCGCCCACTCTCTGGGCTCCCACCTTTCTCCTGCCCATGACGCCGACTGACCGAGGGGAAACTGGCTCCCTTCCGATGAACGCTTCCTTTGCTGCCATTTCTCAACCTTCAGTGGGTCCCCAGAAAGACTAGGGCGTTGCCAGGACTGGCGGTGGGTGGTTTGCATGATCCCGGAGGGACTCTCGCCAGGCAGTTGCTCCGCGCGGGGTCGGAGTCTTGGAGGGCGCAGAGAACGAGCCTGTCTGCGTGCAGTGGGGATGCTCTTCCCAACGTGTCTCTAAGACACAATGTTTCTGCAGGAGGCTTCCAGTGAGGACAAGGGTGGAATCCGTGCTTAGCTAAATTGGGACGTTCCATGTCGTGGGACGGGGGTTCCAAAGACCAGTCCTGGGGAGGCACTGCTCTAGCGGCAGGAGTGGGAGAGTCCAGAGGCCAGGAAGTCTCTCTTTGGGCTTCTTTGCACAATTTCTCTCTGAGTGACCTGGAAGAAGCGAAACGGTCTTCATGAACTTCGAGCACATCATCTGTGAGGCTTGATAACCAGGACGATGTCTAGGGACTCGCCGTGTCTGACCCCAGAGCTGGTCCAAGCCCCACCTGTGTCAACTGAGTCCGAATCTGCATCTTTTTTTTTTTTTAGAGCCACACCCACGGCATATGGAGGTTCCCAGGCTAGGGGTTGAATTGGAGCTGCAGCTGCCAGCCTACACCACAGCCACAGCCACGCCAGATCCAAGCCACGTCTGCTACCCTCACCACAGTTCACGGCAACTCTGGATCCTTAACCCACTGGGCAAGGCCAGGGCTCAAACTTGCATCCTCACAGAGACAATGTTGGGTCCTTAACCCGCTGAGCCGCAATGGGAACTCCAGAATCTGCATCTTAATAGGATCCGCAGGGGGTCTGGGTGCAGTGTAGTTTAGGAAGCACTACCTTAGGTGACAGGTCTGAATGAGGTGCCGTCCTTGAGCTTACTTCTGGCTCTCAGATTCAG
Organism: Sus scrofa; assembly: GCF_054392235.1. Taxonomy (NCBI): domain Eukaryota; kingdom Metazoa; phylum Chordata; class Mammalia; order Artiodactyla; family Suidae; genus Sus; species Sus scrofa. The sequence continues at coordinate 10,655,611 of NC_139401.1, forward strand.
AGTTGTGCAAGATTCCCTCACTCCTAGAGTAAGAGAGCGATGGCTGCAGTGATGGAGTCCCTGAAGGAGCCTGTCCAGAGAACCGAGGTGGAGAGAGACTTGGCCTGAGATCTCTATGTTCCACTTCTCAGCCCCCAGCCTTCCGAGGTCCCAACTGCCCTGAGTGTGATGCACCATCTCAGGATTTCTCACCATCAGAACCGGTGGCCTTTGGGGCAGGGTCATCCTTTGTGTGGGACCGGCCTGTGCACTGCAGGATGTTTGGCTGCATCCCTGGCCTCCACCCACTAGGTGTCAGTAGCAGTAGCAGCTATCCCCCCAGTGCTGACAACCAAAGTGTCTCCAGACATTGCCAAGGTGTGTGTGTGTGTGTGTATGTGTGTGTGTGGTGGCAAATCCCCCACACACTCTAATTGTACAGAAGGGAACAAACACCAAGATTTACCAAGTATGGACAAAAGGACCGTGCTTTGGTGTCACTTTGGTGAGTTTTTCCATAAAGTGGGATGAAAATGCCTCATGTTAGGCAAGGACACGGTGGGGAGTCCAAGGCCTGGGGACAGGCTTTGCTGTGCCAGGGGGCTGGGGAAGAGTGTCCCCCACCTTTAAGCAGAAAGCCACTAGGGACGGGGGACATTAGCCTCTTTTGCCTCACGAGCACATAACGTGGCCCACCTGGGAAGGCCCTGGTCACTTTAGCTGGGCACACAGCACGTACAGTGACGATCGTGAAGCAAGTGGCTTGCCTTCCAGGTGGCCGTGTGATGTCTCTGCCATCTTTCCTCACTTACATCCGTCTTCCAGTCCACGCCCGTGAGTGTGACTAGAAAACCATGCTTTGCTTGTTACATTCCACTAGATTCCCAGCTGTTTCTTGTGTTGACATTGAACATTTGCGCATCTTGAGGGGAAGTTTAGAGCAAGGGTTGGCAAACTACTGCCCATGGGCCAAATCCAGCCTGCCACCTGTCTTCGTTAAATAGTTTTACTGGCGCACGGCCATGCCCATTCATTTCCGAGTTGTCTGTGGCTGCTTTCAAGCCACAAAGGCAGAGTTCAGTCGTTGCAACATAGCCTGAAAAGCTTAACATGTTTACTGTTTGTCCCTTTACAGAAAAAGTTTGCCAACTCCTGGCTTAGTGTTAATTAGGGTCACCAAGCCACTGGCTAGCCACCAAGAGTAATTTCCCTTTCTTACAACAAGTGGAAAACATGGAGAGATGCTTTCAAAACAGAAGCGAGGAGGAGTTCCCATGTCACTCAGTGGGTTAAGGATCTGGCACTGTCACTGCTGTGGCGAGGGTTCGATCCCTGGCCTGGGAATTTCTGCATGTCGTGGCCATGACCGAAAACAAACAAACAAACCAAAAACCAAAAGCAAAAACAAAGAGAAGCAGGGAGTGGCAGGTATAGTGATGGAGTAAGAGGAACATGTCGAAATGCTTTTCGGTTTTCTAAGTTTTCCAAGAATTCAACTTGTACCAGAAATATGTCCTGACGTAGGTATTAACAGAGGTCTTGGTGATTTCAGTGAAAAAAACTGTTTAAGTCTCTCTACATTATTTAATTAAATTAATGAATTAATATAAAATTGAAATATTTTAAATAAAGATTTATAACATGTTAATTTCTTTTTAGGCCCACACACGTGGCATATGGAGGTTTTCAGGCTAGGGTTCGAACTGAAGCTGCAGCAGCCGACCTACACCACAGCCACAGCAATGTGGGATCTGAGCTGCATCTGCAACCTATGCCACAGTTCACGGTAACGCTGGATCCTTAACCCACTGAGCAAGGCCAGGGATCGATCCTGCATCCTCATGGATGCTAGTCGGATTTGTTAACTGCTGAGCCATGACAGGAACTCCTATAATGTGTTAATTTCTGCTGTACAGCAAAGTGACTCAGGCAGATACACTCATTTTTTCCCCCCTTTTATGGCTACACCCACAGCATATGGAAGTCCCGGGGCAGGGATCCAATCTGAGCTGCAGCTATGGTCTATACCAATGGCCGTGGCAACGCCAGGTCCTTAACCCACTGCACCACAGTGGGAACTCCAATATATATACTCTTTTTAAAAATACTCTTTTCTGTTACAGTTTATCGTAGGACTTTTAATATGGTTCTTTGTGCTCTACAGTAGGGCCTTGTCTATCCCTCCCAAGTATGGTAGCTTGCATCTGTTAATCCCAATCTCCCCCTCCATCCCTCCCCCAACCTCCTCCCCCTTGGCAACCACAAGTCTGTTCTCCTTGTCTGTGAGTCTGTTTCTGTTTTGTTGATAGATTCATTTGTGTCATGTTTTAGATTCTACATATAGATGATATCATACGGTATTTGTCTTTGTCTGGCTTACTTAGTATGATCATCTCTAGGTCCATCCACATTACTGCGAATGGCATTATTTCATCCTTTTTTATGGCTCAGTAGTATTCCATTGTATCTCTGTACCACATCTTGATCCATTCATCTGTCGATGGCCATTTAAGTTGTTTCCATGTCTTGTCTACTGTAAATAGTGCTGCAGTGAACATAGGGGTGCATGTATCTTTTTGAATTATCGTTTTGTTTGTATATATGCCCGGGAGTGGGATTGCTGGATCATATGGTAGTTCTATATTTAATTTTCCCATGAACTTCCGTATTGTTTTCCATAATGGTTGTACCAAGTTACATTCGCACCAACAGTGCAAGAGGGTTCCCTTTTCTCCACACCCTCTCCAGCATTTGTAGACTTTCTAATGATGGCCATTCTGACTGGTGTGAGGTGGTACCTCATTGTAGTTTCGTTTTGCCTCTCTCTAATAACTAGTGATACTGAGCATTTTTTTTATGTGCCTGTTGACCATTTGTATGTCTTCTTTGGAAAAATGTCCATTTAGGTCTTCTGCCCATTTTTCTATTGGTTGTATTTTTATTTTTGTATTTTTTTGCTCTTGAGTTGTGTGAGTTGTTTGTATCTTTGGGAGTTTAAGCCCTTGTTGGTTGCATCATTTGCAACTATTTTCTCCCATCCCGTAGGTTGTCTTTTTTTTTTTTTTTTTTGTCTTTTGTCTTTTGTTGTTGTTGTTGTTGTTGTTGCTATTTCTTGGGCCGTTCCCGCGGCATATGGAGGTTCCCAGGCTAGGGGTTGAATCAGAGCTGTAGCCACCGGCCTACGCCAGAGCCACAGCAACACGGGATCCGAGCCGCGTCTGCGACCTATGCCACAGCTCATGGCAACGCCAGATCGTTAACCCACTGAGCAAGGGCAGGGACCGAACCCGCAACCTCATGGTTCCTAGTCGGATTCGTTAACCACTGCGCCACGACGGGAACTCCTTTTTTTATTTTTTTTTTAATGGTTTCCTTTGCTGTGCAAAATGTTTAAGTTTGATCAGGTCCTATTGGTTCATTTTTGTTTTAATTTCTCTTGCTTCTGGAGACTGACATGAGATAATATTGGTATGATTTATGCCAAAGAATGCTTTGCTATGATCACTTCTTGGAGTTTTATGGTGTCTTGTCTTAGGTTTATTCCTTTAAGCAATTAAAAAAAATCTTTTGATGGCTACACCTGTGGCATATGAAAGTTCCCAGGTTAGGGGTCGAATTGGAGCTGCAGCTGAGGCCGATGCTACAGCCATGGCAACACTGGATCTGTGCTGCATCTGTGACCTATGCTGCAGCTTGTGGAAACGCCAGATCCTTAACCCTCTGAGCAGGGCCAGTAATTGAACCTGCATCCTTACAGAGACAATGTTGGGTCCTTAATCCACAAAGCCACAGTGGGAACTCCTTCAAGCTATTCTGAGTTGTGTATGATGTGGGGATGTGTGGCAGTTAAAATTTAAGTAATTTTCTGAGAGGGAGACGAACACCTAACATTCAATGGGTACTTTGTCATGTATGAAGGCGTTTTAATATTTATTTGTGTTTCTTCCTCTCAGTGGTTCTGCGGGGTAGAGACCATTATACCCATTGCTCAGAAGATGAAGCTGAGGCACAGAGAGGTTAAAGCACAGGGGAATCAGCTCTGGAGCTTTGATAATATTGTTATCGTGTGCTGTGCCCCAGGGTTCTGATTCGGTCCACGAAGGGTAGGGCCTGGCATTAACTTGATAAAAGGCTGCTGGGGGATTCCGGAGCGTGGTCAAAGTTGAAAAGCCCTGGCTTCACGGACTTGCCCAAGTTGACACAGCTCATTGGTGATGTAACGAGAGCTCAAACTTGGCTTTTCTTGGTGACTTTAGGTTTTCCTCACATGACAACACACTTTAACTCAGATTTGTCTCTCACTTGAACTGGTCGGTGTAACCCAATTGTTCTCAAAGCACGTTCCCTGGATCAGCAGCATCAGGATCCTGCAGCAGTTTGCTGGAAATGCAACTTTTCTGCCCAAAGCTGGACCTAGAGAATCAGAAGGTCTGAGGCGGGAGCCCGGCCATCTGAGTTTTAACAGTTGACTCAGATGCAGTTCAAGTTTGAGAACCGCTGGTCTAAGGTAGTGGGAGAGTTTTGATGGAGATAAGATGCTAAAACCAGGGAGTTCCTATTGTGGCTCAGATTAGTATCTATGAGGATGCGGGTTCGATCCCTGGCCTTGCTTGGTGGGTTAAAGGATCCAGCGCTGCCGCAAGCTGTGGTGTAGGTCACAGACGCGGCTCGGATCTGGTGTTGCTGTGGCTGTGGCGTAGGCTGGCAGGTACAGCTCCAATTCAACCCCTAGCCTGGGAACTTCCATATGTGCAGGTGCGACTGGACGAAGAAAAAAATTAAAAAAAATTAAACAAGAGATGCTAAAGCCAGAACACACATACACTCTCTCTCTCTCTCCCTGGAACAGGCACTGCCTCTGGGAAATTAGCCCTGGGTAACGACAGGCAGAAGAAGCCTGAGAGGGAATGGAAAAAGTGGGAATCCATGGGCGTCTGGGGTGGGAGGAAGACACCAGGGCAGCAGAAAGGAAAAAAGATCCCACCGTTGTCCTGGGATGAGCATCTGCTAACTTAATTTTACCCTGGGCGGCCCCGAAGGTGTGAGCAAGACTTCCTCCATTGCTTGGCTGTGCTGGCAAGTCGGTGGGTTAGTTCTGTTTCATTGTGTTGCCTTTGTGTTTTTTAGAGTTTGGGGTTTTTCTGAATCAAGCCCTTTGCCGAGATGAACATCCTTGTGTGATTAAATGAGCCCCCTTCTGCTCAGAGCCAGAGGCCCCTCCTTTGCTTCGGCTTCAGCCCAGGTGCTCCTTCTTAATTGCATTTCGTATTCCACTGCGCGGCCACCCCCTTTCCCAGAGAGGGCTGGCCTCCTAATCACTCCAGTGCCTTTGCTCCTGCAGCTGGGACATCAAAGGCCCCAGAAGTCCGATTGTAACGTGAGCTCCACATTGTGCCCGAGATGGAACACAGAGAGGCGGCGTCAGTCAAGGCCCGTCAAGGTCAAGAGCCACCTCCTCGGCGTGGCAAGGGGGTGAAAGACTCCAGCCCCACCCTCAGCACCTCTCAGGCTGTCCTCCCCCAGAGCCCTGCCGTCCCCAACTTGAAAACCGCACCAAGGCATGCATCCCTCAAGGCTGTGCACTGGTGGCCCAGAGCGAGGGGACAGACGTTCAGGCCCCAGGAAAGAATGTTTGTTTCAAGCAAATGTTCTCACAGCGCCAGCTGCCAACAGGAGAAGAAAAGCAGAGAGCGGGGCTCCCACAGACTGACATGGGAAAGTATAAACAGTGACTACAGACTTGGGAGAAAGGGCTCTTGTTGGGTGAAATTGCATCATCCGATTCGGGGCTTGTTTTCGCAATCCCTGGACCTAGAGAACGGAACTGCAAAGCGCGTGCTCCTCCCAGGATGGGTGGGACCACGAGAGCTTACGATGGCTTCAGGTCTTGTGCTTTGACATTCAACGTGGATGCTAAGCGGTAAGAGCAAGGCTCGCGTTCCACGGGGGCTTCATTTGAAGCTCCAAAACAGTCTCTAGGAACAGATGCAGGGACTTGTGGTTCTGTTTGATTTCTTTAGTCCAGAACGGACTTTTTATGTCAGAGTATCGATTCCGAACGTGGGCATCCTGAAGGTGAAACGCTGGGATTTTGCCTTCTTGGTCAAATCTATGAGTTTGTCAAGGTCAAGGAGCTACGCGGCCATTGTCTTTCTTCAGCGTCAGTCCTAGTATCTTGTATATCGGATGCTCTTCCCCTGTTTCTGAAGGACAGATCCGTTCTTTCGTTGTGATCTTTTCGAGTAAGTCAAGAAAATAAGTCCTGGCGGACTTTTTCTGGAGACACGGAGCCTGTTCCCAGAAGAGACCCATAAAAATGTCATCAGAAACCCTCCGAGTCAAAAGAAAATGGCAATTGACTTGGTGTTTCATGGCCTGAGAAGGGCTGCTGGGTTGAGAGATCCGGACCTTGCAACGAATGAACCTGAAAAAGGAATCCGAAGACCCTATATGCCCTGGTGTATCTTTGATTAAACTGACCCTACAAAGAAGTGTGGCGGGTGCTCGATGCCGCAGAGACTCACGGCTTGGGAAATCCATGCCCGTGGCTTTACTGAACATGTCACATCAAAGGGAAAAAAATGCACTGCTGTTTGGAAAGTTCTTCTGGGGTTCAGTGTTGAGAAAGAATAGAAATGAGATTAAATTTCAGTGTTTCTGGATGTAGTCCGTAGACTCTCTGTCTCTTTTATTGTTTTTCGTGTTACGTTTTTAACGAAAGTTCGATACCAGATTATTTTATTCCTGCATCTCCTCAATTGTTTCTTCCTTATATTTGCCCTTTGTCTTGCCTACTTGGCGAGAGTCGGCTTTACGTTTGAGGATCTTTTGCTGGTCCTGGTCCAGTTTTAGTGTCGTGATCGCCACCTTGCTGGGATGAATGCCCACTGACAGTCATGATCGTAGCCTTCTCCCGCTGCCCTCGTTTCATGTAGATGACAATATTTCTTCCTGTAAACCTGGATGACTTTGCCAACCCATTGCCCTTTGTAGTGCCCTCGTGCAGTGCCTTCATCGTCCTTTTGGATGGGCATGGATCGAACGTTGTACTTCTGGCTCAGCTCTTTGGAAAGAGGGGCAGACACCATCTTCCTGCGAATGTGGGAAGATGCATTGAAGTGCCTTTTACGGTTCTTGCTTCGGTCAGCAGTCACAAAGGAAGTGAACTTCATTTCGGCCGCTGGCATTTCGGAGATGGCCACAAAAGGGAAGAGCGATTTTCTTTCTCTTTTAAGTGGGAGAACTCGAAGCGATTCTCTTTGCTTTAGTAGAAAAATATCCCCAAAGTGCATCTCATAGCCATGGTTGGAGGGGAATAAACAGATAGCTGTAGATCGAAGGTGCATGGCCGTCTTTAGAGAATTGGTTCCACAAGTTGTTTTCAGCTGGGACAGTCAACATGGCTGAAGTTCAGCGGCACAAATGCTCCCCCAGGGAGACTGAGTTTGGGCAAATCCCAGGACACCTGTTTGCAACCTGACTCGCTTTCGTAGGGATTCAAGGAGGCTGAGGCAAAATGTTGGGGAATAATATTGGAGGTATAAGCATGCTAGTTTATATCTTATAAGAAGAAGAAGTACTGTGCGTGCATGAGTACTTCATATTATTAACGGACTGCTTAGACCCCACCTCCAAAACCAGGCAGCCTGATTGTTGAGCCCATGCTTGTAATCGGCAATGGTACCGTCATGCCTTTGGGGGATCCAACATCATTGTGATGTTTGGCGGCCTATTTTCAGTTAGTTTTGGGGATCAGCTTTCAGGGTTAGCTGCCACCCAGGTCAGGGTTGGCGTGTCTCTGAGGTCTGCTGTCATCTGTTCTTTCACTCATTGCCCCCTGAGACTCTCTTCACTCTTTGCTTTAGCAGGGGTGAGCTGGTTCCCTTACCATGACCCCTCAGTCTGGACTTCACCTGTTTTCTCTCGGCTGCCCTTGAACGCGACTTTGATCCTACAGGCACCCTGACCTCTGTATGTATTCAATCCCCTCAGTGCCTTCATGTAGAAGAAGGATGATTTGAAGAATCATTTGACTCACTCTCCTAAAAATGACCAAACTGGAGAGGTCTTCTCTTACCGTCTAATGTGATTCTAGTCATCTTGGATCAGATGTATAGTTCATCAGATCGTCTCTGCTGTAGTGGCTCCGAAAATTGCCTGCAGAGATGTCCACAGCCTGATCCCTGGAACCCGTGAATATTTTTGCAGGGCTTTTGCCGGGATGATTCAAAAGGATCTTGAGATGCAGAGATGACCCTGGCTTATCGGAGTGTCTTGTAAGAGGGAGGCGGGAATGTCAGAGTCAGAGAGGGTGATGGGCTGAAGGAAGCAGATTGGAGTTACGTGGGCCTGGGAGCCAAGGAATGTGGGCAGCCCTTAGAAGCTGGAAGATGAGGAATGGACTCTCCTCAGAGCCTCTACAAGGAATGCAGCTCTGCTGACACCTTGACTTTAGCCCCTAAGACCTATGTGGCTGTCTACCCTCTAGAGCTATAAGAGAATACCCTCTGGGGTTGTTTTAAGCTACTAAGTCTGTGGCGGTTTGTTACATCAGCAAGACGAATATATTCAAGTTTTGAAAATATTATATATATATTTTTATTTTTTTTAGGGCTGCACCTGCGGCATATGGAATTACTTGGGCTAGGGTTCAAATCGGAGCTGCGCCTGTAGGCCTGTGCCATGGCCACTGCAACACTGGATCCGAGCCACAGAGGCAGTATGTGGTAGCTTGTGGCAACGCCGGATCCTTAACCCACTGATTGAGGCCAGGGATCAAACCTGCATCCTCATCGAGGCCACGTCGCATTCTTAACCCACTGAGCCACAATGGGAACTCCTAAAAAGTATATATGTTTTTTTACATTGCCTTTGGGGGACCCAACATCATTGTGATGTTTGGTAGCCCATTTTCAGTTAGTTTTGGGGATCAGCTGTCGGGGTTAATTGCCACCCAGGTCAGGGTTGGCATGTCTCTGAGGTCTGCTGTCAGCTGGGGCATCTCAGGGCAGAGACCTGGACCGAGCACATAGGTAGGTTAACCATTGCCAGAAGGGAAATTTGCTGGTGATGGTGGCTGCTGATGGTGGTCTGGTTATTTCTGGGTTAACCACTGCTTTTGATCACCTGATCTATTTGTAGATCATCCCTCAGCCGGTAATTGAAAATTCTCTGCCCGAGCACGCTACGTTTTTGGCCACTTGGGGTCCTCAGGTTTGGCGGCTCCACATTTCTGGTGGGGCCTCCCAAGCACCAGTGAAAATGTATGTTCTCGCCAGACTGGTTGGCTCATTCCAGAATGTACTTCATTCCAGATGTGAATAGCACCTATCTCCTGAACCCTTGACCAGTCGAGCTTCAGGCTGGGCACTTTTTAGGATGGTCATGTTTTTGGAGACTCGCTCTGAGCGGCGTCCCGCATGGCTGCCCCACTTGTACACAGGAGGACTGGCGGCTCTCGGTAGCTCACTTAACTAGTGCACGGCAGAGCCCACCTCCGAAACCAGGCAGCCTGATTGTCCAGCCCACGCTTCTAATCGGCAGTGGTACTGTCACCCTCTTTTGTGGAAATGGCTCAAGTTTGTTCCTGGACGTAGAGCTGAAGTCAGCATCTCACTTTAACGGGTATCGGAAGAGGCCACCAGCCAGGGAGCAGGTTTTTGTGAAGGGAGGGGCTCCCTGGGTGTGATGGGTGCTGGACTTCACCTCCCACGTCGCAAAAAAGTGAAGATTGCAGGTCTCTTAATGTTTAGTGATAAAAAACGGGTTGAAAAGCGTTGTTGCTCGTGTCCACTGGTGGTTCAGCGAGATTGTCTAATCAACAAAAAAGCAAGGTGCTGGTTAGCCTGCATTTCAGCCCCCCCGCATCCAGTGGCCATCTGCATTTTTCTAGCACATCAGTGGTCTCAACCGGGGTTCAATTCGTACAATGGTTGGGTAGCATTTACAGGCTCAGGAATTCCTTTTATTTTCCTTTTTTCTTTTTCTTTTTATGGCTGCACTCACAGCATTTGAAGGTTCCCAGGCTAGAGGTCAAATCGGAGCTGCAGCTGCCAGCCTACACCACAGCCACAGCAACGCGGGATATGAGATGCATCTGCAACCTATGTTGCAGCTCGCAGCAACGCTGGATCCTTAACCCACTGATGGAGGCCAAGGATCGAACCTACATCTTCACAGAGGCAATGTTGGGTCCTTAACCTGCTGAGCCACAACGAGAACTCCTCCTTCCTGTTACATTGGAAAACTTCTCTTTCGATTTTCTGAAGTGTAATGCTAACACAGCGGTTCTCAACCAGGGGCAGTTTTGCTCCTCATGGGACATGGGGCGATGTCTGGGGACACTTTTTGATTGTCACACCTGAAGGAGGGTGCTACTGGAAGCTAATGGGTTGTATTAGTTTCCTGTCCCTGTTGGATCAAACTGCTATGAGATGGGTGGCTTAATAGAAGGGAAATTTTGGAGTTTCTGTCATGGTTCAGGGGAAACGAATCTGACTAGTATCCATGAGCATGCAGGCTCGATCCTTGATCTCGCTCAGGGGGTTAAGGATCCGGTGTTGCTGTGAGCTGTGGTGTAGGTCACAGACACAGCTCTGATCTGGCATGGCTGTGGCTGCGGTGTAGGCCAGTGGCTACAGTTCCAGTTTGACCCCTAGCCTGGGAACCTCCGGATGCTGTGGGTGCAGCCCTAAAAAAAAAAAAAGGAAAAAAAAAATAATGGAAATTTCTTCCACCACATTTCTGGAGGCCTGAAGTCCAAAAGATGTCTGCAGAATTGGTCCCTGCTGGAGGCTCTGAAGGGGAATTCAATTCATGCCTCTGCCTGAGCTCCCAGTGGCTGCAGCAATGGCCACGTGACTCCATTCTCTGCCTCCACCTGCACAGGCCGTCCGCCTTGACAATTCGAATCACCCTTTTCTTTCTCTTCTCAGGACCCCTGCTGCTGGACTTGAGGCCCACCCTAAATCTAGAACGATCTCATCTCAAGACCCTTAGCTTAAAAAATTTGTTGTATTATAGTTGATTTACAATGATCTATCAATTTCTGCTGTACAGCGAAGTGACCCAGGCATACCCATATATACATTCTTTTTCTCATAATATCTTCCATCATGTTCTATGCCAGGAGACTGGATAGAGTTCCTTGTGCTGTACAGCAGGACCTCACGGCTCGAGACCCTTCACTCAATGACATCTGTGATGACACTATTTTCAAATAAGTTCACAGTTACTGGGGCTGAGGACTTGGACATAATTTCTGCGGGGGGCACAGGTCAGCCCCCGGCGTGAGTAGAGTCCCAAGAAAGCTGAGATCCACACTGCGATGCACAGGACAGCCCCCACCACAGAGGGACCGAGAGAGCCTGCTCTGCCCCGAGCGAGAAGTTGAGCTGCGGCGGAGCGCACCTCTCAGCGGCCTCCACGCCATCTGCCCACTGTCACGTGCTGTGTGGCCCAGCCAGGCGATGCGGTCATGTGCCCACATCCCCGCCCAGTTTGTTGCCAATGAGTGGAGGTCATTCGTGCCCAGCAGGTGGCATTCCAATACCCAGTATCGCCAAGGCTGGCGTGCCCGTGACGCGAAAGGTAAGGAAATTAATGCAACTTTCTGAAGTGTGTGTGTTCCGGTGTATAAGTATATGGTTTGCGGAGTTCCCGTCGTGGCGCAGTGGTTAACAAATCCAACTAGGAACCATGAGGTTGCGGGTTCGGCCCCTGCCCTTGCTCAGTGGGTTAAGGATCTGGCGTTGCCGTGAGCTGTGGTGTAGGTCACAGACGCGCCTCGATCCCGCGTTGCTGTGGCTCTGGCGTAGGCCGGTGGCTACAGCTTCAATTCGACCCATAGCCTGGGAACCTCTATATGCCGTGGGAGCAGCCCAAGAAATGGCAAAAAGACACACACACACAAAAAGTATATGGTTTGCACCTCTCTTCTGGATGCCTGTTAAGAACCTCTGATTTCTCAGCGTCTATTCCTGAGGCTATCCCTTCTCCAGCCCTCTCATGATTAATATCTTGCGGAAAATGTTTTATGGAAATTTACACCGATGGTTCCCAGCTTCCTCTGTAGCGGGACAGTAAATATGCCTGATCTTGCTGGTCCAGGTGCAAAGCTGAGCACATTCTGTCGGTTCAGACAGAACCAGACAGAGGGTCCTGCCCCGCCCTGCCCCATTTGCCCAGGTGGCTGGTCTTGGGTGGTGGGCAACTTGGTGCCCAGTGGCCATCTGCTGGGACCTCCAGAGCAGGGGTGGGGTGTGGGGAGGGGGACCCCAGGTCCCCACACATTCCTCTCTCCTCTTGAAGAGCCAAACCGTCTCAACTGGGCGCCTGCTCAGAGGGCCGGGGCTGCTCACTGCTCGGCAGTTGCCCAAAGCAGAGGCCCCAGGGTGTGGGTGGCGACTGGTGTGTGAGGGCCCTGAGCAGTGGCCACTGGCCCCATAGGCAGATTATGGGTGCAGAGGGGTGAGTGGGTTGGAGGGTGATGCCCTGGGCTCACAGGGCCAGACTGGCCTTACTTTGCCAGTCTCTGGTCTGACCTTATGGCAGATGCTCAGTAAGTCCTTTGTTGGCTTGAACAAGTGCATCCCTCTTTTGCAAAATCATGATGTTGAAAGCAGCAAGGACCTTACCCTTATGGTAAGGTAGTCCATGGATTTTCTTCCCCCTTTTGAAGACTGCATCTGCGGCATATGGAAGTTTCCAGGCTAGGAGTTGAATCGGAGCTGCAGCTGCCGGCCTACACCACAGCCACAGCAACGCCAGACCCGAGCTGTGTCTGCGACCTATACCACAGCTCATGGCTGGATCCTTTACCCACTGAATGAAGTCAGAGATCCAATCTGTATCTCACAAACACTAAGTCGGTTTTTTTTTTTTTTTTTTTTTGCTTTTTTAGGGCTGCGGGTACGGCATATGAAAGTTCCCAGGCTAGGGATCAAATCGGAGCTATAGCTGAGCCATGTCTGTCACCCGCACCACCGTTCATGGCAACGCTGGATCCCCAACCCACTGAGGGAGGCCAGGGATCAACTCGCATCCTCATGGATATAGTCAGGTTCGTTACCGCTGAGCCACAACAGGAACTCCCTAAGGCAGGTTCTTCGCCCGCTTAGCCACAATGGGAACTCCCAGTCCATGGGTTTTTATGGACAGTGCACGGAGGCTGTGGATAATGGGAGCTGCAAAGCCTCCCTGTGCAAATGCGTGCGTGTGGCCCCGGAGCTCCCCAGCATCGGGGTGGTGAGCGGAATGGGCCTTTTGCATTCTGAAGTTTAGTTGTTTCTCTCCATTTGCACCCCCAGCCATCGTACTGGAGTACATATTCCCGCACAACAGCAGGTGTTAGGGAATCCGATTCTGTTTAGTCTTGTAGCTTCATTTGGGCAACTAATGCTTTCGGAATGGTGATCAGGGACTTTATCTTGCTTTTTACTGGATAGTCCTCCAAGGCGAATATCACAAGCAGTACGTTTGGAGAGAATAAAAGAGCAGAGAGCCGTGTCATCCCAAGTTGCAAATGTCATTAGGACCTCTGTGCTGCGCGCATGCCAGCTGTCTGGCATTGGCAGTATGGACGTGTTGGTTAAGACAATATGCCTTCTTAGCTAAAGCCCTAGAAAATTGTCTGCTGTCATGGTAGCGACCGCTGTCTGTCAGCAAGTATTCTCTTCCTGCTTAGAAACTTCATTAAGATGCCTTCTTAACAAGCAGCTGTCACCTCCCATTTTATTCAGCTAACCTCATCCTGTATCCCCGTCCTTCTGACGTGTGCTTCGCAAGCCTCTCTAAGGCAAGTTCAATCAGGTTTGTGGAATGTCAGCTCTCTCCCCATCCCCGTTTCAGTTCCTCTCGATGCCATTTGAGCATGATTACCAAGCCTGGGGACCTTTCCCGGAGTCCTTTAATTGTGCACAAGTTTAGAACTAAGTAAATTTCAGGCCTGCCGCTCGACCACGGAAGGGACCAGCAGCCACCGGGAATGGAGCGGTTTTTAATGGGAAAACAGGAGATCGAAGATAGCACGTGAGAGCTTTGAGCCCGGGAAAGAGGGCAGAGGTTGGTTCTCAGCCCTCCAAACCACGCTCTTGCCTCAGTCAGTCGTCTCGAGTGATCTGATCGGTGCTGACAAGGGAGCCTTCTGGGAGGGAGCCTGGACGCTCAGAGATGTGGCTGAAGATGCTGACATGGCCCACTTCCTCCCCCTGATCCAGATCCTTGGGCTGGCCAGACGGATGGGGTGCGTCTGTGAGGAAAGGGGCACTCAGTGAGGGTTCTTCTACCTCCTGGGTCTGTTTTTCTTTCTGCAGCCCTTGAAATCTTGCTCTCGAGGTTTCCTCTGGGGCTGTGTAATACGCCTGTAGTGACCAGGAGCGCGACAGCGAGCACCGACCCCCCTCTGGCCTTGGCCTTCCTGCCTGTCCAGCTCTTGGGGCGACCTCATGCAGGCTCTCGGGTTTGACCATCTATCTCTCACCAGGGTCTGGCCTTGACCTGTCTCCAGAACTCCAGGTTGGCTCCTTTAGCTTCCTGATTGGGTACAGCTGGAGGTCCCCGAGACCCTTCAAAGTCAACGTGCTGCCTTAAAGAGACACACTTTATTTTTGCTTATTACAGTCTAGTTGATTGACAATGTTGTGCTAATTTCTGCTGTACAACAAAATGACTCAGTTATATATATTCTTGTGTGCGGATATATATACACACATATATATACACATATATATCCGCACACAGGAATATACACACACACGCAAATATATACACACAATGTGTATGTATACATATATACACACAAAGAATGTATATATATGCACATATATATATATACTTTTGTATATTTTTTCCATCATAGTCTATCCCAAGAGATTGGATTATAGTTCCCTGTGCTGTGCAGTAGAACCTCATTGCCTATCCATTTTAAAAGTAATAGTTGGCATCTATTAAGCCCAAACTCCCCATCCATCCCACGTCCTCGCTCCTCCCCTTGGCACCACAAGACTGCTCTCCATTTCCGTGAGTCTGCTTCTGTTTTGTAGATAAGTTCATCTGTGTCATATTTTGGATTCCACATATAAGTGTTATCATACGGTATTTGTTTTTCTCTTTCTGACTTCGCTTAGTGTGATAATCTCTAGTTGCATCCACGTTGCTGCAGAGGGCATTATTTTGTTCTTTTTTTATGGCTGAGTAGTATTCCATTATATATATGTACCATATCTTCTCTTTTTTGTATTTTTTTTAGGGCCACACCCCCGGCACATGGAAGTTCCCAGGCTAGGGATCAAATCAGAACTGTAGTTGCTGGCCTACACCTCAGCCACAGCCATGCTAGATCCAAGTCATGTCTGCAACCCACACCACAGCTTACGCCAAGGCTGGATCCTTATCTTAACCCACTGAGTGAGGCCAGGGATCAAACCTACATCCTCATGGATACTAGTCAGGTTCGTTACCTCTGAGCCCCAATGAAACTCCCCATATCTTTTTAATCCATTCATCTGTTGATGGGCATTTAGGTTGTTTCCAAGTTTTGGCCATTGTGAATAGTGCTGCTGTGAACATAATGGTTCATGTATCTTTCTGAATTATTGTTTTGTCTGGGTGTATGGTCAGGAATGGGTTGGAGCATATGGTAACTCTACCCTTAGTTTTCTGAGGAAACTACTTACTGTTTTCCATAGTGGTTGTACCAACTTACATTCCCACCAGCAGTGTAGGAGGGGTCCCTTTTCTTTTCTTTCTTTTTTTTTTTTAATAATAATTGATTTCTAATGTTGTGCCAAAATCTGCTGTACAGCAGAATGACCCAGTCATACATACATATATATATTCTTATATTTCTTACATTATCTTCCATCATGGTCTATCCCAAAAGACTGGATATAGTTCCCTGTGCTGTACAGTAAGATCTCATTGCTTATCCATTACAAGTGTAATAGTTTGCATCTATTACAATCGGGTTCCCTTTTCTATAAGAGACACACTTTAGGTGCACAACACTGAAAGGCAGCAAGGTTTGCCATCTGGTTGTTTGTGGGAAGAGATGGATGGGAAGGGATTACTGGTAACACTTCATCTTCCTGGAGCTGTCTGGGAGGGTAGAGAGGTGTTGGGAATGTGGACATGTTGGTGATGTAATGGCAGTGATGAGCAACTTAGAAGAGGATAATAGGGTTGTGGGGATAAGTTCTCTTTTGGCTGCAAATTACAAAGACTCAACTCAAACTAGCTTAAACACACACACACACACACACACACACACACACACACACACATCCAAGAAAGAAAAAGAAAAAAGAAACTGTAATTTCATCGACTCAAGGAATTGAGAAGTCTAAGACAATGGTTTCAGGAACAGCTGAATCCAGGTGCTCATAGTGTTATCTGTCACAGACTGGGTTACTCCACAAAAGAACCCAAGACAAAGGCTTGTGTCCCAGTAGTTTATCTGGGAGCAGCATTGGAAAGGAAAGGTGAAAGACCTAACCAGAAGATGCTCGTATGAGTTGCCTGGCAGTGTGGGAAACTGGAGCTCGAGCTGTGAGATCTTCAGGAGAGCCTTCCAGGGCATCTCAGGACTGTTCTTGGTGGAGACAGAAGGGGAAAGCATTGGGTCGTGGGCTTTGTCCCCCATTTATCAACTGTGGCCCGTGGGCATTGATGCCACACACACTGAAGGACGGCATGTGGTGAGGAGGTTGCATGGGTGTCCTACCAGAGAGAAACCTACGGGTAGAAGGTGAACTTGCTGCAGCCACTGAGAAGTCCTAGGGCAACACACACCATGAGGCTATACCTGCATGAGGCTGACCGAAGCCTGCATGCTGTTGACAGCAGTGGCTGGAACAAGGGCAGAGGCCAGGGAAATGGGAAGTAGCTCCTACAGGGATGTCCCTCACCATTAGTGTGTCCTCATCTCCCCATCTCTTGTTCTATCTCTTGGCTGTGTTTCATCTGATCCTCAGACAGGCTTATCCACATGGTGGCAGGACGCTCCCGAGAAAGACCCTCACCACCTTCTGCCTAATGTTCAAAGCTGATTCTGATCATCCTTCCCTGGGGCATGTGCTCATCCCTGTGACCAGGAAAGCAAAGGGTCTCAACTCTTTGCGCGGCTAGAATTACATGGAGTTGGATGTGGCGTGTTTCCCAGTGCAGAGCTGTTGGCTCTGGCAGATGCGAAGATGCACTGCTCAGATCTTCCTTCAAGCTTCAGGGAAAGGCTGGCAGAGTTCCTGTTGTAGCTCAGTGGGTTAAGGTCTTGATATTGTCTCTTTGAGGATGCGGGTTCAATTCCTGGCCTCACTCAGTGGGTTAAGGATCTGGCATTGCCGTGAGCTGTGGTGTAGGTTGCATGGCTGTGGCTGTGGCTGTGGTATAGGCCTCAGCTGCAGCTCTGATTCGACCCCTAGCCCTGGAACTTCCATATACCGCAGGGGCATCCATAAAAAGAAAAGGAAAAGAAAAGACTGCTGAGCTGCGGGAAGTATGCTTGGCCAACTGCCTCTGCTTCGGAGCCGGGGTCGTGGTCCTCTGTTCAGGGCCTGAAGAAAAAGGCAATGCTACCAAGACCTTAGCCATTTCTTCCCAATGCTGGCTCCTTTAAGGGTGATGCTGGCTCTGGAGTTCCCTTTTGGGTTGATGGAGAAATTGGCAGGTTAATGTCAAAGTCTGGTGCCTTCTGCCCATCTCTCCTTCTCCCCCCTTTCCCCTCAGGTGTTCCTCTCTGACGCATCTTTTGCATTCCCAAGTCCATGTCCGTGCCTGCTTCCTGGAGAACTCAAGTAACACACGGGCAGCTGAAGAACTAACCCATGTTCACCCAGGGAAGAAGGGGCCTCAAAGGAGGAAGAGGGAAGTGCGAGGTGAGAACCCCAGACTTTGAATGGGTACCAAACGGGCTTCCAATTGCTGCCTTATTGGTATTTCTTTTTTCTTTCTTTCTTTCTTCTTCTTCTTCTTTTTTTTTTTTTTTTTTGTCTTTTTTAGGGCCACACCCACGGCATATGGAGGTTCCCAGCCTAGGGATCCAATTGGAGCTGTTGCTGCTGGCCTACACCACAGCCACAGCAACAATGGATTCTTAACCCACCGAGAAAGGCCAGAGATCGAACTCTCAACCTCATGGTTCCTAGCCAGATTCGTTTCCGCTGTGCCACGATGGGACCTCCAGGGATGGAGTTCTTTTGTTTGGGGATTGGCTTTACCCTTGCTAAACTGCAAAGCCGAGGTCCGAGGAAGACTAGCAAAGTAGCTTATTACCCAGACTCATCCTTTCTCTGAGGCCACTCTGTCTAATACGTCTCCAAACACCTGGTTTGCACGTCATTGGCCTCGGGTTTACAAACTGGGAGTGAATTTTATGGGAAGGTGGCACATACAATTATGGGTCTATAAATGGCCCTCGGAAGCCAGCCAAGTCACAGGCATGAATTCCAAGTCATATGGTCTGAAGAAACTGAGCTGCAATTACTGTTATTTTTGCTGGCAGGCAAACAAAAATGAACGAAGCCCTTCTTTTTCTGAATGTACAAGAATCATAACACATTGCCATAGTGACGTCTCATGACCTGCATTCAAAGGAACAAAACAGAAGGTCAGGTTCACCATTCTGACTTCTAATCACTGAGCTTCGATAGGAAAACCAATAACCATGGTTTTCTGTGGTACCTTCATCATGGAAATCCCGTAAGGCATCACTGGCAGTGTCATAAAACTTTCCCCATGGCCCTAAGGGGCAGATTTAAGGGCAATGCTGTTACAAGCCTGTATGTAGCTGGATAAATTTAACAAATGAAGGATTATATAATTGCTACTTTGTAGTTTAAAGAATGGAGCTCCTTTTGCATCCATTCCGGTTAAACCATAAACCACAACAAAGGTGAGTGACTTTGTTGTACTGAGTCCCAGTGGCCAGGAGAGAATGTGGTTGCGTCCAGGGGAGGAGTCTTCGCTGGTGCAGCTCAAGACATGAGATGAGATGAGATGAGATGAGATGGAGTGATGGGCTGACAGTTTAGGCAAAACAGGGGCTCACTGTGTTCTGGGTTTTCCAGAACAGAGAGTCTATTTTATCAATACTGTCAGTGGCACTGGGGTCTTGGGAGGTGACTCAAACTAGCCAATCACCTAAGAGCCTGAGGGATAACACAGAACACAAATGCAAGCTCTAACTGTGTGCTGGGCTGGAGTATTTCTGTCTTGGTGTCTAGGCATCTGGAGATGTGGTTTAGAAATGAGAAGACTAGGTGGATAGCAGGGACTTAGGATGAAGGCCGGTAGATGGTCCCAAGGCTACTCCATCCAGGTCATAGTGACTCTTGATAAACCACCAAAGTTTCTCAGTAGTATTTATCTCTAAGAATGAGAGCATTTATGTTTTTCAGATTCAGTGACCAGTAACCCCTCCTGGATAAACACTACCATATTTTGCTTCTATTATGCACCTTTTTCTAGTCTACAGATAGACCAGTATCATCTTAGCTGAAAAAAATAGCCTTTCAGGAGTTCCCTGGTGGCTCAGTGGATTAAGGATCTGGTGTTGTCGTTGCAGCAGCTTGGGTTGCTGCTGTGGTGCGGGTTTGATCCTTGGCCCTGGGAACTTTGCATGCTGCAGGCGAGGCCAAAAAATAGACTTTTTTAAAAAATGCATATAACACAATGGAATAGTTTACAGTTACCTTCTAGAGCTGCCTAAATTGACGCTGGTGTAATTATGATCTTACCAGGCTCAGGGACAACTTCTTACTAGACCCAATTATCTCATTGGCTTTTGAAAGTTGGATAGACATCTCAAAACACAAAGAGGTAAACAAACACAAGGAGAGTTTTTCTATCATTTCTTTTTCCCGGGACGGTATCAAGTAATAATTGCATATTAATCACATTGGGTTTTTCAGCCCTGTATGTGAGATTTTCTTTCTTTCTTTTTTGCTTTTTTTTGGGGGGGTGGGGTGCTGCACCCACAGCATATGGAAGTTCCAAGGCTAGGGGTCAGATCAGAGCTGCAGCTGCCAGTCTATGCCACAGCCACAACAATGCAGGATCTGAGCCATTCTGCAACCTACACCACAGCTCATGGCAACACCGGATCCTTAACCCACTGAGCGAGGCCAGGGATTAAACCCCTGTCCTCGTGGGTACCAGTCAGGTTCACTACCACTGTGCCACAACGGGAACTCCAAGGTGAGATTTTCTTTATCTTTCAAATGTTGGAACTGAGAGTGCTGATACTAAGCTCAGCTGGCATGACCCAGTGATTCTGTTTCATTTGGGGCAGAGATGGTGAGAATTGGTGTTTTCTGCTTGTGATTTACTCTTTTCATTGGGAGGCTTTCCCTTTTGTCTCATAAGATTATCAAGCTACCGAGTCACACTTTTGGAAGAGGAAGCGCTATTTTAGGAATCTTAGATCTGTATCTGCAATTCTCTTCCCTTTCTGCAGTATCTCTAAATTATATTTGAGTCGAAATGAGAATCTGGTAGCACCTTGCCTTCTTGACAGAAGTGTCAGTTTAGGAATGCCTTCTTTCCTGGGCGAAGGAAAAGTTGATACACTGCCAGCGGCTGGAAGCCCCATGCCTGTTAATCTCCAGATTAGCCACTGATTTTCCGGAGCTGCAAGGTCTTTATGGGGTTCTGGATATTGCCCTGGCCCTCAGTCACCCATTTACACACATGCTCCTGATTCCTAATTATATCCATGATATGTGACTGTTGTCCCTTTAACTTTCTTTTTTCCTTTCTTTTTCTCTTTTCTTGGCCATGTCCAAGGGATGTAGTAGTTCCCAGGCCAGGATCAAACCCGTGCCACAACAGTGACCTGAGCCACTTTAGTGACAATGTTGGATCCTTAACCCAGTGCGCCACAAGAGAACTCCCCCGTTTAACTTTCTAAAAGTAATTTTATTTCTCTTCTGAGGTGAAGATGGTTAGTTATCAGACTTACAGTGTGCTCCCCTATTTTTTCGTAGCCTTTTGGGAAGTTAAAGTGGGGGCCTTCTGACAACTTTGAGTGAGTAAACTAGGGGTGGAAATGACATGTGTCACCTATGAGCCAGGGAAGTGAAGAGTTGGCCCATAAGTGGCACATCCTTCTCTTTCCCAAGCATGGCAACCTGGGATATCACATATTGTGAGGGCGGCATTACCAGATGGAAGAAGCTTGGATCCCTGAGTCACCAGATGGAGACGAGCTCTGGCCAACTTGCATTGGACTTCACGTAAGTGAGAAGTAAACTTATGTTGTGCTCAGCCTTTGAGATATTTATCGCTGTTGCATAGCCAGTCTTATACTGACTAACCTTAATTTCCACACTCTTATAAACATACACACTGTCTTCTCTGGGAACCGACCCCACATATGTTAAAAAGTATGGAACTCTCAGCCTCAACTACCTCAAGTATCAGAAGAGGCTAGGTAGATAAGCCTTCTGTCTTGACTCCTTTAGGACTCAAACTGAACAAGTAAATAAAAACAAACAAGCAAATACGAACCCAGGTTTTCTGTCCCAATGAGTCTCTTCTTCCAAAGTACCCAGGACCTCAGAAATTATGTAGTTTGTCAGTGCAGAACTACAAAATACAGCCTCTTGAGAAATATCATTATTTACCAGATGGGTCAGAGTAGGCTTGAAAGTAGTGTGGAGGAGTGTCCCCCGTGGGGCAGGGGTGGCGGGGACTATGGAAAATCATGCATTTACCAACATCGTCTATATTCTCTCTCTTTTGGCATTCATTCTTTAAGTACTGGGCTAGATGTGATTACCTGATAGGTAGGCAATGATGTTCTTGGGATACTAGTGACACACACACACACACACACTATTCAGGGGTGGGGAGAGATCAGATATTTTGAAACAATAGTGAACTAATAATCAGAGGAAAATCTGAAACTTGGAGTTCCTCCCATTTATTCTTTGGGGCTCAAGTATTTTTATTTAGGTTGACATTGGGAAAGAGGGTTGGAGGTGGGTAGAGTTTCTGTCATATCTCTTAGAGCTTAGAGCCTCTAAAGCTCTTCCTAGGACAATTGTTAGAAATTTCTTTTTTAAACATTTGTTATTAGAGTATAGTTGATTTTAATGTTGTGCCAATTTCTACTGTATAGCAAAGTGACCAAATCATACACATACATACATTCTATTTTATATTATTTTCCATCATGGGCTATACCAAGATAGATATTTCTTCGGAATTGTGTCGTGTATCCGATTCTTCGCAAATGGCTGCTATCAGGCGTTAAATACAAATTAAGCATTTATTATTATTTGTTTCAGTAACAGAGGGTATTGACACTTTTGAGAGGTAGGGACAGGTTAGTAAGAGTTTGTGGCAGAAACTGACTAGTTGATCTCCAGATTATTTTCTTTCTAGGGCACAAGCTTGACAACATTCCTCAGGATTCCTTGTAGCTGGATGAAGTGTTATAAGCCAACTCGAGGCACGGCCCATCAACAGTTTCCTCATTATTTTCCTTACTTTCTCTTTCCCTGAGGGTTCTAGAATAACTGTGTGGAGCAGAGCCGATGGGCTGCACTGAACTGTGATACGCATGAGGATTAAACCTTTAAATTAATGTCAGGCCACTGAGATCTGAGATCTGGGAGTTGTTTGCTGCAGTGGTTAACCTACCTGACTAATCCAAACCTCTTAGCCAGCCATGGTTTATTCTTCCCTAAGAAATGTGCACTGTACGAAGCCCTTCAGGTGCCCTAAACACCTCTGCTTAAGCTCGGGGGGTTGAGGATTAGCAAGCACAAAGGGGTTCCATGTTTGTGGAGAATTTCTCAGTGCATCCTTCCAAAGTTAGTGTTGATTAGTTCCTCTTCCCTGACAACATGATAACAAGTTTTTAACCTTTCTTTTGTCACCATTATACAGTATCGAAATTTACCATTAATGGTATAACTTGATAACCTTAGCCAAAAGGGGGAATAATTTATTTCCTCTTAGAAAGTGGGGGATGGAGTTACCGTTGTGACTCAGCGGTAACGAAGCTGACTTTTATTCATGAGGATGTGGGTTCGATCCCTGGCCTTGCTCAGCGGGTTAAGGATCCGGCGTTGCTGTGATTGCTGTGAGCTGTGGTGTAGGTCACAGACACGGCAAGGATCCCATGTTGCTGTGGCTGTGGCGTAGGCCGGCAGCTGTAGCTCCGATTCGATCCCTAGCCTGGCAACGTCCCTGAGCCACGGGTGCAGACATAAAAAGAAAAAAAAAGTGGGGAGAACGTCTCTGAAGATGGGCACCATCAATTCCTCTCCTCCCTGTACACACATGCTGCTCTGTATCCTCTCTCCTGGTATCTGAACCGTGGCCTTGTAACTTGCTTTGCCCCATGGGATATCACGGATATGACATTCTAGGACTTCTGAGCCTGGGCTTTAAAAGGAATGGCTGCTTTAACGCCCTCCGTCTGGGAAGCCAGCTGTCATTCGAGGTCTGACTCTCTTGGGACCCCCATGCTGTGAGAAAGCCCAAGGCAACCACGTGGAGCTCCGGCTTAGGCACCAGCAGGGGGTAAAGGCTTCTCGACCTGGGGGTAAAGGCTTCTCGACCTTTCCATTCAGCTCTGATGCCTGCTGAATACAGCTGCGTGAGTGACTCCAGCCCAGGCCAGAAGAACCACCCGCTGAGCCCAGTCAACTTACAGATTCATGGGAAAAATAAATAAATCATTGCTGGCTTTAGCCACAAAGTTCGGCGTGGCGTATTCCACAGCAATAGGTAACTAAAACAGGAGAGACCCTGGATGTGAGGTTCTGAGTGGTTGAAGAAAGTCTTGTGAAATCTCCCGTGGGATTGTTTATGGTTGTGTTGTAAGTTATGGGGGTGGAAATACGACTTTCAAAGAGGTCCGATCAAGGCTGCTATGGTCGGGGGGGCGTACACTGGCCACTTTCCCGTGCTCATACTTGAGTCTCGGCGAGTATTTCTTTCACAGAAGCTTTTTGAATGAAAGTAATCCTCCCCCACCTCTCTGTTCCCTCTCTTAAGCGGTGCGCTTTCGCAGCGGTCCTTGTCTGGGCATGGAATAGTGCTTTTGCTTTCAAGGTTTATTGACTGAGTTAATGGTGGGCTTGGGAGAGGACCTCATCCTTTCGGAGGATGAGGGCGTGAGAAGGAGGAACCCTTGCCTTACCCCTGATGTCTCACCCAGAGGTCAGAGGAAGCGCTCAATGGAGAAAGCTTCAGTGCATCTAGACTGTTGTGGTCAATCAATACGACACGTCCCTCCATGCTGCAAAAAAGAGTTCGGATGCCACTCCATAGAAAAAGAAAAAAGTTCCTTATCATTAGGCCAGAAACCACTCTCTGAGGATAAAGATCCATCAGCATGCATTTGAAACACTTTCCTTATTGCTCTGAGGGCCCTGTTCTTGAGTCATGATGTAGCGCTCGCTATAGACAGCGGGGTGACCTCCAGGTGCAAATGACAGCAGAGATGGCCCTGAACTAGAGAAAGCAGAGGTGTCTGATGGGGACAAGATGCGCAAGCGCTGTTGCTTACCTGGTTTGCCTCGCACGTTGGATATCGTTATCTTTACTTCCGTAGCCAGGGAGAGCCTGTTCCACGGACTTCCATTTGTAACACAGCAAGAGGGGTTCCTTAACCTGGGACTTGGTGAAGATAATAAAAGGATTGGCTGAGAAGAGATGAACCATGCCATGGAAAGAGAACTATATCCATTTTAATATTGTTAGTTACCACAGACTCTAAAGAATGTGCTGGAAGGTTGTGTGATAACATCCGGCTACTATGTTTTAGGGAGCTGATCAGAACTTCTGCAAGGACCCAGGATATTGTACTCAGAATTTCCTTGATTCCTTCCTTTCTTCCACCCACTCACCACCCACCCATCCATCCATCTATCCACCCAACCACCCATCCAAGGGGTGAGCTTCTGCGATGTATCAGGCACTGTTTAGGGGGCTGGCACATTTTTTTAAGCAAAGTGAAAACAGTCTGTTACGTTGTTCCTTATGACTTAGATGTGCTTTTTAGAATTTAGTCACTCGAGCCTAAATCAGTTTGGGGGAGTTTATAGCTGAATTTCTTCTTAGGAAAATAGGCTTGTTATCTTTGAAATCGACCAACGGATTGGTTTCTTACCCGCAGGATTCTCCTTCAGGAAAAAAGAAACTGTCTCCTGATGCAGCTGGAAGAAGCTACCCGCCTAACATCTTATCTCCAGTCCCAGTTAAAGAGGTGGGTAACTGGAAGGGAGAAGACCATGCTTGATTGGCACTACAGAAGGACGTGTCCGTGAACTGCCCCCTTCCCTTTAGCTTGCTTTTCTCTCCCTGAACTTAGAACCCGCAGGGGTTGTGAACACAGGACAGAAAAGTGGAGACATGATATCGTTACGAGTTGCTGCTGATTCATGATCCAAGGATGGTGGGGAGAGCCCAGTGTGACTTCAGAACAGCAAATCCGAAGTCAGACTGAGCCAAGGACTTGGTTACAGCTTCAGAAGTCTATCTGTCCATGTATGTGTATGCATAGTCCCATTTTTATTTTCCTTTTTAAAAGGATATGAATATTTTAGAAATAACATTTGGATGCTCACCTTTCTGAAGCCCTCCATGAACCCCCCCCCCCCAGGATTTTTAGTGCTTAATTAGAGATCTGTTCACATCTCAAGTGCGCGTCCATTTCCGTTTGTGAAATTGTTGAAATGTGCGGCATTTGCTGAAGCCCCATCCTCTGGCACAGTCAGGAGAGGCATAATAATCATTTGTAAACAGATGACTGAATACTGCACTTTGTGACTCTTCCTATCTTCAATGACTTCTTTTATTTTAATCACAATTTTATCTCCTTCTGATCCTGACATTTAAGCTCAGCTTTCTCTTGATCGGAGGGGGCTTGGAGGTTCGTTTTAACCTGATTTCTCCTGAGGAAATATATTTCAGGACTAGAGGACTGGGTTATCTCATGTGACTTGCCCCAGGCCCCAGAGCCCTCTGGAGAGCCTAGTTCTTTGCAAACACACAGAGGGAATTTTAATGCACAGTTAATTGGAAGGTTTTACTAACTTCTGCCCTTCTGCTTGCCCAGATAGCACAGTGTTTACCTTAGAAAAGAATTTTTTTTTTTTAATTGCAAAACTAAAAAAAAAAAAAAAATAGGTTGTGGCTTGTCATATGTTCTTGCAATAGAGTCTTCATGTTTATACAAGATTAAAAGTGAATGAATGGGAGTTCCCATCATGGTGCAGTGGAATGAATCTGACTACGAGCCATGAGGTTGCAGGTTTGATCCCTGGCCTCCCACAGTGGGTTAAAGATCCGTGAGCTGTGGTGTAGGTCGCAGACACAGCTTGGATCTGGCATTGCTGTGACTGTGGTGTAGGCTGGCAGCTGTAGCTCTGATTATACTCCTAGCCTGGGAACCTCCACATGCCACGGGTGCGGCCCTAAAAAGACAAAAAGACAAAAAAAAAAATGAATGAATGGGAGTTCTCTTGTGACACAGCCGATTAAGGCTCTGTAAGGATCTGGCATTGTCACTGCAGTGGCTTGGGTTCATTCTGTGGCCTGGGAACTTCCACAGGCTGCAGGTGCGGCCAAAAAAAAAAAAAAAAAAAAAAGGAAAAGGAAATGAATGAATGAAAATGAATGCCTTTATTTCGATTTTCATTTTTTCTGCCTTTCTAAAAATGTGAGGCCACCTGCTAGAAATGGGAGTTATCTTTGAAACATTACTCTGAGCCACGTGAAAGAATTAGAACTTGGCAATAAAGTGGACAGTCACTCATCGCACTTTTCATTCAAGTTGTTCACTCTCTTTGGGGGTTTAAAAGAGGCCTCCACATTCAGAAATGTAACACGCGCATGATTTTCCTGGACTCTACCTGCTGCGTAAAGTGAGACGCACCCACAGATGATAAAAAGGGAACCAGCCTCTTCACTGGACCTTGTAGTCAACGATCCGCTCAGTGGAAACCACGAGGAAGGCTGAGCTTGCTTTCTTTCGGATAGTGAGTCATGGTATCCTTGCAATAAACACAATTACCCAATTGTGAATTCTGGTGAATTCACTTGCCAGGGACTAATGACCCATTATTTTACTTATGGAAGATGGTGCCTTCTAGTTCCTGGTGCGGAAGCTGCCAAATGATAGGTGCCAGCATATACTGGTCTCTGCCCATGACTAATGAGTGTGTTCTGCTCATTTGGATCCTGCATTAAAATGGGGGAAATAGCAACACCTCCCTCCAGCAGCCGTGGAGGCTGATGTCTGACCCACAGCAGCCACGAGCTTGGAGGACGTGATCTGTCGGGCACAGCTTATTCACAGTAAGCCGCAGGTAGTCTGATCCAGTCTGCCTGACCTCGAAATGGCAAAGGTCGTCCCAGCCTGGATCTCCCAGAGCTGAGCTGGGCACAGTCGTTCCCCGCTGGCAAGGTCTTCCGCTGCATTCTCTCTGTATGGTGTGTCCGGGTCACCATTTGTTTGTCCATTTCAGAGACGGAAATATTTAATGATGTTGAGTTCACTGGTCTCGCATCTGTTTTGACTCTTAGATTAGAGTACATGAGAATCTGTCCCATCAACCAATTTCCCCTCTTTCTTTTTTTTTTGGCCTTTATTTGCCATAAGAAGTGAATCATCAGATAGACAAATGTGACATCATAAAAATCATGCACCTTAAAAAAGGAAAGAAATCTATGTACACGGTTTTTAGCTAATTCCTGTTAAAAGTACTCTTTGGAGCTGCCCATTGTGGCTCAACGGGTTAAGAACCTGCCTAGTATCCATGAAGATGTGGGTTTGATCCCTGGCCTCGTTCGGCAGGTTAGGGATACGGTGTTGCCTTGAGCTGCATCGTAGGTTGCAAATGTGGCTCGGATCTGCCATTGCTGTGGCTGTGGTGTAGGCCTGCAGCTGTACCTCTGATTCGATCCTTAGCCCGGAAACTTCCACATGCTGCAAGTGTGGCCCTAAAAGGAAAAAAAAAAGTAATCTACTTTGGGCTAATGGAACCTACAAGCTCATTCTTTCAAAACAAGTCATTGTCTCGGGGCTGATGAATGTTTTCAGCTCACAAACAACACACATTTCTTTCCACTTTCTGCTTCCTCTATGTTACAGCCCCATACAGACACTGGACATGCTGGCTCCTGGTCTTATCTCCAGGCTGGAAATTCCATCACTCACCTGGTGCCGGGGTTGGTATGCTAGCCGTGACACATGCAGTCGTGGCAAATCTTTGTCTGGAAGGCTGGACAGGAGCTTAAGAGGTAGGCTCTAGAGAGGGGATGGCCAGGGGCAAACTGGCAGGAGGCCCTGGTTCTAATGGCAGTAATTGTTAACTTTGTGACGTTGGGCAGAGTCACTTAAGATACTTTTTCCTCCATAAAGCGAAAGGATTGGCCATGTCTTCTAAGAGCCCATCACTTCTACAATTCTGGTTTCTAGACCTGCACCTCTGTGGGGTCACCCAGACCAGAGGGTCAACTTGCCTGGAACTTTGCAGCTGTCACTCAGGCTTCCTGTCCCTGGACAGCCCTGTTCCTCCATTCGGAACACTTGACAGATAATAATGTGTTTCCCAAATATCAGGCATTCCATACGACCTTGAGGTTTGTACCATGTCCCTGTCCTACCTAAAATTTTCTTTACTAAATATTTTTCTTTGAAGTGACTCGGTTTTTAAAACTTAAATTTATGTAAGGAAAGATTGGCACTGATTGTAGCAGAAATAACTACAATGACAAAAAAAAAAAAAAAAAAAAAAAAAAAAGACCCGGGGTCATGTTAACAAATTAAGAAAAACAAGAATTGTTGGCAGAAGAACTGAGTGAGGAGTCCCCATCGTGTCTCTGTGGAAACGAGCCTGACTAGTATCCATGAGGATGTGGGTTCGATCCCTGGCCTTGCTCAGTGGGTTAAGGGTCTGGCGTTGCCATGAGTGATGGTGTAGTTCGCAGATGCAGCTTGGATGCTGTGTTGCTGTGGCTGTGGTGTAGGCCGGCAGGTGTAGCTCTTTGTCAACCCCTAGCCCGGGAACCTCCATGTGCCGCAGGTACAGCCTGAGAAAGAAAGGAAAGAAAGAAAGAAAGAAAGGAAGGAAGGAAGCAAGCAAGCAAGAAAGAAAGAAAGAAAGAAAGAAAGAGAAAGAAAGAAAGAGAAAGAAAGAAAGAAAAGAAAAGAAAAGAAGGAAGAAAAGAAGGAAGAACTGAGCAAAATTGTTGCTAGCGGACCTGAGCTGTGAGAAATGCCAACAGTGGTTTTTCAGGCT
Source organism: Sus scrofa (assembly GCF_054392235.1). Taxonomy (NCBI): domain Eukaryota; kingdom Metazoa; phylum Chordata; class Mammalia; order Artiodactyla; family Suidae; genus Sus; species Sus scrofa. Next base: position 10,684,845 of record NC_139401.1, read on the forward strand.
AGGAGATGAGGCCAGATTACAACGTGGCTCTTCAAGGAAGAATGAAGAGCAGTTCTCGGTGTGCTCACTGATGTTGCAACTGTGTCCTTAGAAAAATGTAGCTCAGATATAGCACAGGAAGCAGTGTCCACGGTACCATGATGGTGCTAGAGATCATGGGCAGCTACATGAAAGTGCTGCTGTAGAATCTGGATTTTTCCCAGTGAAGAGACTGCATCCAGAGCCGCAGCCTCAATCGGCGTCACCCTCTGACTTGGACAACCCATCTCTCTTTACTGTTTCTGAGGCAGAGGTCAGTGGAGATGGATGGAAATGCCCATCCTGCATCTTTCAGGCCTTCAGTGGTGCCTTCCAATCAGTAACCGTTCCCCTGGGTTCATGGTGTTGCTCATAATTGCCTTTCTTGCTATGGAGGGAAGTCTCTGGAGCCTTCCGCTCCCCTCCTCCCATGGACTGGGAGCACAGTTGGTATTTAGCTCATGGCTGAGCATACACTCAGGATTTAGAAGAACTAAACACAGGTGGACCTGAGCTTCCACTGGGCTTACCACTAGGTCAACTCAGCTCAAATTCTATTTCACTTCGGACCCTCATTAGGCCCCACCTCTGGCTAATGGGCCACAGAAACATTCCAGTTCTCTAGACGATACTGTTGGCTCAGTGTCCTGGAGGGGTTCAAATGCTGGCTGCCAAAGAGGGGAAAAAACATCCCAGCATCTACTTTCCTTGGTGTTGCATGCTCCTTATGTCTTGGATGAGTATTTTCCTTGTGTATTTAGGTCTTTCTCTACCCTCCACAAGCAAGAGCTCCTGAGAGCAGAGCCCATGCCCTGTTCTTTTTAATGCATCGCTAGCCCAGGGACAGGCTTCCATAGGACCTCCCCCCCCTCCCCCGCCATGACTTGAGCCATGCAGAGGTGAGCTTTCATGCCATTGTTTAAACCCAATGCCTTTGCCTTTAAGCAGGATGGTATCAGGGCTGTGTAACTTTGCTATGGCGGGAGGCTGGGCCAACTCTGAGTCTATGTACTCCGAGCATGAACTTTGGCTGACAAAGAACCCACATCCCAGGAGTTTCTGTTGTGGCTCAGTGGGTTAAGCATCTGGTCATCCGGCATTGCCACAAATTGCAGCACAGGTCACAGATGCAACTCAGATCCCAAGTTGCTGTGGCTGTGGTGTAGGCTGGTAGCTGCAGCTCCGATTCGACTCCTAGCCTGGGAGCCTCCATATGCTGCAGGTGTGGCCCTAAAAAGAAAATTAAAAAAGAACCCACATTCCAGGTGAAACTTAAGAAGAAGACAGTGACCACCTGTTGTCTTTGATGGCTTTTGGCTTTTAGGAAGCCCCCACCTATGGTCGCTTGGTGCCAAATACTATACGAAGTGGGCAGAGGCACAGGTCCTGTTCTTCAGGGCATAGGGTTGAAAATAGACCTTCTCTGCGCTTACACTGTAGAGCATTCTAGATGCTTCCTCCAAAAAGTTTCTTTCTTCTCCATGACTTTTGGTGGTAATGTCATCTACACAAGGAAAGGACCTAGCTTCTCTTCAACAAAGCCCCACACTTCTGTGGTTTGAGCCCCAGAAAGCAGATCTCTAGAGGAGTTGCCTGGTGGACCAGGCACCCCCAAATCTGTTCACCCCGAGTTGCTTCTTCCCTCTGGGGTTCTCTCACCTGATTTCCACACTCAACACTGTCCTGCTTTCCTCGGAAAAACTGCTGGCCCTCCGGGGACATTTGCCTCTGCCTTGGTTCCCCTTGACAGTGGCGAGCAGGGCTTTACTCTGCATACATTTCACACTAAAAAGCAAATAAAATAAGGGACCAAAAAACCAGAATTGTAGGGGTTCCTGCTGTGGTGCAGTGGGTTAAAATATCTGGCGCAGGTTGCGCTGTGCCTTGGAACTTCCATATTCCTCTGGTGCAGCCATAAAACAAAAACGAAAACAAAGACCAACAGACCCCTGTCTGTGGGTCTGCTTCTGTTTCACAGATAAGTTCATTTATGTCATAATTTAGATGTGACATAATTGTAACTCAAAAGAGACTAGAGCCCAAGAGCTAAAATGATGTAGACACAAAGTACACCAGTGTGATAACAGCACAACTCAGCAAGACCGGCTACCTCCCGCATAACACCGTCGTCCTTGTCTGTGAACGCTTCCTTCCAGCCCCCGCCTCGGCTGACCTTGCCCGAATTCCTTGCTCCCCAGACACACACTCTGTATCAGGGTTTCTCCAACCTCAGCACTTGACATTTGGGGCCAGATAATTCTTTTTTTTTTTTTTTTAATCTTTTTAGGGCCAAACCCTTGGCATATGGAGGTTCCCAGGCTAGGGGTCCAATCTGAGCTCTAGCCACCCGCCTACACCCCAGCCACAGGCATACAGGATCCGAGCCGTGTCTGCAACCCACACCACAGCTCATGGCAACGCTGGATCCTTAACCCACTGAGCGAGGCCAGGGATCAAACCCACATCCTCGTGGATACTAGTTGGGTTTGTTAACGGCTGAGCCAAGATGGGAACTCCTGGGGCTGGATAATTCTTGAGGAAGGGCTGTCCTGTGCATGATGCAATGTTGAGCAGCATCCCTGGCTTTTCCTGCTGGACACCAAGGGCCCCAACTCCCACCTCCCACCTCCACCCTGCCGAGTGGCAGCCAAAAATATCTGTAGACATTGCTAGATTCTTCTAGGGGGCCACAGGCAGGGCTGAGACCTGCTATACTAGGTCCTGTAGCCCCTCCCCAGGGCAGTGCTCCCTCCACTGGAAGCAAGGTGTTGTGGTTACCACCTAAGGAACCAAATTTTTGTCTGGTTCAGGTTTCTGCCTTAGATGGTTGTGGCATAATAAAAAATATATGTGATCTTTGTGTCTGGTTCCTGGCACAGAGCTCCTAAAACCCTTGTAATTTCTGGAGTGATAGGAGTGTCTTTTTAAAAAAATTTCTTTTATTGAAGTATAGTTGATTTACAATGTTGTGCTAGTTTCTCTTGTGCAGCAAAGTGACTCGTATATATATATATATATATACATATATACATATATATACATATATATGTACATACATTCTTTTTCATATTATTTTCCATTATAGTTTATCACAGGATATTGACTATAATTCCCTGTGCTGTACAGTAGGACTTTGTTGTTTATTCAGTCCATATATAATCGTTTGCATCTGCTAATCCCCAACTTCCAATCCAACCCCCACCCCCCTCCCCCTTGGCAATCAGGAGTCTGTTCTCTGTCTGTGAATCTGTTTCTGTTTCATGGACAAGTTGATTTATGTCATATTTTAGATTCCACATATAAGTGATATCATATGGTATTTGTCTTTTTCTTTCTGACTTACTTCACTTAGTATGATAATCTCTAGGTCCATCCGTGGAGCTGCGAATGGCATTATTTCATACTTTTTCCTGAATGAGTAGTATTCCATTGTGCATACGTACACCATCTTCTTTATCCACTGCTCTGTTGATGGACATTTAGGTTTTTTCCATGTCTTGGCTGTTCTAAGCAGTGCTGCTACGAACATAAGAGTGCATGTATCTTTTTGAATTATACTTTTGTCTGGATAGATGCCCAAGAGTTGGCTTGCTGAATCATATGGCAACTCTATTTTTAGTTTTTAAGGAACCTCCATACTGTTTCCTATAGTGGCTGTACCAATTTACACTCCCACCAACCGTGTAGGAGGGCTCCCTTTTCGGTAGGAGTGTCTTTTGTTTTTCATAATAAGCTCCTTTCAACCCTGTCTGAACTTATGCTAACGAGGTGGCTCACAAAGGAGGCAGGGCTAGATAGCTTACGAGGGGGGCGGGGGGGGGGGAGGAACCACCTGTGTGACTAGAAAATTAGGCCTTTCATCCCAGTCCCTCCACCTCCAGGGAGGGGAGGGGAGCTGAAGATTGAGTTGAGTCACCAATGACTGATGATTTTATCAATCATGTCTCTGTAATGAAACCATAATAAAAACTCTGAATGATGAGATTTGGGGGAGCTCCTGGTTGGTGAACCTATCAATGTACCAGGAAGGTGGCTCACCCTGACTCCGTGGGGACAGAGGTCCTATACTCAGGATCATTTTGGACCTCACTCTGTGTACCTCTTTATCTGGCTGGTCCTTTGTATCTTTTACGATAAACTGTCATTGTGAGTGTAGTGCTTTCCTGAGGTCTCTAAGTCATTCTTGCAAATTGTCTACTCTGAGCAGTTGTGAGAACCCGTGTGTTTGTAGTCTGATAGGTAGAAATGTGGGTAGGCTGGGGACTTTATTTGTGGCTGGTTTCTATAGTGGGGGCAGTCTTGTAGGACTGAGCCCTTCACCTATAAGATCGGTGCTAACTCCAAGTAGTGTCTGAATTGAATTAAATCGTAGGACTCTCCGTTGATGTGGAGAATAGGAGAATTAATTGGTGGTAGTTGCAAAAACAACATAGTTGTTGACAGGATCACTGGAATATCCAAAATGAAAGATCTCATACTTCTGAGAGAGTCAAGCCTGATGGAACACTTTGAAAATTACAGGAAATTGATGGGGCATCATAATGTCACCGAATAGATACATAATTGCACTCACCGAGATGGCAACATTCATTGTTTTGATCTTACAGATGAACTAATTGTTGAAACAACTGATAAAAATGGATGGGTTCCCTGCTGGTGTAAATCTACCACAAAGAGTTCCATGGCAAAATAATACTTGATTTTTCTGAAAAAAATATTTAAAATGTTGAGACAAATTGGGAAGCCTGACCTTATTTGTCAGTGGCAGTTATTAGTTGTAGAAATTGGGGAAATGGTTGGGGGGGGTGGAGATGTGGTCGGGCTGCGGGTGGCAGGGCCTCTGGCCTGTGTGCCACTGGCAGCACATCCCCAAGAGTGACTTGTTCCTAACCTAGGACTCTGTCAGGGTGGCCACAGTTTTGCCCGCTGTGGGCTGAGGAATCTTGATCGTGATAGGAAGGTTCCCTTTATCCCCGTGTATTCGTTTCCTGCAGCTGCTATAACAAATCGCCACAACCTTAGTGGCCTGAAGCAACACAAGTTCATTATCTTCTTGTTCTGGTGCATCTAAAAGGGGCTGAAATCCAGGTGTCGATGGGGTGGGTTCCTTCTGGAAGCTCTGAAGGAGAATCCCCTCATTGCCTTTTTGCCTTCCTTGGCTCATTGGCTCCCTTCCAGCCAGCGATGGCAGGACTCCAAAATCTCTGACTCTCCCACTTTCCTATTGTAAGGACCCTGTGATTCCATTGGGCTCATCGGATAATCCGGGATAATCTCCCCATCTCAAGACCCTTAACTGGATCACATCTGCAAAATCTCCTTTGCCATCTAGGCGAACACCTTCTCAGGTTTCAGGGATCAGGATGTGGACAGATTTGTGGGCTCTCACTGCTGCGTACCATGCCGTGCTCTGCATGTAACAATCCGTGATGGACTTCATTAAGCCAGGACCTCAGGAACGTGAAAGGAGGATGTGGCACAGAGCCAGAAGTTACTATGAAAACTACTCGGAGAGGTCCTGTCACCCGTCTCCAGGTGTTAGTCTTCAGTGACCATCACCTGGTCTCTGTTTGGGGCTGGTTTGACTGTCTCTCTCTCTCCTCTGGCTTCTGCTAATCTTCTCTTCTGAGCTCGAGAGAGGGGGTGTGTGCACTGAAATAAGCATGGATGCATGACCAGTTCACGTCTTTGCATTACATGGTACCCTGAACCCAGAGGTGCTTAGGAAAATAGGCATCATTAGCGGTGGCGGCTCCATTCTTAGAGCTTTTATGGCAAATGTCCATTGGCTAAATCCAAATCCCAGCTGTCCAACGCGAGTGCCAAAACCATGGGGCTCGGTGGCTGCCAGCAGCTGCCATCATCGTCGTCATCCCCCTGTAGCCAGAGAGAGTGGTGAGAACAGACGAGATCAAGTTCCGCTGCTCCTCCTGGGAACGGGGAAGAGCACGCGTGATGAACACACGCCAGAGTGAGCTGCAGGGCGCCCAAGACAGGGCGGCTCTCAACCAGGGTTGCACCTGAGAATCACCTGGGGGGGATTTCAGCCGCACCCTCACTCAGCCTGCACTGCCCAGGATTCGAATCTAACTGGTCTGGGCATCAGAGCTGCAAAAGCTCCCCCAGATGATTCCAGCGTTGAGCTGAGAACCAGGGAGCTGAGAACCAGGAACCTCGGAAGCAGGCTGCGAGGAGGGCCCCAGGGGAGCTAGCCTTGCACCCACGGAAGGCGTCCCCCCGCCCCAGGGCCTCCCCACCCTCCATGGACGTTGGGATGGTGGGGGTCTGGTGGAAATCAAATGCTGGTTTGGCAGGTCTGGGGGCGGGACGGGGGCGGGCTTTCTAGCAGCCTCCCAGGTGATGCTGAGGCTTCCTGTCCAAGGATCAGACTTTAAGGAGCCAGGCTCTCTCATAGCAGGAGAGGACGGAGGCCTCGGGAGCCTGGGTGAGTTTCTGAAAGTTTGTGGCTGAGTCGGAACTGACTCGGATGGCCTTCTTCCCAGGCCTCCAAACATCCCTCGTGACATGCGTCTCCCAGCTGAGAAAAGGATTCAGCCATGCCAGCTGTTGATGAAAATAGGACCTTGGCCAAAGGTACAAAACATAAATCATTTAGCCACATGGAAAGAGAGATATTGTGATCACGTGAATCAGTCATATTAATTCCTTGTGAGCAATGTGGGCGTAAGTGGTTTGTTTGCTTAAGGCACCAAACTTTCCATCTATTCAGGTTTTATATGTTATTTTGTTCTTTGTGAAACATTTTATTTTCTATTTTTTTTTAATTTTTTTGTCTTTTGTCTTTTTAGGGCCGCCCCTGCGGCATATGGAGGTTCCCAGGCTAAGGGTCAAATTGGAGCTGTCACTGCCGGCCTACACCACAGCCACAGCAACGCCAGATCCTTAACCCGCTGAGCGAGGCCAGCAATCGAACCTGCAGCCTCATGGTTCCTAGTCGGATTTGTTTCAGCTGAGCCATGACAGAAACTCCGTGAAACACGATTTTAATGAGAAGAAACCTTGATGACTATTCATGGGCCAGGAGTGAGAAAGGGGCTCTGAACCTGACTTTGGGTGAAGGAATCAGACTAAATATCTTCCAGCTGGAGGTGGCCATTGCCAGCCAGGAGCTCGGAGGGACCGGTGGGGGCTTGACTGCGGCTGGGGGTTTGCTCCGCTGGGTCTGTTACCAGCAGCAGCAGGTAATTTTCTTTCCTTCCCTTTTCCTTCTCCTCTTTTCCTCGCCAAGTGGGGGTGAGGTAGCTGTGCTAAGACCTTTACATCTGGGGAAAGGACTGGCCCCACCCACCTCCCACCCATGGCTCTTGGCTCATGGACAAGCCCCTTAGACCTCTACTAACCCCACTGGTTAAAAAGGGGCAATGAGATTGGGTTTTTTTTTAAAGAGTTGTTATAGGAGTTCCCATCGTGGCACAACGGTAATGAACCTGACTAGTGTCCATGAGGATGCAGGTTCGATCTCTGGCCTCTCTCAGTGGGTTAAGAATCCAGCGTTGCCATGAGTTGTGGTACAGGTTGCAGACATGGCTCAGATCCTGTGTGGCTGTGGCTGTGTCGGAAGCTGGCAGCTGCAGCTCTGATTGGACCCCTAGCCTGGGAACTTCCATATGTTGCAGGTGTGGCTCTTAAAAAAAAAAAAAAAGTTCTAAAAGATGATTCAGGGGAAAATGGAGAATTCCGCGGCTGCTGTTGTTGGGCTAAGGTAAATTCCGATCAAGACCACCTCCATACTTTAAGACAGATTAAAGAGCAAAAAGGACTTGCTTAAGGAGTACAGAGAGGCTGTGGCTTGTTTTATCGTTAGACCTGACCCCCCCACCCCCACCCCGAGAGTCCCAGCTGGCCTGGCATGAAGAGGTACTGGCACTGCCAGGCCCTCTCCCCGAGATGACAGCCCTGGTGTTTGTGAGCCCTGACAGGTCCCAGGCAGACAGAGCTCAGTGTGGCTGGTGGCTGTGCACACAGGCCCTAGGCCATGCACCCAGTCCGATCTACATTTGGAATGGGATTTCTGTTGCTGTTGTGTCTACTTGGCACAGCGAGACTTTATGAAAAGCGAAATTAACCCCCCCCCATTTCTCGGGGTTCCCATTGTGTCTCAGAGGGTTAAGAACCCGACACTGTCCATGAGGATGCGGTTCAATCCCTGGCCTCACTCAGTGGGTTAAGGATCCAATGTTGCCGCAAGCTGTGCTATAGGTCATGGATGTGGCTCTAAACTGGCGTGGCTGTGGCTGTGGTGTAGACTGGCAGCTGCAGCTCCACTTTGAACCCTAGCCCAGGAACGTCCATCTGCTACTGGTGCAGCCATAAAAAGTAAACAAGAACAGAAGCAAAAAACTCAGGTTGCTTAAGAAGTCACCACTTGGAGGTGGCATTGATTCAGAAGAAATGGCTAGAGAAGCTCTGGCATTGAAAAGAAAGAGTCAAATGTGAATAGAAGCCCAAACCCTGTAGCGTTGGTGGCCACCGTCCTCAGTATCTGTGACATTGGGGAAGGCTGTGCTGCTGGATTGTTCTTTCCAGTTTATATTGACTTCCAAGTCTGTCCTACATCTGAAAATACCAATGGCAAGAAAGCGTGATATTAGCCTGAAGATGATGGCATTGAGAGTTCATTACAAAATTGTTGTGGGGTGCTGTTCTTGTATTTTTCTTGCACTTCTTGGGTTTGTGTTCTGAAAAGGTGAAGTCTGGATGCTGAAGAGTGAGGAGTATCTAGGGATTGCGAGTGAGGAAATGGATCATGACACTGAGTCTAAGCCCTGCCTTACAGATGACAACAAAGTAAGCTGTATGGATGATTCCCGGCCACTTGTTGAAGAGCTACCTGGCGTGTGGTGGGGGGGAGGGTGCTTGCTAAAAAAGTAGATGTTTCTGCGCGTGCCCTGGTCATACGGCAGGTCAAGGATCTGGTGTTGTCACTGCTGTGCCTCAGATCACTGCTGCGGTTCAGGTTCCATCTCTGGCCCTGGCACTTCTGCATGCCTTGGGCATGGGTGAAAAAAAAAAGAAGTAGATTCCAGGGTTCTGTCCTTGAGGCTGAGAGCTCAGTGCATCTGGGAAGTTGTATTTTTAAAGCTCCCCTCTTGGTGCTACAGCTTAGCTGAATTGAACGTATGCGAGGCTGCCCAGGATATGTGATGCCCCAGGGCTCAGGATCTTTGGCCAAATAGGATTGATGGGTAATTGAACTAGATCAAGGGGGCAGTGACTTTATGGCAAAAAGTAAGTGGTTCCAGAGACAGGAAAACAGCTAACAATTCTTGACTACTTATTATGGGTCAACCACCAAGCTAAAGGCTTTATAGAGATTAATCTTGGGCAGTTCCTTGCTGCTTTATTTTTAGGAAATGAGGAAACGGACACGGATAGCTTAGGCAATTTGGCCCAACTCATTACAGTTACAGGTACTGGGGTGATGGTTTGACTCCAGGTCTGTGTAAGTCCGCAGAGGAAGGGAAGGAGGGTGGGGGAGAGAGAGAGAAATTGAAAGAGAGATGGAGGAAGAGAGAAGGTTGCCTCCACCCCCAGCACAAAAGACGTAGAATTTTTCTTTGGACAAAGTTCGATGAATTTACGTATAACTACTGCAAGGAGCTGACAAAAGAATGCAAGATGATTTTAAAGTTGCTGTTAAAATTCTCCTTATGTTTGGGAGGATGAATCTGGTTCAATGTGGGCCAAACAAAGAAACATAATCTTAGGGAAAAATTATAATCAGACGCTAAACATCTGTGTGATGAATTTTTGTTTGATGGCCACCAAAGGCCAGTGTATTTTCTTGGTATATAGCCTTAGAGGTAATAAATCGATGTTTTAAATATGCTATTAGCCGTATAATTTTATTCTGCTTTGTTAGCTTATGTTAGCCCAATAAAATCTGACAATGGAATGAAAGACTCTCCTTGGGGTGATATTTTAATTGTCATAAAAATGTCATAGATTAAGGGGCCAGCTGAGCCCTTATAGTTTCTCAGGGACTAGAGAAATCATTAAAACAAATGCAGATGCTATTTCCAAGATCAAATAGTGGCCATGATTTCAGTCATAATGTTCCTTTTATGTGAATTTTGCCACATACAAAGCCATGAATTGTATTAATCCCTCATAATCATCTTCCAAATCGCTTACATGAAATATGAGCGATTTTTTTCCCCTCCTCCTCCTCCACTTTTTATGATGGGGAATTTTGAAATAATATAAAAGTGCACGGCATTCTGTAGCAAATTCCTTGGACCCAACATATTGAATTTCATAGCTTGTGCTCAACTTTGAGTCAAATGGATTCTCTGGTCCTTTATTTCTGGCAGGCATGGGACACACAGGATGGAAGAGGTTTTCCCTCTGAGCTGCGATCATCTCCTTCCTCGGGGTGTCTATCAGCCGTCGAGGCTCTGAGACCGAGTTACTTAGCTCATTGGCACAACGGCTGCCCAAAGGTCACATCCAGCTGCAGCTTGTTTTCGTTTCCATTTTTTTAATGGAGGATCCCAGACTAGGTGTTGAATCAGAGCTGTAGCTGCCATCAGCCTACACCACAGCCACAGCCACTCAGGATCCGAGCCGCATCCGCAACCTACACCACAGGTATCATGGCAATGCTGGATCCTTAACTCACTGAGTGAGGCCAGGGATTGAACTGGTGTCCTCATGGATACTAGTTGGGTTCATTACTGCTGAGCCATAACGGGAACTCCTGTTTTTGTTTCCTTTTTCTTTCTTCCTTTTTTGCTTTTTTCTTTTTTGGCCACCCTGCAGTATATGGAACGCCCAGGCCCAGGCCAGGGATCAGGTCTGAGCCACAGTTGCAACCTTTGCCACAGCAGCTGTGCCTCTTGAACCCACTGTGCTGGGCTGGGGATCGAACCTGTGTCCCAGGGCTCCAGCGATAGCACTGATCCTATTGCGTCACAGCAGAAACTCCTCTAAGTAGGGTTTTCTTGGCACATAGGCTGGCCCTCTCATTTAGGTACTGCCTCTGGCGGCTTCTCCAGTGGTAGGGCTGAATGGTCAGTACAGACTCCAAAGTTGAAAATACTCATTTTCTGGGCCTTCAGAGAAAAAATGGTCTAACCCCTGACTTTGGGAATTGGTTTTGTTTGTTTTGTTTTGTTTTGTTTTTGTTTTTGTTTGCTTTTTAGGGCTGCACCCGTGGCCTGTGGAAGTTCCCAGGCTAGGGGTTGAATGGGAGCTACAACTGCCGGCCTATGCCACAGCCACAACAATGCAGGATCCAAGCCATGTCTGTGACCTACACCCCAGCTCACGGCAACACCAGATCCCCGACCCACTGAGCGAGGCCAGGGATCGAACCTGAGGCCTCAAGGATACTAGTTGGATTTGTTTCCGCTGTGCTGCGATGGGAACTCTGGAGCTGCTGTTCTGACAAGAGTATTAAATTAGGTCAGTGTCTGTATTAGGCAGGGTCTAGTCAAGAAAAAATGAGTGCCAGACAGAAGAGTTTACTACCCAGGCTGAAAGAACACTGACCCTCTGGAATTTGCGGCTTACTGTGGCTGAGGAAAAGGGCCACCACCTATGGTTCTTAATGCTTCTGCCTAAAAGTGACACATATCATGCCTGTTCACATTTTTTTGGTCAACGCAAATGAGATGGCTGTACCTTTTTAGAAGGTGCAAAATGCAGTTCTCCTGTAAGCTAGAGTGTTGCGTGCAGAGCGCTAATGAAATCCAAACTCTGATGAATCCTTGCCCGAGGCAGACACATAAACTTAAAAAAAATACTGAAAATGTTCTAATATTTCTCAAATAGTTGAAAATCGTTCTAATACTTTAACTGGGCTGCAGTCTTGCATTGTGTTCTCTACACTGACGAATTTGTGTATTTCCCTCTGAAAACCTCGAACGCCTTCTTTCTCAACATTGTGTGTACCAGTCATTGCATTTGGGAAAAGAATGAAAACACCCATGTGTATATCTAATTAGAATTCTTTTAGTTTGACACAGGCTATTAAAAGTGATTTAAAACATAAGTAGTGGAGAGAAACAAAACAGTGGCATTTGCCTATAGTTGGAGCTTGGAGTAAAAATTCTAATGTTTTAATTTATAGGCACAACACATAATAAGTAGGCTGATAAGCAGAGCGTTCCCTCTGCCAGAAGCAAACACCTCTCAATTCCCAGGAATGTTGACCAGAGTCTGAAATGGTTAAAAGCCTGATGGAATGTTCTCGGTGTCAGCCTGCAGCTTGTGTGAAAAGCTGTGCTTTTCCGGAGGTGGTTTTCTTCACTTTGCTCCTTTTGGCAATTTCTTTGTGAAGTGGGGGGGGGAAGGTCTGTAAAGATATTAGGGTGTGAGTTCCCATTGTGGCTCCACGGGTTAAGGACCTGCCATTGCCTCTGTGAGGACGCGGGTTCGATCCCCAGCCTTGCTCAGTGCGTTAAGGATCCAGCGTTGCCGTGAGCTGTGGTGGCGGTCGAAGATGCGGCTCAGATTCAACCCCTAGGCTGGGAACCTCCATATGCAGGTGCAGCCATAAAAAGAACAAAAAAGATATTAGTGTGGATGAGGAGTCCTCAGATGAAGGTTCTCAGGCCAAATCTAGCTCAGCGCCTGTTTTTGTAAATAAAGATTTATTGGAGCACAGCTGTCCTCATCCACATCCAAGTCCTTGTTGGCTGTTTGCTTGCTACCATGCCAGAATTGAGTAGTTTGGACAGAGGCTGTCTGGCCTGCAAATCTGAAAATATCTATCATCTTGTCCTTTGTAGAAAAAGTTTACTGACCTTGCTTTTAGAGTCTTTCCCATCTGCTGAAAAAGGTCTCTCTATAAATTTTGCACCCACATAGAAAGTTGTGTAAAACCTCTCAACCACCTACAGAGCATGATGCTGTAACACATGAAATTTATAAGGAGTTTAATCATGATTACTTTTGGTAAATGGAGTATTTTTTTTTCCCCAGCACTTGACTTTTTATTTATTTTTAAAAAGTTGTTATTTCCTCAATATCGTTTTTTTTTTCTACTGTACAGCATGGTGACCCAGTTACACATACATGCACACATTCTATTTTCTCACGTTATCATGCTCTGAGTATTTTTTTTCTTGAGCTTGCTGTTTTCCACATGACACCTTCTCTGGAGCCCATCGAAAACTCTAGAATGTTCTTGGTTTGGCCTTAATCTCTCCTTGTTGAAATGTATTTCTCTATTTGCTCGTATTTGGCTTCTTGTTCTCTAATGAGTCCTTCTCAGTCCCTTGTCAACCCGGTCTTCCTTGTCACCCTGGAAACATTGGGGTCCCCATGGCTCTCTGCCTTTGGTTTTCTTCTTATTTGACCTACTCCACTGAGTGTCAGCCAGTCACTCCTGTGGTGCTGGTGACAAACGCTCCTCTAAAACTTGGCTTTACACCCAGATCATTCTCCTGAGGGCTGAGCTCTTTGTTCTGGAATCTTCTCTCTTGGACATCTCCACTCCCAGGGGTCTCAAGCTGCACACCTTCCTCATTGGGCTCACCCTCTTCTCCTGCAACCCTGCTCTTCCTTCTGTCTTTCCTGGTCACAAAAGCTCCATGACCCAAACCAGAGACTCAAGAGTCCACGCTGACTTTTCTTCTGCCAAGTGGCCACCAAGACCCACAGATTCTGTCATCTAAATCTCTCCCAAACACGCAGCCTCCTCTCCACGTCTGCTGTCACTTCAGACTCTCGACATGTCTTATCCGAACTGCCTCTCTGTGGTCTCTTGGTGATGTCCACTCCTGACTCCATGTTAATCAATACCCCACACTGACACCAGGGTTGCCCGCCTCAAATGCACATTTGATGGTTCTCAGACGTTCTGAAAACTCTCTAGTGGGTCCTCATCACCCTTAGGGAAATGTTCAAACATCTTAGTGAGGAATTTCGGTGCTTTCATGACATGGCTTTTGCTTAGCTATTCAGCCCCGTCTCCCACCATCCCTTGCCCTCCAACCTTTTGCTCCTTGCTCAAACCAGCATCTACTTTTGCCCATGCTGTTACCTCTGACCTGAGTGCCGTTTTCTGCGATGCTGCTTCCTTCTCTTATTCGTCCTTTTAGTTTGAGCTCAAGAATAGCCTCCTCCTAAAAGCCATCCCTGATTTCTCCAAGCTAGTAGCTAGTGCTGCCTGTGATCTCCTTATCACCTTATGACTGTCAACACCATGGGACTCCCCATCCTAGGCTGTAGCTGTTTCTCTCCTTCAGATAGTGGTGTGCTCATTGACTATTCTCTGACACTTAGTGTTCACATGCTGTCTGATGCCCAGTAGATGCCTACAAATGAGTAAATAAACGAAGAATGAATGAATGACTCATACTGTTGCCCATGTGTTGGGTTTCCTAGCCATCTTGACACAGCATTTTATAATCATCAGTACTTCGTATTCTGAGTCCTGGGAAGAACGGAATGTGTGCCCATCCTGGGTAATAGCACTTGGCCTTTCCTTTGGGGACATATCCCTCTAACTCATTTCATTTTGGTCGTGTAGTGGGAGGAGCTGGGCCCTCCTAGATCAGAGGGAAGGCAACGTGCAGCGCTGCCAGCATCTGTGTGCACATGCACAGTTCTGCAGCAGTGTAGCTTAACGTGTATCCATGAGCACAAGTGTCTCGTTTATCTGCACATAATCCCCACTAACAGTAGCGTTGTCCGTCCTGCCTCTCTGTCCAGGAGAATAAGCGTGTGACTTAGGCTGGCCAGTTATAGTCTCCTAATCATCTGGTCACAGTGAATGCTCTTAGCAGGGACCAGTTAACAAGCAAGTGTAGAGTCTTTCCTTTAATTGATGCCTGGACAACTGGAGTGGAAATCCCTGTCTCCTTGGACCACTGGCTGTGATGTTGGGATCCAGTAGCAGCATGGAGGAAGCCCCCTTGTGGGAGAGAGCGTGACACCACAAATGGGGCGACATGGAGCTGGGGCTGGAGAGAGAGCCCAAGAGAGTGAGGTGGTAACAGTATTTGAATTCTGGATCAGCATGCGTTAAGCTAGAACCTATGTGAATCAGTAAACCTCTATTTTCCCCCTTATAACAAGTTTCAACTGGATTTGTGTTACTTGAGATGCAATGATTCTTGACCACTACTAAACTTGACAAATTGATGTTTTTATTTTTTCTTGTCGTAGGAACTAGAATTAAATTTATATAAACCACATCTACTCTGACACAGGGATGAATGCATCAATAAACTTTTATTAAATGGCCTTGTACTGGAGTTCCTCTTGTAGCTCAGCAAGTTAAGAACTCAGCATAGTGTCTATGAGGATGCGGGTTTAATCCCTGGCCTCTCTCAGTGGGTTAAAGATCTGGCATGGCTGTGCTGTGGGCTGGTAGTTGTAGCTTCAACTAGACCCCTAGCCTAGGAGCTTCCATATGCTGCAGACACAACCCTAAAAAAAAAAAAGTCTCTTGTACCACCTTGTGATAAAGAGAACTTAAAGGAGTTTGCACTGTGGTGCAGTGGGTTAATGATCTGGTTTGTTCCTGTGGAGGTGCTGGTTCAATCCCTAGCCCGGCACAATGGGTTAAGGTTCTGATGTTGCCATAGCAGCATCCTAGGTTGCAGCTCTGGCTCAGGTTTATCCCCTGGCCTGGGAACATCCCTATGCCGCCAGTTTGGCTGAAAGAGAAAAAAAGAGACCTTAGAAAGGATGAAAAGATGGCCAATAATAATTTTAAAAGGAACTGTAAGATTTGTGTGCATGGCCAAAGACTAAGATTTGTAGATCTTAGAGAAAAGAAAATGTACTTGTGATCTTGATTTATATAAATGGTTGTCACTCGGAATATGATGAAAATGAGACTTCCTGGCCAGGATATTTGATGGAGGTTCAGGTATGGCGGAATGAAATCTCAACAGTGATCAAATATTGAAGGCACTTGTGGAATCTGCTTATTTGGAGGCTGACACCAAATTTTATTATTTGGAAAATTGTTTCTGTGGGCTTTGTCTTCCAGCCAGGTTAGGTCATTGGCTGGAATTAGTTTTTCTATATCCTCTAATGCATAATGGCTCCAGTTCATAACTTTCTTAAGCTCTGAGCATTAGTAAGCACCCATAAGGCTCACCTATTGAACTTGGCTCAGGAATGCTCCTTGGAGAAGGCAGTTTGACTGTATGTGCCATGCAGTTCAGCTGTGAGAACTGACAGCATGGGCTTCCTTGTCCTTTCTCATGCATTTTTGGTAAAAGAGATTTCACTTTTTCTTACTTTCATAAAATGGACATATTTTATGTTTATAAAAACTAAGGGGTACCTCTGTTATTTTTTAGTGCTACTAGAATTAGAAGTACAGTGGTTCCTACATTTCATACCTATGTACATCCATCCGTCCACACATATGTCCACCCAACCATCCATCATCCATCTAACCACCATTTTCCATCCATCCATCCACCCATTCATCTATCCATCCGCCCATTCATCCATTTATCCTTTGTAGAACTATTCGTCGAGTGCCTATGATGTGTCAGAAGTTGGGCTGGTCCTTTCTTAGGTCCTTGAACTTGTAACACACTTCTCAGCTCTCCTGGAGCCTGAATTCTGAAAATAGAGCCCCCTTCTAACATATCTCTTGACAAGTCACTATTTACCCTCACAATCAGTTTGTTCCAACTTCTGGTTCCTGGACTAGCCAGGCTGCCACTGCAAACCTCCCTCTTTCCTTATCTTGATCCCTTCCTTAGTGATCGTGGCGGACTCAGCATAGAGAGTTTCAAGTATTGAGGCAGGACTAGAGCTTAATCTCAGTGGGGAAAATGCTGCTCTCAATTCCGATTTTTTTGGGGATGGGGCTAGACATCTCTTGGCATGGCCTCGATTTTCTCTTTCCAGGCTCTCTGGTCTCATAGTCAGTTGCTCTTGTCACCTGGGTTGCAAGTTTTCCATTTTGAAGTCGGGCCAAACACTGTCTCCCCTCTGTTCCTGTTTCCATGGCGGATTCTCTGTCTGCCCTGATCTCATGAGTAAGGGTGAACTTTCAGCCCCTAATCTAGTGAAAGAAGAGGTGGCCTTGGAATGTGTACCCTTAAAATCTTCTGAGTTAAAAATTGGACAATGTTAACATTAGATGTTTCTTTAACATTTTGGACACTAAAATATTTTGTTTTTAGGACACTAAAATAATTTTGAAAATGCTGCTAAACATTTCCTGTTGATGATCTGCTTAACTGCTCGTGCAAAAAGATTAAGCCCCACAGGCTCTCAGCCAGTTCTGCCTTCCTTCCAGTAACCTATATTTGGTTTCTAACATCTGCTCCCATTGATTGATGCTCCCATCATGTAGCTGCTGGACTTCTTCTCACCACCTGGCCCCAACTCTCTGTCCCATCACATGGCTTTGAGTCAAATAGCAGCTTATGCCCTGGCACTCTCAGACACGCATGTGTGCACCTACACGGCACACCAGAGCCTTCTGTTTGGAAGCCATGCATATGGCAGGCAGACCTTCTTTTCATCAGGATCAGGTTCAATGCAGCTGTGACATCAAGTTCACCGGATGACGCCCCCGATCAAAGACTGGTTTCCTGGTCACTGAGATTAGCCCCTTCGTTTCCCAACTTCAGCTTGAATCACATTCAGCCAAGCTGAAATCCTCTTCAGCAGTTGGGGCCCAGGGGCCTCAGCATAAAGAAAATGTTCAGACAGTTCTTCTATTCCTTATCTTAAGCAGTAGAATAAATGCCTTCCCTACATTCTCAGACTGCCAGCTGATTAGGTGATCAGAGTAATAACTTGTATGATATTTGTCAGTAGGCATGGTCTTCACAAGACCCGATGATGTTTATCGTGAACATACTGGGACATGCCCTTGCCAAGGATGATCTCATTAGTTTATCCCGGGATGCCAGTCAAATGGCCAAAATGACTGTTTGAGGGAGAAGAAAGGGAAAGCTGGCTGAATTTCTCTCTCCACACCCCATCCAATTTTATTTTGAATTTTTAGGGCCATGCCCATGGCATATGGAAGTTCCTGGGCCAGGGGTCAAATTGGAGCTGCAGCTTCAGGCCTACGCCACAGCCACAGCAGTGCAGATCCGAGCCACACCTGCTGACCTATGCCATGGCTCATGGCAATGCTGGACCTTAACCTGCTGAGTGAGGCCAGGGATTGAACCTGTATCCTTGTGGATACTAATCAGGTTCCCACCCTGCTGAGTCACAACAGGAACTCCCAGTTTTTTTTTAAAAAAAAGTTTATGGTATTTGTCTTTCTCTTTCTGACTTACTTCACTTAGCATAAGAATCTTTCGTTCCATCCATGTTGCTGCAAATGGCATTATTTTGTTCTTTTTTATGGCTGAATAGTATTCCATTGCGTATTTATACTACATCTTCCTAATCCAAGCATCTGTCTCTGGACATTTGGGTTGTTTCCATGTCTTGGCTACTGTGAATAGTACTGCAGTGAACATGCAGATGTACTACCATATGATATCACTTATATCTGGAATCTAATATACAGCACAAATGAACCTTTCCACAGAAAAGAACATCATGGACTCAGAGAATAGACTTGTGGTTGCCAAGGGGGAGGTGGAGGAAGTGGGGTGGTTGAGGAGCTTGGGGTTAATAGATGCAGATTACTGCCTTTGGAATGGGTTAGCAGTGAGATCCTGCTGTGTAGCGCTGGGAACTGTCTGGTCACTTATGATGGAGCCTGATAATGGGAGAAAAAAGAATGTGTACATGGATGTGTAACTGGGTCACCATGCTGTACAGGAGAAAATTGACAGAACCCTGTAAACCAGCTATAATGGAAATTGTGTCACTTCAGGGTGATTATATAAGTGTAATCATACAGCATGTTAAGCAACCCTTTGAGATGGGCCTTTTCACTCGGCATACCCTTAAGCTCCATCCAAGTTGGGTGTATCACGAGTTGGTTATTTTTTGCATCCTCTATGAAAATGAGACTTCCTTCAACAGTGCCCTAACTGGAGTGTTCAGATTTCACCCAACTGTTACTCCATCTGCCTGTAATGGGCAGGGTGCTTTCTAGGCAAGGTCAGCTGCGGGGCGACCTGGGATCTCGGAGGTTTTTCTGTGTAAAGACGCTTCTGGCTTCAATCAAACCTCTTGCCTGTCACCCGGAACGTGGAATCTGCCTTCAGCACCTCGTCTTGTCTTTGCCTCGTTTTCTGCCATCTCTTGGTCTTAGCCCCCCGAGATGAGTACCTGCGATAAGGATTTAGGTGCACGTTTTTAATTTGGGAGGTGACGGCAGGAAGCAGGAGTGAGGGAGGACTAGAGAGTGGAGAAATGGATAAACCATGCGCTCACGAGTGGGTCACAGCAGTGGGCAGTTGGGGCCCAGTCCTACCAGGACCTCCTACAAAGCCATTCTGAAGAATGGCCACTCTGGAGCGTGGGAAGGGAAGGCATTTACCCCCTAAAACCACCTCTCCTTAGCTGAAGGTATTCCAAGCCCATGAATCCCCTGTGCCTCAGGATAAGTCCCCGCACAGGTGGATTTAGTGGGCTCTGGGATTTGTAGAGAAAACCCCAAGAAAATCCAGTAGAGGAACTCAGCATGGCGCCGAGGTGAAGGGCCAGCAGCATCCTTGGGAGCTGGCCGTCACCATGGTGCAGAGTCAAACAGGCTGGGTGTGCAGAGGTTTGTCCAAGGCAGCCTGGCCTGGCCGGAGCTCTTGCCATCTCATGTCCCGCTCCCTGCCTGCATGTCGCACCCTGACTTCCACCTTCTCCGGGGACCAGCTCAGGACCATCGAGTTATCCCACTCATCTAACTTGTCCAGTGGCCACAGTGGGCTTGATGCAAGGGAGGGCAGTGCTAGGCTGTACAGGGCGGCCTGGTCTCAGAGAGCCACCAGCAGCCGTTTTCTAGAGAAACTGAAGTTGAAAGGGCGGGAGAAGGAGAGGGGGGAGGAGAGAGAGAGAACCAGAAGGAATCCTGACAGGTGATAAGCTGGAGGGCTTGGAGACATGTGGAGAGAAGGGGAGATTTGGGAGATAGACCATGACCGAGGGAGGCCGCGAAAGTTCTAGCTGCTGACTGGAGGCTTTCAGTTCCAGGGTTAATTCTAATTCGTCCACGTGCAGCATGAGGTGTTCCTTTTTGCCTGGGATAACCAGGTGTGTCTCTTTTCCTGAGTTCTAACAAAATGATGCAAGAGCTGGATTTGAATCCCCAACCTGCCACCTGCAGTTTCTGTGTCCTTGGGCAAGTTAGTTCTGTGTTGCTGTCCTCCCATCTGCAAATGAGAATAATCACTGCCCCCATGTCCTGTGGTTGGTTTGAGTATTCCCGTATTTATAGTATGAGGGTTAATAGATTTGGCAACCCTGGGAACCGTGCCTGGCGTGTAACAGGCACTGCGTGAGTAATGGTTCATTTGAAAAAAGGAAGACGGTGTTTAGGAGTCTTGAGATGAGAGAACACAGAAAGAGTCTGCTTTGGAAAGCAAGGAGGATATCTTATTGGGAAAAATACATTCTTTTCTTCTGTAATCAAGGTAGGTCAGGGAACTTTATTCAATATGCTATAATAAACTATAATGGAAAATAATATGAAAAAAATATATGTATGTGTGTGTGTCTGTGTATATATATAACCGAGTCACTTTGCAGAAATTAACACAACATCGTAAATCATCTATACTTCAATAAAATCAAATAAAAAGGTAAGTCAGTCCTCCCAGGCGGTTATTGGGTGCCACTGAACTAAAAACATGGATCCTGAAAACTCTGGAGCCAGGCTGTCTGCAGCGTAGACGGAACTCTGACTGTAGTAATTCATGGAGCCAAGGCATCTTGATCCTTATCGGGACTCGAGGGCTTCTTTGCGCTTGCTCTGCTCCCCCTCCCCTTTCCTTCTTGCTGCCTTCTCCCCTTCTCGAGATAACCCAATTTCTAGAATTGCCTCAATATGGGCTGCTTGACATGATACCCTGAGCAGAGAAGCATGCCAGAGAGACCCAGTTGTAACCTGCTGATTGATGGTGGTTCGCTCCACTGTCACTTTCTGATTTCACATCAAAAGAACGGATGAAGAATGCAGTCAGTCACGCTGGGCAAACAAATAGACTGTTGCAAATGACTTTGCAAAGAAAAAAAAATTTTTTTTTTTATTCTGGCCACGTATAAAATGAACTACAAGTGGCCCTTGGTGCAATCATTCAAATGCCTTCGGGCTCTTGCCCCATCTGTTTCCTACGTTTTCTTTTATCACGTTGATTGTATATTATAATACAGGGCAATTCCAAAGGGGAACCAGATGGCTGTGTGTGTTTCTTAGTTCAGGATTCTCCGGTGAAAAGGAAGAAGGAATCCGGGGCTGTATTTGGTTCTGATGAAACCGATAGGCCATTGGAGGTGATAATCAGTGTATTGACGGGATGCTTGCATTTACAATAAGGGGTGTAAGTGCTTAATTACATCTGAATATGTCTGTAGCAGGCATCACCTTTAAAGAAATTTCAGCATGGATTTAATGTATGCCTTTCCATCTGCTGGACTTGAATATGTTAGGACAAGCAATATTTGAAACTCGGTTTCCCTTTTGGAAATATGCATGTTTCAGAAAAAGCAACTAATTTCCTGGAAAGACGGTTCACAGTATGGCCAATTTTCCACTCTTGCTCCCTCACTGTTTTGACTGCTAGAGAGTCATTTGCTCAATAAAAAAGACTGGACTTGGAGTTCCCAGTGTGGTTCAGTGCGTTAAGAACCCGACATAGTGTCCATGAGAATGCAAATTCGATCCCTGGCCTCGCTCAGCGGGTTAAGGATCTGGCGTTGCTGCAAGCGTGGTGTAGGTTGCAGATGCGGCTCGGATCCAGTGTTGCTGTGGCTGTGGCCCAAGTTGCAGCTCTGATTTGACTCCTAGCCTGGGAACTTCCAATATGCGGCCCAAAAAAGAGAAAAAAGAAAAGAAAAAAAAAAAAGACTGGGTTCAACTGGCAAGAAGGAAGCAGGGAAGGTGGTGACTTGAGAGTTTTCTCAACACAGTTGAAGGCTTCCTCTCTTCCCTCGGCCTCACAAAGGTGAAAGCATTTTGCCCTTAGAAGGGGGGGGGCACGTGAATTGCCTGATAGATGTTGCTGTCTTATTTGCTCTGCAGCGATGCAAAAATGATGCACCTCTCAACGTGAAAAAAAGAAACAAAATCTGTGACTACTTTGGACTAAGCGGATGACCACTCTGTCACTAGGCCATGTGGTCCTTGGACTCCCCTGCCCATCACAACATGCGTTCACAGGGAACTGTGTGCAGTGGTCTCTTGAACATCAATGGTGTTCTTAGTACTCTGGGGGTAAACGACAGATGTGGAAATAAAACACCTTTTCCAAAAAAATGATGGGCAAGTGGAAGGGCTAGGACGCGAACACCAGTTTCTTCCCTCCGCGGGGCTCCGCTGAGCCAGCTGCGTTTGACTTCTTCCCATTTCCTCAGGCATCACTTGCCCTTTGACGCCGATGCTCAGGTTGCCTCTCAGAGAAAAGCTCTTTCCTTTCTCCTCTCCTCGCCTCGCCCTGGCGATGAACCCCCACTTCCTACGTGTTCTTCCTGTGGGTTCTGATGTCCAGCTGGCAGCACTGTATGAGGGGACCCATGCCCCCAAACAAGGAACATAAAGGGACTGCTCCTTCTTTCATTAGGGAAGGTGGACGAGGAGGAGAAGTGGTGGTGGGATGGAGGCTCTGAGGCCTCACGGACAGACGGATGGACAGATGAAGGGCTGTCCCAGAGGAAGGAATGAGGGCAGGACTGCACTAGCCACACCAGCCAGCCTGTCCGCTACAACGTTTCAAAGGCCAGTCTTTGGTGGAGGGCTTTTATGTGCCTAAAAAGCCCTAGATAGACCCTGTGCTGAGCATTTCCTAGAATCGCTTCCCTTAATCTTCACAACAATCCAAGGAGTTAGAACTCGTATTAGTCCTGTTTACTTATTTGTTTATGGGAGGATAATTCACATTCTATAAAATTCACTGTTTGCAAGTGTACAATTAAATGGGTTTTTTAGGATATTCACAATGGATGTCCAACCAGGGCCACTAATTCTAGAATATTTCCATCCCCCCCAAAAGAAACTTGGTTCCCATTAGCATTCACTCCCTATTTCTCCCTACCCCCCCTCACCTGGAAATCACTAATCTTCGTGTCTCTATAATTCTAGACATTTCTAAAAATGACATCACACAGCATGTGGTCTTTTGCGTCCGGCTTCCTTCACTTAGTATCGTGTTTTCAAGGTTCATCCATGTTGTACATATGTCAGTACTTCATTCCTTTTTGTGGCTGCATGACAGGCCACTGTAGGGTTAGATCACATTTTGTTCATACATTCATCCCTTGATGGACATTGGGGTCATTTCCACCTTTTGGTCATCATGACTAGAGCTACTGTGAGCCCCATTGTACAGACAAAGAAACTGAGGCCCAGAAGGGTTAATTAAAGCACAGTAATTACAAGCATTACTTTTTGATCCAAACAAAACTGAGCTTCATTGCTATACAACCATGTGACTTTAGACAAATTGTTCATCCACTTTAGGGTCTAGGGTGGATACAAACACAGCAATATCATCTGACCACTAGGGTTGGTATGAGGACTCTTGATAATTCATATAAAGGAGGACTTTGGATGTCTTAGGACTTCCATGAAGAATAGTGATGGGACCACAGACACCTGGCCCTTCCTAGATATCCAATAACTAATTTTGAAGAAATGAACGAAAACATGATTTGCATGCCGATTTGACCACTTATGGATGATGTGACTTTGAACCAATTTATTCATCTGCAAAACTGAAGGTCGTAGCTGTCACCGTGGTCATAAATGAGGTCAAGTACAAGATCTAGCAGAGTCCCTAGCATGTGGTGGGGACTTTGGAAATGTAAGTTTTCATTCCCATAATGCCAGCTTAGTAGTTCCTCTTTTGCTATAATGTGACCTACAACTTAACCCCTGAACTAAGCTTTGAGGTCTGCATTAATCGTTACCCATAATTTTTCACTTTTGACTTGTACAAAATTTATCTTCTATATTATTAGGGAAAGAAATGTACAGCATTCAAAGCATAATTGGGGAGCTTCTTATTTGGATAACAAAATGTGTTCATCAAACATTAATTTGCTTCTTGCCTGAACCTTTCCTTTCCTTTTGTGTGTGTGTGTGTGTGTGTGAAAATGAATTTCTCTAAAATCAATTCTCTAAAACCAAGAGGCACCAGAACATCTAGCTTCTGCAGAAAGGCCCACGTGGAAATGACTTCTCTGGTGTTCTCAAGGTTTCTGCTTGGCAGGAGGGAGAGGCCGAGTCTCGATGGGGAAATTGCTAGAGGAGTTCCATTCATTTTGTAAGGAATGAAATGTAGGTCAGGGGTCAGGGCAGGGCGAGAGGAAATGTCTTAGAAAGAACTCATCAGATGTCATTCAGAGATTATTAATTTACTGAGAAGACTCCCTTTGGCCTGGGGATTTACTACGGTTAGAATTTGCTCAGTGTTTCCTTTGAACTCTGCCTCCAGAGCAGTGCTGGCACACTCCAGGGCTGTGGACTTTGCAAACCTGGCCCGTGTCATCGCCCAGCTTGAGCCTGTGATGATGCTGATGCCATGATTTTGTTCAGATGCTTCAGTCACATCAGGGCTTCAAAGATGAGGAGAGGAGTTCCTGCTGTGGTGCAGTGGGATCAGCAGCATCTCTGGATCATTGGGTCGCAGGATCAATCCCCAGCCCAGCACAGTGGGTTAAGGATCCGGTGTTGCTGCGGCATAGTCCATGACTGCAGCATGGATCTGATCCCTGGCCCGGGAGCTCCATATGCTGCAGGGCGGCCAAAAAAGAAAAATAAAAAAAGGATCAGGAGGAAATAAAAGAAAAACAAACTGGGCTTATTTTGGTATTCCATTGCTTTGACCCAGTTATTAGAATTCTTAAGTCTACAGAGATAAAGAGCACCATTTTTATCCGATAAGTCCATTGAGGATCCGATGAGAAATGAGATGTGTAGGAAGAAGGCGAGAGGGTGTTAGGATGCGTTACTTAGCAACCACACCACTTATTAGGAAATTGGCACCAGCACTTGTTATTAGCAGTGATAAACCCCATACACACTTCATCTTTCCTCTTCCCCTGCAAGTGGTTTATAGGTACATATCTTTTATGCTGTTTTAAAGTCTCACTTGGTTGGCTCTTACCCACTTTGGCACTTCAGGAAATTTTAGAAAGTTCATAGAGACAGGAAGTAGAAGGATGGTTTCCAGGGGTGAGGGGAGGGAGAAGGGGTTAAGAGGCACAGTTTCAGTTTTGCAAGATGCGGGGTGCTGGAACTGGATAATGGTGATGCTTGTACAACACTGTGGACATGCTTAAGGTCCCTGAACGGTATGTTTGATGTGACTAAGAGGATAAATTTTATGTTACGTGTATTTTATCACAATTTACAATAGTTAAAAAATTGTGCTGCCAGTCCTAAGGCTGTTAAAGATAATAAGTTCCATGCACCAGTTTTGAAAGGAAGTACATCATTTTGATGCGGTTTATCACTGTTCCTGTCACCTTGAATCATTATATATATATTTTTTTTCTTAAAATCAGTGACATCCTAGGCCTACCAGAAAATAACCCCAATACCTGCCCCCCATAACCTGTTCAAGTTGACATGTACATAAATACATTATATATATAATACATTTATATATAATTAAATGTGTATTTAATTTTTAAAAGACTGTTTTTAGAGCAGTTTTAGGTTCACAGCAAAAGTGAGAGGAGTATATAGAGATTTCCCATAGGTCCCCCTCCTCCCCGTGGACAACCTCTCCCACTATCAATGTCCCCCCCCCACCCCCGAGTGCTACATTTGTTACCACTGATAAACCTATTGAAACATCATTATAGGTCAAGTTCACAGATGCCCTTAAGGTTCACTCTTGGTGGTGTACATTCTGTGAGTCTGGACAAGTGTATGATGACATGCATCCACCATCACAGTACCATACGGAGTACTTTTACTGCCCTAAGAATCCTCTCTGCTCCGCTGTTTCATTTTTCCCTCCTTCTAGCCCATGGCAGTTACTCATCTTTCCACTGTCTTCATAGCTTTGTCTTTTCCGGGATATTATACAGTTCAAATCCTAGCCTTTTCTGACTGGCTCCTTTGATTTAGTAATAGGCATTTAAGGTTCCTCCCCTGTCTTTTCTTGGCTTAATGGATCATGTCTTTTTAATGCCGAATACTATTACATTGTCTGGACGTATCACAGTTTACCTGTCCTACTGAAGAATATCTTGGTTGCTTCCGGGTTCTTGACAATTACGAATTAAGTGGCCATAAATGTCTATGTGCAGTTTTTGTGGGGATTTAGGGTTTTGACTCCTTTGGATAACTGCTGGGTGGTACTGTTGGATGGTACAAAAAAGTATGTTTAGTGTTGTAAGAAACCACCAAACTGTCTTAGAAAGTGGCTGTACCATGTTACATTTCCACTGATAATGAATCAAAGTTCCTCTTGCTCCATAACCTCGCCAACATTTGGTATTGTCACTGTTTTGGACTTTGGCCATTCTGATAGGCATTTAGTGGTATCTCATTTTTAATTTGCCTTTCCCTGATGACATATGATATGGAGCATCTTTTCATAGGTTTATTTGCCATCTTTGTATCTTTTTTGGTGAGGTATCTGTGAAGGTCTTCGGCCCTTTTTAAAATGAAGTTAATAGGTTGTTTATGATTCACTTTTAAGAGTTCTCTGTATATAATGGACAACTTTTTTTCTAATCAAATGAATCTTTGAAAAAATCTCTTCTCCTAGTCTATGTCTTGTCATGTCATTTTCTTGGCATTGTCTTGTGCAGAGGAGACATTTTTAATATTAATGAAGTCCAGTGTATCAGTAATTTTTCTCACGGAATGTGCCTTTGGTGTCGAACCGGAAAAGTCATCTCCATCCCCAAGGTCATCTTGGTTTTCTCCTGTGTTATCTTCTAGGAGTTTTATAGTTTCACATTTTACATTTAGCTCTGTGATTCATTTTGAGTTAATTGTTGTGAATGGTGTAAGTTTTGTGTCTAGATTTATTTATTTTTTTGCGTGTAGTTGTCTAGCTGTTCTAGCACAATTTGTTGAAAACACTAACTTCTTTTTTTAATGGCCGTACCCACGGCATATGTAAGTTCCTGCGCTGACAATTGAACCTGAGCCTGTGGCAGGCAGCTGCAGCAACACGGGATTTTTCAACCCACTGTGCCAGCCTGGGGCTCGAACCTGCCCCTCTGCAGTGACCTGAACTGCTGTAGTCAGATTCTTAGCCCACTGTGCCACAGCAAGAACTCCTGAACAGACTTACTTGGCTCCATTGTATGGTATTTACTCCTTTGTCAAAGATCAGCTGACTGTATCTTTGTGTGAGTCTGTACCTGGGCTCCCTGTATTCTGTTTCATTGATCTATGTGTCTTTTCTCTTGCCAATTCCAGTGTCTTGATGACTGTCATTTTATACTAAGTCTTGAAGTCAGGTAGTGTCAGTCATTCAGCTTTGTTCTCCTCCTTCAATACCATGTTTGCTATTCTCTATCTTTTGCTTCTCCATATAAACTTCATAATCAGTTTGTCAGTTCCACAAAATAACTTGCTAGGCATTGCATCATTTTCAAACACAAGCTACAAAATGGTGTATTACACTTCTTTCCCAGAGACACAATTATACCTGTGTGAAAAGCAGTGTAAGACTTTTGAGCTGATACAAGGCTGGTAAAAATTTCTTGAATATTCATACAAGACAATTCTAGTTAACATAACTAGCCATAAAACTTTAGTGGGTTCCATGGGCAGTTAATTCAGCTAACCAGCTGAAAATATGTGTAGCAGAATGTGCTATGCCATGATTGTTACTCCCGAAGGCACAGCTAGTCAACTTTAAACCCTTGATGTTTCAACAGACCATTTAGAGAAGATGTAAGGCGAGTGGTTCTCAAAAGTGTGGTCCCTGGTCACAGCATTGATACCACCAGGAAACTTGTTAGAAATGAAATTCCTGAGGTTCATGCTAAACTTTCTGATTTGGAAACATAGCCCAGAAATCTGTGTTTTAACAAGCCCTCCAAGTATTACTGATGCATACTGAAGTTTGAGAACCAGCTATTGAGGGAAAGAGTATGAAACCTCTAGTGATCTGAACTTTTTCCTTCTTGTGCTTTATTGAAATAGCTTCACCAAACTTGCAGAATGAAAGCTTGGGAGAAAGAAAATACCTCAACTCACTAGAGAACCTCGGTCTTTGAAACAGTGCATCAAAACAAGACATGATAAAATGACAGCATAAAACTTTACAACTCTGAACCCAGAGTGGTTTTGAAGAATCTTTAATTCACAAGGTGAAGGAAGTCGAGACTAAAACGTCAGTGTTTCTATGGAAGAAAAAAAGTGGTGTTTATGGATAATTAAATATTATGGTTGGTTAATTTAAAAAGGCATTTTGGGAAGTGATAAGGTGTTTTGAAGAGTCGTATTAAAGACTATTACTTGAGTGCAGGTGGAGGCATGCTACCCTTCTAGAGGAGAGTTGCAAATGGTTTAGCGATTCAGTGGGGCCCTAGATCCCATTCCCAAGTACTGATTGGTTGATGTCTTAATTATAGTTGTGGGGGATTAAAGGTATATTCTCAACCTTGGCCTACTAGAGGGTGTGAGACATGATAGAGGATAGAGGGCCATTCTTAGTAAGGCTAGAACGTGGTATGTCATTACAGTGAAACTCAAGACTCCAGAGATGCAACAATGGCAGATGTACACCAGGTATTCAGGCTTTCATGATATTCTTTCTAGTACTTTTGAAATAAAGGCAGAACAACACAAAATCATCTTTTCAGCCATTGCTGGCCACAGGGTTGAATGGACCTCATTGCCTCTTGGTTCCCCAATATTTCTCATAAATATGTCTCTCCTTGAACATTAGTAAATGCCTTGCCGAATTTTGTTCACAAGTCTGCACCCCTCATAAGGGACTTAAGCCCTTCAAGACTAGGGTATCCTATTCTCCTCAGCATCTAATACATAATAAATGTTATTATTAGAAAGGAGTGAATGCATAAAGGCTAAAGATTAAGATGCGGAATTGGGATCCTCTGAGCTAGTGAGTTTTCACAATTTAAAACAAATTTTAAAAACTTAAGAGTCTCTGTGGTAGAAATCTTTTGGAGAATTCAAGTAGGACATAAGCTGTCCTCTCTCTTTGAGAACTGATTCATGTGATCGCTGCTCCCCCACCCCCCCGAATCTGGTCTAATAGACACTTAATATCTATTTGTTGGAATATTGGACCTGTTGGACATATGGATGACCCTCTAGGAGCCTTGATTATGACATGTGGCCGTGCCCACTCTAGCTGAAATTGATTGGATCAGGATTGTATGCATGACCTCATGGACCAATGAGGTTTTCTTCTGGGAACTTAAATTGGTACTAAAAGACAGTTGAACTCTGAATGTTCTTAGAGTGGTAGTATTTAAATTGAGGGTCTGTTAGGTTAGCCATATTCTGCCACATGGATGAAGAAGCAGGAAAAGCCAATTAGCATGGATATACGTGCACGTACACATATGGAAACACACAGATGCGCTCGTGCGCGCGCGCGCGCACACACACACACACACACACACACACACTAGCCTTTTTTCCCCCCTCCCGTCTATTGCTTGTTTACCTTCCCTCCCTGAGGCCCAGCCTCATTCTTTTCCTTGGTTCTCTGAGACACCCCGTATCCTTAAAATAAATCCTTCTTCTGCCTAAACTACCTCAAGTTGATTTTTGCTGCATGCAACCAAGAACCATTAGCAAATATACTGTCACCCTAATTCATTTTCCTTCTCTGATATTTCAACATTTTTAAGGTTTAAAAAATTACCCTAGTAAATATTTGTCTTAATTTGAATTAATTTCCATTTCCCTGGACTTAAGCTATTTTGAAATGCCTACTTGGCCCTCTTCCACTGTTTGAAAAGCAAAGCAAAGGGAGCCACGAACCACCAGCTGATGTGTGCTCTTAGGCTCTGTGTATAAATTATGCTTTGGAAACACTTGGAATCTTCCTGGGAAACCAGTTCCCAGCAGGGGAAGAAAAACTAACAAATTTCAGAAATAAACTTGAACTATTACTCATGGCTATGGAAAAGTACAGCTTTGAAGAAACCAAAGAAATGGAAACAAGTGGCTTATCTCCAGTGGCAGGATGCATACTAGTCAAGCGTGGAGACCCAGAGCCAGGTGGCTTATTTATATGTCACAGGCCCCCAACTGGAGGGCACATGCTTTAAAACTGGCATCTGAGTCTTAGCTTTGTCCCCTCAGCTCCTAGCATAGGGTCTCACCTGAAAAGATGCTCCGTATATGCTCATTGAAAAAAAGACTGAGTGATAAGGTAAAGAGGAGTGATTACGTCTGAAGATCAGAATCAGAGGGAAATTACCTGGTTCCAAAACCCCCTGCCCCTGTGACCTTGGGTGTGTTACTTAATGTGTCTGTGTCTTGGCTTCCATAACTGTAGGACAGCAATGGGAACAGAGCCAAGGCTTCCAAGGGCTGCTTCCTGATCTCCCCCTTCCTGATGAAGGAAGAAGTATCAACACTGCTGCTAAACTAGTTCTACAGTGGGTTCCAGAGATGATTCCTAGGGGCCCAGCCCAAAGCCCTCCTTGCAGCACAGGGACCCTGCTTGTGTTCCATGGAGATGTTGTAGACAGGAATTTCTGGCGCATGATAGTTGTTCGAGTAGCCTCTCTATGAACGAATGCTAGTAAATGCTTAATTAAGGCAATAGGTGTTTATGGAATTCCTTTTTAGTTAGTTTGTTTGTTTTTTAGGACAACTCTTTTAGAGGAGGGTGAATAATCACTTTACATTTCAAATGCCTGAAACCCTTGATATCTGATATCATCTTATTTCTAAGTCTAAAATTACTATACTGGAGTTTCTTTTTTTTTTAATTACTCAATGAATTTTGCTATGTTTACAGTTGTACAAAAAAAAACTGGGTTGTGATGTTGGTTGTACAACTATGGAATTCCTCATGCTGAGAAGTTGCTAAGCAGGTTCTGGAATCTATTTTGTTAGGTATTGGCTGTGAGACTGCAAGACTTCTGCCTTAGTTCCCTTATTTGTAAAGTGGTAACGATAATTCCACCCACCTCATGGGAGCACATGAAGGGTAAGTGAGATGATGCGTGCAAAGCGCTAGCGAGGTGCCTGGCTTGGAGGAAGAGGTCAGTAATGTTACTCGTGGAAATGGGATCGATTCTGTGCTAGGTGCTAGGATGCAAAAGCGAACATGAAAAGCGAACATGACAAGACAGACTTGTCTGACCTGATGGCGTTTGTAGTGGAAAGGGCAAGGCAAACATTAAAGCAAGGCTGAAAACAGTACAATAATTACCTTGATAGAGGAGCGCAGGTCGCCAGATGGCATGTAGCTGGGGACAGAGATGTGGCCTCGAAGACAATCTGCTGAAAAGCCAGTTGGCCAAGAACCAACTTGCTGAGAGGTCATTTCCCAATGACCAAGTCACCTAATAAGTAATGGCAGGTGCATCAAAGTTTTTAAGTTTACCAAACACTTATTTTAAGAATATTTTTTCTCAAATCTAGTCACTTAATGTATTTTCCCTTGTCAAAATAACTTGTCGAAAGTTTTGGGTTTTAGAGTGGTTTTGACTTCATGAACATATTTTCCATTCCTATTTGGGTTTGTGGAAAACCATGCCGGTAAAGTTATTTATTGAATATATTAATAATTATGAATATCTTGTCTTATGAATATATTGACTATATTCCTGAATGTATTCTGAAACAGTTACTTAATATTTGTATTTGCTATAGTTAAGAAGAATATGATACTGGGAGTTCCTGTCGTGGCTCAGTGGTTAACGAATCCGACTAGGAACCATGAGGTTGCGGGTTCGATCCCTGGCCTTGCTCAGTGGGTTAAGGATCCAGCGTTGCTGTGAGCTGTGATGTAGGTTGCAGACGTGGCTCGGATCCCACGTTGCTGTGTCTCTGGCATAGGCCAGCGGCTACAGCTTGGATTAGACCCCTAGCCTGGGAACCTCCATATGCCACAGGAGCGGCCCTAGAAAAGGCAAAAAAAAAAAAAAAAAAAAGAAGATTATGATACTAAAAGTAAAATATCTCATTAAATATATTGAAACAACCTAAATGTCCATCAACAGATAAATGGATTAAGAAGATGTGGTAGATACAAATAACAAGTGCTGGAGGGGGTGTGGAGAAAAGGGAACCCTCCTGCACTGTTGATGGGAATGTAAGCTGGTACAGCCACTATGGAGAACAGTATGGAGATACCTTAGAAATCTATACATGGAACTTCCATATGACCCAGCAATCCCACTCTTGGGCATATATCTGGACAAAACTTTCCTTAAAAAACACACATGCACCCGCATGTTCATTGCAGCACTATTCACAATAGCCAAGACATGCAAACAACCCAAATGTCCATTGACAGATGATTGGATTAGGAAGATGTGGTATATATACACAATGGAATACTACTCAGCCATAAAAAGAACGACATTATGCCATTTGCAGCAACACGAATGGAACTAGAGACTCTCATACTGAGTGAAATGAGCCAGAAAGACAAAGACAAATACCATATGATATCACTTATAACTGGAATATAACATACAGCACAAATGAACATTTCCACAGAAAATAAAATCATGGACTTGGAAAATAGACTTGTGGCTGCCTGGGGGGAGAGAGAGGGAGGGGAGGGATCAGGAGCTTGGGGCTATCGGATGCAAACTATTGCTCTTGGAATGGATTTACAATGAGATCCTGCTGTGTAGCATTGAGAACTATGTCTAGATATTTATATTGCAACAGAACAATGGGAGGGAAAAGAATGTATACATGTATGTGTAACTTGGTCCCCATGCTGTACAGCGGAAGAAAAAAAAGGAAAGAAAGAAAGAAAAAGTGACCAAAATAGGGGATTTTTTAAAAAAGGTAAAATAAAAAAAAGGTGTATATATACACAATGGAATACTACTCAGCCATAACAAAGAACAAAATAATGCCATTTGCAGCAACATGGATGGAATTAGACTCTCATATTGAGTGAAGTAAGTCAGAGAAAGACTAATACCATAGGATATCACTTATATCTGGAATCTAATATATGGCATAAATGGACCTTTCTATAGAAAAGAAAGCTGTGGACTTGGAGAACAGACTTGTGGTTGCCAAGGTGGAGGGGGAGGGAGTGGGATGGACTGGGAGTTTTTGGTTAGTAGATGCAAACTATTGCATTTGGAGTGGATAAGCAATGAGATCCTACTGTATAGCACAGGGAACTATATCTAGTCATTTGTGATGGAACATGATGGAGGATAATGTGAGAATAAGAATATATATATATATTAAGAATATAATATATATATTATATATTCTTATATATATATATATATGGGACTGGGTCACTTTGCTGTACAGCAGAAAAATGACAGAACATTGTAAACCAGATATGATGGAAAAAATAAAAATCATTTAAAAAATAGGAGTTCCCGTCGTGGCGCAGTGGTTAACGAATCCAACTAGGAACCATGAGGTTGCGGGTTTGGTCCCTGGCTTTGCTCATTGGGTTAAGGATCCGGCGTTGCCGTGAGCTGTGGTGTAGGTTGCAGAAGCGGCTCGGATCCCACGTTGCTGTGACTCTGACGTAGGCCGGTGGCTATAGCTCCGATTCGACCCCCAGCCTGGGAACCTCCATGTGCCGCGGGAGCGGCCTAAGAAATGGCAAAAAGACAAAAAACAAAACAAAACAAAACAAAAAAACAGAAAAAAAAATATTCAAGAAGACTGTCCCTTAAAGGAAATTTTCAGACAATGAGTAATTTTCGCAAATTCATTCACTTGGTCATTTGGCAAATCAGTCATTTTGCAAATTGATCCTTCAGTTAATTTCATTTAAAAATTGGTCATTTGGTGTATGGGGCAGTTGGCTGGTTGGCCACCACTTCTCTCAGGCTCTGTGGATAAGTGCATCTGTACCTCTGCCATTCAATTCACACACAGACAGCAACACATGTTGTTGTGTTGTCTCTTTGTCCCCCAGCGATGGGCTCACATTATATTATACAAAACGGACAATTGAAAGATGGAACTGGCCAACAAAAAGGAAAGTGCAGCAGAGAAAGGAAAAGAGATGACACTGGGAATGAAATTCAAATCAAACACAAGTGGAATTTCAGAAGAAAAAAGCCGATGGTGGAAATATTGATGCTGCCACCATCTAAGAGACTCTAGGTGTGCAGCCAGAGAAACTAGTGAAGGGGAACGTACACTGTAAATGAGGAAAGGGGTTGTGATGAAAAGGATGATGATGTCCCAGAGGACGTGATGTTGGCACAAAGGAACTCTCAGAGGTCGTTCATGATATGGAAGGTACAAAGCTTAGAATGTTAGAAGCACATCCACATTTAGGAGTATGACTTTTCCAAGGTGTAGAAAAGACACTCCATTGTATCTGCATGATAAATGTTTTTATAAGCAAATGAAACACTTTGATTCTTAATGTTTCTGTTTTATTGGAATTATGGTATACCAAAGAAATGAAGTTTGCTATGGTTTATTTCCTGATACACTTGTAATGGACCATAAGAGTTTGTACTACTGTGACACACATTTTGTAATTCACCGTGCAGTCATCACTGTCCCAATTGATGATTAATGTCACTTGGCACAGTTCCAGCTTGCACGGTCATTCGCGGTCCTGCGCTTCCATGCAAAGGAGCACTGCCTGTGCGTCCGTTTAGGCAGAAGGGGGATGAAACCTAAGGTTGTTGTTTGGCTTGCATTCCCTTTGATCTTCCCGCTTCAGGAAATATACAAAATTCAAATATTTTGCATTAGAAAGTCTGACCTCTGGGCAATTCCAGAGCAGTGAAAGGAACACCACTCCTTTCCGTTCTCCGGCAGCTAATTCAAACGAAACAGGTGGTGAAGAAAGAACAGCGTACTATACGTGTGGAAGATGAGAGAGAATTTTAATGGCATCTGGAAGGATGTTTTCTGATGCTAATGCTGGTTTTTCTCCCACGCTCCATGATTGCCTGTCGGTGGAGCTGAGCTGTGCTCTTCACACTGTCAAGAACAATTTTCCCCTTCAGTGATCTTTTCCAAAAGGATTCTCACTGATGAGTTATTTTTCGTTATTATTAGAATTTAAGTACCACACTTATATCAGACTTCTACATTCTGAGATGTAACTTTAGCTGTCATTGTAATTCGATAAAGAGAAATATAACTTTATACACTTGGTTAAATGAAAGGAAACTAAGCATGAGACATATTTATGCCAAGATGGAAATACGAATGTTTGTGTACCTGCTGCATAAGCCACTGAGCCATTTCTACAATAGGATGCACTAACATTTTTGGTATTAATTTTATGACAGAATCTCCGTGCACTACTTGATATTATTTCTGTTAACCACTTGAGATTATGTTGATTAACTAGAAAATTGGATTAGTAGCCCTCAGGGATTTTTCTCTTTGAATACTCAGGGCTAGGATGCTATCCTATCAGTAGCAAGGCTTCCAAACTCAGTTTGGCTTTCACTCCAGGAGAAGAGCAAAATCTCTGAAGGGGGTTATGGTTTGAACCCCCATTGGAGTGAATCTGCATGTGACCCTCCTGGAGAACAGCCCATTCCCCCAATCCCCCCACATCCTATAGTTGAGAATCACAGGTTCGGAATGTGCAGGAGCTGATGAAAGTCCAGCATCCTTCAAATGTGAAGACTTGGATCCACATCCAAGCTTATCTCTATTTAACCTCTAAGAGAGATTTCACCTTGCACTCTATTGCCACCTCCGATATACCTCTGCTCTGGGTTTTCTATTGGATTAAATCAAATGATGCACATGACTACGCTTTAACTGTTAATTGCGAATGTATTTTGTGTGCTGCATACTGTTTCATCAAAAGATCTACCTACCTGAAACCTTCTACTTGGGACTTGCAAGTTTTGGTTAAATCATTACTGAGAAATATAAATTCTTTTTTTTTTTTCATTTCCACGCATGTGGAAGTTCCTGGGCCAGGGATCGAATCTGAGCCACAGCTGTGACCACAAGTGAGGCAGTGCCTGATCCTTAATCCACTGTGCTGGGCTGGGGATTGAACCCACGCCTCTGCAGTGACTGGAGCTGCTGCACTTGG
Organism: Sus scrofa; assembly: GCF_054392235.1. Classification (NCBI taxonomy): domain Eukaryota; kingdom Metazoa; phylum Chordata; class Mammalia; order Artiodactyla; family Suidae; genus Sus; species Sus scrofa. Next base: position 10,721,084 of record NC_139401.1, read on the forward strand.
ATTCTTAACCCATTGCACCACAGCAGGAACTCTGTGAAATACAAATTCTTCGGAAGTTGCCATTAATGCTCAAAGTATATTTTATTTGTAGTATTGGACATAGGCCAAGATAGTGGAGTAGAAACACCCTAAGCTCACCATCTCTCATGAACATACTAAAATCACAACTATCTGAAGAACCTACCAGAAAAGATCTTGTGCTACTAAAGACATAATGAAGGAAAAACAATGAGATGGGTAGGGGAGGCAGACTCGCAATATAATCAAGTCTCACACAGCCAGGTGGGTGACTCACAACTGGAGAATAATTATATTGCAGAGATTCTCCCACCGGAGTGGGGGTGCTGAGCCATCCTTTGGGCTCCCCAGCCCCAAGATGAGCCCCCAGAATATTTGGCTCTGAAGGCCAACAGGGCTTAATTTCAGCAGTCCCAAAGAGATGGGGGAAATAGAGGCTTCACTCTTAAAGGGCACGCACACAAAAAAATCTCATGCGCTCCAGGATCCAGGCCAATAGCCGTCTTGCAGAGTCTCCTGGAGAGTTGGGGTGTGGCTGTGGCTTTCCCTGGGGACCTAGACACTAGTGGCAGCTATCTTCAGGAGCTTCTACTGTATGGATGCTGGTGCTGGTGGCTGAGATTGCAGAATTCTCTCTCTAGCTCATGGATGCCAAGACCTGACCCTACCCAGCAGCCTGTAGGTGCCAGTGCTGGGACACCTCAGACCAAGCAACTAACCAGGTGGGGACTCAGCCCCATACATCAGCAGATCGGGGGCCTAAAGACTTCCTGAGCCCACAGCTACCTTTAGACATGCCTCTAGACACAGCCCTGCCTGTCAGAGGGCCAGGACTCAGCCCAAATCACCAGTGGGTGGGCAACAGTTCTGCCCTCCAGGACAGACCCTTCCCTGGGACCAGCTGGGCCATGGCCCTGCCCACTAGTAGGCAAATACAAGCTTCGGGACACCCTGGATCCTGTATCCAATTGTATCAGGAGCTGCCCCCCACACCCCAGTAATCTGCCACCAGCTCTGGGATCCCTGGGCCTTGCAGCCAGATGCCAGGACATGGCTCTGCCTGTTAGTAGTCTGGCACTAACCCCACGACCTGGATTCACCAGTCAGTGGGCAAGCAATAGCTCCGGAGTCTTTTGGACCACTGACTCCACCTACCAGCATTAGCCCCAGAAGCCCCTAGGGTTCTGAAGTAAGCCATCTAAAGACCAGGCCCTGCTAACCAGCAGCCAGAAGCTTCCAAACAAGGCAGGGTCTGGTGGCCGACCAAGCCTGCCACACTACTAACATTGTCAGCTTACCACAACACAAGGACTCACATAGCCATCATAGGGGGAATTTATGACCTACGTCATAGGGGGAACGTAGCTTGAATGACGAGAGAGGAGTGTGCAGTTGGGACACAGAGAATGTCTCCTACAGAAGGCCACTTCTTCAAGGCTGGGAAATGTAACTAACCTACGAGATCCATAAATAAGCAAACAGCAACTTAGGCAAAACAAGGCAGCAGAGGAACATGTTTAGATGAAGGAACAAGATGAACCCGTGGAAGAACTAAGCGAAGTGGAGATGGGCGATCTACCTAAGAAAGAGTTCAGGGTTGTCATTGTGAAGATGATCAAAGAACTCAGGAGAAGAATGGATGCACAGAATGAGAAGTTAGACATTTTTTCGACTTTTTTTTTTTTTTTTTAAGGCTGCACCCACAGAGCTACAGTTGCTGGCCTACTCTACAGTTACAGCAATGCCAGATCCTTAATCCACTGAGTGAGGCCAGGGATTGAACCCACAACCTCATGATTCCTAGTCAGATTCACTTCTGCTGCACCATGATTGGAACTCCCAGAAGTTAGACATTTTGAATGGAGTTTGAAAATGTAAAGAACAACCAGAGATGAGAATACAATAACAGATGAAAATTTCACTAGAAGGAGTCGTCAGTAGACTGAATTATGCAGAGGAATGGAGTAGTGAGTTGGAAAACAGAGTAGTAGAAATCATTGACACTGAATAGGAAAAAGAATGAAAGGAAATGAGGACAGTTTAAGACACCTCGGGGACAATATTGAGTGCAGCAGTATATGCATTATATGAGTTCCACTTATCTTTCTCAAACTATTCCCAGAAAATGCAGAGGAAGGAACAGTTCCGAACTCACTCTATGAGGCCATCATCACTCTGATAGTAAAACCAAAGATACTACAGAAAAGATGATTACAGGCCAATGTCACTGATGAACATAAATGCAAAAATCCTCAATAAAATATTAGCAAACCAAATCCAACAAGATAGTAAAAGGATCAAGTGGGATTTATCCCAGGAGTGAAAGGATTTTTCAATATCTGCAAATCAGTGTGATATACCACATCAATAAATTGAAGCATAAAAACCATATGATCATCTCAATAGATGCAGAAAAAGCTTTTGACAAAATTCAACACACATTTTTGATAAAAACTCTCCAGAAAGTGTGCATAGAGAGAACCTGCCTCAATATAATAAAGGCCATATATGACAAACCCACAGCTAACATCATTTTCAATGGTGAATAGCTGAAAGTCCTCCAAGATCGGGAACAAGGCAAGGATGCCTACTCTCACCACTTTTACTCAACATAGTATTGGAGGTCCTAGCCACAGCAATCAGAGAAGAAAAAGAAATAAGAATCCAAATTGGAAAGGAACAAGTAAAACTTGATGACATGATATATACTTAGACAATCCTAAATATGCCACTAGAAAACCATTAGAGCTTATCAGTGAATTCAGTAAAGTTGCAGGATACATAATTAATCTATGAAATCTGTTGCATTTCTATCCACTAACAATAAGCTATCAGAAAGAGACATTAAGGAAACAATCCCATTTACCACTGCATCAAAGAGAATAAAATAGCTAAGAATAAACCTACCTAAGGGGGTAAAAGACTCTGGAAACTATAATGTGCTCATGAAAGCAATTGAGGATGACACACATGGATGGAAAGATATATGTGTTCTTGGATTGGAAGAATTAATATTGTTAAAATGACCATACTACCCAAGGCAGTCTACATATTCAATGTTACCCCTATCCAAATACCAAAGGCATTTTTTCCCACAGATCTAAAACAAATACATTTAAAGATGGTATAGAAACAGGCAACAATCTCGAGGAAGAACAGAGCTGGAAGAATCATGTTCCCTGACCTCAGACTATACTACAAAGGTACACTCATCAAAACAGTATGGTTCCAGCACAAAAACAGACACATAGCTCAATGGAACAGAACAGAGAGCCCAGAAATAAATCTACATGCTTATGGTCAATTAATCTGTGATGAAGGAGGCAATTAAGCTATGACAGTGGAGAAAAGACAGTGTCTTCAATAAACAGTGCTGGGAAAACTGGGCAGCTGCATGTGAAAGAATGAAATTAGAACATTGTCGGGAGTTCCTGTTGTGGTGCAGAGGAAATGAATCCGACTAGTATCCATGGGGATGAAGGTCCAATCCCTGGCCTCTCTCAGTGGGTTAGCAACCTGGCATTGCTGTGAGCTGTGGTGTAGGTCACAGACGTGGCTTATATCCTGTGTTGCTGTGGCTGTGGAGTAGGCCAGTAGCTGTAGCTCTGATCTGACCCCCAACCTGGGAACTTTGATATGCCGCAAGTGCAGCCCTTTAAAAAGAAAAATAAAAAAGCAAAAAAATCCCCCAAACAATGTCTAACAGCATCTACAAAAATAAAATGGATTAAAGACCTAAACGTCATGCTGGAAAACTATAGCTCCTAAAGGAAAACATAGGCGGAACACTCTTTGACATAAATCACAGCAGTATTTTTTTTTTTTGGATCTATCTCCTAAAGTAAAGGAAAAAAAAGCCAAAAACAAACAAATGGGACCTAATTAAACACAAGAGCTTTTGCACAGCAAAGGAAACCATCAACAAAATGAAGAGACAGCCTACTGAATGGGAGAAAATATTTTCAAACGATATGACCAAAAAGGGATTAGTATCCACCACATATAAACAGCTCACACAACTCAACATCAAAAAACCAAACAATTCAGTTAAGAAATGGGCAGGAGATCTGAATAGACAATTTTCAGAAGAGGAAATGCAGATGGCCAAGAGGCACATGAAAAAATGCTCAAGGTTGCTAATCCTTAGGGAAATGCAAATCAAAACCACAAGGAGATATCACCTCACACTTGTCAAAAAAACACACATGTCAAATGTTGGCGAGGTTGTGGAGAAAAGGGAACCCTTGTACACTGTTGGTGGGAATGTTAATTGGTGTGGCTATTGTTGTAAACAGGGTGGAAGTCTCTGAAAACTCTAAAAATACAGCTACCATATGACCAAGCAGTTCCACTCCTGGATATATATCCGAAGGGGGAAAAATGCACTAATTTGAAAAGATACAGATGCCCCAATGTTCAGAGCAGCACTATTCACAATAGCCAAGGTATGGAAGCAACCTAAGTGTCCGTCAAGGGAGGAATGGATGAGGAAGATATGGTATATATATATATATACACACACACACACATACAATGGAATATTACTCAGTTATAAAAAAGATTGAAATTCTGCCATTTGCAGCAGTATGGATGGACTTGGGAGTTTTATGCTAAGTGAAATTTATCAGACAGAGAAAGAGAAATACTGTGTGATATCGCTTATATGTGGAACATAGTAAATACAGTAAACTAGTGAATATACAAAAAAGAAGCAGATTCTCAGATATAGAGAACAAACTAGTGGTTACCAGTGAGAAGCGGGAAGGGAGGAGGGGCAAGGCAGGGGTTGGGGATTAAGAGATACCAAGTATTAGCTATAAAATAAGCTGCAAGGATATATTGCACAAGACGGGGAATATAGCCAATATTTTATAACTATAAATGGAGTATAACCTTTAAAGACTTTGAATCACTGTTTGTACACCTATACTGTATATAATATTGTATACCACCTGTGCTTCAATTAAAATTTTTTAAAAATACGGGACACTAAAGTGTCTGCCAGTTCTAAAATGCAGTGGTTTCAGACTCACCTCACCTCTGTCACTTCGCAGAGAAAAAAGTTTAAACAGTGAGGGAGTTCCCATCGTGGCTCAGTGGTTAATGAACTTGACTAGTATCTGTGAGGATGCAGGTTCGATCCCTGATGCCCATCTGTGGGTTAAGGATCTGGCATTCCCGTGAGCTGTGGTGGAGGTCGCAGACTTGGCTGGGATCCTGCGTTGCTGTGGCTGTGGTGTAGGCTGGCAGCTGCAGCTCCAATTCAACCCCTGGCCCAGGAACCTCCGTATGCTGTGGGTGCAGCCCCAAAATGACCAAGAAAAAAAAAGTTTAAGCAGTTATTTTTAGTATTATTTAAAAATGCGCTGCAGATATGGAACAGATGAAAGGTCAGTGAAGGGTGGGAAAAGGAAGTAGCAAGTAGCGTCTAAAGTTAGGGACATGTTTGAAAAACTTATGGTTGACAGGTTGAGGGGTGGGGGGATGCACTGAGGGTTTGGGATGGAAATGCTGTAAAATTTGGTTGTGATGCTGCGAGCCACACCATGCTGTACAGTAGAAAAACAATTGCATTGGGGAAATAATAATAAAAAAAAAATAAAATGTGGTTGTGATATTGTTGTACAACTATAAATGTAATAACATTCATTGAGTAATTAAAAAAAAGAATGGTCACACACACAGAAATTAAGTTAGGGGCATGTTGCAGGAAAATCTCCATGGCTGACTTCATTGCTTTGTAGCCTAATTTCCTTTCTCTGGATACCCACGTGGTTCAGCTGAATTAAGCTCTTTTAGCCTTGGCTCTTAATACCTAATGCTATTTATTGGTTCTGGGCACAAATGAAAGGAGTAGAGTTGGCATCATGACTCTGCCTCAGTGTCTCCTACCTCTGATCCCAAGGGGAGCCAGCAACATTATGTCTGCCTAACACCCATACCAGCTGGGAGACAGTGTTCCGTGACGATTCCTCTGTTTCCACAAAGTCCAGGTTTTGTGAGCAATGGCCTTGGAAGCTGGAGGTAGCATCTCCTTCGTGTCGGAGGGATTTGGTGCCTGACCTCGGAGTCCTTTGCCTTTGTGACCAGGGCAAGGAATCCAGCGAGCTCCCCCAACCCCTGCACAGATGAGATTTGCTTTCCGTACTCATTGTCCTCTGTTTTGGAGGCGGGGCGGGGGGGAACAGGCAGATGTGCTGGCAGGCTGTATGAAGTTTCAGCTCTCTGAATCTGGGGGCTCCTTGTAGAGGCTACACCCCTGCTGCATGTGCAGGTAACATCTGGCTTTCATTCCTCCTCCCATGGGGATGAGGGCTCTGGGAGCTGGTGCTAGGATGCGACTCTGGCTGTTTGTGCCTTGAGCAATAAATTGCTCTCTAGTCCAGAAAACCTCGTGCCTGCCAGCAGATCAAATAAGATAAGGTCTCAGACTTTTCCGAGTTTCTGACTTAACACTACGCATGGGGTAGTATTACTGTGGGTATTAAATTAGAGCATACAAGCCCGGAAGAGCTGAAAAATGGTTTAACTTTCCCGCATGATCTGGATGGTCGTGTTCCCCTTAAATTCATATGTTGAAATCCTAATCCCCCATGCGATGGCTTTCAGAGGTGGGGCCTTTGGGAGGTGATCAGGTCGTGAGGCTGGAGCCCTCATGAATGGGATTTTTTTTTTTTTTTGCCTTTTTGCCTTTTTGCCATTTCTTGGGCTGCTTCAGCGGCATATGGAGGTTCCCAAGCCAGGAGTCCAATCGGAGCTGTAGCCGCTGGCCTACACCCCAGCCACAGTAACACGAGATCTGAGTCGTGTCTGCAACCTACACCACAGTTCACAGCAACGCCAGAGCCTTAACCCACTGAGCAAGGCCAGGGATTGAACCCGCAACCTCATGGTTCCTAGTCGGGTTGGTTAACTGCTGAGCCATCGACGGGAACTCCGTGAATGGGATTAATGTTCCTGCAAAAGAGGCCCCAGAGAGCTGTCTCACCCCTTCCACTGTGTGGGGCCACAACTGAAGGCCGCAGTCTGCAATCTGGAAAATGCCTTCCCCAATCTGATCATTCTGGCACTCTGATCTTGGACTTCCAGCCTCCAGAGCTGTAAGAAGTACATTTCTGTCATTTACAAACCATCTAATAAAGGTGGGAGTGTTTTGTGATAGCAGCCTAAAAGACCAAAACATTCTTTAGGGATAAACTCATGGCAGCTAACAAATACGAGGTCTTCCTATGGGGCAGACCCTATGTTAGGAATTTTCTGTGCCCTTCCTCTTCTCCTTCTCAGAACAAGGCTATGAGGCAAGGACACCACTACCTGGACTTTTTCAGACAAGGCCTCAGAGAATGAAATTAACTTGTTCCAAGTCGCAAGGCTCGGCCACGGCACAACCGGCATTCAACTGCCCTGAGACGGCAGACTGAAGTCCGAAACCTTGACACTCTTGTGACTGCAGATAGTGTGTGATTTTCCTGTGCGTTTGTGGGTCATGATCTTACAAACATAAGAGTGCAGAAGATCCAGCCTAGCGATTTGTGGCTGCCCTAGTTAGTAATTTACTTTCTCTTGTGCGCATGGGCATATCCTTACCCAGCATCTAGTCCCTGAAGTTCACAGGGGTATAAATCCCTCCTCCTCACCATCCCTGGGCTTCCCCAAGGCAGCGTGACCCTAACCTGCTCACGGCTGATTCCAACTAGAGACTCTGTGAAAACCTCTCCAGGGCTCTTGGGAAGCGTGATGGACTCTGTGCCCTGGGACACACCTTGCTTCCCCTCCCCAGTGTCATGATACGCCGTCTACCTTTGAAGGTTAGGAAAACCTGGTTGATGTGGCCTGGATCAAAGCGGAGAGGGAGAAGAGAGAGAGAAAGTGCAAAAGAAGAAGACAGAAAAAACATGAAGGAGAAGGAAAAAGAGGATGGAAGGCAAGGAGGGAGGGAGGAAGCCGACAGGAGAGTGAATCAACGGAGCCAGGGAACGTTTGCCCTGATGGAGGATTTGAGGAAATGGACCAAGGGGCTGCAAATTAGCCAATGCGTCATGCACAGAAAATGCACTTTTTGGAGCAGTCCTAGATCAAAGATCCCATGGAAGGGCCTGGAATCCATAAGTTTACTTTTAGTGCCAGAAAGTGTTTTAGAAAAGCTTGCAAAGCCTTGGAAATTTTCTTTTAGGATCACATTTACTCTGAAGAAATCGGCCAAGTGTTTTCCGTAGCACCAGGCAGGATTTCTTCTAGACCCCTTAATTTGCCAGAAGATTCTTCTTCTAGCAAATAACACCCATTATGAAAAGAAAATTGGAGAAGAAGGGAAAGACAGAGGTAGGGAGACTACTATGGAGAAAGGGGAGTGGGTGAATGTTCTTAAAAAAATAGCCCAAGCAGAGGAAAATGCCAAGCGATTGGGAGTTACAGGGAACAGAAATATTATCATGAGAAAGAAAGTAGCTGCACTTGGTAATTTTTTGCATTTCCATATTATCCTGGGGACCAAGAGCAAGAGGTTACCGCCACCCCCAATTATCGCTATGTGTTTTATAAACTGTGACCCAGTCTGTTCTCTTGAACTGCTCCTCTCAATTGCAAACAAGAGATTTTGCAGATGATGCTGGGCATCAAAAAGTTCAGGTCATATTTCTGTGGAGTCTTTGTTTTCACATACTTTTATGTACATAGTGTGGGAAAAATAATGACAGAGGCATGCTGTGGTCGTGCCTGCTAGACACTTCGCCAGTACATCATCACAGCTTCTAAATTGTCAAGGTACCAGTGGGTGACAAATGACCTACCCTTGTACAAAAAGAGAAGTGCAAGGCATGGCAATTTTTTGGAACTCAATGAATTTTATTATATTTATAGTGGTACAACCATCACCGCAACCCAATTATACAACATTTCTATCCCAAACTCCTACTCTATCCCTCCTGCTAAAACCTGTGTCCTTTGGTGACCATAAGTTTTTCAAAGTCTGTTAGTTAGTATCTGTTCTGCAAAGAAGTCCGTTGCGTCCTTTTATAAGATTCCACATATAAGTGATAGCACATGATGTTTATGTCTCTCTGTCTGACTAACTTCACTTAGCATGATAATTTCCTTTTTTTTTTTTTTTTTTTTTTTTGTCTCTTTGTCTTTTCTAGGGCCGCACCTGCAGCATATGGAGGTTCCCAGGCTAGGGGTCTAATCGGAGCTGTAGCCGCCGGCCTACGCCAGAGCCACAGCAACACGGAATCCGAGCCTCGTCTGTTGACCTATACCACAGGTCACGGCAATGCTGGATCCTTAACCCACTGAGTGAGGCCAGGGATCAAACCTGAAACCTCATGGTTCCTGGTTGGATTTGTTAACCACTGAGCCATGATGGGAACTCCAGCATGATAATTTCTAGGTCCACCCATGTTGCTGCAAATGCCATTATTTCATTTCTTTTTATGGCTGAGTAATATTCCACTGTGTATATGGACCACATCTTCTTTATCCACCCCTCTGTTGATGGTTACTTCCATCAACAAACTTGGCTATTGTATATAGTGCTGCAATGAACATTGGGGTACATGTATCCTTTTGAGTCATGGTTTTCTCTGGATAGATGCCCAGGAGTGGGACTGCTGGATCATATTGGTAGTTCTATTTTTAGTTTTTTGAGGAATCTCCATACTGTTTTCCATAGCGGTTGCACCAATTTATATTCCCAAGGGCATAGCAATTTCCATTCCCAAGGCTCTCACTAAGAGGTGTGAGTCACAGTAGATTTTTGCAGTGTATGAGATTCCTCTAGCTGCTGTAACAAAGTATCATAAAGTTAGTGCGTAATGCAACACACATTTAGTATTTTATAGTTCTGGAGAAGTCAAGTCTCATATAGGTCCATGGGGTTGCATTCCTCCAGGAGGCACCATGAAACTATCCATTTATTTACCTCTTCCAGCTTCTGGAGGCTGCCCATATTCCTTGGCTGCCAGTGAAGCATCTTTTCTCCTCTCTGAGCTATGCTTCCATCCTTTTATCTTTTTTTCTCTCTCTTTCCTAAGGACCCCTGTGCTTACACTGAGCCCACCTGAATAATCTCCCCATGTTAAGATCCTTAAGTCACATTTGCAAAGTCCCTTTTGCTCTGTTAGGTAAGATAGTCAGTAGAGTGTGGACATATTTGAGGGGGTCATTATTAAGCCTCCCCCATGCCATCTTTCTGTAAGAGCAGCATGGTAAAATGTCAGGTATATGAACATATTTACCAATTAAAACTATACATATAAGTATTGATGTCCCATATATTTGTTGCAAAAAATGTATATCTTCTTTAGCACTTATTTTAGCTGTTTTAATGTCATTTGGGCCTTGGTTCTCCAGCTGAAAGGCAAGTAATATGTAGTCTAGATAACAGAGGTTTTGTATACTATGTTTTCCTAATTTCTTGACCTGCAATTTATTAGCTAAGAAATACTCCTTAGGCCACACAACTGGATGGAAGAATGATGGCAGAGTCCTTGGTTGTTGATATTGACCTATAGATATGTAAGTATTGATGAACAGATATTCAAATATTGACATATAGACTTAGTTCTAAATATCGATGTGCATCTAGATATGGACATAGAGAAATTTCAATAATAGCAATAAAAATATAACAGCTACTTGTAATCGATCACACATTCTGCTGGGAATGGGACTGGGTATTTTCTACCTCTATCTCACTTATTACTTACCTGAACTTTCTGAACTTGATATGACTACATTGATTTTATTTTACTTTTTTTCCTATTATATATCTTTAAAAATTTTTTTATTATAGTTGATTTACAATGTTCTGTCAATTTATGCTGTACAGTAAAGTAACTCAGTTATGCATATATATACATTCTTTTTCTCACATTATCTTCCATGTTCCATCACAAACGATTAGATATAGTTCCCTGTGCTGTACAGCAGGATCTCATTGCTTATCCACTCCAAATGCTATAGTTTGCATCTAATAACCCCAAACTCCCAGGCTTCCCCACTCCCTCCTCTTCCCCCTTGGCAACCACAAGTCTATTCTCCACGTCCATGAGTTTGTTTCTTTTCTGCGTAAGTTCATTTGTGCCATATGTTAGATTCTACATATAAGTAATATCATAAGGTATTTGTCTTTCTCTTTCTGACTTACTTCACTTAGTATGAGAAACCCTAGTTCCATCCATGTTGCTGCAAATGGCATTATTTTGTTCTTTTTTATGGCTGAGTAGCATTCCATTGTGTATATGTACCACGCCTCCTAAATCCACTCCTCTGTTGATGGATATTTAGGTTGTTTCTATGTCTTGGCTATTGTGAATAGTGCTGTAATGAACATAGGGGTGTATGTATTTTTTTCAATGAAAGTTTTATCCAGGTATATTCCCAGGAGTGGGATTCCTGGATCATATGGTAGTTCTATATCTACCTTGATTTTACATGTGGAGCAACTGAGGATTAGAAGGAATAAGTGACTTTCTCAAGGCCAAAAATATTAGTTAGTTGCATTTTTTTTTTTTAGTTAGTTGCAATCTTGTGGGAGGCACCAACTAACTTGTCTTGCTGAAGAAGACATGTGAAGAATGCCCTGTCCCTAACACACTTATAGACACAAATTCCTGTGTTCTTTCATTTGGCTAACACATTGTAGATGTTTGGGAAATGTGAGTGCTCTCATTTTTTAAGAGGCCTGCGCAAGATCAGATCAGAATGAGAGTTAACCAGTCGGCGCTTGAAAATACAAAGCATCTGAACATGAGATACTCAAAGCATAGTTCATGTTCATTGCTTCCCTCATTATTTTCATGTCATTTCATTTTCAAGTTGGCTCAGTTCTTGTAGCTGAAATGGCTTAATGGTCATTACTGTTGTATAAATTTGCTTCGAAATTCATTTCTCAGTTATTCCTCACAGATGGTGGTAACCTCCCCCATTGCCTTTCCTTTCCCATCGGCTAAGAAAAGCTCTCTCTCTGAACATCATGCCACTGGCCCATATTAAACATATCTCTTTGAAAGAAATAGCTCGAAGGCCCCACTCGTTGGGTGACTGTAAACAGTGGCACGTGAGGGCTCTGCTGCTTCACATCAGGGGCCTGGTTTGTGGTCTTAGATCTTATTCAACTCAAATCCCAGGATCATCAGTAACAATGACGAGGATAAAAGAGCCTGAAGAAACAGGGATGAAAATGAGGTAGACATCTATTTAACAGAGTTCCTTTCAAAGCTTCAGGAAAATTGATAATCGCTTGAGGAGAGCTCCCATGGAAAGCAATTCTGAAAGAAATGTCAGGCTTCTGTTTGGACAGGCTGCCTGGGGAGGAGGAGAAGAGGGGGAGATGGAGGGAGGAGAGCTGAAGTAGGGGTGCTCATTCAAAGGGCCATACTCTTTGGTTCTGAATCAGCCTCCCAAGTTTATCATAAGCAGGCTCGGGTGTTTGGGCATCAGTGTCCTTCTGCCTAGAGATTCCTTCAAGCGTACTTCTGTTTGATCTTCTGCACAGTTGCACATTATCTCTAATTTCATTGAAAATATAACCAAATGTAGGCTAAGAGAATCCAAGCATCATCTCCTTTTCACTTCCAGAGACCGGCTCTTAGCCCAAGTCATCATGAGAATTGAAGCCTCTAGCCTTTCTCTGGAGATCAGGTCACAGTCTAGTAATGAATATTCTAATTTATATTCTTGTTCATCTTGCACAAAATCACACAAAAAATGTCCTCCTAGGTCCTTTCCTGACATTGTAGAGTAGGGACAATAACACTGGACTTGTAGTCAAAAGATGTGGGTCTAAGACTTGATATTCTACTTAAGAGTCATGGAACTTCCCTGAACCTCAGTGTCCTCATCATTAAAATGGGGAAAGGGAGTTCCCTGGTGGCTCAGTGGGTTAAGGACCCAGCATTGTCACTGCTGTTGCTCAGGTTCAATCCCTGGCCCGGGGACTTCTACATGCCATGGGCATGGCCAAAACAATATGGAGAAAAATATCTTCTGGGAAGCATTGTTATGAAAATCAACTGCTTGTTGTGAAATCTCTTGGTAAAGTATTTAGTGCAACACAGACAGGAATATTTGTTACATCAGAAAGGAAGCAGGCAGCTTCGGGGACCTACAACATTAAAAGTAATTAGTGTGGAGTGCAGTCCCTAGAATGACAAAGGGCCACCAGTTCGTAGAGAACAATAAGAAAGCAGAAAATTGTTTTTGAGCCATAAAAATTCTTTGCGTATCACCCAAGTTATAGGTAAGATTGAGGCACTACATTTTACCTGCACTTCATAGATGACAGTGCTGGTTCTAGAAGCCAGGTCTTCTGATTCCCAGGCCAATTCTTACTCTGGCATAAGACATAGTTCCAATGGATTAACAAAAAGTGCCTGAGGCTATCATCTTAATATGTCTACAGATGGTTCTATATGTGAACCCCTAATTAAATAACCATTCTGTTTAAGGAAAAGCTTTGGGAAAAGACAAGAGCAAAGGGTTTATCTGCTCAGAATGCCTTCCTAAGAAATGGGAACTAATGTATTTGTTCATTAAGCTAATTTTATTTGAAGTATGGCTTTAATCGTGGAACCACGCTGAAGCTAAGATGCCTGCCACATTATAGACGCGTCTCTTAAAGAACTCGCAGTCTAAGTGGGTGGTGGGGTTGTGAGTGATGAGGAGGGATGAGATATGCACCATATAGATTAGCAAAGCACAATGTTGCGGATGGCTTTTTTTTTTTTTTTTTTAGGCTCCTCTGGGAAGGAGAGAACCATTTTGAGATTCTCATGAAAACCCTTGAATCCTAAAGGCACAATATATTTCACAACTGGATATCAAAATGATGTGCCCAATCTTAAATCATAAAGAAGTTGCTTTTAATCTAGCTATGTTTTTAAAAAGATGAGTATCTAATTCATTCTCCTTTGAGCCAGAATCTTTTTAAAACTAGTCCTTTCGGTACAGCAGAAATTGGCACAGCATTGTAAATCAACTATAATTTTTAAAAAGTTAAAAAAAATAGTCCTTTCTTAGTTTTCCTCTGGAAGAAAAATATGCTTACTTGTTGCCTTACAAGACATATTATTCTTGTTTTCATAAGTGACATCGATACAAAGAACATAATCTGGCACTGTTAGCATTGCCATACAGTTTATTTGACTTGAGATTGTGAGCGCAGGTTGTTAAACTTCTGAGATCTTCTAGTTCATTCTTGAAGGGCTGAACACAGCATTTATTATGGTGCCTTGCATGTATTAACCACTCGATAAATGAACAACCAGCATCCAATAAATTGTGAATTGGGATAGTTTACTTTCACTAAGAGCAGGAAGCAGGATAGAAGAAAGCGAGTAACACAGAGATAATCAGAAAGACTTTACGATTGTAATTTCAAGAAATAATTTCAAGTACACAGTGTCACAAGATCTGGCAACACTAACTCATCTGCAGCATTGAGTGGCTTGTTGTTTACAACTGTTCTTGCTTTCTTGAAAAACAAAGCAGTACGAATTTAGTCCAAACATGGCTTTTGCAAACATGAGTATTTTCCAATAATAATGTGGTGTTAAAGTTTCAAACCATGAAAATGTAATATTCAAAGTTGTTTACATCTCTCTTTCCCACCCCGTCCCCCTTGTTGTTTATGCATCCTATATATAATAGTTTGCACCTGCCAATCCCAAACTCTTACTCCATCCCTCCTCTCATCCTTTCTCTCCTTTGGCAACCACAAGTCCATTCTCTGTGTCTGTGAGTCTGTTTCTGTTTCTTAGATAAGTTCATTTGTGTTATATTTTAGATTCCTCTACCCTTTCCATCGTTTGCAGAATAAAAGAAGTGCAAAAGAATGTTTCAAGGCTTTTTCAGTATTTGTCAGTTCTAGGGCTAAACCCAGGGCAGGTGAATCACTCCGGTATGTAATTCCAATATGAAACAACCAAATCCACCCTTCCCTTAAAAAAAAAAAAAAAAAAAAAAAGACTATTTTTTAAGAGAAGTTTTAGGTTCATAGCAAAATTAAGTAGCCATTATAGAAAGTTCCTATATACCCCCTGCTTCCACACCTGGACAGCTTCCTTGACTGTCAACATTCCCACCAGAACAGTGTATTTGTTACAATTGATGAATCTATACTGACACATCACCATCACCCAAAGTCCATAGTTTACATTAGGGTTCAATCTTGGTGTTGGATGTTCTTTGGTTTTGACAAATATATAATGACATGTATCCACCTTTATAATACCATACAGACTATTTTCCCTGCCCTAAGAGTCCTCTCTGCTCCACTTATTCATCTCTGCCTCTCCCACTCACCCCTGGAAACCACAGATCCTTTTCCTGTCTCCATAGTTTTGCTTTTTCCAGAATGTCTTATACCTAATTCCCTTTTAAAGTAGCTCAGGATCACAATAATAAATAACAAATACTGTTGTTTGATGGGTATACATAAAACCAAAAATCACTTATATTTTTCTGCTTGTTAAAGGTTACCACCATATTGGATAGGTTAACCACTTTGTTGGGGGTGGGGGTTGTCTTAAACATGCATTTCTGCTTCCAAAATTAAGACACGATTGATTTAGAAAGGAATGTTTAGTTCAGGGATGTAAGATTTTTTTAAAATTTATTTTATTGAAGTGTAGTTGATTTACAGTGTGTTAATTTCTACTGCATAGCAAAGTGATTCAGTTATACATATATGTACATCCTTTTTATGTTCTTTTCTGTTATGGTTTATCACAGGGTATTGAATATAGTTCTCTGTGCTACACAGTAGGACCTTGTTGTTTATGCATCCTATATATAATATATATATATATAAAATAGGACCTGCCAATCCCAAACTCCTACTCCATCCCTCCTCTCATCCTTTCTCTCCTTTGACAACTGTGAGTCCGTTTCTGTTTTTTAGATAAGTTCATTTGTGTTATATTTTAGATTCCATATATAAGTGATACCATATGGTATTTTTCTTTCTCCTTCTGACTTACTTCACTTGGTATGAGAATCTCTAGGTCCACCCACGTTTTTGCAAATGGCAGTATTTCATTCTTTTCATAGTTGAGTAATATTCCATTGTATATATATACCACATCTTCTTTAGGCTAAATGTCCATCAACAGATGAATAAATTAAGAAGATGTGGTACATATACACAATGGAATACTACCCAGCCATAAAAAAGAACAAAATAATGCCATTTGCAGCAACATGGATGGAACTAGAGACTCTCATACTAAGTGAAGTAAGCCAGAAAGAGAAAGACAAATACCATATGATATCACTTATATCTGGAATCTAATATCCCGCACAAATGAACCTTTCCACAGAAAAGAAAGTCATGGACATGGAGAACAGACTTGTGGTTGCCAAGAGGGAGGGGGAGGGAGTGGGATGGACTGGAAATCTGAGGTTAATAAATGCAGACTATTGCCTTTGGAATGGATAAGCAATGAGATCCTGGTGTGTAGCACAGGGAACTATATCTAATCACTTGTGATGGAGCATGATGGAAGATAATGTGAGAAAAAGAATATATATATATGAATGTGTATATGTGTGTGTGTGAGAGAGAGAGAGAGACTGGGTCACTGTGCTGTACAGTAGAAATTGACAGAACACTGTGAATCAACTATAATGGAAAAAAATAAAAATCTTTAAAAAAAAAAGACAATCTACTTCTCTCTCACCCAAAAGATGTCCAGAAGTAGGATCTCCAGGGCTAGTGTTGCGGCTTCATGGTGTCATCAGGAACTCAGGCTTCTGTCTCTCTGTTCCACTATCCTAGTTCCTAGCTGCCATCCTCAAAGTCATCTCATAATGCAAAAATGGCTGCTGGAGCTCCAGCCAACAGAGACACACTAAAGGCCAGAAGAAGGAAGAAAGGCAAAGGAAATAAAGAGGTAGAGGAATCCATCCCATCCAGGTTATCTCCCTTTAAGCACACAATTTCATCTACATCTTATTGGCTGAAACTAAATTAGATAATCACAGTTGTAGTAATGGAGGCTGGGAAATATAGTCTTTTATTCTGAGTGGCAAGATGCGTGGATAGAAAACTAGTGATAAAGAGGAAGGAGAGAATGGCTGAAAGGGAGGAAATTGGCAACCTCCTTACCAGTGCACTTTTCAAAATTTGTTTTTCATGTTCATACAAACATATACAAATGTACAGAGCTTCATTTTGGTGGGTCTTTTGTGGTTGTTTTTTTTAAATGAATGGTATTGTACAAAAAAATGAAAGTCTTGTGTAAGAAAATTTCTTGCTGTCATTAGTTCTGTTTATCAGTGTATTAGAGATACTGGACAGCAAAATTATTATAGAAATTGAAAAAAGAACTCTCATTATTCATGGATAATATGATTATCTACATAGAAAACTCCAGACCATTTGCAGATAAATGTTTAGAAATGCTGAATACAAATTAAACAGACAAAATTAATGCTGTTTCATTTCACCAGGAACAAACAGAAAAGGAGAAAATTACAACAGCATCATCATTTTAAAGTATTTAGAAATAATGTCCACAAAGCTTTATGAAAATACTAAAGAGTTGTTGAATGTCATTAAAGAAGGTTAATAAAATGGAGAGTCACACCATATTCATGGAAATGAACACATGCATTAGTTACCTCTTGGCGCATTTCAGATTACTCCACAGTTAGTCTAAGTGGTAATAAAAATAAGGAGTATAAAAACAAACATTTATTATCTCACAGTTCCTGTAGTTCAGGTTTCAGGAGCAGACCAGCTGTGTGGTTCTGGCTCGGGGTCTTTTGTGAGGTTGCAGTCAGGATGTCAGTTGGGGGATGAAGTGATCTGAGAGCTTGACTAGGGTAGAGGGTCCATGTCCAAGATCACTTACACAGCTGTTTGCAGAAAGCATCTGTCCTGAACTGGCTATTGGCTAGAGGCATCAGTTCCTCACCACACAGGTCTTTCCAGATGGCACCGTGACAGCTGGCTTGTCCTGGATAGAGAGCGAGCCAATAAAGACAGAGTCTCTGAAGTCACTTCTGCTTTTTTCTATTTATTTGAAACAAGTCACTAAGTCAAGCCCACACTCAAGGGAAGGAGAAACAGTTTCTGTCTTTCGAAGGGAATGTCAAAGAGTTTTGGGGCATATTTTAAAGTGCCAAAAACCCAGGATTGTAAAGATATCTGTTGTCTACCAGTTGATCAATAGATGCAGTGTGCCTTTTCCCCTTAATTGTAAGCTGTGTATATATTTTCCTAAAGACCAAATACAGGTGATTAAAAACTATAAGCAACAAAGACAAAATTCAGTATGAAGGATGAGGCATTCCTATTGTGGCTCAGCAGTAGCGAACCCGACTAATATCCATGAGGACATGGGTTTGATCCCTGGCCCCACTCAGTGGGGGTTAAGGATCTGGCGTTGCTGTGAGCTGCAGTGTAGGTCACAGATGCAGCTCAGATCCCACGTTGCTGTTGCTGTGTTGCAGGCCGGCAGCTTCAGCCCTGATTCGACCCCTAGCCTAGGAACTTCCATATGTCATGGGTGTGTCCCTAAAAAGACCAAAAAACAAAAACAAAAAAATTCAGGATAAGATGTACCTCTGAAGCAGTGGTTCTCAAACAAGGGTGATGTTGGCTTCTGGGGGACGTTTGGCAATATCTGGAAACGTTTTTGGTTTTCTTGTCAGAGGAGGTGCTATTGGAATTGTAATGGGTAGAGGCCAGGGAGGCAGATGAACATTCTAGAATGCACAGGACAGCCTCCCACAGCAACCAGTTATCCAGTCCCAAATATCAGTAGTGCTGAGGTTGAGGTCCCTTGGCAAAGGGAGTGGGTTTGAGGTGGGAAATGTAGGGTAAAAAATAATAGTAATGTGCATTTTTCTTGAATTAATGGAGTGATGCAACACAGGGATATATTTTATAATGAATTTCAGAACATATGTAGCCTGAATAGTCTTGTGTGTTCAGTAGGAATAAGTCCAGTAGGAAAGAAAGATTGATGGGTTTTTTTTTGTTGTTGTTGTTTGTTTGTTTGTTTGTTTTGCTTTTTAGGGCCACACTTGTGGCATATGGAGGTTCCCAGGATAGGGGTGCAATTGGAGCTGCATCTGCGACCTACACCACAGCTCACAGGAATGCCAGAGCCTTAACCCACTGAGCGGGGCCAGGGATCGAACCCGTGTCCTCATGGATACTAGTCAGGTTCGTTACTGCTGAGCCACAATGGGAACTCCCAGGAAAGAAAGATTGTTGAATCAGTAGAACTTTGGACTCCCTGGGCTTGGAAGGTTGAGAACTTCCTGTTGGAGCCATTGGATAAACAGTGGTACCATTAAATACTACACCTCTTCCCCCTAAGATAAAAGCCTACACGGAACATCACTCTAGACTCTGCGTTGTATTGAGATGGAAAACAGCTCTTCCACATGAATATTTTGAAGATGACCTTAAACTCAAGCTGCATTTGTGATCTCTGACAAATCTCTTAACTTGGCGATTTGTAAGTCACTGTTTGTCTTTTCGAATCCTGCTGGCCATAAGTCATCCTTCCGCCTCCTCTGAGGGAGGGTCAAAAGAATACATTCAGCAGTGAAGCAGAGACCTTTTCGTGTTGCAAATACCAAGTGAGCAGAGGCCTCCAAGATCAGGCGCCAGGTTAGCTGGCTTCAGAGCCCTGGCAGAGTTCCCTGGCAGCCTGAGTCAGCATCAACCAGTGGACACTGGGCAGGTGAAAGCAATTCACCGTGAGCCCAAAGCCCTGACCAACCAGATTCTCTAGGGGGCGGGCCTAGGGCATCTCTAGCCTGACTTTGAACTCCCACATAAGTTCGTGGTTACCTTCAGCTTTACGTGAATGAAAATCAGGTCCTTCGTGATTAAAAACAAATGCTCTCCTTGGTGCCACGGTTGCAGAGAGCTGAAGGCCTGCTCTGTGTATCTTATACCAGAATGAACTGGAGGAGACAGAATAAGAGATGGCATTTAAGGTAACATGTGATCTTTTTTACTTTTAGATTATGCTCTGATTTCCCCCTAACCATGTAGTTGAATTTTCACACATGATAACAATATTTTTCCTTGCAGCAGATGGGGCCTTTTAGGAAAGGGGTTTTGCACCTTATTTTGTCTTTCATATGTTTAAAAATTACACATAAAAACCCCAAATGTGAGCAATTCGGCTAAATTCTGCCAACCCTTTGTATTTCTCAACAGCCAACCAGGAGGCAGTGGGGCTCTTTAGGTCTTAAAACTGTATAATGACCCCCATTACAGAAATGTGCAATGCTGTTCAATCTTAGAGAACCTCCATTTTTTTTTTTAGAAAAATAAAAAGAAATGAAAAAAAAAAACAAACCTACCCAATGCTAGCTCTAGGTACAAAAGGATGACATGTTGTGAGTTCAAAGATCGAGGCAAAACCAGTCCAATGAAAGATGGAGCTTACCCAGTGTTAGCACCGGTTTCAGCTTCTGCCACTTTAAGTGTGTTTTAAAATGAGACTCTTGACCAAGTAAATTCTGATAAAGGCAGCAGCCATGGTCTTCATCTCATATGCTTCTTCAGCAGCGTTTTGGGATGCTAAATATAGGCGATTATATTAAAAGGGAGACAGACTCCTTTTGTTATCGAACTCGATTCATTTTGCTTAATTTCCAGCAAGCCAAAATGCTTGCAGCAAAAGGAGGGTTTCTTGGCAAGGCAACTGAGAGAGGAGACAGGAAAACGATTCTCAGACCCACCTCTGTGAAGGTGAGGAGCCGAGTATTTCTGGGATAATGAATAATGAAATGTTGCCGAAACTCGGCCTCTGTCCACTGGTGCAGAGGAGAAATGCGTAGAGAGAGTTTGGGGCAAAGGAGAAAAAAACACAGCTTTACTGCTTTGCAAGGCTACAAAGGTTAGTGCTCTAAAGACCATGCCTTCCTTTGGGAGAGAAGAGAAGGTGGTCTTATAGTTTGGGGAGTGGAAAATAGGGCCGCCGAGAAGAATCAGAGTAGGTGACGCTTGCATTCTTTTTCTTAGCTGTTTTTTGTTTAAATTATAGTTAGTCTACAGCATTGTGCCAATTTCTGCTGTACAGCAAAGTGACCCAGTCATACACACACACACACATATATATATATATATTCTTTTTCTCATTATCTTCCATCGTGTTTTATCCCAAGAGATTGGATGTAGTTCCCTGTGCTAAACAGAAGGACCTCATTGCTTATCCATTCTAAAAGTCCTAGTTTGCATCTGCCAACCCCAAACTCCCCGTCCATCTCATTTCCCTCCCACCTTGGCAACCACAAGTCTGTTCTCTGTCGAGGGGCCCCAGGACCGGTTCTGGTGGTCTTCTTCCTTTCTGAAATTCATTTGGTGGGGGTTTTAGTTCTGCAGAAGAGCTCAAAGATATTGTTATACACATTCCTTGAGGAGGAACCAGGACCCTGCCCCAAGGCTGCACTGGTGTCTCTTGCCTGCTCCTCCCTGGTCTCTACATCCCCTCCCTTCCCTGATTAGTAACTGTTTGAACCTAACCTTTGGAACTTGGGGAAAGTCGTGGAGGCTGAAGGAGGCCAATTTCCTAAAAACAAAAGATGGGGGACACAGAAAGGCTTTGGGGCCCAGGAGGCCCACAGGGCCCTACTCGGTTTCAGAAGCAGGATGGTCTGAGAGGTGGGGAGCATGGAAAAAGGCGATTACGAAATAGGTGCAGTAATTGTCATTGTGCACAGGCATAACTAAGCCACAGGCCTCCACATTTTCCCAAGTGGAGGTGCTCAGCATGACTTGAGGGTGGAGTTTTTGGTCCTTTGAGTCAAAAAGTCATTGCTCAATGAGCAGATACTTACACATGTCCAGGTGAAGGGTTGGTGGTCCTATCCAATCTTAACCAGTTCAGCTGAAACTAGACACAGCTGGGATTCCCATTGTGGCTCAGCAGGTTATGAATCCAACTAGTATCCCTGGCTTCACTCAGTGGGTTAAGGCTCCGGCATTGATGTGAGATGCAGTGTAGGTCACAGATGAGGCTCAGATCTGGCATTGCTGTGGCTGTGGTGTAGGACTCAGCTTCAGCTCTGATTCGACCCCTACCCTGGGAACTTCCATATGGCATGAGTGTTCCCATAAAAGGCCAAAAAAAAAAAAAAAACTAACCTCACCCCCCCAAAAAAAAAGCTAGACACAGATGACTCCAAGTCCCTAGAAAACAACTCAGACAAACATCTTATTATTTAAGCTACGTGGTGCTTGGAGGATATACAAGGCTTTTGGAGCAACAGTTGAAACAACTTGACTAGTAAAGATAAGTGAAATGGATTTGCTAAATGATTACCCATGCTTTCATGTTCAGAGATAAGCATAATAATACTTGGGAAAATTACACAAAGCATCAACAGCAGGAGGTGGGGATCAGGAGGCCTCCATATCAGCTACTCCGAGGTTGGTCCCTGGTAATTAAATAGTTCACTCGACATACATCCACTGGGCATTTACCCTGGCTTGACCCTGTGCTGGGTGCTAGACATGCAAAGAAAAAATTCTGTGGTCTCTGCCCCTGGGAGCACCCAGATAAGTGTGCATGTGGAGATGCTGGCTTTCTCCCACAGTTTAGTTCTTCTGTCCTGGGCATGGCTGTTCTTCCCAGCATATGGCAGCTGCAGCTGAGCCTGTGTTCAGCACTCTCCTCCACTCAAGGGCTGTTGGGCTAGCTAGGGGCCCCTTGGCCTTCAAAGTGTCATCTCCTGGTGACCTCCAAAGCTTGCAGCTCCTCCATTTTGTCCCCTGTGGCTGGACTGCTCCTGCTCATCACTGACTCACTTCCCTGTAGTCAGAGAGCCCTCCCCAGAGTCCATCCAGCTGCTTTCTCATCATCTTTCCCAGAAACTCTGCTGGGATGGAGATTAGGGTGGGGAGGTGGGGATATAGCACTGGCCTTTAAGACTTCTCTAGATCCATCCCATACTTATAAGTCATCTCTGTCTTGAGTTAGGTTCCCCAGAGGTGGGGCCAGAGATAAGGATTTATGTAAAGGTGGGTTTGAGTAGAAACGCATCCTAGGGCAGAGGGAGATGTGGACTCAAGTTAATGGGGCCATTGAAGGTGTGGTATCTAGCCAAGCCCACTGCAGGCAAGCTCTGTCTGGAGCCTCCATACCTCAGAGGAGTTACCTAAAGGGCAAGTGACCTGGGAGCCTTCCTGTATCCATGAGTCATTGGTGAAGAGCAACCCTAAGGTAAGATGAATTCCACCATGCTCCTGGCTCTCCTTTTTCGGGCCAAGCAGGCTCCAGTAGTCTCAGGGCAGTTTTGCAACAAAGAGAGGGAGGTGCTACCTGTGAATAAAAAGACTGAGGGAACTGCCATGCACGAAACATGGCACAGAAATCCCAGGGGGTGCATGATAGCATCACTTGGCTATCAGTTCAGTTGGCTTTCTATTTTCTGCCTGAACCCTGGCAATTACTTGCCCAGAAATTGATTGCCAGACTTTGTATATTGCTCTTAAACCATATTCAGATTTCCCCCATAAAAAATTCTAACTTACCCTTTAGGCCAAGATTCACAACCTTAGCACTTTCAACCTTTGGGGTCAGATAATTTTTTGTGGTGGAAGCTGTTCTATGCACTTGGTTTTTTTTCTTTTCTTTTTCGGGCTGCACCTGTGGCATATGGAGGTTTCCAGACTAGGGGTGAAATTGAAGCTGCAGCTGCCAACCTATGGTGACAACCTCAGCAATGCTGGATCCAAGCTGTGTCTGTGACCTATACCACAGCTCACAGCAGTGCCAGAGCCTTAACCCACTGAGTGAGGCCAGGGGTCGAACCTGCATCCTCATGGTTCCTAGTTGGATTTGTTTCCGCTGTGTCATGATGGGAACTCCCTTAATGATGTAATTTTCGAAAGCACCTAAGGTTGGTTGCCAGGGGAATCAACCTTGATTAAAGGGTTGGAAATTTCAGTCCCATCCTCTAACTTCTGGGGAGGAGAGAGGGAATGGGGGTTGAATCAGTCACCAATGGCCAATGAGTTAATCAACTGTACTGTTGACCTGAAACAAATAGACTGCCAGTTATTTCTCTAGCAAAGATGGGTTTATTTGGGATCAGCAGAGAATTGCAATTTGGAGTCTGCAGCAGTAGCAAGCTGTGTGGAAGGCAAGGGGAGGAAAACAATTTTATAGGGAGGAAAATGAGATTGGAGTGGCTATAGTAAACAAAGAATCCATGGCTTTTCATTGGCTGAGTCCTTGCCAGGAAAGAAGAGGAGTCTTTCTTCTTTGTGTTGTGCTCTATTATTCTCACAGGATATGAGAGCTCCCACTTCTGGTCTCCCAACTCTATATATTTGAGGCTTCTATTTATTAACTTTTTACATTTCCCCCTTCTGATCAGGATCTTTCTCTGAAAGCATTGATAATCAAGAGTCAAGTTTTCTAGCTTCACAGGTTTTTTTCCTCACTGTCAAGAAGGATGTTTCCCGGAGGTAGTATCTCATGTTGGAGGTAAAGTACAGATTGGAGTTCACATTTGGAGTTATATGAAATAGTAGGAGGGAGAACTCTCAGGTACTTTTTATCTAAAGTTCATATATTATGAAGATCATGGACACTGAAGATCATTTGAAGAGTTAAGTCATCATCAAAAATTTGGCGACAAACTTCTTTCAGGCCCGATCTGGATATTTGGGGAAAATTGTCTCATCAGATTTCATCTGCTTCAATTCTGGGAAATGTTTGCTCTCAGGTTATCAAGTGATGTGCAGATCCAGTCAGGGTTTGGAACTTAATTTAGGTGTGTCATGTGAATCCAAGCTTCTATTCCTTGGAGTCTGGCAGCACATGGTTTGGTTAGCAATACTTGATAAGGACCTTTCCAGCAAGGTGGAAGAGACCTCTCCTGGTACTCCTCTTTTCCAACAGACAAAATCTCCAGGTTGTAAAGTGTGATGCTTAAGGGCTTCTCCTAAGGGCACACTGTGAAAAGGTTGTTCTACTAAAGCATTGTTATTTTTTACTAAAAGCAATTAGACCCTTTCATTATTGGAGTATCTCTTCTTTTATTAGTTGTGGGTCAAAAGAAGCAGGAGCCAAGTGCATTGGGCATCCTATGACTATCTCAAAGGGTAAGAGTTTATGAGTTCCAAAAGAGGTGGATCTGAGATTTAGACGGACAGAGGGCAATGCTCTTGGCTAAGGTATTTGGAGAGCCTCTACAAATTTTGCCAGTTTGAGTGTTAATGATGCCTTTAGTGTGGTCAACAAAGCCAAAGACTGAGGATGGTAAGCACAATGAAAGTGTTGTAAAACCAGCCAAATTGCCCAGACTTGTTGAAGCACCTGGCCAGTAAAAACAGGTTCCTTGATCACTATGAAATTTGAGGGGAGTTCCTCCAGGTAGGGATAATCTTTTCTAAAAGGACTTTAGCCGCAGAATGGGCAGGGTAGGCTTTCTGCAAGTGAGACTTCAGTCCAGTGTGAAAACATACAGACCAAAACTAAAACATTTATCTCCATTAGATGGAAGAAGTTGTATTAAATCAATTTTCCAGACTTAGAATGGACTATAAAGTTTCAAATGTCTGGGAGCAGCACAAACAGACCTCCCTGGGTTGTATTTTGGACAAGGGAGACAAATGAGATAGGCAATTTTTGTGGCCTTGTTAATGTTTCCCCACAAATAATGAGTCATGAAAGCTATCATTTTGTCAGTAGAACAATGGTTTAATGCAGGTATGGTGGTGATGAGTGGGAATTTTAGAGTCTCTGATAGAGGACTGAATTGTTACTTGGTTCCAACGAGAGTTTTCCCTTTTTGTCAAACCCACAATTGCTAAATTTCCAATCTTGTTTTTCCTTTTCTGAGGCACATTGTTGGAGCTAGCCAGTTTTCTAGGTTATCATTTGGGGAAATATCTCTTTGGACCATGACAGAGGTTTGGCTGCTGTTGGTCCCTTTAAGGGTAGCATTCCTTGCAGAAATATCAGCAATATGATTCCCCTAGTTTCCAGAGAGTCAAGTTTAGAATGCCCCAGAATCTTAATAATAACTAACAGTAGATAAAAGTATTGCATTCATTAATTCCTGAATGTGGTGGCCATTTTAAATTTGATATCCACTAGAAGTAAGGAAACCACATTGCTTCCACAACATTCCAAAATCATGAGCTACTCTGAAAGCATACATACTTTTAGTATAAATGTTGGCAGTTTTGTCTTTGGCTAAAGTATAAGCCCATGTAAGAGTGTATAATTCAGCTTATTGGGCCACACTAGCCATAGGTAAACATGCTGCCTTAACAACATCAAAAGAAATTGTAATACTATACCCAAATGGTATTTACTATTGTCACATTTTAAATAAGAACTATCAGTGAACCATGAGAAGTTGGTGTTACCCAGTGGAATTTCCTGTAGATCATCATGAAGAGTCAGGCATAGGCTATCAGTGTTAAGCAATCCTGAGATACTTCATTGGCGACAGAAGGGAGAAAAGTAGTTGGGTTAAGGTTATTACAGTGTAAAAGGGTGATGTGAGGAGCAGTTAAAAAAAGACTTCATAGGAGGTGAGGTGCCTGGCTGAGGATTGTTGAGTGTGATGAGAATGTAGGAGATCTTTTCCTGCCTAAGGTGCAAAAATAGTTAAAGGGGATCCCACATGATTTTCTGGGTGGCTTCAACCAAAAGGGCAGTGGCCATAATGGCTCTGAGACAAGGGGATGTATCCCCATGCTATGGGGTCCAGTTGCCAGCCATTATACCCTATGGGTTAATGGTGGACCCTGTGTTTTTGGGTGAATACCCCAAGGGTATTCCCTTCCTTCTCATATAGAAAAAGGAAAAAGGGGATATGATAGTTGGGGTGCCCAAAGGCAAGTGGGTTTATCTAACCCTAAGGCCTTGATGCCTATGCCATTCGATTCTTCCCATAAACTTGGGTCCAGATTGCTACTGTTGAGTAAAACATTCAGAGATTTGGCCATTAGAGGGAAATTTTGGTAAAAAAAATAAATAAATAAAACCAATTAGCCAGAGAAAACCTTGCTGTTAGTGCTTAGTTTTGTGTTTCCAAATACTTAGGACACCATGAAGTCTTTCTGGACGTAGGTGTAGCCCTTGTTCTTATATAGATGCCCCAAATAGTGAACCTGAGTTTCAGCAAACTACCCTTTTTCTTTGCCAGTGATAACATTGTCCCTTTAAAGCTGAAAGCTTTAGCAAGTCGGTACTGGCTTCCTCTGAGGAGACTTGAGAAGGAAAGCAAAGAAGCAAATCATCCACACATTGCAACACAGCAGAAGCTCTAGGGAACTTTATGTCATCCAGATCAGCCTTCATGATTTTTGAGAAATAAGAAAAACTCTCAGTATGACCCTGACTGAATTGTTTTTCCTCTCAAGTGAAGGCAAAAGGTATTTTTTTTTTGTCAACTGGAATACTAAAGAATATGCTACTTAATTGTAGCAAAGAATTTGTTTCCCATGGCAGTGGATGTTAGTAACATGAGGGTTGGAAACAACAGAGTGTCAAGGATTAACAGTGTTTATTGCTTAGAGGTCCTGGACAAACCTCCATGCTTGGCATCTTATGTTTTCTTACTGGTAAAATGGGAGTGTTACAGCGGCTAGTACAAGTGATAATGAGGCCTTGAGCCTTGTAATTTTCTATGATGGGCTTTATATCTTGAAGGGATTCTTTACTTACAGGGTATTGATTAATTATGGTAAGAGGTTTTGAGGAGTCTATTTCAATTTTGATTGGAGGTGCTCTGTGGATTTTACCAATATCAGTTGGAGATTTTGCCTATAGGAAATGTGGTAGCTGATTCAATAATGACAAATGATCAGTGTTTCCAGAATCTGCTTTAGTTCCATGAGAGATAGAACAAATCGAAGATGTCAGAGGGTCATTTAATTCACTTGGTAGTTTACTTTGATGATTGCTGTCAATTTCTAGAATGACTTCCTACTTTTGGGAAGAAGAAGTTCCAGTGTGATACTTCTCTAAGTCTCAGCCTAATATATGCATAGAGGCAGAGGAACTGAGAAAGGGGTCTGTAGCTCTCCCAGGGCCTAAACATAAGGGATTAAGTTCAGAGGCAGGAACCTCTTGAGGTTCATCAGGGATCCTCTCTCTCTGAATTGTTGTTGGTATTTCAAGGCAAAGCGTGTTTCAGGGTAGTAGTGCTGAGCATCTAGAATGTGGCTCTGGCGTCAGTTAGAACCAGGCGATTCACCCCAATCTGGAGAAATGTTCCCCCAAGTCAATTAAGAGGAGGAATTGGGAATCCACCCATCACTGAGAACTGGGAGGATGTTGGAAAGGTGGTGAGAGCTCCAGAGGCACCTAAAATGCTTAAATTTGTAAACATCTCTTTTCCAAAGCTATGGCCCTCTGCAAAAATCACAGAAACAAGAGGGTTTTGGTTTCATTTAGGAGCCTTCATTTGCTGGAGTTGAAGATTAAGGAATTTGGCCATCTTCCTTGGAAGTCATTCTTCTAGAGAGAGAGAGAGCTGGTTTGCCAGATGAACTAAATCTGGAGTGAAAAATGGTTTCTCTTTCCATTCTGGTCCTTTTTACTAGAAGGGAAAGGTCCTGGTTCAGCCCATTAATAGACATAGAGTTGAAAGCTACTGAGGTGGAATCAGCATCTCAAGGAAGACCAGATTTTTCTTTAAAAACAGTCTGGAGTTGCTTGTCATAGTCGTGAACAGGTTCACCAGATTTTTGTGTGTAAGCCTGAATTTTATTCCAATCATCAGGCTTTGGGGAAGCCCTAGGAATTGCTCCATGAAGTTGCCTAGTGATTACTGAGACTAAATATATACTACATTAGGGGGTTCTCCCAGTTGTACTCTAGGTAATTTTCTGGACTTTCCCAATTAGAGGTTTTCATCCAATGCTGGGGTTCTCCTTTACTGACATGCATATGAACTAGCTGATATAAGTCAGAAAAACCACTTTGATAAGTTTAAGTAACTGTGTTAAATTCCTCAGCACATCTGTGAGGATCTTCAGTTACTTTGGGAGAATCTTTGACTATGGCTCAAAGTTCAGTTTTAGTCCAGGGAATATAAGAAATTAAGGGTTTAGCTTCTGGATCCATAGAAAGCTTACTTTTTGAAAACTCAATTAATTTTATTACATTTATAGTTGTACAATCATCATCACAACCCAGTTTTATAGCATTTCCATCCTAAATCCCCATCCCATCCCTTAGCCTGTCTCCTTTGGTAACCATAAGTTTTACAAAGTCTGAGTCAGTATATGTTCTGCACAGAAGTTCATTGTGTCCTTTCTTTAGATTCTACATGTAAGTGATATCATATGATGTTTGTGTCTCACTGTCTGACTAACTTTACTTAGCATGATAATCTCTAGGTCCATCCATGTTGCTGCAAATGCCATTAGTTCATTCCTTTTTATGGCTGAGTAATATTCCATTGTGTATATGGACCACATCTTCTTTATCCACTTCTCTGTCAGTGGACATTTAGGTTGCTTCTACATATTGGCTATTGTATATAGTGCTACAATGAACATTGGGGTACATGTATCTTTTTGAGTCATGGTTTTCTCTGGATAGATGCCCAGGAGTGGGCTTGCTGGATCAAATGGTAGTTCTATTTTTAGTGTTTTGAGGAATCTCCACACTGTTTTCCACAGTGGTTGTACCAATTTACATTCCCACCAACAGTGTAACAGGGTTCCCTTTTCTCCATACTTTCTCTACCATTTATTGTTTGTAGACTCTTTGATGATGGCCATTCTGTCCTGTGTAATGTGGTACCTCATAGTAGTTTTGAGTTGCATTTCTCTAGTAGTTAGTAATGTTGAAGATCTTTTCACATGTTTTTTGGCCAACTGTATGTCTTCTTTGGAGAATTGTTTGTTTAGATCTTCTGCCCATTTTTTGATGGGGTTGTTTTTTGGTATTAAACAGTAGGAAGCATTTATAAATTTTGGAGATTAATCTCTTGTCAGTTGCTTCATTTGCAAATATTTTCTCCCATTCTGTGGGTTGTCTTTTCGTTTTGTTTAGGGTTTCCTTTGCTGTACAAAAACTTTTCAGTTTAATTAGGTCCCATTTGTTTATTTTTGTTTTCATTATCATTACTCTAGGGGTGGATCTGAGAATATATTGCTGTGGTTTATGTCAGAGAGTGTTCAGCCTATGTTTTCCTCTAAGAGTTTTATAGTATCTGGTCTTATAGCTAGGTCTTTAACCCATTTGGAGTTTATTTTTGTGTTTGGTGTTAGAAAGTGTTCTAATTTCATTCTTTTACAAGTAGCTGTCCATTTTCCCAGCACCGCTTATTGAACAGGCTGTCTTTTCTCCTTTGTATATTCTTGCCTCCTTTGTCATAGATAAATTGACTGTAGATGTGTGGGTTTAATTATGAGCTTTCTATCCTGTTCCACTGATCTGTATTTCTGTTTTTGTACCAGTACCACACTGTTTTGATGACTGCAGCTTTGTAGTATAGTCTGAAATCAGGGAGCCTGATTCATCCAGCTCCTTTTTTATTTCTCAGGTTGGCTTTGGCTTCCAACAAACTTTAAGATATTTTGTTGTAGTTATGTGAAAAATGTCCTTGGTAATGTGATATGGATTGCATTGAATTTGTAGATTGCCTTGCACATTATAGTCATTTTGACAATATTGATTCTTCTAATCTAAGAGCATGGTATGTCTTTCCATCTGTTCATATCATCTTTGATTTCTTTCATCAGCATCTTTTCATTTTCAGAGTACAGGTCTTTCCAAGATCTTGAATCATCTTCACTATCATCAGCTAAGTCTTTTTCATAGAGGTTGATAATCTCCAGACAACTTAGCTATTTTTCTGTTTTTTTTTTTCTTGCTCCCTTATCTGAATCATAATTCTGCTTTTTCATTTTGTATAGATTTTTGATATGGTCTCCTTTTTGCAGACAATAGAGTTGTAGACTTTCTTGCTTCTGGTGTCTGCCCTACCCCCCTTATGGCTGAAGTTGGTATTGGCGGGGGTTTGCTGTAGGCTTCTTGGTGGGAGGGACTGATGCCTGCCCACTGGTAGGTGGGGCTGGTTCTTATCCCTCTGGTGGGTGGGGCTTTGTCTCTGGGAGAGATTAGAGGCAGCTGTGTGCCTGGGGGGTCTTAGGCAGTCCTGTTTGCTGATGGGAGGGGCTGTGATCCCACCTGGATTATTATTTGGCCTGGGGCTTCTCAATGCTGATGGATGGGGCCAGATTTTTCCAAAATGACCACCTCTAAGGGAGCACACACTGATGATTATTCCCAAGATCTTTCCCTCTAATGTCCTTCTTCCACAACAAGCCATGATCACCCCCTGTTTTCCCAGGAGATCCTCCATGAACTGTAGTCAGATCTGACCCAGATTCCTTTGGAGTCTCTGCTTTGCCCTGGGACCCAGTACTTGTGGAAGCCTGTGTGTACCTTTGAAGAATGGTGTCTCTGTTTTCCCCAGCCCTGTGGAGTTCCTGCACACAAACCCCACTGGCCCTCAATACCAAATACCCTGGGGGCAGTCATGGGGACCTGAACTGGGGCTCAGAACTCTCACTCCTGTAGGTGAGTCTCTGTGATACAGTTACTTTCCAGTCTGTGGGCTGCCCACCTGGTGGTATGGGGTTGCTTAAATTGCATAATCACCCCTCATACCATCTTGATGTGGCCTCCTCTTTGTCTTCTGAAGCAGGATCTTTTTTGATAGTTTGCAGTCTATTTGGTTGAAGGGTGTTCAGCAGTTGGTCGTAATTTTGTTGCTTTTATGAGAGAAGGTAAGCTCCAGCCCTTCTACTCTGCCATCTTAATCCTGTCTCCAAGCTTTCTTTTATTTATTTATTTAAATTAATTTAAAGTATAGTTGATTCAGACGTTCACATATATATTCTTTTTCAGATTCTTTTCTATTATAGGTTATTACAAGATATTGAATATAGTTTCCTGTGCTGTAAGTAGGTCTTTGTTGTTTATCTATCTTATATATAGTGGTGTGTATCTCTGTTAATCCCGAATTCCCAATTTATCCCTCCTCCCCCTTTTCCTCTTTAGTAATTTAGCCATAAGATCATTTTGTCTGTGAGTCTCTGTTCTGTAGATAAGTTCATTTGTGTCATATTTTTTAGGTTCCACATATAAGTGATGTCATATGATATTTGTCTTTCTCTGTTGTACCTCACTTAGTATGATAATCTCTTGGTTCATCCATGTTGTTGCAAAAGGCATTCTTTCATTCTTTTTTATGGCGGAGTTATATCCCATTGCACAAATATACCACATCTTTTTTATCCCTTCATCTGTCCATGGACACTTAGGTTGCTTCCATATCTTGGCTATGGTAAATAATGCTACTATGAACATGGGATGCATGTATCTTCTTGAATGAGGGTGTTTGTCTTTTTTGGATACATGCCAAGAGGCAATTTTAGATTCCCAATAACATTGGGAAAGCTCAGAGTATCAATCAAAAGAAGCATTCTTCTTGGTTTAGGGAAATTTGAGCTATTTAATCTAACTCAGTTTTAAGGAAATTAAGTTTGGGGATTTCAAAAGTTCTCAGGGCAGAAAGCTTCTTCTTCTCGTCTCCCAGTCTATTGAATTGAGGTTTCTGTTTATTATTATTTTTTTACAATGCCTACGTAAGGAAGCCTCCATACAAATTCAAAAGGGGGTGGTTCAGAGAGCTTCCAGGTTGGGGAACAAGAATGCTTCCACATGCCACCCTACCAGGCCCTAAACTCCACAAGGGCAGAAGCTCCTTTGTTCAGAAACTCATCCTATATATTTCTTCCTCTGGCTGTTGATTTGTATCCATTAATAGTCTTTGTAATAAGTTGGTAATCTAGTGAGTAAATGGGGTTCCTGAGGTCTGTGAGCTACTCTAGCAAATTAATCAAACCCAAGGAATAGGTCATGGGAACCTCTGATTTATAGCCAGTTGATCAGAAGAACAGGCAACAACTTGGAGTTTGGATTAGCATCCTGAGTTGAGGGGGTCTTTGGAACCTACAGTTGTAGCTGATTGGAGTTCCCACTGTGGTGCAACAGGATTGGCCACATCTCGAGAGTGGTGTGATGCAAGTTCAATCCCCAGACCAGCACAGTGAGACTGGCACAGTGCGTTAAGGATCCTGCATTGCCACAGCTGCGGCTTGGATCGCAGCTGTGGCTCAGATCTGATCCCTGGCCCAGGAACTCCATGTGCCACAGTGTGGCCACAAAAGAAAAAAATAAAACAATTGTAGGTGATTATTCAGAAGCACAGGTATCAACCTGGGCTTGTGATGGCAGTTCGAAGTGATGGCGCTCTTGTGGGACTGAGCTCTTTAGCTGTGAAATCTGATACTATCTCCAGGTAAATAGTGTCAAAATTGTGTGGAATTCTCAAACACTTTGCCTTGGGAAATGTGTATCAGCCTCCCTGGCCTCTTCCCACTAGATTTTAGAAGCACCCCCTCCCAGTTGTGGCAAATAAAAATATCTCCAGTTTCAAAACCAATTTTATAGTTAGTGTAGGTGAACTGTTGCGGGGAGGGAAGAATTGAGAGGGTGGATGGGAAGAATTGGGTGGGAATAACATATACACTCTACTCTATAAAATAGGTGATTAATGAGAACATACTCTATAGCACAGGAAAATCTCAATAATTTATAATAATCTGTATGGGGAAAAAAAGAATGGATCTATCTATAGGCATGACTGATTTACTTTGCTGTACACCTGAAACTAATACAACATTATAATTCAACTATACCCCAATAAAATTAAATTAAAAAACTAGGCGTTTCTGTTGTGTCTCAGCGGGTTAAGGACCTGACATTGTTTCTGTGAGGATTCAGGTTTGATCCTTGGCCTTGCTCAGTGGGTTCAGGAGCCTGTGTTGCTGCACCCTGTGGCACAGGTCACAGATGTGGCCCAGATCTGGTGTTGCTGTGGCGTAAGCCTCAGCTGCAGCTCTGATTTGACCCCTGTCCTGGGATCTACCATATGCCACAGATGCGGCCCTAAAGAAAAAAAAGAAATAGAAATACTCATTAGCACCATAGGGAGTTCAAGGGCAGGGACTAGCAAATAAGAGCTCAAGCAATGTCTGTTCAGTATCACAAGGATGATCTTAAAAACCCAGCATGAGTAGACCAAAAAAGGAAATACCAAATATACAAAAACTACCAAAATAACTATCTAAAGTTTGGAAAATGAGCCCTAAGAAAACATAAAAGAGACCAAAAAAAAAAAAAAAAAAAAGAAAGAAAGAAAGAAAGAAAAGAAAAAGAAAAAAATGAAGGGGTTGAAAACTGTTAGCCATTTATGTCTGGAGACAAAACATTGGACCCAATGGCCGCTCTAGGTCTCTCCGAAGGTTCTGTCCACATATCCACCATCGCATCCCTAGTTGAAAGCTGAATTATCTGACTTATGATCCTGACCATCTTTACGGATCAAAAGAAAAGCCAGTGTTTCATTTGGAATAAATCATTGGCTTCAAGTGTGAACTTCCTAGTACATCACAGTTTATAGGGCAGGCCCCCGGTTCACAATGACATGGTCAAGTCACGTGCTTGTCAAAATAATAAGGATTCGTTTCCACACCAGCTCGCAGCCCAGCTCGGCCATGATCCCAACCCCAGATTAATTATCCCCTTAATGAAACAAAATGCCCGTGTCTCCCCCTGGCTACTTTGTCTCTCCAGAGCCTTTCATCACTTGATACAATTACTCCAGTATTCATGGCCAACGTGTGGAAAGTCACAGTTTTTGTAGTTCTTGTTTCCACAACCTTGTCATCCCCACAATGTTAATAAGGCCCAACCTTTGCATTCTTTTTAGCCGATTCTCTTGGAAAGGCTTAAAAAAAAAAATGGGCAGAGCAGATTTTTTTTTTCTTTTTAGGGCCTCACCCGCAACATGTGGAGGTTCCCAGGCTAGGGGTTGAATCAGAGCTACAGGTGCCGGCTTACACTGCAGCCACAGCAATGCAGCATCCAAGCCGCATCTGCGACCTACACCACAGCTCACGGCAAAGCCCGATCCTTAACCCACTGAGCATGGCCAGGGATCGAACCCGCACCCGCAACCTCATGGTTCCTAGTCGGATTCATTTCCGCTGTGCCCCAACGGGAACTCCCACAGCAGATTTTTTTTGACACAAATCCTCATCTTTGCAAGCAAAGAGAAGCCATTTCTTTAATAGAAATGTTCAAGAAGAGCGAGTCCCCTTTCTTCATTTTTTTTTTTCTTGGAGGCTGCACCTTTATAAATGGCTTAGCCAGATGCCTTTTAAATTAATAGCACACTGAGAAAAGTCTCTTTTGTGGAAGAAAATTTCATCACCGTCAAATGTGACTTAGAGTTTCCTTTTTACCCTGAAGTATGCATAACTGAATTTCCAAAGAGCCGGATTTGGAGGTGCAGGGTGGGGTGAGAAGGGGGGTGTTTCCTCCCCTGTAGGGACTGGACAATCGGAGCCAGACACCATGTCGAACTCGCATCTCCTGTGCTGGGGACTCAAGTCAATTCTGGATGGATGCTTTTTCCTTCATGGTTAAGTTCCTGTAGTCTCATTTCTAAGCATCCAATTGTACGTGTCTCTTCCAGACAGTCACTGAGGTAAACACCTGGTGTTTTATTTGAAGAGCTAGAACCTGAGTCCTCTTCATCAGTCTTTGCATTTGGCCTTTGCAGATGGAAAACATGTTTGCTCACGATGCATTTCTACCATACAGGAAATCCTCTGGGGGATTCAGGGGCCCCGTGGTACCTTTGAAGTACCACAAGCAATTTTCTCTTTCCTCCTCTCCTCCGTGTTTTGTTACATTATTTTAATTGATGTATTTTGTCTGATGTATTATATTAAGAAGAGCTTGAAGGATGGTATGCTTAGCATAGACTGTCTCTTATGATTAAATTTCTTTGCCGAAACCACACCGCCTCAGTTTTCACTCTGCTCTTACCCCTGGTGCTGCGTCACAGTGCCACAAAACAATGCTTTGCCCGACATGCAGGAAAATCACTCAGGCACCCCATCTCTCACGTTCCTGCCCCAGAGCTGGAAATCCCGTAACTCAAATTTGTTTCAAGTTTAGAAAGTCTAATATTTACAGCACGCTCTTCTGCCCTTGATGAGTCCTGCATGTCCAGTTAAGCCTTTGATGATAGAAATTTCTGTGTACATTCTTATACCAACATTGTTTGCAGGTAGAAACAGATCTCTTATTATTTAATGGCAGAAAGGCACCCCAGCTCTGAGAAAGCTGACCTAATTAGCATCTAATTTAAGTCCAAGGAAGGTAAAGACAAGTACCAATCCCACTTACTTGCATTTTTATATTGGTTTAAATTTCATTTAATGGAAATTCCTTGAAAGCTAAAGACACTGATGTTTTTCTTTCTTCTTCCTGAATCCCTCACACTTGCCAATAAGAAATATCCAGGAACAACTGGAGGATTCTTTCTGCTTTGCACGATTATTTAGGTCCAACCAACTCACAAAATCCCTAGAAAGAATCTTAAGAGTAAAACACACACACGTATTTAAATTCTGTCCTTTCTGACCATTTCATCATTTTTTTTTGAAATTTCTAGGAGTTATTCTCTTTTCGGTCAAGTGAGAGGTTACCCCCTTTTTCCTTTTCCTGCCTCCTTTTATCCCTTTAATATTTAAATGGTGCTTGAATGAACCTGGAAACATGCATTTCTTGATAAAAGCTTCAGATAATGAATTTATGATGATCCTCTCTGTGCTTAAGTGGTCAGGGAATCTCTGACCTTTGCAAGGGTAGACTCCTTCTTGCTGTGTTAAGTGAAGCGAGAGCCAGAGGCCCAATCAGCCAATTTATGTTTGATTTTTCTCTCAAGCATGTCAGGGTTGATCCATCCAACCCAGATTAGGGTGAGGGAGAGAGAGGGAGGGAACTGCTGAAACTGGAACAAATAAGAGTTGTTTTCAGGCTGAATGAGACGCAGAATCCATGAAGAATTCTCAGATATATTTTTCAGTTTAATGAATGAGAGTCATAATTCGGTACAGTTGGTGGACGTAAAATATAGTGTGGACTGCACAGCACAAAACATTCTGGAATTCATGAGAAGGATGCTCGGGGCGAGGGGGAGGGGGCGGGTTCTGTGTATACCATGCTGAAAACAATGGCCGCTTCCCACTTTGTGTTCTGAGAAGAGGTGCATCTGGCTCCATCTTTTAGGGTGTAAACCTACACATTTAAGGGGAGTACTCATCCTCTGAGCAAAGGTAAACGTGGGTTCATTTGCAATGGAACTCCTCTGCTGCATTATTTGCTATAAAACTTAAGTCCACTAAGGATTGGATCAGCCATTTGGTGCCTTTTTCAGGATTTGCTAGAAGCACAGGTTCCACTGGGGACCCTTCTCTGCAGCCCAGGATGAATCATCTCTTGGGGCCCCCTGGTCCTCCCTGCTCCTCACAGCCTGCCATTCTATGGGTCAAGAAGCAGAAACATTCCCGGGACATCTGTAAACAGCAACGCCCAAAGCTATTGGTGGCAGGTTGAGTGTGTGCGGGAGCTCTCACAAGAGCAAAATAGGGAAGTGACAGAGTCAAGGTCACTGGTGGGGAGGGAGGATGGAGGAAGGAAGCTGGGGAGGTAGTATGAGTCATGCTGACTGGAGTTGTGTTTTTGCTGGCAGCACCACTATTTCATTGCCCTTTGCTACTGCATCGCCCTTGACATCCTGCCCAGCGTGCTGACCCAGAGAGATGGCCCCACAGAGGATCTAAGTTCATGTGTTTCCAAGTGTGCTGATGATTTTTAATCAATCCATGTGTCTCTGTTCAAAACTATTGTGAAGGTAAAGTGTTTTTGTTCTGCTAAAGAGATACAAGTCTCTTTATGCTTTCACCAAGGATAGTTCAGTTTGTCATGACTTTAATGAAGCAGTTGTTTATTAAAATATCGTTATTAAATAACTGAAAGAGAGTAGCCTTTAAAAAATAACTTTCAGCCTGGTTCTCCAGCCAACATATTGGTCCAAATGAGGCTGAATTCTCCTGTCTCCTTCTTCCGGTGGAATGTGGAGTCTAGAAAGGCCCATTTCTGCAGGGATGTGATGGAGACAGTGCAGGGAATAATTGGTTCCATTCATTTTAAAATTCCTTATAAAACCATGAGGAATTAATTCATATTCAAAGAGAACTGAACAAGGCCTCAGAGAAAGACATCGTGTTTCACAGATTCTTTTGGCGGGAGTCGGGGCTTGGGGAGGGGAGAGGTAACTAGCAGTGATGAGTAGAGTTTTTCATGGAAAGTTCATTCATGAGAATTTCATGTATCACCTAGAAATCTCCAAGCCTGGAGACAGATCACCATCCTAGGACTCCCATATTTTGTCTTATGAACACTGCTCACACAGACATGTGTATATATGTGATGTTTGAGTGCGTTTACACTGGTGATTCTCAGTCATGATTGTTTATCATGATCACTCCTGGGAATGGCTGAGTCCTCATTGGATTGGCTGTACGGCCCTGATAAATGGTCCCCCCATCTTGTGACCTACCATGGCAAAGAGTTCTTGCCCATGATCCAAGTTCATTATGGGTCAGCCCTAGTTGTGCTCCCTCTGGCATTCACTGCGACACCAAGGTGACAAGAGTAGCCTCCAGCTGCAGTACTCCTTGTTGTCATGGCAGAAATGAAAGAGAGCCTGGCTCAGTTTCTCTGGCCAGGGCAAGTCGCATAGTCCAGCTTCACAGTGGGTTCTGGGAAGTATGGTTCTTCCCCCTCCACCCCCGCCCCGGGGGGAGCCACAGCAAATCTTTGTGAAGAATAATACCATCTCTCCAGGGACATTTAAGGAATGCAGATTCCTTCATCGACTTCAGATATATTAAGAAAGAATTTCAGGATGGGACCTGAGGAACTGTGTTTTTAAAAGTTCTGTAGCAAGTATGATGAGTGAGTGAGGTTGGGAAACACTGACTTACATGAGAAAAGTCTCTTGGGCCATTGCAGGGATCGTTATCAGTTCTTGCATTCATTACCTAAAAAAACAGATTTGTGTGTGTTTTATTCTTACAGAGTCAAATAGTTAAATGATTAGGAGAATTTGTTTTAGAAGTTTGCTTTTTTTAAGTTTCAAGTATCCTTTTTTTTGGATAGGACAGTCAATATAGAAATATAAACTAGTCTCAAAGTTGGTGTTTGCTTAATGGAACAGTGTGATTTATTCATTGATAAGAACACCCTCTGGTGATAAAGTAAGAGACATTCACAGGTAATGGATGACATCAGCATATAAGTAAAAAAAAACCTGGAATCCAGTGAGGTTCTGCCTGAAAGGCGTGGCCTTAGACAAACTCAGAGGTCTTTGTTTGGGTCTGGTGTGCCACCCGTGGAGGTGAACAAAATTGTGTATTTGTAGATATCGGAGTATTGGGTATTGTGAGCTAAGAGTACATATGTTAATCCCATTAGGATACTGACTACAGGTACACAACCATGTGAGCCCTATTAGTACAAGGAAAGAATACTGGATTCACATTTGAAATGAACCTTCTGGGTCAGCCCTAAATGTTTTACCAGGCCCTCTCATTTGACAGTCTTCTCTTTTACTCTCTATATGAGACATTTATGTAACTGTATAGGGAGCACTGTGGCAGGCTCCCCAGTATCCATTCTACCTTACTCCATGACTCAGGAGCTCTCAGTGGGCAGCAATAACTCCACTCCAAGCTTCAGTGTGACGCTCTGTTTAGATTAAACCTATCTCAACTTCCTGGCCTCCGTCATTGATTTAGGTGATTCATGTCTAAGCCAATCAATCCGGGCAATTCCTAACCCCAGAGATTGACTCAGATGTTGTCCCATCAGAATGAAGCTGAAGAGTTTTGCTGATAATCCGGGGAGGTAATTTGCCCTGTGTAAATGAGCTGTCAGTTCATCTCAGTGTATGTTTGCCCGCCTGCTCTGGACTTGGCTGTTAGAGGATCAGAACCTTCTTTCACAGCTTCTTTGCCTTCAGAAACATTGGCCTCCTGCTCGTGGTTCCAAAGCAGGCAGGGAAGTGCTCTGTTGGCTTTCTCCTGCTGGTGGCGCCAACCTGGTGGGGTTTGCCTGCATCTGCTGAGGCTGGCTCGTATTCATGCTCCTTCTCATTCTGCTTTGAGACAATAGGTGTGAGGAGCTTTAGTCCTTCAATCATCTGCACTGGCCTATTTTCGAACCCACAGCTTTTGGGGGGAGGGAGGAGGGGAGGGAGGAGAATGGGAAAGGCCCTTAGGCAGTATGACACTAGCCTTTTAATGTGGTAAAGCCTCAAACCAATGCCTTAGAGAGGTGAAATGTCTTACCCCAAATAACCATAGAGCTAAGTAATCTAGAGCTTATGCTCACCTGTGTGTTCTGATTTTCTAGTTGCTCTTGTTAGATGCCATTAGACTGAGAGCAGTGCAGCCCAGGGTACCATTGTCCCTTGTCTGAACTACTCTAGTGGCCTCCTAACTGCTCTCTCCATGCCTACCAAAATGCCCCCAATCCATTTTTGAAGAGGAGTCTGAGGGAATCTGATATGCCAACCTTAATCTAATTCCCTTGAATGTCTTTCCCCGGTGCCACCATTGTGGCCACTATGGCGGACCCGTGTAGCCTATGCTGGCCAGTTTACTGATCAATCTTTCCTGTTTTTCCCTGGGACTACATAGGTCCTATGAGTTTAATGGGTGATGATGTCCACTCTTATGTACAATTTCTAATTTGTCCTGTCATTCTGTTTAGTGGTGAGAGCAGTCTCAATCACTTTGTTCTCCTCAAAGTCCCTAGATAGTCATAAGGTGATAAATGGCCTTATATTTATAAGACACTATATATAGATATCTTGGCTTGATGAGCCTTATTGATCAAGATAATTGGCCACTCAGCTTGCAGTGAGTAAATAAAGTGTGGCTTCATCCCAGCTTATGTTCCTTTGGAAACATTCAGGTTCCATGGAACATAGACCAATGGTTCCCAACGTCAGATGATTTTTGTCCCCCAGGGACTATTTGGACTCTGGAGGCATGTTTTCATTGTCAAGACTTTTGGGAAGGTACTAGTGGCATCTCGTAGAGGCCAAGGATGCTGCTAATAAACATCTTTCAATGTACAAGTCAATGCCCCCCCAACAAAGAACTGTCCAGCCCAAAATGTCGTGAAGCATGTGATTTTTGATGCTGGTAGGCCTAGCATAATGTAGAAGCTGTTATTTTCTTATCCTTATGTCATCAACATCAATAAATGGTCTCTGAAAGACAACCTATTTGGTAGAAAGTAGACGTCTCTGTGCGGGTAGGAAGAGAGAAGAGAACTACCAAAAGGAACAGAGTGGAGAGGCATTATATAATCTGTAGAAGACAAAAAAAAAAAAAAATCATTGAGTTAGGGACCTAATAATTCCACTTTCTCCATGGAACTTAAAGCAGTTAGCTGCTCCAAGAAGCCACTTCCGGAGGGATGGGGAGAGAGCACTGTCAGCAGCCTTGTGCTCATGATCCTTAACTTCTTTGGAGCTGAAAATGGCCACAAGCAAGTGTGGCCTCAAGATCAATGGCAAAATTCTTCACATCACACGCACCACAGCTGAAAAATAAGGTCATTACGTAGGATAACACGTCTGGGATTTTTTTTGAAGCCCTCTTTTAGATTTCCATGTGCAACAATTGTAAAGTCTAATTGAGGTCTTCCTACAACACAGAGACTTCTCTCTGGATTTTCTGTAGGTACTTCTATGGGTTAGAAGCAGAAAAGATAAAATGTGGCTCCACCCAGGCAAGTGGAAATAGGACAGACGTGCGAGGTTGTCGGAAGCGTCCTGGCTGAGGACCTGAGGGTGAGTGAGCTGCAGGAGACCAGGGTGCTGGGGGTGGGGGTGGGGGGGTGGCAGAGTTAACAGTAGGAAAGCAGATGAAACATCTGTCATCTTGCACAAAACTGAAGGACTTTTGCTGTCCAGGCACCTGCCGGCAGGCCATCTTGTCAGATACTGTGAAACGCAGACACCCGAGCCGCTGAAACCACCGTGGCTTTTTTCGTATCAGAAAAGAGCACTTTGGGGGGCATCTAAGGAGAAAGCACGCAGGCGGGGAGAAGGCTGGAGGGACCAGGACTGGGGTGCTGGCTGTCGCACAGGGAACACTGTGTGTCACACAGGGGTGCTGGGAGTGCAGGTGGTTTGGTGTAGCTGATCAGCCAGTCATCACTATCAGAAATACTTTTGGACTTTTTTTTTTTTTTTTTTTTTTTGCCATTTGTGTTTCTTCCTTTGTTACATGACAGTTTTTTGCGTTAAACGTTGGAAGCCCTCATTTTTGAGTAGTTTAACAGTTACCTTCATTGTGAAGGCCTCTGGACTTTGCATCTTTGTCCCTTGCAGAGTTTTTTGGCACATGATAGGTGCCTATTAAGTGTTGAATGAAAGAAAACGCATCGCTATCCATGAACATAGGGATTCATTCAGTACCTTGGATGTCGATGCGCAACTAGCGCAACCCGGAAGTGCCATAGAGGGTTCATTCAGCAATATTGGGACGGACGACACCCTAACTGGGGGCAGGTCCTCAAGAGGAAGACACAAATCAGAGTGGCCTGTGCCCTCTAGAGCCTAGCAATCATCACGTTTTTTTTTTTCTTTTTGTCTTTTGGGGGCTGCACCTGCAGCATATGGAGGTTCCCAGGCTAGGGATCCAATTGGAGCTGTGGCTGCTGGCCTGCATACACCACAGACAGTCATAGCAGTGTGGGATCTGAACCGTGTCTGCGACCTATACCACAGCTCACGGCAATGCCGGATCCTTAACCCACTGAGTGAGGTGAGGGATGGAACCCACAACCTCATGGTTCCTAATCAGATTCGTTTCTGCTGCGCCAGGACGGGAGCTCCCATCACAGATTTTTAACAGTCGTTTCAGGACTACACTTGGTATTCCTGATTTAGCCTTCGCAATTTGTCCATTAGCCTCCAGAGAACAAAGACATGTTAGAATTTCTAAATGTATTGAAGTGCATGTTTAAATCAAACTGAACATAAGGCTGGGATGTATGATCAAGCCTGGAGGCCCCGGTTCTCTCAGAGCAGCTGCAGTAACTCTTGGTCATGTGATAAAATATTTCATGTCTTCAAACGCCCCCTCACACCATGAATCACGGTGCAAATTGGAGCAGACTTTTGGGAGGAGAGTTTTAAAAGTGTTCTTATTGTTTCGTTTGAACGAGTGATTGCTAGTCTAGGAATTTGGGTGAAGGGAACAGAGATGTACATCACAAAGGCGTATCATCAAAGAATGTCATTGAAGCATTGAACACTGGGAAAAGACAAAGCCAAGGGCCTAAGGAAATGGACTAAATTGGTGAAGTAAATCCTGTCCCTTCATGAGAAGTAGCAGCAGCCAGTCACGTGAACAAACATGTTTTCAAGACCCTTCAGTGAGGTGAGGTACTTTTCCTGAACTTTTAGCAATGATGCAGCTTACAAAATGCCATCCTTAATGAATTCCAGTTTTTGCATAAAAATTGGGGGCCATGGCATATGCATAAGTAGGTGATAACTGTTGCTTCCCTCTAAGGCGATAGGAGACTGCTTGATTTTTATTTTTTGTATTCCTGTATATTCTAGTTTTTCTTTTTTTAACATTAATGTGACTTAAGGTAGTTAGAAAAAATATTCTTTTAAAGCTCACCTTTGCCTCTTTGCTTTTGGCTATAAGATTCGCAAGTTACAGGAGTTCCCACTGCAATGCAGTAGGTTAAAGATTCAACTCCAGCAGTTCAGGGTCACTGTGGAGGCATGGGTTTGATCCCTGGCCTGGTGCAGTGGGTTAAAGGATCTGGTGTTGCCACAGCTGTGTTGTAGGTTGAAGCTGTGGCTCAGATTTGGTCCCTGGCCTGGCAATGTCCATATGCTGTGTGTGCAGCCATAAAATAATAATAATAAAATTAAAATAAGATTACCGTCATGGCGCAGCGGAAATGAATCTG
Organism: Sus scrofa; assembly: GCF_054392235.1. Classification (NCBI taxonomy): domain Eukaryota; kingdom Metazoa; phylum Chordata; class Mammalia; order Artiodactyla; family Suidae; genus Sus; species Sus scrofa. The sequence goes on from NC_139401.1 coordinate 10,765,048, forward strand.
ACTAGGAACCATGAGGTTTCGGGTTCGATCCCTGACCTCACTCAGTGGGTTAAGGATCCAGTGTTGCCATGAGCTGTGGTGTAGGTCGCAGACACAGCTTGGATCTGGTGTTGCTGTGGCATAGGCCAGCAGCTGCAACTCCGATTTGACCCCTAGCCTGGGAAACTCCATATGCCTTGGGTGCAGCCCTAAAAGAAAGACCAAAAAAAAAAAAAAAAAAAAAAAAAAAAAGAGAGAGGGAGAGAGAGAAAAAAATTAAAACAAATGATTAAAAAAAATTCACAAATAACAGCAGCCTCCTGCCCATCCCAGAGGGACCAGTTACTGAATTCTAGGGGAATGTCATTTATTGTCCCAATGACTCAATGGCTTGAGAACTCTGATTATGCCTATTTTACATATGAGGATGCTACATTTAGAGAAATGAAGTAATTTTCCTATCACCCACACCGAAAAAAAAAAAAAAAAAAAAAGTAGCCAAAGGACTCTGAGCTGGGACTGCAAAAGCCAGGTATACAATATTCAACTCACACTTACTTTACAAAGTGAACTTTTAAGTATGAAGTTTGTAATACCTATCAATATGGCCTGTATCTTAATAAATGCAGTGAAACGAGCCCTTGAATTTGAAGACAGGTCTTCACAAGTCAGTTAATCCAGCGCTCCAGTGAGCCATGCAGCTATGCCTGTAGCCACAAAGCTGTTTCCATCAATAGTAAAAGTGGGACGTGAACTTTTGGTTGTCTGCTCCTCAGTGCAGGGTGCTTCGTGCTCCAGGATTGTTTTAGTCTGCCAGGACTACTGTTGACGAAATACCGTAGACCAGGGAGTTTCAACAACAGACATTTATTTCTCATAGTTCTGGAAGCTGAAAGTCTGATATCCAGGTGCCAGTCAGGTAGGTTTCACTCTGAGGCTTCTTCTCTTGGCTTGTAGGTGTCCATCTCCTTGCTGTGTGCTCCCATGACTTCTCCTTTGTGTGTGTGGCGAGAGAGATCACTTCCTCGTCTTGTAAGGCTACCCGTCCTATTGGATTAGGGCCCCACTCTTATGACCCCATTTAATTTTAACTTCAATTACCTCCTTACAGGCTCTGTGTTCAAATAAAGTCACATCGGGAGTGAGGGCTTCAACATAGGAATTTGGGGAGGTGGAAGATTCAATGCACTTTGTAGCAGTGATGGATCATAGGTCTTATGTTTTAGTCCTGTCAACCTTTCCAGGCTGGTAAAATTTAGCTTCCATAGCTTGGGCTGCTATAATAAAAATACCATAGCCTGGATGGCTTAAACAGTAGAAACATATCCCTCTCAAAGTTATAGAGACTAGGAAGTCCAAAATCAAGGTGCTGGCAGATTCAGTATCTGGTGAGAGGTCACTTGCTAGTTCACAGATGGCTGCCTTTTTGCTGTGACTTCGCATGGCTGGAAGAAGTGAGAGAGCTCCCTGGGGTATCTTTTATAAAGGCACTAATCTCATTCAATGAGGGCCTCACCCTTATGACCTAATCACCTCCTAAAGACTCCAAATACCATCACAGCGGGAATTAAGGTTTCAGCATATGAATTTTAGTGGGACACAAACATTCAGTGTATAGCAATAACCTTGGCCTTCACGTGACTACATGATTTACCTCACTTCACAATTTGTAGCTAGAAAACCTCCAAAACAGAAAACCAACACTGTGCATTATCTCTGCAGGGCCCACTGCAACAAATGCTCTTTTATTGAAAATTTGCTAAAGATAAACATTTAGAAAAATCATTTGCAGTATTCTCCAAAATGAAGATCAAGGTGCAGGGTTTGAAGACTCTGCAAAACTGTCACCTAATGTTCATGCCCAGAGCTACTGTTGTTTGTGAAGTTTTGGAAAATAGAACAACAAAGAGGAAAATGCCACAGAAAGCTACACCAAAACCTAGGCTCTAAAAAGAACCTTTTCTTCAACCTTAGGCAAGTAAGGTGATTTTTATACACAAATCCCTTCCCTGTGGCCCTGGGAAATGTTGAGAATGGAAATGAAAGGTGTGGCTTTCAAAGGAAAGTCTCCTGGCGCAGCAGCTAGAAACACTTCATCTGTGGAATTGTCTAATCTCCACCAATAACCAAGCTGCAAGCATTGATTGTATCCTGTCTCTGAATAATAAGCAAATGCCTTCTTTACCTTTTTCTGTGGTACGGTTACAGTCAGACTCTACAAGTGCTGACAATTTCCTCCACACCTATGAGCATTACTAGCATCTGAACACATTCGCATGAGAGCTAATTGGAATCCAGTTGGAGCCCAGGATTTGGGCACAAGTAGTTTATTTGAGAGGTAGGCTAAGGACACTAGTTTGGGAAGGAGAGAAGGAAAGTATGACAGAATTGTTGAATATAGGGTTTGGTAGTAGGCAGATGATGACTGTGGACAATTGTGGTTTAATCTTGCTGGGCACTCCAAAAATCTGGATAAAACAGGTGCCTCAGGGTTATCCTGCCTAAGTATTGATGCACTGATTCCCATCAGTCATTGCTTGAGGCAGCTTCCCAGGGATGTAAATCCCCAGGTTGTCCTAATTGCTATTGCTGCCCCAACAGCAATATTATGTCTGGCAGCCAGAGAATGTTCCCAGGCAGAAAATAATGCAGGTCCTGCCAGTTGAGAGTTGGCTGATATTCACCGAAGTGGTAAGAGGGAGGGGATATGGGGGTAGGGAGGTGCTGACAGCATCTGCTTACAGATTCATTTGCCAAATTAGTATTTGCATCCCAAGTGTCTTTTTCTCTTGCTGTTCTATGAGGCTATGAAGCATCCCTGGAAAACTTGAGGGTTGTTTCAAAGAGGGTAAAGTGGGAGAATTACCATTGTGGCTCAGTGAGTTAAGAACCCGATTTATATCCATGAGGACATGGGTTCAATCCCTGGCCTCACTCAGTGGGTTAAAGATTTGGCATTGCCATGAGCTGTGGTATAGGTCACAGATGTGGCTTGGATCCTGCGTTGCTGTGGCTGTGGTGTAGGCCAGCAGCTGTAGCTCCAATTCGACCCCTAGCCTGAGAACTTCCATATGCTGTGGGTGCAGACCTAAACAAAAAACAAAAACAAATAAAAAAAACAAGAGATAAAAATTCTCATTTCTCAGGATGCGGCCCTAAAAAGCAACAAAACGAATAAAACAAACAAACAAACAAAAACCCCACAGAGGGTAAAGTGGGATGACTACATTTGAGAGAAATTTGTTATCCAGAAACAATGAGGTTGGGCATATCCTGTTTCCCATCTGCTGTCTCTGAGTTCAGGCAAAGAGCCTCATGTATGAAAAGAGAGACAAGTACAAAATTTCTATTGCAGCACTTTTGGTAAAGGGGGAGAAAAATGGAAGTAACCCAAATGTCCTAAAAAGTTGAATGCAAAACAGAAGTTCTTGAATGGCACATTCAGAATATCACGTACCTAATGTTTCAAACTCGAAAAACAGCATTATATATTGTTTACAAATACGTATACACACTGTAAAACCATAAGGCATATGGGTGGAATGGGGGACACCAAATTCTGAGAGACAGTTACATCTCAGGAGACACAGAAGCAGATGGGATGAGGAAAGAGGGACCCAGGAGTCTTAAATTGCATCCAAAATTATTTATTTTTTTAGAAGAATTATCTGAAGCAAATAAGGCAAATGTTTAAGATTTGACGATGTTTTCTGGTAGGTGCATGGATGTTCTTTAGAGTGTCCTCTTATTTTTCTGTATACCTGAAACATTTCATACTAAGAAAACAAAGGAAAAACAAAAAAAGATTAGCTTTTTTTGTGGCATTTGCATTTGGGGGCCCCTTTTCAGAAACAATATTGTACCATCGGGGGGTGGAATTGGGAGTTTTTCCTATGGTGGGATTTCAGTTTGAATTTCGAACTTCCTAGTTTGAGGTTTGAACTTTCTAGTTTTAATTTGGAATTTTCTAGTTCTACTTTGGAATTCCAGCGCTGTGCCTGCTGTGTGATAGTACTCACTTAAGAAACCTAATTATTTCCTTTCCCTTCCTAAGTCCTTAGACCTAGAAATGGAGCTCCTCCAGTGGGATGTCTGGAAGTGTTACCTGGTACTATGTCTCAAGTCCAAGGTGTCCATCAGGAGCACCAAACATAGAACTCAGGCCCTAAGAAAGAGAAAGAGAGGGAATTGCTGCTTTTAAAGACTTTGATTCTGGCATTTGGTACCTTTGAGTGTGCATTAAATTCCTGCCAAAACACAACCATCTGTAACATTCCAAATTTCTGGGTGAAAAGCAATAAAACAAAGAGTGAGTGGATTTGTTACTAGTTACCTGATGAGGTCAGGAAGCAGATCGCTGGGATGATGAATCAGCACTGACTCGCCCTGTCTTTCTTGGACAACCTGGCTTCCAGATTTTTCCACACTCCCTCTCTGCCTGGGCTGAGAACAGCCTTGGGCACAACTGAGAAAAAAAGCAGAGTTTGTCTTGGGCACTCCCTCTTAGGCACTTCCGGGTAAGGCCAGCCACAAGTTGACAAACACTTTTTTAAAAAGATAATGTATTCACACAGTTTAAAAGACAAGTATGAAAGGGTTTACAATGATAAATATCCCTCTTGCCTTCCTTCGCTAGGTCCTCAGGTCCCCAATCTGGAGGCAGCCAACACCGACAGAATGTTTTATGATTATTTCAAGATTATTTTAGAGCTCTACAAACAAACATGTGAATATGTATTTAAAAAACACAGCATAAAATGTACTGCATTTTCCACTGAACATGTATCCTGGCTATTGCCTCACATCAGGGTATTAAAATGTTCTCATTTGTAAAAATAACACCCAATATTCTATTGTATGGATGTGCTGTAATTTATCAAAATAATTCCCTCTTTTTAATTTTATTTTTTTATGGCTGCACCCACAGCATATGGAAGTTCCTGGGCCAGCCAGGAATCCAAGCCACAGCAGCACCCTGTGCCACAGCTGTAGTGACGCTGGATGCTTTAACCCACTGCGCTGGGCCAGGGATTAAACTCACACCTCCACAGTGACCCGAGCCACTGCCGTTAGATTCTTAACCCACTGTGTCACAGTGGGAACTCCAAAATAGTTCCCTCTTAATCAGCATATAAATTCTTTCAAATGTTTGGTTATTATAAGTAATGGGGCAATGAATAAGCTTCACGTGTACTAGTATGTATAGACAAAATTATTGCAAGTAGAGCTTCTGGGTCAAAAGGTATATGTGCTTCTAATTATGACAGAAATGGCTAGATTGCTCTCCCTAAAAGTGGTACCAGTTTTCTACAGCAGCATACCGGAGTTCTTATTTTCCCAAATTCTCACCTTCGACAGTCTGTTGAACTTATATTTGCTGAATTAATAGTGATAAATGGTATCTCAATGTGCATTTAATTTGCATTTCTTTTCTTACCCTTCCACTTGTTAAAAGTCATCTTTGACATGGGAATGTTGCTTTCCACAGTACTAGAAGCTCTGAAGAGCTCTGTTGGTGTAACACATCCAGATTCTGGACATACGTCTTCTGAGTACCCAATAAAGAGAAGGAAAATCATCAAGGAAAAATGATGATCATCCTAATAAAAACAACAAGCATGATCAGACCAAGGAACTGGGCAGGAAGTAAACAAAGTTAACTTACCCAGGGCGTGAATGCCACTACTATTGCAGCAGGGCTAGGCAGGGGAGAAAATTGGGTACTAAATCTAGGGCTTCTCAAAAATGGGGGTGCTGGCTCTGACATTCCTGCACCGAGCCAGAATCCTGTGAGAGGTTTCTGGGTGAAGAATACCATCATGAAGATATGAAGTAGGACAGTGATGATAAAGACTGTAACGAGGTCTTCCCTTATAACTCTGTAGCCACTGACCTGCTAGCACTTATGTTCACTGATGTTCAGATTTATGCTAGTCCTAAATGTGAATAAATTAAAGTAGTTCCAGATAAGTAGCTCCTGGTGTCTACCAGAAGTCAATACACATCTTTGTTAGAGGAAATAGCAATAAATATGATCTCACCATAAAAAATGACTAAATACAGGAGGAAACCAGCCCATATAATTGAGTCAGCAAAACCAACTAGAAGAGGTTGACTCTCAGGACTTAAGACATCAAGATTATCAGATAAAGACTGCAATGACAGTATGTCTATGAAGTGTTTACAGATGGAATAGCAATGAGCAAGGAGCAGGAAACAATAACACGTATCCAGGCAGATTTTCGAAAGAACTAAATCGAACTTTTAGAAATGAAAAAAAAATTCATTATAGTGAGAAACTCTGGATATATGCATGCATAGGTAATAAAACTATAAATAAAAGTGAGGAAGTGCTTGCAGGATATGGCAGGGAAGTGTTTCCTGTGGTGGGGAGGGAGCAGGGGTGTGACTGAGTAGCAACATGTGGAGATTTCTGGAGTACTCATAATGTCTTAATTCTTGACCTGGGTGGGAGTTACACAGATGTTTGACTTATGGTTATATAATTTGCTGAATTTTATGCTTTATACACAGCTATAAACTGAATGTTTATGTTCCCTCTAAATTAACTATTGAAATGTAATGCACAATGTGAAGGTAATAGGAAGTGTGGCCTTTGGGGGGGTGCTTTGGTCATGAAGGTGGAGCCCTCATGAATGGGATTATGCTTTTGTGTTTTTTTTGGTCTTTTTACCTATGCAAGGGCCACTCCCACGGCATATGGAGGTTCCCAGGCTAGGGGTCCAATCGGAGCTGTAGCCGCTGGCCTACGCCAGAGCCACAGCAACATGGGATCCGAGCTGCAACCTACACCATAGCTCATGGCAACGCCGGATCCTTAACCCACTGAGCAAGGCCAGGGATCGAACCCGCAACCTCATGGTTCCTAGTCGGATTCATTAACCACTGAGTCACCACAGAAACTCTGGGATTAGTGCTTTTGTTAAAAAAAAAAAAAAGGAGGGAGGCCCAGAGAGCCCCCTTGTCCCTCTGCCATGTGAAGACACAGCAAAAAGATAGCCATCTATGAACTAGGAAGTGGGCTCTCACTAGACACTGAATCTATCAGCACCTTGATCTTGGACTTCCCAGCTTCCAGAACTGTAAGGAATAAAATTTTGTTGTTTATAAGCCACCCAGACTATGGTATTTTTGTTGTAGCAACCCAAATGGACTAAGATAAACGTCTGTGTATGTGTGGTATTTCACAATAAAAGTGATTAAATTATGTATGTTTAAACAGCAGATTAGATAAAGATGAAGAAAGATTTAGTTAAATTGAAAAAAACTCTGAAGAAATTACCCAGTATGAAGAAGTGGGTAATAAAGAACTGGAAATATATAAGAGTGAAGAGATAGGAAAGCTAGAGAGAAGGGCTAATATATATCTAATTGGAGTTCCATGCAGAGAGTACAGCTACACTGAGGGAGGGGAAATATTTGAAGGTATAACAATGGCTGACATTTGCCAGAACTGATGAAAATTATGGATTCGCAGATGGAAGAAACACCATGTATATCAAGAATGGTAAATAAAAAGAATATACTCCCAAACATAGAGTTGTAAAACTGCAGCCATTGAGAAAAGACATTTTCATCTTCAGAGGTATGAGCTAAATAATGGTGATTATCTTTTAAATGTTGACAGAAAATAGCTCTCAACCTAGCACTGTGTTCTCAGCAAAACTATTCTTCAGGAATAAGGGTACATCATAGGAGTTTCTAAGAGATTTATTTTAGAATGAAGGAAAATACATTCAGAATAAACTTTAATTTTTTTATTGTTTGAAGTTTCACTGAAGTATAGTTGATTTATAATGTTGTGATAATTTCTGCTGTACAATAAAGCGATTCAGTTATACATAAACACACATCCATTCTTTTTCAGATTCTTTTCCCAAATAGGTTGTCACATAATATTGGGTAGAGTTCCCTGTGCTAGAGAGCGTTTCCCCATTGACCATCATCCCATATACAATAGCGTGCACATGCCAATCTCAACCCCACCACCACCTGTCCCCTTTGGTAACCATAATTTTGTTTTCAAAGCCTGTGAATCTGTTTCTGTTTTGTAAATAAGTTCATTTGTATCATTTTAAAAATTTTCACATTTAAGTGATATCATATGGTATTTGTCTTTTCCTGTCTGACTCACTTCACTTACTGTGATAATCTCTATGTCCATCCATATTGCTGCACATGGCATTATTTCATTCTTTTTTTATGACTGATAGTATTCCACTGTATATATGTACCACATCTTCTTTATCCATTCCTCTGTCAATGGACATTTAGATTGCTTCGATGTCTTGGCTATTGTAACTAATGCTGCAATGAGCATTGAGGTACATTTATCTTTTTGAATTATGGTTTTGAGATGCAACAACAAATGGTGATAATATACATTTATAAAAGCATATGAGCATTATCTTTATAAATTAACAATATGAAGATATTGTCTTAAATACTTTAGAAAAGTAGTGTGCCAGGTAGGAAGAAATTATTAGGGTTAAGTGTTCTAAGGTCTTTGAGTATGTTGGGAAAGCATTAAGATATTGATCAATTTTATAGTTTAAGTATACATGATACATTTTCTAGGCTTTAAATTATAAGCCAGTAGAAGAGAAAACAAAATTTAATAAAATCAAACATATGAGACAAGCATTATCCTAACACCAAAATCAGACAGAGACATTAAATGAAAATTACAGACCAGTATCTCTCATGAACGTTGATGCAAAATCCTCAACAAAATATTAGTAAATTTAATTCAACAAGGTAGAAATTGAGTTATATATCAAACCAGAACCAAGTGGGATTTCTCCCAGGTATGCAAGGCTGGTTCAACATTTGAAAGTCAAATAATGTAATCCATCACATTAATAGGCTAAAGAAGAACAATCACATGATCATATGGATAGATGCTTTGAAAGGTCTTTGACATTCTGAGACCTCACAAATTGTCTTTGGTTTCTTCTAGTATATATATGTCTATGTATTTATGTATGTACACATATATATGTTTGTGAATATATGATATATGTTTGTGTATGTGTTATATATACACAAATGAAACATAGGTAATTCATTTATTTTTCTGATATTTACCCTTATATGATGCTTTAATTATAGAAATTTTTGAATTTTTGCTTTTCTGCTAATTTTTAATCCTTTATACCATGCACAATGTATTGACTAATCTTTTTTTCATTGATTTGAGATGGCAGTTTTATCAGATACTGAAATTCTTGGATGTTTTGGGGTCTATTTCTGGACTTTCTATTCTGGCTCAATGATCTTTTTTTATTTCCATGCTAAATCCTGTTTAAGTTATCATAGTTTTATAATGTGTTTTAATATGTTGTAAGGCTAGTTCTTTTTTATTATTTTTTTTTCAAGAAAATTTCTGGCTATTTTTTCTTACTTGGTTTTGAGATCAACTTTAGTTCTGTTAAAAATTGGCATTTCTATTGAGGTAGTTTTACATTTTGGTTTTAATTAAGGGTGACTTGACATGTTTAGTCATCATTTCAACAATTATTTACTGTGTGCCTCCTATGTGTCTGCAGTGTTCTGGATACAGGGATAGAACAGGGAGCAAACAGAAAAAAAAAATGCTCTAGATGATGTTACACTTTAGGTGGGGAAAGAGGCAATAAATAAGAAAAATGAACCAAAATATATAGTATTTTAGATAGTAATAAGTGCTAAGGAGGAAATTAAAGCTGAGATGAGTTACTGGGAGTATGGGGAAGTGGGTTGTCACTGTAGAAGAAGTGGCCAGAGAAGGTTTCAGTGTGAAGATGCATTGGAGAGAGACCTGAAGGATTGAGGGAGAAGCTGTGTGAATATTTGGAAAGAGCATTCCAGGCAGAGGGAATAGCCAGTGCAAAGATGTGAAGCCCCAGCCTCTCTGGAGTGTTCAGGGATAAACGGGATGGTGGTGTGGCTGGAGCAGAACAAGCAAGGGGGAGAAGGGTTGAGATGATGCAGAGAGATAAGAGAGGCTGCAGCGTTCAGGGGCTGTAAGCCATTCAAAGGACTCTGGGTATCATGCAAAACCTGAGCTGCAAGGGAGTCGGGAAAGGTTTTCAGTTTTCCAGCCTCAGTGTTACAGAAAGCCATGCTGGAAGTCAAATGGAATATGTGTTGAAGAGACAGTTTTTTTGTACCTGTCTTGATAACTTGTCCAATGTGTATATGTGTGTGTGTTGACAGGGTGGTTTAAAATGTAAAAGCCACTTTAAATGTAATTTAGTAGTTGTCAGGCACAGACTAGCCTACATAATAAATGCAAGGTGACCAGGAAAACCATTTGCCCTTGATTCCAATAATTATGTGTGAATAGGAACAGACAATGACACATGAGTTGGGTAGTGAGAAGAAGGGAGATGAGTCAGTTCATCAGCATTTGGGGCAGCTGGCCTAGTGACCAATTGGACCGCAGATGGAATTGCTGTGAATTTCTCTTTTCGTCAAGGTGTATTGATTATTATAGGGGATATACATCATAGCTGTGATACCCATCATCTTTCTCAAAGCCTTTCTATACTTGGGGAAATGCCCAGGTTATGAGTTCTCAGTAGAATGGCCAATTTTCCTGGTTTGCCTGGGACCAAGAAGTTTCTTGGGCTATAGGATTTAATTGCTCAACCATTAATTAGAAAAAATTAATTAGAAACAATCCTGCCCAAGTTGAGATGAGTTAGTCACCTTAGGTCTTAACTCCCAGATGTAGAATCAGAGTTCAATCCCCAAGCTCTTTGGGGGCTAGGATGTGGCAGATAACCAAGGCTCTGCCATTTCAAATTTAAAAAACCACCGAAGACCAGGATTCAGTGCTGAGCTCGGAAGGAAACGGTGCTGCCATGAGCTTCCATTTTTCCTGGCAAGGCTGACATTCCCCGCTGGCTGACTTTCAGGGGTGCGGGCTGTGGCTGCAACTTTGGGTTCCTGATACAGAAGGGCCAGAGGCTGGAAGCTCTATCATTTGCAATCAAGCTGAATCCTGGCACGAGGGGTTTGGTGGTGGCAACAGTAAAGCGGCAGTGGCGTCTCCCCCCAAATCAGGCTAATTTGCAGCATGGTTTTGGCATTCTTCCTGGAAGCTACGCCTTGGATTTGTTTCTTCAGCCCTCCCAGTGATTCCGGAGCTACTGAATATCTTTCAATAAACCCTTTTCCTGCCTAAACTCACTAGAGAATGGATTCCATTGTTTGCTAGTCAGAATCCTGACCAATAAAATAAAACTTGAGTACTTCATGTATGTGATGATGGATATAGCTCTTTTTTAAAGTATTTATTTTTTCACTAAATTTTTTTTCTGGTAGATATTTGGAGGGAGAGGCGAGACAAACTGCTTAAGGGAGATGCTGCCATAATTTCATATTGCTAACATATATTTATCAAATCTCTGGCACTATAGTTATAATCACTCATTCCTCCTTGTTCTTTTTTCTGGCTTTTTCATACTCTTGTGCCCTATTGGGTTTGCTAGGCAAATAGGAATATGCACTTATGACATTGGGTGGAAAAATGTGATGAATATGTAAGAAAGGTATTTATTTCCATGGCGCTATTTTTCCCACTTTTAATGTATTTAGCTCTTTAAATAATATCATTTGAAAAAAAATTTTTTGAGGCTCATTTTCCTAAATTGCAAGCCAAATTTTATATTTTTAAAAATAAACTTCTAGAGTTCCTTGGTGGCCAGCGGGTTAAAAATCCAGCATTGTCACTGCTGTGGTGTGGGTTTGATTCCTGGCCCCAGAACTCCTGCATGCCACAGGTACAGCCAAAAAATAAAATAAGGTTTTAATTTTGGAATAGTTTTCTATTGACAGAGAAGTTTCAAAGATAGTGCAGAGCGCTCCCACATACCCTTCACCCAGCTTCCCCTAATGTTAGTATCTTACCTAATCATGGCATTGCTCTTGATTTTCTGTGACATTTAAATCATAAAGAAATATTAGACCTTGAAATAGCACCTATTATCAGTACCTTGAGAGCAGCTTCTCATAAATAAACAGAGGGCATTTGGATTTTAACAACTGTTTCCTTTATTCTCTGCACCAAGTCTTGCTATATATTTTGATGTGGAAGCCTCTGCTGCCCGTGGACTTTGCTCCACGTAGACCTCCTTCTGGCCTTGCTGTTTCTCATTAGCACCATGTGTCCTTGGGTGGTGTGTGAGATCATCGCTAGAACTTAGGGATCCACCCAAGGATACAGTTTGTTGGAGGTAGGCCCATTACCAAGGTAAGCTCAGCATTTCAACATCTAGCTTACACCACTTGGGGAAAAGAGGAGAGCTGGCAATAAAGGCTGGATGTCCACCCTTACAGTCCATCACAGAACGGAGCTTCTCCAACCTTATCACACACGAGAAGCTTTGGTTCAGATGGAGGTTTTGATTCAGAAGGTCTTGGTTGGGGACTGAGATTCTGCATTTCTAACAAGCTCCCAGTGATTCTTATGCCTCTGGTCTGTGGACCACACTCTGATTAGCAAGGTCATGGAGGCTGTGTTTCATTGGTGAAGAGCAACTGTTCTAGATGGAATTAAAAGAGCCATCTTTGCCATAGTGGGTGCTAACTCCCAGGCCAGAATCAAGTGGAAATCAAAGTGTCCCTGTCTTTTTTGTAGCACAGATTGGCATCACAGGCTTGTATATTTCTTTTCACATATGGGCAGTCTCTGAAAACAGGTAAACATTACAGATATAATAGATTTGGATGACCAAGTATGACCATTTAAGTTCAGACTCTAAGATCCTGGAGAGGAAGAAAACTAAAATTTATGGAGACTTCGCCATGGGACTTGGGAGATACTGGAAAGTTTTATGGGTTTGTTGAATATCAGAGTTGAAAATATCCTCCACAGTTACACCACGTTAAGGATAAGACGTGGAATAGAAGGAATTATTTTGTATTTGATATTTCACAGAAGACTTTCATGTAGTTTGATTATACTCAGCGGCCACTTCTTTAAGGCATCCATGACCCTGTAACAGCAGAGCAGAGTGGGAGAGCAGGGTATTTGAGGATATTTCTAAATCAGAGCAATTCTCAGTGTGGCCAAAAGAAGTGCTCTTACTCCTGTCTTAGAATTTACAAGCCAGATTAAAGTGTGCCTAAGGAGAGTTCATGAGATTTAAAAAAGAAATTGCAACCCGTGATATTAAAAAATGGGATTTAAGTTTAGGAATAAAAGAATCATTTTATATCAGAGCTACTATAAATTTTTGGTGCTTGTGTGCAATTAATTCTAAAGGACCCAATGAGAAAACCATATGCAACATTTCTATTTTCTGTAAACTCTTAAATACCAAACCAAGGAACCTGGAAACTATGTTGAAAGACAAGTGAAATGCCACAAAACATGCTGAAGGCTACAATTCTTTAAAATTCATACCTGTGGAGTTTCTTTACTACCTGGGAAAAGCGAATATTTTCTCCCTATAAAATCCTTGAATGAGAGTTGAGAAGTGAGGTCCACCCACCTGCCACGAGCCATGGCACGTAAAGGGAAGCCGGGGCACTCCACCTGCTGGGGCAGTGCAGCTGCGCAAACATGTTTTTGTGTGTGGATTAAGTCTATCTGAAGACTTTCTAACAGGGTGAGACATTTTAACACCTGTAGAGTGAACTCCCAGTGCAGACGGCACGCTTGATCCTGATTTATCTGAAGAAGATCTCTGGGAAGAGCGGATTTACAAAACAAACAAACAGCAAACAAACACAGCTCTATAAAGAACAAAGTGAGACTTTGGGGGGAAAGTGGGCCATTAGTTAAAATTCCTGGTCTTGGAATTCCCATTGTGCCTCAGCAGGTTAAGAACTCCACCTAGTATCCATGAGGATGTGGGTTTGATCCCTGGTCTCACTCAGCAGGTTAAGGATCCCGTGTTTAGCTGTGGCTGTGATGTAGGCCGGCAGCTGCAGCACTGATTCGACTCCTAGCCTGGGAACTTCCATATGCTGTGGGTGTGGCCTTAAAAAGAAAAAAAAAAAAATCCTGATCTTGAGTTGCAGCCCTGGCCTTGTATCTTACATTGTTAGACACTAGGTAATTTATGTAAACCTTCTCAGCTCGGTTTCCTCATCTGTAGCATCAGGATAATTATGCCTGAGTGGCTCTGAGGCTCAGTTGTATTTGTATGTGAAATGGTCCGTTGACAGAATACTCTGTCTGGGAATAATACTGACCCTCAGGAGAAGTGGGTGACGGATCCTCTTCCCGTAGAGGGACAGGCTGGAGCAGACATTGTGGTCAATGTAGATGGCACCTCTGGGGTGGTACAGTGCACAACCTCTGCACTTGGCTGCTGGGCTGCCTCACTTCCTATTCCCTGAAGACACCGTGAAGGCTGCCACCTCTAACAGAATTACTCATGGGCTTCCTTTTGCTCCCCTTTTGACAGAACATCCCCTGTTACTTGGCATCTTGAGCAGGATCCATGCATTTTTCTCTTCAACAAATGCTTATCAGGCCAGTGGCCCAGTGGCCCAGTGGCCCAGTGGCTGAGCTCAGAAGTGAAGGCTCTCTTGGTCCGATCACAGAGGATTTGAAATTGTCTTCTCACCTTCCCAGGGGTGATGGCATTGCCCCCAGTCCTGTAACGAGTCCACATCTGGCCCATGATTAATTCTCTTACAAGTGGTGGACTTCACTGTGTCTTCAGGGAATCTATTTTTCTTTCTGGCTCTTGCCAGTTGAGTGTGGTTAGAGAGTCAATGGTGAGAATTGAAGAGAGTTTTCTTTTAAAAACACAGTAGGGGAGATAAATATTTGGTCAGCTTTTCAAAGTGGAAATAACTGCAGGGAAAATGCGGCAGCAGGTATTTCCCCTGATTTTTTTTTTTTTTTTAAAGTTCATACTGCACATGTCCTTTAGAAGTAGAACCAGAAAGGAAATCTGGCTGGAATTTTTTTTTTTTCTTTTTAGGGCCGCACCTGCGGCATATGGAAGTTCCCAGCCTAGGGGTCGAATCAGAGCTGCAGCTGCCGGCCTAGGTCACAGCCACAGAATGCCAGACCTGAGCTGAGCTGCATCTGGGACCTATGCTGCCTGGCAATGCTGGATTCTTAACCCAGTGAGCGAGGCCACAGATCCAACCCTCATCCTCACAGATACTATACGCTTCTTAACCCACTGAGCCACAGCGGGAACTCTTGGAAATTCTTTGTCTCAGGTTTATCACATGAATATGGGAGAATGACAAAAACTGTCTATAGGCTGACTGCTACTCTCTTGAAGCATCTACTGTTTGCATTTGATTACCCTTGTTAGCCTAGTAAAATTTAATTGCATTTATAGTTGGCGGAGTCTACACTGGGTTTGCTCACCCATGGTCCCAATGTGGTCTATTTGATGTTTTGTTCAGCACATATTTACTGGGCTCGCCCACCCATGCAACCTGCATGGGAGTATATTTCTCTGCCCCCCTGGGCTTGGATGTGTGGTCAGCTTAGGCCAATGAAATGAGGGCAGAAGTGATGATGTGTCTGTTTTGAGGCGAGGCCTTAGGAGATCGGCCCTCTGGGAGTTTCTGACCTCAGCCATGAGAATTGCATGCCCAAGGAGTGGCCACTCCTCCAGCCCGAGCCCAGAACAAGATGCAAGGAGAACACCTAAACTCCCCTGCCCTCTGAGGCTGGTCTGCCGCCAGCTTGCGGGAGCAGGGAGCAAGCATGAGGGAGAAACAACTGTTTGGAGCTGTGTGTCCCTGAGCTTTGATGGTGGCGTCTTTCAAAGTGAATCTAATTCACCTGGTGAGAGCAGAGCAGAAAAGTCACAGGATAATGGCAGATCCATCTACAGCAGCATTTCTCCACTAGAGCTCATGCACAGAGCCTGAGTCACTTGGTCTGGGTTGGAGCCCAAGAATTTGCACTTGTGTCCCGCTTCTTCATCTTTTTTTTTTTTTTCCTTTTAGGACCACGCCTGTGCCATATGGAAGTTCCCAGGCCAGAAGTTGAATCCGAGCCAGCCTACGGCACAGCCACAGCAACGCAGGATCCTTAATCCACTGAGCGAAGCCAGGGATTGAACCCACATCTTCACAGACACTGTGTCAGGTTCTTAACCTGCTGAGCCACGAGGGGAACTCCTGGATCCACCTTCTTGGTGTTGCTGCTTCTGCTGGTCCAAGAACCACTGATGTAAAGCACGCAGGACAAATTGGATTAACCATATTTGTCAGATTATGCTGTGTGGATAGCAATGGTTGTGTTCTTCAGTGGGAGTTTGTTTTGTTTTTGTTTTGTTTTGTTTTTTTGATGTCACAGAAGCAGGGAATAGGATTATGACCCAGAGAAACTCGACTGCAAGGACAGGATGCCAGTAGTGTTGGTGGTGTGGTGGTGCAAGAGGGACTGGTCTTCAAAGTGGATTTTGATCTGTAAGGACTGGAATACAAGGCTCTGAAGACAATCGATGGGGAGCAGCGCAGACAGACCTCAGAACTAAGAGGGAACATCAGGGCGGCGACATATCGACTAGGATTTATTTATTTAGGTCAGGTGCTTTCTCTCCTTTTTTAAAATTGAAGTATTGTTGACTTACGATATCATGTTATCAACCAGCACTTTTGTCTCACTAATAAACATTTATGGGAGTTCCCTGGTGGCTCAGTGGGTTAAGGAGCTGGCATTGTCACTGCACCTTGCGGCGCTGGTTGGATTCTTGGCCCAGGAACTTCTGCAGGCCACGGGCATGGCCAAAACCAAACCAAAACAAACACATTTATGTGTTTTCTCTCTTAGTCTGGAGACACAGAAGACTAGAAAGCTTGGGTTTATTGAAACACTTAAAAAATATCCAGTAAAGACCACGAATGCAGGCATCTTTACATCAGGATGAAAAACGAACAACGCAAGGACTCATCTGGAAGTTTTCAAACATCTGCAGACTTGGCCCCATGTTGATTTTGCCTGAATACAATAAGTGTGTAATTTGAAAATGGGAAGAGACAAGTCTAAAACATTAACTGTTGGATCGTCTTGCACATTCGGCTCTCAGCGTAGATGAGGTCCCAGTGGCCTGATGCTGACGTATTTATTGATACAATGAGAGGCAGGAAGCCGATCACAGCTTGGCCAGGCACAATTCCCAGGGAAAAGAGTAATGAAATCAGATCACTTATTTGTAAAATGCATCCAGCTTTGAATTACATGGATTCCCCTGTTAGCCCAAATTCATTATATAGTGGAGGACAGTGGATAGAACTCACTTGATGGGTGATGGGTAGCCGGTCAATTTGATTTTTGAACTGTATTATCCTTATTCGTATTTTACTTATAATCTCTTTTGAAAGTAGTCATTGCTCATCCAACCCCAGTCCTTACATCCTGAACTCTAGAACACTGTCTCTCAAACTTGGCCGTGTATTAGAATCCACTGGGGAATTTTGTATAGCTGGATGCCCAGGCTGTACCCTAGACCAAGTTCATCAAAATCTCTGGGAACAAGGCTCCATCAGGCATTAGGATTTTTTTTTTTTACAATCCCCTGGGGATTGCAAAGCGCAGCCTTGCTTGGGAACAAGTGCCCTCTTTGCTATTCCAAGTCTTGTGCTTGACCCGGCAGGGTCGTCATCCCCTGGGAGTTCATTAGACAGGCAGAGTCTCAAGCTCTACCCCAGACTGAATCTGAATCGACATTTTTAACAAGGTCCCAGGTGATTCGCTTGCACGTTAAAGTGGGGATAAAAGCCACAAGACAGCACCAGCTCTCCACCCGGCTTGGGCCCCAGCTGTGCGGGCCCTTTCCTGACTAACACACAACGTGGATCTTGCTGCCACCTCTGCACTTGGCAGTGAGCAGAGTACTGATTCCCTCACCTGTCCTGACAGGTGCGGAATGTTCCCCCTCCCTTTGTTTACTGAGCAAAATGTTGGCATTTTTCAAAGGGAGGGAAAGAAAGAGGGAAGAGGGAAGAGGGAGAGGCAGAGAGGATGAGAGCAATGGTCACCAGTACATATCCTGTATTTTTAAAATTTTAATTTTATTGGAGTACAGTTGATTTACAAGGTTGGGTTAATTTCAGGTGTACCGCTAAGTGAATCAGTCATACATTTAAACATATCCAGTCTTTTTTCCCATTTAGGTCATTAAAACTATTGAGTAGATTTTCCTGTGCTATACGGTAGGCTCTTATTAATCGTCTGTTTTATACAATATTATGTATGTGTTATTCGCACCCTCCCAATTCTTCCCTTCCCCTAACGGTTTCACCAATGGTAACCACATGATTGGTTTTGAAATCCATGAGTTTGTTTCGTTCAAAACTTGCCCATCAAGGGAGTTCCCGTTGTGGCTCAGCAGGTTACAAAACTGACTAGTATCCATGGGGATGCCAGTTCGATCCCTAGCCTTGCTCAGTGGGTTAAGGATCCCGTGTTGCTGTGGCTGTGGTGTAGGCCAGCAGCTGCAGCTCTGATTCGAACCCTAACCTGAAAACTTACATAGGCCACAGGTGCAGCCTTACAAAAAGAAACAAACAAACAAACAAAAACTTACCCACCAAGTCTTAGCTGTCACAAATTAAAGAAACACTCCGGTTCCTTTCACCAAAGACCAGGAGAGGAGTAGCTTAAGGTATACGCCATATCAAGGTCTGAAGGAATGGGGATGGCCCTTCCCCTCTCCCAGGGATCAGCATACTTTTTCTATGAAGGGCCGGATAGTATTTTTGGCTTTGTGGCCATATTGTCTCTGCTGTAACTATTCAACTCTGCAATTGTAGCATGAAAGAAGTCAGAGATGATGTGGAAGTGAATGGGTGTGGCTATGCTCCAAGAGAATTTTTTTTTCATCTTTTTTTGGCTGCACCCATGACAAATGGAAGTTCCAGGACCAGGGATCAAATCTGAGCTGCAGCTGTAACCTATGCCACAGCTGTGGCAATGCCAGATCCTTAACCTACTGCACTAGGCCAGGGATTGAACCTGTACCCCCATAGTGACCTGAGCTGCTGTAACCCATTGCACCACAGCGGGAACACCTCAAATTTATTTTTTAAAACAGGCAACTCTTCCACTGGGGAGTATACACCAAAAAGAGTTGGAAAGGGGTACTCAAATCCTTGTACGCAAGTGCATATGGCACCACTGCTCACAATGGCCAGAAAGTGGAAGCAACCCAAAGGCCCATTAATGAATGAACGTGCAGACCAACTGTGTTCTATCCATATAATGAAATAGTATTTAGCCATAAAAAGGAATGAAGTGCTGATACCTGTTTCAATGTGAATGAACCTCAGAGCTGGCATGCTAAGCGAAGGAGCAAACACAAAAGATCACATATTGTATGATTCCATTCATATAAAATATCCAGAATAGATAAATGTATAGAAACAGGAAGCAGAGGGTTGGGGAGAGGGAGAAGGGGAGTGACAGCTTCATGTGTACAGGCTTTTATTTTGATGTGATGAAAATGTTTGGCAACACAACGGAGGTAGTGGTTGCAGAACAATGCGAATATGCTAAAGACCATGGGATTGTTCACTTTAAAATGGCTGATTTTATATTATGTGAATTTTGAAGTATCACTCCATTAAAAAAAAGTTTAACACAACCCCCCACCCCACAAAGCAGGAAGCTGCTGGATTTGACACAGAGGTCGTACTTGGCTAGGTCCTGCTCTACCCTAGTTGGACATCACTTTGATAGATGATAGACTCTGTCTAGAACCTGGTCCCAAGTCTTCTCTGTGAGCAGACACCATAGCCACATGGTCCAGCTCTGGGCAATCCCCATCATTTCACCTCTATAGCTGTGTGTACTCTCTTGGCTCCTGTCCTGGTTCTGGTTCTCCAAGCTTCAAAGGTGGCTCCATGTCTACTCTATCATGTCTTCCACCATCCATTGCAGGCTTTGGAACTGACCTTGCAGAAGCATCCTTTCTTTCTACATGCTCTTCATGCCTGAAGCACCTTCTCTAGCTAGTGTTAGGTTTGGCCCTTCTCTTTGGTGACACCAAGGCAACCATTAGATTTTGAAGCTATCAGCTTTGGTGGCAAGCAGACACTCAGTATGTCCCATTTCCCTTGGGTTTAGTGCTGTCACAAACAGACTTCTTATTTTTCTTTTCCCATAGGGCCCCCTGTTAAGCTACTGTTTCTTCTCCAAGGAATGTTAGCTGGTAGGATAATGCCATTCTCTGTTGATGGCTGACCTATGCCAAGCACTGGGAATGACCCAAGATTTTCCTTTGTAAAGGTAATGAGTCTGCTGAAATAAAGGGTAGAAGATCCAGACTTCAGTATTATCCCTGCTCATCCTACCTTTGTGGTCTTTGTGCATCATTTCACACTGAGCCTGAACTTTTTTTAATCTCTTAAGAACATCTGATCCTCTT
This sequence comes from Sus scrofa, assembly GCF_054392235.1. NCBI lineage: Eukaryota > Metazoa > Chordata > Mammalia > Artiodactyla > Suidae > Sus > Sus scrofa. The sequence continues at coordinate 10,785,390 of NC_139401.1, forward strand.
ATCTATTTCTTCAGCTGATATCTGAATTAAATGAGTTAATGTATGTGTAACAACTGTGTAAGCACTGAAACTCTAGGCTCATAATCAACTAAGTAAGAGGTAAGGGTCCTGGGAAGTAAATGTATGGTTTTATATTAAGGTTATATTCTGAATGTGGTAATAATTGCCAATTCTCACACTTGATAGGAGTGCTGTCCTCCTTACATTAATTAGACACCACATGAAGCAGAGATGATCCACTCTAGCTGAGGCCCCGCCTTGATCAACCCACCAGCCATATGAATGATCCTAAACAAGGTCTGCAAAGAATGACCCAGTTGAGTCCTTCTCAAAATGCTGAACTATAGGCTCATGAAATAAAATATTTGTTTTTGTTTTAAGCTACTAAGCTTTGGGGTTTTTTTTTTGTCTCTTTTTGTCTTTTTTTTTTTTTTTTTTTTTTTTGTCTTTTCTAGGGCCACACCCACGGCATATGGATGTTCCCAGGCTAGGGGTCTAATCAGAGCTGTAGCCGCTGGCCTACACCACAGCCACAGCAACACCAGATCCGAGCCGCGTCTGCGACCTACACCACAGCTCACAGCAGTACCGGATCCTTAACCCACTGAGCAAGGCCAGGGATTGAACCCACATTCTCATGGTTCCTAGTCGGATTCATTAACCTCTGTGCCATGACGGGAATGCCCTTTGGGGTATTTTTATCATGTAACATAGATTGACTGTTAGAGCTTCCAAGAAATTTTATATTCCAAGCAAGGAAGAGAAGGTTAAAGGATTTTGAGAGCTGTTTTCAAGGACTAGAGAGGAAAATGGCTTACATCACTTCCTAACACATTCTGTCGGCCAGTACTTAGTCATATGGCCCCATTTAACCAAAAGGGAGGATGGGAAATGTAGTCTTCCTATATGCCCAGGGGGAAGATACAGCTCATTATCTACCATAGCTGTTCATAGTTTTCCCTCTCATTTTCCCACTGGTGGATGGAACATGATCTTGCTCTCCTCCTGTAAGTGGCATGGTACTATAGTACTGAGGAATCACAATCTCATTTCTTTTTTTAAAAATTAAAGTATAGTTGATTTACCTTATTGTGTCAATTTCTGCTGTACAGCAAAGTGAATCAGTTATATATACACATACATTCTTTTTTATATTCTTGTCTATCTTAGTCTATCCCAGGAGATTGGATATATTTTCCTGCACTATACGGCAGGACTTCATTGCTTAGCCATTCTAAATATGATAGTTTGCATCTACTAACCCCAAACTCCCCATCCATCCCACTCCCTACCACCTTCCCCTTGGCAACCACAAGGTCTGTTCTCCATGTCTGTGAGTCTCTTTCTGTAAACAGGTTCATTTGTGTAATAGTTGAGCTGCATATGATGTGATAGCATATGATGTTTGTCTTTCTCTTTCTGACTTGTTTCACCTAGTACGATAATCTCTAATTGTATCCATGTTGCTGCAGATGGCATTATTTCATTCTTTTTTATGGCTGAGTAGCATTCCATTGTATATGTGTATAGCATCTTTATTCATTCATCTGTTGATGGACATTTAGGTTATTTCCTTGTCTTGGCTATTTTGAATGGTGTTGCTGTGAATTTAAGAATGCATGTATCTTTTTGAATTATAGTTTTGTCCAGGTATATGCACAAGAGTGGGGTTGCTGGATTCTGTGGTAATTCTATTTTTAATTTTCTGAGGAAACTTCATACTGTTTTCATGGTGGTTGTAATAATTTACTTTCCTACCAACAATATAGGAGGGTTCCCTTTCCTCCACACCCTCTCCAGCATTTGTTATTTCTAGGCTTATTAATTCTGACTGGTGTAAGGTGGTATCTCATTGTAGTTTTGATTTGCATTTCTCTAATAGTTAGCAATGTTGAGCATCTTTTCATACACCTACTGGCCATCTGTACCTCTTTGGAGAAATGTCTACTTAGGTCTGCCCATTTTTTGATTGGGTTGTTTGTTTTTTTGTTGTTGAGTTGTATGAATTGTTTGTATACTTTGGAGATTAAGCCCTTGTCAGTTACATTGTTTGCAAATATTTTCTCCCATCCTATAGTTTGTCTTTCCATTTTAAAAAGTGGTTTCTTTTGCTGTGCAAAAGCCTGTAAGTTTGATTATGTCCCATTTTTAAAGTTTTATTGAAGCATGGTTGATATACAATGTTGTGATAATTTCTGTTGTGCAACAAAGTGATTCAGTTATACATGTACACAATCTGTTCTCTTTCAGATTCTTTTCCCACGCAGATTATCACAGAATCCTGAGAATAATTCTCTGTGTTATACAACAGGTTCCCATTGGCCAATCATTCTATATACTTCAACGTGCATATGCCAATCCCATTTATTTATTTTTGTTTTTACATCTATTGCCTCGGGAGACTGACCTAGTAAAACATTTGTACGATTTATATCAGAGAATATCTTGCCTATGTTCTCTTCTGGATGTTTTATGGTGTCATATCTCAAGTTTAAGTCTTTAAGGCATTTTGAGTTTAATTTTGTGCATGGGGTTAGGGTGTATTCTAACATCATTGATTCATATGCAGCTGTCCAGTTTTCCCAGCATCACTTGCTGAAGAGACTGTCTTTTTCCCATTCTATATTCTTGCCTCCTTTGTGGAAAATTAATTGACTATAAGTGTGTGGGTTTATTTCTGGGCTCTCTATTTTTTTCCATTGATCCATAGTCTGTTTTTGTGCTAATACCACACTGTTGTGATTACCGTAATTTTGCAGTATTGTCTGAAGTCTGGGAGAGTTATGCCTCCTGCTTTTTTTTTTCCCCTCAGGATTGCTTTGTCAGTTCTGGGTCTTTAATGGAGCCACATAATTTTTTTTTTCTTTTTAGGGCCATACATGCAGCATGTGGAAGTTCTCAGGCTAATGGTTAAATCAGAAATACAGCTGCTAGCCTACACCACAGCCACAGCCATACTGAATCCAAGCTGAATCTGTGACCTATGCCACAGCTCACAGCAATGCTGGATCCTTAACCCACTGAGCGAGGCCATGGATCAAACCCACATCCTCATGGATACTAGTCAGTATCCTAACCCCCTGAGCCACAACAGGAACTCCGATTCCATATAAATTTTTGGACTATTTGATCTAGTTCTGTGAAAAATGTCATGAGTAATTGATAGAGATCACATTAAATCTGTAGATTGCTTTGAGTAGTATGGCCGTTTTAACAACATTCTTCCAATCCAAGAGTATGAAATATCTTTCTGTTTCTTTGAATCCTCCTTAATTTCCTTTATTAACGTTTTATAGTTCTTAGCATATAATTCTTTCACCTCCTTGGCCAGGTTTATTCCTAGGTATTGTATTTTTGTGTGTGTGTGATTTTAAAAGGTATTGTATTTTTCTGTTCCCTTTCTGATATTTCATTGTTAGTATACAGAAATGCAGCTGATTTCTGAATGTTAATCTTGTATTCTGCTACTTTGCTGAAGTCGTTTATCAATTCAAGCAGTTTTTTTGTGGTGTTCTTAGAGTTTTCTATACATAGTATCTTGTCACCTGCATGTGGTGACAATTTTACCTCTTCTCTTCTAATTTAGATAGATTTTATTTCTTTTTCATGTCTAATTGCTGTGGCTGAGACTTCCAATACTATGATGAATAAAAGTGGGCATCCTTGTGTTGTTCCCAATTTTAGTGAGGAGGCTTTTGGCTTTTCTCCATTGAGTATTATATTGACTGTGGGTTTGTCAAAAATGCCTTTTCTTATGTTGAGATATATTCCTGCTATACCAACTCTGGTAAGAGTTTTTTTATGAATGGATGTTGAATTTTGTCAAATGCTTTTTCTGCATGTATTTAGATTATTATGTGGTTTTTGTCTTTTCTTTGGTTAATGCGGTATTTCACTTTGATGATTTGCATAGCTGAACCATCCTTTTGAACTTGAGATAAATCCCACTTGGTTGTGATGTATGATTTTTTAAAAATGCACTATTGGATTCCGTTTGCTAAAATTTTGTTGACAATTTTTACATCTATATTCATCAAAGTTATTGGCTTATAATTTTCTTTTTTGGTGGTATTTTAGTCTGGTTTTGGTATTAGAGTAATAGAGGCTTCATAGAATGTCTTTGGGAGTGTTCCTTCCTCTTGAGTCTTTTGGAAGAGTTTGAGAAGAATAGGTATAAGTTCTTCTTTGTTTGGTAGAATTTGCCTATGAAGCCATCTGGTCCTAGACTTTCGTTTGTAGGGAGTTTTTATTTATTTATTTATTTTTTGCAGGCTGGACTCATGGCATATGAAGTTCGCAGGCTAGGGGTCAAATCCCAGCTACAGCTGCTTGCCTATGCCACAGCTACGGCAACAGCAACATGGTTTCAAGCTGTATTTCCACCTATACTGCAGCTCATGGCAATGCCAGATCCTTTATCCCACTGAGCGAGGCCAGGGATTGATCCTGCATCCTCATGAATACTAGTCATATTTGTTTCTGCTGTGCCACAACAGGAACTCTTGGGAGTTTTTATTTTATTTTATTTTTATTTTTTTGTCTTTTATCCTTTTAGGGCTGCACCAGTGGCATATGGAGGTTCCCAGGCTAAGGGTCTAATCGGAGCTATTGCTGCCAGCCTATGCCACAGCCATAGCAACACCAGATCTGAGCTACGTCTGCGACCTACATCACAGCTCACAGCAACACCGGATCCTTAACCCACTGAGGCCAAGGATCAAACCTGCATCCTCATAAATACTAGCTGTATTTGTTTCTGCTGTGCCACAACAGGAACTCCTAGGAGTTTTTAAATTATATATTCTACTTCCAGTGATCCGCCTGATCAAATTATCTATTTTCTTGATTCACTTTTGGTGAGCTGTATGTTTCTGGAAAGTTGTCCATTTCTCCTAGGTTGTCAAATTTGTTGGCATATAATTGTTCATAGTATTCTCTTCTAGTTTTTTTTTGTGTTACAATCTCATTTCTTGACTGATGCATTTCTTGCTTATCTTAATTTCAAAACCTCATCAGGTTAGTGTTGATAACTCTCCTCCAAACATCAGAGTTGACATTTTTACAATTCAGACCTGGCACTTCCCAATGTTGGTATCAGGAAATGCAAAAAAAAAAACAGAGCTGTTCAGAATTCCTCCCCACTCAGAAACAAAGCTGCCATCTTAATAGTGATTATATCCTTGAGACACCCCATTAACTTCGTGCCTACTTTCCTGAAAACCTTAATATATCTTAGGTTTTGTTGTAAGAGAAAATTCCATTTTATTTGCAAAAGCAACATACATATGGACATACTTACAGTAAACTATTTTATTTATTTATTTACTTAGGGCTGCCCTTGTGGCATATGGCAGTTCTTGGGCTAGGGGGTCCAATCAGAGCTCCAGCTGCTGGCCTACGCCACAGCCACAGCAATGCCGGATTTGAGCCGCACATGTGACCTATGCCACAGCTTGCAGCAACACCGGATCTTTAACTCACTGATCAAGGCCAGGGCTGGAACCTGCGTCCTCATGGACACTATGTCAGATTCTTAACCTGCTCAGTCATGACAGGAACTCCTGTTTTTTATTTTTAATTCAGACAAAAACAATGAATAGGAAGCACATACGAAAAACTTAAATCAACATATCGAAGAGAAATATTTTATAAGAGGCTAGTTTAAGATTCACATTGCAGGCTTGCGTCCTGTGGTTTGAAGTTCCAAGGTGGAAAATCGATAGCTCTCAGGCTTTCGCATGTTGTGATTTCTCCATAATTATTACAGTTTATTATTGCATTAAAACAGTAATAGAAAAAGTCAATCCTTTTTCTTGATATTAGAGTCCTGCTTGTCATGTTTGCCCAGCACAGTCACTGGTGCAAGGTTGAGGAGATAAAGGTAGTAAATTAGCCTGTCACTTCAGGAAAACAAAGTCTATGGAGACAAAGAAAATGGCTAATCTTAGTATCTTTTCCTAACAACATCGACTGAGAAGAAAGGATGAAAGTGATTTCTGCTAGAAGCCAACTTGATTTTATTTTTTTTGTTTGTAATAGAGAGGTATCATTTCAAAGAGGAGAATTAAAAAGAAAAATGTGGTAAAATTATAGAAAGACTAAGCTAAAAAGGAACTTTCTGGGGTTTAGCCAACTTCCTTAATGCAATACACTCCATTTGGTTCAATTCCATTCAATAAAATCAACAAACATTTACGGATGTTATGTATCGGTAATTGTGACTATAACATATCAGGCTGCAATGTATCAGCCATGAAGATGCAATGAGAAAGATCCAGGGAGTTCCTCTTGTCACTCAGCTGGTTAAAAACCTGACTAGTATCTATGAGGATGCGGGTTCTATCCCTGGCCTCACCCAGTGGGTTGGGGATCCAGCATTGCCTCAAGCTGTGGCATAGGTCTCAGATGCCACTTGGATCCAGCATTACTGTGGCTGTGGTATAGGCCTGCAACTGCAGCTCTAATTCATCTCCTAGCCTGGAAACTTCCATGTGCCACAGGTGTGGCCCTAAAAAGAAAAAAGAAAAAAAAAATCTAGTTTGTCATCAAAAATCTCAGTCCTTGTGTGAAGAAACTTAACCTGGAGATCTAAGGTGTCTTACCTGAGTCCTACAACTTGTTAGTGGAGAAAGCAGGAATAACAACCCTGCCTCGTGACTCCTGGTTCAGTAGTCTGCTACCCAGACAGTTTCTGTCCTCTGCTGAATTGGAGCCAAATGCCAAAGAACTCACCCAGATACTCACATACTTCATCTATGGGATGTTCAAAAAGAGTCAGCAAAGTGAACTTTGAGGTGCTAAACATGAGAGGTAAGATTTTATAAGAAGGGAGAAGGGGAGAAGGACAAAGGGAATAACCATGCCTTAGAACATTCTGGTAATTTAGACACTGGACTTATTACAGCTGATAATCACTGAATTTCTTGGCTTGGAAGGAATCATGGGTCTCAATAATAGTTATAGTAATAATAACAGCAGCTATAATATGAGTAGATAATACTTTTAGAATGCTTACTATGTACCAATGACTCTTCTTAGGGGTCATACTTGAAACAACTCATTTAAGTCTAAAATTAAACCTATGAAAAAATTAAAAAATAAAAAAACCCTGAGGTAAGTATTATAATTATCTCCATGTGATCGTTAGCTCTCATCACACGTAATGCTGTGTGACAAAGCTCCCCCAAACTCGGTGGTTTCTAACAACAGCCATTTATTACGAGGGTGAGGTCAGCTGATGTTCTGCTGGGCTCACTCATTCGTCCAGGGTCCCCTGCCCATAGGTCTAGAATGGCTTCTGCTGGGCTGCCTTCACTACACAGGGACCCTCCTCCATGTCTGTCACCTCCCCTTCCACAGGCTAGCTGGGCTTTGTCCCATGGGAGAGGTAGGGGTGCACGAGCGATCTGTAGGACGAGAAGAAAGGCACAAGCACTTCTTCAGTCTGCTTGCATCTCGCTGTCTTGAGGTCAGAGGAAGAACTGTCATCGCAGACATCTACCACAGGGGTTAAGTGACTTTTAGTTAGAATGTGGGCTAGCCTGTGTGTAATAGAGATAAACAACACATGGATCATTACTAGTCCAAAGAGAGGTGGTCCAGATGTGTGTGTTCGGTGCGTTCAACAAGGCTTCCAGGTGCCTGGGATCCTTCTTTCTGCTTTCTCTGCCCTCAAGTGATGGAGTCGTTGCATGGTCTGAGACTGGCCATCACTTCAACCATGTTCCCAAGTCAAGATGGTTCTCAGGGAGGGAAGGAAAGTATACCTCTCCCAACTTAAGAAGATGAGTAGAGGGAGTTCCCATTGTGGCTCAGTGGTAACGAACCCAGCTAGTGTCCATGAGGATACAAGTTCGATCCCTAGCCTTGCTCAGTGGGTTAAGGATCTGGCGTTGTCATGAGCTGTGGTGTAGGTTACAGATGCGGCTTGGATCCTATGTTGCTGTGGCTGTGGTGTAAGCTGGCAGCTACAGCTCCGATTGAACCCCTAGCCTGGGAACCTCCATATGCCACAGGTGTGGCCCTAAAAAGACACACAAAAAAAGACCAAAAAAAAAAAATCTCAAGATTTCCACTCCTGCTCATATGTACTTGGCAATATGGATCAATCTCTCACAACTATAAAAGATGTATAGATTATCTTTTAAACCCAGGAAGCATTCAAGAGCTAATAAGATTCTGAGCAATTGGTCTAACATCGTAGAGAGGCTGAGAACTCAGGAAAAAGTGAGCAAAGCCTTTTTATCCTCAGGAACATTTGGTTGTCCTTTTGGTGACATTAGGGGACTAGGACACATCTGAATCCTCTTTAGGCTGGGCCCCAAAAGATTGTCTCCAAGAAGTTAAGGTAAACCGGAACTAAACCAACCCCTGCCTCATCTGAAACGCAGTTTTGCTAAAATAGGATTTTCCCTCAGAAAATCTCAAATGTAAAACTTTGATCAAGGTGATGCTAAACTGCAAGCACTAGCCTCAGATCCCTAACAGAGAGACATATAACTTAGAAAGCGTCACCTATTCTTCGATTGTTGGAGAATATTTAAAAAATATTTTTTAACTGGTAGGGAAATGGAAGAGATAAAAATTGATACAGCAATTTTGTACAAGAGCAAAATAGAAATTCTAGATCTGAGAAAGACAAGGTTAATAGCAGATGGAGAATAAGCTCAAAGAGAAAAAAGAATGTGTGCATGTATGTGTGACTGGGTTACCTTGCTGTACAGTAGAAAATTGACAGAACACTATAAACCAGCTATAATGGAAAAAATAAAAATCATTATAAATAGAAAAAATAGAATGAAAGAAAAAAGAAAAAAAAAGAGAGAATAAGCTCAAAGAAACAGTCCAGAGTGAAGCATGGAAAGCCAAAAGTGAAACTCAGAAGATAAACATAAGATAGTGGTAAAGCTTAATGGTTTAATTGGTGTCCCAGACATAGAGGAGGGGTGAGGGGCAGGGGAGAGCAGGAGAGGAAGGACTGGGAGATAGGGAGAAGGGGAGAGGGAGAGAGAGGCTGGGAAAGAAGCAATTCTAAAGTGGTAAAGGATCAGAAACTTTGAGACATGATCAAAGACATGAAGCCCATTGAATCCCAAGCTGGATTTAAAAAAAAAATCCCCATATAAACTCATTAGACAACAGGATTTAAAGTTCATATCACTTTTGTTCTCACTGTCCAGATCTTGGACAAGAGACTACAACTCTCTGCAGGAGAGGCTGAAAAATGTGGTTTCTATTCCATTGTTTCTTCAGAGCTGTATACCCTGAAAAACACTGAGAGTTTATTGCCATAAGAGAGAAGAGAAGCATCACCACTGACCTTGACATCTTTCTGAGGTCACAGAGCTAGGAAGGGGCAGATGGGGTATTTGTCTGATTTGGCTTGGTCTGACTCCCTAGCCTGTGCTCTCCATCACTATGCAGAAGACACGCCCAAGGTTTGGGTTTGCAACCTTTGATCGCAAGTCAACATAATATATTAATTAAGCAAATAGATTTCTTTTATCTAAATTTTTTTTGAAATTATAGTTGATTTACAATGTTGTGTCAATTTCTGCTATATAGCAAAATGACTTAGCCATATATATATTTATTTAATATTATTTTCCATTATGGTCTATCCCATAAAATTGGATATAATTCCCTGTGCTATATAGTAGGACCTTATTATTTATACTTTAAAAATTAATTATTTGTTTATTTGTTTATTTTTTATGGCCACACCCATGGCATATGGAAGTTCCCAGGCCAGGGATTTAATCCAAGCCACAGCTGTGACCTATGCTACACCTGCAGCAAAGCCAGATCCTTTAACCCACTGCTACTGGGCTGGGGATCAAACCGCACCTATGAAGCAACCTGAGCCCCTGAAGTCAGATCCTTAACGACTCTGGTACAGTGGGAACTCCTATTTATCCTTTCTAAATGTAATAATGTGCATCTACTAACCCCATAATTTCAGTCTATCCCATTCCCACCCCCCTCCCCCTTGGCAACCACAAGTCTGTTCTCAATGTCTATGAGTTTGTTTCTGTTTCATAGATAGGTTCATTTGTGCCATGTTTTAGATTCCACATATATGTGATATCATATGATGTTTGTCTTTCTCTTTCTGACTTGCTTCACTTACTATGAAAATCTCTAGCTGCATCCATGTTGCTGTGAATGGCATTATTTCATTCTTTTTATGGCTGAGTAGTATTCCATTGTATATATGTACCATATCTTCTTAATCCATTCATCCATTGATGGTCATTTAGGCTGTTTCCATGTCTTGGCTATTGTAAAATAGTGTTGCTATGAACAGAGTGGTGCAAGGATGTTTTTGAATTATAGTTTGTCCGGATATATGCCCTGGAGTGGGATTGCCAGATTCTAGGTAATTCTATTTTTAGTTTTCTGAGGAACCTCCATACTGTTTTCCATAGTGGCTGTACCAATTTACAGTCCCACCAAGATCTTAGTAGGGTTCTCTTTTCTCCAAACCCTTTCCAGCATTTGTTATTTGCAGGCTTATTAATGAGGGTCATTCTAAACAGTATGAGGTGCTACATCATTGTAGTTTTGATCCACGTTTCTCTAATAATTAGTGATGCTAAGCATCTTTTCATCTGCCTGCTGGCCACCTGTATGTCTTAGGAGAAATGTCTATTTAGGTCTTCTGCCCATTTTTTCTCTTAAGTTGTTTTTTTTTTGTTGTTGTTGAGTTGTATGAGCTGTTTATATAATCTGGAAATTAAGCCCTTGTCTGTTGCATAGTTTGCAAATACTTTCTCCCATTCTGTAGTTTGTCTTTTCATTTTTTAAAATTGTTTATTTTGCTGTGCAAAAGCTTGTAAGTTTGGAGACAGTATAACCAGATCAGGATCATGTTTGTAAAAAACTAAGTCTTCGCCAACATTTCAGTGTTGTTCACATCCACTGAGAATTCATTGCCCATGATACAAGGTCCAAAAGGGCACAGTAGGCTACAAGTACACCAGCTTCAGGAGGGTTAGGTTGGCGCTGGTAACTTTAGTCATCCAAAATAGTGTTTATGAGCACAAGGAACAAGGCTTTGGTCTCTTCACAAGTTAATTCTTTGGGTCTCAAAATGAGAGTCTCAAGAATGCCAGCAGAAGAGATGAAAAACTCCCTTGTCTTTCATCATCCAATTTTTTTCAAATGTTATCTTAGATCTAATACCAAAGAGAGTTGTGTATTTTGTTAAGAGACTCTAAGCCCTTAGCAAACTATGGTCCATGGACTAAATTCCTCCGGCCATCTGTTTTTGCTAAGAAAGTTTTATTGGTACACTAGCACATCCAGTCATTTATGTATTGCCTGTGACTGCCTTTGTATTTCTGTGACAGAATTTGAATGGTTGTGACAGAAACCACGTGATTCGCACAGCCTAAAATATTCACTGTCAGGTCGTTTTCAGAAACATTTGGCTGATCCCTGCTGTAAGCCAATAACAACTTCATGCTCCTAGGCAACGATAAATTTGTCTTCATGTTCAGCCTCATTATGAAAGAACATCTGGGGTCTTATCTCCTCTTGACCTTCCTTAATCTCCAGGTGGGAGATTTTTCACTGTGTGACACCTCCTCCTGTTTAATGAACCCTGAGAGTTGAACTTGACCATCTTGAATATGGTTTTTAATAAGCAAGCATTTCATAAATTCTTACTTTCTCATGTTGGCAATTTTAAAAATGGAATGAAATCATTTTCACATTTTAATTTGGTCAAGCAACTTGATAAGCATAGGCAAAATAAACCTTCCTTTGTGGTGAGAATGCAGTCCCCTAAAACTGTGATTGAAAACCAAAGACATGGTTTTCTAAGGTCAGACCATAAGGAACCCTAAAATCCATATTTCTAACATTTATGGATTTGCTCTCATTAGTTTTGGCAATCCATGACGTCTTGATTTTTGAAAGAGGCACAAAATGGTGCAGAAAGCTTCTGGACCATGAATAAAAATATATATATATATATTTTATAATTTTAGTGTAAACAAATTCCAAGCATATGGATTACATTTCCTTTTAAAAATAAAGGGTTTTAGCATTTAATGGGGAAAGCGATTTGCAAAATATGCTTTGGATTTTGCCAAAACCGAACCACTCAAAATGTACAATTAACTCTAAACGAAACCAAATTCAACTGTCTTTGCTGTGAATGACTAAAAAAGACAGCTCCCCTTGTTGCTTGTGCCTTCGAGTTCCCAGGTCGAGAAAGGGAAGTTGGATGTGCTGTCAGCTAAGAGCTGTTCTTCATAATGTCTCTGCCTCGGAATGTAGTTGAGCAGGACAGTGTTTCCCAGGGGTATATGTGTGACCTTCTCAAGTGTAAATCGATTTTGACTAGTTATGATGTTTAAGAGGAATTATAGAGAGGAACTGACATGTTTCCTGGTAAGGGATCAAGTTGTTAATTTCCACTGGCTCGGAAATGCTCATTTTTGTCCCGAGAGCTAAATAATCAGACAAAAGTCTTCTACATCTTAATGACCTTTTCTATTTGTAATGCGAGCAGTAGCGTGGTAATAAATGTACCATTAAAAATGCTTTAGGTTTGTCTCTTAGATCAGTTTCATTTGCAGAAATAAGCATTGCTGCTTTTAAACCAAGTGGGACTGACTGACTAATTGTTAGGCTAATACACCCAGGAGTATTTTGCTCCTTGCTATTTCCGGTTAGTCTCAGTTGCGGGAATCCAGCTGATAACAGAGAGGCAGGAACCCAACCTGGGAGCCAGGGCTCCTGAGAACTCTTTTATTTACCAGGCTCTACTCTTAAAATAATAAATGCACCTCCTTTGAGGAAACAGAAAATTATGAATTAGGAGTGGTTTGGAAGATGCAAATGATTCTTAGGAGAATTTAAATTTTAAATGGAACTTCTGGTCTACAAGCCATTTGCAAAGAGTTGAAGATGGTAATAAAATTGAGGAGTATGGTAATAATGATGGAAATAAATTCTCTATTGTGGACAGGATGGGGGAAAACATAGAGGCACTATTTAAATATTGAAATCTAGGAGCATGCTTAGAACAGATGCAAAACCACCACATACACCCAAAATAAACCATATAAATAAAGTGTGAGAGAGAGGAGGAAAATGATCAGAAAATGAAAGGAGTTAAATAAACAAATCCTCGGCTTGCTTCCCTTCCAGCCTAGTGTAACATATTAAACCATTCATTTTATTTTCTCACAAAGTTTTTCCTTTTTCAAAGAACTCTTCAGGAAGGAGAGGAGTTTTATATTTTCATATACATTTCTTCCACTCTTTGATGCAACAAAAAGGGCACAATAGCAAGAGAAAACATCGACATGTGGCATCTCAAAGGTCAACTTCTTTCATGTTTCAATACCGTATTCTCATTATATTGGCTCTTTTAGAACTCAGTGTGACTAATAACTGTTCACGCTGTACATCCGTTTTTAAATTGCACGTTTCTTACAAACATCACTCAGTTCATTAATATTTAGGCTTGCTATTCTCAGTTCCCACCAAAACTGATCTAAATGCGAAACCTACACTGTTGACAGAGCAGCAAGGCTGCACAGGGCAATAATCACCACTGTTCCCTGTGAATCAAACACTTTTGCAGTTTGAGAGATTGGTCCCAGCGGTCACATCATTATTTCCTGAGTTGCCCATTATGTGGTTAAAATTTACATAAATATTAGGTACACTTAGTCCCTTCCCTGTGGCTTTTCCAGAAGGACTGCATTCCTGTATATTTATTAGCCACTTTCAAAGCTTCTTGTTGTTATAACTTGCAGAAAGGAGAAAGTCAGAAACATAAAGAAGTCTTAGAATTGTATAAATCAGAGCTGTGTTCGTATAATCTTATGAAGATTTAATAAGTAAATGCATAACTGAATTCTTGAAGGCAGTTGAGGCAAGAGTAGGCTTCTGTATATCTTTCTGGAAAATATCCATGGGTCATTCCTGCCTCTCTAGTCATGACACAGTTCTTCCCCTCTGCCTCTATTTTTAGGGGTGACTTTCCTCCTGATATTATACCACACAGAACTCTTTGTTGCCTTCCATCAGAGCCCTTGGTCTTTCTAAATATGCTTCTTACTTTAAACTTCCCTCTTGGTTTCCCCCCATTTTCACTTTATCAGGACGAGTCACTTTCTCTGCCTGGTTTCCTCTTCCATTGATGCTTGTGGTAGCATCAATGCTGGGTTCACAAAATTGTTTCCATTTCCGCCTTTCATCGAGCGTGCCATGAGATGATGTCTACACGGTGGGTGGGAGGCAGTGGTGATGATTGCCCCCACCAGGCCTGGCCTTTTGAAAGGCTTGCACCATCTTCCACCTTCATCCCCTCTTGATGGATTGGCCAGTTAGAGAGAATTCAGCCGTGTGCTCAAGGCTTTGGAGGTCTCTGAGGCGCTGAGGATTGGTGGAACCTCCAAACAGAAGGAGCATGGTTGAAAGAGAGCTGCTTGGAACAGCCATGTGATGGGGGACATCTGCCTTGGGCTTTGTCTCTGCACAAACACTTCTGTTGTGTTAAGCCACTGAGATCTTGGGCTGTTTGTCACGGCAGTTTACCTGCATTGACTATTGTAATGATCTCATAGATGGCCTTCGAGATTCTCTCTCTAGAATATACCTTCTAGGGACTTAGGGCACTTTAATTTGCTATAAGGATACACAGTTTCTTCAGTTCTAGGAATTGAAACTAATATTTTACCTCTGGCTAGTCTTTCTTAAAGACAGCAATTTTGTATTCTAGTGCCTGGTCCAGAGTAGCAAGATGCTCAGTAAATCTTGGTAGACATTGCCTCTCCTTGAAAAGAAGGCATCATGAATGGGAGAATTTCAGACATGGTAGCTCTTGAGGATGAAATGAGGTTCGTGGTAATTGAAGGTGTAGGGGAATCAGCTGCGTGTCATTCAATGCCATTACCTCCTCTGTTTATCACATGAGGTATGCCTTGTCCTCATTCATTTCATCGTGGAAATAAAGGCAAGTTTACATAATATAATGATTATGCTCATGTAAGCATTCATTCACATATCTGTCTTTGCCTTAGCACTGTTCTAGGTACTGGGGGGAAAGAGGTAAATATGACAGGTCCAGTCCCTGCCTTTTACAAGTCTATTTTCTCAACCATTAATATGATGATATCATTTCTGAAACTCATCTTTCCTTTGCATGAATCATAAGGATGTCGATCAGTTTACGAAGCATAGTGTATCCCCTTTGGGCACAACACAGAGACCAGGCAACCCAGTAGAAGCCACTGAAATTCTAGACACTACAAATAGAGTATTCATATAATTGCTTGTATCCTAGCTTTTACTGTTCACTTATAAGGACTTTATTATCTGATTACAAAGGTCACACATAACTTATAATTTAATTTCTCCACTTGAAATTTGTTCTTTTCAATGTTTGAGAGCTCCTTGAGGATAGAGACTAAGTCCTTAATTCACTTCAGCAAACACTTATTGAACACAACGATCTATTTAATTACTTTGGGAGAAAAAGATTGCAGATTCCTCTAAATTCATATCATACTACTTAACAAATAATCCCTTTCATGTACAGTCCTTTCTTTGAAACATTTACCTCTCAAGTCTTTTTTTTTTTTTTTTTTGCTGCAAAAGAGTTTACTTGTCCCAGATTTCTTCTTTCTTCTATCTTTTCTTTTCTTTCTTTCTTTCTTTCTTTTTTTTTTTCTTTTGCCTTTTCTAGGGCTGCACCCACAGCATATGGAGGTTCCCAGGCTAGGAGTCCAATCAGAGCTGTAGCCACTCGCCTATACCACAGCCACAGCCACGCAGGATCCGAGCTGCATTTGCGACCTACACCACAGCTCATGGCTGCATCCTTAACCCACTGAGTGAGGCCAGGGATCAAACCCCACAACCTCATGCTTCCTAGTTGGATTTGTTAACCCCTGAGCCACGATGGGAACTCCTCTTCTATCTTTTCTTCTATACTTATTTGCCCAACATTCTCTGAGTCCATATTTTTAAAAAAATTCTATCATTTAGATTAAATCAGATGTTCTATGTAAAGGAACTGTATGAGGAAGGCAATCATTTAATTATTAATATTTTTGTACAGCAGAACTTTTGGCGGCCACGCCCACAGCATGCTGAAGTTCCTGGGCCAGGGATCAAACCTGCAGCACAGCAGTGACAATGCTGGATCCTCGACTTGCTAGGCCACCTAGAAAATCCCTAAAGCAGAACTTTTAAAAACCAGATTTGATAAAAATAGTGACATGTTGATATTCGGTTCAGGTCATTTCATTTTCCCAGTGTAGGGCTTTTCAAAATATTCTTTTCTGAAAGAATAATGTTTCTGCACTGCCTCACAGCTATGCTTCAACGTTATCCACTTTTGGTGGAACGGGGATTTAAAAAAATGTGTCACAGGAGTTCCTGCTGTGGTGCAGTGGGTTAAGGATCTGTCATTGTCTGTGAGGCAGCATGAGCTCAATCTCCAGCCCAGTATTGTGGCATAAGGATCCGGTGTTGCCACAGATGTGGCATAAGTTGCAGCTGCAATTCAGATTCCATCCCTGGCCTGGGAACTTCTATATGCCACAAGTGTGGCCAAAAAGTTAAAAAAAAAAAAAAAAGGTCTAGGATGCTTGAGGGAGAGAGTTTAAACCCATCTTAGGAAGAGGAGTTGGGCAGTCAAAGGAATGGAAGAAAAAATGTAGGAAGAAGCTACCCGAAAGTGAAGGAACTCAGAAAATA
Source organism: Sus scrofa (assembly GCF_054392235.1). Classification (NCBI taxonomy): domain Eukaryota; kingdom Metazoa; phylum Chordata; class Mammalia; order Artiodactyla; family Suidae; genus Sus; species Sus scrofa. The sequence continues at coordinate 10,802,115 of NC_139401.1, forward strand.
GAGTTGCCAGATTTGGCCAAGAAACAATCAGAAAAGACCAAAAAACCCACAAAGAAACAAAAAGCCGACAATAACAGAAAACAGGATACCTAGTTAAATCTGAATTTCAGTAAACAACAAATAATTTCTTAATAGGAATATGTCTCAAATATGGACTTACGACATTGTTGAGCTCCTACAATTGCATGGGACGTACTTAGACTTTAAAAACTCCATTGTTCATCTGAAATTCGAATTTAACTGGGAGTCTGTATTTTATCTGGTGACTAAAAATCCACTCAGTGAAAATGTGAAGAAATGTTTTTGAAATTCTTTGAGTGTGTTCATGATTGACTTTCTGTCTAGAAACAGGGCACCCAAGGCCCATGTATCTTAGAGGGTTCGTTATAACTCACATGTGATCCTATCCTCAGCTCCTGGCCTCAGGAATGTATTCATTAAAGAATCAAGAAGTACCATAGAGAAGTTCTCTTGTGGCACAGCAGGTTAAGGATCCAGCCGTGTCACTGCAGCAGCTTGGGTCACTGCTGTGGTGCAGGTTTGATCCCTGGCCTGGGAACTTCCACATGGCGTGGGTATGGCCAAAAACAATTTTAAAGAAGCATCATCGAAAAAAGATTGTTTGGTTGCCCAGAAGGGACCAGTCTTGGTGGCACCATGTGTAGGCTGGTTCTTTATGACCCAAAGAATGATTTTCCAGTGTAAGGTGAAGAGCCTCGACTCTAGTCCAGGCTGAAGGGTCTGGAACATGCAGAAGGGATGGGGTGAGCTGAGAAAGAGCCCCCATGGGTCAGAGCCCAGAGGCAAGAATTGGCCTCCCCTGGGAGATGCCTGGAGGAGGATGGGGCACCAGGTGGGCACCCTCTGGCAGAATTTTGCAATCTTGGCACTATCAATATTTTTGAGTAGGTAATTGTCATGAGAGAGAGGCTGTCTTGTGTGCTCTAAGGTGTTGAGCAGCATCCCAGGTCGGTACTCACTAGATGCCAGGAGCACCCCCCCACACTTCAGTTTCGACAGCCCAAAATGCATCTAGCCATTGCCAGATGTTCCCTGATGGGCAACGCTGACTCAGATTAAGGATCTCAGTCTTTTTTTTTTTTTTTCTTTTTGCCATTTCTTGGGCCGCTCCCACGGCGTATGGGGGTTCCCAGGCTAGGGGTCCAATCGGAGCCGTAGTCACCGGCCTACACCGGAGCCACAGCAACACAGGATCTGAGCCGCATCTGCAACCTACACCACAGCTCACGGCAACGCCGGATCCTTAACCCACTGAGCAAGTGCAGGGACTGAACCCACAGCCTCATGGTCCCTAGTCAGATTTGTTAACCACTGAGCCACGACGGAACTCCAAGGATCTCAGTCTTATGGAGAGAGAAGCCAGGGAACAGAGAGCAAGAACAGAATGGGAACATATACCTGAGAAACAAATGCAGCAGGCAAGGATTTGCAGAAGGGGGAGCAAAGTCTCATAATCAGAGCAAAAGCTCACCATTGGGTTATTTGCTCAGGAAGTCCACCTTCCCCACCCCACTCGCCTCCCCACTGCACCTGCCGCCCACCCTCACCACCTGCAGAGCCTCTGAGAAACAGCAGCCTAACCCGCAGCATCTCCATGGGCACAGGGGGAAGCCTTAAGAGAGGACCATCACTGCCCGGAGAAATGAACCACCATAGCCTCTAACTGTTCTTCATGCTTCCACTTGTCCCCCTGCAGTCTCCTCTCCATATAATTGCCAGGGTGGTCTTTGAAAAAACAGAAAACAGACCTCATGACACCCTGTCCAAGATTCTTCAGTGGCTTCCCGCTATACTCAGGCTAAACCTCACCTCTTCTCCATGGCTTGCCAGGACCTGCCTGACTTGGCCCCTGCCTCTTCTCCACCATCATGCTGCCTAGATCACCACCTTGATCACTACTCTCTAGCCACACTGGGCTGCTTGCTGGTCCCACCCCAGAGCCTTTGTCCCCACTGTTCTCCTGCCTAGGGTAATCTCCATAAGGTCTCTGCTTAAATGTTACCTCCTTGTGAAAAGAGAACCCTCATGCAGTGTTGGTGGGAATGTAAATTGGTGCAACCACCATGGAGAACAGTATGAAGTTTCCTTCAAAAACTAAAGCTAGATCTACCATATGATCTAGCAATCCCACTCCTGGGTATGCATCCAGAGAAAACCATAATTTGAAAAGATAACATGCTCCCCAATGTTGACAGCAGCACTATTGATAATCGCCAAGACATGGAAGCAAATTAAATGTTCATCAACAGAAGACCGGATAAAGAAGATGTGGTACATACATACAATGGAATATTACCCATAAAAAGAAAAATAATGCCATTTGGAGCAATATGGATGGACCTAGAAATCCTCACACTAAGTGAAGTCAGACAACAACAAATATCATATGAGATCACTAATATGTGGAATACAGTAAAAATGATACAAAAGAATTTATTCACAAAACAGAAACAAAGATTTCAAAACCAAACTTATGGTTACCAAAGAGGAAGTGTTGGGGGAGGGATAAATTAGGAGGTTGGGATTAACATATACACACGACTATATATAAAGTAGATTAGTAACAAGGACCTACTGTATAGCACAGGGAACTCTACTTAATACTGTCTAACAACCTATATGGGAAAAGAATCTGAAAACGAATGGATATATGTGTATGTATAATGGATTCACTTTGCTGCACACCTGAAACTCACACAACATTGTAAGTATACTACGTTACCAAAATGTTTTTAAAAAATTACTTCCTTGAATTTACCAATTTTTCCTGACCACCTTATCTAAGTAGCCAACTAGCAACTCCTTGCACAACTTACACTTTTGATCCTTGCAATGTTTAATTTTTATAGCATTCAGCCACGTTTATATTTCATTTATTTTATCCATTTCTTCATTATATTCATTGATACTATTCAGTATTTTTGTGCTTACTTTTTTATTGCATCTATGTTTGCAGGGTTATTTACTCACCTCTGTCTATATTTAGGGAGCGGAGAAAAGGGCCAAGCACATGGTGGCAGCTCAATAAATATTTGTTGAACACAAGATTGAGTGGCAACGGGCAAAGCGAATGACAGGAATGCTTTAATCATATACGTTTAGTCTACGCATTTATCAATGCACTTGGTATTTCTCAGTAATTCTCCACAATCTCTTTGTATTTTAAGTGCCATTGGAGAATATATCATTTGCCACTTAGGAGGAAGGACCATATACACCATAGTGTCCCAGTTTATGCCTGTTGTCCCAGTAGAATTATTAATAGCATACTCACTCTCCCAAACATCCTCATTTGGACAACAAATTAAATTTATACAGGGCACGGATGTGTCTTTTAACAGGTATGGGCAATGAGTCATAGGAGTTGAGGCTGAAAAGAGATGAGTGGGACCTGGAATTGTCAAGCATGAACTTCATGGAAGATTTGGGACTTGATTTGAGCTCCAAAGGATGAAGAGGAGGAAGGAAGGATTGCTTGGATGGAGAAAGTCATGTGTGCAAAGGGACAGAGATGGGACTGTGATCCATGCAAATTGTGATGGAAGGTTTAGGCAAGAGACCCTCCAGCTGGTAAAATGCAAAGGCAGCTTGTGAATGGACTAGATTCCAAGGCCAAAACCCAGGGCTATATCCCATAGAAGATAAGCGTCTATTTAAGACATGGTGATGCTTCTATCCCTTAAACACAGATTTCAATGGCTAGGTTGGGATGTTTGACACTCCAAACTGAGAAAAACAATTTCTCAACAACAGATGACTTTTTCAAATCCACCCCAGATAAAATGGGGGAGAAGATGCTATGGGCTTTAGGGAAACCTGGAGGAGGTGGAATCAGCTCGTTAATGGCAGCTGTTTCAACAATTAGAGTTAAGTTCAGCACAATGATTCAATTTAACAAAATCAGGTCTTAAGTTTTAGCTCCTTAATAGCTTCCACTTTTCCAGTGAGTCAGGAGAGCTTGGTTTGGGTATAAGCTACTGCCACTTTTGTTTAGTCAACATTAAGACAACAAACCAGGCAGAGGATGTCTACTCAAGTAAATAATCAAGTCGCTAAAGACTTAATCCCAAGCAACTGGAAGAAGGTGGGCATGGTTTACCTCATCCATTGAAATAAGTAATTTTCATTGTTGGGCCACGTCTTTTTGCCATTTCTTGGGCTGCTTCCGCAGCATATGGAGATTCCCAGGCTAGGGGTCTAATCGGAGCTGTAGCCACCGGCCTACGCCAGAGCCACAGCAACATGGGATCCGAGCCGCGACTGCGACCTACACCACAGCTCACGGCAACGCTGGATCCGTAACCCACTGAGCAAGGGCAGGGATCGAACCCACAACCTCATGGTTCCTAGTTGGATTCGTTAACTACTGCGCCACGACGGGAACTCCTGGGCCAAGTCTTATTTCTCAACTAGATCAAGGACATTGTGAAGTCTCATTAAAACGAGCAAACATAGTCCCTCTTTCCAGTCAAGTTCACCTCTCTGAAAGCTCTCTCTCTCTCTTTTTTTTATAAAAGGGATATTTGGTCATTCAGATGCATTTTGTTCAATAGATGCTTTTTCCAGACCAGATGGGTCTGACCCCTCTCCTACCATTGCCTCCAAGAGACAAAAGAATGCTGCTAATACAATGACCTCACAGTGCATTTACAGCCCAAAGTCTCTTATCACAGGTGTTTCCACAGGGACAAGGTTTTAGGTTTAAAGGCAACTTTGTCTTCAGATTTACCCTCTGGGTTCCTCTAGAGAAAAACCTGCTTTATGAAATGAAGAAACAAAGGTAGAGGCAGATCTCAACCATCTTACAAACTGTCTAGTGGAAGAAAAATGTGCCATTACCCTAATTGCCACCAAAGGATTTGAACTCTGGTCGAGAGTCTCTTATCTACCTCTCGGGGAAAAGTTGGACAGAGTGAAGTCCTCTGGTTCTTACATTTTCATAGCTGTTTGAAATGTTCAGTTGCAGAGGGTCTTTGTCTCAGATAGATGGCCAAGACCCTTGTGAGGAGCTGGAGGCCAGGATGGAGCTGAAGAATCAGTGACAAATGATTCTATATACAGGAAAATCCAAGCTGGCATCACATTCTTTTTGTGATGGACTCAGTTTAGACCTCTTTTTGTTTCACAGTTGGCAGTGGGATTGTTGGTGTTCCTGGGGATGGAATGAACTTGAGAGCTCTGTTTGGATGTCTTCAACTTTCGCCAGCTATGAAGATTGAGAGATAGAATGAAAATCTACAAATACAAAGAGTAATAAAATGAAACTAATCATCCCTAAAGACTTAACTAATCTCTCTTTTCAGAGATGGATTCAATTTTGTCTCCATTAAAAAGAAAAGAGGCGTTCCCCCTGTGGCACTGTGGGTTAAGAACCCGACTGCAGTAGCTCAGGTCGCTGCAGAGCTGTGGGTTAGATCCCCAGCCCAGCACAGTGGGTTGAAGGATCTGGCATTGCTGCAGCTGCAACATAGGTCACAGCTGCAGCTCAGATTCAATCCCTGGCCTAGGAACTTCCATTATGCTGTAGGTGTGGGAAAGGAAGGAAGGAAGGAGGAAAAAGAGAAGAAAAATTATTAGAATTTTTTCTCAAAGTAGAAGGAAAAAAATAGAAGAGAGCATTTCTAATTAATATGGTAGAATGGACATTTTTAAATTGCCAAGGATAGGATGTAAGAAGTCTTGCCAAGTTCTCTTGGAATGCTTGCTCTAGTGGGAGCTTGGCACCATGCTGTGAGGAAGTCCAAGCTAGCCATGTGGAGAAGAGGCATGGAGAGAGATGACTGACCAGCTCTAACAAGCCCAGCCATCCCAGGCACCATATGTATGAGTGCAAACCTTTCAAATGAACCTGAACCCCAGCCTCCATCTGATAGCCACCACCTGAGGAAAGATTTCGAGCAAGAACCATCAGCTGAGCCTAATCTACTCACAGAATCATAGAGCTAATAATACATTTTGTTTTAAAAGCCAGTAAATGTTGGGTGGTTTGTTGAGTAGTGATAAAGAATTGGAGCAGTCTCTGAAAATGACTTCAACGTGCAGATTTTCTGGAAACCAGAGAACTAAGATATAGAGGGGGCTAAGAGCCACAGCTTTGCTGCCAGGCTGCCTGGGGTTGATTCATGGGTTCAAATTTTGACCCCATCACCTTGGGTAATTCCTTGCCCTCTCAGAAACTCAGCTGCTTGTCAAATGTTGATGAAGATAATAATATCTTTGAATGGTGGTTGTGAAATGCAAATAAATTCATGTGGAGTACCTAGCACACAGCTTGTCCAAGGTTACACATTATATAAGTTTCATCTGCTGTTATTATTAACTCAAATGGCCCATAGAAAGAAACTCATAGGCTTTGGGGGAAAAATTACCTGTTTACTTATTTAGAAAAAAATAGTCTCTCCATTTGGGTAATTTATTCTGTTGCTTCCATTGGGCTGACCAACTCTTTGGAAAAGAACCATCTCCAAGATGGTAAACCTGGCAAAGGAGCACATTGAGAGATCATTCTGGGGAAATGATGTTTTCTGTCCTATATGGGTGAAAAGCTTAATGTTTCTTCTAAAAACCCACCAACACGGAAACAAACAGAAATGATGCTGAAGGCATCTGTGGCAAAGTTAACTCCACCAGGCCCTGGGTTATGTATACTGTGCATTCCGGGAATGGTGCTGCCTTGGAAATTTATTATGTGTAACATTTAATAAAGGGACGAGTTTAACAAAACACCATGGAGACCTGCATTCTAATTGAGTATCTGCTTTGATGTCTGACTTAGATCGAGTCACTGGAGCTCTCTTATTTCCAGCCACTATAAAACAGGATTATGAGCACATTCGGAGCACCCTCAAACATTGTGCAATAAAGGAGGACAGTGGAAGACCTTGAAAATGTGGATGCTTAAAAAGGCCAGGTCAGCATGGTGATACCATTAGTCTCAGGACAGTCAAGAGACCCTCAGGGTTCCAGCACTTCTAGAGGAAGGAGCATGATGAGGTCCTAGAGGCATGGATGCCTTCCAGCCTATTACTTATTGATGCTGGAATGTTCTAGAAAGGACCATCCTCTTATCTGTAGAATCAAGTGGTACATATATAGTATGTGTGTGTGTGTATGGTATATATATGGATATATATTCCACATAGTCCATATCCTATATCCAGGTGTAGGGACACTGGGGTATCCTTTGGAAAACTCCTGTTCAAATCATACCCACCTGGCTTTGATCAACTACAAGCCTTGAAAATCAGTGGAGCTTGTGCTTGACACCTTTGATAGGTCTTTAAAATTCACCCTTTAAAAAAGCTGAGCAACTGGAGGATTTTCCAATGACCAGGAAGGACATATCTGTTAGATATAATAATGAGAGGATGTCAACTACAGAGACGATTAGTCACATTTCACTGGGAGGGACCCCTTCCATTTGGGAAGAATTGGCATTCCCAAGCAATTGTGAGCATAGCTGGATTCTGGCTTCTCTAGAATTTTATTGGAATTCCTATCTCCTTGCTCTTGATTTTGCCTAAATCACCTGTGTTCACATCGTAATTCATTCCACATTTGGCACATTCTGTTGTAGACTCTCAAAGTCATATATCTCCCCAGTCATACGTGAGTTGAGATCTACTGATGTGGAGCTGGAATAACTCAAAGATGCTTCCATCTAAAAATCTTACAGAGGTAGTCATCTGAGCCCCAAGTGGCCCCTGAGACCATGAAACAGACCTAGAGACTGGAAGGTCACTGAAGGCATGGCCAGGCATTTTTTCCACGTCACAGCAGAAATCCCAGTACCCAGTAGAACAGTGCCCAGAATCCATCTATGCTCCACAAATAGGTGTTTGAAAGGGTGCTGACTTGAAGGTAGTGTTGGGCCAGAGATGTAACTGTCTGGTGGCAGGTAGTGATGTGAAAGATGAGTGACCTTCAGAGGATCTTGTTTCAGGATCAGTCAAGAAGGACCAAAGATGGCAAGACAGGAGCTTCTGCAGGGTCTCTGCTCTAATCTCTGGGTGGAGGAGGAAGGGAGCATCTAAGGCAGAGAGATTGTGTGGACAGACTCCTGGAGAACGTCTAGGTTAGCATTCTCGTGTTTGTGAGGAGGGTTTCATCCTGAAATCAAGAAATAAAGGGTATTGTTTCCTCTGGAAACTGAGATGCTTTCAGAGTGCCCCTTGGGTGTGGGAGCCAATAGCTTCAGATGCCTGATGTATGTTCCAGTGAACTCAGTGGAAAAAACAAGACCCACCTGTTTGGTCAGGCCACTCAAGATGGCTGTTCTCTTGCTCTCCTGGTGCCTGCTCACTGACACCCTATTCACAGGAGCATGCTTGCCCCTGTTCCTTAGGCCAGATACTGGCTAGTTTATTAAAGGAAAATAGCTAACCTGGTGATCGTTAACCTAAGGGGCTGTGAGGGGCATGCCAGCTGCTGGTTTCCCTGGTAACTGATGAGCCAAGCTGACGCCATTTCCCCCTATAAATGGAAGCCTCATGGGCCCTGCGGTTGTGCTGGTTGTTGCTGCGTCCTGTTTATTCTCTTCAGGACATGGTGGGGTGTCGCTCCAGGACCTTGCTTCAGGTGTGTAAGCTCCCCCTACGCCCCCCCCAATCTATTAAACCATTGCTGTTTCTGTTGCTGACTCTGGGCTCTTTTTTTGTTCTTGAGGCTGGGCAAGGACAGGGGTTGCAGGCCTGTCAGGTACTGCCCAACCCCATCCACATCTCTACACAGCAGTAAAGGAGCCCTTTACCTGCAAAAATGGCCAAGTCAAAGTAGAAGTTGGGGCGAGGGGATACTTAGAAGAAGACAGTCAGAGGACTTCTCAGCTGGGCTGCAAAGACACTCATAGATCTTGTAGAAAAACTGTATGATTTATGGCAGACAAAAAAAAAAATTCCCTGGCTCTCTCTAGGAGAGGAGAAGGGGCTGTTCTAGTAGATGATGGATCTGTATTTAACCACTTTTTATCTCTTATTAGTCATCTCGGCTTATCACCTTTGCTTTTGTCACATCCTTTTAAAAACATGTTGGGGACTGTAGAATCTTACTGGGCCCTATATGTGAGGCTCTTTGTGGATTTCAAAACACCATCACCGCATCAGATGCTCAACAGACGAGCGTGATTATGTAACTGGTAACTCTTTCTACAAAGGGCCAGATTGTAAGTGGTTTCAGGTTTGTGGGCCATCCACCTCCACATTGCAGGGTGAAAGCAGACATTGACAAGGCATGAAAGAGTGAGTGAGGCCACGTTCTAATAAAGTTTTATTAACAACAATAGGCAGCGGGCTGGATTTGGCCCATGGGCTGCAGTTGGTAGAACTTTGGTCTAGACTCATGCTATTTAAAGCAAGCTCCGTGAGTACCAGTACTAGCCTCACCTGGGAGATTCTTAGCAGCGCAGAATCATGGTCCCAGATGTTCCGAGTCAGAATCTGCATTTTAACGAGACCCAGGTGAGCGCTCGGAGTCAAGGTAGGGTTTCCTAGAAAATGCTTCTCTTTTCCTTCCCTCCTCACCTTTAGAATCTACTCGGTACATCTGACTTCCCCACCCCTGTCCCACCAGATGATCTGTCTTTGTTGGTGTCTTTTGGGCGTTAAAACAGTAGTCGCCTTCACCGCTTTTAAGTTTGGGCCAATCTAAATTGGTGTTTTGAAGGCAAAGCAACTCGAAGGCTCTCGGCTTTCCTCTTGCACAGCCTGCCCAGCTTGGAAACCTTAGAGAAGAAAAGGCACAGAGTGTCTTTTGTGAGATCTTCAGCCTCACCCTTCCCCTCCACAGTGGAGGAGGTGGGGAGAGGAGGCAGCAGAGCCTTGTGCTGGTCTGTTGAGCTAACAATCTCCTGTTGGGGTCCTGTTGGGGCACAAAAGCATCTGTGGTGCTTTTGTGGGGTGTGGGGTTCTCTACACCCTTGGGTCCTCAGACGCTGTTAGTTGGTCGACTCTGTTGGTTTTGTTGGGGCAGGGGTGTCCTTGGGCAGATCACTCTGTCCCAGCTACCTTCAGCATCACTCTCAGCCTCAGGAAGCCGCAGCCCCACCAAGCCCTGGGGCTGCATGCTGTGGCCATCTTTGCCTCTGACTTCTCCCTTGATCTTTCAACTTGCCCAGCAAGAGAGGAGTTGGCGGCCAGTCTCCACGGCCCAAAGGCTGGGACGTGAGGGAGATCATAGTCCCCGAAGCTGGCCTGTCCCCTTGCAGCAGGTGGAGAGCACTTGAATGGCTAGAGCCCCAAGGGGAGGAGGTTGCACTTGCATCCCAAACTGCCCCCCTGTCCCCTGCCCCCCTCATTGCACCTCCTTTCTCTCTGCGCTCCCCTTTCCCCTTGTGTGCCGGTGGGTACAGGTGGTGCACAATGAGCAAGGGTCACAGGGTCGGGGCAAGTCACTCAGCAAATCCTTCATGGGCAATCTGACATCATCTCTTGTCTTGGGTTCAGGTCCCCACCTGATTTCCAGACAGGAAGTGCCCCCACAAAGGTCTGTTCAAGAGACTTGGTTCCAGTCCCTTCCTGCTTAGTGAAGCTGAGCCACTGCCGTAGGTGCCCTTGACTAGTCAAGAGAAAGCTGACGATTCACCCCTGTGATGCTAAGTCTGGGCTCTCCTCCCAAAGCTTATCTTGGAGACACTTTGCTTCCATTCCCTCATTTGATACAGAAGCAAATGAACCCAGAGGTAAAAGTGATTTCCAGCTAAGAACCTTTGCCACCCACCATCTTTCCATTTTTAGGGGGAGTGGAAGACCCAGCAATCAGAGAGGGTTGGTGGGGGGAGTTCCCTGGTGGCCCAGTGGTTAAGGATCTGGCATTGTTGCTGTCGTGGCACAGATTGATCCCTGGCCCTGGAATTTCCACAGCCCATGGATATGCCCATCCCCCCAAAAGAAGATAAAGAGGGGGAAACTTTAAAAATGCAAAAAAGAAAACCCTGTCTTTCATGTAATTTGAGAAAGTGGGGTAAACTGACAGGGGGAAAATGTTTACTCATGGAAAAAAAAGTAGGTGTCTAAACAGAATGTGTTAAATGATCACGGTTTGGTTTTAAAACACTCATGTGCATGTACGAGTGCCTGCAATGTTGCGAGTTAACGTTCTTGTCGGGTCTCCAGGGGGTCTTTCGTGAGCTCTCCCACGTGTCCCCTAGTTTATGCCCTCCTTTGTGCTGAAAGTTTATTCTCATAATAAGGAATAAGGCACATTTTGATAAAATAAATAAGAAAGCAGGGCTGTTTGTTTTAACTTTTCCTATGTCTCATTTTCCATTCTCTGATTTCAGCATCAGCCTAGAGAATGAGAGCAGCAAACAGCCTTTGGAATTTGGGCAAGTTCTTTTACCTGGGACTCATCATCTGTGTCATGTGAAAAAGACAATGGTGAGTTTGATTAAAACAAGACTTTTTGGAAAAATGATTTACCAATGCAGAAATTGCTTCAAGAGAGAAAGCCCTAGGTGTGTTTTCAGAAACCCAGTGTTGGTTCTGTGATTGGCAGGGCTTGGGGATCGGAATCTTCTGTGTATATAATGAAGCCACTGGGAACCTGATCTGCCTCGACCTTTGATCTGCAGAGGTCAGGATTTCAACTGGGAAGTTTGTTGATTTATTTCTTGGTTTCCTGGTGTCTGGTTTGCCAATCATGAACTCAGTTCAAAAACCCCATCTGGGAGTTCCCGTTGTGGCTCAGTGCTTAAGGAACCCAACTAGTATCCATGAGGGTTTGGGTTGGATCCCCAGCCTAGCTCCGTGGGTTGGGGATCCGGCATTCCCATGAGCTGTGGGGTAGGTTGCAGATGAGGCTCAGATCTGGAGTTGGTGTGGCTGTACGTCTCCAATTCGACGCCTAACCTGGGAACCTCCATGTGCTGTGGGTTCAGCCCTAAAAAGACAAAAAGACACAAACAAAAACACCCCCTCACCCCCGCTGAAACCCTCTCAGTTAAAATTGCCACACTGAAAGCATTTAGATGAGAGTCCAGCCATGCATCATAATGTTGAGATGGCTGACTCGCTGTAATGTTGGGCCAACGTGTTTGATCTTCGTCCCAGCTGGAGAAAATCCACTTAGCCTTCCAGCTCCTCCACAAAGTCTACTGTGATAGCCCTGCTTTCAAGCTTCCATCCCAAGCAGGGAGTAGTTTTTCCTTCTTTTAGGGTTTGTAACACTTGGGGCTATTTACTCCCAACACATAGGGCCATCTTACCCCCCCCCCCATGGTATAAATTCCTTGAGTTTGGGGACAGTACGTTGTTAATCATTGGGTTCCCCAAACAGGTTAGCAGGGGGTCTACCACAAAATACATGCTCGCTAACCTTTCTTTGGTAATCCAGTCATTATTACTATGCAGGTTACTTGTGCCTAGTTTTTAAACTTACATGGTTCCCCAAGCTTGATTTAAAAAGCGGCTCCCCGGCCCACTCTCCCCACTCATTCCCTGCTTCCCACAGCAAGTAGCTTCCACTAACTGTTCGGAAGCTGATCTTCATGCCTTCTAGGTTCTATACTGACATCAACGCTTCTTCATTGTTCACTTTCTCCCCTAAGCAGTGGCTTCCCAGTTTGGAGGTTGATGGTAGAGCGCTCTTTTCTGTGTCACCACCTCCTTGCCCCCACTGCCCTCATGTGCCCCCCCCCCCACCATCATTCTATCCTGGAAAGAATCATTCTAGAACTTGGTTTAAATCAAGATTCAGAGTTGGCGTGATCGTGACGAGGGAATGCTGGTGATCAAGGAGCCATCCAAACTGTGACAGACTCCCTCTGGAGGGAGAAATGGTCTTTGAGTTTTTTTGGTGGGCTTCGTTTTCTAGGCATGTATGAGATGCACTGTCAAGCCTTACCTTGGTTTTATCTCTCTCTTGCGTGCGTTGAAACACACCAGGAGGTATGTCCATTTCATCTTTGGAAAATCTTTCACAGAGCTTCTGCCAGTTTTGTCTCTCCACCACCCTGATGTCTCCCTGACCCAGCATCTTGAGGTTTCTCTCTGCCCCAGATACCCTATTTCCTCTCATCAGTTTCTTTTCTTTTCTTTTTTTGGTCTTTTTTGCCTTTTCTAGGGCAGCTCCTGCGGCACATGGAGATTCCCAGGCTAGGGGTCCAATCGGAGCTGTAGCCACCAGACTACGCCAGAGCCACAGCAATGCGGGATCTGAGCCGTGTCTGCAACCTACACCACAGCTCACAGCAACGCCAGATAGTCAACCCACTGAGCAAGGGCGGGGACTGAACCCGAAACCTCATGGTTCCTAGTCAGATTTATTAACCACTGTGCCATGATGGGAACTCCTTTTTTTTTTTTTTTTCATCAGCTTTCTAATGGACTATTTTCTATGGTGAAGTGTATCCCTTGGTTGGTTTCTGAGAATAGGTTTATGGGACATTCATTGGAGACATTACATGGCTGAAAAATGTCTTGATCCTTTATTGATCTGGCCCTGGAATTCCATGCCAAATGTCATTTTCCTGCAGCAAGGGGAAAGCATTGCTTTATGTCTTCGGTTTTTTTTTTGTTTGTTTGTTTTTGTTTTTTTTGTGGCACCTGCAGCACATGGAGGTTCCCAGGCTAGGAGTTGAATCGAAGCTGCATTTGTGACCTACACCACAGCTCACGGTAACGCTGGATCCTTAACCCACAGAGGGAGGCTAGGGATCAAACCCACATCCTCATGGATACTAGTTGGGTTTGTTAACCACTGAGCCATGCTAGGAACTCATAGGTGTCACTTTAATTTGCTTCAACTTCCATCTGGTGTTGCTCTTTGAGTGGCACTCTGATTCCTGATCCTTGGGTCACAGTTGGTCCTTCTTCCTCCCTCTCTCCAGACAGTCTGACCATCTTCTCTTGGTGCTTAGTGGCCTCAGATTTCACGACAAGGTGACTTGGTGTGAGTCTCTTGTCAAGCCCTGGATTCGCTGTGGGAAACTTTCCAAATCGCAACATGGAGGCTCTCATTTCTGGAAAAATCTTCTTGAATCATTGGACCATTTCCAAGTCCCTGTTTTCATTGTTCTCTACTTTGTAACCCCTATTTTTTGAATTTTGTGTTTCTGGACATTTAATGTCACTTCCCTGTCCTCATTTTTTTTCTTCTCCCATTTTCCCTTTTTAAGGCAATGTTGTGGTAGATGTTGTCAACTTAAGAGTATTTCATTTCTGCTATCATACTCTCAATTTCTAATAGCTGTTATTTTTATTCTGCGTTCCTTTTTCATGGCATCTGTCCTTGTTTCATGCATGTGATACTGTTTCTCCAAGGATATTAATATCCTTGAATTTTTCATCTCCTTGCATAGTTTCTTCTTGCTCCATATTTTTTCCTTTTATGTTATATACCACTTCCCTCAAATGTTGGGCAGTCCTGGACTGTATGTGTAAGAGTAGGGCACTAGGGCTGACAGGAAGCTCTGAGCATTTGGATGGAGCTACTGACCAAAGGCTCAGTTCTAAGCCAACTGGCCTGCTTGATCTGGAACTTCCTGATAGCCATCTCTTTAGACGTGTTTCTCTCAAGCTGATAAGATTTCTCTGGGAGGACTCTTACATTCTCATCTCGTCGAACCGTGCAGAATTAATTAGCATCACGGGAAGCTGGGTGAACTTGTAGAGTTCGTGTCGGTATTGAGAATGTGTGTGTATGTATGTATATATGTGTGTATTTATTTATTTTGTCTTTTTTCTTTTTAGGGCCATGCCCGTGGCATATGGAGGTTCCCAGGCTAGGGGTCGCATTGGAGCTGTTGCTGCCGGCCTACACCACAGCAACACAGGATCCGAGCCGTGTCTGCAACTTACACCTCAACTCACAGCAACACCAGATATTTACCACTGAGCGAGGCAAGGGATTGAACCTGCGTCCTCATGGATAGTAGTCTAGATCGTTAACCACTGAGCCATGACAGGAACTCCAAGAATCTGTATTTTTATTAATACCATTGTCCACAGCGTGGAATCCTTGCCCTAACCTAGAGTTTCTCAACCTTGGCACTATGGACATTTTGGGTGGCATGATTCTTTATCGTGGGGGCTGCTTTGTGTAGGATGTTGAACCATGTCTTTGGTCTCTACCCATTAGATGCCAGTAGTACCCATACCCTGAGTTGTGACAAAGATGTCTCCATGCATTGCCGAATGTTCCCTGTGGGACAAAATCACCCCAAGTTGAAAAGCACTTTCCCAGGCTAGAGGCTCCCTGGTTGTCTCTTTTCTAAGAATAAACACCCCATTTTTGTTCTGGGTTTAGTGGATTTAGAGCCTGTTTGGAGGATCTCAGCTCTTTCTTAAATAAACACTCTACTAACTCTTGTATCATTAGCTCCACATTTGCACTTTTTTTTTTTTTTTTTTTTTTTTTTGGCTGGAGTGTCTAGGTCAATCAATTCCTGAGCCTTTGGGCGTTCCCTAATGCTGGTTTTCCCCTGGCTTTCTCCATTGCTGCTCTAGGTTTCCATTTTCTTGGGCCTGTGAAATCAATTAGCATATCCATCTGCTCACCAGCTGCTGAAGTTTCCTTCCCATTATCTCTTTTCCTTTGTTGTGCTGGGTGTCTGCCTTTTGCTTTGTGACTATTGACAGTCATGAGAGCTCAGGAAAGGATTTGAGGAAGGGGAAGAGGTAGTAGTGTGTATTAATGGGAAGCGGAATCAACCATTTCCAAGTTGGAGAAATGTGGCCTATAATTTTTTTGGAGGGGACACAGGGAGGGAGCTGCCTTAGGAGAACTGTAGGAGGGAGCAGTGGCTAATATGTGTTTTCAATCTGCCATGTTTAAGCAAAAGTGCCTGCTCAGTGGATCTATGCTGAATGAATAGATGAATGAATGTTAGATATTTTGTAACCTACTTTTGTAGGAGCTTGAGTAATTGAAAGTCAGCCTACTTCAGTACTCCAAAGACCAATCCAAATGGTCATGTTTCCATCAAATTATGTGGTTGGTACACAAAACATTTAAAAGGGAGGTGGAGGAGTTCCTGTTGTGACTCGGTGGTAAGGAACCTGACTGGTATCCATGAGGACACAGGTTCAACCCCTGGCCTCACTCAGTGGGTTAATGATACCACGTTGCCATGAACTGTGGTGTAGGTTGCACATGTGACTTGGATCCTATGTTGCTATGGTTGTGGCGTAGGCTGGTGGCTACAGCTCCAATTCAGCCCCTAGCCTGGGAACCTCCATGTGCCATGGGTGCGGCCATAAAAAGACAAAAAATAAAATAAAAAGGAAAGGTGGTGGGCATGGGGAAGAAGCCTACTGTGGTATCTGGCTTCCACCTTGGCTTCTTGCCAGTATTCTTTAGTGAACCATTGGTTCTTTGCTTGAGAACGTGGCTCACAGTGGTGTGGTATCAGTCCCCTCATGTTTCACAGATGGGTCATGAAAATCTGTCCTCATCTTTCCTGTCTGAGAAAAGCAGAGGAGGAGAACTGAGTTTCAGAGAACATGGTGGATGGACCTGCTCAATTCCAGTGGCCTTAGCTTAGCCTGCTCTCCATGCCCCACTCCCATGCTTATCAATTACAGGAAGTGTGGGGTGGTTCTTTCCTGGCCCCTCCCTTCCTTAGCTCCAGATTTTGTTCTTTCATTGGTTTACTATACCCTTAGGCCCAGTGAGAGGAGTCTGGGTGGAAGGGGTTAGTCTATTTACTGTGGCTCAACTGCGTTATCTAATTTAGAAAGACAAACTCAGCAAGTCATCGGAATCTTTGGATTAGACTATACCAACTGGTACCAAATTTACCTCTGGTATGGAATACACTTTATAACAAAATATTGTCACTGCCTGAATCATAAATGATTAGTTTGACTTCGTAACCTTTCTTTTTTTGTTGTTTTTTTGTGTTGTTTTTTGTCTTTTTGTTGTTGTTGTTGTTGTTGCTATTTCTTGGGCCGCTCAAGTGGCATATGGAGGTTCCCAGGCTAGGGGTTGAATCGGAGCTGTAGCCCCCGGCCTACACCAGAGCCACAGCAACTCGGGATCCGAGCCGCGTCTGCAACCTACACCACAGCTCACAGCAATGCCGGATCCTTAACCCACTGAGCAAGGGCAGGGACTGAACCCGCAACCTCATGGTTCCTAGTCGGATTCGTTAACCACTGCGCCACGACGGGAACTCCGACTTCATAACCTTTCTTCTTCCAAAACACAACAATATTTTGTGGGAAAATTTCTGATAACACACTTTCCTCCTTGAAGATTAGATAATCCCAAACAGAACTTGAAACTATGAATCATTTTATAAAACATTTCTTAGATGATTGTAGCTTAAGTAATACAAACAATATAGAGGTTTTTACTACTGTCATAGATACTCTAATTATCTTGGCTTTCCTGGCATTCCATAGGATGTCACTCCTTTGATGTATTCTGAAGGTAGGCATGATCAGATGACTCAGATTGGTTTTTTAAAAGGGGAGGAGATGCTCTGAGTCACTATACAATTTAGTATTTACCCTTTGCCTACCTTATTTATCATGGAACAAAGTCCAGATGGTGCTTCCATCAGCCTGGTTGCCTGAGCAATTGCAGTGAGCGTAAAACTACAAACTTCAGTTGGACATATAATACAAGAAAGAATGAGATTTAACAAATTTTTATTAGAGTATAGTTGACTTACAATGTTGTGTTTCAGGTGTACAGCAAAGTGAATCTGTAATACATATACATATATCCATTCCTTATCAGATTCTTTTCCCATATGGGTCACTGTAGAGTATTGGGTAGATTTCCCTGTGGTATACAGTAGGTCCTTGTTACTTACCCATTCTGTATATAGTTCTGTGTATATATCAATCCCAACCTCCTTATCCCTCCCCCAGTGTTTCCCCTTTGCTAACCATATACTTGGTTTTGAAATCTTTGAGTTACTTTCTGTTTTGTGAAAAAGTTCTTCTGTATCTTTTATTATATTCTACATATCAGTGGTCTCATGATATTTGACTTTCTCTGCCTGACTTACTTCACTTAGTATGATACTAACAAGGTCCACCCATGTTGCCACGAATGACTTTTTGTTCTTTTTTATGGCACAGTAATACTCCATTGTATGTATGTACCACATCTTTATCCATTCCTCTGTTGATGGACGTTTAGGTTGGTTCCATGTCTTGGCTATTGTATATAGTGCTGCAGTGAACACTGGGGTGCATTTTCTTTTTGAATTATGATTTTCTCTGGATATATGCCCAGGAGTGGGATTGCTGGATCATATGATAGTTCTATTTTTAGTTTTTTAAGGAATCTCCATACTGTAAGACAGAATGAGATTTTTGTTGGATGAAGCACTAAGATTTGGAAGCTCTTTGTTACTGTAGTATCATCTAGTCTCTACTGACGGATACAAACTTGATACTTCGTGGAGTTGGTATAAATCAGAAATGTTGATAAAATTTTCCAGTGAAATACATGGAGAAAAGAGAGAGAAGAAAAACTTCTTGGTTGGAACCTGGGTTGAGAGTCCAGCTTGGCCTCTCCTTCCCTTGCTGTATATTCCTGAAACACCTTCTCCCAGTCTTATCTGAAGACACTTTGAAAACCATGACTAGACTCCCAAGTGAGTATCAAGAAGTTTTCACGATAAGAGTTTTAGGCTTGCCTTTTATCCAGCAGCAATGGGAAAAATCTATTCCATAACCACTAAATAATAAGCTAAAACTAATTATAATCAGGCAAATGAAATAAAAACTGAAACAACAGGGGTACTTTCCCAGTGAATGTTACCGTAATCACATCCACATGGGTTCAGTATGAAGCCAGGGTTATGTGCTTGCATTTCCATATGCAGCAGAACTTTGAGAGCAGGACCGAATTTCAACGGGGGAACTGGAAGTTGCCATGTTGACTTGTCCTGCGCTGGGTCTGATCTCATCTTCTCCACCTTACCTAATGACTCATCTCCATGTCATTGTGACATTTTATTCAGAGTTAGAGAGGTCTCAATGCTTTCAAGCATCCTCAAATGTTAGGGTGTCCTCCTCCTTTGAGAATCGAAATGAAACCATGGATTCCAGAGGAAAGAGTCACATCTACACACTTAATATGTGCTTCACATTGCAAGAGTTGTAAGGCTTGCCTGAACGCTAGCTTAAGAAATCCTAATCAGATAGTTGTTTAAATTCACCCAGAATGAATTTGGTCTCTGGAAGATGTGTATATTTCTTTATTTGGTCAAGATGTATGTGAAGTAGGGACAATATATTTAATAATCTCATATAATAGTTAATATGCTAAGAGCAGCTCAAATGGTGGAATTCTTTAATTCCATAAATTTTGATAGAGGTAGAAAATAAAAAAAGCAGGGAATCATGTGTAATCCTACAGTGTCTGTCCTTTCATGACTGGCTTATTTCACTTGGCCTAATGTCTTCAAGGTTCATCCATGTTGTAGTATATGTTGGAATTTCCTTCCTTTTTAAGGCTGATTAATACCCACTGAGTGAGCGTATAGACCACATTTTGTTTATCCATCCATCCATCTATTGATGGACACTTCAGTTGCTTCCACCTTCTAGCTGTTGTGAGTAATGGTGCTGTGAAAGTGGGTGTCCAAATATTTAAGTCCTTGCTTTCAACTCTTAGCAATATATATCTGGAAGTGGACTCGATGAAACACGTTGTAATTCTACTTTTAAATTTTGGGGAATTGCTACACTGCTTTCCATAGCAGCTGCACCAGTTCACATTCCCACCAGCAGCGTACAAGGGCTTCTCCATGTGTCTACCCACACTTACTTTTTGTTTTTTTGATAACAGTCATCCTAATGAGTGTGAAGGGTATCTCGTCATGGTTATGATTTGCTTTTCCTTAATCCTTGGTGCAGCTGAGCATCACTTGATGTGATTATTGGTTGTTTTTATATCTTTGGGGAAATGTCTGTTCAAATTCTTTGCCCATTTTTTAAATTGGTTTTTTTTTTTGTTTTGTTTTTGTTGAGCTCTAGGTGTTCTTAATATATTCTGGATATTAACTCTTGATCAGATAGATAATTTTCAGATATTTTCTCCTAGTGGCCTTTTCACTTTGATAGTGTTCTTTGCACAGAAGTTTTCAATTTTGATATAGTCAAATTTATTTGCTGTTATTTGCCAAGAAATCATTTCTAATTCTAAAGTTACAAAGCTTTCTTCCCATGTCTTCTTCTAAGAACTTTATAGTTTGGCTCTAGTGTTTAAGTCTGATCCATTCTGAGTTAATTTTTGTATTTGATGTAAGGTAAGGGTTCAACTTCATTCTTTTGCACTTGGATGGCCAGTTTTTTCCAAAGTCTGTCCTTTCCGCATTGAATGGTCTTGGCTCACTTGAAATTCACTTGGCCATATATACAAGGGTTTATTTCTGAACTCCCTATTCTAGTCCATTAGAATGTATATGTTTTTTTATTACTTTTTTATAGGTGTATGACAATCATCACAACCAAATTTTACAGCATTTCCATCCCAAACCCTCAGTGCATTCCCCCCCCACCCCCCAACCTGTCTCCTTTGGAAACTTAAGTTTTTGAAAGTCTGTGAGTCAGTATCTGTTCTGCAAAGAAGTTCATTGCGTCCTTTTTTCAGATTCCGTATGTCAGTGAAAGCATTTGATGTTGGTGTCTCATTGTATGGCTGACTTCACTTAGCATGATAATTTCTAGGTCCATATATGTTGCTAAAAATGCTGGTATTTCATCCCTTTCAATGACTGAGTAATATTCCATTGTGTATATGGACCACCTCTTCTTGATCCACTCCTCTGTCAATGGACATTTAGGTTGTTTCCATGTCTTGGCTATTGCAAAGAGTGCTGCAATGAACATTGGAGAACATGTGTCTTTGCGAGTCATGGTTTTCTCTGGGTAGATGCCCAGGAGTGGGATTGCTGGATCAAATGGTAGTTCTATGTTTAGTTTTCTGAGGCATCTCCATACTGTTTTCCACAGTGGTTGCACCAATTTGCAATCCCACAAACAGTGTACTAGGGTTCCTTTTTCTCCACACCCTCTCCAGCACTTACTGTTTGTAGACCTTTTGATGATGGCCATTCTGGCTGGTGTCAGGTGGTACCTCATCGTGGTTTTGATTTGCATTTCTCTAATGATGAGTGATGTTGAACATCTTTTCATGTGTTTTTTGGCCATCTGTATGTCTTCTTTGGAGAACAGTCTGTTTATATCTTCTGCCCATTTTTTAATGGGGATGTGTCTTTCTTGCTTGCTTTTTTTTTTTTTTTTTTTTTGGTATTGAGCAATAGGAGGTGTTTATAAATTTTGGAGATTAATCCCATGTCAGTTGCTTCATTTGCAAAGATTTTCTCCCATTCTGTGGGTTGTCTTTTTGTTTTGTTTAGGGTTTCCTTTGCTGTGCAGAAACTTTTAAGTTTAATTAAGTCCCATTTGTTTATTTTTGTTTTTACTGTCATTACTCTAAGAGGTAGATCTGAGAAGATGTTGCTGTCGTTTATGTCGGAGAGTGTTTAGCCCGTGTTTTCCTCTAAAAGTTTTATAGTATCTGGTCTTATATCTAGGTCCTTAATCCACTCGGAGTTTATTTTTGTGTATGATGTTAGGGAGCGTTCTAATTTCATTCTTTTCCATGTGGCTGTCCAGTTTTCCCAGCACCACTTACTGAACAAGCTGTCCTTTCTCTGTTGTACATTCTTGCCTCCTTTGTCATAGATGAGTTGGCTGTAGGTGTGTGGCTTTAATTCTGGGCTTTCTACCCTGTTCCCCTAAACTTTATTTCTGTCTTTGTGCCAGTATCATACAGTTTTGATGACTATTGCTTTGTAATATAGTCTGAAGTCAGGGAGCCTGATAACTCCAGCTCCATTTTTCTTTTTTAGGATGTCTTTGGCTATTGTGGTTCCTTTGTGCTTCCAAACAAACTTTAAAATATTTTGTTCGAGTTCTGTGAAAAATGTCCTTGGTAATTTGATAGGGATTGCATTGAATCTGTAGACTGCCTTGGGTAGTATAGTCACTTTGATAATATTGACTCTTCCAGTCCATGAGCATGGTCTGTCTTTCCATCTATTTGTGTCATCTTTGATTTCTTTCATCAGTGTCTTAGAGTTTTCAGAGTACAGATCTTTGGTCTCTTTAGGTAGGTTTATTCCTAAGTATTTTATTCTTTTTGATGTGATGGTAAATGAGATTGCTCCCCTAATTTCTCTTTCTGATCTTTCATTGTTAGTATATAGAAATGCCATCAATTTCGGTGTATTAATTTTGTATCCTGCGACTTTGCCAAATTCATGGATGAGCTCTAACAGTTTTCTGGTAGAGTCTTTAGGATTCTCTAGGTATAGTGTCATGTCATCTGCAAATAGGGATAGTTTTACTTCTTCCTTTCCAATTTGGATTCCTTTTATTTCTTTTACTTCTCTGATTGCCGTGGCTATGACTTCTAAAACTATGTTGAAGAGTAGTGGTGAGAGTGGACATCCTTGCCTTGTTCCTGATCTCAGCAGGAAGTCTTTCAGCTTTTCACCATTGAGAATGATGTTCGCTGTAGGTTTATCATAAATGGCTTTTATTATGTTGAGGTAGGTTCCCTCTATTCCCACTTTCTGAAGGGTTTTTATCAGAAATGGATGTTGGATTTTGTCAAAGGCTTTTTCTGCATCTATTGAGAGGATCATATGGTTTTTATTCTTCAGTTTGTCAATGTGGTGTATCACACTGATTGATTTGTGGGTATTGAAGAACATTTGCATCCCTGGGACAAATCCCACTTGATCATGATGTACAATCCTTTTAATGTATCGTTGGATTCAGTTTGCTAGTATTTTGTTGAGGATTTTTGTATCGATGTTCATCAGTGAAATTGGCCTATAATTTTCTTTTTTTGTGGTATCTTTGTCTGGTTTTGGTATCAGGGTGATGGTGGCCTCATAGAATGAGTTTGGGGGTATCCCTTTCTCCGCAGTTTTCTGGAATAGTTTCAGAAGGATAGGTGTTAGCTTTTTTCTAAATGTTTGGTAGAATTCGCCTGTGAAGCCATCTGGTCCTGGACTTTTGTTTGTTGGAAGTTTTTTAATCACAGTTTGAACTTCAGTACTTGTGATTGGTCCATTCATCTTTTCTTTTCTTTTTTTTTTTGTCTTTTTGCCATTTCTTGGGCCGCTGCCGTGGCATATGGAGGTTCCCAGGCTAGGGGTCAAATCAGAGCTGTAGCTAGCAGCCTACACCAGAAGCACAGCAACATGGGATCTGAGCCGCGTCTGCAACCTACACCACAGCTCATGTCAATGCTGGATCCTTAAGCCAGTGAGCAAGGCCAGGGACCGAACCCGCAACCTCATGGTTCCTAGTCGGATTCATTAACCACTGTGCCACGACGGGAACTCTGCGTTCATCTTTTCTATTTCTTCTTGTTTTGGTCTTGGAAGATTGTACTTTTCTAAAAATTTGTCTTTTTCTTCTAGGTTTTCTGTTTTATTGGCGTATAGTTCCATATAGTAGTCTCTTATGACCCTTTGTATTTCATTAGTATGTATATGTTTGTCTTTATAACAGTACCACACTGTTTTGATGACTGCAGCTTTAAAAGTTTGGAAATCAGGAAGTGTGAGACTTCCAAATTTGTTCCTCTTTTGGAAGATTGTTTTGGCTATTTGGGGTCCTTGGAGATTTCATACTAATTTTAGCATGGATTTTCCTACTCCTACAAAACATGGTAGGATTTTGATAGGGATTGAATCTGTAGATGAGTTTTGATAGGAGGGACATCTTAACAACATTACATCTTCCAATCCATGAACACAGGATATCTGTGCATTTACTTGTGCGTTCTTTAACTTTGTTATTGTCCTATAGTTTTTGGTGTAAAAGTCTTTCACCTCCTTGATTAAGTTTATTTGTAAGTATTTAATTCTTTTTGCTATGGTAAATGAAATTATTTCTTCAACTTCCTTTTTGGATTGCTCATTATTAGTGTATAGATAAAGAACTGACTTTAACATGCTGAACTTGTATTGGACAACTTAGCTGAATTTATTAGCCTTAACAATTTGATAGGGGTAATGTTCAGGATTTTCCATATTTAAGATAGTGTCATCTATGAACAGAGATATTACTGTTCTTCCTTTTCATCTTGACTGTCTTTATTTTTCTTGCCTAATTGCTCTGATTAGGAGTTCCAGTACTAAGACTAGAATACAAGTGGTAAAAGTGGGCATCCTCGCCCTTATTTCTGATCTTGGAAGAAGCATTTCCCATCTTTAACCACTGTGTATAATGTTAGCTGTGAGTTTTTAGTAATGGTCTTTATTATGTTGAACATTTTCCTTCTATTCCTAGTTTTTATCACAAAAGCGTGAACTTTGTCAAATGCTATTTCTACATCAATAGAGATAATCATGTGATTTTTTTTTCTTTGATGTGGTGAATTACATTTGAGCCCATATCTTTTCAAAACAGGGGATTGAAAAATAGTTTCAAATAAAATTCACACTAAAGGAAGATTTTATGTGTTGTCTTAGTACTATCTGTGCAGATAGATGAGGCCTCTCTACTTTTCCTTTTAAGAAATCCTGTTGATTTCCTAGGCTCCTGTCTTTTGCACCTTCCTTTCCTTGTCTCTGCATGAAAATATTGTCAATTATAGAAATACTTATTTCTTGAGAAAGATTCATCCGTAGAATCATAGATGGTTAAAACTGAAAATGACCTCAGAGTTTATTTTGTAAACCTGTCACAAGGACACAAAGCTTGCTTTTTTTTTAAAAAAAAAAAAAAAACCTTCTATTGAAGTATATTTCAACAGTCTGTTTCATATTTCATTATGTGTTTAAAGCTTGGTACACAAAGCAGAGAAAAGTGAATTCATATATGGGTCTATGGGTGAGTAAGTGCAAAACTATTTCACTTCTAGTGAAAATATGTCTTGCAGGTTTTACTTTTGTGAAAGCTATTTTATTTGTATACATCAGTATGCTAATCAAAAAAAGACAATTTACTTATCTCATTGAGTCCTTAAAACAATCCAGTGAGGTAGATACTATAAATTAAATCATCTTACAGGCTGTATTCCAAAGTCCCAAGTTTCTGGGTGTAGAGAAAGCAATTCCACCAAATTCAGTGAAACTATTGAAGGAGATGAGTATTGTCAATGAAAATAGTTAACTCAAGGAGAGCTATTTGGTGTTTTATTAATCCGGGAGTTAAAGAAAATGCGTGACATGCTGATGATTTAAAGCAAATTTATTTTTTCCGTAATGACCCTAAGCTAGGGGTGAAGAATAACCTTTGTCTTGTATCAAATGCAGTTGATGCCTCTCATCAAACTCTGGGTGTCTGCCCTGCGCCCTGGCTTGAATTCCCGTACCATGCTAAGGGGTTCTTGTCTGTGAAGTCATAAGGAATTAGACTCCCTATGTTTGAACAACTTGCAATGCAGTTTAGGAATTGAGACATAAAGAGGTGAGGAAATAGAACATTTTTTCAGACAATATAGACAATCCTATAAAACTCGCCTGTGCCCACCTCGTGGGACTAATTGTTCCCTTTTTGTTACTTCCATTAGCATTTAATGGGTGCTGTTCCATGACTCCTGCTTTTATGGTTGTTCTTACATGGTTATTGCTCCCCTGTTACTTTGTAGTCCCTCCAGGGTAATAACTGCACAGCCAGCCTTGGCCTGCAGATCTGAGGGGCCTTCACTGACCAAAGGATGAGCATGTGATGAGGGTTATGGGAAATAAGAGTGTAAATACCAGGCTTCGCTCTTACCAGGTGCCGCTCTCGTTCCCTACCCACTTGGCCCCAGGTTTTCGGGGCCCATGTCTACAGCTACCCCACAGCTACACTTTGAACCTCCAAATAAATTGCTCTTGGCTGTAAGATCCGCACAGTTGAGCTTCCTTGGCTATTACCAACCCAGGTTCACTTTGCCTGCAAGCAGCAAACCGATATGCTGAGATGTCGAGCTTGGCAGCCAAGACGAGGTTTAGTTTTATTCGCAAAGCAGCCAAGCATCGGGTCTGGAGACCAAGTCTGAGATCGACCTCCTTGAAAGCGAGAGAGGCTTGGGATGTTTACAGGGTAACGAATGAAGAAGCAGGGAGGTCTGAGGGCTAGGGAGGGTGGGAAAGGACGATAAGGACATGGGTGCAGTAATGGTCATTCTGCTCAGGCATAACTAAGCCACGGGCCTCGGCGTGTTCAAAAATGGAGGTGCTTAGTGTGATGCGAGCATGGAGTTTCTGGTCCTTTCATGGCGAGGCCTGGACACTCACGCATGCCCAGTTGGAGGATCAGTGGGCCTATCCAGTCTTAAGGAGCTCAGCTCAAACTAGACGTAGCTGACCCTACGTTCCTGGAAACAACTCGGAGAAACACACTGTTCAGGCTCCATGCCGCTTGGAGGACCTGCGAGTCTTAAAATGACCTTGAGCAGCGAAGGCAGGGAAGATGGATTTGGCTCATGATTACCCACAGTTAAAAAACCAAGCACCTTGCCTGGGACTCCCCCCCACAAGTGTCTGGCCTTTTCTCTCCTTTTGTGCCTTTGCCCCATCACCATCTTCCTCTATGATGTGGGACAATAATGGGAGTCGCATCATCTAAGAGCCGATGCACATGCTCAGGGCATGGGATTTCCAGCCACTTGACCCTGAGATCACATTCTAGCTCTGCCACCTACGCTTGGATCTTGGGTTAATGACATCTCCTTCCTGACAATCCAGTTGCCCAGGATGAAGTGCACACAAGGTCTGCCTTGGGGAATTCTGGTGAGGTTCAAGGCAGAGAATATACACCAGGCACGCAGCTCAGAACTGCCCGCCCAGCTGCTCCCCTTACTCGAAGAGCAATAGTTGAGTCATTGCCATGTCTATTTGGGATTTTGGGACCATTTAAATTCTTTAGCTTCTTAGGTTCCGATGCCTGTTGCCCTCATGGCAGAGACAAAGCCTGACCTCCCTGTGTCTCCACCGGGAGTGCTGTCTGCAGTAGGTGTTCGATGCATACCCAGGAGTGATTGGGAGGCATATTCACAGCCACGGCGTGGGCTCATCTTTCTTGACTTCCTTGGTGTCGTGCTGCCCAGGGTCCGTGGTCTTACTGGCTGGTGAGAGTCACAGCCTCACTCCTGAAGGGGCTTCTCGGAGTAATAACTGGACAGATGAGGACTGAGTTGAGGGTTTCCCTTGCAAAGTGATCCTGGGGATCCCTGGCCCACTCACTACCGGATTTGAACTTGGGATTGGTGGTTGTGGGGAAGTGTAAGGAAGCAGGACTTGGCTCTAGATGGTACATTCTTAGGAAGCAAGGGTAATGCTGGGATTAGGCGCGGTGATTAAACCTCACCTAGGAGGAGGGACGATGAGAACAGGCCTAAAGGTATGATTGATAAAGAAGCCGCCATCACTTGTATCAGCTGGAAGATGGGGAGGTTTCACAATGTGCGGCTTGGGCAGTGTGGTTGTTTGGTCTGGGTTCAGATAGGACTAGAGAGGACTCTTGTTTTTGTCTTGATCCATCATGTCACAGGGTGATGTCGCTGTTCGGTGGCACCATTCATGGTCACCAGGAGAGCACCGAGGCCTGGCTGGGCGTGTCTGCCAGCTCCTGACGTCAGGGGCTCCTTTTCTTTTTCTCAACAGGAATTCAGTGTGAAATTGGCTGTAAGGCCACAGCTTTTCCTTAGATGGAAAAATTTCCCTGTAATGGTTTAGCCCTTTACAATATTTTTTTATGCCGCACCCGTGGTGTATAGACATTCCTGGGCCAGGGATTGAATTATAGCCACAAGTGCAGCAACACCAGATCCTTCAATTCATTGCACTGGGCTGGGGACTGAACCTGTGCCTCTGCAGTGACCTGAGCTGCTGCACTCAGGTTCTTAACCTACGGTGTCACAGCGGGAACTCCTAGGAAATTGGAGATGCCGTCATTATCAAGGCCTGTGTCCATTGAGTGAAAAGCCTCATGATGGAGACCATGGCACTGGAGGAGTCTTGACCCATCACACGTCAAATGATTGTGCTCTTCGCAGTGGCCTGTAACCGGTGTTGTGCTTTGCCCTGGCCAGCAGGCTTTCCTAGTACACAGCGCAGTCTCATGTCATGACTTTGGTCCCTGGCAGTCACTTTGACCGTCTTGTGTTGAAGACCCAGTCCTGTGCATTTTAAGGCCACTCACAGCTCTCCTTTCCTGAAGCCCAAGCCTAGGGTTGTGGCTCGAGCCATCTCTGCAGGCCCATACTTGGCAGACCCAGCCTTGCTGCCTATAGCCCCACAGGCATCTGGCCCTCTACAGGGCATGCCTCTTTGCCCTTTGCCCTGAATGCACCTGAAATCCCCATGCCAAAGAATTTCCAGCAGCACCCGCTCTGGGCGGGCAGGCACCTGTGGGAGCCATCCTCCACACCCAGCAGGAGCCGCCCCTTCCCCTCTATTGACCCCAATAGCCCACCTATCCTCGGGCTCCTCATTCCACTCCTGAACCCTGGAGCCAGACGGCAGGTGTAGTGGCTAAGGAAGTATTCCACCGCCGAATGGGATGCTCTTCTGCAGGTGGTAGTGAGACAGTTGGGGGAGTTCTACCCCCTGGTTTGGGAAGGAGTCAGGTCTTGGAGTTCTGCCACTGCCCAGAGAGGAGCACAGTGCAGTGTGTGTCCCTCACAGTGACATCATGACCTCTTTGATATCTTCTGAGGTGCGAGTGGCTGTGCCGACAGGCCCCCCTCTCAGCGTGTCCTCTAGGGCGAGAGGTTGGTCCAGCAGTTGGTGGGCGCCTGAGCTTAGAATATTGAAACCCGGTGCCATTTCTCTGCGGTGAGTCCTAGCTTCTCCTTTTGGGGAAGGATGCCATGTGGTATTTCATGCCAGCCATTCTGATTCCATCACTCAGCAATCGCGGAGAACAAAGTCTTCTTTAAAAAAAATTTTTTTTTTTTCTTTTTCAGTCATTTTAAGGCCACACCTGCAGCATATGGAGGTTCCCAGGCTAGGCGTCCAATCGGAGCTGTAGCTGCTGGCCCACGCCACAACCACAGCCACACCAGATCTGAGCTACATCTGCAACCTACACTGCTGCTCATGGCAATGCTGGATCCTTGACCCACTGAGCAAGGCCAGGGATCAAACCACCATCCTCATGGATGCTAGTTGGATCGTTTCTGCAGAGCCACAATGAGAACACCTAAAATTGATTTTTTTTTATTAAAGATTAGTTGATTTACAGTATTCCTTCAGTTTCTGCTGTATAGCAAAATGACTTATGTATGTATATATATATATGTGTGTGTGTGTATGAGATCGGCTATATTTCCCTGTGCTGTACAGAGGGACCTCATTGCTTATCCATTCTAAATATCATAGTTGGCATCTACTAACCCCAAACTCCCCATGCATCCCACTCCCTACCCCTACCTTGGCAAACACAAGTCTGCTCTATGTCCAAGATTTGTAGGTCTGTGCCATATTTTAGGTTATACATACAAGTGATATCATATGGTATTTGTCTTTCTCTTTCTGACTTACTTAGTATGAGAGTCTGTAGTTCCATCCATGTTGTTACAAATGTCATTATTTTGTCCTTTTTATGGCTGAATAGTATTCCATTGTATATATGTACCACATCTTCTTAATCCATTCATCTGTTGATGGATAGTTTTAATCTTAGGGGATCTGGTTACCATTGGGATGAAGCTTCTAAATTTGCCGTTTCCAAAACAGGAACCACTAGTACTTATGGCTGTTGAGCCCTTGACATGTGGCTAGTCTCCATTGGAATGTACTATGTTGGTGAAACACACACTGGATTCTGCAGACATAATAAAATCAAGAGTATAAAACATCTCATTAATAATTTCTATATTTTCTACATCTGTGATAACATTTTTTGGATAATTTTTATGCAAGTATAGTTGATAGACAATAGAATTTAAGTTACAGATATATGTATTTTGATTAACAATTGTTAAAGTTTATACTCCATTTACTGATTTTATAAAATATATTCCCCATATTGTGCAATGTATGCTTTTAGCTTATTTTTTCACATAATAGTTAGTAACCCTTACTCCCCAACCCCTGTATTTCCCTCTTCCCTCTCCCCACCAGTAACCACTAATATCATTCTCTCTGTATCTGCGAGTTGGCTTCTTTTTTGTTATATTCACTAGTTGGTTGTACTTTGTAAGATTCCATATATATATGATACAGTATTTGTCTTGGTCTGACTTAGTTTATTAAGCATAATACCCTCCAAGTCCATCCATGTTGGTGTAAATGGCAAGATTTCAGTCTTTTTATGGCTGAGTAATATTCCACTGGATATATACCACATCTTCTTTATCCATTCTTCTGTTGATGGACACTCAGGTTGCTTCCATATCTTGCCAATTATAAATAGTACTGTGAATAACCCTGGAATGTATGTATCTTTTCAAATCAGTGGGGTTTTTTTTGTATGTTTGTTTGTTTTTGTTTTGGATATATACCCAGAAGTGGAATTGCTAGGCCACATGGTAATTCTATTTTTAGTTGTTTGAGGAACCTTCCTACTGATTTCCACAATGGCTGCACCAATTGACATTCCCACCAACAGCGTAGGAGTGTTCCCTTCTTACCTCATCTTCACTGACATTTGTTACTTGTGTTCTTTTTGATGATAGCTGTCCTGACAGGTGTTGTGCTAGTGTTTTTGATATACTGGGTTAGGTAAAATTAATTTCAATAATTCCTCAAATGTTTCTTCAAGTGGCTAGTAAAATTGAACGGTACCTATGTCGTGTATGCTATATTTCTATTGGGCAGGGCTGTTCTAGACCAGGTGTCTTCAAACTACGGCCCACTGGCCCAGTTCACCTCACCACCTGTTTGTGTAAATAAAGTTTTATTGGAACACAGCCATGCTACTTCTCTATTGTATATGAACAGAGTGAAGCAGTTGAGACAGATGGCATGGCCTGCGATGCCTGAAATACTGCTGATTCAGTCCTACGTAGACAGAGTTGTTCAGCTCCGTGGCCTAGCCTATCACCTAAAAAGCATTTTCTAAACTTGTGGAATTTTCTTGAATTTTAAGTGAATATGAAGTACCTATTACAGTCTTTCATTTCACAGAAAATTGATGCATGTAGACAATAGGAAGTTGAGTAGTTAAATAGCCATAGCCCCCCACTACCCAGGTCAGTGGGGAGCAGAGGGTTTTCTGTATGACTTGGTCGTGCCAGTATCCTAATGAGCACGCATTCCCTTCTTCATTGATAAGCTGTAATCCACAGTGAAATGAACACAGGCTCACCCACGAAAGACTGTTTCTGGGGAAAATCCGGATGAGTGTTTATATAAACATCTGAGTCACCAGCGGGGCTCCCTAGCAAGGTACGTGTCTACCATGTGAGCAATAGCCAGGAGGATTACATGGAAATGCCCGTCTCAGCCTCAAATCACAGGCGCGAGGTCCACACCGCAATTAGAGTCCTGCAGAAAGCAGTGTCCTTTCCGAAAGGGAGAGCCGGTCCTTCCCCAGGCCCGTGGAACCGTATCTAACAGCATGTGGTCTCTCTGCTTGAATTCACGCAGCAGAGCCAATTGTCGCCAGCGATCACCCTTCTCATTTCCCTACCGACCTTTCATCTCTTTTCTTCTTGTCAATTTTCCTTGGGAAGCGTTACCAGTTTGGTGGGGGTGTGGATGTCACGAAAGCACGTTCTGCATCGCCCTGAAAATTACGGCCGCAAAGCCTCTTTAAATGACACTCTAATAGTATTTTCTTGGAAGTCATTATGAATTTTGGTTCCTCCTAGCCTTTGCCCCTTGAGATCACATAGCACAGCTCAGCGTTTCCGTGGCTGCGTTTTATAATGATGGTAACGTAAGAATTTACAGGGGACTTTATATGCAGAGACAAAAGCGCACCACTTTATGAAGCTATTAAACACCATGGATTTTCCCACATGAGAGATCAAGCCTATTGTATTTCCCAAGTCTCCCAGCAGTTCCTCCCCAACCCCCAGCCACCCCGCCCCAGCACAGCTCCATTGTGTGAGCCAGTATGGTTTGCTCAGCCACCGCTCAGCCCACGGGTCTTAGTGTCTTAACGGCAACCCAGCGAGATTAGCAATACAGAGCCATCAAAGATGCCTCGCCCCTCTTTCAGCAGGCTTGTTACGGCAGGACACCTGGCCTCTGTGCAGGAAAGGTGATTATATTTCCT
Organism: Sus scrofa; assembly: GCF_054392235.1. Taxonomy (NCBI): domain Eukaryota; kingdom Metazoa; phylum Chordata; class Mammalia; order Artiodactyla; family Suidae; genus Sus; species Sus scrofa. Next base: position 10,834,277 of record NC_139401.1, read on the forward strand.
TCTGAGAGTCGAAGCTTTTCAAGCGCCAACAATGCAATTTTTTTTATAGCAGAGATTAAAGTTAAAAACACGAGGAGCAGAGAGCAGTGTGCTTTTGTGTGCGAAGAGCCAGACATTTGCAGCCAGAGACGGGCACTAAGCCGCATGATCAAAAAATCTAACTTGAACCTCCCAGGGTTCTCAAATTAGATGCTTATCTTCTCTTTTTCTGCGCGAGGCTTCATTGAAAACAAAATTTCTAATGGGGAAAATATGGTTTCACGACACAAACACGTTTGCAGTGGAAATGTCAGGCTGCTGAAATCCGCGAGACATTATTTGCATAGAAAATCATCAAATAATATACCTTTCTATTCATAAGACTCTAAGATTCAGAACCATTTCCAGTTAGGGAGATCTGTGGTACTCATTAAGGCTCTCTTTGGGGGTAATTTAGTTATTAAAATCAATTGTGTTTTATGGAAATGACCAAAGCATTTCTTAGATTGGAAGGTTAGTGGGGTTTTTTTTGTTGTTTTTTTTTTTTTTTTTAAATTAAGAGTTCTCTGAATCTGGAGGTATTTACTGTGTGGTTTTAGTCACTGATATAACTCTAAAAATATGTGAAGCTGCCTCGGAGATATAAATCATTCAACCACCAAATGTCCTTGTTTCTTCTTTGATTAGAAGAACTAAGTTTCTGTCCCATAGTGGGCTGGGCAGTGGGCCCTGGTGCTGTGGGGACATGGGGACCTCCAGGAATGACAGCATGCAGTGGCTGCTCCATCACTAGCAGAAGGGGGATGTTCGTTGCGCATGGTTAAGTCGCACTTAGCTGGGAACTTCTGACCTTTGGGTGAACATGGCACCAATGACGTGAAGTTTTTGCTCCTAATGCATTGAGGTTGACAAGGCACAAGAGTCCACTGGTGACCTGGGCCGCCTCATGTGCTTTCCGTGGACTCGAGCTTCTGGGACCCGAGCCATTGCCCCATGAGCCCATGGGCAAGGCAGCCTTGTGCTGCGCTCAGGCAACAGTTAGCACAGTCTTGATGCGCATGCGTTTTCCTAGGACTCCAAGTTCACAGTCAAGTGCGAGGGGAGTGTCAAAGGTAGGGACAGCTCGGGGAGGGAGCCGCAGGAGTGCAGGGTAGACTGGCTTCCACTGACGGATGCTCACTGACAAGACTCTCTTGGGGGAGTCAAGCTGCTGTCGGAAGGACAGACCAGGTGAACGGGAAATGCAAGCTGTTTTAAGGTTCATCTCTGGAAAAAAAATAAACTTCAAAGAAAGTGGAGTAACAGAGGGGGCAGGTCTTTGCATAAAAGCTCCCAGTGTTAGGAGGTATGTCCATGGTTAAAAACTCTCTTGTTGCTTCTTAGCTGCCGCCCACAAATGGGGTAAAGCTTTTAACAGATTTTTATTTCATTGTAGAAGCACGGAGAGGAAAAGAACAAAAAGCACTGGGTGCCCTGAATTAAATGCGTAGAGAATTTGGTGCTCAGAAACAACATCCAAGTGGCAGCTCTCCTGGGCTTGGGGAAATTTCTAGAACCCAGGTGCCCAGGGCCCTGATACTAGTTTTCTTTTGGCTGCTCAGACCTCCCTGCCTGCACCTGCCTCCAGCTGCTCAGGCTCCTGAAGCCCTGGCTCCCAGCCCTCGCCGCCACCCCGCAGCTGTCCAGGTATCTGGTCACTGTTGGTTGAGAGACTCCGACTTCCCTCTGCTCACTCAATTACTTACAGGCTTGGGAATGTGGGGAGGTGGATTCAAGGAGAAAGGAGGAGAAAATAATTTGTAATTTCAAAGAGACGCTGAGATATCTCTACACTGTGAATATAAGAATACGGCACAATTTATGAGGTGCTGGAAAATATACTACATTACACAGTCCAATTTAATGCAATCCATGGCGCTCCAAATGCCCTTTCAAGCGTTTGAAGCCAACATTTACAAATATAACTTTAAATCGAGGATAACTAAATGGGTGTTATTATTCTGTTCGGAGCCTGCTAACGAATTCTCAAGAATGGAGCATGAATTGGTTGTCAAGGTAATGTCTGGGAAGGTGGCAGAAACTGTCACTAAGCCAAGTGGAAAAATTAAGCCCTCTCTCCGTCATATTCCAGGAATTCTCAAGCAGAAAGCACCTCCTGGACACCTCTCGGAGCGCTTTTGTCTCTTCCCTTTCATCTCTCAACCCTCTTTGCCATCTCCCCATAGATGACCAACCAAAATAGAATATTCCCCCAAGAAAACTCCTTTTAAAGATGTTGAGTTCAGGGTCAGTATTTTCTCTGCTTTTTTTCCGTCTACAGGACTTTCTTTGAGTTTATACCCTCTGGGCTGATTCAAATTAGAAGAGTATTTTGGATTCTTGACGGAGGACACATGGTAGAGTAACTTAAATTGGAAATGCATGTTTCACGATAAGACATTTCCACTGTTGCTGGGCATTTCCAATAGTGAAGCACCTCTGTGACATGAACTAATTCACAGACCCTCTGGGGACTCGGCAGAGAAACTGAGGCCATGAAAGTGATTACAGGGCCATTAAGCGTAAATGGTGGAAAAGAAATTACGTTTGAATTTTTTTCATGTTCTGCTTTCCTATAAATTACATAAGACAATGGAAAGAAAAGACCATCTGGGTTTGAATTTCATAAAATGAGACGCACATCTGCTTTGGTATGTCATATAAATAGTCCCTCATTAGAGAGGCCAGTCTATGAAACACTTTTGGTCAAAAATGCATTAAGAGAAAAAGGGGGAGAGGGGCCTTTTCGTGGAGGCTGATTATTTTTAAATCCTCAATTCTAAATATTAACTAGCAAACGCCTCCAAGGATTGTATGGGACTTCATTTTTAGGAATTAAAATATCTTATTCTCTGTCTGCTTTGGCCAAGTCGTGTACATTGCCTTTGGATTTGGTAAATGGGAGATGGGGTGCTTTTTTCATCCAAAATGCCTTCAGCTCAGCTTTTAAAAATGGCTAAGGATGGCAAAATATATGTTTGTAGATAAATCTTTTGGCCTCAGCAATTTGAGATGAATGTTTCTAGCCCTATTAAACTATTTAGCTTGCCAACAATCTCTTTTACCACTTCCTTTTCTAACCTTCCATCTCTTGGCTCCATCCACTTGATATTGGTTCAACCTCGAACTTCACGGGATAGCAAGATGGCACAGCAGATCTAGACTTTTGCATCTTCTTAGCTTCAAGCCCATGGAGTTGAGAGGTGCCTTTTTGGAATCTTACATTGACGCTGAATGGGTGATGTGCCTATACTGAAATTAATCAGTAATCACCAAGCCTGGGAAATGTAGTATTCTGATTGGCTAAGGCCTAATCACATGCCCTACGCCTACCAAAAACCTAAAGGCCAAGAATAAGGAGGGATGATCTCTGTAGTGGGCAGTTTCTAAGATGGCTCCCAGCTACTCCGCCTCCTGGTATTTATGCCTTTGTGTATTCCTGTTCCCTTGGGTCAAGGCTAGGCTACTTGCTTGCTTCTAACCAACAGAGTATAGCGAAGGAGATGGGATGTCACTTCTCTGGTTAGGTTACATGAGATGGTGACTTCTTTCTTGCTCTCAGACTTTCTCTTGCCTTCTGAGCTTGCACACTTGGATGAAGCAAGCTGCCATGTTGGAGTTGCCTATATGGCCACCAACTTTGGGCAACTCCAGCCAGTAGCCATTGAGTAATAGAGGCTGTTAGTCGAACCACCCTCTAGGAAGTGAATCCTGCCTTCAACCATGTGAACAGGGAAGCAGATCCTTCCCCAGTCAAGCCTTCATATGATACCCCAGCCTTGGCCAGCCATTCAGTTGCAGACTTAGGACAGACCAAGAAGCAGAGGACCTAGCTAAGCTGTCTCAAAGAAACTGTAATAATCAGTGTATTTTATGTTGCCAAGTTTGTGGTGATTTGTAATGCAGCAATAGACAACCAATACATTGCCCCAGAGGGAAGTGGGGATACAGAGACTGGAGTAGGGTAGTGTGTTAAAATATACCCGAGATTTGTTTCAATCAGGTGTGGTGAGCTACACAGCCACAGAAATGATTGTCAAAAAGGAGAAAGTTTAAACTCCCACATCTCTAGAAATAGGAATCATGACACCCCACACAGGGCCACACCAGGAAGGACCAGAGCTGGTCAAGGGGTGGAGGACTGAGGGAAAAGCACAGGCAAAAGCCTTTATGGTAGTTTTCAAAGCAAGGAAGGGGCAAGGCAGAATGAACAGACTTGAGTTGGGCTAGTTGGAACAATTTCAGTGAGTTTCAGGGTAGAGGGAAAGCTCCTATTTGCCTGCTAGCTGGCCCTGGAATAATAATAGTGCAAGGGGGTTGTATTAGTCCATTCTGGCTGCTGTAATGGGATGACATAGACTGTGTGGCTTATAAATAACAGGCATTTACCTCTCACAGTTCTGGAAGCTACAAGTCTGAGATCAGAGTTGCCAGTACCGTCCGATTCTGGCCAGGGCCCTCTTCTGGATTGTACACTCAAATGGTGGAAGGGACTGAACAACTCGCTGGAGGCTCTTGTATAAGGACACTAATCCATTCCAGGAGGGCCCCACCCTCATAAACTTAGCACCTTCCAAGGGCCCCACCTCCTTCGAGCATGTTGGGGGTTGGGATTTCAACATAGACATTTGGGGGGTGCACAAACACTCAGATCATGACAAGGACAGGGGCTCAATCTGAGAGAGCTGTCTCAAGGAGGTAGGTGCCAGCTATGAGTTGTAGATTGGCTAGCTTGCTCTCTCTAGGGATTAGCTTTGGGAGGGTGCATCTTGCCAGGATCAGCAACCCCTAAATGTCAAAGCATCATGGTATATAGAAAATAAGCACATAATTCATACAAGTAGGTCAAGTTTGGGCAACAGAGCAGAAGCTGCCCACAGCAGCACTTACAGGCATGATGAGTTCATTCATCTTCTCAACAGTCCTATAAAGTGGGTAGAAAGCACTTTCCCCATATTTTTGTAAGGCGAGAAGACCGAAGCACAGAGACATTAAATAACTTGCTCAAAATGACACAGCGAGGCAAAACAGCAAGGTGGAAACGAGATTGGGTAGGATAGAATATGCCAGAGTCCATTTTAATCTTTAGTTGTGTGAAATAGGATGGTCCCTCTTCTCTATGTACTTTTTAATACTCAGGAAATTGCAGATTTTAAAGATTTTAGGTGCCACACTGAACAGGAACCTTCTCTGTGCAAAGTACTAATCCATACCAAGCAGGCACACAAGGAATCTTAAGAATCCATGAAAACTGGTTGATCCAATACTGGTGAGTCAATGTCCCCTGTTGTCAGTCCCGCCTTGTCTCCCCAGCCTGCCCCCAGGGTTGCCACTGTATGTTCCTTCCTCAGCAGTTTCTGGGCCAGTCCTAACTGGCGCTGAGAATGTCTGTCTTACCCATCTCAAGTCCATGGCTGATCTAGAACGGGTTTTGCTTTCCTTGCCCCGGGTTCTGCATTATCAGGGCTGAGCCATTGACACATCGTGACTCCTCTGTCCTGGCTGTGGGACCGCAGCCCTCTTGCCTGGCAGGTGCTTGGTTTCGCTGCTAAGAACGACAGGTTCCTGAGTATGGGCTCTAACACGTGGTACTTCTGCAAAGACTGAGAACTTCCCCCTTCAGAGATGCAATCATGCAGTCCAAGCACAGGACAGGGTCTGCCCCAGATGCCTTGTAAGGGCTCCTCCTGTCTTGAAAAGCCATGGCTCTCTGCTTGCTTTGCTCAGTTTTGTATCATGGTTGTTCATTGTTATTTTATCTCTCTTATCTCGTTTTTGAGATTGATGACTTTACGTATCTTAATAGTTTTAATTTTTTTTTTTTTTAAATCTGCAACGCTTGTAGTTTTGAGAGTTGTTACTTTAGAGATGGTCAGGACTTTAGGAAAAACAGCATTCCAAAGGTAAGTAATCTCAGCAGTAAAAATAGCCTTTTATTTCTAGAAAAAACGTTCCCTTTTATATTGCTCTTTTCTGTGTATCCCACATGATGAACTCAGTGAGCATAGAATCCCAATGCCTGTGTTGTGTCTAACGATGCTAGTATTTGTGTTACAGTTAAAAACAAACCATCTCACAAAAAAAGGCAAAGGTGTCCATTAACATTGCCAGTTATTTCCAGCACCTTCTGGAGATCCTGGTCAAGATTAGACTCATATTGCTTATTATTATTATTTTTTTAGTTTTGTCGTTTTAGAGCCGCACCCATGGCATATGGAGGTTCCCAGGCTAGGGGTCCAATCAGAGCTGGAGCCACCAGCCTACGCCACAGCCACAGCAATGAGGGATCAAAGCCACATCTGTGACCTACTCCACAGCTCACAGCAATGCCGTATCCTTAACTCAATGAGCAAGGCCAGGGATTGAACCCACATCCTCGTATGTTAGTCAGGTATGTTAATGGCTGGGCCAAACTGGGAACTCCTGCTTAGTTTTATTTTTAATATAATGACTGAAAGTGTTCACACTGCTTAACGGACTGGAATGACCCCAGATATTATTACTTAACACAGAGCAGGAGTTGGCAAACTACAGCCTTTAGGCCAAATCCGGCCCTCTGCATGTATTTGTGAATAAAGTTTTATTGGAACACTCTTCCATGTTCATCTCTTTACACACTGCCTGTGGCTACTTTTGCATTACAATGGCAGCCCTGAGTAATTAGGACAAAGACTGGCAAAGCCGAAAAAATTTCTCTTTGTCACGGGACAGAAAATGTTTGCTGATGCCACACCTTAACTTAAAGCACAGGTAATAAAGTCTCAGCTTTTATTTTGAACTTTATTTCATTTCATTTGACTTTATTTTATGGTGCTCATTTCCTTTGGAGCAATGAGCAATTGGCGGTTTTTCAGTCCATTTATATGATACCTTCCACTCAAGAATTTTAAGTCTGTTTGCTTATAGATTTGCACATCTGGTACAAGGCTCATGCTCTTTCCAGACTCAGAGAGGTTAATTTACCTTCATAAAGTCGCACATACAGATGGTAGTGGGAGCCCAGAAGAGAGCTCAGGTTTACAACTCAAAGCCAGGCCCTCTGTAATGGCCATTTGTGTTTGAAGTTGTGATTCCTACATTGCACCGAAACCGGTGTGGAAGGAAACTATTGAGTCAACTAACTGGTTTTCTGTCTACCATTTAACTTGAATAATACAACTTGCACAATCTGCATCAATGCCAGTAGCCATAACTCCAGACAAACGCATCTTTGAAAAAGCAAGACAAATGCCATCTAGTCCATGATGCCTTTTTTAAGTGGCTGAGTTAGAAAAACACTTCCACTTTGTAACCCCAGTGTGTCTCCCCTAGACCCCAGTCCTGGACCTCATGTTAGCACAGCCTGTCTCTGTGTCTCTTCCTCTTAAGCCCCAGATGCTTTAGGGCTAAGTGGATGTGGTGCCCCCTTCTGGACCACACGCCCTGTACCCAGGTCCTGGGAATTCTGTGCCCCAGTGCCCAAGGCTGTTTCTCAGCCTGCCTGGGTTCTTCCCAATGTCCCTCATGTTACCTGAGGGGAGACCGTGCTGCTGGGCACATCCCCAGGCCCGACAGCTGGCCAAGGAGACGGCTGTTTGCAGAATGTCCAGATGGCCCTTGGATGTTCACGCTGGGGTGTGTACTGTTATGTGTCCAAGGCCCTTGGTGATTTGAACCTCACTGAGCTTGTGACTATGGTGACATCCAAGCCTGGTTATTCGGTGGAATTTTACTCTAGGAACCCAGACACCATGCTGTGAGGAAGCTCAAGCAGTTACAGAGAGAGTCCATACTTAGGAGTTCGGTCCTAACCAGAATCAATGGCCAGATGTGTGAATGAGTGAGCCTCTAGATGACACTAGCCCCTGCTGTTGGGTTGCCATCTGAGACCCTAGACATGGTAGAACAGGGACAAGCCATTCCTCTCTGCCCTTAACCAATTCCTGGCCCACAGACTTGGGAACATAATAAAATGGTTACTTTATGGTACTAGACTGGGGATGGCTTGTGGTACAGCAGCAGTAGCAGGGACACCGACTTGCCATTTGGTTGGAATTTAGTGACACGACATGGCAATTTACTGTCGTTCTTCCAGTCCTCAAATGTGTGGGTACCAGCGATGCGGAATCCCAGGACAGGTGGCTTTTGCATTCCAGAAGTTGACAGCAGAGAGAGACTGCTTGGAAACTGGTTAGTTCAAGGGTGGGTCTTAGGTAACGATGAGTTTGCAGGGCACGGGAAAGAGTTTAAAAGAGAGGATCCACTTTTTGCCACCCTGGTGTTTAGAGAAACTCTGAAGAACCTGTCCTGATAAAAAGTACGGACTGTATATGAGGTGAGAGGTCTCAAATGTGCTCCATTTAAAATAATGATTAGTGGCTTGCAAGGGTTTCTTTCCCACTGAGTGGTTGATCGTTTCATTGCATTTGCTATGTCCCAGTGGTATAAAGTTACTTTTATATGAAGTACTAAAATAGCTTTTCAAAAATAAGACAGGAAGTTTCATGCTCTAATGAACTAATATAGTAAAATGTCAATATCATTAACTGGAAAAAAGAGCAGACAAATGTTTGAGTTAAACTTTGCTATGAAAGTTCTTTTCTTTGGAAAAGTTCTTAAAATGAATAATGCTTCATTTGACATTCTCAGGAATTTACAGCCATTGCCATTAACACAGCAAAGAAGTATGACAAATAATGGAACACTGTAGATGAAGAGTCCATGAATTTGATGTCCAAATGGTTTACTCTTAAGTTTGGGACACAGGAACAGAAGACAATGATTATAGCAAGTCTTCACAAATTTTTTTTTTTTTGTCATTTTAAGGCCACACCCGCAGCATATGGAGGTTCCCAGGCTAGGGGTCGAATCGGAGCTATAGCCACCGGCCTACGCCAGAGCCACAGCAACGTGGGATCTGAGCCGCATCTGCGACCTACACCCCAGCTCATGGCAACGCTGGATCCTTAACCCACTGAGCAAGGGCAGGGACCGAACCCGCAACCTCATGGTTCCTAGTCGGATTTGTTAACCACTGCGCCACGACGGGAACTCCACAAATTTTTTAATCGATATAAATTTAACAGTGAATTCAAAGAGAGGGAAGAATGTGAATTGGTAGGGGCCATGCTGAAGTTCCTGGGCCAGGGCTCGAACTCGTCAGATCCTTAACTCTCTGAGCCACAAAAGAACGCCTACAGTTTCTTAAATTTTAAAATGTATTTGCTCTTAGGGTTCTGAAAGTCACGCTCAAGAAACTGGAGACAAGTATTTCCAAGGCCCAGTCAGAAGTGATTTTGAAGGGTGTTTTCCAGAATCTTCCTGAAGGCAGTTCTTGACCTCATCCTTGTCCCAGCTCAGCCCTCATAGAAGTTAAGGAAGTCCCTGCTCCCATTTTGTTTGGGCCTCAGAAGCAGGCAAACACTTTGTTCCAAAACATCCAGCCTCTTCTAAAATATTCTTCTCCAGGAATTCCCTGGTGGCTCAGTGGGTTAAGGATCTGAGGTTATCAGGGCTGTAGCTTGGGTCACCACTGTGTCTTGGATTTGATCCCTGGTCCTGGAACTGGTACATGCTGGGGGTGCAGCCAAGAGAACAAAACAAAAACACAAAATACCCTTCTCCAAATACAATGCCTAGGTGTTATCTGACAAGCACCTGCCTGCCAGGATTTCTGGGGCAAAAAAGCAGACTAGTTTGACTTTGGAGCGTGAATGCCCACAAAGATAAAGGAACAGTGCCACCCAGCTGTGTATCCCCACGGCTTTCAAATCTGCTCTGTGGGACACGTTCAGTGCCCACTGGAGAGAGGCGAGGGGGGCTGTGGCAGATGGCATGCTCCATGGCTCATCTAAACTTTAATCAGATGCTCTGGGTTTATCTGTTTGACGGAGCATCCTTCCTTTTGAGGTTTTGTCTGAGAACTTTTATAAGGTAGCACAGCGCTTAACCATTGACATTCACCTCACTTGGTCCTCAAAAATACTGGTCTTACAGAATGGCTTCTGGGCATCTCTAAATAATTGACAGAAAGCTCATTTCAGCTTTCTATCTCCCACTCATGGTTTAGCCTAGTTAGACCTTTTTTTTTCTCTCTTTTTTTCAACACCAAGAACGAAAATAACCCAAAGAGGTCCATGGTTGTTGAAATCATGAATAAAATAAAGGTGCCAGATGCTCCCGCTCTCCTGCTCTTGGCTCCAAAGAAGAGGATTTAAACATGCATGTTATTAAGTTACTCAAAATGACGTCATTGTTGAATTGTGGAAAACACGTAGATGTCCCAACTTAATGACACATGTTGACCATGACACGGTTCGTTAGACTTGGAGCTTTGCTATTTTTGCTTGTTTTATGAATTCGTTTGGGGAAGGGAGAGGGGAGAAGCATTGAGATGATCCCGTCGAACTCGAGTTTTGACCAAAGGTCTTGTTGATCTGAACAGGAAACTTGTCTGCTATGGTCGTCCCATCCTTTTACGGGGACCCTGTCCTTTTATAGGGCTCCCTGCCCTTAATGTCTCTTCAAGCTCGCTCTGTGCTGATGGTTCTACAAGGCAATCGCTTTGTCATAAAGGAGGAGAGAGGGACTTATATTTCATGATTACAATTGCTTTGTGTTACACAGTGTGGCGGGCTGTCTCTAATATTCCCCCCCCCCCATGGACACTCTTTGTCTCCTGTTCAGGTCCCATATAATTCTTAGCTCTTGAGTGTGGGCTGCCCTAGTGACGGGCTTATAACCAATAAAATATGGTGGCAAAGGTGATCGAAGTCCTTCTCTGAGATGGCATCGTGCCACTTGCTAGCCAGAGAGGGGTGGCCAGTAAGTGTTTGTATGGCCCATCACATTACCCCAGGGTATCTTACTTCATAAGGGGTTCAGATTTGTATTAAGGTAGATGAACTGCTATGAACAAAAGGTGCCAAAATCTATATTGGTTATAGTGCAACAGATGTCCATTTCTTCTTCTTTTTTAAACTGTAACCAGTTTAACCTCTCCTACTCCGTGTTAAATAGCCACTTTGATTGCCCTTGTAATGCCTAGCACTATCTGGAGTTACTTGCCCGTGGACTTGGTTGGCTATTGATCATCCGTCCTAGGTATGGAGACTGCACAGGTACGAAGTCTTTGTTTACCTGTGCAGACTCAAGTACAGCCTGGGAAATAGCCAACACAGTGCTCCGTAGATACTGGGGAAATAAATAGATGAAGAATTTGTTGTAAGGCGGACTCCCTGAAGTCACAGATGCAGATCCAGGGCGCACTAAGGTGTGAGTAGCAAGTGTATTGAGTGCGTTGGGAATTACTTGCCCATCAAGACCACTAACGATGGGGGAGAGGTGATTGCCCATCAGGATCCTGGAGTATCCTATGGGGGTGCAGGTGGGGGTAGCAGTTGAAGCAGTTAAACCCAACAGATTGTGAGTTGGTAATTATTGCTTAGGAAAAGCACAGTGTTGCGTCTCTAGATACACAGATCAGAATGAGCAAACGTTCTTCTATAAAAAGCTAGATGATAATCATTTGGGGACTTGTGAACCATATGGTGTCTGTCGAAAGTGCTCCACTCAGAAGTTGCCCTGTGGCACAGCGGGTTAAGGATCCGGCATTGCCACCACTGTGGCACAGTTCACAACTGCAGTGTGGGTTCGATCCTTGGCCCGGGAACTTCGACATGCTGCAGGTGTGGCCAAAAAAGAATTAAAAAAAAAAAAGCTGCTCTACTTTGCATTGTAGCCTGAGGGTAGCCTCAGACAACAGGTAAGCAAATGGGTGCTACTATGTAGCAATAAAGCTTTCTTTATAGACACTGAAATTTAAATTTCGTGTCATTTTCACGTGTCACCAAATACTACTCTTTAAATTTTCCCCAACCGTTTAACAGTGTAAAAATCATTCTGAGAGCGTGGATCGTAGAAATACAGGCACTGAGCTGGATGTGGCTTGTGGGCTGTAGTTCGCTGACCCCTAACCTGGATGATCAGGCAGCTCAGCTTTGAATGTATTGGGATATTTTTTTCCAGCTCTCTTGGCTACTTTATAAGTAATGTTTCTTAAAACATTTTCATGTAATCCTAGGAGTTGAGTCTCTAGGGGTGCTCTGGGTTGGGGGGCAGGGGTAGGGCCTAGAACACGTCTCCCAGGCCTAAATGGTTAACATTTATATTGCAACATAAATTATTCCTTGCTCCAGATTGCTTGTGCGATCCATGTAGAATGATTAATGTCAAGATGATAAAATGATGCAGTCTCTTGAATTTGATTCCAGCTGTTCCCGCCTTTGATATGATTTGTGAATGACATTTGTATTTTTCACTGGTGATTAGTTAATGCGGGGAAGGACGGCCAGATGATAGCTGTCTAGAATTCTAAAGCCAAAGATTTACTTGGCTGGAAAACTGCTCAGTAGAATATCGTTACAACGTTTACCCCAAATTCGTTGAGTGTTTGTCGTTTAGAAGGTGGTTACCATCGGGGAAGCAATCTATGGCCTGAAGAATGTCTGAGACCCCTTGATTATGCCATGATTGCGGAGCAAGGGTAACCCAGCAAAGGCTTCCATCCACGTGATGCATTATTCTTGTTTCAATCTCAAGGAAACTCTTAAAGAAATGACTCCACTTTTTCTGAGAGCCCTTGGCTGACTTGTTCAGAGAGGGGGTCTCAACTGTGCATCTCAGTGTAGGGAGTTCCCCTGTGGCGCAGCAGGTTAAGGATCTGGCATTGTGGCTGCTGTGGTCTGGGTTCAATCTCTGGCCCGGGAACTTCCACCTGTTGTGGATGTGGCAAAAGAAAAGTTACTGGCTTTAGCCCACGGGGATAGTGGTGATCCTTTATAGAGCCACATACAGAGTGCCAGGCATAAGACCATTGGACATTCATTTTGTCTTTGCCCCCGTGCTTTTAAACATGATGCTATGCTGTCAAAATAGCCATCCACCCACCAAGCCATCGGAAAGGCCACCCATTTGATCTCTGGTTCTCTCTGCTATTTTGTTGTTGTTGTTGTTGCTCTCCACAGAAGCTTTGTTCATAACCCTGCCAAAACTCGGAAATAGCCAAGAGGTCCTTCAGTAGGTAAATGGATAAATGAGCTAAGGTACATGCAGACAATGGAATATTACTCACCACTAAAAAGAGAGGCGCTACTGTGGCATGAGCAGGCATGTAGAAAACTTAAGTTGAGACTACTCTGTGAAAGAAGCATCTGAAAATGCTACGTTCTGTGTTATTCCAACCATGTGACATTTTGGAAAAGGCAAAATTAGGGACACAGTAAAAAAAAAAAAATTCAGTGGAGAAGAGAAATGAACAGGCAGAGTGGAGAGGATTTTTAGGGAAGTAAAATTACTCTGATGCTTTTAGTCTTTCCCATCATTCAAAATGTATCTTAGGACTTAATTTCTCAGTGGTACCTTATGCGTCATCCAGTCCACCATGGTCCCTAGTGTTTTTTTTTTTTTTGAATCAGTGAATTTTGTTATAGTTGTACAACCATCATCATAAAACATTTTGATCCGATAAAACATTTTGATTTTGATTTTAAAACAACCCCCCAATCCACCCCTCCCTCAAGGATGGGATGAGTTTGACTCAGAGTTCCTCAGCCTCAGTACCATTGACATCTGGGGCTGGATCATTCTTTGTTGCCATGGGGTCTGTTCTGTCCATTGTAGGATGTTGGGCAGCATCTCTGATTTCTCTTGATGAGATGCCAGTATCACCCCTTCCCCAAGCTGTAACAAATATCTCCAGACACTGCCAATGTCCTTTAGGGGATAAAATCACCCCAAAATGAGAACCACTGGTTTAACTCAGTCTCCTCAGTGTAACATCGAGCGTATAAAAATGTCTTTGGGGCTAAGCATGTATTTGCACTGCCTGTGTGATACCGCCTTCTGATGGGTTTCTCTTTACTTCAGGAATTGAAATGGGAGCTGTGGCTAATTTATCATGAATTGTGTTTCATGGAAAATAGAGTTCATTAGGATGTCGGGCAACAGTGACTGCATTCTGATCTCTGGGTCCAAATTCGTATGAAGAAGGTATTAACCTTTTCAAGAGAAAAGAGCAGATAATAAGGGAGTGTCTCTCTCGCTCCTCTTCCCCTCTTCCCACTTCTTCATAACCTTGAGCTTGAGGTCAATGAACCCGTGTCGTCTTCTGTTCGTGGCATCATGGGCATATTTTTGGTTTTCCTTTGTGCTAGTCTTTATTTTCCTAATGCCCTGCAATAAACATTTTTAAAAATCAGATCAAAATTCCGCTTAGAAATGAAGTCACTAATCCACACTTAGATTTCTAGCTGACGTTAACGATTTCTTTGGACGACATGAGACGTAGCTTTCTGATCCGAATACTAATGCCTTTATATGTGCGGCGATGACATTGCGTGGGGAGAGCTTGATGGGCGGATATAGGAAAATAATATCTATTACTTAATCATGAAAACACAATTAGAGCAACGTCTTGAAAATGTGAAATGCCAGGGACCTGGAAAAGTCAACATCCCACCACCAGTTTCGAGTTATTTAATATTTTCATTAAAGAACAATGGAGGACAGAAACAGCAGTTGCTTTGAATTACATGCTATTTGGATCAGCAACAGTGGATTAACAAGGTCTTACTACGTTTCAGATGTTTGTCAATGATTGATCGTCGGCATTCATATCTACATATGCTTACCAGGCTTTGGGGGCACAAGGTCTTTGAGACAGAGGTTATGTCTTTTATTGATTCTGCACAAGGCCAGACCACACTGCGAGCCCTAATGTGTTGGCAAAGTGTGTTGACCATTGATAACAGAGTGCGGACTCTTGAGCTCACAACCTCAAGGCCAAGGTGGAAACAGCCTGGGAACAATGCCTGCAAAGGCTTTTTATGACTAAAAAGCCCCAAGCAAGCATAAAGCTTTCTCAATCACAAAGGCACTTGGCTCCAGCCTGTCATTAAAATGTGGGCATGGTCCCAGCCCCTGGTCCGGAAGGCAGCCGCCTTCCAGGCCTAGGAGAAGGCTGCCCCGAGCAGAGCAGGAAGCCCTGGCCGCGGGCCCCCTGGAAGCCGAGAAGCCTCCTGAGTGGCCCGGATGCCAGCTCCCGCCTAGAGAAGTTGGAGCAGTGATGGCTTTCAGGCTGGGGCCTGCAGGAGCCGCATGCCCCAAATCCCAGCCAAAGAACATAATCTTGAAGTGGAAAAACAAAGGAAGTTCATACACACCAAACCCACCAATTGCCTTGTTGGAAAGGAAGCGGTTGGGAGATGGTTGTGGATGAGCAGTACAAAGGCCACACTGCTTTGTTCCTTCTTAAGGCAGAAGCTTGAGGAAACTCAGCGCCGAGTTAACAAGGTCTCGAAGTTGTATCTGCCTGTCCCTCTGATTGGCAGCACCCTCCGTGGGGCCCCCTACACCGTCATGACAGATTTCCTTGGGGTCTTCATTTTGGTTGAGCTTCTGGTTCTTTGACCATTGAAAGCCATTGGATTTCTTAACCAGAATGGCATCGTTAAGGCTCTTATTGCACAAGGGAGGAAACGTTCTCGAGTCATTTGCATTCAGATGAAACGGGGGTAAACCAGGCTTGAAATAGAAGGAAAGAATTAAAATGGTAACGATTCCCAGGTATGTTTTTCTCCCGTAGGAAACAGTGGTTTAAAGTTTATGGAGCAGGTTAATGAGTTGGAGAACCTTGCCTTTTGGCCCATGTCCTAAAATAAGACTTTTAAACACACTTCAACAATACACAACACTTCTCATTAATGGTGAATAAAGCATTAGGTCTTGAATCGGGATGTAAATGCAGAATGATTCATATAATAATACGTAGCAGAAATGAGGCTTTTCAGAAATGAAAATTTTCATTGATTACGTGACTCCCAGAACCATATGGACACTTGCTTTGCTCTTTTACGTTCTTTGCCATTTTTCAAAATAGTCTTCAGTGAGTATCTATTACAAGGCTAGAGAAAACAGACTAAATTCGAGAGTCAAAAACTTGATGTGATTCAGAGAGAACCTTTTAAAAGTGGAGTTTCCTTCAAATGTCTGTTGAAAAGGAAAAAAAATTGTTTTTGGCTTTGCTCGAAGGTGGTAGGATGGGTTGGGGGACTTGTCTTTTCTGCCTGTCCTTCTAGTCTAGTTCCATTTCTCTTTTATGGCTCCAAAGCAGAAACTTTTGTTCCTTTTCCCTAACACTAAGTTAATGGGAATTTACTGAGCATCTCTGGGCTCATCATCGTTGCTTATTTTCTCTTGCAGTCACATTGTATTCCACTGTGTCTCCTGTATCCCCTAAACCAGCACATCACTTCTTCTTGTTCTGCATGAGATGCTGGATCCTGGAAGCATGGCTGATCTCTGGGTTACATAATGACAGATGCATGAGTGAGGCTAATCATCACTTGGATCAATTCGTTAGCGCTCGCAACAAATCCGAGTTATGTATGACCTGAATCTAACTTTGATGTCCTTTCCTCTTTTTCTTTCACTGTCATGTCCCTTTTCTCCTCCTTTCTCCTCCCGACCCCCCTCCTTTCTTCCTTCTTTCTCCCTCCTTTCTTCCCTCCCTCAACCTCTCCTTTCTTTGCTCCTTCCTTCCTTTTTATTGAGTTTTTGGTACATATCCTAAACTGTGCGACATAGCAGAGATACTAAAAAGTTATACTGAAGCACAACCCCTCCCCTTCGAGGAGCTTACATTTCAACAGGGGGGAAAACAATCCCTCACGGGACACCAGAAATTGGTGGATTCTTCTGAGCCGTGGAAGGAAGGCAGGAAAGAGAAGATAGGCTAGCTCTCCTCTGGAGCAAGCATATTCTTTCAGAAAGCAGTCTCTCCATATCACTCTATGCAGACGATGTCTCCAGTTGGTAGCAACAAAACAAACAAAACCCCCACCTATTCGCTCAAGTTAGCCTCAGGAAGAGAAGCTTCATTTCCTGACAGCAGAGCGATAGTGTGGTAGACGTGACATTGACCCAAAGCAGTGTCTTGCCTCGAGGTCTAGTTTGGAAGGTGAAGGTGCCACTATTTCCTGTGCTGAAAGAAAGTCTAGCAAGAATCTATTTTTGCAGTGTAAAGCCATACGTTAAGAGCTTAAGTAAACTCCTTTTAAATGTTTTTAAAAACACAAATTGTAATCTTTTTTGCAATGGCAGTAATTTAAAAGCGATGATCAGCAAATATACCGAAATTTCCTCTGCTTGAATTCCAAGTATATCTAGACTCAGATCTTTAGGTACTTGTTTTTTTTTTAATTTTTTTACTTGATACATATTTTTGGCCACACCTGTGACATATGAAAGTTCCCGGGCCAAGGATCAAATCTGAGTTGCAGCTGAGACGTGAGCTGCTGCAGAGACGAGGCTGGGTCCTTAACCCACTGCCCCATAGTGGGAACTTCTATTTGCTTTTGAAAACTGAAGTACAGTTGATGTACAGCATTGTATAAGTTACAGATAAATAGTAGAGTTGGTTAACAGTTGTTAAAGGTTCTACTCCATTTACAGTTAGGAAATGTTGGCGGTATCCCCGTGTCGTTCACCATATCCTTGTAGCTTATTTTTTACGTAACAGGTTGTACCTCTTACTCCCCCACCTCTTTATTGCCCCCTTCCCTCTCCCCACTGGTAACCGCTAGTTACCCTCTCTGTGAGTTGGCTTCTTTTTTGTTATGCTCACTAGTTATTTGTACTTTGTGGATTGTACATAGACGAGGTATCATACAGTATTTGTCTTTCTCTGCCTGACTTATTTCACTTGGCATAATGCCCTCCAAGTCCAGCCATGTTGCTACAAATGGCAAAATTTCATTCTTTGGAATGGCTAATTAGTTTTCTCTGTGTGTGTGTGTGTGTGTGTGTGTGTGTGTGTAGACCATCTCTGTATCCATGCCTCTATTGATGGACATTTAGATTGCCTCCATATTTTGGCTATTGTAAATAATGCTGCTATGAATATTGAGGCGCATGTATCTTTTTGAGTTAGTGTTACTGTTTTTTTTTTTTTAATGTGGAATTACTGGGTCATAGGGTAATTCTATTGACAGTGTCTTGAGAAGTCTCTACATTGTTTTTCACGGTGACTACACCAATTTACATTCCCACCAAGAGTGTAGGAGTGTTCTCTTTTCTCGACATCCTTGCTAACAGTTGTTGTTTGTGTTCATTTTGATTTTAGCCATTCTGACAGATGTGAGGTGATATCTCATTCTGGTTTTGATTTGCATTTCCCTGATGATTAGCAGTGTTGATCATTTTTCACAAGCCTGTTGGCCATCTGCATTTCCTCTTCACGAAAACGTCTGTTCAGGTCTTCTGCTCATTTTTCAATTGGGTTGTTTGCTTTCTTGATGTTGAGTTGTATGAGCCATTTTTACATGTTGGATATTAACCCCTTATCAGTCATATCCTTTGCAAATATTTTTTCCCATTTGCTAGGTTGTCCTTGTGTAATGGTTTCCTTTGCTGGACAAAAACTTCTAAGTTTAGTTAGGTCCCATTTATTTATTTTTGCTTTTATTTCCTTGTCTTTAGGAGATGGAGCCAAAATATGTCACAGTATACTGCTTATGTTTTCCTCTAGTTTTTTGGTTTCGGGTCTTATATTTAGATCTTTAATCCACTTTGAGTTTATTTTTGTATGTGGTGTTAGAGAATGTACTAATTTCATTCATTTATATATAGCTGTACAATTCACCCAGCACTGCTTATTGAAGAGACTGTCTTATTTCCATTGCATCTTCTTGCCTCCTCTGTCATAGATTAATTGACCATAAGTGTGTGGGTTTAATTCTGGGCTCTCTATCCTCTTCTGTTGATCTCTGTGTCTGTTTTTTTGTGCCAGCACCATACTGTTTTGATGAGTATAGCTTTGAAGTATAGCCTGAAGTCAAAGAGCCTGATTGCTCCAGCTCTTATTCTTTCTCAAGATCATTTTGGCTCTTCAGGGTCTTTTGTGTTTCTACACAAATTTTTAAAATATTTGTTTTAGTTCTGTGAAAAATGCCATGGGTATTTTGATAGGGATAACATTGAATCTCTAGATTGCCTTGGGTAGTATGGTCATTTTAACAGTATTAATTCTTCCAGTCCAAAAATTTGGTATATCTTTCCATCTGTGTGTGTGATCTTCAGTTTCCTTCATCAGGGTTTTATAGTTTTCTCAGTATATGTCTTTTAACTGTGCAGGTAGGTTTGGTCCTAGGTATTTTATTCTTTTTGATACGTGGTAAATGGGACCTTTATGATAGTTTGTTGTTAATGTATGGAAATGCCACCGATTTCTGTATATTAATTTTCTATACTGCAACTTTACCAAGCTCGTGATGAGCTCTAGTGGTTTTCCAGTAGTGTCTTTAGGATTTCCTATGTATGGTATCATGTTATCTGCACTCAATGACATTTTTACTTTTTTACCAATTTGGTTTCCTTTTATTTCTTTTTCTTCTCTGATTTCCATGGCTAGGAATTCCAAAATTATGTTGAATGAAAGGGGTGAGAGTGAACATCTTTGCCTTGTTCCTAATCTTAGAAGACATGCTTTCAGCTTTTCAATGTTGACTATCATGTTAGTTGTGGGTTTGTCACTTACGGCCTTTATTATGTTGGGGTATTTCCCTCTATGCCCTTTTTCTGGAGAATATGTATCATAAATTAGCATTGAATTTTGTCAAAATCATTTTCTGCATTTATGGAAATGATTATATGGTTTTTATTCTTCAATTTGTTAATGTGGTGTATCACATTGATTTACATCTATTGAAGAATCCTCGAATCCCTGGAACAAATCCCACTTGATCATGGTGTATGATCCTTTTAATGTCCTGTTGGATTCAGTTTCCTAAGACTTTGTTGAGGATTTTTGCATCTATGTTCATCAGTGATATCGGCCTGATTACCTTTTATTGTGATACATTGTCTGGTTTTGCTACCAGGATGATGCTGGCCTCATAGAATGAGTTCAGAAGTGTTCCTTCCTCTGCCCTTTTGTGAAATAGTTGGAGAAGGATAGGTGTATTTCTGTGGTGTCAGTGTAACTTCTTTTTCATGTCTAATTTTGTAGATGAGATTCCTCCCTTTTTTTCCCTTGATGAGTCTGGCTGAAGGTTTATCAATTTTGTACATCTTTTCAAAGAACCTGCTCTTAGTTTTATTGATCTCTTCTATTGTTTTTTAGTATCATTTCCATTTACTTTTGCTCTGATCTTTATGATTTCTATCCTTCTACTAACTTTGGGTTTTGTTTGTTCTTTCTCTAGTTGGTTTAGGTGTAAGGCTAGGTTGTATATTAGAGTTTTATTTGTTTTCCAAAGTAAGCTTGTACCACTATAAACTTCCCTCTTAGAACTTGCTTTTGCTACATCCCATAGGTTTTTGGATCATTGTGCTTTCATTTTCACTTCTCTCCAGGTATTTTTTAATTTCCTCTTTGATTTCCTCAGTGATCCATTAGTTGTTTAGTAACATTTTGTTTTGCTTCCATGTGTTGTGTTTTTTGGCAGGTTTTTCCTTGTAGTTGACTTCTAGTCTCACAGTATTGTGGTGAGAAAAGATGCTTGAGAAGTTCCTGTGTATCTCTGCAAGTTAAGTATCTGGCATTGTCACTGCAATGGTTTGGATCACTGCTGTGGCATGGGTTTGATCCTTGGCCTGGGAACTTCAACATGCCATGGGTGTGGCCAAAAAAATAAAAAAGAAAGAAAAGGAAAGATGCTTGATATGATTTCAGTTTTCTCAAATTTACCAAGGCTTGTTTTGTGGCTTTTCATGTGCTCCATCCTAGAGAATGTTCCATGTACAGTTGAAAAAAATGAGTATCCTGCTAGTTGTGGATGGAACGCTCTCTCTATGTCAGTTAAGTCCATCATCCATCTGGTCTAATGTGTCATTTAAGGCCAGTGTTTCCTTACTGGTTTTCTGTCTTGATTGTTCACTGATGTAAGTGGGGTGTTAAAGTCCTCTGCTATTACTTTGGTATTGTCAACTTCTCCTTTTATGTCCATTAATACTTACCTTACATATTTAGATGATCCCATGTTGAGTGCATCTATAACTGTTGTATCTTCTTTTTGAATTGATCCCTTGGTCATTACATGGTGTCCTTCTTTGTCTCTTGGACCAGTCTTTGTTTTAAAGTCTATTTTGTCTGATGTAAGTATTGTTAATCTGGCTTTCTTTTTAAATTTTTTATTTTTAATGAATTTCATTGGTGTATAGGTGACTTACAATGTTGTATTAGTTTCAGGTTTACAGCAAAGCGAATCAGCGTACATGTACATACATATCTATTCTTTTTCAGATTCTTTCCCCATATAGGCTATCACAGAGTATTCAATGGATTTCCCCAAGATACATAGGACGTCCTTGTTACTGCTCAATTTTGTATATAGTAGTGTGACTATGCCAATCCCAACCTCCCCATTTATCCCTCCCCACAACACTTCCCCTTTGGTAACCGATAAGTTTGGTTTTGAAATCTCTGGGTCTATTTCTGTTTAATGAATAAGTACTTTTGTATCATTTTTAATTAGATTCCACATATTAGGGATCTCATGATATTCATTTTTGATTTACTTCACTTAGTATGATAATCTCTAGGTCCATCCATATTGCTGCAAATGGCGTACTTTCATCTTTTTTTTTTTTTTTTTAGGGCCAAGTAATATCCCATTGTATATATGTGCCACATCTTCTTGATCCAGTTTTCTGTTGATGAACATTGAGGTTGCTTGCATGTCTTGGGTATTATAAATAATGCTGTAATGAACATTTGGGTGCATGTATTCTTTTGAATTATGATTTTCTTTGGGTATGTGCCCCGAGTGGGATTGCTGGATCATATGGTGGTTCTATATTTAGTTTTTAAAGGTATCGCCACACTGTTCTCCATAGTGGTTGCACCGATCTACATTCCCCCCCAGCAGTGTAGGAGGGTTCCCTTTTCTCCATATCCTCTCCAGCATTTATTGTTGGTAGACTTTTTGATGATGGCCCTTCTGACAGGTGTGAGATGATATCTCATTGTAGTTTTGATTTGCATTTCACTAGTAATTAGTGATTTTGACCATCTTTTCATGAGCTTTTGGGCCATCTGTCTGTCTATCTTTGGAGATATGGGTATTTAGATCTTCTGACCCTTTTGTGTTGGGTTGGTTTTTGATATAAATCTGTATGAGATGTTTGGATATTGAGAGCTGTGTGTGTCCTTCTGTTGTGAATGGTCCGGTAGGCTTGGTTGCCCCCTAATCCAGTTGGCTACCAGACCCTGCCTTGCGTGGAGGCTGTTGGCTACTGGTTGGCAGGGACTGGTCAGGAGGAGGCTGACTGCAGAATCCCAGGGTTCTCCAGGGCTAATACTGGCTCACTGGTAGGTAGAATCAGGGTCCATAAGACACTGGGCCTGTTGCCCACCCACTGGTGGGTGAAGCCAGGTCCTGGGGTTAGTAGTACTAGACTTGTCGCTGGCAGAGGTATGCCCCCAAGTCTGGCTGCAGGGCCCAGCGATCCCAGAGCTGGTGTCAGATCCCTGGAAGGTGGGAGGTGGTTCCTGACACAGTCGGGTACAGGATCCAGGGTGTCCTGAACCTTACATTGGCCTGCTAGTGGGCAGTGATGTGTCTCAGCTGGTTCCAGGGCAGGATCTTGCCTGCTGCGGGCAGACAGGGTCTGCAGGCTACAGAATTGAGGTTTTCCTGCACCTGGTGTCTGCCCTGGTGGGCAAGGCTGGTCTAGAGGCTAGCAGTGCAAGCTTCCTAGAGGTCAGGGTCAGTGCCTGCTCACTGGTGGGTGGAGCTGCTGCTTGGCTCTCTAGTGGGCGAGTCTGTGTCTAGAGATGGCTGTGGGCTCAAGAAATCTTTAGGCGGACTGTCCGCTGATGAGTGGGCATGTGTCTCTACCCAGTTCATTGCCTGTCCCGGCACTGGTACCTATTGGCTATTTGGTGGTGCCAGGTCTTGGTGCTAATGAGCCAGAGGGAGGATTCCACAATGGCACCCTCCTGCATGAGTGTCCACATGGTAGGAGAAGCTCCCAAGAGTGGCTGCTGCCAGGACCTGTGTACCCAAGGTGATCTGCAACCACCTCCCACCCCTGCATCTCTGGGAGAGTCTCTAAGGCCGTCAGGTAGGTCTGGTCAGCCTCCTATCAAGTTACTGCTTTTGCCCTGGGTCTTGGTGTGCGTGAGATTTTTGTGTGTGTCCTTTGGTGGTGAAGCCTTTGTTCCCCTCAATCATTTAGGATTCAGAGCCAAATACTCGGGGAGCTTGTCTTCCTGGTGCAGGACCCCTGGGCTGGGGAGCCAAATGGGTGGGCTCAGAACACTCCCGTGGGAGAACTTCTGCAATATAATTATTCTCCAGTCTGTGAGTCACCCATCTGGGTATGTGGGACTTGATTATATCATGAGTCCGCCCCTCCTAGCCATTTCATTTTGGTTCGTTCTTTTTCTTTGTGTCTTTTAGGGCTGCACCTGCGGCATATGGAAGTTCCCAGGCTGGGGGTCAAATCAGAGCTGCAGCTGCCGGCCTACACCACAGGTGCAGCAATGCCAGATCCAAGCTGTGTCTGCGACCTACACCCCAGCTCACGGCAACATTGGATCCTTAACCCACGGAGCGAGGCCAGGGATTGAACCGACAACCTCATGGTTCCTAGCCAGGTTTATTCCTGCTGAGTCACTATGGGAGCTGAGTGCTTCCTTCTTTTTGTAGAAGATCTTTTCTGGTAGGTTCCGGTCTTTTTTCATCAATGGTTGTTGTGCAAATGACGGTGCTGTTGACATGCTCATGAGAGGAGGCGAGCTCTGGGTCTTGGTCCTCTGCCATCCTGGCTCATCTCTGTATTTGCTTTTTTGGAGGCCTCCAGTTCTAGAGAGAAGAGGGACGTGCTGATTTTTCCAACATCTTGCCCCGTCCCCCTCCTGATGTATCGCAGCCCCCAGGCCAGGCCTGGGACGTTGAGCCAGTGAGCTGGACAAGGCCTGCATTCTCTGCAGACTCAGGACAAGTGACCCAGGGTCCTGGGAGCAGAGGACGGAATGGAACATTGGTAGGAAGGTGACATGAGCAGATTTTGGAGGCAGAAGGGATGCTGTAATGATATCAGATGGCTATGACCATTCAAGGGTTCACTGGGCCACTGGTTCTCAAAAAGGAGTCATCTTGCCTGCCAGCGTGTGGGGACATGGCTGGTGGCTGTGAGAGGGGATGCTTTTGGTATCTAGGGGTTAGAGGCCAGGAATGTTGCTACATGCCCTCCGGGGCACAGGAGAGCCCCACAACTAGGACCTTGGCAACCCCCAAATGTCCACGGTGCCGAAGCACAGAACTCCTGCTTTTTAGAGAAAGGCCAGCTCGAGAAAGGATGGAACAGAGTTGAAAATGGGCATCCGAAGACTTTGTCCACAGAGCAAGGGAGATGAGGGAGAGAAAGTATTTCTGGAAATATATTCAAAAGATACTGACTTTGCCGTCCCGTGTGTCCAAGAGGGTAGAAGATTGTCCTCGGCCTTCTCAGCAGACCCCCAATACATAAGCAAACGAAGCTTGTCATATCCTGCCTAAATTGAAAATGAAAACCTGACACCCAGACTGTAATTAGCAAGAATGAACAACTTCCTCTTTTTTTTTTTCTCCCCAAGCCACCAGGGCATTTTAACACTCAGTCGTCTCATTTCCTTCCAGAGCCATAAAGGTGTCAGGATTTCAATCTCCCTGTAGTGGAATTTTTCTGTAACACAGAGCCTGGCCATTGCACTTTGGGGATGTGTTTGACGGCTGCGTCCGACAGCACTCGAGGAAATTGTTCACATTTGTGTCTCGGAGGCTGTCTTGAGCGGTGTTGATTTTCCTCCAGTCAGAGCTGTCCCTGCGGACCTCTTGGTTTTAAGGGCAAAAACCTCAGGAAGAGTGAGCTGCCTTTGAAGGCCGGCTGCCCCAGCTTGGGCAGGCGCTCTCAGAAATCGTTCCAGCAGAAGCCTAGAGTGCTGCTTCTGTGCGGAGCGAGAAGCATCTCTTTGGCCTTGTTCCCTGCAGCGGGTGGGATGGAGGTGGGGGGGGGGAGCTGTGACGATCTGTGAGGACACTTGTACTCTCATCTCTTGCTCAATAAGTGTTAGCGTTGCTCGTGCGATTCCACCAAGAAAAGACAGCTTGGCTTGGGGATGTTAAAAATACATGTATTTCAGAGCCTAGAAATGAAGCCCAGGAGGGAGCAGGCGGCCTTATGTTTTTGGCACCAAGGCCAACGGCATTGCTTAATGAAAACTGCCTGGCCAGCAGGATCAAGGGCTCAGGCTCTGCAGGCAGGTTGGCCCCGTGAACTCTGGAGTTGAGGGTTCATGCCCTGGCAGTTCTGCCGCCAGTCAATCATTTGGACGTTTCAAACATATTCCTCCCAGCAACCTTCTCCATTTCAAGATGTCCTGAGTACCGGGTCTGGAAGGCAGGGAGAGAGCAAGAGGCCACTGGTAACAGAGGCTGCGACTGGGCTGCTCTCCCCTCCTTTCTCTGTGTACCGAGTCCCCAGGCGAGGAGCCGAAGGACAGAGGCCTTGATGGGGCTCATCAGTGTACAAGGATGGCTGGACTGTGATTCTTCTCTCTCTCTCTCTCTCAATGGAATTCCCGGGCCAGGGACCAGATCCGAGCTGCATTTGTGCCCTCCGCCACAGCAGCAGCAATGCCGGATCCTTGAACGCACTGTGCTGGGCCGGGGATTGAACCTGCATCCTGGCGCTGCAGCGATGCTGCAGATCTTGTTGCTTCACAGAGGGAACTCCTTGTTGGTATCCGTTGCTGCTTCTGAACCTGGCCTCACCCAGATGGACTCACCCCAAGGCCTGACAAAAGGAATTTAAACCAAGAAAAATCATCGCTGTTATCATCTGTAGTCACTTATTTATTGGGTGCCGACAACAGACGCCCCAGTACAGTCGGCCCACCCGAGAGGCTGCAGAGCCCACTCTTGGGACAGGTCTGCTCCACGTTTGCTGAGTTCAGACCCGGTTTTCCTCAACTGACCCTGTCTTCACTCTATCATTTTTCTGGGGATGGGGGGCCAGGGGAAGAGGAGGGAATCCTGCTTTGTTGGTTAAGTGAATTGGCTCCTAGGAAGTGTTCCTTGTTGGGAAGTCTACTTTGTCTGTTGTGAATATAGGTACCCCGGCTTGCTTTTGACGGGGGTGTGTGTGTTGTATCACTGGCCATTCCTACGAGGGGAACCTCACCCTGGCGCAACCGTAGCTGAGTTCTCTGTCCTTGAGCTCTTTCTGACTTGATGACGTGGCAGGCAGCCAAAGTTGGCCACGTTGAATTCTGTCCCATGCCTGTGTCGCCTGCTTGCTCATCTTGGTCTTAGGTCACCACTTGGGTGCTCCTGCTGTGAAATGATAAAGGAGGCCGGGACTCTGTGATACTGTCGTGAAGAACAGGGAGTCTGGCTTTTAGGGAAATGGGCGGAGCTTCTGCGAAGGTGGGGCCCCAAGGTCCAAGGGGACCTTCTCCAAGACCAGGGTCGACCGTGATACCCTAGAGCTTATTTTATTTGCACCTGGATTGTCTTCGTGTGGGAGGAGCTAAGTCAGCAAGTACGATGGAGGTAAGTACAACCTCAGACTTGGAATTCAGGGACGGGAGCCAGGTGGGAGATGACGAAAGACGCTGATGGGCAGATGTACTTGTCCAAACCTAAGGTTTTCTTTTTTGCTGGGTGACCTGAAGCAACCGTAAAGAGAGGATGGAATTTGCTAGAAGGTAGATTTTCTAGCTTTTATTTTGACATTTTTTATTCTGTAGGTATATGTGGTTTTTGAAAATATGAAGCATTCTATAATTATTATTATTATTACGGCCATATCCACAGCACATGGAAGTTCCTGGGGCAGAGACTGAATCTGAGCTGCAGCTGTGGCAATACTGGATTCTATTTAACCCACTACAACAGGCCAGGGGTCAAGCCCATACATCCACTGTTTTCTTTAAAAGACTTGTATTAAAAATGGAGTTCCCACAGTGGGTTTAAGAGAAAGTTGCATCACATACATGAGCAATTGGAATTCTATTCTAAGTATTTCTCGAGCACCTGTTATGTGGCAAACATTGAGCCAAGCCAATCCTGGTCTCAGCCTTCAGGAATATTACAGTCTAGTGGTGGCGACGAAGCAGAAATGGTACACAGAATTTACAGAAAGAAATGCTAGTTTGCCACTGTCACAACCATCATGAAGGGACATCCTGCTTCATGAATCCATCGTAGGGGAATCTGGCTCAGGCAGGAAGATCAGGGAAAGACTCTCTGGGACATTATGGTTGAGACGTAATAAAAAAATATCAGTGGTGCGTAAGGAGGTGAGGGAAGAGTGGTCCAGGTAGAAGTCTGTGGCAGAGCAGAGCATGGCTGCAACAGGCAGTGTAGTCAGAGGGCAGGGAATGAGGCGAGAATGATCCAAGAAGATGCTGGGGAGATGCGCGGGGACCAGACCATGGAGTATCTGATAGCCAGTGGGGTTGACTTTCAAGGCCAGCAGGTGGGAGACTGAAAAATTTAGTTGGAGTTCCCATTGTGGCGCAGTGGTTAACAAATCCGACTAGGAACCATGAGGTTGCGGGTTCAATCCCTGCCCTTGCTCAGTGGGTTAAGGATCCAGCGTTGCCATGAGCTGTGATGCAGGTCACAGACGTGGCTCGGATCCCGGGTTGCTGTGGCTCTGGCATAGGCCGGCGGCTACAGGTCCGATTCAACCTCTAGCCTGGGAACCTCCATGTGCCGCGGGAGTGGTCCAAGAAATGGCAAAAAGGAAAAAAAAAATGAAAAATTTTAAGTCGGAGTGTGGGGGTTGGAAGTAGGGCTGAGAATGGCGGAAGAAGCTTGCGGGGGTATGTGTGACATGATCCAGTGTAGAAGTTACCTTGACTGCTCTGGGGGATGATGGATTAAAAGAGAAGACGCAGTGTGGATTGCAGGTAGACCAGTTAGCTGGTTATGTCAGCTGTAGAGCGAGAGATGTGAAAATCTGGACTTGGAGGTTTTGTGCAGACGCGGTAGTGAGGAGGAGATCCGTTAAAGGGACACTGCAGAGAGAAAATCAGCGGGACTTGGTGATGGATGTGGACAGGGAGGACGAGGAAGACATCAAACATGAACCTTTGGTTTTTGGTTCAGGAAATGGTTGCATATATAGTGAGGTTTGGGGGAGAGACCAGGAGTCCAGTTTTGCACTTGTTGAGTTGGAGGTGCCCTGTGGGCATCTCAAAGCAATACCCCAGTAAGCAGGTCAATATATGGGGCTGAGCTTAGCAGAGAAATGAGACCTAGAGGTAGAGGTTTGGGAGGCATATGCACCAAATGGTGAAGGAGGAGGTGGTGTGGATGGCATTGCCTGGGGAGGGATTAAAAAAGAACCGAAGTGCTTAGCGTCTCAGAAGCTGCTACATGCCCAGATGAGGCCAGTCAAGCATCTGGGGGACAATGGCTTGATACACATGATATTTTTGACATCACCGAGCACTGATGGGTAGACTGGAGACGCAGTGGGGGGCGGGGATATAATGCGAGGAAGTGAGGAAACAGGAGCAGAACATCTGAAGAGCCCTTTGAGAAGCTTGATGGCAAAGTGGTGAGAGAGGGCAGAAGCCGAAGGGAGAATAAGATGGGGGAAGGGGGTGAGATAAGTTTCATGATCTGAAGTATTTTACTGAACCCCTTGTAATGACCATACTCAAAACTCGAGCTTTGAGAAGAAATAGACCGTGCTAAAGAGCCAGTGTTCATTACATCAGTTTTCTGTGTCGCTCCTTAATTGGTAATTGGTTTTTGGCCATGACCTATTTGCCTGTTAATTGCTATACTTGCTCTTTAATCATGCTTTTATAATTCTCTTGGAGGACATGGCTGAAAAAGATTCAAAGGGAGACCTGAATTCCTTTCCCTGAATCCCTCACGTTAAGATGGGACCACTGCAAGAAAGGTTTTTCCAGGAGCCACTTGTAACTTACATTCTCGAATGTGCATCCCACAGCAAGAACAGTCCTCAAGGGAAAATGATGTTTGCAAGTTGCGCATGTCTCTCTTGATGCTCTTGCGATCAGCGCAAGCAGCTCTTTTCTTCAACAGCTTTGGCTTCGCTATTTTACAAAATACTGCTGTTTCAAAGCCGAGGGGGGATGGGGACTACTCTCGGGGGCGTATGGCGTATGCCTTGCCAGTTGACTTTGAAAGGTGATTCATTTCCAGCAGTGTCTGTTCCGTTTCAAAAGGTCAAATGAAATGTACTTCAACACTCTTCCTAAAGGGAGTCTATTTTACACACTTGTCACTTGGGAGCAGGGCTGATTGAAGTCAAAAATAGGAGGTAAAGCTCATCATTAGAACTGGCACAGGAGTTCCCATCGTGGCTCAGTGGTTAACGAGTCCAACTAGGAACCATGAAGTTGCGGGTTCGATCCCTGGCTTCGCTCCATGGGTGAAGGATCCGGCGTTGCCATGAGCTGTGGTGTAGGGTTGCAGACGTGGCTCGGATCTGGTGTTGCTGTGGCTGTGGGGTAGGCCAGTAGCTACAGTTCCAATTCGTCCCCTAGCCTGGGAACCTCCATATGGTGTGGGAGCGGCCCTAAAAAAGAAAAAAAAAAAATACAGTCGACTCGGCTGCACGAAAGGGTCTTTGAAAAGCCTTTGAGTGGCCCTTTCTTAAGCATCCTGTGACTAATTCTGCATGAGGAGTTGTGTGATTTCAGAATTGCTGTAACTCCGTGTTGGAAAGGACTCGTGAGCGTGCTGAGACCTCCGCAAATGAGGGTTTCAAAAGCCCTGGGGCTTTCAGGCTGCCAGCCCCGGGGCTGTATCTGTGACAGCAGGAGTTGTATAACAGGGGCCAGATGCAGCCGCGTGCCTGTTTTTGTTTTACTGGAACACAGCCTTGGCCATTCATTTATGCACCTGTTCTGGCTGCCGTCACTCTCCAGCTGCCAGAGACAGTGTGGCCTGCAAACCCTAAAATAGCCACTCCCTGACCTTTGCAGATAAGGGGCTGAGCCTGGGGCCACTAGAACACTGCCAATTCTGTTTGCACTTGAGCATGGCCTCGAAGGAAAGCATGGGGTGCTGGACCACATGCTCCACCTTCTCATCTGTAATCTTTCAGGATGGGAGCCAGGAATTGGCATTTGGGGAAAAAAAAAATTAAAAGATTTTCATGCTCAGCCAGGTTGAGAGTCAAGTGCATTAGATGATGTCACATATCTTTTATCCTTGAAAAGATACTTCAGGCTCTAAGCACATTTTTTTTTTTTTTTGGTCTTTTTAGGGCCGCACCTGCAGCATACGGAAGTTCCCAGGCAAGGGGTCAAATTGGAGCTACAGTTGCCGGACTACACCACAGCCACAGCAATGGAGGATCTGAGTCTCACCTGCGACCTATACCATAGCTCACGGCAATGCTGGATCCTTACCTGACTGAACAAGGCCAGGGATTGAACCTGCATCCTCATGGATACCAGTCAGGTTCATTCCCGCTGAACCACAAAAAGAACTCTCTTTAAGTGCACACTTCACACACACTGGCTAGTGTCAGAATCCCCCCCGAGGGCTGGTTGGCTGGCTGATGGCTGGGTCCCAACCCCACAGGTTCCACGGAGCAGGGATGGAGAGCTGGCACTTCAAACAAGGGCACAGGTGCCATCGATGTCACAGAACACTGACTTAGATCAAAAAGGCTTGCATCTCTCTTGAAAGTCAAGTCCCATGAGCCAGGGGAGGGGGCGGGGATGGGTTTCTGGACCAACTGCTGGGATTGTTCCAGATCAAGCTGTAAAGACCCCTTCCCCCCAACTCACCTGCTCAAACCATCCTTGCCCTCTTCTGCTCCACCAGTCCAGGAGACTGGAAAGCAAGCTGTTCTTCTCCTCTCTGTACCTCTAGAGGTTTTCTTTCGTGTCTTTAAATTCCCTGGGCAATATTTTGAATCTTGAAACCGTATTCTGAACGGAGAGAGAGAGGCTGCCTGGTAGACTCGGCAAAATTTCAGGCATAAAAGAAAAGGGATTCCGGAGTTCCCGTCGTGGCTCAGTGGTTAACGAATCCAACTAGGAACCACGAGGTTGCGGGTTTGGTCCCTGGCCTCGCTCCGTGGGTTAAGGATCCGGCGTTGCGGTGAGCTGTGGTGTAGGTTGCAGATGTGGTTCGGATCCCGTGTTGCTGTGGCTCTGGCGTAGGCTGGCAGCTACACTTCCAATTGGACCCCTAGCCTGGGAACCTCCGTATGCTGCGGGAGCAGCCAAGAAAATACAAAAAGACAAAAAAGAAAGAAAATGGATTCCATCTCGCAAAGCAGTACCAAAAAATAGATGACGTTGCATAAATCTTTGTGGCATTTGGAATGTGAACACACACAGTGGTGAAAAGGCAACAGACAGGCAGAGACCAAGGGCTTTGGAACCACAAAAATGACTTTATTTTGAATCAGAAAGCAACAGCAATGGACAGTGGGGCTGAGGGCGTGGCGGTGTGACTCGGGTACAGGGACTGAATTTGCTGAGGTGAAAGGAGCAGTGTACAGAGAACGGACCTGGCATTTCCAAACTAAGCCCGCGACACCCAGAGCTTTGTGACACTTCGCTGTAGATTCCCGACTGACACAGGTGTGGGTTGCTTTTCGGATTGCAGGTTTTGAAAACCGTTTCCTACATCTTTTTTAAAGGGAAGGAGCCTCTGCCGTGGAGGATTCGGTGCCCCCTTTGCTTTGCTTTGCTTGGTACCCCAGGCATCAACTCGATGACAGGAAAAGTAAATATTGAGGAAAGTTGGGCTTAGAAAACCAACCAAACAAGTTACTCAGCCGGGGCACTACGGATGGTTGGGGCCAGATAATTCTTTGTCATGGGGGCTGTGCTGTGCTTTGTAGGATATTAAGCAGCATCTCTGGTCTCTACTCACTAGATGCCCGTCGCATCCTCCCCCCCTCCAGTTGCGACCCCCCCCAGATGCCTCCAGACATTGGCCGGATCGCCCCCCAGTAGAGAACCCCTACTTTAAAAACATCCTCCCGCCCCCTTTTACCGTCTTTAAGTCCTTTTAAACATTCTCGAAGGATAGACCAGATCGCCGGCTTCGCAGTACCAAAAGCACAGCATTACATCCGTGTGTCTCTGCAAGCACTGCCTCTGTGCCTGGAGGCGAAACAATTCCACGTTCCCGGGGCGGGAGGCGGGAGAGGTCAGGGGCGGCACTGGCTCGGTTCCTCCGGAAGTCGGGGACAGCATCTCAGCACTGTAATAAAATGCCTGTTTGTCATCAGGCCTTTTCCTCCTCTCCAGCAGAAATTCTCATCAATAGGTACAGTCTGCTTTCAAAGTCATTTTCAAGCTGGAAAGAACGTCCCCCCCCCCGCCCCCGCATCCCCCACTGTCATCTTTCTCCATCCAGATGGCTGCTTGATTGGGCCAGCCACTTTCAACCCTGGGTCCTAGGGTTCTTCATGTGTAGCCACCAGACGGGTGGGTACTGTGTTTCTGAGTTCTGTTAGGAGGGCTGGCTACATACCTGGCATAGGCCCAGGGCAAAATGAAAACGCAGGCCCCTTGTCCAGACACGATTAAGCAGTTCGAGATGGCGACAGCCCCGTTCACCCACGCACGACGTCGGCCCTGGCACTCTTGCTTGGCACTGCATGCAGTGTTGTGTCTTCGTTTAATCGGCCCTGCCATCTCCTTCTCCTCTGTATTGCGATGCTTCCTGTGAACTTAGAAACCTTGAGAGCAAAAGGCCGGGCCCCTGATCCATTTCAAGAATTGTACTGCAGCAAATGTTGACAGCATGTGTTTTTCAAACGTTCCCAAAAAAGATCCACATGGAAATCTTTTCGACATCATTACAGCAAGGAAAGGAGACACGGTGGCCCTGGCACCATATACATCTTTGTCTGTAAATAGGACAACATGGAAAAAAGAGGAACTGCTACTGTCCGCAATGTTTTTCAGTTAGCAAAGAGCGAGACTTCCACAACAAAAAGATAACATCATCCCTCCTGTCCTTTAGAAAAAGAGCCAGAACATAACCTAAATGGCTTGCAGGGAAAATTGGAGGAGTAACTTCTTTAGATTGAAAAGCATTATATTCATGGAAACAAGTGTCCTCAAAAATGCTTTGTTTTTTTGAACATCATAAGGCAAACTGTAGGGTTTATTGTACCTGGAGACCACGATTTAAAAACCTCAGAAGCTGAGTGTTAGACTCTTTCATTCCAAACCTCTTCGTGTACAAAGTGCATGAAAATATCTGTTTTCCAGCTACCAAAAAAGCGTGTAAAAACTACTCAGCCACCCCTTCTGGTTTACGCAGGGAAGGCAAATGCACATGGTTTTTATATTGTAAAAAAACAAAAAAACAAAAAAACACAAACCCCTTAAGTTGGCAGAGAATGATTTTTTTTCCCCTATTGAGGCGCCCATCTTTTAGGTGTGAAATTGTCCTAAGGAACTATCAAAATATTCATCTGGGTATAAATAATATAGTAAATATATAGAATCTATCTGTTAGGAAAAAAGGAGCACATCTGCCAGGGAAGAGGCAGAAGCACCCGGGAGGCCGCCTGTGCCGTCCAGACTCGCCATCGAATAAGGTGATGCTGAAACAGCCGGTCTATGGACGCTTATCAAAGAACCAGTTGGTTGATGGGCTCCATAAAAAAAAAACGGGCAAAAACACTGTCTAGCTCCATCGCTCTGTGCAGTCAAAATGGCCAACCCAGGAGCCCAGATAAATATTTTAGTGAGGGAAAGGATTTATAGATGTCCTACCCTTTGTCAAGGTAGACCCAATGCCAGATCCCTGGTCCAAGTTCAAGGCCCGCTTAAAAAAGCCTAAATGCACGGATCGCTCCTAGACGTCAGATGAGCATGCTGAGAATCCCATCTGACACTGCATTCGTAGGTTCTTTGAGCAGGTTCCAGCACGAGAAGAGGGAGTTTGATTTTTTTTTTTTTTTTTTTTCTGACCTCTCTATGGCAAACTATACTAGAATATAGAGGGATTTCTACATCTTTCAAGAGGTGTTTGATTTTTCAAAGTCTTTATAATAACTGTTGAGGCACGTATACTAGAGAATAGTACTTTTTTGCAACATCCCTTGTTAACAACTCATAAATAGTAAGTGTTTTTCAGGTGACTTATAGTTGGATGTGGTAGTGAGGGTTGGGGCCACGTGCTAGTGTCCAGGAGAGCAAAAGCCATCCAAAGTGGTGCTGCCACGTGTGACAGAGAAGGCTGATTCCTCATTCCCAGCGACCAAGGAAAATGACTCAGGGGAAGGGGGCACAGGCTCTTAAACACAGTGAAGACACGTCACAGGCCTAAAGAAACTACTCAAAGAATACATTTCGAGCAAGACCTAGAATCCTCCCTCTCCTAAAACGCCCATCAGCCTGAACTTTTGAAATTAGCCGTCGGAGTCAAAGCGACTCATTTCGATGGCACGGTCCTTGCTTTGTCTTTTTTTTTTCATATTGATAGGATTTAATTTTCAATTCAGGCTCCAAAGCAAGCTTGGGGGGCCAGAAAAGGTTTTCCACGGATTGCGGCTGGCATTGCTGATGATGCTATAAGAATATCGTAACGGTAACCCTGATGCCTACCTCTTATGCCACACACACACACACACACACACACGCCTACCTCTTATGCCACACACACACACACACACACACACACACACACACACACACACACACAAGTTTAAACTGAAATGGAGGCATTGTCATTCCTAATGTGCTCCCAGAATCCTTAAGCCCGGGCAACACAGGGCAGGATGGGGCCAGCGGTTTCAGAACCTTTCTTGTCGGCCTCATCCCCACCAGCCAGCAGGAAGGGAAGGACCGATGTCGCCGCGGCGGATTCCAAGCCCCCAGGTCCGTTCTTTTCCACGCTCTTTTGCTCTCTCCATCCTCCTGCATCCACTTCATATTTCAGACATCAGAGTTAAAGCCCCTTCAAGCGAAACCAGAGTTAGAAAGTCGGTTTACTTCCCTACTAGGTTCCAAACTCTTTTTTTATTTTGAAAGGAGTTGCAGATGGTGAAGCCCTGTGTGGGGGCGACCGGACCTACGGCGGCATCAGTAGGATGGACGATGTGAGGTAAAGACGCGCGCAAAACTCAAGATTTTTTTTTTTTTCCAAGCCCATGGACGGTGATGGAATCAAGGTGGTAACAGCGGGTCAACGTATGGGCCGCCTCCTGTGCAAAACCAGGTCATTCCTGGGCGTCGTGATCCTGGCTACGTTGCTTTTATCAATACACCTTTTCCTGTGAATATAGAACAAAACAGTTAAAGACACGAATGAAAGCCTGAACTGAATCCCATTACCCGGGACAAGGGTGGGAACTGCCTGTGGGGCGTCCTAGCGCAGCTGGTGTCTGGATGCTTGTTGCCGAGATGGAATGACATTCTGGAAGCCTGTGCTTTTTTTCTCTGTCCCCGATATGGTGGCCGCCACCCTTCGGACTCCCCAGCAAATCGCTCGGCGGAGCCAGGCGCTCACGGCAGCTGCTCTGTGCAGTCCAGATGGTCTGGGATTGGCAGGCCCGTGATAATGGTCAGGCATTTGTTCCACACAGTGAA
This sequence comes from Sus scrofa, assembly GCF_054392235.1. Lineage (NCBI taxonomy): Eukaryota > Metazoa > Chordata > Mammalia > Artiodactyla > Suidae > Sus > Sus scrofa. Next base: position 10,869,882 of record NC_139401.1, read on the forward strand.
CGTGGGGCACACGGGCTGCGAGAAGGTGACGTCGAAAGTGTAGAGGTGGAGGGAGTTCAAGGCATCGTAGAAGGCAACGGAGCCGTTGTCGTAGTCCAGCAGGATGCCGACGCGCCGCAGGTGGGGGGCCGGCTCGATGGGGACCTCCTTGCTGTTGTGTCTCACCACCCAGGTATTGTGACAGCGGCACAGCGCCCAGGAAGCGGAGTTCTTCCCAATCCACTCGTGCTTCGGGGCCGATTTGTAAGCAAGGCCGATGGCATACCTGCGGAAACACAAGGCCAACCACGATGAGCCTGCTGCGCGGGGATGCGGCATCCTTTCCGTGGTCCTCGGGGGGGGGGGGGGTCAGGAAGGTGTGATTCTCTGAGCCCCTGTTCATTCGCCTTCCTCGAAAGCGTGGCAGGCATCGTGACACGGGTGTTCCTCTCCTTGCCTTGCCAACAGAGTGGCAGAGAGGGGCCCCTGTACTTGGCCACGTCCCCTTTCCAGTTCGGACAGTACCAGAGACTCTGAACTTGGTGTTTGGGCTTTTTTTTTTTTTTTTTTTTGTCTTTTTGCCTTTTCTAGGGCCACTCCCGAGGCATATGGAGGTTCCCGGGCTAGGGGTCCAATCGGAGCTGTAGCCACCGGCCTACACCACAGCAACACGGGATCCAAGCCGCATCTGCAACCTACACCACAGCTCATGGCAACGCCGGATCCTTACCCCGCTGAGCAAGACCAGGGACCGAACCCGCAACCTCATGGTTCCTAGTCGGATTCGTTAACCACTGCGCCATGACGGGAACTCCCTTCTTTTCTTTTTTTTGTTTTTTTAACATTGATGAGGACCCACACAGTGAATTCTCTAGACTGGTGGCGTCCAATAGAACGTTCTGCAATGACCGAAATGTTCTACTCTATTCGATATGGTAGCCACGAGCCACACTTGGCTTTTGGGCACTGGTACTGTGCCTGGTGAGACCCAAGAACTGAACTTGAAATGTATTTAATTGATGGAGTTCCTGTCGTGGCTCAGTGGTTAACGAATCTGCCTAGGAACCATGAGGTTGCGGGTTCCATCCCCGGCCTCGCTCAGTGGGTTAAGGATCCTGCGTGGCTGTGGCTGGGATGTAGGCTGGCGGCTACAACTCTGATGAGACCCCCTAGCCTGGAAACCTCCATATGCCGTGGGAGCGGCCCTAGAAAAGGCAAAAAGACAAAAAAGTAAAAATTAATTTTTTTTTCTTGGCTTCCCCCATGGCATATGGAAGTTCCAGGCCTGGGGGGAGGGTCCAATCTGAGCCACGGCTGCAGCAATGCTGGATCCTTAACCCACTGAGCAGGGCTGGGGATCAAACCTGTGGCTCCACACGAACAAGCCGGATCATCAAGCCACTGCGACTCCTACATTTATCGAATCTTTATCGAATTATTTACATAGCTGCATGTGGCCCATGGTTCCCATATGAGCAGAGGCCTAGACTTCTCCTTTGGACCACCTGTGACTTTTTCAACTGACATCATGTCTGTCAAAGCCTGGAAAATGACTTTGTGAATGGGGCTAATAGTGCCTTGGCAACTCCCAGCCTCAGTGTTCTCATCTTATCCTCGTATCTGAGGGTTCTTTTGAGGAGGAAGGAGAGAGTATGTGTAAAATCCCGGGCCCAAGGCCTGGTGTAGAGTATTCAGGAACTATTAATGTATAATTTTGGCCTAATGACATATTACTAATAACTACCGGACTCAGAATCTGAACCTAGAATGATTCAAAAGGCCACAAATTTTAAGAACTGAATGTCTTTCCCCACCAGAAAAGTCCTTTTGATTTTATTTCCTACTCTATTCCTTAAAAAGCTAAACATGTCTCTGAGCAGATGGATAGCCTAGTTATTCTCAATGTTCTCTCAGTGCTCAAAAAAAGGGTAAGAATTCTTGGAGTTCCCGTCGTGACGCAGTGGTTAACAAATCCGACTAGGAACCATGAGGTGGCGGGTTCGATCCCTGACCTCGCTCAGTGGGTTAAGGATCTGGCGTTGCCGTGAGCTGTGGTGTAGGTCACAGATGTGGCTTGGATCCTGCGTTGCTGTGCCTGTGGTGTAGGCTGGCAGCTGTAGCTCTGATTGGACCCCTAGCCTGGGAACCTCCATATGCCGCGGGAGTGGCCCTAGAAAAGGCAAAAAGGCAATAAGAAAAAAAAAAAAAAGGTAAGAATTCTTTCTTCGATGCTCCAAGTTCTTGATCTCTTTTCATTCCGCTGAGGTATGTCTCCATAATATTCACAGTATTTCATAGTTACTAAGATAAGCAAATCCTAGCATTCTTTATTTTAAAAAACATCAACAACGTGGCATTAGTTTCAGGTATACAGCAAAGTGAATCAGTTATACGTATATATGTGTATACAGACATATATATATCCTTTTGCAGATTCTTTTCCCATATAGAAAACATATAATTCTTTTTTTGTTTTTTTTGGGGGGGGGGGCCGCACATGGAAGTTCCCAGGTTAGGGGTCGAATTGGAGCTACAGCTGCCAGCCTACACTGCAGCCACAGCAACGCAGGATCCAAGCCACAGCATCTGTGTCCTGCACCATAGCTCATAGAAATACCAGATCCTTAACCCACTGAGTGAGGCCAGGGATCGAACCCACAACCTCAGGGTTCCTAGTTGGATTCATTTCTGCTGTGCCACAACAGGGACCCCGAAAACACATAATTCTTAGTAAAAGCCAATCGATTCAGAGTTCAATTGTTTTTTGGTTTTTTTGGTCTTTTTAGGGCCGCACCTGTGGCACATGGAAATTCCCAGGCTAGGGATAGAATTGGAGCTACCACTGCTGGCCTATGCCATAGCCACAGCAATGCCTGAGCCGAGCTGCATCTGTGACCTACACCACAGCTCACAGCAAAGACGAATCCTTAATCCACTGAGGGAGGACAGGGATTGAACCCACATCCTCATGCATACTAGTTCGGTTCATTACCCATGAGCCACAACGGGAACTCCCAGAGTTCAGTTCTCAACAGATTATAGTAAAAACCAATCTAACTGGATAATGACATATGGTATCTTACCCACTGCAGGGAGAAAAACCTCACTAGTCTTTGAAAAATGACATTTCTTTCAAAAAGCATGTGCTGGATTTAAAATACATTCACTTCAAGAGTGGTGTGTCTAGGAGTTCCCGTCGTGGCGCAGTGGAAACGAATCCAACTAGGAACCAGGAGATTGCGGGTTTGATCCATGGCCTTCCTCAATGCGTTAAGGATCCGGCGTTGCCGTGCACTGTGGTGTAGGTCACTGATGTGGCTCAGATCTGGCATTGCTGTGACTGTGGTGTAGGTTGGCAGCATTAGCTCTGATTGGACCCCTAGCCCGAGAACCTCCATATGCCAGGGGTGCAGCCCTAAAAAGACAAAAGACAAAAAAAAAAAAAAAAAAAAAAAAAGAATGGTGTGTTTAAAAGTATGTGTATATATTATACATATATTTAAAACACGCCATCACTGAGTTAAAAGGTGATGGAATTGATGATCCATGAAGCCCAGTGTAGCCGCCCGTGTGCTGTCAGACTGGCCGCCTCTCTTCCCTTTCTTAGATGCTTGGGCTGCGTTTCCCAGAAGGAGCCCGGGTCAGATTCTGCCACTGACACCTTTGCACAAGGTCCAGAAGCTCTAAAAGGAGGGGATGCCCTGTTTCCCAGACACTGGAGAGGTGAGTTGGCAGAAGCTTCTAGGGGCGGGGGGCCGGGGTGGGGGAACTGGTGGGTTATCCTTGCCTCTGGGCTGGGGGTTCACTTTCTGGCTTCGTGGACTGGAGTACCAGCTCCCTGACCAGTGCTTCCAGGGCTCCAGCAGGCGTCTGGCTCCCCAAGAATGACTTCTCTTTTTCTCTGAGCCCTAACAGATGCTCTGGAAAGGTTTTCATTTTGCAATTTTTAAACATGCTCCCCAAAGACGGTCCCTCTTCCTGGCAGACACCATTTCCCTTTGCAGATAATTTGGAACCTGCGTTTGCATCACAGAATAGCCACATGTCTGTACGGTTTCCTTCTTCGTGCTGTACACCATTTTTATTTTTTATTAGAGAACCTTGACATTTCTTTTCCATTTGAACTTGAACTGAACCCCCTAGGAAGTAGCTGTGGCAGGTATGAGTGACTTCATTTAGCAAATGGGAAAACCAAGAGAAGGTTAAATTAGGAGCAACATTCAGATCTTGCCCCCCCCCCGCCCCGCCGAACTTCAGGCACCGTCATCATGCATGGACCCTTTTGTAGTTAACTCCCTTTCATAAAACGCCAAGAGCACATTAACGGCATTAGAGGGAGAGAGTAACTATGTCTCTAGTCGATTAAGCAAAGGAAAATACCATTATACTACCATTAATCTGGAAAGCTAGGTACTGATTTCTCCTGAGCTGGAAAAGTGCAGGCAGAGGTGATGTTCCATTAAGATACGCAGGGAGAGCGGGAGAAGGCACAAAGTACATTGGCAGAGCCATGTTCACACACCCCATCGCGTGGATCACAACAAACGTGTTACTTTCAAGTCGGGACACATGTGCCCGAGAAAAGAAAAGGTGTCATTAGCTGTTCCGAATCAAGGGATTACAGGCATTGGATCGTGTAGGGTCACCGTGTCCCAGCTAATGCCTCCAGGGAAATCTTAAGCAGCTTTCTAGGGGTGCATTTTCGGAGGTCGACACAAATGCATCTGTCAATGGCCGCGCTTTGACTCTTACTTAATTTTTGAAGTTGTCTCCCCCCACCTCCTGCGTTGGTTTCGACCCCTGGAGGGTGTTTTCAAGGGAACGTGGATCGGTGTTTGTAGAACGGAAGTGGTCCCGGGAATTCTCCACGCCATCGCTCAGTGGCAATGAGCTCATAAAGATCGGGTATCATTTATCATAAGTAATTATTAATGAGGCTCTAATTATTTAGACGCTGGATTCCTTCCCAGATTAATAAAGCCCGTTAATTAACGCGAGATGTTTGCTCTTTTGCACCTGCAAAAAGTCACCGTATTTGCCTTGGGGCTTTTGTCTTGCCCCAGTGCGGCTACAAACTGTAAATGCTAGCCTGGCCCAGAGCCCAGTTCGGCAGAAGGATCTCCATCCTCCAGGGGGCTGTTGGACCAGGAATGGTCTGGGCAAAGAGAATCGTGAGGGTCACAACGGAAAAAAAACCGACTTGCTTGACTAATACAGGCACTGTTTTTTTTTTTTTTGTCTTTTGTCTTTTTTTGTTGTTGTTGTTGCTATTTCTTGGGCCGCTCCCGTGGCATGTGGAGGTTCCCAGGCTAGGGGTTGAATCGGAGCTGTAGCCACCGGCCTACGCCAGAGCCACAGCAACACGGGATCCGAGCCGCGTCTGCAACCTACACCACAGCTCACGGCAACGCCGGATCGTTAACCCACTGAGCAAGGGCAGGGACCGAACCCGCAACCTCATGGTTCCTAGTCGGATTCGTTAACCACTGTGCCACGACGGGAACTCCAGGCACTATTGTTAAGAGAAATAAGACACTCGAGCTTATGCGTTGACTTGGGGAATTCAGCTGACCGGTACCAACATTATAAAGGACTGACTTAGTGCCTTATGTGCATAGGTTTGAAGTGAAAGGTGGCTTTGTTGTTTTTTTTTTTTGGTAGAATATCTTTTTCTTTTAAATGATTTTTATTTTCCCATCATAGCTGGCTTCCAGTGCTCTGTCCAGTTGGTACTGTAGAAAGGTTGCTTTTGGATCTTTTCATTTTAATTACTCCATGAATTTTATTACATTTATAGGTATACCATGATCCTCAGAAGAAAGCCTGCTTTTGAAAGAAGAAATGTTTTCGCATCCTTACCTCAAAACTAACAACGATTACGCATCATCTTCCAGTTACGAAGTTTCCTGGTTTTTTTGTTTTTTTTGTTTTTAAAGCTATCACTCATTTAAGTACCTCACAGTAAGCCGTTATGGCTTATCATGGTATTATGGTTTATCATTGGTATTTAATAGGGTCCCCTGGGCTGTGCAGGAGGACTCTTGTTTATCTGTCCCATATATACCACTTTGCTTCTGCTAATCCCAACCTCCCAATCCATCTCTCCCCTGCATCCTCCTTCCCCTTGGCAAACACACGTCTGTTTTCTGTGTGACTCTATTTCTTAGGTAAGTTCATGTGTTGTGTTTTAGATTCCACCTATAAACGATAACAGGATATTTGTCTTTCTCTGACTTATATGCTTCGTACGAGAATCTCTAGGTCCACCCATGTTGCTGCAAATGGCATGATTTTGTTTTTTTCATGGCTGAGGGGTATGCCATCGGCTATATGTTCCATAGCGTCTTTATTCCTCTGTCAATGGACATTTAGGTTGTTGCCGGGTCGTGGCTACTGTAGATAGTGCTGCTCTGAACATGGAAGTGCATGTATCTTTTTGAATTACTGTTTTGTCTGGAGTGGGATATATATATCCAGGAGTAGGATTGCTAGATCATATAATAATTAATAATATTAATTGCTAGAGCATACAATACTTCTCTTTTCACTTGTGCTGCATAAGGGCTGGTTAAATAAAAATTCAGTAGCTCCCTTTTTGAGCACTTTTAAGTGGGCATTTGAGAGACAGACGGCCAGCAGAAGGGGGTGCAGTCATGGCTGTGGAAAAGGCAAGGTCAGCGGTGTAAGGTTAATGTCGCGGGGGTAACTAATTCCAGCGCAGACTGCCCTGACCTCTGTCCTCAGTCTTAGAGAACACAGTGGGCTCAAGTCACTGCACCGACTCTCAGGGACTCTTTGCAATGGGTCCTGGTGGAGGATCACGGCTTCACCCCCAGCCTCAGCTCTGGACGGGCCCAGTCTAGAATCAACAAATACACAAGGCCCCAGAAAGTTGCTTTTCTTTTTTTTTTTTTTAAATAATGAAGACAGCGCTGTTCGAGAGTAAGAATTGGTGAACTGTTTCTGTCAAGGGCCAGAGAGCTAATAGGGCTTCATGGACCATAGCATTCTGTCTCTCCTCCTCCCCGCCGCTGTGTGTCTCAAAGGCAGCCATAGACAATACGGAAAAGCATGGGCTTAGCTGGGGTCCCCTAAGACAGTGGGCCAGGTTTTGTCCAATGGCTCTAGTCTGCTGACCTACATTTTACAGCATGAAAACAGAGTTAGCATACTAGTTCTCCCAGAGCCCAGGACTCAATTCTTGACATAAATAAAAATATAAATGGAGTTGAAAGAGTTTTTTTTTTTTTTTTTCCGCTTGGTATACATTCACTTCCTCTTCTCAACTCCATGGGAGGCATATACTTCCCCTGCACCACTGGCCCTGGCCATGTGCCTGGCTTTGGCCAATGAGAAGGGAGTAGATAGAATGAATGCAGAGGTTGGAAATGTGCTTACGTAGTTGGGCTTGCACCCTTGGGTTCCTTGAGTCACGTGGGCCTGGGTAGCCCACATGTCCAAAGGGGATGAAAAAAACACATGGAACAGACTTAGAGCCAACCTATAGATTAAAGCAAGGCCTGGTTGAGATTAGCCTTTTGGCTAACCCACAATGAGGGTGTCACTGAGCAACTGGAAATGATTATTGGTTGAAGGTGCTAAGTTTTGGGGTGTTTATTATGCAGCATTACTGTAACAGCAGTTGACTGATTGATAGATAAAGATGTGGTACATACATACAATGGAATACTACTCAGCCATAAAAAAGTGGAAAATGCCATCTGCAGCAACATGGATGGACCTAGAGATTATCATCCTAAGTAAGTCAGACAAAGACAAATACCATCTGCTAGAACTTACATGAAACATCTAAAATAGGATACAAATGAACTTACCTATGAAAGAGACTCATAGACATTGGAAAAAAATACTCATGGTTACCAAGGGGAAAGGGAGCGGGAAGGATGAGTTGGGAATTTAGGATTAACAGATACAAATTACTGTGGGCAGAATCAATGAGAAACAAGGTCCTGCTGTGTAGCACAGGGAACTATGTTCAATATCTCGTAATAACCTTTGGTGGAATAGAATGTGAAGGAGACGATACATGAATATAGACATACACATATACCTATGCATATGTATATGGGACTGAGTCACTCTGCTGTGCACCCAGGGCTGACACAGCATTGTAGGTCAACTACACTTAAAACAACTGTACCTAAAAAAAAATTAGAGGACAACAGATAAAATTGCCTACCATGTGCTTCCACTTATGACCACTTCCCAGTAATGCCGGCCACTATCGATGAACACATTTCCAGCTACGCCATAGCTCCCTTGGCTGGTGAAGCGTTCAGGTGTGTGGCTCTTCTTGGACGACGACTCATCCCGTTCTACTGTCAAGTTATCATGGGACACCTTCAGCTTTCGATGAGCAGACTTGGGGTCCAGTTTAAATGGCTGGCCTGGAAGCAGGTTTACAAAACAAAAAGAGGAAGATGAAAAGAACTGTTGGTTGTAATATGACTGATAACATTTTCAGATGCAGCTTTAAAAAGTACAATAAAATAGTAAAGACGCATATGTTCCTGCCCTCATGAGCTCACACAGTCCTTTGTAAGATGTGGATGCACTATGTGACAACAGCATGGGAAGAAATAGAAGGTAAAATAAAAATTGGAATGGAAGAGGTAACACTGTCACTATATGCAGATGACATGATATTACATACAGAAAACCCTAAAGACTCCACACACGAACTACTTCAACTGATAAAAGGATTCAGCAAGGTAGCAGGGTACAAGATTAACATACAGAAGTCAACTGCATTCTTTGACATTAACCATGAAATAGCAGGGAAAGCAAAAAAATTGCTTTTAAAATCACATCAAAAATTAAAATACTTAGCTATCAGTCTGAAAAACGAATTCAGCAAAGCAGCAGGATAAAAGATTAATATACAAAACTCTGTTGCCATTTCCTTACGATATCTTTTAAAAATCACACTCCCCCAAGCTAAAGTACACCCTCACACCATGCACAAAAATAAACTCAAAATGGCATAAAGATTTAAATATAAGACACAAATATAAGACAAAACATTCTCTGACATAAATCGTACCCATGTTTTTTAGGTCAGTCTCTCAAAGCAATAGAAATAAAAATAAACAAATGGGACCTAAATAAATTTACAAGCTTTTGCACAGCAAAGGAACCCATTAAAAAACCGAAAGAAAACCGACAGAATGGGAGAACATATTTGCTACAATGCAATGACAAGGGCTTAATCTCCAACATATACCATTCATACAACTCTACAACAAAACAATCTAATTGAGAAATGGGCAGAAGCCTTAAACAGACATTTCTCCACAGGAGACGGAGAGTCAGGAGGTACATGAAAAGAGGCTCAAATTTGCTCATTATTAGACAATGCAAATCAAAAACTACAATGAAGTATCACCTCACACCAGTCAGAATGGCCATAATAAAGTGTCTACAAATGAAAAGAAATTGCTGGAGTTCCCATCGTGGCGCAGTGGTTAATGAATCCGACTAGGAACCATGAGGTTGTGGGTTCGATTCCTGCCCTTGCTCAGTGGGTTAACGATCCGGCATTGCTGTGAGCTGTGGTGTAGGTCGCAGACGCGGCTCGGATCCCACGTTGCTGTGGCTCTGGCACAGGCTGGCAGCTACAGCTCTGATTCGACCCCTAACCTGGGAACCTCCATATGCCGTGGGAACGGCCCAAGAAATGGCAAAAAGACAAAAAAGAAAATAATTCTATTAAAAAAAAATTTGAAAAGGGAACCCTCCTGTACACTGTTGGTGGGAAAATAAATTGGTGCAACCACTATAACATCATGGACGTTCCTCAGAAAACTAAAAATAGCATTACCAGAGGATCCAACAATCCCACCCCTGGGCCTATACCTGGAGAAAACTATCATTCAAAAAAGATACAGGATGCCTATGTTCACAGCAGCACTATTCACCATAGCCAAGATATGGAAACAACCTGTGCATCAACAGATGAATGGATAAAGAAGATGGGGCATACACACAATGGAATACTACTCAGCCATAAAAAAGAATGAACTAATGCCACTTGCAGCAACATGGATGGACCCAGCGATTATTGGACGAGGGAAGTCAGAGAAAGACAAATACCGTATGATATCACTTATATGTAGAATCTAAACTACGACACAAATGAACCTATCAACAAAACAGATTCATGGACACAGAGATCAGACTTGTGGTTGCCAAGGGGGAGGGAAGGAAAGATAGAGTGGGAGGCTGAGGTTAGCAGATGTAAGCTAATATCTACAGAATGGATGAGCAATGAATATAGCACAGGCAACTATAGTCAACATCCTAGGATAAGCCATAATGGAAAAGAGTATTTTTAAAAAGGTATATATTAGTATGTATATATGTATAACTGAATCAGTTTGCTGTAGAACAGAAATTAACATTGTAAACCAACTCTACTTCAATTAAAATCCTTCCATTTAGATCAGGAACTAGCATACTTTTTCTGCAAGAGGCCAGATGGGAAATATTGTCAGCTCTGCCAGCCACGTGGTTTCTTCTGGAGCTAATCAACACTGCTGTCCTAGCACGGAGACATAGGTAAACAGACGGGTGTGCCAATAAAACTTTATTTACAAAATCAGGCCGTTGAATCTGGTCCACGGGCTGTAGTTTGCTGCCACATTTGAGCTTTCTGTCCGTAACACAGAAAAGCTTAAAGGGGAGCTGAGAGAATCCTCCAGTGCTGAGCAGGCAGTGAGTATTCTCAAAGGCTATAAAGACCTACTGGATTCCAGGTGTCATTTAAATTGTGGCTTGTCTTATTTAAAAAAAAAAAAAAGTCCTGAGGAATGATCATACCAGCAACTATTAGGGATAAAGTATGCACTAAGACAAGAAGCCAAGTTTAAAGATAGTTTTGATTCAAAGATGCCAGTTTTTTTGGAGTTTCCAGGTGGCCTAGTGGCTAAAGGATCCAGCACTGTCACAGCAGTCGTACAGGTTCGATCCCTGGCCTGGGAACTTCGACATGCCGCAGGTGTGGCCAGAAAAAAAAAAAAAAAAGATGGCAGATTTTAAAGGTGGAAGACAGAATGTGCATAAAAATAACTACACACTAATGGGCGGATTAGGAAGGAATTCCATAAAAGCACCCATCATTGAAAATGAACGCTATGGGGTTCCCGTCATGGCGCAGTGGAAACGAATCCGACTAGGAACCATGAGGTTGAGGGTTCAATCCTTGGCCTCGCTCAGTGGGTTAAGGTGGTGTCATGAGCTGCGGTGTAGGTCGCAGACACGGCTTGGATCTGGCGTTCCTGTGGCTGCGGTGGAGGCTGGCAGCTGTAGCTCCTATTGGACCCCTAGCCTGGGAACCTCCCTATGCTGTGGGTACGGCCCTAAAAAAAAGCAAAAAAAAAATTTTTTTTAATTAAAAATAAAGGCTATATATTGACAACATTGTAAATCAACTATAATAAAAAAATAAAAAATAAATAAAATGAAGGCTGTGTTCTGCCTGCCCTTCCCCCAGGGAGGAAGATCAGAACATTACAGGCGGGCAAAGACTGGCCAGATACATGGTACTTGAATGGTCAAATACATGGTACTTGCCTCGGCTCACACCCTCACTGATACATGCGCGGAGCAGGGCCAGGCCCAGCCCCCTGCATCCTCAAGGAGCAAGTTCCACCTGTGCCTCCGTTGTGTTTCTCGAGGAAACTCTGGTCCTACTCTATGATTCGAGACTTTGCATCAAGACCAAAGAGCTCAGGGAACCAATTAATCATTAAATTAAAGACTTCAATTCATTGCAATATTTGTCCACCTAAGAGTTTGGCAAACTGTAGCTGGTAGGCCAAATCCAGCCCACTCCCTCTGTCTGTTGATGAAGTTTTATTTATTTATTTTTTTTAGGGCTGCACCCACGGCATAGGGAGGTTCCCAGGCTAGGGGTCGAATCGGAGCTGCAGCTGCAGGCCTACACCACAGCCACATCCATGACAATGAGGGATCTGAGCCGCTTCGGTGACCTACATACACCACAGCTCATGGCAACACTGGATCCTTAACCCCCTGAGAGCAGGGCCTGGGATCGAAACCGCATCCTCAGGGACCCTTTGTTGGGGTCTGAACCCACTGAGTCACAACGGGAACTCCGTGGATGCAGTTTTAAAGAAGCAGGGCCATGCTGTGCTTTGGCATAACAGTGGCAGAGCTGAATACCTGTGACTGAGACCACGGCACCAAAGCGTTACCATCTGGCCCATTACAGAAAAAACTTACCAGCCTCTTGTATGTAACTTAGTAACATCTGTTCAATGACGACAGTCTAGAAGTAGAGGACATGACCTGTTCCTTTGAAATGAATACATGATCTGTCGTAAAACCAACCGAAGCACAAATGAGTCAAGGGTCACTTCTACAGAATTAACCTCAGTGTATGTATCCATTTTTTCCTTAATCTCTGAAGGCGCTTCCTTCTTTGCCAGCAGAAACCATGAGGGGAGAAAGGTGCTTACATTTGTTTAAGAGTACGTATCTTAAACACATATATCTGGAATAAAATAACACGGCTTAAACCAAGGATTTGGGTTCAACGAAGCTTCCTCTTAGAAGCAGTTCCTGTTGAGCGGTTGGCAACCCTCTACCATGATGTCATGTTGACATACTCCAGTTGACCTTCTCTTGGGAGGTCTTACGCAAAGAAATACCGTGGTATGTAGCATCGTGTTTCTAAATCAAAAAGATGTACAGAAAGCAGCAGAGGATAAAATAAAACACATGTGGGTGCGGGGGTGGGGTGGGGGGATGACAGTGTTACAAGATGTACGTATAGCCCAGATCCTTCTTTGCTGGGAGGCTGTCCTGTCCCACCATCCCTGGCCTCTACCCACTAGATACCAGTAGCATCCACTGCAGTTCTGACAACCAAAAATGAGGCCAGACATTGCTTATGTGTTCAGGGGGCCAGCATCCCCTCTGACTGAGCACCTGGACAGGTAAGCAGAGTAAGAAAAAATTCCTGAAGAAAGAGTGATTAGGAGTTCCCATTGTGGCTCAGTGGAAATGAATCTGACTAGCATCCATGAGGATGCAGGTTCCATCCCTGGCCTTGCTCAGTGGGGTTAAGGATCCAGCGTTGCTGTGAGCTGTGGTGTAGGCTTGGCAGCTGTAGCTCCCATTCAACCCCTAGCCTGGGAACCTCCAGGTGCCTCGGCCCTGCAATGACCAAAAAAAAAAAAAAAGTTATTAATTGGCTTTGCTGCTACAGAAAAGAACACTCTGTGCCATTTACAGACCCCAACGGTATGTCCGGCTTGGAACTGAGAGGGATCTGAGGATGCAAAAATCCAGGACTCCCTGCTGGCACTCGGTGCGTTCTGACCCTGTAGGCGGTGAGGGCTGAGACAGGGAAAAGGAAAAGGAAGGAAGCCGGAGGCAGCGGAAGGGAGGGCAGATGAGAGCCTCCCAGCTCTTGGCACTTACTGTTTGTCTTCAGCTTCCCAGGTTCACTGCTGCGGCTGCCCGCCTGGTTGATGGCCTTGACGATGAAGATGTACTTGGTGCCGCTCTGCAGACCGTGCACCGTGTAGTGGTTCTGCTTGATATTGGGCACAATCATCCAGCTATCGGCCGAGTTACACAGACCTGCAAAGCCAAGGAGACCTGATGAGTTCTGCGGTGCCAGCACAGGGCCAGCTGGCGTCACGTCCAGGTCGCCTAATGTGAGGTTCTGGGAACCCGAAGCAGAATGCTCGGTCGTTTCTTAGGGAGGCTGCCCAGAAATTGGAGCGTTCAAGGTCCCGCGTGTAAGTAGGACGGCGACCTGTGTGTATCAGGATGTAGTCCCACTGGTCTTTCCAAGTGGAAAAGACCCATCGGGATGATGATGCCGCAGCATCTGCGCATTGCGAATGGGGGCAGCGAGGGTGGTTCTGTCCAGGAGCTGAAGCGCCCACCATATATGTGCATCGTCCATGACTGGGCGCTGTGGGATGGAAAAAAACCCAAAAAGTCCCTGCCCCTGTTCTCATGATGCTTATCATGAAATGTCGGATCTCATCAATTTGAAGACTCAGGAGGTGTGAAGAGACCCGGGCCCTGTTTGAGAAGTATTTCACTTGGAATCTCTCTCTTTTTTTTTTTTGACATTTTTACAAGAAAGCCGGGGGGTGGGGGAGTGACATCTCTAACCTAGATGCAGTGGATGGCATTTTTGCCTCAAATTCTTTACCCTGCTCTGGATCCAGGCCTACGTGACTTTGCAGCTGCTCCTTCTAAAGAGAAAGGAGACACTGTCTTAATCACGTGGCTTTGCATTTGGCCATGGGAGCCACTCTGGCCGATGGGATAAAGCGGAACTGACAAAGTGCTGGGCATACGAGGCACCTGTGAGTGGCCCAGGGGCCCAGCGTGGCTCGTAGGAGAGCATCCGCGGGGATGGGACCAGCTGCAGCCCTGGTATGGCTGCTGTCAGAGAGGAGCAGGCTTGCTGCTCTAGCTGCGTTCATCTGGCTGTAGTTTGAGGAGCAGGCTGTGGATTTATGGGCGCTTCGAAGAACGTGTAGGAAAAAGGAAGCCGTTTTGTTTTGCAGCTGGCTGATGCTGAAAACATCTCTTTGGTCCTGGGCCCCTCTCTCCCCTCTCCACCCATCCATCATCTCCAGAGGAACCTTTTCCCAGCCCCCTGCCCCCTGGTCGGGCTGTCATGGAGTTTCCTGGCTCTGGTGAATTTCCGCACCAATTCTTGGTAGAGGGCTGGGCCCCTCCACTTCCTGAGGGCTTGCAGCTTGCCCCCCCTCCCTCCCTTTCAGTGCATCTGCAAGTCAAAGGGTTAGTCCTTTTGATCTGCAGGCAACTTAGACCTTAACCACATTCCCAAGAAGCAGTCCCAGACTTTTAATTTGGTCTTACTTCTTTGAGAATTTAATACAACATTTTTTTTTTTTTTGGTCTTTTTAGGGCCACACCTGCAGCATATGGAGGTTCCCAGGCTAGGGGTTGAAATGGAGCTGCAGCTGTCGGCCTACACCACAGCCACAGCCACAGCCACATGGGGATCCTTAACCCACGGAGCAAGGCTAGGGATCAAAACCTTGGCTTCGTGGATACTAGTTGGGTTTGTTACCGCTGAGCCACAACGGGAACTCGTCAACACGCCTCATGGTAGTCTCACAGTTGGCAAGAACTGAAGTTGGTTAAATTGTGAAAATTCCCCCTTGGGGGTGCGGTCATTTCAGGCAGACTTCAGTGAGTCTTTAAATATATCAATATATACAAACATACATACTGATACATGCTAAAAAAAAAAAACAACCTTGTGAATTTTCTAGCGCCTGTCATTTCCGTCTGTAAACATGTGTCGCAGGAGGCCTGCCAGACTTGACAGAACCACCATAAACTGAGGGGATGATGTGGGGCTCACAAAAGAGCTAGAGAGAGAGAGAGAATTGGGGGGGTGGGGGTGGAGGTAGGTAAGCAATTAAGGTGCCATCCACCACACCCCCCAATTCCCCATTTCCCCCTAATTCTTAGCCCTTTCTTCTCCCATCAGTTCTTACTTGTCCAAGGCCCAGAGGAACATTCGCGAATAGTTGAGTCACACAGGACTCTATACCCCTTCTGATACTTTCTCACCTTCCCTTTTCCTTGAACAGGAGCCGTAACCAACTCGCTACGTGCGGGTAGGGCCAAAACCAACTAGTAGATTTCAATCCAGCCAAAGAAGAGTCAATGTTGGCTTCTGAGCTCTGGGCCCAAAGAAGCCCGTTCCTCACTTTAGATATTTAATAATATTACAATAGCGATAAAACAAAAAACAATGCACTTTTCTATTACCTAGGGCAAATCACTCGTATTCCCAGACCTTTGTCCATGGCAGTCCGGCACAAATGAAAACAGAGCATTCAGCAGAGTCAAATGAGAAGCCTATCAATGTCACTGCGTTGACACCATTCCTGTTTAATTGCATATGTTACAGTAAAATGACTCTTGTGGTCAAAGAAAGCAAATGTGAAAATGTTTCAATAAACTTGACATCACTGTACAATCCCAAAGCCGGGTTTAATGTGGTGGGGGGATGCTTTCAGCAACATCAGAAAGCAGATGTCTGAAATTGCTGCAAACTGCAACTTGGCTTACCATCGAAAGTCCTAACCCAACAACAACAACAAAAAGACGAAATGTTTCAGAAACCTTTTCCAAACAAAAAAAGGGACCCTGACTATCCTGATTATTTTGAAGAGGTCACTGATTTTTTCCCCTTGATTATTGAAAGAACAAAATGTTTATGGAGCAGGAAAATTTGGATAACTTTACCCTGGGACAATCTGCTCTCATTGAATGCTAACTATGACTATTGAGGCTGACCTTGATATGATTGTTATGGCCAAGGCAATAACTGCGAAGTGGATTACAAATGCCAAGAAAGCAACATGGACTGATTTCTTCCGGGGGCTGGAGTAAGTGGGGTGCCATGGAATACGCCATTATTGCATTGCTACTGTGGGTCTAGCGTCAGCACCACTTAACTTCTTGCATATGGCGCCCCGCGCCAGACTTCCCTGCCTTGACACCCCACTGTGTTGGGACTGTTGACTAGATTTTATTCATCACTTTATGAAACACCCACAAAGCCATCCTGACCGAAACTTCTACTTGGCTCTAAATTCGTTTCCAGTCACCTTTGAGGGTGTGCCAACACGCACCATTTCCCATTCAGCAATGAAGTACTGCAACAACAATGGAACTCAAAAGATAATGCAACCATTGAGTTTTTTGGATTTTGTACTTCTGGATTTTTTCTCATTCGCTGCGAGTCAGAAGCATCTCCCTACATAATGCCACTCATTACAAGATCCTACAAGATCCTACATTTGGGATTTCAGAGCCTTGCATAGCAACTGTCATCTTACAGTAAAACATCATGTGTAATTTACATTCTGCAACATGGACACCCTTCAGAGCGGCCGCACACCAGCTTCTAACATCCTTTTTCTCTTCCAACAGACTGGACAGAAATGAACATTCTTTTCCTTCTCCTCAATACAAAGAGTAAATGTTTAATAACCTCCATGAATGTTTTCAAAATGACTAAAATAAATCAAAGACAGATAATGGCTTTGCCATGAAGGCTTGAAGCCATGGATCTTTTGACTTCTGCCAGTAATAAAAATAGGCTGCTGGGAAAAGGCTCCGCGTGAAGATTTTCAATGACGCATTAAAAACCGGTTTGGAAAAAAAAAAAAAAAAACATGGAAAACATTGTAAAATTAAATACATATCTATCAGGAGTTCATGGCTCCGTGATTAACGAATCCGACTAGGAACCATGAGGTTGTGGGTTGGATCCCTGGCCTCACTCAGTGGGTTAAGGATCCAGCATTGCCGTAGCTGTGGTGTAGGCTGCAGCTGAGGCTCAGATTCAACTCCTGGCCTGGGAACTTCCATATACCGTGTATACAGCCATAAAATAAAAAACAGGAGTTCTCCTGTGGCTCAGCCGGTTAAGGATCTGGCATTGTCACTGCAGTGGCTCCAGTAGCTGCTGTGGCGCAGGCTTGACCCTTGGCCTGGAACTTTCCACATGCCGTGTGTGCAGCCAAAAAAAAAACCCACCAAAAAATTAACGATGTCTTCAATTTTGCATACAAGTGTATGAATGCGATTAGGGATGCTCTTTTTTTTTAATATAAGATTAAAAAGCTCCATAGATAGTATTTAATTCTCCTTCACTAAATTCAGTTGAGGACAATTAACTTGAATGTATTATGACAAGTGAAGGAACCATGACCTCGGGACAGTAAAAGACTGCCTAGTGGCACATGGAGCTATAGCCAGCTCTGGAGCATCTTTCTCCTATTTTCCAATGGAGTTTGTACCCCTTGATTAGTAGGACATCTTCAAATGATCGGAGAGTTGAACAAACAACATTCAAGGACAGCCTTTCTCATGAAGACTGCGAAATGCCCTCACGGAGCTACTCCTGGCAAGTTGCACGCCTGACCTTTTTAATGTATCATATGACAAAAAAACTCCAGTGATGGGTGAGTGCAGTCTATATTTCTGTAGGAACAGTAACTAACGTTGAATAGCTATGGGCTGACACCGGCCACCACAGGACTAAAACCTTTGCTTTTATTATCTCAATCATGTGAAATTAAAATATTCCTTCTTAGAGATAAAGAAACAGATGCAGAGGATGTTAAATAATTTCCCCCAATTATAGGTCCAGTAAGGTCCCAAGTGGGGATTTAAATCTGGGTCTCTCAGTCACTCCAAATACGTGTAATAGTTACGAAAAAATCGTCTTAGATATACACACTATATAAAACGGATAACCAGGAGTTGCTCTTTGGCACAGTGGGTTAAGGATCTGGCATGGTCATGGAGCTGGGGGTCAGCTAGGAGGTCCTGCTGGTCTTGGTTAGGCTCTCTTGTGTTTACTGCACGAGTAGTCAACGTTTATAATTATACGCTACTTAGGTTCTGGGGTTGTTGGCTATTCAGCAAAAGTCAGGTGTTACAGGGCCCCTCCGTCCAGGCCAAGGTGGTAAGTACTGTCCAAATGCCCATGAAAATTCGATTGGAGAAATTTCAGGAGAGGTATAACCACTTATGGTGGACCCACCCTTGGGTGGTCCCCATGATTTCCACTCCATACCATGCATGACCTTGTGTAATTCTCTCTCCTTGAGTGTACACAGGACCTATGACCTAACCAATAAAACATGGCCAAGGACAAAGGTCCTATCATCTTTATCGCTCCTGTGACAGTATCTTGCATGGCAAAGGTGATGGGAGTTTATGAATGTAATTATGGGTCCCTAAAGAGTTGACTTGGAGTTAATCCAAAGAGGAATGATCCTGGGTGGGGCTGACCCAATCAGGTAATCCTTTTACAGGAGGGTTTAGCGAAGACACACCCTCCCCATCACCCCTCACCACCCGGGCAGCAAGGTGTGAAAAAGCAAGCTAGCAAGCTTCCATGAATCCCACAAACATGAGGAACTAAATTCGGACAACAACCTAAGGGACTTCAGCCTTATGAGACCCTGAGAAGATGACCTGGTTAAACTGTGCCCAGATTCCTGCCCCATGGAAACTCTGAAATAATAAATGGGTGTTGCCTTAAGCTGCAAAGTTGGGGAAACGTTCTTACGCACCAATAGAACACTGATAGACTTTTTCCTGGATCAAGCAAAAATAATCTCAGAGAAATGTAACATTCCTCCTGGGGGCCAAACATCACCCTTGAGGTATAAAATAACTCCCCATGTTTTCTTTTTCTGGCTGTATTATTCACTCACCAACAGATGTTGCTCCATTCAATCCTTTTTGTGTTTTCAGAGAAGCTTCTCTTGTTTTTTGAGTTGGACATAATGCTTATTGATCCCAGTTCATTTTTTGCAGTGCCTCCGTTTCTACCTGCTCTTCTCAGCCCTTCTCTCCTTTTCTCTGATTGCCTTGGAATTTCTGACCATCTTTTGAATTTCTTCTTCTTCAAGCGAATGGTTGATACCCTCCCTGGCTCAATCTACCCAGTATGCTAGTAATATTCATCCCGCAACATGACAGGAGTAATTCCTTAAGTGAAAACAAAAAGAAAGTCATTCTACTTGCTTCTTTTTGTTGTGTTTTCCCTTCCATGCTACTTAGTGGTGTCGGGGTAGGTACGTTCAGTTATATTCTCAGTATTTAGAATTTCATCATGTAGATGCTATTTGTTTACCTTGCTTTAAATTCGGCCTCTTTAGCCTTGATGCTACTGTCATGTTGGGCCAGATAATTCTTTGTTGTGTGTGGGGGTAAATGTACCTGTGTACTGTGGGATGTCCTTGGCCTCTCCTCACTGGATGCCAGTAGCAACTTTTCCCCCAAGATGTGAGAATAAAAAATGTCTCCAGACAATGCCAAATGGTTCTGGGGGTGGGGGGCGGGGAGCACAACTGCCCCCACTAAGAATCACTGCTTTAAATGAAAGAGTGACTATTTAGTAAGACATTAGTGACTATCGAGTAATTTGTATTCCAGGTTTATGGTGAAGCATAATCAAGATTTGAAAATCCTACTAGACATTAATTCCATGTTAAGTTTATGCTGTATGTCTCCCACATCAGTGAAATATAAGCTCACACGCCTGGAAAAATGCATTGAAAAAAAAATCATGTCACCTTTCCGAAGGGCAACGTGGCAGTGTCAACCAAAAGTAAAATGTAAATAATCTTTGTCCCAGCAATTCCATCTCAAGAGATTATTTTACAGATAAAACTCCCCATGTGTGGAAGGATAGGTATTCAAGAACAGTCCTTGAGGCATGGTTTATACACACAACAGACTGGAAACAAGCTAAATATACATTGATAGAAGACAAGGTAAATTAGAGTACATGCTCACCATAGGATACTATGCTGACTCACAAAGGAATGAAGCAGTTCTTCATCTGTGCTGAAATTTTAAAAGTCACTCTATAATATTTAGTGAAAGCAAGGTGAAGAACTGTGGATGGCCAACTGCCTTCTGTGTCCCTGAAAATGTATGTGTGTGTTTGTGTAGTCTTGTCTCAAATAAACTATCTCAAGAAAGATGCATGTGAAGTGGAATTGGTGCAGTGGGTATTCTGGGCAGCTGGTACACTGGAAAACATTCACTTTTCACTGTGTGTATTTTATACACTATTATTACAGAGTGTTTGGGGCATCGCTTACTAAAAAGGAAGCTTTTAGAGAATCAGTAATTCTTTAGGATTTGGAGCAGGGCATGTAGAACTGGAGATGGGGAGCCATACCAGAAGAATCCAAAATAGTGGAAGGAGAATGAAATGATGCCAAACTACTGTTGTACTAGGGCTTCTTAGCCTTGACCCCCAAAGCACGTCGAACATCTGAGGACAGTAACGGTGTTGTTTCCCAAGGATAGGGGCCAGAGCTAAAGAAACCTTTCTGGAATTACCTTCTCTGCTGCTAGAGTGTCTGGCGGGTCCTGACTTCCGTGAGTTACTACGAATCTCCCAGTTCAGGTCTCTGCGTGTCCCACGGTATCTTCCACAGGGCGACCTGAGCCAGCTTCTAAGTCTACATCTGATCACACCATTGATCTGAACGACTCCCAAACCCCCAGAGTCAAATGCAAACGTGGTGTGGCCTGGGGGACCCTGCATGGTCTAGCTTTGTACTGTGAGTGAGGATGAAGTAACTGATGATTCAGAACATGCACTTTCTAGAATTAGACCGATATCCTGGTTCTCGGTCTTCATTTCTCACTGTCTCCCCCTCTTTACTCTGCTCTCCAGTCAGGCTTAATTAGATGAGACCTCCCACTACACCTGCCATGTTCTGTCTCGATGGGTTGGCTTGTGAGGACATGGCTGTCTGGGATTCGCATCCTGATGGGTACCCATGCTTTTTCGAGACTGAGTTTAATGATCCCTTGCCCCAAGACCTTTTGGTTATACCACCATGCCCGCCCTCTCTCTCTTCCTATCTCCCCAGGCAGCTTGCCAAAGCTGTTCTCAACATTTCACAATTTTCCCTTTCACTCCAAAATTATACGTTCTTAGAAAACAGTAAGACTATAATAAAAGTGTCCAGGCCAGAGTGATTAAGGAGTGTAAGATCAGATGGATGAGGAGGAGAAGCTGGAAAAATGGGATATAAGACCGTGGGGGGGGGGGGCATTTGTCGGTACAGGTCATTTATACTTGAGGCACTTAAATTGGTCTTTCTGCATCCCTCTTTTTTTCTGGCCATGCCCACGGCATGCAGAGAAATTCCTGGGCCAGGGATGGAACCCTCGCCACAGCTGGGACAATGCCAGATCCTTGAACCACTAGGCTACCAGGGGACTCCAGCATCTCTCTCTCTCTCTTTTTGCAAATGACTGCACCAGAGGCATATGCAAGTTCAGGCCTGGGGCTGAATCCAAGCTGCAGCTGTGACCTACGCCAGCACTGCAGCAGTGCTGGATCCTTGAACCTACTACACTGGGCTGGAGATTGAACCTGTACCTCACGGCGACCTAAGGCACAGCAGTCGGATTCTTAACCCACTGCACCACAGCGGGAACTCCAAGCATCCCTCTTTTAATTACTCCTAAATCAAATTTCTATTTTAAGCATCACATGCCTCAGAATTACCTGCTAGGAAAGAACAGTGTAGTTCAGAGGAAAAAGGGTTCTATAACAAAGGCACGTTAAGTTGACATGGACTCAAAACATTTCTTTGTTGAAAAGTGACGGCTATTCTATCCTGTTCCACTTGGGCATGTTCTATTTTTATTTGCTAAAGAAGTTTCAAACTTGCTTCCCTGAAAAGCCATTTCTTCTGGTCCTTTGCTCTTTACTTAATTGAACTAACTCTGGGGAGAGTTAGTGCAACTTCCGCTGTTAGCTCTCTGGCCAGCTACTGCTGCTACTGGAGATCATTGCACTGTGTCTGAGAGTGACGATCTCAATGGGCCCCAGTGAGAGAAGAGTTTCTCCCGTTTCAAAACAGGTCTCAAACTCCTCCCAGGTGGGGACCAGTTCCTAACATGTCAAATGATGGCCCACTGCTCCTCCAAAGGGGATCAGATGGTTGGTATTCTCTGGCTATTCATGTCATTAAATCGTTTTCTTTTTTCTTTTTTAAATTGTGAGATAACACTCAGAAAAGAACTGAAAACGAGATGGATGGTAAAATGACTGCACCAGGTAACTTCCACCCAGAAGGTGCTGTTAACCTCCTGACCTCCCATATAGTTTTTTTGCCAGTGGTGCTACTGCCCTCCCATCCCAGAGGTAATCAACATCTGGACTTTTATCTCCTAGTTCTTACCCCTGTGTGTGCATCTTTCAACCAAACAGTTTATTTTTATCATTAACTTATAAATGGCTAAGTGGACTTGCCCTGCATACATTCTTTGGTTTCTTGCTTCTTAACGATATGTTTCTAAGATTCATCTATGCGGTTTGCTAGCGATGAGTCATTTCCTTCTGCCCTTGTTTCTTTCCTTGGCTGCGCCTACAACACGCAAACATTTCCCAGGCCAGGGATCAAAACCTCGCTGCCGCAGTGACACCAGGTCCTTTAACTGCTAGGCCACCAGGGAACTCTGAGATCAGTCATTTTCAACCCTATTTGGCCTGTTGTTTTGCCTAGCAAAGGACGAGCGAGCGTGCTCATCTTCTTGGTTGGGAAAAGTAAGCCAACAAATAGGGTGTTCCTTCCGTGTCTCCCCCTGATATTTATTTATTTACGTATTTATTTTGTGAAATGTATTTTTTTTTTGTCTTTTTGCCATTTCTTGGGCCGCTCCCGCAGCATATGGAGGTTCCCAGGCTAGGGGTCCAATCGGAGCTGTAGCTGCCAGCCTACGCCAGAGCCACAGCAACGCGGGATCCGAGCCGCGTCTGCAACCTACACCACAGCTCACGGCAACACCGGATCGTCAACCCACTGAACAAGGGCAGGGACCAAACCCACAACCTCATGGTTCCTAGTCGGATTCGTTAACCACTGCGCCACAACGGGAACTCCGTGAAATGTATTTTTTATTGTTATTTCCCCCAACGCACTTGGTGGTGGTGGCGGTGGTGGTAGAGTGGAGAGCATAGCTGCCTTGCCCCTGATATTTAAACTCAGAAATGTCATCGATCCGCTAACAGGCACCACACAGAGAAATGCGCAGGGTGCGTAATACTCACTGACGACGTTGGCTTGTCCGGTGAATATGGTGTATTGGAGCTCGTAGGAAACCACACTGAATTCGTCATCAGAGGTCCAGTGAACGGTGATGGTGTCATAGGAAGCCGTGCAGAGCTCTTCTCTGATCGTGGGAGGGTTGGGAGCTGTGGGGAGCAGAGCAAGATGGTCACTTAGCAGAGGAGTAGAAACCGCAGGGATACATTTCAGGGACAGGTGCGACAGTCCCAGCCGGCCTTTTAAAATCCGTCCCCCGGAACGACTCTCTGAGAGACGGCGATCCCAACCCAAAGACCATCGGGTTGGCTGGTGAGCACTGCGGTTTTTTAGCCGGTTGGCCAGCGGGTATCTTATCTATTGAATCACGAAAGTGGGTTTAGGAGGTTAAAACAAACAATACTCTCTTTTTAAAAAAAAAACTATAGTCGATGTATGGTGTTGTGCCAGTTTCTGCTGTGCAGCAAAGTGACCCGGTCAAACACACACACACGCAGTCTTTTGTTCATGTCATCTTCCATCACGGTCTATCCCAAGAGACTGGACATAGTTCCCTGTGCTATACAGCAGGACCGCATTGCTTATCTAAATGTCATAGTTTGCATCTGCTAACCCCACACTCCCCACCCATCCCACTCTCTCCGCCTCCCCCTTGGCAACCATAAGTCTGTTCTCCGTGTTTGAGAATCTGTTTCTGTTCTGTAGGTAAGTTCATTTGTGCCCTAATTTAGATTCCACGTGTAAGTGAGAGCGTATGGTATTTGTCTTTCTCTTTCTGACGGACTTCACTTAGTATGAGAATCTCGAGTTGCATCCATGTTGCTGCAAATGGCATGATTTCATTCTTTTTTATGGCTTAATAGTATTCCATTGTATATAGGTACTGCATCTTCTTAATTCTTTGATATCTCTTGATGGACATTTAGGTTGTTTCCATGGTCTGGGCTACTGTGTATAGTGCTGCTAGGAACATATGGCTGCATGTATCTTTTTGAATTGTAGCTTTGTCCAGATATATGCCCAGAAGCGGGATTGCTGGATGGTGCCCTTTCTTCTGTTATCTTCCATCATGGTCTATTGCAAGAGACTGGATATAGCTTCCTGTGCTTTATAGTAGAATCTCATTGCTTATCCTTTCTAAAGGGAGTAATTGGCATCTACGAATCCCAGACTCCCAGTTTATCCCACTCCCTCGCAAACAATACTCTCTCTCTCTTTTTTTTTGTCTTTTTGCCTTTTCTAGGGCCGCTCCCGCGGCATATGGAGGTTCCCAGGCTAGGGGTCGAATCGGAGCTGTAGCCACCGGCCTACGCCAGAGCCACAGCAACGCGGGATCCGAGCCGCGTCTGCGACCTACACCACAGCTCACGGCAATGCCAGGTCCTTAACCCACTGAGCAAGGCCAGGGATCGAACCCGCCACCTCATGGTTCCTAGTCGGATTCGTTAACCACTATGCCACGACGGGAACTCCCAAACAATACTCTCTTATTCATGAAAGAAAACATGTTAAACAAAAAGGAAACAAGGTGAGCTTTTGTAATTTCATCCCCACTGTGGGGAGGGCAAATGTTTTCAGTAAAGAGCTGCATGGTAAACTGTACAGGCCTGGTGGGTCATATGGTCTCTGTGGCAACTACGCAACGCTGCCTTTGTTCCATGAAAGCAGCCCATCTGTACTCAGATCGACAACTTGTACTCAGATCGTTCCAGGAGAATTTGATTTACAAAACAGGTCAGGACCAGATGTGGCATATGAGCCAAAGGCAGCCAACCTCTGAACTAGAAGACGCCACATATTTTTATATTCAGGCACCCAACTGGAAAAATACTGCTATTTGTTATCCCACAAGAAATCAGCCATATAATTGTGGGGAAATTTTCTTTCATTCGATGTTTTGGTGCCTTAAAAAGGTATTAGGGTAGTTCTAGTGTCGTCTCACTTTCCGCTTTATAGGTGATATTTCGAATTAAGAACGGGATGAACAATCAATCATATCTAAAAAGTACATTTTCTTCCCCAAGAAAAACAGGATTGCTTGGCATTTGATTAACCTGATTGCCGGGGAAGCCTGCTGTTTTATGTCTTGAACACTTTGTGGAGCAGAGCAGTCAAAACCCAACCAAAATGATGACTTTAAGATGACTTCTCCTGGAGTGAGTTCAAGAGCTGGTTTTATGAGAAGTGTCTGTGAGCAAGAAAAAGGCCTAGGCCGTGAGAGCTTTGCACTGGCAATCATATTTTAGAGCAGGGCTTGGCAAACTATGGCTATGGGCCCAATCTGGCCCACTGCCTGTTTTTGTAAATAAAGTTTTATTGGAACAGAGCCAGCCTCGTTCATTTACGTACTGTCTAGGACAGCTTTCGTGCAATGGCAGAGGTGAGCAGTTCTGACCGTAGGTCCTGCAAAGCCTAACCTATTTACCATCTGGCCCTTCACAGTCCACGTTTGCCGAGCCCTGGTTTAAAGATGTGATCCAGGCCTTGATGTCCATTCTGCTGTACACCAGCACCTGACTTCAAATGGAGAGAGTTCTCTGCGTCCTGCAGATGAGCAGCAAGGTCTGCTTACACTATCAGAGAAGTCTGTCCTGCTCTAGACTTGGGTCAGGATGCCTGAGTCCTCAACAAACCCAGAGAGGGAGGCAAGATCATGAAAATGGTAAAATGGAAAACGTTGATCGTGTTAGTATTCTTCACTTTGCCAACACAGAGATACATCCAGGCCAAGCATCGTACGAAGCAAGTAACTTTTATGTCTGCGGCGTTAAGTCCATTCGCCCAGCTTAGTCTCTGGGTCAGTGCGTTCCACAAACATCACTGGGCACCGACATGCGGCAGGCACTGAGTCAAGTTGTGCATTAAGACAGAGGGGCTCTACAGAGAATTTGGAATATTCCGGAATGTGACTTCATGCGGCTGCCTCCCGAAGTATGCACATGCAAGATTTAGTGCCATGTGCTGTGACGTGGATGAGTAAGTGACACACCATCAGGAGATGCTTCCACAGGGGGAGGCCCAGCTGCATCGTAAAACATGCTTCTTATTGTCTGTGTGGTCCTGTTAGTGAGGAATCACGCTGCACGGCTCAGTGGAGAACTATTTATTCTCCCGTCATCTAAAGAGTTCATGGAATTATTTCTCCATCCACCATCGTAGAAGGATGTTGTTCTTTCTGCGTTGCAATATGGGATTAAATACAAAGAAAACCATGTTTGAAATGGGCAGGTAGCTGGGAAACACATGGCAGGAGCTGCAATCAGGGAGGAAATGTCACCTCTTTGGTTATTAACCTGACGCACCATTTAGAAGCATGTCAGAAAGGGGGAAAAATGTGTTTTCACAGCCAGGCAGGCAAACCCTGTTTTGATTATAAACCCAATGGGTTTGTCCTGAAAAGTCAATATCCAATTTGCTGTAAATGAGAGCAAGAGCATGCTGCCAATTTCAATATGCATGGAATTGGTAGCACAACTGTTATTTGCTTGCCTCTCTGATAAACAGGACGCAAGAAATGGTGGGCTAATCCTCCAGAACACTTCGTTTCCTGCTTACAAATGTCTGATAAACTATTTGGACTTGGCAATATCAGCCAAGCATTGGATGTTATGGCCCAGGATTGATGTTATGTCTAGAAATGGTCCACATTTGTATCTGAAGTTGGTAGGGAAGCAGGCATTATAGCAGGTCTTCGGTTTGGCAGAAACAGCCGTCGGAATGATATATGGTGTACACGTTACTAGTTAGTGCCAACTAGTTGCACACCTGCCCCTGTCGCCAGTGCCGTGGCCGACGCACGCAGAGATGAGCATGGCTCTATGCTGTCGAAATGCTCGGAAACAATTCGTGGGAAACGGGGCATGACCTGGTGGCACCGATCTGGCCCACGAGACCCAAGGAGAAGTTTGCTAGATGGGTCTGCTGAGCAAGCTTTTTGTCTTCCGCGCAAAGACAAACTTGGTGGACAGAGCTTTTGGTTGTCACTTCCTCTCAGGCCTCTGAGTGGAGCGTGATGCCTGAAGGTGGACTAGGCGTAAGGTGATCACGTGTCAGTACAATGAAGTTGGCAGAGCAGAAAAGGAGCCTGGGGTCTGAAGGCACCCTTGAACCAGCCCTGGATGACACATCTCTGTTCTCCTGTTTCTGCGAGAGGAACGCTCTCTGATGCGTTTAGTCACTGCTAATGGGACGTTCTATTGTGGCAACCACACTCATTCCCAAAGGCAAGAAGAACAAAGATTTTTAATAGGATGCCGTCATGAAAAGGGGCTCAGCCTGAGAAAGTTTGCACCTGCGCTCATGCAGGAGCCACACGCTATGTGGGCCTCTTTACATTTCAATTACATTTCACTAACGTTAAATCCAAATAAAAAGCTCATTAGCCACACTTCGACATTTTCAATAGTCTCATATGGGAGTTCTCTTATAGCACAGCAGGTTAAGGATCTGGCATTGTCACCAGAGGGGCTTGGGCCACGGCTATGGCGTGGATTCGATCCCTGGCCCGGGAACTTCCGCCCGCGGCATGCATGGCCAAAACCAAACCAAAACAATGACACAAAACAGTCTCATGGGGCTAGCGGGGACCCCAACGGACTATGCAGATAGAAACTGTTTCTATGGTCATCGGAAGTTTCCTGGAATAGTGTTATATTAGGTCAATCTCAGAGTTAGAAGCTTTCTTCATATGTATTTGAGACCGAGTTTGGTTCCTTACTGTACGCGCCTTCGGAAGCGCCTTCTTCCTTCACAGGAGCGGTGGGGTTTGAAAGAATGACCACCTAAGACAAGAAGTTTGCGGGACCACTGGCCTCGCTCGCAAATGCAGAAAGGCTAAAAACAGCACCTTGGGCCGTGGCAAAGAAACAAATGACCCTCCGGGTACAAGGGTCCTTGAACACCCAACTCCTGGCTTTCCAGCCACAGGCTGTCAAACCAACGCCCTTCTCTTGTGAGGGACTTTGCCTTCCCCCACAAACAGGTGCACACACACACCGAGTAAGACCAGGGCTGCGCTAAGTTAGGGACGTGGTCTCGTGAAGGTGGCAACGTTGGAAGGTCTGGGCACAGCTGGCTTTATGGTACACATGGAGCTGTTCTGAACTCACAGGCACCAGTGGCTTTGGCTCACACAAATAAGGCCGTCTCAACAGTCCACACCCCATCAGCCAAAGTTGTGAGTTCTTGCCTTATCGGTTGACAGCAAAGAAAAATGTGGAAGCGTGGGTGGGATAAGGAGTAGCCTGAGGCTTTCCTTTATCAGGGCTGCTTTGGTTTTTTTTTTTTTTTCAGCTTGACACACCTGCCCTCCCCCCCCCAAAAAAATAAAAAGTAAAAATGCCTATCAGAAAGCATGGATTGAAACATGACATCAGGAATTCATATGTAATTTGGGGGACATACGCCACGGTGACCTTGGGCAAGGTGAAATTCAGTCTTTTACTAGAAAGAGGGGCGGTCTCTGGCATCTGTACAGACCTGAGCTAAATCCCAATTCTGCCTCTCCCTGGCTATCTGCCCTCCCGCAGGGCAGGACGGACGACCTTGGCTATTTGCACAATCAGGATTCTAATGCTTTACCGCAATTCGAGGTGGTGAAGCTTAAACAAGTACAAAGAGCCGGAGCAGGGTAGACACCAGCTGCCAAGTTGTTCTCTGCCAAGGCACAGTGAGAGGCATTTGCCTCGCTGACATGAAATGGAAAAGAGCCACACTGCCTCTCTTTGCTGCCCAAAAGGGCTATCACGCGTGGTACCCACACTCTGAGAGGGAGGAAAATGATGCCACATATATTTTCTTTTCTTTTTTCTTTTTTTTTGTCTTTTCTAGGGCTGCAGCCTCGGCACATGGAGGTGCCCAGGCTAGGGGTCAAATCAGAGCTGTAGCCCCCGGCCTACACCACAGCCCCAGCAACGCAGGGATCCGAGCTGAGTCTGCGACCTACACCACAGCTCACAGCAACGCCAGATCTTTAACCCACTGAGCGAGGCCAGGGATCGAACCCGCAACCTCATGGTTCCTAGTCGGATTTGTGAACCACTGAGCCATGACGGGAATTCCCACATATATTGTCGATGACCAAGATTGGCTTTAGTTTCCCTTGGATCCCATCTTATTTTATTTTGCTTTATTTGCTTTTTATGGCCGCACTCACAGCACATGGACGTTCCCAGGCTAGGGGCTGAATCAGAGCTGCAGCCGCCGGCCTACACCCCAGCCAGACCAACGCGGGATCTGAGCCATGTCTGTGACCTGCATGATAGCTCACAGCTATGCTGGATCATCCTTAACCCACTGAGCGAGGCCAGGCATCGAACCTGCGTCCTCATGGATAGTAGTTGGATTCGCCATCCGATGAGCCACAATGGGAACTCCTTCTCTCCGTCCCCAGTTTAGTCTTGGACTATGTGATTTTGCTTGGGGGGTTAAAAAAAAAAAAAAAAAAGGAATGCCAGAAACTGTTTACGGGAATATTAGCCTGCACTCCTAAATCAGAAGCCCACACCTCTGGTTTTAGGCAACTGATCTGGTGGCAAACTTTTGGTATCACCAAATGTACATGGTATTAAAGAAAACCCCAAAGACGATACCTGTTAGGTAATCCAGACATTCTAGCAACTTCTTCTCTCGGGAAAAATCTAAGGCAAAGGTGTCAAATGTGTCGTTGAGGTTGATTTCAGGAATGAGGACCTGGGATGATGCTGTTGCCATGGAGACCCTGCAATTTAAAGGAAGCAACTTTTGAGAACCGTCAGGCTGGCTTTCACCATCACTGCATAGGAATGGACAGGATAAAAGGTAAAACAAGTATCATGTCAAAAATGGTGCTGTTTTTACACGTGAGCCTTCAGAAGCATCTCGGAATGGCACAAGAGAGCAACAGTTGACTACAAGTTTCAAAAGAAAGCAGAGGAATTGGGGGAAAAGGGCAATGGCGTCCTCCCTTCCTTTTTACTATCGGAAAACAATTCCCTTCGGAGGTGAAAGAATATTCCTATTTCACGTTGCTGTGTTTTTAACAGCCTGGCCCCCTGCATATCTAACCCCAGTGAGGAGCTCATAGCTCCAGGCCTTTCTTCACACATCTGTCTGGGAAACTGTTTGTTCCTTTCAGACCCGACCCTGCTCCACTTCAAAGAGGCGTCTCCAAAATTTCAAGCTGCATAAAAGGCAAGGGGAAGATTAAAAAAGAATGTTTCCAGATATTGGATTAGTTTAATCAATTACTAGCCTCTCTCTAAAATAAACATTCAAAAAGGACTTTGTGTCTGGCTCATTTTCCCTCGCCTTTTGTTCCTGTGCTTGCACCATATTCCCAGCACATGCCATGGAAAATATTCATGAGCTTTCTCACAAATTCCGCCCAATGGACCTACCGTGTCGCCTCTTCACGAGGGCTGCTGGTCAGACCTCTCATTTATAATCTAAGACGCAAGCTACTGATAGGTATTCATCTCCTGCAATGGACCCTTCAAGTTGATTTGGCAAGTTATTATTAATAGCAGAACATTTTGACTAATTAAAAAAAAAATGCAAGAGTTCTTTTAAGAACAAGAAAATTATGGCACGACATAAACCACTTCTGAGCACGTCCAACTATGCTAGACTTGTAAGGTTGATGATTTTGGTGTTCCAGGAAGTTGATAAACATTACCAAGGACCTACTATGTGCAGGGCTACTGTGTAGGGCGCTGGGGATTTTTGAGCAAAGAAACAACATTTAAATGATTTAGCCATTACCTAGCTACTTATTTTCTAATTAACGGCCTTGACGCTCCTTTATACAAGGCCACAAAGCTAGGTGGCAGCAACCAGGAGGAGAATTCTAGGTCTGTACACGTCCATTTCATCTAGAAACATTTCAACCTGGTTACCCTAAGAGATATGCCTCCTATTGCATCTTCTAATGGCTCTTAAAGTTTTGGATTTTATAAAGATAATATACCTTGGCTATAAAAATTACATCTGTGGCAATAACTACACAGTGGAATAGTATTCAGCCATAAAAAGGAATGAAATACTGATAGATGCTACAACATGGACGAACTTTAGTCTAGGTATTATGCTAAGTGAAAGAACCTAGATACAAAAGGCCACGTATTGTATGACACGTGTATGGAATGTCTAGAACAGGAAAATCCATCAAGACAGACAGCAGATGTGTGGTTGCTAGGGGCTGGGGGGAAGGGACAATGGGGAGTGACTGCATAATGGGTATGGGGTTTTCTTTTCAGGTGATGAAAATATTTTGGAACTTGATAAGGACAGGATTTATACAACAAAGTGAATGTACAAAATGCCAGGGAATTGGTCACTTTACAAGGGTTAATTTCATGTTATGCAAATTTCACCTTGAAAAAAAAGTTACCCCTGCGAAATGTTCAAAATCCTTGGAAATAAATTTTCCATCATTGTATTTCGGGTGCATATTTAATGCTACATAGGAAGGGAAGTAGAGACGATAACCAACAATGTAATGATTGTGGAGTTCCCGTTGTGGCTCAGCCAGTTAAGAACCCAACAGTGTCCCCGGGGATGCAGGTTTGATCCCTGGCCTCACTCAGTTGCATTGCTGTGGCTGTGGCAAAGGCCTCAGCTGCAGCTCTGATGTGACCCCGAGCCTGGGAACTTCCATGCCACAGGTGCAGCGATAAAAAGAAAAAAGAAGAAAAATATAATAATTGAAATGATCCTGGGATCCATACAAGAAAGTTTGAAGAGTCATAACCTCTGAAAAGTTTCAAGTGTTTGAATGAAGGTGGAAAATCTAAATTCATTACCTGACCCTTTCACCAAGAAATGGTACATAGCACAGTTGTATGATTTTAATTGGCTCAATAGTGCACCCAAGGGAAGTAGACTAATTATTATGACAAACAAGTGCTAATTCAGACTGACTGATGGATAAAAGGATGGTTGCTAGGCAATTTCCACAGGTGATCAAACTGTACTTTAAAAATGCTTTCCTTATGACCTATAGGCACAAAAACGCCTTCAAACTCAAGAGAGATCTTAGGACTATGCAACAAATATTTATTAAGCCCTTCAAATATTAAGTCATTTTCTGAAGAGCCCCAAACACTTGCATCAATGCAGGAAAGTTCAAAGAAATGCTACGGTGCCATCTGAATGCCTCAAATAAAAATTTCAAAGTGCAACCCCAGTTATTTCTGTCTCATGACGTTGAGCAGGGAGCACTGCACCAAGCTATTGTGAAACAAGCAGCAAACTTTCTACTGCATTTCTCTGCTGTTTCCACGTGGCACAGATCTGGTGCTCACCAGGGTTGAGGCTCTCGAATGTGCTGAACAGATAATCTTGAGTTAGTATTTCCTCTGTCCAGTGGCACAAGCTTCTGTTCGGATTTCATTTGCAAGTTTCTCCCGGGTCTCTGGTCCCCAAAGAATTAACTAAAGTATGCTTTAGTCAAGGGACACTGCTGACAATGGCTGCCATCTTGGTGCCATCTTACTAAAGTATGCTTTAGTCAAGGGACACTGCTGACAATGGCTTGCCAACTTTCTGGAGTGGGAACGGAAAGGGTAAAAGTTTCTAAGCCTGGGAGGCAAAGACTGACAACAAGACTCTTTGGAAATTACTCAGCTTTTAACACCTAACTTTTTTTTTTTTTGATGGAAGGAACGATATTTATCTTTGGCTACAACTTCAAATTCTTCATCAGAATGACAGGCGTGCGGCGAGCTGCCAAATTCAACATTTCAGGCTATGTTTTTGTTCCCCAAATCCTTGTTGCCCATCTTCTGGCCTTTCCGATAAATTGCCCCAATCCAACTGGGACCTCAGTATTTGCCACTTTCTTAATTCTGTGCTTTTATAGTCATGTCTGTGTGTCTGTGCCTGTGTGTGGGGGGGGAACATGTGTGCGCATGATTGTGGGTGGGTGTGTGACAAACTCGCAACGTACTGGAGCAAAAAAAGGCATTGTGTCCTATCTTGATGATTAGTCGGTTAGGCTGCATGTTACATCCTGTTTTTATTTGGACTTTGATGTTCCTAATCTCCACGTCACCCAGTTGCTAGCAGCCACATGGGGCCAGTTTTCTAGAAGGAAGACCTGTCCAGAGCTACCGTATTTACGTCTCTGCCCCAACAGTCAACACCAGGGGAAGGTGCTCTATCCTTCCCACTTAATATTCCTCCCATGCCCGACCCCTGACAATGACACTTAAAGGGGTCTCTCTCGAACAGGCGGGCTATGGCGTGCATCACCATGGTAAAATCCCATGACATCTCATAGTAACAAAATATGGTTGACTTTGGTCAGATCAGGATGTCCCAAATGCATCTGATTCTGGAACCTTGTTTTAACACCACCTTACATCCTGTAGAACACATTTCAAAAACTACTCATCAGATGCATTCTAAATCTTAGAACCAAAGTGATATCTTTCTGGTTGACAACTGGAGTTCTTAGCTTTGTATTCTGGCGAGGTCTGTTGGATCCCTGAATTGCCCATGGCAGTGAGTCCTTCCTAGGAGCTCTGAATAATGGTACTGTTCAGAGGGAATTTTCTTTTCACCATCCTCTTGATACAGGTAATTTGCTGTTAAAAGTGATCTTTAGAGTTTCTGTTGTGGCTCAGTGGTAACGAACCCAACTCCTATCCCTGAGGACATGGGTTTGATCCCTGGCCTCGCTCCATGGGTTAAAGATTTGGCATTGCTGTCAGCTGTGGTGTAGGCCAGCAGCTGTAGCTCTGATTCGACCCCTAGCCTGGGACCCTCCATATGCTGTGGGCGCGGCCCTAAAAAAGACACCAAAAAGTGATTTTTTCTATTACATTTCTCATAGGCCAACTTTCCTATGCTTGGATTGAGTGAAGACTTTTGCCCATTTAATGTAATTTTATAAAAGTGTACATACAATCACACGGAGAACTATATATTAGCATGACTTGAGAATATAGTACATTACGCAATCCATTTGCATCCATTTCGTGAGTTGGAAGAAAGGAAATTAGCATTTGTTCCATGTTCACCTTGTGAAAGGAACTCAGCTGGTATTTTTGCTACATTATTTCATCTTATCCCGACTTGTTCACAGTCATTCACATCAGGCAGTTTGCTATGTTCTGGGGCCATCACGGTGAAAACAAGATGGCTGGGGTGCTGCCCGCTAGGAGCACATAAGCAAATTTAGACGCACAAGTGTTAGCGAGCAGCCGCAACGATATCCATAATTACTACTGAGCAGTTAGCACAGAGCCAGACGCTTGATTCCAAAGCATATGCATCTCCTACAATGTAAAGCTGGAGGCTCCGTTTCTGAACTGAACAACTTTTTTGTGGTCTGATTCAGCTTGTAGGTGAACACATCCATATTAAGTGATTTAACGATGCAGAAAAATCACATCCAACTCTCAGGTGAAGAAGGCCTGCAGGATGATAAGTTTGTTCTGGGCATTCCCCCCCTTGAAGAGGAGAATGAAGATGCTTTAGAAATACACAGGCACCAAAGCCCCTGGCAGACACAACAGGACACAGAACTAGGAAGTCATGTTCTAGAGAGTGGTGTTAAGTCATATGAAAACGTAAATCCAACCGACATTATGGAGCATCCATAACACTTAGGGCCTCTTCATAGCAATCAGCAGTAATGTTATCACAACTACCAAGAGAGGTAGCTGTTATGCGCCCAGGTTTCTAAGCAGAAAATAGCTCTTGAATAAACCCAAAGAATTGCAATTAAAAAGGGACGGTGCTGGGATTTGAACCCAGGTTTCCCAACTCCTAGTCCAAGTCCAGTGAGCTTTTGCTAAATTTTGGGTGCTGGAAAGGGAAAAGGGCTCAGAAACTGATCAAGAGGACTGACACACAGAGACAGAAAGAGAGGGGAGTCAGAAATGGGGAGGGGCAGCAAGGATTCCTAGCAAATTTGTGCAGGCACCACATATTCAACCTTGGTGAAAGCATAGACTTCCCACAAGGAGTAGAGGCCAACTTCCTTCTGCCTGGATTTAGGTGAAGAGTTTTGCTTCTTTAACCTCATTTTAGAAGAGGGCACACACCATCCCACCAAGAACTATACACCAGCGAGGCTTGAAATATAGTATATATGGTACGGTTCATTTACACAAAGAGAAATCGGTCATGTTTCTGTTCTTGATGCAGTGGGCTTGCGAGACAAAGAGCTAACTGGGTCCATGTATGACCTGTCGGGTCTGAGGGGATCACATGCGGGCATCCGTGCGCGTGTGTGATACTTCAAACGCAGGTCTTCTTCCAGAACATTCTATCTGAACCATCACGGGGCCCCATGCTCTCCCCTGCTAGGTGAGAATTTATTCATGTTAGACTTGATTTGAGTTTTTAGGGACTGCTGAGAAATGCAGCTCATACCAGCCATCTCATCTGGACAGCCCACAGTTTATAGCTGGAAACAAGTACTGCTGGATCCCAGTTGGAAACCATGACGTAAGTATAAACGCTGTCTAGTAGGGTGTCCTGGGTATGCTCGAGTATTAGTGCTGTTTGCCGTTGTTAACGTTACCATGCAGATTTCAGGCAACTGGAAACAGTCCAGACGAGAGCAGCGAAGACGATTAAACATGTGGAACCTCGGGGTTATGAGGAAAGACGCGGGCTGCTCTTGCAAGAGGGATGAGATCGTTGTAAGGAATATAAAAGGGACGATAACCAGCTGTGATCCACCCCACGTGCACTGGAAGAGCGCTGCATCTAACCAGCCACACAGGACATTTTCGCAAATATAAGAAATAACACAGAGAAGCTGGTTGGCGCCTCGACCGGAGGTGTAAAACGACCGTACCCTCCTCCCCTTGGAGGGATGGTGCCAAGGGAACTATGGCTGCCTATCGTCTATGTGATGTTTGGAGGGTCGGTCCTGTGTGTGACACAAGCCAGCACTCAAGAAGCCTGAGTTTCCTTTCTCCTTCCTTGAAGGAAGTCAACTCCTAAGACATGAGTGGGCCAAGCATAGCCCGAGGGCCAGATCTGTCCTACCCTTATTTTTTGCACACGGTCTTACTGGAACATACCCTTTGGCCCATTCCTTTCGTATTATCTAGGCCAGGCTGCTGGAAACCTAGAGTGGCTGAGTCGAGTAGTTGTGACGGGGACTTTAGAGCCTATAAAGCTGCAAAAAAGTACCCTCTGGTCCTTGACGGGAAAGGTTTGCAGACCCCTGCTCTAGGGTAAAGCATGAAGGAGCCGTCTGGGGTCTTGCAGTGCTAGGATTCTATGACAGTTCTGGCTAAGGGTCCATAACGCAAAGGAATGAAAAGTCAAGGCCACTGGCCTGGGCTGGAGATGTCACTTAGGGGGCATCAGGGGCTCTTCTTGGGTTCCACAAGAACTGCTATAGATGCGTCAGTGAAGGCGAGGCATTTTACACCAGTCAAGTACACGGATTCAAGGACCACTGACCCCCACCAGTTTCACGGCTAAGCTACTCATGCCAATAATGTCAGCTTTATATTCCCTGTCCTGGAATAAAGAATATTTTAAAAGAAGGGGGTATCAAGTTGACAGGTGGGTCCTTTCTTTCTCTCTCACATGAGGCAGCCTTGACCTTTCAAAACTTCTCAACCGAATAAATCAGGCCTAACAGAGAACAGCACCTGGGTGACTTTTTAAATTAGATAAGCCCAGAGCTGGCAGAAAAGATTTACTTTTATCTTCTGGTCTTCATTTTGATTCTTTGTCATCAAGCGTGCGATAAGATCGGGTCTGAGAGTCACAGCAAAGGCTGTTTTGTGCCATCCTAAGCTTTCTCCCCGACCCCCACCCCCACCCCCACCCCCCAAAAGCAGGCTGATTTTATTCGAACTAGCGGACTCTTGTTGCAAAGGCCTTGAACTCTGGGCTGATAGTGAAAAGGCTTTGACGTGTCAAAGGGAAGCATCTTTAGCTGGGACAAAGCAACTCCAAGCCTCTATTCTCTCTGGTACTCAGCCTTGAAAATGCAAACAAAAGCAAGGCAAGGTGAGGCCAGCCAATCACGCCCAGGACCCCGGAGCCCAGCCCAGCCGCAGAGACCGTCCCAGCAGCCCCTGCACTCACCTCTCCGTGATGTTCTTGGCGGTCTGGAGGAAACGCGCGTGATCATTCTCCTTCAGAGAGTGTTCCGCTTGGGAGATGAGTGATGCCGACCGCTCAATGCACTGCTTGCAGTTTGCAATCTGCTGAGCCAGTTTGCGAAGCCTCATCACCTTGAACAAAAGAGGCAGGGAGGTGGTTATGCGGGTGGTCGGGCTGGACCCTCCTGGTGTGCGCATGCATTCTGTTGGAGGCGAGGGTCGCCCCGCAGGCCAAGGTCAAAAATTCGGCAGGGAAGGAGAAACCCTGAATTGCGAACCGCCTCCCCGTGGATGGGGAATAAAAGGGTGTTGCCCCGCGTGAGCGACACAGGGGCACCTCTGACCTCAACTGAGCCACACCACTACTGCAAGATTACAGGGAACCTTGGAACTTTCTCGATCTCAGCTTCTCAGGGGGCCCCTCACGAAAACAAACCATCTCTAGAGGTGCAAACGTGCGGCTTAGGTCAAAACCATTTTCTCAAAAGTTCTCTGCAATCCGTGTCATGTAAAAACACGGGGTACTACCATTTCCCACACTATCGAAAACTCATGTGTTAAATGAACAGAAAGGAGCAGTTTTTCCATTGATTAATATTTTTCCTGTTGAGCAGACGAGAGAAAGCCAAAAAAAGCACAGCTGGCCCATTTCCCCTCCCTGGGAACGTCATTTCCAGGCACTTGGTGCTTACTTGATAACTAAGAACTATTTTGATAAGCATTTCCCAGTCGGCGGAAACATGCACGTTTGGTTTCAAACCTCCCTTGCAACTGCTGATTCCGTCCTGCTTGAAAACGACCCTTACACGTAGGGAGGGACCATGACACCTCTGGGGCAGGTCCAAGTCAGTCCCCAGCAAGCCACGTGACCGCGCACGCTCTGGTGTCTGCAACACACTCTGGTGTCTGGTGGGCTGAAGCCCTCTGGCCCGGTGCCAAGGTACAATGAGCCCGATCGTTGGAACTGCCCTGCGCCTGGTGTCCCGTCCCCTCCCCCGCGCCCCTCCCCACCATCCACTCAGTCCTGGGACAGGTCTTGGCCGGCCAGATGATCATTCCAGAATGGAAAACAGCCCTGGGTGAAAGGCTAGGGAGGAGGCTAGTTAATCTGTCTCACAGGCGAGGCCAGCTCGGGCTCCCTCCAGAATTCCTGCAAGCTCCAAGAGATTCCTTCTTTCTCCAAGTCATCATTTTCATGCTCATGGAAGCAAAGGAAGGAAGGAGATGTCAGAACGGGGGGCCTCTCAGGAACATCCCCTTCCAGGGCTCCAGCAAACAAAGGAAATGAAAGCTGAAGGGAGAGGCGGCAGCCCCGAGATTGCGGGCAAGGGTGAGAAAAATTCCTGAACGCAAAGGGTTGGAGAATGAAGTGTCAAAACCCTGGGGCAAAGAGTATGTTATCTTAAGCCCGGTCAAAGATCTACCTCACCGCATACAATTAGAGCGAGCAGCGCAGCAGTTTGACTGTGTTCACCAGTTGAATAAAAGCACACTTAACTTTTACACCAAATAGAGTTGAGCTTCTGACATCACTGTAGCCAGAGGTGAAGCTAAGAAAGGCAGAGAGTTCAACTGAAGGTCTGAGAACACCTCCCTAAGAAATGGTCAGAGGAAGGACTATGTAATCACCCCGAGATAAAGAATGCTTTAAATTCCATGGCAGAATTGAAGATATTTCATCCAATGCTGACTCCCAAAAATAAGGTCTGAATATTCCTTTCGAATAATTTTTTTTTTTTTGTCTTTTTCTAGGGCCGTTCCCATGGCATATGGAGGTTCCCAGGCTAGGGGTCTAATTGGAGCTGTAGCTGCCGGCCTACACCCCAGCCACAGCCACGCGGGATCCGAGCCTTGTCTGCAAACTACACCAAAGTTCACGGCAACACCGGATCCTTAACCCACTGAGCAAGGGCAGGGATCGAACCCACAACCTCATGGTTCCTAGTCGGATTCGTTAACCACTGCGCCATGGCAGGAACTTCATCCTTTTGAATAATTTCATGTCCTTTCGGTATGCCTTGTAGCAACCACGCAGATAACAAATGGAACAATGCTTGAATTCCATTTTCTTCTTTATTTTCTCTTATCATACTCCCGGAAATTTAAAATGATTTAAGAGGAAAAGGAAAAAAAAAAAAAAAAAGCCCTAAATCATGCCTAAATTGAAGCAAGCCAAAGTGAGACCCTTTTTTGAAAACTGAGGAATGTTTTACAGAAAACAATTGTTGGCATCATTTTCATTTTAGTTTAGTGCACAATTCCATCTGATCTACCAGATTGGGGCTTTTCAAACCTGGTGTGCTCAAGGATCAGCTGAGGATTTTTTTTTTTCCCACTGTACAGCAAGGGGATCAAGTTATCCTTACTGTATACGTCACATTTTTCTTCCCCACCCTTTGTTCTGTTGCAACATGAGTATCTAGACATAGTTCTCAATGCTACTCAGCAGGATCTCCTTGTAAATCTATTCTAAATTGTGTCTGATAACCCCAAGCTCCCAATCCCTCCCACTCCCTCCCTCTCCCATCAGGCAGCCACAAGTCTATTTTCCACGTCCATGATTTTCTTTTCTGATTTTTCTTAAAGAATAACTGTAGGAATTCCCGTTGTGGCTCAGTGGTTAACAAACCCGACTAGGATCCAGGAGGACGCAGGTTCGATCCCTGGCCTCGCTCAGTGGGTTAAGGATCCAGCGTTGCCCTGAGCGGTGGCGTAGGTCACAGGCAAGGCTCAGATCTGGTGTTGCTGTGGCTGTGGTGTAGGCCGGCAGTTACAGCTCTGATTCTACCCCTGACCTGGGAACTTCCATACACCACGGGTGCAGCCCTTAAAAAAAAAAAAAAAAAAAAAAAAAGACAAAAGACAAAAAAAGAAAAAAGAAAAACTGCAGCTGTTTGGGCCCACATCCCACTGCCCTAGGTGAGGAGTTGTAATTGGCAGGGCAGCAGGAATCTGCATTTTCACAAGCGATGAAGGTTTTCTGATCTGGAGGTGAGGAATCACCAGTATGGACAGGACGAGCATTTAAAAAAACCAAATGAAAGAGGAGATGAGAAAACAAAGTAGCAGAATATGCT
Source organism: Sus scrofa (assembly GCF_054392235.1). Taxonomy (NCBI): domain Eukaryota; kingdom Metazoa; phylum Chordata; class Mammalia; order Artiodactyla; family Suidae; genus Sus; species Sus scrofa. Next base: position 10,910,655 of record NC_139401.1, read on the forward strand.
CCTGGCAGAAAGGGCAAGTTAGGCTTTGTAAAACATTTCTCTCTCTCTGTGTGTGTGTGTGTGTGTGTGTGTGTGTGTGTGTGTGTGTGTGTGTCTGTGCTGGGTTTGATGTTACAACATATTTTTCACTGTGGGCTTTAGTGAAAAAAAAAAAGGAAGAAGAAAGAGAAAAAAAGAAAAAAGAAAAGAAAGAAAGAAAACAAAAAAGAAAAACACTGCTCTAAGTTCACAAACTATGGTCTGTGAACCATATCCGGCATGCTGCCTGTTTGTGTAAATAAAGTTTTATTGGCACACGGCCACTACGTGCATCTGTTTGTGAATCATCCATCTGAGGCTATCTTCACACTACAACACTGGGCGGCGGTGAGTTGTTACGGCAGAGACTGTAGGGCAAGACCTAAAATATTTATTTCTGGCCGTTTCCAGAAAAAGGTTGTTGACCTACATGATTCTGATCACATGGCCCTGATCTGAGTTCCACTCTGTGAAAAACTACCCCGCATGGCACCACACTTCAGAATCAGACATTTGCAGTTCCCGCTGGGACACAGTGGGTTAAGAATCCGATTGTGTCGGCATTGGCTATAAACTGCTGTGGAGGCACAGGTTCGATCCTTGGCCAGGGCCGTGGGTTAAAGGATCTGCCAGTGTGGCAGCCATGACTCGAATTCAATCCCTGGTCCAGAACATCCATATGCCACATTAAAAATTTATGGTGCGGCCATAAAAATAAAAAATAAAAAGAATCACTGTTTGGCAAAATACAAATTTCCTCATTGGAAAACACTTTTTAATACATTATTTAATTTTTTTCCAAGTTGGCACCGTTCTTCTTTTTTCCTTTGAAAAGTATGTCCAACCACACATTGTCATTTGTGGAATTTACTCCACCCTCTTCATAGAAATGCCCTATCTGTTGGAATCTCCTTTCACTGGGGACATGGGCCTATTTATATCAAGTTATTTGCTGTTTATTTTACCCTACAAATGCTTTTAAAAGTGGCCCTTTTATTTACAATGTACTTTATTTTTTTCTATTAATGATCTTTATTTTTTTCCATCATAGCTGGTTTACAGTGTTCTGTCAATTTTCTAGGGCAAGGTGATCCAGTCACACATACATATATACATTCTTAAAATGCACTTTAAATGCATATATATATATATGGTTCCCACCTCAAGGTTGTTAGGTCCAAACAAGTGATTCTCAATTAACACAAGTGTCTGAACTGACAATAAGGACTGTTCTCAGCATTTCTTTTTTTTTTTTTTTGTCTTTTTTTGTTGTTGTTGTTATTATTATTGTTGTTGTTGTTGTTGCTATTTCTTGGGCCGATCCCGCGGCATATGGAGGTTCCCAGGCTAGGGGTGGAATTGGAGCTGCAGCCACCGGCCTACGCCAGAGCCACAGCAACGCGGGATCTGAGCCGCGTCTGCAACCTACACCACAGCTCACGGCAACGCCGGATCGTTAACCCACTGAGCAAGGGCAGGGACCGAACCTGCAACCTCATGGTTCCTAGTCGGATTTGTTAACCACTGTGCCACGACGGGAACTCCTCAGCATTTCTTTAAAGCTATGCAGAAGCCGGTGGCTCAGTGGTTAATGAATCCGATTAGGAACCATGAGGTTGTGGGTTTGATCCCTGGCCTCCCTCAGTGGGTTAAGGATCTGGCATTGCCGTGAGCTGTGGTGTAGACTGCAGACACAGCTTGGATCTGGCGTTGCTGGGGCTGTGGTGTAGGCCGGCAGCTGTAGCTCCGATTCGACCCCTAGCCTGGGAACCTTCTTATGCCACGGGTGTGGCCCTAAAAAGACCAAGAAAAAAAAAAAGGCTATATAGAAGGCTATACACATAGTCCAGGGTAATAATCTGAAATTTTGGAGACTTAAAGTACATAAAAGCAAAGATAAGAAGGGACCTTTCGGAGTTCCTGTCGTGGCGCAGTGGTTAACGAATCCAACTAGGAACCATGAGGTTGCGGGTTCGATCCCTGCCCTTGCTCAGTGGGTTAACGATCCGGTGTTGCCGTGAGCTGTGGTGTAGGTTGCAGACGCGGCTCGGATCCCGCGTTGCTGTGGCTCTGGTGTAGGCCGGTGGCTACAGTTCCGATTCGACCCCTAGCCTGGGAATCTCCATATGCCGCGGGAGCGGCCCAAGACCAAGAAATAGCAAAAAGACCCCCCCCCCCAAAAAAAGGAAGGGACCTTTCTTCTCTTTAGCTGCAGCCTTCTACCGTAAATATAATTTGCTTAATCTGGAGTTTGCTCTCGGCTCAGCCTGGGTTGACATGAAATTTTTCCCCTACGACTGAAGAAATAAGACAATTCCTTCCAGAGGAGTCTCATAGCTTGAGACTCCTTAATCGGTCCAAATACAAAGGCTGTGGAGCCTTTTCTTTTCTTTTTTCTTCTCTCTCTCCCTTCCCTCCCTCTGTCCTTCCCTTCTTTCCGCCACCCCACGGCACGTGGAGTTCCGGGGCCAGGGATCAGATCCAAGCCCCAGTCGTGACCTGCGCTGGAGCTGTGGCGATGCCAGATCCTTTAACCCACTGTGCCGGGCTGGGGATCGAACCTCTGCCTTGGCGCTGCAGAGACACAGCTGATCCTGTTGTGCCCCTGCAGGAACTCCAAAAGCCATTTATTTCAAAGAAGGCGCCATGGTCTGAGAGCAGGAATTACAAGTATGTGCTAATATGTGACCACCTTGCCTGCTGGGCAACCTCTCCGCTTGGTGGACTTGCTGTCGCTTTGTTTCCACCAGGTCTAATGGCACTGTGATTGGCATCAGAGACAGATGGAGGCAAAGGCACAAGGTGGATGGAATATACTTTTGGGGTGTCCCTGATTCTGCCTCCAGCTGTTCTTCCTCCAGCTCCGCACTTCTAAGTGCTGGTCAGAGGGTCCCACCAGCCCTTCTCTGGATTCAGTGTCTTCCGACTGCCCCGGCATCACCCTGGGCACCCTCACAGGGCACCAAGTCCACACCTGTCCGCCCTGCCCGGCACCTCGGATTTCCAGCGCGTTGTCACCCAGGCTCTTTTTTCTTTAAAATGTATCTCTGACATCTTGTGCCCTGGCCAGGGACTTAGTCACGGTAAATTCTTGGGTTTGGGATCAACTAGTCCTCGGTCAGGTGCCAAAGTGGTAACTCAAAGGAAAGCTGAACCAGGCCCTCAGCTTTCCCAAGTAACACTCCTTCTGAGATCACGACCCGGAGCAAAGGTGCGCTTTTATTATTTTTTTGGCTGCACCCACAGCATGCAGAAGTTCCCGGGCCAGGGATCAAACCTGAGCCACAGCAGTGACCCAAGCTGCTGCAGTGACAATGCCAGATCGTCACGTAACCCACTGCGCCACAAGGGAACTTCCTGAACATGTTTTTCTGTGCTTAATTGCCATGCATACACCTTCTTTGGTAACCTATCTATTCAAATCTTTTCTCCATTTTGGCGGCAGGGTCATCTGTTTCCTTCATGAGTTTTTATTTTTTATTAATTTTTTATTTATTTTTTATTTATTTTTGTCTTTTAGGGCTGCACCCGAGGCATATGGAGGTTCCCAGGCTAGGGGTCCGATCAGAACTGCAGCCACAGCAACACGGGATCCAAGCTGCATCTGTGACCTACACCACAGCTCATGGAAACCCTGGATCCTTAACCCAACTGACCAAGGCCAGGGATTGAACCCGCACCCTCATGGATCCCAGTCAGGTTGGCTAACCGCTGAGCCACAACAGGAACTCCTATTTCCTTGATGAGTTTTGAGAATTTGTTATCTACTCTGGATATAAGCAATTTTATTAAAAAAATAACTCAAAATATTTTTTTCCTAATTTGTGGCTTGTCTTTACATTCTCTTAAGAGTGTCTTTTGAAAAGACGTTTTTATTGATTAAAAAAAATGTTTTTTTAAATGTCAGCTTTTATTTGCTACCCGGAGGCACACGGAGGCTTATGAAGTTCCCAGGGCAGGGATCAGATCCAGGCTGCCAGGGCTGGGGACTGAACCTGCGTCCCATCGCTCCAGAGATGCCACCTATTCTGTTGCGCCAGAGTGGGAACCCCGAGAAGTTTTAATTTGGGCTGAAATACAATGTAAAATCTTAAGCTTGTATATAATTCAACCCGAGGTCACCAAGATTTCCTCCCATCTTTTCTTTCTTCTAGAAGTTTTATACTTTTTATCTTCGACATTTAGGTATATATGGTCCATTACATTTAATTTTTGTACGTGGCGCAAAGTATGGCTCCATTTCATATTCTTATATCCCTCCCCTATGTGGAGGCCAGGAGGCGGCTTTCAAAGTTCCTTTCCAGCTGAGTTTTCTTTGCACTTTCAGTGTATACATTTTTCCCTCCAAAGCTTCTCATTTTTTGTTTTTACATCTATTTTTCCTGACGTCGCATCCTTCTTTTGTGGTTTCACAAGTTTTTGCTCTTAGACGACAGAAGTCATTCCTTCATTTATCTCTCCCAACAGCTTTTTACGATGTCCACATGAAATTCATCGCACCAGACGTGAGCAAAAGTCTGTCACTTTTGCTCGCTGTGTGTTGAGCAATTCAGGATTTCTTCATGTGCCTCGGAACTGGGATGTGAGCTCCAGCTTTAAAGGGAAGAAGTCATTTACCCTTTTTCTCTCTCCCTCAGCCACGTGGCTTCGTCTACAGTGTCTTACAGTCGCCTTCACCACATCCTTGGAAGTCCCGACTCAGGAATCTTGTGCTATGCCCGCATGTCTGAGGCTCCCATGTTGTGTGGGGATCAGAAACAGTGCAGAGCTAGGCTCTAACCCAATAACTGACTCCTCCAGACTCCCAGGCCTGAAGCGTGCTAAAAAATATTTCCCTAGCTAGAGGTGGGCAATAACCATCATTCAGTCTCTTTTCATGAATTGAGAAGCCATATACAGGTATTAACCACCAAGCTTGGTTTCACTCCCCCATACTTCTAGCCCCTGTAGCCCAACATCTCCAGAACCACTCGTCCATCGGCATCGAAGGGGTAGCTGCTTTGGTCTCTTCCAGACCAAGTCCCAGGCGCCTGCGTCTTAGCCACGATCATCACGCCTTTGTGGTTTTGGTCCATGTTCTGGCTCATGGAGATGTTTACCTGGTTTGGGCTGCAGCTATGTCTCTTTGCGTTTCTATTTTACTATGTTCCCTATCACCTACATGTCATCGGGGGAAACCGATGCATCACCCTGGCCGGAACTGGGGACACCCCTTTGCTACTTTGACCCATAGCGCATAAGGGGAACCCTCATGCTAAGAAGTTAAGTAGGGAGAGGAAGACATGCTGGCCAGGACGCTGGGGTGGAGAGTCACTGATGGCTGAGTAAGGGTCCCCAAAGATGCCCACATCGTAATTTCCAGGAATTGTAAAAACATGTTATCTTACCTGTCAAAAGGGACTTTGCTAATGTGATCAAGTTAAGCTTCTTAAAACAGGCAGATTATCCTGGATTTTCTGGGTGATCCCCATGTACTGATAAGGGCCCTTAGGAGAGAACCAGGAGAGTCTGTGCCAGAGAAAGAGAGCTGAAGGTGGAAGCAAAGGTCAGAGCAATGTGAGCAAGAAACCACAAGCCAAGGAATGGGAATGGCTTCTAAGAGCCGGAAAAGGGGAGTTCCCGTTGTGGCACAGCAGAAACAAATCCAACTAGGAACCATGAGGTTGCGGGTTCGATCCCTGCCCTTGCTCAGTGGGTTACAGATCCGGCGTTGCCGTGAGCTGTGGTGTAGGTCGCAGACGCAGCTCAGATCTGGCATTGCTGTGGCTCTGGCGTAGGCCGGCGGCTACAGCCCCGATTCAACCCCTCGCCTGGGAACCTCCATATGCCGTGGGTGCGGCCCTAGAAAAGACAAAAGACGAACAAACAAACAAAGCCAGAAAAGGCAAGAAATGGATGCTGCCCTGGAGCTACCAGCAAGAAACAGCTCTGCTGAAGTCTCGACGTTTAGCCCAGTTGAGACTGGTTTTAGACTTCTGACCTCCAGAAGCTCAGATAATAAATTTGTGTTGTTTTAAGCCACCAAACTTGTGGTAATTTGTTACAACAGCAATAAGACAGGAAATACGAGTATTGAGAGCTGATATCCGCACGCGACCTTGGAAAGGCAACAAATGACCTTCCGAATGCATATTAAGAATGAATTACAGCTGTTTGCAGGCTAACAGGTGTCTTATGCATCTGGAAGATGGCCAGTCTTAAGAGAAATACAATGTGGTGCATGATGACAGACGTGGAAAGCGATCCTGTGCAGAGTCTGGGCTGACACGCAGGATAATTGCCATGTGAAGAAGAGTAGCTATTCGACCCATCTGAGTCCATCCTTGGCCAGGGAATAATTTCGTATTAATTTGCTAACCCACTGGAACAAGAGCTTCCAGAACTATTTGATTTGCTTCGACTTCGACTGTTGTGCCCACCATCGCAATCTACATGCACACATATTTCTCGATCTATACGGACCGAGCAATTCCAAAGCATTACACAGCATTAGGAGTTCCTTTAAAGTTTTACAGAAAGCAGAGGAGAGCCCCTATGCTCACTGGTGTCATCTCTGTGGACAACTTCATACGTGCCACCTGGACGTAATTATGCACATCTCATTATAGTTATGAGCGATCGGAAGAGCAATGCACGCTGCATCGTGAACGTCGACTTCTGTTTTTAAGTATGTGCAAAATTGGCTGTTGCCAGTTGCAAAGAAGTGGGTAAAATAAAGTGGAGCCTAAGTGTGTCAATAAAAATATGACATTTAAAAAGAGAAAAAAAATGACAGATGTTCCAGTTACCAGCATTTCTGAATGAATCTGGAATAAAGAAGACGGTCCTAAGAATATAACAGAAACTTGTGAATTGCTTTTTAAACACAGTTTACTGGAAAGCCTGAAGAATTCTTAATACGCAAACATTAGAGAAGATGTACTTTTGGAGTTCCCGTCGTGGCACAGTGGTTAACGAATCCGACTAGGAACCATGAGGTTGCAGGTTTGATCCCTGGCCTCGCTCAGTGGGTGAAGGATCCGGTGTTGCTGTGAGCTGTGGTGTGGGTCGCAGACGTGGCTCGGATCTCGCGTTGCTGTGGCTCTGGTGTAGGCCGGCGGCTACAGCTCCGATTCGACCCCTTGCCTGGGAACCTCCATATGCCGTGAGAGCGGCCCAAGAAACGGCAAAAAAAGGACCAAAAAAAACCCCATGTACTTTTAATATATCCACAAAAGGGTGTATGATATAGTAAAATTACAGGAGTTTCGCCACCATGAATTTAACACTTCCCTAAATTTCCTCAAGGGCATATGCGAAAGCACTTTAAAATTTCTATATATAGTCTGATTTCCTTGAAACATTTATTTATTACTCTGTTAACTGCTAAGATACAGCAATAAGTATGAAATGAACTCTTCCTCTGTGGAACCTACCTTCTCAAAGAGAAGAGAGAGAGAAACAGTGGATATTATAGAGCAGAGCTCCATGCTGTCTCCCAGAATGGGGTGATGGAGCAGCCTTTGTCTAGCAGGTGTGCCAAGGAGATGGACAAAAAAAAAAAAAAAAAAAAAAATGGCCAAGCAAGGCTATCTGAATGACATCTTAAAGACTTAAGAGGAGACGATGAAAAATATAGAAGAAGGGGCACTCAATATTTCCTAAGCTACTGAGGCGCATGAGAGTTTATTTTCTTCCGGTAGAGAACATGAAATCTGTCCGAGAAATCCTACCTTCCCTTCTTTGATCTTGGTTCCAATAATTTGTCGTCTTTGCTGAATGATCTCAATGAGAAGATCGCACTCCTCCATCAATTTGGCTTCCTGACGTGAGGCATTGACCTATGGGATAGATAAAATGGTGAGCATTGATTTGCCTTTTTTTTTTTTTTCCCTTTGTCTTTTTAGGGCTGCATCTGTGGCATATGGAGGGTCCCAGGCTAGGGGGTGAATCACAGCTGCAGCTGCCAGCCTACACCACAGCCACCGCAATGCCGGATCCAAGCTGCGTCTGCGACCTACACCACAGCTCATGGCAACGCCAGATCCTTAACCCACGGATCGAGGCCAGGGATCGAACCCCCGTCCTCATGGATGCTAGTCGGGTTTGTCAACCGCTGAGCCACGATGGCAACTCCCCTGGCTTTTGTTTTTAATTAAATGTTCTCTTTTTAACGTAGACTAGTATATTTCTGAGAGTTGCTGAAAAGATATTTTTAAAACAAACTGAGGTATCGTTGCTGTACAATATTATATGCTTCAAGTATACAACCGCGATACATAATTTTCAAAGGTTATATTTCATGTATAGTTATTATTAAAGATTGGCTATATGCCCCATGTTGTACAGTATATTCTTGCAGCTTATCTATTTTATACATAGTAGTTTGTTCTTCTTAAAGCCCCATGCCCATCCTTCTCCTCCCTTCTTTCTTCTCCCCACTGGGTACCACTACTTTGTTCTCTGCATCGGTGATGAAAAGGTGTTTTAAATGCTCACTCTCCTTCCAATTATGCAGGGATGGCAAATACAGGACTGAGAAGTCCACCCCCTATCCTGCATCCTTGGAAAACATTTATTATCCAACGACAGCAGTCTTTTTTGCCGAGCCAGACTCAACCTCAGCATCTTTCTTAACACGCTATGCACGTGGCCATTAACCAATTAATTGAAAAGTGACGCTCACTCGAACTATATTTGCACTTCCTGCTTTTACATTTTGAAGGGAAGTGCGATTTTAGCCCATTCGACGTAAAATGTTAAAGGAAAACAATATTAATCTTGCGAGAGGACAGACTGTAACCAGTGTCTTTTGGATAAATTTTCCAAAAACAAGAGAGCAAGGTGACGTCACCTTGGGTTCAACTGTCTTTTCTATACAGACATGAACTTTGTATTTAATCACGATCACACCTCAAAGGGGAAAAGGATGGTTGAATGTTTTATTCATCTTAGGACATAATTTTAAATCTTAACTTCTGGTAAACTTCTGAAGGACCAAAGGGTCTCCAGTGAAAGCCCGCCATTCCCCTGGAAAGGTAGCTCGTGACAGAATGGCTTGTATTTGAAGTTTTTAAGACTCAGTGCATGCAAGGGATGGTTAAAATTAGCTCATTCTTGGCAAGTGGGCTTGGGGAACACCCTGCACTTGCGGTTTCCTCTAGCTCAGGACCATTCTGAAATGCTTATTCATAAACAGAGCCCCAGAAATCACAGCTGTGGGAAACAGAGCTACTAGCATGCACGCATTTTATGATCTTAACACAGGGCCGGCGAAGCTGCAGGGTAACGAAGCAGGACAATGGCACTGATGGCTCCAGCGTAACTCGTGGCCCAGTCATTGAGCCCATTTGACGTGGAAGCCTCTGTTTAACTGGAGTCATTTCAATCTCTATGAACGAGATCAACTGGAAGCAGGGTCAGGAGTTCAAGATAAAAACTGCATCGATGGATGTTCCAAGAAATCATGTCCTGTTTCTAGAGGCCAGGATACCTTGACTTTGACTCCTGATCCCTGCACGACAGGGCAGGGAGCCTGCTCAAGAAATCTTCTCATTGAGCCAATGACAATCAGTGGCCATGTGCAGCACACTATGGGATTACGCCCTGTCTGATGAGCACACAGACATATTTGCTAAAGGTTTAAGGAGCCAAAGACAACATTAAACATGCCTGGGTGGACGAAGCACAGAACAAGGAACTCAGGCTGTTATTTCAGGGACATTCGTCGCAGGGCTCAATTTCTCTTACCAGTACTTCCATGTCGCCATTTCTGGTTCCCCTTGAGGCTTCTCAAAGGAGTTTAGCCATCTAAAGAAATATGTACCCCAAACCCCGCTACTCTCAGGCCATTTCTTGTCATTCTCTTTGACCTCAAAGTGAATTTCATAATCGACCACAACGGAGCTGGCAGAAGGATGGCATCACACTGAGACCACGGGCCCGCTGTGATGGAGAAAGTGCCGTTTCTGGAAAAGAGCACCCTTCCCTCGAAAAGGATCTCCTAGAACGAACCCCAAGAGCTAAGGTGTTTCTGAGGGAACGATCAAGGGAAAGCAACTGGCTGCAGCTTCCTACAAGCAGGCATCGTTGGCTGTCGTATCAAACGAGGCATCTGGCCTGAGCGCCTGGCACCAGATGTGGCACAGAACAGGCAGTCAGAAACGATCTGTGGACTCAATGAGCAGCGCCATCGACCATCCGGGACAAGGTGCAATGTGATGAGGCAAGTGGCTATCGCGTTATCCACTGTAAGCACTCGACATGCAGGTATTGCACTGACTGGTTTTCCAGGACCATGCAGACACCGAAGTACGTTTTAAGGATTTTTTTTTTTTTTTTTTTTTTTTAGGGCAGGATAGTGTTGATTTTTTTTTTATGGCCTTATTGAAACATACATATAATCATAAAATTCACCCATTTCAAGTGCACAGTTTGTGGGTTTTAGTGTATCCAGAGTTCTCTAATCACCACCATGATCTAACGTTAGACTATTTTCAAGAGTCCCCCAAAGAATTCCAATAGCCATTTGCAGGAACCCCACATTCTCACTACCGACCCCTTTGCAAGGTTTAGGGAACCACACATCCATGTTCTGTTGCTTTAGCGATTTGCCTCTTCCGGACAATTCTAGACATGGAATCAAACAATATATGATCCTTTTTGTCTGGCTTACATCACTGAGCATAATGTTTTCAAGAGTCCTCCGTGTTACAGCATGTGTCAGTTCTTCACCCCTTTTTATGCCAGAGATGATTCCATGTAAGCGATATTGCACATATTGTTTATCCATTCTCTAGCAGATGGCCGTTTGGGGTGTTTCTATTTTTTGGTTACTATAAACAATACTGCTGTGTTCACATTCCTGTGTAAATTTTTGTGTGCACATGTGTCTTCACTCTTCTTGAGTACAGGAGTGGAACTGCAAGGTCACATGTCAACCCTGTGTCTAACTTTTGGAGGAACTGCCAGACTGTTTTCCAAAGGGGCTGAGTTATTTTTACATTCTGATGAGAAGGACGTGGGGTTTCCAATTTCTCCTCATCCTTGCCAACACTTGAGAGTGTCTTTGTTGTTTTGTTCAGCCTCGTGGGTGTGGAGTGGTACCTCACTGTGGGTTTGATTTGCATTGCCCTGATGGCTGATGATGCTGAGCATCTTTGCATGTGCGCGTTGCGTTGGCCATGTGTGTACCTCATTTGGAGATCTGACCGTTCACATCCTTGGCTCATTGTGTAATTGGGCCATTGTCTCACATAGCTGAACTGGATGGTTTCTTTAGATGTTCTGGATGCAAGTCCTTTATTAGATATGTGATTTGCAAACACTTCCTCCCAGTCTGTGGGCTATCTTTTCATTTTCCTGATGGTGCCATTTGAAGCACAAAGGTTTTTCACTTTTTCTTTTTTGGCCATCCCACAGCATATGGCGCTCCCAGGCCAGGGATCAGATCTGAGCCTCAGTTGTGACCTACGCTACAGCTATGGCAATGCCAGATCCTTTATCCCACTGTGCTGGCCTGGGGATCGAACTATGTCCTGGTGCTGCAAAGTCACCATTGATCCTGTGGTGCCTCAGGGGGAACCCCAAAAGTTTTAAATTTTGATGAAGTCTAATTTCTATACTTTTCTATCATCACTTGTGCTTTTGCTGTCACAGCTAAGAAGCCCAATAATCCATGGTCATGAAGATGTATGTCTCTGTTTTCCTCCAGAAGTTTTTCTCTCTCAAGTTTATGTCTCTGAGCCATTTTGGATGAAGTTCAGTGTATAACGATGAGTAGGGATCCAACTTCATTCTTATATTTATGGATATCCAGTTGTCTAAGGACCCTTTATTGAAAAGACTATCCTTTTCTCCCCTGAAATCTCTTAGCCCTTGGCCAAAAATCATTGACCACACTGTAAGATTCTCGGGTTTTGACATTGCTAGCATATTCTACGCTTAAAGATACGCTGGTTTTGACTAAACCTGATGAGGCCTTGTTAGTAATTCTAAAATAGGTTCAGAGAGTTCCTGCTGTGGTGCAGTGGGTTAAAGAATCCGACTGCAACAGCTTGGGTCACTGCAGAGGCGCAGGTTCGATCCCCGGCCTGGGAACTTCCATACGCCGTGGGTGTGTCCATAAGAAAGAAAGAAAAAAAGAAAGAAAGAAAGAGCCAAGAAGTGTGGCGTGGAGTACTAGCGTTCTTCGTAGGATGACACTGTGAAAGCCAAGGAATATCTCTGTTTCCAAGTTTTCCTATTTTTCAGTTATTGATTTTTTGGGGCTGCACCCACGGCATATGGAAGTTCCCAGGCCAGGGGGCGAATCGGAGCTGCAGCTGCCAGCCTACACCACGGCCACAGCCACCCACGATCCAAGCTGCACCTTTGACCTACACCGCAGCTCACGGCAACACTGAAACTTGAATCCACTGAGCAGGGCCAGGGATGGAACCAGCATCCTCATGGATACTAGTTGGGTTCATTATCGCTGAGCCACAATAGGAACTTCTCCAATGTTTTTTTGAAATGAGATGAATAAATACTATCTGCTCTCTCAGCCATGTGGGGTTATTGTGGTAAGTACGTGAAATAGTATATAAGGAAATAACTAATATTATGCAGCCATAGACAGATCTGAGGTAGTAGTGTCTGCATTGAGAAGTAGTTTTATTAATAGATAATGATTTAGTTTGGGATCATTTCACTCTCAAAACCATTGCGACTGGAGTTACTCTATGGTAGGAAAAGTGTCCTGGTTGCCATCATAACACGGGGTTCAGTTTAATCCAAAATTCTGACTATTCGATATTTATGATGAATAGGTTTGTTTTACCAAAAAACGTGGGCTGAAATCTACCTTGTGGAGCCCAATACGTTGTGAGAAAGCTGATACCACAACCACCGCCGTCCCAAAATATAAATTCCCAGAAATGGGGGAATATGATCTGTTAATTTCAGGCCAAGTATTTTCCTTAGATCTTTCAAGAAATACAGAGTTGACTTTCCTTTGAAACCAGCAAAGTCGAATCTCTTTTTCCACTTTGAGGAGGCTTCCAAAATTTTTGTAACGCTACCATTCTTATATTCCAAACGGTACAATAAGTTGAATGCTACCCTATATTTCTAAAATCCTTCCACTACAAAGAAGTTTTCCACTGCTTTGCTGCTACATGGGTCGCTTAAAAAAAGGAAAGTTAATGACTTGATTGGATTTCATTTATTATATGGGCTATGAATTCGAATGTGGCAGGCTTTATTGGTTACGTGCAGTGTGTTCAGGTGTTTTTCATTCCCAGCCTTGGTTTGGAAGTGGGCAGCTCCTGGATGTGATTTTAGCTTTCCAAAGAGTCACATCTTTTGATTCAGACACCACTAAGGCTGATGGATGTGCTCTGAGCAGGACCAATCTAAGGATTCAAGAAACAACCCTAAACCTTCTTTCACAGACCTACGCTTCCACCTTTGTGGTCCTTCTTGGTCCATAACCTGAAGACAGCAAGGATGGAGATAATAAGGAATGGTGGCCAGTGGGAGTGACGGCTGTATACCACCTCGGGCCCCCACAGAAACCGGGCACTTATTCTGTAGAGCCCATGACACTGCAGGACAAAAAATAGCTTAAAGCTGGGCCCTCTTCCCATTCCAGGCTCCTCCCCGCTACTTGTTTTCTCACCTCCATCGCACTCATGACTAAATATCCCGTGAGCCCCTCAAGCAGACAAACTCAGCCACCCTCGCCTCATCTCTGCGTTGGCTTCAGCCAACGCTCAGCATGCATCTTCTCTGCATATGGAGCTTGATATCTTTCTTGAAATGCATCCTCCCCGCCCCTACTGTCTTCTAGATCTGAGCAGTAAACTCCATTTCTTGGCAAAATACTCTAAATCAAATTCTTCGAAGATGAGATCTTATCTCAAATTTGTTTAGAACGTGTATCTTCTTTCAGGAGTTCTTAGCCTTTCTTTAAGGGTCAAGAAACACGTCTTCGGAGGCTGCAAGTGCCAAGGCCAAGGTCATACAGGCTTAAGCTGTGACTGCTCTTAGAAAACACGTGCAGCCTTCCCTTTGAGAGAGCTGCATGCAACCACTGATCCATCCACCTCTCCACTCATTTATTCATTCGAGAAACAGCAACTGCTTCCCAGAGTGTATCGGCCAGCCTTCCAAGGGCTGAGCATAGAGAGGGTCCCCAGAGAGACACAATTTCCATGATCCATGGTTTACATGTAAGCGTCGGGAGAACAGGCTGAACGAGCCAAAAAATAAATTTTTAAAATTCAGATCATGAAGGCAATCACAGAAGGTAACGTGATTGAATGTGCCTGCGAGGAAGGTCCTTTCTATTTGTGGTCACAGTTGACAAGAATTCTCTGACAAGTCTCTCGAGGGATGAAAAGGAACCAGCAAAAGGATGTGGGAAGGGTGTTTGCAGGCACTCCTGAGGCTGCTTTCAACAGGCGCCCTCCTCCTCGTAAAGTGTATTCATGCCCACGATTTGCAGATTCTGTATTTGCGAATTTGCCCACGCGCTGACATTTAAAAATTCATGTGTGACCTCCCCATCAATACCTGCGGCCTTTTGCAGCCACCTGCAGACATGCTCGGCGCATGAAAAACATGCGAGTAACCTGGCCAGCACCCAGCTGAGGTTCAACAAGGACACACGCCGCCTTCTTGTTTCATCTCTCGTAGAACCAGAGGATGGAGACAAGATAGGTGGCACATCATAGAGCCAGAAACACCAGCTCTGGGGCCAGTTGGATGGGGTCTGAGTCCCCTCTCTGGCATCTGTTACGGTGGTCCCCTTGGGCAACGCAGCACTTTGCAACTGCCTTCTCTTATTTATAAAATAAAAAAGATTTTTACCAGGGTGACTTATTTTTAGGATTGAAGACAGTAATCTGCATGACGGGTGGGTGGGTGTGTGTTTCCCTGAAGAATAGTGGTTCATTATTAGCCGGTGTCCCTGGTGACCTTATGGAGTATAACTATCCTGAATAATGAGAATGGATTGTATTTATCTTCTATCTCATGGGTCCACACTTTTCCTAAGTATTTTAGGGGAAGGGAAGAAAATTATTTAAGTAATTGTTCTGTGTGATAAGTACACAGAAAAACAGAGTCCTGCTTTGTAGGGAGTGGCTAACCCACTGTCTCCTAGTCCCAGGGTAATTTTGTGGCTTCTCTTTGACAGACGCTGGCTTTGTGATCCTTTATGGCCCAGTGAAAGCAAACGTAGAAAGTTGAGGAGTTCCTAAGAGAAATTAGGAAAGCAGTCCCGTTTACCATCACATCCAAAAGAAGAAAATACCTAGGAGTAAACCTACCTAAAGAGACAAAACACCTGTACTCTGAAAACTATAAGACACTGATGAAAGAAATCAAAGATGACACAAATAGATGGAAAGACAGACCATGCTCATGGACTGGAAGAGCCAATATTATCAAAGTGACTATACTACCCAAGGCAATATACATATTCAATGCAATCCCTATCAAACTACCAAGGACATTTTTCACAGAACTCGAACAAAATATTTTAAAGTTTGTCTGGAAGCACAAAAGACCCACAATAGCCAAAGACATCCTGAAAAAGAAAAATGGAGCTGGAGTTATCAGGCTCCCTGACTTCAGACTATATTACAAAGCAATAGTCATCAAAACTGTATGATACTGGCACAAAGACAGAAATATAGTTTAGGGGAACAGGGTAGAAAGCCCAGAATTAAAGCCACGCACCTACAGCCAACTCATCTATGACAAAGGAGGCAAGAATATACAATGGAGAAAAGACAGCCTGTTCAATAAGTGGTGCTGGGAAAACTGGACAGCCACACAGAAAAGAATGAAATTAGAACACTCCCTAACACTATACACAAAAATAAACTCCAAATGGATTAAAGACCTAGATATAAGACCAGATACTATACAACTCTCAGAGGAAAACATAGGCCAAACATTCTACGACATAAATGACAGCAACATCTTCTCAGATCCACCTAATGACAGTAAAAACAAAAATAAACAAATGGGACCTAATCAAACTTCAAAGTTTCTGCACAGCAAAGGAAACCCTAAACAAAACGAAAAGACAACCCACAGAATGGGAGAAAATCTTTGCAAATGAAGCAACTGACAAGGGATTAATCTCCAAAATTTATAAACACTTTCTGCAGCTCCATACCAAAAAAACCAAACAACCCATTAAAAAATGGGCAGAAGATCTAAACAGATACTTCTCCAAAGAAGACATACAGATGGCCAAAAAACACATGAAAAGATGTTCAACATCACTCATGCTTAGAGAAATGCAGATCAAAACCATAATGAGGTACCACCTGACACCAGCCAGAATGGCCATCATCAAAAAGTCTACAGACAATAAGTGCTGGAGAGGGTGTGGAGAAAAAGGAACCCTGTTATACTGTTGGTGGGATTGTCAATTGGTGCAAGCACTGTGGAAAACAGTATGGAGATGCCTCAGAAAACTAAACATAGAACTACCATTTGATCCAGCAATCCCACTCCTGGGCATCTATCCAGAGAAAACCATGACTCAAAAAGACATAGATACTCCCATGTCCACTGCAGCACTCTTTTCAATAGCCAAGACGTGGAAACAACCCAAATGTCCATTGATAGAGGAGTGGATCAAGAAGACGAGGCACATATACACAATGGAATATTACTCAGCCATTAAAAGGAACGAAATACCAGCATTTTTAGCAACATGGATGGACCTAGAAATTATCAGGCTAAGTGAAGTCAGCCATACAGTGAGCCACCAACATCAAGTGCTTTCACTGACATGTGGAATCTGAAAAAAGGACGCAATGAACTTCTTTGCAGAACAGATACTGATTCACAGACTTTGAAAAACTTATGGTGTCCAAAGGAGACAGTGTGGGGGGTGGGGGGATGCGCTGGGGTTGTGGGATAGAAATCCTATAAAATTGGATTGTGATGATCATTGTATAACTACAAATGTAATAAATTCATTGAGTAAAAAAAAAAGGCAAAAAAAATTTTTTAAAAAGACAAAAAAAATTTTTTAAAAAAGGGAGAATAGAGGAAATCACCCCCCCCCCAAAAAAAAGGTTAAGGAGTTCCCTTGTAGCACAGTGGATTAAGGGTCTGATGTTGTCTCTACAGCGGCTCGGTCACTACTCAGGTGCAGGTTTGATCCCTGATCCAGGAACTTCCACATGCTGTGAGAATGGCCGAAAGAAAAAAAGAAAAAAAGAAAACAGAAAGTTGAACGATGAAGTGAGTATAGAAAGGCTCTCCCACCCCGAGTGCTAAGGCAGCACAGTGCCGCTGGCTGCATTCAGGCTCCATCGGCTACCAAGAACCAGCCACCATCCAGTGTAAGCTGCCATTGGGTACACAGTTTATCTCCCTTTTCTAGAAATGCACTTACATGTATTCACTCCCCAGAGGGGTTAGGGATAACTTACATGAGTTGGCTCTTTTCTCCAGAGGACTTGGTCACCATGCCCAGGAAACCGTCCCCCTGCTACGTTTTAGGGTATAATCGTGCCAGAGAATTTCTCAGCATGGGTAGGGTGAAAATGGACAATTTATTATTTCTAAAAACTTGCCCTTCTCATGTTCCGTGCAGAGTATACACATCATTAGATTTCAGACTCATGCGGCCTCCTCATCTTTAGAAATACTGCACGGAACACTTAGAAGGACACATCAATGGCCACTTCTCACAGGTGACACTGGACGAACATGCTCTTTAGAAGTCTCTAGATGTTCCGAGTAAAATGTTTTGATTCCTCTTATGAAGAGACCACGCCGACTCTTCAGAGCCAGTCCTCTTCAGAGCCAATGCGAGCACGAAAGTGAGCTTAGAAGAGGATGGCTCTGATGGGCTGGAGAAAGGAAAGTTTCTTTCAGCGCGTTGGGGAAAGAGGAGGGCTGGTGGCACACAATTGCACAGGGCCACCGTTCACTCTGAAAGCGTGAGAAGGGTGCCCTCTGACCTGTGTGGCCCAGGAGAGCGCGCTGCCGCGTGCGCTGGCCCACTGTTGGTGGACTCTTCCTGTGGCACCCCTTTGGTTTAAAATTCTAAACCTTGCTATCCCCTGAAATCACTACCAACAAGACTGGGGGTTGAAGAGACACACGTCTACTTTATGGACGAGTCTGGAATTGGTCCTCTTGGTGAAAGCAAAGGTGTACCGTGATTCGCATGAAGGTGACCTTGAGAAAGGACAAAACTCTCTTTTGGATGCTCAGCATCACTCATTATTAGAGGAATGCAAATCAAAGCTGCAATGAGGTACCACCTCATGCCGGTCAGAATGGCCATCATTAAAAAGTCTACAAATAGGAGTCCCTGTCGTGGCTCAGTGGAAACGAATCTGACTAGCATCCATGAGGACGCAGGTTCTATCCCAGACCTTCCTCAATGGGTTAAGGATCCAGCATTGCCGTGAGCTGTGGTGTAGGTCACAGACACAGCTCGGACCCCATGTGGCTGTGGCTGTGGCGTAGGCTGGCAGGTACAGCTCTGATTCAACCCCTAGCCTGGGAACTTCCATATGCTGTGGCTGTGGCCCTAAGAAGACCAAAAAAAAAAAAAAAAATAGGTCTGCAAACAATAAATGCAGGGGAGGGTGTGGAGGCAAGGAAACCCTCCTACACTGATGGTGGGAATTTAAGTTGGAGTAGCCATTATGGAAAACAGTAGGGGGTTTCTCAGAAAACCAAAACTTAACTACCAGGTAATCTAGCAATCCCACTTCTGTATGAAAAGATACATACACCCCTGTGTTCAGAGCAGCGCTATTTACAATAGCCAAGACATGGAAGCAACCTAGATGTCCATCCACAGAGGAATGGATAAAGAAGATGTGGTAGAAATATACAATGGAATATTACTCAGCCATAAAAAGAACGAAATAATGCCATATGCAGCCACGTGGATGGACCTAGAGACTTAGCATACTGAGTAAAGTCAGAAAGAGAAAAACAAATACCACAGGACATCACCTATACGTGGAATCTAAATACGACACAAATGAACTTATCTATGCAACGGACTCACAGATGGAGAGGACAGACTCGTGGTTGCCAAGGGGGAGGGGGATGGGAGAGGAATGGAGTGGGAGCTTGGGGTCAGCAGATGCAAACTATTACACAGAGAATGGATAAACAACAAGATCCTACTGTGTAATACAGGGAACTCTATTCAAGAGCCTGTGATAAACCATAATGGAAAAGAATATGAAAAAAATAATATATATAATAATATATAAGCATTCTTCTTTATAAAAAATATAACCCTAACCTTTTGTGTATTATATGTAATTGACGCATTTTGAAATTAGGACAACATTGTAGATCAACTACGATCAAATAAATTTTATTTTATTTTTCCGTTTCGTCATTAAGTTCATTTATGCCGTATGTTAGCTCACACATATAAGTGCTATCATATGGTATTTGTCTTTCTCTTTGACTTCACTTAGCATGATAATCTCTGTCCATCTATGTTGCTGCCAAATGGCATCATTCCATTCTTTTTTATGGCCAAGTAGTATTCTCTTGTAGCCTGGTATCACATCTTTATCCATTCCTTTGTCAGTGGACATGGACGTTGTTGCCATGTCTTAGAATCAAATAAATTTTAATAACTTCCGTTTGCTGCTGTGTTGATGTCGCTACTGTTTAAACTCAACGGTACTTTTCTCTGTGTCTAAGAATATGGCCTTTTGAGTCTGCAGCCACACTTAAAAGGATTAGCATTATTCTATTTCAATAACACTATTATTTCCCACTGTTCTGTTATAAAATCCATAACAATCCCATCTCACTCCACGAGTAAAACCCCGGAGGAGTCGATTCTCAATCTGCCCAGGGCTGGAGCAACCAAGAAACCACTCAGAAGCAGATGAGCAGATAACATAGCCAGGAAGCCAACGGTATTGGGAAACCTACGTGCAAGTGGACTGGGGCGGACTGCTGAGCAGGTGCGGATTAAACAGTGAGGATCTGAGGGTGCTTGGGGTTTTATGGTCCAAGGCAGCTGTAATGAACATTCCAGACCCTGGGGCAGAAGCGAGACAGAGCTGCCAGAAGGAACAATGAAAGGGATTCTAATACTTGAGTTTGTATATAAAACTGAGCCAAGGAGAACACAGCAAGAGCAGACTATATACTACCGTAATTCGTCAAATAGGTTCGCATGTAATCTTCATCGTGCAATTCTCTCAGATCAAAGTCACGTATTTGTGGACCGAGCTCAAGGAGATGAGAAAGAGGGGGAAGAAATGGCCATGGTCTCAGGGTCCCTGTCTTTGGAGGAGAAATCGGAGGACAACGGTTTTTCATATGTAGTATGCTAATTTAGTCTAGACTGAAACTTTTAAAAGCCCAAGCAAGGCTTTTCTAAACAATGAAAAAAAAAAAAATAGTATCCTTTCAGAAAGTGATTTTAATGAGAAAGTAGCGAGGCCATGGATGAGAAGCTACATGTAATCCGACTTTTACCGTCGAGTGACGTGGTGGAAAATCATTTGGCTCCGAGGAGACCAATTCTATGTATCGATTAACTATCCAGATGCAATTTTGCTCTATATCCACTCTGGGACCAAAAAATAGCTCCCAGGAACCTCACAATACATCCTCTTGAGGTTTCTGTGATTATGAAGCTGGAATGTTGGATAAGGAAGGGCGATGCCCTTAAAAACAGCAACCCACTGTGGTGAGCTGGGCAATAAAAGGCTCCTGATAAATGAAACGAAACTGTACCCGTCCAATAACACTGTCTGGTAAGAATGCCACTGCCCATGCCAACACCTTGGAAGGGTCACATAAAGGAGATTTTCCCTCCCAAGAGCAGCACACACAACATGCCCACCCAAGATGGGGTTGCTGTGGGTCCCTGTGGAATAGGGCAACGTCGTGAAACAAGGTGAAATGATTAAAGTGACTCAGGACTAGACGGGGCAGGGGTTCAGGACGCAGAGTCCTGAGGGGGCCTTCCTTCCTTCCTTCCTTCCTTCCTAGCTCCCTATGATCTTGGGCACTGGCTTAAACGCTCCATTTCTCAAGTTCAGCATCTGCATCATGCAGCAAATACTCTTACCTGGTAGACCAGCTGTTCCCCCGGGGGGCAGTGGTGATGTCCGGAGACATTTTCCATAGTCACCACTGAGGACGGGGTCGCGGGGGGGGGGGGTGCTCCTGGCATCTCGTGGGTAGAGACCAGAGATGCTGCTCGCTAAATACCCTGCAAGGCTCAGGACAGCCTGCACCACAAAAGAGAACTCTCCAGGCCCGCATGTCCCTCGTGCTGAGGTAGAAACCCTGGGGTGGGCTGTGGTGAGAGATGAGTCAGGACATAAACGGCCTCTGAAAAATGCTTGGTACACAGTAATGACTCAATAAAAGCTAACTGCCACCACTGCTCACAAGCTGTTTCTCTGGAATGTCCACGTGGCCATCGACACTTGGAAGTTCGAGAAGCATGTTGGTCTGTGCCAATTACCTGGGGAACTTGCTAGCATGAACCCCAACTTTTCTCTTCCTGTTTTACCGCAACGATGGCTTTGGAGCTATCATATGAGGACGAATTCCAGAATTGTCGGAGTTACTTTCACATCCCGAATGTATTCCGTATCCTTGTAGATACGGGGATTGGGGGTGGGGGGGGGGGATACAGGTGGGAGGCAGAGGAGTGGAGCCCGAGTGGGGGAAATTTGCTGCCAAGGGCTACACAGTACATAGCTCAGCTTTGTGGATCATACAGTCTCTATCGTAACTACTAAAGGCCACCGTTGCAGCATAAAAGCGGCCACCGACCCTTTGTAATCGAATGGGTGTGGCTTTGTCCCAGTAAAACGTCAGTTACAAGAACAGGTGACATCCGATTTGGCCTCAGGGTCCTAACTTGCCAGCCTCGAGCACAGAGGAAAAGATCACAGACTCTGGAGGCCAAGAGGTGCAGGCGTGGACCGTGGTGTGTTTCTGCAAGACTGTGTTCTCTTTTGCCCACGTTCAATGAAAATACCCGTCAACGATCTGGCCCCTAATAGGTGCATGGTAAATAACAGGTTTTTTTCCTTAAGGCCAGGAGGGGATCCAATTCCTGAATTCACAGGATCTCAAGTTGAAAATGAAAACATGGAGTTTCCCATCGCGGTGCGGCAGAAACAAATTCGACTGACTAGGAACCATGAGGTTGCGGGTTCGATCCCTGGCCTCCCTCAGTGGGTTAAGGATCCGGGGTTACCGTGAGCTGTGGTGTAGGTCGCAGATGCGGCTCGGATCTGGCGTTGCTGTGGCTGTGGTGTAGGCCAGTGGCTACAGCTCCGATTCGACCCCTAGCCTGGGAACCTCCATAGGCCTCAGGTGCGGCCCTAAAAAGACAAAAAAAAAAAAAAAAAAAAAAGAAAACATACTTTGCAGTAGGATTTTTACTCTGCCCACCATGTCCTGTGGTTGGCTCCTGTCACCTTGTAACAAAAGCTCTCTTTGCGTGGTTTTTCTGGGAGTCCATGCAGCTGACCTCAATCTTACATTTGGGGCACTCACGCCACTGATTTTTCTTGTTTTTGGTTTCAGGCTAACTCTGTTCAAAGCTGTTCCAAAATGAAGCAGCAGAGTGGAAGGTGTTGCTCATAATTCATTCAAACACAACAAACTCCTCCCTTCCTTTCTCTTATTAATTACATACTTTATAACACAAATGCTTTACACCCTTCCGCTTGGGTTGGGCACCCAGAATGGGGGGGAAAAAAGAAAAACAAGAGTTAAGCTGTCATGGGCACTTGTCTCTGTCAAATCTTCCTCATCAAGTTTCTGGAAAGTGGTACTTGCCATCCAGAGCTTTTCAATCAATGTATGTGGCAAAACTCAGCTTTTAGACACTGAGGTCAGAGCTAAAAAAAAAAACAATAATTCACACGAGAGGATGGCTGAGGGCTGGGGAGGATGAAGGGGATGTGTTTCAGGGAAAGGAAGTCATTTCTAATGGAAAGAGGAAGCTTCTATCCCGTGACCTTCCATGACTCATTTTTGGCCTTACGTGTCGCTTCTCATTAAGTGGCCTTCTTGTCGGTTGTTGGGCCATGATTCCTCAACAGCGGATGGACTGGAAAAATACAAAGTTAGACTCCTATTCAGGCTTGAGTTTCGCAGGTGTGGATGCCACCTGCTCTCCTGCAAAGCTCTGGGGGACGAAGGTTGGATGCCGGCTCTTGGGTCTGGATGCCGGCTCTTGGGTCATCCTTCCAGCGAGTGAAGCAGACGTAATGATATCACGGATTAGACTTGCACTTGGACGTACAACTGGCCAATGTCAAGCTCTATTCGTTCTGACAGAGCCACAAGGGCTCTCCACAAACACTCTTGCCTGGTCAGTGTCACTCTAGAACACCAGCAGAAGCCGGGAGGTTGACTTTTAAATATCCGGGGTGCCCCGCGTTTCATCTTCACATTAATTCACGCCGTGAAAGAAAGGCAAGTTTAGAGAAAATGAACATGTGAGTTATAGTCACAATGGAAAGAAGGGATTTGCCTTTTCATGTGTTTTATTATCTCCTTTGCTGTGCAAAAATTTTCAGTTTAATCATTTGTTCTTTTTCTTGTCATCACTCTAGGAGGTGGATCAAAAAAGACACTGCAAGGGGTGCTGGGCCTCTGTTTTCCTCTAGGAGTGTTTTAGTATCTGGCCTTCGATCGATTTTGAGTTTATTTTTGTGTATCATGTCAGAGAATGTTCTTGTTTCATTCCTTTACATGTAGCCATCTAGTTTTCCCAGCACCACTGAATGAAGCGACTGCCTTTTCTCCATTGTATATTCTTGCCTCCTTTATCATAAATTAGGTGACCATGGGTGCGTGGGTTTATTTCTGGGCTCTCTATCCTTTCTTTTGATCTCTATGTCTGTCTTTGTGCCAGCACCATACTGTTTTGTTGACAGTAGCCATGTAAGCATAGTCCGAAGTTAGGGAACCTGGTTGCTCCAGTGCGGCTTTTCTTTTTCAAGAATGGTTTGGCTGGCATTCCCATGGTGGCTCAGCAGTAGCGAACCTGACTAGGATCCATGAGGACGCAGGTTCGATCCCTGGCCTTGCTCAGTGGATTAAAGATCTGGCGTTGCCGTGAGCTGTGGTCTAGGTCGCAGACGTGGCTCGGATCTGGAGTTGCTGTGGCTGTGGTGTAGACCAGCGGCTACAGCTCTGATTGGACCCCTAGCCTGGGAACTTCCACATGCTACAGGTGCAGCCCTAAAAATACCGAAAGAAAAGAAAAGAAAAGAGAAGGGAAGGGAAAGGAAGGGAAGGAGAAAGAAAGAAAGAAAGAAAGAGAGAAAGAAAGAAAAGAAAGACAGACAGGCAGGTAGACAGACAGAAAGGTTTTGGGCTTTTGGAGCCTTTTGTGTTTCCATACAAATAAAACAAATTTTTTTTGTTCTAGTTCTGTGAAAAATACCATTGGTAGTTTGATAGGGCTTATACTTAATCTGTAGACTGCCTTGGGTAATACAGTTATTTGGACAATATTGATTCTTCCAATCCAAGAACACAGTATATCTTTCCATCTGTTTGTGAGAAAAATCTTTGCGAAGGGGTTGACAAGGGACTCATCTCCAAAATATACGAATATCTCATGCAGCTCCATATCAAAAACAGACAACCCAATTTAAAATTGGGCAGAAGATCTAAACAGACATTTCTCCAAAGAAGACAGACAGATGTTCACAAAGCACATGAAAAGATGCTCAACACCATCAAGTATTAGAGAAACAAAACCCAAAACTACAATGAGCTGTCACCTCACATTGGTCAGAAGGGCCATCATCAAAAAGTCTACAAACAATAAATGCTGGAGAGGGTGTGGAGAAGAGGGAATCCTCCTACACTGTTAGTAGGAATGTAAATTGGTACAGGCACTATAAAAAGCAGTATGGACGTTCCTTAAAAAACTAAATATAACCTTTCCCATAGTAGGAAGTTGGCTATTGTTCCCCAGTCTTGCTGCCTCGACTTCATCTGTCACGCATTTTTCAAGCCACGTTCTCCACCCATGCAAATGGTTTTGGAAGGCTGTCCTGTCAATAAAGTCCTCTTCTTAAATTAAAGGAAAAAAGCAACTAAATATAGAACCATCATATGATCCCGCAATCCCACTCCTGGGCATCTGCCTGGAGAAAACCCTAACTCAAAAAGACACCTGCACCCCAACATTTATTGCAGCACTGTTTACAACAGCCAAGACACAGAAACAACCTAAATGTCCATTGACAGAGGAATGGATAAAGAAGAAGTGGTACATATATGCAATGGAATATTACTGAACCATAAAAAAGAATGAAAGAATGCCTCTTGCAACAACACTGATGGACCTAAAGATTATCATATTAAGTGAAGTCAGAGAGCAATATCCTGGGATATCACTTATATGTGAAATTGAAATGATACAAAAGGACTTATTTATTTATTTATTTATTTATTTTGCAGTTCTAAATTGCCGTTTTATTCTAAACATCTAATTTCAGTAGGACTTATTTAAAAAACACAACCAGACTCTCTCTTTCTCTCTCTCTCTCTCTCTCTCACACACACACACACACACACACACACACACACAGAAGAAACAGACTCACAGATTCTGAAAGCAAACTTACGGTTACCAAAGGGGAAATGTGGGGGGTAGGGGATAAATTAAGAGTTTGGGATTAACAGATACACACTCTGCTATATATATAATAGATAACTAACAAGGACAGGGAACTCCATTCAATACCCTGTAATAACCTGTATGGGAAATGAAGCTGAAAAGGATGGACATATGTCTATGTATAACTGATTCACATTGCCGTATACCTAAAATTAACACAACATTGTAAGTCAACTATACTTCAATAAAATTTAAAAAGAATAAAGAAAAAAAGAGATTTGTTTGATCATTCCATTTGGGGGGAGGAGGTCTGTGGTTCTGTTCTCCTTGGAGCGGGGCCTGAGACTAGGACGGAAGTTCTAGACGTCACCAGGAAATAGCAGTAGGGCTGTGGGGAGGTGGAGGAGGAGCAAAGGTTGGAGCCAGTCAAGTGTGCTTCCACCGAGACCACTGTGGTCAAGTGGAGATGAGTCCCAATGGGTAACTTTGGCAAACAGTGTGGAACGAGCCAGCTGATGAGAACCAAGAGGGGGACTTGTCTAATAGCTCCCAGCAGGGGCAGGGTGAAGGCTGTTGGGGGTGAGTAGGCATGAACTCCTATGTGGGATTAGCTGGAGGTGGGTGGGAAAAGCCCCCAGGCAGAGTCTTAACCTCTTGAGACTGGAAGTTCTCAGGCCAAAGGCCATGGGACTGGTGAGGGCTCCATGGGCCCGGCACTGACCGTTCCAGACAGGGGTGCTTACGTTACAGGGGGCTGCAATCTGGATATTTCTTACGAAGAGCTATCACGGAGGTCAAGGGACCCTGGTGTCACGGTCGCCCAGTCTGTTCTACAGCTCCAATGCCCTGTGACTGCTTTCAGAGCCACACAGACTGTGCAACTGACATTGCCTTTGAGCTTCACCTTGGTCAGTCCTCCCTGTGGGGCCCCAATCTACCTACCATCTTGCATTTGCAACTGACCAGAAATGGGGCTCCATCTGCGCAAGGGCATGCAAAGTGGCCCGGAAGAGAAAGACAACGCATGAAAGCTATTGCATCAGACGAAAAAATACATCTATTTCTTTATCTAGAGACCCCGTCGCTTTTCTGTCCCTTCAACTCAGGGTCAAATTCTTCTTGGCTGGACAGCTTTACGCTTCAATATGCCATTTTCTACAGTAAAACTGAACCGGAAGCACTCCAGTTAGGGCTTAAGCACAAAGACGCTCCCCTCTTTCTCTCTCTCTCTCTCTCTCTCTCTCTCTTGCTCCATCCAGGATCTGAAAGGTCAGCTGCTGACAGATGTTGCTGTCTCACCTCCGTACCTGGGAAACGGAATGTTCTGTTTATGTTTGTCAGGAGCAGGGGGTGGCGAGGAGACGGCATCCTGCCAGGTAATGGAAACACTGCTTGCTTTAATTTTATTACTGAGAACAGAGCCTTCTCACTGTTTAAGAGAACCCTTACAGGCAGGCCCCATGGGCATCGTTCTAATTTTTGCAAGACCACAAATAAGAGGACTGCTTTAAGGCCACTTCCTGAAGAGAAGAAGGAAAAAGGACTCTATTCTGCAAAAAGGAAAGCCATCCTTTAAGTAGCCAGAGCCCGTGTCGAGGTTAGCCAGTGCGTGTGCTCTCTTTCTATGGGCATTTGTGGGCACTATTCACGGAGGCAGCCATTCTTTCCAGAAGGTTCAATCAAGGCTATGCCAGAGATATGAAAGACACCGCCTTCCTTTAGGAAACCATCTTTTGCCATCATCATGTCCAGGTGACAGGCTAGAAGACGAAACATGTTTTTGCATCAGAAATACACTAGCCGACACGCTCCCCTTGCAAACTCGATTTATAAAACCGGGGACCACACGAATCCTACTGCAGGACTTACTCTGATCCTGCCAGCAAACTCAACTTTCGGGGCCATCTCGGCTTCTCGGCTGCAAATTTTACTTCTCTTAAAGTATACGCGGCAAGTCACTGCTCTCCAGAGATCATTGCAAGAGTCTTAGGAGCGACGGAACAAAAGAGACATTTCTATTCGCGCACCCACAATGGGCAAAGCACCAGACTAGAAATGGAACTCTGCCCGCTGGAGAAAATGACTTTACTGGGAAACAAGGAACAAACATGCCAGCCGCGCACACATAATTAACTGCTAAACCAGGGGCTACAAAAGTTCTAGAGCTGTAGGGGTCCAATGCGGCCGCCCCTAGGCACCCGTGGTATTTGAGCACCTGAAATGGGGCTGGTCTGAACTGAGATGTGCTATGAGGATAAAAACCCACACATGAATCACTGATGTACTAACTGCAGGTTGAAATGACGTGTTGACTATATCAGGTCAAACAGTCCAGTAAAATTAATTTCACCTATTTGTTTTTACTTTTTAAAAAATATGGCTACTTGGAAATTTCCAATTGCATACATGGCTCCCATTCTATTTTGATTGGTGAATCGAGAGGCTGAACTTTGGCAGGGTTGGGGGGGGTGGTCTTTCCTAGACCTCACCTTCTTCTGACTCCCTTTGTATCTTTTTTTGTGTGTGTCTTTTTGCCTTTTCTTGGGCCGCTCCTGCGGCATATGGAGGTTCCCAGGCTAGGGGTCGAATCGGAGCTGTAGCCACTGGCCTACACCCCAGCCACGGCCACGCGGGATCCGAGCCACGTCTGCGACCCACACCAGCTCACGGCAATGCCAGATCCTTAACCCACTGAGCAAGGCCAGGGATCGAACCTGCTGCCTCATGGTTCCTAGTCGGATTCATTAACCACTCCTCCCTTTGTATCTTCGACCTAGCGGGTCTGTACTGCCTCTCTTTGAAACTATCCATGCTTTCTTTCCTAGGGTTTTTCTCTGAAACTCGTGGTAGTAAAACGCATGGCATCAGGGAGTTCCCTGATAGCCCAGTAGGTTAAGGACTCAGCACTGTCACTGCTGTGGCTCGGGTGGCTATCGTGGCTCGGGTCTTTCTGTATGTGAGGGTGTGGCTGAAAAAAAAAAGACTTATGAAGTCAGTAGGAGGGGAGATGTGAGGGAAATTGGAGAGCGTTGTCACTGTACAAGATGGGCTTTGCCGAAAGGACAGTGGAAAGGGAATCTAATTTGGTCTGGAAGAAAAGAGGAAAGATCACAGAATTCAGGTATCTGTCAGGTGCTGACTCTGAGGTTGCAGAGTGTGTGTGTGTGTGTGTGTGTGTGTGTGTGTGTGTGTGTGCGCGCGTGTATCAAGAGAGTCTGATGTGGAAAACATCTCCCTATAAGCCATCTTCAGACCTAGATGGACTGGCCATCCTGCATCTATGGAAGGGTTTAAAAGGGTTTCCCTTCATTTGATCCCAAGTGGCCATCTGGTCATTTTCTAAGGGAAAAAAAAAAAAAAGATACCATCCTGTTTCGCAAGGAGATTGACCAATTAGGAGAGGGAACAGACATGCACTTGAAAACCATAAGCATTTTTGCCCAAGGACTCTCTCTCTATATATCAACAAATCACTCTGTAGAAGTAGCTTTTAAGTTCTAATTATGAATCTCGTTATTCTATTCATAAATTCAAGAAATTTTATAAAACCAAGAATAATCACTCTCAGGGGGTCTCAGAGTCAATGCTTGATTAACTCAAGTTGAACAGACTCAACTCCATTAAAAAGTCAATTCCCTCTATAAATTAATTGATTGCGTTCCTATAAACACTTTCAAAATTGAGGTAAAACTTACATAAAGGGAAATGCATAAATCTTACGGGACAATTTAACAGATTTTGATAACCGACATAAAAACCAAAAGCCTAATCAAGATATAAAATATTCCCATCACCCCAGAAAGCACCCCCAAGCCCCTGCTCCAGTCAATTCTCACCCTCATGGGTAATTATTGGTCAGATTTTTATCACCAAATTCTCGTAACATTTTAAATTGCATTTATAAATATCACCCATTCAACTTATTTTATGGAAGCACTTTAAAAGTCCAACGGGACAAAATTAAAACGCTAACAAGGTAAACCTTCTCAAGTCCTCACATAGCTCTTAGAAAGCTAATAAACTTACAAATGTACTGAGAACCCCATTTCTCGGGAACATTCTAATACTGGTTTGAAACCAATGATTTTAGGCTTTCAACATAAAATCAGAAGTCTAAAATAAATTCCATGTTTCAGATTAGAATCTCAAAGCCAACCTGTCAAATTTCTGTCATGTGTCATATTCTCTTAAAAGCTACAAACTCTTAAAATATATGTTTTAGTCCTAAATGGTAACACAAAATATTGACCAATGGATACTACAAAGGCTTTCTCTATATATTTCTATATATATATATATATATCATTCTCCAACTTCCAGGGGAGGAGGGGAAAAGGAAATTTATTTCCTTAAGGAAATAAACTGGTCATCTCGAAGAAGCTGAAGTTACCAGGTCAAAGATTTGAGAATAATGCATAAGACCTGGAACCTCCCTGGTTCTACTGGTACCACTGGTTCTCACTGGTTCTCCTGGTACACTCACTGGGTTCTCCCTATAGTGGGTTGGGCAGGGTTACTGATTCCCCAGCAGATGAGCATGTTCCGGTCATGAGAATCCCCCCTAGGAATGGGGAATCATGTCTGACAACACTACCTTCCGGTTTGGGTCGCTAAGGTGCAATAACCACTCTGGTGGCTTTAACTACTTGATTGGATTCCATCCATTTCTTTACTGGCTGATCCTTGCTCTGTCTGGCTTCAAGTCCCATCTCTGCGGCCATCTGAATGCCATTTACCTCAAAGGGCCACTGGGATGATGACATCAAGAAAAGATAGTAAGAGTTTTGTCAAGTGGTCACTGTGCTTTCTCATATGTGTTTGCTGAAGTGCTACCATTTTTGCTTTCCCTGCACCAGAGGCTACGCCTGGCTGTGGAACTGCAACCACTGGATACAGCAACCATCTCCTCCTATCACCTGCAAGAAGGGATGAGGCCCCATCTTCCCAACCTATGTAAAGAGACAGAATGTGTCCTTGAACTTGAGGCAGCCCAACAGTGAGCTTGCCTCGTCAGAGAATGAGGCTACTATGATAGTTTTCATCGCCTTGTATATGTGAACCTGGTGTTGTATCTAGCAAAAACACTTTCAAAAGCACAGGGAAAGCTCTATCATAAACTCCTAGGCCGGGAAGTGACCTCACTTGGTTGTAAAAATCTTTATTTGTGTTGCTCCTTACTGAAAGCCTTGTCCATTCTGGGGTAGCCTCAGGCATGTGAAATAGCTGAATTTAAAATTTCATATTTCGGTTTCAAAGAAAAATAACCAGAGCTACAATCGCGCTCTTGTTAGCAAACATTTTATATGCATGACTCAACTGTTTTGCTGGGGAATTTCAAAATTGGAACAAAGCTCTTCAGTTTTCCCTACAACGTTGAGGAATTCAACATAGACGTCAATCGAATGAAGGTAAAAAGATGTGTCCCGTTTCTCTCATCATCTGTAATTCTACGGAGAGATCATTTCAGCTTGATTAGCATACAAAGCAATTTTGTATTGAGAAAAAGAATTTAAACTAGATCCTAAGACCCAGAAACAGAAGAGTTCAGTAACGACATGATGGGTGGATGGTTGGGTTTATGGCTTGTCCCTGAGTGGCACGTGCAGGAGCAAGGACGGGACCCCATCTTCTACCTGACTGTCATCTCATCATCTG
Source organism: Sus scrofa (assembly GCF_054392235.1). NCBI lineage: Eukaryota > Metazoa > Chordata > Mammalia > Artiodactyla > Suidae > Sus > Sus scrofa. The sequence goes on from NC_139401.1 coordinate 10,941,934, forward strand.
GGAGGCATTCTTCTCACACCTCTGACTCTCTCACCTGGATCCATCCAACTACCACCATCTCAGGTGGAAGCTGGGTTAGAACTAACTACAACGGCCATTAAAAAAAAAAAAATCTGTCGCCACCCGTTCTTATTATTCTTAATATCATGCCAGAAACAGCCCTGCTGCTCTAATCAAGCATCTAAACAGTTCAAGGCAAGAAGGCTGTGGAATAGGCTAGAGGAGACATCATAAAGAACTCCAGTATTATGGGGAGAAACTACATTAAAATACATCAGTAGGAGTTCCCTGGTGGCCTAGTGGTTAAGGACTCGGCTGTATCAATGCTATGGCTGGAGCTACTGCTGTGGTACAGGTTCCATCCCTCGCCTAGGAACTTCCACATGCCAAGGGCATGGCCCAAAAGAGAAAGATACATCAATAAAACCAGGTCTTCTCTCTCATTCCTACTGCTCATCCATTTGGGCCCCCAATTAAGGCAGATTATTTCCTATTTAACGATTAGCCTTGGAAATCTGCATTACTAAATTCAAATATGTCAGAGGGATTGTTTTTAGGGGCATGTATATGCGATCATGCTCCAATCCAAGCCACCTGATAGGATTCTGAATATGACCCAATAGTTCATTCCTTCCAAACTGGGAAGATTATGCATGATCAAGGGTTTGGATCATGTTTTTTTTAAAAAAGTTCTAAAACTGGGAGTTCCTGTCGTGGCACAGGGGAAACAAATCCAACTAGGAACTGTGAGGTTGTGTGTTCGATCCTTGGCCTTGCTCCGTGGGTTAAGGATCTGGTATTGCTGTGAGCTGTGGTGTAGGTCGCAGATGCGGCTCGGATCCCATGTTGCTGAGGCTGTGGCGTAGGCCAGCGGCTACAGCTCTGATTCGACCCCTAGCCTGGGAACTTCCATATGCTGCAGGTACGGCCCTTAAAAAAAAAAAAAAAAATTCCAAAGCTGAAACTTGGGAATGTTATTCTGCAAGTAAAACCAAACTAACTAAGCCTATAGTCATTCATTCATAAGATTAACCTCTTATTCCAAAATACTGGACAATGTTCTACTGAGGTCTTCTCATTATTCCTCATGAAAATACCCAAGACGGTAACAGGATCCTATATCCTTTAGATCAATTTTTTTGTACAGGCAAGAACACTGAATCTAAAGGAAGACATTCGAGGATGTGTTACATACTGCCTTAGTAAACAGATAAACTTCACCTCCACTGAGAACAGCTACATTTGCTTCATGAGCGGTCAGTTTCAGCAAACTTGGTGGAGTGAACTGGATACAAAGCCATTAAACACATGCACTGGTCAAAAAATAAACCTTCTCCAGAGAAGATGAAGTTCTGCACAGCCCAAGAGTTCCTGTTCTCCTTTGTCCTGAGAATCCTAACGTTTGAACTTCAAGACCAGTCTTTACCACAGGGGCTTGTCATAATCCACTTTCTGATGCCACCATATTTGCACTATCATACCATCCTCATTCCAGAACTGGTTACATGTAGAGCCATGGATGACTGTCGGTTGCCTGATGTGGTTCCATAATCTGACGCTAAATATACCTTAAGAATATTTTCATAAGGGCTCGTATGGGGTGGGAATCTAACCCATCCCTGCAAGTGACAATGGATTAGGACTTTGGACATTCAAGTTGGCCCCTAGCAGAATACATGTCATCCAAGATCAGATAAGTGTCCACAAGATACAAACAGAATGTGTGGCAATTAGTCATTCTCTCATAGTTTTTCTCTACCATCTCATAGTAGATTCAGTCATTGGTTACCTGTAATTCCCAAAATGAGTATCTATTACGTGTATGCGTATTGTGTTCCCTATGAAAGAACGGGATTCTCAGAAGGTGTGGAGAATATGATATGCATCATTGATTCTAAGTATCTGCTTAACCAATACTCTAGGTCCTCTGATTTTCAAAAGAAAATGGGGAGAAGAAAGAGAAGATGGACAGTCTGTATTTGAGCTAGAAATGCGAAGTTCTGCAGCTGACCCAAATTTTGACCACTTTTCATGGGCTTGTTCTACACCCCATAACTAACTCCTAACTCATTCCAAGGCAATTTTCTATTGCATTCTTCTCCTGAAGAAAACAAAACTCAGTAGCCCAAACCTACTAGTTTTTAGAATCCCAGCCACCAAATTATACCCATTTCTTGAGAGTTCACTTGATATGGCCATTTCGGTGCCTCTGTCTCTGAGTCCTAAAGTGCCTTGGTCTCAGAGCCTCCATTCTCTAGTCTGTACCTTGTACTTGATAGTACTTACTATCAAAAGCATCATCACTAAGTCTACAAGTAACAAATGCTGGAGAGGGTGTGGAGAAAAGGGAAGCCTCCTTCGCTGCTGCTGGGAATGTCCGTTGGTACAACCACTAGGCACGACAGTGTGGAAGTTGCTCAAAAACCTAAAAATAGAGTTGCCATATGACCCAGCAATCCTGGGCATGTATCCTGACAAAACTGTGCTTGAAAAAGATACATGCACCCCTATGTTCACTGCAGTGCTATGCACAATAGCCGAGGCATGGAAGTGACCTAAAGGCCCATCAACAGAGCAATGGATTGAGAAGATGTGGTACACATATACAACGGAACATGCTCCGCCATAAAAGAGAACAAAATAATGCCATGTGCAGCAACATGAATGCAACTAGAGAGTCTCCTACTAAGTGAAGTAAGTCAGGAAGAGAAAGACAAATACCATATGATATCACTTACACATGGAATCTAAAATAGGGCACAAACGAACCTCTCTACAGAACAGAAACAGACTCATAGACATAGAGAACAGACTTGTGATTGCCAAGGGGGAGGAGGAGGGAGTGGGCTGGATGGGGAGTTTGGGGTTGGAGGATGCAAACTATGACATTGAGAATAGATAAGCAATGAGGTCCTACTGCACAGCACAGGGAGCTATTTCCAATCTCTTTGGTAAAACATGATGGAAGATAGTATGAGAAAAAGAACATATGGAAGATATTTATAGATAGATATGCGTGTGTGTGTGAGAGAGAGAGAGAGAGAGAGAGACTGGGTCACTTTGCTGCACAGGAGAAATTGGCCCAACACTGTAAATCAACCATCCTCTGATAAAAATGTTTAAAAATGTAAAAAATATTAGCAACGACAAAAAAGCCACTTCACTTGCTTATCCTCATTTTAAAAACAAGTTATGAAAACAATGGGGTTGGAGGAGGGAGACCTTCCAACTCTTTTCATTCTAAAGAAAAGCAGAAGTGAATCCCAGGAAGGAGGTGTGGACTTATAAGGATGTGGCATTTCCTCAGGATCTGGTGGAAATCCATTGATTTCATTTTCAACAATTGAGAGGTGCCGCTGTGTTTTGAGTGTTGTGAGCTCCAGCTGGCATGGGGATTATGTTCCCGTGGAATGCTCATACCCCAACACAAGGACACCCTCAGGAAGAGGAAAAGGAAGAAATGCAGTCTAGGAACCTAGGATGTGAAGCACGAAATTCTTCGCCCCTGCACTGAATTCAAAAGACTGTCGTGCTGATGCCTAAGCAAGCTCACTCCCTGTTTTGGCGTTTCCTAGTGCTGGCACATTTTCCCTTGGATGTGCGATCATTCTGCATCAAGATATCCATACCATTTTCCCGGCAACCAAAAATATCATTTCTCGAAAAGAGTTAGGGATGCCAAGTGTAACTGTGAAATGTACACACACCTCCGCGTTCTTGAAACCCTCCCCAAACCTTCAAGATCGAATCAAGTTCAAATGCAGAGGCAATATTCAAGTCCACTGAGCTCTCATTTCTCCAAGGCCAGTTCTTCCTTATCCACCCTCATACATCTTCCGTTCCTAGAGAAGGAACTACTGGCCTTGGGTACATGCACTCTTCATTTTTCCATCCGCAGGTGTGGGTTGGCCCTGCCAACAGTGTCCCTGCCACCTCTCCATAGGTGCCAATGTTATATGCCCTTGAAGGCAGGCTGAGATCGTGTTCTACCGCCCTCAGCCCCCAGCAGGAAGAAATTTCTCACTTCTCCTTAATTCCCAAGTATATAATCCACACCTCTCTTATGGCAGTTAGTTTTCTCTCTTGTATTGTATTGCGGTTGCTCTTTCATCTCGGTGGAGACAGCAAGCTCCGTGTGGGCAGGGTCCTTGGCACCGAGCACAGGGCAATACACCCAAGTAGGTGACTGCTGGCAAAAAGGTATGCCCCCACTCAGAAATTGGTCTCTGGTGAACGCAGCTCACAGAACCACAGTGTCCAGAACAGGACATGTTAAGTTAAAATCCTCCCAAACTTGGAAATAAGGCAAAAAAGAAGGGGCGCCCTCCTGGTGTCTCGCTACAGCGCAGCCCATCAAGGCAGCCTAAGCAGGGCTCATCTCACTCTTTAGGCTGGGAGGTAATAGAGTGTGACTTTCTTTCTTTTTTTGTAAGTTTTGGGTATATTTAATGCTCTGTATTATTTTTTAACGATTTTTATTTTTTCCATGATAGCTGGTTTATAGTGTTCTGTCAATGTTCTACTGTACAGCAAGGTGATCCAGTCACACACACACACACACACACACACACACACACACACACACGGCCTTTTTCTCACATGATCAGGCTCCATCATAAGTGACTAGATACAGTTCCCAGTGCTATACAGCAGGATCTCATTGCTTCTCCATTCCAAAGATAATAGTTTGAGTTTGACTTTCTATTGACCGCTGATTAGGGGCTGAGTCTCTGTGAAAACTGAAATGTGAATTGGAGAAAACGGATGATACGCAATTTAATTTGCCAGAATATAATGATTTTATTGCCCCGTAGGTCACTAACTAGTTTTGCATCTAATTTAGCCATCTTATTCTAGCATTCTTTTCCCCTGACCATCCCTCCCCTCATGACTGTATGTATCAGTTTCTGACACGCTCCTTTTTTATTTTTGGCCACGCCCACAGCACGCAGACGTTCCCAGGCCAGGGACTGAACCCTCACCACAGCAGTAATCATGCCAGGTCCTTAACCCCCCAGGCCACCAGGGAACTCCCTGATTGCCTCCTTCAAGTGAGCGTTGTCATCGTGATCGTTCCTTCATCAAAGATTACATGAATCTTCAAGGCAGATTCATTTGATTAATGTGAGATTTAGATGCTCACATTTTTAAAACATTATCCTTTGAGAATACGACTAACTATGAATAAGGGAACCCGTTAACAACAGGCACTGCTGGTATCATTCTTCTATGTCTGGTTAATTTTCTTTAACTTCGATGTAGAATTAATTTTCCAAGCTCCCAGTTTATTCACCCACAAACATTTTTTTTCCATTCCAAAGGATTTAGACAGAAGTAACACCAGTGGGCGGAATGAATATTCCTTACTCTTTGTCTAGAGTAACTGCTAACAGCATACATGTGTCTCTTTGAAAGGCTGCCCCCATCAAGTCACTCGGCTTTATTTTCAAAGCCTGTATCTCAACTAAAGCCCTAACCTTTTGAAAGAAAAACAGAATCTGCTTGTAAATTTCTTGAATGACACATCTATCTATCACGTGAAATGACTGAACATTATAGAATATAATTTTACATGCTAGGATGAGCAGCATTTTGTAAATTCAAGCCATAATCGTACTGCATTAGAAGCAAGACAGTTGTTCAGCAATCACTGCGGGCCATAATGGAAACCAGACACTAATGCTTTAAGGAGTAACGGGCTGAAATTGAAGGAAATAACCACCCAATTCAAAAAGCATTTGAAAGCGCTCCCCATAAAACACAGGGAATTTTTTCCCTTGCTGAAGAGAAAGAATTCTTTCGCATTTGTCCTAAACATCAGATGCCATCACATCATAAGAACAAAACATAATATGTTGGTCATCTTTGTTCCTCTCTTTAATACCATACTGCATATTCCCTTTACCCTATGATAATGACAACATTATGCTTGTTCACTGTTATTTACAATGTTGTTCCATCAGCACGGCTCTAAATGTTTCCTGGAAAGATCACTGCCGAAAGTGCAGCGGTCCTCAGCGGAGGGTTAGAAGGATCTGGGTTCCGCGACTTGCCCTGGCCGTCACTGTCTGCACACCCCTGACTTAATCCCGACATGCTGCAGTGGGGGGTCAGTTTCATGGACACGTATCTGATAACCAAGATGTATTTAATACACACCTGCAGTGGGATGAATTGTATCCCCCCCACCCCTCCCACCCCCGAAGAGGTATGTCCAAGTCCTAACCCCTGGTATCTGCACATATGACCTTTTGGGGCAAGGAGGTCTTTGCAGATATGATCCAGGTAAAGTGAGCTCACACTGGTGTAGGGCGGAGCTTAATCCAATGACTGGCATCCTCCTGAGAAGGAGATGCAGACAGAGACAGACACGCCGGGAGAAGGTCAAGCGACCAACAGGCTGAGGCAGCTACAAGCCAAGGCCCTCTCAGGACTGCCTGCAATGCCTAGAAGGTGGCAAGAGGCATCAAAAGATGCTCCCCGAGAGCCTCCAGGGTGAGCAAGGCCTTGCCAATGCCCTGATGCTGGACTTCCGTGACGGTGAGAGACTGATTCACGCCAGCCAAGTTCACGGTTATTTGTTACAACAGTCCCAGAAAATTAATATGCCGCCTTTTACAGGCTGTTCCTTGCAAAGGTGATTAAACCCTCCAATAATCGGAAAGCCGGATCGGGGAGAGCTGTGATGGGGGGCACGCAGAACAAAGCAGCGGATGGGGAGAGATACTCTGAGCTTCTAGTTCCTTTCCAGCTTCATCCACTTTTGTTTGTTTGTTTTGGCTGTGGCCACAGGATGCGGAAATTCCCAGTCCAGGGAGCGAACCTGCACCACAGCAGTGACCAAGCCAGGCCCTTAACCCGCTAGGCCACTGGGGAACTCCTCGTTTCATCCATCTTAGCTATATGGCTTCTGCAAAAATCTACCTTTAAGAACTTTTCCAGTTTAGAAATATAAAGGGTGAGGTTATAAAAGCCATGGTCAAGCAGTTTTCACAGGAAAAGGAACACAAAGAGATACTCACCTCAACATGTTGACACGTCTGGATGAGTTTAGCCAGAAGCGTCTCCAGTTCGGTGTTCCTCTTAATAAGGTTGGTGAGGTTACTCTCTAAGTTTTGCTGTTCAAAACAAGAGAGGAAAATATTACTCTGCATACTTCGGATACTTTCGTATGCACAAAATTACACTCCGGAAAAGGAATACATTTCTTTTTCGAAATCGCAATGAAATCGGTGCACTTTCAAGCGTCTCTAGATGTAAACTGGATTTGGCAACGTCACACTTAAAAGATGGCTGCAAGATGGCCAAAGTTCACTCTTTTGTTCCCCTTCCTGCGCTAACGCAGGCATATTTAAACTGAATAATTAGTCAGAGGTTATTCCCACGTTGTGAACCAGGGAGCAAAGAGGTAACTGGACTTCTAATGCCGTTACCTGAATCAGAAATGGCAACAATACAAGGAATATGTCCCCACATCACACCAACCACTACTGCATTTTTAGCACTGACCACGTTAGGGGCAGGCTGAGGTCAGTCCCTTTGGAGGAAGATCGGAACTGTCCAGCTATTGCTGACACTATGGCCACTGACAGGTGTTTCTAAGAAGTTCTCATCATACACGTTTCCTCGCTCACAGTGTGTTTCACTGGGCATGCTTCTATTCTATGCCCATCCACCCATGCCCGCCAGATCACATTTCCTTGGACGCTACGTTTTTCATATCACTATCCTCCTTAAGCGTCTAGAAGTATTCCGTATTCCTTTAGAACATCAAAATCGTCTAAAATTCATTTAAGCAGGGTTGACTTAGAATGTCGTGTTAATTTCTGCTGTACTGCAAAGTGATTCTGTTATACACATGGATACATGCTTTTTCATGCTCTTTTCCATGATGGTTTATCACAGGACATTGAATATAGTTCCCTGTGCTCTGCAGTAAGAACTTCGTTTATCTATTCTCTGCACAACACTGTGCATTTGCTAATCCCAAACTCCCAATCCATCTTTCCCCCCAGCAATCACAAACCTGTAGAACATCAAATTTAAAGGTTCCCCACAAGGACTATTCATCTTGTTTTTCGACCACAGCAACCCTCTGTTCTGGCTAAGATGCCTCAAGAGCTCTCTACTGCTTCTCGTTCTGTACACACTTCATTTATACCCACTCCTTCATTTATTTACCCAACCATACAAGTATGTGTGCAGCTTCTACAATGTCCTGGACTGTGCGAGAGGAACAAAAATCAAACTCCCTGTCTGCAAGGAGACAGAGATACAACTGGGAGAGAGACGCTGCAAACAAAGGGAAGGTGGAAAGATTTTCAAGAAGATGCGGGCTTGTCTTGGAGGCTAGAAGGATGTTGATCAAGAGGGGGAATGTCTCGGGAAGACGGAATGGAAGTGGAGGCGAGCACGGGGGTGGCGGGAGAGGCGTTCCAGGGGCAGGGGACTAGCCCAATGTCCTACCCCAAGATCAGGACTGTGTCAGAGGGCAAAGGATGAAGGCAACTGGATTGTAACTCTAGAGCCAATTCCACAGACACCGTGAAGATACAGAAAGGCGATTTCATGGAAAAGAAAATCCATCCGGGATTGGTGACGCCATCTGAGTCAAAGAATCTAGGAGGAGCATGAGGGAGACTGTGAAAATAAACAGTGTCACAAAGGTGCTGATAGTTCATGATGCTGGGAAATGTATTTGCAAAACGGTTTACGCCTTCTACTTTCCGAAATTTTATTTAGAAAGGCATAAATTCAGGAAGAGAGTCCCTTTAACACCAAAAATGTGTTAAGGCGGACGCAGGGGTCTCCTTCGTCATTCTTAAACAACTTATGCTTATTGGTTTGGCGTTTCTCCTCCTGCCTACCCTAAAATTTCCCTGGCCACCTTTTTCCTTTCCAGTCGGTTCTTCATGACCCCTCCCTTTTCTTGTCGAGTAACTGTTTGATCCTGTTCCCAGGATGCACTACGCTCCCTCATAATTTCAAGAGAACGAAACATCCTTGTTCGCAAGCTCTTTGGAAAAAAAGCAATTCCCTGTTTTCCTGTGTTGGCGTAACATTTCCTGAGAATCGGATTTCATCTTGTGTCTGACCATTTCGGTCTTGACAGCTCATCTGACGGGGGACCTGGTTCCCGTTGCTGGGATCTGGGGAACTGACAGAGCCCCGCCAGCTGAGGTGCCCACTCTGGCGTCAGGGCTTGAGGTGGTTTCCCCAGAGAAGGCGCCTGCACGAGATACCCACGTGCCACAGAGGCACAGAGGCTGGTCTGACTCAGTGCCTCTGCTCCCTTCCAGGAGAATCCTGTCTGGCTGCGATTCCAGAGGAGGTGAGAGGGAGCATTTGAGCCCAGCGTGCACACAGGGAGTCCTGGCCTCCAGGAGCACAGGGCATCCGAGGCTTCTGCCACGTGTGGGACACCTTGCCCCCCGCCCCACTTCTCCCCCTCTCAATTCTGCGTCACCTTTCTTTTCTGGTCCTTTGGAGACTTTTCACTCTGGTTTAAGCTTGCTTACTCTCCTTTCAAAGCCATTTTAAAATATTTTATCTGTAATTCTCATGCCTTGAAAATTCAGAGGGAGGTTTTGTGCATGAGTTCAGCTGGACTGAAAGACCAGCAGGAAATCTTCCATTTCGCCTTGGAGACCCTCTAAGCATCTCGAATAAAACTTTTAAGGGAGAGAAAGAATCCTTCCCCGGGAAGGAGGGAATACAACAAAAAGGCGGAGAAAGAAGCCGGCAGAGTGATTTAGGTGCCACTTGATGATCTCGAGTTTGCATCAAGGCAAAGCTTGCTTTCAAAGCTCGTCACCATCACCACAAGGAAAGCCAAACAAAATGGTTTTCCACTGTTTAGATGAAATGAATTCCAGCCACTTTATGGTCAGAGACGAGAGAATAATTTCGAGGCATCCCACCCTTCAATGTCCTTGACTTAGCTGTCACTACTTCATGGTCTATCTGTCGACTTCTTGCGGGATGTTAATCTTAGGAAGCCTTTTCCTTTTCTTCCTGGCTGACCCTCCAGAGCAGGACTTTTCCAGGGAAATACATCATCTAACTGTTTAAAGTTCGACGGTCATAGGTGTGACGTCGAAAGCAAGGCAGGAAGAAATTCGAATAAATATAATCTAACACATTGAGGCTCGAAAAACATCTGCTTGCCTGCCCCTCCCTTGAGTAAGTGTCTATCATGTATAAAGTCTGTTCTTCATCAACTAATAGGCAGACCCAAGCCTGTGGTTTAAACACACAGACCTGTCTAGATCCTCTGGGGGTTGTTTAAATTTAAATGGTACAACTGTTACCAAAGTCCGCAAAGAATTACCGCGTCGCTTAGAAATATAATAAAGGGAAATGAACCTAAGAGACTTGTTTCCAAGAGGCACCAGAGGGACGGACAGCCCTTGTCAAGAGAGCCCGGCGAATGGGAAGGTAACGAAATCCAGTCCTCAATGAACCACGCGTCCATAAGCTTCCACTACGGAGACATCCGTGGCGTTTTCTAGCATCTAACTGCATCGCTGACATCCTCCAAGGCAGTCCGCAGGTCCTGTAGCCTCTTGATTTGGACCGTGCTTTGTGCAAAAGAGAGAGACCATTTTTTGGCAGCAGTGTCTGGGGACCGAAGTGGATATAAGTTTTCCACTCCCCTCTGGAGAGCTAAGGAATTGACTGAGTGGGCACATACATACGTAGAGTGAGGAGCCTGGGGTACCACCCCAGCTGAATTCTCTGGGCCCGGTGACCCCCGGGCTCAGGTTCCCACCCGTACACAAACCACACATCCACCTCTCTAGGCTATCCTGCAGTTCCGAGGAGAAAACGCACGCACACACACTCACACACACACACACACCAGGCACTAGACACCTGCTTGCTGAGATGGTGAATTACAGGATGAGACATTGTGTGGGACCGGACCCTACGGGAGTCCCAACCCTGGGGCTCAGGCAGTCACCATTCTCAAGCTGGCTGATGCTTCTTGCAGCAAGCACCTGTTCTTTTTGGCCCCGGGGCTTTTTCTGACTCCAGGCAGGGAGGCTGATGCCTCAAGGAGCAGCCCCGGGCCCACAGGGACCACCTGCTCACGACTGTGCCCTCCCCCTCTTCCTTCCCCTCTCTGTCCCTCCTCCCTTCTCCCTTCCAGATGCTTCCTGGATCACCCCCCCAGCTGGAATTCTGAGTTAGGGTCTTCTGGGAGAAGTCAACTGCAACCTCTTCCACCGACCTCCTAAACTCCTGTTTGCGAACATTCCTTCTCATGAGGAACAGCCAAATTAAGAGAAGGCTGTATTGCTTGGGAAAGATAGTGGCAAACACAAGAATTTGTTTTCTCTTGGGAGTTCCCGTCGTGGCGCAGTGGTTAACGAATCCGACTGGGAACCATGAGGTTGCGGGTTCGATCCCTGGCCTCACTCCGTGGGTTAAAGATCTGGCGTTGCTGTGAGCTGTGGTGTAGGTCGCAGATGCGGCTCGGATCCCATGTTGCCGTGGCTCTGGCGTAGGCCAGTTCGACCCCTAGCCTGGGAACCTCCATATGCTGTGGGAGTGGCCCAAGAAATGGCAAAAAGACCGAAAAAAAAAAAGAAGAATTTGTTTTCTCTCCAAATTCCAGGCTCTAAAGCAGCCCTGTCACTAGAAATACAATGGGAGCCACAAATGTAAGTCACATGTCAATTTCTCTGATAGTTATAGTTTTTAAAAAAGTAAAAAGAAACCGGTAAAATTAACTGTTTTCTTGGCCACATCCACAGCATGTGGACATTCCAGGGCCAGGGATCGAACCTGAACCACAGGAGTGACAATGCCCAACCTTTAACAACTAGGCCATCCGGGAACTTTGGGTAAAATTAATTTTAACGGTATAGTTGACTTAAGTTCCCAAATATTCTTATTTCAACATGTAATCACTATTTTAAAACTGATGCGTTCTTATACATTCTTTTTCTTTTTACTGAGTCTTTGGCGTCCGGTATGTATTTTACACATATTAACACATCTCGAGTCACACCAGCCGTATTCCAAACACTCAGCTGCTACGTGTAGCTCGTGGCTATATTCCTGGCCAGCACAGCATGAGTCTAGAACAGGAGTCAGCCAACTCTTTATGCTAAGAGCCAGGAAGTAAATACTTTAGTTTGGTTGGCTAGATGCTCTCTGTCAAAGCTACTCAATTCTGCTGCTGATTTAATAAGAAAGTAGCTATAGACAAAATGTAAATGGAGGGAGGACGGGCGGGCTGTGGCCAATAACACTTTATTTACAAAATAAGTGGTGAGTGAGATTTGGCCCATAGGCCAAGCTCCTTCCTGGGCCTGGGCTCGTGCTCTTCCCTCTGGAATGCATCTGCATGGCAGGAAATAATTCTACCACCCAGGAGAGAGAATAACGAAACTCCAGTGTATATTGAGTACCTGCTGTATACTCATCATTATTTAGTCCCTTCTCATAAATCCTCAAATATTCATTGTGAGAACAATTAGCATGGAAAACTCAATATTCACTGGAGAACACTTCTGAAATCTAATACAGCAAATCAACCAACTAGTAAGTTCACTTAATGACAACGCTAGATCATGAAAACAACACCTTCTAGGGAGTTCCTGCCATGGCGCCATGGGTTAAGAACCCCACTGCAGCAGTGTCGCAGGTTCGATCCCTGGCCCGAGAACGTCCACGCCCACAATTTTTCTCATTGGTAGTGTTGAGTCGGAACCCAAGAAGAGGGGCTTGACCATTCAGAGGCGTTCTGAAGACATGCTATATTTAACTAAATCACTTTGTTGTGCATCAGAGATTAGGCCAACATGGTACATCAACTCCATGTCAAGAAAACTTAAAACAAAACTCCATTAGATCACAAGATTTCTGGGAAGGCAAACACTACATTGCTGAGTAAGCTTGGGTTTACAGAAGCAGTACAGCCACTATCGATTTCAAATTCTATCTAAAAAGCAAAGCTGGGCCTAGGCTCAATTCATAAGCTCTTTTCCAGGTGTTTTTTCATAAACTATTCTCACTCTATGAAGGGAAAGGCAGAGTCTTTGTTGAGAAAGACAAGGCTTTTCTTTATTCTTTTTTTTTTTGTCTTTTCTAGGGCCGCTCCCGTGGCATATGGAGGTTCCCAGGCTAGGGGTCGAATCGGAGCTGTAGCCGCCAGCCTACACCACTGCTCACAGCAACACCGGATCCTTCACCCACTGAGCGAGGCCAGGGATCGAACCTGCAACCTCATGGTTCCTAGTCGGATTCGTTAACCACTGCGCCACGACAGGAACTCCAAGACGAGGCTTTTGTAAGTGTGCAACTATTGGTCATAAATCAGGCCGCCCCTCCCACAACGCCAGCACCACCAAAGAGCAAATGTCAATAATTCGAGATGGTCCCTCTAAAGATGGCACAGAGGCAGATTTTGTATCTTAATATCAAGCCAAAGACTGGGGACAAGTCAAATTTGAAAACGACAAGATTGTAAAACACGTGTTGCTTACAGCCTGAGGAGCCCCTGCCTACTTTATGCAGAAAGAAGGCCTACGTTTTCCTCTAATTTTTGTTGTAATGCATACACGTCTCACGCACTTTCATGGAGCCACACTCCACCTGCTTGGCGTTGCGTAGTGAGGCGTCTGCGAGTTGATCGCTGAATAAGCCGTGGCAGGATATAGCTGATTTTACAGCCAATCTCAATACGAGCCATCAAGCATGGATACGGACACCACCGGAGAAGAGTCAATCCAACTTAACAGATGAGCTCTGTGCGTCTACACACACCGACACCCAATCAAACAGCGAGGGGAGCAGACAAAAATAGCCCTAATTTTAGCCTTTGGAGACTCGTACCTAAGAGTCAGGTTGCAAGGAATTAATGACTTGTCATTGAGCCCTACTATGAAAACGTAGGCCTGAAACAGGAGATTTCAGTAATTCCTTTCGGGTTTGTCCGGGTCTTAAAGAATGTTTGCTCTGATTCCGAAGGCAATGCTTCAGGATGTCTTTAAAGTGTAGCATTAAGTCTGGATACCTTTCAAGGCAAACACAGATCTGGCTTGTTTCATTCCGCAATATTCAGAGCAACATTCAGGAACTGGGTTTACAGCCCTGACACCCAACCCCATCCCTCCAGCCCAGTCAGGGTGTGAGCACGTCAAGCGCCGCCAGCCGTCTGTCTTCTTCTAACCAACTCGAATCACAATCCTCAACAGGAGAACACACCCGTGTGAACACGTGCCACCTGCATAAAAGCATCAATTCTTAATAGGTCACCCAACGCTTAAGATGTTTTCATTGCACTGCAGGAATTTCAGGCGGCCTGAAGGTTCAACTCATGACAGACCACAAATCCGTGTGATGTATGCCGGTTCTCTTTTCTAATGCCTTTTTTCACTGGTTCGGAGAGTTAACGTTTCCAAATGCCCTGGCAAGACAGGTCGCCTGGGGAACTTCAACAACATAATAAACTCAATCTGCATACACATTTAAGTCTAGTGTTCCATGGACGGCAATTTAAGCCATTCTGATACGCGATACCGTATTTACCTTGTCAGATTTTATTTGCTAGTCTACATCAACGCCACAGAATCTGCTCCATGTATTTATAAATTCCATCGTCAGGAGTTGAGTGTTTATTACTTTAATCTGGTCGTCAATAACATACAGAGAGCAATTTTTCAATACCGTTTACAAGTCTAAAGAGCTTTCAAATGCTAATGGAGATAAATAAATCTCTTAGAAGGGTTATATTCATTTAGCTGTCATTTTAGCAGATCCAACAACGACCGCTTATTTATGGGTATTCGAGAGGCGAGTGGCTTGTCTGGTTCGCTCCTCGCCCCTGGGCCCTATTTCTGCCTCTGGTAAGACAGCTGAGCAACTGACCTGTCATTTTTGAGAATCAATATTGAGTGAAGGGAGCTGGACTACTAGGAACCTTTGAAAGTCTCTAACTTGGAAAGAATGATCTCCTACAAACGAGTGGATAGCAGAGGGGGGAGAGAGGAGGGGAGGGGCAGTACAGAGGAAGGGGAAAGAAAAAGGTTACTATAGGATTCTATGAAATCATGTGTGTCAACCCGTTGAAAATGGTAAAGCACCATAGAAGATAAAGAATCTTTCATTTAATAATAAAAAAAAAGCAAATCGCAATTATTAACCAAAAAAGATCTCTGAAATGTTTTGGAGAAAAGAATTTTGATTTTTTTTATCAACAAGCACTTGGTAAGATGACAGCAGAGTGGGGAGAGCCAGGAGAGTCCAATATGGCAGCTGTCTTGCTGTCTCTTTCTGCTCACTGGCCTCGGGCTGGTTCCCGAATCCTCCACACAGCACTCCGGGTTGCTACAGCATTTCCAAGGGGTTGACTCAAGAGAGATGACCAATTTGGCAGCCAAGAACTCCACGGTGAAAAGATTATGGGGAACTTGGAAAACAGAGTGCTTGTAATGATTTTTGCTCAAATGAAAGCTTTCAAGCTGGGGAACTATTTAATCTCCTAAACCTGGGGTTGGTGAACTACAGCTCACAGGCCAAATCCTGCCCGCTGCCTGTTTTTGTGTAGCTTGTCGGCTAAGAATGGTCTTTACCTTTTAAAATAACTTTTCCTGAATCAGAAGAAAGATGGAATTTTGTGACACCTGAGAAATATATGTAATTCAAATTTCTATGTCCATAAAATTTTATGAGAACACAGATATTCCCATTTGTGGATGGTTTGTCTCTGCTTTGAGCTACAGTAACAAAAGTATTTTTGTTTTTTTGTTTTTTTGGGACTGGTGCTTTATAGGAAATTGCTATCTCCTGGAAAAAAATCTAAAAAGAATTAATCCAAATCCTTAATTAATTAATTCAGAGTATCTTCTCTGTTGGTCTAAATCATGTAAAACTTTCAATTTAACTCGGAGTTCCCTCGTGGCGAAGCAGGTTAAGGATCTGGCGTTGTCACTGCAGCTGCTTGGGGGAGCTGCTGTGACAGGGGTTCAATCCCTGGCCCGGGAACGTCTGTATGCCGTGTGTGCAGCACCCCCCAAAAATTTCAATGTAATTCAGTTTGCTTAACATGAGCATGTAGGAGTATGCCTAAAATTATTCAAGCACTGAAAATTCTAAGGGCTCTTTTTATTGCTACCAAAATAATTCCTGACTCATACAAGAAAAAAACAAGATTTAAATCATGGGTAAAATGCAATGTTTGAATAAATTCCTCTCCAACTTTTGCTCTAAGCAGAAAATTCCGACTGGGAAAGAGGAAGTAAAGAGCTTAAGTTGGATTAAAGTTGCTACAGCAAAAATACGGGCAATAGTGAGTAAAGAAGGCACGGGGCATGTATCTGGAGAAAACCCTAATTCGAAAAGAGACACACACCCCAATGTTCGTAGCAATGCAGTTCACAAAAGCCAAGATACGGCAACAGCCTACGTGTCCATCCACAGAGGAATGGAGAAAGACATGGTATATATACAATGGAAATATTACTCAGCCAAAAAAAAGGATGAAATCATGCCATCTGCAGCACCACGGACGGACCTAGAGATTATCATACTAAGTGAAATCAGTCAGAGAAAGATAAAGATCATATGCTATCCCTTATATGTAGAACCTAAAATATGATACAAATGAACTTACAGGCTCACAAACAAAGAAAACAAACTTACGGTTACCAAAGGGGAAAGTGGAGCAAAGAAAACAAACTTACGGTTACCAAAGGGGAAAGTGGAGCGGGGAGGGATAAATTAGGAGTTTGGGACTGGCAGGTGCAAGCTACTGTGTATCAAACAGATAAACCACAAGATCCTACTGTATGGCACAGGGAACTATATTCCATATCTTAAACTATAATGGAAAAGAACATGAAAAAAATATATATATATACTGAATATATATATGTACCAAAACAGAGATACACTGAATCGTTTCGCTGTACACCAAAAACGAACACAACGTCGTAAACTGACTGTACTTCAATTAAAAAAAAAAAAAAGGCGCAGCACAAGGATGAGTCAGTTCTTTCCATTCTGCAAATAAGTGTAAAGCGCTGGCTTGTGAATGCACATCCCGGTGTGCAATTAGTCACGGATTTCTGTTTCCAGCAGCTTTATTTTCCTCAGCTATCTTTTTCCTTAATCCTAAAATACACCTCCAAGGGGAGCTCAAAGCACCGGATAATTAATGTCTATAAAAATCCCTTGATATTGATGGACGCCATACGCGTTGTTGGTATATGTCACTTCAAGCTTTACTTCCTCCAGCATTCAGAGATTGAATAATTGTGATCTTATCCCCTTTCCTCTGTCTTAAGTAGATGATGACATTGCCAGATACTCATTAGCAAACATGTTCTGGCCTTTCTACTTAAGTACGGTTTGAACTGATACCATCAAACATTTTTACCAGATCTGAATGTGTCATAGTGGATGCTTAGCCTTTGATGAATGGAAACGCATTTTTCTTCTCTCTCTCTCTCTCTCTCTCTTTTTTTTTTTTTTTTTTTTTTTGTCTTTTTACAGCCGCACCTGTGGCATACAGAAGTTCCCAGTCTAGGGGTCGAATTGGAGCTGCAGCTGCAGGCCTACACCACAGCCATGGCAACAGTGGATCTGAGCGGAGCTGCATCTGCGACCTACGCTGCAGCTTGCAGCAACGCCAGGACCTTAACCTACTGAGCAAAACCAGGGAAGGGACCTGCATCCTCACAGAGATAAAGTCAGTTCCTTAACCCACTGAAGCACAATGGGAACTCCACAGGTTTCTTCTTAAGATACGGTGGGAGAAACACATCTGTTTCTAAGCCGGTACCTTACGCTCTGAAGATACTTCATGTTGGTTGAAGTCAATATATTTAATGTATTTCAAGCTAAATTGGTTAAGTCTTTGATCCAATACTTTTGCATAGGTAACCATGATGTGCTTTGTTTCTAGAGCAAATATTATCTCCTCAAATGTTTAGGTTTTAGAGGATTATGCCTTTTCTGGACCAGCTGCTGAAAATGCATTAGGATTCAAGACATGGTCCGCTTTGCTCCTGAAATTGTTGTTCATAAAATTCATATCCCCATCTGGATAGCGCAGAAAGTATTAACGTCAAAGAAGGTTATACTCTTGGACTAAAAAACTAAAATAGATTAAAATTCCATTCCATCCGAAGTGGGTCTGGTCTGGTAAGAATTTACAAAATCAATGTTATGTAAGCGGAGTCCCCATTTGGGACAGCCTAGAGAAGCGAAGAAGAATATGAAAGCATGCCAGTGTTTCTCAGCCTCGAGGAACCTGCAAAGCCAGGACCTGCCTTGGGTCGCAGACGTTTGAATCTCACATTCCTTGAAGTCACTGCATCCTTCATCCGTGACTTCAACCAACCTTTACTCAGCCATGTCCTCTGCTTGGAGCAGCACGGAGGCTGTCTTTGTCCAGTCAAAGTGATTGGATGGAGTCAAAATTAAAGCAACATGAACGTTAGGGAAGGAAGCAAGATGACAACCACCCCCCCCCCCAAAAAAAAAGAAGGAGTTCCCGTTGTGGTGCAGTGGTTAACGAATCTGACTAAGAACCATGAGGTTGCGGGTTCGATCCCTGGATTTGCTCAGTGGGTTAAGGATCCGGCGTTGCCGTGAGCTGTGGTGTAGGTTGCAGACACAGCTCGGATTCCGCGTTGCTGTGGCTCTGGCCTAGGCCAGTGGCTACAGCTCCGATTCGACCCCTAGCCTGGGAACCTCCATATGCCGAGAGAGCAGCCCAAGAAATGGCAAAAAGACCAAAAAAGAGAAAAAGAAAAAAAAAAGACAACCAGCCACTGGCTGAGTGGTTCCCACCCCGTCTGCAGGGGTTGGGGGTGGGGCCGTACCAATACCACACTTGGTCTCCACCCCCTTCCCAACCAAAGAGTTATGAATTACTTAGACTGAGGTGGGGTTCAGGGACTGGGATTTAAACTGCACAGGAGATTCTAATGTATAGCCAAGTGCAAGAGCCTACTGTTCCAAACCAGGTCGCCAAGATGCTGGACTACAGTACAGTGTACAAAAATTAATAATGTATTTAGTTTACTAGCTTGAAGATTGATTCAGGATAAAAGGAACAGTTCCCTAATAGAGCCTATGTATATAGTAAGAACAGAAATAAAATGAGACAGTTACAGTAGAACTGAATTTGTATCAGTGTACCACAGGACATCCCAGGAATTTTACTGAAACAGTGCTTTGCAGGGAATACTGATTCTTAGTGTTAAGGAATTTAAAGGGCTTTTTTTGGACTTGAAAATAGAGAGGAATGCTTTGTTGAATCATTCAAATATCCCTAATGTCTAAAAATAACTGCTGGGAGTTCCCTGGTGGTGATGCGGGTTAAGGATCTAGCCACTGTCACTGTAGCGGCTCTGGCGCTGCTGTAGCACAGGTTTGATCCCTGGCTAGGGAACTTTCACAGAGCAGGCACGCCCCCCAAAAAAGTGGAAAAAAAAAATCCGGGTCACCTCAATTTATTCTTTGCAACAGTTTTAGTACCATACACATTCGGTTTGTTGATTTTAACAGTAATCGTTTCCCCAGAAAGATAAGAGAAGTAGGCTGTAGAGGTTTATAATTCAACATGATTTTTTATACAGTAAACCCGGAAGATTTAGGGGAAAAAAATTAAGAACTCTGACGACAAAAGAATAGATGCAGTCCCCTACCCAGATTCTTTCAAATGTCACCTCAGGCAATACGACTTTCCTGAAGACTAGAAACTTCTCTGTGGTTTGAAAGGCAAAATGCACATATTTGCAATGACGGAAACCACAGTAGGAACATTTCATTCCTTCTGTGCTTTCGTGTTGTTTCTCTGACTGATAGCCACCTGTCTGCTAGTTAAAAAAAAAAATCTGGAGTTAATTATTTAATTTGGCATGCTTTACAACAAATTATTAAGCCATCTTCCCAGAGCTGGTTTGTATATATATGACTCAAGACAATTTAAAGATCACTGTATTTCGGAGTTCCCATTGTGGCTCAGTGGTTAATGAATCCGACTAGGAACCATGAGGTCGTGAGTTCGATCCCTGGCCTCACTCAGTGGGTTAAGGATCCGGCATTGCCGTGAGCTGTAGTGTAGGTTGTAGACGCAGCTCGGATCCTGTGCGGCTGTGGCTGTGGTGTAGGCTGGCGGCTACAGCTCCAATTCGACCCCTAGCCTAGGAACCTCCATATGCCGCAGGTACGGCCCTAAAAACACAAAAGGGAAAAAAAAAATCCCTGTATTTCAGAAATGAACTAATTTCTCCTTTCCCTGGAATGTACTTTCCTTTATAGTTTTGCTAAAAGGGATGGCAAGGAATCGATGTCACTTACAAAATGTTTTTAAAGCCTGTGGCTCTTAACCCCATGAGAGAAAAATGGTCCAACATTCCGAGATCTTGGAGGAGACTTGCCCGTTACAACCATCATGATTTACAGTCTCATCTTGTCCTGTCTGCAGAGTCTAGAACAGAGACCAGGAATTCAAGGATCCACAGCAACAGCCTCCCCAGGGAGATGGTTGCTAAGGCGAATTCTTGGACCTGCTGAATCAGAAATTCTGAACGTGGAGCCCAGCAACCCACAGTCCAAAAACAAACAAACAAACAAACCCGGCAGGGGATTCCATGGGGACGGAAGGTTGAGAACTACTTATACAGATGTTGTAACATCCTTCAGTGTGTGTGTCGGGGGGTCGAGGGAATGACGGTGATTCAAACATTTTCAAGAGGAAAAGCTAAGGGTCCGTGATCCCTGTGCTGCTCTTTCCACCTTCCCTTCCTCATGGACACCTTCAGATCCTGTCACCCCGACACACTTCGGTCTCCACTGAGGAGCAGGAAGCATGATGGAAGAGGGTGCTGGGCAGGCACGGGGACAAGGGAGGGCTGGGGCATTTGGGGAGGTGGGGGCAGAGGACTGATGTCACGGAGAGGGAAGCTTTGGGCACAGATGGGCCCCTCAAGCATCCCTGCCTTTGTGCCTTCATCACTGGCCATTCTGCACTGCCTTTTCTAAGAAAAACGTAAAGAGAACTCAGATGTTCAGAATGTACCAGGAAAAAAAAAAAAAAAAAATCGGTCTTGGTGCCGCTGCCCCAGTGTATTCTCCGTGACTTATAAATACGGTCGAAAGAAATTTTTTAATGGTGTTGAAAGGGGGAGAGGGCAGTCAGCCAGCAGAGAACCCAAACTCATCTGTTTATGATGAAAATACAAGCCCCCCTCCCCCGCCCCCGCCACTGGCTGGAGTCAGGGCCCCTCTTGAAGATTTGATTTCACATGAAACCTGTCAAGCTGAAAGCAAACATGCCAACCTTCGTGCGCAGGATTTGTGAGAGTGACTTTTGTCACTTGATTTGCACATGGCTATGACTCGGTCGACCAGGACGGTAAGACACGCCAGGAAGGCAGAATGCTGCCAGATGACATCAGAGACTGCTTCATAATGAAATGGTGACAGTAAACCACAGAGTGACCTTCCACCAACCACTGTCTTTCTCCAATGTGTTTCTTTTGTTGGAATGAAGTGCCACTTAATATGGCAAATGAATACATGTTCGAACCAAACCCATTTGGCACAAAGGCAGACTTTAACAGGGTGTCACTTGGACGGCAAGAGGGTTTTTCACCAGAACGTGTTCTTTCCGTCTCCAAACAAGTAGGACAAAACGGTGACGCGTTCCCTCAGGCACCGCCTTCTCAGCCACCGCCTTCTCTTTTAAGGCTTTGACTCCCTCCTCTGTCCTGATGATGTTCAAATTTCAATCTCCGATCTCAAATCTGACCAACTCTTAGCTTTGATGATACCCTGTTATTTTAAACTTAACTTTCGTAACTACATCCTGTGCCCTTGTGACTTTTCTGCCCCTATGCCAGTCTTTACAGAGGATACAAAAGGTATTACCATTCCCCCAGGCCAGACTGTGACATAACCCACGATGTCCCCCCTCTCCTTCAAGCCTTCTCTCTTTCTTTATTTATTTTTTACTTCTTAGGGCCACACCCGTGGCATATGGAGGTTCCCAGGCTAGGGGTCCAGTAAGAGCTGCAGCTGCCGGCCTACACCACAGCCACAGCCACACAGGATCCAAGCCACATCTGCGACCTACACCACAACTCACGGCAGTGCCAGATCCTTAACCCACCGAGCGAGGTCAGGGATCAAACCCGCAACCTCATGGTACCTACTAGGATTCGTTTCTGCTGCGCCACGATGGGAACTCCTCTCTTTATTTTTTGAATCTAATTTTTTTCATTAACGTATAGTTCATTTACAGTCTTGTAGCAATTTCTGCTGTACAGCAAAGTGACCTAGTCATACACACACACAAACACACACACACTCTTCTTCTCATCTGCCAACATGTTCCATCCCAAGAGACTGGATATAGTGCCCTGTGCTGTAGAGTAGGATCTCACTGTTTATCCACTCCAAATGCCATAGTTTGCATCTACTAACCCCGAATTCTCCATCCATCCCACTCTCTCCCCTTCCCCCTTGGCCACCACGAGTCAGTTCTCCATGTCCGTGAGTCTGTTTCTGTGGATCGGTTCATCTGTGCCACCTTTTAGATTCCACAGAGAAGGGTAATCACTCTCTAAGGCCATTTGGTTGTTCACTCAAGACCCCTTGGCTTCAGCCTTCCCTTTTCTTCCCATGGTCACCACTCTAACCATCTGCTTTCACGAACTGCTGGATCTCATGCTTCTAACTTTTGCCCAGCCGGTCAGGGCCACGCATGGCCACCAAAGTAATCTTCCCCGTAAGCTTATGTTAATTACTACACGGTCGCATTTCTCCAAGGTCCAAAAAGCTGTCCATTCTTAAAGGATCAAGCTCAGACTCCCGAGGTGGGATGCCAAGTTCTCAAAACTAGAGCAGCTTTATCATTTCCCCAGTAGAAGCCAGCTTTAATCACCACTGTCCTGCAAAAGGAATATTCAACTGCAGTTACACTGGCTTCCTTACTGGTCAAGAACTGCCAGGTCAGAAGCTCCTTCTGAGCTCCCGCTTATATCTTTCCACCAACCTCGAATTTTTTCATGACCCTATGGCATCTCAGACTCTAGAAGAGGGCTAGCTGTGCAGATGGAGGCATCGAGAAATGCTTATGCAATAAAGGAGGGTGTGAATAAGGATGAGGCAGCTAAAGATGCTCCATGTGCAGCAGAAATCACGTAAAGCCGAACCGTAAATCTATTTCAAAGTGGACAGAATTAAATCATACGTTTCTGAAGACATCAAAACATATTTGAGACATCAAGCCAGAGTTCACGATATCATAAAAACACTTTGATTAAATTAGTTTCAGAAATGGCTCTTGGGCCAAGGAGCTATCTAATACACAATGGATCAGGCAATAAATCTCAGACTCTATGTGCTGACAGGTGTAAGATGATTTATTGAATTGCGAGACAAGGCATTGTGAAGCATTACTAAGAAAATACACACTCTCTTCCAAGGCAACATTATTTCACTTAACAAAAGCAATTTAGGAGGAAACTGTACTATTAAAATAATAGCAAACACTTCCCATACATCTCTAATTCTAGATATTAAAAATAATCCAAGAATGAAATCATTAGCTTGTGCTGCTGGCTGTAGATCAGACAGATGACTTAATAACGATCCATCTCTGTAAAATAAAGCTCATCTCTATCTGGTAATAATCAGAGAATTTATACTACCTGTGACCTCCAATATTTCTTCAACCACATGTTAGCACTGTGATTTTTACTCTTGCATCCAATTTTTCTTTGCAGTATTATTCTGTTTTACATAATGACAGCTAAAGAAACTGCGCCATGTATTTAACGTTCTCTTCCTGATTGAACCGGATTAAAAGTGGTTTTCTGAATTTTAACATTTAATCCGTTTTCTTAATTGCAGCTATAGTTTCCTCAACAAGCGGACTCTTAAAATTTTTAGAAATGTATCTCATGCACTCATATGTTCATAGCAGCACTTTTCACAATAGCCAAGACATGGAAACAACCTAACTGCCCCTTGACAGATGAATGGATAAAGAAAATGTGGTGTACACACACACACACACACACACACACACAAACGAATACTACTTAGCCATAAAAAAAGGAATGAAATAATGCCATTTGCAGCAACATGGATGGAGCTAGAGATTCTCATATTAATTGAAGTAACTCAGAGAAAGACAAACATCATATGATATCACTTCTATGTGGAATCTAAAATATGACACAGGAGCTCCCATTGTGGCTCAAGTGGGTCAAGAAGCCAACATAGTGTCCATTAGGATGTGGGTTCGGTCCCTGGCCTCGCTCATTGGCTTACAGATCTGGCATTGGTGCAGCTGTGGCACAGGCATACAGGTGCAGCTCCGATTTGACCCCAAGCCTGGGAACTTCCATAGGCCGCAGGTACAGCTGTTAAAAAACAAACTATAAAATATGACACGGATGAACTTATCTACAAAACAGAAGCAGACTTAACAGATACAGAGAACAGACTTGTGGCTGCTGGGGAGGGGGTGGGAGAGGAATGGATTGGGAGTCTGGGATTATCACAGGCAAACGAGTATATATAGAATGGATAAATAACAACGTCCTACTGTATAGCATAAGGAACTACACCGATATCCTATGATAAACCTTAATGGAAAAGAAAGTGAAAAAATATATTTACATATGTATATCTTAGGAGTTCCCGTCATGGCTGGGCGGAAACGAATTTGACTAGGAAACCATGAGGTTGAGGGTTCAATCCCTGGCCTCACTCAGTGGGCTAAGGACCCAGTGTTGCTGTGAGCTGTGGTGTAGGTCACAGACGAGGCTCGGATCCTGCGTGGCTGTGGCTGTGGTGTAGGCCAGTGGCTACAGCTCTGATTCGACCCCTAGCCTGGGAACCTCCATGTCGCGGGTGCCACCCTAAAAGGACAAAAAAGACAAAAAAAAAAAATATATATATATATATGTATGTATAACTGAATCACTGTGTTGTATAGTCGACATTAACCCAACATTATAAATCAACTATACTTCAATAAAAGAAAATCATTCAAAAAATGCATCTAAGGGGACCTTTATGTAGGTTTTATTGATACACGGCATCTTTGGTGCTCAGGACAGAGAGGTAAACCAGAGTGTCACGGAGAGGGTGACAGACTTAGGCCACAGTATATATGTAGACAGGTGGAGGTGTACCAAGCTGAAAGGCATTTTTTGTTTTGCCAGGAATGGAATGATATTGCTAAAGAATCTGATGCTCTTGCTAGTGGTCTCTAGCTCCCCAAGTGTATTCTAGTCCTGGACAAAAATCCTAGGTCTAGAAAAGAGGGCCCTTTGGAAGCCCACCCTAGGACGCTATGTCAGAGATTTGATCCCAGCTACGGGCAGCCCGTAGGGGTCAAGAGGGCAGCTGAAGGACAGCGGGTAGATGGATTCCTGGCTCCTTGTCGAATCCTGATATGACGGCGTGAATCTTAATTTTTTAAATTATAGTTGATTTACAACGTTCTGTCAATTTCTGCTGTACAGCAAAGTGACCCAGTCACACATATATATACGGTCTTTTGCTCACATTATCCTCCATCACGTTCTTTTTTTTTCTTTTCTTTTCTTTTTTTTTTTTTTTTTGTCTTTTTGCCTTTTCATGAGCCACTCATGTGGCATATGGAGGTCCCCAGGCTAGAGGTCCAATCGGAGCTGTAGCCACCGGCCTATGCCAGAGCCACAGCAATGCGGGATCCGAGCCACGTCTGCGACCTACACCACAGCTCGCAGCAACGCCAGATCCTTAACCCACTGAGCAAGGCCAGGGATCGAACCCGCACCCGCAACCTCATGGTTCCTAGTTGGATTCATTTCCGCTGCACCACAAAGGGAACTCCCTGTTTCACTCTTGATGTAGGGACAGCGAGGTGGCTGGACTGCCATTCACCACTGTTATACAAGTGCTTTCTTAGATGGGAATGGAAGCTCAGACAGAGGGTGACCCCGGCCTGGTGCCTGCAGGATTTTAGAAAGTAGATCCCTCTAGGGGGCCTTTACCAGGCCTAAGAGCGGAGAAATTCCCAAATCCTCAGAGCACCAAGTACTTCTGAAATCAGCCTAAAGAGCTCTTCTAGTGACCTTGGCCTGTTTCCTGGGCTGTGACTATTCCACGCCAAGGGTCCGAGCTGTTGTGTGCAGGATGCTCTGTAAGTTCATAAAGAGAGATCCAGAGCGAAACTAGCTCAGTTACAGGGGCTGATGCATGGCTTCCAAGTACGAGAGTCAGTCTGTCCTCGATCTCATGAGACGGCATATCTCATGCTTGGAGTCACAGACCATGAAGTTGACGAGAGGGCGGGGGCAAGGAGGAGGCCACCCAATGTGCCAACGTAATGAACATTCAATCTACTGGCGCCCATAACACATACGGAGACTTTCTCTGCCTCTTCTTACAGTTCGAGGACGTGGGGTAGAGAAGACGTGAACTCCCTTGAAGGAAGCATCCTTAGGACAGGACTCTTGTCTCTCTTTTTCCCCACTGGACGCAAAGGACCTAATACCCTGCTTGTTGCATAATAGATTCTCAACACATATCTGTTTTCAAAACACGGGCGGCCTGGTGGGTGGGTGAGCAGGCAGAGGGGTGGCAGGGTAGGTGGAAGAGGGTTCTTATAGAGTTTGGGAAAATAACTGGACACATTAGTCCCAAAGGGGTGGCAATGAATTTAGGGGGTGCAGAAAGTTCTCAGATCACAGAGCCAAGCTGGTGCTACCTGGGAGTTGGGAGTTTCTCTAGCTCCCGTCAATGGCACTTCTGATTCTATCGAGAGCGTTCTGGAAGGCTCCAAATGCTTGGCCTTCTGACCTTCTATGGAAGTTGCCCAAGGCAGAGGCCTAGTGGTCACCTCTATGCAAAACTTCACTAAAAAGAAAGGCCTTGCTACCAGAACTCCATCTTCTACTCTTTGCCTGGAAAGTAGCTGTTGCAAGTTAGCAGATGAAAATCACTAGATGCTAGTTTGGGGATTGTAAACCAACCGAAAACACCGAGTTCAGCTGCTAGTCATGGGTTTTCCCCCTCGTAAGTCACAGCTGGTTAGTACAACTTCTCAATATCTAAAATCACGAACTTTCCAACTTGAATCTGAGAGGTACCCTGGTGGCTCAGCAGGTTAAGGATCCGGTATGGTCACTGCCGCAGCATCAGTTCAATTCCTGGCCCAGGAGCTTTCACATGCCACAGGCACCACGAAAAATAAATGAGTAAAAACAAAAACCCTTTGAATCTGAAGAAAACAGTCTTTCAGTGTACGCTGCGGCAGGCGATATGGTTGCCAACTCTTTTGAGAACCAATTACATGCATCCCGATGGAAAACCAGCAAGAAGTTGTCACTGGACAAGTATTTTCTTTCCTTCTGTCCTTAAGAACAATGAGGGTTTACAAATGAGGCGTTCTCCGTGATTTTTCACTTTGTACTATAGCCAAGGATCTCTTAAGCACGTAAGTCTGAAAGTGCAGTTGAGTGTCCATTTCAAGAAGCATCCTAGCAGGGTAAGAGGAAATTTCAGAAATGACTTCAAATCACATAAGAAAAAGGCCACGTGTGAACTTTCTGAGCAGAGGTTGAGTAAATGAAGGTTGGATAGAGGAATGGGGGGGGGGGGGGCTTTAAAGGAGAAGCACATTGTTTCAAAGACTGTTGGGACCCTCCATAGCTGAGTATTTCCACTGGATTTTCCAGGCCTAATCAGATGCCCTAGGACTCTGGTTCATTTATTCCCAGGCAGCCATTCTAGCATTTGACTTAAGCATCAGATCTGTCCCGGGAGTTTTTTCGCCACTCATGGAACCCAGTGTGGATAATGGCCTTATGGCATAGGATGGAATTTGGCAAAAATCAATGGCCATTTAAGATGGTTAACACACTTCTGAATCCTATCAATTAAATCCTTCATAGAATTTTCGCCTAAATTAAACATTACAAACGTACAGCTGGAAGGCATGTTAAAAAAAAAAAAAAAAACTCAACCAACTGTATACATTACCACCATTAATATGTTTGAAGATTTTTTTTCTCAGTTGGGATGAATCCAAATTGACCATGTGTATGCTGTCTTTGGCAATCACATGGTTTTCCAAAACAACTATAAAAATAAAAGAAACATTTGCTCCTTTGCTACGAGTGAATACAAGGTCTCCGCAGGGTACTTGGTGCTGTGAGAAGAAAGGCCCAGGGCCTTCCAAACGGTTGTAACTCACTATTTACCAATGCCTGCCAGTTGCAAGAAATCAAAGAGCTAGGAGGAGGGCTGCTGGGGTGGGGAATTGAAGACTTCGTGTGATGAGTAACATCGGAAATCATATCAAAACAAGATGCTGAAGGATAAAACTGAACTGGAATCCTTGCTGCTCTAAATACATTCTTCCTTCAACGATTCTGAGTCTATAATACAAATTTAAAAATATGATCACAGGAGTTCCTGTCGTGGCTCAGCTGTTAATGAATCCGACGAGCATCCATGAGGACGCAGGTTCGATCCCCGGCCTTGCTCAGTGGGTTAAGGGTCCCGAGTTGCCGGGAGCTGTGGTGTAGGTGGCAGATGCGGCTCGGATCCTGTGTGGCTGTGGTTGTGGTGTAGGCCGGCAGCTACAGCTCCATTTTCACCCCTACCCTGGGAACCTCCATTGGCTGTGGGTGCGGCCCTAAAAAAATGAAGAAATAAAAATAAAAACGATCATAGATTCCGTAGAGCAGCCAGATTTCTTGGACAGTCACATGCTCCATGTCAAAAGTATCTTTGTGCTAACTGTAGTGTATTCCCATTGGAACATGGAGTAAAATCAATAAATGTTTGAGTTGCGATGGGACATAAAGGGACACTGGCGCTGGGCGTTGACGAAAGTAAGTCCATTCCATTCTATGTCATGCTACCTCCAGAGACCAAAGGTACTCCAACCATGTCACCATGGATGGCACCATCATAATTACAAAGTCTACATGCTACTAATTCGATTTGAAGTATGTTAGGTATTTACAAGCTTTGAAAGATCAAATACTGACCGTGAGATGTATCTCAACACCCCTGACAATATTCGATTTCAGAATGAAAAAAAAAAAAAATTCCCAGCCACACCAACAGCACTGGAAACTTACTCAAGTTCCCATAGCCTCTATGGTCCTATCATTCTCCATTAAGTTACTCTTGAGTTTTATCTAATTCCAAAGCCCTTGGGCTTTCTCCTCTCCCAGTAGAAAAGTAGACTAGGAAGAGGTAATGGCTTGTCTAGAACTAGGGGAGGTGATGCCGCTTTCCACACAGCCCTCCTCAAGCAACAGGAGTCCTAACAGCAGCAACGATAACAGCAGATTAGTAGTACAGCCATAATAGCAGTCGTAGTAGAAATAGTAGCAGCAATGATAACAGCTGATAACACGTATTGAACATATACTATGTGCCAAGTATTTTACGTATCTTATTCTAGTCCCCTAATCATTCTATAAGGAATGTGTTATTACTCTGATCTTTACTGATGGAGAAAGGTGCTCAGATAGGCTTACTTTCCCAAGTTGCCAGAGCGAGTGAACGCTGGAGCTGGACCTCCAAGTCCAGGTCCACCTGATTTCAAAGCCTATTTATTCTCCTCCATCATCTAACTTCTGGAGTAGGTTTATGTCTTAATCCTTCGGATATTATTCACAAAAGAGTCAACTTCATTCATTCATTCTTTTTTTTTTTTTTTTTTTTTGCCTCCCTGTAACATCTGTAACATCTGCCTCCTTATACGAGGAACATGCCCAGTATAAGTACAACATGTTGCAAGGGTTTTACCAACTGAGACACCAAAGGGAGAGTCAGTGCTTCAAAGGGAAGGTAGGGATTTCCGAGGTTACCCTTGAGGAAGAGGAGCCAGTAAGCAGGAGTCGTCATCCACGTCACAATGGTTCGAACCAAGAGGACTTGACCTCTCATCAACATTAACTGCGCCACGTGGAAGGACCTCTTCTGGGAAAAGGCTTGCTTAGAACTGCTTACCAGGACTTAATTAAAAGACCTTAATGTGGGAAATGCTCTTCTACCATGAATGGAACTCCTTATCAGAAGACTTTTCAGAAGGGAAATATTGGTTCATTTTAATATCCAGCTGACTCAAAAGAAAACCAACTCAGAGTCACTGCCGGGATTTAGAGTTTCATAAACAATAATAGGACGGACTCCAACTGAAAAGTAGAAATAGAGTATTCCAAGTCATCATCCCTTTAACATTGCAGGTTTCCTCCCAAACTCCTATTACGTGTGAACTCTTACTTGAATCTCTCTCAATTACAGGGAGATCTATTTAGCCTGATGAAGGTTTGGGTTCAGATTTATAAGAAAAGGCTAATAGAAACATTCAAACTGGGTGGAAAATGGTGCTGTCCTATATAGTAAAAATGCAACAAAATTGTGAATTCTCATTTGTGAAAATATAGGCTATTTTCTTTCAAAGGTCATTTTTTTTTATTGTTTGCTTTTTTTTTCAGGAGCTGCAGCTGCTGGCCTATACCACAGCCACAGCAACCTGAGATCCAAGATGCATCTGTGACCTACATCACAGCTCACGGCAACAGGGCATCCTCAACGCACTGAGCGAGGCCAGGGATCAAACCCACGTCGTCATGGATACTAGTTGGGCTCATTACCGCTGAGCCATGATGGGAACTCCCAAAGATAAATTTTAGATCATTACTTATGTATACCTTGACTTGACTTCAGGATGTACACACACACACACACACACACCTGGGTATAAGTGTGTTTGTGAAACCCAAGGTAGAGAATACTATGGAAACTTCCCTTCTTTCTCTAAAAATGTGCCATCTTGAGCCCAGATGAATGGAACTTTCAACACCCAGTGGGCTGTCATGAGACCAGGTGACAAACTCTGCAGGTAATTTGGGGAGCGTGTATCTTTTGTCATACGTGACTGAAATAACAACTGCAATATTGTTCTTCACACTCTGCTCAGTCTAGAATCATAGAAAGGCTCCGATCTTCCTTGAACACACCGAATAATCCCTTTGCCTACCCAAAGGTTGAAAGGCACGCCAATATTCAGGTCACAAAATTCAAAAGGAGGCAAAGGCCCCAGGTAAACATCTTCAAAATGAGATGTGTCCTTTTAGTGAAAAAATGGTTATTTCTCAGTGATGGAGGAAGTGGGCAGGGGTTGGGAGAAAGAAACGCATCCTAAATAATGCTACTTTCAAGCCCCCAAACAAGGCTGGGCTTGTCTTGTTATGCTGCTCTTTTAAAACTTGTGGTTATCAGTTTATAGCAGTCATGATTCTTACATTGCTGTTTTCTTTCTTCTTTAGTTCTGTTTGGCAATGTTGGCTGCTAGAATAAGCAAATAATATATCTGAATATGCCTAGAGTTTAGATATGCAGAACTTAAAAAAATAGTGAATATTGCTAATGTATTTTATTTTACTCCTTATTTTTATTATTTTTTTTTTCTTTTTAGGGCCGCACCCGCGGTACATGGACGTTCCCAAGCCTGGAGTCGAATCGGAGCTCCAGCTGCAGGCCTACGCCACAGCCACAGCCACGCAGGATCCGAGCTGCGTCTGAGACCTACACCACAGCTCATGGCAACGCCAGATCCTTCACCCACGGAGTGAGGCCGGGGATCGAACCTGCATCCTCATGGATACTAGCTGGGTCCCACGATGGGAACTCTCTGAATGTTGCTACTGTATTTTAAATGGAACTCCCAAACAAGAGCGTGGTGTAAAGGGGCTTCCCATGGCTGTTTGAGTAATTTTACAAGACAAATGGCCAGGCTCCAAGGGGCTGTTTCCTGGATCCATCCTGCTGTGGAGTTTGGGGCATGCCTGAAATGTTCTGGCATGACGCTCTTGGCTTATTGTCTTTTATTGCATGGAATTTATTACTTAGGAAAAAATTTTGAAATAGTTTAAGGTAATACCTCTTCTTTAAACAGTAACAGCAAAAAACCCAAATAAACCAATATTTAGAAACAGTGAAATGGACAATTCTGCCTCCACTTGGGGGAGAGAAAAAAAAAGGTCAGAAATGTTTTGGTTTTGTTTCATGACAATTATTTGAATTTCGACAATGTATAAACCATGCGTCAAGGGCTTAGGGGCATTTAATGACCACACTCTGTCTTCTGTAGAACTGTTTTCTCGATGACAGTGTGAGACAAACCAAACATTTTTTTTCCCGACATTTCCTATGCCTATTGTCCATCCTACAAAGTAAAACCTCAAGGGCAGAGCTCACCTGGATAAGGATCAGTTCAGCCTTGAGCAGCTGTCTTATCGCCTAACACTTCCTCGTCAGAAGAAAGGTCTGGTATGAACTCTTATCGCTCATCTTCTAGAACATTCCTTTGGCACACTTTATTTCATAAAATCACAGGGGGCTACTTAAGTCTCAACTGCAGGGGAGGAATCATTCTCCTTGAGCCTCCAGAATCAAAGATGAAGGCAGCAGTGGAGTTTCACGATGGGAGAAGGAGCAAAGCGAAGAAAGCAAACTTAGAGCTGTCCTCACATCTGTGGGGGGCGTCAGAGAGAGACAAGGAGGCGGGGGTGGGGGGTGGGGGGGCATCACCAAGAGGGGGATCCTACAGCTGAATAAGGGGCACGTTCTGTGGGAAACAAATCTGACTTCGTTTCACTCTCTCTAGTGTTGATCCATTCCGAGAAATCACTGCCAGAAAGTCATCTTTGATCACAGCAAATACGACGGTGATTTTTTTTTTTTTTAACCAGGTCAGGAGCATTCTTACGGAATGTGCTGTCGAGACACAAAATGCAAGAGATCAAGTGACCTTCTCCGCAAAAGAGAGAGATGTAGGTAACTGCCAAATCTAGAGAAATCGATGTCCAGGGAAGATAACCAGATCCAATGGCTTTTGAACCTTGCCAGAAAACCATTCCCTGAGTGCCTTTTGGAGGAAGGGCTACACACACACAGTGAAAAAGACCCCATTTGTCTTAAGAGCCAAGCACGGAATCGCTCCAGATTAATTGTGATGGCTTCGTTCCCACCCCCTTGGCCTGACTCCATGGTCATTCCCAAGGACTTCTGGAAGGCAGCTCTAGCTGTCAGATGTAATAGTCCAATTGGTCAGATTCACTCAGAAGAAATCTGAATAAAACATCCCCTCACAGATCATCAGCACAAGGATAAGGCATGAGAGGTTTACAACGGATGTCCTCACTGGTTGAAAAGAAAATCATGCCATTTTCCCTTCGCTGAATGTCTCTTTTTCCTTCGTGCATTGATGATCTGATCATTCCGTCTTATCTTCTGACTTTCCAGTTGAAAAAAAATCCCCCAGGGCAGAAATATTATCCACCGGCGGACTACTTCAGCAGAACAGAGACACTGTGATTATCATTCTTATCTTAAATTTGGTGGCTATCTTCACAATGATAGACCTCTCCTAAGAACACACACAACCCCAAGGCTATTCTCCAAGTCCATGATTTTCTTTTCCGTGGAAACCTTCATCTGTGCCGTGTCTTAGATTCCAAGACAGAACACTGTAAACCAGCTATAATGGAAAAAATATATATATATATAATAAAATAAATAAAATAAAAGAACTTTGCACAAGACAGTAATTGAAGTTTAAAAAAAAAAAAAACACAGGCAGTGAAAGCGTCTGTGCTCTGGACTAAGAGCATCCACACTGGGATGCCTGTTTGTAACATACATAACAGGTGTTTAGCTGTCTTCTACGGAAAGTGGGTAGGTTACAGACACGGCCTCAAACAGGCAGACGACATCAAGTAGAAGAACATTTATTTTATTTTTATTTATTCATTCATTCTTTGTCTTTTTGCCATTTCTTGGGTCGCCCCCGCGGCATATGGGAGGTTCCCGGGCTAGGGGTCGAATCGGAGCTGTAGCCGCCAGCCTGTGCCAGAGCCACAGCAACACAGGATCCGAGCTGCGTCTGTGACCTACACTGCAGCTCATGGCAGCGCCAGATCCTTCACCCACGGAGCAAGGCCAGGGATCGAACCCTCCACCTCATGGTTCCTAGTCAGGTTCGTTAACCTCTGTGCCATGATGGGCGGGAACTCCGGAAGCAGCTTTAGTGAAGGTGGGTCGATTGTGGTCTAGTCTAGTACATGGGTTTCCACTCACCAGCTGTGAGGCCTAACCCCAGGGTTGGCCAACTCCAGCCCTGGGGCCGACCTGGCCAGCCACCTGTTTGGATTCGGCTTCACTGGCTCACGGCCCTGCCCACTTGTTTACATCCTGTTTGCTCCCGTCTAAGGCTGCTTTCCCCGCTAGGCCAGGGCCGTCCCCACAGAAGCCATGTGGCCTGCCAAGCCGACAAGATGCAGCAGCTGCTCCTATAGTCTTTGCTGATGCCCGCCTTTATAAACCAATCTGGGCCTCAGTTTCCCCATTTGTAATTGAGAGGTTGGGCAAGAGTGGTGTTTTGCCACCAAGTGTGCATATTAGAATCATTTGGGGTGTTTGGGGAACATCACCAGAGGAACCGGTTCCATGTGGCTGGGCCCCGGTTGCCCATGATTTCTAGGCATCCAGAGTAAGAACCACTGGACTAGACAATGACAAAGGCCCTTCCGGCTCAAGGCTTCCACCATGTGTAGAGTCCTTGTGAAAGGAAGCGTCTCTGCCTGCAGGAACAAACGCTTGGAAATCATGCCCAAGTAACACTGGCCTTGGCAGGGAAGGCACCTGTTTGATTTAAGCCATTCCCAGGCTTCTTCCGCCACGAGGAATTTAGCACCTGCACTTTTGCACAGATAAACATGCAGGCCTCCGGATATATCAACAGTTGCTTTGGAAGACAGATTTAAAATAGGCTAACAGATTTCACGAGCAACTTCTGCTCTCTGGAAATTATGCCCTTTGACTAGATCACCCAACTATTATTCACCAACCAGAAGCCCTGTGGGTCAAAATCTCAGCTGTCGGCCTGTTCTCTGCAGACTTCCCGCTTGATAGAAAGCCCCAGGCTGTCTCTGATACAGACAGCTGCCCCGGGAAGGGAGTCTTAAACATGAACTGCAGTAAGTAGGAAACCTGGGGGAGAGCAGATAATATCAAGTGCACCTAAATCATGTTTTGGGAAGGGATTAAAGAATATTTACTAAGCCTGTGGAGGTTTAAATACTGCTGAAACAGCTAGAAGGATGGCATGTTCGGGCCAGACTGCTCAAGACAGGCTGGGGGTGGGGGGCCCTGGGGTAGAGGAAGCCTGTCTGCCTTGCAGGGCTTTGGGGCGGCTGCCAGCCTGAGCCTGCCGCTCAGGGTGTCCGCAGGTGGCGGGAAGGAATTCTGGTCTCAAAATAGATTGGGTTTTGGGGGTCACACAAACAAGTAAATACCCCCAAGAGTGAAGCTGGACATTCTTCCTTTTGCACTGCAGGCAAAGGTGTTTTGGTTCAATTCAGGGGTCCCAGCCTCGACAACTTGAACATTGGGGGAGGGGGGGCTGTCCTGTGCATTCAGGACGCATCCCTGGCCTGGATCCACCTGATGCTAGTATCAGCCCGCCCTTCAAGTTGTCAGAATACGGCAGTTGTGTGCTGCTAGGTTTACCCCATAAGGGCTTCATGATTTCTTATTATCCTGCCTCAAAGGAGAATGAAAGATAACCCTGGGGAGTTCCTATTGTGGCTCAGTGGGTTATGAACCTGACTAGTATCCATGAAGATGCAAGTTCGATCCCTGGCCTTGCTCATTGCTCATTGGGTTAAATCTGGCATGGCCATGGGCTATGGTGTAGGTCAAAGACGTGGCTCGGATCCCAACTTGCTGTGGCTGTGGCTGGCTGCGATTTGACCTCTAGCCTGGGAACTTCCAAATGCTGTAGGTGTGGCCCCGAAAAGAAAAGGAAAAAAAAAAAAAAAAAGCTAACTCCGTTCAGAGACAGCAGGGAACAAAATATATACATAAACAATACACACACACACACAGAGTATTATTTCACCCTACCACTTGTGAAAGACAACTATTTCTTACCTTTCTCTAAACTAAAGTTTTTAAAAATCAGTCTCCTTAGACTACTTCCTTGAAAGACATCACCAGGGAGCAATTTGTAGATTCAGAAATGAATGCAGAGGCCTAAGAGGCACTGTTTTGCTTGCTTATGTATTCGGATTTCAAAAGAATGGCTGGTGGGCTATGATTTTTCCTTTTTTACCTGATGGGAAAATTGTACCGTATCATCTGATTAAAATATGCTGGGCTGTGTCCCCTTGTTTCAACACGCATTTACTAGTGCGAAAATAACTCGCAGCTTTTCTAAACGCTCTAGTCACTGAAACATGGATAATCGGATACACAAGAACGATGAGATGCTGTCACCAGGCTTGAGAAATGGACAAACGGTTGGGGCAGGAAGGCTCATGCCTGAAGCATGTTTATCAAAGAATATGGAACGTTTATCAAAGAATAAGGAATGTTTATAAAAGAATATAAAAGAATCACAATGGTGTGATTATGAAGGGCTGGTAAGACAATACGGAATGTCTGAGATGAGAGAGTTTTATGAAAAGCTAAGCTGAGGAGTTCTTGGGGAGCCTAGAGTTGATCCATTCAGAATCATCTAGACTTAGCCGAGGAAGGCATGGAAGGATTGAAGCCCATGACTATTCGCTTTTATTTCTATCCACTTGACAGCGTCTGACTTCTTAAAAGAACCTATAATGTCTTCCTAAGTAGAGAGAAACCTTAAAATTTGGAATAAAGCGGGGAAGATGGGAACCTTCGGGGGATAACAGGAACAGAGAGGGGAAACGTGAGCTTCCCGAGGGTCAAGCATCATAGGGTTTCATCCTCAATTCTAGCTCTGGTGTACCACTGACCACCTAAGGCTTAGAGAAGGTGGGTGTGCTTTTCCCCTTAACCTAAGTTCACACAAACTGAAAACAGCAAGGCCAGGCCAAGGTGAAAGCAGACTCTAAACCAGTCTCAGACCCGCTGAATCAGAATCTGTATTTTAGGGAGACCCCCGCGTATTTTCTGTGTACCTTTATATTGGCGATGTTCTGGTCTAAGAACCTAATTTAAACCCACTCATGGATCAAGATTCTAAATTTACCTTTTGAACCACGGCAAAGAAATAACCACATTTCAGGTGATGAAATGAATTTAGGGATCATCAGAGATTCATTCATTCTTTCATATTTAACATTAAGCAGACACACAGTAGCCGGTGAATACGGAGTAATTCAACAGCGCTGGAAGGAAAGAGAAATGGTTCCATACGGATTTCCATATTTCATCTTTGTATTTTTACTCCTTTATTTATATTTGAATGGAAAATAGCTCATCTTCAATGAAGGTACTTCAAAGGAAGTTCATTATTTTTTTTGGCCCCACCTGTGGCATGCAAAATTCCAGGGCCAGGGATTGAACCCAAGCCACTGCAGGGACAACGCCCGATCCCTAACCTGCTGTGTCACAAGGAACTTTCTTTGCTTAGTCCAGGGAGCCCAAGTGCTGGAAGTTAAGACAAAAGCACTTTGTGTCTCCATTATCCAAGCTGTTTTTCCTTCTCCTTCATGTTTGAAGTGTGCCCTGCTGAGGCCGTGGTTCTTCCTGCCTGAATGACAGGTGATCATTACTTAAGGGCAAGACGGGGGTCCCTGGGTCTGAGTCCCCAGACTTCGATCTCTCTAACCACAGTGAGGCTACTTAATTTCCCGTGGCCTTACATTCCAAGTGATTAAGAAAGTGCTGATTTACCCAGCTTCTCCCACCGACCAGACCCAGACGCTGAGCTAGATATGCGGACCGACTTAATCCTCCCCAGATCCCTAATGAGCAGGTATTACCATTCCCCTATTTTTTGCAGGGGATACACGGTTGTTCCAAGGATCACCTAATACTTGAAAAGTGCTTTGTCAACTGCCAGTCTGGAGAGGTACAAACGCTGGTTAGGACTCTTGGTAATAGCTGGTTCTCGGTGTTGAATAAACAAACACCCCTGAACCACATCTCAAAACGACTTAAAGCAGCATCTTGAAAGCGAATCCCCGCTCCCTTCACCTCCCTCCTCCACCCTGAGCCCTGGCCTACAAAACTTTGTTCTCGAGGTACAGAGGCACCACGAGGGCCTTGCCGAATATATTTCCAGGTGACGCTCTAGAATCAAAGAGAAATGGCAATCACTTCGCTTGACGAGTCCAACACTCTAAATGGGTGAGGTCCCCGTCTGGCTGGGACCCTCCGGAGCTTCCTTCTGCAATCCAGGGACAAGAAAAGGACCTGCCTCCAAGCTCCCTGAGCGGCGTTTCCAGGGGCCCGTAGACCTTCCAGAAGCAACAGGCCATACCGAGCACGAGTCAAAAGCCTGTCCGTTTCACTCCTCTCCGCCCTAAATCTGACGACGCCAACCAAGAGCAGCCAGGGGCTCTGGACAGCCGTGTCAAGGGTCGCAGCATCGAGACCTAAAGCCCGCTCCTGGGCCGGGATATTCATCCCAAGGCCTGAGTTCTGTCAAAAGCGCATGAGCGCTCGGGCCAGCCCTCCAGCTGGCCTGGCAACACAAGAGCATTTGTTCCTGTGGCCTCTCCCAGCGCCTTCCTCGAGATGGGTCCTTTCAGAGTGGAAGTGACATCAAGTGCTCCCGAGCCTGGATCTGGACCCAACCTGGGAACCCTGGGCAGGAAGGAAACGGAGACCTCTGAGGAAAGCACGTGGGAACAGCTCACAGGCCAGCCCGTCCGCCGGGGACCCTGCAAAACAAAGGGTCTGGCCCAGAGTTTTTCACGGACCAGAGTCGTCCTGTTTTATGCCTGTGACTGCGGTTCCTTGAAATGGGTTTCCCCTTCGGCTTCTGGAATCAGGCGATTTCCAGAGAGCGGCACCTCCAGAGAGCGGCACCTCCAGAGAGCAATTTTGGACGCTTAGTCCCACTCAAGACTATCTCATGGACCGAGGGATCAGAGTCCTTTTTTACCCACTTATCACGGATAATTACGCCTGGACCATGGAAGCGAGCACCGACCTTGGTGACTCGGTTCTGCAACCCCAGAGTTTACCCAGCGCTCAAACACAAGTATCCCTTGGGGGAATCAAGGTTCTTTTCTTTTTTTTTTTTTCTTTCTTTTTTGTCTTTTTGCTATTTCTTTGGGCCGCTCCCACGGCATATGGAGGTTCCCAGGCTAGGGGTCGAATCGGAGCTGCAGCCACTGGCCAACACCAGAGCCACAGCAACGCGGGATCCGAGCCGCGTCTGCAACCTACACCACAGCTCATGGCAACACCAGATCGTCAACCCACTGAGCAAGGGCAGGAACCGAACCCGCAACCTCATGGTTCCTAGTCGGATTCGTTAACCACTGCGCCACGATGGGAACTTCTCTTTTTTTTTTTTTTTTAAAAAAAAGCAGGATTTGATCAAGCAGACCGGGGAAGACTGTTGACCAAGGCACAAAGCGGGTAGAAGCTTTTCAGGATTTCTGTATTGTTTCAGTCCTAAGAACCTAGTCGATCGCACAGTGAACAGAACCTATCATTTTCTGGATTTTTTTTTCCCCCCAATAAGTAGTAAAAGCAGTATAAGGGAGGAGGCGGGTGACAACACAGCTGATCTCTGCCTTCTGTCCCAATGGCAAGGAAAAGAGCACAGGGAACAGGCCACCCAGGGCCACTACAGTGGGGGGGCTGAAAGCCACCTCATCCTACAAGCTCCCTTTCTTCCAGGTTTTCCTCCTCCCTCAGCCCCAACCAATATATATATATACATATACATACATATTCTTTTCTTCTGCTTTCTTAGCGCTGCACCTGCAGCATATGGAAGTTTCCAGGCTAGGAGGTGAACTGGAGTTACAGCTGCCAGCCTACACCACAGCCACAGAAACTCGGGATCCTTAGCCCACTGAGCGAGGCTAGGGATCGAACCCGCATCCTCATGGATACTAGCCGGGTTCGTTACCACTGTGCCACAATGGGAACTCCCCAACCAATACTGAAACCTCTTGTTCTTCCTGTTCTGAGGGAGAGAGCTGCTAATACCGAGCCCAGGGCGGCTCTGCTCCACACTTCACACACACACACACACACACACACACACACACACACACCCCACCTCCAACCATAAAAGGAAGCTGGCCACCTGAGCTCATGATTGCTCCAGGCTGCCTGCCTGTCGTGTCACCTCCGAGTGTCTCCTAGGTGTCTACGTGCGGCAGTGGTGGCACAAGCCCAAATGCCCCCTTCTCTTGCCAAGGATACAGTCTGGGATCCTCTGTCGACACCTGTGGTGCCGATCGCATCCAATAAAGCAGGAACGTGAAAGACGAGCTCGCCCCCTGGACCTCAAGAGGGTGCTTGTTTTTCCGGCCCATTCTTTCAGTCCGCTGCTCACTGCTTCTTAAAAGTCCATTTTACTACTTAGCGTGGTTTAAAAAGAAGGACAAATCGAAGTTTCCACCCAATTATAATTGCCCCGAGGGTCGTTCAACATTTCCCGTGTCAGCCAGAAACACACATCGACCCTGGAACCACTGAGGAATTGATGATACTGTCAGGAAATCCACGATTGGATTCACACCAATGAAGCCTTTATTGTAACAGTAAATGCCCAGATATAATGATACCTCGCGTTCATGGAATGCTTACTATGTGCCAATCACCACGCTAAGCACTTTGCAAGCATTTTCTTTTTTGATGAGAAACGCAAAATGTGTTCTCCTCCGTCAGCTTAAAAGCCATCCTCCCTAGAACACACCCTCACACCATGCACAAAAATAAACTCCAAATGGCTGAAAGACTTAAATATACGACAGGACACCATCAAACTCCTAGAAGAAAACATCGGCAGAACACTCTCTGACATCAACATCATGAATATTTTCTCAGGTCAGTCTCCCAAAGCAATAGAAATTAGAGCAAAAATAAACCCATGGGACCTCATCAAACTGAAAAGCTTTTGCACAGCAAAGGAAACCCAAAAGAAAACAAAAAGACAACTTACAGAATGGGAGAAAATAGTTTCAAATGATGCAACTGACAAGGGCTTAATCTCTAGCATATATAAACAATTTATACAATCCAACAGCAAAAAAGCCAATCAATCAATGGAAAAATGGGCAAGAGACCTGAATAGATATTTCTCCAAAGAAGATACACAGATGGCCAACAAACACATGAAAAAATGCTCAACATCGCTGACTATAAGAGAAATGCAAATCAAAAATACCATGAGATACCACCTCACACCAGTCAGAATGGCCATCATTAATAAATCCACAAATAACAAGTGCTGGAGGGGCTGTGGAGAAAAGGGAACCCTCCTGCACTGTTGGTGGGAATGTAAACTGGTACAGCCACTATGGAGAACAGTTTGGAGATACCTTAGAAATCTATACATAGAACTTCCACATGACCCCGCAATCCCACTCTTGGGCATCTATCCGGACAAAGCTCTACTTAAAAGAGACACATGCACCCGCATGTTCATTGCAGCACTATTCACAATAGCCAGGACATGGAAACAACCCAAATGTCCATCAACAGATGATTGGATTCGGAAGATGTGGTATATATACACAATGGAATACTACTCAGCCATAAAAAAGGATGACATAATGCCATTTGCAGCAACATGGATGGAACTAGAGAATCTCATACTGAGTGAAATGAGCCAGAAAGACAAAGGCAAATACCATATGCTATCACTTATAACTGGAATCTAATATCCAGCACAAATGAACATCTCCTCAGAAAAGAAAATCATGGACTTGGAGAAGAGACTTGTGGTTGCCTGATGGGAGGGGGAGGGAGTGGGAGGGATCGGGAGCTTGGGCTTATCAGACACAACCTAGAATAGAGTTACAAGGAGATCCTGCTGAGTAGCATTGAGAACTTTGTCTAGATACTCATGTTGCAACAGAAGAAAGGGTGGGGGAAAAATGTAATTGTAATGTATACATGTAAGGATAACCTGACCCCCTTGCTGTACAGTGGGAAAAAGAAATTATTAAAAAAAAAAAAGCCATCCTCATGGGCACAGACATCAAGTATCGTGCCCCCAAGTCCGGAACATAAAGTGAATTCAGTTGGAAGCGGAAGTGGATTTTATCATGTAGTCTGATCAGATGTTTCCAGAAGGTTTACATCATACAATGAGAACAAGCCCAACCTTTAACTACACTGACCTTCTCCGGCCACTCACGTCTGCCTTCTTATTTACTTATGCCGTGTTCAAAATTGGATCAGTCTTCCTACAGAGAACCGAATCCATGATTTGTCAGAGACAGAGAAAGGTAGAGAATTCTGAATATCACGGCCTTAAAAAAATGAAGTCTTTCATTAATGTAATTTCAGCAAATCATACTAGCCTTAAACTTTGTAACTGGTCAAGGTGAACCGTTGTGTTCCTTCAAAATGTGTCCACCTTCATTCAAAGGCCATGCACAAACAAAAAACAGAACGAAAGAAAAATCATTCAAAGAAGTTCCTGCCGTGGCGCAGTGGTGAACGAATCCGACTAGGAACCATGAGGTGGCGGGTTCCATCCCTGGCCTTGCTCAGTGGGTTAAGGATCCGGCGTTGCCGGGAGCTGGGGTGTAGGCGGCAGATGCAGTTCGGATCTGGCATGGCTGTGGCTGTGGCATAGGCTGGCAGCTGCAGCTGAAGTTTGACCCCTAGCCTGGGAACCTCCATATGCCGCGGGGGCGGCCCTGAAAAAGACAAAAAAAAAAAAAAAACAATAAAACAAAACAAAATCAAATACTGTGCACAAAAAGATATTCTGCACATGTTTATACATTTAAATAAAATTAAGGCATTATCCCTCTATTAAGACATTCAGGACAAAACGAACCCTAAGAGGGAAATTAGTGAGCCCAGTTAAGTGGCAGTGACAATTCGTTTGTTTCCAGGTGAGCATTTTCCTTCCTTTGTGGTGTCCCCAAGGTCACCTGGGGCCACCTGTGTGAACTCAGTTACTGGCACGAGGTATGGCCCGACCCAGTCCACACTGGCTCAGCTGGAGGAAATGTGGGCTTGGGGATACCTTAAGGCAGCTGTTCTGCTGGCCCTGGGGGCCTTCTCCTACATCCACGAGGGTGGCCTGCAGCCCCGCTGGATGCATGTGTAAAATCACTACATTGAGTCTCCAAACCTCAAAGGAAGCCTCAGAAATGCCAGACGCACGCGAAAGGCGGTGCACCTTTAGCTGCAGAGACACAGAACGACTGGGCAGCAGGGGTTTGTGTTC
Source organism: Sus scrofa (assembly GCF_054392235.1). Classification (NCBI taxonomy): domain Eukaryota; kingdom Metazoa; phylum Chordata; class Mammalia; order Artiodactyla; family Suidae; genus Sus; species Sus scrofa. Next base: position 10,985,132 of record NC_139401.1, read on the forward strand.
TGGTCCTAGTTCCAAGTCCTCTCACCAGGTGACCTGGGGCCACTCCTTTCACCACTCTCAGCCTCAGTTTGCTCATCTGCATAATGGGGATGAAACGACCTGACCTGCAAGGTCACCTTCGGTTCTAAAAGGTTACTGAGGTTTGCGGGAGGCATTCAGAGGTTGGAAGAGCACCCTCTTACAGTGGATCAAAACGTCAGAAGGGAGTTCCCGTTGTGGCGCAGTGGTTAACGAATCCGACTAGGAACCATGAGGCTGCGGGTTCGGTCCCTGCCCTTGCTCAGTGGGTTAACGATCCGGCGTTGCCGTGAGCTGTGGTGTAGGTTGCAGACGCGGCTCGGATCCAGCGTTGCTGTGGCTCTGGCATAGGCTGGTGGCTACAGCTCCGATTCGACCCCTAGCCTGGGAACCTCCATATGCCGTGGGAGCGGCCCAAGAAATAGCAAAAAAAAAGACAAAAAAAAAGAAGAAGAAAAGAAAAGAAAAAGAAAAAAGAAAAAAAAAAAAAAAACATCAGAAGAAACAAGCACATGCTCATGGCCAGTGTGTCACCGCACAAGGAAAGCAGCAAAAGAATCACATTTCTGCCTGCATCTGAGAGTGGCTCCGCAACCATCACTCCGATTTCTCCTTGGTCTTCGTGGATAAGACATCGGCGCCCATCAGTCTGCATGTTTCTAGTGACACCATGGAGGGGGGCCGGGGCGGGGAGATGTTTGACCTATGATGCTACTTCATGTGGCCAACTAAAGAAGAGACTACAGGAGTTCCCACTATACTGCAGTGGGTTGAGAATCCGACTGCAGGAGCTCAGGCGGAGGCGTGGGTTTGATCCCCAACCCAGCACAGTGGGGTAACGGATCTGGCATTGCCATGGCTGTGGCGCAGGTTGCAGCTGAGGCATGGATTCAGTCCCTGGCCCAGGAACTTCCATATGCCATGGGTGCAGCCAAAAAAAAAAAAAAAAAAAAAAAAAAAAAAGGACAAAGAAAAAAAAGAGAGAGAGAGACCACAAAAAATCTAGAGTAACGTGAATATCTTTTCCCCTTCTATTTCTCTGTGGACAAATGAGCCTGATCTCTCTGAGATCTTCATTGGACCTTACCTTCGGAAAATACACATAACCGCAGTCTCTCTCTCAAAAACAAAATCCCTTCAGGGATACAACGAAGAGAAGAGTGAAAATGCCCCCAACTTTTAACCCGGCATTCAAAGACTCAAACTCTGGTGACATCCTCCCTTGAGGCCCCTCAACGGGCACCCTGTGCTCTGGGCCAGCCTTGTCTGGAAGCCCTAAGCTGCCTCACAGATTCCTGCCAACAGGCCTCTGCTGGCCTCACTCCTGAGCAACGCCTCGCTCTTCGTCTTTGATGCATAATCCACCGATCTGTCAAGGCAGCTTAAAGCTTCCCACCCTGAAGCAAGGCTTCTTGTCTGCTCAGAACCAGAGTCGGCTCTTCCTCCTCCAAATCCCGAAACACTCCTTTAACCCACCCATTCTGCAGCTGTCCATCAACGAGCATTTATTCAACTGTCGTGCCTCTGCCTTTGCCAGGTGCTTGACACAAAGAAGTAGAAAACACAGGAAAGCAACAACGTGGACGCCTATCTCACAAGACGAAAAGCAGTGGTTCACAAATAACTGGCAGGCGGTCTGCCTCCCAAGTCCACATCCCATCCCATTTTCCCTTGGTTTCTTACAGTATTGTTCGATTCTGATCTATTGCCAGGCACAAGGCTGAGAGGTTACAGGAAACATTTTATTTCGTTCTCCCCAGTTACTACAAGAGTAAGTACATTCTATGTTGGGGGGCGGCACCTGCAGCATTCAGAGGTTCCCGGGCCAGGGATCCCACCTGTGCCACAGCAGTAACCCAAGCCACAGCAGTGACAATGCTGGATCCATAACTGCTAGGCCGCCCAGGAACTCTGAGTAAGTAAATGAGTGGCCCCGTTTTATAGGCGAACTTAAGCTAAGCAACATGCTCAAGAATTACATTGGTTTACACAGCCACACAACTGAAAGGTACCTTGTGTACCTGTCTGTGCATTTCCCAGAACTCTCTCAGCTTCTCAAAGATGATTCCAATAACAAGAAATCATCAGGCAATAAGACGTTCCTCTCTGTAGGTGAAGGAGGGACAGGGGACTTCTCAGGCAGAAAAGACGGAGGAAAAGGAGAAAGGAAAAAGATGGAGCCTTGAGCTTACTGTTCAGAACATATCCCTGGAGATGTCTTCCCTGACTCGCATATCATAAATAGTTTTTGCACCAAAGACAATTAGAATATAGGTTTCACATATTTTACAAATATGTGAAAACTGTTTTGTACCACATGTGAAGTCTTAAAAAAACACATTGCAGACTAAAGAAATGTTCCTGGCAAATAAGCACAAACAGAATTGCATTTTGAAGGGCCCAGTTGAAACGAGTGGGACTTCATACAAAGCACAACATTTTGGAAGACCTCTGTCTGACACTCGGGTATCCCCAAAAGCATCGTGTGATAAAATGTCCTAAGGTATATCTATGCTTAGATTAAAATCTAGCCTAGCTTTAGTGTGAACTAGTTTGAAAAGGGATCCAGGGTTACCCAAGGGATGTCATAAGTGGTAAAAATAAAGAAATGAATAAAAAAGAATGACCGATACCAAAGAATGTATGGATATCTAGTAAATTTGACATTGCTTTCTAATAAAAAAGCTTGGCACTGCTGGGTGTGATGGCCCTTCTTCCAGGAAGCCTTTCTCCATCTCTCGGGTCGGGGCTTGGTGTCCCTGCTCTGGGCACAGCGTGCCTCTCTCCACCACCAACAGAGAAAATAGCTACCCACCAGAAGCCTTTGCTCAACTATAAGCTCCATGAAGCCGGGGGACTATTTCTGTTCATATTGCCTTCATTTATGAAACAGGTATTAACTCACGTTTGCATGACCTCCCCAAAACCCCTCCATATCAGATACAGTTGAGGGGCAGATAAGTGAAATAGTAGGTATAACGGGTCTATCAAATGTCCACCGCTTAGAAGCACAAAAGCAATGTGAGCTGTTCTAAACTTACCTGAGATCTAGTTTACCAAAATTCACGCCATGAAATTTAAAGCACCAAAATGCAATATAGACCAAAATGATGACTCATGCCCAGCTAGATAAAATATGATAACATATCTGGCTCCACGCTTATGAGAAATTATCTTACAGAATTATTTGTCATATACAAGAATGGATATCCACAAAATTAATTACAAACTGAATTTAAATGGTCATGTAGGGCTAATCATCCATGAAGCTGCTGACAAGTATTTACTGAGAATTCATTATCTGCAAGACCCTGTGGTCAGTCTTAGGTGAGGGATGGAACAATGGGAGCCAAAGGTCTCTGCCTAACTTAAGGTGCTTAAATCCTCAATGGAGACATACCATGTGTTCAACTGACTAGATAACTAGGTATATGCTGGAGTAAGTGATTGTTATGGGTTGAATTGCAGCCCCTCGACTTTCATACGGTGAAGCCCGAACCCCGAATACATCAGAATGTGACCTTATTTAGGAAGAAGGTCACTGCGGCTATAATTGGTTAAGCTGCGGTCATACTGGAGTAGAGGGGCCCTTCATCCAAGACGACTGGTGTCCTCTTTAGAGGAAGTTTGAACACAAAGACAAGCACACAGAGGGAGGACAGCCACCTACAACCCAAGGAGAGGGGCCTGGGACACAGCCTTCGCTCCAAGCCCTCAAAAGGAAGCGACTATGCTGGCACTTCGATTTTGAACTTCTAGCCTCGAAAACCCTGAGGCAATCCGTTTCTTTCCTTTAAGCCACCTAATCTGGGGTCCCCTGTTGCAGCAGCCCTAGCAGATTCATGCAGTGATAAACAATTGACTCTTCTCACAGATGAAGCTGTCTCAGCCTGGGCACCACTGAGAGTTGGGACCAGACAACTCTCCGTGGGATGGGGGCACATCCTGCACCCCGTAGGGCACAGCAGCATCCCTGGCCTCTTTCCACACATGTGGGTAACACACACGCATGCACCCACAGACACACACCCTCTCACTGGAACCTGTACTATACCTGCTACTATTTTCAAAGACGAAACAACTTATAGAAATTCTAAGGCCAAAGGAAAAAGTTGAGCCCAGTATCCACTTACGCCTCCCCCAACGGCAAATAAAGTCTGCGACTTTCAAACATGTAAAAACATACGACCTATAAATGAATAAGCCCAAGAGTGAAATGCCACGTCTTCACCTTCAGATGACAAGGGCTAGAGAGGAAGCTGAGATTTCATCAGAACCCGTGGCGAATTTCTATCAGATTACAATGGGATGATCCAGGGAAAGGGGTATGACACAAAGAAACTCCCCCACCTGCCCACAGTGGCCCATGGAGAGTCACAACAGCAAAACCGTGACTAGCAGCTTCAGCCTCAGCTAACTTGAAGTGGGACTATGCTGAAACTGAGGGGCAAGGAAAGGTCAATTTTCCCCAGGTTGTGTATTTTTTAGAGGTGTGACTAGAAAAGAAACAAGAGCTCCAAGACTGTATGTTGGAACAGAAGACAAGGAATTACCGCACCGTAATTCCCTGAAAACTCTGGAATGCGTTATATTAAATTCTCTTACATGTGATGAACTTCGCAAATCAAACGTTTAATCCAAGGACAGAGGACCGAGAAGCTTCTTCAAATTCAATTAGAAGGCTGTGAAAAGGCCCCCACTAGGATATGCTCCATTTAAAGACTTAGGCATTTGGCAGGAAGACTTTTCTCTTCTTATCTAAAATCAGAGTTCGGGAAATGCTGCTTTAATTTTCTCTTTGCCTCAATATTTTATGAGTACTTCCCAATGCATTGTCTCAAAAAGTATTAGATTCTTTTTTTTTTTTTTTTGCCTTTTTTTAAGGGCCGCACTCACAGCATATGGAGGTTCCCAGGCTAGGGGCCGAATCAGAGCTGTAGCAGCCAGCCTACACCACAGCCACAGCAGCACCAGCTCCGAGCCACGTCTGGGACCTACTCCACAGCTCATGGCAATGCCAGATCCTTAACCCACTGAGTGAGGCCAGCGATCGAACCCACATCTTCACGGATACTAGTTGGGTTCATTGAGTGCTGAGTCACGATGGGAACTCCAAAAAGTATTATTAGAGTCTTGACTTGATGCTATTTCAACTGATGTGAAAGATTGTATTTGCATGAATTCTTTTTTTTTTTTTTTTGTCTTTTTGCTATTTCTTTGGGCCGCTCCCACGACATATGGAGGTTCCCAGGCTAGGGGTCCAATCGGAGCTGTAGCCACTGGCCAACACCAGAGCCACAGCAACGCTGGATCCGAGCCGCGTCTGCAGCCTACACCACAGCTCACGGCAACGCCAGATCGTCAACCCACTGAACAAGGGCAGGGACCGAACCCGCAACCTCATGGTTCCGAGTCAGATTCGTTAACCACTGCTCCACGACGGGAACTCCTGTATTTGCATGAATTCTGCATGCTGGAATTTTAAAGTTTTTTTTTTTCCCTTTTGTGTCTAACAACAAAGTTGTAATGTACAAAAGTATATTCCAATTCTTTATATCAATTCATGTTTACTGAGAGCTAATCCGAGTAAAACACGCCCCTCAAAGTTGAGAGTTATTGCAAGAAATAATTATACTTCATAATCACTGCAGATTTCCTTTCTTCAAATAATGGACTTATACCAACAGAAGTAAAAAAAAAAATTTTTTTTCAGGAGCTCCCTGGTGGCCTAGCTATTAAGGAGTTGGCATCATTACTGCTGTGGCGAGGGTTCACTCCCTGGTGTGGGAACCTCCACATGTCATGGGCACAGTCAAAAAACAAAATAAAACAAGTCGAAAACATTTTCCAACAGGAGACACCTGAGTCCTTACATATTCAAATAATTAAGCAAACCTATCGTGTTATCAATGAAAACATCCTCACATTTCTCCACGCTTTTTGTTTCCACATCATCACCATTCCATTTCTGTATGAGATGCTAAAGCCTCAAGAAAACAAACTGACAGAACACCTTTACTTTTTCAGACCAAAGGAATTTTAAAAACCCCCTTTCTTGCTTTTGGTCCTTTCACTAAGCTATTACTTGCTGTAAAAAGTCAATGTGGATCTTGTTCTTAGGTTTTGAAAGAGCAGAGCTACCCAAATGTCACACACGCCACAATTTTGTTTTTTAATTCCAACTTGTGACATGTTCTCGAACAAACAGGCTGTGCTGCCATGCTGTTTGTTTAAATGCTCATAAGCAACTTTTCCGAAATGGCTGTAAATAAGTGCTTATAAGCATATTTTGTTGAGCAGCTATAAACGTGTTCCGGTGCACTGGGTGCTGTTGGTAGGCTTCGACTGCTGTTCTTAGAAGAGGAAATCTACAAGATTGTTCATTGTCAGGCCCCCCTGATGACAGGATCAATGACCGCTAAGCCACAGGCTTGATTAGACAAGCGCGCAGGGCTCATAACCGAAGCGTTTCATTGTCATCCCAGAAAGGGCTGGAGCATGGAGGTGTCTCCTCATAAACTCGGAGATGTTATGGAAATAACGAAGAAGAACCCTCTGGGACGGTACACAGGTGAGGAGAAGAACTTGACCATCAGGTTTACAACTCAAGTCTGGGAGCTGCTGAACAGCCACCGTCTTCGTGGTGCTTTGACAAATGGTCATTCAAAGCAGTGTTAATCCAATTAAAGGAAATTTTTTTTTGGGGGGGGGGTTAAGAAATAACACCGATCTGGCACGTTTCCCTCTTGGAAAGCCAACAATCATCCTCAACATTCCATCGCCAGCCAAAAAAGGAGAGGGAAGGACCAGCGTGGTTTTTTAAAAATGTGACAGTCCTGACAATTGCGCACGAACTGGTTTCAGTGGCACCATGGGTACACACGTTGCCTTTGCTCTTCTGCGCTTTGGAGGTGTGTTTTTGGCTACCTTTGTGCACCACTAGAAAACCAATCAGCATCTGTCTTCCTTGTCTGTATCACCTCGATCCTCGGGCTTAGCTTCCTAAGGATGGATTTGCACCAGTCGGCGATGGACAGGGTGAGGGAGGCATGCGACCCAGGTGATGCTTTTGTTTCCTGGGTGACATCTGGAAGCAGGGGTTCGCGTGAGCCTGCCAACCTCAGCAAAGAGCCAAACCAAACCCCAGATGGGGTCCGCTCACCCCGGCGCCCCCCCAAATAATCTACACGGTCCCAGGAAACACCAGCCCCCATCGGCGCCGAGGCGAAGCGAGAGGAACCAGTTGTGAGAGGCGATGATGTGATGTGTGCTGAGCGCTGACACTTTTGAGCGTGTGATTCATTTTTGTTTGCCCAACAACACGGTGTGTGTTCGTCCTAGGAGGGACTTCAGCATCTATTTACCCCAAGCTCTTAATTTATACTTCCCTTCCTTTTAATTGGCATCTGGTGATCTAAAATGAGCAGGTGAACCGAGGATGCGGAGCGGCGCACCCTCCGAGCAAACTCTCTCGGCTGAGTTTGCAATAATTAGACCCACCGGCGCCCGCAGATGAACAGACATCTGAAGACCTGGCTTCCTTCCTCCTCGGTGCCTTCTCTCCGTATCCAGAGAGTGATTTTGAAACCCGACATACAGGCATATTAATTATCACTCCCCGAGCTGCACTTCAGTTAATAATGTCACATTAAAAGTGCAGCTCAAACAGTCCTGCCTGAAACCTTCTGGAATAAAAAGCCTCCACGGGAAGGCATTCTTTCGTGAAACCCGAGATGGTCGGAACACTCTAGGTCACCAATAAGCTGGATATCATTTGCACAAGGCCTAAAAGGTCGCATGTCCCCGAAAATCCCACATTTGCTACAGGCAACTCTTCCTTCTGTTCTTTCGTTTGGGCAGTAACTGGATCGAGGCACGATGCACGTGAAATTCATTTTCCCTGATGCGTGAGAAAAATAAATGCTCCCCCCAAAATGCTCACGCCTAGACTGCATCTGCCATTCCTTCTTCTCTCTCTCCCCCTCTCCCTTTCTCTCTCTCCCTTTCTCTCTCTCTCTCTCTCTCAACTACAAGGACTGAAAATGATCCCAATTTTTCCCCCCCGTTCACCTTCACCTTGACAACGCTGCAATCACAAGCGGCAGTCAACTTTTACAAGACACCCTTATTGTGTAACATGGAGAGGCTGCCAAAAAAACATGCTACAACGAATCAGATAACAAAGGCGAAGAGAAAACCTTCACCTGCCACATAACTAGCAATGAATACACTTTTTTTTTTTTTCCCGTGACATTTGCTGGCAGAAAGGGGTTGGCTTAAGGCGGGTCGGACTAACCTTCAATTTGTCATAGCGCTCACTCAAAGCTGCCACCTGATGATCGCGGTGCCGCCCAACCAGTTTACACAAGGCACAGATTAACTGGTCATCGGTCACACAGTACATATTCACCTTCTCATCCTCGTGCTCCAGGCACATCAGCCCCCGGATGTGCGAGTCCGGGATGGGCTCAATCAGACGATGGCCTGTAAAGGGCTTCTTGTTCGGGTGAGTGGCTTTCAGGCACTCGTCACAGTAGGACACTTCGCAAGTGACACAGGTCTTCACCGCGTCCTGGGCAGGATCCTGGTCACAGAACTGGCAGAGGACTTTCTCGGCGGAGCTCATGCTGTTGCCGTCGAAGGCCCGCTCGCGGCGCGTCTCGCTGGGGGAGTTGGGCCCGCTCACGGAGGCTTTCTGGAACCTGTCGATGATGTTCTGCAGGGTGACGTTGCGCTTGAGCCCGTCTAGACCTCGCTGGCTGAGCGTGATGACATGCCGGCAGGTGGGGCACTGGAAGGCGGTGATGGACTCCACAGACTCGTTGGTGGCGCAGTGTGACACCAGGATGCGGTGGGCGCAGTTGAAGCAGAGGCTGTGTGCACAGGGGAGCAGGAGAGGGTCCTCAAAGAGCTCCAGACAAATAGGGCAGGTCAGCTCCGACTCCAGTGTTTCCATCTTCAGGCAAAGCTCTCCTGGGTCATCAGCAAAATCCAAGGAAGCTGATCAGCTATCTGGAAACAGAACGTAAGATCGGATTAGGCACGAGGGGGGCAGCCATGGGGGGCTGTCAGCTTGGAGTGCATCTCAGAATAACTCCGAACACAGGTCAGGGGAGGGTAAATGTGTGTACATTCCAAGTAACTCTCTCTCTCTTCGCTGGGGAACGAAGGAGCGGGAAACACACCCGAAGCCAGCAGACCAGCCAACATTTCCTCAAGGTTCTCGTCGCTAAAAGCAGTCGTTTGTGTGTTTATTTGTTTTCATTTTGCTCTTTAACGGGTCTCACTCCCTCCCAACTGGCAGGCTCCTAAAACCCTAATTTCCTTGTCTCATCACAATCATCTTACTGCCTCACGGCCAAGGTCTCCTCACGCTGACAGGGAAAAGGTAGAAGCGCTCACTAATGAACTCTAGAGTGTTTTCTAACTTGGAATTGATGAATTTAGATGTTAAGTATCTGGGCTTTTTAAGGGCTGCGGCTCTGCAATGCCAAGCCAGGCTTCAGAGGAGGAGAAAGGCAGAAACGTGGGCATGAAATGTACATGAAATGAAACGCCCGACTTCCGTGGAAATGATAAGGCTTAAACACAGGGTGTCAGCTTCCAAAATATATTCCCAAGGGGAGGAAAAAACAAAACAAAAAACACTGACTTTCACAGAGATGGCCGTGAGAGACGCAACATTTCTGGCATGCATTTGCTACTCTTCTGAATAATTCCATTGTTGAATCCGGCAGTGGGACGTGGGTGGGCAGAGAGAAGCAGAGAAAAATATGTGAATATGTGGGGGGGGGTGTACCAGTGACTAATAAGGATGTGGCTCCTGAGAACAAGGATTGTAGTGGCTACAACATTCATTTGCTAACTTAGAACAAAGGTGATGATTACACTTTAGAAAGCAGCCGAAGGTCGTTGCGCTCCCTCGAGGAGGCTTACAAGGGCGGCCCGCCGGACCCCCGCACAGCCCTCCCAGCCTAAAAACTCCCATCAAGGGCTTGTCACTGTCACCAACCAAAGGCCGGGCTGGCGGGAGGTCCAGCCTCACACTCCGAGCCACGGTGGCCCGGGCACGACCTTCGCCGGCTTTGTTGCTCCCCTCCAGGCTGCCTTGGGGTGGCCCAGCTGCACGTTCCCCACTGAAGACTTGCTGCTTTTGAGATCTCGCCTGCCCCTGCCACCACCGCCCCCCCCCCCTTCAAAAAGGGGACGGCAAAGAATCCCACATAAACCCCGGCTCATTAAGAGGGAAGAGGCCTCATGCTCATTAGCAGGCCTGGGAACCAAGCCTCTTTGAACCTTCTCCCTTTCAAGGCCATTAGCAGAGGTCCGCGCAACAGTGATGGGCGTATTAGAGGCAGCCCAGCGCCGGCTGTGGGAGAATCGGGCAACTCACCCAGGGGATGCGAGGTTCACATCACCCTCCGGGGGCGGGGGGGGGGGGGCGGGGGGTATTCTCAGCCGGATCCATGGGAAGGCTTCACATCCAAAGCTACGCTGAGTGATTCTGACAATCAGCCTTTTTGTATTCACACCTCCACTTATTGACCAAATTCGCCGTTTCTCAAATAGCCTGACCCTCTCGGCAATAGCATCTCTCAGAAATACCACGCGGTGCTTTTGGTTAAACTAATGCGCCTCCTGTTATCAACTGAACAGTAACTGATCATGAAAAGGGGAAAGTATGTGCCGAGCTTGTTAAAAATGCAAGAGCTGCTGCCTTTACAGGAGCCGGGCATCTTAAAAAGCTCTTCAGCCGTCTGCTGATACAAACTGCGTAAGAAAGGATAAACGGGCAGCTGAGGCTGGAAACTGTGAAAGACCACTCATCTGCCCACAACCTGCAGTGGAAGCCCCAGGGCGGCTGCTCTGAGAAACGCACCATCCCTGCTTGGTCTCGGCCAACTCTTCCTACAGATGGCTTGGAAGAAATGGCAAGGTTTTCCCTCTTGATCATTATTTTGGTTAATCGAGGCAAAACGGAAGTGTCTCTAGATCCAATTTCTGGTCACCTCTCCCACCAGAAGCGTGTGAAGCAAAGGAATAACATAGCCCCTTTGGTCGGATTTGTTCTCAGGTGAAACCAAAACCGCCTATGAATGGTTCCCACCGGAGGGTGGGCTGAGTGTCACCTATGTCTGGAGGGCTCTGATGACTGCATTTTTATGCAGGTGCCAGGATTCCATCCCCAAGGGGTACCGTCAGAATTTCTAGAGGTGATTCCATTGGCGACCCCAATGGAAATGCTGACATTTTCCTCTAGAGATGTTTCCTGAAGGCCAGGTCCGGAGTTGGCCCGAGAAGCCAGAATCTGGCTCCCTCCTTATCCCAGCTCTGTGATCACGGGCCAAGCCAAGCTCCTCTCCTACCTGGATCAGCACAGCACCTGTCTAAACGGTCTCCTGGCTTCTGCTCACTCTTGCCGTCCCCCACACAGTCGAGCCCCCCCTTGGAAGTCAGAGAACCTATTAAAACATGACAAGAGCCCCCCCCCAGTCTCCTCTCCCCTCCCGGGGTCCCCCATCTCCCTCAGGGAGAAGTTCACCAGAATAAAACCAGCCCCAGAAAACAGAGGCTCAGACAGTGACTTCATCCCCTCCCACATGATCCCCGTTCTGCTCCGGGCATATAGCCTCCGTATGATGTCCCCAAACACGCCAAGCACGTCCTGTCTCCCTTCTGCAAGGTCTTTGGAATCCGAGAGACTCTGCTCCAGGGTCACCTTCTCTGTGAACTCACATAAAACCAATTATGCCCCTGCTTCCACCACAGCCACCCCCCACCCACCCACCCATCGGGGCAACCCTCTGCCCCCCCATCTCAGTTTGTTTTCTTCCGTGGTTCTCATCACCGACAGAGTCTATCAGTTGGGTCACCGCCCCATCCCTCCCCACGGCCCCACCCCTAGACTATCCGCTCCACAAGAGCAGAACCTTTGCTGTGCTCTCGGAGCCCTGGAGCGCCAGCACCTGGAACAGCGCCTTGTGCATGGTAAGACTCAACCACTCACGGAGTCAGTACAGGTACTGGTGCTGGGGTTGAAAGCAAAAAGAATGAAACGTAACCACTGCAACCTCAAGGATCTCTCAATATATTCCAACAGAGGTCAGCCGACTTTTTCTATCGAGGCCAAGAGAGGAAATATTTTTGGCACCGCCAGTCAGAGTCTCTGCTGCAAGTCCTCAACCCTCCACCGTCACGCGCAAAAGCAGTCACATGCAATCCATGAAATGATCGTGCTGTCCAACAGCATCATATTCACGAAAGCAGGTGGCAAGCTGAATTTGGCGTGCGGATCTTATTCTGCTGACCCATGTTCGAGAAGAGAGAGACACGTATGGGTAGCCAAAACAGCAACGAAAAGCACTCTGAGAGGTATGAATAAAACGCTGTGTGGGCAACAATGGCCCCGCTGGTGGAAGACAGCTTCGACAAGCATGTACAAGTTGCCAGTGCTAACGGGAAATGCCATGCCATGCGATTTCACCCCAACATCAATGGGCATGATGTGAGTCAAGTGCTCAGGGGCAATTCACGTAAGAATGATTTAGTAACAGCTGCTCAGAACTGGACCTTTTTCCTTTTATTGCCATGGCGCTTGGCGCTGTGCTTTATGCAAGTGTCTATGCTATAAAGGTTAGTTAATTATACGCAGTGATGACCAAATATCTAGATGCGATGTCAGGTTCAGCCAATTTTCTCAACCTTTTGCCTCTATGCTGCCAGAAAGGAAGGGATTTTGATTTGAGAGCTACCGTGCATCTCATCTTTACTACTTTTATCAAGATTCTGCCATGGTAGCAATATTCTTATGAAACTACCCAACAATATAGTGCTACTAAGCATGCATGCCATTTCTTATCTTTAAGAAAAAATAGCACAGTTTATTTTCCAGCTCTCTTTAAAGTATCTTTTTTTTTTTTCTTTTTATGGCTACACCCACCGCATATGGAAGTTCCCAGGCCAGGGACTGAATCCGAGCCACAGCTGCGACCTACACTGTAACTATGGCGACACCGGATCCTTTCACCCACGGCGCCAGGCCAGGGATTTAACCCACACCTGCGCAGCAACCCAAACCACTGCAGTCAGATTCTTAACCACTGCACCACATCAGAAACTCCTAAAATAGCTTTGCTTGAGAAATGAATGCCATTCATTCTTTCAGCCTGGAACCGAATTCCCTCGAGGTACTGTGTCCCAGGACAAGTCATGCTAACACCTGGCCCCTCCTTCAGTGACCTTATGGTCTATTAAGGAAGAGAAAATACAAACGGGTATCCAACACAACAAAAGACACGTGCCAGCAACTGGGGTTGGGGGGGGGGTCGGGGGAGAGGATGAGGAAGCTTCCCGAAGGAGGCAACGTGCACAGTGCACTGCAGAAGATGAGACGGGGATCACAAACCCATAGAGGTGCAGGGGCCGGGGTGTAGGGGCAGAGTTTGTGCAAAATGGTATCTTTTTTCTTTCCTGAACTCCTCTAATTTCCAGGCCTCCAATTAAAGCGCGCGCATGCGCGCGCGCGTGTCTCAGCCATCACGACAATGGCAGGAAATCACACGTGCTTATGATTGTCAGGAAATTCTATAGCTCAACATTTTTCTGAATGGGCTGATCGGTTCTCATTCCGAGGAGGACGTCGGTAATCATGGGAACCCCTGCAACAAACCGGGGATGGGAACAAGTCACAGCTCACGCCTCTGTCTGTCCACCATTTGTGGTTCCCAACAGGGCAGAGAACAGTTGAGTGAGAGAGCTGGGCAGGTGGCCAGGTGATCTAGGGTGATCCGCGGCTCTGCTAGCGATTAGCTGTGTGTCCCTGGCCAAGGGTCCACAGATGTTCCCTCCAATTCACTCCAGACCGATCCCTCAGCAGCAGAGTCTGTAGTCACAGTGCGGAAAGTAGCATCACGTCTTTTCTATGAAAGGAAATCTTGGTGACTCCGTTTGGCTCTGGTTTCGGGTGGAAATGGCCCTGCGACCCCCTTCCTGTTTCCCTCTTCGCCCAGCAACAATTTGTTCCCATGAGCCAAGCGGGAAGAGTGTGTGCCCTGACCTGACCCATGGCAAGGGGACGGGTACATCACACCTGCGTTGGGGATAAAGAGGGGAGGGTCCTTTGTTCGGGCGTGCGTGCTTTTTGGAGCACCCACGCCCTCCCGCAGAAGGAAAGAGCCTTGTCGAGACTTCTCCCTGTCCACGTGTCTCACGTTCTGACACTGGCGACCCAAGCCAGGGTTATCTTAATGTCCAACAACAGGATACAGTTAAGCCCCGGATGCTGGAAGCACTGGTTGTAAGACATCTTTTCAAGCAACTTCCTTCGGGATTCAAGACTGTGGAGGGCAGCACTTCTTTAAAATGGAAAATTAATAAATGGCTATTTATTGTCCACACCTCTCCCTCCTTCCTTTACCCCACCCCCACCCATTCTGTGTACAGCTGAGATGCGTCTTTTCTGGCTTTCCTCCCTCTGACCACTGCCGACTTCTCCTCCAGCTCATCAAAGCCTAGATGTTTCCGATGGGGCCGGCCAGCCGTCTATCACAACGCCATCTAGGTTGGTTGTTGATTTGCGTACTGCTGCTCTGAGAATGACTGCTGGGCTCGCATCTCGCGGTGCCATCTCTTTTCACAATTCCAGCTCAGGAGGGACAGTACTTGGCCTTCATTCACTGAAAGGGCCTCAATCAGACTGCATCTCAGGGACGCATCGGCTTCCCTCCCAAACCCCTCTGCCCGCCAAACCTCCTGGTGTCTCCTCATGTTGCTTCCATCCCCCAAATGGCACAAGTCAGAGGCTTACTTCATTTTCTACTCTTCCCTCTCTGCAAGAGGCAGAATAATGGCCCCCCAAAAGCAGTCCGCATCCTAATCCTATGTGGCACTGGTGGATACTGTACATTACAAGGCTACGGGAGTTTGGGTTGCAGATGTAATTACGGTGGCTAATCAGCTGACCTTGAGACAAGGAGATTAGCCTGGAACAATCACAAGGGTCCTTAAATGTGGACATGGGAGGCAACATACTGTCAGATGATGCCACGTGAAAAAGACTTGACGAGTCATTGCTGGATTTGAAGAAATTTGAAGAAGGAAGGGGCGCCATAAGCCAAGGGATGTGGGCAGCCTCTAGAAACTAGAGAAGGTGAAGAAACAGATGATCCCCTAGAGCCTCCAGGAGGAATGCAGCCCTGAAGATACCTTGATTATAGCCCGCTGAGATGTGAGTCAGACTTATGACCCTCAGTGTTGTGTCAAGCCATCAAGTTTGTCGTCACCTGCGACAGCATCACTAGGAAACCACATACGCGTCTTTCCCCAAATCCAAATCATTAGCCAAGACCCATAAATGTCAAACCTTAGGAGTTCTTTGAGTGGTTTCTCTGTTCTCACTGCCTCTGTGTTGACCCCGATTTTCCTTACTGGATTCCTAGACTCTAACCAAAAGCAAACGAACAAACAAAAAAACCAAAAACCCGCACACAAAAACAAAAACACTTCCTAGTTTGACTTCTCATCTCCAGTCTTTTGTCCTTCAGTTCCACCTTTGCAACATGCTTCTGGCATCACCACTTTATCCTGTTACTTCTCTTAAAGGCTCATAACACTCAACAGCTACCTGCTGCCCAAGTACGAGTCCAGACATCTCCTTTCTGAAAGCCTTGCCCAAATTTCTCTCAAACTGCTTCTTTTTTTTGTTTTTCAGGGCCACACCTGCAGCATACCGAAGTTCCTGGGCTAGGGGTCAAATCAGAGCTGCAGCTGCAGGCCTACACCACAGCAAGGTCAGATCCAAGCCACATCTGTGATCCACACTGCAGCTTGGGGCAATGCCGGATCCTTAACCCACTGAGCGAGGCCAGGGATCAAACCTGCATCCTCATGGACATTATGTTGGGTTCTTAACCCAAAGAGCAAACACGGCAACTCCTCAAACTGCTTCTTTAACCTTTTCCTCAATTACTTATCTCCTGTAAATGGGACCGTTTTCTGCACTTAGCAATCGCCTCTGCTTTCCTTCCTAGCACAAATCATTCCACCCGCCCCCGTGAGATTTTGTTTTTTGTTTTTTTGTTTTTTTTTTTTTTGGTTTCATGTTCATTTTCTTGTTTTTGTTTTCTGGTTTTTAAAAGGTGAGAGCAGAACCTCCGAGAAGCCCCAAGAGCCTGGGCCACTGCTGTATTTGGCAATTTCATAGGAAACAAACAAGACATACTTTCAAAGATGGCTCGAGAGGGTATGACGTCTCTTAAATGGTTACGATTAGCAAAGGAAAGCTTTGAGCTGAGAAACACAAAGCACTATCACTGTCCTGCTCACACAATCACTAGAATGCTTTTTTAAGAAGTAGGATTTCCGAGTACACAACAGAGTGATCAGTCGAGGGACCCAGGTTTGAAGGTACGGGAGTCACCTGTCGTCACCATTCAGCATTCTTGCCATACAGTCCCATTAGCACCGGGTCCGATACGGGCAGGCATGGACCAGCACCGACACAAAAACGAATCTCACAGGGGGGACCCCTCCTGGCCTAACGTTGAGGGCAATCCTGAGTGGGGGGCCTGAACCAAATGCCTGCCTCCAGCCCTCAGCCACCCCCTTCCCCATGATAATACTCAGGTATGAGAGGCTTGTACCTTTGGGGTTAAGGAAAATTTTTTTTTTTTGTCTTTTTCGGGCCGCATACGGAAGTTCCCAGGCTAGGGATCAAACTGGAGTCACAGCCACAGCCACAGCCAGGCGGGATCCGAGCCGCATCTGCAACCTACACCACAGCTCACGGCAACACCGGATCCTTAACCCACTGAGCGGGGCCAGGGATTGAACCTGAATCCTCACGGATACTAGTCGGGTTCATTAGCGCTGAACCACAAAAGGAACTCCGGGGTAAAGGAAAATCCATGAACAGAACAGTTGGAGGGGGGGCTGGAGGGATGATGACCCCTGGCACCCAGGTGATGGGCAAGGTGGTCTGGCTGAGCCAGGTGCCCCCTTGCTCCCTCTAGGCTCTAGGTCCCATCAGCCTGAGGTAGCACTCATGGCGAGAAGAGGACTTTCCTGGAGGGAGAAGGGCTTTCTTTTGTCCGAGAGACAGAAGGAAACAGGTTGGAGGAGAAAGTACCCAGTGGAAGAGGAAGGACACTGGGGCTTAAAGAGTTCAGATGGGAGTTCCCGACATGGCGCAGCGGAAACGAATCCACCCAGGAACCATGAGGTGGCGGGTTCGATCCCTGGTCTTGCTCAGTGGGTTAAGGATCCAGCGTTGCCATGAGCTGTGGTGTAGGTCACAGAGGCAGCTCAGATCCCTCATTGCTGTGGCTCTGGTGTAGGTGGGCAGCTGTAGCTCCAATTTGACCCCTAGCCTGTGAGCTTCCATATGCCTCGGGTGCGGCCCTAAAAAGACAAAAAAAGAAAAAAAAAGAGTTTGGATGTAGGATTTAGGCTTGAGAAGGGAGATGGGTCTACTCAGGAGAGGTGCCCTGACCCATCACTGCTACAGGTCAAGGAGATGCAAGTGAGGCAGGTTCATATCAGATGGATTCATCTTTTTTGCCCCTTCCTTTGAAGTAAGAGGCAACACTATTCCCTGGACAAGTCAAGGTAGAGAAAACACTGACCCCTCTGCCTATACTGTCACAACCCTTGCCACCATCCCACTCGGTTACTCATTTTAGAATTTCACACCTTATATAAGCTGGTATAACCACTATGGAGAACAGTATGGAGGTACCTTAGAAAACCATACACAGAACTACCATATGACCCAGCAACCCACTCTTGGGCATATATCCAGACAAAACTTTCCTTAAAAAAGACACATGCACCTGCATGTTCATTGCAGCACTATTCGCAATAGCCAAGACATGCAAACAACCCAAATGTCCATCAACAGATGATTGGATTTGGAAGATGTGGTGTATATACACAAGGGAATACTACTCGGCCATAAAAAAGAACAAAATGATGCCATTTGCAGCAACATGGATGGAAGTAGAGACTCTCATACTGAGTGAAGTCAGTCATAAAGAGAAAGACAAATGCCATACGATTCACGTACATCTGGAATCTAATATACCGCACAAATGAACCTTTCCACAAAAAAGAAAATCATGGACTTGGGGTTACCGGGGGGAGGGGGAGAGAGTTAACAGATGCAGACTGCTGCCTTTGGAATAGATTAGCAACGAGATCCTGCTGTGTAGCCCTGGGAACTATGTCTACTCACTTATGATAGAGCATGATAATGTGAGGAAAAAGAATGTATACATGTATGTCTAACGGGTCACCATGCTGTACAGTAGGAAAAAAAATGTGTTGGGGAAATAACAATTAAAAAAATAAAAATAAATCAACTGGAAAAAAAAAAAAAAAAGAACTTCCCATCTTTAGTCCTTGGAGTCTCTCCTGACTTCTGCTATGACTGAATGAAACCTGTATCTTGAAGAAACACCTAGGACCCTGCTGAAGATGGCGTGCCTTGCGAGGTTTAATCGATGGCCAAATTCAATGAGTGGGCTTTCAAGTTCAAAATTCCAAGAGTATGGAAAGTTCACCCCTATACTCAAGAAGTGACCAAGGATTAGGCATCTCTAGATCGAGTGCATTCTACAAATTCAATTACTTACTCCCTGGAATAAAGGAGATACTTGATTTTCAGCAGGTTATCCCCTGAGTTTTGGGTTCCAAATTTCTCTTACTGGCGGTGTTGATGTTTTAATGATAGGGTAAAGCCACCTCTCAATGCGTCCCTACATGTACCCTATCTCATGTCTACATACCCCACCAAAAATGATGCATTCTATGGAGTTCCCACTGTGGCACAGCAGGCTCAGTGGCGTCTCCACAGCACTGGGATACAGGTTCAATACCCAGCCCCGCACAGTGGGTTCGAGGATTCGGCATTGTCACAACTGCGGCTCGGATCTGATCCCTGGCCCAGGAACTCCACATACCGAGGGGTGGTCAAAGAAAGAAATAAAAAAAAAGATGCATTCTAGCCACCTAGAACTCTACTTTCAGTCCCCCACTTTGTACAGCTCTGAAAGCCATCCCTCTGAGGGAAATTAGTGAGTCACTACACCAAGGAATAAACCTGGACACCAACATTGGGTGGCCTGTGGTCAAATGTTAATAGGAGGTGGCTCTCAGCCCCTGCCCAGATGAGTTCCAAGGCACTTCCTCTGTTTTTTTTCCTCCCCCCAAATATCCTCTGGAGTGTGGAAACAAAGCTTGATGTTAACCAAAACCTATGTCTTATACAAACATAACTGGGATGGCAAACACTGCCAAAACCGCGCCGTGCTACACCAAGCCACCTAAAGATGGTTTGGAAAAGGAAATTCCTACAAGCGTCCTAAAAAAGAGTCAGCGCCAGAAATGCCATGCATAAAGGTAATTCTTTAAGAGTCCACAATTTCAGGAATAGGATCGAATCAATTCTCTAGTCCCCTCTCTTCACCCGAGTAATTACGATTTCGTTGACCATCTGGATTTTTGCTATGAGCTTCTATTATTATTATTATTATTATTATTATTATTATTATTATTATTATCAGAGCCATAGGGGGAGTATTTTTTTAAGGCCTGTGGAATGCTGTTTTCATCTTGGATTAGCAGAAACAGAGACTTTCCGAGGATCAGAAACTTGGGAATTGTGAAACACTGGAATTTAACCTCAATTTGTAAGGCAAGGTTTGCATTAGGGACTAAACTCAGAAAGTACTTTCTCTCATCTCAGATTAAAACAGAATCTCCAACACTGTCTAACAGAAACTCAGTAAAAACTGGGTGCTCCATCCAACATGAATTCACCACAAATAGAGTATTTGAAAGACCATAATACAAGCAACTCAATGTCTGCGCATTCGATCCTGGTTTAGTACTTAACGCTGAGTTATAAAAAACAACACCATAAAAATACTACCCACATGCTATTTTACTGATTAGTCTTCTGGCTGATTTGAGAAGCAGGTGAGACAGTAAATGCACAATAAAACAGAGCCACGAAGGGCTGGAAGGAGGGGCGCGTGAGAGCCAGTTGAAGTTAATGACATTCCGAAAGACTGGAAATTGACACCGCGACATGGGCTGTGTCCCACCCCAAGTGACTAAGGCAGAGGGCAGTCCAAACGCAAAAGGGTTCTTAAAGCGACAGTGTAAATAACACACCAAGTGTGAACAGGTGAAAAAAACCAGCAGATCCTGTAATCACTCCAGAGGTAATGCCTCTGAAATAACACTGTGCTTAACCTCAAACCATCAGCGCACTCACATGCATTCGTTCATCATGACAGAGAAGTAAAAATTTCTGCCAACCAAACTGCAGGGGACCAGAGGGACCGACTGGGGGAAAAAAAAAAAAAAAACAAAAAACAAAGTGACAAGCGATAAGCACTAAGGCACCAGCCTCAAGTTTTTACATAATTAGTCCAAGAGATATTTTAATAACTTGTCACTTCATCTGCATTCTAAGACGTGCTCCAGTTAAAATGTTTTACCTGATACCGAAAGTGAGAACCGGGAAGTCTTTTAATTGCACCAAACATCCACCTGGCGGAACTCAGACCAATTGAATTAAACTGTTCACAAACCCTTTTCTCTACTTCCACATCTGTCTAGAACATGCCTTTTGGTTTTTTGTTTTTCTGTTTTTTTTGTTTTTTTTAGTAATTGGCTCTCTAGGACATTCTTTAAAATAATCACATACTCTCTGGCCCATGCAACCTGATTAATAATGAATGAACATCCCTGAAAAGAATCACTTGGAAGCATGGCAGATGTCTTGAGGGATATGAAGGCTTTGATGATAAAAATTAAGGAGAAATGGAAGCTAGGTCACACTGTCTGGTTCTTTTAATTGAAACCCAGTCTTCCAAATTTACTTAACAGAATGCTTAAATACACCTTCCGGAGTTCATTTATACAAGCCGACAAGCGAAAAGACACAAATGACAAGGCAAAAAAAAGCAACCCTGATTTCTCCAGGAACAAATGCCTGATGCTGCTCTGTCTTAATAGTGAAGCGCCCACCCCCCAACAGTCTCAGAAAAGCCATTTCTTCCACCGAAAGACGGATAAACAGGTTAAAAACAGGAAAAGAGCCCATTTGTCCTACAGAGTTGGTCTAGCCTCTCTCCAGAGTCTTACAAAGAGATTGTCTTGAATACCCACCAATGGACTGCACCCTAGTTCTTTTTGAAGACACATCGCCGTAGGCAGAGGATGGGGACCCACGAAATGACAGACAGGCCACCGAGACCAGATGGTGGGTGGCAGGCAGGGCTGGAGCGGTCCTGTGTGTCTGTGAGAGCGTCAACAGTGAAACACAACAGGAAAATCGACGCGACAATTCCAGGAAGGCCAGCTCCACCTCATCCACCCCGCCAGGGCTGCTGAGCTGAAGAATCAAAACCTCCCACCGCCTTTTCCGCAGACCCCGCCGTGGCTCCCCGGGGCCCTGGTCCACTCAGTCCTCATCGGAACCCAATGAAAAGGCGGCTCGGGTCAGATCACCACCTGTCCGCCCTCAGATCATGCCTTGGCACCAGGATCTGTACGCTCACTGCCCGCAGGGGCCAGCAGCGCGTCAGTGTCCTACAGCTTGGCGGCCGATGCCAGCTTTCCAAGCTGTGGACAGGAGCCGTCCTGCCCAGCTCTCGGGGTCAGCAACGGGTGCTCGCCAACGCCCCCACCCCTTGCATTTGGATCCTGTCAGCCTCTTCCTGAGCACATGATCACATTAGGCTCTGGGCGCTGCTTTGTTATTCTTTTTTAGAATACACTTATTATTTTGTGTCTACCTCCTGAATTAAAACCCAGCCTCTGGAAGGTTTTTACATGCTACATCAGGAAGAATGACCTCTTGTACAGACACAATAGAGTCCTCTTTTTCTTTCTGAAAGAGAGACCTAGATCGTAAGCTATCATCCTGATAAACACCTGAAAATACACATATGAAACATACATGTATGTACATATGGCCGCAAGTTAAGTTTTACATATACACACACATGTAGGTGTCATGTATGCATGTATCATATAGACATGTGCACATGTACATATAATACAAATATAAACACACATGCACACACACACACACACAAACAGCAAATCTGTGATGGGTGCCCCAAATTTCAGTCTCCACAATGGTAAAGAGTGAATGAAGACTGGAAAGTTATTTTTGAAAAACCGATGGTTTGAAGCAAAAAACGGAAGTAGCCACCCCAAAAGCAAAAAAAAAAAAAAAAATGCCCCGCACTGCAGTTCTTTCAAGGATATTCCTTATCACACTACGCAAGGCAAGAAACTGCAACGAAAGCATCAGGAAAAGTATAAAAAACAAAACAAAATCTTAAAACACACATTGCTTGCAAAGCTTCACAATTTGATTTATAAACCAGCCATTTGGACTCCACCAAAGGTGATGCAAGAACATTCTTGATAAAGGACAAACAGGAGGCAAGAATGGCTTCCTGGTGGCGCCTGGTTTGCACGCTGTGACATTTTCATGCCACTGTGACACCTTATGGTAAACCAAAGCACACCTCACATGTTTG
Source organism: Sus scrofa (assembly GCF_054392235.1). Classification (NCBI taxonomy): domain Eukaryota; kingdom Metazoa; phylum Chordata; class Mammalia; order Artiodactyla; family Suidae; genus Sus; species Sus scrofa. The sequence continues at coordinate 11,007,709 of NC_139401.1, forward strand.
CACATAAAAATGCCAACATATATTTTCTTTTCTTCTCTTTTTTTTTTTTCCTTTAAGCTGCATCTGCGGCATATGGACGTTCCTGGGCCAGGGATCGACCCGCACCTCAGCAGCAACCTGAGCAGCTGCAGAGATAACACCAGATCCTTGACCCACTGCACCACAGCGGGAACTCCAGACGTACATTTTTTTGAAATGTGTGTTTCTCTACCAATCATGTATGATGTGTATGCATGATTCTCTACAAATCATAATTTCATTTATCTTTTAACAATAAACAAAAGGATGACTCCACTTCACCTACGGATGACTTCTCTAAGAAATCCTCACTGTCCATGGAAGAGACACAGTCATCAAACAGAATCGGAAAGAACTCTTCCTTAAGAGATTCGACAGCACTGATCTGGTTAAAACGACATTGAAATGGTCAAGATTTTTCCGAGACATTTTGGCATGGCTGTGGAAAAATTAGCCTCAAATATTTTCAAAAGAAAATGATCAACAAAAAATCCTATAATATTCTAGGAAGCGTGATCTGACCACCTCTACAGGAAATTTCCCACTGTCAAGAGCACCTCGGACATTTCATATCTTTAACACTTTATGTTAAGGAAGCAAGCATCTTGGAGGTCCCATTGTGGTGCAGTGGAAATGAATCTGACCAGGAACCATGAGGTGGTGGGTTCGATCCCTGGCCTCGCTCAGTGGGTTAAGGATCCGGCGTTGCCATGAGTTGTGGTGTAGGTCACACATGCGGCTCGGATCCTGCATTGCTGTGGCTGTGGTGTAGGCCAGCAGCTGTAGCTCCAATTGGACCCTAGCCTGGGAACCTCCCTATGCTGCGGGTGCAGCCCTAAAAAGCAAAAGCAAAAAAAAAAAAAAAAAAAAAAAAAAAGCAAGCAAGCAAGCATCTAGTTCTAAAGACAAATGGAACCTACTACACACTAAATTGAAAATGACTGATGTTTTCCAGGTCTGTGCTGTATGTACCAGGTGTCAGGCAAGAATTTGATTCCGAAGGCAGTGAGCACAGACTTGAAAGAAAAGGGAGCGAGTGAGAACTTGTCACAACTAGTCTCCCGACAGAAATCTAAATCGAACCTCCTGGAAGAGCAGGCCCAGAGTGTGGTGGTGGCGGTGGCGGTAGACACGGAGTCTGCTGATCCCTGTGAAACCCCCAGAGACTGCCTTCCCTGATTGCTTTTCAAAGTGTATTTAGAGTCGAGTAGGCACCTTTTTTTTTTTTTTCTCCTTGCTTTTTAGGGCCGGACCCACGGCATATGGAAGTTCCCAGGCTAGGGGTCAAAGTGGAGCCTACAGCTGCCGGCCTACACCACAGCCTCAGCAACACTGGATCCGAGCCTAGTCTGTGACCTACACCACAGCTCATGGCAATGCCAGATCCTTAACCCACTGAGCGAGGCCAGGAATTAAACCCACGACCTCATGGTTCCTGATCAGATTCATTTCCATTGGGCCACGATGGGAACTCCCCAGTAGGCACTTTTACACACATTCTAAGAACTGTTGCTATGTCTCTAGAAAATGTAATTAGTTTGGGGAGCCACGTATCAATATGCGTGTGTGTGTGTGTGTGAGAGTGTGTACAAAGGCACCTGTGCAACATTACTTGGGACCTGAGAGTATTCATTCCTCACAAACCTCTCAGTTATAGCATGCCCCTTCTGCATGAGAGAAACTTTTCTTCCGCTGCAAAAAAAAAAAAAAAAAAAAAAAAAGGCAACCTGTAAATCATCTACATAAAAAAAAAATGAGTAACCTGCCCACTCCTATCTGAAAAAGGTGACCTGGGAATTAGCAAAATCACACGAGAGGGCTAGTCTTTGAAGGACAAGACCAGTGGAGCCGGATTTTTGCAGGACGAAAATGCCACCTGGAAAAAATGCTCGCCTCTTGCAAACAAGTGTTCTCACTTCATTCCTCCAACACTCTTCTAGAAGGCGGTGTGCCCGCTCTCCCCGTCCCACCGCTTATCACCAGGAGGCAAATGGATCAGTCAAGAGTTGCTGCCGATGGCCCATGTGGCCTTTCGCAATTGTTCTCTTCAGTTCAGGGACCAGACACACACAACTACTCCGGGGCTGTGACGTGCTGCGGGAATGACAATGTGACCCAGTAACTGATTCCTATTGTAAGAAGAGATTGGGACACTGTCACATCTGCTAGGTCCCCTGCTCAAAGAAAATCGCCTTCTCTCTCAACTTCAAAGTCAGCCCCACACAAAACCCCGCATTCGCACAATACCCTGAAGCTACCCTTAAAAAATAAAGAAAAGCAACCCTTTCTTACGACGCCTGGTTAACAATTACCAAGAACATGCTTTAAACATTTCCCGTGATCACTGAAGCTCTGCAGTCACGGGATGAAGCCTTTTTTTTTTTTTTTTTCCCTTTTTTTTCTGTTTCTTTTTTTTTTTCCCTTTTTTTTTCTGTTTCTTTTCTTTTTTTTTTTTTTTTTTAAGGCCACAGAAAGAGGAGGGACTCTTTTGTTCTGAACTGTTATTGTGAAGCATCACACAAGAGACGGAGAACATGGGAACAGGGCAAGGAAAAGAACAGCCGGGCTGACCACCCAAAACAGGATATTAAGAGCGGCGTCAGAACTGGGTGTCCGGACAGAACAAAGGCAGGAGGCTTCTTGGGAGAAATGTCAGCAAAAATACTTGGATTTCCATGCTAAGGGATAAACGAGTTCCCCAGGCAGCAAGAGATCTTTAAGTCTGGGGCAATCAAATTAGGTTATCATGAAAACACACACACACACACACACACACACACACAGTTTAAAGTATCATAAAATTATCCCCAAGGATGTACCGTACAGGACAGGAAACTATACTCCGTGCTTTGTAATAACTTATAAAGGAAGAGAGTCTGAAAAAGAATATATATATATATATATATATCTATTTAACTGCTGAATCCCTTTACTGTATACCCGAAACTAACACAACATTGCAATTAACTTACCTCAACTAAAAACATGTACAGCTTCGACCCAGCAATAAATAAATACCATAAAATGAAAACTGCTTTCAAAGCAGATGAAATCACTCACTTTTCAACCCATCAGCCACTTCCTCAAAGTCCTAGATCTGTGTTTTGCCCCATCGAAAATAAAACACTCTGTTTTCCTAGATACTCCTAAGGAAATTGAGTTTTGTACAAAAGAAACAAAAATCTCTCTCCATGCAGAGCACACTCTTACACTTTAAAAATAATCTTTAGGCGTTGCCGTCACGGCTCAGTGGTTAACGAATCAGACTAAGAACCCTGAGATTGCAGGTTCGATCCCTGGCCTTGCTCAGTGGGTTAAGGATCCGGCGTTGCCGTGAGCTGCGGTGTGGGTTGCAGACGCGCGGCTCAGATCCCGCGTTGCTGTGGCTGTGGTGTCGGCCGGTGGCTACAGCTCCGATTGGACCTCTAGCCTGGGAACCTCCATATGCTGCGGGAGCTGCCCTAGAAATGGCAAAAAGACAAAAAATAAATAAAAAATAATAAATAAATAAATAAATAAAAATAATCTTTAAACACAATTCCCAGAGAAGCTCCCAGAGAAGCTAAGGAATGGCTTCTGCTTCGAGAAACAATCGTGGCAACTAACTTGCTAACATTAGCATAACAGGTCATGTCAAGTCATGTTCTATCATCTTTTCCTCTGATGCAAGTTCTGCTAAAACTGCTAGTAGGACAATCCCTTGAATGAAATCACCAGAGTTCCTCCAGTTTATTGGACATACTACATAGTAAGAATTACAGTTATTACTACCGCAGTCTCTAAGCTAAGGGGGTTCAGATCAGCAAGTAATATATCCTATCTTATACTGCATCTCTTTTAGGTTTTACCACCTTTTTTTTTTTTTTTGTTCTTTTTAGGGCAGCACCCGTGGCACATGGAGGTTCCCAGGCAAGAGGTCTAAGCGGAACTGTAGCCACCAGCCTACACCACAGCCACAACAATGCGGGATCCGAGCCACATCTGCGACCTACCACCACAGCTCACGGCAACGCCGGATCCTTAACCCACTAAGTGAGGCCAGGGATCGAACCTGCAACCTCATGGTTCCCAGACAGATTTGTTTCTGCTGCGCCACAATGGGAACTCCAGTTTTGATTACTTTAAAATATTTACTGATTTATTTATTTTTGGCCGCAGCATTCTGTGAATGGCTTGATGGGATCTCAGTTCCTAGATAAGGGACTGAAGCTGGGCCACAGCAGTAAAAGCCTGAATCCTAATGACTAGACCACCAGGGAACTCTGGCATTGTGTCTAAAATTGCAGGCTTTTTTTCCCTCTTCTTTATATTCTGCTACTATTGTTTTCCCCTTTCCCCATCCTTTCCTTCTATTGTGAGATGAGAGGTGAACATACAGGCTTTCAACTTTTTTTTTTTTTTTTTTTTTTTTGCTTTTTAGGGCCATGCCCGAGGTATATGGAGGTTCCCAGGCTAGGGGTCCAATCGGAGCTAGAGGCTGGCCTACACCACAGCCACGGCAACGCAGGATCCAAGCCATGTCTGTGACCTACACCACAGCTCACGGCAACGCCGGATCCTTAACCCACTGAGCGAGGCCAGGGATCGAACCCGCCACCTTACAGTTCCTAGTTGGATTTATTTCCACTGCGCCATGACGGGAACTCTGGCTTTCATCTTTTAGATAATGAATTTCATCCAGCTTGCTCTCTGATATGTTGCTGAAAAACTCAGAGTTAAGCCCTGAGCTTGGTTGGCCCAACTTTTCTTGGTTTAGTTTTGGGGGGAGATAAACGAGTTCAGACCCTGGCTTGGCCATTTCCTAGCAAAGGCAGAGAGGAGCCAGCTACTCGAGTATCTTAAACTCACAGATCCGCTTCCTATCTTATACAAGCCTATCTATAAAGTGTGACAATGAGAAAATCTCAAAAGGTCCTTTGAGGATTAAGTGAAGCAAAGTCTTACAAGTGCCTGGCAAAACTGTAGCTCTGGCATCCTTCTTCTCCTTGTTCATTTTTATTTTATTTATTTTTTTATTTATTTTTATTTTTAGGGCCAAACCCACGGCATATGGAGGTTCCCCAGCTAGGGGTTGAATCAGAGCTGTAGCCGCCGGCCTACACCACAGCCACGGTAACATGGGATCCGAGCCGCATCTGCAACCTACACCACGGCTCACGGCAGCTCAGGATCCTTAACCCACGGAGGGAGGCCAGGGATCAAACCCGCATCTTCATGGATACTGGTCGGGTTCTTAACCCATGGTGCCACAGAGGGAACTCCTTCCCCTGTCTTTGAACACCTCTTCGTACTCCTCTTTCAGTAAATTCATTATCTGTATTTTCTTTGCATCAGAAATCTCTTCGAACCACTTGTGGCAGCAGGAAGGATATAAATCTATTCGTTCAATAATGTTCATGGATGTCTTACGTGTAGCAACAGTATATGAATAATAAGCTAGCATTTCTTTTAACATGAATTACTCTCTAATAATCGGCTTCAAAAGTCCCAGTGTGGCGCAGCAGGCTAAGAATCCGACTAGAGTCCATGAACATGCGGGTTCGATCCCTGGCCTCGCTCAGTGGGTTAAGGATCCGGTGTGGCTGTGGCTGTGGCATAGGCTGGCAGCTGCAGCTCGGATGTGACGCCTCGCCTGGGAAGTTCCAGATGCCGCAGGCGTGGCCCTAAAAAGATGGGGAAAAAAAAAGTCATCTTCACATAAACAACCTCGTTTATTTCCTAGACTTGGACAAACCTCTGTTCACTACCAGTGGCTCGCCTCCCATGGTCGTGAGGCTTCAGTTTTCTGCTCCCCAAAGTCAACCTGTCCCATATGCATCCTTTGCTAGCATTTTTGATTTTGCAGGAAATAAGGGACCCTGGCAAATGTGGGGAGGGTAGGAGGACCAAGGACAGTGAAGGTTTCAGATTTTGTCCTACTTACAAGCTCATCACTTAACCTACCAGTTTCCTGGGTGTTGACAGAAGACAGAAGGCTCCTGCATCAGAGACCAAGGAGGTTTTGAGTCCGGACACAGCAAGGAGCATGTGTTTCATGTTCCCGTCACTTCCCTTTGTCCCCAGGTTCCACAGAGCAGACGCCCCAGGTACATGCCACCCAACAAGGGTTTGCATTATAGTTGAGCAGCCCCGAGCTCAGGAAACCTGAAGCTTTGAAGATGGAATGCAAGCACATCTATCCAACACTTGCCCTGGAGAGTCATTATCTTTATTATCATGAACAACAACAAACCTGCTTTCTCTTAAAAATTTTTTCTTAGAGTTGATTTACCAAGTTCTGTCAATTTCCGCTGTGCAGCGAAGTGACCCAGTCATAGATACGTATCTATTATATATATATTCTTTTAAACCTGCTTTCCACCCTGGAGGGAGATGCTCTGCCTTGACCTGCCCAGAAGACTGTTCACTATACAAACATCCTTGCAAAGACGATCCGGAACAAAGGCAGTCAGCTCCTCAGCTCACAAAGGGTACTGAAATGGGAGCGATGCACGAAGAATTATTCTCCAAGACAGAGCAGCCGTCTCCTCCCGGAGATGTGGCCAAGAGTGATCCCTGGAGTGCAGATCCCCACTGGGCTTTCTAGCAGGGATGGCAGAAGCAGCTCACTTGGCACGAAGGACCCCTGCCCCGTGGGAGACCAGCGCGGTAAGAGATGCTCACACAAAAGCATTCCCCACCCTCGTCTCCAGCCCCCCTCGTACATCGGCTCATGTACCAGGAAAACGGGCTGAGCGCAGGCAGGCCCCACCCACAGGTTTGCCCAAATAAACAGCGCCCTTAATAACTTCCTCATTGCTGGTCTGGCACTTCAGCTCTTTGCAACGCTTATCCTCAACTCTTTTTCGGAGTTTGGAAGAGTAAGCGAGTTTTGCTACTTTCAGGATACCAGAAATCCGTTCTGTCTGCTAACTTGGCTTTCTTTCAGCATTTAGCTAAATGTTTTTAAGACCTGCTATGGGAGTCCAACCAGAGAGAAAGTCGTTCTGCCCATTCTCTTCCTCATTCAGTGGCTGTTTCTGGGGTTGGACTTCATGCCAGGCATTGATGGGGACACTAGGAGGGCACAGGTGAATATGATACAAAAGGCCTGGCCTGGGAGAGCTGACATTTTAACCAGGCAAACATAAACGAAGGAAGGGGCGAGCAAACACAGGAGTTTCAAAGAACCAGACTGAAAAAGAAAGAAACAAAAAGACCTAACTTCACTGAAGGCAGAGGGCTGGGCAGTTCTGCTTCAGTTAAGAAGCTATTTCTACTCCTATCTGAGGCTACGGAGGCTTTTGTGACATGCTGGCTTTTTCCCCTGCCAATAAGCAAGCCGGTCTGAATTTCAGTTATCAACAGTTCTGGCATCTGAACAGAGCTGTGGTGTCATTTCTCAAGTCGTTAAATGTTTAGCTGCAGATTTCCTTAAGGAGTGATTTGTTTTTCCAGGACATTAAAAATCCAAATGTTAACTCTTTCTAAGATTCAAAAAGACCAAGTGGTGAATTATTGGAAATCAGTGATCTCTCTGTTTACTCGGGCAATGCCAGTGGAGAGAGAAAGGCCACAATCACAGAGTGGACCAAAAAAAAAAAAAAAAAAAACAACAAAACAAAACAAAAAAAACCACAGGAACTATGGTACTTAAGAATTCCCCGAATGTCTGAGTGTTTGATGGCAGGATGTGACCCCAAAGTTGAAAGGAACTATGGACGTGCAGTTAAGGTTACAGGGAAGGGTGTGAAGGAAATTAACAGAGACATTTCAAGAGTCATTGGTTTTCTCTGTACTTAACCTGTTTTTGTCTCCCTAGGGGAAGAAATTTCAGAATGGAAAGGGAAAGAAGTGTTGGGGTGCGGGGGGCGGGGGGCAGCACAGGGGAAATGAATAGGTACAGCCAGGCTGTCATGACCAGAGGATCAAAGGCAGGTTAAAACTAGAATGCGGGAGGAGTTCCCTGGTGATTCAGCAGGTTGAGGACCTGGTGTCATCAATGCTATGGTGCGGGCTCGATCCCTCGCCTGGGAACTTCCACCTGCCGTGGGCTTGGGCCAAAAAAAAAAAAAAAAAAAAGAAAAGAAAAAAAAAGAAACAACGAGAGGCTAGGAAGGAGATGATGGCAGAGGCAACTGTCATGGGAGCTCCTACCGCAGCTTCAGCACAGGCCGAGGCAAGGGCTTGGGAAGTCTGCTGGTAGATGCTGAAGATGGTTTAGGAGAAGAGGGAGTGGCAGGCAGACAGAGGTTTAGAAAGGAGGCAATTCTCAGAGAGTGCATTATCCCCAAACCAAAGAAAGCTTCTTTGGCTTAAAAGCCAAGATTTATTTTGATTTTTTATATATTTTTTGGTCTTTTTGTCTTTTTCAGGGCCTCATCCGCGCTTGGCATATGGAGGTTCCCAGGCTAGGGGTCTCATCGGAGCTGCGGCTGCCAGCCTCCACCACAGCCACAGCAACACCAGATCTGAGCCACATCTGCAACCTACACCACGGCTCAGGGTAACGCCGGATCCTTAACCCACTGAGCGAGGCCAGGGATGGAACCCGCAACCTCAGGGTTCCTAGTCAGATTCGTTTCCACTGTGCCATGACGGGAACTCCCAAAAGCCAAGATTTAAACTGTTTCTTGGGAGGCCTGATAATTCTAAAAAAAGAAATATAATATTTTAAAAGAAATATATATAATATAGAGAGAAATAGAATATAGACAGATACTTGTGATGTACATGAGAACAAATCTTATAAATGCGATAAGGCTTCTAATGACTTTGACAGAATTCTCCCCAAGTCAGGCTAAACCTGTTTTTTCTCGCATTATCAAAGCATATGTGTCCCTGTGACCTCTTTGAGAGATATACTATCCATGTAGTTATAAAAGCCATGTATAAAATAGGAAATTGAAGTATTACCTCGGAATGAATGGGAAATGGTAGGATCTCAGGGTCTTACTTGTTGGTGCTTTCGGATCACCTGAGTCCTAAAAAAGGTTCATTCTCAACTAATAAGGGTGCATTTCAGCTGTACACTGTATCCTTCCATGGAATCAACTTAGATAAGATGCTAGCTTTCAGAATACAAGAAAAGGCGACACTCCAAGGACTCAGCACATCAGATAGAACCTAGGGCTTAAAAAGTCACTTAGGAAAAAAGGTCGCGCTCCGAGACCAGGGACCTTTCCACGTGGCTAAGCCATCTTCAAGTGGAGATATATTTCGAGAATAAGCAAAAAGACAATTGTTCATGTCTGATCTACGATCGTTATGAATAAAGACTGGTAGGTTCTTAGCCTTCGTCACACATTTTCTTACGCTTGGTCCTTATTCAAATCCAAGGCTCCTAACAGTTCTGCCCATTGTCTCCGTCTATTCTTTCCACTACAAATTCCTCCAAGTGACTCTCTCCTGCCAAGGGATGCAAATATTCCATTCTTCACAATTCTCTGCATTTTCCTTCCTTAGAATAAAGACGGGGCAATCGCTCCCTCCCGGGGTGCGGGGCCAAAGGTGGAAGCCACGCCTCGGGTGACTTCCCAGAAAGCAGCTTTGTTGAGTCTGAGCCACTGCCAGGCAACCTCCCCCCACCCCCACCCCCATCCACTGCCAAAACATCCTGGTCCAAAGAGGGGTGCTCAGCTCCCCGGGCCCGCCCCAGCCTATCAGCATCCAGGAGCGATTCTTTGCTTGGGTGCTTCTTCATGGTGATCCTGACTGGCAGCTCCGAGGATTAAACTCAGGGCCTTTATGCACAGTGGCCCCCTGGAGTGTTGAACTCCAAACCCTCTATTTTCTTCCCCTGCGTCTACCTTGCAACTCACAAAGCCCTAGTTATAGCCCCTGCGGTACCCAGGCTTTCTCACTCCGGGTTAGCAAAAGAAACCAAAACCAAAACACCAGACCCTACAACAGGGCGATGGAGATGGTAATGATGGGGGGCCTGGAGCCTGGTGGGCAGAGTCCGAGGCCTTTCAGAACCACGACTTTGCTTCTTTATCATTAAGACTTTGCGTTCTCATCAGCACAGTCTTGCTTACAATGGCACAAATGATCACGTAGCTGAATGAAAATGGGGGGGGTACCCATTAAAAAAAAAAGGACCTCAAAACTAGTGAATGAAAATCAAGACCAGCATCTTCTTAATCAAGCAGAGCTTCCTGCTTAATGACTGCACTAAAAAAAAAAAAAAAAAAAAAAAAAGGCCATCTGGCCTCTTGGCTACTGGAGGGTTTTTCTCTTCCTGGTTGGCTTGAGCAGCACATTATAATTCCACTTATAATTTTTTTTTTTTTTTTGACTACAACGCCACTTCCTTCTACGCCCTGCTTTAAGCAACAAAGAAGAAAGCATTGTTCCATTTCTAGGAAAATACTTCTCACTTCTAAGTGGCAGGTGTGAAAGGGGCAACGTATACTTGGAGAGAGGAAGACGGAGGTCAAATCTTAGTGAAAGCATCACTACCCGTATTTCTTTAACCATCAACTGACTTCTATTTCTGTCTCTCTCTATGTACAGATGCATGGACATGGATCAATGCAGATGGGTACATAGTAATAATTGAAACTCAAAACCAAAAAGCCACCACCACCGCCCTTAGTACTTTCCAAGAAATAAGTCAGAAAACACAAGTCGCTCCTGTGTGGGAACTAAGACTACTTAAAAGTATAGTCAAACTTCAATCAATGGAAAGTCTCTGGAAATAGAAGAGTTCTGGTTAATTTAATTTTCTGGTTAACTGAACCCCAAATAGAAACCTTTTTTCAAAAAAATCCTCGTTGAAACATTCCTAAAATGCTTGAGTCCACTTAACGTGCATGACTACAAACCATATCCTGGAGCTCATTTAAAGGCCCTCAGGTAATTCCAAATTGTATTGCTCCTTGAGATCCTCATTGTTATAAAGACTTTTTTTTTGCCTTTAATGATGGAGGAGATTGAAGACATTGAGGTGAATGTGTATTTGTATCCATGACAATCAATTTTCACATTAATCCCAAAGACCACCTTTTGTTTCCTGGACTCTCTTGGAGCAGGATTATGTAGAAAACAGTGGTTAATCGAGAGGTTTAAGTCTCAGGATAAAATGCAGGTGCGTTGAGGTTTTTGGCTTGGTTTCGTGCTAAAGGAAACTGACAAGAAGTCCTCTTTCCCTACCTGCTGTTCAGTAAGTGTAAAAAATAACAACCCAAACTAAAGACCATGTAAATAAATGCCTTCGATGTATATACTGAAACCCCCTGAGAAGGCACCAGGATTTAGGTTTCATCATGGAACATAACGGGCGGCTCAAAGCTGGTCCCAAAGGGCCTTCCCCAACGTGATCACAACCAGTGCAGGCCTCGCGGGGGCTCCAGTGTCCAGATGCTCACGGAACTTGACAGCATGCCAGCTTGAGCTACAAATAATAACACCATATTGAACCAAACCACTGCCCAAGAGAAAGAGACCTCCGGCCTTTACAACAGGCTAACTGCCCTTGGGTGAAACTTATCATAGAAGGAATTCCTCCCTTGGGTAGCAGACTGGAAAACGTCACCTAAGATCATTTCCAATTGCAAATGCCTTACACTCTGTGTGGGAAGGTAAGACCGGGGCTCCCCCTCCCCTCTTCCTCTCTCTCCCCCTCCCTCCATACATATGCATTACCTTTTTTGGGGGGGGGGGCGTTACCATCCCCTCAGCCCCACAGCAGCACTAAGCAAAATCTCTAATATACTGACATCCTACACTTTGCCAAGAACTCCCTTAGCTACCGGGCGGGCACACAGAAGGCTTCTTATAAAGGTTTCCACCAAGGACTGAATGAAGCTAAAGGAGTCCTCCGCCTCTCCCTTATGGACCTACAAATCCTCTCCTTCGAGGTACCTCAACGATGCCAAAATTTGGCAGGAGTGTTGGTGTTTCTGGTCAATGACCATTTGGAAAATGGTACCGCTAGTTACACCCTAAAAATAGGACTTTCTCATAAAGCACAGATATACCCAGTTATGTGTTAATTTTACCCACTAAGGTGTCTTTGGCACCCATGTGTGCGAGTACACGTTCAGGATTTGTGTATTGAGTACATATACTTTAGAGCTCAATCTAAACCCATCATCAATGGGTTTTCTTCTTGCTCACTTTGCCTTTCTAGCTACACAGTCTTCTCTTAGTATCTTTTCGTCTTGCCCTGAAGAAGGATGATAATGTAACCGAAGAGGGCCCTGGGGGTTCAGGGCTCAAAAGCCTTTCTTTGTCTTTCATTTCTTGTTTTTAGGAAATGGACCTCCTTCAGCCTCCAGGGCCTTCCCTGAGTTCCAAGCGACAGGTTCAGATGGTTGCTGATCTGGGAGGGGGAGGGGAGGAACCATCAAGCAACAATAGTTCAGCCTTGGGGCAGGATCCTGGTTCCTCTCAAGGGATACACATAACAACATCTTATACACCGAAGGGAAAAGTTATATTCCTTATGCTTCTTTTAGAAATGAATTTTGAGAAGCTTGGAGCCCTTCCTTGTGCTTCTCCCTCATTGGATGGCATCCTAAACCCAATCACCTATAAGCTAAAGATGAGGCACCCTGAGCACAATTGCCTGTGCGATAAAGACGATTAGCACCTGATGTTTTTCAAGAATTTTCCTAGTTTGTCCTAATCTCCGATCAATATGCCCCTTTCACAAGTACTGTTATTCTAGGCAATAAGCCAGAAGACCCCCACCAAGATCACAGTGAGATCTCCTGACGCCAGCTTAGACGACAAAGATTCTCCCAAAGAACGAAGAATGCATGTTTGTCGCAATTCTGATTCTTATCTGAAACCCTGTTTTTCTCCTTTCATTTTTTATTTATTTATTTTTTTGTCTTTTTGCCTTTTCTAGGGCCGCTCCCATGGCATATGGAGGTTCCCAGGCTAGGGTCCAATCAGAGCTGTAGCCACTGGCCTACGCCAGAGCCACAGCAATGTGGGATCCGAGCCGCGTCTGCAACCTACACCACAGCTCACGGCAACGCCGGATCCTTCACCCGCTGAGCAAGGCCAGGGATCGAACCCGCAACCTCATGGTTCCTAGTCGGATTCGTTAACCACTGAGCCACAACGGGAACTCCTGTTTTTCTCCTTTTAGACTCTAAAACTCCCTGCAATTCTTCCCAAAGGAGGGCACAGTCTTTAAGGCATGAACCTGCTGGGGCCTCCTTTGCCTGGCAAAGCAACAGAAGCTCTTTTTTTCCTCCTTCACCCAAAACTCTGGTTCCAAGTTTCAGTTTGTCACCGGTGGACAGAGGCAACGTTTCGGCAACGATACAACATCCAAAACATAGGCACTTTTTCTCTAAGGGCCCTCGAGGGATACTAGAGATCTAACACCTTGGAGAGTTTTGCAGAGCCTTTCTATTTAGGGATGCCCCCAAACCAGAGTAAGGGGCCTGAGGGCAATTCAGCTCCAACATCCATCACCACAGCGATTCCCCTTGTCCTCAGGTCAAGGATCCGGACGAGTAGTCCCATCCCATTTAGAATCACCAATCACCCTTCCGTCTCATTTGCAGAAGCAGCATCAGGAAGCACTGTAAATTGTTACCAGCTCACCCTATGGGAAGTTGCTCTTCCATGAAATACTTAAACGGCTTCCTTAGAAAAGGGCCAAAAGGGCTCATGAATTGTATCCGTGAACTAGTCTGCCCTGAGAGGTGGCGTGCTGCTAACTGATTCTTCACTGCACTCGGCGAAGAGTATCTGCAAAAGCAACTGTTGACGTCGTGGAAATATTTCAAGACACCCAGAGCGGGCGTTTGGTAACCACCCCCAATTTGTCGGGGGCTTTAGAGCAACTGTCTCTAATTCATACCAGGTCCCTAAAGAGTAGGGAACATTCTCCCCATTCTGCCCATGAGGAAACTGAGGCTCAGAGTTAAGGCTTCTTACCCCCGGGGGGCCACACAGATGGCACATGGCCAGGCGAGTGTGGAATCTGGGTTTTCTGACTCTTAAAAGATGCCTTTCCGCGTGCTGCTAGGTCTGCAAGGAATTGCAAGTTCCTGGTGTATAAAAGAAAACGGGGATGCTGCAAAGTCAGGGAGTGCTTCAACCACCTCTAAACTTTAACGAAAGATGACTAATAGCTGAGTAATAGTTGGGCACTGGTCATGTGTCTTCACCAGGAGGAGATATTCAGGAATCTCACAAGCCAAGCACTCCCCGCACTCCCTTTAGAAGGACTGACATCTGGATCGTATTGGCAAGTGGGTGCTTTAAACACGAGAGAAAATTAGGAGAAAAACCTAACCCTGAATTACTTCCACGAGTTCACTCACCAGTCCCTCCGCAAGCCGTCTTTCTTTCAAAATATGTATATAACCAGCCTGTCATCCAGCCTTTCTGCTCAGTGAACAATGGCTGTGACCTCCCGGTTAGTAGGTTCACAGCAGAAATGCATCAGTTATAATGACTGTTTACGAAAACAAACGTAAATATTTAAAAACACACAACTGCTCTAAGCACATGTGATTTCCATTGCATTTTATGAAACACTAAAAATCCACTTGTCCACCCCATTAATTATAACCTGCTCTCAGCCCTGACCTGTACATAATTCCCTCTGACATAAATTGGAACAAGGTGCTCCGAATGGAAGCAGCCTCCACCCCAACTGGGCTACAAAATGTCAAATTCCCAAACCTCTCACAAGTGTAACCTGACGTTTGTCTAAGATTAGAGGCAGTTTATGAATTTAAAAAGAGGGCTTAAAGACTCACCACAGTTAAATCCTATAGAAACTCTTGCCATATCCAAAGTAAACAGGACTAGAGGGGGCCCTGGGGAGACCAAGATCTCGCGAGAAGAAACACTCTCTAGTAGGTGGTATTTCTGTGCCGAAAATAATGTCCATGAGTTCAAGCAGAATTAAGAAGAATGCAACAATACACTTCGAGGCAGGAGGCCCTCTTGAGACCTAAAGGAGTCATGAATGGGCCAGGCAAAAAATTCCTCTTTCTGCCACACGTGAATGATTGCATTCACACTGCCCATTCATCCTAAATGTTGAAGGCAAAAAAGGAAAAAAAAAAAAAAAGGAGAATGGTTACCTCTTTGAATAGTACGTTTCTGGACATAAATGCAATATGGATTCATGTATAAAATTGCCCCAAAGCAAAATGCCTGGAGGAGAACTTAACCAGAAGAAGCAGCCTTTGGCAGGTCAATGTGCCCAGCCACTTTTCGACACAACGTATCCACCAAAATGGAATCACACTTGACCTTTTGTTTTCCAAGTTGTTACAGTACATGTAATACACTTGGTGATTTTTCTTGTTCGGAGACTCTTCCGACTCCTCCGGATTAAGTACCTTTTCGTGCAACTGAAGTATGACTGCCACTTGCCAAATCAAACAGACCCTGTAAGCTGCAGATTTACTAAATATGAGAACGGGAGCCGTTTCTCTTTTCTCATTGCAACATGCATTGTCAGTGAGGGAGAAACTGCCCCCAGAGAAAGAGAATTAGTTCTTTGCAGCCAAAAAAATCTTACTCTTCTTATGGACAAGGCACAGGTATATGTAAATACACACACACACACACACACACACAATATATGGTTATAGTATTACAATTTCATGGAGAGTGAAAATAGGGGGAAAAAATGTGTGAAAAGGCTCCATAAGGGATGGATAATGAAAAGAGGTTGCAAAACGCTGTGCTATATATAGCATCAGCCTTGTACACGGGGGCCCTTACATTGCTGGAATTCTAAAAGATGAATTTTTCCATTTTAATTATTTATTTATTTTTATTATTATTATTACTACTACTATTTGCCCTACCCATGGCATGTCTAAGTACCCAGGCCAGGGATCGAACTTGTGCCCCGGCAGTGACACCGGATCCTTAACCCACTGAGCCGCCAGGGAACGCTGCATTTTCCCATTTTAACGGTCTTATCTTTGAATGAATTTTAGCTCATTTCTGAGTTGGAGAAACGGAGGTCCCAAGAAGCAGATCTTGAGAGTGGTATGGTGAGGTGCCCAGGGTCAGGCCATGTTACATGGGCCATGCTCTGACCAAAGCCTCAGTGTGGTCTGGGTTAGGAGGCACAGGCTGGGGAGACAGATGAAGAGATCCCCTCTGGAAGGCTGAGGACAGGGCGAGTCTGCATTTCACCATGAACAAGCTCTTGCTCTGTGCTTCCCTCTTGTGCTGTCTGGGCCTCCAGCACATCGCTTCCCAACAACCTTAAGATGCCCCCAAGCGATGGGCCCTCTGCCCTTGACACCCACACCCACGAAGGGGGTCACAGCGAGAACACCCAGAGATACAGATTTCCTTGCAGGAAGAAGCAAGGGTCAGGAAGATGGAAAAGCCACCGAGCGTCTCATCTGCCCTTGAACCTTGGGAGAGGGTGGACCAACTGTCCACAAAGCTGCTATTATCAGAGGCCACACAGCTCTCAAAAGAGCAAAGCTGAAAATGTGCATCACTTCTGGTGGGAGGCAGAATGCCTACAATGGTGGCCCAAAGATGTCTGCCTGAATCCCTGCAGCCTACAACGTAAGCTACTGTTCCCCTGACTGTGCTGTGTTAGAAAGCATAGTTGACGAAGGAAACGATCCAGACGGGCCTAACCTGACCACAGAGCTTTTCCCAGCTGATGGCCGAAGAGGAACTGAGAGAGACGCAATGTGCGCAAAAGACTCAAGGTGCCCCTGCTGCTTTGAGGATGAATGGCCACTAAGAAGGAACACAGACGGCCCCTTGGAAGAAAGAGTGGAGCCCAGCTGACAGCTATAGAGAAATGCGGGAGTTCAGCTCTGCAGCTGCAAGAATATGAACTCCACCCACAACCAGAGTGAACCTGGCAGCAGATTCTTCGCCGGGACCTCCAGATGCGAGCCTAGCGTGGCCAACACCTTGATTTTAGCTTCATGAGAGCCTGAGCAGAGAACACAGCAGGCCACCCAGACGCGTGACCTCCAGAACCAGGAGCTGATAAATGGGTGTGATATTAACCCGGAAATTTGTGGTCATTTGTTACGCAGCCATAGCAAGCTAGTACACCTTCCCTTCTCTTCTCTATGATCATACCAGTGGGTGGCATCCTGGCAGCATCTGTCTCCTAGGTCAAAGACCCTCGCCCGTGACAATCAGTTCAAAGCAAGTTTCCAATCTTGGGCCTCCCGCTGGCCTTCTCAACCCTTTGAGACTCTACAATCCATCCTGCCAGTCAAGTCCCAGCTCCTGACCCCTGCTCTGATGGGGACTTTTCATCACCTTCCACTTACTCATCAAAGGGCAAGCGCTCGGGGGTCACCTGCCTTCCTCCCTCCACCACCTGGTTTACTGGGTGCTAAGCATCTTCTCCTGCTCATGCGTCCATCTGCTATATTTCATTCAAATTGTCTTCTACCTATTTAGAACTTTCTTCCTGTATTTAGGATGTTTCATCCACCTCCTATGTCCCCAGTGACTTCACGTTCCTATGTGCTCAAGGGATTATGTAAGAAGCTAAGCGCACATCTGAATATTCTTCCGTGGTTTCATTTTCCGAAATTTTCTGCAGGGTGACCAGAAGCAGTGAGTGTTAAGTCCTATGACTTAATCCCCACAAAGAGAAGGAAGGGGATTAAGCAACAGACACGGCTGAACTTGAAGTTTTCCCAGCACAGGCATCCCTCAGGATCCAAGGGGGATTCGTTCCAGGGTGTTGGCAGATAGCAAAATCCACAGAGGCTCAAGGGCCTTATAGAAAATGGCCAATTTTTTTGGCATATCACCTACTGTACAATCTCCAATATACTTGAAATCATCGCTAGGTTACTTATATGACGTAATACAACGTACATCTATGTAAAGAGATGCAAATATGGAAATGCTACATAAACAGCTGCCTTGATGGCAAACTCAAGGTTGGCTTTTCAGAACTTCCTGGAATTTTCTCCTTCAATTTTTTCATTTTTCTGTTATGGCTACACCTATGGCATATGGAAGTTCCCAGGCTAGGGACTGAATCAGGGCCGCAGCTGGGGCAATGCCAGATCCTTTAACCCACGGCACCAGGCCAGAGATCAAAACCTGCACCTCTGCAGCAACCTGAGCCACTACAGTCAGATTCTTAACCCTCTGCGCCACAGCAGGAACTACCGGAATTTCCTTTTTTTTTTTTTTTTGTCTTTTGTCTTTTGTCTTTTGTTGTTGTTGCTATTTCTTGGGCCGCTCCCACGGCATATGGAGGTTCCCAGGCTAGGGGTTGAATCGGAGCTGTAGCTGCCGGCCTACACCAGAGCCACAGCAATGCGGGATCTGAGTCGCATCTGCAACCTACACCACAGCTCACGGCAACGCCGGATCGTTAACCCACTGAGCAAGGGCAGGGACCGAACCCGCAACCTCATGGTTCCTAGTCGGATTCGTTAACCACTGCGCCACGACGGAACTCCTTTTTTTTTTTTTTTTTTGGAATTTCCTTTTTTTCTGAATATTTTCAGCGCAGTTGAAAGGTGGGTTAAACCCACAGAGGACGGACAAGCATTTGCTGTTAGTATTTTATCACCTCTTGCACCTGCGGCATGTTTTCAATCTTCCTAGGCCTCCTCTTCCTCATTTGGAAAAAAGTCATACTAGTATGTAACGCATAAAGCCTCAGGGACAAATAAAAACAGTGCAGGCTCATCGAACAGAAACCGGATTGGGCAAACAGCTAATTATCACCGTGAGAGGAACTCAGGTCATCGCTGGCATAAAATACTTTCAACTGAGAGAACCAAGGAGGGTTATTTAGGGGTTGCAGGGAGTGAGCCAGACCACCTCCAAATCTACCTGTTCTTTGACTTGGGCTCAAAGTGGAACATAAACTCCAAAACCGGGATATAAAATGGCCAGTGGGAGTTCCCTAGGGGCTCTGCAGGTTAAGGACCTGGCGTTGTCCCTGCTGTGGCGTGGGTTGCATCCCTGGCCCTTGAACTTCCACCTGCCACGAGCTCGGCCAAAACAGTAACATTAAAAATAAAGAGGGAGTTCCCGTCGTGGCGCAGTGGTTAACGAATCCGACTAGGAACCATGAGGTTGCGGGTTCGGTCCCTGCCCTTGCTCAGTGGGTTAACGATCCGGCGTTGCCGTGAGCTGTGGTGTAGGTTGCAGACGCGGCTCGGATCCCTTGTTGCTGTGGCTCTGGCGTAGGCCAGAGGCTACAGCTCCGATTGGACCCCTAGCCTGGGAACCTCCATATGCCGCGGGAGCGGCTCTAGAAATGGCAAAAAGACAAAAAAAAAAAAAAAAAGACAAAAAAAAAAAAAAAAAGAAAATGGCCAAAATATGTCAGGCTGTTTCCTTCCTTTTGCATTTCCAGCTCATTACCCAGGATGTATTTCCAGGCTATTTCCAAGGGGCCACATTTTGTAGGACCCATCTAACACCAACTGCTCCTTCATGGCTTAGAACTCTGGGGGCTTTTACTGCCAAGTCGAAGGACACTTCCTGAAGGGCTATTCTTTCTGTAAATTACCCGTTATTGAAATAACAATGGATGCACTCCTGAGTCAAATTAAAGATCATCTTTCCGGAAGTGTATCAAAGGCAGATAAAGTATAAAGAAGCACTGTCGATGGTTTAAAAATGTGAACTTAAGGAATAACTTTGCTGTTAAACTTTGGCAGCCAGGGGCTGCACTGCACTGAAAAATTCCCAGAACTTGAACTCATGGCCTTGGTGGACTTCTTGATGGCCTGTGTTCAGGATAACCACAGCTGCAGTGACTTAAAAAAAAAAAATCTCAAAACCAGAGGAGCCTAGTGGCCTAGTGGGTTAAGGACCTGGCGTTGCCACTGCTGTGGCTCAGGTGTGATCCCTAGCCCAGGAACTTGTGTATGCCACAGGTGCAGCCCCCCACAAAATAATCTCAAAACCACACAAGGTAGCATTATTACAGTCTCAACACACTTCAGAAAAGGTCCTATTAGCTGATGCTTCATAATTTGCTAAAAAAGTTGGCAGGAGCAGTTTTAGTCTCTCAATAGATTGGCCTTCAACTTTGTGGCATCATTTGTTGCTTTAAGTGTACACAGACTTACGGAATTTGACATGCTTGACAGCGACCTGTGATTGATTAGTCAGGAGTACTTCTCTAAGCCATTATCTGCAAAATGCGGCCTGAGGCCAAATCTAACCCTCTGCTTGTTTGTTCGTGACCTACAAGCTACAAAGAGTCTTTACAGTTTTAAATGGTTTCATTGTTTTTATTGTTAGATGTGGCATACATACACCATGGAATACTACTCAGCCATAAAAAGGAACGACATAATGCCATTTGCAGCAACATGGATGGAACGAGAGACAGTCATACTGAGTGAAGTAAGTCAGAAAGAGAAAGACACATACCATATGATAGCACTTATATCTGGTATCTGACAAACAGCACAAATGAATCTTTCTACAGAAAAGAAAATCATGGTTTCATTTTTTTTAAATTTTATTAAAGTTGCTTTACAATGTACCTTCAATCTCTGCTGTACTCAAAGTGACCCAGTCTCATATATATAATAGATACATATATATTGTTTTTTTCATACTATCTTCCGTCGTGGTCTATCCCAAGGGATGGGATAGAGTTCCCTGTGCTATACAGTGGCACCTCACTGCTCATCCATTCTCAATGTCATAGTTGCCTTCCACCAACCCCAGACTCCCCTGTCCATCCCACTCCCACCCCGCTAGGCTACATGGTTTAAAAAAAAAAAAATCAAAAGAATAGTATTGTGTGGCCCATAAAAATGGCACAAAACTCAAATTTCAGAGTCCACAAAATAAAGCTTTTTTGAACAAAATTGCCTCCAATTGTTTAGTGATTATTTATGGCTCAGTTGAGGAGTTCTGACAGAGACTGCATGGCCTGCAAGGCCCACAATATCTACTATCCGGCTTTTATGAACAAGTTGGCTGACCCCTGGCCTAGATTTATGTGGTATGAGAACAATACAAACCACGCAAAACTTTGGCCCCTAGGAGTCTGGAGTTGTCCAGAGATCCTGGCAGTCTCACAACCTAACTCCGGGCACTGCTGCCCTTGTTACCTTTTACACACACACACACACACACACACACACACACACACCCCTCATTTGAGGGGAATGAGAAGGAAATAGCCAATAGCACAGTCCCTCTCCATCTTGTGGGACTATTCGGCTTGTACCCTTTAGAGATTTAACAGGAGTATTTTAATCTTGGGAGGAAATCTACCAATGAGCAAATGTTTCCTGACTTTTTTTTCTTTTTTTTCTTTTTTGGCCTCACCTGCAACATATGGAATTTCCAGGGCCAGGGATCAAATCTGAGCAGCAGCTTCGACCTACGCCACAGCTGTAGAAGCACCAGATCCTTAGCCCACTGCCCTAGGCTGGGGATCAGACTGGCGCCACCAGAGACAAGCTGGATCGTGAACCCACTGTGCCACAGCGGGAACTCCAGTTCCTGACCTTTTCACCATTAAACCTCCATCCTTTTGTTTTGTTTGTTTTTTGTCTTTTTAGGCTTGCACCCGTGGCATATGGAGGTTCCCAGGCTAGGGGTCAGAAAGGAGCTGCAGCTGCCGGCCTGCACCACAGCCTCAGCAACACTGGATCTGAGCCATGTCTGCCACCTACACCGAAGCTCACGGCAACGCCAGATCCTTAACCCACTGAGCGAGGCCAGGGATCGCACCCATATCCTCATGGATACTAGTCAGGGTCTTAACCCGCTGAGCCACGAAGGGAACTCCTAGACAAGGAGAATTGAACATAATGGGCTTAAGGTCACTGGGTATTAGAAGCTGATTGATACCTCCTTCCTCCAATCAGGGACGTTCTGCCCAAGGACAGATCATTTAACTGTTGGACACGGGTACTTATGAGCATTGCTTGGTCCCAAACGACACAGTCCACATCAAACACATACGGGCTCCTTTAACCTGGAAAAACGCCCCCAGAAGCTCCTGGCAGCTTTGCCTTTGAAGCAAACGGAGTAAATGCATGTGTCCTGGGCTGTGCAGAGGGGCCAAACGTGGGTAAAAGCAATCAGGAGAGACGCAGATTTCACCAAAGGACAAACTCGATGCCTGCAGGCGATGTCCCAAACGGAAATGGGTCAGGGCAGAATCCTCTGCCAGGTTAGCATTCCTGGGGCCCTTAGAAACAGGATGCGGGTGACATCAGAGGAATGCAAATAGGACAAGGTTCGAAGAGATGGACCAGACCTTTAACTGGAAGTGAAGTGACGTAGCTTCTGTGGCAAAGGTGATAACCAGGAACCCATTCACAGAGGTGTTTTCTTTTCTCTTTTTTTTTCCTTTTTTTTTTTTGTTTTGTTTTGTTTTTTAATAGCCGCACCTATGGCATATGGAGGTTCCCCAGTTAGGGATGGCATTGGAGCGGCAGCTGCGGGCCTACACCACAGCCACAGCCACCCAGGATCCCAGCTGCATCTGCAACCTACTCCGCAGCTTGTGGCAACCTGGGATCTTTAACCCACTGAGCAAGGCCAGGGATCAAACACGCATCCTCACAGAGACAACATCGGGTCCTTATGCACCCACTGAACCACAACGGGAGCTCCCAAGAGTTTTAGTTTAAAGCTGCCACGATGGTTTAACACCAGAGAGTGGTGTTTTTGAAAGTGCTAAGGATGAGGTCTCCGTGTCAGTGGTGATATCATTTTTAGATGATACATGCAGCAATTTAGCAAATGAACAGGAAAGCGTTTAGTTAGTTAACATTTAGAGGGAAGTATTAAAGATGTTTCACCTGTCCAGGTAGTTCGTATATTTTTTTTTTTAAAGAAAAGGTATTTGGGCAAAAGCCCAAAGTAGTTTTGGGGAACTAAAAAGCAAAACATATTTATATGAAAAAAAGTGACTGATAAATGCTTCTTTACTCTTTAGAGATTCTGAAAATGATCATCAGACAAGCGCTCCACGAGAAAACTTGAAACGTAAAAACACAAGGCAGTATGTATTTTTCACAAGAAAACGATGAACCAGAGAGGAATCTACCTTAGCATGAAATATGAAGAACACAAGAATTTAAAATACTCCATTGCCTTAGACTGGAACTAATCAGAAGTACTTTTCATTTCTTGATACTACAGTTTCTACCCTTGGTTCAAAATTAAAATTCTCAAAACTATGGCATGGTTTAAAATACTTTTAGAAGACTTTGGTATCAGGTAAAAAAAAAAAATGAATTGCTTCTGCTGTGTATCTTTTAAGATGGACATTTTTTCCTTATATTAAATATGGCTTTCTTACCATGTTACAACTTGAGAGGATCCCAAGAGATTTAGGCCCAGCCAGAGCATCTGAAAAGCCCCACAGCTCCAACAAGGATGTTCCTTTATATGGAAATGACATTTTATCCCAAATAACCAATGTTACATTTTTAAAAAAAATCACTTTCCATTAGTTACTTCGGTAATCCTTACATTCAACAGATAGCGAAGTAAGCTTTGAGCTGGGCATTGGGGAACAACACTCCACACTACAGGTTTCAAGGACTCGATTCAAAGAGGTGTTTAAAAGAATTGCCAGGAGTTCCCGTCGTGGCGCAGTGGTTAACGAATCGGACTAGGAACCATGAGGTGCCGGGTTCGATCCCTGGCCTTGCTCAGTGGGTGAAGGATCTGGCACTGCCGTGAGCTGTGGTGTAGGTTGCAGATGCGGCTCCGATCCCGCGTGGCCGTGGCTGGGGTGTAGGCCGGTGGCTACAGCTCTGATTGGACCCCTAGCCTGGGAACCTCCATATGCCGCGGAAGTGGCCCAAAGAAATAGCAAAAAGACAAAAAAAAAAATAAAAAATAAAAAAATAAAATAAAATAAAATAAAAAAGAATTGCCAAGAAATGGAAGCCTTTTTTCCTTTACTGACACATTTATGGCTGTGAGTGAATGTTCGGCTGCTGTTATTAGCTTAGCAAATCCATCACAATTTGTAAGAAGATATTGTAACGCTGAAGGGTCACCTGACATATTCCTTGTATATAAAGGAATAAAGGAAGGCAAATAGGAGCACAACTGGGGACCAAAGTCGCATTACTCGGTTTATTTCCTGACACTGTACCTTTAAAATAGGGCTTGTCTGGTGATACTGGAAATGAGAGGTTTGTTATTTCGGATTCGGCAACCCTGGGCTGTGACTCCGAAGATAAAGGCACCCCTTGCCCTGCTCATGAAGACACTGGAAGTGTGCAAGAAATGACCATAATACAGATATTAAATCAAGTTACATAAAGGGTGCCTGAGGTTATAACGTTATAACTTCACAGAGACGTCCTGAAAAAATATTCCATAAAGAAAAACGATATTCCTTCCTACAAGAAGGGCAATTTTAGCCTCCGAAGTAATTTATATTCTCACTTGAGACGTAAAAATTCCTCTACATAATCCTGTAAACAAAGGAAGATCATTTTCCTTGGCTCATACGGATATAATATTTCTTCCTCCAAAGCCTTTGCTCAACATCTACAAAGCCCTTCGGGCGCTTTCTCAAGAGGCAAGCATTTTCCAGTATTTTTGAGTATTATTTGTCATACTATGAAACGGAGACATTGACAAACGTAGTCTATTATTTGCAGAGTCAATCTGTTTTCCAGGGTTTTTTTTTTTTTTTTTTTTTTTACTTGGTAACTGGTCTTATTAAAACTCATACACTTCCCCAAGGGCCTCTGCTGTATGTAAGTGTCACTTGAGTTTCATCTGCTGGGAACACACGTACACAGAAAAGAACAAGGACACTTCAGGACGCACCTTCATCCAGACATAGCAAGTACCTCCAGGCAGTTTATAAATCTCTAGTCCTGAGAAAGAAGGCTCCAGCATTCCGGAGGGATGTGTATTACAGCACGGCTCCCTGGCATCATTGACAGGCACGTCCATAATAGCTGTGCATTAATGGTAACTATTGCCCAAATCCTTGGGCACACGATAACCCCTCCATTCTTACTAATAAAATGAGGGAAGGCTGAAAAATAAAGTGGAAGTTCAATTGTACAGCGGACATCAGAATATTTCATTCCACCCGAGGTTCGCTTTCTTGTCTCAGGCACTGCATAATTTATATGTATGTATGAGATCTATATTTTAATTCTAGTACTCAGAAGAACCTCCTCTGAACAGTATTTCAAAGAAGAATGATTTTTGCTGGCTTCTCATTCTAAAATGGAGAAATAGAGTGGTCATATATTAACATCTAACGACTATAAAATATACTTTGACCCTGTAAATATAATTTAAAGGAAAAAAATGCATCATAAATAAAGTGTTTTTACCATAGAATTTCCACGTTAAAAATTAAGGGCATTTTCGCTTGCGTGTTTTAAAGTGCTTTAAAAACTTCAAAACCTCGACCATGAGAGAGGCTTAAGAGAACCAAGTCAAAGGAAGATCTAGGATTGTACCAATTTCTCTGTAACATTTTCTTTGCACATCCAGATACGACTTATTTCATCAAGATATTTTCTCATCTATTAAATTTGCTGCCTGTGAATATAATCGTGCTCTCCAGGGCATGGGCTAAAACATCAATACAAAGTAAATTTTCTGTGTTCAGTTTGGATTTGAACATATCAAGTATAAGCTGTTTGAGGAACAAGGGCTGTTATCTTTCTCCATGAACCACTCATCTTCAGCCACCATGTGGGAAAACCAGCGTCAAGAGATGAGTCGTTATCGGCAGAGCCCAGATGGGGAGCCGAGCCTGGGATCAGAGGCCATTCAGGTGTGAAGATAAAACCTGGGAGAGGAGTTCCTGTCGTGGCGCAGTGGCTAACGAATCCGACCAGGAACCATGAGGGTGCGGGTTCGATCCCTGGTCTTGCTCAGTGGGTTAAGGATCCGGCATTGCCGTGAGCTATGGTGTGGGTCGCAGATGCAGCTCAGATCCCACATTGCTGTGGCTCTGGTGTAGGCTGGTGGCTACAGCTCCGATTGGACCCCTAGCCTGGGAACCTCCATATGCCGCGGAAGCGGCCCAAGACATGGCAAAAAGACAAAAATAAATAAATAAATAAATAACTTGGAGATACTGAACACACCTACATGAGATTATACAGCACTTCTTCACCTTATAAAAACCACAACAAATGACATCTCACGCTACACCTACTGGAATGGCTAAAGGAAGAACAAGGTCCACAGCAAAAGCTGGGGAGGATGCAGAGAAACCGAATGACGGGTCCTTTGCTGGGGGGAATGTCCAATGGGTGGTTCAGCCACTCTGCGAAACTCTTTGGCAGTTTATTACATGCAAAACTTAACATGCACTTAGCACGTGAGCCAGCAAGAACGTTTCTGGGCTTTTCACCGAGAGAAATGGACATTTATGGGAACATAACATCTTGTACACAAATGCTCACAGCAGTTTAATTTGAATAGCCCCAAACTGGAAACAACCCAAACATCGTTCAACAGGGTGAATGGTTCAACTGTGATACATCCATACTCTAGAATACGACTCAGGAATGAAGAAGAGCCAAAGACTGATAGACAGAGCAATTTGAATGAACCTCAGAGAATTACACTGAGTGAAAGAAAAAAAAAAAAGCCAATTCTTTTTCTTTTTGGTGGTGGTGGGGGGGGACACAGGGAAGTTCCCAGGCCAGGGATCGAACCCATGCTACAGCAGTGAGTCACAGCTGCGACAATGCAGATCCCTTAGCCACTAGGCCACCAGGGAACTCCTAGCCAACCTTATATATGACTACTTGGATATAATAGTAGTGAAGTGTCAAAATCGCAGACAGAGACAACAGACGGCTGGTTGTCAGGGGTCAAAGATGGGAGACGGGGTGGGTGAAGAGGGCTTGAGGTCTCCTTGTACATTGTTTGGCCATTTCCTATGGGTCTAGAATTATTCTAAAACAGAACAAAATTTAAACCTTATTTCTCTACCAACGGAGCCCGGGGAAACAAGAGCATCCAAATGGCCACTGGCCACGTTGATTGGCCAGTGCTGCGGTCTTAGCGCTCAGTCGTGGCAATTCTAGGCATCGTGCCCTCTAAAATACACTCTTTTCCATTTCTACCTTTCATATTTAGTGTTCCACTTAGTATTGTATTTTTGCTTTAAGGACATAAATAAATACATAAATGTATTTCATATCAGAGAGAGTTTCAGATATAAGGTGTGTAACATGTCAAAGATTCCAACCATTGTCAAGAATAAAAGAGATGAAGAAGTGATGCTTTCTCGGATTGTGCCACGTGACAAAGAGTTTCCTTGACCAAACTTGAGTCAGGCTCCTCTGAGCCCCCTCTTCGCAAGGCCTCAACCTTGGCCTCTGTTCTTGCTGGGCCTGCACAGCCCAACCAACGTTAGCAAGAATCCTGCGCTAAGTCAGTTTAGAGGTAGGTATTTCCCTACCCTGGGTATCACATCACCCTGGCCTGCCTTCAGGAAGAATCCTGTGAAGTTGGCTTGGCAAGAATCCCACCACCGTTGATGTCTCCTCTTAGCTATTTTTGTTTTATTTTTTTGGCTGTGCCCACAGAACGCAGAAGTTCCCAGGCCAGGGATCACACCCGCCCCACAGCAGTGACGAGGCTGGATCCTCAAGCCACTGGGCCAACAGGGAACTCCTTCTCGTAGTTATTCTCCATCCACTGATTCTCCTCACTCTGCTCACTGGATAGAAACTCCCAGCTGTCTCTGCTGTCCTGAGATCCATCTCCCTCCCACATGGCTATGCCCATAGCCCTAAATGAAGTCTTGCTTGCTGTTTGAATACGTGCCAGAGTAATTTTTTGCTGAAACACATGAAAACGAATGATACTGACCAAGTTCATCAATGAGATTTGGGGTTATCTTCAATTATTAGGAGAATCTGTTCTACACAGGTCTATTTTTTTTTTTTTGCAACAAATTTGTTTTCTCACACTTTACAGGGCTATTTATATATATATACACACATACATGCACACACAGCTAGATTTTGCCTGAGGAGACGCCTTTAGAGCATTAAATCCATGTAATCAATTACTCCACTGTGCGTACATGTGTCCATAGATGGGTGCTTCTGTGTGGACGGGTCTGCATTCATTCGGAACCCAAACGAGTAGAAATGTCTATAAAACCAAAACTTCTCTAGGAGTTGCCATGGGGGCGCAGTGAAAACAAACCCGACTAGTATCCAGTGGGTTGGGGATCTGACATTGCCGTGAGCTGCAGTGTAGATCTGGTGTTGTTGTGGCTGTGGTGTAGGATGGCAGCTGTAGCTCCCACTCGAGCCCTAGCAACTTCTATAGGCTGCAAGTGCAGCCCAAAAAAGGCAAAAAAAAAAAAAAAAAAAAAAGGAGTTCCCTTCATGGCTCCGTGGTTAGGGAATCTGACTAGGAACCATGAGGTTGCAGGTTCGATCCCTGGCCTCGCTCAGTGGATTAAGGATCCAGCGTTGCCATGAGCTGTGGTGTTGGTCGCAGATGGGGCTCGGATCTCGCGTTGCTGTGGCTCTGGCATAAGCTTGGAGGCTACAGCTCCGATTAGACTCCTAGCCTGGGAACCTCCATATGCCGCGGGTGTGGCCCTAGAAAATCCAAAAAAAAAAAAAAAAAAAGACTTCTCTGAAACGTGTAGTTTGTTTCTGCCAAAAGTCGGCTAACATTTCTTAAATGCCTGATACACAACCAATACTCTAAGTGCTTTATATTTCATTTTTTACACATCACTCTTCATTTCCTTATTACTTGAACCCTATGAGTTTGTGGCAGCATTTCCATTTTATTTATTCATCTTTTGTCTTTTTGCCTTTTTCTAGAGCCGCACCCACAGCATATGGAGGTTCCCAGGCTAGGGGTCCACTCGGAGCTACAGTTGCTGGCCTACACCACAGCCACAGCAACGTGGGATCCGAGCCGAGTCTGCGACCTACACCACAGCTCATCGCAATGCCAGATCCCTAACCCAGGGATTGAACCCACAACCTCATGGTTCCTAGTCAGATTCATTAACCCCTGAGCCATGACGGGAACGCCAGCATTTCCATTTTATAGGTTGGGAGGCTTAAGAAATCAACCCAAGGTCACAGAGCTAGGACATGACACACTGAGGGCCTCACCAAAGCATCTCCGATACTGAGCTTCTACTGCCTGGAGTGATTCTTTTTATTCTATTTTATTTATTTGTTTTTAGCTGCACCCACGGCATGTGGAAGTTCCCAGGCCAGGGATCGAACTCGCAACACAGTGACAACCTCAGCCACTGCAGTGACCACACCCGACCCTTAGCTCACTGAGCCGTAAGAGAACTCCTGGAGTGATCCTCTTAACTGGACAATTTTATCACCGTCCAAATGTCAAACACCACTATACCAGAGCAGGCATTTTCTTTTTTTTCCTTTCTTCTTTTTTTTTAAAAATAGAGCCCTTTGTTCGAATGAAATCTTAACCCAACATCTTAGTCCAACATTTCAGCAGAGCAGAAAAGCAGAAGAAAACATCTGATACAACATTGTAAATTAACTATACATTAAACGGGAGCTCCCATTGTGGTGCAGCGGAAATGAATCCAACTAGGAATCATGAGGTTGCGGGTTCGATTCCTCAGCCTCGCTCAGTGGGTTAAGGATCCGGCGTTGCCGTGACCTCTGGTGTAGGTCACAGACATGGCTTGGATCTGGCATTGCTGTGGCTGTGGCGTAGGCCTGTGGCCACAGCTCCAATTTGACCTGCAGCCCGGGGACTTCCACATGCGGCAGGTGCGGCCCTAAAAAGCAACGACGACAACATCAAAAAATATGTTAATAAAACTTAAAAAAAAAAGAGAGAGAAAGAAAACATCGGAGCTCTTCTGCGGGAAAGGCAGGGAACTTGAGGACGGCTCTTGCTCTCGCCCGCAGCCTCTGCCTATGTCACAGCATCATGGCTCTCCTCTCGCCCTGAGATGCAAAGGTCAGGGTACTTTACTGGACCACTATAGGGAGAAGAGTCTCCACGGACGCCTCGTGTTTTGCACACCTTAGAAACAGTGACACTGTTCCAGATCACCTTTTCAAAGACTTCTTCCAGCTCACCACCTTGGGACGTAGAGAACGCGTCCCCCTCCAGAGCAAGGGGCAGGTGTGGCCTTACTATCAATGACCAGAGATTTCCGATCTCCCAGCTCAGGATCCGCACCTGCGAAGCAACGCCATCACCTGCACAACATCCACCTGGGCTGCCCTGTGCTGTCCGGGGGAGCTTCGGGGGCAAGGAAGACCCATGTGAACACGAAGCTCAGGCCACCTGCTGCGCCGTGAGGAGCACAGCCCTGTGTCTCTGACCCAGGAGTCTCATGTCTCCTGCCAACAGGCAAGAAACAGTAGCAGGCTAAGATGCTGGCATGCAAATAGGATAAAGTCTCAGACCCTTCGTGAGTCTTGATAACCAGGAGTCTACAACTTAGGTAACACACGCTACATAGTACCGACTCTGCCTCGGGGGCTATTCTAAGTGACAGACAAATAGTAACTCATTTCATCTTTTTTTCTTTCTTTTCTTTTTTTTTTTCCTTGCGTGTTAGGGTTGCACCGAGGCATAGGGGCATTTCCAGGCTAGGGGTCCAATTGGAGCTGGAGCTGCTGGCCTACCCCACAGCCACAGCAACGCCAGATCCGAGCCACATCTGAGACCTACACCACAGCTCACGGCAACACTGGATCCTTAACCCACTGAGGGAGGCTGGGAATTGAACCCGCATCCTTATGGATGCTAAATTCATTTCCACTGAGCCACCATGTGACCTCCAACTCATTTAACCTTCATGACAACCTTAGAGTATAAGTATTATGATCATTTTTTCCATTTTGTTTCCATTTTACAGAGGATGCAACTGCAATCACACATGACTGAGTAGTTGGATGATTTCCATAAAACAATAAGTACTTGCTGTGCATATTTACAAAGCACGAAATGATTTGCCTTATTTAAGAAGAAACATACATGGGAACCTCAGAGCAATGGAACTGTTCTGTTCTCGCTGGGCCTGAACAGAAAGCTCTCGTCTACCAAAAAAAAAAAAAAAAGGTGACACAGGACCCACTACAACATGCAGAAATATTAAAATCATTCTTATAAATGATGCATGCTGACATGTGATCATGCGAGAGGCGCAGTGGCTATTATTTCCTTAGAGACCTTCCAGGATCTTGAGTATTTCAAGTGGAAACTCTTATTTCCTTGGAAAACGGTCATGATTCCAACAAACTGAGTACCAACAACATAAGCATCCTCTCGAAATTAGACCTTTGGTGGCAAGTTTTCAACACTTTGGAGATTATCTTTGCTTTCTATCAGCCTCTTGATACTCACTGGCTGGAGAGTGCAAGAGGAAGCGAACAACAGGCTTAGAAATCTAGACTTTCCCATGAATGTTTGCTGTGAACCAGCTCCACTTCCATTCCTCGAAAATCTTTAAAATTAGCTACATCGCCACAGGAGTCCCCTTCGGATTATGTGGAACATTCTTAGGCACGGGCAGCAAGATATAGCTGAATGATTATAAATGCAGGGAGACTGAAAAATGAATGCCAAGGAGTTCCCGCTGTGGTACAATGGATCAGCAGCATCTCTGCAGCACCAAGGATGCAGGTTCCATCCCCAGCCTGGACAGTGGGTTAAAGGCTCTGGCACTGCCACAGCTGTGGCGTAGGTCACAACTGTGGCTCAGATCTGATCCTTGGTCCGGAAACTCCATGTGCCGCAGGATGGGCAAAAAAGAAATAAATTCAAACAAGAATGAATGTCAAGAATGATCTAAAATGGAAGATGTGCAGAGTTCCCATTGTGGAGCAGCAGAAATGAATCCGACTAGGAAGTGTGAGGTTGTGGGTTCGATCCCTGGCCTTGCTCCGTGGATTAAGGATCTGGCATTGCCATGAGCTGTGGTGTAGGTCGCAGACGTGGCTCGGATCCCGCATTGCTGTGGCTGTAGTGTAGGCCAGCAGCTACTGTTCTGATTCGACCCCTAGCCTGGGAACCTCCATATGCCGAGGGTGCGCCTCTCAAAAGACAAAAAGACCAAAAAAATATATATATATATATAATATAAACACATGTAATACAAATTTATAATACAAATAAATATACTATAAATACAAGTTTATAATACCGATTTGTATTCATAATACAAATACTACCTGTCCCACACAAACCCATGAATGCGCGGGGCTTTTCTACATACATTGTTTTAATGGCAAAAGACCGGACACCAGCCACGTGACCAGTAGGGGAAGGATCAGATAAATTATGGCATACACAGTTGCTGCATAATGCTTGCTATGCAGTTGTTTCAAAAAAAGGGACAGAGGGAAGCTCTCTGTTCACTGCTATGAAAATACCTCCAGGATATGTCATAAAGTGGGGGAAAAAACAGGCTGCAAAGAATGTATATGGAAGGCCACTATTTATGTAAGATGCGAGAAATCGATTTGTCTCTGCCTGTGATCATCAGAAAAAAAAAAGGCAGGGAATCTGCCCTCAACATCTAGAAATAAATATCACCATAGGAGCCGCAGAGCCACTTTGGGCAGCTCAAGAGTGACGGTGTTTGTATACCAATTAGGGATTCCAGAAATCTCAAGAAATTTCTCTTCAAGATGCTGCTATTCAAATTAGCCTAAGGCTCAGACGTGGGAGACAATCCTCTGCCTTGACTGTTTCAAGCAACTTTTGAAGCACCCCCCCCCCCCACGCCATCACAGTCAAGGGCGTGTGCCTCTGCCCATTACTTTCATGCCCGTTTCTTTAAATGATCCCCAGCTAATCAGCAAGTCACCTGGTTAAAACGCAGCTGGTTTGCTGGTGCTTTGAAGGGAACACTGCCTTCTTGGGTTTTCTGCATTCAGAGGATTTGCAGAGGCGCCAACAACAAAGGGAGTTAATTGGAAAACAAGAGCAAACGTCTATTTTTAAAGAGGAACCGCGGATGCAATATTCTTGTGGGCTTTTGCCTGATATGTTCGTTAATGAGGAATGCCAACGCATGTGCACCAAAAACCGTTCAAAGTCTTTTGGTGGCAAATTATACTTGTAAATTTGATGGAAGTGGATCACTGCAGGAACTCGCACTCTTTGAAGATGCGAATTCATAAATGTATGAACGAATTAAACGGTTCTTTCCCCAGTGATATGAAGTATTAAATGGCAGGGGGGGGGGGAAATGTGTTTGAAATCAACTGAGGAAATAATTCATTTTGAAAATTATTCAATAAAAATGTTAAATAGGAAAAATGTCGGGCCAGTTGTGACTGGATGATGAAGGCGGAAATATGCAACGGACCAACTGAAGGATGGGCTGGGAAGTGTCCCATCAAACTCCCTGTCTTATTTCACGTTTTTTAGTTCTTCAACTATGGCAGAGTCATCTATTCCATCCCCCCAAGACAAAGAAAGGAAGGCTATTCCTGATCCGCAGAAAACTGGCTGGCCTCGTAGTCTTCCAGAGGGCAGTGGCTCTGAATCAAGGGCCAATGCACATCTCTGAAGACTGCATCTTAGACTGTTTTGTGAATACGTAAAATCCTCTCTCTCTTTAGCCTGCAGAAGCCTCATTTCAAAAGGAAGATGCGAGTCCAGGCGGCTGAGCAGGGCTTCTCGGCGGTCGGAACAAAATACACCAAACCCATAAGATGCTGCTGAAATAAACAAGAATGTGAAATTGCTCATCCACAGGGATGATGTAACGAATCCTGACATAACTTCCAAGCAGAAAAGCAAAACTAGGTCAAAGCATGTTGGCCTAACATAATAAGCATTTTTGCTCCCAGAATTTTACCATGTAGGCTGTGTCTGCAGGCATTAATGTCTTCTGTTATCAATGTTCGGGGCTGTCATCAACTATTCACAAATCTTATCACTCTTGGTTAGTTAAACCAAAACAATGTAGTTTACATGGGAACTATTCAATTCTGACAGCTGAAATGTTAGAAAGGGGAAATGTTCAAAATATTCAGAGAGTGTTTCCTCCGGGCTACACAGCATTAAGCAATAAATATTCATTATTTAACAATCTCCTATCATGTTTTTCTCTACTCAGAAAGCCATGCCCCCCTCAATCAATGATTCGGACTTTCTTTCGCTCAGAGCCATACGAAAAGGACAGGCACATCAGTCTCTCTTTAGGAGCCCATTTAAACACGGACCAATGGAAAAAATGAGTCAGGAGTTCCCGCTGTGGTGCAATGGGATCAGGGGCATCTTGGGAGCACTGGGATGCAGGTTGAATCCCCGGCCCCGGCACAGTGGGTCAAGGATCCGGCATTGCACCAGCTGCTACATGGGCTGCCAACTGTGGCTCGAATCTGACCACTGGCCCGGGGACTCCATATGCCTCGGGGTACCAAAAAAAAGAAAACAAAAAAAAAAACCCAACCCCCAAAAGAGTCACTCACAGAAGAGGCAATTTTTCTACTCTGCTTTCCCCACGGGTTGACTCAAAGCCCTCCAGGTTTCTTTGGCCTTCTATTTGTTCCATGTCACTTTCCTGCACTATTTTCACAAGGCCCAGAAGAAAGGACTCATCTCACTCCTGAAACTTTGCTCTCTGTCGATATAATCCTGCCTTCCACACTTCTCCTCTTTTTCACATTCTTGCACTTACCGAAAATCAGAGCGAAGGATCTACAGACAAAGGAGCCCAATATCAAAGAGAAGGCTATTTGGATTTTTCAGCTGGCATGGTCCCCTCAAAGTGATAGTCTTTCCCAATTCTTGACGCATGACAAACCACCAACCTATCTGAAAATTGTGTTGGAATTTATTACACGTTCAGTGAGCATGTGACCCCCAAAACATCCCAATTATATCTTATGACAAGGTATGTATAGTACAGTCACAAGAGACTACGATGGAAAATCTCCAAGATCCAGGTTCTAAATGTCAACTTTGCCCCCTGATGGAAGGTAGAGCATCCATTCCTCTGTGCTAATATTTTACCCCACATGCGCTGAACCTTTAACCAGTATTCTGTTTTTTTTGTTTTGTTTTGTCTTTTTAGGGCCGCACCCGAGGCATATAGAGGCTCCCAGGCTAGGGGTCAAATTGGAGCTACAGCTGCCCACCTACACCAGAGCCACAGCAACGAGGGATCCGAGCCGCATCTGTGACCTACACCACAGCTCATGGCAGTGCCGGATCCTTAACCCACTGAGCAAGACCAGGGATCGAACCCGCCACCTCATGGTTTCTGGGTGGATTCGTTTCCGCTGCGCCACGACAGGAACTCCCATCTGAACTCTTTAAGCCCCAATGTCCTTCCTCTTCCACTGGGTACTTTCTCCTCCAACCTGTTTCCTTCTGTCTCTCGGACAAAAGAAAGCCCTTCTCCCTCCAGGAAAGTCCTCTTCTCGCCATGAGTGCTACCTCAGGCTGATGGGACCTAGAGCCTAGAGGGAGCAAGGGGGCACCTGGCTCAGCCAGACCACCTTGCCCATCACCTGGGTGCCAGGGGTCATCATCCCTCCAGCCCCCCCTCCAACTGTTCTGTTCATGGATTTTCCTTTACCCCGGAGTTCCTTTTGTGGTTCAGCGCTAATGAACCCGACTAGTATCCGTGAGGATTCAGGTTCAATCCCCGGCCCCGCTCAGTGGGTTAAGGATCCGGTGTTGCCGTGAGCTGTAGCTGTGGTGTAGGTTGCAGATGCGGCTCGGATCCCGCCTGGCTGTGGCTGTGGCTGTGGCTGTGGCTGTGACTCCAGTTTGATCCCTAGCCTGGGAACTTCCGTATGCGGCCCTAAAAAAAAATTTTCCTTAACCCCAAAGGTACAAGCCTCTCATACCTGAGTATTATCATGGGGAAGGGGGTGGCTGAGTGCTGGAGGCAGGCATTTGGTTCAGGCCCCCCACTCAGGATTGCCCTCAACGTTAGGCCAGGAGGGGTCCCCCCTGTGAGATTCGTTTTTGTGTCGGTGCTGGTCCATGCCTGCCCGTATCGGACCCGGTGCTAATGGGACTGTATGGCAAGAATGCTGAATGGTGACGACAGGTGACTCCCGTAACTTCAAACCTGGGTCCTGAGACTGATCACTCTGTTGTGTACTCGGAAATCCTACTTCTTAAAAAAGCATTCTAGTGATTGTGTGAGCAGGACAGTGATAATGCTTTGTGTTTCTCAGCTCAAAGCTTTTCTTTGCTAATCGTAACCATTTAAGAGACGTCATACCCTTTCGAGCCATCTTTGAAAGTATGTCTTGTTTGTTTCCTATGAAATTGCCAAATACAGCAGTGGCCCAGGCTCTTGGGGCTTCTTGGAGGTTCTCTTTGAATTCCTAAGGCACTGCCTATAGGAAACCTGGTCCTGAGTAAGCGGATTTCTAATATTTGGTGACACCTTGCATTTATATTGTGCTTGATTTAGCCGTTCATCTAGTTACTGGCAACTCAGCAGGGCATTCGATGAATTCCATGGGTCAACTAACAACAAACAACTCCTTTCCTCTTAGCTGTTTCAGGGAGATGCTTTCAAAATATATGCAACTGAAGCCACCTGGACATGTAACAGACAACAAGGTCCACCTTGCAGATTTTTTGAAAATGCCTTAAACTGTCTCCATAAACTACTGCGCATCTCAGAAATCCCTCTCGCATCATTTTAACTGTAACTCTCAGGTGGTGTGTCACACTCGGAAGCAGGGACAGAAATGTGGCCAAAGGCGTGGCCGCCATCTGCGTTGGGGGGGGGGGATGGAAGACTTCAGCTCCCCCCAGAAACAGCCTCTCCGTGGCTGAAGGACCCTGGGCATGCCACTCACCTGGCAATACCCGCCAACTGCATGCACATGGACCAAAAAAGCCCTAGAGCATCAGAGCGGGGCCATCGGGATCAAACAGTACATTCTGTCCTTGGTTTGAGGCTTTGAGCTCTTGGAGGGCACTGTTCCTTTTCTTAAGCATTTGTGTAGCCCCGTCAAGGAGGGTATATGCCAAGCTGCCTGCCATGCTCTCGGTTGTGGGAAGGAGTAGATGGATTAGCAATCGCGACATCTGAAGTGTTCTCTCGAGTCCATCTATTCAATCCTTGCTGTCTCCCCACCCTTTCTAAACCTGTCCTTTCTTCCTCCTACTCCTCTGATCTTAGCATGTTCCATCCTCCCGTCTGCCCAGATTCAACCCGCCCTGAAAAATACTGATTCTCATCGTGTGTTTGGCCCCGGGGTTTTAAAGGTAATTAAGATGTAACTCTTGTCTCGAGTCCCAAGACAGGCAGATAAATGAGTAACTGGAAGACACACACCATTTCCAATATCTGTGTGGATTCGAGAAGGCTCCGGCTCGATCTTTCCATTTCTTCTGATCCAAATAGAGTGCTCAGCTTTCAGAGACTGCCCTCCACACAGCCCAAGTCCACAAATGCCATCAGTCCCCTCGCTCGGCCTCCTGTGGTTTCCTGGCTGTCACTCACAAAGACCCCACGGAGTCCTAGAAAAGTTCAGGCAGGATGCTGAGCAAAGAACAAGCGAAGAGGTTTGACCCACAGGCAGACGCACCAGCAAGTCCTGTCTGCCAAAGGTACGACCCTGCCCACAAATATTGTCGCTGAAAGGGCAAGTGTGACTTCTGCAGCTCCAGCCTCTGGGACTGCTATTTCCCCAATTAAAGACTCATCCTGAGGGTTAAAAGGCTGAGAGTCTTGAGCTGCAGCCCACTCATGCTGCTTCTCTCCCAACATCTGGTGATGACCATGGACTATAGGCAACAGGAGCGTGGTTTGGAGGTGGCAGAAGGGACAGTGGGCAGATGGGCCATTATGGAAACTCAATTCACTGTGTATTAGGAGAGGCCAGGGGAAGACATCCCAGGGGGGAGCTAGAAACTATCACAAGGGTGGAGAAAGACAGGGGGAAACCATGAGAACTTTTCCTATTTCAAATATTGCAAGACTGGCCTGTTACGCAACGCACGGTAATTCCTTCGCCTATGTCCCGTCCTGAATGACACGGAGGCCTGTCCTCAAAATGCAGAACTTGGATGATTATTTTCTTTAATAGTGTTGTTAGACAGTCCCAGGCTTGACACCGTATCTCACTGGGACATGTTCCGGGTTTCAAAGCCCAACTCGTGAGAGCCTCGAGCATTCCTAGCTCGGGGACTACCTAGGCGTTACTTTTCTCTGAGAAAAGTTAGTTAAATGACTATTTACGACCTAAGTCAATAGGTAAATGTTCCTACGGAGTAAAACCACATAGGTAAATTTACTTACACTAGGAATTCATAGATTCCTACAAATGGCTATGGGGGGGACAGTGAACTACATTTCACAATTACAAATCGCTTCTCAGGTCTCCCCAGTTAAGTTCTGGTTGCCATCAATTTATGAAGCGGATTCTTGCCCATGTAAAAACTTTGAACGAGCAGGCATTTTGCCCATGAATAACTCACATTGCGCTAACAGTACAATCAAATGTACATCAGATTGAAGTTCTCTGAGGGTAGAGGCCATATGGAAATCATGTTTGCAGCCCCAAGGTGGCCTGGCATATAATCATCATTGCGAGTAGTTTTAGGACATGAACTAAGGAACATAATTAATTTTCTAAGTAGTCGGTAAATGACCTGGAAAGATACAAGAAATGAGAGTCTTTGCATGATTCCTCCGTTTGGTACTGTTTCAGCATCAAGAGTTGCCTGTGTATAAAAATCCACTTGTACTACAAATGATCAGCACCTCTTTTTGTTTTTTCCTTTGGTGCCCTTTTTCCAGAACTTCTCTTTCACAACACAAAGGAGGTAAGTCATTAGGGTTTGGGTTGTTTAAAGAAGAGTCCCCTCTAAGCACTTTTTTTTTTTCAGTACTCAATTTTCTGAGCTCCCTAATACCACCTGACTTTCTGGAGGCCATGAACCACCCTGCTGTGTCAATGGACTCTTTTCCTCTGGAGGGAAAAGAGAGCTTGCAGAGCAGCGAGAGTCCCTAATATTTTGTCCTTTCGTTGAAAAAAAAAACTTCTAGACATTGTAAAGCAACTATATCCTTCAATAAAATGTCAACCAGTGGAAAAAGATAAAATTAAAAAAACCTTCTAGAACATGCCAGTTCCTAAGACTAGGCAAACAATCTTCTAGAGCAAAACTCCTGAGGTGAGTTTCCTGTGAAATAAAAGGAGTTAGTTGATAATGAGCCAGAAAGAATCAAGAACTGTGCTGATCAACCGCCCCATATCTTAATGCAGATGAGATTCCTGTTTGACCTGGCTTTGTAGCTCTTCCTTTAATCACCGCGTATTTGATATTCTCTTCCTTGAATGAATGTGTTTTCACCGTGGCTTTGGTCACAAGATTAAAGAATCGCTAACTAATCGGTCCAAACAAGCAGAGCAATTCTCCCTGACTCTGAGCCCGGCTCCCAGCAGGGGCGTCCAAGGCCAGGCCTTCCACATAGACACTTCAAGCCTGACCTCTGCAGGTGGATAACTGAAATGCACACCGCCCACTTGGAGGGTGGTATTTCTTTTTCCAATCCCACCAAGCGCTGAAAATACAAACATTCATACTCTGTACAACAGAGACATGGCTATCAGTTCGTTTTAGCAGCTGCTTTTTGAAAGTAGCAACCACTTGATTAAAAAGCCTTTAAATTACAGCTGCAATATGCACTGGTTGTGGTTCGCCATTAATTCTGTGAGCCTATGGAGAAAAATCCCAAAGATGTGGATGAACTGGGATCCTCAAATCAGGCCAGTTTCAAAATGCCCTGATTGCCCCCACCTTTTTCTAATCAAACAAATCATTCTTTGTCCAGTGACCAAATCCCGCCACCACCCCCGCCCCTGTCACCAATGCACGGCCCAGGTTGCCATAGCTACCTTGGATGTCTATTTACCACACAAGGGATCAAAGCCAGGAGCCATCCACATACATACTTAGCCTTAAAACTTGCTGGAATGTCTGCGGATAACATGTAGCTACCAATTAAAGGATTTGCTCGCCACCTATGAGGTCCCTAACTAAGCAAACTACGAGCGCAGGTCCTAACAAATGGCCAGGAAAAGCCAACCTGAAAAAAAAACTATTTCAGAAGACCAATAAAGATCTCTTATCTGACAGCCAGCCATGATTATCACATTCCCTGCAAAGGAGAGATAGCAGGCAAGAAATGAAAATGCTAACGGGTGCTGAAGATATCGGACCTCCAAACCATGTGCAAAAACTTAAAACCTTACAGGGGCTGTTGAAAGGAACATTTCTCAGAAGACGCATACTTTAAATTCCGGTTAGTTACAGTATCTTTCTATTTGATGTCATAAAAGCTGTCGGATCTCAATGTTGGGGCAAATGAGAACAGAAATGCCTTTTACGCTTTTACAGGCTTGACTTTCCAATGAAGGAAACCATAAAACATACTTGGGACGCTACATGCTGGTTACAGAACAAGAAAAGGGATCCTGGAGTTCCCGCTGTGGCGCAGTGGGTTAGGAACCTGCCTGCAGCAGCTGGGGTCACTGCGGAGGCGTGGGTTGTGATCCCCAGCCCGGCGGCGCGCAGTGGGTTAAAGGATCCGGCGTTGCCGTAGCTGCGGCTCAGATTCAATACCTGGTCCAGGAACTTCCATGTGCCGAGAGTGTGACCATAAAAATTAATGACTTAAAGAAAAGGAGGCTGAGGGAGAGTTCTCTTGTAATCCCTTGTCTCACTTTGGACTCCAAGCCTGGTCGTTCAGGGTGGGTAGCATTCATCCCGGGCTTGTACCTAACTTGCTGTGTATCTTTAGACTTCACCTGTCGCAGCCTTCACCTCACCATTTGTTCCCTGTGGATCAAACGGCCACCTCATCCTTTCCCAGGGCTGCGGTGGCGAATAAATAGCTTATGTTTGTAAAGGACTTTCTAATCCTCAAAGGAAAGATTCATACAAAGACATTCATTATTCAACCAGATGTCCTGGGGCATTTTAATTCCAATCTGAAGAATGCAAAATGGGCTCATCAAACTGAGTCACCCCAGTCTTGCAAGAATTTAGCAGCTGCTTAAAGCCCTGGTTAACTTCCTTCTTTCCCTTCACGCAATAAGGCAACTGCAATGATTTCTTTTAGTCCATCGGAAAGAGAGCGAGTACCTTCTTCTCCTGGACTGGTTCCTACAAGCATCAGGATATTAAAAAACACATGTATCTGGTAGGCAATTTTGTCTCGAGAACCTGATTCCGGGCCCCGCACCCCCGACCCCAGCTCGAGCACGAATTATTTGTTCTTCTCATTGGTAGGGACAATGGGCGGCGTGCTATTTGAGGAGGATATTTGCAATTGTGGGAATGCCACAGGCCAACCTGTTGTTTTTGGCTGGGCTTCCAGAACAGGTGGCCATGCCTTTCCCTTTTGCCTGGGAACAGAGCAAATTCCTTCTCAAGGAAGTTTCAGAAGTTTCCCCTTTATGATCAGAGCGCCGAGAAAGGCTGGCACACGCTTTTAAATGACTTCTTGATAAAGGCAAATCGGGTTCACACTCTTCTTTTGGCCTAACTCGGCGTGAACTTAGGCACCCTCAAAGGACACTATCTTTCTACCCGTGCTCCTTTCCCGCCAACCTGGCAGAAGGCAAACCCCCGCCCTCTGCATCTCATCACCCGTCAGGCAGCTTTGCAATTCCGCTGGCAATTTCTGGCTACCCGCTGTGGCTAGTCAGGGGCCCGGCTCCCGCGGCTGCCATGCCATTGTTTGGCATTTGTGCAGCCCCGAGGGCTCGATCACTCCTCGGCGAAGCGATTGGATTTCATCGGGGAGCTGATGACACAGGGACCCGTTTGATGGTTAACCCTGCAAGTCCAGCTAGGGCGGCCGGGCTGAGATGACAAATCGGCTGGGGGTGGGGGATTCATCCCCGCCTGGACACAAGTCCCACCCCCACCCCCGCCCCCAAGAGAAACTCAAATCAAGTTTGGATCCATCCAAGCCACTATTCCATCCACCATCTCATTCCTGTCCACATTCTTGTTCGGGCCATTGCAGAACAACGTGTGAGATTCCTGAAACGCTGGACACCCAGATTCTTTGGATGAGAAACGACCCCCGCTTCTTTTCCTCCCTCCCCCGCCCCCGACCCCAACCCACCCTCTTTTCAAGTACTGAAGAGGCTAAAAAATTCTCGGGCATACAGAGCTATGGGATGCAAAGTTGCCCATCCATTAAATAACTAAGGAGTTACTACATGCGTACCCTTCAAACTTCACTCCTGGGCTGGATTCCAATTCACACGAACGCCACAAGGAGCCAGGCATGGGAAAAATCATGCCAAGCCCGGGATGGCATGCCTCTGGCGTCAGGCACAGGGAGCGCCCCCATTCCAGAGGAATCGTGTGGGAACAGGGATTCTGAAAAGTGAGCTCAGACACCACCGGGAGGACAGGTGGCTCCACAAGGGATCAAATGACTTCTTTGTTCCAGCCAAGGAGCTTTGGCAAAAAAATGTCTTGCGTTCCTCTTTTTCCTTTTACAAAATCCTTTCCATTTAGGGTTCCCCGCTTCCTTCCCCCGTCCCATCTGAACGCGCCACAGAAAAAGAATGGGGTCAAGACGGTGAGTTTGCACAACTTAAAACTCGTCGTCGGGCCCAGCCTCCAGCAAGGAGAGGGCAAGTCGCTGGCAACACACACAACACTGGCTGCTGTGAGCGTGCTTTTCTGTACTCATTGCAACTTGCCAAGCACGTCTGCTTTACCGAGCAGGCCACGGGGCAAGAAACGCAGAGGAGGGTGTTTTCACCTGAAGCTGCGGTGGGGGCTCTGCTTCACCTCCAGAGGCTGCAGGAAAGGCACCGAAAGTTCTAATCCCCCCCCCCCACCGCTCGCCCCAGCCCCTAGCATCCTATGCAAATCACATCTCCCAAAGCGCGCGGGGTGGCGAGTGCCCAACCCACTTCGAAGACGTGCACAGCTTTTCTGGTGGTAATTCGGCTGCGAACTTTTCCCACCCACAGTTACTAAGAGCAGGCAAGAGCAATTTCACCTCTCTTGGAATTCTCTGCCCTTGCCAGCCTACTAGCAAAGATTTTCCAGTCTTTCTTCTACGATCTTGGTACTGAAATATTGACATAAGCTTCTTCTCTAACTTTGGTTGAGTTATAACTACACCCCTTTCTTGGCTTCCTCCGCTCACTTCTTTTCTTACCGGCAAAGCTATAAACCTCTGCCTGGGCTGATAAGGCGTTTTATCGTCATGCCCCGCAGCCACGGAAGAAGCGGCCGGGTTTCGAATTCTTTTCAAAGCCTCATTTAAGTAACCCCCGAGCCCCTTCTCAGCTCGCTACTTGCAGGGCTGTCTGCTCAGGTCCAAAGGCAATAACAGTTTCAGAACTGCGAGAACAGAAAAACAAATCTGCATTTTTCTGCAAGGACGGACTGTGCTCAGTTTCGGGCGGGTTCCGCCTCCTCAGCCATAAACACAGTAAGAGCTCAGAACGGGAAGCCAAAATGAGATAAGAGGCCCCGTGTAATTCTTTTTCAGGATATTCAGTTGTCTTTATTCCCACCCAAAGCACAGGAGAGAGGCGAAAAGCTCGATCTGGATCCGGAACAATACCTTCCAGCGACGGCAAAGGGGAACTGATTTACATAGTCTCCGAACCGCTTTTAAGCCCCTTCACAATGACCACCTGGCATCGCCAATCCCCATTCGAGGCAAAAGTGGCGAGGGGAGGGAGGAAACCTCAGGAAAGCGGCGGCTCGGCTTCCCTTAGGAAAACGCAGCCCCGTCTTTCGGCCACATGCAAGGACGTGGCCAGGCATCTGCTAATCCGGCGAGCTCCCCGGAGTCACAGTCCGGGGCGCCCAAGCGGCGCCCTCCCTCCGCGGCCGCGCGTGCACGTCCCCGGAGCTTACCTGCCTCATGTTTGGAGTTCCATCACCCATCCGGCAGGGAGCGAGCCGCCTCCAAGCCCACGCCCCGGTCTTCCGAGGGGAAACCACCAAACCCAGCAGAAGCCCGCAAGACAAAAGCAACTCAGCCAGACCCCCAGGCAGCTGAGAGCACGTTTTCTTCCTCTTTTTCTTTGATCTGTTGCTACACGCACTCTGCCCAAGACAACGTCAAGTTTCTCAAGCTTAGCTTCCCAGCCTATGAAAAGTCGGG
Organism: Sus scrofa; assembly: GCF_054392235.1. Taxonomy (NCBI): domain Eukaryota; kingdom Metazoa; phylum Chordata; class Mammalia; order Artiodactyla; family Suidae; genus Sus; species Sus scrofa. The sequence continues at coordinate 11,051,723 of NC_139401.1, forward strand.
CGCAGGGAAGCGAGGGCCGCCTGGCTCTTATTTCAAATCGGGTCTCCGAGCCGTCGTAGGTGGCTGGCGTGGGCCCCGGAGGAGGCTGGCCAATCAGGAGGAAGGGGTGGGCCCTGGGAGCCGGAGGGGCGGCCCCCGCGAGGATTAGAGAGCGCTCGGGGTTTCAATGACTGGAAGCAGCTGGAAAGAGCCTCCAAAGCTCCCCGAGTACGAGATGAGTTCTGCTCTTATCTCGCGGCTCTGGGTCTGCTCAAAGCTTAACTGGCTTAATAAGGCCTGGCCTTTTAAGAGCGCCCTAAAAGCACGAAGGCCTTGGGAAGGGGCAGCGTGATTTCGGCCAGCCAAGTGCCACGCTCGGGACCCAGGCGGGTCTTGGCAAGAGTTATCTTGCACCACAACGCCTACTTTTACAGACACGGCTTTTACGGTCCGGCTTTTACAGGGGGAGGAAATCAAATCATCACTGGGAACACCTGAACGGAAACCCGCACTCCGGGGAGGGGGGCACCACCCACCTCATTTCCATAGGGATGCACGGTGTGCCCGTCCAGGAAAAAACCGGTCTTAATGGGAACGTGCACACGAATCTGCTGAAACACAGCAAATGAACAAGAATCTCTATCTACTGAGGGCCCGAGGCACAATTTTAGAGAAAGCTGTTAAAAGAAAATTGACACTGACGTTTGGTTAGGAAGAAAACATGTTTAACTAAGTGTGTCCACCTTTGGCTACGTTTCACCTCACCTGCAAGGCCGATCTGGTGAAGTTCTTAACAGGGACAAGCTGGACGGCATCTCAGTTGGATGGGAGGGGAGCTAGCTGGCTTCTTCCAAACTTAAACCCACACTTAAAAAAAGAACTTCCAAAGTTTGCCTTCTTATCATCAACAGTAACCCTTCTCAACTCTTAACCAATATGATTTCAATGCAAATCTGCCTTTTGGATTTCCAAAAAAAGTGCAGGGTGAGCAAAAATTACTTTGCGTAGCACCAGGGATTATCTCTCCCCCCCCCCCCCCCCCCCCCCCCCGCGCCAAAGGTATAGAGACCACAATAGAATAATTCAATAAATAAAAAATTTTGGAATGGGGGAGGCCGGACAATTTAGCAAATAATGAAAGGGCAGCTTCGGGAGTATTGTCTGTATGGGTTCACTAGATGTCCAGCTCTGCCCAGTTCTAGAAAAGTGGCAGCCCGTTATCTAGACCTGGAGGTCCATAATCCCATTCCAGTCCCCAACCTTAGCAGGTTAAGGGCCCACCTAATGACGCAAGCTGACTCCGGTCCTCTTTTTTTCTTTTTTCCTTTTTTTTTTTTTCTTTTTTTTTTTTTGTCTTCTTTAGGGCCATTCCCGTGGCATCTGGAGGTTCCCAGGCTAGGGGTCTAATTGGAGTTGTAGCCGCCGGCCTACACCACAGCCACAGCAACCTACGATCCGAGCCGCGTCTGCAATCTACACCACAGGTCACGGCAACGCCGGATCCTTAACCCACTGAGCAAGGCCAGGGATCGAACCAGCAACCTCATGGTTCCTAGTCAGATTCGTTAACCACTGAGCCACAACGGGAACTCCTCCGGTCCTCTTCTTGTATTTACTTCAGAGCCTATCACCATGACCTAGACCTTGGCACTAGTGACATTTGGGGGTCAGATGCTGTGCTCTTGGGTGCTGTGCTGTGTTGAGGGATATTTAGCAGCAGCCCTGGCCTTAGCCCACTAGATGCCAGTGGCGCTTCCACAGTCATGACAATTAGCAATATCTCCAGACGTTACCAAATGTTCCCGATTGGGGGGAAGCAAAACCATGCCCAGTTGAGAACCGCTGACATACCAGCTTTAGAATATTGGTTCTCCAGTTTAACCCTGCAAGGAAACTTCTGAGAACACTGTGAAAAAGGCAAATCCCCAGAACTCTGCTTCAAGGGAATCTGATCGGTAGAGGCAGCCCGTTATCAAGACCTGGAGGTCCCTAATCCCGTTCCAGTCCCCCAGCCTTAGCAGGGAATCTGCATTTTATCCCAGCGCCAAAAGACTGTGATTCACTTTGAGAAATACTGGGCCTCTTCCTGCCCTAGGTATGCCCACAGCCCCAGGACACAGGAAACGACCGAGGGCTGCTGCCATTAAATATCACTGGGGTTCAAATCCAAGGCACATCCATTTATCACCTTCCACAGAAGCTCCTCACGACTGCATGTGCCTTCTGCTGTCATCGCCTCCAAGGTAAATACGAGCTGGGATTTCCTCTCGCAATCTCTGTGTCCCGTCACAGTGTCATCCGTCTTTCTCCTCCTCTGGCCCAGTCTCCACCCCATCCCCCAAGGTCAAAATGTCACCACTCTTTTGTAGCTTCCCCAAATACCCCAAAACATACGAATCCCTTCCCTCTCCTCGGTAGTTTATAGACACCCAGGGCTGTGCTGGTAAATGTTTAACAACCAAGGCCAGATTTGTTGTAGCCTTTGCCAGTTTCCATGGTAGAGAGAGAGTCCCTGCTTTCCTGCAGCGAGGACCCGAAACACAGAGGTGGGAAGAGCTGGGCTTCCTTGCTGCACTGCCATCCTATCCTCTTCAGTCCGGCTCCCCTGGCCAACTACAGAACTCGCGAGAGCAAGCATAGTATCCTCTTCATCTGTGGAACCCCAGCCACCTTCACGGTACCCCCAGCACAGGAGATGGTCCCCAAAGACATGTGGAAAGGGAACCAGATGCAACAGGCAGCTTCTCTGAGACAGGGACATCCATCTGGCCGCGGCCACTGCCACGTGACAAAAGGGGAAAGAACCACTTGGAAAATTAAAAGACTGAGGTTACCTTTTTACCTAATTTAATAACTCTTCCGCAATTATGACAACAATAAGCCTAATGCCATCCTTATCCTGACACTCCCACTTCCAAGCTGTATACAGGTCAGAGTGCAAGACTAGCCTTCTCAAACAGAACCTTTGCTTCATGGATGTATTTGTGAGACAGTCTATTTTCTACTTTTTTTTTTTTTTTGTCTTTTTTTAGGGCTGCACCCATGGTGTATGGAGGTTCCCAGGCCAGGGGGCCAATCGAAGCTGTAGCTGCCGGCCGACACCACAGCAACGCCGGATCCAAGCCATGTCTGCCACCTACACCACAGCTCACAGCAACATCAGATCCCTAACACACTGAGTGAGGCCAGGGATTGAACCCGCATCCTCATGGATATTGGTCGGGTTAACTGCCGAGCCACGATGGGAACTCCTCTACATTTTTTGGCCACACCCATGGCAAGAGGAAATTCCTGGGCCAGAGATCGAACCCACACCACAGCAGTGGCCCCCAAGCTGCAGCAGTGACAATGCCAGGTCCTTAACCTGCTGTGCCACCAGGGAACTCCTATTTTCCATGTTTTTTTATATGAAAGCATCACCCACTTTTGCATCTATATAACATACATCTTATCAGCTATAGATTACAAACTCTCTAGGAGGGATATCTCTGACCATCTCTGATAGGTTCCCGAAAGGGCACCTATGTATGATGGATGGTGGTTCTCTCTCCCATCTTTTTTTTTTTTTTTTTTTTTTTTGCCTTTTTGCCTTTTTGCCTTTTCTTGAGCTGCTCCCGCAGCATATGGAGATTCCCAGGCTAGGGATCTAATTGGAGCTGTAGCCACCGGCCTACACACAGCCACAGCAACGCGGGATCCAAGCCGGGTCTGCAACCCACACCACAGCTCACGCAACACCGGATCCTTCACCCACTGAGCGAGGCCAGGGATCGAACCTGCAACCTCATGGTTCCTAGTCGGATTCGAACCCCTTATATTGAAATTTTTAAAGGAAAAATTATTGTACTAATTTATTTTTTGTTTGTCTTACTTGCGTATTCCAGATTCTGAGGTCACGGAGGGCTGTATACGTCTGGGCTGTCTAAAGAAACAGAACCAAGAGGATACCTCACACACATATTGAAATGTATTTCAAAGACTTGACTTCTGTGATCGTGAGTACTGGCAAGTCTGACGCGAATAGAGCAGGTGGACGGGAGCTCCTTCTATAGTTTTCAGGCAGGAGGTCCCTGGTGGCTTAGTAGTATGCCACTCACTTCTGTGGCTCAGGTTCAACCTCTGGCCCAGGAACTCCTGCATGCCACAGGCACAGCCAAAGAAAAAAAAAGTTATACTAGAGTTTTCAGACACAATTTCTTCTCCCTCAGGGAAACCTCAGTTTTGCTCTTACCGTCTTCAGCTGATGGGATGGAGCCCATCTGCATTATCAAAGATGATTTTCTTTGCTTAGTTAAGCAATTACAGATGCTAACCACGTGTACAAAATACCTCCACAGCAACACCTAGAGTTTGACTGAATAACTATACGCTAGGCTAGCCAAGGGACTGTTGTATGTCTCTGGTAACAATCAGCACAGACGCTATGATCAATTCGTCAATACGTGTTTGCTGAATTGCTGCTAATAATAATTTTAAAACCTCCATGAGTAGAGGGCTCTCTTTATAAATAATGAAATTTTGCCAATAGATTATATACCTCTCAACTGTAACACTAGAAGGTAGGAGCTATCAAATTTGGACATCAAATGATTCCTAACTCATAATTACAGGCCAAGGCTACTATTCATCAAATGTCAGGATAGCATGGAATGATTTTCATACAGAACGACTCACATTTTTGCACCCCCTGTATTCTTTCAATGGAATCCACTTGAAGATGTGTTTTAGCAAAAGGAGGAAAGGAACCAAGAAAGACAAGACAATGGGACTCAGGAAACAGAGAAACCAACATAAAGAGAATACAAAAGTCCAAGAGAATAGATGCAGCAGTCTTAGGAAGGCCCAAGTCTAAATTATGCCAGGAGAATGGAGGATCCCTCCAGGTGGGTTACCAAGGAACAAAATGATACTGACAGATCACATTTAAGGATGAACAGGTATACATAAATATAAGCAAAAAAGTGAGGCCATCATTAACTCCAGGAAAAACAAAAGAATGCCCAAAAAAAGGGAAGCACAGTCATAGCACACTACTGTGGCAGAGACCACTGGGAGCCCATCCAATATCCATCTTGGCCTTGTTTCTTTCTCACAGATCTTCACTTTATGTGGGGGGCAGAAATGTGTTCAGCTGAAGAATATTTCCCAGCCCCCCTTGCAGGTAGGGGTAATCATGGGAAACTATTATGGCCTATGGAAGCGTAACAGAAGCTATTGTGTAGGGCTTCTGGAAGAACTCTTTCAAGGAGACCCACTGATATGCCTTTGGCCTCCTCAGACTTCCTCATCAGGCATATGACTGCAGTGCCTGATACACTGGGGCCCTTCTGTATCCATGCGAAGGCAGTGCATACTAAACTGGGAAAACAGGAAAGGTAGAAGGATCTTGGATTCCTGAGGACATCCTGAAGTCTCCTAATGAGCCCTGATCCTTCATGTTCTATGGGAAAAATAAATGGCTCGTTTGTTTGAGCCCATGTTTTGGAATCTCTGTTACTAGATGAACACAATTCTTAACTGACATGATTATATTAGGAGGAAGTGGGGTGGGGATGTGTGAGAGAGGAAATTCCTTTTTGATATATGTAGGATGTTAAAGATAATGTCTAAAGCTCGCAAACCAAGAAACAGTAGTAAAAACACATTATGGAAAATATGAAAGTACACACCAGAGGAACTTTTACAAGTTGAAAATGATTACTCCTAGAAGGGAGTAGGATGGGGTAGGAATTGCTATTTTTCCTTACAAGTCCTTAATACATTTGTACTTTGCACATGCATTACTTTGATAAAATTTAAATCTAATTAGGAATAAACAAAAAAATCCTTCTGCTTATCAAATTGATTTCTTGTCCTCAAATTCACTTCCTGTAAACTAGCAGTGGTTTTTGTTGTTGTTTTTAGGGCCGCATCTGTGACAAGGAAGTTCCTGGGCCAGGTGTGGAATTGGAGCTGCAGCTGCTGACCTACGCCACAACCACGGCAATGCCAGATCTGAGCCCCATCTGCAACCTACACTGCAGCTTGTGGCAACACCGGATCCTTAACTGGCCAAGCAAGGCCAGGGATCAAACCCGCATCCTCATGGATACTACTCGGGTTCTTAACCCACTGAGCCACAATGGGAACTCCCTAAGCTAGCGGTGTTTTATGATCATCTGGCCCACACCTGACCAAAGAGCCAGGGTAACGCTTGAGAGAAGTTACACGCCTGCTGGCCCATTCTGAACCTCACGGGCAATGTCACCACCTCATGCACATATGCTCTAATTGGCATTTCGTCTTTCTCCCACTACAGATTGCATTTGCTCAGGATTTACGACTGATTTGCCATGTATCGCAAGAAATACGTTTATTAGCCCTGATCTAAACCATTTTAGGCAAACATTCTTCTACAGCTACAGGAATGAAGATTCCACAACCCAGATGCCTTAATAGAGCAACCAAAAATCCCATTTTCTTCTTATTCCGAATTGACATCATTCTTTTTTTTTTTTTTTTGCCTTTAGGGCCGCTCCCGTGGCATATGGAGGTTCCCAGGCTAGGGGTCCAATCGGAGCTGCAGCCACCAGCCTGCATCACAGCCAGAGCAACGCGGGATCCAAGTCGCGTCTACGACCTACACCACAGCTCACGGCAACGCCAGATGCTTAACCCACTGAGCAAGGGCAGGGATCGAACCCGCAACCTCATGGTTCCTAGTCGGATTCGTTAACCACTGCGCCATGATGGGAACTCCCTAATTGACATCATTCTTGATTTAAATCCCCTCCCTTTTTTGGGTGGCCTTATATATGACTAGGAATAGCTGGTTACTGTGCTTCCTATTATTACCATTTGACACCTTATTCTTTTATCGCTCTTACTTTTCTTATGTGAGAAAAGGATTTCTTTTCTCATATATTTAAAGGATTCCTCTCTCAAACCTTTAATATGTCAATGCCCAAAGCTGATTTTTAAACTAGTCATGGAGATTAAAAAAATTAACTTTCGTGAATCAGATCTCAGTTTTTCTGCTAGAAACAAGCACATCGGGCTGGTTCATTGATCAGCACCCTGACAGAAGGTGAACGGAAATTTTAATCAAAAGAAGCTTTGAACGGGATTTATGCTGCTCGCTTGGAAAAAGACAATGCTTTATCCTTTAGATTGGCACTTAGGTGCTCCGAGAGATTGCTGAAATGGCTGTATTTTTTTCTGATGGATGAAAAACCCCTCTCTCACTTCATGCATGATATCAGTGCTTGCTTTAAGATGGCTTTATGAGGGTGGCAACGATAAAAACTACTTAAGAATTATGGCTTACACGTCTTTTTCCTCTGCGAGGCACAGATCAGGGGTGTTTTTTTTTAACTCTCTTTTAATAGCTGAGGAAATAATATTTGCCCTTATTTCATTATAACTACATGAACCATCATGAGCTTTTCCGCTGCTGGAAACCACTTATGAAAAGTCACACATACTGAGATAGGCTTTCCTATAATATTCCCCTGATGCAAGATAAACACATGCATTGTGGCAAGGAAAAAAAAAATGCAAATGCTGAATAGCAGGGCTTTTTCCGCTTTCTCCATGTGCATTAAAGACCTCTCCATGTCTCGGAAACTGCATCCCATTGAGGCTTCATTTTCTTTCTCCTACAATTTCTTCATGTACAAAAGGATTTAGTTTGCCTCTTTTAGACATAGCGGTCACTATCTGAAACTATTTTCATGGGAGCGACGGAAGTAACATCATACAATGGACAAGATGACCCTACTCCCTTGCGTAACGTTCTATCTTTTTGTATCAAAAAGCCTTCCTGACAGTTCTCCTAAGCTGTACCTATGTGTGGGGAACAGATAATTTTGTGGAAGGTCATCTTAGCCACCAACCATTTTGGTGGGACTTATCTTTAACGGGGCAAATTCATCTAACCCAATTAAAGGCATTTAAAAGCAGCTGATACACCACACAGCAAGGGGTCTTGGTTAAATCTTACATGAAAAAGTGGACACCTGCATTAGAGAGATGTGCTATTTAACACAATAAAACCCACCGGCAGGTCTTTGTGCTGAGTGAAAAGGGAGGAAATGAAAGCATCCGCATCTATCCTGGACCAGCGATGCAGGAGGCCCTCTGGAAGGGACAGCTAGTTTATTAGTTGCCTGTGGGAAATTGGAACTCATCCTTCGGACTCCAAACTGTGCTCTTTCCAGCTACACAAGGCTGCTACCCTACCACCTCCTCAAGTATCTCACGGCGCGCCTTCGAGATAAGCTACGCGTCTACCGCTTCATATGGAGACAAACTGAAGCACTTTAACCATCTGTATATACCTTGAAGGGGTCTCTAAATTTAGGCGGTGTTTGTTTGATCATTTGTCCTTAGGTGGGGGGAGGCCCCCATATATATATATATAATATATATATATATATATATATATATATATATATATAATATATATTCCTATGGATGGGATATTCCTCCTGGAAAAAGACGTCACTCTTATGCTATGAAGGGCAGGATGTGGATTTGAAGGCTATTTCTTTATCATTATTATTATTATTAGAGTACAGTTGATTTACAGTGCTGTGTCAATTGCTGCTCTACAGCGTAGTGACCCAGTTTTACATATATATATATATATATATATCATTTTTCTCATACTAGCTTTCATCACGTTCTGAGGGCTCTTTCTTTAGAACTGTGAATAACATTTGCCTTCTCCATTCAGAATTCCCCACTGGCTTTCCCAATGGGATACAGGTCTGTGGTGCAGGTTGGTTGGTTGGTTGGTTGGTTTCCCCTTATTCAAAGCTAATTGGCCCATGAATGCTTGAGCCACTGATTTCATTAGCACCATACAGCCTCTGTAGATCTCTATGAATTGATCTGCATCACTCTCGGGGCATCCAAAAATCCCAAGTGTAGAGACAAGGGCCTCCTATCAGAAAAAGAGGCTGGGGGTTCATGTGCATTAACCTCATACTAACAAAGATATACTGGGACGCCTTCCGTGTGCTTGGACGGCCAATCGCACCTTCAACAAGTATTTACTGAGGGCCCACTAGGTGCAGGTGTTGTTCCAGGCAGTGGAGGGGCAGGTAGACAGGTGCAGGCAGGCTGAGGGTGACCCTCATGAGCACGGCTTCTAGTGGAGGGAGATAGAGATAAATCAACCAATAAATATAAAGGGTGTCTGAGGGTGATGGGGGAAGGGGGAAGGGAGTGCTGGTGGCCGTGGGGAAGGGAAGGTGTGGTTTTGTGTGTGTATGTGTTTGTTTTTTTTTTTGTTTTTGGTTTTTGGTTTTGTTTTTGTTTTTTAGGGCCACGCGCATGGCATACGGAGCTTCCCAGGCTAGGGGTCAAATCAGAGCTGTAGCTGTTGGCCTATACCACAGCCGCAGCCATGCAGGATCTGAGCCGAATCTGCAACCTCCATCCCAGCTCATGGCAACGAGGGATCCTTAATCCACTGAGCAAGGCCAGGGATCGAACCTGCGTCCTCATGGATGCCAGTCAGATTTGTTAACTGCTAAGCCAGGATGGAAACTCCATGTTTTTGTGTTTTTGTTTTTCTCTTTTTAGGGCTGCACCCGCGGCATATGAATGTTCGAATTGGAGCCGAAGCTGCCGGCCTACATCACAGCCACAGCAACGCGGGATCCGAGCCGTGTCTGCGACCTACACTGCAGCACACGGCAACGCTGGATCCTTAACCCACAGAGTGAGGCCAAGGATCAAATCTGCATCCTCATGGATGCTAGTCGGGTTCTTAGCCCACTGAGCCAAGAACTCCAAGGAGATGCTGTATAGGGTGATATTTGAGCAGAGGTCTGAGGAACTGAGGAAGCAAGACTCTCAGCTGTGACTGCAGATGGGGCAGGGTTATCCAGGCAGAGGGAACACTGTCGGCACAGGCTCTGAGACCAGGGCCAACTCAAGGCAAGCGGCCTGTGGTTGTTGGAGAAGAGTAAGGGCAACAGTGGGAGAAGCTGGGGTTTTAGGAACATGTGTGAGTGTGCGTGCGTGTGTGCATGCGTGCATGTGTGTGTGTGTTGCAGGGCAGTGTTTGCAGGTCATGCCGAGTCTAATGGATCATGGGAAGCGCTTTGAGTTTTCCTTGGAGCAAGTCGGAGAGACCTGGAGGATGTGGAGCCGAAGAGTAAAAATAGCCACGTGACTTTGCAGAGTTCAACGTGACGGCGGGGAGGAGAGCTGCCCATCACACAGAAGGAAAGTCACGGAGCAGGCTCTTTGGGTCAACTCGGTACGAGACGGTGGTGGGGCAGACAAGTGTGGCAGTGGAGGCAGGGAAACAGGTAGACCCCGGATGCGCTGTGAAGGGAGAGCAGGTGCGATGTGCAGACGGGTGACTGTGTCAGGTCAACAGGGGAAACTAGGATGACTCCCAAGTTCTTTGCTGGAACAGCTGGAAAAATGAAGTCACCACTTACTGAGATGGGGACGCCATCAGGGGGAGCCTCCCTGCTTCAGTCACCTGTGGCCGGGGGAGTCTGGAGGCATCGTAAGAGGGTCCAGAAAGAAAGACGGTCCAGGCATAGGCGAAGCCGGCCAAAAAGTTTATACTGCATATGGAAAAAACACCCCCTAACCATAAAGACTCGGTTTATTAATCCCAATCAAAATGGAGCACTGTGGCTGGGAACACGGGTTCTGGAACCAGCCTCAGCCCACATGTCAACTCTGACACTTAATAACCGTGAATGTGGCCCATCTGCTTATTCTCCCTCAAAGTTACTGTGATTTGAAGGAAGCGATATATTTTCAGTTAATGTTGTTGAACGTTGACTGAGCGCTTATTCGATGCCAGGTGCCTGTAAGCTCGTTGGGCTCCCCTTTGCCCCACGGAGAATAGGCTCTCATATTATTAGTATCCCATTTTCCAAGAGATAAAACTGAGGCACACCAAGGCCAAGTGTCTTGCCCAGGTCACAGAGCTAAGAGGCCACATATCCCGATTTATATGCTCAGGGGTTGACTGGCCCCTGAAAACATGCTCTTAATCACAGAACTATGAGAATGCGGCACACCGGCACCACCCACAAATCATGGCTTGTTTGATGATGAGGTAACTACTGAAACAATACAAACACCCAATGGTCAGTTTGTACAACTCCACTTGTAATCATCATGTGCCTTGGTTTCTACTGTGTCTCGCCTTCTCCAGCTCTATTCTGGGTACACAGCCTGGGTTCTTCCTTCTGTGGAATGTACCGATATGGTGACACCTTGGCCGAGAACATCAGAACAAGGCATTCATCCTTTGAAAGAGCCCTTTAGAACCTTCTACACTGTGGGTGGGAATGCAAATTGCTGCAACCACTATGGAGAACAGTATGGAGGTTCCTTTAAAAACAGAGCTACTATATGATGCAGCAATTCTACTCCTGGATATATATTTGGAAAAAAATGAAAACTCCAATTCCAAAAAATAGAGCACCCCAATTCACTGCAGCACTATTCACAATAACCAAGAAGCAACCTAAATGTCCACTGACAGATGAATGGAAACAGAAGATGTGGTACATCTATACAATGGAATACTACTCAGCCATTAAAAAGTATGAAATAATGTCATTTGCAGTCATGAGGATGGATCTAGAGATTCTCATACTAAGTGAAGCAAGTCAGAGAAAGACAAATACCATAGGATATCACTTATACGTGGCATCTAAAAAATAATACAAATGAACATATACACAAAACAGAAACAGACTCACAGCTATAGAAAACAACTCTGGTTACCTTAGGGGAAGTGGCAGGAGGGATAAATCAGGAGTATGAATTAACAGATACACACTACATAAAACAGATAAGAAAAAAGTATTTACTGAATATCACAGGGAACTATTTTCAATATCTTGCAATAACCTATCGTGGAAAATAATCTGAAAAATGTATATATGTCTAACTGAATCACTTTGCTGTATACTTGAAACTAGTACAACATTGTAAATCAACTATACTTCAATTTTTTTTTAAAAAAAGCTCCCTTTAAAAACACCCAAGGCACAGGAGTCTTTAAAAGTCAAAAACCCATCACATGGGATTTCCCTGGGGGCCTGGCAGGTTAAGCATCTGGCATTGTCACTGCTGTTCGGTTCAATCCCTGGTCTGGGGACTTCCACCTGCCGTGGGCAGAGCACCCCCCCCCAAAAAAAAAGACCCATCACAAGTGTGCACATGTTGGCTTCTCACTGTCATTTAAGACTGTCACTTCCTGGTGTGTGCCAAAGACGAGGGGCCAGGGAAGAACTGCTCAGATACATGGGCAGGAAGCTCCAGGGTTGGCAACCACCTTCAGAGTTCGTTCTTCCTCCGAATGTTGGAGGTTTGGCCTCTGCCTCAAAGTGCTTGTAGATGGGGTCTGTCCTAAGCCTCGGCACCTTAGTTCGCCCTACTAGTTTCTTTCTTTTTTTTTCGTCTTTTTTTCCTTTTCTAGGGCCGCTCCCTCGGCATATGGAGGTTCCCAGGCTAGGGGTCCAATCAGAGCCGCAGCCGCCGGCCTACACCAGAGCCACAGCAACGCGGGATCCGAGCCCCGTCTGCGACCTACACCACAGCTCATGGCAACGCTAGATCCTTAACCCACTGAGCAAGGGCAGGGATAGAACCAGCAACCTCATGGTTCCTAGTCGGATTCGTTAACCACTGCGCCACGACGGGAACTCCCAGATGTGTTTTTAAATTAATCAGTGCTAGTAATAAAAGATAACATGACCCCTGACGCTTCTGGCAAATACATTCCATCACCAAACATACTATTTTTTTTTTTTTTTTTGGTATTTTAGGGCCCCAGGTGCAGCATATGGAGGTTCCCAGGCTAGGGGTCTAATCGGAGCTACAGCTGCCGGCCTACACCACAGCCCCAGCAACGCCAGATCCAAGCTGTGTCTGCAACCTACACCACATCTCATGGCAATGCCAGATCCTGAACTCACTGAGAGAGACCAGGGATCAAACCTGCGTCCTCATGGATACTGGTCGGATTCGTTCCTGCTGAGCCACAATGGACACTCCCTGTACTATTTTTTAAAATTATAGATTTCTGTTTGTTTTATGGCCACACCCACAGCATATAGAAGTTCCCGGGGCAGGGATCGAATCCCAGCCCCAGTTTCGACTTACACCATAGCTGTGGCAATGCTGGATCCTTAACTCTCTGCACTGGGCTGGGGGATCGAACCGGAGTTGCCAGGGACAACACTGAATCCTTAACCCTGTGCCCCAGCGGGAACGTCTAAAATACAGTCGATTTACAATGTTGTGCCAATTTCTGCTGGATAGCAAAGTGATCTAGTCATGCAAAATAGAGGAAACGCTTCACAAATTTCTATGTCACCCTTGCACAGGGGTCATGCTGATCTTTTCTGTATCATTCCAATTTTAATATTTGTGTTGCTGAAGCGAGCATCAAACATACTGTTTTAATGCTCATGTATCAAAACAAAGGGTCAGACTATTGCACGCTTATTTCTTCTTCTTGTGTATCCTGGGTAAGTCAAACCCGGTGAGCTTCAGTTTCCTTCCTTGTACAATGAAAGGATGAGTTGCCTGGGCGGCCCACTGAAATCACCTGGAGGAGAGTTAGAATAAAATGGTGCCTGGATTTAATTGATCTGGGCTGGGCCTGGGTGGGAAGAGCATCAGAAACTCCCCTGGGGAATTAGAATGAGCCCTGGGGAACTGGAGGTCTGTCTGGATCAGTGGTTCTCAAATTCAAACAAGCATCAGAATCCCTTTGAGGGATTGTTAAACACACAATTACCAGGCCTCACCCCTGAGTTTCTGATTCAGCAAGTCTGGGGTGGGGCCTGGACATTTGCATTTCTGACTGGTTCCCAGGTGGGGCTGATGCTGTTGGTTTGAAAACCACTTCTCTAGATCAGCACCCTCCCCACCCCCTGACCTCCCAGCCTTGGGCCAGATCCTACTACCACCTGCTACTGTATGGCCCACCAGCCGAGGATGGTTTTTTAACATTTCCAAGTGGTTGAAAAAAAAAAATCAAATGCATTCTATTTCCGGTCATGTGAAAAGGATCTGAGATCCAAATTTCAGTGTCTATACATAAAGTTTTACTGGCAGGCAGTCGCCGATCATTAAACAGAGGACCTTGGGTGACTGCGGTATTGCTTACAAAGCCAGCCCTGAATGACACTGGCTACTACAAGCTCTGAGCTTGATGTCTTGACCTTTTGGAACAGATCAGAACGCGCCTTTCACCTTCACATATACCACTTTGGCATCAGGATTATTTTGAGCTAAAGTCAACTGAGAACAAACAGATGCGGGAAGGGTTCTCTGCTCTCCTCTTATTTGTCTAAAATCAGGGCATAAATTTCCTTTTAAGTAAGATGTGCCCCAGCCCCACCAATCACCAGGGAGAAGAGTGACGTATCACGGAAGACAGGGTGTCAACAAGAGGAGTTTGCATCAACAGACTGCACTACAATAGCCCTTATCTTCTAGGAGTGCCTCCATATAGCTCTCCTAGTCGCTTCCTCCCTCGCATTTTATTGTCCCTCGAAGCCCAAACCCTCTCTTCTTTGTGAAAACCATAGAGTCTAGCTACCTCTTTGAATTTCACTCCTTTTATGTGAACTCCAGAGGATGTGACTATACTTAGCACTGTGTGCCTTTTAGCCTGTTAATTTAATTTGCAGGCCCCCGTGACTGAACCTAAGAGGGTAGAGGAAAAGTTTATCCTTCTCGACACTCCTTACCCAAGAGACGGGAGAAGGTAAAATGTGCAGGCTCTTCAGTTCTACAGCACCCCTGTACCTTAGCTTAGTTTGTCATCAGATATGATCAAAAGGCTGAGACCTGGCTTGTCCTTGCAGCCTGCATCACCAGCACACGTTGGAATGAAAGGCCACTCCATCAGGGAGAGCCTCTTAAGTCGGGTCACCTCACAATAAAAAGATTGTGGATTTTTACATGATCTTGTGTCCTTTCTGTTAACAAATACCCATGAAATGATCACCAGGGACCCAGAGGCAGCAAAAACCTCGGGCTCATCGCCGCCGTGTATGTAAACGAAGGCTCTAAGAAAATGGTAGGCATGTGACGGGCAGAAAGAAGAGGAGGGCTGCTGTTTCTTCTTAACTATCTGAAACCCCAAGTTATTTCATGGCATTTTAATAAAAAAATCCCATATGTAAGAACCCTTTGGTGATAAAGAAGGCATGAAAACACATTCTACTGGAAGTGAGCACATACGTTGTAAAAGTTTCTTAAAAGCCCCTTCTCCCCCTGAACCATGCCCCTAATTACATTTAAACCCAAGTAATATCATCCACAGTTAACTAATACGGTTTTATTTCTCCCTGTTTCTTTGAAAAGATGTGTATCCTTTCAGGTAACTATTCCCTTGACAAAGAGGTTGCTATGGATACATTTTTTTTTTTTTAATGGAGTGCTGGCATTTTAAAGCCTGTGCAATTTAGTGAAGTCTACCTGGCCTGAGGGTTATACTAATTTAAGTGCCTGTCTTTAAGGCTCACAATTTTATCTTAATACAGCTGCTCGGTGCCTTTGACATGGGATGTTCGGGAGGGGGGGGGGAGATGGCGTGGGAGTTCCTTAAGGAAAAGCTAGGAAGACAAATGTCACCCGACCCACCTAAATGCAGTTGAATCAGCAGATGCTTCACTTGCCTGGAATCTGTCTGTTCTCGGCATGTTTAATAATGAGTCATGCAATGCATGTGCAAGGCGCCCAGGGCCACGTGATGATTTTCGGTGCCTAAGTCGGGCGTCTTTGTTCAGACAGGCCGCTAATGCAGCCCACAAAGCTGACCTCATGCTACTTCAGTGGGTCTATTTTGCTTTTGCGGCTCAGCCTGAATGTGACACTTAGGAAGTCGATTGTCAGGCACGCAAATTGAGAGAAAAATATGCCACGGGAAATCCCGATGGTTTAAGAAGGCTTTACTCGTGGGCGAAAGACTTCTGGTTCTCTCCTGCCGCTGGGGCAAGATGAAAAGCGGAACCTGCCACACAGAGGGAATCTAGCACTTTCCATGGCATTCCACCTTTCTCCAAGCATGTAGCGAAACAGGCGCCACTTTATGCACTGCGGCTGCCATTCTTCTGCCAGGAAATAAAAGCCACTATGTATCCTACTCCAGTCATGAATTTCGTAGATAAGGATCTCCACCTTTATGATTCCACTTGAGGGGAAATATCAAACATTTCTAATGTTTCCACTCTGGGACTATCACGGCACCAAAGAGTTAGGAAGGCTTCCTGGTACCTTAAGCATGGCTTTTTCAGAGCAAAAGCAATCTCGAAACTTGTATCTGTTACTACAAATAGAAATTAATAAAATACGTATTCATTTTCCTTCAAGTTAAATTGGTTGGCTTTTTTTTTTCCCCTTGGTCCATAATCTGTAGGAAATGAAGCACATGTAAAAAAACATACACTTAAAGTATGCCCTTTTCAATCAGACATGGCATTTTGCAAAAAAAAAAAAAGGCTAGCATGAAAGAATCGCAGTGTTGAAATTCTCCAGATCGTCTATACTCGGATGGCTTTGCCTGCCACAGAACTATTAATTTGGTATTTGTCACGGCTGTAAAACTTTACATCTTTATGTAGTGACTGATTCTCATGGAAGTATACTAATTAGGGTGACATGTAATAATAACATAAAACCAGTTGTTTTCCCTGGGCTGATTTTTGTCTACCACAACAATCATGCCTTTGCTCGGGAAGACTGCAAGCAATTTCACATGAAGAAACTGGTTTCATTCTTCAATTAACAATTTAAATCAGCACTCAGTTGTCCAAGATTAAATACAAAATACATGACAGGCACCGAAACAATTCTGAGTCCTTCTGACTTAACTACAGACATGCCTTTGTTTAATTTTTGGTTGGTCTTGGTAGATAAAGAAAAAGACTTAAAGGAGAAAGACGAAGCGTCCAAAAAATAAAATAAAAAATAAGACAGAGGGAATGGCATGCAAGCAACTCTCAAATGCTGCTAAAATGTGGATGAATAGAAACCATGTGGAAATGAGGATTGTGGAATAAAGTTTTGTTTTTTTTTTAAATCTGCAGAAATGTTCTTTGAAAAGACAGTCACAGAGGCAAGCTGATGAAAAATTAGCCACCGCCAACAGGAGAGCCTTGCGCAGTTCTTGTTTAGTTAAAAGAAAGAGAAGAAGATGAAGAGTTTAAAAATAGAGAAGACAAATAGTAATGTCAAGTCTTGGTCCCCGTAATCAACTATACTAACAGCTGACCACCAGGGAACTGCACTGGGTGAGGACGATTCCAAGCAACGGAGGCCAAAGCGGTCCTTGCAGATTTTCCCCAGGGGGGGTTTGGACCCACAGTGGAAGGAGGATAATGGTCTCAGAGCAGCCTCTGGTGGCTGGATGTCAAAAACTCAAGAAGTCAGAGGCCACCTTACCGGCGATCTTTGTGCCGATGGAAGATACGGTTGAAACAGCTTCAAGGCCATCACCCCCGAATTGACGTGGTCGAAATTAAAATTAACTCATTAGCTTCAAAGACTATCACAGATGATGGAGAGCGTGGAGGCTGATAAGTCGGGCTATTCCGACAAGAGGCAGAATTGTCCTTATGTTTTTCATCCACTCAACACTGCTCGCTACAAGATGATCGCCGACTTTCCTGGCACTGCAAATAAATGATGGACCGGCGGTGACGGATGCCCGAAATTTCAATTTTAATTTGCAGCAAGGGGTGTTTTTAAGCAATCTAAATATTTCCAGTTCTCAAAAAGCTCCGTGTCTGTGTAAGTGAGTGAGTGAATGTGTGTGCTGGGATCTGTCCATTAGAAGCATTTGGGTGCATTTTCTTGTCGCAGCTTCGCAGCTGGAAAACATCTGTTTAGGACAGAGGCTCATAAATTCCATCTGGTAGGTTCCCATTGAGCTATCTCATCTGGGATGTGTCCAAGGGCCCCTTTTCAAAACCTTGAATCTTACAGTGTCGCCTGTGTCAACCGCCCTGTCCAGAAGCGTGCTGCCATGTGCAGCACTGGTTCTGAGCACATCACGTTTACACAACGGGTTAGAATGTTTTGTTCAAAAAGGACTATTTTATGTTCTCAAAAAAGACTTGAAGGTTTCCAACAGAGCCAAGGTGAATAGTCAAACACATATTTGAAAGCTGGTTTCCGTAGGGGTCACTTAACTTGCTTTCTTTTTGCAACAAACTAGCTATTTCCCAGGGCTGCTGGAAGCCATGGAATTCTCAAAGGACCACATCAGCCCCAGCAAAGACCCAAGGGAATTTCTGTGCCTACAATGTTGAAATTATAAAGCCCACTTACTGGATCCCAGTTCAATTAAATATCAACATTAGAATGATCCAGGCCCCTAATGAGTGCCCCCAAATGAGAGAGCATCTATTTAAAAGCACGAGGAATTAACAGTAACGTAGCAACATTAATTTCTTAGTTGTGAAGACGAATAGACCATGGTAATATAAGATTGTGACATTAGGGGAAGCTGGGTGAAGGGTATGTAAGAACTCTATAGATTATCTTTTTTTTTGGCAACTCTTCCATAAATCTAAAAAGGTTCTGAAATCAAAAGTTTATTTTTTAGGGAGTTCCCGTCATGGCGCAGTGGTTAACGAATCCGACTAGGAACCATGAGGTTGCAGGTTCGGTCCCTGCCCTTGCTCAGTGGGTTAACGATCCGGCGTTGCCGTGAGCTGTGGTGTAGGCCGGTGGCTACAGCTCCAATTCAACCCCTAGCCTGGGAACCTCCATATGCCGCAGGAGCGGCCCAAGAAATAGCAACAACAACAACAACAAAAGACAAAAAAAAAAAAGTTTATTTTTTAGAAAGTACAAAAATTGGAGTTCCCATTGTGGCTCAGCGGTAATGAACCTGACTGGTATCCATAAGGATGCAGTTTCCGTTCCTGGCCTCGCTCAGTGGGTTAAGGACTGGCGTTGCTGTGAGCTGTGGTGTAGGGTGCAGATGCAGCTCGGATCCAGCATTGCTGTGGCTGGGGTGTAGGCTGGCCGCTGTAGCTCCAATTTGACCCCTAGCCTTGGAACTTCCATATGCTGCAGGTGTGGCCCTTAAAAAAGCAAAAAAGGAAAAAAGAAAGTACAAAAATTAATATGGGTGAATACACTGAGGGGAAAGGATAGACAAAATTTTCTCTTACACGAGTTCCCTCATGGGCCAGTGGGTTAAGGACCTGGCATTGTTTCTCCTGTGTCAAGGGCTCCATCCTCTACCTGGGAATATCCACATGCCACCATTGCAGCCAAAGAAAAAAATTCTCTTATGGAAGAAAAGGATCACAAACAGGCAATCATTTATTGTTGTTTATTACGTAGTGGGAACTAAACTATATACCTTAATATTCAGTTATTAAAATGATGCCCTTTAAGCGCACTGATAAAGGAATAGTGTTGCCTACTCTACTCTGATTAACAAAAGAACCGATTCTTAAGGAGAAAAAAAAAAATCCCAGACACTGGATGCTTACATTTCAGGAGGAGAACCCCTCTTTATCATTCCTCTCTGTTAGTTTCCTATTTTCTCCTTCCCTGGGGTTTGAGGGCCCCTCCAAACCCTCCCTTTATTCCTTCCTCCATGACATTTCTTGGTCATTACTCATATGTTTGAGTATCAGAATAATTGAGCAGACAAGTATCCAGATACCCAAGTATTTGAATGCAGAGACAATAAAAACCGATACTCAAATATTTGAACTTGGAGATCTCCAATACGTGATATTCCTTTCCATATGAGAAAGCAGGGAAGGAATGTATAGATGTGTATGACTGGGTCACTTTGCTGTGCAGCAGAAATTGGCACCACATTGTAAATCCCACTGTACTTTAATAAAAAAATGTAAAAAAAAAAAAAACAACCCAACAAGCACGCAAGCAGGGAGCAGTCGACCACGTGCTAACCCTAGTTAGAGCCAACCTCAGTCTGGCCACGGGGTCCCAGCGTGAAATCTCTGGACTTGATGAGTTGCTCGTTGGCATTTGTCAAGTAACCTAATTAGCATCTCAGCTATTCTTAGCTCCAGAACAGGGTCCGAAGTTCCCATGATAGTCACACAGCACAATTTCCAAGCGTGACACAAAAACATGATTCCCTTCCCTCCTCGGAAGGTGTGAGATGCACAGACTGTCAGCGTCAATGGCAGGTCTCCAAAGGCCCGGGTCCTCTTAAACCTCTCTTGCCTTCACTCTCCTTCCGCTGAGACCCACTGTCCGTATCACTCATTTAGTTATTGATCCTATCCTATTTGGCATGCGCTTCTCTGCTGCTATTACCATTATTGAAGCCAGACATCTCTTTTGAACTTCTGCCCAGACTTTGTGGGTCCGACTGCATGGCACCCAGCTCTCATGCTTTTTAACCACAACCAGGATGTAGGTGAGGCAGTGCCACATGGTTGAAAGCCCCAGTGAACAGGTGGTCAGCAGTGAGGTCTCCAGTTCTTTCCTGCTTTCTTTCTTTTATTTTCTTCCAGTGCTTTCTGTCACCAGCAAGCTTTGTGTGTCCCAGGGCAACCGGGTTCACTTCTCAGGGTCTCAAAGTCCCCAGGGGGCAACGAGGGGTTGGACTTCATTCAGATCCACCACTAGGGCTCACGAAGTGCCATGCGGGTTGCCTATGTGGCCACCAGCTCAAGCCCTCTCATTGCCACTTCTTCCTCCAGCCACTGCTATGGTGACATAGGCTTCAACATTTTCCCTCGGGTGTGAAAGATGGTGTCTTGCCTCTGGGCGTACCAGGGGCCTCTCGATTCCCGACTTAGGGCTTTTCTGACAGGGCCCGGGGCTCCCATATCTCAGCTCTCTGGTAGGCACAGGCCGGGACCACAGTGAGCTGGGGCCACAGGGGTCTCCTGTCCCCAAGATGAGTTCTGTTTCTTTCTTTCTTTCTTTTTTAGGGCCGCACCCGTGGCATATGGTAGTTCCCAAGCTAGGGGTGGAATTGGAGCTGCAGGCCGCCAGCCTATGCCGCAGCCACAGCAATGCAGGATCTGAGCTGCATCTGCGACCTCCATCACAGCTCATGGCAATGCCGGATCCTTAACCCATTGAGCAAGGCCAGGGATCAAACCTGCGTCCTCATGGATGCTAATCAGATTCGTTTCCTGCTGATCCACGATGGGAACTCCCCCAAGATGAGTTGTGAGATGCGTTTGATAAGCTCCTCAAAACACTCCCTGACAAACCTCCCTTGCCTACAGGAATCCCCAATTTGATAATGCCCTTGGCCCAGCTTTCCTACTCTTTCAGCAACCACCCCCCCGCCCCCGCCACCGTGCTCTGCTGCTCCCTGAAACCACTTCCCACAGAGACTTCCTGCAAGGAGGCGGTGCCTCAGGATCTGCGGGGAGGGGGGGGGGTAAGTGTGGCAGCGGGGGGTACGTGGGGGGGGCATCCAGGCTAAGACAACAGCCTACTCTACATCCGACAGTTTCATCCTTTCCTGCTCTAAATCTGGATGGTTCTCCAATTGCTTTGCTGGAAGACTTCAGTTCTGTGCCCTGGTTCCTGTAATAAGAACAGGCTGGGAAGAGGCTGAGCGGCCAGGATAACTGAAAATTACTTCCAGCTTTTCTGCCTGACTTCAAGAGGCCACCGGGCATCAGGTTCTGGGACGGTCCCAGGGTGTATTTGGTTACATCACATGGTGACCTAATATAAGTGGAAGGGAACTATAACAGAGAGTCATTTAAACAGAAATAGGCTAATGAGAAAGACCCAGAAACGGCTCTTTCGTTCCCGTCACCGAGGTGAAGCCAAAAGTTAAGGGAAGGACAGCTTCACCTGCATTTCTGCTCAAAAGAGAGGTTTTTAATGTGCAGGAGAAACTTTTATGGGGGTGGGGGAAACCCACACATGTTGGCAAGTTGCCAAAAAAACGAGAGTGACACGTCACCTCTCCCTGTAGAACCGAACCAAGGGACATTAACAGTCGTTGCAGGGGCAGCGGGGAGGAAAGTATTTCTGGTAAATCAAGTTTGGAAAATAATTTAAGCAGTCTCTCTTTTTTTATAAGTGGCAAGTTTTCTCTGAGCCTTCAAAGTATTAACACATACCGTGATTCTTGGAGAGGAAGACTCAGAAAGCAGCATTTTCCCTACTTTTTCTTGCCACAGGCTGTTTTGCAGAACAAGGGGTGGAATAGGCTTAGAGAAGTGAAAAGAAGGCTGTGTCTTTTGGGCATAATTTGACTGTCTTAATTCGAGGATGCAAGAGGTAAATACTTGAGGCTTCTTCTCTCACTATGATCTTGATATGATATTACTGGATAATCCCATATGGAAGCAGATTTCTAGTTACACAGAAACTCTTGGCGTTCCCATCGTGGCACAGCAGAAACAAATCTGACTAGGAACTATGAGGTTGCGGGTTCGATCCCTGGCCTCGCTCGGTGGGTTCAGCATCCAGTGTTGCCGAGAGCTGTGGCATAGGTTGCAGACGTGGCTTGGATCTGGTGTGACTGTGGCTCTGGTGTAGGCTGGCAGCAGCAGCTCTGATTCAACCCCTAGCCTGGGAACCTCCATATGCCATGGGGGCGGCCCTAAAAAGACAAAAGACCAAAAAAAAAAAAAATTACAATAAAAGAACCTCTTGAGATGTGTCCATTAAAAAATTTCTGGATACGATGTAAGTGAGCTGGTCTCTTTTTGGGGAATTAGGCTTTCTAGAGCCTTTGTCCCATCTCACCTCCGTCCTTCCACCTCAGCATCAACCTGGGAGGTAGGGAGAGGAACGCTGCTTGACTCTTGAGGACAGGAAAGCAACACTGAGCTTGCCGATGTTTCGATGATAGAGGAGACAGAGCCCAGATAGAAGGGCTAAGTCTTCCCGTTCCTGGTCCAGGCGGTTTACCAGCACCCCGTCTGTATGTTGGCATTTGTATTAGTGTGTTTGTTTAACTCACCAATCTATAAAAGAGGCATCACTCTGTATTTTTACTTGCTCTGTGCTCTTTACCCAATAACACTTCCACGAAAGGAAATATATGAGGATGAGAAGGGTCAAGATCATTTCCGGAAAACTGTTACAAGCATTGTGAGTCTTTTAATTGCAGTTGCAAATGGAGAATTAGACTCTAGAAGCGTCGATATATATATATTAAAAAAAGCTAAAATTGTTTTAAAACCCCCAAACCTGAAAGGTAACGAATGAGCGGTTGAAAGGGAAGATTCAAAGGCATTTACTACCCACGTTACCAAAAACAAACAGATAGACTATAATTTGAGGAGAGGCGTGGGTTTAAGGATGCATCTGATTCCATGTGTCCAAAGCAGCGCAGCGCACCTCATCAGAACAATATCACTCAGCCATAAAAAAGAATGACATAATGCCATTTGCAGCAACCTGGATGAACTTAGAGAGTCTCGTACTAAGGGAA
This sequence comes from Sus scrofa, assembly GCF_054392235.1. NCBI lineage: Eukaryota > Metazoa > Chordata > Mammalia > Artiodactyla > Suidae > Sus > Sus scrofa. Next base: position 11,075,103 of record NC_139401.1, read on the forward strand.
GTAAGTCAGAGCAAGATAAACATCATACGATATCACTTATATGTGGAATCTCAAAAAAAAAAAAAAAAAAGGATACAAACGAACTTCCTTGCAGTACAGAAACAGAGTCATAGACTTGGAAAACAAATTTATGGTTACCAAAGGGGATAGGCTGGAGGAGGGATGGACGGGGGGTGTGGAAATGGCACATGCACACCGAGGTACGGGCAGTGACTGGCCAACGGGGACCTGCTGTCTAGCACCGGGAACTCCACCCAATACTCTGCGAACATCTAGGTGGGAAAAGAATCTGAAAGTGAACGGATGTGTGTTCGTGTATAACTAAGTCCCTTTGTTGTACAGCAGAAAAGATCACAACACTGGAAATCAACCATACTTCACGACAACTTTAAAAAAAAAAAAAAAAAAGGAACAATTCCATCCCTTGATGTAGGTGTCTATGGAAAAGAGTCATCGGCGGTCAAGTGCGGTCCTGGGTGATTACTGGAGCATCAGAATGTCAGAATGGTCTTGTGTGCAAGTGAAAGAGCAGAATTATCACACAGTACTCAGCCAGACTCTTCAGTCCTCATTTTAGGGATCTCCTCCAGTTCTCAGCATTTCCTTTTCTTTTTATCTTGCACACATCACCGCAAGCCTGTCATCTTTATGAGAAAGTCTTGAATGAAATTCCTCAGTAGTCTCCAGCCACAGGCTCTAACTATGCTAGTGATGATTTTATTTTCAACTTCGCCTCTGGTAGAAAAATATGACATTCCATGGCCATAAGCCTTTCAAAAAGGTCATACATGTACACATGAGCCGCAACAGGAAGACAGATTTCTCTGAGGTTTTCTCTCTATGGTATTTGATCATGCGTTTTTAGAGCTATGCTACTGCTACAGTGCCACTTTGGGTAAGCCTCTGTTTCAGCTTCATCACCTACCTCTAGGGTTAAGGTAAGAATTAAATGCAACCCATCATTAAACACTGTACAAACATGAAGTCCTCTATTCTTGTAGCTGGGCCACTGTGCTACCCCTGGGAGATTCATAGCTCAGTAAGAGGCTCTTTTTCTTTGACGAGTTCATAATTCACTGGGTGAAAACCAAAAACCAAGTAAGCAAGTACAATGTATCATCATATTGTGATCAATAGTCCCTGGACCATTAAGCAATGATATCTATAGATATACATGAAACTGGCCATCCGAAAATTCACTTTTAGTCCTCCCTCTACCCTTCTCTAGCTGTAGAAACTGAAAAACCAGTTAAACTATTTGAAACTCAGTTTATCCATCTGTAAAGTGAGGGTTGAGTTAAATAAATCCCAAAGGCTGTTGATTCAAACTCGGGCTCTAGCATTTCTCATTTTATCGCTCATTGCTCATACTTGTTTTTTTTTGTTGTTGTTGTTGTTGTTTTTTGTTTTTTGTCTTTTTTTTTTTTTTTGCGATTTCTTTGGGCCGCTCCCGCGGCATATGAGGTTCCCAGGCTAGGGGTCTAATCGGAGCTGCAGCCACGTGCCTACGCCAGAGCCACAGCCACGCGGGATCCGAGCCGAGTCTGCAACCTACACCACAGCTCACGGCAACGCCAGATCCTTCACCCACTGAGCAAGTGCAGGGACCGAACCCGCAACCTCATGGTTCCTAGTCGGATTCGTTAACCACTGCGCCACGACTGGAACTCCTCATTGCTCATACTTGTTAAGGGGGGAGATTGTATCTGGTGGCTGCTTTGGTTGACCACTCTATAGTGATGCCCTTTCATCTTTGTTGACAGCATCCCTTCCCAAGTTTTGTCTGATCTAGGGCAGCAGTATTTTCAGAGATGCGTGCTCTCCTCAACTCCAAGGGGTGACTTAGGAATGTCAAAGCCACAAAAGAGTGTGTGTGTGAAGAATAACTCCACTTCCTGCCTTTGGATATGGGGAGTGAGAAGGTAGTGCTAGGGCAACCCCTTTCCACCCACCAGCTGATGTTAAGACGATTCACTGGGGATGGCAAAATGGAAAACTGAGACACATTAGGATTCTTTTTAAAACAATTTTTTTTTTGGCTTTGGCATGCAGAAGTTTCCAGGATCAAACCCATGTCACAGCAGTGACCCAAGCCACTGCAGTGACAATGCTAGATCCTTAACCCACTGAGCCACCAGGGAACTCCCAGGGTTCTTGATGACACTGTTATGCCAAGGAATTAATCGGTCATGGAACTGTTTGACTTTGTGTTTGGGAGATTAATAACAAAAATCCCATGTTGTTTAAATCACCAAAGGTAGCCAACTATGAGCATGCAATCTGAAAAGCTGAATTACAGTACTTTGAAATGTTTACTAACTACAAGCCAAATTTAATATTATGAGAAAGAGAATTCATTTCAAACCAATAAGAGAATAAAATGAGTGATTCGGGGAAAGAAAAGCCCCTTAATAAATCTGATCTTCAATTTTCTCACCTGTAGAATAGAATCCAAAGTATATCTACCTCATGGAGATATTAGTAAGAATATACCAATTATTGTTAACTAACACACTAATTCTTGTTAACTGTTGTATTATACATGAGAAGGCTGGTATGCCAGAGATGGCTATATGGTCACCCAATACTGTGTTAAATATATTTTTCCTTCCTAGACACACAGGAAGACCATTATTTCCCAGTTTCCCACATGAATAGCTTTCGATCATGTGACTGAATTCTGAATTCTGGGAAAAGTGATGCAATCTACTTGTGGCCTGGCTCTTGTTAATATCCCACGTGATCCTCCTGCTGGCTTTCCCAGTGTCATATTGCTGTTGAATTTCAAGGCATGAGACCAAGTACTCATATTGGCCACTAACTAGATGGACATTGAGTTGTTTTACTTCCTTAAAATATCTAACAAGATTTACTTAAATTTGCAACCATCTCCTTTCACTCAAGTTTTCTGCTTTCCACTTAAAAATGAGAGGTACATTGATAATTAAGAAAGCTTGGGATAGATTATGATGGAAAATAATATAAAAAAGAATATATATATATGTATATATATATATATATATATATGACTGAGTCACTTTGCTGTACAGCAGAAATCGGCACAACATTGCAAATCAACTATACTTTAATAAAAAATTAAAAATTAAGACAGCTAGCTCAAAATGTATATTAAAATAAACACAGGGAAATGGCTTTAAAATAGCAGATAAAAGTTTGCAAAATCCATGGACAAATTCTTCCTGGGGAAGCAAAGCAGCTACTCCTTGCAGAACAAGTCTGCTCCTCTAAGTAGGTGCATGTAAGTAGGTATTATTTATGCCTAAACATCGTCTAGAAAAAATGCCTGTAAAGAAAATGATGTCCTTAGGCATATACTTTTTCCCCTTTTCTCAAGCACAGCCTAGACATCTTATCTTTTCATGTAGCTTTTAGCATACACTCTGCATTTCCACTCTGTCTGGCAGGGCTGGTTTAAAGGAAGATGTGGGGTTCTGGGAAAATGCCCAAGGAGAAATTCACCTCTCCCCATAGCTGAATCATTTTCCCCCCAGATACTAACAAGGAAACGTGTGTGCCTGCTAATGGCAACATAGTTTTTGTTTTATGAGTTCTACCATGTTTATAGCAACCTCTTCTTTTTGTAAGTAAGCACAATAACAGAGTTACAATTTTTATTCATGGAAGTAAAAAAAAAAATGCCATGAAAATAATTTCTCTGTATGTTAAGAAGTCTCCAGCATTTTCCAAAGACCCGTAGTTGGCATTATAATTTTTTAACCTGAACCATGTAATGTGGAATACTGTTAACTTAAAATAGGAAAAATTTTTTTAAATTTAGCTTGATGAAGAGGAATGTGCATTCTCATTCAAATCTGGTTTTGTCTTCCACTCGGAACAGGGCTTAAATATGCCTTTATTGATTTCGATAGAGCTTGACTTTGAAAATATTAATTTTTGAACACTTACTCCTAATGGGTCCACCTCACTGAAAGATTTAAAAGAAATAATTCTCTTCATTAATGGCATGTACTTTATAACTTGTAAAAATACATATTACACTGATACACATTAAAATAAGTATATATTAAAAAAACTGAGAGGAACACAGAAACTGCATTCCTGTTTAAGAAAAGATTATAGAAACAAGAGACATCAAAGAAAGCTCACTGGAAGCTAAAACCCTTGTCATGTGGGAGTAAAAGGTCATACCTCTCTGTGGATGGGGGTACCTTGGGGGAATTTTTTCAAAAACGCGGTACTACAGTTATTTAGTCCAGTCACTTATCTCTAGCTTGATTTTGCCTCAAGAGTTTCACATCTAAGTGAGTGTTCTTGAACACATCCAGGACAGGAAACTCATTCCCTTCCTTGTGATGCCTTCTAGGGTTGGGCAGCTCTATAAGTCAAAAGATATATTGTCAGGCTGAGTAAATCTAGCTGTTACAACAAAAAGACCCCCACATTTCTGCAGCTGGGCACGAAGGTTTATTCCATGTTCATATCACAGTCCAACATGGAGTTCCTGCCCCTGTTCCTTTCAGGCATGTGGGCTCCTTTCACCTCCCCTCCTCTAGGCCCTTGGAGTTTTCCCCTGGCTCTTGGGCAGCTGACAGGCAGGCAAGGAAAGAGGGAGCACATGGAAGATCTCGAAGGAGGCTTTAGAGGTCAGGCCCGGAAGTAGCGCACAGCAATCCCACCCACGTTTTATTGGTCTGACGTAGGCATATGGCCCCACCTGACGAACGGGGGTGGGGGGGGCATGACATAGAGTGTATCATATAGGGTCCCAGGGATATTTGAGGGGCCTAGCAGTGTGTGCTATGTAAAGCTGTCCTTCTGCTGAGTTCAAGTGTTCCTTGCACCTGAAGGACCCAGCTTCACCTTGAGTCATAGTGACTACATTTAATTCTGATTTTGTACAACAGTCCAACAGATATTCAAAGACAGGTATCACGATTCTTGATTCATTTGTTATTGTTTCTTTTCTTTGTCGGTCACACCCATGGCATGTGGAAGTTCCATGGCCAGGGATCCGAGCCTCAGGACCTGCAACCTACATCACAGCTATAGAAACACTGGATCCTTAACTCGCTATGTTGGGCCAGGGATCAAACCCATGTCACCTCAGAGACAGCACCAGATTCTTTTTTTTTTTTTTTTTTGCCATTTCTTGGGCCGCTCCCGCGGCATATGGAGGTTCTCAGGCTAGGAGTTGAATCGGAGCTGTAGCCACCGGCCTACGCCGGAGCCACGGCAACACGGGATCCGAGCTGCATCTGCAACCTACACCACAGCTCACGGCAACGCTGGATCCTTAACCCACTGAGCAAGGCCAGGGATCGAACCCACAACCTCATGGTTCCTAGTCGGATTCGTTAACCACTGAGCCATGACGGGAACTCCGACAGCACCAGATTCTTAACTTGCTGCATCCCAGTGGGAACTCCTTGGTTCATTCGTTTGGGGGGCTGCTTATCCAATGAGTCAACTTCTTCTCATATGATCTGTTTTTTTCTTTCTTTGTCTTTTTAGGGCCGCACGCACGCACATGGAGGTTCCCAGGCTAGGGGTCTAATCAGAGTTGTAGCTGCCGGCCTACGCCACAGCCACAGCAACACAGGATCCGAGCCATGTCTGTGACCTACATCACAGCTCACGGCAATGCTGGATCCTTAACCCACTGAGCGAGGCCGGGGATCAAACCTGCAACCTCATGGTTCCTAGTTGGATTCGTTTCTGCCGCGCCATGATGGGACCTCCATATATGATCTGTTTTTATGTTCCCTCATGATCTTTTTTCTTACCTTTAATTGCTCTACAGGTTGAATAAAAACTTTAGATATTGCAACAGTGATCCTACCTTGAGATATTGAAAATGTATAAATGCAAATTAACATTACATTACGTTTTGTAACTCATGTTGAATTTACTCCCCAGATTCTTTTTACCCATGGCTGTCAAGCTACATTTCTTCCTTTTTGCATTAAGCCTACTGATGGAAGGATTGATTCTCTATTCACTACATGTTGTTGGATTGGAATACTGTGACTAGCCTCATTAGAACGTTTTGGCTCCTGTCTGTCCCATCTCTGGCCCTTTAAACATGTGACCATCTATCACATCAATGGGCACTTTAGAGCCAGCCATAAACACAGACAGATGCTTTTCTCTGGGGTTATACTGTAGTGAGGATGGAAGCCCAAGAGCTCCAAGTGACCAGGGAGCCACTGTCTTATCAAGTCAGCTGGCCCAAGAGACTCAAGTGGGTAGAGAAGTGAAGAGAAAAGATGAGAGGCTGTATTCGCTCCTTGTTATATTTCTAATTCTCTGGGTCCTCAGCTGCCCTCCTCTAGTAGACTGCAAAACTTGGCCACAAAGTCCATCAAGAAGTGGAATCTATCCACTCCTTGAATCTGGGCATGGTTATACAGCTCTTGTTGGCCAACAGGACATTAGGGAACAGGAAGAAAGCAGAGGATTAAGAAGTATTTGTCCTTTGGAGATTGTCCTCTCTCTCTCTCTCTCTCTTTTTCTCTCTATTTTTCCTTTTGGGGCCACACCCTCAGCATATGGAAGTTCTCAGGCTAGGAGTCGAATTGGAGCTACAGCTGCCTGCCTACACCACAGCCACAGCAATGCAGGATCTGAGCCGTGTCTGCAACCTAAACCATAGCTCATGGCAATGCTGGATCCTTAACCCACTGAGCGAGGCCAAGGATCTACCCCACATCCTCATGGATCCTAGTCCAGTTTGTTACTGCTGAGCCACAATGGGAACTCCTGGGGATTGCTCTCTCTGGCTGCTGGGAACTTCTCCTGCTGCTGGAATTAACATATGAAATGGCCAGGCTAGTCATCTGGAAGATGAGAAACATGAATATTTAGACTATGTAGAAGCATCTTAGCTGATGCTTCCTAGTCCAAACAGTCTTCAGATGACCCACCAGTTGACAGCAGACTCATGAGTGACCCCAGGTAAGACCAGCAGAAGAATCACCCAGCTGAGTCCAGCAGATCATGATCTAATGATTATAGTTTTAACCCACTAAGTTTACAGACAGCTTGTTATGCAGTACTGGATAACTGATACACTCCTCTCACACACTTAACCAATACAGACAATTTTTCCTTTTTTTTCCCCTAAAATAAAACATTATTTTTACTTTTTATAGCCATATCTGTGGTATGTGGAAGTTCTTGGGCCAGGGGGCAAATCAGAGCTGCAGAAATTCCAGATCCAAGCCATGCCTGCAACCTACACCACAGCCACAGCAACACCAGATACGAGCCACACGCCACCTGCTCCATAGCTTGCAACAACACCAGATCCTAATTCACTGAGTGAAGCCAGGGATCCAACCTGCATCATGGACACTACATCAGGTTCTTAACCCACTGAGCCACAATGGGAGTACCAACAATTTTTTTTTTTTTTTTTTTTTGCCATTTACAACCAAAAGAAGTCCTGACAAAAATGAAAGGGCTTCCTATGCTGTGCCACTGACTTGGTGCTCTGTCCATTGGTTTACTTTAGTCTGTGATTCAAACTATGCCTCTGAATCTTAAGTTTCTCCTTCCAACCCCCGTGTTGCCTATGCTCTGTCCTCACCAGCTGCCAAAGAATCATCTCCTCCCTTCTTTCCATGCCCAATACCTGCAGGTTGAACCCCTTCCCATGGCCTTTGCCAAGGGTCTGTACTTGCCATTTCCTGTTGGCTCTTCCAAATGCCAACTGCTTAACGTGACCTTCCATCTGTTACTGATCATGGGACCTGCTGCCACCACTCCACACGTGTCTACACAGACTTCGTCCTGCAAATAGGAGAGCTATCCACCTGCTAAGACTGACAGCTAGCTTCCCCCTGGCTGCTGTGTTCCATTAGGCCCAGATGCCCATGCTCTAATTCTTCTGCTTTAACCTCTGTCTGAGATATAGCTGGGCTTGGGAAGTTAGGTGAATGTCCCTGAGCTCTCATACCCAGATGACAGACTGTAAACAGAAGTAGATGGTGATTAAAAAAAAAAACAAAAAAACACGAGTCGTAGGGAAATTCCATCTCTTCCCGACAGAGGAATATTGACAAGGCCATTACAGGGACTCATGGAATGTGTGTGCTGCCTTGGGGGTTGGTAGACAGTGAAGTTAGTTCCCAACAATATGAACCAGACAGGTCAATGCTCTACTCGTATTCCCTTAAGTCCTTCCATTTGCTGTGCCTGGTAGCCTGACAATTGCCAGCCCCCTACATCTCTTTGCTAGAGAGCTTTCTCGAGTGCTGGAGCCAACTTTTGCTTGCTCTGGTAGGCTAGAGGTACTGGAGAATTAAAGCCTCCCACCTCTGGCCCTATGCAGTTCCAGACACTGACTAGAGATGGTATACAAATACCCCAGCTTCCTCGTCTCTTGGATGGGATATGTTTAACACTGGCTCCCAAAACTCCCCAATAGGGTTAAGCTCCAGGTACACACCATGATAACTTAATCAATAACATTTTTTTTTTTTGGCTGCACCCACGGCATGCAGAAGCTCCTGAGCCAGGGATCGAACTCATGCCGCAGCTGTAACCAGAGCCACAGCAGTGACGATGCCAAATCCTTAACCCAGTGAACCACAAGGGAACTCAGACAAAACATGCTTTATTGGTTTCTTTCCCTCCTCTTTCTCTCTCCTCCATATAAATTACTTACGTTTGAAATTTTGTTTCAAGATCTACACCCAGGAGTAGTTCCCGTTGTGGTTCAGTAGGTTAAGAACCCGACTAGTATCCATGAGGATGCAGGTTCAATTCCTGGCCTTGCTCAGTGGGTTAGGGATCCGATGTTGCCACAAGCTGTGGTGTAGGTCCCAGATGCGGCACAGATCTGGTGTTGCCCTGGCTGTGGCTGTCGTGTAGGACTCAGCTGCAGCTCGGATTCAGCCCCTGGCCTGGGAACTTCCATTTGTGGCAGGTGTGGCTATTTAAAAAAAAGTCTACAACCAGGAGAACTCCAACAAAGACAATAAGCCATCTAGAGGATAACCGGAAGGACAGGAAGTGGGTCTATGAAGGTGATGGTGACAATGTGGGGAGAAAGCGCCTCACACTACGATGAATAGAAAGAGCCACTCGGATGGTAAAGAGGATGCCACTGGGCCCCATTTGTTCTCTGTCCAAGAGCCCAGGTCATTTTCCTGCTGGTAGAGTAATTGAAACAAGGCTGAATGTAAGGGAAATTTTTGGTTCTAACCACTTCATCTAAACACGGGCATCCATCACTTTGCCCCATATCCATAGGGCAATAAACTTGTGGAATTTAATTTCTTTTAATGCGAAGCTAGTCAAGCATTACTTTGGAGATTTTTTTATGGAAGAATGATATTCTGATAGAATTCTTTGTCTAAGAGCAAAGTACAACTTAAACAGATAACCAGGGGTGTTCCAATAACTATGTTCAAATATTTATGCAACATTGACTCCCTGAGCACAGAGTTAAATTGGTTAGTTCTTTCGCCAAATGCTTTCAGACTTCATTGACTTTTCTTTTGGAATGAGTACAGAAGCCGAGATTATATTCAAAACTTGTACCAGGATTCTGTGTGGTCCAGAAAATGATGAGCACATATGAATTAAATATTGAACGTGTTTACTCTCCATCGTTGGGGACAGGGAGCAACCAAGGGGTCTGGACTGATTGGAGAAAGACTTCTATATAAATCTCTGACCTCGTCCTCTAGCAAAGGGCAGAACAATTGTTAATAGTTCTGAACGATGAACTAACCACCTAAGAAAAAGCGGAGTTCCTGCTGTGGCTCAGTGGACGAAGATGCGAGCGCGATCCCTGGCCTCGCTCAGTGGGTTAAAGATCTGGCATTGCCGTGAGCTGTGGTGTAGATTACAGGTTCGGCTTGGATCCCGCATTGCTGTGGCTGTGGTGTAGACCGGCAGCTGCAGCTCCGACTGGACCCCTAGCCTGGGAACTCCCATAGGCCACGGGTGTGGCCCTAAAAAGCAATAAAATAAAATAAAATAAAACAAAATAAAAAAATAAATTGATTTCGGCACCTGAGACACAATGCTGACCAAGTGAACAGGGCTTCCTTTGCTGGAAGCCAATATTGCGTTGGTGGCTTTGTCAAGAATTCTGAGATCTTTTGAGCAGGAAAGGGAGGGTAGGGAATCAGATCTATCTATGTGACAGAGAACGTATTAGAACCATTTCAAAATTAGCCTTGGCTCAGCTTAACGAAATGCCCCCATTGCTCAGCAGCAGCCCACCAAATCCACAGCATGGACACAACAGCTCTTGGATGGTTAAAAGCCTCGGAAATCAGAGAACCTACCAAATAAAGATTCCTATTCTTCTTCCTCAGGTTCACTCAAAGAATCAAGCCTGCTCGGCCTTTGGAGGAGGCTAAAAATTAGAGGCACCCCACCTCAGGGGGACACACTTTATTCACAAATGCACGATTTAATGCACAAAATGCCTAGGAGGTTGAGCCACAAGTTTCTGCTAGGAAACTCATCAGACCTGCTGTGCTTGAAAAATCATCTTCAGGAATGGCAGAGTAACCAAGAGATACAAACTCGGGTCAGTCCTTTCTGTCGTGTCACTGAAGTGTCACCAGTGGCATCTTATTCTGAAGGCCTTTTCCCTTGAGACCTCTCCCTGGCTCTGGTTAAATTTACCTTCAGGAGTTCCTGCCATGGCTCAGCAGTAATGAACTTGACTAGCATCCATGAGGATGCAGGTTCGAGCCCTGACCTCGCTCAGTGGGTTAAGGATCTGGCATTGCTGTGAGCAGTGGTGTCGGTCATAGACGCGGATTGGATCCTGAGTTGCTGTGGCTGTGGTGTAGGCTGGCAGCTGCAGCTCCAATTCGATCCCTAGCCTGGGAACCTCCATATGTGGCCCTAAAAAGACCAAAAAAAAAAAAAATCCTTTACCTTCACCGACCTGACATAAAAGAATGAGAATTGCTCGTCCGCCACTCACCCCGTCCATTCTGCACCCACACACAATCTTCGCATTTCCAAAACTCCTGAAAACATCACCGCAAGATCCAAATGACTTTCTATTTGATGTCAACACGTGCATAGAATCTGACCCTCAAAGTTCACCTTTCATCATTCGCTCTCTGTGTATTCACCTCCCTTTGGCCTGAACAACAGTGTGCCCAAACTGTCAGTTTTCCGAGCACAAATCAGGGTAGCAGTGCAGCAAACAGAGGCTCTCTTGATTTAAATTCTACCAGTGTCAAATGCTGATGTGTGTAAATAATTCATTGTGTTTTCTCTGGTGAGTCCGGTTGGATCTTTCCTTGCCTGGCGACCCCTGGGGTCTGTGGCTCCCCCAAGGAGCAGGGACATTTCGGATTTTTTTTTTATTACAGCTCATAATTTATAGATCACTATGGAGTCAGGTGCACAGATACAGCGCCTCATCTATCACTAGAAGCAGCTCCAGCGTTAAGGGATACCTACTTCGCTGAAATCAGCGAAGGGGGACAGAGATGAGGAAAAGGGCCAAGGCCCACGTGCCCCAGAAGGAATATCTTTCAGAAGAAGCACAAATGTCACAAGGTAATGAATTTCCTACTTACAGAGCCAACGAATGACCAAGCTCGCCATCTCCTAGAGGGAAAACCCACCGTATGTCGCGTAGTAAACCAAACCAAACCAAAAACCCATGATGATGAAAATTCTGTATGTCTTTCCTCTCTGATTTGCCTTCTTCAGTGAAGTCTTTATTGGAGCAACTGCATCAGACTCAAACTTGTAGGAAGAACTATTATTGCTTTTTAGAAAAGAACCGGGTGGGGGGACACTTTCTTACCAGGACAATTTTATCCTGCCGGGAAATGACCTTGAAAGACAAGGAAAACACCCAAGTCTAATTATAGCTTTGGTAACACGTGTGCTATGTCTTTTCAGACAAGAACACTGAGTGTAGAGCTTAGCTCCTCATGATTTTTCTCAAGTGTCTTGTATTGTAAGCACATGTTGATGGGGGCAGGAAGACATGAAAAGCGCCCACACTAAAAAGGGCCATTTATAACATACCTTCAAAGAAACCGACAGTGACTTGGGGGTGCACATTACATTCCTGAGTCTTACATGGTTTCCTGGAGAGCATTAATAGTTTTCTGCGAAGGTACCCCAGAATTTCGTTTCCATTCCAGCCAAGGATGCGGGTTCGTGCCGCTGACCCCTCCATTCAGTCCCGCAACTTCGACACAAAGCTTGTTCCCCCGAGACCAAAGGAAAGATGAGCTACGCAAAGAAAGACCTAAACCCAGTGGCATCTGCAACAAGTACCAGTGAAATAAAGAAATCTCTAAACATATTCATAAGGCGTGTTTCTTTATGGTAATTTTCTCTGTCTTGGGGGACAGCACCCAAGCTGGACCACATTCTAAAACTGTTGCTATGGCAAAGCGTCTTGTTTTATTGACTAGGGAACACATTGTTGTGTTTAAGTCATGTAAATGATCAGGATACAAAGGAAAGCCCCCCCTCCCCCACCCCCGCCCACCTCCCCCAGCAGCCCCTACTCAATCAAGACAGCGCTGGGGTCTATACTCCTTGATACATGCCTTTACACAGCATGGGAAGGCATTTCTTTCAGAAAGCTCACTCCATAGGCGCTGCAAACTGGCCTTTGGAGACGTGTATGAGACCTCCACATCTTTCAGAATTGATTCTGCAGGGGAAAAAAGAATTCACAAGGATGAAGCCCTGGCTTGTGTTTTAAGGCCACCATATATCCATAGAAATTTTGCATTCTCGGCCTGTTTTAACACATTTTTTTTTGTTTGTTTCCAGGCTGCTGGTCTTGTCTAATATTTCAACTTTCCATCAGTTTCTGTCACTCAGAAGCAAAGTGGGAGAGTTTCTCTTTTGTTCCCCGCTTATATCTCAAATATGTGTTTTTAATTAAGTATTTTACGACAGCATCAATTCACACTGATTAGACATAATTACAGAAACAAAATATGCAGAATACATTTTAATAATGCCTGCCACCTCTGAGGGAACAATGAGGATCTAATTTAATGATCTAAGTGTTGTTTGAAAGCAAGACAGAGTTTAAAAATAGTAATATATTTTGAAATGGAGCTTATTAGTATTTTTGGATGCAAACGTAAGCTAAGATGCACCATTATCTGTGTTTCAATACATGTAATTAAAAAAACACCACTGAGGGCAACACTTGTTTACATGAAGAATCAAATGACACCCTTGAATAATAAAAGCTTGATCCAATGAAAACAGTTTCAACTGTGACACTTGATACAAGCTGTGATCATTTGCAGCCCAATTTCTCAGGGAAAATTTACCACTATGAAAATCGATTTTTGAGAGTATCTAGTCAGTGTGGATTTCCAGGTTTTGATACCATAGGCACTTAAGAAGGATTTTGTCACTGGGGGAAGCTGCATGAAGGGTACAGAGGAATTCTCTGAACTACTTTGGCAAACTCTTACGTCTCCGTTTTATTTTTTTATTTATATATATATATTTTTTGTCTTTTTGCCTTTCCTAGGGCCACTCCCCTCGGCATATGGAGGTTCCCAGGCTAGGGGTCTAATCGGAGCTGTAGCTGCCGGCCTACACCAGAGCCACAACGAGTCCTTAACGCCCTGAGCAAGGCCAGGAATCGGAACCCGCAACCTCATGGTTCCTAGTCAGATTTGTTAACCACTGCGCCACGACGGGAACTCCACATCTCCATTTTAAAATAAAAACTTACAGCAAAAACCTCTTTTTGATGCAGAATAAAAAATGTGTTTTTCTGACTTGCAGAAAAATATGCTGGAGTTCCCATCATGGCTCAGAGGAAGAGAACCCAACTAGTATGCATGAGGATGCAGGTTTGATCCCTGGCCTTGCTCAGGGCGTTAAGGATCCGGCATTGCCGTGAGCTGGGGTGTAGGTCGCAGACTCGGCTGGGATCTGGCATTGCTGTGGCTGTGGTGTAGGCTGGCGGCTACAGCTCCGATTAGACCCCTAGCCTGGGAACCTCCATATGCCGTGGGTGCGGCCCTAAAAGGACGGAAAAAGAAAAGAAAAAAGAAAAATGTGCTGTCTCAGTAGAGTTTAGATAATTCCCCTTACAGAGCCATATGACATATTCCTCCCGCACTTGCATAGGCGTCTGGAGTCAAAGGAGTTTTGGACAGACTAAGCTAACTTTCTCAACAAAAATTCTATTTATTCCATATTTTCAATTCGCTCAGAAGAGATTTCTGTAAACAATTATAAATGAGAGATCTGTTTACTTTTATTGCTTCAGATGCCCTTCCAGTAGTTATTAAAAGAGTATTTACAATTCCCACAAAGTTAGTTGCGTTATGGGATTTCTGACTTTCTTTAACTATCTTGTTCTCTTTTTAAAAACAGGGTAGTTAAAAATCATAGCTGTGCATTCCTCCCTTTCATGAGTCATGTTCAGAGGTCAAAAAAAGGAATATAAAACATATTGCAAACCCAGATTATATCGAATGCAAATGTCTATTCATATTTCTTTCTTTCTTTCTTTCTTTCTTTCTTTCTTTCTTTCTTTCTTTTCTTTTTTTTTTTTTTTTTTGGTCTTTTTGCCATTTCTAGGGCCGCTTCTGTGGCATATGGAGGTTCCCAGGCTAGGGGTCCAATCGGAGCCGTAACCACCGGCCTACGCCAGAGCCACAGCAACGTGGGATCCAAGCCTCGTCTGGGACCGACCTACACCCCAGCTCACAGCAACGCCGGAGCCTTAACCCACTGAGCAAGGGCAGGGACCGAACCCGCAACCTCATGGTTCCTAGTCGGATTTTTTAACCACTGAGCCACGACGGGAACTCCTCTATTCATATTTCATTTGGGTGTAACTGTGTGCGTGAGTGTGTGAGTGTGTGTCTGTGTATGAGGACCATAGGAATAGCCGAATTCAACCTAACTATTAACATAGTCAACATACATATAGTTGATATTTATCATACATACCATGGGTTATATAATAAGTCATTTCCATGGCCTTTCTTTTTATGGCCACACTTGCAGCACATGGAAGCTCCTGGGCCAGGCATCACATCCGAACCTCCGCTGTGACATATGCCACAGCTGTGGCAATGCTGAATCCTTCACCCACTGCACCAGGCCGAGGATTGAGCCTGCAGCTCTGCAGCGACCCGAGCCACTGCAGTCAGATTCTTAACCCACTGTGCCACAGCGGGAACCCCTCGATGGCATTCTTTAAGGGGCCATGATAGCACACGTTTCATTTTATCCTAGTACCATTCTGTGAATCTACTAGAGGTTATTGCCATTCTTCTCCCCGGGAAACTGGGCAGCTAACTACCCAAGAGGTCCAGGGTCTGGCTTACACTCATGAGGCAGGATAACGGGGGGGCTGGGGATGGAAACTCAGATTCTACATCCTTGCTCAAGGTACTTCATTCTGAGCCACAACCTCTAAAAGCCACAGCCATGATGCAATTGCCTTGTCTGGGATCTCCAGCAGTGCCGTTTTGGAGAAAAAGTTTAACCCAAGTGATGACTGGAGTTAGTTATCTTTGGAAGCTATAACAAATGAAAGACCTAGGAACACTGAGCTCTGTATCATAACTCCCTTTCCTTCCCCTTCTTCTCCCCTTTTCTCTTTGCTTTTTCCTTTTTTTTTGGTCTTTTTGCCTTTTCTAGGGCCGCTTCCCACGGCATATGGAGGTTCCCAGGCTAGGGATCTAATCGGCACAGCCACAGCAACACAGGATCCGAGCCTCGCCTGCCTCCTACACCACAGCTCACGGCAACGCTGGATCCTTAACCCACCGAGCGAGGCCAAGGATTGAACCCACAACCTCATGGTTCCTAGTTGGATTCGTTAACGACGGCAACTCCTTTCTTTGCTTTTTCTAACAGCGTTGCTGACATACAATCCACAGGCCATATAGTTTATTTAATGAGCGCAAGTCAATGTTTTATTTGAATATCCAGACTTAAAGACCTAGCAGTACAATCTAATTACAGAACAGACTCATCTCCCGTAAGACAAGTCTTGTATCCATTAGCAATCACTCCCTACTGCTCCCACCCTCCACTCGCAATTCCTGACACCCACTCACCTACTTTCTGTTTAGATGGAGATTGGCTTAATTTGCACATTGCACACAAACAGAATCATGCATGACATGATCCTGTGTGACTGGCTTATTTTACTTAGCACAATGCAGCCTGGAGTTCCCGTCGTGGCTCAGTGGTTAACAAATCCGACTAGGAACCATGAGGTTGCAGGTTCGATCCCTGGCCTCGCTCAGTAGGTCAAGTCTCCGGCATTGCCGTGAGCTGTGGTGTAGGTCGCAGATGCAGCTCCGATTCGACCCCTAGCCTGGGATCAGCCTTAGAAAAGGCAGAAAGACAAAAAAAAAAAAAAACCCAATAGAATAATGCAGCCTGTATCAGTACTTCATTCCTTTTCATTGCTGAGTAATATTCCCTCATATGGATAGGCTACATATCATTTATCCATTCATCAGTGGATGGACACCTGGGTTGTTCCCACTTCTTGGCTATGATGCATGATGCTGTTATGAGCATTTCTGCACCAGTTTTTGTGTGGACCTATGTTTTTGTTCCTTTCGGGTCCATACCTAGAAGTGAAGTGCTGGATCATATGTTACCTTTAGGTTTAACTTTTTGAGAAACTGCCAGAATATTTCCAAAGCGGCTGCACCATCTTACATCCCATCAATAATTCCTCCTTTTTTAGGAGCTCCCTGGTGGCCTAGGAATTAAGGACTCTGCATCATCACTGCTGTGGCTGGGGTCAATGCTGTGGCTCAGGTTCGATTCCTGGCCCAGGAATTTCTGCATGCTGACAGCATAGCCACACACACACACACACACACACACACACACATCCTTTTTAAAAATATATATATTTTTTTAAAACCTGAGCTGACAGAGTCATTCTGAGAGCTTCTGTCTTTACTGTAATTAGTAACCCCCCAAATCCCTTTTATCACATGCTACTGAGTCTGGCCACTTGAAAGGTGGGAGAGTCTGCCTCACCATGATTGCAAAATGATCAAGAATTAGAATGCGAAGCAAGGAAACAAAGGATGTTTTTATCAATTCTACATCTAGCGTGTGAACTACTTTTTGATGAAAGTTACAATTTTAGGTTACAACAAATCCACATACATACAAAATACAATGAGCCATACAAAAAAAAAAAAAAATATATATATATATATATATATATATCTCAACCAAACATAAACACCCCATGTGGAGGCATTTGCCCCTTCATCTCCTGAAGAATTAGGGGACAGGTGAACTGTTTTTATACTTTTCAGCAGCAAGAGATTTTGGCCATAAAGACCTCCATGCAAAAGCCCTTGCATATGCTTCTTGCCCACAGACACACAACTGTTGAAAAAAATGTCCAAAGATGCATGAAGAAACCTTTTATAATCTCAAGGATTCTTTGGTTTCTAGACAGGGATCAATACAGACCCTGGCTTTCAAGGCAAGCTGGGACACTTTCTGGAATATAAAACACACGCTTGGCCCCTGACAAATCAAGTAAGAGTCTGGACGCGGGTGAGATTGCTTCTTCTTCGCCTTCTTCTTTCTAGGGCCACACCCACGGCATAGGAAAGTCCCCAGGCTAGGGGTCGAATCAGAGCTGCAGCTGCTGGCCTACACCATGGCCACAGCAATGCCGGATCCTTAATTCACTGCGTGAGGCCAGGGATCGAACCCACATCTTCATGGATACTCATCTGGTTCGTTACTGCTGAGCCACAACGGGAACTCCCTCGATCTCTTCTTTTGCGCACAAACCTAGCAACACTCTGGCTAGCTCTTTTTGTGTGGCCCGAAAGGTTCGTGCCAGGGCAGGGCCGTTTCTTTTCTCCTCCGTCTTGCTTCTCATAACATCCATCAGTTGGTGCTTTTGACTAGCTCCTCTCTGTGAGCCAAGGGGACCGATTTCAGCTAAAGCCAGGACAGAGCGGGAAGGGAAGCTGGTGTGGAATGTTCCTCTCCTTCTACTGTCTCCCCTTGCGTTGCTCCCAACGCTAACAAGCAAAGAAAGGTTCTGGCTGGGGAATAAGATCCTGCAGGAGTATCTAGAAAATGTTGAGTAAAAATGGAAGAGAAGAAGAGGAAGAAGGAATGAGTAACAAATAAAAAAGACAGCAAGAGAAAGGAGAGTGGGCAATAGGGCAAGAGTATGACTTGAGAGGTCACAAGCCAGGAAGGGTAGCAGAGAGAAAAACAAACAAACCCACCCAAGCATTAGAAGGCATCCTTGGGCTGAAGGTGTCAGCCAGCGCTATTCTCCTGGGATCATCCCATCCCAGCTCCCGCTGAGGTCTTCATGCCCCTGGTTTGTATGAGGTTTGTATCATCATTTACCGGAAATGCCCAAATCGTGTTTCCCAACAACTTGGAACCTCAGCTGGGGGGTCACCAGGGCTTTATAGCTTCACCAACTGAAATCGAAACTCAAAATGCCTTTGACAAATTGCAATAAAATTTTACAAAGCACATAGAAGAAATCCCCTCTAGGTTATAGAATAACACACAAAGAGAAAATTACAAAGAAAGAAAGTTTAACGGGAGGGGACCAAACAAAGCGAGTGGCAAGCACTGATGATAGAAGTTGGCTGTGGGGGTCCACTCAAGTCTGAGCCACCGAGTCTGCGGATGTCTGGCCAGTCAAACGATCTCCAAGGTACTCTGCCTCGTGGTGAGCGCCACGGTGAGAGAGGGGTCTGGAGAACTTGGAAAGAGTGCAGAGGAAAGCCACGCAGATGATCAAAGAGCTGAAGAAAAGGGGACTTGAGAGGAAGGAGGGAGCTGGAAACATTCAACCTGGAGACGAGAAGGTTACAATGACTGCCCTCCGCTCCTCAGCTCCATGAAGAGCTTTGCCCAGGCTGGGCGGCCACGTGCCCTCCGTCTCCACCTCGGAGGGACAGGGAGGCAAGAGGTTTCGATATGCAGCACGGCGGGGGGTGGGGGGGGGACCCCGTCAGGTATCCGGACTCCCTGACACGAGACATGGCAAATGATGGCATGGGCTCCCCATCAGGGAGGGACCTAACACAGGTCCTCGAGGGGCTTAGACAGGAGATGAAGACTGGCCTCTGCTGGGGATGGTTTCCAGACCTTGCCGCCGCGAGGTGGGGGTGGCATGGGGGGGGTGGGGGTGGGGAGAGCCTCAGATTCCAGAACACAGTCTGGTTTGACCTCAGCCTCGGGTATTCATCGTCGCTGGCCTGGCCGCCTTTCTCACGTTTCTACAGCTCTACACAAAAGGCCTTGCCTGCCATACCGCTTGGCGATACAACCATTGCATCTGCGAAAAAGAGCCCTGGGGGGGGGGGGAATCTTTGAAGAGTGGGAATCTGGTGGAGGAAACAAGTCAGCTAAAGACGACCCACTGGGGGGGGGGGCAGGGGGTGCCGCTCGGAGTGCATGCTGGGATTACAGCTAATTAAGATGTTGACTGAATCGATGCTAATCATGTCCCACCAGACTCGGCTGGATTAGTATGTAAATTGGTAAACTCTGTTCTGAAATTGCCCTACCAGCTGAGGTCTAATTACTGACTAGACATAACAAATAATAACGGGATTTGTATTTTAGGACGTTGCGTGATGGAGATACACGTCTGGACAAAATACCAGTTGTATGTGTGCAGAAGGCGAATGCATAATGTTTTCGCCAAGCTTTATGGAATTTTACACCTTTAAGAAGCGCACCACGCTCTGCGATGGGTGGGGGAGTCCTTTCAGAGATCTAGCATTTGTGAAGGGAGACGGAGGTTCACAGTGATTAATTCGCTGCTTGAGTAATTTCGCCCAAGCGTCTCAAAGACTGATTGTTTCATGGCTGATACACAGCATCTTGCGAGCTTTTAGTTCCATCACCAAAAGAAGTGCAACTCATCCATGAAGAAAAACCCGAGATGCTATGCATTTAACTCAACTCCTCTGTAGCGTGCCTGCGGACGGAATTCAAAGCCGCAGGCCGATCATATTGGTCGGCAAGGCAGCCCCCCAAAGAGTTTTTCTTCCCCGACACCATTCTACGATATTGAGATGTTAAATTTAAAACTCAGCAAATGGTTAGTCCAATTCTGAAACAAGAGAATGCATTGCACAGTTGTAGAGAGAGAGAGCGCTCAGGTCTAGAATTCACTGAACCCGGATCTCAGGACAAAAACTTCTTTGCAACAATTTATGGCTCCATCCTGCGACCCACCCTTTCCAAAAAGTAACTCGCCCAGGAAGAGTTATAAGCAGAGTTTTAGACCGCTGTAATAGCTGGATTTGCCCACCGTATTGCTATGGCTCCCATAATTTTAAAGGCATATGGGTGATCATTAAATCTTTATTAGGTTTTACATCACAGAATAAATTATTCATGTTGTTCTAATACATTCTGATATCTTTACAGCCCTTCTGCCCACACTTAGCTGAACAAACCTCATTTGCATAACATTTTTATTTTAATTTCGCAGAGTTTTGTTATGAAAATATAAGGCTTAAATGCCTATTATGCCCCAATTATGTGCCAATTTCCCACACTTTTCTTGGGTCCATACAGTGCATTACTAATGAGGGAAAGTTCGCATAATTAACAAAGACGGATGAGTTCCTTTCACTTAGAAGAAGTTTTGGAATGTTTGTTCTTGCTGTGACGGGGCAAGAGGATGAGTATTTACCAAATGAAATCTGGTGAGTAAGCCTGTGTTTACTTTAGCTTCAAGCCTCTCTATATTTGAAGTTACGCAAATATATGGAAATTGTATTTGTTGATCATCTCAATTTGAATTAGGCAAAATAAAGGGTTAACTTATCTGTGGTGCAGAATGACAGAGAATAATCCAGACTTACGGTGTGACCTGAGGATATTCCTACGTCAAAGATACTTGAACTTTTAATGTAAGTCCGTTGAACAAAATAATTTTTCATTGAAGGCTCAGGCTATTTGTCTGCAGCTCTTATTGGTGTATATATATATATATATATATATATATATATATATATAAAATATATAATTTTTGTGCAGCCAAAATTATATACATAATATACATAATGATTATAATATTTGTAGGAAATGTACATTTTATATGCATAAAATTTTATTATGTAAAATAATTTACATATATATATTACATACAATTTTTGGCCACACCTGCAGCATGCAGAAGTCAGGCCAGGGATCAAACCCAAGCCACAGCAGTGGCAACAGTGGATCCTTAACCTGCTGAGCCACCAGGGGACTCTCCTACTGGCATATCGATAACTGTACTTATTTACATTTCAACTGTGGATTTTTGCTTCTTTTTTCATTAGTCTGAAAACTAAGACACACTAGGAGATGTTTGACTCCCTAATGGTGGAGGAAAAAACCTGAACAGACTTCCCTTGCGATACGATACTGAGTTCTCACTGTCAGGCAGTGTGATTAAAGCTTTTGCATGCTGGCATCTTCCTGTAGGCAATATATCACTGCAACATTATTTTAAGTGCTATTTCCCAATGCCCAAAGGCACCTGTCAGCAATTATGTATTATTTACTATTACAACGAATCGTGACCTGCTCTAAGCACTCAACCCAGGGTCAGGTACTCTGGGATGATAATTCTAACTCTGTCCCCTTCTTGCCAGGAGTTTGGGGAGAAGTCAACGTGGGGTTAAAACATTTGGAAGGTTCACACAAAGTGTTTCACCAACACCGTATGTAAGCAGAATGTAAGCCTGAACAGATGTCATCTTGAATGTAAATCTCTCAGCAACTGGCTAGCAAGCTATTGGGGCAATCTCAATCTCATCTTTTTTTTTTTTTTTTTTTTTTTTTTTTTGGCATTCTCACTTTGAAGCAAATTATACAATCGCCGAGCATTATCCTTTCAACAAATGGGCTTTGAAATCCCCTTTCATTAAAGCAAGCCACAGATTACCCTGATAAATAGGAATACTGATCCCCAAATGTGCCTGACTTTGGCCACGGGGATATAACAAAACTCTCCTGGTTTGCTCTTTAAGTGGAAAGACATCATGGGGTCCTTCTCGAGTGGCTCTGAGCGCCACCTTCCCCAAGCAGCTCAAGGGGCATGAACACCAGTCTTCCCGGCTAAGGGGCAAAAGTCTAGAGTTCAAGTCTGGCCGTGCCATGCTCTGAGACTCCTTCCTCCCCTGTCAATAAAAGGCTTCTGAACAAGAGTTGCAAGGAAGAAATGAAAGCAATGTGAGCCCAACACACAGTAGATACCAAATCGTTGCTCGTGAACTAAACATCCAGTAGAAAAGGTTAAACAGATTACAATTCTTCTGTTACATACATTACAGAACAAACCTAAGGGGCAAGGTCTCATATCTTCCTGGGGATCTAGTGGAAAAAAAAGAGCTCGCCATATGCCTCTCGAGAATATCTCTTGGTATTTGTTACCTAGCGATTATTGTGTAATTTATTTAGAGCCCACAGGCACATGATGTATAATTTTACATAACTTCTACAAAGATTACAGAATAGTTTAAAGAAGATAACAAGAGAAGGTTAAAAAGAGTTTACCCTTATCTTTCTTGGCAAGGATGAGTTTTCTTGTACAGACCACCTACATTGAGCAATACTTAAATCTCCACACATACAAGACAGCTCTACCCAGAAGACTCATCAATGATAATGATACTGAAGAAGTCCCATAATAAGGACCAGAACCATTTAAAAATGTAAATAAATGTTTAAACAAATGTTTAATAAACATTATTTTAGTTTTCCTGGAGCATTTAAAAATTTTATCTAAAGGTCTAGTATATTGGAAACAACCTAAATGTCCACTGACAGATGAATGGATTAAGAAGAGGTCATATATATACACAGTGGAATACTACTCAGCCATCAAAAAGAACAAACTCATGTCATTTGCAGCATCATGGATGCAACTAGAAATTCTCATACTAAGTAAGTCAGAGAGAGAAAGGCAAATACCATATGATATCACTTATATGTGGAATCCAAAATAGGGCACAAACGAACCTATCTCCAGAACAGAAACAGACTCACAGATGTGGAGAACAGACTTGTGGTTGCCAAGGAGGAGGGGGAAGGAGCGGGATGGATGGGGAGTGTGGGTTAGCAGATGAAAACTATGACATTGAGAATGGACAAGCAACGAGGCCCTGCTGGACAGCACAGGAAACTCTATCCAATCACTCGTGATAGACCAGGATGGAAGAGAATATGAGAAAGAGTGCATCCATATGACTGGGCCACTTTGCTGTGGGGCAGAAATGAGCACAACACTGCAAATCGACTATAATAAAAAGTGTAAACAATCAAGGTCTAGTATAGTGAACCCATATCCTTTAAGCACACACTGGAAATGAAACCTTGGGGTTCAAACGTTACTCTGCTGATTGTCACTGTGTGCCCTCAGGCAAGTTCCTTAACTTACCCACTCTGTGCCTCCGTTTCCCCATCCATAAGGCAGAGGTGATTTTATAGCATTGCTGTGAGGATTAAATGGGAGAACACATATAAAGTGCACAGCACGTGGAGGCATTGGAAGAAAGCTTGTAATGCCCCTGCTTCTGATCATCTTGACCTTCTCAATGTCTTGCCCTTTCCCCCTTCTATTTATTTATTTATTTATTGTCTTTTTGCCCTTTCTTGGGCTGCTCCCCTGGCATATGGAGGTTCCCAGGCTAGGGGTCGAATAGGAGCTGTAGCTTCCAGCCTACACCACAGCCAGAGCAACACAGGATCCGAGCCGTGTCTGCGACCTACACCACAGCTCAGGGCAACACCGGATCCTTAATCCACTGAGCAAGGCCAGGGACCGAACCTGCAACCTCATGGTTCCTAGTCAGATTCGTTAACCACAGCGCCACGACGGGAACTCCACCCCTTCCTTCAGAAAAAGACCATATCCTCCTGTCAGATTTATCCAGAGGGGAGTTCTCGTCGTGGTGCAGTGGTTAACGAATCCGACTAGGAACCATGAGGTTGCGGGTTCGGTCCCTGCCCTTGCTCAGTGGGTTAACAATCCGGCGTTGCCGTGAGCTGTGGTGTAGGTTGCAGACGCAGCTCGGATCCTGCGTTGCTGTGGCTCTGGCGTAGGCCGGTGGCTACAGCTCCGATTCAACCCCTAGCCTGGGAACCTCCATATGCCGCGGGAGCGGCCCAAGAAATAGTAACAACAACAACAACAACAAAAGACAAAAGACAAAAAGAAAAAAAAAAAGATTTATCCAGAGGGCCTTGGAAGCTCTTCATTTTTTGATCCTTTTTTTATGATGATTGCATTAGGATTTTTTTCCATGTGGATATAAATTCTCCCGGAGCAGGGAAATAGGATCTTTCTTTAATTTTGCCCTTCTGCCCAGTTCAGGGCTCCATACCAATGGTTTTTTTTTTCTGTCTCTTTTTAAAGCTGCACCTGCGACATTTGGAGGTTCCCAGGCCAGGAGCTGAATCAGAGCTGCCGCTGTGGCTTACACCACAGCCATAGCAACACCAGATCCGAGCTGCATCCGCGACCTATACTGCAGCTTGCGGCAACACTGGATCCATAACCCACTAAGCAAGGCCAGGGATTGAACCCACATCCTCCCAGAGACAACGTTGGGTCCTAACCCATTGAGCCACAATGGGACCTGCCATACCAACATTTTGTTTTATCTCGCATCACATCCTCTTGATAGCCAGGAGTCGACAGGAATTTGCCTCAGAAAAATTCAGAGTTCACCTCAATGGCCATAACTGCTATCTCTGGGACCCTCCCATGGAAAAGGACAGACAGCACTCATGCTAAACAGCCCATACGATTGGTTGTTCGGTGAGGCAGTAGAGTGTAATACTTCAAACCATGGGTCCTGGAGCCAGACACCTTGGCTACAACTCCCTTCTCTCCCCTGGTGAATTGCTCAAACTCGGGCAAATCGTATAATCTCTCTCTGTCTCAGTTTCTTCATCTGAAGAATGGGATGACAATGATACTAAGATCTACCTAAGAGGGCTGGTATGAAGATGACATGTGATGTATGTGCTGGGAATAAGAAAAACACTCAATGGAGTTCCCGTCATGGTGCAGTGGTTAACCAATCCGACTAGGAACCATGAGGTTGCGGGTTCAGTCCCTGGCCTTGCTCAGTGGGTTAGGGATCTGGCATTGCCGTGAGCTGTGGTGTAGGTCGCAGACGTGTCTCAGATCCCGCATTGCTCTGGCTGTGGTGCAGGCCGGTGGCTGCAGCTCCGATTGGACCCCTAGCCTGGGAACCTCCATGTGCCACGGGAGTGGCCCTAGAAAAGGCAAAAAGACAAGAAAATAAAAATTAAAAAAAGATAAAGCACTCAATAAAGATGAGCTCTTGCTATTCATATCACCAGTGTCTTCATAGCTGGGTTTTCAGCTACAAGAGCAAAGAGGCGTTTCTGGCCACCACTGTATGCCCAGCACCCAGCACAGTGCACACACATCTTCTCAGAGTCACCCTTCCCCTCTGCCGCCCCATCACCCACCCAAGTCGGCCACGTCACAGACTCTTTCCTTGTAGCTGCCCTGCCGACGCACCCTTTTTATTACCTCTCGAACTCTGGCCCGCCCCTTCTTCTGTGGCCTCTGCCACAAGTTATGTTCTCAACTCCTCTGTCTTGCTATTCTTAAATAATCTCCTATTCTAACAGGCATCTTGGTTGGGCCCCCATTTCCAGAGGACTCTCTCTGCAAGCTTCCCAACCTGGAAACCTGATAGATTTCACCTCTCCACTTGAAATTCTTTCATGGCTCCCCATTACTGACAAGATCATGGAATAAACACATGTCAGGCAGCTACAAAGAAATATTGTGAAAGGGTGTGGCGGTTAGAATAATGCCTCCCCCAAGAGGTCCGTGTTCTCATTCCCCAAATCTGTGAATATGTTATGCTACAAGGCAAAAGAGACTTTGCAGGTGGGATTGAAGGTGTGGGGATGGGAAGGTAGCTGGGGATTAGCCTGGTGGGTCAGGCTAATGGGATCGCCAGGGTCTTTTGGAGGGAAACGAAGACAGTCAGGGTCAGAGAAGGAGACGTGATGATGAAAGCAGGGGTGGGGGTGATGTGAGGCCACGAGCGAAGGAATGCCGACGGCCCCCAGAGGCTGGGAAAAGCAAGAACTCCATTTCCCCCTAGAGCCTCCAGAAGGAACGCAGCCCTGCCACCGTCTCGGCTTTAGACCCGCTGAGGTTTCGGACCATCAGGACTGTAACAAAATAAATTTGTGTTGTGTTAAGACACTAGATGGGTGGTAGTTGGTTGCAGCAGTGATAGGAAACCAATACACAAGGCAGTTGGAGAGACGGCGCTGACGAAATAAATGTGTGGAGGTCAATCAATGACGGTATGACGAACGGGCCAGACTCAGGCATCGATACATCTAAAGTCCTTCTCACTCACGACATGCCGGAGGGTGCATTTCCCAGGTTGCTACAACTCTGTGCTTCCCTCAGCTTCGCTGCAGGAGGCAGGAAGTGAGGCCCGGAGGGGGTGGAAACCCACATGTCTACACAAACGGAAGGGGACACGCTCTTGAGCCCCAGTTTGCTTGCAGACTCACGCCCCCCACTAGGTCTATGGTGGAAACCAGGGCAGGCGGGGCCAAAAACCCAACCAAATGGACTTCTCATTTCCCCTAACCAAGCAAATCTGATATGCTGCATTCTACATTTTAATTTAAGAAGCTGTTTCTACCTTGACTTTTTTTTCTTTTATATATAATGTTTGTTTGTTTTTTTTTCATCAGAGCTGGTTTACAGTGTTCTGTCAGTTTTCTACTGTACAGCAAGGTGACCCAGTTACACATACATGTATACATTCTTTTTTCTCACATTATCATCGACAGATGACTGGATTAGGAAGATGTGGTATATATACACAATGGAATATTACTCAGCCATCAAAAAGAACCAAAGAATGCCATTTGCAGCAACATGGATGGCACTAGAGACTCTCATACTGAGTGAAGTAAGTCAGGAAGAGAAAGACAAATACCTTGACTTTTCAAAAGCAGGTTTTACACGTAAATCCATCCAGGACCTATCCAATCCCTACTTACATAGGTTGGCTGTCAGCTCACAAAGGAAGACAGGGAACAGGGTGAACTGGTCAAGGGAGATTCTCTGGAAGCATTAAGATAAGCTGTAGAGAATGATCAAGTGATCTGGGATCTGGGAAGAAAGACACGGTTTGAGAAAGCAATCTAGAAGTGGCTAAAGAGTGCTTTTGTGGAGCAGGAGACAGGATCTGGGTTTGCTACCTTAGGAGTCACCTGATCTGATTTCGTTCTTAAAGTCTCTGGGCCTCAGCATCTTCATCTTTAAAATGGGCATAATAGGAGTTCCCTTGTGGCACAGTGGGTTAAGGACCCAGCGTTGCTGCTGCTGTGGAGCGGGTTTGATCCCTGGCCTGAGAAATTCCACCTGCCATGGGGGAAGTCAAAAAATAAGAAAATACAATGGGCATAATAATACCTATTTCGCAGCATTGTTGAGAATAGTAAATGATAACATGCTCGTGAAGATGCCAGGGCAGTGGCTGCCACATGGTGGATTCCAGAAAGTTTTTGTTATTTCCCATGAGGCCCTTTTCCTATTGATATTATAAACTATGCACATTATTGTAATACACCATTTAGTAAAACAAAAGCACCGAACAAAAAAAACAGGAAAAAAAAAAGCTACTCTATCAAGATAAAAGAAGGAGAAGGAACAGTCATGCATAAGCTGTAAAGATTAAGCTCGTGAAAATGTGTTGGTTCATATTTTCCCACCTTGCACAATGGCCAAATGAATTCATGAAAAATCTGACTTTGGGAATTATTAAAATCCCCAGCGATGAGAATAATACACATTGGGTCTTGTGCAATGTGACAGGGTTATTGACTGACCCAGCTCTCAGGTGCTGAGTAGCCAGTAACATATTTTAAGGTCTCCATCGTTCAGGAGGAGCATTTTCTGTGGCTGCTGAAATCACATCTGGCGATGGAGCCACGTGAACAGGCAGTTGTCAGCGCAGCCACAGTGAGTCTCTTCCCTCCTAGCCGAGGCCACCTCTGCAGGGGGCCCCACCAAAACACTGTTTTTCTCCCCAACAGCAAATGTGGACCACACTAGTGACACCCACGCACTCCATAAATATATGCCAGATGAATGAAAACTGCATAAGGTGGCAGTGGAAAATGACCAGCCAAAGTATTTGAAAAGATCAACCTGGAAGGAAAATCAATTCTAATAAACTCGATGCTTTCAGGCGCCAAGATTATGAAGGTAAATAGTCTTTGAAACTGGAATGAGCATGCAGCAGAGAATAGTAAATAACATTGATCATGCTTGCAAACCTCCCAGGCATCCTCGGGGGTTCACAGATAAATTGATTAACTGTTATCTCACACTCAGGACTCCCAAATTAACTGCCTGCATTCCGTAAATAATTCCTAGGCAAAGATAAAACTGTTTGGTCGAATTAGCATGTTCAGCTGAAGAAGAGTGAAAAGTGAAATTGAAAGGGAATCGACCATTTTTTTTCCCCAAGGATGCATCAATCAAACAATTACCTCCTTTTAAAGAAAGAGGATGTATTTTTCAGGCGTTCATGTTCATATGCAGGCAAAGATACTTTATTTAAATCGCCACATACTTTTGAAAAAGCCTGGTTGCTATGAATGAAATAAAGGCCACACATTTTCAGTTTTCGAATGTTCTGACGATCAGGTCATCTTAAGCCTGCAGAATTAAGGAGAAAAACCTCTGTGGGCGTCAGCTCAATGGAGGTTAAACTTACAGACCTGGCTAATGAGCGGCTGTTAAATCAATTTACTTGAGTACTGTTTTCATGCTGCACAGATGCAACTGGCATGATAAGAAGTGTATTACCGGGTACACGTTAAGTTCAGAAACGAAACATCTACCATCCAAAGTTTGCAGAGTTTGCAAAACTTTCCGTTTAATTTGAAAGAGGTGGGGGTCGGGGGCAAAACGCAGTCCACTACGTTAGGCAGCATCCTAAACTTTCTCAGGGAAAAACCACAACAAAAGTTCCCAGCCCCTCCTGTGGGGTGGGGGAGGGGCAGCGGGGTTTGCAGGCACTGGGTTCTCAGCTCTGAGGACAGGCTTCTGGATTTATCCATCACAGAAACAACAGCTGCCCGTCACTGACATCTTCTCCATGCATATTCCAAGTTGAAGGACTCAGTTAGCTTGAGGGATAAATTACCTCAAACTGAATGAAGATATTTGGAAACTATTCAGGCTCAAGTTAACCAGGATATACTCAAAGGAGATATATATATATATTTTTTTTTCATTCATTCACTCACACAAATACATATACATACACACACAGACACAAACAAATACCCAAATCAACTCTAAAAATAACGGAATGGAATGAGGGCGTAAGACATACCGTTTGCCAAGTAAGGCTGTGTGAGTAAGCGGAGTCCTTGCAGACACCGAAGGAGACGCTGCACCTATTTTTTTTCTGAATCTGGGCCAGACTCCTCACTTCTTTCCCCTTAGAACACTGGCTGAGTAATGAAGACAGAAGGTAAGTTCTTTGGGACGGACTCAAAATTCTCTTCTCCTCCTTATAGGGGCACCCCTCTCTCCTCCACTCACCTTGTCTGGAACTGACTCTTGGGACTCTTTGGTTGGGGTCCGCACGGCTCTAGTTACAAAACAGGTGAAATGTGCATCCTCGGAGGAAACAATGTGGAATTTTCCAGAAAGGCCCCATTTTCTCCCACCCCCACGCCGTCCTACCTCGAAACGGATCAAATTTTGTTATAGATGCTTGCACCATAGGATTATCCTATAGGGAGGGGCGACCCCAGATGGGGGATGGGACGCGCGTGGGCAGGTTTTGTTCAAGTCAGCGGCTCAAAAGTGATGCTAATCCAGTTTGGGAAAAGTCAGAGGGTGCTAGGAGCCCCTTTGTGCAGGACACGCTGCCTTTCTCATACAGGAGCCTGAGATCCCGCAGGCCGGCCCCCACAACCGCTAACCAATGTCCCTTCCTTCCAACACAGGCACTTGGATAAAGCCGGGAGAGTAGCAGCCCAGATCCGCAGGGAAAAAAGGGAACCTTACCAGCCTCTCCTAAGGCGGATGGGAGAAAACAAGCCCAGCTGTTCTAGGCCAGGCGACGGGGTTCCTTGACTGCGGGGACAGAGAAGGCTGAAATCTTCCTTCCCTCTGTTTGGTTTTTCCCCAGCAACCCCTCCCAGGCTCTTTCTCACAAAGCGCTCTCCTATGCTCTAATCCCCTCACAGGGAAAACCAGCACACACACACACACACACCCACCCACCCACCAAATGACTTCTGCAGAAGCGCCTCTCCTGGGGAACGGGAGGGGAGGGGGGGAAAGGGGGTGTTTGCTGGCAGTGATTCCTGCCAGGCGGATGCTCAGGGAGGCATGGGACCAGGCCCTTGCTTGGCACTCCTCGGCCATCGGGTACCAAGTACCAAGCCTGGGACCCGTGGTCCCCCGGCCAGCCTGGGGATGTGCGTTTGCCTTTTCCATCCCTCCAACCCCAGGGGGTATCTCTCAGGGATGGGAAAGGTGCTTCAGCCTAGAACTTGATCTGCCCTCGCTCCTCTTTCCCACTCCCTCCCAGAACAGAATCCTGTCGAACCGGTTAGGGAGAAATCCGCCAGCAGCTGCCCACATCGGGCGAGCGTTTTAAAAGCCTTTGCCACTTTTGAGCAGCTGTTGGTTCTCCATGTAGCCCCCAAGGTGAAAATCCGCTGAAAACATCCAGAAAAGACAGAATAAGCAAACAGGAAAACGCCGATCTCGAGGTGCCAGCGAAGACCCTGAAAATTACTCTTTTGGCAAAACATTCATTTTGAAAAATCATGTTTGGAAAATAGTACAGAAAAGTCAGTGGCCAAGTTGTGAGGCATGACCTTTTCTAAGATCTAAAGTTTACCTTGTTGTCCCTGCGGATGGGGTCCAGGCTTGTTGTTCAGAATATTCACCTTGCAAATCCAATTCCTTTTCTCACCGAAGAGAGAAAAGCATCTTAGATTTTTCTCAGAGATGCTACGATCAATCTGAAATTCCTCCGTTCCCCCCTCAAGTTTTGGAAAAGAAGACTTACCTTCCTATTGTGTCCTTGAGAACCTCGAAACGAATAAATCAAAGAGGAGAAAAGCAGATGGCACAGATCTACATTGTGCAGTGAGGGCTGTTTGCCTTGGAGTCATTATTTCTAAGGAGACGCCGCCACCGCCGCGCTTATGCCTCGGCTCGGCAGCGTGCCACTTGGGCCTTTGAAACAAAATGAATCTGGCTTCACACCACCAGCTTTACTGCATACTAACACTCCAGCCTACCCCGACGGGGGCACGCCGCCCTTTTCCATAGTGACCCTGCATAGAATCAGAGGTGACGGTTTGATGGATGATTTTCCCAAGAGACAATGCAATCTGTGACATCATGGCTCTGTCTGCACCCCGGGGCTACCCCAGGCCCCCGTCCAGCGTCTCCTCTCTCTCGAAAGAAAACTGCCTCTGCTTGGGGACAATGCCGTCTCAATAGCAAACACGAGCCTGGGATGCAAAGCAAATGCCATCACTTTTCTGCCCTCCTTAACTTCCACTTTCTGATTCTCCTTTGCTGGGGGAATGGCAGGAGAAGGAGACCGGAATGGACCGGGTAGAGAGTTCAGACAAAACCAGAGGAGCAGAATGCAAGATTCTAAAAGTTTATCGCCCAAGAGCAAAATCACTGTGTTTACTTTTTCTATCACCATTAAGGACTTCGGCAGCGACACTGATGTCTTTCTGTCCCACGAGATGTAAGAGATTTTACAGTGAAATTATATGCAAACAACTGCAAAGATAAAGTATCTGTATGAAGCGTTCCCTACTTAACTGGGGCTCAATATTATATCTTTTTTGATTATAGAAAGATTTTCCTTTTCTTCAAATATCAAGTAATAAATATATCGCTCTCGAATTCACCTTGGTGATTCACTCTAGTCTATGTGTTAGTTGTTCCCTGAACCAGTACATGTCACCAGGCTTAACGGTTAAAGTAATACTTAGTAAATCCATTGGAACGTCTGATACGAACTTACTTGCAAATAAACGTGATAGCTGATATCTTTGCAACTATCATTATCGCCTCTATCCTTTTCACCCATTTAAATTTCAGATGTTTGCCCCAAGGACAATAAAAAATCCAGACGACATCTATAGCTATATTACATATCTATCTATTCATCCATCCATATCTATCATCTATTGATCGTTCAGTCAATCGATCTATTTCACCTATCTGTATCACCTCTATTTACATTATCCATATCTTTATTCTGTTTTTCTAGCACATCTACAAACGATCAGTAGATCTATGAATATAAAAACCCCAAACTTGCGCATGGCCAAAAACAACATAAGCCAAGTCAAAAGAGACGATGAACTGGGGAAGAGCGCCTGGCTCCTGTATGGTGAACAAGTGGCTAAACTTTGAGAAAAACCTACCACCGAAAAGAAAAACGAGCAAAGGTTATGAAACAGTGGTGGTATACAATTTGCTCCTCAAATGTACGGAAAGATGTTCTTTCTCACCTGCAGTAAAAGACATGCAAATTAAAACTCCACCAAGATATCACCTGTTGCCTATCAGAGTAGCCTAAATCTAAAGGGTTGGCCTCCTATGACGCTGGTGAGGTTATGAGGCTTCTGGGGAAGCTGGTGCTCTCACAGGGTTCTGGTGGGAGTACAAAATACTCCCACAAATATGGAGGGGATTTGGCAATAAGTAGTTGACTTCCAGGCGTGGGTACCCTTCCATCCAGCAATGTCACTTCTAGGTGTCTATTGCGCAGAATCACCTGTACAAGCATGAAAGGTCATAGGTTCAAGCAAAATCATGGAAACCACACAAATGCCCAGCAGTAGCTTGCTATTCCATAGTAATACATACCTGGAAAAATCCTGTACAATTGCAGAAAGGAAGGTCAGTTCTCTATGTACTAGTATAACCAATGCCTGGGTCATCAAAGCGAAGTAGAGAAGAGGGAGGGCACAGGGCCAGGAGAAATCAGGAAAGTGCAGAGGGAGGACTAAAAGCCTATATGTGCCTGTGCCTGTATTTGCGAAAAGAGTCAACTCTGGCAGGATGAAAAAGAATCTAAGGAAAATAGATTTGTATAGGGAAAGGAAGTGAGGGGGGTGGAAAGAGCAGAAATGAACATGAGAGGTCTCTGTGTTTACTTATCCTTTTCTGTCTGGGGTTGGCAAACTACAGATCTTCCTCAGCTTGTGATGGGGTTACGCCCCGATAAACCCAATGTAAGTTGAAAGTACTCTTGGGAGAAAATGCATTTCATACACCTAATGCACCAAACAACACAGCTTAGCCTAGGCTACGTTTAATGTACTCAGGACACTTACATTAGCCCACAGCCGGGCAAAATCGCCTGACACAAAGCCTACATTATAATAAAGTGTTGACTCTCTCATGTAATTTATTGTATACTATCCTGAAAGTGACCTGAATTTCAAGGAACTGATTTTGTCAAAGGACTTTATCTCTAAACCAAACATAACTGTGAGCCTTTAAAAAGTGAATTGGTCCAAGCTTGCACCCAAAGCCCTTAAAATATGCATATCATTTGACCTGCACCTCTACTTTGGGGAAATAATATAAGGAAATAAGGCTATACATATACCACTGTGTTCAGAGAGACACATACAAGGGATGCTTATACACCAGCCAAGCAACAACATCAAAGTACTGGTAACAATAGAAATGCCCCCAAATAAGAAATTGGCTATGAAAGTTGTGGTACCGTCATTCAAAGGAATATTGCCAGTCCTGTTGGCTACCGCTATGTAACAAACCACCTGGAAACTTAGTGGATTAAAACCAGCCACATGCACGGTGCTCACAAATCTGTGATTCCGGAAGGGTTTGGCATAGACAGCTGCCTCTTCTCTACTTGGCCTCAGTTACTGTGGCTGGAAGGCTGGAGTCATTTGGAGACTTGCTTATCACGTGGCTGGCATTTGACACGGGGTGTTGCCTGAGGCCTTAGCAGGGGCTGGTGGCCAGAACACCTACATACGGCCTTTCCTCTGTGGCGTGGGCTTCCTCACGATATAATGGCTGAGCTCCAAGGGTGAGGACCCCTAGAGAGGGTCAGGCAGAAGTCATATCACCTTTTATGATCTCTCTTGGAAATCATATGGCAACACATCTGGTGGATTGAGGCAGTCATAAAACCTCAGGCAAGTTCAGGGTAAAGGGGTGTAGAGTCTACTCGTGGTTGGGCATGACGAGCTCCAGAAAGTGAAGTGGGTGATGGAGAGGTTGCTGTCATCAGCTTGGAAAGTATAATCTGTCCTAATTATGCAGTGATTAAAATGATAGAGCAGATCCAAATTTACCAACGTGGAAATACATTCAAATGATAGTGACTGCTGACATGACAGAACAGCCAATACCGTGCCATCCAGTAGAGAGAACACAAGCATACAGTTGACACTCGATAAACATTGGTTGAATAAATCGTTGTACAGAAATGAATTATGTTTTATGTTTGTGTGTCTGTATTGAAAACATTCTAAGAGCAGCTACATCGAAATGTGAACATTGGTTACATTTCTGTGCTGGAATGAATGATTTCACTTTTTTTTAAGATAGCGAATTTATAATATTCTTTAATGAGTGTTCAGAGAAAATTAAAAGGTATTTCCAAATGAACCTCCGAGGACAATAATCTGAGCTGATTGTCAGAAAGGCTGACCTATTTTTTTAAAGATAATTGAAAGCTAATTAGAACGCTCCCTGCCGAAGCACTTTTTCCCTTTATCTGCTTGTTGGAAGAATTTATCATTGAGCTCTCTGTAAGCATTTAATGGCTGTAAAGTATTTAAAGTATTTAAGGGATGTAAAAATAAGAACTTCCTCTTTCCTTTGTGATGACAAAAGAACACCAGCAACGTAAAATACAATCATTTCAAAAAATAAGGAGCTATCTCATTACAGTAATTTGTCTCCAGATGAGTCACTGGTGAGAATTATAATAAGAAACTCACACGTTCATCACTGAAGTAGTACATAGTTCAGTGGGGACCAGGACATCAGAAAAGAAAATAATTCCATGTGCTGTGCGTGTAATTCGCCATGTTACACTATGACTACTTTTCCCCTGAACATTAATATTTTAAAAACAGATATGAAAATATACCTTATTTTTGGCAGCAAAATCGCTAATGTCTCATATAACAAATCCTTTGAAAGCACGGTTTAATCAAGATGTTAGAAATGATACATGGACAAATTTGAATGCAGAATTTCCTCTTGTGATAAGAGGGCAACCGTGTCAAGTTTGGGGCACGGAGGGGAGTTGGCTGAAACAATCTTGAGAGAATGAGAGTCATTTGGGCGACACTAGAAAAAGAATATAGTTTTAACTGGACTCATAAACTGGTTTAATAGCAATCAGCTTTTAGTAAGCTCTGTCTTGTTTGCATTCAATTGCAATCATTTCCTTTTGCTTGACCCCAATTGAAATTTCTAATACTTGAGGCTATAGCTCTTCCTTCATCCCTTGAAAGGTCACTCCTCCAAAACAATGCATGCAGGAACTCAGCCCTGATTCTCTAGAAGCAAAAAGAGGCCCACTGTCAACTCTTAATGACAAAATCATTAACATCCTGAACAAACACAGTTCATTTTGTCCCTGGAAGCTACCGTCTCTGATCCTCCTTTTTGGAATTAGATCATTTTTCACTGGACTCAAAGAGCACACACACCCACACTCACGACCCGCCCCCCTCAATGCAAGACTTGATTTTTCCAAAGAATCAATTAGTCATCATTCTAACGAGTTATTTTTTCTTGTTCGTTTTTTTTTTTTTAACGTAGTTTGTCAGTTAAATGCTTTAAGTCATAAATGCTCGATGTGGAATTTTAGATGTTAAAAAACACCTAAGAAAAAAATCACCTATAATTCAAAAATGAAGTGATGTCCACTAATAAAAGCTTTCTATGCATATTTATAGATAGAGGGATGATTGATGATAGAAATAATATTCAACAAATTCAGTTCATACTGTATATACATACACTTTTACATCATGCCTTTTAAAAAAAGTCATTATTTTTGAACCCTGAACGACTTTACTGGGGTATCATTTCCATATTATAAAATTCATCCACTTTAAAGGACTTTTAGTAAATTTATCAAGTTCTGCAACCATCACCAAAAGTCAGTTTCAGAGTATTTTCATTATGCTAATAAGACCTCTGTGCTTTTTTTTTTTTTTTTTTTTTTTTGTCTTTTTGCCATTTCTTGGGCCGCTCCTGCGGCATATGGAGAATCCCAGGCTAGGGGCCCAATCGGAGCTGTAGCCACCGGCCTACGACAGAGCCACAGCAACGCGGGATCCGAACCACGTCTGCGACCTACACCCCAGCTCACGGCAATATCAGATCCTTAACCCACTGAGCAAGGCCAGGGATCAAACCCGAAACCTCGTGGTTCCTAGTCAGATTCGTTAACCACTGAGCCACGACGGGAACTCCCCCTGTGCTTTTTTACATAGAGTTTATCCCCATTCCTACTCGCAGCCCCAGGCAATTCCTCTCTCTTTCTATAGATTTGTCTTTTCTATATACTTCCCATAAGTGGAGCCATACAATATGTGGTCCTCTGTGTGTGGCTTCTTTCACTCAAGAAATGATTCTAGAGCATCATTCCTCGTCATAACATGGAACGTGTATTTCACTGGTTTTTAATCACTAAATAGCATTTGCAGCTCTTTCATCAAACCTAGCATAAAAACACTCAGGCTGATCCACTCTTTGGGTCTTCATTTCTTTTTCTCTCTTCTCTTTTTTTTTCTTTTTTGGGCTGTGCCTGTGGCATGGGTAAACCCCTGGGCCAGGGATTGTATCCACACCACCACAGCTGTAACCTGAGCCACAGCAGTGACAATGCCGGACCCTTAACCCGCCGAGCCACGAGGGGACTCTGGGTCTTCATTTCTTTATGAAGTCTCTTGGGTCATGTAAAACTTTTATTCAGTAGATGTGTATGCTTTTCTCTTATTCATATGTCTTTTGTTACAGAGGTCCCAGCTGAGCATGTAGAAGGGTAGAAGGAAAAAAATTTTTTCCCCTTCCTCCAAGAGTATTTATATTTGGTTGATTCATTCAACAAGTATTTAACAAGTGTCCATTACGAGCCAGTCTACTGCCTGAGACAATGAGATCCCATTAACTCACAGGGAATGCAGAGTTGCTCCTGCTGTCCCAGGGGATAGAGTCCATTTGGGAAGAAAAACCATAAACTTGAGGGGATCATAAAGGGAAGGAGAACTATGGAATGGAAGGTTCTAGGAGCATTAGAGCATGGAGTAGCCAAACCTAACCTCGTCTATGGTTCTGTGAGCACCCACTTGGAACTTCAAAGTTGGTATCAAGATTATTTTAAGGGGATGACATTTGAGATTCAACAGATGCAGAAAGAAGTCTTCTAGGAGTTTCCCTTATGTGACTAAAGGCAGAAACGCAGGAGAAATGAAGACTACCACAAATTCCTCCTTCAGGGTGGCTCCTTCTCCCAGGAGAGAAACCTGCTATAAATCCCCTTCTGGGGGAGTTTCATAGTCATGCATAAGCAAGTAGTATCATAAACTTAAAATCTCCCATTTGTTCTCCTAAAAACCCATTTGACTTTCCAAAGGAGACTGATGTGTTCTTCCCACAGACGCCTTTACTCCCCATTCCATTGATTCTACTAAGCTAGGTACATAATCCCCCAGTTTTTTTGTTTTTGTTTTTGTTTTTGTTTTTTTTTGGTCTTTTTGCCATTTTTTGGACCGCTCCCACGGCGTATGGAGGTTCCCAGGCTAGGGGTCCAATCGGAGCTGTAGCTGTCAGCCTACGCCAGAGCCACAGCAACGCGGGATCTGAGCCGCATCTGCAACCTACACCACAGCTCACAGCAATGCCGGATCCTTAACCCACTGAGTGAGGCCAGGGATCGAACCTGCACCCTCATGGTTCCTAGTCGGATTCGTTAACCACTGTGCCACGACGGGAACTCCAGCCCCCAGTTTTAACCACCCTTGTGAATTACGCCTCGACACTCCCTCCTATGTATGTGCGTTGCGCAGGTAGACAAATTCTGTTCTCCAGCTAACCTGTCTTTGGTCAGTTTAAATTCTCAGGCCCCCAGTCACCAACCTAAGAGGGCAGACGAAAAGTTTTTCCTCTTCAACAGCTTTTTTTTTTTTTTCTTTTTTTTTTCAGAAGGATCAGCTTTTGTGAAGAAGTAGGAATTAGCCAGCTAGGGGAGGAGGGAAGGTGGAGAGTGTTCCAGCAAGAAGCTGGTACCGAGACCAAGAAATAAGATAGAACAACACTCGCCGTGACAAAGTTGAAAGAAGGTCAGCAAGGGTGGCATGTGAATTTTACAAGGGAGAGCGGAAAACTCGATCGAGATGGAGAAATGGGGTTGGGAGGGGCTGGACTGCAGGGTCCTATATGACAGCCATCATCTCCGCGTGGCTAAAAGGTCACTTGAGGTGTAGTGAGTCTGATGGAGATACACCAAAGATGTAAAAATATATGCCAGTGGTCAAAAACTTAGTATGAGAAAAGATTGTAAAATACCCTGTTAATCATTTTAGAAACAGTGATTACATGTTGACATGCTAATCTCGTGGCTATGTGGGTTATATCAAACATATTAGCCCATTTACTTTTATCTGTTTTTTTCTTTTCTTTTTAATTTCCCTGCCTGAAAAACATTTTTTTTTGTCTTTTTGTCTTTTGTCTTTTTGTCTTTTTTGTTGTTGTTGTTGTTGCTATTTCTTGGGCCGCTCCCGCGGCATATGGAGGTTCCCAGGCTAGGGGTTGAATCGGAGCTGTAGCCACCGGCCTACGCCAGAGCCACAGCAACGCAGGATCCGAGCCACGTCTGCAACCTACACCACAGCATACGGCAACGCCGGATCGTTAACCCACTGAGCAAGGGCAGGGACCGAACCCACAACCTCATGGTTCCTAGTCGGATTCGTTAACCACTGCGCCACGACGGGAACTCCCATTTTTTTTCTTCTTCTTTTTCATCCGCCCTCAAAGCACCTGGAAGTTCCGGGGCCAGGAACTGAACCCTAGCCGTAGCTGCGACCTACACCACAGCTGCAACAACGCCAGATCCCTCTCCCACTGCAGTGGGTGGGGGATCGAACCTGTGCCACCATCAAGACAATGCCAGATCCTTAACCCACGGTGCCACCGCAGGAACTCCTGAAAAATGTTACTTACACATGTAGGTTACATTATATTTCTACTGGACAGAGCTGTTTTAGATTAGGGAGGGCCTGGAAAGTTAGATTGGGATTTGCTTGTAGGACAACTGAGGTCTAAGATCACGTAGGCTCTAAGAAGTCTGAACGATTTCACCCAAATACATCCTGGCCGATACCGGTGTTGCCTGAAATAAACAGGAGGCTGACCGTTGTCTATAATCAATCCAAGCGATTTTTTAAAAACAGGTTTTTTGAGCACTCATTACTAGAACATGTCTCAAGACCTTCACTTTCTTATCTGCGTGCTGCCACTGTGCCGCCCCCCTCCCCCCCGTTTCAAGAAGTGGGGAAGGGGGTCCAGGGACACCCCCAAATTCCCACTGCAGTTGATCCCCTTTAGAAAAGAAGGGGGAGATTGAAGACTCCGTTTGCTTCAGAAGTCTACCAGGTGGTTTTGCTTTGCAGTTACAAAAATCTGCTACTTCCTGCAAAAAATAGAAACAATGGATTAAGAGGGCTACTCGCAGCGGGTGAAAATGCTGACTTTCTTCTACAAAGGGACACCACCGCCAGCTCTTAATGGCTCTTTAATGATCCATCCCAGGATCAACATTCAAAGGACTGGATCCCAGAATGCCTCAGGGGATGTTCCCTAAACTCAAATTACAAGTCCAAACAAAACCCAGAGAACCGCTGAAAGAAACCTACAGAAGTTGGGAGCTCGGGAATGTGGGGACAAGAACGCGCTCAGTGCTCAGGAGCTTTCAAAGGAAGGAGAAAGGGGATGAGTTACACAGGACTGGCCGTGGCCACTCAACACTGATGACTTTTTTTTTTTTTTTTTCCCCATGAAAAATCCACTTTGAGTCTAATAAAAAAGAAAAGCTCAAATATCGTTCCTGATGATTCAGTGTGTTTGTTTAAGAACACAGAAGACTCTTAGGAATTGATTGACGCCTTTGGTCCCTTTCTAAATATCTGGCGTGGTGTCGTGGGTGTCCTGCGGTGGTGGTTTGTTTGTGGAGCCACGGCGGGGAGGCAGGGGGTGGATAGGCCGTGACACGTGGTACGTGGTGATGGAAAGCAGGTATGGCACTTTTGACATCTGGGGCTGGATTTTTCTCTGTGGTGGGGGTCGCCCTGCGCATTATGGGATGTTTAGTGGTACCCCTGGACTCTACTCATCAGGTGCCAGCAGCACCTGCCACATGCCCATTGTAATAACCAAAACGGTCTCTAGGCTTTGCCCAATGTCCCCTGGAGGGCACAACTGCCTTCCTTCTCCTCTGGATAACCACTGACGTAATCCCTTAAAATACAGTATTTATAGAGGCAGAGACTCCAAAGTATGGATGTGCCTTTTCCTGGTTGTTTCTTAGCCCCACGTGCTATGCTGCAGACCTTGCCATGGGTGCTTCTCCGATCTTTCCAACAAGTTGGACAAGGTGGGAGAGAACATGTTTTCCACTGAACTCTGCCAAGCGGAGAGTCCAGCCTCCGTCTTGGGGGACCGCTTCCTGGGGAGGCTCTGTTGTGGTGAGTCCGGCTCGCTTCGTCTGCGATCATCCAAAAGAGGCAGAGAAACAAGATCGTCTCCTAACACCAGCTTGTGTCCACCCTTTAGTGAAACAAAATGTAAACAATGGTTCATCTTTGTTTTTTTAAAAGGAGCTCTCATTTGAATGCACAACCCACGTCTCGACAAGTGCACAGTTCGAGGACAGAGTTCACATTGAAGGGTAAGGGGAATCGAACTTACAGGGATGTGCTATTCTGATATTTTGACTGTTGTACTGAACGTGATTCGGAAAGGGTGAGGGGTGCCATTTTACAGGGAGGGGCTCAACATCCTCAGTGTCCCCACTATTCACTCCTACAATCATAGACCCATTGAAGGGGATCCAAATTTGCTATCCCAAAATATGTCACTTTGGCATAATGATTATATTGAGCCAAAGGCAATTGAGAAACAGCAGATACCGAAAAAGCTCGGAGACCGGATTCAGATGGCGGAATAGAAGGACTGGAGCTCAACTTCTCTCCTAAAAACAATGAAATTCACGACGAAAGACTGAGCACACTTCACCAAAATGGACCGGAAACCTTAAAAAAGATACCCTACTCCAGAAGAAAAAGAGGAGGCCACATTAAGAACAAGAAGAGGCAGCCTCATGAGGAATCCCATTGCTTCTCACAGCTTTTGCAACATATATTAAATGTATTCACGGATAAATAAGTCTTAGTTGGGATAAGTACGTAGGTATGTATTTTATGTATATTCATAGACTGGAGGAAGAAGAAAGGGAAGTTAATCTTTAGTTTACTAAAAGACAGATTTATTTTCTCAAAAGTGTTTTTCTAACTTTATAAATAAATTACTTTGAGATTCCATCTGGAGAAGTATCCCAGAAAAAAAAAGAAAAGAAAAGAAAAAGCTCACTACCTTCCCCTATTTGCCTAAAGGCAGAGCATACATTTCTCTTTGTGAAAATGTCTGCCCCCTACTCGCCTGTATCAAGAAGAGGTTAAGGACCCGACACTGCCTCTGTGAGGATGCAGGTTCCATCTCTGGCCTTGCTCAGTGGGTTAAGGATCTGGCATTGCTCTAAGCTGCAACGTAGGCTGCAGATGTGGCTCGGATCTGGTGTTGTTGAGGCTGTGGCACACGCCTCAGCGGCAGCTCCCATTCGACGCCTAGCCCAGGAACTTCCACATGCTGCAGGTGCAGCCATGAAAAGAAGAAAAAGAAAAGAAGAGGAGAGGAGACAACTTATTGCCAGAGATGGCTCTGATTGAAATCTGCAAAACAAATCTTCCTGAAACAATCCTTACTTTCCATTAGTCTCCTCCACAATCCACTGTCCCTAGAATCCTGAAAACCTTTTCCATCGTCTTGGCACATCTCCACAAATTTATAGCACTTTGTTAAAATAGTATATAAGCCTCTAGGTCTGATAGCCTCTTTGGGGTTTTCACTTCATTTCTGTGCCCCCACCAATATGCACATTAAATAAAACTCTTTTTATCCTGTTAATCTGTCTTTCTTCAGTTTATTTTGCAGGGCCCCAGGCACTGTACCTAAAGCTGGAGGAATAAGCTTTTTCCCCTCCCTGACTCCATGTCAGCACCTGTAAGAGGCCTCCCATGTGGACGTGGAACAGACCAAAATGAAAAGTCATGCTGCAGTTGTGCAAATATGCAGGGCTGATACCTCCCCTCTAGAAACAGTCTCACCCACCCTTTTACTCCACCAACTGGCCTTGCCCATTTTACCCATCGCTAAGCAACAACCCCCCTGGATGGACCATCTCCCCAACGTCCACACAGGAGCTACCCATTTGAGAAGCAGCTCCACTGCAAACTGGAATCTGTAGCTTGGAACTCTGCCTCTGTGACTGACATTTGGAAGCTCACATTAGACCCATCTTTCGTGTCTGTAGTCTTGGGGGTCTGCCAGGTGTGGCTGGTCTTTCCTGGGCACATTTCCTTGCATTTGTTCCTTCCCTCTGAGGAATTATGCTCCCTAGAGGAGCCACACTCAGTTCTCTGTGAGGCAAAAGATGTTTCAGGACATCACAGAGTCTCAACGCTTAAGTCACATGATCACAAATACACTCTTTGAATACGTT
Organism: Sus scrofa; assembly: GCF_054392235.1. Taxonomy (NCBI): domain Eukaryota; kingdom Metazoa; phylum Chordata; class Mammalia; order Artiodactyla; family Suidae; genus Sus; species Sus scrofa. Next base: position 11,117,987 of record NC_139401.1, read on the forward strand.
ACAGAATTGCCTAGATCTTTTCACTTGACAGCATGCAATTTTTATTTGATTATTTATTTATTTTATTATTATTTTCTGCTTTTTAGGGCCGCACTCATGGCATATGGAGGTTCCCAGGCTAGGGGTCAAATTGGAGCTGTAGCCGCCGGCCTACGCCAGAGCCACAGCCACGCAGGATCTGAGCCGCGTCTGCGACCTTCACCACAGTTCATGGCAAGCCTGGATCCTTAACCCATTGAGTGAGGCCAGGGATCGAACCTGCAACCTCATGGATACTAGTAGGATTCATTTCCTCTGTGCCACCATGGGAACTCCCCAGCATGCAATTGTTAGGTAGAGTCTTGTATGTAGATTAGGTGAAGTGGCTAGCTCAGTACTTCAATCACGTTTTATTGTAATACAGTTGAAAGGTAAACTTATCCTCTGATGTAGCAGAGAACTGTTATGATTTTCCTTATATTTGATATATTTTATATCTCATGGATTATGGAAAATAGGAGTATAGATTTGGGGGTACACTTTTTTTAAAGTTCTTTACACTCAGGAGAGTGGGATTTCAATAGATTAAAGGGCAAAATCTTATATAGTAGCAGAGCCAAGAAAGAGGGAGAAGCTTTGAGACATCATAAGGAAAGAATTTGCCTTAGATAGAATTACAGGAGAATCTATATTTTTTAATAAATTCAAAAAAATAGGTCCCTCTTACTCTAGGATGATGTGAAGTCTATATATGCAATGGTAATATTCTTTTCCACTATCAGTGGGAAAAGAAACTTGTAGACTTTAGGATTTTTACAAATACTATCTACAAAGAACTTCTTTGAAATTATGAAGACAAAAAAAAAATCATTTGTTTAGACAACTAAAGAGTGGCTTGCAAGCTCGAACATAAACCATGAAGAATGCAGTGCTGGAAACTCTGTTTTTTAAACTGTTAAAATCCAGAACAGACAGACCATCAAGCTGAAGAAGAAATTAATATAACCTCACAGGCAAGAAGAAAAGCAAATACTCGCTCTAAAGCAGCCAGTGTTGATGCAAGCAAAGGTTAGAGCAACAAGGCTCTTTTCTAACAAAGTGTGAATCCCATTAGTGCCGAAGTGTTATCCGCTCCTTAGTCCTTACATCTCAGCCAGAACAGATTTAGGATTTTACTTCCATCTGCATCTCAAGACTGGTAAACGGGACCCATGGAGACGTGCAAAAATGGTGAAGCCATTCAAAAGGCATCTTCGTCTTAGTGTGAGACTTTGACATACACACAATAGGCAGTGGCCAAAGTCTGCCCAAACACCCCTTTAGCATGCTTAGGTGGACAAAATAGGGAGCTGGCCTCCCCCAGTTTCCCAGCTTCCCTTGCGGCCCCCATTGTCTCTTCCCAAATACACAATGGTGCCATTTCTCGATTGGTACGTTAGACGTGGAGTGCTTGGAAAAGTTTCTCTGGCGAGCTCAGAATTTAAACTTGTTTCATTTAAAGAAGAAGAAGGGGAACGTAGAAGAGATGCGGCAGCGGCTGAAAAAAGTAAAACATCTGGAAATTATCAACGACTTATTTGTGTGCCCCGTATCAAGGTGATATACTAACTTTCATATTGGAGTCCAATGGATGTTGGTTGTTTATTACAGCAGTTCGTCTGTAAGGATCTGTAATCCAAATCCTTGCACTTGGGTTTTTTTGGTTTTTTTTTTCCTACATCAAGATCTGTCAAGTATGTCTCCTAAGCCAGATTGTGTCATTGAGCAGAAGCAAATAAAAATCACAAAATGAGGTTACCTATTCTCATAAAGAAAAATCCAATATAAGCAAAGCTCGTACCTTGGCAAAGATTTTCAACATGGTTGCAATCAAGTCATTTTCCAATTGTATAAGTAAATAACATTGACCACATAAAATATTCTGCCAGAAGTATACATAGGTGCTATTATTTTTCTTTACTAAAGGTGTAAAGCTAAGTATTCAAGTTTAAAAGTTTTGGACTTGGGTTTCGGCACGTGAATGCATGCGGTGAATGTTTAAGATAATTATACTACTATATATTTAACACAAAAAAACATCTCTATCTCGAGGAAAAACTTTCCAATTCCCAACTGCACAAAGCTGTACCATCTTGCCAAGAACAGGAAATAAAAAAAAAAAACCTACTGGAAATAACATTTGGTTGTTCCCATTAGCATCGAAGGCAACTGTGGTTTAGAAATTTCCCCCTTTTTAATTATAGCAAGTAAACTATTTTGCCAACTCTCGTTGGGCAGCTCAACTTTCATCCTAGCTGACTAGACTGAAAGTGAGGCTGTCAAGAGTCCCAGGTTGAAATTGTTTTCCTGAAAGGAATGTCTCCATTATTAGAGCATGTCTCCAAAAATTGGGGAGACTGTTCAGAAAGATACGACTTCTTCGAATCGAGCCTGAGCCATAGCTTTGTTCCTGAAAGTGAGGAAGATCCATATGAAAAGTTCTTCTTTTTTTTGGCCACCCCTGAGGCATGTGGAAGTTCTGATGCCAGGGACTGAACTCACACCCACAGCAGCAACCCGAGCTGTAGCAGTGACGACACCAGATCTTTAACCTGCTGAGCCACCTGCCACGAGGGAACACCATGAAAAGTTCTTTTAAATAACTTTAATCATAGATACATCAGGACTTGTTTTAGGTGTCTTACTTCTTTGCCTTTAAGAACACACCATTTTCAGGGAGTTCCCGTCATGGCGCAGTGGTTAATGAATCCGACTAGGAGCCATGAGGTTGCGGGTTCGGTCCCTGGCCTTGCTCAGTGGGTTAACGATCCGGCGTTGCCGTGAGCTGTGGTGTAGGTTGCAGACGCGGCTTGGATCCCGTGTTGCTGTGGCTCTGGTGTAGGCTGGCAGCTACAGCTCCGATTGGACCCCTAGCCTGGGAACCTCCATATGCCGAGGGAGCGGCCCAAAGAAATAGCAAAAAGACAAAAAAACAAAAAAAAAAAACAAAAAAAAAACAACAAGAACACACCATTTTCAGAATTCATGACTAAGCTGAATAAACACCATCGTGTTTTTTTGAAAGCAAACTCAGGTTTGTACCAGCACAAATTCTTTCCCAACATTCACTTAGTCACCAGGAAAGTTCTTTGATAGTTATCAAAAATTCTAGAGTTCCCATCATGGCTCAGCAGAAACAAATCTGACTAGTAACCATGAGGTTGTAGGTTTGATCCCTTGCCCTGCCCAATGGGTTAAGGATCTAGCATTGCCGTGAGCTGTGGTATAGGTTGCAGATGCTGCTCAGACCTGGCATTGCTGTTGCTGAGGCTGTGTCATAGACCAGTGGCTATAGCTCCGTTTTGGCCCCTAGCCTCGAAACCTCCATATGCCATGGGTGCGGTCCAAAAAAGACACACAAAAAATTCTATTGGACAGTTGACTCTTCTCTGCAGTTAATGAATGTTATAGATTGAATGTTTGTATCTCCTCAAAATTTAAATATTGAAGCTTTAAGCCCCCCAACATAATTGTATTTGGAGATGGAGTCTTTATGGAATTAAGGTTAAATCAGATCATAAGGGTGGGGTCCTGACCCAATAGTATCAGTGTCCTGATAAGGAGAGACACCAGCAACCTCGCTGTTTCCAAGTGCAGGCACTGAGGAAAGGCATAGTAAGGTCACAATGAGTAGGCAGCAGTCTGAAAGCCAGGAGGACAGTGTTTACCAGCAAACTAAAGTCAGCACCTCGATCCTGGATGGCCCAGCTTCTAGAACTGGGAGGAATAAATTTCTGTTGTTTAAGTCACCCAGTCTGTGGGATTCCGTTATGGTAGCCCGAACTGACTAATACAATGAGCAACACGATATAGGAGCACAAGTAAATCTGTGTTAGAATCTTGTCACTACAGAAGGATTCCTGGAGCCAGCACAAAGTATACTGGGATTTAAGAAGGAAAAGTCACTAAAAATCACACCATAAGCATCTTTAACCTTTAAGTATGTTTACTATTTCATGCTAAAGTGGTACAGTTTGCAATATCCGCACAATTAAATGTGATAGTCAGCTACCAGCATATACGGTTTCACTAAGTAATAGCAAAACATAAGAAGATAGTCATATGTTCATTATATAGAGAGTCCGTATTTTTAGTCATTGAAGGCAGTGGGGTTTTTGTTTATTTGTTTGTTTTTGTCTTTTGTCTTTTTAGGGCTGCGCCGGCGGCATATGGAGGTTCCCGGGCTAGGGGTCTTATCAGAGCTGTAACTGCTGGCCTACACCACAGCCACAGCAACGTGGGATCTGAGCCGCCTCTGTGACCTACACCACAGCTCACGGCAAGGTCGGATCCTCAACCCACTGAGCAAGGCCAGGGATCGAACCCAAAACCTCATGGTTCCTAGTCAGATTTGTTAACCACTGCGCCACGACAGGAACTCCAAAGGCATTGTTTAATATACTCTTTTCGCAACATGAATAAAGCTAATGGATAATTCACAAAATAAAATAAGACATGGTCTAAGACTTAGAGGTGCTTAGAATCCTCTCTTTCAATACAATTTTCTCATTTTAAAAATGAGAAAGACGGAGTTCCTGTGGTGGTGCAGCGGAAACGAATCCAACTAGGAACCATGAGGTTTCGGGTTCGGTCCCTGCCCTTGCTCAGTGGGTTAACGAGCCGGCGTTGCTGTGAGCTGGGGTGTAGGTCGCAGACGTGGCTCGGATTCTGTGTTGCTGTGGCTGTGGTGTAGGCCGGCAGCTGCAGCTCCAGTTCAACCCCCAGCCTGGGAACTTCATATGCTGCGGGTGTGGCCCTAAAAAGACCAAAAAAAAAAAAAAAGACTGAAAAATAAAAAAAATAACATGTAAGGGTTAGAAGATGTTTAATGCAATGGAGAAAAATAAACAAGGGGGAATAAACCACTGCGCCACGACGGGAACTCCACATGTTATTTTAACATTGTCTATCCACCAACACTCTCCTCCTCAAGACAGAAATTCTTCAGGGACAGGCCTCTTTTTCTCTGTGTGTCGAGGGCTCTGCCCCTGGTATCTAGACTGGTACCTGGCATACAGGACACCCTCATCAATATTGGTTGAATAAACGAATAATTGAACAAGGATGGGGGTGCCTGCGTCTGCACCCTCTCAATTATGTTTCCAAAGGTATTATACCACCTTGCATTCAACCTGGTAATTATGTTCCGCTTTCTGGCTTTCACCAGTTTTAATTGTTAAATTTAAGCACCTTACGAAGACGTTCACCGAAGACAATATTGGCGCCTTTCGAAGGTTCCGTTTGCAGAGAACTTAATAGTGTTAAAATAATTGTTAAGGCTTGACAGGATATTAAATGTTCAGTATGCATGTATGCTGTCAAATTTTTATTTTCCTTTTCCTGAGAGTTAAAAATGGGATCCACTTAATCTAACTAAAATGACTACTCCTCTCTATATGTAATTCCATAATTCTATATTTTAGGAGCTATCTCCATTAAAAAATGATGTGCTTGTTTATCTATAATTCTCTCTGTCTGAGACACCCTCAGGGTCTGGACCGAATATAAGAGCTCTCGGGCGAGTTCCCTCGTGGCACAGTGGGTTAAGGATCTGGCGTTGCCTCTGTGGCAATTCAGGTTGCTACAAGCGGTGTGGGTTCTATCCCCAGCCCAGCGCAGTGGGTTAAGGATCCCGTGTTGCTGCAGCTGTGGCGTAGGTCACAGCCGAGGCTCGGATTTGATCCCTGGCCTGGGAATTTCCATATGCCATGGGTGGAGCCAAAAAAAAAAAAAAAAAGGAGGTCTCAGAAAGGTGGACATAGTTGTCCCACAACCTTTGCCAAAATGCAGCAGCTTCTCAAATATGTTTCCTTGAGATGCTTCCCATTAAGGATGCCCTAAGACCCACAATGTCTGCCATCATACAGCCTCCGAGCGGTGCTACACAAAGACACCTGTATAACTTCATTCGTGTGTTTCCTCAATGCATGTGCCCATGGTACCTACTGTGTGTGGACATCTGGAATAACTCGCTTTGAGAAAGCTGGTTAAAAGCAATTACTTCAAGTGTCTTTCTTACATACTATACCAAATACTCCAGCCATTCTCACCTTTGAGGGTAGAAGGGAGAGAGGGGAGGGAGGAGGGAGAAGAAAAGAGGAGAGAAGAGGATGGCTTCAAACAAGACAGGCTTTGGAATTCCCGTCATGGCGCAGTGGTTAATGAATCCGACTAGGAACCATGAGGTTGCGGGTTCGATCCCTGGCCTCGCCCAGTGGGTTAACGATCCGGCGTTGCTGTGAGCTGTGGTGTAGGTCGCAGACCGGGCTCGGATCCCACACTGTTGTGGCTGTGGCTCTGGTGTAGGCCGGTGGCTACAGCTCCAATTTGACCCCTAGCCTGGGAACCTCCATATGCCATGGGAGAGGTCCTAGAAAAGACAAAAAATAATAAGATAGGCTTTTTCCTAATGATTTTTTCTTTCCCTTTGGTGGATTCAACATAGGTCCTTTTTCCTTGAAAATCAATACATAAAGACGAAATGCCAGTTTTGTTTCATTTCCACGTTCTGATGATTGAGAATGTGATTTATCCTAACCTAAATCACTAAAACAAATCTATTGCCAAAACATCTCTGAAATCTACATTGGAAAGATTTAGAATAGTTTTGTTGTGAGGCCAGCTATTGCCTGTTGTACCAAAACTATCTGGTGTTAGTTTCACAGGAAAAGCAGATGTAAATAAATGATTTCACACCAGGGCCTAGAGAAATACTCAGCCCACCCCTTTCCTCACCCAGCGCCTTGTCCAGTAACCTTTCGATCAGTCTCCTTGCTTTTTGACATGGTTACTACGGCTTTCCTAACTGTTGATACCTGAATCCTTCTAGGTAATTATGAAACTTTAAAGACACATTTAGCTCTACGCTTCATTTATTATGTCTTTAGCAGGTCAACGTTTTCCCATGACATTTTTTTCTACAGAGAAACACAGTTCAGGGAGTTCCCGTTGTGGCTCAGGGGTAATGAACCTGACTGGTATCCATGAGGATGTGGGTTCCATCCCTGGCCTCGCTCAGCGGGTTAAGGATCTGGCATTACCATGAGCTGTGGTGTAGGTCGCAGGTGCAGCTCGGATCCCACGTTGCTGTGGCTCTGGTGTAGGTAGGTCGGTAGCTGCAGCTCTGATTCGACATGGGAGCTTCCATATGCTGCGGGTGTGGCCCTAAAAAAAAAAAGAAGGAAAGAAAAACACAGTTCAGTGAGAGCCCAGGGACCACCGCATTGCTACAGAGTGTGGTAGCTGTTGGCAAGGCGTCCAAGCCAACGGCCATACTAAAAGTGTCCTCCCACCACTCCCATCACCAGTAGCTCTGCCTCCGTCGTCTTTATGAGCCTCCAGACCCTTCTAAAGGTTGTTGTGATTTGCTTTTGTGAAGCCAGCAAGGCTCTATCAAGCTGATAGAGCACGTGACTATCAGTAAAGGTAATGAGAGAATCCAAATTCTATTGTACCAACAAATATTACTGAAAAGGAAGATGAGTTGAGAAATATTAAATTCAAAGAAGGAGAGAAAGGAAGATACAAAGAAAGATTATAATCACCTAGCCTCCTTTCCGTTATGATTTTATTTTGTTTTCGATTCTCAAAACGTTGCTCACTTTAAGGTGCCAAACCTTGTTAAGTATTAGATGGATTTTGGATAAGCTTTAATAAGAAAGTTGAGATTTATTAAATGCCTTTGTTAGCATGCAGTCAATGTAAGGTTTACAGGACCCCAGGGTGGCTTCTCCTGCATCTTAAAAATTGAGACAACTATGAAAACCGTATCTAGGCAAGTAAATGTGATTTCTCCCTACAGCAGCAGGTTTGCTCTGAGAAATCCATACTGCCCTGGAAACCTGGACGAGATATTACCACAGAAGTGGAATATCGTGCATGATCACAAGAGGCTTAGAATCCGGTAGGTAAAACAAGAAGGGCACAAACTTACAGACCAATATAGGTATGTCTCCTTTCTAGTAAATCTAATAATTGCAACTCTGATTTTCAAAGCATGGTACAATATGGGATCAATAATTCTATAACCTGCTAAATGTGCTGGCTAGAGTTCTTCTTACGTTCGATGAAAGCTCTGGAAAGTGGGATATTGCCACCTAGCTCAGTACACATTGTCAATATAACATGAAAAGAGCTGTGGGAAGCTGAAAGGGATTACTTTCACAGCCTCTGATTTGACAGATGTCAATGAGGTTCAGGAGTTTCATAAAGAAGCCAGTATAGAGTGATGGAGAGAACGCGGGTTTTGGGGTCTGTGATTCACACACTGTTTGTGCCACTTAATAGCCCTATGATTTGGGGCAGGCTGCTCAACATCCCTAAAACCCGATTTTCTCCTCTGTGAAATGGAAACAAAAAGCCCTACTCCATAGAGATCGCCCAGAAGATCAAATGAGATGGTGCGCAGCCTAAACTCTGCACCTGGCACCTGATAGAAGCTCAGGCAACACTCGTTTCTTTCCTCTTAGTAATAATAAAAGTTAATTTTTTTTGTTGTTGTTGTTGCTATTTCTTGGGCTGCTCCTGCGGCATATGAGGTTCCCAGGCTAGGGGTTGAATGGGAGCTGTAGCCACCGGCCTACGCCAGAGCCACAGCAACGCGGGATCCGAGCCACGTCTTCGACCTACACCACAGCTCACGGCAACGCCGGATCGTTAACCCACTGAGCAAGGGCAGGGATCGAACCCGCAACCTCATGGTTCCTAGTCGGATTCGTTAACCACTGCGCCACGACGGGAACTCCCAAAAAGTTAATATTTATTGAGAGCATCTCAGCCACTGCACTGAGCATGCCGCATGCTTCGTCTCCTTTAATCTTTACAACGGCTCCATGAAATGGGTATAATTATGACGCCCAGTTTACAGATGAGGAGACTGAGACCTAAAAAGGTAGAGTAACGTGCTCCAGAACACATTCCTACTGAGCAGCAGGGCTAAGATTCCCACCCTCTTTAAAAATGTTGTGTTTTGTTTTGTTTTCCTTTTTACGGCTGCACCTGCGGCATAGGGAAGTTCCCAGGCTAGGGGTCAAATTTGACCTACAGCTGCTGGTGTACACTATAGTCACAGCAAAGCCAGATCCGAGTCGCATTTTCGACCTACATTGCCATGATCTACAGCTCATGGCAATACTGGATCCTTAATCCACTGAGCGAGGCCAGGGATTGAACCCGCATCCACATGGCTACTAGTTGGGTTCTTAATCCACTGAGCCACAATGGGAACTCCCTAAGATTCCAACTCTAAATCCTGCTTTATCCACTGCCACTTTGCTAATCGGGAGGGGCTCCATCCATTCAGGCACTGAACAGATATTACTAAATACTGTGTTTCAAGTGCTTGATGAATTGCTGAAGATGAATACAAGGTGAATAGAAGAGACATGGCCTTGGCTCTCATGGAGCTTACATGCTGGCCTAGGGCTTCTCAACTTCAGGGCCACTGACATTTGGAGCTGGACAATTCTGGGCTCTGGAGAGTTGTCCTGTGCACTGCAGGCCGCTGAGCAGTATCCTTGGGCCACATCCATTAGATATCAGAGTGTGACAATCAGAAATCTCTCCAGACATTGCCGTAGGTTTTCTAGGGAGGAAACTGCCCAGAAGAGAAAACGATGCCCTTGTGAATACAATATTAAGGATCTTGTGCTTAAGGAATGAACTAGACAACGCCTACTGAGCCTGAGGTTCTTCAAAGTTTCTATTTAAAAACAAACAGGAGGTCCCATTGTGGCTCAGCGGGCTAAGAACCTGACATAGTGTTTCTGAGGATGCTTGTTTGATCCCTGGCCTTGCTTAGTGGGTTCAGGATCCAGGGTTGCCACAAGCTATGGCATAGGTCACAGATGTGTTTGGATCTGGTATTGCTGTGGCTGTGGCGCAGGCCTCAGATGTAGCTCTGATTTGACCCTTGGTCTGGGAACTTCCAATATGCCGCAGGTGCAGCCATAAAAATAAAAGATAAAAATAAACAACATAAAAAAAGCCAGTCATCTGCTACAATGTAGAGCCTGACATGTAAAACCACCTCACAAAAAGGTTCCACATTATGCTATTGAAGCCTTTCTTGCTGGAACCATCTCTACTTTGGAAAAGGAAGTCAATAAGATTTACTCTATAGGCGTTCCTGGCATGGCTCAGCAGTAACAAACCTGACTAGTATCCATGAGGACATGGGTTTAACCCCTGGCCTCACTCAGTGGGTTAAGGATCTGGCACTGCCGTGAGCTGTGGTGTAGGTTGCAGATGCAGCTCGGATCCCACGTTGCTGTGGTTGTGGTGTAGGCTGGCAGCTCTAGCTCCAATTCGACCTCTAGCCTGGGAACTTCCATATGCTGCAGGTGCGGCCCTAAAAAGACCAAAAAAAAAAAAAAAGAAGAAGAAGAAGAAGATTTACTCTATAGAAATATATTTCATAGTCAACTTACTTGAGTATTTCATAAATTAATTGCAATCTCCCCCCCCCCAAAAAAAAATTGAAAGGAATCTAAAGACATGGTGATTCATACTAGAGTTGGGGCTAACTGTAGCTCTATAATTGGGCAGGTGAGAAAGCACTGAATTCGGGGAGCCTAGTTTAATTAAGGGTTGCTGAGCTCAACATTTCCAGATTTTTTTTGCATATTTTTAAAAATTAAAATGGAGTTGATTTACAGTGTTGTACCAATGTCTGCTGTACAGCAAAGTGACCCAGTCATACATATATATACATCCTTTCTCTCATATTATCTTCCGTCATGGTCTATCCCAAGAGATTGGATAGAGTTCCCTGTGCATTTCCAGGTCTCTCAGGGTGGTTTCAGGTTGCTGGTGCTATCAGCCTTGGTAGATGAACAGGTGCAACCCAAGAATCACACAGTGTAAACTCACTTCTTGTTCACAAGACGGTCCCCCTGTGGATGAGCCCCCTTTTTCGGGTCTTTTGGGGTACTCTCTGTTACAGTGAGGCTCAGGGACCCAGGCTTCCACCAACTCATGGCTCTTCTTTTCTTATAGGAAATTGGGGAACTCGCTTTCCTCAACGAATGAGGAAAAGGGAGTGTGTGGAGGGCAGTGGAGGTTTTCAGAGACGGTGACTAAGAACTCTGATCTCCCATTGGTAAGAACTCAGGCACGTGACGACCACAGCCACAAGGGCGGCTGGAAAACCGTCTGGTGCATTGGTACTTTGCCAATACGGTCAAAATCATTTTCATTGCCCAAGAGCCATACCTTATCTCACTGTCTGATTTATAAAATCGGAATACTTGGTAAAGATTCTGTGAGGATTAATGAAAGATGTGTAAGCTACGTTCTTCCCAAAGACTTTGTGATCTGTATGCATCCAATATCTGGAGAATAACACACTGTGCTAATTTATAGCCCCATTATGAATAGACACATTCTTAATCCCTGGCAGACATCCTGATGTGATCAATCCGTTATCATTCATTAAAGAACGGCCAACATACTCTGCACTACAAGTTCATGTCCCCGAGCGATGGTGTAATATTTTCTTTTGCTCTCAATGTGTGAATTATTAAAAATAAGCTAGCTACAATGTCATCATTTTTGATTATATCAAAAACGAAGGCAGAGACAGGACCGATTCCAATCTGTGAAGTTATTTAGCATTTAATATTCCCTTTGGGAAATCAATATGGTTTGGGGGAGATTATTTATATACCACTAGTCAAGTGTGGTTTAAATAAATGCAGTGGGCTGCTAGCGCTCTGTGAATGAATCTTTCAATGTCAAGACCTTACTATTGAATAAAGAGATACAATCGTAAATCAGCTAATGGGAAAATGGTTAGTAGAAATTATCTGCTCATTTTGTTGATGGAGATGAATATCTCAGGTTCCCTTTTTGTAGGATTTAGTCAAATCCGCAAAATGAATGTCTGGGCACTGCATGCCAAGATATTAACATTTAGTCACTATTTAAAATGTATATTCTATGAAATTAATTTTATTTTAGGGGGAATGAAATGTGGGCTGGAGGTTCACGCATGTATAAGAAAATTCACGTTTAATTTTATTTTAGGGGGAATGAAATGTGGGCTGGAGGTTCACGCATGTATAAGAAAATTCACGTTTGTCTCTTTTTGATCCAGTGAGGTTAAAAAAAAAAAAAAGCATTCATTGAATGACAATAAAATAATTCCCACTCTTAAACGTCAGGGTACAGTCAGCATGCTTCAAGATACAAACCAGTTCCGCCCGAGCTTCGTGGAAGTTTCAGGGAAAGGAGGATGTTAGTGGGTCAGAGAGAAAAAGGGCAATGAAGAGAATTCTCTAGTCTCTGAGCTAAAGCAGACATGGGTTAATTTCTCCTTAGGCTGCTTGCCTCCTATGAGAAAAGAGAACTTCCTGGGGGAAACAGAAGAAAATGCAACTAAAGAGATGGACTTTTCCAAAGCAATCCTCGGGATATTTTTGGAATGAGAACTTGCAGGCCTCCCTGTGAGCAGAGTGTCAACACTGGCTTTTCTTTCCTCCATTTACCCGTTTCTCAGAAAACAGGTACCCCTGTTTTAAGCAAGCAGGCCATGCAACCAGATGGCTGAATTCATGTGGCATTATGAAATGGACAATGCGACATCCCTCTTAACCCCAACACTCACTGTCACATATATTTAAAACTAGTGATTTTTTAAAAAGGCAAAGACAAACAACGACAACAACAACAACAAAAAACCAAAGAGGATGGAGAAACACGTAATGGAATAAAATAATTCAAAGGGCATATATATATATATTTGTCTTTTTAGGGTTGCACCCATGGCATATGGAGGTTCCCAGGCTAGGAGTCAAATCGGAGCTACAACTGCCGGTCTACGCCACAGCCACAGCAGCACAGGATCCTGAGCCGTGTCTGCAACCGATGCCACAGCTCCAGGCAATACTGGGTCCTTAACCCACTAAACAAGGTTAGGGATTGAACCTGCAACCTCATGGTTACTAGTTGGATTCATTTCCGCTGAGCCATGATGGGAACTCCTCAAAGGGTATTATTATTATTATTATTATTATTATTATTATTATTTTATTTTCTAGGGCCGTACCCATGGCATATGGAGGTTCCCGGGCCAGGGGTCTAATCAGAGTTGTAGTTGCCGGTCTATACCATAGCCACAGCAATGCAGGATCAGAGCCACATCTGCGACCTACATACACCACAGCTCACGGCAACGCCAGATCCTCAGCCCACTGAGCAAGGCCAGGGATGGAACCCGCAACCTCATGACTCTTAGTTGGATTTGTTAACCACTGAGCCACGACGGAAACTCCAAAGGGCATTATTTTAAGGTAATTAAAAATCTCCAATATTCTGACCTCCAACAGTCTTCAATACTCAAGAAGTTTTTAACTTCAAGATTAATATTGCCTAAAACCTGACATTTTCTTTTTCTTTCTTTTTTTTTTTTTTTTTGTCTTTTTGCTATTTCTTGGGCCACTCTCGCGGCATATGGAGGTTCTCAGGCTAGGGGTCCAATCGGAGCTGTAGCCACCGGTCTACGCCAGAGCCACAGCAACGCGGGATCCGAGCCGCGTCTGCAACCTACACCACAGCTCACGGCAACACCGGATCGTCAACCCACTGAGCAAGGGCAGGGACCGAACCCGCAACCTCATGGTTCCTAGTCGGATTCGTTAACCACTGCGCCACGACGGGAACTCCTTCTTTTTCTTTTTCGACAGGCTAGGAGTCAAACTGGAGCTGGAGCTGCAACCTACACCACAGCCACGGCAACGCTAGATCGGAGCCGACTCTGCAACTTACACTGCAGCTTGTGGCAACGTGGGATCCTTAACCCACGGAGCAAGGCCAGGGATCCAAGCCACATCCTCACAGAGACAACGTCAGGTCCTGAACCAGCAGAGCCACAAGAGCAACTCCTAAAACCCGACATTTTCCAACAATTAAGCGATTCCAGTGATAGCAACGACCAACAGTGTCCAATAGTGTTCATGCGCAATGACAGCAGTAACGAAAAGGAGATCAGTCACTGGCGTCACAAAAGAACAAGAAGTTGTTGGCTGCGGGGGGTGTCTTTCCTTTGGGACTCTTAGAAGTATCATGTATGCAATGAACTGCGCGCCGGAGGTCAGAGATTTCTGAGACTTAATATCTGGGGGAGACAGAACAGCAGGCTGCAGGCGGGTTTAGGTGAGGTTTGCCCTTTCTGGCTCATTTGTCTAAGAAAGAATTTGGTGACTTGACAAGTTTCTGAAAGTAGAGGAAAATGATTTGAGTGAAGGCAGCCAGAGGCAGTTAGCAAATTCTGACCACCATCATAGTTGTCACCCACCGAAATTTAAACTCCAGTCCAAATTTATACAAGTGGATTCACTTATATGGTCCAGAATTCACATGCTACTTATTAGCTATCACTGGCTCCTTTCTTCTGAACCTTATTCATTTTTGGATGGCATGCCACCTTGGAAGCTGTAATCCCCTTGTGACAGGTTATAAGAGCCAGGTAAAACTTCCTGATTTTGTTCGAACTTTGTCTATTCTTCTCGAAGGGCAAAGATGATTATGATTCCAAAGACAAACTTCAGGGAAGGAAGTGAAAAAGTCAGAAAGTCTGGATAAAGTTGCAGGAGGGAATGTGTGGGGGATGCGGGGAGAGAGGAAGACAGCAGATTCTTCCCTTTTTTTTTTTAAAGTGATTTTTCATTTCTAAATGAGACAGCTCAATTTGAGTGCCCCGAATTTATGGGTCTAACCATTGGGAAAGATTATGTGTCTGGAGTCCTCTGGGGAAAGAAGCTACCTGGCGGTCCAACATTCATGGTCAATTGTTATTACAGGTGTGGGAACTCACTGCTGGCAAGAGAGAATTCCTAGGGCAGGAAATTTAGGCGGGGTTCATTGGTGGGGAGGTCGGGAGGCAGCCAAAGCCGTATGCCAGTAAAGGGTTTAGGGAGCTACTGGAGCCCGTATTTTCTGCTCTGTATTTTGGAAGAATATGGAGATCCATGATTCTCTCTTTAGAGAAATGCAGGACCAATTTTATGTGTCCACTGACTTTATTCTGCCCAAGTTACATAAATTAATGATTACCTGAGTTATTGGGCAACAATCTAGTCTTTGTCATCAGAACCTGTGTCGAGTGAAATGACACATTTCACAAACGCATGAGTCCCTTAGAGTAACTTTTTTTTTTTTGGTCGATTTAGGTCCACACCTGCAGCATATGGAAGTTCCCAGGCTAGGGGTCTAATTGGAGCTGTAGCTGCCGGCCTACGCCACAGCCACAGCAAGGCCAGATCCAAGCTGTGTCTGCCACCTGCACTGCAGTTCACGGCAACACTGGATCCTTAATCCACTGAGCGAGGCCAGAGATTGAACCAGCATCCTCATGGATTCTAGTCGGGTTTGTTATCGCGGAGCCACAACGGGAACTCCCAAGGATAATTCTTGAGAGAAGGCTCTTACTATATTAACCTATCAACCACTTAGTGATCAGGATAAATGGATGAGGTGGACACACGCTGAATTATTTTTAAAATACTTTTTTCCTTTTAGAATTACTCAAATAATCATGGTCATTGTTGAACTACCAAAAAATCCAAGGAAGTAAATAAAAAATTTTATGAGCTAGCCAAGCTTCCAAAGTCAACCACTGGTAGCAATTTATTGTGTAAAGTTCTAGCGTTTTCCCCACTGTAAATATAGTAACATAAGTATTCTTAAGTGGCATTATTCTACATATATTACCTTGTAATCTGCCCTTTGAATAGTGTCATTATCATTTTTAACAGCTATGTAACATTCCACTCTATGGATATGTATATACCATGCATTATTTCAACAAATCCACTTTCGTTGGTCCTCTAGATTGTAGTCTTTTGGCTCTAATATGGATTATTACTATCAATATCATTTTACCTTCACCTTAGCAATTTGTCCAATTACTTTCTTAGGATAAAACTGAAAGTAGGATTGACTGCTAAGAGGATATATTTTTTTGTGTGTACGGTTGAATACCTGTGATAAAGTACTTTCCTTAAAGCCTGTATTTATTTTAATCTCACCAACCTTATGAGAGTTATTAGTTTAAGAGTCTCCAGCCAGACCATTCCCTCCTGCAGAAGAGAACAGGGCATGTTTCCTAATTTCTTTCCTTCTTTCCTTCTCTCCATCGTCCCTGTATCCCTCCCCCTGACAAACACTGATCCATCACCCACCACTTTCAGGCACTAGACACCAAGCTTCTGATCACATTAGCCAGCATATGTGGGAGAGTAGTGATTTTCTAGGATCTTTTGCCCTTTCAGGTCATCCACATAACTATCATAGAAAATTCCAACATGCCCACTTCCACTGTCTCTTTCCCAGACAATTTTCACATCTGGAAATAACACAAATTCTTGTGTCAGCCCATGCTCCTTGATATACTATGGAAATAATGTCACCGTAACTGTGGAAGACAGAAACCAGCCATGTCCCATCTTCGGGGTGACTGCTCAACTCATTAAATACCTCTTCCTCTTTTCTCCTTCTCCATGATGACTCTACGGTACCTCTTCCCTGCATCCCCATCCCCAGGCCCAGGGCCAAAGCAGTGTCCTTCCTCCCTTGTGAGCCTATTATAGTCACAAGTTCTTTTCATGATGCTCTAAGAAGCCATGATGAACACCAGTCTTCCCATCAAGGAAAGTGACAGTCAGTTAATGAGAGCTTTCTGTAGCAAAGCCCCCAAGAAAGTTTTCAATTAGTGAGAGGAACGTCAGAGCTCCCTCTGTGCCCAGAGTGGTCTGACAAGTTTCAAATCATTAATGGACTTCTTTCAAGCCCCTGCGATGTTTGGGCTTTCCCAATGACTACTAAAGGCCAAGACACCACTCTGATAATTATAAATAAGACACATCGAGCTGTACTTGATGTGAAACATGATGAAAATGCCCCTCACCATACTGATTCCCTGTACCCTATGAGGAACTTAAGATTCTGGCCATGTCTCTTGCAAGTGGCCCAAAGGAACATTACACTGTATTTAAAACGTGGCTTTCTTCTCTTTTCATGTATTCGCTTTTTCGGAGACAAGAGGAAAGAGGAAATGTTAGGATCATTGAGTGGATGAGGCAAAGGGTCAAGGTGCAAGAGACAGTGTATGAAGGCTGCACTGGCCACATGTTGAAACTGACGTTCAAGTGAGAGATGGTGGCATGTTCCTATGAAAGTGCCTTCTAATTCTTTTTTACACGCTAGTGATTTTGTGAATGATTTCACTGAGTGGTTCTTAACCGGGGTGTGTGTGTTGGGGGGTGATTTCTACCTTGAAGGGGACATCTGATAATGTCTAGAACATTTTGGGGTGTCACAAGTGGGATGGAGGTCCCCTGGCATCTAATTAGTAGAGAACAGCGATGCTGCTCAACAATCGCGTGATGCTCAGGACCACCTCCCACATCAAAGAATTACCAGCCCTAAATGTCACTAGTGCCCAGGCTGAGAAACTCAGATCGAATGTACTTCAAATTGAGTTTGTTTGATGCTAAGTTGATATTCGACTAATTATTTCAAGCATCATCAGCTGTGACAACATGCGATCTTAACAAGATTCACCTCTAGCCTCGACTATAGGTAGATGTTTTCATTTTCCCATCAGGATACCTCTATAGGTGGCTCGTGCCCCAGGAACATTTGAGTTCTTCAGAAAGATAGTTGCTGAGGAAAGAAACGATGAAGAAGAACAATGAGAAATGTGCCTTCTTTTTAATTCGAGAAACCCCTGGCTACATCTTCAGGTTCCAGCAAAAAAACCATGTAAAGTTTGGCTGCTTTCCTCTGTAAACTCGTTCTAATTATCAAACGAGGAGTTAAGGAGGATTCCTACTGAAAGTAATTGCTTCAGATCAGCTGAAAGAACAAGAGACCGCTCTACTATACAATGAGACGGTGGTTCAGTGGTTCTCAAAGTGTGCTCCCCGGATCAGCAGCAGAAGCATCACCTGGGAACTGGTTACAGATGCAAATCCTGAAGAGCAACCCCAGACCTACTGGATCTGACGGTGGGCTCGCTGTGATTGACCACATCTTCCAAGCAATGCTAACAGGCTCAAGCTCAAAACAAGTAGCAAAAAAAAAAAAAAAAAAAAAAAAAAAAAAAAAAAAAAAAAAAAAAAGATGGCGAGATAGAGAAGACAGAGGAACAGAGAGAGAAGTTTTTAAGGCAGATCTACATTTTATTACTCAAGAACAAACCAAGATGTCCCCTACACCGTCACAACTTAATTTAAAAAATATCAAATGTGTGTTGGGGGTTTCGCTTAGGATCCTGTTGCCAGTGCAGCCTGCTCGTGGATGTGCAGACTTAAAGCTCACGAGCCGAGGGGGTCCAAAGATCTTTAGAAGCTGGAGTGTTGCCATTTAGTAAGTTTTAGGCCAGGGGGCCATGGGGGACCCCCTCTTGATGACATTTGTAGGCTTTTCATGATTCAAGACGGGAATGGTTCATTCTTCCCATCACGTCTGCATCCATCTCAATTTTGAGCTTTGATGAAATGTCACCATTTGTGTTGGCATTTTTGTGCCCTGTGACAATGGGCTTCGGAATGCAGAGAAAAGAAAATGCCTAGATGCCAGTTACTATTATAGCACTGTCCTGGTTTCATCATTTTTTCTTCGCAGGCATGCCACTGTACTTAGAACACTTGGAATTCAACGTTCGGGCAGAATTCCCTCTTACAGACTCCAGAGCAAGATGCTTGCTCTCTACGTTTGGAAAAGATTACTTTTAGAAACAAAGGCAAATACAATTAAAGGGTGAGGGGAAAAGCCCTCTTTTGTGCCAGTCCTTGAGCACTGAAACAACCAGAAACATTCATTATCATGCCAGCAGTCCAGGCTGGAGAAGAGACAGGGCTTCCTGAAACCCCAGCTGGAGCCCCGGTTCAATATAAGAGGTGACACAGAAAACACTCACTTTCAAGGGAGCCCTAAGTGAGGTGACTGCGGAGCCCAAAAATCTGCACAGGTCGCAGGAATTTCCTGCCCAAATGAAGAGTTCCTCTTATAAAACAAGTCCCAAGGATCCGTCCTTGACAGTTGCTGAGCTCGAACTTGCTCTGTCTCTTTCTAATTCCCGAACAATCTATTTTGTTCATCAAATCTGAAACATTCGAACACTGTGTTTCCATTGTATAAGTGATATTGCTTATTGAACTGTAGCTCACGCTTCCAGATAGCCATGGATAAAAGTAGCTCACAGGTAACATGCCAATGGCCTCATTATAATACTCTAAACATCATGAAAAGAGAATGAAAATGAAGCTATGTCTGCTAGGGCTTGAAATGATTTTATATCCAAGGAGGCTGCCAAGATGTGAACATAAAAGAATAATATCGTCAGACCTAAGGGGGTAAAAAAAGCTACCAAAGCGATTAGAGATAATATGTAGAATGCCAAGCTTTCATTAAATAAGATTCTATCATTAAAAGATGACAATTTCACCAAGTGTTTATTGTTCTACTTTAATTGAGACATAACATTCTCTTTTTGTGTCTTGTACGTATTGCAATTTTTAAAGAATTTAATTGGCATGCCTTAGAAAGTCGGTTTTTTTCCCCTCAAAAATAAAGTTAGATATTAAGGTTTTCTTGTGTTAAATAGGACATTTAACCCACAATATATACAATATCAGTAATACACATATTTGAAAAGATGTGACTATAATACATGTAATATCCATAATATGTACATGAGTAGATGCGAACAGATAAACTTCTCTGTGATCAGAGCTAAAGAACCACTTTCTACAGTGTGAATTAAAGAGTAATTAATCCAATACCACATACACGGGACT
The DNA here is from genome assembly GCF_054392235.1 of Sus scrofa. Taxonomy (NCBI): domain Eukaryota; kingdom Metazoa; phylum Chordata; class Mammalia; order Artiodactyla; family Suidae; genus Sus; species Sus scrofa. Next base: position 11,137,804 of record NC_139401.1, read on the forward strand.
GAGTAATAACAGCTGTAAAAGATTTGTATGTTTCAGGCTCGGAGATGACTCCACCTAAAGTATGTTTTTGTGAGTGTCTGGCTTATCAGACCTAAAGATACGGCCTTCTCTGCGACTCTTTCAGCGACATCAATCAATCCACAAATGTGTTCCATGGTCATTCTGTGCCCAAAAAACAGGAGCAAATTTCCCATCGCCCAAAGTTCCACTTGCCACAGGAGGATCGCGGAGGTCAAAAACTTTCTTAACAAACGATGCTGCCAAACACCGAGAACTGCTTTCTCGGGCAAAGGAGATTAAACCTGAAAACATATTTTTTCTGAAAAGTAAGGCCAAACCAATAGTTCTGCATTCAAAACAGGAGACGTTCTTTTGTAGGGCATAGGCTTGCTCTTTGGGGGATTAGGAGTAGAAATATTTTCAAATTGCCACCCACACAGTTCTTTGGTCATACCTTTATACCCCTGGGTAAATGCGGTTGGAAAAACGTTTTATCTTCTGTCAGGTACAGTTTTAAAAGTAAGCATATGGCTGTGTAAAAATCATTATCACAGATGACGCTTCTTGTCCAGAGTTGGGAGAAGAGGGACGTGTATTTCTCAAAAACCCATTCTAGGTCGAGGGTTTTCTTTCCCATGTAAAAGGATATACTCCACCGGCTTATTCCACTAAAGTACATGCTGAAGTATAAACATGTAGCCAATTATATAAGCAAATGTGAATCTGGAGTCTCAAAACTCCTTTAGGTACATGTTACATGATCTAGATATTTACTAATGCTGACTTTTTATTTCTTATTAATCAACTGGAGATGATAAATCTTTAAATAGTCCCCGAGGACACGAATGACCATTCCAAGGTGGGGGAGAGAAAAATCTGAGATAAACAGGAATTAGTCAATGGTTCTCCTACCAGCCATGAAAGCAGCAAAAAACACCTTCTCTGGGTTGAGAAACATCCTATAGTTTACTCTGCAGGGTTAATGCATATCAGCCCTCAGGGAGAAAAGGGAAATTTACCTTATCACGCTAGTTTTTATTATTTATTTACTTCCTTAAGCAGAAAAGGAATGTCTGGGAGCACCTGAGATCTAGCTCGGAAGACACACAGGAACAAAGGAAGGCTGGGCAGTCAGAAACCCAGCCCAAATGATGCCTTAGAATTTAGTTTTTCGGAGGAGAAATACCTGTGGCAACTCTGACACTGACAGCCGCCATTAGACATGCAGGAGCTGCTGTTTCTGGCAAGTATAACTGTCTTTTTCTTGCTTACCGCCCCCACCCCGACCCTTTATCAGAGAATCCATGTGTCCAGACTGAGGATCTAAAGAATCTCTTCCAGGGGTTTGCTGAAGTTCAGGACATAAAGAACGGAGAGAGGTGTAATGGTGCCCTCTGCTGGACAGAGTCGGTAATTCCCCCAAAGTTTCCTACTGGGGCTGAAGTAATTTTTGGGGGGCCGAGAGCGGGGAGCGGGGAGCAGGGGGCGGGGGGCGTTGGTGTGGCTGAAGGGTGTTTCTGGAACAAAAAGTCCTGAGACGTACTTTGCAAAAAGTAGTTGCAAAGCCCCAAACCACATGAAATTAGCTTGATTCTGGGTTGACAGTGGAATTTGAAACCAGCTGTATTTCATCCTAAAATGTTAGCGCTATAAACCCTTCATCAAACCTGGAGACAATTATTTTCTCACTATCTGGACAAGACCACATTTCGAGCGGCTGAATTTTCCAGGGCAGACTTTGCTTCCCCATTTTCCTTTTGTAGAGCTCCCCTCTGGCTGACTTGCATCAAGAAGCCTCACTGGCGAATGAAGGAGGCTGTGAGGTTCTGCCTTACTGGACTCTCCACCATCCATCCCCCTACTAAAGAGCATAAAAGGAATTTGTCACAAAATATCGCACTGGCATTCGCAGGCTTCTCAGAGATACATAGAAAGGCCAAAAGGTGATTTTTAAAAAGTCATTTGAGCAAGTTTCGGAAAACAGTGGTATTTCATTATAGGAGGACTTTATCTCATTAACCAGCTCTGGATGCACAGTTCAACTATTTAAACTACCTACCACTGAAAATAGCCAAAAGTAAGTAAGCGGCGATAAAAGGAGATTGCCCAAAAGCGCTACATGCTGATGGAACTTTTGGTAAAAAGTATACTGTCAGCTTGACTATCTTCAATGATGTCTGCTAACCCCTGAGATATTAAGGAAACCGGTTTAAATAGAGGGATGCATAAAACGAAAAGAACAAAAGAACAAAACATAATTGCTTCAAGGAATCAAAACACTTCATCTCCTGGCTAGTGTGGTTTTTTCCCCTTATTGTTTCTATTTGTTTTATTTTATTGTTTTGCTTTTTAGGGCCGCACCTGCGACATATGGACGTTCCCAGGCTAGCGGTCGAATCAGACTACTGGTGCCCGCCTACACCACAGCCACAGCCACAGCCACACGGGATCCTTGCCGTGTCTGTGACCTACACCACAGCTCATAGCAACGACGGATCCTTAACTCACTGAGCGAGGCCAAGGACTGAACCCGCAATCCTCATGAGTACTAGTCGGGTTCATTACCGCTGAGCCACAGTGGGAACTTCTTAGTAATTTTTAAACAAAGGGCTCCCTGTTCTCATCTTGCACCAGGCTCTGTAAATTGCATAGCCCGTCCTGTATGTAGGTTTGAGCACCGTCAGAGTAAGATGCTGGCCTTCCTGGGAAACACGGTAATGTCTAAAATATGATGCCCTTCTGGAAGGAGCTTACGGTCTAAGGAGATAAGACATGGCTAAGGACAATGAGAACATGCAGTCAAATGTAATAATTCAATAAAGAGGCCTGGGTGCTCTGTACTTCAGAGGATGATGGCAAGCTTATTTCAAGCTGGGAAAAAACCCCAAATGCCTTATGAATGGGGTGTCATTTGAGCTGGGACATACTTTCAAACAGATTCTTGAGTACTTATTGCTTTGCAGGAAGACAGAAAAACAAATCAAATAAGTAGAGGAGATTATCCTTCTTGCCATCTGGTCCACTCTGTGGTTGGACTGTTTTTCTTAGGTACCTTAGTTGACTTTGGAGTTTTAATCATAGGATTCCCTTTTTTTTTAACTCGTTAAGTGTGGTCTTCTGTGGAAAAAACAGTTTCAACTTTTCAAAGGGGCGGGGGATGGGTGGCATTTGTGTGCCTCTCAGGAGGCTTTGTTGGCGATGTCAGATGAAACCATTTGACGGGGGCGGGGGGGACACGATGACTTGATTTTCTGCGCAGGAGTTGCTCTCTGGTTATAGCCTCATGGCTATGAGGCAATGGCTGTGAACTTGAAATCTCTAATATTGTGTAAGCGATGCAAGGCGCACTTCCCTGCAGACTGGGTAAATCACATCATCTCACTACACCAAAAAGCAGCACTCTTTGTCCTGCCAGGGACGATGTCACTGTGACACGGAGGGTGCCAGCCCTCCATATCCAGGAATCCAAATGAGTCCACCTCAGGGCCGTAAGGAAGCCCAACCAATAAAATCAGGCACCAAAGCGATCATCTGTTGGGAGTTCCGTTGGTGGCGCAGTGGTTAACAAACCCGACTAGGAACCATGAGGTTGCAGGTTCGATCCCTGGCCTTGCTCAGTGGGTTAAGGATCCAGCGTTGCCATGAGCTGTGGTGTAGGTTGCAGATGTGGCTCGGATCCCGCGTGGCTGTGGCTCTGGCGTGGGCCGGCGGCTACAGCTCCGATTCAACCCCTAGCCTGGGAACCTCCATGTGCCGCGGGAGTGGCCCAAGAAATGGCAAAAAGACAAAAAAAAAAAAAAAGCTATCATCTGTTAGTTCCCTGATGGCTCAGCGGGTTCAGGACCTGGTGTTGTCTCTGGTTGATGCTGTGGCGCGGGTTCGACCCCTGGCCTGGGAACTTCTGCATGCTGAAGGCGTGGCTAAGAAAAAGCTCTCATTTGCTGTACCCAGAGGTCCGGATCGCATCTCTCCCACCTTCCGCAGGTGCCTTCCCATCAAAGACTCTACTTAGGAGAGATTTGATTTTGAGGAGAGAATAAGCATCCATGAAGATTGGAAGTAAAAATAATACATGAAGTCTATTTCATAAGGATAAAGCTGCATGGAACTGATTTTTTAAAAATTACTTTTAGGATATATTTGCCATGTTAAATTTTCAATATTAAAAGTGAATTTTAAAAATCTTTTTACATGAAAGGACATAACCATATGCCAGGCTTAGGGTCAATACCCTTAGAAAAAGAAGGTACTACACCAAAGAAATGATTCAGTTGATGGACTTGGCAGAGGAGTCTTTCTTGCCCTATTTCATAGTGATTCGTCATATGTTCTATATTTCTAGAATTTATCCTCTTTAATTCTTTGATTTTTTAGGCTATGCCCATGGAGTGCAAAAGTCCCTGGGGCCAGGGATCAAACCTGCGCCATGGCAGTGACAAAGTCAGATCCTTAACCCGCCGAGCCACTGGGGAACTCAGAGCCTCCTTAATTCTTAACAGAACAGGGTAGAAGTGTAAAAAAAAAAATCCACTATGTGTTTTTAAGAATCTGATTGTGGATAAATCTATACACAAGCAAGGTACTATACAATAAATTATATGTTATGAGATTTTTCTTCTCTCTCTGTCTCTTCTTTTCTTTTTAGGGTTGCGCCTGCAGCATATGGAAGTTCCCAGGCTAGGTGTCAAATCGTAGCTGGAGCTGCAGGGCTACACCACAAACACAGCAACGCTGGACCATTAACCCACTGAGTGAGGCCAGGGATGGAACCCACATCTTTGCAGACACTGTGTTGGGTTCTTAACCTGCTGAGCAACAACGGGAACTCCTGGAGCTTTTTCTTTTAGCCTTACCTAAGCTTGATTTCCCCCTAGAGATTTCAGCCAGAACCGGAAGCAGACAGACTCTGGATATTAACGAAGCTGCATTTGTCATTTCTTACAAAATGATCATTTTGACTTGCCCCATAGGATACAATGAATAGAGATCTCTCATTATTTTAAGACGCTAATAATCTAATTTCCCATGAGGGAAAAGGAGGGAACATTTAAATAAACATATTTACTTGTGATTTGTGACAAGATCGAGCCAGAAAAGGAGGCATTTTTGACACTGTAGGTTTTATGACTCCAGCTCGGATCAAAGGTCAGTTATCTTAGGTATTCAGTCCACAATAGAAAGTTTAGTTTAGTTTTCTCCTCTGAGAAAAGAGCAGAATAATAAAGATACATTTGACTAAAATGCAAGAGCCAAGGCTGCTTGAATGAAACCACCGTCTGGCAGAATTTATGAGGGAAAAAGAAAATCGTGGAAGCAGCCGCTGGCTGTTGAAAGAGGTGGCACAGGACCAAGTCCAAGAACAGCAAGCTTCACCTTTGCCCTCATTTCCCATCTGAAGCACCGTGGCGGCATCACATGTTTCCAACGTCAGCCTTCTGGTCCTTATAACCACTGGGCTTTGGCATTCTGGCAACTCGCTGACCCACATTTTTGGTGGCCGAACTGTGGTCGGTGTGGCTCAGGGAGCCAGGAACTGCCGACTCAACTCTTTCTGAAACCTGCGGCTGCACAGGCACCAGTGGGCAATGGCTGGATTCCTCTTCTGTGTCTGGAGCACATGACATAGTGGGACTGGGAAGGGATTCAATTAGCAAATGTTGCCAGATTTTTTTTTTTTTCCGGCCCAAGGCAGGCAGAAGTTCCTGGGCCAGGGGTTGAACCCATGCCACAGCAGTGACAATGCCAGAGTCTTAACCCACTGAGCCACCAGGGAACTCCAGGACTTCCTTCCAACTTCTCTCTCTCTCTCTTTCTGTCTACCGGCAGTATATGGAAGTTCCTGGGCCAGGAGTCAAATTGTAGCTGTACCTGCCGGCCTACGCCACCTTCACAGCAACATCAGATCTGAGCCGCATCTGCGATCTACACCACAGCTCAGAGCAACGCCAGATCCTTAACCCACTGAGCCAGGTCAGGGATCGAACCCTTGTCCTCATGGATACTAGTCGGGTTCTTAACTGTGCCACTGAGCCACGATGGCAACTCCCAGCACTACTCTCCTGATCCCACTGGAATCCTCGGAAAAGCTGAGACAAAGAACTAGGTCTGCCACCAAACCTCCATTTATGTCATGTCTCTGTCACGTGGCCGAACAAAGCTTCACTCTGTGTATTTCATCGTCTTTTTTTTTCTTTTTTTTTTTTTAGGGCCACACCCATGGCATATGGAGGTTCCCAGGCTAGGGGTGGAATTGGAGCTACAGCTGCCAGCCTACATCACAGCCACAGCAACGCAGGATCCAAGCCGCATCTGTGACTTATACTACAGCTCACGGCAACGCCGAATCCTTAGCCCACTGGGTGAGGCCAAGGATCGAACCCGCATCCTCATGGATACTAGTCAGATTCCTTTCTGCTGCGCCACAACAGGAACTTCCCCTCATCATTTTTTTTTTTTTTTTTGCAACTCTGCCTTCTGAATTATGAGGAATGAGCTCATCAGAGCCACGTGGAGATCCACAGGAAGGGAAAATGTGTCTGCACTCCGCTAAAGCAGAGGGGACTCTGCAGCTTCTTCGAAGACTCGAGAGCATCGTCATGCTATGTAAAGCCGTGGTTCTCAAAGTGTGGTCCCCCGGCACCCCAGCAACAGTACAGGGAAGGGAGAGATGGAGAGAAATGGGGCAGAGACTCAGGCTCCCTCTCAGTCCTTCTGAATCGGAATTCTGAGGCTGGGTCCCAACAATCCGTGTTGTGCCAAGCCTGCCGTGTGATTCTGTCCCATGCTCGACTTGAGAACCCCGGGTCTAAGGAATCACTGAGTAGGTGATGTCTACGAGAGGCAACAGTGCTGGCCTCCCCTGGGAAATGGGCTGCCGCTCATGTGTTACCAGGGGCACTTCAGCTTTGTATTTGGGCCGTGACATCAGACCAGTCCAGTTTAGTTGAAGAAAATAAGCCATCTGCTCCCTCAAATCCTGTTATTTGGCTTATTCGAATTTGAATTACCCAAGATTTACCTTATTACCCGGGGAGGGGGGGGATAAAACATACTTTGTATTACTGGAGAGTAATTCTTTGGACCAGTCTCCATATATCACTGTCAGTTTCTGTGCAATTAACATTTTTATCTTCTCGGAGTTCCCGTCATGGCTCAGTGGTTAACGAATCTGACTAGGATCCATCCATGAGGTTGCGGGTTCGACCCCTAGCCTGGGAACCTCCATGTGCCACGGGTGCGGCCCTAAAAAGACACACCAAATAAAATAAAATAAAAGCTTCAAGTAGTTTAAAAATTTTTATTTTCTCCTCGAAATAAAATTTTCAGAATTTTTGGGCAGACACACACACCCCTGAATCGCTGTGCTGTACACCTGAAACTAACACGATACTGTATGTCAACTATACTTTAATTAAAAAACGAATTTATTGGAGTTCCCATTGTGACTCATATCCATGAGGACGTGGGTTCGATCCCTGGCCTTGTTCAGTGGGTTAAGGATCTAGCGTTGCCATGAGCCGTGGTGTAGGCTGCAGGTGCCGCTCGGATCTGGTGTTGTTGCTGTGGCTGTGGTGTAGGCCGGCAGCTACAGCTCCGATTTGACCCCTAGCCTGGGAACCTCCATATGCCACGGGTGTGGACCTAAAAGAGACAAAAAAAAAATTTATAGGCTCAAAGAATTTTAGAGTTGGAATGGATCTTTAAAATTCGTCAACATATACTTTTTTTTTCACCCAGAAGAAATTCAGGTCACGAGATGAGGACTCTTCAGTGGTTAAACAGGAGTAGGTGGCCAGCAGCTACTCTATAAATTCCTCTCTCGGAATCTGGAATCAAGGCCTACGTCTTATTCATCTCTTCCCCTCCTGCGACATCAGAGGACTTGGAACAGCGTTGGCGCAGTTCAATCAGCGTTTTGTGAAAAACGATAGGAAGTAAAATGCGTGTTCCTTTTCCCCTTGTTCCTCCAGAGGGAAAAGGGCATTTTCCTGCAGTCTGCCAAAAGGAGTGAGTGAAGATGAAAAATGAGTCCAGCTTCTATTAAATAGTGGTTGCGTCTTTTAAGCTACCACCCTAGTAGCCTGCGATTGTAGAAAATGGATTCTGTTAACAAGAGGCTATGAATGCGAATTATCAGGACTTAGATCTGGTGGAAAGAGTCTTTGGATGTGTCGCGCGCATGCTCATTACTACGTCTGGCCCAAGTCAATTTCATTTAGCACCATAAAAACAGACTTCGCTGATGATATTTTAAGCATCTTAAACAAAGCAAGATTTATGCGATCGGGTCTGACTTTGGACCTACCACTGTACCCGGTTTTCCACAGGTCTGTGGAGGCAAGAAACTGGTTCTTTATGCATTGCGAGCGCAAAGCGGGAAGCCCCCGCCTTCTCCCTTCTAATATCACCAGGAATGAATAGGCAGCGTGTTTCCCATAATTCAGCAATAACTGGGCTATTATTCTTTAATGCTTCAGTTTATTAATGTAACCACTGTGTCATTCCTGCCATGCCCATGTAATTAAATTACCCGACAGACATTTGATAGGAAGCTCTCGATCCCCACAAAAGCCCAGAATTTCTATGCCCCTTTGTAAGTCCCTAATGAATGAGTGGCACAGACACTTCTGTCATCCACGTTCGCTCACTGTCCTCTCTGGCTGCTCTCCTGTGTCACAGGGGCTTGCTCCTGCAGACAAGCTGGGAACCGTTCAAAAGCGGAGGGTCACGTTTCCAACAACAACCAGCACTGAGGCGAGCGATCACGTTGCTTTCTCTTTGTCCGGCTAGACCAGAGGCTGACCAAATTAAATTCTGAAACCACTGCCTGGGTGGATCAATGGGACATTCTTAAACCGTGGCTCCTCAATCCTAATCCTTTCTTGAGGCATGACTATCAAGGGAAAAGAAACTGAAAAAGAAATTTCTCGAAAGTAATCACGGTGTCCATCCAAACCTATGCCATCTTGTGACTTTGTGAAAAGACGAACGCCTAACTTTTACCTAAAAGTTGAGGGTGTAACTTTAGAATTTTGCACATGGAGCTCTAATAGTGAGGCGCCATCCATATGCTAGCCCGACCCAGCCTGTGAAAAGGTATACCTGTGACTATTAATAAAATAATGGATTTTTCCCCCCTAAATCACTCAACTGCTCATCTCAAGCTATTAATTTCAAAGCCCAAATCACTCTAAATGTTGCAGAAGTTGGAGAGGAACTCTTGAAAATAATCAAAATAGATGGTCCAGTAGAAATTCTTTTATTTCTACAAACGGCGCTTTAGAGACTCTAGTTATTTCTAAAAACTTTTTAAAACATAAAAAATAAAATGTAACTCAATTAGCTCAGCATCTATTCGTTAGATTAGAATGCAAGCCTTGACATCTCATTTTTGAATATTTAAATGATACGCTTTGTATTACGGCAGAAAGAATATGAGGAAATGTAAATGTACGGAAATAAAAACAGATCTAATCTCAAAACAATTACTTTTTTGTAATTGTAGGTATATGATGACCTACATTAAGGTGATTAGAATGTTTCCAACCAAGCAACTTTTTTGTTTGTTGGTTTGTTTGTTTTTTGTCTCTTTGCTTTTTCTTGGGCTGCTCCTGCAGCATATGGCGGTTCCCAGGCGAGGGGGCCAATCGGAGCTGTAGCCACCAGCCTACACCACAACGCGGGATCCGAGCCGCATCTGCGACCTACACCACAGCTCATGGCAACGCCGGATCCTTAACCCACTGAGCAAGGCCAGGGATCGAACCCGCAACCTCATGGTTCCTAGTCGGATTCATTAACCACTGCGCCACAAAGGGAACTCCCCAAGCAACTTTTTAGATCAGATATGTGAGAGAAGAAATCACATCTTATTGGAAGTTAGACAATTTCAATGTAGCTAAAATCTGAGTAACAATCCATTACTTTGCTCCTTAATGTTGAAAGTTATCTATAGATTATTAATGTAATTTTAACTTATATGTTATCTCAGGTGCACAGATACACAGAAAAAATATGAAATTGAAATCCTGGAAATATCTGAAAAGAATGTTTATAGTTACTAGTAACTATTCTGTTAGTCTCAAAAGAATGCAATAAAAGTATAATAAAACAACTAAAACAGGGGGGACAAATAGAAAGCAGCTAGATAGTAGACCTAATCTTAACAACATCAATAACTATATTACTCCTGAAGGGACCAGGCCCTCCAATGAAAAGGCTGAGAGTGTCGAACTGGATTTTAAAATATCTCAAGTTAATTATATGCTGTATAGAAGAGACGGACTTTAAATGTTAAAACAAAAAAAAAATACATGTAAGAAGATAGAAAAAGATACACCAAGCAAACACTCAGCATACAAAATTGGCAAAGCTATATTCATGTCAGATAGAATAGTCAATGAATACTGTCAGAGACAAATAGGAACTTTTTATAAGGACAAAAGGGCAAATCATCAGGATGGCGTAACAATAATAAATGTGTACGTATTTAATAACAGAGCTTCCAGAGTTCCCGTCGTGGCTCAGCGGTTAACGACTCCAACTAGGAACCATGAGGTTGCGGGTTCGATCCCTGGCCTCGCTCAGTGGGTTAAGGATCTGGCATTGCCATGAGCCGAGGTGTAGGTCTCAGAGGCAGCTCAGGTCCTGTGTTGCTGTGGCTGTGGTGTAGGCTGGCAGCTACAGCTCCAAATCAACACCTAGCCTGGGAGTTTCCATATGCCGCAGGTGCAGCCCTAAAAAGCAAAGAACAAAACAAAACAAAACAACCAGAGCTTCAAATTAAAAGAAGAAGAAAAATCCATGCTCCTAGTTGCAGATTTTTATACCTCTATTTATTTTTTATTTTTTAACCATTTAAAAAATTGAAGTACAGTTAATTTACAGTGTATTAGTTTCAGTTATACATCACAGTGATTCAGATACACACACACACACACACATTCTTTCTTTTTCAGATTCTTTTCCATTATAGGTTATTATAAGACACTGAATATTATCCAGGATGCTATAATCAAGTTCTTGTTTTTTATCTATTATATATACAGCAGTGTGTGTATGTTAATCTCAAACTCCTAATTTCTCTCTCTCCCTAGCCCGTACTTTCCTGCTAACCTCTTTGGTAACCATAAGTTTGTTTTCCATGTCTGTGAGGCTGTTTTGTAAATAAATGCATTTGTACCATTTTTAAAATTCCACATATAAGTGACATCATATGGTATTTGTCTTTCTCTGACTTACTTCAGTTATTATGAAAATCTCTAGATCCATCCGTGTTGCTGCAATGGCATTATTTCATTCTTTTTCATGGCTGACAATATTCTTGTGTGTGTGTGTGTGTGTGTGTGTGTGTGTGTACACGTGCGCACGTGCACACATGTACACACACACACCATACATTTTCTTTATCCATTCCTCTGTCAATTGACATTTAGGTGGCTTCCATGTTTTGGCTATTATAAATAGTACTGCTATGAACATTGGGGTACATGTATCTTTTTTTTTTTTTTGTCTTTTGTCTTTTTAGGACCACACCCATGGCATATGGAAGTTCCCAGGCTAGGGATTGAATCGGAGCTGTAGCAGCAGGCCTACACCACAGCCACAGCAACAGGAGATCTGAGCTGTGTCTGCGACCTACACCACAGCTCATGGCAACGCCAGATCCTTAACCCACTGAGCAAGGCTAGGGATTGAACCCACATCCTCATGGATACTAGTCGGGTTCATGAGCCATGAAGGGAGCCATGATGGGAACTCCAAGGGTACAGGTATCTTCTCGAGTTAGGGTTTTCTCCAGGTATATGCCCAGGAGTGGGATTTCAGGATCATATAGCAACTCTATTTTAAATTTTTAAAGGAACTTTCATACTTTTCTCCATAGTGGTTACACAAATTTACATTCCCACGAACACTGTAGGAGGGTTCCCTTTTCTCCACACTCTCTCCAGCATTTGTTATCTGTAGACTTTTTAACGATGGCCATTCTGATCAGTGCGAGGTGGTACCTCACTGTAGTTTTGATGTGCATTTCTCTAATAATTAGCAACACTGGGCATCTTTTCATGTGCCTGCTGGCCATCTGTATGTCTTCTTTGGAGAATGTCTATTTAGTTCATCTGCCCGTTTTTTGATTAGGGTTTTTTTTTTTTGATATTAAGCTGTATGACCTGTTTGTATATTTTGGAAATTAATCCCTCATTGGTAGCATCATTTGCAGATATTTTCTCCCAGTCTGTAGGTTGTCTTTTGTTTACGGTTTCTTTTGCTCTAAAAAAGCTTTTAAGTTTACTTAGGTCCCATTTGTTTATTTTTGTTTTTATTTCCATTACACTATGAGACAGAGACAAAAAATATTGCCGTGATTTATGTCAGTGTTCTGGCTATGTTTTCCGCTAGGAGTTTTATAGCTGTACACATATACCTCTTTTTAAGTAACGGATAAAATAACTAGACAAAAAAATAGGTCTTTAAAAAAGCCCCAGGAGTTCCCATTGTGGCTCCGTGGTTAACAAACCCAACTAGTATACATGAGGACGAGGGTTCGATCCCTGGCCCTTCTCAGTAGGTTAAGGATCCGGCGTTGCCATGAGCTGTGGTGTAGCTCACAGATGCGGCTCGGATCCTGCATTGCTGTGGCTCTGGTGTAGGCCAGCAGCTACAGCTCCGATTCAACCCCTAGCCTGGGAACCTCCATATGCCATGGGTGTAACTCTAAAAAGACCAAAAAAAAAAAAAAAGCCCCAAATATTTGAAAAGTAAACAACACATTGTTAAATAATCCATGAGTAAAAGAAAAAAAAATCACAAGGAAAATTAGAAAATAATTTGAACTGAATGAAAAAGAAAGCTCAGTGTATCAAAATGCAGCTAAAACACTGCTTAGAGGGAAATGCACAGAGTTAAATGTTTATAAAAGAAGGACAGTTTAAAATCAGTGATCTAAGTTTATACTTTAGGTAGCTAAAAAAAGAATAGCAAATTAAATCCAAAGTAGTGGAAGGAAGGAAAAATAAAGATAAAAGCAGTACACAATAAAATAGCTAATGAATAACAGTTATTTAACAAAGCCAAAATTTGTGGTTTTTTAACTTATAAATAAAATTCACAAACTCTTGGCAACACTGATCCAGGAAGAAGAGAGAAAACATGAATTATCTATCTCAGGATATAACATTCTGTGGGCATCAAAGAAACAAGGTAGTATTATAAGCAATCTTATACTAATGATTTAGATAACTTACTAGGAAGAGGTGGATTTGTAAACAAACACAAATTACCAAAATTGACCCAAGATAAAGTAGAAAATCTTATTAGTCTTGGAGTTCCTGTCGTGGCACAGTGGTTAGCCAGTCCAACTAGGAACCAAGAGGTTGCGGGTTCGGTCCCTGCCCTTGCTCAGTGGGTTAAGGATCTGGTGTTGCCGTGAGCTGTGGTGTAGGTTGCAGATGCAGCTCGGATCCCGAGTTGCTGTGGCTCTGGCGTAGGCTGGTGGCTGCAGCTCTGATTCGACCCCTAGCCTGGGAACCTCCATATGCTGCGGGAGCGGCCCAAGAAATGGTAAAAAGACAAAAAAAAAAAAAAAAAACATAAAAAAAAGAAAAAAAAAAGAGAAAATCTTATTAGTCTTAAACCTATTTTAAAAATTGACTTGAAATGAAAATTCTTCCCCTAAGGAAAGTGTCAGGTCCAGAGGGCATTACGAGTGAATGTTATCACACATTTAAAGGAGAAATACTGCCAATTTTACACAAACTCTTTCAGAAAATACAGGAAGAAGAAATGTTTTTCCAACTCATTTTACGAAGCCTGCATAAACCTGATTAAAAATTTGACAAAGCAAACACAGTATAAGAAGAGAAAGTCACAAATCAGTATCCCTCATGAAGACTGATCTTTAACTAACTATTGGCAAATCAAGCCCAGTGACGTGTAAAAAGCATAATACATCACAATCAGAACTATAAGATTAATTTAACATTCAAAATCAATTAACCAATATATTTCACCACATTAATAGCAAAAAGGAGAAAAATCATAGGATCATTTCAATAAAGGCAGATAAGAAATTTTATAAAACTTCACATCCATTCAAGGATATAAAAGTCTGTAAATTAGGAATTGAAGGCAATTTTATCAACCTCATGAAGAGCATCTATTGGAAGAGCCTACAGTTCACATCATAGGTTTTTTTGAAAGATCAAACACTTTCTGCCAAGGTCAGGAACAAGGCAAGCACGTCTGCTCTAAGCACTGATATTCAACAATGTCCTGGGTATTATAGCCAGGGCAATGAAACAAGAAAAGTAAATAAAAGACCTAAAGATTTCAAAGGAAGTAAAGCCGTCTTTTTTCAAAAATCGCATGATTGTTCATATAAAAAATTTGAGGAACCTACCAAAAATTGCTCAAACTAATAATTACCTTAACAATGCCCCAGAACGCAAGATTAATATAAAAATCACACATATGTGCTATAATTGCAGCAGGATAAAATACAAGGAGGGAATTGATCTAACTAAAGGTGTGCAAGACCTAGACTGAAAACTATAGAATGTTGCTGAGAGAAATTTTAAAAGATAGAAATAAATGGAGAAATATACCATGATTATTGCTTAGAAGATTCAATATTGTTAAGATGGCAAATCTCCTCTAATTGAGCTATATGTTCAATATAATTCCTGTTAAAAACCTCAAGACCCTTGTAGGAGTTCCCGTCATGGTGCAGTGGAAAAGAATCCAACTAGGAACTATGAGGTTGCGGGTTCGATCCCTGGCCTTGCTCAGTGGGTTAAGGATCCGGCTTTGCCGAGAGCTGTGGTGTAGGCTGGCAGCTGTGGCTTCAATTGGACCCCTAGCCTGGGAACCTCCGTATGTCTCGGGTGCAGCCGTAAAAAGAAACAACTACAACAACAAAACAAAAAAGAACCACCACACACAGGGACCATTTTGGAGAAACAGACAAGTTGATTTTAACATGCAAATGAATAAGAATAGCCAATCTTTTAAAAAATAACAAAATTGGAGAACCCACCCTCCTTTATTTAAAAACTAACTATAAAGCTATGCTAGTCAACAGTTTGTTTTTCACTTAGGGACAGACGAAGAGCAATGAAACAAAATAGAATCCAGAAATATATTCACATATATATAGTCAGTTGATTTTCAACAAAGGAGTCCACATAGTTAAACAGAGAAAGGAACAGCCTTTTCATCAAATGGTTCTGGAATAACTGGAAAAAAATCACATGAGAAAAAATGAACCTTTGACTTCTACCTCACATTATACACAGTAATTAAGTCAAGATGTATCATAGACTTAAACTTGAAAGCTAAAACTGTAAAGATTCTAGAAAAAAATCAGAGCCAAATATCTCACAACCACAGAATAGGAAAGTATGTTTTACAGAGGAAACAAAAAATAATAAAAAACTGAAAATTGTGTTTCATCTAAATTTAAAAGTTCAGCTCATCAATGATTATTTATTGTTAAGAAAATGAAAAGACGTAGACCAGGAAAAATATTTTATCCATCTATCTACACATACACACACAATCTGATACAGTAACTGTATTCAGAGTATATATAATACGTCTATAGTTCAATAATAAAAAGATAACCCAATAAAAGAGGTAAAAAATGAGAAGAGAAATTTTACAGTGGAAAGTATATGAATCACCAATAAGTACAGAACAAAGTTTTTTTTTTTTTTTTTAAACTTCGCTGTTCTCAGGGAAATGCAAATTAAAACCCCAACAGGATATCATTTTTTTTTGTCTTTTTGCCATTTTCTTGGGCCGCTCCTGCAGCATATGGAGGTTCCCAGGCTAGGGGTCCAATCGGAGCTGTAGCCACCGGCCTACACCACAGCCACAGCAACGCAGGATCCGAGCCGCGTCTGCAACCTACACCACAGCTCACGGCAATGCCGGATCCTTAACCCATTGAGCGAGGCCAGGGACCGAACTGGCAACCTCATGGTTCCTAGTCGGATTCGTTAGCCACTGAGCCACGACGGGAACTCCAGGATATCATTTTATACCCACTGGAATGGAAAAGATTAAAAAGATATCACCAAATGTTGGTGAGAATGTGAAGCAACCGGAAGAATCTTCATACATTACTGGTGAGAGTGTAAAGTGGTACAAGTGCTTTGGAAAACTGTTCTGCAGTTTCTACTACATTTAAACATACACCTATGCTGTTCCCAGAAATTCTGCTCTAGGTAATTACCTAAGGGGAAGGAAAATGCATGTCCTCGCAAAGACATACACGCATGTTGAGAGTAGCTTTATCCATCAAAACTCCAAACTATATATAACCCAAATGTCCATCAAAGGTGAACGGATAAGCAAACTGTGGTAGGTTCATGCAACGGAATAGTACTCTGTCATAAAGAGGAACAAAAAATTGATGTAGGCAATGATATGGGTGGATCTCAAAAGCATTATGCCAAATGAAAGAAGGCAAACACACAAAGTACTCAAGGCACGATTCCATTTATACGGTGATGAAAGTGAGAGTAGCTACTGCCTATGGGAAAGGGCCTGAAGAAACTTTCCTGGGTTGATAACAATGCTCTAGCGGTTGGAGTTGCACTTATGTGGGTGTGTGCATTCATAAAAATGTATTCACTTGTGCCCTTCTGATCGGATCATTTCACCTTATGTCAATTTTGCCTCAATTAACAAGTTTTGGTGAAGTTCCCTGCTGTGGTACAGTGGGTTAAGGATCAGGCATTGCCCACAGTTGTGGCATAGGTTGCCGCTGAGGCTCCCATTTGATCCCTGCCCCAGGAACTTCCATATGCTTGCAGGTGCAGCCAGGAAAAAAAAAAAAAAAAAAAAAAAACCAAGTGTTGGTGATTCTTAGAATCTTGGCTCTTGGGAGCTCAGAGGTAGTTGTGGCTGCATCTTTCTCGGAGTGGTGGCTTGTCAGTCACTGCCAGCTTATTGGAAATTCAACATAGGGAGCTCCGGAGTCAATTGCTGATGAAGGTCCCTTCCGTTTGGAATCTCTTCCCCTTTCTTTTTCACCAAGAGTCCATTGGACGTAGTAGGGACTGAGAGATAAAAGTAAGATGCACCAGAGCAGTGGCCTCCAATTACACCCTAGTTTCTCTCAGTGCTTATGGACCTTGGTATTTATATTGTATGCCCTTTTATTTTTTCCTACACTAAAAGAAAATCTATGATCTGTTCTCTGAAAAGGTGAGGGAATTTTTGTTGAATTTTATGTATAGGCAGGTATCGAGCTGAAGCTGTGTTTAATTTTCTTATTCTTCAAACTTCAAAATATTCTGCCTTTAAAGACAATGAAGTCCCGCATATAACTTTACATACTTATTTATGATTTTTAAGGCACATGGGCAGGGTGTGTTACCTCCTAAGATTTTTCTAACCTCTACCTTGGAGTACATATTATAAATTAATTAAAATCAGTTGTCAAGGGTTAGCTATGAGATCCTTGATCTGAAATTGTTGTTTTTACCCTAATTATTAGTCTCACGCTGAGTCTGAAATCAGAGGGTTTTTCTGAGGTGGGTGGGAGGGGTGGTGTTTAAAGCAACTCTTCCCAATGGCTCTATTACTGAATTTTTCTTTGGAGAGAGCAGAGAAACGTTTCGTTCTTGATACTCATAAGCCACGTTTCCCGTTGTTCAAAACCCCAACTCCCTCCCTTCCCCAAAGACAGCCAAAGGTCTGGCTGTTCACAAGTGCTGGGGTTTGACGGTGGAAGTAGAGTGTTGTTCTCAAGTCACCAGGCTGTTTTCAGCCCCCAAACATGTGGCAGAAGGCAGAAGACACATGGACATGCGACCTTAGTCCACCCATGACCAGAACGTCAGACTTCTGAATTCCTGGTTGCCATACTTTGGCCATTACCAAAGAATTCTTTGAGCTATGGCTCATTTCCTTTTACATTTATTTGTGAAAGCTACTTAAGATAACTTTTTTTTTCTTTTTATGGCTGCACCTGTGGCATGTGAATGTTCCTGTGCCAGGGGTCAAATGGGAGCTGCAGCTGCCGGCCTACACCACAGGCACAGCAATGCAGGATCCGAGCCACGTCTGCGACCTACCCCACAGCTCACAGCAATGCCAGATCCTTAACCCACTGAGTGAGGCCAGGGATTGAACCCTCATTCTCATGGACACTAGTGGGTTCATTACCACTGAGCCACAAAGGGAACTCTGACGATATCATTTTTAAATGAAAGTGCTGAAACCAAATTTAAACTTAAACCCAGGAGTAGCATAATATCTTTAAATAAAATCAGAAACCCCTCAATTCCTCATTCTTTCATCTCTAACCATGGTTCCTAATAACATCCTAAATAGTCTCTTTGTATAATCAGGTATTTATACACAACCACAGGCTTTAGAGGATTTGTATGTGTATAATGTATATTCACGTGCAGATATAGTTCATATATATATATTATACTTTTGAAGAAATATATGTATAGAGTCATTGTATTTATATTGTATATATGTATATGTGTATATACTCACACAAATATATAAGCACATTCTTATTTCAAAATAGTTTCTACATTTCCCCTCCAGATTTGGGAAGTGAAAAGTGTAAGAACACTGCTTTTCACTCTCAACAAAGAAGTTGGAAAGAGCTTACGAAAACCTTATTTTGATCCCTTCAAAAATATGCTTAGGAGCAAACATAAGCTCCCAAGATAAGAGTGATTTGACAGATTTTCTCCAAATTCTTGAAAAACTGGTTTCTACAGAAGCAAGCAAACACTTCAAGCATACACACCAGGGCCCTTGTAAATGAGGCCCTGCCTGTCAACACTCAAGGGATGCTGGGAACCACACTGTCACTCGTTTCAGGAAATGTGTCCTCTGGGTGGATCCTGCAGCCCCACGTTAGGTAGGTTTGGTATGTGGATTGGGGTCATCCTCTCACAGAACCCGTCCCTGTTCCCAAGGGCAGAGGCTGGAAATATCACAGAAGGTCCCTGCCTGGTCTCAGAAATGCCACCGCTGCAGTGTAACCCTGATGGGAATGCAGGAGACAGATGAGAAAGAGAGGGAGAGAGAAAGAAAGTGGGAGACGGTGGGAGGGAGGGACAAAGGAAGAAGAAGAGCAGGGCAGGCAAGAAGAGAGGAAGAGCTCGAGAGTGACGAGTGTAGGGGGAGGAAGAGAGGCAGGGCTGGTGAAGACCAAGGAAGAAAGGTGCTCAGAGGACGGGAGGGGAAGGATGTAGGAGAGCAGAGGAAGAAAGGGGCAGAGAGAGACTCAAGAGAGACCGCAATCCAACAACAGCAATGGGAGGGATGGAGGCACAAAGACACGCTTAAGGGAGAAGGGGATGGAAAGATAAAGGAGACAGAAGATGCGCGATGTGCGGAGACAGAGGGAGGGATAGAAAAGGGACGAGAGGGAGGCCATGGGAGAGGGGATGCCAGGCAGCACCCCGCAGACCTTCATGCTCTGTACGTATCCAGCCTTGAGACCGAAGAAAGAGCCCAGAGACAGCCATAGAGATATTGACGGTTTATTGGTCAGAGGATGTGGTACATCCGAAGCAAGTTCCTGGAGGCTGTGTGTAACACAGGGCAAGCAGGACATGGCAGCAGGCTTCAGTACTCGGGGGAGAAGGAGTCTACCATTTATAAGGGGAACTGATGCCAGGTGGGCTCATCCATTACCAAGGCAACCAGTAGCTGGGGCAGGGGTCAAGCGTGTAGGCAGTTACGACTTAAGAGGACTGGATAGTCATGTGAGTGAAGCAGGGTCTGGTCTAGCAGGGGGTGTAGAGAGAGCAAGAGAAGAGCCATCTGGAATGGCGTAACCATACAGAGGACCATGCTGGCAGCTAAGCCACCAAACAAGGCTGCAGCTGGCGGCAGGATGGGCACGGACACCCCTCTGATTTATCCCTTGGGCTGCTTCTCTCTCAAAATGCACATCTCAGAAGGCAGAATCCAGGGAGCTTGCAGTCACCTCTTCAATCACCAGGCAGTCCTGTTCTAGGTGCACAGGGAGATATCACCGCTCCGGCCTTCTCACCATCTTGATGAGTTACAAGAGGCATCATCTTTTCCCTCCCTGCTTACGGCTCAGAAGAAGAACACACGCCTAACAGGAAATGCTGCAATAAAACCAGGGAGCGCTGGAGGTGCAATCGGAAGCCATAACCCTAAGTACAATCACCCTTAGCAGGTCTTGCTGCCTTTCACAAGGTTATGGGCTCATGTGACCAGTCACACCATTTCCAGTTGGTAAACTGAGAGAGGCCCTGTCCAGGAAGGGCTAAGACCCAGACCAGAAAAGCAAATGAGAAAGGCTCCGGGAGCAGGACACGTTGTCTGGAATCTTCTTTCTCCGAGAAGTCAGGGGGGCCTTTCAACCACAATTACCAACTTTAGCAAAGAGATAGATGCCCAGTTCAATGTGAATTTCACATAAACCATAAATACTGCTTTAGTAGAAGTAACACTTTTTCAGGATAAGTGTATCATACACAGAGGGAGGGACATGATATTCTGAAAGGGGGGTTGGAATGGGAAGGGGGAGAAGAGACAGAGTGGCAGAGACCAAGAGACAAATGCAATGTTTGGAATACACCGATATTACCAAGTTATTTGTTGTTTGTCTGAAATACAAACTGAACTCAGCATCCTGTGCTTTATCTGACAACATTAGTTTCAAGTCTGTTTCTCCCTCCTCCCCCCAGTTATTTTCCTAACTTATTTTTCACGAATTCTACTGTATCATGCATCCTTTTTCTATGTATGGTTCATTACAACTATTAGGATTTACCCTCAGAGTAGAACAATTTTCTGCTAAATGCAAAACATTTCCTAAACTTTTTCCCAGGTGCCAGGGGGTTTTCCTTCTTGGTTTTGTTTTGCTTTTACTTCAAGCATCTCTTTTGATTCAAGTACTATTTTGTCAGGAGGAAAGGCAATGTGTTCGCTTCTTGCAAAAGCAGAAAACCTGGTGTGTGGCGGGAATGGCATCAACAAGTTGGATAAATTGTTGGGTGACGATCCAGTGAATGGAAATGAGATTGAGGAGGGGCAGGTGAGGAGATGGAATTGCACAATCAGAATCCTGTTCCTGTGTGTGGGTAGCATGGATTCCCTGTCCAGGAGCTATATTACTGCCTTCCTGTAGGAGTGGTGGGTGGGAAGTAAGAATAAATGACCTTTCAGATTCCATCTAACTAGGATTTTTCTGGCATCAATTTAAAAACTGGGCCCATGTGTATTCTTGAGAGCCTTCTCTCCAATCCAATGAAACACTCCACCATCGAGCCTCATCATTCTCTGAAACAACTCCTATTTGCCTTTAGAAGAAATTAGCATAGAAAACTTGGGAACAACAACAACAAAAAAGCCACACCAAAACAAAACCTCGATTAAGCCAAAAATTTCTACTTCCCATCAAATATTCTCAGAGAATACGAGGGCACTATATGGACTTGGGAATGATGCCAGCATGTCTTGGTGAAGTGCCAGTGGGTTGAGTGGCATGTGGAGGCTGCAAGCAGAAGTTATGGAAATGTAGCAGTGGAAGAATGAGAATGTAAAAGGAAGATCAGAAACAATAACTGGGGCAAAGAGGATTCTGATCATGGAGAAACTAACTCTATTCTGCTTGGATGGGGCATTATTTGACCAGGAAATGCAATGCATGCTGCAGCCATACCCCCTTCCTCCATCCCGCCCCATCCTAAATGTAGATTCTCTTTTCTGAACATACAGCATTTGAGAACTCAGGGAAGAATTAGCCAGAGGCTGGGTCTTGGAGGATAGGTTGCATCTGTTTTGAATATGTTCATGGCCCCATGTGAAGGCACTGACCTCTGAGACAGAGGCCTCTGAGCTGCAACCCAAGAAGATGGGTTGATCTAGAAAGGGTTTATACGAATGCTTACATACTCAAAAAGAAATCTTGTGTGTCTCTGACACAAATGTTAAAGATATTCTAGAATCTACCACCATCACTTTTTCTTTCTTATTTTTAGAACCAGGATGCCGTATGGCACAAGCAGGAGAGATAAACGGAGAAAATCTAATACACGGACAGATATTAACTTGTATTTACGGCATTTTTGAGATAAGGAAACAGTAGCTCGGGAAGTGAAAGCCTAGCCAGGGGCCAATATCAGGGCTTCTAATTTTCAAGCTTCATGCCTTTCTCACTTCATCAGAGGCGACTTCCGCAATGCCATATGATTGATATGGACCTATGATCTTTATCAACTTACAGAGGTTAATGAGTAGAGAAAGAAAGGGGGTATAGTGATTCATTACTGGGTCTTGGAATCAAATCCCTGTTCCATCATCTACGTCCAGCCTTAGTTTTTCTAACTACAGAGCAGGTTTAAAAATAGTATTTTCTTCACTGCATTGTTGTGAGAATTAAATAAATTCATAAATGTAAAGTCTTAGCAGAAAATGCCCCCGCCTGCACTCACTTGCAGCATTATTATTATTGGTATGTTATATTAATAATTATCATAATACGGATTATATGCTTTCCTTCGGTGTTGACTTGCCCATCAATCTAGGATGTTCCTTGTGAAATCTTGTCTTGTGGACTTGTTCTAAAAGCATCAGGCATTTTGAAAGACGGGATTAAGAGACTTATCAAACATAACTTATCTTAAAGTCCAGTCAAAGCAATACATAGAAATATTTTTCTAATCATTTTGAGAAATGTGCAAAATTATGTGAAATCACATGTGAGATGTGGAATCAAGCATATTAGCAAGTGAAGCTTGACTTAGAGGAAATGTGCACTGTGATCTTGCGAAGAGTATCTGTGCCTTGTCAACATTGTGTTAGCGTAAATGACTCCAAATTTCTAAAGCCCTGAAGATAACCTTGGACTTTTAAAGCTAGGATTTTGCTGATAGGATATTAGGAGACGAAGCATTTCATGACACTGTTATTTAATTTGGAAAGAAAAGATTGACTTTGTAAATAAATTAAGACTACCCATTTCAACACCAAGAGGCTTAAAGTATGGAGTTATTCTGGAAATGTTTTAGATGGTTTGAGACCTACATACTAGCCATCTATGTGTAGACAGGATGTACAAAGCAAGATAACAGCCTTGGGCTCTTGGCTACACCCTGAATCAATGTAAGTGATAACAAGGTAGGATGAAGGCATGCTTTCTTTTCTTATTTCTTCCCAATACACTCTTCTCTTCTTAGGTCATTAAAAAAAAAAAAAAAGATTCCAGTCTTTGAAAATAATCTTTGTTCTTTTCACAGCTGTTAAGAATCTAGAGAAAGGTAGTTGTTCCAAGCCTGTCTAGTGAGGGAAGGAGACAACTGTTCATAATCTGCTGAACTTGCAGTAGGAACACCATAAAATAAAGCCAAGTGGAAGATTGATTCCACTATTGGGGGTGGGGAGACATTCTTAGTAGAGCAGCTTACACAATGAATCGCATAAAATCATGTCTCAAGAAGAAAAGGGATTTAAGAAGAAAAATAATAACGAGCGACATTTAATTCAGATGCTTTGTCTTTCAAGGAAGATTAGTTTATGAATAAATGATACTCAAGGTTACAATTGGTGGAATTCTGGAGAAATAAATGGCTAAAACTAGCTATATTCAAGGGAATGAAAAAAACATGTTGTATTTCTATAAAGCTCTTGGTTAAAAAAAAAAAAACAAAAAAACAAAAAACAGAAGGAGGAGTTCCCGTCGTGGCTCAGTAGTTAACGAGTCCGACTAGGAACCATGAGGTTGCAGATTCGACCCCTGGCCTTGCTCACTCAGTGGGTTAAGGATCCAGTGTCGCCGTGAGCTGTGGTGTAGGTTGCAGACACGGATCAGATCTGGCGTTGCTGTGGCTCTGGTGTAGGCCGGCGGCTACAGCTCCGATTAGACCCCTAGCCTGGGAACCTCCACATGTGGTGGGAGTGGCCCTAGAAAAGGCAAAAAGACAAAAAAAACCCAAAAAACAAAAAACACCCCCCCCCCCACACACACACACAAACAGGAGGAAAAAGCAAACCTAGGAAACATTTTGAAATAAGATGAATTGATGAATTTGATATTGAGCCACAATCTTTCAACTTAGTTCCCTTTTTGGTTCATGTTGCTACTACCACACCTCACCTACCTCTTTTCTCTGGCTCAATGCTTTTATTTGTACTACCTTCCTGTATTTGTTATCAATTCCTGATCTCAGATGAGAGCCTGAACCTCTGATATTTAAAGTTATAAAAACTGATCGGAGATGATCACATTTTACCTCCCCTTTTCCAGAACTGCATTTTAACAGGGATCAGAGATGAATGCTAGAGTAATGGTTTCATGCGGTGTTCAAGTTGGTGGCCAGAAGGTGGGAAGAGGGAATAAGGGAGTTTGAGGGGAAAAGGACGAACAGAAGCGTATTCATGAAATTGCACCATGTTAAAAATAAGAATCCCCTTCTACACATGTGGAGCACGGACCTGCCAAAGGCCCTATGAACTTACAGCAGAAGGTTGAATTTAGCCCTTCCAACAACCAACCAAAGTAAATCTCCTTTTCTCAAATAGCGAAGAAAGGAAATGCTGTACAAAACCTTATTATGACTTTTCTTTGTTAGTACCTTAAAAACACTTTAAATGGAAAAGACAAACTGCCTGTGGCTTAAGCATCCAGAGGGTAAGATACTTTATCCTTGATTTCTTTATTTCTTCAAATAATTACAAACTATTCTCAGTAGAAAAATCAGACTCATTTTCTTTACAAGTCTATGAGATTTTCATGTCCCCATCCTAACTTAAGTGGCCCCGTGGCATTTCAAATCTCTAGTCATTGGAACAATTGGTTGACTTTGGCAGCATCTCTGACTAATGCGTTAACTCCAACCTATCAAGAATGAACTAAAACGGAGTGTGTCTGAATATCTGCTTCACAGGTAAGGCTATTGGGGGCATTCAAACAAATGAGGTGAACTTGACTTTTCTGGTCCTTTCAAGATTACATTCCAGGGAAAGGTTACACAACAGTTTCATAAAGCCGAGCCGAAAGCATCCATTCCAAAAGCCTTCCTTTAAACAATATACCGTCTTTGCATTTCCCTAAATTCTGTTACTTGGAATTAAAAGCTTATTAGGAGCAAGTCTTCCCTGCAAGCTGACATATTCAATTACAGTCATCTGTTCTAGAGAACAGACTGTGTCTAGACAGAAGAATACCACTGTGGCTTAGAAGGAACATGATGCGTTACAGCGGCTGATTCTAGGGCTGGGTGACCATTTTTATGATCTGCACTGGGAACACCATCTGATAAACTATTTCGCAGCTTCCCAAATGCACGTAGGTACAAAACGACCTGAATGGCTCCAGCAGAGAACAAAAAACAATAATATTAAATGACGGGGGGGGGGGGGGGAGTGGCGATGATGGGAGAAGAATACACAAGCCAAAAAGAAATATGAAACAGCAGCATTAAACATGCAAAATAAAAGGCAAGCAAACAAAACCAGATTAATAGAAATTAAAGCCAAGATTCCAAGCTTTGTGAGCAAAAAAATTTTCGTCTTTGTTTCCTCTTCCAGGATCTTCACAACTCTGTTGAGGGCTGCGGGAGGGGGAAGGGGGGTAGGGCGATGGAGTTATTTATTCCCCAGTATGTGGAGCAAGAACAAGCAGTTGGCTGGCTATAAGAAATTAAGCATCTGTCCTGGGAGGCTTCCTCCCCAACAGAACCACACTGAGTGCAGACCATATGAAAAGGAATTGGCTAGGGGAACTGGCCGTTAATGATAGAAACTTTTGAGAAAGCAGTCTTCATGTTTTGAGATGTTTAGGCTTAGACGCACGTTAGCACTTCAGCGACTTAGAGCACAGTAGGTGTGTTTGATTGTATGAAGAACCTCAGTTTAAATCAATTTCCCTAAGATGCGTTCACACATGCTGTAAATCACGTGCGCTTTGCAGAGCCACTGCCAATACAGAAGAATAGAACTCTGCCCCCCCCACCCCCATGATGAACACCCCCCGCTCCCCCTCCCCCCCCCCCCGGTCCGGGAAATCAGTCATCATTTTGAGAGACTGAAAATGCAACCATTGTCAATTTTCTGGCTTCCATGGCTTGGAAATCTGAGAAAGCAGGGGTTCGTTTCTTACTAAATTTGCCCCCTAGGTTGGAGAAGGAAGACACAAATGAAAGGAGAGGACATGACGTATGGCGGTTGCTAAGAAACATGCAACTCAACACAGGCTGCCACTTAATAATGGCCAGAGGGGGTATGAGCTGTGATAACATCAGCCATGATAGCTCTGCCTCCCAGCCCAGCAGGGGCCAGTGCTGCGGGGGGGGGAAAAATGAAAAGGAAGGCAGTCTTGTTAGGGAAAATGTAAGAAGAGCTGGAAAGGGAAATGAAAGCCTGAGGCCCTTCTCATACTGAGATGGTGCTCTGGGTACCCTGTGGGAAAAGGTAAGCTTCATGCCATTTTCTACTAGTAATGAAGGTGGCGGGATCAGGACTGATTCGGGCTCTGCTACTTGCTCACCTGGTAGCCCAGAGCTGGCCTTTGAAAGACCTGGGCCCACTGAGTTCATTTCTCAGGACTCCATAAGCCAATGCATGTTCCTGACTTGACCAGCCCCACGAATAGGGAAAAGGGAATTTAGCCCTGAGCTAACTAGCAAAGTAGCTCCAAAGAGCCATAAAATGGATATAGTGCATTAGGCAACTGGTATGATCATCACAGCCCAGAAGTCCAGGGTATAGCCTTTGGGGTCTGGCTAACCTGGGTTTGAATTCTGATCCTTCCATCTGGTGACCTGGGGCAAGTTACCTGAATCCCTTAAGTCTCAAAGTGTGTTTAAAGGGGAATAATAATGTACTCGCCACACAGGCTTGTTTTCAGCCCATGTGCCCTTGTCTTCTAGCAACAGATGCCCCACCCTGTCTTATTTTGGGGCAATCCCCCAGCCCACATAGGCTCTAGAGGAGGTTACAATGAAGAATACCAGGAGTTCCTGTCGTGGCTCGGTGGTTAACGAATCTGACTAGGAACCACAAGGTTGCGGGTTCGATCCCTGGCCTTGCTCAGTGGGTTAAGGATCCGGCGTTGCCATGAGCTGTGGTGTAGGTCGCAGACGTGGCTCAGATCCTGTGTTGCTGTGGCTGTGGTGTAGGCCAGTGGCTACAGCTCCGATTCGACTCCTAGCCTGGGAACCTCCATATGCCAAGAGTGCGGCCCTAGAAAAGGCAAAATGACAAAAAAAAAAAAAAAAAAAAAAGAATACCAACACTCTTGGAGTTGCTGTTGTGGCTGAGTGGGTTAAGAATCTGACTGCAGTGGCTCAGGTCACTGCAGAGGTGCAGGTTCAATCTCCAGCTTGGTGTAGTGGGTTAAAGGATTCAGTCCCTGGCCTAGGAACTTCCATATGCCGAGGGTGTGGCCATAAAAAGAAAACAAACAACCAACAATAAAAAAGAAAAGAATACCCCCCCCCCACGCCCACACACAAATCAATCTCCACCACAGCTATAGTAATTGGTCCAAGGATTTGGGCAATGACTCAAACCAGGCTGACCAGAATCCCAACATGGGGATTTTAACTAGGTCAGGGTATAGGGTTCACGTACAGCTGGGGCAAGATCCTTTCTTAATAGCGGTGAAGCTGGTGGAGCTACTGGCAATGACTTTTCCCATCACATGAATAAAGCTGGTCTCCTGAGGAAGAGAATGATATTGACAAGCCAAGACAGCCCCCGGTGGGAGAAAGAAGTTCCCCAGATCATTAGAATACCTGGCTCTAGTTCCTGGGCACCCTGAGACCCCCCTGGTTCCCACCTTCCACAGATCTAGGTGACAAAGGAGAAAATACAGGTAAAACCTTTAGCACAGTGCCCGACACAGAGCATTTCATAAATGTTGATATCAATACTCTCTCACGCTTGGGTGAAGAAGTCCCTTGGAACAGCTGCTTCTCTCTATATTTCTATAGAGTAAATCTTTTTTTTTTTTCTTTTTAGGGCTGCACCTGCGACATATGGAGGTTCCCAGGCTAGGGGTCAAATTGGAGCTACAATTGCCAGCCTACGCCACAGCCACAGCAACACAGGATCCAAGACACATCTGCAACCCACACCACAGCTCATAGTAATGCCAGGTCCTTGACCCACTGAGCAAGGCCAGGGATCGAATCCATGTTGTTTTGGATACTTAGGTTCTTAACCCATGGATACTAGTGGGTTCTTAACCCACTGAACCACAACGGGAACTCCTCTCCTGCCATTTGCTAACTGAGCCCTATGGAAAGTGGCCCATCCAGGTTGGCAGAGAGAGGACATGATGTGACAGAAGAGGGATGACCTGGTGCAGAGTGGCCTCACCGACAGAGATCACCCCCGCTGTACCACCTGACTTCCTCCACCAAGTTGTTGCAACTGCCCAGATGTTCCAGTCTCCAAATGGACTTATGCTTAGTGGCAAAGAATTCCTAATTTTCACTAAGTTAAATGCAAACAGCTAAACGAAAAGGGCTGGACAAAAGTATTGCAAAGACTGGATCCTGGCCCAGATTCTGCCGCTTGTAAGGGTACAACTACACATCAATGGGAAAGCGATGGAAATTGAGTTTACCCTACGTGTTTCCAGTGCCGCTGAGAAGATCCCATCTTTGACAGGTAGAAACTCTTAAGAGAGTTGGAGAATGTATGGAAGAATTATGAATATTGTCCTAGAGGGCAAGAGAACTGGTGTTGTGACCAAGGCCATTTCCACACGGGCCAAGAAGAGCTGAGGCAAAGATTCGGTCCATGCATTCACATGCTGAGCCTCTTCTGTGTGTCTACACTGAGGTTAGAGAAATAAAGCACAATCACTGTGCTTCTGGTGTTCATAGTCTGCCCACTGAAACAGACCCAGAGTCAAGGACTAGGAGAGCAGTGAAATCCCAGAGGAAGACATGGTGATTTATATCTGGGAGGAGACCAGGGAAGGAGATGCCAAAAAGATAATATTTGATCTGAGCTTTGCCATTCCCTGGGCAGAGAGAAGCTGGGAGGTGTTTCTGAGCAGAGAGAAGGTACTCATGGAGTCAGGGTGGTTGGACAATGCAAGACATGCTTGAGAAAAGCCGAAGAGGCAACAAGGACCGTGGCTAGAACACAAGATCTACTGGCATTGATATCCAGCTAAGCAGAGGAGGGGACCCACTGAAGACTTTAGACCTTGGCAGCTAGATGCTCAATCTGTTAGTGGTGACAGTGTGGGAATGGGGCGGGGTTGGGGGGATGATGGAAGGGAAAGGGGAAACTAGAGTAAAGCAGAGCCATCATAACCATTGAGGATAAAATTGAGGATTAGCATGACTGTGATAGTTAACATAGTGGAAATCCATGAGTCAGAGGGTTCAAAACATCAGAGTTCCCTGGTGGCTCAGTGGATTAAGGATCTGGCATTGTCACTGCTGTGGCACAGGCTGCTGCTGTGGTGTGGGCTTCGATCCCTGGCCTGGGAACTTCTGCAAAACTTCCTCATGCTGCAAGTGTAGCCAAAAATTAAAATAAAATAAAATAAAATAAACAACATCCACTGTCCATTGTAAAACTCAAACATTTGTGAATTTCAAGGGAGAGCAACTCCTCAAAAATTGCCACTTCGTGACCTCATTTGACTATGTAAATTTTCCTAGGGATGTGGATAATAAGAAAAGAAAATGATCATTTGTGTGTGTATTAAATTTTTTTCTCTAGTCCTTAAACTCAGTTTTCATGGAAGGTTTTCTGTCTCCTTAACTTCCCTCCTGTGGGAATCTGGAAGCTACCCTTTAAGTAGTCTCCTTCTTTGAACCCCAAATTTGTGAGACTTATTTTATAAAGGGACATTTATGCATTGAGGATCTGCACACACCTTCTCAGATTTCCTCACATCACACCTATGCCCTTTCAAAACCCAAAGCTCCAGACAATAGCCCTGCTCTTACAGGGGAACACTGGGAAAAAAAAATTTTTAGGTGTGTCAATTCTCTAAGCTTCTGGGATCCATTTAGTGAGCTGGAGATGACAACGTTTTATGAGATTCTAGTGGCCCAAATCATGGGGAACTTATACACTCTTGCTGCCCCTGGGACTAATACATTTCCGTTGACAACTGGCTTCAGCTTCTCTCACCCGGTTGGTCTCTCCCAGGGCTCACTGTCCGCAGGACCCTCTTCAAGCAGCCCTATTGTTCTTTGGCACCGCTCATCCAGTCCCCTGTCAGGATGCTCAGACACAGAGCCAGCAAGACAGGTCCAGGGCTTCACCATCCCAGGCCCACGTTCAATTTATAGCTCTCTCCCACGGGACAGAAAACAACTACATGTGAAAACTCACCTTTGATTTATGTGGTGCACTTTGTGAAATCTGAAATTAAGCAAGTTGAGATCATGCTGGTCAATGTTGCTAGCATTAAAGATTTATATACTAGCCTGAACAACTCATAAGGAGGTCTGAGTTTTAGATGAGGGCCTATTTATAGGTTATTGATGCCTTTACTTTGAGATGACTCCTAATTTATATGAATTAACTATAATGTTGGGTAGTTATTGCCTGCGTAATTTATTGTCACGAATTAACCCACCCCCAAAAGCTAGTGGGAACCATGATCATTATAATGAAGACAATGAATGGAAAACAAAGTAGGGTTTAGGGAGATATAAAATCAATTTCAAGGTTATCAATACATGTGCTGATGGTCAAGTAGCACGTATGTGATGTCACCCTAAAGAAAAATGGCTTCATCCACAGTGCGCTGTTGATGGTGGGTTACAAGATAAGCAGGGGTCTGATTGCTGGTACTTCCAGCCTCATTAATTAAATGTGCCAGAGAAATCAGTGACAAGGCATGTCAGTACCATGGGGGCAGGGGGAGGCTAGGAGGTACACTCTGGTGCTGTTATAAAGCAAGATAGTGTTCGCTGCTGCTATTGCAAGAATCCCTTCTCTCTCCCTCTCTCTGGCTGCTCTCATGGCATGTAGAAGTTTCCAGTCCAGGATCAAACCTGTACCACAGCAATGACAATGCCAGATCCTTAATCCTCTGAGCCACCAGGGAACCCCCGAGGGTCGCTTCTTTCTACTGCTCCTCTGCACTCATCTCTGGGATCACGCATTTTCTTCATTTCTGCAGAGGAGTTTATTTCTTGAAGGTTCTATTCCTATCCTTGTGCAAAGCCACACTATATAAAGTGGAGTGTTCCGTATATCTTTACTGCTAGAAATGCCTCTGCTAATAGTCCACCATTTCCCCATCCTCCTTTCAACTTCATCTGAAATTCCCATCATCGGCACTCTTCCTCAATGTTAACTTAGATCTGAAAGAACTCTATCACCATAGGTCACTGATAAATAGCAGACAGTATGTGTAAGAGGAAGGCACAAAGGGTCCAAGCAGAGATGTCATCACAAGAAAGGAAGACTATGACCTCACTGCTCAAAGTGCGGTCCAAGGACCAGCAGCATTAGCATCTCTTGAGAACTGGGTAGAAATGTAGAATCTTGGGTCCCACCTCAGACCTGCTGAGTCAGAGTCTGCACTTTAGCAGGATGATTTGAGTGTATATTACAGTTTGCACTGACCTTGGAGAAAGAAGAACAGTGTTGTGTGGAACAAGGATGGCCAAACCAAGATGACTACAGAGACGACTGAAGATAAACTGGCTACTGTGCCAAGGTCTCCTCTGGAACAATATTCTACTCATTGGTTTCCAAAGCGGTTGAGCATCTGACACACTATATACAAATACACATTTCCAGCTCACATACTAGAGATTCAGATTCTACCGATCTAAGGAGGTGCCTAAGAATCTCCATTTTTAGCAAGCACATAGGTGATTCTCCTGCAGCTGGTTGTTCTTGGCTCTTCTACGCCTAATTCTGTGTCCCAACTAGCTACTATCTACCATTGCTTCTAAGCCGTCATCATAACTTTATAGCCATCAATGTCAGGAGCTGGTTGCTGAGTAACCCAGTACCATTCTTAAATCCATGGCTATCTTCAGCCTTACCACCACGAACACTTGCAATAATAGACCTGCATTTGCTGTTGGCTTGACTAGAGTTACCCAAGACAGCTGATGAAATGCAAGTCTGTATTTAGCAGCATACTTGCGAGTATACATTTGTTGAGGGGAAATGCCAATGATTCCAAATGGGTGGTGGGCATAGGGTTGTGCCCTTAGTACATAGTCACACCTGCTTTTGATGCTGTCACTTCATCAGAAAAGGATACAATGCCAATGCAGGGTTTCTCTCAGATCATTTTCTCATTTGAAACAAGGGTCTTTTTTTTTTTTTTTTTACTGTATATCCCAGGGAACTAAACTCAATATTTTGTAATAAACTATAAAGCAAAGGAATCTGAAAAAATATAGTATAACTGAATCACTTTGCTGTACACGTGAAACTAAGACAACAATGTAAAATCAACTACACTTCAATTAAAAATTTTAAAAAATAAAATGAGACAAGGGTCTTTATTTCCTGAAATAAAAAGGGAATTTCAGGCCTCACAGTTGATCAATGGTCAGCATGTGCCCTCCCTACCCCTTTCTGCGGCTTCAGAAAAAACACCTAGCTCTTCATTCAGGGGCCACTTCTCTCCTGGAGTCACAGGAAGCACTGGCTTCTTTCACAGAGCACTTTGCCTCACAGGGCAGCAGTCTGGAAGTAGTCTTCTTTTCCCTAAAAATGCCAATGTAAGGAGTAGAGTGCAGGGACTGAGAATGGGAATTCTCCAGCCAGTCTGCCTATTTTCATTCCGACCAGTCTCTTTCAAACTATGAGCCCTTGGGCAGGTTACCCCAAGTTCCTGTGCCTTGGCTGGGCACCCAGAAAATGAGAACATCATAA
Organism: Sus scrofa; assembly: GCF_054392235.1. NCBI lineage: Eukaryota > Metazoa > Chordata > Mammalia > Artiodactyla > Suidae > Sus > Sus scrofa. The sequence goes on from NC_139401.1 coordinate 11,170,645, forward strand.
TACCTCGGTCACCGAGCCATCGAGAGGATTAAATGGGAAAATGCAATTAGATGACCTTTGTCAACCTGCTCCCTAAATAGTCCCTCCACTTAGAAACTTGCAAGAGCACTTGGGGACATTGTTCTGCAGCACAGCCCGTCGGATGAGGACATGTTTTTCTGCCTTGCTCTTGCCAACCTCACCTTTCCGAGTTCAGAGTTTACTGCAGTTTTCTTCATTTTTGCTTCAAAAGAAAATCCTGCAAGGACTTTACTCTAATACACCCCATCAAAATGCATCTGAACTTCTAAATGCCTTGACTGGCACCCCCCACCCCCACCCCTTGGCCGCTTTCATCTGGCAGTCTCTGATCTAGAACGAGTTGGCATGGACCCTCCTCCTCTATGAGTCCGGCCCGTTTTTGCAGATGCCTGCCGAATCTGGCCCTTGCTGCCTCGGTTTGCTCAAATGGCTTTTGCCATATTAAGGAGAAATGGGAGAGTTCCCGCTGTGGTGCACCGGGGATCTGCAGCTCTGGAGCTGGTTAAGGATCCAGCATTGCTGAGGCATAGGGTGCAACTGCGGCTCGGATCTGATCCTTGGCTCAGGAATTCCATATGCCACAGGGCAGCCTAAAAAGAAAAAAAAAAAAAAAAAAAAAAAAGAAAAGAAAGAAGAAATGGGAATAGGATGTGGTGGGAAGGGGTAGATGGAAAGAGAAATCTTTTTATTTTTTTTAATTACAAATTTTATTTATTTATTTTTATTTTTATTTTTTGTCTTTTGTCTTTTTTGGGCTGTACCCATGGCATGTGGAGGTTCCCAGGCTAGGGGTCCAATCGGAGCTGTAGCCACCAGCCTACACCACAGCCACAGCAACGCCAGATCCGAGCCGCATCTGCACCTACACCACAGCTCAGGGCAATGCCAGATCCTTAAGCCAATGACCGAGGCCAGGGATTGAACCCGTAACCCCATGGTTCCTAGTCGGATTCGTTTCTGCTGCGTCAAGACGGGAACTCCTGAGGAATCTTTTTTCTTTTCTTTTTTCAGGAGTGCCCTGTGGCATGCTGAATTCCTGGGCCAGGGATTGAACTGGCATCACAGTGACCGGAGCCACAGGAGTGACAATGCCAAATACTTAACCACTAGGACACCAGGGAACTTTGGAAAGAGAAATCTTAAAAGACCAAACAAATGAGCATTGAGCCCCCAGCTTCCATGTAACATCGGTGGGTATCAAAGATTGAAGAATGGCGGTGGCAGTTGGCGAACTGGGAAGGGTGAACGGTATGCTCTATGCTGGTCTGGCCAAAAAGACCGTCTTCCCTAGTAAGCAAATTATTGATTGTAAACTGTTATGATTCCATCGGAGCCATTGTGGCCAACTGTATTATTTCATCTGCCTTAAATGTCTGCTGTGTTCCCATGCCAAAACCCTTATGAAATTTCCACTGGAAAAAAAAATGAGTAGCAAATTTGGGTCTCAGTGCTCATATATAATTTCAGATTTCATTAATGGTTATTAAATATATGCCCCAAGGAAGGATCAAGTTCCACATATGAATGGAAAGAGAATTGAATTTATAAATAAGGTGACTCTGTTTTCAAGGACAATTCATTAGACATAGCCAGGACACACTTAAAACAACAACAACAAAAACTTCTAGGGAGTTCCCATCGTGGCTCAACAGAAATGAATCTGACTAGCACCCATGGGGATGCAGGTTTGATCCCTGGCCTTGCTTGGCGGGTTAAGGATCTGGCATTGCCGTGAGCTCTGGTGTAGGTTGCAGACATGGCTCTGATCTTGTGTTGCTGTGGCTGTGGTGTAGGCTGGCAGCTACAGCTTCGACTGGACCCTAGCCTTGGAATGTCCATATGCCATGGGTGCAGCCCTAGAAAAAAACCAAAAAAACAAACAAACAAACAAACAAACAAAAAAACTTCTAAATGAAAGGCGTTTAAAATCTCACAGGATAAAAATGTTGGGAAAATATAGTCCTGCTCAAAACATTTGAAAAACCCCTAAGTCTGAAACATTTCTCTTTGCCTGAAATTTGAAAATTGAATTTTGGGGAAATTTGTGTGTGTGTCTTTCTAGGGCCGCACTCTCAGCATATGGAGGTTCCCAGGCTAGGGGTCAAATCGGAGTTGTAGCCACCGGCCTTCGCCACAGCCACAGCAACACAGGATCCGAGCCGTGTCTGTGACCTACACCACAGCTCATGGCAACACCGATCCTTAACCCAGTGAGCAAGGCCAGGGATCAAACCCGCGACCTTGTGGTTCCTAGTCGGATTCGTTAACCATTGAGCCATGACGGGAACTCCTGAAATTTTTTTTAACTTTTTAAAACATTTAAAAAGTTAAAAAATTGTTTTTTGGCCATATCCTTGGGATGTGGAAGTTCCCAGGCCAGGGACTGAACCCACAACACAACAGTGACAAATGCCAGATCCTTAACTGCTAGGCCACCAGGGAACTCCTGAAACATTTTTTAAAATCTCCTTTTAAGAACCACAATTATAAGAAGACAAAAAGAGGTTATTTAACTAATTTTGATTAAACAAAGCCCTTTGAGGCTTTAGGCTACCAAGCCCCCTAGCCTGGACAACATATTCTTAGCAGAAGTTGTCAAATGTTGGAGTAAGAAATTCAAATCCCTTTCAGACCCGTTGCAAACCTCCCTCAAAGCTGTACAAACGGCACAGTTTTAGCTTAAAGTGAATAAGCAGATGGAGAATGTTTGAAAGAGATGGTGAAGCTGTCAAAAGTTTGGAAGAACTAAGGCGAGCAGTTTAGTTGTGTTTTTTTTTTTTTTTTTTTTTTTTAATCTTATGAGGACAAATGAAGTATGTCTCTGGGAGCTAAATTTCTAAGGAGAGATTTTGTGAAACTCCAGACATTTTTGGCCCAGGTGAGGTTTCCGACATCTATTTACACTGAATAGTCTTATTAGAAAAGAAGAGACAAGACCATTTTGGTGTCATGTGCCAGCCTGCTGCTCCAGGAGGCTTTGTTAGAAAATCTACAGACCGTCTTCAAGAGGAGTGCCAATTTCAGCTTTTTTCACTAAAAAAAGAACGTGGCGATACTTTTTAGCCCAAACTAAGACCTTTTAGAAATAACCTTCACACGTAGAAACTGTTGAAGCCATGAGGACAATTTGAATGTTATCTCATAAGACCCCTGAAATGGAATTTTCTCTTTGAAAACAAATAGGGGCTGAGCTGAATAAAACCTCCCTCCGCCCTATCTTGTATTCATTTCCCAAGCAAGGCGCAGTGTGTGTGTGATGGAGCAGATGTGATTAGCCCGACCAGTGGGACCAGAAGGCTTTTTTCTATTGACCCTGTAATCTCCACCATCAGTCTCAGATCTAGGGGACATTTCCCTCAGAAAGTTCACATCACCGCAAATGAAAAGTCTCATTATTCAAAACATAGTAATTATTCAGTTGTAGAATACATCAAACAGACTTCTTTTTACTCTTTTCTAGGTATCCAAATTCAAAGAAGTCAGCCCCAACCATATGCAAATGTTGAGTTTTACATTATCCTAAAAATGTTTTTTCTTCTAAGTTTTTTTTTTTTTTTTTTTTTTTGCCATTTCTTGGGCCGCTTCCGCAGCATATGGAGGTTCTCAGGCTAGGGGTCGAATCGGAGCTGTAGCTGCCAGCCTCCGCCAGAGCCACAGCAACGCAGGATCCGAGCCGAGTCTGCAATCTACACCACAGCTCATGGCAACGCCAGATCGTTAACCCACTGAGCAAGGGCAGGGATCGAACCCTCAACCTCATGGTTCCTAGTCGGATTCGTTAACCACTGCGCCACGACGGGAACTCCTTTTCTTCTAAGTTTGATACTAAGAGGTGCGATTTTTTAATTTCTTTTCAGCCAGTCCGTTTCTTTTCTTTTCTCTTTCTTTTTCTTTTTTCTTTTTTTGCTTTTTAGGGCCGCATGGTGCGGCTTATAGACGTTTCCAGGCTAGGAGTCAAGTCAGAGCTGAAGCTGTCGGCCTACACCACAGCCACAGCAATGCAGGACCTGAGCCACATCTGTGACCTCATGGCGATGCGAGATTCTAAACCCACTGAATGGGGCCAGGGATCAAACCCGTGTCCTCATGAGTACTAGTCAGGTTCATGACTGCTAAGCCACAACGGGAACTCCTCAACCAGGCTGTTTCTCATACCAAAAAGGTGCAATGCCAGAGAACTTGTAGAAAAAGTTTGAAAAAGCCATCCTAAAGTGACATTTACATAAGGGGAGAAGCACAAAAACGCTAGTGTAAATCCTCTCCAGCTGGTTATAAGGTGGGCTGTGGCTGATGTTTGTTTATAGACTGAAGATTTAAACAGAAATGCTTTGGAAAAATAAGCAAAAAGCAACGTGAATCCAAGTATGTCTTCTATTAGGCTACAGAATGGTAAAAGGCAGCCCGAGAGAAGGTTGTAGAAAACGAAAATCAACTTCTCTCCCTGAAACAGTACTGAAAAGCAGAAAAAGAAAAAAGAACATCGACTCATTTCCATTGTGTAGTGTACAGATTTTTTTTTCCAAGAGTTGCCGATGGGCGATCGTAAGTAACCTGGCGATGAGCAAGGAAAACTGAATTTTTCCAACCAACAAACTCAATGTCAAATGATGCGTTCGTGGACCAAGGGGAGCTACCTGTCATTTCGCAGGGAGCATGAGAAAAAGAACAGATTTCTCTGCGTCTGAGCAAAGACATTTGGTACAAGGCAGACGAGAGGCGGGCTAAACCTGAACCTCACCAACCCCCAAGCTGGGGGTCTTTATCGACTGCATAAAAGCTCAGGTGGCAGCTGTGGAATTTCAGATGAACTAATAAATACGGACCTCAGCGGCAAAGAATGTCAGCAATTTACCAGCAGACGCCTAGGAGCGGGTTATGAGCACATCTCGTTATGGTTTTCAGAGAAACGAAGTTCCAGGGATTTCAGAACAGCAGAGATGGCCCACTGAAGTCAGGAACTTGAAGGACCAAACTGGGGCTGGAGACGGCTGGTGAAAAGGGGACCTGGCTTCTTTTTATGCTCTGCGGCTAAACGCTTTTCCATGCTTGCAAACCCTCACATCCAAACTTAGAACGAGGAAGCAGAAAAAGAAGGTGTACTTTGGAAAAAGCTTCTAATGAACAGAGTTCCACTCTATGGTGTCAATCTGTCACTGATGTTCTTGGTGACAGGACACCACCGTAAGAAATGAACGAGACATCCAGGAGAAAACCTTGTTTCTCTAATCACGCACCTATGCGCACACCGACAGTCTCATCCAGAGATAAAAATGAAAAGCAAACAGCCCTTGACCACGGAGAAGGTTTCTGGAGTCCGTATAAATTAAGCCGCTTTGGAAGGGGAAAAAAAAAAAAAATCCCGTACTGTTTATTTGTGCGAGTGTTTTCAAGCAAGTTTTTCAAAGGATTTGAGGAGACGTGTACTATCCACATCTAGGAGTAAGCAGAGTGAAATTAAAAATTAAAAATCATGTGAGGAGCAAAGCAGAGAAATGTCACGAGGAGCTTTTCATTCTGGGAAGAACATTTTCAACAGAGTATGAAGATTGATTGTATCTAATGAAAGTGCTAGATCATATGGTGAACAGAGACAGCTAAGTGCAAACACGAGGGTCCGCCGGCTTGCGGCGAGGGTCTTAGGGGAGCCCCTGGTCCAGCTCCCTCCCTTTGCAGACGAGGAGCCTGAGATCCCACACATTCCTAGTGTGTGAAATCACACACACACAAGCTTGGGCCAAGGCTATGTGTCCAGTCACTGATGCGGCTATCAGAAGGGGGAGAGAGACACACACTCCGACACAGAGAAAGAGAGGGTGTGCGAATAAGGCAGCGCATGGTTGTGGGGACGTGTCACCCACCCCAGGAAGAAAACACAAATGCTTTGCAGAGAAAAGGAATTCATCCAACCAAGTCGCACCTTCTTGGGCACTGAAAGGTTGGGCGGCAGATCTGGACTCTCAGATGAAGGTAAAAGGACGAGGAGGCCCCGTTCGCTGGTGAAGGATGCCTGCCGCTTCCCAGGAGACTGGTCCCAAATTGCCTGGTCAGCTAACCTCCATGTTATCCTCTGAAACTGGAGGCTTCTGACCTCGCTTCAAAACCACCTCTTCCCTGAAGCCCCCCGGGGCTGAAAATCCTCACTTTGCCTCAAATACCCGGAGCCTTCAGTCTCACGCCTACCATTTTCATTGCCTCCTGCGTGCACTCAGAAACCGTAGCATGGTGGTCCTTACACATAAGCGTGCCTCAGTTTCTCCTGGAGGGCTTGTCAAGACACTTGGCTGAGTTCTACCTCCAGAGTTCCTGACTCAGGTAATCTGGGCGGGGCCCGAGAACCTGCATTTCTAACAAGCATCCTGGGGGTCCTGCTGGTGCACAGATCACACTTGGACTTAGTGCACTGCCCTAGCACAATGGAGGTTGGTTGAAAGGAGATTATTGAATTGAGGGCTGAAAATGATGCTCTTTAATTGAACCTCATAAAATATGGCATATGCATCTATCACCTGCAGATGAGAGCAGTGACAAAGCTGGAGGTTTCCAGCAGTGCCATCAGGAAAATATTGACAAGCAACCATTAAAACATTTTTCCAAACAGGGGTTTAAATGATCTCTATATGCAAGATCAATGGCATGGAACTTAAAAGTTGACTCAGTAATAAAAGCTAAATGAATAATTACTGTAATTGTTGAGGCTGATGCGTGCAGTCTCAAGAAGTGCAGGGAATTTTTATATAAGTCATTTTGGAGTTAAATGAAGCATTTCTGAAACTACCTCATTAGAAAAGAACTTTTTAATTATTGAAACTTTATATCCAAACTCCTCCTATTAAAAGAAAAATATGATGGCGTTTAAGCTGGGTATTCTTATTACCGGATTTTACTTTTCAGCAGAAAATGGAACTCTATTGAGATGAAAAAATTAATGTTCCGCTCAAGTCTGCTATTCAGAACAATATAGTTATTTATAAATCAGGTTTTCTATTTTGGCTAACTTAATATGTACAAGAAAGGAAAATAATAATCATTCAAAAAAGGGGAAATGTCAGGGGAGGGATAAATTAGGGAGTTGGGATTGACATATACAAGCTACCGTATATAAACTAGATGGGTAACAAGGACCTACTCTATAGCTCAGGGTAAACTACTCGATACTGTGTAATAACCTATATGGGAAAAAAATCTGAAAAGGAATGGATACATGTGTAGGTATAACTGATTTACTTCGTTGTATACCTGAAACTAACAAAACTCTGTAAGTCAGCTCTACTGCAATAAAATTTATTTTAAAAAATACAGATTTGAAGGCAACTCAAAGATGTATTAATCCTGGTAGTGGTTTTAAACTATATTAATATACATCAAGGCTCTCATAATTCACTTTATATTTTGCATTAAAGACCAGTTTGTTTGTTTGTTTACCTTTTTAGGGAAGTTCCAGGCTAGGGGTTGAATCAAAGCTGCAGCTGCTGGCCTACACCACAGCCACAGCAACTCGAGATCCAAGCCGTGCCTACAACCTACACCATAACTCACGGCAACGCTGGATCCTTAACCCACTGAGTGAGGCCAGGGATTGAATCTGCATCCTCATGGTTACTAGTCGGGTTCTTTACTATGGAGCCATGACAGAAACTCCTAGAGACCAGTTTATCTATTAAGACAAGATACAAAGCTTCTTCTAACTGGTTTATTTATTTATTTATTTTTTGATTAACCCTCATCTGAATCTGCAGGCCACTGACAAAGAGTTTGGTTATGTCTCCAAATGTCTTCTTGAAAACAATCTTTTTTTTTTTTTTTTTTTTTTTTTGGTCTTTTTTCTTTTCTAGGGCCGCTTCTCGCGGCATATGGAGGTTTCCAGGCTAGGGGTCAAATCGGAGCTGTAGACGCCGGCCTGTGCCAGAGCCACAGCAACTCAGGATCCGAGCCGCGTCTGCAACCTATACCACAGCTCACGGCAACGCCAGCTCCTTAACCCACTGAGCAAGGCCAGGGATGGAACCCGCAACCTCATGGCTCCTAGTCGGATTCGTTAACCACTGCGCCACGACAGGAACTCTGAAAACAATCTTTAATAGTACTTTTTACTATGTCACTCTCCTCCAGATGTAATTAAAATAGATGTACCATTTTCTTTCTCAAGCTTTAAGACAAGCTGCAAACATTTTAAAGAATACAAATCACAAATTATATCTGTGTAACAGGCAGATGAAGAGAACTTTTTAAAATCTGTGCACAGATAATTAATTTTGCACTGGCAGCCAAATGATTACAGATGTTTCCCACACGTAACCTTTCCCATTTTGCATCTTTTATCTTACAAGACATTCCTTTCTTTCTTAGAAGCTCCCGGATAGTAAATATTCCATTTGCAAGGGACGTGGTAACTTGTTCTGGTTGTGCCCTGAAGAAGGTAGCTGAAATCATGTCATTTCTCTAGTAATTTTACCTTTGGAGATAGGTGACAAGGCATCCCCACAGAGCAAGTGTCTGAGACATTTCCTCCTAAGTGCTGTTCTGTTTTGGAAGGAGATGGGCAGTTGGTGGTGGTGTGGGGCCGGGGGAAGCCCTCCATTTGCATGTGGTGTCTCTAGGCTGTGGGCAAGTGGCTTTAATGGTTTTCAGAACTTTCTTCTATAGTGTGAAGGGGTTGGAAAGGCAGATACATCAGATGTGATTTCCAAGATGATGTGGGATAAGCGAGGCTTCTGCTAAACCAGCCCCATAGGCGACATCGCCTTAGTCACTTTCTCTGCAAAGCCACTTTCCTTTGCCTGCTTCCCTGGGAGCACCTGTCCAGTCTCCCTGCCCCAGAGGGTACCTTCACCTCACTTTCCACTGCCCCCCTTCCGTCCCCACCCCAGTTTCTCATCACCGACATCACTGTGTTGCCCACTTGATACATGATTCTCTGTACACATTTCACTTGCACGAGTTTCCATTTTGCACTCCTCTTTTCAGGGCCACCTCCGTGCTCAGTTCTCTAGCAGAAGAACTCTCCGTGTGGTTAGCAAAGCACAACTTAAAGACAGACATAAAAATTACTCTAGGCAAGTGAATTCAGCTGCCAGATATATTAGGCAAGAGTAGGTACAATGGCACTGTTGGTGGGAATGTAAATTGGTGCAGCCACTATGGAGAACAGTATGGAGGTTCCCTAAAAAACTAGAAATAGACCTATCCTAAGGGAAACCATAATTCAAAAGATATATGCACCAGAATATTCATAGCAGCACTATTTACAACAGCCAGGACATGGGAGCAACCTAAGTGTCCAGCAGCAGAGGAATGGATTCAGAAGATGTGGTACATATACACACTGGAGTATTAGCCATAAAAAAGAACAAAGTAATGCCATTTGCAGCAACATGGATGCAACTAGAGATTCTCATACTCAGTGAAGTCAGAAAGAGAAAGACAAATACCATATGATATCACTTACAAGTGGAACCTGAAAAAAAATGATATGAATGAACTTATTTATACAACAGAAATAGACTCACAGATGTAGAAAACAAACTTATGATCACTAAAGGGGAAAGGGAGAGACAAATTAGGAGTTTGCGATTAATAGATACACACTACTACATATAAAATAGATAAACAACAGGGGCCTAGTGTATAATATAGGGAAACATATATAATATCTTATAATAACCTATAATGGAAAACAACCTGTAAGAAGAATATATGTGTATATGTATAGCTGAATCACTTCTTCGCTATAGACCGAAAAACTGTAAATTAACTACACTTAAATTGAAAAAAAAAAAAAAAAAGGAGACCCAAGGGGAATCTGGGCTGGACTCTCAGCTGACCCTCAGGACACCGGTCCCCTCCAAGATGCTCTCTCAGGGCTTTGTTGTGCCCGCTTCCCACAGGCCTCTCTTTCCAGGATGCACAGCCTCAAGCGCGCAGTCCGTACCGCATCCTGGGAAGCGCTTTTCCAAACCCATCCATTTTCTGAGTTGAATGCTTTGCATCAAGTCAACCACCAACCACAGTGCTGACAGGACAAGCACAGGACAGCGTTGTGCATCCTCGACAGTCGAGAGCAGGTGGAGACTTTCATTCAGTGGCAAGAAAAGAGCACCCTTTCATTAATCTCCAACTGCACCCTGTTCCCAGCGGGCACTGTGAATACCGCTTGCCCTCCTCTTTCCACACCTCTGCGGACTTACCTAGTTAAGTTCCCCTCTCCTTAAAGATAGGAGGAGAATATAACATCACTTACAGTCTTCATTCCAAAACCATAAAATGACTTTTACTTTCTTGGGTATGCCTCAGCTAGCGAAGAAAATATAAGAATTTACATTTCCTTTTTATGCCGCCCCCATAAACATCTCACATGCTTTTGTGAGTGTGTGTTTTTTTTTGGGGGGGGGTGTTAATGTGAAGCTGCCTTTGGTCAAAAAAAATAAAACAAAACAAAACAAAAAAAAAAAAAAACAAAGGAGAAAACTGCCTTCATCTCGAAAAAAACTGGGTTGGCCTAAGCTTTGGTTAATCATTGGAAAAAGTCCAGAACTCTGTCTTGTCTGCTCTTCCAACATGAGGAAAATCTACAGAATATTCACACCAAACCAGTCAATGCTTCCTGCCTGGAAATGAATGGTCTCAGCTTCACTGTCACTTTAATTTTCTATTAATGACTGTGTAAGTACCTGAGAATGGCAGGAAGTTATCTTATCACATGGCTGGCATCAAACTTTATCTCTTACTCAGAGCAACTCACAGTCAGGAAATCAATGTTTTTACCAAAAGATAGACTAGGACTTCCAAGCAAATTGTTACGAGACTCTAATTATGTGGAATGCACATTCTATTCTTTCATTTCTCTCCTTCCTCTCTCTCTCTCATGCATGTGCCCTTGGGCACATGCGTGTGCATGAGCATGCGTGCACACATTTGACTCTTTTATAGGTGAAGATGCTGCTTTTCTTAACTGGCAAGGATCATTTATTTAATCAGCGAAAATGTGCTCCACTAGGCACAGTCAGGGGCTCGTTCTCTAACCAAGAAAACGGAAGTGCCAGCTACTCTCAGCACAGAGTTTAGTATAAAGTAGGACTCGGGTGGTTGAAAAGGCTCCAAGGATCTCTGAGGTTGTGTATCCAGGATCCCCCATGTGCACCTCAAATGTTCCTGCCATGAGCTCTTGGTGGAGAACACTAGTTGTCTGCCTTTTTGGTTACAGGGTAATTACAACTGAAAATAAGCAGAATTCTGAGCCTGGTTTTCAGATCATCCAAATGTAGAACATTTGGAATAAAGTTCCTTTAATTTTAATAAGTCTGTGAGTGCAAGATTGGTTCTGATCCTTCACCTCTCCCGGTGTCCCAACCCTTTGCCCTAGTACACGGTGGGCACGCTGTACCTCTTGGCCTCTTGACTTGGCCACATGACTTGTTTCGGCCCATGGCATGAGGTAGAAGTGACACTGGGCCAGTCCTAAGCCCAGGATTCAAGAGGTCTCGTGTGTTTCCACTTGCTTTCTTGCAACTCTGCTCTTGCCAGGAGAATGAGGTACCTGGGTTTGCCTCCTGGTCCCAAGAATGAGAGGCTCTTGCGGCAGAGCCCTCCTCAAGTCAATATCAACTAAGGCAACACCCAACTGGTCAGCAGACTTGGGATGCATAATACACCGTAACTGTCCTAAGCCACTCTGTGGGGGTGGGGGGTGGTTTGTTATGTGATACATTATTAAGTCACTATCAGGCAGGTTTGGTTTATAGCACTAATTAGTAGCGGACCATTTGATTAGCTTATTTTTTTTTTTTTTTGTCTTTTTAGGGCCGCACCTATGGCATATGGAGGTTCCCAGGCTAGGGGTTGAATCAGAGCTATAGCCGCCAGCCTACACCACAGCCACAACAATGCCAGAGCTGATCTGCATCTGCAACCTACACGCCAGCTCACGGCAACGCTGGATCTTTAACCCACTGAGTGAGGCCAAGGATGGAACCTGAATCCTCATGGATACTACTCAGATTTGTTTCTGCTGAGCCACGATGGGAACTCCTGATTAGCTTATTTGTAAATGTGACATAAAGACACAATAATGCCGCTCAGCATAACCTTAAAAGAATCCTAATAGAAATGGATTGACTTCCGAATTAGATGGGTTTGTATTTGTTCAAGGGGAAAGTTCCCTTGTCTTTCAGAGTTCCAGTCTGTGCATCTACAAAGCAAGAGTTAGCATTCTTACCTTGACGAGTCAGAGTTAATGGGTAAAGTATTTAATTTACCCAGCATATGGGAGAACAATACATGTTAGCTATTATTTGTATTCAGTACAGTGTGCAAGAGAAAGTCTATTTATACTTGAGCCATTATTTGTACTGCATGATTTTTTTTCTTCGTTTAATTTTTTGCTCATTTTCTTCTGGTTTCACTTATATAACTCCTCTCTTTTCCTAGCCTTAGGTCTTTTGAAAAATTCTAGTACAAAATCTGCCGTTCTTTTTGCCCAGTGCCCCAAAGCGATGATTTATCAAAAGTGGTAAATCCCACGGAGCTATTTATATTGCTCTGGACACAAGTTTCATGTTATGGACCAATTTTCAAACATTAAGTTCTTTTGAAAGAAAATCAAGCATAGCAGATCATTAAATCTCTTCCTTAAAAAGCGAAACTTCTTTTCTCTCTCCTATCTTCCATAAACTCCTGCAAAGAAGTATGGGATTTAATTGAGATGTTTGCTAATGAAACCCATCACCCTCTCTGTATAAAGCAATGACAACAAGAAAACGCTTGCCTCCCATTCTGTTGTAGCTCCAGAAGTTATCTTAGTTTGGAAATAATTCTCAAATGATTTTGCCAGGTGTGAGCAAACCTTTTTCTGAAAAGGGTCAGTCAGATAATACATATTTTCAGCTTTCTGGGCCATATGGTCTCTGTTGCAACTCTTTAACTCTGCTGCTGTGGCACAAAAGCAACCACAGACCATATGTAAACAGAGAAGTTTGGCTGGCTCCTAATAAAACTTTGTATACAAAAGCAGGTGGGCCATAGTTTGCACACAGCTACTCTAAACAATAAACTATAAGACAAAAGTCATGATGATATTAATACAAATTTGGCCATGCTAAAGTTCAAATATATTCTTTAACATAATATCCACATTATACCTAAATATTTCTTGGACTTGCCTTTCAGTATTAGAATTTTTTAGGGTTCCGTGTAGGACAATCATAAGGTTGGGTTTTATTCATTGTATCTGTCGTCGTGGTCCAAAGTTCCCTAACATTTGCAGGGCAGAATTTTTTAGTGTAAATCCTGCCAGCAGGCTGATTTAATTTAATTTCTAGCTAATTATTCTGTTTAGGACATTCATTCTGCTATCTCCACATACATCAACATTGAGTCTATAGAGCACCAGTGTAATAGTATTTCCATTTATTTGCGTGTTAATCCTGTTTTCATGGGGACCATATTGGAAAGTGTATTTTTTTTATTTTTTAAGAGTCGATGGGAATAGCAAAGGACATACACACCCCACCTCAATTCCATGTGGAATTGCTCCCTGGCTTCTCAAAGTTCATCATTAGGGTGTACTCTGCTGCCACTTTTCTTGAACCCTTCATATTAACGGGATGTCACACAAAGACAGTAGTCCTTCGGGTTCACCTTTGCGAAGACGGACTAACAGGCTCAGCCCAGCAAAAAAACATATTAAGGAAAGGCGCACACGTCCACAGAGTTCACAGGAACCCAGCTGCCTTGACACACTAAGGAAGTGCTCATGTGCAAGCTGAGTTTGGTGCACAGATGTTGGTGAATGGTTCATGAAGCCCTTCCAGCAATAATATCAAGCCTGCTGCAGAGCCAACCAGCTAAAGGTGAATTTTTTTTCCTGGGTTCCACCCTTGAAGACGTTCCATTTCCTAAGACGGTCTTCTGCCAATCTCAGGGTGGCATTTATCTCATCATGTAATTTAATGGGCCCTTAACTTCAAAGGGTGGTATTCCTAGATAAAGCTAGAGTATGTAGAATGTTCCTCTGGTGAGGCAAGAGGCAGGTTCCCTTCGGCTGCAAGAAGAAATGATTTATCATGCATCGTGTGATCCAGCAAGCCATAAGATTCCCTTTCATCTCTGAGCCTGTCGGTAGCCCCAGTTTTTAAAGACTATTTTCTTTCGCTGCCCAGATTTTGATGATTTTTGGTTTCAAACCCTTCTCACCAAAAATATTTCCAACTTCGGAGTTTTTTTTTTTTTTAATTCCCGTTCATTGCTGTTAATGTAAAGAAAGATAGAGTCGGGAAATTCATGTGAAGCTGGAGTCCTGGTTTGGACAATGAGTATGTGTACAAACACCAGCGTTTTTAAAAGCTCACTTCCTGATGCCATGTGAAAATAAACGGATGCTTTTAATAGCAGAATTTGTGTAACAATTGTTCATACAAAGCTAAAAGCTGACACAGAACCCTTTCATCTGGGAAGCATACTGCCTAATGTCATGGAGGCTAAAAGACGAAGACAAAGACAAATCAAAAAAACAAAAAAATGTCGTTCAATTCCCAGAAGCAGAGCTTCCTGGCTTAGGGTCTGGGCAAGGTACATACACTCAAAGACCCAAGGGGAGGAGTTCCCACTGTGGCACAACAGGCTTGGCGGCGTCTCTGCAACACCAGGAGGCAGGTTCCATCCTGACCATGCACAATGGGTTAAAGGATTTCCCCGTTGCTGTAGTCACAGTGTAGGTATGGCTCGGATCTGATCCCTGGCCCAGGAACTCTATATGCTTTGGCCACAAAAGAGAAAAAAAAAAAAAAGACCCTGCAGGAAGGTGCTGATAGGTTATAAGAAAAAGAACAGGAGTTCCTGTTGCGGCTCAGTGGGTTAAGAACCAGACTCATATCCATGAGGATGTGAGTTCAATCCCTGGCCTCACTCAGTGGGTCAAAGGATCTGGCGATGCTGTGGCTGTGGTGTAGGCTGGCAGCTGCAGCTCAGATTTCTACCTGGGAATTTCCATATGCTGCAGGTGTGCCCCCTCCCCCCAAAAAAAGAACACCACAGTCATGGCATAAATGGTCCTGTTGCTCTGTGACTATGTTGGGTGGACAGTTTGCTGCCCTGACTATGTGTGTGTGTGGCAGGGGGAGATGGTTTTGCTCACCAGGCGACATCTGGTGATATCTAGAGGTATTTTTTGGTATCACATCAGGCAGGGGTATGCTACTGGCATCTTACTGGCTAGAGCATGTTTAGGAAGCTACTATATATCCCACAGGACAGCACCCATGACAAAGAATGCCAAAATGCCAGAAGCACTGAGGCTGAGAACCCCTGTCTGGCCTTGGAGGGTGTCCCGGCGGGCCGGTGGTAAAGGGTGAAGTGGAGAGCACAAGCTCTCAAGAGGGGCAGCAGCTCTGAGGTTCCAGCTGATGTGGCCACGTGAGACCCTTCCACACAGGACGAGAACCTAACACAGGATGGGTATTTATTCAGGATATGATGGAATGACTTCAAATTATCTTAGAGCTCAACGAGAAAAATTAATATGTCTTAAGAGTTTTTGCCAGAAAGACAATACAAAGAAAGCCAACTTCTTTCAACCCAAATGAGTTGAAAGAATTTGGTGATGAAATGAATTGAGAGTCACATGTTGACATGGTGGTTCTTAAAAAAAAAGGATGTCCTTTGAGGCTCAGTGCATACACCCTGTATGACAGCAGCGTCTGCGTCCTACACCTGGGGTCAAATCTCTAACCCAGAAGCCACCATGTTAGCAGCTTCAGTCAACCCATGATGGAAACTCAACTGAGTTAATCACTGAACTTCATAGGATTAATTCTTTTGTTTTAAATTCAGGAACACATTTAGTAATTGCAGTGACAATCTGGGCATGTGATTGAAAACATTTTTAATTTTTATGAGCATGTAGGCATTTTAGAAAATGGACGTATTTTCTTAGTCAGTAAATATTTCTCAAATGATGAAATACATTAGCCTTTTAACTTTTAATTATGAAATTGATTTTAGACTCGTGATTATAAATTGAAAAGTATGATGGAATTTAACTGTTAGTAAATAATACGGGATTCCTAAGGTGAACTTTCAATTATTCAAATAAGTATGGATATTCCAAATATTTGACAAACTTAGTCATTGAAACATTTAAATAGTAAAAAGCTAAATATTTTAAAGTTTTAATGCTAATCGGTTGAAGCATTTAAAGTTTAAATGGTAATGAACTTAAACATACACACTTGTTGAATACATGAATGCATGTATTAGATTTACAAAAATCCTTTAAGTTTTTACAAAAGATTTTGCCTATTAGGGTTGTAAGTTTGCCCAGTTAGATACTTGAATGGTTAAACAGAAAAACAGAATATATTAACTTTATAAATGTAGATGAAAACGTATAAAGAATTTTTAGCTAATTAAGTTTAGAAATGAGAGCAATTGTTTGAGTTTAGATTGTTTAACTTAAATTAATTCAACACTAATCAAAACCCTCTGTTAAACTATTTGTTCTTATTATATACAAAACGTTACTTGAATTATAAGCAGAAAAAGAATATTTGTAGGTTAAACTTAAAGCTTGAGGGATATTTTGATTTTTGCAACTTTATTAGTTAATTATTAATTTTAAAGCCTACAAAATTGTAAATAGCCCTTTCTGCACCAAAAGAAACAAACAAAAGAAAAAGAAAATGCCAGCTTTGGACTTTTAGAAAACCATTAATACAAACCCAACTTTTAGCAATCAAGAAATAATGTTCCGACCGAGCGAAGGTGCTATGTCAAAAAAGTGCATGACTTTCCAGGGTCCAAAGGTATAGGATTTCTGCAACCAACTCTACGTCTTCCATTTACCTCCAGGAAGCTGCAAAGAATTTTGTAGCCCCTGGACAGATCTGGCAACAGTGCTGACTATAATCCTTTCTAGAAGCTCAATTACCATTAAAGAGAAGAGAAGAATGTTAGTTCTGGAAGGACCCTTCGAGATCCCGAGCCTCACCCTCCTCCTCACTTTGCCTGGCATGAAATGGCCCAGGCTAGTCCTCAGGAGCAGGGCCAAATCTCTGTCCAGGGCGCCACCAATTCTACAGGATGTTTCCAACCGGGTTACTCCTACGGGCTTTTTCATCTCTGTTAATTTGTTGGGATTCATTGTACAATATTTGACACTTTTTATGCAGCAATTTCTTTGAGCCTCAATGAGTTCCTTTTCTGTGTGAGCAGATGAGCAATGAGGTGCCATGAAACAAAGTACCTGGCAACCACACACTTCTGAGAACTGACAGTGATGGGGCAAGGGGCACGTGTGTGTACAGGAGGCGAAGGTGAAGGATGGCGTCTATTTTTCCCTCTAATTTTCTGTCATTTGAGTACTTGATACTGCGACTATGCTCCACGATATCATGACATGCAGGTAGTAAAAGAGGCATATGATTTTCTTTTTCTTTTTTTCCTGCTCTGAACTCAGAAAATGTATGCCAATGACCCATGAGGACACCTCCTCAGAGCTAGAATTGGAATTTAGACAGACCTTGATGACAAGCTAGTAAGCGGAAAATAAAAGCGAAACCCTCTTTATCCTATTGCTTTACCAAAATAAAACAAAAACCAGGAAGTTCTCAATTTAGCGCTAAACCAAATAGCACCATCTGCTGGCTGTTTGCTAATACGTGTTATCTAATCAGGGCGACCAAACAAAGGTAACTGATGGGAGAAAAGGGAGAAGCAGCCTCTTCCCCCCTCCCCCCCGCCCCGCCTCCCTTTTCCTCCCTGTCCTGGGACTCCCTGTCACAGGCCCTTGGAAACACAAAGATGACAAGGCTTTCTTCTAAGAGAAATCATTCCCACTGCCACTGGCACCCATTCCCCTCCCCCTTTCTTTCAGCGAAGCCTACAAAGACCAAAAATACCTTGGATTCAACTTGACCATCAACAGATGGATTTCAAAGCAAAGACTACCTTTAACACCTTCATTTTCTTTTTCCACTCCTGTCCTTTTCAATAAAGAGATGAACCACAAGCTCACCAACCAATCGACACAAATACATGGAGACTTTGAATCTTTCACTGAAGCTCCCTAAGGAAGGTCTGGAGAGGAGGAGGCAAAGGGGATTGAGGTTTGACTACTTTAGCACAAAACAGACTGTTTGCCTCTCCCCACTGGTTTCACGGTTCAATTTATCACGGCATCAGGGCCAGCCAATTTTTGTGTAAACTCTTAGCTGAGATGATGCAGCTGGGTTTTGACTGCCCTGCCATTCCCATAGATGAGCTGGCATGAAAAATATTTATATTTTAATCAAATACAAATCCACATGAAACTATCTTTTGAGGAGTTTCTTTCCCTGCATAAGGAAGCGAACTGACTAATCAGATTCACCACTCCAAAGAAGCTCAAATGTCATCACCATGGCAACAGAAAGGTCAGGGTCCACCCTGTCTCTTCCCTCCAACTGGAAAGTGCACAGAGCCCTTGCTAATGAAGTCATGTGGCAAACAAGCTAAAAACAGTGAGTTTGGAGCTATGAGGAAGGGTCTGAAGGCTGCATCCATTCATGAAACATTCCATCCTAGTTTTAGTTTTCTTTCTCCAAATTTAATTAGCCTCTGAGGACCTGCTTTGCACAAAGGATATGCTCCCTTGCTGGCTTACACTGTGCTCTCAGAAGAATCCCATGTTGTTGAGCCCTTTGTTCTGGGAAATGACAAGGATCATTTCTACCTTGGAACTCAAACGGGCCACATCTCAGGTGAAGTAACACAGAAGGTGAGTCTACTGTATATACCAGGCAATTAATTTGAACATATTAAGAAGGTCTGCAAAAGATCCTCTGTTCGTTGGAAGATCACTCATTGAAAAATCGGAATGAGTTTCTGACTGCACTCTTCCAAGACTGATGTTTATGTAGCAACCAATTAGTTTTAGAGCTTAGGAGAAATGTCCCTTTCATCAATCATGTGCCAGATAGTCATGTTCCTTATGAGAGAAAATTAATCTACACAGCTGGTCTTAACCCTTCATTTTATCATAATTAACCATTTCTTTTTATCCATTCTTAAAATTGCAGAAAATGGCTCACAACTATCTTCCTCAAGATTCTTTTTATATCATATAAATTTATTTTTTTTATGCTATTACTTTTTGGTTTTGGCCACCCTCGTAGCACTCAGATCCTCCGAGCTGCAGTTTCAACCTATGCCACTGGAGCCTTTAAACCCACTGTGCTGGGCCGGAAATTGAACCTGTGTCCTGGCGCTGCAGAGAAGCGGCCAATACCATCGCGCCACAGTAGGAACTCGACATCTGGTAAATTTAAATTAGAATTTCACCTAGCTTTCACATAAGGAGGCCAATTTGCCAAAAGCTAATTTTCCAAGAAGCTAATACACCAAATTAACCCATTGTAGGTTTAATTACTTTAATAGTTTTAAGAATGTTGGATTTTTTTTTTGCTTTTGTATTAAAAGCAAAAATAAATTAAAAAATAAATTTTATTTTTATTAAAGTATAGTTGATTTACAATGTTGTGCTAATTTTTGCTGTACAGCATAGTGACCCAGTCATACATATATACATTCTTTTTCTCATACTATCTTCCATTATGTTCTATTCCAAGAGATTGGATATAGTTCTATGTGCTATGCAGGAAGAACTCATTGCTTATTCATTCTAAACATATTTTAGTGGCTGATGTATAGTCTCTGAAAGTTAAGTCAACTAAAGGTAGCATAAGAATTCTAAAAATGCTAAAAGTCTGGCAAAAGAGAAATAAATATAAACTTCCCTTATGTAAAATTGTTTTTAATTTTTAAAAATTAGCATTTTTTAATATAAAAAGACTTGCAGCTACTTTTGATTTCAGTCTGGATGTTTTAGAAAGACACTCCTTGTTTTTTCCTAATTTAAACTGTTTATCTGATTTTTAACGGACCAGTAGTCTTTTCCTACTACATTTAGCAATTCAAAAACTTTTAAAATTATAAATTAAGTTAAATAGAATTGAAACCTTAGTTAAATAAGTACAAATGAAAAGTTAAATACATATTAAAAAGCAGATCAATCAGCACTTAAAATTAAAAAGAAAGTTAAAGTTCATTTGAATTAAATACTGACACTTAAATTTAAAAGCAAATACTCATACATTGCCCAAACAATTCTATCATAGGGTTTGATTATGTGTGTGTGTATATGTACATATACATATTTTTTTAAATAGTTGAGATTTTGACATGGAAGGTAAAATCATATACGGAATAGAAAGGGGATATGGTAGCCCAGGAGGAACATATGAAAAGGTGAGTGAATGGTAGCTCAATTTTGAAATACATGAACTGTAAATAAATAGTTGGAAATGAAGGATTACAAAAACTATTTGGTTAAACAACTGAAAATGCTGAAAGATGACTGTAAAACCAAAGTACATTACGTAATTTAAACTAAAAATGATCAATTCTGATACTCTGATTATTGACAATGAAATAATGCATTTCTGAGCGTATTTCTTATGTTTTATTATTAAATTGATTGTACAGAAAGTGTACATATAACCCATCATCAGATGCTACACTTGAATAGTTCTGTTAAAGCTGTTTAGATTCTCCTTGGAATACTCTCATGCCATCTTATAATAAATCGAGAAATGTATGTATTAGCCTGTGGTGATTTGACTGAGAGTCAGTGTAGTGTTTGCATGTGCAAGTATGTGTGTGTGTGGCCATGTTTGAAATCTAGCTATTTCACACCTCTCCTCCCTTAATCATTGTGTTCTGATCAGTGCAGAGAACGGCAGCTCTAATTATTTTTCCATTTCAGAGGCTCTGATTCAATTAATGCAGCCTCAGAGTCCATTGTTTAGTCCCAAAGTCACACTCTGCCTCATATTAGAGCTTTTAGTCAACAGATGCCACCAATTATTTTTCACTAGGACTGATGTAAATTCAGATCGCCCTGATTCTACCATTGTGCCCTTGACCTTTCTTACAACTTAAGTGCTAGATTTTTTTCCTGGTTATATTTTATTTTGCTTCACACACTATGGTGTATCATTTTTTTGTGTATTAATTAAGTCTGCTTGGTTTTCTTGGAAACCTCGTGTCAACTCAAGGCTGTGGTTTCTACCTCCCCCACAGTCCTTTGCTCCATTTTGGCCCAAGGTAAACTACATAACAAATCCCTCATGGAGGAGTGATACAGGTTTGCTGAGCATCCTCGTCCTGTCCCCAGAGCAAATACCTCCAATACCTTCCTCGATTCCATTTACCCAACTCTTTACAATGAATATTTTCAGTTCTCCTGCCTTCATTGATTTGAATTATTGAAACACAAGAAAAATGCACTTACAAGTGGCATTTTAGTAAAAACTTAATTAATGAACAAATCTTCCAAGTTAATTAAAAATGGAGATGAAAACAATTTGATAAAATCATTAATCTCCCTGAAAGTGTTTAATCAAAACATAAAGTCTGCCTTCATTAATATGGATGTCCCAAAAACATTAGTTACAGTGATATCTACACAATGAACTCTAAGTTTTAGGTAGCTATCTAAAATAACAGAAAGAAATTTAAAATTATTTGTATTTTATTCGGGATTTGGGTGTATTTCCATAATGCATATATGCAGCATTCTGAGAACTCACCCTCACTCTAAACAAGATAATAATAAAGAATGAAATAATAAAGAGAAGGAACCTTCAAAACTTCAAAAATAAAGAAGAGGCAACCTCTCTTATTCAATTCTTAAGTAAGGGAAGAAATGAAAAGTTTTAAGTGACATTTCCCCATTCCAAACTCAGAATTCTAAAGGACACTAAGGTGTTCCCAGGTAGCACAGGGGGTTAAGGATCCAGCGTTGTCACTGTTGCAGCTTGGGTCACTGCTGTGCTGCAGGTTTGATCCCTGGCCTGGGAACTTCCACATGCTGTAGGCATGGCCAAAAAAAAAAAAAAAAAAAAAAAGAAAGAAAGAAAGAAAGAAAGACCTAAAATTACAGATTTACTGAGGGAATGCTTTTGAAATCTCTTGAGTAACTGTTCCCATGTTAGCAAAATCTTTCTTGGGGATAATTATGGCCTCAATTCTAAAACCTGATAAACTAAAAAAGTTTTACTGGCCAATGGCACTCATGAACTTCAAAATGAAACATTAAAAGAAAGCAACACATAGAATCTTGTCACGCTTTGAAAGAAAAATCATCCCAAATCCAGGAAGATTTATTTCAGAAATACTAGAATGGCTTCGTAAATGGACATGGGCTGACAATGCATTCTGTAATGAGAAAGAGATCATCCGAGCCGTTCAAGAGGTAGGTAACCAAAGATACCTGAGAAAAATGAATGCATACTTCTGTAACGAACGAAAGAAGAATAGTAATAGTGCCCCTTAACATGTCATTGTAGACCCATTTCACACTGAAAGCCAACAGCCACACTCTAGTGCAACACTGTCTAGTAGAACTTTCTGTGATGACGGATATGTTTTCTGTCTGCGCCATCCCATATAGTAGCCGCTAGCAGCTTACAGCTACTGAGTACTTGACATGTGGCTGTTGTGGCTGCAGAACTGAATTTTTTTTTCTTTTTATGGCTGAACCTGCAGCATATGGAAGTTCCTGGGCTAGGAGTCGAATTGGAGCCACGGCTGCCAGCCTACACCACAGCCACAGCAACACCAGATCCGAGCCACATCTGAGACCTATGCCACAGCTCATGGCAATGCCAGATCCTTGACCCAGTGAGCAAGGCCAGGGATCAAACCCACATCCTCATGGATACTAGTCGGGTTTTTAACCTGCTGAGCCACAACGGGAACTCCTGAATTTTGTATTTTATTTAATTTTTATCCATTTCAATTTAAAAAGCCACAGGTGGCTAATTATGAAGCACAGTACAGCCCTAGAGGGTGTTTCTTTATACAAGGTGGGATGGAGGGCAGTTATGTACACTTTAGCTATTATTTGTGACAATTTAGCAGTTGCTGCTATCGATGACCAAGAGATTTTTAAAAAGAAAGGATAAAAAATTTCTTTAAACCCGTAACTTTTAGGTACATATTATAATTTTCTATCTAAGCAATTAAGAAGAGTTGCCTTTAAAAATACAGTCTTAATGAGGATTGTGTACAAAGGAGAAAGAAAATATAAATTTACAAAACTGATAGCACAACAGCACGCTGACACGCTGAAAACAGTGAAAACCTTACACCATTCACGGCAGCGACCAGAAAAAAGAAACATTTCTAGCTATTAGAGTACATGAAAATAATATGGCTTATCCAGGAAACAATAGCATAAGTCTATCGAAGAATATCATACGCATATCTTGGGGGGCTTTTCTCCCAGATTTTCAGACTAACACTAACCTTTCACACCACAGAAGGAAGTTAACACTGAGTTGCACAAACCCTACGCTAGATGTTTTCTCTAACTTGGCTCATTGTAGCAGAACAACTGGATTAACTACTCATTTCCCACTTCATTTTTATGGTAAGGAAACCGAGACATGGAATTCTCGCTGTGGCGCAATGGGATTGGCAGCATTTCTGCAGCGCTGGGATGCAGGTTCAATCCCCAGCCCAGCACAGTGGGTTAAGGATCCGGTGTTGTTGCAGCTGTGGCTTGGATCTGACCCCTGGCCCAGGGCTTCCATATGCTGTGGGGTGGCAAAAAAAAAAAAAAAAGAGAGAGAGAGAGAAAGAAACTGAGGTATAAGAACAGAGCTAATAAATGGCTGAACTCTTCCTCCAAATCCAGTCTACACAGTATGAAAACATGTCTATTTGCTTTCTTACCCGCCCCCCAATCCGTCCTATGTATTTCAGATATCTGTGCATCCGATCCCTCATTTGGGATCATCCAGGGCATGAAGGCATAAAGCCAAAAGAAACTCCTGATAACTGTGGCAAACATTAGTTAAAAAGAAGAGTTTAGAGTCAAAGCAGGATCTAGGCAGGCCCAGATCACATACAAGCCAAGAGCCAACATTTAAGGTAGTTGTTTGGAGCAGGGAACACATGTTTCATGAAACACCAGTTATAATGAAGACACAGAACTCCAAGAGTGATTTTTTTTTTTTTTTGTCTTTGTTGTTGTTGTTGTTGTTGCTATTTCTTGGGCCGCTCCCTCGGCATATGGAGGTTCCCAGGCTAGGGGTCGAATCGGAGCTGTAGCCACCGGCCTACGCCAGAGCCACAGCAACGCGGGATCCGAGCCGCGTCTGCAACCTACACCACAGCTCACGGCAACGCCGGATCGTTAACCCACTGAGCAAGGGCAGGGACCGAACCCGCAACCTCATGGTTCCCAGTCGGATTCGTTAACCACTGCGCCACAACAGGAACTCCCAAGAGTGATTATTAATGCATGTGTTGGAACCTACACCTGTAACTGTTGGTCCTTGGGAAAAACCATCTTGGAAGCACAAATGTAAATTCTAATTAAGCTGATCTTGTTCAAGAATTTTCAAATTGCTCTTGTAAAAGTTCCTCCAGGAGTTCCTGCTGTGGTGCTGTGGGTTAAGGATCCTGCAGTGGCTCAGGTCCCTGTTGAAGCATGGGTTGGATCCATGGCCTGGTGCAGTGAGTTATGGATCCCAAGTTGCTACAGCTGTGGTGTAGGTTGCAGCTGCACCCTGGATTCGATCCCTAGCCTGGGAACTTCCATGTGCCAGGTACAACAAAAAAAAAAAAAAAAAAAGAAAAGAAAAAAAAATTCCTTCAGAACAAGGTTATAGTAAAATTAGCCTTATAGCTTTTCTGTGAGAAAATAAAGAAAACGGTATTGTGAAAAAACAGACAACTAAAATCTATTAGGAATACCTTTAAAAATGACTTGAATTCTGGTACTTCAGAAAAGCAGCTTTGATTATAAAAGAATAAGGAGGTAGTCAAAGGCTTTCATCTGATTGTGAAGGGGGCTTCTAAGCACTTTCATGGGCTTTAGAGATTGGTATCTCTGGCTCCCTGTTACATCCAAGTCCACTTCAAATCTCAACAAAATTTGTTTTCTTGGCAAAAGTGGTATAATTCTAACTATTCTGTTGGGCATGGATGACACTGCAATTGTCTTCTAGCCCTAGAATGCTCTGAATTTGAGGAAGAAGCAAACTGCAGTGGGATTGGGGTTTTTTGGAGGTCCTGAATGGCAGTGAGCAGTAGAGGATGGGGATGGAGCAAGGAGCATGAGAGGGAGAGGGAAAGGGAGGGGGAGAGGGAGAGGGAGGGAGAGAGAAAAGAAAATATCATCAGATAGGAATTGGGAGTGAGGCAGGATAGAGAATGGGGATTACAGAGCATGCGTACAAGAAGAGACGATCTGTAATTAATTGAGCTGCAAGAAGGGCTACTTGAGTGGGAAGGGAAGAGCCAGGCAGATTGGAGAGAAAGGAGGAAGAGGGCGAATTTGGGTCAAGCAACTGCATATTAGACATTTCCCCACAGTGGACCCCAAAGACTACTCAACTCAGATTTGCTTTAGCCCCTACCTGGCTTGGAACAGGGAAGGGGATGGGAGGCAAGGAGGCAGAGCATATCCATGCATTTTTATATACTGATCAAGTCCAGTATTCACTAAATTGAGTCATGAATGAATTGTTTTGAGATATCATATTGAGAGCCTCAAGATAGAAGCATAGCATTAGGTATTATAGAACAGACTAATTCAGGCATGAATGAAGCCCCTGCATCAAAGACACTATAAATCTCCTTGTACCTCTAAAGGGATTGCACTATATGGGACCCTCCAAGGTGGCCTTGGCCTCCATGAAGACCAGGAACACCCTGGATTCCTTACTGTGGGTAATGGGGCCCCAAAATGCTAGCCTGTATATTCAAGATGGTGCAAAAACAGGTGCCCCTCAGGGAGAGAGGTATTTCTTCTGCTAATTTAATCAGTGATAGACTCAAGGGGTCTTAAACCTCAGGTTTTTGCACAAACAACGCTTGACAGCTAGACAATGGATGAAGCCTGCTCTCTTTTGAATTAGTCGTGAGTTAAAAGGGGCCAGATGGAGAGAAGAGATTAAATTCCCACAGTAACTGTCCAGATTACATAAAAGCATGAAGGCTTGCCCTCTGTTCCTTCTCCCTCAGCACAAAGAAGGATTTCCAAGAGCCTTAACCCACAAGACAAAGCAAAACACCATTTTCCCCCCAAAGCAGAATCCCTAAAATAAACTGCACTCACATAGCAGTTTGTACCTTTTTTCAAGATGCCTTTCTACTATCCTGCTTGATTCTTCATAATATTGCAAGGTAGGGGCAGATGGGTTCTCAAAATGGGGACACAGACATTCTAAAAGTGATTGATTAACCTCAGGCCATGCCAGACAAGTTAGTTATAGAATCCAGACAGAGCTCAGAAGGCTTGATGCCTACTCCAGTACTCAGGATACAGCCAGAGTATCCAATTTCAGGTTTATCACCAGAATTAAAATTGATTTAACTTTATTTGAATTAAGTTCTTGCAAAAGTGATGAAAAAAGTAGTATCTGATTCAGTCCCACACAATGATTGATTGAGCTAGCATCTAGCATCTAGCTCAATCATTGTGTGGGACTGAATGCTCTAGATGCTATTTTTGTGATTAGGTTACAGTAAACTAGATGTAGTTCCTATCATTAAATATATGGTCCAGCCTGGGAGACCAGAAAACAGAGAAAGAAATAGTTAAATGAGTTAGAGTTTTCCTGGTGGAGAAGGTGGCAATGGGGCTACCAGTCCATTCACTTATTTTCAATTTACTCACTATGTTAAGTAGTGACTATGTACTGAGTACTGTGCTGCTATGTGCTGGGGACACAGAGATGGAAAGGTGCATGATTACTTCTTTCCAGAATCCAGGAAATAAATACATACATAATGGCCAAATGCCAGGCAATGGGGTTATTTCTAGGGCAAAGAGAGGCACAAAGAGCAATGGAATCACAGAGAAAGGAGCTGAAAAATCTGCTTGGGGAACAAGATGATTGATACTTAACTGAGCTGCAAGAAGG
Source organism: Sus scrofa (assembly GCF_054392235.1). Taxonomy (NCBI): domain Eukaryota; kingdom Metazoa; phylum Chordata; class Mammalia; order Artiodactyla; family Suidae; genus Sus; species Sus scrofa. The sequence goes on from NC_139401.1 coordinate 11,197,632, forward strand.
GCGAGTTGGGTGGGGGCTGGGGAAGAGCGAGGGAGATTGAAACGGATGGGGGAAGAAGGAGGAATTGGAATCTGACCCCAAAAGTTAGAGCCATAACACCTTGTCTTGCCCTTATGAAACTCATCGCATAGCCAGAACAAGAGCCATATAAATAGAACTACAATAAACTGTGGTAAGTGCCACTGTGTTTACAAATATGAAGCACGGTGCTAGCACCTTCTCTAGCAATTCCTTCTGCGTGAGTGGGTGAGGAAGCACTGCGGTGCTGAAGACTGAGCTGGCCCTTGGAGCATGAACAAGTCTATCAGGCAGATGGGAACAGAGAAATATAGTCGCCAAACCATGAATGTCTGTGGTTGTCTGCTACAACATCAATAGGTAACTACTACAGGGAATATATAGGAAAATTAAGAATTCAATTGTGTGTTGAATTTGAGTACCTGTGGTCATCTACTTGGACTTCACACCGAAGCTAGAGTGAACGATGTTGAATTGGGAGTCTGCAGTATATAGATCAGGGCGGTGCCAGGGGGTGAAAGGGGTTATCACAGGGAGCAAGAGGCAGAAAGTGGCTGGGGTCACACCCTCAAAAACAGCAAAGGAGGGACCAGCAACAGAAATGGGAAGAAAGTGGGAGGGAAACTTTGATAGTGTTGTGTCATAAAAGCCTGGGTGAGATGACTAGAAAGGGAGTTGTTAGTAAAGTTAAAGTCTATTTGAGGCCAGGTGGGAAGAGCTCAGAGAAGAGGGTGCTCGACTTGACAATGTGACAGGTCTTTGGTGATGCTGGCAAAAGCAGGTGCAGTCAAGCTGTGGGATGGGAGCCAGATCAGGTGGAAGAGTGAATGGGAGATGGGGAGGTAGAGACAATAACAGTCCGTGATTTCTAGGAGCTTCTCTTGAAAGTTGGGTGAGCAACAGGGTGAGAATGGGGTGGGTTGAGGGAGAACAATTTGAGTATGTGTTTGCTAGTTTTTGAAGTTGGGGGTCATCTGAGCATATTGTAGACTGAGGGGTAAAGATGTTTAAGAGTGAAAAAGAAGAGGGCATGGTGGATAAAGACTGAATTCTCTGGAAGCCTCCATTTTAAGAGTAACAATTTCAAGAGGGTGTGTTTACTGTGAACACATAACATGAGATGTGCTACCATGTTATGGTAGCCTTTCAAGTATCCATTAGCTGAGAACATGAGATGTCTTCACAAATCCTGTGGTTTTCATAACGAATCTCACAAATCTCTATCCAGAGCACCAGGGCTCTGATGGTGAGAGGAGTGTGGAGCGGTGGAGAATTGAAAGCACAGTTTTTATTTGTGTACATGGCAGGGAGCATCAGAAAGAAGTAAAACACTTAATCCGGGCACTTGGTCCTAAGTAGAGAGATACTTCATTTTGGGGAGTTAAACTAATCATTGCGACATTACTTCCAGCCAGGAGCATATTGTTAAATAGAGTTTGGGTGGAGAGCGGCAATGGAGCCAACCAGTTGCAAAGAAACATGGGTGAAGGAAGTAATCAATTTCTGAATTCCTTCATACTGGGTTGAGTGTTTACAGGTGAAGCCTAGATAAGTCAGAAAAAAAGAAAGACATGTGTTTTTAAAAAATATCAAATCTCCTTTAGTTTGTGAAGACAAGCATTTTCAGTGAAGTAAGAAATAAACAACGCATTTTCCACTTTTTGTAAGGAGTGAGAGTCGCATTTCAAAATGAAGTATCCTTGCCTGTCATCATGGAAATTTGCCCCAAACACCTAGAACAGTGATAACTCAAATGCATATCCTGTGGTGTGCAGGTCCACAGAAAACAATACTATTGAGATGGCTGCAGTGCTGTTTGTAGGTTTAAATTTATAAGATGTGTTATGGATATGGCCAGAAAGAAAACCATCAACTTCCTTTTAGCAACCCGAAGAGATATCCCACAGCCTTTCTAGTGCATTATATGAACATTTATTTGTTGTTGCTGAAATACTCAAATATTCCATAACTCTTGCTAACTTCATAGGCAAGTTCACCATTGGCCTTTGTGGGTTTAAAATACTTCCCATCTACAGAGTTCCCATCGTGGCTCAGTGGTTAATGAATCTGACTAGGAACCATGAGGTTGTGAGTTCGATCCCTGGCCTTGCTCAGTGGGTCAAGAATCTGGCGTTGCTGTGAGCTGTGGTGTAGGTTGCAGACGCGGCTCGGGATCCTGCATTGCTGTGGCTGTGGTGTAGGCCCGCAGCTACAGCTCCAATTAGACCCCTAGCCTAGGAACCTCCATATGCCGCCGGAGCGGCCCTAGAAATGGAAAAAAAAGATAAATAAATAAATACTTCCCATCTAGACCTCCACATGGACGTGATACTGAGGGTGACCTTTTGGATAATTAATAATATGTTCCAGTAAATTTGGCCAGTGTAATCCATTGTTCCTTGAAATCTGATTTTGCATGTATAAAATAATAATGTATTTCTCTCAATAGTCAAGAGATTAAGCTGCACAAATCCCTCAAGGTGTTTCAAGAACTCTGGACCACTCCTACATCTTTGAGCTACCTGGTACTTTTCTGAGATGCTTTGGATTACTAGATGTTGTTTATCTGTGCCATTTTAAGTGTCCATCTCGCACACAAATATTCTTCATATGAGTCACTCCCCACACAGGATGTTTTTCTGATGTGTATAATAATGACTTCCAAAGTACACCTCTGAAACAAGAGTCTACTAATATCCTAAAGAAAAGCCACAGAGATGAATGAAGCTTAAATCTGATCTGAGAGATAACAAAAAGGGTTTGGATCGCCTTCTCTGTGTGAAGTGACTGGGGCACCTTTTGGGTTTCCTGTTCGGGTGTAGGTCGTTGTCCCCCTTCCGGTTGCTCAGGATGAAAAACCTCAAAGTCATCATTATGCCTCTCCTCTTCCTCACGCCCTGCAGGCAATTAGCTGCCCAGTCCTGTTGATTCTCTGACCTCAACATGTCTGGCATCTGACTCCTCCTGTCTACCACCCATAGTTCCTTCTGCCTAGGTTTTGTCGTGGCCTTGGTATTGGTCTCCCCAGCTTTGGCAGCATCCTTTCCCCACTACTCCTCTCCACCTCGACCACATTTCTATTCCTTTGATTTGGGTGATATAATTTTCTTGCTCAAAAGTCATGAGGAATCGTTTTTACAGTGTGAAGTGCAGGATCTCCAAGCTGAAATTCAAACTACAACAGTGTGGTCCACGGACCAGTGTGGCTCAGCACGGAGATGAAGAGAGAAATAGGGAGGAATCATTTAGAGACTCTTGAAACTGTCTGTCCTTTTTCCTATATTCTGGTTGCGTTCATTGAAATGTAATTATCTATCTGTTGAATCTGCTAATATAGTGTTCAATTTTATAAATTGAAAAATATTTTAATACCCTTTTTCTAGCCTTTTTTTTTTTTTTTTTTTTTTTTTTTTTTGCCATACCTGTGGCATGTGGAAGTTCCTGGGCCATGGATCGAACCTGAGCCACAGCAGTGACAATACTGGATCCTTAACCCAGTGATCCACCGGGAAACTTCGAGTAATTCATATTTACTGTTGAAAAACATATGGGGAGTTTCTGCTGTGGCACATCAGGTTAAGGACCTAGTGTTGTCTCTGAGGCAGTGAGGGTTTGAGTCCCAGCCCATTACAGTGGGTTAAGGATCTGGCATTGCTGAAGCTATGGTGTAGGTTGCAGCTGCAGCTTGGATTCAATCCCTGTCCCAGGAACTTCCATATGCTGTGAGTACAGGAAAAAAAAAAAAGGAAAAGAAAAATATAAGCAGGTTCCCTTGTGGCACAGCAAATTAAGGATCTGGTGCTGTCACTGAAGCAGCCCGATCACTGCTATGGTGTGGGTTTGCTCTGTGGCCTAGGAAGTTCCACATGCCACAGGTGTGGCAAAAAGAAAGAAAGAAAGAAAGAAAGAAAGAAAGAAAGAAAGAAAGAAAGAAAGAAAGAAAGAAAGAAAGAAAGAAAAGAAAAGAAAGAAAAGAAAGAAAAGAAAGAAAGAAAGAAAGAAAGAAAGAAAGAAAGAAAGAAAGAAAGAAAGAAAGAAAGAAAGAAAGAAAGGAAGGAAGGAAGGAAGGAAGGAAGGAAGGAAGGAAAGAAAACCATATGTATCAGTAGACTACATACCGGAAATTTAAAACTGATTGTGAAGTGCTATTCTACAACACCAAGTGTGGTCCCTAGACTAGCAGTGTCCCTAGCACTTGGGAGCCTGTTAGAAAAGCAGAATTTCAGGCCCCGCCCTAGACTTATCCACTCAGAATTTCTGGGAGCAGATCCCGGTAGCCTGTGTTTGAACAAGCCCCCAGGTGCTCACAAACATTTGAGAGACATGGATTCACAATCTTTCCATCACTCCTTCAGCTCCCTGAAGCCCCTGGTGGCTATGAAGCACTTCAAATGCAGCTAGTACAAGTGAGAAACTGAATCTTTTACTTTATTTAGTTTGGTTGACATCTGCATAGCCACATATGGCTGGTGGCTGCCATATTGGACAGTACTGGTCTATTCCCTATACTTTTTCCTTAAATGGAGAGCCACAGTGCCACCTCTGTGCTGGATTTTTAAGCTGTATAGTACACCAAGGAAGATCTGTTTTCCAACCCCAGCACTCTCATAGCAATCTATCAAATTTCACCTGTCTTTCAATATCTTCACCTTTTCCAAGAAGGCCTCCAGGATCTTCTTTATTTAAATTAACTTTCCTCTTTGTTTTCTTTTCTTTTTGTTCTTTTTAGGGCTGTACCTGTGGCATATGGAAGTTCCCAGGCTAGGGGCTGAATCAGAACTACAACTTCTGGGACCTATGCCATAACCACAGCAATACTGGATCCGAGCCACATCTGGGACCTATGCTGCAGCTTGTGGCAACACTGGATCCTTAACCCACTGAGAGAAGCCAGGAATCAAACCTGCATCCTCATGGATACTATGTTGGGTTCTTAACCTGCTAAGCCACAACGGGAACTACCTGTTTTCTTTTTATAGTGTTTTTCTTTCCTCTCCCAGTTCTCTTATAGAACTAATGACTGTCTGCTTTGTGCCCAAGTTACTAAGGGATGGGTTTGCCCTCCTCCACATGAAGAGCTGTTGGTTTCATCATCTTTTATCCCATGACAGCACCTACCTGATACTTTGCAAATGGGAGACATTCATCAACCATATAATTGAATTAAATCTCCATGAAACTAGAAAGAAAAGTCTTCAACACCAACAATGTATCCTAGTGTTCTTAGAAGTCAAGACAGATCAAAATGTTAACATATACAATTTAGTTTAGAATAGGAAAAATGTTAAAGCCATGGTGAAACATTTGTCACAGGATCAAAATGCATTGTTATAAAAATAAATACAGTGCCTGCCTCATCATTTCTTTAGCAGCAGGAAAGCATTTTCCCTTGGCAATCCTCTACCTCCATCAGAATTGTTCCTTAACTAAATTCGAGATTAAAAACAGACTTGTAGCTTTCTAAAAAAAAAAAAAAAATGCCACTTCTACTGAAGAAGCATATTCTTGGTGATATAAAAGCAGTTTTCGATCAGTTTCATGAAAGACATTAAGACTTCTGAACAGATCAGTATTTTGCTACAAATACAAAAGTAATCTTTACTTTTACAGAAAAGGTGAAGAGAAAACACAATTCATTCTGCTTTATTTCAGAGTTCTATACTTGATTCTGTTTTTACAAAGCTATAAAATTAAAATACATGAAATTAACCACACCAAACCAAACATTAGCGTGGTTAATAATTAAGTATATTCTGCCATCAATGTAATAAACCTCATTAGACTTTTATAGGGATTACATACCCACACTGACTCACAAATACAGCACTGCAAAGAACGTAGACTTCACAATGCCCTCACACAAAAGCGAATGGGAAACGTACATTACTTTCCAACACTAGGCAATGGCAGCATTCATATTAAATTTGAAAGCCTGAATGTCAAATACAATTGACAATTTTCTGTGTGCCATTCATTATAGGAATTCCCCAACTAACGCCAATGCCAACTCCCCTTACAAGCTGTATTTTAAAAATTTTTTAGGTTGTCTGATTGTGCCATGGTGGGAAAGCACATGATTCAAAAGGTCCCAGCATCCACATATGACACATAGGATGTTCTTCTCAATCTGTTCTGGAAAAATGCAGGTTTCTAGGCAATACTTTCTAATTTATTCTGGGTACTAATTTAGACGGAGACTAGGCTGGGAGGTCAAGAAAAGATAATATTTATCTCAATAATCCACTATTTATTAGAACATAATGGCAAAAAATATTTTAAGACATATTGGATAACTGAAAAAAAAAAACAATGTCACAGGATAGAAAATAAAATCCTAGTTTTATAAAAAATAAAGTAAATATATGTAAAAATATAGAAAAAGAACTTGAACTCCAAATTGTTAAAACTGGTTTCCCTTGAGTATGTAAATGGTGGTGGGGCAATGAGGGATATAGTTTTCATCAATTCATCTTGTGTGTTTTTGCTAGTTTGAGTTTTGCATAACAAGAGTGTTTCTATATACTACTTGTGTAACCAAAAGTAAGAATTATCTTAAGAAAAATTAAAAAACATCCTATTGAAAGAAAAGCAAAAGAAGTATTTCTCCTGACAGAGTTTTTCCTAAAACGTGTTCCAAAGCAAGTTTTTTTAAAAAAATTTCTGCTAGGGAAACATCATAAAAAATGAAACAGGGCTCCCTAATGAACTATGATTAACTCTCATGAATAATATGGTAATGATATTTATACAGTACTTTATGTTTTAGAAATTGCACTTCACATTCATTATCACATTTATTAATTTAATGGTGAGACAGATTTCACCATCAGCATTTTACAGATGAGGAAACTGAAACTCAGGGATGTCAAACCATTTGGCTTTTGTCACTCAGGTCCTAAGTGGCAGGGCCAGAATGCAATCCAAATTCTGACTCCAGAGCTCAGGTGTCAGCCAGCAGACACCCTCAGCTCAAGGAGCTGTAACTTAGAGAAACTGATTAATTAAATCTGACTAGAGAAGTTAAACCATCCAATCTAGACGATGACTCTGAAACGCTTAATGGATTCACTTGAAGCAATTATGTATGAAGTAGTAATATTTTATGCAGCTTGAGAGATCTCTAATAACTTCCCTCCACACTCTTTTCAATGATTCTTTCTTTAATTAGAAGAACCAGCAGTGGGTGAGAATGACAAGTTTTCTTGGATTCCGATCCCATACTCATGGTTGTACTACATTTTAGGTCCATTCATTGTTCATTCGCTTGTTCCACAAACATGTATTGATCTATGTGTCATTCATTTCATATGTAGGAAATGGAGTTAGGTGGAAGAATGAGGCATTGTCCCTGCTTTTGGGGAACCTCAAATTCCTGGGAAAATGCGGATAAAATAAAAATCCCACATGAGAGAAAGACAAGTATGTGATGAGCTGAAGTAGTTCTCAAGAGGGGTGACTGTGCCACCCCACGGATGTTCAGCAATATCTGGACACATGTTGGTAGTCCCAACTTGGAGAGGTAGCATGTAGTAGGTAGAAGCCGGGGATGCTGTTAAGCATCCTGTAACACACATGATCCATGGCAAAGAATCATCTGGTCCAAAGTGCTAATAGTGCCAAGGTTTAGAAATCTTTCGCTCTTTCCATATTTTTAATTAATTAATTAAATTAATTAGTCTTTTTAGGGCCGTACCCGCAACATATGGAGGTTCCTAGACTAGGGGTCAAATCAGAGTTATAGTTGCCAGCCTATACCAGAGCCACAGCAATGCCAGACCTGAGCCACGTCTGCGACCTATACCACAGCTGACCGCAAGGCCGGATTCTTAACCCACTGAGCGAGGCCAGGGATCAAGCCCTTGTCCTCATGGATGCTAGTCAAATTCGTTTCCACTGAACCACGACAGGAACTCCTCTTTCCAGATTTTAAAGGAGGAAATTAAACTGGAGGAACTTATAATTCCATAATAATGAGCGGGCTAAAAACATTAAGTCACCTATTCTTGAATAAATGCTCTAATCTTATATTTATCTGTCTGTGAGCCAATAACATATAATTGGGGAAATTCCTTGGTGGGTCAATGGGTTAAGGACCTGGCATTGGGAGTTCCCGTCTTGGCGCAGTGGTTAACGAATCCGACTAGGAACCATGAGGTTGCGGGTTCGGTCCCTGCGCTTGCTCAGTGGGTTAACGATCCGGCGTTGCCATGAGCTGTGGTGTAGGTTGCAGACGCGGCTCGGATCCTGCGTTGCTGTGACTCTGGCGTAGGCTGGTGGCTACAGCTCCGATTGGACCCCTAGCCTGGGAACCTCCACATGCCGCGGGAGCGGCCCAAGAAATAGCAAAAAAAAAAAAAAAAAAGGATCTGGCATTGTCACTGCTGTGGCGCAGGTTCAATACCTGGCCCGGGAACTTTCACATGCTGTAGGTGTGGCCAAAAAAAATGTGTGTGTATATATGTATATATGTATGTGTAAACATATATATATGTATATGTGTGTGTGCATGTATATATGTGTGTGTGTGTGTGTGTGTGTGTGTGTATCTGGAAAGGATAGGGGATTCTCCATTTTGAGTGGAATGAACTCCTATTCCTCTGTCCCACTCTTGGCCAAGCTCCCATTTTCTCTCCCTCCCAAGATTACCGTGCACCAGGATGATCAGATTATCTTCTTTTCAGCCCTCTTAACAAATCCTCACTGCACTGGGGATAACAGTCAACCTGGCTTCTACACCAACAAGGCACCTGTGACCTGGACCCTGATGATGCCACACCCTCACCTTGTTCATTCTGCTTTAGCCACAAAGATCCCAACTCAGAGACTTGGCATATTGTGCTTCCTCTAACTCAAAGTCTCCTCCTCACCAGTAAATCCTTATGTTTCACATCATGACCTAAATGTCATGCCCTCAAAAAAGCTTTCCCTGGAGTTCCCGTTGTGGCTCAGTGGGTTATGACCCTCACTAGTACCCATGAGGATGAGAGTTCAATCCCTGGCCTCGCTCAGAGGGTTAAAGATGTGCCGTTGTCCTGAGCTGTGACATGGGTTGTAGATGTGGTTTGGATCTGGCGTGGCTGTGGCTGTGGTGTAGGCTGGCAGCTGCAGCTCCAGTTTGACCCCTAGCCTGGGAACTTCCATAGGCCACAGGTGTGGCCCTAAGAAGAAAAAAAGGGCTTTCCCTACCTTCCCGTTTCCTCTTATTCTCCCCTTCCTTATCCATTCTCCCCACTTCTCCATCCTACTCTGTGCCCCTCGCTCCCGTGGCTCTGAGTGACTTCGTCACTGTTGCCAGCTGGCTCCAGGTTGGATTCAGCCAATGGGAAGCATTGCTAAGAGACCTGAGGGCTGGAGGAGATGGACATCCAAGTATTTTGAACTCCTTTCCTACTTAGGTGCCATTCTGGGAGAATTCCTCCTGTTAGGACCCCAGGCTCTGCCTCTCATTAAACCGTGGTGCCACATTCTGTCCCCTTCTCCCCTCCAGTTGATGCTAGGTCCTGGTTAAGCTGGCAATTCCCCTGTGTTCCCTTAACTGCTCCCACCTCTGCAACTTGCTCCTTCGTTAACAAATTCTCATTAGAACCATCTAAAAGTGAATTTCATTTCTGGCCAGCACCTGGACATTCGTACACATCAATCTAAACCAATAAAGGTTCTTTGTATTATTTTTCTTTTTCCTTTTCTTTTTCTTTTTTTGTCTTTTTAGGACCGCACCTGCAGCATACGGAGGTTCCCAGGCTAGGGGTTGAATCAGAGCAGTAACCGAGGCCTATACCACAGCCACAGCAATGCCAGATCCAAACCACATCTGTGACCCATGCCCCAGCGTGCAGCAATGCCGGATCCTTTAATCCACTGAGCGAGGCCAGGGATCAAACCCATATCCTCATGGATACTAGTTGGGTTCTTAACCCACTAAGCCACAACGAGAGTTCTTGTATTATTTTTCATACACATACTTTCATAGCTCCCAGGCCTTTTTCCTCTGATTCTTATCGTATCTTATAAATGTGTGTATGGGTGGTTGTATTTAGATTCCTTGTGTAATATCTGTCGCCTGACGCAGCACAATTATGTATGTTCCATAGGAATCGTGGTTGTTTGGTTAATGACAGTTAAATGGATGACTCAAAGGGCAGGCCATGTCATCACTGAAGACAGACCTGAATCTGTCAGGAAACAAATTGCGATTAAAAAACAGTGTTGGAGTTCCCATCATGGGGCTGCGGAAATGAATCCAACCAGGAACCATGAGGTTGTGGGTTTGATCCCTGGCCTTGCTCAGTGGGTTAAGGATCCGGTGTTACCATAAGCTGTAGTGTAGGTCAAAGATGCGTCTTGCATTCTGCATTGCTGTGGCTGTAGTATAGGCTGGCAACTACAGCCCCGGTTGGACCTCTAGTCTAGGAACCTCCATATGCCATGGGTATGGCCCTAAAAAGCAAAACAAACAAAAGCAAAAAAAGTCAACCATCAGTGTTAGTATAAGGAATTTGTGGGTGAATAAAACAATGTATGTGAAGCAAAATGCTTGAAGCTTTAAGTACATTCATTCATGCATTAACTTAACATTCGTTCAGCATCTTGCAGTACTACATTCTTCATTAGGTGTTGGGAATAGAGGCACGAGAAGAAAACAATATCTTTTCTCAAAGGTTTATAAGCCAACAGGGAAGCCAGAAATGGAAAAATAATCGGGCACCTGAGAGACCCCAGCCAGGGGTACAATGGGGTCAAGAAAGGAGGAAGATTTACAAGGGAAGCATCTGGAAATTAAAAAAAAAAATTTAAAGCATGTTTCAACTTTGTTCAGCAAACACGGTGGCTAATGTGACTGTAAATTCTTTGTTCCTGAAATTCTGGGAGGAAAGGAAAGAGGTAACATCCAGGCCAAAAGGTTGCTTTCGGGTAATGTCTCAGCCCAGATAAAAGGGTCCGGTTGGATTGGCAGGTGAAGATGCAGTGACATGAAAATTTCTGGCGTTTTACTACAAGATTCCAGACATGTGGGTTCTGAGCGTCATGGGAGCCCAAGTGGTACAATCGTGGAAACCTCCAGCTCGAGTTCCTGGGAAACCTGCATTTTCTGAGTTGAGCAAAGTTTAAGTAATTTCCCTGCTGTCAAGTTTGATACACATGTGTGTGCCACTAGGTGGTAGGTATGGGTGTGCATGATTACAATATGGCATTTATAGTCCTCGAGGTAATAGTTATGTGCGCCAACATTCTTTCTGTCTTAAAATATTAAGAAATATTCTAACGTCTCTTTTTTTTCATTGAAGGAATATTTTTTTACCCTCTTGTACAGAGGAAAAGAGTTACATCAACAAATGCTTTTATCACCTTCATGATTTTTTTGTTGATGAGTGGCCCCAGTCCAGGGAGGTAACAAAGAATCACAAATCATTCTGATAGACCCAAATCAACATTGAGGTCCCGTCGTCCACCAGACCTTAGACCAGGGATTGGCAAACTTTGGCTATAAAGGCCAGCTAGTAAATATTTTAGGCTTTGTGAGCCATATTGTCCCTTGGAACAATTCAACACGGTCATCATAACATGAAAACAGCCATGGACAAGATGGAAATGAATGGGCATGGCTGGGTTCCAATCAAACTTTTGTTACACAAAGAGACGGCAAGCCAGATTCGGCCTGTGGCCTCTAGTTTTCCAGCCCTGCACTAGACTATGGAGAAGGAAAGGAAAAAAATGAACCGGAACAAGGGAGGGAGACATCTCCAAAGCAAGTGGGAAAAATAAAATCATAGATGGAAACACTGCAGTGGTACCAAGGAGAGTGTGTTCTGGGAGTAAGACATGCTAAGGGCATGATAATCAATCAAGAAACTCTAACTTGCCATGTGAGAAAATAAAAATTGGGAGAATTTCCTACCACCTGTAACTACTGTACAAAAAAATCCTCTTTTGAAAAATATACATATGTACACAGCTCAGAAAGAAGAGTTAAACTATAACATGGTTAAGCCTTGAAAATACGATGCTGAGCGAAAGAAGCCAGATACAAAGGGCCACATACTGTATGATTCCACTTAGATGAAATGTCCAGAAGAGGCAAATCCATAGAGACAGAAAGAAGATTAGTGGTTGCCAGGAGCTGGGGAAGAGGAAATGGGGGGTGACTACAAATAGGCACAGGGTTTCTTTGGGGGGGGGTCGATGAAAATGTTCTGAATTAGTGATGACAGTGGCACAACTCTGGGTGTACCAAAAAACCCCACTAAATTGTACACTTTAAGAGGGTGAATTTTATGGCATGAATCACATCTCAATTTTTAAAAAGTGAGTAGGGTACTGTCATCAGCGGCTTCCATCTTTCTGGAAGGCAATGGGAAGCAATCTATATTCGAAGTCCCACAAATATGAAAGGCAAAAGAGAAATAGTCCCTAAGAAGAGATGGAAATGGAAAAGCAGCAAATAAACAAACAAACAAATAATGTCAGCCACTGGGATGGTTGTCTGTACATCAAGTCGGACACAGAAGGGTCTCTACCACATCTGAGAGCAATTAAAAGGTGGTACTTTTCCATTCCACATCTCTGGAAAATGGCCACGGGTATGCAATCTCTATACATGAGTTAACGACAGATTTGCTGGTACATGAAATGATTATCACTGGGCACTGGGCTAGGAGCTTTTCAGGTTTTGTTCACCCTTCCCACAGTTCTGCAGGGTATGTGTTATACATCCCATTTCACAGATGAGCAAACAAACTGTCAAAGGCCAGGCTCCTTTCCCTCATCCCTCCCAATCTCACAGATCTCATGTGGATGGCACCTCTGGCAGGAGGCAGGTGTCAGCCTGCACCTCACTTCCTGAATGTCCTTCAGCTGTGTTGTTTCCCCAAAGCGGAGGTTGCTGCAAATGAGGCCCTGAAACCTAGTTCACACTCTCGCCATCTGGATTTCAGCAGCAGGCTCTCGGCTGGTCCCTCTGTTCCTTCTCCTGCCCGTAACTGCCAGAGGGATCTATTTAAAACTTCGGTCAGCTCTGCTCTGCTCCTGTCGCCCTCCAACTCTAGCTTTACAAGTCAAGCTCCTCACTTGGATTTAGACAGGCCTAGACGCCCTGGTTCCTTGGCTAGCATGTGCATGGCGCCCCGCCCTTGTCCTTCTTGCACCAGCCTATGGATTTCTATCACATTAAGCCTCAGAGGCTCGCCTTGGCTGATCCCTCTGCCTAGTGTGCCCTTCCCAAGGCTGACTCCTGAGTCAGGTCACCTCCCACAGAGACTGCCTTGTCTACTGTTCCAGTGGCACCAATTTCTCAACCATTTCTTCTCCCTTTCTTCTTTCCTGACTTTCCTTCCCCTGCTCCTGCCCCTTCTCTGTCTATCAGAATATAACCCCTACGAGAACATGAACTCTGTGCTGTTCAGTTAAGGATCACCTGCCGCAGCCCACTTTAGGCACTCAAATATTTGTTGAAAGAATTAATGAATGTGGATGAAACCTGGCAGAAGTCCTGTGTTTAGCTAAATGATTAAAGATCTAAATCCCACAGCACACAGTCCTGGCTCCGCAGAACACTAACCAATAAATGGGAGCTCTAATGACCACAAACTTCAGAAGGTCCTAATCAACACCGACCATTTACAACGGCCCCCACCCCCAAAGTTCCATGTCGGAGACAAGTTTCTGCCTGGAGAGAGTTTTTATTACATGCTCGTAAAGCCCTGAATCATGTGGTTTACAGGGCAAGTGCTAATGCAGTCATAATTATATTGGTGTGAACACATTGTCATAGAAATGTAGCAAACATAGACACAAGCATTTAAGAGAAACCAGCTGCTCCCAACACAAGATCAACCATCACATAGAAACTAGTCAGCAGGCACATGGCTAAGGAACTTGAACTGAGTGACTGAAGGTGACACACCCTGTAAATCACGGAGTAAAATGACAGTTTGCGCCAACAATTCAGAGGAACCAGCTCCCTACCCAGAGAGCTATGCACTTGGAGGAAATTTGTCAGTCATGGATACCAACTTTCCCCAAACGGTGACTGCCATTCATTTTTTTAATTAACACAAACACCAACTAAATGTAAACTTTAGTCTGTGGGCGATTTCTTTCTTTTCCCTTTGGAAGCAGATCAAGAAACAAGAAGGGACATGACTTCATTATAAATTCAGCGCTTACCTATGTTCCCCCCTCCCCTTTTAATCTTTGAAACAACAGTTGATCCATTAAGAGACTTGAAGGTGAAAAACGTCAAGCCTTTGACCTTTGCTTAATTCACACGCATACTGAGCCAAGGAAAACATACCCACCCACCCACTCCATCTGCCCACAATTAGAACTTTCCATGGACTCAGTGATGATTCTAGGGCAAGGTTTCTCAGCCTAGGCACCACAGATATTTTGGATCAGATAATTCCGTTGGGGGCTGGGGATGAGGTCCTTGGGGGTGGGGGTGCGGTGGGGGGAATGTCCTGTGCGTTGTATGATATTTAGCAGCCTCCCTGGCTTTCTACCCACTAGATGCCAGTAGCACCTAGCCCTCAGGCATCCAGCGATGCCTCTGGACATGCCATATGTTTCCTGGAGGGCAAAACAACTCCAGGTGGAAAACCACTGTTCAAGATACTGTACATAAAAAACTAGAAGAAAAAGATCAGCAAATACTCTAAAATTCTCTTCTTCCGCATATGCCGACACATTTTTATCTCTTGGACATTTTAAATTTATCACTCCAGCATGTTGCCCCTGGGTCATTTGTCGCTGCGTTTGAGTCATAAATGCTGGTTACCCTGCATCTTTACTGAAATACCGTAAGGCCAAGACTGCTCTTGGAGGAAGACTCCCTGAAATTCAAAGTGGAATTTTCTGCCTACATTGAGAATTGTATGCCAAGATTACACTTTTTTAAAACAACCAAGACCTGTAAATGCCTCAAAGACCTGGCGATATTTGCAGTCGGTGGAAGGATCTCAAAACTGGTTTCAAATGAGACATTTAAAGATCATAATATTTACATGAGGCACTCTTTAAAGGGAAAGAAAGAGCTGGTTTTAGTTTGAAACCAAGGAAGAAACAAGTCATTTGTCTCTGCCTTTTGCTTAAGTAACTAACCTCTCTTAATGACAAAGTATTTAGATTAACAACAGAAGGAGAAGGACTAGCTCCAGTATTGGCCTTACAAGATTTTACATTCTGCAAAGGCCATTAATCAGCAAACAATCTCAAAAGACAACTTAAAGAAAATGTGTTCCAACTGCCTCATTCCCTTGTCTTGGTTATAATCCAAGAGTAAATCCTCGAAGTCTAAATCTTACTACCCATAAAACTTCTTATCTGACTTTCCTTCGTAAAGGGCATCAACCAGATCACTGCACACTGCTTTTCCCATGGAGAATGAGCCTGTAAGTTTGTTCACCAAGAGGCACTAGGTGGGAAGGAAGAATAAGCAAGAAATCTATCATAAATTTCCATCAGCCTTCCTGCAGAAAGCTGACACATATTTACACAAAACTTTTCTCCAGGGGTTTCATAAACTTCATTATTTGTCCAGGAATAATTTGTCCTAATTGAAAAAAGTACATTTTAAAAGCTGTTGAGGAGTTCCCACTGTGGCACAGTGGGCTAAGGATCTGGCACTGCCTCAGCTGAGGTATAGGTTTCAGCTACTGCTTGGATTCAGTCTCTGGCCCGGGAACCTCCATATGCTGCGGGCGGGGCCAAAAATAAATAAATGAATAAAAAATAAAAGCTGCTGACAATTTCACATGGGTTATTTCACATTACACAGGAAGCTGACCAACATAATACTTCTGTGACATAGTCGCATTATCAAGAGGTTTTGTTTCATGATTTTCTTTCTATTAAATTTAATTTTATTGGAGTATAGTTGACTTACAATGTTGTATTAGTTTCGGGTGTGCAGCAAAGTGAATTAGTCATATATACAAATATATCCATTCTTTCCCCATGTAGGTTATTATAAACTATTGAGTAGATTTTCCTGTGCCATACAGTAGGTTCTCATTAATCATCTATTTTATATAGCAGTGTGCACATGCTATTCCCACCCTCCCAGTTTCTTTCCCTCCACCTGATGGTTTCACCTATGGTAATCATAAAATTGGTTTTGAAATCTGTGAGTTTGTTTCTGTTTTATAAGTTCTTTTGTATCATTTTAAATTAGATTCCACATACTAGAGATAGCATATGATATTTGTCTTTCTATCAGGCTTACCTCACTCAGTGTGATAATCTCTAGGTGCATCCACGTTTCTGCAAATGGCATTATTCCATTCTTTTATATGGCTGAGTAATATTCCATTGTATATAAGTACCACATCTTTTTTTTTTTTTTGTCTTTTTGTCTTTTTAGGGCTGCACCTGCGGCATATGGAAGTTCCCAGGCTAGAGGTCCAATTAGAGCTGTAGCTGCCAGCCTACACCACAGCCACAGCAACGCAGGATCCAAGCTGCATCTGCGAACTGTACCACAGCTCATGACAACGTGGGATCCTTAACCCACTGAGCGAGGCCAGGAATCGAACCCATAGCTTTGCTCAGTGGGTTAAGGATCTGGTGTTGCCATGAGCTGTGGTGCAGGTTGCAGATGTGGCTTGGATCCCATGTTGCTATGGCTGTGGTGTAGGTAGGCACCTGAAGTTCTGATTTGACCCCTAGCCTGGGAACTTCCATATGTCACAGATGTGGTCCTAAAAAAGAAAAAAAATAAAACAAATATTCCCACCAACAATGTAGGAGGGTTCCCTTTTTTCCACACCCTCTCTAGCATTTATTATTTGTAGGCTTTTTGAAGATGGCCATTCTGACTGGTATGAGGAGATGATACCTCATTGTAGTTTTGATTTGCATTTATTTAGTAATTAGTGTTGCTGAGCATCTTTTCATGTATTTTTTGGCCATTTGTCTGTCTTCTTTGGAGAAATGTCTATTTAAGTCTTCTGCTCACTTTTTGATTTTTTTTTTTTTTGCTTTTTTCATGATTTTCTTGTATGCTATTTTATGGTTTTTGATTTAGCATCAGATGCATATTTGGCATGAATGGTATAATTTCTTCAAAAGGATGTTTACAGAGAGATGAAAAGTAGATTAGTATTATTTTTTAAACTTTTTTTTCCTGATGGGATAATGACTTGCATTGTGCAAGCCCCACATTTTTACTGGGGCTGAAGAGAAAAATATTTGACATGGTCCATCTCAATCTAACTTGTGGTTTTGCTTTAAGCCCTCTATGAGTAGCTTGCATCTTGTGATCTATTTAATACCTTGTCTTATAACAAAACCAAGCTAGACCACATTCTGGGTGATCAACTGGAAAGAATGTGGTTCATCAGAAGGGGTGGGCAGGTACCCAGAATTGTTCTCCAAGAATAGTGTGGCTCCCCACAAATGTGGAGGGTGGAGAGTGTGGAAGGTCTGGGCCCCTAGTCTAACTCTTGATTAGGGACCTTTTGAGTTTTAGTAATGACAACTGAAACACCCTTCCTTTCCAAATGTCTCCCATCAACTAATTCAACAGCTGCTTCGGGGTCATACCAGCATCACAGATTCAGTTTGAGAGCAGTCGAAATGCTTCCAAGTCACATTCACACAATTTCTAAAATAACTGATCATGAATAATGAGAATGTTGTAGTTATAAATCAAGGATATTAATGATTTGAATACTACTTGGATAAAATGTGCTGTTGTTTTCTTTCTCGCCCCCCTGATCCATGAAGACACATCTATCAATAGATTCTCCTTGCAAAAATGTGGTTGCTAATTTTAAGGTGACCTAACATAAATTCATCCAAGTCAACTACTACACAGTGCATGCCTTACAGGCTAGATATTCACAGGATTCTATTCAATTTTCAGGTGTAAACTCCTATTTTTTTTTTTTTTTTGTCTTTTTGCTATTTCTTTGGGCCGCGCCCATGGCATATGGAGGTTCCCAGGCTAGGGGTCGAATTGGAGCTGTAGCCACTGGCCTACACCAGAGCCACAGCAATGCGGGATCCGAGCCGCATCTGCAACCTACACCACAGCTCACGGCAACGCCGGATCGTTAACCCACTGAGCAAGGGCAGGGACCGAACCCGCAACCTCATGGTTCCTAGTCGGATTCGCTAACCACTGCGCCACGACGGGAACTCCCTAAACTCCTATTTAAAAGCTTAGCAGTTTAAGAATCTGGTGTTGTCACTGCTGTGGCTTTGGTTACTGCAGTGGTGCATGTTCAATTCCTGGCCTGGGAACTTCCAAATGCTGCGAGAATGGCAAAAAAAAAAAAAAAGTATGAGGATAATTGGAGTTACATTTAGAGTGGGGCCTGGTAAATCAGGGCAGAGCACTCTCTTCAGCTTGTCTGACCACTCACAGGGAAATTCATGGGGGTTTTAGGATCCATTTGTGGTCTTTGGTGCTGTTATCAGCTCCCTTTATGAAAAGAGCCAAAGCAACCATCACCACGAGAGTAGAAATCCTGCAAGCAGTGTGACTATTGTATTATTTTCTTCAATCCTTTGCTCATTGCTAAGTGCAATTTCTCCCATGTTCCTGAGAGGCTAAGTCATTTGCCAGGGTCATGTAGCCAGCAAGGAGCTGAGGCAGGCCTTGAAGCCAGCGCCACCCAAGCACATAGTCACTGCAGTGGGAAGAGCAAGGTCATCGCCCTGAGGTGGAGAGCTGTGAGCTCCCTTGCCAGGCCATGGGGGAATGAAGCCACTGATAAGCCGATGCCAAGCCAGACAAAAGTTTGATAGGATACTAAAGCATCAAGGGCACCACCAGTCAATATTAGTACTTGTTACTAAGTATCTTTCCGGCATGTTACTCCTTCCCTGAGACAGACCAATATGCAAAAACCCATGCTTTATGCACTGCTACTCAAAAACCTCACCAGTGCAGTGCAGTCAATCTCTTTTCTAGCTTTTTCAATCAGTTGCTCTTTATTCTGCCAGCTCTTTAAATGGACAGAGAGCAGGCACTGAGAAGCAGGCTGGCCTTTAGAGGCACCTTCGAGTACAGCAACACAGCTGAACAGTGGAGTGGTGTGTTTGGGTTTTTTGTTGTTTGGGTTTTTTTGGGGGGAGGGTGGGGTGGAGTGGGTTTGGCCATGCCTGCTGCATGCGGAAGTTCCCAGGCCAGGTATCGACCTCAAGCCACAGCAGTGACAATACCAGATCCTTAACCTCTAGGCCACCAGGGAACTCCTAGGCATGGTGTGTTCTGAAATGAGTTGTTTTATAGTTATCAGTGCCTGGGTCCAGAGAGCATGGCAGGTGCTGCATTTGCAGTGGGCTTTGCTGATGGGACCTTGGCAGCTGTGGCTGCGACCGATGGAATTCATTCCATACATTCTCGAGTTAGAGCAGTTACTCTCTACAGCTCCTCTCCCCACAATGTGCCCCCAACAGGGTCCCTCTCTTTGCTCCATTCCCCACTAGGTTCACAGCTTTGCTTTGTCACCCTATATTAAAACATCCTGACTAGCCTGTCTTGTCCACAGGACTGGGAGGCCCACAAAAGTAGATAAATTGCTCATTGTTTTAGATCGCCATAGGGTCTAATATCTGTGCCTGGGACCCGATGATTGTCCCCCAGAACCCACTCCCCTCTCCTATTTTGGCTGATATCTTCTGAAAATTTTCATCTGAATTCTTTAAATTTCACTGATTCAAGCTTTACAACAGCAGAGTACCACTTTGATTCCTCACTGCACATTGCTTCTATTATGGATTTATTTTCCCCTAGATTTCTAGGTCAAGTCAGAAAGTTGAAGATAACATACAGCAGACCCTGGAGTCGCTGGCCTGCTATGTGGTGAGCAGCAGCTTTAATAGCTCTGAGTTTACCAGGGCCCTCATTCATACTTCAAAGGAGAGAGTTGAGTGGGGAGAAGATAGGGAAGAAAGAAAAATAAGTAAAGGGAAGAAAGGAAAAAGAAGCAGGAAAGTCAGTTTGTATGGTCACTATAGGAACTTTAGAGACTGTTTGTTTGTTTGTTTTAACTGCCTGGCATTTAACAGTCATTTATTAGTTGGCGGTGTTCCTGAGTCTAACAGAATACTCCAGGGCCAAACAGAAGACACGCCATATACTAGAGTAAGAGAAGATATGTCTTGGCTTGATTTTTTTTTGTCACCCTGATGATAAATGTGGGTGAATTTTCTTCATGTTGTTGAAGCTCACTGGAATTTTTATTTATAAATGAATTCATATACCAATTCATATTACATTTAGTTCTTGCTGTTGCTATGATCAACCTTCTAAAATGTCTAACAGGAGTTCCTCCTGTGGCACAATGGGTTAATTATCTGACTGCAGCAGCTCAAGTTGCTATGGAGGTATGGGTTCAATCCCTGACCCAGTGCAGTGGGTTAAAGGATCCAGTGTTGCTATGGCTGTGGTGTAGGTTGCAGCTGCAGCTCGGATTCAATCCCTGGCCTGGGAACTTTTGCATGCCATGGGTGTGGCCATTAAAAAAAAATGTCTAACATTAGCAAGTAGCACTGAGATGAGGTCATCAGATAAATATTCATATCAGGGACAACTCCTCTTCAAAACTCCTCTCACCTGCCAGGCCACCGTTACTAATATTATTGTGATGTGGCCACTTCTACCTTGGTTTTTGCAGATAGCTCTTCAACACAAATTTTTCTCCCTCTACTCCAAGCAAATGTCAATGAAGAATAATGGACAAGTAGACTTAACTTCTAATCACATGTGGGCACTCAAAAAACTGTTTTAAAGAGAAATGT
Organism: Sus scrofa; assembly: GCF_054392235.1. Lineage (NCBI taxonomy): Eukaryota > Metazoa > Chordata > Mammalia > Artiodactyla > Suidae > Sus > Sus scrofa. Next base: position 11,218,395 of record NC_139401.1, read on the forward strand.
ATTGAATTTGGGCAAAATGACCAATCACTGACCACCATGCAGTATGCAATGAAGAACAACGATACAGTAGACTTTGTAGGGAACTTAGACTTCTAATCATACATGTAGGCCATAGCATGAAGGTAGCAAAGAAAATCTTATAACAGTATCAGGTCAGAATCAAACCCCTGAGGATGTTTTATAAAAATACCATGATTGGAGACCATCACAATAAAAAAGCACTCATTACTGAATTAATCAATATATGGTATGGGTGCGACATAACAAAAATCATGACAATTCAATGGGCTTCCAGAATTTCCAGGAAGTTTAGGGTAGGGTAGGGTTGAGATAACAAACAGACTGATTAAAGTCTCATTTAGAACCAGGAGGGAGGTTAAGAGATAGTAACATTCAGTGAACATTTAAACTCACCACATGGGAGACCAGCAGGCACTCTTCCTACATTCTTGCAGCTGTTAGGCAAAGCTAGTAGGGTTTTTTGTTTGTTTTTGTTTTTTTGGCTCCACACATAGCATGCAGAAGGTCCCAGGCCAGGAACTGAACCCATGTCACAACAGTGACCTGAGCCACAGCAGTGACAATGCGGGATCCTTAACCCATTCGGCCACCAGGAACTCTGCAAAGCCAGTGTTTTTATCTCTGTATTCTCAAAGAAGAAATTGAGACCTAAAAAAAGCAAGAAACTCTACTGAAATTTAGACTTATTGGAAAGACCCGAGCTAGAATCTAAACTTTTTTCTAGAGCTTCAAGTCTTTTTGATCAGATGCAATAAATACCTAATTATACTGTCTTTCAAACCCCCAAAAAGCCTATGGTAGGCACTTGCAAGATGGTCGCCAATGGTCCCTGCCTCCTGCTTCCATGACTTGGTATTTATCTTCTCTCAAGTAACTTGCCTCTAACTAATAGAACAGGGCAACACTGAGGGAAGCCACTTCCATGATTGGTCAAAAAAAAAAAAAAAAAAAAAAGACTGTAATCTCCATCTTGTTAGCACACTTTCTCTCTAGCTGGTTTTGATGAAGCAAGCTGACATGCTAGAGAGGCCCACATGGCAAGGAAGTGAGGGTGCCTCTGGCCAACAGCCATAAAGGAAAGCCCACAAACCAATGGCCCTCAAGGAACTGAATCCTGCCAACAACCACACGAGTGAGCTTGGAAACATATTCTTCCCCATTCGAGCCTTCAGTCGAGACTTCACCTTCATTGGACACTCTGATCACAGCCTTGTGAGACCCACAACAGAGGACCCAGCTAAACTATGCCTGGATTCTTGACCAGCAAAACCTGTGAAGTAATAAATATGTACTGTTTTTTACATCTCTAAGTTCTGGGATAATTTGTGAGGTAGCAATAAATCTCTAATACAAGGGCCTCATGGAAAGGCCAAATAAAACCTATTGGCTGACATATGTAGCCACAAGTTTGAGACCCATGGAAGACAATGGTGCTAGTTTTTATAGTGACAGCTGAACCCTCCACTAGATCATACTACGACAATAGGCTAAAAACAATACAATGAACACATTGCCTCCTGGGCCTAATACCTTTGCTTAAGTCCTGTGTTAAAAGTGTAAAACAGAAAGAGTGCAACCACAAGGCAGAAAAACAGTCGACTAATCGCTACATATAATGAATTAATATAAATGAACAAAGAACAAGTACATACTGAATGACAGGAATTTTAGAAATCACTTGACTTAACTAGGCTGGAGTTAAAATCCCAACCTAAATTGAGATTTAAAATCAGGATGACTGAGTCAACACCTAAGGAATCATGCTAGTATCCTAGCTGGTTAGGCTAGTTCTGTTTGGCTTAGCTTCATCATCAGGGAGCAGTCCTTTGGATGAGAAAGTTTTCATATTTTTCAGAGCTTTTATTTTTAAATAAATGAATACTCAAGACTCACATTCAAAAAGTTCCTGGTCTGATTACATTTAGTAATATGATAAATTATGCAATTTCCTTTGGTTTTAAAAATTAGCTCATTTAGAATTTTAAAAATTCCTCCTATTTATTTGATTTTGTTTTCTTTTCATTAATAGATTAACCTTTACGTTCAATATCAGTTCCTTTGTATAACCATTAGAAATGACAATTTGTTTGATAATTTCCATAGTAATGAGAAACCAGAGCTCTAATCTTTATTATAAGAATGCATAAATTTATATCTTTCCATTCCGAGGTTAACACTTATTCATTATACTAAATTATGCCCCATCAGCATTATTCCTTAGTACATAGAACACAGCCTGAGTTTGAATTTTTTTCATTTCAGTTTCTAACCAAGTAGCCTTAAACTCCTCTCAGTTTTATAATCTATAAATGAGGATGAATATAAAGTCCTTGAGATGGAGATTTCCATATATATTAAATGACCTAACCTAAGCAAAATGTTTATATTATGCTTGGCACACAATAAGCAGCTGTTACTGTATTTTAAAGATTTTCTCCTTGTCTTTGGTTTTCTACGATTTGAATATGATATGCCTAAGTACAGACTTATTGGTATTTATCCTTCTTTGTTTTGCACAAACTGCCTGGATTTATGGTTCAATTTCTGTTATTAATTGTGGAAAATTCTCAGTCATTGTTACTTCAATTATTTTTCTTTCTTTCTTTTTCTGATATTCCCATTATATGAATGTTACAACTTTTGCAATTGTCTTACAGTCCTTGGATACTATATTCCTTTTTTTCCCCATTCTTTTTTTCTCTTTGCATTTCAGTTTTGGGAGGTGTCTATTGGTATATCCTTCAGCTCACGGATTCCTTCCTAGGCCCTGTACAGTTTACTAATGAGCCCATCAAAGGCATTCTTCAATTCTGTTACAGTATTTTTGATTTCTAGTATTTCCCTTTGATTTTTGCTTAGAGCTTCCATTTCTCTGCTTATGAAATCCATCTGTTCTTGCACATTGTCATTTTTTTCCATTGGATCCATTAGTATATTAATCACAGCTATTTGAAATACCTGGTCTGATAATTCCAAAGTCTCTACCATGGTTGAGTCTGGTTCTGATACTTGCTTTGTTTCCTCAGATTGTGGTTTTTCTGCCTTTTAGAATGCCTTGTAATTTTTTTGTTGAAAGTTGGACATGTGTTGAGTAAGAGGAACTGAGATAGGCTTTATGTTGATCTTCCTAGGGGTTAGGCTGTGTTTGTTGTAGCTGTACATGTCAGAGGCTTCAATTTCCTTAAGTATCCTTGTTGTTTCCCCTCCTGTGGTCTTTGTGTTTCACAAAAAAACTCCTTCTTAAATAGAATCTGAGCATCACAGTTATTTCTCTTGTAACCTACTGTCATTAGACAGGAGCCCTATTAATGTGGTGATAGAGTGTGGCAGGAGAGGAAACATTCTATAATCCTATGATTAGCTCTTAATTTTTTAGCGTGCTTGTGCCCATGGGATGTGACCCTCACAAGTGCTTCTTATTCTAAGCAAGATAAGAAGTCTAAAGAGGACTGAATTAATTTCCCTTCTCTCAAGCCAGAAAAAGCTCTGGTAAATTATTTTCCCTCACTGGTGAGGCTTTTGTTGTCAAGAATGTTCTGGGTAGTTACTTTTCCCCCTCACCCTTCCCAAACATGAGAGGATTTTTCTCTGATTTTCACCATGAGAATCTGGGAATCCTACAGGTGAAACAAACAAAAGTGTGGGCCCCTACTTAGCTCCCTCCAGTAGTCTTTAACTCTCCAGCTAGTCAGTACTCAGCCACCAACAATATAATGAAGTGTTACTACCAGCTACTGGGTCCAGTAGCTTCCACTTTGGGTAAATTGACCCGATATTCCCTGTATTTTCCTGTCTCTCCAGTTTTGAGGATGGTTCTTTGTCCTGTGAGTTCATTCTCTGATGGAGCTAAGCCACTGATTTTCAGTTTGTTCAGCCTTTTTCTTGTTAAGAGGGTAGAAGTGATGGTTTCCAAGCTCTTTACATGCTGGAGTGGAAACCAAATGTTTTTGCTGTTAAGATATTTTATTTTATTTTATTTATTTATTTTTTTAATTAGAAAATTTTATTTATTTTTTTTTTAAATTTTATTTTCCCACTGTACAGCAAGGGGGTCAGGTTATCCTTACATGTATACATTACAATTACAGTTTTTCCCCCACCATTTCTTCTGTTGCAACATGAGTATCTAGACATAGTTCTCAATGCTATTCAGCGGGATCTCCTTGTAAATCTATTCTAGGTTGTGACTGATAAGCCCAAGCTCCCGATCCCTCCCACTCCCTCCCCCTCCCATCAGGCAACCACAAGTCTCTTCTCCAAGTCCATGATTTTCTTTTCTGAGGAGATGTTCATTTGTGCTGGATATTAGATTCCAGTTATAAGTGATATCATATGGTATTTGTCTTTGTCTTTCTGGCTCATTTCATTCAGTATGAGATTCTCTAGTTCCATCCATGTTGCTGCAAATGGCATGATGTCATCCTTTTTTATGGCTGAGTAGTATTCCATCGTGTATATATACCACATCTTCCAAATCCAATCCTCTGTCGATGGACATTTGGATTGTTTCCATGTCCTGGCTATTGTGAATAGTGCTGCAATGAACATGCGGGTGCATGTGTCTCTTTTAAGTAGAGCTTTGTCCGGATAGATGCCCAAGAGTGGGATTGCAGGGTCATATGGAAGGTCTATGTATAGATTTCTAAGGTATCTCCAAACTGTTCTCCATAGTGGCTGTACCAGTTTACATTCCCACCAACAGTGCAGGAGGGTTCCCTTTTCTCCACAGCCCCTCCAGCACTTGTTATTTGTGAATTTATTAATGATGGCCATTCTGACTGGTGTGAGGTGGTATCTCATGGTAGTTTTGATTTGCATTTCTCTTATAATCAGCGATGTGGAGCATTTTTTCATGTGTTTGTTGGCCATCTGTATATCTTCTTTGGAGAAATGTCTATTCAGGTCTTTTGCCCATTTTTCCATTGATTGATTGGTTTTTTTGCTGTTGAGTTGTATAAGTTGCTTATATATTCTAGAGATTAAGCCCTTGTCAGTTGCATCATTTGAAACTATTTTCTCCCATTCTGTAAGTTGTCTTTTTGTTTTCTTTTGGGTTTCCTTTGCTGTGCAAAAGCTTTTCAGTTTGATGAGGTCCCATGGGTTTATTTTTGCTCTAATTTCTATTGCTTTGGGAGACTGACCTGAGAAAATATTCATGATGTTGATGTCAGAGAGTGTTTTGCCTATGTTTTCTTCTAGGAGTTTGATGGTGTCCTGTCGTATATTTAAGTCTTTCAGCCATTTGGAGTTTATTTTTGTGCATGGTGTGAGGGTGTGTTCTAGTTTCATTGCTTTGCATGCAGCTGTCCAGGTTTCCCAGCAATGCTTGCTGAATAGACTTTCCTTTTCCCATTTTATGTTCTTGCCTCCCTTGTCAAAGATTAATTGACCATAGGTGTCAGGGTTAATTTCCGGATTCTCTATTCTGTTCCATTGGTCTGTCTGTCTGTTTTGATACCAGTACCACACATTTATGAACAAGTTACACTCTTCTCAACTAGAAAAATCTATAAAGATCTAGAAATCCAATTGTCCAAATGTGTCTCTATCAAAGCATTCAAGTTCCTCACATTATCAACCATATCTTATTGTATGAAACAAATCAGAAATAGACAAACAATTGCTCCTTTTTGGTAAGTACAAATGTTACTGCAGTTCATTTTGAAAATATTCTTTTAAGTAATCTTAACTGGCAATTAATAATCTGAAATAGGAAAAAAGGCCTCTCAAATGAAAGGGGGAGGGATGGGGAGGGAATTATTTTTTACTTAGAACTGAAAGAAAAGTATTTAGTTAGAATACTTATTTTTATTTTTTATTAGAGTATAGTTACTACATGCACCCATTTGTTCATTGCAGCACTATTCACAATAGCCAAGACATGGAAACAACCTAAATTTCTACTGACAGATGAATGGATTAAGAAGATGTGGTACATATATACAAATGGAATACTTCTCAGCCATAATAAAGAAAGAAATAATGCCATTTGCAGCAATATGCATGCAACTAGAGATTCTCACACTAAGTGAAGAATACTCATTAAAAAATCAATTTTGGGAACTTTTAATGAAGGAAAGTGACAAATGATGTATTAGTTTTCCATTCCTGCATAACAAATGACAGGAAATTTAGTGAATTAAAACAACACTTTTTATTATCTCACATTTCTAGAGGTTTGGAATCTGGACAGGCTCTACTGGGTTCTAAGTTCAGGGTACCACGAGGCTGAAATTAAAGTGTTTGCCAGCTAGGACACTTATCTGAAGGCTCTGGGAAAGAATTCACTTCTAAGATCATTCAGATCATTGGCCGAATTTAGTTCCTTGTGTTTGTAGGACTGAGGTACCCATTTCCTTGCCAGCTGTCACTGAAAGGTTGCTCAGCTCCTATAGGCTACTCTTCCATCATTGCACATGGTTCCTTCCATCTTCAAAGCCAGAAATGGTGCATCAAATCTTTCTCATGCTTCGATTCTGTCTTCCTCTTCTGCCACCACCCCGAAAATGTTCTCTGCGTTTAAGGGTTCAGGGGACCAGATAACACCCGCCAGATAACTTCCCTATATTAACAGGGAATAACATAATGCAGTCATGGGAGTAATATCTCATAACATCACAGGTTTCAGGGATTAGAGTAGGATGGCTTTGGTGGGGGCATCCTAAAAATTCTGCCTACCACAAATGGGTATACAGAGGACTCTTAGGATGGGAAAAGTCAGAAATATTTAGCACTTGGTAATTTTTCTAAGAACTAGGCCAATGCAGTCTGAAGAAGAGAAGAATTGGGTAACAAGTTCTACATTTTTCAAAGGCCAGGAGTAGAAGAGAAGGTATATATATCCTCACTCCACAAACAAGATTAGATATCTATTATATGCTAAAGTATGCATGAGATATTGAAAAAGTGAAGGTGAATAGGATCCACCCCTGCTCTCACGGAGCTCACAACCTGGTGTCCAGAGAGAAGCTGACATAAAAGCTCTTAAGGTGCTCCTGTCTCATGGACTTCTCTAGAATGACCCTATGTTGCTCCTCTCTATGATGAAATTATATATGATAACCATCTACACTCCTTCCTATGATGTCCATCTCTGTGATGATCTTCCATGACAACCCTTTTTACAATGCCCTTATCTGTGATGGATCTCTCTATGATGAAGTCAATCTACAAATCCCTTACCTATAATGCCCCTCCTATGGTATACCTCTTCATTATGCCTATCTCTATGAATCCATCATCTAAGGATGCCTGTTTTTTTAGAAGCCTCTCCCAGAGAAGTAATTCTTTTTAAATTATTTTTTTTAATTTTGCTAAAATATCCATAACATAAAATTTACTATTTAAACCATCTTTTTTGGCTGCACCTACAGCATATGGAAGTTCCCCTGCCAGGGAATGAAACCGAACTGCAGCTGCAGCCTCCACCACAGCTGTGGCAATATCAGGTCTTTAACTCACTGTGCCACAGCAGGAGATCCTAAACCCTTTTTACGTGTACAATTCAATGGCATTAAGTACATTCACAGCATTGCATTATCATCACCACTAATGATTTCCATTCTCCCAAACTGAAACTCTGTACACATCAAATAATTATTCCTCACTCCCTTCTCCCCCCAGTCCCTAGTAACCTCTAATCTTCTTTATTTTTACATTTTATTATGCTTCTCTTTGATTTTCCTCCCCTAGCTTTACCAAGATATACTTGACAAAAAATTGTATATATTTAAAGTGTACAATGTGATGATTTGACATATTGTATACATTATGAACTGTTTACTACAATTAATACCTCCATTACCTCACATAGTGATTTTTGTGCATGTATCTATGTGTGCATTGTGATAATGCTTAAGATCTACTCAGCAAATTTCAAGTATACAATATCATATTGTCAATTATAGTCACCATGCTGCACTTTAGACCCTCAGAACTTATTCACCTTATAACTGAAAGTTTGTACCCTTTTACCAATATCTCCCCACTCCCCGCCCCGCTCCCTGTCCCTGGCAACAATCATTCTACTCTGTTTCTATGATTTTGACCTTTTTAAAGTTTCCACATACAAGTATTACCATGCAGTATTTGCCTTTCTCTGTCTGGCTTATTTCACTTACAATAATGTCCTCCAGATTCATCCATGTTGTTGCAACTAGCAGGATTTCCTTCTTTTTATGGTTGAATAGTATTACATTGTGTTATATATATATATGTGTATATATATATATGTATATATATATACATATATATATATAGTTAAAACATATATATAAATAATATATATATAAAACATCTTTATCTATTTACCTGTAGCTGGACACAAGTTGTTTCTGTGTCTTGATTGTTATGAATAATGTGGCAATGAACATGGGAATGCAGATATCTCTAAGATGCTGGTTTTATTTCCTTTGGCTGTGTATTCAGAAATAGAATTGTTGGATCATATAATTCTACTTTTAATTTTTGAGGAATCTTCATATTGTTTTTCATAATGTCTGTACCAATTTACATCCCCATGAACATTGTACAGAGATTCCTCTTTCTCCATATCCTCACCAACATTTGTTATCTCCTGTCTTTTTGATAATAGCCATCCTAACAGGTGTGAGATAATATCTCATTGTGGTTTTGATTTGTACTTCCTTGATAGTTAGTAATCTTGAGCACCTTTTCATATACACATTGGCCATTTGTATGTCTTCTTTGGAAAAATGTCTATTCAGGCACTTTGACCATTTTTAATTATATGATTTTTTTATTTTGCTATTGAGTTGTATGACTTCCTTATGTATTTTAGATATCAACTTTTTATCAGCTATACGGTATGCAAATATTTTCTCCCATTCGGTAGACTGCCTTTTTGTTTTGTTGATTTTTCCTTTGCTGTGCAGAAACTTTTTAGTTTGATGTAGTTCCACTTATTTTTGCTTTTGTTGCCTGTGATTTTGGTATCATATCCAAAACCATTACCAACATCAACATCAAGAAGATTTTTCCCTATGTTTTCTTCTAGAAGTTCTATGGTTTCAGGTCTTATATTTAAGTCTTTAATCTATTTAGAGTTAATTTTTGTGAGTAGTGTAAGATAAGGCTACAGCTTCATTCTTTTGCATGTGAATACTGAGCTTTCCCAACATCATTAATTGAAGAGACTATCCTTTCCCCATTGTATGTTCTTGGTGCCCTTGTCAAAGATTAGTTGATCATATATGTGTTGGTTTATCTCTGGGCTCTCAATTCTGTTCCATTAGTCTATGTGTCTATTTTCAATGCCAGTATGATTTTTTTTTGATTGGTATAGCTTTGTATTTGTATTTTGAAACCAGGAAGTGTGATGTCTTCAGCTTTGTCCTTTCTCAGGATTGCTTTGGTTCTGGATTCTTCTGCAGTTCCACAAAAGCTTTAGGACTTTTTTTTTTCTATTTTTGTAAAAAATGCCATTGAAATATTATAGGAACTGCATTGAATCTGTAGACCACTGTAGGTAGTAGGGACATTTTGACAGTATCAATTCTTCCAATCGAAAAGCATGGGCTATCTTTCCATTCAATTTCTTTAATCAATAGTTTTTAGTGTACAGATCTTTCACCTCCTTGGTTAAATTTATTCTTAAGTAGTTTATTGTTTTTGATGTTGTTGTAAATGGGATTGTTTTCTTAATTTCTCTTTCAGATAGCTCATCATTAGTGTATAGAATCACAACTGAGGAGTTCCCGTTGTGGCTCAGTGGTTAATGAATCCAACTAGGAACCATGAGGTTGCAGGTTCGATCCCAGGCCTTACTCAGTGGGTTAAGGATCCGGCGTTGCCGTGAGCTGTGGTGTAGGTCACAGACCCGGCTCGGATCCTATGTTGCTTTGGCTCTGGTGCAGGCCGGCGGCTACAGCTCCGATTGGACCCCTAGCCTGGGAACCTCCATATGCCACAGGAGCAGCCCAAGAAATGGAAGAAAAAAAAAAGAATCACAACTGAATTTGGTGTAGATTTTGTATCCTACAACTTTAGTGAATTTATTAGTCAGCACCCTTATCAGGGGAATAAACTGCCCTTAGGGGATGATGTCCTTTTCCTGGAGGCATTTGAGTAAAGGCAAGACAGCCAGCAGTCATGGATGCTATAGAGGAGATTTCTGAGGTCATTTAGGACTAGGTTATGAAAACAAAGTCCATGGCTTTCAGCTGTTATTTCAGCATCTGAGATATATTTTCACTGATTCATCCAGACATCCTCCATATTGGTTCATTCCTAGGGCCAGTGGCACAGCCCACGAAAAAAGTGAAAGGGCACAGTTTGGTGTTCTGTCTTTGATCACGTAATTTTTTTTCCTTTTTTTTAAAACCTATTTTTGCTTTTATTTAACCATCACTTTTATAGTGGTTATTCTGAGCCAGGGACTGTTCGTAAGCACTTTATACATATGAGCATGTTAAATCCAGTTAATTCTGATTTTACAGATGAAGAACTGAGACTAGAGAAGTTGAGAAACTTGTCCAAGTTAACATAGCTGGTAAGTAGAGATGCTGGGATTCAAACCCAGGCTGTCTGCTTAGAATCTATGGTCTTAAGCACTGAGTTCAAAGGTTCACAAATGCTGTTTTTTGAAAATTGACCAGGTACAAAACAAAGATGCAGTTCTTGCACTTATTAAGGAGTAAATCAAGTCCAGAGAGGGATACAGACTTCAACTGATAGTGATTTTGACATACAGAGTGCACGAAGATAAGTGGTGAAAATTATGGGTGGGAGAGTAAGCACGGGATAGATGGTAAAGAAGAGACTTGTTAGCACTATCAAAATTTGAAACCAGGGAGGATCAGACTAGGACTGACCCATGAGGAATTTTCATATGAAGAGTAGTGAAATGAAAAAAATTTGGATAATTTAATTATTTGTTCATCAAGCTAAATTTATTTAACATAAATGGTTGTTTTCTAAGATTACATCCTGCTTACATTTTTCAATGGTAAAATGCCCATTATTTGGATATTTTGTGTGTAAGAGGGTTTTTTTTTTTGTGATGTCATTAGTGGCACAATTTAAAGTCAACAACTCATTTAATCCCCTGCCATTAAGAAAACATATTGGTCCCTGCAGTTTGAAGATCTGGGAAGCATTGCGTAAGTAATATAAAACTTCACAGAGAGGTCAAGTACAATCAGGACTAAAGCGCAGTGGATTTGGCCAAGAAGTTTCTGCGACATAATGTGGGGACAGGTTTGACAGAACAAAGGAAGGGTGGGAGGCAGGTTACAGAGGGGAATAGATGATTCTCATTTATCTCTAGGCAGCTAAACTGGAGTGACCACACAGAAAAAATAGATTTTGGCTCACTACATGCATGTAGTTGAGTTCTGCTGGTTGGTAGGTTGCTGTATTTTTAAGACATATGGGGAAGAGGAGTGACACACAAAAAACTAAGCAATTCAAAACACAACACTGAAGCCAAAAGACTGGCAACTCCAAAACTATTCATTTGACTCAATCAAGAAAATTATTCATCAGCTTTTTTTTTAATCACCTCCTCTCTTTGTCATGCCAACATCCCCCTACATCAGAGACTAGGCAAACATCAGTATCCAAAAAAACTCCTCTCTGAGCATCTCTATGAGGGATCAAAATAACGACTAGAGATGCATCCTCCAGCAGTGAACTCATTACAGCCCTGCTCTGCCTGGTTCAGAGTTGGGAGGACACCTGAAGCTGGCTTTTATGTCCCTTCCAGAGTGTGCGTGGCACAGAACATAGGCCTTGCAGCCACCAGCCTGACTTGCCCCAGGAGAAGTCATATGGAAAGCACACCCAAATCCCCTTGGAATCAATGCGGAGAGTTAATCACAAGCCAGGGCGCTGTAAATTAAATGTTCACCTATGATGAACTGGCAGAGCCAGTCTCCCTGCATGCTTCCCCTCAGACTGTACGATTTCAATGAGAAGGTTGTCTTTATAACCTGAAGGCTTGGAAACATTTAAAAACCTGAATTGGCCTATTCCCGGAGACTAGTGCTGAGCCTACTGGGATAACATCAATCTGCAGGTTTCCCCCAGCACTGAAGACATATTTCATCTTATAATTGAAAAAGAGATTTGATTTATATTCCATTGTGTCAGAGCTTACACTTGGGTCTCTTAGTGGAGGGGTGTAGGCTACAGGGAGATGGTCTAGTTCTGAGAAAATACACTCCATAGACACTGGTGGAGAATTCTGCAGAAATGGAGCCAGAGTGATGTCTGGAAAAGGGTTCTGATAACTCTTTGTAGATTCTGGGGTTAGACTGAGGGACATGAGGCATGGGGAGGCCAGACAGGAAACAGAGAAAATAGTGGCCTCCCACCCTGGAACTAGCGTTTTCTGACTCCCACTGCATGCTGGGCACTTGACGTTTGAGTTCACTGAATCCTCTCAATGTCCCTGAGACTGGCCATCATTATCTTTTTTTTTTTTTTGGTTGCGCCCAAACATGCAGAAGTTCCCAGGCCAGGGATTGAACTTGTGCCACAGCAGTGACAACGCTGGATCCCTATCCCACCGAGCCACCAGGAAACTCCATCATTATCTCTATTATAAAGAAAGTCCAGAAAGATGGGCCCCAAAGCTGGCAAATGACTGAATGATGACTTGAACTGGAACCTAAGTCTGGCTCTGAGACCGCATTCTTTCCTGTGCTCCACAAGAAACCTTGTTCTCTCCCTCTAAACAGATGACAATTGTCCTGTGGGCTCGGTTTGTAAAGTTGCTGATGTTTGTGCCATAAGGACAAAGCAAAATTACTCAAGACTACGTGTTATTGACTCAGGCAACAAAACTTAGAGGACAGTTTCCTCCGGCGTTTATGTTGTGAACTGGTGGCATTCTTTTTCTCATTTTCTCAGGGAATGCCTGGAAGTCACATCTCTGGTCAGGGCTACTTTAGGAAACCTGAATGACAATGGGAAACCCTCAGTGCCTAGCAAATTCTCAGCAATTATCCCTCTCACGCAGAGGTGGACATATTTTTCCTATAAAGAGTTGGATAGTTGATGTTTTAGGCTTTATAAGTCAATCTCTGTCACAACTACTCAACTGCAATGTTGTAGCCCCAAAGCTGCCATAGACAATACATCAATGAATGAGTATGGCTGGATGCCAGTCAAACTATTTATGAATTTCAACTTTGAATTTCTTATAGTTTTCATTTGTCACAAAATGTTATTCTTCTTTTGAATTTTTTTAACTAAAAAAATGTAAAAACCATTCTTGGCTCATGGGCCATACAAAAACAGGTGGAGATCTAGACTTGGCCTGCAGGTCATAGTTTGCCAATACCCACTATAGAGGATCATACTTGATTTTTTCATGTATGTTCCATAGTTTACTTTTAGAAAGTTTACAAAAATTAGATCTGTTGATAACTAATGAGTAAAAACTACTAAGTGCAACTTGACGTTTTAAATCATAGTAACATCAATTTGGGGTTGCTAGGGTGGCTCACAAAAAAAATGAAGTTCTGTATAACTTTTTAAAAACTTTTTTTTACTTGAAATTTTAATCGAAATAAATATAGATTTACATGCATTTGTAAGAAATCACACAAAGAAACTCCTTGTGCCATTTGCCCAATCTTCTTTTATAGTAATAGTTTGTAAAACGATAGTATATTATCACAAACAGGATATTGACGTTGATATAATCTACTGATCTTATTTAGATTTCCCCATTTTTATTTGTATTGGTGCATGTATGTGAAAGAGAGAGTATTTAGCTCTATACAATTTTCTCATATGTATGGATTTGTATATCTGCCACCAGCATCAAGATACAGAATGGTTTCCTTACAACAGGATTCCATGTGTTACCCTTTTAAAACTACATTCTACTCCCTCTCTCCTCCCTTCCATCCCTAACCCACGGCAACCACTAATCTGTTCTCCACTTTCAAAATTTTGTCTTTTAAAGAATGTTACATAAATAGAATCATACAGTAGATAACCTTTGGGCATTGGCTTTCTTTTGGACTCAGAATAATTCCCTGGAGATTCTTCCAAGTTGTTGAATGTATCAGTAGTTCATTCCTTTTTACTGCTGTGTAGTGCTCCACGGTGTAGAGGTACCAGATCTTCTTTAAGCCTCTACCTGTTGAAGGACATGTGGGTTCTCTCCAGGTTCAGGCTAGCATGAATAAAGTTTCTATGAATGTTCACGTATAGGTTTTGTGTGAGTATTTCATCTCTCTGGAACAAATGTCCAAGAGTGCAATTTCTGGGCTATATGGTAATTTCGTATTATTACTTTTTAAAAATTCCCTTTGTACATGTTTCAAAATAAACATTTTAAACATTACTTCAAAAATACTGAATAACAAATGGCGCCATGGTAAAGGCCCTTTAAAACTTCCCCACCATCTTGCATTCTCATTTGACTGACCCAGGAACTCCAGGCTAGAAAACTTAACTGAGCCCAAAGTTACAGAATAGTCAGTGTGGGCTAAGCCAGAACAAGGAATCACTTTTGTCTCACCATTTAATGCTCTCTTCCTATCACACTGCACCATTGAAATTACATATGGAAATGGCCAAGTTGGGATGTCTCTCATCATGGAAGAAAGGACATGATTCTCTTGACCCTTGGGGATGTTGTAAGCTCACATCCGACCAGCATTCCTTGCCGCAGCCTCACTCACTGGGGTCTTGTGTGGCTTCTCTACTCAAAACTTAAAACTGCCTCCAGCATGGGCAAGTGATCAGGGAGAGCCAAGTGCAAACATGCAAACACTGTTTAATAATTCTCCCACGTGTATGTAGAAATCGGAAACTCTAATGCTCTGTGACCACAGCAAACAAGCACTTTTCATCAGGCATGGTTAAAAAGGTGACTCCTCTAACTGGAGAGGGTTGAATTAGTTTTGATAAGTTACAATTCCTCCAATCCAAAGCCTTACCAGCTAAGTTCTGAGGTCCTGAAGAGTCCAAAGAAGAATTTATTTCATTTCTACATTAGTTCGGACAATTGGTTTTTTTTTTTTTTTCATTCCACTGGCCATGACCACAAGAGTAGATTTCCTACATCTTTTCCTCTCTCCTCAGAATCTAGGAAACATTACAACAGGGTGTCCATATCTTAAACTAGTTCTATTCAAAACAGGGTCTTTGGACCAGCAGCATCAGCAGCACCTGCCAGCTTGTTAGGAAAGGAGACTCTCAGGCCCCACCCCAACACCAGGAAAATCAGAATTTCTGCAGGTGCAACCCAGCCATCTGCTTCTTTACCAGCTCTTTCCTGGAGATGCTGAAGCTTACTTAAAGCTTGAGCATTAGTACAACTGCTTCAAAACTATTTTAAGTAGACAGTGGAAATGGAAGACAGAGCTTGCAAATAAGTTAAAAAAAACCAGCCAACAAAACATTTTCAGTCCGTTCTGTCAATTACATAGTCTCTCTGAGGTCAAGATGGATGTAAGCATAAGCCAGAGTTGTTATTTCTGACATTCAACAGATCAGAGCTTTCTTCACACATGCTATATGTAAGTTATGTTTCTAATGAAAATGTTCAGTTTGGGCTTCTACTTAGCACCTATTTAAAATTCTTTATCAAACTGTAATTTCCTTGAGGGCAGGAAACGTGTGTCTCCATAGCCTAATAAATAAGTGCCTAATAAATGGTTGTTGAACAAATGAATGGCTTGTGTTTTATATTAGAGTGGCTTCACTCTCCACTAAACGGAGCACTTTAAGGTTGTAGAAGATGCTGGATTCTCGAAACATTCTGACACTCCTTAAGCATCCAACAGATTTCCCTAAACACACCAGGCTTGCAGAAATTGTTGAATAAACTACCACCACCACCACCAGCACCACCACCAATGAAATCACACCTGTGATATTACTGCATTGACTCCAATAATTTGACTCTGCACCTTATTTCCATGTGTACAGGAGAAAAGCTAATTTCACAGGTGCCATTTTGAATATTGTTGAAAAAAATCATGACCTACAAAATGGAAATTGAAAGTGTGTCTGGAAAGGCTTGTGAGTAAACAAAGATACCCGTGACAGAGGTCTTCCTCTCTCAGAAGGGTTCCTCATGGAACAATAAAGCCGGCGGGCCCCAGCTTCTGCATCTACAATTTTTCTAGTCAAGAAACCAAATTACAGTCTCACCAGGTGATCCAAATTCTGGCATTAAGGTAGGGACGTCTCTAACTCTTTGAAGTTGAGCTTTTATGTTGTTCTGCCTTGTTGGTTATTCTATGAGACCTATTCTGTCAGAAAGGTCTTATGACAAATAAGCACTCTTGAAGGATCAGATATCTGTGAGGGAAAACACAACATCTATACTTAAGGCTCTAAGATCACTTAGCAAAGAAGATTCATACTCTTTAATTTTCATATAGCTCATTTGAAAGACAGGAAATTCTAAGTGTTCCTCTCAGTGTTCTTTGTTATGAAACACTACAGAGGGATGCACGTTTTGTAATCTACCTTTCGTAAAACGAGCACATCATTCATCTATGCCTCAGCATCTAAGAGGATGAAAAAGTAAAATTAAGCATTTATGATAAGTAGACTTCAGCAATGAAGTACTTTGGAAATCTACAATTAATAATCTTAGGATGACTTCAACATGGTTTTCTTTCTCATCAAAAGAACATTTCCTCAAGAGTGGCAGGGAGAGGAAATGGCTACAGATATGAATTTCTTTCATTCAATACTGCTGTCATTTTTGCATATTTATAGGAATAGGATTTTGATGCGATTAGGGTTTTTGCCCACTTGAAATGTGTCTTCAGGGCATGTGCCTTTCTAAATGGACTAACATGTTTCTGATCCAACAGGAAATAATAAAGCCAGTCTGGGTAAAACATCATCTTCCAAATTTTAACTTTGTGTTTAATTTGTTCAAGTATTTCACAGACAATTTGTCACCAGGCAAAACTCTTAAAAAGCAGTTTTGAGCCAACATATGTTACAACAGTTGTTGGCGGTTACTGAATATTTTAGTAACATTAGCTCAAATTTATTGAGTAATGGTTCATATGCAAAGCTTCAGGCTGACATAGTCTTGGAAAGATTCTTTGAGGGTGTAAAGCTGTCCACTGTGAACTGAATGGACAGGGTGAGAGAAAATGAATGTCCACCTTCAACCCTGGGATGTCGATGTCTCAACATGCTATCCATCCTTTTCATTGCTTATACTAACCAAGAGATCTCAAGTTCCGCCCAAGTTCCTGGACCTCTGAAGGAAGTCTAAACAATTCTGAGTGATTTGGAAAATTCAAAAGCTTGTTAGAGGGCACCCTCTCCCTGAAAGGCAGTGTGTTTTGCATGATTTGTCCTTCAGAGTACCGGTTCCAGAGTTCATGTATTTACCAACTATCAGGCCATCGCCCTCAAGGAACACAGTGGGGATGACACTAGGTGGCATTTATTGAACACTTACTCTGGGAAGAACCCTGCACATACGTCTTCTAACTTACTCTTAACAAATGACCCTGGCAGGCAGGTGGCAAAAGACGTCAAGGTCAAGGAGTTCAGTGTTGATGGGCAGTCCAGCTGGTGAGTGGCGTGGCAGAGATTCAAATTCAGGTCTACGTGGCTCACAATTTTGTTCTCCTGACCTCAATGCCATTGTGCATTTCCCACTGGGGAGTTAATAGCTAGCGGTGGTGACTGCAGAAAACTGAGGCTCATGAAAACCTCTTTTTTAAGGCTGTATCCTTCCTTAGCTGGGATGCGAAGCAACACATAAATATTAGTTTTATTTTGGTTTATTTATAGGGGAATATTTTGCAGCATGTGCACATCTGTGTATGTGTGTGTGAAAGAGAGAGAGGGGGAGGGAGGGAAGGAGGAAGGGAAGGAGGAAAGAAATACTTAGAAATTTTGAAAAAGTTTGAAAACCATTCATCTACTCTTTTCAACTAATTAAATGAAATTGATTTGAGCTGTAATTTATCTCCCCTATCACATCCCTCTGTTTGTGACTTATATTCTTTTTCTTAAACACAACATTGTAGTTGCTACATTTACTCCATGCAATGGCCTCAAATTTCTCCGTCCCATTCTTCTTCTTTTCCCAGCCATGAGGCAGTGGGTGTGCTTCTCTCTCCTAGTTGTTCTCCTTTGGTACACACTCATTTCTCCCTTCCATCTTTATATATTCAATATTTGGAAACCAGAGAGAATAACAAACAAAGAGATGTTCCATGGAAAGAAACCATTACAACCTAACATTTTCACATTTGCTCTGTCTGGTCTCTGGGAGTTCCCAATTAGTCCTGTCTTAATTCTTTGGCAACTTTCAGGAATTTTCATAATCCTCAAATTAGCATCTTCCTTGGGAATTCCATGGAAGCCTCCTGCCTCCGTGCTATCCTAGGATTTGATTAAGAGCCATACTTTATGGAATGCCATTAGAGTACTCAGCCAGCTGGCCTATTGTGTAACATTCTACATGTTGCAGGAGCCAGTATGTTTAGACATGTCCTCCCAGACGTTTCCAATCATTATACCTTTTGCTGATTTTTTTTTCCCAAAATCTGGGATTATAATTGATGGGTTATCCCATTGGTAGAGCCTTTGTTTCATGGCTCTCATTTTCTTGAGTCGTCCCACTGGCTTCAAACTTACTTGCCACAAAAGTAAAATAAAATTGCCCACCAAGAGGCCCTGGAATACAGCCAATTCATTGGAATTTAAATGACGGTCTTTGCTGCCCTGAAGCTTAACTGTGCTGGCCACAAGCACACCCTGGAGGGCAAATATATTGCCTGGCACATGCCAAGGTAAGATAAGGTACGCAGGGGAGGAAATAGTGATTCCTTGCAGGGCGAACAGAACTAGGCAAATCCACAAAGCCATGGTCAGTGAGCAAAAACCAGCAAGTCAGCTTTCCCATATTCAGTAAATGGAAATGTGAGGTTTCTTTTGACCTAACATGCTGACAGAGACTCTACAGTTCATACAACTCCTAAAGTCAATGCCTGCCACAGCAGGCCAGGGTCCTTGAGTCATAATGTCATCCTTGAAAAAGGTCAGGAAAGTTGAAAATATGACCTTTATGATCTGTATATACCTAAAAGGCCAATTATCTATTAAACAAAGGTAGAGTGATCATTTCAGGGAAACACTGAGAGAGTCTTTAAAAATAGTCAGTTGATTCCAGTGATTTACGTCATAAAGAAACAGACCATCTTAAGTAACACATGGGCAATAAAAGCAAGCAGATGTTTGCATTGTAACCAGGGCACTAATGGAGGTGCCATGGCACTGTATCAAAGCAAAGTTTGTCATCTTCAGAATGGCCCACTGGAGTTTTAAATACAGCTGTGTAACTTCGAGTCAACAACAGGTAAGCTTTCCTGGACCACTCTGAGTATCTAGTCCCCTTTCTTTGCAGGTAAGAATTAATAATTCACTGTTAACACACTGCGTCAAACTCATTTCCTGAAATGGGCCTTGAAATGTGTGATTGACTGTAAGATCTGAATGTGCCATAAAAACAATTCCTTGGGTTGCTGAATTACAAACATAAGTTATTATGAGCGAAACACAGTAAAAATAAACGAGCGAGTCCAAACCCACAAGAGACTGGATTTGGAATTTCATGTGCAGGCTCTTAAGCCTGGCAGTTACTGAGTCAAGCATCGGGTACTTGGGGAAAGCTTCGCAGTGGAAATGGATTCAGGTACAACCACTTCTGAGCTCCAGCTCCCCTTCAGAGATTCAAAGCATTCAATAAATATTAAGCCAGGTACTTCTGGCTCAGTAGATGACTCCTGGGAGTATGGACGGCATTTGGAGGATTAACTCTTTAGACCACCAGGCTATCGTTCACTGCCCTAGAATAATCGGTTATTAAATCAGGAATAGCCAACCTCCTCTGAAGCACCTCACAACTCAGAAGTCCAGATTTCTGCTACACTGGCCTTTGCGAGCAGGAATATTTCAAAAGTAAATTGTGTCCACACCACTGTTATAAAATGCGGCTAATGACAAAAACTAGACAAGCCCTGCCATCTTCACAGGCCAGTTTCACTGGGATGAACCCCACCAGGACACTGTTATGCAGCTAGTCTTGGGGACTTACCACTGGACTGGCTGCCTTCTCATGAGGACTATCAGGGCCCCTTCCACCTGATTCTTTGCTGTCTTCCATCACTTGCCTGCATTCAATGCTGTGCTGTCTCATCTTTTTCAGCAAGACACCTAGAAGCAGGGTCTTCCCAGCCCTACCAACTCCAGTACAATGACAATTTGGGTCTCACTGCTTATTTCTTGATGTTTTACTGCTACTTGCTCATTTCTTCCTTTTTCTGCCCATTTGCTTTAAGCTGGCAAGCACTGGCACTGAAGTTTCGTTCTCATCCTTTCTTTTGTGTTCTCTGTCTTTTGGGCCCCCCGTATTCTCTGGCAATTTGTGGCTCTTCCCTTCTTTCCTTGACCTTTTAGTTCTCCACCTGCTTGTCTGCTAGGCTTCTGTTTATATATGGAGAGTGGGCTGGGCTGGTGAGGGGAGAGTAGATTTTTGTTATTTTGGGACATCCCTTCCTCTATTATCTCTTGCTACTCTTTTCTTTCCTCTTCTCATTTTTTCTTGTCCTTCCTTTTTTTTTCAACCCCTAACCTCTTTGGCCTTCCATTGATCTTCTAAATTGTTATACTTGGTCTTAAAAAATTGTGAAATTTTCTTTTCTTATATGTTTTGTCCGACTTTGAAAAAAATCAGTCAACAATGGCTACAGCTTACCATTCTCAATATAGAGAAACTTTCAGAGGCACATACATTTGTATGTATGTAATATATATACATACATACGTAGATACATATAGTGTTGCTTTATCATCCATGGTGACTCTAAGAAAATAAGAACTGGGTGTACTAACAGTAATATGTGGAAATATTCTACAGAAACTATATAAGCTCTGAAAAGGTCTTGGAAGCAGCAATAAAACTTAACTGTATGATTAAATATTTATTATATATTATGATAAAATATTTATGGCAAATATTTATTACATATTTTGGCGTATAACAATATACTCGCTTCATTGGAATCACTAGTGTTGTATACTGAAATTACTGAAATCTAAAATTAACTGAAACTCCTCATCAACAGCAATAAACTATATCACACACACACACACACACACACACACTACTGTTATTTTCCACACAGAAGGCAGGTCATTTAAAAATAAACTTTTGTATAATCTAAAACTCATATATTGACTTATGCTACCAAAATACAGCCTGGAATAAGCAGAGAAACAAATAAATCAAATGGACAAGTATATATAAAATAGGCTCTTTCAGAGATAACAAGGGACAGATTTTATTAACTAATTTATGACCTACAATCTGTTGGCGGAGACCTTCCTCCACCCCAATTTCAGTGTTTCTGAGCAGGATAAACAGACCAGAAGGCCTGATGGTGTGCAAAGCTCACATTTTTATCTTTGTGAGAGCTTTATTTGGGGGCCTGGAAACAGAAGCTCTCACCATTTCTCTTTCACTGTAAGGTTTGATGTGCTTTCTCTTTGTTGCAACCTTCACTTTGGAACATGCTACCAGTTTCCTTCATTATCTCTGAACTCTTGGCAAATGATTTACTGGCAGGTAACTACATTCCCAGGCAAAGTGAACTCTCTCTGCTTGGACACTGTCTAGCTTAAGCTTACTGCTATTGCATCATGACCCCTCAAACATCCAGACTGGGAGCAACTGCTATTGCACATGCTAATTAGAAGTGTCTTTGGGAGTTCCCATTGTGGCGCAGGAGAAACGAATCCAACTAGGAACCATGAAGTTGCAACTTTGATCCTTGGCCTCCCTCAATGGGTTAAGGATCCAGTGTTGTCATGAGCTGTGGTGCAGGTCACAGGCACGGCTTTGATCTGGTGTTGCTATGGCTGTGATGGAGGTCGGCAGCTGTAGTTCCAATTCGATCCCTAGTCTGGAACTTCCATATGCCACGGGTGTGGCCCTAAAAAGACAAAAAAAAAAAAAAAAAAAAAAAAAGAAGGTTCTACAGAATGGTCCTGTTTTGAACCCAGCAAAATTAAAGTCAAATGGGTCTCCCTCTCTCTCTCTCTTTTTTTTTTTGGCGATGCCCTTGGCATATGAAAGTTTCCAGGCCAGGGATCAAACCCATGCCATAGCAGTGACAATACTGGATCCTTAACTGCTAGGCCACCAGCAAACTCCTAAGTGTGTCCTTACGAAGTGAAATGGTAGCCCCTGTGGGAGACACAATTCTGATTTAGAATTGCCTTTTGAAACTGCTTTTATAATCTTGAAATGCATTTGCATCAAGATCGACCACATAGAGAAAAAAAAACTACAAAAGCACAGAAGGTTGTGGAAAGATGAAGCTCTTAAAAGCCTGCCTAAGACTTCTATTTCAGATAACAGCTTCCACTCCACTTCCTTCTCTACTCCTCCCACACACCCAAATCCCCGTCTGGGTGTATACACTAAACTCTCACACATCCAGATGGGGAAGCAAGTGCAACTTGGTTATCTGAAAGTTCAGACAAATGGGTCACATTCTTCCACCCAAACTAGTGAAATGACAAAATGAAATGCCTCCCACTCTCTCCCACCCAATCTTCTGTATGAAAATAAGTGTTTCTTGCATGGAAACAGAACCGAATGGGGTCTGGGTGGGGAACTTAATCTTTCCGATAATTCAGTAAGAGATAAATGCAGCTCTAAAACAAAGAGACAAGAGTGTGTGTCAGGAACAGGGAGAAAGAAGTGGAAGCAGGTGACAAGGGGAGACTTTGGGTGCTGACTAGGGTCCTGCACTGCCACAGAACACCTGCGGAGAGGGAAGCTAATACCTGGATTCCATAGGGCTTAACCCCCTCTGCCCCTTCACCTGCCCATTCCAACGTCTCCTAACCTTATGCCTGCAGTTTTCACTGTCTCATGGCTCCCTTTAATGAGGGGCTATGTGGAAAGCAGAAAGGAATTCGCTGAGGTCACTCAAGGGCAGTGGAATTACACATGTCGTATAAAATGCTCTCGCTACATGGAGGCTAGAAAAACAGAATGGTAAAGCCTTCACCCAAAGCCTGCAGGGAGTTCGAAGTTAATCAACTGTGCTCATCTGTTAGTGCAAACTCTCAGGTTACAGTTTTCTAAATCCTATAGTCCTCTTACAAGTGATAAGGGATCTCAGCTGAGAAAAGCAATGTAGCTTATTTCTATATGGGATCCCTTAATCCAGGCTGAGAGAGAGAGAGGAGGAAAGGGGGTTGCAATGAAACAGAAAGAATTCACCAGACAACCAAAGTTAATGGCTGCCTTGTGCATTATCAACAAGAGGAAACTCTGCTAAGGGAAACTTACAGAGTGTTGAGATCTCAGCTGTCAAAACTCTCACACACCACCCCACCCCCTAGGAAGTTATTGAAAATAGCTACTCTTCCTCTAGGCTTCAAGGCTGGTCAATTTGGGAGTAATAATAATAACTCATGTATGTAGGACCTTCAGCCACATAGGAAGTTATGTTGATTGTCCCAACAACCCTGAGAGGTGGATGTTGATGGCCTTATTTTTAAAGATGGGAGAACTGAGGTTTAGGGGAACCTAACATCACAAAGGTATCAATGAGTGAGCTAGGACTTGAACCCATACCAAGACTTTCAGCCCCAAAGCTTGTGTGTTTTCCACTCCATCAGGCTACCAATGATTCCTCTCCATACCCTCAAAACAGTCAACTTTCTTTGTACCCTACATCATTAATGACATCACTATTTCTCTAGTTAGGTGAACCAAACTCCAGGGAGTTGGTCTTGACACTTCCCGGTCCCTCATCATCGGCCATGTCCCCTTCATCGCCCACTCCTGTCTCTTTCACCTCTGAAAAATAATTGAAATGAACCCACTTCTCTTCCTCTTTAGCTACATGATAATAGTACAAGTAGCCATCATCTGTCCCTGGACCTCTCTCCTAGGCTCACCCACATTCGCTCTCATGCCCACTTGATGTGTTCTCCAGGTTGCTGCCAATGCAGTCTTTCCAAAAGACAAATGTCATCCCTTTTTGAAAAGTCCCTGACACAGTCTGGCCATTTCCTACTCCTCCAAACACTGACTCACAACCTTTCCTACCAGCTCTGAGTTTAGGCATCCCTTTCATGGGGAAGGTTTCCCTGACTTCACTTGATTACCTAAATCCTCCCAGTACAATCTCATAGCAACACACGACTACACTCCTAGCTTGCATTCTAGGCAGACCTTTACTCTCATTTGCATGCTATTGTCATTAATGCTTGTTTCCTACACCAGACTGTTATTTACTTGAGTACAAGCTCCACTTTAGTCTTAGCATGTCGGGTGATGCCTGGGTCAGAGCAGGGACTTGATAAATGTTGTTGAATGAATGCTGAGCTTCCCTTTTGTTTCTTCTCTTTTCCTGCCCTCTGTCTATTCCTGTATCCTCATCCCTATCCCATTTCTGGTCCCATCTTCACAGGCTTACACTCTCTTACTCAGTCTTAATTGGAAAGAAATCCATGCCAAAGCAGTAAATATGGCAACTAGATGTGTTGCTCTCTCTGGAGCCATTAATTTCTACTAAAACCCTCTTGATGCCTTAAAAGACAATTAAATCATTCTCTAAGGTTGAGGTTTTAGGCATCCCTGTGGGAAAAGAGAGGTATTTTCTGAGTTCTTAGGGGAAATTCTTTCCCGTTTAACAAGGATGATATTGGGATCTCTCCTACACTTGCTGCTGCCCAGTCTGCAGTCATGATATAACTGTCATTGCCCACCCCTGAACCTCCTTGGTCACAGAAGTTCCTATTTTTCTAAAATCACATTTGTTGAGTTCTAGGCATTATTTGAAATAAGCCTGTCTCACATTAGCAGAAGAGAAGTCATATGCTTGGCAAAGTCAAAGAAATGACAAGGAGGAAAGGTTTCTCCTGGGCCAGAGAGGACCTCTCAGGGCTCCGGTGGTACTAGAGGAAATTTGTCTGGACAGACACCTAGGTGATCAGTGGAACCCACCAAGCGTACTGGTTCTAAATGCATTTGTGGATATGTGTTAAAAGGGTTAAAAAATTAGCTCACTGAGAAGTGTGATCACTTCTTAG
This sequence comes from Sus scrofa, assembly GCF_054392235.1. Lineage (NCBI taxonomy): Eukaryota > Metazoa > Chordata > Mammalia > Artiodactyla > Suidae > Sus > Sus scrofa. The sequence goes on from NC_139401.1 coordinate 11,243,499, forward strand.
ATACTTCTGGGGGTCTAAAGGGACAACTGCATTCCCAGGTAGGACCATGTGAGGAAGGAATATTCTGGTTGTTACTTTTTGGTAGAGACTCAGAGACAGTAGAGAAGCTCTTTCAAGAGAAATGCTGTATTTTGGCACAGAGCATGACAACATGCTGCCAAAAAGCACACACATGTGCTTCAATTGAAACGTGATTTAGAAAAGTCAGAATCAGTAGAAAAAAAATAATGTATTGGGGAAATAAAAAAAATGAAATGTTTAAAAGATGCTAAAATCTTAAAAAAGTTAGAACCTTAAAAAGTTTATCTTGCTTATATTTTCCATTTTCCATATGCATAAGAGGAATACATGATTTTTTAAAAAACATTGGTCTAAATAAGCCTAAAAGAATTCTTTCAATAAGTGTATCATAAAATGTATCAATGCTAAGAAAACACTGTTACAGTCCATAAGGAAGAATTTTTTCTTTCGTGATGTATCTTACAATGGACGATATCTAATGTTGAATGAAAATAAGTCAGAAATAGAGAGTCACTTGACATATATTTTGATAACACCACATCTGTGGACTGAATTGTGCCCCCCATGAGGTTCATATGATGAAGCCCTAACCCTCAATGTGGTGTTATTGGAGATGCAGCCTTTAGGAGGTAATTAGGATTAGATGACATCATGAAGGTGGGGCTGCCATGACAGGGTTAGTGCCTTTATAAGAGGAAGAAAGAGAGAGAGGGCTCTCTCGCCCCCATGGGAGTTTGCAGTGAGAAGACAGCTATCTGCCAGCCAAGCAAAGAGCTCTCAACAGACAATGAATTGGCCGACCCTTTGATCTTGGACTTCCAAACCTCCAGAACTCTGAGAAATAAGTGTCTGGTACTTAAACCACCCAGTCTGTAGTATTCTGTTAAACCTGAGCTGACTAATACAGCTGCCCTGCTTCCTCATCAAACCAACGCCACATGGTCCTAACTTGCCTTAGCCAGGAATGAACTCTTATCCAGGCACATCAGCCCATGGGACACATTCTGTCCACAACATAGTGGTGGCATCAGGTTCAATGTTACATTCCATTGGGATGGGAGGTGATGGGAGGGGAGCGGAAGAAAAAGAGTGGGATGTGAGGATACCTTAGAAGGCACACCATCTTGGAGAATTCATCCTCAAGACCCCTGGAAAACCACTGTCATGAACTGAAGCCAAGGAGATGGTCTACTTATTGTTAATAAAACAAGCGGATTTTGTCAGTGAATTTACTAGCGCAGTTCCTCCCACCATTGCTGTTGGAAAAGCTTTCAAGCTGTCAAATTAATTAGTATGAAGTATTTTTTCTTTTATTTATAGAATGTGTTACTTTTGGGAAAACACCTTAAAAAGGAAACACGTTTCAGATAACATAGATTGCTACAGAAGGAGGAAACTTTAGAACAAGGGTCTCAAACACAGAACCTGCAGGGGATGACAGGCAACACAAATAAGAAAAGAGGATCTGGTGTCCCGTCGTGACTCAGCGGTTAATGAACCCGACCAGCATCCATGAGGACGTGGGTTTGATCCCTAGCCTTGCTCAGCGGGTTAAGGATCCAGCGTTGCCATGAGCTGTGGTGTAGGTTGCAGACATGGCTCGGATCTTGCATTGCTGTGGCTGTGGTGTAGGCCAGCAGCTACAGCTCTGATTAGACACTTAGCCTGGGGACCTCCATATGCCATGGGTGTGGCCCTAAAAAGACAAAAAAAAAAAAAAATAAGGAAAAGAGGATCTGATGCAAGACATCAGAAAGTATACCATGCTTCATTGAAAGGTATATTTTAAATCACCAAGTGGGCAAAATAACATATGGGACACCAGTGTTTGTCTTCTACTTCTTCAGCCCCTTAACTGTTTACTTGAACATGCCCAATCTGCTCTCACCCATTTCAGGTCCAGCTAATACTTTATTGACTGGCCTCATGCCCATCATTATGCTAGGTGCTTTCAGTACTCCTAACTGTCCAATGAATGGTATATTTATGTCTCTACTGATGGATGAAGAAATTGAATCCCGGAGAAGTTTAAGATGACTTGGCCAAACCCACTATCCACTCCTTTGGAAGAATCTTGGGAAGTGCTGCTTTCTTTTGTTTCTTAGCTTTAAGCCAAGTGTCGAGTAAATTTGTTATCCATTCTCTAGTAGTTTCCATACTGTTTGGTTCCCCAAGGCAATCCCTGATGAGTGTGTCAGTACAGATCTAAATAACTGCACAATTTAGATACTCAGGGGGGCAAATCATTTTGGTTTAAATGACCAAGGCCTCTGTTACAGAACAGTACCTATAAATAATCCAACATTTCCTGGCTCAAGCTCTTTGACCAAAATTCCAATTCGGTCACGTGTTAAAACTCAAACTGTCAAATTGAGGAGGTTCTGCTTAATTTCACTTCTGTCTCAAGTTTAGACAAGTGAAGAGCAATTCACAAGAGAGTGTGAGTGAGCATATGAGCACGTGCAGTTGGAACCAGTCTTTACGTAGATCCAGCTATTAGGTACCAAGCATTTTTGAGAACGCCATATTCCACAAGGCACAGCTCTCCATTTTTACTTTCCTTTTAAATAAAAAAAATAAAATTAACTGAACCCTTGGCAATAATATATCACGTAACTCAATTTCTCTGAAAGGTTCACTCACAGAAGCTTCCCTTATATGTGATTGCAAGCAATTAATTTAAAAAATGGAAATGTGCTTTTACATTTAACTGTAAGTCCTAGTCTAGTCATGCCTATCACCTCACCAGCTAAGCTTTCTTCAAATATAAATATATTTTAAATTGGTTTTGCTAATGCCCTAGATACATGGAAAATCCTACTGGCGCAAACCTGTTATTAATTCATGGTCCCCGTTTCTAAGCCTTAGCCCTACAGCCATAGCAATGACAGAAGATGCTCCTGTCTGTGTCCTAAGAATCATCACTGGAACTTGTACCATAGTCATTTCCACTAGTTAAAAGCCAGTATAGGAATTCCTGTTGTGACTCAGCAGTACAAACCTGACTAGTATCCAAGAGGATGTAGGTTCGATCCCTGGCTTTGCTCAGTGTGTTAAGGATCTGGCACTGCCGTGAGCTGTGGTGTAGACTGAAGACGTGGCTCAGACCCCATATTGCTGTGTGCTGTGGTGTAGGCCAGCAGCTGCAGTTCTGATTTGTGCTTGGGAACTTCCATATGCCATGGGTGTGGCCCTTAAAAGATTTTTTTTTTTTAAAGCCAGTATAAAAGCTCTTGGGATATTCAGTACTTTGAAAGTTTTTCTTCTTAATGTGGTGCCCTAGGAATCTCTGACAATTCAAGAAAATTTTGTCTTAAAAATACATTAGCAAAATATAAAGAGGTATCATCTGGTCCTCTTGTCATTTAGAGATGCTCTGCAGGGAGCATAGTAGCATCTTTCTTCTATAAGTAGACCAAGTTCGTTGGCATCCACTTGACACCTTCTGACCAGGACACGATCTGGTCACTGAAAATACGACCATCCTGATCTGTGTGTTACCTGTTTTATGTCTACCAGTTGGAAAGCTCTGACTTAAAGAATATCCCCCAGGACAATCAGCCAAAAAGTGAGCGGGTGAGGAAGTTCGTAGCAGATCATACCTCACATGCTGCACTCCATTCAGGCAATGGGATTTCTCTTTGCAGAAATGCTATCAGCTACATGAAGATTTGCTTTCAATTCATCTGTCTCTTATATCCCTGCTTTCCCTCCCAAGTACTTAGCATAGGACTTCAAAAGGCACTCAATAAATATTTACTGAATGAATATAGCAGGAGTTAATAACGCAAAAATGTTTCTGAAAAGGTAATTGATGTCAAATGGGAGGCAGAAAAAGCCAGAGAAAAGTTCACCAGGGATAGGAATGCTGTGTACAAATTTGGTACAGTGTCTAAGGAAAGAATTAACATTTAATAAATAACTTTTGCAACCAGGGCCTTTTATGTCACTGCCTCTGGACTCAGCCACACTGGTGGCAGAAGAATCTCAGCCAAATGAACCAGGATAGCAGTTTGAGAAAGGGTAGTATATCTGGTACCTAAGCATGAGAAAGGACCCCAGGAGGAAACACTTTGCCACCAGCTTTCCAGGAGATCTTTCAGAATAAAACACAACAACAACCACAACAACACACACAGGAACACCCCTTTAAATTACTTATGGAATAAAAAGGGCAAACTGGATGACATACAGAGGACTTTGATAGCCACACCATAGCACGAGAGTTGATAAAAATTAGTACATGTTTCACCATATTGAGCCGCAAGTCTCAGGTTAACCCTGTGTAATTGGATCTTGACTTGATCTATGTTCTGGGCGTTTTCCTAGCTTTTCCACATCATGATGGATATAGAAACTGATCCAGCCTGCACAACATACTGGGGCAAATGGAGGAAGCTTTGTGATCCAGAGATAAATTTCAGGGGGGTATGCCCAGCCCAGGCACAGCCTGATGACACAGATGCCAAGAGGGATCAATTTCTGGACATGTCTGCAATCCACTCAACATCTACCAGTACTTTGGCCAGTTTGTTGGAAAGCTTTATCTTCTAGAATGTTCTTCAGGATGATCAGGTGAAAAAGGAGCCGTCAGGTAAGATTTGCAGCAAACCATCCTTCACGTGCTTCACTGTTTGGGAGAGTCACTACACCTATTAGCAAATGACCATATTAAGGCTCTGTTACTCTCGTTTCCCTCCCTCCCCTTCAGCATTTTTCAATCTCCTTTAACCAGGACACTTGCTAACATCTCACAGACCTTAAGGGGGCTGCCAAGCAGTTAGAACCACCACGCAAAACACACAGTCCGAGTGACTCAAAAAGAGCTAAGGCAATGCGGCAGCATCCTATCAAACTTTCACTGGCGGATTAGTTCTGACACTGAAATAAGTTTTAATCTTCAAGAAGGAATCCTCTTGGAACTCTATACACCAAAGTGTTAAATACAATAATCACTACCATTGCCCCCAAATGAGCTGCGCAGGAGCCAAGGGTAAGTAGATTCAGGAGCCGGGGAACCCAGTCATCCATAGAAAGTCATAAGCCACCAGCAAGGAGAACTCTACACATGAGATTCTAAAAATCCCATGCTGACCCTCAGCCCTCCACACCCCAGGAGACTTACCTATCTTTCTGGTGATATATTCCCTCGGCTGTTGATGTAATTAGTGTATAATAACTGTGTATGTATCAACTCAGAAAAAACAGCAGATGTGCTAGTTGATTTGGCTTGGGGCCATCTCTTCGGCAGGGTGAGACAACCCAGTATAAACATTTATTATTCACCATATATTTTAAAATAGCATTTTGTATCTCCTGGGTTACCGATTCCCACAGAAAGCAATGCAACATCAAGACTCCTGTTTTTTTCAAGCAGCACCTAGGAGATAACAAGCTTTCAAACATTGGCATTAGTCTCCTCAGTCCTGCTGCTTGTGCTATCAAGAATTTTATTTACTAAAACAATGACTGTACTATACACACTGCTTTTCTGGGTTTCACTCTCACCGAGCTGAGCGAGTTTCATTTAAATGGTGTTACTGCGAATAGTCATGCTTCTCCAAGTGGAGACCCTTAAATAAAATGGCCCGTGGCTTTTGTTTTATGAATAAGCAGTTGCCAATCCCTGTATTAAATCTGTAGCCTCACTAGGGAATGGACTATGACTTGCAACTTTTTTTAAAAAGTGGCCATTCTCTCAAATCTGCTCGTTTGCAACTGACTGCTTTTCTTGATATTAATTTAAAAAATTAATTTCTTAACCTGAGTGATTGGAAATCGGGTCTTTGTGCCACTTGCCTACTCCCCACACTCTTAGGATTAAGTCACTGTGTGTGACAGAAACGACAATATTTCCCTGCGAGATAAACAGTCAAATCCTTCAAAACAATTATCCAAGCTAACCCAATTAAGAAAACCATCTTGCCATAAAACACGAAAATTTGTACCTGGTTCCAAAATCGCTTTGGATGGCTATACTATTTAAAAAAAAAAAATCAACTTTCTTTTCGAAAGTTTTACCTATGCCCCAGAACTCAGCTGGAATGGTTTTTTTTTTTTTTTTTTTTTCCTTTCTCCCTCAGTTGCCTTTTATAATTGACCATTCCCGAGTATTACTAAAATTCCCCTGCAAGTCTGTTAAACACTTTCACATTTCCATGTTTAATTACATTCAGATTTCAACTTTTGTATACATATAGAATATAGCCAAATTTTAACTCAACCGACCGCAATGCCTTTGACATAAAGCCTTTATTCATCGCTCCCGCCTTATATATAGAGAGACATCCTGCTACTTGTCAAAATGCAAGAGTGGGCTTCTTTACATTGTCTAAAACAAAGAGCCCAGCTTCTTTCTTTCCTCAGTGTCTCAGAAGGTGTCCTTTATCACATGTGCGGGATGCAAGGATTTTGCTGCCGCATGAATGAAAATGATACCTTCAGCCTGCCTTTTTAGTGACAAATCGCACGCTGCCTGTGAGTTTTTAAAAACCCCACTTAGATTTACTATTACTTCCTCGGGGATTCAGCCTTCTTGCAAAGCACCCCAAGGTTCATTTTCAGTGTTTTAGAGTGCAACAAAGATGAGAAAAGTTTGCTCGTCGCGGTGGTACAGAAACTCTGGGCTAGTCAAAACACTCCCTGGAATGTCTAAGTGCTAAAAATCACTGCCTCGGTGGATTCTCGGGGTACAAGACAGGCAGGAAAAGTTGTCTGGAGGTATTTGCGAAGCTTTGTGCCTGCTCAGGGAGGAGCTGTGGGGTTAGAAGCTGAGCGACGACGCCTCTCCCTTTGCTTCCTGGGTGAGAGCAAGTGAGGCGTGCCCCTGAGCAGAAGCAAGCAGAGAGAGATCGGTAAGACTCACCGGCTTCCCCATTTTTCCCAGGACGGGGCTTTTTGTTCCTCAACTGTAATCTGGAAGAGGCAAACCTGTAGGTCCTCCAGGCAGGCTGCCTCGGATCAGCTGAATGGCTGGGGCGTTCAGGAAGCTTTGCTCTGTCCAGCTCAGAATCACTCCCCCTCTCCAGGCTGTGTGCTTACCCGCCTCCCAGGCAGCGCAAAAAATCCGCCAAACTCAGGTCAGCCTAACAGGTTTCCTTATATAGGTAAACATGCATTGCATTCCTGGTGAAAGAAGTTAACTAGGAATCCCGGTAACCTGGTTAACTCTACACACGCCAGATTGGCTCAGAGTCAGTCAGCCTGTGTAGGGTTTGGTTGCAGTACAAAGGGATTTGAGCGATTTAATTAAAATCATCTTTATCCCGGCAGTCTGTAAAATTGCCCTTTCTAGTGTTAACTGTGAGTCAACAGCTAGTATTTTATACCATGAACTGGGATCAACCTCCTATTATCTGAAGGTGTTGTAGGGAGGAAAACCAAATCATAGGATATTTCCATTTGTCTTTTGTGCTTTTAAAACCAGAGTATCTTCTCTTGAAATTATTTTCAAAGAAGTGAACAGAGCCTATGACAGGAAGAGAGTATGAATAAACCTCCATCAAATAAGGCTCGGATGCCTGATTCGAGCACAGTAACTAAGAGTTATTTGACTCTCCCAGGCCTTTAATAGATAACGCAGTAAGATCATTCTGAGTTTACTCCTTGTACAATGCAGTAATTGCCACTGTATTGATGGGGAAAATGACACATAATGACATCTATTTATTCCCCGAAGTAACCCTCCTGAGCCCACATATTGAAGTGTTACTTGATGATTTCAGGAAAAGAAATCTCAGACTGGTGAATTTGCATAATTACACAGAAAAAAATGTTTAAACAATCTCCCAGACTTAAGAAGATAAGAAAATATATCTTGCAAAGTACTCTGTAGAAGGTCTAACTCTAGGCTCAGAACCATTTTTTAAATATAATGTAACAAATCAACTGTCTTATAATTGGCTCTCCCCCCCCACCGCATTTATCTATCACAGAGTAAAGTAATAAAGTAGTAATTCTTTTGAAGTCTAACCAATTCCACTGAAGTCTCACTATGAAGTACAGACTCAAGACTTTCTTTTTTTTGTCTTTTTTTTTTTTTTCAGTCTTTTGTCCTTTTAGGGCCTCACCAGCGGCATATGGAAGTTCCCAGGCTAGGGGTCCAAGCGGAGCTGTAGCTGCTGGCCTACACCAGGGCCACAGCAACGTGGGATCTGAGCCGCTTCTGCAACCTACACCACAGCTCACAGCAATGCCGGATACTTAACCCACCGAGCGAGGCCAGGGATCGAACCCGCAACCTCATGGTTGCTAGTCGGATTCATTTCCAATGTGCCATGACGGGAACTGTCAGACTCAAGACTTTCTAGCCCCCGAGTGCTGGAGGTGAAGATTGCATGCTAAACAAAGCTTATCGTAAAATGAACCATTTGTTCCCCTTTCATCCACTGGTTGACCACTCCCCAAGAAGTGACAATCTTAGGAAACAGAGCTCAGCGCTCTGTTTTAGGTCTGTGCCCGGGAAAGGGCAGAGAACGAAATTTTACACATGACAGAAGCCAGCACCTACAGAAACCAATCATGAGGAGTTTCTGCTAAGAGCAGGAGAATGCGAAAAACACACTGGCAGGAAGAGTAACTAATTTCTGAGTAGCATTTTCCACTGGGCAAAGACTTTCAACATATAACTTCTCTTCCTATCTCCACAGGAAGCGTGTGCTATTTTTTCCTTTTCGAGATAACAAAATTGACTTGTGGAGATAAAGTGACTGGTCCAAGGTCTCACGATTGACTTGGGGCAGATCCAAAATCTCAGATCTTCTAGAACTTAATGCCAATAGAATTTTCAAAAATAAAATCAACTTGAAGAGGCAGAAGAACCTTAACATGGCAGTTTTCCATAAATATAATTTTTAATAAGCATATGTCCAGAGAGTTTAAGTGCAAGATACAAACTGATTAAAATACTCTTCATAAAGCCATAACTTACTGCTAAAATGACTGGCTTTATATAATCCAGAATGATCATGAAATGAGATATTAAGTGTATTTTTATTGAACACAAATTTGGCTAATAAAATATTATGAAAATATAACTTTGCAAATATTGCACACATTTTTCTGTTCATGGTACACACATTTCTATTGTGTTAAGATTCATCTTGATTGCCCCACTTAAAGGAATATTAGTGTTTTCTACTTATTGGGTCTTCATTAATCTTAAATACAACCCTGTGCGCCATGCTAGGTAAGGGGCTTTCACTAATACAGTCCATTTATGATCCTGCACCCTTTATGTTCTCATAATTCCCACTGAAGCAAGTTCTGTTTATGCAGGAACTTTAGACTTTATTAACATGTTGATGCAAGACAAAGAATGCATTTTTTTTTTCCAGGGCAGGCTAAACCTTTAAGTGCTTTAAGCTGGCCTCCAAATTTGTTCTTACTATTCTAAGCAAACAATCATTTAGGTTTTAAACACAAGATATCTTAGGCTATAATTATTGAATTGGAAGGTCAAAATGAAATTTGGATCTCAAAGTAGCATAGTTCAAAGAGGGACCATAACCCTCTGCTAAATCCATTTTGGATGCCTCAAGAAATGGTTTGGGAAAGACAGGGTCACTGAAGCAGCATGAATTCGACCCAACCAGAGAGGACCCCAATGAGAGAGTACTTACAGGGGAATAATTACACTGTGCCAAAAAAACAGCACTTATGGGAAACTAAATAAAATACGAGACCTACTTGAAGGGGAGAAAATATCATTGTGGTTTAAAGAAAATACCAGGGGACAGATTTGAGAAATTCCCAATGACATATAACTAATGAGTAGTTGAGCTATAATTCAGATCTTGGTCCACGAGACTCCAGAATGTTCGTTCTGTCTCCTGAACCTTGAGTGTGCCACACTCCCCAAGAAAGAGCCAATGCCTTAGAGGCAGAAGATTCTTCTATTCTGGTTCTGTTTCTTGGTTGTGTGACCTTGGATAAGTTACTTAGAATGTTTCTAAGCCTCAACTCTAAAGCAGAAATAAAAATGGCTGCCTGGGGACTTCCTGTTGTGGCTCGGCAGGTTAAGAACCTGACTAGTATCCACGAGGATGTGGGTTCGATCCCTGGCCTCACTCAGTGGGTTGAGGATCCAGTGTTGCCACAAGCTATAGCATAGGTCACAGATGCAGCTCAGACCCCACATTACTGTGGCTGTGGCATAGGCCGGCAGCTGTGGCCCCAATTCGACCCCTAGCCTGGGAACCTCCATATGCCGTGGGTGTGCCCTAAAAAGACAAAAGGAAAAAATGGCTGCATGTCTCCAGATGACTGAAAGTACCTAATGCGATTTAAAAAAATACATTCCACATATTTATTGATGCTCTCATAGTCCAGGCATTCTGCTGGGTCCTAGGAATACAGCCATCAGTAAGCGTGACATGGCCCCGCTTCAAGATGCTAACAATCTGCAAGGAAGGGCTGTGTGCATCTTTATTATGGAATGTGAAACTCTAATGCTTCCTTAAGTTTCTTATAACATGAAAATATTTAATTGAAATTCCCTATCAATATAGAAATACTAACAGGCAAATATCCAAGCTAGAGCTCTCACTCTAGTTCGTGCAGGTTACTCTTAATGGCCAGGGCCCAGCCTTAGTATGATTAGATTTGGTAGACCAGGGGTAAGCCAAATAAAGTAAATATTAGGAAAAGGTAAAACTGGATGCATGTATCATATTATGACAATAGCCTTTTATCTAACAACTGAGGAGGACTAGCACGTCCAACTGAAATATGGAGAAGATGTTTAGGAAGTTGGATGTACATGGAGTTATTGTATCATTAATTCCGTATATTAAAAAGTGATGGAAAAGCATAAGAAAGATTCCCTATTTTGGCCAACTATTCTATCTACTAACCTATTGTTAATTCACTTCTATGCAATAAACATTTAATTGGTATGCAGGATGGATAAGGTTCTGTGAGGGATATACACAAAAAGGGATACAAAGAAAAGGACAGTCCCTAGCTTTAATGGAGCTTTCTAGAAAAATGTTATGGTGCTTAACAGCTCTATCAGGCAGTCTGGGTGAGGTTGTGCTCTGGTAACAAACCACCCCCAGATCTCAGTGACTCACAACAACAAAGGTGTGTTTTTTACTCATTCTGCACATTTACACAGATCATCAGGGAGGGCTCTGCCATTCATAACTGCTCAGGAACCCAGGCTGATAAAGATTCCTTTCAACACATACTTCCATGGTTGCTGAGACAGGAAACAGGGACTTGATGAATCACGAACTGCCTTTCAAAACTTCACTCCATTTGCAGCAACTTGGATGGACCTAGAAATGATCATGCTAAGTGAAGTCAGTCAGACAGTGAGACACCACCATCAAATGCTATCACTTATTTGTGGAATCTCAAAAAAGGACACCATGAACTTCTTTGCAGAACAGATACTGACTCACAGACTTTGAAAAATGTATGGTTTCCAAAGGAGACAGGTTGTGGGGTGGGGGGACGTACTGAGGGTTTGGGATGGAAATGCTGTAAAATGTGTTGTGATGAGTGCTGTACAGCTATAAATGTAATAAAATTCATTAGGAAAAAAAAACGTCACTCCATAAAGGGCACAAACTTCCGCTCACCTTTCATTGGCCAGAGCAAGCCCTCCAGCCCTGCTTAGCTTCAGAGAAAGAGAGGAGACCTAGAATACATGATGAACATGACGATGTGGCAAATCATCTGGCTGGAGGAGTGGATCTATTAAGTAGGCATGTCCATGACCCCATGGTATAATGACTGGCGTTTGAACTGTGGAAATCACTGATTAGATCCAATTTCCAGTAGAGTGGGAACTTAAAGGGGGACTCATAGCTTATTGGTGGTTCTGGCTGAACTTTGAGGGAATGAGTGACATTTTAAAAGGATGTCCTGAGGCAGGCTCTTCTTAATATTTCCATCGGTTACTTGAGTGATGAAATAAAAGACAAGTTGATTTAATTTGCAGATGGTGCCAAATTGGATAGCGCACACCTCAGAGGATTGTATTATCATTCAAAATGACCTTGAAGAGTCAGTGGGGGCGGAGGGGGGGGGGGATGACATTAAGAAAGAAGCTTGTATTCCATAGTGATAAATAGAAGACTGGAATAAAAGGTCCACAAAATGGATGGTAGAAAAACTACATTGAGCTAATACTAGCCAATAAGTTGAATATATACTGGCAGCTTAGCACTTGGACTTGTAAAGCCTTTGCTATGGTGGTACTAACCATGGAAGTCCTGGAAAATAGGCATTCTCAGAATACTGTTTCACCGGAGATCTACATTTTAAGAAACAAGAAATCAGAGCAAATCCAGAAGAAAAAGCATAAATTTCCAGAAGACTAAGTGCCCTAGGTTAGGAGGGAGCAGACTTTCTGTAAAGGGCAAGAGAATAAATACTTTCAACACTGCCAGCCATGAGCCTCTCTGTTTGAAATACTCTATTCTGCTGCTCTAGTCCGAAATAGCCATAGATAACACACAAATTAATAGGCATGGCTGTGCTCCAATGAAACTTTACAAAACTAGGCAGTCAATGGTGGGCTGTACTTTACAGACTTCTACTTTCTACATTGTAAGAACTGTCCCAGAATGGCAAGGTGCTCCAATTTACTGCAAGTGCCCAAAAGGCAAGAGGGACCCTATTTTGGCCCAGTTCCTTTACTAGTATTTTCCACACAGGTTCTCGTGAATACACTGGTGAAATAAATTAGCCAAAAATGTTACTACACCAGCCTCCTCATTGAATAGTCGAAAAGAATGGGAATATGTAATTCTTGAAAATGTCAGAGAAGTAAAATCCAAAATGTAATTCACCTTCTCCCTTTGTTAAGTATTTATCAATCATATTTTCTTTAAGGTATAAAAGTATTAATGATGAAAAATATAATAAAACATAGAAAAGAAGGATGACAGTGGTGGAATTAAAGGGAACAAAATATTTGTAAAGCAGAATATATGAAGATAGCACCTTTAATTTTTTTCCAACTTCTCTGTAGCTAGCTGAGGTTGATAAGGCACACGTTGTCTTTGTTAGACAAGGTGAAAATGGAAACAAGGAGAGGTTAAGTCAGTTGTTTAATGTCACCCAGACAGTGATGATGGAGATGGGATTAGGACCCGGGTTCCCTAGGTTAACAGCTCTAGAGCATGATGAACACCAGTTGCAAAGGACCTGGGAAAATAGAGCCGATATGGAATGCAATGGAAGTCCTGCAGTGTGTCTTTGTGGGTGCCTGGGGGAAAAAGCCCAGCACTCTTAATATCACTTCTCCACCCCAACACCCCACCACCTGCCCCCCTCCATATGCCCCGCACCCTCTCCCTCTCCGATCTAGTCTGGTTTGCAGTCAACCCTCCTTTGATAAAGTCCTGAAAGCTAAAGCCTGAGTAAGTACCCAAATACCCTGAATCCTAATTCTGACTGCTTCTTACTGACGCCTCTGACCCTTCTGGTTTCTCAGCCTTGGTACTATAAGCAGGATCATTCTTAGCGCTGGCGGATGCCTTGAGTATCACAGGACATTCAGCAGCATCTCTGGTATTTTTCCGGTAGATGCCGATGGCACTCTCTCTCCCCTTAACCCCAAGTCATGACAACCGAAAGTATCTTCAGACATTGCCAGATGTTCCCTGGGTGTTGGGTAGGGGGTTCAAAACTGCCCCTGGCTGAGAACCTCTGAATTAGAGCAGATTATTGTAATTGCTTCTTAATTTTTCTCCCTACTTCTGCCTTTGCCTCTTCACACTCTATTGTTTACAGAGCAGCCAAAAACATCTTTTAAAGACATTCATCTGAAGTTCTCGCTATAGCATAGTGGGTTAAGGACCTGGCATTGGTGCAGCTGTGGCATAGGTCACAAATGCAGCGTGGATTTAATCCCTGGCCCAGAACTTCCAGATGCTGGGGGTACAGCAGAAAAAGGAAAAAAAATACATTAGATCATGCCACTCTGCTTAAAACCTCCAGTGGTATCCTCCTATAATTAGAACACAATCTAGTTTTCATACCATGGCTCCCTGTGAGCTGTCCATAATCTGACCTCTGCCAGCCTCTCCAGATTAATCTCGGAGCATTATGTCCACTCCCACTGGCTTTCTTTCTTTTTCTCCAACAAACCCATCTTGTTTAGACCTCAGGACCTTAGCACATGCTCTACCCACTGGCTGAAACACTCTGCTCAGTGTAATAGGCACAAGAGTGGCCTCCCAAATATACCCTCTTTGGAATCCCTGGGACCTGTGTATACATTAAGTTAAACGGCGATGTGGAGTTAAGGTTGCAGATGGAATGAAGGTTGCTAAAAGGCTGACTTTTTAAAAAATGAGCCTGGATTATCCAAGTGGGCATAGTGTGATCACAATGTCCTTATAATGGGGAAGAGAATGCAGAATAATCAGTGTCAGAGTGATGCAATGTGACAGACTTGACTACCTGTTGGTCGCTTTGAAACGGGAGAAAGGAGGCCTTGATCCAGTGTATGCGCGCAGCCTCTAGAAGCTGGGAGCAGATTCTCCCCTCGAATTTGCAGAAGGAATGCGGTCCCAGAGACACCTCGATTTCAGCCCAGTGAGGCCTGTGTCAGACTTCTGACCTAAAGAACTGTACGATCATAATTTGGGCCATTCTAAGCCTCTAACCTTGTGAAAATTTGTTACCGCAGCAAGAGGAAACCAATACACCTGGCATCACCACTGCTAACACCTAAAGCCTCAGAGTTTACCTAAAAGTTTTCTCCAGGAGGAGACCATCCGTGACAAATGACAACCATGGCAGAGATCACCATCCACCCCGCCTCCAGTGGTGCCACCTCAATTTTCCCACTTCATCGCCTCCATAGCTCTGATCCCTATCTGCCATTACCAAAAGCAGAAAACAGTGACAATATAAAGAAGAATAATAATAAATGTGGTGGTCATTTTGTATGCCTCAGCACAGGAATGTTGGAGCAAGAACCAGGTTTGGATTAAGCAAAGAACGTTTACGTTGGATGAAAAGACATTCTTGACGGTAGTTGGAATAATTGCACAATGAAACAGGCTGCCAAGAAGGGCCACGGAGGACTAGATTGTGGCAACACTCACAAAAGAGATTAGATAACTCAAGTCAGGAGAGTAAGTGGAACTCAGCCGAGAGCATTTACTTGATGACCTGCTTGTTCTTCCTCCAGCTTGAAAATGTGTGTAGCACAAAGCAATGAATCATAGGACAACATCTGCATGTAATTGCATTTCTGTTCCAATAATAAATGTTTCAACTGCTATGCTATTTATGAAAGCTGTTATCATAAAGAGCCAAGTGGGGGAAATTTGAAACACAAATGCTTATCTTAAGAAACCGTTCCTTTGCAATTCCACGTCCAAGGACCCCAAACACCCAATTTGCTGTAGTATATGAATTGTCCTGAGGAGTTTATTTTTGAAATTCGATTTTAAAGTGATTTGAGGTGTGTGATTCCTTGTAAAAGCCCTTTCTGTTACCCATGGTTTTCTTACTGTTTTTTGAACCCGGAGAGGAACAAAGGCTAGAAATGTGTTCATTATTTCCCTCACAGATGTATTGTCTGAACTTTGGGCCTGTGGTGGCTGGGGGAGAGAAGAACTTTTGCACTTTCTTGCTGGTCAAGACTGTTTATGCTCAAAACAGAAGGCTAGAGGGTTAAGGATCTGGCGTTGTCACTGCAGTGGCTTGGATTGCTGCTGTGGTGTGGGTTCAAACCCTGGCCCGGGGAATTTCCACATGCCCCGGGCATGGCCAAAAAAGCAAAAAAACCCACAAGGTTAGACTACGGATTTTCCCCACCTACCTCACTCCCACGCCCCCACCCCCAGGATTCTTGGCCTTTAAATCACCCAAGGCATATGGAAGTTCCCAGGCTAGGGGTCAAATCGGAGCTGCAGCTGCCAGCCTATACCACAGCCACAGCAATGCGGGATCGGAGCCTCGTCTGTGACCTACACCACAGCTGATGGCAATGCCGGATCCTTAATCCGCTGAACAAGGCCAGGGATCGAACCACATCCTCATGGATCCTAGTTAGGATCGTTAACCATTGAGCCATGAAGGGAACTCGCCCAGGACAGTTTGAAATGATTAACAACTAATACAGAAAAGAATGAGAAATAAGAGTTTCTCTTATTCTCCTTGGATCAGTCTAGCCTCTCACCTCCTCACAGTGGCAGATCACTTTTCCATATGCCCCGACACAAGAAAAGTCAGCTTCTTTATTTCACATTCCCCATGCCACCAGTGCCACCAGCAAAGGTTAGCAATCACTTTGGCCTTTTTATTTTTTTCAATTTTATGGTCGCACCCACAGCATATGGAAGTTCCTGGGCCAAGGACTGAATCCAAGCCACAGCTGCAACCTACACCACAGCTGTGGCAATGCCAGATCCTTTAACCCACTGTGCCAGGCCAGGGATCAAACCTGCAGCTCTGCAGCAACCTCAGCTGCTGCAGTCGGATTCATAACTGACTGCACCACAGTGGAAACTCCCATTTTGGCCTTTTAAACTTAGCTGGGAGGGAACGCATGGTCTGCAAAATGAAGCAAGTTGAATTTTTAAACAGTTTACTTTGCATCTTGCAATTGCATCTGTCAGAAGTGCAAAATTCACTGCTTTAGGTAAGCATGAAAACTCGGTCAAGTCACAGAGAAAAAACCACAGCTCTTAAAAGGCTGCCTCTTTCCATTTGGCTAGGCAGGTTTTTCAAGATGATGTTGAGAATTTCTCTTTTACTGAGATGGCAAATCACTACGCAGGAGGGAAAATTCTTAAAGAGCAATGAAAACAAGTAATTTTACAATAATAATTCTAAGTTGCCTCCCCCTTTTCAAAGGTCCGTATTTCTTAACTCCTAGATGCTTAGCTCTCACTTCATTAGCACTGTTTTCAACACCACAGTTGTTGAATATCAAAATCAAAAGAAAACTTAGAACATCCTTTTAGGAGGATGAAAATGCCTCACAGTTTTCCAAAGTTTTGTTTTGTTTTGTTTTGTTTTTGATTTTTAGGGCCACACCCGTGGCATATGGAAGTTTCCAGGCTAGAGATCGAATGGAAGCTGCAGCTGCCAGCCTACACCACAGCCACAGCAACATAGGATCCGAGCCATGTCTGTGACCTACACCACAGCGCATGGCAATGCCGGATCCTGAACCCACTGAGTGAGGCCAGGGATTGAACCCGTGTCCTCATGGATACCAGTTGGGTTTGTTACCACTGAGCCACAATGGGCCCTCCTCCAAAGTTGTTTTTAATTAACTCTTTGAAACCCAAATCAATAAGAGTGGTTGGACTATGGAATGGTTAGTCTAGGCTGCCTAAGATTTCTCTTTTTCTACCCAGGGAATCTGACCCATGGTATAGATGAGCACAGAGGCAGATACAGAGATATTCATTCATTCACCAAATAATATTGATTAAATACTATGTGTCAGACACACATTCATACTTTGTGGGAGATAACAGCAACTTAAAAGTTAGAAGAGTTTCAAAAGTTATATTATTGTGAAACATATAATGCATTGCATCTTTCTTCCTTCCCTCCTTTCTTCTTTCCTTCCTTCTTTCAGGATGCACCTGCAGCATGCAGAAGTTCCTGAGCCAGGGATCAAACCTGCACCACAGCAGCTACCCCTAAGCAACAGCAGTGGTAACGCTGGAGCCTTAACCCAGAGAGCCACCAGGGAACTCCTTCTTCTTTATAAATTAAGAGCAATGTGCGCCTAGTAGTATAAGAAATCAACAAGAACATATTACTAGTGATAAGTGATGCTGATAGCATGTTACGATGTGATGAAAAGGGCACTTCACCTCCTTGGTATTTTTCCTCAAACCCATAACCCTGGTCTAATCATGAGAAAACAACAGATAAACCTAATGTCTTAGTCCATTTGGGCTGCTATAACAAGATACCACAGACTAGGTAGCTTATAAACAACAGAAATTTATTTCTCAGGCTAGAAGTCCAAGATCAGGCTGACAGCATGGTTGGGTAAGCACCCTCTTCTGAGCTACAGACTTCTCGTATCCTTACATGGTAGGAGAGGCTAGGGAACTCCGTAGGGCCTCTTTTATAAGGGCATTAACCCCAATCACAAGAATTACACCATCATACTGGGGGTTGGGATTTCAACATGCATTCTGGGAAGACACAAGCTTTCAGACTGTAGCAGCTAAAATGAGTGACATTCTATAAAATACTTGACCAAAAGGAAAGATAGAGAAACTCACAGCCCAGGGGAGCCGAAAGAGACACGATGACTAAATACAATGCAGTGCTTTGGATGAGATCCTAGAATAGTAAGCAGACATTTGTGGAAAAAAAACTAGAGAAATCCAAATAAAGTCTGAAGTTCGCTTAATAGTAACATTCTGATGTCGGTTTCTTAGTTTTGACAGAAATACCATGGCGCTGTGAGATATTAATATTTAGGGGAAATCAGGTGGAAGGTATATAGGATCTCTCTGTACTTACTTTGAAACATTTTTGTTAACCTAAAATTACCCCCCCCCAAAACAAGAACAACAAAATAACATACCGCATCCTTTTTACACTGTGGCCAGAGAAGGAAAAACACGATGGAGAAAAGATCCATCCAAGAAGGGCAGAGACCAGAGGCAGGGACATGCAAAGAGGAACAGACAGATACAGAAATAGACAGGTGAGCTCCACGAGAGTGTTAGAGCTCCAGTGTCTCATTATGTGGCTCCCTGCTATTCCCTTAAGCTATAGGGATCAGAGAAAAGGATCATTCTTTAAGAGAACTGAGAGATTTGACATAGTTCGGAAACATGAGCGTATTGAGAAACCTCTTGGCCTTTTCCTATTTTCAAACATTAGATATTTTCTGTGTGATTCTAAAGGTTTTGCAGGTGTATCAATGAATAGCTTTGGTTTAACCTTTTCGGGAACCTTGGAGAGAATGATCACCAAAGCACTGAAAACTGTCATTTGCCAAAGAGTTGCTCTTTGAGACTGCCACTCTCTCATGCCCTAATGTCATCAATGACACAGTTAGAACTGGCCTTTGACTTCATCCAAATAAGCATGTCTATTTAGAAATCAATCTAGTTCTTGGTCTACTTGGGAATATATATAATGGGAAGCAAAAAAAAAAAAAAAATCCCTAAAGTTAGGTTACAATTTTATGATTGTTCATATGAACTCTTTGGGGTTCTCTTCTTAAAGGAAGAGCCCCCATATTTCACAGGGGTTTCCCTGATCATTTAACCCCACAGTTAATCTGAATTAATGCATTATAAGAATTTCTGTAGAATAGTGTGTACTCATTTACACTTTCTTTGGTATTTTTCTAAAAATGACTTGAAACAGTATTAATTATAAATGAGGGAGTTCCCGTCGTGGCGCAGTGGTTAACGAATCCGACTAGGAACAATGAGGTTGCGGGTTCGGTCCCTGCCCTTGCTCAGTGGGTTACGGATCCTGCGTTGCCGTGAGCTGTGGTGTAGGTTGAAGACACGGATCGGATCCCGCGTTGCTGTGGCTCTGGCATAGGCTGGTGGCTACAGCTCCGATTCGACCCCTAGCCTGGGAACCTCCATATGCCACGGGAGCGGCCCAAGAAATAGCAAAAATAAATAAATAAATAAATAAATGAGGATAGTTTCGACAAGGCCAAGTGTGAGATTTTAGTAGCCAATCAAAGGTATTTGATTACTGTGCGCCTTAAATCAGTCCAAACACTTATTTCATGGATGGCAGACCCACACACACCTAGGTCTCCAAATCTTTTATTGAGATTGATCAGAGAATCCACATACATATTACATGGAAGAAGTCCCTACCTAGAAATTGATTTAGATTGTGGTAACGGTGCCACCTTGAAAGTGGGAGAATAGGGAGCTAGATCTGGGAAGACATCTCAGGGGTCTGCATATTTCATCTTGAATTAATTTTATGTCATACATGTGAAGTTCTTGTGAGTTTGGATTTAAACTTTAATTCAGCAAATTACATAAACTCTTTAGCAAGAGCCAAAGTTCTAAAGTGCCCGCTTATATTTGTTTTCCTTTTCCACTGAAACAGCATACCAAATCTGAATCTGATTAAGTCTGCTGAATTTGTTATCAGTGCTAGGAACTATGTATTCTGTACAGAAAATTAACTTCACTTAGAAATGCATGTTTTGGTAGTTTTACTCCTTAAAAAAAAATGCTGATTGGAAAGGCAATAAATCCTGGGAGAGGCCAAACTTCATTTTTCCCAGTAATGAAAACAAGGCTGGATTTTGAGGGATGAAGACACATAATGACTTTACATTAAATTTGCTGTCAATAAGGGATGCCCCGGCTATTCTCGGCTGAGCACAGTGTCTGGCATGTAGTATATATCTAGCTTTCTTCCTATGTATCTATGTATCTGCCTATCTAGCTAGCTATCTTTGTACCTATCTCTCTCAAAGTTCTCAACTTCAGCAACATTGACATTTTGGATCTGATAATTCTTTGTGAGTGGCAGTAGGGGACTGTCCAAGGCACTGTGACAAGCAAATGTGTGTCTAGATATTGCCAAATGTTCTGCGGCAGGGTGGGGGTGGGGTGGGGCAGAATCTCTCCTGGGTAGGGACCACTAATTACCTCTTTCTCTCTCTCTATCTACACACCTATAGAAGAAAGAAATGAATGAAGGGATTTTATAGTAAAACATCTGGGCTTCAACCTGGCATGATCAACTGAGAAGGTGAGAAAGGTTAGTGGGATTTATTTCTTATGATAACATGCATAATATATATGTTTTATAATAGGAAACTATAATACTACATAGTAAATGCAAGGCAATGTCTTGGGATTCCCCTGTGTTTCCCTCCTCTATGCCTTTTACCTACTTCTCTTCTGCATACCAGGTGGCAACAACCGTCTGTGCGCAATGCTTTCTGGCCCAGCTTAGAACACATAAGTCAATTGTTTTGCTGAATCAAGTGAGTAAATTCATAGTAGATCATAATAATCTGAAAAAAAAGGCTCGTTTGATAAATAAAAGTAGGCTTTTTGAGGGGAAAATGGGATATTTTTTAATTTAAAAAGCATTTTTTTTAAAGTATGAAGAACCAGAGACCCAGCTAATTCAGACCAAAGAAATGAAAGGAAAAAAAAAAGCCAAACAAAGAGATTTGATTACTGAAAGAAAAGAGAGTAATACCCTTTTTCCATCTAGAGGATGAGGAAAAGACAGCTTTATGGGGTACTCAACCCAGTGGCTCACCCTCGGTAGGTACTCAATCAGTTTCATCTAAAATTATGACACGTTTTTGAGAATATGTAACTTGTATCATCATTTCATTCTGAACTTTCATCATGATCAAGACCATAATTAGAATAATTTGGATCACTTTCTTTGAATCAAAAACTGAGAGTCTGCATTTCCATTATGTATCAGACTCCTCTGTACCACAGCTGAATGAAACACAGACATCCAGCTAGGAAGTAGACCTTGAGTATGCCATTAAAACTCTTTGAGGCTCTTTGATCCCATCATCTGTAAAAAGGGAGAGAGAATAATTTCTACCTTTTAGGTTTTCTCTGAGGATGAAATGAGATCAGTAAGAGCAAGTGCCTTATTATAAGCATTTAGTCATTTGCTTAATGCCCTTGGAGACTGGCTTCCATGGTCAATAGCTTTGAATGCAGTACTAATATCCACATTCCTCCTGTCCTTGAATCAAGAACATAAATGTGAAGCCTGATAAAAAGAGTAAAACACATTTATACCTGATATAAATGTAAGTGGCAGCAGCATACGCTCTACTCCTCAAGGTAATTCTCCCACCCGATCCCTCCTTAAACAGAAACAGGATGCATTTGAAAATATCTGACTCCCTTTTAACTCTAACCATTGTTTAAGGGCCCCAAGGGCACCTAATTCCAGGAGGCAGACAGAATGGAGACCAGCTTCAGCCTAAAGTCAAGATTGAACCGTTTGTCCAGAGCTGCCCTGGCTAACCCAGCTTATTGACCCTTGTCTAATTTCTGAAACATGGTAGATTCGACAATTCCATCTTGGGCTGGGTGACCACTGTTAATGTGACCCCTGGTGTAAGTGACCTCCATGGCCTCATTCACCCACTCCCTCATTTATTCACTCATTCCTTCCCTGACGAACTACATTCAAACTACAGTCAAACAGTGACACTCAGTCTTGTGTAAGATCAAAAGATGATTCAGGAATTCACTGTGTGAGCAATCTATACTCATGCATGCACACAAACACACACATACAATACAGATATATGTGACACAAGAAAAATCCAACTAGTGTGTTTCTAAAATTTGATGAGATAATAAGAGAAGTAAATCAACAAAGACAAACATAACACTTATATGCTGTATCTAATAAAAAATGATACAAAAGAACTCATTCAGAAAACAGAAACAGACTCACAGGTTTTGAAATCAAACAGATTTCAACATCAAACTTATGGTTACCAAAGGGAAACATGGGACCGGTAAGGACTAAATTAGGAGTCTGGGATTAACATGTACACACTACTAATACTAAAATAGATAACTAACAAGGGCCTAATGTATAGCATGGGGAAACCTATCAATATTCTGTAAAAATCTATATGGGAAAAGAATCTGAAAAAGAATGGATATACGTACATGTATAACTGATTCACTTTGCCATATACCTGAAACTAACACAATATTGTAAGTCAACTGTACTTCAATAAAATTGTAAAAAAACAAAACATCACATGCTGGGGAAAAAAAACAACAAAACCCAAAACAAAACAAAACAAATTTGGTGAGAAAAAGATTACATATAACAGGCTTTGCAAGTCTTTGTTGAAGGGCATCTAATCTGGTCTTTGAGGCATGGGCAGAATTTGGGCTTAAGGAGTGACTATATAGGTGTTCATTTTATAAAAATTGGTCAAGCTGAACATACATTTAACTTTAAAACATTTTGGCAGACACTTTAATCACAATGTTTCTAAAGTTTGCACTATATTCTCTGCTCCTATGACCATTCCAAAACATGGTATCTGAAATCTATATTTTAATTAGGCCTAACAAAATTATTTTGTCAAACCACTTCTAACAATAATTGGGGTGTACTGATGAAATGGAAAACTGGGATTGGGATTCATTCATCTAAGTCATCTAAAACCCTGAAACCAAGATAATTTTCCCAAAGAAATAGAATCTATAGCTATTTGCCTTCTTTGACTCAATATTTCCTCTTGTAACATATGGATAAGATTATTTGTCTCCCTGAGGTGTGTGGCTATTATGGGAGTTACTAGGGCAATTTGTTCAAGTACTTTAATGAGCCCTGTGTATTTGAGATCAGTTTAGGAGATCTTTCTTCCATGGCAGACTGACCAAGGGTTCAGAAACCAGTTCATCCATCACAGCACAAAGGGCCTTAGCAGAATCTACCTAATAGGTGAAGGGTGAACTACTCACCCACAGCCCCTTCGGGGAAATTGACAATTAGATTGGCTTGGAGAGCCAGGGATGGCTGTGAAAAGGACAAAGAAGAGGTGGCGTGAGATACAGGAGAGAGAAGGTCCAGCTAGCAAGTGAGAAAATGTTTCGGTGACTGGTGGCTTTGGAGGGTAAGAGATTAGGAATCAGGGGACCTAGGGGTTAAGTCTAAATATGGGGATTTGTATATTCTAGTTATGTTTCAAAATCAACTTATAATAAATGACATGGACAAAAATAGAACTGTTAAAATAAAGATAAAAGAATGAAATAATGAATCAAAAGAAGCAGTTGGCTTAGAAAGCAAGTCAACAGAGTTATTACTAATGAACACAATTATTGGCTCTAAGAGCCCGGGTAGCCAAGGCAGAAAGGGAAACAAGACAAATTGTACAGTTCATGTGATATAAAGAAAGAGACAACCATTTCACCAGCATCAAAACACAGATCTTTTATTCAGTGGGTCTTGTGGCAGACGGAATAATGGCCCCTTAAAGATGCTCATATACTGACCTCTAGACCTGTGAATGTTACCTCACATGGTAAAAGAGACTTTGCAGACATTATCAAGTTAATGGCCTTTAGACGGAGAGGTTCTCCCAAGTTATTGTGGTGGACTCAGTGTAATCACAAGGGTCCTTATATGGGAAAGAAAGAAGTAGGAGGGGTACAGTCAGAGGAGGCCATGTGATGACAGCAGCAGAGGTCTCGGTGGTGCCATTGCTGGAAGGATCCCAGGAACCAAAGAATGCAGGCAGCCTCTAAAAGCTGGAAAAGGCAAGGAAACAGATTCTCCTCAAGAAACTCCAGAAAGGAAAAGAGAAACTTTCTACATTGTTGGTGGGAATATAAAGTGGCATAGCCACTATGGAAAACAGTATGGAGGTTCCTCAAAAACCTAAAGATAGAGTTGCTATCTGATCTAGCAAGCCCACTCCTGGGCATATATCCAGACAAAACTATAATTTGAAAAGATACATGCACCCTTACATTCATAGCAGCACTATTGACAATAGCCAAAAAACAATGTTAATGTCCATCAACAGATGAAAAATTGATAAGAATATATGCTACATATATGCAATGGAACACTAGTCAGTAATAAAAAAGAGTGAAATAATGCCATTTGGAGCAACACAATGGACTTAGAGCTTATCATCCTAAGTGAATAAGTCAGAAAGATAAAGACAAATATCATGATATCACTTATATGTGGAATCTAAAAATATGACACAAAGTCAACTATACTTTAATAAAAAATTAAAAAAATAAAATATGACACAAATGAACTTATCTATGAAACAGAAACAGACTCATAGACACAGAGAATAGACTTGTGGTTACCAAGGGGGAGGGGGGATGGGGGAGGGATGGATTGAGAGTTTGGCATGGATAAACAACAAGGTCCTACTGTATAGCACATGGACCTGTGTTCAGTATCTTGTGATAAACCATAATAGAAAAGAATATGAAAAAATTTATATGTATATATATCACTTTCTTGTGCAACAGAAATCAACACATTGTAAAACAACTATACATTGATAAAAAAAAGAAAAAGTTAAGAAACTCCAGAAAGAACCAGCCCTGCAGAAACCTAGATTTTAGCTAGTGAGATCCATTTTCAGGCTTCTAACCTCAAAAGTGTAAGATAATAAATTTATGTTTATTCAAACCACTAAGTTTATGGTAATTTGGTATAGCAGCCACAGAAAATGAATACAGATCTTTTTTAAAAATGATGCATCAAGAGGAAAATCATTTAAATATAACTTTAGGTCACTTAAACTGGAAGTAAAAATAATATGACTGAGTTATATAACTTTCTGGTGAGGCTGACTAGGTATAAGAATCAAGAATAGAGAAATGGAGATTTCTATATCATGTGCATCAGAATCTGAGATGATGATGAACAACTGAGATTCTCAAGTTCCTCTCTAGTCCTGCTAAACTGACTTTTTGGCTGGGACTTGGGAATCTAGAGCTTTAAAAAACATCTATATCAGTTATCATTGTTGTAAACAAATTACTACATATTAAGCAGTTCAAAACCGCACACATTTATTATTTCCCAGTTCTCTGTGTTAGAAATCTGGGCATGCCTTAGCTAGTTCCACTGCTTCAGGGTCTCCTAAGGCTGTTGTCAAATCACCAGCTGGGGATGGGATCTCATCTGAAAGTCTGACTAGGGAAGGATTCACTTCCAGGCTCACCCAGGCTGTTGGCAAAATTCAGTTATTTAAGGGCTATTTTGGGCAGGAGGGCTGTGTCCACAGCCTATGGAAGTTTTCAGACCAGGGACTGAACCTGTGCCACAGCAGTGATGATGGCAGATCCTTAACTGCTAGGCCACCAGGGAACTCCTTTAAGAGCTGTTTGATTGAGTATCTAGGTTCCCTGCTGGCTACTGGTTGGAGGCTGCCCTCAGTTCCTTTTCAGACAGACCTCTCCAACATGGCAACAACTTGCCTTATCAAAGCCAGCAAAAGAGAGGTTCTAGCTAGAGAGAGGTTATAATCTTGGTAATGTTATCACTGAAGTGATATCCCATATTCTATTGGTTAGGAACAAGTCACAGGTCCCACACACATTCAAGGAAGGGGATTGCACAATGGTGAGAAAACCAGGAGAAGGAGATCAATGTATGCGAGGGGGTCTTCTTAAAGTCTTTCCACCACAGCAACCCAGATGATTCGTGTGCAAAACCAAGTTGGGAAGTGGTAACCAAGGAGAATAAATAATAAGAAGGAAACAACCATTTCATTTGGGCTTTTGACAGGAAGTGGACGCAAAACAATTCAAGACGATGGGTTCTGGTGATATCTCAGCTGTGTCCTTTTCCATAACAAATGCTATGGGTTAGCAGAGTGTGGTGACTTTGGAAACAGTCATACCATTATTCCCAGGCCCCTCTCTGCTGCCAGCTCAGTTGCTCACTGTCCCTGAGCTGACCTCAGCCACTCAGGGAAGCAGCCTAAGTGGGAGGGAGAGGAATGAAGGAATGAGGGGGTGGGGTAAATTGACACGATAAAATAAGGTCTCTGAAATTCATGTGTTTTGATTATTTTTTATTTCTTGTCAAAAAATGTAAAATTTGCCCTGTGACAATATAAAGAGAATCCTCTTCACAATTCATACAGTCCATTTTAAATACCAATCCTTATTTCAAGCTCCATCACATTTTCCTCAAATGTTGAAATGATATTCTGGCAGAAACACTGGCATGTGTTTGCCAAGCCCTCCTGGGCACAAAACCAATCAATATTTCCCAGTCACTTGCAGTTAAATGAGGCCAGGGTATGGAGTTGGCCTGTGGCAAGTGGCCTGGCTCTTCAGGCCTCCTACTTGGTCCTTGGCCAGATATTGAGAACACCATAAAGACCACTGAGGCCCTAGTAGTGATGGAGCCACTAGAATGAAGGAATATGGATCCTCAGACAACTATTCCTTTTCTAATGCCATTGGCCAACTGCACCCGACTCAGATGTGAGTGAGTAATGAACAGCTGTGGGAAGTCACTGTTCATTTCAGCAGCTGACATTACTTAGCCTGACTGAAACAGTTGTACTATTTTCTTCACAGGACAAATGTCACATGCTGAGTATGGAGGGACAAGTAATAGAATAGGTCATGATGGTGGGGATGGGGGCATATTCCTTTTGTGTTCTTCACTTTTAAGCTATGCATTAGCATGGATCATGCTACACACCAGTTCTCTGTCTGTGGAAATTGAGATCTTTTCTCAAGTCTGTATGACAGAATAGGGCCTCCTATTCTGACTCAGTCACTGGTTCAAAGGGGGCTGATTGCCTAGAACTGCCATACTTCCATCCATCTGACTTGGAATTCATGCTAGAAGCCCCTGTCGCCAACCTGTGCCCCTAGACCACAGAGCTTTTGCATTGATGACAGTCTGGTCCAAACAGAGGTTGGCTACACTCTACACACCATGTAGTAGGGCACTGGCTTCCACTTGAGGGTTCAGTGAGGACTCATGCCCAGTCTTGTTTCTATGTTAACACACTAGCCTGTGTCATTAAAGTATCAGCCTGTCTTGTGTCAGGATTCAAGACTTAGATATTTTTTTCTTGGCTGTGCCTGTGGCATGAGGGAGTTCCTGGGCCAGGGATTGAACCTTCATCATGGCAGTGACAATGCAGATCTTTAACCCACTGAGTCACTAGGGAACTCCTGCACTTACATTTTTTAAAAGAAGAAAAAGAACATGGAAGTCATCAAGTAGCAAAGGTCTTGATTTGCAATCATGTAGTTCTTGGAGGAAGCAACTATTGGAAAATGCACTGCTTCCCAATGAGATTTTTACAGCAGTGGTAATCACGCTTATGATCATCATCATAACAACTACCATGATAATGACAGCATTTAATATGTGTGAGGCCTTTGTGCTCAGCATATCATGTTTTATACAGTTTTATTTAAACTTCTGAGATAAAGTATTAGTATTGTATTACCATGTGCTGATAAGAAAAGTGAATCTCTGAGAAGTTGCCACACAGCTAATAAGGGATTAGGAGGCAAATCTCATTTCAAAGGAGGTATTATTAACTCTGTGTATATATAATGCATAGAGTTGATTTAAAAAATTGATTCATGGAAAACAATTACAACATTGAGTTTTAATATGAACTTCAAACCTACCAGTTTTAGCAACATGTCCTGCCCTCAATGAAACCAAGCAGGGCCCTGTAGGGCTCTTGGTCACAAAAGCCTTCCTGTGTCCCCCATTTCTTATTTGTAGAAGAAATGGCCTCATTCAGCCTCCATGGCCTTCCCTGAGTTCCAAAGGGCAGGTTCAAACGGTTACTAATGAAGGAAGGGAGGGGATGCATAGACGGGGAGGAGCAGGCAAAAAAAACAAAACAAAACAGTGCAGCCTTGGGGCAGGGTCCTGGTCTCACCTCAAGGAATATGCATAACAATATCTTTGAGCTTTTCTGCAGAACTAAACCCCCCAACGCACGGAAGATGCTAACTACTTGATGAAGTATTTTTCATTTCCGAAAGAAGGAGGACCACCAGAATCAGTCCCAGGGCCGTTAAACATCAACTTTGAAGAAGAATACAAGCTTGCATCTACCCTGATCTTTATCTGCAGCCCTATTTCCAACTCCCCAAACTATAAAACCACCTCTTATTCTCTCCCAAAGGAGGGCGCAGTCTTTATGGCATTAGCCTGCTATGGCCTCCTTTGCCTGGGAAAGCAATAAGGCTATTTTTTTCCTCCTTCACCCCAAACTCTGTCTCTGTTTCTATTCGGCACCGGTGGACAGAGGCCAAGTTTCAGCAACATTAACTCCAAGCGTTTTTATTGTACGTCAAGAGAAGATGTTTAATGGGCAGTATGACTTACCTATACCCTCCCTCAACCTCGACAAAAAACAAAATAAAAACATAACCACAGTAAATCTAAAATTAAGACGACAGTGACCTGTTTCTCTTCTAAACTGACTTCATCACTACAGCAGGATCTTGATCTGATCCATCTAAATCTATAACCCCATGACCTGAACTCAGTTGCAGCTATCAACTTTTATCTGGGTGGGACTCAGGACTGCTGAGCTTCCTTTAGACCATAGCTGGCTCCAGGCCTCTTTACAGGTATGAAATTAACCAATGACCTAGTCACATCTCTCCATTCAGATTACATTTTTTTTTATTGAGATATAACTGACATCTCATGTAAGTTGAAGGTGTACACTGTGTTGATTTGATGCGTTTATAAATTATGATGCAATTACCACCGAAGCATTAGGTGACCGCTCTACCACATTACATAATTATCATTCCTTTGTTGGGGGTGAGAAAAATTAAGATCGACTCTTTAGGCCACTTTGAGGTTTAAAGTACAGTATTGCTGACTATCATCGCTATGCTGTACCTTAGATTTCCAGGTCTTATTTATCTACTAGTTGCAAGTTTGTACCCTCAGACATCTCCCAATTCCCCCACCCCCACCCCCAGTAATCACCTTTCTACTTTTCATTTTCACAAGTTTGGCTTTTTCAGATTACACAAGTAAGTGACACCGTACAATATTGGTCTTTCTCGTTCTGGCTTATCCTGCTAAGCGTAATGCCCTCAAGGTCCATCCATTTTGTTGAAACTGGCAGGATTTCCTTCTTTTTCATGGCTGAATAGAATCCCACTGTATCCACATACTGCACCTTCTTTATCCATTCAATTGTTCCCAGGCATTTAGGTTGGTTTCATATCTCGGTTATTGTGAATAATGCTGCAGCAAACATGGGAGGACAGCTATGTGTTCAATATCTTGTTTTCATTTCCTTTAGACACACAGCCAGAAGGGGGTTGCTGGATCATATGGTAGTTCTCTTTTTAATTTTTTTGAGGAATCTCTATATTGTTTTCCACAGTGACTGTCCAATTTATATTCCCCATCCATCCAGTTTAAATTCTGGCCAGATGGATAGAACTTTTTTTTTCTTGTCAGAATAACTAAATTTTAAACTTTAATTCCCACCTAACTCTCCTGGGATTTGGAAGAGTTACTACAAAAACATGTACTTATTATACAGGCTACTTTTTAACTTGCTTACATGGGAACATATTAAACATGATGCACTTCACTGTCTTGACATCAACAGCTATTCAAAAAAATGTGATGAGCATAACTGTTTACATGTATCTTTTTTTCTTAACAGAATCTCCCAAGCAAACAATCTCTTTTGTGCTACTTAGATGCTTTAATAATGGTTCATTAAGATCTCCATCAAATTTGTAGCAACGTTTACATTTTGTTTTCAGTGCTACAGGAATCAACTGCTTTTCCTCAGGGTAACTAAGGCTTCCAAAAACACCTTAATGCTAGAGTTCCCGTTGTGGCTCAGTGGTTAACAAATCCGATTAGGAACCATGAGGTCGAGGGTTCGATCCCTGGCCTCGCTCAATGGGTAATGGATCTGGCATTGCCGTGAGCTGTGGTGTAGGTCACAGACGCAGCTAGGATCCCACATTGCTGTGGCTGTGGTGTAGGCTGGCAGCTACTGCCCTGATTAGACCTCCAGCCTGGGAATCTCCATATACCACAGGTGAGGCCCTAGAAAAAACAAAAAAGACAAAAAAGACCCCAAAACACCTTAACGCTTAAGGGAAAAAGATACAAATGCTAAAGATTCCTATTTCAGTCCAGAGATAAACTGAAGAAACTCTCTTATCCTCTGAAGCAAATGGAGTTAACTCCCGAGTTTGCTAACAAAAATACATTTTCACTGATGCTCCCTGTGAGTCAAGTCAATCTGAAGTTCCACCAAACAAAAGCATGATGCAGGAGTTCCCGCTATGGCACAGGAGGTTAAGGATCTGGCATTGCCTCAGTTGTGGCGTGGGTCACAGCTGTGGCTCAGATTTGATTCCTGGCCCAGGAATTTCCACATGCCAAGGATGAGGAAAAAAAAAAAAAAAGCCCCAAACCAAACCAAACCAAACAAACAAGCCCCCCCACCCACCCAAAGCCAACAACAATAAAAGCGTTATGCAATAAGTGGGCAGGTGAAGTTTAAACAAAGAAATATAAACAATTATGTCTCTAAACAAAAAGAATTCTCCAAGTCACTCTGAAGTGTTTCCTTAGCGTGACTCAAGTTTCTTTCAAGTTTCTCTGCCCAGATTTGCCAATGCTATTGTTGACAGAGTCCTCTCAAAACCAGAACATAACATTCTACGCTTATGCTCTCTCGGTAATTCCCTAATACATTTATTTAGAACCTAGACATGTTATTCCAAGCTGCAAGGTCCTCCACACAGCATGAGAAATCTGGGTTGTCCTCCATCTTCCCTTTAAATCTTTCTCTTAATAACAGTCCAGGAATCCAATTTTAGCTTGCATTTTACTTGGGAACCTATCAGGAAGCAGAGAATTTGCTCACTTGCTTCCCAAGAACCCAGACCAAAAAAAAAAAAGAGTCTTGTTATTGTCACAGCAAATAGTGTACTTGGAAGACCTATAAGTAATTATAAGGATAAGAAGAAAAAAAAACCCAAGGCTCTAGTCCTTCATTATGTGATTTCTCAGTTTTGACTATTTAAAGGGAACCAGAACATCAGTTTGCTTTCAGTCCAAAGCAGAACTTAAAGACAAAAGAACTTTTGTAAATAAGGAATTTTCTCAGTTGCTCCTGGATAACATTCAAAGGGACAGGCACAGCATCTGTTACTACCGAGAGGAGGTATTACTGATCAAGAGTTAATGCCAAAGCTTCTTTCTGGCCACTTCGATTTGCCCACCTTAAGCCTCCCAGCTGAAAACACATTTGAGTGGCAGCGTGTATTCAGCCCCTCCGTGACACACAATTCTCAGCTTACGTTGTTGGTTCAGATCATCTCGCCCAAGATACTTTAACTCGAAGAACTGTTTTGCTTGAAATCGAGTGTCCCAGGTTTCAGCTTAAAATCAGTGATAGGCTGAGAACATTGCGTAGGGCAGCACATTACTCCACCTGCCTACCAGCTGCCAGACATGGAAATACGTAGAGCAAATTTTATATCAGAGTTGCAGGTAGTTTTGATCTCTGAGGAAAGGCAACACAGAGAAAAGCTGCTGCAACAGAGCCGGACATTCACCATCTTACCCTGCCCTAGACATCCTTCACCTCATCCCACATTTTTAAAAGTCATCCTACAATTCAGAACTCAAAGCTCAGACTTCTCATGTTCTTGCTGTGGCTTCTGACCCTTCAGCTGACCCACTGATAACCCAGCATAAGAGAGATTAACTAACCATATACTGAAAGGTTCGACCATCCCTTAGGGGGTATTGAGCTGCACAGAGAACTCTATGTCCTGGCAGGGGAAACACAGTCTAACCCAATTTTTTTTTTAACCACTACATGCATTTCACAGGCCTGGGAAAAATGGATCTTCTTACTTGTTTAACCAAACTCCATCAAAACAAGACTAGGTGTCGCCCAAACAACTAATCAGAGCCTGGATTTTATTGTGGCTCGAGGGGAAAGCAGAAAGATCACTGACATTTTCTTGGCTCTCAAGATACATTAGGGGACCTCACAACCCAAACATTCCTCGGGGGATACCAAATGTCACTATAATTGATGTGGAAAGGGGTATTAACTCAAGAACCCAGATATCCTCATTCTTGTTTTGGCAAATTGATGGACATATATGAGGGTAGTCATCTACAAAGACGTCGTGCTACACTTGCTCTTAGTACCTGCTTAGAGCTTAGTTCAAAATACCAAGCTAATTCTCAAAGCCTCACTTCTGATGTCAGGCAGCTTGCAAGACTTCTATGCATCATTATCAGCAGAAAGCTACTGCTCAATCGAAAGGCATTGCCTGCTGGGTAACCTCCCTTTCAAAGCTGGAGGTCACCGTCTTCCGGAAAAGCAAACATCCAACACAGGATGGCAAAGAGCCATAGTTCTTTATTCAAAGCCTCTAGGTCAAGGTGCCAAACTTTCCCGTCATCTCTCCCAACCTCATGTGGCAGTCCCAGTCTCAATCACTTCTCTATTCTTCCTCTCCACCACCCCTACTTTGGTTCAAGCCCTTCCGTGGTCCTTGAATAATTGCATTAGCCTATTTTGTTTTGTTTTTGTGAAAGTTAAAGAGGTATAATTTACATATCATGAAATTTACCCTCCCCCTTTATGTGTACATTTCAATGATTTTTAGCAAGTTCACCAAGTTGTACAATTACCATTGTCAGCCAGTTTTAGAACATTTCCATCACCACAAAGAGAATCCCCTTAACTATTTACGGTCAATCCCTATTCCCACTCAGAGTCCTTGGAAGGATTAGATGTGTTACAATGTGTGAAGCCCTTAGGACAGTCCTCTCTGAAAGTCAGTGATGACCAATGAATTCTTCATGTTTTGGCTTAAATTTGACTCCCTTTTAGAACTTGTCTCTGACCCCATATGTATGAGCTTGCTCTTTTAGAGAAATGTTTCCACAATATTCTGTTCTTGTTGTATTGTGTTATCATTGTCATCATAGTGTTATTTGCCGGTCTGTCCCCTGGCAGTCTCTAAGTTTCATAAGGCAAATTAAACTTCTTCGATCACTTCTACCACATGTATCTCCTGGAATACAGCTCATGGTCAGTGATCATTAAAATATCTGCTGAAATGAAAAGAGGAGGGGGAGGGAGTGGGATGGATGGGGAGCTTGGGGTTAATGGATGCAGACTCTTGCCTTTGGAATGAATTAGCAATGAGATTCTGCTGTGTAGCACTGGGAACTATGTCTGGTCACTTATGATGGAGCATGATAATGGGAGAAAAAAGAATGTGTACATGGATGTGTCACTGGGTCACCATGCTGTACAGGAGAAAATTGACAGAACACTGTACACCAGCTATAAAAAAATAAAAAATAAACAAAAACTTTAAAAAAAGAAAAAAAGAAAAGAAAAACTGTGCTACATATTCTCTGTGTGTCATCCATTCTCACATCTTTCCATATCCAGTTCTCTCTTCCAGAGAGACCTCCATGGTCTCTAGTGTCCAGACCACTAACCAGATGCCATTGGTTGGGTTTGGCTAAAGGAGACTCTGGCAAGAAGAGATGGATGGGCTGAAGAAGAGGTCATGGTAATTACTTTACTCTTCCCACTTCCTTCCTCCTATGGTTCTGCCAGCAGGTCCATTCTGCTATAGGCACAGCTCCCACCAGGACACCCCACTTGAATAGCTCTAGCTCTCTCCAGTGCCACAAAGAACATTCCCTTCCCTCGTCTGTTCAGATCTAGGAGTAGTACCAGCAGCTTCCCACTATTACTCTCCCTTGGGGCTCTACCATCTCTTCACCTGTCTTTCAACCCTGTTCAACCCTCTGTCAAAAGTTCATTCATCACTCACCATGTAAACCCATTTGAGTGTGTCATCTGATTCCTGTTGGGACCCTAACCAGCACAGCGACTAAGCGTAGCCATTACTCTACAATTCACATCTTTGTGGGGGGGTGGTGGTGGGGGGACTCATTACTGTATTTTGTTGAAGAGGCAGTAGTGGGGATGAATATTATTTCATTATTAAAATAGCTTGCAAGGTTTATAGTTTTTATTTTTCTAGGTATATATGTCATTTGCCATATGCCAACATGTGTTCTTGCCGATGGTTTCCATATGGATGGTTCTTAAAGCATTTTACTGGTGGATCTTGCTCCAGTGCACGCCATAGTGAAGACTGGGCAGCAGCGTTTGACTTGGCTAATGGAAAATCATAGTCCACCCAGAGTTCTAAGATGCTTCAAGTATCACATCACTTTGCAGTGCCAGCTAATTGGGATGTTTCCCAAGCAATTATTTCTAGTTCCATTTGAAAAACAAGGCTGATATGTGATGCCATAAGTTCCATTGCAGGAATAGGCTGTAGACAGCCATGTGTCAGTCTCTGAAACCAGGGAAGATGTGTAGGCCCAAAGACACCTGTGTGTCTTGTGTCGATCTGTTAACATCTGCTGAACACACATCCCTTACAGAGCATGGTCTTATTTGTTCAGTTCCACAGAAAAAGAAGGCTTGAACTGAACATTCAAATAGTTTATGACATAACTATTGCTTTGTGTCAAGTAGGTGTCTTTTTGCATATGAGCTTAGAGTTATAAACAATCCCCCACAAGGACTTGGCATTATGCTCCAATTTGCATGATTTAAAATGTTTCTCTAACATGATCCAAGCTCAGATTTCAAAAGCTCTAACTGAACTGTTTTGTTGAAGTCATCAAAATGTGTCACATGCTAAATGTGAGAAGTTACATAGAGGAACTGATGGATTTTAAAAACTGCATATTCTGAAAAAAATAGCTGTGATACTTTCCTATGGCTGCTGTAACCAATTTCCACAAATGTAGGCTCCTAAAACAAAGCCAACTTCTTGTTTTACAGTTTTGGAGGTCAGAAGTGCAAACCGGGTCTCACTAGTCTAAATTGCAGCTATCAGTGGGGGTGTCTTCTTTCCGCATGCTCTGGGGGGAATCTGTTTCCTTGTCTTTTCCAGCTACTAGAGGTTGCCTGCATTCTTTGGCTCATGGCCTCGTTTTCCATCTTCAAAGCCAGCAATGGCTGGTTGAGTGTTTCTCATATCACATCACTCCGACACTGCTTTGTCCTCCCACCTCCTTCTCTGCCACTCCTGTCTCCCTCCTTCACATATAAGACCCTTCTAATTACACTGAACTCACCTGGATAATACAGGATAATCTCCCCATTTCAAGACCGTTAACTAAGTCACATCTGCAAAGTTCCTTTTGCCACATAGGACAACATACTCATAGGTTCCAGAGGTTAGGATGTGGACATCTCTGGGAGCCATCATTCTGCCTGCTACAACACAGTAAATAACTATTGAAAACTTTATCTAGTCATTTGTGATGGAACATGATGGAAGATAATGTGCAAAAAAGAACATGTGTATGGATGACTGGGTCACTTTGCTGTACAGTAGAAATTGACAGCACATTGTAAATCAACTATAATGGAAAAAATAAAAATCTTAAAAAAATAAAATACCAAAAAAAAGAAAACTTTAGAAACCTTTGCCTTTGCAGTTATAAATAATCAAAAGTGGTGGAAATGAAAACTGTTTTATGAGTGTTTTTAATTTTTCCCTCTAGCCACACAAAAAAAGCCCTAGACACATTTTGTTGCCTTCATGTCTTTACATGTTAAGGAAGTATAAAAATAACCACTTCAAAGGGTTTAAATTTTTGAATTTTAAATTAATAACACAGGCAAAATTACTGTTGTAGAGAAAGTGCTTGAAATAGACTCCTAGTCATTACATACCATTTTAATACATATTATTTTCCCTGAGTTAGGAAACATAAATATTTCAGTAGTATTAATGATAACCATTTAGGTTTCAGATGTCATTTTGTGATTTGGAAAACTCCAGGAAATAATTTCATAGTTTGTATCCTCTCATCTTCAAAATCAGTAGAGAAACACAATTTTTGAGCCTATGTACAATTTTTTACTTATATATAGTTTGGGGTTTGGCTTTCTACAAGATAGAAACTAAAATTTTTTTGGTTTCTGTGGTGAAAGCTAGGAATTCTCCCCCCAAATAACAGGACAACCATCCTATGTGATTATCCACTGGAGTAACTGAGAAGAGAAGTGCAAGATTTTAAGAAGGCCGGGCTGTACTTAGCACTGTGAAAGTAACATAGCCATGCACTGTATTGAAAACAGAGAAGTAAATGGCTAACCCGACAAAACCTATGTGGATCAAAAGGCCAACTGCTTGCCAGGTTAAGGGACAAGGTGATGCAAACAGACAGGGCATCTGCTTTTGTGGTGCTGACATTCTAATGCAGAATAAGAGGGAAATAATATACAAACAGAGAAGTGACTCAATACATGAAAAATATAATTCCAAGAAGGGTAAATGCTATGGGGACAGTGATATGCTGAGTTGTGTTTGTGGCAAAGGGGAGGCAACTCTAAGAGAAGATGTCTCTGGAGAGGGGACAACTGAGCTGTCATTTGATGGTAAGCAACTCATGCTGTAGGTTCTTAAGAGCCCAGATCCCTATGGCCTCTCTCTTCATCTCCAAAGTAAGGTATGTATACAACTGAGGCTGGGCAAGTGAATCAATTGGAGTACAGAGGGGAGAGATTAAAACATCTATTTGTATTTATTTTATTTTTTTGTCTTTTTAGGGCCACACCCACAGCATATGGAAGTTCCCGGGCTAGGAGTCCAATCAGACCTACAGCTGCAGGCCTACACCACAGCCACAGCAACACCAGATCCGAGCTGTGTCTACGACCTACACCACAACTCAGGGTAAAGTCAGATCCGTAATCCACTGAGCAAGGCCAGGGATCGAACCCACATCCTCATGGATACTAGTCGGGGTTATTATTGCTGAGCCACAAAGGAACTCCTGTATTTATTTTAAAATAGAAAATAAGGGAGTTCCCGTCGTGGCACAGCAAAAACAAATCCGACTGGGAACCATGAGGTTGCAGGTTCGATCCCTGGCCTCACTCAATGGGTTAAGGATCCAGCATTACCGTGAGCTGTGGTGTAGATTGAAGATGTGGCTCGGATCTGGCATTGCTGTGGCTGTGGTGTAGGCTGGCAGCTACAGCTCCGATTAGACTCCTAGCCTGGAACCTCCACATGCCACAGGTGTCACCCTAAAAAGACAAAAAAAAAAAAAAAAAAAAAAAAGGAAAAAAATAAGAAAAATTAAATTTGGGTATTATTCAAATTTTCACTTTGGCATTCTACACTTGATCCCTATGAAACTCTCTCACACTGGAGTATGCCAATGTGCTGCATTTTATAAGAAGGTATTAAGTACATTTGAAATTTTTATTATTAACTTTCTTTTTCCTTTTTTTATGGCTGCACCTGTGGCATATGGAAGTTCCCAGAGCTGCAGCTGAGGCCTATACCACTGCCACAGCAATGCTGGATCCAAGCTGCATCTGCAACCTACAACGGAAGCTTCTGGCAACCCTGATCCTAAGCCACAGACTGCGAACAGGGATCAAAACCACATCTTCACGGGTGTTAGTTGGGTTCTTAGCCCGCTGAGCCACAATGGGAACTCCTTGTTTAATTTTAACTATATTAAACTTCACATAATGGACCAAAGGTTTCAAAAGTTTTCTGTAAGGAGACTACGGGTAAGAGGTAGTAATTCTTGCATTTTCAAAGTAATAATAAGAAAATGCCAGAAGAAACTTTTTCTCCTCCAAGTAGGCCATCATCAGCCACATGACTCTCTTTGTTCACAGCCCCAAAGAACTCAGCCAGAAATATATAACATTATCAAGAAATCCGTATAAAACATGTACTGACAACCATTTCCATTGCAGACAAAACTAATCCAGCCTTCCCCCACAGGTTAAAGCCATCACAGTGAGCAACACATCTCAAAATATTATTTCTTGATTTCGTCTTTATTCTGTAGTGTGCTTTATCATACACAAGATGTATCGGTTCCTGATTCATGTACATAACATAAATTAATACACATTTATTTAGGATTTGAATACACTTATTTTTACTTCTAGACTTGCAAAATCAAACATGCTTTGGGATCACTGTTCTAAACTATTTGATAGTTTATGGCCCTTGTCAGAGACTGTCAGCAACCATTTATGGGACAACCCAGCTCTGAACTCTGAAACGGATTTTCAAGATGGTGTGAAGTTTAGAGCATAATCAAAGTGCCAAGAATCACATAATCCAGCAGAATCTGGGTGGAGCAGCAATTCCCTAGTGCTTTGGAAGGAACATTCCAGTTTCAGCTAGAAGCTGCAGGGAATCTGAGCTGATGCCTGAAGCAGTTCTCTAATTCCTGTGCTTTTGGTTCATACAGGATATTGGCCAAGATTCCTCTGCAAATCCATTCCTCAAAAATAAGAGTTCCATAAGCTTATACAGGGTCTGACCAGTGACAAGTTTTATGTGAGAGAGAGTGTGTGTGTGTGTGTGTGTGTGTGTGTGTGTGTGTGTGCATGTGCATGAACACATATGTACCAAAGTGACACCAACCAGGGTTTCCTTTGACTCTTTATGATTTCATCAAACGCCTCTGAGACCCTTTGATGCTTGACTTATTTTAACATTGAATAAAGTATTTCATAAAAGAGGTTGTTACTTTCTTTGGTCAATACCCAAGAAAACCCAAGCTGTAACTATAGGCATGTTGGCCTAAAACAAATAGACTGCCAGATATTTCTCCAGCAAATATTTGGGATCAGCCAGCAGAGAACTGTAATTTGGGGTCTGCAACAATGGTGAGTCATGTGTGAGTCTTCACACAGCAAAAGAAAGAGACTGCTTTTATAGGGAGGAAAACGAAGCTGGGAGGGCTACAGTAAACAAGAGCCCATGGCTTTTCATTGGCTGAGCCCTTGCCAGGAAGGAAGAGTCTTCCTTGTGGGCTCTGTATAGTCACAGGGTATAAGCGCTCCCCCTTCTGGTCTTCCAACTCTATTTAATTGAAGTTTCTGTTAATTAATTTCACAGACACATTTAGAATTAAAAGAGTTAAATTATTTTTAAGGTATGTGTGCATTTTACTCTATTGGCACTGACGATATAATTTGCAATTTTGTCCTTAGCTACAGGCACTAAATACATCATGGAATGGAGTCCTTTTGGGCCACGAATAAAAAAATCAGAATGTGGCTAATGATGGCTTGTGAGAAAAAGCAACTGGTAATCTTCAAGGATTTCTTCATGATTAGATTGTGGATGCTTCAATGCGTACAACAGAATGCATTCCCAGTAGAAAAAGGACAGTAGAAATTCGAAGGTATCCCAGGTATACCATGTCCTATATTTCACATTTATCAAATTAATAACTGTCGTATCAAAGGATGTTTCTCTCATTTCCCTTTTCTTCCCCCTTTGTCACCTCTTCAATAAGGCACACACACCCACTTGTGTAATATATAGACTAACTCATTCTGGAAATGTGAGCTGGGTAAAGCTACCCAAGACTCAGCCAGTGATGGTGCATTTCATTCTCATTTGTCATCGATATCTACACCATCCCATGCTCTGAAGTGTAACACCACATAAAGAACACTCATAATATAGAACTACTATGTAACCCAGCAATCCCACTCTTGGGCACATATCCGGACAAAACTTTCTTTGAAAAAGACACATGCACCTGTATGTTCACTGCAGCACTATTCATAATAGCCAAGACATGGAAACAACCTAAATGTCCATTGATAGATGAATGGATTAAGACGATGTGGTATATATACACAATGGAATACTACTCAGCCATAAAAAAGAACAAAATAATGCCATTTGCAGCAACATGGATGGAACTAGAGACCCTCATACTAATGAAGTCAGAAAGACAAAGACAAATACCATATATCACTTATATCTGTAATCTAATATATGTCACAAACAAACCTCTCCACAGAAAAGAAACTCATGGACTTGGAGAACAGACTTGTGGTTGCCAAGGGGGAGGGGGAGGAGTGGTATGGACTGGTAATCTGGGGTTAATAGATGCAAACTTTTGCCTTTGGAATGGATAAGCAATGAGGTCCTGCTGTATAGGACTGGGAACTTTATCTAGTCACTTGTGATGGAGCATGATAATGTGAGAAAAAGAATGTATATATGTATGTGTGACTGGGTCACTTTGCTGTACAGTAGAAAATTGACAACACTGTAAACCAACTATAATGGAAAAAAATAAAAATCCTTTTTAAAAAGAACATTCATAAAAGTATCTTGTGCATATAAATGTGTATGTGATTATGTGTGTTTTGGTTATGTTCCCACTATCTCTGAAGAGATAAATAAGTTCATGGAAGTTTTCCTAGGAAGTCACTGCTCCAGGCAATTGAGCTTTGATGGTGGTGGTGGTGGTGGTAGGTGTGTGTGCACACACACTGGCAGAGGGTGAAGGAATAGGCTTTCAGAGAAGACTCTTTCCCATAAAGTGGAAAAGAAGATAGCCTCTTGAAATACTAAACAAATACTTCTTGAGGCCCCATACCAGGCACAAGAAACTTCTGAAAGATGCTTGAATGATCCATGAAAACTCTCCACTTAGACTTGATCATTTGTTCCTTGGAAAATATCTTCTATCCCTTTCTGATCAGGATTTAAGGTTCAGGGAATCTAAGAGTTCCAGATCTACTTTAATGAAAATATTTCTAGTGCTAAGCAATTCTGGGGCCAGTGACAAACTAGCCCTTATCGGGGTGAAGTGGTCAGTTCAGAGGTGGACCTCACAGATTTGATGAGCTTTGAGAAGGAAAGGGGTGGGCACAGAGCTGCTCCATCACTTTGATCTCCACTTGCTTCTCCCTGGAGACCTACTGAGTCACTTCAGTCTTTGAATACTGAGGTCCAAGTGGATTTTCGCTGCAGAGGACAACTTCCCAGTGGACTTTGAAAGCCCGATGTACTAAACCAAAAACACAGAACTGCCCGCCCCCCACCCCACCCCTTGTCGTCACAATAAACATATACCACAATAGGATGGTTTAATTTATTTTCCATGTGAAAGATTTTATTAAGTTTAAAGTAGACTGGGTACACAGTTCTTTCCTGCAGCTGCAGTTTATGATGAGGGTAACCCAAAACACATGACCACATGATAAAACAATGTAATATAGCACTTCAAGAATTCCGAGTGGACAGAAGGTTGGAAAGCAATTCTTTGTGTAAATAAGAGCTGGCCTCACATAATGGTAGATGCTTGTAAATTAAAAAATCTAAAGAAACATGCACTTTCCCCAGGATGTCATTCTCAGGATAATAAACGTGATTCTAAATGCTTTTACACAAATGTCACCACGTGAACAGCCTGGACATTCATCATCCTCTAGCACTATTTTAAAAAATTATCTATCTATCTATCTATCTATCTATCTATCTATCTATCTATCTATCTATCTATCTATCTATCTATCTATCTATCTACCTATCTACCTATCTAGCTATCTACCTATCTATCTTGTCTTTTTAGGGCCGCACCTATGGCATATGGAGGTTCCCAGGCTAGGGGTCAAATTGGAGCTGTAGCTGCCGGCCTGCACCACAGCCCCAGCAATGCAGGATCTGAGCCACATCTGTGACCTACACCACAGCTCATGGCAACATCAGATCCTTAACCCACTGAGTGAGGCCAGGGATCGAACCTGTGTCCTCATGGATGCTAGTCAGATTCATTTCTGCTAAGCCACGATGGGAATTCCTAAATTTTTTAAACTTTTTATTACTTTTTTAAACTTTCATTTTATTTTATTTTTGGCCACACCCTTGGCATGAGGACATTCCCAGGTCAGTGATCGAACCTGCAATTGCGACCCAAGGTGATGCAGTGACAATGCAAGAATCTTAACCCTCCGTGCCACAAAGGAACTTCCACTATCTATTTGAAAAAAATGTAAATCTGGAAATTTATGGAGTGGCTCATTTTTTATGAAAGTAAATTTAAAAAAGACCCCAGCATTTATCTTCTTGATCCTGCTGTCATGTCACTAACCAACTTATTCATTTCTGATGTTAGTCCAAGTGGAAGAAACTTCTTAGATGACTTCTGTAGGTTCCTCATTTCCCAGCAATCCTTGGTCTCTTGTCCTGGCCAGTCCAGATGCATGTCTTCAGACCCCCTAAGGAGCAAAAACTTGTAGCATTGCCCCCTCCACTACCATCAGTGACCTTCTCCAGCACTCAGGAAACGTTTGCAGAATGTTCTTTCTTGCTCACAAGTATAATCCTCTCATAATGCACGAAACATTAAGAGATAAAAATAGCATTTTGGAAAACATTTTGGATGACACATGCAGGGATTGGACTAAGCATGAAATGGTGTGATTTGCTGGAGGGAAGACATATTCTTCAGTGAGTAGGCTTGATTCATGGTACTCACTGCCCTTTAACAGCTGGGGGAACTTTGGCAAATCTTTTGGTCTCTCAAAGCCTCATGATCTTCCTCATCTTAAAAGGGACCAAGAATATCTCTCTTACCAACTCACAGGGTATTTATAAAACCTGGATTATTTGTAAAGTGCTACACATGGGTTACTTATGGGTATCCAATGATTGGTTTCTGTGCTAAAGAAAGTAAGAGCAAAGAGGTACTTCATAGAGATCATTTGGTAAAACCAGTTCATTTTCTAGATGAGTAATCTGAGGCACAAAGAAGAGAAGAAATTCAAAGTTTGTCGTGTTTACATAGTGGATATGCATTCAAGATATAAAAGAATGACACAAAACTTGTGTTGGCTTGTGTACTCACTCCAAATATTTGGGTTTCATCCACAGTGAGTGCTCCTTGGTGTCCATTCTGCTATATCTCTCCATTGTTTGCTCTGCCCTTTAGTCTAAGAGA
The DNA here is from genome assembly GCF_054392235.1 of Sus scrofa. Taxonomy (NCBI): domain Eukaryota; kingdom Metazoa; phylum Chordata; class Mammalia; order Artiodactyla; family Suidae; genus Sus; species Sus scrofa. The sequence goes on from NC_139401.1 coordinate 11,286,810, forward strand.
AGAAATCAGCCATTCTGTGAGGTAGCCAACACAATTGTGTAATAATTTCCACAATATCTATAAGGGACCAGTTTGTAGAACATGACAAGAACATTTCTTCTCCAATCACTCCTTTCAAACAGGCTCTGTTCCAGTTCCCTTGTCCTTCCTCAGATACTGCAGGCAGATCCTTTAGTTGCCTGCCCATTTTTATATTTGAAAATGCCTAGGCCAGTCCATTTTAAACTTCAATCTCATATTCAACTTACCATGAACTCTTCCTCTTGGGACCCAGTACTGGGCTTTGGACTGAAGAGTTTTGAATACGGGGATAACTTTTTTGGCTTCTTTCGTATCGCCCTCTTCTGCGTTCTGTGTCAGAGCTAGGGAGAAGGTATGGGGTGGTGGTACCAGGGGCAGACATCCCTGGTAGAAGAGGTGCCTCTGTAGTTTTTTCTGTTAACTATTCCTGCTCCTCCCCAAAGGTCTGGTGCATGCATGAAAATATACATTTTCTCTGACCTGAGGGTCATGGGTATATTGTTCCAGAAGCTGCTTGGGATAGATTCCCCCCCCACCCCACGACACACTCCCTGTTCTCATGTATGAAACATGTACTTCAGTATTAACTCACTTCAAATACTGCCTCTTGTTGCCAGGAACCCCTGGCCAAATATGCAGCCATTCTGGATGAGGTAATGGCTCAAGCCCAAGTAGCTTCCTTTGTGTCTATTGGACACTGGGTAATCCAAATATCTTGGTTTCACCCAGAGTGAGTGCTCCTTGGTGTCCATTCTGCTATAACTCTCATTGATTGCCCTGCTCTTTAGTCTAAGAGAAGAAATTAGCTATTTTGTGAGGCAGCCAAAATCCAACTATGGAATTGAATGACATTCTTCATTTCTAATAATGAAGCTCTAGAACCAATTCCATCACTTGATTTACAATTTAGAGATGTTCTCTGATGATTCTCCAGTGCATTCCCAGTCTTCTACCTATACAGGTTGAGGGAAGTGGTGAGGAGACTGCAACTATTTGGGGCCTCCCAACTCTCATTAAGTTCTATAGAGTTTGTGAATTGAATGTGGGAACATTTGGTGCCTAGTGTTTTCATCCTGGTGTCTTTATCTGCTCAAATCTGCTGTTAAGCTCCTCTAGTGAATTTTGCATTTCAGCTATCATACTTTTCAACTCCAGATTTTCTGCTCACCAAAATAACTGCCAGCTCTTCATTAATATTCTATATTTAGTGACATATTCTCATACTCTTTAGTTCTTTAGACATGTTTTCCTTCAGTTCTTTGAACATATTATGAACTGATTTAAAGTCTTTGTCTAGTAAGGCCAAAACCTGGCTTTCTCAGGGAAAGTTTCCATTGACTGTTTTTTATTCCCCAGTGGATGGTCTATACTTAATTATTCCTTTCTATGTATCATAGCTTTTGTTGAGAAATAGACATTTAAAATAATATAAAGTAGCCACCCTGGAAATCAGAGTCTCCCCTTTTCCTAGAGTTTGTTGTTATTGTCATTCTTTGTTGTTACATTTGGGTTTTGGTTTTTGTTTCTTGGTGTTTTTTTTTTGTGATTTTCCCGAACTAATTGTGTAAAGTCTGTATTCTTTGTCATTTATGGCCACTAAATCTTCTGCTCAATTACCAAATAGAGCTCTATTAACATTTCTCATATTCTGTCAAACTACAAGAGAGATGAGTCATCCAGGAAAAGAAATATTAGTAAGGGAATTAGACCCAATGATATATCTATATACACCTCTCTATCTATATCTTTTAGGTTGAAAGATAAGGATGTCCAAGAAGGAGTGCGAGATAGTAGTAATTTTAGAGATGCCATACAAGTACCTCAGTTCCATTACTGATTATTTGAAGCCAGGGATTTCTTTTCTTTTCTTTTCATTTTTTTTATTACTCAAATGAATTTATCACATCTGTAGTTGTATAATGATAATAACAATCTGATTTCACAGGATTTCCATCCCACAGCCCAAGCTCATCCCCCCACCCCCCAAACTGTCTCCTCCGGAGACCATAAGTTTTTCAATGTCTGTGAGTCAGCATCTGTTCTGCAAAGAAGTTCCGTCTGTCCTTTTTTTCAGATTCCACATGTCAGTGAAAGCATTTGATGTTGGTGTCTCATTGTCTGGCTGACTTCACTTAGCATGATAATTTCTCAGTCCATCCATGTTGCTAAAAATGCCGCTGTTTTGTTCCTTTTGATGGCTGAGTAATATTCCATTGTGTATATGTACCACATCTTCTGGATCCACTCCTCTGTCGATGGACATTTAGGTTGTTTCCATGTTTTGGCTATTGTAAATAGTGCTGCAATGAACATTGGAGTACATGTGTCTTTGCGAGTCATGGTTTCCTCTGGATACATGCCCAGGAGTGGGATCAAATGGTAGTTCTATGTTTAGTTTTCTGAGGAATCTCCATACTGCTTTCCACAGTGGTTGCACCAATTTACAATCCCACCAACAGTGTACTAGGTTTCCTTTTTCTCCACCCCCTCTCCGGCACTTATTGTTTGTAGACTTTTGGATGATGGCCATTCTGGCTGGTGTAAGGTTGGTACCTCATCTGCTTTTGATTTGCATTTCTCTAATAATGAGTGATGCTGAACATCTTTTCATGTGTTTCTCGGCCATCTGTATGTCTTTTTTGGAGAACTGTCTGTTTAGATCTTCTGCCCATTTTTGGATGGGGTTGTTTGTTTTTTTGGTATGGAGCTGCAGAAATTGTTTATAAATTTTGGAGATTAATCCCTTGTCAGTCGATTCATTTGCAAAGATTTTCTCCCATTCTGTGGGTTGTCTTTTCGTGTTGTTTAGGGGTTCCTTTGCTGTGCAGAAACTTTGAAGTTTGATTAGGTCCCATTTGTTTATTTTTCTTCTTATTGTCAATACTCTGACAGGTGGATCTGAGAAGATGTTGCTGTCGTTTATGTCAGAGAGTGTTTGGCCTATGTTTTCCCCTAGGAGTTTGATAGTGTCTGGTCTTATATCTAGGTCTTTAATCCATTTGGAGTTTATTTTTGTGTATGGTGTTAGGGAGTGTTCTAATTTCATTCTTTTCCATGTGGCTGTCCAGTTTTCCCAGCACCACTTATTGAACAAGCTGTCCTTTCTCCATTGTATAGTCTTGTGAAGCCAGGGATTTCTTTGGGCACACCCAGAAGAAGACTTTGACTAAGTCCAGAGCTGTACTGGAAATGCAAGATGATGCCATTTCCAAGAGTTACAAGTTTAATATGGTGAAAAAATATATATTTCAACACTATTACAGTGGTTGGCTGAAGTATATAAATATGATACTACTTAATGTATTTGCCTACTATGTCCATCTATGGATCTGGTATGAACATCTAGGGATCTCAGAGTTCAATAGTAAGGACTGCTCTCTTAATCAAAAACTTAATCCAAGACCCAATTTTTTTCTTAGGCCCTGAAAGATAACTCCAAGTTGGGGAGATCACAAGGGCTGTCATTCCATCAGATCTCAGCTCACTATTCTTCTTGCCTACCTCTGCATTCATTCTATTGGTAGAGGGATTTCTCCTGTTTACAAATATTTGAGTCTCTACACCCCTAGGGCTATGTCCGGTTGTCATTGGACAAAGTCCTGTGACTAGTCATAGCCAGTAGGCTATGGGAAGAAGGGAATTGTATCATTTCCTAGCTGGGGAATTTTATTCATTGTGAGGCCCGGAAGCACTCTCTTCCCACTCTGTCATGACTGGTAATGTTCCACATGGTGGTATGTCTATTAGCCTTGGTTCCAGAGGCAGATGACAGAGAGAAGCACCCTTCACAGATATCTGCTATTTATCAGGCGTGATTTAAAAAAAAATAACCTCACTCCTTTTTATGGCTGAATACACACATACCACTTTTTCTTTATCCATTCATCTCTTGATGGACACTTAGGTTGCTTCCATATCTTGGCTATTGTAAACAATGCTGTTACAAACAATGAGGTACATTATCTTTTCAAATTAGTGTTTACATTTGCTTTAGATATATATCCAGGAGTGTAATTGTTGGATCACATGGTAGTTCCGTTTCTAGTTTTTTAAGGAAGCTCCATACTATTTTCCATAGTGGCTGCACCAATTTAGATTCCCACCAACAGTGTACTAGCATTCCCTTTCTCTACAACCTTGCCAACATTTGTTATATGTAGACTTTTTGAGGATACCAGTCTAACAGGTATGATATCTCCTTATGGTTCTAATTTGCATTTATCTGATGATTAGCAATACTGAGCATATTTTCAAGTGCCTATTTGCCATCTGTATGTCTTCTTTGGAAAAAAAATGTCTATTCATGTCTTCTACCCATTTTTAACAAAGTTGTTTTTTGTTTGTTTGTATGTTTGTTTTGTCTTTTTGCCTTTTCTAGGGCCGCTCCCACGGCATATGGAGGTTCCCAGGCTAGGGGTCTAATCAGAGCTTTAGCCGCCGGCCTACACCACAGCAACATGGGATCTGAGCCACGTCTGCAACCTACACCACAGCTCACGCCAACGCTGGATACTTGACCCACTGACCAAAGGCAGGGATCAAACCCGCAACCTCATCCTTCCTAGTCAGATTCGTTAACCACTGAGCCACAATGGGAACTCCAAGTTGTTTGTTTTTTTGATATTAAGCTGTATGAGCTGTTTATACATTTTGGATATTAACCCCTTATAAAATTTTTCCATTTGAAATAATGTGGACCTAGAGGGTATTGTCCTTAGTGAAATAAGTCAGACAAAGAAAGACAAATACTGTATATTATCACCTATGTATGTAATCTTAAAAATAAAAAAATGAATGAATATAACAAGACCTAGACTTACAGATACAGAGGACAAACTAGTGGTTACCAGTGGAGAGAGGGAATGAGGGAGGGACAAGATAGGGGCAAGGGACTAAGAAGCACAAACTACTATGTATAAAATAAATAAGCTACAAAGATATATAGCACAGGGAATAAAGCCAATATTTTATAATAACTTTAAATTGAGTATGATCTATAAAAATATTGAACCACTGTGTTGTACACCTAAAACTAATATAATATTGTAAATCGACTATACTTCAATGAAAAAAGATAAATAAGTACCAGGGATGTAATGTAAAACATGGTAAATATAATTAACACTGCTGTATGTTATATAAGTTATTAGGAAAGTAAATCCTAGGAGTTCTCATAAGAAAAAATATGTTTTTTTCTATTTATTTAATTTCATATCTAAACGAGATGATGGTGCAATAAACCATAATGGAAAGAACATGAAAAAGAATATATACATGTATTAAAAATGAGATGATGGATATTCACTAAACTTAGTGTGACAATCATTTTATCATATAGGTAAGTCAGATCATTAGGGTGCACACCTAAACTTAGAGAGTGATGTATGGCAATTATATATCAATAAAACTGGCAGAAAAAATTATTTTTTTGTAAAAACAAAATAAACCTCATTGTCTTACATGACTTGGATTTAGGGGTTATTTGTTAATGCAGCCCAACAGGTATCTTACTTCATTTCATGATTTTAGCTGACCCACTTATAGTCCTCTGGCTTGGCTATCTGTACCATTTTTACCACATATGTCATCTTCATCGGCTTTGTCATGCTAATTTGAGAAAATGAAGAGAGTGAAGGGGCTCATAATTTTTTTCTTTTCCTCTGAGCCTCACACTAACACAAGAAGTTATGACACAAACCGTAACAAACCAGTCTGTTCTATATTTAACTTACATTCTCATTCTCTCTCCCCCCTCCTTCTTTCTCTACCTCCCTCCCTCCCTCCCTCCCACTCTCTCTCTAAATGATAGATATGTATGACAGGGAAGTCAACTGTATAAAACTAACCGATGAGACTATACACATAGAGTTCCAATGCTTCTTTTTAACTTCGGCTAACCACCATCATCTTGGGTTTCCTCTGGCTGCTCTGTAGAGCAAGGACAAGAGTGATATTTCCCAAGGTAGTTATGAGAACAAGTGTGTGTGCGTGTGTGGGGGAGTGTTAGGGGAAATGTGGTGTATTTTGCATAAAGTGAGCTATAATTGAAAAAGGCACTCCATTCTAAAGGAGCAGTCAAGAGAACTAGAATCCTCCAGAGCATGCTGGAATCTGCTTTCTATTTTCCCACATTTGTTTCATGCTAAGCTGTATGGGTCCCCATCCCCCATTGAGGTATTTGACCCCAGCAAAACATGGAATTGCTACACCATTTATTGATTTAAGAGGAGTAGCAAGCCCAATAGGAAGAAGAATCATTCTTATATCAGCTGGTGCGGGCAGTAACAATTTGTGTTTCTGCACATTCTAAATGTTTTGATTTTTAACTTTTCCTCATTTTGGCTATAAAGTTACTGGCCACTTTTAATGAAAAAATTAATATATTTACACAATGTTAAAATAATAATTAAGCAATATAAAAGGATATGCAGAGAAAACTACATTTCATTTTCACCCTCGGCATCCAGGTTGCAGTCTTCTCCAGAAGCAATTCTTGCTACTATTACATATTCTATTCATATACAAACATAATATGCGACATATGCAATGTATAAAACTACCCCCTGCCCATATTTATCAACAAAAATGGAAGCAGAGTGTGTACACAGTTCTTAACCTTTTTTTTTTTAACTTAGCAGTATTATCTTGGCCATTGCTCCTCTTCCATCCACATAGACTGACACATTTTTTTCGAATGGCTAAATTCTCTTTTATTGTACATTTAGGACTTGTCTTGGAGGAGATGGCCAAATGGCAGGGCTGTAAGTGGGTCTAATTCAGAATCATGAGATGCAGTAGAATATGCATTCTGATAGCACAGATCATACTGCATTAACAATCCCTAGATGATGGACATTTATGTTGTTTTCCGGCTAAGGCTATTGCAGACCACACCATAAAGATCTTGTTCAACTTTTGCATACATGCACAAGTATATGATAAGGATACATTCCCAGAAATAGAGTCGCTGACATACAGGGTATTCACATTTTCTTTACTTTAAATAAACTTGATATACAGGCAAGTATATACATGTAAGTGTGCAGTTTGTGTATACCCATCTTACCACCAACACAATTAAGATATAGAACATTTCTGTTTTAATAAAAGCTGTATTATTATTGAGGAACAGTAAGGCCAAGAGATCAGGAGATGATGGCCACTAGAAAAACAGTTTATGACACTCAGAGTTCCTGAGAGAGGGCGTGCATGTGGTGTCATGGGGGAGCCACAGGGAGAAGTAGGTAGCGATGGGTGAGGTAGTGAAGTCTGTGGATAAGAGAGGGAGGAACTGTGATTTCCTTGGGAAGAGCATAATGGAGGAGAAATGACTTTGATCAGTTATTAGAGAAGGGAGAGTAGACTCTGGACTAGTTGGTTTGGATTTGAGATGATTCCCATTGGGCTGTCCAGACCAAGATGTGTCTGGCATGTCCACACAGGGCAGGCATTAATGCATCAAGTTTACAGAATCTAAAAATGTGGCTAATAAAATTTCCAACTGCAAAACTTCCATTATAACCCCATGAAGAAAATCTCTCTCCAACTTCTGGTTGCAGGCACTGACCTCTCTGCTTTCTTTGACCAAAGTTTTTCCAATTCTAGAATTTCACATAAATGGGACCAAATGATAAACACACTTTCGTGCCTGACTTCTGCTGCTCAGGATAATGTTTTTGAAATTCACATGTTGTTTTGTGTATTAATAGTTCTTTCTTTTTTATTGGTGAGCAGCATTCCATTGTGTGGATATGCTACAATTTGTTTATTCATTCATCTCTTATAGACATGTCATTCTTTTTTTCTAGTTTGGTGCCATTATGAACACTGCTGCTGTGGATATTTTTTCATATGTCTTTTGTGGGCATAGCTGTATATTTCTCTTGGGAAAATATCCAGAGTAGAGTTTCTAGGTGTTTATAAGTGCCAAATGGTTTGGCAAAGTGGTTGTACCATTTTATACTCATGGTAGTGTATGAAAGTTCTGGTTCACATCCATGCCAATATTTGATATGGTCAGTTGCCATGTATATTTTGATAAATGTTGTTCTCCAAATGTGCAGCAGACACTGCTAGCTGTCTGAACCAATAGCTGTTCCCATCTTCTTTCTCCCTTGCCTCCCATCATTAAGCTACAACTTTCCCAGTCTTCCTTTCAGCTATGTATGTTCGATATATCACAATTCCAGCCAGTAGGGTATAAATCAAAGTCTGCTGGGATCTATTCAGGTGTGATTTTATTTACCTAATAAAGGGATGGATGTGCCAACACTGCTCCCTCCTTTCCCCCTCACTCCTTACTGGCTTGATTACAGACACGGTTCTTGATGCTGTGGTAAGCTTCTTGCCACCACAAGGGAAGGCCAAGAAAACCACAGCAGACAGACAATGGCAACCCAGGGCCCCCAAGCCAGCATCCACCTACCTCCAGGCTTCAAATTATGTGAGAAAAGTAAACGTGGACTTATTTAAGCCATTGTGCCCCAGAGATTTTTCTTCTTTGCAGGATATCAGACTAACATTTCTGACATTCTTTATTCAAATAATACCAAAGGGGATTGTCAGTTGACATACCTAGTAAATAAGAGTGTCTGTTTCCCCACATTTCTTCTAACACATGGCATGGTTTTAATCTTCACTACTTTGTTGCTTTAACAGACATTCACTTAATTATGGCTGCAGTTAGAACCTCATTCGTTTAAAAGCTATGCATTGTCTTTGCTGTGACTTGCCTGCATATGTCTTGTGGGCAGTAATCTGTAAAAACTCTTTATAGCTTAATAAAATCAGCTCTTTAGCCACCATTTTTGTCATTTGCCTTTGAATTTTGTGTATGGTAAGTACTTTTTAAATTTTGAGATAATTTTTTAAAATTAAATTTTATTTAATTTTTGGCCATGCCCAGGGCATGAGAGTTCCGAGGCCAGGGATGGAACCTGAGCCACAGCAGTGACAATGCCAAGTCCTTAAGCCCTAGGTCACCAGGTTACTCCTATGGTAGGATTTTTGATGCTGAGAAGTGTTTAGTTTTAATATAATGTATTCTGAAGTGAGATGTCCTGCCTTCTAATGTTAGGCCATCATTCTAAAGGAAATCACAGCTGAAGTCACAGGGAAGACTTGGCTTTCCTAAGTGTGACTATTTCCAAGCTTTGTGAAATGCAGCTCTCTTATGCCTTCACCTGTAGGATATAAACAGTTACGTTGGCCGTCTGTCGAAGAGAAGTCCTACTTAAAGCACTGAAAAAAACAGACTCTCTCTGGTTTATGGAAAGGTTATACTCATACTTCCAATCCTTTCTAAAAAACAAAGCTCCTCTATGACTTCATCTGTATGATGTGTATAGATATGCAGTAGGTCCAAGTTGGTCTCCCAAGATCAAATTGTATCTCCCTTTTGATGATCTCTACTAACTACATTTGTTTTAGTTCCTGAAATCTTCCAGTGCCGTTATCAGTTGAGTGCCAAAATATTATCAACAATTTAAATTATTATTAACATAAAAATTTAAGAACCGTGGACAATCAGCTTCGCGTGGGCTTTTTTTCCCTCCATGGCTATATAAGGGTGGGCGTTTCATTTTTTTTTAACCTACATGAAATTAGAATTTTACAGTACGTGCCAAACAAAATCAGCCTTTTCCTCAATCCCATTTCAATTTTAGTCTGTGATTTTGCTTTGGCTTACATTTTAATAAAGTTGGCATTTTTACTTCTCTTGCATCTGGAAATTCCCAGTTGGCTTTGTCATGATGTGAAGTAAAATAGTAATTCAGTTGGTCTGAATTTGCTTTGAGGAATAAACCATCACTTTCTACATTTTTCTCCCCTATGATTTATTGATTTGCAAAATGTGCTATGAAATATACGTGTGTGTGTGTGTGTGTGTGTGTGTACACACACACACATAGACTGAAGTTTAAAAAGAGCAAGCATTACATGCATGGTTCACCTTACTATTAATTTGATATCTTCATTTAGGATAGCTCCAAGGAGTTAGAAGCTGAGTAAAAGTGAATTCATGTCTAGATACTCATGTTGCAACAGAACAAAGGGTGGGGGAAAAAATGTAATTGTAATGTATACATGTAAGGATAACCTGACCCCCTTGCTGTACAGTGGGAAAAAAAAAAGTGAATTCAAGAGAGAAGAAAAACAATAAATATATACGTAGACTGTTGAAAATACAATTGCGTCCATCCTTTCACTGCTTTTGTCTTGGTTTTTTGGGGGCCGTACCTGCAGTATATGGAGGTTCCCAGGCTAGGGGTGGAATCAGAGCTGCAGCTGCCAGCCTACACCACAGCCACAGCAACACCAGATCTGAGCCGAATCTGCGACCTACGCCACAGCTCACAGCAACTGCCAGATCCTTAACCCACTGAGCGAGGCCAGGGATCAAACCTGCATCCTCCTGGATATTAGTCAGATTCATTTCCGCTGAGCCATGGTGGGAACTCTCCTTTACTGCTTTTGGAAAATAAGCAGTACTTTTTAAATATGTTTAATATTTAAGAAGACTATATTCTGATGAATCAGTAACTACAGGTAAATCCACCAGACACTCTAAATCAGTTTAACTCCTAAATGTTTGAAAGAATATGACAGCAATCAAAGATGTCTAGAGGATCCTGCTTTTTCACCATCTTTGGAAATAAGCAGGAGTGTAATTTGCCAGCCAAGAATTGCCACCCTGCTGATGGTACTTTCTTCTTTTGTTGGAGGTTAAGTTCAGGTGACCAGTTGTACCATTTACCCAGAACTGGAGAGGTTCCTAAGATGTGGGCCTTTCTGTTCCTGGGAAAGTCCTGGGAAACCATGATGAGTTGGTCAGCAGAAAGCAGGGAAAACCCATCGTGGATGTTAAAATTGCACCTATCTGGGTTGGATATTGGAATACATGACTGTCCTTCATGTACCCAGAACTGAGATCATCCCTGGACATGCTCATCATGTTGAAATGGAAGGAAAAATTCTGAAGCCACAGTAAAAGCTTAAATGTTTGATAAGTTTGAAATGAGTGCTTTTTGTAGTTTAATGTCTCCAAATCAGGATATTGATGTAAACACAACATATTCTAAAGCAAATTCAAGGAGAGAAAAACAGTCTTCGCTCAGATAAATGTCAAGTGCAAGGTGCACATCAGCTTAGTGTTTTGCTATGAGGGGAAGAGAGGTGTTTATGGGATAGGTGAAAATACAGCATTATATTCAGAAAGCCATATAGAAAGCAGCTTTTATTACTATTGACATTGGACTCCCCAAGACAATGGAATGCCCATTTTATATGAAAAAGTCACCAGTAGCTGATATTCTGTTGGCAACTTAAAAAAAAAAGCTACACCTCAACCTGCCACTGTCATCCACATTCAGCTAGTCACAGAATTGGGGACCATATTTAAATGCATCTGATGTGAAGCACAGACCTCTAAAAAGGAGATATATACACTCACAGATGACATATTAAGTACTTTGAAAACAACTCAGCACCCCTCTTATCATTCCAACTTGCCATTTTGTAGGAAGTGTTTTGGTTGAGAACTTCTCCATCTACTTTTGAGTCGATGGCACTGCTAGACAACATATACTGATGAAGAATGAGATCTGACTAAACTGTCCCCTTTTTATTCTATAAGAAGAGCCAGGGTGGAACCTGGATGTAAGCCAGGTTTTTCCTTTGATTCACACTAAGCCAGATGGTACTTCCAACTGCAGAAGAGATCCTCCAGGGATTCACGAGGTGGGTGGGGCTTGGACTTGTAGATGTTTCTGACTCTAATACCTTCTTCTGATGAATTAGTTGTGTTTGGACCACCTCACTCTTCTGAGCTTATTCTTTATGGTAGACATGGGGTTATACCAGTCAGATCTCCCTTCGAGACAATTTGTTGCCAGGAATATAGTTAGCAGACAGACAATAAATGGCTTCACCTACAGATCTGTGATGGCATTTTTGCCAAGGCTACACTGCTTCAGGACCACTCCCAGCCATAGACTTAGCATGAAAGGGGTCTTTATCTAAGCCCCTGTCTGATGCGCATTCTCTAATGGGAAAGCTTTGCCCAAGGACTCCCCATCATCTAGGCCACGATGGCCTGAGAGCTGCCCTGCAGGCTAGGAGGCTTCTGACCCAGTCTTCCTTCCTTACTTTTACTCACAGGTACTAGAATTGCACCGCGGATTTTAGGCTCTCCCTGCCTATTCCCACTTATCTTTTATTGGCATTTTCTCCACCTGTGTATCTACTTCTCAGATGACCTGAACTGATACATAGTTCTTCTTATTGCCTTATACCAGATACCACTCAAAGTACCAATGACATAAGGCTCTGTGTTAAGTAGCTTTTTACTATAAGTTGAAGGCAAAGGACAGTATTTACCCTATAGCACACCAAAAGATGTAAAACTGAATCTTCACACAATGGAATACTACTCAGCCGTAAAAAAAAAAAAACAAAATAATGCCAATGGCAACAACATAAATGGAACTAGAGATTCTCATACTAAGCAAAGTAAGTCAGAAAGAAAAGGACAAATACTGTATGATATCACTTATATGTGGAATCTAAGATATGGCACAAATGAACCTATCTACAGAACAGAAACAAACTCATGTACATAGAGAACAGACTTGTGGTTGCCAAGGGGGAAGGGTAAAGAGTAGGATAGACTAGGAGTTTGGGGTTGGTAAATGCGAACCATTGCATTTGGAGTGGATAAGCAATGAGATCCTGCTGTATAGTACAGGGAACTATATCCAATCACTTGTGATGGAACATGGTGGAAGATAGTATGAGAAAAAGAGTGTATATGTATGTATAAGTGGGTTACTTTGCTGTACAGCAGAAATTGACAGAACATTGTAAATCAACTATAATAAAAAATTAAAAACTGAATCTTTAGTATCTTTGTCCTCCAAAAATCTTTGTTTACAACTCATCTTAGAATTTCCCATAAACTCTTTTTCCATAGGCGCCAACCCCTTGCCACATCTTTCATGTTCCCAGGTTTGCCTTATTTCTTTGATCTCCACTCTGCACTCACTATTTGCTCTGCCACTGAGATCCTTGTCAACTTCCCCCTTTACAGACTATGTAGTTGGAATATCACCTTCCACAGTTCAAGCAGTTTATTATTTCTCTTCCTAAAAGGAACTATCAGGCCAGGGTAAAAAAAAATAACATCTTTTTCCAACCCTCACTACACATACTATGTATGATTAAGGATAAAGAACTGCCACTTTTCTTCATATTTACAGAAGAAAAGAGAGATGTCTCTATAACTCTACCCAACCAGAAAGACTATTCTTTTACCCCTATGATGTCATGAGAAATAAAGGAGGGCGATAAGAGTTAAATTGGGTCAAACCCATGGTACTGTGATAATGATTTTACACTGGGGATTTACTGTAGAATATTCTCTTATTTGCCATAAAACCACCTTGAAGCATCTACTGATAGTCACTAATTTTAATGACACAGAATGTGGATGAGATTAACCAGCTGTTTGCTAAACCCATTTTCCTCTTTTGTCGGGCATATCTGTGTGATCACATGACTGAGTTGAGGCCAACGAAATGTGGGCAGGAGTGATACAAACCTCACATCATCAGGCCTTTGTGTATCTAAGCAGTCTTTGCCTAATCCAAGACAAAACGTTTCTCTTGCATTTTCTTATAGAAGTTTTATAGTTTTAGGCTTTATATTTTGATCATAGATCAAATATGTTGTGTATGTCATATGAGATATAGATGAAAGTTTCATTTTTCTTTTTCTTTTTCTTTTTTTGGTTTATGGACATCCAATGTTTCTACTGAATTGTTTTTGTACCTATGCTAAAATTCAATTGTCCATACATATGTGTGTGTGTGTGTGTACATCTATTAATAGGTTCTCTGTCCTATTCCATTGATATATTTGTCTGTCTTTATATAAATGCCTCACAGTCTTGATTACATGAGCTTAATAATAATTCTTGAAATTGGGTGGTAGTAGTACAAATACTTTTGACCTTGCATCTTGTAACTTTTCCCAAGTTACTTTTTCTACTTTTTAAAGTTGTTTTGATTATTCTAACTCCTTTACATTTCCCTATGAATTTTAGAATCAATTTGTTAATATCTGCAACATATCATACTGGGGTTTTGATTAGGATTGCATTAAATCTATTGATCAATTTTGGGGTGAAGTGACATTTTAACAATATCGAGTCTTATGGCCCTTGAACAAGACATACCTGACTATTTATGTAGGAAATTATTTAATTTCTCTCAAGAATGTTCTATAGCTTAACTGTACATGTTTTACATATTTTGTCTAATTTATCCCTAAGCATTTCATTTTTATGCTCTTGTAAATGGTATTTTTCTTTTTCTTTCCTATTGTTCCATGCTAGCATATAGCAGTACAAATATTTTTGTATATTGACCTTGCATCTTGCAACTTTTCCCAAGTTACTTACTAGCTTTGGCAGCATTTTAATACATAGATCCATCGTATTTTCTACATAGGCTATCAAGTCATCTGTGAATACAGACAGTTTTCTTTTTTCCGTTCTACTCTTTAGTTCTTTTACTTAACTAATTTCTCTGGCTAGAATATCCAGTACAATGTTAAATAGAGGCAATGAAAATGGACATTCTGATCTTATTGCTTATTTTAAAGAGAAAGCTTTCAGTCTTTCACTGTAAGTATGACATTAGCTGTGGGTTTTTTCACAGATGTCCTTTATCAGATTGAGGAAGTTCCCTTCTATTCTATTTGTTGAGAGGTTGTGTCAGGAATGGATTTGGATTTTGACAAAGGCTTTTTCTGTGTATATTATCACATAGGTCTCTCTCTCTCTTTTAGTTTGTAAATATAGTGAATTACAGTGGTTGATTTTCACATTTTATCAGACCTGCATTCCTGGGATTGACCCCACATGGTCATGATGTATAATCCTTTCTATAAATTGTTATATTTCATTTGCTAAAATTTTATTTAGAATTTTTTTGAGAAGCACTGGTCCAGAACATATTAAATATTTTAAAAGATGTTAGCAGCCCCTCCACTCAAATGTACATACCCCTTGTATAGTTGCTGCTTTTCTGGAGTATGATAAACAAAACTACAGAAAAAAAAAAAAAAACATGTCCAGTAGTACAATTAAGCACTTGAGCAAATTGAATTAACCTGTCAGGAGTTGTCATAGGAATTTAGGTTAAATTACATTTAAACCTAAGTTGAACTTCTATGTCTTAGATACATGAAAATAATGAGCACAACTCCTTTCCTGTCTGTAAAAAATGGTTTCTGGAGCTGAGGGTTTACTTGCAATCTCAAATTTCTTTCTGGCTTTCTATGTTCAGTTTCAGACTTATAACAAGCAGCAAAAAAGCCCACCTTTCAAAACCATGCCCAACTGGATGTCTTTACACCCACAAAGGACAGCAGGATCAGGCTTCCAGTAGAGATACCTGGGGAGCCCATCCGAATACACTGCGTTCTGTTAATTCTCACACTTGAGATCCATTCACCCCTGAGCACACATTACGTCCAATTCGCATTCTATATAAACAAGATTGTAATGCAAACTGACAGAATTCCAATGCTTGTAATCTTCTACCCCTTTCTTACATGTCACTCAAAACCAAGGACAACTTGATGCAAGAGAAGACAACTGGTCTTCAGATTGAGTCCTTTGTGTCATCACCTTCCAAAACATCCCGGGTGAGTGTCATGGGTTGCGTGACACGGCCACTCAAACTGCCCAAGGAAGAGGAGTCCTTTCTGTTATCACCCATAGACTGTTGACGCAGCAGCTAGACATACACTCCCTGCCCCCCAACTCCAGCAAAGCAATTGAGTGTTAGGAAGCCTGGGACAAGGGAGATAGCAAAAGCATCAGCAAATATTTGTGGGTATAGGTGGGGCTGTCTGTTGGGCCATAACATATAATGTAATACAATCCTAAATCTTCACATAGAAAACAATGTTCAAACTTAGCACATTTGCGGCTAAGAGCCTTGAATGTTTACAGTTACATTTGATACTAGGCTGAAGCATTCAGGGTGTGGTAGCAATTTAATCCTAGTGGTCTCAAATACCTGTAAGGCAGGCTTGGTGGGCCTTTCAGTTTGTCTTCTGATCGTCTTCTGAATGATGCCGTTTGGGGTTCAAAAGTGATGACTATAATTTAATCTACTATTTTGTAATCTGCTTCAGGCACGGTTGAGTGGAAGTATATTTTGAAAATGAATCATAGCCCTACTATTTACCTAAATTTTTTCCTTCTCTTGGTCTCTATTTACCACTATTATATTCTAGTCAAAGATAGGATGGTTGAATTAGTAGAAGTTTTGCTTACTGGGAGATAATTGCTAAGAAAGTTTTGAGCTATGTCTTATGAACAAATATTTCTAAATTTAAGCATTAAGTGAAAAGGAAGCATTTCCACCTCCATTTCTTATGACCAACTTAATTTGAATGCATATTCTTTCATTCCCACTCAGCTGTTTCGGAGGACAGCTATCTGGGGACCTGAAGCAAAGTTTCTGATTTTAAATGAGTAAAGCCATTGTTTGCAAAGACAGTATCTTATGCTTATTTCTTAGACACCAGTATATCTAAGACAATGTAAGTCACTTTATAAAACTTCCATAAGTACATATAAAGAATTTGCAAAATTGTGTATTTAGGGTAACACTGATTTTTTGGACATCTGGGGTTTCCTTAATTCTCTTGATTTCCATGATTTTTATAATAGGCAAATCTTTCTTTCATAATAGCTGGATATAGATTTTTCTCAAAATACATAATTTAAAAATTTATAAATTTATATATTATATGTATATATATATTTTGGTATTTGTTTATGTATTGATATATTTATTTCCTTCTGAAAATGATTGGCTAGAATTATGAAAGAAGGACATTGCTAGAGACCACATTCTGTGTGTTGAATGATACCTTGGCAGGACTTTCTGAGCTATGACCTCCCTGGAAGGAGGAAGCACAGAGTGGCAGATATGCTGAGTTGACACTTCTAATGATGACCTCTCTTCCACTTGGAAGGCAAATTGAACTGTAAAAACACATATCTTTAGCCATAAAAGTGTGGGCTGCAAGAAGCAAAAGAGAATGTGAAGCAGTCCATCTTTAGCAAATGAGGTCTGCAAGGAGGATTTCAGGAGAAATAATCTGTACTAACCGCCCAGTGTTTTAGTCCTGTGTTTAAACACTGCTGGTGTTTAAAGTGTGAATGTTTGGAAGGTTAAAAACCTCATGCTTATGTTTTATTGCAAAAGGGGTGCTATGAAGCCACCTTAGGTATCTGGGTTACCTGTGTCTCTGCTCCTCTCCATTCCATAGTTAATAGACAACAGAAGTAATATTTCTGTCCTCATTCACCTAAACACTACCCTTTTCCTTGCATTATTTATCATCTGAAGCAAGGCAATGCTGCCAATGGCTTTATCCTGCTGGATAAGTCTCCTGGGAAATACTCCCAGGGCTAAAGTCTGCTAACACTAGCCTAGTGTTAATAATCTACAGTTGGCAAGTCATTCATCTCAGATATTAACCAAGATGATCAAGACGGCAGATACTGAAGCAGAAATGTGCATGTTTGTCAGAAACTCAAAGAAGTGGAGAAGAAAGAGGAATGGCATCTGCTAGAATTGTTGGAGGGAAACACCAAATACAAAAGAATGACATGTACCAGGTAGAACAATTCAAGCTGAAAAGGAAGAAAAAGGTCGCACATTCCCAGAGGGTGCAGAGCTGGAATCATCAGTCAGAAGGACAGAGAAGAGACTGCTTAAAGAAAGTCTTGAGAGAAAACATGACTCAATGAATGACCCTGGACTCAAGTCCCTTAACCTCTTCATGTCTCAGCATCCTCCTTTGCACACCCTCCTAGGGAACATTCAAATGGCTGAAAATCTAGGTACTGAAATACATGAGTGTGTGTGTGCATGCACACACATACACATGTCTGTCTGTCTGTATTTTTTTGTCTTTTTAGGGCTACACCCGTGGCATATGGAAGTTCCTAGGCTAGGGGTCCAATTGGAGCTGCAGCTGCCAGCCTACACCACAGCCACAGCAATACGAGATCTGAGCCGCATCTGTGACCTATACCACAGCTCAAGGCAACGCTGGATCCTTAACCCACTGAGCGAGGACAGGGATCGAACCTGCATTCTCACGGATAATAGTCAGGTTCATTATCACTGAGCCATGGCGGTAACTCCCTTAATGGTACCAGTGGCTTATCCAAATTCTAAATTTAACATAGCATCCTTTAAAGTTGTACTCCTTGTGTTTTATTTCACTAGTTTCTTCGGTGTAAAAAATCTCATTTGGAAACGAACTAGTAAGCATACAATAAAATGAACATGGTGAAAACTGTCAGTAGACTTTTGTGTATGTGTCAATAGGTGGTGAAAGGGACTGTCTGATTTGTAACCCCTTATTTTGGGATCAGCCCCTCCATAAATACCCTTCTCACAACTCAGAAAGAACAAGAAAGGAATGTATTTAAACTGGGATAACTAGATGAGTCCAAAGCCTTGTCAGAGGATCTGAAGCCTTGAAACCATAGGTTCTCAGGGTACGAGTACAGTGACACAAATTTATTCCAAACCCGCAGTCTGTTATTTAAAAGAACATGTTCTTATATCTTCTTGGTTTTCTTATTTATTTGTTTTAATTTTTTTAGCTTCCATTTATTGCAATTTCTTCACATCTGGCAAATGTCTGTATGGTTGAGGGGAGAGGAAAGGAGATGGAGCGGGAAGAAGGAAATACACTTGGGATGGGGAAGCAGGAGTTCCAGAAATATTTTCCATGCAAGTTTCCACACCAAGCCAATGGTAATGAGGACTTGTTACATGCCAGGCACTGGGTGAGGCATACAAGGCACCATGCTAGATAGACATCAAAGAGACAGCAAAGAAACACAACAGCTTGGCAGACACACTGACTCAAAAACCCATTTGCACAGGCTTGAGAGAGCCTGTTGTCTCCTGAGGAGGCTTTGGCATGGACAGAAGGAAACATCAAAGACACTCCAGACTTCAAATCCCTTCCAAGGGTGTGATCAGCAGGACAGGAAATGGGAAAGTCATCCTAGAAGGGATTTGGAAGGGAAGGAGCTTATCCAAGGACGCCTGTGGCCCTGCACATAGCTCTTGCCATGTGCACATTCAACAGACGTGATATGGTGAACAGCTTGGCACCCAGTCAGTAGCAAGTCTTGTCCTAGCCCCCCACCAAGAAGCTGCAGGGAATAAGGCAACACGAGAAAAGATAATTCAATGAGAGTGTTTTGTCATCTTCATGGTTGACTTAATTTTTTGAAAGGATCCCATGGAATACGAAGCCGCATTCTAAAACAACAGAAGCATAAATATCCAAAGATAGAAGCTCAAAGGGATAGGAGAAGACCAAATTCAACCCAGAGAAAATGAACGAGTGGGTTTACTCAAAATAATATCTGGCATGCTAGACTAAAACTCCTGGTAACCCAGCACAGTCATTCATGCTTATAGTACCTCAGTATGACCCAGGAACCACAAGCTGCCAACAAACACAAGGAAAGGCCTTTAACTCCATGTCACTGGGAAATAATGACAGGCCATGGAATCTGCCCATGTGCAGAGCCCAGACAAGGCTGAAATTTTACATGAGGCTTGCCACTGAAATGGGATGGTAGAAATGAACTTGATCAAGGTTTTTTTTTCCAAAACGCTAGTTCCTACAAAAGCAAGAGATAGGAGCTTTCTTGAAGAGATAGGAATATTAAAGCAAATACATGGGATACACCTGATATATACTGATTGCATGTAATATGTGTATGCTGATTAAACCAAGCAATATACACAGCATATATATATGTGTATATATATATAATATTTATATGTTTTAAAATAAATTAAAATCTAAATATAAATTTAAAGACATTTATTTTTATTTTATTTTGTTTTTTTGCTTTTTAGGCCTTAGACATCAGCTTCATTACTAACTTACCCATGTGACTTAGAAAAGTTCCAGACCTCAAAAAACACGGGCATAATATCAGTACTGACCTTCTATGGTTCTAGGCTGGACCTTAGAACTTTAACATGTGGTATATTAAGGATTCAATAAACGTTCACTATTAATATGACAAATCTACCATAAATCTGTAAATATAGATTATAAATCTGTGCCCCATATCCCTTTGCAGTGTCCACAGCAACTAACAGAGCACAGAGTAACCAGTAGTATTTAATACATGCCTGTTATTTGAGTAAGAACTTCGGTAACCCATAACTCGAGTCCCTAAATTTCACAATATAAACAGACATATAAAATGCAAAATTTCTCTTCTTTTTTTTTCTATGTGGTTATTTCCATCAGTTATTAAACAAGCGCATTTTTTTGGCATACCTAATTTTTGGTTTAATTTCATCTTAGAACAGAGAAAACATCTGTACCTTGTCGTCAGTATTAAATCCCATAAATAATTCTCCTACATGTCAGCATATTATTAGTACCTTAGAACAATGGTTCTCAAGATTTCTTCAAGGAGCAGATTCTCCAGATGTGAAGAGGTACCCCTATTTAAAAAAAAAAGAATTCTATATTAAAGTTAATTTAAAATGTTGGATTAAACAATGTTAAGCAGGCATGTAAGATTCATCAGTCTTAAATATGCTAATGTGTGCTATGGATGTCCAAGATAGGAGTATAAAATGCCACATATTCCCGAATCACTTGTCCACACAATTCCTTTTTCACAGAATTACCTCTTTTACAGAACTGTGATCCCTAGAGAGAACTAATGCTCTAAGATAGGTACTTTGGGACAACCTATCTTAGAGGAAATACCTGAAATCTACTGATTTTACCCTGAAAAGTAGGGTCATAATCTCATGATAACACAATGACTTTTCTAATCAGACTGTCTGCATATAATGCAATAGTAGCTATATAAAATGTCAGTGCTCTAATCCCCAGGGTTGATCATGATAACTTTTCTGGCTAGGAAGGTGTCTCCTGCCTCTAAAACCTCAGAAAATCCAAATGAATATAGTACTATTTTCAGTCAAGGTCATCACTTGTTCTGGGATTTTGTTATGCTAAACCCATCATCACTGGATACAATGAGAGATGATAAAATCTACTTTTGTGTCATACTTTCCACAATTATTTAAGTCTATATTCCAATTCTGTCTCTTGATCAGTGTTTCCCAAACTTTAGGATAATAATTACCCATGGAACATGGATAAAGAGTGATTCTTGGGTTTACCAGTCCATGTGTTTTGAAATGCTTCCCCAGTGAAGCTTATGATTAAGTATCTTTGGGAAATCCAACCTTTGATGCACTTTACAAACCTTCCAATTTTTTGGAAAACACTAGAATCCTAATAAAAACTCTACTGAATCAGAATTTCCAAAGGTGGGCTGGGTATCTGTATTTTTTAAACATCTACGAAATGTGCCACGCTACCCTTCAGGTTCATCTACTGATAGAGCCAGAGATGGAACTGCAAGGTAATTCCTCCAACATGAAGTCCCGGGCTTCCTCTCTGGGGCCACTTAATACTGGCCACAAGGTTCTGACCAGCATGGTGCCCTATACGCAGGAGAAGCTCAAATACACACTGAATGAGGAAGGAAGGAATGTCAATAGTAATATATAAAACTGAACAAATAATTTCCTTTGAAAATAGTCAGAGGTGAGAGGAGGAAATTTGTCCAAAAATCCCCTACATGGTTTGATCAAGAGGGTCTTCTTTAGAAGATGTGATCATTCTCCTTTACCTTCCAGGAATTTTTTTTTCAGTGTAAAATACCTCCTTAGGTTTCCAGTCCTTGACATGAAAATGTTCCAAACTTCACCAAGCAGTTTAGTGACCAGTGATATGGTCTCCCAGTATATTTCCATTTCTGTTTGGTCTCCCACCCACTTGAGTCTGAGTCTGTTTAGAACGAATTCTCTACATGGGCCATCTTTCTGAGTGGAGTATGTGTGACCTTTGCTAAAAAGAAGAAGACTCGTGACTGGCTACTGGGCACTGGACACCTCATGCTAGAGAGAAGAAGCCAACACAGGCTTTGGAACTGATTAACTATTCTGTCAACCTTGTCAACCTTTAATTTGGAGAATTAGCAAAAACAGTAGAGGTACTGGGAATAAAAAAGGGTTAAAAGGGAACGTTTGGAACTCATTTTTAAAAACATGATGGCTACAAGATACCCCTCAGAAACCAAGATGTTGTTTTTTTTAACAGCTAATCCTTTCTTTTGGAGATAATTGTAGACTTATGAAGAAGTTTCAAAGACAGTGCAGAGAGTTCCCACATACTCTTCACCCAGCTTCCCCTCCTCTTAACATCTAAGAAATTAACTTCAGCATAAAACTATTAGCAAATGTACAGAATTTATTTAGCTTTCTCCAGTTTTCCCACTAATGTCCTTTTTGTTTTGTTTTGTTCCCAGATCCTACATTGCATTACACTGTCACTTTCCTTAGTCTCTTCTGATCTGTGAGAGTTCCTCTTTCTTTCCAGATCTTGACACTTTTTTGGGGGGGGCGGGGGAGCTTTTTAGGACTGCTCCTGCAGCATATGGAAGTTCCCAGGCTAGGGGTTGATTTGGAGCTGTAGCTGCCAACCTACACCACAGCCACAGCCATGCCAGATCTGAGCTGCGTCTTTGACCTACGCTACAGCTCACGGCAATGCTGGAGAGCTTAACCCACTGAGCGAGGCCAGGGATTGAACCTGCATCCTCATGGAAACCAGTTGGGTTTGTTGCCGTTGAACCATGACAGGAACTCCCCAGATCTTGACACTTTTTAAGAGTATTGGTGCCTTGTTCTGTTAGAATTGCCATCAATTTGGGTTTATCTGATGTTTTCTCATAATCAGACTGAGGTTTTGCTTTTAAGTCAAGAATACTATTGAAGTGATGAGCCCTTCTCAGGACATCATATCTGGGGGTGCTTGGTATCCATGGCTATTACTGGTGATGTTCACTTTGATCACCAGGCTCAGGTGGTATCTGCCAGTGTAACTTACTCTCCAGTGCAACTTCCTGTTTTTTCCCTTTGTAATTACTAAGTATCTCGGGGGAAATACTGTTTAAGCAAATATTCTGTTTCTTCTTAGACTACTACCCATTCATTTAAACATCCATTGGTGGATTGTGTCTGAGATAATTATCATTGTGGCTTTCTAATTCATTTATAAGTATTTTATTTCAGAAATTCTATTTTCAATTTCCATCTTTTTTTTTTCTTTTATTAATTGGAATTCTTCCATAAGGACGTGTTGATGCTTCCCTTCACCCCACATCCATTTAATACAAGAGACTGAAAGAACAAACACAGACTATACAATTTTAGGTAGACCAGGAGGACAGCATGCATAGCGAATTGAGCCTTCAGAATATGATGCTATACCCCATTCCCTGAGGGCATTCTACCCTAAAGACTAGCAGAATACATACTAGACATGGAAAGTCCTAGAGTTTAAATCTAAACCTAGAGCTAGGTCAGAGATGGCAGCATGGTGATGATGTAAAGAGGGGGTATTCCTGGTGGTATCCATCTGAAGAAGATGGAAATGCTAAGCCAAGAACAAAAGAATTTCTGAGGTTCAGAGAGTATAGGTAAAATAGGTTAGCCAGGTTGATGGCAAGTGGATGCTGGGTCAAAAACCAAGTCATTATCAAGAGAGTTCAAACAAAAGGTGGCAGGGCCAGTGAAGATATTCTAGAAAGAACAGAGGTCAAGATCTCATGAAGATGAGGACTGGTAACTGAGGAATCTGGCTGAAAGCAAGGAATCCAGGCAAACTTGATGGAACGAGAGAATTGAAAAGATTAGCTAGGATCCGTCAGAATTGCTCTCTGTGAAGGGCCAGAGAATAAACACTTGGGGCTTGCAGACTGTACAGGCTCTGTCTCACAACTCAGTTTTGCAGCTGTAGTGTAGATGCAGCCACAGGTATTGTGTAAAGGAATGGGCATGGCAGGATTTGTCTTGCAGTGAGTCAGTTTGGCCTGTGGATCATAGTTTGGCCATTATGAAGCAAATAAAGCCAAAAGCCACTTGGAGTCAAAATGTCCTTGGGGCTCTATACACAGTAGCTCTTGGTTGGCCTTGTCTTTACTTAAAAACTTCTCCAAGGGGCAGAGAACTGAAAAAGTGACTACAGTCACTTCAAACAAGGCATAACAATTTGGAGGATTCTTGATAATGAAGGGTCTTGGAGCTACTCTAGTTATTGCTCTATATCTACATGGAGGGGTGAGCATTACCTTGGAATTTAACTAAGTTATTTATGTTTATAATACATTACCCCAAATTAGATACATTATACACTTTCATTTGGAGGTTCAATTTCAAAAGTGCTTTCTGTTGAAATTTCTTGAGATATTTTGAACCCAAATTAAATATAAGCTACTATTATTATGAAATGGCCTCTTAACTTGAAATTTTATGATATGAGTAATTTGAACCAAGTTCTTGCCTTAAATTGTTTCAGTAAGTTGAAATAAAGGAAACATTAACATTCTCTCCATCCTTTGCTTCATCTCTGGCCTGGTGTTGTGTTTAATGTTCTCCTTAAACATCATACCTTTGAAATACAAGCTTTTAGAATATAATGGTGGCCAAATAGAAAAGAATGAACCAGAGAGCTTCAAATCATTTTGCTTTAGGAGAGTTAGAACACACAGAAAACGTTACTAAGCCTTTTAGGACTGAGGTATCAGTTCTATTTTCCTTGTACCCTCTGGGCTTTTCTTGAACATTTGAAACCCCTTCTCTATAACTGGAATCCCTGTGAAGATATTCCTGTATATTCTCAAGTAGCATAAGAACATTTTTGAATTCTTTGCTAACTTAATTTTGTGGTTTGTTTTTGTTTGGGGCTGCAACCCTGGCATGTGGAAGTTCCTGGGCCAGGGACCGAACCCACACTGCAGTTATGACCTGCACCACAGCTACGGCAACACTAGATCCTTAACCCAATGCACCACACAGGAACTTCCTTTGCTAACTTAGTTTTATGATACTTTATAATTTTAGCAGCCTTCAAAATTATTTGGATGCCAACATAATGCAAAACAGGCAAAATGCGTAGCCACTCATCTGGGAGATGAATAAAGAGAGAAAAATACCCTTCGATATTTTCAGTTTCCATGTCTTACTAGTTTTCTCTGGAAATTTAATTTTGAAACTGCATCATACTTTGCAGATTTGATTTGAAGCAAACAAGCCAATTTCCGCAAAATATCAAAAAGATGTTTTCCCATTTTAAATTTCATTAGACTGAATACTGGTGTAAGATACACTTGGATCCATGTCTCAATCTACTATTTTGTAACATGGGAGTTGAAATATTAAGCAAATTGTTTTTCATGTAAGAAATGTGTCAGTAATTTGCTTTTACCTTGTGAAAAAAAAATAGTCTCACATCCAAAACTAATAAAGAGACTACAGAATCATTTGAGTCTTAAGACTGTGAATATTCTGATTACTATAAACATGCACTCCTTTGGGTATAAATTAAGTAGGTCACAGGGCAGTTGGAGGGTGACCACAGCTTGACAAACCTTATGGTTCAGCAGATGTGGTTCTAAGATATGGCTTCACTGAAAAATATTCACCACTAAGCAATTTTTGGACTACACTCTGAGGTTTTGATTTAAAACTTGGAGTTTCCAATAGAAAAAGAGTAGGTTTTATCATATTGGTCTTGGGATACAGAAATATTTAGTTGCCTCAAGTAAGCAATAATGTGAACCAACAGTATTTCAAATTGCAATATTTCTACAAATCTGTAAGTCATGAACTAAGAAAGGTTTTCAGCACATTCAATGACCCTGTTTCAGTCTCTTTTTGTTGACTTCCAGATACCCAGGGGCTTTTCGTGGTGTATATATTAGAACCCTTCATGTGGGTCATTCGCCTTAAAAGATCAGCTCAATATCTGAGTAAATTATTTGAACAGTGTATTCTCTGATTTGGAAAATGATATGTGTATTTTCGAGGAAGTGTCAAATTATTGAAATGTTCCAAGATTTTAGAGGAAATATCACAGCCACAATAATTTCCTTGGCTGTGGCGCTTAATGCTATCATTTATAATACACATTGAAAAATTCCATAAAATCATGAAATGCGCAGGGATCAAGTAAGTTCCTAGACATGAGGGAGAATAGGGATAAAGGAACTTGAAAAACAACCTAATGTCAACCTCATGCTTCAAAAGTTTGGGTTAATAAAAATTGAGTCAGGCCAGCAGTGCTACTTTGATCTAGATCAAAACTTCCCACTCTAATTCCCTGGCTACGGGAGGAAAGTGAATTTCCAGATTTCTCTTTGTAAAGGAAAAAATAAATGGGAAAGATGCTGACAGACTTCTTCAATGGTTTTAGAACTTTCCAATAACCATTCCAATTTATGAAACATGATGAGTTACAATCCTACATTTACATAAAACGGGGGGGGGCTGGTGAAATTAACATGTCCAAAAGTTCTAAAGGAAACCTCGAAGATAATGCGGGATTGCTGTATATGGGTGCTGGTTCCCCACCTGGGGAATAATTCCCACTAGGTGAAATACTTAGTGCACAGAACCTCTTGGATCGTTCCAGTTCCAAGAGTACCTTCCCCTGGAATATTCAGAGTATCACTTATCGGTTTTATTAGTTGGATCCTTTGCTTTCCCAAACACAACTGTATTTGTTTAAAGTTAATCCTGTTTACTTGCGGTGTCCTTGAAAATGACCATACAGCATTAACTCATACAGAGGAATGAAGACCAAGAAAAAGAAAAGTTGTGTTCCCATTGACTAAGAATTGGCAGTACTTCTTCACTAGACTGTAAGCTCTGTGAGGGTGGGGATATTAAATAGTGGTCCTCCAGGCACTAGTATGTGGTTTGTGAATAATATAGTAATTCAGTAAGTATTTCTGTTTGATTGATGACATCTGGGGTTATCAGCTTCTGTGCAGTGTGTTTCCTCCTCTTACTACCAATTACACTTCACAACTCTTCTAGTTAGGCAACATTACCCTCATTTTATAAAGTCCCAAGATCACATAGCACGAAAGTAAAAAGAACTGGGATTAGATACTAAGCTTTCTTAGTCCAACTTTTTTTTACTCCCACCCACATCAGGCGCCTAAAACAGTATTCAGCGGATAGAAGCAGTTGCAAAACCTTTTCTTGTCCCAGCAAATAAAGGATAATATTTAATTAAGTGAATATTAATATTTGATTATTTTCATTTTTATCTGAATATCTGATGTAGGAATCCATCCTTAATCACAGAAAGAGTTTTGAGATTCATTGTCTGTCAATTTGGAAGGAACAGAAAAATCATCAGTTAATTATTTAGAGAAAAAGCTTTCCAATAACCATTCCAATTTTTTCCTAATCACGTTCCTGGTTGGAAAACGGGCTCTGAATTTGGAACCTGAAGCCCATTTCCTGTCTAAAATGGTTTTCATTCATTGAATGTGAACACTTGTTTTTTATTGCAGAGTTGTTTACAAAGCTGAGTTGCTGGAACTCATTTCTTTTAATGAACAAAAGAGTGATGGAATATTTAGCTGGAAGGAATTCACAGAGAGCTGTATGCAACTGGCAGAGTTTTAAGGAAAAGTTTTCAGTTCTAATGGAGGTTCCTCAGTCCAAATTGGAGGAACACTCAGGTAAAATTCTTTTTAATGAAAGAATTGAATAACTGAGAAAAGGAAGTTAGTAAACTCTTCAAACTAAACAGAGCTTGTTCTCATCCAAAAGAATCATCCATTCAGGGAATATGAATGAACATAAAACCCTTGCAACATGCCAGGCATCAGGATGCAAAGTTCAATAAGCGTGACCTGTACTCATAAAAGATAACCAATAATTTTTTTTAATGAAAAGTGGAGAGTGACACTTCTTAAAGGCAGTTCGTCAAAGTGAGAACAAATTATATTCAGAACTCTAACAGGCAGAACAATAAGACCAACACACAAGGCCAAGATCAGCAGCATATACAAGTCACCTTGAAGATCAAAATTCAATTGATGGTTGATCTATAGAATATATGCATTAAAAGAAAGCATTCCTTTTTTTAAATTGGTGAAGCTTAAGTCTTTTTATTTGAGATATAATTCACATACCATAAAATCCACCATTTCAAAGCAATTTAGTAGCTTTTACTATATTGAGAGTTGTGCAATCACCACCATCTATTTCCAAAACATTTTCATCACCGCAAAAAGAAACTCTGTACCCTTTTAGCAATCACTCCCTATTCCCTTCTCTTGCCACCCTTGGCAGCCACTAATTTACTTTCTGTCTCTATGGATTTGCCTATTCTGGACATTTTATGTAAATGGAATCATACAATATGCGGTCTTTGCGATCAATTCCTTTCACTTAGATGTTTTTGAGATTCATTCATATTGTGGCATGTATTACTTCATTCCTCTTTGTAGCTGACTAATATTCCATTGTATGGACAGACCACGTTTTGTGCATCTATTCATCCGTTGATGGGTATTTGGGTTGTTTGCACATTTTGGCTATTATGCATAATTCTGTGATGAACATTCATGTACATGTTTCTGTGTGACCATGTTCCTTTGATATGGTCAACCTAGAAACAAGGAAAAGCAAGAGTCAGAAACGTACCCAGCACTGTGCCAAAAACAGCAAATGTATTAAGAGTTTGTTCCTTTTGTTGCTGAACAGCATTCCATTTTAAGAAGCTAACACTGTTTATTTATTCACTAGGTGCGGGACAATTGGGTTGTTCCTAGTTTTTGGTAATTATGAATAAAGCCACTACAAACAGTCACATACAGGCTTTTGTGTGAATATAAATTTTAATTTCTCTTGGGTAAGTATATAGGAGTGGGATTACTGCATTATATAATTCTACATTTAACCTTATAAGGAACTGGTAAAATCTTTTCAAAGAAACCCAACAATTTTGCATTTCTACCAGCAATGTATGAGTTCTGGTTGCTCCCTTTGATAGTGTCAGATTTTTTGTTCGTATCTTTTATTATCAAACGTCCTAATAAGTGGATAGTAGTATATCATTGACAGTTTTGATGCTCTAAATCATCTTAGGTGGGTTTTTTTTTTCTTTTATTTATTTCTTTTTCTTTTTTTATTTATTTATTTTTTATTTTCCCACTGTACAGCAAGGGGATCAAGTTATCCTTACATATATACATTACAATTACATTTTTTCCCCCACCCTTTCTTCTGTTGCAACATGAGTATCTAGACAAAGTTCTCAATGCTACTCAGCAGGATCTCCTTGTAAATCTATTCTAAGTTGTGTCTGATAAGCCCAAGCTCCCGATCCCTCCCACTCCCTCCCCCTCCCATCAGGAAGCCACAAGTCTATTCTCTAAGTCCATGATTTTCTTTTCTGTGGAAAGGTTCATTTGTGCTGTATATTAGATTCCAGTTATAAGTGATATCATATGGTATTTGTCTTTGTCTTTCTGACTCATTTCACTCAGTATGAGAGTCTCTAGTTCCATCCATGTTGCTGCAAATGGCATTATGTCATTCTTTTTTATGGCTGAGTAGTATTCCATTGTGAATATATACCACATCTTCCAAATCCAATCATCTGTTGATGGACATTTGGATTGTTTCCATGTCTTGGCTATTGTGAATAGTGCTTCAATGAACATGCGGGTGCATGTGTCTCTTTTAAGTAGAGTTTTGTCTGGATATATGTCCAAGAGTGGGATTGCAGGGTCATATGGAAGTTCTATGTATAGATTTCTAAGGTATCTCCAAACTGTTCTCCATAGTGGCTGTACCAGTTTACATTCCCACCAGCAGTGCAGGAGGGCTCCCTTTTCTCCACAACCCCTCCAGCACTTGTTATTGGTGGACTTATGAATGACAGTCATTCTGACTGGTGTGAGGTGGTATCTCATGGTAGTTTTGATTTGCATTTCTCTTATAATCAGCGATGTTGAGCATTTTTTCATGTGCTTGTTGGCCATCTGTATATCTTCCTTGGAAAAGAGTCTATTCAGGTCTTTTGTCCATTTTTCCATTGGTTGATTGGCTTTTTTACTGCTGAGTTGTATAAGTTGCTTATCTATTCTAGAGATGAAGCCCTTGTCAGTTGCATCATTTGAAACTATTTTCTCCCATTCTGTAAGTTGTCTTTTTGTTTTCTTTTGGGTTTCCTTTGCTGTGCAAAAGCTTTTCAGTTTGATTAGGTCCCATGGGTTTATTTTTGCTCTTATTTCTGTTGCTTTGGGAGACTGACCTGAGAAAATATTCATGATGTTTTGTCTATGTTCTTTTTTTTTCTTTTCTTTTTTTTTTTATTTCCCACTGTACAGCAAGGGGGTCAGGTTATCCTTAGATGTATACATTGCAGTTACAGTTTCTTCCCCCACCCTTTCTCCTGTTGCGACATGAGTATCTAGACATAGTTCTCAATGCTATTCAGCAGGATCTCCTTGTAAATTTATTCCAGGTTGTGTCTGATAAGCCCAAGCTCCCGATCCCTCCCACTCCCTCCCCCTCCCATCAGGCAACCACAAGTCTCTTCTCCAAGTCCATGATTTTCTTTTCTGAGGAGATGTTCATTTGTGCTGGATATTAGATTCCAGTTAGAAGTGATATCATATGGTATTTGTCTTTGTCTTTCTGGCTCATTTCACTCAGTATGAGATTCTCTAGTTGCATCCATGTTGCTGCAAATGGCATTATGTCATCCTTTTTTATGGCTGAGTAGTATTCCATTGTGTATATATACCACCTCTTCCGAATCCAATCATCTGTCAATGGACATTTGGATTGTTTCCATGTGTCTATGTTCTTTTCTAGGAGTTCGATGGTGTCTTGTCTTATATTTAAGTCTTTCAGCCATTTTGAGTTTATTTTTGTGCATGGTGTAAGGGTGTGTTCTAATTTCATTGCTTTGCATGCAGCTGTCCAGGTTTCCCAGCAATGCTTGCTGAATAGACTTTCTTTTCCCCATTTTATGTTCTTGCCTCCCTTGTCAAAGATTAATTGACCATAGGTGTCAGGGTTTATTTCTGGGTTCTCTATTCTGTTCCATTGGTCTGTCTGTCTGTTTTGATACCAGTACCACACTGTCTTGATGACTGTGGTTTTGTAATATTGCTTGAAGTCTGGGAGAGTTATGCCCCCTTCTTGGTTTTTGTTTCTCAGGACTGCTTTGGCAATTCTGGGTCTTTTATGGTTCCATATAAATGTTTGGATTGTTTGTTCTAGTTCTGTGAAAAATGTCATGGGTAAATTTGATAGAGATTGCATTGAATCTGTAGATTGCTTTGGGTAGTATGGCCATTTTTACAATATTGATTTTTCCAATCCATGAACATAGAATATCTTTCCATTTCTTTACATCTTCTTTAATTTCATTGATTAAAGTTTTATAGTTCTCGGCATATAAGTCCTTTATTAGGTGGGTTTTTAACATTGTTTTTTATTTGGCAGGTAACACATTTTATTATTGTTTTTTTCCTAGCATTTTCAAAAACTTGTGCAGATGTCGAGAGAATAGTATAATAAATCTGCATAAACTGGTCATTTTTTGCCAATTTGTTTCATCAAGCACCACCACTTTTGTTTGCCGTTTCTATAGTTCTTTAAAGCAAATTACGTACTTTGTCATGTCACTATTAAATATTTCAATAAGAATCCCTTGAATGACTTTAAAAATAAAATGTAACTAAAACAACAAAATTAAAAATTTCTTAGTGTCCTCTAATATTTGCTCTATGTTCAAATATTCCCAATTGCCTCAGAAATGTCTTTTTAGAAGTTAATTTGTTTATTCCTTATGATGTTAAGTGGAAGCTAAGAAATCCAAAGTCATACTTTTTACAAATGACTGAGGTTCCACTGAATTTTCAGAAATAGTTTGAAGTTAATTCAGATTTTACCCAAGTTACAGTTTAGCTATTTGAAATTATATTTTTATTACACAGCAGCAACTGGGGGTTATAAGGCAGATATTAACAATACAGTATGGGTATATCATTTAATTCACAGACCAAAACAAAAGATGACTGCTACTATTAAACAGTGCAGCCAATTGATTCTGTTGGCAGTGAATACATGGGTTGTAATTACCAGCCCCAGGTAGGATAGAAAGGACAAATACAGAGGTGGGGACAAAGGACAGGAGGACTTCCTTCTCTCACCTGGTATTGTTCCACAAAAGGCTCATTCATATTAGACCTTAAAACAACTGGAGGACTAATAAAACATCCTATCAAGAGGTGTACAAGCATGTGTGCGTGTGCGTGTGCGTGTGCGTGTGTGTGTGTGTTTTGCATCAGGGGCTGCAGCCAAATGAAATTTTGGCTTTGTTTTAGGGGAAAAAACCCAAATAAGAAAAATTTTTTGTCATGTTAATTTTAACTTTCAGTTAATTTAGTAAACAGACAAGACTTTATTTTGGAGTACTTCCACATCAATTCAAGGATGAGTCACACAAAAATCCAAGAATATGTTGATTTGAGGATAGGCAACTTGGTGTGTTCTAATTTTTTAACTAATATCTCAGTTTAAATTCCTGGTGGTAACAAGGCTTTTCTTCAGTGCACACGTCGTGCTGTGTCATATGGCTCCCTACACCCCCTGAGCTCTTTTTCAACATTTGCACAAATGTATTTGCTTGCTCTATTACCGTTTAGTCCAGATAACAAGGCTCAAGTAAATGTAGCCTGCACAATAAGAATATAATCACTCTTGAAAATAAAACTTCAGAGCAGGTCAACATGGTATAATCTCCTGTTTAAGTGATCTGTAATTCACTTCTCCAGATAGTCATCTTGGCCCTGGAGCAGTCTAAAAGGTAGTAGCTGCCAAAAATTGTTAACCATTAAACAAAGGTTTGCTTGGCTTTTATGTGGCAGGAACAAAGGTGCACTTCTGAATTTGTGTCTGAAAAATGTGTAGGTTTTGAAGAGTCCTAGCCACTCTGTAACTCTTTTGGTATCCCAAGCAAAGCCTTTAAAGTGTTCCAGGGCTTTTTTTTTTTTTGCCTTGGTTGGGTGATCTGAGCCAAAGTATGTGGGTTTTTATTTCTGGGGGCAAAGTTGACATAAAGAAAACTTGGAAAACCCAAAAGAGTCCTGAAAGGAGGGTGTTATTCCACTGGAATGCATTCCAACAATTGGCAGAATATTTAAGAACATTGAGTCATCGTCACAGGGGATGTCCCCTTCATGAGGATAAAGATGAGTTTTCATCAGGAAGAATATACAACTCTCTTATTGAACCATGGTGCAGTTTAGCGGTCCATATATTTGCCTTCCATGGTAGCTAAAAAGTAAACATTAGCATTTTTGTTCACTTTTCAAATTCATAAAATTAGCCCCCTGCATTACTTCCAGCTTCAAAAAATCCTCATTTCCTTTTCAAGGCATCTCTAGAAGACCTGGCATTTTAAGTGCTAGGGGACTCAAGACTCACACATACCTTTCATGGATTCAATTAGTCACCATTAGAACCTGAAGAGCTAAGTTTCTAAGTTTCTGCTCAAGGCAGGTTTCCCCAGGGCACTGTGCTTTGTCACAATTACATGTGATTTCCGCCAACCCCTCTTTCTGTAACTTAGATTGTCTTTTTAGACCTTCACCAGTGACAGGACAATAGCAGGTTTTTCCTTAGTGTAATGGAACTATTCACCAAAGCTAATGGAATATGATGTTACTGATGAAATTTCTTAGAGTAAACATGTTGGCCAAGTCACTGCTTGCTTCTACCTACTAGAATTGCGGAGTTTTTGTTTTGTTTCTTTACTGCCAGATGAAAGAGACAAAGATAATAACATTTTATAACCAGGATTTTTCAACCCCTTTGGCACTAAGAACATTTGGGGACAGGTCATTCTTCGTTGTGGGGGCTTGTCCTGTGCACTGTGGATGCATCCCTGGCCTCTACCCACTCACTAGGTGCCAAAAGCCACCTACCCCCCTCAGTTGTGATAATGACAGAAATATCCAGAAATTGTAAAATGTCCTTTGGGGGACAAAATCACTTCCTGTTGAGAACCATTGTTTTTAATGAGAAAGACAAGTATCTTTTGTCTTTTGAATTATTTATTCATTGATATAGTCCATAGTCAACTACCATATAAAGAGTGGTGCTAAACACAAAGTAGTACTAGACATGATATTTGCATAATGTTTATCTTCACAGAGCTCATGGATTAGCTTAGGAAGCCCACAGTCTAAACTTGTTCCTAATATCTCCCTAGCAAGAGCTCTGAACCACAGTCAATATAGGCTAGGACCCATTCTGTGAACTCACATCTAGCCTTGGATCATGACCTCCTTATTTCCCTACAAATCCCCAAATGAGAGTACCTGTGTGGCCTTAGTGGCTACTCCAAAGGATGATTCCACTCTCTTTTGAGCTCCTTCAGGATACTGGGCTTGTACCATTCATTACCTACTGCCTAGTTTATAGGTGCTATGTACAACTCATCATTTTCTTACAGCACCATGCTTAGATGCCTGGCTGGCTGCCTAGATGGATGGTTGGGTCAGTTATTGTGCTGTAGCTTGGTGGCCAAACGAAAGAGTTTGGAGACTTTTTTTTTTAATTTTGAGAATGAAATGACCAAAACAATTACTTAGAATTATCATGTGACATTGTGCTGGCAAGATTGGAGAAGGGGCTTAAACTTGAAGCCCTTGGAGAAAGCAAAAAAAATTATTTTATATTCTTCCTATGGATTAATAAAGTAAATTAGTAGAATAATGGCAACATGGATAAAGAACAAAGAAACAAAAAGGAGAATTATTTTAAATAAAAGATAAATAAGATCTTGAAAGAGAAAGTGATCATTACAAAGGAAATGGAAGCCATGGGACTCCAGAGTTCAGAGAGTAGTGATCTAAAAATACAGTTTCTTCATTAAATACAGACAGAAATGCTGAGATGAGCCATGGATGCTCTGACATACTGAGGTCATTATTCTTCATGTAACTTTCCTCCTTTGAAAGTAATATTCTCACAAATGTCCTACTCTTAAATTCAGCATTAATCTAAGAGCAACCAAATGAGGGAGTCAGATGACTCACTTTGGAAACAATATCACATGGATAACAATGATGAATAAAGCAATAAAATACAGATAAAAAAGGAGTTACAGCATCCCTGCAGTGCTGTAAAGACAGCAGACTATGATGGGTTTAGGGTAGAAGCAGGGATATCATTTAGGAATCTATTACATTAGACCCTGTGTCAGGGATGGGGACTATGAGATGCGCTCAGATTAGAGATACATTGTGAAGACTGCGCCAACAGAACTATAGATGAATTCAGTATAAGAAGCAAATTTAGAACTCGAGTTTTATGGCATGAATTACTGAGTTGAGGAATTTAAGGAAGTAGCTACTTTGGGGAGGATATAAAAAATTCATTTTTTGAGATGGTAAACATTAGGAACTTGTTAGATATCTCAGCATAGATGTCAAGTAATTATTTAGAGATATGCATCTAAAGTTAGGTGCTTGGCTGCAAATAAAAATGTGGGACTGTTACTACACAGGGTTCTTAGTTGCAGATAGCAGAATCCATTCTTGGCAGTATCAATAGAAAAGGGATATTACATAGTTCTATGAATTTAGGGGTGAGATAGAATAACACCTGGATATTATGCAGCCAGAAACAATGCAGTCAGGGCAAATGTCCAATCACACCAGAGGAAAACTGTAATGGGAAAACCACCATTGCTACTATCCACTAGGACATTAGGAACTGGACATTGGAAATCTATTTCACTTGCCTCAGACAAAACAGGCATGTCAGCCATCATGAAAGGTGACCCTGTCTCTCCTAGTTCTGGCTGCACACAAATCTAGAACCTCTGTGCATTTGAGTCACAGAAATTTGGCCACATGTCTCCACTCTAGCTATAAGAAAAGTATACAATTTTAGCTTAACAAGTTCTCTAGCACCTGAAGGCAAGCTAGAGGGGTTTGGAATGAGTGTTGAATAAGTTAATTTCATGTATCTGCATCAGAGAGCCAGTGGTGTATAGGTGGTATTTATACTTTTGGTATTGGGGGGCAGGGAGCACTGGGGAAGGAAAGAGGGACAATCCCTGGGAGAAGTCCTTGGGCACCTGAATACTCAGATGTCCAGGACGGAGACTGAGAAGGATCAGGTAGTGATGGAAGAAAAACCAGGATAGTGTGGTGCCCTAAAAGCTCAGGAAGTAAGTGAGCAACTAAAGTAAATGGTGCTTTGAGGTAAATTAAGGACAGAGACGTGACTACTGGATTTGAAAACACTGAGGTCGCTTAGGACTTTGATAAGAGGCATTTAAATGGAGTGATTAGAAGGACTGCAGAAGAGCTATGAAGAAGGTGACATGGAAACAATGTGTATAAAGGGGCAAAGACAAATCACTGGGAGTTAGAGGTGAAAATGGGACCAAGTGAAGGTCTTCTTTCAAATGGGAGATATTTAACAATTAAAAATGAAAAGGTGTAACATAACCACATTTCAAACAACCCAACCAAGTTGTATGTTCTAAAGTATCTCTTCCACAGAAATTGGTCTGTTTCCTGATCTTTACAAATACAGTGCTTTAAAGTGTTTTTCCTAACCAGTTGCAATGCTCCCAAGGGGGATTCCAAGGAATTTCTGTTTATCAGCTCATTGTGCTCTGAATCTTGAAACAAAGACAATCATCCTTTCATACCTGGAGAATAGGTCTCTGATTATGTTCACACCTCTCCTGAAACACTCCTCTTCTCAACTTTCTTTACCTTGAACAAGCAAATTCATCAGAAAGTACTATCCTTGAAGTTATCCAGAAAAGGACTTGTTTATTTAGAAAGTGCTAGAATATGAACGTCTTATTGTAATAATATATACCTCTTCATCTGCTGAGGCCCAGTTAATTATGAAAACAGAATGATCAACTGCTTCCATTCAACACCCCCAGCCTTCCCAAAGGGAACGTGTCTGAAGGATTAAGTGATTCAGCCAATGTTAATACATCTTAAATTTCATAATATGCTCTTAACAATTCAGGTGCCACAATTCCTCCATCCTTGTCTCCCACTGGGTACCTCTCTCTTTCCCCAAACTGTTTTTACTTAGCATCACCTTACCTGTGGAGGTGAGGTTTGCTGCTATGATAAATCAGAGAAGATTTTAAAGCATGACATTAATTTGATAATTTTAGGAGTATTCAATTGATGCCTTTAAGTATTGGAAGAAGCAGAACAGTCACTTAGTTTTCTATTATTAAAAGGAAAAGTAAATGGGAATTTACTTTTCCTTAACTGTCTATGAGGATTTGAGACTTACTTAACTTTACAACTCCATTTTCCCCCAAAATAGTTCTCTTGTGCCCATTATCCCTGGACCCTGGCAGCTTCTGTTCTATATTCTGGTCCTATAGTTTTGCCTTTTCCAGAATGCCATACAAATTGAATCATATAGTACGTAGCCTTTTAAAAAATTTTATTGGAGTAGAGTTGATTTACAATGTTATATTAGTTTCAGGTGTACAGCAAAGTGAATCAGTTATGCATACAGTATGTCGCCTTTTGAGACGGTTTTCTTTTACTCAGTACAATGCTTTTGAGATTCATCTGTATTGCGATGAGTGTCAACAGTTTGTTCCTTTGTATTGCTGAGCAGTATTCTATTCTATGGATGTACCACCACTTCTTTATCCACTCGCCAGCTGATAAACATTTGAGTTGTTTCCAATTGCAGGAGATAATGATTAGAAATACTAAATACTTTCACATTCAGTTTTTTTGTGTGTGTCGACACATGAAGAGAAACATCTTCATTTTTAATGGGAAGGTGTGGAGTAGGGCTGGTAAATTATAAAAGAAGTATATGGTTAACTTTTTTCTAAACTGGTGGTGGTAGTAACCGTTTTGTATTCCAACCAGCAGTTTATCTCATATCCTAAAAACTTGCTAAACTCACTTATTAGTTCTAATAGACTTTTTGTAGATTCCTTGGGATTTTCTACAATCATGTTGCTGAAAAAAGTTTTATTTATTCTTTTCATATATGTCCCCTTTTAAAAATTGCCTTATTTTACTGTCTAGGAATTAATGCTGACTAGATGTAGCAAGATTTATTCCTCATCTCAGGGAGAAAATGTTGTCTTTAACAGTAAAGTATGATGTTATCTCTGGCTGTGTCTGGTGATGCCCTTTATCTGAATAAGGAAGTCCTTTTTTTTTCCATGATGAATAGATGCTGAATTTTGTCGAATGATTTGTCTATATCTATTGAGATGATCATGACTAATTTCAATGATGTCTGAATATTAAACCAGTCTCGCATTCCTAAGATAAGTCCTACTTGGTCATAGCTAATATTTTTATCCATGCATTTTATTTACTAATATTTTGAGAATTTTTATGTTTATGCTCATGAAGGATATTTTTTCTCCTTTAAATGTCTTTGCCTGGTCTTGGTTTCAGGGTAATTCTTGCCTCATAACTTAAGTAGGAATGTGTTTCATCTTCCTCTATTTTCAAGATTGAGTTTACATAAAATTGTGTTATTTCTTCCTTCAATGTTCATAAAGTTTGCCAGGGAAATCATCAGAGCTCAGAGTTTTCTTTGTTGGAATGTAGTTAACTACAAATTTAATTTCATTACTTCTTCACTTACCCATTTCTTCATGAGTAAGCTTTGGGGTAGGATCATGATTTTTGAGCAGTATTTTTCATTGCATTTAAGTTATCAGAACTGTAAGTATAAAGTTGTTCATAATAGTCCCTTATTTCCCTTTTGAGGTCCTTAGATCTTTAGTGAGGTCTCCCTTTTTATCCCTGATATCGTTAATTGGTGAGTTCTCTCTCTCTTTAACAGTTTGGCAAAAATTTTATCAATTTCCTTGATTTTTTTTTCAAAGAAACATTCTGGGACAGAATGGAGGTTTGATTAAGTAAAAGGTAGGAATGCATAACGGGCTTTGAAGAGAGACAAAGGCCCAGCCAGTGCTGCAGGCAGTCATGACTAGAATTCTTAAGCCCTGTGAGAAATCAAACTGTGCACAATTCTGTTCAAGCACTGGCTACTCATGGTTGCATTAAGTGACCACTTGGAGTGAAAGCAAATTTCAGGCGCCCCTCCCCCGCCCCCCGTGTGGAGGCATACACCTGAATGCTCTGGCAAGTTGTCCTTATTCTATTCTCCTTCAAAACCCTACAGCCTGCTGACCAGGTAAAATAATAGAACATATGGTCGCTATTTAATCCCTTCGTGCTTAGTGCCAAGACAAGAGGAGGTTGAAGAGTGAAGATCTCTTGGCTGTCTCCGATACTTCCCTTTAATCTTACTTTATTTACTAAGAGCTAATAAAAAATCTGAAGTGCTTCACTCTCGAGTGTTGTTTTACTTCTGGGCATTGGTATTTGATTTGTTCCTTGGCCTGAACCCCCACCTACTCTTTTTAACTGCTGAATGTGCCAGTGTGACCCTCTTTTTTAATGCTGTGTTCATTCTCCTTTCTTTGATATATTTTTTCAGCTTCTAAAAGTCTGTCTTTGCCCACTCTTATTCAAATTATTCCATGTTATTTTAAAATATAATTATGTTGGACTTATAAAAGTAACCGAGTTTCATTATAAAAGTAATGGTTACAAGAACACTTTTGGGAAAGAGGAGCAAATCATTTCTAATCTCTTTGCCCAATTGCCAGAGCTCTTTATTCTCTTTTAAGTATTATATTTTGCACACCAACAGTCAGAGAGTATAGAGAATTCTGCCCCAAATGTCTTTCAGTCCATATCATCCTATCAGCAAGGTTCTCTGTCTGCTAGGTCTCTTAATAATTATTAGGTTGGATATTCAAGTAACATTGCCTCAGTTTACTTAGCCATCCTGCTATCAACAGGACATTTAGATTGATAATGTCTGTTTTTAAGGCTGTGTTAACACTGACAGGAGCTTTGTGAAGCAATCAAACCCACACGAAATTAACCGGTAAAGGATTATAATGTGTGAGTCTTCAGATATGAAAATGACAAGTTCTAAAAACTGTGTGACAAATAATTCAACAAGAATGACTCTCTTTGGTTGTTTTCAAGACCTATAGCTGCAGATTGGGGATGTGAGCATAGACATGATTGGAACACCAGCACTCTTTGGAAAAAAAGAGGGGGGGTTTATAAATGTAATCATCCGTCCCCACAGAGTCAATTTCCTGATGTATCTTTTCTGAAATTTATCCTTGAAAATGGGATTCTTCATACTATATCCAACTTTCATGTCAAACTAATTTTTGCCTTTAATATTTGTACAAGGTAAATATTTATTTCCTTATCAATTACATAGTAAGTAGCCTTTTAAGTGTCTTCTAATGTTCGCACCTTCTAATATTTTATTTGGAGCTTTTAAAAAATTGTTCTTCTAAGAAGTTCATATTTCTCTATAGACAATAAAAACTGAGAATAAGAGCTTAATCACCTTAAATGCACCACTACTATTAAGCCTGATCCCCCTATTTTTTGAAAACCAGGAAACTATAAACTAGACAAAAACATGCTCTTACCCTTTGTAAATTACACACTGTACTACCTCTTCTAAAACATTGTACTTCTTAATCTGTATATCAACTTTCTGTCTTTTTAAGGTTATTTTAGTTTGTTAATAAAATACTTAGGAGAGGGGATTAAGAGGTATAAACTAGTATTTATAAAATAAATGAGCTACATGGGCATATTGTACAACACAGGGAATATAGACAATATTTTATTTAAAAAACTATAAATAGAGTATAATAAAAACTTGAAAAACTGTGAATCTCTATGCTGAACACCTGTAAAAAATAAAATATGTAAAATGTACAGAAACCCTTGAGATTCTTGATACAATCAACTCCAAGTCTAATATAATTTACCAATACCAAAACTCTTTAAAATCCTTACTAGATTACTTTTTCTGTACTTATTCCATTTTACTACCTTTTCTCCTTTTCACGTATTTTTCTTAAATTCTATTTTATTTTATAGTACCTTAGTATGCCTGTTTTTGCGCTTGTATGTGCATGTGTGTATGTGTGGTGAAAGAGAGATTTGGTGTTTTTTTCCTGAATATCCTTTTTTAAATCCCTTTAAAATATTTTGTATCACTTTATATGTTTCTTTTGTGAGCAGCATATATTTTTATTATTTCTCCAATATGATAATTGTCATGTTTTAATAAGTATATTGATCTTTTTATTTTTATTTTTTATGGCCACACCCTCGGCATGTGGAAGTTTCTGGGCCAGGGAATGAATCCAAGCTGCAGCTGTGACTTGAGCCACTGCAGTCAGATCCTTAAACCACTGCGCCATGGCAGGAACTTCATATTCATCTTTTTATATTTATTCTTATTGACAAATTAAATTTATGTAATCTTTTTCTTTATTGTCTGCTACTATTTTGTTTTCCTCTTTTGACTTTCGTTGGATCAGTAACTTATCTGTTCTTCTTTTAAAAAGATATCATTTGGGGAGTTCCCGTCGTGGCTCAGTGGTTAACGAATCCAACTAGGAGCCATGAGGTTGCGAGTTCGATCCCTGGCCTTACTCAGTGGGTTAAGGATCTGGCGTTGCCGTGAGCTGTGGTGTAGGTCGCAGATGTGGCTTGGATCCTGCTTTGCTGTGACTGTGGGGTAGGCCGGCAGCTCTAGCTCCGATTGGACCCCTAGCCTGGGAACCTCCAAATCTGCAGGTGTGGCCCTAAAAAGACAAAAAAAAAAAAAAAAAGAGAGAGAGATATCATTTGCATTTATATTGCTTCAGTGGCTCTTCGTCCGTGTCAACATACACACAATTCTACATTTTTCTAACAACTTCAAGGTTATTGGGTGGTCCCGCCCTTTTCCAGGATAAAGCAAGCACTGTAATGCCTTAAATTCTATAGAAACTTCCATCCCCTCTCTTTTTATTATTGTTCAGAATTTCACTGCGTTCTTGTTCAAAAAATAATTTATTTCAAAATATAAATTGACCTCTTTAGAGTTAATTACATCCATTTACACATTTTACTAATTTTCTGCCCTCCATTTTTTTCTCGTGTTGCACATTTTCTCCTGGGTTTATATTTCTTGGTGCAGAAGCCCCTTACTCCTTGATACTTTTAGAGAGTGTCTCTGGGGGAGGGTGGAAATTCACTTAGTCTTTGTGTAACCCAAAACGTCTTGTCTTTGCTTTTGCTCTTGCCTGATAGTTAACTGAGTATAAAACCCTGGGTTGACATTTACCATCAGCACTTTGAGGCTATTAATCTTACATTATCTTCTGGCATCTATTTCTAATTACGAAGAAATGTCCTGGGAGTCTACCTGACAGCAATCTATTCTCTATCTTCTCTCTCTGGCAGCTCTTAAGATCTTTTGTATATTACCCTTCATGTTCTGCAGTTTCATGACCATGTGTCTAGGTGTGGATTTATTTCCATTTAACCTCCTTGGTATTTGGGACAGTCTTTTCAAAGGAGGACTCTTGTCTTTCTCTAATTCAGATAGGTTTAACCTTAACAGTCACTTCATCAATTCTCAGCCCCCTACTTTTCAGACAACACTCCTACACAATTAGGGGGATTGATGAACAGCCTGGAGAGGGTCGGAGAGGGTTGTGGTCTAAGCTGTATACCTGGCCTTGGCTGGTGAGGGTGGTC
This sequence comes from Sus scrofa, assembly GCF_054392235.1. Lineage (NCBI taxonomy): Eukaryota > Metazoa > Chordata > Mammalia > Artiodactyla > Suidae > Sus > Sus scrofa. Next base: position 11,329,492 of record NC_139401.1, read on the forward strand.
GTGTGGCTGCAGTCTTTTCTGTGGTAATTGTCTGGAGTAGAGTAAGTAGTTAGTATCTAAAAGCCCTTTACATTGTCAGTCTGTCCTTTTTCTGGTCCTTTAGCTAGAGAGACAGCTTTTCTCAGGTTTGTGTGTGTGTGTGTGTGTGTGTGTGTGTTTGATTTTGTTTGTTTGTTTGTTTGTTTGTTTGTGCCTGTTAGCATTTCCAGGTACCCAATCTGGACTACATGATGTAAAAAAGGAAACCTCAGGTTCCAAGATCCCTAGTTGGTCTGCCTTCTTTTCTCCACCATTCTAAATGTTGTTACGTTTGTTTTATATGTCGTGTTCTGTCTTTAGTTCAAAGTAGAAATAGAGAAATGCATGTCTCCTGAATCTTCTTGGAAACAAAACCTATGTATTTTAAACTCTTTATCAGACTTCTCTATAAAGTAATTTTAAGTGGGAAGAACATAAATAATGATTTAATTATCAATATTTTTGGCTGTGTTCCTTATATTAGATTTCTTCACTTGCTTTTTTCTTTTCTTTTTCTTTTTAGGGCTGCACCTGTAGCATACGGAAGTTTCCAGCTCCAGAAGCAGAGGGAACAGAGTATTTTATTTTTATTTTTATTTTTAGGGTCACACCTATAGCATATGGAAGTTCCCAGGCTAGGGGTCAAATCAGAGCTACAGCTGCTGGCCTACACCACAGCCACAGCCACAGTCACACCCAATCAGAGTCACGTAGGTGGCCTACACCGAGGCTTGTGGCAACGCTGGGTCCTTTAACCCACTGAGCAAGGCCAGGGATTGAACCCACATCCTTGTGGATACTAGTTGGGTTCTTAACCCACTGAGCCACAACAGGAACGCCTCTTTGTTTTTATATTTTGGTTTGCAAGCTCACTTGGAGAGAAAGATTTTGTTTTATTTCTCTTTCTCTCTCACTTTCTTTCAATGATTACCCATCTTTTCCTAGTAATCTTGTTGTTTCTTTCTCCAGGCCCTAGACCTCAATTTTAGAACCAGATTTAAAGTGTAATTCAGGGCCCCTGCCCTTTTCAGTGAGCAAGAGTTAGCACAGACATGGGTGCCAAACCATTTGGTGATTTGGTTAAGCTCCTAGTTGAAAAACTATGTCTAACTTCTCTCACGGACTTGGCCCACAGGTAACTAACTATGAGTATAAAAGTCCCACCTCAGCCTTAGCTTTAAGTAAGGAGCCTATCCTAGTGCATCTCAAGTAGAGGTGGACAATCAGAGAATATTTTAGTCACCCTTAACCTTGCCAAAGTCCAACTACTTGCTATCAGACTCAGATCCTAAGAGATCTCTTGCTTCACTTCTGCCTACCAATTTGCTTGTTGTTGTTGTTGTTGTTATATTTGTGGACCATAAAATATTTGCTCGAAGTATATGTTCTTTTAAAAATTGTTTTTGTATCTCACTGTCATGTGCTGGGAGCAGAAACTGTACACCAAAACAAGAACTTACTGGGTTATCTAGATGGGAAATCTAAACTTTTTAAAAACATGTTTTGGAAACACTTGGAGGCAAGAGTTAATATAAGATAACAAGCTCCCAAATCCAAAATTATCTTTAAGTTGGTTTTATAAAAGAACCCATTTTTTTGAAAGTTACATCATCTATTTATTAGCTATTTTGATCTATAATTATGTGGTTCTCTTATATCCTCTTCACCTCCACCTATCACCCAAATATGGGTAGATGGTAACTTTCTGCTAAATTGTTATTCAGTATTATTGGGTAAATATAAGCCACATGTTTACTATAATTAAACTAACTTTCTTAAAAAAATTTTTTTGGCCATGCCCATGGCATGCAGAAGTTCCCGGGCCAGGGATCGAACCCATGCTGCACTTGTAAATTGTGGCCCAACTGCAGCAATGCCGGACGCATTGCACCACATGGCAACTTCCATGGGTTTTTTATTAGTAGTATTCTTTGACTTATATGCTCTTGCTGGGCCTTTTCAATTTAGATATTTATGTATGAGTTCTGGAAATTTTTCTTGAATTATGTAGCAGAGACAGCTAAACTGCCATTGGAATTTTGTTTTTCCCCTTTGTGCTATGGTCTGAATGTTTGTGTCCCCTTGAAATGTATGTGCTGAAATCCCAGCCCCCCAGGTAATGATATTTGGAGGTGGGAGGGCTGTGGAATGTGATTAGGCCATGAGGGTAGAGTCTTCACAAATGGGCTTAGGACCTGTATGAAAGAGGCTCCTCCTCAATGGAAAAAAAGAATAAAAATATAGAAATGGATATATATATCCCCCACCTCCTAATATCATATGTGTGTGTGTGTGTGTATTTGCTATACACCTGAAACTAGTATAACACTGTAAATCAACTCTAGTCCTATAAAAGTTTTTTTAAAAAGAGGCTCCAGAGCACCTGCTGGTCCCTTCTATCATGTAAGGCCATAGCAAAAAGGTTTGGTAGTCTGCAATCCAGACGAGGGCCTTCACCAGATCCTGACCATACTGGTGCCCTGATCTTAGACTTCTAAGACTCCAGAGCCATGAGCAATACATTTCTGCTGTTTATAAGCCACCCAGTCCCCGGTATTTTTGTTCTAGCAACATGAATGGACTAAGAAAACAGAATTTTGTCTTTCCACTTCCAGAGTCCAGTCCCCCCTTGCATCCAAGATACTAATTTCCCCATTAAAGCAGGAGAAGTGATATGTGCTACTCTGGGCCAGTGTAGTGAGGAAGGTGGTAGATTGCTCTTTTCTCTTTTCTTCCACTTACCAATATATATGAAGCTCTAAATATTAAGATGCTAAGATGGCAGAGCCACAGGATAGAAGACTCATGGGTCCCTTAGTTACCACGAGGAAAGAAGGAATTGGTAACCAATAACCAGGAATGTTCACCTGTTACCTCAGGGAGAAACGCTACTTTAATTTCATTAAGCCATTGATGTTGGTGTTCCCTGACTGATATATTTCTTTGAAATATTCTCCCAACTGCTTTCTCTGCTTTCAATTATAAGAATGTTGATCAGTAAGACATTAGACTTCCCAGATTAAGCTACTAATTTTTATTTTTTTTTAATTTTTTTTTTATTTTCTTTTTTTTGCTTTTTAGGGCCATGCCAGTGGCATATGGAGGTTCCTAGGCTAGGGGTCGAATCAGAGCTACAGCTGCTGGCTTACCACAGCAAAATCAGATCCGAGCCACGTCTGCAACCTATACCACAGTTCATGGCAACGCCAGATCCTTAACCCACTGACCGAGGCCAGGGATCAAACCTGCAACCTCATAGTTCCTAGTCGGATTCATTTCCGCTGTGCCACAATAGGAACTCCTAATCTTCTAATTTTTTATCTTTTTTCATTTATATCATTGACTTTTGTTTCACTTCTAATGGTATTTATTTGAAAATTTTTTCCAATAATTCTATTCAAAATATGGGAGGGCAGGGGGAGAGGGAAGGAGCTATCATATTTTTAATTTCCAAGAGTATTTTTTTTTTTTTTTTTGCTATTTCTTTGGGCCGTTCCCACGGCACATGGAGATTCCCAGGCTAGGGGTCGAATCGGAGCTGTAGCCACCGGCCTATGCCAGAGCCACAGCAACGCGGGATCCAAGCCGCGTCTGCAACCTACACCACAGCTCACGGCAACGCCGGATCGTTCACCCACTGAGCAAGGGCAGGGACCGAACCCGCAACCTCATGGTTCCTAGTCGGATTCGTTAACCACTGCGCCACGACAGGAACTCCCCAAAAGTATTTTTGATTCTTCTTTTATAGCATATAGTTCATGTTTGGCTCAATATTTTCCTTATCTCTGAGGATAACAACTACAGCTTTAAAAACGATTTTCCTGCTTTTTATGTCATTTATTTCCTTTTCTATGTGTGTACTGGAAGCTATTCTTCAATGTCTTATGTCCAGGGTTGCCATGTTTCTTTAGACCAAAGCACTAGAAATCCAATCGAAAGTTCTACGTGTGGCAGGAGGAGTGAAAACGGATCTTGCCAACTAGCGGGATTCCTACAGGGCAACTGCATGGCCCACTAGCTTCTTTATTGGATGACCTTCAACTATGTGCCAGGGGTTATCAATTTGGCCCTGATATTCTGAGAGCCATACAGAGACATGGGGCTGGAGGGTATGGAATGAAGTTTCAACTTTTTACGAACACTTGGATTTCATCCTTACCTTCATCTTAAGATGTGCCAGGTGTCCCCAAGTCTGAAGCCTTTATAGTTCAACGCTCCATGGAATAAAAACTCCTGGTCTCATTACAAGGACTGAGGAGAAGTAATTCCCAGATAAGAAAGCTAAGGCTGGGTGGTGGAAGCAGAGCAGGGTTGCACAGTTGGTCTGGTACAGACTCCCAGAGTTTTACAAGTCAAGTGATATATTAACACTTCTTTTGGCCAAAATGTGGGTAACATGGGAGAGAAAGCAAGTGGGGTCCTATCTGATTGGCCTTCCTAGAGGGTTTGAGGCTACAAGAAAGAATCCCAATTCCTTACCAATGCTGATAAGGCTTGGCCTGGTCCTGAGCCTGCTTATCCCTCCTACTCATGTGCTCCAGTCACACTGAGATTCTTCCACTTCCTTCAGAGCACTGGGATGTGGTTCCTCTCCAGTCCTCCATACTGTTTTTCTCTCTCCCCTCCTCCCACCTTCCACCTCATCTTTTATACTCACCTAATTACTCATCATTCACTAGATCTCAACTTAAATCTTGCCTCCTGCAGGAAAACCCCTCCCCCAAGCATCCAAGTTTACATCACAGGTAAATGATGCTTCAGGTGCTGAAAAACTCATGGTGCCCCATCCATCCTATCACCTTGTCACTACTGTATCTACTTGTTTCCTTTACAGTGCACTTTCGCCCTCTCACACCCACTACCAAATTCTAAGAGGTGATCTGCCTGGTTCACATCTTCAGTCCCAGAAGCTGGCATCATGTCTAGCATGTAGTGGAGACGCTTGTCAAATGAATTAATTCATATGTGCATGTTCATAAAAATGTCTGACAAATGTACACAAATTAAGCCACAGGTTTTAAAAAAAATCAGCTTTGCAGGAAAGAAAATGACAATATATTGGAACCATCTTGGAAAACTCAGGATTTATGGTGGCTATATATGATATATCCCTTAAGAGAGAGTTTCTCAAAGTGTGGTCCCTGGGCCAGCAGCATCACTGGGGAACTTGTTAGAAATGCAAATTCTCGGCATCTCCCCACAATCGGAAACTCTGGGGGAGGGGTTCAACATCTGTGTTTAACAAGCCCTCCAGGGCACATTCAAGTTTGAGAAGCACTGCCCTAAATTCCCCTCCCCTGAAAAGCGCTTAAGTCATATTTGGAAGGAGGAGATGGTGTCTATTAAACATCCCTGAAAATCGAGACTCATTTGATCTTCTTCTTGATGCCATTCAACTTAACCATCTAAACTAAAGACTGTCCAACACAGTCCATTACCAGAGGACTCAGCTGGAAAGGATTATAAGTGAACAGCACTGTCAACATCTACAAACGGGGTCCAGGTGCGTGCATCTGGTACTCCTGGCTAGGAAATCACTGGATTACTTGCTTCATTTATTTCTACATTTTAACGGTCTGACATTTTAAACTGCATGGCTGGGTTTTTAATCAGATGGGCCCATATCTGTACCTATCTTGGCACGCTGACTTGCTTTGTGGGAGAGTTGAATTAGCAAGGGTGTTAAGCCTCAGGTTTGGCCAATGGGAGAGGAAGTGACACTTGAAATGTTTGGCTGATCCATAGGTGACCTCCAGATGTGATATCAAAGCCTCTAGGTGGAGAAGAGCAGTAAGGAGCCACACAGAAATCATCCAGACCTTTCAGTGAGTATCTGCTGATTCCTTTACCCAATCAGGTTGTTCATTTTCAAAACCTCATCAAGTTCAGGGAGGGGTGCATTCTTGTATCTTGGATCAGATTCCATTTTATCTATGAGGGCCACCAAAAAAACCAATAGGACAGACCTGACATAGGAAGGAAAATAAGTTTTTAAAAGGGGTAAAAATAAATGACTTTTAAAAACCCAACAGACAAACACAAAAACAAAACAAGGAGAGCAGAGGAAAGGAAGGAAAAAGAGTGAACAATTTTCAGTTCAGCTTAACAAAAAGCAAATAACATATAAACAGATATTGTGGCAGACACTGTGTAGAGGAGGAATTAAAAAAGAGTAAAAATGCTTATCTTAGTGCCAAAGGCCATCTACTTATCCTCCAGAGCATCTCGGTCCAATAAGGAAGCTACTAGCTACATGAAGCTATTTAAATTAAAATAAATTAAAACTAAATAAAATTTAGAATGAAATAATGCTATTTGCAGCAACATGGATGGACCTAGATATTATACTAAGTAAAGTAAGTCAAAGAGAGAAAGACCGGAGTTCCCGTCATGGCACAGTGGTTAGCGAATCCGACTAGGAACCATGAGGTTGCCGGTTCGGTCCCTGCCCTTGCTCAGTGGGTTAAGGAACTGGCGTTGCCGTGAGCTGTGGTGTAGGTTGCAGACGCGGCTCGGATCCCGCGTTGCTGTGGCTCTGGCGTAGGCCGGTGGCTACAGCTCTGATTCAACCCCTAGCCTGGGAACCTCCATATGCCGCGGGAGCAGCCCAAGAAATAGCAACAACAACAACAACAACAAAAAGACAAAAGACAAAAAAAAAAAAAAAAAAAAGAGAGAGAGAGAAAGACTGATATCCTATGAGATCACTACTATGTGGAGTACAATAAAAATAGTACAAAGAACTTACTCACAAAACAGAAACAGGCTCAAAGATTTTGAAACCAAAGTTATGGTTACCAAAGGGGAAGCATGTGTGTGTGGGGGGGGGGATGAATTAGGAAGTTGGGATTGACATATACACACTACTATATGTAAAAAATAGATAACTAACAAGGATCTAGTGTACAGCACAGGGAAATCTACTCAATATTCTGTAATAACCTATACGGGGAAAAAAAAATCTGGAAAAGAATGGATATATCTACATGTATAACTGAATCACTTTGCTATACACCTGAAGCTAACACAACATTGTAAGTTAGCTATATTCCAATAAATTTTAAAGTTCAGTTCCTTAATCACACAAACCATATTTCCACCGCTAGGTAGCCACTTGTGGCTATCATATTAAACAGGAAAGATGAGAACACTCCCATCACCCTAGAAAGTTCTAATGGACAGTTCTCCTGCTTTAGAGTTTACTCTAAGATCAAAATTCCAGGGATACATAAATTTGTAGAAGGTGGAAAATCAAAGGCAAATGGCTAAGGATGTAAGCAAATTTGTGTCATTTGAATCCTCTCTGAAATTCAATGCAAATGTGGCCCTGGCTTGTTTGTCTACACATCTCTCAAGCACATATAGTTAATGCAATTTAACACAACACATGTCAACTTGAATGTCTGCTCTGGGCAAGGCACTACCTTGGGTACCACCTGCAGAGTAGTGATGGATAGAATGAAGTTCTTGTTCTCCAGGGACATATTTGACAGAAAATGTAAGACCAGGATACAACTATGAGGTAAGAAAAATAGGGACATTATGAGAGGTATAAACTAAGGTATAGGTCTCCAGCATTGCTATGCATATAACAGCCCTGTTAAAAAAATACAGACATTCCAGCCCCATCTGAAGGGAGGAATATTCTTTGGCTCTTAGAAGAGGCTTCCAGCTTCAGAGATGTACCTTCATCACAGAAGCAGACACCTGCACGATGGCTGCTGGGAATAAAGAGTTAGAGCAGTGTGGGAGAATAGGCCAAGAGAAAGAGGATTTACAAGTTAACTTTGACATAAGTATTTGTGTGTTTCTGACCAAACCACTTCGGCAACTTAAATACTGACTAGTGTCAAAACAGCTCATCATAATTTGGTTTTGAATCTTCAAAAGCCAAAAGAACTCTTTTAATCCTTAAGTTAGGAAAATGATCTCAAAATTTACTGAGATCTGAATGGAATTAACAAGGAAACAAAGTCCTGAATTCACCAGAACTATTCAAATGTTTTAAGGCAACATAGAAGACTATCCTTTGGGGACAGATGAGTCATCTATGATACTTATCAAACTATTAATTAATATATGGGGATGAGCAATCTTTAAGGGAAGTGCAAACTCTTTTACAGATAGAATAACTTTGGAATATAGGAAAGCATTCCTGGGGATTGAAGTTCATAAAGCTGAAAGCAGCTAGCAAGTATTATGCTCCAAGATGCTGCACTTATCAGATGACAAAAACTCTCCAGAGTCTTGGTCCGGGAATAACTTTGTGAGACTGCATTAACAATAGCTAACCCCTGGCAATAATGGCTTTAACATCAATGGCTGACTGACTTGGGCCAGTGAGATATATACCAGCCCTGTGTCTGAGTGAAACCAGAGAAATCAGCATTGTTTTAGTTGACTTTGATAGCATCATAGCCTAAAATCACCTAAGTATTAAAAACTCAACTTTTCCATTCTTATCCTTGGTTTTGTTTTTGTTCTTTTGTTCTTGGATATTACAAACTTATCCCTTCTTTTTTATCTTTTCCTTCCTTCCCTCCTTTCTTCTCGCCCCACCCCCTTTTTTAAAGATTGGAGATAAAGGGGATTGCTCTTTCTTAACAGGATAAAGCAGATAAAGAGCAAGAATGTTGATTCACTCAAGGCTGTCTTAACTTTCTTTGTTTGAACATAACTAGCCACTACCACCAGAATGCCTTCTTGAATGACAATTTCCTGCTGTACCAGATTCCAAGACTTTAATCCTTGTGAAGGGCCCTGCAAATGTTAGATCTGTAAGTCACGTGCAGTTGTTCCAAGGAGTTTTTATTGAGTTTCATTGGACATGCAGGTTAAAATGCAATTTCTGGCTTTTATTAGACACTAAAGATCTATGTTTCAACTAACTCAACAAAGAAAACTTGGGGTGCCACACATAGCAGATGGAAAGACCATTATGTAAGACTGTACTGATTGTACACTGCTCAACTCCAGAGAGATCCATTCACAGTATTTGAAGTGAACAGTGTCCCTGGGAGCTATACACTGTACAACCTGCTCAACTGTACATAATAGCCTTAACAGGAAGCTTTGTTAATAATCATAGGTTATTTGTTCATTTAATTAATTATTTACTGGGTGTTTATCATATGTAGGCTCTGTTCTAGATCCTGGTGAGCAAGACTGATTCTCTTTCCTCATGTACCTAACAATATACAGGCAGACCTCATTTTACTATGCTTTGCTTTATTGCATGTCATAGATACTGCGTTTTTTGCAAACTGAAGATATGTGGCAACCCTGCATCAAGCAAGTCTGGAGGTGCCATTTTTTTCAACAGTATTTGCTCACTTCATGCCTCTGGGTCACATTTGGTAAATCTTGCAATATTTCAGCTTTTTCATTATTATTATATTTGTTAGGGTATATTTGCTATTGTGAGTAGCCATGATCTTTGTTACTACCACCGCAAAAAGATTACTACTTATCGAAGACTTAGATGATGGTTAGCATTTTTTACTAATAAAGTATTTTCTAATTATGCAAATTATTTTTTCGACATAATGCTATTGCACACTTAAGAGACTACAGTAGAGTGTAAACAACTTTGATATGCACCAGCAAAACAAAAAAATTCATAATTTGTTTTTTTACAATATTTGCTTTACTGCAGTAGTCTGGAACTGAACCTGTACTCTTTCCAAGGTTTGCCTTTATCAGGAGAGTGAAATAATTAAGCAAGCACTCATAATTAAAGCTTAAGTATTGCGATATAAGAAATAAATGGTGTTATGGAAAACAGAGGACGGAGTCCCATCAGGAAGAAAGCCAAATGAGATTCCTAAAGGAGTTGATGGTAATTTTGAAATAGTAGGAATGAATAGGAATTGGACAGGCCAAGTGAGTAGATATGGTTGGCTTGGGAAGGAAGTAGGGGATGCTGAGGAGAGAATATTCCAGGCAGAACATTATGCATGAAAAGCACGGAATGATATGTAGTATGCTGAGTCATCAGCTACTTCCTGCTGCCAGTTTCGTTGGAGCCCAGTGTACTTGGACTGTCCGTGCGCAGAGCAGAGCTGAGCCATGAGTTCTGCTTAGGGAAGATGTCATCTCTATGCAGTTACCTGGACAGCTGTGCTCTGCCTCGGCTTAGGGACACTTGTCTCTAATCTCTGCTTTGTTTCAAAGTAATCAATATATTTTATTCCCCACTCGACTGTGGGAGCAGAGTGGGGAATGTCTTGGCTTCCCACTGATAACAGACCGTCTTAGCTCTCAACGTCTTGTTATTCTATCTGTGCATGTGGTAAATGTCCAATAAATATTGAGAGAAAATAATTGAACCATCATCTAACTTATGGTAAATCAATGTGAGATAAGGACTTGGAAACTTGACTTTTCCTTTTCCCAAACTTTCGATTAAGTTAAAGTATCATAGACATCTCTCCCAGGCAACCTCTGAGCCTGGTTTTTGTGATTTCAGTTGTGCTATTAGTGAGTACATACAGAACAAGTTTCCTGATATTGTAACATGACAGAAAAGGACATTTAAACAAATAATGATATTTGCAGCAAAAGACGCATGAGCTCATGTTTTGATTCCAACCTTATAAACACTTGAAAGTAGCTTTATAGGTGTCTTGGGCTAATTCTGAGAGAGCATATAGTTCTTGTGCAGTCATTGGAAAGAAAACACAGTATCCTGTTCCAATAAAAGTTTCAGACACAGCAGTAAATCAGGCTCGCCTTTCAGAATACAACATCAGGCCATTGGCTGGGGCATAACATTTGGTAATATCATTGAGACACTGAAGGCAACCGTCATAACCCACATATATCCCCAGATCCAAGGGTAGCTTTATCCTGAAGCCAGAACATGACTCTGGCATGCAGGTTCTACCTGGTATGGAGAAGACAGTAGAGATAGTCTGAAATCCATTAACAAGATTAGCCATTGTCTTGACACCTGGGGAGTAGCTTTTCCAAAAGCTCATAAAATATTTTAGTTATCTTCACTAATAAGTTTGCAATAACAGTGGGAGAAAGTTCTAATTCATTTCATTTTGCTTAGCATTTTTTTAACATGTGAAATTGCAAATGTGTGCACTGACCGAATTCAATTGCACCTCTTTCTTTGACTGGTGCAACGTACAGCCACAGTGAAGATAAGTGATCTACTAAAGTGGGTTTTCGTAATGTGGTTGGTATTTTCAGCTCGCATTTAAATTAGGAGATTTTACTTCTAATTTGCTCCTGGCTTGGGGACTACTTTAATTTCTCACAAGATCTGATTCCACAATAGCTATGTCAAATTTGGTCACTGATGATAGTGGTCTAAGTTAGAGAAATACTGACCTCCATATTTCTTCGGAGAACAAATTCAGATTTAGTGCTGCCATTACCCCATATTTCTTGGGAGAAATATGCTAGAATCTTTTATTTCACTTATAGGGATACTCCATAAAAATAAAGCCACTCATTTAAAAGCCTCTCATTTACCGTATATTCTCATTACTTTAAATTCTGACGATCTTGAATTACGCTAGGCTGTTTCAGCACCTAATTTTTCATGGTTTGAGACTTTTGAACAAAGCAAATACACTTTTCAGGTGCAAATAACTGACATGTTTCAGCATGGATATAAATATCTTTACAATTGAGCGTCTTTCCGTATTTGCTTTGTACATAGTTGCCCAGTGAATTTTTTTAGAATAAAGGACTGAATAGTTCTATAAATATTTCTCCCTATCAATCAGCCAAAATATGTTAAGGTCAGACTGTAATTTGGATAATTCTCAGACAACATACAATGCAAACCACTCAGCATTTTCAGTGCACTGTTGCCATGGTCCCTAGGTCTATATTCTCTCCCAGGCCAGCCTAGTTCCCAGGAACGGTCAGTAAAGGGACTGTGCCAGCGTCATCTTAGTGGGTGGTACCATTCTCCGGGCCACATAAATGTTTGCCTTGCTCTACGGGACCTGCAGTGATTCCATTCTCTCCCATAGCTGAGCCCCCAGGCTTCCCAAAAAAGTCCTTCTCCAAAACTGAAGGTTCCATCCTGTGCTAATTTCCGGAACCAAGTCTTATCTTGATTGGGAAGGTTTAAAGAATTCTGTTTAATATCTAAAACATCCTTTTATACTGTCTTAGAATTCTTGTACCTGGGTTTCTTCTTTGTCCCCAGGATACTCGCCTCGTTGGTGGCCTCCTGGCTCACTTCTTGGGCTCAGTCTGTATCTTAGTAATTGGAATGACCTAAGCATCCTTTGGAAAGTGCTGCCTTAATCCCTTTCTAGATGCCTTGCAGGGTGGAGGACTGCATTATCTTGCTCTTCATCAGCACAGGGAAGAACACTCATCAAATCTCTTGCCTGTCTGCTGCTGAGATTGCTGACCATCCCCAATGGCTCCTCAATTTCCTGCCAAGATGCCTCTCCCACTTGTCAGAACAACCCCCCAACCCCCTGGGATCTCCTAACTGCTGTTTTCTGTTGGGCCAATGTCAGGGTACCGTCATCTACTTGTGTGTTAGCCTACATCCTCTTAGAAGCAAATGCTGAGACAGGAGAGCATTCAGATTGTGACACACAGTGACTTCTGGTGAAGGAGAGAAGGGGATAAGTAGAAGCTCCTAGCCTGCCCTTCAATCTTAGGAAGGTTTAAAAAAGTTGTCAGGGCATTTCAACCAAAGTCACCCATCAGAGGGGTCCTGTGTCTCTCAGGGACAGGCTTGCCTTAGTATCCTTTCATCATCAGCCATTGGGAGGGGGACTTTGGCACACACCCCACAATGGATTGCAGGGGCAACAGGTGGGGCCCTTGGTCAGTTACTAACCTGCCAGGTGCATGCTCAGGGCCTTCACAACCTGTCAGTCCAGACTTTCTTTCAGCACCCAAAACTTGGTCTGTACCCTAGGAGCTAGCCCCACCCTAGCAAGCATGCTGTTTTATCCCCAGGTCTCAGCCTCTCCCAGTTTGCCTATGGCTTTTCACAAGTAGCACTTTCATGTGTGAATTCCCTCCAGGCACTTCTCAGGGAATTTGTGTTTCTAAAATCCAAATCTCAAAAAAAAAAAAAATTATTTGAGACATCAAGGAAATAAGAAAAGGTGTTAGAATTCTCCGAGAATTAAGACTGAACAATCAAACATAGAGACATAACTGATTTGACGAAAGTCTCTGACACAACGTTGAAAGAGCAGGAAACTCTGACGCACAAGGTAAAGAACAAGGTCGGCATTTCCAGAACTGGGACAGGAGCCCAGAAAAAAAGCCGGAGCTAATCAGTCAGCCTTGCTTGCCCCCTGTTGCCATGTTATACAGGCATGTTCATTGCAAATAAAATAAATATTAATAAAATTATATGCATAGTATACTCTATACAAATCATTTAGTGTTCAAAAAATGACATGTTTTTGAAAAAAATGTCTTTCAATTGACAATTTCCATGTGTAATTTTGGGTAGTGTTAATCTTACCAAAAGATCTGAATGTAAAGTTATTCGGATAATACTCAATAACATTTGCCAGCATTTTCCAATGTTTGAATATTTCTGATAGGTCACAATTCTTTGTAGATAATCCTAAACAGAAACTCCTTAATTTGTTAAACAATTTTTGATATCCATAATAATTACAAAAGAGCATGAAGAATGCTGGAAGTCTTTGAACAATCACTCATAATAGAGAATAACTTAGGAAACTCCCCAGAATTCTCATTGCTTGTTCTGAGTCCTGAAGATCGGAAACATCGCGAGATAAAGCTTGGGAATTCTCCAGGACCAAGGGGAGGAATAATGATGACTAAAATGAGCCGGCTGCCTTCCCCTTAGCCAATCAGAATTCAACCCCCTTAGCCAAGTAGAACAATAAATCCCATTGCTCTTTGAACCTACTTTAATTGCTCCTTGACAGTGAGGATAATAATCATATCATACAAGCTTCAATTGTTAATCTCCCCAGTTTGGAAAAAGATAATACAGTTTTCTTATAAATTATTTGTCGTATGTAGGGCTTGACAACCACATTGCTAAAATGGAAAGAGATACTACAACCAAAGAAAAAGGAAAGCACACCCTTTTTTCTATGATATTGCTGCAAAAAGGTTTCATACATGTAACCTTTGGTGAATGCGTCATCTCTGTAAAGAGCTATTCCTGATTCTACTCCAGTGTCTTAGTTTGCTTGGAAATCTGCTACAAAATATCAGACTGGGCTGGTGGGAAGGAGCTTCAACAACAGACATTTATTTCTCACAGTTTTGGAGGCTGGGCACTCCAACATCAAGGTGTTGGCCAGTTTGGTTCCTGGGGAAGGCCCTCTTCCTGGCTTGCATCTTGCTGTATCCTCACAGCAAGGGAGAGACAGAGAGACAGCAATCTCTCTGGGGTCTCTTGTTTTGAGAATACTTTTCCCACCACGAGGGCCCCACCTCCATGACCTCATCTCACCGTAATTACCTCCCATCTCAAATACCATCACACTAGGGGTTAGAGCTCAAATACATTAATTTGCAGGGCGGTGGAAGGGGGACACAAATATTCAGTTCCTAACATCTAGCATGGCTTCCTGAGACCAGCACCAGATCATAAAATAAGAGTCCAATCTGGGAAGGGTGACTGGGCAGTTCCCAGCCCCTTTCCCTTGGTGCTCCTTACTCTTCTGTGGGAACCAGTCCCTTTGTGTCTTTTTGGGGTCTCTCTCTGGGTTCTGGGCAGGGATTGAAGGGGGCACTGCCTTCCATGTACTGAGGGCAGCCCATGTCCAGGGGCTCCACAAACACCATCAAGTTTCATCCTCCCAAAAGCCCTCCTTCATTGTCCACATGAGACATATTTGGGGTTCCAAAAGCTTCCGTAATTCATATGTCCATGCTACACTAACAATAAGGACTAGACCTAGTTGGGGTTTTTTGTTTGTTTGGCCATGCCCATGACATGCAAAAATTCCCAGGCTGGGAATTGAACCCGTGCCACAGATGTAATCAGAGCCACAGCAGTGATGCTGCTGGATCCTAAACCCACTGAACCCTCTCTTCTTCTTCTTCTTTTTTTTTTTTTTTTGGTCTTTTTGTCTTTTTAGGGCCACACCCACAGCACATGGAGGTTCCCAGGTTAGGGGTCCAATCGGAACTGTAGCTGCTGGCCTATACCACAGCCACAGCAACACGGGATCCAAGCCGCAATGCCGGATCCTTAACCCACTGAGTGAGGCCAGAGATCAAACCTGCAACCTCATGGTTCCTAGTCGGATTCGTTTCTGCTGTGCCACAAAAGGAACTCCTGAACCCTCATTTTTTAAAGCCATAATTCATACACCATAAAATTCACCCTTCCAAAGTGTATAGTTCAGTGTTTTTTAGTACATTCACAAGGTTGTATGACCATCCTACTATCCAATTTCAGAACATTTCATCATCTCCACCCATACTCTTCAGTAGTCATTCCTCATTCCTTCCTTCCCCAGCCCCTTGGACACTGCTAGGCTGCCTTCTGACTCTATGGAATGGCCTACTTTGGACATTTGATATAAATAGAGTCACATGATATGTGGTTTTTTGTGTCTAGCTTCTTTCACTTAGCATAATATTTTCAAGGTTCATCCATGTTGTGCAATGAATCATTACTACATTCTTTATGGCTGAATAATATTCCATTGGCTGGATTGCACACATTTTATTTATCCATTCATCAGTTGATGGACATTTGGGTTCTTTCTACTTTTTGGCTGTTAGAATAATGCTGCTAATAACATTCATATCCAAGTTTTTGTGTTGATACATGTTTTTATTTCTCTGGGAGTTGAATTACTGGGTAATGCTATCTTCAACTTTTTGGGGACCTGCCAATAGACCTAGTGTGGAACCATCTAGTTTGGGTCTGTCTGGGCTCTTCCCCCCACATCAAGCAATTATTGCAATTCCTCTCAACCTTCACTACACATTCTGAGCACCTGGGGACCTTCAAAATACACTGAAGCCCAGGTGTCATCTTGCAAGAGAGTCTGACTTACTTGGTCTGGTGGGGGGGGCTCAAACACTGGTGTTTGCTTAAAGCTCTGGGTAGATTCTTCTAGCAAGACGAGGCTGAAAACAATCACAGTACACTTTACATCTTCAGGGCTGTAGACCTTTCAGCTGAGGTCAGACTACCTACCATTAATAAAGAGAAATAACTGACTAAACCAGCCTGTGGAAGTGTTGCTTGTCTCTTTGACCATATGCTTTAAGACAGTAAAGATGCATGGGTCCCTGACAGAGAATCAGACGTGTCTTGGAAGCATGGGGAGATCATAGCAGAATAGCAGGTCCATTGGGGTCCAGTGTACATCCAGGGCACATCCCATTTCTTGAGCTCCAGGATGACATGGTTGTCCGTGAACCTCACAACAGCCCTCTGAGGTAGTAATGGCCATGATGCCCATTTTTACAGCTCAAAACTCTGAAGCTTGACGAATCAGAGCATATCACCCAAGGTGCTCAGGTGGTAGAACTAGGATTTGAACTGAGGGCACCCAGCTCCAGAATCCTCAGTCTAAACTGCTTTGTGATATTGACTCTATTCTGATAAACAACTTCAACAGTGATGAGAAATATTTCTTTACCTTAATTACTGCAAAAAAACCATCACCAAACCCAGTCAGTACTCGATATGACCCAAACCAAAGCACTCTGGTGAGAAATGAACCAAAGAGTTTGAAATTTGGTCAAAGGCACTGAGAAAATAAATATTTCTATCAGAAAATTTCAGATACTCTGGCTTCCGAACTTGTGTACCTGACCCTAGGGCACAAGATGCCTTTTCTCTGTACCCCAGATGGACACACATAATGTTCTTTTCCACTCTGAAGATGCTCTGATAATGCACCATACCCGATGACATCACTCTGAATCTGGGAGGAGTTTTGAAGGTTGAGAAGTTTTCTAAACATTTACCAGCACAGTGCTGCCTGGGCTGCTGTCTCCTTCCACCAACCAAACCATATCAATTTCAAAACCGTCTCTCTCGGTAGCCTCTGGTTTTATTTAATTTACTGCACTTGGAATTTGATAAGTTCCTGGCTAGCCTTCGCATTCTTTCACATCCTCGTAATTCACATATTATCTTTCAGCGTTGAGCGCTTCGAATCTTCTAGTTACTCCTGGAGAAAAGCTGCTTTACTGTTTTATCGGGTTAATGCTTCGAAAATGTAGTTGGAGTCAAACACAGGGAGATCCCCTGAAATGTCACTGTGGTTCTGACACTCATCAACGTCCGATGTTTGGGGAGGATCACTTGTATTCGTGGGATCTACAGATGAAACAGTGCCCCCATTCTAGAGGGGGCTCATGTTTTTCTGGGAAGGACAGGTAACAGCCAGTTACAAAATAATACAAGCGTTCCGACAGAGGCATGTCCATGGTGCTGTCCATGCCCATGACTGAGAAAACGGACACAAACTGTAGAACATGATAAGTAAAGTAGAGGGGAAACTGCATTCCAGGTAGGAGAGCATCCCCAAAGCACGCACAGTGAGGGCAGGTGTGGTTCACCATAGATTTGGGCATGGAGTGAAGAGACATAGAAGTGATTAATGCTTTTATGGTCTTAATACACACCATGCATAGTTCTTCTTGCTTAATAACTAGCAATCCTCTCAGCACTTGAAAGGTAGCTATTACTATTTACCCATTTTATAGATGGGGATACTAAGGCAAAGAGCAGTCACAGTGCCCAGTAAGTGATGAAACTATGATTTAAACCCAGGTAGCCTGGTGTCAGAGTCCACAGTTTAACTCTAACAGGCTGCTGTGGAGAGCACGCATCAAATCCTGAATGACTTGACCAGTTCATCCCATTCATCTGTTCAACACATATTCGCAGAATGCTGCTATATGCCAGGCATGACAATAGGCTTAAAGATAAGAGACAAGGCCCTTGGATTCTACCCTGAAGACAATAGCATAGGCTGCCATTTAATTAAGATGCGAGAGATTACTAAGACACTGCTTTCTGGGTGCTAGAGTCTAAGGGGTGGAAATGCTATTAAATAGGAAATACTCCAGCAAATAAATTCATGAAAAGAAAATTTAGGCCAAGCCCTCGATCTAATAAAGGTAAATCTCCTAAGGTATACGTGGGCAAAGAACATACTATTGCACACAGTAGAGAAGGAATTGACACCCATGTCAAGGGAAGACAAGACGGGGCGGGCTTGCTGGGCTGGTAAGCAGCACCGGAGGCACCATGAACATCACGTGGGTCTCTATCCAAAGCCATTGTGGCTTCCCTTGGCACATTCTAGCACCTTGAGGCAGGCCTTAAAAATCTCTGGCTGACCAAGAAGAGCACTGACCTAAAGGAATATAGTTCTGCATTCTTTTAGGAACACACCCAATTAGGATAGTCTGGGCTCAAGTGATAATGACTTCAGCAGACTGGGCACAAAACACAGGATCTCACCAACTCCCAACTGACTGACTTACCCCAAAGTGAACCCCCCCCCCCACCTTCCCTGCCTCCTCCAGAACTTGAAAGTGACAGCAGAGGGGAAACTACTGGACTTAGAAAGTTTTCCTCTAAAACTCCTTCTTGAACTGAAGCAGGGACAACACTTTGGGAAGCTCTTTCCAAAGCAGCTTTTTCTGCTTGACCAAAGGTATAATTTTTCCTCCAGGAAGTTAAGGCACCTCATGCTGGTGTAATTGAGTTTCCCTGGGAAGAAGCCGCTGCCCCCTGGGTGGTCACTGCTGCTGAAAAATTAAACGCAGATGTCTGGCGGGTCGCCTCCACATGCATCCTGCTCTCTGTGTTTTTTCTCTTAGAGAGATGGGAGTGGGTTCAGGATGTCCCTAACTCTGGGCCTATGTACTCTCCAACAACATGTCTATGCAGTTGGCTGCCATACAAACCTCTGAAGTTAATCCATCATCCAGCGACTCCAGTCACTTCCCATATTGTTTATCCCTTCTCCCAGCCATTGATGTAGCAGTGGGCACAGCAGTTGTATCCCTTTTTATTTGAGAAATGATCCTGAGAAAACTCACAAGTTTGTGAAATGTGGATTTTTAAACTGGGTTATCTTAGAAACAAATGTCACTGATAGTAAGCTTCCTTCCTTCCTTTTTGTCTTTTCAGGGCCATAGCCACAGCATATGGAAGTTCCCAGGCTGAGGGCTGAATCGGAGCTACAGCTGCCAGCCTATACCTCAGCCACAGCAACATGGGATCCTAACTGCATTTGTGACCTACACCTCATGTGGCAACACCGGATCCTTAACCCACTGGGTGGGGCCAGGGATCAAACTCGTACCCTCATGGATACTGCTCAGGTTCGTTTCTGCTGAGCCGCAATGGCAACGCTAATATTAGCCTTTCAGATGAAGGGGAACATGGCACTGATCGCTTTCCTAATATGGTGCTCTTAGGTGAGGGTCATGGATATTGATTTGCTAGTGCATTCACCCATTCATGGTAATTTTTGAGAAATTATTGGCGGTGAAAGGAATAGGTAAAATTTAAAAACTTGCCTTTACAGGAGCTCCCGGCATGGTGCAGTGGAAATGAATCCAACTAGGAACCATGAGATCGCGGGTTCCATCCCTGACCTCACTCAGTGGGTTGAGGATCTGGCATTGCGGTGAGCTGTGGTGTAGGTTGCAGATGTGGCTTGGATCCTGCATTGCTGTGGCTGTGGTGTAGGCCGGCAGCTGTGGCTCCGATTTGACTCCCAGCCTGGGAACCTCTGTATGCCTCAGGTGTGGCCCTAAAAAAAGGAAAAAAAAAAACTTGCCTTTACAAATATTCTGCTTTTTCTATTACAAAACAATATATTGGGACTTCCCGTCGTGGCACAGTGGTTAACGAATCCGACTAGGAACCATAAGGTTGCGGGTTCGATCCCTGCCCTTGCTCAGTGGGTTAACGATCCGGCATTGCCGTGAGCTGTGGTGTAGGTTGCAGATGCGGCTCGGATCCCGAGTTGCTGTGGCTCTGGCGTAGGCCAGTGGCTACAGCTCTGATTCGACCCCTAGCCTGGGAACCTCCATATGCCGCGGGAGCGGCCCAAGACATGGCAAAAAGAAAAAAAAAAAAGAAAAAAACCCAATAGATTTATATATTTACGCCAATCCCCCTCCAGTTAACACCATCCTTTATTTCCTGCCATTTATAACACAACTCCTCTAAATAACTGTCTGTACGCTGAGTTCGATTTCTCTTTTCCTATACATCTATGTACTTCAATTTGTTTCTCACAATAAAATCCATTCACTTGAAAACTTTCCAAACACAAAACAAGTCAATGCTGAGTTGAGGCTGAATCTCATTTTCTTTCCAATCCTTTATTCTCATTTTAGGACCATGTTCCAGTGAGGCTTGTGCATCAGTTCAAGGCAGGCTTCTTTTTTGTTCATGGCTATGTGCTCCTATGGTGGGTCCTTAAACAGGCCAATAAAATTATAGTGAAAACTGTCTACAACTCCATCCTGCAGCACAACTATTAATCTATTGCCAGCTATATTTGCAGGCAGCAGCATTTTCCAGTACCAACAAGTCTGTCCAAATCTGATACAATGCCCCAAAAAAGCACCATGATATACAATTAAAATACTGTGCTTACACTCTTTTTAGGCAGGGCCAGTATATAGAGTGTGTGTCCACGTGTGTCCTAGGTACCCTTGAAGTACACAAATGCCACTCAGTCATCTTACACTTCTATAATTGTGTTCACTGAATGTGTTTCTTCCCTCAGTGATAAAGCAGGCTAGGGTGATGGATTGGCTTATAAGTGTGTTCACTCTCCAATGGTAAACCCTGCCAGCAACTTTTGAGTAATTATGGGGTGGAGAAAGGAGTAAGTCAAAGTTTTAAAATCACCTTCAAAACATGCAGTTATTTCTTACATCACCCAATCCTTCTCCGGATACTGCCAATTTCTTGATTTCCTTTTACAACAAGAGTCCTTCAAAGTGTTGTCTCTACTTCCGGTTTCCAATTTCCTGATAATGTGAATTCCATTCTCATGAATTTCTTCTGATCATGGTTTTGCAGCTACCACTCACCAAGGCTGTTATAGTGACAGTTCACTAGTTACTTCCACATGACTAAGGCCAACCTCAATGCTCAATCCTCCTCATTGTGGCTCATTAACAGCATCTTCCAAAGCTCATTATGTTTGGAGTAACATGTCCAAGTCAAAACTTAATATTTTCTCCCACCTGCCAGTCCTGTTCCTAGGCTTTCCATTTCAGTTAACAACAACTCCATCCATCTTTATGCTTTGGCCAAAGAGCTTAGAGATACCTTTGACTCCCCTCCATATTCACATTTGCTTCTTCAGCAAATCCTATCAACTGTTCTCATCACCTCTAATCTGACCACCTAGGTCCAATTAACCAATTATCTGATCCAATCTCTTCTAGATTATTACAGTGGTCCTCTAGCTGGTCTCTCAGCTTCTGGCAAGACTGGGTTATTTATATATATACATACTCATACATAAATTTATATTTATTTTATTTTTTGATTATTTTTAACATTTTATTTTATATAAGAGTATAGGTGATTTACAATGTTGTGCCAGTTTCAGGTGCACAGCAAAGTGACTCAGTTATACACATACATATATTCATTCTTTTTCAGATTCTTCTCCCATATAGGTTATTACAGAATATTGAGTAGGGTTCCCTGCACCACACAGCAGGTCCCTGTTGATTATCTATTTCATATATAGCAGTGTGTATATGTCAATCCCAAACTCCCTTTTATCCCTCCCCTCGACACCTTTCCTCCTTGGTAACCACAAGTCTGCTTTGAAGTCTGTGAGTCTGTTTCGGTTTTGTGAATAAGTGCATTTGTATCTTTTTTTAGATTCCACATAAGTGATAGCATATATCTGTCTTTGCCTGACGTACTTCACTTAGTATGATCATCTCTAGAGGCATGGATAAAGAAGATGTGGTACATATATATGATGGAATACTACTCTGCCATAAAAAAGAATGAAACAATGTCATTTACAGTGACATGGATGGACCTAAATTTATATATATATATATATATAATATATTATATATGTACTTATACACACATACACACACACGCACACACACACACATATATATATGAACATCAACTCCTCAGGACTCCCTCTTTTTTTTGGTGATGTTTTTGTAAACTGTTAGCCTGAATATGATTATAAAAAGTTTTCTTTGGGGAGGGAACAAAAACACTATGACCTCCCAGGAGAAGTTTAAGTTTATCCATTATCATCTCTTGAGAACATTCTCAACTTAAATACGGATGAGAGAAATGACTTTGATTTATTCATTTTTGACTGTTCTTGTGTTCTGGTTTTATTTTCCTTGCTTCCAACTCTTAAGGAAAAAACATCAACATAAATTAAGTTTCTTCGATCTACTCCAAGGGAGAGGAACAAGTTCTTCTTTGTGCAATTTGGAGGGTAATCGCCCTCCATCCACTTTAATATATGGACTAACTCCTGACTCCCTGTCCAGCTTCTATTCCATGTATATGAATTAGCTCTATGTTGCTTAAGAATGTAAAAAGGCAGCAAAATAACACTATTGAATCCCATTCACAAATAGAGGATAGCATGGCAGCACTGAAAATTTAAAGCAGGATTCATTACCATCAAACTACTTTTACTTGTCAAATGTATAATTATGTCACTGTTAATTTTCAAGAAAAAAAATTATGATGTACTATCATCATCAACTTATTTTGCTATAAATCTGTGGATTTCAACAGGGGCAATTTCTGCCCTCCTCCCTGGGACATTTGGCAATGTGTGGAAACATTTTTGGTTATCACACTGAGGAAAGGGGGGGGGTGCTACTGGCATCTGGTATGTGGAGCTCAGAGATGCTTCTAAACATTCTGCAAAACACAGGACTGCCCCTCACAACAAAGAATTAGCTGGCCTAAAATGTCCAAAGTGTCAGGTTTGCAACACTCTGATTTCAAGTTAAAACATGTATCATTCCATGGGACCTTGGAGTATAAATCCAGTTAAAAGAGATTTAAATTTTATGAGCGGATTTTGGATTTTCAGACTTTGGGAGACTTTTACTGAAGACACCGCTTTTACAAATTCATTTCCATCTAAGTCACCCATGCGGCACTAACCCAACTTCTAGAAACACTCTGAGAAAAACTCAGTAGCAACTAATTTCATGAAACATTGATCTGGCACCAAACTGATGCTCCAGAGATGAATAAAAAAGCAGAAAGCTAAGTGTACTGCACATAGTAGGTGCTGACAATATCTAGTGATTTACTGACTCCAATTCAGAATGTGTTTGCAATTCAAGTTTCTGGCTGGTTTATTAGTATCTACATTTATCAACCTGATACAGTATTCAAAATATTTTGGGCCCAGTAGGGCCCCCTAACTTCTGTAAATGAAGGTGGTGTGAGATGATTTAGGAAGATTTTATTCCAATATGCTCAAATTCATCTCCCTCCATTTCAAGTACAGGCATATGAATAGGTATTAGATATAACTCTGTAACCACTGAGGATGTCTTAAATTTGGAAGTCCCGCATGCATTTTATTTTCTACTTTAAGAAGCTAAAACAGGGAGTTCCCGTCGTGGCGCAGTGGTTAACGAATCCGACTAGGAACTATGAGGTTGCGGGTTCGGTCCCTGCCCTTGCTCAGTGGGTTAACGATCCGGCGTTGCCGTGAGCTGTGGTGTAGGTTGCAGATGCGGCTCGGATCCCGAGTTGCTGTGGCTCTGGCGTAGGCCAGTGGCTACAGCTCTGATTCGACCCCTAGCCTGGGAACCTCCATATGCCGTGGGAGCGGCCCAAAGAAATAGCCAAAAAAGACAAAAAAAAAAAAAAAAAAGAAGAAGCTAAAACATTATTAGCTTCAGAATGTGGATACTTGAAGAACTAGTGAGTATCTAGTGCAATCAATCCTCTCATTACAAATGAGCAAAGAGAAGCTTCCAGAGGTTAGGAGGATTTTCTAAGGCCACAAAGCTGGTTAGTGGCCAGCTGGGGACAACAAAAGTGCTCTTCTGTTGGAGTGTTCTGGGATTTTCCCAATAGATTAATCTTTCTTTGCTTGACTGTTTGGAATCTAACTTTCTAAAACTGCTGTGTAAATT
Source organism: Sus scrofa (assembly GCF_054392235.1). Classification (NCBI taxonomy): domain Eukaryota; kingdom Metazoa; phylum Chordata; class Mammalia; order Artiodactyla; family Suidae; genus Sus; species Sus scrofa. Next base: position 11,353,612 of record NC_139401.1, read on the forward strand.
TGTGTTGTCTGATTTATTGTAAGTCTGTAAACTTGATATAAGTTCCTGAATAAGTTATTTATCATTTTATCTAAAATTAAAATCTTTCCACTAAGTCTACAGTACAATTCTTCTTTAAAGTGAGATGAATATTATTATTATAAAAACTCACTAAGTGTAATATATAATAAATATATAATATTTAATACACAATAACTACTGTTAAGAATTTTTTTTTTTTGCTATAGTGATATGGCTTTTGAAGAGTTATATCACTTTGGGGACAACTCTTTTTTTTTTCCCCCAGAGCATTTTTTTTTATTTAGCAAATAAGTTTTATTTTTTTATGTTTTATTTTTTATAACTTACCATTTCATTAGCTCATCTTTATTTTTAAAAACTTTTAAATGATTTTTTTCTCCATCATAGCTGGTTTACAGTGTTCTGTCAATGTTCTACTATACTGCAAGGTGACCCAGTCACACATACATATATACATTCTTTTTCTCACATTATCCTCCATCATGCTCCATCATAAGTGACTAGATATACTTCCCAGTGCTACACAGCAGGATCTCATTGCTTATCCATTCCAAAGGCAATGGTTTGTATCCCCCAGAACATTAACTTCTGAACCACAGAACACACTAAATGAATCAACTATAAGAAACTATAGATCAATGTATTAATTTAGGCAATGACATATTCACCAATTTACCCAATACAGTCATTTTTAGTCAGAGAATTCAATATCATGGACTAAATCTCAGGTACACCATGTCTGAGTAAACAAGCCCAAAGAAGTTTGCTTGCTCCTTACACCAAGCAAGAGGGAGGAACAGATCGATGGCTGTTGTCCACCTGTGCCATTTCTACATTTTTAAGCATAATCATATTTCGTCTTAATGATTCTCCAAAGGTACCTTTCTGTGCTACAACTTCATTTCTAAGTTTGAGTATAATGTAACCATAAGCCTTAAGAGGTTGAAACATTGGTAAGGAAAATAGGTCAGAAAAAAAAAATGACAAAAAACCTTCCTAACATTAGATTTTCTGTGTAAATACTTATTTATGTATTTATCTCTTTAGTCTATGTGGTAGGTAGCTACATAATCTAATTAATGAAGCCGGGGGGGGGTGTTCCCCCATTTAATGGTTTTTAGGCAACTTAAAGTTGTTAAGCAAAGAATAGAGTTGAAAGTGATTTGGGATTTTTTATCATAAATCCGAGTAGTCAGGTGCCATCCATGCTTAAAATTCTACAGGTCACCTTTCTCTGTTCCTCAGTAGAACTAATTATTAGAATATTTCAGTTCAGGTCTTCTCTTTGCCTATCTTCTCTTTATATCTTTTCCCGCCAGCTAAATACCAAAGTGTTGTAACAGACACTTCAAAAATGCCTGGAGTCAGGCATGTGACTTTAATAGGAGGCTCTGGCTGGAGCTTTTTGCAATGAAAACCAAATAATTCTGTGTTCAAATGGAAATGGAAATATTTCATCCTGAATTATCTTTACAAGATGATTCCAGCTTTTACATAGGAAAATAACAGCCGAGATTTTTATCTGTGAATTTCTCAGGAGCTCCATTTTCAAACTATGTGGTCTATTTTAAACACACCATATGGATTATGTACTCGAAGAACTACTCTGGACTTAAAAAAAAAAAAAAAAAAAAACTGCAAACACAAACCACCCAGTTCTCAAGTCCCAGCTGGCACTTCTGTTACCCATAAGTGTTCTTTTCTGTTTATGTTTCTTACACCCACATGTATATATGTTTGCAGTTGGAATCCTTCACCCTCATCTCTTAAAAATTCCTTGAGCAAAAATGCAGCTGAGAATGGAACTTTGCTTCATTTCTGCAGGTCAGTATTCAGCCCAGCAGTGCAGACAGGGTCAAAACTGCAGGCAGAAGACTGCCAAGAGAATTGCATGGTCCAGAATCTTCTCCCCCTCCTTCCATTTGAATCTGCTTGTCTGCTGTTGCATTCTCTTGAGGCTCAACAATGTGCTTTTGCAGATGCTACCCAATCTGATGAGCCAGCATTTTCCCAAGTGTGAGCCTTTCTGGCTGTTACCAAGAGTCCCATGGAAAGAAGGGTCCCATGGCAAAAGAGTGAGGAGTCAAGAAATCGCAAAACCTTTTATGCCCAGAGCTTTCTATGCTAATGTTCATTGTGACTATTCATTGTGATGGGTCAGTGGAGTACAGATTATTTTGTAATATGTTTAAATATGGAACTCTTCCTTTTTGAAAAAAATTGTTCTATATGTTTTGTCAATTAGTGCTATACACCAAAGTGACCCAGTCATACGTGTGTGTGTATACATTCTTTTATATATATACACACATATATACATATATACACACACATTCTTTTTCTCATTATCCTCTATCATGTTTATTGCAAGTGATTGGATATAGTTCCCTGTGCTATACAGCAGGATCTGTTTATCCTAAATGTAATAGTTTGCATCTACTAACCCCAAACTCCCAGCCTTTTCTCTTGAGTGTCCTACAGGAAGAATATTTCAGAGAACTCATTCTGGGGAACTATTACCAACGCTAATAGTTAAAGGAACTTCTTAAGGTTTGATACTAAATCCCAGGGCACAAGTCTCAAGTAGGACAGGCAGGCCTCCTAGATGGCTGCTGGGAAGCTATTTTTAAATAAGTGGAGTCATTGGCACATGTCAGAACCCACCACACAAGTGGCTGCCTATTTGAGCCCTGATAATGTACTCCCCTGTGACACAGTCCCACTGTCACACATCTAGGAGTGACAGCAATGATTTCAGGGATGATGAGACACAAGAGGCAAAGTGGAAAGTAGACAGAAATTTAACCATGTCATTTAGGATTTATGAATTCCAAGTAGCAGCAATCACTTTAGACCCCTCTGTCCCCCACTATATGATGACTGCAGGGCCAGGCTCTCCTGTTGTTGTCCTGGGCTCTAAGACAGGGATGGCACATTTGCACACTGGGTGAATATCTGCAGAGTGAATCAGTGATGCAATGGCCACCAAACGTGGGCAGTCTGCTTCATTTTCATGTTTCTCCCCTCCTCTCTGCAATCCCCTTCCCCGTTTTCACAGATGGTCAAGGGAATCTATACATACAGGAATCAGAGAGGACATCTAGTCAGTTGTTTGTCTCCAGTGCAAAAGCTACCTACATTCGATGAATGATCAGCTCTCTTGTATTTAAATACTCCAGTAAAAGAGGCTTCTAGGCATCCTTAGCACTATGTTCAAGAATTGCATGACATTCACGGCTAAGAAAATCATCTGCAGCCACACCTTATATCTTGTGCAATAGTCTAAAAGGCACTTGAGGGATGGTGGTCATTTCCCTGGAAGTGTCAAGTTCAACCATAGTGCTTCCCTAAACACTTCGGCAAAACTACCAAGGAACAAGATTTTTCCTGTTGTGTCATTAGATGAAGAATACTCCCTGGAATCTTATTTTCATTCTCACCTAAAATACACACACACACACACACACACACACAAATATATCTGTATGCATGTGTATGCATTTATAGATGTGTATTTGCATGTTCTAATATCATCTGCCCGATCACATATGTTCAAGAATGTAGCCATTTTCATGTCCTCCTTCCCTTGTGAATTTTATTCATTCAATTTGCCATTGAACTTGATCCATATTATTGCTGAAATGACACTCGCATTCACTGGATCCTCTCCAGATTTCTACCATTAATTCTGGACTTGCTTCTCTTTCACTTAGACCATGCAATAGGCTCCAAACTGGAAGACAGATACTTCCAAACTCCCCATCCGGTCCTGCATTTGTATGGCCCTTTCTAACTACTAAAATATCTTCCAACATATTATTTAATGCTTGTGACAGTTTTGTGGCCCAGGTAGTATGGCCTATGTGCACAGATGAGGTCACCGTGAATGGTAAGCAATTAGCTCAAGGTCCCAGAGCTAGTAATTTATTTGTCAACAAATCATGCTTTCCCCAACCTCATGTTTTCCCCATGGACCTCAGATCTTTTTAAAAACATGATTTAACAAAAAATAAAATTTAAAAGATTGCTAAGTAGTTATTAAGTGGTGGGAAAAGACAGAATTTGTCTTTATACATCCTTACTAAAGTTATTAGCCCTTAAAATCTTAAAATAAGTATCTCCTAATCAAAATCAAATACCTTCTACCTAAAACTGGTTAATTTACACTATGAAAAAAAATGATGAGATACTTTTTTTTGGTTAATACCCAAAGGTATGAGAAAAGCCGTGTGTTACCATGAGGAGTTCCCACTGTGGTGCAACAGGATCACTGTGTCTCTGCAGCACTGGGATGCAGGACTGATCCCTGGCTGGTGCAGTGGGTTAAAGGATCTGGCATTGCTGCAGCTGCAGTGCATTGCAATTGCTGCTCAGATGTGATCCCTAGCCGGGTAACTCCATACACCGTGGGGAGGCCAAAAAAGAAAACAAAACGGGTATGTTACCATGAAAAGTTCTAATGTTCCCTAATTGTTGGGATTTGTGGGTTATGCCAAGTAGAACATACAGTGTATAGTGGGTGCATACACTCTATCTATCTAAGCTTTTCTTCCAGCACAAGATGCCTCTTTCCAGTATCCCCAACTCATCAAACCCTGCCCAGCCTCCAAGTCCCAGCCCGCATACCATTCTTCCAGCTCCTCTGCTACCCTAGGTTGATGTTTTTAACTCCCGTGGGGTCATCATCCGATTCTAACCTATACCGTGACTCTCTAGGTATATATCCTCAACTCTTAGAGAAGAATTCATTCACTCCCCAACTCAACAAATAACCTTTAAGCATTGCTAAAATACCAAGCACTGCCTGGGCCTTGAAAACAGAGAGTCACAAGAAATAAACTCTGTCTCAAGAGTGCAGTCTTGTACAAGCACCTGCCATCTTTGTTATGTCACATATATTGATGAATGGTGCTGCTGTGGCCGGTCCAGCACGTCTGACTGCAGACTCTAGTTTACAAAGTGCTGTTTACTCTTCCCCCTTCTCTAGTGTAGCCTGAGACTATAAATCCAACAAAAAGGAGGAATTGCATTTCAGCCTTGCATTTAGCATCTAAAAGCTGACTGCACTTCAAACAGAATGGTGCTTCTATTGAGAAAGAAGTATCCCTTACATGAGCCCAGCATTCCATTAACCAATCAAAGAAAGTGTTGTTTAAACATGGCATTTCCCCTGAATTCTTTTCTTACTTAATTATGTAACTCAGAGTAGTAACAACAGTAGTGAAGAAATCTGTCATAGCCCAAGTTCTTTCCCACTAAGGAACTAATTAGAACTTCTTTTTTATATTTTTATGTATATAAAAAAGAGTGAAGTAATTTTGCAAAGTGTACTGAGTTCAGCAGTGGTGAGAAGGGTCCATGGACCCCCTGGACAATTAGGAACAATTGTTTGAGTGCTTTGGTGCTAATTATAATTGTCAGTTCCTCCCTTACGTAATAAACTCTTCAGAGGGCCTCTTTCCACAACCAGTGGAAACAAACGCACTAAGGAAAACAAAGAGAAACTAAGGGAACAAAGGGAAAGCAACTTTCAGAAGTTTCCATAGACCCTAGAAATTACAGACTCCATCATTATATCTTGGCAAGTTCTTTTAAAGCAGGATTTGAGACAATTGTCAAATAAGTACATAAATTCGAAATAAAAATAGAAAACTGAGGTCATGAGAGGATGAGGAAAGAAGATGTCCACTCATACATTTGATGGAATTAAATAACAGGCGAAACTCTGAGCTTCCTGTCAGCCAAGGCAAAAAGAAAATAATGAGCAGTAACTAGGTTCTCCTTAGCAGAATGGACCACACATATGTGTTTCCTCTTTGGCTGAACTCCTCAAGCGAAATTAGACAGTAGCTTATTGATCTTCGCAGCCCAGTTTGTTAAACTGGATCTCATGCCCCAAGTGGAGGTCTGGGCCCCATTAAATTTGACTAAGTTTCCTCTGTTACTGAAGATGGCACTGTATTAATAGCTTATAACTGGGATGCTGCCTTCCCTCCTGACCTTCTGTGGTCCATTCTTCAGAGAAAAGTTAGAGTCATCCCTCGGGAACATAAATTAAAGCGTATCTTTCTCATGCTTGCCATCTTCTCAAGGGTTCCCATCACATTTCGCATGAAATCTAGCCTCCTGTCTTCTGCCACCCATGGCTCTAAAAGATCTGGCCACTGCCTCAGGTCCCACTTCCCTTCCCCTCCCTCAACTCTGCTTTAAGGACTGTGGTCATCTCTCTATTTCTGGAACACACTCAGCTCATCTCTTCTGGGTCTTAGCTCCTGCTGTTCCCTCTGCCAGGAAAGCTCTTTTCCCTCATTTTCACATACTCACTTCTTCATTCAGATTTCACCTTAAACTCTCAGGAAGCACTTTCCTGACCATTATAGAACCCGCCTGCACCTGACTTCTGAACACATCACTAGGTCTTACTCCCTTCACTACACTTACCATCTGAAGGGATCTTAGTGCCTGTCTTTGCTTGTTCGCTGGTATCATCACTCTAGCACATAAACCCTTAAGAGAAGAGGCCTGTGTATCTTGCTTCCCTCTCCATCCCTGGCGCTCAGAGCCACACATGACACATGGTGGTGACAAACCAACTGATCCATAAGTGACAATATAATATAAACTGATTTTATCATAAAAATGTACCAAATGAAAGATATATAAGTATATCATGGTTAACTCCCTTCCTACACTATGGGGTAAAAGTCAAAATCGGTGTATTCCTTTAATGCAGGGGTCAGCAAACTTTTTTGTAAAAGGCCAGAATTTACATATTTTAGGCTCTGTGGGACATAGAGTCTCTGCCTCAATTACTTAACTCCATCACTGCAGCACAGAAGCCACTATACATAATACATAAACAAATAGATGTGGCTGTGCACCAATAAAACCTTGTATGCAAAAATTGAAGGGAGTTAACATTGTGGCTCAGCAGGTTAAGACACTGACTTGTATTCGTGAGGAAGCGGGTTCGATTCCTGGCCTTGCTCAGTGGATTAAGGATCTGGCGTTACCGTGAGCTGTGGCATAGGTCGCAGATGCGGCTCAGATCCTGTGTTGCTGTGGCTGTGGTGTAGGCCGGCAGCTACAGCTCTGATTTGACCCCTAGCCGGGGAACCTCCATATGCCACAGGTGTGGCCCTAAAAAGAAAAAAAAAATGACATCAGTTGGATTTGGCCTGTAGTCTATAGTTTACTATGTGTAGTAAACTAGTTATAATATCATGTGTAGATAACAGTTAGTATCAGGAAAATAATAGTTAAAAGTAAAAAACAAGTACATGGGAAAAAAAATCTGTTAAAACCTCCAGAGACTTTAGAGTGAATATCTGTATGTCCAGGAAAAAACCAGAAACCAAGTAGTAAATGAAACCATGATAAGAAGAGTAAAAGAAAGACCAAAGAGTAGCAATGCCAATGGCCACATCATGGTTTAGGCGTCACTCTGTAACTGTGAAGAGATGACCCTCTCTTTCTAGAAGATGCTGATGAGATGACTCTTGGGAAAAGGTAGACAGGTCCAGGCAAATCTTTACAGAGAAAAGGGAAAAAGACGTCCCCCCAAATAGGAAACTTTTCACAGTCATTGGCATGCATTCAGAGGCACACAGCCAGAAAGAAGGTTCAGGAAGCTAATGGCTGGAGAAAAATTAAAAAGACCCCAAGATCTATAACAAGGGGGGATGAATGAAGACTACAGAAGACACACGGAAGTGTACATGTAAGAACCCTGCAGATACTACAGAAAGCAGAGGTATATGTTGTTCATCTATCTAGAGACTTGAAAACATGAGACAGAATGAAATTCGGAAAATATGTATTTAAGGCAAATTTTCACCAGAGTTTAGAATAAAAACCTTAGTATCTAAAATTTTAAAGTCTCTTCCAGTGATTCCAGAAAATGTTTCCAAGAACGTAAGTATTTACATTTATTTAATACTTCACAGTCATCCAGATACATATGAACACGTCATTCTGATTACTGAGGTAGGAAAAATTTTCTTATTCCCACTTTGTAGACAAAGAGACAGAGGTTCAGAGAAGTTGGCCATTAGCTAATCAGTGGTGGTAAGAAGCCCAAGCTTTGAAGAGCTGAATTCAAATTATTCAAATTCTGATTTGGCCATTTACTAGTTTAAGGAAAAACTTACTCTAGAACATCTACGTCTTCTTGGACTCAAAGAATATCACACTTTGGAGAATCGCTGCTATACATGAGATTTAACGGAATGATTATTTTAAAATGTAGCAATGCCTGGGCCCTACCCCAGAGCAATCAAATGAAAGTTTCTGGGAGTGGGATTCACACACGAATAATTTTTCAATGCTCTAAGGCATCGCCAAAATTGAGGATCCCTGCTCAAGTATAGATCATCAAACCTTTTGGGTAAAGGGCCAGACAGTAAGTATCTGAGGTTTGTTGGCCACATGGTCTCTGTCACCATTACTCTGCTGCTGCATGGTGAATGCAGCCATAGATAACAGATAAACAAATGAGCATGGCTGTGTTCCAATAAAACTGTATTTACAAAAATAAGTGATGGGCCAGATTTGGACTAAGGGGTATGGTTTGCCATCCCCCTTGAGTAGAACCTTTCTGGGGAAGAGGCCTAGAGATGTTAGATATTTGGCTCACCACCTCATCATTCATCAATAGCAAACTCAAGGTTACGAGTATCCTCTTCCCTCACTGGCCTGCTATGGTTCCACTACCAGCCCTCTCTCTTACACTCTCAAACCACAACGTTGGACATGCTATGCTTCATTTTCCACACGCTTAAAACATGACTCTCAGAATAACATATCATTTATTGGAAAGATGGCTGCCTTTGGACATAGAGAGCCATAGTTTTGAGTCCCAGCTCTTCCATTTACTAGCAGGGTAACCTCTGGCCATTTCCTCAGGTCATCTGAGGCTGTAGTGTCTGTGTTATAACCCAGGGGCAAGATTCCCAAAGGAGATTTTCTGTGTGGATTAAATGAGTACTAAATAACCTGGTACCATGCATGGCACATAGTAAGTGCTCAATAAATATTTCACAACCCAAAGACTTTTACTATGTTAAGATTCATTTATTTTTACACTGCACATGGAAAAAAAAATGAAAAACCTAGAATATTAAGAAAAGAGACTTTTTTTTTTTAAATACAAAAAGTATAGAGTAACCGTACTGCTACTTTTGCTAACCTGGTGCTTCAAAAGGAAAGCAAATGGCCTGATTTTGTTTTCTGATGATTTTAGAAGAGATATGTCCTTTATTAACAAATTTCTGCAGATAAACCTCACAGCTGAATGGCAATATACACAGAGATAACATCCATTAGTACTTGGGGAAAGCAACATTTTCAAAGCTCAGGCTCTCTGAAAGCACAGATATTTGCCTATCTTGCACAAAATAGAGGGAATTTTGTCTTTAATCCATCATTTCTAATTTACAATCAAATGTTCACCACAGCAACCAAACCTATAAAACTTGAATATATGTCTTCACAATAATATGTAATAAATTCTCTCAGCTCAGTGTTTGAAATTCCTGTACATATTCATCTCACAAATATTTATCGAATTCCCACTGTGTCCTAGGCGTAGGGAATAGGAAATAAAGAGGCAAAAAATTAATCTGTTAAAGGGATCAGAGGTTATCATCACTGCTCAATAGAAACTTCTGCAATGATGAAAATATTCTCTATCTGTAATTTCCAACACAATAGCCATTAGTCACTTCTGGCTAGTGAGTACTTGAAATACGGCCATTACAACTTAAGGAACAGAATTTTAAACGTAGTTTAATTTAATAACTACATGTACCTAATGGCTATCACAATGGCCAACACAAGTCTTGATGGTAAAGAATATAAGAAAAGCAAAGGTGATGATAGAATGTGATCAGCATTATAAAAAGAGATGCACATGGTCCTATGAATTAAGACTCCATGGGAAGAGCACTCAAGTAATTCAGCCTTGGGCTAGAAGGCAGGAGAAGAAAATACATCCAGGGAAAATTGACTTGAATCTAGTCCTAAAGAGCAAAGAGAAGTGAATCACTAAGTGCACTTTCAGCTTCTCTGACACTAAAAAGTTGTATTACAGTATGCTACCTTGTCATGAACTTAGCATACTCTGTTATATTAGTCTAAGCATTTCCCATTCACTAGTTCACTTCATAGATTTATATCCTTGCATCAAGCATATTCATTGTGTGTGTGTGTGTATATATGTATATATATACATATATATATATGTAACATAGATATATATATTAGAGCTTTCCTGAATCACTCACTCCAAATTTGATAGAGAGATTTATAACCAATATTTTTTACTAATACATAATACAAAAATATCCACATGCCAGTTTGAACTGAGGATGTGCTAACTTGCTGCTGAGTACAAACTATCAAAATAATTTTATGTGGGTGTTCCCATAGGGCACAGTGGGTTAAGGATCCAGTGTGGTCATTGCTCTAGCTCAGGTCACTGCTGTGGCATGGGTTCAGTCCCTGGCCCAAGACTGAACACATGCCACAGACTGGTTCTCAAATTACTATTCAAAATACATATTTGACAAAATTTTATCTCCAATTATATAAACAACATGAATGTGAAGATTCATTTTTCTTTCTGTCCCTTATCATTCACTGAGACAGTTCCTTCTCATCCTTGAGCTCTTTCTAAAGCTATGAGGCCCACTTGCCCTCTGCATCAGCACAGAGTGTCAACCTCTATGGATTGGTTCTAGGTCCTATCACACCTTCCACATTCCCTAAACACAACATTCCATCTCTCTCCAAGGAGAGGAGCTAAGAAGATCTAAGTTTCTAAGTACAGTGGGCTTTACAAGACTAACAGGTGTGGAAGGAAGAGTAAAGATGAGGATAGAAACACTGCTGCCTGTTGAGCAGAATCACTGGGGGCTCCTGACAAGGAGGAAATGGAGTGTTAGTTACTATCGTAACTCAGGTGTTAACAGCAGGAATGGAAAAACCTGAGACAGGGGTGAGGAAACAATGAGAGGCAGAATTACCAGGTTGGAAACACAGTGAATACTGGCAGAGAGAGCCAAGGCTTTAAAGTGGGGGGATTGGACAAACAGTGTGGTCATTGTGTAAACAACGTGGAGGAAGGGGTGGCTTCTTTGGGGGTGAGATGGCATTCTGTTGGATTCTGGGAAATGCAAATTTCAAGGCTAGTGATAGAGAATTCAGAGACATCACTGGGAGAGCTAAGAGAGATGGAAAGGCGAGGGAAGTAAGGTGCAAGAGACTGGATAGGGAGCAATCACATAGATGAAATGATGCCCTTAGAAGCTTCCAGGTCTTTGAAGAGGCATATGAGTCTCCAATGAAGGTATGAAATGAGAAGACTGGAGCAAGGGGAAACCCGGGACAAAAGTGGATAAGGAACCACAGATCTGTGATTCCAAATGAACAATGGAGAATATGTTCCAAGAGCACCTTACTCCAGGAGCAGAAGTTTGATGTACTGGTTAAGACCACAGCCTCTGCAACATTTTAACCCACTGGGGGACTCTGATTCTGCCACTTCCTAGCTGTATGACAACCTTGGACAATTCAGACTATCGTTCTGTGCCACAGTTTCCTCTTCTATAAAACAGCAATAGAAACAATGCCTTGATGTGTCATTGTGAGGCCTAAATGAGTCAGTACCTGTCACATATATAATACATGGAAGAGGTGCAAGAAGGCAGGTGGTCATTCAGAGCCAAAGATCTAGGAGACTGGAGAGTATTGAACAAAGGTTGTGGCACAGATGGGTATCTGAAGTGAGGTGAGGATGGAGGCCCATGAAGTGCTATAGGTTGAGGAACAGGCAGACAAGGTTGTTGGGAATGTCCTCAACAAGAATGCTGCGGTGAAGGAGAGTGAACAAAGAGTAGAAGGAAGATTCTAAGTCTTCCTGGTAGAAGACTGGCGAAATTCAAAATGTGTGTGTGTGTGTGTGTGTGTGTGTGTGTGTGTGTGTGTGTGTGTGTGTGTGTGTATTTGTATGGCCTCATCTGCAGCATATGGAAGTTCCTGGGCCAGGGATTGAATCTGAGCCATAGCCACAACCTATGCCACAGCTACAGCAACACCTTATCCTTTAACCCACTGCGCTGGCCCAGGGATGGAACCTATGCCTCCTCAGCAACCTGAGCCGCTGCAGTTGGATTCTTAACCCACCACACCACAGCAGGAATCCCAAAATTTTAACATATATTATTAATCAAATATGCCAGCCTCTATGATCAGCAGTTTCCATATCTTCACCTCATCTTCTGCTCACAAAAATCCTTCAAAGCCAACGTTGTTCATCTCTTCAGAAAAGAAATGGGCACTCGAGTGTTTTATGTATAATGCCAAAGCTGCTACATATAGGACATGAAAGGGGGCCCCCGGGCTTGTCTAACTACAGCTATGATGGGGGGAAAATGGGAGTGGAGGCAACAGTCTGGACCTCCAAGGTGGAATAACTGTTGAGCTAAGGCACTGATGGAGAGGGGAAGGCAAGACTGAATGAAGAGGAAGAATCATTCTGCAAGACCGAAGGACAGTCAACATTGGTTTCTGTAGCCACAAAATGAAAAGAAAGCCAATTCATTTACATCACTCCTTTCTGTTATTACAGTTACTGAACTGAGAAAGTCTTTAGCTCTTTGCTTTTTTTCCTGGGGAATAGCATAATCATTCAGGTTGGGTTGCGTGTCTGACAATGTTTTATGTGGTCGTCTTATTTCCTAGCCTGAAAACTTATTCCCCATGTAATCGTCCCATATTCCTTTTGGAATGTGTACCATGATATCCCTCCCTCCCTGCTAGCAACCTGTCTTCTATGATATATACCATTTCATCCCTCTAGCAATTGGGAAATGCATTTCTGGAAGCCAGTCTCTTGGCAATTGATGCATCATTTTTCCATTAAAGAGAGTACTCATGCATTCACGAAGAATTGCAGGTTTAAAGTGTTTGGTAATGATCTCTGGTTGCTTGTCACGCAGAATTTCTATCGGAACATGAAAATACAGCATTAGTATGATTTGCAGCCCTTCCACTGGGTTCGTAATTTCCTCCAGCAACACAGAGTGATTTTCTCCATGCTTAAAATCCATTACAGGTGCATTTGGTCTCCTTTGGAGGTACATCTTCTAAGTCTGACACAGGAAAAAGTTTAAAATGTTTTAAATGAGTAATCCCCCTACCCCACAATCTTTTAACTCTGATTTATTCCTAAGCTGAAAGTATTCATCACTAGTTGAGCTAAAATAAACTAACTCTTATGACATATAATTAAATTACTGGCAGAAATAAAATCTAAAATTCCTTCAGCGTACTTCACATAAACATCAGCAGAATAATTGAGTTGAGGTAAAATATTTTGTTGAAAGGCCAGGAAAAAAAGCCACCTGAAGGAATTTGTTTCCCTAATCTCTGACAATGTTTAATTTTCTTTTCATGATAATTACAGAAAGAATGTCACTTGCGTGTAAAATCCCCTCTTCTTTCAACTCTTCTTTGCCTCCCTTCCTTTTCCATATCTTTGCCAGAAACTGGAAATAAAAACATTAGGAAAATGTTTAAACTCTTAGCTAAATGATAGCCTCTCAAGATCTGGCTAAAAGAAATTATACATTTACTCAGTATTCACAGCTTCAAGGTTAAAATTCTAGAAAGGAGAGGTGTTATGTTTCCATTCTATCCATCCGACTTTCCTTTTAGTTGGCCCAAGAACTGGCTCAATTATCCCAAAGACTTAGAAACCAGGGCACATTTGGGAGAATAATGATTTCTCAGGCCCCAATTTAAAGCCTTGAGAAATGAACACACACACCACTGAATCACTCTGCACTTTTGCCACTCAAGAACTTCTAAGAATGACCTCAGCTCTGTTTTGCTTGAGAATTCATCCTGCCTTTCTGTCACTTGAAATTCCAAAATGACACAGCTATTTTGGAAGCCACAACTATAGTGTCCACATCCCATGGAAAAAATTTAAGCCAACTTTTCCTGGGTTCACCACAAAATGAACAAGTCAATACAATGTTGGGTGGTTCACGAAACAATACATTTTCCCTCTGAGATCTTGTACTATTATTTTTATATTTACTTCTAAATTTTAAAAAATTATCAAATTCACCACCTTCTTCTGTTAAGAAGCAAGTTTTAAATTATCTGGTGGTTGAATCAACTTCCCTCATTTTTCTCACACTTCCTTCAGTTGTGCCAGTATTTTTTAGGCCATTTTCCTTCTTAGATGCAGGGGGAAAAAAGAAAGACTGGACTTGAATTAGGAAAACTTGGATCAATCTCAACTCTGCCATTTATTAACCACGTGGACTATGGCTGGTCCAGTAGTCCCTCTGATCCCAGGGAGCTTATCTATAAAACAGTGACATAAATAACTATGGCATGAGTAGAAGACCCAAAGGGAGTTTGTGAAGAAGCTTTCTAAGTTACAAGATGCTGCACATAAATATTTTTTATTCAGACACATCTCTGTGATGACGAACATTTGGCAAAAGAGTGTGTTGGCCTTCTTCCTCTAGGAAGAAAGGGCACTGTCTCATGTATCGGTACTCAGTGCTATAAGGACAAACGTCTTCCTACTCTGATCTCCAGAAAACTCTCCTTCTCAACATTAAGAATGATGTTCCCAGTTCCCAGAAGTTAACCTACTCTTATCATTGTGAAGCTCACAGTCTCCTGATGACATCTCCCTACAACTTCATCTTCTTTCACCTCTCTGACCCTTGCCTTATCCTCCTCTGCCTCTTATTCTTAAGGCTCCATCTCCTTCCTGACCAAAGGAGGATAGGCTGTTCCTTTTTATATCGCCCATGAATTGGGAATAGGGGTAGAACAACAAGGAGGTGATGGAATACCCCGTACTTTCCTCTGCAGCTTTTAGGTTCTTGTCCTACCAATGTGCAGTTATATTCCTAGACTTTTACTATAGGCTTACACATCTCTCCTTTGCCATCCATTGTTGTTACATTCTTGGCTGCTTTCCCCAGTCCTTTAAGACACTGAGCATCCACCCCAATCTTTCCTTTCAGTGGTCATCATCCTTTAAGGCTCTAACAAGCCACTGAAACCTTTTCTGACATCACACCACACAGATTCTTGTCATTTAGGGCACTGAGAACTCATTTCTTTGGCACTTCACCTCTATGAAAGCATCATTAAACACTTAACCATTTATTGCTCCCCAAAACTCCAACTGTGAAAGTCCTCTAATAGGCCACAACCTCTTGATCTTTCAGCTCTTTCAAATCCCAATTCCTCCTACATCTCCTTCCTCATCACGAAACCCACTTTCTTGACCCCTCCCTGCTTTTCCACTGGATCACCACCTTGGTCAAACAACAGGCACCACAAAGTGTCCATGTCTAATCCCTGAAACCTGTGAATATGTTACATTATATGGCAAAAGGGACTTGCAGATGCAATTAAATTAAGAATGTTGAGATAGAGAATCCTGGATTACCACAGTGGACCCAGTGTAATCAAAAAGGAGCAAGGTCAGACAAGATGATATGAAGATGGAAGCAGAGACTGAAGTGTCACAGCCACGAGCCAAGTAATGTTACCACCCTCTAGAAGCTGGAAGAGGCGAGAAACAAGCTCCTTGGAGTCTCCAAAGGAATTAGCCCTGACACCGTAATTTCAGTCCTGTGAGACTCATTTTGGATTTTTGACCTCCAGAACTTTAAGATAATAAATTATTTTTTATGTAATTCCCTAAATTTATTGTAATTTGCTACAGCAGTGATAGGAAACTAATATACCATTCATGCAGCTGAATGCCCTCTTAAGCCAGTTCTCTGCCAATACTCAATAATTTCAGTTTTTCGCCCTTATCTTCACCCTAGGATACCTCCTGTTTGGAACCTTCCTGGATGCCTGCTTTGCCAATCCTCAGCCTAAACTGACTTCCATCATGATGATGAACATTTTCATTCCTACTCCTCAGTTTCTGAATGATGCCAGAACATATCCAAAACTAGTTATTTGTCATCATTTATAAATCACTGGAGCTTAGACTCTTTGCCTTTCGGATTTCTTACTAGCGTTTTCATAGCAGATGCTCCAAATATTTCTACTCTGCGAGGGATCCCAAATCCATCTTCTCCTGCTTCAGTTTTAGGTGAACTTACCTTTTCCGAGGTTAAAATCATCCATAGCTTTTCAGCTTTGCATCTATCTTTAGCAACTTCCTTTTCTTCCCTCTTGTCTCAAAACAAAGTGCCTTTTCTCCTTCTCTAATCCACATCCTCTTCATGCCTGCTGGACCCCATGCTATCCCACATATTCCTCAACTTCACTCCACCTGTTAGCTTCTGTCATTGGAACACATAAGGGAGGGGTCATTAGCTCCACTCCTGGTTGCAGGGAAGCACCACCTAAGCCATTTGGGATAAATGCTTTTTATAGCTTTTTCCTAAAGATCTCCAGAGCTAGAAATCCTTATCTTCTTTTACCTCTTCTTATACTGTTTCCTTGCCTTAAAAATCAAAAAGTTCTCAAGTGGGAAAGAATATTCAGTTGTTCAGCCTTTCAGAGACACACAAGAAAAATGGTCACTATAACAATATTAATAGGATTCTCTGAGATTGTGCAGATTGGAAAACTCTGTACCAATGTCTTTGTAAACATAAGATGATTATTCATTTTGTTTTGGAAAATAGACCCAGCCTGCCCATGAGTTCTAAAGAACAGTGTGTTTTATGTAATAGGCACTAACTAAATGTTTATTGAATTAAATGGTCAAGGCAGCTCATTGAAATGGAAATTTTCCATGAGCAGATCATCACGGGCCATGGAACTCCTACCCAAATAGCTGGAATTGCCTTCAGGTAAGAATCTCTCCATCTCTGTCTCCATAAGTTGGTTACAAAATATTATTCTCATCAATGTAAAACTTTTATCACATGGCTTCCCATTGTTGAAAAGAGAATTCTGTGCTTTCCCCTCCTGACACCAATATATTCTTGTTAGAGGTTTCAAAAACCTCACATAATAGTTCAAACAATTTTTACTGGCAATTGAAGCCCATGGATGAAGAGAAAGAAGCATAAAAGGGAAAAGTTATTTTAGAAAAACAACTAACTTTATGTAGATGTTAAAGACATCAACATTTTGGGGGTAAAATCTTGCTTATTTTAAAATGTCTAACATTATTCTAGCCAAATAAATACAGAACTAAGCTCTTGCAGAAATATAATCCTTGTGGAAAAGATACAGCTTTTTTCATATAGCTATTTACTTTTCCCTTAAATTAACTGCATGTGTATGTAAAGTCCACAGACCAATATTTTAAAAACATATTACATATATTAACCATCTCACAATTATATTTTCAATGAATTTACATACATGTGAAATATGCAAGCCATTTCAGTGACAGTGTAAGAATGTGTTTAAAAACCCAATTTATGAAAATGTCTTTAAAAAAATATGAAGTGTAAAAAAGAGAAGCAATATGGAAAAGCAAAAAGAAAGGACGAGTCAAGCTGATCTGGATTTGAATTTTTATCACTCACTATACAATATTTAACAAGTTCAATCCCATTAATACCAAAAATTGTGTATAATAAATTCATAAAATATGAATGATGATAGACATCATTCAGGAGGATTAATATATATAATAGGTTGATAGCAAGAAGTCTTCTAAATGTATTTCACTCTGGTTATACATCAAAGAGAAAAGATAATCATTCAGGAGATGTACAATTGTCTGGAAAATAAAACATGCCTAATAAAAGCCTAACATAACAGGAAAATGAATTGACATGGTTAAGTCAATAGTGTAATAAATATAAAATACAGATTACTGATGTGTTTTCCTTAAAATAATTTGGGCTAAAAATGAAGCTGTTTTCATAAAGTGAAGCTTAGGTACATTTTAACATTTTACTCTGTTATTATTTTCATATGGTATTTGAAGAAAAATAGATATATAATTTTGAAATAAGGAAATGAAATTTTTTAAAAATTGGAAAAATAATAATTCTCATCTTCAAAAGCTATTATGGGACTTGAATGAATCATAGCCTTTCCAAAAACTTAGGTTTCAGTTCTCCCTTCTGTTCAAGGACTGTCTAATTCCTTATTTCTCAAGAGCATGCAACACAATGCTTTGAACAAAGCAGACATTCAATAAATGTTTGCAATGTATAGTATCTGCTTTCCCCCACAATGAGAAAGAAACCCCCTGAAATCAATCAAGTTAATAGTTTCCCTTCATATAAGAACTCTGTTTCAATGTATTTTGGAGAAACTTTCATTTTGAGTTTCTAAGATTTTTATTCAAATTATTTATCTTATATGGGGCTTGGAAACCATATGGCTAAACAGAAAGAGATCAAAATTTAAGAAAAAGAAAAGTCCGTCATTTTAGTCATGTTACTGCTACAGAAGCTTTCATACACTTGACCTCTAATGAACATGCCATCTCTCCAAAGAGCTATTCCTGGTTCCACTCCGGCACAGCTTTCCCAAGACCAGAACCAGATCATGAAATAGTCCAGCTGGGGAAGGGTGACTGGGCAGTTATCAGCCCCTTTCCCTTGGTGCTCCTTACTCCTCTGTGGGAACTAGTCCCTTAGTGTCATCCTGGGGTCTCTCTCTGGGATCTGGGCAGGGACTGAAGGGGGCACTGCCCTCCATGTATTGAGGGCAGATCATGTGCAGGGGCTCCACAAACACCATCAAGTTTCAGCCTCCCAAGCCCTAGTGGGAGCGCTCCTCCTTTTTACAGATGAGACACATGTGGGGTTCCAACAGGTTCAGTAATTCATATGCCCATGTCACACAAACACTAAGGACTAGAACTGTTTGTTTCCAAAGATACAATTTATATACCATAAAATTCACCCTTTTAAAAGCACAATTCAGTTGTTTTCAGTATATTTACAATAACGTGCAACCATCAGCACTATCTAATTCGAGAATATTTTCATCTGTCTAAAAAGAAACCCCACACCCAATAGTAGTCACTTCTCACCTTGCCTTCCAGCCCTAGGCAAACACTAATATGCTTTTTATGTCTTTGGATTTACCTACTGTAATTGTCATATAAATGGAAACATACAATATATGGTCTTTTGTGTCTGGCTTCCTTCACTTAGGATAATGTTTTTAAGGTTCATCCATGTGGTAGCATGTATCAATGCTTTGTCCCTTTTTCTGGCTGAATAATATTCCACAATAAAAATAATTACTTTTAAGCATTACACTGTTAGATTTAAAAAAAAATGTTTGTGGTCATAAAGTTCAAATATCTTGTTGCAGAAAGATGTACAAAAAAAAAGGAAACATCAGTTTTCAACTATCAGATTGGCCAAAATCTAAAAGTCTTATAACAACACCGGTGCTGCTTAGGCTGTAGGAAACCAGCATTCAAGTATCGCTAGGGCAAGGATGATGAACTGGTTCATTCTTTATGGAGGGCACTTTGGTAATATCTATTAAAATTACAAATTCCTCTTGTGGAAATTCATTCTTATATACATCAGCACATATATGAAATAATGCATTTGTTTCAACATCATTTGCTGTAGCAAAAGACAGGAAGCCACCTTACAGTTCACTACTACTGAGCTGGTTAAATAAGTGATGGTGCATTCATACAGCATGATACTCTAAAGAAAGAAAAGGTTTCTTACATACCAATATGGAAAGTTCTCTAAGATACTCTCATACTTGAAAGAACAAGATAAAGAATACTACCTATAGACAGCTTTATATATATGTAAACGAAGAGAGTAAAGTGGAATGCATATATATACATAGTACATGCATGGAGAAATCCTGGAAGGAGGGAATTCCTGCTGTGGCTCAGTGTGTTATGAACCCAAATAGTATCCACGAGGATATGGATTTGATCCCTGGCCTCATTCAGTGCATTACAATCCCTGGCATTGCCGTGAGCTGTGGTGTATGTCACAGATTAGGCTCAAACCCTGCATTGCTGTGGCTGTGGCATAGGCCAGCAGCTGCAGCTCTGATTCAATCCCTAGCCTGGGAACTTCCATGTGCCACAGGTATGGCCCTATTAAAAAAAAAAAAAGAAAAGAAACTCTAGAAGGATAAAAAGCAGCTAGTAACCGTGCTAACCTATTTGGTAGAAGAGGTGAGAACATTATTACTGGGGAATAAGTAGGGAAAGACTTCTGGATGCACATATGTATGCTGTGGTAGGCAAAATTCTAAAATGTCCCTCCAAGCTTCCTGTCTCCTACTTACTCAAATACTTGCCTAGGTACTTCTGTGAAAAGACTTTGCAAGTGGAAGTAAGGTTGTGAGTCAGCTGATTGTAAAGTAGGGCAATTTTACTGGAATGTCTAAGTGGGTCCAATGGAATCACAGGAGCCCTTAAAAGCAGGAGAGGAAGGCATAGGAGCCAGTCAGAGAGAGGTGGAAAGGGCTAAGAGAAATTTTACCCACCATTTCTGAAGGGGGCCACAGAGAAAGCAAGAGAAAGAACACAAGCAGCTGCTCAGAGCAGAGGGCACTCCAACTGACAGCCAGCAAGCAAACAGGGACCTCAGTCCTACAACCACAAGGAATCAAACTGGCCAACAATCTGAATGATCTTGGAAGCAGATTTTCCCCGTAGCCTCTGGAGGAGAGCCCAACTAGCTGATACCTTGTTTTCAACCTTGTGAGCCCCTGAGCAGAGAAACCGGCCAAGCCAACTTGGAGTTTTGACCCACAGAGCTGTGAGATTTTGTGTTGTTTTAAGCTTCTATGTTTGTGGTAATATATTACAGCAGCAACAGGAAACTATTACATATATGACTGTACTGCATATCTTTTATGATAAAGATTTAAAGTTGATGGAAATCTAAATAGACCTCACTAAGATAGCTGAAAATAAGGTTAACTTTCTCCAGGAGCATAACTATTATGTCAAAAGTTCTTGGTACTTTTCTGTGTTTTATGTGCCCATACTTAAATAACGTCAGTCTGAAAATCACAATTTTAATACCCCCCCCCCGACCAGCAAGCCTCTCTTATAAAACTTGAATGGTAGACTTGTTTTCCCAAGGCTCTCTATCTCCTAAATCTAATGCCTTCTCTAAAAAGTAAAATGCCATGATATAAAAACAGTTTATTTAATTCTTAGGGAGTTAGTTAGAACTGATAAAATTAAAGTGATAGACACTAAAAGAGAGAGACACTTGGCTTAAAGGATAATGTTTGCCTTGTCTAATTGAAACGTCTAAAGGTTAAGCCTGCACTTTGTCTAACCTTTAACTACACATTTCTTCCCTTTGGTATTGGGTATGTTCCAGACTTTTGCTAAAGGAGTTTATTGTTCTTACATGGAAAGAAATGGTCAAATAAGTGATCTTTAATACAGAATTAAGACAAAATTTCCAAGGACACCATTTCTCTTTATTATCATTTAGCTCCTTATAGCTAAAAACTCTGTATGAAAACAAAAACCGTCCAAAATTAACTACCTTCTGTGAGAAAAAGCAAAAATCTATTTCCTTTCTAATTTCTTAGAAAAGTTAATCTAACTGCTGAGAAAAACCTACCATTTAATCTTATCATTAGGTAAAATCTACTTATTTTCAAAACCATCTCTCCTCCTCTAAGACCTGTGTCCACTTCTTGCTGCCCACTGTAGGTCAATATTTATCCCAGTAGTTCTCAATGAGGGACAATTTTGCTCCGTAGGGTACATGTGGCAGTGTCTGGAAATATTTTGGGTTGTCACATTTGGGGGGTGCTACTGGCACCTAGTGGGTAGAGGCCAGGAGTACTGTTCAACATTCTATAGTACACACGACAGCCTCATGAAAGAGAACTGTCTGGCTTCCAAATGTCACTAGGGCTGACACTGAAGCTCTAGATAGATCTAGAAGGATGGGTCAGTAAGGAATACAGATGTGAGGTTCTCCATTTAGGAGAAAGAGGGAATGCCATGTTAGTACGAGATGCTGTGAAAGGAAGGAAGAAAGAAAGGGGTAAGGAAAGAAGAAAGAAAGGAAGAAAGGAAGTTCCTTCTTTCAAAGTTTCCCAATAACTGAATTGAGTATCATTATTAAATTTAAGTTGATTAAAAGAAAGTCAAATTTGAAGTTCAGTCCCTCAATCGCACAAGTCACATTTCAAGTCACATATGCCCCCCTACCAGGTTAGGGGCATAAATTCAGACAATATTTTTTGGGACACAGACAACATTTAAGACAGAGGAGGGAGGGAGGGAGGGAAGGAGGAAAGTGAGAGATTTGGCAAATGCCTACATTAAGGAAAGAGAAAGACAAGGCAAAAACCAAGTGATCAGAGAGATGAGAATACAAGGTCAACAGAGGGTCACAAAGACAAGGAGACAGTTGTGAGGCAGACTTAGTCAGCAAGCTTGACTTCTATGAAACAAGAGTGCTGAGTGGTCACTAAGAAAAGGCCATTGACTTTCTTACTAGTATATCCTGGGTGATCTGAGATACAAGCTTTCAGTGAATACATGAACTTTAAGGAAGATTTCAAGGAAGCTTTTTTTTTTTTTTGTCTTTTTGCCTTTTCTATGACCGCTCCCGCGGCATATGGAGGTTCCCAGGCCAGGGGTCGAATCAGAGCTGCAGCCACCAGCCTATGCCAGAGCTACAGCAACGCAGGATCCAAGCCGCGTCTGCAACCTACACCACAGCTCATGGCAACGCCAGATCCTTAACCCACTGAGCAAGGGCAGGCATCGAACCCGCAACCTCATGATTCCTAGTCGGGTTTGTTAACCACTATGCCACCAAGGGAACTCCAAAGAAGATTTTTTTGAAGGAATAGGAACAGATGTATGTTTTTTGTTGTTGTTGTTGTTGTTTTTGTCTTTTTGCCATTTCTTGGGCCACTCCCGTGGCATGTGGAGGTTCCCAGGCTAGGGGTCGAATCGGAGCTGCAGCCACCAGCCTATGCCAGAGCCACAGCAACGCCAGATCCGAGCCGTGTCTGCGACCTATACCACAGCTCATGGCAACGCCGGATCGTTAACCCACTGAGCAAGGGCAGGGATCGAACCCGCAACCTCATGGTTCCTAGTCGGATTCATTAACCACTGCACCACGACGGGAACTCCTGTTTTTTAATTTATGTTTATTTCTCTCATTCATTTTCTTGCCTTTTTATGGCAAGGGAAAATGGAGAATGCAGTTGTGCTGATAAAATGACCACCAAGTAGTCTCAAAAATATCACTGTGCTAAACATTCCCCTCTGACTTAACTAGAATTTCAGACAATTTCAGAAAAGTTTCACAATTCAAGCAATCACATATGAAAGGCATTTATCATGTAGGACCTTTAAAGTGAGGTATAAACTGTTTTGTGAGGAAAAAAAGAGGAACAATCTAGCCCAAGAAAGATACTCTTCTTGCTTTGTTCCTTATATACCCAGTTGTAAAGACCAGTTCATGAAATATCCTTTTAAAAAAGGCAATAAAATCTAAACAATCAGTCAACTGGGGTGAAGGGAACACAGCAAGGAGAGTGTTTTGGTTACACTGGTGTCTGGCCTGAAGAGAAGCAATCAGTAAACTGATTTGGGTTTGGTTGTTTTTTCCCGTTTTGGCTGCTTTTTCTGAATAGTATAGAGAGCTTAAGTTTGATTTCCCCATTTGAAACCAAAATGGGTTTGCCATCACAACTGTTTCGTTGAGTAAACCATAAGAAAATAATCTATTCAACTGCTTGCTTCCTCTGTCCTGGACTGGTGGTGACCATTCCTGACAGTGAAGTGTTATTCTGGGCCTGGGAAGCCCTTCCTTTACACAGAAGCTGTGCTGCTCCAGCCCATAGGAGCATACCCTGTGGCTCCTTGGAAGGGATCTGAGAGCTAGAAGGTCACTATGGAGCAGCAGGCATGGGTCACTCACACGTGAACTTCTCCTCCCTTTTGGTAAGTGCAACTACTGGAAACAATAATAGATTTCAGATTTCTTGGAAGGAATCTTCTCATCCAGTCTCTAAAAAGGGAACACTTTCGCCAAGACACAAGAGAATTTGGTTCTATCATTCCCTTGGCTTGGGGTTAGAGGATCTAGCTGAGTAAGCTCTAACAAGTATTATAATGCATCAGTCTCTTTAAAGTCACTAACATGCCAGCTTGGGGACTAGAATTGAAGCCCAATGCCACATGCATTTCCACCACCGTAGGTTGGTTATCTTTGCCTTATGCCACAGTGTCTCATCCTAAATGGTCTAGATGAAGTGGTGTGGATAGATCCACATATTCTATGTAAGCTTGAAAATAAATAAAATACCATCCTTTTGAGGTACTGTATCTTCAGTGTAAAGGGAGAGCATTCTACTATTCCTGGGGATAAAAGTAAATATTACATAGAAGATATTCACATAAACAATTCTACTTCCAATTCATTAGTAGCTGAATTCTCCCACCATGGTATGCCCTCCTGCTGATTCTGCAGCTCAACAGCCCTAGGCCTGTCTTTCCAGTCCCCTCCTTCCCACCCAGCCCCCTTCAAGACTTTGACTCAACACACTCTTCTGTTTCTCTAATCCCTGCCCATCCACCATCTTGTCCAATATTTCAGAAGGACACCACAGGATCCTGGCATTGAGCTTGTGAAAAGTTGCCAGGCCTAACTGTATCAATGCCCATACTGAATGCTCATACAATGAAATTATAGTTTAGCATGAAAAAACCCATCACTTTCATAAATGCTGTGATAACACTCATTACACCAATGCAGAGCAAAAGAAAGGAGCTCAGACTTAATCCATTTTAATCTTAGTTATTTCCTAATATAAAAGACTGTGGGACTTTTCACATTCTTTTGGAGGGATTAGTGAAGGCAAACATGAATAACAAATTGACATTTCTGAGTTCTGGAAGAGCCAAAAGCAATACAAAAGGAAGGCAGACAGATCAAATTTCTGAGCAGAATTATTTTTCTAAGCAGAGTTTAACAGTTAACATTCGGAACAAATGTTAAACAGCTCTGCGCAGTTATTTTTCTTTACCTGGAACACATTTTGCCAAATAGTTAAAATGACAAGTTTGAAAGACACATCTTGATGTTATAGACAAAGGAACTTTGTCTATGTGACAGGCATTAGGGAATTTTTTTAAGAGAAGAGTTTCTTGGATAACAATTTTTATACTCCTATAGTCATTTCGTTGCCTGAGATACTCCAAAGCTACTGCTAGCAATTCTTTTTTTTTTTAGTAATGAATATGTCAATTCCTTTCAATTAAGAGAGATTTTGAAATAGTCTACTTTGGCCTTTTCATTTCATCAATGAGTCAAGTAAGATCTAGAAAGAGTCCCCAAGCCACACAATGTTACAAAATCAGAGATCCATGATAATTCAGAACTAGTACCCTGTTTTTTTGATGATGCATTCAATGATCTTTTCATTTGTAACTGTCCCTTTCCTCAAGAAGATTATATTTTATTGTTGCATAGTATTAACTTGCTCCCCCATTATAACCCCATTCCAATTTGCTTCAATGTATATTGCAACCAAATAGCAAGAATAAATTGGTTCTGGTGGTTTTACTTGTCTTAATGTCCCCACAAAGTCACTGAGAAATGCTGAGAGGATGGGATCTACCCTAACCCTTAGACCTAAATAGACATTTCTCCAAAGAAGACATATGGATGGCCAACAGGCACATGAAAAAATGCTCAACATCACTAAATATTAGAGAAGTGCAAATCAAAACTACAATGAGGGAAGGTCCCATTGTGGCACAGCAGAAACGAATATGACTAGTATCCATGAGGACATGGGTTCAATCCCTGGCCTCACTCAGTGGGTCTGGGATCTGGCATTACCATGAGCTATGGTATAGGTTTCAGATGTAGTTCATATCCTACACTGCTATAGGCCAGCAGCCGTAGCTCTGATTCAACCTCTAGCCTGGGACCTTCCATATGCTGCGGGTGCAGCCCTAAACAGAAAAAAAAAAAAAAAAACTACAATGAGTTACCACCTCACACTGCTCAGAATGGTCATCATGAACAAGTCAACAAATAACAAGTGCTGGAATGGGTGAAGAAGAGGGAATCCTCCCACACTCTTGGTGAGAATGTCAATTGGTACAACCACTATGGGAAACAGTATAGAGGTACCTCAGAAAACTACATATAGAACTACCATATGATCCAGCAATTCCACTCTTGGGCATATATCCAGACAAGACTCTAATTCAAAATGATACATGCACCCCTATGTTCATTGCAGCACCATTCACAATAGCCAAGACATGGAAACAACCTAAATGTCCATTGACAGATGAATGGATTAAGATGTGGTACACACAGTGGAATGCTACTCATCCATAAAAAAAGAACAAAAGAATGCCATTTGCAGCAACATGGACGGAACTAGAGATTCTCATACTAAGTGAAGTCAGAAAGAGAAAGACAAATGCCATATGATACCACTTATATCTGGAATCTAATATATGGCACAAATGAACCAATCTAGAGAAAAGAAACAAACTCATGGACATGGAGAACAGACTTATGGTTGTCATGGGGAAGGAAGTGGGATAGACTGGGAGTTCGGGGTTAGTAGATGCAAACTATTGCATTTGGAGTGGATAAGCAATGATGGCCTGCTGTATAGCATAGGGAACTCTATCTAATCACTTATGATGGAACATGACAGAGGGTAAGGTGAGAAAAAGAATGTATGTATATGTATAACTGGGTCACTTTACTGTACATCAGAAGTTGACAAAACATTGTAAATCAACTATAATAAAAAATTTAAAAGAAGAATTCATATCTAACTAACAGAACTGTAAAATAAAAAGATTCCTAAGGGACTAGTTCTATGATGGGATTCTGGATCTTAACATACTGCAACTTCACCCTTAATCCTAGACATGGGGTTTAGTCTAACCCCAGGTTTCTCAACTTTAGCGCTATTGACTTTGGGGCTGTTGAGTGTCATCCTGTGCACTGCAGGATGCTTAGTAGCATCTGTGGCCTCCAACTACTGGATGACAGTAGGGCCCCACCTCTGAAGTTATAACCAAAACTATCTTCAGACATTCTATATGTTCCTTTGGGGGGTAAAATCACCCCAGATTGAGAACCACTGGTCTAAATCCTTCAGCAACTATATAGACCTTGACGCAAAATACGAACAAAAGCCGAGATGAAAAGTGGGATAAAAAGGAACTCACTGACACCTTTGACTATGAACCTTCCTTTGCTCTAAAGCCATTTGAATGTTTTGATGATAAAAAGGAAACATGTTTTAATCAACTCTACGCCCTTCCTCACTCCCACCACGGTTTTGCCTTCAAGTGTATATTTGTTGCCATGAAAACAGAGCCTGCTGTTTGTAATTATAATGTTGTGTAGCAAATTTCATAAAAAGCCAATTGGTACACTTCCAACCTCAAATTTGCTCTCTCTTCTTCTCCCTTCCTTAGCCAGGAGTTGTGAGAGAGGGAAGAAATGAAAGAACACCTTGCGCCCTCAGCTCTGGCCCCATTCTGATGCGTATGCTTAGTACCAACCTCTCTGTCCTCCAGGGCCCACCACCCAACTTCAAGCACTACCCTGGCTCTGCCCCAACTTCATAAGGTTCTCGTTTGTTCAACATTTTCACCCAAGGCACAAAACTTTGGTAAGAGATGGTCAGGACTTAACTATAGTGATGTGCTGAAGTAAGGGAAGGAAGAGGTAGATACCCATTCTTATTTCCTTTTTGGCCATGCCTGCAGCAGGCAGAGATTCCCAGGCCAGGGATCAGACCCAAGTTGCTGCAGTGACAACAGTGGGTCCCTAATCTACTGTGCCACAAGAGAATTTCTGTGTGTTTTTTGTTTGTTTGTTTGTTTGTTTCGCTTTTTAGGGCCACGCCTGCAGCATCTATAAGTTCCCAGGCTAGAAGCTGAATTGGAGCTGCAGCTGCTGGCCTATGCCACAGCCATAGCAACACCGGATCTGAGCCGCATCTGTGACCTACACCACACTCATGGCAACACTGGCTCCTTAACCTACTGAGTGAGGCCAGGGATCAAACCCGCATCCTCATGGATACTAGTCGGGTTCGTAACCCACTGAGCCACAATGGGAACTCTGATACCCATTCTTAATCAAAATGAGTTAGGATCTCTTATTTGTTGCTTAGGTTACTTCTTTGAATGTAGCAATGTAGCAGAAATTTAATAGAAATGTTTAATAGATATGAATCTTACAGAATTTCTTCTCTGACTTTTTATAGATTGAGATATAAATAATAAAATGCTCAAACCTGAAATGTAAAGCTCTATGAATTTTTACATATGCATACAATCATACCACTGCCTCCCAGATCAAGATATAGAACATTTCCCTTACCCTAGCAGGTTTCCCCGCCTCCACACAGTTAAAACCTACCCCCACCTCCCAAGGCAAGCACTATTCTGATTTCTATCAATGAAGATAATCCCCACCTGGTTTTCTTAAGAACTGAGTTGACAGTATGTATTCTTCACATCTTTTTTTTTCTCAATGTGTTTCTAAAGTTCATGCATGTAGTGTTATGTTTCCCTGGTTTGCTCTTTTTCATTGCTATGTAGTGTTCCATCATGGAAATATACCAGAGACCCTTCTAATGGGCAGTTGTGGCATTTAAGAAAATATTTTGGGACCGTTATAAATAGTGCCACAAAGAAAATGTTTACAAGCTTTTGTCTGGATATACGCATGTAGTTCCCTTGGGTGTATAACTATGACTGAAATTCTGATATTAACAAATAGAAAATATCAATCATTAAACTGAAGTTTTTCTATCAGTGTAGAGTTAAAGGACAATGATTATCACCCATTTATTTTGCAGAAAGGAAATAGGGATGAACCATTTTTGTTAATGTATCAAGAAAAATATACTAATGTAGCTAACAATAGGGTGAAGGCAGAATTGACCCCGAAACCGGGAAACTTTTCGGAGTAAAAAGGGCACTGTTGATATTTCCATTGGAACAATTTAACCTGGACTTCCCTAAGAAAACTGAATCTTATGGTCACTCAAGCTGACTGAGAGGATGAAAGCTAGGGCCAGAAATCTAATGGCAACTTCAGAATTAAGTTCCTTTTTGACCTTGGCCAAATGTTTAAACCCTTGTCCTTTAATCATGACATTGGTCAGAATTTCTTCCACCGAAATTTTATAAATACTCCATAAGTGGCAAGTCATAAATCATAAATCTCAAAGCCAATAGAGCTGTCTAGGAAGGATTGAGGGCTGGAATGCAGACTTCCAGGGTTGAGGCATATGCTTTCAAGAGCTTGGCTCTACCCGCATCTAAAGTGCCACTCAATTAATTTATGAGGTTCTCTCTCCTCTTTCATTTTCTCTTTCAGTTCTGAATACATTCTGACTTAAAAATAAGTTTAGGATAGCCACACATGCTCTATGTTATTTCACTAAAAAGAAGTGACCTGCAAATTACATCAGTGGTTGTGATACATTTGGCAATATCTTCTTCATGCTTCAGTCCCTGGACTTACTGTGTGATGAGAATCCCAGAAGCCCAGTGTGACAGTGCCTGAAATCTTTACTAAATCAAATACCATGAAATTGTTTCATCAGGATGATTCTCAACACTGGATGGGAGGAGGTTAGAGTTTGTCTATTGAGCTGATGTTCTCAGGCTTATGTGACAGAATAACAACGCTTTCTTTTCACAATGTCTAAAAGCTTTAAAGCAACACAAGACAATAACCATATATTAGCAGTGCCTTTTGAATGTGAAGAACTGCCAGTTTTTAACAGGCATTCAAAACTACATTGGTCAAAAAAGCAGACACAGACAACTGAAAACTAATAGCGCCCCTTGAAACGAAAACAATACATACTGGCTATATTTAGAATGCCCCCAGATTTGCTTCATTGAATTAGTTGCATAGAAAGAGTAGACTTAAGTAGAATAATGATGAGCTGATATTAAGGACACTGCTTTCTACTGCAGAAAAGCAGCCATTCCAAGGGAATTCACCAGGAGTCATAGGCTGTTATGAAATTGTAGGTTAGAACAAGGATTAGAAATATAGTACAAGATTAGAAAGCCAAAATAATACTTATAACATGAATTCCCTGTGGACAAATCCTTATTTTATAAAATCATCATTATCTTAATGCTAAGTTCATCTTTTCTAACAAAGTTTAAAACATTTTTGGCCAAGTCTATACCTTCTAAAACTTAACCAATGTGGTCACATTTCTCTATAACAAAATTCATATCTACACTGATATATGAGCCAGTAATCACATTCCTGGGCATCTATCCCAGAGAAATGAAAATTCATGTCCACACAGAAACCTGTGCACAAATATCCACAGCAGCTTTATTTGTAATAGTCAAAAAGGGGAAAGGACTTAAACATCCACCAACTGATGAAGAGATAAACAAACGGGTATGTCTATACTACTTAGTAATAAAAAGGAACAAAATCTCAATATTGCAACAATTTGGATAAATGTCCAAGTAATCATTCTAAGTGGGAAAAAGTGCTACTCTCAAAAGGCTACATATATTGTATAATTTCATTTACATAAAATTATCAAAATGTAAAATCAAGGGAGTTCCCATTGCAGCTCAGTGGTAATGAACCCAACTAGTATCCATGAGGACGCGGGTTTGATCCCTGGCCTCGCTCAGTGGGCTAAGGATCTGGCATTGCCATGAGCTGTGGTGTAGGTCTCATACATGCCTTGGATCCTGAGTTGCTATGGCTGTGGTGTAGTCCGGCAGCTGCAGCTCCAATTCAGTCCCTAGCCTGGGAACTTCCATATGGTGCATGTGTGTTCCTAAAAAAAAGAGGAGATGGAGAAGAATTTAGTGATTGCCAGAGGTTAGAGGTGGGGAGTGGGCATGACTATAAGCAGAAAGCATGAAGGAGCCTTGTGGCCATGAAACAGTTTTGTGTCTTGATTGTGGCAGTGGTTATACAAATTTACATATGTGATAGAATGGAGTGGAACTATACCCACACATTACACCAATGTCAGTTTCATGACTTTGACAGTGTAGTATATTTACATAAGACAGAACCACTGGAGGAAATGATGGTACCTGGGATCTCTGTATTATTTTAAATCTAATTATTTCAAAACAAAAACTTTTTTAAAAGTATAGCCACATTTATAACTGAACACACACACACACAGGCCTTGACCCCTACCTCTTGAGAGTCATTACCCCTAGAAAAAATCCTTCCTAAAGTCAATTTTCATAAGTAAAAATAAAATTACCATTAATAGCAAAGGGAAAATATTTTATGCATTTGTGACACCCAAATTAAACCTATTTATGCTAAAGCAACACCAACTCACATTAAAATGAATCCAATCATATTAGTATTGAAAACAAGGTGTTATAACAAGGAATCAGTCTTTTAATTCCTCACTAACAGAGGAATTTCACTTGTGGCTCAGAGGCAACAAGCCTGACTGGTATCCATCAGGATGCTGCTTCTTTCCCTGGCCTCGCTCAGTAGGTGAAGGATCCAGCGTTGCTGTGAGCTGCAGTGTAGGTCACAGACGTGGCTCGGATCTTTCAGGGCTGTGGCTGTGGTGTAGGCCAGCAGCTGCAGCTCCAGTTTGAGCCCTAGCCTGGGAACTTCCATATGCTGCATGTGCAGGCCTAAAAAGAAAAAAAAAAAGGGATAAAAATAATTCCTCACTAACAGGGTTGTCTGTCTGTACATGTTTCCCTCTTTCCTAGCAGTTGTGTACTGTGCGTGGGAGTCTGTAATTATAACACATGCACATGACACCATTTAAGTAATTTCGCATTTACTTAAAAAAATAAAATGAATAACAATGACAAAACTATCAATGATAACAATACAGATGGTGCCTGAGATCATCACTATTTGAAACAAGAAAACCAAGCAGTGTGGTACATTTTGGCCTCCAGCAACTGCACACAGCACCGCCCTTGGACTAGGAAAGTAATTTTGCCTGCACCATATCCTGACATACTTGGTATCTGACCCTTAGCTCATGACTAACAAGAGGGGAGCATGAAAACACAGCTCCCTGCACCAAAGGAGGTGGCAATCTCTAAGGTTTAAGTTACTCTTGGAGCTACCCTATGACCTATCAAGAGGAGGGTGAGACTTTGCTTGACATTGCATTCCAGCTTGGTGTTTACCCTTGTTGCCTACTCACCCAACCCCATAAGCTGCATCACCTGGAAGCATTTTCTTAATCACTTACATGTAAATCCTCATTTTAGAGTTTCTGGGGCCCAAACTGAAAACAGATCTACTTTTCACATTGAAAATCTTCCGAAGCCAAGTATTCGAATTGGAGCTGCAGCTGCAGGCCTACATCACAGCTACAGCAATGCCGGATCTGAGCTGTGCCTGTTATCTACACCAGAGCTCACAGCAATGCCAGATCCCTAACCCACTGAGTGAGGCAAGGAATCAAACCTGCATTCTGATGGATAATAGGTTCATTACCACTGGGCCACAATAGGAACTCCCCGATTGAACATTTAATGCAGCTTTTATTCCTGAAAAATCTTTTATAAAATAGATGTTGCATCTTACAATTGATGACATCTAAGATTATAAACTGTGTGAAGGCAAGGAGGTCTATTTTATTCTCCACTATGCACTCATTGCCCCCAAACA
This sequence comes from Sus scrofa, assembly GCF_054392235.1. Taxonomy (NCBI): domain Eukaryota; kingdom Metazoa; phylum Chordata; class Mammalia; order Artiodactyla; family Suidae; genus Sus; species Sus scrofa. The sequence continues at coordinate 11,386,251 of NC_139401.1, forward strand.
CTGCCTCAAACATATTTTACTAAATTTTTGTTGAACTAATGGACTGAAAAAATATCGTTCTATAATTTGTCTTAGATTATAATTCAAGAAATAAATTTTCTCAATGGTAAGACATGAATAATGTCTGTATTTATGTTTTCCGTAATATTTAACACAAAGTCTTATCCAAATTCACCACCATCGAGTGTTGAATATAACTGGAATATAGATGTTTAAAAAATTTTTTCTAAAGGGAAAAAAAATAAACCAAGAAAAGCAGAGCAGAGACAAAAAAGGAAGGGGAAAGAAGATTTGGAGGTGAGAGAGAAAAAGGAGAAAGAGAGGGATGAAATCACAAGAAATGAGAAGTGGTAGATGCAGATCAACTTTCAAGTGAAAACAAAGAAGAGATTACCAAAACCATAATGTCTGGGAATAAGATGTGAAGAGGAGGCATCTGATTTACACTGAATTTAAGCATGAAAAGGGCATACTTTCAAGACCAAAAGATCTAGACTAGATCCCTCAGAGTGTGCAAAATTCTCCATCCAGCAACTATGGACGGACAGTAAGAAGATGCCCTAACACAGTGCCATTACACAATGCTTTGTAGAGCTCACCACAATGCCAGGGACGTGCAGACACAACCACAATATGAAAAGACTCCAAAAGCCACACTGGAAACTCTGGGCATCTATATTCTCTGAGCCAACCAATAAGCGCTCAAATGACCTTCCATCTGTCCTTAACCAAGGCCAATCCATCAGGACTGAGTATCCTTCTCTAAAATTCTTTAAAGACAGCCAAGCAGACATGGGGGTGTTATTTGCAGTTTAGTGAGGACCTGATCAAAGGTAAGGTGACTTTTGAAGCTGTCCTACATTAGAGGTGTCTAGATAAGACAATAGAGTAGAGGAACAAAAATACACTATTTCAGTGGGAGCGAAAGTACCGTTATCTGCGTTTGTGTTAAAGCACATATGTGTCCATGTGTGCTGTGATGTGTCTAATCACAGTTGGCAAGTACTGCTGTGGAATTTGCTGAGTTAAGAGAGTTGTGTCATTGGGAAGGAATGAAGTCAATGTAAAGGATGTAATGCTTCCTTTGATACACAAAATTCAACTCATCTTGATGAGTCTTCTCTTTTACCTGGGATACCCAAACTCTCCAGGAAGTGGCAGAAAGCAGGTAAGAGGTGAAGGAAACAGGAAACACAAGGCAGGGGAGACCCATCGATGTGAGGCAAAAATTCAAAATCTATTCAGGAGGGGAATGGGAGAGGAGCAGGCACGCGCAAGTCTTCAGCTGCACCCCCACTCCACTTTCTTGCCCACTCAAGGAAGGAGGAAGCAAGAAGAAGAGCACGAGAGCATCAGCCTGTCCCAATCAGAAGCTCCCTCCATCCAGTCCCACCTGGTCATCTTTCATGGCCATTGCTTTCACCCAGACTGCCTGGAGTGCGAATGGCTGGCTCAGCCCTACTTCCTCTGTTCACAGGTCTCTATATCCTCATCTGAAAAGAGTCACCCATTGATAGGACAAATGTGGCTACAGAGAGAAATGAGGAAGTGTTAAGAGAGATGAGCAGAGATGTGGAGTCACCTAAGAAGAGATGCCTTACAACTGGAAGCCCTAAATTAATAGTTCTCAACAAGGGGAAGTTTTGTCCCACCACCACCCAGGCAGCACTGGCAACATCTGGGGGTACATTGACATAACTGTGTGTGAGAATGCTGTTGGTTCTAGTGAGTAGCAGCCAGGGATATTGCTAAACATTCTATGATGTACACAACAGCCTCCAACAGCCAAGAATTATGTGATTCCAAAGTCTCTAGTGCCATAGTCGAGAAACCATGGGCTGAAAGAAGCCACTCCCAAAGGTTATCTTGGTGACACACAAGCAGCTGGTCTACCTGGCCAAAGACAGAGTTGGATAGAGCCAGGCCTGGGCTTCATAGTCATCATGCAGAGCCCTCCTCTTCACAGCTACATGAGCTCAGGCAACCACTCCACATTTTTCAGTCTCAATTCCTTCAGCCACAAGACCTGGGTCCTAACATCTGCACAGGAATTCACAAGGGTTAAAGAACATGTTGGACCCGAAGCAGTTTTCATCAGGCACTCAACAAAGAGCCTTTTCTGGCTCCAGATAATTTCTGGAATGAATATCATAGAGGGAGAAGGAAGGGGACAGTCTGAACCTTTTCACAGATCACAACATTTTCAGGGTTCCTTGAGCCAACTAAACTTCTCTTCTTTTTTCTTCCTCCTCTACTTCCTTTTGAGAATTAGTATTTCCCACCCATCAGTGATCACAAACTGAGGCAGCAGCTTGAATCACTTTTTTCACCTGTGACTTAAGAATATACAGCAGTGTGAATGTGTCCAGGATCCATGCACAAAAGAGACGAAGAAGCCTCTAGGAAAATTACTCATCCTAAGAGAAGAAAGGGTCAACAGCAAAAGTGTGTTGCAAAGACAACAGGTGAGCTCTGAAAGAAAGCTCAACATAAGTCCTATAATAGAATTTTTTTGACATGATGGTACTGTGTGCACTCCTGACAGAGAGTAATGGTTGCAACAGCAGTAGCAAGGCCCTTGAGAGACATCAGCAGTGGAAGTAGTTCCTTTGGGACAATTAAAAGCAATCAAATTCCTCCCCACAGTGACCCAGAGGAGGAGAGGAGAGAGATAGCATGTACTCCTATAACATAAAGAAGACACACTCTGAGTATGGGAGCACATCCCCTGGAAGCCCCTAGTGCTCTGGAGGGGAAACTCAAGCAATGGAGACAGAGCATCCAGATAAACACTGGTAGTTGTCACTGGCATCTTTTTCTCTTCTTTTTTTTTTTCAGAGAAATATATATATAGTTTAATAAGTTTCTGATTATAAAAGTGACAGCTATTTTAGAAAGTTTGGAAACTTGAACAACAACAAAGAAAAATGGCAACTGTCACTCATGTCACTGCTCAGAGATGACCACTGTTGGGGGTTCAATGCATTTGCTTTGCTCTTTTTCTCTGCTGTGGATATTTTTACATAGTTGGGGATACGTTGGATGTCCACTTCCATCTTTTTTCCAGCCCACATTGAGATGGTTTAAGAAGTTGATGCTGTGAGAAGACTTACCATGGCCCCCAACCTCCCAGCTCCATGAGGGGTGGGGAGAGCAGAGTTACTGTTCTTATAACTTACTTGATCCCCAATTGATGCTCATAGGTCACTATAGCCAGACTTCCCCATTTCAGTTAAGAAAATACATTAAGTTCAAATCTTTCCCCTCAAGATGAGGGAATGTGAAGCCAAGGTACTTTGACTTGCCTGGCAGCTCACTAAGAGACAAAGGAAAGCCCAGTATCCCTCCCTCATCCAGACAATCACAGCACAGTCTCCCCTGGAATCAGACAGCCTGGAACACATACAGTGTAAATAAAGACCTAAGGAGGAAATAAAAGCCTAGCTCTCTATGATATAGTAGAGGAATGCAAAATATTAGACCTAAGGCATTCCCGTCAAATCTCTTACATTCCATTATTTGTACCCAAAGCTCCTTTTCTTGTTATGTCTTTTTTTTTTTTTTGACAGGATGTTAATCCTAAATCAAGATTGTAAAACTAAACCATTTAAAATGTATGCATGCTGAGCAAAAAGATCCCAGGGCTTAAGAATCATTTTTAAAATTAGATTTTTCAATTTGATTCAATAAACATGTATTGAATGTCAGCCCCAGAGTCTCTAACTTCATTCATCTGAAGGTACTAAAGGCCCTCAAGAGGTAAGCCCACTCCAGCCCCATCCCAATTAATCTGTCCTCCAACCAGTAATAAACATATTTTCATCAAGTGCTTCTTATGTGCTTGGGCCCTGGGCAAACAGCTGCTTGAGTTCTCTAATATGTCTACAATCAACACACATTTCCATCTTTTTTTTTTTTTTTTTTTGGTAGTGTCTTTGTTTGATTTTGCTACCAGGGTGATGGTAGCTTCATAGAATGTCTTTGGGCGTGTTCCCTCCTCTTCAAACTTTCCTAAGAATTTGAGAAGAATTGATTTAAGTTCTTCTTTGTATATTTGGTAGAATTTGCCTGTGAAGCCACCTGGTCCTGGAATTTTTTTTTTGTTTGTAGGGAGGTTTGGGGTTTTCTGTTTTTGTTTTTTTAAAACAGATTCTATTCCACTCTCTAGTGATGGGTCTGTTTTATTTCTTCTTCTTCTTCTTTGTTCTCTTAGGGCCACACCTGCAGCATATGGAAGTTTCCAAGGTAGGGGTCAAATCGGAGCCCCGGCTGACAGACTATGCCACAGCCACAGCAAGGCAGGATCCAAGCCACGTCTGTGAGCTACACCACAGCTCACAGCAATGCTGGATCCTTTAACCCACTGAGCAAGGCCAGGGATTGAACCAGCATCCTCATGGATACTAGCCAGGTTCATTACTGCTGAACCACAATGGGAACTCCTTGTTCTATTTCTTCTTGATTCAGTTTTGGTGGACTGAAACCCATATATTTCATCTAGGTTGTTGAACTTGTTCATAGTATATAATTATAGATATATAATTGTTCATAGTATTTTCTTATTTTTAAAAATTTCCACAGTATTGGTTGTAATTTCTTTTCTTACATTTATTATTTGAGTCCTCTCTCTCTTCTTCTTGGTGAGCATGGACAGAGGTTTGTCAGTTTTGTTTATCCTTTCAAATAATCAGCTCTTGGTTTTATTGATTTTTTCTATTGTCTTTTTTTTCCATTAGAGCTGGTTTACAGTATTCTGTCATCTATTGTCTTTTTAACCTCTATTTTATTTATATTGTATCTGATCTTTATTCCTTCCTTCCTTCTGTTGACTTTAGGTTTTGTGTGTTCTTTTTTTAAATTCTTTTAAGTGGTAGATTAGGTTGCTTATTTGAGATTTTACATGTTTTCTGAGGAAGGCCTATATTGCTATGAACTTCTAAGAACTGCTTTTGCTGCATCCCATAGGTTTTGTATGGTTGTGTTTTTATTGTCCTTTGTCTCAAAGGGATCTTTTAATTTCATCTTTGATTTCATCATGGACCCATTGGTTTTTTAGTAGTATGGTGTTTAGTCTCCGTGTAATCATTTTTTTCTTGTTGTCTTTTCTGTGGTTGATTTCTAGCTTCATGTCAATGCATTCAGAAAAGATACTTGAAATAATTTCTATACCCTTAAATTTGCTGAGGTTTGTTCTGGGCCCTACTATGTGATCAGTCCTAGAGAATGTTCCATGTACACTTGAAAAGAATGTGTATTCTGGGTTTTCTGGATGTAATGTCCTGAAAATATCAATTAAATCTAATGGTTTTATTTTATTATTTAGGATCACTGTTGCCTCACTGATTTTCTGTCTAGATCTCTCCACTGATGTGAGTGGGGTGATAAAGTCTCCTATTATTGTATTCCTGTCCACTTCTCCCTTTATGTCTATTAGTATTTATTGTTTTATGTGTTTGGGTGTTCCTATAATGGGTGCATATATATTGACACGTGTAATATCCTCTTCTTGAATTGATCCTTTTAACATTATGTAGTATCCTTCTTTATATTTCTTTATGGCCTTTGTTTTAAACACATTTCTGTATTTACTGTAGATAAGAAATATTTCACTTTCCTCTTACCTCTCTAAAAATGTGTGTGTGTGTGTGTGTGTGTGTATGTATGCGTGTGTAAGTCTCTTATACACACATACATTTTATCTATACATGATGACAAATGGCATCTAAAGTATGCTTCATTGTTAGGAGGCAACAGAGTGGTGACCCAGAGTGCTCAATGTCCACCTAAAGAGGACAGTCATTACTGATCCTAGCTGACTGATGCCTGTTGGGTTGTGCAACCAATGTCAAGTTTCTCAAGAAAACCCCAAAATCTGAATTTTTAATTTAAATCTCCCTTTTCTAAAAATCCCTATTTTTAAAATACTGTATAGGTCAAATAAAAACTACTAAAATGAGGAATGTACTCTCATACATAAAGAGAGTGTGCATAAATTGGTTCAACCTCTATGGAAGGCAATTTGGAAATATCTGTCAAAATTAAAAGGTACATTCTTTTTGAATCAGATATTCCAGTCTTAAGTATTTATCCTGCAGAGATACTCACACATGTGTGAAAAAATATGTGGTCAGTATTTTTTGCAGCATTTTAAGATGGCAAATCATTTACATGCCCAACAATGTAAGGCTAAGTAAATGCAGTACAACCATACAATAGAATTCTGTGTCACCACTTAAAAACTGAAGTAACTTTATATAGAATTATTTCACAGATAGAATGCCAAGTTAAAAAAACAAAGTAAAGAACACTATATACAAATGCTAACATTTGTGTAAAGAAAAAGATGGATACATATACAATTGTTTATGCTTCAAGATGGCTAAGAGCCACTGAATACCTCTCAGACTTGGATGAGAGAAAAAAATAAGTCTACATGACTCTGCATTCAGGGCTTTTGACCACTCTGCCACAGCCTTGAGGCAGTTCTAAGGAGCACCACACCTACCCTCTACCATTAGCCCCAGTCTGTTTCCAGATGAGCACTCCAACTTCTCATTGCAGCTGGAGCCCTGCCCTGAACAGCTAACATAAACTGTGATCATCAGACTTTATCATTTCTCTTTTCCTGGGTGAGATTCTGCCCCTGGCCTTCCCCAGCCCCTACTTCCTTTGCCACTACATACACCTAGGATATGGGCAACCCACCCAGAATGAGCCCTTCTTTGCCATGCCTCCATGAGCATCAAGGAATGGACTACTGTCTCCCTCTTTGAACCAAGTCCTTCTCTGGCCCGGCTAGAATACCAAGCCCACATGGCAAAAGAACTCTATGAAGCACAAAAATCTCATAACTTACATAGTCAAATATGCCTTATAAATGCTGCATACACTGCATATTCATAAGCACACTAGCAAAATAATTACTCTGAAGACTCCACAGTGTAGAAAGACAGTTGCCCTTTGCCACCCAAGAGTTAGCCAAAACTATGTGATTAATAACTCTTCCCTTTTTTGTTGAATGCCTGTGAACATTATGCAAAACTAGTGTTTCTCTAGCGTACCCATTTTGGAAAATCTATTCCAACCCATGTCCAGCTTCTGTTTTTTTCTCCAGCTTTCCCTTTATAAAAGAGACTCCAGTGACCTTCCCAAACAAAACCACAAGAGTTATAGCCGACTACAAAAGGGAGACTAAGTAGGAGAGGGAAAAAAACCCAGTAAGAGGAAAATTTCAAAATTAAATGTCAATTCTATGATTTGATGGTTAAGTTCATTTCAGACAGAAAAGGAACCAGGTCATGGAAAGTAATATATCAGAAACCAGAAGCCAAGTAAGCAGAAGAACAGACAGGAATGTTGAAGGTCACAGTAGGCAATGGGTCATAAATCAGGAGTTAAGAGAACACAAACACCTAAGATGAGGCCAAGGTCAGTGGCTCCACTCTGTGCAGCCCATCACAAACCATTAAAAAGCCACTGGAGTGAGATGGTGATGGACTCTTCCACAACAGAAGCTTCAAAGATTACTACTTTAGGTATGATTGATCTGAATCCTCACAGGCCAACATGATGTTGTACATCTAAAGGGAGCCATTAAGAAGCCAGACATTGTAAATTTGTATATTTATGGCCATAATTTTCTGGCAGACTTTTTCTAGCCTTATTTTTATATTATGACGATCTAGAAACAGATTATATTTCTGTCATGTGAAGATGCCATGTGAGTTGCAGCAGCCCTTGTCCAAAGGTCTATTCAGTCCACAGAAGGCCATGGGACATGTGGCAGAATGTCAGCTCTTAAAGTCAGGTGACTCACATCCCACACCTGGCTCCACTGGACAGTTTTCTTCACCCCCCAACCCCCAGGTCTGGTTGTCCTCCTCAGCTAACTGAAATTCAGTATTAGATGATCTTTCAGTTATCTGAATACACTACACACTTTCTCCCTCTCTGATTTTTTTACATGTCCTGTTGCTTCTACTTGAAATGATTGTCCTCCACTCATTACCAGGCTGACTCTCCAAATTCTTCAGGTCTCAGCATAAATGCCAAGTATTCTGGAAGACCTTTACTTCTACCATAGTTAGGTCCCCTACTGAAAGCTTCTTCTATCATCGACCATCAGAATTCACATCATATTTTAGCATATTTCTTTATTTTGGTGTTTTGTCTTTCCCACTAGACTTTAAACACCTCCAGGAAGGGAAATATTTCTTTCCTTCAGGGTCATCTTTTCACTGACAAGCATACAGTAGGAACTCAGTAAATATTTGTTAGATGAAGACATGAATGATCTTAAAATGGAAACCACCAAGTCTCATGTGTAAACATTTTTTTCCTAGATCTAGTGTACCTCTTCATTGACATTTATCAAAATAATAGACTAATAGACTAGTAATAGACTAATTCACTAGTCTCCTGCTTAAGAGAGTCAATTCTTGAATCTTGATTTCTTATCTCAACATTTTTTTCCCCTAAAAACAAAGTTCTATTCAGGTACAAGCATATTCCTGTAAAACTGTATATGTGTGTATATATATATATATATATTTTGGCCGCACCCATGGCATGTGGAAGCTCCCAGGCCAGAGATCGAACCCACGCCACAGTAGTGACCCAGTCCATAGCAGTGACAATGTTGGATCCTTAACTTGCTGCACCACAAGGCAACTCCAAGTTGTATATGTTTTGAGTATGTGAAAATTAGTCTCTATTTTAATTGTACTGAGCAACTTAGAAGCAGCTTAGAAAAATGCCTATCATGCTAAATGATTAATATATGTTGGACTTCTATTATCTTGAGCTCTCTATTCATGGGTGGGGACTGGGAGGATGCTGCTTTTGTGAGGTACAGAGTACACCCAGATTCCTCAGCCTACTCTGAGGCAACTGAAAAAACTGAACTTGCAAATTTTCTTTGGGTCAGGGAACTTGAAAGAACTGAGGTCATTTAGAGGTCACACTAGAATTGCTTGGGATTCTCCAAATTCTCTGACTCTGGTGTGGGCAGCGGTAGCATAGGAAAAGAGAGAGGCAGGGCGAAGGTATCAGTTAACACAGGGAGGGTGACAGAATGAGAGAACCACAGCACTCCAGGAGCAGAGATTGGAAATGCCAGGAGACGAAGATCACTAACTTTCCCGGTCAAGTGTTTTCCAGGCTTTCCTTTTTAGGTGTCTTCTGGAGAACAGGATAGGAGGGACGTCATGGTTGGAGGCATCCAGAGCCTAAAACCTTTACAATTGTCCTCCCGTTCTTTAACTCAATAGGGAAAATCTCATTGGGCAACACAGAAGCACGGAGCTAGGAAATTTAAAAAATGAAGTTTCTCTGTCAATACTGTATAGCACAGGGAACTATATCCAATCTTTTGGGATAGAATATATTGGAAGATAATATAAGAACACACACACACACACACACACACACACACACACAAACACGACTGGGTCACCGTGCTGTACAGCAGAAATTGACTCGGCACTGTAAATCACCCATACCCGAATAAAAAATAATTCGTTAGCCTATTGTTCTCATGTTATAGTTTCGTACCATTTCCTGTCATTAAATACCAGAAACTAATTTTCACCTAAAACTGTATAAAGCTTTACACTTTTGTGCTTAGAGACCAGTGGTTCATCACCAAGTTGTCAGAAGTGATGTATATATATTAGCCTCTCTCAAGAGGTCCTTTAAAAGAGGAAGACACTATCATTAACTTTACTTATAACAGTTGGCCTGTTATAATCTGGTGCTCCTTTCACAAAGCAGCTGTGACATTGCTGGAACTTGTCATTAAGTCCCTTGGCAGCAGGCTCCACCTCTAATCTTTGCCAGGCCCTGGCTTCTTATTGCTGTGTAGTCTCACCCATCTCCACATGCTGTAACTGAGAACTGTGGTCGGGCTTGCATATGCAATTAGAGTTGTGCCTCTTTGCCAGGTGGTTTCTCCCTCCTCTACTAATTAGTCCAGTTTTCCCTTTAAGGCATGTAGGAACTATCAGTTAAGTCAAATGAAAACAAGAGGCTGGCTGACATCAGTTTTTAAAACTGTTGATTACTTTCCATATTCTATCATATGGTCCTGAGGATTACTCTGCACTTATGGATAAACTATTCGGCTACTCATTAGCTCAGTCCAGACACATCGAGGCTTGTCCTGGTTAACTAACCTTTTAAGCCCTGTTACACGGGAAAAACACATCCTTCTCCAGGAAGTGTTAAACTGAATATCGTACTAAGACCTTCCTTTTCTGGTGGCTTTTGTGGTAATTTTTCTCACAATAGCACAATTCCAAAGGTAAGGATGTGGAACAAAAAATAAAAAGTATTCAAAAAGTATCTCGAATATCTCTTAAGAAGCTAGAGTCGTATTTGGAAAATATATTCAATGGTCCATTTTTCAAATAGGTTGATGAAAGAAAATTCCTTGTGTGGTATAGATTGCTCTAACACTTCCAACATACCAAGTCCACAGGTTACCCTAGCACAAGGAACAGTAGGTTCCAGCTATTAGCTATGGGGCATGCACTATATGTATTATATACTCTTACTTCTTTCTCAATGGGTTTCTCAAAAACTGGTCCAGGGACCAGCAACATGAGCATTACCTTGGGAACTTGTTAGATGGGCAAATTCTTGGGATTTACCCAAGACAGTGAATCAGAAACTCTGGGGCTAGAAGACAGTAATCTAAGTCTTAATGAACTCTCCGGGGGATTCTGGTGCATCTTTCACAGATGGAGCTCCAATGCCAATCCTATCGCCAAATAGATATGGGCAAAGCCACTCTGTACAGATTTTGGTGGAATCCTTTAAGCTCATCCTGTTACTGGGAGTCCTAGATCACAGAAACCGCAGTGTTAGGATCATTATTAGTTCTATGGAGAAAAGGAAAAAGGAAGAAAATGTACCAATTTCCTGGTAAATTTCCCCAATGGTTTTAACAATCTTTACCATATGCAAAGCATAATGTTCTCAAAGATTAAATACCACTCTTGGGACTTAAAGAAAAGAGGAACAGAAGACCATACTTGGGAAAAGAAACTTCTCTTTCCTGCTATGGAAGAAATATAACACTTATTAGGTCATTCCACAATCTACTGCATTGGTTTCTAAGACAAAGAAAACTTTTAGGACAGAGTAGCCAAGATGAGTCAGAATACCTTTCTGTGGTGACTTTTCCAGTGCTGACACACAAGTTCTATGAAGAAATTTTTCCTAAAGAGATTAACCTAATTACTAAAGTTCTCTTTACTGCAGTCACAAAGGAAGGGGAGGGGAGTTCAGGTGAAATTGCCTTGAAATCAGAGTCCCAGACTTAGGCACATTCTTCGCATGTGTGGCATTCTTGAGGCCATCAGACCACCCCTAATGACAGAGAGAAGACGACTGACTGGAGGTAGCACAAACAGCAATTATTAAAGCCATTTCCAAGTGGCTATCTCAAGAAAACATATTTTTTGTAGCCATTAAGTGGCAGTAAGGATAAGGGAGGGCATGCCAGCTAATGGAAGAGTGTGAACTGAGCAAGATCCTTCCTGAACTTATCAGCAGAAGAAGGCTTTGAAGAAATGGAGATGCTTGGACACTGAGGTCATCTGAGCTTAAGCAGCTACCCCACCACTCACCAGTCCTGTCCAATCCAATTGTTTATTTGGATTAGCCCTGCCAATTTTCAAGAGCTGTTTTAAGGGAATCAAAATAATTGATTGTCCTAAGTGAAATTGGATGACCAGAATGAGCCAGGAAATTTAATGTGCAGGCATAGCCACTTTGTTCATTAGCACTGACCTTGATCAGTTTATTAAATCCCTCATTGCTCCAGTGACCTCATGGGTCCACTGGGAATATTATCATTGACTCACTCCTGCATGACTCCTGAGAGACATGGATGAAAGGTGCTGGGCATTCCGCGGTTTTGTATGCATTATTTTTATTTTTATTTTGAAGAACAAATTAGAAGTGGTCCATATTCCAAGGCCCCGTCAACTGCAACTGAATGGGAAATCACTGAGTCAGTGGACAAGCATCATATTTTGCCTAACACTGAAAAGGAGATCAATTAAATGTTTCTATTAACAGCAGAGCTTTTCTTCCTTCTCTGTGTGTGTGTGTGAGAGAGAGAGAGAGAGAGTGTGTGTGTGTGAGTGTGAATGTGTGTGCATGCATGTATGCATAGGAAAGAGTAATTGAAGCCAACTAAAAGTCTGGATTGTGAATAGTGCCTAGGAGTGTGAAAAGTTTGAGATCAGCGAGAGTGACATAAACACCATCAAGCACTGATTCTTTTACAATAAATATTCTACAGCTATCTGGCAATCCAAGCCTTCAAACGAGTAAGTTGCTACACCAGTAGAGTCAATGCCATATTCTTGGTCATCAAGATGGCCCCACATTCACTACCTGCCTACTAATGCCATTTCTTTGAGCTACCTCCAAACTCCTCCCTAAGTAGCACCAGTTCTTCAGGCTCAGCCAGCCAGAGTTGCTGTGCCATGGCCCAAGGGCAGGACAATTAAAATTCATTATGTCACATCAAGGGAAGAATTCCAATCCCTGGGCTGGCCACCAAGAATGCAGCATCCTCACCCTCCTACTTCAAGCCCTGAGATGTTTTCAGTAAAAATAACCCTAGCTAATCATAACTCCTGGGGCAGAGAAAGATAATCTCGTAAGGTCACAAGGAGCTAAAAAAAAAATCTTCAGAGATCAAAGAGTTATACTAAGAAGGGGTCAGAAAATTCAGGATATAATGACTCATCCTATATCCTTCTGCTCTTTCTGAGCCTCAGACAGGGCTGGGATGCTGGGATGCTAGGATGAGGGTATCCGTCCCAAAGGCAAAGCCTTATGCTGAATCAATTCCTAGTTCCGTGCTGGGAAAAAAACTCATTTTATCATCTCAAATAAATGAACAATATGCAGCTAAGCAACATTCGAAACAGAGAAAGTCATCATTGTGATAGACTTGTAAAAGACAGTTCCAGGAAATTGCAGAAAATAAGCAGAATAAATATTACTGGAGTGAAGTGGATGCTTTATGCAACCATCTAAAACTCCAACTTTCTTTCAAATGTCATTTTTCCTCCCTTCTCTTTCTTGCCAGATGAATGTACTTCCAGCTGGACTTAGGAGAATCAATGGTGTCAAACAACGACTTGTTAAGAAATACACACCTGTCATAAGTGCAGGACTCTCTCAGGGGATATATTGAATTGCGTTCCCTGCTTCCTATGAAAAGGTGCAATGAAAAAATGAATTAACTATCAACTACCAGATGTTCCTAGCATCTCTATTAGTTTGAGAAAGATGAAACAATTGCTTCATTGTACAGATGTATAACTCACATAAACATAAGTATTTAGGATGTGGGGGAAAGGCTCAACTGAATGTGTCTTGAGAGTAATTGTTCTTTTGGCAATGCTTCATAATAACAGGAAGAAATCTCTCCTCCTTGAATTGACACACCTTATACCAACACAAAGAATAAATGGGCATTTTCCTAAGGGCTCAATCATAATGATACATATTTTCAGTGTCACTTTGCTTCATTGTTATCAACTATAAACTTGAACTTCCTGGTGACTCTCATACATGTGTATGTCATGATATGAAAGCTTTCTAGTCACAGAAAGTTGGAAGCACCGTAAACCTCATTCTCCAAATAACCAAAATGGATTCCAGTGAGGAGAGATGGTGTCATCAGCAGTGTGGGAAGCACAGTGGTGCCTGCTTTGTAATAACATGAAAGTAGAAAATATACAGAACCTTTGGGTTAATTTTGACTTCACCACCATATGCTCAGTATTCAAGTATGTGGAACAGTTACTAATATGTGTCATTTAAGGGAAGGGACAGCAGTATATCATGGCAACAGCCTCAACTTTTCCCTCTGGCTTCACATTGTGTCTCACAAGTGACTGGGCTTTGAATTCAGGTCCCTGTCGTCTCAGTTCAAAGTAGAACCAAGAAATGGAAAGCGGGGTGGGAGGGACACCATTTTGTGTCATGTAGTACATGGCTCACAAACAGGATTAGCTCAGATTTGGCTCACATGTCAAATCTGATGGATTTTCCCTAATGATAGCATAGGCCCTTTCTGAAGGATTCTGAGATCGTACCTGGGTAGAAAGAGGGTTACAGTCTCTTAGCAACATTTGATGGTACTCCAGAAGGAGAGGGTGTCAGTTCACATGCAGGAATTTTTCAGCTTGGAGCCTGGTAGCAGTTAAGAAGTGGACTTTGTGATCAACCAGACTTTGCTTCCACACCACAGCTCCACTAATTTACAAGCTCAGACACTAGAGGAAATTTACTTAACTTCCCTAAGATCATTATCCCTACTTGAGAGAAGAGGAAACAATGAAAATTACCCCCAAAAGGCTACTGTAAAGATTATAGATAATAAAGGTTTCACCCATTTCATGCCATAGATTAAGAGCTACAAGAATGACAATTGTGGCTATGATGGTAATGGTCGCCCAAACAGTAGTAATAACAGCAGTCTAGAATAATGGTAATCGTAGTAGCAAGAGTAACATTAGTTAGTAGTTTAAGGACATAGATGGGAAATTTTTCCAGTATAGATTAGAGATGAAAACTAATATGAAAGAGCAAAAATGGAAAGGGAAGGAAGAAGGGAGGGAGGGAGAAAGCAAAAGATTGAGAGATTGAGAATAAAGAAGAGGTGTTCTGACTAGCCAAGTCAACTGGAACCAGAAACCATCTCTGGAGACCATGGTCCAAAGGTCATTATCCTTTAATGGAAGTGACACCTCATCCCCAGAAAAGTTTAGCCTTCTCTCTTGGGTGTTCTCAATAGTGCAGCATGTGCCATGTCTACTGGACTAAAACTGTGCCAGTACTTCTGAACTGAAGGATATGGTTTGAAGTTTCTGAGTAAAGTGGCTATAAACCAAGAAAGAAATGATGCAGTGATTACCAAAAATCTTTAAAAAGTAGGGAAAACAGAAATGGAGAGCAGGCTACCATCCCTTGAGCCAATCCCTCATCCACCGGTATCAGCTCTTATGATCCAGGTTTTTGAGTGGCACCCAAAGGTGTTATCAGGTGGCTTAGAGAGTTGAGAGCATGTGGAGATGAGTAAAAAAGAAGGAAACTGGTGAGTAGCTGAATGCTGAAAACATGGGTGGCAAGCATGTTCCCCTGGATACTGGAGCTACTCAATGTAGCGGTGTAGGTTTGAGAGCATCAAAGGCAATGGGTGTTTTACAAAGGCTGCATGCTCCAGTAAATTTTGTAGAGAGATAGCAGCCACCTTCCAGACAAACAGCAAAAAAAGAACAAATTCAGAGGGAGGAATTTAAAAGAATTTTAAACAGCACTGTTAATAGAATAACAAAACGATAGCACCTATAGATCACAGACTTATTCCTGGACTGAGCCTTTGAGATCATTTAATCTAATCCAATTATTTATAGATGAAGAAATACACTTCTTATGGATAACAGATCTGTAAAAATAACATGAAAACCAGGAGTTACTCTACTAGAAAGAGGGAGAGAGTACAGAATGGACATGCAGACTTAGGAGTCATAAAGGTACAAGCAGTAGTTGAAATCACATATGATGAGACAGTCCACCCCAGCAGAGATGCATTCCAGCTTCCAAGCAAAGTATGACACACCCATGGTGAAATAGCCAAATGGGAAACACCCAAACATAGATAACTGTATGGTCCAAACCATGTGAATAAATAGACAAAGCTGGTCAGTTATATTTCATATTTTCTTGGCATATCTGTTGAACTTTATTTTTACTCTTGGGATGACTGCTTCTCAAAGATTGTTAAGGAAAGAAACATAGATTCGAACTTTACATGTGTGATACTGTTTAGATAAAAACTGTAAATATGTAAAGGAGAAAAGAATCTAAGACTTTTTGTCTGTTGGTAGGCACTGAAAATATTTAGAAACAAGGTGAATCAAATACATATGATTATCTTGGAGAATACAAAATGATTCATCCTTCTGAAAGCAAAAGTTGGAGTTAAAATAGTTTCAATATTAAATAATATGGTTCTACGATCACAGATAATTCTTACAAAAGCATGAAATGCATATACACACGGGAGGGGAAAATAAAAGCAAGCTAATGACCTCATCTGACATGGGATTCAAATAACTGTATTTCCTTTGTGAAATTGACAATTACAGATATACAGTCTGTATTTTTAATTTAACGGTAATATTATAATAAAAATACATTGTTTCCAGAGGAAAACAGCCCAGAAATTAATTAATAATAGTTACTGACATTTACTACATAACAGGCATATGCAAGATATTTATTTATATGGCTCTCTGAATAACTCTGGGAAATGGCTAATATTTTTATCCCCACTTTACAAATTTTACAAATGAGGACATTTAGGCACTAAGAATTTAAGAGCTACTGATTCTTGAGACATTTAAATGAGATCCATGCTCAGGAAGCCATGTACTTGAGGTGATGGTTTTAACTAACATGCTAAACATGCATCAAAAGATGGAAACAAACAGATACAACAGAAAAAATAATTTTATTTTAATTTTATATATTTGTCTTTTTAGGGCCATACCATGGCATATGGAGGTTTCCAGGCTAGGAGTCAAATCAGAGCTGTAGCTGCAGGCCTACACCACAGCTACAGCAACACAAGATCCAAGCTGCATCTGCGACCTACACCACAGCTCACAGCAATGCCAGATCCTTAACCCACTGAGCAAGGCCACGGATCAAACCTGCGTCCTCATGGATGCTAGTCAGATTCATTTCTGCTGAGCTACGAAGGGAACTCTCAGAAAAATAATTTTAAAATGTAAGTCAAGATGTAAGAAGAGCAAATATATCAGCATAAATATAAACACAAATTTGTTAAACTCATTTAAATTTTTTTTTTTTTTTTGTCTTTCTGCTATTTCCTTTGGGCCGCTTCCACGGCATATGGAGGTTCCCAGGCCAGGGGTCAAATCGGAGCTGTAGCCACTGGCCTATGCCACAGCCACAGCAACGCAGGATCTGAGCCGCGCCTGCAACCCACACCACAGCCCACGGCAATGCCGGATCATCAACGCACTGAGCAAGGGCAGGGACCAAACCCACAACCCCATGGTTCCCAGTCGGATTCGCCAACCACTGCGCCATGACAGGAACTCCCATTTAAAAAATATTTAATCAATAAAACTACCTATTATTTACAAGAGATTTAATACATAGAACAAAATGATGTAGAAACACTACAAATAAAAGGATGAGCAAATACATATCAAGCAATTAAAAGACAAAAATAGAAAGCATTACTTGGATTGGAATAAATAATAAGTACAGCAACACTACACTGATAAAAGTACAATCTGCAATAAAATATACTAGTTTAGATCAGTGGTTTATAACAGAACTTTCTATGACAATGGAAATGTTTTATACTTGTGCTGTTCAGTACGGTAGCGACTAGCCATAAGTATCTATTGAGCACTTGAAATACGGCTAGAGTGGCAGATTAATTGAATTTTTAATTTAAATTAATTAAAATTAAAATTTAAGAAGCCACAGGTGATGAGTGACTACAGTATTGGACAGTGCATGTCTAGGTTTTAGCACATATGTAGTAACTGTTGGTATAATTAAAAGGAGAGTTTAAAGAAGCTGTTTTAGATTAAAAACAATACTGAAATATTAAATAGACCTAAAATAAGAATAAAATTTGAATAATTTGATGAGTAAAATTATTTAATATTTACATATAGAACTGTGCCCTCTATAAATAATGTATGTCCACATTCATGAATGTTTACAAGCAGTCACATACATATACACACACACGCCCCTAGTTTTAGACTTCCCTAAAGTAGACATTTTACTGGCTACAATGCAACAAATTAGAAATTCATAACAAAATTGTAAGAGGACTGAAATAAATTTATTTATCATAATAACAAAAATATTTTTATTTGTCTTTTTTTTTTTTGCCTTTTCTAGGGCCGCTTCCTGCAGTATATGGAGGTTCCCAGGCTAGGGGTTGAAATGGAGCTGTAGCCACTGGCCTATGCCAGAGCCACAGCAAGGCGGGATCTGAGCCGCGTCTGCGACCTACGCCACAGCTCACGGCAACGCCGGATCCTTAACCCACTGAGCGAGGCCAGGGATCGAACCTGCAACCTCATGGTTCCTAGTCGGATTTGTTAACCACTGCGCCACAACGGGAACTCCTATTTATCATAATAACAAAAATATTGACAAATCAAACCTACTTGTGAAAGGATATTCTCCAACTGAGTAATATAACAATTAGTTTTGTGGTGCTTATAAGAGACTTAACTCAAAGACAATCCACAGACTTGGAGAAAATCATTGTAAATCATTTATCTGATAAAGGATTTTACCCAGAATATAAAAAGAACTTTCAAAACCCAGTAAGAAAACAAATAGCTCAACAGGATAAAAATGCATTAAAGATTTGAATAGAAACTTGAAAAGCAAGATACACATAGTGAAAAAAGAAAAACCACACACACTAAAAGATACTTAATATCATTTGTCATAAGGAAATACAAATTAAAATCATGAGATACAATTTCATACCCATTAAAATGACAAAATTTTAAAAAGCAACCATACTAGTTGTCAGTGAGAATACAGAAAAACTACAACTCCCAGAGACCGGAGGTGGGGGTATTAACTGGCACAACCACTTAGGAAAACATTTTGGCAGTTCCTTTAAAAGTTAATTATATGTCTCCTATATACTCCAGCCATTCCAAGAGAATATATAATCATAACAAAGATTTGCATATAAATTTTCTTACCAGTTTGTAATAGTCCCAAAGTGGAATCAGCCCAAATGTCCATCAACAGGGGACTAGATTAAAATAACTATGGTGTATCTGTACACTGGAAACTATTGAGCAATCAAAAAGGAATGAATTATTTATACATGGAACAATATGGATCAACCCAAAATAGTTATGTTGAACAAAGTCAGACTGGGAGTTCCCATCATGGCGCAATGGTTAACGAATCTGACTAGGAACCATGAGGTTGCAGGTTCGATCCCTGGCCTCGCTCAGTGGGTTAAGGATCCGGCGTTGCCGTGAGCTGTGGTGTAGGTGGAAGACGCGGCTCAGATCCTGCCTTGCTATGGCTCTGGCATAGGCTGGCAGCTACAGCTCCAACTGGACCCCTAGCCTGGGAACCTCCATATGCCATGGGAGCAGCCCTAGAAAAGGCAAAAAGACACACACACACAAAAAACGTCAGACTGAAGAAAGAAAAACACAAACTATGTAATTCAATTTACATAAAACTCTAGAAAATGCAAACTAATCTATAACAACAGGACATTGGTGGTGGCTTGGGGAAAGGAGACGGGGAGGGTCTGGAGGCAAGGGTTAAACAGGGACACAAAGTAACTTGGGGGGTGATGAATATGTTCATTATCTTGATTTTAATGATGGATTCACGTGTGCATACATGTGCCAAAAGTTATCAAACTGTATACTTTAAAACTGTACAGTTCATTATATGTCAATTATACTTCAAGAAAGCTGTTAAAATTATATAATGACACACAAAAAGGTGAAAGTAAAAGAATGAAAAAAAGATCTAAGAGGCACATTCCAAAAGAAAGCTGGTATGCATTAAACAGAATAGACTCAAGAGCAAAAAGCATTTAAGGTAAAGACAATCCTCATAGAACGGCAAGTGAAAAAAAATTTCATCAGAAATATGTAAAGATCCTGAACATGTATGCATCTGACACAGTAGCCTCAAAATATTTAAAGCAAAAAGTGAAAGTAAAGCGATACTCACAAAAGGAGACTATAAAATAACTCTCTCATACACCAAGTATTTAGCCAGGAAAAAGAAGATTTGAATGACACAATTAACAAGCCTGAACTAAATACATTAGAAAATTTCCCACACCTCACAATATCAGAGAATGGATTCTTTTCACATATTCATGGGACATTTATAAACATGACCATGTAATAGTTCACAAAGAAAAATCTCAACACCAAGCAGTATCACACAGCCCATGTTTTTCAATCATAATTAAGGTATAACTATACATTAATTCTTAAATGATAGAAAAAATACAGCATGAATCTAAAAAAAATCACACATCTAATTTCCACTATCACACATCAGCCTGGATACACATATTTACCTCTACACCCTTCCCAAACTCCACTAAAATTACAGGGCTATAAAAGGGCCAAAATTCATGAGAATAAACAAATAGGAAAAAAAGGCTATATCCACAATATTTTGGAATCTGAAATATAGATAGGATTTACAATGGCAATGAGAAACACCAAAACAAGCCAATTCATACCTCAGGACCCTGGGATCATTCAGGAATTGGAGCCACTGGTTACCTATACAACAGGGTTATAGGCAAGCAGAGAATAGTATAATTAGTTGCATTTTTTAAAAGCAGTAGAATATTACTCAGCCTTAAAAAGGAAGGGAATTCTGGCATATGCTCTACTGTGGATGCACCTTGAAGACTTTATTCTGAGTTAAATAAGCCAGACACAAAGGACAAATTCTGTCTGATATTACTCTATGAGGTACTTAGAGGCATCAGAGTCATAGAGATAGAAAGTAGAATATTGTTTTCCAGGGCCTGAAAGAAAAGGGAGAATTTGGAATTATTGTGTAATGGATACAAGGTTTTAGTTTTGCAAGATGAAAAAAGTTCAGGAGATGGATGTGATGATGGTTGCACAACAATGTGAATGTACTTAACGCTACTCAACTGTATACTTAAAGTGATTTAAAGGGTATATTTTGTTATGATACTTTATCATAATTTAAAAAATATTAAATTAGGTATTTGGGAATTATGGGGAAGTTAAACATTTAAAACTTCATCTTTTCTTAAAAACACAAAAAACCTTCTATTTAACATTCTCAGCCACACACATATGGATGTATACATACATGTAAAAAACGTGCATATAGCATTTTTCACTTAATATTTAACTTTGTGCCTATAGTTCATACTGATCTAAAGTGCACAGATCTTCATGTAGATAATCACATGACTACAGATAATCAAACTGTAATTTTACTAAAAATCACCTTCAGTTCATGGTGATCATAATTATATTCAATCTAGCATCATTTGCCTTACAATTACTTGGCCTAACACAAAGAACTAATGTGCAGAAATTTTTTTTAAAAGCAAAGAAACATAGGGAGTGATCATAGGAGCTTTGCGTTCTTTAAATATGATGTTCCAGAATGTTAAATTTATAACAGCATATGTTCAGAATACAGGGAAATGAAAAAGTGTGCCACCTTTAGTTTTCTGCTCTTCTTATCTTTCTCCTCTCTTCCTATTATCTTCTTATCAGGTTGGAAACAAAACTAAAAAGTTATCATCTGTACCTTAATTTTGCATCTGGAAACTTTACAGACTTCATCAATGAGCTGTTGTATGTCTATACACTAAAATGAAATATCAGAAAGAGAAATTAAGGAAACAATCTCAGTTGCCATCACATCAAAAAGAATAAAATACCTAGGAATAAATCTATGTAAGGAAACAAAAGACCTGTATTCCAAAAACTATAAGACACTGATGAAAGAGACTGATGATGACACAATCAGATACCATGTTCTTGGATTGGAAAAATCAATATTGTTAAAATGTCCATACCATTCAAGGTAATCTATGGATTCAACTCAACACCTTATCAAATGGCCAAAGGTATTTCTCATTGAACTAGAACAAAAAAATTTAATTCATATGGAAACACAAAGGACCCAAATAGCCAAAACAACCTGGAGAGAAAAGAAAGGAGCTGGAGGAATCATACTTCCAGACTTCTGACTATACTACAAAGCTACAGTCATCAAGATAGTATGGTACTGGCACAACAAGAGAAATATAGATTAGTGGAACAGGATAGAAAGTCCAGAAATAAACTCATGAACTTAGGGTCAATTAATCTACAACAAAAGAGGCAAGAATATGCAATGGAGAAAATGTAGTCCCTTCAATAAGTGGGGCTGGGAAAACTGGACAGCTACATGTAAAAGAATGAAATTAGAACACTCTCTAACACCATTCACAAAAATAAACTCAAAATTACAAACAACACATGCAGCCTAGTGTATTAAACAAAAAAAAAAACTCAATCAAAAAATAGGCAGAAGATCAAAATGACATTTATCCAGAGAAGACAGATGGTCAATAGGCTCAATATCACTAGTTACTAGAGAAATGCAAATAAAAACTACAACAAGGTATCACCTCACACCAGTCAAGATAGCTTTCATCAAAAAGTCTACAAACAACGAATGCTGCAGAGGATGTAGAGAAAAGAGAACCCTCCTATACTCTTTTTTTTTTTTTGTCTTTTTGGTATTTCTTAGGCTGCTCTCACGGCATATGGAGGTTCCCAGGCTAGGGGTCGAATCGGAGCTACAGCCGCCAGCCTATGCCAGAGCCACAGCAATGCTGGATCTGAGCCACGTCTGCAAACTACACCACAGCTCATGGCAACGCCGGATCCCCAACCCACTGAAGAAGGGCAGAGATCAAACCCACAACCTCATGGTTCCTAGTCGGATTCATTAACCACTGTGCCACGACGGGAACTCCCCTCCTATACTCTTGATGGGAATGGAAACTGGTATAACCACTATAGAGAACAGTATGGAGTTCCTCAAAAAACTAAAAACACAACTTATACAACTCAACAGCAAAAAAAGACAACAACCCAATAGAAAAATGGGCAAAAGACCTGAATAGACTGTTCTCCAAGGAAGATATACAGATGGGCAAATGCTCCACATCACAGATTATTAGAGAAATGCAAATCAAAACTACCATGAGATACCACCTCACACCAGTCAGATTGGCCATCATTAATAAGTCCACAAATAACAATTGCTGGAGGGGGTGTGGGGAAAAGGGAACCCTCCTGCACTGTTGGTGGGAATGTAAGCTGGTACAACTACTATGGAGAACAGTGTGGAGGAAAACCAGACATAGAACCAACCTACATAGAAAACCATAAATAAAACTACCATGTGACCCAGCAATCTCACTCTTGGGCATATATCCAGACAAAACTTTCCTTAAAAAAGACACATGTACCTGCATGTTCATTGTAGAACTACTCACAATAGCCGAGACATGGAAACAACCCAAATGTCTATCGACAGATGATTGGATTATGAAGATGTGGTATATATACACAGTGGGATACTACTCAGCCATCAAAAAGAACAAAATAACGCCATTTGCAGCAACATGGATGGAACTAGAGACTCTCATACTGAATGAAGTAAGTCAGAAAGAGAAAGACAAATACCATATGATATTGCTTATATCTGGAATGTAATATACAGCACAAAGGAAACTTTCCACAGAAAAGAAAATCATGGACTTGGAGAATAGACTTGTGGTTGCCTAGGGGGAGGGGGAGGGAGTGGGATGGATTGGAGCTTGGGGTTAATGGATGCAAACTATTGCTTTTGGAATGGATTAGCAATGAGATCCTGCTGTTTAGCATGGAGAACTATGTCTAATCACTTATGACTGAGCATGATAATGGGAGAAAAAAGAATGTATACATGTATGTGTAACTGGGTCACCATACTGTACAGTAGAAAAAAAATGTATTGAGGAAATAACAATAAAAATTTTAAAAAAAATGGAGAAAAGAACACTAAGAACAGAACTACCATATGATCCAGCAATCCCACTCCTGGGCATATATCCAGAGAAAACCATAATTTGAAAAGACATGCACCTCAATGTTCATTGCAGTGCTATTAACAATAGCCAGCCTTTGGAAGCAACTTAAATGTCCATCGACAGAGAAATGCAGAAAAAAGAAGAGGTACATATATACAATGGAATATTACTAAGCCATAAAAAGAATGAAATTATGTTATTTTGTAGTAACATGGATAGACCTAGAAATTATCATACTAAGTGAAGTAAGTCAGAGAAAGACAAATGTGATATCACATACATGTGGAACCTAAAAAATGATATAAATGAACTTATTTACAAAGCAGAAATAGACTCACAGACATAGAAAACAAATTTATGGTTACCAAAGGGGATAGTGGGAAGTAGGGAGATAAATTAAGAGTTTGGGGTTAACATATACGCATTACTATGCATAAAATAGGTATATAAAAATGATCTACTCTATAGCACAGAGAACTATATTCAGTGTCTTGTTATAACCTAAAATGGAAAGGGAGTTCCCGTCGTGGCACAGTGGTTAACAAATCCGACTAGGAACCATGAGGTTGCGGGTTCGGTCCCTGCCCTTGCTCAGTGGGTTAACGATCCGGCGTTGCCGTGAGCTGTGGTGTAGGTTGCAGACGCGGCTCGGATCCCGCGTTGCTGTGGCTCCGGTGTAGGCCGGTGGCTACAGCTCCGATTCGACCCCTAGCCTGGGAACCTCCATATGCCGCGGGAACGGCCCAAAGAAAAAGCAAAAAGACAATAAATAAATAAATAAATAAATAAAATGGAAAAAAAGTGATATGTGTGTGTATATATAACAGAGTGATTATGTGTATACACACACACACACACAAATCATAATCACTCTGTTGTATACTTGAAGCTAACACATTGTAAATTAACTATACTTTAATTACAAATGATTTTTTAAAAAGGTATCTTCTACTTCATCTCAGTCAGACTTGAAGGAAGGTCAGTCTCACACCAGCACTTGGTGAGTATGGATCTACTTATAGTCAGATTTTATGAGTTCCCTGATAATTCAGGTCTGTTTTAACTATCTCTTAAGTAATCCAGTTTCCTCATTTCTTTCCTGTTTTGCCTTTAGTGGAAAAAGACAGTTAAAAGTTGTATGTTTTAGATTTAAATCATGTTTTAATGTGTTCATTGAAGAAACATTTTAAAAGTAAATTAAAGCTTTAAAACTATAGTCATATATATTGTATGATCCCATTTATGTGAAATTCTAGAAATGGCAAAATTTTAGTAAAAGATCAATTGTGTGCAGAGAGGAGATTTACTGAGAAAGGGCATTGAGAAACTTCTTGACTGGGATGAGGATAACTGATTGTATATAATATCAAAATTCATCATACTATATATTAAAAATGGCTTAATTTTATCATGAGTAAATAATATCTTAATTTTTTAAAGTGCTTTTGAAACTGCCCTCCTCAAACTGGGACTTGAACCCATGGGCCAGTACTTAAACCCAGCCAAAACCCAGACTGGGACTTGAACCCACTGTTTTTTTAATTAAAATTGCACACTGGTCCCAAGGCTTACTAAAGTGAAGTTCAGGTTCTGTATGTCTCAGCACAGAAGGAATTCAGCAAGAGGCAAAGTGATAGGTAAGAAGTAGATTTATTGAGAGAGAG
The DNA here is from genome assembly GCF_054392235.1 of Sus scrofa. Taxonomy (NCBI): domain Eukaryota; kingdom Metazoa; phylum Chordata; class Mammalia; order Artiodactyla; family Suidae; genus Sus; species Sus scrofa. Next base: position 11,411,634 of record NC_139401.1, read on the forward strand.
ACAAAATGTGGGTTATTTCTAAAGGCAAGAGGCAAGAGGCCCCAAAATATGGCGGGGGGCAGTTCTTATGGGCTGGGCAATTTCATAGGCTGAGTGGAAGGATTATTCTATTTCTGGAAAGGGGCACAGGTTTTCAGAAACTGGGCCACCACCCACTTTTTGGCCTTTTATGGTTGGCCTGAAAAATGTCTGGTGCCTGTGGCCATGTCATTCAACTAATGTGTTACAATGAGCATATAATGAGGCACAGGATCCACTAGAAGTCAAATCATCTACCGTCTTGAACCTAGTTGGTTCTAACCACTTTTTGCTATATCTTCAAGGACTATGTCATTCTTTTCAGGGTTGTGCCCTGGCCCCTTCCCTCTTGTTGCACTTTGTTAAAAAGGAAAAACAAATCCAGCCTGTGGTCTCACTACTCAAACACAACCACTATTAATATATTGATGTGTTCCCTAACATTTATCATAGACATTTTTTCCTTCATTTGTAAACTTAAATGGGATCAGAGGGCCTTATTGTAGCTTGTTATTATAACAATTTAATGTAAAGTATTGTCTGTATTACATGGTCTTCAAAAATCACCATTTTCATTGGCTACCTAATATTCAATCAAGTGACAAGAACTACTTAATTGTTGGGAGTTTCCGTTGTGGCTCAGAAGATTACAAACCTGACTAGCATCCATGAAGATGCATGTTCAATCCCTGCCCTTGCTCAGTGGGTTAAGGATCCAGAATTGCTTGTGTAGACATTCAGTGTAGGCTACAGATGCAGCTTGGATCTGGCATTGCTGTGGCTGCAGTGTAGGCCGGCAGCTGCAGCTCCAATTTGATCCTTAGCCTGGGAACTTCCACATGCCACAGGTATAGCCCTAAAAAAAAAAAAAAAAAAAAAAAAAAAAAAGAATTACTTGTTAAAGTTATTTAATCATGTGTCTATTGTTAGTCACATTGGTTCTAACCAATTACTTACTTATGCAAACATTACTAAGAAAAAAATTTTGTACCTAAATTCTTTTCCTTCAAAATTCAGAAATATTTTTTTAGAATATATTCTCAAAAGTATAATATTGAGCCAAATAGTATAAACAAGTTTAAGGCTCTTGCCAAACGAGCCATGCCAATCTATACTGCCCCCAGCAATGCTTAATGCCCTTTTCACCCCTCCAGAATGGGATGTTATTTTTTAAATCTTAAAGACTCCTTAATGACCTTTCTCCCCAGCCAAAAGTAACTCTCTAATTGTATCAGTGTCAAGCTTCTCAAAATTTCTTTTTCTTCTTGCTCCTGTCTTCATTCCCCATTTTTTCTTCCTTCTTCCCATCTCATCCACTCTGTCCCCTCCCTACCCCAACCAACTGTAACTGATGTTTTCCTTCTTTATCCAACAGAACACCCAGTACAAAGTAAATCTGAGAAGGAAGGTTTGACCTAAGCCAAAAAAAGAATTTAAGGCACGGGAACAACTACAGTTTTTCATGTAACAGAGTAGAGAAAATAGTCAGAAAAATCACATGCTTCTCAGACTCGAGTATGAGAGGCCAGAGAGACTGCAGACCGTCTTAGTGACAGGGAGTTTAGGAAAGCATAGATTTAAGGAGTTGGGCTTGAAGGCTGTCATTTCCTTTGTCAAATTCTTCCTTAAAAAAGCAGAAATCTGGGGATAGAAGGATCACTGGGACCTGGTGAGGACCAGACACAAAGTAATCAGCTAATGGAATAAATAAATTCATCAATTGCCCTTCCCAGTAGGAATCTGGGGTTAATACATGCAAACTATTGCATTTGGAATGGATAAGCAATGATATCCTGCTGTGTAGTGCTGGAAATGAGATGTAGTTGCTTGTGATGGAACATGATGGAGGATAAGGTGAGAACAAGAGTTATATGTATGTGTGACTGGGTCACTTTGCTGTACAATAGAAAATTGACAGAACACTGTAAACCAACTATGATGGAAAAAATAAAAATCGTTTAAAAAAATAAATGGCCCTTCCCAATTTGGACTCTAGGGTCAGTCATTTCCTTGGATCTCCTGGGAATTTTCAATTTGTCCACTATGCCTACTTCTGTATGTTTCTGCCTCTGTCTGTCTGTCTCTCTCATACACACTCCCACAGAGTCCTTTTCTTGTAAAGTCTCATACTTACTCTGTATTTCTATTCCCTTCTCTTGCTTCTCACTGACCAGTGGTATACCAAAATGTTGGAAAGAGGAGTTAGTGGGGTTTTTTTTTATCACTGACATTGTTTAGAATCACAGGTGCATGGTAATAATGAAAATAAGACCAAGTTTTAGCCAGTTTTATTATTCTTCTCAACTTATCTATATACAATGTATCTCTTTCTGTGTAGACCCAGGGTGGACTGCCCCCTGCAGTCATCATGGCTGTTCATTCTTTTTCTCCCCTTCATCTATCTTTTCAGTACTTCATAGCTTCTACTAACCCATGACCTGTGAATCCTCCTAACAGCAGCTTCTGTGTTTCTTTGCCAAGGTTGCCAAGTATGGCTGCCCAGGTTCTGCCCTGCACAATTCTGGGGCTCTTGCTCATGGCCCTCCTTCTACTTCACTATTTTTTACCTTAAGCTTTTGATCATTCCTAAAGAGGAGCTGGAAGGAAGATCCAATCCTTCTTTTTGCATTTCCTAATTTAAAGTTCTAAGGGGCAGGAATCTGACTGGTTTGATTCTCCTTTTCACGTGAGGCCATGTGGGAGGGTCATCTCCTCTGAGTTGTGGACCCATCTTAGGTCCAATAGATGATCACCCTGCTGTGCCCTAGACCAATTCCCATGGGGAGGAAAGCTGCACTTAGAAAAGGAGGAATTAGACATGAAGGCTCCTGTTTAGTCTATCTCCTGGGAAAAGTTTTTGTCTTACTTATGGGATATTAGTAGTTCACACCATGTATTGAGTTGTATGAGGAAATGTATGGACTCTTCCAGAAAACCAGGGACCAGTTTGTTTACTCTGAAGCCAAGAACAATACCCAACCACTCTAGTCTTTTCTAAACAAGGCCAACACCAACAGCTTTCCCACCCCTGTGTAGCTTACACAAACACTCTACTTCTGTCTTCAGAAGGCAAATCCCATACACTTAAACACTGCTCACTTCTATATCAGTGTCTTCTCTAGGCACTTCTGACTGCTGAAATCTAGGTCATGGACAAGTGTCTGGCTCCAAATGAGGCTGGGGGAGAGTTTCTGCCTTCTATTTTGGGAAATAAGGAGTTCCCCAATTATTACAAGAGTGATTAAAAGGATCTGGGCAACAATCATCCAACTATATCCTTCCTCCCTCATGACCAAATTCATACCCTCTTTCCAAGACCCATCACCAGACTCCCTCAGGCAATGGGCTCTGAATCTCATGGAGCATACCTATCCTGTGGCATGCTGCATTGGACTGTGTGGTTGTTTCCCTGACTCATAAACTCCAGAAAACCCATGAACTTGATGGATGTTCTTGATCTGCTTTGCATCATTCTTCTCCTTATTTAACACATAAACAATGTCTGGCACATGGTAAGTATGGTAAGTTCAGTATTCTTTTTGGAAGAATGAGGAAAAAACTAAAGAAATCCTAATTCAAGCACTCTACCTGCAAACAGTTCTGTGATATACCATTAATTGAATTTTCATTTACTGGGTAACCCCAATTCAAGGGAAGATTCTAAATTCTGCTGCAACAATATAGCATTCTAATGCACAATGTGTGTAACTTAACACTAAAAACCTTTTAAATAGTTCACGGTTTTCTAATGTGCCCAAGGGAAATTAGAACCCTAGCATGAGTCTTCCCAAGACTTAGCAAAACACAAGCCATCTGAATTCAGGATCCCATGATATTATTAACAAAGATGTGACTTTGAAATGGAGACAGGAGTTCCTGTCGTGGCACAGTGGAAATAAATCTGACTAGGAACCATGGCATTGCAGGTTCAAGCCCTGGCCTCGCTCAGCGGGTTAAGGATCCAGGATTGCTGTGGCTGTGGTGTAGGCCGGCGGCTGTAGCTCCGACTGGACCTCTAGCCTGGGAACCTCCATGTGCCACACGTACGGCCCTAAAAAGCCATAAATAAATAAATAAATAAAATAAAAATAAAAACAAAATAAAATAAAATAAGAAATGAAGACATAGTAGTGGGGAAGAGTCCAGAGAGGGGACCTCAACTATAAAAGTCATTTAAAATGAATTCTGTTTGTTTTGCTAATACCCACGGGATTTGCTTCAGTGTTACTTTGACATCATAAAGTGGTCTCCATGGACCTGCTGACAGCTTCATGAGCTATTGTGACAAGAGCCTACATCCAATGAGAGGCATAGGCAAGTAGAGTACATATTTTTTTATAAGTGAACATAAAGAGAACAGCAAATAATCAAGTTCCCTTTTTATGTTTGAAATATATATGCTCAAATTTTAGGGAAAAAAAATTGATCATCTGGAGCCAATTCAAAGTATTTAACATCCATCTTTGATAGTCATTTAGTTGAAATTGTCATGACTCAGCCAGATCAGTGAGTGGGACAATTCACAGAGCATGTGAATGGTGGGTCCCCAACCTGGGCCCCCAAGTTGTACAACTCCATGGCACTACAGTCGCATAGAGTAGACAGTGGATGCAGGGGATGAGAATGGACTAGAGGGAAGCTTAAGGTAACAAATCACAAATGGTTTAGAAAACGCTCCAAAAAGATACATCTGAGGGCTACTCTGATCACTGAGACTAAAAGTAGACAAACAAAGTTAATTTTTTTTTTGCTTTTTAGGGCCACATCTGTGGCATATGGAAGTTCCCAGGCTGGGAGTCAAATCAGAGCCACACCATAGCAATGCTGGATCAGAGCCTTGTCTGCAACCTACCCCACAACTCATAGCAACACTGGATCCTTAACCCACTGAGCGAGGCCAGGGATAGAACTCATATCCTCATGGATCCTAGTCGGGTTTGTTAACTGCTGAGTCACGAAGGGAACTCCCAAAGTCAATTTTAATATTCAAATATTTGTAAATGTTCAAGTATTTAATATGAAATAATTTAAATAATTTTAATATTCCCTCCACATATTTAAAGATGAAAAAAATGAAAGTGAGAGATGTGACATTGAGGCCAAATCATCTGTTCCCTCTTATATAAGGAATCTTTAATCTGATAGGAAAATCATATGAACTTCCCTGTACTAAATGCATTCACTGTATTCCTGGGGTTTTTGTTAAAGAGCAGAAAGAATTCAGTGAAAACCTAGTTAAAAATCCCCACAGTAGTATGTTTATTATCACAAGCAGTATACAGGGCTACTTTAAACATATTTGGAAAAAAAAGTAAAAAGGAGTTCCCATCGTGGCTCAGTGGTGAACCAATCTGACTAGGAACCATGAGGTTATGGGTTCGATCCCTGGCCTTGCTCAGTGGGTTGGGGATCCAGCGTTGCCGTGAACTGTGGTGTAGGTTGCAGACGCAGCTTGGATCCCGCATTGCTGTGGCTCTGGTGTAGGCCAGTGGCTACAGCTCCGATTAGACCCCTAGTCTGGGAACCTCCAATTGCTGCAGGTGCGGCCCTAGAAAAGAAAAGAAAAAAAAAAAAAACCATACTGAGAGCATTTCATTACAATACAGATACTTTACTTTCCAATTATGACAGCCCAGGTTCAATTTCATGGTAGACTTGGCGAGCAAGAAAGGATGGACTAGCACTCATCTGTGGTCTCCACACAGTTCTTGGCTTAATTTCACCAACGTACAGCGTGAGCTATGAGAGGCCATTAATTAAAGTCCAAAAGACCAGGCGGAAGATGGATGTTTATATTCAACGAAACTATTATTTTCTCAGTCTGTTTCCACACTGTGTGAGTAAGGATTTTTTCTCCATCAAATGAAGAAAAGAGAACATTTCAGAAATGTCTGTATTTCCAAATATTAGGCTGAAATTCAAACACTTCTCCTAATAAATTTTGACAGTGTTTATACATGTTTTTAATCTAATCGTTTATGTATTCTCTTTTCTTCTAAAATGATTAATCTATTAATGCATGTGGCTTTGGCAAAAGCAGGATCCTGTTTTTCACTATGGTCTCAGCCGTCTACACAGTTATGACTTCTTTTTTCCTATAATACTTCACTACTACATTTCTCTTCCTCACCGTTTCATCCATCATTCCGTCTTTGCTCTATATTTCCTTCTATTTATCTTTCTCTTCCCCTCTTCTTTCATTATGTACTGCAGTGATATAGAACTGCAAGATATTTTTATTTCTAAAATACCTTGCACTTTAAATCAGATGAAAATGACATTAGTACAAACTTCGAGTTCTCGCAAGGATCAAATTAGTTAATGTATACAAAATGCTTAGAACACTATGCTGGGCACCTTTAAGTTAGTGAAAGTTATCTTTATTTTTGGTAGCTCTTGAATTTTATAATCCTTGTTCTTAATTTCAAAATAGACGAATGAAATGTCTACCGTTTCGCGTAAAAAAAGCAATCACTGAATCACTTTGCTGTACAGCAGAAATTAATATTGTAAGTTAACTATATGTCAATAAAAAAATTTTAAATGAAAACAAAGCAATCTGAAAAAACTTGTTCTTTATTTGTTCTTCAGTCTCCTCTCCTGCTTGGAGGAATTCCTAGCATCCCCAACTTTTTAGAGCACTCTGGTTCTTTTTTTTTTTTTTTTCCCCCTCATTTTTCAGCTGCACCCGCCGCATATGGATTGAATCCTGGGCCAGGGATCAAATCCAAGCTGCATTTGCCACAGATGCAGCAGCATCGGATCATTACCCCACTGCATGGGGCCAGGGATTGAACTGCAACACTACAGTGATAAGCTGGATCATTAACCCACTGTGCCACAACAGGAACTCCTAGAGCACTGGTTCTTCATCTTTTGAGGATAGCAACAAAAGCTCTAGCCTTCACCCTACAAAAGTGTCCGTATACACAATACTTCGCACAATATTCGGGGCTCTCATTGACATCTTTAGTTCACCTACTGGCTGCTTAGTGGTTCATTAACCTCATTTGAAAAGCTATGCACCACAGAGAAGTTTTGCTACCCTGACTTGTACCATGTCACACAAGTGAAAAACAAAGCATGTGCTATCATCATACTAAAGCAGGAGAAAGAGATGAGAAAGAGGGAAGGGGTGCTCTTTGACAATATTTGGGGAGATCCCTGGTAGTCTAGAGGTTAAGGATCCGGCATTGTTGCTACGGCGGCTCACATCACTGCAGTGGTGCAGGTTCCATCCCTGGCCTGGGAACTTTTGCATGCCATGGGCATGGCCCCAGAAAAGAACAAAAAATGTTTACTGATATTTTCATAATAGCTAAACACAATATTAAATACTGGGGAAAATGTAAAACCTCGTGGGACATTTTTGTACTTATTTTAGAGTTTGGTATTATTTTGCATCACATGGGAGGGACTTAAATTTTGTTTTTATTGGTTTTACTGTAAAATTTGGATTTAGAAACATTATTGTGGCAGAGTGTTGCTGTTCTGAGAATGGAACATCTTTAAACACAGGGAAACTGTCCATTTGCCTATTCTCTTTGATTTGATTTGCTGTCCCCATAGCACACGGAAGTTCCTGGGCCAGGTTTTGAACCCTCACCACAGCAGCGACCCGAGCCATAGCAGTGACAATCCCAGATCCCCAATCTACTACGTCAACAGGGAACTCCCTATTTTCTTTGACTTTATAAGGGAAGGTATAAAGAACAAAATGAGAAGGGGACAAGAAGAAAGTGGTAAAAATGGGTGCAACATGTTTGTATTCCTTTACATATTTCATAATAGAAAACAGTACAATTGGCATTAATTCTATGCTACTTTATTTTTTTTCTTTATTCATTCATTTATTGCTTCCATATCTTGATTACTGTAATTAACTCTGCAATGAACATGGGAGTGCATATATCTTTTCTATATTTTTATTTTCTTTGGAAGACACCCAGAAGTAGCATAGCTGGAGCATATATAGTAGTTCTATTTTATTTTTTAAGTAATCTCCATCTGTTTTCCATAGTGGCTGTGCTAATTTACATACCCACTAACAATGGACAAGGGTTCCCAGTTCCCACAATCTTTCCAACACTTGTTAATTTATACTTGTTTTGATAATAGCCATTATGACAATTGTGAGGTGATATCTTACTGTGGTTGTGGTTTTGATTTGCATTTCCCTGATGATAAACAATGTCAAGTATCTTTTCATGTACCTATTGGCCCTTTGTATGTCTTCTTTGGAAAAATGTCTCTTCAGGTATTCTGCCTTTTTTTTGGGGGGGTGGCTTTTTAGTGCCACACCCACGGCATATAGAAGTTCCCAGGCTAGGGGCTGAATCGGAGCTATAGCTGCCAGACTATGCCACAGCCACAGCAACGCAGGACCTGAGCCATGTCTGTGGCCTACACCACAGCTCATGGCAATGCTGGACCTTAACCCACTGAGCAAGGCCAGGGATCGAACTTGCATCCTCACGGATACTAGTCTGATTTGCTACTGCTGAGCTACAATGGTCACTCCTTCTGCCCATTTTTTTTTTGAAATTTTATTTTTATTTTATTTTTTACAGAATAAAATACATATATTTAAACACAATTACATTCACACAGATTATTATATCCTGGATCTTAAACAGATTAAGTGACTCCCTCTGGAGAAGTGGAATAGAAAATATGCTGAGACAAATAGGAAATTTATTCTATACTTTATCCCATTTTGTATGGCTTTCATCTTTACTATTTCATATTATCTATTACATTTCAATTTTTCTTTAAAAATTAGCATTATATTAAAATTGTGTATATTATACAACTAAAATTTATAAAGAAGAAAGCCTTATATACCATTAGATATTTTATATAGCATAATAAAAAGAATAACTGGTAAGAATAACAAAAATAATATACCCTCTGAAAATAAGTAAAAGGAAAATGCATAAATTGGTTAAAAAACTGTGTAACTGTGTAAATATGTCCTCACAATTTGTTACATCCGATTGATTCTTCACTATAGGCATTACACCATTCTAGGTGATGTGATAAACAAGACATTATAGACCTTACATTGTACCAAGGAGAGAAATGGTTATTAACAATACGATTGTAGAGCTGTATTATTTAATTGTACAGTTTCATTATTTAATTATAATTATCATAAATTCTTTGATGGAGAGGAAATCAGAATCAGATGTAAGAAGACTTCAGCATTCCAAGAATGATGTCAAATGACCCCCTTCATGGTGGATTATGCACTTATTTACTATGAGATATATTTCTTCTCCAGAGATTCCTTGTTTGTGTATCAATTGTAGATTTTGGGTTTGCAGTTATTCTGAAGTTTTGATATGAGTCTATATGTATATGAGATTGTTTTAAGTTATTGTTCTCTTAATTGCAAGTTCATCTCCAGTGTCCTGCATTTGTACCCACCTCTTCTCATGATTTCTGATTTTGGTGGTCTAATTGTGCATGGATGATTTTGTATCTTTTTTTTTTTTTTTTTTGATCTTTTTGCTATTTCTTGGGCCGCTCCCGCAGCATATGGAGGTTCCCAGGCTAGGGGTCCAATCGGAGCTGCAGTCTCCGGCCTACGCCAGAGCCACAGAAACGCAAGATCCGAGCCGCGTCTGCAACCTACACCACAGCTCACGGCAACGCCGGATCGTTAACCCACTGAGCAAGGGCAGGGACCGAACCCGCAACCTCATGGTTCCTAGTCGGATTCGTTAACCACTGCGCCACGACGGGAACTCCTGATTTTGTATCTTTACTGTGTATATATATGCCTTTACTGGTGAGCCTTGTCATTGGTGGAATTTTTGTTTCCTGTTGCTGTCTTTTCTTTTATGCCTAGAGAAGTTCCTTTAATATTTGTTGTAAGTCTGGTTTAGTGTTGCTGAATTCTCTCAACTTTTGCTTATCTGTGAAGGTTTTGCTTTCTCCTTCAAATCTGAATGAGAGCCTTGCTGGGTAAAGTAATCTTGGTTGGAGGTTTCTTCCTTTAATCGCATTAAGTATATCATGCCACTCCCTTCTGGCCTGCAGAGTTTCTGCTGAAAAATCTGCCAATAAACTTACTGGGGTTCCCTTGTATGTTATTTGTTTCTTTTCCCTAGCTGTTTTCAAGATTTTCTCTTTGTCTTTAATTTTGGTCAGTTTGATCAATATGTGTCCCAGTGTATTCCTCCTTGGGTTTATTTGATATGGTACTCATTGTGCTTCCTGGATTTGAGTGAGTGATTCCTTCCCCATGTTAGGGAAGTTTTCAGCTATTATCTCTTGGAATATTTTTTTCTGTCCCCTTCTCTCTCTCTTCTCCTCCTGGCACCCCTATAATACGGACGTTGGTGTGTTTAATGTTGTCCCAGAGTTCTCTGAGACTCTCTTCATTTGTTTTCAATCTTTTTTCTCTTTTCTGTTCTGCACCCGTAATTTCCACTAATCTGTCCTCCACCTTGCTTTTCATTCTTCTGTCTCCTGTATTCTGCTGTTGGCTGCTTCTAGTGAATTTTTTACTTCAGTTATTGTATTTTGCATCTCTTCTTGTTTAAGTTTTATATCTTGTATCTCTTTGGTCAGTGTTTCCTGTAAGTTATCCATCTTTGCCTCCAGTTTATTTCCAATGTCTTGCATCATCTTTAGCATCAACAGTCTAAAGTCTTTTTCCTGGAGGCCAAGAATCTCCTCCTTGCTTAGCTGATTTTCTGGGGTTTTTCCTTTTTCCCTCATCTGAGTTATAGTTCTCTGTCTTTTCATTTTTATAGGTTTCTGGTGTGGTGACCTTTTTATAGATAATAGAGTTGCAGCCCCTTTTACTTCTGGTGTCTGCCCCCCTTGTGGCTGAAGTCTGTATGGGGGGCTTGCTGTAGGCTTCCTGATGAGAGGGACTGATGCCTGCCCCCTGGTAGGTGGAGCCGATTCTAATCCCTCTGGTGGGTGGGGCTTAGTCTCTGGATGGGATTAGAGGCAGCTGTGTGCCTGAGGGGTCTTTAGGCAGCCTGTTTTCTGAGGGTTGGGGCTGTGATCCCACCTGGATTGTTGTTTGGCCTGGGGCTTCTCAGCGCTGACTGACAGGTGGGGCCAGATTTTCCCAAAATGGCCACCTCCAGAGAAAGGCAGCTGCTGAATATTCCCGAGAGCTTTGCCTTCAATGTCCTTCCCTCACAACAAGCCACATTCACCCCTGTTTTCCCAGGATGTCCTCCAAGAACTGCAGTCAGGTTTGACTCAGATTCCTATGGAGACCTCACTCTGCCCTGGGACCCAGTGCACGTGAAAGTCTGTGTGCGCCTTTTAAGAACAGGGTCTCTGTTTCCCCCAATCCTGTGGAGCTCCTGCTCACAAGTCCCGCTGGCCTTCAGTGCCAGATGCTCCAGGGGCTCTTTCTCCCAGTGCCAGATCCCCACAGGTGAGAGTTTGATATGGGGCTGAGAACTCTCACTCCTGTAGATGAGTCTCTGTGAACCAGTTAGTTTTCAGTCTGTGGAGCTTCCCACCCCGGAGGTATGGGATTGCTTATATCGTGAAATCACCCCTCCTACCTCTTGATGTAGCCTCCTCTTTTTCTTCTGGAGTAGGGTATCTTTTTTAAGGTTTCCAGTCCATTTGGGTGGAGACTGCTCAGTCTTTAGTTGTAAATTTTGTTGTTTTTAGGAGAGAAGTTGAGCTCCAGTCCTTCTATTTCGCCATCTTAATCCTCGCCCCTCTGCCCATTTTTTAATGGAAGTGGTTTTTTTTTATATTGAGTTTTAAGAGTTCTTTGTAAACTCTTTTTTTTTAATTGTTATTTCCCCAATACAATTTTTTTTCTACTGTACAGCATGGTGACCCAGTTACATGTACTCTCTGCTACTTTAAATTTTTCATTTTAAAGACAAGTTCTCATTCTTTTACCCTTATTCATGTTTTTATACTTGCTTCATAGTCTAATAGGTGAAGAAATAAAATATCACATCTGGCAATGGTTCTTCATAGCAAACTTCTTCATACTATTTGATAAAGAATTCCACACAAATTCCATCTGCTTAAGCCATGTGCAGTAATTAATCTATTATAAGCAAAGCAATTTTTCTTATACTATAAAACAATTTCCACTTGGAGGAAAAATTAATATTTCCTTAGTTCTTTCCTATTCACATCTTCTGCCAAAAATACACTTTTTTTCTGTCTTCTTAAATATTTCTACAAAATTCATTGATTAAATATCCACTCTGAAAACCTAAACATTGAAATGGATACCTCTGAGGACAATTGTCCAAATAACTTCTGCACTTCCATTTTACCAAGCATTGGGTAAATGCAAAATGTTACAGACAGATATTTGGGTCTGCTTTTGGGGACAGAGGCATACTTGCAAAGGCTGAACAATGTAAATAAGCTAGCATTTGGCAAATCATCCCTTAAATCTGTGTTCAAGGACCTTTTTCTTCCTTCTTTCATTTCTAACCTTGAGGTTACTGTACTTCTCTTTTCCTATTTTTCCATCTTTCCTTTGATAAAACCAAAGGCAACACTTGCTTTTGAAAATTTCTGTAACTCAAGCATCCTTTAGCAAAAGAGACATGTTTTGTCTTGTGTTTTCCTTCTTTATTTTTTCTTCTTGTGCTGGAAGGATATCTGTTAAAGGATTCTTGAGATACTGCATTTATAAACACATGAAACTTACATGAAATGCCAACAATTTTCACCAGTACACATTTACTGAGCACCTACTATAAGCATCAACATTAGGCACTGGGAACACAAGTTAGTATAACTGGTGCCCTTTACAGAGGACCTGTCTATTGGGAGAACTATATGTCTCAATAAGTAATTATAAAATAGACACACTCTCTAATCAAGTATGTGCCCAGGAGTTTGCTGGCACAGAGGATGACATGATGAATTTTGCCTAAAAGGAAGGGGTATCAGAGATATAACATCACAAAGCAATGATAGCAAAATGAATCTAAAAGGTGATAATTGCAGACTAGATCACTGGAAACACCCCTCCTCCTAAGGAAAAGTCAACAAGATATTAGAAACAGCTGATCTATGGCACTGACCAACTAACAAGGGAGTAAACCATTTTATATAGTGATTTTTATTTTTTCCATTATAGCCGGTTTACAGTGTTCTGTCAATTTTCTACTGTACAGCATGGTGACCCAGTCACACATACATATACACATTCTTTTTCTCACGTTATCCTCCATCAGGCTCCATCATAAGTGACCAGACTTAGTCACCAGTGCTACACAGCAGGATCTCATTGCTAATCCATTCCAAAGGTAATAGTCTGCATCTATCAACCCCAAGCACCCCATGAGTAAATCACTTTAAATTCAAGGAACTAGAAAGAGAATCACAGAGAGGTAACCTTGCCACTGGGTTGTCCTTCTCCTTTAGGGACATTTGTCAAGTCCAAACAAATAGAATGAGAGGCTGACAAGTTGAGTAGAACTTCTGACTGTCTCCTAAGTCTAGGGGAACAAAATTGGGAGTGTGGAATCACCAAAGTGAATGGGAGCTTGCTAACCATGCCAGGCTGTGGAACAAGACCATGAGGAGCTGCAGTGTAGGAGTCAAGGTCAGTTGGAAAAACACCATTCCTCAGAGAAGCTTCAATCCACGATGTGTCAGATGCATGGTGGTATGCAGTAAGCCATTGTTGAATGACTGACTAAATGATAAGAACTGTCAATCAAGGGGGTGATGGCCCCTCTCCTGGCTAGCTGCACCATTTGAGAGCCTACAGTGGCTAGATGGCTATGTGGCAAAGGCAAAAGGGAGACCCAAGTGCCAAAAGAATGTGAATCCATAGAGTTGGGGTTCTGAGGTAGAAGAATTTAGAGAAGAAAAGAGAATGGAAGAGTCATGCAGTTGGGACCACCATTTCTAGCCAACTCTGTCCACTCGGAACAGTAAAATAGAGACGGGATACAGAGGGGTAGGGATGGGAGTGAGGAGGCAGGAAAATAACCCAATTAAAAAAAAACAGAAGAAAAATTATATAGCAATCATAGTTACCTACAATTGCACAGAAAATGTATTCCTTAAAGCCACTATGGTATTAATTAATTATGTTCACATCAATGTGACTCTGCACCACATTGGAACCAATTTTACTTTAACTGTGGTTGGTGTACAGCTCTGATCTCTTGATTCCCAGTCCCTTTCTAGATTTCCCCTTGTTTAATGGTTTGAATCTCCAAATAAAAATTTTATCTTGTTGAATTTTTTCCCTAAGTTTTAAAAACTTAGGGTTTCATATTGACTATTCAGAAGAAATGGGAGTTATGCACAGTTGCTTGAAAAATTAAAAGTCGTGAGTGAACAAAGGCCAGGTTTCCATTTTGGAGCTGAATGATAAATGAGGCTTTTGTACAAAATACAAAGTCAAAATTTGTCTTTCTCTTCCTCTTATTATGCTTAGAAGGACAAGCTGACTTCCCCACAAAATGTATTTATTCCATCAGCAATCATGGTCTTACTGAACTCTTTTCTGTGAGTGCCATGTGTTTATAAACCTCCTCTTCCTCAGTTTCCTCCTCTTCTCTCCAAGCTGATATTCTGTATGATAGTATGCATTAATGCAAAATCATTTAAAGGGTAAAAAATCAAAAGTCAGGAAATGCCTAGTTCAGGATCTTAGGAGCAATGAGAACTTGGCCACATTACATACGCTGAGCAAATTCTGACTGTTTTTACCACATGAACAGAACTGCACTGAAAGTATAAATTTACAAGGGAGAGAGTAATAGAAAAATTACATTCAGGCCACAACACCCACGTAATTGGGCTGCAGAACTTTTGGAATTTCCTGACAACTGTTCTAAAAATTGGACTTTGCACATAGATATTGTGGTAACAATATTTGCATTTCATTTCCATGGGCTTATTAAAGGAAGAAACCATTCTAGAGAAATCTTCAATTTAGCAGTCCCTAACCCAAAAATTCTTAATTCATGTGTCTTTACGGGATTTCAGTGGAACAACAGTAACAACAAATCAGAACAAAAGATTGATATGTCTTTATGGGCTTTTATTCTTTACATTTGTAGTAAGAATTTTTCCTGAGAAATGATGACCATTCTGTCAAAGTGAATTTTTAATAATTTATCATTCATAAATATGAAAGCACAGATAATTGTGTGTGTTTTTTTTTTTTTACATAGACTAGTTTTTTTTTTTTTAATTGGTTTTTTGGGAATTCCTGCTGTGGTGCAACAGGATCGGTGGTATCTCTGGAGCACTGGGGTACAGGTTCAATCCCTGGCCCTGGCACAGTGGGTTAAGGATCTGGCATTGCCACAACTGCAGCATAGGTCGCAATTGCAGCTCAGATCTGATCCCTGGCCCAGGAACTCCATATTCAGCAGGGTGGCCAAAAGAGAAAAAATAAATAAGATTTGTTCTTTGAGCAATAAATAAATGAGTAAAAGTGATGGAAAAAACTGAACTCAGAAACTATCATTCATATTAATTCCCTCTCTCTCTCTCCAGCCCCCTGATCTCTTCCTGACCAAAGCCATAATAAGAATCAAGTTTTTCACAAGGATAAATCTTTAGCACTTCTATTGCTTCATTTACGCCAGTAGTAACCACAGATAGTAGTTTTCTAGATAAGATTGTTGATCCTTTTGTGTATGCTAAGAATTAGAAATCAGTGGCTCTCTAAATATAATTTCCCCACCAACTTCCTGAAGATGTTGAGAAGTTTTAAACAAAATTTGTTATTAAATGCTAAGTCTGAAAAATCACATTTTTCATGAAGGTCACTATACCCCTGGCATCAAAAGCTCTTTTGAATTGCATAGATTCAAATGGATGAAATAAATTTGTGAATGACCCCGCTTCATAATTTTAGTTTAGTTTCAGAAAGATGATAGGTAGGAATGAATCAATCCACCATTTATCTCCTGGAGTGGGTAGGAAAATTCCATAAACAGAATTGAAAAAATCCTATTTGGTTAAAGCTATAATTTCATTTCACTTTCACAAATATAAGTGATCATTACTAACAATTCTGTTCTCCTGAATAACAAAGGTAACGACAGCTAACATTTGTTGATGTCTCACTCTGTAGGAGTTATTGTGCTAATAAGCCCTTTTGCCCACTTATTTAATTTATAAAATCAAAAGTCAGGAAATGCCTAGTTCAGGATCTTAGGAGCAATGAGAACTTGGCCAAATTACATTCAAAGCAGTCACTCAAAAGTCCTGCATCACAGATGCTATTACTGTCTCCTTTAGATGGAAATGGAAACAGCTGCTTAACAAAGTTTAGGAACTTGTACCACAAGTGCAAGTATGGAAAAAGGTGCACACTGCTGGTTCATACTAGTGAATCCTATTCAATAAAAAATACAACCACAACATATGTCCTTCATGATTGAGGTAAATCACAGCTTCCGGAGAGTTACAAGTATGAGAAAAATGAATTAAGAGTCCTGCCATTCCAAACAAGAAATTGACTGTTGAAGAAACACACCCTGAAGAAGAGGTGTGTGAAAACCACGTCTTTCATGAGGGTGTTAATATATCACAAATGCTTTAATTATTCTCAGCAACAAAAGAGTAAACAGAGCCAACTCCCTTACTCTACGATGTATTGCAAATTGAGACAGTGGCCCCTCTACATTATTTGGTGAGGTCAGCTTCCTGAAGGTCATTTTTCAAGGGCAATGTAGGTAATTGGGAGAGAAAGAAATCCTTTTATTTTGCGGCATTTGTTCACACATGGAAGAAGCTAATTGAATTTTACCATTTATAATCATGTTCATTTTATAAACAACCCATAAGGGAGAGGATTTGAAAATGCCATTAAATGAAAATATCATTTCAAGAACCAATCTTTGGTGGCTTTAATCTATTGAACTTCCAATTCTTTGCTTTAGATTCCTTTTCACTATTGTCCAATCTGTATAGTCACATATTTTAAAGGGTCAGCTACATCCACAAGGTTTTAGTCAGGTTTCTCATTCACTGAAAAGTTATCTGTCCCCCGACTGTAATTTTTCCCTTCCCATAGGCACTATGGTAGATATATATTGCTATTTCTGATTTCCATTTTAGTCATTATCTATTACTTCTATTAAGAAAAATGAAGGTTTTGGCTTTTGCCCCTCATCTCCCACCCTCCAAAGTACTGACAGGGTTTAGGACACGCTGTCCCCAAATATGACAGCTTGTCATGCTGCATTTTTCCAGGTGAAAGAATTTAAGAAAAGGCATGTGCAAGAAGGACTCTGTGACCTTTCCCTGAAGCAGGTCAGAAGACCCTTATTGGAGAGGTACCATCCCTATACTGGGAGGAAAGGAGCATCCTTATCTCCACAGTCAAGGGACAGAGGGAGGAACCTGAATGAACAGGTCTTGCTAAGTTTCCCCCACTTCACTCTACTCACCACATACCCTTTGTCCCATCATACCTTTCTATGACTTTCTACTCACCATCAAATCTAGCACAACCATTTCAACCATTTCTTTGGAATCTTCATTTCCTTATGAAGGTTCCAGGGTCACATAAGACTTGTGCGAAATCCATCTGTATGCTTTTCTCCTGTCAACCTGTTTTTGTCAGTCTCATTTTCAGACTCAGCCAGGGACCCAAAGAGGATTGAGGAAAACCTTTTCCTTCTGCACAGTATTCATCCTGTAATTGAGCTTAGACTGTCATTTGGTTTTTACATTATTATGACTCTGTAAATCCTATTTATAACTGAGTCACGTTATATATACTATGACTATTTTCCCATGCAACATCTTGTTTTTCTTAAAGTTACCAGTGTTCTTATGTTGGCTTTGTTGTATACTCACTACCAACCCATTTCCTAATTATCCTCAAGCTATGTACATGTTGCAAGGTGTTAGGACATACACCTCTGGATAAATCCCTCCACAGTCTTCTGAGCTACTCCAATTTGCATTGCTTGCCATCTATACCCACATTAGTTACCTACTGATGCAAATTTAGTGGCTTAAAACAATACTCACTTATTATCACACTGTTTCTCTGGGGCAGGGGCCCAGGTATGGCATAATTGTTTCTCTATTCAGGGTCTTACGGAGCTGAAATCAAGATGATGGCCAGGGATGCATTCTCATCTGAGGCACAGAGTCCTCTTCCAAGCTCATGTGGCTCTTGGCAGGATTCAGTTCCTTGTGGTTATAGAACTGAGGCCCTCAGCTTCTACAGACCACCCACCATTCCCTGACATGCGATTCCCTCCACAAAATGGCTGCTTCTCCAAAGTCAACAGGAGAGAATACATGCTGCTTCAGATCTGACTTCTTCACTCTTTAATTTCTGGACCCTCTTTTTTTTTTCTTGTCTTTTTAGGGCTGCACCCATGGCATATGGAAGTTCCCAGGCTAGGGGTCGAATCAGTGCTGCAGATGCTGGCCTACGCCACAGCCACAGCAATGAGGGATCCGAGCCGCATCAACGCTGGATCTTTAACCCACGGAGCCCAGCCAGCGATTGAACCTGCGTCCTCACGGACACTAGTCAGGTTTTTAACCCACTGAGTCTTGATGGGAATTCCTCTGGACCCTCTTTTAAAGGGCTCACCTGATCAGGCCAGACCCACAAGAATAATCTCCCTTTCGATTAACTTAAAATCAACTGGTTAGGGGCTTTAATCTCATCAGAAAAACCTCTTCATCTTCACCATGAAACATAACTTAAGCATAGGAGTGCTATCCCATCATGTTCACAGGCCCTTCTCACACTCCAGACTCTGGGACAGACAGGGGATTATGCAAAGCATGTATATCAGGGATTGCATATCTCGGGGCATGCCCTAGAATTCTGCCGGTGATTATACTGAATAACTTGAAACCATCCAGATACCTTCCTTCATTACTATCATGAGGGTTAGCTTAGCCTTTCCCTTGGACTGGAGTCCCCGTTTCTTGGGCCCTATGTCTTCTTTCTGGATTAACTCCGTAAACCTGTAGAAGCACATCTCAAACAGCTTCCTGAAAAGGGCTTCGTGGGAAGTTAAGTTTTGTTTTTTAGACACTGAATATGGAATTCTCAGTTTAAAGTGTTTTGGTTTTTTTTTTTTGCTTTTTTGTTTTTTTGCTATTTCTTGGGCCGCTCCCACAGCATATGGAGGTTCCCAGGCTAGAGGTCGAATCAGAGCTGCAGCCACCAGCCTATGCCAGAGCCACAGCAACGCGGGATCCGAGCCGCGTCTGCAACCTACACCACAGCTCACGGCAACGCCGGATCGTTAACCCACTGAGCAAGGGCAGGGACCGAACCCGCAACCTCATGGTTCCTAGTCGGATTCGTTAACCACTGCGCCACGACGGGAACTCCTAAAGGTGTTTTTCCTCAGAATTTTTCAGCGTGTGTTGCTCCACCGCTTTCTAGCTTTCACTGTTGCTGCTGGTAACTAAGGTCTTCCAATACTTAATACTGTATATAAAACTTGGTTTTTTTTCCCTCTGTGAGAGTTTGTAGAATCTGTTCTCCACCCCCAGATTTCTGAAATTCATTGCTAACGTGCCTTGCAGTTGGTCTCCTTCATCCATTGTACTGGACACTTACTAATCACTTTCAACTGGGGCATTCATGTTCTTCAATTCTGGGAAATACTTTTTGAATTATTTTATTAACCATTTCCTTTCCCATCTCTGTCCTCTATTCATAGAACTTCACTTATTCCAGAACATTCTAGACGAATCTCTATTTTTTAAAAAATCTTGTCTTATTGTCTTCTCTATTTTCTATTTTTTTTAATATTTTCTTTTAATTTTCCCACTGTACAGCAAGGGAGTCAGGTTATCCTTACATGTATACATTACAATTACATTTTTTCCAAAAAAAATCTATTTTCTATTTGACATTCAGAGCAGGTCCCTTGATTTTGTATGTGTTATGTTTTAATGGTCAAAGTTTTTGTGTTTACTGCATTTTTAATAGTATCTACTTCTTTATAGATTCATATATTCTCTGAAGATATTATTAATAAAAGTTATCATAGATTTTTTTTTCTCCCCATTGGTATTGGTATTTCAAGTTAGTTGTTTTTTTTTTTTTTTTTTTTTTTTACAAAATATCTATCTGGCAGTCCTTGACTGTCTGATCAGATTTAAGAGGGGGGCACTAAAAAGATGACTGGGAGCTCTTGGAGGCAATGCTTGTCAGTGGTACCTTTCTCTCTAGGATAATATATCCAGGACCTCTGATTTGAGTTTCTTCTGCTCAATTCTCTCGGAAGTTAGGTTTCCAGAAAAGATACTTCTGACCTCTTGAATAGAAGGTACATGTCTGGCTGCCAGAATTCTCCAGCCATGGGAGAGGAGAAGGCTGGAGATCTCAAGTCTCATATATAAGGTTTATCTTAATCCCCATGTTTTCTACTTGGTCCCTGCGTTTTAGCTGTGCCTGGTATTGTCTCATTCAAAGATCATCTGTTTATCCTCTTTACAGAATAAACCTCAAGTCTCTGGCCAGAATAGGGGAGGGATGTTTGCTCAGCTGCCTCAATTTGGAATGGAGATAGAAGGGACTAAAGTCTTAAACAGACTTTCAACCACTTCTTCCACCTGCCAAATTCTGCTCCTTTGGAGGATTCTGCAATGTACATTAGGTTATGTCTTCTCTTTCCCATCTTCCACCTTAGGATTCAGCTTTCTCATATCTGTTAAGTCATTTAACTCCCATCTACCTTCATACCAACCTCTGAAGTTTTGTCACTGTTGGCTTCTACCTCATTTTTGTCCTTGTCTATTTATATATTCTTTAAATATTCCTTTACTCTCCGTCAGATTCTGGGAAGAGGAAGAGTTAAAGCACTTCCATGTTCAATCTGCCATTCTCCACTCTTTACATGCACAATCAAAGTTTTGGGGGGTTATCTCACCAAATGATTTGAGAGCCTGTCTGGAGGATTATACTTATGAGAAAGCCAAGAGACTTCTGAAAAAAAATAATGATGAGCCATTGCAAGATACTGGAATGTAAGTACATATTTCCTAAAATGGAGTCCTTTTAGCGCTTAGAGAGAGAGAAATTAATGGAGCAAAACAGAGCAAAATCAAACACACAAAAATATTTGGTATATGATAATGTTCTATTCCAAAATGGTGACAAAAGGATTGACCAGCAAATGAACAAGTGATAACAAATGACTAACAAGTTTCATATACTTATGTACAAAGCCCTCATCAGAATAAATTCTGGGACTCCTTGCCCCTTCCCAGGATCAGACAAGGGTCCCAGGGGCTGACAGGGTATCTTTCAGTATGTGGTTGTAGCTCCACCATTTCTCTTTGTTCTGGTTCTTGTGGGCCATCAAAAGGCAGCTGGCTTTTCTGATACCACCTGCCTGCTACACACACACACACACACACACACACACACACACACACACACACTCACACACTAAGGGATCATGCCAATCTTTACTATTACTCCCAAGATCACTGAGCTCAGTATTTGGTCCACACTGCCAGCCCCATCAGAGGTCCTGCTGCTTCCACAAGGCCCAGCTGGGAGTGGTACACCATCTCTACTGCTCTCAGAACTCCTGGCTCTTATCCATGGGGCTTAGCCATTTTACTCCTTAGGGGCTAGACTGATCCCTCACTTCTTTAAGACCTGGAGCCCTGATCTTGTTCTCCCTGACTTCTGAAAATAAGAGCTTCTTATCTGTCCCTCAAAGCACAAAATCTATACATGCCTCCAGAAAGGAAACCTGGGGGTTCTGCAGTTCTCTCATCTTGATTAACAAATTATCTCCAAATTTCACACCTTAAGCAATAACAACTCTTATTTTGCCTTAAATTCTGCAGCTTGGGGCTGCTCAAAGGCTGAGGACTGGCATATGGAATTATTTGGAGGCTAGCACATTAACATTTCTGGTGGCTGATCATGGCTGCCAAAAGGGGGGTTCTACTAGTGCTGCCAATTAGAAATGAACACATGGTCTCTTCATGTGGCTGAGGCTTCCTCACAGCATGGTGGCTGGATCTCAAGGGTAAGTGTCCCAAAGAGAGAGAGCCAGGTACAGCCATAATACTACTTATGGTCTGGTCTCAGAAGTCATAAAGTCACTTTCACTACATTCTATTTGTTGAGCCAGTCCCAAAGTTCTATTAAGGCTCAAAGAAGGAGAAATTGATTATACCTCTTGACAGAAGTGTGACATGGTTCTAGAGGACCATGAAAGACTGGATATGTCGCTGTGGCAACTTTAAGAAAATATAATTTTCCATACCTGCTTTTTTACATTAAAAATAAGAGGAAGGAAAAAATGTTTCTTTTATTTGTGTGTGAAAAGACCACAGGCAAGAAAAGATACAGTTAATTTCTCAGTTAGGTTACCCTGCCCATCTGGTTTTATGGTTGACATACAAGTGCTAACAAATCCTTTGCTGCATCAATTAATTCTGCTTTGCTTCAAGGTCACTGAAGAGGTCCTTAACTAGAGCCAGTCACCTTGAAAATAAATGATACTGCTAACAAGGGCAACCAGACCAAAAAAAAAAAAAAAAAAAAAAAAAGAATGGTTCAGTGTAATTCCATTTCCACTAGCACATGATCCATCAGAACATCTTCTTTGCCTAAATAAGGACAACCTATAAACACTTATAATGAAAGGAGTAGGAAATTATTTTCTGTTTTCTTTCCAAGTAAATTACTTCTACATTACTGCTCTCTTGAACTCATTTATAGAATAATAGACCACAGTTCTTGTTTGAACTAAGAACAAGCCATGCTATTGCTTAAATGCAACATTACTCTCTCGGCAGCCACATTTAGCTAAATTTTTGTGGAGGCTCTATCATTCAATTTTCTATCATGACAACACTTTTTGCAAATATACCCATGACAAGTTAGCAATTGCCTTTTTTTTCAGTGATTTTTTTTTCTTTTAGGAATTGGGCAGTCTGTTTAGAGATTTCTAACATATAGAATAACTTGCATTTTCTTTATTATTTTGGTATAAACACTTAATAATCTATGATAGATTCCAGGTTAGTCTCAGTAAATAACATGCCAAAAAGTTGTCTGAGAGTAGATTCTAAAATTCATAGATGAAATTCATAGATAAAATTCATTATTTTTGTGTATGGTGTGAGCGTGTGTTCCAGCTTCATTGATTTACATGAGGTTGTCCAGTTGTCCCAGCACCACTTGCTGAAGAGACTTTTTCCCATTTTGTATCCTTGCCTCCTTTGTCAAAGATTAATTGACCGTAGAGGTCTGAGTTTATTTCTGGGTTCTCTATTCTGTTCCATTGGTCTGTGTGACTGTTTTGATACCAGTACCACACTGCCTTGATTACTGTAGCTTTATAATCTAATATGTGGCACAAATGAACCCTTCCACAGAAAAGAAACTCGTGGACTTGGAGAAGAGACTTGTGGTTGCCAAGGGGGAGGGGGAGGGAGTGGGATGAACTGGGAGTTTGTGGTTAATAGACACAAACTATTTCATATGGAGCAGATAGCAATGAGACTCTGCTGTACAGCACAGGGAACTATATCTAGTTACTTGTGATGGAATATGATGGAGCATACTGTGAGAAAGAATATATATGAATGATTGGATCACTTTTCTGTACAGTAGAAATTGACAGAACACTGTAAATCAACTACAACAGAAAAAATAAAAATCATACTTTAAAAAGACCAATAGATTGGAAGTTGTCGGCGTCCCTTTTTCTCAGCCCCTTGCAGCTGGAGTTATCATTGTAGTTGCAATGCCATGGGGTTCCTGTGACAATGCAGCCATGGAGAACCAAGTCCTATCACCAGGAGGATACAGTGCTACCCAATTGCTGACCATCCTAATCCCCATAACTCCCATTATGGCAATCATCTTTATCCTCTGGGTTCTCCACTTAGATAGCCTGGAACTATCCTGCCATCCCTACCCATTTCCAACTCTTGCCAACTTAGTCCCTTGAGCGATGGATGGGTGCCATTTCCCATAAACCTACAACTACTGCTTGAGGTCCTTCTCTGAGAGACTCATTTATGATCATAAAATTTGTCCTTTCAGTGACTACCACGCTGACCCGGCAGTCAGAGCACATTACCCTGGACACATCCATCATCCAGAACCAAACTCTCATCTTTCCTAGACTTGGTGCCTTCAGCCTCACTCTAGTCCTCGCCTCAGAGCATCCACATCCATAAATAAAATACACAGCTCCCCAGCATGCTTTATGGCATTTTCCACATCCTTATATCAGGAAATATATTGATATCTCATATAGCTATACTTACAACTTGCTATCCCAACTCATTCCTTCCCTGAAAACAAGACAATTCAAAAATGAAACTTCAAAAACTTTAACTTACATATAAGTAATTTATGATGCCTCTGAATTAGACATTTTCAACTTCTGCCTTTTAAAAGATGGGATCTGTCAGGTCCCATAATCTGGTTGTAGATGTTTAACTCCGTGAATTGACTTTATATAAAATATTTAAGCATGAGAGATGTGTTACAGAAGATAAGTTCATTATGGACCTTTTTTTAGCTCATCAAGAGGTACATTAGGAAACTGGGACTTGTTTTTAGTTGCGCATGCAGTATGAATGGGTATAAGGCTAAATTTTTTATTTCTAAGCATTTGGGTCATACATAATCAATTTGATAATGTATGTTTTCTTGGTTTTATTTCTTAACTTTATTTATGTACCATAGGAGGCAGAAGAAAGAAAATATTAACTATCCATTCTTATAAAGCAAACTTGAAAAAAAGATCTATCAAGGTAGCATGGTATGGTGGAAATATTATTGGAAATGGAGTCAAAGTAACGAGGCTCAAATTCAGCTCTGCAATTTCCACATTACTTAGCTTCTCAAAGCTAAGTAAAGGTTCACATCTTTATGCCACGCTAGAAGCTACGCCAGTAGAGAAGCTGACAATGAAATAGGAGTCACTGAAGAAAATTAACTGGTTTCTTAAAAAGGTGTTTTGAACCTTAGAAAGGAATGAAAGTGGGAACACCTCAAGTCTACCATGTGCCTTTTTCAAATGTCTAAATTATATCATTTTATTAACTTGTTTCAGAGGTATGGTAGATTAAACTGGGTGGTTTTGATATTTGAGGTACTTTCAAGGTGAGCAAAAGGTAGAGGGGTTGTACCCCATATATTAAATAAAAGGGTTATAGATGATTAATTCAACTCCCCCCTCATTTCTTGGTATACTCCATCGAGAGGTTGGTTGGGAGATGACAAGCTGCCTTGAATGTGAAATGCCAGTTCAATTAACTCCACTGAAATGTCCCACCTAATTCAGAGAGCTTCAAATGAGGGTCACAGAGGAGCACCAGAATACTCAACTGGTTACATTGAAGGGCTCACTAAGTGAAGATTGCGGGGAAATACTTACCCTGCAGGCAGAAATCAACAGCAAAAACAAGAAACCTCATGGCCAAGAGTCAGGTTCTTGCTGTGACTGAGTTTTAAATTCTCGTAAGCCCCTGGCTTTTGACTTCATTTAAGTCTACTTAAATGAATGACCTTTTATCAAAGGTCACCAATGAACTCCTGGCTACCAAGCTCAACTATTTTGTTTCAATCATTTCCCTCTTTCAGTTCTTCCAGGTTTGCCCCTACTGGACATATCTTCCTCCCCAAGTGTTCCCTTTATTTCAGGACAGGTTTTTTGGGGGGATTTTGTTTGTTTTTTATGGCATTCCTACTTATTTCTGCTTCTTATCTGCTTTATTCCTTTTTTTCTTCCTCAGGTTTCCAAATGAAGGCATACCTTGCAGCTTAGTTTATAGCCCTCTTTTTTTTTAATTTATTATTAGCCCTCTTTTAATATGAACTCTCTTTTGGTTAGTCTGTTCACTCTTTGGTTCCTCTTTTTCTGTTTTGTTTGTTTGGTTTTTGTCTTTTTAGGGCCGTACGCATGGCATATGGAAATTCCCAGGCCAGGGATCGAATCAGAGCTGTAGCCGCTGGCCTATACCACAGCCACAGCAATGCCAAACCTGAGCAGCATCTGCGACCTACACCATAGCTCACGGCAAAGCCAGATCCTTAACCCACTGAATGAGACAAGGGATCGAACCTGCATCCTCATGGACACTAGTCAGATTTGTTTCTGCTGAGCCACAATGGGAACTCCATCTCTTTTTCCTGTTTCAAAGCCTGATCAATTGCTTAAGCATGGTTCAACATTTCTGAGTTGCTCATATACATCACTAACATGTACACGTGGCTAATAGATGACTCACTGACCCCTGCAACTTTGTATCATACTTCCCTTCTTATATTCCCTGCCCTGTTACCCCTAAATTCCCCAATACACCTCCTCTCTGTGGCTTTTCTATCAAGATGCCCAGGCTCACAAACTTGAGGTCACCTAGGACACCCCCTTATCCTTCACCCTTATATGTTAAGATGCTAATTACTACAGATTTTGCCTCCCAAATTCATCCAGGTCTAAGCCACTCCTCTCCTTCTACAGTGACGCTGTTTCACACCATACTCCCCCATTAACATATCACAATACAAGTCAAGTGTTTGAGTTGTTTAGAGATGATTAATTCCTAAATGGATTACTCACATATCTGTTCCAAGTAACACAACGCAAGAAACATGGAATGATTACTAATCCATGGAAAATAACCCTAAAAGGCTACCGCAAGACTAAAGTGAATGTTGTTTTTTTAAATAAAAGCTAACTGTTGTAGAAAGAATTACTATTTAAAAAGGGCAGGACTCTTTTTTTTTTTTTTTTTGTCTTTTGTCTTTTGTCTTTTGTTGTTGTTGTTGTTGCTATTTCTTGGGCCGCTCCCGAGGTATATGGAGGCTCCCAGGCCAGGGGTCAAATCGGAGCTGTAGCCACCAGCCTACGCCAGAGCCACAGCAACGTGGGATCCGAGCCGTGTCTGCAACCTACACCACAGCTCATGGCAACGCCGGATCGTTAACCCACTGAGCAAGGGCAGGGACCGAACCCGCAACCTCATGGTTCCTAGTTGGATTCGTTAACCACTCTACCACGACGGGAACTCCAGGACTCTTTTTAAAATAGACAAAGCAAAGGTAAAAAGCCATAGTTTCTTCCCTCCTGTAACTAGTCAGTGTATAATACAGAGATGATGGCAACGTAAGAAATCATATCACTTTTTCCGAGTGCTTTTTATAGACCACCGAATCAAGATCATCTCAGGTACCTGTGAAAATGCTGTTTCCTAAGCCCCAGACTTGATCCTTCTTTTTTAGTATATGTAGAACATGCTTTTTAAACAAGTTCTCACTATGATTCTTATGCCCATTAGAGTTTGGGGGCTACTAAAATATAGTAAGAAAAATGTCTACAAATAATAAATAATATTATAAATTACATTTACTTTCTTATTGGTCTCTTTTTCAAATCTTATACTTACATAACAAAAGTAATGTGTGATTTTAAAACAAAATTTGTAGACTACTTCTGAAAGTTTGTCTACGTATATCAGGCAATAACTCACAATATTCTTACAAAATATTAAAAGGATTCTGTAAAAGAAGAAGAGATTTGAGGCAGAACTTTTCCATATATTCTCAAAACTACAATTAAACTCAAGAATGACTTAAATAATCTAATGGGATTTTTTTTTATTCAATAAGTTTTTTTCAAAATTCCAGATGTGTAGGAAAAAGATAATAAAATTATAATACCATTGTTCTTTTTTAAAAACTCAAGTTCTCTTGCTAATAGTTAAGAATACTGATTTATTTAAAACATAACATGTTTCTGCTTCATAACAACATCTGTATTATTTTACATTTTTATTGGCAACTTTCACTGTACCCTGGTGATTTCTAAAAATCCTCATACTTCCCTGCTGGTCAAAGTTTCCAAAAAATAATAAACAAATGATTATTAACTCTGATCTCTTTATTCCATGACCATGTACTCCACAAGAAACACTTGAAAAAGCTGAGCTATTAACTTTGGGGAAAATCGGGTCCATGTACCAGAACTCAACTGTAGAGATATTTTGTGAGGTAGACAGATCATCGAGAATAGATAGTAAAACACCCACCTCAAGCACATTACTCCCAAGAGAGTGTGTCAGCACCTGGACTTCCATTAGCAGTAAATACACTCCTCACTTTTCTATCTCACAAAAGAAATGTCCATTGCTCACAGAGAAGCTGCTGTCATGGCAAGTACTGCCTATCTTTAAAGTTGCTAGCCAAGTTGTCCTCAACTGGGAATGATATGGACCTCTAGTAGACACTTGGCAATATCCAGAGATTTTGTTTTTGGTTGTCAAATCCGAGGAGCACTACTGGCAGTTAGTGGGTAGAAGCCAGGGATACTGCTAAACATCTACATAGTATAGGACATCCCCCTAGGACAAAGAATTATGAAGCCCAAAATGTCAACAGCAACAAAACTAAGAAACCCTAGGTTCATCCCATAGTTCCATAAATTAATGCCCACTACCATGAAGTCTTAGGCTCTGTCTGTTTCTTTCTTTCCGATCTTCCGTTGTAATAACCATCCTTGAAGCAAGCACGTGGGCTTCAGAGTTCTTTATACCATCATATTTTGGTTACTAAACTCTTTGACACCTTCCTAGACCCATGCCCTCACCCCTAGCCCATCTCTGTCCAAACAGTTTAGATCCTTCCCTACCGCCTTAAACTCCTATTAGTACTATTTGCATTGGAACTAAAGGTGTGTCCTTCTTGCTCACAAGAATCATCTTCTTTAGTGTGAAAATTCTCACTTAAGTCTCCTCAGGATCCTACATAGTGCCTTGAACATAAGAGGTGCATAATAAATATTAGTCAAACTAATGAAATAACTGTAGACTTGTACCAAATGTGGATGATGATGATTCATGAAATATAAACCATAACTTTTCCTCTTAACTACTTCTATTTTAGAGTGAAGATACACACAGGAAAAGATAGTTAGCGATGTAAAACAGGACCTAATGAGTACCAGAGGTAGAACTCAGATAGTAATTACCACAAAAGATCTCTGATGAGTGTGAATTCCCTTAAAATGCAGGAAAGCAGAGAGTGCCTCATCAAAGTGAAAATACACACTTGAAAGAATGAGCATATTTTTTATAAGCTAGGCAAATTGAGGAGGTGATTCTAGGCTGGTAGGAGGTAGATGTGAAACCCAGAGCTTGAACAAAGCTGGTCTTTGCAAAAGCATTTTGCTAAATACAACTACAGCCTTTGAAAGCACATTGGTGGGCTCCTCTTTCATACTCCTCATAAAGTATCCTGAGGAGGTGTGGGGGGTGGTTATAGAAAAGCAGTGGTAGAAGCCTAGGCATTATCATCTCTGAAATAGAACTTGGGTATGAATCTATTTCTTAGAGATGGACGTCACTAGTGTAGTAGATACTACAGTGTGATGCCTAGACTCCCAACTGCCAGGAGGATTAGACAGTGACTACTCACAGCTGACTTCCTCTCTAGGCATTACCCATCACTGAAGAGAGCCACCTGACCCTAGCTAATACCCCCTTCTCTGAGTGCAGCAAGCACCCAACGACTGCCAAATGGAGAGAGATATTATCAAGGCCTGGCCCCCTTGTCTCAAGGCAGGGCAACTTTGACAATTCATCAAAAGCTCTAAAGCTTTCTAACCCATGACCTTTTCAACTCCTCCCTCTCTCCATCCTACTTCTGTCCTTCCTCCAAAGGTGTTATGAGCATTCCCCAATAAATTACTTGCATGCACATCTTCATTTCAGAGTTTGTTTCTTGGAGAACCCAACTAAGACTACAGGAGAGGAAAAGAAACAACAGTGGTTGAAATGAGAAAAGACGGGGTCCAGGAGATTTTAAAACTATTCTTCTTGGGCAGTCAGTAGTTAGGCCACTGTAAGAAGGTAAGAAATAACTGGTCAACCACTTTGCTCTCCCTGCAGTATTTCATCCCACTATCCAGCTGGTACCCCACAACCCTGGGAATTTTTTCTACCCACCTTCAAACAAGACCTGCTTTCAAAGCCTAATCCACACAGGAGCTAAAACAACTGATAATATTTTAAAGTCTTACCTAACAGAAATCAGTGCTGCTATTCAACCTGAATGCAAGCTAAATCAAGGAATCAGCTTGCCATAGGAGAATGGCGAGAGAACATCAGGGGCCTTCACAGTATCTCTGAAATCATAGCAGGTCGACCTGTATGGTGGCAGAGACAATGCTATGAACTCACCAAACTCCATATTCTTTCCCACCTCGGTGCCATGTTTGAGATTTCCCAGTCTCCTCTGTGATACTGCCAGGCCATATGACTGAATCCTGGCCCACATAATGTGGATGCAAGAGGTATCTGCCACTGCTAGACTAGGTCCTTAACCTTCATCCCTCACCCCCCAAGCCGCAATGGTTCTCCATGCATTCTTTCTTCCTTTTTCTACCATTTGCTTGTAAATGATTCAGTCAAATTCTAAGGCCTCAGGGGAGCATAAGAGCCATAAAATATATGGAACCTGGGCCCCTGAATGGCTGAATGTAGTAGAGCCTTCCACCACATCCTATCAACCATGCTTAGGTTATGCCACAGGTATTTGCAAGTCACTTGTCACTGCGGATAGCGTTGTTTAACTTAACACATTGATTCAGCTCTATCTGAATGCAACTATAAGAGCTAGGTTTGTGAGAAAGATCGATATTTGAGGAAACTTGTATCACAGAAATCCTACACATAATAATATCCTAGAAAATTTGGGAAAAAGAAGATTTCTATGCTGTTATAGGCATAACTAGTGGAGATAATTTAATCAAAGGCATAACCACTTACACACCAACCAACAACTGGCATCCTGTATTTAGCTATAGATGATATAAATGGATCATGTAATTGCATTCACCCATACGTATTATACACATCGTTGATTGTGTGTTAATGTGTTTAAATTTTGTTTCAAAAACAAAATACCCTGCCATCATGCGCTGGGTAAACAGACTCTTAGAAAAAAATGATGAACAATGTCTGGGAAGAGAGAAGGAAAACTTGAGGAAAATGAACTAGGATTTTCACTTTAACGTGAAAACTTGGATAAGATATGAGGCTGGTTGAGTAAATACAGAAATTATGCAAACCAGAAATTTAAGAAATGTGTAATTTAGAAGCCAAGACAAACAAAACATGATGAATATTAACTCACTGTTACCCTGCTTTCTAGATTTCTGTATTCCATACTTGGGAGAGAAAATAACCAAGTGAAACAGGATGACTTGCTTTTCTCTTTTAAGTGAATTTTCTATGTTGAGGGATTTGGCTAGACTTCAGTTCTCTGGAGGGACGCTATTTTTTAAAAAAAAAAAAACTTCGTTATCTTCGAAACCATCTTTACAAAGGACTCAAAATTGAAGTAGTAAGAAACTCTGGTTTCAAACCTAAAAACGCATCTGATTTCATTTTATTTTAAATTTTATCCTCAAGGAGCACATGATGTATTTTAAGTCACCAAACATCTTCCAAAAATCTTTCAGTTCATAAGAGCATTCACAAGACTGCAACATTTTCGTCCACTTACTAATGTCTGAATGCTTCTAACACTCATTGCTGGTTCAATCCACTGTGTGTGTGTGTGTGTGTGTGTGTGTGCGCGCGCGCGCGCTTCAGGTCATTTTGTTGCATCAGAGGCAGTTGTATGTTTCTTTACATTTGGAATCCCACACTGCTTCAGAGAAAAAAATGTATTAGATAAGCTAAGATACACAGTGAATGGATATTCAAGCAGCTACACACAGTCAACCTGAAGAAACTTGAGTAAACTCAAATTTGTGCTTCTGGTAGAATTCTGCCTCCTATCAACACAGCAGTTTAATAAATTATATTTCTCTTGATTTCTATTGAAAATGCAAAAAAAAAGGGTCTATGTCACTTATAATGGTATTTGTAGCACTGAGTGTATTTCTGACTGGAGAAGATTTCTAGTTTAACGAGGTATCAATGAAAACCAAATCCAGATGCCTACTAATTTTACATATCTGTTGATTAGGAAAAAAAATATCCATAGAGTGACTTCTGGCTTCATAGATTTTAAATTTTATTTTTCCTCAACTACCTACAGATACCACAGGGCACACTCAGACCCCAATACAATCTGTGGTCCAGTGCTTAAAGTCACAACACAGAGTGAGTCAGCTGAGTGGACAGAAGGAGTCTTCCTGGAAGCCGTTCTTACACTAGTCCAACTAGTGTGGTAACATACACAGAAGAGACTGATAAAAAATAAATATATTCCGTCAGTCATTATGGGGGTGTCAAAGTGCATGTCCCAGGTGGGATTTGTGTGTGTGTGCTTTTTAGGGCCGTGCCTGCAGCATATCAAAGTCCACAGGCTAGAGGTTGAATCAGAGCTGTAGCTGCAGCCTACGCCACAGCCACAGCAATGCAGGATCTGAGCCACGTCTGTGACCTACACCCCAGCTCACAGCAACACAGGGTTCCCAACCCAGTGAGTGAGTCCAGGGATCAAACCCGCATCCTCACGGATACCAGTTAGATTGGTTTCCGCTGCACCACAAAGGGAACTCCCCCAATTGGGAATTTTAAATCCGTATTTTTCTTCCATAAGTAAATATACCAAAAGTTAGCTATTTGTATCCCCAAACTAACTTTCCCTTTGCTAGATCCGCCCCCCGACCCCACCAAAGCTCCGAGCCTAACACCTCTCATCATGAGGAGATTATAATGGATGGGGATTTTGAAATGGGAAGAGACAACAGTTTGAGCCCATTGTGGTGGAATTATATCACTTTTGCAAATTTTACAGAAGTGTATGAACATTTTAAAATAGAGGCTCCTCCCAGCTTTCTAGAAGGGACCCATCCAGAGGCAGGTCCTCAGGCTTAAACATTCTGAGCTTCAGAATGTTTCTACTTTAACATGTAAGAATTACTCTTTTTCTTTGTAAAAAATATTATATATGGAAACTTTCAAACATAAGAATATATAGTAACTCCCTATTACCCATCACTCAGTTGCAGGAACTATCAGCTCAGGGCCTTATTTTCTTCTATACCCTTACCCACTTTTCCCTCTCCTCCTCACCCTGGATTATCATCATTTCACCTATGTTTATCTCCGTAGATACATCTATATTGAAGATTATATTTCTTGTGTGAGATTTTATGCCAATTTTTATCAGCGGCTAAATTAAAAATGAGTATTTGTTTTGACCTCTGCAAGGAGAAATACATCTATTCCTGCTATTTTCATAAGAGGGACTGAGTCTGTTCAATGCTATTCATTTTTAACATTTGCAATGAAGACAAGATTTCATTTGACCTTAAACTTACACAATGTTATATGTCAGTTGTATCTCAATAAAGCTGAGAAAAAAAAGATTTCATTTGAACTGACAATGACCTTTCCTTAACAATAGAGCTGTGAATGAGTTTCTGATGCAAGAACTCCCACATGTTCCATTTTTCTTATCGCTAATAATAGTCATTAATCAACCATCATATATAAATACATACGAATACACACAGAAAGACACATGTAATTTTTCTTTCTATATCACATTCTTCTAGCCTAAACCAAACCAGATTTTTTTTGGTCACAGGGAAAAGAACAGCTATAAGTAAGGTGTTAAAGGAAGAAATAAGAAAAATACATGAAAAGTCATCTAAGATGTTAATGGTTAAGGAAATCAATGTCACACTCCATTCCAACATTCAATGTGCAGATTTGTGTATCACATTTTATACCATTGTTGTATATAATTTCACACTGATTATAATACAGCATACCTAAAATAAAAATACTTTAACATCTCATTACTGGCATTTTAGTCAAAGTCAAAAGAAGGAATTTAAGTTGGTGCCTCTAGTTCAAGAAAAAATTTATAACATTTTACTATTTTCATTAGTGAAAATAAAGCCTATTGGGATATACCAAACCCTGGGGAATTTTCCTTTAGAGCCAAAAATGTTCTAGCATGAGAAAAACAATATATTAGTACATTAAGGAGTGTTGGTACATGCCTTGGCTCAAAACTGGTCTAATATTAAAGAGTTATGAAAATTTTCTCTATAATTTGAGAGTTCACCTTGGGCTGGAAAACCAAGGATTCTGGAGTAAACAAGATGAGCACAGTCCCTACCCTCACAGACTTTATAATTTACTGAAAAAGACAACTACCCCAGGAGTCACAATCAAATATGACACTTTTATGATAGAAATTATAAGGTCTACAGGAGGGCAGAATAAAGGAGTTGAAACCAGGGATGGCCTGGAATGTTGCAACATCCCTCTTGGTGTGATTTTATTTTATTAAAGTTCAGACCCATGCAAAGTGGAGGAGAGACTGAAGATAGTATGGGAACAGAGAGAATAGGTAGAAGACCAATGACACTGCTATGGACAAGATAAGATGGCGTCCTAAATCAGGGCAATGGCAAGGAAAATGGGTGGAAGTAGATTCAAGAGCTACTTCAGAATTAGTATCCATGGAGTTTAATGATAAATTAGTGTGAGTGATAAGAAAACGGAGAATCTGGTATGTGTCTGAGAATAGAAGGTGATGGTTTTTCCTTTGCGAAGTTGGACAAGGAGTTGAGCTATTTGGCTTCAAGTCTTCTATTTCAGTTGATTCCCCAGAGACAGACAAACATCTCAAATTAGAGCTTGGCCTTGTGATTCATGAAATTTTTAAGAATGTGTATGCATGGTGTAATTACTGCTATAATTTAACGGGGCTGTTTTGTGCCCTAAAGCTGAGAAGCAAGCATACCTTTGTGTGTTCAGAATGTTAATTGAATTACCTCCGACTTTAGTTTATGTTCCTTAAGTACAAACTCTTAAGTCAGGCAAAAGGGATCACAGTTATGTAGTACCATACTTAACTGCCCTTTTTAGAAGCAAGGATTTTTATACCAAAAATAAACAGAGGCATACAGACATAAACCCATAAATTACGTGGGCTAGTACTTTAAAGGAGCATGTATTTGCACAAAGACCAAGAGAGCTTTCCTAAAAGGGACTAGGTCCTGGGAATTCTCTCTTAAAGTGATTTATTTCTGTCAACATTCTTTTTCAATTTAAACATATGCATTCACATATATTTAAATTTCTCTAGACATTTGACTTTGAAGCTTTACTTCTGATGTTATGAATAAATACCTTTAACGAAGAAGCAATAAAATAAGTAAGTTAAGGCAGCTTTTCTCTTTGAATCTACCTTTCTTGTACAAATCTTCCTCTAAACACCTAAAGATGATTTGATAATATTTCTTTAGAGGTATTTCCAATGTTGTGTGTGTTTACACATATATAAGGTATACATAATACATTTTCTACACACACATATTACAAACTATTGAAATGTTTCTTATTGCTTTGAATATTTTTCTTACAGAAGAGTTCTCAGCTTTCTGACAATGCAGATTTCAAACTTTATAAGTGTACCTATATAATCACTTTCAACAAGCATTTATTAAATACCTAGTCTGTATAGGTGGATAGGCTGGTGTATGTCAATGTTTATTATTACCATGATAAGTCAATTTTCAAAAAAATCAGACAACTAATAAGTAATGTTAAAAAAAAAAAAACTTCACAGTCACAGATAAAAATAGCCTTAAGCAACCATTTTCTACCTTTCTAGTTTATTAAGGGGACAACCGAGAACAAAACGAGCTTTTAGAAAGCATGATCCCTGGTGTATTGTAACAGGAATTGTCCACTCTTCAGCCGTGATAATCCATTCCCCATAGAAGGCCGATGATCATCCTCAGCAAAAGAATATTACACATGGCCAATGGCACATGTCATGTTATTTCACATCTTAAGTCATTACTGCGTGTCCAGAAAGTCTTCCCGTTATGTATTATTTCCTGTAAAATCATCTTTAGTTCCCAGTAGGAGGTAATTTTGCATTAAATGATAAAACTGCACTTTGGGTTATGTATCCTCTTAGTGTATATCATATTAGTGTATTATCCCGAATAAAAAAATCTCATCTGTTAGTTTAGTGCAAAGCTGTACTTTCCCCTCACTTAGAACTTACAGAAAGACATGTTGAACAAGTTAGTTATGTCAATACATGTCTGTTAAGCCCATGAGCTGAATTCCAAAAGGACTCGAAAAAAATTTTTTAAATACTCTGCTTACACTGCTGCTACGTTAACATAGCTGACCCAATTAAAAACAGACATGGACAGTTCTGTATTTGTAACATTCTGAATGATTTAAATGACAAGGTACCTTAAAAGGGAGCCAAGATATGTCCTCTGATGTTCCAGAATTGATTCTCTCTGGCAGAGTGGGTGTGATTCTCCAGCTAATCAGAGACTGATCTCCTTTAAAATTTGGAAGGGGAGACCCTCAGCATAAGAAAGAGCATGAGCGTAAAAGCTGTCCAGAACCAAGTGAATTTCTGTGTTGTGCCTGAGACCTCAGGGTACCAAGCAATCTTGCTCATGTGAAGATGGGTACACCCCAAGAGAAATCATCCCAAGGAGTTGTTGACTTGACAATGTGACCTTGCGCCGGGCAGTCTACCACACACCCAACAGCTCCACTCAAGAAGACTTTGGCTTGGCTCTCCCTCTGCTACACAATCAAATATCGTGGACAGACCCTTTTACCTAGTTCCAAGGTTTGTTCCTCAGTTCCTGCTCCATCCCTGCCTTTATTCATCTCCAAACCTTTCAGCTCAACTTTCTGCCTCTCAAAGACAGTCCACACCCGAACCTTGGGCAGATCTGGATACTTGGATGTTTGGCACCTTGTCTTAATATGGTTTAAAACTCAGTGTCCAGCACCCATGGCTCTGGCTACCCCTCCATCCAAACTCTGGTGTCCAGGAGTTTTCTGTTTGGCCAGTGCATCCACTGGACTCAATTATGCCCAAGAAGAGCAAAGACACCAGTCTGAACCATACCCTGAAAGTACTGTGTCAGTCAATCAAGATACACTTAGTGATTCTTACGTAACAAACAGCTACAAAATCTCTAAAGTGAAGGTTTATTTTTCGCTTATTCTACATGTGCACCATGGCCCAGCTATGACTCTGCTCCAAAACACCTTCGCTCAGAGGCTCTTCCCTCATGTAAAGGAGCACAAAGGTACAATCCCACCCAAAGGTAGGAAAACCAAAGATAGTGCTAAATAATCTTAACCACAGGCACCAATTTTTAAGCCACTATTTTCTGATCTCCTTGCTCATGGACCTGGAATATTGACTACAGTGTTGGTTGGCTGTATCTGTTAACTCTTACTAATCTCTAGAGGAAGTTTTAATTTAAGGTTTAATTAAGATACAAAAGCAATTGGCTGAAAAAAGTCCCATACTATAACTACTATCAGTAGTACTAATACATTAATAATATCTAGGGTTTCATTTATCAAGCATTTGCTATATGCAAAGTACGCCTCTAAGTGCTTTACATATATTAATTTGTTTAGTCCTACAGTGACTCCATGATGCAAGTATTCTTTTTATTCCCATTTTAGAGGCAAGGAAACTTATCATAGCAATGTTTAGGAATGTACTCAGGGTCAACAGCTATCATGGTTTACTGGATGCTATTTTAATCTTTAAATTATTAACATCAAAGTATAAAATAATTTGGTTCTTCTACTAACTCCAGGGTTTTACGCTGGGTTATTATAAGCCTCTTGGCTCACAATGTCTAAGACAATGTCACTCTTTAGGCTTTAGTCCAGAGAGCATTTCTGGCATGTCACAGGCGACCATGGAGTGGGGGGCGGGGGGGAAGAGCAGGATTTCAGGTTCTGGCTCGAAAGTACAAAGTTCTAAGAGAGCATCATTCTCACCCCAACCACCAAAACAAGCCTGATAAGCTACAAAATCAAAGTTGTATAACTCCATCTGAGAGTGGGGGATGCCAAGAACCCTAAAAGAACAAGTTTCCAGAAAAGAATTAGCCTGTCCTATGTGAGAAGTGAGCCCCAACTGCTCTCACTCAGAGGACAATCATGAGTGGAGAAGAAATCCACATGGGAAGGATAAGGAGAAAGTAGCCAAGACTGCGGTGAGAGTTCAATGGTCACATGTGGTCTGGCATGACAGAGGAGAACACCAAGGGTTCAGCCAGAGCGAGTCTGTGCTAATCCATCAAATCATTCCCAGAGCTTGTTACCAAGGGATACTCAAGGATACTAAGCCAAAGGCTGGGACATGACAGAGGAGGGATTTCCTTGTGAGATGAATAGGGCTTTTCCCAAGGGCAAGGCAAGCCATCTCCAACCATCAAAAGCAGAAATGAGAACAGTGCATCCCCGGCCCTCTGTGCAGTGAGGTACCAAAGGCTGGTCAATTGAAAGCGATCCATCTATGACACTCCAACAAGTCAGCAATTAAAACAAAAACAATAAGGATAGGAAAGTTATCAAGAAAATGCAAATTAAATCCAAATTTAAGAGACTGATATCAAACACTGGTGAGGATATGGAGCAACTAGAATTCTCATATATTTCTGATCAAAGTTTAAAATGGTACAACCACATTGGAGAACTGTTTGGCAGTTTCTAACAGTTAAACGCACATCTGTTCTAAGAATCAGCATTCCAGTCCTGGGTAATTAAGATGAATAAAAATGCACGTTGGAGTTCCCATTGTGGCTCAGCAGAAACGAATCCGACTCGTATTCATGAGGATGCAGGTTTGACACCTGGCCTCATGCAGCAGGTTAAGGATCTGGTGTTGCCACAAGCTGTGGTGTAGATCACAGATGTGGCTCAGATCTGGTGTTGCTGTGGCCATGGTATAGGCCAGCAGGTAGAGCTCAGATTTGACCCCTAGCCTGCGAAACCTCCATATGCCCCAGGTGCGGCCCTAAACACACACACACACACACACACACACACACACACACACACACACACAAAACAGCTAAAAATGCATGTCCACAAGACAACTTATTTAACAATGATCAAAGCATTCTTACTTAGGAGCTCAAAACTGGAAACTACCTACGTGATCGTCAACATGTAAGTAGATAAAATGTTGTATGCTCTGAAAAGATGCTCAACATTGCTAATTATTAGAGAAATGCAAATCAAAACTATAAGGTGGTATCACCTCACACCTGTCAGAATGGCCATAATCAAAAGTCTAGAAACAATAAATGCTGGAGATGGTGTAATAGAAAAGGGAACCCTCCTACACTGTTGATGGGAATTGGCACAGCCGCCATGGAAAAAGTATGGAGGTTCCTTAAAACGCTAAACATAGAATTACCAGATCATTCAGCATCCCACTCCTGGGCATATATTTGGAGAAAACCATAATTCAAAAAGATACATGCACCCCAGTGTTCACTGCCACACTATTCAAAACAGCCAAGACATGGAAGCAACCTAAATGTCCATTGACAGAGGAAATGATAAAGATGTGGCACACATATATACAAACAATGGAATATTACTCAGACATGAAAAGAATGAATAATGCCTTTTGCAGCAATAAGGATGGACCTAGAGATTATCATACTAAGTGAAGGACTTCAGACAAAGACAAATATTATATGAGATCACTAATAAGTGGAATCTAATTTAAGAATGATATAAAAGAAGTTACAAAATGGAAACAGACTCAAAGATTTCAAAATCAAACTTATGATTACCAAAGGGGAGACATGGGGAGGGGATAAATTTCGGGGTTGGGGTTGACATTTACACACTACTATATATAAAACAGATAGGTAACAAGGACCTACCACAGCACAGGGAAATCTACCCAATACTATGTAATAACCTATATGGGAAAAGATTCTGAAAAGAAATGGATATATGTATAACTGATTCACTTTGCTGTATACAACTAATACAACTTTTTAAGTCAACTATACTCTAATAATTTTTCTTTATTTCCTATGTTTATACAATAGAATACTACTCAGGTAATAAATATGAATTACTGAGGCAATAAAAAAACACAGATGATTCTCAAAAACATTATGCTGAAGGAAGCCAAGCACAAGAGTACATATTTAAGTATCCATTTATATGAATTTCTAGAACAGGGAAAATAATATACGGTGATGAAAACCCAAACAGTATTTGAATTAACCAGAAAGGGGCATGAGGGAGCTTTCTGGGATAATAAAAAATGTTCTATATTTTGGGTTTGGATGGTTAATACCTGCAGTTGTCAAAACTTATTTGAAATGAGGGCTTGTGCAATTTACTATAGCTTAATTATGCCTCACTTTTAAAATGTACAACGTTAAATATCCTCCTTTCAGAATACTAGAATGAGTCAGCTCCAAACATAGTCCATGATACAAGAGTTAAAAGCCAGGTCCTACAGGCCACCCAAGGTCAGTATAAAGCAACTGCAGCACTTCTTTTATTCAGAGCATTTAACAGTTGGGTACAGACAGGACAGGACTTGCTATTTTAAAAAAGGCACAACCACACACCTAATGAGTGAGCCTATCCTTTCATGTGTCTCTATCCAATGTTATCTTATGCTGATTCACCTAAAACCTGCTGATGTGTCACTGCCATAATCTCTCCGTGTCAGCCTTTAATTGTTTAGGGTCAGCCCTTAAAGCACTGGGTATTCCCACTCTAATCACACAGCTTATCAATGTATGGCTTGCTAGAGCTCTACCATTAACTGCTTCGTTATTCTGTTGCTGCCATCGCTGACCTTACCTTCTCTATATAAGTGTGAGCAAACCCTTTCCTGTGAGGCTCCTAGAACATGCTTAGAAATGACTACTGCTGTTGTGATGCAAAGTGGTATTATGCAGTATGGTAAGAAAACAGTCTTAATATTGCCTAAAATAGCACTTTTCCCTCTTTAATGTGCATAGAAGTCACCAAAGAATGTTGTTAAAATGATGATTCTGATTCAGCAGGTCTGGAGTAGAGCCTGTTTTGAGTTTTTTGGGTTTTTTTTTTCTCATGGAAGCATTATTTTTAATAGTGAGATGCTGAAAACAACTATCTGGTCAGCATGAAATGAATAAATATCATTCCAAAATTTATATAACACAATTTTAAACTGATGAATAGATCTATATCAATCATTACAGATAAATCTGTGAAACATGCTAAATGAATAAAGCAGGCTGAGAAAGTATAAAATAGTAAAATACTGTAACAAATACATTTTCACATAATCTAAAACTGAAATATCTGGGAGTTCCCCTTGCAGCTCAGCGGAAACAAATCCGACTAGCAGCCATGAAGATGCGGGTTCTATCACAGTTTGAGTTTTAAGGAACCAGTTTTCTTTTTTCTATGGTTAAGTTCTGTTTTTAGAAGGTGCCTCTCTCCATTGTGAATTGTCAGTCCAGACTTCAACATTTGACTGCTTCAGGTTCAAACACACAAATGAGGGTCCCGGCTGTGGACAAAAGATAGCCTTTGGAATTCAAAATAAACATTCTGGAAAGGCATTTTAATTTTCATATATTAACCCAAAATTAGTTCATCTCCTATTCACAACAGCCAAGACATAAAAACAACCTAACAATCTGTCCATCGACAGATGAATGGATTAAGATAAATACACAATGGAATACTACTCAGCCATAAAAAAGAACAAAATAATGCCATTTGTAGCAACATGGATGGAACCAGAGACTCTCATCCTGAGTGAAGTCAGTCAGAAAGAGAAAGACAAAGACCACACGATATCACTTATATATGGAATCAAATATATGGCACAAATGAATCTAGCTACAGAAAAGAAACAAACTCAGGACATGGAGAACAGACTTGTGGTTGCCAAGGGGAGAGGGAGAGAGTTGGATGAACTGGGAGTTTGGGGTTAATAGATGCAAACTGTTGCATTTGGAGTAGATAAACAATGAGATCCTGCTGCATAACACAGGGAATTATTGTCACTTGTGATGGAACATAATGGAGGGTAATGTGAGAAAAAGAATGCATATTTATTTGTAGGACTGGGACACTTTGCTGTAGAGCAGAAATTGACAGAACATTATAAATAAACTATAATAAAATTTAAAAAAATTAGTGCATCTCCTCTGATGTACCCCCCATTATCAGTCTGTGTGGCTTCCACTGACCAGTGGCTTCCACGGAGCAGGCAGCAGACCTTCCAGAATCATCTGGGACCAGAGCAATGGGCCATATGCAGAAGCTTCATGAGCACTTCAGCTCACATTGGTTAGCAGGAGCACTCTGCCTGACAGCCAAGGAGGGAAGGAAGGATGCAGGTCAGTTAAGTCTCCCTCTGGAGTGGGCCAGAGCCTGCTTCCATAATCATGTGGGGCCAACAGCTTCCTTCCCCCAGTGACTCTGCTGGGTACAATATTGCTTCTCAGACAAATACAAAGGACAAGAGATTTTTGACCTTTTGGCAATGGCACTGTAAGAGATGTAAGATTATAATGACAGTATAATATCTGGCATCCAAGTCTTGGATCTTTCAAAAAAATATTTAAGATTTTTATCTCTACACAAAAATTCCTGTTTCTTTTAGAAAAGTATACTTGTCATTGAGTCGAAGTAATTCAGAATATTTATAAATCCCTCAACTATTTTATTTAAGCATTTGATTCCTCATTCAGAATGGAACTTTTTATGTAAAACAAGAAATATCAATGTTTACTATAGAATGATATGTAAGTTACTGCAATTGATGAGGTTTAACTGGACTAGTAGCATTATCCTTGAGCATACGAGTACCTTGTCAAAGAAATACAACTGAAACATACATGCACACACAACATGGCAGCAAAAGAAATCTTCAATTTGCCCATAATTCTGCTAGTTTAAGCAGATGAGCTAATCACAGTGTGATGAAGGTTAGGAGTTCTAGATTTTGCATAGTGAGCTTCAAATGTATAAATAAATGTATATAAAATGCCTCTAAATGGAGGCATCCAGTTAAGCGTGGTCTCTAAGCTTCAGGAATCCACCCAAATACAGACATGTGGGTGTTTATTCAAAAGCAGAAACATTAGAGGAGTTCAGCTGAGATTCCCTGTACTCAGCAAGACAACTACATAAGCATGAACCAGCAGGCAACTATTTTATTTTCATTGCTTGCCTTCCCTTCTAGAAATCTTCCTCTGCCATCCTGGGACATTTTATGACTGCGCTTCATGAGAGCCTTTATTCTGAAAAGTAATTTGGAATAACTCAACATTGTAATACTAGAAGCAACGGCCCAATATTTTGGTGGCAATTATAAAATGTATACTATCAGTCAAGCCTCATTTTCCTAACATGGCTTTAGCTGAACAATCAGGATTTCTCTCCACACTCACAATGAGGGGTGATAAAATCTGAAGGTGATCAGCTACCTGAGGACAGTCAGAGCTAAACTGAATTATTACAGAGAAGCTCTGGGCTCTTTTACAATACAGTGTAATCACCACCACCACCCTCACTGCAATCACCACTGTCACATTTATCACTACATCATTATAATCACCATCACCATTATTGCCACCGTCATGTGTTATGATAGCATCTAAAACTGTAGAAGCCTTATTGAACATAATTTTGGCAGTAACTATTAAATCTTAAAAATTTGAATCATCAATTTCTCTCCAAGGTACCTGTCCTACAGAAATACATATGTGCCAAAAAATGCATGGAAAAACTTATAAAAATATCACTTCTTAGAGTTCCCTTTGAAGTTCAGCAGTTAACGAACATGACTAGGATCCATGAGGATGTGGGTTCAATCCCTGGCCTGACTTAGTGGGTTAATGATCCGGCGTTGCTGTGAGCTGTGGTGTAAGTCACAGACACGTCTTGGACGCCGAGTTGCTGTGGCTGCAGTGTAGGCTGGCAGCTGCAGCTCCGATTTGAGCCCTAGCCTGGGAACCTCCAGGGATGCCACGGGTGCATCCCTTAAAAAAAAAAAAAAAAAAAAAAAAAGAAAAGAAAAGCAAAAAAAGAGAGTACCCATTGTGGTGCAGCAGAAACGAATCCAACTAGGAACCATGAGGTTTCAGGTTCGATCCCTGGCCTCGCTCAGTGGGTTAAGGATCTGGCGCTGCCGTAAGCTGTGGTCTAGGTCACAGACACGGCTTGGATCTGATGTTGCTGAGGCTATGGCATAGGCTGGCAGCTATAGCACCAATTCAACCCCTAGCCTGGGGACCTCCTATGCCACAGGTGCAGCCCTAAAAAAAAAGAAAAAAGGAAAATAGAAAAAAATATATATATATCTCACTTCTCACCAATCAAATTCCAAAGTCCCAACAGGATTAATCTTGGACAAATTGACAAGGTGAGTCTAAAATTTACATAGAAACATTGCTTGAAACAAGGAAAAGTTCCCAACATCCTAAGTAATTTCAAAGACAAATTTATTTAACAAATATTTATCAAGTGGCTCTTACATGCCAGGTACTGTTTTAGCCAAAGGAATGACTAAATAAAACCTTGGTATGCTCCTACTACAAAACACTGGGTTGCATGTAATAAGAATAAAAGATTCTTAATCAACTAATGTGGAAAAATCTACAAGACATTGCAAAGTTAAAAAAAAATCATGGTATAATAT
The DNA here is from genome assembly GCF_054392235.1 of Sus scrofa. NCBI lineage: Eukaryota > Metazoa > Chordata > Mammalia > Artiodactyla > Suidae > Sus > Sus scrofa. The sequence continues at coordinate 11,456,074 of NC_139401.1, forward strand.
ATGCAATATAATGCTATTTGTTTCCTAAAAATTATCTCGATCTGAGCATGTAAAAATATAATTGCAAAGGAAAAAATCTAAGAAGATATCTTGCTAATAGGATATAAATGATTACTTCTAGAAAGGAGAGTGGGACTGAAAGTCATGGACAATTTTTGCCTTGTAATATTTGAATATGTACAAGAAGAATGTCTTTATCATGTGCATACTTAAAATTTACCATGCTACCTGCAAAACAGTAATGAAGTATTACTTGTCACAATCTGGTTTAGGATAAACTGTACTTAATAGGACATTTCCAAATACCATCTCGTTGTTGGTCATTTTTCAAGAAATTCAAATTCTATATGCTAGCGGTAGATGAAGTTTATTTTTGTTCAAAGAAAAGCTAGGAAAGCAGATGGTGAGAAAGAACATACCAGAATGGTGTCTACCACCAATTAAAACATGGACTCTAATCCATATTCTAGTACCTGATAAGCATGTATGTTCTTAGAATGTATATTTGCAATAGCAAGTAACATAATGTCTAAAAAAACAGCCTCAATGATAGGGTTTTTTTTTTCATTCACACAACCACAAATCCAGGAGCAAAACAGTGCCAGGGAGGACAGCTTCAACAGCTCTTCCTTGGCTTTGACCTCGTGGTTCCAAGATGGTTGCTGCAGCTCCAATAAGAGACCACATCCTATATAAGAAGGAATTAGCTTTTTTATATATGCAGGACTATATTAGGGAGGACAGGTTTTCAAAGCAATCTCCACAATTTCCCTTTACATTTAATTGGCCAGAACCAGGTCACATGGCTCAAATCCCTCAAATGGATCACTGGGAAATAGAGAATAATGTTTGACTTAAGCCCAAAGGTATTTGATATCCTGAGACTGAGCCTGCCTTCCCTGAGCCCATAACTACTGGCTACCCACAGTAATTCTGGGCTCTTTGGTTAACAAGAATACAAAAGAAATCACCACTGAACAGCCGAAGAGCTGCTACAAAAAGTAATTGAAGATTTAGTTCAATCATCTGTAAATTGAACCAAATGATCTATTCTTGTAATTGTTTGGTACACTGAATGAGATAGCATATGGTGAGCATTGGGCTTATACTAGCTACTTAATAAGTGTCAGTTTCCCTCCTCAACCCCCTCCATCAATAATTATAGCATTCTTTCCATACAGAGCCTTTTAAAAGATAGGTGCCAAGAAAACTAGAAGGTGGAGTATCTAGATACAGTTCTCCATTACTTGCATTCAGGCGTTCCTATCTACATAAGGTACTTATATTCTGCAACCAGAAATGTCCCCGTCTGAGGACTGTTATCTCAAAGGCCAAATTACTTTCTGAAATGAGTCCTGTACAAAGCAACACAACCAAGTGAAAGAAGCCATTACAAGAGTACACTCTCAGGGAAAGACTTTCAACATTAATTTCAATTTTATCTCTTGGGGGGAAAAAAGGGATACATATAGGTGTTAATTGGACACTACAACCTCATGTGGCAGAAGGGAAAAGGCAACTAGCTCTCTGGGGCCTCTTTTGTAAGGGCACAAATCCCAGACTCCCATTCCCCTCTTCACAACTAAGGACGACACACTTTCTCATGAAAAACATTTCCCAGTCAATGGCAAAACGGTAACACCAAAAGTCCTTCCCATACGATGACAATTCCAAATTATTTCACAACAATTCGACGACAAATTTAGCATTTTTATTTTAGCCACAGCAGGAGGAGGCAAAGTAAAAGGGCTCAGAGTTGGGCTTCTCTACATCCAATAGACAAATTTCCCCGGAGCAGTGGTTCTCTGACTTGCGTGTGTATCTGAATCATCTGGAGGGCTTGTTAATTAAATCACAGATTCCTGGGTCCCACCCCCGGGAGATCTAAGGTGGATTCTATGAACCAATATGAACCTATAGTTCTAACGAGCTCCCAAGTGATGCTGATGATGCTGTCTGGACCACTCTTCGAGAAACACAGTCCCCAAGCGATGCGGGAGCCATGAGCATGAGTGATGGTACTGTTCTTTCCCTGAATCCCTATCTGTGAACTCGGGCTCAATCCCAGTCCAGCAACAATGGACAGCAGGGCTGCGAACCACGTACCATTTTTGAATAATTTCAAATTGTCTCCAGGCTGCAGAACTTGAGAATGGAAGACTTCATTTTGCGGGAGATCTCCTTCAAGTGAGCTTGGAAGGAGAAGAGGAAGGCCGCCTATCAAAATCATCCAGCTTCTCCCTATCTCACCAGCCAGCTTTCCAGCAAAGGGAGAAGAAAGCCACACTCAAATTCTAAATGCTTTTAAGGGCTTGCAAGTATTTCAAGTGAATTATCCTTCCTTTCTTTGAGGCCCCAAGAATTTAGGGCTTTCTGCCTCTTTGCCATCGCAGAAATCCAAGCCTGGCTTGGGCTCTATCACAAAAATCCAAAAGCATGGTCCAGACGAACTGGCTAGATGAGCTTGCTGTCAAGTGTTTGGCCAACAAAGGACCCAAGAACTGGATTAGGAAAAAAATGTTTTCTGTCATTTGAGGCAACGGATTTTTCAAAACAATATTTTAATTTGCATACCAAGCCAAATTCCCTCTCGGAGGAGGGATAGAGTGCATTCCATTGTGTAAGACAATACTCATTCCCACATGGTGATGTCAGCGCTCAGCGAGCAATGCTCACTCTGAGATGCTTTTTCTGGCCACGAAGGTTCCCATTATAAAATTTTAACCACTTCGGAATCGAGCAAGATGTTGCAAATCTTTCTGTTAGCGTTTTTGCAAAAGCGAGAGAGACAAGGCTTGTCACCAGCTGCCTCGTGCACAATTATTTAATGACTTTTCCCTCATGGTATGAATAGGATTTCTGAAATCTATCTTCACCTCCCAGGACTTTCTTCTCCCAGGAATACTAATTTGGGCAGTTTATTTTTGCCAGCTTTTGACATTCAAGGAGCAGGCTGAATGTTTGCTAGAATGATAGGAGGCATTTCAGGGCCAAAAGACTAAATCCTAGTCGGAATTTGGAGGTTAATGGGAAACACACTGGGCATTTTGCTAGTTAGGGGAATACTAGGGCACGGCGGAGATTAAGGACAAAATGCTAACACATAAATGATATAAAATGGCATGAAGCAGCACAGCACAGCAGGGAGATTTTGGCAAGAGCCTGTCCTTATGATTGCTTGAGAAAACACCAAGTAAAAAAAATCGCAAATGTTACCTACCAACTATCTCTTTTATCTCTCTGCATACGTATCTCCAGATTTTCTGATTAAAGAAATAAGTTGGATTTCCATTTGAACTCTAACCACGTGCTACTTTTTAATAATGAAAAGCTCGAAAAAAATACAGACCGGTGAATAAAACAATACAGTGCCAACCAACCTGAATTAACAGCCATTCACTTTTAGCCAATTTGACAGGGTTAATTTTAAAATTAAAAAAAAAGGAGCTGTGTAGAAAAAAACGGAAATCCCCTTGATATTGTCCTTGTCCTATTTGCCTCTAACCATTGAATTTGTCGGGAACCCTTCCAATACATGGTTTATACTTTTATTTTTATATACATATATTCTAAAAGAATGCTAATATAGTCTTGTGTGTTTTCTAATAGCCATATAAATGCTATCAATACAGTATGTAGGATACTGTAACCTGACCTTTTTTTCATCCAGTGTTACACTTATGAGCCTATCTATACATAGAGATTTAGGTCATTTTTAATGGCGGCATCACACTCCATTCTATAAAAACACTATAGTGTCTTTTAGCCAGCTGATAAAAGCTTCAGGTGTTTTCCACTTTTCACGATTAAAAACAATGCTGTAAAGGACCGTCTTGTTCAGGTTTCCAGAGGCTGTAGCAAAAGAGTTTTTCTTAACGACAACATCAAGGACGGAAGTGCAGGGTCGAAATGTCTGCACACTTTCAGCCATGCTAGAGATCGCCAAAAGGCTCTGCCAAGAGGTGATAGCAATTCATATTCCAATCCGAAGCATTGACAGTTTCTGTTTTCTCACATTCTGGCCAGAACCCCAACCATGCCATTCTTAAGTTATTCCACTCATCCAAGGACCGCTCATTAAACAAGGAGCTTCTCCCTAGGTATAATGACCCATCCAGGGATGGAGACCAGAATATGAGCAACAAGAATTTCTCCTTAGGGGTTAATATTGGCAAATAAAAGAGAAGATCTGGAACTTACCTGAGATGTGAAATCACTCGAGTAAGCAATAAGGTATCTCTGACTGCCCGAAGATGAAGGAACAAAGAAGAAAGTGAACTCTGGATAGACAGAAATTCCACTCCTAGGGATGGATCCAAAAGAAGTGACAACAGGAATTCGAAAAGGTATTTGTACACCTATGTTTAATATTATTCACTACAGCCGAAACATGGAAATGCATGTCCATAAATAGATGAATGAATAAAATATGGCATATCATACAGTGGAATATTATTCAGTCATAAAAAGTACTGATACCTGCTATAACATGGATGAACCTTGAAAACAATATGCCATGCAAAAAAAGCCAGACACAAAAGGACAAACGTTGTCTGATTTCACTTTTAAGAATTATCTAGAATGGGTAATTTTATAAAGACAGAATGTAGATTAGAGGTTACCAGGAGCAGTACGGAAAGGGGGATAGGGAGTTCCCGCTCAGTGATCATAGTGATTGTTTAGGGTCATGGAAAAGATTTGGAAACAAAGAGTGGTAATGTATATACAACACTGTTACTGCAGGTCATACCATTGAATTACCTCCTTTAAAATGGTTAAAAGGGCATGTTTTATGTATATTTTATCACAAAATACTTTAAAACCCCAAGACCAATGAGAGTATCTGTTCAGCATGAAAAGAAAAATGAAAAGATAGAAAAGAAATACTGCAGCATGATGGAAGGCTTTTCACTCCACTGTTTCCCACCCTCACCCCACCCCAGGATTTTTGGCTCTGAAATAACTCCATAGGGGACCAGAAGGAGGGGAGAGCCAAGAAACCAGGGAAAGTCCTGTGAAAAACAGGGTTTTCCAACTTCATTTATGCCTCTCTTCAACCAGTTCAGTCTGTTTCTTTCCCCTCTAAATGCTTATGTGGGTGCTTTTTCTGCCCGGTCTTCATAAGCAAGACATTTTTGAAATATGTAGCTTCATACCAGTAATGGGGTGGGGGGGCACACCATGCAAAGGAGCCTGCGGTCCAAATATTAGCACAAAGCGCTGCTTCTTGAAATATGTAACGTGTCCAACTCTGGGAAGGCTTGCTGCTGGCTAAGGAAGTAACATGAGTGGACTACAATGTATAGTCCATACCTCCTTATAACACAGTCCAAACTACGAGCTGTTGTTTCCACTTGTGACACCATGCGAGTTTTCGGTCTGCTTCACATTCGTGGAGGTGCAAGTGAATGAATAATGCCATAGTTAGAGGGAAAAAAATGATTTGGCAGAAATGCGGGACAAGGAGGGGACAGGAGGAATGACTGACATGGCAAGTCATTTGATACCACCAGTTACGCTCCAGAATTGGGGTTTTGAGGCTATTTCCCCAAAAAATCCCAGGCATTGGTTTGGAAACTGCTTCTCTAATTGGCGTTCTACTTTTGCGGCATTCCAATGAATGAGAGCCTCAAATTACAGACGTTTTCTTCAACCCGAATTTCCTGTGAATTGGCAACAATTAGTCGAATTGGATTGAAGAAAATATGATGAATGTGGAGAAGGACATATTATCTCTGAGTCTTCTACAGGAAAATCTATTCTGTTTCGGTTAAAGTATGAACCAGAGTTATACATAATTCATGACCCAGTTCTGTGGCAAATTTCGGGGCTTACTTCAGTACTGACATTTCCTTTGTAATATTAGACTATAATAATTAAAGGTGTTACTGGGAGTTGGAATCTTTGTTAAACCTCCATCTTACTAGTGGTTTCCACTGGGGAGAGGGGAAGGGCAATACAAAGGTGGGGGAGGAGGAGGGATAAACTACTGAGAGTAAGACAGGCTACAAGGATGTACTGTGCAACACGGGGAACATAGCCAGCAGTTTGGGATAACTGTAACATCATATTAAAAATTTTTAGATAATTACATTGCAACAGAACAAAGGGTGGGGGAAAACTGTAATTGTAATGTATACATGTAAGGATAACTTGATCCCCTTGCTGTACAGTGGGAAAATAAAAATAAATAAATTTAAAAAAATGTTATAGAGCAGTACAAAAAAAAAATTTAACAACTTAATCCATTTAAATTCAAGGCCAAAGTCTTAGTTTCTTTGGTGCAGCTTTTTATCTTCTCGGAAGTGAAATTATTTCCTGCATCCATTCATTGGCTCACTCTTTAGAAGCTGAGAGCTGTAAAATTGCTACATGCACATATTAATAACTCTCATTTATTAAATAGTAACTAAAGCTACTTATATATTACTTAATCTTTTTTTTTTTTTTGTATCTTTTTAGGGCCGTACTTGCAGCATATGGAAATACCCAGGCTAGGAGTCAAATCGAAGCTGCAGCTGCCAGCCACAGCCACAGCCACAACAGATCCCAGCCACGTCTATGACCTACACCACAGTTCACGGCAATGCCAGATCCTTAACCCACTGAGTGAGGCCAGGGATTGAACCCGCGTTCTTATGGATACTAGTTGGGTTCATTATTGCTGAGTCACAATGGAACTCCTACCTAATTTAATCTTTGAGACAATGTTTTTATCTCCATTTATTAACAGATGAGAAAGCAAGTCCCTGAGGTGTTAGATAATGTGGCCAAGACTGCATTTAAATGCAGACCAACGCCAGAGCCCGTGCAGTTTTCACTATGCTATATTTTCTCCAACTGAAAGAAGTTGGTAATACCACTCTAAAGAGGACTAACTTAGGAGTTCCTGCTGTGGTGCAGCAGGATGGACAGTGTCTCTGCAGCATCAGGACATAGGTTCAATCTCCTGCCTGGTACAGTGGGTCAAAGGATTCGGCATTGCCACAGCTGGGGCATAGGTCACAACTGCACCTCAGATCTGATCCCTGGCCCAGGAATTTCCATAAATGCTGTGAAGCAGCCAAATAACAAAAGGGAGACTAAGTTAAAATACCAACTTATTGAGTTCCCATCGTGGCTCAGTGGTAATGAGTCCAACTAGGATCCATGAGGATGCGGGTTTAATCCCTGGCCTCTCTCAGTGGGTTAAGGATCTGGCATCACCGTGAGCTGTGGTGTAGGTCACAGACATAGCTTGGATCTGGTGTTGCTATGGCTATGTTTAGGCCAGCGGCTATGGCCCTGATTCAAACCCTAGCCTGGAAACTTCCATACGCTGCAGGCGTGGCCCTATAGAGCAAAAAAAATAAAATAAAACTAATTAATTCATTAATTAAAATACCATCTAAATGTTTACAGAAGATAAATAGAACAAACTATATCAGAGAAAAGACCTTTTCCACAATGCTAGTTACAAGATTTTTAAAAAGTTAGATCTACACCCCCTTAATCCTAAATCATTATTATTCCATTATTTACATTTATCTACTAACAATTTAACGTTTCTGAAAAGATCTTAATCAAGTGCTTGACAATATTTTCATAAATACAGCATTTACTACCTGTTAATAAAAAGATGAAGTGTATACAAATTTGAATTTCTCAATAAAATAATTATCTTCAGTTTGAAAACTATTTCCTCCAAGAAACTGGACACATTCTCATCATCCTTGTGCCTGTCATGCTCTGTACTGCAGAGAGAAGTTGGCAATTTATCGCAAGCTAAAATAAGGGAGAAATAATGTTCAACCTGAGAATAAACTGTCACGCTCCTGCCACCACTGTCCAGTAGCCCTACTGCCATCCAGGAGGAGCGGCAGGGAATGTTTCAGTCGAGTTACCTAATGTGGCTACACTGTATCATCAGCTCATAACAGCTGAATTCATTACCTCACCCCTCTCCCCAGTATCTCACAGAGGTGAAACGTGAAAAATGAGATGGACCGCACCCAAGAGAAGAAGGAAGGACTTGTACACCAACTTAAGAATCTGACAGAAATCTATTTTTGGAGTTCCTATTGCGGCTCAGCGGAAACGAATCTGACTAGTATCCATGAGGACACAGGTTCGATCCCTGGCCTCGCTCAGTGGGCTGAGGATCTGGCGTTGCAGTGAGCTGTGGCATAGGTCACAGACATGGCTCAGATCTGGCGTTGCTGTGGCTGTGGTGTAGGCCGGCAGATGTAGCTCCGATTCGACCCTTAGCCTGGGAATCTCCATATGCTGTGGGTGCGGCGCTAAAAAGATTTTTTAAAAAAGATATACATAAAAAAGCTATTTTTATTGAATAGGGAGATATGAAAGTATGTGCAAATAAGCATTTTCATAAGTGCTTGAAACATTAATTCTCACTGGATGTCAATGTGGTATCTTTTTACCAAATAATAACATGTATTTGAAGCAAGGTTTTCAAATGCTATGGTGACTTACATAATTCTAAGAATGAAGATCTGTTATGGGTTCCACCATCTATGTTTCCCAAAAAATTAGCCCCAAAGATAAATAGATGATTTGCAGCAACAGGTAGAGCTCACAGTAGACAAAATAAATTAGAATAAAGTCCACACACTTTTTCTATGTAGTTCTGATTCCACCCCTCCATATTTTTGTGTGCACAATTTAAATTATCTTAATAGATCTTAAGACTATAAAATAATATGATCACTGTAGAAAATCATGTAGTATTAAGATTATATATGTGTGTATATATATATATATATGTCTTTCCAAATCCCACAATTTTGTTAGCACTTCGGTATGTATCTCTTTATATCTTTCTCAAGCTCACTGTAATATGTCCTTATTTCAATTTTCTTCAAAAAATAGGGTTACATTATTCCACCATTTCCTTTTCTTATTTACTAATAAATCATCAATGTTACGCTTAATACATGAAAACACTCATTCTATTTTAATAATTGCATGATGTCTCAGAGTATGAATATGCAAAAGTTTATTCAACTGTTCCCATTTTTAAAGGCATGTGGGCTATTTCCAGTCACTTGCTACTACAAGTGGTGCTACAATAACCATCCCTCTGCATATATGTTTATCTATTGGTGGTTTTATTTCTGTAGAACCAAGCTTCCAAACTGGGGATACTAGGTAAAAATAGATGTACATTTTAAAATTAAATAGACGCTGCCAAAAGTCAATAGCTTTTCACAAAGGAACAGCTTAATAAAGGAACACACACTCACATATAGAAATATAGATAGGTGCATTCACATACCTTAATTTACAAACATCCATTTCCTTGCTCTGTCAACTTAGAGGGTCTAATAGCAACTAGCCCACTTAGCACCTGATCTTGGTTTCTAGTACCATCCTCCAATAAAAGGAACAAGGGAACCTTGCAGAAATGGCTAAGTCTAGGGCTAGAGCAGGCAATGTGCAAAATGAACCTGGAACAATTTGAACAACAAAATAGTTTTGAATTATAATCCTAAACTCAAAATAATTATCTATGAATCCATACGTGCAGAAATAATTGAATAAATAAATCAAGGAGACAAGACCTATCTTCTGTGCAGAAGAATTCCAAATAATTCATGTACTTAATCTGCCTCAAGGAAGTAGAGGATAATTCCTCCTTCCTTAAAATATGATCTGGGTGTAGTGACTTCTTGCCTAAGACGGTAGTATAAAAAAGGGGCAAAAAAAAATTCACTTTACAGTACAAAAACTTGCAAATGCTACCTAAGAAGTCATCACAGTCAATATCAACAGTGATGAGGTATGTCAGCAGCATGTACTGTAGATACTGCGATGAGAATGGAACTTTACCGCTGTGGCCTTCCTCTCAAGAATCCACAATCCCAGTCTAAATTAAAAGAAAAAGCAGACCAGTTTCAATAGTGGGGTATCCTACTAGATACCAGACTAGCACTCCTCAAAACTGTCAAGGTCATCAAAAGCAAGGAAAGTCCAAGGAAGCGCCCTGGCCAAAAGAATGTTAAAGAGACAGGATGACTAAATGTGAACAAATGATCAAAATAATTTCCTGGATAAGATCCAGTGATAGAATAAAGACATCAGGTAAAAACTAAGGCAATCTGAATAAACAATGGACTTCAGTTAATAATGTTTCAGTATCATTTCATTAGTTTTGACAGAAGTTCTATATGAATGTAAGTTGTTAGTAGGAGAAACCAGGTGTGGAGTATATCAGAGCTCTGAATTATCTGTGTAACTTTTCTATACATGTGAAGATATTCTAAGATAACAGCGTTATTACTTTTAAAAAAATAGCTCCTAGGATAACAATTAAACTGGAAATTGAAATAAAATCATAATATCAAGAAATACAAGATACTTCAAAATAACATTTTTAAAAGAAGACATACAATCTACATGAAGAAAGCTACAAAACTATACTAAAATTATTAAAACAAGATCTTCTAATGGGAGAGAAATACCAGGGTCCTTTTCTAGAAGACTGAACATCATAAACAGGCCCATCTATTGATTTAATATTATTTCCAGGAGAATCCAAGCAAAGTTTATTTGGATTGTGAGACTCTGGGGAGGGGCAGAGAGGTGAAGAAGTTGAATCAGGTGAAACTGATTATAAAGTTTTATAAAAATTTCAAGAAATTTTCAAAACATAAGAAAGATTTGCTAAACAATGTTTTAAAGCATATACTAAAGTTACTATACCAAAAGGGTGTAACATTAACACAAGAAAGACAGAGAGATCCAAATACATATTTAAGAATTTAATGTCTATTAAAGCAACTGCTTCAATTACACAGGGAAAGAATAGATGATGTATTTTGAAGGGAGAGAAGAAGGGGAATGGAACACTGCAAAAGAAAGAAAGAGAAAAAAACCAAAGAAAGAAGAAAAGAAAGAGGAGAAACCAGAGAAACTTGGAGAAATGCTTATACTAAACATAAGGTGAGGAAAATTCAAAGTGAGATATTATGCTGCACTTGTAAAAGAAATAAAAGTGTTCAAAAGACTTTAAAAAAAATAGAAAGCAGAAGTGCATTTACATATTCAAAGGGTTAAACGAACTTGAGCAGGAATATAAGGGAGCGGCTGGGGATGAAGGAAAGCAGACAGGACTAAGTTTGGAGAAGGCCAAAATGCCAGGCTATATTTAGGTTTTACCCAACAGTTAAAAGATTGCTAATAAAAAGTTTGATCCAGACAGCAAGTTGGTAGGGCATGGGTAGAAGACTAAAATTTATTGAGTACTAACTGTTGTTCGGGGTGTTATTCTCAGAAACTGACACAGAACACTAAATCCTCATTACAACCCTACGAATTGGGTATTTTTTAATTAGTAGTTTGATGTTCTAGTTACCATTCATGCTATTGTTTTTTTATAGTAATTTGTGCATTGTTATTTTGAAATATTTTACTCATTCTGTAGTATAAAGCAAAGAAGTATGTAAGCTATCAATATTATAAAAAAGATTATCCATATAAGAGAACAAAGTCATGATTATAAAATTAAAGAAGTGGATGGAGTTCCCGTCGCAGCTCAGTGGTTAACGAATCAGACCAAGAACCATGAGGTTGCGGGTTCGATCCCTGGCCTCGCTCAGTGGGTTAAGGATCCGGCATTGCCGTGAGCTGTGGTGTAGGTCGCAGATGCGGCTTAGATCCGGCGTTGCTGTGGCTCTGGCGTAGGCCGGTGCCTACAGCTCCAATTAGACCCCTAACCTGGGAACCGACATATGCTCTGGGTGCGGCCCTAAAAAGACGAGAGACCAAAAAAAAAAAGAAAAAAGAAAGAAAAATAAAATTAAAGAAGTGGAAAATCAGTATTGTCAGTTTGAGTTGGAAAGAGGTATGTTATGAACTCTTAAGTTTTAAAAATATGCACGTTCTGGCTCTGTCAAGGAAAATGACCAGTAGAAATCAATCCCCAAGCCCTTAGGTTTTGGCCTCTGATTCCATTCCCCCTTATGAAAGGTATCAGAGTTTCCTGGAGATATGGCCAATTCAAGATCTGGTTCAGTGGCAGGGAAGATACAAGATGAGCCTGGCACATTTTTGTGGTGCCAGAAATCGAGGAAGATTTCAAAGACAAATAGAATCGTTTTTAAAAGGATGCTGGAACCAGCTTAAAGAGGCTCCCAGTAGCCAAATCTATGAAAATCTGAGCATTAAATAGAGGAACTGCAGTTGAGTATCCACATAGTAACTGCAGAAGCTGAGGCTGGGGAAATCAAATACTTTGTCCAAGAATATCCAGCCAGTAAGAAGTTGAGTCGGTGCTATGAGTTTTCACGACTCCAAAGAGATGCTTCTACTATATACCAAGCTCCTCAACCAAAGCAATGATTAACTAAAGAGAAGTGTGCAGAAGCGAGAAAAGTAAGAGGAGACAGCTTGGAAGAAGCAGGTAAAGAAACCTGAACTCAACCTTCACTGCAATGGATTTTCTACTAAGTAGCTCCATGCAATAATACAAAAGGATGATTAGAGACACCCAAGCAACAGCTAGACAAGAGGGCATATTAGAGAAACCACCGAAGTCCCTCCAATACTGGTGTCCAGAGGCACTAAGTGCTCCAGCTTCATGGGGACGCTTCCCTTTAGTGTCCCTGTAATTGTGGTCAAATCCTTGCTTCACGCTGCAGGATGTTCTCCCACCTGTAGCATCTCCAAATATGGAGATCCCTCAAGACATGCAGACTATTCCTTAAGTTCATCCCAGCACCCTTGGGGCTATAGCCAGTCCTAGAATTCAATGCCTTACGGTCTCCTAACCTTTCCCAGGTTGCAGTAACTCTTCTCGCAGCTTTGCCCCCACCAGGAACCCTATCTCTCCTTTATTTTCACAAAGCACTGCTAAGACCAGGCTCTAGAAGTTAATCAAGTTTTTACTGACCACATGAGGCTAAAAGGAAGAAACTATAATGCAGAAAAGAACATTTAAAGGAGAAATTCTGAAACAGTGTAGCTACTGGTGTCCACCATATTACAGAGTAGAGCCCACCTCCCTTTACCCACTCATCCCTGGAAAGTTTTTGACTTTTGTCTCCCCCCCAAGCCCAAACCTGCCTGGGACCTAGAGAGAGAGGACCTAGATAAATCAACAGCTCATCCTTGATTACCAGCCTCAGGTTCCCCTCCCATAAGGGTACAACTCTGGCCTGCAACGAAGAATTGGAATGTGTTAAAAAGAGAGGGGTGGGATTCTCTTGTGTTGCAGTGGGTTAAGGATCCAGCATCGTCACTGCAGTGGCTTAAGTCACTGCTGTGCTGTGGGTTCAGTCCCTGGCCCAGGAACTTCCACATGCTGTGGGCACAGCTGAAAAAAGACATCATGATATAGATAGCTTAGAGTTACAGCTTCCCTTCGGCATAACCAAGAATTTGACTGTGAGCATTTTTCTCCCCACAACTGAAGAGCAATCACCATCAAAGTAGAATCAAGCATCCATCTCTAGGAACAAAATAAACCACAGAAACTTCAACGCTAGGATGTCTTTTTCTCCCAAGGCTCAAATATCCCAAGACTAATTTCTTCAATTAAGGCCCAGGGTTAAAATTCTGGGATTTTCTTTCATCTAGATTCAGAAGTTTCAGTGAAAGGAAAGCCATCCCCAAACATGTGACCTAGGATGAAAAGAGCAGCCTCGATATGGGGAGGGGGTGATGGGTAAGGGGTATCCATTTCTTTCCCAGAACAAACACCAAGGGGCAGATTACTTCCTCACCTCCTCCTACCCACTTTATGATTCAACAAGACCCATGGGTTTCACTTTATTCTGTATCTCAACTAAGAAGCTGTACTGATGTAGTGTGATTTCAGGGTGGTGTGGTATATAGACATGCAAGGTGGTCGGAGCTCTTAGCCGAAAACATCTTCCCACCCTCTCTCCCCAGCCACCACAGGCTGCCATCCAGCTGCCTGCTGCTTGGGAAGAGCAGGCAAGGTCCTTCCCTCCCTCCACCCCTCTCCCCCTCTCTTTCTCTGATCTAATCTGCTTACTGATGCTGAAGCTTGGGACCCCATCCAGGACCCAATGGGAGAAGAGAAGATTTGCATACACCACTCTTATAGCCCAACTCTGTACCCCTGGCATGGACCTCTATGGACTACATGAATCAGCACCCTAGTGGGGTGTCCTAACAAAGTATCAGAGAAAGCGAGAAGAATGAGTTTGAACTAAGAACAAACCACCCCCCCAGCACCCTCGCTGTGGGGTCATCTCAACTAGGCTCTGCTTGTTGGCTGAAGGTCACAGCCTTGTCAGCTGGGCCCCCTGACTGAGCTCTCCTTGTTTCTGGGTCCTAGAATCTGTTCTCTCACTCTTCTGGCTTAGGATGTTAACAGCCCCAGGGTACTGTGCCCTCCCTTGAGACTTCCATACCTTTGTAGCCAGACCCTTTAATAAAATCTCAGCAAAGTACTCAACATGAAGGGGCCATCATTTTCCTGCTCACATCTTGACTCATCCAAGTGGTCAGGAAAGTTGTGACTTAACTCCTACCATGGTGAGATGGACTTAGGCTAAGATGGCTGCCTTCTTGAGGCATGTACCCAGGTTCTCAGGAGATTCCTCTAGCAGCAGTCCCTATGACGTGACATGGCCTGTCCCCTGATTCACTTTTCCCAGTGCCCTCTGAGCTTCTACCCGCAGCAGCATACAACTTGCCTTGTAATGCTGAGGTACCCTTGCCCAGTATGACGGGCACTGAAATGTGCTATCTGGATTTCCATTTAAGAAAGAGCTTGTTGCCCCACCTGCCTAGAGCCCTACAGGCCCACATCCTTCGTCTGGTAACTTATCAGCAGAGGGCTGCCAAAGCCAAGGTCACACCCTTCCCAGGGTGGTGTACACCCAATGATGGTTGGTCAAAGCGAAGGTATAAAATCCCTTCCATTTGACCTAAGGCAGAACCATTATAATGGTCCATTTTATTATACCAGAGTCTCTCATGGGGGTGGCAAGACTGACACAAGCACTGCAGCTCAACCTCACCCTCTACTCAATCCTGCTTCCTTCTTCTCCCTTTCCCAGGTGATGATCCCAAGGGCATCCCTACTAGACATGTGTACACTGAATTCCTTCTCATCGTGTGCTTCCTGGAGAAGCCAACTGGCATCACTCTGCTATAAGATCCCTGTTAGAACGGCCCTCAGCCAATACTCCCATCACGAACTGTACATATGGTCTTCCAAATCCATGCAACCTATAGGGAGGGTAGTTTCCTTCCAGATGGAGCCCCCTTCCTCTGCCCTAAGCCATTTGGGCTTCCTCAGATGAGTAAGGCACCAGCCCCAGCCCTCTGGGGGCCTCAGATGCAAGGAAGAGACTTCACGTGTCTCAGCACGAGTCCCACAGGTGCTCTCCTCACTAGGACAGAGGTTAGGGGTAGAAGTCCTCCCTTCCCCCCACCGTTTCCATATTCTTGGGAGTAAGGAATGGTGGGACTCTCAGTGCTACTTCCTCCAAGGAAGTCCCCTCAGAAACATGTCTTTCCTCTCTGCCCTCCCAACTCTCATCTTCCACGTCAGTGAGTCAGATCTGCCATGGCCTTCTTAGAATGACTATCCTGGTGGCTCTTAGAACATGATGTCCCCTGGCTTCATTCCTCAGCCAAAACTGACCATGGCAGAGCCCCATATTAACAACATGTAATGTTATGGAAAAGCTCGAATATGCCAAGAGTTATCTTTTGAAAGAATTCCAATGCTGGTCTTCCCTGAGCAGGGAAATGGAGAGGCAACCAAGAAGGACAGAATTGAGACATGTTTCATTCTTTTTTTTTTTTTTTTTGGCATTTTGGTACCATGTACATGAATGTGATACCTATGAGACTGAACCTAATGAAACTACCAACTTTTGGCCTTTTGATCTACGCTTTTCTTATGATCTTGTTTATTGTCAGCATAGTCAATTGCAGGAAACCATAAGTGAACTACATGGCGTTTCTCCCACCATCCAATTATCACAACTGTTAAGTGGCCTATGCTGTTCCTTATCTCTTGCACTCAAACCTTGACCCTACGATATAATCTCCCAACTTGTATCTTCCGACTCCCAAAGTCTGCTTACAGACACCAAACAGAAAACAGGATGCAACCTAAGGAGGACAGCAACATTTCCACTCTGTCCCCACCCTATGGTCAATACTGTCCCCAAGGCCTCAGATAAACAACCCTCGTTCAGGACTCTGCTAAGACCCCCCACCTTCTCCTGCTAGTCTGCTCTGAATCTCTTCTCACTGCCTACAGCCCACTGAAGAGAGATTAACCATTCCACAGTACAGATGCCTATCCAAGGATCTATCATGATATAGACCTATACGTCTCCTTCACTGCAGTATTATTTTTTTTTCAGAAAAAAAAGTTCATGTCTTTATCGCCCAAATTAGAGCAGCGTCAGGATCAGAACAGCAGGTACTCAATAAACGATTACGGGATGAACGAATGACCTCGTTATGCAAGCTGGCAGTATCTCATAGCGTCAATGAATTCAGCAAATACTTTACGCTGCACACTCCTTATTCTGGTTTCGGTGCAATACTCCATCTCGATGTGCAATGGGATACAACTGTGAATCATTAGTGTTCGCAGACTCAATTACCCAATGGCCCGTGTATGATAGATGTCTCAGATACACAGTCCTAGCACACAGAAATGCGCTCTTTCTGAAAACATACCCTGACAGAGAAGGGTAGCCAGTAAGACCCTGGCTCCTACAGACGATAATTCCGTTATGCTTCACGGCCTCCAAATTTCTATCTTGCTTCGACGTGATGAGGAATTTCAAGTCTCCAAGGAGGACAAATAACATGAGAAAATTTAGTCAGGAAACTACAGGCCCCCAGGGCCAGAGGTTAGAAAACACTTATGCAGGTGAGGCTGCTTTCAAGAAGTTTTGAAGATATAAATTCCTCTTTGTCAGATTTACCATGTATTAGTCTAAGACAGTTCTTATATTTTCTTATTATAAGTATGGGCTGTGTTCTGCACCTGGAGCCCTTGCCAAATTGTAGATTTATTCCTATTTCTAGACATCTGTGAAAAGAATGTGTGTTCTGTTTCATCAGGGAGTTGCTTGAAGTCACAGGTTGCTAATTCCAAATGAATAGAAACAGTGATTAATCTCAGAGATATGAACCCGCCACTATTCATGTAACAGATGTCCATTATGATGAGTTACACATTTGTTCCATGTTTACACTAGAATACAAAAAGAGAAGATTCAACTAATTTGTTTAAAAAAAAAAAAACAAAAACCAGAAGAATGAAAAGGGGTATGTGAAGGTAGGGAATTGGAAGATACTAGAAAATGTTTGTTCGGGTGCCAGGCTAGATGCGACAGACGTGCGGTGCGTCGGCAGGGTGACAGGTAAAAGAGGAGGTTGAGAGTGAGAGGAGCAAGGGAGAAGCCGGGGGAAAATGTTCCTGGCTTCATTTCAGGGTGTGGATATTAACTCAGTTCGTCTCCCTTGGCTGACAGAAGCACTAATGCCAAAACCGGCAATTTCATCAGCATCAGCTACACAGAAGATGGGATTTCAGAGGGAGGCATGAGAAAAGGGAGAATGATGTATGTAATTTTATTCAAATAATTAAAAACAAAGTTGGCAGTCTATCTTCCTGTCAAGAAGAATAAATATCAGATGATGGAGTTGGAAGGCGAAGTGCAAGAGGCTTCCCGCTGCTCCATCTTAACTCTGGTCCAATACAAACTTGAGAGTTGACTCTTCACAAAAAAATCCATTCAGAGGGATCCTCCTCTGTGCGTTTCCAGGGACTCTGTGAGCAGAGCTAACGTAGCACGAGGACACAAGCCAGGACTCAGGGCGGAGGAGGCCGCCTGACTGCGCCACACTAGAGCTGATGGTTTCACAGCCATGAACGCAGGGCTTGCATAACTGAGCTAGTTCTCCCCAAGAGGATGAGTGCAAGAGAGGTTTCCAGAACTTTCCTTCCTCTCATGATTTGCCTCCCTTCCCTCCAAGCCCAGGAACGGTGGCGAGGCCTGATACGGAGGAGGAACTAAATGCTTACCAACCTACATGTACACCCACATTTGAAAAAATAAATTAATTGAGCTGGGGCTGGACTTAGAAGAATGACATGTGCACATGGGTTATATTTATCAAGAGATTAATTATCTTGCCTATTTGCAGGCTCCTGGGATCTTAGCAGACACTAACCAAAACTGAAGCACCCTCTCTGAAAGCTGTAACATGGCTGTGCTACGTCCTAAACTACACTTCTCCAGAGTTGGTTTTCAATAGCACTTCTTAGAGGAGAGGGCAAGCTCTGTTTTGTTACTTAGTAAAGACAAGAGATTAGCATGGCCAGTTGGTTTTCAAAAAAAAAAAAAAAAAACTAATAATTCAAATAGATTCACTGAGGGCTTTGTTTCTGAAGCACTTTAATCACTGCTCCTCTCTATTTCCAGTAATTTATCAAATCTCTCTCCAACTGCCCCTAAAATGTCGAGTTTAAGATGTGAAATGTTCCACTTGCACATCTAAACCTTTCTTTGTATTAAAGACTAAGACGGAAGGGAGCAACCCTCCTTGTATTTGCGATGCTCACCAGTCCGGTCCAGAAGGCAGAGCCGGCCTTCAGGAGTTCCCATCGTGCCACAGTGGAAATGCATCCGACTAGGAACCATGAGGTTGCGGGTTCGATCCCTGGCCTCGCTCAGTGAGTGAAGGATCCTGCGTTGCCGTGAGCTGTGGTGTAGGTTGCAGATGCAGCTCAGATCCTGCGTTGCTGTGGCCGTGGTGTGGGCCAGCAGCTGTAGCTCCAATTGGACCCCTAGCCTGGGAACCTCCATATGCGTTGGGTGTGGCCCTAAAAAAGCCAAAAAGACAAAATAAATAAATAAAATAAAAACTTGGAAAAAAAAAAAAAAGAAAAGAAAAGAAAGCAGGCAGAGCTGGCCTTCAGAAAAACCCTGGTGCTGACTGGACCTCTGGGAACCATGTAAGACAGCAGGAGCCTATGTGCCAACCTTAAGCAATGCAAGGCCGGACACACTGCCAAGGCTGTCCAAATGATTAAGGAGGAATGGAGCACATTAAAAATGACATGCTGCTACGCCAAGTTCGAAGGCCTGGTAAGGGGGTACTTGGAGCCAGCTGAAAGGTCCTTTCAGGCATCCTCCATCTCTTTGCCAACAAAATTAGTATCTTTATTTAGTCCAATCCCACCAAGTGAGTCAGGTTGACGATGACAGAGAAGGAAAGCTTCAATTTTTGAAGGTAGTAGGGATTAGAATAATACAAGGGGCAGCAACCTTTCTGGGAAGGGCCGAAGAGCAACTATTTTTTGGCTTTGTGCACCACATGCTCTCTGCTACAGATAATCAACTCTGCCATTGTGGTGAAAGCAGCAACAGTCCAAAAAAAAAAAAAAAAAAAAGTGCCTAACTGTGTTTCAAAAAACTTTATCAAGGCAGGCGACAGGCTGCATTTGGCTCACAGGCCATGGTTTTCCGACCTCTGGAATAATACATAGATGGCTCTCCTAAGCAGCCTGAAGATTCAAACCTCTAGGTCAAATTGATAATTATGTGGTTTTTTTTTTCATTCCCTGTATTTTGTAACGTGGTCAGAACTACCTCCTCTTCTTGTGGGGATCTTAATGTTATGTGCCTTCCAATACCATGTGCCTTAAATCACTGAGATGGGAGTTCCCGTCGTGGCGCAGTGGTTAACGAATCCGACTAGGAACCATGAGGTTGCGGGTTCGGTCCCTGGCCTTGCTCAGTGGGTTAAGGATCCGGCGTTGCCGTGAGCTGTGGTGTAGGTTGCAGACTCGGCTCGGATCCCACGTTGCTGTGGCTCTGGCGTAGGCTGGTGGCTACAGCTCCGATTCGACCCCTAGCCTGGGAACCTCCATATGCTGTGGGAGCAGCCCAAGAAATAGCAAAAAGACAAAAAAAAAAAAAAAATCACTGAGATGCACATCTTCTCAAACTATCTACATAAGCTTAGATTCGATCAAGAAAATCAAGTCATTCTAACCATCCCAAGAGTCAAGATTTCAAAATATAAATTAGGGCTGACATCAGACTTGGACTATCCGGAGCAGTGGGTCAAGAAAGTCACCACCAAAAAGAAAAACAGGAGTTCCCGTCATGGCTCGGTGTTTAACAAACCCAACTAGTAGCCATGAGGACACAGGTTCAATCCCTGGCTCAGTGGGTTAAGATCCAGCATTGCCATGAGCTGTGATATAGGTCGAAGATGCAGCTTGGATTCCACACTGCTGTGGCTGAGGCGTAGGCCGGCAGCTATAGCTCCGATTCAAGCTCGAGCCTGAGAACTTCCACATGCCATAGGCACAGCCCTAAAAAGACAAAAGACCAAAAAAAAAAAAAAAAAAAAAAAACTATGACCAATGAAACACCAACAAATTAGATGACCCAGATATAATGGACATTGCTAGAAAGATACAGAATGACTCAAGATATAGGCATTGTGAATACACCTGTAACAAGTAAAGAGGCTGAATTAGGAAAAACAAAAAGAAAAAAAACAAACAACAACAGCAGCAACAATAAAAATATCACTACCAAAGAGCAGGGAAGCAGGGACTAACTCCATCAGCCCATCATCACAAGGTGGGTGGTTATCCAAAGCTCTGCAGAAATCTGCTCCAGCTTGTAAGAGTCTACGAGAAACTTCTTAGCAACTGTCTCAGTCTGCACCAGCTAAGCATCTGGTTCTCAGTCACTCCCTGAGAAGCCAGTGTGAGTCTCCTGCCTGCCCAACATCAGCTGCAACCACCCCTGAATGTAATAGCTTCTACTCCTTTCACCTGAAAAAAAAAATCTTATGCTACTCTCTTTGGCCAACTAACTCAGGACCATATAGGGAAGGGACTGTAAGGGATGTCCCATTGTGGCTCAGCGGGTTATGAATCTGATGGGTATCCATGAGGACAAGGGTTCGATCCCTGGCCTTGCTCAGTGGGTTAAAGTTCCGGCATTGCTGTGGCTGTGGCGTAGGCCGGCAGCTGCAGCTCCGATTTGACCCCTAGCCTAGGAACTTCCATATGCCACAGGTGCAGCCCTAAAAAAAAAAAAAAAAAAAGCAAAACAAAAAACACAAAACCAAGGGGAGGTAGAGATACCTATTTGAAAATGAAGAAGCCACTATATTCCTCTCCGTGGTCATTGCAGTACCCATATGGTCCCCTTTTACTCATTTTTAACTTCCAAATAAAGAAAAAAACCTAAAACTTCTGTCCTCCTTGATGTAACTACTCCCTATCCATCCAAAACTCACATAAGCTTTTCCCCAAGTGGAGCCACAAAGTCCTGTTTCTTATTTTATCCATAAATGGTTGATGGTTGTCTTCCAGTTCAGTCACAATAGCTCTTTCCTATTCTGCGATTTCAATACTGAAATACAGGGCTTGACTCACTCCTTACATTACATGAGAAACAGAGGGAAGGACCATATTTTACTGATATGTACAGATATATCCATATCAAAACAAGAAGGGAAATGCCTCAATGTAAACCTTGTTTCAACAGCCAGTCACGTGACCAGGGCTAGTTTTCATAACTTTCTTCTCTTTTTACTCATGGGGATCACATTTACCCAGAACACCCAAGTGGGTTCATCATCCATTCTCAACACCACGCTGGGATCTGCCACCTACTGGTCATTATCAGATGACCCCCTCTGTGCAGTAGTCCAGCCTAGGTCTCTCCAACTCCTGGGAACCCCAACAGAGCCCACAGTCTCACCCATCCTAGTGACCCACTTCTTGGCAACTGCCTGGCTCAAGGGAGGCAAAGAAATTAAGAGTTGGGCATGTCAAGGAAAGGAGCAGAGCCCATTCATGCTGCCATGTTCCCATATCCACACACCCCTCCTACTTCCAACTCCCCATGTTTTAACCTCTATATCTGGTCCCTTCTTGATGGCTACAGAATTTAACTTTGCCTTCAGTTAATATAATCTCTTTTTCTCTCTTCCTCACTCCCCCACTCCCTCTCTCCATTTCTCCCCCTCTCTCCCTCCCTCTTTCTCTGAAATCTACTGGATTTTTGAGAGAATGTGTTCATTCAAATTACACCTAAAAGGCATGTATTAACTCTCTTTGATCTAAGCTGGGTAGCTGAGTTGATTATAGACTTGGGCTCATGGATTTAGATTCTCCATGAATGCATTTTGCTTTGTACCAAGGAAAAGCCTATTTCAGGATTTCAAAGTCTAACTCCCCTAGCCAGCCAGTTCTCAAATGTGTGCTGGTGGTCAAGGGCAAGGATAATATGTATGACGGTTCAGTGCAAGCCTTACCCCCATCCCTAAGAAACCAAAAGAGATGACTTCTCCTTAATAACAGATGTTTGAATGGGCAAAGGATAATGAGGGGCTTTTTCTTTTTTTTTAAGGAGAAAATGATGAAAACGTTATCGGAATAAGCTTTGTCAATAAAAGCCCCCAGTTAAAATATCCAGGTTACAATAACAGTTTCCAAATCCTCTCTCAATCTCTCTCCCTCTCCCCACATGTATATACCCCCACATAAACAATAATCAAAGAATTATCTCTGCCCTTACTGTGATTCCCTTATCATGTTACATAACATCTCTAAGCATCAATTTCCTCAATGGTAAAATGTGAAAAATTACAATTTTGTTCAGAAAATTATACCCAACTTCGAATGAGGTGAAATGGGCTATGGCCTGACCTTTCAGAATCATACTGAGATACTAACCTGCCTGTTGAAGTTATTTGATTGTCTACGGAATGCATTTTTATTTGATTCAAATTTAGATGCTCTCAAGTCACACATTAATTCATAGATTTTTGTCCAGTAGTAAAGGTAACCTCAAAGGTCGTGGTTTTATTGCCCCGTAGACATTAACTAGTTTTGAATCTAGCCTAGAGACATTATTCTGCCATATTTTTCCCCTGAAAATGTCTATAAATACCAAATTCTTCAAAATGCCCTTGGAATCATCTTAACCCTCTTAGGGTCCCCATCATTGGCGAGTTGAATAAATTCTTTTTTTTTTCTTGCTTTTTAGGGTCACACCCACAGCATATGGAAGTTCTCAGGCTAGGGGTCGGATCGGAGCTGTAGCCACTGGCCTCCACCACAGCCACAGCAATGCCAGATCCTAGCCACGTCTGCAGCCTACACCACAGCTCATGGCAACACCAGATCCCCAACCCACTGACTGAGGCCAGAGATCGAACCTGCATCCTCATGGATCCTAGTCAGGTTCATTAACTGCTGAGCCATGAAGGAAACTCCTTGAATGCATTCATTCTATATTTGTGTGAGACTCATGTTTTTAGCTCTTTAAAAATTATACTTTGACCATATTTAGGTCATGAAGTTGTTACAACAAAATAATGCAAATAAAGTAATTACTAAGGCCCTGACATATATTAAGCACTTAATGGATGTTAGCTATTATTATGAGCTACAATTAAATGCCATTTGATGCATAGGAAAGAAAAAAATAAAGCATACTCCAAACTTCACCCAGAGATACTTACACAGCTAAAAAAGAAGAAGTAAAATAAAGAGACTATTCACTTAATATTGAGCTCCACCTTGACTTCCCTGGGGACTTCTGACTCCTTTAGAATCTAGCCCAGTGAATTAAGCTTTTGAATTAATAGCTATTTTCACAGATGACACAAGACCTTATAATTATTGGGATCTATAACTGTATACAGAATAAAGAATCTGTCATAAAAAAAGAATTTCCCCACTTCATATGGCCAATAGTAGACAATAAAATTAAAACTGGGATTAAAGTAAAAATTAATAGTTTCCTCTCCATCCTGCTTTGACAGACCCAACTATTATCTTCATTTTATTTCTTTAAATTTTAGTGGGTTATTCTCTGTCTTTTTCCCCAGAAGTTTTTAATAGCTACATCCTTCCTATCTTCCTTTGTCTGATTTCAGTAACTGCTGAAAATAATGTTTTCCTGCAAAACAAAACAAAACAAAAACGTGTAGCCTAAAAGAAACTAAAGGATAATACAAAGAAGACATACGGATGGCCAAAAAACACATGAAAAGAATTTCAACATCACTCATTATTCGAGAGATGCAAATCAAAACCACGATGAGGTACCACCTGACACCAGCCAGAATGGCCATCATCCAAAAGTCTACAAACAATAAGTGCTGGAGAGGGTGTGGAGAAAAAGGAACCCTATTACCCTGTTGGTGGGAAAGTAAATTGGTGCAACCACTGTGGAAAATAGTATGGAGATTCCTCAGAAAACCAAAAATAGAACTACCATTTGATCCAGCAATCCCACTCCTGGGCATCTCTCCAGACAAAACCATGACTCGAAAAGACACATGTACTCCAATGTGCCCTGCAGCGTCATACGCAATAGCCAAGACATGAAAACAACCTCAATGTCCATTGACAGAGGAGTGGATCAAGAAGCTGTGGTCCATAGACACAATGGAATATCACTCAGACATTAAAAGGAAGGAAATACTGGCATTTTTAGCAACATGGATGGACCTAGAAATTATCATGCTAAGTGAAGTCAGTCAGACAGTTGAGACACCAACATCAAATGCTATCACTTACATGTGGAATCTGAAAAAAGGACACAATGAACTTCTTTGCAGAACAGATACTGACTCACAGACTTCGAAAAACTTATGGTTTCCAAAGAAGAGCGGTTGGGAGGTGGGGGGATGCTGGGGGTTTGGGATGGAAATGTTATAAAATTGGATTGTGATGATCATTGTACAACTATAAATGTAATAAATTCATTGAGTAATATATATAAAAAAAGAAACTCAAGGATAATAAAGGGAGAAGCATGACCAGTCCTTCCAATTTCACTATGATGTTGGCTGCTACTTATATTCATATAACTTTCTCAGATTAGAAATCATCAAAAAGAAAACAATTTTAGGTTTTGGTTATTGGAATTTTTGGTTTTATTTACCTGTTTTTTTAGAACCTGGCATAGGAGTCAAATCAGCTTTGGCTTGGAGGAATCAAATGAATTGAGTAACTGAATAAATGTTGAAACAACCTTTAGAAGTAATACATAACCTTTCCAGACTGATGTCTAGAGGAGACTAAAAAAGCATCTACAGAAAGAAACACAAGCCCTGAGGCACACAATTTCCACACGTACAAATATGAAGGAAACAAATGGAACTGGATTTACTCTGCACTGTACACAAAACGAAAGAGCCTGGGTCATCAAATACTTTTTAAATACCTTCAAACACTGAAACACAATGCAGAAACCTACAGCACTTACTTTAAAAAAGCAAACAAGGAACTACAGGGACTTCGGTCAAGATTAAATATTCACCTGTTGTTCAGTTCCAGTGAACCAAAAAAGAGCCAGCTGAATGTAAGTGAAGATGGTAAACACTACAGGTAGTACTGAAGTGATTTATTTGTAGAGCTTACTCATGTGTCTAGACATGATCGGACATTCTATGTCTACACAGAGGTACACTCCAGATACGTGGCCATGTGTCTATGTGTGCATACCTGTCTGTTTTATATACATTCACACAAATGCATTTCGTAGCCTTCGAAACCAGAGAATACCACTAAGCAAGTGGCGAAATCAGTGGAGGCAGCCCTCATTCAAGATTCTGCTAGTCCCTTGCTGCTCAAAGTGTGGGCCCTGGAGCCACACCATCGGCATCACCGGGGAGCTTGTTAGAAATCCCAAAACTCAGGCTCCACCCCACACCTCCTGAATCAGCACCTGGATGTTAACCAGATGGCCCGGCGATGTGGACATCAAAATTCAACTTTGAGAAGCACTGCCTAGATCCATGCTATCCACTATCAAAACTACAAGCCAAGAAAAAAAAAAACTACAAGCCACATGTCTACTCAATTGACATGTGATTAGTGAGACTGAGAAAGGGAATTTTTTAATTATTAAAGTGTACATTTTACTTGAGTCAGTTAGTGAAAGAATTTTAAATATGCCGGAACAACTCAGATGCTTGCTTCTAAAGACAGATCAAGTATTTCCAATGAAAATTTAGTATCTGAATTGAGAAAGTGCTCTAAGTATAAAATACACAGCAGACTTCAAAGTGTTAGCATGAAAAAAAGTACGCAACATATGTCATAATCTTTGTAATGATGATAGGTTTAAATTACATTTCAGATGGCTGAGTTAAATGTAATATATTCGTAACGTGCATGCGCTTCTCTTACTTTTTAAAATGACTACCAGAAAATAACGCCTCGTGTATTATTTCTACTGGACATCACTGCTTTACATCCACGGTTCTCTGATCATAAAATTACTAGTGCCTGAGTTCCAGTCCCAGAGATTCTGATGAAATTGGTCTGGGGTGAACCTGGGCATTAGGATTTTTAAACTCCCCACCCCCGTGAGTCTATGGAACTGCCAAAGTTTAGAACCACCGCCCCAGGGTACTAGAGAATCATTAATCCCAACTGATAAATAATGACTTCATAAGGACCCGGGAGCATCTTTTAAAGAGCTCCCATCATTCCTCAATTCAAAGGGGAAGGGTATGCTTAATGAGCAGCCCAAGTGACAACCGGGCACTCCAGGTCGGAGCGCAGTTTGAGAACCACGCCTAGAAACACAGGTTGAATACTTAGTGATGCTGTTTCTGGATTAATCAGCTGCCCTAAGAAAGCAGCCACTCAAGTGAAACAAATAGTTCAGCAAGTAACTGATTGGGGAAAGGGTCTAACCCAATTAAACACACCAGTTAATTGTTTAAAACCATATGTCAGAACAACTACCAAAGGGTCACCCTGGTAACTGAAGGGAACTGTTTCTATGTCAAGAATTCAGCAGATAGGAACTGGGGAGGCAGTTCCTGTCCGAAGTCATGTCAACCTTGAGTGTGATTGTCCCCTCTGTCAGCTGCTAGCTGTGTGACTTTGGGAAAGTTCCCTGACCTCTCTGTGCCACACCATTTTCACCTGTAATGATGAAATGAATACTTTATACCACCACTGACGCTCAGCCATGAGACTAAAAATAACGCACTGCATCCGATTCCAGTTGAGGGATGTTCTACAACATACCTGACCAGTACCCCTCCGAACGGTCAAGGTCACCAAAAATAGGGAAAGCCGGAGGAACTGCCACAGCCAAGAGAAGCCCAAGGAGACAGGACGATCCTGGAAGGGATCCTGGAATTTTAAAAAAGGACATTAGGTAAAAACTAACAATTCAAATCAAGGATGAATGCTAGCCAATATTCATGTATCAAAATTGCTTTGGAGGAGTTCCCGTCGTGGTGCAGTGGTTAACAAATCCGACTCGAAACCATGAGGTTGCAGGTTCGATCCCTGGCCTTGCTCAGTGGGTTAAGGATCCGGCATTGCTGCGAGCTGTGGTATAGATGGCAGATACAGCTCGTATCTGGTGTTGCTGTGGCTGTGGTGTAGGCCGGCAGCAACAGCTCCGATCAGATTAGACCTCTAGCCTGGGAACCTCTATATGCCTCGGGGGCAGCCCTAACAAGACAAAAGACAAAAAAAAATTGCTTTGGGAGTTCCCTGGTGGCCTAGCAGTTAAGAATTAGGCGTTGTCATTGCTGTGGCACAGGTTCGGGAGTCTATCCCTGGCCCAGGAACTCCCCCGTGCCGCAGACACAGCCGAAAAAAAGGAAAAAGAAAAAAAAATCGGTTTACTGCTTGTGACAAATGGACCATACACATGTAAGACATGACTAATGCGGCAAACTGAGTGTGGAGCATATGGGAACTCTCTGTGTGCCTTGGCAATTTTTCTGCAAATCTCCGATTACTCTAATTCTAAACGTTTATTATAAAAAAGGCCTAGCACGGTAGTGCCCAGGTCAGAGGTACACCATTTACAATCATTATTACTGTTACTGTGAACCGTATAGTTTGGAAGAGACCAAAGGAAACAGCGGCATCTTGACTGGACATTTTCCAGAGAAACTAGGAACTTGAAAGCCCTGGAGATGAGGGGTGAGGGAAGAAAAGATAGCAGGGCAGATGAAAAGCCACAGAGACTTTATTTCGTCTATGGCCAGTCCCAGGCCTGTAACTTCTGTCCCATATGACCCTGCTGGTCTTCTCTGTGACGCCGTTCAGAGTCTGTAATTATTTTCTTCTGG
This sequence comes from Sus scrofa, assembly GCF_054392235.1. Classification (NCBI taxonomy): domain Eukaryota; kingdom Metazoa; phylum Chordata; class Mammalia; order Artiodactyla; family Suidae; genus Sus; species Sus scrofa. The sequence continues at coordinate 11,484,178 of NC_139401.1, forward strand.
CAACTGTTCTCTGGTCTGAGCCCGTCCACCTGCGCGGGCGCGCACCCTGCTAGCGAGGAAGCATCAGAGAGCGGAGGAAAAGCACGGTGAGCTGGCGTCCTTTTCCAGCGTGTTCTCGCCTCCCTGCAACACCCCTCTCAAAAAGTAAACACACACAAGCAAGGAAACACTCCACCGACCCAGTCACCTTGCTGGAAGCGGGGGAGGTGGGGCAGGGAGGCCTCACCATGGGAGTCCGGATTGGCAAATAGAGGTGACAGAGCTGCAACGGAAATGCTTCAGGATTGGCCTGAACCCTATCTGTACCTCGTGTGTTCTAGTTAACTGAAGCTCCACAAAAACCTTGTCAGATAAGCAGGGCAGATGTTTTGACTTCCACTTGAGTGATGTAAAAAGGTTTTTATTTTTATTGTCTTTCTAGAGCCGTACCCGTGGCACATGGAGGTTCCCAGGCTAGGGGTCCAATCGGAGCTGCAGCCGCTGGCCTACACCACAGCCATGGCAGCGCGGGATCCGAGCCTCGTTTTCGACCTACACCACAGCTCATGGCAACGCGGGATCCTTAACCCACTGAGCGAGGCCAGGGATCGAACCCGCAACCTCATGGTTCCCAGCCGGGTTCGTTTCTGCTGCACCACAACGGGAACTCCTAAAAAGATTTTTAAAGGAAAGGAAGCAAAGAAGGGAGAGAAGGAAGGAGAAGCAGAGAAGAAATGTAAGGCGACAACGGCATTCATAGCTTATTTGTGGGTCATTATATTGTTCTACTGGGGCTGCCATTACAAAATAGCACAGACAGGAGTTCCCATTGTGGCGCAGCGGAAACGAATCCGCCTGGGAACCTCGAGGTTGCGGGTGTGATCCCTGGCCTCACTCAGTGGGTTACGGATCTGGCCCTGCCGTGAGCTGTGGTGTAGGTCGCAGATGCGGCTTGGATTCTGTGTTACTGTAGCTGTGGTGTAGGCCAGCGGCTACAGCTCCGATTCGACCCCTAGCCTGGGAACCTCCATATGCCGTGGGTGCGGCCATAAAAAAGCAAATATATATATATATAAAACAGATAAGGGGGCTTAAGCAACAGAAATGTATCTTCTCACAGTTCTGGAAGCTGAAAGTCCCCGATCAAGGGGGCCATCAGTGTTGGTTTCTGGTGAAAGCGCTCTTCCTGGCTTGCAGACAGCACACCTAGCTGGGGGCTGACCTGGTCGGGAGAGAAAGCGCTGGCGTTTCTTCCTCTTCTTATAACTGCGCCCCTCTCTACATCCTCACTTCAGTTTAATTACCTCCTTAAAGACTCCTCTCCCAAGGAACGAACGCAGTCACACCTGAGGCTAGAGCATGAACCTATGAATGGGGGGGGGGGTTTCGCATACAATTCAGTCCCTAAAAGAAGGTTCCCTGCAGGGGCGGGGACAGAAGAGTGAAGACAAGGACAAGGAGCAGCTAACACACAGAGAACCGGGAGGAACCAACAATGAGACTAGAGGTCAGCTAACTGTGGCCCGTGGGCCCATTTCAAAGGCCACCTTTATTTTGTCACAAACCTTGCACTGGTGCTCGGCCACACCCATTCATCACGTGGACTGCCCGCTGCTGCTTTTGGCCGGGAGAGCAGAGTCGAGTACTTTCTAGGCAGAGACTATGGCTCACACAGTCCGGAAGAGTTACTCCCCTGCCCTTTATAAAAAGTGTGCCAGCTCCTGGGTTAGACTGGTATACTCTACCCACAAGAGGACCCCATAGGTTGGTATTGTTTTCATGTCCCCGATGAGGCAGTGGAGGCTCTAAGAGCAGAGGGGACTTCGCTATTCACAGCCCTGCAGGGAGAAAACTGAGGGTAGAACTTGAACATGGGAACAAGCCACCCCACCACAGGGCCTAGGGCTCTTCCCTGAGACCTTGGAACTGTGTGTGGAGGCCTCAGCACTAGGGTTTCCGACAACCCGACAACCCTCTCAGCCTTGCAGACCGTTGTCACTCAGGCCCTCAGGTCCCCAGGCCCCCCAGTCTCCATTCACACCTTATCAGCATGTGCTGGGGGCTATTTTAGGCGCTGGGTTTCTTGACCTGTTACTTCGGTTCGTTTATGTTTTGCATGTGTTTCATATGATTAGGATTTACATGGCAAGCAGATCACTTGCATTAAGGGAGCCTTGCAAATAATTACAGAAACCTTAAGGGGTTTCCAGGGATAATTTTGGGACTGTTGGTCCCAAATGCAATTGTTGCTCCTTTTCGTTATTAGACAGACTGTTCCCTTTTCAGCATCCCATATTGAACTCATGGTGCTTTCCTTACTGTATTGATTACAACTCGGGTTCCCTTTTATAGAGGCATTTGTCAATAGAAAACAGTTCTTAGATCCTCTTTGAGTCAGTAGAGACATTCCCCCAAATTATTTACTCGAGGATCCAGAGCCTTTTCATTAGGCCTATGGTAGAATTTAAGGAAGCAACACTACAATTGGGATTAATTTGTGCTGGCTAACAGATCTCGTAAGGCTTGGGGCTTAGTGCTCTTCCTGACCATTATCTGCACGTAGATTCCGGCTGCTTTAGTCTTCCGTCCAGTATCTCTTCCATTTCATGTGGTCCAAGGTGTGCCATCAAATGCAACAGTCCAGGCCCGCACAAATCACATTACCCTCTTCTACTCCTAGACTTAGTAAATGATCCCAAAGAAAGTATGTGACTCAATAGGAGCTGATGACCCAGGATGTTCAAGGAGTTGGGAGAGGAGTTCCCTGGTGGCTCAGTGGGTTAAGGATCCCACGGTGTCACTGCTATGATTCCAGTTGCTGCTATGGTACAGGTTCGATCCTTGGCCCCAGAACTTCTACAGGCCATGGGCATGGCCAAAAAAAAAAAAAAAGAAGTGGTGACAGAGGTTGTCACACGGACACCAGGCTGAGAAAGGGAGGCAGAGCCCCCAGATCCAGCCCTTCCTGAGCTTCACCCACTCCTGGACTTCCTAGGGATTTGAAGCAATAAATTCCTTTTGGCTGCTTAACTAATTCAAGTTGGGCTTCTCACTCAAAACCCAAAACGTCCTCATTATTAATGTCCTCACAGGGCACTGAGCCAGTCCTCACCCTGGCTGCAACCTTAGAGCCCCCAGGCCATGTCTCTGCCAGGTTCAAGGGCTTTAGAAATGGAGAACCTATGGGACGTGAGATGCAACACAACGTCTTGGATATAGTTATGCCATCTCTTAGGGACAAAAACTGCATTCTGGACTTGATTTCTTCAGTTCCATTTCTCCCTGCTCTTTTGCCCTTCTTGCAGGGGTATCAGGACAAAAATCCTTGCGCTGATGACACTGATGGAATTAATCTCAGGAAAGAAAAAACCAAGTAGGATTAGTGGCTGAACCCCCACCATTGATAATGCTTGACGGAGTGGGCTGGCCAAAATGTGATGCCAGGGTTGGACCCCAATCCTACCAGTGGTCCCTAGCACCACAGAGGGAATCAGGAAGGAGAAATAAAACCCAGAGCTTCGGGAGTTTCCGTTGTGGTACAGTGGAAATGAATCCAACTGGGATCCATGAGGTTTCGGGTTGGATCCCTGGCCTTGCTCAGTGGGTTAAGGATCTGGCATTGCTGTGAGCTGTGGTGTAGGTCACAGATGTGGCTTGGATCCTGCATTGCTGTGGCTGTGGTGCAGGCCAGCGGCTACAGCTCCCATTTGACCCCTAGCCTGGGAACCTCCATATGCTGCGGGTGCGGTCCTCAAAAGCAAAAAAAGTGAAAAATGAAAAATTAAAAAACCCAGAGTTGCAGAGTCATAACCAAATGGCTGCAAAATTATCCTTTGCGGGAAGCCATTTTTTTTTTCCTCCTTTGTTTTCCAGAAGATACCTTTCTAAACCTGCCTAACTTCTGCCTTACTGGATTCTTTAACTGTCACCTACAGCATTAGCTATGACTCAGAATTTCCTGTGATAAACTCTACAACCTCCCTCCTCCCTCCCCCGGGAAAGTTCCTGACTGAGGCCCACCCACTCCAGCCAAAACTCAGTTCCGAGTGGCTGTGAGATGCCTCGGTGTCGTTTGAACTGCGCGCTTGCACGTGTTTGCAGGTAATGCTAAACAGGCAGCCTCCTTTGTTGTCTCATTTCGATGCAGTTTAACTTGGCGTCCTCCCTTTCAGACTGATGGGAACTGAAGTCGCTCTTTAGGAAGGAAAGCTCTTTGTGTGAAAGGCAGTCCGCCAAGGTGCTAATTCCATCTCTGGTAGGTTTTTCCCAGGACTGTGTTCCTTATCCAGGAATTTCCCTGAGCTTGGTGGTTTGCTAGTCCAAATTCCAGCTTTGAATAAATAAACCAGCTGAAGTGCTCGGTTGCCTCAGGGACTTAGCAGGGCGGTTTCTGAACTTCCATCGCCCCCCAGTGGCAATTTCTGAAGTCTTTTTGTTAGGCATTTTCTTACTCAAAAGGACTTCGGTTCTGATTCTTGCCTCCAAAGCTGTTTAAAAAAAAATTTTTTTTTTTTTTAATTCTCACACTGAAGATTAGGAAATGTTTGTGTGGGGGTGTGTGGTAATGTCAAGTTCACAGCTGCTGGTTCACGAGGTCGTAGATTCATGCAATTGACAAGAATCATGTAATTGGGGTGCCCTTTGCAAAAAATCCTTATCAGAGCTGTAGAGTCCAATACAAAGGGATTACCATGAGTTTTTTTAATTTAAAGGCTCTAGAGCTGGGTCTCCATTTTCATGGCTCAATTAAACCACTGTCATTAACTGTCATTTTTAAAGTCATGTTAGCCTTTTGTAAACTTTTCCACCATAAAAATTTTTGTAACCTTATCCGAGGAGGTAAGAAAAACATTTAAGGCCAAAAAATATGAAGGTTTATAAACTCTATATATGTACATATATATAATGTTATATGCAAAGTTACATGTATAGGAAATATATATAAATATGAAAAATATGAAGGTTTATAAACCATATATATGTTATATACAAAATTTTCCATAACTTTGCAAAAGCCAACATCGAACGCACCCAAAAAAGTAGAAATAGCACTGTTTGGTTGTCAAAACCTGCAGCAGATTAATCCACAAGGCGGCAGAATCAAATGAATAAAAGTTCTGGTGAGTTCAAGCTTTAACTGGATGAAACTCAGAAATAGGTGATAGAGTTGCCCTAAGTCATCAGATAAAGATGCTGAATTGTCTCAATGGTCAGAAGGAACTGATAGACAACATTTCATTCATCCACAACCCGTCCACTCAGCTATCATCCCTTCCCGGGATCCGTTCACCACCCCCCGCCAGGCCATCCTCCCAACCATCCCTTTAGACAGGTTTAGGTAGATGCTCTGGGAAAAACCAACGAGAAAAAAAACAAAGTGTTTCTTCACTGCAAGAATAGTTTTGCAACCACTTGAGAGGGTGCCGTGGGCTTCATTTCTCCTTCCTAATGATCTCCATCCATGCCTCTCCACATTAGGTCTGTGGCTGACATTGTGTGAGGTACCAAGAAGAAAAGATGGATAAAAGATACGGTACCTGCTTTCATGGTTCTCAAAGCAAAGGGGGCTTTTAAGATGCTTTTCGGTATGATGTCTGTTCTGAGGCCTCATTCTCAGAGAAAGTGGAAATAGCCAGGAGCAAATCACGAAATCCAGAAAAGTCTCTCAGCAGGTAGCATCAAGACGGCCTAGAGACCTAGTTGGTCTTGATTGCATGGGGTAGAGATAAGAACTCATTCAGCCTCAGCCACTCAATGTTTTCTCTGAGAAGCAAAATGTAGGCTAGGTGGGATGCCAAAAACACAAACGATTCTGAGGGAGAGAACAGGTGTACATAGGAAATAGCCAAGGAACGCTTTTATAGCATAATAAGCTCACAGACACGTGTTAGATATAGTCCGTGCTTTTTGGTGGCTGCTATAAAGTATTTCACCTCATTTTCTAGGAAAGGAGGAAGTAGAATGTAAGAAAGCAGGTCCAGGCTGAGGAGGCTTATTTTCAGCTCAAAAAAGAGAAGGTTCTTGCCTCCCCACCCACCATGGAGTTATTGCTTCAGCTTATTTTTCAGATGACAGTAAATGCTTTTGGTTCACCACCTGCTATCCCCCACCCCCACACCCCTTCCAAATTAGAGGCCAGACTTAACGGTCCTTTAAATAACACTAACCCAGGGCTGGCCTTCTCCACACCAAGCATTCCTGCCACTCCTAAATCCGGAGTGGAAGTGCCTATCCCTCAGCTTCCTTTACTCAGATCTTGACTCCTTTCCGGCCAGAATATTCTCCTTCCTCCCTCACTTTTGGAGGATAAATGTCATCAGCTCTCTTTTGCTCACGTATCCTAAAGCCTGGTGCTCTGGGGGCCTCAGGAGTAGTGTCCAAATAGACCTTCTCTGTTTCGTGTCTAGCACAATATCTCGCACATAGTAGGTGCTCAATACTTTGTCAAAAGCAAGGGAAGGGGGAATAGCGAGGAGAGAAGGATGGGAGGAAGGAGAAGTAACAGAGGAGGGGAGAGAGTGAGAGAGAAGAGAGAACAATGAAAAAAATACAGAAAGTCATTCTTTGACGAGGACACGATATCTCTTTAATAAAAATGACCCGCCAATTAAATAAATATTCACTTGTCCTTAACGAATGTCCTAAGCGCACTTTTGAAGTTTGTTTTGTGAAGTTTGTTTTGCTTAGTGATGTGACGTTAAAGAAATGGACTCTATTGGAGTTAATAGTTTAAAGTGATGGTTTACCAGTGTTTTCCCATGGTAGGTTGGGGGCCAGAATGAGCTGTTCCCTGTTAAAATAAAATAATAGACACACACACACACACACACACACACACACACACACACACAATTTTCAAGAAATCTTTAAATTAAAAAGAACATTCTCAATTTTAACCGTTTTCCACCATACAATTCTCATCTAACTTATCAAGTGTTCACAAAGCATATATGAATATCCAACACAAAATCAAAGGAAGTTCCCAGAAATGGGATTTCTTCTAAGCATTTAACCGCTAGTGTAATATGCAATCAATTGTTTCTAGTTCACTTGATATGAGAAAATATATTTTTAGGATGCTTCACAAGGAGTACTAGCACATTTTCATTCTAGCAGTCACCTCTCCGTGGTTAGAATTGCCGGCACCATAGCAGACTCACCTGAAGATAAATATTATTCGGACAGGGAGCCCTTGTTGGTGAGCCTCAAGCTGCATCAGTGCAAAACAATTCTTTGTCATCTCGGGGGCTCAGAACTACCACACTAAAAAGCAGTGGAATAGGAGTTCCTGTTGTGACTCAGCGGGGACGAACCCGACTAGGATCCATGAGGACAAAGGTTCAATCCCTGGCCTCGCTCAGGGGGTTAAGGGTCTGGTGTTGCCATGAGCTGTGGTGTAGGTCACAGATGCGGCTCGGGTGTTGCTGTGGCTGTGGTGCAGGCTGGCAACTGTAGCTCCAGTTTGACTCCTAGCCTAGGAACTTCCATATGTCACGGGTGCGGTCCTAGAAAGACACACACACACACACACACACACACACACACACACACACAGGCAGTGCAATGAACTATGAGGCCCCTGTGAAAAATTATAATGGAATGTGAAAAAACTATATCAAGTATATTATTACCATTGTTAATTGTTATTGAAATTATGGAAATAAAGCTAGAGGGTAATTATATTACAAAGTGCGGAACAGTCATACCCATCTCTTCTCCTCACTAAATATCTTAGAATGCTGAATTAATTGGGGTAACTGAACACTTTACAGACAAAGGCTTCTGCTCCCACATAAGAGAAGAGAGATAATCAACATTCCGCAACTATGAGGTACTTTAAAGTAGTGCTTCTTGAATTATCTGTCGTGAAGAACTGGGTGGGTTTTTTTTTTTTTTAATTTCTAATCAATTGCCAACTGATATTTTTGTTAAAAAACAAAAACAAATTACTCGTGAAATGAAAAGCAAACAGAAAATGTAAGCCAAATTTCTCTACCATCAGATTCACGAGATATAAAATTACTCTCTTAACCTGCTACAAAAGTTTCTAAATGCTTATTTTCAACCTCTGTCCTTTCTGTGGCCAACAGGTAGGGTACTCAAAAGGCTTGCCGTCAAAGTGTGCTCCTTGGACCAGAAGTACTGGCATCCCCTGGGTGCTTGTGAGAAATGCAAATGCAGACCCTTGCGCAGCATCCACACTTAGGGAATCCGAATCTGCATTTTAACAGGATCCCTGAGGGAAGTGTGTGAGAAGCCTTAGTCTAAACCAGAAAAACAGGAGTTCCCTGGTGGCTCAGTGGGTTAAGGCTCCAGCATTATCACTGCTGTGGCTTGGGTTCAGTCCCTGGCCCAGGAACTTCTGCATGCTGTGGACGTGGCCAAAAGAAAAATAAACTAGAAAATCAAAAGCAACTGTACAGATACACAGACACACACATACAACTTTAAGACTAGAGAATGTTTTATCATCAACTCACCACACTTTGTACACTGTTTATTTGATAGATTCACTTTTAAGCAAAGCATAAGCCTTGGCCAACTAGGCCTGGCCTCCCTACCCTCTGGAGCTCAAGAACCAATTCATTTGAATCTTCAGGTCCTTGGAAAAATCAAGTTTCCCTTAGTTATATGGTGTTTCTCAGTTCACATTGACCCAGATGGGAAAATCAGCTCATCTATCATCTTCTATGGAAGTCCATTCACCAAAGTATTTGCTGATGTTGTTAAAACTCAGACTAAAACAGAGAGACGGATATTTCATGAACATGATAAAAAAGAAAACTAAATCCGAAAGGTAACCCAGTGCTTAATGGATAAATAACATTAGATAACATTCCCACAAAAATTAGGAATGTCCACAACTACTGCTAACAGTTAACATTTTGCTAGAAAGTCCTAACCCACGCAATTCACAGAAAAAAAGAAATTATAGGCATGAGAGTTAGAAATGAGGAAGTAAAATTATTCTTAGCTGAGATTATATGAACGAATCCCTGGAAAATCCAAGATAAAGAAACAAGAAATAAAACTAAAGACAATAAGTGAATTTAAAGCATTGCAGAAGCTAAGGTAACTGTAGTAAACAGCTTTCGTAAATACACCAATAATAAGTGTGAAGATTTTTTTTAAAGTGTAAGATTTCACTTACATTGCACAATCAAAATTTATTTATTTATTTATTTATTTATTTTCTTTTTTTTTTTTTTTTTGCTATTTCTTGGGCCGCTCCCGCGGCATATGGAGGTTCCCAGGCTAGGGGTCAAATCGGAGCTGCAGCCACCGGCCTACACCAGAGCCACAGCAACGCGGGATCCGAGCCACGTCTGTGACCTACACCACAGCTCACGGCAACGCCGGATCGTTAACCCACTGAGCAAGGGCAGGGACCGAACCCGCAACCTCATGGTTCCTAGTCGGATTCATTAACCACTGCACCACGACGGGAACTCCACAAAATCAAAATTTAAATACCAAAGAATAAACTCAACACTTTAATATGAGTCTAAGAAACACTTTAAAATCGTAGTGATAAAAAAAATAAAATTGTACTGAAGGGAGTTCCCGTCGTGGCTCAGTGGTTAACAAACCTGACTAGTATCCATGAGGACGCAGGTTCCATCCCTGGCCCTGCTCAGTGGGTTAAGGATCCAGCATCGCCGTGAGCTGTGGTGCAGGTCGCAGATGTGGCTCAGATCCCTCACTGCTGTGTCTGTGGGGTAGGCTGGTGGCTGTAATTTCGATTTGGCCCCTAGCCTGGGAACCTCCAAATGCTATGGGTACAGCCCTAAAAAGACAAAAAATAAAATAAAATTGTACTGACAGACACAAAAAGAAGACTTGAATATTTGGGAGAGCACTGCATATTCATGCATAAGATGAATGAATGAATATTTCTTCAAAGAGCTCTAGTTTTCCTAAATTAATATATAATATAACATAATCCCAGTAAAATTACCACCCAGATTTCACAAAAACAAAAACAAAAAACGCTTGACTGGCCAACTCCAAATTTCACTCAGAAATATAAACAAGCAAAAGTATCCAGAAAAATACTGAAAAATAAGTATAAGAAGAGACTGACTGATTTGCCAGATGGCCCCAATGCTTCAATTAATGTGGTGTGTTCATGCACATAATAACAGCGTGAAGTAAAAAAGTCTATTAGCAGCCCTTCTTTTACGCTGTTTCTTCTTACCTGCTTCATTGTTTCATTGTAGTTTTTTCTTCTTTTCCCCCCTTTAATTGCCCCTCTTGGGGCATATGGAAATTCCTGGGCTTGGGGCATATGGAAGGTCCTACACCACAGCCACAGCAATGCCAGATCCAAGCCTCATATACAACCTACACTGCAGCTCATAGCAACGCTGGATCCTTAACCCATGGAGCGAGTCCAGGGATTGAACCCCCACCCTCACAAACACTATGTTGGGTTCTTAGCCTGCTGAGCCACAATGGGAACTCTCTGTCTTTATTCAGTAAGATGGTAATTTCAGACAGAGTCTACCAATGCTGTTCCCCTTCAAAAGAAAAATCAGGAGTTCCTGTCGTGGCGCAGTGGTTAACGAACCCGACTAGGAACCATGAGGTTACGGGTTCGATCCCTGCCCTTGCTCAGTGGGTTAACGATCCGGCGTTGCCGTGAGCTGTGGTGTAGGCTGCAGATGCGGCTCGGATCCCGCGTTGCTGTCGCTCTGGGGCAGGCCGGTGGCTGCAGCTCCGATTAGACACCTAGCCTGGGAACCTCCATATGCCGAGGGAGCGGCCCAAGAAATAGCAAAAAGATTAAAAACAACAACAACAAAAAACAAAAAACAAAAGAAAAATCATGTTGGAAAGTCCTTGGCTATAGTTCATACTCTAGGAAGTAAAAGGCAAATCCAATACCTGCTGGAGACTTAATTAACATAACCCTATTATTGCTCCCTTTCTCTTTCACTATGGTAATTTTTAGCAAACCAAATAATTACCAATTATTTCCATAGGGAAGAAAGGATGAAGTCTCCCACTCCTCTAGGCAAGATTATTCTGGTGTTTCCTGCACTTTACCCCTCGTTACTAGTGGTATTCCCATTGTTTACAGTCCACCATGTTAAATCTGCTCACCCATAATGGCCCCCTTGTGGCAATGACTGACCTAATAACTCAATCACAATAACATAATAATTGCAATAATAACAACAACGGTTTACTGCTAAACACTAGCTTCTCCCTGTCCCACTTCAGCTTCAGAATGACTGGGATGGAAATAAGAAGAATTAAGTTAAATTTTCCCAATGTAGTTCCTTAGCATACACACATACGTGCACATACATGTACAAGAACACATGTGTGTATATTACATAGTGCCCAAGCTAAGGAGGTAGAAGCCCATGCTCTAGCTGCCAGGGATCAAGCACAGTGAGTTTATGGCCTTTGGTTTGCCTAGAACAGGGTTCTTCAACCTTGGCACTACTGACATTTGGGCTGGATAATTCCTTGTACATTATACAGGATGTTGAGCAGCAACCCTGTCCTTGATCCACTAGATGCCAGTAACAATTGCAGCCTCCAATGTGACAACCAAAATATATCCAGACATTGCCAAATGCCTCCTGGATGGGCTGGGGGTAACAAAATCCCACCCCCACCCCTAGTTGAGAATCACCACTGTACAGAGAAGCAAGGCTCTGCCTCTAATTAAACCTCATGCATGATGGATTCCCAAACAGAAGAATAGGCTGTTGCATCTCCCTGTCAGCATTCAACGAGGACAACCTGCAGTTTTCTGAACTGGTTCCATGGCAGACCTGTCGGTGCCCTTCCAGCCCCACTTGGCAGGTATCAAGGAGAGTTCAGTCTTAAATAAGTTAGGCTATAAATTAAACTTTGTCAGTGATGCCCTGTGTAAATCTGGAGACACGCAACTAGGGTTCAGATAAGTTGGGAGTGACCTACAATAAAAGGTAGTTATCTATAATCAGTGAATTAAAACTAATTCATTTTTAGAGGTTTAGACTGAGACCTTAGTCTCATCATAAATGATAAATAAATAAAACACATGCACACAGATATACAAACTTAAAACTTACTTGTTAGCAATAATATATCCTCTGACGTTATTACAATGGTATTGAAAATATTAAATAGAATGCTACCTGCTAGTAATCTAATTTTACTGGCAACAAATTCCTTGAAGAAAAGCGGTATTTATTTCAAAGTGAGAAGCAGCCCTGGCCCTTGATATAGACATGATCTAGACCTGATATAGACATGGCATAGATCTCTGAGTACAGATGTGGGGAGTCCTGGTGAATCTGTGAGGATCCTGTGGAACTCCGAGCTATAAGGACACCAGCTGGCTGTGTCTTAGAAAATTGCTTTCACGCATTCAGGCCATAGCAAAGACAGTAAAGGTCATGGGCAGTGATGGCCAGGAGCCAAGTGAAGGTCCCAGGCATAATTGGAGAGTGGTGAAGAGCAAAGTTAAGAAAAGTAATTTCTCCCTGTTGTCAGGTCAATAATTCCTCTTTTTAAAAGCCTCCAAATGACAAAAAAAAAAAAAAAAAAGGAGTTCCCGTGGTGGCGCAGTGGTTAACGAATCCGACTAGGAACCATGAGGTTGCGGGTTCAGTCCCTGCCCTTGCTCAGTGGGTTAACGCTCTGGCATTGCCGTGGGCTGTGGTGTAGGTTTCAGATGTGGCTCAGATCCCGCGTTGCTGTGGCTCTGGCGTAGGCCGGTGGCTACAGCTCCGATTCGACCCCTAGCCTGGGAACCTCCATATGCCGCGGGAGCGGCCCAAGAAATAGCAAAAAGACAAAAAAAAAAAAAAAAAAAAAAAGAATTCTGTGAAAGACAATGGAGTATTGTGAGAATGGAAATTTGTGAGAGAAAATGGGGACTTGGGGAGAAAAAGAATTGGAAGAGAAATAGGAAATTATTAGAAAGAACAGAAAACTGTGAGTGAGTTGAAGAACTGTGAGAGACAAGAGGAGTTTGGGTAAAGAGCAGAGAATTGTGGGAGAGGTAGAGAACTGTTGGGGAAAAGCAGAGGCTTGTGAAAGAAAAAGGAAACTCTGGGAAAAACCAAACAGAAGAGGAAACAGGATAGAATAGGAAAGGTTGAAAAAACAGAAAATCGTGGGAGAAACTAAAGAACAGAGAATGATGCATGAAAAAGGGAACTGTGGTAGAGAAAAGGAATTGCAGGAGACATAGAGAAACTTGAGGAGGCACTGTGATATTGTCAGAGAAAAAAAGAACTGTGAGAAGGAAAAATAGACAATTGTCTGCAAGAACAAAAAGTTGTGGGAGGTAAGAGAGGATTATGAGGGAAGAAAGAATTATACACAAGAGAATTGTGACAGAAACAGAATTGAGAGAAACAAGGGGAACAGTTAGAGAGAACAGAATTGTGGGAGAAATAGAGAATTGTGCAGACTCATGGAATTTTGGGAGTGATTGAGAACTGTGGGAGAGAACAGAAAATTGTGAGAGATAAAGGAATTGTGGGAATGGCAGAAAAAAGATAATTGTGAGAACAAAGAACTGTGAAGAGGAGAGAGCATTATAGTAGAAAGGGACTGTGAAAGTTAATGGGATTTGGGGAAAGAGAATAAATTGTGGGAGAACAGGTGAACTGCTAAAAGGAAGAGAGAATTTGGGGAAAGAACACAGAATTGTGGACAAGACAAAGAATCAAGAGAGAAACAGAAATTATGGAGGACAAAAGGAATCATGGGAAACAGGTGAAAACTGTGAGAGAAAAGAGAATTCTGGCATCAAACAGAGAATTGTGGGAGACACTGAGACTTGGGGGGAGAGCAGAGAATTGGGGGAAAAAACAGATTGGTGGGAGAAAGGGAATTCTGGAGAAGAATGGAGAATTGTGGGAAAACAGAGAATCACGGGAGACATATGGAACTGTGAGAATGACAGGGAATTGTGGTAGAGAATAGAGGATTATGGGAGACTTGTGAAATTATGGGGAAAACCTGAGAACTGTGGGAGACTAGAGAAATTCTGGGATAGAACAAATTTGTAGGAGAGACTAAGAATTATGAAAGTGACAGGAAATGTGGGAGGCACTGGGACATTATAGGGACAAGAAAATTGTGAGAAGAAAAAAGTAGACAACTGTGAGAGAGAATAATTAATTATGGGAAAGAATAGAACATTATGAGAGAAAAAACAATTGTGATAAATACAATAATTCTCTGTTCTATATCACACTTCTCCATCACTCTGATATTTCCACGTCTACCACAATTCTGTCTTCTGCACCACAATTCCATGTCAGTCCCACAATTCCACATGTCTCCTACAGTTCTCTTTGTCTTCCTTGTCTCTGTTCTTTCCCATAATTCCCCTCATCTCGCATAAGTCCTTGTTTTTTCCCTCAATTCCCCATGTCACCCACAATACTCTGTTCTTCTGCACAATTCTCCATTTTCCCCATAGTTGTTGTTCTCTTCCATATTACCATATTTATCACAATTTGTGGGAAAGATCAGAGAATTGTGGGAGACAGAGGGAACTGTGGGAGACATGGGGAATTGTGGGAATGACAGTGAATTGTGCTAAGTATTCTGAATTGTGGGAAACATGAAGAATTGTGGGAGAGAAGACAAAATTGAATTGTGGGAGACATACGGAATTGTGGGAGTGACACAGAATTGTGGCAAATAATGGAGAATTGTGGGAAAGACAAAGAATTTGGGAAGATATGGAAAATTATGAGTGACAGATAATTTTGGATGAGAAAATATTACTGTGGAAAGAGCAGATAATTGTGGAAGACATATGGAATTGTGGAAGTCAGGGAATCATGGAGAGAAGGAAGAATTGTGGGAGAAAATAGAGAATGGTGTGAAAAAAACAATGGTAGATGAGAGAATTTGGCAATACAACAAGGACTGGGAGAGAACTGTGGCAGTAACAGGGAATTGTGGGAAAGAATGGAGAACTGTGGGAAACATGGGGAATTCTGGGAGAGACAGGGCATTGTGGGGAAAAATATAATTATGGGAGATGTGCAATTGTGAGAGACATGGAGAATTGCGGAAGAAAACAGAGAACTGTGGGAGTGACACAGAATTTGGGAAAATACAGAGACTTATGGGAGAATATGGAATTGTGGGAATGACATGGAATTGTGAGAAATAGTGGAGAATTGTGGGAAAGGTAAGAACTTTGGGAAAGATGAAGATTTGTGGGAGTAACAGATAACTATGGAAGAGAAAATAGAACTGTGGGAAAGAGCAGATAACTGTGGGTTCTATGGAACTTTGGGGAAAAAGAGAATTACGAGAGACAAAAGGAATTGTGGGAGTGACCGGGAATTGTGGGAAAGAACAGAGAATTGTGGAAGACAGGGGAATTGGGGGAGTGACATGGAATTGTGGGCAGAAAATAGAATGAGAGACAAAGGGAATTGTGGGAGTGATGGAGAACTGTGGGATAGAACAGAGAATTGTAGGAGACATGTGGAACTATGGGACACATGGAATTGTGGGAAAGAACAGAAAATCATGGGAGACATGGGGAATTGTGGGAAACCTGGAGAATAGTAGGAATGGCAAGGAATTACAGGAGACAATAGAGAATTGTAGGAGACATGTGGAATTATAGGCATGACAAAGAATTGTGGGAAAGAGGAGCTCCTATCATGGCTCAGTAGTAACAAACCTGACTAGTATCCATGAGGATGCAGGTTCAATCCCTGGCCTCCCTCAATAGGTTAAGGATCCAGCACTGCTGTGAGCTGTGGTGTGGAGCTGAGCCACAGATGCAGCTCAGATCTGGCTATGGTGCAAACTGGCAGATGCAGCTCCAATTCAGCCCCTAGCCTGGGAATTTCCATATGCTGCAGGTGCAACATTAATATTAAAAAAAAAGGCAAAAAAAAAAAAGAATTGTGGAAGAGAAGAGAGAATTGTGGAAGACAAAGGGAACTATGTGAGACATGGGGAATTGTGGGAGACATGGGGAATTGTGGGAGAGAAGACAAAATGAATTGTGGGAAACACTGGAATCACGGGAGCGGCAAGAATTTTTGGGAAAGCATAAATAATTATGGGAGACAAGGAGTATTCTGAGATACAACAGAATTGTGAGTGAGATAGAGAATTGCAGGAAAGAACAGAGACTTGTGGGAGATATGTGGAATTGTGGGAGTGACACAAAATTGTGAGAAATAATGGAGAATTGTGGGAAAGCCAAAGAACTTTGGGAGATGGAAAACTGCGGGAATGACAGATAATTGGGAAAGAGAAAATAGAATTGTGGCAAAGAGCAGATAATTGTGGAAGACATGGAATTGTGGAAGTCATAGGTAATTATGGGAGGGAAGGCAGATCTGTGGGAGAAAATACAGAATTGTGGATAAAAACAGAGTGTGGGAGATGGGGAAATTGTGGGATAGAACAGGGAATATGGGAGAGTTGAAGAATTGTGGAAGAGGACAGCCTTGTGTGTGAGACAGGGAATTGTGGGTATCACTTGCATCTCCACTAACAATGAACTAAGAGTAAGAGCGATTAAGAAAACAATCTCATTTACAAATGCACCATAAAGAAACAAATGCCTAGGAGTAAATTCACCAGGAGGTTGAAAGACCTGTACACTGAAAACAATAAGATATCGATTAAAGAAAGTGAGGAAAACACACAAAAAATGGAAGGATATTCTATGCTCAGGGGTTGGAAGGATTAATATTGTTAAAATGACCATATATTCAAAGCAACTTACAGATTCAATGTAATCCCTATCAAAATTCCAATGGCAATTTTTTCTCACAGAAATAGAACAAACAAAAAGAACAAAGCCAGAGGCACTATACTTTCTGATTTCAAACTATTTTGCAAAGCTACAGTAATCAAAACAGTATGCTATTGGCATTAAAAACAGACACACAGAAGAATGAAACAAATAGAGTCAAGAAATAAATTCAGGCATATATGGTCAAATAATTTAAAACAAGGGAACCAAGAATATACAACAGGGAAAGGACAGTTTCTTCAATAAATAGTGTTGGGAAACTCCATACGCACATGCAAAAGAATGAAACTAAGCCACTCTCTTACACCACATGAAAATATTAATTTAAAATGAATTAAAGACTTTAACATAAAACCTGAAATGATAAAACTCCTACTAGAAAACTACAAGTTTACAAGGCAGTAAACTCTTTGACATTGCTTTTGGAAAAGATTTTTTGGATTTGGCAACAAAAGTGAAAATAAATGGGGCTACATCAAACTAAAAAGCTTTTGCACATCAAAGAAAACTCATCCAAATTAAAATGCATGGCTGTGGCATAGGCTGGCAGCTGTAGTTCCAATTCGACCCCTAGCCTGGGAACTTCTATATGCCACACGTGTGGCCCTAAAAAAGAAAGAAAATAAAGAAAATGCAGCCTACCAAATGGGAGAAAATATTTATAAATCATATATCTGATAAGGCATTAATATCCAAAATATATAAAGAACTCATACAATTCAATAGCAAAAAAAAAAAAAACCTGAAAAATGGGAAGATAAACTGAACAGAAATTTTTCCAAAGACATAAGCAGATACATTAAAAGGTACTCAACAGCATTAATCATCAAGGAAGTTGAAATAAGCCCATATGAAATAGCATTTCACACTTGTTAGAATGATTACTACCAAAATAAGAAGAAATAAGGATGAAGATGTGGAGAAAAGTAAACTGTCTCTCTCTCTCTTTTTTTTTTTTGCTTTCTAGGGCTACACCCTCAGCATATTGAAGTTCCCAGGCTAGGGGTCGAATTAGAACTACAGCTGCCAACCATAGCCACAGCCACAGCAACACAGGATCCAAGCTGCATCTATGATCACAGTTCATGGCAATGCCAGATCCTTAATCCACCAAACAAGGCCAGAGATCAAACCCAAATTCGCATGGATGCTAGTCAGATTCATTTCTGCTGTGCCACAACAGGAACTTCCTAGAGGAGAAAATTCTTGTGTTGCATTGGTGGAAATGAAAAGTGATACAGCCACACAGAAAATAGCATGAAGGTTCTTCAAAAATTAAAAATAGAACTATAATATGATCCAGAAATTCTACTTCTGGATATTTATCTAAAGGAAATAAAAACATTAACTTAAAAACATATGTATACCCCCAAATTCATTAAAGCGTTATTTACAATAGTCAAGACATGGAAGCAAACTAAATGCCTATCAGTGGGAGTTCCTGTCATGGCTCAGTGGTTAGCGAACACGACTAGCATCCATGAGGACGTGGGTTTAATCCCTGGACTTGCTCAGTGGGTTAAGGATCCAGTGCTGCTGTGAGCTGTGGTGTAGGTTGCAGATGTAGCTCAGATCCTGCATTGCTGTGGCTCTGGCATAGGCCAGTGGCTACAGCTCCAGTTGGACCCCTAGCCTGGGAACCTCCATATGACATGGGTGTGGCCCTAAAACGACCAAAAAAATGCCTATTAATGGATGAATGGATAAAGAAAATGTATATTTTTCAGCCATAAAAAGAAAGAAATTTGCTATTTGTGACAACATGGAAGGACCTCGAGGGCACTACGCTGAGTGAAAAAAGTCAGATAGAGAAAGACAAATACCTCGTCATCTCACTTATAAGTAGACTCTTTTTAAAAAAAAAATGAACCCACAGATATAGAGAATAGATTGGTGGTGCCAGAGACTGGAGATTGGGGGTGGGGTGAAATAGGTAAAGGTGGTCAAAAGATACAAACTTCGAATTACAAAATAAACAAGTCCTCAGGTTATAATATACAGTATGGCAACTATAGTTAACAACACTGTATTTTATATTGAAAAGTTGCTAAGAGTAGATCTTAAAAGTTCTCATCACAAGAAAAAATTGTGTCACTAACTGTGGTGATGGATATTAACTAGACTCCTGGTGGTGATCATTTCCCAATGAACACATATATCACATCATTGTTTGTACACCTGAAATTAATATAAGATATATCAACTATATCTCAATTTTTAAAAAAAGCAAAACAACAGCCTATCACAAAATAATGTGGGAAAAACAGGGAATTATGGGAGCAGCAGAGAACTATGGGAAAGAAGAGAATTATGAATGAGACAGAGACTTGCAGGAGGCATGGAGAACTTTGGGAAAGGATTAATAAATGTGGGAGACACAGGGAACTGTGGAGAAAACACAATGCAGGGGAGGGAATTACGGGAGAAACTGGGGAACTGTGAAAGAGAGCAGAATATTATGAGAGAACAGAGAATTGTGAGAGAGAATGGAGAATTGTGGAAAAGATAGGGGATTATAGGAGAAACAGGGAATTGTGAGAAGGAAAGGAGAATTGTGCAAGAGAAAAAGAATTGAGAGAGCTCTGAGAACAAAAGCAACACTTTGTAAACATAAGCAACTGTATATTTGGAAAGGAGAATTATTTTACCAGGACCAATGATAAATCCAGCTTGTAACTTAAAAAGAGATTCATTTTTTCTTCTCTGCTAAAAGCTGGGCCTGACAGCAGCAGCTCATATCACATTACCATGGGTTGGCAAACCCTAATGCACTGCCTTGTATATGTGCATGTACACACAAGCACACACACACACAGTTCACACATATACACTCACACACATACCCACACACAAATGCACACATACATACATACATATACACGCATCTTGGAAATGGCATACAGGAACAGAAATAAACCTAACAAAATGGTTGGGAAAATTTTTAAATCTGCTAAGAAATAAAACAAAATGAAAAAGTGATAAAAATGAGAGAATATTTAAGAAGATTAGGCTGCCAGGCTGGGAATCCAACACACAAGTAATAGAAGTTCCTTAAAAGACAGAATGAAGAAAGAGGAGGGGAGAAAGTTATGAAGAAAATGAAGAATACAAGAAAATATCCCCAGGAGTGGGATCAAAATGGTGGAGAAGTGAGATGTGCTGTTCACTTTCTCCCACAAACACACACACACACACAAAATCTACATGTAGAACAATTGGCACAAAACACCTATTGAATGTTGGTAGAAGACCTTAGACCTCCAAAAAGGGCAAGAACCTCCCCCCAACATAACTGGGTAGAACAAAAGGGGAAAAAACAGAGAGAGAAAAGATGGGGAAGAAACGGAATTGGGATGGAACAGCACTCCTGAGAGGAAGCTGTGAAAGAGGAAAGGAACCCACACCCTGGGAGGCCACCTAAGTGACAGGAAGATCAACCAGGATGGAGGGGAAACCTTAAAGCCTTGGAGAAAAGTGCAGCAGCTGGACTGAGGAGGGCAGAGCAGAGAGAGAGCCATACAGACCATTGGTACCACCTCCCCTGGACACCACAACCTGAGACACTTGGGAGGGGGCTGGGTGCTTAGACTTGGGCTTTAAAGGTCAGCTCCAGGGAGAGGATTACGGTTGGCTGTGTGCAGGCAGCCTTAGGGGTTAGGGAGCGGTGTGCTAAAGGCACATAGCCGAAGGAGTGTGGGAGGAGGGCTGGGCCCTCAGGAGAAGCAAGATGCCATTATGGGGCAGGGCAGGAGGAGGAGGGGCAGACTGCCATAGGAATACCTCTCTCACGCACACACCAGCTCTAAGGTGGAGGGGCACCTTTTGCATGGGCTCCAGGCAGTGGGGGCAAAGTGCCACAGCCATCGCAGACTCCAGACTAGGGGTCTGTGGACAGGCACCACTTGTAGACCCAGTCACCTCAGGCCTCGGGTTGCAACAAGAGGACACTGCCACTGAGCAACACCCATCGCCCTCACTCCCCTGGGAATGCACACACCCTGCTGTTGATGCTGCCAAATGCTCTGGGTGCCACCTATACCTCCCTGAGGGTCAATGCCCCTGCCCAGGACCCTGCAACCAGGAGCAGTTGTGCCACCTCCCTGTGGGTTTTCACCACTGTCAAGGTCCCAACAACCAGGCACTGACTACAGACCCTGCCCATTGCCTCCATCTCTGTGGAAGCACGCAGGCCATACACAAGCACACCCCCTATCAAGGGGAATAACAGCCTGCACACACTGAGGAAAGAGACAGTAACAACCACAACAAAAATAGCCCTCATGCCAAAAAAAAAAAAAAAAAAACAAAACAAAACAGTAAGCCCTCACAAGCTATTAAAGAATCTCAGGAACCATTCCCAGTTAAAAGAATAGGAGAATTCTCCAGAAATAGCCAAAAATCAAACAGACCTTTGCAGTCTAACAGACATAGTTCAAAACGGAGATAGTGAAAATACTGATGGAATTAAGAACAGATATGAACAGTAATGCAGATTATTTTAGAAAGAAACTAAAAACTATAAGGAGGAGCCAAGAAAAAAATAGAAAATTCATTTGCAGAGATGCAAGCTGAGTTAAAGGCTTTGAAGAGCAGAAAGAATAATGCAGAGGAACAAATAAGTGACTTGAACGGTAGAATAGTGGAAATCACCCAATCAGGACAGCAGACGGAAAACCAAATGAAAAAACATGAAAGCAATATAAGAGATCTATGGAATAATATGAAGTGAGCCAATCTATGCATAATAGGGATTACAGAAGGAGAAGACAAAGAAAAGGGTATTGAAAATATATTTGAAGAATCTATGGTTGAAAACTTTCCAAACCTAGATGGAACAAATATCAAGATACAGGAAGCACAGAGGGCCCCAAACAGACCTACACCGAGACATATTATAATAAAAATAACAAAACTTAAAGATGAAGATTCTAAGGGCAGCAAGAGAAAAAGAGTTAATTATAAGGGAACCCTCATGAGGCTATCAGCTGTTTTCTCTATAGAAACACTACAGGCCACAGAGAGTGGTAAGATATATTCGAAGTTCTAAAAGAGAAAAATTTGTAGAGAATACTCTACCTACAAGATTTTTACATAAAATAAAAGGGGAAATAATTTCTCCAACAAACAAAAACTAAAATAACACAGTAATACTAAACCCATTCTAAAAGAAATACTGAAAGGTCTCCTCTAAATAGGAAAAAAATAAGAAGATATAGGATGGAGGAAATCACAACTGGAAAGTAATCACTTAAGCCAGTATACAGATCTAAAATGAAAATTTTAAAAACTATTTGCAAAAGTGATGATAAATGTAAGGAACAGGAAAAAGATAAACATTAAGATGTAAAAAAGGACATCAAAATCATAAAATGTGAGGAAGGAAAATAAGAGACTCAAGGCTCTTTGTTTTTATAATGTGTTTGAGCCTATATGACTATCAGGCTAAACCAAGCAGATATAGGAAGAAGTTAACATACTTGAAAAACAGGGCAATCACAAATCAAAACCAAACAGTACATTCACAAAAACTAAAAAGAAGAGGACACAGGCATAAAATAAAAGGAAATCATCCAACCAAAAAAAAAAAAAGAAAGGAATAAAGGAGAAACATGTAATCAACTGGAAAACAAGGCTTAAAATGGCAATGAATACACATTTATCAATAATTACCTTAAATGTCAATGGACTGAATGCTCTAATCAAAAGACACAAACTGTCAGACCGGATAAAAAAAAACAAGAGCCCACAATATGCTGCCCACAAGATACTCACCTTATGGCAAAGGACACATATAAATTGAAAGTAAGGGGATGGAAAACATATTTCATGTGAATGGAAATGACAGGAAAGCAGGAGTCTCCATACTCAGGCAAAATAGACTTTAAAATAAAGCCCATAAATAAAGACAAAGAAGGGTACTATTTATTGATAAAAGGATCAATTCAAGAAGAGGACAGTACACTTGTTAATACATATGCCCCTAATATAGGAACAGACCAAATATATACAACAAATATAACAGGCATTAAAGGAAATATTAATGGGAATACAATAATAGTGGGAGAGTTTTTAACACTCCACTCATATCAATGAACGGACCCTCTAGACAAAAAAAAAAAAAAAAAAAAAAAAAAAAAAACAATAAAACAACAGAGATCCTAAATGACACAATAGAACTGTTACACTTAATTGATATTTTCAGGACATTACATCCCCAAAAAACAGAATATACATTCTTTTCAAGTGCACATGGAACATTCTCTAGGACTGACCACATAATGGGGCACAAAACTAACCTCAATAAATTTATGAGTATAGAAATTATTTTAAGCACCCTCTCTGACTACAATGGCATGAAGGTAGAAATCAATCACAGGAAAAGAAATGAGAAAAACTGAATACATGGAGAATAAACAACATGCTACTAAAAAACAAATGGGTCAATGAGGAAATCAAAAGGGAAATTTAAAAATACCTCAGGACAAATGATAGTGAAAACACAACCTTTGAAAATCTATGGGATGTGGAGTTCCTGTCATGGCTCAGCAGTCAATGAACCCAACAAGGAACCATGAGGTTGCAGGTTCGATCCCTGACTTTGCTCAGTGGTTTAAGGATTCAGCATTGCCATAAGCTGTGGTGTAGGTCGCAGATGCAGCTCGGATCCAGCATTGCTGTAGCTGTGGTGTAGGCTGGTGGCTACAGCTCTGATTCGACCCCTAGCCTGGGAACCTCCATGTGCCACAGGTGCGGCCCTAAAAAGCGCCCCCCCAAAAAAAAAACCCCACAAAATCTATGGAATGCCACAAAAGCAGTTCTGAGGGAAGGCGATACAGGCCTTCCTCAAAAAAGAAGAAAAATCTTAAATCAAAAACTTAACCTCACACTTAAAAGAATTAGAAAAAGAACAAACAAAACCTAAAGTCAGCAGAAGGAAGAAAATCATAAAGATCAGAGAGGAAATCAATAAAATAGATTTTTAAAAAATAGAAAAAAAAGCAATAAAACCAAGAGCTGGTTCTTTGAAGGGGTAAACAAAATTGACAAACCTCTGGCCAGACTCACCAAGAAGGAGAGAGAGAAAACCAAGTAAACATAACAATAAATGAAAAAGGAGAAATACAAGTGGATACCGCAGAAATACAAAAAACCATAAGAGACTACTATGAA
The DNA here is from genome assembly GCF_054392235.1 of Sus scrofa. NCBI lineage: Eukaryota > Metazoa > Chordata > Mammalia > Artiodactyla > Suidae > Sus > Sus scrofa. Next base: position 11,508,086 of record NC_139401.1, read on the forward strand.
CAATTATATGCCAACAAATTTGATAACTAGAAGAAATGGACAACTTTCTAGAGATATACAACCCACCAAAACGGAATCAAGAGGAATTGATCATTTGAACAGAACAAGCACTAGAAAAGAAATTGAATATGTAATAAAAATAATCCCTCTACATACAAAAGTTCAGGACCAGATGGATTCACAGGCAACTTCTACCAAACATACAAAGAAGAACTCATACCTATCCTTCTCAAACTTTTCCAAAAGATTGAAGAAGAAGGAACACTCCCAAAAATATTCCATAAAGCCACCATCACCCTAATACCAAAACCAGACAAAAGACACTACCAAAAAAGAAAATTACAGGCCAATATCTTGGATGAATATACACGCAAAAATTCGCAACAAAATTTTAGCCAACCAAATCCAACAACACATAAAAAAGATCATACACCATGACCAAGCAGGATTCATTCCAAGTTCACAAAGATGGTTCAACATAAGCAAATCAATCAATGTCACAGACCACATTAACAAAAGAAAAGTCAAAAACCACATGATCATCTCAACAGATTTAGAAAAAGCATTTGACAAAATCCAACATCCATTCATAATAAAAACTCTTATCAGGAGTTCCCACTGTGCCACAGTGGAAACAAACACAATTAGAATCCATGAAGACACAGACTTGAACCCTGGCCTCGCTCAGTGGGTCAAGGATTCAGCATTGCGCATGAGCTGTGGTGTAAGTCACAGATATGGCTTAGATACTGTGTTGCTATGGCTGTGGCATAGGCTGGCAGCTGTAGCTCCAACTTGAGCCCTAGCCTGGGAACTTCCACATGCCACTGATGTGGCCCTAAAAAGCAAAAAACAAACAAACAAACAAACAAATTCTTCTCAAAGTGAGTATATAGGGCATATACCTTAACATAATAAAAGCCATTTATGACAATCCCACAGGCAATATAATACTCAATAGAGAAAAGCTGATATCTTTCCCACTAAAACCTGGAACAAGACAAGGATGCCCATGCTCACCACTTTTGTTCAACACAGTATTGGAAGTCCTAGCCATAGCAATCAGACAAACAAAAGAAATAAAAGGTATCTAAATTGGAAGAGAAGAGGTAAAATTGTTGTTATATGCAGAAGACATGATACTATATATAGAACCCTAAGGACTCCACACAAAAACTACTTGAAATGATCAACAAATTCAGCAAAGTAGCAGGACACAGATTAACATTCAGAAATCAGTTGCATTCCAGTATGCTAACTATGAAATATTAGAAAAGGAATAAAAATATACAATACCTTTTAAAATCACACCCAAAGAAATTAAACACCTAGGAATAAACCTAACCAAGGAGGTGGAAAGACTTATATGCTGAGAACTGTAAAACATTAATCAGGGAAATGAAAGAAGATTCAAAGAAATGGAAAGATATTCTAGGGAGTTCCTGTCGTGGCGCAGTGGTTAACGAACCCGACTAGGAACCATGAGGTTGCGGGTTCGATCCCTGCCCTTGCTCAGTGGGTTACCGATCCGGTGTTGCTGTGAGCTGTGGTGTAGGTCGCAGACGTGGCTCGGATCCTGCGTTGCTGTGGCTCTGGCGTAGGCCGGCGGCTACAGCTCCGATTAGACCCCTAGCCTGGGAACCTCCATATGACACTGGTACGGCAAAAAAGAAAGAAATAAAGAAAAGAAAGAAAAGAAAGAAAGGAAAGAAAGGAAAGGAAAGGAAAGGAAAGGAAAGGAAAGGAAGGAAGGAGGGAAGGAAGGAAGGAAGGAAGAAAGAAAGAAAGAAAGAAAGAAAAAAAGAAAGAAAGAAAGGAAGGAAGGAAAGAAAGACAGACGGACAGAAAGAAATTCTTAGCAAAGTGGGTATAGAATGAATATACCTTACCATAATAAAAACCATTTATGACAAACCCACAGCCAATGTAATGCTCAATAGAGAAAAGCCGATGGCTTTCCTGCTAAAACCTGTAAATAATAAACCATGATTTATCCAAAATTGCATATAACTATTGGCAGAGGGGAGGGATATGTTTGTTTGTGCGTGCATGTTTGTGTTAGCTTGTTGCCTGGAACACGAAGGGACAAACAAGGAACAAAGAGCAGTAAGTCTTTGCCTTCACAGAGCTGACACTGAGGTTGAAAGGGCCCTGCCACAGTCTTCTCACCAACCTACCACTCTTCCTGTAACACCCGGCATTAGCAGCTTCTTCTCTATAAAGCCTTCTTGTTACTCACTGTTTCCTTTCTATCCACTTCCTGCCCATCACCCTTACAATTGTCACTTCTTCCTTTTCACCCAGGAAGAGGCTGCACATACATATACTGAGATATAAATATGGTTATTTGTTTGCATGCCTGACTCTTCAATACCAAAGGTTTGCCCTTTTTGTGCCATGTGCCTTTTGGGAATCTGGTGAAGTCTCTGAGTATCTTTTTGGAATAATATTTTTACATGCACAAACGAAATACAAGAAATTACAAAAGAAATCAATTATAGTCGCCCCTACGCATCCGTGGAGGCTTGGTTCCAGGACCCACCACTGATACCAAAATCCAAAGATGCTCAAGTCCCATAGTTGGCCTTCTATATCCGTGGTTCCACCAACCCCAGACCATGGAGTACTGTAGTATTTATTGAAAGCAAAATCCGCATATAAATGGACATGTGCAACTCAAGCCCATGTTGTTCAAGGGTCTATTGGTATACTGAAGTAATAGTTACCAACATATTAAACAAAAAGATTTGATTGTTAAAGGCTAGGTTCCCCAGGAAATATACATCAACATGATACAGTTTTTTAAATGCTGTCTTGACCCCATTTTAAGGCTCTGGCTAGAGGTTGGTCAGTTCTCCTACTTGAGCAGCTAAACCCCGACACTCCAACCACCTCCCTTATTGGATCTCATACTCTGGACCACTGGGAGTCCTCTTGTGGTGCAATGGGTTAAGGATACAGCATTGTCACTACAATGGCTGGGGTCGCTGCTGTGGTGTGGGTTCGATCCCTGGCCCAGGAACTTCGACATGCTGTGGACACATGCCTAAAAAAAATAGTTTCATACTCTGGACCACTATATACTTGCCCTAATCACTCCAGGACCAGGTACTAGACAACTGAAATTACTCAAATTAGCCAATCTTAAACCTGCTTATCCCTGCCTTGCCCATGGTGCCCCAGGATGTAATGTGTACTCCCTCTCTTGGGACTTATGAATAGAATAAACCATATATATTCACACTGGCTGCGCCTGCAGCATGTGCAAGTTCCCAGGCCAGGGATCAAACCCTTGCCATAGCAGTGACCCAAGGCGCTACAATGATAACATCAGATACTTCACCCACTCTGCCACAAGGGAACGCCTAAACTATCTTTTTTATTTTTATTTTATTTTTTTTTAGGGCAGCACCCATGGCATAAGGAGGTTCCCAGGCTAGGGGTCGAATCAGAGCTACAGCTGCTGACCTATGCCACAGCCACAGCAATGCAGGATCCAAGCCATGTCTGCAACCTACAACACACCTTGCGGCAATGCTGAATCCTTAACCCACTGAGCGAGGCCAGGGATTGAGCCCACAGCCTCATGGATACTAGTCAGGTCCTTAACCTGCTGAGCCACAAGAGGAACTCCCCTAAACTATCTTTTTAATGGCAACTATTTCTTAATCTGGCCTTACTAAACCTAAATAATTACATTTATTAAAATGGCTGAGACTCTACAAATTTGTGCATATAGATGCTCTCATGAACAACTTTGAGAGAGTGCTGGAAAGACTGGGCAAAGGGAGTAATTGAACTGTGCTGCAGTCACAATGGAAACCTCAGCTGATCCTATGAGCAGCTCTGAAGCTGGGATGGTCCTTCTGAGTTGGCCCCTTGAGGCTAGGGGCTCAATGTCAGAGATGCTCAACATCACTAATTATTATGGAAATGCAAATCAAAACTACAGTGGGGTACCCCCTCACACTGGGCAGAAGTGCCAACACCAAAAAGTCTGCAAATGGCAAATGCTAGAGAGGGTGTGGAGAAAAGGGAACACTTCTTCACTGTTGGTGGGAATATAAATTTATAAAACCACTATGGAAAACAGTATGGAGGTTCCTCAGAAAACTAAATATACAACTACCACATGATCTCGCAATCCAACTCCTGGGCATATATCCAGAGAAAACTTTCATTCAAAAAGATACATGCACCCCTATGTTCACTGCAGCACTATTCACAATAGCCAAGACATGGAAACAACCAAGATGTCCATCGACAAAGAAAGGGTTAAGATGTGGTACATACACACAGCGAAATACTAGTCAGCCATGAAAAAGGACAGAATAAGGCCATCTGTGGCAACACGAATGGAACTAGAAATTCTCATACTAAGTGAAGTCAGAAAGACAAATACCGTATGATATCATTTATATGTGGAATCTAAAATATGGCACAAAGTAACCCATCTATAGAACAGAAACTGTCTCAAAGACATAGAGAACAGACTTGTGGTTGCCAAGGAGGAGGGGAGAGTGAGTGGGATGGACAGGGAATTGGGGGTTGGTAGATGCAAACTATCACATTTAGAATGGGTAAGCAATGAGGTCCTACTACTGTACAGCACAGGGAGCTATGTCCAGTCTCTTGGGATGGAACACGATGCAAGATAGTATGAGAAAGAGAATGTATATATATGTATGACTGGGTCACTATGCTCTAAGCATAAACTGGCACAACACTGTAAACCAACTATACTTTAATAGAAATAAGTAAATAAAGGAAATAATGAAGTTTTAAGAAAACATCCTCAGAGGCTGCAGCTGGTCCCCAGAGAGGGAATGTGATTTTTGCCTGAAGCAATTCTCTTAGGCAGAGAGCAATTCCTGGGCAGAGACTTCACAGACCCGCTATGGTGATACAGAATGACAAATGCTTCTTATCAACACTTTAAATAACAAGATAAACCTACTTTAATTTCCAAAGAGTGAGGAACGGTACTTTGAGACAGAAACAACAGTCACATGTGACAATTTCTCTGTGATTGCTGTCGGTCCCTACATAGCTAACCTAACACTACCAGGATCTGTTACTGCACTCTTGATGGGGAAAAAAATACTAAATTTCCGTTACAGGGAAGCGAAAATACAGACCTTCAAATCCACACACCCAGTTAGGTAGACCTGGGGAGCCAGGACTTATTTTGTTCATTTTTGGATCTCCAGAGTTGGCCACAATTCCGCACACCTACTGATGTTTCTTGAGTCATCACTATAATTTAAGCTGACTGGAGACTATTTAAAAGACAGACATTTTAAAATGCTTCTAAAGCAACGCCACCGTGGCTTAAAACATCTACAGCAGAAAGCCTTGCTCTCGGGCGACTCTCAGGCGCAACCTCAACTTCTCTCCTCCCGCTCTGGCCAGGAGGGGCGGGGCCGGAAGGCGGGGGCTCGCACTCATAGGCCGAGGAAGGAGGGGCGGGGCCTGACCATCGTGATTGACGAAAGCTCTTCCTCTTTAGTCCGCGCGCCACCTGCCCACGCGCCCGGAAGTCCCGCCTTCGGAAGAGGAAGTAGCGGCGCGCGCGAGAGCCGGCGGTGACCCGGGTAACAGCGGTGACCCAGCGACGGGAAGGTTACGGCGGCGGGTCGCTGCCAGCCCCGGCCGGAGTTGGCTTTTAGAATCGGGGCCAGCAGCCCGGGACAGGAGTCAGGTGCGCAGGGCGGGCTGGCTGAGACGGGTGGGATCTGGGATCCGGGGACTGGACGGTGGCACGCGCGGGGACCGTGCGAGGAAGACTTGGGCTGCGCCTGGCACGCTAACTGTCCTTTCCTTCCTTTTTCTCTTCTCTTCTGCGCCAGACCCTTCCCAGACCCCTACCTCTCGCTAAGCCCCTGGGCCGAGGGGTCTAGTCTGCACTCAACTGGGCTCCCTCTTTCCTATCGGATCACCACCTAGAACCCCCTTCCCCCCAACCCCCGGACAACACTCCCTTGATGTGACGCGGTTTTTCAGGGACCTCCTCACCTCACCACCAAAATCCGCACCCCCTCAGAAACGTGTCCCCAAAGGTGGGTTAGATTTCACAGTAGTATTTCCCAAAGGGAGCAAATATGTTAAAGCTGTCCCTCGAAATGGATTCCCTGCCCGGTATATTTCCATAAGGATGACAGGGAGGAAAAACAAGGATTGGCCAGATTAAGAATACTAAGGGAGTAGTTGGAGCCCAGACATCAGCATTAATCTGTCTCTTTGCTTTGACACGTGATTTTAGAACTGTTTGGATTCAGCACTGCGATCCCAGCCATGGGTTTGTCTGCATCTACCCCAGCCGTTGCAGTTCAGACCCCAAATGCTTCAGATCATCAGACAGCTTCCCCGCCTTCAGGATGTCCAATGCATGAAGGGAACACGAAAGGTAATCGTTTGTCTAAAAAATAAAGACAAAAGAGAACTCGCAAAAGAATTTAGAGGCAATGGAGCATGCTAGTGAGGCTCCTAGGCCCGGGGGCAAGGCGACCTGGCTCCTAGGCCCGGGGGCAAGGCGACCTGGATCTGGTCCTTATGTTGTTACTCATAGTTATTGTGATGATTGAGATCGCGCAGGCGAGGGTAGGGACTACTCCATGTATCGGCTCCCACCTTCAAAGTTTGCGGGCGTCTCTCCCTAGGAGGCAGTCTTCCCCTTTCCCCCCCGACGCCATGCTTCTAACTGATTGGAGAGGGTTCATCTAATGAGTAGAAGCCAGGAGTTCTGCTAATAACTGTACAGTGAACAGTGCAGCCCCTACCACACAGTATCCTTCGACGCCGAATGTCAGGATTGCCCAGGCCCAAAAACCTTGGTCTAGATCCAGCTGTCTTTCTTTATTGGGACAGCTTTACTCCTTCATCCGCTGGGTGCTCTTTATGTAAAAATAAGTCACTGCATGATGGACGTGCTGCTCACTCTTTAGGTGCAAAGGTTAGAAATGGAAATGCTGCCTTTCATCTTTCGCAGGTCCACTTTTCGCTTTAGATGGTCTCTGTAAAAGTCCGGCCTCAGTCTGCCTGACGTGCGACTTGTTTCCAGACTTGAGGGGAGGAAGCAGAGTAGCCTGCTTATACTGAGTGAGCCACTTGCTTGGGGTGCGTTCGTTCATTTCCTCGGTCAGTCATCAGGGATGTGCTCCTTGCTCGCTCTGTGCCAAGCACTGCTGGGTTCTATGTGTCTGGTTTTGCACTGGATGAACAGCAGTGTCTAAAAGAGACAAAAATCCTTTACCTAACCGAGGTCACATCCTCATTCTCCTAATCCTGCGTGGTAGGCTTTCCCTTATGTTATAGCTAAGGAAACTTACACATCACACAGCTAGTAGTAGACGGCCAAGCCAGAGAAAACTCTGGGACCTTGGAAAAGGCCCAGTGGGGTGCTCTCCCTGGGTTTCTCCATACAGGAGTGGAGAGGAAGCAGGTGCGAGCCTGCTCTGAGCATCCCGGGAAAGCACAGAGCCCTGTCTATGGTTTGATTTCATTGCTGGGTATCCGGCAGAGCTGTCAGGTGACTTTGCATTAGGAAAGAATGTGGGTACTGGTAGGGGACTGGAGGGGTTCCTGGCTATATACTCTGAAAAGCATAAACAGGACTTTCTTTCCAACACCCGGCTGGGCTCAGTGACCCAGAAGAGACTGGCGCTTGGAATGGCAGTGGGGGGCAGGGGTATGAGTTCCCCTCCATCCCTCAAGTAGATGGCGGTACAGGGTCCTAGGAATGAGGGTCTGGGAGAAGAAGAGGAAACTCATCTTTTTCACATAGAGCATCCGGCACTCACTGTAGTCCTGCTGTTAACTGCTGCCACCTAAGATAAGGCTTTCTTTGCACAAGCGGCTGTCTTCCTGGGTGGTAGCCCTCCCGATGCCTGCCCCCTCTCCCGGGTCTATACCGCCTTCTCCGAAGGTCGGCATGCTTGCTTCCATCAGCACCCTGGATCCTTGGCCATTGGCTGGTCTTTCCAATGCTGTTCTCGCAGGGGCAGACCTTTCCTCTTAAGTGACATCCGGCTCCTCCATGGATTGGGGGATGTTTTCTTTAACGCGTGCCTTTGCTTCAAGACCTTGCTGTCTACAGACAGGGAATAGAGCCTCAGCCAGGTGGTCATTTTCTGTGCCTTGTTTTTGTCCTGGAGCAAAAGCACAAGCAGAATGGCATTCTGACTGCTCATCTTCCTCTCCTGTCCCCAGTATCTGACAAAAGGCATCAGCAGTGAAGGCCTGGCCTCCTGTGTCTTGGTTGGAGTTGGGTCTTGTCTGGAATTGAGGACTAGAAGGTCAGGGAGACCCAGGCACTGTGGCCCAGGCCCCAGCAAGGTTCCTCGGCAGCAGCTCACAGCAGCTCCCTTCCACCCCTTCCTAAAGCCCTGGTGTGGGCAGGACCTGCCCTTGTCAGTGCTGAGACTCCGGGGGTTATTTTCACTAGGGGAAGGGCACCGTCAGAGAACGCGGACCCCCTTCTCTTTCAAGGGGAAAGCAAATGTGTCGAACCTTCTCCTGGTCTTCAGGATGCTGGAATGTCGGCTCGCGTAGCCCTTGGCAGCTGTGAAGGGTAGAAACGCGGCCGTGCCTGTGCTGGTGCTCGCTGGTGAGACATTCAGCTCGTCGGGGCCCAGACTGAGAGAGCCAGATGTCCTGCCTTTGTGGGGATGCTGTCTTTAACCCGGATTTGTTTCAGGCTGTCCAGTGAGCACAGAGCCATCGGACTCAGCCTGTGGGAGCACAACGAACTCGGTGCCTGCACACCAGGATCGCGCCTACGAGTACGTGCAGTGTCCCGTCACCGGCACGCTGGCTGAGAACAGGGACAAGCTGGATCCCTCCAACCTGGTAATCCGGACCCCCCCCCCTTGCTAAAGTGGTGATGCAGAGATGCTTTGACAGGCTCCCAGGACCAAGAGCTGGGCTTGATTCTTCTGTCCGGCTTCCCATCTACAGTGAAAAATCTAGAGCACATCACTAGTTGTAGTTTCAGAGAGCACCTTGGAAAATGAAGGGCGATCCCCAAGTGCCAGAGCAGGCGGATCCTACAGACCATGCCAGAGGACATGTCCTTTGGGGATTGAGTTATTCGGCAAGGGGGAAATTCAATTAGGAATGCAGCTAGGCTTCAGAAAAGTGGCAGGTTCTTCTTTGGGTTTTGTTTTTTTGTTTTTGCTTTTGCTTTTGCTTTTTAGGGAACTTTCATGTGCCGTAAGGTATAAGTCTAGGGGTCGAATTGGAGCTGCACCTGCCGACCTACACCACAGCCACGGCAACACTGGATCCTTAACCCACTGAGCAAGGCCAGGGACGGAACCCGTCCTCATGGACACTAGTCGGGTTCTTAACCCAATATGCCACATCGGGAACTCCCCAGAAAGGTGTTTCTGGTCTTGGGAAACCTCGCAGACACACCACAAGACCAGGGCATATCTTAAGGCACAGCCGGGCGCCAGCCTGCAATGCAGCACAGCAACCTGTGGCAGCCAGCAGTGGCCTCACTGTGTTTTGCGGCAGTCGGACAGCAGAGGGAATTATGCTTCCTGTTTTGAATCACATTTTAATTAATGGAAAGACAAGACTCAGACCTGTCCTTTACAAGGCCACAGGATTACCCAAAGTATTCAGCAAACCAAGCAGCATTTGAGGGAACTGGAAAAATTATTTTTGGAAAAGAAGGGGGGGCCATATATGTGTGTGTGTGTGTGTATAAATAACAGAATACCATAGGCTGCATGGCTTCGAAGCAAAAGATAATGATTCCTCAGGTTCTCGAGGCTGGGAAGTCCAAGATCAAGGTGCCGGCAGATTCGATGGGTCTGGGAGAACACACACGTTTCATCTCTGCCACCAGTAGTGACCTTCCCGAGCTATGAGGAGGCTGCCATGTCGAGGAAGAAGGAGGAGCTGAGGGTTTCTCCCCTCTGGCACTGTTGACACAGAGGCTAGATGGTCCCTGTGGGGCCGTCCTGGGCAGTGGAGGGGTTGAGCCACATCCCTGCATCCCTGGCCTCTACCCAGAAATGTCTCCAGATCTTGTCAGAAAGCAGACTGGTAGATGATGCTTTAGGCCAGAACACAGGCCTTCTGGAATCCTACAGACCCAGGCTCCAAGCCCACGGGGTGGTTACACGAAGCAAGGATGTGAACAAGACTGAACTAACTTCTCGTTTGGTCCCATGTGCAGCCCTCCCGCCTGGCACCACCCAGGCTCCTGCCATCCGCATAGCTCCATGCATCCGCCACTGGCAGTGTCCCCGCTCTGGAGCCGACAATGCTGAGAGGTGGGGAGCACTTTGCCCCACGTCACTCCACTCGGAGGCGGCGGAGTCCGGACGGAATCCGCACTTGCCTCTGGCCTGTGTGCTTAACGCTGTGCTGGGCGTGCCCAGCACACCCGGCTCTAAAGCACAGCTGTCATCCAGCCAGGGGCTCTGGGGCTCTGTTGTGATGGAGGCTTCAGGAAGGCAGGAATGTGCATCTCCTAGAAGAGCCTTGTTGTTTTTGGTGTTGCTTTGCTAGGGCCACACCCGCGGCATATGGAGGTTCTCAGGCTAGGAGTCAAATCAGAGCTGAAGCTGCTGACCTCCACCACAGCACAGCAATGCCAGAATCTTAACCCACTGAGTGAGGCCAGGGATCGAACCCGCATCCTCACGGATCTAGTCGGGTTCATTACCGCTGAGCCACACAATGGGAACTCGCAACTTTCAACCCAAGAAGGAGTTCGAGGTCAGTGGTTGGTTCCCAGCCTCGGGTGATTTTGCCTGGTGGGGTTGTCCCATCTGGAGGAGAGCGAGAGTTGGGTAGAGGCCAGGCATGTTGCTCGGTTTCCTACCGTGCTCTCACAAGGGGCCCCCAAAACCGGAAGTCGTCTGGCCCCAGATGTCGTGGTGAGTCCAGGGGTTGCCATGGTGATCTGCTGCCCCTGCTTCGGTGCCCGTGTTGGGATGTCCATGGTCATGCGTTACGCATTCAGCCCAAAGGCTGAAAGCAGAAGCAGGATCCTAAACGTAAAGACCATGCGGAAGAAGCGGATGGGGAGTTCCCTTGGGGCGCAGTGCTTTAAGGATCTGGCGCTGTCACGCTGTGCTGCTGCTTTAGTCCCTGGCCCGCGAATCTCCCAGGCCCGGCCAAAAAGAAAAATTCTGAAAAAAGGGGGGGGGGCGGGGGAGGGGGACAGTGTTGTGCACATATTCTATGAGCCTCATCCTCAGAAGAGCGGACGTTGTCAAAGAGCCCAGCCTAGAAAGCTCTGCAGCCCTGCCGGCCCGTCATGCTCTTAGTTTTTACTTTCGAATCCTTGAGGAGAAACAGGCCAAAATTTTCAGTGCTGTATTTACCACGCATGAGAACTCCGAGGACAAGGGAGAGCAGCTCTAGGCCTGACTCTTCCACACAGCCGGCCCATCTAAGAGGACTGAAACCTGGGCTGGCTGTGTCACCCTCTCCTTTCCAGGAAGGAGTCAATTATATTGCTTGGTCCCCCTCTGTGCCTCTACCATCTTTTTGCCTAAACCCACTTGTTTTATTTAGATGCCACCACCTAATCAGACGCCAGCCCCTGATCAGCCGTTTGCACTATCTACTGTGCGAGAGGAGTCGTCTATCCCGAGGGCAGATTCAGATAAAAAGTGGGTTTATCCTTCCGAGCAGATGTTCTGGAATGCGATGTTAAGGAAAGGGTGAGTGAACGGGCCACTGTGAATACAGATGTGCTTGGTAGATTCATCTACGAATTACATGCCACAGAGGTTTTTATCCCCCAAATGTACAGTAAGTTTTTATAAGTTACTCACTTTTTTTTTTTTTTTAGGGCCACACCCTCAGCATATGGAGGTTCCCGGGCTAGGGGTCCAGTCGGAGCTGCAGCTGCCAGTCTACACCACGGCCACAGCCATGCGGGATCCTTAACCCAGTGAGCAAGGCCAGGGATTGAACTCACCTCCACATGGATACTAGTTGGGTTTGTTACCACTGAGCCACAGCGGGAACTCCCAGTTACTCAGGTTATAATAACTGATGTTTCAGACCAAATTCAAGTGTAAGGCCGGCATATTAGTCAGTATTCTCCAGAGAAACAGAACTAACAGGATCTATACATCTCTCTATATGTATAAAGACATTTATGATAAGGAACCGACTCACAGTTATGAAGACCGCGAAGTCCCACCATCTACTCTGCAGGCCACAGACCCAGGAGAGCCGGTATTTCAATTCAAGTCCAAAGGCTGGAAAAAAAACCCATTGTCCCTGTTGGAAGGCAGGCAGGAAGAATTTTTTTTTTTTTGCTTGGAGGAGGCTCAGCCTTTTTTGTTCTGTTCAGGCCTTTGGCTGATGAGATGTGGACATTTTCTGCCCACGTAAATGTTCATCTCATACAGAATAAGGTTTGGCCAAACATCTGCCGCCTCCCCCCGCCCCCCAGTCAAGATGACATAGAATTAACCCATCACAGCCGGTAATAAAGAAAGAAAAGTAACACTACGAATTAAAATACTCAGAACAGGTTAAGGAGTCTGTGATACTCATTGAAAAAGTGTCCCCTAAAAAAGAGATGGATCCTTGATATTTGCGGAAACCTGATTTTTGGCGACTCCGTGAACTGACTGCATGGCCTGCTCAGTAATGTTTGGCACGTGTTACCAACCGTTCTCTCCTAGGTGGAAGTGGAAGGAGGAGGATATTAGTCAGAAAGACATGTACAACATCATCCGAATTCACAACCAGAATAACGAGCAGGCTTGGAAGGAGATCTTGAAGTGGGAAGCCCTTCACGCCGCGTAAGTGTGTTTGAGATCTTAAAAAAAAAAAAAAAAAACCACCTTCCAGCACCTTTCTAATTTCACAGACGCTTTCTATGAAAAGAAATACAGACAGTTTTATTCAGTGTGCTATTGTAATAAAACAGCAGGCCGGTTCCAGTGACTCCTGTGACACACGACCCCACTCAGTCGTGTCAAACGGCAGCCACTTCATTGTGCTCATGAGTTCAGTGAGTCCCAAGGGCAGAAGGGACAGAGCAGGGATGACTTGTCCCTGCTCCCTGATGCGTGGGGTCTCAGCCACCAAGATTCAGTGGTCGGGGATGGCCTGACAGCCATGGGCTGGAGTCCTTTGAACGCCTCCTTTACTGGCCTGGTAGGTGATGCCGGCTGGCGGCCAGGACACCTGCCCATGGCCTCTAAATGTGGCTGCTTTGGCTTCTTCCCACCATGGTGGCAGGGTGCCCGGAGCTAGAGTTCCAGAAAGCTCCACGGAAGCTGCATCTCCTTTGATGACCTGGTCTGGGAAGTCCCATAGTGTCACAAGCCTGCCCAGATTCAAGGGGAGGGGCCAGGGAGCCACGGGCCCCCAAGAGCAATGCACGGGGAGGGATGGCATATTCTAAAATCTTCTCTGCCCCAAGAAAGCTCAGAAAAACAGTTTTGTTCACTTAGCAGCATTTACTGGATCCCCATTAGGACTTGGCACCAGGAGCTGTCTTTGCACGCGGTCCTTCGTCTGGGGGAGGCTGGCTAAATGCAGTTGTGAGTGTGTGCTGATGGGCCACCACGGTGTGCAGAGCCCTGGGCCTCATGCTTGAGCTGCATCACCATCACCTAGAGGGTTTGTTAAAATTCCCAGCGCTGGGCCCCACCCTCAGGGTTTCTAGCTCAGTCGGTCTGGGGCGGGGCCCAGACTGTGCATTTCCAAAATGATGCCAGTTTGGGGGCTCCCCCTGGAGAAGGCCGGGGGCAGGGCACATCTCTCTAGAGCCAGATCCTATCAGCGTTGGCAGCTCACGTTTTCAATTCATGACAGAATGTGATTGATTCATTTCTTGGCTAAAATCCACTTTATGATTTTTAAGGTGTGCTGTTTTTCATATTTGGAACCTGAAGTTCACTGTCTGGGTGGCACTGGCTGGGCCCTGGGCCTGGGACAGATTCAGCGCCACAACCACGTTTCTGCTCTGTCCCCGAAACTGCCAAGAGTCCTCCTGCCCTGCTCACAAGGGGACCACAAGTACCTGTAGCCACTCGTGCTGAAAGCACGCTGTCACGGAGGCCACTGCTAAGTACATGCAGCCTGACTGTGAGCAAGGAGAAGAGGGGAAAGGAAAATTCAGTTTCAGTCTCAATTTAGAGTCATTTTCCAGACATCTGTAAAATTAAGTCAGCTTTTGTTTATTTTTTTTTCCTTGGGCCACACCTGCACCTGAGGCATATGGAAGTTCCCAGGCTAGGGGTCGAATGGGAGCTGCAGCCGCTGGCCTACATACACCCCAGCTCACGGCAATGCCAGATTCTTAACCCACTGAGCGAGGCCAGGGATCGAACCTGCATCCTCGTGGATACCAATCAGGTTCGTATCCTTCTGAGCCAGGATGGGAACTCCCTCCAGTCAGCCTTTTAAAGACACACACCACGGCCTGCAGGAGAACTGCCCGGGCTGAGCTGACTTCTTTGCTGTGACCCTTGGGAAGAGGCACTCACGAGCAGTTCCTAAAGCGAGAAGACAAATGGTTCCCAGTGAGACCTCACCTGGGGGCCCGTCACGCTTGAGGGCTTTTCTCCCTCCCAGCTCGTCAGAGAGACCCGTCCAGGCCTAGCAAGGACAGCAGCTGCCCAGATACGTGACCTCCTGTATTTACCACTCTCTCCCGGGGGACACTGCTGTGTGCCTCGTGCTAGCCCGGTCCTGAGCCCCGGTGCTGGGGTGCGGGCTGGCCGGCACCCAAGACGTCTAAGACCAGGGTCTGCCCAGAGGACCAGTGGGTTTTCTAGGCGGAACCCCGTTCCCGCCCACCCCCCACTGGCAGCTTGTGCGCAGTTACTTAAAAGAGTTGGCCCAACTCTGATGCCCTTAGTTCCTTGGGCATCCCAGCCGTTTTCTTTCTTCATGAAGGCTGTTCACTGGTTTCAAATGAAAGAAGAGCATAGGGTTTTCTTATGTTCGTCTGCAAAAACCCCAGCTGCTCGCTGCGAGGGAGAAGCGGGATGCCCAGTCCCTGGCGCCTTTGTTTGCTGAGGGTACGCCCGAGCCACACCATGGGGGAAAGCCCTGTTTCCTGGCTCCCGCAAAGAGCAGCGCAGAGATTTGGAAGGAACGGGAGCAAGTGGAACTGATCCAGAAGCAATGGAACGCTCTGCAACAAATAGGAGTTCTTTGAGTTTTCGAAGTTACTTTTCTCTATAAATGTGCTATTTTGTAAAATGCATACAGAAAAAAAAATGTGTATTATTGAGCAACTGCAACATCGTGTTTTCCAGAGGAAAAAAAAAAGGTGTTAATAGACTCTTGTTATGGGGGGATTTCTAGGGAGTGTCCTTGCGGCCCGTCACTGCTCCGGTTTGGAGGGAAGGCGAAAGAGTATTCACCAAGGGCAAGAATTCGTTCCTGGATGGGGTGAGTGTCGGTGCAGAAGTGTCCCCTAGTCCCCTGGCCAGGGTCTGCCCTCTCTTGGCACCGTAACCAAACAGTCGAAGGACTTCAGTGCCACCTTGAAAAACGGCCTTGGTTCTCAGCTGCAGGCCGCGTGCCCTCCCGGAAGGAGGCGGCCGCCGCCGCCGCTGCCAGTGGGTGGCTTTCAAAGGGTGGCGCGGCTTGCTTCCCGCCTCCTTCTCGGGATGGGGCCGAGTGGTCCCCTGCCCTTCCCCGTGCTCGCTCTCTGACCTGCGCGCTCAGCGCTCCCTGTGGAGGCGGGATTCCCGGCTCCCCCTCTGCGGTTCGGCCGGACCCCAGCCCGCCTCGGTGGCCTGGCTGGCTTTCCCGTTGTTGATCGCTTCAGAGCAGACGCGCTGGCCTCTGGGCCTCTGATCGGGGCTCAGGTTCCCCGGCCCTGCCGTCCTGCAGCTCCTGGACTGGTCTGACCTCCCGTGAGACGTCGCCCCTGGCGGGGGCCTCTCCGCGCGCTGCTTCGCCGTCTTCCCTGCGGCTTCAACCGAGCTGAACGCCCGCCCGGCGAGCTTTGTCACACTCGCCGGCCTGTTTGCATTCCAGGTACGAGTTGCCTTTCGACAGGCACGATTGGATCGTCAACCGCTGTGGGACGGAAGTCAGATACGTCATCGACTACTACGACGGCGGCGCGGTCAACCAGGACTACCAGTTCACCATCCTGGACGTCCGGCCCGCTTTGGATTCGCTCTCGGCCGTGTGGGACAGGATGAAGGTGGCCTGGTGGCGCTGGACATCCTAACCACTGCTTTGGTAGAGATGCAAAAATAGCAGCTAGTTTTTTGTTTCCTAAGCAATACCTTAAACTCTTTCCCCCAAACTGAACATCACTCATGATGTCGCGGGAACGGCAGGTGGCTCGTCACACCTCCACCTCACTTAGCAAAGGCTGCCCCGCACTTGCTCTTCTGCGTTCCGTTTTCATCTTGCACTTGACCATTTTAAGTCCTCTTTCCACTTGGGGAAGGGAGAAGCACACCTTAGTTTTTCCTTTAACTGTAGTATTTCCTGTGCATTTCACCTAGAAGAGTCTGAACAACCTCTGAGAAAGGACTCAGCTTCAAATATGAAGAGAGGTGCTTTTTCCCTTGTTCTTTTCTCAGGAGTACAGACACGTGGACCTGACAGTCCTTGGGATGTGCTCAGGAGCTTTGACCTGGGCCAGTGGCAGGTGTTCTGTTAGGCTTTTTAAAAAGTGGCCAGCGCTGCTCAAGTTCCTACCGCAGAGCAGGGACCCTGAAGAAAAATGCAGCCGCACGCTGCCGATGCCCTCGGCCCAACCCGAGGTGGAGCTTGGCTCTCCAGATTCGTGCTGATGTGAATTTCTCAGACTGGGCCTTGTTAAGAGAATAGGGGCAGCTCCCTATGATGCATGTGCATGGGAGTCTGTGTTCTGACTTGAAGTATTTTCGTTCTGATTCCTGTGGTGCCGATAGCGAGCTCTGCTCCCCGCAAGCAGGTCTCACTGTTCCTGGCATGTGACATCTTATCCCAGCCTCGAGTCCCGTTCCTGCCCCTGCCCGAAGCCTTCCCTCTAGTCCGGTCTAACCTGGACTTGGAAGGTCTGGCCGAAGTCACCATGCTAGGGACCCATCCCGCCCTAAAACACCATTTGATTCCGTTGATTGTCGCAATTCACAAAGAGAGTATTTTTCCCCGGTGTAGAATGTTTGTATCAGCTCGCTGTCTCCATTCAGATTTGTTTTTGAAGGGAGCTCCACATTTGCCATTGAAATTCTTTGTACCACTGGCCCATCACAGCAGCATGTTACAGGTGACTGTTGGTTGTTCTGATTGAAGTTTTAATAATTGCTCTTTTCATTTACCCTGAATATTGTAATGTTAGGAGATGGACTTAGCAGTCAGGAGCGACTGATTTGGCATGAATTTCTTTGTCTGTTTTGTGTGGAGTTTTAAAAACCCAATCACCTTAAATTCTATGGTTCAAAATATTTGTGTATTTTAAAATAAAATAAAGCTGATAGTTAACAAGTTTTGAAAATCCTTTAAGAGTAACTTTATACCTAATCACCTCATCAGACAGAAATGATTTTTTTTTTGGTTTTTTTTTTGCTTTTTAGGGCCACACCGCACCACATGGAGTTTCCAAGGCTAGGGGTCGATTCAGACTTGCACCTGCCGACCTATACCACAGCCACAGCAATGCTAAGTCCTTAACCCACTGAGCAAGGCCAGGGATCAAACCTGCAACCTCTTGGTTCCTAGTCGGATTCGTTTCCGCTGTGCCACAATGGGAACTCCCAGATAGAAATAACCTCTACACAAGTAATGGCTATGGTGTCCCTGCTGGAGGCAGCCATTTTCTCATCTGTTAATCACATATTTTGAAATCTACTGAGGGAAATAATTACTCTTGGCATGGTTTCTAGTCCTAAGTGCCACTGAGTTAAGTACCAGTTAAGGCACTGTTATGAGAAACCGAGTGTTGTAACTGAAAATTGACCCACAGGCAGGAATTCATCTCTTTTCCAGTGTTCTAGTATTTCTTGAGAAAAACCACCTCTAACTATATTATCTGCAATCCCACTCCAGGGCAAATATCTGAATAAAACTATAATTTGAAAAGATACATACACCTCTTTGTTCACAGAAGCACTAATCACAATAGCCAAGACATGGAAGCAACCTAAATGTCCATCTAGAGGAATGGATAAAGAAGATGTGGTGCATACACACAATGGAATACTACTCAGTCGTAAAAAAAAAAAAAAAAACAAAAAAAAACAAAGTAATGCCATTTGCAGCAACATGGATGCAACTAGAGATTCTCATACTAAGTGAAGTAAGTCAGACAGACAAAGACAAATACTATGTGTCACATAGGTGGGATCTAAAATATGGCACAGGGAGTTGTGGCTCAGTGGTTAACGAATCTGACTAGGAACCATGAGGTTGTGGGTTCGGTCCCTGCCCTTGCTCAGTGGGTTAAGGATCCCGCATTGCCGTGAGCTCTGGTGTAGGTTGCAGACGCGGCTCGGGTCCCATGTTGCTGTGGCTGTGGTGTAGGCTGGTGGCTACAGCTCTGATTAGACCCCTAGCCTGGGAGCCTCCATATGCCACGGGAGCAGCCCCAGAAAAGGCAAAAAGACAAAAAAATAAAATATGGCACAGATGAACCTATACAAAACAGACTCACAGGTATGGAGAACAGACTTAGAGTTGTGCAGGGGAAGGGGGGAGGGAATAGGATGGACTGGGAGTTTGGAGTTAGTACATGCAAATTATTCCATTTAGAATGGATAGATAATAAGCTCCTATTGTACAGCACAGGGAACTATATCCAATCTCCTGGGATAGACCAGGATGGAAGATAATATAAGAAAGGGAATGTATATGTATGAATGACTGGGTCACTTTGCTGTAGTGCAGAAATTGGCACAACACGGTAAGGCAACTATGATAAAAAAAAATTAAAAGTAAAAAAAATTTAAATAAAAATGAGAGACAAACCACCTCTAAAGTAGGCTGGCACGTGAACCTGATGACAAGATCCTGTTTATGTGCCTCTCTCCTACTCTGGGAGAAGGCTGTAGCTACTGGACTTGAGACCTGCTTGCTTGGTGTCTCAATTACACTTGATGACATACGGGGATCAATACTTCTCTGCTCTGCTAGATTTCATTTACAACTTGAAATTCGTTTTGGATATTCTCCAGGGTTTTAAACTAAGTCTCTTGTCACAGACTATTCAGAATCACAACAACAAATTTACTGCACATGAGGCTAAGGGTTAGCAAACAAGGTGGGGGCTCACACTTGGACTTGGGATTAAAATGTAGTATGCCTAGGAATGTCCTAGCTCACGTCCACTCATGAAATGTTCAGGTACCCTCTGCGTCACTCCAGGAATACAAAAATGCAAAAGGTGCAGCCCCTACCTGCGTAGTCTTAGGGAGGAACGTCTAAATGAAATGGCCGTAAGGTCCTCGACTTTTGACTTGAAAGCCCTGTGTTTATCCAAGAGTTAAGTGCAAGTTTATTTCAGTATTTTTTAATATATATTGAATGGACAGTTACCATTTTTTTTTTTTTGGTCTTTTTAGGGCCACACCTGCGGCATACAGAAGTTCCCAAACTAGGGGTCCAGTCAGAGCTGTAGCCGCCATCCTACGCCAGAGCCACAGCAATGATGGATCCGAGCCATGTCTGCAACCTACACCACAGCTCATGGCAATGCTGGGTCCTTAACCCACTGAGCGAGGCCAGGGATCGAACCCACATCCTCATGGATGCCAGCTGGGTTGTTGACCACTGAGCCATGACGGGAGCTCCATAGTTACCAATTTCTTTAATGAGTCTCCAACACCAGAGTTATTCCTGCCCAGCCCAAGCAGATGCTCATTTCCAGCCTCACCTCTGCAATGCCTATGGGACTTGCACTGTGGATCACTGTCAGCATAAGCTTGAGGGCCATGTGTAGTTATCAAAAATGCTCGTCCTCAAGAAGATACATGCACCACCGCCCCCATATTTGCTGTAGCATTATTTACAAGAGCCAAGACATGGAAACAACTGAAGTGTCCGCTGGTGGATGAATGGATAAAGAATACATGCTATATATGTGACTATCATTCAGCCCAAAGAATAAGAGCTTGTCATTTGCAACGTGGCAGGATCTTGAGAGTATTATGCTAAGTGAAGTCAGTCAGACAGAAAGACAAACACCGTATGATCTCATATGTGCAATCTAAAAACAATGACCATGACGACTCAATAACCCAAACTCATAGAACAGACTGGTGGGATCCGTGGTTACCAGAGGTGGGGGTGGGGGAAACTCATGAAGAGTGTGGAAAGGTACAAATCTCGGAGTTCCCTGGTTGCCTAGTGGTTAAGAATTCAGCACTGTCACTGCTGTGGCTTGGGTTCAAGCCCTGGCCCAAGGAACTTCTGCATGCTGTGGACATGGCCAAAAAAACAAAACCAAAGAAACAACCCACCCACCCATAAAGCAGAAAAGAAATAAAAAGGTACAAATCTCCATTTATAGAGCAAGGAAGTCATGGTATCATGTACAGCATGGTGACTACAGTTGATAAAACTGTATTGCATATTTGAAAGTTGCTAAGAGAGGAAGTCACCATCACAAGAGAAAAAAACTGCAAGGTGACAGGTATTAACTAGCCTTATTGTCGTGACTGCTTTGCAACACAGACAAATACTGAATCACACCTGAACCCCAAATCATACGGCAATGATACCTCAATTTTAAAAAAAGAAAAAGAAAAAAGAATGAGTGTCCTGGAGGCAGGTGACTGGCTTAGAGTCACTCTTCAGCCCTTTACTTGCTGTGTATTCTTCGTATCTCTGGGCTTCAGATTTCTTGGTCATAAAAAGAGTAATAGAAAACAGGTTTGGTTTCTTCAGGGTACTATCATAAACACCATCAACTGGGTAACTTATAAACAAGAGAAATTCATTTCTCACAATTCTGAAGGCTGGAAAGTCCAAGATCAAGGCACTGGCTGATGCGGTGTCTGGTGAGGAGGTCTGGCTTCCTTGTTCAGAGATGGCATCTTGTTTTGTTCACATGATGGAAGGCTGAGAGAGCTCGCTGGGGCCTGTTTTTTAAGGGCGCTAATCCCATTCCTGAGGGCTCCACCCTCATGACCTTATCACCTCCCAAAGGTCTACCCTCCTGATCCCCTCACCTTGGGAATTAGATTTCAACATGTGAATTAGGGGAGACACAAAAAGAAAACCAAAGAGGTGCCGACCTACCGCAGTTGTTTTGCAGATACCACTCTAAGCACTTTCAGGGGTCCTCCTGTAGTATCCGCACCCTAAAGCCATTAGCACAGAGCCCGCAGTGGGGGAAATGCTTGAGGAATGTCAACCCCGCCTCCTCATTACCAGGGAGGAGAGGGCACGGATAGGACATAAAACAGGTACTGAGAAATCATACCCACCCTCTGACCTACTTTTCCCAAGAAGAATCTGTTTAGAGGGGGAACAGCAGGGTCTCCTGATTTTGGTTCATTGTGAAAATTAGCACGCACTTGGGTGCTTGCTCTAACCCCGCTCCTGTTATTTAAAGTCACTAAAGGGAAATATCCTCTGACCTTTTCAAAAATATAAACATGACAGGGTGACATTTGGTTTACTTAATATGCAAGAGCCACTTGACAAAAATAAAGCTTCTCAGTGGACTCTTGTGCTTCCAAATCTGAAATGTAGTTCTTTGTGCCCTCCATGAAAACCTACTATGTATCCAGATCAAAAATGGCTATTTCACCGTCATGTTCACCGCAATTAAATGGGTACCAACAAATCATTGCAAAGCAACATATTTCTCCTAACTCAAGGGAAAATTTTCAAAACTACCCCATTTCTTAGACACAGAGTGTATTCAAGCAATGCATCTCAGTTATCCATGGCTTCCTCATAAAAGAAACCATCCATTTTATTGCTGTAGTGGAGGTGAAGCCATTGTAACTTAAGTAAAATTCCCCGCCATTTATATATGTGGTAAAAATACCTGCTTCCTCTTTCTGCACACTACTTTCTTGAAGAGAAAGCTAACAGCACTTTCTGCCAAGTATTTAACCTGGGTTCACACATCACTTAGCAAGTATTCCCACATTTGGGGGAAATCATAGCAGGTGCTGGGGTGGACACTAAAGTTTCTAAGGTAAGTTTCTTCTTGGGGAGCCTCCATCTATTCGGGGCATGAGGCATGGACGGACAGGTGCTGTCTTACATTTATAATTAGCCTCTACTTCATGCTGTAACAAATGCATTGTCACATGGGGTGGGCAGCAGGGCACAAAACATCGAGCGGTGAAATGTGGCAGTGATGAGAAGAGAGAAGATTTCCCAGTAACAGTTGAGCAGAGTCCTGAAGGATTGATTAAAGGTTATCATTGTGAAGCTGAGCAGAATCATCATTTTGACACGCTGCTGTTCCTTCCACATTTAGGGTCAATGAACGTGATGGATTTCCTTGGCTCTTCAGTGGATGGGTATGGAATAGCATCAGGATGCTTTTGGCTGCAACAGAATCCCATTCCCTCTGGGACTCAGCACCACAAGTGCAAGACCCGGTGTGTGCCTTGTCAGTTTCACCTCCCTGGATGACTTTTCCTTCTGTGCTCAATTTCAACTTCATCCTCATAGGCTGATTCCTTTCATCATCATCATCAGACGGCTTCCAGTTGCTGTCTGAGCTTTAGAATCCTTGTTTATGGCCAGAAGGTAGCAGGCGGGGTGGAAGGGGCAAGGGGGGAGTCTCCCACATCCACTGGAAAATTGGGTTTCTCTTTCATCAATTTGGGCCAATTTGGCCAATTGTATCCTGTGTCCTGCTACCCCTCCCCCTTTACATTTCAAGGAGATGAACCTGGAAAGTGCAGGGCCCACTAGGGAATTATATCACTATTAATTTAAAGGTCCCACCTTTAGCTGTCACTTCATAAAAGTCTTTTTCTTTTATGCTCTTAGGTGTTTCAGATCTGGAGATGGTGGCTTGTGCAGTGGAGGAAGACAGGATTGGGGAGCCTCATTTCTGTATTGATTCTTTTTGATTCTCTGCATTGAACCATCACTTTAGGTCTGCAAGCCTCACAGTCCATAGATTCTCTCCCTATTTTTTTTTTTTTTTTTTTGTCTTTCTAGGGCCACACCCACGGCATATGGAGGTTCCCAGGCTAGGGGTCGAATCGGAGCTGTTGCTGCCAGCCTACGCCACAGCAATGCAGGATCCAAGCTGTGTCTGCAACCTACACCACAGCTCACGTCAACAGTGGATCCGAGCGAGGCCAGGGATCGAACCTGCAACCTCATGGTTACTAGTCGGGTTCGTTAAACACTGAGCCACAGTGGGAACTCCCTGAATATTTTCAAGCTAAGGGAAAATCATGTGGTGTGAACACCTGCTTCAAACTAGTTTATTCATCAAATACATTAGCGGGTGCACTCTTAAAAGAGCTACATTCAGCGAATTCCTGGTCAGCCAGTGCTTTCCTTTTGCTCTATAAAATGCACTGGCTTAGAAACAACCCACATGTCCATCAACTGATGAATGGATAAACAAATTGTCGTACACCATGGAAACTTATTCAGCCCTAGAAAGGAATGAAACAGTGATGCATGCTACAATATGGACGAATCTGGAAAACATTATGCTAAGCAATACAAAGGGCCAAATACTGTATGGTTCCATTGATAGACATATCCAGGATAGGTTCATCTATAGTGGTGTGAACTTTAGTTTGGCACCTGCCATCAGCCTCTACATGGAGTAAAACCTGAGCCACTGCAGCTGCTGAGCCGCAACATCCCCTGAGTGGAGCTCGGAGTGGAGACGAGGAAGGAGGCACTCTGTGTTCCGGGAAAACTAGAAGAACAGGTCTTCTGATAGTTAGATGTTTTGGGGAGAAGATTTTATGAGCCTGGGTCCTGTATCTCCTCATATCCAGAAAAACACTAAAATCCTTCAATGATAACCGATGTCTGTGACTAGTAGCAATCTTCATGAGACCAGCAGCAAGCTTCTGTAGGGAGTTCCCGTTGTGGCTCAGTGGTTAACGAGTCCGACTAGGAACCATGAGGTTGTGGGTTCGATTCCTGGCCTCGCTCAGTGGGTGAAGGATCCGGCATTGCTGTGAGCTGTGGTGTAGGTTGCAGACGCAGCTCAGATCCCGCGTTGCTGTGGCTCTGGTGTAGGCCTAAGGCTACAGCTCTGACTGGACCCTTAGCCTGGGAACCTCTATATGCCGCTGAAGCAGCCCAAGAAATGGCAAAACGACAAAAAAAAAAAAAAAAAAAAAAAAAAAAAAAGAAAGAAAGAAGGAAAAAGCTTCTGCACAATGTGTGCCTGGCTGCATGCCCCTCCCCCCTCCCCTTCAGCACTTGTATCTTGATAGTCCCCCTCTCCTCTTTGGGGAGGTTTGTCAGAGCTATCTGAAATACTGCTTCCGGGGCTGCAGTTAAGCAGACAAAACAAAAGATCTCGTGGTCCTCCGTGAGCACAGCCACTCCCAAGGGCAGCCAGTGAGCCCTGAGGGAACTCAGGAAACAAAGATTGGCCCACAGCTGTGGGGCGAAGCGAAGGAGGATTCCAGTAAGCCCAGACCTTCATGTCTTCCCATAGAAACTGGTTTTCTGTACATCTTCTTCTATAAATCTAGTTATTGGTAAACCTTTTGTTCCTACTACCTTCCTTTTGTTGCAAAAACTCATATATCCTAGCTCCCCTCTCACCTCCTGGGAGTGGTTTCTCAGGGTTACCTTTGATGCTGTCTCCTGGGCTTACGTCCTAATTTCACCCCAAATAAAACTTAACTCTCAACTTTCAGGTTGTATTTTTTTAGACATTAAAGGCAGAAAGTAGATGAGTGGTTGCCACAGCTGGGGTAAGGGAGGAAGGGGGAGCTAATGGGTATGGGGTTTTCTTTCAGGGGTGATGAAAATGTTTTAGAAAATTTCTGGTAACACAGCTCTGTGACTGTATTGGAAACCACTGAATTGTATACCTTGAATGTGTGAAGTGTATGGTATATAATTATAGCTCAATAAATCTATTTGGAAAATCAGAAAAAACATGCTGGTAGATTCCTAGGCTAACAGATCCCACAGTGTTCATAGCAGCACTATTTACAGTAGCTAAGACATGGGAAGAAACCTCAATGTCATCCACAGATGAAGGGATACAGAAGTTGTGGTACATATATACAATGGAATATTACTCAGTCATAAAAAAGAACGCAATAATGTCATCTGAAGCAACATGGATGGACCTAGAGATTACCATACCAGGTTAAGTCTGAAATACAAATACTATGTGATGTCACTTAAATGTGGACTCTAAACTATGACGCAAATGAACCTATCTACACAACAGAAACAGACTCACTGACATAGAGAACAGATGTGTGGTTGCCAAGGCAGAAGGGGGGTCGGGGAGGGATGGATTGGGAGTTTGGGACTCGTAGATGGAAACTATCATACATGGAATGGATAAACAAGGTCCTACTGTACAGCACGGGGAACTATATTCAGTATCATGTAATAAACCATAACAGAAAAGAATACGAACAAGAATATATATATATATACGCATAACGGAATCACTTTGCTGAACAACAGAAACACTGCCAATCAACTCGAGTTCAATAAAATAATTTTTTAAAAAGTGAAAAATAAAATGCATCTCACATCACTTCTCTAAGTGATGACAGTGAGGCAAGATGACAGTGGGGTGAAGACAGTGGCTCCCCAACTGGATCACAGAAAACCCCTCTGATATTGGGTGCTTTTTTTTTGCTTTTCATGGCCGCAGGTGCGGCATATGGAAGTTCCCAGGCTGGGGGTCGAACCAGTGCTACAGCTCAGCCACAGCCACGAGGGATCTGAGCTGCGTCTGCAACCTACACCACAGTGCATGGCAACACCAGATCCTTAGCCCACTGATAGAGGCCAGGGATCAAACCCTTGTGTCTTCATGGATACTAGTCAGGTTCCTTATTGCTGAACCACAACGGGAACTCCCCAGATGCTTCTTCTATGTGAAGAAGAAGGCAAATGCCTTCCTGGTGGCTCCTCCCCTGAGCTGCAGAGGCGTTCTGGGTTATTTCTGCTACCTGAACTTTCTTAACCATATTTGTTTGCAAGGGCCCAACCAAGTGCCACAAACTGAGCGGTTTAAGGAATAGAAAGGCATTCTCTCCCTATTCTGGAAGCTACAAGTAAGAGCAACATGTTGACTGAGCCAGTCCCCCTCCAGAGGCACGAGGTCTGTTCCAGCCCCCTCCCAGCTTCCAGCAGCTCTAGGCTTGTGGCAGCAGAACCCCAGTCTGTGTGTGCCCTTCTCCCAGGGTGCACTTCTGTCTCTGCGTCCAGATTTCCCCTGTTTGTTATGACGTCAGTCAGACTGGATCGGGCTCCACCCTAATGACTTCATCTTAACCCAGTTGTCTGCAAAGACCCTCTTTCCAAATAAGGCCACGATCACAGGTCCTGGGGGTTAGGCCTCCAACATCTTTTTGGCGGACACCATTCAACCCTTACCCTTCGTGGCTGTGGGAAATCTCAGCCGGGGCCAAGCCTGCCTGGCCCTCTGGTGTCTGAGCTCTGGCACCGCTGAATTGCTTCTGCCTTTGTTTGCACATTTTGCCCAGCGGTGACTTGGGTAAACAGCACTGGCTTGGTCCCTAGAAAGTCTCTGCCTTTCTGCCAAGCTCGGCTGTGCTCGTGACCACAAGGGTACTGCCCACCCCCCCCCCCCCCCCGCACAGATGGGATAAGTGGCTGATGGAAGTCTCTGGGTGGCGGAGGCCAGGGGAAGGGCAAGGCAACCAGCCCACCTCCTGCAAAGTAGCAGGAAGGAAAAAAGGCGACTCATCTGCCTGCAGGCTCCTCTGAGAAGCCACTTTCCCAAGCAGATCCTGGACCCAGAGCCTTGGTCGTCGACCAAGTAAAGTGACTGGACTTTAAGAGGACTGTGAACATTGACTCGCCACATTTCTTTCTTTTTTTTTTTTTTAAGGGCCACACCCGCAGCATATGGAGGTTCCCAGGCTAGGGGTCCAGTTGGAGCTGTAGCTGCAGGCCTACACCACAGCCATAGCCACACCAGATCCGACCTGCATCTGCAACCTACACCACAGCTCACGGCAACACCGGATCCTTAATCCACTGAGTGAGGCCAGGGATCGAACCCACAACCTCATGGATGCTAGTTGGGTTTGTTAACCGCTGAGCCACAAAGGGAATTCCTGCTACATTTCTTTTTTGCAGGATTAAGAAGACTTCTTTTTTTTTTTTTTTTTTTTTTTGGTCTTTTTCCAGGGCCACACCCATGGCATATGGAGGTTCCCAGGCTAGGGATCTAATCAGAGCTGTAGCCACCAGCCTACTCCAGAGCCACAGCAACACGGGATCCGAGCCGCGTCTGCGACCTACCCCACAGCTCACGGCAACACCAGATCCTTCACCCACTGAGCGAGGCCAGGGATCGAACCCGCAACCTCATGGTTCCTAGTCGGACTCATGAACCACTGCGCCACGACGGGAACTCCAGGATTAAGAAGACTTCTAATTCCTCCTCTAATTCATGTTACCCTTGTGGAGAAGACCCATTCGAAATCCCAGACCTGGCATAAAGATTTTAAACTGAAGACATTTGAGATTCAACAGATGCAGAAAAAAGCCTTCTTGAGCTTCCCTTATCGGACTAAAAGCAACTTCTGGGAAATGAAGCTACCATAAATCCCCTCTCGGGGGAGTTTTATGGTCCTGATGGAGACAGAAAGACTGCTCATACCTGCATGGATGATCATTCTCACAAACTTTCTTATCTCCTGCCTGGTCTTCTAAAAACCCGTCTGTTTTTCTTAAATAAACCTATTTGTTTTTCCTAAAGAAGCTGTTCCCACCCCCTCCCTTTACTAGGCTCGGTCTGTAAACCTTTAACCATTTAAAGAGCCAGATAGTTCTTTTGTTGGTTCCTGTATGCAGAGGAAAAGAACCATTTTCTCCTGTTAAACTGTCTCTTGGCAGTTTAATTTATAGGCCCCCGGGGATTTATCTCAGCGGGTAGCAGGGAAAGGGTTTTTTTTCTTTTTTCTTTTCCTTCCCCACCCCCTCTAAGGAAATGCGAGCATCTCCTTTGTTTGAAAACAAGAAACAGCTTTGCTCCCCCTGGTGGTCACTGGGAGGTTCTGTCCAAACTGCAGGAAAACAGTTGGATGGCTGGCCGCCAAAGCCTGGTTCTGCTGTGCGACCTTGGGCAACTCATTTGAGGAACTCCTTTGACGTGACTCTGGGTCTTTTGTGCCCCGCCCTGGAAAATGAGGACAGTCATAGTTCCTGTGCGCTGCTTGTGAGGGGTTGCAGGAGTGACTGTGAAACACTTAGACCAGAACAGGTGTCTTTAATAAATGTCAGCTCCTAGTGCCCGCCTTTTGCAGCAGAGGGTCCCAATTTATTTTTTCTAAAACGGCCTCACATGGGACACCAATGAAAGTGCCCGTTGTTGACTATTTGCAGTATGGCTGGGGCTACTTTAGGTATCTTCTCACTTAACCCTTAGGACAATCCCGAAAGGTAAAGCCAGGGGTCAAGCCACGTTCCCTCTGACGCTGAAGCCCACACTGTGCCATCCCTGCTTCTTCGACAACTAAATGTTTGTTCAGCACCCACCAGGAAGCATGGAGATCCACAGTCGCTTTCCAAGTTTACCATTCAAGTTTAAATCTTAGGAATGAAAAGTTAAGGCATCACGAGCCACCCGCCCTCTGTGCCCCCTACCGTGCAGAGCTGTGGCCACGTCTTTGTGGGGCATGGCTGGTTAGGAGACGCGGTCTCTGTGCTTGCCACCAGCTTATCCTCAGACTGTCTCCTTTCTCCCAAAACCCTTTTATTTGGAAAATAAAGCCTTACCTCTGTATTTGCCTGGAGGTAGATGGCCTTCTATTTCGTCTCGCCTGCGTGGCAAACTGCTCCATCATCGTCAGAGGCACGCGTTCAGCCACCCTTTACCAAACGCCCACTGTGTGTCCGACCTCCGCCCGGCCTCGGGGACCGAGGGGAAGGACCTCCAGATAAAACATAGGCCGTGCCCACAATGCACAGCGAAGCCCGTTAACAAGGTCACGTGCGCCAGGTGCCAGAATAAGTTGTGATTCAACACATTTGTGGGGGGAGAAGAGTCAAGCCAATTTTCCAAGACAGTTGGCGTTTGATGGAATGGGGAAAGCACTCGAGGCCTTGGGAACAGAGGCGGGAAAGCGTGTCCTGTTACTGGGGCTTCGTGGGAGGGTTTTCTGCCCACGGCCAGAGCACGGGAGACGGCGGTGGGGAGCGACGAGATGCAGAAGGCAGATGGAGACCAGATTGTGGCGTGTTTTGATGGGATCGTGAAGGAGGTGGACTTTGTCTTGCAGGCTCCAGGGAAAAGAGGGCATCCGTAGTTTCTCAGCAGGGACGTGCCTGCGACAAGATGTGATTTCTGAGCCAGGAAGGGGGCCGTGTGAAGGAGGCGGGGAGGTGGAGATGGAACCCAAGAAGGGGGATAAGGGCCGGAGCTGAGCTGGTGAGGCTGCACAAACTGGAGACACGTGTGAGAGTCCACAAGCCCGGGAGCCCCGGGGGTGCGGGTGAGGCGCCCGGGACCGAGGGGTGGGCGGGGCTGGAGCCCACGCGGAAGCCGAGGCTGCAGCGGGTCCTGCAGGATCGCGGAGGCACCGCGGGGCCTTCAGCGCAGAAGCCGAGCGGGCGCCTGGGGACGGGGCGGATCTCAGGGCCCCAGGTGAGGGGGGCCAGACTTAGCAAACAGACGCTGGGTTCAATGGGAATGCCAGATAAACAACAAATCCTTTTTTTGGAAATTGAAGCATAGCCGATTCACAGGAGCAGGGTCGTTTCAGGTGTATAGCACAGTGATGGTATTTATACATATATATGCTGTACGTACACATCTATCTCTCTGTGCTATACGTATACATACATATTCTTTTTCAGATTCTTTCCCCTTATAGGTTATGACAAAATATTGAGTATGGTTCCCTGCTATACAGTAGGTCCTTGTTATTTACACATAGTAGTCTGTATATGTGAATCCCAACCTCCTAATTTATTCCCCCCCCCCCCCCCCGTCCCCTTTAGCAACCTAAGTTTGTTTTCTACGTCTGTGGGCCTCTGTTTGGTAAATAAGTTCATCTGTGTCTTAACAAATCCTTTATTTTTTATGTTTTTGTTTTTTTTTTTTTCAGGGGCGCACCTGTGGCACATGGAGGTTCCCAGGCTAGGAGTCGAATTGGAGTTACAGCCGCTGGCCTACACCACAGCCACAGCCACACCAGGTCGGAGCCACATCTGTGACCTACACCACAGCTCACGGCAATGCCAGATCCTTCACCCGGTGAGTGAGGCCAGGGATGGAACCCACAACCGAATGGTTCCTAGCTGAATTCGTTTCTGCTGTGCCACAACGGGAACTCCAACAAATTCTTTTTTAATGTGTGTGTCCCATTGAATATCTGGGGCAATGAGTCTTTTTTCTTTTCCTTCCATTTTTTTTTTTTTTTTTTTTTTTTTTTTAGGGCTGCCCCTGTGGCATACTGAAGTTTCCAGGGCAGAGGTTGAATCAGAGCTGGAGCTGCCCGCCTGCACCACAGCCACAGCAACAAAGGATCTGAGCCGCTTCTGCGACCTACACCACAGCTCATGGCAAGGCCGAATCTTTAACCCTCTGAGCGAGGCCAGGGATCGAACCTGCAACCTCATGGATATCTAGTACCTATCTTCATGGATACTAGTCGAGTTCTTAACCTGCTGAGCCACAGTGGCAACTCCCGGAACAACGAATCTTTTGAAAGTGTGAGCATATTTGTAGATGGTACGTGGGATACACTAATACTAAATTAAGATTAGTCATTTATCTGACATTCCAGTTGAACTGGGCTTCCTGTATCTTGTCTGGTGACCCTACCTGAGAGGTGCCAAGGTGCAGTGCTCTGATTCCCAGCCCACCTTTCCTCCCCATGCCAGGATGTGGGGCTTTTATTACGAAACCTGGGGTGGCTCAGGCAGGCCAGGACAAGCTGGTCACTGTAGGCTGAACAGATGTTGGCCACATTGGATTGGGAGAATCTTCTGACCTTCTGCAACCTCCAGGGGCCTTCTGTTGGGGCTGGTGCCATGTGCATGGTAGAGACCTGGAGGCCACAGCAGGCCAGGAGTCCACAGCCCAGAAACCACAGTCGGTAGGTGCCTCCACATCTGTCCGCTGCCTTGACTGCGCCGAAGAATTCCAACCTTTGTTGGAATTTTCCTTTGGTTCGGATTTTTTTTTCCCCCCTCTGGAAGAGCAGTTGCTGCCGATTTGGTCCTGTTTTAAAATTCTGTCCGGTGGAGGCACTGTCCCGCTTTCATCTCTGTGTCACTCTTCCTCACTTGTCGCCTTTCTTCTCAGTTCAGTAGAGTCCACCTCCTGCAGTTTGCTTATCAGAGTTATGTGCACCGCAGGCCTGGCCTTGGTTCTTCCATCTCCTCACATTTCATCCCAACGCGGCTCTCTGCCACACAGATGTGTATGAAAATGTGCATAAGGAAAGCAGCAAGCTGGGCTTACTTAGAAATGTCTTTAATTTGCACAAACCCCATTGGTACAGGAGATTTTTTTCCTCCCCCATTAAAAACCCACAACAAACGTATGTTAATAGCTACGTAGACAGATCAAGACAAATTCCTATTTGGCTGTTTGTGCTGGCACCATTCCGCCCCGTTGCCAGAGACCCAAAAATGGTGATGGAGTCTTCAAAGATGCAGCGGCCTCTGTGGCACATCAGAGCCCTTTTGATTGCAGGATCTCTTTGCTCCCAGGGATAAGTGACTTCAACAACCTTTTTTTTTTTTTTTTTTTTTTTTTTTTTTTGTCTTTTGTTGTTGTTGTTGTTGCTATTTCTTGGGCCGCTCCCGCGGCATATGGAGGTTCCCAGGCTAGGGGTTGAATCGGAGCTGCAGCCACCAGCCTACGCCAGAGCCACAGCAACAAGGGATCCGAGCCACGTCTGCAACCTACACCACAGCTCACGGCAACGCCGGATCGTTAACCCACTGAGCAAGGGCAGGGACCGAACCCGCAACCTCATGGTTCCTAGTCGGATTCGTTAACCACTGCGCCACGATGGGAACTCCTTCAACAACCTTTTCAATGGTTTTGTTCCACTTCAGAGTTTACTTTGTTCTTGTCCGCGATTGTGTCACTAACAGGGTGTGACTGAAATGACTCCAGTTTCTGCTCAGGAGTTTGGGTCTTGAGTGTGTGTTTTATTTTTCCAGGGCCGCACCCGCGGCATATGGAGGTTCCCAGGCTAGGGGTCTAATCAGAGCTACAGCCGCCAGTCTACTACACCCCAGCCACAGCCACGCCAGATCCGAGCCACGTCTGCGACCTACACCGTAGCTCACGGCAATGCCAGATCCTTAACCCGCTGAACAAGGCCAGGGATCGAACCCGCAACCTCATGGTTCCTAGTCGGATTCATTAACCACTGAGCCACGACGGGAACTCCTCGACCGTGGGTTTTAAAACAGCTTATTTTTTCTTTTTTTCATTTTCTAAAGTTTTGTCGACGTATGTGTGTTTTACATAAGACAGCTTATTTTCAATGTGATCAAGGCACCTAAGACACGAGGTTTTACTCCCTAAGCTGAAGACATGGCCAGAGAGCTTCAACCATCCAAAGAAAAAGGGAGAGTGAAGACTGTTCATTCCACACACACACATGGACCCCCGACAGGCACAGGACACATACACACAATTATTTAGGAAAATATTCTGAGCCATGGCTTCTGGACTATTCTAAGTCTAGTAATAGATGGACAAACTTTTCCATTACCTTTTGGGACACAGACATCAACTTCAGGGTCATGTGATCTGGAAGTTTTGAAAACGGAGACTGTTATGGGAGTTCCTGTTGTGGCGCAGTGGAAACGAATCCGACTAGGAACCATGAGGATGCGGGTTCGATCCCTGGCCTCACTCAGGGGATCGGGGATCTGGCGTTGCCCTGAGCGGTGGTGTGGGTCACAGACGTGGCTCGGATCCTGAGTGGCTGTGGCTGGGGTGTAGGCTGGCAGCTGAAGTTCCAACTTGACCTCTAGCCTGGGAACCTCTGTATGCTGCAGGTGTGGCCCTAAAAAAACAACAGAAAAAGACTATGAGGGCATGTGAGGGCAAGAACATGGTGGGAGGGGGCAGGCCCATGTATCAGGCAGTGGAGTCTAGAAAGGAGGATGCAAACTGGCCAGACCAGGGTCACATTCAGAGCCAAGAAAACCGAGAATCAGCAGGGGTTAGATGAAAGGAGGTGGCACGGAAAGCAACCTGCCATCCAGTCAGGCAGCGTTTGCTCTCATTTGCAGCTTTAGGCTGTGCGAGGGCAGCCAGCAAGAACCAGAGGCTGGCAGCCAAATCCTTCCCGAGTCCCCACGGTGGCAGAAGTGCAGGCTGGGCCTGATGGCAGAGCCTGAAGCTATCCCCATCATTCTCCCAATAAGAAACGTCAGATACCATTTCTAGATTCATTATTTCAGCCCTGCAGCAAAAGCAGCAGCTGAGGCCTACGGGGCGGGTGTCATTTACAAGGATTGCATCGGGCAACACCTGTCCCGCAGGTGAGACACCCGAGTTGAGTTCCCATCCTGGAACAAACCACCTCTTCCAGCCTTCACTTGCAACAAATACAAATTTTGCAATGCTTCCGTGTCACTGGGTTCTGTCCCCAAGGAACGTGCGAGTTGTCACTAGCTCTTTAGCTGTATGTGTATAGCACTGCCACTTGTTAGGACACCTGGACTTGTGGCGAGGGAAGTGTACGTCCGGAATAGGGGGTGAGTTCATTCATTCAATTGAATGCCAGGGAATGAAACCTTTGCTTAACTTTTTATTCATTACGGCACAAGTAAGAACTTTAAGAAACACCACTGAAAAGGTCATTGCCAACATGAAAGGTAAGAGTAGCATGTTTTATAAAAAAAAAAATCTTTGTCTATAATACACATTCCCTTATGAAGTGAAAAAAAAAAATCTCATAAAATACTGAAGCGAATTGCCACCTACTGGTCAAAAATTGTTTTGCAGCTGAAAAACTTCGAATGGACTACTGAAGGAGTAGGAACATTTTACACGATATGTAGAATTACCAAAGAAAACATTTCCTCAGCCTTTGGCACACTGTAAATACAGAGCTTAATTTTTTTTCCCCCAAATATGATTTACTTTACAAAGCACTGCATATAATTTGGTTAATACTGCTTTGGGGGCATAAGGACAAACCGTGTTTTGTAATTTGAATACTCTATTTTGATTTTTAAATGCTTTATAGTTGGATTCCAGTTTGTAGTTTTGAAAAATACATAAAAATCGTACATTATAAATATATATTATATATGGTCTATATAAAATTGAATTTGACCTAGAATGGGCAGGGCAACTTCTTCTTCTTTCTTTGTCAGGCACGGCCTTTCTCCGGTTTCATTAACCTGAATCCTTTCGAAACAGATTCTAAAAATATATTCCATAAGTATCAAATTTAATATTTCCTCAAAACATATTCAATATGAAAAAGCATTCTGTGACAATATATTTTGTTGTATCTCGCTACTATATAAAAATATGGCTTCTCATACTCTGTTGTATTCTGTCTTGTTAGTGTTTTTCTTAGGCATTGAAGGAAGGGCTGTCCCCAGTTAGAAAGCTATCACAAAAGCACAGAAACCCGCTTGTGCAAGTTCTAGAACATTCTATAGAATCTCCTTACTTAGAATAAGTGATTTAAAAATGTGTTCCTTCTGTCTTCTGTGAATGTAACATATACGAGTATCATACATAATCTGTTACAGAATATACAAGAGTCAAAACTGAAGACACATAAATACAATTAAGCAATACCAAAGCGAGAGTTGTATCTTATGCAGAGCCAATGTGAAGAGCTGTTAGGTTGGCTATGAGCGTCCCCGTTTGTTTTTCTTTTATCTGAATGCTGGCTATGCAATAGAATCTTATTATAAAGGGCCAGGGTACAAGTGCTCTCTATCTGTAAGTGAACCGAATTTCCGCTTGTGTTATTATTATTTTTTTTAAGGTGTAAAAGAAGAAACGTAAGTAAGTGCCCAATTGTCCAATACCCACTTTTTCCCCTGCTGAGTGGAAGAAGGCTGTTTGGGGCCGGAGGGCTCGAGCGCACGGGGCTCATACCAGCGTTTCCGGGAGGGCATCGGGGTTGTCGGCGCATAAGAGCTCCCAGATCTGCCACCGCTCCCTCTGCCAGTCGAGCCAGTTGGGTTCCCGCAGGGTCTCACTGTTCTGATCGCTGGCCGGACTGGGGTAGGCGCTGCTCACCGGCTGCTGGGCGGTCTGAGGCTCTCGATCGCCTGTTTGGCTTCCCTCTTGCGACGCTGATCCGGAGCCTTCTCCTGGCCTCTGAGGCCTCCACAGCGGTGACTCCGCGGGCTGGTGGGCCACTGCGACGGCTGGCTTTCCTGGACCAGGATAAGGAGGAGGAGGCCTCTGGTCGTGCCTGGCACCTTCTCCAGGTCTCTGGGCCGGAGGCTTGGCGCTCCGGTGCGGACAGGCCACCTCCAGCTCGCTCTCGGCGAGGTCTTCGGCGCCGCTCGGGGTCCAGAACGCCTCCGGCCGTGGCCGTGGCCGTGGCCGTGGCGCGGGCTGCTCGGCGCCCTGGACGTGGGATGAGCTGCAGACGCGGGCCACCGGCGCATGCGCCCTGCACGCCGCCGCGGCGCCGGCCGCCTGAGTCCTCCGAGCGACCTGCGCACTGCTGTCCAGTTCTGTGGGGCTGCCCTGCCACCGGGGCCAGTTTGGGGACAGGTTCCCCTGAGAGAGGGAGCATGGCCCCGGCCGGAGGGAGCTGCTTTCAAAAATGTCTCCGTAGGAACCTGGAGGCCGGAGAGAAGGACGAGAAAGGGCATGAGTTTGTGGCATCCCCGTGGGGACGTCCTTGCCGCGGGCAGCTGGGGAAATTGAAAACACACAGGACACGCTTAGCGGCTGCCGACTAACGTACAAGAAGCGCCAAGTGCTTTTTGATTTTTGGCACAGTTCCTGCAGCAGCTCCAAAGACAGATGCCTGGACCCGGACACGTTAGCGGTCAGATGGGTCGAAGGAGGCTTTGGCGCTAAGCGAGGCTTTGGGAGAGCCCTTCTCTGCGAGGTTATGGAAACTTTTCTGAACCTAGAAGGTGAAAGGAGCGTTCCCTTTCTGTTCAGTGCAACGTGCAATCCAGACGAGACACAAATGATAATGTTTTCACGGTTCTACTATGTCCATAAAAGCTGTAGGAATACATCAAATCGAAAAATGCCCCTTTTGGAACTTGCTGCAGGTGCACAACAGGATTGGTGGGTCTCTGCAGCCTTAGGGTGCAGGTTGGGTTCCTGGCCTGGCACAGTGGGTTAAGGATCCAGTGTTGCAGTGTCGGTCGCAACTGTGGTTCAGCTCTGATCCCTGACCCGGGCCCTCCATATGCCTCGGGCTGGCCAAAAAAGAAAAAAAAAAGAGAGGGAGAGAGAGAGAGAGAGCGAACACCCTGGGAGTTCCCATTGTGGCTCAGGGGGTTAAGAACCTAACTAGTCTCCGTGAGGATGCAAGTTCGACCCCTGGCCTCACTTGGTGGGTTAAGGACCTGGCGTGGCTGTGGCTGTGGCATAGGCTGGCAGCTGCAGCTCCTATTCGACCCCTGTCCCAGAAACTTCCATATGCCACAGGTGTGGCTGCTAAAAAAAAAAAAAAAAAAAAAAAAAGTGCCTATTTGGTGCCAGAGGATAATGAAGACAGCAGCCGCAATGTAGACTCCATCACTGCCACTGTGGGGGACACTGGCTCATTGTTCGCCAAATCGTCCCCTTTCCTTCCCGGGTGACATTTTTTCCCCAGCCTCCCTTGCACTTAGGAGGGCCATGTAAATGAGGTCTGGCTACCAAATGTGCAGTGATGGGATGTGAGCCATTTCTGGGCCTGTTCTAATGAAACAAACAAAACAAAACAAATGTACTTCTAGACTTCCCTGTTCGCCTCTTTGCCTCAACTTCTAGCCCAGGATGGAGAAACCATGCAAGACTCGGAGGCCACTGAGCTTAGGGGAGCCCCCAGCTAGATGGAACTTGTGCGCCTGAATGACTCTGTGCAGAGCGCTCCCACCCGCCGTCATCCTGCACAATCCACACTGGCCTGGATGGAAACGGAGAAATCAACATGGGAGAGATGAAGCCACTGACATTTCGGGGATGTGTGTTACAGCAGTTCGCCTTCGCTAAGGGATACGGCTTTCTCCAGGAAATTCAAAGCAGAGCAAAGCAGTGCATTTCACAGCTCACGGCAATGCCAGATCCTTAACCCACTGCACGAGGCCAGGGATCGAACCCACGACCTCATGGT
This sequence comes from Sus scrofa, assembly GCF_054392235.1. Lineage (NCBI taxonomy): Eukaryota > Metazoa > Chordata > Mammalia > Artiodactyla > Suidae > Sus > Sus scrofa. The sequence goes on from NC_139401.1 coordinate 11,545,447, forward strand.
TCCTAGTCAGATTCGTTTCTGCTGCTCCACGACGGCGGGAACGCCTCTCATTTTTTGGTAGCAGCTCCCGTATTACACTTGTTCAGCACAGTGCATCCTGAATTTAATGGCCTCTAATCCAGCTGAAGTGCTTGACTAGAGGCCACTATCTGACGACCTCTCCTGGGATCCCATGAAGTGCCTCGCTGCCCTTTCCCCCTAAGGGTCACCTCTTCCAAGATCTTCTGCTCTGTGTTCCTTCTGCTGGTTCAACTCGGACCTGGCCCTGCACAAGCACTCAGATCCCCCTCTTCCTCCGAAATAATCTTGTTCTTCCTTGCCTACTTCTTAAGAAATGACTGGATAGGGCAAATGCATAGGAAAACGACAGCCTGGGGACACAGGCGCTGTAGCTCCGATTGGACCCCTAGCCTGGGAACTTCCATGTGCCCCAAGTGCAGCCCTAAAAAGCAAAAAAAAAAAAAAAAAAAAAAAAAAGAATATATACCTATACATATATATATATATGCATATTTACAAACATATACACACCCACATATACCTGTACAGACATACACACACATTTGGGGGAACAATAAAATGATTTACACACTTCATGCCATACATTAACATATATTCTACATGGATGAAAGAATGAAGGGTTCAAATAATGAAATACCATGAAAGCAAAAAGTGTCTAGACGACTGGCTAGCCCATGCTTAGGTAAAAGTAGAGATTAATTTTGTGAAAGAAATCACAAAGAGAATGAGAGATTTCATTATGTAAAACTTTTTTTTTTTTTTTTTTTTTTTGCTTTTTAGGGCCGCACCCGAGGCACATGGAGATTCCCAGGCTCGGGGTTGAATCGGAGCTGTAGCTGCCGGCCTACACCACGGCCACAGCAATGCCAGATCCGAACCAGAGTCTGTGACCTACACTGCAGCTCACGGCAATGCCAGATCCTTAACCCACTGAGCGAGGCCAGGGATCGAACCTGTGTCCTGATGGATGTAGTCAGATTCGTTAACCGCTGAGCCACGACGGGAATGCCTGTGTAAAACATTTCCAGATATCCAAAAAGGGGGGAAATGCAAGGGATAATCATATCAGTGGCAAACAATGTGGCCAAAGGGTTAATGTCTTTATTATAAGAAGAGTTGCTGAGAAGCAATTTTAAAAACTCCAGCTTGCATAAACAGCCAACCAGAACTGATAATCAGTAGGGGAAATTCAGCTGATTAATAGAAAAATGGGAAAACACTGGCGACAGAGAAAGGCAAAGGAAAATGATAAATACCATTTTGTTTTCTCATTTGGTTTTTTTACATAAGCCGAGAGGCAAACCCAGCAATGTGCAATACCCATGAGATGAAAGGGACAGGGACAGTATAGTAAGTGGCACTGCCATCTATGGCTTGCGGAGCACAAGCAAATGCATCCTGTGTGGAATGTGAAGTGACCGTACCTCTGAATTCTTGGAAAGATTCATTATTTTTTTATGGTCCCACCCATGGCATATGGAAGCTCCCAGGCCAGGGGCTGAACTCGCACCTCTACATCGACCTGAGCTGCTGCAGTCAGATTCTTAACCCACTGAGCCATAGCGGGAACTCCAGAAAGGTTCCTAATTTTTGACCCACTCTCCTATTCTGGATTTACAACTGGCTCTCTAAAATTTTGTGCCTCTGTTAATAATGTAAAATACAAAAAGAAGAAGTTCCCGTCGTGGCTCAGCGGTCAACGAACCTGACCAGGAGGACGCAGGTTCGATCCCTGACCTCGCTCAGCGGGTTAAGGATCCGGCATTGCCATGAGCTGTGGTGTAGGTTGCAGATGCGGCTCGGATCCCGCGTGGCTGTGGCCCTGGCGTAGGCAGGCGGCTACAGCTCCGACTGGACCCTTAGCCTGGGAACCTCCATATGCCGCAGGTGCTGCCCTAACATGAGAGAAAGACAAAATAAAAAATAAAATAAAACACAAAAAGAGTACATAAAAGAGGTTCATAACTTATCATCACATAGATTAAAAACTTATCACAATGTAGATAAAAAAAGTAGAAACAACCCGGATGTCCCAATACTGGGCTGTAAACTATGAGTATGCAACTGGAATACTCCATGGCTCTACCAGTAATAACGGCAAATAACTGGAGAACGGAAGTTAAACGAATGACATGAGGGCGCATTGACAGAATGTCTGCAACCCTCTTTAAAAAGTCTTGCACTGAGGGTTTGGGAGGGAAATGCTGTAAACATTTGGTTGTGACGATTGCTGTACACCTATAAATGTAATAAAATGCATTAAGCAATTAAAAAAAACTCTTGCAAATGAAATGAAGTGAAATATATAGTCAAAGCTTGATGTACTTTGGTGGGAAGCCTAAGTACAGCCTTATCCCCCCCCGCTTTTTTTTTTCTCTTTCACCGGAATCACATTTTCCAAATACTATATGACAAGCGCGTGATATGATGAGAGGAAGGCAAAAATCAACGGACGCTGACGCTGAAAAGTACATGCCATACTGGTTTTAAAAAGGGTACTTCACCTGTCATGCCTGGGTCTTTGGATCCACTTTTTAATGTTGAGTGCCAAGTCCCCCAGATATTGAGAGCCTCCTCAGCCATATCTAGGAAAAAGTATATGAAAAGGCAGGTAACTCACAACGAAAACTGAAGAGCCAAAAAAATCAATCAACACATATTTTTTATAACGTTCGTTTGGCTCTAAGTACTATATCTGAGATTGTGATGGATACAAGACAGAATACAACGCAGGAACAACATCCGCATGGTTCCTAGTCAGATTCGTTAACCACCGAGCCACGACGGGAACTCCAGAATGGCAAACATTTTTAAAAGGGAGCCTTTTCAGAGTGGCTCTTCGGATTTAACTATAAATCCGAGATAAGATAGCAAGAATTTATACTGGGTCTTCCAGTGATTACTTAAACAGTGTTCTGCTGGGCTGCAGCGTGGGTCACAGCTGTGGCTTGGATTCCATCCCTAGCCTGGAAACTTCCATATGCCAAGGGTGCGGCCATTAAAAAAAAAAAAAAAGAAAAGAAAAAAAAGTGTCCTGATGAGTCCTGACCCTGAGGAATTACTCTGTGGAGGGAGAGAACAGAAGGAAACGTTCAGTGGTCAAAGAAATTTGGGAAAAGCAGCAAACCATAGCCTCCAATTCAAGGTACCCACCAGCACTGTGAAGATTTTGAGAACTTGTGGAGAAACTGTTGGCTTGGTTCACCCAGCATTTCCCAAATATCTGTGACCACAGGAACCTTATTTTGTCTAAAAATCATCATTTCCGGAGTTCCCACTGTGGCTCAGTGGCAACAAACCTGACTAGTGTCCATGAGGATGCAGGTTCAATCCCTGGCCTCGATTCGTGGGTTAAGGATCCGGTGTGGCCGTGAGCTGTGGTGTGGGTCGCCCGACGTGGCTTGGATCTGGCGTTGCTGTGGCTGTGGTGGAGGCCGGCAGCTGCAGCTGCGATTGGACCCCTAGCCTGGGAACCTCCATGTGCCACGGGTGCAGCCCTAAAAAAAGACAAAATAAAATAAATAAATACATAACAGTAAAATAAAACCCATCATTTCCCACAGAGACCTCTTTGGAACCTGCTGGCTCCTCGTATCGTCAGTTCAGCTTGTTCTCTATAACAGTCACAGCGTTAGTCGGGTGACATCTGACACTTAGCAAAGATGCTCCCAAATGCCCACGCCAGGACAGAGAAAGTTCTTTGGGTGCTGGAGGGGAAAAGTCAGCTGGGAAAGTGGGGCGCTCTCCGAGCGGGAGCCTGCCTCCCAGAATGCAGGGATCCGGACCCAGAGGAGCCCTTCAGCAGGCCCTCGGTCAAGGCTGCTTGAATTAGAGAAACACGAGACGACGAGGGGATGGAAAGAAGGTCCACAGCGCCCGCGCCAGACCACCTGCAATCAGAGGCACGGCTTCGGCCCACGCCGCCCGGTCTCTAGTTACCTTTCCCAAGCCTTGGTCCGGGAGAACTCTCCCTCGACTTCGAAGATGGCAAGTGGCCCACCAGCATATACTGCTCCGGCCCTTTGTAAAGCTTCTCCGAGCCCCCCGGGGCCGCGTCCTCTTGCATAGCCAGCAGGGAGCGCTCGGACAGCACTGGGGAGTTGTTGTCATAAGGGGAGAGGTCTCCGCTGGAGGCCTTGTTGGAATCTGTGGACGAATGCCTTCCTCCCACGGAAAAGGAAACTTCCGATCTCAGCATGTCAGGGCTTCTGGAACAAGGAAACAATGACCGGTGTGTGAGTGTGTTGATAACGAGGGACCAGGGTCGCGCGATCCGACGGTTGCACGCCTGACAGGAGGAGAACACCTGGACACGGGGGCTGAAACCCAAAGACCCTTCGCGGCCAGGTTTCAAGACTTCGATGTCAGTGGGTGCATTTCCACAAAATGGCCAGCAGAGGGCAGCAAACCCCAGCAAATGGGACAGGAACCAGCGGGGCGAAGCGGTGGGGACGAAACACACAGAGCCGTGTATTTTCCAAGGTGCATGGCTGAAATGCCTGTTGGATTAACCCCTGTTGCCGTTTTAAAACGAAAGCCTGATGCTAACTCTCTGCTCAGCAAGGACAAACTGCAGATAATTCTTTTACGTTTCCTCAGTATCCTGAATTAAGAACAATTCCGATGAAACTGAATGAAAGTGTACATGCAGTTCATTCCGGCTTTATGGACACCCCCCCCCCCTCCCCGCAAAGAGAATCATCTTTCCTGTAATGACGATGACGACAATGACGGTGATGTGTGGGTGGAGGATAATTGTCTCCTGTATAAAATGGTGGCTAAAAAGATAAATGCCTGACCATTAGAGTCCCTTGTTTTTAAATACACCTAAAAATATTCCAGAAGGCACTAGAGCTTTTCCAAATTGATAGCAAACATGCTCATTAGCATATCCATTAAGGTTTGCTACGTGCATGAGTTGTCACAGCAACAGAAACGACAGTGGAAATGCGAGCGGAACAGAAAAATGAAAACACCAGGACCATGAAAAGGGTGTTCAAAGTCTTACCTGGGCACATCTGTATTTTCTACCTTCCTCAAAAGTGGCCCTGACATCTTAAAGGGAAATGATCACAGGTTGATTAAAAGTTCCCTAACCTGCCTCTGTTCTCCCCCCTCCCCGCCGCCGCCCCCCACCCCTTCTCTTCTCTTTACTGCTCTCTGCTTTCCTCTGGTTTAATTTTGCAAAACAAAATCCTTTGTGACCTTAGAGAAGGTACACCCGAGCCCAGCAAGCCCTTCCTAAGCAGTGGGTTCCAGGCATGCCCCAGAGAGGAGGTTCGCTCCCAGGGGGTCCCCGGGCTGCCTCGGGGACAGGCGAAGCATGTCACAGATGCTGCGCTGCTTTCCTCTGACAGGTGAAGCAAGGAAGCAAAGAAAGGACTTATTTATTCCATATGCGTAGGACATTTTGAAACTGATGATGACTGACAACCTTATGGGAAAAAGCCAGAGGATAACCCTAAGGATGGTTTTCCAGAAACTTTAGGTCTCCAGTGAAGGAAGGGAAAGTAAAAGGCACTTCATTTTTCTGCTGGAAAGTGGGGGAAAAAATGAGTCAGTCTCCATGTCTAATGAAAAGGGGGCGACCTCTCTAATTCCGGGGGAGGGAACGCAAAACCAAACCAATGAACGCTTGTCTGTCGTCGTGGGTTCAACTCTCGTTGACACTTTATTAGGAAGATGAGAAGATAGGTGTTAAACGGGTAGGGACATGGAGCGGAGTGTCGAATCGGGGTTCTGTGTTCTGACCAGAGCGAGAAATCAAATTCCTGCACTAGGTGCAATCGTGTCCCTTGTTTAGCTGCCGTTCGTTCCATTCATTAATGCGAATGTCAACAAGAGTTAAGTCAGAACCTTGAACGGAGAATCGTGAGCACATAAAGCCTTATGGGATGTTTTAAACAGAGTTAAGTCCATAGAGAACAGTGGTTCCTGGGGGGCCGGGGCAGGGGGAGAACTGGGAGTTTGGGCTTAGCAGATGCAAACCAATATATATGGAACGGGTAAACAGCTAGAGCCTACTGTAGAGCCCAGCGAACCAGAAGTCGGTATCCTGGGATAAACCATCATGGAAAAGAATATGAGAAAAATGTACATTTAACTGAATCACTTTGCTGTACAGCAGAAATGCACACAACACTGCAAACCAACTCTATGTGAATAAAATTTTTTAAGAAAGATAAAAAAGCTACGAATAAAAATAAAACGACTCTCTGGAGAATTGCTTTAAAAAAAGAGAGGGAGAGAGTCAAGCCAATTCATTTGCCAAAACAAAATAGCTATCAGGGCCTCAAGTGCTTTTTGGCCCCCTTACAATGCGAGGAAAGTTCTGGAAAGGCCGGACTGGAGCTCCTGGAGACCACAAGAGTTCTGCCGCCTATCTTGCTCATCTGTCTTACAAAACATATAGCAGAGACCGCATTCAACAAAATATTAGAAGTTGCAGATTCAGCCAAGACTTACGCGCATAAAGATACCTTATGGGAGAAATTTTGTTTTTCTTTCTTTGGTGGCTGCCTCACGGCATATGGACCTCCCAGGCCAAGGATCAGCTCCGGAGCTGCAGTTGCGACCTATGCCACAGTGGGAACTCCAGAAATTTCTTGAACATCTCTGTCCTAAGGACGTTTGGGTTTCTCCCAAGCGAGCAAGTTATTTTCATTGGAGGTAAAAATTATGTTTCCACGTGTCATGTAATAAAGAATGCATCTCTCTTTGCAGCGAGGAACTGGAGCTCCCCTCGAGTTGGCATATTGGAGCTTGAGTGCTATCGAAGCTTGTGTGAAGCCTTTGTGTGTTTCATACCCCAGCATCATCTTATAACTCTTTCCACTGGTTTTCTTTCCCTGATCTTTCGAACTACTTACTATGATGCTGTTCCACCTGACGTGTTTTTGGCAGGCGGCTTCAATACATTGCTTTCGGGCTGCCCTACAGCCCGGGAAACCGTGCCCATGATGTTGGGGGCATTGCCAAGGCAGCATGCGTCATGAGAGTATTTAGTTTGGTCAAAACAAAACAAAGAACTATAATCGCAATAATAAAAACAATCTGCCTGCGTTTTTTCCCCTCCATTTTCACAGCTGTGATCGGACCTGACCAAGCAGAGGTGAGAGAGGAGCAGGGCCAGGCTCACTGTCCCTTTCCTCTGTTCTTCGGGCTGACTCTGCAAAACCTCACTCAGTGTGTCTGAGCCGCAGCGTTCCCATCACGAGGGAAATGCAAATTCTCACGCTCCATCCTGGACCTCCTGAAGGACTGGCTGTCCTATGTGGGAACTGGGGCAAAATGAACACCTGGGGCCCCCAATTTTTAAAATGATGAGCATTTCACGATGGTGAAAGCAGATCCTTAAGCCAAATGTGCGCTACTGCTGCTGCTGCTTTTTTGGGGAGGCGGGGTGTGCACCCACAGTGGGTGGAAGTTCCCGGGCCAGGGATCGAACCTGCGCCATAGCAGCGACCTGAGTCACTGCAGCAACGACCTCAGATCCTTAACCTGCCGCCCCCTGAGAGAACTCTGTGTGCTTCTTCTGAGTAGGAGGTTCAGCCCATGAAGCTGCCTTGGCTTACTGAAGGGGAAGCTCCGGGGGCAGGGCTTTAAAAGCCGTCCAGGAAATTTTGATACTTGCAGAAGATTGATAACCTCAGATATCAAACCAGCCTCCCTCAACCCATGGCTGTGACAACGGACTAAGGGTCTACTGAGAGTCAAGTTAGGAGGGAGACTACAAGAGTGGCCAGAACTCTCACTATAATATTGGAAGTTCGGGTTTTTAAAAATTTTAGGGTCATTCCATTGCTTTATCATTAAATTAACTGGAAACAAATCTAGGAAGGACTCTCCCTCTGGGTACCACTGAGCAATGACACAAGCAGCCACCCATGGCTTCTCTAAGGCTTGCTTCTAAGACGATTCAACTCTAAGAAGATAATTTTTTTGGAATTTCCAGAGGTTCTGGGGCCAGGGATCAAACCCACACCACAGCAACAACCCAAGCCACAGCAGTGACACCACCAGATCCTTAACCCACGGAGCCACCAGGGAACTCCCTCGGAACACAATTTTAAGTTCAGCACTCCAAGGAAAGGCAATAAAATCTTCATTAGAGTTCCCATTGTGGCTCAGCAGTAATGAACCCGACTACTATCCATGAAGATGTGGGCTTGATCCCTGGCCTTGCTCAGTGGGTTAAGGGTCTGGTGTTGCTGTGGCTGTGGTGTAGGCTGGCAGCTACAGCTATGATTCGACCCTAGCCAGGGAACTTCCATATGCCACAGGTGGGGCCCTAAAAAAAAAAAAAAGCAAAAAAAAAAAAAAGGTCATGTATTTTGTTATATAAAATATTTACTCTCCCAGTGATTCACCAGATGAGAAATGATTTAGAGGCACAGAATGGCCTCTCCATGTCTTGGAATTTCATGGATGAGCTTGGGAATGCTGAGAGGCTACACTGCCAGTTGACATGGGTTTGCCTCCATGAACGGAGAACTTTCCCAGGAGACCTGGCAGCCCCAGGAACATCCACAGCATGCATGGCCAGCCTCCACTAACCAAATAAGCATGAGATGGACACAGAGAGCGAATGGCTTTCTCACCCTTAGCTGGTCCCTCCAGGTCAGGGTGTAAACACGCTGGCAGGGTACTGTGGGCAGGCCTGCCCTGCGGCCGGGAGCACAGAACTTGCTCTGTGGATAAACGGAAAACTCCGGTTCAATCACCGGATGTGGCCAGCCCAGCCCCTCACTGAGCTACCCCAGCGAGAAACATCCTTGGAGATTTCAAACTCGCCTCGGCGTCAGGCTTGGCTCAGCCATTCACTGACAAACCTCACTCTGCTGGAACTCGAAGCACAGAAGCATCTCGAATGCTATTCATTGTACCAGGAGAGGAATCCACTGTCACAGCGGCTCGGTTCTGCCAAGCTCCCCTTATGCAGAATCCTAAGGACAAAAGCACCTGACACCAAAGGGAAGCTGACGCGGATCCAAACTCCCACCGGAACCTGCCCGGGGCTTTGGGGAAACGTCTCCCCTCACTTTGCAGCTCTTATTAATTCCCCCTGAATCGCCCTGGCATAGAGACGCATTCATGACAGGTGACGAGAAAACAGTGATGATTTTCTTAATTTTGTTTACGGTACACCCGCTAAAACACCTCCAAATGAATCCCTTGCAAGTTTATAAAGAAGTTGTGAGTCACGGTCAAAGGTGTTCGAACAAAGAGGGGGACGTGATCAATTCTCCTTCCATCTTGAATTGTCCTTCCATAAAAGGCACGATTTTTTTTTTTTTTTAAAAAAGGCACGTTTTTGTAACTTCTCTCATCTTTCACTAAAGGAATTCTCTAGTCCATATAACGTTTTCCTAAAATTGTCTGGCTGAAAAGGCTTTCTTCAGGGGACTGAGTGTGTGCGTGTGTGCGTGTGTGTGTGTGTGTGTGTGTGTGTGTGTGTGTGTGTTTAATGCTCCCTCATTTCCAAGGACCTGGAACAGAAGGACAGATGAAGCCTCCAGCTACTGTCGGTCAGAAGGATTCATGGCTATTATACCATATGGGTCAAGCCTAATTTCTTGCCTTCGAAAATGTCCTGAAAACGTTTCTGATTTTATAAAGGCTGCGAAGGGCAGCACCGAAATCACAGTCCATCTCGTGACACACTCCGTGGCTGTGTAGAAGCCTTTTTAATGACAATCTTTGAAAGATTAAAATAAATTAGCGACGTAATATCTGCTGATGTTTTTATGGCTGAGCTCGTGGCACGCCAAGGTTCCCAGGCCAGGGGCTGAACCTAACGCCACAGCCGTGATCAGAGCCACAGCAGTGACAATGCTGAATCCTTAAGTCACTAGACCACCAGGGAACTCCGATATTTGCTCATTTAAATATGCGGCCTTTAAATTTTGAGGCTGAATGCTCCTCTGTGATAAAGAAGGAAGCTTATTCAATGGGAGCAACTACTAGTTCAGCAAAACAACGACTTTCTGAAGGCCAAGGACAGAATTAAATCCAATGAAATTAAAAGACATCTACCTATGGGTTTAATTTATCCATACCAGCCTTCTCTTGAAATGCAGTTAAACTTTGTTTGACTTTTTTTTTTTTGGCCACGCCCACGGCATGTGGATGTTTCCCGGGCCAGGGATCGAACGCACACCACAGCAGTGACAATGCTGGATCCTTAACCTGCTGTGAGCAAGGCCAGGGATCGAACCCGCATCCTCGTGGTTCCTAGTCGGATTCGTTTCTGCTGTGCCACGATGGGACCTCCCCAATACAGAATTTTATTATTATTTTAGTTCGGGTTAACTTAATTAAACATTATTTACGATCGTTACTTGGTCCAGAGAAACTGTCAGACATAGCCATTCTCTCGGTTGAAAATGAGATAAGCAAAGAAATATATTTCCAAAATATGATTGATGCGTTGATTTCCATTTAGGCTGGAGACACCTATTTTGCCTCTTGCTTCAGGCTCAGTGTGGCTTGGCATAAGCCAAAATCTTTTCACGGTTTTTGATATTTTGTTCATCATAGATTTTGGGGGGTTTTGTTTGTTTTCTAACTCAATGAATTTTATTATATGTATAGTTGTACAACTATCATCACAACTCAATTTTACAATATTTCCATTCATCATAGATTTTGGGCATCGACTTTGATTTTTTTAAAATACTACATTTCGGAGTTCCCCTCGTGGCTCAGGGGAAACAAATCTGATTAGCGTCCATGAGGACACAGGTTCGATCCCCGGCCTCACTCAGTGGGTTAGCGAGGCCAGGAATCGAACCAACATCCTCCCGGACACTAAGTCCATTTCTTAACCCCCTGAGCCATAAATGGAACTCCCAGTATTGTTCATTTTGATGACCATTTTAGGACGGTCTTAAAATTTACACTTCACTCCTCATTCTATTCCCGGCTCTGCTAGGATGCTTCTGTTCTGTTGCAAATGCCTGCCTTTAACATACCTTGTCCTCTTTGATTTGCCTTCTGTTCTCATCCCCTCTTGCCTTCCGTCTCTAAATCAAGGGGGGTGGATCTATTTTAGGTATCTTTGAAGAAAAGAGCACAGCATGCTAATACACAGACCAGACAAGCCATTAAAAACCTGGAAGTCTTGCATCGTTCGCAACATCAATCTCTTCTAAGCTCCTGTTGGTGCCCCATGTTGGCTGAAGCCAAAAAAGTAAGCAGACAAGCACCAGAACAAATAACGCCCCCTCCTTCCACTCCCCTGATCCTGCTGGTGCCTAAAGAAGGGAAGCAAACTCCAAACACTCCATCCCCCAATATCACTAAAAGTTTGCTCTTTCCAAACAGATATTGCGATAAACCCGTTCTTGTTCTTAGTTTTACACTCTTGTGAAAACTCCAAATAACACCTGGGGCAGTTTCCATGTGGGGCACAGGGATGGAGAGCCTCATGCAGGGATGTCAACTGTTGGCAAAGAACAGAAGCTTCAGGAGATAAATCCAGGGGTCGGAAGAGAATAATGAGCGATACGGTGCATATCACTGCACCTACGGTATTCATTGCAGAAGCTACTCTTGCCTCCCACTCTGTGGTCTTCCTACAAATCCTTTCAGGTCTTACCTTTTATAGCCCTTGCAGCCGAGTTTTCACTAAATAAAGTCTTCAGAACAAGAATTCTGTCCGGTTCCATCGCGCCACAGCTGGGCTAAGGTCTTGATCTCATGACCTGCAAATGTACTCGCTTCCAGGCCCTTCTGAAATCTACCTGGCCCGGGGCGAGCAGGTCGTGTTCCCAGGTTCAGTGCCTTTTACCCTCGCCCCTCATCTGGTCCAGAATCTTGCCTTCATCCTGGGGCTGATGGCATCCTGCGAGCTTTGCCTTTCGACACAACTCAACGCGGATGGGTTCGCTCACGTCAGATTGCCTCTATGGGCTGCTATCTCGGGGACAACAGAGTAGGATCTGGTGACATCCAAGCCTTTGGTAAGTAGTTGTACGTGACCAGGATGGTGAAATTCAAGTAATATGATAATAATCCTTAACATGGACGAAGCATCTGTTTAAACGCCAGCTACTATTCTAATAGCAAAAGGACTGTATGAAGTGAGGTCTATTTTTATCTCTAGTTTACAGATGAGGAAACTGAGACAGAGCCAGATGAATTGATTTACCCGACACTGCACAGCTAACAGCAGTGGAAATGGAAGTTGGACTCAGGCAATCTGGCGTTGGATCCAAAGCTCATAACCAGCGTGTTATACCACACAAGTGTGTGCTATTGATGGATAATTGACCTGCCAGTGTGGCCAGCACCATCTGGCATTTGGGGTACTGTAATTTGTCACCCCTGTAATCTATCATTAGCATAATCTATCATCACCGTAATTCTTTGCCGCCACTTCTTGATTTAAGAAGCACCGCTAAGCCTGCCATTTAAGGACTTCTTGCCCTCTGTGCTAGCCAGCCTCTTTCTCGTGTTCCCAGCCAGCTGACACATTTATTTTTATGACCTGGTTCAAGCTCCCCAAACATCCACGCCTATTGACAACCTCTCCAGCCTACAAAATTTGTTGCAAATCCTTGCTCATCCCAGAGGCTCTCCCTAAGACTGCAGGGACCATGCCTTTGTCTTCTTCAAATGCCACATGGATTTACAGTCTGGGCACTGGTTCCCTCTTTTGTCAACACAAAAACCTCTTCGCAATGTAAAAAAATCACCCACCTGGAGCCCCCATATGACGGTTCTTAGCCCGGCTGGCTGCTCCTGAGAATCACATGGGAGTTTTCAAAAACCCCAAGGTCCAGACCATACCCCAGAATGAATGAGTCCAAGTCTCTAGAGGTGGGACCCAGGCGGTGTGGCTCTTCGAGCTCCCCAGGTGATTCAAATGGGCAGGCAAGGCTGAGAACCAGTGGCTCAGCATGTACTTTGCACTCTGCGACACACATAACAACATGCCTCCTGCTGTTTTCACCCTTGCAGGCCGCCTTCAACAAGTCTGCAAGCTCTTACGGTCGAAACAGGCCTTGAGGTCTGAAGCTTTTGCTACTCTAATTGTGGCTTATGGACCAGCAGTATCACAGCATCGTCTGGGGGCTTGTTAGAAATGCAGTTTCTGAGACTCCCTCCCTGCACCTATGGATTCAGAAAGAGCCTTTTAGTGAGATTTCCTGGTGACCATATGCGTGGGAAAGTTTGAGAAGCACGCCTTTATTTCGTATTTTATTAGGCATGCCCACCGCATGCAGACGTTCCCGGGCTAGGGATTGAACCCATGCCCCAGCCACAGCAGTGACAACGCCAGATCCTTAACCACTAGGCCACCAGGGAACTCGGAGGAGCATGCTTGTAAAGCACAAAAAGACCGCCTACAGCTAGAGGGTTAAGACTTGCGAGCCATTACAAATAAATGTTTATTTATTAACGGATGTATTTCTACTTCATGATAGCATTATCAAACCTCTGGGCTTGCCCTGACCTGGAGGGAAACAAAATAACTCTTCCTTCTCCCTCTTCCTAAGCCAGTCTTCTCCACGTGTTTTCTGTTAGGGCACACAGGTCCCTGCCATCTTCAGAGCTCCTGCGACCTCGCCTCCCTTTCCTTGAAGCCCTAACATCGTGGTGTAGGGTCAGCTTGCCTAGACCTTACAATTCTTATTTCTATAGGCGTGGGGAACAGAAGAGGCTGCACAACTGTACGTTTGGGACGGGCTTAATATGTAGGCTTCCTCCTTTTCCTAAGAGGAGAGAAAGAAAGGCTCACGTCTTGGCATTAATATGCCAAGAGTGTACTTGAAAACCACATAAAAATGCCTTTGAGCACCTATTCTTCAAAGTATTAATATTTACATATTTTAAAAGGCCACATAAAAGCAGAAATCCGGCAAGTCAAAAACCAGTGGGTTGTTTTTCTTTTTTCTTAGGTGTGTGTTTTCTAGCCTTCCCTGAAGAGAAGGATTGTAAATGCAGCTTAATGTGGATTCACAAATAGAAGGGCCAGCATGTCTGTTTTCTTGCAAAGGGGAGGAAAAAAGAGTTCCTTTAGATTCTGGTGACACAAGATCTACTGTGAAGAAAGGCCATTTGTTAGTTTGAATTAGAACCCACGCGTTGATGACAGTTAGAAATCTTGGAAAAATGTAAGTGAGCTCAATTCTCTGACATGAAAAGAAAGCCCATGAAATGCCAAGCCACTTATATCAATTTGAATACATTTTTATCCCCCCCGCCCCCCGGTGGCTCTTGGGGCTTGAACCCAGGCGGAATGTCTTACTTGCACCAGAATTGATCTTGCTCATGATTGGCACCGAAATGGATTTTACAAAGCACTCTCGCAAGGATGATCCACTTAAAAATTCTTCCCTGCTCTTGAGGACAGGGCGTGCAGCTGAACTTTGCAGGGCTATTAATGTAATGACCCAGGAAAGAAGGAGTTCTGGACCATGTGCAATTTCTTTTTGTCACATTTCTCTAAAGGATATAATTTTTTAAATGTCTGAAATCGTTTTCAAAGAAAATGAGTCCATCAAATTAGACCTCAATAGAAAAGAACAATTTAATGGGTGTCCGCGTTTCTGAGACACCATTGACTAACTCATACCGTTGGAGTATTTTATATATGACTAAGAGAGAAAAACATGCTATGAATTGATGGAAGACACGTCAACCGATGATAGGATTAATCTCAATTTCAGAGAAGATAAAACCTGGGGGGAAGCGTGTCTTAGAATTGTTGAAATTCTGGGAGAGAGCAAGCACGGCATAAACGACACTTTTACGGAGGGAGACTTTTCCTGTGGCAAATTTAAGGTTGAGGGTCACGGTGGCAACATCGCTCCTGGTTAATGATGCAAATTAATGATCCCTTAACTGGCTTGGTTAAATCGTTCAGCACCCCCACACACTGTGTCTCTATGGCAAATGGTTGAGAGAAATCATGCAATCGGATGAATGAAAAAATTCAGTGCTTCTCCTTGAGAGGACAACCACAGCATTCAGCAAGGCTTGTATTCTCCTCATTGTAAACATGGGTCCATGTGGAGGGCAGAGTGCATTTTTATCAAAAGGACGCTAGCTATAAAGAGCAAAAAAAGTGTCAAGAGGGTGAACACCTCAAATTTCAAGTGGGTCCCTAAGCCTTGGCTGAGGTCTGTGTCATGGTTTGGTAAGGCACCTGTCCCGCTGGTAAACTGCACGGGGCATAAGATGCATCTAGCTGCAGCCTTGGGGGCCCCTAAACACAGGTTTTCAGATTCCAGAAGTGAAATCACAGATACACATCACAGCCACTACCTGAGCTTCCTGCCAGTGACTTAGTGGGGCTTTTTCCCCCTCCCAGTAAACACCGTCCAAAGGATCTCAAGGGGCTAAAAAAAGACAAAAATGAACCAGAAAAATCCCATCAAGCCATGTCTAATGTGCTAAGTGCATGGCTAAGGCTGAAGCACTTCCTGTTGAGGTGGATGGGTCAGATTCGCCAGAAGGTTGCCAAAATTCCACTTCGAGTCACTCTGCATGGAGTTATGTCAACTTTTCTAATTCCTTGGAAATGAAAATAGAAATCCCCCAGGCAGCTTTAGAAGATCAAAAAGCTGGTCTACTCACGAAGATTGGGAAGCCTTCCTTCTGAGTAAATAGTCAACCACGTCCGGGTCGGTCTCCAACAGGCTGATCAGCACTTCGTTCTGGAGATCCGGGGGAACCTGCAGGGGTCAAAGGGTGAGGCATAAATAAAACCACTCCAGAAAGAGGTGAACTCTGGGCAGTGGCACCTTGACAAGAGCATCAAAGGGGGGCTTACAAGTTGTTAAGAGAACAGCATCAGACAATCCGTTGACTTCTTAGCACAAGCTGGATGATGACCGAAGAATTGTCATCCCACTTGTGACTGGAGGTCCCCTACCCATGTGGGGACCTCTGTTGCCCTGACTTGACTGTCTTGGCTTTGAATAAGCAAAATCGCGTGGTTAAGAGGAATGGCCTTTGTAATTTAGCGTTCACATGGGGACACTTTCTGGAGTTCAGATTTATAACTCTGCCAAGACAACAGGCATATTTGAGTGCCAGTTCCATTCACTGGCTGTGGGACTTCTGGCAAGGTGGATAACTTTTCTAGGTCTCAGTGCCCTCATCTGTAAACTGGAAATAATAAGAGTACCCACCACAGCTTGGGCTGTGGGATGGAAATCCTGTGACATTGCATTGTGATGATCATTATACAACTACAGATGGGATAAATGCATTTGAGTAATAGAGAAAAAAAAAGAGTACTCAGCACAAATGGCGAATGATGTGACTAACGGACTTCTTACATGTTGAGAATTGAGAACCGCACCTGGCAGAGAGTAAACACCTGAAAAAAATGCTGACTACTGCATTTGCACATGTCACTTTGTCCTTCGATGCCTGCCTTCACTACTTCCTTGCATCCTGCACCATCCACAGCGAGAAGTTTCTCCCTTCACCGCGTGATGAGGCATGCCCTAGATGGCCTTCCAGCCCTAAATCCCTCATCTGGGACTTTCCTAGGAGAAGAGATTGAACTTGGCTCCAGTGATTTTCTCTTCTGTAGATGCGGCTAGCTCAACCCAAGGCAATTCTAGAGAGGGGAACATGCATTTTCAGTCTGATTCTCTCACACCTGGGCTTGGAGACAAGAATCTTAAAAAGTGTGGGGCCAAGTCTTCAGAGAATGAGTCGTTGGTGGAAGAACTGGCCTGCTGTCTCTTGCAGAGCTCAATTCTTCTTGAGCTCTCAGAGGCTGGAAACAATTTTATTAATAAAAACAGGGATGAGACAGCAACAAGATGCTTTCCTGCTCTCATAAATCTGCTCTTCCTACTTCATTCTGAATCTTCATCAATGCCATGGCCAGACCCTAGTCGCACAAGCCCCAAACCTGGCTTGGATTCAAACTTCTCTGGGTCCTTTCCCTCCATGTTCAGAGCCAGGAGACCCCGTTTGACTTCAGCTCGGTGATGCCTGTTACCGCCTTCCTCTCTGTTCCATTCCGACTGCACTGGTCCACGTCTGAGCCCTCATCACCCCTTTGTAGTCAGTCATCTGTCGGTCACTCCCAGACTCCAGTTCCCTTTTCTTATAACAGTCACACCCCACGTTCCCCCTGCAGAACTACCCGCTCCCCAATCTCTAGCTTGAGGGGGACCCTAGCCGAAGTCAGGGATCATTCCCTTCCCAGACGACCGGGCTTGCTTGCGCCATGAGCATGTGACTTCCTTAGAAGCAGTGAAAAGCTGCGAGAATTTCCCAGACACCTCGAAGAGACAGGACACAGGGGCCGAGGACGGTGCTGACAATGGAAGAAACAACTCCGAGAACCGGAGAGGAAGGTAAGGACAGCATTCGAATCCTAGGTAAAGCAATGCCTGAAGCCATACCTGCCCTTGGATTGTTTAGCTAAGTGAGCCCCTCCCCCAGCACCCCGTGTAGTTTGAGCTTTTAGTTGAAAGATGCCTCCTGGATGGGCCTTTGCTACAACAGCTCTCAAACCTGCGTGCTGTTGCCTACAATAGAAGCATCAAATTTCTTCTCTGCATGGTTGGCAGAAGGCTCTGATCAAGACGCTTGCCGGCTCAAAACCCTTTTTAGCCCCATAGCTGAAGTCCTTCACTTGCTGCCTTGCTTCAATCTGTACTTCCCACCTTCTCCCCTGGCAGTCATCCCCACACACTTTGGTACCACTGTGCTTCCCACTCTGGCCATTTCCCACCTCATTCCTTTAATTCATGACATAAATATGCGGTGAATGCCTCCTGAGTGCCAGGCACTGGATGCTAGGATTCAGCTGCAAACCAAACAGACGAGAATGCATGTCTCCTTGAAGCTGACAGTGAATAGGAGAAGACTGGCAGTAAAGAAAGGAACAGAAAGAATACCATGGATGGCATGGGGCAAAATGAAGTGACGAAGGGCACTGAGGAATCCTGGGGTGTGGCTGGGGTGCAATGTAAACACGACTGTCAGAGAAACGGACGCGGGAGCCGCGAACTGCGGTGGATGAAGGAGTTGGAAAAAAATCGTTCCAAGCAGAAGGAAGAAAGAATTAGCGAGGTCTCGAGTCAGCAGCAGGGAGGAGGCGGGTGAGTCTGGAAGAGAAGCGAGAGGAAGCAGGCAAACGGCAGGAAGGAGGCCAGGTAACCAAGACCAGATGTGGGGGAGTCTCAGGGGTCACGGCGAGGCCTTCTGCTCTCCCTCTCAGTGGGCAGCGAGCCACTGCAAGTTCTGAGCAGAGGATGCGATGACTGGTCCTCACCCTGGCTGGCGGATTGCTAAGAGACTGCAGGGAAGCAGGGGGTAAAACCAGGGGTGCACACAGACATCCACAAGTGCTGGCGAGGCATCCACAAGAGACATGCTCTAGGGGTCAGCGTGGCGTTTGGATCCTGGAGACGGCCAAGGTAGAGACGACAGCCTTAGCAAACGGCTTGGCTGGAGCGAGAGATGCAGCGGGAGAGGGAGCTGGAGAGGAAGAAGAGGCAAGGACTTTGGCCTTGGAGGCCTAAGCGCCAGGAAGGATGGGGTTGCTGCTCACTGGGGTAGAGGAGCTGCAGGAGGAGGAGGAGCCCGGGGGTCAAGGTGAGGAGCGTGGCTTTGGTATCGCCAAGGCCGTGAGACAACCAAACGAAGGCAAGAGCGCGGAGGTGATCAGGAAAAGGATCTGGGGTTCAGGGGGGGTCCCGGGCTGAACAGAGACATTTGGGAGACCCGTGGGGATGCTATTGAAAGCTCTCTGATCCGATGCAGTGGCCTGGGAGTGAGAAGGGAAGGAGAAGAGAAAGGGCGGGGCTTTAAGGTCAAGGCTGAGAGAGTCTGTTCTCTTTACGGGATACATTCAATCCATTTAACAACAACTGATACTTTGTATAAACAACGTGATCCAACAGATGCGCATGATTCCATGGCTTTTTCAGAAATTAATATTCAAAGGTGAAAACGAGATGACAGAGAACTCATTTTAAAAAAAAATGAACAGCAGAGCAAAAAATACTATAGGCCAAATATGTATATACTGTTTGTTTATTTTTTTAGAAGGAACCTCCCATGAGCAAATTAGGAAAACACATGTATTTTTGTCCAGTTAGTTTCACTGAAAATTTTCTAAGCTGAGACATGTAATAAAAATTTTTGCTCCAAGCCCCAATCCATTCCTACTAAGAAGAAACAATTGGAGCGCATGGCCTTCGGACGGGTGCATACGTGACAGTATTAGTTCTCTGAGTCTATGGTGTGTCTAATGATAAATTATCACTTTGGATATATTGTTAGAATAGGTTATAGGAAGTATCATTTAAAAATAACTTTCCATACATTAAAAAAAAAAAACAAAACTGTTCTGGGGAGTCCCTGGTGGCCTAGCGGTTAAGGATCTGGCGTTGTCATGGCTATGGCACGGGTTCCATCCCTGACCCAGGAACTTCTGCATGCTGCAGGTGTGGCCAAAAACAAAAACAAAAACAAAACAAAACAAAACAAAAACAGAAAAACCCCAAACTATTCTGCAATTCAGAGTTTTCATTTATTCAACTTGGCTTGATTCCCAGCCAGTTATAACAACCCTTGCTCGGTAACAAGTGCAAATAGAGTCAGTGCTATAAACCTATTTACAATTTCTTCTTAAAAGACCCATGATACCATTTTGGCTGGGAGACGCTATTTACAAATAAGTAAAAAGATATAGCTTAAAAATGTGGATCCGTGTATTGCGGGAAGGGTCGACAATATTTTGCTACGTATTATGCCAGACTTACTACAGTGTACATAATTCGTTATTTTAATTAATTAATTTCTATGCCGTCTTGTTACAAAATGAGTCAAGGCAGCTTCCAAAATTCACATGATAAAACCAATTTTTAAATAAAGGAAGGTTCAGAAAATTGGAGCCAGTGGGAAAATGAGGGTAGAGAATTTGGAAGTGACTTTTAATATTCACACAACAGCCCCCAGTGCTGTTCTCCCAATAATTCCTCTTACCGTCTACATTTGCACATTTCATTTCCTCTTATTTAACAAAAATTTCAAGCTACTGGCTCAGTTCAATTGGATGAGCATTCATTTTCTATTCATTTAGGTACTTAACAGAGAAACAAAAGCCAAGGGAAGGAGCTGATGGGAAGCAGCGGCTTTACATTAAGGGAGAAGAACTATCCAGGCAGACCATTCACGGATGTGTTTTCTTTTCAGCACTTAGGATGCTGTCGAAAGAATATCTGACCAAGAACTGATAGCGCCTGAGGTCCAGGGTTGGCTCTGCTGCTTATAATTATGATCAACCCTCTTCTTTAGGATTCTGTTCCTGCATCTGAAAATCCGGGCACCTCCTATCCGGCCCATTGGCCTTTATGCAGATGTTGTAGGGAGCAAAAGGCTAACAAATGTGAAAGTACTCTACCCATGGCAAAGAAGTTTAGAATAAAAGGTTTTGTTGGAAAGAGACAAAATGATCAATTAAACACCTAAAAAAAGAAAAGCAAAAAAAAAGCAACCCCCCCCAAAAAAAAAACCGAAAATGAAAGCAAGGTGGAGTGGGTCAATGTTTTTTTTTTTTCCCTTGACTCACAGGCATCAATTTCTGCATCTTATCCTGTGTGCTGGCAAAGAAACATCACTCTTTTCTTTTGCTTAACACTTCTGGCGGGTAACTAGCTTGTGGACTTTCCTCTTGCCATGTCTGGCTTCAAGACCATTGCAGCTGAGGGACCACGAGGCTGCAGGCTGTAACTCTAGCAATTCGAGGGACAGTCAAGAGCAGAGACCTGTGGCATGTGAATGTTCCAGGGCTAGGGATCACACCTGAGCCGCAGCAGTGACAACATCAGATCCTTCATCTGTGGAGCCACCAGGGAACTCTGAAAATACTCTCTTTGTGACTGGATGTGGTAATGGCTGCAAGAAGTGCTGGAAATGACTGTTCTCACAGCGAGAGATGGCGGAGCAGGGAGAGTGTAAGTGCAGGTGAGCGGCTAAAATTGTGCCCCCAGGCTTCTTATTATGTGAGATAATAAATCCGGATGTTTGCAGCCACCTATAGTTGATTCTTCTCCACCTTACAATTGAAAGTCCTACCTGCATATCCATGACTCTTCGCCTACTTGCTCACTCATGCACTCCATTTTCCGTTCTTCCAGAACACAAACTAGGGCGATGCTTTCTACCCAACGGATGCTGAGCAAATGTTGGAATGGCTACTAATAAGGAATAATAAGAAAGAACCCAGGATTATTGGGCATTACGGTATACACTGGTTATAGTGCCTTTGTCTAGATGCTTCTCTCTACTTGTAAGCAGTACCCATGTCAGGTTCTAGCAAAATTCCTGGCTACTCATTTCTGGAGTTGGAAAAGAAATTTCCTTTCCCAACTGAGGATCTCTATTGCTTTCTAACGAGTTCTTAAACTGCTGTTCCCATCAATATAAAAAACTCTAAGAACGAAAAGTATGATTCAATAAACAACAGGTTTTTTTTTTTCATTTTTTTCTTCTGGGATTTTGTAGAGAGCGAAATGGAAACTAAGGAATAAGGTTGGGAAAAACACATTATTTTTTTAAAAAAATCAACCAATTCTGGACACTTAAATGAAGAAACGAAACCCATCCCAAAGTCCTTCTTCACTGGCAACTTACTGTTTCAAGTCAAAATCTCTACTGGGTTTTAGTCGACTATTCAGTAACCTTAGATGTATTCTAAGGGTACCATTTATGGCTGTGTTTATCTGGAGACGCAACTCCTTCGATTTTCATGTGTTCCTTCAAATCATAATGCTATTTCAAAAATCCAAAGAACTTTGGACTCTCCTGCTCCAGAGAAAAAAATGTAAACCCTGTACACAAGAAGGAATAAAACTGTCACAATTAAAATCCACCCTATCAAATTAAAAATGAAACCCTGAATGATTGCCTAGGGTATAACTGCTAGGATGCAATTTCTTCCATAAACCAAAGAGAAGGAAAAACGCTTTTCTCCATTTATTAAGTCACTTCTGGTCACCACTGAGGGCACGTCGAAGAGCCCTTCCCAGGACCCAGCCCTGCTGGACTCGCCACGAGGGGTTTCACACCGAGCCACCACTTGGCACTGAACCGAGAAGGATGCTTTGCCTTTAAAACTCTGATACTCCCCAGCGGAGGTAAATGTCACTGAGAGTCACGAGGACATTTTTTTCGGCTAACAAACACCTTGAAAGAAATCACTTTGGCTGTTTACGAGAGCAGAAGCTCAAACACGGGCAGGGCTGGCTTAGAACCTTTGCGAAGCTCTGCGGTGGAGGCTGGATGAATAGCAGGTAAGGAGGTCAGGGTGCATTGAAAGGGTCGGAATGCATGAAGCTCAAGAGAATTTTCTCACATGCCTAATAGGTGCCAGGCAGCCTTTCTGGGCAGCTGGGCCACGTGACTGAACAAGTGTGGTCGAAGAGCCCAGGACTCTGCCGGGAAGCCCTGAGGGCGGATGATGACCCGAGGGAGATGGAGAGCAGCGAGCAGCCTTTGCGACATGGGAATGGGTCGAAGGACAGGAAAGAGCTCGGGTATCATATGCTTCTGCTCCCCTCCACCTGCATGTGTCACCAAGTGCACATGCATTCTGTCGCTGCAGACGGGGACAAGGCGAGCAGGCTCCGGTAGGAACACATATATCTGGACATCAAATGGGTCGGGGTTATGATCCGTCCAGAGAGGTGAAAGCTGTCCCCTCCTTCCTTTCAAACTGCCTAAAATAGTCTTTTTCCTCCTCCCACCTGGCCAAATGGTTTTTTTCCTATCTGTGACATCACATTAAAGCATCTCGTCTTTTGTGTGGGGAGGCATCGTGCTGGCGAAACAATTCTCTTAGTTTTTGCATCACTTGCACGCGCTGTCTTGGCTGACTCCTCGTGAAATGGTGGTGAAATTTAGAAGAAGCCAATGATGTGACCCCTGGCACATAAACAGTGGTTATTTAAAACACAGTGGTTACAGAAAAGAGGGAAACGGAAATCATATATAATTATCTGGATGTGTCAGTACGGGGTGGCTTCTTGTTTGATGACCTGGGGTACCGCTGGAGTCCTTCGGACTTGGCATGCAAAAGAAGCCTTAGGAAAGATGCGATTTGTGCCGGGAAAGAAGAGAACAGAGAGAAAAGCTTGGCTTCTGGGCTTGGAATCCTCATCCCAGCCTCTGACCCTTGCTCCCAGTAGTTCTCATTCGAAATTTCCCATGTGCACTAAGCTGGGCCCCAGCTCAGGCTGACCAACCAGCAGGGTGGGAACGCGCTGGTGTTCCCACGTCTCCAGGGTGCTCGGCACTTTTCTTCAGCCCACAAGGGCCGTGCCTTCTCTTCTTTTCCTCTCTCCAAAAAAGAAGCCCTAGAAGTGTCAGCCCTGGGACTCAGCTGACGCTTTTCTCCAGCCTGCTCTGAAGCTCTTATTCATTCCAAGAGCCACGATGAATTTTCTCTGGAATTCCCAACATCAGGGACGGAAGCCACAATTTTCGGAACAATTAATGTGTTCCTGATTTAGTCCGTGAATGCTTTCTGCCTTACACCACCAGTGACCCTTTCTAGATAGGCACGATTCTTCTCTTTTATTTCCAGGGTTCCCAGCGAGAGTATTGTTTTATGTCTTCTCATATGCAAATAGTTGTTGAGAGCAGAAACGGAGGCTTATGATTTAAAGGTTAGGGAATCTTCGGAGTATGGGCAGTGAAGCAACAACAAACGACAAAGATGCATTTTTTTTTTTCTTTAGCCATGCATTATTGCAGTATTTTTTAAACAGATAATTACTCCATACCCATTTTCTGCCAAGTATCTTCTAGGTGCTGTGGCTATTAGTAAATACAACAGACCCCCCCCACCCCCGCCCAGCCTTCATATGGTTTGCATTCTGTTAGGTTCCAACAAGCATAATAAATACATTATATAGTGAGTTGAACGTGATAGGTGCTACGGCTGAAAGAAACAGACGTGCGAATGGCTGGGTGTCTGTATGTGTGGGAGCAGGTCACAGTGCTACACTGTGTGGTTGGGGTGGGCTTCATGTGAAGATGACACCTAAAGGTGCTTTAGTAGGGCAGGCGCCTGGTCAATTTCATGTAATAATAACGCAGTGATTTTTTTTTTTTTTTTTTTGGAGGGCCTAGTGTATGTCCGTTTCTGTCCTAAGAGCCTTATTTTATTTTATTTTGGCCACACTGTAGTAGGAGGAAGTTCCCAGGCCAAGGATTGACCCCGTGCCACAGCAGTGACCCAAGTCACAGCAGTGACAACATTGGATCCTTAAGCTGCCGAGCCACCAGGGAACTCCTGTCCGATGTGCCTTAAAATGTCATTTCTAATTCTCAAAATGATCCTGAAAGCTTCATTTCATTTTTTTTTTTCCCAAAAGAAGAACGAAGACTTAAGGGAGGTAAGTAAGTGTAGGGCCAAGATCATAGGACAAATGCGAGGCAGAGCAGAGCTCTGAATTCTGGGAGCTGATTCCAAAGCTCACAGTCTCCCCACCATTGTGGGAATTTCCCAAGATGTGGTTTCCTAAGGTGTGGTTAGGAAACTGCCAGAATGCCCTGGAGGTGTTCATTAGAGAGTTTACAATGCTGGAGTTCCCGGCCTGGCACAGCGGAAACGAATCTCAACTAGGAACCATGAGGTTGTGGGTTCGATCCCTGCCCTGGGTCAGTGGGTTAAGGATCTGGCATTGCCGTGAGCTGTGGTGTAGGTCACAGATGTGGCTCGGATCCTGCGTTGCTGTGGCTGTGGCGCAGGCCAACAGCTACAGCTCTGATTGGACCCCTAGCCTGGGAACCTCCATAAGCCATGGGTGTGGCCCTAAAAAGACAAAAGACAAAAAAAAAGTTTACAATGCTGGGCCCCATCTCAGTACTACTCAGTTTGATTCTTTGGACTGTAGCCCAGGAATCTGAATGTCAGACTTTTTTTTTTTTTTTGACTCTGCTGCCTGTTCAAGTTCGAGAACCACTATTGCCACCTGCTGCCTTGGCCTTTTGATAGAGTGATCATGACAGCTGTTATCATGACCTCTTTCCAGCTCTGGGATGTCTAACCCAGGGCCTGAAAAGCTGGCAACCAGCACAAAAGACTATCCTAGCCACACTCTTGAACTGTGTGTCAGCCTATGAAATCGGGTACCTCTTTGGGATTGTGGAAGAAAGCCAGGTTCTTTTCTGCTCTTTCCCACTAACTCAGACACTGGCACTTGGGAGAGGCAGTCTCAACACGAGGAGATGAAGGACAATCTAACACGCAGAACAAATGCTGGGTCCCCGCCAGGCCTCTGTGGGGGTTTTACGTCCCTTCCATCAGTTCTTCAGTGGAATCGCTGCCTTCAGGGTGCATTCTGCCTTCAAGGACAAGCTACAGCCACCTTTTTTTTCTTCTTCTTCTTCTTCTTTTTTTTTTTTTTTTTTTTTTTTTGTCTTTTTGCCATTTCTTGGGCTGCTTCCACAGCACATGGAGGTTCCCAGGCTAGGGGTTGAATCGGAGCTGTAGCCGCCGGCCTACACCACAGCCACAGCAACACGGGATCCGAGCTGGGTCTGCGACCTACACCACAGCTCACAGCAACGCGGGATCCTTAACCCACGGAGTGAGGCCAGGGATCGAACCCGCAACCTCATGGTTCCTAGTGGGATTCGTTAACCACTGAGCCATGACAGGGGAACTCCCAGCCACCTTTTCTAATGAGTCTTCCTTTCTTCTTTTTTTTTCTTTTTCTTCTTCTTCTTTTTTTTAAGGCTTCAATGTGTGGGATATGGAAGTTCCCAGGCTAGGGGTCAAACTGGATCGACAGCTGCTGGCCTGTGCCACAGCCACAGCAACACCAGATCTGGCAGCCATGTCTGTGACGTACTAAGCAGCTCCTGGCAATGTCAGATCCTTAACCCACGGAGCAGGGCCAAGGACTGAACCTGCATCTTCATGGATACTAGTTGGGCTCTTAATCCACTGAGCCAGAAAGGGAACTCCCAGTCTTCCTTGCTAATGCCAATGAGAAGTGATGCCTCCCTCTCTAAGCGCAAAAGCCCTTCCAAGACTGAAACAGAACAACTGCTAGGTACCTTTAACCACCAGGTCCTGTCTAGCTTCATCCTTCCTTGTTTGGAATGACTGTGCTAATTTTGAAAGCTCCTTAAAACAAAACTAAATAAAACAAAACAAAATGAAACAGCTATACACATGACTGAATTTTTGTCCAGCTACACAGACCTCCCTTGCCCACCAGCCACCGGCTTTGGTATAACAAACTAGACTCTGAAATGCCAAATATGCCAAAAGAATCTGCAAAATGATGAGACTGATTAATAAAAGAAGTGGACCTAGTGCTAGGGCCTAGAACCATGCGGATTTTTTTTTTTTTTTTTTGTCTTTTTGCCTTTTCTAGGGCCGCTCCCGTGGCACATGGAGGTTCCCAGGCTAGGGGTTGAATCGGAACTGTAGCCACCGGCCTACACCACAGCCACAGCAACGCGGGATCCGAGCAGCGTCTGCAACCTACGCCACAGCTCACGGCCACGCCAGATCCTTAACCCATGGAGCAAGGCCAGGGACCGAACCCGCAACCTCATGGTTCCTAGTCGGATTCGTTAACCGCTGCGCCACGACGGGAACTCACCATGCAGATTTTGGAATTAGAAGGGATCCTGGTTATCTTTCATGCTAACCTAGTCCTTTGCTAACGAAAGAAAGGAAATCTAAGAAGATGAGGTCACACAGCTAATGTGTAAGCAAAGATAAGACTATAGCAAAGTTTCTGGTTCCAGAGCCAGTTTTCTTTTTCCTGATGCAGGCTGGGGAGCTTCTCCTGCCTTTCCTCTTACTTGATTATCCCTTTCCTCAGTACAAAAGTCACATCATCTGCCTAAGGAGATCAAGAATGCTTACATTAATGGTGAACTTACCCTGCGAAAAGTATCCTTAATTCCTCCATTCCCAAACCTTTCCATAGGAATAAGGAGTAAGGACAGGTAATATGCAGATCAGATGTCATAGAGCCACCCCTGAATCACTCATTAACTCAACCCATATTCCTTGGGTTTCTCCCATGGGCCAGGCCCACAGGTAATACGGTAAAGAAAGGACATGGAAATGCACAAAAATTCGCACTGCCAGGGCGCTGACATTTGCAAAGGGAAACACAAACAAGAGAAATTAGTAAAGCCCTTATTATGACGGGTGAGTGCGAAGAAGAAAAGGCAAGGAAAGGGAATGGGAGGGGAGGCCATGGGAGGGGGCTGTATTTTAGACAAGGTGGCCAGAGATGGCCTCATTGAGAAGCACAGACCAAACTGGGGAAGGCAAAGATGAGCGGCTACCCAAGATAAGCTCGACATCAGTCTGTCTCTACAGGGCGTGGAAAACAAAGATCGGATTTGGAAAATATTCAAAAAGATGGAATATTGCCACTCAGCTGCTGCTCTTAGTAATCCGGGCAGCCTGAAATGGAAGGAGAGGAAGGGTACAATTAAAAAAAAAAAAAATGGGGGCAAATGAACTTTCAAGGAGGCCGGGAAGAGACGTGCCCGAATCTGAGGTGAAAAGAAATGCCTGATGGTTTGTGGTTTCATGTGAAGAACTTTGCCTAGAAAACAGAATTTAGAGAATGGAATTAAGATTGACAAGAGGTATGATTTTGTTTTGTAAAGAAAATCCAGAAAGCCTGAGACAATGCCAACACTCCTTGGCAAGATGATACACGACCTAAGACTTGATGAAAATGTTGAAAAATGCAGACATTTGATTCATCCAAATATGAAAATAATTATGAGCATTTGGGCTGTAGGGTGAAATTTACATAGAGTTAATGAAAATTTCCAGGTTTTTTGAGAGCTTACTGCATGCAACACACGGGCAGGGCCTCAGAGACTCAAAGAGGAGCAAGCCTCCGTTCTAGCTCAGTGAACTTTTCATTGTGGTAAATCCATTTTCTCTTCCTCCTGGGCATCCAGCAAGAACACATTTCTCAGCTTCCCTTGCAGTTCAGTATGGCCTGTGGCTAAGTTCTGGCCAATGGGATGTGCATGGCCGATATCCCTTCTAGGTTTGGCCCAAAACATCCTAGAAGATTGCAGAGTCTTAAGATGCAAGGCGCTGGGGTCCCTAAATCACCACCTGAAGGGCTGTCTGCTAAGCATCTGATTAAACTTTATGTGAATCATATATTTATGTCTGTTGTGGTGAAGTCCTGAGATTTGCACCGACGTGTGGTGCCCAACCAGTATAATCATCATTTAACATTTGCATAGAATTTTACATTTGCAGAATGCTTTCGCATATCAAAGGATTCTGGGGAGCACCCTGGCAAATAAGTCCTATTTTAATTTTTCTTCCCATTTCACAAGAGCTGAAACTGATGCTTACTGGGGACTAAATGCCTTGGTCATAATCACAAAGGTGAGACAGAGAGGGCAAATATTCCATACCATGGGCTCTCAAATTTACACAAAATAACCGAATCGGACAGGGATGGCGCTGAAGCTAAAAGAAGGCATACGAAAAACGATTCCTTAAGAGGCTCTGGTGGAGCAGGTAAGATTTATGGTGAGCGTTTACAAATTCAAAAGAGAAATAAGAGACGGAACACGGAGAAAGTTCTCGTCAGTTTTGACATGCAATGTGAGCGGCGAACAGAAACACAAGAAAGTTGGCATTTGCTTTAATGATTCAAGGGAAGTTGGAGCAAAAGCAACGCAGTTTTCTGAAGGAGAACAGGAACTGGTAATCCGATACAAATCAAAAAAATATTTACTGAGTGCCTGCCAGACGGGGGACCTTCCAAAAATGTACAGAGGATACAGGGAGGAGATAACAAGGGCGCAGCTTGTGCCTGAAGTGCCTTCATAAGCTACCAGGGGAAACAGTCATAAAAGACCTCAACGCAACGTGGACGAACACAAACGTCAATAGGAACGGTAATCGGGCTCAAGGGACACAGAGGTGACATGGGAAAGTGACGTGAGAAGGACCCTGGAAAGACAGGTAAAGCTTCGCGCAGGAAGCAAAATATCCAGATTGACCCTGGACGGGGTACCACCGCGGAGGCGGGTTATAAATACATGACTTTATGAGAGCCACGCATAATTCCAAAAAGAAAGGTTTTCTCACCTGAGGAGCGGTGAGCAGGTTGCTATATAAATCATTAAATGACTCCAAAGCATGACCGTTGTCCAGGGGACAACGCAAATGTATCATGTGCATCTGTCTGTTGAAACACGGAATCGCAAATTTTTTTTTTTTTTTTTTTTTTGTCTTTTTGCTATTTCTTGGGCTGCTCCTGCGGCATATGGAGATTCCCAGGCTAGGGGTCCAGTCGGAGCTGTAGCCACTGGCCTACACCAGAGCCACAGCAACGCAGGATCCGAGCCGCATCTGCAACCTACACCACAGCTCACGGCAACGCCGGATCGTTAACCCACTGAGCAAGGGCAGGGACCGAACCCGCAACCTCATGGTTCCTAGTCGGATTCGTTAACCACTGCGCCACGACGGGAACTCCCGGAATCGCAAATTTACAGGGACACCATAGGTAGGGAGATGTCTATTGCTACGGAGACTGCCTGGCTTCCAAGGACTTCAATCAGTGACCAGCACTGCGGACCACAAGGAGACGTGCCTGAGTTTCATTACGCCACTGAGAGGCAGCCGGTAGGCTGCTAGCCCAGATGTCCCGCCAAAGAGGGGCCACCTACCATGAACAGGGCTTCATAATTTTCAATCATCTTCTGCACCACGGCAATGATGGCTGTGCTCTCTTCAGCTCGAGCAGAACTCTGGACCGAGAATTCTTTGTCTGACGACTTCTGCTTGTGCAGCAGGTTGGGTCCAAATATGGTGGCCAAGTTGAGAGATGTCATTTTGTTCCCCGTGACCTACAGAAGCAGAGGATACAAGGATGCTTGTTAGTTTTGCTCTTCAAGATGCTGAGTCGTCCAATAAGCAGTAGAGTCCTTGTCCTGTCCCTTTTCTTTCTGCAAGGACTACATTAGCTCTGTCGGGATGCATGGGAAGCACCATCATTTCCCTGGGGCTTCGTATCTTACATCGAAGTTCATGGCTCAGTGGTCATCTCAACAGCCTACTGACTACAATTTTATAACGCTTTCATCGTAAAACTGGTACTTATAAAATTTCTATCCTGTCCGCTCTTAAAAAACATTAATGTCTATCCATCCATTCATCCCTCCAGCCAACTGACCATCCATCCGTGCATCTGTTCATCCATCCATCTAGCCCTTCATCCATCAATCCATCATCTATTAACCCATCCACTCAGCACACCATAGGCTAGGCATAACTAGGGTTCTAATTATTTTAAATGTTCCCAACAACGATCACAACTCAGTCCTTATTTTAAAGAGTTTACATTCTAGGGGGCGAAGTAAACTTCTCTATTATAAGTAGTGAGTACCAAGCACGAAACTATCAACTCTGAAGGTCCCAGGGATACTCCAAAGAGGTAGCGACATTGGTACAAAAGCCTGAAGGAGCAAAGAGATTTCCGGGCTGAAAAGCAGGGTTGCTGCCTCGCAGGGGGCAATGTGACAGTGGTGAGAAACACCATCTGCGAAGACAGAAACGTGTCCAGCACGCCAAGGGAACCCGGAAAGCTCAGCTGCAGGAGAGGCAGGCAAAGGCCAGGTGAAAGTCAACGCATACTGCCCCTGGTTGAGAACCACCAGTCCAGGCATGTTTTTCGTTCTCTTGGCGAAATTATTTGAATGTCTATGACTGCCCAGGTAAGCAGGGGAACTGAAGCTGCTTGGTGGGGACCCTTGGCCTAAAGATCTGCACAGCTTTTGAGAGGCATCTGGGTGCACAGCAAAAAAAAAAAAAAAAAAAAAAATTCACGCCCAGAATCAATTCCTGACTCACAGCTGGGCCAAAACCTCCCGAGTCCTGACTTTGTCCCGCGGAGCCCGGAGCTGGTGGCTCCCCATCCCTGCGCGCCCAGCATGGCACATGGGGTGTGTTATTTTTAGAAGGCAAGGCTGTTTTCAGGTTTGCCGCCAAGGGAACTGATTTCCCGTGGCAAACACGGGGAACTTCCAAGCAAGTGCCCTTTATATACAATGACGCTTCCACTACTGTTCTCTTCGCTTCAGCTCAAGGATGTAAGACTTGACAAGTTTGGGGGTTGTTTTTCATTTCTCTTCCTGGAACTTTACGGCAGAGGAGAAAAATCAAGCATGTGTCATTTTCGAATTCATCCCTTTCGAACTCAGAGGCATCTGGAAGGCTTTCCCCTTTCCTCTTAGTATCAGGGGTCTCTCTCTCTCTCTCTTTTTCAAAACAGGATCAAGTCGAAGATTTGTTTTCTTTTAAAAGAATGTTTAACAGGAGGACACTCCAGAACTCTGTTTCCGCTCTCCTTCTCCTGCTGCTATTCCGGGAAAGCAATACAATCCCTCTGAACAACTGCACAGAGTCCAGCTGCAGACCATGCTGCTGTGCTTTGTTAACGCTTTTTTTTTTTTTTTGTTAACGCTTTTATGCTTCACTTTGCTTTGGGTTCACTGGTTTTTGTTTTTTTTTCCCTTAGGGCCGCTTCCCGTGGCACATGGAGGTTCCCAGGCTAGGGGTCCAATCGGAGCTGTAACTGCCAGCCTACACCAGAGCCACAGCAACTCGGGATCCGAGCCGCGTCTGCCACCTACACCACAGCTCACAGCAACGCAGGATCCTTAACCCACGGAGCAAGGCCAGGGATCGAACCCGCAACCTCATGGTTCCTAGTCGCATTTGTTAACCCCTGCGCCACGACGGGAAGTCCTTGTTTTTTTCAACTGGAAAGGAGACTCGGTCACAGAGGGCATCCACTCTTGCACCTCCTGTTTCAGCATATCTATCTGTCCATCTATCTACCTACCTACCCATCCATCTCTCTATACTTATGGTTGGGTAATAGAACGTGTACTTGGACTTGGCTCATGATGTCATTATCAGCCAATTCAAGGAAAACATTTATCGCTACTCAAGAAGCATCGTGGATCATTTCCAAGCCTCACAGTGATTACAAGTTTAGCACGTCGGTGGGGGAGCAAAGGATTTGGAGTTTGGGGTTAGCAGAGGCAAACTATTATACATGGAATTGGATCAACGACACGTCTTCCCATAGAGCACAGGGAACCATATTCAATAGCTTGTGATAAACCATAATGGAAAAGAACGTGAAAAAGAATATATATATATACATATATGTATGTCTGAGTCACTTGGCTGTACCACAGAACTTAACCTTGTAAATCAACTATACTTCAGCAAGATACATTTTTTAAAAAACGTTTAGCACGTACAGTCCCTGGGCTGGAGGCTCTGCACAGGCTGTTTCAATGCCTTCTCACTATGCGCTTGGGAAGCCGCTGCTGCTGTTGTCCTTATGTTACAGATGAGCAAAGTGAAGTGCAGAGCCCGGCTCCAGTCAGCCCCCTGCGCCCCCCGCCACTCACTCTGGCTGGCAAAGCCGGCAGAGCTGGAACGTGGGAAAACTTGGCTCCAGAGCTGGGCCCGGAGTGGGGTGAGGAGCAGGAGGGTCGGGGTTCGGGTTAGGTCCTGCTACAGTTCCCAAGCCAGACTCTCATTTCTTGGAGGCGTGTATCTCGTCCAAGGTCAGTAATCCCAGCCCTGTGTTGCTGGTTCAGAACTTCTTTTTTTTTTTTGGCCTCATAGACTCTCTGATGAACTGAAAGGCCAGCCCTGGACACTCTCCCCCCAAAACTACATTCACGCCACATTTTCCATGCCACGCCAGGGGGTTCTTAGACCACCTGAAAAACCACTGCTCAAGAGGTTTCAATTATGATCCTGCAATGTTCTTTCTAGAAGAAATGAAAGCTTTCTTACACTGGAGTATTCCTCCTTTTCCCTAAGGAGCAAAACAAATAGCAAACTAAACAACATGGAATAAAACAAAACAAGCACAAGACAGCAAGCCGCCACAGTTTGATAAAATCCCACTATTTTTTCCCCCAAGAAAAGCACTGATTGACCAGTCAATCATTTTTCTCATGCCTTTCGTTGAGACGTCTTTAAGATCCTATTAGTTAGGGATGCATCAAAGTTTAAGCACCTATGAGAAAGGAAATATATTCATTTTATAAAGGAGGAAGCTCAGACCTGCCCCTGCCCCAACCCTGTTTTCCTTCCTCTTCCTCTATTTTATACAAACAAGGTCACGAAGCAAGGTGCTGGCAGAGTCTTGGGTGAGCCCCCAAGCTCCTTGATGCTCTGGTTCACTTTTCTCCCTGTTGCAAGCTGTAATAAGCACCCAGCAAATTTGTGACACATCTACACAGACACAAAGACACGTAAGAGAAAACATTGGAAAATGCCTTGTTTCTTGACTATATTTGACAGTGGAATGTTTGTCTCACCCCAGTCTTCCCATTCTGAATTCTCTCCCTGCTCATGCCAAACCAACTTCAAAAACAGTGAACAAAGAACCTCTCTCAGTCCTCTCCCTCCCCGCCTCACTTCTTCAAGAAGGGGTTTTCAGCTAGCTCCCATCCCCATGCCATGCATACATGGCTCATAGACTCAATCCCTACACACTCTTGGATATGTAGTTTAAGTTCAGTCTCCTGCACAGAGCTATTCCTAACTTGTGTGGCCCATAGTCACCACTTCTCTGACATTCTGCAGTGATGCTGAGCTGCATGCTTTAATGCTAAATTTTCCTTGTGTGTTCACCCCCTTCCACCTCCTAGATGCCATAGCATCCTGGGAACGGTAACCAGAAAATTCCTGAACAATGCTCACTGGTTTAAAGGAACACAGAGTTGGCGCTCAGAACACAAGTGATTCAAATACCAAGGTCATTCTTACATGGAAAGATTTATAATGTGAATTGCCCTCTTCCGTATCGCTGCTCCTACAAAAACCTGCTACCTCACTCTCCCCCTATCTCCAACCAATCTACAACATGGGTTATATCACTGTAGTCGAATCCTTCCAAAGATTCATGGTGAGAAAGAATCAACCACCTACCCCCTAACAAAGGCATTCGGGATTCTAGGAACACAGCCCAATGTCCCCCCAGACCTCATCAGTATGTTCCCACCCTGCAGCCTAATTCCAGCCCAAGATGGCAGCGCCACTTGTCTCCCTGTAACTTCTAACCATTTCACGGAAGCCTTCCTCTCCTCATATTTCCTCTGTTGCTTTCATTTTTGGTTACTAGTCCTTCACTTTGATTCAAGGTTTGGAACAAGAGTGTCTAGAAACCATTGTCATTTCTTGGTTCCTGTACACTTTGCTGTTGTCAGAATATTTTGATATTCCTTCATATAAACTCGTTTTCTCAATGACTGCACAGGACCAGTTGAAGAAACCTTATCTCCAGAATTCAGATAAGGAAACCCAGGTTTAGGGAGGTTAATAGCTTTGTTCAAGAACACATGATCAGTGAGTGAGAAAGCTAGCAAGTGTTCCCAACCAGGGGTGATTCAGGGCGCCCCCTCCTCCCTGGGGAAACCTGCCAATGTTTAGAGACACTTTCAGCTGTCACACCTAGGGCGGCATCAGTGGGGAGCTGCTACTCGCATCAAGTGAGTAGCGCTAAGCATCCCACAACGCACTAGGCAGCCCCCACAATGCAAAATTACCTGGTCCATCATATGGAAGTTTGAAACTGTGAGGCAGACACCCCCACTCCCGAACAGAGTTTTTTTTCCTACTTACTATTCTGTTTTTCTATTTGCCGTAATTTACACCAGTCTGGGTTGGAGGCACAATTGCGATGTTGCTACTCAAGGGATCAAGTTGACTACTAGCCAATCTGACACCTTTGTGTGCATTAGAAAAAGGACCCCTTCTTCAAGATATTTTACTCCCATCTGCTGGGATATTGTCCTGATAACTGCAAATCTGCAGCTACTATGGGGTCCATGCCCCCCCCCCGCCCCCGAGTTGTGAATGTACAAATACACAACTTGCACGACCATAAGTGGAAGCTCCCTGGGGAACACTGGGTAAATAACTTAACCCCTCCAGCCTTCCGTTTCCACCTCTGAAACATGAGGACAATGATATCTCTCTTGCTTCACGGAGGGTCGGCTATACTACTTGTCTAAAGCCCCGAGCACAAAGCACACGCGGTGGGAGATACAAAAATGGCAGCTAGTGGGTTGGCATGCCAAGTGCCATGTGTACTTCGCCAAGAACATTTTCTTCCCTTTGCCATAGGCAATGCAGTCTTGTTCAACATTTGAACTGAAAAAATGTCCCCAAATGATTTTAAACAGGCACAAATGAGTTCAGCTGGACATCTGGCTTTCCTCAAGGTCTTCTAATCACCTAAGACCCAGCGCTCTTCTCACACAGCACGTAAGCAATGGTAGAGAAGCGACTAGACGTACCTAGGAATTCAGACAAGGCTTTGCCGTCACGCAATGATTAGACAGATGATTCTACAGCTTCTCTCATTTCCAT
Source organism: Sus scrofa (assembly GCF_054392235.1). Lineage (NCBI taxonomy): Eukaryota > Metazoa > Chordata > Mammalia > Artiodactyla > Suidae > Sus > Sus scrofa. The sequence continues at coordinate 11,580,887 of NC_139401.1, forward strand.
CCTCAGTAAACGCTGACACCCAGACAGGTAATATAGCTCCTTAACAATTATAAGAATTATATCTACTGAAGAGCTGTGTCTGCTGAGATAAGGTGTCTGTGCCACAGTATGAAACCTGAGGTCAGCAGAGGTTTCACCAATAACGACTATAGAGATAAACGGATAACTCGGGAAAGTTCCATTCTCACACGGATATGGAGGATAAGAAATGCACAACTGCCTTTCCAGATCAAAGTGAAAAAAATTGCATGTGTCTATGGCCTTTGGGACATAAATCTGACAGACACAGAAAGGAATCCATCACACATCCGAGTTCTGCCTAACAGGATTTAAAATAAAAGCTTCTGGGTTAAGTGAGTAAGTTTGGAATGCCTTCTTCTGGTTGATTTAAAATGTGGATCCAAGGTCAAGGAGAAGTATGACTGCATGATATCAAAGAAGGGAAACAAGGAGTTCCTGTCTTGGCTCAGTTAAATGAATCTGACTAGCATCCATGAGGATGCAGGTTCGATTCCTGGCCTCGCTCAGCTGGTTAAGCATCCGGTGTTGCCATGAACTGTGGTGTAGGTCACAGACACAGCTCGGATCCCGAGTTGCTGTGGCTATGATGTAGGCTGGCAGCTGTAGATCTGGTTCGACCCCTAGCCTGGGAACCTCCATAGGCTGCCAGTGTGGCCCTAAAAGACAAAAAAAAAAAAAAAAAGGGAAACAGGTCTCCTGTTAAGGTGAAGATTAAATAGGTTGGTTGCTTGCAAATATGTCACTTAACATTGAGGCCAACAAGCATCTCCTTTGTCCAAGGGAGAAACTGAAAAACACCTTGGAGCACATGAGAATGACCAAAGAGAACCAGGGCCCAATACCCCAGGTGGGGGGCCAAGTCCAACAAGAACACCCCAAAATGAAAAAAAAAGTATTTTGATCTTCATAATAATTTAGTTCATAGTCTTTTTAAAATGTAGCACATATTACTCAGATAAAATTTCTAGGTTTTTTTCCAAAAAAAAAAAATGTATACTATACAATATATCATGGGAAGGACAGGTATTACTGCAGAAAAAAAAAAAAAAGAACATTTCCAAATGGTCCATAGGATTGTGCAGAACCTGTCTCTAGAAGTTGACACCACATAGCATTGAGATGCATGGAAATGGTCAGTAGGTATGCCTCTTCAGTTCCGTCTACACCTGGTTTTGAAGCAGGATCCACCCTTGGTTGCATTGGGCCAGTCCCTGTTTTGGAGGGCGGGCTGAAGGAGAGAAAGAGGACCTCTCAAAATGAAGACCCTGGACTTCTAGCCACAGGGCAGATGGGCACTCCAGAACAAACTGGAAGAATGAAGTGGTCGCATTACATTTGGGTTCCAAGTTAAAAAAGCAGATCAAATGAGTTATACGGATAGCAATCTCGCCCCTCCCCATCTCCATTACCCCATTTTTTTCATGATTGCATGCACTTCTGTAGTTCATGGTTTGTCTTCTTCACACAAGTGGAAATTCAGGGCCTTGAGTGAAATGTCAGCCTCACTTGGCAGCATCATTGAAACATACAAGGAGTTTAATGGCCTATGCGCGCTGAGGAATTATCCCTCCGGAGAAAACCCTGAATCAGTTGTCTTCCTACATAGATAGGTCAGGAAAGGGAGGCATCATTTTCTCCAGTTTGATCAAATTGGTAACTCTTCTTTTTTTAAAAAAAAAAAAAAAACTGAAATATAGTTGACTTACAATATTGCTTTCGTTTCTGGTGTACAGCATAGTAATTCAGCATTTTTGCAAATTACATTCCATTATAGATTATTCCAAGACACTGGGGATAATTCCCCAAGCAATATGGTATTTCCTTGTTGCTTATCTCTTTTATGTATCGTAGTGTGTATCTGTTAACCCCACACTCCTAAATCGTCCTTCCCCCACCCCTCTCCCTGTTGGTAATGTTTGTTTGCTAGGTCTGTGAGCCTGTTCCGTATTGTGTAGACACCCATGTGTGTTACTTAGCTCTCCCCTTTGCAGGGGGAAAAAGGAAGAGTCAGAGCCAGGGGTCGCAGCGGCGGGGTTCGCACCTCTTGCCCATCTTTGCTGACGTTGTCCTCGGCGTGCCTGGCCACGATGGAGAGGAACTGCAGCAGGCGGTGCAGTGTGTCGCAGTTGCAGGGAGGTAGAAGGTAGATGAGAAGCTGCAGGGTGCCCAGCTGTTCCTCCGGCTCCAACACTAGGTAAGGCAAAAAGAGGAGCTCTAAGGATGCCAAAGGGGAACTCACACCATTCGGGCTCCGCTGTCTTGAGAAAGGGATTAGCAGGGCAAGTCACAGTATCATTCCTTCACAACTTAGCAGTAAGGGTCTACGAAGAATGTACAGATAAATGGAGGAAATAGAACATCCAGAGAAATCACTATAACCCAGCTTAGAAAGGTAACTTAACTTCCCTTATTTTCTTCTCCCTCTTCTCCTTGGGGTCAACCATCACATACTTTTATGGGTCACTCGTTCATGGTTGGTGGCCACTGGCTAACAATGACTGAGAACTGGTAGGTGTCCGTAAATGTGAGTTTATAACAGAGTTTTCTGTGAAGCAATCTGCAAGAGGTACACTTTGGGTTGGCAGTAACCAAGACACAGCACAATGCCAGTGTCTTCTCTCTCTTTTGTGATCCTATCTTGATGGCAGCATGGAGGAAGAAATACATGGAGGCTGACACAGTTCTGGCCTGTTCTGCCTCCCCCTCCTTTTCTCCTCCACGGGATCTGTGTCTAGAGCCCTGAGGCAGCCATGTTGAAAGCCCTGGCACTGGGCTATGCCATCCTGCTTTCCCTGGGCTCCAGAAATGCAAGCTCATTTTTTAGGCATAGACAACGTAAATTCTCTATTCCAGAGCATCAATTTACAGCACTCTCTACTATCCTAGAGTCGTTTGCAAGCATGCCATTTTTTTTCTTGGCTACTTCCATGTATTTTATTGCACCTCTCTTCTGGCTAATCCCCCCAGGGTAAATCTCAGAAAGTTCCCCCAAGAGCCCGCTCATTCGTGACCAATAAATCAGGGCAAAACATTAGGAAACACATGTACAAGGTTTTGATGAGTGAGTTGGACAGCCCAGTAACCCGGGGACGCATTCCTACAAATGGCTGGATTACTCACAGAGAGTATTGATGAAGGCTGTGTACAGCTCCCTGGTGAGAAGGGGGTCCGGCATGTCCCTCAGGAACTCCTTCAGCAAGGCAGCCACGTCATGAACGCTGTGCTCTTCCTCCAGGGAGACATCAACCCCACGGTCAAATTCCTCACGCAGCTGGAAAACCAGTGGTTCGGGGGGCAGTCTTACAACACCATGCCTCAACGTTCAGTGCCCAGCAAAACAAGTGCTGTGACATGTAGCCTCTGGTATTAAGTTTACCCACAGCCGGAGAAGGAGAAGTAAAAACTATGTCTCCTTGATCTACAGGGTCTGTGCAATCCAGCCATATATGTATGTATGTATGTATGTATTTCAATGCTTTATTTATTTATTTGCTTATTTATTGCTCTTTTTAGGGCTGCACCTGCTGCAGATGGAGGTTCCCAGGCTAGGGGTCGAATCGGAGCTACAGCTGCCAGCCTATACCACAGCCACAGCCACGTGGGATCCGAGCCATGTCTGTGACCTCCACCACAAAGCTCGTGGCAATGCCGGATCCTTAACCCACTGAGCGAGGGCAGGGATCGAACCTGCGTCCTCATGGATAACTAGTCACATTGGTTTCTGCTGAGCCACGACAGGAACTCCTAAATGTGTTATTCAATAAAAGTACCTGTGGGTGTACGGTTAATGATGCAAGCACAAGGGCTTGATAATGACATCCAGAAGGTTGGGAGGAAGAAAGAGCTCAGGGGTTAGGTCAACTATCAATGTGGGAGAGAGGAATTCATCTACTACACAGCAGTTTTGCCTGTCAGCAAATTCACCACGTTGGAACTTTGACATTGCACAAAAATACTTGCCAAGGCGGTGAAGGGATTTTTCTGCCAACAATGAAATGTAAAACTCTGATAGACCATTTGTGGCTAGGGCTTGAAAGATGACAATAACTAAATAAAAGCTGCCTTAGGTTCGTCAGAGCAGCCTTATTCACAATTCCCAGGAAGACTCCCTGCCTTAATCATTATACTGGGTCCCTGAGCATTTATAACGGTAGGAAAACACAATGGCCAGAAGAAGGGAGTCATAACTCTACACCCTACATTCATCACAGACGGCTCAACTTCTCTTCGGTATTGTTCTCTGCTGTAAAAACAATTATGTGAGTTCACAAATCTACTCTATGCAATAAACTTCTGTAAGCGTTCATTTGCTCATTCATTCCTTCATCCATTCATTCACCCCGGATGCACGGCACACTTCCTGTGTACCTGGCTTGGCTACAGGTCTTCGAAACATGGTGATGAATTAAGAGGCAAAGCCCTCAGCCTCCTCCAGCTCTCAGGCCGACAGACAGGTGAGAAACTGGCAATCCCACCAATGAGTAATTAGCTCTTAATATTGTGACAGTCCTTCTGAAGAAAAAGTGCAGGGTGCTAAGAAGCGATATCCCAAGATAAAATGGTGAATTAGAGCATATTTCGTACTTGAAATCTAACCACTCATTATATTTTGGGGAGAATCCTTCAGTAAATCTTCATGCAGCGGTTTCCCGTTTGGTGGATCCAGCTACAATTGGGGAATCATTTTTGACACCAGCCACCTCTCCACCTGATGAGAATGCCCATTAGCTGTCCTGATTCACTCATCAATTCCACGCAACTTGTCTTTAGTGAAGACGGTGTGTATCTTCAGAAGGAAGAAGCCTTCCATTGGCACCCGTCTTACCTGTGATCATTCAAACACCCCCTGAGACTCCATCATACTGTGACTGGTGGGAGCGTATAGAGAAGCTACTCAGAAATGACTTTGCATAAGCTTGAACTCTGCGCGAGGTAATTCAACTGAAAGTCAAGTGACATGGACAATATAATCTTCACTTTTCACTTACTTGTCTCACTCTCTTTTTTGAGCTTCCAACTCGGAATATCCCCACGGTCTGGAGGCCTGCAAATAAACCAACAAATTGTCAGTCCTCTCTCCTGGCTTGAAACTGGAGGAAATCAAAATAGACATAAATGAGAATGCAGAACCATAGTAACTTGACAGCGTGCACGGATGCATATTTATCCTGCACTCTATCCACCAGGCACCTAGGAGCCAGCTCTGCAAGCACTGGGATCATTTTGTGGTGAATGTCTCTGGTGAAAACATTTTCATGGGATATTACATATATTCACAGTTTCTCCATATAAAAAAAAATGATGTAACATCTTCATCACTCAGAAAATATTTATTTATTTTTACGGCCACACTCGCAACATATGGAAGTTCCCTGGCTTGGGGTCAAATCGGAGCTGCAACTGTTGGCCTATACCACAGCCACAGCAACGCCAGATCCAAGCCACATCTGCAACTTATGCTGCAGTCTGTGGCAACGCTGGATCTTTAACCTACTGAGCGAGATCAGGGATCGAACCACATCCTCACAGACATGAGGTCAGGTTCTTAACCCACAGAGCCACAATGGGAATTCCTACCCAGAAAAATTAAACACGAATTTTAAATGAATTTCCAGCCCTTTGTCAATTTTAAAATAGATATTTCTCTTCCAGGAGTTTGATGGTGTCTTGTCTTATATTTAAGTCTTTCAGCCATTTGGAGTTTATTTTTGTGCATGGTGTGAGGGTGTGTTCTAGTTTCATTGATTTGCATGCAGCTGTTCAGGTTTCCCAGCAATACTTGCTGAAAAGACTGTCTTTTTCCCATTTTATGTTCTTGCCTCCTTTGTCAAAGATTAATTGACCATAGGTGTCTGGGTTTATTTCTGGGTTCTCTATTCTGCACCATTGGTCTGTATGTCTGTTTTGGTACCAGTACCACACTGTCTTGATGACTGTGGCTCCTTAATATTGCCTGAAGTCTGGGAGAGTTATGCCTCCGGCTTGGTTTTTGTTCCTCAGAATTGCTTTGGCAATTCTGGGTCTTTTGTGGTTCCATATAAATTTTTGGATTGTTTGTTCTAGTTCTGTGGAAAATGTCATGGGGCATTTGATAGGGATTGCAGTGAATCTGTAGATTGCTTTGGGGAGTATGACCATTTTTACAATATTAATTTTTCCAACCCAGGAGCATGGAATATCTGTCCATTTCTTTACATCTTCTTTAATTTACTTAATGTTTTATAGTTCTCAGCATATAAGTCATATAACAAATGCTGGAGGAGGTGTGGAGAAAAGGAACCCTCCTGGACTGTTGGTGGGAATGTAAGCTGGTACAACCACTATGGAGAACAGTATGGAGGTACCTTAAAAATCTGTACATAAAACTACCATATGACCCAGCAATCCCACTCTTGGGCATATATCCGGACAAAACTTTCCTTAAAAAAGACACATGCTGGAGTTTCCATCATGGCACAGCAGAAATGAATCCAACTAGGAACCATGAGGTTGTGGGTTTGATCCCTGGCCTCACTCAGTGGGTTAAGGATCCAGCATTGCTGTGAGCTGTGGTATAGGTCGAAGACTCGACTTGGATCTGGTGTTGCTGTGGCTCTGGCACAGGCCAGCGGCTACAGCTCTGTTTAGACCTCTAGCCTGGGAACCTCCATATGCCGTGGGTGTGGCCCTGAAAGAAGTAAAAGACAAAAAAAAAAAAAAAAAGACACACGCACCCACATGTTCATTGCAGCACTATTCACAATAGCCAAGACATGGAAATAACCCAAATGTCCATCCACAGATGATTGGATTGGAAGATGTGGTATATATACACAAGGGAGTACTACTCGGCCATAATAAAAGAACAAAACAATGCCATTTTCAGCAACATGGATGGAACTAGAGAGTCTCATACTGAGTGAAGTCAGTCAGAAAGAGAAAGACAAATACCGTATGATATCACCTATGTCTGGAATCTAATATACAGCACAAAGGAACCTTTCCACAGAAAAGAAAATCATGGACTCGGAGAATAGACTTGTGGTTGCCAAGGGGGAGGGGGAGGGAGTGGGATGGATGGGGAGCTTGGGGTTAATAGGATGCAAAAACTGTTGCCTTTGGAATGGATTGGCAATGAGATCCTGCTGTGTAGCCCTGGGAGCTATATCTAAGCACTTATGATGGAGCATGATAATGTGAGAAAATAGAATGTATACATTTATGTGTAACTGGGTCACCATGCTGCATAGTAGGAAAAAAATTGTATTGGGGAAATAACAATTAAAAAAAAGTTATTTCTTATTTTATTGATCATAATCAAAACACACTTATTAAAGAAAATCTATAAGGCACAGAAAAATGTAAAAAACATGATACTAGAAAAATACCTGATGCAGAAGTAATCACTTAATATTCTGGTTTATTTCTATGCAGTTTTTTCTCCATGAAAAAAATATACATATGGAGTGGAAGAGAGGGGAGTGAGAGAGAGAGAGAGAGAGAGAGAGAGAGAGAGAGAGAGAGAGAGAGAGAGAGAGGTAGGGAGGAAATACTGCTGTTTTCACTCAATATTATGCTACAAGAATTTTTATGTCAGTAAAAATTTTTGTAAATGTCATTTATAATAGATGCAAAGTACTCAATTGTATGAATGTGCTGCAATTCACTTCATCTTCTCCTTTGAATGGCATTACAGGTCCCCTCAACATACATGCACTTGTTTTGATACCGTAAATATCCTATTATAACAACTCTGTACATAGGTCTCAGTTTACATTTCTGAGTCTCTCAAGATCATGTCCTAGAAATAGGATTATTAGAGCCCATACATAAAAATGAGTTATCTAGCCCAAACTGTCAGTAGTGCCAAGGTAGAGAAACCCTGCTCTAAAAAATTAGGTCTCTTCAAGGAAAAAAAAATAATACATCTATCTCCAACTAGAAATTTCAACAACAGTTCCCAATATCATTAAATAGTCAATGTTCACATAAGGTTCATAAACTGCAAGAGACTTGTGTGCCGTATATAGTCTCTTACTGTGTATATTTCTCTCCCTATTTTTCCCCCATAGTTGGTTTGGTAAAGAAATAGCACGGGCGTTCTCTTCGTGGCTCAGTGGTTAATGAACTTGACTAGGATTCATGAGGATGGGGGTTCGATCCCTGGCCTTGCTCAGTGGGTTAAGGATCTGGCGTTGCCGTGAACTGTGGTGTATGTAGGTCACAGACGCGGCTTGGATCCTGCGTTGCCATGGCTGTGGTGTCCGCCAGTGGCTACAGCTCTGATGCAACCCCTAGCCTGGGAACCTTCATATGCCTCAGGTGCGGCCCTAAAAAGCAAAAACAAAAACAAAACCAAAAAACCAAAAAAACCAAAACCAAAAACCAACACCAAAAACCAAAAGAAATAGCCTGGATTTCCCACTATAGATTTCCCCTGTCTGGATGTGGACACTCCATGGTGACATTTATATGTTCTTTTCTCCACTTTACTTCCTCTAAAGAGAGTAACAGACAGAGTTTTCTATGATTCAAGTTTGAACTTGGGGGCAAGAATACTCCATGGGAGGAATTGTGCACTGCCTTAAGGGGGCACAGAATGTCTGAATGACACTCCCTTTTGCTATGCAAGCCATTCATCATTGCCACCGATGATCACTGTCTGTACTTATTGTTCATTCGTGGCTCATTTTCTCTTCATTTGGGAGCATCAGTTACAAGGGTGGTGCCCGACTGTAGCTGCCAATGGTCGTTTTGTAGCCACACGAAGAGAGCTGGTCGGAGCGTAGAGACCATGCATCTCAGTAAACAGACCAGCAAACACACTCACGCCTTCATGGCATCATGTGCTTTCTGAATCCACTTGTGCTTAAATCTAGATATGATACTCAGACTTTTGGGATGTAAATGGGACTTCCTTTTGAGGGGGGGATTTGCTTTGCTTAATCAGGTTTTATCTGGGTTCTTCTCTCTTGCCACTGAGAGTCCTGATTAGTCCAATACATAATTAAATTGGAAATAATTTAAATCTTTTTTTCTTTCTTTCTTTCTTTTTTTTTTTTTTTGTTAGGGCTGCACCCGAGGCATATGGAAGTTCCCAGGCTAGGGGTCAAATCGGAGGTGTATCCGCTGGCCTGTGCCACAGTTTACAGCAATGCTGGATCCTTAACCCATGGAGCGAGGTCAGGGGTTGAACCTGAGTCCTCACGGATGCTAGTCAGATTTGTTTCTGCTGAGCCACCATGGGAACTTTGAATTTAAATCTTTATAACATTCTTTCCATCCAGAAGCAAAGTAGACATCTTAATTTGTTTCTTAATTTCTTAATATGTCTCGATAAAGAAAGCTTTGCAGTTTTCTTCAAAGTTTCTTCTTATTATAGATCTCTAGGTTTATTACATTTTTATATTAATATAAATGAATTATTTTGTTATACTACATAACTATTGCTCTTAAATAAACATATATATCTTTTTCTATATTTATTTTATGGTCTTGCCATGCTGCATATTAAGTAGAAGACTTTTAAATTGGTATTCTAGAGCTTTTCAGTTAGAAAAGATAATATCCATACATACCCGTTTATCACTTCTACATCTTATAAGTGTTATCCTGAATTTCTAGAATCATTCGAGAGAATCATGTTGAAAGGCTAGTCATTGCTGATTTGCATTAAGTACATCTGGGTATTTTGCTCTTAGACGGAATTTTGCTTTGCATCTATTTTCAAAAGACTTCTGTTCCCTCCTTGTTGCTGCCATCAATTCGTCTGCCTTATAACGGATACCAACCCCCAGGCTAATTTATTGCTTCTGCCTCTCTGGGAGCTTGAAAACAGGATAATCAAAGTATTAGAATCAAATATAGAATTACATGTGTTCATCTACAAAATGAGCGTAAGAAGTATCCACCTCAGAAGCTGTTCAATTATGCAATTAATGAATGTACATAAAATACTTAGAATTGTATCTGGCAGGTCCTGGCTGAACGAAATGAGTCTTTTTGCACAAAACAGAAAACCTGAAAATAATCGTAGGTCTTAGTAATTTTAATTTTGGCTGCATTAATTTTCTTGCTGGTCCAGTGATTTCCAAATAGCAGAAATTTCTAGGAAAGTGAGATATCACATAAGGGCTCTTTCTTCCCAGGTGAGACTATGCCTTTGGCTGAATTCCTCCAGTCTGTTCAGAAATGCCCATTCCTATCTCATCATTTCCTCAATTATAGTGTTTTTCTACTCAGTAAAAATGACTGTGATTTCAAAACTAACTAGCTAGTGAATGATTGCTATAATTCCCATATGCCAATTGATTATGATGTTGTCAGTTTTTGAAAGCAATTCATTTTCCAGTACAGCAGATGACAGCCTTCAGACAGCCAATGCCAAGCTCTGACATAAGGCTTTATAGCCATTTTCCTGAAAGAGAAGATACAGTCTAGGCATTCCATCACCTTGACCTAAGACAGCTACTAATAAAAACGGGTGCACATGAAAAAAGGCGTAGATCCAGCAGAGAAATGTGACTTTGGGACACCTTGGCCCGGAAATGGAGGCGATCACCTTTCTCTCCTTTTCACCAGCAACTAAAAGGGACATCAGACCCAGGGCACTTGAATCTCAGGCTCAGGGCCTTCAGGAAACGAGGGCAGGCATGATAAGCAGGAGGCCCCGCCCGAAAATCAGCCTAAATCCCGGAAATATAATAGAGCTTGACTCTTTGTTAGCTTGTCTGGGTTGCTGCTTCTGTGTTCGTTTGAATTGTGCTCTTGGGGAAAGTAAGGATGCTTCAGGAATTTTGGCCTTATGGTATAGAGAGCATCGGAGGAAGAATACAGCGGAGAACGGTAGTGGACACACGCCGGGATGGCATCAAGCTCACTGTCCACAGCCAGTTCGGCAGAGAAAGAAATGAGCTTTGATGCATGATGGTTAGGCTCAAGTCAATCAAACTCTCGGCCACCCATTTCAAAACCTGGCAAATAGAGTCATATGAAAGAACTGGTTTTGTTTCTTTTTTTTTTTTTCTTTTTTTTTTTTGTCTTTTGTTGTTGTTGTTGTTGTTGTTGCTATTTCTTGGGCCACTCCTGCAGCATATGGAGGTTCCCAGGCTAGGGGTCCAATCGGAGCTGTAGCCACTGGCCTACGCCAGAGCCACAGCAACGGGGGATCCGAGCTGCGTCTGCAACCTACACCACAGCTCACGGCAACGCCGGATCCTTAACCCACTGAGCAAGGGCAGGGACCGAACCCGCAACCTCATGGTTCCTAGTCGGATTCGTTAACCACTGCGCCACGACGGGAACTCCTGTTTCTTTTTTTTTTAAATTCTCTGAAGAATTTGCTTTTCTTTTCTTTTACTCAAATGAATTGATCACCTCTGTAGGTGTATAATGATCATCACAATCCGATTTCACAGGATTTCCATCCCACAGCCCAAGCACATGCCGCCAGTCCCCAAACGGACTCCTCCAGAGACCAAAAGTTTTTCAATGTCTGGGAGTCAGCATCTGTTCTGCAAAGAAGTTCCGTCTGTCCTGAAAGAACTGTTTTTGAAGTTGGCTCTTTTTTTTTTCATTGGGTTAAAGTGACCAGGATGAATATCTGTTTGAACTTGAGCATGTCTCTGATTTTTCCAGAACCATTTGGTCTTAACACCACGGAAACTCGGAAAACAATCAGGGTCATGAAAGATCACTCAGGTTACCTTTTGTCCTTCAGGCCCTAAACTGCACTGTAATATCCAGCCCCCCAACCCTGCCAAAAATAAATGAACTGCCCTGTTTTTTAGTGATCTTAAAGGAAATGCTATTTTACAAATTAGTATTCATGAAATGTTATCTTCAAAAGGAAAATAGAAGGACATGCCAGGCTTTCTTTCACAAAAGCAGCTACTCAACCTGGCACTGGATTTTTGCGTGACTGGAGTAGAATTTTCTCCTTTAGAATTCCTTCGAGTGCTGACAATTCCCTCTCTACATTCTTGACAGAGAAATATTACAGTTCTAAATGCATAAGTCCCATTTTCCACCTCGTAGTGAAGTTTAGGCTGAATTTCCATATACCAAATTTCCATAGTACTAAACTCTTGAGCTGCTAAGCCATTTTAAAAACATAGTTCTGTTCAAGTAATATTGATTGGATATTTACATTGTGTTATCATGATACTAAGTACTGGGAATTCAAAATGACTAAGACATTTTTCTAGACCTCCAGTGTACTTTCCAAGGAGACACACACACACACACACGCACACACACTAAAAATTTGTATAAATAAAGTTTCAATATATATTAATTTTATTAAGGTACCCATATGCTGTCTAGTGACACTAAATATAATGGAGTTGATTAAGAGATTTGGATATATCCTTATAACAAAGAATATATCCTTTATAATTCTTATAAAGTCCTGCTTTTATTAGAAAGAAATAGAGGAGGACAGAGTTCCTGTTGTGGCTCAGCCGGTTAAGAATTCAACTAGTGTCCATGAGGATGTGGGTTTGATCCCTGGCCTCGCGAAGCGGGTTAAGGATCCAGTGTTGCCACAAACTGTGGCATAGGTCACCGGTGTGGCTCCGATCCTGCATTGCTATGACTGCAGTTGCAGGTCCGATTTGACCCCTAACCTGTAACTTCCATATGCCATGGGTATGGCCTGAATAATAAAAAAATAAAATGAAAGAAGAAATAGATGAGTATGTTAACAGTTGCTATGTCTAGGAGTTCCGGCTGTAGTGCAGTGGGTTAAGAATCTGACTGCAGTGGCTTGGGTCACTGCAGAGGCCCCAGTTGGATCCCCAACCCGGGGCAGTGGGTTAAAGCCACACTGCAGCTGTGGCTCGGATTCAATCCCTGGCCCGAGAGCTTCTATACGTCACAGGTGCAGCCATAAAATTAAAAAACAAACAAACAAACAACAAAAAAAAAATAGCAACATGCAGAAAACCAACAACCCCCCCAGTAGTTATGTCTATATGATAGCCTCAGAATTTGCTTTTCTGTTTCTTTTTTTTTTTTTTTTTTTTGTCTTTTTGCTATTTCTTTGGGTCGCTCTCGCGGCATATGGAGGTTCCCAGGCTAGGGGTCAAATCGGAGCTGTAGCTGCCAGCCTACGCCAGAGCCACAGCAACACGGGATCCGAGCCGCGTCTGCAACCTACACCACAGCTCACGGCAACGCCGGATCCTTAACCCACTGAGCAAGGGCAGGGACCGAACCCGCAACCTCATGGTTCCTAGTCAGATTCGTTAACCACTGCGCCACGACGGGAACTCCCTGTTTCTTTTTTTATTCATTACAATCAATGTGTTATCTTTATAGCAAAAAAAATTTAGCAGTTACAGTGATGGACTTCAAATATTTCTCAATAAAACTGGGAAAAAAGAAGCAATTAATAAACTCTTCTCATGGCTTTAAAATGCATGCTAACACTACGGCAAACAAATTCAGCCTGGAGAAATGGCCGTTTGATGAGCCCAAAGTCTCAAATTCAGCAAAAACTTTAAAGATCTATGTTATTATATTTTTTTATCTTTGTCTTTTTTTTCAGGGCTGCACCCATGACATGTGGAAGTTTCCAGGCTAGGGGTCACATTGGAGCTGCAGCTGCCAGCCTACACCACAGCCACAGCAACTCCGGATCCGAGCCTTGTCTGAGAGCTACACCTCAGCTCATGGCAATGCCAGATCCTTAACCCACTAAGAGGGACCAGGGATCGAGCCCATGTCCTCATAGATACTAGGTGGGTTCATTACCACTGAGCCACAACAGGAACTCCTGTATATTGTTTTAAAGTCAGCATATTAAGGGGGACTTGATTGCCAAAAGAGTCACTGTGAACAAATTTAAAGTGGACATCTTTTCATAAGAATGCAAACAGCAGTGCAGAAACCTGTTGTCCCAAACGCTTTCTTTCCTATTCACTTAAGGAATGGTTTTCTCATCTTTTTTTTTCTCTTCAAGAAGCTGGACTCTTGGAGTTCCCATCGTGGCTCAGTGGTTAACGAATCCGACTAGGAACCATGAGGTTGTGGGTTCGATCCCTGCCCTTGCTCCGTGGGTTAAGGATCCGGCATTGCTGTGAGCTGTGGTGTAGGTCGCAGATGCGGCTCGGATCCCGCGTTGCTGTGGCTCTGGTGTAGGCTGGCAGCTACAGCTCCGATTCGACCCCTAGCCTGGGAACCTCCATATGCCGTGGGTGCGGCCCTAGAAAAAGGCAAAAAGACAGACCAAAAAAAAGAAGCCGGACTCTTATTTATTTATTTTTTTAGACTCTTATTTCGTAAGGAAGCCTCGAGTGACCTCGATGTATAAAAAAGATAAAAGTGGCTCTGCTTTGTCTCAAGGGGGTCCTGAGGCGAGATCAGCCCCACAGATCTGGCCCTCCTCTCAATTCCTTGGCCTCAAAGGTCACTTCTGAGGACCCTTTGGGGCTGGGAGTCTGCATACCAGTCAAGTTGATGTCTCCCAACCCACACCATCTTGTTTGGCCCTTCTGGGGGGACGCGAACACTCCTATCTGTAAACTTTTTTCACAAAGAAAATCTTGGCCGAGCGCCTGATCCAAGGAACAAAGAACTGAAAGTGGACGCCTCAAGGAATATGATGCTGGAATAAAGGAAAGTCTTTGGGATTTGATCGCTGACAAACAAGTCTGCTTACCGTGTTTTTCTAGATGTTGACAGCAGCTATCCACCAGCCTGGGGACCTGTCTGTAAATAGGATTCAGACTGAGTTTCTTATCTCGGGCTTTTTCTTTTTTGTTTTGAGCCTCGGCAGGCAAAGAGAGCTGTAAAGCTTCCAGCAGTCGAGACTGATTGTCATCAAGGTCCGTGATGGAATCCACCGACATCGCCCCCTGCAAACGACACACAGCCATGAACCAAGAGTGCAGAAAGTAAAAAAGACAGCGTCCTCCAACGCCATCCAATACATTCGGTTGCCCGTGACTATTCGTGACACTTGAAATGTTACTGTTTGGTGGTAACTGCGTTGTTTGTATATTAAAATGAGAAAAACCCAACCACCTTCTGAAAAAAGGTAGGAAACCTCCACAACGTAGGGTAAGGTAATGACAGTTACAATTTCAGCCAGAGACCACTTTTTTCCAAATGTGAGACAAGAGATGGCAAACATACAATTAAAATATTTTGACCCAACCGCTTCATTCCCTGAAGCAAGAAAAAATATCACATATTTGATGAATGAGGTCAAGTCAGCGAAATCTTGTGAATAAAAAAATAACTCAACCCCGACTCTAGGAAGTAGATTTTTAAATAGGAGGATTCCATAAACACGCCTGGTTTCCCCAGAAGTACTTTATTAGGGGAAGAGTCCCAGGAGACGGCTGTAGCGGACTGGGGAAATGAGAACGGGAAGCGAAAACAGCCAACTGAAGGCAGCACCACCTCGCCCACGGCGAGCCTGTGGGCAGCTGCAGCCCAGCTGCCCTGGGGACCTTGGAGAGATCGTGCAGAGCCTGCATCTCCGAGCTATCTCTGCTAAGAAGTCACAAGGTTCAAGAGCCATTGCTTAAAGGCAGCTTCTGGGGAGTTCCCGTGGTGGCTCAGCCATAATGAACCCAACCGGTATCCATGAGGAATCGGGTTCGATCCCTGGTCTCCCACAGTGGGTTAAGGATCCAGCATTGCGGTGAGCTGTGGTGTAGGGCACAGACATGGCCCAGATCCATTTTTGCTGTGGCTGTGGTGTAGGCTGGCAGCTGCAGCTCTGATTCAGCCCTTGGCTCGGGAACTGCCTTATGCCGTGGGTGCGGCCCTAAAAATGAAATACAATAAAGGCAGCTTCTGGTAGGAATATGAAGGTGACATGCATGCCTTCTTCCTTACAGCCTATCGCCTGCATAGTGGGTGCCACTGGCCATCAGAGAAAGCACCCCCGTCCCCTGCCAAGACCTAAGGTCATGACAGCTGGGAGGCGGGCTGGCGTGCGAGGCATGGTGACGGCTGAGAGGAAGGACACCCACGATGTCTCTAGGACCACCCACCCTTTGATGAAGCATAGAGGAAGCAGCTGGCTGCTGGCGTCCTAGCAAGGCCTGGGTAGAGGGGAAGGCATTGGGAGGCCCACTGCCTGGGCTTGGGATTCTCTGAAGGCTCCTGTCTGGCATTTTGGTGTCACTGCCGTCTAGGCTCATGCGTGCCATCTAAGAGGGGGATGGATGGCAGGACCAGAAGAACAAATCCGTCATGCAAATTCAAATCCTCCGCGATATAGGCATTTCCTCTGTTTTCAACACAGTGAAGCCTTGAAAATAGTGGTGGCGCAGGGACCCCTCAGTCTGCAAGGGGTCCTCAATGCGGTAGGCGGGCTGAGAAGTGCGGTTTGTTTTTGTTTTTGTTTTTTTTTCTTGCTTTTTAGGACCGGACCCACGGCATATGGAAGCTCCGAAGCTAGGGGTCAAAGTGGAGCCTACGGCTGCCAGCCTAAACCCACAGCCACAGCAACGCGGGATCCGAGCCGCATCTGCGACCAACACCACAGCTCACGGCAACGCCGGATCCTTAACCCACGGAGTGAGGCCAGGGATCGAACCCGCAACCTCATGGTTCCTAGTCGGATTCGTTAAAGAAGTGCGGATTTGAACTGGGAAGTGTCTGGGGTTTGAGGGCCGTGGTCTGTGGCTGGAGGTGGCAATGATGCGGGCCTTCAGGCGAGAAGAAATGGAGACAAGATCTTCCAGTGACCTAGGAAGTTTCAGAGACGTGCAGCAACTGACTGCGCTCATCACCAACTCGTTTGCCTGGAAAGTCAGCTTTCCTGGATTGAAATGGGAAATGCGTTATGCCAAATGATAGCACAGCGCTTAGACCATGGCACTCAATAAATGGTACCATATGGTTATAATATTGATTTGAAAGAGGGGAGTTCCCCTCGTGGCTCAGTGGTTAATGAATCCGACTAGGAACCATGAGGTTGCGGGTTCGATCCCTGGCCTCGCTCCGTGGGTGAAGGATCCGGCATTGCCGTGAGCTGCGGTGTAGGTCACAGATGCGGCTCGGATCCCACGTTGCTGTGGCTCTGGTGTAGGCCGGTGGCTACGGCTCCGATTCGACCCCTAGCCTGGGAACCTCCATATGCTGCGGGAGCGGCCCAAGAAATGGCAAAAAGACAAAAAAAAGAAAGAAAGAAAGAGGATACGTGTGCATGTATGCATGTGTGTGTGTTTCTATGGTTACGCTTGAGCAAAAACCAGGTTTCTTTGATAAGAGAAAAAAATCCCTTTGTTTATGGAGCAAATTCCCTCAGCCAGGCGTGGTTCTTGGATGAGATGAAGCGATTAAGGAAAACCCCTGGCCCTGCCCTGGGGCCGCACAGTCTCTTGGGGGACATTCTGGTACCTCAACAGAAGAGGACACTGGTTGGAGAAGGTGTGGTAGAACATTCAGGATCTCCCGGGGAACCGCGGAGAGGCATCCAACCCCTCGGAAAGGGGTCAGGGAAAGGCTGTGAGGCGTGTCAGGGGCTTAGGGCTGGTGCAGATCCATGCTCCCTGCATGGCCCTGTGGACAGCTACCTGGACGCAAGCTACATTTCCAGTTCTTCAACTGTCCTGACATCGGTGTCAGAGAACACACGGGCCCACTCACCCTCCTCCTGACCCGAGGAGCCGGCTCCGGGGTGTTGGGGGATGTGGACTCATTTGGTGTTTCCGAGGTGGAGCTGAGAGATGAGTTACTGCTTGAGAGTTCCTTGTTCTGCCTTTTATTTCCAAACGGGAGCAGGGCAGCCACAAAATCAGACGCGTCCTTCTGCTCATCCCTCTGGGAGTCCTGCTTGAGTTTGTAGGCCCGGTCGTTGGCGATGACCTGGGATAAGGGCATTCCAAACGCCTGGGGGGTGAATTCTGGAATCAAAACACAAACACGCACCTTCAGAGAAAGCCTGGGCCCCCGGAAGCCTCTCAGCCAACGTGGCAGATCCCAGGGCACACATACTCAAAGGACCGTTTTCTGAAGAACTGATTCATCCGACAAAATCTGGAGATGGCTTTTGTGTTTGTCAGCGTGGCCAAAGTTTTCTATTTCCGTCCAGAAATCTGTTATGTATTAAGGGCATGGGTGTTAGGGATCTAGGCCTCGGGTTTTCTCCATGTGTGTCCAGGATGTTTTAAAGGAAATAACTTTGGAGAGAAAGGTGACGTTTTTGATGGGATGGATGTGACACTTCATTCTCATGCGTACAAGCCGTTAGGCTTGGAGGATGTCTCAGAAGCCCCCAAAGCTTTCATGGCCTGAGAAGACTGCATGTATACCCTCATTCGACAGGTACTTACTTAACCCCTGCCATGTGCTGTGTCAAGCTACGCGATGGGGAGCCCCAAGCTTACAGAAGGTCCAGTCCGCACTCTTGAAGGGTTCCGAGCATGGGGCGGGGGGCTGGAGAGGCAGATACGTAAGAAACTGTGACAGCGCTGGTCAAGCCCCGCAATAGAGAGATGGCAACGAAGTGGCCACACTTCGCGGTTCCCAGGAAAGGAGCCAGCGGGTGACATGAGAACTCCCGAGGCAGAGGAGCAGCTTGGGATGAAGTCTGCTCCTTTTCCTCTGTGTGCCTTGTCCCCACATGCTGCCTCCAGGTGCTGGGTTGGGGCTGTCCCTCTCAGGACCTATACTCAAGCCATTCTCCGGGCCACATGCAGACATGGACACTCACCACGAAATAAATACTCCGGTGAGGGGCCAGGATACAATTGGTTAGACCCTCTAGAAAGGACAATTTGGGGAAATGAGCACAATGCAGAAATCCACGGCTTTCTTTGAGATGTATACAGAGCTGCATTCTGGAACTCTAAATCCATTTGTATACACATACCCCGTACACCTGCTGAACCTCAGGGATGGACATTTTATCAGTAGTATTTTATTTTATTTTATTTTATTTTGTCTTTTTGCCATTTCTAGGGCCGCTCCCGCAGCACATGGAGATTCCCAGGCTAGGGGTTGAATCGGAGCTGTAGCCACCAGCCTACGCCAGAGCCACAGCAACGTGGGATCCGAGCTGCATCTGCAACCTACACCACAGCTCACGGCAACACCGGATCCTTCACCCACGGAGCAAGGCCAGGGATCGAACCCGCAACCTCATGGTTCCTAGACGGATTCGTTAACCACTGCGCCACGACGGGAACTCCTATCAGTAGTATTTTAAATGCATGCGAAAAAGCATTAAAAATGAAGTGCATGATTTCTTTGAGACTCAAAATTATCTCTCCTAGCAGCAGAAAACTGGAGCCTAGCCTCTCCCTCGTTTTTATAACCCTTATGAATAAAAGCAGAATGATCAAGGGAAAACAATCCTAAGGTTGTATGTTCTTCGAAAGAAAACAGCTAACATTAGATCAGGTGGAAAGAGGCTCTAAAAGGTTTTCGTCTTTGATCCATGGCAACGTTTTTAACATCACTGGGCTAATAGTCAAGTCTGCATTAAAAGCAGAAATGGCACTTAAAAAGTCTCCATCTCTTGTTCTATCAAAACATGTAATTCATTTTGAAGTGAAAAAAAAAATCCAAACTTCAGCATTTCAGGATTTTCAGAGGATGCTTACCATTCTCTATCAACAAGCTAGATGGCATATGATCAGACAAAAAATAATTCAGGTATGGGTTTTGAGGGATCAATGTGGATGGTGTAGCAAGATCCAACACTTGCTACTGCCAAAATTAGAAATTCGCCCTCCTCGCAAAATTAGAAATCAAAGGGGGAGTTCCCGGTGTGGCTCAGTGGAAACGAATCTGACTAGCATCCATGAGGACGCAGGTTGAATCCCCAGCCTCGCTCAGCGGGTTAAGGATCTGGCGTTGCTGTGAGCTGTGATGCAGGTCGAAGAAGTGGCTTGGACCCCACGATGCTGTGGCTGTGACTGTGGCTGTGGCTGTGCTGTAGGTTGGCAGCTGTAGCTCCAATTCGACCCTTTGCCTGGGAACTTCCATATGCTGTGGGTGTTGCCCTAAAAAGACCAAAAAAAAAAAAAAAATCAAAGGGGACACATCAGGAGTTACTGTGTAAATCACTGGTATCTTGTCTATGGGAATAATCAGAGAGTCTTACTTCCAAAAGGTTGGGGAAAACCTAGGCAAGGCTGAGAGCTACTCGGAATATATAAAAACTGCTGGGGGACAATAATAGAAGAAAGGACATTGACAAATGCATCAAGTGGCATGTGTCTGCAGGCATACACACAGCAGGGACTCAGTATGACATGAGGACTATTGATTCCTCTCCTAGATATTTTTTCCACATAAAGAAAACCAACCAGACTCTGTTAGAGATTTCTAATATCCCTGGAAAAAAGAAGAAAAATGGTTTCCTTGGGTATCTGTCATTTTTAATATCTAAAAGTCAGCCACTCTACTTAGAAATTGGGATAACCGAATACAAATTAAATGGATGGAATACATGAAATCATTCTTCTCACATGGCTCTTTAATTTCTCTTTTATTTCCCTTCAAGATATGTAGCCACCTATAACAGATTCTTATTTTTCTCTAATAGGCTTTCTCTCCTGGCTGAGATTATTTATTCTTTCAGTGGTAATATTTTGATCAAGTCTCTTTCATTTCTCGTTGCTTTCTCCTGAGAACTCTCCCAAGCTTCAGAAAGGAGGCAGATGGGTCAATGCTCTAAACGTGTATGGCAGTGTCTAGTGTCTGGAAAGTTCTAGGCAGGCTTCCATGCATATGACTGCTTCTCAAAATACAGCTGTTGTGTACAATAAGGTACCACCTCGCACTTGTCAGAATGCCCGTAAGTAAAAAGTCTACAAATAACAAATGCTGGAGAGGGTGCGGAGAAAAGGGACCCCTCCTACACTGTTGGTGGGAATGTAAATTGATGCAGCCACTATGGAAAACAGCACGGAGGTTCCTCAAAAAATTAGAAATAGAACTACCGTATGATCCAGCAAGCCTCCTCCTGGGCTTATATCCAGATAAAACTACAATCCAAAAAGATACACGCACCTGTATGTTCATAGCAGCACTATTCACAACAGCCAAGACAGGGAAACAACAAGAATGACAATGACAGGTGACTGGATTAAGGAGATGTGCTACATGTACACAATGGAATACTACTCAGCCACAAAAAATGACATCATGCCATTCGCAGCAACATGGAAGCCACTAGAAACTGTCATACTAAGTGAAGTAAGTCAGAAAGAGAAAGACAAATACCCTATGATATCACTTCTATGTGGACTCTAAACTATGGCACAGATGAATTTATCTATGAAACAGAAGCAGATGCACAGACAAGGGGAACAGATTTGTGGTTGTCGAGGGGAGGGAGTTGGGGGAGAGATGGGTGGGGAGGTCGGGGTTAGCAGATGTCAGCTCTGATACATGGAGAGGGTAAACAACAAGGTCCCACCGTAGAGCACAGGGAACTATAATCCATGTCCTAGGATAAACCATAATGGAAAAGAACATTCTAAAAAGAGTATATATAACTGACTCACTTCACTATACAGCAGAAATTAACCCAACCCTGCAAATCAACTACACTTCAGTGAAAAAAAACTATACGGCTATTGTGAAACTGAGGACTCAGCACAAGCCTGTTGAGCAAAACCCTCCTTTATGTGGAAATGAAATGTTGGGCGCACATGCTTATCTGTGGGTGCAAAGCTCTCGTGTTAGGGGGACAAAGGAACCTACAGACACTGTGTTGATAGCAGCTAATAAACTGGAGGATGGGTTTTTAAAACCATTAAAGCATTACCCAAGACTCGGTGTTCTGGGGCCGGGGACTGTGTGTATCAGGTTCTCATCTATAGTATGTGTTGACGAAGGGGACTGCATCCTCTGCTGTCCTCGTTGGCAGAGACCGTCTCTGCTCCCTTCCCAGGATCCTCAGGGGCAGCAGGGGACATGCTGCTAGCTGGCCTCTCGGCTCTCTCCCGAAATTTCCAGGTCTGCCCCGTCCCTGCTATCTTTTGTGATCACAGCTCAAACCTTAACGTTACCAGATGTGATTTGGCCTCTGGAATCAGGCTTCCTCCCTCCACCGCTGTCTCACTCCCACCCCTACCTCAAGTCCATGTTTACACCGCGGTGTGACAGTCCACTTAAGGACACAACTCCCTCCTTAATACACTTTGTTTTTTTTAATGTTTAAAATTTTTTTACTACTCAATGAATTTATTATATTTACAGTTGTACAATGATCATCACAATCCAATTTTACAGGACTTCCATCCCACAACCCCAGCGCATGATGTGTCTCAGTGTTCTCAGCACGCAGACCAGAAGCTGGGCTCACGTGCTTCTGGAATCACACGCCCTCTGTTTCGCGCATCTCCAGTAAGAGCTCTCCATGCATTCGAGAATTTCTAAATACCCATAACTGATACTTGCTTTTTCTGTTATTTAATATGACACAAAATAAAGCTGTACCAACTATCCCTGCACTGTGCTACTTAACAGCTCACACACAATAACCTACTTAGACAGCGAGGGACAATACAATGTTAGCTTGATGGAATTTCAGCATAAAGAAAGGTGCTAGACTTGAACCATCACCAGAGTTTATGTTGATAAATATATGGCATAATCTGAAAATATCCTGCAGAGCAGGGAACCTAACTCTCCGCAGTAAAACCTGTTCCCCTTGTGCTCTGATGAGGAACCCCAGAAGCTGGAACAAAACAGCTCTTTTTGAACCTTTTCCCCCCAAAGTGTTCCTTTTTGACACAAGAAGGAAATTTTCTGAGGTTCTGAAAGTTTAAAAAATACTCTTCGGTGGCCAAGTAGTTTAACTAAGAGAAATTAAGGACTTGGGCATTTTCTGTGTGAAAATATATTTTCTGAACCAGCATCAATCCTGAATTAACTTCCATGTGGAAATCACAAGTCATGAGGACATTGCTTAAGTGGCAGGAGGGACACAGATGTGTCACATGATCTGCTGTATATTATGTCAAAGCAATTAAATAAAACACAGGGCATGAGTCATTCTCAGTGAATCAATTAATATAGCAGCCTATCAAACATTTAATGAATCACTCTATCGGGAGAGCAATTCGATTCTAAAAAGCTGTTCCAATTTATTTTTAGATGGTCTAACCCAAGAGGTCATTTAGAGTTTCCTGTTTTCCTTCTTTCACTCTTGGATTCAAATGATTTTCATTTTTTCGCATGTGCAGCTGTTATGAACCCAAATGCGAATATGCAAATGCAAGAAAACAATGTGAACCAATCACAAGCGTAGGAGACCTGCATCCATGTAATGGATGCAATGACATACACAGGACTTTATGCTCAGAAAAGATGCCATGGATTTAGCTTCATTGAAGCCTAGGAAACTGTCTTTTTAACGATCAAAGCTACTTTTAAAAAAACCCTCTTTTGCCATCAATCCTGATATTTCTCTCTTTAGTTGGATGGGTGATGTGTCTTTTCTTTGGCACCAGTAAGATCTGCCTTCCTTTTCCCAGCCAGCACCCTGTACAGCATCATACAACGTTACCGGGAGTTCCCTGGTACTCCATTAAGGACCTGGCATTGTCACTGCTGTGGCTCGGCTCACTGCTGTGATGCAGGTTCAATCCCTGGACTGGGAACTTCCTCATGCTGTGGGAATGGCCAAAAAAAAAAAAAAAATCAAAGAAATAAAAAAAAACACTATCAAGTTTTCACTGAGCCTACATAATATATAAAATATGATTTGGTCTGCAAATGTATAATAGCACAGGGCACATTGGTTGTTTACTTCTCCAGGCCCTTCCTGCCCTACCCTTACTTCCAGCTGTTTCCTTTCTTTTTCTTCTTCTTTTTTTTGTTTTTGTCTTTTTGCTATTTCTTTGGGCCGCTCCCGCGGCATATGGAGGTTCTCAGGCTAGGGGTCCAATCGGAGCTGTAGCCACTGGCCTATGCCAGAGCCACAGCAACGCGGGATCCGAGCCGCGTCTGCAACCTACACCACAGCTCACGGCAACGCCGGATCGTTAACCCACTGAGCAAGGGCAGGGACCGAACCCGCAACCTCATGGTTCCTAGTCGGATTCATGAACCACTGTGCCACGACGGGAACTCCCCAGCTGTTTTCTAAAATAAGCAAGCACACACACACACACACACTTCTCCCTCTGTTGAGGGAATTCCAACATCTTTTGCAAAAAAAAAAAAAAAAAAAAAAAAGACGCTCATTCTGCTTAGTTTAGCCCAAATGGGCATTTCTGAAGAATCTCCTAAAGTCTACTTTTTGAGTGTTCAGATCGCAGTACCAATAACCTCATCTTAGTATAAACAACTTTAAAGATTACTAATATCAGTCTGAATGATCCCTTGAATAACTCTATAAACACTGAGAATTACTGTAATAATCTAACGGGGTAAACATCATCCATGGCAGGAATAGACCAAGTTACGACTCTAGTTTAAAAAAGCTACTCTGGCTACTGATATTCGTTTAAAAGTAAGGGCAAGAACACATGAACCAATGAAGGAGAATATAATATATCAGACAGTAAGAGGAGCTGGACAAAAGTTAATGTCCTTTGCATTTACTATGTCGGCAGTAGATTCTGCTGCGCTAGCATGTGCCTTGGTGAGTACACTGGAAGGCACCAGAGGTCTCATCTTAGAAGGTGCACAAAGGAGTCCCCATTGTGGCTGAGCGGAAACAAATCTGACTAGCATCCGTGAGGGCGCAGGTTGGATCCCCGGCCTCGGTCAGTGGGTTAAGGACCCGGCATTGCTGTGAGCTGTGGGGTAGGTCACAGACATGGCTCGGATCTGGCATTGCTGTGGCTGTGGTGTAGGCCAGTGGCTACAGCTCTGATTCCACTCCTAGCCTGGGAAACTCCAAATGCTGTGGGTGTGGCCCTAAAAAAAAAAAAAAAAAAGAAAGAAAAGAAGAAGGTGCACATAAGTAGTTGATAAAATGACTTGTGCCCAGTACCCCCACAGACCAATGGGATCAGATTTTCTGGGATGGAGGTCTGGGTATTGGAATTTTTCAAGGTTTCACAAATTATTCGACTATCCAGTCATGGGCAGGGATCGGTGACATGTTCATTTCCTTTTCTCCAGTTTGAGGTAACTATTTAAAGTGTCTGGAGAGGAGTTTCCGTTGTGGCACAGTGGTTAACGAATCTGACTAGGAACCATGGGGTTGCGGGTTCGATCCCTGGCCTTGCTCCGTGGGTTAAGGATCTGGTGTTGCCATGAGCTGTGGTGTAGGTCACAGATGCGGCTCGGATCCCGTGTTGCTGTGGCTCTGGCGTAGGCTGGTGGCTACACCTCTGATTGGACCCCTTGCCTGGGAACCTCCATGTGCTGTGGGGGCGGCCCTAGAAAAGGCAAAAAAAGACCAAAAAAAAAAAAAATAAATAAATAAAAAAATAAAGTGTCTGGAGATATTCTGGTTGGAGGTAGTGCTACTGGCATTGAGAGGTAGACACCACGGATGCTATTAAATACCTCACACAATGTACACGGCACCCCCACAACAAAAAATTATCCAGTCTAAAACATCAGGAGTCTCCAGGCTGAGAAATCATGCTCTAAGAGAACTAAAACCTTGGTTTTCCAGTCTTTGGAATTCTTTTATCTCCTTTTGGTCCAAGAACCACATGTCATGACCCTTGAGGCACAGTTCAGAATAATGCGCGTAAAGTCTGGGATCTGTGGTGTGCCTCGGTCTTTTCTAATGCTTATCACCATGCAGGTATTTTTCTACCTTCGGTTTCACTGCCTTTCATTACTTTTCCAGCAGAAATGCAGTCATTATGTTGAAGAACTCGAAGGTGAAACATGTGGCGCTCTCCTCCTTCAACACTCGTTCACTGTCACATAAAATGGAAACAGGTTCATAAGACCCCACCATTTGGCACCCATTTCACATGGGACCAGAGAAACAAGCCCCAAAAAGATGGACTGAGCTAACAGGGCCCGGTGCCCATTATGCAGGCTCGGAGAACCTTAGTTAAGAATGACCACAAATACCTCTGAAAGAATGGTTCATGTGTCAGTTTCCTAAAGAGACATAAAAGGGGAGACTACAAAGAGAGTCAACCGTTCTCAAAACACATGGGGCAAAAAAAAAAAAAAAAAAAAAAAAAATTAAGCACGCTGTGATCTAATATTAAAATGCTGAGAATGGCCCATCTTCAGGAACCATGAGGATGTGACTGTTTCTTTCCAGTAGTCATGGCTGGGGAATCCAAACTCGTTCTTATTCAACTAGCCCTGCCTAACTATCTGGAGTTGCCAGACAGCTGGTTACTGTTAGAGATGCTATCCATGGCCACTCAACCCAGGTTTTCCTTGTGCATTGCTGATTGGCCGGCATCATAATTGGAACCATAAAGTTGGCTGAAGTCATACTTTGCTCAAACCAGTTGAGCTCATCACTTCAGCACAGGGCTGCTCAAACACAAAAGAGTAGACCAAAACAGCCTTTAATGACATTCCCTCATAGAAATCCAGTTTCCATTATAGAGTTGAACCACGTAAATCTATGCAAGTCAAAAACCCCACCAAATTCAACCATGATGTTCCATGGAAGATGCATTGGCTGTAGTCCATTTTGTCCTTTACCTCTGTCTTTGTTTTTCTCCTTCCCTAGTGAGTCCAGTTTCTTTCTCAAAGATTTCTTTCTCTTTTGTCCATCTGTAAACAGTAAAAGAAAGAGAAATTGTAAAAACAAGTATATACGTGTATTTTACATTACTGATAACCAAGTTTGAGCAAAAGCCTGACTTTTAATTTTACTCCTAATCTGGCATTTTAAACAGAGTAATGACTGAAAACTACACGAAAATCCTTGCCTTGGATTGTACACATAAGGCAAATCTTGGTGTATGCTCTTAAATTTTGTTTCAATCATGGAAAGTACAGGGAGCTTACCTCCTTCAGAAGTCATTTAGTTTTGACACTTAGATGTGTTTGCTTTTACTATTATATGAGTCTCTTCCTAATCTCCATGCTTATGCAAACCAATGTCATCTTGAATTAAATCTCCATGAGAAGACAGTCAACAGCACATATGGCTTCGATATTCACGAGCTAGTAGAGAGTAACTGGATAAGGAAATGAATTTGAGGTCTAAAGAATTCAAATAGAATTACTGCTGCCTCATTTGCAGACTATGTGACTTTGGACAAATCTCAGTGTCTTCATCTATAAAAAGGGAATTTCGTGGAGTCGTGAGAATTAAATAAAATGATGCATATAAAGTGCTTAATGGGGAGCTTGACATATGTCCATAAATCCATACCTGATTTCTTTTGGGGTGTTGCATGGTATTCCATGGTATAGCTATACCATAATTTAATTAAGCCCCATTAATGAACATTGGGGTTGTATCTAATTTTTTTTTCTAGAATAAGTAAGGCAGTAATCCTTTCAGCATTTTTGTACTTGCAACAGATGTCCTTAACTGGTTAACTCACCAAATAATATAGATACCTCTCATATCAGTAGGCAGCTGCAATTGAATTCCTAGGATGTCATCATAAAACATTGGCAGGCATCACTGCAAGAATGCGTTTTGGGATAATGCAGCTGTCAACTTAATGTGTGGGAGGTGCCAATCAGGAATCCACACTGCTATCAAACAGGAGAAAGGCCGCCCATGCCACAAGAAAACTCATGTTTCAGTGGGGGATTAAGAATTGCTGTTTGTTTTCCCCAAGAAATACTTAAATGTGTAGCAAAGAGATTCAGCCCAATAAAACTTAAAGGCCAGACTGATACCAGGAAAAGACAGACTAAGCATCCTTAAACAGAAATGGGCTTTCCTAGCATCCTCATGGGGCGCCAGATGTTCCCAACGCCTCCTCTCTGACTTTTTGGAGGCAAAGGACATCACAAGATAATCAACAGGCACACTCACTCCCTTCTTCCTTTCAAAAAGCAAAGAAATGTTATAAAAATGATTCTCCTCCCACAAAATGGGAATAGTTCAGAAGAGTCTTTATTCTTGCAGGCGTGAGACTTGTGCAGGTGAAGATTATATAAATCAGCTGAGATGCAGCAAAGGGCCATCGGTCTCTTTTATCATGTGTGTATGTTCCTAACTTCAGGGTCTAAAAGATGATGTCTTGTGATGATCGCTCTACAACTATAAACGTAATAAAATTCATTGAGTGAAAAAAACAGATGATCTCACTATAGGGCCTGCTGTGACTGATTACATACAGATAGACAATAAACATACGAACTGCACAAGATTCTAAGCTGTTCTCCAAATAGGACTGGCAGGTCTTTCACTTCGTAATACTGCGTTCATCACTAGTTCATACTACCAAATAAATTTGACTGTAACAAGAGTATATTTCTCTAAAAAGTCCTGTCATTTCTTCATTTTAATAGTTGACCCAGAAGAATAACTAAGCCATATATTACGGCTTAAGAAATTTTTTCATAACCAGTGGACAGATACTAAATTTTAAGTAAGTTGTCGAAGAACCAGGATATATATATAGGCTAGGGGACACTTTTTAAAGATACAACAATTTTTTTTGGCTGTGCCTGGGGCATGTGAAACTTCTCAGGACAGGGATTGAACCTGCACCATAGCAGTGACCCAAGCCACAGCAGCAACAACACTGGATCCTAACCCATTAGGCCACCAGGGAACTCTGATTTTGTAAAACTTCTTTTAAATTAGAGGATGTATGATATATAGAGATGTGTATAAATATAAACATACAGTTTAAGTAATAATTAGGAAGTCACCTCTCACATAACTTACAGCCAAATTCAGACACAGACTACTGTACCTGAGGAGCCCTCTGTACGCCTCCCCCCCACCTCCCGTTCCCCAGGTAATCGCTGGTCTGACTTTTTGCAATATCCATTCTCTGCTTTCCTTTATATAGTTTTACCATCTATGTGTGGTAAAACTATAAAAAGAATATAATTTTGTTTTTCCTAGTTTTGAGTTCATAGAGATGGAATCATAATGTAGGTATTCTTTCTTGCCTCATTTATTTCCTCCATCAGTCCTTTCTGAAATTTATCTTGTTGAGGCAGGAAACTATAGGTGATTGCTATACAGTGTTCTTCCGAATGAATATACCACACTTCATTTACCCATTGAATTGTTGACGGAAGTTTGCGTTGTTTCTAGCTAGAGACTAAATGGGATGGATGGGGAGTTTGGGTTTGGTAGAGGCACACTATTATAATTAGAATGGATAAGAAATGGGTTCCTGCTGTACAGCACAGGGAACTATGTCCAATCTCTTGGGGTAGAACACGATGGAAGATAGTATGAGAAAAAGAATATATATATATATATATTATATATATATATTATATATAATATAATATTATATATATATATTATTTTATGTGTGTATATATACGTGTGTGTGTGTGTGTGTGTGTGTGTGTGTGTGTGTATGACTGGGTCGCCATGCTGTACAGTAGAGATTGACTCAAAATTGTAAATCAACTATACTCTAATGAAAAGAAGAAAACTTTTGTTCACGTCTTCCTATGTAAGTGTACAAAAATCTAAGACTGGTTCTTAAAGTGTGCTTCTAGGACCAGTAGCATCAGTATTGCCTGGGACATTGTTAGAGTCACAGATCCTATGGTCTCACCCCAGACCTACTGAATCAGGAACTCTGGGGTGGGCCAGCAAGCCATCCAGGGGATTCTGGTTCACACTAAAGTCTGAGAACCAAGGTTCTAGGGTATATATGGAGAAGCTGCATATCCAGGCCAGGGTGTATGCAATCTTAGGCTTTAGCAGGTAACATTGAACTCTTTTCCAAGTAGTTTTGCTAACTTATAGTCCCACCAGTATGAGAGTTTACGTAGTGCCGTGAGGATAATGTGTATTTCAAGCTCCCAAACTCCAAACCATATCTTGAAGCCTCCTTATAGGAAAAATGTGCTCTTTGTGAAGGTTGACCTAGCATAAAAAATACTTAAGCTATTTACAACAAATATTATACTTTTTACTTAATTAAACAAAGGGGAATGTTACTAATAGGCAACTAGATGAAGTGATGGGTCATGTGCAATAATGTGTAAGAAGGCACCGCTTTAGGATGCCATTTTCTCATTTAACATCCTCAGGAAAATGGGGAGTTCCCACTGTGGCTCAGTGGGTTAAGAATCCAACTTGTGTCCATGAGGATATGGGTTTGATCCCTGGCCTTGCTCAGTGGGTAAAGGATGTGGTGTTGCCACAGCTGCCATGTAGGTCACAGACAAGGCTCAGATCCGGCGTGTCTGTGGTTGTGGGCTGCAGCTGCAGCTCTGATTTAACCCCTAGCCTGGGAACTTCCCTATGCCACAGGTTTAGCCATTAAAAAGAAAAAAAAATCTAGAGCTGTGCAATAAAACTGCTCATGCCTTCTCTTTTCCCAATGGTTTGCTGATTGAGTCTCCAGCTTTTTTTTTTTCTTTTTTTGTTTTTCTTTTTTTGTGAGCCACTGCTCACAGCAACACTGGATCCTTAACCCACTGAGTGAGGCCAGGGATCAAACCCTGATCTTCATGGATAACTAGTCGCATTCATAACCCGCTGAGCCACAAGGGGAACTCAGTCTCCAGTTTTTGAAGAGCGCCTTTTCTTCCCATAAGGCATAGAAAATCTTCCCAGGAGACCGCCGTATTATGGGCCTGCAACCATACAGAATAGTTTGTGCTCAACCAATTCATCAGATGTCAATAAGTGTGATAAGGGCCATTCCACCTTTAAAAGAAATTCAAGATTGCTAACTATCCATACTGCACAGTGATATTTTTACAGGGCAAATGGTGATGAGCAACTGCTTACTAAGTGGTGCTCTTAACCTCTACCTGTGCTGTAATGAGGAAAATGTGGTGCCTACTTGACAGAAGTGACATTTAAGGCCAGACAGAGGGACCAACATGTCCAAGGTAATATAGAATTAGAGAGGTAAGAGAAATGCACAATCTTTAACTCTAAACACTGACCAGGCTTGGCATGAGTCATTTTTTCATGTATGATATTATCTAACACACATCGACACACAATCCGCTGAGGTAGCTGTCTGATTGACTCATTTTACAGTGGAGGAAATTAAAATCAGAGGACTAAGCAAACTGTCTAAAAATCACAGTACTGGTATGTGGTAGAGCTGGAATTAACCCCCAAATTCCAGCTCTTTTCAAGGAGCCTGGCTCTGTCTTGAGAGGGGTGGCTAAAAGGAGAATCCAGATACTTGTGATGAGAAGCTGAAAATCCTTTGTTTAAGGTCACTTTGCCTCTGCATCATGAGAGATGGTGCTAGAGGTGTTTGGAAAACAATGGATGCTCACTTGTGAGGGTCTTTTATACCCCACCCCGACCCCCTGAAGCCTGAGGGATGGACAAGAAGATGGCTAAGGCTCCTTTCTTCACGAGGCAGCTGCAGAGAATGGGTGTAGACAGGCGAAATTCACAGGCACACCTGGATATGGGACATCAGCATTTACCTCCCTCACTTGCAGAGCTCCGTAAAGATTACATCACTGGAAAGAAGAGATCTCCTGCACTGAGATATGAAAGGAACTCAAATAGAAGTTACCAAGTGTAACTCTGGGGACAAAGCCAGAGTTACGCTTGGTTTTGATGTTTCTACAGCAGTAGCCCAGTGGGTGCAAAATGACCATATTCAGTCACCTGCTTTTCAGGTGGTGTTTGGCCCGGCTGGTGATTTATAAAAACTCGAGCTCTAATGCTCAATCTTGGTAAGTTCACATACATATCAGGATTTCTACCCTCTTGAGAAGTGCAGGAGAGCTGACAGCACTGGGTCCCACACTGCTCTCACTCATTCCAAGCCTAGACACCTATAACCCTGGGCCATGGCACACCTGGCCAGCCTTGGAGTCTGCAACTCCATCCTAGCCTCCAAAGAAGGGTCTAGCTTGTTTCGAACCTTCAAAAAATCCCTGCTGAGAGAAGTTTGAAGGAATGCTTTTTGGCACCACCTCTCCCACTTTTCCCAACCACAGCTGCCTTGCTATTGACTTGGAGCAGAAAAACAGACGCTCAGGGAACTCAAACCAAAGGAATTCACAGGCAGTGAGGGAAGCTCC
This sequence comes from Sus scrofa, assembly GCF_054392235.1. Classification (NCBI taxonomy): domain Eukaryota; kingdom Metazoa; phylum Chordata; class Mammalia; order Artiodactyla; family Suidae; genus Sus; species Sus scrofa. Next base: position 11,612,918 of record NC_139401.1, read on the forward strand.
GTTACAAAGCGAGGAAAAAATGATATAAAAGAGACACTTGTGTGGCAAAATGGGAAGTGGCCCTTTAGAAACTACATACAATTTATGCCACAGTTTCTCAGCCGTGGCACTAGTGCCACGTGGGGCTGGATGGCTGTTTGTGGTGAGGGGCCGTCCTGTGCATGGTGGGCTATTTAGCAGCATCTCTGGCCTCAATTTAATAGATGCCAGAGCACCCACCCATTCTCTGGTATGACAACCAATAATGCCTCTGGACATTACCAAATATCCCGCAGGGACAAAATCACTCTGGTTAAGAACCACTGGTTTATGCATAACTCTACCTAGAGAACAGCTATGGGCTCAAACCATGTGAAACCCAAACTATAAAACATTCACATTTTCCCACTTGTCACAATGCTCAGTTTGTACCCAACCTCAGTTTCTGCTATAAACAGAACAATCTAAAAATGTTTCTCAATTGCTGAGGCTTTATATATTACATTGAATTGTGTGCACAGCAACAATTTCTTTCAATTTATTAAGAATTGTGAGTCTGCCTATACGTATCTTTTTGCCAAATGCCTAATTGCAGGTAGGGGAATATTCCTTGAGTAAACAGACTTCTATTTCTTTCTTTTTTAATTTAAAAAATTTTTTGTCTTTTGTCTTTTTAGGGCTGCACCCGTGGCACATGGAGGTTCCCAGGCTAGGGGTCTAACCAGAACTACAGCTGCCGGCCTACACCACTGCTCACAACAACGACGGATCCTTAACCCACTGAGTGAGGCCAGGGATCGAACCTGCAACCAACTCATGGTTCCTAGTCGAATTCGTTTCCGCTGCATCACAACGGGAACTCCTTTCTTCCTTTCCTTTCCTTTCCTTTCCTTTCTTTCTTTCTTTCTTTTTTTTCGGCCACACCCATAGCATATGAAGTTCCTGAGCCAGAGACTGAACCTGTGCCACAGCAGCGGCAATGCCAGATCCTTAACCCACTGTGCCACAGGAGAACTTGGAGCCTTCTATTTCTTTATTGGAAATGTTTTTTTCTCTTTTAGGTGTGGGGCGCCAGAGTGAGTCAAGGTGAACATTTTTTTTTGATGTTTTTTATTTTTGCCATCATAGTTAGTTTACAGTGTTCTGTCAATTTCTACTATACAGCATAGTGACCCAGTCACACATATATATATTCTTTTTCTCACATGACCCTCCATCATGTTCCATCACACGTGACTAGATACAGTTCCCTGTGCTCTACAGCAGGATCTCATTGCTGATCCACTCCAAATGCAATAGTTTGCATCTACTAACCCCAAACTCCCAGTCCATCGCACTCCCTCCCCCTCCACCTTGGCAACCACAAGTCTGTTCTCCAAATCCATGGTTTTCTTTTCTGTAGAAAGGTCCATTTATGCCATATATTCGATTCCGGATATAAGTGATATATGGTAGCTGTCTTTCTCTTTCTGACTCAAGTCACTCAGTATGAGAGTCTTGAGTAGGGTGAAGAGTTTTATGAATATGGATTGTGAATGGAGTGTCTTCAGCATTCAGGGAAGACACAGAGGCCATCATTTCTTCCACTTTTTTTTTTTTTTAAAGAAAACCAAACACAGCAGATGCAGAGACTTACTGGCCAGCCCTCCATTGGCCACAACAAGGATTCAGGAGGAAATTGGAGGAAGATAATTTTGTCAGCAACTGGAACTGTTCAGCAAGGGAATGGACGGCTTCACAAAAAAGCATCGTTTGTTGTGGCTTCTATCTTGGCTGCTCTTGGGCTTGCCCTCTGCTTCACTCTGGGGGAAGCCACGTCGGGAGAAACTCTTTGCAAAGGGCCATGTACCGAGGAACTGGAGTCTCCAGCCAGCAGCCATGTCGGGAGCTGGACACTGATCCTCCAGCCCAGTCAAGCCTTCAGATGCCTGCAGCCCAGGCTCAGCTTAACAGCAACCTCATGATTCAGAATCCGAACCAGAACCACCAGGCTAAGATAGCCCCAGAAACTGTGTGAGATAAGAAATGTGGTTGTCAAGGCGGAGCAGGGAGGGAGCGAGATGGATGGGAAGTTTGGGGTAGTAGGTGCAAACTATGATACTGAGAATGGATAAGCAAGGAAGTCCCACTGTACAGCACAGGGAACTCTATCCAATCTCCTGGGATAGACGATGATGGGGGACGATCTGAAAAAAGAATGTATTTCTGTACAGCAGAAATTAGCACAACATCATAAGTCAACTATACTTTATCTATATCTATCTATCTATCTATATTATAGGCTGCACCTGCGGCATACGGACGTTCCTGGGCCAGGGATTGAATCTGAGCCGCAGCTGCAACCTATGCCACAGCTGTGGTAACACCGGATCCTTAACCCACTGCGTTGGACCAGAGATCAAATTGTACCACTGCAGAGACTACACCGGATCTTTACCTGCTGTGCCACAGTGGGAACTCCAACTATATATTTTTTTTTCTTAAAAAAAGGAGTGTTTTGTTATTTTTTTAAAGAAAAGAAAAAAAAAAGATGCTCAGCTAAGCGCATGTGGTATCCTGGATGGGATCCTGGAACAGATAAAGGATATGAGTGGGGAAACTGGTAAAATATGAACAAAGCCTGACGTCTGGTTGACACTAATGCACCAATGTTGGTTTCTTAGGAGTGTTAAGTGTACCAAGGTTACAAAAGATGTTATCATTAGGGGAAACTGGGTGAGGGGCAGCAGAGAACTCTGTATTATCTTTATAACTTTTCTGTAAATCTAAAATTATTCCAAAATGAAAATCTTATTTTTTTTTACAGAGGTTCTTTTTAAAATTTTTTCCCATGGATATATTTTTATTTACTAAAATTTCCTTTTTATTTCCCCAATACATTATTTCTTTTTTCTACCCAGGCACCGGATGTATTCAAGTAAAGGCTGAAGACTCATTTGTCAAGCATGTGAGAAAGTGGAGGCTGAACTTTCTGGCAAGAAGGTGACTCACAAGCCAGATTTTCTGACCTGGTTGAAGCTATTGAAATAATCTTCCTGTTCTCATCTCCCTGACCTGAAAGAAAACACGTGTCTAGGCCAATAGAAAGCATCCATTATATCTGCCATTCTGTATAGCATGTTTTCTGGAAAGGGAGTGGACAGTTGAGAAGCTTGACTGGATTTGTTTTCATGGCTCTGGTGATGTTTTCATATGTGGCTGATTAGATTATCTTAGGATACCGCCTATGTCTTAGGTTCTCTAAATCCCTTTTCTGCTTAAGTTATCCAGACTTGGTACTTGTCATTTGTCTCTGAGAACACTGATGAGTACAGACATTTATTTATTTTTCATGTTCCCATGGCTATTCTGATAAATCAAAATATAGCTTTGAAATTACATCTATGAAAGTACATTAGGTGAGGTTTTTTTTGTTGTTGTTGTCTTTTTAGGGCTGCACCCACAGCATATGGAGGTTCCCAGGCTAGGGGTTGAATCAGAGCTATAGCCGCTGGCCTACGCCACAGCCACAGCAACACCAGATCCGAGCCGCGTCTGAGACCTACACCACAGCTCAGGGCAATGCTGGATCCTTAGCCCACTGAGCGGGGCCAGGGATTGAACCTGCGGTCCTCATGGATGCTAGTCAGATTCGTTTCCAATGAGCCATGATGGGAACTCCTCATTAGGTGAGTTATATAATCTCTGGATGTTTTATTAAGGGTTTATTAAAATTATATTTAATCCTTTACTAAAACTAAAATTCATCCTTTAGTCCCATCTATATGCCCTTTTGATGGCTTTCAAGACACAGAGCTCCCAAAAATAAGGCAAGAAAAAGACTAAACCAGATATTTTATTTCTAGTTTGGAGCAGATTTATCAATGAAGTAATAATATTATTAATGGCCCCTGGCGCTGGAGGGCCATTCATGGACCCATACTCTATTTCCTGTGTTTTCTAATAACTAATATCATCAATGCAAGTTAATGTAGCCAAATAAATCACTATTGGAAAAGAGATAGGGATTGATGAGATCTGGGCAACCAAACCCCCGGTCAAGATCATACCTCAGGAGGGAGTTCCCTGGTGGCCCAGTGGGTTAAGGACCTAGCATTTTCATTTCTGTGGCTCACGGTCACTGCTGTGGGGTGAGTTCAATCTCTGACCCGGGAACTTACACATGCCATGGGTGCGGCCAAAAAAAAAAAAGTTCATATCCCAGGAGAAGTCGGGCTGGACACTGGAGTCAGTTACTGCCATACCCATGCTCAGTGGAATGAATTCAAAATTGCCCCTGCTACTCTGAGTTGCCTGCTCCATATTCAAGGTGCATCCTCAAAGACAGAAGGGAGAACAGCCCTGACGGGAAGGAGTAGTAGTTACCAGGAAAGTGGCCACCTCTGTTTCCTGGCAGGAAATGTGGAAACAATCCCCACACATGGGAACCAAAGAGACCAGTGCAATACTCTATCCTAAGAGCTGAACTGGGATTAACCTCAGAGATTTAGGACAGGAGCCAAGGCAGGTTTCTCTCCGTTAATAACAAGTAATCTCTGTTAAGGGGTGTTTGCCAATGAACATGATGAATTCCTTGTTTGGGGCATATTATTTGTAACTATAATAGTTATGCATTTAAAGGCATCCTCCCCCTAGAAAGCAGCTTCATCATCCCCATACGTGGATCCATCCACTGCCTCCCCTCTGCCTCCATCCACCATTGACAAAGGACGTGTTGTAGGTGAGGCTGAGCTAGGTGTTATGAACGCAGAGGAATACGCACTATCTCTGCTTTGGAGAAACTCAGAGTTGAGCGCCAAAAATCGAAACATGGAAACCTCATTATAGCAAAATGAAGCAGTGCTTCAGGGGAGAGGGCTACTAGGCGGGAGATCAAAAGCAGGAAGGTGGTTGTCCTCAGCTCTGCGTGGATAGGCTCACGTTCAAGTTCAGTCCTAAAGGATGACGTTACCCTTCTCAGGGGCCTTTGAATTTGGGTGGGGGGTTCTCTTAATAAATCACATGGCACTGCTTAGTCTAGGAAATCCTTTCTTATCCTAAGCCTCTTAATGTTTTATTCCTAGTAATCCAAACGTTTATCAAGCAAGCATTCTACTGGTGAAAAAAAGATGAGAAAGTCACACATTCAGGGGTGGGTGGATAGCTTCTTTAGTGGGAACTAGGGCTCAAGAGAGTGACAAATAAGAATTCCGGAAGAAAACAATCCACCCGGGAAAAGTGGAAAACCCTGCATTCAAGCCCAAACTGGTTCGATCATTCAGTCAACATTGACTCTCACTATAGATGTAGATATTCATGTAATTTTCAAGAAATCTTGCATGCTATAGACTGTTGGTTATTGAATCAAATCTAAGGTCAAAGTTTCCATTTACGTATCCCTTCATCCTTAGCCATTCTTCCATTACCCTTGATTGAAGGAGAAAGCAGGTAGAAACAGGATGATTGAGTCCTTTTTGGTTTAAATCCCAATGAATTAAACACTGTTTCTTCATCCTGCTAGCACCTTGTGGATTAGAGTTTTCAAAATCTGTTTCCCAAGTTTCTATGTTTCTTGGGGAAGGAAATATTTATGGTATTCCTAAGCAATGCAGATGCCTCTCTTTAAAGCCCAGGCTCCCCAAAGTACTTGAGAAATGCACTAATCCCCACAGTTTACACGTTGAAGTGGTGGTGAAAGTATCAAGGCTGTGGTCAGAAAATAAGAACATTCTGTGAGTCTCTCACGGTTGTAAAGCGAGTCGGCTCTTGGAGGTCACCATGCTTCTAGCTCAATTAAACACGAAGAAACCTTTTCCATTTTGTACACTTTATTTGGCTAGGTAATTAGTTCTGAAATTTTTCTCAAAAGGGAAAAAGAAGGCCTTGTAGACTCTGGACCCACAGAGCAAGTGTTTTTCTATTACACAAAAATCATTGAGAGATCTGATTTGTGGAGCATGGCTTGTTATTCTACCAAAATGTGAGGTAGGGAAGCTGTCTGCATGGCTTGGATGCCATGGGTTTAAGAGCTCAGCTATGGTTTCTCCTTAACCAGGCGTTCTTCGTAATCACTGCTTACTGTAATAACGGGTGGCGAACAAATTATGCCCTAGAAGGATCTTTTCCTTGCTGTCATTTTTTCCACTTTCAAGTGCTAGGAGCTAAAAAAAAAAAAAAAAAAGGCTACAAGCTTGTGTTCCAAAGGAGCAGCCCTGCTGTTACCTTTTCCTAAACTAGGAGCTAGCTTGTCCTTCCAGGCTCTTGAATTTGCATCTCTTATTGCACATTCCTTAAGGTGAAAACTGTATTTTTAACTTCGTCTATGTAGCTATTATATTTGCAGAGACGGAAGTTTCCAAATATCAGAGCAAGAAAAATGACCCTTGGCGAATCATTTCCTTAAGCTATATTTGTTTCCTGGAGCGTGAAGAAAAGAAAGCAGGTAGGAGGACAAAAAGACAGAAGGCCCTCATCCCAAGATCCCAAGAAATACCCTGGATTGTTAATTCAAGGAAATGAAACTCATTACTCGTTTCAAAGCCAAAGCTTGCAGTTCAAGTTGAGAAGGTCAAGTCAGACAAAGGTGTCTAAACATGGTGTGATTTCTGACCTGTGCAAGGGGCTAATGCCACCGACCTTCTTTGGACAGACATTGTTTTGCAATGAACAAGTAAGAAGGAATCAAATTGTCTTTAAGTCATAGACTTTAAAGCCTTGGAAACTCCTCCAAATTTTTGCCATGAAAAACAGCAGCTCTCACACATTCTGTAAGTTGGACGGATGCAATTAGATGAAAACTATTAGGCTCCTCGTCCTTTCCTTTCTCATTCTTGTTTATTTTTTGGTTTTGGGCCATGCCCAGGGCATGTGAAAGGTCCCAGGCTGGGGATCAAACCCATGCTATAGCAGCAACCTGAGCTGCTGCAATGACAACACCAGAGACTTAACCAGCTGTGCCACAAGGGAACTCTCATTCTTTTCCTTCTTCTTCTTCCCTGAGCCATTTGAAACAATTTTTTATGATAGAGAAATACCATATAAATAAATGGGCTATTACTGAATTTTAATCCTTTCCATTCAATTCCTTAAATATTTCCTGAGCAGCAAAAGCAAAGCACTCTGTTAGACACTAGTGCAAATCAATGGAGTTTGGGTTTAGGAGACACAAACTATTGCATTTAGAATGGATAAGCAATAAGGTCCTGCTGTAGAACACAGGGAACTGTATCCAGTCACTTGTGATGGAAAATGTTACGAAAAAAGAATGTATATGTGTGTGTGTGTGTGTGTGTGTGTGTGTGTGTGTGTGTGTATAATTGGGTCACTTTGCTGTACAGCAGAAATTGACAGAACACACTAATAAAAACATTTTTTAAATGCAAGAATAGTTTCCTCCCGATTGCGTGTTTGCAGTGGAAGAAGATGACATTGCTATAATGTACACCAATAGTTTCTAATCTAAATTCATCTTTCTCCTACTATACCCTCCATCCAATTTTTTCTTTCCCTATTTTGTTAGGTGCTCACCCTCCCTGGGGTCATGTACCCTGGGAAGAGTCCTCACTCCGGGCGCAGGAAAGGAATCTTGCCAGTATTGATTTCGGCCCTGGCAGATGGTGTAATTCTAGGGCTTAAAGAAAGGAGGGACGCATGCTAGGAGGCAGCAGTGACAATCCTTCTCTGTTATTAACAAGATACTTGCTGAAGAGTCACTGCTCTTCTCTGCCTCTTTATGCTGCCACAGAAGCAGTGATGTCGGTGGCTGCTGCAGCCATTTTGTGACAATGAGGGCAGTCAGCCAAAGAACAAAGTGCCTCATGATTATGGCAGAGAAGAAGGATGGAAGTGCACTGAATTAATGAGTCCTGGAACCAGCCTATCTGTGGGCCTCTCGGTAAGAAATACAATCAATTTCTTTGTTATGTAAGTCACTTTTGGTTTGGTTTCCATCATTGGCAGCTAAAGCATCTTAGTGGTGGATAATCCAGAACTGTTTGTCTACCTACATTTGCACCAGCCTTGTCATGCAATGCTAGGTAGCCTGAAGAAAACCATCCTTAGAAGATTTGCATTTGTGTGCTTTGGGTGGCGTCTAAGATATAAGCAAGAAGGGTAAAAGGAAGATCAGATTACAAAGAGCTATACATTTGTAAACAAGTAAAGTCCTTAAAAATAAAGATAGCTAAATTCTCAGTTATCAAACCAGATAGTAATAATAAAGCCAGTAATCCACCCATACTGGAGACTGACTTATTATTAAAATCACCCAGCTGGTGCATAAGTTACATTTCTATAACTTGCGTGAGGACATCAATCATTAAAGCAACTCACTGCAATATTGACATTTCTTTCTTGTTTAGTGCCACCAAGGCAATTTATTACTCACTTTGAAAAAAATCTGATCACAGATAATACAAACACTAAAATATCTGAGAGTTATGAAGGTCAATTATTAAGAAATGAAACTAAGATACTGAAGAAATTGAAATGAATAGGATGGTATACTTGATCAACTGCATGGATAATAACTATAAATTACTATATTAAATTAATCTTAATCTCTTAAATCAGAGGTCAGCAAGCTTTTTTCTGTAAAGTTCCAGATAGCAAAGAGTTTTGGCATTGGGGGCCATATGGTCTCTGTTAAAACTACTCCATCCTGCTGTTGTAGCACTAAAGCAGACTTCAACAATACAAAGACAAATGAGTATGACTGTGTTTTAATAAAACTTTATTTACAAAAACAGGCAATGCGCTGGATTTGGCCTTCCGGCTATAGTTCGCCCTTTCCTACTTTAAGTGAGGACTCCTCCCCCCCCCCAATAAACTATTTTTCCAGAGCTTTCCACCCATAAAAATTTTATAAACACACACTAATTAACTTTTTAAGTAATCTTGAGGGCTCAATTTAAAATTATCTAGAAAGCTTGATTGTTTAAAAAAACTTGGTATTTAATTTCAATTAATATACATTTGCCTTTGTTTTGCCCATGGGGAAACAAAGGAAGAAGCAAGAATGGAAGCTCTTATTCATATTTCAAGGATGGGACATTCTTTATAACCATCAAGTTTACCTCTGGGCCATGCTCCCAACAGAGAGAATAGTGTAGTCTTGAAATCTTTGAAAGGTGCCAGAATATTTCAGAAACAACAGTGACAAAAGTTTTGTTCAAGATGCCAAAAACTTGTGCAACAATAGCTGCCACTCCAACAAAGAAATAGAAATATATGTAAATGTGACCAGGAGGGACAAGACCTCAGATAGAAAACTATATCGTCTTAGAACCATAAGGAAGCCATTCTTGAATATGAAGGCACGGAACACATGGCTTAAATAAACATATACTATTGCACTGGCTTGCCTGCTTGGCACCAGAAAAGACTCACACAGCAGTATACTTTCGAACTTGACATGGCAAAAGTCCTGGGGTACAGAGCAGAGAATCCAAGAAGAAAACTTCAAAAGAACTTGCAGGGAGACCTCTCTGTCATTTCTGGGTTTTCCTGGAATAGGGAGATGAGGCAGCATCTATCTGTAAAGGTCACCAAAGGTCACCTGGATAGGATGAGATCCGCTGCTCCATGTTTGAATACAATGATGTATCTGTGCTTTCCCTGTCTGCTAAGAGCTCCTTGCAGGTGTGGAGGACTTTGGACAGGACAGCCTAACTTCCATCAGAGGTTTCTGCCTCTTTAGAACCTAAAGCTCCGCATAGTTACCTCCCCTAGGCCAAATGCCCAGTTTGGGATTAAGAGAGAGAGGGCAGGGAAGCAGCGTGGTAAGTCTCTGGGTGGCACTCCACTGTAGGGCTTTAGATAAATGGCTTTGATAGTGACACCAGTAGGCAACAGGGACTTCGGGAATTTTTTTTCCCAACAAAGGAGTAGATTCTGTGGCTGAAGATCACTCTGATGTTTTTAGGTATAGTGGGCAGAACAGAGGCGAAACCTTGAATTGAAGAAAGCAGATGGTGGGGGGCAATCTATGGCTATAATGAAATGGAGACTAATGATGGCGTGACCTAGGGTTGAGGGCAGATACAAGACAAAGTGATGCGGCAATGATGATGATGATGATGGTGGTGGTGATGGGTAACTTTTACTGAGAATATAAAATGTCAGGAGATGGTTGACGCTCATCATGGCTATTACTCTTTTTACACATCATACCAACCCAATGAGATCATCAGTCAACGTTGGAAACTGGGCATGTGGTGAAGCAGTAGGGAAGCATTGGTGTTTCAAAATCATTACTGAGGAAACTGGGGAAAAGAAGAGATTGATGGTCTTTAGAGAGACAGGGAAGAGTGAAGGAAGGAGCTTGATTCCTGATAGGTTCCCAGGAGGATGGTGATAGAGCCTCCCCACCCCCGCCCCTGCCCCCAGTGTGGCCGTTGAAGATCTGCTGCCAACACGGGTACACGAGATTGACATCCTCTCCTGGAATGTGGATGCTCAAGCTGGGCAGCAAGAAACAATGGCCTGCAGAAAACAACGACCTGCATAGATTAACCACCTGCAAAGATTAACTGCCCTCTGTCATGGGACTCGCCCCCTGACTTTCCCCTCCTCCTTTTCCACTGTTCCGGCCACAGATCTTTTATAAGCCTAGAATCTTCTCACAGTCAGTGCTGGCGCCATCTTGAGCTCCGTCCATCCGGTTTGGATGTCTTAATAAATCTCTCTTGGTTTTCCAACTTGGCCTTACACGTTCCGTTCCTCCCTAAGCAAACCTAACAATTCCAAAGGTGAATAAGCAGGTATGCGTACCTGCATTCACTCGTGTCTCAAAGATTTTGCGGAGGGTCCGTGGAGTGCGGGGCAGTGGACTCGGTGTTCCAGATTCAAAGACAAATAAGAAATAGCCATGAATATCACCATCCTCTGGGGAGCCGAGACCAGCTCAGCAGGATGGGGCTGAAGAACGGGTGCTGTGGAACTTAAGGAGAAAAGTTAACATAAAACAAGACACAGAGACAGTAAAGGTGGGAACCGGGAGCACTCAGGGTCTCAGGGACCAAGAGCCCTGCCTCAAGGAACCACACCGCTTTGACTGTGCTCTTTAGATGAGATCAAGTGAGGAGGGGCCATGGGTGGAGGATATAGGGTTTGTCTCCTATTTTATAAGTTCTTTTACTGTTTTAAAAGCCACGTAGCTGGTAAAAGGTTCAGCTTTTACTCTGATCTTTAGGCACAAACTAGCTTATGCCTTTAGGTCTTTGTTCTTAAGCTGAAATCCTTTATGCCTTTAGGTCTTTGTTCTTAAGCATTCACCAGCACGTGACTGTTTTTCAAGCAGGAAGATGGGACAAAGTAAAGAAGGACAAGATGGAGTTTTCAGCAAAGAGGCTCAGAAAATATTGTAGAAACATGTCTGGCGACACTGGGGAGACCACAGAAATGGTGCCCGTGGACACCGTGGTCTAACACTCTTCTTTGATCACCCCGTTTGGTGATATTTGCTTCCGATGCCTATTTCTACTGACACTGGAGTTTGTGGATTTTACCCCCGCTTTCAACGTCATTTTCACTTACACAAAAAGCTTTGATAAACAGTTCTAGCACTTCGCCTCTTTACCCGAACAATGCCAGCAGGGATAAAATAGACATTGGACAGTGACAGTTTCTGTTGAGCATTGTCACAAAAACACCCAAGCTCGATTGCCTTGCCCACCAGGTGGCCCTTACTTGTTAAATCCACAGTTAATTCACAAACCAAAGATAGCTGCAGTGTGAGCCAACCAAGAATATCGTTTTCTTGATTCCATTGAGCTGTTTACTTGGGTTTTCCATTGCCTAAGGGACAATGGTAAAGGACCGCTTTATAAGGAAGCCATGTAATTGAGCAATTGTGAGGCAGCAGGGTACTTTTTTGTTAGACTATTGTTCGCATTTTCTTAAACCATCAGCTAGTCCTCATTCCATGATTCTGTTTCAAAATACATAAAGCCTTTCTCAATTGTGATATCAGAAATTGAGTGAAGAAATCAAAAGAGCACTAAAGAAAACTCGAATGTGCATTTCTCTCTTGTTTAACCATTCGGCTTTAAATACTTAATTTCCATTAGAGTGATGTAAAGCCTACACTAACCTGCTTTACAGATTGGGCATAAATCAGTCATTTTCTTTCATTTTGCCTTAGACCAGAGGTCAGCAATTTTTTTTTTTTTTTTGTATTTTCTAGGGCCACACCCACGGCATGTGGAGGTTCCCAGGTTAGGGGTCTAATCGGAGCTGTAGCTGCCAGTCTACGCCAGAGCCACAGCAACACGGGATCTGAGCCTTGTCTGCGACCTACACCACAGCTCACAGCAACGCCAGATCCTTAACCCACTGAGCAAGGCCAGGGATTGAACCCGCAACCTCATGTTTCCTGGTCGGATTCGTTAACCAATGAGCCACAATGGGAACTCCAGCAATTTTTTTTTTTTTCTTATAAAGGGCCAGAGACTCTGTGGGGCATACAGACGGTCACAACTATTCAACTCTGCCACCGTTGCTCAAAAGCAGCCATAGACAACACGTAAATGAATAAGCATGGCTGTGTGCCAATAAGGCTTTATTTATGAACATAAGTGGTGAGCTGGGTTTGGCCAGTGGGCCTTTTCACGAACCCCTGCCTTAGACCATTTGTATTAAAACACTATCAAAATAATATTAATTAAACCTGATACACAAACAGTACTCAGTTGATGTGTCTGAATAAATGACAAGTTCACGAAGGCCATTAGGTGTTGCGTCACTTCTCAGCCATGAGCTCTGCCTTTGCTTCCCCGGTCTGCTATTAAGGACTGAGCCCTTTACAGACTAGAATGTCTGTCCAAGAGCCTATGCCAAGAACAGTCTTTGGTCAGGTAGAAAGATTCCATGGTTGCCTCCATGGAGCAATCTCAAGCTCACAGAGGAAACCCCATTGACAGACATGGTCCCTCCCACTTAAAGGCCTCCTGACCACTACTGCTATATCTCTATAGCATCTTTAAAATTCCCTTTTTGAAATAGCTTAAGTTTAGAAGGGGTAACAAATCACGTTCATCGGTCATCTTATAAGGTTCGTGGAAATCTTACTATTTTTATTTTATGTCTCCTGGCTGAAGAGGGCGGAGCCACAAGATTGGAGAAAGCCTAGGTTCCTGAGTAACTGTGTGGAGCAGAGTCCTTTCTCCTGATCCCTATGCCCCTCCCCCGCCCCGTATTAGATGGTGTCGGAAAAAGAAAGAAGCTTTTATGGTATGAAGGCATGAAGTGGTTAACCTACCGCAACTAATACAAGTACATATCTGGGAGGTACATTCTTACAAGTAGCATTTGGGGGCCATTTAAAAGTTAGATGTTGCCAAAATGCCTTGTAAGTTGCTGCCACAATTAGTTTCTTACCAACAGGATACGAGTGTCTGTTCTCTCATGAATTATACTGTCCCACTTGTGGAGCCATTCCAGTCTAAGAGAAAAAAATCCCTTTGTTGCTTAGCTCGCTTATCTTGGGTGACTATGAGGGTGAGCATTTTGACAAATATTTATAAATCACCTAAATTTCTCTTTCTGTGAGCTGCCTATAATTTGTCCACATTTGAATTGTTTCCTTTCTCATATTAATTTGTAATAAAGCTTTATATAGTAGAGAAGTTAGCCTCTAGTTTGTCGAATGTGTTGTAAATTTCCATTTATTTATATGTTTGTTTGCCACAGAGATGGGTTTTTTTTAAGGTAGTGAAATGTGTCACTCTTTATGTTTTCTGGGTAGTACCTTCCTCAATGTAAAAATATATTAATACCTAGCTTTGTTTTGTTTTGGTGCATGTAGGGTTTCATTTTTAAAAATCTTCAAATCTTTCTTCCATATCAATTTATGTCGATGTAAGGAGTAAGGTCAGAATCCTAATTTTCTCCTTAATGGCTGTCTCATTGTCACAAATACAACAATAATATATCATTTCCCTCTGAGAAGAAATGCAATGTGTATCATGTCATAACTTCTCGTATTTATTTTATCTCAATTTTGAACTCTCCTGTCTCTCATTGATCTGCCTGCTGTGAAGCAGCACAATATTCTTTTAATTGCTTTTGTTTTGTGACATTTTAATAAATGGATAAGAATAACTTCTGTTTGGCCTCTTTTTTCAGTTTTCCCCTGCCTACCTATTCTCACATAATTATTTGCCCAGATGATGTTTAAATCAATTTAGTGATATTACAAAAACAAATTCTGTCAGTATGCTTTTTGGAATCACATTCGGTTGATAGACGATTTATGACAAAATTGACATCTTCGTATTGCTGAGTCTTCTTATTCAAGAAAATAGAGGTCTTTTACATTTATTTCTAAGCATTCTTCTTCAGCTTAGATTCCATGGTCGGAGATTATATTCATTCCTTCGGATACTGTACTAGTTTCTTCTAGCTTCTGTATCAAACGACCACAAACTTAGTGACCTAAACAACTCAAATTTATTACCTGACATTTCTGGAGGCCAGAGGTCTGAAACGGGTCTCACTGGGCTAGAGTCAAGGTGTCAGCAGGGTTGCATTCTTCCTTGAGGCTCTAGGGAGAATCTGTTTCCTTACCTTTTATTGCTTCTAGAGTCTGCCTGCATTCCTTGGCTCATGGATCCTTCCTCCATCCTCAAAGCCAGCAGCAATGCATCTCTCTGACCATTCCTCCAAAGTCATACCTCTCTCTGACTACAGCTGGGAAAGTTTCTCTGCTTTTAAGTGTGATTAGCTTGGAACCTCCCAGATCATCCAGGTTATTTCAAAGACCTTGGTTGATCACATCTGCAAAGTTCCTTTTGGCATGTGAGGTCAGTACTCATAGATTCCAGGGACTAGGACACGTCTGTCTTTGGGGGGTTCAATATTTTGCTTACCACAGAAGTATTCTTAGCTGATATGTCCCCCTCTGTCATTACTGAACTCACCTTAAAAATCCTAACTCAGTGAAAGGAGATTTAGATTAATCACTACTGGGGAATTCAAAGTGCAAAATGGAGTGTTAGCTTTAGGAGTGTTCAGCTGCCCAGAGGTTTATTTGGCACTTTAAATTCCCAGCTACTAATCTCGAACAGGCCTTTTAGGCTGCCCTACCATCTTGTGACACTGCTGGTCCACCAGCTTTCCTAGTTTCCATCCCTTTCCTCTTTCCTCAAACCTCTAGAACCTCCTTCCTATCCTCACTCTGAGCAGATGAAAACGCTTCCCATTTTTCTGAGGGAGGAGAGGCAATCTGGAGTGAAATTCCACCTACTCTCCCATCATCTTCTAATCTACATGCCTCTGTATCCATATAACCAATGTCCACCTATTTCTAAAGCTCAAGAGGAGGTTAAATCCTCTATCTGTGCTTTGGATCTCATCCCTGCAGTCAGCTCTAGGAAACAACCCCAATAATTTCCCAACCCCCCAATCCTCAATTTTTTCCATCTCTGCGATGAAGCCCAGCAGCTGACAAATTATTATATTGTCATTCATCTGAGCCCTAGAAGCACCAGTTGCATAGAAAAAGAGGGTCTTTCAAACAGAGACTCATAAATAAATTCCTACAGTCATCCTAAAGTGACAAAGAGCAAAAATGTGAACTTGAGCACGTGTGCACTTTCATTATACCTACTGTCGCATTAGGCCTGCTATCATTTCTTGAGGTTCTAGGCCCTGGTGATTAGATTTATTTTTCTGACTAAATTATTCAGACAGTTACTCTGACCCTGTTTAGAACTTCCACTTGGAGGTTTGCAGGGAACCAAGGGTCTACCCTCAGCCTAAAGCTGCCATCATAGCACTCAGCAATGGCCAAACTTTTGAATAATCTCAGTAAATAGTTAATGTCTATGATGATCTGCCAAAACAATAGCATCAGAACTCTTGGGTGATGTCTGTTTTGGTTTTTTTTTCCATCCAGCGACACAATTTCTTCTCTCCTCCATAAGTAAGGAATTTAAAAAAAATCATTATCTCTCATTTTTATAGGAAATATAAACATCTTTGAACATCTTGAGAGAACAAATCTTTCCTTGAATGTGCTAGGACCCACACAGTCTCAGAAATAAGCAATGAAGACAGAGCTTCTAGCAGATAAGCTTTATAAAACTGTCTGGTAAAGGTTATTTATTTAGCGGACTCTAAAAAGCAGGAACAAAGAGAAACATCAAATTAGCGGCATTTGAAAACAAATCTACAAAGAAAATTTGTTCCTTGATATCTCATCTGATGTGCATCCAATCTGGGTTTCACATGACTTTTTAGAGTCATCATTGCATTCACTAGAAATTGGGTTTGCCAACAACATTGCTATTAAATTTTTTTAGGAACTGAAAGAACATCTGTTCTTGCAAAGGGCAGACAGGAGTCTCGGGCCCTACCTGGGCCACCTTGTGAGTCAATGAGGAGGCAAGGAAAGGCCTCATCTCCACCCTAAAACCAAACCAAGGCCAGACAAAGCAGAATGAGATTGTCCTAGAGAGAAACAGCAACATGGCACTCTGGTGATTAGTACTCATTTTTCACCAATTGCCAAAGGGCTTTTCTTCTCACTTGAGCTGAGGGTCTCTGCGTTACATTAGCATGAAAAGAAAAAAACAGGGATAGGTATTTCCTCCTGGGAGGGACTGGCTGTGGTTTTGATGTCAAGTAGAGTGTGATGAGGAAGCCAAAGGAGACAAACATCAGTCAGTGAAATGTGCCTGTCCCTTCCGTCCCCTGACCTAATCTATTTCTCCCTTCTCCTGAACTCTTTCATGACCTCCAAGAGAGCCCCAGATACCAGCTTAAAGATTAAAAGTGTGGGAGGGATCGGGAGCTTGGGCTTATCAGACACAACCTAGAATAGATTTATAAGGAGATCCTGCTGAATAGCATTGAGAACTATGTCTAGATACTCATGTCGCAACAGAAGAAAGGGTGGGGGAAAAAACTGTAACTGCAATGTATACATCTAAGGATGACCTGACCCCCTTGCTGTACAGTGGGAAAATAATAATAATAAAAAAAAAGATTAAAAGTGGCTCCTCTCATCACTTCTGTTTAACCTAGTATTAGAAGTCCTAGTCACAGCAATCAGACAAGAAAAAGAAACAGACATCCCAACTGGAAAGGAAGAATTAAAACTGTCACTATATGCAGATGACATGATACTTCATATAGAAAACCCTTAAGTCAACACCAAAACACTATAAGAATTAATCAATGAACTCAGTAAAGCTGCAGGATACAAGATTAATATGCAGAAATCTGTTATTACTCTATACACTAATAACAAACTACCAGAAAGAGAAAGTTAAAAAAAAATCTTGGAGTTCCTGTTGTGGCTCACTCAGTCAGTGGAAACAAATCCGACTAGGATCCACAAGGACAAAGGTTTGATCCCTGGCCTTGCTCAGTGGGTTAAGGATCCGGCACTGTTGTGAATTGTGGAGTAGGTCACAGATGCGGCTTGGATCTGGCATTGCTGTGGCTGGTGTAGGCCGGCAGCTACAGCTCTGATTGGACCCCTAGCCTGGGAACCTCCATATGCATGGGTGCAGATGCACCAAATAGACCAAAAAAAAAAACCAAAAAACAAAAAAACCCTCCTTTAAAATCACCTAAATAGGATAGGCTATGACGGAAGATAACATAAGAAAAGGCATATAGGGATGGAAATCCTGTGAAATCAGATTGTTATGATCATTATACAACTACAGAGGTGATAAATTCATTTGAGTAATTAAAAAATAAATAAATAAAAATAGATAAAAATAAAAAATAAATAAATAAAAATTAACAAGAGCGTACAGGGAAAAAAATATAAAGAGCTGTAAATTGCAAAAAAAAAAGAAAAGGCATATATACATATACACATATATATGTGTATATATATATAGTCACATAGCAGAAATTGGCACATTGTAAAGCAACTATACTTTAATAAAAAATAAACAAAATCACATCAAAAAGAATAAAATACCTAGGAATAAATTTAAATAAGGAGGTGAAAGACATACTGTGAAAACTATAAAACACTGATCAAGAAAATTAAAGATGATACAAAGAAATGGAGAGATAGCCCATGTTCTTAGATTGAAAGAATTAATATTGTTAAAATGGCCACACTACCCAAAGCAATCTATGGATTTAATGCAATCCCCATCAAAATACCCATGACATTTTTTCACAGAATTATAACAAATAATCCTAAAATGTTTATGGAACTACAAAAGACCTAGAATTTCCAAAGTGATCTTAAGAAAAAAGAACAAAGTTGGAAGTATCACCTTCCCAGTCTTCAGGTTATACTAAAAAGCTACAGTGATCAAAACAGCATGGCAGTGACAGAGAAACAGAAATATAAATCATTGGAACAGAACAGAGAGCCCAGAAATAAACTCATGTACCCCTGGTCAATGAATCTATGACAAAACAGGCAAGCATATACAATGGAGAAAAACAGTCTCTTCAGTAAGTGGTGCTGGGAAAACTGGACAGCTACATGTGAAAGAATGAAATTAAAACATTTTCTCACATCAGATACATACAATCTCAAAAAGGAGTTCCCGTTGTGGCCCAGCGGAAATGAATCCGACTAGGAACCATGAAGTTGCAGGTTTGATCCCGGCATTGCTCAGTGGGTTAAGGATCCCGTGTGCCGTAAGCAGTGGTGTAGGTTTCAGATGTGGCTCAGATCTGGTGTTGCTGTGGCTGTGGCATAGGCTGGTGGCTACAGCTCCCTTTAGACCCCTAGCCTGGGAACTTCCCTATGCTGTGGTATGGCCCTAAAAAGACAAAAAGATAAATAAATAAATAAATAAACAAACAAACTCAAAATAGCTTAAAGATATGAATGTAAGGCCTGAAACCATAAAACTCATGGAAGAGAACAGAGGCAGAACACTCTTTGACATAAATCACAGCAATATTTTCTGCATCTGTCTCCTAAAGCAAAAGAGAAAAGTAAAAATAAACAAATGGGGCCTAACTAAACTTAAAAGCTTTTGCACAGTAAAGGAAACCATTGAAAAAACAAAAGGACAACCTATGGAATGGGAGAAAATATTTGCAAATGATAGACTGAAAGGGGTTACTATCCAAAATATATAAACAGCTCATACGACTCAACACCAAAAATAAATTGAAAAATGGGAAGAAGGCCTGAATAGATATTTTTCCAAAGAAGACATAAAGATGTCTAACAGGCACATAAAAAGTTGTTCAGCATCACTGATTATTAGAGAAATGCAAATTGAAACCACAATGAGATGTCACCTCACACTTGTCAGAATGACCCTTATTAAAAAGTCTACAAATGGCTCTGGCGTAGGCCAGTGGCTACAGCTCCGATTCAACCCCTAGCTTGGGAACCTCCATATGCCGTGGGAGCGGCCCAAAGAAATAGCAAAAAGACAAACAAAACAAAACAAAACAAAACAAACAAAAAAACCCCAAAAGTCTACAAATAACAAATATTGGTGAAGATGTGGAGAAAAGGGAACCCTTGCACGCAATTGGTGGGAATATAAATTGGTGTAGCCAGTATGGAAAATAGTGTAAAGATTATTCCTCAAGAACGTAAAAAGAGAAGTACCATATGATCTAGAAATTCCTCTCCTGGGTATATATCCAGAAAAAAAAAAAAAAACGAAAATGCCCATTTGAAAAGATACATACACCCCTATGTTCATAGCAGCATTATTTACAGTAGCCAAGGTATGGAAGCAATCCAAGTGTCTATCAACAGTGGATAAAGAAGATGTGGTACATATTTACAATGGAACATTACTCAGCCATAAAAAGAATGAAATTCTGCCATCTGTGGCAAGGTGGATGGACTTATTACAGTGAGTGAGATAAGATGGAGAATGACAAATACTGTATGATATCACTTATATGTAGAATCTAAAAAATAAAACAAATGAATACATATAGCAAATCAGAAAGAGTTTCACAAATATAGAAGACAAACTAGTGGTTACCAGTGGGGGGGAGGGTAGGAAGAGGGACAATATAGGGGTATGGGGTTAAGAGATACAGAGTAGCATGTGTAAAATAGATAAGCAATAGGGATATATGGTACAGCTCAGGAATTATACTCATTACCTTGTAATAATAATTTTAATGGAGTATAATCTGTCAAAATACTCAATCACTAGGTTTACCTGACATTACTATAATACCGTAAACCAACTATACTTCAATTAAAAAAAAAGAATAAAAGTGGCCCTAAGAATGAAATGGAAACATCCATTTCATCCAATGAAAACCTCGGTGTGGTCCATGTTTTTGTCCTCCTCTTTCTAGGCAGCAAAACAAAGCCTCCTACTACAGAGATGCATTTCCCAAGTTCACATGTGGAGAGGGGGGTGACCAGACAAATCCTCGTATCCTGATCTTTAGACTCCCAAGCCAGGGTCCCGTCCACGGGCCACAGCCCGCATTGCTGTTGCTAGAATGTGAGCACGTGTTCATGTATATTTCAAGGTTCTTCAACCTCGGCACTTGGGCTCTTGGGGGCTGATGATGCTTGTTGTGGGGGAAGGTCCTTTGTGTTATAGGATTCTGAACAACATCCCTGGCTTCTACCCACTAGATGCCAGCTACCTCCTCCCCTCAAGCTGTGAAAACAGAAAGTGGAGCCAGATGTTGCTATATCGTAGCTGGGGAGGGGGGCAAAACCATCCCGGGTTGAGAATCACCTATGTGTTTGTGTATATATAGGACATGGATTATTTTATAAATAAATATTCATGAAGCATCCCCTCAACCCCCTAATAAAAGAAAACAAAGGAGAAGTTCTGTAGCTACTGAAATCTTCCTAGGCATACTTCTAGCTTTTAGATGCTTGCTATCTATCGCTTCCCTGCTTTCCTTTAAGTTTCAGACACGTCAGCCAAGGTTGCTTTTTACGGCAGGTGTACTCAGTTTGTGTAAGGTCATGTCTTTTCACGCCACTTCAAATTACCTTTCTGCTGCACACTACTACAAAGTGCCTGTATAGAAGACAGTAAACAGATCCAAGGATTTCAGATACTTGCTTCTCATATTTACCAAAATCAAGATCTGTGTTTGCAAAAACATCAGACAACTGAGTCTGCACGGGCTCCAGTGCCCTCATTGTGAACCCCAACAGAGACACGCCTGGTGCAAGACTGGATAAAAATGAGGTAACCTTGGTATAAGCACGGATTCTGGTTTGCATAAGGTCAAATGATAAGTTTAACCATTGCTAAAATATTCCTTTCAACTGGTTATTTTGAAATCATATCGAGAGAGACCTGGTTTTTCTTCTAGCCCTTTAAGCTGACCTTTCTAAAGCGCCTTTTGAATCGGTTGTGCTGAAGCCATGCAGACTGTTGAAATACACATGGCTTTCCCCTTTAGCGCGGCAAAGTGATCTCCGCTTTAAATAAACATATTAACCGACATGTAAATTGCCCCACCACTTGAACACGTGTTTCAAAACGGACATCAGTGCCAGCCAACGGCCCAGAAGCTGTGGCTTCCTTCCTGTGTTAATGTCGGGGTTGGGAGGAGTCTGCAGCTTGCGGCGCCGGCAGAAACGCTGTTTGACTTGCAGCATCCCCCACGGAATGGCAGATGGGGCCTTACCTTTGGGAATGGTGATCTGACAGCTCAGGTCACAGTCCTGCTGCAGCTGATAAAAAGCCACTTCCTGTAGTCGGGCTCGCTCCAGCTCTGAGAGGCTCTGGATGGGGACTGACCTCAGCCGCACGCTGCGGCCGGACATACTGTTCCAGGTGAAATCACCCTGCAGACCAAAGGGAAAAACATCCAGGGTCATACGGTTGATCTATGACTTACCAAGCTCAGCCCCTCTCTGGATCGATAATAAAGGCAAAGGAACTTCATTTTTGGGTTCAAAAATTGGCTCACAGTCCCTGAAATCAAATCCTCTCTTTGTTAGCTGCGGATTTTTTTCCATCAGTTGCAAATATCAAACACTTGAGTATCTGCTAGGTCACCTGATCCCATGCAGTGAGGCATACAGAGGCCAAAGAAAACTGTGGAAAGATGTTTCAAGGGTCCTGCTTCCTCTCTTTTATGGAGGCACATGGGAACTTTTCAGTTGTTTCTCAGTAACAGGAAAAACTACAGCTAACTGCCATTGTGCATACTAGACATAGGAGGATAAATGTATATTGACAGCCTATAAAGTACCAGCAACTGTGCCAAGGGCTTTTTAGTTACTTCCTCCAACAGCTTTATGAGTTAGTTACCGTTTTTACCTATCTTATAAAATAATATCTAATAATAAAAACATTACATAATAATACATCTAGTATATTTATGTGACATATTATTTTAACATATACTATACACTTATGATACATCCTTACAATATAGACTTATGATATATTGATATTATAGTAATATATAGTGCATATCAAAATAATATAGATGAAATTGAGGCTTGGAAGGTTAAGCAATTTTCTCCATATCATAGGGCGCTCCCGTCGTGGCACAGCGGAAATGAATCCGACTAGGAACCATGAGGTTGCAGGTTCAATCCCTGGCCTTGCTCAGTGGGTTAAGGATCTGGCGTTGCTGTGGCTGTGGCTTAGGCCAGTGGCAACAGCTCCATTTAGACCCCTCGCCTGGAAACCTCCATATGCCATGGGTGCGGCCCTAAAAAGACAAAAAAAAATTTTCTCCAAATCATAAAACTTACAAGATTTGACACCAACAAGGACTCAAGCTAAAAACACCAGGCTTTAAAATTCTATGCTATGATTTATGTCAAAGAGCATTCCGCCTATGAGTTCTCTAGGAGTTTTACAGTATCTGGCATATTACATTTAGGTCTTCAATCCATTTTGTGTATGGTGGTAGAGAATGTTCTAATTTCATTCTTTTACACATAACTGTACGAGGTCCTACTGCACAGCACAGGGAACTATATCCAGTCTCCTGGGAGAGACCATGATGGAAGATAATAAGAGAAAAAGAATATATAAATATGTGATATATATGACTGGGTCACCATGCCGTACAGCAGAAATGGACTCAACTCTGTAAATTGACTATACGCTAATCAAAAATTTTAAAAATTCTTTGCTAAATTGTAACCACTGAGTTTCTATTTATAGCACTCCAGCAAGCAATTTTGATCACAAGGAGTACAGAGATGCGATCATTAAAAGCTGTATATATTTACAGAGACATTTGCTGCTACAATATCCCACATCAAAGAATCTAGGCAAAGAGTCCCACAATCCTGAGTCCATCTGTGTGCATGCATACACAGCTCTGATTCCACTGTGAGCGAGTATCGCTACGCTGGAGGCAGACGGTGAGAATGTGATGGCCTAAGAAGCAATACTTGGCAATCTTCTGAAGCCCACTGTCCCCTGACTTAGGAGGAATCCTTATAAATCACAGATAACCACCAGGCACAACAGCTTTGAAGAGGTACCTACAGTTTCCTCAACAGTCAAGAAAAGTTCTGGGGCGATGAAAAGTGCTGGGTCCCATAGACAGTGCCAGGGATTTGTTTGGACGTGGGGAACACCAATCTCATCATTCCCCTTTAAGAAGACAGACAGAGGAGTTTCCGTTGTGGCTCAGTGGTTAACGAATCCCACTAGGAACCATGAGGTTGCGGGTTCGATCCCTGGCCTTGCTCAGTGGGTTAAGGATCCAGTGTTGCCGTGAGCTGTGGTGTATGTAGGTCGCAGATGTGGCTCGGATCCTGCATTGCTGTGGCTCTGGTGTAGGCTCCGATTCGACCCCTAACCTGGGAACCTCCACATGCCACGGGTATGGCCCTAGATAAGGCAAAAAAAAAAAAAAAAAAGAAGAGAGACCAGAAGACGGGTCCCACCGACTATTGAGACACCTTTGGTCCCTATTGGTAGCAAATTCCTGCATAGAATGTTCATTCCCAAGAATGAATGGCACTATGTTGATTCTTGGATATTTTATCCTCTTTATCTGGGATTTCACTGATTTGTGTGTTCATTCATTGAACGCATGGAGATATTTATAGTCTAGTAGGGGTGGAAAATAAACAAGGGTAAATAAAGGAATGCGTCAAATGATGATGATTGCTATGAAGGGAATACAAAAGCAGGGAAGTGACTGCATGGTTCCCATTGCGGCTCAGCGCTAACAAACTCAACTAGTATCCATAAGGACATGGGTTCGATCCCTGGCCTCACTCACCGGGTTAAGGATCTGGCATTGCCATGAGCTTCGGTGTAGGTCACAGACACGACTCAGATTCCGAGCTGCTGTGGCTGTGGCATAGGCTGGTAGGTACAGCTCGATTCGACTCCTACCCTGGGAACTTCCATATGCCGCAGGGTGGAATGGATAAGCGATGAGGTCCTGCTGTATAGCTCTGGGAACTATATCTAGTCACTTAGGATGGAGCAGGATACTGTGTGCAAAAGAATGTATATGTGTGTGTGTGACTGTGTCCCCTTGCTGTACAGGAGAAAATGGACAGACCGCTGTAAATCAGCTATGATGGAAAAAATAAAACTCATTAAAAAAAAAAAAAAAAAGGGCGGGGAAGGGCCTGGCAGTGTGAGCACAGGACAGGGATTTACAGCGGTAGATACAGAGATCGGAAAAGACCTCCCAGGAAAGGCCATGTTTGAACAGGAGCTAAAGAAAGTGAGGAATTTTTGTTTGCTTGTCTTCTCACGTATGAACGTGCATCGCGCAGACAATGATGAAGGCGGCCAGGGGCCCTGGAGGGGCTCAGGAAGCAGGACGTGGGAACAGGTCAGGAATGGGGAGCGAGGAAATAAATCTAGGCAAGGTGGGTAGGCTGTTGGTACCTTCGGTGAACAGAAGAAAATGCTTCGAGGTCCAGTGTATTTTGGATTTTTTCTTTTTTTGGTATCCCTGGACTAGTTACAAGTTTAGATGGGAGTTGGGGACTCAAGCCTTGGGTGGACCCCTCGAGCACACCCTCTAAGCTTAGGGCACCCCAAGGCATATTATCAGTGAATTCATTTCCTCCCACCCCACATGGGAAGTCTTAGAGGAGTTGGTGATTTTTAAATATGAAGTTTAGGTATCTGAGGGAGCCAACTGCTATTTGAAGTGTCAAAATGGAATTACATACCTATTCTTTTTTTTTTTTTTGTCTTTTTGTCTTTTTAGGGCCGAACCTGTGGCATATGGAGGTTCCCAGGCGAGGGGTTGAATCGGAGCTGTTACTGCCAGCCTATAGCACAGCCACAGCAAGGCCAGATCCTTAACCCACTGAGTGAGGCCAGGAATCGAACCCGCAACCTCATGGTTCCTGGTCGGATTCGTTTCCGCTGTGCCACAAGGGGAACTCCTATATCTATTCTTTAAAAGTGTTTAAAAATATGCCCTCCGGGGGGACTCTATTATCTGTAGCAGCTGTTGGCTGTCTTTTTTCTGTAAAAGGCCAGATAGTAAATATTTCAGGCTTTGGGGACCATGTGGTCTCTGTTAAAACTATTCAGACCTGCTTTTGTGGTATGAAAACAACCATGGACAATTCATAAATGAATGGGTGTGGCCATGTGCCAATCAAACGCCATTGACATAAACAGGTGGAAGGCTGGATTTGAACAGTGGGCTGTCGTTTGCCAGTTTCTGAACAACAGCTTACGAATGCAATCAACCCATCCCTAGCAGATACATAATTCATTCCAACAAAATTTCATGAGCACCTATTACATGCTAAGAACAGGACTAGGCTTGGAACGATCAAAATGACCACACAGTCTTTGTCCTTAAGCAGTTAAACTTTGGTAGGAAAAACACTTGGAATCCATAACATACACAAATGATGATCCTAGCAGTAAGTACCAGATGCAATGGGATGCCCAGGAGAAAAGGCTTTGACATTTGTCTGGGGATCAAGGAAGGCTTTAGAGAGAAGGCAGTGTTTCACCGGAGACCAGAAAGCCGAACAAGAGGGTTAAGGCTTTGCTCGGTAGAAATGCAACACTGGAAAAGGCCGTGGGTGTCAAGGCAAATGAAGTTGAGAGAACAGGCTGTCTGGGGGTAAATTACGAGGCTAGAAGGAAGGAAACAGCAGGGGAGAAGCCAAGCAGAAATCAGGGCCAGATCCTGGAGGGGCTTTCTCCGCAGGCATTGCGAAGCAGGTTGGATTCTCCTCTGTAGGTGAGGGTGAGCCATTCAGGAACCTTGAGGAAGAGAGGAAGGGGATTAGATTTGCATATGGGAAAGATGACTGCAAACACATTTCTAAAGGAATTTAGGGGGAGAACAAGTCCAAGATGCCAAGATCGGAGAAGTCACTGGGCTAGGTACGACACTGAGGCAAATCGGAACAGACAGGGAGATGCTAAAAACCTCCCAGATGCTTGCAGACAAGTTGGATGCAGTGGGGATGGAAGGAGTAATCTCGGATGGCTTCAAGGTTTCTGGCTTGAGCAGCTGGGAGGATGGTAGACTCTTGTCACCAGGATGAGCAAGAGCAGAAGGGAATTAGGTTTGGTGGCAGGGAGAAGAAAGATGTTCACAGTTGACAGGTCGAAAGCGCTATTTTATCTCTGAAAAATGAATAAATAACACACCTTCCCAAATCTGGCCAAACAGAATCAGGCCAGTTTGCATCTTTCTCAAGCCTTCGTTTTCTTCTCCCAACTAAACAGTCCCAATGCAATCAAGCAACACATGGTTTTGGAAACCGTTCACAACACAAATGACTACACTTCACATAAGAAGTGAAGAGTGATGCTTTCAAGTTCCCTGAGTCCATTATACATCACAGCCTGTGACTCTTGGCTTTATAGATTTTTTAACTTCTTTGGTAAACTGGGAATTATTAGCCCCAAAAGATAAAAAGCTTGGTTTGTATGTAAAGATTTGAATTGACAGACTCTTCTCTCCTAAGACTTTAGTTCTTAGAGTAGCTTATGGCTCAAGAGAAGGCTACAGCCAAACCCTAGAAATAGTAAAGAGTGTGGCGCTTTCTCAAAAGCAGGGCAGGTGCATTGGTTAGGCCTTGGAAGAGTCATTTCAAAGTAGGTAATACTGTCCCCAGAGCCAACTGGTCATGAAACCCATCCTTAGCACATGTCCAACAAAACTACTTTCTTAGGGGAGAAGGTTATCAAATAATAAATGAAGAGTGACTTCAAAGGTACCTCCAAACCTACCTATTATCAAATGTGTGGCCTTTTAAAAATATCATTTGATTACATTTTTGATTTGGGGTAATATATCAAGTTGTTTCAGAATCCATTTGAAACCACAAACTGGAATAGCTGAAGCCTCAAGACTTCCTACTGACCTGGAAAAGTCTGTATGGGCGACTCCAGTTCGTCACCCTCCATCCTCTCACCCGCTCCACCCTCCACCACCTGGTTGTCTCTGGCTACCTGCCAATCAGCAGTCATGAATTCATCAAATGATCTGCATCTTCCCCTACGCCCCAATTTCCTCATCACTCCCCATCTGTATTTCCACCACTGTGAATTTTAATAATTTTTTTAAATTAAGTACATGCACGTCATGTACTTAATGGCTGCACCAGCATAATATGGAAGTTCCTGGGCCAGGGGTCAGATCAGAGCTGCAGCTGAGGCCTACACCACAGCCACAGCAACATCAGATCCTTAACCTACTGAGTGAGGCCAGGGATCAAACCCGATTCTTCACGGACCCTGTGTTGGGTTCTTAAGCCACTGAGCCACAATGGGAACTCCACCAAACATGTTTTTTTAAACAAACTTTAAAATAGTTTGTTCTAGTTCTGTGAAAAAAATGTCCTTGATAATTTGATAGGGATTGCATTGAATGTGTAGATTGCCTTGGGTAGCATAGTCATTTTGATAATATTGATTAATCTGTTTTTAAAGTTGGAAATATGTGAAGTCCATTATTGGGAAATTATAAAATTAACACAGTTAACTCACAGGCTAAGATGTATTTATTCCTAGTATATTGGGATAAAGTCAGAAGGTATCAGTGACTGCTATAAATGACACAGAGCAGTGTTCTCCATTTTTATTTTTATCTTTAATGCAATACAGACATTTGGAAAATCAAGAGGCCTAGTTTCAGAGCCAAGCACACATAGAGTCAAGGAAATGTCACCACACGATGGCTGGGAAATTCCACAAACATGTGTTAAAGCTATAGCTGTATTGCCTTTAAGGCATGATAATTTAGTGTTGGCTCACATCGAATGCATCCACCTTCCTAATTTCAATCCATGTCATCTTTTAAAATTAATTTGTTTAAAGAGCCCTTTCTTAAAATATTCACCCAAAGTTTATCCAAATTGTCACAAGGTTCGACTCAAGAGAGTTGGCAATGAAGAACCTAGAAGTCTAAAATCTAAAATCAGCCAGTTCCTTTCCTGCCTCCCCACCACTCCATTCTGGGTTTCTATAGCTGAGGATGGAGTCCCCAGATGTGATACCCATGGGAACCACACAGACCAGGGTTGGTGGGTGGCGGGATGCTGGGGTAGGGGGTGGGGAGGTGGTGGGGGGTTGTCACCAAGCAAATCCATGAAGTTTCTACATCTCCTCAGTTGCTTCTTTCTAGAGCTCCCAGGGGTCATAGTATCTACGTGCATAAATACATTTGCCTTTGTATTATGAAAACTGCCAAATAGAGGCTAAGGAAGAGATTAGACTAATGACCTTGCAGAGGTTCTGAGGCAGGCATCTGCTGTGCAGTTGAGCACCACTTTTTTTTTTTTTTTTTTTTTTTTGGCTTCCTGATTGACTGGCCCACGCAGCCAGGATTGACAGCCACTGCACTCAAGGACTGATCAGATTCAGGTTTGAGTTTGCACCCCATCGTTCAGGTTGGTTGCAGTAAGTCTCCCATTCCTTTAAAACTCAAGTTCACCCCCACCAAAGAAAGATGCAAATCCACCACGAGAAATCAGGCTAGTCCTATGATAGTTGTAACAGTGAAGATGCTACTTTTTGAAACAAAATGTGACTTGAAGACACCCAGGAATAAGCATGTCCTGCTTTCCTTTATTGACCAAACCTAGCGATGCCATAATCCCTACTCATTCACTCTGTAACAACCAATGACTTAGACCTGATGCTCAGAGTCTAGAGCCTCTCCTCTCAGCCATGTCAGTATCCCGGCTGGCGGACACAAAGCTTGAGAGATGCCCTTCAGCCTGCATGTTGCTCTGCAGAGCATGGAGGTACTGGATAGGTGTGGCAGGCAGACTAATACCCCCTGCCCCAAAGATGGCTACGCCCTCATCCTTGGAACCAAGAATATGTAACCTTGCCTGGCAAAAAGAACTTCGCAGATGTGATTAGGCTAAGGGATCCTGAGCTAGGGAGGGAGTACTGGATTATCCAGATGAGTCCAACCTCATCACAAGAGTTCTTACCAGAGGGAGGCAGAGGTGGCAGAGTTACAGGAGGAGATGTGACAAAAGAAGCAGAGGGATGTGTGTGTGTGAGAGAGAGAGAGAGAGAGAGAAAGGGAGAGGGAGAGGGAGAAGGATGTGAAGATACTACACGGCCAGCTTTAAAGATGGTGGAAGGAGCCATGAGCCAAGAAATGCCGGCAACTTCCAAAGGCTGGAAAAAAGCAAGAGTCCCCCTGCCCCCACCCTGAAACTCCAGAAGGAATGCAGCCACTGATTTTAGCCAAGTGAGGCCCCTGCCAGACTTCTGACCTACAGCACTGTAAGACATTACATTTCTGATGTTTTAAGTTTATGGTAATTTGTTGCAGCAGCCATAGGAAATGAATACAGCAGGAGTAGGAGGGAGCATGAGACGAGAAGGTTGGTGAGGTCCAGGGGATGGAGTTCAGATGAGGATAAGCTCCCAGACACTTAAGAAAGTAGGTGTTGACCTCCCATCAGATTTTTCTCGCCCTATTTCCCGGTGCAAAAGGGCTGCCTTAGACCACAGGTACCACCACCGATGAGCTGAGCTGGAGACATTCCAACATGGGAACTCTGAAAGCACTCTTCCCACTACGCAGAATTATAGAAAGTTATGCACAGTCAATATTTCAGGTTGGTGGTTCATAGAGTTTTCAGCGCAATTACTCAGCTCTGCCAATATAGCACGAAGGCAGCCATGAACCACGTGGAAACAAAAGTTCCAATGTAACTTTACTCATGGACACTAAGAGTCTAACCTCATGTAATGTTCATGTCCCCAAATATTATTCTTTTGATTTTTTTTCCAACCATTTAAAATGTAAAAACCAGAGATCCTGCTGTGGCGCAGTGGGTTAAGAGTCCGACTGCAGTGGCTCAGGTCACTGGGGAGATGCAGGTTTGATCCCCAGCCCAGCGCAGTGGGTAAAAGGATCCAGCATTGCCACAGCTGTGGCGTAGATTGCAGTTGAAGCTCGGATTCAATCCCTGGCCTGGGAACTTCCATATGCTGCGGGTACAGCCATAAAAAAAATAAAGTAAAAAATTTTTTTAAATGTAAAAACTAGTCTAAGCATGAGGGTCATACAAAGACAGGTAGCAGGCTCCATTTGGCACACTGGTTGTAGTTTGCCAACCTGTGATATGAAGAGACAGGAGTCATTAAATACCCTAACGTATTTATTTAGCATCTATTACCACGTGGCAGCGAGCCAGTCCCAGCACCCTCTATCGTGAACTATACACATCAGCTGGATACATGAAAGCAAGAACTTTGGCTCACTGACCGTGGTGGTCTCAGTATCCAAGACCGCACCTGGCAATTAATTGTCATTACAGAATAAATAATTCGCAAATGATAAACATGTGGCAATGAGGGGACTAAATGAATCAGGTACATCATGAGTTCAATAAGAAATTGGAAATTAACCAACTCAGGAAATATCATATCGATGAGGGAGAATGATTGGAATAAACTGCAAAGAACAGTCTTTTTTTTTTTTGTCTTTTGTCTTTTTTAGGGCTGCACCCGCGGCATATGGAGGTTCCCAGGCTGGGGGCCAAATTGGAGCCATAGCCACTGGCCTACACCAGAGCCACAGCAACGCGGGATCCGAGCCGCATCTGCGACCTACACCACAGCTCACGGCAACGCCGGATCCTTCACCCACTGAGCAAGGCCAGGGATCGAACCCGCAACCTCATGATTCCTAGTCGGATTCGTTAACCACTGCGCCACGACGGGAACGCCAAAGAACAGTCTTTTGAAACAGAGCCTGTGGAGGAGCCAAAAAATGCTAGTACATGAGGGCAGAAAATAAACGTAAAAATATTGGACCTGAGGAATAGTGACTCCCTGACCCTCACGCGCATTCGTCCGATCTCTTAGGAGCAGGAAGACAAACTGAAGTTTCATGTTGCCCTGGGACCCTCACTACGTGGCCCACGTAATAAACAAGCACCCAGAAGAGGGGCCAAAGCCCACTGGCGCAGTGCAGAATGTGTCGCTGGCTCTTCCTCAATTCGCCAGCGCACCCTCCAGGCCAGCATTTTTCTTTGGTGACTGTTTATCTCATAAATAGATGACTCATTTTAAGGCTTTTTTCTGCATCCAGTTTTCGAGTCGTTGTCATAGGTCTTTTATTTATTTTTTTATTTTTTTAAAGATTGAAAGTGGATGATTGCTAATTTGTTTCAACTTCATAAACGTAAGCCGGGCTGAAACTGACCCAATGGTTCCAACAGTGATAAAAATACTCTTTTATGCCGGGGTCCTGTAGGACAGCATTCATAAAAAGTAACGACGCAAAACAAAAGGACATAGCATGGGGCTTCTTGGGGAGTGATTTTGCTCCTTCAGGGGACATTTGGAAGTGTCTGGAAACAGTTTTGGCTATCATGACTCTAGGATGCGGTTTCCTGCTGGCAACTAGTTAGTAGTGGTCAGGGATCGGCTCAATAGCCTACAACACACAGGTCAGCCCCCGATGCTCACATACAGACCCAGCTAGCTCCGAAAGTCCATAGTGCAGAGGTGGAGATAACCTAGCATAGCACAGGCTCACATTACACAGAATCTCCCTAAAAATGCTGCTGTCAGAAGGTACTAACACTCAGGTTTTACTTATCAAATGCACACACTCTATACGCTTAGGCGTGCTATGCATGATTGTGTATATTACACATGTATTATTCTGCACGTTATTCTGTATGTTATTATGTACTATGCATGCGTTATGTATTCTGTATGTTATATTATGTGTGTCGATAAGGAAACAGAATCAGAGGTTATTGAGAACTAGCAATAAGAAGCACAAACACCACAAACCAGTTTAAAAGAGGCAAACAGAAAAAGTCTCAATAAGAGCTTGATTAACCGGAGAACAATTCACCACAAGCACCGAATAAAGAGAGCTCCGGTCCCTCAGAGCAGGAGCTACGTTTTTCCTCTACGTTGAGCAAAAAGAAGCCAAAGGCAAACTGAAAAGCCCAAACTCTGATATCTGTGTTTTATTCAGAAAAGGCCATTCTTTTGAGCTAAATTGCATCCTTACAAACAGACTTGATTTTCCCATGAAATAAAATTGATTGAAATAATTTTGGTTTTGGTCTATACCACATTGTTTTATTATGTCCTTCAGACAAGTCTCTAATTGCAGCATCTCTCTCTCTCTCTCTCTCTTTTTTTTTTTTTTTTTTTTGGTCTTTTTAGGGCCACACTTGTGGCATATGTTGGTTCCCAGGCTAGGCGTGGAATCAGAGCTGTAGCTTCCAGCTTATGCCACAGCTACAGCAACATGAGATCAGAGCTGTGTCTGTGACCTACATTGCAGCTCACGCCAATGTAGGGTTCTTAACCCACTGAGCAAGGCCAGGGATCAAACCTTCGTCCTCATGGACACTAGTCGGGTTTGTTTACCGCTGAGCCACAATGGGAACTCCAAATGGCAGCATCTCTTTAACCTCATCCAACTGTAAATGTCCCAAGGCCAAGCGAGCTGGCAAGGAGAGAGGCAAGGCAGCTTAAAATATGTCCTGCAGACCTGGGGCAGTGGAATTACCTGGGCAGATGATTCTTGTAACCATGCAGGTTTCTGGGCTCTAAGGCAGATTTAGGGAATCCCGGTTACAAGGAATGGGGCCCGAGTACCTTCATCATAAACCAGACTCCTCAGGTGATTCTTATTTTTGCACAAGGAAGACTGAGACCCACTGGTATGATAAGGAAGACCTAATAGATATGAACTCTTTGGCAAGATTGAGAACATCTCTGAGCCTCAGTTTTCTTATCAGTATGATGGAGCAAAGAACAAGCCTTAACTCTCAGGTCTGTAGTGATCTTATGAGATAATGCAGGTTAATTTCTTGCAGAGTGCTTATTAGCTCTCAGCAAACCCTGGATATGTGGCAGTGGAAGTTATAATTAACCTTAATCATCATTCCTCTAAATTTGTGTCCTACACTCAAGGCATGTAGAGTTTCCCAGACTAGGGGTTGAATCAGAACTGCACTGTCGGCCTACGCCACAGCCATAGAATGACAGATTCTTAACCCACAGAGCGAGGCCAGGGATTGAACCCACATCTTCATGGATGCTAGTCAGATTTGTTTCTGCTGAGCCACGATGAGAACTCCTTTATGTCCTTTTTTTTTTTTTTTGTCTTTTTGCCTTCTCTAGGGCTGCTCCCTTGGCATGTGGAGGTTCCCAGGTAGGGGCCGAATTGGAGCTTCAGCCGCCGGCCTATGCCACAGCCACAGCAACGCGGGATCCAAGCCTCGGCTGCTACCTACACCACAGCCCACGGCAACACCGGATCCTTCACCCACTGAGAGAGGCCAGGGATCGAACCCGCAACCTCATGGTTCCTAGTCAGATTCGTTAACCACTGAGCCACAACGGGAACTCCTTTATGTCCCTTTTTAAAACCTGGCAGTTTTACTGACACCAAAAACTCTTTTAAGAAATGTGAATTGAGGGAGTTCCCATTGTGGCTCAGTGGTGGCAAACTCAACTAGTATCCATGAGAATGTGGGTTCGATCCCTGGCCTTGCTCAGTGGGTTAAGGATCTGGCGTTGCCATGAGCTGTGATGTAGGTTGCAGACGCAGCTGTGTGTAAGGATCTGGTGTCACTGTAGCTATGGCTGTGGCCAGCAGCTGCAGCTCTGATTCTACCCCTAGCCTGGGAACTTCCATGGGCTGCAAGTGTGGCCCTAAAAAGACAAAAAAAAAAAAGAAAAAAAAAGAAATGTGTGCTGAATTCATGAATAAATTGTTCCACTATGTATAAGACACCTTTTCTAGGTGTTGACAAGCCAGCCGGCTGTATTGTGGTTCCATATAGGTGAGAAGCAGAAGAAAAGACCAGATCACTAAGTTAAGGCCTGAAAATTGGCATGTCATTTAGATAAACCATGCCAGGGGCTGAATTTCTTTTAACTTTTCTACTGTGGCCAGCTGTCATTTATTAATAATTAAGAACTGCTGAAGCATGCCATAAGTTTAAATACCAGGCTCACAACCAACATTTCTGAAAGGGGCTGCCTAGCTCTTCCTAACTCCAAAACAAACACATCTCCAAAGACAAGGAACTCCCTTCCTCAGGAGCTTCCGGGCAAAGCCAAGGACATTTGCCTAGCTGTCACTCATACCCCTGCCGGGACACTTAAAAGAGGTAGTTCCTTTATGAGCTCAACACGACAATTGCTAACAGGTCTCTTGATTCTTCAGGCACTCCTCAACAGATCTTTAGGAAGATTTCACACTTTTATGTCTATATCATTTCGATGTTTTTTATTTCTCTATCCTGGTCCTTTTATTTAAAGCTGGAATCTTGGGAAATTCTGAAAGGTTCGTAGATAGAGCCGTCCGTTTTTGACCTTTTGCCTTAGAATAGTAGCTATTTATTGCTGCAGGAGAGGTGTCAAAATATGTTAGAGTAACATGATGGAAAAATGCGCCTCGCCCATTCAACAAATATCTAATGAGGACCTTCTATAGGCCAGGCCCTGTTGTAGGTACTGGGGGGTTCAATGGCAAACAAAACAAATAGCCCTGCCCTCAGGGAGCGTCCAGGCCTGTGGAAGAAACTAATACGAAACAAACATAATAAATGTGTAAATGACACAGCCAGTTACAAGGTCATAAGCCCTAGAGAAAAGGAGAAGGTAGAGGCGGGGGAGGGCAATCAGGAACCTTGGGAGGGTTTCCAGGGAAATGTTACTGAGGCTGTGACGTTGGAACTCACTTCCGTGGAGGTGAGGTCATGAGCCAGGCCGGTTTCAGGCGATGAGCATCCCAGGCAGGGATGCGCTGACCCAAGGGCAGCTTGGGGCAGCGGCTCAAACCAAAGGCTGGCAAGCTAGGCTGCCTGAGCTTGAATCCCAACTCTGCTACTTTCCAGCATGGAAATGGAGAGGATGACAAGCCAGGGCTGGGCAAACTACTGTCTGGGAGCCAGATCCCACCTACTCATTGTTTTTGTAAATAAAGTTTGACGGGCACACAGCCGCACCCGTTCCTTTAGGGACCAGCTGTGACTGCCTTTACACTGCAGTGGCAGAGGGGAGTAGCTGTACCAGAGTCCATCTGGCCTACAAAGCTGAACGTATTTACTATCTAGCTCTTTACAGAAAAGTCTGCGGACCCCTGGACGAGACTCCTCTCTGATTAGGATTTGTCTTCGGGATCAACATTTTCCTCCTCTCCTAAGCTTTTGTTTCTCTGGGCAACATCCCAAAGAACTTGTCAAGAGATCACACAACACACTAGACTTGGGGGTATTGGAAAGTATGTAAAATCCAGGGTGAAATGAAAGTGGTTGTCTGCAAACGGCCTAAAAATTGTCAAACCCAAGGCTGTGCTAATAGCGTTCAAAAAATACAAAACCCAAAACCCAAATACCACTCACATCTTGCTTCCAGGGGCAAGAACCTTCCCATTGGTTGGCCTAGAGGAGATACCAGCCACACACTGGAAGTCCCCAAAGGCAAAAATGTCAGAACAAAAGGCCAATTTCATTTCGGTTTAGCCCTAGTTGAATGGTGGACTTGTCTACCAGCCACGCGTTTAATTCCGAGTTTTAAGCGTCCCTTGAATCTTGGATGGCGAAGAGGTAAAAGATTCTCCCCGGATCTTGGGGGTGTGGAAAATGGAAACACTTGGGAGAATTTGAAACTTCTCAATGACAGGGCCAGCAGCTGAAGTTTTGTTTGTCTTTCTATAATTAAATTTAGTTCACTGAAATTAGAAGACAGACTTCCAGAGAGTGACTGGACCTTGGAGATACGGCTAACACTGTCCACTCTGCTCGCTACTATTCTAAGTCCTTTATATTAACTCATGTGATTCTTGCAGCTCTAAGGACTATACCACCATTATTATCCCCACATGTCAGATGAGGAAGTCTTAAGTAACTAGCCAAGATCATGCACCTCATGGGAGTTCCCCTGGTGGTGCAGCGGTTAAGGACCTGGCATTGTCACTGCAGCGGCTAGGTTCGCTGCTATGGCCGGGATTCGATCTCTGGCTTGGGAACCTCCAGTTGCCATGGGCATGGCAAAAAAAAAAAAAAAAAAAAAAAAAAAAACAACAACAACAAAAAAAACTGCACCTAGTAAGTGGTACGCTTGAAATTTGAAGCCGGGCTGCAGGTTCCAGAAGCTAGACCCAAACTACTGTAATGTATTCCACCAAGGAGCAGAGCAACGTACAAAACAGGTGACTCCTGCAGCAGCAGAATGGAAGCTGGGTCTCAAGGGTCACTGAGTGTTTGCGTTATGAGACACACCCTTATGATAGGATAAAGCAGAGAGTATTTAAAAATCCAGATGCTTAAGGTTGTCCTCTTTTATAAAGCACAGCACACTAGATCTATGATTAGCCTTATCTGAGCTGTTCTCCAAAGCCCGTATTTATCACAGCCACGGCAACGAGAATGTGGCCCAAGTTCAAGAAGTCTCAGAGGAAGATAGGCTACTTTACCCTTTCAGATCGGAAAACAGCCTGTGCTGAATCTTTTGAGCTATCAGCCCAGTTCCATTTCATCACGGCACGTTTCTTCCTGGTCTAGATTGCTCATTTCAACCTGCTCCAATATTATCCATCAATCTAGAAATAACGTTCTCCTAAGTCTCTGTTGGCACAGACAGGACGGAACCGTCACATATCTCAGATGCTCATCAATCTATTTTTCTTCCCAAAGCAAAAGACAAATGTGAAAGAATCACAGCATTTTATCACAATAATCTGGAAAAGAAGCAGAAGTATAGATATTTATATTGCTTACCCATGAATTACATTCAGCTGTGTCTGCTGGCCCCTCTAATTTCACTGAACTAAGCTTGGAGTGGGACCTTGAGTCTGTTTTTAAAAAAATTATTTTTTTGGTGAAGAACGCATCCTGAAACGGCAGATTGCAGCCAGTGTCTGCGAAATGGCCCAGCTGGCATAGCTGTGACTCCCACGATACCTTTTGCCGCCAGAGACCTCCGCTACCATGCGTCTTGGGACCAAAATAATGCAGTCTTCTCATCGGATCATTGAGAAGTTCCTGTCCCTTCAGAACGGAGGCAGGCTGTGTCGCTGAGTGAGTGTGTGAGTGAGAGTGCATGCGTGTGTGTGTGTGTGTGTGTGTGTGTGTGTGTGTGAAAGAGTGCTCAAGGGCAGGAACAAAAAGAATGCAGAGAAATTGCAACTGGATTTCCTGCTTTTTATTTTAATAAGACTATGTTGAAGAGCTATCCTGGAGTTAGAAAAGGATGCCTCTAAAAAAAAAAAAATCCCCTTTTCCACAGGGATCTACAAATGGTAATTGAATTGTAACTGTGCAAACTGTCCTTATTAGGAATCAACCCAAGAATGTCAGAAGCCTCGGGTAAAACCCCTGAGAGCATCAAGAGCATAGGGGGTGGCCTTTGTTTCGGAAAAAGTCTCCATTCTTAAATTCTATTTTAAAAGCGCCAACCGCTTGTTTTCTAACACTAGTAAAAGCCATCACAAAGAACCAAAAAGGTTTCGTTCTCTTTTATACCAAAGCATAGCACATGCACTGAATTTTCTGCTCTTTGTGGAACAATAGTCCTTGAGAAGTTGTTTCCTGCCCAAAGCGTGTGGAGGTCAGAGCGGCTGTAACCACGTGGCCACGTGTAAGAGGGAGCAGGTTGGGGGTGGGGGTGGGGGCTGGGAGACACTCATGAAAAGCGGGGACAAAAGGAAAGATTAAACACATATCCTGATCACTAACTACCTTGACCTCCATGTATATACCACATGGTGCTGACCCCAAAATAACTCAAAAAGACATCCTTGTTTGCCAGTCGATATGAAAGTTATAGTTCTCTGGTGGTCGCGAGTGAATGCCAGCCAAAGAATCACTGTGATCAGAACTGACAAACTGAGAAGTTATTTCATGGAACAGCTTTCTGACTCAAAATTTAGGGACACGGTATGTTTTTTTTACGGATTCCGTGAGGTTAATCATCACATGGTGTAAGCCACACAGCTTCTGTTGCTGCTGGTATTTACTTAGTAAGAGGAAATAATTTAAAAACAATAAAATACGTCGGATGGTTTTCTTTACTAGAACAACTACACTTAATGAGAAAATTCAGAGTGAAAATTTACCTGTTGCTGCATATACCTCCACCTCCGCGACCCCCAAAACTCAGATGTTGAAAACGGGCATGATTCCAGCAGATTACGAATATGGTTCATGTTATCTGGATACTCATTAGTGGAACATAAGTTATTTAATAGACTATTTCCCATGAAATGGATAAATACGCAATTCATTTGTCGTTGGCAGGGAAATGACCTTTTCATTTCTGAAGAGATGAAAGCAACATGCAGGTGTCACTGACTCCTCATTAAGTGTCGGACATTGTTCTAAGATTTTCTGGGCATTAACTCATCTTACCAATAAAAGAATGATAAAAAGTGGGTTACATTATTATCCTCATTTTACAGATGAAAACAGATAGAGGCTCGAGAGGTTAAGGACTGCGCCCCCAAATGCGCAGCTCCTAAGTGAGGCAGCTGTGATCCCAACCACTGAGAGGCTTTACTAGGAAATGAACCAGAGGACAAAGCCATAGCCCACAACCAGCAGTAGTCAGAGCCCTGTCATGAGTGTCCAATAAGAAGTCGACACAATTTAATAGGAATAATTACCCAAGACGGGAGTGGCCTGTTCATTTGATGGAGACATACACTGTCAGGTCAATGAATGTTTCATGAGAAAGTGGCCACTTTTTTAAGTGAATAATCTCAAATAATCTTAAGAGACAATGCCTTGTGAAATTCATAGTCTGTTTTAAGAGTGGAACCAAGTTAGGCCTCCAGAGGAAATGCAGAAATAATGGAGAGGTTGCCTATCTTTTGCATTCTTTGGAAAAAATGCATTTGAGCCAGAAAAACAAAAGATGATGATAAGGAATCTTTAAGATTCAAATACTCTTTAAGTAGAACCAAGAAGGGGCCTGAAAGTGACCCAAAAAGCCTTTGAAATAAATCTCGGGATGCAATTAAAAGGTCTAATTCACGGAAGAGTTTAGCTAACCAGGAATAAAATGCCAGGAACACGGTGGTCTTTTATCCATTTAACTCCTGATTAGCCAAGGATACCAAGAAACTGTTTACAGCCTCAGAATCTATGCCATTAAGCATTCACTCTACCTTCGTCTTGCCTCTTATTCTGGATTATTTCTGTATATATCATTGGAGATACTTTGCACATTCAGGACAAAAATATTATAGAACCACTCTGACAAACTTTTGGGGTGGCCACATTTCTTTTCTTTTCTTTCTTTTTTTTTTTTTTTTTTTTTGTCTTTTTGCCTTTTCTAGGGCCGCTCTCATGGCATATGGAGGTTCCCAGGCTAGGGGTCAAATCGGAGCTGTAGCCCCTGGCCCATGCCAGAGCCACAGCAACGCGGGATCCGAGCCGTGTCTGCAACCTACACCACAGCTCACAGCAACGCTGGATCCTTCACCCACTGAGCAAGGCCAGGGATCGAACCCTCAACCTCATGGTTCCTAGTCGGATTCGTTAACCACTGCGCCACGACGGGAACTCTGAGGGGTGGCCACATTTCTGATGATACCACTCTTTTGCTTAAAACCCTTTGATGTCTCCTCTTTAGCCCTTGGACAAAGTACAGATTCCTTGGCATAGCATCCACTGCCATGTGTGTTGATTTAAACAGAAGGCAATCAAATAGTCACTGCATAACAGCAAATAATAATAACAGGAAACACCGCACATGTATTAGGTGATATGCACTGTACATGTGTCATGCATTCACCCCCTTCCACAATTCCCTTCTACAGAGGTGGTGATGGAGGCATAGACACAGAAGAAAAGACTGACGACACACGGATTCTCTTTTTCATGGGCTCTCAGGTAGACTACATTTCCCAGTTTCCTTTGTAGGTAGTACAGGTCATATGACTAAGCTCTAACCAATGGACTATGGGAGAAAGTGATAGGCTTTATTTCTAGCCCTGGCCCATAAATACCTGGAGACAACACCTCTCAAAGCCACATGTGGTCGTTCCAGGCATTGACCACACCTCTTAATATTCATGCCCTAGTGACTCTGCTCTTCAACCTTGACTAGCTCTGTGATCTGCTTTAACCAATCAAATGCAGCAGAAATGATGCTGAGATAACTCTAGACCTAAGATGTAAGAAGGCCTGGCTATTTCTGCTTTTCCTTCTTGGGACCTTTGAACCATGGTGTTATAACTGTGGCTACTCTCCTGGAGAGACCATGTGGAGAGAGTGAGGAGAGTGAGGAGAGCTTAGCTGTCCCAATATTTCAGCTAAATCCAGCTCCCAGACAGCCTTCCTGTCGAGGGAAGCCTTATGAGTGACCAGTGTCAAGGCCAGCAGAAGTGTCCAGCTGAGCCCAGTTCATACTGCAGCACCATGAGGGACCATGGTGGTGGTTTTAAGCCGCTAAGGTTGGGGTGGTTTGTTATGCAGCCGTGACTATAACCAAATCAACACCTTCTTGTGTTGAAGATAATGGAGCCACAGGAAGAAAACAGCCTGGGTCCTTGAGTCCTTATTTGGCAAACAGCTGTCCCACCCATCGTAGCTACTAGGACAATATGAACATGGGTAGTGCGATCTGGGGATATATGAGAGAGCAGCCAACCTCACCTTCCCTAACTTCTTTGGTATACACAGATCACAAATTGAAACAGTTTGGATCTGGAGTCTTACCCCTGGAACCGCTCCTGTACCTCTCCCCACTGAACCACCTGCAGGTCACTCCCTCACACTCTACGTTTTCACAAGGAGAGAGTGTGGCTGATCGACTGGATGATAAACTAAAAACTATTCCTTCTAAGTCATTTTGCAGACCGTGTAGAAACTGCTTGATGCACAAGAGGATAAATGTGTATTTAATGACATCCGTCAGGTTTTAAATAATGTATGGTCAACATTTAGATACAGGTGATGCTTTTATCTTTCCGAAATATGACTTAATCTAATAAAAGGGCACAGTGAAATTTTATCTAGATCACACTGATTACGGATAAACCATTTTTTGGTCCAATGACCCTCTTGACCAACGCCACAGAATTGGCATTTGAAGAGTTAATATTTTTTTTTCTGCTTGCACATAAAAAATGTGGAAACAATGTGAGGGGCTTCTTTTATTGTTATTAAAGTTAGTTGACTTACAATGTTTGGACAAGTTCTATTGTACAACAGTGACCCAATCGCACACATTTCCCTGTGCTGTACAGCAGGATTCCATTGCCCATCCATTCCAAAGGTAACAGTTGGCATCCCCCAAACCCCTCAAATGCCCATCCATCCATCCCACTCCCTCCTCTCCCCACCTGGAACCCCAAGTCTGCTCTTCTTGGCCATGATCTGTTTCTGTTTTTTGTTTATTTGTTTGTTTGTTCTATCTTTTAGATTCCACAAATACGTGATATCATATGTTATTTGTCTTTTTCTTTGTGGCTTGCTTCACTTAGGGTGAGAATCTCTAGATCCATCCATGTTGCCACAAATGGTGTTAGTTTGTCTTTTTTATGACTGAATAATGTTCCATTGTATGTATGTACCACATTTTCGTCGTGAAGGATGTTTTAATCCTTCTGATACCTTAAAGAATACAGTAAAAATGTGGTGTCTTTTAGATTAACTATCAGATTCCACCTTTGCGTTGTTCAGAACTTGCAGAAGTGAGGGGACAAGTAAAAGCACAAAAGGATGACTATGCATTCTCTTGTTGCTGTCATTTGCCTCCCTAACCATAGCTATCTGTCTTCTCTCCACTGCCATCACTTGACTTTGGTCTAATTCCTAGTATCCTACTGCTGCTACTGTAACCCACTTGCAGAGAGTAACGCTTAGGTCCTTCAGATCTAAATATCTGTCATCAAAGCAGAGCATGAGGTAACTGGAAAGTTAATAAGGCCATGAATCTGAAACAGTAAAAACCACAACAAAGACCCTCTAACATGTAAGTAGTGCTTACGGAATCCATGCTATACTCTAGGAGGTAGGTACTAGGATTGTTCTCATGTTGCCGGCAAGAAAATAACTGGCCTGAAGTCACACAACTAGGGAGTAAGGGGTTCAAACCCAGGCAGTCTGGTTCCCAATGCAATGGGTTTAGACCTTAGGCCATATCACAACATGCCAGGCACCTTTTCCTCAATGAGGCCTTTGGAAGACACGTGTGCCAAGTAAGTACGACATGGAGCCCCCAGCAAGGACTGGAAAGTCCTCTCTGCAACGGGGAGAAATCTAGTAAATGCACAGAGGGCAGCTGAGTGCCCAAAGCCTTTATGGCACAGAGGCACAGAAATATGCACAAAAAGACACAGGGCAGCGGGAGGAAAACAGAACAGAAAGCTAATGGGGCAATTACCTCCAGGAGTAAGGATGGAGGGACTGGTTTATTTTATTTTATTTTATTCTTTTCTTATTTTGGCCCCACCTGCCGAATGCAGAAATTCCTGGACCAGGGATTGGACCTGAGCAACAGCAGTGACAATGCCAGATTCTTCACCCACTGAGCCCCCAGGGAACTCCTGGTGTGTGTTTTAAAGAAAGAGAAACAGGTATATGAGAAAACTTCCCAAGTGTCCTAGCCTTTACAAGCAGGCATGCACGCACCATCAGTTTGGGGGTAGAGGTAGGACACAGTGAAAGGGGTGTTTTAGGAAAGCTGAACGAGGCAGAGTGGTTCAGAATGAACAGGAAGGGGCTAGCAAGAGGAAGCAAACATTGAGGTCTACGACAGACGTGAGTGGTAAGGGGAGGGGCCACGTGGGGCCTCAGCCGATAAAACAGGACTTCAGGAAGAAATTAAACAAGCATCCCTTAGGGATGCTTTCTTTAACAAAGCCCCTCAGTCCGACTAATACATGTGCACATCCAGAGAGTCGGCTCGCCAATATTTTTTTTTTTTTGTCTTTTTGCTATTTCTTGGGCCGCTCCCACGGCATATGGAGGTTCCCAGGCTAGGGGTCGAATTGGAGCTGTAGCCACTGGCCTACGCCAGAGCCACAGCACCGTGGGATCCGAACCGCGTCTGCAACCTACACCACAGCTCACGGCAACGCCGGATCCTTAACCCACGGAGCAAGGCCAGGGAACGAACCGGCAACCTCATGGTTCCTAGTCGGATTCGTTAACCACTGCGCCAAGACGGCAACTCCCGGCTCGCCAATATTATAC
This sequence comes from Sus scrofa, assembly GCF_054392235.1. Classification (NCBI taxonomy): domain Eukaryota; kingdom Metazoa; phylum Chordata; class Mammalia; order Artiodactyla; family Suidae; genus Sus; species Sus scrofa. The sequence continues at coordinate 11,656,401 of NC_139401.1, forward strand.
TTGGAGAAATACTTTCAGGGGCACAGGGAGATATTCGCATCTCATTTTATGTGTTGTGGAGGGTGGACCCGGAAAAGACGGTCCTCATAGAGACCAGTGGGTATGACGTCGCTGGCTTCAACAGGATGCAGGAGATGGCATTTCTTTCCTAGGCTGCTCTTTCTACCTATGTTGCGAGGAAAGCTGAGCTTTAAGGGTCGATGCTACAGATTTCGCCCACGAAGGACACTCAGATGAGAGGACATTCATTATGGATGAGGTGTCATGTGAACTCTCTGAAGAGCAGGTAATTTATTCAGATATGAGCAGATTCACTGCTCTTTAATCACGAAAGGGATTTCGGAGCAAGATGATATAAAAAATACAGGGATGCAGAAGAAATGTGACCCCCATACTGGAGAACTCAAGCCCAAATTAGATATTTACAAATCAGCAGGACGTAAAAGCAACCCTTAAGGGTAGATGCATAATATTTAGATGATGGAAAAATCTATACTGAAAACTCTCTGGCAAAACAAAATAGGCAACAATAACAAAAAAAAACCCAGAGTGAATTCCTTTCTACCTTCAATGCTGCTTGGGCCAACACTTTGTGTTATCTCTTGCACTTAACAATTTCCAAAAGTCTCCTTTCAATGAGGTTCCTTTCTCAAAGGAAAGGAAAACAACTTCCTAAAAATTACATCAGGCTTTATCCGCTTATTACCTTAATGAATTAATTTTGAGTATCACCAAATATATGAACATCAATCACTTCTAATTTATTGCTCAAGATGTGAGGTGGTAACAACAAACCTTTCCGTTTAAGATAATTTATCTTTGGAGTTCCCGTCGTGGTGCAGAGGTTCACCGAATCCGACTAGAAACCATGAGGTTTCGGGTTCGATCCCTGGCCTTGCTCAGTGGGTTAAGGATCTGGCGTTGCCGTGAGCTGAGGTGTAGGTCACAGACACGGCTCGGATCCTGCGTTGCTGAGGCTGTGGGTTTAGGCCAGCAGCTACAGCTCCAATTAGACCCCTAGCCTGAGAACCTCCATATGCCGTGGAAGCGGCCCAAGAAATGGCAGAAAGACAAAAAAAAAAAAAAAAAAAAAGATAATTTATCTTCATAAAGTCCTCCAATAGGTAGTTCAAAATTGCCATGAATTGTTGTAATACTTCCATCTAAGTGAGAAAAGGCAACTTTCACATTTTAATCGAAGTAGTTAATTCACCTAAATCTTTACTTGTATAGCAAGTGAATAGGCAAGCTGGTTTTGGTTTTTGGTTTTTGGTTTTTGGTTTTTTTTTTTGTCTTTTTGTCTTTTAGGGACACACCCTTGGCATATGGAAGTTCCCAGTTTAGGGGTCGAATTGGCGCTGTAGCTGCCGACCTATACCACAGCCATGGCAACACCAGATCCAAGTCGCCTCTGATCTACACAGCAGTCTGCAGCAACGCCAGATGCTTAACCCACTGGGTGAAGTCAGGGATCAAACCCGAATCCTCGCAAAGACTATGTCGGATTCTTAACCCACTGAACCACAATGGGAACTCCAGCAAGCTGTTTTAAATAAAAGTATATGCCTCTACATTACTAGACAGCAGGAAAAAAAGTCTAGTTTACCACTATTCTTGGAATATTTGCTACAAAAGCAAAATCGGTTCATCTGAACCAAGGGGTGATCAATTTTTGAACACCCTCTACAAGGACCAGCAGTTCGCTAAAGGTCAAATCAGAGCCGTAGTCACTGGTCTACACCACAGCTACAGCCACGCTAGATCCGAGCTGCGTCTGCAACCTACACCGCAGCTCACGGCAACACCAGATCATTAACCCACTGAGTGAGGCCAGGAATTCCACCCACCTTCTCACGGGATACTACTGGGGTTCATTACTGCTGAGCAACAACTGGAACTCCCTGGTTGCACATTGAGAATTACTAGGTGCATATGTCAATTAAAACAAGAAAAGAATTACCTGATGCAGTTTTCAAAAATGCTGACTACCCTCTCCAGACCAGCAAGGTCCAATAGAGCTTTCTGTGATTCTGGAAATTTTTTTTTCTTTTTTGTCTTTTTGCCATTTCTTGGGCCGCTCCCGCAGCATATGGAGGTTCCCAGGCTAGGGGTTGAATCAGAGCTGTAGCCACCAGCCTACGCCAGAGCCACAGCAACGCGGGATCTGAGCTGTGTCTGCAACCTATACCACAGCTCACGGCAACACCGGATCCATAACCCACTGAGCAAGGGCAGGGATCGAACCGGCAACCTCATGGTTCCTAATCGGATTCGTTAACCACTGAGCCACGACGGGAATTCCTCTGGAAATTTTTGTGCTGATTTGCTGTCCACTAGCCACTCAGGCTAATGAGAGCTTGAGATATGGCCAGCAAAACACAATCATTAGATTTTTGATTTTATTGAATCTTCACTGATTTAAATGTAAGTAGCCACTGTGGCTAGTGAAGGAACAGATCGAACCAGTTAGACTCTTTAAGGTTGGGGCTTAGGTAGGTTTACAGAGTTCTCCAGGGGGTTCTTAAGAAAAGACGCAGAGTCCAGGGTAAGAACCATTGCAATGGCCTGGGATTAAGGGGAGCATCAGGGGTGACAAGTTCCTTGCAATTTTTCCAGAAGGCAGTACTTTTCCCCAAATTTCACGAAGCATTTGCGAGGCACCTTTCCCTGTCTGTCTCCTACCTCCACATCTCCTTTCTAATATCCCATCCCTCTCCCGCGTGAAAAGTGCACTTGAAACCAAGCAGCGCCCTGTGGGGCTCCTGGGCTCAAAAGCCTTAGTGTCCCCCATTCCTAGTGTGTAGGAAATGGGCCTCCTTCAGCCTCCGTGACCTTCCCCGAGTTCCAAAGGACAAGTTCCAACAGTTACTAATCAGGGAAGGGAGGGGATGCAGAGACCAGGGAGGAGCAGGCAAGAGACACCAGCCGCAGCCTTGGGACAGGGTCCTGGCTCCCCCTTAAGGAATATGCAGAACACTATTTTTTCGCTCCTCTGCAGAACGAAAACCTTCCACACAAGCAAGACGTTAACTTCTTCTTTCCAGAAAGAAGGTCCCAATAATCTTAAGGGCGACCCGAACCAGTCCCACAATTGCTGAACTCCAGCTGTGCAGAAGCATTCAAGTTTGCAGCCACCCTGATCCTTATCCGTGGCCCCCTTTCCACTCCCCAGACTAAGACCCGGTCCTATTCTCTCCCAACGGAGAGCGCAGTCTGTAGGCCCTGGTCTGCTGCGGTGGCCTCCTGGGCCTGGCAAAGCAATAAAAGCTACTCACTTCTCCTTCGCCTAAACCTCTGTCCCTGTTTCCATTTGGCACTGGCGGACAGGGCCGGGGTTTTGGCACCAAAACTAGCCATGTACATATCTAAACAGTCTAAGCCTCAGGTACCTGCTGCGTAAGTGGAGTTTAAAATAGTCTTGTAGGGGAGTTCCCGTCGTGGCACAGTGGTGAACGAATCCGACTAGGAACCATGAGGTTGTGGGTTCGGTCCCTGGCCTGGCTCAGTGGGTTAAGGATCCGGCATGGCTATGAGCTGTGGTGTAGGCTGCAGATGTGGCTTGGATCCTGCATGGCTGTGGCTGTGGTGTAGGCCGGCAGCTGTAGCTCTGATTTGACCCCTAGCCTGGGAACCTCCATATGCCACGGGTGCAGCCCTAAAAAAAGGCAAACAAACAAACAAACAAACAGGTAAGGCTCTTGAACTGTTCTGTGCAGCATTTTGGTTTTAGCTTCTCTCCTGAGAGAGACAAGAATATCTCCTTTTAAGGAACTAGACTTTGAACTGTACTTTATTTTAACACGTAAAATTGCCAGGCTTGATATCAACAATTAGTCATTGGAATTAAAAGGTGAACATAAAGGGATTAAGAGAGTTTACTTGCTTTTTTTTTTTTTTTTTTTTTTTTTTGCTGTAACCATTACCTGACTCAATTTCTAAAAAAACGAGCACTGCAAATGTTTAAATTTTTCAAGCCACTCATGATCATCGGCTTGTAAAAAGAAAATAACCCAAAGAGTTGTGTTCCTTCTCACTGGCTGCTAAAAGCCCTGAAAGCCAGTCTACATCAAATGGAAACATTGTATGGGTTTGATTGTACTTGATATTTTATCTTACATGAAAGGAATGAGGTGGAAAATAAGTTTTGAACGAAAAATAGTTGAAAATCTTGGTGTTGGGACTCGTGTCATTTATGTTTCTGCTGTTGCTTTTGTTGGGCTATTTTTAGAGTTAGCATATGATGCAGCAATTCTACGCCCAGGCTTACACGCAAGAGCACTGAAAACATGTTCCCGTCAAAACTTGCACATGAAAAACTTAGAGCAGTTGCATTCATAATGGCTAAAAAGTAGAAACAACCCACATATCCATCAATGGAAAACTTGGTATAGGAGTTCCCGTCGTGGCGCAGTGGTTAATGAATCCGACTAGGAACCGTGAGGTTGCAGGTTCCATCCCTGGCCTTGCTCCGTGGGTGAAGGATCCGGCGTGGCCGTGAGCTGTGGTGTAGGCCACACACGGGGCTCAGATCCTGAGTTTCTGTGGCCCTGGCTTAGGCCGGCGGCTATAGCTCCGATTAGACGCCCAGCCTGGGAAGCTCCATGGGCTGCGGGTGCCGCCCTAGGAAAGACAAAACCCAAAACCAAAAAACACCTTGGTATAGCCATCCAATGAAAGTTATTCAGCCATAAGAAAGAATGAAGTACTGATGCAAGCCGCAATATGAATGAGCCCTGAAAACATGCTTAAAGAAAGAAATCAGAAACCAAAGGCCATGTATTGTATAATTCCACTTGTATTAAAAGTCAAAGATAGGCAAATCTCTACAGACATAGAGTAGATTAGCGGTAATCAGGGCCCGAGGTGAGGGGGGAAGCGAGAGAGTGACTGGTGATGGATACAGAAGTTCTTCTGGGGGTAATTAAAATGCTCTGGAATTAGCTAATGGTAGTGGTTGCATATACTTGTGAATGTACTTTAAAAAAGTGAATCATATAATTAAAATGGTAAATTCTGTGGTATGTCAATTTTATCTTTAAAAAATTGCATCAGAACTTAGGGTGTCTGGTCTGGCAAGTAAGACGCTTGGAAGATACTGCCCCACCTAACAAGTACCATTCTGAACAAACTGAAACATATTTCTCCCTAGATCCATTAGAGAAAGGAGGTCACAGGGCATCCTGATGCTGCCAAAAATTGGAGAGACCAACAGGTGAGTAGAGAGAATCACGACTTATTGGAGCAGCAATCTCCAAAGGCACTAGTGCTCGGGGAGGGGAACCTGAGCTGTAACTGATGAATTGCTGGGGATTCAGTGTGGACAACAGACAGTTACAAAACTCAGGGAAACCCAATCATCAGGCAGCCCTCCCACTTTTGTGAATTTTACCTCCTGGATCCCTACCAGGTTCACAGGTAATGTGGTCATCTATGTACAAGATCTAAAATAATCGACCAACAAAACCCTCCTGGAATTACGAAGCAGTTATAGTAAGATTGGAGGATACAGATTTAATATACACAAGTCAATTGTTTTCATAAAATCCAGCAAGGAACACACAGGATTTGAAAGTCATACCACAGTGAGCATGAGCACCCCTCCAAAAATGAAATACTTAGGTATAAATATAACAAAATTTGTACAATATCAATATAAGAGAAATTATAAAACTTTATGAATGAAAGCAAAGAAGAAGTGGAGTTCCAGGTTAAGGAATCCAGCATTGTCACTGCAGTAGCCCAGGTTGCTGCTTTGGTGGGGGTTCGATCCCTAGCCTGGGAATTTCCACATGCCACAGGTGCACCCCCCCCAAAGAACTAAATAAATGGAGAAGTATCACATGTTCATGGATAGGACGACTCAAGAGTGTCAAGATGTCAGTTCTTCTCAACTTGATGTACAGATTCAAGGCAATCCCAATCAAAATCCCAGCAAGTCATACTGTGGATACGAACAAACTCATTCTGAAGTTTGTATGAGGAGGCAAAAGACTCAAAAGAGCCAAGACAGTGTTGAAAGAGAAGAAGAAAGCTGGACGACTGACACTACCTGATTTGGAGACAATATAAATGACAGTCATCAGAGTTGTCCCTGTGGTGCAGTGGGTTAAGAATCTGACTACAGGAGTTCCCGTCGTGGCTCAGTGGTTAACGAATCTGACTAGGAACCATGAGGTTGCCGGTTCGGTCCCTGCCCTTGCTCAGTGGGTTAAGGATCCGGCGCTGCCGTGAGCTGTGGTGTAGGTTGCAGACGCGGCTCGGATCCCACGTTGCTGTGGCTCTGGCATAGGCCTGTGGCTACAGCTCCCATTCGACCCCTAGTGTGGGAACTTCCATATGCCACGGGAGCAGCCCTAGAAAATGGCAAAAAGACAAAAAAAAAAAAAAAAAAAAAAAAAAAAAAGAACTGACTGCAGCATTTTAGGTCACCACAGAGGCATGGGTTGGATTCCCAGCCCAGCACAGTGGATTAAGGATCTGGTGTTGCCACAGTTGCGGCATAGGTCACAGCTTCAGCTCACATTTGATCCTTGACCCGGGAACTTCCATGTGGCATGGGCGCGGCCATAAAAAAAAACGACAGTCATCAAGGCAGTGTGGTACCGGCAGGAGAAGAGACACACAGATCCATGGAACAGACTAGAGATCTCAGATGGAGACCCACATAAATACAGTCAACTGACCTTTGCCAAAAGAGCAAAGGCAATACAATGGAGCAAAGATAGTCTCTTCAACAAATGGTACTGGAACAACCAGACATCTACATGCAGAAATTGACTCCAGACGCAGACCTTACACCCTTCACAAAAATTAACTCAAGGTGAATCACAGACCTAAATGTAAAATGCAAAACTATGAAACTCCCAGAGGCTTAACACAAGAGAAAACCTCTGTGACCTTGAGTATGGCAATGACTTTCTAAATGCAACACCAATAAATAATTGACAAGCGGGACTTTATTAAAATTGAAAATTTCTGCTCAGTGAAAAACAATGCCAAGAGAATGAGAAATGCTTTCACAGACCGGGAGAAAATATTTGCAAAAGACACATCTGATAAAGGAACGTATATATATTCAAAATATACAAAGATCTTTTAAGACTCAGCAATGAGAAAACAAAAACCCTATTAAAAATAAATGGCAAGGGTTCCCCTTGTGGTGCAGCAGAACGAATCTGACTAGTATCCTTGAGGATGCAGGTTTGATCCCTGGCCTCACTTAGTGGGTTAAGGATCCGGTGTTGCCATGAGTGGTGGTGTAGGTCACAGGTGCAGCTCAGATCTGGTGTGGCCGTGGCCGTGGGGTAGGCCGGCAGCTGTAGCTCCGATTTGACCCCTAACCTGGGAACCTCCATATGCCGTGGGTGGCCCTAAAAAGCAAAAAAGAAAAAGAAAAAAGAAAAAAATGGCCAAAGACTGTAACAGACCCCCTACCAAAGGAGATACACAGATGGCAAATAATCCCATGAAAAGATGCTCCAACGAATACACGATCAGGGATGGAGAAGTTAGAACAACGAGATACCACTACACACTTACTCTGATGGCCCAAAGCCAGAATACTGACACCGCCAAGTGCTGGCGAGAATGTGGGGTGACAAGAACTCTGACATATTGCTGGGGAGAATACAAAATGGTACAGCCACTTTGGAAGAGAGTTTGGCAGTTTCTACAATACTAAACATACTCTTCTTACACAATCCAACATTCACACGCCTTTGTATTTACCCAAAAGAGTTGAAAACCAGTAGCCACCCAAAAACCTGCACATGGATGTTTGTTCCTAATTGCTAAACGCTGGAAGCAGCCAAGATGGCCTTCCGTTGGTGAATGGATAAATAAACTCCGGTACATCCAGACAATAGACTGTTAGCACTGAAAAGAAATGATCCAGCAAGCTGTGAAAAGACGTGTTGAAGATTTAATTGCCTGGTAAAAGAAGCCAATCTGAAAAGATTAGGTACCGCCCGATTCTAACTAGATGACATTCTGGAAAAAGCAAAACTATGGCGACAATGAAAAAAACCCAGTGGTTGCTAGGGCTTGGGAGACGAGAGAGGTGATTCGGCAGAGCAGAGAGGATTTTTAGGGCAGTGACACTACTCTGTATGACACTGTCATCGTGAATCCATGTCCTGACACCTCGATCCAGACCAGGAGAACATACAACATCAAATGAGAACCCTAATGTCGACTGGGGACTTTGAATGATGATGATGTGTTAGTGCAGCGTTATCATTTGTAGCAGATGCCACTCAACTGGGGATAACGTTAGTGGCGGAAGCCACGCGTAAGTGAAGGCAGGGGGGTCCATGGGCGACCTCTGAACCTTCTACTCAAATTTGCTATGAAAGCGAAACTATTCTAAGAAATCACATCTATTAAAAATGCACCGGAATTCCTGCTCTGGCACAGTGGGTTAAGATTGTGACTGCAGCATTTTGGGTCACTGCGGAGGTGCAGGTTCGATTCCCCAGCCTGGCGTAGTGCATTATAGGACTGCAGTGTGTAGGTCACAGCTGTGGCTCAGATTCAGTCCCTGTCCAGGAAACTTCCACAGGCCGTGGCTGAGGCCATCAAGTTAAAAAAAAAAAAAAAAAGAAAGAAAGAAAAGAAAATGCATCCATTATCCAAGCCCCAGTAATATTTTACTGTTATTTTTTTAAACTTCGGTTTCTATACGCTTCATTGCTCAAAGGGAGCATTATTTGACTTCTGTCAAAGCAAACGTACTGAGCCAGGTCTGTGAAATACTTTTTAAATTATCATTTTAAAAGTGATATATTGAAGAGAAAACCTTTCTGTAGTGGGTGGAGTCTGAAAAATGGCAACTAAAAAAATCAGCTTTGTGGCACTAAGCGCAGAGGGCTTGTTTTTACGTCATACTTGGCCTTTTGTGTCACCTGCAAATTAGCTTCTCTCTTCACTTACCGCTTTTACATGTTTTAACACTTAATAGTAAAAGCCAGGAAGCAAGATTTTTTTTTTTTCATTTTTACTGGAAGTGATTTTAGCTACTTTGGAACAAATGTCCTAAATATAAATATTACCCGCTGGTCTTGTTGTTTCCATGCTAATAGACACAACTGGGTCTCAGTATAGACTCTGAAGTACACTTTGCCCAAAGCTTGCTTTCAACCCACAAATACGCAAAAGCACAAAATGTTAAGTGCTCTTTCTTCTAAGTGCCGGGTCTATTCTTCTCGAATATGCAATCTAGCCAGAGTGAAAAGGCTCAGATGCAAAGAACCAAATAGATTTCCAGTGTTTCAATAAGTCAAGAAAAGAGCCGAAATGAGAGGGATGGAGTGGCGAGTGTGATGGTGGCAGAGAAGGGAGGTGTCTTATGAAGTTAGAGTTTTCTGGGAAAATCACTGACATTTCAACATCTCCAGTCCTCCTCTTCCCTCCCCCAGTGAGACACCGCAAGTTATTCCCTACATATCTCAAGTGTCTAGGTCATTTGGAGCCTCTAAAGAAACATAAAGGAAAAATACACTATTGAGCAATCTGTATTATAGAGTCATCTGCTCAGACGTACGCCCATGTTGCAATGGTAGCTATTAAAAGATGTGGTTCCTTTGCTGTGTCACAGAGAGAAGCTCTCCATGAAACTCTGTCAATTCCCGTGCTACATGTCTGGTGTCTTTTCAGTGGTTACAGAATGGGGTGAACAAACCTTTTCTGCGCAGGCCTTGGGGGTCATACATCTCTAGCGCCATCACTCAAGTCTACCGTTGCATCAAGACACAGCCCTAGACAAGGTGGAAATGAATGCGTCTGGCTGGGCTGTAACTGACAAAAACAAGCAGCGGGCTGAACAGGGCCAGGGCTCTCGTCTGTCTACTCACTCATGCTCTAGATCAACACGTGCCACCTTCAAGGTCAAGGCAGGCCTCAATCGACGCTAGAAGTAGTTTGCTCCTGGTGATGGATACTTTAGAAATGTCAGAACTTTATTTCACACTGTCATTCTGATGTACTTTTTGAGTCATACCAGGCCATACCTTGACACTCACAGGGAGGTGGCATTGGGTGGTGTTTAAGACCCCAAGCTCTAGGGTTAAGGCCCATGCGTTTGAATCCCACTTACAATCTGTGTCCTTGGACAGTTGGCCTCCCAGTGCTTGATGTCTTTCTTTGTCTGTGAAATGGGTACCTATTGCTAATGTACCTTACAGCATAAAATTGTTTAATGATCAAAGCAGGGAGTGCATCATAAGGGCCAGGAAGAATAAGGGGTACCTATTTATATCCACCAGAAATGTTAGTTATTCCTCACCGAGCTAAACCCCCTGGGGGTGCAGCATAGCTCTCAGCTTATCTTATCTGTGCTGTGAGTCTTTGATAAGCAGTCCTTACCCTTGGTAAGTCTCGTGGTGCTCACGGGTTGTAATTTTACATTTTCTTACATTAAAATTGTGTTCTACCCATAGATGGATATTTAACGGGGAAGAAGGCAGCAAAATGCCATGCAGAAAATATGAACATCAATCACTAGTGCCTGGGACTGAAAATAACATTGGAACATGTTGTTAGGTTGCAACAGCTGAGCACACCAAAAGGTCAACACAGTGCTTATGTGCCCCAAACTTGTACAGTATGGTTTTTGGTTGACATCCTGAACTCTGGATTTCTTTGGCTTTTTTTTTTTTTTTTTTTTGCCATTTTCTTGGGCCGCTCCCGCGGCATGTGGAGGTTCCCAGGCTAGGGGTCGAATCGGAGCTGTAGCCGCCAGCCTACGCCAGAGCCACAGCAACGCGGGATCCGAGCCACATCTGCAACCTACACCGCAGCTCACTCACAGCAACGCCGGATCCTTAACCCACGGAGCGAGGCCAGGGATCGAACCCTCAACCTCATGGTTCCTAGTTGGATTCATTAACCACTGCGCCACGATGGGAATGCCCCTGAACTCTGGATTTCTGAGTCTTACCGTTTTTATGCATAGAGTGTTATCTATGTTTACTAGCAGATAGTTCCCGGCCCTAGTTAGATTCGTTTCCGCTGAGCCACGACAGAAACTCCAACAGCCTTGCTTTAATTACTCTTGTGTTCTTTGATTTTATTGCTCTTCAGGTGAGGAAAACGACCTCCTACAAGAGAGTCATCCCATATTCTAAGACTTAACAGGGTGGGAAGCAAAGAAACAGCATAAATAATCACCTGAGCTTCTCTTGGCTCTCGAGAACACGATCTCACAGCTTCCAGGGCTGAGAAACTGAGACGTCACTGAGATAATGCGGTTGGCCAAATAATGCCCACCCCCCAAAGATGAAACCTGGAACTACAGCTGGCCTTTGAATAACGCTGGCTTGAAATGTGTGGGTCCACTTACATGCAGATTTTTTTTTGCCCAATAGGAAATACGACATTACTGCACATTCTGCAGGGAGTGGAACCTGCGGATATGGAAGCCCATATGCAGAGGAACCCCATTTGCCAAAGACCACTGTAAGGTATGTGCAAATTCTCACCCGTGCGGGGTGGTGATGGGCACCCCTAATCCCCCTCCCCAGCACTGTTCACGGTTCAAGCAGATATCGCCTGACATGGCAAAAGAGACTTTGTTGATGCAATTAAATTCATGACTCTGAGATGTGGGAATTCCCTCGAGTACCCAGGTGGGCCCAATATAAACACGTGGGCCTTTGGAATGGGAGCATCTTTCTCAGCAGAGTGCTGAGGGAGAGGGAGCTGTGACTATGGAAAATTAATCAGAGACATGCAATACTTCTGGCTTTAAGTTGGAGCTTAGGAAGGTGGGTGGTTCCTAAAAGCTGGAAAAGGCGAAGAAATGGATTCTCCCCTAGAGCACCCAGAAGGCATGCAGCCCTGTGACGCTTGGGTTTTAGTCGGCAGGGTTTCTAAGCTCCAGAGCTGTAAGCTAATGGGTGTACTGTTTTCCACCATTGAGTGTGTGGTCATTTGTCACTGCAGCCATAGGAAATGAATAGAACGGACATCACAACGTTTCTGTGCCTAGAGGGACTCCGAAATAAACTCCTGAATGCAGGATTTCCCAAACTGCTCCAAGAGCAGTGTGTTTGAGAAGGCGGTTCATGTTAGCCCCTTGCTGAAGGGTCATAATAACGATAATTACGGTAAACCTGAGAGGTCCTGCAGAGGAAAAATTGTTAATTAATACACTTGCTGTAATTTCACCTCCTCTTCTTTTTTCTTTTCAGAATATTTCTTCGCAGCCCTCAGATCCCTCAGACCCTCGTTGGGAAACGCTGAACTAGTCCCAACTGCTCAGTTGAGAACCTGAGGCCCAAGAGGGAAGAAGCGACTTGCCAACATGGGCACCTTGGCACCACAAAGAGACAGCCCTGGGCTCAGATGCCTCATCTAGAACCTTATCCAGAATGCCACTCTGCCCACTGACAAGAAGGCGATGTTTCCTGGCACCCAAGTTTCTCTCTCAGTCCTCTGGTGGGAGAAGAGGCTGAGGTGAGAATCAACCCTCCTAACAGATACAATTCTCTGCTCACAGTTCCCATCGTGGCGCAGTGGTTAACAAACCCGACTAGGAACCATGAGGTTGTGGGTTCAATCCCTGGCCTTGCTCAGTGGGTGAAGGATCCTGCGTTGCCGTGAGCTGTGGTGTAGGTTGCAGACATGGCTGGGTTCCTGCGTTGCTGTGGCTCTGGCGTAGGCTGGTGGCTACCCAGCTCTGGGTAGACGCCTAGGCTGGGAACCTCCATATGCCACGGGAGCAGCCCTAGAAAAAGGCAATAAATAAATAAATAAATAAAGATTTAAAAAAAAATTCTCTGCTCACTAATATCAAAACCAATATGGGCTTTAGCACTGCATGTATTTTGTTGTGTACAATAAAAGAGTTCAAGAAACAGTTCAGAATTTATGAATTTCATATTAATGAGAAGAACGCAATAAAATATTTCCCCACGGTGACTTAGCATGTTCCTAAAAACGCTTCATTGCTGCCAAAGTCCATTTTCCACAAATTCTGTTTTCATAAATGCTAATTTGAGGAGGAACGGAAGTGCAAGCACATGTCACTGCTTTCCTTTGTGGCACTTCAACAATGCTTTCTCCATATTGCCCACTGCTTGTTCCAAAAGCACTGTCTTTTTTTTTTTTTTTTGGCTGCACCCCCAGCATACGGAGTTCCCAGGCCAGGGATTGAATCTGAGCCACAGCCGTGACCTACACCACAGATGCCGCAACACTGGATCCTTGAACGCACTGCGCAGGGCCGGGGATCAAGCCTGAGCCACCTCAGGGACATTGCTGGATCCTTAACTCCCTGCTCCACGGGAGGAACTCCCCGAAAGCATTCTCCCTTGATGCTTTTCAGATATATATTATCCCCATCCTTTTCCAGAAACCCAACACTTCTTTCCCTCGTCGCCTCAGTTTTTAAATAATAGTGACGGCAAAGATTATGACTACTAAAGCTAACATTTTGGAATACCTCGTTTGGGTCAAAGACTCCTGTGCGCTTCACATGCGTTCACATGTGCGGTAAAGGTTAATTGCAACAACCAAGGACGTTAAGTGTTATTATTGATACCTATTTTATAGATGAGCCAACAGAGGCAGAGAGAATTTGGGTATTTTGTCCAAGGTCCCACCACAGGGAGTGGTGGCACCAGAATGTGAACATAATCGGATTGAGAACCAGGGTCAGGCTTACCTTACAGAGGTAATGAAGCAGTAGCCCAGGGGTCCTCAGTTAGGGGTACCCCTCCCGGGATACAATGGGCTATGCCTGGAGGCATTTGGGGTTGTCACAGCTGAGGGGTAGAGTGCTACTGGCATCTAGTGAGTAGAGACAGGGATGCTGCTTGAGGTCCTACAGTGCTCAGGACGGCCCCCCAGACAAAGGATGATCCCAACCTAAGTGCTGGGAGCTCCAAAGTTAGGAAACGTTGCCGGAGCCGCATCCCTCCCAAGGACAGGGCATTTTGAATGAGCCAGCTGCTGGTAAGATGTGTGATTCTCATTTCCAGGTTAGATTCTATCTGGAAAATGAGGTTATCTCAGCTGGAGGGTGGAGCCGTGCTGTCCATTTGGTGCCTCTTCTCATAGCATCATCTGACTCAATAGCTTCAGCTGGTACGTTCCCACTATGCCCTGGCATCCTGGCACACTAGGTCATTTTAAGTTTTATCCTTCAGTGGACACGTAAGAGAGCCAATAGCCCACTAGGGAGTGTCTGAAAAGGGCCAAAAGGAAGATTGGGGTCTTCATTAACCTTCCTTGCCTTAGAGTCCAGAAGCTATAACAGCAGTGTCCGAGTCGCAGATAGTAGCAAAGGGATGCAGCCACAATGGGTTGCTTGGGATGCAGACTGACTTAGAAGTTAAATTTTGGGGGGAGAGAGCAGTTCTGCACATCTACTCAAAATATAATTGTGCATACCATTTGACCTGGCAATTCTAAGAATGTCTTTTGTAGACATAGAGGATGCGCGAGATCCATTCACAAAGATGCTCACTTCGACACCACCTCGGAGGGCAAAACATACGATCGAAAATCAAATCCACAGACATGCCTGCCTCTGTTCACCAAAACACGAAAGAAGGTTCACAGTGGCCTCATTTGCAACAGCCAGAGGCTGTAAACGAAGCAACTATTCCTCAGCAGAATGGATAAACTGTGGTATATCTACACAATGGAATACAGTGAAGCAATGAGAAGGCATAAACAAACTCCCACCACCGCCACCAACATAGAGGAATTCCACAAACATCATGTGGAGCAGAACAAGTCTGACCCAAAAGGGAACATACTGCATAAAACCATTAATGCAACGTATAAAAATAGGCAAATGTGTGCTGTGCAAAGACACATCGGAGCCACTCGTGGGGAGAAGCGACTGCAAGGGGGGTCAAGGGGCTCTCCAGGGCGCCGGCCAGGTCGTTTCATCTGGCACAGGTGTGTTCACCTTGGGGCAACTCATGGAGTTGTAAGCTTACGATATGTGCCCTTATCTACGCATGCCTTCCATTCACTATTAGATTAAATATGCTCTAATACATTGTGTCATAATATATTTAATTATAAATTCCCTACAAATATTTACCAGTAAATGTCCTAGTAATAGAATATAGAAAATATTCTACTTTCTATTATATATAAACATCAACAACTTAATCATCCATCCGTGGCTGACTAGTACACAACTTACAGCATTACAGACTTCCAGAATCTCCTCAGCGGAATTCTAGGCAGCCATCAAGAAAAATAAAGTAGGTCTCTCTGTATAAACGTGGAAAGATGTCCGCTAGCTATAGAGTTAAACCAGGAGGTTGCAGAAGAGCATAATATGGGAGTGACAATTTTTACAGGAAATATGCATGCGTGTTAGCCTAGAAAGAGCCGAAATTATATTCTCAAATGGTTAACCGCAGTTATTACTTGAGGAAGGGATTTTTAGGGATTTGAACATTCTGCCTAATGCATCTCAGTATTGTTTGAATTCGTTTACAAACGTGTATTATGTTTGTGCTCAGAGGAAAAGGACACAGAGAAAATGAACAAAATATGCCTTCCATTTGAGGTCATTATTATGCCATCATTCGGGAAGATGAGGGGTTCCGCTGGATGAAGGAAATGCTAATGGACTAAACCAAGTTCCTAGCCCGCAGGGTTGCTAACTGAACCCAGCCAGGGAGGTCAAGTTAGTTTGTTGCTGGCAATCTTAACAACTGATTCAAATGAACACTTGTTTGCTGGGCTGCTCCACACTCAAATCTAGTTGTGGTGTGGCCACCGCAAAACAGGATTCTTGGCCACACAAAGAATGTGTCTACAGAACAGCAAAACAATTGACTTGGTTGGATTCAATGAACAAAACCGTATATTCAGAGGAAAGGGAAAATCAAAACAGCTACACCCAAAGCAACTGACTCAGATGGGTGGTTCACGAAATGCACTCACTCATTCATGGAATCAACATTTTAGCAGCCTCATGCGGATGCTCTAAGAGATTCCATTTGAAATGAAATACTCGTGGATAAACCGAGGGACCATGAAACACACTTCTTTTGCCCATCATCAGCAAATGTTTTCTGAGTGCTCGCCATGGGTCTGCCATCATGCTAAAGCTCCGTGGGTCCGCTACTTCTATTTCACAATCAATTGCAAATACCATTGTTGTGAGTGGACACAATTCCACCCATGACACTGAATGGAACTTCACTTCAAAGAGAAAAAGCCACTGATTTGGGAAAACTTGATAAAACTACAACTTTTCATAGGCACTGAAGGTCTAAGAGACATAACAATTCCTAAGGTAGACTAGATTGGGGGTCCCATGGAGTTCAACACTGGCTGCACATTATATTTACCTGAAACAGAATTTCTAGAGGTGGCGCCTGGCCATTCATTATTATTATTATTTTTTTTTGGCCGCACCCATAGCATTCGGAAGTTCCCGGGCCAGGGACTGAACCCACGCCACAGCAGTGACCTGAGCTGAGCTGCTGCAGCGACAACGTTGGATCCTTAACTTGTTGCGCTACAAGAGAATTCCCTGGGCATCAATAGTTTTCAAATTAGCTCCCCAGGTGATTCAAAACCACAATGAAGTGGAGCCATGGCTCAGACCAATTACATCAGAAGCTGGGTGGATGGGACCCAGACAGGAGTATCATTTAAAAGATACACAAGGGGCTCTAAAGCGTAGTCTGCATTGAGGCCAATGTCTTCTAAATTCATATGATAAAAGAACTCAGAGGCGGCCCTTGTAGAAGCATTTTGTGAAGAGACCCAGTCTTGCTTGGTTTCAGCTTGTGGCAGTTGGGCTAGAAAATTGATTACAAGGTGATAGTCTACCATGTTATGGTTCCAGATGTTTCAGCTAATATTAGCTCCCACTTTGTTACGCGCTGATGAGGCTTAAACACTGCTCCGCAACTCAATTTAGATCGTTTCATGTAAATCCCCACACTAATTTTATAAAGAACTGAGTGGGACTAGGTCTTTCCAGACGAACCACCACACACGTTTGTTTGTTTTTTTTTCCTGTTAGTTTTGCTTTTACTCAATTTAATAGCTGATTAAAAAATGATACAAATGAACTTACATACGCAAGAGGGATAGACCCCTACACATAGTAAAGAAACGTATGGTTACCAAAGAGGGAAGGGGGCTGAAGGAGAAATGATGAGTTTGGGATGGCCATATACACACTAGCACACATAAAATAAACAACAAGGACCTACTGTCTCGCACAGGGAAATACATTCAATATCCTGTAATAAACCATAATGAAAATAATCTGAAAAAGAATATACATATGTGTGTATATATACATAATACACATAAATATGAATATATATGTATATATGGATCACTTTCCTGTACACCTGAAATACGACACTGTAAATCAACTACACTTCTCTCTCTATATATATTTTTTAAATATATGTAAAATGTATAGTCTTTTAGATGTTCTATCTATTATACGTCCAATGGACAGGGTGGGAGAATAGGTTAAGGAAAAAAAATCTTATAAATACGTGCACTGAAAATCTGGAAAACATCTTTGGATGTTTCTCAACAAACTTTCGAAGTAATTTTAAGTCGGCAGGAGTTCAAGGCATCCTGTAACAGCCCTGATATAAACACGAGGTGAAAGCAACATTCTGGAATTGCTATAGTCCGTGAGAAATAGGAAAATGTACGTTTTGTAGTCACAGAGAAGCTGTTGCATACCAACCACCTTCTTGTAAACACAATCTGAGTTTCCCAACTTTGGTCCGACAGCGCTACCACACACAGGGATGCGCGCCCTGCACAGTCAAGGTTAGACGGCCACAGGCAGTGTGAGCAAACACTTCATCAAAATTGAGAGCAGGAAACGTGCCACTTGTGACCTCCAGAATTTTAAGATCGCCACTCTGAGCCGGGCAGACCTGCAGAACTAGAACCAACCACAGACACGATTAATTTACAAACCAGGGAGGAAGCGGGCCGCCTCCCCTCACGCCTGTCGGAACAGAAAAGAGGTCACGCTTATGAACGGGCTTTGTGAAATGTACATTATTGCTGAAGCCTACGTGCTTCCTCTCTTTCTCCCGGTCCTTAGACTAAGTTAGATTAGTAGCATATGGTTAAACTGTGATTGCCTGCTTGTTTTCATTAGCCATGGTATAAATCAAATCTCACGCTTCTTTTTGTTGCTCAAGGGGTGCTTATCATCGGCAGAGTAATTTTAAAGCTGAATTAAGCAAAACTCTCTGAGAACCATTAATACGCTTTTACGGTTGGGGCACAGAACATGCCACATCCAACCTGACACCTTTTTCTTTTTTTTGGCTTTCGAGGGCCACACCCGTGGCATATGGAGGTTCCCAGGCTAGGGGTCTGATCGGAGCTGTAACTGCCAGCCTACACCAGAGCCACAGCCATGCAGGATCCGAGCCGCATCTGCGACCTACACCACAGCTCACGGCACGCCGGATCCTCAACCCACGAAGCGAGGCCAGGGATCGAACCCGCCACCTCATGGGTCCTAGTCGGATTCGTTTCCACTGCGCCACGACGGGAACTCCCAAACTGATAAACTTTTTGAGTGACTGGCACGATGGTTCTAATCCTTTAAAATGCAGATGAAGACCATGGGCACATACCACTTCATTTCATCGTTAAAACTTCCAATTTTGTTCATTTTGCCAAAGTTTTATCAAAGTATAGTCGATTTACAATGTCGTGATAATTTCTGCTGTACAACAAAGGGATGCGGTTATAGCTTTTTTAATCCCCTGAAAAATGGGTATTCAGTTTTTCCCACCAGACAGATTTGGAATGATAATTTTCTCTAAATAACTATTGTGCTTTCTTTCCCCTGTGTATCTCTTCACCCTGAAAACAGTGTTTTTTGCACAACAGCTGCTGGGTCCAGGCACCCATCCCGCTCTACAGCCAGCTCAATGCTTAGGTAAGTGTACCTGTGTGGCTGTCAGCTGGGAGCCTTTGTTCCCCTTCTTCCCCAGGAGACATGGCCAGGACTAGAGACAGTTTCGGCAGTTCCCGTCGTGGCGCAGTGGGGAACGAATATGACTAGGAACCATGAGGTTGCGGGTTCGATCCCTGGCCTTGCTCAGTGGGTGAAGGATCCAGTGTTGCTAAGGCTGTGGCGCAGGCTGGCGGCAACAGCTCTGATTAGACCCCCAGCCTGGGAACATCCATATGCCATGGGTGTGGCCCTAAAAAGACAAAAGGCAAAAAAAAAAAAAAAAAAAAAAAGACGATTAGAGACAGTTTGGGTTGTCACAGTTGGGGGAGGAGGTATTATGACTGGCATCTAGAGGGCAGAGGCCAGAGATGCTGCTAACACATGGTATACAGGACCGTCCCCCCCAACAAAGAATCATCTAGTCCAAAATGCCAAGAAGGCTAACACCGAGAGGCGCTGCTGTAGAGGTTTTCAGAGATTCATGTTCCAACCGCTTCCTGAGTGATTCCATTTACATGAAATGTCCAGCATAGACAAAGCCACAGACACAGAAAGAAGATGGGTGGTTAGTTGTCTAGGGCTGAAGGAACTAGAGACTGGCCGCTAAAGAGTCTGGGATCTCTTTTCAGGCGATGAAAATGTTCTGGAACGAGACTGTGGGTGGGTTACAAACTTTGCAAAGATATCCCAAAAATATACTAAGCCCCACTCCATGGTATACTCTAGACAGGTGAACTTTATGATACGTAAATCATGTGCCAATAAAGTTATTAAAATTATTTTTACAGACCTTTCACTAAGTAGTTTTTCTTTCTTACTATGGAAGAAGTAATATTGTACCGAATTTTGCAATAGCTCTAGGTTTGACTGGAGACTCTCCTGTGGTGATGCTTTATTTTTTTACTTTATTTTTTGTCTTTTTAGGGCTGCACCGGTTGCATATGGAGCTTCGCAGGCTAGGGGTTGAAGCGGAGCTGCAGCCACCAGCCTACGCCACAGCCACAGCAGACGCGGGATCCAACCCGCATCTGTGACCTACACCACAGCTTGAGGCAACACCGGATCCTTAACCCACTGAGGGAGGCCAGGGATCGAACCTGTGTCCTCATGAATACTAGTCAGATTCGTTTCTGCTGAGTATGGCAACACTTTTAAAGGGCAGCTCTATATTTTATGGGCAAGACATTAAAGATTTTTCTTTCTTAAATTAATCTATTTCCAGGGAGTTCCCTGTTGGCACAACAGATTAAGGATCTGGCGTTGCCTCCGTGGCAGCTTGCATCACTGCTGTGGCATGGGTGTGATCCCTGGCCTGGCAATTTTTTCTTCTCCTTGGCCCTTCTCAGCTTTTAACATACCGTTTATTTATGATGTCTATTGCTCACAGTTGCGCCCTGTGAGACTGCATGCAGGGATCTTTATCTTTCACACAGAGACAGTCCCAGGCCAGGAACCTAGAACATGCCTGGCACGTGGAAGGTAATCAATAATTATTTAAACATGTAAAATGCTAGAACATGGGCTGGCATTTAAAAACTTTAATTTTGGGAGCTCCCGTTGTGGCTCAGTGGGTTAAGAACCCGACTGGTATCCATGAGGATACGGGTTTGATCCCTGGCCTTGCTCCGTGGGTGAAGGATCTGGCACTGCCATGAGCTGTGGGGTAGGTCGCAGATGTGGCTGGGATCCGGCGTGGCTGTGGCTGTGGCTGTGGTGTAGCCCAGCAGCTGTAGCTCTGATTCGACCCTTAGCCTGAGAACCTCCATGTACCACGGGTGTGGCCCTAAAAAAGACAAAAAAAAAAATTTAGTTTCATCATCACCAACTGTCATCACCTGTCATCATCTCTTGCCCTTTCATTCCACGTACTGTACTTAAACCGCTGTATAAGCCTTTCGTGTTTCTATAGTTTACATAACATGTAATTATAATGTATAGTTTACAAGCTTCATGAGGGGAGAGACCAACGACATGTATATATTTTTCATGTGGCTTTTTTTAGAATGAGATATAATTCACATACTATAAAATTCACTTTAACTGAAAGTGTACAATTGAGTGTCTTTTACTTTTTTTATTTTTTAATTTTTTGTCTTTTTGCCATTTTCTTGGGCCGCACCCGCGGCATATGGAGGTTCCCAGGCTAGGGGTCTACTCGGAGCTGTAGCCACCAGCCTACACCACAGCCACAGCAACGCGGGATGTGAGCCGCGTCTGCAGCCTACACTACATCTCACGGCAACGCCAGATCCTTCACCCACTGAGCAAGGCCAGGGATCGAACCCGTAACCTCATGGTTCCCAGTCGGATTCGTTAGCCACTGAGCCACGATGGGAACTCCGAGTGTCTTATTTTTTGCCCATGCTCACAGTACGCGGAAGTTCCTGAGCCAGGGATGGAACCCATGCCACAGCAGTGACCTGAGCCACAGCAGTGACAATGCCAGATCCTCAAGCCAGTAGGCCATCAGGGAACTCCTGAGTGGCTTTTAATGAAGTCACTGGGTTGGGCAATTATCACCCCTCATCTAATCCCAAACATTTCCCTCCTCCACAAAACCCCAAACCCATCAGCCGTCAGTACCCATTCCTCTCTCCCCCTACCCTCTGGCAAGCACGAATTTAATTTCTATCTCTGTGGATTTGCCTATTTAGGCATTTCTGAAATGGAATCACAATACAGGGTCTTTTGTGCCTGGCTTCTTTCACTGGGCATAATGTTTTCCAGGCTCATCCATGCTGCAGCATGGATCAGTATTGCATTCTTTTTACTGCTGAATAATATTGCATAGATCTCATGGCATATATGTATATGTGTGCTATGCTTCCGACATTCCAGATCCTCAATGCATATTTTGTCCCAATGACTTAAAAATTCTGGAGAGGTGTGGAATGCTATTGAGAATAGACTTAGCACAGGACTCTGGTTCTCCTAAGAACACAATGATGATAAAGATGATACCGAAAAATAGAGATTTCAGGCTTCTCCAGCTCTGTCAGCATTACCCTGGGGGAAATGTCATCTACAATTCAAACGAACTTGCACTTGGTCCACAGACCTTTGTGACCGGCCACTGATGGCATGTGTTGAATTTCAAGTCAAAATGTCCTGTAACAAAAATGTGGGCAGCATGAAATTACCTTCTGGTGTTCCTCCTGAGTTACACATTTCCTCGGAATTATACCAACTTCAGACAATCCTCCAAACAGACCTATCACTCATGATCGGGCTTTTTCAATCGAGATTTGGCAATAATTCTCTACTGCTTTCGTGGAATTTTACAACACTGAAGGGATGGGGTGCAGAGGATACTAGCTGAGAAGCTGCTCAGGGCTCTGTTCATGGACAAAGGGACAGCGGCTAAAACAGTAACTGGAATGGATGCCAAGAACGACAACACAGCCAGAACTGGTGACGGGACCAGTACTTAGGTCTTACCATGTAGTTCTTGTTACCTTGCAAAATTAGCAGATCGTATGAAAATAGTATTCTGACATTTTCCATTTATGTGCCCATGGGTAATTCCTGAAGAGATGGAAAGCTATGCTAATAAACTGTAACAATGAAAGAATTTTCGGTCCAAGAACAATAGGGCAAATTCTGCATATCAAATATGTGAGAGTGATCATTTCAAACCTTTGGGGTGGCAAACTTATTTCCTTTGTTTTTCAGTGATTTTTAACTGTTTTTTTTTTTTTTTTTCTTTTTTGGCTGCATCCACAACAGATGGAAGTTTCCAGACCAGGGTTTGAATCCGAACCAGAACTTTGCCACAGCTGCGGCAACGCCGAATCCTCAACCCACTGCACTGGGCCGGGGATAGAACTGGCAGCTCCTTAGCCCAGTGCCCCATAGTAGGAACTCCTTTCCCTTGTTTTTTTAAATTTTCTCTCTTCCCTCCTCACACAAATACTCAAATTGTCAGTCTTAATGTTGGAAATCACGTTTAGGAAGCGTCAAATGTATACTGAAGACATTACGGACTTCCCCTGACTGATACTTCCCCATTTTCCAGAGAGGTAAGGTAAGCGTGAAAAAGAGTCAAGAACACTGGCTAATGCTGTACAGAAGACATTGGCACAACACTGTAAATCAACTATACTTAAAAAAACAAAGAACACTGGCTAAGATCAGGCATCATAGGTCAACAGCCTAAACCCCAACTCTGACCTACGCTGTTCTTTGCCAAAGACAAGCTGTTTCTCCTATCGAATATGGCTTTTTGTTTGGAAGCCACCCACCTGCATGTGTGTATGTTGAACTCCATTAGAAAAGTGCAACTTACTTTGCTGTATTTTGCCCAATAAGCAGAAGTAAAAAACACTTGTTCTGACATTCCTGCGTTACGTCTGTGAACACAGACGTAACATTTTCACTCCCGACAGTTACCCGTTAATTATAACCCAAACAACGTACTATCCATCTGCATATAATTTCCTTCATTCAAAACTGCTCCACCAGATATTTACCAAATGCTTACAGACCTTCCAAATTACAAGCTGTGTGAGCTCTCTCTGCGAATGCTTATATGCTCTTCTGCTGAGCTCAAAGGGACAGTATCACTTTTAGAAAATTATTTTTTTGTCTTTGAGTTTTCGGTTCAGTGTTTTTTCCCCCGGAGAATGAATACAAAATAAACCTAAGGCCTCGGAAGGATCCAGCACTATCACTCATCACGCCCACTGAACTTGAAATATTACAGCCTACCCTTACTGTCTCTCCCCTCTCTTTGCTCTGTTCACCAATTATTGAAAAGAAATAAAATCTTAGCTTCCCAGAGGCTTTCAGGAATGAATCCCTTGGATAACGACTGTTAATATTTTCCTGAGTATCTCTAAATGGAGAAAGGGAGAGAGGGAGGAAGCCTGGGGCGGCGGGGACGGGGGTGGGGGGGTGGGGGGAGGGGAAAGAGATGGAGGGGGAGGCGGATGGGGGAGGGGGAAGAGAAGACTCATTGTAGAGCCAGAGGTCTCCCAATGGCTATGTTTTCCACCTGACTGGGTATCATAAGCATCATTCTAAGTTCACAAATACAGACGGATACCCTTCATACATATGCTAAAGCCAATCTGACCCAGTCTCCCTATGGGTAGATGTTTTGATTTAGATGTTAGTTCCTAAAACACCTCTGTTGTCCTTGGCAACGGCAGGCACTGCCCATAATCGAATCTGTCCCTGGTGAATCAGCGCGTGTGTATCCGTTAACGCACGGTCACTGCGAGAAGCAGAAACCACAGGACTTTAGGCTGAAAGACCGAAGGGGTCTTATGTACAATGCCTATGTAATATCATATAATGTACAATATAGTATAGCATATATTGTATAATTGTATATATTACATATTATATATATTGTTATATCGTACATACTGTATGTATTGTTATATTGTATAATTGCATATATTATATGTTGCATCATTGCACATATTACAAAATATACAAATATCATATATCATAATATACAATATATTACAATATACAATATTATGTTACAATATACAGTATTATATTACAAGTATAGCAATTATATACAATTCATATGCCCCTTCCCCATGTAGCCAAAGAACCACTGGAACACTCTAGACGGCCCACCTTTCCCACAGCCCGCAGGTCTTCTGGCATCAGCCTCGCCCCTCTCCTACCCCTTCCCCGCACACACAGACACAGGCAGAGAGTGTGTGAACTTCCGGCAGGTGAGCAGGATGCCCTGTTCCAACACCCGCTCCCGGCGTTCTCCACCCCACCTCAGTGAAGAGCTCTTCCAGGAGCTGTGAGCAGTTTGAGAACCGGGTCACTGGCCTATTCCTCTTTTCCCCCAGCGCCAATGACTGTGCTAGGCATGGACTAAGTGCTCAGCGATGGCTGCTGAAGTTATTTCAGAGTTTTGGCCTTTGAGGGCTATGTTCGGAGCTTATGACCCCGGGAGCAGCTCTCTTTACCGCACAGCTGCTGCATTTCCCACTGCTTTATTCGTAAGCTTCCTTTTCTCTTTTCAGGGCTCTTGGGGCTTGCTGAGCCTGCTACCACCTTTTATCACCCCCCAGAATACAAGTACCACCCACATGCATTTCCCTCTTCTTTGTGCCTTTCTTCTTTCTGTTCCTTACTTCTGTTACTGCTTTTCTTTTGCTTCTTGTCCCAAATCTACTCACCTATTAAATGTCATTTGCCAGTAGAAGAGTCCTCCTTCTTTCCCCCATAGCTTCAAACAGGCAGCCACAAAACACAGTTAATTCCAGTGCCTTCTGGAATAGGTGCTCATGGTCTGCAAGCCGTAGTGTGTAAATGTAGATGAGAGAGGGTTTGCTGCTCTTATTTTTTCAAATTACACCGTGGAGGGAAGCCTAAGTATCTAATAATAATAAAGCTTTACTATATTAAGCCCATAAACGCAGTCCCAAATAAGAAAAAAAGATCAATTGCATCTATGATAGTACATTTGCTTGCGATATACCACGACTTGAACTAACAGGTCAGAGCCAAACGTGATAAGGAGGTGAGGAGAATTGTTAAATCTTTTACGGCATCTCCCTGATGAGGTCCCGATCAGAAGCTATTTGCATGAAAGTCCACAGGAGCGGTTGATAGCAACGCTGCATATCATCCTAGCTGTAGAGAAGGCTCATCTAAATCACTGCAGGATTTCTTTGCCTAGGGAGGCGCCACAGAGATCCAGAACAGTTTAAAGATTTTCTTTATGTCATGGATAACGTCTCTCCATTTTCATCAATGAATTGACACGTTTATCCAGCACCCACTTTGTAAAAGAGATTTTTCTAGGTACCAAAGAGTTCCCAAGGAAGTATAAGACACAATACCTGACTTTGAAAGCTTGCCAAGGGAAGTCAGTGTGTTTATTGGAATCAATTAGTGGTGGTGACCTTGAATTCTGAGGCGAGTACAATCCCACTCCAGCAAAACAAACAAACAAACAAACAAAAAACAGCCTGGAGAGTGATATTTTCTTCCAAGCAAAAGAGGAAAATATCTTTCCTCTATTTCCCACAGAGGAAATATGTTAGAGCAGACTTTGGTTTCAGCTACTTCAGAAAATCCACTCTTGGAGTTGCCCGGTGGCTCAGTGGGTTAAGGACCTGGTATAATGTCACTGTTTTGGCTTGGGTTGCTGCCGTGGTTCGTTTAAAGATTCCTTGGCTCCAGAACGTCCACGTGCCATGGATGTAGCCAAAAAAGAAGCCCCACTGTTGAAATTATTCCAGAATACTAGACAGGCCTAGACCTGCTTTAAAAGAAGATTCAAGAGTTGAATTCCTATGGACGATAAGAAAGGCTCTGGAACTCCTAACACCTCACTTATCCAAAGACCAACTACATACCCCGACCACTGCAGAGAACCAGGAAGGGGGGCAAAGGGGGGAAATTCCAAAACAAGCAAAACACCCTCCCAGGGTTCGAAAACCAAGGCTACAAGACTGAAATGTCTGAATTTTTCTCCCAAGTGAGCCTCCCAGGCCACCTCTGCTTGGAGTATCGCTTTACCTGCAGCCCACACATGAGCTTGGGCATGTCATTTTTCAGGTCACTAGAAGTCAGAAGCAACAAATGAGAAGGGGAGGAATTGCTAGCATAAGCAATGTGAGCACAGCAAAATGTGATGGATTCCAAGTCAAGAAAAAGAATAACTACTACGAAAAAATGGGCAAAAGAACCATGTTGTACAGTAGAAAAAATCGTATTGGGGAAAGAACTATTTAAAAAATAAAAAATAATAATAATACAAATAAATACATAAATAAAAATTTAGACCTCCCATTGTGGCTCAGTGGGTTAAAGACCTGACATTGTCTCTCTGAGGATTCGGGGTCCATCCCTGGCCTTGCTCAGTGGGTTAGGGATCCAGCGTTGCTGGGGCTGTGGCATAGGCTGCAGCTGCAGTTCCAATTCAGCCTCTAGCCCAGGAACCTCCACATGCTGCAGGTGCAGCCCTAAAAAGAAAACAAATCTATACAATTACATGTATAAATGTGTTGTTAGGGTTGTTGTTGTTGTTGTGTGCCTACTTTTCGTTTGGGGCCAGGCACTGCCGGAGATGAAGATGCTTCTTCCTGGAGCTTGAGGGTGCCTCGGCTCTGGGCCACTATGGCTTTTCTTTGTTAAAAGCAGTTGATTGGAGGGACAGGCAAAATGGCAGTTGGTCCGATTCCAGCTGCCTGCGAGTAACCCAGGCTGGCCTGATCTCTGACCACCGACAGCCAAGGACCATCTGGCTCTCGATTTGTGTCACAATCCCACCCCGTGGTCCTTCCACATGAATTGCATTTTTTGCAGCCCTGAGTGAGCCGACAAACATCAGGAGGGACTTAAAACATCTGTTTCGGGGCCAGAAGGTACCTGAAGGTCATGTTTTTATAACCTTCGCTCAGCCCTTTCTCCTTCCCATTAAGCAAGAACGGGACCCTATAGTTCAAAAAGGCATTTTTTTCACTCATCATTTTGAAACAGCAGTGAAAGCATGCACGTATTTGTCCCCTAAGTAACACAAATGGCCTTAGGTTCGTAAGTACAGAGCATATATGTTGGATGGATATGAATGCCTATGTGATAAAGACACATTCTGGGGTCATCGTGCCACAGTTAGTTCCAAGATATTGCTCGAGGGGAAAATATTTTCTGCTTATGATCCATTTTTAAAATAATGATTTTTTTAAAAAAGAAAATTTCTGATGTCAAAGAGCCTGAAAAACAAAAACACGAATACTTTGGCCTCTTGTAACAAAATAAGTAGTCAATCAAGTCAATTCTATTTTCCTTTGCAAAGTCAACTTATTCGTAAATGAAACAACCGCTTCCAGGAAAAAAAAGGTAATTGAAAAATTTTCCCCAAAATATTGAGTAACTTTTAAATTGTATATGTGGGACCTAAATAAGTGGAAAAGATTTCAAGCATAGAGGTCTATATTTTGGTACCTTGTACCCTGGGATATACGGTGGAGGAAGATAAATAGAAAGGGCTACACCATTTCTACTGTATTTGCCATCAAAGCCTGAACAACGGCCCATGGCGAACTGGCAATAGCTCACTATCCAGTGGACCAGAGAAATCAATGCCACAACAAGGGATCATTCTGTTGATCCTTGTGGCCAAATAATATGACTCGCTCATGCGTCACGAGAGAGATGACTCATGAAAGATGAGGCAAAGCAATGTGATAAATTTTGTAAAACGACAAGACCCCTTTTGGTTCACCAATGGCTTGTCCTGAATTTTTTCAGCTACCTCAATACATGTAGTTAAATAAAATGGGGGGGAGGGAGATTGCAAAATAATGTCACGGGATCAACATTTTCTTTCCTTCCCCTCTTACTCACCCTTACTACCTTGCTATGCACCCATCACCTCCTCTCCCTCCCAGGAAGCTGATTCCAATTTTCCTAAAATCCATTCGCAACTTTCTTCCAAAGGAACCCTTCTTGTCTCTGCTGGACAATAAAGACAGTCATAAATAAATGCCAACTATGGACCCAAGTGGCTTTTAGAACCCTATTCTATGTTCCCTTTCATTCATACATTTTGCCTGTTTATATAACTTTTCACTTCGTTGTAGTTTCTCTCTCTCTCACTGAAAGGTCTACCTCACCTGTCTTCATGATGGTTCTTCATTCCCTATGAATTCATTCCCAAAGAGCATCTTAGAATCTTATTTATTAGCATTTTTAAACATCAACCATGTGCCAAATGATGGGGTGTGGGGGGGGATGACGTTCCATTCCTCCTAGAGATGTCTCTCACTTAGTTTTCACCCTAATTCTCTTCAGGAGGTGCTGGAGTGATCCTATTTTACCTTTCACCAACAAGAAAACTGAGGCTCAGATACAGAGAGGCTAAGTATCTTGTCGATGGTCCCTCTATCCTGGGTGAAGCTGGGCTCAGAAGCCATGTCAGTCTAACCTGTAGCTCTTAATAATACTCCCAGTGGCTTTCATGGATGTTTGCTCCTTGAACTTAATTCAGCCAATGTGGAGCATCAGTATAAAAATATATACACACGCGCAAACGTAAAAAATATTACTTAAGTAGTTCAAAAGATCAGGCTGAGCTACCAATAGTATCTGGGTATACATTCTTTCCTTTATTGATCTAATATTGACACTCATCAGCTACCTCCTACCACTAGTCACAAATTTTGCTTTTTAATTGATTGGATTTTAGAATAAAATTTAAACATCCATATGCTTTACTAAGGTAGAAGGGTAAAAGACATATGAACTGAATAGCTAGATCAGAGGTCCTCTTAGCTAGAGAAGGGCTTTGGTTGCTGTTGTTCAGGCAAAGGAGAGGAACATGGGGCTGAGACAACTAAAGGGGCAGTGAAGAGGTTCTGAAAATACAAGAGAGTAGAACTTGGATTTGCTTCCAAGAGAATGTGGGATGGAGTCAGAAGGATGCAGGCAAAGAAGGGTCATCACCCTGAGATAGGCTGAGTTGCTATGTAGGGTAGGGGAGCCAGGGCAACATCCCCTGTGATACTTAAATGTTTGCAGGGATCGAAATGCATTCCTGGGTGTGTGGTGTGGTATGTGCGATGTTCCAGCCATTACCTTGTCCTTTAGATCATCGGTAAGAGTTTGGTTACTGCGATAACCTTGAATTCATGGTTGCTCAGATGGCAGATGCGTTGCAGGATGGGGTCAGAGAGAAGAAATTTTGTCCCTCTTTTTGGTGGACACCAGAATGATGATAAAGGAAGAGTCACAGGGGACAGAGAAAATACTTTCAATGGAAGGAGAAAATAGATCAGGGGCGACCCCGAAATTATAATCCCTCAGAGAAATATTGACAAGTGCTTTGGGGTTTTACCAGCATGGGGATTTGAGTCCATTTATCTTTGTTTTTTTTTTGTTTGTTTGTTTTGTTTTAAAAGGCCTGCCCTTGTGGCATATGGAAGTGCCCAGGCTAGGGGTCGAATCAGAGCTATAGCTGCCGGCCTACACCACAACCACAGCCACAGCCACAGTAACGTGGGATCTGTGACCTACACCACAGCTCATGGCAATGCCGGATCCTTAACCCAATGAGCAAGGCCAGGGATCGAACCCGCATCCTCATGGGTACTAGTCAGGTTCGTTTGCACTGAGCCACAACGGAACTCCGACTGAGTTGATTTATCTTGACCTGAAAGGGCTGGGGAACCCTCGAGGACCCTGACAACACTAATAAACTCAACCATCTAACATCTGCGGGGCCAGGGGAGGGGGGCGGGACGTAAAGAGCAATGGTATGTTGTTAGAACCAGGGAACAGACAATGACGTGGCCACTTCTGAAAAGTAAATTTGAATATATCAGCATGTGCAGCCAACTCATTTGCTGACTTAAAAACAGCTTGACGAATTTTTTTGCCTGTTCAACCTATTATTGCCTGTAATGAAAGACTCCGCATGCGCTAATGACAACATACACAGCCTTACAGTTGATCACAGCTTCTAAAAATCATGATACAGGGATTTTGAGTTATACTCAACACATTTTTCCTTCGGAAACCTGATTGGTTGCTCCAGATGCCGTGAATGGTATAAAATGAGCTCTTAGCTGGAAGAACTCTAAAGGATCAAACATCCCTGAGTTTCAGACAAACTTACTCTGAATACGTGTATTCAAAGGTATGTGGGTTTTATTCATAAGTTGGCATCCTTTCTATCATACTTATTGCTTTTTCTGCATTTTATGCTCAAAAGATGCAAATGTGTTCTGCATTTCTAATACTTGATGCTGTCAATATTCAGGTACTTCTTCAGTAGAATCGTAATTAAATTAGACTTTACTTACTTAAATGCATTATGTTACTTTCTAATGCAGCAAAAGGTTTGTCTATATTTCTTTAAATTTTTGGTCCAGAATCCCAAAGCCCTTCTGAGGGCCAAATCTCACATCGAAGCATTTATCTTAATTCCTTCTCAATTAAGGGAAAAATAAGTTTTCACAGGCTGTGATTCACTACTTTGAAAAACATTTCGTTTCATTACATCACATAGAACCATCAACTAAATGGCTTTTCTCAAAAATGCAAACTTTGAAAAAACAGAGGCAGGTGGTAGAAAATGTCTGTGTGTTTCATAGTGGGCAACATTAGTACGACACGTACTGCCTATGTACAATTTAAGGTCTTTCTTCTAGCAGCTCTGAGTCAATACTTTGCACTGCAAAGAAGTGTGCAGTATTTTGGGATGGCTTGTTTTGCTTCCTGTTCCAAAGGTCTTATTTGGGGAATAATGGGAGTGCAGTGTCAAACCAAGGGAAGATGTCATTTACTAAATAGGGACTCTTTCAAGTGAAAGTCATTCAAACTGCATGGACTAATCACAGCATCTTAGCACCATCCTCTCCCTGTTCAACCACATCTGGAGCTCAGGGCTGTTACCTGAGGGTCTTGCCTGAAGCCCCATGGGGCAGAGCATGTGAAATTAACTCCACTCCTTTCTTAAGCGATTTTTCTCAGATCCCTGGTCTTTATTTATTTTTTCTTTCTTTCTTTTTACAATTACTCAAATGAATTGATCACATCCGTAGTTGTATAATGATTACAACAATCTGATTTCACAGGATTTCCATCCCACAGTGAAATTAACTCCACTCCTTTCTTAAGCGATTTTCTCAGATCCCTGGTCTTTTTTTTTTTTTCTTTTTTTAATTACTCAAATGAATTGATCACATCTGCAGTTGTATAATGATCATCACAATCTGATTTCACAGGATTTCCATCCCACAGCCCAAGCACATGCCCCCAGTCCCCAGTCTTTATTTTTACCAGAAGCAATGCTCAGGTGGTCGGGACAAGAAAACATTGTGTGCCTCCTGGTTCTAAAAGTATCCAATACTGTCTCCCTTGAGGGTCTTGACTTTTAGAGCCAACTCTCTTCTTTGAATCATGAATTACAAGCTACGTTTGGCTTCTGGGACCCTACAGGTATAGGGAAATGGCGTGCAAAGGCATGTAAAGATAGATTAGTCGTGTCCCTACAAGCTCTTCAGCTCTCAGCCTAAAGGAAAAGCTTCTGTGCGACCACTGTAATTCCAGAAACAGCACCCTAGACTGAGAACTAGAAATCGCCTATGAATGAAGTAAGCTCACGAGGAATGGTCCCACCCATTTTACCAGCAACAGACTAGTAGGGATTATGCGGGTCTTATGAAGCATTACCTATGTCCATATTTGAGAAGACATAAGAAAAGCGGCTATTGACTTATATTTCAGGGCCATCAAGAAATGGGGACCTGGATTTTGTTTGCTTGCCTCCTGGGAGCAGCCTTCTCTATGCCTGTAAGTAAAGCACCCCCTTCGTACGTACATGTCCAATGTCATACGCTTGGAAATAAAAATCTACCCCCGAGTTGATACACGTTAGGGATGAAAACAGTAGAAGATCACATTTCCTCAAATGACTCAGTGTTTAAGAAACACTTTGAAGAACTTGTTACAAAAAAAAAAAGGATTCCCAGATGCCTCTGCCAAAGATTCTGATTCAGTATAGCTGGGGTGGGGCCCATGACTCTGCATTTTAACAAGCACCCCAGGAGAGTCTCTTGAAACAATTAGCTTGTAAGTATCATCACCTGTCTCTAGAAGGTGGGAACTTTTGGAAGTGACCTTTGAGAGGCCTCCAGAGAAATACTGAAGCAGCCTTAGGCAAATAGGACAAAAATGTCAGTTTTCTCTAAAATCCAATTTCTCGCAAGTGTCCAAATATCTTCTTGCTCTCCAAACCCCACCGCTGTTATTCTACAGAGAGTAAGATTTTGTGTTAGGAATTTCTTTCTTGAACCATCTCTCTGTTCTCAGAAGCCTCATCCTTTGGGTGCACCTGCTAAGAAGCACATGACTTCTGTGGCACTGCCTGGAAGCCTGCTTAGCCCCAACTTGTGAACGTATTTCACATTCACGTGTTCCAAGGACCAGGAAGTCTGACCCCTTCTCTCAAAACATAGGTAGAGGTTAGATCACATGCAGGCAAAGCAGGATCGGTCTGTTTTTCAGGGGCACAAAGGGCAGTTGATACAACCAGAAGCCAGCTAAGCTTGCATATCTGCCTCCTGTCCTCCTCTCGCGCCCACAAGACCAAGATGCTGTGCTCTGCCTTCCTGAAATCCTGCATTGTGGCAATTCCTCGTCCCCACGAGGGCCCCTGCATTGCAAATTCAGTCCCCTTTCCCCTCCTAAACTCAACACCCCTCTTCTCGGAGGGCTTGCATCAAGAAGATAGAGGAAAGGCAGTTACTGGATTATAATCATCGCACTCAGATGAGAGGAATAAGCCCTCTTAGGCAACACGAACATTTTAAAGGACCAAAGCCTTCATCAGCTCACTGTCTGAAAGGATCTGTGCGCCTCTCTCTCCTCTCCCTCCCCCGCCACCAGCCGCCAGGGCTCATCCGAATGCCACAATGCAGGCATCAATCACTCGGCCTCTCCTTTGGACAAGCCGGTCCTGGAGCAGATAATTATTCAGGTTTTTTTTTATTTCGAGCTTTAACATTTTCCTGCCACAGAAACAGTGACAGGATCATAAAAGGAATCAGCCTAAACTTAATAAATCAACTCTTTCATTTTCCATGGGATTTAAAACATTTCCACTATACCGCACCCGTCTTGTTTTCGCCTTCATTGATAATTCACGCATAGTGGTTGCTTTGGTTGTTGTTGAGGTGTCATCTACTTTGCATGCCAATCACGAGGAATCTCTTTGGTACTTAAGCTTATGCACCTCCTGATCTGTAAGGGAAGGTTCTGCCACAGTTCTCTTCTTGCTGGTATTTCCTGCTGGTGTGAGGGAAACATATTGCTCTTCCCGACATGGAGTGAGTTTCATCAAGAAATAAAAGGAAACAAAAAAAATAGAAGAACAAAGAAAAGGAGTTCTCTGTGGCGCGGCAGGTTAAGGATCTGGTGCCGTCACTGCAGCGGCTATGGCCTCTGCTGTGGTGCAGGTTTGATCCCTGGCCCGGGAACGTCCACAGACTCTGGGCACAGCTGAAAGACAGACAGACAGACAGAAGGAAAATGATGGGTGGGCTAGAGTAGGATTAACTGAGCACAGGGGTGGGAGGGGTGTCTGAGGATGACCGGAGGATAACTGCATGCTGGTTTCTGCTTCCGCTGTAAGGTTACAACCTCTGGGAAAACCATTTCGTTGCTCTGGCCCTCTTTAAGATAAGAGGGCTCCTCTCCTACCCAGCATACATGTTCCAACTAAAAGTAGACCTTCAAGATATTCTGCACTATATAGATTTTGTAAAAGTAGCTTCGGTCTCTCTTAATGTGAAAATTGCATATTGACTTAATCTCTTCCCCTCTCTCTCTCCCCCTCCCCCCTTCCCTCTTCCCTTGCACCCCCTCACTCTTCTTCTTCTCCTTTCCCCCTTCCTATAAAAGCTACCACCTCATCCTGGGCACCCTGGTTATATCAACTTCAGCTATGAGGTAATTTTTCTCTTTACTAATTTTGACCATTGTTTGACTTAACAATGCCCTGGGCTCTGTAAAGAATAGTGGGTGGATTCTTCATTCAGGATGTTTGTCAGTCCCATTTTTTCAGTTCTCACTGCCAGCTTCCTAGTTTAAGCCCTGATGGGTCACCTCAAGCCTGCATTGCCCCAGAACCCTCCTACCTGCCCCCCCACCCAACCCCCGACTCAGTCTCTCCTCCGTATACGGCTGTAAAATGAACACCCCCTGGAGGGGGGACGACATGGTAGGGCAGAAACTGAACTCTGGCTGACCAGAGTTCTATCCCGGCCTGGAAAATATGGGGACTCAGGTAAGATGTTATCAACCTAAGGTCCTTGCCAGCCAGACCACTCCTGGTTCTAAGACGTGCACACTCTACGTGTCTCCCTCGCTGGTCTTTCGGAAAGATGAGCGACCAAGGGGGCTGTGTGACATTCTGCCGAGCAAGGGAAAGTATGAGATGGCTGGAAATCAGGTTTGAGGCGCTTCTCATGCCCACACGAACCATGGGACCTTGGGCAAATCATTGTCTCTCTCTGGAACTTTGGTTTCTTCATCTGGAAAAGGGAAATGATTATAATACCCAACAATTTAAAATATTGATTGGGGAGCGAAAGAGTTAAGCAACATAAAAGGTGCTTTGTTCAGTTTGCCTTGAGCAAGGTCGTAATTACGGTATTGCTATCAAATGCTTATTACTGTCTGAAGGAGTCCCTGGACCTGAGGTTACTCGAGTCTATACGGTTAAGGAAGGAAGGAAGTGCTGACTTCTTTCCTCGGTTCAGATGACAACCCATGGGTATGTTGACTCCTACAAGCTGAGGACAAGGGTTAACAAAAATCCGAGGAAAGATTTTCTGTTAAATCTGAAAAGGTTGACATATGTAACCGGCAAACGCGTTTCTAGGATGAGAAACTGGTTTGGCCTCCTTAATATTTTTGTGACATCAGATCAAAAGAGGTTACAATTCCTGTGAGGTCACATTAATTCTCTGTTTTGTTTTTCTCTTGCAAAGAAGAGCGGGCGCTGGGGAGCGAGACTTACTGCTTTTGTAAGCTCCGTCCAGGTTAGGAACCGTCTTTAACTCCCCATGACCTTGTTGGAGGGTGAGGCAGCTTGCCCCAGAGTATGTGAGAACACGTGAAAACTGTGTGTGATGGATGTAAAGCAGTGCCTGACACACAGGAAGCCCCTCACCAGTGTCTGCCTTGTGCTTTCTGATGTAGGACTTATACTTGGAGGCTATCCGTATTGACAGGACTGCATTCGTGAGTCTATGGAGCTAAACTAAAACAAATGCCTTCTAATGTCTCTTTCTCTTAAGGTGCTTACCCCTCTGAAGTGGTACCAGAACATGATAAGACATCCGGTATGTAGGTTTTTTGGTTCTTTCTTCCCTTAAAATAGTAAGCGTGCACTTCAGTTCCCTTTGAAGACAGGTAGCATATCTATGCCGCACATAGACACTAATGGGAAATCTAGCTTGTAAAAGGTCCTATCCGTATACACAGTTAGAAAGTCTTGCACAGGAAGAGGTGGATAAATATGAATATTGTCATCATGACAAAGAAAGCATTGCTACTTCTCTAGTTGGAAGTCGAAGGAGCGGATGGTAAACCTGACTCTTTGTTTCTCACCAGTACACTTCCTATGGTTACGAACCCATGGGTGGATGGCTGCACCACCAAATCATTCCCGTGGTGTCGCAGCAGACTCCCCAGAGTCATGCCCTTCAGCCTCATCACCACATCCCCATGGTGCCAGCTCAACAGCCCGGGATCCCCCAGCAGCCAATGATGCCACTTCCTGGCCAACACTCCATGACTCCAACCCAACACCACCAGCCAAACCTCCCTCTGCCCGCCCAGCAGCCCTTCCAGCCCCAGCCCGTCCAGCCCCAGCCTCACCAGCCCCTGCAGCCCCAGTCACCCATGCACCCCATCCAGCCCTTGCTGCCACAGCCACCTCTGCCTCCGATGTTCTCCATGCAGTCTCTGCTTCCTGACCTGCCTCTGGAAGCTTGGCCAGCAACAGACAAGACCAAGCGGGAGGAAGTGGTGAGTATACCTTGAAGCCCCCCCAGCATCTTTGAGAAACGGGAAAGCAAACTTGGCCCCCAGCCTTCTACATTCTCACACAATCCCAGGCTTAGCGTCTCAGCAGCTACAGTTCAATGACTCTCTTAGTACAAGCGTGTGTTGTAAGTTTATATTATCAATGAGTTTATCTACATGGCTTAGTAACCCACACTGATTCATCTATAAATTGCTTTGAATTCCCCCCACAATATATATTATCGAAGCCTGGTAATTTTAAGGACACTGAAAGGGAATATCCATTCTCCTTGTCTTTCGAAGATTTGACCAGTAGGAATAGGCTAGAAGTGCATTGAAGATTCAAAAAGGGGGGACGGTAATTTTTGACAGTGAGGGCATGTAAATATTTGAACAGGCAGATTGGAAATCTCTTTAAAAACCGAAAGGAAACTTACTTGTCTAAGGTGGTTTTTCATCGAACTTGGAGGAAGCTCAACTAGACAGACTGCTAGATTCCTTCTCGGTGCTTTGGGATTCTATACATTAAGCTTTCGGCACGATGTCTTCAGAGTTAGGCACGACATAGTGTTTTATTCCAGAAAGATCTTCCAAATGAATGGGAAATAGTCAATAAAATAAGGGACCCTCAGCCCTACCCATAAACCCTTACTTCTGTGCATATGAGATGATAGAATTCTATTGTGTGTGTGCAGAAAAATGGAATCCCAAGTTATAAATGCGATTGATGGTTTTCTGTTGAGAAGGCGAGGGGCGAGGCAAGAAAGGAGCTGGACAGGGAGCCAAGCTCCCTGGGTTCCAGCTCTGGCTTTGCACCCAGAGAGGAGATGGTGTTGTACAAATTATTTCACCTTTATGGGTGTTTTCCCTTCTTTAAAATGAGAGAAAGCAACTAAATCAGGTCACCTTCAAGCCTCTGTCCAAGGACAAACACCATAGTTTTCTGATAAAAAATTATGAGTTCCATGTGGCTTCATAATTATGGACACATTTGTGGAGAATATGTAGCTGAATTTTTAAAAAACTGATTATATTCCAAATAGCCTGGTGCCTCTAGTTGATTATTCTAGTCTAAGATATTTGTTCTCTTTTTGTATAGAAAATGCATTTATTTACCTTTTTATTAATAATTAAAGCCATCAACGGTCTAACCCTTGCCAGAGCTATTTGTGGAAAGGTGACTTTGGGTAGGTAGTTTGAACACTTTAGAATTCCCATGTAAAACGGGAGCATAGTGATTTTTTTCTTACAGTTATTTTATGGAAAATAAAATAAAGGGATGGGTTCAGAGCTGGGCATGCAGAAAGCACTCAGCAAAAGGCAACACCTGTTCCTTTATTATTAAATAATAGTTTTAAGTGTTCTGGAGGCAGAAGGCTCCACCCTGGACCCCTCATATGACAATGAGATAACAAAGAAAGTTTGAAAAGTATAGAGTTCAACCTCAGTGACTATAAATTACTGTTTTGGCAAAACTGAAACCACATGTGTTACTGTACATGGTTCTCACTGTGAATATTTGTAAATTATTTTACTTGCTCCTTTTGCCACTTTTTACCCCTCCCCCCCCCCCCGCAGGATTAAAAGATCAGACCATGAGAAGAGAACTGAAAGAGATACTTCAGTTGCTTTCAGAATGCTACAAGAACTGGATGATTTGTGCCTACCATCATTTAGTAAATTCTGTAACTGAAAAAAGTACCACTAGCAAAGAATAAAATTTTTAAAAAATTATTCTTGTCTTTGTGTTGAATGAAACTTCAAATTTCACCCCACTTGACAAAAACAAAAGGCTATTCTTTTTCCTTTTTTTAAAATTTCATGGTCACACCATGGCATATGGAAGTTTCTGGGCCAGGGATTAAATCTGAGCCACAGCTGCGAATCCTTTAACCCACTGCCCCAAGCCAGGGATCAAACCTGTGCCTCCTCAGTGGCATTAGTCACTGCAGTTGGAGTCTTAACACACTGAGCCATGGCAAGAACTCCAATAGAAAGGACTATTCTTGAATAAGACAGCAACGAATTGACCATTCTGTAGGCAAACGAGGACTATTTTTCTTTTTTCTTTTTTTTTTGTCTTTTTGGGGCCACACCCGCGGCACATGGAGGTTCCCAGGCTAGGGGTCGAATCAGAGCCAAAGCCG
The DNA here is from genome assembly GCF_054392235.1 of Sus scrofa. Lineage (NCBI taxonomy): Eukaryota > Metazoa > Chordata > Mammalia > Artiodactyla > Suidae > Sus > Sus scrofa. The sequence continues at coordinate 11,694,999 of NC_139401.1, forward strand.
CTGGCCTCCACCACAGCCACAGCAATGCCAGATCCAAGCCACGTCTGCGACCTACACCACAGCTCACGGCAACACCGGATCCTTCACCCACTGAGCGAGGCCAGGGATCGAACCCGCAGCCTCATGGTTCCTAGTCCGATTCATTTCCGCTGCGCCACGACGGGACCTCTGAGGACTATTTTTCTTTTTAGAGAAAATTTAAATCACACCATTTCAAATCTTTAAAAAACAAAGTTTATAAGTAGCTGTAATAGCAGATAACACGAAAAATGAACACGTACAGTCACCGAACCTGAACCAAATGAAGGGACGTTTATATGGAGAATTCTTTACATTGAAAAAGATAAGCCTCTGAGAAATGTTTATATTAGAAAACAAGTTAAGACTTGGAATGCTGGCTTTAGACTTCGCACCACATTAGTAACCAAAATCTAGTCTTTTGATCTCATTCTACTCAGTGATTTTTAAATGAAATTATGTGATAGGTATAATAATGGACTAAGTTTTAAATGATGGAGATAATTCGTTTTTCTAAGAAAACTTTTGCTGAATGGAGCTTCAAAGAGAAAATCATAGTGAGTTGATACACAAGTCATTTCTTTGACTTCATCATTTTTAAGATGATAAATCCAACTGTTGTAGTCTTCAAAATGTCAACAGATGCATAAAATGGACTCGATACAAATTTTCTTCCCCACTTATATTTATATTCGAATCCTTTTTTCCTCCTACACCCAAACAGAGTTGTAAACAGTCTTTTTAGGGTTTATATTACACACTAGCCACAGTAACTTTATTCCAGTACCTTTAAGATTAAGGCCCCTTAATCATTTTCGGGAATGAATAAACATAACGTTACTGGGAGGGTGTGGATATTCAAACAAATAACTTGATTTAAAGAATTCAGATTCAATTTTTGAGAAGTAAGAAGGCTTTTAGTCAACTGGAAAGGTCAATTTTTTTTTTTTTCTTTTTAGGGCCGCACCTGCAGCATATGGAAGTTCCCAGGCTAGGGGTCCGATCAGAGCTATAGCCACTGGCCTACACCACATCTCATGGCAACGCTGGATCCTTAGCCCACTGAGTGAGGTCAGGGATCGAACCCATGTCCTCACGGACTCTAGTTGGGCTCGTTACCCCTGAGTCACAAAGGGAACTTCCATATAGGCCAATTCTAATCAATTTAGTAAATATATATTAATCACCCTCTAGGGAAAGGCATTATTCCATGTCCTGATAAAAATGGTAAATCCTCAACCCTAAGGACTCTAGAAACTACTAAAAGGATAAAATATGCTTACAAATAATGACAAGAGAAGGCCTCATAGAATTAACACTATGACAGAAGTATAGTCACAATGCTTTGGCAAATACAGCAGGCAGCATCGGCTAGGTGTCCAACAGCTTTCCTCCGCACCCAGTCCTTGTTGGCGGAGCTGGAATTAATCCCAGCATCTGGCCTTTCACAAACTCAGGAGAGAGGAGTGCCCTTCTCTGTCGCAGGGAAGGAATGTTCCCTCCTCCAATTATGGCATCAATTACCACGTACCGTATCCATACCAAGTGTGGCATCCATTTCCCTTGCTGGTGGTTGGTTTAGGGATGGGCTGTGATGGAACCTCAACTATGAATGAGGTGAAAAGGGAAGTCTACTAGGAGAGGAGGAGCTTCTGCGGAGAAGAATTATGCTCTAATTAAAAAAAATATATATATATATATGGAAGAAGTGCTATTTGGGTCTTTGGATCTATTTGTTGGAAGAAATGATGCCTGTAGTTGTATCTACTATCTTGTGACCAGGAGGGGCAAGTGGACAGATGGATAGTCCCTATGTCCTTGGTGACATCCCTGCGCCCCTGAAATAACCAACCTTGGAATCATCTACCTCTAGTTGAATGATACACTGTTATTTCCGTGCTCGTGTTTTTCAATTATACGTCATAACTGATTAGTGGGTCATGACATCCATATCAGGACTCCTATCACTTTTGTCATGCCAGAAAGTTTCTCTTCCAACAACGTAAAGCTTATATGGCCAGGACTAAGGAGAATTATTTTGTCAATGGCTTTCCTTCAAAAAAAAAATCCAATAGAAAGATAGATAGAAATATATATCCTGGTGTATTCGCCAAAATATACACCTCCCCCACGATTTGCCTCCCACGAGCTCATGAAAATATTGCCATTGTGTTTACTCTTACTGAGAAACAGGGTAAGGGTATAAGAAATGACGTTACTTGGAGACTGTGTGATATTGGGGAGAACACAAACTTTGGAGTCAGACTGGAGTCGCTTTCAATTTTTCGGATGTAAGAGAATTCTCTATTTGGAAAAGTCATTGAACAAAGTAATTCTTTTATAATAATTCAAACAGCATACACACAAACATAGGTATATATTCAAATCACATCTTGAATTACGGGGGGAAAGTCAGGCTTTGGACTCTGAAGACTGCTCGCTATAGAATGAGATGTCCTGCATAAGTTAACTTTATGGGAAACTGAAACTTGTGTATTAAATGCACAAACATTTATTCTGGAAGTTCCACAGTCACCTTGAGACTCTCTTACTTGTGTATTAAATGCACAAACATGTTTTAACATAATCGCTTTCCATGTAGTCGTCTGTAATGGACATGTATATTAATCACAACATAGCATCTATCTCATGGCCCAGAATGAGACTTGGGAACATCCGCCAGTGAAGTGTGTGGTCTTGGAAATTCAGAGGTAATAGTGTTCTTATGACTGTTGCACACAGCCCTCCATTACTTTGTCATTCTAACTATTCCTTTCTGCGCCTGGCTATCCCTTCTTCTTTTTCGCTAATGTATATTTACATCTTCTAATACATAGCTTACTTTGTATACATACTCTTCCTAACAAAATAAAGTATGCTGACCTTTGGATTGTTATTCCAGAAGTTCCACAGTCACTTTGAGACTATTTTATTTCCTGATGCCATAACTGTGGCAGATGGCGGCAACTGACAAAATTCTGACACGTAGTGTAACACGACTGATGTAAAGTGAATAAAACAGAGGGTTTCTAATTCATTAAAACTCAGGTTGAGTCAGCTGCCCAATGTTGTATGTTTTGGAATCAAATTCAGAAGAAAATTACTAGAAACGAATGATCAAGACTCAAATTGCAGGCTGAAATAAATAGCAATGCTGACCATAAATGCACTAATAAACCAAAATTTATACATAAAGAATTCTTAAATCAGTAAAAAAGCAAAAGTATATTATTGACAAAGCTGTGCCATGTTTTTGAAATTAAGCTGAAAGATACAGACGAAGTTAAGCAGACCACCTCAAGGAAATTCTCATCTCACCGTAACTACTCCCATGTCACTAATACACTTGAAACCTGCCTTCCTGTCATTCACTACTTGCTGGTGAGGGCTTCAAAGTGTATCATTTTTTCCCAGGGTGCAAATACATGTCTAAGAATTACCTCTAGAGAGTCATCAAAATGCACAGAAAGATACATTCAAAGATATTGATTATAGCATTATGCACACCAGTGAGAAATTGGACCTCACTTAAATTTTTCCATTATGTATCTGAAGGAATTCTATGATAAAAAGTATGCTCTAGAGGAAAATTCATTAGTGGAGAACATGTGACAAAGTAAAATTTAAGACCAAGACTGTATATCATATGTGACTATCACACATGACCATAACATTAAAATAATTTAAACACACACGCCCACACAAATGTGTATTAGAAAAAAATGTAGGAGGAAGGTACACCCGTTTGTATGAAGATCTAATTTTTCTACCAAAAACAAATTACTTCTGTAATCAGGAACAAATTGCATTTTTTTAAAACTTTGTTTTCCCTTTCTTCTCTTTTAATCCAGGCACGTTTCTTTCCTTCTGTTGCCTTTGATGTGAGTTTTGCATCTTGATGAGTCCCCTTCAGGTAAATTCCGAGCAGAAATGTATTTGGTTTTTGAGAGAAATATTTTGACCAAAGAAGGGTGAAGGCTTTAGCAGGAACAAAAAGGAATGATACAATCAAACAGCAAAGAACATAAGAGCATTATAAGGTTAAGGAAGAAGAATTGGAAACACAAAATAAAACAGAAATAACCAACAAGGCAGCTCCTGCTGAAATTCTGTTGAGAGTTAACTGGATTCAGAGTAGGCAGGTCAAAGGAAAAACACAATGTCTAAGCCCTAAACCCTTAAAGAGCTGGAGCCTTGTGGTGACTTTTCACATTAAATGCATTCTCCTGTGATTAAAATAATGCCTGGACTATTATTGACTTAAAACTCACGAATTATCTAATTTTACTCTTGGGCTTCAATTGGCCATAATGTACATTTTTTCCCTGCCATGTGTAATTACATTGGGTCTAAACCATCTGAACAGCTCGACCTCAAGCAATAACAACTCGAAATAACGAGACGATGCTCACAGTTCACTCGTTAGGAAGGACAAAGGAAAAATGCAATCTAATCAGCTAATTTCCAGGCTCTATTTTCCTAACTACCTCTCTTGAGAGCATGCGTTGAGGATGGGAATCAAAGGATTCCCTGGAAGTAATCTTGACTTTGGTAGAGACAGTAATAGTTGTCCCATTTTCCAACTGCAAATTTAGATATGTAGGGTAATAACAGAATGGAATATCTGAAATCAGAGATAGGCACTGACCGGCAATGATGCTCGATACTTGCGCGGTTCAGTATGCGTCCTCATGTGGCTACTCAAATTTTTAAAAATTAAAATGAACCAAAATTTAAAATTCAGTTCATCAGTCACACTAGACACATTTTAAGTGCTCAAAGGCCACATGGGGCTGGTGGACAGCACAAACACACAACATCGCTACCACCGCCGAGTTTTAGTAGACAGCGCTGCTCTATGCACTACTTCCGGACGTAGAAAAACAACTCCTAGGAATTCCAAGATTTCAAACTAAAGATGAAACAAGGCTGAAGCAAAACAGATACGCTGCTTAAAAGTGAACCTCTCAATTCTCCATTATAAGGCATTTTCCAAGCATTCCAGGAATCATGATCTTGTATGGAAATTTTCTAAGAATGCAGAAGTGCCTTTCTTTTCATCAGATCAAATCACACACACCAAAGGGTTTCCCCTCTAGTTTTCCTTCTGTTTTGTTTTGGTTTTGGCCATGCCGCCGGCATGCGGATGTTCCCAGGCTAGTGATCGAACCCACACCACAGCAGCAACCTGAGCCACTGCAGTGACAATGCCTGATCCTTAACCCATTGTGCCACAAAGGGAATTCCCTTAAGTTTTCTTTTAAAATAGACAGACTTGTCGTGGCTCATCGGAAATGAATCTGACTTCTACCCCTGAGGTCATAGGTTCGATCTCTGCCCTCGCTCAGTGGGTTAAGGATCCGGCATTGCCATGAGCTGTGGTGCAGGTTGCAGATGAGGCTTGGATCCTGCATTGCTGTGGCTGTGGTGTAGACCTGCAGCTGTAGCTCCAATTCCACCCCTAGCCTGGGAACCTCCATATGCTGCAGGTGCAGCCCTAAAAAGACAGACAGACAGAAAGATAAAACAGATGAACCACTAAATTAATTTTTCTGCTTATAAGAGAACCTATTTTAGTTCCAAAGAAATGGGCGTTCATTTTCAGATGTCTACCAGCCACATTCATACTGGGGCTGCCTTGACAGAGGGCTTTAGTGGGAAATAGGCTGAAGTGTAAGCTGATGGAAAGATAAAAGTAAGAAAAAATAACAAACTTTTGTCCAACCCTGAGAGTGGCTGACTGCCTGTAACCATCAGAAAATATTTACATTCTTTCCTTTTTTGTGGTTCCAGCCAAGAGCACAACATAGGACAAGTGGCTGCGTACACACACACACATACACACACACACACACACACACGCATACCTGCCCACCGAGTTTACCTGTGGATACATATACCACTGGAACAACTTGAAATTTTAAATAAAACTTCTCTCCATTCTAATCATTAGAGGCTAAATGGCTATTGAATTAGTTGTCATCACCAAGGCACATCACACTTCTTTCAATATAAAATTCTATCAAGATAAAAAGGTCAAGTTGCTCCTTTTATTTGTAAGCAATGTCAAGCTGGCCGCTTCCTCTCCCAACTCAACACAAAATCTTTGACTTTTCCCCTACATCTGAAGAGGGCTCCTGAGTAGTAAATAATTGTTGAAAATACGGAGTTTAAGGCCAAGACTTTCAAAAGGATATAAAATAGCAAAAAAAAATTGTATTGCTTTTGAAAAAAGACATCCACCGGTGACCAGCTTAAATGGGATAACAAGAGAAAAACGACTTCAACCAATTTCCCATGTTTCCAGAACCGAGTGGCCTCTAGTTGTGCTCCGCATTGCATTAACAGGATAGTCAGCAGCCTATGTTTGGTGCAAAATTCTTGTTAACTTGGGGTTTTTACTTATTATTTCGTGATTTGGCTTATAATTCCTTTTGCCCCCGTTGGGCTTGGAGCCTTATCAGCAGGGGTCATTGGCAGATATTTAGTGAATATGGGCTGGGAAGAATTCATCCTGGCTTCATGTGAAACACCTGACTCTCCTCGCAGATACATGATACTTAAGGAATGAGACAGGGCTGGGAGTGGTGGTAAGAAGAGATTGAGGTGAGGGGAAAGAAATGGTCATTTGGGCCCCCAAATATCTGCCTCACTAAATCATGCAGGAATAAGCAATCCAAAAAAAAAAACAAACCCTCAAGATTAGCGAAGCCCTCTTACAAATAACATGCCCTATGGTCAAAAAAAATAGCCCAGGGTCCAGTATTTATTTTCTTTTTATTAATCAAAAAATTTACAACAATGTTAAATATCTTCCTCAGAACAGCCAAATCTTGTTTTCCTCTCCAAAGAATTTTCCATGCTCCGAGTTTGTCTGTGGAATGTGGGGGCTCTGGGGTCAGTTACGTGTCCACACAAGGGCAAAGATGGCATCCCCGTTGGGTAGTGGGGTATGCAGGCTCAGCAACCAGGCTGTCTGGGATCACAACCGGCCTGTGCCTAAAACTTGGACAAGTTCCTTAGCATCTCAGGGCCTCGATTTCTTCATCTATAAACCATACTAACATCCATCTCTGGGTCCCTTCCTATCAATGAGCTCCAAGCACAATCAATGTTGGCTACCATTCTTATGTTCAGAAAAGGAGCCTTCTCCTGGCTCTGCAAAGGGACCCACAAAGGGAGCACTACACAGCTGGAAGCAGGGGTGACACAGAATTTGGGAAGAACAGGAAAATTTTCTTTTCTTTTGTTTCTTCCTTTTCATTTAAGGGCCACACCCACAGCGTCTGGAAGTTCCCAGGCGAGGGGTCAAGTCCGAGCGGCAGCCGCCGGCCTACACCACAGCCACAGCAACACCGGATCCGAGCCCCATCTGTCACCTACACCGCAGCTTGGGGCAACGTCGGATCCTTAAGCCAGTGAGCGAGGCCAGGGATTGAACCTGCATCCTCATGGACACGAGTCGGGTTCTTAACCCACTAAAACACAACAGGAACTCCCAACATGAAAGTTTTCTATGCCAAAGGCTCTGAAGTTGAATACACCTATCATTTATCGATGTGCCCTCTCTGACACAGAGCCACCTGAGTTCCACCCTTGCTGATGGCTACCCTGGATGATGCCTGCCTTCCCCGATGAGACATCCCTAGAGGCGGTTCTTCGCTCTCCCCAAGGCCGCCTTAAGGGTGAGAGGAGAGTAAATTCACCAGGATGGTGGCATGGGCTGCACAAGGCCTATCGGAGACCAGAGCCTGGGACCGCCTCCCTCTGAATATCTTCCCTTCACCCGCTTTGTAAGGCCTGGCCCCCGAGTCTACGACCTCCAACCCTGAACCTTCCCTTGTCGTGCCGGCATTGGTCACGCAGCTAAGGCCATGTCAGGGATTTCTTTACCAAACTGTTTTCCTCTAGAACGGTGGTTCTCACCCAGGCAGCTGTGCCTTCTAGGGGACATCTGGCAATGTCTGGTGTCACGATGCAGGTGTGCGGATGGGGGTTCAAGTGGTACTACTGGTATCTCGTTGTGAGGGACCAGGATGCCACTCATCATCCAACAACGCACAGGAGAGACCCCACAGCAAAGAAGGATCCAGCCTCGAATGTCAACGCTGCTCAAGTTCAGAAACCCTCCCCTGGAAAACAACGCCGCCGTTCAAATCATACTGTGTGTTCAGACACGGAGAACAGACTTGTGGTTGCCAAGGGGGAGGGGAGAGGGATTGGGATGGATGGGGAGTTTGGGGTTAACAGACGCACACTACGAGATTTCGAAAGGATAGACAATGAGGTCCTACCGTGTAGCACAGGGAACTGTATCCAGTCTCTTGGGACAGACCATGATGGAAAATAATATATAAAAAGAGAACGTATACATATGTACGACTGAGTCATGTCGCGGTACAGCGGAAATTGACACAACCTTGTAAATGAACTATACTTTAATTAACAATTTTTTAAAAAAGAAATCATCCTGTGTGTTCAGAACTTAATACACAGAGGGGACGAGACTCTGAACAAATGTAGAAGTCGGTGCGTTGCAAAAACATCGCTGGGAAAGAAAAACCAAAATCGCACATCTTAAACTGAGGAAACGTGATACAGGACCGCACGCAAAGGGCTTTTCACTTGCTGTGCCAACTGCATGAGAAAAATCTAAAGAGCTCGGGGAGTGACCAGGCTGTTCAAGACAATTTGCAAGATGAAGAGACGGTCCCTCCAGGATTAAGTCGGCCGATGTCACTAAATCAAAGCCGTTCTGCAGAAATGAGGCTAGTTACTCACTTCTTTGAAGTTACTTAAAAGCGGTTGTGTTAACTGAGTAATAAAGACGAGAAAGATAACCAAGACCTTTAGCCATTAGAGTAATTACTGAATTAGAGCTCACATAGTTTCTCTGGGAAGAGTTCTGTTTGGGAGTTTTCTCGAATTTGGCAGCAGGTCGAGAAATAAGTAGTTGTGTCCACAGAGTGGGCAGGGATTTAAGATGCCTTAATTCTCAGGACTTTTCAGAACCATCACTCTGAAAATATTTGATAAACATAATAAAGTTTTTATTACACAATTATTAACCCCCCCCCCGAAAAAAAGAAAAAGAAAAGAACTCCGACAGCCATGGAGAATAGAAAGCAGTGTGCTGTAGGTAAAAGAGACCTACTTTGAATGAGCACAGACCTTGGCAACCTACCATATCTGATGGACCCAAGGACACAGAACAGCCTGTCTATCCAAATGCCAAAATGTAGACACGTTCAACTGAGAGCAACTCCCCCCCCCCACCCCCGGCCCCGTCCACCACCTATCAGGAGAAGAGCCATCCATGAGTTTCAGCTTCATCGCTCCTTGTTGTTCATATCTCCTTGTGCATATCTCCTAGAGACCTTTGCCTGCTGGCCCACATGGGCTGGAGTGTTCAAAGTTTCCCAGGATATGTTGGGCATGCCTCTGTTTCAAGCAACTGCTTGTTTCTATTTGGGTCTTCCCACTAGCTGGTGAACTCCTGGAGGAAGACGTAGAAATATACCTGGAAACTGGCCGGTGTGCCTAATATCTGCTCAAGGCATCATCATTAGCATTAAAAAGCCACCACACTGTCATATAAAAGTAAAGGTAATGGTAATACTGAATAATTACTGGGCTCGTTATATTCTAGGCACCTTTCTAAGCACATGACATGTATCATGTCATTTAATTTATGCAATCCCAGAGAGGAAAACTTGTCTTCTGTCCCCGAGTTACAGATGAGGGGTTGTCTAAACTTTAAAAAGAAATGAGGCATTTCTTAAAACACACAGCCTTGGCCCCATGTCTGGTGAGGGCCATTTTCAAGGTAAACTAATTTGTCATCTGCCTCTAGGATCCTAATTCAAACAACCTGTATCTATTTCTAACAGTAAATATACATTCGACGGGAGGAGTCATAAAGCTCGCCTCTTTTGGTCACTTAACTTTTCTGGCCCATTTGACCTCCCAAGGATGTGATAAGGCGCTCACTGTAAAGAAAGCCAAAGACCTCCCAACCCAATAACTCCTCTGCTCGGCAGTTGTGGTCAACTGTCACAGATGAAGGAGGGAATTTCTGCAAAGATGGGCAAGTATCACCACTCCAGGGCAGTGTTGCCATGACAACCAGGAGACACCCATCCATCCCAGCTGTGGGTGTGAACCTGAGCATCAACAGCCCCCACTCCTTCCTTGGTTCCAAAAGATGGATTGAAAACAAATGAACACTAGTCCGGTCCTTGTAAGAACAGCACAGTGCTGACTTCCATTGATTTATTTGTTCAGAGAAAGCTACAGTGGGACATAATGGTCATATTATTAGAAAGTCCAGGCCTTGGCCCTGCATTATCTTCCTTCCCAGGCAGCCCACTACAGGCATACTCAACACACACGGAGAGGCCTTTTCAGGTGATACTGTGGCGTTCACTGTGAAGGATCAGAATAGGAAGGCTGCTGATGGATTCTTAGCATGACACTGAATCACAACTATTTGGCTGGCATAGTTCTCTACCTGTCACATGAGGTCCAGATTAAAACACATGAAAAGGGAGTTCCCATCGTGGCTCAGTGGTTAACAAATCTGACTAGGAACCATGAGGTTGCGGGTTTGATCCCTGGCCTCGCTCAGTGGGTTAAGCATCTGGCATTGCCATGAGCTGTGGTGCAGGTCACAGACGCGGCTCAGAGCCCGAGTTGCTATGGCTGTGGCATAGGCCGGCGGCTTCAGCTCCGATTCGACCCATCGCCTGGGAACTTCCATTTGCTGCAGGTGCGGCCCTAAAAAAAAGCAAAAAACCCCCCAAAACAAACAAACAAACAAAAAACAGAAAAAGGGTCAAATACCTCAACAGCTCCTTGCATTGAAGCTTCCACAAATGCTAGCTATCGAGGTGGCCATTCAAACTGGCTTCTTCCACAGGGTCCTGATATTTGTGACTCTGCAGACTCACCTGCGATAACCAATTCAGGCTCGGAAGACTTTCGGAAACCAATTTTCACCCTGTGATGAGGAACTTGGGCTCAACCTGGTTTCCACAAATAATTATTTCTTCATCTGAAAATAGGCACAAGTGAGCAACTTCGGGATCTTTTTTGAAAAGCCAGCTATAGATTTTGTAAAAGTACTTATTGAACCTTGCTGAAGTGTGCAGTTCCTATGAGCAAGCTTTACAAAGAGAGTTGGAAATCAAAAGGGGATTTACCACCTTTGTGGCTTATTTCCCCACAGGTAGAAAACGAATGTTCCTGATGAGCAGTGCCGGGTATCTAGGAACCTGCCGTCACTACGACCTGAGCGGATTTATTTTATTTATAGTTGCTATTCCTGTAAACAATCAGAGTCGCGATATTAAGTCTTTACCGTCCTTCAGAATGGAATCATTCAACAGACTGCAAATGCTGGTGACTGAAGCACAATACGTTTTCTCCGAGGGTAACTTTGTTTTTTAACAAAAATAAAGAATTAATACATATCGAAGTTGCTTTATACGGATGGGGGCACGCGCACGAGAGAGAGGAAGACACCTGCACATGAATTGGCGGAGGATGGTCCCACAGTTTAAGGATTGCCCATTTGCACAAAAGCTTGTGACTTCACCTTCTTGGTGATTAAAAAAATTCCCCAAATAAGCTGCTGTTTAATCGGATGCTGTCTGTTCCTTTAAGAAGGATCCAAAGAAACCTTCACTTGTAACTATCTAAAACCAGTCAGGATCTAAGCTCTGTGAATACTTTGGTAAGATTCTAAATTAATACTAAGAAAAAGGTGAATTTTGAGCTCTCTCTATGAAGTCATTAAAAAACCTGGAATCACAAAAAATTAGGTTGAAGTTTTAAAACATGAATTTTTTTAAAAAAAAGGTTTGTACCAGAGGTCACAAGCAGCAAAACCAAAGCTTTCTGACGTTCTCAATCATCTGTCTTTGCTGCAGGGAAGAATTGGGCAACATTTTGCAGATGTGCATTGGTATCCTGCTTCTAGAGGTCACAGAATCTTCATCCTCCATCATACCGAGGGGAAGGGCACCACTTGCCCTTGTCCCAGATATTGGTACCCAGTGATCACGATCCAAAGAGAAGCTCAAAAGCAATGATGTTCTGTCTCAGTTCTGTCATGGACTAGCCAGGTGATCTTGCCATAACCTGATCCACTCCTAGTCTCAGTTTCTTTATCTGTCTCAGAAAAATATGGCTTTAGAAGGCTCCTAAGACCTACGCAACAGTACCAACAGAAGCCAATGTGCATGCCTCAAGTCAAATTGTATCCGTTTTTAAATAGTGAGAAAATAGCCAAAAGGAAAGGTGCAGAAGAAATGGCAGGTCCTTCCTGAGCCTCGCTGTAAGCGTTCAATACAAATCTGAGTATCTCGGCAATGATACACAGCGTTCCAGTCAGCCTGGCTCAAAGGCTCTGTCTGAACCTTCTCCTAAAGCAACAGGCAGAGCCATCTTACCTGTCACTTGAACCCTCCGAGCTTTGCAGCTGAAAGAGACCGGGGCACTGAAACAAGCAGAGTGAATCCCTCCAAAGCTCTTGCTTCTCTCACTCTTTGCTGCTTCTGTCTACCTCCCCCCATGCAGCTCCAGGATCACTACCCCCCGAAGTCGCCTGCATCTTAATGGCTTGGGTCCTGCCTTGCTTCCGGCAGGAGGCACAAGACACAGAGCCTGAAAGGTACGCACCGTCTCTTCTTACCTCTCCTGGGTCCTTACACCTCAGCAGCAGCAGCAGCTCCAGGCAAAAGTGACCTCCCATCCTCCCCACGCAGAGCCCCTGGCCAGTGTGGGAACAGAGAGGAGCCCCGAGACGGGGATACTGCTCAAAGGGCTGGAGGAGCCGAGGAGGCAGGCTCCCCGGCTGGAATGCGCAGCTAGAGGCCCTGGGAGGGAGAAGGCCTGGGGTCACTGTGATCCTCTGAGTCAGACACCCTGGGGAACTCTCAGCTCTGAAAGGCCTCCTTTGGCACACGAGGCAGAGAGGCACCGAGAACTTACCGGGGGGGAAATTCTGAAAGTTACAAAACTGAGGTACATGGTGATACGGATGCATCAGAGTTTACAGTAAATGGTGGAGATGCGATGTGAATGCTGGAGGGAACACACCACTGCAACGAAACGCTAACGCATATATCTGATAAGAGGCGTGTACCCCGAATCTATAAAGAAATCTTACAACTCAACAATAAAAGACCCCCAATCACCCAACTTTTAAATGGGCAAAGGCTCCGAATAGACATTTCTCTGAAGAAAATAGACAAAGGACCAAGGAGCACATGAAAAGATGCTTGCCCTCATGAGCCACCAGGGAAATACAAATCAAACCCACAGGGAGACCCTACACACCACCCACTAGGATGGATGAAAAGAAATGCTGGCGAGGACGCGGGGAAATGGGAACTCTCCTACAATGCTGCTCTGAATGCAAAAGGCGTTGGAAAACGGTTTTCAGCTTCTCAAAAGGTGAAACGTAGAGTTACCATATGACCCAATAATTCCGCACCTAGTTACAAGCCCATGAGAAATGAAAAGACGTGTCCACACAAACACTTGTACACAAAATTGTTCACAGCAGCATTCTTCCTAATAGCCCCAAAGTGGAAACAACCCAAACATCTACCAATCAACGAGGGAATAAACAAAATGGGACACATCCATACAATGGGATTATTCAGCCATGGAAAGGAACAAAGAACTGATACAGGCTGAGACACGGATGAAGCTTGAAAACATTATGCGGTGTCAAAGAAGCCAGACCCAAAACACTAGGCGTAGCGTGGCTCCATTTGTGTGAAAAGTCCAGAACAAGTAAATCCACAGAGTGGCAAAAGATTACTGGTTGCCAAGGGTTGAGGCAGATGGGAGGACTGGGGGGCAGTAATGACTAAGAGGCACAGGGTTTCTCCTGGGGGTGATGAAACCGCTAAGTTTGATTGTGGTGATGGTTGCACAGCTCTGACTATGCCATTAATTTATACACGTCCCATGAGTGAACTGCACGGCCTGTGAATTACATCTCAATGAAGCCATTACAGTAAAAATGTAAATACCAGCTCTTATTCCCTTGCCACAACCCTTCCCCAATTACACTAGGCTCTTGTGAGGGCATGAGCCCTCCTGTAGATTCCTGTATGTGGCTTGGCAGGGGCCATGGTGAGAGAGGGCTTCCGTCAAGCATGAGGCTGCAACTACCAGCTCCCGGCAAATCGGGACCCTTCTCCTCGGCATCACTATGGACGAGGATTCTGCTCCAGCCCCTGTCCACCCTGACTCCTTCACCCCCGGGGGGTGACTCCCTTCGAAGCACACCCATGGTTCCCATTTGTGGGAGTCCTTTCAAACTCACCAGTGGCTCCGGTGTCCACGGAGCCGCCCTCTCCAAAGAGGTGGCCTGTGACTTAAGCACGGTGGCCCCTCACAGCTCAGTGACGTGCCCATGGCTGAGATTCAGGAGTTAGTTGTTACCCTTCACCATGTTTTGTTTGGAAGTTTGGAACGGAGCTGTTTTTGCGCGTTTACAAAATAAGGGGCTAGTGTGCATTTGCACAACGATAAGGAAAACTAAAATTAGCAGGTGATGCCAAGGCAGCAAGCAATTTCATGAAGAGAAAAGCGCGGTGGTCACGGGTTAAAGGAATCCAACATCCTTATATGATTTCAACCTTCAGGAAGACAACTTCCTGAGAATTACTGACACATGTTAATTATTGATACTCATCATTACTGTTATTTGTTTCCATAACCTGTATCTTTCCAAACTATTCTTGGGCAAAATGTGCCAATGCCCAAGAACACTATCGCCTTTTTTTTTTTTTTTTTTTAAGCGCATGCAAGTTCCTGGGTCATGGATCGAATCCGAGCTGCAGCCGTAGCAACGCCAGATCCTTTAACCCACTGCACTGGGCCAGGGATTGAACCCACACCTCTGCAGCCACCCAAGCCACTGCAGGCAGATTCTTGACCTCCTGCACCACAGCAGGAACTCCCATTATTTTCATAATGATAACGAGTTCTATCCCTCCCCATGCTCAAGATTTTGTTTGAATCAGCACATCCTGATATGAGCACTAAAATCTTACGAGAAAGGTTCACTAGTGGCCCCAACTAGCCACCATGCACAGTGTCTGGAATTCATCACGTTTTGGACCAACTTCTGCCTATTCCGGATTTGTGTGGAAGTCTTTCAGTCTTTTTCTTTTTGGTCACACCCGTGGCATGCAGAAGTTCCCAGGCCAGGGACTGAGCCCGTGCCACAGCAGTAACCAGAGCCGCAGCAGTGACACCACCAGGTCCTTAACCTACTGAGCCACCAGGGAACTCCTCAGCCTTTAAAAGTCCTTAAAATGACTCATTTTCAAAAGCTGGTACCATTGCTCTCTGAAGGAAGTTGGCGGAACTCTGAAGGAGGAGGCTTTCCTATCTGAGGCTAAGCAAGGCTGCAAATGAATTTTTCGCCAAGACCCTGCCTGTGTGCATTCTGTGCTGGAATGTTCATACAGGCTTCTTCTCAAACACACTTGAGTGCTGTGGGTAATAGATGTCAAATAATAAAACTCAGAGGCACACGCTATGTTACTTTTTAAGGGAAAAAAGTGGGGGGAATCAAAGGGTTTAACAATTTTATTCACTGGCTTATATTCAGCGACTCTGAAAATTTGGCCACCGCTCAGGTTTGTGAATTTCTATGGAAAATGAACTGTGTTTGGCAAGCTCGACGAAATATGAGGCTGATAAAAAAAATGTTTCATGCTTTCTCAAGACCTTATGCCACTAACTGTGTGGGACTGGAAAAACTGTTCAAATGTCAATTTAAATGTCAATTTAAACACTGTAAATACATGCTTTTCTATATCCATATGAATTAACACGACTCTCTGGATTTCAGACCATAACTTGAACCAAAGTTTCTTTGGGTTTTCACTAGGAACTGCTTCACGAACGAGAACGTCAGCCCAGGCAAGGTGGGCTCAGTAGAGTTCTACTTGCACAATCGCAAATTCTAAAGCAGGACTTCATTTCACACCACGGAGAACTGACTAAAAAGTCCATGACACGAAGGCTGTTAGGAAGCAGGTCTTGAACGCAAAAAGGAAGAGGCCCAAAGAAATAAAACATTACTGTAACAGCCCAAATCATTATATAAAAGAACACGGTGGTGAATTCCACTGCAAAGGTCGTGACTCTAAACCAGTCATCTCTGAGTTTTATAGAGTCAGCTGTCCAACTGTTTCCTTGACCCTTCCGTCTGGTATCTTCGGGGCATCTCCAACTTCATTTACCCAAAGCTGAACCCCTGACCTTCCATTTCTGGCAAAGGTCTTTGTATCTAAGCCTCCAGCATCGGAAGAGGTGTTTATACAGCATTTATCTCAGTGCCTGGCATGCACACCTGCTCAATAAAGGTTCATGATGATGATAATATTGACGATGAATGATGCCGACGAAGATCATGGCAATTTTCAGGCACCCAATTAGTTGAGCCAGAAACCAATGGTTTTTCTTAATTCTCTTCTTCATTTCACGTCCCCCCATTTAAGCCATTCCCAACTTCAAAAAAAAAAAATTTTCAGGAATCTGACCCCTCTTCACCAACTCTGCTTTCATCATCCCACATCCCGCTCCATCATATGTCTCCTGAACAAATTTAACAGCCTTCTAACCAACCGAACCATGCATGCCCACGCTTGCCCGTGCCCAATTAATTGTCCAAAGGGGAAACAAGAATTGATCTCCTTAAACACCAGTCTTCATTACCAAGACATATATAATGCTTATCATGCATTTATCAAAGAGGTGAACCATCCTTATGAAGCCGGTGTTCTTATTCGTTCCGTTTTACGGGTACAGGACTGAGCCAAGACAGGCTGGGATACGACCGAGCTCACTCTGGTTCTAAGAGGCAAAGCTGGAATTCACACTCAAGCCGGCAGAGTCCAGAGCGGCATGTTCAACCGATACACAACAGACCGTGCCATACCCAGGCTCGAACAAATTACAAACGAGCCAGCAGAGATGCTCGATTGGCTTCACTTAGAATAAAATCGACTTGCACAGGACCTCCCTGCGTGAAAGGCTCTGGGCTGACTTCTTCGGTCTCCCCCTCGTGTCTCTGTTTCCTCCTGTTCTCCGGACGCTCATAAACAAGACAAGCTGGGGGCTGCATGGGGAGGGGGGAGGCTGCCTGTGCTGTTCCCATTGCCTGAACTGTTCTTCCCAGGAATTTTCACAGGGCTGGCTTCTCCTTGTTTATTCTTTAATTCCAGTCTCTCAGTAAAGCCTTCCCCGACCTTCCCAATCTGAAATCAATGTTCCCTGGCTTCTTGATCTCAACATTCCATTGCTTTTCTTCTCAGCACTTATCTCAGCTTGTAATTGCTTTCATATGCTTGTCCGTTTGTCTACTGACTGTCTCTCCTGTTGGTCTGGAGGCTTTGCAATGATAAGCTTGTTTACCACTGTATTTCTACCGTCTAGCATATTGCCTTGCACACAGTGGGTGCTGAGAAGATTGGCTAAATGACTGGATGAAGACAAGAATGCTTTGGTGAGAGGAAACATCCGCACAGCCCTCGGGTCTCCAAGTGGGGCTGGAATCACCTGGGGCGGCTTGATCAAAAGTAGAGTCCCAGTGCGTCGGAGAAAGACAAATACCATGACATCCCTAATATGTGGAATCTAATGAACATGATGCAAAAAACTTACAACATGGAGAGAGACTCAAAGATTCCCAAACCAAACTTGTGGTTACCAAAGGGGAAATGTGGGTGGGAGGGAGGGATAAATTAGGGGGCTTGGATTGACATATACACACTATTACATATGAAATAGATGGGTAACCTACTGAATAGCATAAGGAAATCTACTCAGTGCTGTGTAATAACCCACACGGGAAAAGAAGCCAAAAGGAATGGATATAGGTATACGTATAACTGATTCACTTTGCTACATGCCTGAAATTAATGCACCTTTGTAAGTCAACTTGGACGCAATTTTTAAGGTCCCAGGAACCTGTTATTTTTAAGCACTTACATTTGAGGCCTATCACCTAGTTTTGTAAATAAATTAGTAGTTTTCTTTTTGGCCACGCCCACAGCATTCGGAAGTTCCTAGGTCAGGGACTGAACCTACATCAACTCAGCAACCTGAGCCACAGCTGTGACAATGCTAGATCCTTAACCCACAAAGCTGCCAGGGAACTCCCTGAAAGAATTTTTATACTTTTGATTTTGACATGATTTGGCAATGAGTAGCTCATAGAATTCTTGTGTGGCCTCTATTTTTAAGTAATCACTGTGGATTTTTAGGAATACTTGCTAGGAGTGAAAAATGTATATCACAAATTGCTCTCACATGTGATAAGATTGTTAAACATACAATGAAATTGATGTCTCCTATGTTTTTAGATATCTAGATAAGAATTTACATAATTACCTTAGGAGCCAATAATTTCCTTTTCAGCCTGTAAACATTAGTGTGGGCTCCTGGGTGTCATAATCAGATAATGATGTGTAATGGACAAAATGGACCAGCTGGAATCGATCCTGAATCAGTCACAATAGGACTCTTGCTCAGGAATCTGCATTTAAAGAAACTTGCGAGGAAATTCCTATGCCAATAAAATTTGAAAGCTACTTTTTCTCTTTATCTAGACGTCTGTGTATTGTTTTAGAAAAATATACACCAGAGATCCAGTGTCCGCTCTTTAAATATGTGATTTACAAATTCATGGCTACCAAAGGGAAAACATGGGTTGGGGGGGGAGAGAAATTAGGGGGTTAGGAGTGAGGGACATATACACACTACTGTGTTTAACAGAGATGGGAAACAAGGCCCTACTGTAGAGCACAGGGAAATTTACTCAATACTGTGTAATAACCTACATGGGAAAAGAATCTGAAAAGGAATGGATAGATGTACATGTATAACTGATTTACTTCGTTGTATACCTGAAACTAACACAACTTTGTAAGTCAACTATACTCCAGTTAAATAAATAAATACATGAATTACTTAATGGTTTAATTCTAAGAATCCAATATACTGTTTCCCACAAAGGAAAAACACACACTAATAATTTTGGTTTTTTTTTTTTTTTGTCTTTTTAGGGCTGTGCCCGCAGCATATGGAGGTTCCCAGGCTAGGGGTCTAATCAGAGCTGTAGCCACCGGCCTACACCACAGCCACAGCAACGCCAGATCTGAGCTGCGTCTTTGACCTACACCACAGCTCATGGCAACACCAGATCCTTATCCCACTGAGCAAGGCCAGGGATTGAACCCGCAACCTCATGGTTCCTAGTCGGATTTGTTAACCACTGAGCCACGACGGGAACTCCAACACACACTAATAATTGACGTGAAGCTCACTCAATGTCCAGAAGTGTAGATTATCAATAATCTTATTGGTAAAATGAATCATCTTTGTGACATATCTTTTGCTAGCCTCCATGTCTACATGGATGAAAGGGACAGGCATTTGTCACGTTGGAGGGGAAGGACAGAGCATTTGGCCAGATTTGGCCAGCAGAGGCTAAGTGCCTTAGCCCAGAACTTGACTATGTTTTAGGCTATAAGCGGATAATGTTAAGAAAATTCACACTGAAAGCAGGAAGAGGTTGCCTGGCCTGCTCAAGAGACAAAAGAAGCCTTTTTTTTTTTTTCTTTTAGGGAAGAATACCTAAATTCCAGCATATGGCAGAAGAACTGAGGTTAACAACAAGAATAAAATAAGAAGACATCCAGCCCTGCTTTCGATGTCAAGTGAAGAAATGCAGTAATAAACCAAACCTTTGTCCAAAAAGCAAAGGGAGGCTTTGGTGAGGATCTCCCCACGGGATTTCTCTCTCTTGACACCTCTAGGGCGTCCAGTATGAGTGTTGAACAGATGCTGGGGATGCTCTTCTCCCTGGTCTGCTCTGACATTCCTCTCTGCACATGTCCTTCCCTGCTCAAAACCCTTCCACTGTTCTTCAGTTAACTGAGATCTTGCAGCACCCGATCCCAGGCTTTCCGTGACATGACCCCAATCCATTCCTCCAAATCCTTCTCTCTCTCTCTCTCTCTTTTTCTGTGCTGTGCCCAGGACCTGCGGAAATTCCTGGGCCAGGGAATTGAATCCGTGCCACATCACTGACAATGCTGGGCCCTCAACCCCCTGAGCCACTGGGGAACTCCCAAATCCTTCTCTTGCCCTTCTTCCCAGCCATCCCTGCACTCCAGCTCAGAACTGCTCACTCCATGCTTTTCCGATTCTTTGCTTTTGTCATCTGCCCTCTTCAGAGCTGCTCCCTTTACCCTGTTGTTACACATTAAATACCCATCAGTCAGTACATCTGGCTTGTGTCTTTTGTGCACTAGGTTCCACCCCTTTCAGCTCCTCCATTAAAGTAAAAGTAAGCATTAAAACATACTCTTCTAACTCCCACCACACAAAAGTTCTTGATCACACTCAGCTTTTCAGCCACCACTTCATTTCTCTCCTTTTGAAAGAAAAAAAAAAATCCTTCAAAGAAGTGTTCATATACTCGGCCTTCGATGGCCTCTCCTCCCAGTCCTTCTTGAACCCACTTCAGTCAGGCTTTTGCCTCCGCCATCCATCAACACTGCTCTTATTGAAGTTACCAGTAACCCTGACTCTGCTAAATCCTCTGATCAGTCCTCACTCTTCGTCTTACTTGACCGATGTGCAGAAAACTCTGTAACGTAACCAAACCCAAGCTCTTCTGAGAATCCAAGTGGGCACTATGGACAAGTAAACTATTTTTTTTTTTTTTTTGGTCTTTTTAGGGCCACACCCACGGCATATGGAGGTTCCCAGGCTAGGGGTCAAATTGGAGCTGTAGCTGCCGACCTATGCCACAGCCACAGCCATAGCAGCACAATCTGAGCCGCGTCTGTGACCTACACCACAGCTCAAGGCAACGCCGGATCCTTAACCCACTGAGCAAGGCCAGGGATCGAACCCGCGTCCTCATGGATACCAGTCGGGTTCTTTAACCACTGAGCCATGACGGGAATTTCGACAAGTACATGAATTAATAATGATGCATTACCTAGGACTGTATCTGGCAAACAGACTTACCCACGTCATCTCTTCATCAGAAGCATCACACCTATACCTATCAGAGCCCATTGTGCTCTCCCTTTAAAACACTTCCGACTCCTGGCTTTTCAGATGCCACACTCTCCTGGGTATCCTTCTAGCCCATGAGCCACCGATTCTCAGTTTTCTCCTCATCTCCCTGAATGTAACATAATGTTGGAATTTCCCATAGTTCTGCCTTTGGAGTTCATCTGCAATCACTCCACTTGTGATTTCAACAAGTCTTGTAGCTTTAAATGGCATCCATACACTAATAGCTCCCTAATTTCTCTCCAACCAAGACCTTTCTTTTTTTCCTGAATTCCCTAAGTTCTTCAACTTCCTCCCAACCCACTCCTCTGTGGTTTTCCCCACCTAAGTCAATGCCAAGTTCATCCTTTCAGGGACTCATCCCAAAGCCTTGACTACCTATCACCTCTGCCTCCCTATTGCACCCCATAGCCAATCCATTAGTACATCCCATGTACAAAGCATGCCCAAGTCTGACCTTTTCTCATCATTTGCACTGTCCCACTCTGGTCCAAGCTAAAAGCATCTCTCATGTTGATTAACAATAAAAACTTCAACATGATTTAGCATAGAAATTGGCTCTGCACACCCTCCCTAAAATACTCATTCCTGGGAGTTCCCGTGGTGGCGCAGTGGTTAACGAATCCGACTAGGAACCATGAGGTTGCGGGTTCGGTCCCTGCCCTTGCTCAGTGGGTTAACAATCTGGCGTTGCCGAGAGTTGTGGTGTAGGTTGCAGATGCGGCTTGGATCCCGCGTTGCTGTGGCTCTGGCCTAGGCCGGTGGCTACAGCTCCGATTCGACCCCTGGCCTGGGAACCTCCATATGCCGCGGGAGCGGCCCAAGAAATAGTAAAAAGACAAAATAAATAAATAAATAAAAATACTCATTTCTCCTTATTAAAGATAATTTTCCTTGAGAAAATCTTGGGATTGTCAGTGAGTCACTTCTAGTCTTATCTTTTTCTAGAAAGATATTAATGCAGACGACCCAGGGGAAAAAAAAAAAAAAAAAAAAACAGGTGTGGAAAAGCTTCTCCAAACCCCACTGTGAGGACCTGAATTGCTAGAGAGAGTGGCTTATTCTCTAGCAGTTCACAATATTCTTAATGGTGCCTGAACTACCCTTTCTGGCTCATAATAAGATATGTGTTTATCCTTCCTGTGGACCGTGTGAGGAGTGGGTATTCCCATGCATTTGGGGGCTGAATGAGCTAGTCTTGATAACAGCACCCTTCCTGCCCAGGATTAATCCTGGAATCCAGACCTAAAGCCATTCGCCTTCCTTATAGCCAGAGGTACATGAGGTAAAAGTGTGTGGAGGCTTCTGCAAATGTTTCCTTGACTGTAAGCAAGAGACATAGGAGAACGAAAACCTTTTCTTGATGTATGCTAGGGTTTCTCATTCTCAGCACCATCGATATTGGGGGCCATCTGTTGTGGGGGCCGCTCTGCGTATTGAGGATATTTAGCAACAATACGGGCCTCTACCTACTAGATGACAGTAGCATGTCTTCAGCTCTGACAACCAAAAATGTCTCCTGCTGTTCCTGTTGTGGCCCAGCAAGTTAAGAACCCCTTGCTGTCTCTCTGAAGCTGCTGGTTTAATCCCAGGCTTCGCTCAGTGGGTTAAGGATCTGGTGTTGCTGCAAGCTGCGGGGTCAGTCACAGATGTGGGTGGGATCCAGTGTTGCTGCAGTTGCAGCTCTGATTCGCCCTCTGGTCTGGGAACTTCATGTGCTGCAGGTGTAACCCGAAAAAGACAAAAAAAAAAAAAAGTCTCCTGACATTGCCAGATGTCTCCTGGGGGTAGATAAACCCAAGTTGGGAACCAGTCACCTGACCATTGTCAGATTTATCCCCAAATTGCCACCCAGGTTCTCTCAATACCGGTTTAGAGGTGCTTACAAGAAAATAAAGTCAAGAGAGTTGCAGGAAAGAGATCCAGAGACACTGGATGAAACCCACCATATCCATGGGTTTGGGTGACTCGAGCCTCAACAATTCCTAATTATTTCAGCTCTTTAAGTGGGTTTGGCTGTTACTATCCTCCAGGTGCATCAAAGTGATCCAGGGTCCATCGTTGCAGTTCATGGTATATTGCTCTCTTCCAGGGCATCTGAGAGCCACCGTGGGGCACCTTTCTATGGTTTCAGCTTTATATGTAGAACAGAAGTAAAATGGCTCATTTTCCCATTTGTTAATTGCTGCTTATCCACACTTGTTGTGGAATTGTATAATTTCAAAGCAGGAAGTGATTTTAGGGAAGGAGAATTAAGCTAAACCCAATGTCTATGTTTATCTTCAAAGGAAAGCTTTCAAAAGAGGATTAAGCCATGTGCCTCCAAATATCAGGAAAAGAGCCATTATCCACTTCAAAACACTTCCTGAGCATGACGAGTCACCATACATCTTGCGTAAAAAGCAACGGGAGACATTCTCTTATGGCTACATACACTTAAATATTCCCTTCTCCCTAAATAGAAATTCTACATGGTTTTAATGACTAAATCAATTATCTCTTTACAGTGGACTTCCTGTCATTTCTGTGGGCACATCTGTCATTTAATTTTACCATCTTGCAGTGTATTTTTAATCTGAACACTGATGCACAAATGGAGCTGGTGTAATTGGTAAACTGTTAAATTCAGGGTATAGTGGAGAGGAAAAGATAAAAAATTACAATCTATCTTTTATTACTTTTATTATATATACTCATTTGTCATAGCTTTGCTTGTTATAAAAGCAATGCAAGCTTACTACCAAAAAATCAGAAGTAAACAAAGTGAATAATATTTAAGTAATCTATAATCCAAGAATCAATTACTGACTATGTCAGAGTGAATAGTCTCCAAATATTTTTCTTGTATACTGAGATCTTTCTTCCCATATATCTTAAATCTAACATAATGCATTTTAAAAGTTCCTCTTATCAGATGTTTCAGTTGTTTCTAATTTACCTGTGTTATAAACAGTGCTTCATGGGAATGGCTGGCTGAAAACAGGTTGTACATTCTCAAAAACAAAAATGTAACAAACTAATTCTGCAAAATAGACCAATGCTTAGGCTCTATCGCTGGCTTCAGAATTCGGTTACCATTAGCTTGTACATCCAAGCACAGAAAACAGCCTCAAAGAGGGGAAACGGGAAAGAGGAGGAGAACAGTTTTGCTGCAAAGGAAACTACCCCTGCCACAGACAGGACAGGGAAGACTTGAAGTGAAACTAATGGAGAAACATTCAACAAATGAATCCCAAACAGATTTTCTCAGTTTGTAAGTCAAAGAGCCATGCCCTAGAAAAAGAACAGGCTGTACTCAAGCACATGATTAGAAATTCAAATGAAAATGACAATGAGGTTTCATCTCACAGCAGCTGGAATGGCCACCATCAAAAAGTCTACGAACAATAAATGCTGGAGGGGGTGTGGAGAAAAGGCAACCCTCCTACACTGTTGGTGGGAATGTAAATTAGAGCATCCACCGCAGAAAACACTATGGAGGTTTCTCGAAAGATTGAAAATAGAGTTACCATATGATCCAGCAATCCTGGGCATATATTCAGACAAAACTCTAACTGGAAAAGATGCATGCACTCCAATGTTCATAGCAGCACTATTCACAATATCCAAGACATGGAAGCAACCTAAAGGTCCATCAGCAGAGGAATGGAGAAAGATGTGGTACATACATACAATGGAGTATTACTGTGCTATAAAAAATGTATGGATCTAGAGATTATCATACTAAGTGAAGTAAATCATACAGAGAAAGACAAATACCATAAGATAAGATATCACTAATATGTGGAATCCAAAGTATGGTACAAATGCACCTATTTACAAAACAGAAACAGACTCACAGACATAGAAAACAAACTTATCATTACCAAAGGGGAAGGGGACGGGTGGGGGAGGGATAAATGAGGAGTTTGGGATTAGCGGATACAAACTACATTATATAAAATAGATAAATGACAAGGTCCTACTGTATAGCACAAAGAATTATATTCCATATCTTGCAATAAACCATAATGGAAAAGGATATGAAAAAGAATATATATATATATGTATGTATAATTTAATTGCTTTGCTATAAATGAGAAAATAAAACAATATTGTAAATCAACTATATACTTCAAATAAATAAATAAATAAATGTAAATATAAATAATTTGCTCTTCTTTAAAAAATCCTGTGATGGAAATTCCAAATATCTAATTTACTTATGTATCGACATATCTGTATTTATATCTACATTTGCATTCCTATCTATATTTATGCCTATATCTATGCCTATATATATAATCCTATATATCTATGCCTATATATATATATATATATATATATATATATAAAATCCATCCTTGTATATCCATCCATCCACTTAACCATCCATCTATCCATCCAACCCATCCATCCATCCGTCCATCTACATATCAGTGGTTCTCAAACTTGATCGTGCGTCAGAATCCCCTAGAGGGCATGTTAAACTACAGATTCCTTCATCCCATCCCCAGAGTTTCTGATTCAGCATGTCTTTGACACAGTCTAAGAATTTGTGTTTCTAATATCTCCTCAGGTGATGATGCAATGCGGCTGGTGTGGCGCCTACACTTTGAGAAGTGCTGCCTGCACCCCGTCCTCTATCTTTATCTTTCTATCTCCATCTCATCACCAATCCATATTTTAGTGAGCCTTCGGTTACCCTCGTATTCTTGAACTTTCCTTATCAACAGTTAATATAAACCATGGTGTTACATACTATACAAAGCAGGGATTGTGGGGCTTCCAAAGTTTCTCCATTTAATTTATTTAAAAAATTATAAGATATAAACGTTATTACCATGTATCGTCTTCCTCCAGGAGAACAGTTAAATTGGGGTATATTTCTTGCTTTTACTTGGTTTTCATTGCCTTTGGCTTTTTTAACTTGATGTATTTACTTCTTAATGATTCAGATTTATTTTCCAAACAGTGAGATGAAACAGGGACGACTCAAAGGCAGCTTCATTTTGAAATTGGCCAAGCTCTTGTAAACAAGCTCTTGACAGAGCAATTTATAACTCTCTAAACAGTTGGGGGAAAATATCACACGGAAAAGCAGATGTTATTCTCCTAACTCCTTTTTTTTTTTTTTTTCAGGTTGACAATCATTGTCCCCAGTACCAAACTAACCATATTACTTCAAGTAAATCTTGGTTTTGCTGGATGTCAACCACATTAGCTATACTCAAGATGTGAGTCAAAGAACAAAGCTTCTTAGAAACAGCTCTGTGACCTGCTTCCTCATGTTAGTTTGACAGCGCTTGATGGAGGGGCTGTGTTGGCTCACATTTGCAGCATGCAATGGGATCACAGTTCCCCAGATGCCAACCTTAACCTAAATAAAAGCTAAGCCTGTATCGCTTCAGGGTCAAGTGAAAGACCATGGCTGTGCTGCCTCAGACCTCAGCGGGTGCCAATGTGCAGGAGACAACATATACACAAGGCAATGTAATCAGTAATTTTTTTTTTTTTGTCTTTTGTCTTTTGTTGTTGTTGTTGTTGTTGTTGTTGCTATTTCTTGGGCCACTCCCACGGCATATGGAGGTTCCCAGGCTAGGGGTCGAATCGGAGCTATAGCCACAGGCCTACGCCAGAGCCACAGCAACGCGGGATCCGAGCCGCATCTGCAACCTACATACACCACAGCTCACGGCAACGCCGGATCGTTAACCCACTGAGCAAGGGCAGGGACCGAAACCGCAACCTCATGGTTCCTAGTCGGATTCATTAACCACTGCGCCACGACGGGAACTCCTAATCGGTAATTTTAATGGGTAAACATTTGCAGGATTGAGCAAAAGACAAGTCACTTTGCGCTGGTGCTGTTGGGGGAAACTTCATATTCCGTTTGTTCACATCCTTGAGAAACAAAGCTTATTTCTCCAGCAAGCGAAATTCAGGCACTGAAGAGGGACACACGTTTTTACAGGTGAAGTCAAAGCAAAGACTGTCTGGAGCGAGGAGTTAATGTGCAACAAGAGAGGAAGTAATCCCGGGAATGATGAATTTCGCCCGCGAAATGATTATAAAATACAGCCCCCTGCACCTTATCGCGAATGTCTTTTATGGTGGGAGAACAGAATTGATAGAAGAAGAGGGAAAAAACTTGTACCTTAATGGTAAAACGAAGATGTGTGCTGTGACCAGTTCAGAGGAAATCTCTTTCCCTCTTAACATATCTGTAGATGGACTGACGTGTGTGCATGTGCGCAGACATATTCAGACTTTATGGAATAATTCCAATTTATATATGAGATCCCCTTGTTCCCATCGAGCATTTAAAACTCCCCTAATTGCAAACCTTTCAGCAAATAGCCACTGAATGAATGATGTCATCAGCAACACTGAAATAAAATTGTCACTGAAAAAAAGGAAAAAAAAAAAAAACAGAGGAAACAACACACAGACTGTCATAATACGAAAATCTGCATTTTTGCATCTACAGCTGGATATGTGTTTGATGGCTTCTTTTTTTTTGCGTTAAAGACATGGCCAATAAAAAGATAACAACGCAAATTGTGCTATAAAGAGAATTTCCTGGAAGCATTACAATAGGAGAAATGATGACTGTCTCTAATGAGGGTTTTCAGATGCAACAACTGCCCTGGAGTTCCAACTGGTTTAAATATTTGTTCCATTAGGCAGGAGTCTAGTTACCAAATGTTATTTTTAAGTAAAAAAATAGTATAAAAGATGGGATAAGTGAACATTCTCCAAAATGAAGAGCTTTTCTAAAGAAATGTAACATTATATATAAAGAAGACTGCAATAAATGCTACTCACAAGTAACTTCTCAACAAAATGAATGATTGCATGGATGAACGGATACATTTAAAAAACCTGTTGGTTCTCAGATCATAGCTCTCAGAACTTCAGCAGATATCACACACACATACACACACACACACACACACACACACACACAATCATTTTCAAATTGACTATAATCCTATGAAAAACAAAACATGACAAAAGAAGTTATAACTGCCCATCACACACCACAGTTTAGCTACAGCCATTATAGCAGTTTCCATATTGCTCAAATTTGGGTTTTAAAAGCACAATAAAACACGAAGCAGTTACCAAAACAAGTTTGCATCCGAAATTCAAAAACATTTGTCGCAGGAATAGAGAAAAACTTTTACTCCCATCATTAATATAAACGGACCGTAAATATCAAAGCTGCCGGTATCTTGGCACGAAATCTTTCTGAGGGAATTGCAATTAAAAGACAGCTCTGGAAAATGAGATAAGGGACCAATTAAGGGATTATCTTTTCTTTGTATTGTGATGAGACAGACAGGAATACGACTGTTGGCATGCTCACCGAAACACTGATGCCAATTTTAGAGGTGCAAAGTGTCCCAGGTCTGAGGAACATTTCAAGAAATTGTTGGAGAATAAATAAAATACTTCAGGGAATCATCTATAGTACACAGTTTCTCAACCTTGGTATTCACTTTTGGGGCCAGGTTATGGGGCGGGGGGTGCTGTCCTTTTCGATGAAGGAAGTTCAGCAGCATCGCTGGTCTCCACCCCTAGATGCTGGAAGCAAACCACTCACCCCCAACTGTGACAACCAAGATGTCTCCAGACATTGGCAAAAGTCTCTTGGGGTGGGGATGGGGGACTTCTCCCAGTTAAGCACACCAATGGCACACCTTTACATAAACTTGTTTGATCAACTGATGTCATAAACATTATAAAACTGTGCACAATTTTATTTTGTACACACAGAATGCATTTGGTGAATTTTGCCGAAATGCTATATACAAATTTTCATATTTAATCCCAACAGACTGATGAATCTGGAGTGAATGCTTCTTAGGCATAAACATTATTAAAATCCACTAAAATGCTTCTGATCATCTTCTGGAAATCTCTTAAGGATTCTCATCCAGAATATGTGATTTGGGGCTTCAACCAAAACATGTTTTGCATAATGTTCTCTCCAAAATGGAAGCACAGATTGTGTTACTGGAAACTGCATGGGAACAATGTTGCTTATGTTACACTTTAGATGAAGGAAAACAATCTGTTCCTGCTGTTTGAACAGAATCGCAGAGTCATATTACTGAGGATGGTATGCCCTGAAATTCTGAAGATTTTGGTATTTGTTAACAGATATATCTTCAATAAATATTGATAGTTTGGATCCATTACTCAGGAATCAGCTGGGCAAAAACATCATCCCTGGAGAGAGAATTTCAGAAACATTCAATTGCAATAACCATTCAAGTGAGATTTTGTCCTTAATATTTGTCTTAGTAGAATTTGCTAGTAAAATGAGCAAAGAAAAGCGTATGCAGGTCAATGGTGGTTGACTCAGAGTTCTTAATGTTTTAATTTGGAGAAATTAATACTCCAAATAAGGAAAATGGGCAAATTTTCCTGGCTAAATTTATTTAAAAATATGTGACGACATTGTTGAATGATAATAAATCCAGAGCTCAAATGCTTATCAACAACTACCAACATTATGATATATCCACTGACAATGCAGAGCAATTATCCCAATTTGACAAGAAATGTTGGAAAATTTTAAGAATAACTATTGAGCAAGTCAAGTGGTAACAACACGCCTACTTCAATCATAAAAGACAAAATATGAAAGCCATTATATTTTTCTAAATTGTTTACTTCTTTCTCACTTCTTTTTGTAATTTTCTGAAGATGATTCATTTATCACTAAATATAATCATATTATCATATCACCAAAAACATTCCATATAATCAAATGCATGTCAGAAAAAAATATCTTTGTTAGTCTGCACAAATAAATTATCAGTTCAAAAAATATTGTCACTATGTTATTCACATTCCCACAGAGATAAACATCTCAAATCTAAATTTTGATTCTGTAATTATCTGACATTTATTATTGAAATTATAAAGACTAAAATTGTAAGGATCTAAAATATATCTCACACTCCCAAATCAAACATTTTTAAAAATCTTTTTTGGCCGCACTCGAGGCATGTGGAAATTCCCGGGCCAGGGAGCGAACCTGAGCCACAGCAACAACCAGAGCCATGGCAGTAACAACACTGGATCCTTTACATGCTGAGCCACAGAGGAACTCCCGACTTCTTTGAACAAAAAAAAGTTATATTTCTCTTGCTAGATTATTGGTTCTCAACTAGATTGACTTACCACCTCATAGGACATTGGGAATATATGGAGACACTGTTGGTTGTCACAACTGGGAGAGGGCACTACTGGCATCTAGTGGATAGAGACTAGGGAGGATGCTGCTTAATGCCCCATAGCCCCCCCCCCCCCCAAAAAAAAATCTGGTTCCAAAGTTAATAATGATGAGGCTGAAGTTTTTTTCTGGTTTAACTTGCGCCACAAAGCAAGAAGCACCCAATCCAAATGTGATGAGAATCGCTTTTTGGAGAGCATGTGATATTTCCCCAAAGCATTTTAACTATCCCTTCTCGCTTTTGTTGGCATCTTGCAGAGCAGGAAGCAAAACAGAAGATTGACGGGGCGGGAAAAGCAGCCCCAAATGAGCAATTCTTGCACTGCTGTTCTCTAACTGCATGTATCTTCTTTGAGCAGAAAGTAGGCACTTTGATACGGAGTCAAAGCAATGCCTTCACCGTAAAACAGGAATCACTTCACATGATAAGAAAAACACATCATAAAAATTAATATAGCTAAAGCTTAAGCGGAGAGTTTGAATAACTGTCTTTTTCCCCACCCTGATGTCAGCTATAAGTGATACGTTGTATTGCCTAGGAGTCACTATTAAAATCGAACTTTTAACATCCCTAAGTAAACATCTTCATTTTCCACAGACCTAAGTGATGGCGGAGTAATATGATTGCTTACAGCTGCAAATACCTCATTGGCGCTAAACACTTGTTAAACTTGGGCTAAAATTTCTCTTCAGTGGCTTACAGTGTCTTTTCCAAATAAAACTATTTTTAAAAACGAACTCATTAAAGAATGCCATCGTAGACCCCTTAATTAAGTCATGAATATGCTGGATGCAAATAATCTGTTGATTACACAATAAATGCACATTTTTTTAAAAAAAACCCTATGTTCCTAAATATAAATTATTTTATACTTGCACATGAGTGACTAGCATTGAGTAAAATTACTCACGTTTTACCTCACCCAAAGGAAAGAAAAAGAGGAAACTTCATGTTGTGAAGGGAAAAAAAAAATTCCTGTGTGTTTGCTTTTCCTGGGTGTCTATGAGATTCTTTGGATTGTGGGTCATCAGTTTTTCAGGAGACAGATGTCAACTTTCTGAATGGGTTAGGGGTGAGGAGCTGAGGTAAGCAAAGGGCATTGGGCATTCATTCCTGCTAAGAAAGAAACAAAGACTTGCTCACACATTTCATTGCGAAGACTGGGGGGGGGGGGAGGTTTCCTCTTGCATTGCGAATATTCCAGGACAAAATGTATCAGTCATTTAGCCTTTAATCTGAATTACTATCATGAGATTCTTTTGTTCTAAAATCAAACTGAGTCCAGCCCTTTGAGATTGGGAAAGATTTGATCTCGCTGGATCTTTTGCCAAGTACCAAATAACTTTGGAATGGTAAACACCTCTGGGAAGCGTACAACAAGTGAGCATCATATTCCTGAGGTATTATTACTGTTGGCGAGTACAGAGGCATTTGGGTACCAAAAGGAAAGCAAGAAACATCACTCCACCACAACATAGACATTGCGGGTTCATTTAGTGACGACGTACCAACCTCTCTACCAGATGCCAGGAATGTGGGTACTGGGATAAAAAGATAGGAATAGTTGACACGGAGTCTCCCTTCAAAATGCTACCTAGGAACTTTGGATCAGACACAACCTGCTTCTGAGTAAGATCTTGCACTAATGAGGAAAACAGACTGTGTTTATCGAAACAAAAGGACTTCGTTTACAACAGGTCTAGTGACCATGGAAGTTAGCCTAAATTTTTGGTTAATCTACTCCCTTAGAAGGCACTCGACAGGGATGGCCAAAAGCACGAACACAGCCATTTCTGGCTGCTGTGGGCAGGCATTAACATGGCATCCAGGAGTTCCCGTCGTGGCGCAGTGGTTAACGAATCCGACTAGGAACCATGAGGTTGCGGGTTCGGTCCCTGCCCTTGCTCAGTGGGTTAACGATCCGGCGTTGCCGTGAGCTGTGGTGTAGGTTGCAGACGCGGCTCGGATCCCGCGTTGCTGTGGCTCTGGCGTAGGCCGGTGGCTACAGCTCCGATTAGACCCCTAGCCTGGGAACCTCCATATGCCACGGGAGCGGCCCAAGAAATAGCAACAACAACAAAAAAAAAACAAAAAAAAAGACAAAAGACAAAAAGACAAAAAAAACAAAAAAACAAAAAAACATGGCATCCATTCTAACACGCAGAGATAGTTTATCTTGCATTCCTTACAGTACCAAAAATTCCTTTTTGGGTCGTGAATTCTTTTTGGGTTGGTATTAGATTGGTAATAAGGTTCTCATTTTACTGAAGGAAGAATAAAAAGGTGTCTAAAGTTAATTCCAAACTTCGTGCGTTCATCCCCAAATATCTGAGTGGTATTATCCCATGCGTTAGTATAGCTGTGGTTCCGGAATGTACGCAGTCATTCGGTGGGCCAGCTTTAGTGGACTGGATTGGGTGGGGAAGAAGTACAAAATCCTTTTAGTACTACTCATCTCCAAGTCTAAAGTTATTTTGGTGCCCTGAAACTGCTCAAAGGAACCTGAGGCTTTCGTGTACAAAAATTCTGATGTCAATTTAATTTTCAACACATTCAATCCAAAGAATATTAACACACAGCTAGATTGTTCTTCAGACCAGATAACTGAATGTTCTAATCAAATTCTCCCAGGGCTATGAAATAGCTAATTCTGTGAAAGGCAATTGATTTGATAATCATAGAGGCATTAGAGGGACTCATTAAAACAGGCAAGTGTTAGAAATGAGCTTTTTCTCCAAATGGCAGCTCTAGCATCTTTGTAATTCAACTAATCCCATTACACCTACACAAGAACGGATTCCTCTCTTTAGTAATGAGCTTCACGAAGGCTATCAGAACTGGGCAATGCCGACGCCAGGGTTAGGAGATCATTATGCGAAGTTCTTGGAGCTGGTGCTATGAGAGTGAGTCAGTCATTCTCTTTGAGGGTAAGGATCTTATGCATCTACATTGGGGTGGCCATTTTTTTCAACATTTCAGTTTAGTAACTAGTCTAACTAGCTAACCCGTATTTCTGTTATCTATCGCATTTCTTTCCAACAAGTCGTTTGAGAACTGCGTCTGTGTTAAAACATACTCACATGCAGATTCTGGCCATTATTTTATAGCCAGCACCACCACAAGACCAACAACAGAAGCTAACGATAACTTACTGTATGACTTCGTACAGGCCAGTTACTGTGCAAAAGTACAGAGCACTCCATCATGCTGGCTAAAAATCCTAATCCGAAAACCTACCAACCAGAGAGCTCAAGGGTTAACAAGCTACACATGTGTCTTAGAATTCCAGAAAGCATAGCAACTACCATTTTGGCATCTCTGAAGAGGATGGCCTGATGCTGGAAAACAAATAAGCATAATCCTTCATACATTCCACAAATATTCACAGAGGGCCTCCCGTGTGCCAGGCACTGAGCACTATGCTCCAGAGATGTTCACTCGGTCCAGGCACAAAAATGGATAAACGCTCACAGAGCCACAGCTAGAAAGCGGCGGCATCAAAATGAATAGAAGTGGTGCATCACACAAGGTCACGTGGCAAATGGCATCACCGTTCATCTCAGCACCCACCCAAGCTGGAAACCCCAGGATTCCCCCCCTTCCTGCTCCCTCTATCACCCCCAGAAAACTAGCCAGTTTTCCTGAGTGGCTTCTCTGTCCTGTCCCTTACTTCTCTCTAGTCCCACAGCCTTGCCTTGGTGCAAGCCTATGTGGGCTTATTTATTTATTTTTTTTTTTGAGGTGAAATGTACACGAAATCAAATTAGCTATTT
Organism: Sus scrofa; assembly: GCF_054392235.1. NCBI lineage: Eukaryota > Metazoa > Chordata > Mammalia > Artiodactyla > Suidae > Sus > Sus scrofa. Next base: position 11,729,146 of record NC_139401.1, read on the forward strand.
TAAAGCTAATTTAGCTTTAAATTAGTGTTGTACAATCACTACCTCTATCTAGTTCCCAAATAGTTTTACCATCCCAAGAAGAAAGCCAGCAGTATCACTAAGTAGTCCATTCCTCCCCAACCCCTGGAAACCACTACTGCATTTGCTGTCTCCATGGATTCGCCTCTTCTGGGTGTGTTCTACAAATGACACCGTACAATATGCGACGTAACGTTTTCAGGGTTCCGCCATGACATAGCATGAATCAGTGCTTCATTCCCTGTCATGGCCCACCAGCGTTCTATTGTCTAGATGTAGCACATTCTGCTTGCTCATTCTTCTGCCCATGGACATTTGGGGTGCTATCACTGTCCGGTTATCCACAACAAAAGTGTTCTGCAATGAACACTTATGTACAAGAATTTTGTAATATCTGTTTTCGATGCTTTAGGAACATAACCTTAAGAGTAAAATTGCTTCTTTTGAGTAGACACCTAGGAGTGGGTTTGTTGGGTCATGTGGGGATTCTAGGTTTACCTTTTTGACGAACCCCTCGTAGGCTTTTGATGGACTCACGTGTTAAGACGGTCACAGTCTCCCTCCCTGAAGCCCCCCCTTCTCTAATGCCTCCTGTTCACTGCCAGCAGAAGTCTATGGATGCCATCCCACGGTGTACAAACTTCCATCAGTTCCCCAATATGGAAAAGGATAACTGGCAATGCCTCAGGACTGTGGACAGCCTCATGGGCTGGTCCCGACGTGCTGGCCTCCACCTACCTCTCAGTGTACGCTTCCTCCTCCTTGGACTTTCTCTTTCTTCCCCTTTTTCCACTCCTCCATGCCACTGCCCTAGTCTTCAATCCGAGAGCCCGCCCTCTTTTTTAGGAATGTGTCCCTAATAGATCAGCAAGCTGAAAGTTCCTTCCAAGTATGAGCACTGCCTCTCGTGGAGACCCACTCAAATGCCATCTCTTTCCAGCTGACTTCAGTGATCCGCCCTTCCTTTCCCCAACGGGAGACAATCATTGCTTTATCTGCTCTCCCTAGACATTTTATCTGGGCCATTTCCAGGACTTTTGTCCCAAAGGCTCTTCATCCTAAAGACTTGGGTAGAGAGTCTTATCTCTTATCTCTTGCATAGCAAGTAAATTCCATGAGAGCCAAAATTACATCGTGCCAACATTGCCCATCATAATGCTTTGAACACAGGTGGCATTCAAAGAATATTTGAGTGAAAGAATGAAGGAATAAAGCCAAATGAAGCAATGAATAGAGTCACTATATCAGACCTAAGCATTTCCTTTGCGTCATCAATCATGCCTAACTTAGGACTCTAGCTGAACATACATCAACGGCTTGATCATTGAGCCTGGTATCTGCAGGTGAATCCCCAAAGGAAACCATGGTTGACCAGCTGTGTGACTTTGGGCAAGTTACTTAGCCTGGAAGTGCCTCAGTTTCCTCATCTTCAAAATGCAAAGTCAGCTAGGTTTGCTCTGAGTATTAAAATGAACATTTATTACACTCCTAGAATAGTGCCTGGTCAATATTTTACAAGAGCTTATTAAATAAAATAAGTAAAAGAAATGAGCCAGTTGCTCACACTCTAAATGAGTGAAACTGATGAGGACATGTAGGAGAAACACAGGGTTCTGCAAGCAGCAAAATAAAGGCAATTAGGCCCAAGAGCTCCCCATGTGCATTCAAATGCCATATTTGGCTGCTGTTGACTATGTGTTATGCTTCCGCTTTATGAGTTTTGGAGGTCTGAAGCCATCATAGAGAAGCATTTTTGATCTAATTCGAGTATTTCACTTTACCCAGTGCTGTCATGGGGGAGATAATTGATAATTGCTTGTTGACTGGACGAATGAAAGTGATTAGCCAAAACTGGTTACGGCTACCTTGAACCATGACATTGGGTATAAACTAAGAAAATTAGGCATATTGCTAGATCAATGACAGCCATGTACCTAAGTACAAGAATATTTCCAAATATATTTACTTCTCATTCTAATCAATTCATTTCAGTCCCTAGATCTTCAAGGTGCAGCTAAGTGTTCTTACAAGAACTAGACTCATTGCTCCCATTTAGTGGCCCTCTTTCTGCTATCACTCTTTTCAACAAGCTCCTCTTAGATCCATCCCCTAAAAATAGGCCTTCTCTGAATAAGCTCAAATTATCCAGGGTGTTTTTTGGGGGTGCTTCCCACTAGAGAGCCTCCCAACAACATCTGGTTTAGTCCTATATTTAGAGTGCTGATGAATCTTAGAGATACATTCATAAATTCACCTTCATCTGCAAATCTTTAGGGTGCAAAAAACACGAAGCAAATTAAAATGTTATAAAAGGTACACACACATTCCTTTGTCCACTGTGCAGGAAGCTCACCCACTGATGTATGGGGGGCTTTGCTTGCTGGTGATACGAGAGGTCCCCTTCATCCCCATATCTAGTGGAGGGAGTCCATCAAAGAGCCCATCTTCCAACATTAATACGCAGGGCTTGACCCAATTTCAGTGGCTTTGAGAAAACACATTTTTTTTTTTTAGTTAAACTTTTTATTTTGACATCATTGTACATTCAAGTTCAGCTTTTAAGACATAATAGGGAGAGAGCCTTCTTACACCCTTCCTCTGTAAGAGAGCAGGACCCTATGGGGCCTTCCCTGGGCAGGCGCTTTCACCATTCCTCTACGTTAGCTCCTCTCTAAAGTACGGATAACAGCATCTGATGCGCGTTTCCTGAGTTGTTTGATAGAGGTGACAATCCCCACGCCCCCGACCAAATGTAACTACTTGGTGACCAGAACCACAGAGCCCCCCGGGCCTCCTAGAGCCTAAGGACTGATAGGGTTAAATGCAGTGACGCTGCCCTGTTATCTCACCATCAGCCAATCAGAGAACTGTGCACGAGCTGATCACTTACCTTGTGGCACACTCCCCTCCCCATGCGCCCACCGCCCACCGTGGCTTTTCAAAATGCTTTGTTTGGGGAATTCAGGCTTTTGGGGCGGGGCATGAGCCACTGGTCCCCTTGCATGGCCCTGCAATGAACCTGTCTCTGCTCCAAACTCTGACATTTCGGTTTGTTTGGCCTCACTGTGCTTCGGGCACAGGCACTTGGGTTAAGGCCTCTAGCTTGTCCAGTGGGAACAGCTTGCATGACTGTAATAGGCTGTCACAACCAGGAAACTGACACTGATACCATAGGAGGACTTTATTCAGATTTTAACAGTTTTACGTGCCCTCGTTAGTGTGTGAATGTGTATGTGTATTTAATTCTATGCAATTTTATCAGATGTATAGATTTATAGGACTGCCACAACAGTCAAAACACAGAACAGTCTGTCACCAGAAGGGTCCCTCAGGTTACCTACCCCTTTAGAGGAACTCTTGCCTCCCTCTCAATCTACCACCCTCTTAAATCTGGCAACCACTAATCTATGTTTGTTTGTTTGTTTGTTTGGGGTTTTTGGGCTGCACCTGCAGCATGCACAAGTTCCCAGGTCAACCCAAGCTACTGCAGTGACAGTGCCAGATCCTTAACCCGCTGTACCACAAGAGAATTCCAATCTGTTCTCCACTTTTATAATTTTGTCATTTCAAGTATGTTATATAAATGAGATCATAGATCATGTAGCTTTTTTGGACACATTTTATTCACTCAGCATAATGTCCCTGAGATCCACCCAAGCTGTTGAGTGTATCACTAGCTCAGTCCTTTTTATTGTTGAGTTGTTTTCTATGGTATGACCCAATGCCACAGTTTGTTTAACCAGAAATGCATATTGGATTCCATGTAATTTTATTAACTACACCAGTGTTACAGAATGTAAAATGTCTTGATGGGGGACTTACATAAACTATCTTGTTTATGATAAGACCTCCACTGTGAAGTGGAAAATGAAGCCAATTTTCTGTATAATTTCAATGAAAGCTTGCACAGGTGTTTCAGTCAGCTAAATATCTTAGCCTGGATTATTTTAGCACAAAATTATCCAAATAATTATCTCAGGAAAAGTCTATGTAATGTGTGCAGCATGCAGAGAAGGCCTCTGTGTGAAGTGGTGGGACCCTAAAGTAACTAGCGAGCGTAATTATTGGGATTTAGTCTTCGGGCCATTTTCTCCTGCGGAATTTACAGGGAGCCTGTGAAAGTTCAAACACACTGTATTTTTGGCAAAGGACCCTCATGCTTTGTCTGCATTTTACTGTTTCCTTTGCACCTGGGAGCAGCTATTTTAGGACTGTCTAGACAATCACCCCAGCTTTAAAGGTCTTTTCCTTTCCTTTCACATAATCACTGAGCATGGAAGGTAATAAATAGACGATGCTAGCACTCTCGCATCAAATATACTATCCGAATAGAGTCAAGAAGAAGAATGCCTTTGGTCGGGCTCACAAAGCTGAGAAGCTTTATTTTAATATATGGTCCCAGACTTCCAACTAATCAACCTTAACCCGAGAAGGGTGCCTACCATCCGTACCTCTGCACTGTAGTATCAGGATTATACTTTTTGGTTGAACTGTATGAAATGGTTAGCTTTTTTTTTCTTTTAATTATTATTATTATTATTATTATTATTATTATTATTTTACTATTTTGGACCTATAAAAATGGCAATTTCATATGATTCAACTCCAAAGATTTGGGAAGGAATCTGGGGATGGTTTGGTTCCATCTCCCGTCTCCGGTTTGCAGGCAACACCCACTGAAACTCTGGCGATGACCCAGAAGGCACAGCTTCTGCCGGCCACTCGTGCCATTACAGGAAGCAATGGAACCAAGTCCAATCCTTGAACCTCGTCTCCATGCTTGTTCTCTGAGTCAGTAGGTAAGAGCCCCGGGAGACACAGAGGAAGACTTCGTTCGCCCTTACAGCCCTTGCTTTCAAGAGGTGACAGACAGCTTTCCAGCTCTCCCCCAGATTCCTAGAGCCCACTGTCCCCAGGCTCCTTAACAGGTCCTGAGAATGTTTCCTGATGTCTGGCCCTCCAGGGAATCTTCCTACCGGTACCCTCTGATGACAGCAGCACTTCTTTTTGGAGGAAAAACATGCACCAGAATAGGGATGGATAGATGGATAGATAGACAGATAGACAGACAGACAGATGTAGACACCTAACAATAATCAGTTTTATTTGCTTCCTTATGTGTTATTATTAGTATATTTATTGGTCAATAAGATACAGACACATGTTATTTTTCTGCGAACCCCATCCATCTCTCGTGTCACCCTCAACCTCTGTTTATCCTGTATTCTTCACTGCCGATATGTGCACCCGAATTAGCTTGGGTGTCCAAAGTCAAAAGCATTTCTCCTAAATACAAAGTGGAAGGTCAGAAACAATAGCAGCCCAAGAAGTGTGCGCCAAGAGTCTAGGAATTTCACTTTGGTGCCATTCATGATAGAGAACTTTACTTGTGCCTGGCACTGGGCTAAATGCACTGGTGGTGGCAGGGGGGATACAAAGTTGATGAGAACTCAGTCTCTACTTGAGCAGGGCGCAACTCTGGAAAGGAATATTATAACACAGAGTGGAGCAAACAAAGCATAGAACCAAGTCCAAGGCACAGATTCCAACTCTAGGGGCCAGCGCTTACCAGCTGTGTGATTGGGTCAAATTGCTTGACTTCTCCTATTTCCTCCCTTGAAAATCAGTTACAGTAATGATAATTCTGATGTTATTTTTGCTTTCGCTTGAGAAGATATGTAATGAGAATTTTATATCATGTGTAACGAATGTGTAGTAAACTAAAACAATCTACCAATCCAGGCCATTATTATTTTTTTCTTTTTAGGGCCTCATGTGTGGCATGTGGAGGTGCCCAGGCTAGGGATCAAATCTGAGCTGCAGCTGCCAGCCTACACCGCAGTCACAGCAACACAGGATCTGGGTCACATCTGGGACCTACACTGCAGCTTGCGGCAGTGCCAGGTCCTTAACCCACTGTGTGAGGCTGGGGATTGAACCCACATCCTCACAGACACCATGTTGGGTTCTTAACCCACTGAGCCATAATGGGAAGTCAAAGCCATTACTTTTTAAAAAAATTTTTATTAAAATATAGTGGATCTACAATGGTCCTTCAATTTCCGCTGTACAGCAAAGCAACCCAGAATCTTACACACTCTTTTTTTTTTTAATACCATCTTTCATTACTTTTTTTTTTTTTTTTTTTGGTCTTTTTGCCTTTTCTTGGTCTGCTCCTGCAGCATATGGAGGTTGCCAGGCTAGGGGTCCAATCGGAGCTGCAGCCACCGGCCTGCACCACAGCCACAGCCACGCGGGATCCGAGCCGTGTCTGCGACCTACACCACAGCTCACGGCAACGCCGGATCCTTAACCCACTCAGCAAGGCCAGGGATCGAACCCGCAACCTCATGGTCCCTAGTTGGATTTGTTAACCACTGCGCCACGACGGGAACTCCTTCCATTACTTTTAATGAGGATTCATTGCATGCATATACTACCCAGTTTCACCCTTTGCAATCTCAGTCTTGGAAGGAATTATTACTTTTCTCCTTTTAGACAGGCGGATTAGGCGGAAAGAAGTTGAGTAACCTCACCACTGCCCACAAGACTCTTTCCTGCAGGACAACAATGAAGTCCCAAGTCGAAGGCAAATGTCTCTAGAGTCATCAGCAACTTCTTACTTTCCAATAGCTAACGTCTTCTCACTGTCCAGGCCTTCTCTTGCCAGTCACACTTTCACACAACTCAGTCTGTTTTACACTTCCACTACTCAGAAAACAAAATGGGTTTGGTCAAGATCACCGATGATGCCAGGCTGTACAATTCCCAGGGGACGGTTCTGTCTTCCCTCTGCTTGATCCTTCGGCATCCTTAGCTAATCTCTCTCTCAGCTATCTTGAAGCCATCTCCTCTCCCAGCTTTTGCTATTAGCTATTTTCCCTCTTTTGCAAAAACTATTTCTCGGTAACCTTTGAGACATTCCTCAAATGTCCTTGGTGACTTGGTAGCATTCCTCACTTCTCCCGTCACTAGCCACTTGATCTAAGCCTCTTGGTGTGCCCTTCCACCTTTCAAGCTCTAGACGATGGTGCTTCTCGCGGCTCTGTTCTAGGCTAACATCTCTTAAATCAAACCTTCTCAAGCTGTGCCCAGGATCCGTGAACCTCCTAAATCAGACTCACTAGAAACAAGCTCCATGGAGGAAGGAAAATTTTCCCATTAATTACTGAATTCCCAGCAGCTGGAAGAGTACCAGGCATACCTCGGTGCTCAATAAATACTTGCTGAGAAGATGAACTGCCTGAAGTGCTTGTGAAAATGCCTGCTCCGGAGACGTACCCTTACACTTCTAAAGTGGAATCACAGTACATCTGACCTCTGAGAACCCACATCGCTGGTCTTCTGTCACGTGACCTTTCCTCGACCCAACACCCTCTTCCCCACTCCTCACTGTCCAGTACTCTGAGAAGACGTTCCCCAATCCCACCTCTACTCAGACTGAGTCAAGTCTCCCCATTCTGCCCTCTCCTTGGTGAAACCTCTTGTCACTCGGATTTTACACATCCATGTGAGACTACTCGTGAAGTACTAGCTCACCACCCGAACTGCCTCAGATCGTAGCCCCATTTCCTTATCTGACTCTTACTCATAGGGGGCTCTCAGTGAATATCAGTGAATAAACTAGTATTTGTAATGTGGATTACTATATTCGTGTTAGCATATAACATATTAATAGTAAATATACAAAATATGTTTAAGTTACATGTTAAGGATATAATAATAGTTAAATAACACAAATTTCTCTCCCCAGCTCCAAGCTCTCTGAATTCTAAATATGAGTGTGTGTGTGTATATGTATATGTGTATATATATGTGTGTGTGTGTGTGTGTGTGTGTGTTATGCTGTGTGTGTGTATCATTTCTAGGAGCTTCATATCTCCATGTGGATTCTACTGGGTTTTTCGCTTTCAAACTGTCCCCAAATCAAATTTTTATCCCCACCCCCACAGCTTCGTTCCTCTCTCGATGTTTTCATGTCGGTAAATAGCATTACCCACCCAATTGCGCAGGTAACCGGGAGTCACATTGGATTCCTCCTTTTTCTTCACCACCCCCTTATCCCATATCTAATCACCTAGTCCTGTTTCTTCTACCTCTAAAATGCACTTCAAATCTATCCCTTCTTCATCTCCACTGCTACTGCCCAAGGCTAAGCCTCCTCCATCAACAGTCAACTAGCTGACTGCCATGGCCCCAAAGCCACCCCGTGTCTGTTCTTGCTCTCCAATGCCCAACTTTCTACACGGAACTCAAAATATCAATCAAGTTATCCCAAGTTACAGACTTAAGCCAATGGTTTCCTGCTGCAACGGAGTGAAGCAGATCCACCTTAGCTTAGGATCTGCTTGTCTGTCCACAGCACCTTATACCATCGCCCCCTCCTCTCACTAGACTCCTGACTCTTGTTTGGCACATGCTGTTCCTTGTGCCTGAAATGACTGTTCATGGGGCCCCAGCACTCGCGCACTTCACATAGCTGGCTCCTTATCTATCCTTCAGTCCTCGATTTAATGCCAGCTTCTTAGAGCAACCTTCTCTAACATTCTATCTAAAAGTAGGTTCTGTATTCTGAGACTGGCTATCATAGGAATCTATTTTCTACCCAGCATTTACCACAATTTGGAATTACTGATTTACTTTTGTTTATTATCTTGTTTCTGCACGGAAAGCTCCATGATAGTCTTATTCACCATATCATTCCCAGTACCTCCAGCAGAGCCCAGCACATGGTGCTCTCAATAGATAGTTGTTGCATGAATGAAATGAGAAGGAAAAAAACCAGTCAAAACAGATCAGCTCCAACAGATTTGCAGATGACCGGTCCTGTGGGTATGGGGAAGGGTTAACTATGAAGAGGCAGCATGAGGGAATTTGCAGGGTGTGGGGGAAATGACAGAACTTGTCTGGATCCCTATTGTGCTGGTAGTTACACAACTTTAAGTATTTGTTACCTCAATACTGTGTAATAACCTATACAGAAAAAAAAAAAAACATCTGAAGAGGAGTGGATATATGTCTATGTGTCACTGATTCACTCTGCGGTGCACCTGAAACTAACACAACATCGTAACTCAACTAGACTCCAATAAAATTGAATTTAAAAAAATAAATAAATAAAAATGGAACAACAAAAAAGAATTATACTCCCCAAAGATGAATTTTACTGTATGTAAATTAAATAAACGAATCAAATGATATGTTTATGAAACCCTAGTTCACCCAGAACAAATCTAGGAATCCAAACTTCACAAGATTTGGGGCTCTTCCGTGGGGTGGGTTCACTTTCCAAGTTCATGGGCAAGCACTAACTGAAACCATACTTCCCCATTTCCCATTTATCGGGTTTAAAGAGAGGAAACCGGAAACAAAATAAAGATGTGGACTATAAACAATACAAGAAAAGACACGTTGGGGAAAATGATACTTAAAATAATCACGTGATAAAATGTCAGCATTTATTTGTAACATTTGGCTCTGTTTGTACTGGCTCAGCCCAGCGGTGGAGAGGCTGTGGATTGATTTCATAATTGTGCCTCCCACATATACACCCACGGCTGACCTCTGCTTTGTGCAATTGATAATGACTAAACTTCACATATTATGCTGGCATAATCTCTCTCTTCCCTGGAGGGCTGTTACACACAGGGAATTACAGTTTCATAGCCTCAAAATATATCATGACCAACTTTCATTAGAACAAAGTTATATGGGCTGATAAATCGTTGTCTTTTGCCAAATCATTACTCATCATTGTATATTCACCCAATATAAGCCACTGACAAACCCCAGCCAATCGGGGGAAAGCAGGATGCAGAGATATTAATAGATTCTTTAGACATGAGTTGCATTCTCTAAAGTAAGCACATGGCATACAAATTTCATTTTGTGACCCTCCACCCCCACCCCCATTAGTGACTTTTTGCCATTAGGACATGTTGATGGATATACCATTTCCACATGAAATATTTGGATATCTGACTCTGATTTAGGGAAAGGGAAATGGTGAGCTAATTTCCTCTTTTATCAGGCTGAATCACTGAGCTTGCTCTGTTGCTATGCACGCAGACGTCAATGCCATAGCAACTCGTTGGTTTGCTCTTAAACATTACAGCAGAACGATGCTATTAGGTACATTTTTTTCAATTCTTAGATTTTTATTTTTTCTTAGAAGTTTAATTTTTATATGATGTTTTATAGTACAGGGTTATTTAGTTCTCCAGTTGTATCACTGCTGACTGTCATACATAAAACATCAATAGCAGTACAACAGAAGTGCTTACTTCTGGAAAATTCTCCCATAGTTTCCCTTTATTCTTCTCAATCCCTATGAAAAGTTTGTCCTTTGGACAGTGCAGACTAGATCCTCTTGAGGATTTTCTTTGTGAGGATCCTACATTTAAATGGGCCAGAAATATATGATTGGAAATTCATGAAATACAGAAATGCATGGGCTTCTCACAAACCCTTTTAAGTAAATTCAGTGAAAGCCTAATTATCCCTTGGTATGTACTAGGAAGTGTGCCAGGTTCTAGAAAGAGATAATGAATGCTTCACTATCAAGGGATTCAGAAAACATCTAAGAGGCGGAGATAAGCGCACACTCTAGTTTCTATGAGCTCTCGCAGGAGAAACTAAGGGACGTGTACTCGGCTATTTTAGAGTTTAGGGTTTTTACCTACAAAACATGCTATAATATTTAACTTAAGGCTGGTTTTGGAAAATCACAAACCACATCATCTAAATCACTGCTGTCTTTAAAGTTTCCTTGACAGATAGATTGGAAGAATAATTGGCTTGTTCACAAAACATTTGAAATAGGTTTCAGGTTCCACACTTAACCATAAGATTATTTAGTTGCCTGTGCCGATACTCCACTTAGTTAAGGAATTACGATTTATTAATTTATAGGAGTTCCCACTATGGCACAGTGGGTTAAGAATCTGACTGCAGCGAGCGGCTCAGGTCACTACGGAGGTGTGGGTTCCGGGAACTTCCATGTGCCACAGATGCGGCCATAAAATACAAATTTAAAAAAAAAGATTTGTTAATTTATAGAGAGGCAATACATCTCACTGAAATTTTATTTCATTTTAGTGATTTTTATTTTTTCCATTATAGTTGGTATACAGTGTTCTGTCAATTTCTACTGTACAGCCAAGTGACCCAGTCACACACATATATACATAGTCTTTTTCTCCCATTATCCTCCATCACGTTCCATCATAAGTGACTAGATACAGTTCCCTGTCCCACACAGCAGCATCTCCATTTCACTGAAATTTTAAGTATCCACCCACACTTCTACGATCATACCTAAATGTATCTAAAACTAGGAAAAATGTATTCAAGTCATTTTTGATTTAAACATCTACTTATAATGTGAAGAATGTGCATTGGGTATCTTAGGTAATATCGACTTTCTCATTGCCCAGATGCATTTTAAGATGTCTCTGGGAATTGTCATCTTTACATTAATGATCAAGTGAACAGTTATACATTCATATCATTAGAACCAGAAGGCTCTTGTACTGATTAATGAATCATATTTTTAAGTTCTATGTATTCTATGATGAAGCAGAGTTTGCATTCTTAGGACTATCATGATGTTGCTTTAAAAGATAGCCCTGAGGCTCAATGGCATTTGAAAAGCTATTCCAGAAACGCACTTCGCATCAGTAGTTCTCAGTGTGTTCCCAGTGCAAGAAGCTTCTGTCTTAGCTGGAAACTTGTGAGAAGTTTGGAAATGCAGATGCTTGAACCCCACGCCAGACCCAGGGAATCAGACACTCTGGAGGACAGGCCCAGCGGTCTGTGTTTTAACGAGCCCTCCGAGGGATTTCAACGCACACCCGGGGTGGAGAACCACTGCTTTACAGAGTACGCCCTTCTTACTTGGGATTATATATATACTTAAGTTGAGAAAGAGCCCTTTTCTTCTTTTTGATATTATGTTGGTTTTTTGTCTATGTGCTTGTTTATGTTACTTTGGGTATTCTGACAAAACTAGGATTTCTGCCCATCCTAGTCTGGTTATGACATAAGACTTTCTAGGTCCTGAAAAAACTAAAAGTCATGGGAAACCTTTTAGCTCCAAAGAGCAACCTACTTAAAAGAGGATGACTAATTTGAATAACCTAGCAACTTGGGACTGAACAAAGAACAATGGCTTAGAGTCAGAGGGGCTTCAGCCCTGCACTAGCAGGTTAAGGAGGGTTTTCTCAATGTCAGCACTATCAACATAATGGCATTTGGGGAGGAATCGTTTGATGTTGGGAGATAGGGCTGCAGGATGTTTTGGCTGTGTTCTTGGTCTCTCTACTCACTAGAAGCCAGTAGCACCCCCAACCAAGCTGTGGCCATCAAGTGTCTCAAATAGCCCCTAGTTGAGAATAACAGGGCTAAATAATTTGGACTAATACCTGCTGCACAGCAGAATTAGTTAAAAATACCAGTGTCCTTTGTCCACCCCAGCCTGGTTGTGCTGGATGGATCTCTGCGGGTAAGCTCAGGGATCCACACTGGGTCTAAGGGGCGATCACAAACTAAAAGCACTGCAATGACATCCCTGTGCCTTAATTTCTTTACCTAGGAGATGAGTGCCATACTCTCTGTTCTAACCACTACATAAATGTCCCAAAGATCGAACGAGGGAACATTTGTGAAAGCACTTGCTCCGCAAAGCATTATCTATGGTAAGGGCAGCAGAGAAAAATAATGCATCTGAAAAAGTCGCCATGGAAATAAAAAGCTGTGTTCAGCCCTTGGTTATGAATTAGGATGATTTATTCACTGTCTCTCTGTACAGAGCTTCTTTACAATAGGGAAAAGACCTGGGGAACTCACAGAGTCTCTCTTGGAAGTAAACTCAGAGCATTATTTAGTCCTGGATGGACAGAAAACTGTATCAACTCAGATCAAACTGCTCATACTGTGCACCAATGATAATGTACACATGTAACATCATATCGCTAATTTTTCCATCCTCTTGACTCTCAAGAATTCATTTTTAATAAGTAGGAAGGAATGAAGATTCATCTGAAAATGAATTCCCTCTTTAAAAATTTTGTTAGAATGTGGAAAAATCATATACATTAAAAGACTGGTGAAGTGCCTGCTATAGCGCAGTGGGTTAAGAATCTGACTGCAGCAGCTTGGGTTGCTGTGGAGGTGTGGATTCGATTCCTGGGGCAGTGCAGTAGGTTAAGGGTCCAGCATTGACAGATCTGTGGCATAGGTCGAAGCTGAAGCTCAGATTCAATCCCTGGCCTGGGAACTTCCATATGGCAGGGGTGTGGCCATTAAAAAAAGTCTTATATAGGCTTCATCTGTGTCTATATGTATTATTTCTTCTTTTTAATTTTATATAATGATTTTTTTCTATTATAGCTGGTTTATAGTGTTCTGTCAATTTTCTACTGTACAGCATGGTGACCCAGTTACACATAATATGTATACATTCTTTTTTCTCACATTATCATGCTCCATCATAAGTGACCAGACATAGTCCCCAGTGCTACACAGCAGGATCTCATTGCTAATCCATTCCAAAAGCAATAGTCTGCATCTATTAACCCCAAGCACCCCATCCATCCCACTCTCTCCCCCTCCCCTCGGTAACCCCAAGTCCATGATTTTCTTTTCTGTGGAAAGGTTCATTTGTGCCGTATATTAGATTCCAGATGTACGTGAATCATATGGTATTTGTCTTTCTCTTTATGACTTACTTCACTCAGTATGAGAGTCTCTAGTTCCATCCATGTTGCTGCAAATGACATTGTTTTGTTCTTTTTTATGGCTGAGTAGTATTCCACTGTGTATATATACCACATCTTCCTAATCCAATCATCTGTGGATGGACATTTGGGTTGTTTCCATGTCTCAAATGGTGCAACTGACAAGGGCTTAATCTCTAAAATATACAAACAACTTATACAACTCAACAGCAAAAAATCCAACAACCCAATGGAAAAATGGGCCAAAGACTTGAATAGACTGTTCTCCAAGGAAGATATACAGATGGCCAACAAGCACATGAAAAAATGCTCCACATCACTGATTATTAGAGAGATGCAAATCAAAACTACCATGGATACCACCTCACACCACTCAGAATGGCCGTCATTAATAAGTCCACAAATAACCAATGCTGGAGGGGCGTGGAGAAAAGGGAACGCTCCTGCACTGTTGGGGGGAATGTAAGCTGGTACGACCACTATGGAAAATGGTATGGAGGTACCTTAGAAATCTATACATAGAACTACCATATGACCTAGCAATCCCACTCCTGGGCATATATCCGGACAAAACTTTCCTTGAAAAAGACACATGTACCCGCGTGTTCATTGCAGCACCATTCACAATAGCCAAGACATGGAAACAACCCAAATGTCCATCGACAGATGATTGTATTTGAAGATGTGGTATGTTATTTCTTTTTTTTAAAAAAGATAAAAATATCTGAAGCGAACAATATCAAATGTTAATGGTTATTAAATCTGAGTGACAGATTTTTCGAATTTTTTTCTATACTTTATGTTTAAAATATTTGATTAAAACTAAAAGAAGATGCTAAAATCAGTTTGAACAAAGCACCAGAGGGGAAGGGGAGGGAGTGTGATGGACTGGGAGTTTGGGGTTAGTAGATGCAAACTATTGCATTTGGAGTGGATAAGCAATGAGATCCTGCTGTATAGCACTGGGAACTGCATCTAGTCACTTGTGATGGAACATGATGGAGGATAATGCGAGAAAAAGAATGTATGTATGACTGGGTCACTGTGCTGTACAGCAGAAATTGACAGAACATTGTAAATCAACTGTAATAAAAGAATAACAAATCTTTTTTTTTTTAAAGCACCAGAGAATATTCTAAAGAAAACATGTTTTAGTTGGTGTCAGGTGACCAAAGAGACCCCACAGGGAGGGAGAAAACAGCCATAGGCAAAGGGGCTCCATGCCACAGTGCCTGGCTCAGTTTACACTGCCGGCATCTGTAGGTAGGGGATGTTAGACCTTTGACATTCGAGATCAGTTTCAAACTTGCCCAACCTGTAAGGAAATCTTATTAGCTTATTTTTGTCGAATGTTCTACCAGCTTTTACCCTAAGCAACCTATTACGAAATACCTGCTTCTACCCCCCTGCATGCCTCTCTAATATCTCTAGAAACCAATATGGTGGCAAGTGTGACATTTTACACAAGACGGTGAGAGGACAGCCTCTGGGGCACATGTTTTAAAAGAACCAATTTATTTGAAGTCCTAGACACAAGTATTGGCTTCATCAGATAAATAAGCAAAACAATTTTTCTCCCAGAGTAGGAGTTGGCAAACTATAACCCAAGGGCCAAATCCAGTCTGCTGTCTGTTTCTGTAAATACGGTATTAATTTAATACAGCCTGGGCTGTTCTTTTACATATTGCCTCTGGGTGCTTTAAGCTACAATTTCAGAGGTGAGTAGTTGCAACAAAACCTGTGTGGCCCCAAAGCCGAAAGTATTTGCCACCTGGCCCTTGACAACAAACTTTCCTAACTCCTGTCCTAGAGTGTTAATCTTCTTATAGATACTTAATGGTAAGTAACTGGACAAAATAAATGTTTTACAATGACTTTTTATATTGCAGTCATGTGATCATCTGCATTTATTTTTCTCTTAATACCAGTAAACCAACGAGGAAAATGAAAGTATCCATGGCCACGTTTTCTCTTTTAAAAAAGGGATGAGCTCTGCCAAACAACTTAACAGAGACTGTGTTGATGATTAATTAATTACTCAACACGTTGTTAAAACATCACTCTTTGACAGTCTCTCAAACTGACCCTTCCTAGAGTAAAACTATCTTCTTGATAACCATTTTCAGTTTAGTAACTGCGTTATAGGGAAAAACATTTATGGAAATTTACGGACCAAGAAATTCTCCCCTTTTTAAAGAAACAAAAGGTCATATTTTTTATGCTACAGAGAAATAGAAAAGTCATCATTTCTTTCAGTCTTTTAAAAATAATGATCTCAATAGAGAGGAAATGTGACATTTAGGTGTCAACATAAGTAAGAGCCTATTTTCAGTTCATTTCACATGCCTGGGCTTTCCAATGTTTGGGGAAATTTTAAGAAAAGGAGGTACTTTTGTAGCTACCTAGAATTGTATCATTCCCACCAGCCTCATAAACTGAAAATGAGACCTTAATGATATCCTCAAAATGACTCAAAGTAGGAAAATGGTAAGTAATAAAACAAAGAGAATGCAGGGCTATGGTTGCCAAGGCAACCATAATCATATTTCCTTTGAACTTTAGTGTAGCACCCACTGCAGTTCAGTTTAAGTTCACGCTTCCTTAGGAAGCTTATATAAATTCAAAGTCCCTAATATCTGCAGCAGTATCATTCTAATCCAGCAGGTGATGACAGAGATGGAGAAGAGGAAACTGAAACGCCCCTGGCATTCCCGTTATGGAAGAAAGATGGGGAAATGACACTTGTTAGCACACGCTATGGCCAAGAGAACATTTCTTTCCACGCCACTCCACACAACACATACTTGCGGTACTCTGCGGGCTACCGCCGTATGGCAATGTGAGTCTCATCCATAGATAACGTCATAAACACAGATCAAATGAGCTACGATCTCTTGGTAGATCCCCACAGCCCTAGAGAACGAGAACAAACCACAGAATGGCTGGTGTGCCCAATCCAGATCATTATTTGAAGCCCTATTTCTTTTTCTTAAAAATTTTTTTGAAAGTATAGCTGATTTACAATGTTGTGTCCATTTCTGCTGTACAGCAAAGTGACCCAGTCATACATACATACATACATACATATATTCTTTACCTGGTAGTATCTTCCATCAGGTTTTATCACAAGAGATTGGACAGAGTTCCCCGTGCTGTACAGGAGGACCTCAGTGCTTATCCATTCTCAATGTCGTAGTTTGCATCTACCAACCCCAGACTCCCCGTCCAGCCCACTCCCTCCCCCCTCTCCTGAAACCCTTTTTCTTAAAGGTGAAGAGTGACGATCATCAGTTTGTCTGCATGGTGATGAGAAGAGCATCTCTTCCGTACAATTTTGAGGAAGCGATTACTACTCATCTGGATCTCATTTGATGCTGTCTTCAGGGCCGAGAGCATGGTGCTGACTCCAGGGGATACCACTATCTGAGAGGCTGGGCAGCCAGAGATTTGCCTTGATGGAGCCTCAACAATCTCGACTAATATTTCATTTTTTTTTTTTTTTTTACTTTTTTTCAATTTAGGGAGTGGGATGGACGGAGAGGTTGAGATTTTGGGGTGCCAACTGTTACATTCAGAATGGATGAGCAATGGGGCCTGCTGTACAGCACAGGGAACTGGGTGTGACTGGGTCATTTTATTGTAAAACGGAAATTGAAGAAACACTGTAAATCCACTATACTTTAATCCAAAAATTTTACGGCTGCACCTGCAGCATATGGAAGCTCCCCAGCCAGGGACTGATTCCAAGCCACAGCTGGGACCACACAGGACTCTTTCACCAACCGGGTCAGGCCGGGGATCGAACCTGCACCTCTGCAGCCACCCGAGCCACTACAGTTGGATTCTTAACCCACTGTGCCGCAGCGGGAATTCCATCTGCTCATATATTCTAACTCAGACTCTCCCCAACCTGAAAGTGTGTCAAGATGGCTAGATGTTGGAAAGTCCAAACGCATTTTCCCATAGAAACAATGATAGACATAGTTATTTTGGACCCTGGGCCAGCTGATACGGTCTCATTTAACCCATAACACGCTAGAAAGGCAGAGTGGGAAATATAAATATAAATGGGAGCACCATTCTTCTCAGAGCCTGGAAAAGAGAGGAGACTCTCCCGCATGGTATACAGGAATGAACAGAGGCTGGGGGACGGAGGTCCCTGGATGGGCCTCTAGGCGAGAGACCCTCTCCTGCGAGTACTGCTGAATCTCCTGGATCCATCTCAGTAGAAATCCAATCCATAACATGCTGCATAAATGAAATAATGAGCACCTTGCCGTATGCTTCTGGGCTGGTCATTCTAGCATTTCTGAGATTTGGTCTCCTTCCCTGTTAATAAGATGTTTGGGAAGAGCAGCCCAGGCTCTATGCTTGTCTTACTTATTCTCCATTTATATGCCCCTTGGATTCACCGGCAACTCATTTTATCCCTGTTTTTGTTTGTTTGTTTTTTGCAGGGGGTGTGTGTGTTGTACTATACGGATAACAATGGTTTCCACAAGGGGTATATGGGAAGATGGGTCGTGAGGCTGGAGACAGAGTTAGGGCAACTCTGCTGGAGACTGGACTGCTCTGGTTTTGGAAAGGAAATTGCTAAAAAAAACCCAGACACTACCAGTATTTTTCACTTAACCAGTAATGTGATGATGATAACCAATACTCCCCAAATACACCCTTGCAGTGAAGTCCTTTTTGAGTAACTCCAATGCTTTTTTTCTGGTGTCTCTTCTCCCTGATTTTTTTCTTTATTTCTTTAATTTTGATTCTAGGACACTTCCCACCATCTCACTTTCTTTTTTTGTTTGTTTTTGTTTTCGTTTTTCTTTTTCTTTTTTTTTATTTCCCCAATACATTTTTTTTCCTACCGCACAGCATGGTGACCCAGTGACACATCCATGTAGACATTCTTTTTTCTCCCATTATCAGGCTCCATCATAAGTGACCAGACATAGTTCCCAGCGCTACACAGCAGAATCTCATTGCTAATCCATTCCAAAGGCAAGAGTCTGCCTCTATTAACCCCAAGGTCCCCATCCATCCCACTCCCTCTCCCTCCCCCTCGGCAACCACAAGTCTGTTCTCCAAGTCCCTGAGTTTCTTTTTGGTGGAAAGGTTCACCTGTGCCATATAGTAGATTCCAGATATAAGTGCACTTTCTTTTCTGCTGTCTATTTATTGGCTATCCCCAGACACACTAAAACGAAAGTAAGAGCAGGGCAGGGATGTGTCTGTTTTGTTCAGGGCTGTATCTCCAAAGCCTGGAACAGTGTCTGCTCACAGCAGACATTCAATACACAGTTATTGAATGAATAAAGGAATAAATCACTGAATGAGAGAAAGGAGTGCACTCTTCTGTAGGCCTAAATAAAGGACTTAGACATTTTAAAGTATATCTTTTCCAAAGATGAAAAGGAGGTATTAATTGAAGACAAATTTTGGAATATTGGTAAATCTAGGAGGACAGGGATAATTATTTTTGCCAGAAAAACTAGGATAAGGAGGTCCGATACCCCAAATCACTACCTACTACATTCAGTAACCAGAGTGATTGTTTAGATAAAGATGCTAGGGAGTCCCCCTTTTGGCTCAGTGGGCTAAAAACCCAGCATAGTGTCCATGAGGATGTGGGTTCAATCCCTGGCCTTGCTAAGTGGGTTAAGGATCTGGTGTTGCCATGGCTGTGGTGTAGGCCAGCAGCTGCAGCTCTTAGTTGCCCCCTAGCCTGGGAACTTCCATATGCCACAGCTGCGGCCCTAAAAAGACAAAAAAAAAAAAAAAAAAAAAAAAGAAAAAAAAAAAAGAAAGAAAGAAAAGAAAAAAGATGCTCTTGACAGATCATCTATCCAGGGATATACCTCAGAGATATGACAGATTCGGTTCCCAACCACCACAATAAAAAAATATTGCAATAAATTGAGTCACATGAATGTCTTGAATTCTCAGTGCAAACAAGTTAGGTTTACACTATATGCTACAGTCATATTAAGTATGCAATAGCATTATGTCCTAAAAGGTACATATCTTCATTAAAAGTATTGCTCAAAAATGCTAACCATCACCTGAGCCTTCAACAAGTCATAGCAGTTACACCAAAGATCACTGACCACAGATCACAATCACAAATACAAAACCGATGAAAAAGTGCGAAATATTGTGAGAAGGAGCAAAATGTGACACGGAGACACAAAGCAAGGAAATGGGGTTGGGAAAATGATGCCAATAAGTCTACCGTGCTTGACGCAGAGTGGTCACAGCCCTCAAATTGAAAAACACACAGTATGAGCGAAGCGCAACAAAGGGAAATGCAGGAAGATGCGTTATGTACGCCTGTAAACATGCATACAAGAGGAATGTGGCTTGGATTTTAGGCTGTACTGAGGCCAGGGAGTCAAACTGGCACAGTGGAAAACAGCCCAAGTCAGGGGACCCCAGACCTTCAGCATCAGTAGCTGTGCCTTTGAATTCCTGCTCTGCCTCCTCATGCCTATTGATTTTGAGCAGTGAGAGAACCTCCCACGTTTCAGTTTTGTCATTTTGAAAACTGTTAAAGGATCCATGTCTTGCAAAACTGCGATGAGGGTAAAATGAAAAGACCTAGGTAAACCCAGGAAATAGATGGCCTTTGACAGGTGACAGACATTCCCACTGCTGCTTACTAGCCTGCTTCCAGCTCCGCCCTCTGTAGCAACAGCTTTACTCAAGTCCCTTAATCCCTTTGGTCTCCAGTTCCCTTTCCGACAAAATGAACGACTGGGTCAGAATAATTCCAACTAGATCTGCCACCCAGAAAGTCCTGTACACTCAGTTTTACTTCCCCAAGTTTGTACGTATGGGGCTGGGTGAAATAGGCCTGTTAGAGAAAATCTAGACTGATCTAGAGAGGCTTAGTAAGTATTATGAATTGTCTGTGTTATAATTCTATATACATAACCTTAAAGTATAATTTTTCCTTAAAAAAAAACCTGGGGGACTTCCCATTGTGGCTCAGTGGTAATGAACCCAACTAGTATCCATGAGGACGCGGGTACGATCCCTGGCCTCTTTCAGTGGGGTAAGGATCTGGTTGGTGTTCCTGAGACCTGTGGTGTAGGTCGCAGATGCGGCTCAGATTTGGGGTTGGGGCTGTGGTGTAGGTCAGCAGCTACAGCTCTGATGAGACCCCCAGCCTGGAAACTTCCATATGCCATGGGTACGGACCTAAGAAGACAAAAAAAACAAAAAACAAAAACAAAAACAAAACCAAAACAACAACAAAAACCTTCTGGAACGAAAGGTTCCCATATCCCAGCAATTCAAACTCAGATAGATTTTTTGATGTTTGGGAGGGGCTGAAGAAGTCCACTATTAAAAAGATGAATGTCACTGGGTGGTAAAATCTTCCTTTTGCTTTTATGACTGTGTGTTCCAAACAGAATCCTGGAAGAGAGAAGTGTGGTTCGGAAATATCAAGAGACCTCCTAAGAAACCTGCAGGATTTCATAGATAGTTCCATTGATTCCCACTTTAAATTTGCTATTCTTTTACAAATTCTCACATTTATACTGCCCTAAACAGGATGAATTTGACAACGTGCGAATTGTTTAAAAAAAAAAAAAAGTGAGGGGGGAGAAAACCAAGATACTAAGCAGATACTTTTCCCTCTGGTCATAGGCATCTCACAAGGTAACTTCGATGGAGCCCTTACATTACAGAGATATTTGCTTAGGATGAGAGGAAAATAATTTACTCGTTGCTGTTTAGCCTTTAAAAATCCTTTCAAAACTTTACATTTTCAAAGAGCTCCTGGGGAGAAAAGTCTTTTCGTTCTATAACTTCTGTTTTAAAAAATAACCTGAAATATTTCCAAATATGCAAGTGAAAAAGGGCTCCCTTTAGTAAAATACGATTTTTGATATCCTAAAGCATATCTTGGATTGAACAACACACCTTTGGGTCACATTCAAATTACACAACCTTGGGTCAAATTCAAATTATACATACACACACACACACACACACACACACACTGCACCACCCACTTTTCTCATTTCCTCCTATAACCAGAAAACAGAATGTTTTATTGTAACCGTATACACTATTCCATTTGCACAAAAATAAAAAGCTTTAGCCCATTAGAGAAGCACAAGAACATAGTCATGGCTGAAATTATTCAAAATGAATAAAAAGTTTTTAAAATAAATATAAACCTTAAGTTCTACCTGAATAAACAGCTATATCACACAATTAAATACGGGTGACCTAGAAAAGCCCAACTTACAAAATATCCTACACATGGGAACAGCCAACCCAAGTGAGTTGGACCAGCCCCAGGGCAGGCTCTCCCCAGACTAGAAGGCAAGAGAAGAATTACCCTAGGATTCGTCTTGGTCTCTTCCTGTTGGACGCCAACGTTGATGGTGATCAGAGAACGGGGAAATGGGAAGCCATGGTTCTCATGCCACCGTAGCACTCCTGTCCCGCCATGCTCACCAAGGAATCCATTTCTTATAAATGTTACAAAGAGTGCCTCGGTTCCCAGGCCGGTCCATCAGAAGTCCGCTGGACCCAGAGTGCAGCTGGAGCTGTGCTATTAATACTAGGCTGACTTCCCACTTGGAAGCCAACTCTAGCCCTGACAGTGCTCATCAGCTCTGTTATGGTTAAATGGATTTGTAGGCGGTCCTGGGAGCCTGCCAGTTAGAACACCCTTTCTGTGGGAAAATTCCTGCCGAAGCCCAAACAACTCACTGACAAACAGGTTGTAGAGCACATGTTGGGAGACCCTTAGGCATTAACAAATCAATCATCACCTTTTCCTTCTGGAAATGCTTGGGTGACCATTATAGTAAACGCTTGCACAAATCAACATATGACGGGTCCGACCCTCGGCACATGACCTGCTGCATGGTAACTAATAGGTATTTTTGCTGCCATCATTAATATGACAACAGATCTACCCCTCCCTGACACATACTCACCCATGCATATAGACACATCTCACACATGCACACATACACACTCTCCACCATACAATGCTCCGTGCAGATATGTGTTGACCTACACAGAAATGTCTTTGTTTTTTCTTGGAGAAAAAATGAACCAAGAAATGTCTTTGTTTTTTCTTGGAGAAAAAATGAACCATAATCTAGGCTTGAGCTCTGTACTTTAAATGTTGTTCTCTTGTTCTGGGAATTGATCTGTACTTGTTTATTCACATTCTCAACTGGCTTTCCCAGGCCAAAAAAAAAAAAAAAAAAAAAAAAGACAACTGTGGGACAACTGGTCAAAGTATGGAGATGCTCAGCCATGGGACAGGAAGTGAAAGATCTGCAATCAAGATTAGACCTGAGACCTAAGAAACATGTTCAAATCAACTGAGCAACTCACTGTTACAAAGAGGCCTCTTGAATTAGTGAAACTTACATGTGAAAAGGCTACTGCTCTCACCAATGGCAAAGAGGGTTTGGTACGAGTTGATTAATTACAATTTCAAATAGTCCCTACATACCCGCAGAGCTAACGAGGCAACAGAGGAGATGTTGGATGATTACACTAGCAGATTATAATCTACCAGGAGATGAAGGACATTCACTGTCTGGGAGCCTTAAAAACACTAACATTAACGAGTCTAAATGAAGCAATGGTCACGCCGAAGCAGCAGGTACATCTGGTATAGACCTTCCTCGGCAAAGGAAGCCAAGGCCTTTATTATTTACTTAAAGACAGCACAGGAACCACTGGAGACTAGAGAAGTGAATGAACGAGCAGAGGGTCTTCCAAACCTGAGGTCCTCTTAAGTCACTTGATCAGAGTCTTTAATCAAAAGGCAAGGGCGGAGACAAAGACCAAGCTCACTGTAGTGACTTGTCTTCCAGAGAGGGGACCAGAAGAGAAATTTCAGCATATTTGAATAAGCACCCTTAATTCTCCAGGACAGAACCATAAATGACACTTCAGTATTATGTCTTTCTTACTTAATCATCCAAAGGATAAAATATTCTAGCACCTATGGAGACTCTGAAATGAAGTTGGAGGCGATTTAGGTTTACCTCTTAAAATAAATGTCTGAGAATGATCTTTCAAGTTGGCATATAAAATATCAATACACACACACACATATATACACACACTTTATTCTGTGTATACATACTATGTTCACCCAGACTGACACATATACTGTGTACATGTGTATATATACAGACGATGTTTTTTCATACAATGTGGATGTTAACTAGCCTTTAAAATTGCCTTCAAAGGGTATTACTGAGTTGCAGCATACTCACACCACATCCATCTGTGGGCAGCTAATTAGAACTTACCATCTCCTTCCCTAACATGTTTTCAAATGAAGAGTAAGTTACAAGTATGAACATCTGCTTTGGTTGTGAAAAAGAAAAGCATTATCCTTTGCACCGTGGTATAACTTTCAACCAAAAAATTTGCCCTCCGGGGTAACCACTGCTCCTTGGACTGTTTGGTCTGATCAATACACAGAGGTGAATCCCAGAAAAAAAAAAAGTGTTTTGTAGAGGCATTTGTAAAGACAGCAAGAAAGAACTTCCCCAACCAAGTTAGATTAACCTGCATGGTGCTTTGGAGATGGAACAAAATATTAATGCTACATAGTGCTGTCTCCCAGACAAAAGTATTGTAAAATAAAAACAATAGGGAAAATGTTCTGATTTCAAGTCAGCCTGAGAACTAAATTCCTTCTTCTCAGGGAAGTTACCTGTCTTGACCAGTGCTAAGAAGTCTTTAGTGTTATATTTGTTGGGGCATCCTCATTTGGCTAGAATCAGTCTGTTCCAGGCAAGAGTAATGCTAAAGAAATGGATGGCAGGTATGTCAACCTGGATTAAGTTATCCCAAGGGCCACACCTATTTCTCAATAGTTGATCGCACCCAGTTTAGGACAAGTCTGAATATGTGGCAAGTGGCCCAAATGAATTTTTGCCTGACTCCTCACTCCTTGCTTCAATTCTCTCTTTCCTAATTGCTTCACTTCCTTCTAGCACTTTCTGGTCACTCTCCTTGACCGCATCACTGGAAAGGTTGTCCCCATAAAGTGGCACACCCTCTCCAATGAAGTGCCTAGCTAGGATTGCTAATGAGCCAACAATCTTGCATCAGGTAAACTTTTTATGCAAAGAGATGCTCAGAACACCTGAAAGGACAGAGAGCCTAACATTTGTATAGTGGTTGTCAAGCTAGCAAAACAGATTGGACTTGTGGTCCCAAGAGGCTAATAAATGGTTTTATGCATATATGGGAGAATCTGGTGTTCATAAAACCTACTAGCGACATGGTGGAGCAGTAGCCTAATCTTCCCCACTTTACACTTCTTTAGTGGTTTCCATCATCTACCAAAGAGAACCTAAGAGTGGTGGTGAATGGCCCAACTGGTCAGGGTCAGCGAACAACATCCATCCCAGAAGACTCTTGTGATGATGACATTAGATACCTGGAAAGCGTTTAAGACAGAGCCTGGCATCTGGAAAGAGCTGTATATGTGTTCACCACCACCACCGCCCCCATCATCTTCACTCTTGTCATAACCACCATCGCCATCGTTATCACCACCACCACGACTATCACCTATTGTGAACTCGTGACTACTAATCAGAGAATTGTAGCGAAGAAAGGAAATGTGCTCTACAATAAACTCAACAGTCAACACAGCAATAGCTAGTTCTGTCATCTAGAAAGAGGTCCCGGCAGTGTGTTAGCCTCAATATGTTTCCCCCACGGACCATGAGCTCACTCTTCTTTCATTACCATGGAGCCTGACACCAAAAGGTTTAGGTAAATGACCAACTTCAGGGAAGTACTGAACAAATTTTTCTGGAATCTCACCGGATACAAAATGTAAGCAGAAATGGTTATACATCCAGATGGACTTAAGAACGGTGAATTATAAGGTACTAATTAACAAAGAGGGCAAAGCTACAACGGCAGGCACTTGGCCCCACCTCTCTCAACATCTTCATCAAAAACATAAAGGCATAAGTCATGCTTATCAAATTTGCAGGTGACACTGAGCTACAAAGAATAAATAATATAGGAGAGAGAATTAGGGTTTTAAAACATGACTGAAACGTATATACAATAATTTATTTTAATAAAATTTTATTATGAGACTAAAGCAAAGTGATTCAAAAAATTAGAAGTTTGCATTCAAATTGCAACAAAGTTAATCCAAGAGAGAGAAACAATTTCAGGAAGAGGGAGAACTCTTAAGTTGGCCACTAAGCGCAAATGAAGTCTGACAAAAGTGCTAAACCAGGTAATGGAAACTTGGAGAGCATGAAAATAACTTTAGAATCCAACTTTTGTTTGTTCGTTTGTTTTGTTTGGTTTCTTTAGAGTCGCATCCTCGGCATATGGAGGTTCCCAGGCTAGGGGTCCAATCAAAGCAGCAGCTGCCCGCCTACACCAGAGCCACAACAACGCGGGATCCGAGCCGCATCTGTGACCTACACCACGGCACATGGCAACACCGGATCCGTAGCCCACTGAGTAAGGCCATGGATTGAACCTGCATCCTCACGGAGGCTAGTCAGATTTGTTTCCACTGAGCCACGAAGGGAACTGCCAGCTGACTTAAAATATTTGAGTGGCCCTCCGGTGAACTTAGCAGTAGATCTGTACTCTCTTTCAAGAGGGCAGATTTCAAATGACCAAATGGGAATTCCAGGGAGTAGGCCAGGGCCTTTCCCAAGGAGATCCTTCCTAAAGAAAACACTGACCCGAGGATGAGTGGCTCAGGGGGACGTGCACTCTAACCCTCAGAGGTTCATGCAAATAACCATTTGGTCTTTCATTCCCACTGTGGAGAAAAAGGTCTCCTGCTTTGGGTAAGAGGCCAAATACCTGACCTTGGAGGTCCCACAACTGTGGTTCAATTCTGCTACATGAAATTTTGATAGAGATAAATGAAGAAGAGGCAGGGGAGAAGAAGATGCTTAGAAATGAGAGGCACGAAGTTAAGAGATGGCTTTGGGTGACTGAGGCGTGTAGCAGGTGGTATAGTCTCCATGAGAAATGGATTCGTGCTAATTAATTTATAAAGGTCTGAACCCAACTGCAGAATTTTGTTTAAAGCTGGGCCTATTCTGAAGACAAATGAGTGGAAAGCAGCTTTGCCAGCACGCTATGGACTAAGCCACCCCAGCTGAAGAATGGCAGGATTCTTCATGCTTTGTGTTCCCTACAACACCTCAGGTACCTACCAACCACTTGCTGCTTGGTTAACGTTCCACTTTTGCTCCAGGGGATTCAAGTTAAAGAATGAGGAATAATTAGTCAACAGTGGAAACTCTAGTTTGGCAAAGTCGCTATTTGCTTGACTGTTTTCACTAGAGTATATGACCCCAATCTCATTGGAAGTATTCTGACGTCAGAGTGATAAAAAAGTGGTTTTGGTTGTTTTGTGGCAAAATAGCATAGTGTCAATATGGGGTTTTTTTCCTTGAATACTTTCATTGCTACTAATGTGTCTGTCTTTTGAAAAATATTGTTATACTTTTCTGTCTGCTGGGACATTAGTGAATTGCATTAGACTGTGCTTCAAGACTGTAATGATTTAATATAATTATTTGATATGATATTCCAAGACATAGCATATATATTTTATAATGTGTATATTTCAATATCTAATAAAACTTTCTAGAAGATTTATATCCATCCAATCACTATATAAATTACACCAAAACAAATTCAGAGTTTATCACATAATTAAATAACATAAAATATCCACATTGCCTTGACCCAGAAATGAGGAAAATGATGTTACAGCATTAATGAAATTTAGAACATTATTGTCTTGTAGGGCATATTTCCTAGAGGGAGTTTATCTTCAAATATCCCCTTTGCCTCTTTGTTACTAAGTTGGTAATGCACTTAGTACTAACGAAAATAGTGCCTCTAATTAGTTTTCACTTTTTTTTTTTTTTTGCTTTTTAGGGCTGCGCATGTGGAATATGCAGGCCAAGGGTCGAATCAGAGCTGCGGCTGCTGGCCTACACCACAGCCACAGCAACGCGGGATCTGAGCCACATCTGCAACCTACACCACAGGTCACGGAAATTCCAGATCCTTAACCCACTGAGCGAGACCAGGGATCGAACCCTCAACCTCGTGGATACTAGCCAGGTCCATTACTGCTGAGCCACAATGGGAACTCCCCATTTTCACGTCTTATTGCTGGGGAATCTCCTCACAGCTACCTTATCCGCCAGCAGATGATAGTTCAGGTCAACTAAGGATGCTACCACTTCCACTCCTGGAGTCTCTGAGTATTTCACTCTGGATTTTAATTGCAATGGTCTTGTGCTTATGACCTAACTCCAAGTTGCATAGAATTAGGAAGTCGTTTTTCACCTTCTATAATTAACACTGAAATGACAGACACACACAATGCATCATTCTTTACCAACACTAGTTCAACACGGGACTTCATCACTCTCAGAGCAATGGGGATGGATGAAATCCAAGGGGCTCTGATTCACAGGATTCCTGGCTTTTCTCCCATTCAGTCGGTGGGGTATTATTTTGTCAAGTTAGATGAGGGACAGAGTTAGAGAAATGTGCACCCTACACTCTCATGATTTGGCTCATATCTTTATTGGTCTCCAAATCTGTCTTTTGGTCAGTTGACCAAACTTCTAATTCTATCCATTGCATCCAAAATAGCTCTAGTACATTTTTCTCCTTTCTTCCCCCAAAGTTGTAGCACTTTTCAGATATGGAGTCTCTCTGGCTGGCTGCACAGGTTTGCCTGAATGACAGACAGCATCTCTCCTCTGTGCTAATAAATCACTCAAAGCCCAGGGATCACCTTGGGCGTCATGCAAGTCAGGACCAGCAGTGCACTAGGGACACAGTGATTTTTTTTAATAAATATCTGCTACGTGGATAGAGGAGCTGAAAATACTAACCAGGTCTGCTTTCTCTCAAACTTGGGTCTTTCTTATGACTTTTAAAAAAACTGAGATATAATTCACATACCATAAAGTTCACCATTTTAAAGGGTGCAAGCCAGAGTTCCTGCTATGGCACAATGGGTTAAGGATCTGGTGTTGCCGCAGCTGTGGTGTAGGTTGTGGCTAAGGCTCGGGTTTGATCTCTGGCCCAGAATCTTCCATATACCATGGGTGCAGCCCCAAGTAAATAAATAAAGTGCGCAACCCAATGGATTTTAGTATATTCATAGACTTGTGCAACCATCATCAAAATTGATTTTACAACATTCTCACCATCCCAGAAAGAAAACAGTTACTCCACACTCCCTTGGCCCCTGGCAAAGAATTTGCTTTCTTTCTCTATGGATTTGCCTATTCTGGGTATTTCATATAAATGCAATATACAGTACAGGCCTTTTGTGTCTGGATTCCTGACTCAGCATAATGTTTTCAAGTGTTATCCGTGTCATAGCATTTATCGTTCCTTTTTTATGGCTGACTAATATTCCATTGTATGCATATATCACATTTGCTTATCCATTCATCAGTTGATAGACATTTGGATTCTTTCTGGTTTTTGGCTATTATCATAACGCTGCTATGAACATTCATATATATGTTTCTGTATGGACATACATTTTTCATTTCTCTTAGGAAGATATCCAGGAGTGGAATTTCTGGGTCATATGATAACTCTATTCTTAAGTATATCTCAATTGTTTTCCTCACATAGCCATGAGTGATCTCAATTCTTGTGTAAATTCTCCTATAACTTAGGAACTCTATTGCTTTCTTATAAGAGAAAAACCAGTTGGGGATATTTTGCTCTATTTTATCATCATAAAATTCATTCACTCATGTATGGTAACAGTTTAATGCAAAGTCTCACAGAAAATCAAAATTAAATCCTAGGTATTTATATTCCTAAAAACGAATTCATCCTAATTTAGAAAAGTTCTGTACATAACACACTGGGCAAATTCTCCATTCATTAATAAAACAAATGGACCAACCTGAGTTAGTGATATCAGAAACCCCCCCCCCCCCTTTTTTGCCACACCTGGTCTAGGGGTCAAATCAGAGCTGCAGCTGAGGCCTTCACCAAGGCCACACCAACACCAGATCCAATCTGTATCTGCGACCTACACCACAGTTCATGGCAACACCGGATCCTTAACCCACTGAGCGAGGACAGGGTCTGAACCCACATCCTCATGGATACTATGTCTGGTTCTTAACCCGCTGAGCCACAACAAGAACTCTCAGAAAAAACGTTTTTATATACAACTTTTTTTTTATATTCAGGAGTACAAAATCACACAGAATAAAAGAAGAAGAAACTTAACTAGAAAATAAGAAGAACTTATTTACAATTTACAAATTAATTCTGTAAATGGCCCTCGAAGGAAGGTTAAAGGTAACCAAACAGTCATGCTCACAAGTATTTCAATGTACCTTCCAAATCTGACTTAACCTATAATAAAAGGCTTGTTCAAAATGTGTATCAGTACCAAACTTCCTATCACCACATTCCACTACATTCGAAATTCCTAACCACCTTAGCCTAAGTATTATTAAACACTGTGATTGTATACTATACTGCTTCACACTTAAAAAACTATTCTTTCCCCTGTCTCCTAAGAAGATGCTCCTCCAAGGATTTTGTACATTTTAGATTGGCCATCTTTCTCCTGTCTCCTTCAGCATCAGTGAAATCACCTTGCAAAATTGATTGGAATTGAAGACCACTGGCAACTTGTCAATCAGTCACGCAGATAAGATTGGCCTTGGAATCTTATACAAATACTGCCCGCAAACACAAAATATTTTCCCCACCTTTTCAACTGACTAAGAGAAATGTACAAATACATTTCCTCTGATGCTTCACCTTGAAGGTCCTCTTAAAACAAGAAGAAGAAATAAAATCATACGAAATTGAGTTGAGGTACAAGATTTTCAAGCAGTGTCACTCCTACTGGTTTTGTTTTTTTGAGATGGCTACTGGGTTCCACAAATGCTAATGATGCCACCACCCCTAAAATCCAAGTGCTATGCCTTACCCCCAAATGGGTGCTAAGTATGTTAAGGGAAATGAAACTTCTAGGGTCAGCAGCAAGATGATGCTGACAAGAGAACCCATACGCGTGGTGCAGTGTAGGTTGTTTTTAAATTAGCTCCAGA
The DNA here is from genome assembly GCF_054392235.1 of Sus scrofa. Lineage (NCBI taxonomy): Eukaryota > Metazoa > Chordata > Mammalia > Artiodactyla > Suidae > Sus > Sus scrofa. Next base: position 11,760,020 of record NC_139401.1, read on the forward strand.
CTTTTTTGGGGGGTGGGGGGATCCATGCCCGCGGCATACGGAAGTTCCGGGGCTAGGGATCAACTGGCGCCACAGCAATGACAATGCTGGATCCTTAACCCAGTGAGCCACTAGGGAACTTCCAGCTCCAGACTTTTTAAAAAGACCACAAAGACACATCAGAGTTGCCTTGCTTCCACCACTCAAAACAATCCCAGTTCACCTCAATCCTCTTTCTGCCCAGGTCCCATCTAGGAATAAAGGCTTTTTCAATATTTACCTCAGGCAAACAACATTAGCCAGGCAAATTTTTCTCACGTTACTACATGGCCAAGTATATAACTCTGAGGTGGTCTGCTCTGCCTGCTATTTTTCTATGTGCATTTAACAGGTAACCGCTAACCATTTGCATAGTAGTAAGAGGGAATTAATGAAATAATAGATGTTTACCAGGTGGGGTCTCATCTCACAGATATATGAATTTCCTTTATAATACCAATGACAAATCATCAACTAAACTCAGCTGAACTTGCTTTTAGGCAACTTGCTTTGAGTTGCTATTTTTCTTCTACCAATAATTAGCCATGTGTCCTTAGGAAAGTTACTTAACTTGGTTAGCAGCTCTGTTAGTTGCCTGCCCAAGAGTCATTTCCCCCTCCCTCGTCCCTCCACAAAAAGGTCTGACGTTGTTTGGCTATTCAACCATCCCCCATGTGACAAAGGGTAGATGACCCAGCCAGGTTCCAATGATAGATCCTTAGTATTTTTAGTCAGTTGCAGTTATACCATTCCATTTTCCAGGACTGCTTCAAGAAGGGAAATGGATATCAGATTAAGTTTAGTTGCATAGCAATTAGAAAAAAGAGTTAGAAATAAAAATTATGGTGGCTTTAACTAAGATGCAAGTATAATTCCCTCTTGGGAAAGAAGTCAGGTGTCAGGCCACCTCGGCACTGCAATGGCATCAATGATGAGGCTACATTAGCTTCCTTAATCATCATTCTCCTAAGCTGTCTTAGGTGCAACATGGCTGCTTGAACTCTGAACAATATGTTTGTACTTCAGCCAACAGGAAACCCTCATTGGTGGGGACTTAGTCACATGGCCATAATTAGCTCAGTGGGAAGCAGTGAAAGGGAGGCAGGGGAAGGCAGGGAGAGGGGGCAGCCATTGGCAGTCATTGCCAGAGCATGTGACCCAATTTCAGCCAACAAGATAGGAAGAAACTTATAGACAAGTCTCCCACTAAGAGGGAAAAAGGAAGAGATGGCTGGTACTTCTTCCTCGGGTCACCCACCGTCCTCTCTCAATGTGATGTCTGGAACTGATGCAGCCATCCTGCTACTAGCCTGAGAGTAAAGCCAACACACAGAGCAGGACAGAGCCTGCAGGGAGAAAGACCTACCACTCCAATATTCGATGCAAGGATCCCACGCCACTCTGGATTTCTTTTTATGTTAGCAGGCAATTCCATTGCTATTTAATTCTGTGGGAGACGGGATATTCTCTTACTTGGAACCAAATCCCTTCTAATTCATTCAACCTGTCCAACGGCCTTCCAAATTTGAAGACAGTTATTTCTCCTTCTTGGTCTCCATTTTCACAAGCTAAAAATTCTAGAGCTATAAAAGACCAACCAATTACTGTTTTAATCACTATTATCAAAATACACCTTTGTAACTGCTTGCTTTATTCAAAAATGAATGCAAAAAACCATACTGTATTCATTTACTCAGGTATTCAAATCTTTCCTAAAAACATAATTGTTTTGAAATCTGGGCTTCATCATTTCTGGCATGGTGATGGAGAGCAGTGCAGTCTCTGAGAGCCACAGTTTCCTTACATGTTTTACATAAAGGGAAAACACCATCTCTTTTTAGGAGTGCGTGAAGGTCAGAAACACATACACATGATATACTGTCAGATGTTCAGTAAGTGCTGGATAATTGGTAACTATTTTGTCATGGGCAGCCACTGGGGACACAAAGGTGACATGAGTAGATCTGGTTCAAAATTGCACTTTTGCCTTCCTTTTTACATTTATACATACATATGTACATATATAAATATTCCACCTAGTTCCAGAAGGTACCAAAAGCAGCCAGAAGGCAAATATAAGAATTACAGCAATGTTTTAAATTATAGGATAAAGTGTATATTTCAAGGAACTATGAGTAGTCAAAGAGAGCAGAAAGCAGGCAACAGCAGATGACTCAAATGAGCAGAAACCATGAGGGAAAGAGAAGGAGTCAAGATATAGAAACTAGAGAGAAGAAATGAGTAAAGAAGAGAGAGGGGATTGAGGGAGGAAGAGAGAGGAGAGAGGACGGAGGGAGAGAGAGAGAAGAGAGGAGAGGGAGGGAGGGGGGGGAGAAGGAGAGAGAGAGAGGGAGAGAGAGAGAGACTGAAATAGTGAGTGAATGGGTGAAGTTGAGTCTACAGCCTGGTAAAGGTCCACCATTGCCAAAAACTCAAATTTTGCACAATAATGAATTCCTTCTGGGTCCTGCCCGGAGTGGTGTTCCAGTTTTCCCAAGGGCTAAGAGGGTCTTCTCCTCTTACCTCTCCTCTTGTAAATTTCCAGTGAATTTCTACTATTTGAAATAACCAAACATGTCTGTTCTCCGCCACCAGAGAGGGACCCTAAAATGAAGTCAATGGTAGCAGGAGCTCTGGAATTAACCACGGGATGAAGGGAATGTGTGTACAATGATAAGTGAAGAGAGCTAAGATGGAAACATGTTTAAGGAGCAGATGAAGGAAAAGACATCTGCAAAGGAGATCAAGGTGTATTACCTGGGGAGGTAGGAGGAGAAAAAAAAGGACTCATGGAAAATGAAAGAAAAGAGGTCGCCAGAGAGAAACAGAGTTGGATTCAAAGGCCCCACAGTTTATATGCAATAAGGACTCATCTTCCTGAATTTGTGATGAGGTCTTCTGTAATCTTGTGAAAAAGGAGATTCAAGAGAGTAGTGGGGTGAAAGCCAGCTGGCAGAGGGTTGAGGAGTGAATAGAGATGAGTATTTGAAGTAGCTTTGAGTATAGACTACCCTTATGCAAGGTTTAGCTATTAAAAAAAAAAAAACAGAAGAGATGTCTTTCAGGAGATGTTTGCTCAAGGAAACGTTTTGACATATGGAGATAATTAAGTGTGTAGAGGAGAAGCCGAAGCTAGAGGAGAGTGAGATGATATTATTTGAAGTATGACTGCATAGGATTTGGAGAGTAAGCCAAATATCTTCACCTCTGAGATGGGAAGAAAAGGGGCCTGTGCTGCTTATCTGAATTTCAATTGTGATAGAACTTTTGCCACAAGACATACTGACCCAGTACTTTCATATGGAACTAGCTATAAGAAAAGAATATTTTAAGTTTTACATTAGCGTGTTTTAAGTTCTGAACTATTATATGTAAATACTGTCGCTATAATTTGCAAATGATTGTTACTGGTTCTGGATTCTAAGCCCAGTCATAAGAGCACTGATCAGGCTGGGTTTCTGGAAGTGATGAAACCTACAGTTGTGGCTAGCCTATGAATCACCCAGGAAGTTTGAGAGACCAGGATGTTGTTACCTCCAGATCTTGAAGCGTTCAGGCTTCCACCCTATCAGGCAGACACATCTGCTTCTCCAAATGAAGGAAGCAAAACAAAAATAGAAGAGACAGTTGGCAAAGCCACAAGGACGGTCTTTGCCCTCTCCTTCCTGGTTTCCTGCACCGACCTGGGACTATCCACGTGAGCCGCCGTGGAGCCATTCTGCATTCTGAGCAAAGAACTAAAATAGGATCGACGAATACTGTTTTCCTCTTTGGACATCTCTGAAGTGCCATTTGATTCATTTACTCAGGCCACAGATATGACCTGAACCTCTTGCTCTGTGCTAGAATCTGTTCTAGATGCTGGAAGGGAGGGGTGGTGGTCATAAAACAAATGCCCTATGCAGCATATATGGCCGTAGGTCTTGCATGAGGCCTGATTATTCATAAGGATTCTCTTGGTTTATCTAAACGGATGCATCTGTAAATGTCACTAAGCATACTGCATTACTGTTTACAAAAGATGAGGTTGCTGTTTAGTTTTCAGCATGGAAGATGCACACGTTGTACTTTTCATTTACGAGGTACAGCTCAGGGTGGACAAATCCTTAAAATAAACACTCCATTCTGAAACCCACAAAAGGTAATGAACTCCAAAGCTTACATGTGGTCAAATTTTCAACATGGCCCATTTGGCCCATGGTTCCGTATCTGTCAGAAGATCCAAGTGACATGTTAGAGAGGGCAAGTTTATTTTCCTATCATCTAAAACAACATTCTTATCCCTCCTCCAATACTAATTCCTAAATCGCCTCAATTATCACATTTGGATTCATCTCTCATTAATTTATTTAAAATTCTGGTTTTTTGGCTGCACTGGCAGCATGTGGAAGCTCCCAGGCCAGGGATTGAACCTGCGCCGCAGGAGCGGCCCAAGGTGCTGTGGTGATGCCAGAACAGTAACCTGCTGCGCCATAAGAGAATTCTAAAATTTTTTAAAAATTTCTAAATTAAAAAATGTTAGATGATATCACTTCTTAGGATATAGGATTGAAAAGGAAAAAAGTTGCTTTCAATTTACAACTCCCATCAGGTTAACTCTTTTCTAAAATCATGTTTCCTAATGTTGCTTTTGTCAAGCTTAAAGGGTATTATGGATTCTGTTAAGTTCTACTGTATTTAATGTCCACTTCTGTATCCCCATGGCCTATAAAAATACCTGACAAAGGGAGTTCCCGTCGTTGGGCAGTGGTTAATGAATCCGACTAGGAACCATGAGGTTGTGGGTTCAATCCCTGCCCTTGCTCCGTGGGTTAAGGATCTGGCGTTGCCGTGAGCTGTGATGTGGGTTGAAGACGCGGCTCGGATCCCGCATTGCTGTGGCTGTGGTGTAGGCCGGAGGCTACAGCTCCGATTCGACCCCTAGCCTGGGAACCTCCATATGCCGCAGGAGCGGCCCAAGAAATGGCAAAAAGACAAAAAAAAAAAAAAAAAAAAAGAACATTTGGGAATGTTAAATTATCAAGTTTTCAGTACATGCATGGGTTACAATCCGAGTTTGGACAGATCCACAGGAAAGGCAGGAACAAACATTGAGCTGAAATTTGGTGATTAAGTCCAGTTCATGGACGTTCAATTTGCCCTGGGCAGATTCAGTTCTCTGTGCTGTGGCTGCTTTTCTAGTTGGCATGTGTCAGTAGTGGCAGGCATGAGCAAGCAGACTGTAATGCTACGCTAAAACCCAGTATTAATAGCAGAAGAAACAGTGACTATTAGAAAAAAAAGAGAGTTGAACAAACAGACTCTTCACACTTTTGTCTCCTCGTTTTTCCAGTTGGGGATCCAGAGGCACAAATCCAAGTATTTCGGTTTCGCTTTCTTTCCCTTACCCTTTCAAAAGTCACATAACCGGAATCTTCGTTTTTACTATCATAAAGCACTAGGATGGAAATAGCATCTTGTAAACAATAATAGGCTATTTTAATCAACAGGGCCACAGTCATTGTAGTCATGAAAATTATTATCCTCTTCCTCATCTCTAAGGCCACCTCCAGCTATAAACATTTCTCTTTCCTCTGATGTCAGTCCTAATGCACGACCAATATTTTCTCTCGGGGAGAGTCAACAATAAAAGGGGAAAAATGAGATCAGAAACTTGGGTAATTCTCTCGCTAGAAAATTTCTCTCTCTTTAGTCAATGTAAAACTGGATGCTGAGCTGGAAATCGCAATGGGCTATATTTTTACCTCCAACAATTCAAATCTCTCTGGAGACGACGCCTGTCCATAAACTCATTCATTGACTTATTTACTTAATGTCTGACTGGACCACAGTATTTTTAGCACATGGAAAATGTAAGAAAACGGCTCTCCCACTGAGAGCTCACAGAACTACGAGAGCATGTTTTCGGAGACCACTTCCTATCTACAGGCTAATCATGCTCCATGCTGAGATAACGACCTTGGTACTTGGATGGGAAGTCATTTTCAAAGGAAATCGACAATAGAAAATATACTCATAACAGAGATTGGCCCAGTTGGGCCAATGACTGAAAAAGGGCGCCTGTTTATTGAGATGATAAGTAGAATTAACTTATATTTTTTCCACCAGGATCATACTTGGTATTGACACATCTTATTTGGTGCATAAATGCCAAAGATGCCTTAAGAAGATCGCCATGTAGACAGGGAGAGAAATCCCCAGCACATCTCCATTATCTTATCGGAAGGATGGCTGTTTCCTAAAGAACTGGTGGCAAAGACATGGGCAGCATCATAATTAACATGGTCATTCAAGTGTTTCTCTCACCAAAGTGGTTCTATGGGCACAAAGCTTCTTATTCTCTAAGCTACCAGCTGGCAAGATATGATCTACCAACCAAATCCAGCCCATGGCTCATTATTGTAAATAAAGTTTTACTGGAACCAGCCATGTACATTTATTTATATACTTTCTAGGGCTGTTTTTGTGCTAAAATGGCAGAGTTATAACAGAGGCCATATGGCCAGAAAAACCTAAAATATTTACTAGCTGGCCGTAACTAAAATATTATGTGCTTTACAAAAAAAAAAAAAAAAAAATTAGGCTCTCCCTGACAAATAACTGATTTAGTGTGAAGTCATACACATCTTTAATAATTAAAATAATTATAATCCTTAATAGAGACCTTAAAAAGCTAGTATCCAGACATTTTCAGTAAAATTTTCTTTACCAATATTCCTTTGGTATATAGTTAACCACTAACAAATGAATTAAATGTTATTTACGAGAAAGACAATGCCTAATTTTGTTACCAACCTAGGTTCTTGGACTCTTTAATGGATAAGAGGCCAGATGAGAAATTCAGGAAGGCTTTACTGGGCCTTGAGCTGCAGTAAGAGGGAGTGAAAATAAGTAACAGTTTCCCTTGCTCACTCCCCAAGGCGGGGTGGGGGTAAGCTGATCCCTTAAATGGGGTGAGGGTCAGGGTGGGTCCAGGGGTTGGGTCAGAGGGGTGGCTTAGGTGGTCTGCCCACCCCCTTGGTGATGCTGTATGCTGGGATCATGCACAGTACACTGCTTTTGCGTGGAATGCCTCAAAAGTGGCAGTTGAGCTTTGATCTTTTTGAACCTTGTTGCTCATAATTTGCCTCAGTTGTGCATACAATAATTTTTAGTCCCTTATAATTTCTTTCTATCTGTTGCTCAATGAGATGTTTGTCCAGATGAAAGCACTACAGCAAAGTGTTTCAAGTCCCAGGTCCCAGACTGTCTCAGTTTTACATATTGGAATTCAAATGGGAGAAGATAAGTAATAAGATAGATATTCAGCATCTGTGACTTCTGCAAGTACATCATAAAGTAAATATTAGTACTTGAGGTCATGCTTATATCCTGATTATATACATAATAATTTAGAATAGAAAAACTCATCCGAAAGACTCCTCTGTAACATACGAAATGCCCCTGTAATGCCCCTGTATCATTTTTAATATGATTTTTTATTTTTCCATTATAGTTGACTTACAATGTTCGGTCGATTTCTACTATACAGCAAAGTGACTCAGTCATACACACACACACACACAAACACACACTTATTTATTTATTTATTTATTTATTTATTTATGTATTTATTTTTGCTCTCATTATCCTCCATCATGTTCCATCGCAAGTGATTGGATATATAGTTCCCAGTGCTATACAGCAGGATCTCATTGCTTATCCACTCCAAATGCAATAGTTTGCATCTATTAACCCCAGACTCCCAGTCCACCCCACTCCCTTCCTCTCCCCCTCCCCCTGGGCAACCACAAGCCTGTTCTCCAAGTTCATGAGTTTCTTTTTTGTGGAAAGGTTCATTTGTGCCTTATATTAGATTTTAGATATAAGTGATATCATATGGTATTTGTCTTTCTCTTTCTGACTTACTTCACTTAGTATGAGAGTCTTTTAGTTCTACACGTGTTGCTGCAAATGGCATTATTTTGTTCTTTTTTATGGCTGAAAAGGATTCCATTGTGTATATATACTACATCTTTTTAATCCATTCATCTGTCGATGGACATTTAGGTTGTTTCCATGTTTTGTCTATTGTGAACAGTGCTGTGATGAACATACAGGTGCATGTATTTTTTCAGTGAAAGTTTTTTTCCAGATAAATGCCCAAGAATGGGCTTGCTGGGTCATATGGTAGTTCTATATTTAGTTTTCTGAGGTATCTCCATACTGTTTTCCATAGTGTTTGTACCAATTTACATTCCCACCAATACTGTAGGAGGGTTCCCTTTTCTCCACACTCTCTCCAGCATTTGCTATTTGTTGACTTGTTAATGATGGCCATTCTGACCAGTGTGAGGTGGTACCTGTTAGTAGGTTTGATTTGCATTTCTCTAATAATTAGTGATGTTGAGCATTTTCTCATGTCCTTGTTGGCCATTTGTATATCTTTTTTGGAGAAATGTCTATTCAGATATTTTTCCCATTTTTCAAATGGGTTGTTGGTTTTTTTGCCGTTGAGTTGTATAAGTTGTTTGTGTATTTTAGAGCTTAAGTCCTTGTCAGTTTCATCGTTTTAAATTATTTTCTCCTATTTCATAGGTTGTCTTTTTGCTGTGCAAAAGCTTGTCGGTTTGATTAGGTCCCATTGGTTTATTTTTGCTTTTATTTCTGTTACCTTGGGAGACTGACCTAAGAAAACATTTGTATGGTTGATGTCAGGGAATGTTTTGCCTATGTTCTCTTCTAGGAGTTTTAGGGTGTCTTGTCTTATGTTTAAGTCTTTAAGCCATTTTGAGTTTATTTTTGTGCTTGGTGTGAGGGTGTGTTCCAGTTTCATTGATTTACATGCAGCTGTCCAGTTTTCCCAGCACCATTTGCTGAAAAGACTGTCTTTCCCCTATTTTATATTCTTGCTTCCTCTGTTGAAGATTAATTGACCACAGGTGTTGGGGTTTAGTTCTGGGTTCTCTACTCTGTTCCATTGGTCTGTGTGTCTGTTTTGGTACCAGTACCACACTGTCTTGATGACTGTGGCTCTGTAATATTGCCTGAAGTCTGGGAGAGTTATGCCTCCTGCTTGTTTTTTTTTCCCCCCTCAGGATTGCTTTGACAATTCTGGGTGTTTTATGGTTCCATATAAATTTTTGGATTGTTTGTTCTAGTTCTGTGAAAAATGTCATGGGTCATTTGATAGGGATTGCACTGAATATATATATTGCTTTGGGTGGTATGGCCATTTTTACAATATTAATTCTTCCAACCCAGGAGCATGGAATTTCTTTCCATTTCTTTGAATCCTCTTTAATTTCCTTGATGAATGTTTTATAGTTCTCATCATATAAGTCTTTCGCCTCCTTGGTCAAGTTTATTCCTGGGTATTTAATTTTTTGGGTGTGATTTTAAAAGGTATTGAATTTTTATATTCTTTTTCTAACAAACCCACAGCAAATATAATACTCAATGGAGAAAAGCTGAAAGTCTTCCTGCTAAAATCTGGAACAAGAGGAGGATGCCCACTCTCACCACTTTTATTCAACATAGTATTGAAAATCCTAGACACAGAAATCAGACAAACAAAGGAAATAAAAGGTATTCAAAATGAAAGAGAAGAGGTAAAATTGGCACTCTATGCAGATGACATGATACTATATACAGAAAACACTAAAGACTCCACACAAAAATTACTTGAACTGATCAATGAATTCAGCAAAGTAGCAGGATACAAGATTAACAGTCAGAAATCGGTTGCATTTCTATATACGAACAATGAAATATTAGAAAAGGAATATAAAAATATAACACCCCGTATTACCTTAAATTTGATTTAGTGTATCTCATTATATATTTTTAAACAATGCAAATGTGCAGTTATTTGGGGACCTACAGTCAGTAAAGAAATTATATTTTTAAATGGAAACAAGAGCTATCTTTGTGTCTTGCTTTTAATTTTAAGAACATAAATGCTTAATGTGATAAAAACAAAAAGGGAAATAAGATGATCTGCCATAAATAATTTGCAACTTATGTCCAACCTACTTTTGAAATGTCCCTTCTCTCTTTCAAAGGCCCTCAATTATCTGCTATAGCTTTACTTGCACAGTATCTAGATGTGTCAATATAATCAGACAGCAAATTCAACAAAATTAAATTTCTCTAGGTAAATGAAGTACCTAATATCTATATTTATTTATTACTAATTTTACTTCCTCATGCCAATATGTACAACTAGATAGCATTTTTTTTAACTACAATACTTTCTGATGAATGAATGTGTGATTAACTATACACCATATATAACTGTATAAGTGGGTAGTGATAAAGAATGATTTCATTGTTTAAAATTTCCATGTTTAGAGTATTAATCTCATATTCCTCATTTCATGTGCATCTTTTTTTTTTTTTTTGCTTCTTAGGGCTGCACTCACGGCATACGGAAATTCCCAGGCTAGGGGGTCGAATCAGATCAGAGCTGCAGCTGCCGACCATAGCCACAGTAACACAGGATCCAGAGCTGCACCTGTGACCTACACCAAAGCTCACAGCAGTGGTGGACCCTTAATCCACTGAGTGAGGCCAGGGATCAAATTCTCCTCCTCATGGATACTAGTCGGATTCATTTTTGCTGTGCCACAATGGGAGCTCCTCATGTGCATCTTAAATAATAGTTAAGAGATTATTAATAACTTAATTGGAGCAATGATTTACAATTCTAATTGTACTGAAAGCCTAAGAGAAGACTTTGGAAATTCAAAAGCCAAGACAACTGATAGTGCTTTATTCTTTTCTTCCTTATCAGGTGCAAAGAAATTACTCAAGAAATGCTTACCGTATGGAGATATTGAAATAAAAATTATTCATAAAAATTGCTAAGCTTAAAACTAAAGGTTCCAATAATTTTGAATTTTTATATGCATGTTTTCTAATTTTTTACTTCTATATATTTTTTATAATTAGGATGCTAAATCTCTGCCCAACAGTATTGACCTTTTAAAGAGCTTGTGGTGGCCCATCCTCAATCCCAGGATACATGAATGTTAGTAGGTGAGAAACCAGCCCAACAAATTCCTGCTTGCTGGGTAAAATAAAAAGTAAAATGTAAAATAAGAGATCTGTGTTTTCTCTACGTGGGGGGTAACAAAACCACATCACTAGCCCTATCAAGTTTATAATAAAGACACTGTTTCGAAGAAAGAAAGAAAGAAAGAAAGAAAGAAAGAAAGAAAGAAAGAAAGAAAGAAAGAAAGAAAAAGAACAAAGAGAGAAAGAAAAGAAAATGGTAGTAACATTTACCCAGAATTCTAAAGCACAAGGGCTAACATTTGACTTGAGAATTCCTAACTTTTGAAAATTAAATCCTCGTCTCTGGATCTGGAAGAGAGAAAGTCTGCATTTTACATATATAAATGACATAAAGGAATTGTGCCTTCGCTATGAAAAATTATATACCCCCCAAAAAAGGACATTCTGAGGGGCACCCTTTGAGGATGAAATTTAAGCAAAGGGCACAGCTCCAGCTTAAGCAGCTTTTCCCAACTGGGCTTCCCTGGCATGGGCTGATGGAACCGTTAGGAACACCACGGTAACATGGACACAGGCGGTATTAGGGAGGCAAATTTGATTCGTGATTTATCTCCCTTGCGGTGGGACTCTTGATGATTGAAAATAAAACACAGTGTGGTAACCAAACTTCTTTCCTCTTGGAAACACAACCAGGCTTGAGCTGATTGGCATCCTACAAAAATAGTAGCATCTGCCCTTCTGATTAATATTCCCATGTCCAAGCAATGTTGTGCTATTAATCGAGACCCAGCAATCATCTGCTTTTGAGCTGTATAACGTAAAATAACAGAATCAAGGCCAATAACCCATGGAAATTATCCAAAGATATATAAACACAAGCCTGAAGAGACATCTCTACAGCTTGGCCTGTGGAGAAAAAGGCCTGGGGTTTCAAGCGGAGCCCTTCCTCACAGCATCCCCACAGTCTAGGCAGCCTCTCCGTGGTACCAGGACAGAGCAGCTGTAAAATCCCAAACTGGATACAGAAGGACTTCCTTGGCCAGGCCTTTGGGAGCCACCATTTAGATCTTAAGAAAAACCTGTCTCCAGGATAGAGATTCGGTCTTTCCAGCATTTCAAACAACAGGGGCTTGGTAGCTATAAAGGAAAACTCTAAGGAAGAGTATTCACTAGGACAGAGGAAATATACAACCCTTCCAGCACTGCGAGTATTGCTCTTGGACAATGCTGTATATCTAGATGCCTTAAAGATTTAAGGTGTCAGCTTTTACAGTTTTCGTTTTCAAAATTTATCTGCAATTATTTCTTCTCTCAGTTCCCCATCTTTGGAGCTATAGTAACAATGGCTAATCACACGTTTGCTTAGTCGAATTGGGAAACCAAATAACTTTGGAAAGAGTATGTCTTCCCCGGAATGTGTTAATATCGAGTTATTCATGACTATGGGGAAGAATTTAAACTAAAACCTGCTCTTCACATTAACAGACAAAAAGGGCTTGTCTGACTATTGAAACTGACTTCCCACACAGGAACCTAAGTGATAGCTAGATGTTACAATGGTTGACTCATCTTTTAAATATCAGCTCCTCCATCATCTCTGATTAAATATCACCTTCTGAAGGAGCTCTTCTCAATATTCTGTAATAACCTATATGGGAAAAGAATCTGAGCAAAGAATAGATCTATGTCTACGTATCACTGACTCACCCTGCTGTACACCTGAAACCAACACAAACGTTGTAAGTTGACTCGACTCCAAAATAAAATACAATAAAACTTAAGAAAATTTAAGAAAAAATGACCTTCTGACAAAGCTTCCCTTACCATCCTGGCAACTCTGCTCCATCATTCTGTTCTCTTATTTATTACAACCTGGCATGTTGTGGTTTTATTTTTAGGGATCGAGTCCACACCACTGTCGTGGCCTGTGCCACAGATGCGGCAAGGCAGGACCCTTACCCGCTACACCACAAGGGAACTTCCTGGCATGTACTATTTTTATCGGTTTGCTGTCAATCTCTCTATTCTGTGTAATCTCTAAAAAGGATGTATTGAATTATTCTATTCACTGATGTATCCATGAGGTTTAGAGCAGTACTTCTGTGTTGCTCATTTTGTATATGCTCAGTAAATACTCGTGGAATGAATTTATGGATGGAATCTGAAAATGGATACAGAATTTTGTGCGTGTGCACTTCGAGGGAGAGAAAATGGATAACTTAGATCTTATTCTGTGCAGATTAGCTCTGTGGTCTAAAAAGACTAAGAACCTCACTTATACATGTAAAATGCCATTTCATTATCAGCAGCATCATTACTGGCAATGTCCATAAATGAAAACTCTGCAGCTGATAAAATGCTCACTTCACTAGAATTATGCAAAATAAAGAGAAACTGAGAAAGCAATGATGTGGAATGTTTATATTTGACTTATTTCTTTGCCTGCGGCCGTGGCATACAGAAGTTTCCAGGCCAGGGACTGAACCTGTGCTATAGCAGTGCCCTGAGCCATAGCAGTGACAACGCTGGAGGCTTAACCTGCTGAGCCACCAGGGAACTCCAGAATGTTTATATTTTTAGGACCTGTCATTGTTATTGTAAAAATAGTAAAATGTACACCAGAAAGAATTCAATCCACACTAAATAATTTAGATCACTCCAAATTCTATTCTGATCCTTCCTATTGAACATATGGATACAGTGACCCACGCGTCATCAATGACTATGTACTTTTTGTCTGTCAAGGTTTCCCTAAGAGATTTTAGCAGGAGCTCCAGAGGGTCAAGTCTGGGTGGAGAACTTGGAGGAAGACCTATACAGACCTAAGTTGTAATTCTCAGCACCAATGGTTTCTCCCGGCTCTGTCTGCTTCCCCACCTATCCTGTCTGCTAAAATATAAACTGCATAGTCAGGGCTGAACGAGACACAGAAGTGAAACAATGTGTGTGCGCGGAGATAAGAATTCTGGATGAGAGCAGGGGTTAGGAGAGGAAGTCGGAGGACAGAAAAAGATCGGGTCAATGATGTACAAAACATAGAGACCAAATGGGCTCCAAGGAAAGTGATAAGGAAATTAAATTAGAGGGAAAAGAACGGGAAGACAAAACAAGGTCAAAACAGCCGTAAATAGCTACATGGATAAGAAATACAAGCAAAATGGTAAAGAGGAGGGGAAAAGGATTGTAATAACAAAGGAAAAACGAAATACGCAGCAAAGGAAAAAGAGAACATCAAAAAGGGGGTAATGACACATCATGAAAAGAAAAAACAAAAAATATGTCCATACAGAGGATTCCATAGGTGTAAAGGGATGCGATCACGCAGGGATTTTAACACACATAAGATCCAGCATAGGTAAATGTATCCACTCACGTTTCCTATATGGGTTATTACAAACCATTAAGTAGATTTTCCAGCGCCATACAGGAGGGTTTCATTCACCATCCTTTTATACAGAAGTGCGCATCTGTTATTCCCACCCTCCTAAAACGAATACAACTTCGTGCATCAACTATATTCCAATAAAATTAAAGTTTACAAAAGAAAAAAATATATATGTATATAAATACAGAAGGAAGAAAACGCAGAGGTGGTCACGCGCCGACTCTCGCCAACCTGGGGGGGGGAGCGGTACCAGAAACGCCTCCGTTGACTAATGGGATGTGGCGGGCACCGTAACAGTGCCCCAAAGAGGTCCACGCACGACCCCCTGGAACCTGTGAACACGTCCCCCTACAGGGTAAAAGGACTCGGCAGATGTGATGAAGCGTCTGGACCTTGAGCCGGAGCCGTCACCCTGAATGATGCGGGTGGGCCCAGTGGACTCCCAATGGGTCTGTGCAAGTCAGAACCTCCCCCAGCCCAGGTCTGTCGGCGCGAGAGCGCGATGGGATGATGGGAAACAGGCACCAAGGCCCAGGAAAACAAGTATTATGAACACCAGAAATCTCAAACACACGCACAGGCGAGGAGCAAGCTAAAAGTATGTTGAGGCGTGCCTTTTTTTTTTTTTTTTTTTTTTTTTTTAGGGCCACACCCGTGGCATATGGAGATTCCCACACTAGGGGTCCAATTGGAGCTGCAGCTGCAGGCCTGCACCATAGCCACAGCTACTGGGGATCTGAGCCACCTCTGCGACCTACACCACAGCTCATGGCACCGCCGGATCCTTAACCCACGGAGCGAGGCCAGGGATCAAACCCTCGTCCTCATGGATACTAGTGGGATTCTCTTCCACTCAGCCACAACGGGAACTCCCATGCCTTTTGTTCTTAAGCTTCTTTTTCTTTTCTTCGTACGGCTGCACCTGTGGCATATGGAAGTTCCCAGGCTAGGAGCTGCAGCTGCCGGCCTGCATCACAGCCAGGGCAACAATGGGTCTTAGTCGCACCTGCGACCTACGCCACAGCTTGTGGCAAGGCCGGATCCTTCACCCGCGGTGGGAACGCCTAGACTGTGTTTTCAGCTAAGGTCACCGAATGAGTATGGTCATCTGGGTTCCTGGGGCCGCCTTAAAACTCTGCCCTCAGAGCCAAGCAGAGGGCTCTGTGTGATGCGCTGGAGGACAGGGATGGATAAGGGGAAGGAGGAGAACCCGTTAGAGTAGCTGGACTGTCCAGAGCCCCTTGGGACGATGCAGGCATTCATTCCTACACAGCTCAGGGCTCTCCCAAGACCTCCTGATTGCAGCGGAGTTGGCCAAGTAACAGCCACGATGCAGAAGCCGATGCCTGGGGCCAAGCGATGCGATCTTCAGAGACCTTGTGTTGCCAGGCGGCCTGCTGCAGCCCCTTTTTCTCTGCGCTCACACAGAGCAGACTCCATCCCATGACCTGTGATGAGGGCCTCACACACCAGTCTCATCCTGTGGGCAGGGGCCTCTCAAAGGCCGGAAGTGGGTAGCTTAGTCACGGCTCTGCTCGGCTCTGGGTGTAGGGTGGATGCGCGCTTCTACTTCTTAAAATGACGCTTCACACACTTTTAGGTTTTTATGCTAATCAGTTCAAGGGAAATGGCAGTTGATTCATGCAGGGTAAAACTTCACTTGCCTGGAAAGCTCCTGCATCTATTTCCCAGCCGTCCTTAGCAATGTCTGATCCACGATCATTCTAGATTAAATTCATCAGGGAGGGATGCTGCTTGCCCTGAATCCTCAGCCTGCAACACGGTTTGGCCTTTTTTTTTTTTTTTTTTCCTTCACTAAGCCACAGTAACCTTGCACAGAGATGATACAAATGGCTTAGCGAATTAATTGTTTAAATCCTTATTGAAATTCTACATATACGTGAGCCTGTGGGTTGAATGATTTATCCTTTTGACCACTTAACAACAGGATGAAATACTAATAAAACTAAATATTCTGCCACCAAAACAATAAAACCATAACTAGGATGCGTCGGTTTCGTGCCCTCATACCAGGAAATGATTGATGCTAAAGCTTCAGGCTCTAGTGCTGGTGCCTAAACTTAGCTGATTTAAAAATATGGTTTCTGAGGAGTTCCCATTGTGGCTCAGCAGTAATGAACCTGACTACCACCTATGATGATGTGGGTTCGATCCCAGACCTTGCTCAGCGGGTTAAGGATCTGGTGTTGCCGTGAGCTGTGGTGTCAGTCCCAGACATGGCTCGGATCTGGCATTGTTGTGGCTATGGCATAGGCCAGTGGCTATAGCTCTGATTCAACCCCTAGCCCAGGAACTTCCGGATGCCATGGGTATGGCCCTAAAAAGCTAAATACATATAAGGTTTCTGAGCCACTGAATCTGGATCCCAGTAGAAGAGGATCAGAGTATTTGTCTGCCTCCCTGGATGGTTTTAGTGTAGCCAACCCTTGTAGAAAACTTCAGAAGAACACTCATTTTTTTTTCCACAACCATAACTTAGGCGGTGAAGGAAAAAATAGACAAGTTAGAAAACTTTCTCTAGGTTTTACAAATAGTTTCACTTTCTGAAGTCAAAGGAGTCATTCAACACAGTGACTCTAACTGAGAAGATATTGTTGTCTTTTTTTTTTTTTTCTTCAAAATTTAAACAAATGTTATTTTTTTAGGTCACACCAGTGTTCTTTAAGGGATGAGGCAGCGAATGGTGCGGCACTGTGGCACAACTTACCTCAACACATATATTTTGTTTGACATTTTGATTCTTTTTTTTTAATTTTATATAATGATTTTTATTTTTTTCCATTATAGCTGGCTTACAGTTTCTTTTTTTTACTTTATGTAATGATTATGTTTTAATTTGTAAAATTTTGATTCTTTGTGATGCATCCTTGCCTGTAATGTATTCTCCACGAAAATCACATAAAACACCAAGTGATGAGCCATGTTTTGAAGAGAGACCCACATGACAGTAACTATTCCCCTGGTTGTCCAAAACACAATGCATGATTCAAACAGTTCGCGTAGAGAGTGGAAGATCTGTTTGGGGCTGTGAATAAATTACAAACTCAATGTAGTTCTCAATTTAGCACTCTGGCTCTTACCCTCTTCAAAAGGGACTTTTACTAAATTCAATGGTAAGTTTAATTTTAGATAATCAAGCCCCAGACCAAATCGGTGCCTACAGTGCATTTTTGTTAACCTGGACTGGGTCTCCAAGACTTCCCTCCTTAGGCAGGGAAAACAAGGAAGAAAAAAAGAAAAAAAAAAAAAAAGCCCCCTAGATTTTCAGCTGGGCACAGTTCCTGGATTTGTAACTGTGCTGATTTCCCCATGAGTCACACTTGTTCCTAGTAAATGCCAGACTTTCCCCTTTTGGATGCCTGAAGAGAAACTTCTACTCAACAATGGAACACTGGAAAGTGATGAGGAAACCACACAATTGTGTCCAGCTCAATATGACCCAGAATGGCCTGGTGTTTTAGAGCAGAGCTTCTCCCTCTTGAAGGTGCAAGAAGGACCTAGAAGGTTTGTTAAGACACTTATCCTTGGGCCCCACATCCAGAGTTGCCTGTTCACTGGTTCTGGGATGGGATCTGTGATTCTGTATTTCTCATGAGCTTCCAAGTGCTGCAGATGCTGATGGTCCAGGGACCACATCTGGAGTAGCACTGGCTCAGGGCAAGCTTTTTCAGCCTCAGCACTACTGTCATTTGAAGCCAGATAATTCTGTTTGGGGGGGTACAGATAAGCATTGCAGGATGCTTAGCAGCATCCCTCGTCTCTAGCCACTAGATGCCAGTGGTACCTCCCCAGCTATGACAACCAAAAACGTTTCCAGATATGGCCAGATGTCCTCAGAGGGCCACCCTGTTTCCACTGAGAACCACTGGCTTGGAGGATGGGTTCTGAATTTTAAAAGCTCTGCGTTGAAGTCTGGTTGAAGCATTTTACTACCCATGTGATTCAGGGTAGCAGCGTCCAAATTGTTCCATCATGAGTGGGACTGAGCGTCCCCCACGGTGCTGCCGCAAGGACTGTTTAAACCACAATGTATGGGATCAGGTAGCATGGGGCTCGGCCCCAAGGCAGGGCTCCATAAGGGGCAGTGAGTGTGTTTTTTTTAAAGGACAGTCTTAGAAGGAGCCAACATCCTCCAAATTCAGTTTGTCACCGAAGGGCAAGTTTCCACTTACTGAATTCGTGAAATTAGAGCATTCAGAGGCAATAACAATGAAAGAAGCCCCGCACCTATTTCTATCGTCATGAGGCTTAAAATCTAGTTCTCTAATATGCTGCATATATTGTTGTGATCCTGAAATAATCCTAAGACATAGCTGTTTCTCAAGTCGTCTCCAAAGCATAATGCTATGCCTATTTGTCAAATCTCTTTCATCCCAATGACCTTAGAAGATAGAAATCGATGACTGTCCAAAGAGCAAAAGAAACTAAAGGCGCTGCGGCAACCGTTTCCCAAGAAATTGACGACAAGGCTGAGGTCACATTTGCGTGGTTCATGTCCAAATCCACACTGTCCTTCCTATAGGGAGTTCTATTGTTAGTTTTTCTCTTTCACCACCAGGAGGAGTACAGAACTTTGTCACACAGTCACAGCACTTGTCAGCTATGCATTACAGAGGCTGGTGGAGTTGAATAAAGCTTCTCCTTACTCCCGAGCCGGATAAAAATATCTCCTGGCGTGAATTCAGCAGAGAAGGCTGTACGCACCACTTCTGTATATAAGGTTCTTTTAAGCCTTTCTATTCCAAACACTGCAGCAACAGCTATTTTTGAGCCTGGGAGGCAAGAGATGACAAAGTTAACTGTCTCCGGGTGCTTTCTTTACATTTAAGATGAAGAATTAGGAATACAAGTAAAAAACAACGTTATGGAAGAGAAGGTTCTGCAATTTAGAAACAAGAAAAGTTTGCGGCCAGCGCCCAATAATAGTCTATGTGGAAGAGGATGGAAAGAGGTGCAGTGAGGGAGTTCCCGTCGTGGCGCAGCGGTTCACGTATCCGACTAGGAACCATAAGGTTGCGGGTTCGGTCCCTGCCCTTGCTCCGTGGGTTGAGGATCCGGCATTGCCGTGACCTGTGGTGTAGGTTGCAGACGCGGCTCGGATCCCGAGTTGCTGTGGCTCTGGCGTAGGCCGGTGGCTACAGCTCCAATTCGACCCCTAGCCTGGGAACCTCCATATGCCGAAGGAGCAGCCCTAGAAAAGGCAAAAAGACCAAAAAAAAAAAAAAAAAAAAAAAAAAGAGGTGCAGTGAAAGAACGTAGACAGAAAGAGCCACGCGGCTCCCTCAGCATCCCTGTAGCACGTGTTAAAAGGGACGCCGAGCACATCTCTACCCTGTTCTTCCCCTTTTCATCTACTGCGTTACCAAGTAGTAATGGACACATGATGTCAACGTTCTGGTAATTCTGCGTGGAAAATTCTTAAGATTTTTATTTTTATCTTTATTTTTTGTCTTTTTGGGACTGCACCTTTGGCTTATGGAGGTGCCTAGACTAGGGGTCAAATCGGCCTACACCACAGCCACAGCAATGCCAGATCCAGGCCACATCTTCGGCCTATACCAAAGCTCACGGCAACGCTGGATCCTTAACCCACGGAGCAAGGCCAGAGATCGAACCTGCGTCCTCATGGATACCAGTCAGATTTGTTTCCGCTGAGCCACGACGAGAACTCCATTAAGATCTTTATTTTCATGGTGTGTTTTACTGTCCTGGTACAGGCATGGATAGGGCTTTTCAAAGAATAATGAAGTCCTTCAAGATAGAACAATAAACTTTTAAGCAGAGGAACCAAAAATGGTTTTCAGGGAGTTCCCGTCGTGGTGCAGTGGTTAACGAATCCGACTAGGAATCATGAGGTTGCGGGTTCGGTCCCTGCCCTCGCTCAGTGGGTGAAGGATCCGGCGTTGCCGTGAGCTGTGGTGTGGGTCGCAGATGCGGCTCAGATCCCCTGTTGCTGTGGCTCTGGCGTAGGCCGGTGGCTACAGCTCCGATTTGACCCCTAGCCTGGGAACCTCCACATGCTATGGGAACAGCCCCAGAAAAGCCAAAAAGACAAAAGAAAAAAAATTGGTTTTCAGGACATCTCAATGTCCACATAATAAGCTGAAATGGCTTTGAACGTCTCTGCCGCCAAAGGAAAAGCACTAAGACTGATGACTGTTGATGATGACGGTGTTGGGCGTGTTCACTGTAGAGGTGACAGTGGGTGGTGACAGTGAAGAGAATGACAATGGTGATGAAGGCGATGGAGAGTTTAGCTAAATTTCCTGAAAGCCCACCGCTATAGGACAGATACTGGGCTAAACAGTTAACACTAGTAGGTAATTAAAATTTCTCCCAACTCTAGGAGGAAAGTATGGAGATTTCTTCATTTACTTATTTTTTTATCATCATCGTCATTATTATTTGGCCACAATAATAGGCGGAAGTTTACCAGGCCAGGGATCGAACTCGTTGACCTGAGCCAGGGCAGCGTGCAGTGGCAACATCAAGATACTTCATCCACTGAGCTACACGGGAACTCCCATTTACTTGTTTTAAGGTTAGAGCCTTCAGGCCATTCTCAGAAGCCTTTCAATGGCCTCAAACGCAAAGATAAATAAGCAAACAGAAAGCTATAGAGATATAAAGGTTTTTGGTAAATCACTATTAAATTAATGATCATTATATAGGAAATGCTTTTATGTTCAGATAAAAGTCCACAGAGCTGTATTTGTGAAGGCTGCCTCTTCACTGGTGAGTTCCTGGCTCATTTTCATCAATGTCCACATAAAATAAGGCAGGAATACGCATACCAGGTGGATCCTGCACAGCTTCTTTCCTACCACAATCCACTCTTCATAATATTCGCTACACTTGTGACATTTTTACAATGAGCATGTGTTATATGTACAACCCAAACCAATACAGCTTTGTCATCTTAGAACAAACAAACGACGTAGCTTCCAAGGATATGCTCAGAACGATCACTTGTATTTATGAGTCTGAAACGGGGATGTGCATATTTATTGAACTGTTTCCTAAGTGACAAAAGAGGCACCGGGTTTTCACCCAAACAAGTCAAAGTACAAATGAAAGTAACAAAAACTGAAAATGCACCTCTAATAAAAATAAAAAATAGTAAGGCCAAAGAAACTCACATCAAATTTCACTTGGCTTTATCTCTTAGGAACATATCTAATTGGAGATGGTGGGTGCAGCGCCGCTAGTCATATTATTAGCAACAATTACTATTTTGTGTCTGGATATGTAAACTCTACATATTTATTAGATTCTCTATTTCCTCTTTGGCTAAAATCACTTTGGGACTTGAGCCAAAGCCACCCCTAAGCAAAAGGCATCAGTCAGATTAGCATTTACCAGAACATTCCAAAATCAATAAAGCATGTATTTTTAAGAGTCTTTTTTTGCTGGCTATCTTTAGGTCAGCAAAGGAAGGAGTTCTAAAGAACCAGAACTGGGAGTTCCACAAATAAACAGCCTATTTCATGGTTCCTTGCGGAGAAAAATCTGGAAACTCTCAAGTGGATTTTATTGCTGATCTAAAGTGACTTGACGAAACTTGGAATCTCAAATGAGGGAAAGAAAGAAACCCTTTGGACAGTAAGGGTTTGCCTACTGTCTTCTCAGTCATTCTAAACTTAAGACGGATTTTAGATTGACTGCATAGCACAGGGACCTATGTTTAATATACTATAATAAACTCTAATGGAAAAGAACTGAAAAAAGAATATAGACGTGTGTGTACACACACACACATACACATATACGAATCACTTTGCTGTATACTTGAAACTAACACAATATGGTATATTGTAAATCAAATATACTTCAATTTTAAAAAAGACTTACTCTTTTTTAAAGAATCTTCAAGAAGATTGCACAAGGGCTTTTCTGGATGTTACCTCTGTCTTCCTTCACCTTCTCTACAAAACAATCCAGGGTGAGTAGGAAACTCACTAAAAATAACACTGATGTGGTTTTATTATTGATTCTTGTCTGTGGTCCTGGCCACTAGTGGCTGTGTCATTCTCATCCCAAATTTGTGACCCATATCCTGAATCTGTACCTTCAGACACAAATTACCAGCCACTATGAGGACAGAGAGGGCGGTTCTGCTCATTCGACCCCACCTCTCTTAAAATGGTAACAAAACAGTTACTTCCTCTTGTTTCAAAGGAAGGTCCATTTTCCCCTTTGAGTATAAAAGCTATGGCTTATGCAGAAATAAGCAGAGGAGTCATGAAACTTGAGAAAATACGAGGACTGAAGAAGAGAGAAATTATCAAACTATAAAAGGAAAGACAATTTGGACCTGGAAAAGAGAACAGGGCGTTTCCCTTTGCCTCTGAGCATTAATTAAAAAATACTCAAAGCCAATTCGCATATTTTTCTGATTCAAACATAGTTGAAATTTGCAAAGTTAGTAAATAAAGGAGTGAAGGAATTTTAATGCTTGAAAAAAATGCAAAGAACCCTGTAACATCAGTTTATAGAAAGAAAAAGATTAAAAAGGCTAAAAAAGTTACAGGCTGGCCAATGAGCTGCACAAAAACCATATGAGAGAATTAGTGTTTTCAATCGCAGATACGGTCATAGATCTAGCTGCTCTCAGTGCTTTTACGAAAAAAAAAAACCCAACGTGATGTACACCATAGCCAAGATTTTGGCACTAAAACTTCCCCAGCTCAAAAGAAGCAGGGGTCTTTGGAGAGCAACTGAATTCATGCCCTGAAGCAGGAAAAATGAGGCTGGATCTGTTACACTTTGTTGTCACCAAGAAACAGGAATGCTTTCAAGGATGCTGCTAACTGGGCACATAGGGCGGCTGAAGGGCGTTCTCCCTGATGAAGGTATGACACTTGAAGCATCAAAACAAATACTTCCGTGAAGACCCATGAGAAGACAATCATACCCCAGGACAACAAATAACATGATCTGCCCAAGAAACGTGCACATCATTTCCCTGCAGGAATGTGTCCTGCAAACGAACCCATACACCTGCTTATCAAATTCAGGATTTGTTAAATTCCATTGAGTCAAAGTGAACAGTGAAATACTGCACCAGGTGTTTCCAACTGGGTAGAGAGTGAAGAACAGTGGTTCTCAACCCTGGCGACACGTGAAAATCACTTCGGGAGATTGTTTAAATTATCAGTGCCCGGACACCATGCCCAGACCAATTCGATCAGAATCTCTGGAGGTGGGACTTGGGCCCTTGAGGGTTTGAAAGGCTCCCCAGACCATTCCAGAGAGGGCAGAGAACCACTGACTGATAATCTAGGGCCGCCAGCCAACCTGTAGTTTCCTAGTTTTAGCAGTGAAAGCCCCAAGTCCCAGAAAACCCCTCAGTCCTGGGCAAACAAGGATGACAGATCACTGTCTCCATTCAGGCAATTTTTGTGATACAAGAATGATCACAAACGTTTTCAATAGGACTCAGAAAAGACAAGACTTATCTAAAGTCAAATTCTTGAATATAAGTGACCATGACTTGCCAGACTGCAAGCAAAGGTTGAGGATTGGAAAACACTACTGCTAGACAAATGACTAGCTCAACAAAGGCCCAGTGAGTTTGAAGCATGGGGCTGGCAAGCTCTGGTTCTTGGTGTCTCAGTCCAAGAATCTCTGACTGAAAAAGCTGAATTTGTAACGTTGAAACTACATTCACAACCAGTAACTCTGTATCCACAGTCTCTGTCTTCCTCATTTGGGCCTGTAACCTCGCAACAATCCAAAGTATACAAACACGAATTCGAAGACTAAGGCTGAGGCTAATGCTACCGCTGGTACTGGTACTACTAGTAATGGTTATTCTACTAGTAGCACTAACATGAATACTAATGCTGACGATGCTACTGGAACTAAGACTAAGACGAGCACTCGTACTGCTGTTCAAACGGGTCCCAATGTACTACTCGACAGGAAAATAACCTGAAAAGGAATAGCGATGTGTACGCGTACAACTGAAGCTGATGCTAATGCGAACGCACGATGCTACTAACAGTGGTGCTACTAATACTAACGCCAGTGCTGATCCGAGTGCCAATAACAACGCACTAAGATTAGTCTGAATCCTGGTATTTATGCTAATACTCCTGTAAATACTAATGCCAGTGCTGGGACTAGTAGTCATGCTAGTGCTGGTACCAGTGCTAGCATTAACATTGGAATTCATAGCAATAATAACTTGCCATAAGAATACCAGTGCTAATGCCAGTGCTAGGACTTATACTAGCACTAATACCAGTACTGCCATGAGCATGAATACTTGTGCCAGTATTAATGCTAACTTTAATATTAACATAAATGCTATTGCTAATGTTGGTACTAGTACCAATACTAATATAGGCACTGGTACTACAAGATACATGGAGCTTATAAAGAAATGACTAGAACTTTCATATTAATACTATTGAGCTGGGTCGATATGTTCTGGGGTCAGTATGTTAGGAGATGCACACTTCATTTGTTCTTTGAGGTCCTTTGAAGGGTTTGGGGGAAGCTGACATCTGAAACTTGTGATTTTAATTCAAATACGTAGGGTTTAATGACTGACTCTGTGATCGCTGTTCACCTATTTGAGGCAAACATGCTGTACTAAATCTGGAAAGTCAGACCTCGTGCGGAATGTTTAGGTGCTCAGTAAACTTTTAAGGGTGAGATGTGAAAATCTGCTGGCTGGTATTTGGAGGATCAACAGAAATGTGTTCCCTTTTTGCATTAATGCAAACCTGTTAAGATTTACAAGCAAAATGAGATTTGTTGTTCAAGCGTCAAGGCTTACAGTGGTGTTTTGCAAAGTACAACTTGATACGGATATACGGGTCTCACACAAAGTGGCAGTCAATATCCTTGCACACGTGCCCACACAAACAAAAGCTCAGACTCTGAAAATCCCCTGGGGTGATGTTTCGGCAACAGGTGTGGTGTTGTGGCCTCAGAGGGGACAAGAAAGTAAAGACAATTTCTGGAATACTAGAGGGCAAAGGACAGAGCAGGCACAGCGACGCCCTCCCTAAGTCTGAAGGCAAAGGCCAAAGGGGGCCCACACGTCACTGTGTTGAAGGAGCCTCCACTGCAAAATCACTGGGATGAATCCAAGAGGCCTTTTTTTTTGTGGGGGGGTGCACATGTGAGGCATACGGAAGTTTCCAGGCTAGGGGTTGAATAGGAGCTGCAGCTGCAGGCCTACACCACAGCCACAGCAACACCAGATCTGAGCCACATCTGTGACCTACGCACAGTTTGCGGCAACGCCGGCTCCTTAACCCACTGAGCGAAGCCAGGGATGGAACCTGCACCCTCACAGACGCTATGTTACATTCTTTACCCTGAGCCACAGTGAGAACTCCCAAGGAGCCTTTTTGCTGTGATTCAGATACTAGAATTGAGAACATGTGGCATAAGCTTTAGCAACAAGATGATTTATGATTTATTTTTGGAAGAACTCTCTGAAAAAAACAAGATGAAAGCTGCTGGTGGGGCTTAGAAGAAATATTCTCAAGCAAGCCAAGGATAAAGACTGTTTGGATACTATTGAGAAGTGCAACAGAGACAGCAGGGTTTAGGGAGAGGCTGGCTACCGGGTTCTAAGGCAGGTGAGCCGTCTTGCGGGAAGGGGAGAGGTGAATCCAGACGTGACGAAACGCCTGAGGCCTGGGTTGGTTTCCCTGGCCCAGAGCCACCAGCCATAATAGGAACCTGGGAGCCCTGCAGACATGAGGTGTCACATTTAAAAGCTCAGGTGGGGGCAAACGGGGACATAAGAGCATGCATTTTGAAATCACTAGGGCACAAACAAAACACACGGGTCTCAAGTTAAAAATAACAGGCAGGGAAGACGTAGCCCAGGAGATCACGAATATGTGGACTCGAATAAAAAATAACACAAAAGCACTTATTCACAAAACAGAAATATGGGAAAAGAATCTGAAAAAGAATGGATGTGTGTACATGTGTATCTGAATCACTTACTGAACACCAGAAATGATCACAGCTTGTAAATCAACTCTACTTCAATACAATTTTTTAATATGGGGAAAAAAAAGAAATGGACTTAAAGATTTTGAAACCAAACTTAGGCTCACTGAGGTGGAAATTGGGGGGGGGAATTAGGGGGTTGGGATTAACATATACACACTGCTGTATATAAAACAGGTAAGTAACAAGGACCTGCTGGAGAGCACAGGGAACTCTACTCAATACTCTGTAATAATCTACACGGGTAAAGACTCTGAAAAGGAATGGATGTATGTCTATGTATAACTGATTCACTCTGCGGTACACTGGAACCTAACGTAACACTGTAAGTCAACTGTACGCCAATAAAATTAAAAAAAAAAAAAGAACAGTCAGGTGAGGATCAAGAGGGCAAAGGGATCAGTGTCCAGTGAAACATACTCTCCCAGCATCTTGAAACACACTTAAAAATTCACAAAATATGGGGAGTTCCCATCGTGGCACAGTGGTTAGCAAATCCGACTAGGAACCATGGGGTTGCGGGTTCGATCCCTGGCCTTGCTCAGTGGCTTAAGGATCTGGCGTTGCCATGAGCTGTGGTGTAGGTTGCAGACACGGCTCGGATCCCGCGTTGCTGTGGTTGTGGTGTAGGCCGGTGGCTGCGGCTCTGACTGGACCTCTAGCCTGGGAACCTCCATATGCCGCGGGAGCAGCCCTAGAAATGGCAAAAAGACCAAAAAATAATAATAATAAATTAAAAAAATAAAATAAAATTCACAAAATATGAGCAACTTGTTTAAGGATGGAGAAATGAGTAAGAGGGAGTACAAAGAAAAGAAAGAAAAGGAAGCTGTAAATAGCAGCAGGAGAAAAATGGAGGCAAGTCGTCATGAGAAACGTTAGTGGGAATTGGGGGTAATGATATGCTGGCGGAAGAAGCGGTACCCGTTTTAAAATAGGAAAGGTTTTTTAAGGTGGAAAGAGGTTAACAGTTGAAATGAAGGCAGCAGTCAAAAGAGGGCCATGGCCTGAGTGGACGAGATTGAGCCACCAGTTTCCTTGCGAATCCACATCTGAGCAAAGGAAAAACACTGGGAAGAAAAATCATTTGGTTAAAAAAGAGAAGACGGGATAGGCAAAAAGGTGGACCTGCACCTTGCAGATCACACCTTGCAGGCCACGGGTCACCGTGGAGAAGTGATGGATGCAAGATTAAGGCAGTGAAGCTGGACCTCCTTGCATCAGCCGCTGCCAACCCTGGGTGCACTCTAGAATCACCCGGGTAGCCTGAGGAACTGCCTATGCCCCGCCCCTGACAAGCGAATTGGAATCGCTGGGGGGTGGGGCTCGAGCGGGCCATTTGGGCAGCTCCCACGTGCCTGCAGTGGGCAGCCAGGATGGAGACCCAGGGCTCTGCACGGCCGGAGTGAAAGCGTGAGGTCTCCCACCATGAGATGAGCAAGCGCAAACACCCCAAGAATGGGGGCCAACGTTATTTCCTGATTTGGACTGGGCAGACAAGTGGCTTGATTTTCCACTCGGCTTAAAGAGCTTTCAAATTCAGAACGAAGGAAGTTTTCGCAACTAATTATTTGAAATATGTGTAACTATCTCTGAATAGAGAGCCTGTGTACCAATGCCCTTCACACGGGCAGCAGTTCACCCTGCTACAAAACAGAAACTAGCGACACTGAGAAATAAAGTGTTTTACTTAGATCACAAAATAGCTATAGAGTCGGGTTTGTTTTTAATTGAAATATAGTTGATTTACAATGTTGTATTCATTCCAGGTGTATAGCAAAGTGACGCGGTTAAACATCTATGGACATATTCTTTTCCATATGGTTTATGACAGGACATTGAACATGGGTCCCTGTGCTCTGTACAGTCAGCCCTTGGTGTGTATCTATTTTATGTATAGCAGTGCACATCTGCTGACCCCAGACTCCTCATTTATCCCTCCCTCCCTTTCCCCTTTGCTAGCCATACGTTTGTCTTCTATGTCTGTGAGTCTGTTTATGTTTCATAAATAAGTTCATTTGTGCCATATTTTAGATGCCACATATGAGTGATGTACGGTACTTTTCTTTCTCTCTCTGACTTACTTGACTTAGTATGATAATGTCTGTGTCCATCCATGTTGCTACAAAGGGCATTACTTCATTCTTTTCACGGCTGAGTAGTATTCCAGTGTGTGTGTGTGTGTGTGTGTGTGTGTGTGTGTGTGTGTGTGTACACATGCACATATATACCACATCTTCTTTATTCATTCATCTGACAATTGACACTTAGGTTGTTTGCATGTCTTAGGTATTGTAAACAGTGCTTCAGTGAACACTGGGGTGCATGTATCTTTTCAAATTAGAGTTTTCTCTGGATAGATGCCCAGAAAAGGGATTGCTGGATCAGATGGCAACTCTATTTTTGGTTTTTTTAAGGAACCGAGATTCTTTTTCTTTCATTTCTGCCTTACATCAGTGGTTCTCAACTAGTGGCAGTTTTGGCACTTCCAGGGTCATTTGGCAATGTCTCAGACATTTCTGATTGTCATAACTGGGGGTATGCTAGCTGGCATCTTTGAGTAGAATCCAGAGCTGCTTCCAAACAGCCTGCAATGCACAGGACAGCACCAATGGCAACAAAGAAAGATCCAGCCCCAAGTGTCAAGGGTGCCAAGGCTGAGAAACCCTGATCTAAATAATACAGTTAACATTTCCACAAATGATAACTAGTATTTGCTACCCTCAACACAAATAAAACAAGTTTCAACATGTACAAATTATACGTCAAGTTAAATAAAAATTTAAAAAGCCTCCCACTGCAAATGCAACCACTAATAAAAATTATTTTGTGGGTTTACCACAATGAGAGATGGAAGACTGGAGAATCAGTATGCTGAAAGGAAAAGTGGATTTCAAACTGAATTTGATTGTTGGAGTTGAATTTACATGAAGATAAACTGAGAGTCCCTTCAAATGAAGACTTCTAAAGAGCACGCTTTATCATCAATATTTAACGAATGGTTCCTGTATATATCCATGTTGAATATTATATTTTAAACTCCTCAAATCGTATATTTGTAGGAAACAAGGCTTTTAAAGCTATACACATATTTATTTCTACCAAACCACTCAGTAAATGTACTCATTTTATAGAAATCAAAACAAATTGGGATGATGAGATGACGTTCAGGACGGCAAAGCAAGTAGACCCAGAAATAATTTGACTCCAAACATGGCAAGTGGATGTGCTTAGAGCTGGAGAAAGAGTCTTACCTGGCTTAAAGACAATGAAAACTCATCAGTCATCTCCAGCCCCTGATCCTTGGCTAAATGGAAACGAGAAGACTCTTTTTGAGAAAGACTTACAAATTATTAAGATCATTTCTTATATGTCAGAAAACACTGAAGCATGACTGGGAGCTCTAAAACAGGCAATTTCAATAATTGATGAAACCAAGTAACTGACAGGCATCGGTTATTGAGAGCCTACCAGTGGGAACGATCAAGCCACTGGTTGTCATCCTTGGCGGTAGAGTCTACTCTGATCAACTGAAGATTGGGGGCGCTTTCTTTCAATGATAGTCAGGCTCCTTCCTGGACCATATACATCAGAATCTCCATGGGTGGGGCCTGGCCTCGGGTGTAGTATTGTACAGCACATCCCACACTTTAATGTATATGTAGATTATCTAAGGATCTTACTAAAATGTAGATTCCAACGGAG
The DNA here is from genome assembly GCF_054392235.1 of Sus scrofa. Lineage (NCBI taxonomy): Eukaryota > Metazoa > Chordata > Mammalia > Artiodactyla > Suidae > Sus > Sus scrofa. The sequence continues at coordinate 11,790,129 of NC_139401.1, forward strand.
TGGGTCTGGATATGTTGAAGTTTTGCATTTCTTGAAACCAACAATGCTGGTCTAAGGGCCGCACGTCAGAGAGTGAAGCAGCAAAAGCTTCCTGGATGATTCTAAAATGCAGCCAGCATTGCGATCCATTGATGACTGAGTCCTTAACTTTGGGCTGGGTGCTATGTGCGCAGAGAAATGAAATAGAAAGTATAGAGAAGAACGCCTCGAAGAAAGCATCATTCCATCCTAAATCAGAGCTTTCACTGTCATGCTATCAACATATCATTATCTTAGCTACCAATGTGAACGAGTTACTCCTGTGGAAGGGCAGCCCATTCCATGCGGATCTTCTATCAGTGCCAGCCACATTCCCTAGACTTAGCACTTGCTGTTCCTGCTTCTGGAAGGCTGATTTCAGCAGAGATCTGCATGGCAGGCTCCTTCTCATCATTCAGCTCTTCCCCCAAGATACTACTCTCAACCCTACCCCATCACTCTCACTTCCTTATCTTGGGTTTTTTTCTTCAGGTATTGCTGACTGATTCATTAATCAGGAACAATAAATGATTAGTGAGCTCAAAGAAACCTACAGCCACTCCAAGCCCTGCTGAAACATGAATGCATCCTGACTACTGGTCAGGAGAGGAGAGGTAGGGGAGAGAAATCCTAAAGGGATTAAAAAGTACCAGATGACCTTAGAAATGATACTGGCTCATACTTGGGGGCAGTCTTTACATTTATATAATAATCTCTCATCAATTATCTCATTCAATGCTTAGGAAAAACTTAGGAAGTAGGGTGGGAATTACAGCCATTTTCAAGATGAGGTAACTGAGTTTTTTGAGGTGCCACAGAGGACAAAAATAACAGAAATAGGAACAAAGACATCTCTGGATTCCAAGTGTAAGATTTCTCAGCTTCACCTAGATGTCTTCTTTATTTTTTCATCACGCTCTTAAGACCCAAGGATACCATACATTTGAAAGCAGTATTCTGAAAGTAAACTGAGCCCACAACCATCTAACAATGGGAAAATAAGGGCCACGAGCCCAGTCCCATTGGGGTGCTCATCTCAACCCTTCGCCTTACTTTCTCCCCGTGACTGTTGACAGGGGTCCCTTCCATTGCCTGAGGGGAAAGCACTGAGAATTTTTTGAAAAAGATATCGCCCTTGGAATGGATGAGCAATGAGATCCTGCTGTGTAGCACTGGGAACTATGTCTGGTCACTTATGATGGAGCATGACAATGAGAGAAAAAAGAATGTATACATGTGTGTGTGACGGGGTCACCATGCTGTACAGGAGAAAAATGACAGAATACTGTAAACCAGCTCTAATGGAAAAAAATAAAAATCACTATATATATATTTTTTAAAAAGTATTCTCTGAAAAAGACACTACCAAGTTCAGGAAATAGTTCACTTGTATCATTCATGCTTTATAAAGCAACCACTAGGTTTTTTATTTAAAGGAAATGGAATTTTAATTTCTTTTCGCTTTGTTTTTTTTTCTTTTTAGGGCCACACCCGTGGCATATGGAAGTTCGCTAGCTAGGGGCTAAATCGGAGCTGGAGCTGCTGGTCTATACCACAGCTGCAGCAACACGGGATCAGAGCAGCATCTGTGCCAAGCACTGTGTCCAATGCATTACCTGACTTATTCAATTCTCACAATTCTCTAAGGTAGGGTCTAGTCTTATTTCATGATCTAGTTGGCGAAAGTGAATCTTGGAGAGACTGAGTAGCTTATTTAAGGTCACAGCTTTGAGTGATAAACCTAGGGTTTTAGCTGATGGCTGTCTGAGTCCAGAGCCTGAATTCTAACTCCTGGTATTTTTAGGGGGGGCGGGGGCAGCACCTGCAGCATGTGGAAGTTCCTGGCCCAGGGACTGAACATGACCCAAAGCACTGCAGTGACAATGCCAGATACTTAACCTGCTGCACCAACTTCGAGAAAAACGTATTTTTAATATTGATGAATATTAACTAAAAAATACTTCTTTGTAACTGCCAGAATATCTTTGTAATTGAGTGATTAATTCCAGAAAGTGTACTTGGTAATAACTGAATTCACATACCAAGCACAGGGAGTTCCCATCGTGGCACAGCAGAAAGGAATCCGACTAGGAACCATGAGGTTGCAGGTTTGATCGCTGGACTCGCTCAGTGGGTTAAGGATCCGGTGTTGCCGTGAGTTGTGGTGTCGGTCGCAGATGCGCTTTGGATCTGATGTTGCTGTGGCTGTGGCGCAGGCCACCGGCTACTGCTCTGATTAGACCCCTAGCCTGAGAACCTCCATATGCCGTGGATGCGGCCCTAAAAAGACAAAACAAAAACAAAAACAAAAACAAAAACAAAAAACCCACCAAGCTCATCTAGACCTTCGGAAATAGCATATAAACGGTTTGAGGAGGTAGAGTGATGTGGTTAATCCGGAGGTGCCAAATGATCTGGGGACAGATGCTGAAAATGGGGCTCACCTTTCCATTGTAGGTGGAAATCTGAATGAATGCTTACTCACAAGTAAGTACAGTACGTGAGCATCATTGCTCCTGCCTCGACCTCACACATCCTGTGAATCTTTGCCTAAAAGTAGGCATTTACGCACCACGTCATGGATGAACCTCAAAAAGGTGAAACTGAGTGAATGAAGCAAGTCATAAAAAGGTCACCCACCTATGGGATGGGTCTGTCTACTTATTTATGTATGGCCACACCCATGGCAAGTAGAAGTTCCCAGGCCAAGGATCAAACCTGCACCACAGCAGTGACCCAAGCTGCTGCTGTGACAATGCGGGATCCTTAACCCACTGCACTGCAGGGGAACTCCACGTATGGGCCCATTTATATGAAACGTCCATAAAAAGCAAATCTTGTGAGACAGAAAGTAGACGAGTGCTTGCCAGGCCCTGGGGGTGGGAACAGGGAATGAATGCAAATGGGCAGGAACAATCACACCGGGGTGACAGAAATGCTCCGAAACAGATCGCAGGCATATGGGCACGACTGTGTGCCTTCATGAAAAGGCACCAAATTGTACACTCAAACTGGGTGAATTTTGTGATACATAATGAAGATATCGACGCAATTATTTTATTTTCTTTATTTTTGTCTTTTTAGGGCCACACCTGCGGCATATGGAGGTTCCCAGGCTGGGGGTCGAATCAGAGCTATAGCTGCCAGCCTGTGCCACAGCCACAGCAACGCCAGATCCTTACCCCACTGAGTGAGGCCAGGGATTGAACCCGCATCCTCATGGATGCTCGTCAGATGCGTTTCCACTGAGCCACAACGGGAACTTCTCAATGCAATTATTTTAAAAGTGTGCATTAATAAGAGAACCCAAAAGTGCTTACTTGCAAAGGAGGGATGGAAATCAATCATATATACTCAAACTTAAACTAAACTATGTAACATTATATTTTTTGTTTCTAGGACATTCCTGTGGAAAAAAATCAAAATATAATAAATGAGAACACCACTTTTTTTTTTTTTTTTTTACTACTCACTCAGGATTCACAGTGATCTGACCAAGCATTCATCCGTATTTAATATAGAAACATCCCACTGACCCAGACACCAGGCTTCCAAGAAGTGAAGCTTGCTAACATCAGAAGCAAAGAAGACATCTGAACAGCGATGAGGATTGCCTCCATAATTTATGGAGCCGAGAGCAAAACGAAAATGCAGGACCTCTCGCTCAAAAAGTATTCAGAATTTCAAGATGGTAACTACAGAGCGTTAAACCAAGCACGAGGCCTTTGTCAGCATGGAGCCCTGAGTGACTGCACAGATCCAATGTCCCTAAAACAAGCCCTGGCATCAAGCTGTTTTTCATAAAAGCTCTGGGCCAAGGCTATGCACTTTATTCAAGAACTTTATTCTTTTACAAAACTCTTCAAACTCTCATTTGTTTTTCTACTGTACGCATACCTAGTGGACTTGGTTCTCTAAGGCACGGGCTGTAGGCACTCAGAGTCAGCAAACAGGAAGCGAGGGAAGGCTTCCAGAAGGAAGAAGCCTTCTTCTGATGGGAAACATGAAGAAAGAGAGACACTAAAATGCAGATGTAAGTATACGCATGATTATAATGAGGCCAAGAAAGAGTAACCTTTTCCATCACAACCTCTGCTTGCAAAAAGGTTAACATATAATATAATTTAGAGAATATGCATCCAAAAATTAAGAGGACTCAAGAGGGCAATAGTGGGCTGGTGAAAGGTCTAATAATCACCTCTGGGGGAAAGCCCTGATTCGCTGCCTCTGTCAATTTCCCTGGTGTAAATACTCTTAGTGCAGCAGACGTCAAGGTACGAAGGTGGGGAAAGAGAACGTGGTGCTGGAAGGAGAGACACAATTGGTTTTCCATCCAATGCAAGCCAGTTGCAGCACACTGCCGAAATGGGGAAAACAGCAGGTGCTGCAGAAAGTGAAAATACAAGACAGGCCCAGGGCTCCGGAGGAGAAATAAAATGCAGCTCTGTTTCCTAATAAAACACTTTGTTCTAAGGGTTAGCAAAAAGAGAAGGTAACCGTTGCTATTTGCTAAAATAGGATTTTAATTCCAGTAGCAAAATCATCACGGATAATCAAAAACTGACTACATAACTATTTCCCTTGCCATCTTCCTTCCCCAAATAATTATCTCTGAATGATTTCCCAGTTAAAGATTGTATGCTTAAAGACAATCAACTGTGAAAAAACTGAAAACTATGCCAGTGATAGGGTTTTTTTTAAAAAACACAGTAAAGTAATATTTGCGTTTTTTTTTTTTTTTTAAAGGAGGGCATAGCCAAGTAAAAATATTTCTTTTCTGTCCTAACAGTTTAACCTATGAATCACCCTGTAGGAGTATTATCATAGCAGAGCCATGGAACTCTCACTCTTTATAGCAAAAGCCCAAGACTTCACTATCAGTTTTAGTGTTAGTTCAGTTTTAGTTTCCAGCAGAAAAGAGGGTAAACGGGATGTTGAAATGCCAACATTTCACATCACCATAGGCTATGTCAAGCATCCCTAACCCACGCTACAGCTCCCACCGCAGGAGAACATTAGAGCCCCTTAAAAGGCAAGAAGCCCTCCCCCCACCCCAAATAAATAAATAAATAAAAAGGAGTTCCCGTCCTGGCGCGACAGAAACGAAGCCGACTAGGAACGAGGAGGTGGCGGGTTCGATCCCAGGCCTTGCTCAGTGGGTTAAGGATCCAGCGTTGCCATGCACTGTGGCTTTTCCTGTCATGATTCTTACCTGCAGGGGGCATCTCACGGCTGTTACCTGTAATACCAGCTGTAGCTCCTAGGAGACCCTGTATTCGGCAGTGGCGTCCCAAAGAAAGGCCCCATTTATGACCGGCTCCTACTGTCAGTAGCTCCCCCTCATGTAATCATTAAGGGTGTGTGTGTGCGTGTGTGCGCAAGCCCACGTGGGTGAGTGTGTATTTTGGTGGGCCCAAATAATGAATGCTATCAAATGTTCTATTATTCCCTGCCTAGAGGATGTCAAATTAAGTAGGATATCACCTTTGCTCATAACAGTAAGTTATACAGGCAGAGAAGACACTGGATTAAAACTAATACTTTCTGTATAGGCCCTGAGATAGTTTTGAAAATAGAACTTAATGTTAAACAGACGCAATGAGTATAATGACAGGTGTACAGGCTTCTCTAATGTGTCAGTGTTTCTCATCTTGGCCTTTTTTTCCAGAACTTATTTTAAAATGGGCTCCTGAGTGGGGGCACAATATATTACCTTGCTTTCCAAGTACTGCCTCTGAATTTGGACCTAAACAAGGAGGACAAAATTATGTTTCCCAGAACCGTGTCCAGTTAGAATAAGCACTGGGTATATACTTGAAAACAATAAGTGGACTGACTACAGTTTCATCAGGTAATAGAACAAGATGACTTCAACCCCTGTCTACTTTGGAGGAGGGAGCAGCTCCTGCAAGGGGGCCATCACCCGAGACCTCTCTTTGCTGCCTCTACGTAAAAGAGGGACAACTGAGGAGAGGTTGGTATTTAGGCCACGGAGACCCAGGGGAAAGGGAGGCCTGGAAGGGGCTAAGCATGCATGTCTGTACGTATGGGTGCAATGTATACATACGGATGCATACGTGTATAAGGCACATCAATAAATGTCATATGAAAATGCAATGTATGGGATCTATGATACGATACGTTACAGGGTATATATTTTGCCTCACATACATAATTGCAGGGCTGTTTCTAGGCTGTAGGAAAAAACCTGCAGCCAGTTGCCCCCTGAAACCTGGAATAATGTGAGGCCAACAGAATTGCCACATATAGTCAACTCCAGTGATTGCGTTCTTTGAGAGACAGACTAGAGCAGACACTCTGGTGACAATGGCACAGGATTACACTAATTACTTGGGTGACGGGGGGGGGGCACGTTACTGAAACTCTCGGCTGCCTCAGCTACCATATGGGGACAACAACTCTGTGTTCTCTAGGGTTTTTATGAAGTTTAAAGAGGTTAGTATTTGTTAAAAACCTGAAATCAGCTCTTGGTAAACAGTAAGTGCTGTGGCAGTGCTTGTAAAATCTCGAACCCGTGGGAGAATCTCACTGGTCTTCTCTGTTCACAGAGTCACTAAGAATTTCACTCGTCTATATCCAGTCTATATTTTCAGGCTCTATTTTTTCCCAATATTATTTGGTTAATGTCCTTTTGATTGCTTTGGAATTTCATTCATCTATACCTAATATGAACGCACAATTTGCTCTTAGTTTCTTAGTTTTTGTTTAGCATAAACAAACCTCTTTTCAGAGTCCAAACAAATCACAGAAGAATGTTTAAGTCACTTTTAAAATTTATGTGATTTACAAACTGGAATAAAAGTGTCATTCTCTTTCCTTATATTCCTCAGGTAATCAATATCTTTTCCCCAAATGCAAGCAATTTCCTTATGCACTTGCTCTGCCATGGCTGACGTTGACATGTTCATATTAGGTAGTTAAGAACTCAGACGAGGGAGCTGCCATCGTAGCTCGGCGGAAATGAATCGGACTAGGATCCGTGAGAAAGCAGGTTCGATCCCTGGCCTCACTCAGTGGGTTAAGGATCCGGCGTTGCCATGAGCTGCGGCGTAGGTCGCAGACGCGGCTCTGATCTGGCGTGGCTGTGGTGCAGGCCGGCGGCTACAGCTCTGATTCGACTCCTAGCCTGGGAACCTCCACATGCCATGGGTGCGGCCCTAAAAAGACAAAAACACCCAAAAAGAACTCAGGTGAAAACAGCTTGATGCTACTGTTAAATCCCTAAAAGGCACGCTATAATGTGTATTTTAATCATCATATTCTTATATTTGGTTAACTGTACCTTCATATGACATAAGTCCTTCATTTCAACAGTCTGCAGTTTGATTCTTTTCATTCTTGACATTGTTTAGGGATTCCAAATATCTTCATTTCTCTTGACCACTCTGACTGGTCGTTGAAGAAAGACAAACACAAAACCAGCCTGACTACAGGTGAAAGCAACGCATGGACAGTTTATTTTGGAGTCCAGAGGAATAAAACTTTTAGAAGGCTCCTTTTCTCTCTTTCACTTAGAGTCTCAAGCAGCTTTTATACTTAAAAGTCAACAGATTAACATTCTTGATGATTCACTGTTTCAAAATAACTCACATTGTACTTCCAAAGTTACCGCTAGAAATATTGCTGGCATTTATTTTCTGAAGCATATTTGTTAAGTGGTACTGAAACACAAAAGCCCAAGAGAAAAATCAGACCTTCTACATTTGGACAAAAGGAGGACACACACAGAGATCTGTTCCTTCTCTAAAATAGGATATATTAAATAGTAGGCTTGAGTGGTATTTGTAAGTATGACATTGTGGGAGGGAGACAATCAATATGAATTCTGTGAAAAGCAAAGGCTGTTCCTTGAAGAAGTGGTCATTACTGCACCTGTTGCTCAAAAATGGGCTGTTGTGATTTTAGGTGCCTCCTCCACTAAAGGGAGCGTTTTCATCCTCAGAGACGGAGCACGTAGTCGTTCCTGGCACACAGTAGGGAATGAAGAAACACTGGCTGGGATAAGGACTGAGCAAATGGACTGCTGCTGTCTTTAGAAGCTTGCAGCTGAATTGGGGAAATGAGACTAACGTGTGTTACATAATCCATCCTGAAGACAAACAATGACATCAACAGACTTGTGCAGATCAACATGGGAAAGAGGATGTGGAGAAGTCAGAACACTTCTCTGCTGCTGGTTGGAATCGAAAATGGTGCAGCTACTTTGGAAAACAGCCCAGCAGTTTCTTAAATGGATAGAGTCACTATACGGCCCAGCAATTCCACGCCTAGGTGGGTTTCCTTTCAAAAGAAATGAAAGCACGTGTCAATACAGAACCTTGCACACAATGCTCACAGCGGCATTACACCTAACATTCCAAGAAAGGAGCCATCCCAAATGTCCATCAAGCGATGAATGAATAAAGAAAATGTGGTACAACCACACAACAGAAGGTTATTTAGCCATAAAAGGAAATGAAGTTCCAATACATGATACAACATGGATAAACCCTGAAAACATTACGCTGAGTGAAAAAAGGCACACATATACTGCCTGTTGCCATTTGTGGGAAATATCTAGAAAAGGTAAATCTATAGAGGCAGGAAGAAGGTGAGTCATTGTCAGGGCCGTGGGGGTGGGAGTGTTGAAGGGAAATGGCAGGGAGTTGACTACTAATGGTTGCAGCATTTGTTTTTTGTTTTTTTTTAATTGAAACTTTTTTTTTTATAGCTTTTTTTTTTTTTTTGTCTTTTTGCCTTTTCTTGGGCCGCTCCCACAGCATATGGAGGTTCCCAGGCTAGGGGTCCAATCGGAGCTGTAGCTGCCAGCCTGCGCTAGAGCCACAGCAACGTGGGATCCAAGCCGCGTCTGCAACCTACACCACAGCTCACGGCAACGCTGGATCATCAACCCACTGAGCAAGGCCAGGGATCGAACCCGCAACCTCATGGTTCCTAGTCGGATTCGTTAACCACTGCACCAAGCATTTGTTTTTTAAATGAAAGTGTAGTTGATTTACGGTGTTGTGTCAATTTCTGCTGTACAGCATAGTGGCCCAGTCTCATATATATACATATATATTTTTTTCTCACACTATTTTCCATCATAGCATTTCTTTTGGAAGTGATGTAGTGATGGATGCACAACTCTGTGAATGTACCAAAACCCACCAAATCGAACACTTTCCAAAGGTGAATTTAATTGTATGTGAACTCTAGCTCTATGTTTTAAAGATGCTTAAAGAGTCATGGGTACAGGAATTAGCAGAGAGAGAAATATTTAAAGAGTTTAGAAAATCTTCAGAGTCTTCCAGGAGAACGTGAGAGCTGAGCTAGGTCTTTAGGAATGCACTGGGCTTAGCTGGGAGGAGAGAAGGCATTTTGGATGAAAGGAAGACGATGACAAACTGAGGCTGGTTATTATTCCGATCGTGCAAAGAAAGGCCAACGTGTGTTGCAAGAGTATTGTCGGTGAGCCTGTGCTTTCCCCTGCTGAGAAGTACATCTGCCTCTGCTTCAGGTGGAATTCACAGCGAAAGGTCAGGCAGCCAAAATGCAAAGCACCTAAGCCTCTATTTTCACTCCCGTGGCTGACTCTTTTCCTTTTAAGACACTGACTTTTAGATTTCTACCCCAGAAGATGATATTGAAAGAAAGCCCAGACATTCTCTTATTTTCTCCAGAAATATTTCAATATTAGACTCAAGGTTTAACACTAGCCTAGCTTGACCTTTCCACTGTATAATAATACTTGTCCTATGACTGTGCAATATTCTCGTTCTTTTCCAACATCTGAGGGTCTGAGTTTCAAGAAGAGGGATGTCTAGGGATCTAGCAGGGCAGCAATGGCAGCCCCTAGTCATGTGAATAGATTTGGAAACCCCTTGGGCTATTTGTTTCGATAGGTTTTTCAATAGTTTACTATTAGACATTACAGGTCATGGCTCCACGAGGAATCAGCTCCATTCAGGAGACTGCGCCATGGCGCGGCGTAGCAGAATGCTATTTAAAAATAACATTCTCAGCACATTCATCAACATTCCCAAAATACTCTGCTTGGCTCTGATGGCGGGATCTGAGAACAGGCTGGTCACGATGACCACAAGGTTTGAGAGGGATTCCTCCTGAGACGCAGCTCAGTGGGGCAAAAGAGAGAAAGCATGGGATTCTTGGGATCGGAAGGACGTCCAAGGGCACCTAATCCAGCTTCCCACCCAATAAATGAATTCCTTCTGTTCACCCTTACGTATAGGTATCAGCTTGACTTTGACAATCAGTTTTATGTCCAGCCAGCTCAGGACCAGACAGTTTGTACCTAGACGGTCCTAAGAGCTTAGCCGAAATCTTGCTTGAAAAAAGACTATATAGACTTTGGAAAAACACACACTGTCTAGCGTAGGCGCCTCAATTTCACACTACTGACATTTAGAGCTAGAGAATTCTTTGTGGTGGAAGCTGTCCTGCACATTGTAGATATTTAGCCGCACCACTGCTCCTGACCCACTGCGCGCCCTTAGCACGCCACCTCCACCCCAACTGTGCAAACCAAAAATGTCCCCAGTCATTTCCAAATGTCCCCTGGGGCGCGAAACTGCTTGGGTGAGCACCAACGGTCTATAGTGTAATTGACATCGGGGGAGCAGATTTATGCATTATTAATACTGAATGAATGATTCTGACACTTCACATTTTTAAGTGGTTTTTCTGGCCATGTCTCTATAAGCTGCCCCACCAGGCGATGCGGACGTCCTCTTGGACCACAAGTGGCAACTGTTTCTATCGATGGCTGCCCTGGCTGCAAGAAGGCAAAGTGATGAACATTTTACCTGCATGTGGTGGAAAGATCCTCCTGGGTTTTGTTTCACCTGTACACATGAATGTGGACGCTGCGTGTAGTCCTTAAGCATAAGATGACAACAAACAGGCAAGCCTGTTTACTTCAAATTGCAAAAACTAATTTCTCAACCGGCTCTTGAGAAACCTGGTAAACAGCTTCTCTGAAAACTCTATGGTCAAAGATTCCCAACCATTTTGACTCTGTCGACTCTGAATGTTTTCCAAACATTAAAGACAGTGTGAGTCATGCTTTGAGCCCATGTCTAATTTAAGCAAAGCTTTATATAGCAGATGAATTAACAAAATAGAAGAGTGCGCTCTCCACTTAGCATGAGGAGATGCATCATACAACTTGGGCTGTATCACACAGGAATCACTTCTCTTCTGGGATGACTCCGTCTCTAACGGTGCCTGTTATCAGGAGGTCTAGTAAACAGCGGCTCTCTCTCTGACTATCAGCTCCGAGACGCTGCCCTGGCAACACTGAGCCACATCTGCAATGTAACAAACGCTGAAACTGGAAGCCAAAGGAGTCTGAATGCTGGATCTACATGTTTCTCACATGAGCGATGTTTGAAATATCTTTCCACTTCTGCCTGCCACTTCCCTTCTTCCCAGGGCCCTGTTACATAAAGGCTTAGGTGTTCTGGGGAATAATTGGGTGTCAATTGTGGCAGGCTGTGGGAGGATGCCTAGGTTACCTCCAGCATTACACACTCACTTTAGGAGGTGGGCAATTCCTATTTATATAACCCCTGATGAAGATACACCCCAGCACTTTGGGAGGGGGGATTGCCCAAACAAGAAGGTAATTTCACTTGAACACCCTGTACTTGGTGCAAATCTGATTATTGTTGGCTTGTCTTAGAGAAGGAACGGGTATCATTGCAAACAATGGTTTGCGTTGGCTGTTTCGAGTGGGAAAGCCAGCGGACTGAGATGCACAGCTGAGTAGAACACAAGCAGAGAAGAGCAGCTGGATTTTACCTTGCGACAAGAAAACATGGTTCCACCCCCATCTAAGCTACCGAGACCAGACATCCTGACTACTTCGGTGGGAGAAGAGACATGCAGTCCTGAGGTGCCCAGGGCTGGGCTGTAGGCATGGGGGAGAGGGGAGCATCCTACTAATTGATAGGAAAACTTCCCCAGCAGAGAACTGAGTCAAATCTGGTGTCTTCTGTCCTCTAATTAAGTCCTCTAAAGCCTTAGTGTCTGTAAAATACAGTAGCCACTAGTCATTGTGGCTATAGAGTGTTTGAAATGCGGCCAGTGGGAACTAAAATGCAATCGAAGTGAAAAATACATGCTGTATCCCAAAGATTTGAAATGGAAAAAAATATATATATATATCCTTACTAATTTTACTACTGACAATATATCAAAATGGTAATATTTCAGATGTGTTAGGTCAAACAAAATATATTACTGTTTCTTTCTGCCTTTTAAAAAAAAACTTACTTAAAGGTGAAAATTTTAAATTACCTATGAGCTTTGTATTGCATTTCTATTGTTCAGTACTGGTCTGAAAGCTGAACGTTACTTTAAGGCGTGATTTATGTTGAGCTCAAAGACGCTTTCATAGGAAAGTGTTGCTTGACCGAGCTTGGCTCTCGATTGCAAATTGTTAACTTCAAACATCCTTGAAAACTAAAATTTCATTCACTGCCTTCTTGGCAAAATCTGCGGGGTAAACAAATCTGCTGCTTTGAGACATGAAAAGCGATGGTTAACTATGTAAGCAAATTTTCTTCCTTCGCAGACATACTTGAATCACGTTAAAGCAGAGATGAAACAGGCTCTAACATCGAAATGGACTCATAATTAGGTGCTAATGTTGAATATCCTACAGTGTTTCAAAAAGACACATAGATGGAGAAAGGCCAGGCCTGCACAAGGCAGGAGGGAAGAAAATGTTGAATATATGAACGCAAGTATGTTACAGATAACGGAAGTCTGCAGCCTTATGCTTTGCAGGTACTACTTGCTTTTTGGCATCTTCTTTGCATCTTCACCAACACCACCTGGCTGATGCACACCTGGGTCAGAGGCAAGAGCCATTTTCTTCGTTTCTCTGATGAGCCTCTCCACTCTTCGCATCTCCCATTCCTAAGCTGTCTTGTACTCCACCATTGGAAACCATTCTAACCTTTGGTTCCAGAACCTATCAGAGTAGCAAGGAGTCTTCAGGTCAGAAACAGGGTCACCCTTGAACCAAAGCCTTAAAATTTAACTCCACCTAACGTACCTGAGCAAGAGTCCAAAGATGAATGCGAGACTCATGAAGAGTCAAGACTTCCAATCTATTCAAGTCGATCGGCGGTCTTTGTAATACAACATATAAATAAAATGATGAACATAATCCTTTTGCTTTGCCTTTGTTCAATGTGTCTAAAAACTATTCCATATAGTTAGAACTCAATGAAGGAAACAGCGCCTGCCAACAGGAACCAAATTTTCTTTCCAGTTCATAAGTTTTATGCCCCCAAAAGCCTCATCTTAAGAAATGCTGCATTTATGGGTGGTTAATAGTTTTTTTTTTTCCCCCTAATCTAGAGCTCAAATAAAATGTGGTCAAAGGATACTGCTGTGGGTAACCTCAGGAAGGAAAAATGTCTCCAAAAATATTTTTTAAAAGGAGTAAGTCACAGCTCTTAAGCCCTGGTACAGTAAATCCTCAACGACCCTGGATCATCTGGGAATGAGTCATTCTAGATAAGCACACATCCTGGAGAGCCCAGAGTTTATGCTCTAACCACCTTATTGTAAGACCTTTTATTTTTCTCATGGAGACATTTCCTTGTCTTTTTAAACCACTGAACCAGTTAGTCTTATGGGCATAATTAATTATAGGTGAAAATGCAGATCACATACAGAGCAGGTTGATTCTGTCACAGTATCACCCTGTGAAGTGACTGCGTCTCCAGCCATCCACACAGGTGCTGTCACTGAGAGGGTCTTCTCAATGTGGCATACAGTGTCCCTACGCCAGGTGTGAGGGGCTGCTGGCTGCCTCTCTTGCAAATGTTAGAGCAGTTTTCGCTTCTACCTCTTCACTGCCTTCTCTCTTTCCCTTTGTCAACAGTATGGACAAATGGCTAAGCCAGTGATGATACTCACCTCTGCTACCACGTGACCATGGATGCCTACTCGGGAGCCCTAGGTGACCAGAATGTTGCCACCAGGCAACCTCTACCGTCTTGCTCCTCTTTGCTTTCCCCTTCTTGGTCTAAAATTGCCTTTTCACACCTACTGGTTCTCAAGATGAGCTTCTCACGCACCCATGACCAAAAGGCTAAGCAGGTGTCTTTCCTTCGATAAGACAAAACCCATGAAGGAAAACAAAACTGGATCCCAACTCTATCCAACTCTACTTTTTAAGAGAATTTTTCTTCTTTCTCTTCCTTACTCCCTTCCTTCCTCTTTTCTTTCTTTCTTTCTCGCTTTATTTTTCTTTCTTTCTTTCTTGTTAGTCATTTCTGCAGGCTGGTATCCTAAAAACTAAGGATTTACTGTATGATTCTATATATTCACAGGGAAAAAAAAACTAATTTCAGAATTTGAATGGATAAAGTCTGGCAGGGACACTGGAAATCTCTGGTTCCTAGTCCAAATATTGAATTTGCTTTAAAATCAACTTCTAGTCAAATAATTGATTTCTGCTTCAGTATCGTTAGTGATTATAATTAAGTCAGTAGCAAAAGAGGAAAGGGTATGATCTCCCCTTGGGAAGATGAAAAGCGGCTTAGTATGTAGGAGTCTGAATACAATCTTTGGAATCAGTTAATGAGTTCAAAACCTAGCTCCAGCACTTAATATCTTTGTGGCTTTGGGAAAGGTCAGTTTTCTCATCTATAAGATGGGACAAATAAATCCCCCTAGAGAGCTGTTGGAAGGATTACAAAGTACACATGTAAGGTATAGAGCAAAATGTTTGATATAGAGTAGGTACTGGGGGGAAAAATCTTTTTCCCATTTTGATCCTCTGGCAGCAGAAGACTAAACTGGGCCTCAGCAGGGGAAGGCAATCCTTGGACAATTGAGAGCAAGCAAGAATGCATTTCCCAAGATATTAATCTTTCTTCCTTTTGAGAGGTTCATGGTACTGTTTGGCCTAGGGCTTTCTGACTGAGCTTGCTGTAAACACACCCAGAATATAAACACACACACACATACACACGCACCCCACCGCCACAACTACCACACCAGTTAAGTCGATTATGCTACATTTGCCTACAGATGCCCACATAAAATGCATCCTAGTTTCCTGTGGTTGGCAGTCATGGCTGCCCCCAGCATGCTGGCCCTGATTAATGTGCGGGATATGTGGGTTTGGGGCATTAACATATACCCAAGCCTTCAGTGAAAGGCCAGACTGCTCACGTAAACAGTCCTTGCTCATTCTGTTTCTGTTTCCCACGACATAAAATAAACTGGCTGTCACATATGTATTGTAAGTAAACCGAGAAGTTTCTGAAGTACATATATGGCAAACCAGCTCATAAATAGATGGCTGAGGAGCTTTTGTTTCCGAAGTAAACTGTGCGTAGACAATGACCTTACAGTGGAAGAGACACCATTTGCACCTAGCATTGGTTGGCTTTATTTTTTATAACTACCTTACGAAGCCATAATTTACATACTATATAATCCATGCACTTAAGGTGTTCAATTCAAAAATTTTTAGTATATTCACCGAGTTTTGTAGCCATCACCACAACCAATTTTAGAACATTTTTATCACCTTGAAAGCTCAAAACCATTAGGACTTATTCCCCCTCATCCCTCACACAGTCCTTGAGAATCACCAGTCAATCTGCTTTCAGGCTCTAGGTGTGCCAGTTCTGGACATTTCAAAATCAAATGGGAATATACGATACATGACTTTTTGTGCCTGGCTTCTTCCACTTAGCGTAATGTCTTCCAGGTTCATCCATGCCGTGGCATGGATCAGTATCTCATTCTTTCTATGGCTGAATAACCTGCCCTGATAGGGGTGTGCCGCCTTGTATTTACCCATTCATCAGTTTATGGACATTTGGATTGTCTCTCTGTTTTTCTACATTTTGAATCATGTCGCTGCGGAACATTCATATACAAGTTTGCATGTGGACACATATTTCATTTCTCTTGGGTGTATATCTACAAGAAGAATTGCCGAGTCAAATGATAATTCTACATTTAATTTTTCAAGGAACTGTCACACTATTTTCCAAAGTGGCTGCACCATTTTACATTCCCCCGAGCAATGTATGAGGGCCCCCATTTTCCGATCTCCTTGCCAACACGTGGGATTATCTATCTTTTTGAGTCTTACTATCCCAGCAGGTATGAGGGGGTACATCCCTGTAGTTTTGATTTGCATTTCTCTGATGGCCAGTGATTTTGAGCATGTCTTCAAGTCTTTATTGGCCAACCGTATGTATGTTCCATATGCTTTCTTTGGAGGTACATGGGGTGAAGGTATGTGATGGAATTCAACAGAATCCTGGAGGAATCAGATACAGGAATGATACTCTATAGTTCTTTTGTTTTAAAAAACTTTTCTGCTAGCGCAATGAACGTCCTAAGGAATTTGGAACTTTAATCTTGAGACTGGAATTTGTGAGCTAACCATAAATCACTTAACCAAAACAAGACAAAATGCTATTCAACAAAACGTTGAAGGAAGCAGTAAGATTAATAACTAAAGAAAACAAATGACTTCAATACCATAACTTTAAAAAAAAAACTATGAAAATAGAACCGTAAGTCATCTGTCCATTGGTCAAAGGTGTTAGCACTGCCTCTTGTATCAAAGATTAAGACCCTAGCCCGATAACCTGTCAAGCAGAGTCTACTGAAGTGATGTTTAAGTGAGTGGGGGGGGGGGTGGGAGGAACGGGATGATCAATAGCAAAAATAACAACCAACTTCTCAGGATACTCTCTGGCAAGCTTTGTTGTAAACAGAGAGGAAAGCATAGCCTAAGTTTCACCTGCAATACCTGTTATCCTTGCCACAACTCTGCAAGATTTTTTTTTTTACTTGTTGCTCTTGGCAGAGGTATGCTTATTTGTTACTGAGAGGGGCAACAAAAATCCTTCTGTATTTGCCTCTTGCTGAGGTTAGCAGCCACTGGGAGTTCCTTGAGCATAAAATTCCAGGTAGGTACTATAGACCCACCCTTACCCAGAGCTGATTGGCCCAGGGGCAGTGAATGACCCAACAGTCACCCAACTGGTAGGGGCCTATGAGGAGGTGTGCTGAGATGGTTTTCCCAGCAGGGATGCCACAGCCCAAACTGAGCTAATGGCATTCTCTTTGTTGCTAGTTGGCTGAGAGATGTAGTAATTGCTTTTCCGTGGGGGCTAGAGCAGAAAGAGCCAGGAACAGACAAAAGAAGATTTTAAAGTATTAAGATCCCAGAATAGTCATCCATGGATTCTTCCTATTAGGGTTGTCAGGCATATCAAGGGATGGAGACCCTACAGGTATCCTGGCAACAAAGGACCTCTTATCCTGAGTATCCAAAAGGCTATAGCACAATTTCATCATGTCTTATTTTATGGACGAGGAAATCCATCCCAACACACACACACACACACACACACACACACACACCATCACACTGCTTAAAACTTTTCAATAGCTTCTCTTTGCCCCTCGACTACAATCCAATATCTCTGCTTCTGTGGCCTATGAGACCCTAAAATTCTTCTCGCTCCCCCCCCCCCGACCATTTCTCCAAGTGTTTCTTACGCCCTCTCCCCCTCACTCACTCTGAACTTCCTTCATTCGGCTACTTGAACCTGCTCGTCCTCTGGTTCCCCAGAGTCTTTACACAAACGATTCCTTCTTCCTGGAGCGCTTCCTCCCTCTCTCCACCAACCCCATACCTCTTCAGCCTGGATGCCTCACCGTAAACCTCACTTCTCCAGGCATTCAACATACAAGTGCCGCAGCCAGGTTGATCTGGTTCTACAGCCCTGAAGAAAGGGGAAGCAGGGGTGGGGGTGGGGGGTGGGACTCCCTGAACTGCACCCCACGATTCACTGGATATCCATGTCAAGGGTTCTCTCAGAAGCACAAGCAGCAACCTGTGGCCACCCCCTCTCTGAGGGGTCCTCTCAGAGTCTTGCTGCCAAGTGCCAGGGCTGGAGAGCTGTGGTGCTGGAGGGCCCCTGCCACCTCCTCCCAAGAGACGTGCAAAGGTAGCACTGGGCCTCCAAACTCGGGGAGACACATTCCTAGGCAAGCAGAGGAGGAGGGACCCTTTCGTGTGCGCTTTGCTTTTGTAATGGATGCTGCTGGAACGGGCAGACTGCAGTGAGCTTTTTTTTTTTTTTTTTCAAGAATACGGTTTTACATGTACAGGTGACCTTGTGATGTGAAAAAAGCACTACAGACAATAGCGTTGTAAAGCAAAGAAATCACCTGCTAACGTGCCTCTGTTTAAAACTAACATTATAACACAACTGAGATAACACGTCACGTAGAAAGTTGAATCTCTTAGAGGTCTGGTGTCTAGTTCAGTGGGATGTTTCGGTACTAACCACGCCTGTATGCCTGGTGAGATTACTGTCAACCCTGAAGAAGTAGTAAAAAATGGTATTTTCTCTAATGTATCACATCTTGTTTTTCCTAAGAGGGTGGGAGAGAATGGAAGAAGATACACTATAATTTTAGGAACCGTGTTTCAAGTTTGGTTGTGTAAGATTGATTTCAGTTCTTCATTTGCAAACAAACACTTGCTGGTTCTCTTATTAACGCATACTCTCTAAAAACGACTTTTTTGAGATATATGTTCCACAGAGGCCTATAAATTTATCACCGTATGCAACCATCACCATAATCCAATTTTAGCACACTTCAATCACCCTAATAACAACATCCCTGGTGCCCAAGAGCAGGCATTCCCCTTTCCCACCCCCAGCCCCAGGCCACCACTAATCTACTTTCTGTCTCCATAGATTTGTGGAAGGCATTATCTCTTCACACACACAGGCAAAATATAAATAAAAAATACACCTCTCAAACAAAAGCTATCTTCCCTTTAATAAAATCCTACTTCTAGATCAAGATTTTGGCATCCGTGATGTTTAAAATTTTTAGTAAACAACGTGAAGGCTCCAAACAAACCTACGAACATGTCTTTCCACCGTAAAACACTGTTTTCAACCTTGTGACAACTCACCAATAGACAGCATTTTTCCATCAGGCAACATTTTCTTCATTAAAGCCACAAGAGTCCGCTTTACCTTCTTCCAGCACCCCTGCCCCCCCAATTAAACTTCTAACAGGGGAGAGAGTTGATAGCATATATATTTAATTTTATTTGCAGACAAGACCCTGGCGAGACTTAGTCTCCTCCAAATTTGGATGACTAGCTGAATCGAGCCAATGAAACTTCCCCAAATGATATCCTGTTCTGCAGCTTTTTCAGGGCTGTGATAAGGTTTCAAGACATCAAACACTCCTTACAGATACTCTGGAAATTTATCCGACTAGTCAAAAAGCCACTAACGTCCTTAGCAACGCTGAAATATTGTGAGCATTTTCCAGTTAATTATAGATCTGTTATTCTAAGGAACCATCATCAATTGAGAGCCTTTTCATTTAATTAATGAAGGGGTATTATACAGCTTCTACAAAACAGCCTTTCGTCCCTTAACGACCAATGGAAAAATTATCATGGTACGCAAGCAGTTGCCTCTGCCGTACATACAGACACCATAATTCTCGAGAAAATAATGTTTCCAAATTGCCTTTCTCTATTAAAGAATTGACCATTGGTCCCCATGACAAATATATGAAAGTGAGTCATTTCCTCACAACTCTGCAGCCCAGCCCCACAGTGAAAGGAGATAAATCATGTTCCCTTTGAGTCTGTACCAGGCAATTTACGGCCCTAAAATGCAGCAGCCTTCTTCAGGTCAATCCACAGACTTCGGACAGCAGCCTTCGCCGGCCACAGATGGCCGGTCCCCGAGTCTAATGCACTGGCTCCCACAAGGGTGCTGACCCGGTTTCTATTTTCAACTGGAATTTCCTCCGCTGGGGTGATTGGCGTCCCAGTCTCTGGGGCATTTGCCTGGTTCTCTGTGCAGTGCCCCACCGTCCCCCTGGCTCAGGAACCGAAGAGAATCCCAGGCTCACCCTCCAGCAGGGTCCAGGGAGAAGACGACTCGGGGCCCTTCTGCTGCCTGCATGCTGGGAAGCGGGTTTTGTGAGCCTCCCAAGCTCCCGAGAGGAGGCACCTAGGTGCTATTTACTCAGGAAGTTGCTGAGCTCGAAGACGAGACCTGCAGGAAATGATAGCGGGCGGCCACGATGTAGGGCTAAAACTGTAAAGACGGCTCCGTTCAAAGGGTCACAAGAATGAGGAAGAGTCAGCCAAGAGAAACATCACCAAGCCGAAGACAGAGCCGTTTCCCTTGGCAAAACACGGGCTGCCCTGGCAGGACCCAGAGCGCTCCCACCGCCCAGCTCCCGGGGCAAAGCGCTCAGCAAGCTCTGAGAGTTTAAAGAAAAGGGCAGTGGTGTTTCAGGGTCAGCCCTTGGAGGCCCCTTTACATTCTTCCCTCCGAGGGAGTTCTGCATACACTCATGCAAACATCTCGAATCCCAAACAAGAAGAACCAGCACTTTTTTTTTTTTCTTTTTAGGGCCACACCCACGACATACGGAGGTTCCCAGGCTAGGGGTCTAACTGGAGCTACAGCTACTGGCCTACACTCCAGCCACAGCAACGCTAGATCCCAGCCTAGTCTGCGACGCGCATCACAGCTCATGGCAACGCTGGATCCTTAACCTGCTGAGTGAGGCCAGGGATCGAACCCACAACCTCATGGTTCCTAGTCGGATTTGTTTCTGCTGTGCCACAATGGGAACTCCAAGAAGAACCAGCCCTTTGAAACCAATGAGCAAAGGACATTTTTCAGGCTTCAATTCTCCACCTTGACCTGGTAAGAAGAGCAAGGCCCACAAAAAGTATTCTGCCTAGACGACTGACAAAATAAGCTACGAAAAAATGGCACCTTTTAACTTAAAAATTGCAAAGCATTCGCTGGCGACTGAGAGAATCAGACACGGTGGGGAGGGTAGGTTTCAGACACTATAACCTATAGATGGATGCATCTTACTTTTTCTCCCAGCAGCATGAGAGTAGACACTAGATGTTGTCTTTTTGGAAACTTGCTTTCCGCCCGGGACACACACCCAGTTCTCCACACATGCTGGCGCATAAATGAATGTTCAGTGACATTTTACCCCCACCTGAACCATACCCCACATTCTTCTCCACGCTAACCATGTGCGTCCCCTTTCTTTTGCCCTCTTTCTTATATAACAGGAGACCCACATGCAGCATCTGTGGTCAGTGGAGAGGCAGCTTTAGACCAGAGATCTGCAAACTTCGGGGGGTAAAGAACCAGAGAGTAAATATTTTGGAGTCTGCATGCAACTGTCTGTCAGTAGTCTGGTGCAACGACTCAACTCTGTCACTGCAGCATGAAAGCCGCCTTAGTCAATATATAAATGAAGAGACACGGTTCTTTCCCATACGACCTGATTTAAGGCCACTAAATTTTGTATTGTCCATCATTTTCACATGTCATGAATGAGTCTCCTTTCGATTTGCCTTTTTTCCTGTTGTTTAACAATGTAATACTTCCCTCTTCTTAGCTCTTTGCAGGCTGTAGTGAAAGCAGGCAGGGGTCCAGGTTTGGACCCACGGGCCACAGTTCGCTGATCCCTGACTTAGGCAGCTGAGGGACTGCAATATGGTAGGTGCTCTACCAGGGGTGAGCACCTACAGAACAAACGGAAAAACAATACAGGATGTGGCAACTGTCCAACCCGTTGATTCGATGGAGGAAGACAGGGCAAAGGTTTTTTTAGACCCCAGAGAGGTGACGTCGTGTGTGTCTTATTTTTAATTTAGCTTATCCATTTCCACGGCAAAATGGATCAAAGTAATCAGCTAATTTCCAAATACCGGCTCTGATTTCTGCCAACTAAAGGATTAATATGTTTTTCTTCCAATTGTAAATGACCTCATGCACAATTTCAGAAGGTTTTAAAATGAGGTCCTACCGTGCAGCATAGGTAACTATATCCCATGTCTTGGGATAGACTATGATGGAAGTGGAAGATAGCATAAGAAAAGGAATACACACACACACACACACACACACACACACACACGCAGGACTGGGTCACTTTGCTGTACATCAGAAATTGGCCCAACACTGTAAATCAACTCTACTTTAATTAAAAAAAAAAAAACCAAAAAAACAGGAGTGACATTCCTGTCGTGGCTCAGGGGAAACAAATCTGACTAGTATCCATGGGCAGATCCCTGGCCTCGTTCGGTAGGTTAAGGATCTGGTGTTGCCCTGAGCTGTGGTGTAGGTCGCAGGTGCAGCTCAGATTCCGAGTTGCTCTGGCTGTGGGGTAGGCCGGCAGCTGCAGCTGCGATTGGACCCCTAGCCTGGGAACCTCCATATGCCGCGGGTGCGGCCCTAAAAAGACAGAAAAATACGGGAGCTAAATTTACAAATGTTTCTAAAGTGACACCAGTAAATTAAAGCAAACTTAAACATCTCCTGGAGATTCTGAATGTTTTCCTTTTGATATATTGAGGGACCAGAGCACCAGGAAGCAGGGGAAGACTGTGATGATTCTGTTCAAATGTTAATATATTCAGACTATTTTCCATAATAGTCCCTTGATATCTGTTCGGTCTACAGCCAATCAATGTGGATTTGTGGGGACCAGTATCAGTGAGATGGCCCAATTTTCTTGCCTTTGCTGTTTAATACATATCGATATCAACGACCAAAAGAATTCATTGACCGAACTGGGAAAAAACGGAGACAGGTTTGCACCTTCTCAAAAGGGCCGGTGTTGGTGTTCCCATTGTGGCTCAGTGGAAACGAGTCTGACTAGTATCCATGAGGACATAGGTTCCATCCCCGGCCTTGCTCAATGGGTTACGGATCCAGCGTTGCCATGAGCTGTGGTGTAGGCCAGCAGCTACAGCTCTGATTCGACCCCTGGCCTGGGAACCTCCACATACCGCAGGGGCAGCACTAAAAAAAAAAAAAGACCAAAAAAAATGTCAATGTTTTCAGAATTTGATTACCTACTGTGGTAAAGTGAATGACTTGCCTTATGTCTTCACCCCTTCCTGCACTCACACCCTTGCCATGGCCCCATCATGAAGGAAGTGTACTTCCCTACCCAGTGACATTAGGCTTGGAGGTGAACTGCCAGTGGCAGGTGGGTGGAGATGGGCGTGTGCCAGAGTCCTGCCCATGCATTCAGAATCCGTAGTCAATTCCACGCGGCATATTGTGACTGTGCACCCTGTTAATGCTGCCCCACCAACCTTGGCCCCAGAATAAACCCATGATGAATGGAAACGACCGAGGAGCCAAGCCCTGCAGGACTGGCAGCTTGACCTCAGCTCAAACAGCTGAGCTCAGCCCAGAGAAACCAACTCCAGCTGACCCACAGATACATGAGAAGAAGTGATGGTTGTTTTAAGCCACTGAATTCCAAAGCAATTTGTTATGCGGCATCAGTGTGGCAATCGCTAACTGATACAAACACAATTCTACAGTTCAGACAACACAGTCCTAAAGTAAAACACCACTTTGTGTGCCTGTGGGTATATGTGCGTATATGTCAAGAGTTCCATATTTCATTTCTTTTAAATGTTATCCAAAAATTTTTAAACTGTTTCCCAGCACAGAAATGTCATGGAAGGTCCTATGGTGCTTCACATTCAGGTTCTCTCTAGACCTCCTACAATGGGTGACACAAAGTATCTCCATCGGTATATTCCCTGCCTATCTAGTTTTAAAAAGCCAGAGGTTGGTCTAAGAATGTCTAGGTTAAAAAAAAAATATTCTCCCTTTCTAATAAAGATCAAAGCAAATCATACAGTCAGACTTGGATAAGTGATGTCTCTAATACGAGTGCACCTCTGTTGGTAGAATTAGACAGCATCAGCTCTTTTTACACCTTTTTTTTTTTAAATAGTGGGAACCAAATAAAGGCAGGAAGTCTTTATAACTGTGTCCCGATGATAAGGTTTCCCTCCATAGCCATCCTGAATAAAAACAGCTATTAAGGTTTTTTGGAACCAGCTAATCTTGATAAGGTTCAAACTTTTCCCCAAGAGAGGTCTATGGACAGCCACTCCCTCTGAAATGAATGAATAAAAATGCATGTGTACCACGAACGCCGGGGTTCACACAACGCTTGTGCTGTCCAGAGCACAAGCGGATCATGGCTACAACAACTACATGTGGGACTTGTGTTTATCCCAGTTCACAAATACTTCTGGAGGGCAGAGTGCCAGCTCTCATGTACCTTTTCCAGGCTGCTGCAAGTTCAACCACGCGGTTGTCATTCCTGAAATGGATGTTCCATTAGAACGGCCATGCAGAGAAGGAGCATGGAGCGTGCAGGCAGGAGCTAAATTCTCTGGTGTTGCCATCAAAAGCACTTTGCCAGAGAAAACAGGAGAGTTGGAATCACAAAATCACCGCAACCCGCGACTAAAAATAGCAAGCAGGATGTTCTTTGTTTGTGATTGTATATATTAGTAACAATAAGAACACCCGTGTCCCTTCTGAGCTCATTATCAATTCACCTGAATTCCTGGTAGATTTCAGAACGTTTCTGACATCAATGATCACCAGAGGCAGGAAGGTTCTCACTGCGCCAGAAGGACAGTGGAAGTAATTTGAGTGGTGTCATTTAATGGAGAACAGGTCAGCGGGTGACTGGATTAGGTGGAGGTAGGAGGTAGTGCAGGTGTGTCTATAAAGGGGTAGCGTAAGGAAGCGCTTTCGTGGTGATGGCACAGTCCTGTATCTTGAATATGGTGGAAGATACGTCAATCTATGCAGCTGAAAAACCTGCCTGGCTCTCTCCCCCTCCTCTTTCGGCCTCCCTCCCTTCCTCCTCCCCTTCTGCTCTGCCTCGCACTACCAAGAGGCTTGCGTGTAAAAAACCAGTGAAACGTGCACAAGGTCTGTAGTCAAGGTAACGGTATTATACTGATGTCAATTTCCTGGTTTTGATATTGTGCTATAATTATGTAAAATGCTATCACGGAGGGAAGCTGGATAAAGGGTACACAGGATCTCTTGATACTACTTTGGCAACTTCCTGTGAGTCTAGAATACAAAATGCAAAGTTTTTTAACATGGCATTTCAAAGGGGTCACGTCCAGCCAATGCCATTTTAACAGTCGACCACCATGCAGTGGTTCAAGCACCAAGACCTGCTGAAAGACAAGAGTTTGCGTGCCAGTCCCACCACTTACTAATGCGTGAGCTTTTTTTTTTGTTTTTGGTCTTTTTAGGGCCACACTTGCGACATATGGAGGTTCCCAGGCTAGGGGTCCAATCAGAGCTGTAGCGGCCAGCCTATGCCACCACCACAGCCATGCCAGATCCGAGCCATATCTGTGACCTACATCACAGCTCACAACGCTGGATCTTTAACCCCCTGAGCAAGGCCAGGGATCGATCCTGCATCCTCACGGATGCCAGTCATATTCCTTTCTGCTGAGCCACGACAGGAACTACTACTGCGTGACCTTGAAACACATCTAAACTCAGTACCATGGTTTCTGCATCTTAGAAATGGGAATGATAGTAGGACCTACCCTCACAGGGTTCTTTTAAGGATTAAATGAGATAATATATGTAATATGCCCAGGGCTCGTGAAAAGCCTTCAATCAATATTGGCTTTTATGATTAAGACTGTAAGTCAGCCTAAATATTTCTAAGAGCTCCAGGTTACAGATTAATTTTGCTGACGTTTAAACACCTACTAAGCGTCAGGCACAGGCTTCCTGTGATCAAGGACACTGAGTCCAAATCTGGCCTCTGCCCCTCTGGAGTTCTCAGTTCTGCAATGACCACAGTCTTCTGAAGATGTTAAGTGCACGCAAGATGGAAGTTATGAAAGTGCATACACAGGGGCCTCAAGGAGGAACCAGCTTAAGAATGAGAGGCACTTTTCTGCAGTCAAGGTTAAAATGGGAGTTTGCTCTCTGCTCAGCTCACTGCAGGACCGGGTGGTTGACCTTTTCCGACAGAGATAAATGAGACAAGAGCACGGGCGAACCCATTTGTGTTGATGTGTAACGTCAAGGGTTAAAACTCTTTACCCGCCAACCAGGAAAAGCTACTCCAGGTCTTCCTTTACCATTGTTTGGAAAATAAATTACATTAGCCTCTCCAAAGGAGCTAAGGAGGGGAAAAAAAATCTATTAACCTATTATAGTTTAAATTTGTATAAATACATTAAGATCAAGGCATTTCTGAATTAAGCCTGGAGCTTCTCAGTATTAAATGACCATATATATCATAATAATTCATGAAGAGGAAGCACTTTAACAGGCATGTGGTGTGAATATTCTTAAGACATGCACATCATGTAGAGATGGAGTTGGCATGACACATTAGGAGTTTAAATGTAGTAATGAACCCACAGGGGAGAGGAAAGAGACGTTCTAAGCCATGTGGGAGTCCTCTAATACGCAGAAATTGAGGGTCTTTCATAATGTAATTAAATCCCAAACAAGACTCAAAGTGCATAGGATGAACTCTCTGGTTGCCAACTCTCCCCTGCTTCTGCCAAAACAACACAAAAATCTCTGCCCTTCTCGGTGTTGATCTGTCCCCTTTGAGACTGAGCTCAATGGATTGCATCTCGATGGACTTGTTGGTTTTGGTACCCAGAAGGAGCTGAGGGAGCAGGAAGACCAAGAGGTCAGGGTATTTGCCTATGGCCCCGCTCCATCCCTGCTTCTCCATATTTTGCCCTTGCTGCCATCCTCGCTGGCGATAGTTCCAGGGTCCCTTCCAGCCCAGGCTGGAAGTCACAGGGCTCTGGTACTATGGGTCCCTCCCTGTGCCCATGTGCTACCAGCTGCCCTGTTGCGAATTGCTGTGCATCTCACCATCCCCTTGTTGACGTTGATTCTCTTAAACCTGTTGACCATCACTGATAGTTTAACAGTTCATTCCTTAAGTTAAGCCTTTCTTTCTTTTTCTTTGGAGCGTGCCCTCTGCTTCCGGCCGCATCCTCATGGATGCCATGCCCTTCTCTGTGAGTCAGGAGTTAAGGTATGAGAATACCTCATCTTTTGAGGTCAAAGTTAAGACTGTGTCTTACATTTTGCTTAGAACATCAAAATGACATCATAATGGGACTGTTATAGGTCATGTGCACAGACACTTATAGACATAATATTATGTGTTGCCATTTTCAAATTCCTCCAGAAAACTGGACGTTCCATTTTCTCGCTAAATTCTCATTACTCTGTGGACCAAATTACAACAGCACCACCAAGTAAGGAATTTAGAACGACGTCAGAGTCCTGTTCGTGATGGGTGGCACCCACCTGGCACAGGTTGCTCAGCAAATGCAAGCCTGAGGTGTTCCACACACGAATGAGAGATTTTAAGCCTCTGTGTTTCACTTAAACAGACCTATGTCTTTCTTGACCAGAGATTTCAGTCAGCTACAGAAAGGGGGCATTCAAAAACATGGGTTTTCTTTATTTTGTATGGGACGTATACTTGATTCACAATGTTGTGCCAATTTCTGCCATCCAGCAAAGTGACTCAGTCATTCACGTGTGTACATTCTTTTTTAATATTCTTTGCCATCATGGTCTATCCCAGGAGATTGGATATAGTTCCCTGTGCTGGACAGTAGGACCTCATTGCTTATCTATTCTGAAAGCCAGAGTTTGCATCTACTAACCCCAAACCCCCCGTCCATCCCACTCTCATTGCTTATCTATTCTGAAAGCCAGAATTTGCACCTACTAACCCCAAACCCTCCGTCCATCCCACTCTCCGGCCCCGCCCCCTTGGCAACCACAAGTCTGTTCTCTATGTTCTGTGACTCTGTTTCTGTTTTGTAGGTAGGTTCATTCGTGTCATATTTTAGATTCCACATATAAGCGGTATCATATGCTATTTGCCTTTCTCTTTCTTACTTCGCTTGGAATATTAATCTCTAGTTGCATCCATGCTGCTGCAAATGGCATTATTTCATTCTTTTAAAAACTGAGTAGTATTCCACTGCACATATATACCGCATCTTCTTAAGCCACGCATTTGTTGGTGGACAATTACGTTGTTTTCATGCCTTGGCTATTGTGAATAGTCCTGCTATGAACAAAGGGGTGCATGTATACTTTTTTTTTTCATTTTTAAAAAGCTTTATTGAAGTAGAGTTGATTTATAATGTTGTGACAATTTCTGCTGTACGACAAAGTGATTCAGTTATACATGTACACACACTCATTCTTTTTCAGATTCTTTTCCCATATAGACGATTACTGAATATTGGTAGAGTTCCCTGTGCTATACAGCACGTTCCCACTGACCAACCACCCCATATACCACAGTGTGCACATGCCAACCCTAACCCTAACCCTAACCCTAACCCTAACCCTAACCCAGAGCATGGAGCTTTTCGAATTATAGTTTTGTCTGGATAGATGCCTGGAGTGGAATTGCTGGATCAAATGGTAGTTCTATATTTAGAACTGAGGTACCTCCATACTGTCTTCCAAAGTGGTCGCACCAATTTACATTCCCACCGGAAGGGTAGGAGGGTTCCCTTTTCTCCACACCCTCTCCAGCATTTGTTTTTCGTAGACTCATTAATGATGGCCATTCTGACCAGTGTGAGGTGGCACCTCCTTGTAGTTTTAATTTGCATTTCTCTATTAATTAGTGATGTTGAGCATCTTTTCATGTGCCTACCGGCCATTCATATGCCTTCTTTGAAGAAATGTCTATGTAGGTCTTCTGCCCATTTTTCAGTGGGGTTGTTTGTTTGTTTGTTGCTGTTGAGTTGTATGAATTATTTGCATATTTTGGAGATTAAGCCCTGTCAGTTGCATCATTTGCAACTCTTTTCTCCCATTCTGTCTTTTCATTTCATTTATGGTGCAAGAGTCTGTAAGTTTGACTAGGTCCCATTTGTTTATTTTTGTTTTTATTTTTACTGCCTTGAGCCAAAAAAAAAAATTTTTTTTAAGTTTATTCTTCTGAAAATCTTTTGCTGTTTCTATGGCAAATTTTCCCCTAAGCCATGACTTCAAATTCTTCTGAAAACTTCATCTCAGAAATCTAATTTACTTGGCACTTCACACACTCAACTTTACTATAAAAATTTAACTGAGAAGAGTTCTAAGAATGTGTCAAATAACTAAAGAAACAGGGAGAAAATCCTGACTAATTTCCACTTCAAAGGGTCATGACGTCTTTCAGGGAAAGAGCCCTTGGTAACACTGATCATATTTGAGTGAACAAAGTAGTCTTATATTTTGTGTATAACTTATCCAAACTGAGATATATCCCATATCCACATCCAAGCAGTCACCATAAAGACAGAAAAAGCAGTACCGTAGAAGGATGGGTGGCAGCCCTTATTGTTTCATTTGATCTCTTTAAGTTTTAAGCGTTCAGAAAGTATTTAAGAATAAAAGAAATCAGCATAGTTGATCTTTTGAAAATAAGAGTGGAGCTAGAAAATCTGAGAAGGTACAGTAAAAGCTACTAAATTAACCGTATTTGTAATCGCTGCTGATGGTCTGAAATTTTGCAAGCATCTAAGACCTTTATATCACCCCATCATTTCCAGAGCTTACGATGTAGAACAGGTCACGCTAATTAACATCCACTAATAGAGCCAGGACTTGAGAAAGGACCCCACAATCCTTGCCAGTGGCAGACGAGATAGACCACAGATACACCTGCCACCCTGGGCTACTTGGAGACTTTTGACCAGGATGACAGCGAGAGAGAAGAGCTAGGAGAAGCTGTCTTCCTCCTCCTCCCTTTTGCTTTTCTTTCAGAGCCTTTACCTGTTCCTCAGAGCAGGCCAGAACACACTGCATCCTCAGTGAGTAATTGCTGGACAGATGCGGGTCCTAGCTCCTTATTCACATACAGTCTCAGATCCAACATCCCAGCATGCAGGCTCTCCGAGAAACCCTTCATTGCCTAGTTTGGAGATGATGATTCTTAATTTTCAACCCAGGACTATCAGATTTAATGAAGTGGTATTCCAGCTAAGTCAGAACGGAGGTAGTGCATTTAGATAAGGCTGTTCAAGAAGTCAGCTGAAGTCTCACACAGGAGAGAAGACAGGAAACATTAAAAAAACAAGGTCCAAGATTCCAAAGGGCACAGCATCAAGGAGGGAAGAAGTAAGAAGCCCAAGGCAATGAGGTTTCAGAAGGGCCCCCATCACCCTTCCCAGAATAATCGCCCCCCCCCCCCCGCCCCGGTGTGAAACATGCTCTTCGTAACCATGACTCACATCTGGAGCAGGTGACTCACATTTTGTCCATCGCTGAAGCCACAGGGAAATATATCTAATTCACTTTACAGAGCCCTACACAAAATGAATCTCAAAAACAGCAAAGACTTTGACGTCTGCAGAGACACAGCTAGGTCAAGGTTTCTCAGTCTCAGCACCGTGCACATTTGGGCTGGACCATTCTTTATTAGGTTGTGCTGTGCACTGTCGGATGTTGTGCAGCTTCTCAGGTCTCTACCTACTAGATGCCAGTAGAACACCTTGCCAGTTGTGACAACCAACAACACCTCCAGACATTTCCCAGTGTCCCACTGGCTTAGAGTACCTAGAAAATGGATGCTGAGGGACATATGGCCAGACCACGCTATGTCGAGGAAGCATATTCCTAAGCTCGTATCCTTAGTGGGTGCTGTTGAAATGAATGCTAGGTCATGCAACAAAAGACCTTTCTGAAAACTTGTAACCTATTACCTCAGGGTCACCTCAGGCGAAGTGCTGGATTGAACTCTCTGGACCCACTTTGCTGCTGAATCTTAGACTTGGGAGAGGCTTCTTGAACAGTAAATCACCACGTAAATCAACTGGTAGTGTTCAAACACGGCTGACATCAGAATCACCTCCAATAATATCACAACCAAGGTGAGACTCAAGTGTATCTGGTGCTGGCTTAGTACAATGGGGGGGACAGGAAAAGTAAATAATACAAGTTTATTATCAGAAAGGACTAGGGAAAGGGTAGTACTTATATTCCTATGATTGACAGATATCTCTGCTATGCAACAGCCAACACGGATCCAATACGTTATCAACTAACAGTGGCGCTTAAGAAGTGTTTTGAAGGATGGGAGATGTGGCCTCCTAAGACGATGAGAGTTCCAGACCAAAGAGGCCACATTCAGGGAAAACTGAGCGCAGCCAAAAAAGAAAGCATGTTGGGAAGTGGGTGGGGGTGCGTGAGGAGGGTCGAAAAAGTATCCAAGATTAGTAGGAGTGTTGATGAAGGTGATGCCATCATCTCTGACTTATTTGCAACTTGAGAAATGTTGGCTTCTGTGGGGAGACAAATGACAAGCAAGAGTGTTATAAAAGTGCATTCCGGGCCATGCAGCAGGGCAGCACAAGTTCCGCTGAATTTCCTAAGATGTCTGTCTACACAGGCAGTGCTGACGAGTGATAACTGATTCCTATCAGCTTGGTTTGCAACGGTGCCCAGTTCTGGGTGTCTTCGGAATTACCAAAGAATATCCTGTAATCAACACTGCTGGACTATTAAGTGGGCTGAACGACTTTAAAGTCTTCCAAAATCCGAGGTTCACAGACAGCAAAGTTGGAAGCATCCATATTAAGACCTTAACTGATTTGGGTGAAGAAAGGCCCCCGTCAGGGCAGCTTAGCCCTTCTAGTGGGTTCCTGCGGAAGGGGTTAAGCAGAGCAGGGAAACAGTAGGCAAGTTAATGACGAGGCTGTGGTCAAGAGCACAGATTGTGAGGCAACTGCCCCAAGCAGGAAGTGACACCAGCAACCGAGGAGCTCAGAAGGAGACCAGTCCAAGGGACAAGAATGGCTGCATCTTGACAGCTGGACTCCACGGGCAGCAGTCCCAAATCAGAATCGAAGCCCCCTGCTTTTTGCCACACCTCAGTGAACAGAACACCCGTCACCCACCAGAGAGTTCCCTTAGCCAGCGGCAGGGTGAAATGTGCATGTTTCCCTCTCAGAGAAAGGGGTGACAATGAGTGTGTGCCTCCAGGGAGATGCTGGGGAGAAGAGCATTCATCAGCTGTTCCAAAATGCCTCTGATAATGCGTTCGAAAACTAACTCTCAGGGCAGTGATTCTACTGGAGAAATCTCTGTCTTTCATTGCATCGCTTGTCATGAGAGTAGACGTGTGTTACAAGATCTTGGTGGACTAGCACGGTTTGTAATATGCTCTTTGGGGTTTATGGGACAAAGCCTGTGGGGACTGCTGGGAAGAGGGCAGGTGCATGTTATCTTTAACGCAGGCTAAGTGACCTGACTTTAGGAGAGTCAACATAGGTGGGAGAACATCGTT
Organism: Sus scrofa; assembly: GCF_054392235.1. Classification (NCBI taxonomy): domain Eukaryota; kingdom Metazoa; phylum Chordata; class Mammalia; order Artiodactyla; family Suidae; genus Sus; species Sus scrofa. The sequence goes on from NC_139401.1 coordinate 11,822,394, forward strand.
AAAGCCATGATCACTGGAGCTGGAGTGACTCATCTGTCTACCCCCGGCACCTGTGCTGCATCCGAGGCTCTCTCTGTACCTCCGTGGGGGTCTCTCTCTGAAGTCCTGCATGTTCATCGAAGACTATACATAACACTCCTAACATTTACCATGTCTGTGCTTTCCCAATCTTACGACCCAGTAACTGTCACATCCTCTTAAAAACATACATGAAAATCAGATAGACTGGGGGGGGAGGGGTCTCAAGCAGGAGCAATTGTGCCCTTCAGGGGACATGTGGCACTGTCTGGAAATATATTTGGTTATCACGGTTGGGTGTGGGGTAGGGCTATGGTGCCGGCGTCTAGGGTGTAGAGGTCAAGGGTCCTGCGGGACATCGTACGGTGCACAGGCCAGCCCCACAGCAGAGAACCACTGTGCTCAAAACACTCCTTTGGCTGAGGCTGAGAAACCCTGAGAAAGACATAAAGAGATGGCTCTGAACTTAATGCATATTTAAATTGGGGGTTTTGTCTACACCAGTCCAATTAAGGAGCTCTTTGACCATGTAACACAACAGTATGGCTGGTTACACTAAGTTGCTGAAGGGACAATATTTGATTGTTGGTTTATTATGGTGCCCAAAGAGGAAGCGGGGAGGATAATTCAGCTCATCTACGTCAATTGTCTAGATGAGGCAGGTGAGCTCTGTGGCGTCAGGACCCCTGGATGAAGCTCCCTGTTCTGTCACCCACTACACCTGTGCCACCTTGATCTTTGGCCCTCTAAGCTTGGGCTTCTTCAGCTACAAAACAGAAAGCCTAGCTAACCCACCAGCTGGATCTGAAGCTGCAATTGATACAGACTGTGTCCAAACACTTTGCCGCTGGTATAAGACAATAAATAATAATGAGAAACTGCATTTTCCCAGAAGGGCTGCCAGGAAATCGTTGATTTGTGCCTGTTATCCGTGACCCTCATCCTCCAGCACCTCCATAACCCATCCCAACGCAGACGGGTTGGTTCAGTGCCCTAAGCATCTTTCCAATGTGCTGACTGCTCTCAATTTCCAGTCGAGCTCAAGCGCAGGTCATCTCCTCCCATCTCTCCCTGGCCCAGATGCCCTGATGCACTCTGGCTCCTCTCCACCCCCAACTCCATCCTGGGGCCAGAGCAGGATTTTCAAAATGCAAATCGGATCAAGTCACCAAAAGGCGTCAAGGATGACACCCAGCTGGAAGGATGGAGTCGCCATAAATTCCATGTGGGAAAACCGTGGGAGGAAAAGGTCGGGAGGAAAAAACATTAGCTGCTAACACACATTTTTGTTACGATGATAAAACAAGGAGAGAGTTGTGCTCTACTTCAGGAGAGTGTTCACTGATTATATAAATGCAGGATGCTCTTATCCACTTCGGTGTTTGTATGTCTCTCTTTGTGACCATTAGGGCCATTTAAAAAGATGAGCGAAGAGTTCAAAGCCACTCTTAACATTTTCACTATTTAATCATCTTTGGGAAAGTGACCGAATAGCTGGCACCCAACAGGCACTCAACAAATGCTGGATGAACAAATAAAATGTGAGCCACTGATTTCTTCTAAGTAGCCTGACTTTGGACAAATGAGAAAAGCACTGAAGGAAGATATTACATACTTGGCCCCAGATTATATGTCAGAGGAGGTAAGAGGTGCTGAGGACATGTGAAGGCTAATTCTTTTCCACGAAGATTCAGACCGAGAGAGCGGCCAGGACTCCAGGACGATACGCAGTGGGGCAAGACGACATTGAGCGAAAGAAGTGGAATATTTATGCTCAAAGGCCAAACGAGCTCTTGGAATTATCTAAACCCACGTGGGGGAAGCAGATGAAGAGGGATAGATCTTAAGCCATACAGGGTTATGTCAATATGAAAAACAATGGGTCACACTTAATAAAGAACATTCTTTTGACTTGGGACTGATAGAGCACTGCTGAATGCTGCTGCTTTATCATTCCAAAGTATGCAGAGGAAACTTCAGAGGACCTGGGTAACTTCTTGCAACCTGAGAGCCAACACATTCCGTCTGGAATCTTCCCTTTAATAGTCTTAAATCAGAAACTATGGATGTGGTGGGCTGTGCCATAATAAAGGGCTATTTCACCAGCGAATCCTCAGCCTGCTAGAGGAGACATTAACATCAGCTTGGCTAAAAGTTTATGGTCTTAGGAGAATGAGCAAGCTGATTGAAAATAACTGCTCAATTGTTTTGTGATGCATCGGCTGTATCATCTGCATAAGTGAGGCTAGGGTCCAAGGTACAATGAATAGACTTTTTTTTTTTTTAAGGAGCCAGTTCTCACCTTTCCTCCCCCCCCCCCCCCGAAAATCACATTGACATCTCGGATGACAAATCAAAGAGCCCCAGCAGGCAGTTCAAAATCTGCAAAAGGTAGTGGGGTGAGATGGCGATTGGGCACCAGGAGCGCAGACTAGATTCCTCACTGCAAAGAAACCTCTGCTGAAAGCGGGTTGCCCTTAGCACCGCTTTGAAAGGCAAATCACTGAGCCGCTGGTGCCTCCAAAAAAAAAAAAACAAGAGGCATTAGTAACTTACTGGTGTCTCACTTGGCATTTCTTTCAGGGCAAGGAACTCTAGCAAACCTAGAAAAAGAGCCGTCCTGGGTTCCTAGAATGAGCGTCTTGAGAAGGAATCTTCACGTTTTTCTAGTACCGGCCCCTTCGCTCTAGCGCAGCAAAGTGAAACTGCAGAAGTTCAAGGTTAGCCCAATGGCCCCCCAGAGGATCTAGGACCCCACTCTGCAGCCAAGGAACTAGTTGGGGCAGCTCCAGGACCTCCCCACCTACCACCCCAGTCCATCTCGACGACTCCTTCCTTGAAAAAAAATTGTTTTAACATGGAGAGTGCATTTTGGAAGATGCGAATTCCAGACAGATAACTGTCTCCGCCTGATTATAATTATTGATGATTCTTGTCTTAAGTGTCTGCCTGCTACTCTCCAGTTTTTAAAGTTGGCATTCAGCAGGTCCAATCTCGATAGTGCAAATCAGGCAAGGAAAACTCGGGAAAGTAGCAGATGACACAACGACTGCAGCGCCCCAGCTCAAAACGATACATCTTACAAAGAGGAATGTCCGAGGACTGGGGTAAACGAACACGGATGCCTGCCGGCTTCCTGGAGGCGGCACAGCTTTTAGAAGTAGTACTCATTGCTCAGAAACATCTATTTTCTTTCTACTTTTCTTTCTTACGCCTTTGCTCCTTCTCAAAAATAAACTCAATCTAGAATCTGGATTTGGTCGGTCGGTCATTACTCTTGAAAGCTTGCCTCCTTCTTTAAAGGAAAAACCCCGTGAGCTTTTTCTCTGGTGTCTCCTGCGGACCCCAGGGCCCGGCAGTGCATGGCATACAGGAGAATATTTGAGGCAACAGGGAGAAAGAAGAGAGGCCGCCGACAGAAGACCCCCTGGCACCTTCTTTGATTAATCAGATAATGTGCAACATCGGGGCCCGCTACAAACTCACAGGGAAATGCACGCCCCCTTTTCCAAGGACCAAACCCGCTGCGCCCCAGCGCGCCCTGCGGCATTTCTCGGGAGTCCACTGGCCACGGAGGCTGGGATCACCCAGCGGCTCTGCCTCCCGTTCAGTTCTATGTCGGTTTTTGCAGCGTCTCTGACCGAAGGTTGAGTGGCCCAACCTGGGCCCAGCCCCAGGAGCCCCACTTCTCAGCCCTGGCCAGCGAGGCGGCGGCAGGGTCCGGCCCTTGGCCGCGAACGCACTGACCTCTGCGCGGGGCAAAGGACCACGGCTCCGGGGTGGGGGGTCCCCTTCTAAGGGGCTCTCGAGTTTCTGAGCAGGTGACACTCGTGCACGCGGCACTCTCCACCCCACCCCACACACACCGATGACCTCTGGGGAGCTACGGATCCCTTCCACCCCGCTCGGTCCCCCTCCCAGGCCGGCCAAGTGGCGCCCCCTGTCGCCTCCGCGCGCCCCGGGACACTCACCGCGTAGTGCAGCTGCGGTTTCTCGCGGTACACCGGGTCCCCCATGTCGCCGCCGGGGAGGAGTGGCGGGCCCCCGGGCGCAGCCTAGGGTCGTGGCGCCTCTCCGGGGTCCCCCTATTTGACCGCCATCCTGGGGCGGACCCCGGACGCGAGCCCTGTTCCTTGCGCCCCAAGCGCGGTGCGAAGCGTCCCGGGCACCAGCGTCCCGCCGCGGAGCCGGCGGGGACACGGAGGAGGCGACGGCGAAGGGGAAGGAGGAGGAGGGGGTGGGGGGGAGGAGGGAGAGGCCGAGTCAGATTCGATGGGCGGGCGTTTAATTCCTTCCGCCCCTGGCGGGCCCCAGTCGCGATCGCCGCCGCCAGCTGTTGGGGGCCGGAGCGACCGAGTGCGCCCACGACAGGTGTCAGGGCGGCCGGCGCTCCTAACTCCTGCCACCCCGCCCCTGCCCAGGCCCAAGGGACCCTGGACACCGGCGCTGGGGCTGCTGAAGCCTTCAGTACCAGCGAGAGGGCGAGCTTGGGTTTCCAAGAAAGAGAGACTTCCACTAACTTTGAAGCCGGGGGGTGTGAGCCTGATGCCAAAAGACAATTCGGAACCGGTCGGCGAGGGTGGAGTTTCGGTCTCCGCAAAGCCTTCCTTTGCGAGAGTCTCAAGGGCGGGAACCCTAGGAGAGGGCAGGCCGGGGGGCAGGGGGGACTGCGGAGAAGAGGGAGGTGGGGCGGCATGCTGCCGGCCCGGCCGCGACGCTTTGGGCAAACTGAGTCCCAGAGGGCTTGCGGGACCTGCGTGTGTCTAGGAAATCCCACTGGAAGGGGGAGTTCTGGAAAATCTGCTGCAATTCTGCTGCAAGTGAGCACTAGCTTGGAGCGAGGCTGGGTCTGAGTGGGGGGTGGCAGGAGCTTGCTCAAAGCCCTCCTGTGTATGTCTCAACAAATCGGAGAACAACACAGCAAAGGACCTGGAAATTGAAGAAGAAACCTATACTATTTGCAAACGCTGTCAGATACACCAAATCAGTTTAGCACACACTGGAGATGCACAAGGCCACCTAACACTGGCCTCTGCTCTGCTCTCCGCCCCTGGACGCCTTCGCTTTAAGACATCATGGAGAGCACCGGGGCCCCTCCATGAGCCTCTCATAGGCTGAGTCCAGACCAAGGGAAGGTTTGGGCCCAGAGTAGAGATTCCCGATGCAGAGAAATCAATCAATCCAAGTCCAAGAGGGGCGGCTATCAAGTGGAAGATGGATTTGTGGGCGCCTTGTGTCAAATTCAAGGGTCTCACTGTATGGGAGTCCCTGGGTGGCCATCCACCTGCTGGGGGGGGGGGGCGCACTAGGAAAAGAGGATGGGACCCTTGCGTTTCACTGCTTACAATTCAGTGGGCTAACCACTCCCAGCAGAGAGTACATTAGAACACTTGGCAGCATAGTTTTGAACAGCATGGGAACGTGAAGCCAGGGCTAAAGGTATCCTAAGAATCTACCACTAGATACCATGACAGTTCCTCTCCCTGGAAAACTGTAAGACTATATCTAGTAAAACTGATCACATGCCGACCCTCTGACCCAGCAAATCCGCTCCTAGATGTATAGAGAAATGAGTGCCAATGACCTTCTCGTGTGCAAGGGTGTTCATAGTATCGTTAAGCAGAATCACCAAAATGAAAACAGCAGGTGCATGACGGGCCAACCGTGGCCCCTCCATACAGTGGCATACATACTGCTCAGCACGGAAAGGAAAATGGACTGATGGACATGACGATGTGGATTATTCTCGCAAATGCTGTGTCCAGAGAAAGAAATCAGACCCAAAAGAGGACCTACTGTCAGATTCCATTTATTTAATTCTGGAGCCGGAATTCACATGTTGGACTGAAATAGGCACATATGATCTATGGCGAGAGAAGCCAGAATCGTGATTACCAAGATGGGGAGGTGGTCCTGGCGGGGAAGGGGATACAAGGGAAGGTTTTCGGGTCCTGGAAAAGGTTGTATCCTGATCTGTAGGACAGCTACCCAAGAACACCCATATGTAAAAATTCACTGAGTGGTACAGTTCAGATGTGTGCAATTTACACCCTTCGCTGTGTGCATTTTGTACTGCAACAACACAAGGGCAAAAATAAATTCAAACTCAATCCCCTGCCCCAAACAGGAACTTCCCGCCAGAATGCTACTGTTTTAAGAGAAAGTCTTAAACAGTTTGCTCAAACTCTCCAGTTTCCTTCTCCTTATAGCCTGCCTTGCCCAGACCGCCTTTCCCTCTGCAAAGTGGGAGAAGAGAGCGAACCCGTTCACTTTGCAGGAGGACCCTCCTGCTCCCCGACATGTCCAGGCAGAGCTGGAAAAATGACACACTGAAGTCCCCTCTTCACTTGCATTCTGCTCTGCAGCTGAAAGCAACCTTCGGCGCTACATCAGCAGAGACCCTTAGAATAAGGCAGAGAACCAGCTCGGGCCTCGCCACGCCACACAGCAGCCTTCAGAAAAAGCAGCTGGAGCAGCCGAAGGAGGGCACGCGTACACAAATGCCCCGACTTGGGCACCTTTGCTTCCCCGTGCTCTATTTAGAAATAAGACCTCTCCAGCCCTACAACTTCTTTCTCTGTCATACCGGTCATGAAGCCCTCCAAACTCAAAATCCCTCTCCCTAGAACAACTATTTCATGATTAATATATATAAACCATTCGCGGTGGGTCTCTGGATTTAAAAGACCCTTAAATATATCCTTTGATCATTACCCTTGAGTATGTCACCTCCATGTTAAAACTGGGTCCTCTGAGATTTTGTTTGTTTGTATTCTGCCTTGGGAAAATTTAAGAAGTCACTAAATGGTATTACTGTAAGCCAAAAATAACCCATCATTCCCTCAGTGCGGGATGATTTCTGCCTGCTAGCTTATTTCTTGCTAAATCGTCACTGCTAAGTTGGAGTTAAATTTTCAAGGGCAATAGGGATTGTTTGTTTGTTTCTCTGCTTCAAAGGTTTGAGGAGATAGGACAAAGCATTTCAGAAAAAGAAATGATCAGTCCGGGCTGCAAGACTCTTGCGTTCACCTTGGAGTGAATCGCACATGTCTTCAGTTCTCATTCCATTTGTTCGAGTCTTGACAAGGGATCTAGAAGACGGCAGACCTCGAAGAGGCTTGCTACAGCTTAGACAGTTTGCTCATATGATATCACTTCTATGTGGACTCTAAAAAAGGATACAAATGAACCCACTTACAAAACAAAAAGAGACTCCCAGACACAGAAGACAAACTTGTGGGTACCGAAGGGAAAGAGGGAGAGGGATAATTTAGGAATTGGGGATTTTTTAAAAATTCGATTGGAATATAGTTGACTTACAATGTTGTGTTAGTTTCAGGTATAGAGCAAAGTGAATATATATATATATTCCATTACTTTTCCCAAATAGGTTATTACAAAATACGGAGTAGACTGCCCTGCGTTATACAGTAGGTTCTTGTTAACCATCTATTTTATACAGTAGGGTGTATATGTTATTCCCATGGTCAGGAATTGGAGATTAACAGGTATACACTACTATATATGAAAATAGATAAACAACCAGGACCCACTGCGTAGCACGGGGAATTTTAGTCAATATCTTGTACTAACGGGTGATGAAAAGAAACCGAAAAAGAATACACATATAAACTGAATCACAGTGCTGTCCACCTGAAACACTGTAAATCAACCATACTTCCATAAAAAAACTTAAACAATTTGAATTCCACACATATATTTATTCTATTTCACGGTATTTTTAAACACCGCTCTCATAAGAATTTCTTTTCTGCACATCTCTACGTCCAGGCATCCTTCACATGGTATTTAACGATTCACTTGTTTACTTATTCAGTAAATATTTTTAAGTGCATACAATTCGCAGGCATTGTTCTAGGTCAGTTCAACTCTGCATTAAATGGCAGGAGCTTTCAAGATTCAGGTTTGATCTTTTGGGGTAATGGAGAGAGACAATAAAACGTCCCTTCAGAGAAGGCTGAACTTCCTGTCACTCGCTGCTTAGATGAAGTGTCTGCTTGGCTCGAGTTCTCTCACGGTTAGTCATTTTTTTAAATAAATTTCTCTGGTGTTTCTACTTTTCCCCAGAGAGGATTCAAGACTAATCTTTAGGAGTTCCTCTACGAGCATCCCTTTATTTCTTTTTCTTTTTAGGGCCGCCCCCGCGGCATATGGAGGTTCCCAGGCTAGGGGTGGCATCGGAGCTGCAGCTGCCGGCCTGCACCACGTGCACAGCAAGGCCAGACCCGAGCTGTGTCTGCGACCTACACCACAGCTCGCGGCAGTGCCGAGCCTTAACCCCTGAGCAAGCTTAGGGATGGAACCCGCATCCACATGGATACTCGTCAGGTTCATAACCCACTGAGCCACAACGGGAACACCATCTGCCAGCATCCCTTTTAAGAAAACAACATGTCATGCTCACAGTGGCCCGTCCATGACTTCCTGCCCCCAAACATCACAGCCCTTCCAGAACAGAAGGCTGTCCCCGCCACCCCGGGCATTTAAATTAAAAGCCCAGTTTGCCTTTACTCGGCCCACCTATAAGCTGAGTTAATATTTTCCACATTTAGGGCCAACCCAAGGGTGATTACTTTTTTTTTTTTTTTTTTTGTCTTTTGTTGTTGTTGTTGTTGCTATCTCTTGGGCCGCTCCCGCGGCATATGGAGGTTCCCAGGCTAGGGGTTGAATCGGAGCTGTAGCCACCGGCCTACGCCAGAGCCACAGCAACGCGGGATCCGAGCCGCGTCTGCAACCTACACCACAGCCCACGGCCACGCCGGATCCTTAACCCACTGAGCAAGGGCAGGGACCGAACCCGCAACCTCATGGTTCCTAGTCGGATTCGTTAACCACTGCGCCACGATGGGAACTCCGTGATTACTTTTTTTAAGACCCATTTCACCTTAATCTGCGGAAGCAAATGCAGCTTGAGGCTTTAGGAGGCGCGAGGGCGCAGGTGAGAAGCAAAACCCGCCGAGATGAGAATGAGGCTCTTCACGCACACATGGCTCTGTCGCTGTGGACAAGAGTGGCTCGGGGAACCTCTTCCCCCAAACCCAGGGCCCACAGGCTTCCATCCTACGATCCTGCCAACCCCCCTCCAAGAAGATTTTCTGATTTTTGAAACAGAAATATTGACCATACACACGGTGCAGCTCCACGAATTACTGCACGGCACACACCCGCCTGGTCATCAGCAAGGTTAAGGGCGAGGACACTACCGCTAGTGTCCCTCAGCTGCCCTGTAACACCCTCCCCTCGGGCCAAGCCAGGGGCAGACACCGCCCTATCTTTTATGGGCTTCACGTACTCATTTCCCTTTGCTGTGGCTGTGGTTGTGTTTTTACATTTTTTAAATTATAGGTGATTACCAAGGTCGTGCCCATTTCTGCTGGAGAGCAAAGTGACCCAGTCTTTTACAGCAGGGTTTCTCCATGCCAGCTCCAAGGACACGTGGGGACTCACAATTTTCCACCCTCCCCAGGTTTATGGAGATATGATTGACATACAGCGTTGTGTGAGTTTAAGGTGTACGATGTGATAATGTGATACACATACATATTGTGAAATGATTACCACAACCAGATTAGTTAATACTTCCATGACTTCACACCGTGACCATTTGTGGGTGTGTGTGTGTGTGTGTGTGTGTGTGTGTGTGTGATGGTAACATTTAAGACATACCCTCTTAGTCACGTCCCAGCATGGCATACAGTATTGTTACCTACAGTTGCCGAGCTGGTCCTTGGATCTCCCAGAATTCATTCCTTTCCCACAACTGGAAGTTTGAACCCTTTGACCAGCGTGCTCCTCATGCCCCACTACCGGTCCCTGGGAGTGACCAAACTATTCGCTATTTCTGAGTTAAGATTTTCTACCTTTTAAAATTTTTTTTTTTCAGTTTTTAAAGTTGTATTGAAGTCGAGTTGCTTGACAAGGTGGTGACAATTTCTGCTGTACAACAAAGTGAGTTGGTTAGACATGGACACACAGCCATTCTTTTTCCAGATTCTTCAGCTTTTTTAGACACCACGTGGAAAAGCATACAGTTTGGAGTTCCTGGTGTGGCTCAACAGAAACGAATCTGACTAGTAGCCATGAGGATGTGGGTTCGATTCCTGGCCTCGCTCTGTGGGTTAAGGATCTGGCATTGCCATGAGCTGTGGTGTAGGTCGCAGAAACAGCTCAGATCCTGCGTGGCTCTGGCTGTGGTGTAGGCTGGCTCCAATTCGACCCCTAACCTGAGAACCTCCATATGCCATGGGTGCGGCTCTAAAAAGACAAAAATAAAATAAAATAAAATCATACAGTTTGTATTTCTCTGTCTGACTTATTTCACTTAGCATAATGCTCTCAGGGTCTATCCATACTGTCCCAAATGGTAGGATTTTTTTTTTTTATGGCTGAATAACATCCCGGTGTGTGTGTGTGTGTATGTGTGTGTGTGAGAACATATGTATAAACCATATTTTCTTTACCCATTCGGCCACAGGCGGCGCTTAGGTTGTTTCCATTTCTCAGTTATTATGCGTAGTGCTGCTCTGAACATGAGAGCGCAGATATCTCTTGCAGTTCCTGATTTCAGTTCTTTGGGAACAAGTGGGATTGCTGGATCATATGGTAGTTTTATTTTTAATTCTAATTTTCTTCGTTTCTTTTTTAATTTTATAATGATTCTTATTCTTTCCATTCTAGCTGGTTGACAGCTGCTGTCGATTTTCCACTGTACAGCAAGGTGACCCAGTCACACGTACATGTATACATGCTTAATTCTAATTTTCCATACTGTTTTCTATAGTATGGAAGACTGTACCAATTCCCATCCCCATCCCCAATAACAGTGTACAAGCATACTCTTTTACCCACATTCTTTTTTTTTTTTTCCTCTTTTCAGGGCCACACCCTCGGCATATGGAGGTTCCCAGGCTAGGGGTCGAGTTGGAGCTACAGCAGCCAGCCTACACCCCAGCCACAGCGACACCACATCTGAGCCTCATCTGCAACCTACACCACAGCTCACGGCAACGCCGGATCCTTAACCCACGGAGCCAGGCCAGGGATCGAACCATCAACCTCATGGTTCCTAATTGGATTTCTGCTGCGCCATGACAAGAACACCACTTTTTCCCCACATTCTTACCCATACTTGTTGTCTCTTGTCTTTTTGATACTAGATATCCTAACAGGTGTGAGGTGGTATCTCATCTTGGTTTTTATTTCCATTTCTCTGATGATCAGGGATGTTGGGTACCTTTTCAAATAGCTGTTGTCCAAGTGTATGCATGTCTTCTTTGAAAAAATGTCTATTCAGGTCTTTGCCCATTTTTCAATCAGAGAATTTGGGATTTTTTTGCTATTGAGTTGTATGAATTCCTTATGTGTTTTGGATCTTAACCCCCAATCACATATATGGTTTGCAAACTTTTTCTCCCATTCTTTAGAATGCGTTTTCATTTTGTTGCTTGTTTATCATGCTGTGCAGAAGCTTTTCAGTTTCATGAGGTTTTGCCCGTGCTGCTTGTGATGTTGGTGTCGTCATAATTCTGTGTGGCGGAGGCGGTCCCACGCATCATAGGATGTTTAGCAGCATCCCTGACATGTACCCACTGGATGCAAGCATTACTGCCCTCTCCCAAGCGTGACAACCAAAGCTACCTCCAGACACTGACAAATGTCCCCTGGGGGTGGGGAGGCCCAATCACCGCATTTGAGAACCACTGCTTTTTAGGAAGTCGTGTATCCACAAATCTCGGACCTTCGCGTGGCCTGCTTTCTAACGTTATATAAATGGATTCATAACTATGGTTTTGTTACTCCTGGCTTCTTTCTCTCAGCATGTTTCGAAGGTTCTTCCATGTTGTCATATGCAGCTGCAGCTGGTTCATTCCCATTGCTGTCTAGTATTCCGTCGGATGTGTTTACCCATATTTATCTTTTCAACTGCTGGTGGACATCTGTGTCCTTTCCACTTCGGGACTACTGAAAACCAGACTGCTTGAACATCATTCTACACACCTCCTGGTGCACACGGCATGCATTCGTATAGGGTGCAAACCCGGGAACAGAATTGCCGGGTCATAGGCGTATGCATATCTGCAACTTTACTGGACAATGCCCAACAGTTTTCCAAACTGATTGTACCAATTCGAATCTTTATTTACACTATAGTATAAATAGACTGAACACAGTTTATATAAAGACGGAACATAGTTTAGAATTGTCGCTCTTCTAGGTTTTCTCATGGGGTGACAAAGAAATAATTCAGGAAATCAAACTCCAGGATCAGGAAGGAGAGAGATGGGGAAGCAGCTTAAGGTCCCGCTTGTCCAAAATCGCATGTGTCTTGTAAGTGAAGAAAGCCCCATCAGCCCTACGTAGGGTCATAGCATTGGAAATGCCACTGCTGCCTCCACCCACACATACGGATAGGCGCAATGGATGTACCAGCTATGCTTTCAAGGGAGGACATTTCTTAAGGCAGAAGTTCAGCATTTGTTGTATGTGTGGAGGGGGAAATCTCAGCATATCCAACTAAAAAAAAATGCTATATAAGAAATTACCCATTTTGGAGAGGGATTAAGATGGTAGAATAGAAGGACTGGACCTCAACTTCTCTCTTAAAAACAATAAAATTCACAACGAAAGACTGAGCACTCTTCACCCAAATGGACTGGAAACCTTAAAAAAGATACCCTACTCCAGAAGAAAAAGAGGAGGACACATCAAGAGGTAGGAGGAGCGATTTTGTGATATAAACAACCCCATACCTCCTGGGTGGGAGGCCCCACAGACTGGAAACTAACTGGGTCACAGAGACTCACTTGCAGGAGTGAGAGTTCTGAGCCCCACATCAAACTCTCACGTGTGGGGATCTGGCACGGGGAGAAAGAGCCCCGGAGCATCCGGCACTGAAGGCCAGTGGGCTTGTGAGCAGGAGCTCCACAGGACTGGGGGAAACAGAGACTCCATTTCTAAAAGGTGCACACAGACGTTCACGTGCACTGGGTCCCAGGACAAAGCAAAATCTCCGTGGAAATCTGGGTCAAACCTGACCGCAGTTCTTGGAGGACATCCTGGGAAAACAAGGGTGAATGTGGCTTGTTGTGAGGGAAGGACATTGAAAGCAAAGCTCTCGGGAATATTCAGCAGCTGCCTTTCTCTGGAGGGGGCCATTTTGGGAACATCTGGCCCCACCCGTCAGCCAGCTGTTGAGAAGCCCCAGGGCAAACAACAACCCAGGAGGGATCACAGCCCCGCCCCTCAGTAAATGGGCTACCCAAAGACCCCTCAGGCACACAACTGCCTCTAATCTCATCCAGAGACTAAGCCCCACCCACCAGAGGGATCAGAATCGGCTCCACCTACCAGGGGGCAGGCACCAGTCCCTCCCATCAGGAAGCCTACAGTGAGCCCCCCCATACCGACTTCAGCCACAGGGGGGCAGACATCAGAAGTAAGAGAGTCTACAACTCTATTATCTGTAAAAAGGTCACCACACCAAAAACCTACAAAAATGAAAAGACAGAGAACTATACCTCAGATGAGGGAAAAAGGAAAAACCCCAGAAAATCAGGTAAGCTAGCCTCCAAGAAAAAGACTTTAGAATGTTGATGATAAAAATGATGCAAGACACTGGAAATGAACTGGAGGCAAAGATGGATAACTTACAGGAAACACTGAGCAAAGACATACAAGATATAAAACTTAAAACAAGAAGAGATGCAAAATACAATAACTGAAATAAAAAATTCACTAGAAGCAGCTAACAGCAGAATACAGGAGGCAGAAGAATGAATAAGTGAGGTGGAGGACAGATTAGTGGAAATTACGGATGTGGAACAGAAAAGAGAAAAAAGACTGAAACGAAATGAAGAGAGACTCAGAGAACTCTGGGACAATGTGAAATGCACCAACATCCATATTATAGGGTGCCAGAAGGAGAAGAGAGAGAGAAGGAGACAGAAGAAATATTCCAGGAGATAATAGCTGAAAACTTCCCTCACATGGGGAAGGAACCACTCACTCAAATCCAGGAAGCACAACGAGTACCATATTAAAAAAAACCTAAGGAGGAACACCCCGAGACACATATTAATCAAACTGACCAAAATTAAAGACAAAGAGAAAATCTTGAAAGCAGCTAGGGAAAAGAAACAAGTAACATACAAAGGAACCCTGATAAGTTTATCGGCAAATTTTTCAGCAGAAACTCTGCAGGCCAGAAGGGAGTGGCATGATGTACTTCACGTGATGAAAGGAAAAAACCTCCAACCAAGATGACTCTACCCAGCAAGGCTCTTGTTCAGATTTGAAGGAGAAATCAAAACCTTCACAGATAAGCAAAAGTGGAGAGAATTCAGCAACACTAAACCAGCCTTACAACAAATACTAAAGGAACTTCTCTAAGCAGAAAAGAACAAGAGAAGAAAGAAAGAAAAAAGAGCAGCAAAAACAAATGCAAAGTAATTAATAAAATGGCAATAAAGAACATACCTATCAATAATTACCTTAAATGTTAATGGACTAAATGCCCCAACCAAAAGACACAGACGGGCTGAATGGATACAAGAACAAGACCCATATATATGTTGTCTTCAAGACACCCACTTCACTTCTAGGTACACATACAAATTGAAAGTGAGAGGATGGGCGTTCCCGTCGTGGCAGTGTGGTTAATGAATCCGACTAGGAACCATGAAGTTGTGGGTTCCGTCCCTGCCCTTGCCCGGTGGGTTAACCATCCGGCATTGCTGTGAGCTGTGGTGTAGGTTGCAGACGTGGCTCAGATCCCACGTTGCTGTGGCTCTGGCGTAGGCTGGTGGCTATGGCTCTGATTAGACCCCTAGCCTGGGAATCTCCATATGCAGCAGGAGCGGCCCACGAAATAGCAAAAAAAAGACCAAAAAAAAAAAAAAATGAGAGGATGAAAGAAAATATTTCATGCAAAAGGGGATCAAAAGAAAGCTGGAGTAGCAATGCTCATATCAGACAAAATAAGACTTTAAAATGTCCTGCTGAATAGCATTGAGAACTATGTCTAGATACTCATGTTGCAACAGAAGAAAGGGTGGGGGAAAAACTGTAATTGTAATGTATACATGTAAGGATAACCTGACCCCCTTGCTGTACAGTGGGAAAATAAAAATTAAAAAAAGACTTTAAAATGAAGAATATTTTAAGGGACAAAGAAGGACATTACATAATGATCAAAGGATCAATTCAAGAAGATGATATAAAAATTTTAAATATCTACACACCCAACAGAGGTTCACCACAATATATAAGGCAACTGCTAACAACCTTAAAAGGAGAAATCGACAATAACACAATAATAGTGGGGGACTTTAACACCCCACTTACAGCAATGGACAAATAAACCAGACAGAAAATCAATAAGGAAACACGGGCCCTGACTGATGCATTAAACCAGATGGACTTAATAGATATTTATAGGACAATTCATCCAAAAGCAACAGAATACACATTCTTCTCAAGTGCACATGGAACATTCTCTAAGATGGATCATATCCTGGGCTACAAATCCAACCTTGGTAATTTTAAGAAAATTGAAATCATATCAAGCATCTTTTCCGACCACAACGCTATACGACTGGAAATCAACAACAAGAAAAAAACTGCAAAAAACACAAACACGTGGAGACTCAACAACATGCTACTAAACAACCAATGGATCACTGAAGAAATCAAAGAGGAAATTAAAAAATACCTAGCAGCAAATGACAACAAATATATGACACTAGAAAACTTATGGGATGCAGCAAAAGCTGTTCTAAGAGGAAATTTTACAGCAATACAGGCACACCTCAGGAAACAAGAAAAAGCTCAAAGAAACAAGCTAACTTTACATCTAAAGCAGCTCGAGAGAGAAGAACAGACAAGACCTAAAGTCAGTAGAAGGAAAGAAATCATAAAGATCAGAGCAGACATCAATGAAATAGAAACGAAGAAAACCATAGAAAAGATCAATGAAACGAAAAGTTGGTTCTTTGGAAAGATCAACAAAATTGATAAACCCCTAGCCAGACCTATCAAGCAAAAAAGAGAGAGGACTCAAATCAATAAAATTAGAAATGAAAAAGGAGAAGTAACAACAGACATCACAGAAATACAAAGGATCATAAGAGACTACTATATGCAACTGTACCCCAATAAAATGGAAAACCTAGAAGAAATGGACAAATTCTTAGAAAAGTACAATCTTCCAAGACTAAACCAAGATGAAATAGAAAAGATGAATGGACCTATCACAAGAACTGGAATGGAAACTGTGGTTAAAAAACTTCCAACAAAGAGTCCCCTTGCTGTACAGTGGGAAAATAAAAAAAAAAAAAACTTTTATACAAAAGAAAAAAAAAAAAAAACTTCCAACAAACAAAAGTCCAGGACCAGATGGCTTCACAGGCGAATTCTATCAAACATTTAGAGAAGAGATAATACCTATCCTTCTGAAACTATTTCAAAAAATTGCAGAGGAAGGGATACTCCCAAACTCATTCTATGAGGCCACTATCACCCTGATACCAAAACCAGACAAAGATACCACAAAAAAAGAAAACTACAGGCCAAATTCACTGATGAACATCGATGCAAAAACCCTCAACAAAATACAAGCAAGGCACATCCAACAATACATTAAAAGGATTGTACATCATGATCAAGTGGGATTTATCCCAGGGATGCAAGGGTTCTTCAAAATCTACAAATCCATCAATGGGATGCACCACATTAACAAACTGAAGAATAAAAGCCATATGATCCTCTCAATAGACACAGAAAAAGCCTTTGACAAAATCCAACACCCATTTCTGATCAAAACCCTTCAGAAAGTGGGCATAACGGGAACCTACCTCAACATGATCAAGGCCATATATGACAAACCCACAGCGAACATCATTCTCAATGGTGAAAAGCTGAAAGAATTCCTGCTGAGATCAGGAACAAGACAAGGATGTCTGCTCTCGCCACTACTCTTCAACATAGTTCTGGAAGTCCTAGCCACAGCGATCAGAGAAGTAAAAGAAATAAAAGGAATCCAAATTGGAAAGGAAGAAGTAAAACTATCCCTATTTGCAGATGACATGATACTATACCTAGAGAATCCTAAAGACTCTACCAGAAAACTGATAGAGCTCATCCACGAATTTGGCAAAGTCGTAGGATCCAAAATCAATACACAGAAATTGATGCCATTTCTATACACTAACAATGAAAGAGCAGAAACAGAAATTAAAGAAGCAATCCCGTTTACCATCACATCCAAAAGAAGAAAACACCTAGGAGTAAATCTACCTAAAGAGACAAAAGACCTGTACTCTGAAAACTATAAGCCACTGATGAAAGAAATCAAAGATGACACAAATAGACGAAAAGATATACCATGCTCGTGGATTGGAAGAGTTAATATTATCAAAGTGACTATACTACCCAAGGTAATCTACAGATTCAATGCAATCCCTATCAAATCATCAAGGACATTTTTCACAGAACTCAAACAAAATATTTTAAAGTTTGTTTGGAAGCATGAAAGACCCAGAACAGCCAAAGACATCCTGAAAAAGGAAAATGGAGCTGGAGGAATCAGGCTCCCGGGCTTCAGACTATACTACAAAGCAACAATCATCAAAACCGCATGGTACTGGCACAAAGACAGAAATACAGATCAGTGGAGCAGGGTAGAAAGCCCAGAATTAAACCCATGCACCTACAGCCAACTCATCTATGACAAAGGAGGCAAGGATATACAATGGAGAAAGGACAGCTTGTTTAATAAGTGGTGCTGGGAAAACTGGACAGCCACATGGAAAAGAATGAAATGAGAACACTCCCTAACACCATACAGAAAAGTAAACTCCAAATGGATGAAAAACCTAGATATAAGATCAGACACTATCAAACTCTTAGAGGAAAACATAGGCCAAACCCTCTCTGACATAAACAACAGCAGCATCTTCTCTGATTCACCTCTTAGAGTATTGAGAGTAAAAACAAAAATAAACAAATGGGACCTAATCAAACTTCAAAGTTTCTGCACAGCAAAGGAAACCCTAAACAACACGAAAAGACAACCCACAGAATGGGAGAAAATCTTTGCAAGTGAATCGACTGACAAGGGATTCATCTCCAAAATTTATAAACACCTTCTGCAGCTCCATACCAAAAAAACAAACAAACAACCTCATCCAAAAATGGGCAGAAGATCTAAACAGACAGTTCTCCAAAGAAGACATCCAGATGGCCAAAAAACACATGAAAAGATGTTCAACATCACTCATTATTAGAGAGATGCAAATCAAAACCACTCTGAGGTACCACCTTACACCAGCCAGAATGGCCATCATCCAAAAGTCTACAAACAAGAAGTGCCGGAGAGGGGGTGGAGAAAAAGGAACCCTAGTACACTGTTGGTGGGATTGTAAATTAGTGCAACCACTCTGGAAAGCAGTATGGAGATTCCTCAGAAAACTCAAAAAAGAACTACCATTTGATCCAGCAATCCCACTCCTGGGCATCTATCCAGAGAAAACCACGACTCGCAAAGACACATGTACTCCGATGTTCATTGCAGAACTATTTACAATAGCCAAGACATGGAAATGACCTAAATGTCCATTGACAGAGGAGTGGATCAAGAAGATGTGGTACATACACACAATGGAATAGTACTCAGCCATTAAAAGGAATGAAATACTGGCATTCTCAGCAACATGGATGGACCTAGAAGCTATCATGCTAAGTGAAGTCAGCCATACAATGAGACACCAACATAAATGCTTTCACTGACACGTGGAATCTGAAAAAAGGACAGACAGAACTTCTTTGCAGAACAGATGCTGACTCACAGACATTGAAAAACTTATGGTCTCTGCAGGGGACAGTTTGGGTGGTGGGGGATGTGTTTGGGCTGTGGGATGGAAATCCTGTGAAATCAGATAGTTATGATCGATCATTATACAACTACAGATGTGATAAATTCATTTGAGTAATTAAAAAAAAAGAAATTACCAATTTGCTCTACAGCCACAATTTTCCCCTTCCTTTTAACCTAAACAGTGTTTTGGGAAGGATCCAAGCAAGAATGAAGGAGTCCCATTGCTTTCTCTAGATGAGTTAGAGGGAGACAACCCCCAGCCTGAAGACAGACCTGGCCCAATGACCAGTGAATGAGGAAGTCCTGTGGGTCCCTAGAATGGTGGCTGGTGCTATGGTAACACAGGACAGAAAAGACTGTCACCTAGTGTTCTTGCCCTCAGCCTGGACCCCTACTACAAAGAGTATCAAGAATTTATATATCACCTAGAACTGAGAATCTGATCATCTGTGGATGTAGGGAAAGCAGATAAGGGAGAGAGAGTGAGAATAAACTTACCATTACAATAGGTTTAGTTTTAGTATCACTGGGTTTCTCCTTTTCTTGCCACTTTGATATTTTCACTGAAGTATTGCTGCTCAATGCCTTGGAGCCAAGGAGAGTGCCATTAAAAAGTAACTATGGAGAGATGTTTCTAAAATAAATGTTCTATTTCAGGCTCATTTGGGGAAAAAAAACAGATTGTACTCCCTCTAGTTATGCTTCCCCCCCCCAAAAAAAAAAAAAAAAACAAAACAGTTGGAGAGTCAAGAATCTACTTTTCATCATACCCATAAGCTAATGTTAGTCTTCTACCTCTACTCAACCGATTCAAACCTCCCTTGCTCTGCATGGTGCTGCAAGTTTGTAAAGCCTGCTGGACTCCTGACAACACCAGGGCTGCAGGTGCTAAAATGCTTATTTGGAGAATGATAACGATGCGGCTCATTATTGAGCCCCTATGTCACTGGCCTTTTGTTCAACTAGATGCTTTGCAAACAGCCAATCTGCATCCTCGGGATAACGGTGTGAGGAAGGTACAATTATCTCCATCTTACTCATGAGGGTAGCTAACTTGTTTTGCACATCTGGTAAAGGGTGGAGGTGGGATATAAATGAAGTTGGGCCAGATCTCTTTGCGGGCCGTTCCAGCAGTTCCCTTCTGAGTAGGCACTCTCTGATGAGGCATGCTCATTCATGAGATCGCTGTGGTGCCTCCTTGCAAAAGGGGGAGGCAGACACTGCCAGGGTCCCAATCACATCTCCCAGGCCAGTGCTTGGCAAGAGACAGTTTTTCCCCCAGGGAGACACCCAGCAATGGCTGGAGATTTTTTATTTTTTTTTATGGTCGCAATTGCGCGTGGAGGGGTGCCGTTTGTATCCAGTGGGTAGAGGCAAGGGGTTTTGCCAAACACCCTACAATGGACAGGACAGCCTCCCCCACAGCAAAGAACTATCCTGCCCGAAATGTCAAGAGTACAGAAGTTGAGAAACAAAGCCTTCATAGACATAAGAAATCCACCCTTTACTAATGAGCTCTTAGCAGCGCATCTCACAGCAACAACACGTTTTCTTGCAGTGGAGAGGGTCTTACGGCGACGAAGAAAATAAGGAGGAATTTCCTGAGAGCAGAAGAGTAGGGCCAAGCTGTGGAACTTTTAGGCAGGTGGGTTTCCACCCAATACAGCATATCAAAGGGCTAACCAAGCAAAAACCAGCCATTTGTGTGATTGAGACTGGCAGCTATGGAGTCATTTGGAGCACTTGAGGAAACCAATGTTAGAACCTCAAAAACCCCTGTTTTGGAGGCTCAGCGGTATTTTGAATGATGACACCTGACATTACTCTAGCGCCTGGAGATTTCAAAGCAATTTCATATGTAACGGTGCCCCCCCAAATTAATCTATTTTGTGATTATGATTTTAATGTATGTAATAGGGAGCCGAAAATATAAGGCAAACATTAGGAATTTGTTGTCAGGACTGCAATAAAATGAGGAGAATGAAACAGAAGGTCCTTTGCTCGCCGAGTCACTTCACCTTTTTGTATCCCGTTAATTCAGCAAACAGAGCCTGGGCCAGAGAGTTCCAGATCCCCAATAACACGTGGCAAACAAAGGCCAAACATCAACAGTTTAGCAGGGCCTTCTTCGCCTGGCTGTGCAATGAGACCAAGAGCCTTCTTTGCCAAGCTTAATTTCTTGATTCTTTTTTGGGGGGGGACTATGCTCTATGAAAGTGGTTCTCGACCAGGGGCAGTGTTGACTGCCGGGGACATCTGGCACTGGAGACACACTCGGGGATGTCGGCAGTGGTGGTTAGCAGGTGGTGGCTAGCGGTGCTACCAAACAATGAACAAGCCAACCCCCACCCCCCAACACAACAGAGAGAGATCTGGCCTCAAGCGGCAAGAAACCCGATTTCCCGATTTTATGGATAAAACTGTTCTTCTGGTCAAAGTAACCCAAATACATCAGAATCGAAGCATCAGACTAGGGTGATGATCTGCTTATTTTAATTTGGTTGCCATCTTTCTTCACATTCACCCACGAACATATATGGAAATGGAAAGCTAGTACCTGGAGAGATTAAGACTTCCTCTCCCTTTTCAGCAGAAGACAGGACAAGAGGAAAGGGGATCAGGAAAAAAAAAAAAAAAAAAAAAGCTTATCGGTGTTTCTGAAAATACGGCCTTTAGGGACACATGCATCAGAATCACTTGGGGTAGGATTTCCAATAAAAATAAATTGTGAAGACCTCCCCAGAAGGCACTGAATCCGAATCTCTTGGAGCACCGCCTCAGGAACGACATTTTTAGCAAGGTCCCTTGATTGCTTATCATGTACAATACAGTTTGAGAACCACTAATTAATACCGTGGGAGAAAGATGCAGAAAATGATGCTTAGAAAGGCTGAGGGACTTGTTCAAGGTCATGCAGCTAGCATAAGCCAATGTCAGGATCCATGCAGAGCTCTGCATGGAATGTTAAAAGAAGGTGGAAAATAACTCTAAAGGTATGAAGAACAAACAAGAATCAGGTCCATTTGTAATTACTGGAGAGGAGATGAATGTAGCATTTGGCCCAGTTCATCACAGCTCAGGGCCTGGTAAGTGACGTGTTTCATTTTCCTACGGTTTTGTCAAGTCTTCTCCCCATTGTCTTCCCGACTAAGAGTAAAAAGAATGCGACGCATGATTTCTTTCAAAGCTCTTAGGGGTAGCTGATCTCCATCACATTTTATTTTTCAAAACCATGGAACGCGTTTTCTCACATTAACATGTCAAGAAATGACAAATGTGTATAAATTGCCCAAATTATTAGTCCTTTTAGATATTCCAAAGGGGAAAATCCCTTCAGAGTCTATGGAAAAAAAATAATTCTTTATTTCCCATCTTGGCAAAATGGAGGTGTCAGCCACTCGTTCCCTCTGTCCGAGGGGGCCGTCCAGGATCTGGGACCAAAAAGAGCTGGTCTGTACATCACAACAGACGAGAGGACGACTTCAAGACTCTGAGGGCGCCTTTCTGTTAAGTGCCATGTTTACAATGGGATGATCAGAAGAACAAAGAAAATTCAGTCTGGGAAAGTTGAAGAGGACCCTGACGACAAAGATGAGCGATTTGAAGGGATGTCATGTGGCAGAAAGGCAAGCCTTGTCCGCTTTCTCCAGGACGCTGGGTGAGGATCAAGAGCGGACAGTACGAAGCCTCAGAGTTCGGCTCAGCAGAAGAAAGAACTTTCTACCTGTGACCTGACAATTTCACTCCTAGGTATGTAACAAAGATAAATGGAAACACATGTCCACACGAAACCCTGCACACTGATGTTCACAGCAGTGTTATTTATAACAGCTCAAAGGGGAACACAACTCACATGTTCATCACCTGATGAGTGGATAAACAAACCGGGTCAGTGGATACAATGGAAGATGAGCTGGCCATAAAAAGGGAGGAAATACTGGTATATGCTACAGCACCGAGGACCCTGGAAAACACGATGCTAAGTGAAACAAGCCGGTCCGCACCGACCACATATGATGTGATTCCATTTATACAAAATGTTCGGAATGGGGGCATCCACAGAGACCAAAAGTAGATCCATGGTTGTGTAGGGCTGGGGACATGAGGGGGTCAGGGGAGTTGAGGAGGGGATCCTTAAAACGTACAATGTTTCTTTGGGGGGTCATGACAGTGTCCTAAAATTGACTGTGGGGTGGCTGAACAGCTCTGAGTATATTAAAAACGATGGGATGATTCACTTAAAATGGGTGAATCGCATGACATGTGAATTCTCCCTCCATAAGGCTGTGAAAGAGAAAGAAACAGAGAGACGGAGAAAGGAAGGAGGGAGGGAGGGAGAAAGGGGAGGGGGGGAGACTGGGGAGGGAGGGAGTGAAGAAAAGGACATGAGTAGTGCAACAGACAGAAGGCAGCTATCCCGAGAAGCGGCGGTGTCTTTGTCCGGGCAATATTCCAGGTGCGCCTGGATGACCACCAGCTAGAGACGCTGCACTATGTGAGCAGGTTCACCACGGGACCTGCAACTTTAAAACGTCATAATCAGTGGTCTATCCCTTTCAAGTTGCCCTGACTACAAGAGGAGTGGCTCAAGGTAAGGACTGCCTTCGATTAATCCATTCGGTCCTATCTTTCATTCATTCTTTCAATGCCAACTGAGGGCCTCATGCTGTTTCCCTCTCTTAATAATAATACAGTTGCTTCTTGCTTTAGGTCGAGTTCCTCAGAAATCGACCCTATGATAAGGATTCCTGGGCGAGGGATTCATTAAAGATATGTTCCCAGGAGTAACATATGTTCCCTGGTAAGGGGGAAGCAAAACAGAGACAGGAGAGGAAGCCCCGTAATGGTGTGATTTCTGGCAGAGTCTCAGTCTCCACCTGTGGAGGAGCGCTGGACCTATCCCACCTCAAGCCAAAGGAGATGAGCTTAAATAGTCACACATCTGCCAGTGCTGGGCTCTGGGATGGCCCAGGGTGATGTAAACGCCCAGGCGTTTCCTGTTCTTTGGGGGTACAGGGAAAGGGCTGGAGAACCCCAAGGGAAATCCTCTGAAGAAGTTCAAAAATGTTTGGTCCTTGAAAGCAAACCACACAGAAGCTGGAGGAGGGAGTAGACACACAGAACTGGTCAAAGAACTGAGATATTCTGGGCAGGGCACCGACAGCAAGCGTCCACTACACTTTTTGGTCGAAAGCTTGTTCAGCTGTAAAGGCGGTGTGTGTCCAGATACCCTGGGCAGGTGGAGGCGTGCAGCCCCCACGACGTACTTCCAGCCATGTGAAGTGTGACCTGATCTTGCGAGACTTTCCCCTCCGGCTTACTGCCTTTGCTTTACCTGGCATCTTTGCCCACGTTAGACCTATTGCATTTCGTAGGCTGAACATCTTCGCAAGTGGTGAATCTGCCCAGAGGCACTCCAGGGAATGTGACATCAGCTTCAGCATCTCCAACTGTCCGCTGAGCCAATGGCCTTCCGTTTGGGTAGAGTCTAAAAGCTGCAAACTCATGGACTCATCCATGCCTAGGTTACTTTCCTTACTGGATGTTTTTCTTTCCCCCGGGTATCATAAAAGCGGTCTAACAGGTGGATCCCCAGACACACGGTAAATTTTTTTCTCTGCTGGATCAATCATTTTATGACATCATTTGTTGATATGCTTACCATCTTTTTCTGGGGATTAAATTAGTGTGTGTTTGTGTGTGTGTGTGTGTGCGTGTGCGCGCGCACAGCGGTTAGAACAGTGTCGGCTGTAGCTCTGATTCGCCCCTAGCCTGGGAACTTCGGGGCATAAAGAAGCTTTATACCGAAGGTGGCTCTTAGCACGTCGGTGCAGAACCCTCAGGCTGTATGAGGTTTTCACCCTCAAAACGTTTTTTCCTGCCAAGGGACTTGCAACAATTTTTTTTCTCATCTATTTGGATTCTGAAAACTCATTTCTATCTTGCCTTCCTCTCTGCGACGTCTTCCTAGTATTTTCGTCTCTCATTTCCGCTGAGGTTATCACCCAAGATGAGGTTAATGGCAAAACTCCGGAGCACCAAAGAGAAATACTGTAAATACTGGGTAAACTGAAAAACAAGGCTGGAGGCGGGAGGTGGGGAGGCAGAAACAAAGCTCCCAGAACCTCTTCACGCATATTGGGACTCCGAGGAGAGAGCCAGACGGCTTTACTCCGGAGTATGGTTTTGCTTGTATCTATGGAAGTTCACAAGTTGAAATTCCATAAATAGAGGAGCTTCTGTACAGCTCTCTTTTGCCAATATTTTCTTTCCCTCTGACATCTGTCCCCGGGATTTCAGTTCACAGTGAGCACTTCACACAGGCATGACAATTGATGTTGAAAGTGGTACGGGGGCACAAAGTATTCTAGCAGGGCCATAAAGCATTCTGGAAAAATCCAGGAAAATGCCAAAGGTGGAAGATCATCACGTCAGTAATTTACCAAAAAACCCTGAAATAGAGAGCATGTCACACTTCGGCATTTTTACTTTTGGTTTGTTTGTTCTAGAAGAATAAACGAGGGGAGAGGTTTGTCTCAGATCTGGCAGAGGAGTTAGTAAGAATGGCTTTTCTATTTCTAAACGGTTGAAAAAAAAATCAAAAGAATATTTCATGACATGCAAATTATGTAAAATTCCAATGTTAGCCTCCATAAATACGGTCTTACTGGAGCAGTCATGTCCATTCGTGGATGTATCTGTCTATGGCTGCTTTCCACAGCCTCATATATTCCCTCTCTTACGGAAGATGTGCACCGACCCCTGATCTAGAAAACTAAAATAGCACTTTATTCCGTGAGATTTTTTTTCTACTTTTGCTGTTCATCTTCTCCCTTCTGGAGTTTTACCAGTCGACAGGAAAAATATATATATATCTCCCATACATTTGTTTCTATTCATATCTCAATTATTATGTTTCATTTATAGCCTTGAAGGAGACAGACACCTCGCCTAAGATAAACCGACCTGTTTAGGGCAGGCAGGCTTCCAAACTGGATTCTGCTGCTCCACGTATCTGAACTTCTAGAGTCACACCTATGTTGTTTCTAGATGGCTCGGGTAAATGGATATGGGATTCACTTGGTCTGCAGAAGGCAGCCCCACCCCCTGTTTCTTCGACTATAACCAAAACCACGCAGACTCTGGTCGTGCTTGTGTTCACCAGCCTCAAATTACTTGTCACAGTCTTCCTCTCGTTGATCGGTGTTTTCTAAGTCTCAGAAAGGAAAGCTTTCCGTGTGCCCTCACCTTGCAAGTGTGACCCTGCTTTTGGACGCATGCTGTTCCTTGGTATCCCCCCCACTCCAAATCTGAACAGATTTTGCACACGTCTGCACTGGATTTGATTACACACCACGCCATGTGCTCTGAAACCAATCAAGAAGATTCCAAAACATCCACGTCTGTATCTGGCCCTTAGTCTGATAGTTTCGTCCTGTCTTAAAACCCTTATGCATGTGTTAGTTTTCTAGCACAAACTGTTCAACAGGCTATGGCTTCAAAGTCATGCCACACTGGATAGACAAATGTGCTTGTGTAAGATTTTTCAGACTGGTCGAGATTCTGGAAGATATTCAGTAACCCAACCAATGGGCTGCAACTAGCATGATGCCCAGAGCAACCTTTTTACATTCGGAACATTCCAAAATGCAGCCATTCACCTTCTTGGCTTCTTGCAGTAGGTTGCACCTTCTTGGTGTAGGTTGCAGATGCGGCTTAGATCCCACGTTGCTGTGGCCCTGGCGTAGGCTGGCGGCTGTGGCTCTGATTGGACCCCTAGCCTGGGAACCTCCATATGCCACGGGAGCGGCCCTAGAAAAGGTACAAATAAATAAATAAATAAAATAAAATAAAAAAATAAAAATGATTTCAAGAGAGGAGAACAACCAGCATTTGGTGGTTATGGCATCGGCAAATCTAGAAAGACCCATGGTTGACGTGGAATCAGCTATGACGGCAGCGACTGCCGCTTGGAGAAACCTGGTGATTTACCCAACAGCATCGTTTCCCTGCACTGGCCTTGACGCCCACGCCCAGATATCGAATGCTGCCAATGGCTTGAAATGATCACCGAGACACTACGATGCAGTATTGAAGAGCAAAACCTTTTAAAATCCTAAGTCTGGCCTCCGTCCCCCAGGGGGCTCGGCATGACCGAGAGGTCCATGGGACTCACAGCCCAGGGGAGCTTCCCAAGGGCACAGCAATTTATGGAGGGTCTAGGAGGCTGGGCTCTTTACTTGGGTTTCTCATGAAACAAGCGGAATCCACTCAGAATTCCGTGTAAAGGCTGAGCTTTGATAACTGTGAGTCCCCTGGTTGCACAGTCCCCCTGCTCAGCTCTGTCACCAGACACTGAGACCTCGCTCCTTGATGGCTCCACTCTGAGGGACCACGCGGGGGCAGAACAACAGGGCTCTCCAAATGCTTTGGGCCGCAAAGCAAGAAGCCCACTTAACTTCTGGCAGCGGCACTCCTGGTCCGACACCTCCAGCCGTCGAACTCCGCTCTCCTCCTAGGACTGCTAAGAGGAAAATTGAAGGAACAGGGGAGTCTTTCCCTTAGCGAGGAGCCCCTCTGAAAGCAGCAGGAACCCAAACACCGGCCAAGCAGTTGGGGGGGTGACACGCTCCCTTCCAGGGGCCAGGCCTTCATTTCCACAAAAATACAAGGCATGAGATTTTCTGGGCTTTCTCCTAAACTCATAATTGGATTTTTTTTTTAATTATTCTTTGAGAATAAACCAGGGAAGCAACATCAAGATACTCTAACGTTTCTGAGATTCTGATAAGCAGTGGGCTCCGGTCCCTTCTCAGGACTACTTGTTTTTTTCTTTCCTTTGGGGGAAGGTAATTTTTAAAATCTCATGAATTTCTACACAGATGCATTCAGATATATTTATATATACACACATATATATGATTATATATATTTTATAACATATATATTGTCTCAAATCTCAGTAACATAAGTAAAAATATTTTATTTTTTTAATTAAAGACTGGATAGTTATGAGATATGAAAAGAAGTACATCTTATGTATGTAACAGGACTTTTGGATTGCTGACCTAGATTTATTTACAACTATTCAATTATTTAAATCACTTCTATACAAATACTCGATTAATTAAATAGTTTATAGAAGTGTCTTTTTTTTTTTTTTTTTGTCTTTTTGCTATTTCTTTGGGCCGCTCCCGCGGCATATGGAGGTTCCCAGGCTAGGGGTTGAATCGGAGCTGTAGCCACCGGCCTACGCCAGAGCCACAGCAACGCGGGATCCGAGCCACGTCTGCAACCTACACCACAGCTCACGGCAACGCCGGATCCTTATCCCACTGAGCGAGGCCAGGGATCGAACCCGAGTCCTCATGGATACTAGTCGGGTTCACTAACCTCTGCACCACGATGGGAACTCCTAGTGTTTTTCCTTCTTTTATAGCGTCTCACTTGTATCCATGAGAAGGAACAAATTTAATTCAACGTATTGGCCAAAAGTTTGGGGAATTCTTTAAAAAGACCTGGCTCTTTCTTCTGACCTTCTCCTTTAAAATCTGTCTCAATTCCTGGCTTTGGAGGAATAATACTTTAATCCTTTCATAAAATCTAAAATTGACGTTTTGGAGAAGTGCACACATCTTAATCAGCTTCCCACACAAGACTGGGCGGCCAGCCAAACTTCAAGAGTGCAATTGAGGCAGACGAGGCAGCATACGAACAGCTTCCTCAGTGTCCAGCATCTCTTTACAACTTCACGAAGTTAAGACTAAACAGAAATGGGGGGGGGGGAACCCTCCTTCCAAACTGGCCTCTTAGGATCCATAAATTCCGCATTCAGCTGACCTTGCAGCCTTCGCTTTCTCCTTCGGCCTGAAAGCCCAGGGGCACGGGGGCTGCGCAGTGGGGTGATCCAGTGCAGCTTAGATACAACCTTCTTATCCTCGCCAGGGGCCCGCTGGGAGCTGAGACCACCTAGGGTGGCCACACTGTCAGGGTGGATGGAGTCTAATCCAGAAAGCCGGTAACAGAAAATATGTTCCATTCGTTGCTGAGACGAGAATGCAAACATGGACTGAAATAAAGGCCCAGACCTGTTGGGTAGCCTCCTGCGGTTGTCGTAGGACGAACACATCACCACAGGCAACATCTCCAATAGAAAACTGCCTGGGGGCACCGCTGCAGGCTCTCCCCAATTCGAGAGACAAGGATTCTTTTTCTCTTTGGGGTGGAGGGGCACAGGGCTCCTTACTGAAATATAACACGTATGCAAGCTGAACAGTACTGAATCCAGGAGTGCTTAAGTCAGTGCATTTTGCCAAAGTGAATCCCCCCCTATGATGACTACCCGGGATAATGACGACAGAACAAGAAAAGCCCTCTCCCAACCTTGACCCTGGTAAAGAAGCCACTATCCTGACCACCAGTGTCAGAGATAGCGTTTGCCTTTTTCTGAACTTTGGATCAATAGAATGCTGCAGTGGACAATCTTTTTTTTTTTCTTTTTTTTTTCATTTTCCCCATCATCTGGCTCCTTTTGCCACTACTGAATGTTAGAGCATGCAATCCTTCCTCTTCGTGGCTGAGAACCATTCTATCCTATGAAGAAAATGCGACTATTCCTTTTCTACTGTCGAGAGACAGTTTATCCGTCTGGGGGTTGCTAATGAATAGCGCTGATGGGAACATTCTAGAAAATGCTTTTTGGTGAACGTGGGTCGGCATTTCTGTTGGGTATGTACCTGGGAGTAGAATGGCTCTGTTAGAGGGAATACCCATGCTGTGCTTTAGTCGAGACTGCCCAACTGTTTCCCAAAGTATTTGCACCAACATACACTGCCAGAAGCAATGTATGAGAATTCCAGTTGACCCAGATTAATGCAACGCTTGATTCTGCCGGTTCTCCCTCTCTTCTTTAATTACAGCCATTCAGATGGGCAAGGAGTGCTGGTGTGCTGTGGTTTTAATTAACATCTCCCTGCTGACTAACGAGCTGGAGCACTTTTCATATATGTATTAGTCTTTGGATATACCTTTTGTCTGCTCCAGTCGTTTGCCCCTTTTTCCATTGAGTTATCTGTCTAGAATTGGGGTTGGCAACGTTTTCATGCAAAGGGACAGATGGAAAATATTTTTAGCTTTGCAGGCCAGTCTCTGTCACAACTCCTCAACTCTGCTGGGATAGTGCAAAAGCAGTCATACACCACACTCATTCAGACATAAATGAATGGGTATGGCTGAGTCCCAATAAAAACTTCTTTATCAGAAAGCCAGTGGGCTGAATTTAGCCCACAGGCCATAGTTTGTTTACTTCCAGTTTAAGAGATCTATGTGATTTTGTTTTTTAAATATTAGTGATAGTTAAGTTGTATACCCGAGCTTGCTAATTGTTTCTCCAATATCATGCTGTTATCATTTATTGGTACCATAACACTGGAGGAGGTGCCCATAATACTTGGCTGGAAAAATTAAAGATATCAGAAACCAAGTATTGGGTGGAGGGCTTCTCGAAAATTGTTAACGGGAAGTTATCTCAGCAAGGATGGCTCTTTGAGCTCCCCTCTTTCCTTATTCTTTCTGTCTAAGACATGGGCATGATGGCTGGATATTAAGCAGCCATTTTGCAATCATGGGACAATCTAGAATAGGAGAGGTGGCACTAAGAATTGCAAAACAGAGAACTCCAGACACCAAGGACATTGTTAAACTGCTGTACTAACCCAATTCTCTAACATGTTTTAACTGTGAAAAAAATTACCACCTACATTGTTTAAGACACTCTGATTTCAGTTCTGCTCCTGGAAGCAAAGCGTAATTCTTTTTTTTTGCTTTTTAGGGCCACACCCAGGGTATATGGAAATTCCCAGGCTAGGGGTTGAATCAGAGCTGTAGCTGCCGGCCTACACCACCACCACAGCAACACAGGATCCAAGCCGCATCTGTGACCTACACCACAGCTCGTGGCAACACGGGATCCTTAACCCACTAAGCGAGGCCAGGGATCAAACCTGCATCCTCACGGGTTTTAGTCAGATTTGTTTCTGCTGAGCCACGATGGGAACTCCACGAAGTGTAATTCTTAACGGATAAAAGAAAATGCCCATCCTGTTTGATTATATTTTTATTCCTCCTAATTCCTTATTGAAATTTTAACCTTCAGTTTCATTGTTTAGCTATTTCAACCATTCTCACCCAACACTTGGCACATGCTCTTTTACCTTTCTGTTCTCTTTCTCTCTGTGTTTCTGTCCTGCTTCCTCCATGGAGAAGAAATAGTCCATCTTTCTCTGTGTCCACAGTGCTTAAAAGTTGGTCATGTGGAGTCGGTGCTCAAAAAAATAGCTCTTTGCAGTGATAATGTTTAGCAGATTTTTGGTCAGAAACAGTTAAAGCAAGGTGACTTTGGGATCCGTAGGCAAAGCGAAGAGCCGAGTAGCCTCTTAATAAGCCTAGTCCTAAATACTAATTCTCTTAATACCAATACTTAGCCCTATAATATTAATTCTCTTAATTGAGGCAACTCAAAATTACCCTCTTTTGTGGCATGTTTAGGCTCCTGGCACACGAGATGAGATTTCTTTCTTATATTCTGAGTGCATTTAAGCTGAGACTCGGGTGATCACAGAATGCTCTCTTCCAAGGCAGAGTAGAGGGGCTCACGTTTCTTGGTTGCTGTCCCCTGCAGGTGTGTAGAGTCAAGCGCACACCCTCCTACAACATGACATCCTAAGACAGTACTCTGCATCACTTGGACGTCTGAGATGCACTTTGCAAAGCATAATCTAATTCAAAATAGCCACTTCCGTCATGTTCTCTGGAGTCAGTTCCCCTGCGTTCACAAGGGGCTCTTATTTTGAGCTAAAGGTCATTTTGGGGGGGAGGTGACTGTTTCAACGGAAGACCACAGGACCGAGAACCACAGGGCAATATAGCACAGGTGCCAACTCCTATTTCACAGCCGAGATGGAAGAACAACAAGACTCGGGAAATACCTGGAAAAAAATCTGCTGAAATCCAACTGAGGATCACGACATAACCTTCATTAAAGCATTAGAGACACTATCTATTACACATGTGATGTGGGTACACGCGGGCAGAAAACATCCCCATATGAAGTCAAGGAGACTGGGACAAGGAATTGTTAGTAGGTGAAGCCATCTGGCCTCATGTTTCTCCAGTCAGGGATCTGGAAGGTCGGCCCTGCAGACCCAGAGGGTTTTGTCTGGGTCCAAGAGAGGAGACAAGGTCTAGGAGGCTGACCCAAGAAGAACAGTGTGGAGAAGAAGGGAGACTGTATGTCCCAAATCTCCGGCAGATTCCATGAGTTGGTGTCACTTTAAAAATCAGATCTCAGCTGGCACTGAGTACAGATAACCAAATTAATGCTGACCTTGTGAATGGAGTGTTCTCACATAATTATCTTGCCTTCACTCTGGGTTGAAGATCTTGTCTTCATAGTTTCAGGTGGGAGGCCGATTCTGATTACAGGTTAGAGAGCATATTACTACCTGGAGAGGTTTTGTGTGCTTTTTTAAAGCACAAGAACATGCCAGGAACCACACAATCCAAACGTCCACTCGAGGCTTTAACAAGCAGGCTGTTCTACATGTGACAGGATTTACTGAGGAATAAAAAAAAAAAAATGTTTTTCCTTATTCTTAAGACCAAAGGAATGATTGCTTTTCGAACTACCTCTGATTTCTTCACCTCCCTTCTATTGTACCCAGGCTGTTCTAAACTCACTCTCGTTTGGCTGAAGTATTGCAAAGCACTTTTCCAAGCAGGAAGCCTGATCCCAGTAATCCATGTGATTGTAAAAGCCGGTATAAAAGCCATTATAAAGTCAGTAGCAAGTCTTTCTTTACTTACAACTTTAAACTCTCCCTGCTGAGAGAAGAAACAGTTTTGAAAAGCACTACTCTTTTCCCTATTGTCAGCTCGCTTTGCCTAGTTGGTCAAAACTGGAAGTCAGTAGCAGTTGAGGCTCGAGGCCTGGGTAGGTAGTCCATGTGGGCCTGAAATGGTTAAACATCCAGGCCCCAAAATAGGATAGGAAGGAGTCCAAGACTTCTGCAAAGAGAAGAGCCTCTTGAGATTGCAGGAGCTCTTAAAACGCAGACCCATTCTTCAAAGCCAAAACACCTCGATTACAAGGGGGCTTGGTAATTTTCACCGGTATGCAGACACTCCTTAGGGGATGCTACTTACTGACATCCGGGCAACAGACAAAAATCCAATTATCCTGGACAGATCTATCTTTGCGGACACCTTACACACATCGTAGCCCCTTCCTTCCCCCACTCAGTGCAGAACTTGGATCGGACATGCAGAAAGAAGCCCCCAGCGGCACGGGCATGAAGACAGTGCATTATAGAACAGCAGTTAGATGATATCAAACCTGGGGTTGTGCAATATCAAATTAGAGCAGTGTTATTCAACCAGGGCCATTCTGCCTCACGGGGGACATCGGGCAGTGTCTGGAGACATCCGGGTTGTGACAACAGGGAGGGGGGCACAGTGGGAGAAGTGGAGGGGTGCTTCTGGCATCTAGTGGGTAGAGGCCAGGGATGCTGCTAAACACCCTGCATTGCCCAGGACAGCCCTCACCGCCAAGAATCCTCGGCCCCAGATATCAAGAGACGCCGAGGGTAAGAAACCCTGAATGCGAGTGAGCAGAAGCTAGAGCAAGACCTAGGCTGGGCCGTGCCCATTCCAAAGCACGCTGGCCCGAGATCTAAAATATATGCACTGCCTGCGATGCCCAATGAACGTGTTTGAGGGAGATCGTGTCACATGTTGGGCAGAGTTACTTTTCCACCACAGCATGTTCGAGGTTCATTGGCGGCTTCTTGCAAAGAGATGAATAAATTTAGCGTCAGTCTCGTTACTGTGTGTGTGCGAGTAACATTTCAAAATGAGGCGTACATGTAATTGATTCCACCCAGAGGTCAATCTTTCCCAATGGATGCTTTCCGTTTGGGCTCCACGATCTGGAAGAAGAGGACCCCTTCAGAGAGTCTTGCCCGCAGGTGACCACTCTGATGAGAATTCCCTTGTTGGGAGTGAGCAAAGCAGACCACGTTTTCTGCTCTCTTCTCTCCTGGCGAGACCTGACTAAGGCCCTTTCCATCGGGGCACGTTCCAAATGAACAACTCAGGAAATTCCATTTGGCTTGAAAGAGGAAAAAATGGTAACCAAAAATTGCTATTTGGTACCTATTTTCCAGGGGGAATAGGATCAACACAGATGGAAGCATTTGGGTTTTTTTTTTTTTTTCTCCTTAATTGCTTTTCACCTCTTTTTTTGATGCCCTCCTGAGATAAATTCTCTACGTGACTCACTCCAAAAGGAAAAATTTTCTTTCAACCAGGAGAGTCGTTGGCAGAGAGCTGACATTCCATTCTTTTCCAGTCCTACCAACGTACATACATTTAACTCCAAAGAATGACTGATCAAAAACAGCCCTTCAGGGCTCTGACTGAAACGTCAAATCATCTCAGAGAGTGGCAAACTTAGTAGTAAATATTTAATAAGCCTCAATATGATTTAAATAAATTCAGGGTACAATGAAACCACATGACTCTGCCTGATATTTGAAGAATATTTCTTCTTCATTAGGTTTGCGACGTCCTAAGAGCAACATTAAGCCTTAACATCTTACCAGAGAGATTTTTGGTCAAGCTGTATTTTACTACCAAAAAGAGGTGCTGACTAACGAGGAGTCTCTAAAAGCTGGTAACAAATTTTTCAGTCCGAAACCCCGAATTTCTAAATATTTTAGAATACTGGCAGCGGTACAGCAAACCCTGAACCACACTGTTTGGCTGGTGCTGATGGAGTATATGGTGGAAGGAAATGACACGGCAGGGTCAAGACACCCACAGTTCTTCAAGGCCAGGGAGGACATGCTTGAGGGTCCAAGAAAGCAAGTTAA
The DNA here is from genome assembly GCF_054392235.1 of Sus scrofa. Taxonomy (NCBI): domain Eukaryota; kingdom Metazoa; phylum Chordata; class Mammalia; order Artiodactyla; family Suidae; genus Sus; species Sus scrofa. Next base: position 11,857,233 of record NC_139401.1, read on the forward strand.
GATGACAAACTTGATGACTGGCTTCAAGAGACTATCATGACCTATTACGGTTCCATAAATCCATCCACAGTCAGAACCTTCCATGCGTCCTTTTTTTTTTTATTTTTATTTTTTGGTCTTTTTAGGGCCATACCCGCAGCATATGGAGGTTCCCAGGCCAGGGGTCAAAACTGAGCTACAGCTGTCCGCCTACACCACAGCCACAGCAACTCGGGATCCCATCCACATCTGCGACCTACACCACAGCTCACAGCAATGCCAGATCCTTAACCTGCTGACCGAAGCCAGAGATCAAACCTGCATCCTCGTGGATGCTAGTCAGATTCGTTTCTGCTGAGCCACGATGGGAACTCTGATGGGTTATCATTATTGACAAGTTATTTCATTTCTATAGACACATAACAAACTATGGTAGAAATGCTAAAGAAAAGGTCAAAATGGAAAAGCCAAACCAGTTAAAATATGAACTCAAGGAGACTTTCCCACAAAATTCCATAACCTAGTAGAGTCTTCTACTAACTTAGGTCAGGAGTCAGCGAACTACATCCAGTGGGCCAAATGCAGGCCATTGCTTGTTTTTGTAAATAAAGTTTTATTGGAACACAGCCACAATTCATTCATGTACTGTCTATGTTTGGTTTTGGCCTACAAAGGCAAGGTCAAGTTGTTGTGACAGAGACTTTCTGGCCTGAAAAACCAAAAATATATATTCTCTGGCCCCTTACAGAAACAGTTTGCTGACTTCTGCCTTAGGTCCCTGGCCTCTTCCAAATGACCACTTTTATAAAGGGTATTTGTATGTAATTAATGATCTTCAAGAAAATATGTCATCTATAGACTTAGCAAAGAAAACAAAAAACAAAAAAAAGCCCATACAAACAAACAAGTTAAGAACACATAGTTCTAGCAAGAAGGATATTTGTAAAGGACCCTGCAAAGCACTCGCTTGAAGCAATGTAATTTGCATAAATACGTTGTGATTGAAATAAAGCGTTTGGCTGATATGTACATTTCCTGATGCGAGAGGGAGGGGATTTGATTTGCTGTGGCGAGTGTTATTAAATAATGTAAATATATCTACTCCACAGACTATATAAGTGTGCTACAATGCTAGAAGGGTCACTGTGAGATGGCTTTCACACTAAGGAAGCTGGCAGTAACCAAGAGAGACTTCCAGAAGAAAGGAGTACAAGAGGAATGAAGACATATATCTCCGCACTCGTGTGCTCCACCTCACGTGTCACGGCTCTCTCGTGCCTCCACCTTAACTACTGCACGACTGTGGATTTTTTTTTTTTTAACCAGCTGCACCTGCGGCATATGGAAGTTGCTGGGCTAAGGGGTTGAATCGGAGCTACACCACAGCTTGTGGCCACAGCGGCTCCTTAATCCACTGAGCGAGGCCAGGGATCGAACCGGCATCCTCACGGACACTCTGTCTGGTTCTTAACCCGCTGAACCACAACAGGAACTCCCTACTTTGGAACCTTAAGCTCAAATATTCCAGTCTTTGAGCACCATCGCCAATCCTTTCTCCTCTCTTGATTTCCTTCCAGGTAATCAGCCTCCTCTCAAACCTCTCAACTTCTGATAAGGATTCAGCTGCCTTATGGAGCCCGGATCCCGGGGGCAGCAGCAGAAATTCTTCTTGCCCTTCCTCTGTCTTCCTGCTGTGATTCAGCAAAGTTCACTCCTGATCAAGCGGAGCACACCCCTCCTTAGAGTGGATATTAAGTACACTGGGAAGAACCCGCGCTAGCGTGCAGACTGCATTCCGCTAAGTGAGATAAGGCAGAAGCAGAAAGACAAACACCATATGGTCTCACTTATATGTGGAATCTAAAAAAACCAAACCAAAACCAAACCCCAAGCTGATTGACAGATAAAGAGAAGAGACCTCATTTTACTGCGCTTCACAGATATGGCGTTGTATTTTTTTTTTTATGTTTTGTTTTTGTTTTTGTTTTTGTTTTTACAGATCGAAGGCTTGCGGCAGCCCCTCAGGGAGCAAGTCTACAGGGGCCGTTTTTCCAACAGCATTTGCTCACTCACTCACTTCGGGTCACTATGCCACATTTTGCTAATTCTCACAATTACCTTTTCATGGTTATTCTATTTGTGACGGTGATCTTTGATATTACTGCTATGATGTGCTGAAAGCTCAGAGGCTGGTTAGCATTTTTATCAAGAGTGTTTTTTTTTTTTTGTCTTTTTTGCTATTTCTTTGGGCCGCTCCCGCGGCATATGGAGGTTCCCAGGCCAGGGGTCGAATCGGAGCTGTAGCCACCGGCCTACGCCAGAGCCACAGCAACGCAGGATCCGAGCCGCGTCTGCAACCTACACCACAGCTCACGGCAACACCGGATCCTTAACCCACTGAGCAAGGGCAGGCACCGAACCCGCAACCTCATGGTTCCTAGTCGGATTCGTTAACCACTGCGCCACCACGGGAACTCCAAGAGTATTTTTTAATTAAGGCATGTACATTGTCTTTTTAGACAAAAATGCTACTACTGTAGAGCTAATAGGCTACAGGATAATGTAAACATGACCTTTACATGCACTGGGCAACTGACAATCGGCAGGACTCTCTTTATTGAAATATTCGCTTTAGTGCAGTGGCCCGGAACCCAACCCGCTAGATCTCTGCGATCGAGCTGTACCTATCGTGTGCACGTGGTGGGGATGCAATGTACAGCATGGCAACTACAGTTCATATGATTTGCATATTTTCAGCTGCATATTTGTATCATGTATTTGAAAGTTGCTAAGAGAGTGACTCCCAAAGTTCTCATCCTAAGAAAAAAGTGTGTAACTACGTATAGTGATGGATAACTAGCCCTGTGGTGATCATCTCAAAATATAAACAAATGTTGACTCATCATGTCGTACGCCTGAAACTAATATATAGTGTTGTCTGTCAACTGCACCTCAATTGAAAAAAACCAAAAAAACCTGTGCGGGCTGGACACAAATCCATGGTTTTCACTTCAGAGGGGCCTGGAGCCCCGGGTGCCCATAAACCCACTGTGTTCCTTCCCTGTCTAGTCCTTTGAGCTCTTAGCCTGCCATCCACGTCCCTTCTCAAGCCCTCATCTGATCTCGCGCCACTAGAAGTTACCTCTTCTCTCACTGAAACACCAGGGTGATTACTGAGAACTCTTGCTTCTTCGCTTAAAAGATACTGATGCCTGGGTCTCATATAACTGGTCTGGGGGCCAGCCTGCACATCAGGATTCTTAAAGGGTCCCCAGGGGACACCATCATGGCTGGGAACCACCAACCCAGACCACAATTCCTCCAAAATGAATCCTAGCCGTCTCTCCTGAGGTCCGGCTCATCTCCCTCAACACCCTCGCATGGACATTGCACAGGCATCTCCAATTTACCGGGTGAATCTGTTCTGTTCTGTGGACAGATTCATTTGTGTCATATTTTAGATTCCACATACAAGCGATATCAGGCGGGACTTGTCTTTCTCTTTACAACTGACTTCATTCACTTCGTATGAGAGAGAATCTTTACTTGCATCCACGTTGCTGTAAATGACATTATTGTGTCTTTTTATGGCTGACTAGTATTCCAATGCATATATGGACCACATCTTCTTAATTCATTCCACTGTCGATGGACAACTCACGGACATGGAGCACAGACTGTGGTTGCCCAGGGGGAGGGGGAGGAAGTGGGGTGGACGGGGAGTTTGGGGTTGGCAGATGTCAGTGAAGACTTTGGGAATGGATAAGCAATGACATCCTACTGTGCAGCACAGGGAGCTGTATCTAGGCTCTTGGGACAGACCAGGATGGAAGAGAATAGGAGAAAAAGAATGTATAGGTAGGTGTGACTGGGTCACTTTGCTGTACAGCAGAAAACGGACACAACCTTGTCAATAAGTTGCACCCCCCCAAAATTTTTTCTTTAATTTACCATGTGAAATACCAAACATTACCCACACCCCTATCCCAGCAATAAAGTGTCTGTTTTCCTGAGAAGCCTCACCTTTACCCAATTTTCCAAACCAGGGGGCCAGCAACGGCTCCAGAATTTTCTACACTTTGGTTTGGGACAGGAGTCTGGGAGCAAGCTATTTTGACTTGGCTTCTTCGCTTATCTGAGGCGGTTGGGAACAAGATGCTTTTGAAAATTATGAGGAGCCAGATATTCCACTAGCCTGTCGCTGCCACTGCCAGCCGAGACGCCCGCCACTCCCACCACCCCAACCCAACACAGCACCAAGGCCAGGTGGCCCTACATCCGAGACCTCTCTCGAGCCCGTTACTTTTTATTGTCACCACCAATAAAGAGTCTCTCCATTGATCTCCCTGGCTTCAGCCTCCCCTCCTTGCCTTCCCAAGGTCTAATCCATCAGGGCCCCTCTCCACTTCCAGAACTGCCTCTCTGCGATGCTAGGCACACCAGTCTCAGATCCATTAGCAATGGCATCCAAATTACTGGGCGCTGCTTGTGAGCTCTCGGAAGACACGGCGCTGCTCTGTGTCCATGTCTGCCTCTCGCTCTTCTCTCTGCTGAGGTCCATTTTCCCTGGGCTTTGATGGCTGAGCGTTAAAGGCAGACCTCCTCTGACACCCACGGGCCCACACACCCCTCCCTCCTGGGGTCACCCCTGCACCTGGACATGTGTTCCTGAGGATGAAAATTCATCAGTTATTCTTCCTATGTCCCTTCCTCCCCTGACTGGGTTCTCCTGAGAGCAGGGACCACACCTCCCTGACCTCGAGATCTTCAGCCTGGAGCCGAGGGTCCGGCTCACCGCGGGAGATGTGCTAACAAAGCCTTAGTGAATGGATTCAAGAAAGTCCCAGGATTCAGAAGGATTCCAGGACGATTTGTATCGGATGACTGCAAATGCCTCGGGCAGATATGCGAGTAAACACTCGCGGATGGGTGTGTTGAAAAGTCTTGGCTCAGATAAAAAAAAAAAAAAAAAAAAAAAAAGGCCAGGCTGTAAACTGCCACAGTGCCCTTGGGAACACTTGAAGACACACACGTGTGACATTACTGCCCTGTGACGGGTGCCCGAGCACACCCAGAGCTGTGTACACTCACAGGGGTCAACGGAGCGGTCCCCAGATGCCAAGCACAAGGCAGTTTGTTCTTGCTCCTTTAAGGAAGGTTTTCCCAGACTATGAAGAACTAGGCCGACGTGTGGTTGATATTTACAGAGGGCTTGGTGAGGGATTTCTGCTTGCAATCCCCTTTCTAGAGCAAAGAGCAAGCTTCTGTGTGTGTGTATGTGGGGTTTCGTATTGAGGTAGAGTTACTGTACAATAATATAGAAATTTCAGGTGCACAACGCAGTGATTCGCAATTTTTAAAGGTCATATCCCATTTATAGCTACTATAAAACAGTGGCTATAGTCCCTGCGCTGTAGAATACAGCCCTGTGGCGTATTCACTGTGTATGCGGTAGTCTGTCCCTCTTTCTCCGCTCTCCACCGCTCCCCCCTTCCCCCGTCTCTCTCTGCACTGGTAACCCCAAGTCCTCTATATCCGCGAGTCTGTTTCTGTTTCATTGTCTTCACTAGCTGTGTTTTCTTTTGTTATCTCCTGTGTGTGTGATCCCGGGTTGATGAAAAGGGTGATGAATGACATTCTCTGGAAAACAGCTTGCTGCTCTCGCAGCCATCGCAACACCTGGTGTTCAAACAAAGCGCAGCAAACGTGTCCTTTCCATGTGCGCTGCTACCTGCGTGAAATTCGAAACGAGTAATACACTGTGAGGCAAGAGTGAATTTAATTCGAGAACCGAGCACCTGAGCCTCTCAGCGTCTGAGCCAGATTCCGGGTGAACACTTCCCTGTGGGGCCCCGACGAGACCGCCCTTGGTCATGCACATTCTTCCAAGGGGCAGCACCTCGGACCCCGCTTCCCCCTGCAAGGAGCCCAGAAAATTCACCCTGAAGAACTCCATTTCATGGCATCAGGTTCACACACTGACCATGCCTACGTCCTGAATGCCACCCATCCCCGAACCATGAAATTCATGGTCTAAAGGAGAGCTCCTCGGCCTTGGCACTATGGACACCTGTGGTCGGACAGCTCTGTGTGGTGAGGGCTGTCGTGTGCACTGCGGGAGGTGTAATAGCATCTTTGGCTCTTACCCACCAAATGCCATCAATACAACCTCCTTCCTACCCAAAAACGAGAACCCAAAACGCCTCTAGACATTGCCAAATGTCTCCCGGCCGGGGGTGGGGGTGGGGCAAAAATCATCTGCTCCCCCCATCGAGAGCCAGTGGTCCAAAGGATGGCATCTTGCTGGGGACTCTTCAAGGGAGCTGTTGGTATGGACCCCAGGGGAGAGACTCAAGCATCCCCACTCATGGATCCCACTGCGCAGCACGGCTCACTCAGCAAGGACCCTCCTGCGCCGTATGCACAGCAAAAGCCTTCCTAAAGCTGATGTCACGCGGAGCCTCAGGGAAGAGTTATCAATAAGAGTTGCCCCTTCCAAAGGTCCATGCTGATACCCTCAGTACACGCAGGAATATAATTTAGCTGTTAAATGCAGGGACAAACCCCAAGATATTGCCTTTTTTCTTCTTCATTTTTTTTTTATCATAATCACTCCAAGAGAAAATGTTATCACTATGGCCTGTGCTGGAACCAAAAAGCAGGAGAACCACTTGTTGCCATAGCAGCAGAACCAAGGTGCATTTCCTGGAACCCTTGAGTTCGCAGTGCGGGCTCCCAGGGCTATCAGACGCGATTTGCTAATCACTTTAATAGAGGAATCAGTACGCTCAGGCATTACGGTTCGAGAAATAAAATTTCAGTTAAAAGCGATGATGAGTATTCGCATAAATGGTTCCTTACTCTTGCACCTCGCTGGTGGGATGTAAATTACTGCCACCACTGTGGAAAACAGTGTGGAGGGTCCTTAAAAAACTGAAAATAAAGCTACCATAGGATCCAGCAATCCCACTCCTGGGCACATATCTGGAAAAAAAACAAAAACACTAATTCGAAAATATACACATACCCCAATGTTCATAGCAGCACAATTTACAATACCCAAGCCATGGAAGCAATCCAAGTAGCCATCAACAGACGATTGGATTAAGAAAATGTAATGTATATATACATTACTCGGCCATAAAAAGAAGGAAATAATGCCATTTGCAGAAACATGGATGGACAGAGAGAATATTATGCTTGGCAAAATAAGTCAAAGACAAATATTATGCTATCACTTATGTGTGACATCTGAAAAACAATACAAGTGAATGCATATGCAAAACAGAAAGAGACTCACAGACGTAGGAAAAAAAAAAAAAAAAAACTTGTGCTTACCAAAGGGGAGAGGGGTGGGAGAGGGAGGAATTAGGTGTTTGGGATTAACGGATGCAAAGTACTATATATGAAACAGATAAGCAACAGGATATACTGTATAGCAGAAGGAATTATACCTATTATCTTGAAACAATCCATAACGGAATATAATCTGCACAAACAATGTATCACTATGCTGTACCTCTGAAATTAACATAATATTCTAAACCAACTACACTTCGATTTTTTTTTTTTAAAAAAAAGAATATGTGTGCTTCCTCTAGCTGAAAAGGGGTGCTATATTTGGAGACTATCTCAAGGGGAAGCACCAAGCCTGGAGGCTCTTTGTGGAGTGCTGACTTCAATCCTGAATGAAGGCAGAATCTAGGAACCCAAGTAAATGTTCTGAAGAGCAAAATTCCAGCGACTCACAACCTCACTAGCTTGTGCTCTCAGCTCAGCTTTTGTTTGATACCTCTGTCTACAGTGCGGCCTTCATCCTGCACAGGTGACACCCCCCCTGCTCCCCCAGCTTAGGGCGATGCCCCTTCTCCGTGACTCCACAGCACCCATTTACAATCTGCCCCAGTGTAGTGACATTCTTTTACATTTCTGAATTCACTGCTAGACTGGAGGCGCCTTGAAGGTAGAGCTGCTAACTTCCCTGGCACTTAATAAGAGTTGAATAAACGCCTGCTGAAGTGAGCGGACTCTTTGGTTTGACACTTAAGATGAAAATCAAAGGATAATAAAAGAAACTCACACAGAAATTTAGAAATCCAAGAAAAAGAACAGTTAGGACCCCCACCCCCACCCCTGCGCTCAGACTTCTAGCAGGAGATTTGCGGTTGGTAGAGATGCCATCTGGAATTCTAAATTTTCTATAGATTGAGTTTAGAGTACCTACACCATCCATCCATCCATCCATCCATCCATCCATCCATCCATTCATCCATCCATCCATTCAAGGGATATCAACGGAATGTCAACAATGTGCTAGGCACGCAGCAGGTGAGAATAATAATGTTATATACTCACATAAGGTTTTATAGTGTATGGAACAGTCTCGGCCACATAATCTAATCAAAGGAATACCCAGAAACTCCCAAGATCATACAAAGTGAGAGATCCACCTCTTTGACTAATGCCATGCTGAGCGCTTTCTATATGTGTATTTCTATTCAGAATAATACCTTTGAAGAATGTTATGCTTCTCAATAAGCAAATAATAATTAAAATTCTCAACCTGCAAACTTTCAACATCCAGTTCACACAGAACCATGCTGGTTAAAGAGAGTTTTACTCTAAGGAGATTTGTCACAGAACCAGCAATTTGCACACAAGAATCTCGCTTTGTGGCGAAGGCCCCTGGGCTATGTCCAAAGGCAGGAAACTCACTTGGTTATTAAGATAAAATAGCAAAGGGAAGCTAAGCAGAAGCTAAATGAATGCTATAATTTTTCTTAGCCTTGCAAAATTGTCAAAGCCAAGTTTTCCAAGACTACTCCTCACCAAGTATATACTCTGAAAGGGCAACCGAGAGGCACTTAACATGGGCATTTATAAAAGCCCCTGTTCAAAATAAGGTATTACGAGTGTGGGATTTGAAAAGTCCAGAAATAATTAGCCACACTCTGGTCACTCAGAGCCTAGGAATGGGCAAACTACAGTTTCTTTGCGGATATAGTAAACTTATTTGCTGCAATTTTATGTAGGATAGACCAGGGTTTGGGGTTGGTTTGGTTTGGTTTGGTTTGGTTTACAAAGTTTAAAGAATGTTCTTAGATAGTGCCCTCCCCAGCACACGAAAGATCTTCGGCCTTGTCCAGCTTCCATATGTGTCTGGCCGGGCTTCCAAGAGGGATTCAGACTCACGAAAGTGGTTACGGAGTTTGTGAGCACTTGAAAGTGGCATGGATCTGGTTATAGTGCTTGAGGATGGTGGAAAGGAGGGGGCGAAAGACACTAAGCAGTATTTCTTGTTTATCTCCAAGAAGTTCAAGTAACTTACTGGAGTTATCTCAAAATCCCTTCCGGTTGTACCGAGAGTATTCTTTGTCCTCTTCCAAAACACGACATGCCCCAGCTCTCTGAAGGTATGTCATTGCTCAGCAAGGCTCAGAAAAGCCTGTCAATCCACGTTTTTATTTTAGCGTTTCCAAAAGAAGACTAAGCAAAGTAGCAGGTAAAGCATATGGGTCAACTCTCATTTTGGGTAATTATTTCATTTTAATGTGCTGTAATTATATATCTCCCTGAGCCATCACCTGTGGTTTTGCACTTCAGATGTGCTTCATTATCCTTCCTTGGCTTTGTCTCATGCTGTCCCTGAAGCCAGAAAAAGAGTTAGTCTCAGAGGCAAGCTGTTTCTGGAGGCTGATTTCTGAAATGGGTGGATTCTCATGGAACCTTCCATGATGAACTTCCTTCTTTATCAAATTGCACCTCTGAAATATAAGCTCTGGAATACTTTCCTTGAAGCAGTCAGAGCACAGAAAAAGAGAAAGGATGCTGCATCTGCAGCCCCTGAATTAAAAACTAAGGGGGATCCCTTTTAAAAAAAATTTTTTTAAAGAAAGTAACCGCCTGAATAAGAGGGATTTGTTTTTCTTAAGGAGGCTTTCCAACAATGTGGCATTTGAATTCACTGGAGTATTTCCTATAGTAAGTTTCCATATGGGGCTGCATTGGCAAGAATCAAGGAGTGTAGTTTTCAGGTCTTGGATCTGATGAGGCTTATGCTGTTTTCTGTTTACTGATTGTACAGCCAGTCCAGCCCTGCCTTATTGTGAGTCACAGCTGCAAGCCCTGCTTACAAATTCTCAATTTCCACTTCCATGTGAAACAGATGGTACAGCCGGGGAACCGAAGACGTCCTTGGTCCATACTGGGCGCTTTAGACATCATCTGGCATGGGAGGGAATTCATGACACAGTCCACATATTATGCAAAATATTTTTTATTCAGTACCAACACCTCAATCCAGTGTGGTCTCATGATTAGAATTACTGCAGATTATGGATCAATACCACGCCACCCATAGAAATAGGAGCTATTTGGCTTTATAATGAATCACATTTTTTTTTCAAGCACAACTTGGGGAGATGCCAGATCTTTACTGTAAACATGGAAACCAACACTTAATCTTTTATGAGTTTTCCTGGCCTCTATTTCCTCATTATTCAATGGGCAGATTCCAATATATCTTCTTGACACTGGAGAGGAAACATATTCTCCAAGGCAGTGGAAGAAATTCCTATATTTACCAAATGGAAATTCCTCCATTTGCTTTCCAGGTCTCTTTTGAAAATAACCACAGGAAGAAATGGGATACACTCTTTCAGAATCCAAACTCTAAAGCACTTTTGCAGACTCTGCAGAGTGAGGACAAAAGAAGGAATTGTGACTTTCCACCTGGAATAATGGTTAGGATGAGATAAACATGGCTAGACTTGCTGGTGACATCTTTGTCACCCTCCAAACCATTATGAGAGGGAGAAGAGATAATGAAACCAGTTCCTACCCCTTATGAAGTGACCATCTGAAACTGTAGCCGCCTGATCTTGCCATGGTTGTGTAAACGCCCCCAGGGACCTCGTAATCCCACTAGCCCTGGGACAAAAGTGAAATGCTAAAGTTTTAAACTCAACATAGCAATGGTATTAAACCTGATAAACTGGGAGGGGGGAGAAAAAGAGTTTGCAGAGCCCTATGGTCAATAAACCCAGACTTGGCCAATTCACTGTATTTTGATGTTCACTTGGTGACCGAAATTGTTTTCCTGTTTTTCATTGGCCTTCACTATCTGTGACGTCTCCCTGATCATAAGTTTCATCTCCTTTTCATGGTGAATGATTTCAGGAGGCATCATAGCATATTGAAATAAGAAGACAGGAGAGCAGCTTATTCCACTTCAGTTACTTGATACCCATGACAGATCACCTCAAATCTTTGGGTCTATTGCCTTGTTGCTAAGATGGGGGTAAGAATAAATTTGCTCTGGGAGAATCTGATGGCATCATATAGGTGAAAGTATTTGAAAATGCTAGCCTGTTGCATAATCTGCAGATGCTATAACTGCCTAGACCGGTATCTCAAGAGACTCTACAGATACATTACCGACATTAACAGGTGGCTGCAATCATGTCCATACTCAATATACAAAAACTAACTGCACTTTGATAAACGTGTGGCCAGCAGTTATAAACTGTAACATGAAGAACTCTGCCATTTATAATAGCAAGATAATAATATAGACTGTATAAGATCTTTAGCTAGAAAATTATACGTTTTCATTATTGAAAGCCGCTAAAGAAGTCCAGAGTGCATGGAAATAGCACATAAAGACACAATATGAGTAAACATGTCAGTCTTCCCCAAATTTTAAAATCGATTTGATAAAATTCCAATCAGAATCCCAACTGACTATTTTTTAATGGAAGGTGATAAGAAACGGCTCAAAAAACAAAACAAAACAAACGCAGAGAGACCTGCTCCACCCAAAGTCATTAAGAGAAAGGGCAAGGGTGACAGTATAGACAAGAAAACTTGGAAACAGTGAAATTCACATATTTATGGAATTTTGATATACGGCAGACCTGGCATCTTAGAATAAAGAACTTTAAGTACTCAGTCAATTTGGCCAGTGGCAGGGCTGGGAACGGGGTAAGACCCCTCAGGTCTTCCAGGACCCAGCAGAAGATGAACCTTCTTTGCATATCACAGAATATGAGAGCACGCTTTGTAAGTGGGATCAACATCAAACCTTCGCTACAAAAGATAATCCTGGTAATTTGCTAATGTGTTCAACATAATTCAGCAAAAAAGAATAATTATGACATTCACAAATTAGTGAATCCACGTAATACAAAACTAGAAAAGGTGTTTTTGCCTTAAAAAAATGAAATATGTAATGAGCATTCAATAGGCAATATTTTTTTTCTTTTACAGCATATAGCATATGGAAGTTGCCAGGCCAGGGCTTAAACTGGACCTGCAGCTGGGGCCACAGCCACAGCCACAGTAACACCAGATCCATGCAACCTATGCTGCCGCTTGTGGCAACACCAGATCCTTAACCCACAGAGCAAAGCCAGGGATCAAAGCCATACCCTCGCAGAGGCAGCATCAGGTCCTTAACCCACTGTGCCACAAGGGAACTCTGGCAATATGTTCTGACATTTTCAGCGATTTCCCCTAAAACTTTTGTTGTTATCTTTTAAAGGGGACTAGTACTACTTAGAGGAACACAGTGCTTAGCTCCGAGGCTCAACGAAACATACAGAGTAAAACAGAGATTTAGTTCTATCAGGTTAGTACCACTATCGATAGGGAGAAGCAGAGCTTGTAGCAGTCACCGTCTGAACCCTGTCCATATCCCCTAAGTCCACCTTGGGGGTCCTCAAGAACCATGAAATGTCTGAGATGTCACACTGCTTGCAAGGGGAACAAGTCTTTCTGCCACAGTTTCACGGATGCTGGCAGAAGCCATCAGACATGTGAGTCAGAGACGCACAGACTGGACTTGTGTCATGGTTAGTTTATGACTCACAGCAATAGCAGTAGCTAGAGGACCAGCACTGGCTCCAGTTCCGCGTCCCACCAAGTGCCACGAGGTGACCTAAAGAGAGTCAGCTGACACCTGCACGCGTGATGGATCGCATTGCAGGAGAGGAGCCCTGAGCTCAGGGAACATCCATTTCCATGATGGCCAGGAAGCCTGCCTGAACGTGGTCCCGGGGGGAGACGTTACCTTTATTACGCTGGACAGCAAACAGACCTGCCCTGCCCTCTGGAGGGCGACGTGCCCTTCATCTCGCAAGAACGTTCCCTCCCCAAATGCACACAAGATGTATGTCATGCGAGACGCACGGAGAGACCGGGCTTTCGCCTGCGGTCACCTGCAGACAGTCACCTGCAGACAGTTTCCTACATTCGCCCTGCTTCCGGCCTCTGCCTCAGGCCGGTCTCACGCCCACAGGGCGGACTGGAAGTGCAGAGAGGCTCGGGGACCAGAAGGGATCCCTGATGGTGGCAGTAGGCACCCTTGCTTCATCGGCCCCCATGGGGACATTTCTGAGGTACGTTCTGGACAGTTTCTCAGCAGAACCGTGCCCCGGGTTCCCACAAGCGTGAGCAGCTCATCAACACAGCATTTACTGGCTTTCTCCCTTTCCCTGGATCGCGTCCCTACTCCCTCACTGTGCTCCTGGCATCACCTCCCAAAGCAACTACCTGTACTCCAGTCCTGCTCTCAGAGTCTGGTTTGGGAAAATCCAGACCAAGACAGAGAGGGCAACGACAGGAAGGCAGGCTCAGGTGTCAGTGTCCATAGCCGGCATCCTTCCTGCGTGACGTGGAGACCCGGCCTCGAAAACGGGAGGAGGTCACACTTGGCACATCCCGGTATGAAGAGAAATTCAGGACGGTCCCCGGTTCACGGAGTCCCTCTGATAACCCTAATCCTGATTCTCCTGAGGTCCGAGAAGTAGTAGTAAAGCAAGATAATCCTAAGCCTGGCAGAGTCCGACCTTCTGCAATGGATTTACTGAAGACTTCGGCGAGGCTGCAGGCCAAGGAGTGAGCTCATCCTTCAGAAATATGCCTCTGCCTCTTGCCTCTCCAGTATTTTGAAATGTGGCAGGGCAGGGATAAGGAACTGGCTTGGCATAAGCGAGTGTGTCTAAAACCCCATGTGTGTAAACATACAAGTTGCTCACGGGTTCTTAGAGCCGGGCAGTAATTCCGAACTCGCCACATCTGCCCGAGGGCTCCTCCATATGGCACACCGTGGCTAACAGAGTCTGTGCTGGAGGTGTCCCAAGTGAAGCGTGTATCTTCTGGCAAGCCACTCCAGCTCTCTAGGATTTGCTTTCTTCGTGTACGACATGGTGGTGATAAGATCTACATCTCATGGTTTTGTTGTGAGGATTCTATGCAATGATATATATCAAGCTCACATCACAGGTGCCCATTTTTTTCAGTCGGCAAGTGTTTATTGAATGCTGTTTACGTGCTAGGCATTGTTCGAAGAGGCTGGGATACATCGCAGACAAAGTAGACAAAGATGCCTGTCCTGATGGAGCTTTTATTCTAGCAAGGAGAGACAGACAATAAATAGGAACTATGATACACAAGTAAATTATTGAGACTATTAGATGGTGGTAAATGCTAGGGAAATATTGAAAGTACAGCACAGTATGGAGAGGGCGTGAAGAAAACGGCATCCTCTGGGAGTTCCCTTTGTGGCTCAGCAGTTAATGAACCTGACCAGTATCCATGAGGGTGGGGGTTCGATCCCTGGCCTTGCTCAGTGGGTGAAGGATCCAGCATTGCCGTGAGCTGTGGTGAAGGTCACAGATGTGGCTCTGATCCCACATGGCTGTGGCCGTGGCTGTGGCTGGCAGCTGTAGCTCTGACTGGACCCCTAGCCTGGGAACTACCATATGCCAGGGGTGCGGCCCTAAAAAGCAAAAAAAAGAAATTAATTCTAAAATGATGATTTTGAAAGAAAGAAAGAAAGAAAGAAAGAAAAGAAAGAAAGAAAGAAAGAAAGAAAGAAAGAAAGAAAGAAAGAAAGAAAGAAAGAAAGAAAGAAAGAAAAGGGCATCCTCCTACACTGTTGATGGGAATGCAAACTGGTGTAGCCACTATGGAGAACAGTATGGATGTTCCTCAAAAAAGTAAAAATAGAACTACCGTATGACCCAGCCATCCCACTCCTGGCCATACAGCCAGAGAAAACTCTAATTTGCAAAGATACATGCACCCCAGGGTTCATGGCAACCCTATTTACAGCAGCTGAAACATGGAAACAACTTAAACGTCCATCCACAGAGGAATGGATAAAGGATGTGGTAAATATTTACATTGGAATGTTACACAGCCATAAAAAGAATGACATAATGCCATTTGCAGCAACATGGGCGGACCTTGCTGTTACCATCCTCAGTGAAGTAAGTCAGAAAGACAAATGGTAACTTATGCGTGGAATCTCAAATAGAACACGAATGAACTTACGTATGCAACAGAAACAGACTCTCAGACATAGAAAACAAACTCACGGTTACCAAAGGGGAAAGGGAGGGATAAATCAGGGATTAGCAAGAACCAGCTACGATGTAAAAAACAGATGAACAACAAGGACTTCCTGTGTCGCACAGGGAACCGTCTTCAGTATCTTGTAATAACCGAGCAGGGAAAAGCAGCTGAAAAAGATACACGCACATGTGCACGTGAGTCACTTTGCTGTGTACTAGAACCTAACACAGCAGTATACAGCAACTAGACCTCAATTTTTAAAAAGCACAGCAGGGGGGAAGCGGGGTGGGGCAGTGTGTGGAGTCAGCTAAGGTGGTCGGGGTTCTCAGGGAGAGGTTGAGATTGGAGAAAAGAGGAAGAGGACAGGAGGAAGCTAGAGCACAGATACTCGGGGGAAGCGTGCCCTGGGCAGAGGCACGCACACACTTGAATGCGCACTGAGGAGCTTCCATTAGCCGTCTTTACAAGCAGCGCTTTAACTGAAGGAAGCCAGGCTGACGATCACAAGGAACGAAACACGGTAAACATGTATTGAGCGCTCGTGATGGGCCAAGCACTATTTATGCTTCTCCTATATCAACCAAATTGGTTCTCACAGCGACTCTTTTGAGAGAGGGACTATCCTATGCTGAGATAATAAAACAGGAGCAGAGAGAAATTGGTCAGCTGGTCAAGGTCACACAGCCAGGAAGAGTTCAAGGGAGGACTCAACGCAAGCCTCCTGGCTCGGCTATGGGGCCTTCAACCGCTCCCCCCGCTACTGCCTTTCTACAATGAAAAGGAGAGTGAAAGGGGTGTGGGATGGGCTTCCTGGGGTGGGAACTGGGGGTGTGGAGAGAAGTACGGATGGCAAAGGGGTATGACGGGGTCTTTTGGGAGTAATGCAAAACGCTTTGCTCTGTTTTGGTAGCAGTACTTTCAGAACAATTGTCAAAGCTTAGCAAAATGCACACCTGAAATAGATGCTGTTTATTATGCATACATTATTCCTCTATAAAATTGATTTAAAGATGAGTGTTTCATAGCTTGAAATCACCAACTCCATTCACCCCAAGTAGCCCACACAACATTGCCATGTTGCTAACGCATGGGCAGGTGTCATCTGTGTGCTCTCTCAGGCCTCCCTTCTTCTTCCTCGAGGTTACATTTATATAACCTATTAAATCTGCGTTTTCCCACAGCTGCCAATGAATCTGACTGACCAAAAAGCATCTAACAGTTTCTCTTTGTTCGCTGCTTGTGGTGGGCAGAATTCCAAATCAGCCTGGCGTGTTCCACCACCTGAGAAAAACACCCTGTGCCACCCCCACCCCCGGAGCATGCGCGGGACCTGGCATATGAGGGGATGTACAAGGCAAGCCTTGATCAGGTGACCTTTTATGGTAAAGATGCTGCTACTGCCTTGATTACAGGACATTATATAAGACACCAGAGGAGCTGACCGGAGAAACTCTCCCCATTGCTGGTCTTGAAGAAATGTTTTGCCATGTTGGGGGAGGGCCTGTGAGAAGGCCACATGGCATGGGGCTTCTAGAAGCTGAGGGCAGCCCTGGCTGACAACCAGCAAGAACAAGGGAGCTTAGCTGTGAAATGACAAGGAACTAGATTCTTCCAACCTGAGGATCCCGAGCTCCAGAGGCTACCTTCTTCGTAGCCTTCTGATACAAAATAGAAGATCCAGTTAGGCCTCTCCGGACTCCTGACCCACAGAAGCTGGGAGATAATCAATGGGTGATATCGTAAGCCCCTACATGTGTGGTACTTTGTTGCCCAGCCACGGAAATTGAATACACCACTCCTTAAAAAGATCCACTCATTCATTTAGCATTTATTGAGCCCCTGCTGTGTACTGCCCCAAAACAACTTCCTTGGGCTGGTAATTTCCACCATTCTTCCCTTGGTGTAACCTACTAGTTATGTTTAAGTGCATCCCTCTGTGTTCTGGGTGCAGTTGATCATGGGTGTTAGAATACAGTCTTAGGAGCCACACTACCTGGGTTCAAATCTCAGTTCTGCTTACTAGCTGTGTGATCTTAGGGAAAACATTACCTTTTGAGCCTCAGGGTTTTTTTTTTTTTTTTTTTTTTTTTGCTTGTAATGGGAGATAATAATAGGTTCTACTCCATTCAAATGGGTCATATTAGTCAGAGTAGGATAGGTTATGCTGGGGCCACAAATTAACCACAGAACTGCAGCGGTTTAATACAATGAAAATACATTTTTTGCTCACGCTAGGTGTTCAGCTTGGGTTTTCAGGGGGTTCTGCTTCTCATAGTCAGCTGATGGCAGGTCCTACAAATTGTTATGATGCCACCATGTCAACACATAAGCCCAGAGAGAGCTGGAGGGTCATTTACCACCTTGGGCATGAAGTAACACGTGCTCCTTGGGCTCACAGCCCGTGTTTTAAAACCAGTCATAAAGCCCCACCTAGGTCCAGTTGGTCAGGAAGAGACGTGAACAAAGAAGGAGCCTGCCATGCGGAAATCTTTCCAGGTAGAGAGAGGAGCCAGTATAGAGGCTCTGAGGAAGGAAGGGGGGACCCATGCAAGGAGGAGTAAGGGGCCCACTGTGACAACTGTGCGGTGACCAAAGACAAGAGCTGTAGAAGAAACCAGTGGAGGGGCAGGGAGGGCTGAGATGGCGCAGGGTCTCACCGCGATCCCCAGGGCGGTTGCTCCTTCTTCAGAAACCATTCTCCATTTCTGAGAGTTGTTGCTGACTGACGGTCTTATCTAAAGCAGCCTCCCCTTCTACCAGTCACCCTCCGTTCCCCAGCCTCCTTTAGCTGCCTTCGTGGTACTTACATGTAACTACATCATGTATTTCTTACTGCTTCCCTCCAGTCTCTCCTGCTAGAGAATAAAATAAGGGCAGAGATTCCTGTCTTGTTCATTCTATACCCAGCATTTAGTATAGTATCTGTGCCGAATGGACTTTATGAACGCTCAGTGAATGACTAAATGAACGAATGGCTGTGTCGTTTGACGTTTCTTCTATACATCAAATTTGATGAGTTCAGTCAAGGAATGTACTGTCGGTCTCGAAGGCCATTCCAAGATAAATTTTCCATTTAGATCCTGTAGGCATCAATCGTTGTAGAGACGGTAGCTCCTCAGACAAACTGATGGCAGGAAACACATCTGCATCTCACTTCTGAAAACCACGGTGCTTCCAGGCCAGATAAAGGAGCAGGCCTGCCTGGGGCTGAGTGTCCGCTGGCTCTTCCGGGGGTGGCTAAGCCGACTTAGTAGGGCAGGTCTCGGAGGCCACGATCAATTCTGGAAGCCACATTCATCCTCCGGCAGGCCTGCCCTCAACCAAAAGGAAAGCCACCTCCCTTGAGTAATTGCAAATCCAAACTTTCTCCCCTTGGAGTCTTTCAAACACAGTTGCCTGAAGAAAGCCAGACTGCCTACGATCCGCTTAGTTTAGACGAACTTTCCTAGAGCAGAATGTCCGTACTCAAGTCTGTTTTATTTTTTATTTTTTATTGAGATAGAGTTGACATACAACACCATACTCCTTTTAGGTGCACATTATAATGTTTCGACATTTGTATATATTGCCAAATAATCACTACGACAAGTCTAGCTGACATCCACCACACATAGTTACCCAGGATTTTTTTCCTGTGGTGAGAACTTTGAAACACTCTACTCTGTTAGCAACTTTCTTTTTTTTTTTTTTTTTTTTTTTTTGTCTTTTTGCTATTTCTTTGAGCCGCTCCCACAGCATATGGAGGTTCCCAGGCTAGGGGTCGAATTGGAGCTGTAGCCACCAGCCTACACCAGAGCCACGGCAACGCGGGATCCGAGCCGTATCTGCAACCCACACCACAGCTCACGGCAACGCCGGATCTTTAACCCACTGAGCAAGGGCAGGGACCGAACCCACAACCTCATGGTTCCTAGCCGGATTCGTTAACCACTGCGCCACGACGGGAACTCCATCTGTTAGCAACTTTCAAATACGTCATGCAGTATTATAAAGTATAGTCACCACACTTTACATGACATCCTCGAATAGCACATACGGGCCCGGCAATCAAGAAACTACTGAAATGTGTTTGCATGATAATACCGACTGTGGATATCACCATGCTGCAGATGAGGCAACAGAGCTCTAGCGAGGTCAAGCCCTTTGCCCCAAGTTCATCCAATTACTAAGGAGAGAAGAAGAATCGGAATGTGTGCTTTCAGATGTGCAGATCAGTGTCGACTCTGTCTTCTAGGACTAAAGGTCATAACCTGTGTGATTGCTTCCAGGTTGAATCCTCCTGCCCCTAAGCCACTCCCTTGGTTGGAAATACTTGTTTCAATGTCTGCATCTCTCGCAGCAAGTCCACCTCGAGGTATCTATGTGATAAATGAGGATGTGTGTCCTCCCAAAGAGCGGTACACAGATATTCACAACAGAATTATTCCGAACAGCCCCCAAACCCCCACAGAAACGATCTAAATGTCCATCAACTAGGAACTGGATAAAGCAAGATGTGGCGTGTTCATAGAATGGAATTCTAGTCAGCAATAAACGGGAGCATGCGACAACAGAATACACTTCGAGACTTACGGGAAGCGGGAGAAGCGGCAAGACAAAAAAAATTCATGTGTTGGATGATTCCATTTATACACAATGTCCAGATGAGACAAAGGAGACCAGTGCTTGCCGGGGACTGAGACAGAGAAAGGGGAGTGACAGCTGCCTGCGCGTGAGGGATGTTCCCGGCGTGACGGAAATGCTCTACCACTTAATTACAGCGAGAGCGGCCCCCGTCTGTGAATTTCCTAAAAATCACTGAACTGTACACTTACAGTAAGTGCGTTTTACAGTACGTGTGTTCTGCCCTCATAAAGCTGTTTTTAAAAAGAGTGAGAAAAAGGGAGAGAGGGAAGGGGCGGGGAAGGCTGCCTATGCTGCCCCTTAGACCAGTCACTGTGAAAGCCGGCGGTACCTGTGTTTTTCACCGCTCTACCCCGACTGCCTAGCACATGCGCTGGGCACAGAGAAGCAGCTCCAAGAAGCTC
The DNA here is from genome assembly GCF_054392235.1 of Sus scrofa. Classification (NCBI taxonomy): domain Eukaryota; kingdom Metazoa; phylum Chordata; class Mammalia; order Artiodactyla; family Suidae; genus Sus; species Sus scrofa. The sequence goes on from NC_139401.1 coordinate 11,877,596, forward strand.
CACTTACTGAATGACTACACGCAGGAAGTGGCGGCGTTGACAGATGTGCCTCGCTGACTTTTCTTTTCTTTTCTTTTCTTTTCTTTTGTTTTTTTCTTTTTTTTTTTTTTTGTCTTTTTGCTATTTCTTTGGGCCACTCCCACGGCATATGGAGGTTCCCAGGCTAGGGGTCCAATCGGAGCTGTAGCCACCGGCCTACGCCAGAGCCACAGCAACGCGGAATCCGAGCCGCGTCTGCAACCTACACCACAGCTCACAGCAACGCCGGATCTTTAACCCACTGAGCAAGGGCAGGGACCGAACCCGCAACCTCATGGTTCCTAGTCGAATTCGTTAACCACTGCGCCACCACGGGAACTCCCCTCGCTGACTTTTCTCCCCCAGATCTCTCCAAGGTACAGACAGAGTTCTTCACCACCACAACCAGGCTTTGGAAACCTATCTCGGAGCAGAAGAAAGAAATTTTCTTGCAAGCAGGACAGCTTCGCAGAATATTAGCAAGGAAACCAAGGATGGAGCTGCAAGATGCGCCTGGAGTTTAGACTTCCTGCAGGCAGAAAAATCTGAACCAGGGAGCACTGCTAAGCAGAAACAGATCAGCCTTGACCAGGAACTGGCCAGATCAGATGCCCTGCAGGCTGCCCATACCGCAGGGCTAGAAGGAAGGCTGGAAGATGGACAAGAGCATCTCTGGAAGTCAAAATATTTTCTTTTCCCAGCTGCCAACTTGCAGGGAAGGAAATTAAAGCAAAACTGCTTTCCCAATTTAGGACAAGGCTAGTTTCCATATTTTTGTGGAAACATTTTATTTATGAGACACAAAACAAACCAGGGGCAAACAGAAAGCCACAGTATCTGCTGGCCTTCCAGCACATGGGGGGCTGCACATTTCCTTCTTGTGCTCTTTACAACGGTTTTAAACAAAGAACGTCCAACTTGTAAAAGCACACACATCTCATTCTCTCTGAGATTTAAGGCCAAGAGATGTGACCTGAGCTGAGTCATGTCTGAGTCAAAGGGAACTGCCTCATCTCTGCTCCACCCACAGCAGTGTCCTCTCCATAAAAAAAAAAAAAAAAAAGAAATATCACACTGTGTTTGTTCCAGATTAAGATTAAACCTTGGGATGATGTGGGAAAATGACCTTCGGCTTTATGTGTATGGTGTATAATGGCGTCCTTGTGCTTCCTCCTTCGCAACCCTCTGAAAGCACTTTCTGACTTCATTTCAGGCCTGGTCAAGGAACGGCACAACAGGAATACAGCAATTGTGTCGTTTAGATGACTCAATCGAGAAAGAAAACATCACCGACACGCTGGGTTTAAAAATTCATTCCAAACCGATTCACTGAATTTTTATGAAATTTAGGATGACATTCCGATCTCCCAGATCTTAGAAAGTAGCCACGTCTTCCCCCCAGTCAACTAGAACATCTGTGCCAGGACCCGATTCAAATTGATATGTTTTCTCCCGACTTTGTAACTAAAACCCCATGGGGACACAGCAGAAGATGAAAGGGCCTAGCATCCTGCCAAACTCTCAGAGGCATTTCTCCTAGCTGCATGGCTGACTGCGATGGTTCGTTGTTTGTTTGTTTGTTTGAATGTAGTGGTGAGGCCCCTGAGAGTATGTGAGAATATGCTTCCATTTCTCCCCTCCTGTCTGGCCAGTGGACGAGAAATCCACGGTGTGTGCCCGCCTGCGATCTGGGCAGCCCGTGTTCTACTGTGTGACGGCAGCACCTTCCTACTGATGTGCCTGGAGCTCTCCTCCTGCATTCAGGTCAGGACAGCTGCGACCACAAGAACCCGGGCTGGGTGGACGGTGGTATTGGGGGAGTGAAGAGACAGGCAGGCCTTACACAGCAGGGCAATGAATTTGCTTGGAGTTCAACTATGGGTGCTCCGGGAAAGACGTGGGAAGGGCACATGGAAAGGGATGAGGGAGGCAAAGAAGGGAGAGAGGCCATCATTTAAATATTGACTCCACACTACTTTTCACCCAATGAGTGTGTCCCTCCAGGAGTACACAAAAGTTAGATGTCACTGCTCCCAAGTCAGAACAATTGACTGTTCCCTCCATGACGGTCTCTGCATGCTTCCCACAGAGGGAGCGGCTCACCAAGCTGAGCTGGATTCAGTGTTTAAAGTCACCCATTTGTAAATACAGCATAGAACACAGCCCCCAGCTGGAAGCCAACTAATTCAGATGGCACTTAACCAAAGAACGTGAGGTGAGCTCCACTATCAGAAAATAAACTGGCAGGAGTTCCCGTCGTGGCACAGCGGTTAACAAATCCGACTAGGAACCATGAGGTTGCGGGTTTGATCCCTGGCCTTGCTCAGTGGGTGAAGGATCCGGCGTTGCCGTGAGCTGCGGTGTAGGTTGCAGATGCGGCTCGGATCCCGCGTTGCTGTGGCTCTGGCATAGGCTGACAGCTGCAGCTCCGATTCGACCCCTAGCCTGGGAACCTCCATATGCCGCGGGAGCGGCCCAAGAAATAGCAAAAAAAAGACAAAAAAAAAAAAAAAAAAAAAAAGAAAATAAACTGGCAGAGTGGTTAGAAGCAGAAGAGAGAGACAATTCCAGCTGAGTCAGGAAGTGCAGGAGGAGCTGTGAGTAGATTAGCCATCGGACTTTGAGGGCAAGGACCTGAACACACCAAATGGCTGAGCAGTCACTGATCTGAGAAAGGATGTGACCCTTGAGGCAGAATGTGCTCCCAGGGGTTCACGTGCAAGAGGTCACTGTTAATTTATGTGGAAGGGATTGCTGGCTGTTCGCTCTCGCCTGCTTCCTTGGTTAGAGAGCCTCACTATCCTCTGGAGAGAACAGTGTGTGCAGCCAAAATATTTTCATTTTCCAGCTTCTCTTATCCTTGGGCAGTGCAAAGTCCCTAGGTGCTGGCCAGTAGCATATGAGCAACAGAGTGCAACTATTTGTGGGAAGGGTCCTAGCTAGGCTATTCATTCATTCTTGATTCATTTATTCACATGCTCTTTCAGAAAACCTCTATGGACAGCTGACTGTGATCCAGCCACTAGGCAAGGAGCCGGGAACGAAGCTGGAGACGTGGCCCTACAGGCGATCATGGTACAATATGACGGCGGCTACCTGCCATGGGAGTGTGTACCAGGGGCTGTGCAGACAATAGAGGAAGAGCATGGACCCAGGCAAGAGTCAGAGAAGGTTGAGTTGAGTTGGTGACAGAAGGTGAAGCAGGAGGAGTGGCACATCGGATGGCCTTTGGTGTACTTCAGGGAGTTCAATGTTTTCAGTAGGCCCTTCATTTTTCAGACCCCGAGATCAGCATGGGAATTAGTAGTTTTGCAGTTGAGAGTCTCTCTGAAGGAACCAATGTTTGGAACAAATGGTCAAGTTCAATTAAGGAGTAACAGAAGAGGACTGAATGCTTTTAAAAAATCATCTACCCATGTTGTTCCATGCATCACCGGCCTGGTGCTCCTAACAGCTGTCTCATGTTTCATAGTGTTTGTCTAAGACATTTCATTTATGCATGCCCCCAGGGATGGACACCTGATTGCCTGCAACTCCCCGCTGCCACAAAAAGCTCTGAGAAACATTCTTATGTTGCCCTGTATGGACTTGCGTAGACATTTCTCTGGCATACACACACACACACACACACACACACACACACACACACACTCTCAGGAGCAGATATGCCGGGTCATAGGGGCAAAGCACTTCAATTTGACAACGTATTACGAGAATGGCTGCACCAGTCTACACCCTGACAGTGTGTGAAGAGTTCTAGATCCCCACGTCCTCACCAAAACTTGGCATTTTTGGGGGGGCTTTCTGACTTTGCCAAAATGTTGCATTTAAAGTGATATCCCACTGTTGTTTTAATTTGCATTTCTAAGAACAAATGAGCTTGAGGATGTCTTCACGGGCTTAATGATAATAATCTTCCCCCCCCCCCTTTCCCTTTCTTCTCTTCCTCTCCCCCTCTCTCCTGGTTGGTTTGTTTGTTTCCTCCTCCAGGAACTGACCATTTATATCCTCACCTGATTCTTCGGATCGTCCTGCTGGCTTTCCCGATCCTAGCATCTAAAACCTGAGTTGAGGCAAAGCGCTCCTAGAGTCTCTTAGTCAGCAGAGGAAAGTGAAAGGCAATACAGCAGAATGATAAGACCATGGACTTTGCAGCCAGACTGCCCTGATTCAATTCCTACTTGTATTCCTTAGAGGTGACCCTGGACAAGCTACCTAACCCCTCAGTGCCTCTGTTTCCCTATGCATAACCTACCTCGTAGGGTTCCTGTGAAGATCAAACATATCTGTATATGTGCATTGTTGAAACCAGTGCCTGATATGTAGGAACTATATGCAAAGGTTAGCTATTATTAGCAGATTGCTGTCTACCTCCTCCTACCATGATCTGTACCCCTATAAATATATTTACTTGCACCAGCAGGCAGTAGAAACAAGGCGGGGGAAAAAAGGGGGGGGGGGCTCCCAGCCTAGGATCAGAGTTCTCCATTTGTACTCACAGGGGTAACCCTTGCTATGGTCTTGGGCTCTGGACCTGGGTTCTTCTGCCGGGCTGAGCCTTCCCAGAAATCTACCACGACCGCCACTTCCCTCCCTGCCTGTGCTGTGTCCCCATAATGCTCCCGTAGAAGCAGGAGTGGTCATCTTAGACCATGAAGTGCCTTTAAGGAGAAAGACAGGTCCTGGGAAAAAGGAGGAGGGAGACTGAAAAAGGACCTTGGGTCCCAGGTAAACATGGATCCATCATGCCTGCCTCCTTTAAATCAGGGGAAAAAAAAAAAAACCAACCTCCTATCTCTATGAGCTATTGTTACTATGAGTTTTCAGAAATACTCAGCTACATCTCATCTCCGTTTATACACTGTTTAAATGTAAAATTAATTCCACCTTGAGATAGAAGGAGCATGTGCCCTCTTTCCAGCCGAAGATGGTGGCAGATCACAGTGGAACTTTTCCCCCAGAGAAGAAGATTCACGAAGTTATTGCTTTACTTCCAGATAAGCATGAATTGTTTACTTTTCTTTATTTTGAAAAAAAATCATTGTGCATTCAATCCAAATGTTGCTTGCTGAGCTTTTTTTTGCTTAGTATTCTAAGATCATGTGATTAATTTTATTGATGTCTAAAGCACACAGACATGAAAACTGAAACTAAATCGCAGATAAACAAGGAGTACATAGAAAATGTATGAAAAGGCAAAGAGACAGGTGTCCTAACACCCAAACAATTATTCATAAACTATAATTAGAGGGAAGAAGGCACAGGATGTTCCTACCTGTTTATAAAAAGGAACAAAGCTCAGCCAAATTCTCCTTATTTTCCATATCTCCAGTAGCTGTCAAGCAAGTGCAACTGCAAGGCTAAAGAATTCGCCAGTCCTTTCTTTTACAAGTTCACTCCTCTCTGTATACACTGCTCCTTTTCTTGCATGTTTCAATAGACCTACCTTTAGATAAATTGCCTCGTTTTGTTTAACCACAGCAGGCCTCACATACAAGGCAAAGCCAACATTTATGAACAATTTACTCTCCACTTTCTTCCACCAGATGAAGCAATCGGCCCCAAAGGAGTGTGTCCTTCTGTGGATGCTAACGAGAGGCACGGCAGGCAAGCTGGCTTCCCCACCTTCACCCTGGCTGTTCGTGGCCAAGTCAAAACGACCTTCCCAGCCTAGAACCATCCTCTCATTCCACCACTTTCATCCCTCCCCAGCCATCCTCTTTCCACTTTCTCAGTCCCTTGTGCCAACGCAACACGCATCACTCTCCTGTACGGACTGATGCTTCTAACTACCCAAGCCACGGCGTGTTCTCTAAAAATCGGGCAGTAGTAGTGTTTCCCCCATTTCTGTAGAGCTTGGTTCTCTTCCTCTTTATCTCTTTAAGTAGAAGAACAATGACACCCAGTTACTGAGCCAGCTGTTACTGTGTTTACATGGGCTTTGCATGCAAATCTAATTTTGCCCTCTCGACACTTGAACAAGGTTAAAAATCATAACAGATGGGGAGTTCCCGTCGTGGCTCAGTGGTTAATGAATCTGACTAGGATCCATGAGGTTGTGGGTTCGATCCCTGGCCTCGTTCAGTGGATTCAGGATCTGGCGTTGCTGTGGCTGTGGCATAGGCCGGCGGCTACAGCTCTGATTAGACCCCTAGCCTGGGAACCTCCATATGCCGCAGGTGCGACCCAGAAAAGACCAAAAAAAAAAAAAAAAAAGAATCGAGAGATAAAGGAAGTGAGGCCCAGAGAAGTTAACATGCTAAAGCTCCCAAAACATTTCCACTTTATGCTCCAATCATCTTCTCTCTAGAGCAGCACTGTCCAATAGAAATACGTGCAGGCAACACATGTAATTTTAAATGCTTCAGTAGCCAGATTAAAACAGTAAAAATAGACTGGTAAAATTGATTATAACTATATATATATATATTTATATTCATATATATTGGGGGGGTGGCACTGTACCTGAGGCATGCAGAAGTTCCCAGGCCAGGGATTAAAACCATGCCACAGCAGGTACAATACTGGATCCTTAACCCATGGAGCCACCAGGGAACTCCCTAACCGTATTTTATCCAACCCAAATACCCAAATAGAATCATTTCAACATGTGCTCAATGTGAAAATTAATATTAATAAAATATTTTACATTGTTGTAGCATATCTCAATTTGGACAATAAATGTTCATTAAAAATGCTTGATCTGGCTTTGGATGTCATAAAATGTACAGTTGAAAAAGTCAACTCACACACCCAAGTTGTAGGAGACATACTTTAAAAAAAATTTTTCCAAACACTGAATGCAATGTTTGTTTGTTTGTTTGTTTTTTGTCTTTTTGCCATTTCTTGGGCCGCTCCCTCAGCATGTGGAGATTCCCAGGCTAGGGGTCGAATCGGAGCTGTACCTGTCAGCCTACACCAGAGCCACAGCAACGCGGGATCCGAGCCTCGTCTGCGACCTACACCACAGCTCAGGGCAACGCCGGATCCTTAACCCACTGAGCAAGGGCAGGGACCGAACCCGCAACCTCATGGTTCCTAGTCGGATTCGTTAACCACTGCGCCACGACGGGAACTCATGAACGCAATGTTTTTTTAAGTAGAGTTTAAATTTAACTTCATTACAATTACATAAAAGTAAAATCAGTTTCTCAGTCGCACTACCCACAGACCAAGAGCTCAGTAGCCACGGGGGTCAGTGGCTGCCATGCTGGACAGCAGGACTCTAAAGCCATGGATTGTGTCCTTATAGGCAACTCGACTAAAGCTCCCATCTAAGCTCATGCAGTGAGTGTGTCTCCTCCTCCGTAGGAAGAGCTCCTCACTGCCCATCCCGCAAGGCGCAGCTCAGATCCTCCTCCTACACTGAGATGTTCTTGACTCACTCGAAAGGAATCAAAAAATTCCATTCCTGCTCTGAACTTGCAGAGCACTTCCTCTGGGCCTCCTGAATGGCAACCATCATAGTTCTCCTGTATAATGGATGTTTCCTTTGATTCCTGTCTCTTGTACTACTGTCTTTGGCCTACCTCACAACTATGTACAAAAGCAGTTGCTCAAAAATATTTTTTGCCTGAATTGCTCAAAATGATTTATGAAGGAAGCACTAAAAAGAAGCAAGCCTAAACCTTTGAAATGAACATATTTATCTTCACAAACAAACCCAGAAGAAAATGACTTTAGTAAAAGATCATAATCCCTTTGGTGTCCTTCTGTAAGTTGAGAAAGAATATGGATAAAAGGAATATTTGTGTGCCTCATTTTTTGGTAAGTTTTATAACAGATGCATCGGTCTTCAAAACCAAGGGAAACTGTAAACATACATACTTATATATGTTTCTTACAGCAAGACAGAATAAAGAGTCAGACAACCTTCCATGGGAAATAGCTAGGAATGCTAGATAACGTATTTTAAATCTAGAGCCAGGGTTTGCCCAGAAGGCACTTGTGGAACCTAGTGAACCCAAATTCTAGTCTTCCTGGCCTCATGGGTTCAGGGGATGGAATGCAAGTTGCAGGGTCTGCCGCAGGTGGCCAGGTGAATGGGATATTCCTTCCCATAGGACGGGAATTGCAACAGCATATCTCCCTGTGGCAAGGGGAACACCCCCTCTCCAGTCATGGGCAGGAAAACCTCCTACCTCAAGCCAGGGTCATCACCAGCAGAACGGGTACGCTGTGCTACACACGGAGAAGGAAATGTGAGCGAGCAGCAAGGAATCACAGACTCCAGACGAATGCAGCACCGTGGATGACCTCACCAATACAGTGATGAGCAAGAGAACCAGGCACAAAAGAACACAGACCGTCTGATTCCACTTAGAGAAAAGACAAAATGGGAAAAGCGAATCCATGGTAATGCAGATCAGAATATTAGTCACCCTTGAAGAGGGTGGGCCAGAGACATGATGAGCCACCGCCCGGCAGCAGCACTGTATTTTAAAACCTGAGGGCATGATACCCATTGCAGTGTTTGCTCGTGTGTGTGTGTGTGTGTGTTTATATAGATTAATTATAAGTATATATCACTTATATTTTGAATTTGTGTGTTGATTTACATAGAATAATGTATACGTTTAGTTTTATGAACTTTTATGTATTTAGTTATATATATATTACATATATAGTTCGTTTTATAACATTATATTAAAAGTTCTCTGATATATATATTTAATTTGTGTTTCTATCCTCTCCATAGACTGCTGATATAATCTCCTAAGAGTCTCTTGCCTCACGGGTCTTGCAAACTTGTCGCAATTCCAATCCACTAAAACACAGCCCGAAACTAAACTAAAACAGCTAAATTAAAAGAGCTTAACTAAACTAAACTAAAACTAAACAGCTAAACTAAACTAAAACAGCTAAACTAAACTGAAACTAAATTAAAACAGCCTGAAACAGAGTTCCTGGGGGAAAAGGAGTGACCTCTTTCTAGCCCTGGAATTACTAAGGTCCAAGGGTGGCCGGATACAAAGCATTAGGTCTGCACGCCAGTGGCCCACAGAGCAAGTCGGTTCCCAGAAGCCCGTGGAACACCCCCTGGGCACCACAAGAGAGAGGACAGAGGGAGAGGGTGCATCTCTGTTATCCGGGGCGATTCTGCTTCCTAGAGGAGCCCGTGCCTGTGCTGTCCACACAGGAGAAAGCAGCCCCAGGTCCAGGATGCCGTCTCTGTTGTGACCAACGGGACGCTAGTGCAGGCGGAGGGAGGGCCTGACCAGGGGTGTGCAGCTGTCTGGGTGCACAGACGGCGTGGCTCGCTCAGCTAAACTAATCCCACGAGTGGACATCATGCCGTCAAATTTCAAAACGCAGTGCTGCTGCTGCTGCTGCTTGATAAATAAAGGATGGAGCTAAGCCAATGTGCAGCCGTGTGTTTCCCAGATACTTTCAAAAGCCCAGTTTACCAGGCGCTTTCATAGTTCATTTCCTCATAGATATTTTCTGTGATTTCATCAGAAATGACTGGCTGGGTTGGGTTCCCTTGTGAAAGTGCCCCATGTGGGCAAGTTAAATGAGTAAACCTGGTTAAAAAAATATATCCACCAAGAGCCTCTGGGCATAAGGTACGATTTCCAAGAGCCCAAGCATTCTTGGCTACTTATAAGTACTATTGGAAGGCGCTCAAAACAAACATCTGCCTGATCTTCAGCAAAGAAAACAGCAGCCTGTGTGAGCTAATGAGGATGTTACTTTAGAATTAGCTCTGCTCCCATGTCAAGGGGAGCGAACACCTCAAAGCCTTTTGAACTGAGATTTAGAAGATGGGCAAGCTGTGAAGTTTGTGACGTTGAGTGTGGTTCTAGAAAAACTCGCCGCCTATCAGTAGATTTGGCCTGGCCATGCAGAAGACTTTCCTTTAACCTACTAGCTATGTGGACCATGGAGGAAGCTGAAATATTGGGAGGAACAGCAAGGGCTGACTTCATGGGTGTGCATCCTGGGCAGTCCCCAGGGCTTTGCACTGCAGAGGGCTCCACGATTTGTTTCACACTCTGCTGTTGCCCTCTTGAAATTCCGAATAAGTCTTCAACAGGAGGCTCGGCATTTTTATTTTGCACTGGGCCTCCCACATTATGTGACAATCCTGGAACCAGCACTGTGCCTTTACTTCTACCCTCTTTCTAGATGTCTTTCGTTCTTGTCATTTGCATATACTATGTTCTCTATGCATACTAAATCATTTTTTTTATTTTTCAGCAGTTGTATCTCTTTGAAGGGTATGTCTCATTAGAAGGATGAAAATGAGAATCAAAGAACAGTAATGTGAAAAGATAACATCAGAGGGAACGGAAATGGGTTTGGGATACGTGGGAATTCTCCGTACAATTTTTGCAACTTTTCTATAAATTTAAACTTATTCCAGAATAAAAATGCCAGCTCATCACAAATTTACAAAGTAAAATAATGGTTTTAAAAAGAGAACTGTCAAATCATAAAAACACAGAAGCAACAAACAAGCCTTTCACACCTGAAAATTAAAAAAGAAAGAACAGGAGTTCCCGTCGTGGCGCAGTGGTTAACGAATCCGACTAGGAACCATGAGGTTGCGGGTTCGGTCCCTGCCCTTGCTCAGTGGGTTAAGGATCCGGCGTTGCCGTGAGCTGTGGTGTAGGTCGCAGACGCGGCTCGGATCCCGCGTGGCTGTGGCTCTGGCATAGGCCGGTGGCTACAGCTCCAATTCAACCCCTAGCCTGGGAACCTCCATATGCCGTGGGAGTGGCCCAAGAAATAGCAAAAAAAAAAAAAAGAAAGAAAGAAAGAAAGAACAACCTTCTTCTAGAAAATCACTGGATCAAAGAAAAATTTTAAATGGAAATTATAAACCTGACAGTATAATGCTATTTTAAAAACTATTAAAAGATTTAATTGAAAGGTTCAGACATAGCAAAGTTACGTTCAAATATCAATGGTGTATTAAACCAGCAACAATAGCAAAAAATGAAAATCCCTTTCGCAGTTGCCACAGAAATGATGAAAGAGCTATGACTCATGTTTCTAAGAAATTTCCACTAACAGCATACATGCGTGTGAAGAGACAACAAAATTTGGCTAAAAGATACTAAAGAAGAATAAATGAAGAGCTAGACTCTATTTCTAGATGGCAAGATTTAATTTTGTAAAAATATCAGTCTTCCCCAAATCAATACATAAATTCTCCTAGTAATCTGGGAAAAAGAAGGTAAAGAAAACCCTCTCTATCCCCTTAAGAGGTGGGGATGCAGAAAAGCATCGTTCGGGGGGAGGGCCAGGTCACAGTCTGACCCCTGAAACCCAGGGACACAGAGCCTGGCTAACGCTGGAGTTGAGCTAGATTCACGGTGGCTTATTTCACTTAGGAACCCATTAGGTTGAGTGTCTCTTATGTGAGTGAGCTCTAAGAAAGGTGTTTTGGTTTGCAGCAGGAAGAGTATTCCCACGTCCTTGTCTGCAAGAAGTGCGCACTTGAGCCAGAGGGAGAATTTGACCTTGGCTCCGGAGTTACGGCAAAGAGAGTGAGTGTGCAGAGCTGAGATGGCAACCTCAGGCCAAGGTCGCTGGGAGAACTTCTTTCTTTTCTAAACATGGGAAAGGAAAAAGGACCTGGAAGCAAAAAGTTAGGGCAAGGGGCATGTGGCAGGCGCAAGAGCTCCTACAATGATGCTCAGTGTCCCAGGAGCATTCTTGCTCATTCCACTAAAGCAGGGACCTTACCATCTTTATTTTATAGATGAGGCCACTGAAGCCTGAAGCAGTGAAGCGATGTTCCTGGGCTTGAAAACCTAGCAAAGGGCAGATTCAGAGCTTGAAGCTATTCATTCATTCATTCATTCTTTCATCCATCAGCGATTTTTCTTTTGAGCACCTGGGCATTGCTCTGGGGACCGGAGACAGAGCAGTGAATAAAACACACGCCAGAATGGGTCTTGGCTTTCCAGGGATGCACATTTGAAGAGGAGGTCAGAGAGAGAGAATCGAAAAGCAACAAATACATCAGCTTCCCATCCTTGGTACTACTGACACTTGGGGCCAGGTAGATCTTCATTTTGGTGCCGTCCTGGGCACTGCAGGATGTTTAGCGGTACCCCTGGCCTCTACTCCTTAGATGTGGTAGCGCCTGACCCCCACTCCCAAGTGATGGCAACCCGGAACATCTCCAGACATCGCCAAATGACCTGGGGGCAAAAGCGGTCCCAGCTGAGAAGCAGTGAAACAAACAAACTTAATAACATCAAGTTGTAATAAGAGACCAACGAAATCAAATAAAATTGGGTTACGGATGGAGCGGGATAGGGAGGCACCGCTTTAGACTGAAGGATCACAGATGGTTACTCCAAGAAGGAGAGGCCAAGAAGCAGACAATGACATGCCGAGGGGAGAGTTCCAGGCGGTGCATTGTTCCAGAGAACCAGAGGGTTCCAGGCGCAAAGGCTGTGGGGTGGTGAGGAGCTTGGTATGTGACAAGAACATAGACAAGGCAGAGTGCCAAGTGCAGGGACAGAGGATGGGTGGGCAGGGACCAGATCATACAGTGACTTGTGCTTTATGTTCTAAACAGATAACTTAGTTGCTCTGTTGCTTTTATCTAAAAAGATAACTTAATTCCCCTCTCTGGGGGGACCGGTTATCTAGGAAAGAGATGATAGGAGCGGGAACAGGGCTTCAGGGGAGGAAACGGGAGATACTGGACAGATCCGGCCCAGGGAGCTGCAGAGCTGAGAGGCCGGTGGACTAGATGCGGGCAACAAATGCCCCTTCCCTTTGGCTGTCCGCCAAAGTGGCCTCATTTTCCACATTCCTGGAAGACGACCCCACTTCCAACTAGGCTAGGCTTGCCGCTTTTCTGTTTTGCTTGGACTCAAGCTCTGGTCCCGTGTCTCTCTGTACCCTCATCTTCCAGTAGGTCGCCCCTTGACCCTCGCCTAGCTCAGCGCCAGGTCCAGGAGCCTCATCTTCCCTGGGCCTCCGGGCCAATCGCTCGCATCTACTTGCCCTCCAAAGGCTGAGAGAATCCTCATTCTCTTGGGAGCTAAAACTGAACATTCTGTTTCTCTGAAGGCTGAAACTCACGCACTATCCCCATTAAGAATTCCGGAGAAGGGCCTATGGGTTTTCTCAGCATCGTCTTATGAACAAAAGACACAGGAGACGTAGGGAGTCAGACATGCAATAAAGAGGAATGATTTGCAGCCAAGGAGGACATTTAAAGAGATTTTTCCAGTGCCTATGCTTGCAGTGGATTGAACGGTGTTCCCCTAAAATATATGTTCCAGTCCTACGGCCCAGTGCCTGTGAATGTGGCCTTATTTGGAAATAGGGTCTTTGTAGATGTAATTAGTGAAGATAATCACATTGGATGAGGGTGGGCTCCAGATCCAGGGACTGGCATCCTCATAAAAAGAGGAAAGGACACACACAGACACAGCCATACACAAGGAAGACGGCCACCTGACGACGAAGACGGGGACTGGAGTGATGCGGCTACAAGCCAAGGAACACCAGGCAAGCTGGGAGCTGCCAGAACCTAGGAAGACGCAAAGAAGGAAGCTACCCTAGAGCCTTCAGAGGGAGTGTGGCACTGCTGCCACCTTGATTTTGGTCTTCTGACCTCTGGAAGGGAGAAGAACGAATTTCTGTTGTTGTAAACCATGCTGGGTGTGGCCATTGGTCTTCTCAGTCCTAGGAAACAAAAACAACAACAGGCCATGCTCCTGTGGACAATTTGGGCTGAAAGGTACGTTCTATTTACATGGGGATTTTCTGCTGAAAAGCTGCAACACAGAGTATTAGAAGGTCCATCTACAGCCTTGCTTACTGGTGCTCCTTTGGGTGTGCACACCTCCTCCCCGGATCAGTAAGTGTTTCTTGTGTACATGTACTTCCACTTCCGTCTAGTGGGAATTTAAATGAAGATCTAAATTTCCCCAAATTATAAAATATGGCCCAAGGCACTGTGGCTCCAAGGACAGAACACTAGGCAGTAAGAGAAATGTTTTGGATGGTAGCACTTGTCTGTCATGCTTTCAACTCGTAAGCAGGGGACTAGCTGCCCCTTTTCTTAGTCACACAGAAGAATAAAGACGAAGGAACAAATTAAAAGTATCAAAGAAGAAAATGGATGGCAATTTAAGAACATTTTATAACATGACCCTGCAGTTCTCAGTGTAACGCATTCACTCCCAGCTATCCTTCCCCTCAATGCTTCCCCGGCCCGCACGCTCTCTACTCCTCTAGAGTCAAAAATCTTCAACACATAATGTTTTTCCCTGGAAAACACACGCAAGGGAAGAACTTTAGAAACACAGGTGCGCACAAAATCCCGCAGGTACACATAGATCAAAAGGCAATCAACCTATCAGCTCAGTTTTATAATTTGTGTTTCATTTTAAACGGTGTATGAGTATCATCTATGCCACCGAATGTTCGACAAGGGTTAAGCGGTGTTTCATAACAGTGGTGCGTGATAACTTCAACAATTCACTATTACATACTGTTTCCATTCTTCCTTGGCTCTTTTTTTTTTTTTTTTTTTTTTTTGTCTTTTGTCTTTTGTTGTTGTTGTTGTTATTGTTGCTATTTCTTGGGCCGCTCCTGTGGCATATGGAGGTTCCCAGGCTAGGGGTCGAATCGGAGCTGTAGCCACCGGCCTACGCCAGAACCACAGCAACGCAGGATCCGAGCCGCGTCTGCAACCTACACCACAGCTCACGGCAACGCCGGATCCTTAACCCACTGAGCAAGGGCAGGGACCGAACCCGCAACCTCATGGTTCCTAGTCGGATTCGTTAACCACTGCGCCACGACGGGAACTCCCTTCCTTGGCTCTTATTTTTTTAAAGTCTTTGATGCTACAGACTTGAAGCTAAATTTTGGCACACATCTAGGATTATTTCCCCAGGATAAATTTCTGGATCTGACCCTGTGATGTCTCAGGAATTACCGTTTTTAAGGTCTTTGAGTCCTACTGCAGAACTGCCCCCTACCCACACTAAAATTTTAAAAACATTAAGTTTTACCTCCAACAGCATATCTATATGTTCCCGTCCCTACCCAAGTACCAACATTGTGTTTTACACATTTTTTACCTTTTTCACATTTACCCACCAAAAAAACGGTAATAAGGCCTTTGAATACTATGTAAGTTAAAGAGAAAGCATATAGCTTTTTCAAAAAAATAATCACAGATATAGCTGTGAGAGCTAAAACTTAAAAGCTTCTAGCAGAAAGCATAAGAGAATCTTTCTGACTTTGGAGGAGGCAAACATTTCCTAGGATATAAAATTTGAAAAATTTGATTTAATAAAATAAAAAAAAATTTGCTCATGAAGAGATACCATTGCTGAAGCAAAAAAGACAAGCCGTAGACTAGAAGAAATATTTACAAAGCACATAACTAACAAAGGCTTGTATTCAGATATCTATATATTTTTAAAAGTTCCTATAAATAAATAATGACGAGAAACAACCCAATAATGAATGAAAAATATATGACAGGAAATTCTCCAAATAAAATACTCAAATGATCAATAAAAAATATGAAAGGGAGTTCCTGTCGTGGCGCAGTGGTTAACGAATCTGACTAGGAACCATGAGGTTGCGGGTTCGGTCCCTGCCCTTGCTCAGTGGGTTAAGGATCCGGCGTGGCCGTGGGCTGTGGTGTAGGTTGCAGACGCGGCTCGGATCCCGCGTTGCTGTGGCTCTGGCGTAGGCCCGCGGCTACAGCTCCGATTCGACCCCTAGCCTGGGAACCTCCATATGCCGTGGGAGCGGCCCAAGAAATAGCGAAAAAAGACCAAAAAAAATATATATGGAAGGCATTCAACAAGGAAATTCATAGCAAAGTCGTAATGAGATTCAATTAGACAATATTACAAGACAAGCAAAAGAAATAAATGAATTGCATTGCATGAGTTGGAAACAAAGAAGAAACACTAAATTTATTCTCAGAAAACAGAATCATGTATTAATTATGTAGGAAGAAAACCCAGAAACCTACCCCCATTTGCTATTAATGTGGATTTAGAAAAATCTCAGGGTGCAAAACCAACTATATCTCTATTTACTATCAATGAAAAATCAGGAAAAGAAATTAGGAAAACAATATACTTTAGAACTTAATCAAAATGCATAAAGCATTCAAGGATGAATAACAAAATATATGCACAGCCTAAAAAATCAAAACTTAAAAATACTACTGAAAAAAGACCTCAAGTGATGTATAAGTTCAGTCAATCCCAATCACAATTCTAGCATCAGTTCTTGCAAAAAATGACAAACTTATTCTAAAATTTTATAGAAATGCAAAGAGCCAAGATCAATCAATATATTTGAACAAAACAAATGTCCATTGATAGATGACTGGATCAGGAAGATGTGGTATATATACACAATGGGATACTACTCAGCCATAAAAAAGGACAAAATGATGCCATTTGCAGCAACATGGATGGAAGGAGAGACTCTCCTACTAAGTGAAGTCAGTCAGAAAGAGAAAGACAAATACCATATGATATCACTCATATCTGGAATCTAATATAGGACACAAATGAACCTTTCCACAGAAAAGAAAATCTTGAACTCGGAGAATAGACTTGTGGTTGCCAAGGGGGAGGGGGAGGGGGAGGTAGTGGGAAAGATTGGGAGCTTGGGGTTAAGAGATGCAGACTATTGCCTTTGGAATGGATTAGCAATGAGAGCCTGCTGTGTAGCACTGGGAACTCTGTCTAGTCACTTATGATGGAACATAATAATGTGAGAAAAAAGAATGTATACATGTATGTGTAACTGGGTCACTATGCAGTACAGTAGGAAAAAAATAATGTATTGGGTAAATTAATAAAATAAAATAAAATGTACCTTAATAACATAATCCCAGAATCGAGTATTATTAAACACTTTTTAGGATTAAAAAAAAAAAAGACATGGTGATATTGCATAAAGAAAGACATAAAACAATAGATCAGAATAGAGAATCCTCAAAAACAAACACACATAATGTAGTCCATTATCTTCAACGTAAGTGTCAAAAAGTAATTGCCAGGGAGCTCCCGATGTGGCTCAGCAGGTTAAGGACCCAATGCTGTCTCTGTGAGGATGCAGGTCTGGCAGCCCTGGCCTCTCTCAGTGGGTTAAGGATACAAAGTTACCACAAGCTGCAACTTAGGTCCCAGATACACAGAGCTCGGATCCTGTGTTGCCATGGCTGTGGTGTAGGCCAACAGCGGAAACTCCAATTCGACCTCTAGCCTGGGAACTTCCATATGCCACGAATGTGGCCGTAAAAAGGAAAAAAAGTAATTGCCAGAACTTGGTTTTTTTAAAATGAAACTAGCTCACTTTACAAGATAGATAGAAAGATAGAGATATATGAGATATATATATATATGTAAAATATATAATAGAACATAGACCTAAATGTAAATATTACAACTATAAAATATTTAAAAGAAAATACAGAAGAATATCTGTGATCTTATCATAGAGAGGTTTCTGAAGAAACAAAAAGCAACAACCATAGGTTAAAAGATTAAAAATTGGACCCCATTAGCATTTAAAGCCCCTGCTCTTGGAAAAGTATTATTAAGAAATGAGGAGTTCCCATCGTGACGCAGTGGTTAACGAATCCTACTAGGAACCATGAGGTTGTGGGTTCGATCCCCGGCCTTGCTCAGTGGGTTAACGATCCGGCGTTGCCGTGAGCTGTGGTGTAGGTTGCAGATGCGGCTCGGATCCCGCGTTGCTGTGGCTCTGGCGTAGGCTGGTGGCTACAGCTCCGATTCAACCCCTAGCCTGGGAACCTCCATATGCCGCGGGAGCGGCCCAAGAAATAGCAACAACAACAACAACAACAACAAAAAAAAGACAAAAAAACACACACACACAAAAAAAAAAAAAGAAATGAAAAGGCAAGACACAGACAAGGAGAAAATAGCCACAAGACTTATATCTGACAAACGACTTATTCCCAGTATATACAAAGAGTTCTCACAACTCAAAAATAAGATGACAAACTATCCAATTTCTTAAAATGGACAAAACATTTGGCAACTTTGCAAAAGAAGATATATGAATGACTGATAAGCACATGATAAGATATTTAGCATCATTAGCCATCAGGGAAATGCAAATTAAATGACAAGGAGGTACCAGTGTAAACCTCCGATTACATTGAAACATCGTACGATTACAGTGTTGAACAACAGACAGCAAGAATGTAGACGAGCTAGACCTCTCATACCTTGCCCATGGGAGTACGAAATTTGACAGCTCTTTGGAGAACTATACGGCAGTTTTTATAAAGCTAAACATTCACTGACAATATGACCTAGTTGTTTTACTTCTTGATATTCACCCAAGAGAAATGAAAACCTGTGTCCCTTCCAAAATTGTACATAATGTTTAGAGCAGTGATATTTATAATGGCCAAAAACTGGAAACAACTCAAACATTCATCCACAGATGAACAGGTACAGCATATTGTGACTTGTCCATATAATGGAATATGACTCAATAATAAAAAGAAACAACTATCAACATACAAAAAACATGCATGAAGCTCAAAAATACACTGAGCAGGAGAAGCTAGATAAAAAAGTGCGCATACTGGAGTTCCCATTGTAGCTCGGTGGGTTAAGGACCCAAGGTAGTCTGGGTGAAGATGCAGGTTCGCTATCTGGCCTCACTCAGTGGGTTAAGAATCCAGCATGGCTGTGGCTGTGGCATAGGCTTGCAGTTGCAGCTCCAATTTGACCCACAGCCCCAGAACTTCCATATGCTGCAGGTGTGGCCTTAAAAAAGGAAGAAAAAAAAAGTGTACCTACCATATGATTCCAATCATAAGAAATTCTAGAACAAGCAAAATTAATCTATAGGGTCAGAAAATAGAGCAGTGATTGCCTGGTATGAGGGGAGAAGGTACTGATTGGGAAGGGCCATGGAGGGGCTCTTTGTGGTGACAGAAATAACTGTTATCTTGATTGTTGGGGTGGCTATATATATATATATATATATATATAATACATATATATACAGCCAATTTTTAAAAAACATAATGAGATACAACTACACACCCACCAGTATGACTAAAATTACAAACTGACAATACCAAGTATTGACAAAGATAGAAAGCAAATGGAATTCTTATATATTGGTGGAAACCTTTTTTGGCAGTCGCAGCTAGATAAACAGCTTTTCTATTGCCTAGCACGTCTGCTTTTAGCTTTGTACCCATGAGAAATTAATACATTTGTCCACAAACAGATGTGTTCAAGAATATTCGCAGAAGCTTCATTTGCAACAGCCAAAGACGGGAAACTACCCGAATATCCATCGACAGGAGACGAAACAAATTACACCGTGTTCGTGCGACGGAAAACTACTCGCCAATAAAGTAACAAACTAGTGATGCTCACAACGGCATGGACAAATTTCCAAACGCACATGTTGAATGAAGGACACCTAAGAGTAAAGGCAGTTGTCTTCATGCACGTGGATGTGCAAAAACAGGCAACGCTAATCCATGTGAATCCAAGTCAGGGGGGGTGGTCATCTCTAGGCAGGGGAACTAACTGGAAGCGAGCATGGGGACACTTTCTGGGGTGACGGAGATGTTTTATATCTCATTCTGGGCAATGGGTACATACGCTTCTCAAAACTCATCAAGGCGTATACTTGAACCCTGGTGTATTTTACAGCATATAAATTCTGCCCTGACAAAGTATTAAAACATAAAAATAAAATTCAAAGCCAGGAAGATTCAAGGGGGGGGGGCGAGTTCTTTGGAACTTGTCTTCATTTGT
The DNA here is from genome assembly GCF_054392235.1 of Sus scrofa. Taxonomy (NCBI): domain Eukaryota; kingdom Metazoa; phylum Chordata; class Mammalia; order Artiodactyla; family Suidae; genus Sus; species Sus scrofa. The sequence continues at coordinate 11,897,392 of NC_139401.1, forward strand.
ACTCATGTTCTCATTTTCTCGGAGATTCCAAACATGCTATTTATCAAGAATATCCTTCATAAACAACAAAATTCCTCTTGGAGCAAAGTGACACAGAGTTCTAATCCTCTGAGGTCCCAAAGAAACAAAAACAGGAGCCTGCTGAGGACTCCCAGCATCCTTTGTGGATGCCCCACATCTTTGAACTCACAAAAGAAGGAATTCTAAATTTGGGAACCCAAACATTTTCTGTTTCCTAGCAAAAACACTCATGCACGGAAAAGCTTCAGGCAGGCACCGAGGCTATCGACGCAGCGATCTGGTTGTCCCAGATCCCTTCAGATGCAGGCAGCATCAGTCGGTGCCCACTTTAAACAAATGCGGCTTTCTCCCAGAGTTACTCAAAACAACCCATGCACTCTGCGGTCACAGTTAATCTGACGTACAGGGTCCTGAGCTTGAGGGCCACGTGTGTCAGAAGATTTCTCATACGCCTTTGGACAAGCAGAGCTTGCCACACAAGAAGCCCTGCATTGCCTGTGGCGTCCCGTTGTTGCTATCATGAAATACGAAGCTGCGTGACTGCGCCACCAGCCAGGACCTTCCCAAACCAGGGCAACAGCACACCACAGCTCTTCACACCACAGCTCCAACGACTGGGCCAAAGAGATTGAACCTTGGAGGCACTGAGTTGCACACTCATTACACAGGGTAGCGCCCCTCTGATCCGTAGGCCATGGTGTAAATTCAGTTGCTCAGGAAGCACCTGCAGGTGTGTAACTCGGAGTGTAGGGTGGTACTGTATGGCAGGTGTCATCCACACATTCTCACACGTACAGGAACTCGATTCAGGGCCAGCTTCCTGGGTGTAAAACCTGTCCACAGGGCTCCATGCTTGGAAGGGTTCTGAATGCTGTCATCTTAAAATGCTAAAATCTCTTTTAGAAGGAGCCTCGCATTGTTATTTTGCACGGGGCCCACGACAGTTTAACTCCAAAGTGGATCACAGACCTAAATGTAAGCGCTAACCCCAGAACTCCAAGAAGAGAGCAGAGCAGTCAATGTTCACAACCTCGAGTCGAGCCAAGCCTTCTTAGATATAACATCAAAAGCACAAGCGACAAAAGGAACGATAGATGAAATGGACTTCAACAAAATTTACAACTCTTGTGTTTCAAAGACCATTATCAGGAAAGTGAAAAGATAACCCAATGAATGGGATAAAAATATCTGTACATCATATATCTGATAAAGACTTTGTGTTCAAAATATAAAAAGTTCTTGCGATGCTATGATAAAAAGACAAGAAATTTGAAAATGTGCGAAGGATATAACAGGCATTAGTTTAAAGAAGATATACAAGCGGTCAATAAACACGTGAAAAGAGTCTCTGGAGTTTCCACTGTGGCTCACTGGGTTATGAAGCCAACTAGTATCCATGTGGATGCAGGTTTGGTCCCTGGCCTCGGTCAGTGAGGTAAGGATCCAGTGTTGCCGTGAGCTGTGGTGTAGGCCACAGATGCAGCTCAGATCCTGTGATGCTGTGGCTGTGGCATGGGCTGGCAGCTGCAGTTCCGAATGCACCCCTGGCCTGGGAGCTTCCATAGGCCACAGGTGCAGCCCGAAAAATCAAAAAACAACAAACCAAAAACAAACAAACAAAAAAACCCATGAGAAAAGATTCTCCATCATGTCATTAGCCATGGGGTAAACAGAAATCAAAACTACAATGAGATACCATTGATCACCCCGACCAGGCACCCTGTAATCAAGAAGACAGATGATAACAAGTTGTCGTCAAGAAGGCAGGCAAATTGGAACCCTCATATAGTGCTAGTGGGAATGTAAAATGATGCAACCACTTTGGAAAATGGTTTGGTGGTTCCTCAAAATGTTAAACATGGAGTTATCACATGATTCAGCAATTCCACTCCCATGTATCTATCCCAGAGAAGCGAAGACATGTATACACACAAAAACTCGAACATGAGTGTTCATGGCAGCGATATTCATAATAGCTGAACGGCGAAAACAATACGAATGTCCATCAACTGCTAAGCGGAGAGTAAACTGTAGTGCACATAATAGAATATTCTGCAGCAAGAAAAGGAACAAAGTACTGATGTGTGATACTACACAGGGGGAACCTTGGAAACATCATGCTAAATGAAAAAGTCCCCCCCCCAAATCAAATCACATATTGGATGATTCCTTTGATATGAAATGCCCAGAATAAACAAGTCCAGAAAGTAGATTAGTGCCTGCCCAGGACTGCAAGTAGGGATTGGGGAAGGGGGAGTAACAGCTAATGGGTAGGGGGTTTCTTTCTGGTGTGATAAAAATGTTCTAATTGATTGTGGTGATGGGTGCATCATTCCGTGAATATGCAAAAAACCATTTAACTGTACACTTTAAATGGGTGAATTTTATGGCGTGTGAATTATGTCTCAATAAATGTTTGGGTTTTTTTTAGGTAATGTTTAAGTAGTCATTAAAGTTTTAGCACATTAACCCAGTCTTTTTGTGTTGAATGAACCAAGATACCCAGAAAGAATACAGAAATACATACACTCTAACCCAAGCCCACTTCCCTAGGGCCACTAAAGGAAGGGCTGTGAGTTATCTGAGTCTCCTGGGTGGGACTGGAGTACCATGCTGCTGCCTCCTGTGTCTTCGCCCTCAGCGGTAGGTCCCTTAGCCACCAAAAGCTCACTGCTGTCGCTTCGAACACAGGGTGAGCAAATCTAAGGGAGATGATAAGCAAAACATTCTCCCCTTAGTTTTTGATTTGCTCTATTCAAATAGCTCCAAATTCGGCTGCTTCTTTGGGCCGTGACAGCATTAACCATCAATATCTTCTAGAAAAATCATCCAAAGTTAAGTACACTATACTAAAGGTTAAGTGCATCTAGTCTTTAAAAATACAAACTACTAGGCTGGGCTCTGGAGTGGTATTATTTACGGAGGATTTTTTCCTCTGACTCTATTATTTTCGTGGTTATACTGACTGGAGGCTTTCAAAACAGGGGCAACTGTGGAATGCTAGAGAATTCCTTCCCCAGGATCCTCCGTGACTGTATTACTCAATGATTCCATTCCCATGAGCTGCTCTTAGGGGCTGTAATCATTTTTTCTCACACACATGCACATCCACACACAACTGCATCAAGCCTTAAAAACCCAAGCCCATTACGATGAGTTTGCTCACAAAAGCTCAAGCAGGAAGCAAGGCACAGAGGGCTCTGGGCGGGAGCAGCAATTGAAGTGCTGTGATAGAAACAGTGTCAGTGGCTGGTGAGGCTGCGGTGCGGGAAGCAGAAACTAATTAGCCAGCAGAGCCAGGATTCCATGGCGGCAGGATAGGCTGAGCACCCCAGAAATCAGTAGCAGCAGCGGGCATTTTCATGGTGGAGTCCCTGGACAAAGAGTCTATCCGAGTAGAGATGGCAAATAAAACACAGGACACCTAGTTGAACCTGCATCTCAGACAGAGAACACATACTTCTATAGTATAAATACACCCGCAATATTGCAAAGGACAGGGGGTTCCCAGGCTAGGGGTTGAATCAGAGCTACAGCGGCCGGCCTACACCACAGCCACAGCCACGCGAGATCCAAGCCACCACTTCGACCCACCCCACCGCTCACAGCAACGCTGGGTCCTTAACCCCCCAAGGGGAGCCAGGGATCGGACTCGCATCCTCATGGATGCTAGTGGGGTTCTTAGCCCAGTGTGCCACAAGGGGAACTCGGCCACGAAGAGATTTATACTAAAAAGCTCTTTGTTTTCTCAAATTCAAATTTACCTGCTAAATCTGGCAACTCTAATTCCAAGGGAAGAAAGCCTCAGCTCAGGCAGTGAGTGTGTGAAGGAGTACGTGGGTTCGATCCCTGGCCTTGCTCAGTGGGTTAAGGATCCGGCCAGAGGAGAGTCTGAACACAACAATGCTACCCTTCCCTTGGCACCGGAGAGGCAAGACGCACATAGCACAGGAACTCACGAAATGACAAACAACGAAAGAGCTGTGGCACCAAAGCTGACACACTCCCACGAAGTTCGCAGAGTCACACCATTTGGAAGGCATCGAAAGTGAGAACTCAGAAGCCAGAGTTCCAGAAGGCCAGGGTTTCAGCCCAGTGGCCCTCAGGTGAGGGCAATTTTGACACGGTCTGGGGGACACCCGGCGGTAAGGGGGTAGAAGCCAGCAATGCCATTAGAAGGTCCACAGTTCACAGGACAGGCCCCCCACCCCACCCCGTGAGGTATGATCCAGCCCCAAAGGGCAACAGTTCTTGGGGTCGAGAAACCCTGCTCTGAAATGAAGAGCCAGAGGCACCCACAGCAGGAAGAGGCGCCTCGGCAGATGGCATCACGGCGGCGGGGGCGCCCGGCGGCGGCTGGGTTGAACGAGGGGACTCGCACTGACCCCACACACAGTACCTGCAGAGCCAAGGTTTCTGCGCCTGCACGAGACCCTTGGAGGTGCTCTCACTGAGCTGAGGGGATGTGCAGAGAGGGCGGATGAGGGGGCGTCCTGAGATGCTGACTTCGCGCAGCACTCGCCTTTCGGCGGGGGCCGCCTTCTCCCGCTCCCCTTGTTCTAGGTCGCCCGCTTGGCAAACACCGAGCAAAGGCCACCCACAGTCTGGCTCCGGGGCGCAGACCTGACCCAGGTCATGGAGCGCGTGGCACCTGCGCTCGGGGCCCGGCTCACACCCTCTCCCGTCCTTTCCCCAGCGCGGTGCGGAGTGGCTCTGGAATGCTGTTACTCCAAACAGCCCATCTCGAGTCTCCCAGTTAGAGGACCACACTCAAGTTCCCACAACCGTTTTGCCTGCACACGTGGAGAGCGCAAAGTGCCAGGGATGGGGGGCAAAGCCCCGGCGGGGACAGTAGTGCCGAGGGGGAGCTGCACAGGTCCTAGGGCTCGTCTGTGGGGTTGAGCTAGTTGCTCCCTGGAGGGGACTTACTGGGCACGTGAACCCTCGTGGAGCCTCCTTTCATTCTCTATCCCGCTTCCCTTCCTGTTTTTCCCGCGAGTGTCTCCTGATCGACCCCTTTCACATTAACCCCCGTCTCAGAGGCCACAGCGAGGACACACAAGCCAAGGCACAACTCATCCACTGTCCTCAGCAGACCTGAGGGAGGAACATGTGGCCAAAACGGGCTGCGGCAGACACTGGCCACCACCTTGCCGACCGCCCTCCTGCCCTGCCCGGAGAACCTGCAGTGCAATCGGGTTGAAGGCCCAGAAGCAAGGACATCAGGGAAAGCTGTCCCTTCTTCCCTTAGCCTCAGAGGCCGAGTCATGCCTGCTCCAAGCCACTCATGGTGACCCCATCATTCCATGCCAGGGACTGGTCTCAGACGGACTTGTGACCCACTTTGGGCCACTGGGGCATGAAGAGAAGTCTGCAGACATTTTATAGGGTAGAGATCTACTCTCCAAAATAAGGGTGTTGTGGAAAGAAGGACCTCTTTACGATCCTGCCTTCCTCCTTAAGACGCTGACATGGAGAAGGGATGCTTGGAGCAGCAACAATTACCTAGACTATGACCATGAACTCAAAAGATGCACAATACACTGCCCGCCTCCTGATTTCGTTAAGTCATGGAATCAACCCAAGAGCTCCCTACCTGCAGACCGCTAGACCTGTGAGATAATCAAATATTTTGTTTTGCTTAAACCACCGATGTTGCTCCTTGGCTTGCAAATGAAAATATCCCTAGACGAAGCCCAATTGGAGTCTTCCCATGAAACTGGTTAAGAAACTGGATGCCGTCACAGAGAGGCTTCCGTTCTCTTTGGGGCCAGGGGCCATAAAAGATGGATGTTTTTGTTGGCCAGTGATCACCTCCATGGCTACAGGGAGAAAGACATCTGTAGTAGGAGAAAACAAATCCCCAGGGAAGGGAAAAGAACTGAGAGACTGCACCTATAACAAAGTTAATTCTCACAGGGACACTGCGTCCGCCTCTCTTATCTGTAAACTGGGAATAATAATTCCTACCATGCTGGATTCTTATGCGATTAATTTGAACTCACATTTGTAAAGTGCCCTTAAATTTAAAACTTTGGATAATGAGGTGTCCCAGCCTTATCTGCAAAGAAGCTTAAGGCTGTGATTTGATGGTGTTTGGGGTGCAGCCTAGAAGTAGGGAGTACCTGAGCTTGAAAACTGGCTTCCCTTGAAAAAGGCTTTGGCCCCTGATCCAACTCGGCCTTGGTTTGTACAGCAGCTGTGCTTAGAGATGGCAAAAGTGGGGGTGGGGTAGGGAGGGAAGGAAGGAGAGAGAGAAGAGAGGGAGCGAGAGGAAGGAAAGGAAGAGCAGGGGAGTTCCGCTGTGGTGCAGTGGCCTCAGGAGCCCGCTTGTCTCTGTGGCTTTGCCGGTTCTATCACTGGCCTGGTGCAATGGGTTAAGCATCCGGCGTTGCTGTAGCTTGGCTCCAATTAGATCCCTGGCCTGGGAACTTTGATATGCTGCGGGTGCATCCAAAAAAGGAAGAAAAAAAAGGAAGAGAAGGGAAGGAAGGAAGGGGGGGAGAGCGGTGGGGAAAGAAAAAGGGGAAAAAAAGCTTTACACCAGATTGGAATTCCAAAGAGCTTCACGGGGCTTTCATTCATCAAGGATCTTTTCAGCCCCATGCCATTTAAAAAAAAAAAAAAGGCTAAAATTTTGACTGCTTCCTGTCATAAAAACCCTCTGTAGCATTTGATTCTTCAGTACTATATTTAACAGTTAAAAAGAAAAGCAAAAGCTATGAAATAGGGGCTTTTATTATCCCTATGTTACATTTGAGAAAACAGAAGCTCAGAAATGTTGTATAAATTGTTCAGCGTCGCACAGCTGAGTGGCAAAGGAATGCAGCCCGGGTGTGCCTAGTTCTGCTCTTGGCCAACGTCTAAAGGCCAGCTCCTAAAAATGAAAAGACACCTAACACATCACTCGGCTTGTCATGAGCTAGCCAGTGTAATTACTTCAATTCTGCACACTCGAGATCCTGAACATAAATAAAATAAAACAAAACGAAATGCAGCATCTCCCCATCTGGAAGTTCACAGCCCGTGGTGGAGACAGACTGTAAATAACATCATTTCATTGCATGATAATTGTTCTGAATTCACTGGAGAGCTGCTGGAAGTTCCACAGCGAAAATGGTCTCTCCTCGGGGGATTTATCAGGGAAAGGTGGTGGAAGAAAAGCGGGGAGAAGGAAAGAAACTTCCCAAAGTGTGTGCAAGGCACAAGGTGTTTTCGGAGAGGTGAGCAGTTGACTGCATTAGAAGTAAAATCGGGGAGTTCCTGTCGTGGCGCAGTGGTTAATGAGTCCGACTAGGAACCATGAGGTTGTGGGTTCGGTCCCTGCCCTTGCTCAGTGGGTTAACGATCTGGCGTGGCCGTGAGCTGTGGTGTAGGTTGCAGACGCGGCTCGGATCCCGCGTTGCTGTGGCTCCGGTGTAGGCCGGTGGCTACAGCTCCGATTCGACCCCTAGCCTGGGAACCTCCATATGCCGCGGGAGCGGCCCAAGAAATAGCAAAGACAAAAAAAAAAAAAAAAAAAAAAAGAAGTAAAATCGTAGGAAACGCCAGGTAACTTCCAAAAATATTCTGAGCCTACGTGACATTCATCTCTCTTCTTAGCCCCTGAGGCAGTTCTCAGTAATGAAACAAACATTATTTTTAAAGGCCCGCCCACCCGTTCTCTCTTCCACACACATAAGTCAAATAAACTTTGAAACTACACAGCATTTTATAGTGTTTTGGGGTGATTTTTCAGGGAATGGATTATAATAGGTGCTGAGTAAAAACAGAATTTTAAAACCGTACCGCTTCTTCCCATGCACTGCTCATTTTCCTTGTGGTAACATGGGGTGGGGGCAGTGAGCCTCGCCTGCTGCGCCTCCCCACCTGGCAGGTTCAAGACGAAGGGGTTTTCACCAGAGAATTTACCCAGCTGGTGAAAGGATGAGAATGTGCCTCCCGATGCCCAGGTGCATCTAGAGGCCTCACTGCTCCCTCCCTCCAACTCCTTATTCATACCCAGCACAAAAATGGTCTTCAATTCTTTCTTTTCATGTGTAGAAGCAGCTTTACTGAGCAGATGTCTTATATGATAACATTTTGATTCTGAGACAGAAGCAGCGGTTGATTTTGATTGATTTTGATCTCTGTATATCGAAATATCCATTAGGCATACTATTAAGCCTGTAGAGGAGATGCAAGCAAGAGAAGCCTGGGAGGCATGAAATGAGAGCCAAACACAAACACACGAGCCACCTCCTAATAAGGAAAAATGATGTTTTGGCCATTCTCTTGCAAGGGAAAAGACTGGGTTATAGTGACCTGAAAATAAACTTGCCCAAACTTCATGCTGGGTCAAGTAAGAAACCCAAAACAATCACTGGGTTACCATGGATGAATTCTACATCAAAAGTCAAATGTGTTCAAGGGATAAAAGAAAAGAAAATTTTAAGGATGTTAGGATTTATTGGGGGGGTGAACAAATTTTAATCTCCATGTATTCATCGCTCATTCATTCAACACTTATTCATTCAATGGATGTTTGAGTGCTTATCTCAGGGAAGGCACTGTTCTAGGTCTTGGTGATATACCAGTGAATGAGGCAGGTCAAGAGCGGGGAATAGACAAAGAGGAAGAGAAAGAAACAAAGAGAAACAGACAAAGAGAAATCAAAGAGAAAGCAATTATAATTTCATATAATTATATATGAGCTTAAAGATCTTCCTTCCCCCTCTCCTTCCTTTCTAAATAATCCGATCTAAAAGCCATGAGGCGGGCCATGCAGGGGAGGTATCTGCACAGGATAAGGTAGAGATGGAGACCCAGCAGAGTGTATCAGAGCCCAAGCAGGGTGAGGAGAACATTTGCTCAAGGTGGCCTGCTGCTGGAGGTTACAGCTCAAGTGGCATGAGAAAGGCGCCCACACAGGGAGGCAACAGTGCTGGCCTGGGATGGGTTTGTGGAGCCAGAAAGGGATGAATAAACAGGGCGTCCATGTGCCACATGAGGATTTGGCAGTGGAAGAGGCTTGGCACGGAGCTCTGGAGATCAAGGAAGCAAGAGACAGGCCAGGGTGGGCTGTCAGAAGTCCAGAGAAGTGAGAAAGGTGTCCATGAGGAGGTATAGGTGTTGGTGATGGTAACGGGAGACTGAATACACATAGGGGAGACTGAGCCACTACGATTTATTGATGATACGAGGCTGAAATTCCTCACTGTCAAAGAAGTAGAAGGAGGAAGGGAACTAGAATTATCTATGTGGTATTGGATTACAATTGGAGACATAGCTGTGAACCCATGATTTTCAATATATAAAAATAGATATAGAAGTAAATACACACAGAGATGCATATATTGTCCTAAATCTCTCCACCAAAGGGGTCTAGGAATTATGACACACAATAGCAAGGAGTACACTTTGCCCTGAGATCTTGGTTTCTAAGTACCATTTTATACTCTTCAGAAGCAGTAGCTGATGTGCGTGCTAGAGCAGGAAAATACAAGATGATCTTAGACCATCTTGTTGGGTCAGAAAGCAAGGAAGGGATCAAAGAATGATGGGGACATACTAGAAGGACAGGGAAAGCATTTGAAGGTTTGCCAGATTCACCAAATAAAAAAATGAGAATGCCCAGTTAAATATGAATTTCAGATAATCTGTGAATAATTTAAGGATATCCATACAATATTAAATATATCTGTGCAATATTTCAGACATACTTGTACTGAAAAATTATTCACTGTTCATCTGAAATTCAAATTTAGCTGAGTGTCCTGTATCTCGTCTGGCCTAAATGTATGACTCTTTGAGCATTAACGTAAGCGAGAGGGATGGATTATAACCCACTGAATAAAACAGGAATCCATGAGACTACAGTGATAAACACAGAGGAAGAGTAGAAAGCGTTTCCTTATGGTGGAATGCCAAATATTTGCAGAAGGAGTGATGAAAATAGAAAGGTATTATATGGCAATTATCACAGTAATAATTTAGCCAAGAAACATCAATGGATGCCGAACCTAGAGAGTAAAAGTGTGACGAGAAATGAGGTATTCTCCTCGAATGTGATAGTTCTGATAAAAACCAAAAAACCTGAACGTAAGCATGAGGAATCATCAGACAGCCACGAATGCAGGGAGGTTCTATGGCGCAGCTCGCCTGTGCTCTTCCGAAGGCTCAAGGTCCTTCCTGTAAGTGACAAACGATGGAGGAACTGTTCCGAATCAAAAGAGACTGAAGAGACGTGACGACGAAATGCAACTTGCGATCTTGGAACTGGATCTTTTTGATACAAAGGAGATTACTGGGACAGTGGGTAAAACATGCATAGGGCCCGGGGAATAAATGGAAGTTATGTATTCATGTTAATTCCCTGATTCTGATGGTTGTATTGTGGTCACTTCTCACAGGAATTACACACTAAAGTACTAGGAGTGACAGGGCATCATGTTGGCAACTTACTCTCTGATGGTTTAGGGAAAAGCTCTCTATACGACACATGCACTGCGATCTTTTTGTAAGTTTGTATTGATGCAAAATAAAATTTTTTAAATATATTTTTTAAATAGTCAGGCGCTTTGTCACACAGACTTATCAACAGTGTGTCCTGGCTACACCTCCTTGCCCAGCTCGATCTAACACTAAGCATTTCATCAGATGCAAAGTGTATGACACATTTTTATGTGCAATGATCTTGTAATCTATAGAGGAACGAGGGCTGATACAGGGTAAGAAAAATCTATCGAATCTGGGCAATTTATGAGAAGTGTTAAATGAATCACACCTCCAACACAGGCAAAACTGGGTAAGTCTTTGAGCTAGTGTTTGCTGTCAGCCTTCCTGGGGAAGATGGGTTTCTATTAAAGAACACAGGTAAAGGAGTTCCCGTCGTGGCGCAGTGGTTAACGAATCCGACTAGGAACCATGAGGTTGCAGGTTCGGTCCCTGCCCTTGCTCAGTGGGTTAATGATCCGGCGTTGCCGTGGGCTGTGGTGTAGGTTGCAGATGCGGCTCGGATCCCGCGTTGCTGTGGCTCTGGTGTAGGCCGGGGGCTACAGCTCCGATTCGACCCCTAGCCTGGGAACCTCCATATGCCGCGGGAGCAGCCCAAAGAAATAGCAAAAAAAAAAAAAAAAGAACACAGGTAAAGAGAGAGGAAAAAGAAGTTGGAACCAGACAGGGAAAAACCTTAGATGCTCAAACAAGAGCAATCCAACAAAGGCTTCAAAGGAGAGAAGGTTTAATTAGCTTCTGGGTCCCAGCTAGGGGACAACTGTGTCAGTCCAGGTATAGGACAATGAAAGAGTCAGTTAGGGTGAGTATTGGCAGAAGGAACAGATTAGAAAGAATGGGGGTTATTGAGATATTAAGCAAAAAAAAAAAAAAGAACAAACTTGGTTTTCTTTATTCTAGAGCACAGGTGGGCAAATTTTTCTATAAACAGTCAGAGAGCAAATATTTCCAGCTAGTACATATTTTCAGCTGTGTGGGTCAGTCTCTATAGCCAACTACCCAATGCCGCCATTGCAGGGCAAAAGCAACCATGGGCCACACTTAAACAAGCATGACTGTGCCCTAGGAAACCTTTATGCACAGAAACAAGCATGTGGATCAGACATGGCCCAGAGGCCACAGTTTGCTGACCCCAGGTTGAGAGATGTATAAGATAACTCTCTGGTTTTGACTTCAGATGACTTGAAGAATGATCACACCACTGAGATGAGTAGAAAAGTCAGAAGGAGGAGGTATTCAAATAAGACCGTCCGCTGCATCTTACCCATGCTGTGTTTGAGGGCTAAGAGGAAGAATAAGTGGAAGACCAAATTCGGACTGGGGTCGAGGAATCAGATACTTGATAACAGAGAGGAGAAGATCAGGGGGAGAGGCAGAGGGAGGCAGTTTGTGGAGGTGTTGGAAATGCAGGGTAAAAGGTAATCAGGAAGCGGACGAGAGCTCATACAACGTGTGGACCAGACAGGTGCAGGTTTGAAACCAGGCACCAGACAGGCGCCTTGGAGATTAAATGGAAGGAAGGCTGTGAGTTAAACCATAAAAGCAATGGGGCAGACACAACCTCAGATGACCCCTAATGAGTCATATCCTTGTATAATCCATTCCCCTTGAGTGTGGAGAGAACCTGGGACTTTGAACCACCTGAGTACGACAAAGGTGATGGGATGCTACTCCCATGATTATGTTCCACTATATAAAATACCACCTTAGCAGATGAGCAATAGACTGTCTCTTGCTGGCTTTGAAGAAGTAAGCTGCCATGTTAGGAGGCTTGAGAGAGAGCTTATAAAAGAGCCGTGTGGCATGGAGGGTGGGTGGACTCCAGAAGCTGAGCATAATCTCTTGCCAACCACTGGCAAGAAAACAGGGAACTCGGTCCCACAACCACAAGAAACTGAATTCTGCCAACAATCCTGAGTAGGAAGGGATCTCTGAGGCCCAGAAAGAAATGCAGCTTGGCTAACACCTTGACTGCAGCCTTGTGAGACCCCGAGCGGAGGACCCAGTTAAGCCATGACCGGACTTAAGACTCAGGGAGACCAAACTAATAAATATGTGCTGCTTTAAGCCTTTAGATGTGTGGTAATTTGCTCTGCAGCAATAGGAAACTAATACAGATGACTTGAAACAAGGTTGCCCAGATGGTGGCATTGTTTCAGATGGCTACTGATGTCCAGGTCCTTCTATTTGCCAATTTATGACTATTCACAGTCTTTGGAAGACCCCAGCCTAGAAATGCCTCAAGTTTTACAAGCTTTTTACCTTTGCTTCTTTCTTTACAAATGACTAGTAGAGGTGGAAGGAAACCGTACTAAAATTGTTTTGTTTAAGCACAGATTTGACTTTACTGTAGCCAGTAAGATTCATTCATAGAATATCAACATGGAGATATCAAATAAAAACCCTATCAATTTTTCAAAAAAAGAACATTTAGTGTTGAGCACTATTTACAATAGCCAAGGCATGGAAACAACCCAAATGCTCATCAACTGAAGAATGGATGAAGAAAATGTGGTACGTATACACAATGGAATATTACTCAGCCATAAAAATGATGCCAACAATGCCATTTGCAGCAACACAGATAGTCCTAGAAATTATCATACTAAGTGAAGTAAGTTAGACAAAGACAAATATCCTATGAGATTACTAATATGTGGAATCTCATTCTTTAAAATGATACAAAAGAACGTACAAAACAGAAACAGACTCAAAGACCTTGAAACCAAACTTAAGGCTACCAACGGGAAAACAGGGGGGGGGATAAATTTAGGGTTGGAATTGACATATACGCCCTACTATATATAAAACAGATAGTTTACAAGGACCTGCTGGAGAGCACAGGGAACTCTACTCAATACCCTGTAATAACCTATATGGGAGAAGAATCTGAAAAGGAATGGCTATATAGGTACGTATAACTGATTCACTTTGCTGTATACCTGAAACTAACACGACTTTGTACGTCAAACTCTATCCCAATATTTTCTTAAAATAATACTCACTGTTGAAATTGTAATGCCAAAGAAGAACAGTGAAGGGCGAGGATGAAGCAGTCAAGGTCGGAACTGAAATAGGCCTCTTCTGAGGTATGTCAACAGTGTAAAAGCAAACCAGCAACAGACATCGGAGGAATTCAGTCTTGTCTCCAGTTCTTGGAAAACAGAATCCAGTGTGCTGTGCATCATCTTAATTACCCTTGTTACTTAACCGTGTAACATAAACAGAGCAAACGAACAATTCTTTAATATGTGATTTTGGAGAATTGCAAACCAAACACTCGCTATCAGAAATGCAGATTTCTCTATTAGGAAAGAATGACTGAAGAAAAAAAAAACCTAACTCATCGCTCACAGAGCACTAATATGTACTAACCAGACCCTACATGTCCTGAGCATTCAACCGGCAGCTAAACCGACTGTAGGGCTCAAGAGAGCCCCTTCGCAGGGGAAAAATGATACACTTGCCTCATGAGAACCAAGAATACACATTCCATGCACTGAAGTTAACACTGAAGGCGTCTTTCTATGTATTAGCATGGCCAACGTTCAAGGTAAAGCACAGTTTATACATAACGTGGTCCTATTTATGTTGAGAGAGAGAGAAAGAGCGAGTGAAGGGCAACACGTCCGGCTACACTTCGATTCCTGGCCCCCTTGGCCGTCGGGTATGGCCGTGCAACTAAGTTCTTGCCCAAGCCTGTCCTGGATGTCAGGTCTCGTGCCTTTTTCACGCGGCAGTTCACTCTCACTAAGTGGAATGGTAGCCGCCAGAGGGACCTGGAGGACCCCGTGCTGAAGATGGCAAAGACACAGTCATCCTGGGCCCCCGGATGACCGTCTAGGGCAAAGCTGCTCACCAACCTGGGCACATCTATCACGCACGGACACGAAGGAAAAATAAATCTCATTATTCTTTAAGCCACTGAATTACGGGAGTCTCATTGCAGCTTAGCCAACCCTAACTTACATGTGCATTATAATAGTAAAATATATTCGAGTTCCCATTGCGGTTCAGTGGGCTAAAAACCTGACTAATATCCATGAGGAGGCGGGACAGATCCCTGGACTTGCTCAGTGGGTTAAGGATCCATCACTGCCACGAGCTGCAGCATAGGTCACAGATGCGCCTCGGATCTGGTATTGCCATGGCTGCAGCTTCAGTTGAGCCCTGTGCTCAACTTTCATATGCTGCAGGAACTTTCATATGCTCCAGGTGTGGCCTTTCATATGCTCAACTTTCATATGCTCCAGGAACTTTCATATGCTGCAGGTGTGGCCCTAAAAAGAAAAAAAAATGTAAAAAGTATATCACCCGATATACATCTGTATATGCCATTGAGTACGTTTGCAAAAATAGTCAAAAAAACCTCTTAACCGTAATTATTTCTGGGGCATCAACATGGTGAGGAGGGATGAGCATTACTGGGCGGGTTAAAGACGTATGTGAATCACATGATCTAGAGCCCATCCCCCAAGCTCAGACTCAGCCTCGGGAACCAGGCTTAGCCAGTCAGATGCTCTTGATCAGCCCTTCGAATCTGTAGAAAGTGACAGAGGATCCTGGGGGCAAGAAGATACTATTCATGGTGACAAAAGTAGCACTGACGCTTACAAGAGTGGTGGCAAGTGTCCACAGATACAGCTGTCTTACCTGACCATTCTGTGCTGTGACCGTGTCTGTACTCTCAACTCCCAATGCCTTGGGATATGGGGAAAAGGGTCAGATTCCTGACTGCTGGCATGGAGTTCTGCTGTGGGGTCCAGACATAATAGCAAGGAGAATTGCTCAAGAGAGAAATGAGACAAAGACGTAGGCAAGTGGGGCAAGACTTGGGCTCTACATTCAAACATTAAAAATTCTTAATAGAAATTCATATCGAATTGACAAAAAAGGCTGTATAAAACCTCCCATGCTAAACTAGAGGCCATTTCTTAAATCAAAGATTTATCAGCCCTGGCAGTACGGCCCTTTGGGGGCAGATCCTTTGTGTTGTGGGGATGGTGGCAACTTAGACACTGTATTTATCAGTATCCCTGGGATCTATCCACTGGATGCCAGTAGCACGCCCTCTCTCCCACTCTAACAACCAAAAATGTCTCCAAACATTGCCAGCCAGGTAGAGAACCACTGCTTTAAGTGAGCTAATAAAAATCACTGCTTTCCCTCTAGCATGTTGTCTTTTAAAATCCCACAAAATGGCCAGACCCCTTGGGACATAACCGGGCACCGGCTCAGTCAATTCATATGCCTGCACATGCTGTAACACCTGTGGCTAACACAATGCTGAGCATGAGAGTAATTAAGGGAGATTATGGAAAGCAGGATTCAGAAAGACATCACAAATGGGCCTAATATACATGACTCCATTGGAAAGGGATAAATAGCGCTTAATCACTTGAGTCCAGACCATCAACAGCAACTTAGAGGATGGAAAGAGACATGGTTTAGCTTCTGCACGTGTGAAAAGAAGTTTTGCCAGAGCAAACTATAACATGACTACCAAAGGGAGTGGTGCTGCAAAAGGAGGGGAGTTATTTTACGCAAATCCCTGGCTATTGGCTAGCTTGGCCGGTCAAGTTGGCTGGTCTTAGGTTCACCTGTGGGAGATGGGCACCAGGCTTTGAAGGACTTGCAAAGAGGTCTGGAAGGGGTTGATCATCACGGGCTCCACCTCTGATTACAGAGGAGAGGTTTGGTTTTGGTTTTGGTTTTGTTTTTTTGGTAACCAACCCACCTTTTTGTGTGCTTATCTGGGGCCTTTTGCTGAAGAGGGAGGCGCTAAGGGTAGATCAAAGGCTCATACTACCATCTATTTTTGTTTTTCAAATTTTATGAGAATATAGTTGACTTACAAAGTTGTGTTAATTTCAGGTATACAGCAACATAAATCAGTTAAGTATACACACACACACACACACACACACACACACACATCCGCTCCTTTTCAGATCCTTTTCCCATATAGGTTCTTACGCAGTATTGAGTAAAATTTCCCTTTGCATGTATAACGAACGGCCCATCAGAGAACCAGTCTTTTTTTGGTGTGAAATAACAAAAAACAGACAAACATTTATAGATAAGAGATCTGAGAATAAGAATTTTAGGCATTCTCGTTGTGGCTCAGCGCATTAAGAACCCGACATAGTGTCCATGAGGATGCGGGTTCCATCCCTGGCCTTGCTCAGTGAGTTAAGGATCTGGCATTGCCACACACTGTGGGGTAGGTCGCAGATGCAGCTCGGATCTGGCATTGCTGTGGCTGTGGTGTAGGCCTGCAGCTGCAGCTCCTATTCAACCCCTATCTAGGGAACTTCCATATGCACCACCGCCACTCCACCCCACCCCTGCCAAGAAAAGGCAAAAAAAGAGAATTTTATAGCCAGCTTAATAATTTATTTAGGAAACATGGGGATAAAAATAATCAGAATGATAGGGAACTTCGGGCAGCCTCAGAACCTATGTTTGCATATGTTTTACAATAATCTTTGAGCCAAGTAAAAATTCGGCGACATTACAGCACACTACATGAATAAATGTCTCAAGCAAGAAGACCAGAGTGACAAGGCAGAGAAGTCAGCCATCATGGGAAAGGGGAGTATTGACACGTGTTCCTCAAAGGCCTGTCCCTTACCAATCAGTCGGTGCCCATGGTAGCTGATTATCGCCTCCTCAACAGCAAGTCCTCAACTCCTGCTCTCCACATGCCTTTCTCTGCTGGCAGAGCCCTGTCTCCCACTAAGGGCAAAAAATGCCACCTACTTCCACTTACTTTCCCGGACTCCCTTGCAACATATGTGGGCACAGGACCCAATCCTGACCAATGAAACCTGAGGGGAAGTCTGCCAGGGGACTTCCAGGAAAAACTTTCTTTGAAAAAAACAAAAGTGTAAATGCCCTCTTTCATTCGCTGAGTGTCCGGAGGGGCCAGCGTGACAAAGACCTGAGGATGGCCTTTGACCAACTGCCAATGCGAAACAGGCCCTCCGTCAACCATCCCTTGAGGAAGTGAATTCTGCCAGTGCAAGTGGGCTTATGAATGGATCCTTCTCCGGCTGAGCCTTCAGATGAGACTCCAGCTCAGGCTGCCACCTTGACGGCCGCCTTGTAACAGATCTTGAAGTGCAGGACTCAGCTGAGCCGGGCCTGGACTCCCGACCCACAGACTCTGTGAGATACTATGTATTGTTTTAGGCCACTAAGTTTGTGGTAATTTGTTACATAGCAATAGATAACTAATATAATGCCTATGTGAGATAAAAAAAAAAATCCTTATTGTTTAAGAAACTTTCAGTCATATATTCTGTTACCTGAAGCCAAACGCAGCCTGGCTGATTCACAGGGAGATTGTTTATGCAAAGCTTATCCTTTTGTACTTGTAATATTTCATCAACATAATAACAGGCCACTGCTTATTATAAGATTTATTATATCTGCTATTCAAAGATTCATAAAACAGCTACTTTGCAAAGTTTACATTCAGACAAATGAAGGAGATTCACAGAATCACCATGGGTTCTTCATTAGCATTGACATTTGAGAATGATTCATTTGGGTTAAATGCATTCTGATGATCTTGAACTAGCAAAAATACTTATTAATACCATTTTCATAGCATTCTCACATAAACAGACATCCACATTTGTGTTACTGAAATGCACGTAATTGGGTCCAAGTCCAGCGGGGGTGTCAGGGTTTAAAAAAAAAAAGCTGTAAGACCCAACTTCAGACTTGTCTATACTCTCTCTGCCTCAAGATCTTAGGTGACTCATTTCACTTCCTGGAACTCTGTGTCATCATAATCATCATGCAAAAACCCTCACCCCACAGAGTAAATGATAAAAAGAGACCAAAGTTTGATTATATCCACACATTTGTGAGGGGAAAGAAATTTTTAAAAGATCATGTATTGTCCCAGTGCTCAAAGAAGATTTTGTTTTCTTTGAAATAAAAGTAGACCCTAAAAAAAAAAAAAAAAGTGACCTCCATTACTGCTGGCCACGTTTTGTAGCCAGCTGGTAAAATGGCATTTTCTAGAAGCATTTCGAAATGAACATACTCACCTGCGTTTGGTGAGGGTGTCTAGAAACCTCTGCTGAAGAGTTTGCGAACCAGGGGTATCCGTCAACTGAGTAATATCTAGGAATGCACTTGTCCCATTCCCGGTCCCAGTAACTAAAATAACATCTTGGGATGAGATATCTCTGTTGTCATAATATATTCTGGCTGTGTCTACAGGATGCCAAAACAAGTGCAAACTAAAATGCTCAGGCAGAGCAGCTACCTGGCACTTGGAGATCTGCTTGTTTTATGGACTTAATCTTCTCTCCTCCTAATGCACTGAGTCAAGCCGATTTTTGTGTGTAGACATAACCTTGGTGTTTAGAGTTGAACTGGGGGTCATTCATCTTTAGTCAGTCATGCATTTGATCTGAAGCTATTTGTGAAGTTTACATTTATGAAAATGTTTTCTTCAGTTCATCAAGCAGAGTTTTTCTTCCTTCTAAACATCAGAGGATTCTTCTCCTATGAATTCATGTATTTTCAAAGCAGGAGTCCTGTGCGTCTCCACTGCTTTCCTTTTCCTGAAACAAAATGGCGTGTCCTCATTCTCCTTCTCAGCGTCCCTCCAGGGGCCTCCAAGACTCACAGATCCTCTGAATCTTTTCTCAGGAATTCCCTCCAGAGAACAAAGGCTCCTCCGACTTTCACGTGTTTATAAAATGACCTGTTTTCTCACATCTCCGTGCTACCCTGGGCTGCAGGTTCCCTGACCTCTGGTTCCCAGTGGGAAAGCTCGTGCTTTTCATCCATCTCAGTCTCACTGCCTGAAGGGACACTGATCCCAGCCTCTTCCCAGCACGGCTGGAAGGAGCCACATGGAGATCTGCCCCTGGACAAAGGCCATCTTTACATTCTGAGGCATCCGGCTTTGCCAAGCGTGACTTCAGCTGGAAACAATCTCGAAGCAGGCAGATTTACTGGGCTAGATGCTGCAGTTTCACATGTGTGCGCACTGGCTTTCTTCTCAAAGACCAATTCAGACCTAGGTCTTGTGGGTTGTTTCATTTATCTGCTTCATTTTCTCACTGGCAGAGTAACGTTATTGTCCAACAAAGTCTTCAGCATGGGAGGGTATCTGAAGAAGGGCGAAAATCGCCTGGTCCGATGTAAAAAACCTCCCTGTAGGGGATTTTTTTTAAACGACAGAATTCGAAAGGGCATTGAGTCCCCTGATCAACCTTGTCTTCTTTTTACTCAGGTAATAAATATTTATTGGGCCCTTTCTTTCTCTGAAAGGACTTCCCAAGACTCTCCATCATCACTGTCAAAATAATCCGGCCTCTTCTGTGCAGATTTCCTCTCTGTCTGTGCCCCCACCACCACATAACTGCACTCCCCCGAGAATGAAATATTCTTTTCCTAAGAACACTTTGTCAACTTTTTATTAAATGCCACAACTTGAGATTTGGAAGCAAAAATAAGCCTTTTTTTCAAAACATGTATGTATACCAAGTCTCTGTAATTCTGTTTCTAGGTATATACATGGCAGCATATAAATGGGTTCACCAAAAACCACTAAAAACTAAGAATGGACATAAAAGTACAACTTATAATAGTCAAAAACTGGAAATAGGTCAAATGTTCATCAGTCATAGAAAAGATAAATAAAGTGTGGTATATGCATGCAATGGAATACTATACAGCAAAGAAAAGGAATGCTTTACACTTACAGATGAAAACCTGTATGAATGTCACAAACATAATGTTAAAACCAGACACAAAATAATATGTAGCATGTGATTACATTTATGTAAACCACAAACTCATCTAAGTGGTTGGCAGTTTGGGACAGTGATTACCTTTGGGGGCAGATAATTACTAGAAGAGGAGGTGTGAAGGGGTTTCTGGGGTTCTATTTCTGGTGATGCTCTTGAACAAGTGCTGGTTACATGTGTGGGTCCACTTTGTGCAAACAGAGACAGGGATGCATAATGATTTACACACTTTTCTACATGTATTTTTATTTTTAATTTTTGTTTCATTTCTTAAACTTCTATTGAAGTACAGTTGATTTACAGGATTGTAATAATTTCTTCTGTACAACAAAGTGATTCAGCTATACATGTACAAACATCCATTCTTTTTCAGATTATTTTTCCATATAGACCATCACAGAATATATATATATACACACACACATACACACACACACACACACACACACACACACACACACACACATATAGTCTTTTTAGGGCCACACTTGTGGCATATGGAGGTTCCCAGGCTAGGGGTCTAATCGGAGCTGTAGCCGCCGGCCTACGCCACAACCATAGCAACGCGGCATCCAAACCGCGTCTGCAACCTACAGCACAGCTCATGGCAATGCCGGATCCTTAACCCACTGAGCGAGGCCAGGGATCGAACCAGCAACCTCATGGTTCCCAGTCAGGTTTGTTGACCACTGAGCCATGATGGGAACTCCAGAATATTAGGTAGAGTTCCCTGTGCTATACGGCAGGTCCCTGTTGGCCAATCGCTCCGCATTCACACTGTGAATATGCCAATCTCAAACCCCCAAGTCCATCCCT
Organism: Sus scrofa; assembly: GCF_054392235.1. Lineage (NCBI taxonomy): Eukaryota > Metazoa > Chordata > Mammalia > Artiodactyla > Suidae > Sus > Sus scrofa. The sequence continues at coordinate 11,918,502 of NC_139401.1, forward strand.
CCGCCTACCACCTGTCCCAGTTGGTAACCAGAAGTTTGTTTTCAAGATCTGTGAGTCTGTTTCTGTCCTGCAAATAAGTTCGTTCATATCCTTTTTTCAGATTCCACCCATAATTAATATAACATGATGATTGTCTTTCACTGTCTAACTTCACTTAGTATGTTCATCTCTAGGTCCATCCATGCTGTTGCAAATGGCATTATTTCACACTTTTTATGTCCGAGTAATAGTCCATCGTATATATGTACCACATCTTCTTTATCCATTCCTCTGACAACAGGAATGGTGGCTTTTATGTCTTGGCTATTGTAAATAGTGCTGCAATGAACATGTATCTTTTCCAATTATGGTTTTCTCCAGAGAGATGCCCAGCCGTAGGATTGCTGGATCATATGGTAATTCCATTTTTAGTTTTTTGAGGAACCTCCATGCTGCTTTCCATAGTGGCTGTACCAACTTACATTCCTACCAACGGTGTAAGAGGGTCCTTTTTCTCTGCACCCTCTCCAGCCTGTACTGTCTCTAGACCTTTTGAGGATGGCCATTCTGACTGGTGTGAGGTGGTACCTCACAGCTGTTTTAATGTGCATTTCTCTCATAATTATCAATGTTGAACATCTCCTCATGTGTTTTTTAGCCATCTGTTTGTCTTCTTTGGAGAAATGACTGTTTAGGGCTTCTGCCCATTTTTTTCATTGGGTTGTTTGGGGGGCTTCTTTATGTATTTTATACATGAATAAAATGTTTGTAAATAAGACCTACGAAGACGTCTTCAATAGCCCACACAGTTCAAATCTCACTTTCTCACTGAACCTTTCCCTGAAGCCCTGGGACAAAACTAAACACTTACTCCTCTAAGTTCTTATGACACACTGCACATTCCTCTACTATGTGTACTAACTCATGATTATTTATATATCTTCTTGCCAGGGCTAGACTCTTTACTGCTCGAGGACAGGGAGCATATTTTAATAACCTTTGTGTGGCCCAGAGACTAACACATTGGATGATCCAAAGTAGACCAGAAATAAATGCTGCTGAATGAGCTCTAACAAGCACTTTGGGTGCTCATCAGACAATTCTATCACGAACCAATTACTCTTAGCCCTTGTCCAAAACTCACTGAACTCACTTGATAACCCAGAGGGAGAGTCCCAGAGACTGATGGAAGTGTCAGCCATCTTGCTCTTCTATCTTCAGAGCAAAGACAAGACAATACTCAGGTCATAAAGAAATATCTTTTATTTCATAAGATCTAATGTCATAGATCTGTTATTTTCTGGTAAAGCGTTGAGACAAGAAATATCCCACACAATCACACAATCTGTTTGCAAAACCACAGTTGGAAAATGTGTCTATTTCATTACACAATGCACCATATAGAAAACCCTATGAGATATATTTCTCTTTGAATTCAGTGGACAGAGAGAAAAAAGGTGGTCTTTGCTGATGAACTTGTATTCTAAAGGTTGCTTTTGGAAACCCAAGAACTATATTTCTTCTTCTTCTTTTTCCCCATTTGTCAGGCAATTCCAAACTCAATTAAACATTTACCCTAAATGACTAAGTCACTTTGCTAACATGGTGACATCTATGCTTCTGCTCCCTGTATTTTGAGTTCTACTTTTACTTGTAGTTGTTCTTTTCTATTATGTTTAACTTGCTAAGCTTCCTTGGAAAGCAGGTAGAGTACACAAATCAGGACTACTTATATTTTAGGCTAGTCAATTTGTTATTGTGGGGGTGTCCTATGCGTTTTAAACTGTTTGAAGTAGCATTCCTGACCTCTACCCACCAGGTGACAATAGCACCCTCACCCCAGTTGAGACAACCACAAATGTCCTCAGACATTGCCAAATGCCCCCTCTTGGGCAAAATCACCCCCAGTTAAGAACCACTGTCTTAAATGCATAATTTAATATTCTAGGGCTCTTTTAAGTCCTTGTATCTAAACTTACTCATCCAGTAGCTATTAAACAAGATGTAATACAAAATATTGATGAAAACCCAACTACATCTTTCACCCCCACTTAGTGCCATACCACTAGGTCTTTAGCCAAATGAGGAAAACACACACACACACACACACACACACACACACACACACACACACTCATTGCTTACTTAGCAGGAGACACAAAGCTAAAGAGATTCAGTAGAGGCCAGTGAATGGAAGATGGCAGTTTCATGCCCTTCCTGAAGGTAACAACATAGTTTAAAAAAATGAATGGAGGTGGTTAACAGCTAAAGACAATGTTACAAAGATATTTCAGATACCACGCTGGGAAAGTCCTAATGGGAAGAGTAAGCCCACAAGTTAGTGGGATGCTCCTTTTTCTACTTCTCCCTAGTCCTGGTAAATTAAGAGCTCTAGAGGAAGGTTGAGACTTTTTTTTTTCTCCTCAAAGCAGAAAATGACTGAGGGGTCTAGTGGGCTTTTATTCAAGAAACATGGAAGCTTCCCTAACATTCTCCCCCCAAAGAGCAACATATGACGGAAGCAGTAACGGAGTGACAAGCCACTCGATAAGAACGCTACCCACCAATGCAGTGCATTCTGCCTAGGAGCTCTCACTTGACTCCCTGAGGTAGCCTGGACAACTGAGATTGCACTCCCTTCATTTTATACTTGGGGTAAGTTAAACAAGTCAATGGCACAGAGTCATGAACTTGAGAATACAGAAGAACCTGAGTGGGGATTATATGAATTCTATGCAACCTATAAAACCCCAATCCATGCCTTTCCTCCCACAATTCTCCCCCTGATTATCCCCAGCCCTCAGGCTGAAGTATCCAGTTCTTCTCTTTAGCCCGTGTCTTTTACTCTTTTATTAGCATAGTCTAGGTCTAAGCTGCTTCTCCCTACTCCAGGACAATATGTATTAATCATCTTTGCTTTCATCACTGTTTTTTTTTACCAAGCACAGAGCCTTGTAGGACTAAAAAATATTTGTTTAATTAAGTCTTATCTATTAATCTACTCCCAAATCCCTACTGGCTATTCAGTGGTGAGAAATGCCTCATCCTAAAGGGGAGAGGAGTTCCTGAGAAATAGCTGGCCGTCTGTGACTCAGGGATCCTCTACAAGGAAACACGTATGTTTACGCTCAGGGAAAGGGAGCTGACAACTGCTCTTCACAGAGTGCATCCCTCACCTACGCCCTCCACGAAGTGACCTTAGGGGGGGCACATGGGATGCAGAAGACTGCATGGCTTTTAAGCAGTTATGAGAGGGTACACTCGGGTGTGAACGATTCTCCATCTCACTGTTCACATCTTTAAAACCAGGGCTATCTGTTCACTTGAGAGGGATAGTTCTCTCTTCGGCTGCTACTGTTTCTACGGCATGGAAATTTGCACCTGCGCCTTTAACAAAACACAACGTAATTACTTCTAATGTGCATTTTCACTTGCATTAATTCTTAATCCTTCAGAGTATCCATGAGTTAGTGATTTTAGCCCCCATTTTTTTTACAGGTGAGAAACTGAGGCTCACAAAGGTTGAGGGCCTTCGTCACGTCATTCAGACCCTGAGTGACAGAGCAGGCCATCTGATTCTCAGTCTAGGGCAATGGGTCTCAGCCAGGGGCAACGGCGCCCTTCAAGGGACATATGACAACATCCGGAGACAGTTTTGTTTGCCACCACGGGCGTGTGTATGGGGCTGCTTCTGGCATCTAGCTGGTAGAGGGCAAGGATGCTGTGAAATATCCTACAATATACTACAGTGTACAGGACAGCCCTACACCAAGGTCTTGTGGGCCTCTGAGTGTCAGTAGCACTGATGTTGAGCAATCTTGGTCTAGATCTCTCTCTCTCTCTCTCTCTCTCTCTCTCTCTCTCTCACACACACACACACACACACACACACACACACTCCCTCTCTCTCTGTCACTCACTCACAGCCTCGGGGCGGCATTGACATCGGTACCATTTAAGCCTCCTGGGACAGAACACATTATGCCACTGCAACCACAGCCTGTAGAGTCGCTTGGAAGATGCATAAATTCAGAGTAAGTCTTGAGGCTGCGTGGTTCCCCAAGCAACACTGGCCACTCTGTGAAGCAGGGAGCAGGGAATAAACAGGGATATTAACCAATAATTCTCTTAAAGGTCCTCAGGTCAAATTCTTTCACCCTGTGATAATGGCCACCATTTTCCCAGTCTTCAAATCTCTGAATATGTAGACTCGGGTTAGGAAATGTTTTTCTGCCATGAGCAGTTATAAAGTTGTCATTAGGCAAATTTCAATGATTTAAAAATTTTCCCCCCACTCCCATGCCCAGTGCTCCGAACTGAAACCATCTTGGAATAATACCTCAAGCTTCTGGGTACCAGTATCTCTGTACATTTTCTTGCATTTTTTCCCTTTTCTTACCACTTAAAATATTTAGGACCATTTATTCTTTGCCTCCCACTTAAGTAAAACCTTTTCTTTTAAACCATAAGCAGTGAGACCTAACAACATTGCCCAATGTGCTTTTAGGATCACAAAAGATCTTTCTTTTCTAGCCTCGGAATAAGCCACTATACACATCTAGTCCAACTGTTTCTAGACAGATGAAGAAGCAGGCCCCAGAGAGAGGAGGTGACTTGCTGGTCCAAGGGCATCTGGTGACAAAGCTACAGCGGAGACCAGACTTCTATGCCACCCATTCTCTGCCCCTCCCTCGCCTCTGTCATGGTCCCACCATTCCTGTCTTCGTGAGAGAAACAGCAATGTTTTCACAGAATTCCCCTATTCCATATACAAGTTACCACAGAAACTCCAAATGTCCCCCACCCTTCCCTTTTTTTTTCTAATTTTGTTTGTATAGATGAATATATTTCATGGCTCTCTATGCTTACTTTTATTCTATTTATCAAACACTGAGATCATGCTAACTGTAATACGGTTTGCTAGATAATTTACAAATATTAATTCATTTAATCCTCAGAGCAAACTTCTGAGATAGATGTCATTACTTTCCCCCGTTCACAGACCAAGCACAGAGCATTCGGGCAACTTGTCAACTCACGCAGCCAGTGGGAAGGAGAGCAAGGATCTAACTAGCCCAGGCTCTGGCTCCAGGGTGTCCCCTCTCGACCACCACGCTGCCTCTCTTGAAGGTTTGACTACTAAACGGATCACAAGAAGTCTTACGTTAGCTATAAATATCACCTGGCTCAAAGGGAAAGTATACTTTCCACTGGATTTGTTTTGACTGGCGCATACCCAGTAGGATGTTCATGAAGGGATTCATAGATGCTTTCACGTAATTAAATACGAGAATGTAAAGTTAGGGCAATGTCCCCTGTCCTCTGCGTGTGCACAGGGAGAATGAGAGAGCAAGCTCTCCGATGTTTGTCCTAAGGGACACTATTCTTATCAGATCAGCCCCCACCCTTATGAACTTATTTAGCCTTAATTACTTCCTTACTCCAAACACAGTCACACTGAGAGTTACAGCTTCCATATATGAGTCTGGGGGAGACATCTATCCAGTTTTGTGCTTTTTGTGGCACTTAAGAATCACATAATTTCCAAGTTGGGAGTGACTTTTTTTTTTTTTAAAAAAAAGACAAACACTGAGGTCTTACAAAGCTAAGCAGCCCTCCCAGACTGGCAGGTGGACGGTGCCCACTCTCAGATCTCTCTGGTGTTTTGCTGCAGGGAGATGATTACTCACTGATTTATTATTTTTAAAATTCAGGGTGCATGCTAAAAAAAAAAAAAGTGGTGCTGTTTTGAGAAATGTTCTATTCAGGAATTTAAAGTCGTAAGTCTAAAATCCAGAAGGTTATCAGAAAAGAAATCCAGAAAGTAAGAACGGTTAGAAAAACATAAGACACTTTGTCCTGTGTTAAAAGTTGCATCAACAAATGGTGAAGTAGAAGGAATGTAGCTAAAGGCAAAAAAACAAAAAAAAAAAAACAAAACAAAAACAAAGGCTGTGTGAAACAGGCCTTCATCAGTGATGTGGCTGCAGCCACTGTGGGAAAGAGTCCATGGTTTCACGGGCCCCGCTTCCAGGAATAAACTCCTCTCCTCTCCCCCTGTGCGACATAAGAGGACCTCTCAGGTAACAGAGAACAAACCTTCGGATGCTAAACAAAGCCTGTTCACAGGCAGCAGTCGATGGCTTGAAACCCTCTCACAGAAAACATTTGGTTGGCCTTTAGCGTATCCACAATGTGCAATGTGTACTTTCCAGTAAAAGAGATATCGAATGAGGGCAAAATTATAAATGGTATTTTCCTGCACATGATTAAGAGGCATAGTCACAGGAAGCTATTCTCTCCGGAAAGAATCGAAGACAGATTATTTATCCCTTTCTTTTCTGTCTCCACTAAAGCTGGAGGTAAAATAGGAGGGCGATCATTACACCTTGCAGTAAAGGAAGGGCCCCAGTTCTTCAGTTTCCGGAATTCACACAGTATGTGCGTGGGGTTCCTCCCAGGAGAGTGTGTTTTCTGCCTGCTGAGTGTGGATTCTACCACGTGCCTTTTACTCTGACCAGTGGACTGTGAGGCTGCATGAGGCACCAAATGCGCTTGGGTAACTAGGCTCGCTCCCTTGTGTCTGTGCCATGGCCCGGAAAAGGGCCTCCCCTAGAAGCTGCTGCCACGAAGCCCGAGCCCCAGAAGGAACGTGCAGATGAGAACACTACCCTTCCCCTGGTGAGAAGTCAAGACCGGCTGGATCCAGAGCCCAAAGCGAAGTCACCGGGCCAAGCTCACCTCGGCCCCCACATCCCTACCCCACCCGACTCCACACAGCAACCTGAAGGTGACCAAGTGGTGATGACGGTCCTTTTAGGCCGGAAGGCCCTGACCTACAGCTTGTGACCCCAAATGCAGCTGCCACCTAACTCACCCACCAGCCAGCTACACATGGATCTTGAATTTTAAAGGGTAGGAAGAAACGCCCGAAGATGCCACGACAGGCAAAAAGTATATGAGATTCAAATGGCAAGGTCCATAAATAAAGTTTGACTGGAACGCGGCCATGTCCATGCATTTCTGGATTGCCTGGGGCTGCTTCAGCCCAACAGTGGGAGAGCTGCAGAGTTGGGGTAGAGACCATGCGGCCCACAAAGCTGAAAATATTTCCATCTGGCTCTTTCCAGAAAAGGCTGTTCAACCTTGCTGGGAGTCACTGAGCTGCGGAGCAGCTTACTGTGTGGCAAGAGGTAAGTGATCTCCCCTCACAATAAACCGGTAAATATTTAGTAGAAATGTTGCTGCAGGAAATGAACATATAAAAATAACGCAAAAGTAGCACAACCAGAGGATCTCCTGCATTGGGCTACCCAAGCCTCATCCTGCCTCCTATTGATGGAGACGCTCTCCATCGGACTCACAAAAGACACCGCTGAGAGGCCCTTGCACACCTGTTTACCTGTGTTCCAAGTGCATGAACGTCATGCTGGACAAAAACTTTCCTGTTGGGGAAACTGTCAGGGATTCCTAAGAAAACGGAATGTTTTTCCTGCACTTCTGCGGAATACCTTGTGTCGAAATGCGGTTACTACAACAAAGGAGGAAGCCTCTGCAAAGCTTGCAGTTCCAGAAACAACTGGCACTTGCCTCATTACATTGTGTCAGACTTGACACTGGGCCAGAGAAGAGATCCAAACAGGTGGGTGAGAGTTCCTTCCCTAACCCAGCCAGGATAAGACCAGGCCCTACCTGTTCTCTGCATTTCCCTCAGCACCTTGCACATGTCAAGACAAAGACTGGGTACTTGATAAATGTGTCGAGGGGAGGTATACCTTTAAAGACCACACGGATTTATGCAAAGTACGTGGGACTGACTCAAGAAGCCTGTCTTCTATGCTGGATTCTGCAAATAAATGGTGAGAGCCACTGTACTCATTATTATTTTGGGCCACTACAGAATATCCTAACCAGCCCCCCCCCATCCCCCCGCTGCCGGGCTACAGAAGCACAGAGCTGGGGAGCCTTCAGCCCAGCCAATTGGACCTGGGGTAGCCAGAGCCCCCAAGGCTAGTCCCCTCCAACCACAAGCAGCCTGGTCCTTTTACTCCAATATGCCACAAAACTACCGTTATTTCCTCTACATACCATGACATGAAAATGGTTGAGCCTGGATTTAAGATTAGTTTAGTCTGAGAGATAATTAAAGTGCAGGGAATACACTAGAACTTTAAATTATTCTTTATGGATCAATAATAATAACAATAGCCTTGAAATTATTCTAAGAATCCCACCTATTATCCTGGAGACGATGATGCTCAAAAGTGAACACACCCAAAATGAGTGTTCCCTCTTTCCATGCTATGCAGTAACTTCCGTCTACATCGCGACAGATTTATTTTATTTGATGATGCCAATTAATAGACTCTCCAGAGCCACATGATTTGAAGTGTGACTTTGCAACCTTTGCCACAAGAATTGGGCCTCTCTCCCCACCCTTGAATATGAGCTGGTGCTGTACGTTGTCTTGGCTAAGAGGCAGTGGAAGAAGTGATGAGACTTCAGTGTTGAACCTAAACCTTAACAGGTCTCGAATGCGTCTACTCTCTCTCATGCATCCTTGCCACATGCCCAGAAAAGCCCAGAAGAGTCTGATGCAAACCATACATAAAGAGCCCAGTTACCTCACCACCACCAACCCAGGCCAGCCAACTTTTTTAAACATAGGAGAGAGGCAGCCAAGATCAGCAGAGGCACGTAGAGGACCCGCAATTGACTGTGATCCATGAGACAGCCCAGGTCAAGACCAAAAGGACCACTCAGCTGACTCACTGGTATGTGACCAAAGATAAATGTTTATTTTTTTGAACCCACTGAGGTTTGGGGTGGTTTATTATGCATCAAAAGCTAACCGATATACAAATATATTAGCATTGGTTTTCTTTCCATCCTACAGAAAGGGAAAACTACTCTTTCCTCGTTTCTAATAATGAAACATACATTGATCCATGCATTCGACAAAATATTATGAAACATCTATTCTGGGCCAGGTTCTGAACTGCGCTCCAGGGATACGGCAGTGAAATCCACTCAACTGATAATCGCCTTCAAAGCTTCATCTCCAGGGAGTTCCCGTCGTGGCTCAATGGAAATGAATCTGACTAGCATCCATGGGGACACAGGTTCGATCCCTGGCCTTGCTCAGTCGGTTAAGAATCCACCACTGTTGTGAGCTGTGGTGTAGGTCGCAGATGCTGCTCGGATCTTGTGTTGCTGTAGCTGTGGTGTAGGCCATCGGCTACAGCTCCAATGAGACCCCTAGCCTGGGAACCTCCATATGCCACAGGAGCGGCCATAAAGAGCCAAAAAAACAACCTTAATCTCCAATGCTATACTCTTACCTAATATTTTAAGGTCTGGTTCTATTAGAGCATTTTAACATTACTGAAAACTCAGTATGTTCTAAATCTTCAATCATCATTCTCTCCTCCAAGAGCCCCCAGCAAAAAACAAACCAGCAGCAGCAGCAACAACAACAAAGGCTTTATTCCCACTTCCTTTATGTCTGTGTATCCATTTATTCATGCATGAAATGTGGACTGTGAACCATGCACAAGTGAGTTGAGACTTCGAAGAGGCCTAAGACTCAAGACCACCTTCAAGGAGACCAAGCTCTTCTTGGGCACAGAGCCAAACCACATTGCCCAGCCATGTTGCATTGAGATGGGGACGAGTGACTAGATCCTACCAAAACGATCCAACTGGAAATAATGGGCCACTTGTGGTCACAGGTACATAAGAGCAAGCGTGACTTCTCTGTCTTAGTCCTGTTATAATTTCCTAAAAAAGTAGGGCCAATGTTTCACACAGGAGGAAAAACTCTCTCGGATTCTCAGACCATCAAAGATTAGTTCTTTGGTCAGCAAGGGCATGGAGAACTTTTTGAAATCACTCCTAAGCCTTTTAGAAATACGTTCATCAAGAAGGAGAAGTTGCATTCTCATGCAGGCTTTCCCTAGGCTCTGTGTTAATCACACTGTCATGATAGGGGGCTTCATTTTGATTGCTTCAAATTACCAGTTTGAGTAGCAGCTATACAATATATACTTCCTGGGACATTAAAATATACCTCCTCCTTTTGGCTAACCAAAGCTCTCTCTTAATAATCTTGGACAAAGTTCTGAAATAAGGGAAAAAACTTTGGGTCATGGAAATTTATAATTCTTAAAATATTTTTGGACATTTGCCTGCTCAATGTTTTACTTTCGTTTTTCTTTTAAAACATATCTTGTATTAAAAGAACAAAATGTGGGAGTTCCCATCGTGGCGCAGTGGTTAACGAATCCGACTAGGAACCATGAGGTTGCAGGTTCGGTCCCTGCCTTTGCTCAGTGGGTTAACGATCCGGCGTTGCTGTGAGCTGTGGTGTAGGTTGCAGACACGGCTCGGATCCTGCGTTGCTGTGGCTCTGGCGTAGGCCGGTGGCTACAGCTCCGATTCAACCCCTAGCCTGGGAACCTCCATCTGCCGCGGGAGTGGCCCAAGAAATAGCAACAATAACAACAACAACAACAAAAAGACAAAAGACAAAAAAAAAAAAAAAAAAAAAAAAAAAAAAAAAAAAAAAAAAAAAAAAAAAAGAACAAAATGTGCCCTTATCGTGGGCACAAAACCATCTTCTCATTTATTAAAAAGTGATTCATACAAATTACTAATGGAAGAAGTCTGTGCCCTTTCAGGAGCAGCAAACAATTTATTTGCTCAAAACATTCTCCAAAATGTAGTTGAACCTTATCTCAAAACTTCATGTGATTCGTGAAATTTTACTGGTGTTCCTAAAACAAGAAAAACGGAATTATTGAGATGGAATCAAAAGTCCCCAGGAACCTCTACATTGCCAAGCCACCCCCAGACCTGAAATTCCCAGGGGAAACTAACCATTTTTCGGGTAAAGCTGATCTTCTATGAGTAGACACAGACCATCTAGGTTTCCTGTAACTCTCAGGCGGCTATCTCGAATCCTATTTCTGGAGAACTCTGAACTCTCTCTACGTTCAGATTTTCATTTGAAAAAAACAAAAAAACAAAAAAACAGCTATGAAGGGCCTGCTACATCTTGTAGCTGATACTCCCTGGTGGAGATGCTGTCCAGCTCTTACGCCTGCCTGCTTCTTTCGCATTCCCACTGCCACCACCCTGGCCCGGCATCTCTGGACTTCTACCCACACTTCTACTTTTACGTGTTGGAAATTCCAAATATGATCTGCCTCTTTCACGCCATTGACAAAAGCACAGCCAGCAAGTTGTTGGGGGTGGGGGTCGCTCACAGAAAGGCAGGTTCTGGTTCGACGGAAGAATTACTCCTCAGCGTCCTCAAGGAGAGAGTGAGAGTGGCGCTGCAGTGAGTAGAGTTCAGATCTTAGCACCGGACAGCCTGAATTCGTACCTGGGCTCTGACACTTACTGGGTGAATACTTTGGGGAAATGACTGAACGTCTCATGCCTAAGTTTCCTGAAAGGTAAACTGGAGGTAACAAGATGTACCCCATTAGGCACCTGGGAGAACTGAATAAGTAAACGCACAAAATGCATACAAATTCAGAAAACATATGAGTATTCAACAACCAAGGGTACGATTACCACTCTCTCTCTCTTTTGGGTTTTTTTTGGCTGCACCCGTGGCGTGCAGAAGTTCACAGACCAGGGATCGAACCCACGCCACAGCAGTGACAACACCAGCTCTTTAACTATTAGGACAGCAGAGAACCCCTCGCTCTCATTTTTATGATAAAGGAGGTGGTGCCGTTACCCATTAGGGCAGAGAGTGCTAACTAGGCAGCCATGCCCTTTCCTCTTCTTGCTGGGTAAATAATTAGCCCGTGTCTGCTAACCTGCTTTGCAGTCAGGAGTAGCCATTGACTGATTTCTAGCCAGTGGACTATGAGAGGAAGAGCCGTGTGTTACGGCCTGATTTAGTCCATAGAAACCCCTCACACATGCTCCTTCATACCATTCCCCGGTGCCAATGGGCGGGAATGGAGGGACCCTGGTGCGGCCTTGAAAGCGACGTGCTGAACATGAGAAGAGCGTCATCAGGTGGCATCCGCACATGGAGAAGACCTGGGTCTCTCCCCTTTAACTCCCTCGACTCCATTCTTGTCCAGCTTAAGGTGCCCTAAACTGCTAGGGAAGCCAAAATAAATAAAGCTCTGTTATTTTGAGCCATTAGACGCTTTGCTCTATCTGTTACCTTATTCTGGCCCAGGATTTCTCAACCTTGGCACCAATGACATTTTGAACTGGATAATGCTTGGTCGTGCGAGCTGTCCAGTGCACAGCTGGATATTTAGAGCTTCTCCAACGACTAGGTGCCACTGGCACTCCTCTTCTCCAGTTCTGACAACCAAAAACACTCGAAATACTGCAAAATAGTCTCTGAGGAGCAAGCCTATCCTAACCGTGTAACCTATCTTCAGAGGTATTTAAGATGCTGGATGCATGGCCTCTCTCCGGGGGTACTTGAACAGGAAAGCTTGGGATGCTGAATTCTGTCCGGGATCTAGCCTCCCGTTCAACTGTGCAATTTACCCTGGGACTTTCATTGGTGAAAGAGATTGTACCCATTTACAGGTGTATGGGTTCTTAGAATTCAGTCCCTAGGGGAGACAGGACCTGGAGATGTTAGAGGACTTCCCAAGGTCATGCAGAAATCGAGGCTCCCAACTCTCAGTTTAATTTTCCTTTTACTACCCCACACTGCCTGGCATGAGGCTGAGTGAATTACACTGCTCTGTTTTATGATTACACAACGTTTTCAGGCAATGAAAGCATCTAATCTATCTTTCATAGTTTAGTTCAAGGAAAATGACCAAAAAAGATGCTAGGAGGGAGGCACTGAAGGACACCAGTTATTTACCATGTACTATATTTAAAAATCTATCAATTCTTTATTTACAATGGCCAACATTTACAGAGGGAAAAAATCTACACAAGAATAATTGGCGTCAGGCTGTATTTATACATGTTGTTAGTAACTACACGGGCCCCTCTGTCGAGAATTGATATTAACCAGGCTCACCAACCTAACTCTCAAAAGGCTAGACTCATTCTCAAGGCACGGAATATCAGAAAAAGAGCGGAAACTAGTCTTTTCTAGTTTTGCTACCTATGACAGAGTTCAAAAACATAAAAGCTTCCTTAATGCACACCTTAGCGTTGGCATCTCCCAGAAGCAGATAGTGAGATCAGAAGGCATGCAAATCGTTTAAATGAGAGGAGGTCCCAAGAAACCCTTGGAGGGGAGGACAGAAGTGAGACGGGGAAGGGGCGATGGCCGATGCAGAGTGCCTTCATGAGCAGATGACTACAGCGGGCAACTCGGGCTCAATCCTGCCAGGCCCCTGTGGGAGACTGAGGAAGGTCTGACGCTGAACCTTCCTACCCAAGAGGCAAGGAAGGTTGTGCTAAAGGGTTAATTTCTGGGCGGAACTTCCTGCCATTGCCAGATCGCCTTGTTATTGGCTGAACACAGCGGGGTGGGGGGGGAATGGCAGAAGAATCACCTAGCAAAGCATTTCAGGTGTTTGCAGTATAAAGCCTCCAGGAGGATGCAGGCAGGGCACCAGAAGCACCTGCTATGGTCCAGAATCCACTCAGGGACCCTCCACTCCCCTGCCCCTTGCATTTCTCTCAACCCCAGCAGTGTTTTCCTCTGAGCTCATTTCTGCATTCGGGGAAAGGAAGCTCATTCCTTGTGGGTCTACCCCTAAGACCTGATTGCTCTGGTTCAAAGATCCCAACCAGTGGGACACAGATGCTTGGAGGTGGGAGTGCGGGGAGCCTCAAATTACATAAAGTAATCCTCGAAACTCTTTCCTCCCAGACATCATTTGTAGAAGAAATAATTGGTCTTAGATATTTTCCTGTTTTTCCTATGTTGTTTGCTGCTACTGTGAAAATCATATATGAATTCACTTCAAAGCACAACTTAATTTGCTATTTTTTTGTCATTATGTGGGGGGTTTTTTAGACAACAAAAGCTACAAGTATCCCAATTAGTAACTTGAACCAGGAGAGATTAAGCTGAAGGAGGGGAGCCTTCACCGTCTGGAAACCAGTGATCGATGTTTTGCTGATAGGAAGGGCGTGTGTGTGTGTGTGTGTGTGTGTGTGTGTGTGTGTGTGTGTGTGTGTGTGTTTTAGTCCATCTGCTTCCAAAGTATTATTAAATGCCACTTGGACTACACTGAAGTTTTAAAAGTCCAGGGCGAAGTTAAATGTGAGCTGTGACCTCAACTCCCAGCTCGATGGCTCAGTAGCTGATCCTGAGGCAAGTGACCTTACTTCTCCAAGCCTGAGTTTCCACATCTATAATAAGTTTTGTTCTGCTCTGTTTTGTTTTGTTGGTTGCACCTGCAGCACATGAAAGTTCCCGGACCAGGAATCAAACCCATGCCATGGTACTGGCCCAGGCTGCGGCGGGGACAACGCTGGGTGCTCAACCCACTGTGTCACAAGGGAACCCCTAAAATAACTTTTTTAATGATATGACTTTCTTTTATGAGTGTTGTAAAATTTAAATGAGATATATGTAGGAAACTCTTATTTCAGAACCTAGTAGATAGTAAGTACTCAGTGTACATTTGAATCGCAGAAAATCAAGGCGTATTTTTTAATATAAGTATGTCCAAAATACTGCATGGTTCTAGGTGGGCTGGGAGCAATATTCTTTTGAGAAGCCCTGGAATTCACAACTTTATTACCCATTGTGGTCTTTTCAAAGCATTGCATGAGGCATACTTATACTAAATACCAAATATTGCATAGGATATTGTTATCCTGAAAAATATTATCTGTTTCACTGAAATTCAAGTTGATCTGGGTTTCCTGGATTTTTATTTGTGAAATACGGCAATGCTACATTACATGACTATGCCTGATCACAGGGGCATAAAAGCTTTAAGGGCTTGTGGATATGAGCTGCAGTTCAGTTTTATAATTTCTATTAAAAATATGGCTGGATTTCTTTCAGGAGCCTTAATCTCCCAGAGTCACAGTCTTACATGAGCAAAATCACTGCAGAACCGGTACCATGATTTCTGAATCCCTGTTTGAGAAGAGATGCTCTATTGCGCTATTTATCCTAGTAATCGTGTTTCTGGAGCCTTTCTGAAACACATTTACATAAACTATTTGCTAACCTTTCAGCACAGCGTGAGATGAAACACCAGTGAAATGTGGCTTAGCTAGGACACATCTTCCCATTCCATCCAGGCACACATCTGAGTTGGTCCAGGCATGACGTAGGTTCCACCACTCCTCACATGTGCACCGTGTGCGTTTTACTAGCAGGGATGCCTAAGATGGTCCACAGAGTTTCCAAACACAGGAAACTACTTAAGAGGTTGCTTAATGTATAGAATGTTATCCATGCACATTCCTTGGATGCTCTGAAAAGACCACAATGGGCAATGAGGTCGTGAATGCCAGAGCTTCTAAAAACCATACTGCCCACCTAGAACTGAACCGGTTACAGCAAGATCTTCATGCAACAAGACCCAGACCCTGGACACAAATGGCTTTGTCCCAGAGTTAAGAACACCAGGTTGCTTGAAGCAAGAGGCTCTATGAATCTTTTGGGTTCTCCACCAGGTCTCCAAGGCATATATAACCTGACACGCTTAGCCTTTCCTGTACCCATGTATGCGTTTAATGGCCTAAATTCTCAAACCTTTACTAGAACCAACCCAGAACTGAGAGCAAATGAGTGGTCAAAGCAACATAACTAACAGTAGAGTGGCTGGCACTTGAGATTTTCTATAGGCAAGTATTACCTCTGAAAGAAATCTGGCTGGCACAGAGCAAAAACCACCTGTGCCATCATATCTGCTTATACTTTCCTCCATCCCTAACTCTAAAGAACAGCTTTCAAATTGTTAGCATAATGCCTAGAACAGAGGAGGACCTGAAAAATATCAGCTCTCAGCACTATTAGCAGATACTGCCACCTGCCTCAAGTTTGAGGCTAGTGGACCCCAAGCTAAATCTTCAGTGTCTCCCGTAGTGCAGACTTTGTGGAGCTAAAGGCAGTCCACAAATCACAGTCTAGAGTGCTGTTCTTCAGACAACCAGTAGCAGAAGAAGCAGGGCTGATTTTTACTTTGTTTTTCTTAATCCAGTGCAGACTCATGCTTTTGGGAAAATGTAACAAGAATAAAAGAAATTACATTGAAAATTATGTTTGTTGTCAAACTTCCATGAAAGCTCCTAAATGTGTCCTCTCACTCAGTCTGCTTTTCTCACTACAGACCAGCAAGAACTGCCCAAGGACCGGCACTGGTCCAGCTGGTCCGGGGACCACACATTACGTGGCGCGGATCTAACGCTCATCGCCTGTACATTGCACTACGGAAAAAAAGACTCGCACACTAGGGTTTCCCAATAAACTATTACTGCTTTAATCAACGAGTGGACATGCAGTCCTTTTATTAGTATGAGAAGAAAAATTCTGGTGAGCCAAAGGAACGTGTTAGGTCCGAAATTTTACCTAATAATATTCTCCCTGGCATATTAAATTTCAATTATATATTGTATTTAAGTTAATGTTAAAATCAGTGTTTCTTGAGCACGCAGACTGACAACAGGTAGATGTCTACTCAGGGAATATAATTTATTTTTGTTAAAAATATAGTGTGAACAATAGAGTACACATACAGTGAATAATACTCCTCAAAGAAGGAGAAAAACTGTGGTAAAGCTAAAAGGAGTATGGATTTATTACTTCAGAAAGCCACTACTTTACCTGGACATGGTACCCTCTAGCTTAAAGCCCATTTCACCAAGCCATGCCGTGCTACTGTTGGAGCAACGTTCCCGCTCCCAACTCCCAAGTAAAATTCTGCTGGTCTTAGCAGATCCAAATCAGAAAGTACCTCTTCGGTGCTTTCTCAAATTCATTCGTTCGTCTGCCATACATTCATTCATTCATCCGACAAAGGCATATTGCCAGGCACTGCTCTAGGTGCTGGAGACCTAACAGTGAACAAGCCATAGTTCCATCTTCTCGAAGCTTGTGTTTTTAGTAAGGAAAAAAAGAGAGAAAAACAAATTAACAGGTGTATCCAGGAGTTTCCATGTGGCTCAGCGGGTTAAGGATCCAGTGTTGTCACTGCGGTGGCTCTGGTCGCTGGTGTGGCATAGGTTTGATCTCTGGCCTGGGAACTTCCACAGGCCGCAGGTGTGGCCAAAAAACCCCAACCAAACAAAAAATAAATAAAATAAAAAATATTTAAAAAGCAAAAAAAAAAAAAAAAAAGCCAAATATATTCATAATACAGTATCTGGTAAGTGAAGTTTTATGAAGAAACTCAACTCAGCTTGCTTCCTTCATCCGAGCACAGAAGGGGACTTGAGAGACTATTTTCTCAATTTTTCTAAAGATGATGCATAACTATTAGCATTCCAGATACACAGGAGAGAAGTTAATTCATGCCACACAACAGACGGCTTAGGGAGTAAGGTCTTAATTCTCAGACAGAGAGAGTAAAATAGAGAGTGACTGAGATGCTATCTGAGATAATGTGCACAGAGGGGCCTCTCTGAGGATTGCACAGGTGAGAGTAGATCAAAAATATAATGCCTAAGGGGGCATCATGTGGATAACGAAGGGAAGGCCACTCTTGGCAAGAAACAGCAAACCCAAATCTCCCAAGAAGTGGGGCATTTGTTGAAGCTAAGCAATAGCCAGGAATGGGGTGGGGGTGGGGGGAGCTATACGGCTGGAACCGAGTGAGCGAAGGGCAGAGTAGTGGGAGATGAGGGGACAACGGGGCAGCCTTATGAGTAGACAGGTGCTCGGACCAAGCTTCCGTGGCCCATCACTCTGTCTGCAGCTCGGTGAGAGCCCCAGCATCCTATTTCTACTCCATTCGTAAACTAGCGCTGTTTGAAAGCAGAGTCTGTGGGATCCTCATCTTTGGATTTGGGCATCCCGAACCCCAATATATTAAGGCTTGAATGCATTGACTGAATAAGTGAGTAAAGGAATGAATGAATGAACACAGGGCTCTCACGAACATCACTGCATTCACTATTTGCCATGCTTTGAGGAAGCAGGTCTGGTCTTATTAGACCTGCTTCACAGATAAAAGAATCTTCTAGGATATGCACCAACTTGCTGTTCGGCTTGCCACAGAATTGCTGAGATCTACGGCAAGGACGTTCCAAGCTCAGATTTGTTTGTTTGACTCCTGCTTTAGTGCTCTTTTTATGCATCAAGTTTCCAATTATGGTCAACAGAATGGACAGTAGATGCAAGCTTTACCAAAAAAAAAAAAAAAAAAAAAAAATTTCACGTAGCCCAACACTTTCTGAAAATGGTAGCTGCAAACTTACTTGACGTGTTAGGTGGTTTTCAGTCTAGGGACTGGCTGCCCTCTCCTGGCAATGTGAGAAATAACATGGAATAAAAATCAGCATTCCTTACTTAGTTCATCCAGGGCAGCCCACCTGACCCTGCCCCACTCCCCTGGATGCATTTCTCGTTCCTGTGTGTCATTCACTTAACGACAGGGGCTACTTTTTTGTGCTTACTATAAGACTGATTTTAAAACCTGAACTGCTTCAGGTTTTTAAACAATTCCCGTTTTTCATTTTGGCTGTAAAATTCATTATCATTCAAAATTACTTGAGTATTCTAGGAATGTCTTATGCTTTCATTTCGCTGTCTCTAGATGGACACATATTATACTAATATTTCCTATCAGTCATAAGTCTACACTGCACAAAGTCCTTCTCACATGCCTCTAAAAGTTTTTAACAACCTATTAGGTTTTCCAACGTTTCTGAAGATACCTATATTTCAACTACAAACAACCTAAGGATTCCCTGCAATACTGAGTTCATTGTTACAGAAACAAGAAAGGGACAATGATACAGTAAAACTGGTTCTTGAAAAAGATCTAACTTATGGTAACCAATGAAAATGTGCAAACACGAGATGTATTTAAGAAGCTCATGCTGTGGGATTATAATGCTACCATACAAAATAGTTCTGTTTTCAAATGTCCCAATAGCATCAGAAAAGAAGCAGAGCATTTCATTAATTCTGTCTTGACCATTTCAGTGGTATTAAGTTGGGCTGGGCTTTTAAACCTCTGCATGAAGAAGGAAAAAGAAAAGACTGGCTTTTCTCTGGCAAAACCCACAACGATGTCTACCCCAAGCTCTGAGCTTCAGTTTACACTCTTCTTCTATTCCCACTTTGTCCAAAATCTAGACACACAGCTGCATCGGGTCACAGCCATTAAAGCCAAATGCATATAAGCCGTTTCCATGCGGTGGCTATCGTAAACGGTGCTGCAGTGAACACTGGGCTGCGTGTGTCTTTCTGAATTATGGTTTTCTGCAGACACATGCCAGGAGTGGGACTGCTGGATCATATGGTCATTCTAGTTTTAGGTTTTTAAGGAACCTCCATCCTGTCCCCCATAGAGGTCGCACCAATTTACATTCCCGCCAACAGGAGGAAGGGTTCCCCTGATACAAAACAACTTATTTATAAAACAGAAACAAACTCACAGATTTCAAAACCAATCTTATGGTTACCATGGAGCAGGGAGAGAGGAGCTAGGAAGATGGAAATAACATATACACGCTGCTGTATAAAATAGTTAACAACAATCTACTGTACAGCACAGGGAAATCTACTCCATATTCTGTAATGACCTACCTATGTAGGGAACACCTGTGGGAGAAATATAGGTGGGAAAAAATAATGTAGGTATACACACACACACACACACACACACACACACAACTGATTAACTGTGCTGTATACCTGAAACTAATACAACATTGTAAAGCCAACTATACTCCAATAAATAAACTATTAAAAACCAAATGTATACAAGAGGATTGCGATGAAAAGGCCGGGCCTTGCTCTGTGAGCCCAGCACTCTAACTCTTACTCTTCAGGGTACGGTCCCCGCAGCAGCAACATCCCCATCACTGCTACTAAAGATGCAGAAGCTCAGGAGCCCCACCGTGCTGGGTAGGACACCCCAGGAGACCGTACCACATTCACACTTGAGAAACGCGGCTCCTGCCGGATGCTACAAAAGCAATGACCTGTACTGAGCTGGTGTGCCCAAGTAAGTAGGCATTAGAAGAGGACTTGTGAATACCTGGCAATGTGGCACAGTCTCTAATTGTGAGTTCATGCTGTTTCTTTAAAAATACAATTTCATTCGTTCATTCACTCATGCATTCTTTACTGTTTGATGCTATATCGTAGCCATTATAAATATTTAGTAGTTATAAGAGCAAAAAGGTGTTCCAGAACATATTTACTTTAAGACTTTTAGTCTTGAAACTCAATACAAATAACGGGATTAGCAAGAACATGGCCAAGAGATGACATCAACTACTAAAGAATGAATGAATAAATGAATGACATTGTATTTTTAAAGTAGCAGGGTGAACTGCATTAGATACGGTGGCTACACTGCTAAGTGTTTACCAAAACCTACACCTTCTCCTCCCTGGCTGTGTTGCTGTGACTGGGTTCTAACCAAGAGGGGACGCCGACGGGATGGTGCACCACTTCCCCACGCAAGATCCTCTCTCCAGCCTCAGACTGGAGGTAAAGGATTCCTAAGCCCGGGGCAGGGGGCTGCAAATTACAGCTGCCCTCTGGCTCTGTACGGCCCATGAGCTAAGAATCATTTTTATATCTTCTCAATTGAAAAAAAAAATTAGGAATATTTCATTAAAATTATCTGAAATTCAGGAGTTCCCGTCGTGGCACAGCGGTTAACGAATCCGACTAGGAACCATGAGGTTGCGGGTTCGGTCCCTGCCCTTGCTCAGTGGGTTAACGATCCGGCGTTGCCGTGAGCTGTGGTGTAGGTCGCAGACGCGGCTCGGATCCCGGGTTGCTGTGGCTCTGGCGTAGGCCGGTGGCTACAGCTCCGATTCAGCCCCTGGCCTGGGAACCTCCATATGCCGCGGGAGCGGCCCAAGAAATAGCAACAACAACCACAACAACAACAACAACAAAAGACAAAAAGACAAAAGACAAAAAAAAAAAAAATTATCTGAAATTCAAATCTCAGTGTCCATAAATAAAGTTTCACTGGCACATGCTTATTCATGTGCACACTGTCTGCTGCTGCCTTCACACTCCAACAATGGAGTGGAGCAACGGCGACAGCGACCCCACAGTCCCCGGAGCCTAAGATACTTGCACAGGAAAAGTTTTCTGATCTTCGTCCTCCTTTAGGGCTGAGCTACAAGATGAGAGGAGCTTGCGTCCCTGAGTCAAACAAGGAAGCTTCCTCCCCAAACGCCCTCACTGGAAGGCGACATGAGAGAAAGGACATTTGCATGTTATTATTTCACTCAGATTTCAAAGTTCGTTCTTTTCAGGAGGTGGGCTTACCCCAACTAATACAGACTTTTTATATGATGCTTAGGGCAAAGGGGTGGCGCAGACAGATGAGTGAGACTACATCGGGTAAACAAGACAAAGATGTGCAAATGCATTTTTTTCCTTTAGGGCCGCACCTACAGCATATGAAGGGTCCCAGGCTAGGGGTCGAATCAGAGCTACAGTTGTCGGCCTACACCACAGCCACAGTGACATGGCATCCCAGCCACATCTGCGACCTACACCACAGCTCACAGCAACACTGGATCCTTAACACACTGACCGAGGCCAGGTATCGAACCTGCATCCTCACAGACACTATGTTGGGTTCCTCACTCCGTGAGCCACCACAGCAATTCCCAGATGCATGTTTTTAAGGAGATATCATTTTATGCTTTATATTCACAGGTCTTAAGTCATGCTGGGACTACCATGGCGAAGAGAACAAATTTTCAGGAACGTATTTCAAAATATATTGTGTAACTGTTGTATACAGAGTCCATGGTCAACGGGAACCTGCTATTTAGCACAGGGAGATCTACTCAGTTTCCGTGATAACCTTTATGGGAATGGGTATGTGCATATGTACAACTGAACCGCTTTGCCGTACAGCAGAAATTAACACAACATTGTAAATCAACTACACTTAAAATAAAACTTTTGAAAAAGAGGATTCATAGTTTTAATAATATAGGGTTTTGAAAAAATTTAATATGATGAAATGTGAATTATCAAAGCTGTAATTACTAGAAATATAAACAAATAAAAGTATACAATTTATTACTAGAAAAAATAAAATATATTGTGTAATATATCCTCTCATGACCACTAGGTGGCATTTAAGAGCCTTTACACTCAAAATTAATCTCTTTCAGGATCATTCCAAGGTTTTCACCTTAGTTGATAGCTGCAAGGCCTGCTGTGTATTCACTATTATTGCCAGAGATACAGAATAAGATAAATCAGATCCCTTTCCTCCAAAGTACTGATCATTTGTAGATGTAGAGTAAAACAGATCTGTAGATTTAAAGATAAAAATGTTTAAAGTAGAACATATATCCCCCTAAACCCCAAATTAAAGTCTTCTTATTTCAACCTACTGTCTGCTGGTTTGGTGATTATTTAAATCTTATAAATGCGTTTTTACCCAAACGGTCGTGGATCATACTCTACACAAGCAAAATACTACCCCCGATCTTTGTTTGCAGGAGAGAGGACTGTCATTAACCCTGTCCTTGAGATACATTTCTTTTTTTAATTTTTAGTTTATTTTATATTGGAGTACAGTTGATTTACAATGGTGTATTGGTTTCAAGTGTACAGCAAAGTGAATCAGTTATACATACACATATATCCATTCTTTTTCAGATTCTTTTCTCATATAGGTTATTACAGAGTATTGAGTCCCCTGTGCTATAGGGTAGGTCCTTCTTGATTATCTATTTTATATATACTAGTGTATATATATATTAATACCAAACTCCTCATTTACCCCCCCTCTTTTCCCCTTTGGTTTGTTTGTCTTCTATGTCTGTGAGTCTGTTTCTATTCTATAAATAGGTTCATTTTTATCATTTCTTTAGATTCCCCATATGATATATGAGATACACTTCTACTCATGAGTCACTAGTGTAATACCGGGCAACTATTTTTTGATTCTTACCAAACTTAGCCCAAAATACGTTGTACAGCCTTTAAAAAAAATTACTGAATCCAAATCATAATTTCTAGCCCATGACAAAGAATGGGAAAGGCCTCCTAAGGGTAATTAAAGAAATACTGAAAGGTTTGGTTTGGGGGAAAGACCACTTTGGCATGAAGAGAATGGGAGGACTGAAGTGATCAACACTAAAAACTAGGTAGGTGGCCTTGGCTATGGTTCTGGGCCTCTCGATGGACAGAAAGAAATGGAGTCTGGAGACTTGAACTTTACCTAAGGGGTTACAGTCCTTGTCTCCATGGTAGATAACGCTCACACGCTGGAGTTAAATGGCTGAGCTTCAAATCTGTCTCCGCCCTTCTTAAATGCAATAGCTCCGCCCAGTTCTTTGAGTCCTGTGAACTGCAGGCAGTTTGATCAGTAAAATGGAGATACTGCCTGTCTCACTAGTCCTCTCATGGGGATTCAATAAAATAGCACCAACAGATGCTCAGTGTACTGCCTGGCAATTCACAGACGTACAGCTGAGGATGGTATTATGGCTCCCATTGTCTCGTCTCTAGAGAAAATCTTTACACCCCCACACCTGTGTTGACATCCTAGACCCCGTTGGGTCTCCCAGCACCCTACAGTGATGGCATAGGGCAGGATTTCTCAGCCTTGGCACTGATATTTGAGGTTGGATCATTTTTCTTGTTGTAGGGGGGCAGTCCAGTGCATGTTGGAGTTCTGAGGATTTAGTGAGAGAATTTAAGCAAAATATTTTTGCATCTTCTAAACTAGGGTGTCTCAAATTTCGAACATTGAGAACTGGATAATAGTTTGTTGCAGGCCTGCCTCTGCACTGTAGCATGTTTAGCAGCGCCCCTGGACTCTGTCCACTAGATGTCAGCAAAACCCCTTTCCCTCCAGTTGTGACAACCAAAAATGTCTCCAGACATTGCCTTATGTCCCGTAGAGGGAAGAATCACTCCTGATGGAGAATCAGTGGTATAGGTCATGGCATAGAACAGCGTGTCTGATGAAATATAATGCGAACCACAACTGAGAGGTACTGTGTAATTTAAAATTTTCTAGTGGCCATATTTAAAGAGTAAATAGAAACAGATGAAATTAATTCTAAACTATATTCGACCTAACCCCCCAAAGCCAAGATATTACCATTTCAATACCTAATCTAGATAGAAATTATCAATGATATAGTTGACTTTTTTTCAGGGTACCTACTTCATGCGCACAGCGGTTCAGGGCTACTGTATTGGACAGGGCAGGTACAGGACCTTATACTGTGTAGTTGTGTATACGTCTATCTTATTCATTTCTTTTCCTATTTTTATTTTTTATAAACATTATAGCTGGTTTACAGTGTTCTGTCAATTTTCTACCGTACAGCAAAGAGAACCAGTCACACATACATATACACATTCTTTTTCTCCCATTATCCTCCATCCTGCTACATCATAAGTGACTAGATAGAGTTCCCAGTGCTATACAGCAGGATCTCATTGCTTATCCATTCTGAAGGCAACAGTTTGCATCTATTAACCCCAGATGCATCTATGAACCCCAGATTCCCAGTCCAACCCACTCCATCCTCCTCCCCAAGGCAACCACAAGTCTGTTCTGAAGTCCATGAGTCTTTTCTGCGGAAGGGTTCATTTGTGCCATATATCAGATTCCATTGATATAAGTGATATTGTAAAACCAAGAGCTGGTTCTTTGAAAAGGTAAACAAAATTGACAAACCTCTGGCCAGAGACACCAAGAAGAGGAGAGGAAAAAGCCGAATAAACAAAGTAAGAAATAAAAAAGGAGAAATCGCAACAGATACTGCAGGAAAAAAAAAAAAAACCATGAAAGAATACTATGAACAATTATATGCCAACAAATGTGACAACCTAGAAGAAATGGATAACTTTCTAGAGACTTACATCCTGCCAAAACTGAATCAAGAAGAAACAGAACAACTGAACAGACCAATCAGTAGAAATGAAATTGAATATGTAATAAAAACACTCCCTACAACAAAAGTCCAGGACCAGATGGCTTCACAGGCGACTTCTACCAAACATACAAAGAGGAACTTATACCCATCCTCCTTAAACTTTTCCAAAAGGTTGAAGAAGAAGGAACACTTTCAAAGACATTCTATGAAGCCACCATCATCCTAATAACAAAACCAGACCAAGACACTACCAAAAAAGAAAATTATAAACCAATGTCTTTGGTGAATATAGACGCGAAAATTCTCAACAAAATTTTAGCCAACTGAATCCAACAACATATAAAAAAAGATTATACACCATGACCAAGTGGGATTCATCCCAAGTTCACAAGGATGGTTGAACATATACGCAAATCAATCAGTGTCATACACCACATTAACAAAAGTCAAAAATCACATGATCATATCTCAATAGACGCAGAAAAAGCATTTGACAAAGTCCAACATCCATTCATGATCAAAACTCTCACCAAAGTGGGTATAGAGGGAACATACCTTAACATAACAAAAGCCATTTATGACAAACCCACAGCAAATATAACAGTCATTGGAGAAAAGCTGAAAGCCTTCCCACTAAAATATGAAACAAGACAAGGATGCCCACTCTCACCACTTTTATTCAACATAATATTGGGAAGTCCTGGCCACAGCAATCAGACAAACAAAAGAAATACATGGTATCCAAATTGGAAGAGGCAAAATTGTCACTGTAGGCAGATGACATGACACTATACATAGAAAACACTGAAGACTTGACACAGAAACTACTCAAACTGATCAACGAATTCAGCAAAGTAGCAGGATACAAGATTAACATTCAGAAATCTGTCACATTTCTGTATACTATCAATGAAATGTTAGAAAAGGAATACAAAAATACAATACCTTTTAAAATCACACCGCTCCAAGTTTTCCTGTTTTTAAAGTTTTGTTGAAGTACAGTTGATTTACAGATCTTGTTATTTTCTTCCCCCCTATTTTTCTCCTTCATATCCCTCAATCTTATTGCTTTGTATTTTAAATCACTACTGGAGATGTTCCTGTAAGGATCAAGTGGTTCCTTCCTTGTCACAATGAAGCGTGATAGAAATCAATTGTAAACAAGCGGCCCCTCTTTAGTTCCTCCACCATCTGGCCTCTGCTATCCCTATTGGCCTAAAACACAACTTTAATTTTGCCACTCTCTTTCCCATGTCCTCCTGAGATGCTGCCCCGCACCTCTGGCCCCTCATTGTCCATAGAAGTCTTTATCTCTTCATCACGTCCCTCTGCTCGCTGATCAACACCGCTTTCTCAAATCATTGCCCTTTACATGGGACTCAAGGCAGCCACACTGTCTTCTTTAGGAAACTGCTTAAAGTGTCTATGGAATGGGTCAGCAAGCTTTAGTGTGAGGTTCCGCAAACAGTGTCGACTCAATCCATATCTGCCAGTGAGCACTGGGTCCTTTACACGGTTTATTTACACTCATAATCATAAGCATTTTTGCTGAAACCAACAGGCTACAGTGGCCCGCCTTGGGCCTTTTCCCTTCACTGGCCAACAGCTTTGATATACTATAAAAGGAAGCTTGGAGGGCATCTGCCCTCCTTCAGGTCACCATATTGTTTCTCCAAATTCCAGAAACACCCACCTTCTCCCATCCCCATGCTCATCTGTGTTGAAGCAGACACTGATTCTGGGGCTGCATTCCAGACGCTCATTAACAGAGGCCTGGCTTACATCTGACAGTAAGTATGGTGCAAAGATGTCCCTGATTAATGGATCTGTGATATGTTCAAGTCAAGCAACAGCAAAAACATTCAATTTCTCATTGCTGTTCTGCAGATCTCCTCTGGGCTGGAATGTTTAACTATATTGCTACGGCTCTTGCAAACTAGCTTCATATTTTTGTTAAACTGTGTCTTCGTGACCATCGAGTTGATGAAATTTGTTCATTTATTCATTATGCAAGCATTCTGTCAGTATCCTTTTGAGATCCTGTTTCAGCTGCTTTTCCTTTGCTTAGCCAACCTCAATAATCCCACAACATAACATCCAACAAGGCTGGTGGGCCAGAGGCTGGTGAGTGAGCTGAGCCAACCAATCAGCTTAGAGGGTGGAGGAGACACAGTCAGTGCTCCCTCACATGCTCTAGGCATTCACTGTTGCAGTACCTATCAATGCCATCCTATTTTCTCTTGGCCGGAGAACACAGGGCAGGCCAGAAGTGCCAGAGAGTTCACGTTCCTAGATGTAGCCCTGAGCCAATAGCATATGGGAACTGGAAGATAAATACCCCAGCTTCCTTGCCCTTGGGCGGGATTAACTCTGATACAGGTTCTACACTGGCTCCCAGGTGCCCTAATGCGACTGTAGCTCACTGGCTAAACTGGGAATTTGTTTGCTAGCACACTCTACTGGATTTCTCCCTTCTCTGGGTCATCTGCTGCTTCTCTACTCCTCCACTCCTATTTCCCAAATAACCTCCTTGAACTTGAATCCTAGACTCAGATCCCACTTCTTGGAGAACTGCGCCCCAATCAAGCCAACTTCCATGAACGGATAGATATTTTGTTTCTTGTGAACAATGACCATCAAGAGAGATGATAAAATCTTAATGAAAGTTGAAAAATAATTCAGCTTACAGTGTGAAAATATGCACAAGAAAAACATGTTTCTGGACCAAAATGCGACTAGCAGAAAGCAAAGAGCTTGTAAAAACTATTTTCATATTTGTTCCTGATATTCGAATCTTGTCCTATGCAATGTGTACCAAGGATAAATGGTGTGTTTTAAATCTCCCAAATAATGGAATAGGATTTTGCATAAAAGAAAAGCACCCAGTTATAAATGCTTCTATGGAAGAGCTTCCAAATTTCTAGACCTGAATACTTTAGTAAAATCCAGTGTCTTGGCATTTTCTTAAGGTGACAGAATGTGCTATCACAATCACAAATATTTTAGGCATGAATTCTCTTTTCATACATGATGGAAATTTGGAGCTGTCTCCCAATATTTATTCTCTTCTGCCACAGGAATAGACGATCCAATGTTCGCTGGCATACTCCCAGCTAGAATAAATTTCCTGTTACCGAGGCTCCTTCACAGTCAGGAAAGGCCATGTGACTAAATTCTGGACAATGGGATGTAAGCGGCAATGTCCTGTTCCAACAACAGAGAATTGCCTTAAGAGATGGACCTTCTCAACTGTGGTGAAGTGCCACTTAAAGGACATTCAGAAATATCTTAAGACATTTTTGGTTGTCACAGTGGGAGGCTGCCACTGACATCAAGTGGGTAGAGACCAGGGCTGCTGCTAAACATCCTACCAGGCACAGGTCGGCCCCCAACAAAGAAGGATCCTGCCCGAATTGTCAATAGTGCCCAGATGTCAACATTCTGAATCAGACGTTGGATTTGAAGCAAAAACTCAGAACCAAAGGTTTATGGGTCTCTCAGGCTCTGCACAGAATCCAAGTGCTTTTTGCTTCGCTGATATCCACAAAGCAATGAGATGATGCTGGCTCGTGCCATTAGCCATGGTATTTGAAGTATTCTGAGTCCTGAAGTTTTGTTTAACCTGATTCATGTTCTCTGTCATTCACTAAAGCAGTGGTCCTCCAAACTTTCTGGTCTCAGGACCCCTTTAAGCTCCTCCAAAGGGCTGAGGGCTCGAAATACTTGCATGTGGGATGTTTTTATGTATTGCTATTTATTGATTAGAAACTGAAATTGAGAAAGTTTTAGAACATAAGCACACATTCCATTAGCTGACAGCAGGATGATGTCATCAATCACCGCACACCATGTGATCCCAGGAAAACTCTACTGAAGACTCGTGAGAGAAGGACACATAAAATAATGCCTTCATATTATAATGAAAATAATGCTGACCTCGAGAAACTCCTGAGACTTAGAAACCCCCAAGCATTCCCCAGACCACAGGACTAAAGAACCCACTGTGAAGGCATGATTCAATATTCTAGCACCCCTTGCGATACAAAGGGGAATTTCTCGTAAATATCTGCTCATCACGTCTAAGGTACAAGAGTTCCTTCTCATAGCCCTCTAAAGCCCAAAAGATATACAAGTGAAAGAGACAAGCATTAATATGATAACAGTGACTTCTGGCATTTTAATATTGAGTATGTACACTGAACTGGCTCACTGGTTCTGCAGATCATTTGGTGGAAAGAATCCATCCTTCTAAATTTCTTCTAATCTGAGACATCTGGGACTATGAGAAGACCATGATTTCTGGTTTAAAGAGTCCAGACTCAATTAAATCTGGTAATGAAAAGGGACTTTGCGCTCTTGAATGATATTTCTCTGCTTTCCCAGCTCTTTGCATTCGAGCACCCCCCAATAAAATTTATCTCTAGGAGACGAAGAGCAACACAATCCATTCCCCCTAAAATATCAACTACCCAGAGAGGAGACCCAGAATGGTTTTTTAAGTGAAGATGTGGGGAGAACTCAATATTTTTATGACTTTTTTTTACTTGATAAAGAATATGTACAATAGTAACTGATGACTAAATTTCCTAAAGACAAAGCTACATGTATAATCTTAGCATTAAGACATCACTCAGTAAAAACAGTTGGCTTTTCAAAAAATGTTTCTGATCTTAAAAATACGAAAGTAATTCTTTTTTAAACAACTATGTTTTAAACAATATTCTGGACACTCGACTTTTAGCACAGATTCCTGGAAACTAATCCAGTTGTTCTATGTAAATAAAGATCCTGATTCCTCAAACTTGGCACTTTTGATATTTGAAGCCAGATAATTCTTTGCTGTGGGGGCTATCCTATGCATCATGAGATAGTTTGTAAGATCTCTGGCCTCTACCCACCAGATGCCAGCAGCACTCCCTGAGGGCGACAACCAAAAATGTCTACACACTGCAAAATCATCCTTGGCGGAGAACCACTGATACAGGTTCACGAATTTACCATTCAACTGTATGAGAAATGAGTCATTGAGGCAATTGACTTACTCCTCACAAGCAAATGCAGAAGACTTGGGAATATGACTCTGTACTTTCTTGGCAAGATGCACATAAGAGCTTTGTTTCATTTCTATGAATTCAACCTAAAACTATTCCATTGATTCTGAGAAAGTTAATCAATCTGTGACTGTGCCGAGCTGCTACCCTCCTCCACAGATGATCTCTGAGCCACCCACGTGGACATCAACTGGGACACTTGGCGGGAAACATGTTCTCCCCATCCTCTCAGGAAATGTTTCCCAGAGACGCAGACCACAACTCCCACTTCTGAACTAGCCTAAGCGATCTGCCATCAGCAAACACCCTCATGCAATTAACGTTAGCAGAGTGCCTCATCGCTGACTGTTTAGGTGCGGAAGATACAAAAAGGAATGTGGCTTAATCCCCGCTCTGGAGACAAGCACAGACCTCTAATCACAGTGTCCACCTCTTCATGCCTCCCTCACACTCTGTTCTGAGTCACTAGCCCTTGACTGAGTCTAGAAGCAGATCTTTTAAACCTGTGTGGGATGAGAATCAACAAGCCTAAGGGAGATAACTAGCCAGCATAGGCCCGTACTGGTATCTAGGGGGAAAAAAAAAAATCAACCGCTGCAATAAAATAATTAATTTAGAAGAATCACCATGAGGATCAACATTTTAGCTTTGAAAAGTAGTTGGTAGGAAGAGGAAGGGGCTCTCTGCTACGAGAAACCTCCAATTTCTTCCTACTCTTTTACCCAGTTCTAGCATCTTCTTTTCAACAATCATGCTAAAGAGTCACCTTTTGGAAGCTGGGGGCGTTCCACGAGCTAAATTATCCATCTGACAGATAAGCGTCTTTCCTCAGCCAAAGGACAAGTCCAGCTCCAGAGAGCCTTAGATCGCACTCAGATCTACACGATCAGCTCCCACCCAGTGGCCACCAATGGCTTTCACCGTTGGAAATGGCTAATTGACACCAAGACGGCCCTGAGAGAGTACCCAGAAAGTTCTGTAAAGACCGTTTCTTTAAACGAGGCACGGCGCACCTTCAAATAAGGATGGGCCAAAGCAATCACATGGTGTTGGAAGCAGTTCATAAGTTGTACTGCATGAGCAAAATGATGGTTCTGGGGGCTGCAATTTATGAGCAGCACGCAAGTCATCTGTTTGTGAGTTACACTCACACAAACCAGGCCAGTGGGGAGCCAGAGAGCTGCTGCGGACCAGCCGTGGCATAAGAGCTGCGTTTTGTGGCACACTGTGGCCCAGCTGTGAGTGGCTTGAAAGCACTGCTCAGCAACGTTCATCTCCTGCATACCTGTATGGAATTCCATGGGCACACAACTATTTTTAAATGTAGTTTTTATTATTATTTATTATTCATGTATGGCCAGCAGATCAGGAGAAAACGGCATTGGAAAGACAGCTTGTTACAGTTCCCAAGAGGAGAGGGTACACCATGCCACACGGGGCCACATGGCGAGGTACTAGGGTAGGTCAGGAGGCAGAGAGAACAAGGGGAAAATGTGGGAAGAGCCTTTACTGCGGTTTCCAGCGGAAGGAATAAGCAAGGCAGCATAAGCAGGCTTAGACTCGGCTAGTGTGAATCATTTAAGCAGACCCAGGGAGGCCGGGACTGGGCTGTCCCTAGTGTCTGGTGCCTACCTGGTGTGATTAGGGTAGGGGGGGGTAGTGACCTAGAGGATGGGAGCCCTATAAAGGAGCCAGTTGGGGTAGGAGCTCCGGGTTGGCTAGTTTGCACATGAAAGGCACGCCTGGAGGATTGTAGTTGAGTATCTCTAGGAATTGGCCGGCCCTGGGGCGGGGGGCATTTCCCTCCAGGGCCAGCAAGGCTCCAGAGGGTAAAGCATCAGAAACAGAGAAAATAAAAAGGCATGACTATTAAGGAAGATAATATCAGAAAAAGTGTGTGTGTGTGTGTGTGTGTGTGTGAGACTGGATCACCATGTTGTGCAGCAGAAATTGATACAACACTGTAAATCGACTGTACTCTAATAAAACTAAATTTCTTTAAAGGCATGACTAATAGCACTTTAACAGCCTATCACAGGATGAACAATGGAGGGGTCTCCCCACAAAACCGCAGGCTTCTTACTTATCTCCGTTATATGGGACTTACCCGTCTAGGAGCTGCTCAATAAATCTGACTCCTGGTGCCACCACTTCGCAGCTTCATGACCTTTGGCAGGTTACTTAACATCTCTGTGCCTCAGTTTCCTTATGAGTGGGATGAGGATAACAAATAATAATAGTACCAACCATATACAATTGATATGAGGGTTGAATTGGTTAATATTTATAAAATCTCTGTAAACACCACGTAAATGTCTGGCTTTCAAAATGTCAACTGAACTGAAGGGATATGGATGGAAATGAGGAGCTTTTTCTGAATGACTTCTCTCTTTTAAGGTTGCGAGCATTTCCTCCACTTGGATTTAGACTGTATTTGTTTTTTGGAGCTATAAATACTGGCTGGGCACATCACTACTTCGTCCCCCACCCCCCGCACCCAAAGGGAGAAGACAGCTCTACTCAAATAAATCCTCTTCCTGTCAGCTCAGTCCCTGGAAGCCAGCACTCATGCCAACGGAATCAGAGAAGGAAGAATGGGGGAGAGAGGAGGGGAGATGGGGGAAAAAACTTCCTACGCTTTATGCACATGATGCCCACGCTCCCACCCCCAACCCCTCAGTTCAAGAAATCTGCCCAACTTCAAGTCGGAGTTTGGGGCTGGAACTTCACAAAGGTGTGATGGAAGGGCATGAGAGCGGACTCCGTTTTCTGAAAATGGGTTTGCTTGTCCCTCTCCCTTCTCCTTTCCGCCCCAAGTATATACAATCTGTCACCTGAAGTTCAGGGTGGTGTGGAAAGACTCTCCTGGAGATTCAAGAGTCTATGAGTCTAAGATGCAAAGTTAGAAAATCCTCTAGGCTTGCCGGAGGCAAACGCAGCAAGGTTCAGCTGGCGCATATTAATCTTTTTTAGCAACCACTTTATTTACCGTTAAGTCTAAGCAGGTACATCAGGATCTGGAGTGGAAAGGGTCTCTTTTAGGTAGGAAAGAAAATATGTATAGGGGGTAATAAAAAAGAACAGCTTTTATAATTATCAGAGAAAGGCGAATGAAAAGTACAGTGACGTACCACCTCACATTGGTCAGAATGGCCATCATTGCTAATACAAATAAATGCTGGACAGGATGGGGAGAAAAGGGAACTGTCCTACACTGTTGGTGGGAATGTAAATTGGTACAACCACTATAAAAAACAGCATAGAGGTTCCTCAGAAAACTAAATATAGAACTACCATATGACCCAGCAACCCCATTTCTGGGTATATGTCTGGATGAAACCATAATTCAAAAAGATACATGTACCCATATGTCCATAGTAGCACTACTCACAATAGCCAGGACATGGACGCAACCTAAATGTCCATCAATGGATGAATGGATTAAGAAGATGTGGTACATATAAAATGGAATACTACTCAGCTGTAAAAAAGAATGAAACGATGCCATCTGCAACAACATGGATGCAACTAGAGATTCTAATACTACGTAAAGTAAGTCAGAAAGACAAATACTACATGATATCACTCGTATATGGAATTTAAAATGTGGCACAAATGAACCTATCCACAAAACAGAAACAGACTCATAGACATAGAGAATAGACTTATGGTTGCCAAGAGTGGGAGGGAAGGAGTGGGATGGACTGGGAGTTTGGGGTTAGTAGATGCAAACCATTACATTTAGAAAGGATAAACAATAAGGTCTTACTTTATAGAACAGGAAACTATACCTCATCTCTTGAGACACACCATGAAGGAAAATAATACAAGAAAAAGTATATATATATATATATAAATATAAATCTGGGTCACTTCGCTATATAGCAAAAATTGGCATAGAATTGTAAATAAACTATACTTAAAAAAAGAAAAAGGACAACTTTTGCTCCCCTGGGTTTCAAATGAGAGATGAAGCCATGACTTGAAAAATGGAGCTAGGAGAGTTCCCATCATGGCTCAGCGGAAACAAATCTGACTGGCAGCCATAAGGACGCAGGTTTGATCTCTCCCACGCTCCGTGGGTTAAGGATCCGGCGTTGCTGTGAGCTGTGGTGTAGGTCACAGATGCGGCTCAGATATGGCCATGCTGTGGTGTAGGCAGGTAGCTACATCTCCGATTAGACCCCTAGCTTGGGAACCTCCATATGCCCATGGGTTCGGCCCTAAAAAGACAAAAAAGAAAAAAGAAAAATGGCGCTAGTGGGGTCTACACACAGATGATTCGTTTCAGATAC
This sequence comes from Sus scrofa, assembly GCF_054392235.1. Classification (NCBI taxonomy): domain Eukaryota; kingdom Metazoa; phylum Chordata; class Mammalia; order Artiodactyla; family Suidae; genus Sus; species Sus scrofa. The sequence goes on from NC_139401.1 coordinate 11,952,799, forward strand.
TAATAGACCTTCCTGGGGGAGGGGAAGGAAATGTAGACAAAAGACCCTCAGGGCTCCTCAAGGGACTTGTGAATGGCCCTGCGCTGTGCAGCTTCGCAGTTCAAATGTCTTGAGTAGACTGATTCATTGCAAGGTGCTTCTTCGGAGTCTTGGGCTGACTCACGATGACTTGGCTTTACCAAAAGCGGGGTATCATGTATATTTCTAGAGCAACAGCTCTCAACCTGGGGCAATTTTGCTCCACAGAGGCGATGTAGAAATGTCTTGAAACATTTTTTTATTGCCACAATTAGAGGTGACAGGGGAGGTGGGCACTCCTGGCTTCGAGTGGGTAGAGGTCATGGACGCTGCTCAACATCCTGTAGTGCACAGGATGGCCCCACAACAAAAAATGGTCCAACCCCAAATGTCAACAGTAGCAAACTTAAGAGACCCTAGTTTAGAAGATGCAAAAGCATTTTGCTCAAATTACCTCACTAAATCCTAACCACTCTAAGAGATAAGTATTATTCTCCCCCCTTTGCTGTTCCCATAAGGATGTGAGCCTGCCAACATCAAAAGTGGGTGACAAAGCCAAGTCTAACTCAAGACTGCCTAACTTCAACGCCAGTACTCCTGAACAGTATGCTATATGCACGGCCACCAAACCCTATAAATAACTGTGTGTGTGTGTGCGTAGAAAGAGGGAAAGGGAAATTTTAAATTCTAGTGCTACTTTTTTAATTTTTCTTTTCTTTTCTTTTTTTTTTTTTTGTCTTTTTGTTTTTTTAGGGCCGTACCCATGGCATAAGGAGGTTCCCAGGCTAGGGGTCGAATCGGAGCTGCAGCTGCCAGTCTACGCCAGAGCCACAGCAAGGCCAGATCTGAGCCGCGTCTGCAACCTACACCACAGCTCACGGCAACACCAGATCCTTAACCCACTGAGCGAGGCCAGGGATCGAACCCGCAATGTCATGGTTCCTAGTCGGATTCATTTCTGCTGCGCCATGATGGGAACTCCTAATTTTAAAATTTTTCTTAATGTTGGCAATCTTTGTTGAAGTCAAGATTCCCTAAGGAATAGGGGGAGAGGGATAAATTAGGAGTTTTAGATAACATGTATTACTATACATAAAATAGAAAATCAACAAGGACCTACTCTATAGCACAGGGAACTCTACTCAATATTTTGTAATAATCTGTATGGGGCAAGAATCCGAAAAAGAAGGGATATATGTCTATGTATAACTGATTCACTTTGCTGTACACCTGAAGCTACTACAACACTGTAAATCAATGACACTCCAATGAAAATTTTTAAAGGGAAAAAAAAAGATTCCCTAAGGGACAGAGCAATGCAGTCAAGACCATATATTCATAAATGGATTACCAATTGTCAACCGATAAGAATACAAGGAAACTGCCTTAATGCTAAAACCCTATCTGTAATTCACTCTTTGATGATTTAGAAGGTTCCTTCAGCCTTAGGGCTCCCAACAGTCTTTTCCTTGTATCTAAGCTGGTTTAAATACTTTTAGGCATTTGGGGCTATAATGAAGCATACAAAATGATACATACGGCATGTGAAAGGTGCACTGTCCATGCAATGGATAAGGCTCCATAAGAGGAGAAGAGAAACAATACATTAAATAAAAAGTGAATATATGACCATAGGATATACGTCGTCCACAAGTATCTAGGAGCCTAATGAATGTTTTCTTAGGAGAACACAAAATGTTTGAGTGCTTCAAATCCATGTTTGGGGAAGTTCCACTGGCAGGGCCAGAGGGGCCTGAAGAATATGACCAAGGTTCTAACCAGCCCTTGAGGGTGTCATTTTGAAATTGGCTTCAGGACCACTTTATTTTGAGGTTGAAAAATCTGGCACCCAGAATAAGTGTCCTTTAAAGTCTTCACTGTATTGTTGGCACTCTGGAATGGGGTTCTCCCCGTCTTCTACCGTCTTTATTCGTTTCAAGCAGGGGTCAATACCACACTGTCAGTTTGCTGGTGGGACTTAATTTCACACCGACATCTTGATCGTTTGAACAGTGTGATTTCTGTCTTGTGAGTAAATGGATTCTCCATCAGCCTTTCGGAGCCCAGCCTGTTCCTGTGCAGTGGTAATAAGATCAAACACTTCAGCAAATAGAAGAAATGATATTTAAAAATTATGTTAGACCTTTTTTTTTTTTTAAGGGCCACACCTGCAGCATATGGAGGTTCCCAGGTTAGGGGTTGAATCAGCGCTGCAGTTGCTGGCCTATGCCACAGCCACAGCAACGCAGGATCCAAGCTGCATCTGTGACCTATACCACAGCTCACGGCAATGCCAGATCCTTAACCACTGAGTGGGTCCAGGGATCGAATCTGTGTCCTCATGGATGCTAGTCGGGTTTGTTACCACGGAGTCAAAACTGGAACTCCCATTCTAGACTTACATAATGCAAGTTTGCCAATAAAGCTGAAGCTATTTGGCAGAACTCAAAACATTATCTTCAACAAACAAACAAGCAAAATCTTTTGAAGAAATGATCTCACCACCCTGAAACTTCCTACCCAAAAATATGTAAATAGCTCATGATTACATTAAATGTTCAGCTGGCGTTCAGGGCCATCGCAGGGTACAACAAACAACCTCTCACGTTTAACTCATCTTAGACACTGGCAAGCTGTGTGACCTGGGGCAAATGCTTTTCCTTCTCTGATTTTCTCATCTATGAAATGAAGGAGAAAGGCAGGGCTCTACATGATACATGAAGTTATTCTTGGGCACTACGCATGACATAATTCTCAGCAATACGAAAAATCCTATTTGGCAAGCCAATGCTTAATTCCCCAAACTATAACGCCTTTCAACAAGGTCAGCTGCAAGGAGATGTTGTGCTTATCAGTAAATATTAAATATCTGTTAATTTCAACAACCCTTAGATTCAAAATACAAAAATGTCGGTAACTATATAGTTTCTTTCCTCCAAATTCTGGTGCAGTAGGAGCTAATTTTCTCAGATAAAACTCAGACTTTTTTTTTTTTTTGGTAACGGATTTGGGTTTCAAAATGACCCATCAACTATGACTTCCAGATGACAAAATGGACAGAGTACAAGCCAACGCTGAGAAACTTAAGCATAGGAGTCAAATGGACACCCTGACTCTATCCTTCATTTCGAGCTGAGATTTGTTGAAAATTATACCTTCAACCTTAGGTCCCAACGTCTCTCAAACAGGAATAAAAGCTGCTCCAAACACCGCATGAGCTGATGTTGGCTCAAGGTAACACCTAAAAACGCAGTCAGGGAATGTTCCTAATTTTATTATTCACAGAGTATCTTACCATCAAGAGCATAGTTCCTTCCAGTTTCAAAAGGTGAAGTGGAACCAAGTAATACTAGATCACGTTTTTGTGATAAGACGTAAGAATTCCCAATTTAGGAAGGTAAACACGGGCAACGCCCTTCTGGATACGCAAGAATGGAGCCACTGTGACTTGCCCTGCAGCCGACCTTCTGTTTTTATTTCTTTTGAAGTCCTGCCTTCTAAATAATAAAGAAAAATATGAAACATGAGCCTTCTCCTCCTGGGAGAATTAAGAAACGAACTATGATTTAAGGATTACTTTATTGTTTCTGTGGGACTTCTGATTTATACTGTGTTAGCGTTTTATGCTGGGACATTATTTATATTTATATCCCTAATGCCCAGCACTTATTGGGTTTATAATAAAAGATTACTAACTGTATGTGAATGTCTTTCTCCATCCAATACGCCCTTTAAAATGATCATAGTGGGAAGAATTTAATTACGGTAGCAAGAATCTTTCAAATATGTATCTTTCAAACACTATAAAATAGAATAGCACGAGGATTAGGAAAGCATTAAGCCTAAACTCACATCTGTTTTTTCCCACGTTCCATCACATCGTTGTTTAGCGTTCAGAGGGTCACAGAGCAAGGGGTAACGATGCACATTTGGAAACCGCTTTTGACTAATTCTATTAAACTTAAGTCATTTCTTGCTCCTATGGCCTTTTTTTTTCTTCTTCTTCTTCTTTCCTTTGAAGGACCATGGGCTGCTGTCTGTTTCTTCACACTTGTCTTCCAGTCTCCACGGACGGCCTCAGGTGGCTGCCTGCTTGTTTGTTAATCACTTCCTGGCAGCCTCCAAACTCCTCTAAAAGAAACTGAGCAAACGTGCACCTGCACCACCCCTCTCTTTTCCAGGTCTCCATCCAATGTTCTTTGCCATCTCGAGCCCCAAGAAAAATCTGAGACGGCGATGATAATCATCCGTAAAATATGATGCATGTCAAATCCAGTCCTCGTTATGTTTCTCTGATAAAACAGTGCCAGGAACCATGCCATAGCTCTTGAGATGAAGAGGCAGAAAAGCACAACCTGCTAAGTGGGACATAGTCATACACGGGCTTCTGTAGTTAGTAAAATGGAGCTGAACTCAAGAGGAAACACCCATGACATTTTTTTATACGAAAATCTGACATGCATCAGCCCCGCGTTCTTTGGAGTCATTTGGGCAGCGGAATCTTTGGCCTTTCCAGAAAACCCAAAAATAGCTGATGGCTTGACACGATGGCATCTAGGTAGTGACTTTCCAAAAGAACATGTCGCAACAGTTACACTGCAGTGTGGAAATGGATGTTTGGATTCCCAAGTGAAGAACGGCCTAGACTCCTGATGGCTTTCCCTCTGTGGGCAAGCCCATCTTCCATGGCAACAGAAGGCACAGGGACATTAGAAAGCTGTTACAGAAAGAAAACCCTTAGTAGGCCACCACTTCACAAACTTTCATGTCCATAGGAATCACCTGGGGATCTTGCTGATTCTGCAGGTCCAAGGTGGGGTCTGAGAGTCTGCACTTTCCTAACGATTTCTTAGGTGGAGCTGATGCTGCTGGTCCCTGGCATGGCCCACACTTGGAGGAAAATAATGGAATATTCATAATTGGGGTTTATTTTCCAGTCCCTTTCCTTTGTTTGACCCACTGAGAAATCTGAGCTTGCAGGAATCGAAACTGAAACACTAAAAAGTTCAGATGAGCAGGCATCAGCATGGACCTTCCTTTTTGAGCAGGGAGAGAGAGCCTCAGCAACATTCTCTTATGTCATATTGGCCAGAACTGGGTCACAGGGCCAGATTTAAGCTGCAAGGGAGGCTGGAAAAGACAGTATGTGGTTTCCAGACACTTCGCTGGGGGCAGACTCTGCCATAAGGAAGAGGAGGGAAGGGAACGGCTGCTGGTTTCCCCTCCAATTGGATGTGTGCAGGGTGCTTCAATGCACACTCCCAGGACCCAGCTCAGTAAAAAAGAAACAGCCCTTGAAACTGCCTTTTAAAGACAAACCTGTTCAGTTTCACCAACTGTTACGCAAAGCAAGTTGGGGAACCACTGATCCAACCAGTCCTCCTAAAACTGCCCACCCTGCAACACCCTATATTTGGTCCTGAGTTTCCTAAGCGAAGGGAAGAGTGACAAGTGGGTCTCTGGGAACCCGAGCAGATATGAGGGTAAAAGCAATGGGTTAACTACCTTCCCGGGTCTCATAGACTCTGGACCACTTAGCACTGGTTCTCACCACCTGTCTGAATCACCTGAGGAGCTGTTTTTTTTAAAAAAAAAAAAAAGTCCTGGCGCTTGGGTGCCAACCCCAGAGACTTTAGTCCAGGATCTGACTGGGATACAGCTCAGGCAGCGAAATGTTCTTGAGTTCTTGCAAAAATGTAATATGCAGCCAAGGTTGGGAGCCTCTGCGCTGGAGCTGCACTTTTTCATCTGTAATGTGCACACAAACCCCTTGGGGATCGGGTGAAAATGCAGATTTTTTTTTTTTAAGGGTTGCTGCTGGTTTCCCCTCCAATTGGATGTGTGCAGGGTGCTTCAATGCACACTCCCAGGACCCAGCTCAGTAAAAAAGAAACAACCCTTGAAACTGCCCTTTAAAGACAAACCTGTTCAGTTTTACCAACTGTTATGCATAGGGAGGTTCCCAGGCTAGGGGTGGAATTGGAGCTACAGCTATGGGCCTATATCACAGCCACAGCAATGCAGGATCTGAGCCACACCTGTAACCTACACCACAGCTCATGGCAATGCTAGATCCTTGACCCACAGAGTGAGACAGGGATTGAACCCACATCTTCACAGATACCAGGCAGGTTCATTTCCACTGAGCCACAACAGGAACTCCCTAAAATGCAGATTCTGACTCCGCATGCCTTTAGTGGGCCCCGGGTCTGCATTTCTTAGCAGCTGCCTGAGCTCTGCTGATGTTGCTGGTTCACAGACTCCACTTTGCCCAGCAGGGCACTAGAGCAGAGGGACTCAAAGTGGATCCGTGGCCCACTGCACTCTGAAAACTACCTACTGCCACTCCATGACAAGGGCGGAACTCACTTAGAAATTTTTATTCAATGTTTCCAAGATACCCAAGAGCCTAATTTTATACTTTACAAAAGTAAAATAGATTTGAAAACACCTGTTCCCTGCACAGGACATCTATAAAGTGCCAGCCTAGAGCAAAACCCCCTCTACCAACATGTAAACTTGAGGGCAGGAGTGCCACTTTATTAAGCAGTGAATGCCCAGTACCTGGCCATAAAGGGTACTTAGTAAGTGTTAGCTGGGTGAATGAATGAAATACTGGCCCTCTGGTTGTGGTCTTCAAGGGTATTTTCCAAAAGGAGGTAGACCTAAGTTCACATGGATTTCAAAGCACAGAGAAAAAAGGCTGGAAAGTTGTGGGTAGGTTGAAATTTAATTTGGCTTTCAAACATTTGCTGAGAGCCCCTACAGTGTACTTTGGAGACACAGAGATGAGCAAAATGCGGTCCTGGATCTCAAAAAGCTCAATTCATCACCCTACGACTCAAAGTGTAACAAAGCAGCATTAGTGGTTGTTAGAAATACATAATCTCAGCTGGTCCCAGACCTGCCGAATCAGAGTCTGCATTTGAACAAGGCAATCACCGTACACATTAAAACTGAAGACGCGTTGCTCTAAAGAGGTGGTTCTCAACCTTGGCTCAACATTGGAATTACTAAGGGGACTTTTAAAATTGTTGGTGCACCTCAAACTAATTACATCGGAACCTCCGGGGGTGAGGTCCAGGCATCAGCAGATTGTAAATTTCCCCCAAGTGGTTTCAGCGTGCAGCCAGGGCTGAGAACCACTGGTTTGGAACTCGGGCAGGTATATGAAGGTGAAATGTCAGGCTGAGGAATTTGCACTCGTTGAATGGGCAAAGGAGGGAGGGACCTTGATGAATTGTGAGCAGCAAATTGAATCTTCAGAATTACGCCTTAGAAAGATGGTTCAAATAATCGCACTTTAATCGAATCGGACAAGGTAGAAACAAGCCATGGGAAAAATCACCTAGGAGACTACCACGATACTTATCTCAAGGTGACACTGTATTCCCTTGCCACACTCCCCACTTTGTGCAGAAACTAAGGGAGCCTTTTCTGTGTGCTGGTGGGTGGACGCGTTGGCAGTGGTGACTGAGGTCAAAGGGCTGGCGAGGGCGGCCCATCCAACAACTTGATTTGAACCAAGGAGAGCCAGTAGAGCAGATCTAAGGCAAATTCTTCAGGGGAGGGTGAATGGAGAAATTCAGAGAACAGACACGAATGTCCAAAAGCAGGAGAGAGATGCAAGATTCAGGAGCTGGAGGAGGGGTTAGAACAAGGAAGAAGGGCCTGAGATAAAACTCACAGACAACGCCGGGGTGCCTGGATTTTGCATTATGGGCCGGTGGGCTTGTGAAACGGAATGTGGGCCTGGACGAAGCACACAAGGTCAGGATGGAGACGAAACTGAAAGACTGTGCCCCATCAAACCTTCAAGTCTGCGGATTCTACTGGAGGAATCAGAGCTGGCATCTCACAATGTCACTGACAGGCTAATTCTCAGTAAATTAGGAAATTCCGTCTGGTATCGCCTCTCATCCTAATCTGGTGCAGTTTTCCTGCATCCAGAGGGTCAAAGCTAAAGATGTGAGAGAGAAGGAAATGGGTTCCTTTTTACGCAACCCAGACTTTCAGTTTTCACATGAGTGTTAATGGGTTGGACAAAGACAGGTTGGAGTCCTTACCCCCTGAACCTCCGAACGGGACCTTATTTAGAAACAGGGTCTTTACAGACGTGATCAAGGGGGAAATGAGGTGCCCAGGGTGGGTCCTAATCCACTATGACTGGTATCCTTGGAAAAGAGGGAGATGTGGGCACAGAGATAAACACACGCTGGGAGAAGACCACGTGAGGATGAGGGCGGAGATAAGGTGACGCTGACGGACGTCCAAGCCAGGAGAAACCAACGACTGCCAGGAAACGAGCAAAACTAGGAGAGCCACGGGGAGCTGACTTTCCCTGACAGCCCTCAGAAGGAACCGGACTTCTGGCCCCCCGAATGGTGAGAGAATACATTTCTGCTGTCTCAGCCCCTCAGCCTGCGCTGCTTTGTTACAGCAGCCCTAGCAAGCTAACACAAGGCACGACACCCTAAGATCATCTGCACAGAATCAAAACCCAGGGGAGTTCCTGGGACGCAAAAGGAAGACAGTGCTACTGATGAAAATAATAACTATTCCTTGAGACTACAGTTGGTGAGGAAGGACGTGAGAAAGTATGTTTTCCAAGCTTTATCTGTGACAAATCAGGCTCGAGCGAGTAGAAAAATCCCATCTTAGACAAACAAGCAAGCAAAATACTCGCTTAGAACGTTTTAAAAAAAGACCTATGACAGAACGAGATTCTCGAGAAACATGGAAAACAGTCCTTGCTGATCAGAAATGCAGAATATGTTGATCCTTGAGGCGATTTACCATTACGTTTCCTAGAGCCGATAATAGATTCCAAAGAGCCGGGGGAGGGGGGAATGGACAGAGTCAAGAGAGGAGGAAGGAGCCAAATGGATGAATAAGGAAAGGAAGAAGAACAGAGAATATCAACATGTATTGCACAACCAGTTCTTGAAAAATGTGTCAGCAAATACCAGGCCAGCTTCAGTTGGCAAGCAGCTGGCCAAGCTCCTTTGAGTACGGGAGGCGGGGGCACTGAACTCAACGTGCATCTCAACACAGGTTTAACTATTTCAGAAAGACGTTTCTAGTGCACTGGGTTTATGAAGATGCGCTATACTCAAAACCTAATGAAAATGCTCAAAAAAAAAAAAAAAAACCATGGCAAAAATCTCCATAGAATGGACTAAATGGAATCGGCTAGAAGTTCTTTTTAAGGTTCACCCTATTCAAACTTTTGAAGTTAGGAATTTGGTATCTTTTTTTTTTTTTTTAAATAGAGAACCTGCATTTCATCAAACACAGAAAAAAAAATCCTCTCTGACTTTTACAGCTTTCTGGGCAGTTGGTCTTTAGTGTGGTAGTGTGAATAATACAAAATTGAGCCTGCTTCTAGCAGGTTTATTTGCCAGGAGAGGCACAGATGCTTGTGTATCATTTCCCTTGCTCATCGAAATCTACAATGAAAAAACATATGACGACACGTCAAAAACAGAGGCGGGGAAACAAGGACACTGGAACATGTGGTGAAGCAGAGAAAGGAAGGAAGAAGGGCAACCCTCTTAAGCTGGGCCTTTCGGGCAACCCACCCATGACTGAGCATTTCCTGAACCACTCTGAGCCTGCCTTGGGCTCCGCTGGGGACCACACAAGTTTCCGATGGGATCTCTGTCCCGAAGCGGCTCATACAAACCCAGAAAGGTATCTAGAAGTACAAGCCTGTCTGTGAAACCTGTCTTCTGATGGTATGAACAATTGGTTAATTCGTTTCAAATCTACTCCCCAATCTTGACATGCCTACCTACCGCGCCCGACTCTGGGTTCTGGGGGAAACAGCTCTAAAGAAACAAAGCAGTGGCCCTCATGGGGCTTACAGTCAGTGGAGACATGGTGGGAGAGAAAAGGCAAGCAGTAAATAAATAGAGAAATAAGGCATGATATGTAAATGTTACAAAGAAAAATAAAGCCAGATAGCACAGTCCATTCAGGCTGCTGTAACAAACACCATCGACTGGGCGGCTTCAGCAATAAACATTCATTTCTCATAGTTCTGGAGGCTGCGAAGTCAAGACCAAGACGCCCACAGATTCAGCGTCTGCTGAGAGCCCCCTTCCTGACTTATGGACAGCTGTCTTCATGCTGTGTCCACCCATGTTGGAGAGAGACATCACCTCTCTCGTGTCCCTTCTTATAAAAACACTATCCCACTCACAGGGATTCCCCCCCCCAATCTCATCACCCCGCAAAGGCCCCACCTCCAAACATCATCACACTGGGAATTAGGGCTTCAACATACGAATTGGAGGGGGGACATATTCAGTCCACAGCATCAAATAAAGGGACACGGGAGGGAGGCAGGGGTGATGCTTCTTTACACACGGTGGCCAGGGGAAATCTCTCCGAGAAGGGGAACGCTAAGCACAAAGCTGTGCAAGTAAAGGAGTGAGCCGGCGCAATGCTACTTGGAGGAAAAGCACTCCAGGCAGGTGGGAGAGTATATGCAGGGACTCTCAGATGGGAACAAACGCAGATATTTTAAGAAAAGCAAAGAAGCCAGGGTGTCTAGGGAATGGGAAGGGCACAGTTCAGGGGGATATCAGAGCAGTGTCAGGGTACAGAGACGAAGACAAGAAATGTGGGTGTCCATGCGGATGAAATGCAAGTCCACTGGAGGGCGCTGAACCAGAAGGGGAGCACGCCCTGCGTTACCTTTTAAAAGAGTCGATGGTCACTCCGCCCTTGGACAAATTCTTTGAAATCCCCTACTCTGTGCCAAATACTAGGCATGTAGGATTAAGCCCCGCTGTAATTGTTATCATACCCGTATCATCAGGATCACCGGCAGCAGCAGCACTATCAGCAATGGCACCGTTACCGTCAGCATCCTCGCCATCCTCATCATCACCATCATCCTTACTGACAACACTACCATCAGCATCCTCCCCCCTCCTCTTCCTCCTCTTCTCTTCCAAGTGCCAGATGCTGTGACCTAGTAGAGAGTAAGTGCTCAGTACGCTTGCCTGAGTAATGGGTGAAGATCCAACACCCTTCTCTCCAGGAGAGTGGGATGCATGGGGACAGAGCTTGTGGGACATCTGACCTCCATGTAGCTCCTAGGGCTCACGAGGTTATCTGAGTTGCGAGGAAGACCCAAGAGGCCAGGCCACATGCCAGTGCAAGTTGGCTAACCTGCGCCATACCACAGCAAGGCTGCTATCTAACTAGGCAACTTCCTGCAACAGACCCATTCTTTGCAGATGCAAGAGTTTCTCAAAAAGTCCCACAGACTTCTGTGATGGCCTAACGGGTTAAGGATCCGGAGTTGTCACTGCTGTGGTGTGGGTTTGGTCCCTGGCCCAAGAACTTCTGCATCCTGCAGGTATGGCTAAAAAAAGAAAAAAAAAAAGTCCCACTCCCACCCCCAAAACATACAGTGTCTTGTCTGGGGTTTCCCGTAAGGGTAGGATTTTTCGAGGACTAAAGTGAAGGAGTTGCTCCAGAACAGTAGATCAATTACTACTAGGATAACAAACTATAGCTAATTGGACTACAGTATAATTCTAAGGTTGCCCTTTTTTACGAATTTAATTTTAGAACTTGAATTTCTTTTCCAAGGAATGACTCTGCTTTCAGAGTCTTTAGTGCATCTAGAATATCCTGCTTATGACTTCCTGTATTTTACTATATTTACATGACTGCCACCCTGCTAGGAACTAAAAGTCCCAAAGGCAGAGAGCAGGTCTTATCCACGTTTGTGCCCCAATAACTTGCTCAGTGTCTGGCACAGAGCTGGTGCTCATTAAATCGTCATCAAAATAAGTTTCTTCTCCCTTCTCCCTCTGACAACAACAGTCACATTTTCTACCCTAGGACACAGCTACTGACAAGAACAAAGACAGTGTGATAAAAAGGAAACCTCAAGGTCACAAACCACGCTTTGCTAACAGAAAAGGAAGAGGAAAAGGAGGAAGAGGAGATGGTGCTTGGTGTTTTGCTCCTTCCAAGGAGTTAATACCTGTTATTCAGTTGATAGTTTCCTCTATAAATCCTATCACCCATGCAAAAGTCCTTTCTGGAAGGAGATCAAAAGTTTTGAAATTACGCTGTCAGAGATAGTATGACAGCTATGAATAGAATGCAGCATGAATGCTAGATTACTTATGATGAGAAAGATAGCAGCCCCAATCTTGCAACAGAAATAAACTCTCAGAGCTTGCAGGGGTCACAAATGGTACCAAGAGACTCCAAGTTTTACCCCCAACAGCCACAACAGTCTCTCGAATTTTAGCAGTTTCTTCTTTATTTTTACCGAAATGCAAAAAGTATATGGGAAAAGAGGCAAGCCAAAAAAATCCATGAAGAGAAACAAATAGAGATATTGTAGGACACAAGCGTGTTTAAAGCATGGACGACATCCCTTTAGGAATAATGCTTTAAAAAATGGGAAGGAGACTGACTTTTTCCAATGATGAGCCTTGTGATTCAAGTCAGTGTTAATTATCATGGAAAAATCCATAAGCATGAGGCACTTCACCCGAAATCCATCCCCAATGTAAGTAACATCAAGTCATCCTCAATTAGAAAAATGTCATGGGTGCCAAATCACAAACTGGGAACCTGGGATCAAATCACAAGAAGGGAGGCTTCTAACCTCCAACCCAGTCATCAAAGCCAAGCTTGCTTTTGAGAAAATCTCAACTCCCAAGTTAAAGTTAAAGCTAATATGGTCTCCAATGACTTGCGTGGATGAGAAATGGCCTAGACTGGGAGCAGACTCTCTAAATCACTCTAGACAGAAATGGCTTATTGACCCACCACAGTGCACACTCAAGGCACCACGTTACAGAAAGCTGGAATGGGACCATCACCAGGAATTACTGGGCTGGATTTCCCATTCCAAGCCGGTATGCTCCATGTTATTTGCTGCCAAAATCAAAATCCAAGTAATCTGCCTGGGGAATGATGAAGCCTGACCATCAGGACACTTTAGAGGGGGCTGCGGGATGACCTCGAGGCATTATTTATTATTGGTGTTTGCTTATTCCCCCTGCTCCCCCAAAGGCTGTGGTTTATCCACAACATCTGGGCCTCATCGTTGACTGGAAAGCTTATGAGGGCCCTCGTGCCGAGTGAGGCAATGGAAACAGAAAATGATGTCCGAGGACTGTCAGCAGGCTTTTGGACATTGCCAAATGGCATGCTCTTTTCCAAGGAACATTCAGGATGCACATAAAAATCAAATACCACTTCTTCTTGGCAAAAGAATGGGCTTAATTTGCTTTTGTTTTCTTCTCTCTTGCTTTTAACTTGAACTGGGCTGCAGAGGGTTGTGAAGCCTTTATCAACTTTACTTGCTCTCCTAAGCTAAAGAGCTTGAGCTGGCGTTTGACGAGGAAAACTGTTCCTTCCAGGAAGATGCTGCCCTCAGCCCTAGAGCCTTCTAGAGTAAAATCATGTAAACTCCCTCTGGCAACTTGTTCCCTCTGGCTATACGACTTTTCAGCCGAAGAAACAGATCCGTATCTTCCCTTCCTCTGACCAGTTCAGAGATGGCAACAGGTCCTCCGAAACATCAGAGTCCCTCATGATCCGGCAGTTGCAAGGTTAGGAGCCCCTTCTCGTTAGCGCTGGTATGGAGAGGGCGGCAGGACTTTCACTGTCACCCATGCCCTCGGTCCTTTTCTTTCTCCGTCATCTCTTCTCCCATCACTTCAGCTGTTGAGAGGGGTTTAAGGCCTCAGCACCTTTGTGCATGCTAAGTGTACACTCTGCCTATCTGGAATGCCTTCCTCCTCCTTTTTTAAAAAGTATACCTTGACATTCTTTATTTTTAATTAAATTTAATTTTTATTGAAGTATAGTTGATTGACAACATTGTGTTAGCTTCAGTTGTACAGCAAAGTGATTCAGAGATAGATAGATAGATAGATAGATAGATAGATAAAATTTTAGATATATTCCTACTCATCCAGCAAAACTTAGCTCAAACTTCACCTTCCTACATTGGAAAGACTTCACTGTCCTCTATGATAATATGGGGGCTCCTCCGACCATAGCAATCCTTTCAAATGTCTGTCAGTCTAAGCACTGATTTATTTGTGTCAACCATCAGGTGCCAACTTTTTGGAAAAGGAAATCAATCTTTTTGCCTTTGTATTCCCAAGCATGAACATAACAGGGGTTCAATAATTGTGTGCTCAATAAACCAGGAGTCCACTGTGTTGGAAAGACAAATCAACCAAACGACCGTGTCTCTTCTCTAAAAACCAAGAAACAAGCCTATTTCGAGGTCTCAGTCCTAAGAAATAACAGTAGCCACCTGCAACTTTAGAGAAGAGAGCACCAACTTCCCAGCCAAAAAAGAAGAGTAAAATCTAAAAGAAGGTTTTGCAAACCTTTTCTTATAAAGGACCAAAGAGGAAATATTCTCAGCTGTGTGAGGCCTACAGTCTTTGTTTCAAATATTCAGGTTATAATGGGAAGGATCCCACTCCTGGGCATCTCTCCAGAGAAAACCACGACTCGAAAAGACATATGTACTCCTATGTGCCCTGCAGCATCATACACAATAGCCAAGACATGAAAACAACCTCAATGTCCATCGACAGAGGAGTGGATCAAGAAGCTGTGGTCCATAGGCACAATGGAATATCACTCAGCCATTAAAAGGAAGGAAATACTGGCATTTGCAGCAACATGGATGGACCTGGAAATTATCACGCTAAGTGAAGTCAGTCAGACAGTGAGACACCAACATCAAATGCTATCACTTACATGTGGCATCTGAAAAAAAAGGACACAACGAATTTCTTTGCGGAACAGGTACAGACTCACAGACTTTGAAAAACGTATGGTTTCCAAAGGAGACAGGCTGGGGGGTGGGGGGGTTGGGATGGAAACACTATAAAATTTGGTTGTGATGATCATTGTACAACCATAAATGTAATCAAATTCATTGAGTAATAAAAAAATACTGCAAAGGAAGCCACAGGCAGTACATAAAGATATGGGTGTGGCTGGCTGGGTTCCAACAAAGCTTTATATTTCCAAAAATAAGCAGAAGGTTGGATTTGGCCTGCAGATCTTAGTTTGCCGATCCCTGGTCTACAACCTCAAATAATTCCAAAGGATCAAATTTTGGTGTCTAACGAAAAGGGAAATACTGTCACATGATATCCAGGACCCATCCTGAGACTCAGAATAAAGGAAAAGTCAGGAAGGACATTCAGAGGAGGACAGGATGGGGACGAAGCTCATTTTCAAGGAGATATACCCATCGCCGAAAGCAAATGGCGTTAAAGACCACGGACCTTGTCACTGGCCCCAGTTCTGCAGGTGATTCAGTTTACTGGTGAGGCTGAGGGTCCGCAGGGCAGGAAGAGAGAGTGCACGGTACCAGGAGGAGTCAGATCAATCCTTCCTCCATTATAGAATTTTCGTGTTTCTGTTTACTGCACTTAAAAAAGAAGTCAAAGCACCACCCGGAACCTTTTTTTTAAACACCAAAATGTAGAATGCTGTTAAGTCGTGCATTTTCCGCTTAACTCTTTTTGGATACCTACATGTCCTGTTTGAGTCTTTCATTGTTCAGCCTTCTCCTTACTGCTGAGAACAACTTTTGAATCAACAAATATCCACGAAACACCTGCTGTGGGCCAGTCACAGTGCTAGGTGCTATGACAGTGCCTCTCAAAATAGTCTGATCATCCAGCGCAGGGCCCAAATCCAGAAGCAAAGGACCCCAAATAACATAAGTGCACATCGGTGGGCAAAAAGTTAAATAAAATGAAGGACCTGCAGAGATAAGAAACTGTATCTCCAAGGAATGTCAAGCGTAAGAAGCTGGTATACAGCGTACTACAGCTGGTATACGTGTATATGTTTATGTACACACACAGAGGAGCGAGAGACACACATGCTTACAAGTGTGCACACTATCACAGAAGAATGTGTACATATGCAGGAGACTGGACGGTGATGGATGTTAACTAGACTTACCGTGGTGATGATGTCACCATGCACTGCAAGTATTGAAACATCATGTCCTATACCCCAAACTAATATAATGTTATATGTCAATTATACCTCAGTTTAACTTTAAGAAACCGGTATCAGTTGGTGTCTCCAGGTACGCAGAGTATTAGACTCAGGATTGAGGTGGGTGGGAGACCTTGGAAAGGCACAGACTGTTTGGGGTCATCTCCATTATTTTAAGCATGTGTACATGTGACCTGCTCAACATTAATAAGAGGATAAAACGGAAACAATATTTTTTAAATTGATACATTCAAGTAAATCAAAGCTGGCTATTACTCCAAAGAAACAAAGTTATATTTGGCCAACCCAAATGCCCTACCAGCTCTGAACAAAAACAAAGTGCAATCTCTTCTTTTTTGCCACTTCAATACCAACAGCGACCTTCCCTCTGGCTCCCACCTTTTGAAATGCAAGGTCACACAAGGTTCACTGGCTATTTTGAGTAGAAGCAAATCTAATTACTCAAGACTTGTGCAAACTCACGCCACCCAGAAAAAGTTAATGCCTTTATGCTAATTTGATTCACTTTCTATTTTTGGAACTTTATTACTTTGAACATACGCCAACTGTCACATTTCTAATTTAATTGCCTAATTGTGAAATTTATATGCCATGTGCATGGAACTGACTGATTTCTGCTTTGGTGAGAAAAGCCACAACAAGTAAAAATCATAACATAATGATCATTGAGCACCTGGGATAAATGGACCCTTATGAGCAAATATGAACATCATTTTTAAGAGACTGAGCTGAAAAGAGAGAAGGAAGAGAGAACGAAATGCTCTTCCATTAGAAACTCCTAAGAAAACAAAAAGGATATGAAAAGAGTATATTTTTGAAGGAGTTTCCATATTAAAATTCCTTGAAGAAATTAGTTACCAACTGTAAATAAGTGAGCCAAGAGTTGGAATATCCACGTATTTAAAAAAATATCACAAGGGAGCCCCATTTAACAATAATAAAGATGTTCAGGTATACAAATAACGTGGGTAATAGAGCAGGCATTGCAGAAATGTGCCTTGAAAAAAATCGAGTAATATTGTGCTTCCCAGCTGATTTTCAGTTTTATGAAATCCCTCAAGATGTATATAATCAGAAGCACATTAACAAAGAAGGGTAAGCGGTTCTCCCCTTTCCTACATGCTTGCACACACAAATAAATACAGCCCCACTGTTAACCAGAGAGAAACTCCCATGAGCCAGAACAATAATGCACTTATACAAAGATTGAAAACATACTTTGCACGTATTCCTAATTTGTAATAATTAGCAACTTGATTACAACTACCAATCTCTAATTTCACATCACAACTTAAGTCCAGAAGGAATTGGCCGAAATTCACATCTACGCTTACACATTAAGTCAAGGTGAAGTGAAATTCTGGAACAAATTTGGTATTCTCGGTTTCTCCTACAACTAAAAGATAATATCCTTTGGTAAGTTATTGTTGATTAGCTTGGAATTATTTCTTGCAGGCCTCCTTTTCCATAACATGTCTCTAGGCATTCTGAGTTTTCACTTATCATCTTTATATTAGTCTAAAGGTCGAAGACATCACGTTTTAAAGGTCACAAAGAGTCAGGTGCAGCCCCCAAACCTACTCTCTTAACAAAAACTTTGCTTACATGCTTTCCTATCATTGTCAATGAAAAAAAATCATATGATGCATAAAAGGTGCTTTTACTCCAAGAAAAAAATACATAAAATGAAAGATAGAAAGGAGAGACAAGAAAACACTAAGGGACATCTTCAGTATATATAGAGAGGAAAAAATACAGCTTCCAAGTTAATGACCTGTATCTTAAATTGTAATACTTTCATTATTAAGTTGTATGCCTTTTGGTTTGCTTTCTAATCCTTATCAACGAAACAAAATTTCAATATTATATATATATATATAGATAGATAGATAGCTGTGAAGTACTTCTCAATCAGGAGTGTTTAAAATCTTCAGAATAACAGTGATTATAATTCAAGTACAAATTTGCTATTAAAATAGAGAAGTATTAGATATCAAGGCATTAACAACATCTGAAGTTAATGTTTAGTTGGATTAAATCAAGAGTCCCCAGATGCTTAGGTACAGTACCTTTTATTTGGTTTTCCAAAAGAACAATTTGTTTTTACAGAGTTCTGGCTTTATAGTGTGTTCTCCAGAAAAAAACAAACACATCATAGTTCGATGTTTTTTATTAATTAATCTAAATAGAGTAAAATTCCTTCACAAAAACCTAATCGTGAAGGTACAAAGACTACTTTACATTGTGAGGAACAGAAAACCGACTACCAGCGTACTATGAGGAATAAGTCCGACTGTTGGCACTTATACCATGCAGCAACATTTTTAAACAACATTAGGTCAATTTCATGGATGCTTCAGCCTTGGAGTCTTGTACCTAGGCCAAAAAGCACAGCTTCTGGAAGCAAATGCTGTGAATCAGATGACAAGTAGAATATACCACTAAAAACAGTGGTTCTATCCCTCCTGGCCAGGTGTCATGGCCTGTAGGATTGGTTGGATGGAGCAGGTGTCCGGAAATGACCAATTCCCAAAGGCCAATTCCCACTGCCTCCTGGAGAATTTTTCCAAAGCCTGTCCCTGGAGGAGCAGACTGATCCAAGGCTCTGACCTCAGAATAAAAGAGTAGAAGAGACACCCAGCCAGTCGATTAAATTGCATAAGCGATTTTACCACAAAGTAAGGAAATTGCGCATTACAACTATACTACGCATAGTAAGGACACGGGTACAAAGTTGCCCAATTTTCCCGGTAGCTCTGCTTGAAGCATGAGCATCTCCCTATTTCACATCATCAACTATTACAACTGCTACGGACTCTTCAATTGTGATGGCCACCACATCTCCAGTTGCTGCTTCTCCCTTTTTTCTGTTGGCCTGTCCCAGATCATAAATAGTTTCCCCGTAATACCTTTGATTTTAGAGAAGTAACAGCCTCTTCTTTGAATGCCCCAGGCTCACAAATCAGCTTCCGAAAATTCCCAGAGGCAGGATGTGGCTTGAACTATCAGTCAGCTACTCAGTACAACGTTTCTTCTTTTATGCTGTTCCCTGTACCCCAGGGGCTAGAAGTCTGGGAGCTACATTTTCCAGACCACCCCCCCACCATGACAGTTCACAGTGAGGTCACACAAAGGAAACACACTCACGAGGCAGAATAGAAGCCAAAGCCCACTAGGGTAGCGGCAAGCAGGCACGTGGGCTTTGGTAGATGCCAAACAGAGGTGCTGCCAGGTGCTTCGAGGTACAGCAGGTAGCTGAGATCACCAGGGGTTCTTTCTTTAATGTGACTATCTTCCTAATTTCTAGAATGCTAGGTCCAGTCCTTTTCCATGTTTTAGTAAGCCTCTAACTCCTGTATTAAATCCATTTCTTTAAAAAAATATCTAAGCGTTTTCTGTTTTCCCAGCTGAACCCTGGTTAGTGCAGAATGGATTAGTCATAAGTGGGGTTCACTGTTGGGGAAGGGCCAGAGTGAGTTAAGTGAGTTCCATAGGAGTAACTTGGGTACCAACAGTGGGTAACAGGCAAAGGTCCGAGAAATAAGATTAAGCTCAACATTGGGGATAACAATAGCCAGTGGGGACTCTGATTCAGAGCTGGATATCAGCGGCAAGAGTCGAATTACTGGAAGGAACAGACTCTGCTAGCTTTGGACCCGACCTCAAAATCCAATGTTGATATTTGAAAGAGTGATGCACTTCCTCTTCACTCCAGGTACAAATTTAGTGCAAGCAAGAGAGCGTATAAACCAATACGGGGGTGCCTGCTGTGCCCTCCTGGCTGGTGATGCAGAAAAGATGGCCTATAGCTTTAACGGTGCTGAGAAGCCACTGGAGACTGAAGGCAATAATGAAGGAGATGTCGAGGAGATGAGAAAAGCACCTGGGAAAGTGTTGCTTTGGTCTCTGACTCACTAGCATCAATTATATCAAAGCAGGCTGGCAAACAGTGCTTGCTTCTCCCTCCGGTGCTTCTCATTGGCTACATGAGACTAGAGCCAATTAAAAATATAAAGGAAGACAAGATCTAGGGTCATTGCTGAGGTCTATGTCCTTTCATCTCCAAGCTCCCCAAATCTTACAGCGTTCCCAACGTGTGTCATGCTTCCCTTAAGATTACATTTTCCCCCTTTGTGTCTTTGCAGACTGCTGATCACATTAATGAAAGTTTTATGTTAATTCAGAACTAGATAAGGTGCTAAAGAGAAACTTGCTTCAACTCTTTGGAACTTGGTTTCCTCTTTCATTAAACTGTGATTTTAATCCTATTATTCAGGCTTCGTGGGCGGATTAAGTGAAATAGTATATGGATAAGAGCTTTAGAATGTAAATTATTAGCAGTAAAAATTCATTGCAATCACCGCCATACAAAAAATGTCTATGAAATACCTCCATGAGCCCTCTGCAAAGCCCTGCACTAAACAAAGGAAGTTACGGCCTTTTGAGCAGAAAAAGATTGCAGAGCATAACAAAAGCCAAAATTTAAAACAAAACAAAACTGTTTTTGTTTCTTTAAAAATAATATCACCAGCCAAACTGTTTGACTTTCAAAGTCATGGCTTAGAGCATGCTCAAACAATTTCTAAAATGTGGAAACATTTGTGGAACTTGTGGGAAAACACAATTCCCAAAAGCCTTCCTCAGAACAAATCCGCGAGAAACAACAATGTCCGCATCATCACAGACACACACATCACACATGGGTGCACACCCGTGCCCGCGCAGTCTGGCCCACCCAGCACGCAGGCCTCGGAGCACTTGGTGACAACAGCGATCCGCAGCATTGCTTGGGCAAATCTCGGCGAATTAGCTCAAGAGTTCCCCAAACATATTGAATTGCCATGTTTGGAACACAGCGTCTTGGTTTGGGTTCCCCTGCAAGTGGACCCTCAGACTCAGATCCGAGTGTAAACAGTGTATTTGGGAGGTGAGTCAGAGCAGGGCAAGAAATCAGCAGAGGTATGTGATCAAACCAGTTGCTTCTGCGGACACTGGGGCATGCTGGGAGGCAGAATGGTCCTGTTTGGGGGCCTAGGAAGCTGGAGCCACTTCCCAACGCCCCAGCCCTCACTGGCTGAGGGATGGTTTCATAGCCATTAACTCCACAGAACTTTCCATTCTCAGGAGGAAAAAAAAAAAGAAGCCATCTGCAGCAGAGCTTCAGGAGCTCCCAGTAATCAGCCTTCAGGTAGAGTTTGTGCTGAAGGAGCAGCAAGTAACTACCCCAAATGGCAAGAGCACCGCAGTTGAGAAACACTCTTTTAGACAACGAGGAAGCTAAAAGGTTAACACAGGTAAAGCCAAAGAGGCGTGTGACCTTTTTAAAGGAGGTCCCAGGTGGCTAGCTGAGGTGTTGAAAGAAAGCAGCAAGAGCAGGAGGATTTCAAAAAAAATTGCAAATTAGAAACTCCTCTCTTCTTGCGTTTTAATGACACATGGCATCTGCACAAGGTGATCAGAATCAAAGTTCTGACTCTGGCGCCAACTGTGACATGTTTGTAGCACGGAGCAAATCATGCCATTGCTGATTTCTCCAGCAGTTGGGACGATGGTGGCTGCCCCGTGGTGGCCTCTCCCAACCACACCCTCCATCCTAACTGAGGTCTGGGGAGCCCCACATTTTCTTTAGCATACGTTGCTTACAAACGGTCTTGGGGTTCCTCCTGCTATCTTCGTCTTCATACGCCTTCATTCAAATTTCTGCTTAAAACACCCAGGGGTCTCAAGCTCCCTCCCACAGAGGACTCAACTGGCACTTCTGTTGGGTGCCACAACGTCTTCGTTCTGTGACATTTATTTTTCTCACACTGAAAAAGTTGGCTTAACAGAAGCTTAGGAATGTGGTGAAAATGCAGAAAAGAAAGCTCTGAAGAAAATGCAGAGCAAAAAACTAAAAATAAGTTTCTTGTTTACACCAAGCTCCAGTCTGGAGCAAAAGTAAAATGAACCATGTGTCAGAGACCTTCCAATAGTGGGTCTTAGATCAACAAAGGAAAGGAGAAGGGCAAGGTGAGAGGAGGGCTCTGAAAGTGACACTAAGCCTCATGAGCTATGAGAGGAAATTTCTATCCATTTAAGTTACCGGCAGAATCAGAACCAAGTGGACAAACTCTCGATTATCGAAAAAGCAGAGAAAGCACATCCTCCGCTTTTCTGAGTCTCCAAGAGACCAAAAAATTGCATTGACTAATCTGAAGTTGAGATTTCAGAGGCAAATACAAGCTAAAAAGGAGATTATAGACATAATAACATTTCCTGCTCATATGATAAACAAGCATGATTGATTTTCTATGTTACTGATATGAAACTGTAAATATTTCATAATACGTTTAGTACATAGTTGCCATCTGGGCTGATGGCTGCAGATGATGACAACGTAATGATGATGACAGTGATGACAGTGAGGGTGGTTATTAGCAACTGAATGCTTACAGTGTCCCAGGAACTGTGATAAACATTACGGAAGTGTCAGTGTTTCAGCCTCTCCATGCAACTGTAAGATACTATTATTGCTCCTATTTTACAGGGCAGAAACTGAAGCTTAGGATTTCTGAGTAAGCGGTAGCTCTTGGAATTTATCCAGATCTTTCTATGTAGCCCACACGCATACCATCTCTCTGGTGGCGGCATTTTGGAAGGAGCCAGTATTATTTTGATGCGCAATTTTAAAACATTGAATCCACAATTTTAAATATAAGAGTTATTTAAATGATATGCCTCTAGGTTAGGAGTTGGGATGGTGCTTGCCCTCTAGGACATTCTCTTTGGATATTTCCCACCCCTCATTTCTGTAGAGGGGCAGCCTGGCAGATGGAAAAGGCAGAGCCTTTCATGCAAGACAGACTGAGTTCCAAACTCCTGCCTCCCAGCTCTCTCACTGGGCAAATTCAGGCAACTTCGTTAATGTGGCAGGCAGGATTCTAAGGATGGCTCCCCAAGAGTCCTGACCCATGGTTAAACAACCCAACACTAATCTAGATACTGCTATGAAGGAATTCTATAGATGGAAATGAAGTCCCAAGTCACTTGACCTCAAGATACGGAGATTATCTGGATGGGGTTACTCTAAACCCCCTGTGACTGTAAGACACTAGTATTGCTCCTATTTTACAGCACAGAAACCGAGGCTTAGGGTTTCTGAGTAAGCGGTAGTTCTCTGAATTTATCCAAATCTTTCAAAGGCAGAAAAAGTCCTTTTTTTTTTTTCGGTCTTTTTAGGGCCACACCCATGGCCTACGGAAGTTCCCAGGCTAGGGGTCAGATTGGAGCGGCAGCTGCCGGCCTACACCACAGCCACAGCCACGCCAGATCTGAGCCATGTCCGTGACCTACACCCCAGCTCACGGCAAACCACTGAGCAAGGCCAGGGACTGAACGTACTCCTCATGGATACCAGTAGGGTTCGTTGTTGCCGCGGCACAATGGGAACCCCCAGAAGTCTTTTAAAAGGCAGAAGCAGTCAGAGAGCCTGGAAACATAAGAAGGACTTGACATGCAATTTCTGGCTTTGAAGATGGAAGAAGCACAAGCCAAGAAATACTGATGGCCTCTCCAAGCTGAGAAAGACCCCCCAGGCGACGGCTCACAAGGCAACAAAGACCTCAACCCTACAACCACAAGGAGCTGAGTTCTGCCAACAACCTGAACGAGCTCAGCAGTGATTCTCCCCCAAGAGCCTCTGGCACAGAACACAGCCACTAAGTCTGCAGTAATTTGTCACAGAGCAACAGCAAACAAATTGTTACCCTCTCGGGTTTTGTTTTCTCAATCATCAAACAGAGGTAACCATATACCTTCTAGAGTTACCAGGAGGTTTAAAATGAGAATGTACCTAATAGGACTAGAGTGTACGTGACACAGAGTAGGCCGTCAACAAATGTCACTAATGACTCGGGGAGTCAAGGCTGAGGGGCAATCCCCCTTTACCACAGACAAGACATGACATTACCTAAAACCACAAGTATACATATGAAGTAAACGATGATAAAGGAGCAAGTAAATCCGAATGAATGTGCACTTGACAAAGCTTACAGAGGAAGCTACTCGCTTGTGAAATATATTCACAGAGCTGATTTGAGCCCAGTGGGTTGGAACTGGATAGGCATTTTCCCATAAGGACAGTGTTAATAAGACCTGGTGATTAGGGCTCAGGTCCATTAAACCCCATTAACTTATTAGGTGCCTAAATGTCTTCCACTGAACTCAGTCCTAATGAGTAACAAGGTTCTTTGAGGGAAACAAGCCTTCTCCTTCCCGCCACACTTCTTACTCTCAAACCAACATCTATTTTGCATTTTAACCCACACGACCACATTTTAAGGAAAGCGCAGGCAAGCCGAGATGGCAAGCTCACGACTGAGAATTTGTGAGAAGCCGGGGGTCCACGTCTCCCCAAGCCGCCCCCGCCTTGCCACTCGGATGGGGCCAAATGATCAAGCTTGGGTCAGTGGCATGGAGGTAGGGCTGATGCCTGTCACCTCCAGGCCAGGCTCATGGCATCTGCCATTCCCTCATGCCATCCCATGGAGCACACAGATTGAACATGGAGGGAGGTATCACAGGGTGTTCGAAGAAGCCTGAGTCTTTGAGTGTCTGCATGGAAGTCTGCCCTTCAAACACCTGACTCAATTCCAATGCCAACAAAAAATGAACTTTTGATGTGTCCGGCCACAGAGATGTTCAGATTGTTGTTCTTTCTGGCAGTTAGCTTTTTGTTACTGCTATTAGCCAGCCTAGTAGCGATGTCTGAACTTGAACATGAAGTGCTGCCGCAGCCAAAACCTAACGCTATAGTGCATGGAATTGGCTTAGCCAGCAGGTAACAGGCAGACAGGTAGTGACTATCAGCAGCTGGAAAACAAAGGACAGGCTATGCAGCAGTGGAATTCTTACTTTCACCTGTGATGACCTGGAAGGGGGCCCCCACAGCTCTCGATTTCAAGGGTTAGCAGGATGGGAGACAGTATGAGCCGAAGAATGTATGTATATGTACGACCGGGTCACTAGACTGTACAGCGGGAATTGAGGCAACACTGTAACTTGACTATACTTTAATAAAAATAAAAAAGTATTAGCACCCATTGGATACTTTGGACTGTATTTAGGGCAAGGGATTGCAAGAAAGGGGAGGGAGGCTAGGAGGGAATTTCAATTCTTCCAGCAGAAATGAATGACAGAGTTTCCAGAATTTGTGTCTAAAAGGTTGGAGAAGCTCACTCTTCTAGATGCCCAACTATACGAAATAGAGAAAGGCCTGGAACTTCAGCGTTTGCTGGCCTCCACGCGCCAACTAGCTTTGGAGGCTTGCATCACTCATTTAACAGATGCAGTTCAGAGCGGCTACGGTTTTGCCCGAGATCACACGACCGCATGAAATTACAGCTCCAGGATTTGAACTCATATCTTGTGCATCTGACTTCAACTTTCAATATGCTTCACAGCCAAAACGCTGCAGTGGGTTATAATTTTGTAAATGTGTTGACGGTTCAGGAGCTAAACAACAGTGTATTTCCTTGGGAACAAAATAAACTTTCTGTGCTTTTTACGGGAACTAGAAGGTGAAATCAGTGCTTCAGTTTCCCTAAAATGGGATCCCTGCACTGTTTTCACTTAGAACTCCCTGTTCTCCCTTTTTTCTCTACTGACAAAATGAGACTGGCCTCATTTCTTGGCAATACTGTCATCTCATTAAAAATGAGATTTGAGAATTGGCTTTTTCTGGCAGTGACTATGGCATATATGTATATACACTATTGCTCTGATCGATGTTCAAAGTGGATGCTTCCTAAATATTTATGGTTATGTGACTACCGAGAGAAAGAGCACTAAATCGGCACATGCTAGAATTATCCGTGACTTATTTCCACTGTTAGATTGTAAGCTCCATGCAGGGAAGAGCTGATTTTATCGCATCTTTATGACTAATCTTAGAGGAATATCGAGCAGAGAGAGGTACAAAGTAACTATTTGTCGAGCAACTGAAAGGCATTAATATTTTAAGTGAGATGGAAATAAGTATACAGTATGATATTAAGAAGTGTCTTAATTTGGGTTTCCCCAGAAGCAGATGCTGAAGCAAAGATTCATGGGCAAATAGTTTACTTAGGAGGGTTATTAGTTTCCTGTTGCTACTATGACAAATTACGCCCGTTGACTGGTTCAAAATGATACAAATTTATTATCTTACAATTCTGGAGGTCAGAGTACAAAATGGGTCTCCCTGGGCTACAATCAAGGTGTTGGCCATGCTGCATTCCTTCTGGAAGCTCCAGGAGATAATCCATTTCCTTGCCTTTTCTAGCTTCTAGAAGCCATCTGCATTTCTTGGTTTATGACTTTTTCCACCTTCGAAGACAGCAGCGTAGCACATTCAAAACTCTGTTTCTCTCATCATCTCTCCTTTTCTGAATCTGAACGTTCCCCTTCCCTTTTTCAGCCCTGAGGACAGTATTGATTATACTGGGCCCACCTGGATAATTCAGGCCACTCTCTCAGCCCAAGAACCTGAATTTAACCCACATGTGCCAAGTCCCTTTGCTGTGGGTGGTAGCATATTCACCGGTTTCTGGTTTAGGACACGGATACCTTGCAGGGACCATTATTCTGCCTCCCACAGGAGGTAACATCAGAAAACACTGGTAGGGGAGTGAAGAAATGAGACAGGGAAGGGAAAGAAGCCAGTAAAATGTGAGTTCACAAGGCAGCCACCACCAAAGACAAGCGAGGCGCAGCCCTGCAGGGACACTCTATGAGAAAGGCCGGACATGCTCTAGAGTTATCCCAGAGAGGGGGTGACTGCCTACCAACCGCCCACCCATCACCATGTGAGGGCTGCTCCCATAGTAACTGACACTTCCGCTTGCCCTGTGATGGCAGTGGGCTCCCATGACCAGAAAGAAAGAACTAGGAAGAGATCTGTAGGTGTTCTTCTCAGACACTTGCCATCAGGAGGAAGTGACTTCTGGAATCATCTTATTCAGCCTCATATCCCTTTTCAGAAAAGCAGAGGCCCAGAATGGTGGTGAGATTACCCGTAGTCACATGACCAAAGAACACTCGTGCTGGCTTCCATTTAGTTGGTATCTCAGGCTACTATGTGTCAGACACTGTATCCAGGTATTGAGCTGTGTTTCCATATTTAATCTTCACCGTAACCCTTTGACGTGAGTATTAATAGTGTCCTAACAACCTTGGCCAAGACTGCACACCTAGAAGTAGCCTTAGATATAATAATCGGCTGTTTGGTGGAACAGAAGTCTACGGAGTGTGGGTTGGCAAATGAGAGCACACAGGCCACATCTGGCCTGCCCCCTATTTTTTTTTTCTTTCTTTTTTTTTTTTTTTTGTCTTTTGTCTTTTTCTTTTTTTTTTTTTGTCTTTTTTTGCTGTTGTTGTTGCTATTTCTTGGGCCGCTCCCGCGGCATATGGAGATTCCCAGGCTAGGGGTCCAATCGGAGCTGTAGCCACCGGCCTACGCCAGAGCCACAGCAACGCGGGATCCGAGCCGCATCTGCAACCTACACCACAGCTCATGGCAACGCCAGATCGTTAACCCACTGAGCAAGGGCAGGGACCGAACCCGCAACCTCATGGTTCCTAGTCGGATTCGTTAACCACTGCGCCACGACGGGAACTCCATGCCCCCTATTTTTGTACAGCTTATGAGCTGAGAACTAAATGCATTACTCTAGCTGTACTCTTCACCAGCCTGAAATACAGCAGCACTATCACCTCCTTAATGCTAGATGCTGTGCTTCTTATAATATAATCCAAGAAAACATTCATTCTTTTGCAAACTGCCTGAACAAGTTAGCTTCTATTGCCAACTTATTCTCAGTTGAAACACATATCTTCTAAGTTGTACCCCTTCTAATCAGGATTTATACAGGTGGTTTTCCTGCCTCTACCTTTAAGAACTTTTATTTATCCTTGTAACAATTCATTTGGTTAGATTCAGCCCTTTCATCAAGCAACCCAAATGTTTACCTCTAGTTCTCATCCTCTTTCCTCATCTTTACAAAGACCTACGAGGTGCCATGATTTGAACGGCTCCCCAGCTCTTAAAAGATCAGTGCAGCAAAAATGGAACTTGTCACCTTTCAGCCCACACCCGCATCTCCTCCTTTACGGCCCAGAGCTCATGACTGTCTCAACACATCGTGATCACCGTCTCAAGGGAGCCCTGTGTTCTGACGTCTGGCATGCTCTCTAGCCTGCACGAGTGTACTCACTCACGTTTGAAGAAAAAAGGGAAAGAAAGGAGAGGAGAAGAGAGGGGAGGAGAGGGAGGAGGAGGAGGATGGGAAGGACAACGGGGCATTTTTTACAGTTTTGAAAGGAGTAGTTAAAGGTATGAAAAGGATGGAGAGGCAGTGCTGCCGTGCTCAGGGCAGAGGAGGCCCTGAGGTCTCAGCGCCTCGGCATGGGCATCGCTGCATCCGTCCCCAATCTCCTAAGGTCGGCTGCGGAGATTCTACCACCTAAGAATGACAAATGGAAGGATGCCACCTCACGGCTGCCATTGCACATAGAGCATCTCTTCTGCTTTCAGGACGGAAGACGCTGCCTCTATTTAAGGGGCCCTTCCTTAGAGAAACATTTGGACAATCACGGGTCCACTTGGGAAAAGGAAAGAATTTCAAGGACTGATTACAGAGCATCTCCACTTGCCTTCGGAACTAAGAAATACACTGAAGGTTACAGACCCTTAGCCTCACAGTGTTGTCTGTGTAGTAATACTATAGTATTACCGTAGTATAACATTATAAATTAAAACTTTATTTTTAAGTTAAAATTAAAGTGGGACATTAAAATTAGTCCCACTACTCCACTGTAACTATTTTCCAGTTTCATCAATGTATGTACAATAAATGTTAATTATTAAAAGGTCCCAGAAATAAGATCTACTTCTTTCAGCTGCATCTGTGACACATGGAAGTCTCCAGGTCAGGGATCGAATCGGAGTGGCAGGTGCAACCTATGCCACAGCTGTAGGAACACTGGATCCTTAACCTGCTGTGTCCCAGTGGGAACTCCCAGAAATAAGATCTTGATTAGGCAGCTCTATAAATGAACGACATTCCACAGTCCCTCTCACCTGAGGATACGGCAAATCCCCCAAGGCCCACCTATGTGGGGGCAGAAATCTCCAGGCTGCCTGATTTCCCCAAACCTACAGTCCAGAAAATTCCCAAGATCTTCCAACTGTCTGAAAGATCTTTGTAAATAATTTATTATGATCCTTCACAGCTTGCAAGTTTAAATGCATTTTCAGAGAGAAATCTCAAATTCCGAAGGAGATTACTTCATCTGGGCAAATATTTTCCTGTAAAAGGTACGCGACTCAGCACTGGTGGAAGTCTCATTCAAAAGTGCGTCAGGAGACAAAATCTCCCCGAGGAGGAGCAGAGAAGAAGATGTTGACAGGTCCGCTGTGAGCTCTCACCATGTATGTGCATTCCCAGAGAAATCAGTTCTGCTCTCAGATTTTCCATTTTAATGTCTCAACCGCAAAACAGAAAGCGTCTCCGAACTATACCACCAGCCACTTGCCTTAACTACTGCTACGATTCATTAAACACCAGAAACATCCCCTCAGAAGTGACATCATAGGTCCTGTAGGGTAGGTGAGGAATCTACAAGGGTGATGGCTACCAATAAAAGCAACTCATTTGAACAAACCCCTGGGGTTCACAATTAATCTCGTCAAATTCCATTTTTCATTTCCAGCGTCTTTTCCCAAATTGTGTTTCCTACAGCTCTTTCACGCTGTGGAGGAAATTAAGGCCCTGACAATAACAGCTTTGGTTTATACTAAGTGGGGTCCACGGACAGCGGAACCACCTGGGAGCTAATGGAAAATGTAGCCTCTCGGGCCCCACATAGGACTTAGTGAAGCAGAATCCACGTTTTAATCAGGACCCCAGGAGACCTAGGTACACAGACGTGTGAACAGCAGTGACCCATCACAGCGTAAGAGCTCAATAAATTGATCTGTTGCTGCACCTCAATAACTGGAAGGACAACTCAATTTAAAAATAGGATCTAAATAGACATTTCCCCAAGGAATATATACAAATCAAAGAAGCACATGAAAAGATGCTTGACGTCATTTGTCATTAGGGAAATGCAAGTCAGAGTCACAAAGAGATACAATTTTACACACGCTAGCATGGTTAAAACAAAAAAGATAATAATAAGTGTTGGTGAGGATATGGAGAGATTGGAACCTCATGGACTGTTGGGGGGGGTGTAAAATAGCACAGCCACTGCAGAAAACAGTCTTACGGTTCCTCAAATGGAATACGAACCAACAACCCCCCTCCTGGGTACATACCCAAGAGAATCGCAAACATGCCCACACAAAAACCGGTACACATCCACTGTCACTTTATTCCTAATAGCCAAAAGGTACAAACAACCTGAATGTCCATCAAGGCACGAATTGAAAAACAAAATATGTTACATCCACACAGTGGAATATTACCCAGCCATAAAAAAGGATGAAGTACTGATACTTGCTACAACATGGATGAACAATGAAAATATTAAAGTACATGAAAGTAGTGAGTCACAAAACACCAAATATTATATGAGTCAACAGAACAGGTAAAACTGTAGCGATAGAAAGTAGATTAATGGTTGCTTAGGGCTAGTCAGGTGGATGGGGTGTGTGTGTGGAGGGAGGCTGAGAGCTAAAAAGTATGAGGTTTCTTTTTGCAGTGGTTGAAATGTTCTAAAGTGGACTGCTGTGATGGTTGCACCTCTCTGTGAATACTGTGAATATACTAAAAACTAGTGAATTGTTTTTTTAAAAAAACCATTGCATTCCTCTGCTCCCGAACTTCCATATGCAACTTACTGCCTAGCCGGAGATATGATTACCTTGTGACTAGAACAAATAGGAAGGATAACAAACGTTTTGGTGATAAATGACACAGCACAGATTGAGCACTTCCTGCGTGCAGGTTCCTACGCTGGTGTGACATAGGGATTTTCCCTTGAAATTCTCCCCCCAGCCCTGAGAGTTGGCAATTATTACCGTCATCATTTGACAGATGAGAAAACTGAGGCATTATAAACACACGCAGGGCCAAGTGTCTGGTGAGCCGTGGAGAAGCTCAGCTCTGAAGCCAGGAGGTCCATGTGGTAACAGAGCCTGAACACCATCTTTCCCTCTCTCCCCTCCCCCTCCCCCTCTCCATTCTCTCCCCCTCCCCCTCCCCTCCGCCTCCCTCCCTCTCCCTCTTCCCCACCTCGGGATACTTTGGCTGAATGTTACCTGTCCTGGTGGACACACAGGCATAGGTAAGGAAGAGCCTGTCAGGAGCAATGAGAGGTGGGGGTTACGCGCTGCCACTCGGAACTCACTTCTCCAAGCCAGTTTGCTTGTTGACTACAGGCTGCCAATATGTAATGATTTTGCTCTCTATCAGTTGACAGATGATCTTATTCGGGTAATCAGCTTCAACCTCATCTTTCTGAATTTTCCACAACGTAAAATATTTGAGAAAAATCAGCCAGCCCTTTTTTTCTTATTGGAAAACACTTAGTCAAACAGAACTGCCTACTTTTACAAATGCCTTGAATGAGTAAGGGACTAGTCGAGTTCTGCATGGGATATGTTTCCATGAGTCATATATAAGAAACACTTTTTTCATGTGGGATCATCATAAGATACCAGTATCTATAGCAAAACTCCTGCCAAATTAACTCTGATTTTATTTGAAGCCATAGCTAACACATTTATAATACTCATTATACCTAAGTACTATTTTAAGAGTTTTATATTTACTTATTTAATATTCACAATAACCAATAAGATATTTCCAATAGTCCCATTATTAAAATGATGAAACTGAGAAATTAAGGTTTCACAACTAGCTAAAGGCAGAGCTTGGGTGTGAAACGAGACAGCTGATATACTCAACGGCTACACCTTCCTAAATGCTCTTGATGAATGACAGAAGAAAAGGCTATAGCCTCTGTGACTAGAGATTACTGGGCAAAGATTAATGTGACATACTTAAATCAAGCAAATGTCATGTTTGTAATCACTTTCACAAGCTCAGAAGAGTTTTGTCAGTAAGTGATGCTTGTGGCAACTTAGGTGAGCTTGAACATGTTGTTTAAACATACAAAATAAGCCATACAGGCTACTCAGGGTTAGACATTCAAAGAATTACCAGGAAAAATACGGTCTACGCAGCCAAGAAGTCATTCCTCTTTGACGATTAAATTCTACTGCTCATGTCTGCATGGTATAGAATTATTCAGGAGAAAAAAAAAGTGAACAGTATAGTCAGCCTATTTGTATTCCCTGCTAATAATTTCAAACAACTTCACAGTTCATTAGATATTTTTGTATACTCAGCCACTAAGTATTTTTTAATGGAGAATGATTACAAAGCTAAGGAAATAAAAAAAAAAAACTCCATAATAATAAATCATGATCAAGTAGGCTTTATCTCAGGAATTCAAGGAGGTTCAACATTAGGAGAGTTATTAATGGAATTCTCCATATTTTATAGTAAAGGGGGAGGAAAATAACACTGTCAATTCAACAGGCGCTAATATATATTTTACAAAATTTCAAAGGCTTTCCAGGTTAAAAGAAATATATAACTACTAATAAATCAAGATAGAAAGAAACTGCTTGACATTGCTCCAGGGCACCTACCAAAACTTGCTAGAAATCATCCTAGTTGAACAGAAGAAACTTCGAAATGGTCCCATTATGCTCGGGAGGCAAGGCAAAAACGGCCATATTCAACATTGTACTGAACGTCTTCATTGATACATAAGATAGGAAGATTAAAAAAATGAGCCTTAAATATGGGAAAGGACTACTCCAAATGGTTATTATTGGCAGAAAATAATTTCCTAGCTACAAATCCAACCCTGTGAATTTAAAGTTTATTAAAACTTATACAAAAGCAATGAGGTTACTGGACATAAGAACAAAATGCGAGTTAATATATTGCCTATATGCCATCAAAAACCAAATTAAAAACATAACAGGAAAAGTAGATTTCATCTAGACACGGAAAACAACCAAGAAACAAAAATAAATCTGTAATACTGAGGAATAAAATTAACAAGAAATGTGCCAGATCTACATGAGGATTTTACAAAAATGAAAATCCATTCAATGTGGGGATCACTTTGATGAATAATCACCACTGAATGGGAGCATGTCAGCCACTAAAATCCCACAAGCAAGAGATGCTGAATTATTCACTGTGGCTGTCAGCATCTAATTTGCCAAGTAATTGATATTTTACCAATGTGACCAGCTTTAGAGCTAAAAGCAGACACCATCCCTTGGGCATTTATCTTCAGGCTCTGGAGTGTTTATTAGCCCCTTCGAGAGGAGCAGTCCCAAGGGATGCCTCCCTGGCCAGCAGTACCCTGAGGAGGAGGGTGTGTCCACAGGCTATGGTGTGTCAGAGTATAGTGAGTTTCAATGAGTGTAAATAACTTCATTTATGGAGCCAGAGCCTACCTGGGTCTCTTACATAGTCAGACTATTCTGCTGTCAAAACTGCTCTGTGGGGCTGATCTTTGGTATGTACAGCTCTAAAATGTTATGACGGTAATAATTGTACAGGTGAAGGCTTGAAATTACACCAATTTGAAAGCAGTATGTTTAGTAACCCACATGAGGAACACATGCATGTCAAAGAGAAAAGGATTCTAGATAAGAATTTGTGCTGGAGAGGGTGTGGAGAAAAAAGAACCCTCCTACACTGTTGGTGAGAACGTAAACTGGCAAAACCAGTATGGAAAACAGTATGGAAGTTCCTTTGAAAACTAAAAAAAGAGCTACCATATGATCCTATGGCCCCATTCCTAGGCATCTATCTGTAGACAACTCTAATTTGAAAAGATGCATGCACCTCAGTGTTCACAGCATCACTATTTACAATAGCCAAGACGTGGAAGCAACCTAAATGTCCACTGACGGAGGAATGGATAAAGAAGATGTGGTATATTTATAAAAGGGAATATTATTTAGCTATAAAAAGAATGAAATAGTGCCATCTGCAGCAACATGGATAAACCTAGAGATTATCGTGTTAAGGGAAGTCAGACAGAGAAAAACAAATGTATATCACCTATATGTGGAATCTTAAAAAAATGATACCAATGAACTTATTTATAAAACAGAAGCAGACTCACAAACATAGAACACAAACTTACGGTTACCAAAGGGAATACAAATGAACTCATTTATAAAACAGAAACAGACTTAGAAACATACATCAGACTCACAAACACAGAACACAAATTTATGGTTACCACATGGGAAAGGGGAGCAGGAGCAAATTAGGAGTTTGGGATTACTATATGCCCACTACTATATATAAAATAAATAACCAACAAGGACCTACTGTATAGTATGGGGAACTATACGTGATATCCTGCAATAACATATAAGGGGAAAGAATCATATCACTTTGCTGTACACTTGAAACTAACACAACATTGTAAATTAACTACATTTCGATTTTAAAAAAGGAAAAAAGAATTTAGAAGGTACTTATAGGCCTAGAGGGTAACCTGAAAGAAGACCCTATGTCAAGAATGGTTAAAGGGTTCCAAGAACTACAAGCAGCAATAAAGAAAAGTGAGATTGGCATAGAAGGATGGGAGAATGGAATGTAGTTATAAGTAATTGCATGGTTCTGAGCCATCAGTTCCTAATAATTTAACACAGGAAACAAATCTGGGATGTTTGCTCTTTTCAAGAAAAGATTCCCATAGAGTCAGTCCTGAGAAGAGATCTGCTAGGAATAACTACAGCAGGGAACATAACCCTAACCCTAACCCTAGAGGCTAGAAACGTGAGTCCTTCCCCAGAAACGGATTTCCTGAAAATATTAACCCCTTAACATGCTGCAAGATGAAGAACACTGTAAATATGGGCCACAGGATTCTTCACCCTCAACAAAAGAGCAAATGGGAGTTCCTGTCATGGCTCAGTGGTTAACAAATCCAAATAGGAACCATGAGGTTGTGGGTTCGATCCCTGGCCTTGCTCAGTGGGTTGAGGATCCGGCGTTGCTGTGAACTGTGGTGTAGGTTGCAGACGCGGCTCGGATCCCGTGTTGCTGTGGCTCTGGCATAGGCCGGTGACTACAGCTCCGATTCGACCCCTAGCCTGGGAACCTCCATATGCCGCCGCCGGTGCAGCCCAAGAAAAGGCAAAAAGGCAAAAAAAAAAAAAAAAAAAGCGAACGGAGAAGAGTTAACTTTATTTAATAGAGAAAAATCCTTATAGTACCATTATTTCAGTGGCATGATGTTTTCCATATATTTAACCTCTCTCCCTGATTTCCAAAGTGATATGTGCTTTGGGGGAAAAGAACTAACAATTTTTGTTTTTAAAAACATGCGGGTGCATGTGTCTCTTTTAAGTAGAGTTTTGTCCAGATATATGCCCAAGAGTGGGATTGCGGGGTCATATGGAAGTTCTATGTATAGCTTTCTAAGGTATCTCCAGACTGTTCTCCATAGTGGCTGTACCAGTTTACATTCCCACCAACAGTGCAGGAGGGTTCCCTTTTCTCCACAGCCCCTCCAGATGGGAGAGGGAGGGAGTGGGAAGGATCGGGAGCTTGGGCTTATCAGACACAACTTAGAACAGATTTACAAGGAGATCCTGCTGAGTAGCATTGAGAACTTTGTCTAGATACTCATGTTGCAACAGAACAAAGGGTGGGGAAAAAATGTAATTGTAATGTACACATGTAAGGATAACTTGATTCCCTTGCTGTACAGTGGGAAAATTTAAAATAAATAAATTAATTAATTAATTAATTAATTAATAAAAAAACCAGAAGTGTGATAGTTACAGATGTGTCTTGCCATTTAGGAAACTGCCCTTGAGATGTTCAGAGTCTGAAATGGTTAACCCATTACTTAGGTCCGAAGCTCATGCTTTCCGTCTCTATTGCTGGACATTTTTCAAGGAATCCGAGAGGACCTCGCTCCTGGGATGATCCAACATTTTGAAGAATATGGGTTTGGTTCATTAGCTTAGGCAGATTTTTTAAGCTCTCTGGGTCACCATTTCCTGAGCTACAAATGTAGATAACTCACTTTTCATGACTGTTGTGAGTTTAAGGGGGTGTGGGTACTGCGGCAAAATGGTTTGCTGGTTCCTCAAAAACTAAAACCTAGAGTCATATGACCTAGTAATTTCACTCCTAGATATACGCCCAAGAGAAGTAAAAACATATGTCCACACAAAAACTCACACACTAATGTTCACAGCAGCATTGTTCACAATGGCCAAAAAAGTGCAAGCAACCTAACTGTCTCTCAAATGATGAACTGATAAACGAACTGTATTCGCCCCACGTGATGGGAGATGACTCAGCAACAAAAGGAAATGAAGCACTGTCACACTCTGCGACACAGATGAATCTTGAAAACATGATGCCAAGTGAAAGAAGCCAGTCACAAAAGACCACATATGATATGATTCCATTTATGTGAAATGTCCAGGAGAGGTCAATGCATACAGATAGAAAGTAGGTTCTTGGGTTCCTAGGGCTGGGGAGGACAGGAGGAACGAGGAGCGACCTCTAAAGGACAAAGTGTTTCTTTGGGGAGTGATGAAAATGTTTCAAAACTGGATAGTTACGACAGATACACAATTCTGCAGATTAACTAAACCCCCCTGATTTGTACACCTTAAAAGGGTGAATTTTTGGTGTGCTAACTATATCTCTATAATACTGCTATCAAAAAATAATCCTGGGGAGTTCCCGTCATATCACAGTGGTTAATGAATCTGACTAGGAACCATGAGGTTGCGGGTTCGGTCCCTGCCCTTGCTCAGCGGGTTAAGGATCTGGCGTTGCCGTGAGCTGTGGGGTAGGTCGCAGACACGGCTCAGATCCCGCGTTGCTGTGGCTGTGGTGTAGGCCAGCGGCTACAGCTCCGATTCGACCCCTAGCCTGGGAACCTCCATATGCCGCGGGAGTGGTCCTAGAAAAGGCAAAAAGACAAAAAAAATAATAATAATAACCCTGTGTTATGATGTGGATCTTGAATCCTATTGTTAATATCTGTATGTAGGATAATAAGATATATTCACCTGCTGCACTAAAATTATATTGGCTTGTTTTATTACACTTTTCAATAATGAAGAACTTTTCCAATCTTCTCTACAGCTTCTCATGCATGAAGATCAGGTGGAAGACTGCCTAGAAAGGGACAGAGGATGTTTCTAGGAGTTTGCGAAAAATAGATTAAAATACAAAAAGCCTGGGAAAATACACTCGCTTGGAAAGTCTGCCTCTGAGAAGCATTTCAGCAAGCTCTTCTTGTTTTCTATACAAACAGGGAGCTTTTCCGAGTGAAGGAAAGAAGGTATTTAGTTACTATCTGCTGAAATGCTGAGTCTGAACAAAATTATCTAATGAGGAACCTGATAGGCTGGTTCAGAGGGGAAAGGTTGATACATGAGAGTGACAGAATCCAGACCAGCCCAATCATGTGGTGATGTCTCATTAAGAGACTTGCAGAAGAAAATTGACCTCATTGCAAAAACTTTTGCCCTCACTTCCCAAGTCCCCCTTGATCTGTGTGAACTGTTAACTTATCTCTAGCTTATGAGAACCCCGTACATCAGCCTGAAACTCAGCGATGAGATACACTCAACATGCTCCCATGAAAATCTTAAAAAAAAAAAAAAAAAAGGGAATTAGCTGCTGTTGAAAAGAGAAGAAAAGAGACAAGGCTCATCAGGCATGCTTTTAAGACTCAACTTTATTTTTGAAGCAACAGAGGGGCTGAGAGAGAAAAGAGAATCAGAGGGCAGGGTGAAGATAAGAAGAATAAAAGAAAACACAAACTATGCTGGCTTTCTGTGTTCTGAGGTTTCTATGGTCCTGAAGGGGCATCTGATATTTTTAAAATACACTGCAATGATAATAAGGAGGTTTTAAAATTCCATTCAGATTTGAGAAAAATTTAGATCACAGCCCTATGAAGATAGAGTCTCCCAAAGGTCAATCACTATATCATAATTTTCTATAAGGATGTGGAGAAACTAGAAGTCTCATACATTGATGGACTGGAAAACAGTCCAGTCATTTTATGAAACATTTGGGCCGTTCCTCAAAACCTTAAACACAGAGTTACCATATAACCCAGCACTCCCAGGTATACACCCCAAAGAACTGATAACATATGGCCAAAACGCATCCATGAATGTCGGTAACAGCCTTATTCATAATAGTCCAAAAAGTGGAAACAACTGGAATGTCCATCAACTGCTGAATGGATAAACAAAAGGCGGTCCATGCATACACTGAAATGTTATTCGGCAATAAAGGAGAATAAAGAACTGACACACGATACAACCTGGCTGAACCCCACTACGCTGAATTGAGGCAGACACAAAAGACCACATATTATATAATACTATTTATAAAATATCCATGATGGGCAAAGCCATGGAGATTGAAAGTAGAATGGTGGTTGCCAAGAGCCTGCGTGGAGGAAAATGTAGATTAATGTCATTTAAACGTGTGTGACAGGTCTTCTTGGGGTCATGAAAATGTTCTAAGACTGATGTGTGGTGACGGACAGAGAACTTAGCAAATTTACTAAAAGCTCCCTGAAATATATACCCGAAAGGGTGGATTGTATGAGATGCAAAATATGCCTGGATAAAATTTTTTTATTCATAGAAAAAGACTGACAGTGAGTGTCTTGCCGTGGGTGCGAGAATGCTGTGTGATCTCTTTCTTGTTCTTTTTTTCCCACACCTTCAATGACTTGCAAATTTTCTACATAAGCAAATTCTTACACTAGGTTTCCCCAAAGGAGACCTGAGAGGCCAAACTGTGTGAAAGTGATTCGTAAGACGTATTCCCAGGATGAAGCAGAAGCAAAGTGGGGAGGTGAGAGCAGGAAAGCAAAGATGCCAAGAAAAGATGTGATATCAAGCAAAGATCCTGGGGAGGTTAATTATGCTCGATCCACAGGAGCAGGGGAAGTTAGGGAGACAGTATGGGCCCCACATTACTCATCCGATCCGGAAGCTGGAATGTTTGGAACACATACACGCACTTAGAGCATCACAGTACCAATGAGCCACTGGCTGTTCCCACTATGCCCCACCTTACTGCCAGGAGGAGTAAATCCCCAGGAACTTGTGATTCTTTGTGCACCAGCTAAGTACTGCGACCCACAGCCCAGGGCTGATCCTCCAGAAAAGAGACACATGTACTGGCTGCTGGGAGTGAAAGCCCCCAGGAGTCAGTGTACACAGCAATTGGAGAAAAGATGCCAAAGAATATGGATGAAGCTCTGGCAACATGCAGCAGGCATGCTTTGATTACACAGGGAGAAAAAAAGCAAAATATTTGAGAATAAAACCTCAAAACCATTCACAGTATATAATAAGTACAGAACCATAGTATATGAATGATATATTCCACATGGACATAATAATAAAGGCTTGACAGTCCTTCTGACACCTTGCTATAACGTGCATAGAAAAGCCCAGAGAAAAAGATGAGCTTGCTGCTTTCTTTGAAGAAGAAAGAATTAAGGTCCAAAAAGGCACAGAAAGCAGGGAGTCATGAGCTTAAGGAAAACGGTCGGTGGCAAGGGCTGTCCCCAGGGAGAAGCCTGGCTTGAAGAACCTCTGGTAAAGTTGTGGTTCGGTGGGAGATGGACCCCAAGGTCAGCCAGCGTCCTGTTAGAACGTACGTTGGCACCTTTCATTCTTGTCACACCCCGGAAGTGATGTCACTACGGACAAACGTTCGGCAAGCACAGTAGTTTTACTGTCTGGTATCTAAGGAGTTTTAAATATCTGTCTATAGATATAGATATGATATAGATCTACATAAAAATATAATATCTATATCCAATAATATCTCTATCTATAAATCTATGTCGATTTTATATAGGTAGATATAGCTATCTATATCTCTATCTATATCCACATCTTTGGCTAGTAGTTTTCTAGTTTATCTCCTTAGGCTCTGCAATGAATGACTAGTCAGTTGATAAGATCTGGCAACTCTGTGGATGCTTTAATTTGGAAACACAAAAATGCCTGAAGAAAATGCCAGAATAAAAACTCCCACATCCATCCATGCTTTCTTCACATTATTGCTCAGGAATATCATGCCTGGGGTGTTTATTTGTCCTCTAACCCTCTAATGGTGATTGCTCCTGCAAAACCTCCCATTCCCATGCTTATTCCAGGAGGAGTAGAAAGAAGTGACCTTTGGCTCTTGTGGCGTGGCCTGTACAATTAGCCAAAGCTGCACAGGGAAAAAAAATTAGGGAGAAGCAGTCAAGTGAAAGGCTACATACTACAGGATTCCGACTATATGACATTCTGGAAAAGGCAGAACTCTGGAGACAGTAAAATGATCAGTGGTGGCCAGGGTTTAAAGGGGGTGGGGGAGGGGTGGGCAGTGAAACGACGCTGTGTGATATTATAACGGCAGACACATGTCATCACACGTTTGTCAAAACCTAGAAAATATACAACATCAAGATCGAACCATAATGTAAGCTACAGACTTTGGGTGACGAGGATGTGCCAATATAACTGTTTAACACAGGTGCCATTTCGGTACCGGATTTTGACAGAAGGGGAGACGACAGACTGGGACAGGAGGTACGTGGGAAATCGCTGTACCTTCTCCTCAATTCCATTGTGAACCTAAAACTGCCCTTATAATTAGTCTAGTTTTTTAAGCAGCGTGCAGGAAAAAAAGGTCCTCTCAGCTCTCAGGAGCCGTTAAGTCATTAGGCCCGTTTACCTGGAGCCTTGGCCAGGGCCGTCTAGGGAATTGGCAGGGCCCAGAGATGAAAATGCAGGGCCCTTTGTTCGAAAAGTATTAAGAATTCCAAGATGGCAACAAGAGAGCCTTGAACCGAGCGTGCACCCCTCTGAACACTGGGTCCTACGTTACTGCACAGGTCACATGCCAGTGGAAGGGCTCTCGCCTTAGCATGTGATTTTGCCATTCTACTGCTTAAAGCACTTAAGGGCCCCCAGTAAACCACGAGGAAGAAGTCTGAAGTCCTTGGCTGTTTCACATGCCCTTGGGGACTGTCCCACCCCTCTTCAGCTTCATTTCTCACAGCCCCACCTTACTTTCTACGTTGCCATTTAGAGTTTCTTGAATTTCCAAAGCACTCTTAGCCTCGGGGTCTTTATGTGTATTTTGTTTACCTGGACCTTAATTCCCCAGTTTTTCATCTTTCTAACTGCTACTGATCCTGCAGGTTGCTCAGTTAGGCAGAGAACTGAAAACTAAGTAAGTCAATGTTTATATTGCATATTAAATACTATTTTTAAAATTTAAAAGTGTATAAAAATACTACTTTAAACACTGTTTAATCTAGGAAGGAAATACATCCTTTTTTTGGGGGGGGGGGGGACAATGCCAGATCCTTAACCTGCTGAACCACAGAGGATATTCTAAGAAATACATTTTTTTTTAATATAAGAAATAATCTTTGGGAGTTCCCGTCGTGGCTCAGTGGTTAACAAATCTGACTAGGAACCATGAGGTTGTGGGTTCGATCCCTGGCCTTGCTCAGTGGGTTAAGGATCTGGCGTTGCTGTGAGCTGTGGCGGAGGTCGCAGACGCAGCTCGATCTGGTGTTGCTGAAGCTGTGGTGTAGGCCAGCAGCTACAGCTCCGATTAGACTCCTAGCCTGGGAACCTCCATATGCCACAGGTGCAGCCCTAGAAAAGGCAAAAAGACCAAAAAGAAAAAGAAAAAAAAGAAAAGAAAAAATCTTTTTTTTAACACATATGTAAATAAATATTTTCGCAAAGTAGTTGTACATAAACAAGGCAGCCTGGTAATTTTCAGGACAGTTTGTCACACTGCCTGAAGAGCGGGTTTCTGAATACTTGCTTGTCTTCTGGATGAACACAATTTCTGGCTGATTTCTCCATTCTCTTAGAAATGCACGGTCAAAACACAGCTTAGACTACGTCTCCAAAAATATTACTTTTACTATAGGGCAAGTTTGGTCAAACTTGTCCAAAAGGTATTGAAATGAGCCAAAATTAATACCCAGGCACTTAGTGAATGAGGTCTGGCCTCTCCAGGCTTGGAATGTGGAGGGTATTCACCTTTGGCCTCCTCCTTTTCTGGTCTCCTGACCTACACCTGTCTTCGAGCCCAGGTCCTCTAGTTCTTAAGACACTTTCTAAGGTTTCACACCATGTTGTCTTTGACGGTGTTATTTTTCTGGCTTGTGAGGGTCTTAATATCTCTTCTCTGCCCATCTGATTCCAAGCATTTAATAAATCTTTTTTTTTTTTCCATAAAACAACTCCTGCTATGAACCTCTATTCCGATACGTAGCTAGGGGGAGCAACTCCTACTCGTTTGCATGAGACTTTCTGGTTTTCCTACTGAAAAATTCTGTGTCTCAGAGTCCTCCCCCTCATCCCCAAGACCCAGACAAACCGGGTTGGTTGGCCATCCTCTAAACTTGGATGTAAATTATGAGCTTATCTTGTTTTTCACAGACCTAACACAGGGCTTTGAGCATAATGTTTACTCAGAAATATTTTTGATTAATTTCAACCACATGCATTTGTGTCACTGTTTTTTTAAGCAGCCATTTTCACAAGAGATTTTCTGTGAATTCATCGTAAGGTCCAAGCACTGTCATAATTAGACAAAATGGTCTGTCAGTTCCTGGCAACCTAGACATGAAGAGAAGAGGAGACGCTCGGAGCCAAAATGTTAATAGCTTTGAAAAATACGGTAGAGCCAGGAAAATCTATGCGAACTGAATCTAGGCGAACGGCTTATCTGTGACTACCTAGAAATACTTGAGTAGGGCTGAAGTTCAGGGCCAATTAATACAGCTGATTAACATCTGTTCTACCACCTTCCTCCTTGGTAGTAATGATAGGGCTGTGAATCTGCTTTTTTTCCTTTTCAAATATATTACATTAAACATTACTTTGAATCCCCATGGGGGAAGCAAATATCATTCTGTAAGCTGTAAGGAATTATGGAGTTTATCACTGTTAATATAAAAAGCAAAGCCAAAGTCAACATTTTTAATCAAAAGCTGACATCAGGTCAGGGCTTGAACTTGGCTCTTGAGAAAAGCAAGCAATCAAGACTAAGCAATAGTGTTCCAGGCAGAGGAAAGAGCGTGTGTAAAGACTTAGAAGTGAGAGACCACAAAGTGTATTTAAGAAGCTTAAGAGTTTATTTTGTTGGAGACCGAATTTGAGAAGAGGCTAGATAGTGACAGACCAGTGATGAAGAAGGAGGGCAGTGGATTCGGATCCCAGAGGGTCTCACAAACAAGGTCATGACGTTTGG
The DNA here is from genome assembly GCF_054392235.1 of Sus scrofa. Classification (NCBI taxonomy): domain Eukaryota; kingdom Metazoa; phylum Chordata; class Mammalia; order Artiodactyla; family Suidae; genus Sus; species Sus scrofa. The sequence continues at coordinate 11,996,217 of NC_139401.1, forward strand.
ACGTGATTCGAAGAGCAATGGAGAGACATCAAAGCATTTCAGAAGGGAAACGGGATGTCGGCTTTTCATTTTCTGATAAATCACTCGAATAACAAAAGGGGAGAGTGTACTGTTAATGGGTCGAGTTAGAGGCAGAGTTCGGTCCTGATTGAATACAGGGCAGTGACGCTGGAGAGAAGGAGGCTGGAGAGACATTTAAGAAGTAGGAGACACGTCTGTCACTTGACAACTGAGTGGATGTGGGACGGGCACGAGGTGGCAAAAAGGACTGAAATTGACATTCAAGGGTTTGGCCTCAGCAATCAGAAGACCTGGTGCTCTTCACAGGTATGGGTTGGGTGGTGGTGAGGGAGATGATGAATTCTGCTGCTAAACGGACAACATCTTAAAAGGAACAACAGTTTAGAGTGTGACGTTTATCATCTCCGTAGATACTTCTATTCAAGGAGCACAGCCCACATTCAAACGGTTTCAAAACAAAGGTTTCCATTCATGCAAAATAAAGAAGGCAGAAATTAAATGGAGAAAAGGTGTTCATTTGTACTACGTCTAGGCTTTCGGTGATAAGATGCTCTGTGTGCTAGGGCAGCTTTTTTTCCCTGTAAACTTCCTTGCAGGTCAAAAGCCAAAATACCATGGAGCAGTTTCAAAAGCCATTTGCTAAACATAGGCCAGGGTGGGGCCCATGCATGAATTCGTGAGAATCCAAGGAAAGTCAGAGGAAAATAGTATCCAAAAGGAGAGTTGTAAATCTGACTACATAAGAATCCCAGAGCATATATGGTTGATAAGGTACCGGCTCAATGAAACTGTCAAAGAACCAGATGCTCTCAGAGCTTAACATGGGGGAAAAAGAGTCTTGCATTTTATTTCAAGACTCCAGGCCTAGAAACAAACAGTAAAACCTTTGTGTTGCAGCAATATAAGAAAATCTTGTACAAAATTTAAACTTGTAGAGCAGATATTGTATTTGTTGTTTGTTTGTTGTGTTTTTTGTTTGGTTTGGTTTGGGCTTTTTTGTGGCTGCGCTCCCAACATATGGAAGTTCCCTGGCCAGGGGCTGAATCCAAGCCACAGCTGGAACCTACTACGTCACAACCGTGGCAATGCTAGATCCTTAGGCCACTGCACCGGGCTGGAGATCAAACTCACACCACCAAAGAGATAACGTTGGATCCCTAACTCTCTGGGCCACAGCGGGAACTCCTAGAGCAGATATTTTTGATGCTTCACCCATGACCTTGACCTTCAACTCTGCCTGCTGAAGGCTGCCTACCAGGAACACCCATAAATCTCTGCCTCGGGGCTTTTTTCTGGCTGAAGGAACAAGACTTCCTTGCACAGGGCAAGCTGGAAATACCAGCAAGTTAATGCCCCTGGAAGCAACCTTTGCTGAAGACAAATGAGGTGTTGAGAGGCAAATATATCCATCTCCTAGGCCCCCGGTGGGGATAAGTTTGAGGGGTGTTGTACTGTCTCCCAGTCTTCTGGCAGGATCGAGTCCAGTTATGGGCAGTGGGGAGCATTTAAGCGCATGCTGTTTATTGTTCCCAGGACACTAGCAGAGGAGCAGGAAGGGAGGTAAGAAAGGGAAGGTACTCAATAGCGCAGAGTAGCCTTGTGGGTAACTTGGGTTTGATCCCACTGGGGACTTCAGAACGGCAGTGTAGAATATGCCTCAGGGTTATTCCGACAAAGCTAAGGACGCTGGTGTGTGTATACGTGCTAATGTCCATCGGTCACTAAGCGAAGGGCTGATCCTGGCAGATGTGGACGGTGTGGCCTTTCCCGTCTGCACCACGCAGAGGCCAGCCATCCTCTGGTCGCCAAAGCAGAGCGCACGTGCTGGCAGACGGAAGGACAGGGCTTCGGGGGCACTCACACCGTCTGCTACCGAGAAGGGCAAGCCCCACAGACTGGAACTGATGGAGGTCCATTCTGAAGGACAAGCAGGTGCTAGCAGGGTTTCAGGGAGGGCCGTGGGAGCGACACGGCAGGAGGCGGGAGGAGAGTCCGTCTGAAGGAGTGCCCTTAGGTGGGAGGCTGTGGGACTTATCTGGGAGAGAATCGGTGCCGCTTTGATGCCAGGAAGAGAAAGCAGAGCGGGCGGGAGATGAAATAAAGAGGGCAGGATGAATAATGTGAAGGCAAAGAAGCCTGGAAAGAAGGCCATTCTTAGACGTCTGCCGCAAGAGACCAGATGAAGGTACTGCTCTTTATGCCGGGGACACAGAGGGACAGACTCCTTAACGCTCGGGAGCAAGCATCCTAATTTAACCTTCTAACATGCTGAGTTTGAGGCCTCTGGAGAATCCAAGGGAGTGTTACTGGCCAGGAATACAGAAGCCATCTGTGCTGAACATAGAGATTTGATACCATCAGAATATATGAAACGAAATCAATTACACCATGCCAGTCCCTAAAGATATGTAGAGATGGATACGGAAGGAAGAAGTCCCTTCCCTCTTGGAGCCTTTAGGACACCAGCCATAGACGTTGGCAGAAACCACAGCGTCTAGGGAGAGTGCCAACACTGGGAAAAGAAGAACTCTGAATAATCCCAATATCTGAGGAACAATGACAGAATGAAAGAATTTGAAATAAACCAAGAACAAATGTCCAGTGGAATAGAAACAAATACAAAGAAGATAAAGACTCCAAAGAATCTACCATAACCACGTCGTTTTTGCCTGTCAGAGTGGTGCTGTGTGTTTTGAGCTGGCTGGGGTCAGGGGAGGTTGCCAAGCAAAAAATGTAAATACAGTGAGTTCAAAAGCTGATTAAAGATCAAAAAAGAACTGTAGATATTTATTTCATAGATGTGGACATCATAAATATTCCCTATCAGTAGTCATTTTGCTGTAACATGAAAATGCAACTGATACTTACAAAAAGTCTAATCTTGAAGCTTTCATAAATATTTCTAACTTGTTCCTTAGATTATGACATATCACCAGAAGAAAAGCACTACCTCATATTAGTACAGTGTTTTAAAGCTTATCAAACAAAATATATGTCTGGTTATCTGCCAGGATTCTTGGTTGCAAACAACAGACATCTGACTCTAACTTAAAAAGCAAAGGAATATGTTGCAATAAACTGGGAGAATATCAGTTTTCTGGGGAGTCAAGCTTGAAAAAGGCACAGGAATGAAGGGAGGCTAGGTAACAAAAATGTCTATCCTGGAAACCTGACGGTGTCACAGTGCCTGTGCAATGTCCCTGCCACAGGACCCAGTGTACCTCCGACCACTTATCTCCAAGCCTGTTCGGCGCTGCATCACTCGCTCAAGGGAACAGCTCAGGTAGAAGGATCTGATTGGCTGAGTCTAGGTCACATGCCCTTGCTATGCCTACCTGGGGGTGGGAGAGGGACTATCTGTCCCTTCAGTCTCCCACAGAGGAAGGTGGGAATCTGCTTTACTTCATGACTCACATAATGGGTATTGCCAAATCTAGGAAAGGGATGCTAGGGTGGCATAGTCCACTGTCTACAACCTTCAGGTTTGCTTATGTGCCAGCTCTATGCTCAGTCTCTGCACTTACCGTCTTCTTTGAGCTTTACTATGCAGTCAATTACCACTGTCCCCATTTAACATTCAAGGAGACTGAGAATCAGAGCAGTCATGTGCAAGCATTAGCACCAGGATTCAAATCTGACTCTTCTGGCATCTAGTAGCAAAAATTCCCACTGAGCAGGGTCAACTCAAGCCACCTGAGGGCTTATGAACTCACATTTGCCCAGAAAATCAGGATGCATGTAAGATCAAAGAGCAATATGCATTAAAACTTCCCAAAGATCGAGAGGCACTCAACTGGCACAACTGACTTTATGGCCCAAGTCATCGAGATTGTCATTATGCACATTCACTGGAGACTTGACTGGGGCTCTGGGCTCAGAAATGACCAAAAATATGATCTTGGATCTGAAATACAGAGTGGAGTTCCTGCCCTGAAATTTAATACCCAAGTTGTCCAGTCCATGCCACTGGTAGTGACTATCGAAGCAACATTTAGACTCTGAGCAGAAATTGTGAAATTCCTAAATCAGTTCTCAGGTAACTTAATCCCAAAGAGTGTAATTTTTATTCTGGGAAATGGCAAATGCTCCTCAGACGAAGAGGATGTATAGATGAGCTCATTCTAGTCCTGTTTTAATTGAGAAAACTTCAACATGAAAGTCTTTTTGTTTCTCACACACAAAAAAAAGGCACAAAAGAATATTCTGGGGTGCGTCTTCCCTCAGCCACATGCTATTTTGGTTACAAATACATCAATCAGACTTGAAACATCAAACGGCCAACAGTGTCTGCAACTCTAATACTAGATGTTACTTGGTTTATTAACAGAACATCTTTAGTCCTTATTTGTGTAGTGTGGAAAGAGGAATTACATCTTTGAATACAGTTTACCGAGAAAAATAATGCAATTTGTACTTAGAGAAAAAAGCAGAATTGTGGGTAGAGGACTTAAGTGTATACATAAAGAACTAAATCTTCTTAAAGGTACTTTTCTAGCCTGTATACATACTGTCTTAGTCAGTTCAGGCTGCTATTACAAAATGCCACAAATTGGGTGGCTTATAAACAGCGAAGATATATTTCCTCACAGTTCTAGAGACTGAGAAGTCCAAGGTCACACCGCCAGCAGATTGGGCATCTTGTGAAGACCTGCTTCATGGTTCACAGAAGGCTGGGTGTTTGGGGGTTTGTTTGTTTGTTTTGTTTTGTTTTGTTTTTTCTATAACCAGGGATCTTTCTTGGGTCTCTTTCATAAGGGCACTAATCCTATTCGTCTGCCCTCAATGACCCAGAAAGACTACACCTCCCGATGTGACCATTTGGGGGGCAGGATTTCAACATGAGGGTTGAGGGGAGGAGGGAACATCAACATTTAGTCCATTGCGTATATGCTTTATCATATTCCTCTGATTTAACAAGATGAAAGAGTATGATAAGTCAAATGGAAATGAAAAATATTCACGATTTTTCAATGGGTGAAGCCACTAAAAATACTAACCTAAATCACGGAGCTGCAGCTATACTTTCAGCAGTGAGCAGCCTCCATCGAATCTTGTGAATGAGATAGGTTCCCATCCTGGAAAGCAGCACTGAGATTGTCTGGCCCATCCTGTTGGGAGTGGCTCTCAAGCAGCCTTTAAAACTGAGCAGAAGTTGTGAAACTCCTACATCAGCTCTCAAGCAATTCGATCCATTGATTTAAGAAATTCTTTTATCCCGGGAAGCAGCAAATGCAATTCAGATTCAGAGGATCTATGCCAATGAGCATCTGATGTGAAAGCTGTCCGCCTCTGACTGAGTCACAGGTTGGGGAAGCTTGCTTAAGAGTACAACGTTCATTTCCCATGTTTTGTAACATCTCCCTATTCCCCAACATGAGATTAAAATCAAGAAAAAAAAATGTTTTCCTTGAACGCTTTTTCAACTTCTTACTTTGGATCAGCTACTCTGGCTGCCAACCAAAGTGCGTCTATGTTAAAAGAACGCTAACCAAGTGGGATGTGTGTGATCATCTCCTAAGCTTCACAGGGTGACAGCAGAACGAGAGGTCCAGAGTTGTTCAGCTACTACTCTTGACACCTGAAACCCCCACACAGAGCCCCCTCCGCATGAAGGGACAGTGGAGGACGCTGGTGTCAAATAAGGACCCTTCAATTCGGGGGTGCATGTTCAGTCCCCATGTGGAGTTGACAGTCCTGTAGAGTTCTGGCGGGTGAGCAGGGCCCCTGAAATGGCTCTCCTACCAACAGCTGCCATGGACATGAAGTTCCGGCTCCAGAAACCTCTGCACTATCAACCGTTTGAGACTAGCCCTAACATTCTCATTCAAAGCCTAAGATACTACGTTGGTGCTTCAAGTGGACGACTCTTTTCTAAAACCCCTGCCCAGGCGCACGGCTTCACCAGGCTCCTTCCTCACCAACAACGCTCAGGTCCTGGTGACCCATCCTGGTCAGGCTTCAGACTGCGAACCCCTAAGCATTTATCACTAGCTTCTCATAGTTTCACACAGGCCAATATCTCTCTGTGTCACTTTGTGACCAATGGCCGCCTCTAAGACTAGACGGTAATAAACTCCACGAGAACGGGGAACCTGACTTCTTTGCTTACCATTGTGTTCCTCAGTGCCAAGCACACAGAAGGGGTTTATTCAATGTTTCTGAATGCATCATAGGACCTGAAATACTCCTTATCTTCATGACTTGCTCAGGCATCACTTTGTGCATAAAGCTTTCTTAGCCTGTGCCAACCAAAACGACCTTCTCCTTTATCCCTTGGTGATGCCGAATGCACCGCCACCAAAATACATGCACGCACAAGAGGGGGAAACAGGGCTTTGGGTGCTCAGAGACACTCAGAGGATGAACCAAGGAAAAACCATAAAGTTCAGAAGAGAAAAAGGATGAAACAGGAGAAAGATGGTAAACTTGGTTAGGATGAATTAAGCTGAAGAATGTGAAACCATGGGTCAAAAAATAATGATATGTATTAGTCAGCTATATTAGCACATCGCTATGACCCAAAAAAAAAAAAAAAAAAAAAAACACTCAAGCCCTCAAAACACATTTTGATGAGGAACAGTTGTGAGGCAGAAATGACTTATTCACTGAGCTCACCCGCAGTGGGAAACTTATGCTTTTTTTTTTTTTTTTTTTTTTGCCTTTTTCTAGGGCCGCTTCCCACGGTATATGGAGGTTCCCAGGCTAGGGGTCTAATCAGAGCTGTAGCCACTGGCCTACACCACAGCCACAGCAACATGGGATCCAAGCCGTGTCTGCAACCTACACCACAGCTCACGGCAACGCCGGATCCTTAACCCACTGAGCGAGGCCAGGGATCGAACCCTCAACCTCATGGTTCCTAGTCGGATTTGTTAACCACTGAGCCATGACGGGAACTCTGGAAACGTATGCTTAAATCACAAAGCAGCTCCAAGTTTCGTGTGTGAGTTAGAAGGCTATGTTCTACAGATATCTAGAAATTTCCAGCATTCACATGAAATCTACACAAGGCATGCAAGCCACAGCTGTTATTTATTGTGTGAGGGGCTCCAACCCAGCTTATTTGGAGCTTCGCACCACGTTTTCCATGTTCAACAAATAGCAGCATTTGCGATAGTCTTGGGATTAGGTTGCCTAGATTAATTCTGAGCTAGGGAGCTGTGTGCAGAAGGTTTATTAGAGAATCCTCCAGAGAGGTAAACCTAAGAGAAAATGAGGAGGGAAGGATCAGGTGGAGGAAAGAGTTGACCTGCAGTTCAGCTGCAGTGGAGGCCTCAGCTGACCAGACAAGGAGCTCAAACTGGAGTGGCCCTTCGGAGGCAAGGAGGCCAGGCTTTTGGATCTCAAATCAGCCAGTCAGTGGCCATGGATGGTCTTCTCAGGGGAAGCGTAACCTTGAGAGAGTCAGTTCCAGGAGCAGAGGACAATTCCAGTGAAAGGCACAGCTGTGAGCCTTCAGCAGGAACCACTCCCAGCAGCTGGGGTTGGGTGAGTTGTCCCTGAAAAGGGGCCTGGACGGAGCACCACAGTCTCCCCTACGGCTGGTGTCCACCGATCTGCTTGGCAACCTGTGCTAAGGAAGCCGGGGAGGAGAGAAGAGTTCGTGATTATACACAAGGGACAGGAGAAGGAAAATGGGTGACATATTCTCCACTCGGTCCCTAGGACTGGGTTGGAGTTCTGCGGTTTAGGTCCCTAGATTTCCAGGAGAGCTGCCACACCCGAGCATCAGGTCGAAATGACAGCCACTGACACAGAGCTGGGGAGCTGTCCACTCTTCCCCACTTCTGCCGTGGAAACCAACAGCATGCTTAGCGAGTACAAGGGCTGGCCTGTGTTTCTATTGACCTAGATGCTGGAGAGAAAGGCGAAGAGCATGAAGTCCGCAGATGACAGAGTGATCTGTGTGACAGCCAGGAGCAACCCCATCCCAGGGAGAAAAGAACAGACCCAGAATGGAACTGAGTGAGCGGGGGACGTGGGCAATGCTGTGAAAGAGACACGATCCTAAGCAGGCTGAGTGGGAAGAGAGGGAAGGGAAGAGAGGGAAGTGGGGAGGGCCAGGAACTACGCTGTCATGAGTAGGATTCAGGAATTTTTAGCTCATTGAAGATTTTCTCTGTGCCGCGGCATTTAATTTCACTTTAATTCTTTAAATAACACATTCTTTAAAGTGCAACTTAATTCTTTGACTGTCACAAAGACGTAAGTTGCTTTGCTACTTTAGGGGGTTGTTGCATTTGTGTATTCGAATGTGACACACCGTTGGACTGGACAGGAAGTGGTTTAGCTCTCTCCAAGTTACACAAATGAAGTGAGAGAATTAATAAAAATTTGTAAGAATCGAGGTGCAACACTTAGTGGGTATCCTTGTGATGGTTCTCAAAGAGTTGTCTTGCATTTTCGGAAGTGCCACCCAAGATCTGTACTGTTACTGACTTTTGAGAATCCCAAGAAGGACTGCTGCTTCCACTTATTCACAGTGTGCGCATGCTTTATGATCTCTCTGAGGACAAGGGTGGTCCATGTAGATCCCAAGTGATTAGCAGACCCTATGGAGCACAGGATCGATGAAGGAAATCAGGGAGAATGAATGGATGGATCCTGATGGAGTCACATCATTGGCTAAAGCGAAAATGAAACCAACGGCCAGGATCTCCCTTAACCTAGTCCGGAGAGCATTAGGGCAAAGTGCAGTGGGAGCATCTTTTCAGTGTGAAAGGCACCACCAATTTCTCAAATGGCTTTTAGATCTCTTGAGGCTCAGTTTTACTTTTAAAATCTTAACAACTCCATCTGGGCCCAAGTAAGTGTAGTCGTTCTTTTTTGTTTGTTTGTTTGTTTGTTTTTGCCATTTCTTGGGCCGCTCCCGCGGCATATGGAGGTTCCCAGGCTAGGGGTCCAATCAGAGCTGTAGCCACCGGGCTACACCAGAGCCACAGCAACTCGGGATCCGAGCCGCGTCTGCGACCTGCACCACAGCTCACAGCAACGCCGGATCGTTAACCCACTGAGCGAGGGCAGGGACCGAACCCGCAACCTCACGGTTCCTAGTCGGATTCGTTAACCACTGCGCCACGACGGGAACTCCTGTAGTCGTTCTTTAATTTAGATGCCATTTTCCCTTTCAAATGAAACTGGCTATCAGTAGTAATTTATTAGCTTAAACATGTTAGACACTTAGCAAAACATAAATGTTGCTCAAAATGTAATGATGAAAAATGCCACATTGCAAAACACCTCATTCAATGCCTAATTCTCTCCAGTCTGTTTCTTATTTCCTTTGTTCCTCCTACTTCCCACAATAAAATGCTCAAGTACATCTCCCTCGGTAAGTATTAATCCAATTAAGTGGGATTTTATTTTTAGAGTTGCTATTTCACGAACTCTATTTGTAATTCCTGCAAGTTTTACGTATGACATGTAGAACACTGGAAGCGTCTTCATTGGGATCTTTAAACACTCACTTGTCACTTACAGACAGCCGCGACTATCATCCGTATACACGTGTTCCTGGCAGACTACGCTTTTTCGCCCCTTTGCATTTTGACAATGGACAATTCTTACCTCTTCCTGCATTCAGTGCTGCCTTAGAAAGAACCTCACTTCCACCATCAGAGTTTCCACCATCTCAAGTGATAAAAAAAACCAACCCAGGAGTTCCCGTCGTGGCGCAGTGGTTAACGAATCCGACTAGGAACCATGAGGTTGCGGGTTCGATCCCTGCCCTTGCTCAGTGGGTTAAGGATCCGGCGTTGCCGTGAGCTGTGGTGTAGGTTGCAGACGCGGCTCGGATCCTGCGTTGCTGTGGCTCTGGCGTAGGCCGGTGGCTACAGCTCCAATTCGACCCCTAGCCTGGGAACCTCCATATGCCGCAGAAGCGGCCCAAGAAATAGCAACAATAACAACAACAACAAAAAAAGACAAAAGACAAAAAAAAAAAAAAAAAAAAAAAAAAAACCAACCCAAGTCCCAAGAGACGGCGGACACTGACTCTGCACAATTTCCACAGCTCATGCATAGCAGCGTTCTCTTTCCAGAGCTCCCTGGAAAACTCCGATCTGGAAATGAGTAGATACCAAAGGAGGATCGCTGGTGGTGACTACAGCACAATAGTTGGTGCCACACTCTGTTTAATTAAAAGCAAGCAGGGAGATAGTCCCACTGTTACTTAGTGTTCAGAGACGAGTCAGGTGCTGTTTGAGTCGCCCAGAGGAAAAATTCATGAAGCTAACAAAATTAGAATTAAAGGAAAAGTAGCTGACAATTTGAGGTTATGTCCAGGATTTAAAAATCTCCCTCCTCCTTTGTATACATATATTTTAAAAATAGCTACGAAGGAATGTGATCTAGTTCTTATTGCTGGCTGCTGGGTTACTTTTGAATTAGGTAGAAAGTATAGCTTGTCACAATGACCTTGTATTCTACTTTCAATTTATGTGTAATGGTAGCCCCAGAGCTGGGCTAATAAATAACTTGTAATCTTCTGGCCTCTTTCAACCAAGTTGTGAGTGAGCCAGGACAAAAGCTTAGAGGCACAACTGACACTAGAGGCTACAATGAAAAATACGGGAAAATAATCACATTTTGGTTCCTCTTAGAGGATTTACTTCAAAAACACTAATTTAATAATTAAATCAGAAATCTGTATGAAATTAGGTTTTGTGTATAAAACAGACTATTATTTAAAGATGTTTTGACCTCCTCACTGGAAAAAAACAGATAAGCCTGGTTTTCATTAATCTCCCATTTACTACCATTTCATAAATAAATTTCAATTTTATGAAGTGACATTTCACAGCTACAATTCTAGAAGAAATAATGGACTTTCATACAAAAGTGGCAGGACTGGAGTTCCCGTCACGTTTCAGCAGAAACAAATCTGACTGGCACCCATGAGGACACAGGTTCAGTCCCTGGCCTCGCTCAGTGGGTTCGGGATCCGGCATTGCCGTGAGCTGGGGTGTAGGTTGTGGACACCGTTCAGATCTGGCCTTGCTGTGGCCTGTGGTGTAGGCCGGCAGCTACAGCTCCGATTCAACCCTTAGCCTGGGAACCTCCATATGCCGCAGGTACAGCCTTAAAAAGACACACACACACATACATAAAAAGTGGCAGGACCGTGAGAGCAGAATGACTGAAATGACACCCTCCCTATAAATATAAATAAATTTAAGTAACAGGACGATATTATAAGTGAGAAAATGACGGTTCTGGTACATGTCAGTGTTATTTTTCTTTGCTGTAAAATCGAACTGTGAAATGTAGTCAGTGTGAGAGCATGGCTGTGACACACTGGACACTGATGAGCTAGTACACTTGGACCACAAAACCTGTCACCATCATCATCGACATCATCATCGCCACCATCATAAGCTCCCAGGAGTCTCCCATGGGGTCCGAGGAGAAGGCACCCAGTCTTCAGAGCCAGACAAGTCTGGTTGTGAGACATGACTTCCTGTTGTTTCGGCTATGTGGGTTTTGCCCACCTAGGGCACAGCTGGGTATCTATGTGACGTCACGAATGGCAGATTGCATCATAATTAAGAAGGAAGGTCCTGGCCTTTCATAGTAGTCATGGTAATGGCTGGAAGCCTGACTAGAGAGACCCGGGTTGCTAACCTGGCTCCACTGTGTAGAGCCACTGGGCCTGGGGCAAGTTCTCCAATTTCTCCCAAACCTCAGCGTTTGCATTTGTGAACTTGTTATTTTAAGTTAAGTTCCACCTAAAGGTGACGCTGGAGAAAAACGGGGATTAAGATCATTTAGATGGGAGGTGATCTCAAGAAGCCCAAGAGAGGGAATGGGCAGAGTTAGGTCGAAAAGGCAGAAAGCCCAGTGAAAGGTGCATCAACAAGTGGGTTCCTGCCATAGACAGGTGGAGCTCAAGCTTGTCAGAGACACTCTGCAAGACCACAGGGAACACATCTGCGAATCACCCACCACGCAGGGGAAGGCTGTAGCATTTTCTGCTCCCTTCCATGCATCATCGATTGAGGGCTGCTCTGTGCAATGTCAGTCCCTCTCGGCACACCTGGGTCGCCTCCGCGTGCAACAAAGCAAGCTCGTGGGATGCTAAAGGAAGTCCTCCAGCACATGTCAAGAAGGAGGAGGAAAGAGAGAGGAAGAGATGACAAAGACGACAGTGGCAGGCCCCTTGCAGTGAGAACCCATCAGCATGGCAAATACTGTAGCTGCAGGTGACATGAGGGGGTTAGCAAGGATCTGGGGAAGGGCACAGCTGCATCCGCTACACTCAGAAAAACACAGCGTACCTTTCTGGGATGTTGTGAGGATCGGCAACGGGAACATAAAGTGTTTGGTCCAGAAAAGGGACTCAGGAAATGGGAGTGACGGCGGCGAAGATGCCCCCCAGGAGGAGGGTGAGCACTGCCCAACTGCAACACCTGCCAAGAATCCGGTCTGGCCAATCCAGAGCTCCTCCTCACGTCTAGGCGGGTGCCTCCAGGTGTGTGCAGGTGAGCTGCTCTGTGGATAAAGCGCTGGTGCAATTCTAGAGGAGGTTTTTGTTGAGTCTGCAGAGCAGTAAGACAGACTCAGCCTGGGTCACTGAGATGCCACATGATGCCTTCCAGGGGACACATGATGCCTGCCATGGGCGTGAAGCACTTTTGCCTTCCTCCATAAGAAAACACATAACATATATTTTAGAACCACACTGGTATTAAATGAGTATATTAATATTATACATTAAGACATTTTCTTGGACCTAAAAGTACATTTTTTTTCCTTTGGAGTAAAAGAAATTAAAAGTATTGTGGGCCTCAGGCACTGTGCTATGCCTAATGGATCAGACGACTTCCATCTATTATTTAAGTCTTACAAAAACCGTGCAAAGAAGGTTTCTTCTCCCACTTTTTCAGATGAGGAACTGAGGCTAAGAAAAGTGAAAGGACCCATTCAAGTTCACACAGCCAATGGCAGAGCCCAGGATTCTTATACACATTCTGAATGACTCCAGCAGTCATACGGAATAAAGGCCCACTATAAAGATTCTTGGTGCATTTGCCAAAATCTGAAAGGTCGTAAACATATGTAAATGTATGTACACATACACATACATACACACACAGAGAAACATGCCTTTAATTTTTTAACAGCTTTATTGAGGTATAACTCAAATATGATATAATTCACCCATTTAAAAGAATATATATGTATGACTGGGTCACTATGCTGCACAGCAGAAATTGACACAGTTGCAAATCAACTATACCCTGATGAAAATAAAATAAAAATTAAAAGAATAAAGTATACAATTCAGTGAATTTTAGAATCTTCAGCATTGTGCCACCATCACCATACTAAGTTTATTTATTTATTTATTGTCTTTTTGCCGTTTCTTGGGCCACTCCCATGGCATATGGAGGTTCCCAGGCTAGGGGTCGAATCGGAGCTGTGGCCACCGGCCTACACCACAGCTCACGGCAATGCCGGATCCTTAACCCACTGAGCGAGGCCAGGGATCGAACCCTCAACCCCATGGCTCCTAGTCAGATTCGTTAACCACTGAGCCACAACGGGAACTCCACCATACTCAGTTTAAGAACATTTCATCAACCCAGAAAGAAACCCCATGCTCATCAGCTGTCATACCCATTCCCCCATGCGCCTACCCGCTGCCCCTGGCAATCACTCATCTACTTTCTTCTCTACGGATTTGCCTACTGTGAACATGCCATAGAAATGCAATCACACACTGTGCTGTCTTTTGCATCTGGCTTCTTTCACGTAGCATCATATTTTCAAGGCTCATCCATGTCACAGCATCCACCAGTGTTTCAATGGGTTTTACTGCCATAAAAGATTCCATTTCATGGATATACCACATTTTATTTACCCATTTAGCAGTCAATGGATATTTGAGCTATTTGCATTATTTGGCTATTATGAATAAAGGTGCTATGAACATCTGTGTATAAGTTTTTGTGTTTTAATTCTAAATATGCATTATTTTTTATCAGATGTTTTCATATAATTCAGGAAGATCCCTGGAGCTAGAGCCCTAAAACGCAACTTTTCCAACAGTAAAGGGCACAATTAATAGGAAACTATAATAGAAGACACATTATAAGGGAATAGATGACCTTTATAAGGGAACAAAATTGTTTCCCTTTAAGAGAAACAGCAAGAAGCCAGGGCTTAACACTCCCGCCAAAATGCAGTGTAAATACATTTCTGAACATAACAACGTGAAAAAGTTATCCAGCAGTCTGTGTTCTGACATGGTGCATGATGCGTCATAAATAGGATTATTCTCCTTACAGTGAAAGATGTAGTTGCTTAAGTTTATCTTCCCAAAGGACCTGGTGAGGACCTAAGGAGGCTCTAGTCATGTATATGTACCTGCTTGACATTCGCCAAGAAACTAAGGAAAAAACTTCCAAAAAATAGGTGCGCAATGTTTTCCCAGTTCAAACCAACAACCATGTGATGCCCCACCCCCCACCCCCCACCCCCAGCTGTGTCCAGTGCATGTGTAAGTTCCCGCCAGGGATCGAACCCGCCCCACAGCAGACAGCAGTGAAACTGCACTGGCAACGCTGGATCCTTGACCCACTGCATCACGAGAGAACTCCCCGATCCCCTCTTAACATCTCCTTTCACTCCCTGCCCCACAATTTCCGCTTAAGATTTGCCCACACTACTGGGCACCCAGTAGTAAGCAGTGACAAGTGAAAGCCAGTATGTGTTAAGCAGGGTGTTAAATCCTGGGGACAGAAAAATTCTAAAAATAGATAAGGCCCATACCCTCAAAGAACTATGCTTTTTAGAACAAGAGAGGGGCTAATCAATCAGTGCACAAATAAATAATCAAAATCACTTTACGCGTAGAGGTACACACACAAAATCCACTTCAAATTAGCCTCGTCCTCCAAACACAATCCTTGAAAAGATACTGTGCTGTCTCGGTTTCACAGAACTAGAAGGGCCACATGTACAGCTAGCTTCGTTAGGATGTAAAAAAGCACCACAATTCCCTGCAACTGTTCACCTGCACATGGCTGAGCATCACTGCTTTTGCCAAAACACAAGCTTTACAGGAGCGACCAGCTCTCCCTTGTTCAACATTGTACACCCAACCTCTAGCTTCCAGCACAGTGCAGCCACCCCAGTTGACTAAGGTGTCTCCATCCCAACTCTAAATGTCAGAAAAGAAAACCTAATTGGCCATCTTGGTTCAGATGTCCCCTTCTGATGCAACCAGCTGCCACTACACGAACTACAAATGTCTGTTGGGACCCATCCCTTGAGATGGAGGAAAGAAAAGTTCTCAGAGAGAAGAGTTCCACCGTAACCCAGTGTCCGCAGAGATGCGATTCCAGTGCTGTTCTTTCAGAAAGTCTAGGTGACCCTTAAACAACATGGTTGAAACACACAGGTCTCCTCATATGCGAATTTCTTTCACTAAATATATACTATAATATTACACATTGTTTGAATTTGTAGATGGGGAACCCCAGATACAGAAGGCCAACTATGAAGTTATACACAAATTCCTGACTGCACAGGGTAGGCACCCCTAAGCCCCGTGTTGTGATCCAGCTAATCCTTCTGTATTCTATTTTTTTAAATGGAAGGATAGTTGATTTATAATACTGTGCTAGTTTCAGGGGTACAGCAAAGTGACTCAGTTATTTTTTTCGGATTATATCCCATTAAAGTTATTGTAAGAGACTGAATATAGTTCCTTGAGCTATACAGTAAATCCTTCTTGATATTCTATTTTATGTTTAGTAGTTTATATCTGTTCATCCCATATTTCTAATTCATTCCTCCCTCCCTCTCCCTTTGGTAACCAAAAGTTTGTTTTCTGTGTTTGTGAGACAGTTTCTGTTTTGTATATAAATTCACTTGTATTATTTTGGGATTCCACATGTAAGTGATATAACATTTGTCTTTCTCTGTCTGACTTATTTCACTAAGTATAACATTCCCTAGGTACAGCTATGTTATTGCAGATGGCAATATTTCAATCATTTTATTCCTCTGTGTGTTTGTGTGTGTGTGTGTGTGTGTGTGTGTGTGTGTGTGTGTGTGTGTGTGTACATTTTCTTAAACCAACTACTGATGGGCACTTGGGTTGTTTCCATGTCTTGGCTATTGTACATAATGCTGTTATGAACACTGGGGTGCATTTATCTCTTTGAATCAGCTTGGTTTTTTTCCACAT
This sequence comes from Sus scrofa, assembly GCF_054392235.1. Lineage (NCBI taxonomy): Eukaryota > Metazoa > Chordata > Mammalia > Artiodactyla > Suidae > Sus > Sus scrofa. The sequence continues at coordinate 12,012,433 of NC_139401.1, forward strand.
ACACACACACAGGAGTTTGATTCCTGGATCGTTCGGTAGCTCCATTTTTAGTTTTTTAAGGAACCTCCATACTGTTCTCCACAGGGGCTACATCAATTTACATTCCTACAAACACCTTTTCCTCTGCACCCTTTGCAGCATTCATTATTTGTAGACTTCGTGACGATGGCCATTCTGACTGGTGTGAGGTGATACCTCATGGTGGTTGTGATTTGCATTTCTCTAATAATTTGCAATGCTGAGCATCTTTTCATGTGCCTCTTGGCCATCTGTATATCTTCTTTGGAGAAATGTCTGTTTAGGTCTTTGGACTGTTTTTTGATTGGGTTATTTGTTTTTTCACTATTAAGTTATATGAGGCATTTGCATATTTTGGATATTAACCCCTTCTCAGTTGCATCGTTTCCAAATATTTTTCCCAGTCTCTAGGCTGTCTTTTCATTGTGTGGATGGTTTTCTTTGCTGTGCAAAAGGTTTTAACTTTGCTTAGGTCCCTTGTGTTTATCTTTGCTTATATTTCTTTTGCCTTGGAAGACTGATCCAAGAAAACATGCCCATGATTAATGTCAGAGAATGTTTTGCCTATGTTTTCTTCTATGAGTTTTATGGTGTCATATCTTATATTTAGGTGTTTAAACCATTTTGAGTTTATTTTTGTGTATAATATGAGGGCGTGTTCAAATTTCATTTATTTACGTGAGGCTGTCTAGCTTTACCAACAGCACTTACTGAAGAGACTATCTTTTCTGATTTGCATATTCTGCCTCCTTTGTCACAGATTAACTTAACATAGGTGTGTGGGTTTATTTCTGGGCTTCTCGATTCTGTTCCATTGACCTGTTTTTGCGCCAATACCACACTGTTTTGATTACTGTGGCTTTGTAGTATTGTCTGAAGTCTGGAGAGTTATGCTTCCAGCTTTCTCCTTTTTCCTCAGGTTTTCTTGGGCAATTCTAGGCCTTTTATGGTTCCATATAAGTTTTGGGAGTATTTTTTCTAGTTCTGTGAAAAATGTCATGGGTATTTTGACAGGAATTGAATTTGTAGACTGTTTTTGGTAGTATGGCCATTTTAACATTATCAGTTCTTCCACTCCAGAGCATGAAATATCCTTCCATTTTTTTTTTTGAATCATCCCCAATTTCCTTTATCAACATTTTATAGTTTTTAGCATACAGGTCTTTCACCTCCTTAGTTAGGTTTATTCCCAAGTATGTTTTTTTTTTTAATTTAATTTTAAACAGCTTCATTTTTACTTTTTGTTTTTGATATTTATTAGTGTAAAGAAATGCAAACAGACTTATGTATATCAATCTTGTATCCTGCTACCTTGCTGAATTCATTTATTCTAATAGTTTTGTGTGGTGACTTTAGGGTTTTCACTTTATAGTATCATGTCTGCAAATAGTGACAGTTTTTCCTCTTCATTTCCAATCTGAATACCTTTTTTGCATTCTTTTCCCCAGGTGACTGAAATACAGTTGGCATATAACATTGCTTAAGTTTAAGGTGTACAGTGTTGATTTGATGCACTTATGTTACAAAGAGAATACCACCACTGCCTCAGTTAACACTTCCATCATGCCTCATAATCCCTCACTTAACAACTTTCAAGTATACAACACAGTATTATTAACTATAACCACAATGCTGTACATTAGATTCTTAAAACTTGTTAATCTTATAACTGGAAATTTGTACACTGACCAACATTTCCCCATTTCCATCACCCCCAGGCCCTGATAACCACCACTCAGCTCCCTGCTTCTAACCCTTCTGCATTCTCAATCATTCTCTTTTGGATACATAATAGATATTTATAACAATTTTGATTTAAGAACTAAGAATGAAGTATGCAACTAGAACTTAAACTCAAATCAAGTTATTACCCCTTGATTATGTACCAAACAACTAAGCCCACCAGCTATAGGCTTAAAATAACTTAAATGCTAAAGTTCAGAGAAAACCATGACTCAAAAAGACACATGTACTCACTCCAATGTTCACGGCAGCACTCTTTGCAATAGCCAAGACATGGAAACAACCTAAATGTCCATCGACAGAGGAGTGGATCAAGAAGATGTGGTCCATATACACAGTGGAATACGACTCAGCCATTAAAAGGAAAGAAATACCAGCATTTTTAGCAACATGGATGGACTTAGAAATTAGCATGCTAAGTGAAGTCAGTCAGACAATGAGATACCAACATCAAATGCTATCACTTACATGTGGAATCTGAAAAAAGGACACAATGAACTTTGCAGAACAGATACTGACTCACAGACTTTGAAAAACTTATGGTTTCCAAAGGAGAGAGGTTGGGAGGTGGGGGGATGCTGGGGGTGTGGGATGGAAATGTTGTAAAATTGGGTTGTAATGATCATTGCACAACTATAAATGCAATAAATTCACTGAGGAAAAAAAAACGCTTAAGTTTCCATTATTCAAAATGACAAAAATTTCCTGAAATTGAATGGTTTATATCAGGTGGCAAAATCAGGGATCACTGCCTATAAGCAGACACCTTCAGGAATAAAAAGTTCACTTTATTTCCCTGGGACCTACCCCCTGCTGGCCTATGCATCCCACTCCCATTTCAGGGGTTGGCCTCCAATATCCATATTTGTTTGGTTACAGCTGCTCAAACTGAAGCATTCACTCCACCTAAAGAAGGCCAGTTATATCATTGCATCTGGGAATAGGGACTGCAAGGCCAAAGGGCTGATATCAGGTTCTGTGAGAAATAGGGTCCATTTGATATAACCTCTGAGAGTAGGCTGCCTTTTGGCCACCAGAGATGGGTACCAAGTATCTGAGGATGGTGAACAGGAAAAGATGAATGAAGATGTTAGAGATGAGAGTATACAGAATAATACATATATAATTCTAATTTTAGGTTCCAGCTTTTTCCTGGGATCTGGCTACATGCCTGCTCTTGGGATCCTGAGATACCTCTACCTACTTTTACAAAATGGAGCTTTGAGCTAGTTCAGCCAGCTGAGGTTACTAGCAACCAAAACCTTAACTAACACATCAAGTAATGAGAAGCCCTGACAGTTTCTTAGAGTAGGTAATAAAGGACAGATTTGAGGGTTCCCTATACTTCCTAATTGGTATTTCACTCTCTGTAATTAAACTGTAAGGCTTTAGAACACCAGACACATCATCCTTCTGGCACTATAGTTTGTGGCCAGGTTGCCATTTTTTGGAAAAGAGGAAACAGAATACCACTTTTAGGAAGAATCTATGATTGGTGGTGCGTGATAGCTCTGGGCTAAATCCTGCCTGCCATCCACCTCTATCCCCCACTCCCAGGTTTCTGAGAGAGCTCCATGCACTAAGAAATATACCAAAAGAGAACATATTCTACTTGATATTTGGTTGGACCTATTTCTAATAACCCCAAATGAAGCCAGGAGTGCTTGGCAAGAAACTAGAAGGGGTTTTGGTCTCAAGGCCAACATGGCCCCTCACCCATGGCTTGTGTATCACAGGCACGCACGGGCCACTTGAGGGCAGAAAACTTTGCTGGCAGCACCCACTTCCCTACACGTCAAATTTGGCAAACAGAACCTTCTACATAGCCCACATGGCCAACTCCACCCCAACCGCTACCTCAAGGATCAGTTGGGAAGACGTGAGGCACACGAGCAGAATCATAGCCCCTGCACTTCTCAGAAGAACAAGAACACAATCCACAAGGTTTAGTGCACGCATTCTCAACGGGGCGATATCATCACCAAGAGGGTAAAGTTATTTTGTAGAGAGAAGAAAGATCACTCTTTTTCAAATAAGAAGTACAGATATACATATACTACATAAATAAACAAACAGTTTACCTATGATACTGAAATTTCACAGGGAATTCAATTAGGGAAAAATGTCTAAAAAACGCTCCTAGTGAAAAGGGATCCCTCCTACACTATTGGTGGGAATGTAAATTGGTACAACCACTATGGAAAACAGTAGGGAAGTTCCTCAGGAAACTAAATACAAAACTACCATATGATCCAGCAAGCCCACTCCTGGGCATGTATCTGGACAAAACTACAATTAAAAAAGATACATGCACCTGTATGTTCATAGCAACACTATTCACAATAGTCAAGACATAGAAACAACCTAAGTATCCAACAACCAACAGATGAATGGATTGAGAAGATGTGGTACCTGTATACAATAGAATATTACTCAGCCATAAAAAAGAATGAAATAACGCCATTTGCAGCAACGTAGATACAACTAGAGATTCTCATATTGAGTGAAGCGAGTCAGAAGGAGAAAGACAAATACCACATGATATCACTTATATATGGAATCTAAAATGTGTCACAAATGAACCTATCTACAAAACAGAAACAGACTCACAGGCATAGAGAACAGACTTATGATTGCCAAGTGGGGGTGGGGGAGAGTGGGATGGACTGAGAGTTTGGGTTTAGTGGATACAAACTATTCCATTTAGAATAGTAGGCAACGAGGTCCTACTGTATAGCACAGGGAACTATATCTGATCTCTTGGGATAGACCATGATGGAAAAAATATGTATGAGAAAACGAATGTGTGTGTATATATATAGGTACAAGATAAAATAATGTATACATATATATGTATATATATCAATGACTGAATCACTCCACTGTACAGAGGAAATTGGCACAATATTGGAAATCGACTATACTTCAATAAAAAAAAAATTTTAAAGGCCCCTACTGAATCACTATGCTGTGCATCTGAAAAAAAAAAAACTTTTTTTTCATTTAAAGGCTCCTTAGGGGAAAATGTTGAGAGACATCAGAGGCTGCAGTGGATGCCGTGCTACCACTTTTAGGCCCCCTCGCCCTGGGGGGCCCATTCCCAGTTCTGTGGGTATGGACTGCTAAGAACTCCCAGCTGACTCTTCCAGAGAGCCGCCCTTTCCAGAAGGGCACCCACTTTACCAGGCAGGCTACGCTCCCACTTGCTCCTTTTCTTTTTCCCATGCTCTGCTCCATTTCGGGGAATGGTGAGCTGGTCCGTGCACGTTTTCCTTCTGCACCCTTCTCAGACCTTCCCCCAAGCTACTGTCTGTTTCCTAAATTGGGTCTTCTCTTTACATTCCCCTCTTTTCTAAGCGCCACAGGAATACCCCTGAACAGTGCCGATGCCTAGTCTACTACTCTTGAAAACACTCTGAAGAATAGAATTCCTTCACCTTTCGCTTCTCAGGACCAAGCACTGGTCCTAGCAGGAACAGACGTTCAGTAACTGCTAGATCAATCAAAGCAGTTTACGCCCTATCTTTGCGAGTTCTTCGGACAAGCTGTACCCTGCAAGAACTGAGAAGGCCACAAAGAAACTGCTAGCTATTTCAAAGATGGTCTCCCACTAAAAAGACCCAGTTCTACTTAATTCTGTACTCCCACAAGCACAAACAGTCAAATATTATGAGAAAGTGTATCAGTACTGAAATAGCTATACTTAACCTCAAGGGCTAAACATAAATAGAATATAAACAATGCTGACTTCTTCTTGTAGAGTATCTATGGTTTACAGAATTGTTTTATGCATACTGTCTCTTCTGAGGCTCAGGCAGCCTAAATAACACTTTAAAATATTATTCATCATTATGAAATGATGATATTTCATCATTTTAAATGGCTGGAAGTATTTTAACAGGTTCAAGTGGCTCCCTCAAGTTTGCAGAGTAATGTATGGAGAAAAGAATTCAAACCCAGGCCTTCTATGCCTACAAAATCCAGCGGTTCTTAATAAAAGGCAGGGCAGGGGAGTTCCCGTCGTGGCTGTTAACAAATCTCACTAGGAACCACGAGGTTGTGGGTTCGACCCCTGGCCTCGCTCAGTGGGTTAACGATCCGGCGTTGTTGTGAGCTGTGGTGTAGGTGGCAGACGCAGTTCAGATCCCGTGTTGCTATGGCTGTGGTGTAGGCCAGTGGCTACAGCTCCGATTCGACCCCTAGCCTGGGAACCTCCATATGCCCAGGGAGCGGCCCTAGAAAAGGCAAAAAGACAAAAAAATAAAATAAAAATAAAGGGCAGGGCAGTTTTGCCCCCTAGGGACATCCGGCAATATCTGGAGACATTTGTTGGTTGCCATAGCTGGGGAAGAAGTGCTATTGGCATCTAGTGGGAGAGACCAGGAATGCTGCTAAACATCGGACTATTTAGAGGACAGCCCTCCATAACAAAACATGAATTTACCTGGCCCAGAATGTCAACAGTGCTGAAGCTGAGAAACTCTGGTCTGGCCTAATGTGTCAGCCATCATGATACACTCCTTTGAGTGGACAACCTGACTCTTAAATAGGAAGGGAACTATAAAAGCTTTGGTCACAGAGCTGTGCTTTCCAACACAAGAGCCATGAGTCACAGGCACGTACTGAGCACATGACAAGATGGGTCTAGTCCACGTAGAGGTAACTCTTGGTTTTGAAGACAGTGTGAGATAGAGCAAGCAAATTATCTCAATATTTTTATATGGCTTACATGTTGACATGATAACATTTTGGATTTAATTTTATTCGAATTAAACAAAATATACAATTAAAATTAATTTCACTTCTTTCTTTTTACTTAACGTGGCTATGAGAAAATGTTAAACTCCATATGTGGCTCACATCTGTGGCTTGCAGTGTATTTATCTGACACTGGTACTACAGAGAGTACTGCTGGAGAAAACAGGTGAAACTGTTTGCGTCATATGCATCAAGCAGGGTAGCGTGAGAACAGATTATTTCAAACAGTCTTCCAATTTGGGACAGGCAAAATAATGCTCTACCCAAAGATGGCCAGTTCCTCTTACTAGCAATCAGTGACTACGTTAATCCACATTGTAAGAGGCTCTTTGCAGATATGATTAGGTTAAGAATCTTAAAATGGGGAGATGATCCTGGATTATCTGGGTGAGTCCAAAGTAATCACAAGGATCCTTAAAAAAAAAAAAGAGAGAGAGGCAGGAGGGTCAGAGAAGCCAACTTGATGATAGAAGAGCATCCAAGACAAACCAGAAGATACTCTTGCTGCTGGAGTTGAAAATGGAGAGAGGGGCCACAAGCCAAGGATGCAAGCAGTTTCTAGATGCTAGCATAGGCAATGAAATGCATTCTCCCCTAGAGCTCTCAAAAGAACACAGCACTGCTGACGCCTTAGTTTTAGCCCATTGATACCCATTTCAGATATCTGACCTCCAGAGCCGTAATAACTGTGTGCTGTCTCGAGGCACTAAATCTGTGGTCATCTGTCACAGCAGCCATAAGGAACTGAAGCAGCATTATGCACACACATGAACGCATTCTGTTGCACATCAGTTTTCCTCCAAAATTGAAGCTTCCACCAAAACACATGACTCCATGTTAATAAGCGGAAATCAATACAGTTATGACTAAGCGCGCTCACTGACAGCTGATACATTCGGGGGCCCCCATCTCCACGTTTATACTATAACGTGTTCTCTAAGACACTTTGCCCAATGAATCACTGTAAACTGTAGTGGGCCCATGCAATGGTTAATTGATTTGCACAACATACATGCTGCCAGAAGTTGAAATCACTAAAGAGAAAAAGAGGAAGCCAAGAAAAAAAAAACTAATTGTCCTATATAACATTCTTTACCCAATCTAATGCTATTGAAGTTCCAACAGAAAAGCCGACAGCTGTGAGGGAACAACAATTAATATACAAAGAAGACGACGTTTCATCTACACACCTAAGTGGAAGTACAAGCATTGTCACTCTAAGTCCCTCCACTTCGGTATAATACTCAAACTCATGTGATGACCAGGCGAACAAAGATTTTTAAAATGCAGACCGTCCCTATTCACAATCCTCTGTGTTTGAGTGCATAGCTGGCGAGTTAATCCTTTGGATAATATCACTTTTCAAGGAAGGTGGGCTTTCGTAAAGAATTTTTTTTTAAATAAGAGGGATTAATAATACACTAATCTCCTTAGTAACTGAAGCTAATTTATGAGAACCATAAACTTTAATCTTTTTCCAACTTTCAAAGCAAAGAACTGAAGTCAACCAGAAAAATATTTATGGCTAGCTACCAAAATTAAAATTGATTCTCTTTTGGGCAGAAGTAGCAAGAGCTCCGGATTAGGGGGAAGACACAGGATCTAGTCCCTGTTCTGGAACCAAGATACTATGCAGCTTGAAGCAAGTCCCTTGGGCTCTCAAATCTTGGTTGTCTCCTCTACCACATGAAAATGTTGGATCAGCGGTGTGTCTCTAAGGCTCTTTACAGCTCAAAAACAATCTATGCTTAAACATGAATGTCGGCTTGTTTTATTAGTTCATTTTGTTAACATATAAAAGCATAATTTATAAAGACATTTAAACCGTAGGTCGTGTCCGTGACAAACGCATGTCCGGTGACTCAATGAAAAAGAGCAGCACGATTTGCCCTACAGTTTATTCGGTCCTTAGGGATTTGATGTCTTCACTTGGCTTGCAGTGAAAATGTTGACATGGATTACTGCCCTCTCATAAAAATAATTTTCATTGTGTTTGGCCAGAAATCTGTGTGTGATGATGAGTAGGGTCCAAACAACAGATTGGCCTTTCAGCTGGGGCAGCTTTGCCTCCTCCCTCCCGCCTCGCAGTCCCCTCCCCCACTCTGCTGTCCCCGTCCAGCATCATTAATCAAAACCCAGGCTTAACTATAAATAGGTGCTGGAATTGACTTAACGAACTTTAACGTGGAAGGACAGGGCTGGGGTAGGTTCCAACTTGGCTGCATTTTGCTTCATTCCTGAAGACGTTCCAGCAAGGTCGAAACCTCCTGCTGCCCTCTTCTCCCTCAGTCTTCACTATCCTTCTGCGTTACAACTCCAGGCAGCGCCTTCTTTTCCGCTCCTCCTTACACAGGCTCCTCACTGCCTTGATTTGCAACGTGCAATGCTTATCCTCAGTCCCAAAGGAATAAGAGAGAATACAGAAAGACAGGGAGACAGGTCTGGACAAGCCATTAAAAGTGCCTAGAGGTGTTAGTTTATCTGATCAATACTCCAAATACAGGACTTGACTCAAAGTAAAGCAGGTTTATAGTGGCTTTTGCTGCACACACACACACACAAAGGACAAAACAAAATCATAATCAAGTTGGGGCAGGGAGGTAATAAAAAACCATCTAAAGGAACTGAACTATCAAGAAGAAACTTAATGAAAAAAACCTCAAACGTCTTTGTGAAACTTTCTTCTGTGACTTCTGGATAAGAAAGTTTTAAGTGTACGCTGTAAATGTCCCCTCTATTCCATACATGTAGTTGTGATAAATGAAGTATAAAAACACCAGGACTTCCTGGATAATGGCTGAAGCTTTCTGAGCATAAGGCAAGGTAGATGGGACTTCTTAAATTAAAATGGGCAACTCCTGAAAAAAAAAAAGAAAAAAAATTAAAAGAAAATACCAAAAGACAACGACAAAATACAAAGGGAGACATACATCCTCAGGAACCAGTAACAGAAAGCATGAAGTCATAGCCTACTGGATGCTGAGGCCTTAAAAGGACAGTGGGAGGCAGAAATACAGTGGGGGATTTAACAGCCTCTGTTTAACATAAAAGATTGCACCTGGTCTCTAGGCTTAGCGCTGGACAGGGTTTAACACATTCGGCTTGGTAAAGGAAGTTAAATCAATCGCTGCCAATTGATTCCTGGATTTACAGGTTATACTATTGTCTATCAAGGGGAAGGATATATTACTTTGTTCCCCAAAGAACATTTGTCGACATCTGGAGACATGTTTGGTGGTCATAAGTAGAACGAAAGAAGTGCTTCTAGTGAGTATCTAGCGAGTAGAGACCAAGGATGCTGGCAATCTTCCTACAAGGCACAAGACGTCTGCTCCAAAATGTCAACAGTTTTCCGATTGAGAAATCTTGGTTTATATGAAGCTGAAGACCTATGGAAGCGAGAGGCATCAACACGGTCTGCCCAGACCAAGATCTGAACCAAGCTGCGACTGGTTTGGAGCCTGGCTCTGTGTTATTTCTTTTTTTTTTTTTTTTTTTGTCTTTTGTTGTTGTTGTTGTTGCTATTTCTTGGGCCGCTCCCGCGGCATATGGAGGTTCCCAGGCTAGGGGTCGAATCGGAGCTGTAGCCGCCAGCCTACGCCAGAGCCACAGCAACGCAGGATCCGAGCCGCGTCTGCAACCTACACCACAGCTCACGGCAACGCCGGATCGTTAACCCACTGAGCAAGGGCAGGGACCGAACCCGCAACCTCATGGTTCCTAGTCGGATTCGTTAACCACTGCGCCACGACGGGAACTCCGGCTCTGTGTTATTTCTAATTTCTCTACGGCACAGGAGCTCCAAACCATCATACTAGATATGGTTCTGTCCTGGGGCCCAGGTACAAGTCCAGTGAAAAACGCCAGACTCAAAAAGATGCCCATAAAAAGAGAGAGACAGACTAAGAGAATGAAAGTATAAAAGTGAATGAGCAAGAGAGAGTGAGAAAAGCACAAACTAAAAGTCCCACTCAAGGAGTTCCCTTTGTGGCTCAGCAGTTAACAAACTCAACTAGCATCCATGAGGATGCAGGTTCGATCCCTGGCCTCACTCAGTAGGTTAAGGATCGGGCGTTGCTGTGAGCTATGGTGTAGGTCACAGACACGGCTCGGATCCAGCATTGCTGTGGCTGTGGCATAGGCCAGCAGTTGCAGCTCCAATTCGAGCCCTAGCCTGAGAACCTCCACATGCCATGGGTGCGGGCCTAAAAAGACCAAAAAAAAAAAAAAAATCCCACTCAAAATTAACCTATGAACCAAAATTACAAAGCATGTGAAAAAATATAACACCAAAAAAGATAGCCAATAATATAAATATTCAGAATATGTGTTCACTTTGACAAAATTAATTTTATAGGATAGCTTGACAAATACTTCAAAAGAAGTATTTACAATGTTTAGTAAAAGAAAAAGTTAAATCACATCTGCAAAACAGAAGAAATTATGACACAAAACCAGGCCAAAGGGAGGAAAGAACAGGTAAATATAAGAAGAAATAAACTAAAAATTTGAAAAAAATATAGTTTTTAAAATTAAAAATTCAGAGAATGGTGTAATCTTTAGACCTAAATAGGTGAAAAGTAAATTAAGTTTTTGCTCAGAAGCCAGAAGAAAGAGAAAAAAGTTAAAACTTGTGAAAGACCATGTAAGAATCGGGGCAGATGGTCTGAGAGTCTCCAAACTTCAAAGGCTAATTAGAGATTTGGGACCTCTTATTAGAGATTCCAAAAATAAGTCTGGAACAACTAAAGAGCAGATTTGGGCATAAATATACAAAAGTTTTCTTTCTATTATCAAAGAAAAAAGAGAATCCTCAGTTGAAAGTGCTCTGTAAATACTCAACAGCAATAAATACAAATAAATCACACACCTAGACATATTTTAGTAAAACTGAACAATATGACTATCAAAAGCCAGTAGAGACAAATGGTAGCTTAACCTAAAAAGAAGTGGGTATAAGACTCAGGGAAATATTCTTTTTTGTCTTTTGTCTTTTCAGGGCCGCATTTTTGGCATATGGAGGTTCCCAGGTTAGGGGTTGAATCAGAGCCACAGCAACGCCAGATCCAAGCCATTTCTGTGACCCACACCACAGCCCATGGCAATGCTGGATCCCTAACCCACTGAGCGAGGCCAGGGGATCGAACCCGCAACCTCATGGTTCCTAGTCAGATTCACTGCCACTGTACCAGGACAGGAACTCTCTCTCTCTCCTTTTTTTTTTTTTTTTTTTTTTTTGTCACAGGGGAAATTTCTAATCAACAGCAAAAGTTACTAGAGGATCCTGGAACATAGTGATGAGAGATAATTGTTAATACAGAATTTTATTCCCAAATAAACTCTCGTGCAACACTGACGGCAAAATAATTATACTATAAAACATAAAATGTTAGGAGTGTTTAACACTCAAAGGCAGTCACTAAAAGAACTGTTAAAGGATTTATTCCAACAAGATGCCAAGTGAATTCAGAGGAAAGGCACTGGGCAAAGGAAACAGTATTGTGTTTCTTGTCAATGAAAAACAAGTGACATTGCTGTGGTGGTTAAGCTTGGACCACTCACAAAAATGCCAAATGCCCTTGAGTTCAGTGATCTTAATCTTTTACCTCATACTCCCTACTTTATTTTGTTGTTGTTGTAGTTGCTTATTAGGGCCGCATCTGTGGCTTATGGAGGTTCCCAGGCTAGGGGTCCAATCGGAACTACAGCTGCCGGCCGACACCACAGCCACAGCATCTCCGGACCCGAGCCACGTCTGCAACCTACACCACAGCTCATGGCAACGCTGAATAGTTAACCCACTGAGCAAGGCCAGGGAATGAACCCACGTCCTCATGGATACTAGCCAGGGTCGTTACCACTGAGCCATGATGGGAAATCCTCCCTACTTTAATATACTGCTTTTAATTTCACTAAAGGAGAAAATTCTATTTTCAAGTATGGAGACCAAAAAAATTTTGGCAAAAACATGCTTGAAGAAATTTTAAATGACCAGAAAAAATCAATTTTATACAGATACAGTGTCCCAAAGATGGATAAGCAATGAGATCCTGCTGTATTGCACAGCAAACTATATCTAGTCACTTATGATGGAACAGAAGAATATACATACACACACACACACACACACACACACACACACACACACACACACACACACACACACACATATATATATATGTATGACTGGGTCACTTTGCTGTACAGCAGAAATCAACAGAACAATGTAAATCAACTAAAATAGAAAAAATAAAAACCTAAAAAATACTATTGAAAAAAAAGTGTCCCAAAGAAACAGAAACTCTTCAAAAACAAACAAACAAACAAACAAAACCAGTTACCAAACATCAGGGTGGGGGAGAAGGTAAAGGAAATAAACTCATCAAAAAATTGAGAATGGGGAGAACTACTGTATCCTGGACCTCACCTTGCCACAAAACTAAGACAACTTCAACTGCTTAATCTACAAAATAAGGAATTGAGGGAAACCAACATCCTTGACCCTTGATCAAAGCAGTTTTTATCTAAAAGATCACTAAGGTTTTTTGGCTCTATAATTTAGCAAAAATTATGTAGCACAAGTATTAAAATCTTAGCCTTGAAATATTTATGAATAAAGTTTCAGCTGTTCCAAGAAAATATTTTGCATTTTCTTCAAGGCTCTCTGCCAAGTTTTCCAAAGCAGATATTCGATATAGACAATGGAACCAAAACAGTTCCAGAATTTATCAACGGTCCAGATAAAAATCTTAATATTTATAAGCCAGGGGGAGAAACATGTTCTACGTTACCTTTGACATTTGTTGATAAAATTGCACGGGAGTCATTAAAGCCTGACTACAAAATTCCTAATAACTCCTTAAGTTTTGTACTAATTATATGCCAATATCTCAATGGTGTCTGATCTATGATATACTTTCAATACATTTTTTAAAATAAATAAAAGAAAATTACATGAAAAAGTAGAGTATGAGAGAAAAGTAGAAATTAATAAAATAGAAGACATAATAAAATACATGTAAAATCAAAAGTTAGTTTTTGTACTAAAAAATAAACTAATAAAATGGAAAACTTTGATACCAAGAGAAAATACATAGGTACACTATATTAATAATATAAATATTAATAATTAATAATACAAGTAAAGATTTAAATCATGAAAGAATAATATGAAATCATGAAATAAACTTTAAAATGTCAGTAAAATAGACAGTTTTAAAGAAATGTATAAATTATGGAAATGGCTCAAGAAGGAAAAAAAACAACAAAAAAATAATCATTAAAGAAATTTAACTGGCAATTAGAAATGTGCCCTTGAAAATGACACCTGGGTCCAGACATTTTTATAATTTATTCAAATAACTTCATAAAATGGGAAAATTACCCAATTCTCTGAATTAAACTAGAATATTCTTATACCAGTTGGATAAGAACTTATGAAAAGTTAAAATTGGAGACCTACCTGGCAATGAACATAGATGGCAAAATCTAAAAGAAAATATAGCAGAATTTTTAAAATCTAGCATGTATATCAATAATGTAAAGATAATACAAAGTACAAAAAAGGTAAAAATATAATATACCACATCAATAGATTAAAGATGAAAAACTGTATGTGCATCTCATTGTATTCAGGAAAGAAATCAATAAAATTCATCATTCATCCATTATTTTAAAACCTCTGTAGTTCCCATCATGGCACAGTGGGTTAAGAATCGGACTGTAGCAGCCTGGGTCCCCGTGGAGGTGCAGGTTTGACATCTGGCCCGGCTCAGTGGGTTAAATGATCCAGCATTGCTGCAGCTGCAGCACAGGTCTCAGCTGTGTCTCCGATTCCATTCCCTGGCCCAGGAACTTCCTTTGCTGCAGGTGTGGCCACGAAATGAAAAACAAAAACAAAATACTCTTAGAAAAGAAGAATTTTAAAAGACACTCAACTTGATAACCATTAAAAAAATAAACGAGACAAAATGTTAACTCACGACTGTCACTCCAACCTTTTATGAATGCCATCATCAATATAAACAAAAACTAAAAATAAAAGTTAAGGGGTATAAGAATTAGAAAGGAAGAGATATGGAGTTCCCATCGTGGTGCAGCAGAAACAAATCAGACTAGGAACCATGAGGTTGCAGGTTCAATCCCTGGCCTTGCTCAGTGGGTTAAGGATCCGGCATTGCCATGAGCTGTGGTGTAGGTCGCAGACACGGCTCAGATCTGGCGTTGCTGTGGCTCTGGTGTAGGCTGGTGGCTACAGCTCCTATTAGACCCCTAGCCTGGGAACCTCCATATGCCACAAACATGTCCCTAAAAAGCAAAAAAAGATAAAATAGCACACTTTGGTAATGAGATGATGACCTTTCATAAAAAATCTGAAGCATTTTTAGACAAACAAGAGAATTCAGTAAGTTTGCTGAATCAGGATCAACACACTATATAATCAATGGCCTTACCATATACCAGTAATAACCAAATTAGGAAGAAAATACATCATACAAAATATCAGTGTTAACTATAAAGTTCCTAGGAACACATATAATAAAATTAGTATAAGGCATGTTTAGAAAAATTTTAAATACTGCTAATAATATAGAATACTACTTTCACAAATTAAGAAGTATACTGTTTCATGATAAGAAGACTCACTATCACATAAGTCAATTTTCCTAAATTAATATATAAATTCAAAGTAATTCCACAAAAAACTGCTTGATCTGATAAATGAATTCAGCACAGTAGCAGGAAACAAGATTAACATTCAGATATCAGTTGAATGTTTGTATACTAACAATGAAATATTAGAAAACATATGTTAAAAAAAAAAAAAAAAACAAAAAACAGTATCTGGGAGTTCCCATAATGGCTCAGTGGAAGCTAAAAATGACTATCATCCATGAGGACGCAGGTTTGATCCCTGGCCCTGCTCAGTGGGTTAAGGATCCAGCATTGCTGTGAGCTGTGTTGTAGGTCACAGACCTGGCTCAGATTCCACATTGCTGTGGCTGTGGCTGGCAGCTACAGCTCCAATTTGACCCCTAGCCTGGGAACCTCCATATGTCACAGGAGTGGTGCTAAAAATACAAAAAAAAAAACCAAAAAACAAATTTTAAAAAATGATACCTTTTAAAACACACACACACACACACAAATACCTAGGGATAAACCTGACCAAGGAGGTGAGAGAATTGTACATTGAGAACTATAAAACATTAATCAAGGAAATTAAAGAGGATTCAAAGAAATGGAAAGATATCCCATGCTCTCAGATTGGAAGAATTAATATCATTAAAATGACCATACTCCACAAAGCAATCTACAGACTTAATGTGACCCCTATCAAATTACCCAGGGCATTTTTCACAGAACTAGAACAAATAATCCAAAAATTTATGTGGAACTATAAGAGACCCAGAACTGCCAAAGCAATCCTGGGGGAAATAAGGCAGGAGGCATAACTCCCCCAGACTGCAGATGGTATTACAAGGCTACAGTAATCAAGACAGTGTGGTATTGGTACAAAAACAGACATACAGATCAATGGAACAGAATAGAGAGCCCAGAAATAAACCCAGGTACCTACAGTCACTCAATATTCCACAAAGACACAAGAATATAAAATAGGAAAAAGACAGTCTCTTCAGCAGGTGGTGCTGGGAAAATTGGACAGCTGCAACTATATCAATGAAATTAGAAAACATGCTCATAACACACAAAAAAAATCAACTAAAAATGGCTTAAACATAGATATGACACCACAAAACTCCTAGAAGAGAACACAGGAAAAACATCTTCAACATAAATTGTGTAAATGTTTTCTTAGGTCATCTCACAAGGCAATAGAAATAAAATAAATAAATAAACAAATAACATCTAATCAAACTTAGAAGCTTTTGCACAGCAAAGGAAACCATAAAAAATGAAAAAACCTATAGAATGGGAGAAAATAGTTGCAAATGATGCAAATGACAAGGGCATGATCTCCAAAATAAACAAACAACTCATATAACTAAAAAAAAACCCAAACCAAACAAAGCAACAAAACAACTCAATCAAAAAATGGGCAGAAAACCTAAATAGACATCTCTCCAAAGAAGACATACAGATGACCAGTAGGCACATGAAAAGATGCTCACTCAACGTCGCTAATTATTACTTAGAGAAATGCAAACTAAAACTACAATGAGGTGCCACCTCATACTGGTCAGAATGGCCATCATTAATAAGTCTACAAATAACAAATGCAGGAGAGGGTGTGGAGAAAAGGGAACCCTCCTACACTGCGGGTGGGAATGTAAATTGGTACAACCACTATGGAAAACAGTATGGATGCTTCTCAGAAAACTGAAAATAGAACTACTATATGACATATCCTGGGCATATATCTGCACAAAACCATAATTCAAAGAAACCTGCACCCATATGTTCATAGCAGCATTCTTCACAATAGCCAAGGCATGGAAGCAACCTAAATGTCCATCAACAGATGAATGGATTAAGAAGATGTGGTACATATACATAATGGACTACTACCCAGCCATAAAAAGGACAAAATAATGCCATTTGCAGCAACATGGATGCAACCAGAGATTCTCATACTATGTGAGCTAAGTTAGAAAGTCCAACACTGTATGATACCACTTATATGTGGAATCTAAAAATGGCACAAATGATCCTATTTACAAAACACACAGATCATGGACATGGAGAGCAGACTTGTGTTTGCCAGTGGGAAGGGAGTGGGATGGACGGGGAGTTTGGGGGTGGTAAATGCAGGCTATTGCATTTAGAATGGATAAGCAATGGGGTCCTACTCTACACCACAGGGAACTCTGTCCAATCTCTTGATTAGAACACGATGGAAGATAGTATGGAAAAAAATAATGTACGTATATGTACGACTGAGTCACTCTACTATACAGAAGTAATTGAAGGAACATTGTAAAATCAAGAAAACTTTAATAATTTTTAAAAAAAGAATGAACTAATGCCATTTTCAGTAATATTGATGCAACTAGAGATTATTATACTAAGTCAGAGAAAGACAAATATCATATATCATCACTTATATATGGGATCTAAAACATGGCACAAATGAACCTATCCACATAACAGTAAGAGACTCACAGACATGGAGAATAGACTTGTCATTGCCAAGGTAGGGGGAGGAAGTAGGACGGTCTAGGAGTTTGGGGTCAGTAGATCCAAACTACTACATTTAGAATGGAAAAACAATAAAACCCTACTGTATAGCACAGGGAAATATGTCTAGCCTCCTGGGATGGACCATGATGGAAGATGATATAAGAAAAAGAATGCAGATATATTATGACTGGGTCACTCTGTTGTATAGCAGAAATTGGTACAACACTATAAACCAACTATACTTCAATTTAAAAGATTTAAATAAAGAATTTAAAAAGTCAAAGCAATTCCAAACAAAATTTCAACATGCTTGCTCAGAACTTAAGTTTATCATAAAATTTATATACAAGAAGAAGGGTCTAAGAACACCCAAGAAAATTTTGAAGATTTTGAAGAATACCTTGTTTATCAATAGGAAATGAGATAAAGGAACTGATGTTATACTCACAAACCAGAATACTATACAACAGTTAACATGAGTAATTAGAATTATGATGAGCAAATAAAACATGATGCAG
Source organism: Sus scrofa (assembly GCF_054392235.1). Lineage (NCBI taxonomy): Eukaryota > Metazoa > Chordata > Mammalia > Artiodactyla > Suidae > Sus > Sus scrofa. The sequence goes on from NC_139401.1 coordinate 12,030,612, forward strand.
AATGACACCTATAAAATTATCCCACTTACAGAGGTTTTTTTAAACATGCAAAAATGCTGAGTTGTCATAAATACGCACATCACAATAAATCACCTTCATTATCATATTTCTCCCAGTTGTAACAACACAGTGTAATGAGGTCAAAGTGATTAGGAACACAAATTTGGCTTCCAATGTTGGCTTTGCCCTTACTGGCTTCACGACTTTGACTATATTATCTAATCTCTTGGCAGTTTTCTCATCTGTAAAGGGAGGGTTAACAGAATTTACACAAGATTAATGGGAGGACAAAATTTAATTACTGACCTAATTCACTCAGTACCTAGTCTGAAAAGTAACAACCCTTCATTAAATGATGATCGCTATTGTTATTGTAGAAACCATTTCCCCTGCGGGGTTCAGAAACTAGCACTCACGACCTCTGAGACTTTGGGGAGCACGCACCATTTAGAACAAAGCTACTTATTCCACAAAATTCCAATTCTAACGATGACTTCTCCAGTCAACTCACTGTCTTTTGTCTCTATATTTAGACCTAGAGGTAAACTTTCACTAACAATGTGATGTAAAAGTGTACTGAAAGTCACTGGAAATGTGAGGGAAAAAAAGGAACAAAAACGAGCCATTTTATTTGCAATAAATCACTTCACTATTCAATTGTTTATTAAGCCACAACTTTGAAAAGGACTGGCTTGTGCAATATTTGAGATTTTAGAGAAAAACAAAATGTACTAGGTGGATCCGACTGTCACCTAAAATGTTTGACATTGGGGAAAATATTTATGATTTTGCAGTCATGGCTAAGCTTCTGAAATAGAAATCACAAAATTATTTCACAGACAATTATTTGAAAGCTACAGAGAAAGTTACACTACTGTTACAATGGAAAAGCAACTCTCCCCAACCATCATTTTCTGATCCATAAAGAGGTGAGTCTGTAAAAAAGGAATTGCATTATTGTCTACTGTTGAGGATTTAAAGGATTTCTTATTGAAAGTCTTCCTAGCCTCTTTTTAGAAAAGCACCCTTTTGGAGCTCATGTCGTGGCTCTGGTTAACGAATCCAACTAGGAACCATGAGGTTGTGGGTTCAATCCATGGCCTCGCTCAGTGGGTTGAGGATCTGGCATTGCCATGAGCTGTGCTGTAGGTCGCAGATGCAACTCGGATCTCGCGTTGCTATGGCTGTGGTGTAGGCCAGCAGCTGTAGCTTCAATTAGATCCCTAGCCTGGGAACCTCCATATGCCACGGGTGTGGCCCTAAAAGGACAAAAGACCAAAAAAAAAAAAAGAAAGAAAGAAAGAAAAGAAAAGAAAGCAAGCAAGCAAGCACCCTTTTAAGATAGCTATAGTCCTGGAGTTCCCTGGTGGCCTAGTGGTTAAAGGATCCAATGCTGCCCCTGCTATGGGTCAGGTCACTGTTGTGGCAGGGGTTCAATGCCTGACCAAGGAACTTCCACATGCCATGGGTGTGACCAAAATAAAAAATTTAAAACACTATATTCTTTGTGTATTTTGCATCTGTGCAAATAGCAGCAAGACTATGTTCTCTTCTGTAGTAACTCTACAGCAAGCTGATAATCAGGGCATGAAGAAATTCTAACTGTACACAATTTCAGGTAGCACTGTGAACTGGAATAATGATAACCACTTCCTCCAAAGCTCCCCTGAAATGTCAACAAAAATACGCTACATCAGAGCAAGCAGGCAATGAAGAGATGAACGCCTCTTCCCTAATATGGAGCCTTTTCAACAAAATGGATAGAGAGATAGGCAAAACTAGAATTGTCTTCTCCCTGTTTAAATATTTCAGATGCATATAAATACTGTGTTTTGCTATCAGCAGAAAATAACTGGGTGTACTTATCAGTCCACAGCTCCCAACCACGGCTAACTTTGATCATTTGCCTACAATTATTATCATGTGGTTGTCTCAGATACTGCAGACTGGGCCTTGCAGATCTTACATCTTTATACATCTATATAAAACGAGCTGACTCATCCCAAGAGAGCCAGGAAAGGAGGAACTTTCCTACTTTCCTCCATTTCCACCTCCTTCTCTGCCGTTACTTTTAATGACTTCAGCATCGGTGCAGCCCTTAACCTCATAGTTTCTCCATTTCTTCCAGTCCAGAGAACTCTGTATTTACTCCAAGGTCACCTCACCTTGGGTATCTGCCATCTCTTGCAAGTGCTTAACCTACAAACGTTCTCTGACTATAAACTTCTAATCTTCCATTTAACACATGTCCTTAATCTTTCTAAACCTTATCTTTACTGTTTATTTCTAATTCACTCATTCAACACATATTTATTATTTATGCCAAGCTTGGAACTGGGAGGTACAATAATGAACAAAACCAACATGGTCATTGAAATAATAAAGCATTTATGAATATGGAAATATGGAGATATATATATATATATATATATATATATATATATATATATATATATATATATCCTCTTTAGGACATTGAATTCTGGAAAAAAAAAATCCCTACAAGTCACTCCTGACTCCCAAAGGCAAGCACTTCATTATTAAAGCCCATATTCCCACAAATTGGAAGGCAAAGTCATTCTTTCAGTGCCCAGGAATAAGCTACTCCCCAAGGCACCGAGTGGCAGTAGGATGCTGGGTTGAGGTTCCTCTTCACACACCCTCAAGAGTTCCCTGCCAAAGCTGACCTCATGTTTCAACCACAAACACACAGCTAATAATAGCGTGTGCTCTTAACTTACAAAATACAATTCTTAAAGGCAATTTCTGAGAACCAGCCAAATGTCTGAAAGGAAAATTTACAGAGCCTAACCAGTAACTACTACCAAAACAAAACTTGTCCCAGCAGCCACATGGCACTTCCAAGTTTTACCAGAAAATCCTCTGAAAAGAATCTAAGGCTCCCTCAACCAGGGTTTACCCTGGAGGTCACATCTTTTAATTACCTCCTATAGCTTCTGTTCTCTCGAAACAAGTAATAGGTAAAAATCTTTGGGTATAGGATCAAGAAAAATGTTTAAGCAAATATATATTTGGTGGTTAGTAGAATTTGGCATTGGGTTTGGTAGCTCTGAGGGAAATATTTATTAAAGTGTTACACTTGGTTTTTAAAAAGCTGATGTCTGGTTTATTTTCATCTTTCAGTTAAAAAATAAATTATAACAGAGCTCATCATGAATTTGGCAAAGTCACAGGCTACAAAATTAATACACAGAAATCGATGGCATTTCTATACACTAACAATGAAAGAGCAGAAACAGAAATTAGGGAAGCAATCCCATTTACCATCACATCCGAAAGAAGAAAACACCTAGGAGTAAACCTACCTAAAGAGACAAAAGACCTGTACTCTGAAAACTGTAAGACACTGATGAAAGAAATCAAAGAGGACACAAATAGATGGAAAGATATACCATGCTCGTGGATTGGAAGAGTTAATATTATCAAAATGACTATACTATCTAAGGCAATCTTCAGATTCAATGCAATCCCTATCAAATTACCAAGGACATTTTTCACAGAACTCAAACAAAATATTTTAAAGTTTGTTTGGAAGCATGAAAGACCCAGAATAGCCAAAGACATCCTGAAAAAGAAAAATGGAGCTGGAGGAAGCAGGCTCCCAGACTTCAGACTATACTACAAAGCAACAATCATCAAAACCATATGGTACCAGCACAAAGACAGAAATAGAGATCAGTGGAACAGGAGAGAAAGCCCAGAATTCAACCCACGTACCTACAGCCAACTCATCTATGACAAAGGAGGCTAGGATATACAATGGAGAAAGGACAGCTTGTTCAATAAGTGGTGCTGAGAAAACTGGACAGCCACACGTAAGAGAATTAAATTAGAACCCTCCCTAACACCATACACAAGAATAAACTCCAAATGGATGAAAGACCTAGATATAAGACCAGACACTATCAAACTCTTAGAGGAAAACATAGGCCAAACACCCTCTGACATAAACAACAGCAACATCTTCTCAGATCTACCTCTTACAGTATTGACAATAAAAACAAAAATAAACACATGGGACCTAATCAAACTTAAAAGTTTCTGCACAGCAAAGGAAACCCTAAACAACACGAAAAGACAACCCACAGAGTGGGAGAAAATCTTTGCAAGTGAATCAACTGACAAGGGATTCATCTCCAAAATTTATAAACGCCTTCTGCAGCTCCATACCAAAAAAACAAACAACCCCAACAAAACATAGGCAGAAGATCTCAACAGACAGTTCTCCAAAGAAGACATCCAGATGGCCAAAAAACACATGAAAAGATGTTCAACATCACTCATTATTAGAGAGATGCAAATCAAAACCACTCTGAGGTACCACTTTACACCAGCCAGAATGGCCATCATCAAAAAGCCTACAAACCATAGTGCTGGAAAGGGTGTGGAGAAAAAGGAACCCTGTGACACTGTTGGTGGGAATGTAAATTAGTGCAAGCACTGTGGAAAACAGCATGGAGATTCCTCAGAAAACTAAAAATAGAACTCCCATTGGATCCAGCAATCCCACTCCTGGGCATCTATCCAGAGAAAAGCACGACACATGTACTCCAATGTTCAGTGCAGCACTATTTGCAATAGCCAAACATGGAAACAACCTAAATGTCCATTGACAGAGGAGTGGATCAAGAAGATGTGGTACATATACACAATGGAATAGTACTCAGCCATTAAAAGGAATGAAATACTGGCATTCTTAGCAACATGGATGGACCTAGAAGCTATCATGCTAAGTGAAGTCGGCCATACAATGAGACACCAACATCCAATGCTTTCACTGACACGTGGAATCTGAAAAAAGGACAGACGGAACTTCTTTGCAGAACAGATGCTGACTCACAGACATTGAAAAACTTATGGTCTCCGGAGGAGACGGTTTGGGAGGTGGGGGATGTGCTTGGGCTGTGGAATGAAAATCTTGTGACATCAGATTGTTATGACCATTATACAACTACAGATGTGATAAATTCATTTGAGTAATAAAAAAATTTTAATAAATTATAACATATTCATTCTACTAGTCGGACTATTTATAAAAGCAAAATGTTCAATGAGTCCAATTCAAGGGAATTCTGAAAGGGCAGACTGTGAACTGGGCACACATCAAAGTCCATGTGATGAGGATGCGTGGGCCCTAAAGATCTGTGGGCAAACAAAACATATCCTCTGTGTGGCTCCAGCCTGCGAAAAAGGACTGTAACCTCTACACGAACAGGAACCATGTCTCTTCTGTTCACATCTGTTTGCCTAATGCCTGGTACAATGAGTATGGCAATTGGCACGGACTAGGTCCTCAATAAACATTTGATGTTTGAATAAATGCTTAATTAGAGAGAGGATGGAGGCATGCATGGATGGATGGATGGATGGATGGATAGATGGACGGATGGAAAGATGGATGAATACAAAGATACCGTTCCCTGTCTGGATGGGTAGAGGCGGCGTTAGGGGTAGAAAAAGTCAACGAGTTGGGGAAAGATTTCTGACCCATGTTAACAACATTCTTCCTTTGGCAGTAAGACAAAATACTCCGGGCGGAACTTTGATGTTAAGTGAATTAAGGAGTGACCTTTGATCAGCTGCACAATGTTAGGCAAATAGCATCACATTTTTGGACCGGATTCCTTATCACTAAAATTGATAAGCAAAATTTATTTGGGTTGCTTAGAAGATGAAATAACAATGAAAGGGCCCAATGAACTACCTGGCCTTCTGTTTTTAAAATGCTGGAAACATAAATTGAGGAGAGTAGACGGTGACCTCCGTGCTAAGGGACATGTCACTCATAGAGGGAACAGATAATGCTGGCCCCTGGAAATCTATGATCACTTGAAATATGCAGACAGAAGACCTTGCGCTGTGTCTGTGTTGTAGCAGTGTGTCTTTAAGTAAAACGCGCATCAAGATAAACTGTAATTAACTCCTCCCTAAACACGTAAAATGAATTTTATTTTCACATCTCATAATTCCCCACATTGTGCCTGTCCGAGTGCTCTTTTAAAAGATCACAAAGTCTGGGCAAAGGAAGGCACAAAAGCCTAGAGCAGGAGTCAGAATATATTTTCTGTTAATGATCAAATAGTAACAATTTTAGCCTGAGGGCCATGCAGTCACAATTACTCAACTCTGGTGTAACAGCACAGGAGCAGCCAGAGACAATACATAAATAAATGGGTGTGTCTGAGTTCCAATAAAACTTCATTTACGGACACTGAAATTTGAATTTCATGTAATTTTCATGTGTCACAAAATATTCCTCTGGGCCATAAAAAAATGCATGAAAGGCTGAATTTGGCCCATGGACCATAGTTTACCAACTGCCAGCCTAGAGCGAGCAGTTACTTTAATAATTGACTGAAGTCCTCTAATGAACCCAGAGGATTTGCTTTAAATATGAGGTTGATATTCTCCTGAGGAGCCAAAGGAAAGGTTAAAATAATTAATATTTAATAGTTAACTAGAAATGAAGCACTGTTTGCAAGCAACTCAATTAGTGAAGTTTGGGAACACTTAAAATATGGAGCCGTTTGCGGCTGGAAACAGATTAGCGAGCATCTACTCTTCCCAGCAAAGACATCAAGTTTAGAAAATAAAAATAAGAGCAAACAATTTTCTTCTGGCTCTGCTTAATCAATCGTTGAAGTGTGTTTCAGTGTGATAACAACTGGAAAAGCTTATTTCATTATCTAATATAATACACAGCAATTTCCTACCCTGCTGTCAGAAAAGCTTGGGAGTTATTATTTCTGGGACTTATTAAGACCTGCCTTTGGGGGCAGAGAATTTAAATGCCCCAATCACAGTCTAACTATTATTATCTGCAAAGCTCCAATTTGATTTTAACATTAACCTTCTAAGTTAGAACTTGGAATTATGTATCTTCTTCTTTATTTTCCCTTAGAAAATTGTTTTTAATTGACCTAAATCTAACTCCCACAGATTCTGCCTAAACGATGACAGTGTAAGGAATTAAATATAATTTCTCTGCTTCTGTTTGGTACATTAAGACTCGGCAGGAACTGTAGCGCAAATGTCAAATTAAAAACTCTTACCAGTTCTCACAAATAAATGGAAGCAATATTTAAGTGTATACAATTCATTCTCTCGAGAGACTGTTGCTTTGGATTGAACATTGTGCCCCCCCACTTCCTGCCGAAATTCCTGTGTTGAAGCTCTAACCCCCAGTGTGATGGTGTTTGGAAGTGGGGCCTTAGGGAAATAATTAGGTTTAGATGAGGTCATGAGGGTGGGGTCCCCATAATGGATTAGTGTCCTTATAAGAACTGGCAAAGACCAGAGACTGCTTTCTCCACCAGGGGAAGACAGAGACTGTAGCCACTGGTAAGCCAGGAGAGCTCTCACCAGAAACCCTATCTGCCTGCACCTTGATCTTGGACTTCCAAGCTTCCAGAACTGTGAGAACCAAGTGTCTGTTCTTCAGCTACCAAGTCTATGGTATTTTGTTGCAGAAGCCTGAGCTAAGACAACCACAGTGCCAGGCACAGCTTAAAACACGCTTTCTCTAGCTGTGTGGCCGTCAACGAGTCGCTCGTTGCCTATTTTCCATACAATGAGGATTATATTGAAACCTGATTCAGAGTTGTCAGGAGGATCAATTAAGTTGATATTCAGAAAGGACATGAGGGAGTTCCCATCGTGGCGCAGTGGTTAACGAATCCGACTAGGAACCATGAGGTTGCGGGTTCGGTCCCTGCCCTTGCTCAGTGGGTTAACGATCCGGCGTTGCCATGAGCTATGGTGTAGGTTGCAGACGCGGCTCGGATCCCGCATTGCTGTGGCTCTGGCGTAGGCTGGCGGCTACAGCTCCGATTCGACCCCTAGCCTGGGAACCTCCATATGCCGTGGGAGCGGCCCAAGAAATAGCAACAACAACAACAAAGACAAAAAGGCCAAAAAAAAAAAAAAAAAAAAGAAAGGACATGAGGAACACTTGAAATGTGTTCACTTACAAACTTCCTCACATTTATGTGTTTATTTTGTAGATCTGGTGGTTTAAGCTATATACATAGCTAATCAGTTTTATTTAAATGTTTAGTAAGCTTTAACCAACTATTAGTAATGTGAAAACATAATGAGAGAAATAAAAATTAAAATAACAAAGTGATATTCTTTCTCAGGTTGGCCAATTTTTAATTTTTTTTTAATTTTATAATTATGTGGAATATTTACACAGTTCCAAAGTCAAATCTCTCTCTTTTTTATTTTATTCCTTTTTAGGGCCACACTCATGGCATATGGAGGTTCCCAGGCTAGGGGCAGAATCAGAGCTGTGGCCACCGGCCTTCGCCAGAGCCACAGCAACACCAGATCCGAGCCGCATCTGCGACCTACACCACAGCTCACAGCAGCGCAGGATCCTTAACCCACTGAGCAAGGCCAGGGATCAAACCTGCATCCTCACAGATGCTAGTCAGATTCGTTTCCACTGAGCCATGACGGGAACTGTAGGTTGGCTACTTTTTTAAAACCATTCAGTGTTGGCAAGTGAAATATTCAGAGGCATGTTTAATGGGCTAACCTTACCAGGAAGTAATTCTGCAATATTCCTAAATCCTTAATATTATTAATAACCCTTTGAATCATTGATTTCTCTTTTAGCAATGTTTCTTAGTATAATAATTAAGATGCGAAGTCAAAGATGGATGTATGAGGATATTCATCACAGTATTATTTATTTACAATTAACTACTCCACAGGAATTTCCTCTCCCTTCGCTTTGGGCCCTGAAATGCTGTCAGTGCTTCAAGGAGACATAGCCTTTGTGCTCAAGAAGGTTACATTCTTTTTTTTTTTTTTTTTTTGTCTTTTTGCCATTTCTTGGGCCACACCTGCGGCATATGGAGGTTCCCAGGCTAGGGGTCGCATCGGAGCTGTAACCACCAGCCTACACCACAGCCACAGCAACGCGGGATCCGAGCTGTGTCTGCAACCTACACCACAGCTCACGGCAACGCCAGATCCTTAACCCACTGAGCAAAGCCAGGGATCAAACCCGCAACCTCATGGTTCCTAGTCAGATTCATTAACCACTGAGCCACGATGGGAACTCCTCAAGAAGGGTACATTCTAATTGGTACAAAATCACATGAAATAACAGCACACAATCCTTTCCTTGAGGTACATTCTAATTTCCGACATGCTTGCAGCACTGATGCCTCAATAATTCAGATAAAGGGGAGTTCCCACTATGGTGCAATGGGATCAGCAGTGTCTCTGCAGTGCTGGGTCACAGGTTTGATACCCAGCCCGGTACAGTGCATTAGGGATTCAATGCTGCTGCAGCTGCTGGGCAAGCTGCAACTGTGGCTTGGGTCTGGTCCCTGGCCCAGGAACTCTATATGCCATAGGGCAGACCCAAAAAAGAAAAAAATAATAAGCTGATAAAGGAAGGCCAAAGTACTGCAGAGACCTTGGAGGAGAGTGGATCCAGGCCTTCCCAAGTGGGTAGCACTTGAATGTAAGTGGGAGGGAGAAGACGACGTTCAGCGGAGGTTTGACAAGTACAATTTCATGTTATGCCTGTTACTCGGATGTAATTATTCATAGCGCCACTTTTCACATTCCAAGGCATCCCAATTTTTACAATAAATTACATGAACACCTTACTTAGAGTCACAATACTCCAGGTAGAGTGCATTCATATTCACCAAATTGAGTCAATCAGCTCAATAAACCATAATTTTTACCAGCACCAGCAAGCGAACCTTTGTTCATTCAGATTATGTGTTCATTTGGTCAAGGTGAATTTAATGTAAAAGGGTAATTTGCTTCAGCTTTCTATCGTCAGTGCAGAATAAAAGACACTTAGAGGAATGGATTATAAATGAATTTTTGAGGGTATTTTTTTGAATAGTTTTTGTTTTGGAGGTTTCGCTTGGTTGGTTGGTTGTGGTTGTTTTTGGTTGGTTGGTCTTGGCCAGGCCCACAGCATGCAGAAGTTCCCGAGCCAGGGATCAAACCCAAGCCACTGCAGAAACACCACCAAATCCTTAACCGCTAGGCTGCCAGGGAACTCCTGCATAGTTTTTCCCCCTTTTTCTTTCTTCTATATAGCCATCAGGAAACTAGAGCAGATCCTAGAAAATTCCTAAAGCTTCGTGGTACCAGGCAGATCTAGAGTTTGTAGACTGAACAGAGGTCCCCAGTGGCTCTGGGGAGATTAGGGAGATTTTCCAGGATTCTCCAAGACAGGGATTGAAGTAAGGTTTTCCCAGGTTTCTCCTTACATATAGAATTTAAGGCTCACAGAATCAAATGAGCTGCTGGTCTGAAATCAACTGAGATTTGGGGAAAGGGCTGCCATTTCCAGGGTCATCAAATCAAACCTCAGGTGGGCACCATCATTTCTCAGCACAATATGAAATTGAACGTTCTAAATCGTATGAGCGGCTGGCACCAGATAAAAGCCACGATCATTCAGCATTCTTGCCATCACAAGAAAATCACACTTGTTACAGAGAGTTCACTGGTAACCATGGAATATGAAATACAAATTTTAGTCAGGCTAAATTTAACAATAATTTCAGTCAACAAATATGTTACAGAAAATTTTCAGCCGTGATCAGTTTGATAAAAATATCTGCATAACTTCACTTTATGCAAAGTGAAATTCAAAGGCTCTATAACATCAAACTTGAACTACCTTCTAATAAAAATGTGGTTTCAAGGTAGTGTCTTATTAACAAACCTAAAGGCTGTAAATTTAAGCAGAAAAATTTGACCCAAAGGGGAAATATAATCAATTAATCAATACACAATCAACAGCAAGACAGAGATGATTTTTTGGGGTATACGTGCAGCATGTGGAAGTTCCTCGGCCAGGACTCAAACCCATGCCACAGCAGTGACAACACCAGATTTAACTCACTGAGCCACCAGGGAACCCCTAGCAAGAGAGAAATTTTATGAAGAAGAAAAGTCACTTTTAAAAAGTCCTTATTGCATAGCACTCATTACTCAGCACATCGTAGGTTTTATTATGGTCTCACTGCGCTGGCAGCAGACGTCAAACATAAATGGTCAAGTTGATGTTTAGGGCTGGCAATTCCATTAAAATATGACAAAAAGCAACAATGGTAATATTTGATATGAAATCCCGTAATCGTCCAAGACTCTGCTGGGATCACAAAAAATTAATTTTAACAATTCTCAATTTAAAAAAAAATTATTCTGGGAGTTCTTGTGTGGCGCAGCAGGTTCAGGATCCAGTGTCCACTGCAATGGTTTGGGTCACCGCTGTGGCACAGGTTCGATCTTTTGCAGGCCACGACCACAGCCAAAAAGAAAATTACTCTGAATTGTGCTTTCACTTTCATTCCATCTGGACTATTCCTATAATAATGTATGGAAGCAAAAATCATTAGGCTAATTATGTGAACTCACATTCAAAATAAAAGCCTATTACACTAATACAGAACAAAGGCCAAACTAACTTTTGACAATAAACAGAATTTTAATGCAAATATATCTATGTGAAAGCCTCAAGAAATCACCTCCTTGAGTTTAAATGCCTCTTTTTCCCAGGTTCTCCCCAAACCTAATTAAACTGATTTGCAATTGCTTTAATCCTTTTCTTTGACGTATAAGCTGTAAGAAATGCAAATTTTGATAATGTTTTTATTGACATTTTTTTAATCTTCCTAATTAGCAATGGCTGGGAGGCTTAAATTAAAATGATTCCTTTGGATAAAGTCCTACTGCATAGCACAGGGAACTACACCTAGTCTCTTGGGATAGACCATGATGCAAAATAATAAAAGAAAGGCAGTATGTATGATGGGGTCACTTTGCTGTAGAGCAGAAATTGGCACGACACTGCAAATCAACTCTAGTGTAATTAAAAATGAAATAATTCCTTTGACATTATCTGAGGTTAGTTTTTGAGTAGTTTCATCAATGTTCAGGTAATAAATCGTGATTAATTTCTCCTTATAGAGAAAGAAAAGTGAGAAACAATGGGCAATAAAGAAATACGTTGTTTTCCTGTCAAAACGATATGGCCAGAGCTATAAGAAGAACAATCGTCAATGAAATCAGAAAAAAAACCTTCTCTCACTCCCCACAAGGAAGCAAAGCACAGGATGAGGTCAAAAGAGACAGCTAACAAGCTGTCTGTCCGTCAGTGGTGGGATACATTTTGAAAGCAAAATGCAAACAAGCACCATGAGAAGAAACAGAAAATGAGAAGAGGGCAGTTCCCGTCGTGGCGCAGGGGAAACGCATCCAACTAGTGTCCATGAGGATGTGGGTTCGTTCGAACCCTGGCCTTGCTCAGTGGGTTAAGGATCCGGCGTTGCCGTGAGCTGTGGTGTAGGTGGCAGATGCGGCTTGGATCCTGCGTTGCTGTGGCTGTGGTGTAGGCCGGCAGCTGTAGCTCTGATTCAACCAGCAGCCTGGGAACCTCCATATGCCCTGGGTGTGGCCCATAAAAAAAAAAAAAAAAAATGAGAAGACGACCTTATTTCAGCCAATTGATACCACACAATTAATCTGACTGAATTGTTTAGATATTTTTAGTAATTATTGTCATTTAAAATTCATTCTAGGGAATTCCCCGGTCGTGGCTCAGTGGAAATGAATCTGACTAGTATCCACGAGGACATAGGTTCGATCCCTGGCCTCGCTTGGTGGGTTAAGGATCTGGCATCACAGTAAGCTGTGGTGTAGGTTGCAGATGCAGCTCAGATACTGTGTTGCTGTGGCTGTGGTGTAGTCTGGTGACTACAGCTCCAATTTGACACCTAGCCTGAGAAGCTCCATGTGCTGCGGGTGCGGCCCTAAAAAGACAAAAAATAAACATAAAATAAAATAAAATAAAATTCATTCTGTACCCTCCATTAAAATCCTCACTTGTTTTCCATTGCAGCAGTAACCCTTCCTGCTATCTGTCCAGTGAACAAGGTGTCAGTTGGCATACAGAAAAAACAGGGTCAAATTACTACTCACTGATACTAAATTCTAGTTTTAATTCCCAACCCCAAAGGAAAAAATATTCATTTCCAACATATGAAAGCAAAATCATATATAGCCCCAGACTAACGAAAAGACTTATATTTTTATTTTTTGGCCGCACCTAGAGTATGTGGAAGTTCCTGGCCAAGGACAGAACCTGTGCCACAGCTGCAACCAGAGCCACAACAGTGACAACACCAGATCCTTAACCTGCTGAGCCAAGAGGGAACTCCAAGACTTACATTTTTAAATTGAAAATGTTATTAGCTAGTAAGAAAGATTAAGGCACGAATTTGGTATACTAGAATGAACAAGATCTAATGGATAACAAACACTATTTTTAGACAAATGTTAGGCTGCAGGGAATGCCACACTTGTAAATGGGAAAGTTTAAAATTTAGCTAATCTGAAAATTAGAGGTTTCAGGAAGCATGAACTGAAAGTCTCATCTGAAGAGATTTCTGACTGCCTAAAATCAGGAAGGGAAACCCAGAGTCTAAGAAAATGGGAAAGGGAAAAAGACTGCCGAGGCAGCAGGAATGGAAGGGAGCAGAAACTTAAGGCTGAAACAGGAAAGGGACACTGGTCCAGATTATAGAAACAATGTAAATTTTTATTAAAATATTCCTTCTGGATTAGACAACTGTACAATGTTGTGGCTTAGAAATAAATTTCCATAGGATTTTATTTTGGTCATATTTTAGAGTGTGTATGTGTAAGAGAGCAAGAGAGAGAGAAGGGGGTGGCAGAAGGCTATTGACAGAGGTCATCACCAACCTGCCATGCCACCAACTCCCAACCCCCAAAGAGTTTTGTTTATTTTTTTTTAATTTTATTGAAGCACAGTTGATTTACAATGTGGGGTTAAAGGGGTTCAGTTATACATACGCATGCATCCATTCCCATATAGGTTATTCCAGAACACTGAGCAGGTTTCCCTGTGCTACACAGCAGGTCCCTATTGACTGTCCATTCCCTACCCCCATGTGCATATGCCATCCCAACTCCCACTGATTTTTAAAAGTACACTGAACCATAACTTGACATTTTTTTTTTTTGGTCTTTTTAGGGCCGCACCCGCAGCATCTGGAGGTTCCCAGGCTAGGGGTCGAATCGGAGCTGCAGCTGCCGGCCTACACCACAGCTCACGGCAACGCCGGATCCTTAACCCACTGAGCGAGGCCAGGGATCGAACCTATGTCCTTGTGGATACTAGTCAGATTCATTTCCACTGAGCCACGACAGGAACCCCAACCATTTTTAAACTTCCTTTTAAGTTTAAGCCAACTTATAATAAAATTTAAGTGGTTTTTAATAAGCACGAAGATCCTCCTCCCAGCTCTGATTTTATGCCAGAAAAAAGCACATGTTCGCATGCGTGCAGGGGTAACGGAGGGATGAAGCCCGTCTCCACTCTTACTCAATGTGTTCTTGTACAGGAACATTTTTGATAAGTTTCTGATCCTATCATTTTAAAAACAAATAAAATGTAGACGAGATGAGAGCAACGGCCTGGGAAAGCAAACGTGCATATCCCACGCTCGAATTCATCCTCACCGCTCTCCCCTCAGGCTAAAGTTGCTGATGCCACATCCAGTGCTCAAGAAAATGTAAACTTGGCATCTGCACTGTCTTCTAGGTAGATGTCTGTATTTTGCTCCCCATCTAAACGTAACAGATACCTAAAAACACTCATCTTTTCATGGAACTGAAGAAGGAAAATTCCGTACACAGGAATCAGGTGTTCATCCTAACTCTGCTTTTGTTTGCTTCGTGGTGTTTTTAAAATCGAATGCATAGCAACATAAACATGTGAAGAACGGGGCTGCCCTTGCCTTAAAGGACCTTCTATTGTAAAGTATGTGAGGGGCAAACAAGGGGACTTCAAGCAGATAAAAGGTTTGCTCGGGTGCTCAAAAACCACCTTTCTAGTGGTTTCCTGTCTAACTGAGCCTCCAATCCTAACCTGATCACTGTAGTGATTGGTCCTTCCTTGGAGCTGCTGCTTAGGCTGCTTCTCTCTCTGAGCTACTGTTCAGACTTCTTCCCCAACCTCAAAAGCCTCGCAGAATCTCCACTTGATGTATCGACCTTCTATCTACCTCCAGAGCCAGCTCAAGGTCCCCCTCGTCTATGAGCTATTTAGTCATCACCCCCCATCATTGCAAATCCTCCGTTCTCTCCACTCAGATGGACGTATCAGGGATTCCAACACAGTTTTACCCCAGGTTAATACATCCATGCTAGTCTCTAATTTTTCCTGTATCCAACTAGAATGGGAAGCTGTAGGAAGGCTGAGGCAATTTTTTCTTTACTTCATAAGATTTTGGACAGTGACAGGGGCATGGATGTTTGACACATACTTGCTAATTGACGGACTGATGGAGCAATCCTTGCCCTGGCTGGTGCGTGGAAGAAGGGGTAGGGGAAAGACTTGGCTCTCGAACAAGAGGTCGCCTAATTATGTGACTGCACACAAAGGATGGAGGCAGAAAAATCCTGTTATGCCTAGGGAGGCATGGGCCCAAGTGGCCTCTTGCTTTCACATTCACCACATCTGGCAGATGGGCAGCACCTCTGAATTAACAGCAATGACAGGGATTTGCGGAAGCTATTCTTACAGGGAGAGGGCCCTGTAAAATCTATCCCCTTGCACGGAACAAGGGGACATTTATAGTTCCAAGAAGACTGCTCAGATGGGAGAAAACGTCTTCCAAAGCCGTTTATCTTATTCTTCAGCAAGAGCTGCGTGAAGCCTCGGATTTGGCATAGCTACAATTATGGCAAGGAGCTCAGAGCCTCGGCATTTATGGAGAACTTTCTAGCTGTGATATGCTGAACAGTTGCTTTCAGCAGGAAAAAGGTCACACCACATGTGACATCTTAGGAAAGTAGCAGATGATGCAATAATAAGTTGGGTCTTTGAGACTCGCAAAAACTTCAGAGAAAAAATGTTTTAAATTCCAAGAGTATGCGCTTAAATGAGGCGAATACACTGACGTGCACATGATAAATAGTTCCACAACCTGTCTTCGGAACCTTCCAGCAAAACACGCATTCTGCATGCCTGAAGAAGACCCCGTAGTTAGAACAAGGCGATACTCTCCTTGTTTGAATAAATGCTCTTAGGCTGCAGAATTTTCGCAGCCCACAGGGGAAAAGCCTAGAAACTGCTTAAGCAAATGCTAAGCATGCCCACGTGGTTTCTGCTCAGCTGCAGGTCATTATCAATCATATCGTTCTGGCAAAAGCTTGACAAGATCACGTGCATTCTCATGTTTTTTTCTCATTATGCCTTTCTCCCTATAGAAAAATACCATTAAAAAGAAAATCCAGATTTTTCCTACATTGCTTGACAGGCCAATGGATAGATTATAACTGTCTTTTACTCACTGTCAGTCCATGAGCTCGGAGCCATTGCATCTTTTCTGGTTCATCATGTATGCATGGTAAGAACAAGTATAAGCAGTATACCATACATTCAGCATTAAACGTAAGATTTCATTTCTTACGTGTGTAGTCCATCTTAGAAACAAACAGCAGAATTTGCACAATCGCTTGCAATTCTCACCTAAAGATGCCGAGCACCTATTCCCGCTTTGGTTCTGCTGCTTGAAAGTATGTGCAGAGCCGCTTTTTGGAAAGTCTCCTCGGATGTTTACTCAGAGCATGCCTTGGTGGGGCAAAAAAATCACATTCCCAGCAATATCAACTATCATATTTTCCAAATGAGCCTAAGCGGTGAATTTTTTAAAAACCTTAGTGTACCCAGAAATGCCACTCCTAGGTATACACCCCAAAGAATCAAAACTCTATGTCCATACACAAAGACGTGTACAAGAGAGTGCACTGCAGCGTTATTCACAAGAGCCGAAAAGCAGAAACAACCCAAATGTCCATCAACTGACGAATGGATACACAAGACTGCTCCATCCGTGCAATGGAACAGTATTCAACAACAAAACGCAATAAAGTCCTGGTACAGGCTACAACGTGGGTGAACCTTGAAAAAATTATACTAAGTTAAAAAAAAAAAGAGAGAGACACAAAATGCTACAAGTTGCATGACTGTATTCATATGAAATGTCCAGAATAGGCAAATCCAAAGAAACAGAAACAGAAAGCAGATTAGTGGTTGCCAGGGGCTGGGAGCAAGGAGGAAGGGGGAGTGACTGCTTAATGGGTACAGAGTTTCTTCTTGAGGTGATAAAAATGTTCTAAAATTGACGGTTGCACAATTCTGAGTCTATACTAGAAACCAGTGAATTCTACACTTTAAATGAGGGAACTGCATTGTGTGTGAACTAAATACCAATAAAGCTTTTCCCCAAAAATTAAAGGGGACAGTGGCTATAACTGAAATCTCCTTAATAAAGGGGTTTTCCTATAGTACTTCCCTACTTTTGCTTTTGTGAAGACACATTTGAGATTTTGTAGAAAGCACTGAGAAAGAAAAGTGGTTTTCTTAGCCATTGCCCCAACCACCATCCAGCCATTCCCCTAAGAAGAGTCAAACAAAAAAACAAACAAAAAAAAAAAAAAAGGAAGAGGAAAGAAAGGAAAAAGGAGGAGTTCTGGAGGACACAGGTTCGATCCCTGGCCGTGCTCAGTGGGTTAAGAATCCAGCTTTGCCATGGGTTGTGGTGTGGGTCACAGACGCAGCTTGGATCCTGCATTGCTGTGGCTGTGGTGTAGGCTATAGCTCCGATTTGACCCCTCTCCTGGGAACCTCCATATGCCACGGGTGCGGCCCTAAAAAAAAAAAAAAAAAAAAAAAAAACCCAAAAATACAAAAACACAACAGAACAGTTCACAACACAGACTTCCTTCTCCTGCACGATTCCAGCCTCTCAAACTTAAGAGCAAGAAGGAAAATGTCTCGCCTTCTACATTCTTACTTCCTGGCAGAACAGCTACTGTCAAAAATAAGTACAAAACTCTTAAGGTTTGGTTTAAAAGCAAAGGTTCCCATCCAAAAAATAATGCATTTAACATTTCACACACACTCCAAAAACATTCTGCACAAGTTTACTTCCCAGAGGGCTACTATTTACAATTCTCCTGCTGGGGAAGAAATATTAGCACCTTCATCACAGACAGAAGTTAACCACTCTCTCTTTTATGCCCCAACACACTTTTAAAACAGATACACACTACTAGATAGATAGATAGACAGACAGACAGACAGATAAGATAGATAAATAGGTAGGTAGGTAAACAGATAGATAGGTAGGTAGATAGAGGGACAGATGGATGGATGGATAGATAGATAGGTAGGTAGGTAGATAGATATAAACAACAAGGACCTACTATATAGCACAGGGAACTATATTCAATATCTTGTAATTATCTATGACGGAAAAGAAACTGGAAAAGTAAATCAACTATAATACAATTTTTAAAATGCTTACAACTGTTATTTAACTTATTCAAGTAATACCTGTTTATTTGAGAAGAATTCAAAATATAAAAATGCAAAAAAGAGGATTTCGAGTCATCCACAGATATTAAAATTTAATACTTTGATGTATTTCCTTTTGGATTCTCTTTTTATACACACACACACTTCAAAATTCCAAGTCACTTATCCCCTATTTTATAGCAGCACTATTCACAATAGCCAAGACATAGAAACAACCTAAATGTCCATCAACAGATGAATGGATTAAGAACATGTGGTGTATTCACACACACACACACACACACACACACACACACACACACACACACACAATGGAATACTACTGAGCCATAAAAAGAAGAAAAGAATGCCATTCGCAGCAACATGGATGCAACTAGAGATTCTCATACTAAGTGAAATAAGAGAAAGACACATAGCATATGATATCACTTATACATAGAATCTAAAATATGACAAAAATGAACTTTGCTGCCTACATCGACAGAACTACTCCACCAACATACAAATGAACTTATCTACAAAAGAGAAATTGGCTCATAGACATAGAGAACAGACTTGTGGTTGCCGAGGGGGATAGGGAGGGGGAGAGGGACACGATGGGAATTCGGGGTTAGCAGATGCCAACTAGTATCTATAGGATGCATAAACAACAAGGTCCTACTGTAGAGCACAGGGAAATATATCCAACATCCTGTGACAAACTATAATGGAAAAGAATATGAACAAGAATATATATATATATATATATATGTATAACTAAATCACTGTGCTGTACAACAGAAATTAAGACAACACTCAACTATACTTCAATAAAAATGTTTTTAAAAAGAAGTGAAAAAACCCCAAGTCACATATGTATGACATACACTGATTACTGAATTGGGCCCTTGCAGTATGGCAGCAATTTCCAGTAATAGATGAAGTCTATGCCCCGGTTTTTGAATCTGGGCTGGCCTCGTGACAGCAGATGGTATACACTTTCCAGGCTACGTCTAAAGAGGCTTTGGAGCATCCTCTCCCTCTCTTACAGCCCTGCATCTACCACGAGTACCAGCTCGAGCTAGCCTGCTGCACAATGAGAGACCGCATGGACTCGAGGTGAATTACCTTTGGCCAATATGCTACATGACCACAAATGCATGCGCAAGCCCAGCAGAGATCGGCCAAGTTTTGCCCACATCAAGAGAACTACTCCACTCACCTGCAGAATCATGTACAAAAATAATTATTCATTGTCATATAAAGCCAAGTGTTGTGCTTGCTTGTTACACAGTTTTATTCTAGCCGTAAGATAACTGATGCAATACATAATTCTTGCCTAAGTTCTTGGAAGCTGACTCCAGCTAATGAGAAAGGGAGTTGACCAGCTAATAGGATCATGGAAAGGCTCAGAACCAAGTTTTCCAGAACAATTTCCAAAACCACATCATAGACCTGACCTGACAATTAAACTACATTTGACCCTTCTCAAACTCCAGATGTTATGTTGCTTCCAAAACCTCAACTTCGCCACAACCACACTATCACCAGATAGATGCCAACCTCACCAGAAACTCAAGCTTTCTGACACTGCTGCCATCAAATGCTAGAAGCTTCTGCCTCAACTACTGCTAGAAAAGGGATGCTTTCATTATGCCCTCACCTAGAGAAATCTAGGAGCGTTTTCTCTTATAAGACCTCAATCTACCTGATTAGAAGATAGGCAAAGGACTAAAAAGACACTTCACCAAAGTGGATATAAGGCAGGTCAGGAGGCACATGCAAAGATGTTTAACCTTATTAGCTGTTAGGGAAATGGATATCAAGCGAGCACCCTGTTAGAATGGATAAAAATAGAACCCACCCACAATACCAAGGGCTGACAAGGATGTGGAATACCTGGGACTCTCACATGTTGCTGGCGGGAATGCAAAAGGGTACAACCACGCCGGTGTGGAAGTTTCTCATAAAGTGAAACATATACTCAACCATGTAATAATCCAGCCATCTCCCTTCTGGAATTCATCCTGGAGAAAGGAAACCTTCTGTTCACAGAGAAACACAGGTGTTTACAGCAGCTCACCCCAAACTGGAAACCACCCAAGTATCATTGAACAGGTTGAGAGATAAACCACGGTACATCTCTACCATGAAATTTACGACTCAGCAATAAAAAGGAACAAACCATTGAGAGCAGGTGATGACTATAGGTAGAGTCTATAGGGCAGATGGTATTTTGGCTTGATGGTAACAGGGACTGCATAACAAGAAGTTAAATGATGATATTAGTGCTTAAGGAAGAAGAAAGTATGAATTAACATGAGGAAAATCTGTCATCCAGGAAGCTAGTTAAAGGCCCTGAGAGATGTCGATCAGAACCAGGATGGACAGAGAGAGAGAAAATAAATACGAACATGGTGGAGAAAGAGGCACAGGTCTTCCCTCCTGTGGGCTTATGTGAGTACAGAAGATAAAAGAGCAGGAACAGTCAAAAATATTTTCAAGGTTCCGAGGCTGCAAAAAAACAGTTATCAGGGACGAAAACAGGAAAGTTTAGAGAAGAAGCTAGTTGTGGGTTTCCTTATTCATATACTCACTTTTCCTTTCCAGGGAGAAAGGATCACTAATTTCTTTGAACTTTTAGAGCCTGAAGTGATGATGGAACCGACGAGGAAACCGTCCTGTAGGCTAATGGAAACAGGGGACTAGGATTCAAGTGAGGGGAGGAATAACAATGTGCACCCTGAAAGGACAGAAGTGATAGTTGAAACTAAGACACAGTATTAGCCAAGTGAACCAAACTGTAAGAAAACCCATTTCCTTCCATTTGACTAAAATTGTATTTGACAAACATGAACATCCGATTTAATCTACAAATTTCTACCATGAAAGCACATTACAAACATCTGTTTCAGTACTACCCAGTTTTAAAAGAAACCTTATGTTAGATTTACCTCCCAAAAGACACTTAATTAGTGAATATCACAGGAAATAATGACATCAACTTTTGTCAACCACGAGAACTATCTTAAGTTAAAATCAAGCTCAAAGGTAACAAGATCAGGATACTTAAGCAGTGCAGTATAAACCAGGCACATTCTGCATTTCTTTGCAAAGTACCTCCCAAATCCATACTCTGCTCTCTGGAGATATTAACATAATTGCTGAGGATGCTGGCCAATGGTATTTTTTCCAGTGGTATTTATTATAAAACAATCTTGGCAAGTGAAAGAAAACAGCACACACTGCTAATATTTTGCTAGAATTATGTGTTTATTCTAGCACTGTTAACAAGAGAGAAGTAAGCACTGAACGAGTACAGAGGAATGCTGCTGATGTAAATGAATATTTACTCAAAGCCCAGCTCTTCCAACCCCCTCTGATAGGGGAATGGCAGGGAGCATTTTGATCTGGGATTTCTCCCGGACTCACATGCCAACAAATGCAGCCCCCAAAGAAATGCTTGTTGATGGCCCAGGGTGGCAACAATAAAGGCAGACCAAACCGTGCCCTCTGAGAGTTTCTCAGGTGAAGGAGAAGAAAGGTAGGAAAATCCAAAGTACAGAGTGAGACTCTGGCTAAAGGGCCAATCAAGTCAGCTGGTTGCTAGTGAGGTCACTGTTATGAAGTGGCTTTTTCAGTCCCTTCGCCAGAGTCTATACACAGACAGGACAGAGGATGTGGCTGATAGGGAGAAAAGTATCATCATTAATAGACACAGTATATTTGCCTTATGCAAATAAACAGTGACCCTTGGTGCTCAAACAATGTTGTGTGTATTCTCCCCGACACCCCACTCGACTCATGAGAAAACGTCACACAAACCAAAATTAAGGACCACATTCTACAAAATACCTGGCCAGTGCTTTTCGAATACGGAAAAGTCACAAAGGACGGATTGGAGGAGACTAAGAAGCCATGCTAACGAAATGCCATGTGGGATGCTGGGCGGGATCCTGGAACTGAAAAAGAACATTCATGGAAAAACCGATGAAATCCAAGTTCTGTATTTCTGTTAAAAGCACCTCAGTCAAAGACAATGCCCAGATTACTTTGGTAACGAATCGGTTACCAAGGTTTATTTCTGAGCTTTCATAAATGTACCATGGTCACATACGATATTAACATTAGGGGAAGCTGGATGAAGACTATGTGGGACCCCTCTGTACTGTCTGTGCTATTCTTCCATAAAGCTAAAAGTATTTCAAAATAAAAAGTTAAAAGATAGTGTGTATTTATTGTTTGTCCTGTTCGCTGTATCTGAATGGCTTCTTGGGTACGAAATTAACTCATGTGCAAAATAATTTCAGAATTCATGACCCACCTTCCAACCACATCACACAACTTTTAGTTTCTGGACTTGCCCTGCTGACTAGTTCTTCCATGCCTTTGCTCATTCTGTTTCTTCTACTTGCCTTCGTCCCCATCCTCGTTGCCCAGATACACTCCTTATTTTAAGACCGACCTCAAATGTCATCTCCTCTGGCTTCCTCAGGGAGAGGGTGACTTTCCCTCTTATCCATCCTTAGAGCCTCATCTACAAACCTCTGCTTTAGTTCCCGTGATAAGGTACTGAAGGTAACCGATATGAAGGGACGTTTACAAACAAGAGAAGTAAAAACCAGGCTACCTGGACTCAAATCCTGATCTGATCCCTTACCAGCTGTGTAACCCTGAGCTTGGGTCCAAGCTTCCAAGCTTCCTTGTCTATAAAATTAGGCTAATAATAATAACTCGTGGAGGTGATATGAGAACTAGATGAAGTCACAAAGTAATTCGAAGAGTGGTTGATTCAAGTAAGTTCTCAGTAATTGTTAGCCACTATTGTGGTTATTACATGTCTCTCTAGCTTGACGACCTTCAGAACAAGGACCACATGTCACATGTATTTACTTTTCTTGGTGGGATTCTCAGAGCTGGATTTAAATCCTACCTTTGCCATTTATTTATTGGCTTTGGACTTCCTCGGATTATTTTGAGGATTTAGTGATCCAATGCCTTTTAAAGCATTTAAAGCTCAAGGCAAGCATTCAAAATGATTAGTTGTTATAATTATCATCCTGCTAAACCCAGAGTCTGACACTTCAGATATGCTGAATTGTTTGATGAATGAATGAGCGAGTGGATCAACTGGTAGGAATGATGGATGATATTCCAACAGCTAATAGAGATAATCATTATCAACTAATGATATCAAAAACTAAATGTCTTCATTTGCCACCTCATGTCTCTAAGCGTTAGAAAGCAAGTTCTCACGCAAGATACTTGTTTCTGCTGCTCGGTGTTTTAACATTTGGAAGGCTCGCCATGGAGGAGAGTGAAAAGTTCTAAGCACAAGTAGCTTTGCGCAATGAGGCTTCAGTAGCCAATGGGGGTCATAAGAGCTGCAGTCATTGGCAACTGAAGATGATGTGGAAATTCTCGAAGGGCAGCAGATAAATCAATATAATAACTCTTACCTAAGGAACAACGGCTATAGAGTGGGAGGTGCAGTCTTAACTTCTTTGCCCCAACTCTGCATAAAAAAGGGGGTTATTTTGTCATTTACTCATGGGTGTACACGTTTGACATTTGACACCAAACAAACAGGATGCGTCTCAATACAATTTCAACAATTGTACACGAATCTTAAAATCCTAAGTGTAGAGGGAAAAACGACACTGTTTCATAGTTCCTCAGGTACTGCGTATTTTCCTTAAGAGTTTAAAACGCCTGAAATTGTGTCTTAAAAAATAGTTACTTACATTTACCATGGTATTGTTGCCTTTTTTCCTCTGAAAGCATTAAGAAATCTATGTTCATCTGCCTATGACAGCATTTGAGAATGGAGCAGACGGAGTAATAAACAATAGACACCTCTGCGTGACACCTCATAGCCCATGGGTCCTAAGCGCATTCGCCAATTGATTTCACAACCTCCTAAAAGGGAATACAATTATATTCTCTTTAAAGGTGAAGAAAATGAAATTCACACCTTCTAAGCAGAGGCTCTGGGAGTTGACCCCAGGCTTACACACCTGCAAAGTCTATGATTACATTGTCCCTCAGTTATGCTTTCGGTCAGCTAAGAGTGTGGGTGACCGAGTCTAAACGCTGTTGCCCATGAGCTGATGCTAAAATTTTTGAATTCAGATAGAACTGTGCTGGGAAGTTCCGGTCAAGCTCACGCTGACCTCGTGCTGCTAGTGATCCATCTCTAGTGAACACTCAGTCCTCTGTGAAAGGTTACCAGGTGGTTAAACACCCTGGAAGGAATTTCAACCAATGGAAGATGGAAACCAACAGAGACATTCTCCAGCTCCCCGTATTTTAGCTTGTTAGGGATCAAAGAAGGCCACAAATGCTTTTTGCTTCTCCCACCAAACTACAGAATCTATTTCCCTTGCCCTTGAATCTGGGCTGGCTCTGTGACTCATGCAGACAAAACACCACAAGATGACCGTGCCCTGAGGAAGCCCGAGCTAGCCTCGCGTAGAGAGGGGCCACATGGAGTGTCAGCAACGCATCACACACGCAGGTGAAGACATGCTGATCTTTCCCAGCATCCTAGACATCAGCTGAAAGCAGCCAAATGACTACGTCCAGCCAGCGCCGCATGGAGCAGAACTGCCCAGCTGAGGCCCTGATCTAACTGCCAACCCCCAGAATTATGCCACGAAGGTTGCGGGCTGCTGGTCATACAGCAACAGACCATTAAAAACCCAGGTAGCTCATCCTGAGAGGCGTTCTGTGTGTTTTCCGGCGGTCCTTGGTTGTTGTCCTTTTGTTCACAGCTCTGGCTTCCACGACATGAATTTCCAACGGCACCTCATTCTTTCTCCTTCGTTCCTGCTTCCCAAGATCACCTCGCAAATAAAGCCCACTCAGCCAGACCCTGCCTTTGAAGGAACTCAAACTAAGACACTGAGTTTTTCCCCCGCCTACAATTTTTTTAAACGCTTCTATCTTCATTAAAATGCTTTATCTAGATTGTTCCAATTAAATATGGTAACAGGAGTTCCCGTCGTGGCGCAGTGGTTAACGAATCCGACTAGGAACCATGAGGTTGCGGGTTCGGTCCCTGCCCTTGCTCAGTGGGTTAGAGATCCGGCGTTGCCATGAGCTGTGGTGTAGGTTGCAGACGCGGCTCGGATCCCGAGTTGCTGTGGCTCTGGCGTAGGCCGGTGGCTACAGCTCCGATTCAACCCCTAGCCTGGGAACCTCCATATGCCACAGGAGCGGCCCAAGCAATAACAACAACAACAACAACAACAACAACAAAAGACCAAAAGACAAAAATAAATAAATAAATAAATAAATAAATAAATAAATATGGTAACAGTCAACTATTAATTTTTATTTCTAACGCAAGATGCTATTACGAAGTTGTATGTACAGACATATAGACAGAGAGAAATTACACTAATAGACTGTGGTCTAAAACTCTGCAAAAGTCACTCCAAATAAAAGAAAAAATTAATCTTTCTGCATCGTAAAAATATTGTGTAGAAATATTTAATTAATGACAGCAGGAATGTAGTATAACTTGCAGGTATACTAAGTTAATTTTCTTCTTGACCATTCAAATTTCTTATTCAGCAAACTTTTTTTAAAAAATAACTTTATCTTTTAAGAATGGTTTTAGATTAGTAGCCAGCGTTGCCGTAAGCTGTGGTGTAGGTTGCAGACGCGGCTTCGAGCTGGCCTTGCTGCGGCTGTGGCATAGGCCAGCGGCTACAGCTTTGATTCAACTCTTGGTCTGGGGAACCTCCATATGCTGTGGGTGTGGCCCTGAAAAGACCAAAAAAAAAAAAAAAAAAGAATGGTTTTCGGTTCAAATAAACATTTACATAAGCTATTTATCTACCATATCATTATATGTAAATTAGAAATTTATATTACACACTTTTTGGGGACAATAAAATACATAGCAGGATTTTAACCATTTCCTATAAAAAGGATATTTCTAGATGAGGAAAAGCCAATAGACAATCCTAACTCACTGACTCTTTGCATCTGGTTCCCAGGGATAACCAAAAGTCAGAATAATATTGCCGAGAGAAATGAACTATTTCACTTTCTAAAACACTTGTGACTCTGAATAACCCATTTCGGCTAAGAGAGCCCTGAACAAGGACCTAAATATTTTTGATCATCCGCCTAACATTTTGCAGATCTTTAACAGTCCACTCTCAGTTGTATGAGAACAAATAATATATTTCCAGTTTAATCATAAATTAAAAGATTAAAATATTGCCACTGCAGCAGGACGACAATAATATACTTGCTGAATTCATGACTCAGAGTTTCTGAAGTTAGTCTGGGACTCATATCACACTCCTTGACCTTCAAGCCTGCTTACCCATCACCATATTGCCTTTCACATTTATTTTCCTGGCATTTTGACAAACGCATTCTGACAATACCATTTATTGACAATGGATTACCACTATTAGCCAGATTCGACATGCCTCTTTGGGGGCGTGCGGAGAGACCCAGAGCCATTCTCTGAGATACGATATGAAAGCTGCACCTGCCTTTGAGCTCGCTCATAAATCATCGGAGGAAGAAACCTGACTCACTGGGTCGGCAGCAAGAACCTGGAGGCAGAGAGTTCTAATCCCAGATTTCTAGAAGTAGTTTGCAAGATAATTTCAGGTCAAGAGTTTAACTTTCGTTTAAATTATTCTTCGATTCTTCTCTGCCAAAGTGAAAATATGACCAAACTCTGTGGTGATGCTCAGAATGAAGGATAAGCCAACCCATAACTTCCTTAGTGTCAATGACAATGCAGTACTAGGGATTGTCCGCATGACAAGGGAGGCGGGATTCGTTTGTAGCATGATGGAAGTCCCAGGGAGGCTTGTTTTTATTTCTTTTTTAATTTTATTTTTTTGTCTTTTTGCCTTTTCTAGGGCCGCTCCTGAGGCATATGGAGGTTCCCAGGCTAGGGGTCGAATCGAAGCTGGAGCTGCCAAGCCTAGGCCACAGCCACAGCAACGGGGGATCCGAGCCGCATCTGCAACCTACAGCACAGCTCACGGCAACGCTGGATCCTTAACCCACGGAGTGAGGCCAGGGATCGAACCCGCAACCTCATGGCTCCTACTCGGATTCGTTAACCACTGAGCCACGACGGGAACGCCCCAGGGAGGCTTGTTTTCAAGATCATTCCAGGAAGAAGGGCCATGCCCATTATAATCTAAAGGCAGAATTATGAAGGTCTCCATTGGTGGGGGAGGGGGGTTCCTGGGCATAAACCGGGGATGTCGCAGATAGGATTTAAGCATCATGTGGCTGTCTGAACTGGATAGCAGAGCTTTAAGGACGTTCCCATTCAGATATTCTGTTTTGCTCACAGAATGCTGAAATGTTTATGGGAGTTACAGTTAGATGTTAAGCAAAAAAAGTTCCAGTCTAGTGATGCTGCCTTGTTACCCTGGAAAGAAGTTGATGAGATTAGGCGTAAACAAAGGTCGGCTTGATCTCACAGGACAGCGGTAGCATGAGGAAGTGAGAAGAACACCAGGCTGGAAGTGAGACAGCACGCTGCCATTTGCCAGCCAGAGAACCAGGGCTGGCCTGGGAGCAATCCCGTTTCCAACGTGCTAAGTATTCTCCGAACAAAAAGCGTCTGATGCCATGAAGTTACTGTGACTAGTGTGTGGGAATGAAGGTTACCCCCGGCTTGCTGGCAGGCCTTGTGTTACACCAAATCCACAATGCACGTCTGGCAAATTCCTGTGTTCCAAGTCACGAGTCCAAATGCCTGGGGTGACAGTCTGCTGTTGCTCCAGTGCCTATCACGAAAACTATACCTTACTTAACAGCTTACGAAGCAAATTTCCAATTGCCTTTTGCTGCTGTCCAACTCAGGCGGGTCTACTCATTCACTGCATCACCTACGTCCCCTTTGAGTGCCTTGGTGGAAAGGCCACCGTTGCTGGCACACAACAGCAGGTGAAGAGGAAGTATTTCCAACCAATACTTTCATCCAAGCCCTGCCTTTGTGGGTTCCTAGCTGTGTGACCTGGACATGTCTCCCATTTTATCTAACCTTGCTCTGCTTAGAATCTTTTATTACTTCCTATGTGCTAGGCACTTTCCAAGTAGTTAAGCTGTGAGATTCGCATAAAAACTCTTTAAAAGTAGACACTTTAATTATCCCCATTTGACAGATGAGGAAACTGAAGACGAAATATGCTTCGTGATTTGTTCAAGGTCACAGAGCAGAGCTGGGATTTGAATCCAGGTGGTCCGGATCAGAGTCCAGCTCCAACCCATTCACTTCACTTCTTCTCCAACTAAGTCTGGTACTTCTTTTTTTTTTTTTTTTTTTTTGGCTTTTTTTTTTTGCCTTTTCTAGGGCTGCTTCCGCAGCATATGGAGGTTCCCAGGCTAGGGGTCGAATCGGAGCTGTAGCCGCCGGCCTACACCACAGCCACGGCAACGCGGGATCCTTACTTAACCCACTGAGCGAGGTCAGGGATCGAACTCGCAACCTCATGGTTCCTAGTCGGATTCATTAACCACTGAGCCATGATGGGAACTCCTAAGTCTGGCACTTCCTAATCAGACTCAAGGTTGATACCATCACCCCGCAGAGTCGTTGTAATAAAAAACCGCTGCGTGTTCTACAAACACTAATTGTTACTTCACTCAGTGATTATCGTCACCCAGCCACTGAAATGAGTGAGCAAGGAATCAACTGGAAGTTTCCATATGAGCAGAAGGCTACTTGGCTCAAAAGCCAGAAAACCTGGTGGCCCACTTCAGGAATTCCATGGACCGAATTATTAACCATAGCAGAGGCCTTGTTGTAATAAACCCCACGGCAATGTGGCTATTGTCACCTAAGGTTTCTCTTACCCCCTCCCGATCCACAGGTGGGTCTCAGAGAACCAGCGTGGCGGTTTCTCAACCCCTGAGAGATGAAGTTATGGGCTACAAGGTGAGAACTGATTTCAGGCTTATTCACATTTCAGCTCCTGGAGGTGATATTCATTCACCTGTTCCCACAAGTGTCCAGGGATACAGAAGCAAAGCCATGTTACTTCCCTTGACCCACGGGCAACCCAACTCAGTTCATTTCCAGTGTTTTCAGACATTCCAGGCTCAGCCTTCTCTCTTGGGTCTATCACCACATGACCTGATGGTTGGTTTCTCAAGTTGCTTTTAGCTCTAATGGCTCCTGAAAATCTTTGGCTATTTAATAACTCTAGTGTGGTATGTCCAGGCAATTTTTCAAGATAAGTACTTTTTAAAGTCTCTGCCTATTTGGAAAAAAACAAACATTTTAATAGCTTTTCTGTGCTTGCTTCCAAAGCATAATAATCAGGGTGCAATTACCACGGTAACCAATCTCAGAAAATCCCAGGCTGCTCTCTGTCTCCTCCACTGAATCTACCAGAGTCGTTCCTACCTCCATGTGGCATCTTTAAGGACAGAATTTAATACACATTAGGCCTGGGCCTACTAGATAACTCTGCTCATCTACATTTATGTTTATATTCTACTGAAAATATGATGTGGCAAAAATACTGACATATTTTCTAAAAGTCATAAACAGTGTTCTTTTTTAAATGGATATTAGAATTCACATACCAGAAAATCTACCTGTTTAAAGTACACGGCTCAGAGATTTTTAGTGTACTCCCCCTGCTGTGCCACCATCACCTCTATCTAGTTCCAGAACATTCTCATCAACCCAAAAAAGATGGTATATCCATCATCACTCCCTACTGCCAGCCTCTGGCAACCACTAACCTATTCTCTGTCTCTACATGTTTGCCTATTCTGGACATTTCATATGAAGAGACTCATATAACACATGGTCCTTTGTGATTGGCTTCTTTCACTTAGCATGACGTTTTCAAGGTTTATCCACGTTGCAGCCTGTATCGCTACTCCATTCCGTCTCATTGCTGAATAATCTTGCATCGCATAGACAGACCGTGTTTTCTCTCCCCATTCATCTGTTGAGAGACATTTGGTTGTTCCCACCATTTCGGCCACCGCGAATAACTGCTGGGAACATTAACTTACAAGTCTTCATGTACACATGTATCCTCAGCTCTCTTGGGAAGACACCTGAAGGTGAAATTGCGGGGTAACATGGTCAACGCTTAACTTCTTGAGAAACTGCCAAACTGTTTTTCAAAGCTGTTGCACCATTTTACATTTTCACCAGCAAGCAGTGCATGAGATTTCGATTCCTTCACATCTTTGCCAACACTTGCTATCATCCGTCTTTTTTTTTTTTTATTAAAGCCATACATAGGGCTATGGCATGGCCATATGAAGTGGTATCTCACTGTGGATTTGATTTCTATTTCCCTAATAGCTACTGAAAACATCATTCTTTACTAGCTAACACAATAACTAGTTTCACTTTTTCACACACTGCATTCCATTTTTTGCCATAATGTACACAGCTGCCTCTACAGTCTCAGTCTCGTTCTTATAACCAGTGACCTAGAGAGGAAGCAGGAGACCTGAGTCCAAGACAACATGTCCCAAAGCTGTGTCTCCGGGAGGTGGAGAACCACTGTCAGAACACAGATTCCCCCAGTCATTAAATGCATCCCGGTATGAAATACTTTCTCTTAGGCAGGTACCAGATTGGAAGCAGCAGAACCTGGCTATGGAAAACTGAGCTCACGTTTCCATAAATCCTGAATAAGTCATGACATGAACCATAGCCAAAACTTATTTCTTTGGAAGTAGCATCTGGTTGAGGCATAACGTGTGGTGGAGCTGTCTCAGGGAGACATGGAACCAGGTGATCAGAAGCGGGAATGAGGAGAGAGGAAAAAATCCCTGAAGAGAACCTGTGCATTAAATCATCAATCCTTAGCTGGATCATGAAGCTCAAGGCCCAGTCAGACTTATTCCTTCGCCCTCTTCCCACTCCTGTAGGTGTTTCCAGTTGGATCACTCCAAGTTCTTGAAGCGCACTATGGCCCTCTTACCTACAGGCCTTTCTTTCTAGCTGAAGTACCACATCCCTCCTTTGTGTTTGGCAAAAGGCTCCTTAGCCACAGGTTCCAGCTGAGATATCTCGGACCTTCTTAGTGACTGGCTGCTATAGCAAATTTTCACAAGTATCACGGCTTAAAATGATATTCGTTTATTGTCTTACAGTTCTGGAGATGGCAGAGCTGGTGACCTGAAGGTTCTAGAGGAGAATCTATTTCCTTCCTTTTCCAGCCTCTAGAGGCTGCCCCATTCCTTGGGTCACAGCTCCTTCCTTCATCTACAAGCTAGAAATGTAGCATCTTCAAAATCAGTCTGTATGTGTGTGCGTGCATGTCTGTCTGTCTCTTTCTCACTCTGATTCTGTCCTCATATCTTCTTCTCAAACTGTGACCTTCCTGCTTCCTTCCTATAAGGATCCTTGTGATTACATTAGACTCACCCACATAATCCAGGATCACCTCCTCTTCACAAGGTCCTTAACTTAATCACATCCGCAAAGGCTCTTTTCCCATATAAGGTAACACACCCGTGGGTTCTGGGAACAAGGACACGGACCTTGTTGGGGCGGGACATCATTCCGTCTACCACAGTCCTCCTGTCTTTAATGCCACAGCATTCTGAGCAAGTGCAGAGATGTCACAAAAGGGTAAGCACCTGCGAGGCCATGCCTGCTGACTCCGCATCCATCCCCAGTGTCTGCTGCAGAGCTGCTGCTTGATAAAACATCCCATGACAACCTGGCTGAGTGGCCAGTTTGGTTTTGTTGGACCAGAATTCCTCGGGAAAGGGGAGGAGGTCAGCTTAGATGATAGTGTAAGAGGCTCTGGAAGGACTGGCTAAGCGGTTTGGATTTCATTCTGTACACACAGCGCCCTAGCTAAGGTTTTTACTTGTGGAGCTAGCGTGATTACAGTTGCGTCTTGGGAGCAGAAGGCCCCTCAGCCCAGTGGGAAGAGGGAAAAACTGAAGGCAGAGTGACCAAGCAGGAGGCCACGGTAAATGAGGACCCAAACTAGGCAGTGGCAACGAGAAGGAACAGCTGGAGAAAGATGGAAGCATTTGGATGCATTCCTCTTCAAATCCTTGCTAGAATGGAGCAAATGAGGAGTCAACACAACAGGCTCTGATAACTTATTGGAGACAACAGGAGAAAAAAAAAAAAGAGGGGAAAACTGAAGGCATCTCTGGCCCAGTAAAACTAAGCAGGCATAAGAATGGTGACACAGGGAATTTCCGTCGTGGCGCAGGGGTTAAGGAATCCGACTAGGAGCCATGAGGATGAGGGTTCGATCCCTGGCCTCACTCAGTGAGTCAAGGATCTGGCGTTGCCGTGAGCTGTGGTGTAGATCGCAGATGCGGCTCGGATCCCGTGTTGCTTCGGCTGTGGTGGAGGCCAGCGGCTACAGCTCCGATTAGACCCCTAGCCTGGGAACCTCTATATGCTGCGGAAGCGGCCCTAAAAAAAGACAAAAAGCTTAAAAAAAAAAAAAAAGGATGATGACACTAACCAAAAGCAAGGAGTATGGGAAATGAAATACGGTCAGAGGAAAGGGGGACTGATTTGTTCTGCTTCTGACACGTAGAAAGATGTAGAATGTGAGGAGTCCAGTGGGCACTGTGAGCAGAAGTCTTACAAGAAATCAGAAATAGATGTCAGGACTTCAAGTACACAGAGTTGGGAGTGTCCCCCGGGAGGGATGAGGGCTGAAGTCACAAAAGTGAATGAGATCATCAAGGGGGAATGATCTGAAGGAAAAACACTGAACTGTGGGGACGTGTGGACAATGACAAGCGTGGAAGGAGAAGAGCAGGAAGAGACAGGAAGAGAATGAGAAGGCGGCACCAGGGAGGAAATGGAGAATCTTCTGTGAATGGTGGGGAGAGGAGGGGTGGGGGCAGAGCAGTGCTGTCCGTTCTGCCCTGAAGTCCAGCCTAAGGCAGTCGAAGAAAGTCCTGGAGGGAGTTTCCTGATGGCCTAGTGGTTAAGGATCTGGTATTGTCACTGCCGTGGCATAGGTTCGATCCCTGACCCGAGAACTTTCACATGCCACAGGCACAGCCAAAAAAAGAAAAAAGAAAAGAAAAAGAAAAGGGAAAAAAAAGCAGGTATAAAGAAAGGATTGCCAAGGTGCAAGGTGTCCGTGGTTGCTTACGTCCGTCGTCCCCAAGTTCTGTGGTTCCTGTGGAGAATCAAGGCGGATCTCAGGCTGGTGCTGCCCTCCACTTGCCCTCTGAAGTGTGAACTTAACCCCTTCATTCCCTGTCTCTAACTGTACAGTAAGGAGGCTGTAACTAGATGCTACCCGCAGTCCTTTTAGAGTCTAAAATTTGCTCTTGCCAAGCATCAAATCCCAAAATTTTTTTCTTTTTTTTTTTTTTTTGGTCTTTTTAGGGCCACACCCATGGCATATGGAAGTTCTCAGGCTATGGTTCGAATCAAAGCTGTAGCCGCTGGCCTACATCACAGTCACAGCAACTCCAGATCTGAGCCACGTCTGCAAACTAGACCACAGCTCACGGCAATGCTGGATCCTTAACCCACTGAGTGAGGCCAGGGATTGAACCTGCCTCTTTATGGAAGGTAGTCAAATTCGTTTCCGCTGAGCCACGATGGGAACTCCTCAAATCCCAAAATTCTGATGGAAGCTTAATTCCAAGGTATCGGAGAAGAACTTGTCTTCACGTTATTCTCTCTCAAAGTTAAAGATTACCTTAGAAACGAATTCTACCAGAGAAGTACTCCAAGAGAAAGCATATGCAAACGGAACAACTGTTTTCCTAAGTTATAAATTCTTACGGCATTATGTTAATTTCAGACATAATTCCTTGTAAAATGCCCTTTGTCAATTTCCTGTTTGAAGCTGTCTTACTCTAATTTCTTCCTCTTTGGTGACATGGGTAAGCATCTATTTTTAATCACAATATTCTTCTCTGTCCGTGTGTTAAATTTTAATTCCGGTCTCTGTCATTACATATTTATGATTCAATTCTCTCCTACACATATATTCAGACATTCCATAATTTTTTCCTGTCAATACTTTTTTTTTTTTTTTTGTCTTTTTGCCACTTCTTGGGCCACTTCCTCGGCATATGGAGGTTCCCAGGGTAGGGGTCAAATTGGAGCTGTAGCTGCCGGCCTACACCACAGCCACAGCAACGCGGGACCCGAGCCGCATCTGCGACCTACACTACAGCTCACGGCAACGCCGGATCCTTCACCCACTGAGCGAGGGCAGGGATCGATCCCGCATCCTCATGGTTCCTAGTCGGATTCGTTAACCACTGCGCCACGACGGGAACTCCTCAATACCTTTTGAAAAGGTGGTTTTATCCCATTCAAAGCCTTGGTTGACATATGCCAGGAAAGAAGAAGAAATGGCAAAGAATAAAGCCAGGAGCATGAGAGAAAAAGATACTGGAAAGCAAAACCTAGAATTCAGCTTCTTGTACAACGTAGTTCGTTACATAGGGATTCTCAACCTCCATGCTAGTGAAATTTTGAGTAGAGATTTGTTGTGGCGGTCTGTCCTGTGCACTGTAGAATGATCAGCAGCAGCTCTGGCTTCTACCCATCAGGTGCTGGTAGCACACACCCCCTCCCCAGCCACCTCTCCGGCAATCAAAAATGCCCATAGGTATTGCCAAATCTGCCCAGGCTGCAGACTCACACGCTGGCTGAGAACCACTGGTCTACGGAGACCGACCTATCGGAAGCAGTTCAATAGGTGTAAGAAAACAATCTGCTAAAATGGGAAGGTAAGACATACAGAAGTATTACGTTTCTCTGCCAACTCCCACATGTGTATAGGGTGCTCGGCATGGTTTCCCCAGGCCACCTCCTCTGAGGATCTGTCCGCCCACTTGTTTCACTCTACTACTGATGCATGGCCCCCAGAGACTCTAGAGTGAGCTCTCTAAAACACATATCCAATCCTGTTACACACTCAGGCTTAAAAATCACCCATTTCCCCCCATTTCCTCCACAGGGTTTCTCAGCCTGGGCACACGTGACATGGAGCGCCAGGTAATTCTCTGTTAGGGAAGCTGTCCTGCGCATTGCAGGGTGTGGAGCAGCACCCCTGGCCTCCCCCCACTAGATGCCACTGGCACCACCTTCAAGTAGGCAGAATAATGTCCCACCAAAGAGATCTATGTCCCAATCTCTGGAACCTGTCACTATGTTAGGTTACATGCGGAAGGGGAATTAAGGCCACAGATAGAATTAAAGGTTGCAAATCAAGTGACCTTAAAACAATGAGAGCACTTTGCATTATCCAGGTGAGCCCTATGAAATCACAAGCATTCTTCAGAGAGTCTGAGGAAGAAATGATTGAAGGGCCCAAGAGATGCAACATGGCTGGAGGGGGACACTGGAAAGCAAAGGAAACTGACCCTGGAGCCTTCGGAAGGAACACAGCCCTGCCAGCACCTGGACTTCAGCCCAAGGAGACCCACTCAAGCTTCTGACCTCTGCAAGTGTAAGATAATAAATTTGTGTTTGGGGTAATTTGTTACAGCCACAAAATGAAATGAATCCATCGCCAACCCCCAGCTGTGACAACCAAAATGGTTTGCGGACATTGCCGAATGTGCCCT
Source organism: Sus scrofa (assembly GCF_054392235.1). Lineage (NCBI taxonomy): Eukaryota > Metazoa > Chordata > Mammalia > Artiodactyla > Suidae > Sus > Sus scrofa. The sequence goes on from NC_139401.1 coordinate 12,066,559, forward strand.
GCGAACAAGGTCACCTCCAGGCTAGGAACCACCGCTCTACAAAACATCAAGTCCAAACTCCTGAGACATGCACCGCAGAGCCCTTCACCATGAATGCTACCCAACCTGTCCGATATCAGCATCCAACACAGAGAGTGAGACAGCCTCTCCTCTAGGCAAACCACACTTCTGCCTTCGCAAGCATTCCACGTCCTTTCACTTCCCTGCAGATTCGATGCCAAGAGGTGCCTTGGAAGGTGGTCAAGGTGCTTTGGCCTTCCTGCCATTTTTATCCAAGCCCATAGTTAGTTATTATGCCCCAGATAAGTCTCTAATTTCTCATTTCATTAGGTGGTTATATAAAAAACGACTTGGCTGCTATATATGTTAAACTGCAGGTGTCGTGAACCCTTCTTCAAACAGATTATTGCACTTAAGCCCCTCTAAGTGCTCTTAGTTGGAAGCTCTGGCGTCACCTCTGCCTTTGCAGATCCACTCCCTTCTCTTTCATCAAGGAATCACTTCCTTTCTTCTCCTTGTAAATGGGAGTCACCCGTGACGATCAAGTTCATGTTCTCTGCACAGTGAAGCCTTCCAAGACGCCCTAAAGCACAGTCAGTCGCACCCCAAGCCCCCCACTGTGCTGACCCTTCCGCACTGTACCTATTGTTTGACTCACCCAGTCTCCTGCATAGACTGTGAGCTCTTTAAGGGCTGACACCACAGTTTAGCCTCTCTGCATCTCTAGTACATCCAGAAATGCTTGTGCTCAAGAAGTCTCCGGGCATGAATGAAGAAGTCATGGATAGAAAGAAACCATTTTAACTATGGGTTATGGAAGCTGGCAAACTCCATGTCAGCTATGAGCATTATCCTAGCTCTGATCCAAAGGAATTAGGAGAACCCTGGGGTTAGAATGAGGCCTTCCTCCCTTGTCTATGACCAGAGTCAAGGAAGGAGCCTGGCTGCTAAGAGCGAAGTGGAGATGTGTGTATCAGTTGTGTCACTACATGGCATTTCTCCCTTTGTCTTCTCCTTTTGTCTACTCAATAGATAATCTACCTAGCATGTCCATAAATCAGATTTTGTTAAAGCAACCCTAAAATACACAGTAAGGAAATACTGAGTTGTAGCTGACTTTGTGTAACACAACCTGGTTTTAAGCAATAAAACTGCCATTTGTGAGCTTTGAGGGAGCATGAGGCAGAGAGCTACAGGCATTTATGAGAGTCTTGGGAGCAGAAGCTGTTGCATGAACAATTTCATTTAAAACCAGAGAATATGGAGTGCCCATAGTGGCGCAGTGGAAACACATCCAACTAGGAACCATGAGGTTTTGGATTCGATCCCTGGCCTCACTCAGTGGGTTAAGGATCCGGGTTGCCATGAGCTGTGATGCAGATCACAGACGTGGCTCGGACCTGGCGTTGCTGTGGCTCTGGTATAGACCAGTAGCTGCAGCTCTGATTAGATCCCTAGCCTGGAAACCTCCATATGCCATGGATGCAGACCTAAAATGACAAAAAACAAACAAATAAAAAACACCAGAGAATCTGCTGAAATGGCTGTGATCCATCACTGGCTAAACCTGAATGAAGGTGAATTCTCAGATTTGCCTGTGGATTCAATGGCAGAGAAACATAAAATTTTGAATAAATTATTAAGAGATCCACAGAGTCTGCAGGCAAGACTCAAGAGAGATCTACACAGTTTTTGGAATCAGGAGGCCCCAAGGCAACTTTAGGCCAGCTGAAAGCACTTCTGGGAGCCATCATGTAGCGCTAGGTTTGACTCGCTGATAGCGTTCTCAACCGGGGCAATTTGGACCCCTGGAGGATACTCAGCAGTGTCTGCAGGCATTTCTCATTGTCACAGTGGTGGGGAGGGATGCTGCTGGCATCTAGTGGGCAAAGGCCCAGGATGCTGCCAAATGTCCTACAATGCACAGGACAGGGCCCAAAGCAAAGACTCATTCGGCCACAAGTGTCAGTAGGTTGTGCAGAGGCTGAGAAGCCCCGAGCCAGAGCAACTGGGAAAAGCACAAGAACTAAACCTATACGATGGAAATCTCCCCCTCAGGGCCTGTGAGTAAACTTCAAGGTGCCCATGTGCCCATGGACTTTTGACATCATTAGTAAAGACTCTCTCTTAGGACAGAGGGCCCAGCTTGCAAGCAAGTGGGAAGGACAAGCCGTGCTCAATAGGATGAATTTCCTTAGTTTTTGAGAAGGTTCCAGGGCGTTAAACCTTTGAAAGGTAATCCAGGCCATTAAATTCCAGACCCTGGGGTTACGTTAGGCTATCTGGGACTCTATTGAACAAAACCAGCCTTGGACCTTCATGCCAGCATTCCATCCAATCATTTCACGTCTGCCTCAAGAATAAAGGGATCTCACGCGCACACACACACACACACAAACATTTTATGAGAAACTTTTGTCCTTTTTCTAGATGGCTACGCACTTAGTTGTAACCACTGCAAAATGGTGAAAGTCATGGTAGATGAGTCTGCAGACTGTTTGAAGCCACTCGGTGTTGCTGAAATTCAGATACTTGCCCACTGACTATGAGATGTTACCAGATAAGAAGTTCTGACCGGTTGGGATCATCTACAGTAGTCTGCCTTTTGGTCATAATAGCAACGAATACCATCTGTACACTGTATTCCAAGTATGCACGGTTGCTAAGAAAAGCAGAGACATTCTTAGTGATGTAATTGGTTTTAAATGTGAATGTCAGTGGCTACCCAATCCAAGAACTTGGCTTGCTTTTGCATTACCCTCAACTTCTACAGATTAACCTGATAATGTGTGCTTCTGATACAGAGTGGGGATCCAGGTGCTTCTAGAAACCAACAGAAATTCAACATTTAGGTACTTGGCCCTCTTTCTCTCTCTCTCTCTCTCTCTTTTTTTTTTTTTTTTTTTTTTTGCTTTTTAGGGCCACACCTGCAGCATATGGAGGTTCCCAGGCTAGGGGTCTAATCGGAGCTACAGTTGCCGGCCAATGCCACAGCCATGCCACATTCAAGCCACATATGTGAACACCACCACAGCTCATGGCGATGCCGGATCCTTCACCCACTGAGTGAGACCAGGGATTGAACCCACATCCTCACGGGTACTAGTTGGGTCAGTGGTAACAATGCTGAGCCACAGCAAGAACTTCCTTGACCCTCTTTCTAATGCCGAGTCCCCTGGTTTAGAGAGGCTCTTGCTCTCTTACTTGACTTTTATCTCTTTTATCTTCCTCAAGAAAATGGGCAAAACAGTCAGCAATGTTTGTTAGTTTCTGTAACCCATGTTCCCCACACGAGAGCAGCAGTTCTTGTGACCCAGTAACTAACATTTTACTAATATGCGATGCAATTATTTCTCATAAATACTGCTGATTTTTCTAAAGCAGTCTAATAAAAGCTGAAATTTTATAGTTATCGTGTGTTAACAGAGCAAGGTATGATGTTAGATGCTATTTTCAAACTGTTTTTCTTGGTTGTGTTGCCTTTACTTAGTCTAAATCTTCAGCAATTACATGGTATTTTATTTCATTTCTGTAATTCTAACTGTACTTTAAAATATTTAATTACAAGGGATGGAATCTCCCCTTATGGAAACAGATCCAAGGCAAATCTATAGAGTTTCTGGACTAAAAGAGATAGGAGTTGTTCATTTTTTGAACAGCTAGTATTTATTCTCTAAAAGCATGTAGCTTTCCAACTACCCATCAACCAGTTTCCCAATAGCTCTGTTCGCCACTGTTTCTTAACCAGAAAGCAAACATTATAAAGGCACCAAATAACTCCCTCTGAGTTCCCTATTTATTAGTGATTCCCAATTCTTCTGTATTTCACTAACTGCTAGTGGTCCTTATTGGAATTTGGGCATATTTCCATGATCCTTCATAGCCTTAAGCAGAGGTTTTTTTTCTTTCCCCTCCTGGATTAAACTAGTACTCAGTACCAAAGACTCCTGAAATTAGACCTTTAGGGAGAAGAAAATACCGCAACTAGAGCATTTTAGTGTTATTCCCCAAGTACCACAGACCTACACATTCATATCAACAGCACCCTCAAGAAGAATGTTCCTGAATTCTCTGTGACACAACCAGATGGCAGAAATATTTCAAAATATATTGCCTCCAATCCTGACAAACGGCTTAAAAATAGATCGTGTGAGTTCCAAAAAACATCGGCCCTGAGTTCAGTGATAAGATGACCCTTCGAAGTCGCCTGTGGCACAAACAGGAAAGCAAGTCTTCCTCCACCCCATCACTGCTCTAAAGCGGAGCCAAGGAGTCCTAACGAGACACGCGCGGGTGGCCACTGGGGCCACCCCATTTCCAGGCACCCTTTAACGGGCCAAAAAGGAAAACCCCTCGATGGGTCCCCGGCTCTGTGAAAGACAAGGACCTCAAGAACTGCCCAGGTGTCCAGCCCTGGGCCACGAGAACACGTGGCACGGGACCCTACCTCGGACTTCCACACGACGTAGGGCTGGCCATGGCTGTCAGGTGGCGACTGGAACTTTCTCTGCTGGAGCCACCTTCTGGGAGAAGTGAAGATGCCGTTGGGGCCTCCACCAGAGGAGCAGAGGATGGCGCTGCGGCCACTGCCCGGCCCGGCTAGGACCGAAGGCAGGTCCCACACCATGCTCTTCTTGAGGCTGCGACCCAGAGGGACCTCATAGTCAAAGTGGAAGCTGCCGGACGGCGACTTCTCTTGCGGGGTGCTGGGTGTGGAGAAGGAAGAGCAGAGGGGTCTAGGGGGCGGCAGGCGGCTGGTCCGGGGGTGTGGGCCTCGAGGCGAAGACGCTGAGCGGGGCCCCAGACCCTCGGCTAGGGACAGCGGGGAGCAGAGGCGACCTCCGGTGGGGCCCCGCGAGCTGCCCTCGGCGCCCGCCTCGCCCCCGCAGCCGCCGATCAGAGCCGGGTCCAGGCTGCGGGTCTGGCGCAGCTTCCTCTTGGAGAAGCCCTTGGCCGAGGCTGCGCTGCCCGAGGCCGGCGAGGAGCAGGAGAAAACACTGTGGAGCAGGCTCTGCGCGGACATCTCGGCGGGGCTGTGTCTGAGAGCTGCCCTCTTCCAGCTCTCACAACGCTAGCGATTTGGGGCCCAGAAAGGAAAGGGGCTCAGGCGAGGCTGCCAGGCTGGGTCGGCCCGAGGCTCGCAGAGGGCGGCGGAGGGTAGTTCCCGGCTCACGCGCCACCAGCGCGCTCCAAGTGCCCCAGAGGGGGCAGAAGCAGGAGATCCATCACCAGCCTTCTAGGAAAAAGGGTGGGGGGGGGAGGGCTTCTCCAGTCGCTAGAACCTTCCTTGGGAGCCTAAGTGGATAAGAAAGAGGAGGAAGAAGGTCAGGCGCTCGCTGGGTTCCCGGCTCCGGCCGGCCAGCGCCACTCCCCCTTCCCAGCTGAGGCAGGAGACGCAGTGCTCCCACTCTCTGGCTCTGGACAGCCGCGAGGTCGCCAACAAGCTCCTCCTCGCGCCCTAAGGACGGTTCAGAGGGCTGGCGGGGAGGCCTCCTGGGTGTGCGCCCAGGGCGCGTCCCTCGCGCTCCCCGCGCGGTGAGAGGGACTTCCTCCCGCGCTGGAGCCGGGCACCCGAGCTGCACCCCCGTGCACCGTCGCCGTATCCGGGGCCCTGAAGCTGCTCGTCTGGCCGCCACTTGACTGCTGCGCCCACTCCTCTGACGGGCTAGGCGCGAGAGTGTCTCCAAGCTCCAGGTTCCCCTGGGGTGCCAGTCTTGCTACAAAGTGGGGACACGGAGCGCGCAGTGCCCAGGCCCTTCCAAGGGCTGAGCAGCTACTGTGGGAGAGAATTGCTGGCTGCGCTCAAGGAGCGAAGAGGTGAACCCCAGGGTCGGCTGTCTAGGAGCTCTTGTTATTCTCAGCCCAGCTTTGGGCCCAGGGCAGGCGCGGAGATGTCCCCGCACGCTCACGCTGGAGGCAGCGGGAAGGGGGCGGCCCGGACGGGTAGGGCGGGAGGGAAGCCAGGTCTGGAGCTGGGGCGGAGCCAGGAGCAGGAGAAAGCAGAAAGTGGAGTTTTCCAGGCGCTGAACCTGGGAGCGGCGCAGAGGGAGCGCAGCTCACCACCGACACTGGGTCTCCTGGGGAGAAAGTCCTGAGGACGGAAGTGCGGACCTTCTCCCCCGTCTCCCCTCCCCCAGATCGAAGGGGGCGCCAGCTCCACTCACGTTTCTGGAAAGGAAAGGAAGTGTCAGATTGCACCCCACCCACTGGTGTCAGATGGGCAGCCCAGGACGGGTTGCTCCGAAGTTGGAGTTAAATCTCTTGTCTTCCTTTTTTCCCCCCCTGCTGTTTTTGTTTTAAAAGAGGAAGGATAGAGATTCTGTTCCAATGCTGTGGCTGCCGATGAATGGGCTGGGGATGGGACCCACTAAGAAAAGCGGGGGGAGAGAAGGGCTCCTGGCCTTGGGAGGGTCCTGCGTTAACCGTAGTGCAGGAGGAGGGGTGAGTGAGGCCGAGCAGGAGGCAGGCGCCCGGCGCCGCGTCAAGCCGAAGGCTACGGAGATTGGCGCTCACAAAGCCATCGGTCTCCAGTTCGGCTCGGGGACGCCTCTGGGCGCAGAGCGCAGCGGCCACATTCCTGGGACGCAGGAAAACGCTGGCTATGTCAGTGAGCCCTGCTTGAAAAAGAGTCAGGGAGCACCTTCCCCCGCTACAGTCCGACCCCTAGAATCTATGATAAAGTGCATAGTCTCGCCTGCTTCTCGGAGGGCTTTAGGACGTCACGTTTAAGTTTTGCAAAGCATCTCAGCACCGTCTCAGTAGCGGAGCAGAGACAATGTTGGAAATGCCTGCGAACTTTATTTAACTGTGTTCATGTATCCTCTTTTACCACGTCTGGGCGAAAAGGATTTTTTATACAAATGTAAAGGTGACCTTCCTTAAAAAAAAAAATTACAATAAACTTATAAATCCGGGTGTTTGACACAAACATCCACCTTGTTGTGTATAATATCAGAATTTTCCAACTTTTATTCCCGAAGACTTCTTTTATTCTCTATAAAATTTTCAGGGGGAAATTTGTCTTAAAAAGTGTGTCCGATGGTCCTAGTACTGGACTGTCTAGGAGGAGGCACGTCATGAAATCTAATTAACAGCAGAGTTCCAACGCCTCCACAACGGGCTTCAATCAGACCCCAGGGTCTCTCACCTACGTGTGTGTGTGTTTTGTTTTGTAAATGCAGAGGACACCCTGTGCTCAGGGGCTGCCCTCCTATAACTTTGTGACCTATCTGCTGCAGGAAGACAAAATGAGGGTGAATCGTCCTCACTGCTGTCCTGTCCATCTCTTCTCACCGGGAAACTCAATTGTTGTTTTCAGTGGCTGAGGATTAGGTGTGCGGCGGAGAGACACAGCCTTTTTTTTTTTTTTTTTAATAATTTTTTTATTTTCCCACTGTACAGCAAGGGGGTCAGGTTATCCTTACATGTATACATTACAATTACATTTTTCCCCCACCCTTTGTTCTGTTGCAACATGAGTATCTAGACAAAGTTCTCAATGCTATTCAGCAGGATCTCCTTGTAAATCTATTCTAAGTTGTGTCTGATAAGCAACATTGCTCACTTCCCCTACTACTAAGGCACGTTACATTTGGGGGATTGTTGTCTTTGCTCTATGCCCTTTTCAAATAAGTCCGACTAGAAGTAAAAGAGGGTGGGCGTTGCCCGCCCTTTCTGTAGTTAACAGTATCCTGCAAATCGTCCCTAGTCCTGAAGTCACTTAACATCTCTATGATTTGGATACCAGCGCCTGGAACTGGCTCCTGCGTCATTGCATTTTGTGAGTAGAGGCTTAGCAAAGTCACACTTCATGGGCCCACTTATAACTCAGGTGGATGAGCAAATGTAATTTATGATTCAGATGTGTTCTGATTCTCTAAACCCAAATGACGACCCTGAGGTTCAAAGGGCAACCCTGCCACGATGCTGTAGGACCAGTAAGAACATCCTCCAGGCACTTGGGCATGGATGTCGGAGAACCAATGAGCAGAGGGACTCTTCTGTTGGCACTTTCGGCTTAGAGCAGACACACCCAGTTCATTCAACATCTTGTTTCCAGTGGGTCCTGACTCTCCATTAGCCTGGAGCTTGCTTCATTGTTTCATAAATGAATATTCATAAAATTAAGCTCTGGTTCCTTTTTAAAAACCCAGTGTAAGTATACATGCTTTTAAAACACAGGGGAAAATATAAGGGCAATTCCAGAAAGAAAGATTTTTCAAAGAAAATTATTTGGATTTTTTAAATGATATTTTAAAAAATATTTTGATTTCCAATCTGACTGCTATTAGGCTTATTTTGCAGTCATTGCGGTGAATGGCTTCTTCATTCATTCCTAGTCGGGGCATCCTATTTTACTGTTTGTTATATAATCGGTTTGCTTATATAGATTCAACGCACACTGGCCTTTCTCACTGATTGCCATTTTATGCTAGACCTGATGAAGAAGGATCTGGGTTTCATTTACTAATTTCAAAAATGGCTGGTTTTATTGCGTTGATCCCCAGGATCTTTCCGACAGCTCGTCAGGCTACTTCAGAAGCAATATAACTGGTAGTCTAGAAATAAATGGTTTTGAATACATACGCTGTAAAAATCAGATTTCTAAGACTTTGCTCCTTTATTGGGGCAGTTGATGTAGAAACGTCGTGCCCGTATTTGTTTTTGTTTTTTCCCTCAGAGCTGAAGTTAACCAGAGCCTTAGGATACCTTTTATGAAAGGGGAGAACAGTGTGTTCACTATTCATTCCCTGTTATAATTATCCTAGAAACTCAGGATAAACAAATCTACCTATTCCATCTGGTCAAGAATATTCTAATGAAAGTTCCGAGACCTTGGTGTGATATCAAGGTATCCTCTTATCAAGGATCCTAGAAAATTCATCCCTGTTCTTTCGATTCCCTCGAGACACTGTTGTACAAACACATACATCTTACTACCAAGGCATATAGTCTGTTAAACCTAAATTTCCCTTTTCTTAACTTTATCCCTTGAAATGTTTCTAAACTCCAGCCAAGATTCTTCTTTCCCCTTGGTGTTTAGACCCTCAAGCGATCTGTAGATTTCTATCGTGCCCTTTAGGTCTGACTTTGTGGTTTGGCTACACTATAAAGTTCATATTTTGCTTTAAAACCATCACTGTAGATGATCTCCTCTGGATTCCCTCCAGTTCCTTATTTCTTTTCAGTCCTGAGGTCCAATATTCCAGGTTAGGGCATCCTATTTTGCCCTCGTTTGTTATATGATCCCATTGCTTATGCAGTCCCAAGTCACAACGAACTTCCCGATTGATTGCCATATAATATTTCAGTCTTCTATCTGATTGGCCCCCACGTCTCAGGCAGCATCACTGATTTCTGTTCCATCCTGCCCAGGTCTCTCAAACTGACTGCGAGCCCTGTGATAGCATTTCTACATTCTCAGGGGTATCAAGGGTAAACAGTTCACAGCATGTCACTCTCCCAGAGAAGAAGTCAAAGGGTCTGCCCCCAAGCTCCTGAAATCTGAAAATCTGCGTGGTGTGGAATATATGAGAAACAGGTGGAGAACTTATACGGAACTTAAGAATTCTAATTGCATTAAAGAGCCATACTACCTGATACCTAAACTATTTCTTGCTTGTGAGCTAGGATTTTTTTGCACGGAACCAAGAGTGTTTCTTTGAATTCCTATTCTAGGATCTTCCTGATGAATATAATAGCCGAGGCACTTAAACTACAATTGCTGGATGTCAGTGGAGGTAAATCTCAAGTCATTAGATAATCCTGAAGGGGTAAGATTAGCAAAAACTCCCTCTCTTTTTCTTTTTTTTTTTTTTTTTCTTTTTTGCCTTTTTGCCTTTTTGCCTTTTCTAGGGCCACTCCTGCAGCATATGGAGGTTCCCAGGCTAGGGGTCTAATCAAAGTTGTAGCCACTGGCCTACACCAGAGCCACAGCAACGCGGGATCCGAGCTGTGTCTGCAACCTATACCACAGCTCACAGCAACGCCAGATCCTTAACCCACTGAGCAAGGCCAGGGATTGAACCCGCAACTTGATGGTTCCTAGTCAGATTCGTTAACCACTGAGCCACGACGGGAACTCCAAAAACTCCCTTTCTTAAACAGCAATGCAGCACTGAGGAACAGTGATCAATCATTTTCCAAAAATGGAAATGGTGCCTTAATTAGAGATGGAGAATATACTAATTTGCAAGATAAAAGAGTATTTAAGAGATTGAGTCCTAGTTGGTATTGTAATGTGAAAAGACTAAGATATAAGTTCAACTCTCCACCTTAGAGAAGAGTTAATGTTATGATACCAAAAAAATCCAGAAAAAAATTCTTTATGCCAACGCTAAAGGGAAAAGCATCAAACCTGTCCATACCATATGCTACCTCAAATTTTCAAGTTGTACTTATGATCATCTACTCAAACAGCTTGGCCCTGATCCTTTAATCAACTGTTCTCATAAGACTATAAGAACAACTAATAGTTGTTGGAACTTCCTCTATGGCAGGCAATGGACTGAAATTATGCATGCACTATGCAAATCAAGACACACACACACACACACACACACACACACACACAGCTATTAATACTTAACTCCCAGTTTTACAGATGAAGAAAACCAAGATCCAGAAGCATCCCACAGGTCACCCTAGTTAAGTGGCAGAACTAGTATCCAGATCCAGGTGATCTAATCTCCACCTCGTAACTCTTATAGAGCTAGAATTGCAGATAAAGAAGCCATTCAACTGCTGTAGAGCACAGGGAACTATGTTCAGTCGCTTGTGATGGAACATGATGAAACATGAGAAAAAGAATGTGTGTGTGTGTGTATATATATATATATATATATATATATGTATGTATGACTGGATCACTTTGCTGTACAGCAGAAATTGAAATAACATTGTAAATCAACTATAATGAAAAAAAATTTTAAATAAAACTGTACAGCCACCATGGAGGGGGGAAGAAGCTATTCAATTTGGAAGAGGTTTGGGACCATTTCTGGATGGATTTCAATTTGTTGATTTCTTCTCTAGCTGTGGGACCTTGGGCACATCACTTCACAGCTCTCTTCCTCACTTCCTGGTGTGCAAGAGCATGCTCACTTCAGAAGGCTGTCAAGCTGAGCAGAGGACCTAACGGATGCAACATGCTTAGCACAGAGCGTCCTAGAGAGAAAGACCACAGCGACGGAAGTCATTAAAAGTACTTCATGAATCTAACTGCACTGAATGACCGTCCCTAATGCAATGTCACCTGGTCTTACACCCAAAAGACCTACTCAAAATGTTCTAATTTCCTAAGAAATCCTTTGTTTAAAACTATATGAAACTATATGAAAAAGACTCAAGGGATTTTCCCCACCCTCCCTAAGTCTGAGGGCTGTTCTCAATACCAACTCAATGATACCAATATGGTCTTTCAAGGCAGGGCACTTTTCTGAGTTAAGCGAAAGATAGTTTAGCATTCCCTATATTCAGAACAGAGTGTAGAAAGGTTTTTGCCCTCTATTGCATTTATATACCAAGAGGTCAGTTTTTTGGCTCGATACTTTGGACCAATTTCACGCTGCCTAGAATTGGAACCATGAACTCTCTTTTCAAAACAAGCACCCAGTTGAGGTCTTCATACCCATCTAGTTAAGATCTGCGACAATTTCTTCTGACACTATATGCAGAGGCCTAAAAGACTATTCTTATTCATGTTTCTCCCGTTTCTCTCACTCTTTGAGGCTAATTCCACCATCCCTCACCAGTTATGACCTTAAGGAAAAGTAAAGTCAATATAGACAAAAAGATTGCAGGGATGTGATGATGCGTCTACAAAGCAAGGAACACCAAAGACTGCCCGGAACCACCGGGGGCTAGGAGAGAGGCGAGAAACCCTTCTTTCCTCCCGAAGGAATCAGGCTTCTTGATACCTTGGTTTTAGACTTCTGGCCTCCTTAACTGCGACAGAATACATTTCAGCTGTTTCAAGCCACCCAGTTCGTGGAACTTCGCTACACTTCTTGAGCACGGAACGCCACGGTTTGATTCTCATTCTTTCCAACAATTTAATAAAACCCAGAGCCAAGAAATTCATGGAGCAAAAAGCAATGCCCACCTCCCCCCCGCCAAAAAAATAGGATTTCCCTGGTGGCCTAGCAGTTAAAGACTTGGTCTTGTCACCACTGCGGCACAGATTGGATTCTTGGCCGAGGGGCCTACACATGCCACTGGCATGGTCAAATAAATAAGTAAATAAATAAAAATAAAAAACAAAGCAATCCCAAAGATTTTAAAAACAGAGCAAGAGAATGGCTAATGAATGCTTTTTCAGTGTTTCATCTTAAAAGAAAGGAAAACGACCGATGGCACGTCCTGCCTTGGTACTAAGCATGCTGACATCACTGTCACAGCAGCAGCTAAGCTGCAGCTGGGTCCCACACATGGCTTTAGCCCTCCTTCAAGATGAAATTCATTTTGCCCCCTAGGAAACGTCTGCCCTTCCATGTATTTGTTTCAGGAAAGGTACATGGGGCTTGGTTTTGCAATGGATCAGCAACACAGTGACGTGTGACGTGTATCACTGGCTCAAGCCGGAAAGAGACACTGAAGTCCAGAGAGGCTTTACTTTACTTTTCTGGGTATTTAACTCACTCCCCACTAAAGGGGCTGAGCACACACCTGCGACACAAGAACGGACCCAAGACCCAAGAGAAACGCCTTTAAAAGGTCAGATAGGAGATGATCAAAGTCCTCAAAGGCATGTAGACGCAAACCCCGGTGAGGTTTGCTCTAGAGAGAGCCTCCAGCGATCCAGCTGAAACAGGAGGGCTGCTCAGGTTCAGAGCTGGATGCCCTTCATTTGCCTCCTCTACCATTTGCTGGGAATTCCTCAGGTATTTTTCACAGCTCACTGCTCTGTGGCATGACACAGATTAGAGACATACCAAAGAACCCCCCCCCCCTTTTAAAGATATAGGAATGGAAATCAGACACTCAAAGTCTGTAACAAGCAGGTTATGAATCAGAGAGCCAATAGAAGGGGTTTCTCCCCTTTTAAAATAGAATTTTCTTTCTTTTTTTTTTTTTTTTTTTTTTGGCTTTTTGCCTTTTCTAGGGCCGCTCCCATGGCATATGGAGGTTCCCAGGCTAGGGATCAAATTGAGCTGCCACTGAGGCCTATGCCACAACCACAGCAACACTGGATCCGAACTACACCTGCAACCTACACACAGTTTACAGCAACACCAGATCCTTAACCCACTCAGCAAAGGCAAGGATGGAGCCCACATCCTCACAGAGACAATGTCAGGACCTTAACCTGCTGAGCCACAACAGGAGCTCCTCTTCAGTTATTAAAAGAGTTCTAGCTGGCTCTGCTCTAGGATCTTAAATTGTTTCCCCAATGTCACTATCTATACTTTAAATACGTTCTTTTGGAGTTCCCATTGTGTCTCCGTCAGATACCTGACTAGTATCCATAAGGATTCAGGTTCGATCAGTAGGTTAAGGATCTGGTGTTGCTGTGGCTGTTGCGTAGGCTGGCAGCTGCAGCTCCAATTCGACCCCTAGCCTGGCAACTTCCATTTACCATGGGTGGGGCCCTAAAAAGACCAAAAAAAAAAAATGTTCTTTTGGACACTTGTCATCTCCTTCATATTCTTCTTAAGGTGTAAAGCCCCAAACTGGACACAGTGCTCTTACTAGTGACATAAACAAGCTGTATTTAGTTTGAGTCATGTGTACTGAATAAGAAATTGAGTAGAAGGCCTTTATTCACTTTTTATGATTTGCCTGATGTCCTTAGGGTGGGGATAAGCTCATCGAATTCTTGTTATCTATAAAGTAAAGGGAGGCTGATCCTGACAAATTGGGTTCTAAGGTTAGAAGTTACTATTACTAAATTCTCTTTTATGGTTCAGAACAACCCCTTTTGCCCAGATGAATTCTTATTAATGGAAAGTCAGTGGACTTGAGCCAGATGATCCTTGGGGCTTTTCCAAAGCGATGCTGGAGTAAAGTGTGTCTTTCTAAATGGAGATTGACTTGATAAAGCAGAGAGGGCCAAGGAAGAATCTATTTGGCTCAAGCATGTGACAAAACGTAGATCATTAAGATAATAGAAAAAATATGCTCAAACTACTCCAGAGCCTGATTTGAAGAAATAATCAACCTTGATTTTTGTTCAAACGTCCTGAATTAAAAAAAATATTAAGATCCTTTACTGACAATAAGCCCTTACATCTCGACAACGCCAAGGCTCAGTATGTCCTCAAATGTCTCTTTCTTTGACCCAGTTGTTAGCATCTCTACCAGCAATGAGACTCCACAAGTAGGAAAAGCACAGCATCTCTTATTCCATTTACCTAAGAAATGGAGAAACCTGTGGCACAAAAATGACAAGTGACATGCCTATGTTCTATTCATTTTTTTTTTTTTAATCCTCAGAACATTCTACAATGCCTCACACAAGATAGGCACTAATCAGGAAGTTCCCATTGTGGCTCAGTGGTAACGAGCCCGACTAGGATCCATGAGGTTGCAGGCTCGATCCCTGACCTTGCTCAGCAGGTCAAGGATCTGGCGTTGCCATGAGCTGTGGTGTAGGCCGGCAGCTGTAACTCCAATTTGACCCCAGCCTGGGAACTTCCATATGCCGAAAGTGCGGCCCTAAAAAGCAAAAAAGCAAAAAAGCAAAAAAAAAAAAAAAAAAAAAGGCACTAATTAAAATGAAAAAGAAATAAATGGGTGGGAAAATGAATGAGAGATTACTGAAGCTAGAATCCATGCCACTCGACATACCCAGGTCATCCTCCACAACGTTATTCTGAATTGCATCTGTGATATTAATTACCTCAGTTCCTTTTCCAAAACGTCTTTGTTGAAATATAAGCTGCATACATAAAATTCACCCATTTTCAGCTCAGATCATTTTAACTCAACTTAGCCAGATAATGCTGTGTCATATGTGTTTACTTAAAGTCTGCTTCAAGATTTGTTGGGAGACAAGGTGAATATGCACAGCTAAAACTAGTTTTGGAATCCATCTCTTGACTTACTTGTTAATGCATCCCTTGAGACCGCCAGTTGAGAAATGAGCCTATTTTCCAAAATGTATATTGGCTATAACTAAAAGAGGGTTTTTTTCATTCACTTTAACTGAGTGGAGAAATCATGACAATGATGAGATTGCTTTTTTTGAGTCAGAATCTTGCTAGGAAAAAAAAAGACCTTCCAAAGGAGAGTCATGGGGTTTTCAGATGATTGACCAGATCCAGAGGCTAAGACTTCTAAGGAGAAGCCAGATGGATTTATTATTACCGATTTCCAGCAAGATAAAGTATTTGTTTTCACAGATTGCTTCAGTGTCCTGGTTTGACATTTACTGTTGTTTTAAACGGCAAATTAAAAACACTGGAAATGATAAGGGCCAGATAAAACATAACCCCAAACTATCCTGGAGGGACGGAATAATTGATAAAGATGACCTGGAGCCCCCCTTTATAGCCCTGGACAGCCTAGTGCTCCGAGCACTATTTGGTGGGTGCCTCTCTTTATTCAATAAGATTTAATCCATGGTCAAGCAGCTTCTTTCTCTTCTAGAACTCAGATTACTAGTCTAATACAGAACACCACCAACTTTTTAAAGGTAGGCATTGGACTCAATGACACTTGGACTTAATCAGATTGAAAGCCTAGAGTTCCCACTGTGGTGCAGTGGTTTAATGATCTGGCTTGTCTCTCTGGAGGCAAGGCATGGGTTCAACCAGTGTGTTGCTGCAGCTGTGGTGTAGGTCGCAGCTCCAGCTTGGATTCAATCCCTGGCCCGGGAACTTCCATATGATGCCGGTGAGATTGAAAAAGAAAAAAGAAAAAAAAAAAAAAGATTGACGGCCAAATGAAAGTAGTCACTTGCCAGTGAGAAAGACCTTTTCTCTTCCTCTTTTTTTCCTTTGTCAGCTTTTATGTTCTATTGCTAAAGAAAATGAAAAGTCCTCCAGCATGTAGCCCCTTTTGCCTTTTGTTTGGCAGCCACAGAACACCCTGTAAGCACTGATTTTCACATGTGATCTCTCTAGGGCAAGAAACTTTGGCACAGCCCTCTTCACTAACCTGGCTCAAATTAGTCAAATCATTTTCAAACTCAAATTGTTTTCAGTAGGTGGGTTTGAACCTCGGAGCTCTAGCCAAAGCATCTCTTGAGATATTTTGCCTCAAAATGGGTCATCGTGGCTTTATATCCCTATGCCGACAGTCAAGCATTACTTATTGTGCAACCGCTTGTGCACCAGGAGTTCGCCTCCATCTTGGATAAAGTGGTAAACAGAAAAGAAACTGTCCCTGCCTTCCAAGAACTTACCAAACTGTAAAGGGAGGCACATGGCAAATACATAAACAAGTGTATACATCATTTCCAGAACCAACATATGCTATAAAGAGTGGAAAACAGAGGGACTGGTGGGCTGCTTTGGCTACAGTGATGAGAAAGCACTTTCTGAGGAGGTGGCAGCTGATTCGATTTCTATTTGCCTGTAGAGAACCCAGACTAAAACAATACTCTGAAAGGCAAACGATGGTGACCTTAAACGCCCTAAGCAACCAAGGCAGATAGAAAGGGTAAGCCTGAGTAGATCTGAAGCTCTCCCAAAGGCTCGTTTCACTGTCCTTATGAGAAAAGCCAAGTCTGGTTTCTCTTAAGGAACCTGCTGGAGGCTTCAAATAATCGATTGCCTTGGGGTTAATCCAGTAGCATGTACCTTCACGAGGCCAGGTGTTCCCATTCAACCCACAGATCTATAATCTCTCTGAAAAGACAGTACTTCTGTGACTTGAAAAATGTCTTTGCAACAATACTTCAGTTACACTCAAATTATAGTTTCCAAAACTAAATATAGTTTTGGCCCGTCGGCCATTGGCTGACTTCCCTGCCTTGCATTTGCCTTTAAGGGCATGTTCACTTTCTAGTTCTCATGCTTCCAGACACTGCTGTCCATCGGGTCTGCAGCCTTGCAAGGGCAGGGCTTCACTGACCTCCCATGTTTTCATTCATTCTTTAAAAACCTTACACAAACATTTCTCTTCATGTTAGGTTCTGCAAACCTTTGCCCTTGTGCCTTTTTTTGTTTGTTTGTTTCTTTCACAAAATCCTAAATTGGGTGCTTTGACTAATTTGACCTCAAAATATATCATCTTTTAAATAAATACAAGATTTGACAAGATCCAGTAACTGGTGCTGAAATGCAAGTCAGGCTCCTCTCCAGTTTTCTGGGGCCAGGTCAACAGAGCTGCAATTATCCCAGTAACTCAAGGGGGAAATAAAACACTCTATTCTGGGTAAGGAAAACAAACATTCAAGGGGAGTATCTTTTTTGTGGGGCTGGAGGGGGGGGAATCTTGATGAGTATTACCTGAATTCTTCATCTGCCCACATCTTTTTTTTTTTTTAACTTTTTTTTGTCTTTTTAGGGCCACATCTGCAGCATATGGAGGTTCCCAGGCTAGGGGTCCAACTGGAGCTGCAGGTGCCAGCCTACGCCAGAGCCACAGCAACGCAGGATCCGAGCCGCATCTGCGACCTATGCCACAGCTCAAGGCAACGCCGGATCCTTGACCCGCTGAGCAAGGTCAGGGATTGAACCCGCAACCTCATGGTTCCTAGTTGGATTCGTTTCTGCTGCACCACGATGGGAACTCCATGCCCACATCTCTTGAGGTATGTTCCAGAGTCTAGTTCACCTTGGGCTACGAAGATTACCCCCAATGTCACAATGTCTTACTCATAAATTTCCAAAAGAATGCACGTGATCAACAGTAAATGGACTGATTAGACTCCAACATTCAAGGAACTCCTCCTGACTCAACTATGTCACTTTGGTCAAATCTCTAGACAACTGCAGTGCTTTAGCCTGCTTGTCTGATGATGCAGATCGTGATAAAAATCCACTAATGTGTTGGGCACCTTTGTTCATTGGTTCATGTACCATTAGCAAGTGAGTACTACGTAAACATCAAATACCAACGCCAATGTAGTAAAATCAGTTTTAAAAGAAAATAAACGTGTGCTTTACAACGCAAAGCTTCAACACATAACTTTCATTATTTGTCAGGCTTTGAAGGAAATTTTGTAGAACACAATTTCTAAGCCGGTTGCCTCATTATTTCCACAGAAACCACAAGGGGAATTAACTAAAAGAGCTAAGCAGTTATACAAATAACTCACACGGAAAAATAACTTTTTAATGTATTTCCTGGGTATTGCAGCACTGTAAAGATGATACAGGAATCTTTTTAAAACTGGGGCTGAACCAAGCAAGATTAATTAAGATATTGGCTCTTGGAACATTTAAAGTTTATGCCTATTGGTGGATCCATCCTAGTACCAGCTTCTTCAGCCAGGTTATCTATGAGACTCAGAGAAATCCATCATTCCTGGCAAGATAAGAGTTTAGAATTAAGACTGAGAGCTGAGTGAGGGGGTAGGGGGTAGGGGGATGCCATCAACTCCGATGGTTTCCTCTCTACCCACCTGGGCTTTGGGGAATAAAAACGTGAGAAGGGAGGGAAACAAAAAGGGTAGTGGGTCAGAAATTGCAGACTGACAGGTTGCAAAGGGGTTTGCACCCTCTGGGGATGGTGCAGAGGGATGCAGAGAGAGATGACAAGTGAGAAAACTCTCTCAGCTCCCCTGTTACAAGCATTGCCGGCTGCACTGAGTACCACGATGCTCAAGAGTTTGCAAGGTTTTCTTCACCGGCAACCATCTAGCAAAGAACACAAATAGCAAAGGCAGGAGTTCCCGTTGTGGCGCAGTGGTTAACGAATCCGACTAGGAACCATGAGGTTGCCGGATCCGTCCCTGGCTTTGCTCAGTGGGTTAACGATCTGGCGTTGCTGTGGCTGTGGTGCTGGCTGGCAGCTACAGCTCCGATTAGATCCCTCGCCTGGGAACCGCCACATGCCATAGGAGCGGCCCTAGAAAAGACAAAAAAAAAAAAAGACAAATAGCAAAGGCATATCTGAGAGGCAATAGAGCACGGACCCTGGAATCAGGGTCAGGACTGAACTGTGGCTCTACTCCTTACCAGCTTTGTGCCTCCATTTCCTCCACTGAACAATGGGACAATAGCCATCGTTATTCCTGGGCTATTATGAGAATTAGTGAGCCAATAGTTGTGAGATTCTTAGAATGGTGCCTGACACCCAGTGAACACCCAATGAGTGTTTGGGTTTTTTTTAATTAATAAGTACGATTACACCTAACACTTTTTACCCTGCGTTTGGGTAGGTTTATCAATGGATAGAAAATGAGAAGTATTTTTGGCTGCTTATAATTCAGACATCAATTTCTTTCTTTCCAAGTATTTCTGTCTATAATGAGTAACATGTTCTACACTACGGTATGTGGAGTGGATGGGCAACAGGGACCTGCTGTATAGCACAGGAAACCTTACTCAGGATTCCGTGACAACCTGTATGGGAATGGATATGTGTCTATGCACACCTGAGTTGCTCTGCTGTACAACAGAAATTAACAAAACACTGTAAACCAACTATAATTCAATGCATTTTTGAAAAAGCAATGCGCTATAATATTTCTATTTATTCTGACAATTTTTACAATTCAGGAAAAAAATTCTTTTTTTTTTTTTTTTGTCTTTTTTGTTGTTGTTGTTGCTATTTCTTGGGCCGCTCCCGCAGCATATGGAGGTTCCCAGGCTAGGGGTCGAATCGGAGCTGTAGCCACCGGCCTACGCCAGAGCCACAGCAACGCGGGATCCGAGCCGCGTCTGCAACCTACACCACAGCTCACGGCAACGCCGGATCTCTAACCCACTGAGCAAGGGCAGGGACCGAACCCGCAACCTCATGGTTCCTAGTCGGATTCGTTAACCACTGCGCCACGACAGGAACTCCAGGAAAAAAATTCTTTCATAGAAATTCCTACTTCTCAAAATTTGTTTCTGGCATGAAACCGGTCTTGAGAAAGTTGATGAATCCCGTGATGGTCACCCGACTTTTTTTTCCTGCATAACATGGACACGCGTTGCCTTACAGGGACTGAATTTTTTTCCTTCTCTATGAACTTGCCTTGCTTTCTTATACACTGGGGCTTTCAAAGAATTCATTTGCGATTTTACTTAAACTTTTCTAATCAACAGTGCTGTTGTCAAGTTGAATACAGTCATTCTGTGGAAAATATAAATAACACATCACAGAGAAGAGCAGGAAAATTTTGAGAGTAAACCAAAATATTTATATATTCGTCCATAAAAGATGTGCACCAGTGCTCTTAGAATATATAGGAAAATGAGCTGTGCCCTCAATGCTAAGACCTACATCCATTTGCAACAACATAAAAGATGCCATGAGCTTTTTCTTTGTTACTGGGTCACCACAAAAATGTGAGCTGGGTGAACTGAGTGTGTTCTTAGCACTATCTTTAGCTTCGAGTCTGGTGGTCCTTGTTGAAGCCAGACTTTCTCTTGTTAACACAAAACTGTTTTGGCAAAGTGTAAAACAGCTGCTTTATTATTCTTCACATTTTGGAAAAGACACTTTCAATTAATACTACTCTTTGCAATTATTCTGTTTCTTATGCTACGTCACTTTTATCTAGTTACCCAGCATTCTTGCACCTTCACTTTGAATATTCTGTAAATGATTTACATCTGATGAATTTTATTTCCTCAAACATATTTTAAAGCCACATTTTTTTTTCCCCAAAGAAAGTACTTTGAATGGAATTGTACTAAATTTCAGCAAAGGAACTGAACAAAATCATTGTTTCACTACAATAATTTCTTAGAGATTTAAAGGGATTAAGTTAATTTACAGACTGATTTAAAGAAAAAATAATAGGTTTCTCTTCTAAATAACAATCCATAATGTATCCCAATTATTTTCTTGAACACCCATCAGTGCCAATAGGAATGGTTATGCTCCAGGGAATATAACTACTCATGGGAATTATAGATGTTAAAGAAAAGTATATTTTCTTTCTACCACTGACTAGAAAAGTACAAGCAAACACTTTTCTCTACAACTACTTCTTTATTTAGAAAATAAAAATGGTATATATTTTGCCCATCTAACTTGGCACAATGAGGAGGACATAAGCTTCATAATAAAAGTTATTTTGAGAGCAATCCCAAGTCCACGATTAAGGAAAAAAAAGAAGGAGACCCAAAGGACTGGAGATGAAGTAAGCAGTCAGCCTGGAGAAGGTGCTGATGACTTCAAAACTGTCATAGAGGAGCACAATTCACTTAAAGGGGAACTGGGGGGGGAAGGTATGTTCTTTATTCTAGAGCTTACGAGGCCCTGCTCAGCACAGGGAGACGTGCCTCCCCTGGCAAAGGGAGGAGTAAATCCCCTCCAGCCATGAAGTGAACAACGTAAGCCATTTTGAAATTTAAAAAATACGGTATTTCCTTCTTTGTGGTTGCACAAAATACTTGAATTGATTAAAGATTTGGAGTGTTCATTAGGCACATTTCCCCGTTTAAGTGACGAAGAAAACACCAACAGCACACCTTTGACACTGGGCAGCAATATGGCGGCCCAGAACAAAACTCTGAAAACCATTTGCAAGACTTACCATGTTAGCACTCAAAGCAGCCAATCAGGTTAGCTGAGAATAACAGAGTTTTAGAACCAGCAGTTATCTCAGACCCAGTATAACCCTCCTTCCCTCAGTCACTGAGGAAACTAGGGTCCCACAAAGTCACCCTGAGCTGGGTACAGACTCTTCATATCTAGAGTTCTAGTCTGAATGGTTGGGTTATCTTACAACTGGAATGCCCAAGTCTTCTGACCTGTTGTGTTACCCTTCCCTTATGTATCCAAATAAAGTAACTGAAATCCAGGGTTGCTTATACTTTGCCATCCCACAGCGCTCCTCCAGTATTTGAAGGATTTCTGGCTGTGTCTACGTTGCAGCGTTGGACACCTATCACTCCTCACCTGAACTCCTGAGCCCCAGCATCCTGTTACCTCTCCAGGCTTCTCAACTACATTTGTCCTCAAACCACTCTGCCCCAGCTTCCACACACAGCGTCTCCTCTTCTTCACTGTCAAAGTGCAATTCAAAACACTGCCTTTTCTACATGAGTTTGTTAGTATAGAAGGGCCTCCCCTACTAGACTGTACAGTAAGAAGGAACACTGGCTTCAATTCATCTTGCTTTCTTAGTATTCAGGGTGATACTTAGCTCTGAGTAGGTGCTTGAGAAATATTCCTTTAACGGAATTGAACAGACTTAGTGTTAGGAAGCCATATCAAGAAAGCAAGCAAGATATTTCAACATTTGTAATTAACTTCAACTTACATTTCTTTAAAATAAGGGGATAGAGGAAACCCTGACATTTCATTCAAAATAATGACAATAATGCTTCTTGGAGAATGTGTGGAAAATGGGCTCTATTCATGAAGAAAAAGAATTCAGATCACTATCTCAAACCATTGTGCAAAAGTGACCTCGAATTAAAAACCCCCAAATGAAAGTCACACATGGAAAACAAACTAGTGATCACAAGCAGAGAACTAAAAGTACACAAAATATGTAGGTCTTAAAAACACAGAATTAAATAAGATCCTAAGCAAGAGGATCAGATTTAGAATACAAGAGCATTTACGTAAATGCAAATCATAAATCTACAAATGAAAAACAACAATGAGTATTTTCCCAGGATACATTCTTATTCAAAGACATATATCAATCACATTAGGGTGTATACCTAAGGCAAAGTTTAGAATGAAGAAGAAAATTAACAAAATAATACAAGAAAGAGACTTTATGTGAACGGATGTTAATAGTGGACTAAGAAAGCGGATTTTTCAAGGGTGTGCTCCTACGCGAGGAAATATACTGACACGGTTAGGGCAGTGTCAGGTGAGAGGAAAATAAAGGAGAAAAATAAACTTTTGAAAATGGTAATGTGCGGGCTTATATCTTATGCACTGAAGAATAGAAGTACCTCATTTGGGAATCGAAGGTCTAAATTAAAAGCTTAAAAAAAGAATATTCAAAGTTTCGTCTCATGAAGCAACGGGTGTGCAGGGCAACAGAGCATCTGTCTTCGTGGTGTGACAGCCCGTTCTGGCATCTGATGATCAGCTGCTGCCTCCTTTCTGAAGGCAGTGATGCAGAACAGGCCAGAAGTGGACGACAAAAAAAACAAACAAAAAAAAAAATTCTAGGTGCTGCTCTGTCTGGGACTTGCTGGTGGATCCTGACAGGCCGCTCCAGCCCTCTGAGCCTTATCAGAGTGTCACAGCTAACAGCGCCATAGAGGGCTGTCACAGCAAGCAGGCGGGTCTGCACCTTACAAATAACCCGTTTCCTTCCAGGTATCAACTACAGTAAACAGAGGGGATGCCAGGTCCCAGGTGGACAAGGGTGCCTGCTACCCGTTGTCAGAAGCCTGCAGCCACTGTGTGGGATTGAGGGCGGGCGGGAGAGCGCTAAGGAGGAGAAAGGGCCAGACGTATGGAGCTGACAATACTGTTTTCTTTGAATCTGTTAAAGCTCACTTAGCCGTCTGGGTGCCTTTGAGGTGTCATCCGGATCCTGAGGATCTCTGGTTGATATCTGGACCTTCTCAATTACTGGACACCCTGGGCCCCCATTTTACCTCTAAAGAATGGGGTTGGATGGAGGCCATGTGATAACCGCCTGAGACTCCATTACAAGAGCCCGAGGGTAAGACAGGAGGGGTGCCCTCGTAATTTGTAATTTCCTTCCTGTTTTGGTCAAAGAGAAATTATGACCTGCTTCGTTGGGACCGAATGGAAGGTTCACCTGTTTCATTCATCTGCCAACATAAACAAGGAAAATCTTCATTTTTTTGCATGAAGCATTGCGTCTGGACTTATTAAATATTATTGCTATTTTGACACAATTTATAGTTAGCATGTTCTACAACTTAGGCTAAAGGCAAATATTTATAAAATATGGGAAATTAATTTTCTTAAGCTCCAAAGTTAATTGTATGCAAAGATAACAATACTATTTTTAACCATTTAATAGTTTGACCTGCTGTGTTAAAAACATGAACTCTTCCAGAAGTACACTGAAGAAGACTGACACGGAAGTCTTCTCAGGAGCTATTACTGGTAATGCCTCATTCATTAGCTTTCTTTCAGGGAATCTGGCACTGTTTTCACACACACCACCTCTTAGATGGCTGTGTAACTTGCCATGCGCCATAAGGGCAGGTGAGGGACCAGTGGAAAAAGCCTTGAAGGAAAGAAAACATAAACTGGTGAAATTACTCACAAGACTTAGATTTCAAGAACTCAAAATGCTGACTCGAACTTAGACAGCTGGGTTGAACTTGTTGCTTTATGATACCAATTATCCTGTCTATGCAGGAACAACGACAACAAAAATAGTTGATGCAAAAATTCCTAACTTCAGGCTAAAACTGTACTCTCTGTTTTGCAAAAGGCTTGTTCCTATTTTGTCTTTGAGTGTGAGTGTGTGTGTGTGTGTTGTGATGCAGTTCAACAGTGTTCACATGAAGATAAAGCAAGCAAGGAGGAGGGGGCGAGTGAGAGAAGAGAAGTAACTTTATCTTTGACCTATTGAGTGGCTTTCTGAAACCTGAGTCATCAGTTTGGTGTTGTCCCGTGGGAAAGGGCCAGGAAGTGATAAACAAAATGAATGATGGAATCCAAATGGAAAAGCACTGCTCTGTGAGCTATTGGCCGCATAAAAATGAAGATGGGATGCAAATGCTCAGTCTACCAACGTGCATACAGTACTTGGACAAATTAGTTTCTAGACTGAATGTATAATCATGTGATGTTGTGTTCATTCCTTCTGTACACAAGCCTCATGATGCCATAAACTTAAAGTGATTAATAAACCTGCTACTTTCCACTTGGTTTACAGAGTCACACTTTTGACAGTAAAAACATTTCTGTACTGTAAAGCATCAGGGAATGAACAGCAGCGGCATAAACTGAACTTGATAAATCTATGGCTCCACTACCATTGATGTTATTCTTTTTTTTTTTCTTGTTTGTTTGTTTGTTTGTCTTTTTGCTGTTTCTTTGGGCCGCTCCTGCAGCATATGGAGGTTCCCAGGCTAGGGGTCGAATCGGAGCTGTAGCCACCGGCCTACGCCAGAGCCACAGCAACGCGGGATCCGAGCCGCGTCTGCAACCTACACCACAGCTCACGGCCACGCCGGATCGTTAACCCACTGAGCAAGGGCAGGGACCGAACCCGCAACCTCATGGTTCCTAGTCAGATTCGTTAACCACTGCGCCACGACGGGAACTCCCCATTGATGTTATTCCTTGCTCACCATCAGTATGAGGAAAACTAAAGTTCCAGTTCGCAGCTTATCTGATTCAACTCATCAACAAGAGGTTAGCCAATACTTGGAAGACAAGCACAGAAAAAGCTCATAATAAGGAATAGTGAAATCAATCATCTTATTGGACAGAGAGAATCTTTTCTGATTGTTGTAGGTGTGTGCAATGTCATTCAATATGATTCAGATGCTAAATCTTAAGTAACTAAAGATAATATCGTATGTCCTAGTCTTTGCTATTTTTGTTTAATGGACCATCAAGAAATATACTCTTCAGAGTAGGAAGCATATGCTTTAGTTAATATATATAAGATATTTAAAGATATTATAATTGGTTAAAAAATACTTGCTGTTTTTGAGCACCCACAAAGTATGGAGGAAAGTCATTGTTTCCTTACTCAAACAAACATTAAATGAGTAATTATAAGTAAGGTAATTTGATATGCCTTTTAAAAACCTGCCAGCTAAGCAAATATTCCAAGAAAACCACCTACGGAGGTGGTATGTATTATGCTGTTACTGCTTAGAATATGTGAAAATCCTTCATACAAAGGGTATCTAAAGTCAGTTAAGAATCAAATAACAGTTGTTTCTATAAAGTGACATATTATTTGGTTCAAAATAAATGTTTTTCACTTTGACTCATCTTTCTTATCGGCCTGGATCCAAGTGGCTTTAAGTGGGGTTGAGAAATTAAATACTTTCTCAAGGCGCCCACCACGATGGTCCTAAGCAGGAGAGGGGACCCAAAGGCTCTGGGCAAAGGCACCACCACTGTTAAGTTGCACGGCGCCCAAGTCTTTGTCCATGGGAATGCTTGTACTTCTTTTTAGAGGAGTAACTTCTGGTGAAGATGTAGAGAAAAGGTCAGTCCGGTGATGAGCAGGATAGTTAAGGAGCTATACACTCCCCGCCTGCCCTCCTCGTTCTCCCTGAGGTGCTGGCTTCCTGTTTCACTGAGAGACCCAGAGGACTTCTTCCTTTCTGCCTCAGCACTAAGTCTATGCTATGCACCCTTCCTTCAAACCTCGCTTGCAGAAGAGTTGTCAGCACTCTTAATACAGGCATTCTCATTACCTTTGACCCCTCTGCGGCATCTGGAGTTAGCCCTTTTTATATGCCTAATAGTGTTTTGTGGGATTTTGATTTTTTTAACCTCTTTATTTTGGGAGTTGTATCAGTTTTTTGTCACTATTGCTCATCTTCTAAAAGAAATGACTTGGTTTTTATTTTAATCGACTCCTGCTTTTAATTCATGTCATCTTTATTATTCTCATCCTTCTACATCCTTTGAGCTTATTCTGTGTTTCTTTCTAGCTCTTTAATTTGGGGCTTTCACTTATTTTCAGATTTCTTTTCTAATATAAGCATCTGAGTCTATAAACTTTCCATTAAATGCCACATTAGCTGCATCTCCAAAATTTTACATGTAGCACTTTTAATACCTTTATGTTAAGAGTATTTCCGGAGTTCCCGTCGTGGCATAGTGGTTAACAAATCCGACTAGGAACCATGAGGTTGTGGGTTCGGTCCCTGCCCTTGCTCAGTGGGTTAAGGACCCAGCGTTGCCGTGAGCTGTGGTGTAGGTTGCAGACGCGGCTCGGATCCCGCGTTGCTGTGGCTCTGGCGTAGGCCGGTGGCTACAGCTCCGATTCAACCCCTAGCCTGGGAACCTCTATATGCTGCGGGAGCGGCCCAAGAAATGGCAAAAAGACAAAAAAAAAAAAAAAAGAGTATTTCCAAATTTCCAATATGATTTCTCCTTTGAACTGTACTTATATTTTAATTTTTCTGAAATTCCAAAAGTGTGGGATATGTTTTTGTTTTCTATTTTTTTGTTTGTTCTTGATTTCTAATGTAGTTGTGCTCAGAAAAGATGAGAGATATGAAAATGGTTTTTTGCCATTTGAGATTATTTTATGTTTCAGTCTGAACTCAAATCTTCTAAGGTTCCACATGTTCTTGAAAAGAATATATATTGTCCAGTTGTTTTGTATAATCAGAATCAGTCCATCTGTCTGTCCATCTCTCTCTCTATATACATTATATATACATGCATATAGGTGTATATATGTATATACAAATGCACACACACACGCATATATTCGAGTTTACCTATGGCATCCCTTGTACTGTGGTTTTCTTTATCTAGGAATTACTGAGAAGGAAAGGTGAAAGTGATCCCCATGATTATAAGTTTGCTGTTTCTCCTTATAAATTCATCAGTAACTGTTTGACAGATTTTTAAAGTTATGTTATTAGACAACACAAGTTTCAAATTGTCAAAAGCGTTTTACTCACTAAACTGTATTAATATGTCATGGCCCTCTTAGTAATATATTTTGCCTCAAAGTCCATTTTGAATGATATAACCATGGATATACCAACTTTATTTGGATTAATATTTGTCTGATAAAACTCTTCTAATTATCTTACTTTCAACAGTTCTCTGCTCTTTCTTTGTAGATAAGTTTCTTATAAACAGCATAACTTTAAAAAAGGATTTTTTTTTAATTGATGCTGCTCGTGGCTTTTTATCAAGAGAGTTACTTACAATTATTATGGTTATATCCTCTCTGGGTTCGTTTTTCCATCTTGTTGTATGCACTTCCTTTTTCCCTTTGCCCTATTTATCTGCTGTCCTTCCGACTAAGTTTGCTCTCTAGCTTAGTTTTCCCCTCTCGTAGGGTCCAGGGCCTGATTCTGCCAGATTGCTGTGTGTTTCCCCAGAGAACTGCACACTGGCCACTACTTCTGTTTCCTCTCGTTTTCCCCCAGCAAGCAGTGCTCCAGCAGGCCTGGGGTGCGTCTGCTTGGACAGTGTTTATGTTTGCATGAGAGTCATTCGAGGTAGTTGCATCATTAGTTTCCTGAGGCAGGGACCACGTTTCATTCACCTTTATAGTCCCAAAACCTAGCACACTGCCTGGCATACATTAGGCTCAATAAACGCTGAATGAACTGGTGAATGAATAAGGATTAAGCAGAAGCGGCATCATTCCAGGGAAGGATTATTTAGAAGGGCAATGGCAAAGGGCAGTGTTGACGCTGGGAGGACAAAAAAGGTGTAGAGAATTGTGCCAATTAGGAGTAAATTATGGCACACCACAGAAACCAAGCATAGAATTCCATATTTGAAAAGTCTTAAGGAGTTCCCTTTGTGGTGCAGTGGTTAACGAATCCGACTAGGAACCATGAGGTTGCGGGTTCGATCCCTGCCCTTGCTCAGTGGGTTAAGGACCCAGCGTTGCCGTGAGCTGTGGTGTAGGTTGCAGACACAGCTGGGATCCTGCGTTGCTGTGGCCCTGGTGTAGGCCGGTGGCTATGGCTCCGATTGCACCCCTAGCCTGGGAACCTCTATATGCCGCGGAAGTGGCCCTAGAAAAGGCAAAAAGACAAAAAAAAAAAAAAAAAAAAGTCTTAAAATGTGGAATTAGTAAGGACTTTGGAGAGGAAAAGAAAGGCTAATAAGAATTTTAAAGATGAATTTTTCATTAAAGCTTAAAACTTAAGAGATTTCTTCTGCCAATAATTGCCACAACTGCACATCAAATACTAATCCGATTACTCAGTCATAGGATTTCGATCAGATGGGTGCTCAAAAGCTCATACTTTTTGTATATGCAATGAAGCCTTTACCACCAGGGCTGGTCTAAATACACTCTCTTAATTTTGGAATCTCCCTTCTACATTATATAAAACATTAAAACTAGACCCATATCCCACAGGAATCATAATTCACCACTGCTGCTGAAAAAAAAAAAAAAGTTAAGGCTTTTACAATTATGTTTTTACGATATTTGGCCACAAGTAACTTTTGATTTATGAACCGGTTATAATTTCTCAGCAGTCATCATACATACACACCAACTCTCACAAAGTGAGAAAATATAACTTACCAGTGGTTTTCAAATGTAATGAAATGTTTATGGATACTAAATTTATTCATTATTGAAGTTGACATAATGTTAGGCTTTGTGGACATTTAATTAAACATTTATTCATTTTATTTTACAGTTCTCACTTTGTATACTTGAGCTCATAAATTTTATTTCATGTCTCGAATATTTTGTAAATCCCTAAAAAGCCCTAACACCTTAATCATACGCTCACAGGACATAATGAATACATCGGCCTTACCTCAATCCTTTGCCTGTTTTAATCCTGTATCAAAAATACAATCAATCTTTTTTATGACCTTAGAAACAACAGGCAACAACGATCACTGTATCACAGAAAAGACATCAGCCTGTGTGACATTGCTGTAATAATGAATGTTCCAGTTTTGCTCCAAAACATCAAGTGTGGCGTTGCTTCTCGCTTCTGCAGTATTGGTACATCTCATTTCTCCGGAAATGGTCTTTGCTGCCCAAGGTCTCTCTGCCATAACACTTCTCAAGTTCAGACACTAATTGACATGAATTTTGTAAAAAATGTTATTTAACAAAATACGCAGCAAAACAAGCTACCCTTAAGCCTAACCTAGTCCACAGAACTCACCAGCTCTTAATTATCTGTGCGATGGCAAAGTTTGCAAAATGTTGAGACTTTCAAATGATGAAAGAATGTAGAATTGTAAAATCATTTACATTTGCTTTGGGGTGTTATTTTAGGCTTCATCTCAGATGTCCTGGGGACTTATAATACTTTACTTACTTATTTTTTAGGTTAACCATAATATTTTATTTTATTGGGTTTTGTTGGGGGTGGTTTTTTGTTTTATAATGATTTTTATATTTTCCATTATAGCTGGTTTACAGTGTTCTGTCAATTTTCTACTGTACAGCAAGGTGACCCAGTCACACATACATATATACATTCTTTTTCTCACATTATGATGCTCCATGGTAAGTGACTAGACATAGTTCCCAGTGCAATACAGCAGGACCTCATTGCTTATCCATTCCAAAGGCAATCTTTTGCATCTATTAACCCCAGATTCCCAATCCACCCCACTCCCTCCCCCTCCCCCTGTGCAACCACAAGTCTATTCTCCAAATCCATGATTTTCTTCTCTGTGGAAAGGTTCATTTGTGCCATATAGTAGATTCCAGATATAAGTGATATCATATGATATTTGTCTTTCTCTTTCTGACTTACTTCACTTAGTATGAGAATCTCTAGTTCCATCCATGTTGCTGCAATGGCATTATTTTGGTTTTTTTTAAGGCTGAGTAGTATTCCATTGTGAATATATAACCCATCTTCTTAATCCAATCATCTGTTGATGGACATTTAGGTTGTTTCCATGTCTTGGCTATGACACGGGATTTTTTTTTTCTCTCCTTGTTTCCATAGTGTCTTAGAACCTTGATTTTCAAATTTTAACCTTCATACAAATCACTTGGGGATCTTGTTATAATGCAGATTCTGATTGAGAGAGTCTGAGGTGGGCCTGAGCTTCTGGATTTCTTACAAGCTCTCAGGTGACACTGAGGCTGCTGGTCCATGGACCATGCTTTGAGTGGCAAAGTCTTAGCAGAGAACTTGACAAGTGTTAGGAATGCATTCAGCTGCATGTAATACAACAGCCAAGAGTATCTTATCAAGATTTGCTTTCACACATTAAGAAGTCCAGAGGCAGCAGATTGTTGCTAGCATTGCTTTTGTGGTGCTGAGGTATCTTGCCTTTCCCCCAGGTTTATTGGTGAATGCCCACAATATGGATGTTGCAGTTTCACATTTCATTTTCACATTCAAGGCAGTAAGAAAAAGGCTTATGCCAAGCTGCTTTCTTTAGTCATGAGAGCAGATTTTCTTTCCCCAGAACTCTCCAAAAGCTTCGGCTTATGTTCCAAATATCATCTTGAAGTCACATGGCCACCCTTGCACTAGGTGGATTGTGAAAATGAGTCTTCTGGGAAGAAGGACAGGGTGGGTATTGAGTGGGCAATCAGCAGTGTCTGCTCTATGTTCATCCTACCTTTGTTAAATAACTTCTATATAGCCCTTCTCTGATATCTATCTTCTTAATATATACTTACAATATACTTAGTAACTGCAATAGACTGAATATTTGTGTTCCCCTGAAATTCGTAAACTGAAACATAATCTCCAATGTGATGCACTGGGAGGTGAGGCTTTTGGGAGGTAATTAGGTAATGAGGGCAGAGCCTTTATGGAAGGGATTAGTGCTCCTATAAAAAGATTCCTCAGAGAGCTTGCTTGTTCCTTTCCCTGCATGGAAGAGAAAGATGGCCATTTATGAACAAGGAAGCTGGCCCTCACCAGACATGGAATCTGCTGGCATGTTGATCTTAGACTTCCCAGACTTCAGAAGTGTGAGAAATAAATTGCTGTTGTTTGTAAGCCACCCAGTCTAAGATATTCTGTTATAGTAGCCCTACAGCACTAAGACAGCAAGTCTTTGAAGATTTACTTAGCTCCAATTGGTCAACTGCTTTTGAGAGCTCTTATATCCCACAAGACTAATCGGATCTTCAATATTACACAAAATATAATTGTGGGTAAAGTCAGCTTTTAATTCTCTAAGAAAATGTCCAAATTCTGAGTGAGCACAGACCATATCACTTAATTAATTTGGACTCTAAATACTTTAATTTACAATTAACGAGGTCTGGGTGAAGGAATTAGATCCTAGGAATAATAGGTCAATGGGAACATGGGAATGTTAATCCCTTGACTATAAATAGAAGACCAGTGATACACAGTAAACACAGATCAAAATTAAGTTCAAAAGGCATGCCTGAAATAGACTTTTGCGAATGGGGCTTCTAAGGAGGAATTATTTTAGTAAAAATAACTGTAGCTTCTATTTTAAGAAATCATACTCGTTATAGTAATATATTTAGTGGCAAATAAATTAGTGGATGTGTAACAAAATTACATGAAAAATAAGTCTTAATATGAAAAGACAAGCAGATTTACTGTGTAAGAAAATTGAGCAAACTCTTTGGAAATGAGAGAAACAAAGTAACATTAATATTACATTATTTTTAGTTAATATTAAATATCAACAGTAAAATCAGATTTCAATTATTCAAGACTATATTGACATTTTCACCAACTTTCCTTAATGAGTTAGTCAATACACATGAGATCCTCAGATAGTCTATTAGAGCCTATAAACTAAAATTTGAAGTCAATATAATTACCTCTGTGTCCTAGCATGGCATTAACAACAGAGAAATCCATTTCCAGAGATGATGTGCAAAGACATGACTCTGGATTTAGATACAGATTTAGGTTTAAAACATGCATCTTCTACCTTCTTCAGCTATCTGACCCTAGACTTTTTCCACTCTGTTGCCAAGGTTGACCAAATAGGACTGCTCTGAACGAGAAATGAGAGGATGTAGGTAAGGTATCAAGCATGAAATAGCCCTCAGAAACGTTCTTTCTGGAGTTCCCATCATGACTCAGTGGTTAACAAATCCGATTAGGAACCACGAGGTTGCGGGTTCCATCCCTGCCCTTGCTCAGTGGGTTAAGGATCCGGCGTTGCCGTGAGCTGTGGTGCAGGTCGCAGACGCGGCTCGGATCCCGCGTTGCTGTGGCTCTGGTGTAGGCCTGCGGCTACAGCTCCTATGTGACCCCTAGCCTGGGAACCTCCATATGCCCAGGGAGCAGCCCAAGAAATGGCAAAAAAGACAAAAACAAAACAAAAAAGTTCTTTTCTTCTCTGTACCTTTCAGAGAATACCCATTCTTCTTCCTGTTGTTGCTTGGTTTTCTTTTTTTTTTTTTTTTGTCTTTTTTGCCATTTCTTGGGCTGCTCCCTGGGCATATGAAGATTCCCAGGCTAGGGGTCGAATCAGAGTTGTAGCCACCGGCCTACACCAGAGCCACAGCAACGCGGGATCCGAGCCGCGTCTGCAACCTACACCACAGCTTACGGCAACGCCGGATCGTTAACCCACTGAGCAAGGGCAGGGACCGAACCCGCAACCTCATGGTTCTTAGTCGGATTCGTTAACCACTGTGCCACGACGGAACTCCTTTGGTTTTCTAATATTAGAATATCAGAAAGGTGCTTTGAGGGAAAGCATAGTAGGGATGATCATGAGAGCCTAACAGGATGGTTCCATTACTTTAAAGTATTATATACATAGAACTACCATATGGCCCAGCGATCCCACTCTTGGGCATATATCTGGACAAAACTTTCCTTAAAAAAGACACATGCACACACATGTTCATTGCAGCACTCTTCACAATAGCCAAGACATGGAAACAACCTAAATGTTCATCGACAGATGGATGGATTAACAAGATGTGGTATATATACACAATGGAATACTACTCAGCCATAAAAAGAACAAAATCATGCCATTTGCAGCAACATGGATGGAACCAGAGACTCTCATACCGGGTGAAGTAAGTCAGAAAGAAAGACAAATACCACATGATACCACTTATATCTGGAATCTAATATAGGACATAAATGAACCTTTCCACAGAAAAGAAAATCATGGACTTGGAGAACAGACTTGTGGTTGCACAGGGGGAGGGGGAGGGGGAGGGAGTGGGATGGATTGGGAATCTGGGGTTAATAGATGCAAACGATTGCCTTTGGAATGGATAAGCAATGAGGTCCTGCTGTATTGCACGGAGAGCTATATCTAGTCACTTATGATGGAACATGATAATGTGAGAAAAAGAATGTGTAATATGTATGTGTGACTGGGTCACCTTGCTGTACAGTAGAAAATTGACAGAACACTGTAAACCAGCTATAATGGAAAAAAAACAAAAATCATTTAAAAAATATCCCATGTACACATATAGAAAAATAGTTATTCTTCCAAACAAGGAATTACAGAGGGAAAAGGGGGGGCGAAGGGCTTCGTTTTAAACATTAGTCTGTTTATCACCTTCTAGGTGCTAGGCATTCATTCATTCACTTATTATTTTTATTTTTGTCTTTGCCTTTTTCAGGGCCACAACCGCAGCATATGGACGTTCCTAGGCTAGGGGTCGAATCGGAGCTACAGCTGCCAGTCTATGCCACAGCCACAGCAACACAGGGTCCGAGACATATCTGTGACCTACACCACAGCTCAGGGCCATTCATTCATTTATAAACACATATACACCTGTACATACACATACATACTGCACTTTGTAGTCATTACATTATTTAAACCTGCGATAGGGTAAGCATTTAGTCAGCGATCCACATGGACAAGGAAATGAGGCTTTAAAAAGGGAAAGGATTTCCAGAGCCACCCAAATAAAGCTGTTTTAAGAATCTAAATCCTCCTGACTTCAACGTCCACCTCTTTGAGCTCATCTACAGATTTTCTGGCCACAGGTTGAAAGGAGATGGGAAATGAATAAAACTTTGGAAGGAAAAGATGTGCTTTAATGGTAAGGGACCAACAGAATGAACTTCTGGGGTCTGTATCTTCGGGCAGAATTTAGGAATTTAGGGAGATCATGGGCTCCTGGAGAAAAGAAAACAAGATGGGGAAATAGGGGGGGAAAGGGAGTTTACGCTGTGAATCACAGATTACAGGCAGTACTTAAGGATAAAGAAGCGACCAACATTATGAAATCGACTTGCTTCAGAAATCCTCAGCAAGAAATCTAAACTCACACAGTCGTTTTCTGCCATGACATCCAGGAGATCACCTCTTCTCTAAAACCCTCCTTTTTGTTCATATTCATAGGCAGTTCTGCTGACGAGGCTGTTGGCTTAGCATTGCACATCTGGTCATGGGGGGAGGGGGCTCATCTGGGCAGATCTGAACTCTCTGAAAGAGTGTTGATTCACATAACCTATGCAAACACAGCCTGAAATCAACAAGCATTAGGAATATTTATTTTGCCCTAAGAACAATAATGTTCAGTGGAAATGAACATGAGGGAACTTAGTAAAGGGCAGTGTATGGATCAAGGGAAGGCTCCTTTTCCAAGAATCCTTGGCCCCTTCAGCAACATTAACCAACCTTAACCAGAACCCCCAAAAAACTGATCTATACAGTTGATCTATAACTAAGAAGGTGACAACATGCCTGGAACCCACTTTTCTACTTGGATCAAAATCTCCATCACTAGAGATCTTCTTAATTAACTTAGAAAATCAAGCTGAAGAACAATTCCCAGAAGAGCTACACTCAGTAAATGTTTTGTAAAATTCAGAAGAGGAGAGGAGGCTAGGAGAGTCCTCTCTCCCATTGCTGTCTGCACGTTTATCAAGCCAAGATGAATGGAACTTTCTAAGGCATTGTTTTTGTTTGTTTGCTTGTTTGTTTGTGTTGTTGTTTTCCTAAGGCCACTCCCGTGGCATATGGAGGTTCCCAGGCTAGGGGTCAAATCGCAGCTGTAGCCACCAGCCTACGCCAGAACCACAGCAACGCGGGATCTGAGCCGTGTCTGCAACCTACACTGCAGCTCACGGCAACGCTGGATCCTTAACCCGCTGAGCAAGGCCAGGGATTGAACCCGCAACCTCATGGTTCCTAGTTGGATTCGTTAACCACTGCGCCACGATGGGAACTCCAATATAGTCTTCCATTTCTTTCTTTCTTTCTTTTCATCTTTTGTCTTTTTAGGGCCACATCAGCGGCATATCAGCATATGGAGGTTCCCAGGCTAGGTGTCTAATCAGAGCTACAGCTGCCAGACTCCTAAAGCATTGTTTTAACAGTGTTATTTCCTCACTTTAAAAATATATAAATATAATGTGTTTGGGGTTAAAGATGCAATCGATTACATTTAGAATGGATAAGCAATGAGGTCCTACGGTATAGCACAGGGAACTATATCCAGTCTCTTGGGATAGACCAGGATGGAAGATAATATGAGAAAAAGAATGTATATATATATGTACGACTGGGTCACTTTGCTGTACAGCAGAAATTGGAACAACACTGTAAATCAACTATACTTTAATTTAAAAAATACGTTAAAAATATAATCCAAATGTGTCCCCAGCCTTCAGTTAACATCTTTCTCATCACCCTGTTTCATTATTTTCCTCATGATTATCATTAGCTAAAATGATCTTATTAATTTGTTTTCTGGTTTATCTTCTGTCTTCTCCTTCTACAATGCAGCTTCCAGGGCAGCAGGGACACTGAGTATCTTAGTCATCGCTTTATGATCAGCTCCTTGGGACCGTTCCCAGTACTCCATAAACACGTGGTGAATGAATGAAGGGTGTCCAGCAGAGAGAAGATAAACTGCAAACTCACTCAGAGAACTTTTTCTTTTTTTCCCTTTTTTTTTTTTTTTTTTTTTTGCCTTTTAGGGCCACACCTGCAGCATATGGAAGTTCCCAGGCTAGGGGTCAAATTGGAGCCACAACCGCCAGCCTACACCACAGCCACAGCAATGTCAGATCCAAGCCACGTCTCTGACCTATACCACAGCTCACAGCAACACTGGATCCTTAACTCATGGAGTGAGGCCGGGGATTGAATCTGTATCCTCATGCATACTAGGAGGGTTACCAGTGAGCCACAACAGGAACTCCCAATCTCAGAGAATTTTCATTGGCTGACTCCAACCTCAGTTTCCCAAGCTTGCTATTTCCCTTTCACATTTGACCCAGCCACACCTGCTCTGTCACTGGCCCCCAGACAGAAGGCCTTCTTCCTCATCAAGGTATCTTGATGAATCTCTCCATGCCTGGTAACTTTCTTTTCTTCTGCTCACACATAAACACCTTGCTCTTCTGAACACTTGCACAGTATCTGTTCCTTCCATGTACTGGGCAATCACAGATGCTCTCTGCTTTCTTCTTCTCC
The DNA here is from genome assembly GCF_054392235.1 of Sus scrofa. Lineage (NCBI taxonomy): Eukaryota > Metazoa > Chordata > Mammalia > Artiodactyla > Suidae > Sus > Sus scrofa. The sequence goes on from NC_139401.1 coordinate 12,103,579, forward strand.
TCTTATATTGGTATACTTCATATTAGCAGTTTAATATATTATTCTTTAAATTTTCACGTGTTACTATTTTCTTATACTACAGGTATACTAAGCAGTCATATGTTTTTTCACTTTGCTACTCAAACAGCAAATTGCATAGGGCTTTTCCAAAAGAGATTTTTTTAAAAAGATATTAACTGAACAATAGGTTGAATTAGCTAATGAACACTTAGAAGGTACAATTATAAGGACCCGAGGAAGAAGTTCCTTGTGATATGGGCAATGTTACAGAGCAATAAAAGAAGAACTTGTGAAAGGTGTTGAATGGGGATCAGGGAGAGAAAATAAGTTTCCTTTCAAAGGCCACATTGAAAAACAAACAATTCTCAAAAAATAGCTTCTCATGCCAATTTGCTAAAAGTAGAAAAATCAATTCCATTTAAAAATCAAGCTGGATGTTAAATGGGACTATTTTGGTGACTTACAGATAGCTATTAAAAGTCATACATGCCTTGATGGCCCTCAAGACTTGCCAATGTATACAACATGGAAAACAACCAAGAGACACTCAGTGGAAGGGTCAAAGATTCCCCTATGATCATCTCACCCACTAGCTCACTGGGAAATGTATATTATTATGGATAACAGTTATTCACAAAAACTGTGTTCGCATGATCAGGTCCCTCACAGCCACCTAACATATCTGAACTGGCTGTTCTTTGCAGCACATCATCTACTTTAATGATTGCTCCCCAGATTTCATGACTTCCTACACAACAGGATATAATTTCTGAATGCATAAATTACATAAAGTCAGAGATTTTTAGCAAGATGAAAAGAAAAAGAATATCATGTGCTGACTTATAACCTCTTGGCTTTTTTTTTTCAAAGGTTGACACATCTCAGCTTTGCTACAATGTATGAACACATGCTACACTGTTCACTTGGTTTTAAAACCACATGAGCACAATGTTGATTAAATGTTTTTGGTAATAATAAAAAGAAATAAGAAATGGGCCTCTTATTGTTTCCATTCCTAACTGGAATAGCCTCTCTGCTAACTAAATGTGAAATCTGTTAACTATGTTTTAAATACCAGTTGGCTCCATTTTGGGGGAAAAAAATGATCTCTCATCTTTGGGGGAACCATTCCTATATTTGGGTCAGAGTCTTTTCAACTACACTTGTAACTGAACAGAGAAGATTCCTGAATTCGAGTATGCCTTGTGCCTTCCGAAGTACAAAGCTTAAAATACTGCATTACATTTTTTTAACTGCTCCATACTATTTATCTTAAGCTTTTGTGGTCAGAAGCTGGAGTTCTAAGATGTCTGAGTTGTGAAAGGTCTCACACTGGATTTTTTTTTAAAAGGTAGGTCAAAGTTGGAAATAATTTCTTTCCACAATCACTTGTTAGATTCACTGGTAAAAGAAGCTTTAAATACAAATACTAAAGACAAAAGAATTTTTTCTCTGTTTGGCCAAATACCTAAGAATGTTTCAAATCATTATAGTTAACGGGAAATATTTCTTTTTTATTTTGCTTTTTTCTATTTTTTTTCCTTTTTTTAATTCTTTTTAGGGCTGCACCTGTGGCATATAGAAGTTCCAGGATAGGGTTCAAATCAGAGCTGCAGCTGCCAGCCTACACCACAGCCACAGCAACATCAGATCCGAGCTGTGTCTGTGACCTATATACCACAGCGCGTGGCAATGCTGGATCCTTAACCCACCGAGCAAGGCCAGGATCAAAACAGCATCCTCATGGATGGTAGTCAGCTTGTTACCACTGAGCCACAATGGGAACTCCCAAAATGTTTCTTTTTCATAGGCTTTCAAAAGAAAATCCTACAGAAATAAACACAGCATAAAGGAAATGAAGGCATCCGAAGCACATTTGGTTAGGTAGACTAATAACTAATGTGCTAAAATTGCCTTAACTATGGAAATAGGATAATTTATCCTACAAGAGCTATTCTATATAATTAATCAATTTTCCATAGAATTAATTCCATATAATTAATGAAGCAAATATTAACGGTCATAAATAGTTCAATCAAAAATATGTTCTGTTCAGTGATGATGTTTAACTAGCTTCCATCCAAGGAGATTTACTCTCTCTTCGCTTTCCTACTCCTCCCTTTGTTTGCAGTGCATAATACATGCTCGAAGTGGAAAACTGATAAAATAACCAAAATAAACAAAAAACCTATCTCAGAACACAGAGAATATTTTAGTATGTTTCATTCATTACAGCATTTTTTTCTCCCCACTATTTTTCTCATTTATCAAAAAAGTATAATGATGAACGGGAATCATACTTTAAGTTTTATAGTTGCTTTTATTTCTGGCTGTGCCCACAGTATACAAAAGTCCCCAGGCCAGGGATCAAACCCACACCACAGCAGTGACAACACTGGATCCTTAACCTTCTAGGCCACCAGGGAACTCCGGATAGCTGATTTTTTTTTTTTTTTTTTTTGCTATTTCTTTGGGCCGCTCCCACGACATATGGAGGTTCCCAGGCTAGGGGTTGAATCGGAGCTGTAGCCATTGGCCTACGTCAGAGCCACAGCAACGCGGGATCCGAGCCGCGTCTGCAACCTACACCACAGCTCAGGGCAACGCCGGATCGTTAACCCACTGAGCAAGGGCAGGGACCGAACCTGCAACCTCATGGTTCCTAGTCAGATTCGTTAACCACTGCGCCACGACGGGAACTCCTGATTTTTTTATTGAACATTTTATTGTGCATATTTTCTCATGAGACTAAATAGTCTTCAAAGAGATAAACTATTCTCAACTTGTCCGTGTTGGAATAACACTATACTTAACTGTGTTTATGAGGGTTTTTTCCTAAAAGCATTAGCATTCATGGAATTAAGTTTCTTTAATAATTTGTTCAGTGTTTCTAAGATTTTTAAATTAAGTTCTAAACTTATTGTTGGAAAAAGTCTTGAATGTTCTATTTCCTAGAGTCTCATCTCCATTTTCCACATCAAAAGCAAAGGTGAGATCTGAGAATTTGTAAATCATTCCTTGCTATGTATCCATGATGTAAATCACTGTTGCTTATAGAAAGTAGTTGGCACAGTGCTTGGCACATGGTCAGATTTCAAGGAAAGTGAGTCAGTATTATTCTTAGAATTCTCGAGATTATTCTATTTGAAACTTCAGCTTTGAGAAGAAAGCAAACACCATAAAAGGAATACCTAAATATGAATTATTTTCCTGTGTGTTACTCTAGGTCAGAGTTTCTCAACCTTGGCATGACTGAAATTTGGAACTAACTAATTCTTTGTTGGGGGGTTGACCTGTTCATTGTAGGATGTTTAGCAACATTCCTGGTTTCTACCTACTAAATGCCAGTGGCACACTTCCCACACAGTTATCACAACCAAATTTGTCCCCAGACATTGTCAACCTCCCAGTGGGGGAGGAGAGGGCTTCATCGTCCCAGGTTGAGAAATTCTGCTCTAGGTGGTCCATCTGAATACACACACACATTCTTTTATAAAGAACTTCTGCCATCACCAAGTCATTGGCAGGAGTGTTTTATACTAAAATCTCGATACTGGTAAAGCTGCCTTTTCCCCCAAGAAGTCTCTTAAGCTTCCTCATGTTCTTGAGAGCCTAAAATGTGGCTGGTACCAGAACTAGTCATCAGAGATGTCTGAGTCAACACGACTGACCAAAAAGTCATGTACTAATGCTATCTAGCTGAAAGTCTATGCATTTGGAAATTAAAACATCCTTCCCTTTGCATTCAAAAACCAGGAGAGAACCACATGATGCTGGAATGATGAATGAAAAGAAAACACCCATGAAGGAGTTCCCGTCGTGGCGCAGTGGTTAACGAATCCGACTAGGAACCAGGAGGTTGCGGGTTCAGTCCCTGCCCTTGCTCAGTGGGTTAAGGATCTGGCGTTGCCGTGAGCTGTGGTGTAGGTTGCAGACGCGGCTCGGATCCCGCGTTGCTGTGGCTCTGGCGTAGGCCGGTGGCTACAGCTCTGATTCGACCCCTAGCCTGGGAACCTCCATATGCTGCGGGAGCGGCCCAAAGAAATAGCAAAAAGACAAAAAAAGAAAAAAAGAAAACACCCATGAAGAACACACTACTTCCTCCTTCTCCTTATTAGCACAGCATAACGCTGTGAGTTACTTCAGTACTAACAGCAGCATAAAAGTAATCACAAAATTAGGTTTCAATTTAAATCACGTAAATAACTAATATAACTGGAACACATACCGACTTTTTCCGTTGGGGGAAAGTAATGCTACCTGCAGTAACTCTAAAGGCTACATGCTGAGCTACTGGGGGTTAGAACTAAGTCTTTTCTCTTTTCAAACTGCTTTGAGTTAAAGAAGTTTGTTCCAGGAGTTGCCGTCGTGGCGCAGTGGTTAACGAATCCGACTAGGAACCATGAGGTTGCGGGTTCGATCCCTGCCGTTGCTCAGTGGGTTAACGATCCGGCGTTGCCGTGAGCTGTGGTGTAGGTTGCAGACCCGGCTCGGATCCCGCGTTGCTGTGGCTCTGGCGTAGGCTGGCAGCTACAGCTCCAATTGGACCCCTAGCCTGGGAACCTCCATATGCCGTAGGAGCGGCCCAAGAAATAGCAAAAAGACAAAAAGTTTGTTCGTCACAGCAGGACGTCACCTGTCCACCAACAATGGTACTCTCCTTCCATCGTGAGGTGTGACCTCTGCAAGGCACCTGCCCCATCTGGGACTATGTTTTCCGGCTGCCCTTGCTTCTGATGTGGATCTGCCACAAGTGATCACCAGTGATGTGCGGATCCAGCTGAGGGTGTCCGTTCAAACTGAGTTTTCCTTTCATTATCATCTCCTGGAACTTGACATTCTGGTAAACATCTCTTTAAACTTCAAAATCACTTAAGCTACTAACAGAAGGAAAACAATATATGTGTCGCCTCAGCTTTGGACAAGCTGCAGGGATAGATAGATACTATATACTGTGGAAATAAAGCCGTAGGAATTACGAACCGAAAAGTGCGCAGTGAGGTCATGCAGACCCCTCTATTCCCTATGCTACTGAAGAAAATGATGTGAAAAGAAAGATCAAGGAGACAAGAGAAATAATGGATTTGTTCCTTTTATTTATTTACTTATTTACTGCTATTTTTGGGCCGCATCGGTGCATATGGAAGTTCCCAGGCTAGGGGTTGAATGAGAACTATAGCTGCCAGCCTCCACCACAGCCACAGACATGCCAGATCCAAGCCACGTCTGCGGCCTACACCACAGCTCATGGTAACGCCAGATCCTTAACCCACTGAGCGAGGCCAGGGACTGAACCCACATCCTCATGGGTCCTAGTCCCGTGTGTTAACCGCTGAGCCACGAAGGGAACTCCTGGATTTTGTTCCTTTTAAAATCAAACTTTATTCTTTATTTTAATGGCCATTTGTTGTGTGCCTTTATCAGTTCCTCACAGTGGTTCTAAGATGGAAAATTTAGGCTACTTTTGGAAAAGAAAGGAGAAGGCACTTTGGAGGACCAGTAATACGTGCGATATACAAATCTGTGTGATTACGCTTCACTTTATAACAAGAGGTTACGTAGATTTTGGAATGGACACATGGTTTTGAATCAATAAATTGAAAGAACAGACCCACTGGAAGATCGCAAGTGACAAAAGGCCTATAAGGAAGTTTTGTTCTTGCCTCTCTCATCATGCAGAGGTAAAGGAACTTCAAGACGCAATCTGCCAGTTCAGCCGCGCGCATGCGGGCCTAGGATGGCACGAGCTGCCCCTCCACACGGAGGTCCTCAGTCCCTCTAGCATCTCCGCGAGTTACACCCCAGTCATAGCTCCCTTTTGGGAATCCTGCCTGAGGACCATTCCATCTGGACGGGGCCTTGACGAGCCTTTCCATCTGTCTCCTGGGGCACCGACTCGAGAGCGCTCTCTCTCCACTCCTGCCTGCAGAGTGCGCCCCCCCCCTGGTTCTTGTTCCCCATGGGACCCTGTGTTTGGGTAATCAGCCATCTCCATCTTTCTAGTCAGGCATTAAAAAGGAACAAATCTCAAATCTCCCAAAATCAGTATCTTTACATCTATGGTCCTTGGATCACCTCTAACAGAATTAAATATAGCACTGGTTGAAAGAAAGAAAGAAAGAAAGAAAGAAAGAAAGAAAGAAAGAAAAAAAGGCAGGGTCTTGAAATTGCTCAGGCAGATTTTCTAACAGTGTGGCTTGGGGGTAAAAATATTTTTTAGCAAGTATTTTAGCTGCTTCTCTGTACATTACAGCCTGTGACCACTGCCTGGGAGCAAACATAGCTTACTTACTCCTGGGGTGCTTCCACCTCCTCAAAAGCTAAGATTTGGGCCTAAGCCTGTTTCCCCACAGAGACTCTTCTGAGTTTGACATTATTTAGCTGATATCAAATTCAGGCTGTCACAAGTGTTCTTTATAAATAATAACATACATAAGCGATCTTAGAAGTAAACCTAGAGGAACCTTTGTGCCATCATTGACATCGCCATCTGGTGGTCACGGTAGGAACATGGCATGTTTTCCTGGGAGGAACTGCTAACTGTGAAAGTGGGAGGGTGGTCAATACTTCCTTGGTATCTTAAGGTATTGGAAATCACAGTCCTTTTTTATCTTGTGTGCTCTGAGTTTTTCTTTATAGCAGCAGAGAATTTTTACATTCATCTGTGGAGTATACTTTTGCTTTCAAACAGAGATGATTTAGCCAGGCAAACACTTTCTTTAAAGGGCCAGATAGGTTTTGTGGGCCATACGGTCTCTGCTGCAATTACTCAACTCTGCTATTGTAGGTTGAAGGCAGCCACAGATAATATGTACACAAATGGGCACAGTATGTATTCCAATAAATCTTTGTTTATAGACACTGACATTTGAATTTCATGTCATTTTCACATCACAAAATAATAACACATTTTTCAACCATTTTGACATGCCACAATCATGCTTAGCTCACACAACTTGCAAAACCAGGCAAAAGACATGAGTTGGCCTAGGGGCCATCGTTTGCCAACTCTCAGTCTAGCCTACAAACCACTTTCACAGCCTTCCTTCATGATGATTGCGAAGGCGGCCTACTGCATACCTGCACTGGGGGTCTTGTGTTTTTGTCTCCACATATTAAAGAAATGGAGGGCTGTTGAGACTCATGTTTCATCTGGACTAGAAACTTCGAACACTGATAGAGCCCTGACAAAGACAACCATGAAAAGCAAACAATAGGCTGATTAAAGGGCCCGTATAGAAAATAATTTCTTCTAAAGATGCGCTCACAGATAGGACTTACATGCATGTGAGGAAAGTGAACACTGTGAAAGATAACAAGGAGAGATGAATCTGATTTGATCATGAAAATAACGGATTCAGTAAGTTGAACAGCAGGGTGGACATGGCTGACTAGACAACTGTCAAGTCCAAGAGAGAGCCAAGGAAAAGATGAATACATAGAGCAGAAGGATAAAGATATGCAAATTGCTCAACAGGAGCCAAGAAACAGGACAGATGAAAGGACACAATTGATGGGAGTTCGAGCTGGAAAGGTGGCGAGAAGGGGAGAGAGGCGAAAACGGAAGGGCTGAGGTATTTCCAGGAAATACTCTTGAAGGCATGTGTGAATGTAGTTTCAGTACATTGGGGGGGGGGTGCCTTGGAAATGTGGACTTTGGAACCAGACAGATTTGGGTTTGATAATGGTTCTATATTTGAAATCTGAGATCATGGGCAAACAGCGTTAAGCCTCGATTTTTCTCATCTGTCCACCTACCTTCCACAGGAAGATAATGAGGGGGCACTGACCACAGGGGCTGGCTCTCCTTAGCCATTACTGTTACGACAAGCAGGACGCGCCCGAAAGATCTCAACTGGAGTGTGGAATTGGTTTTGGAAATAGGGTGGGACCTTGGATTTTTTTCTTTTTTCACTTCGATTCTTGAAGTGTTATTCTTCTCTCCCACAATGTTCCTGCATAAATCATTTCTATTTGTCTTAATTTCTCTCTCTTGTCTTTTGGAGGGGGTGTTTTGTTTTCTTTTCACTTTCCCTGCCATCTCACACCGAGTTCCCATCATGGCCAGTTTCCCTGGTGAGAACTGTGTTGTATCACTATTGAGGTATTCCTTTGGAATGCCACTTGGATATCTGCTATCCCATATGCACAGAATTCTTTCTTTATTATGCCCTTGTCTTGAGGTTAGAACCTCCCGGGGCCTTTAAGAAATGAGAAATCCAGGAGTTCCCCTTGTGGCTGAGCAAGTTATGAACCCGACATGAGGATGTGGGTTTAATCCCTGGCCTGGCTCAGTGGGTTCAGGATCCAGCATTGCCGTGAGCTGGATGCATCTCAGACCCCACGCTGCTGTGGCTGTGGTGTAGGCCAGCAGCTGCAGCTCCAATTTGACCCCTAGCCTGGGAACCTCCATATGTTGCAGGTGTGGCCCTGAAAAGCAAAAAATTAAAAAGAAAGAAAGAAAAATCCATGTGACTTAGCCAGCCCTAAGACAGCAGCTAAAAATGAAAGATTTCATTGAACACCAAGTGGTTTCTCACTCTTTTTTTTTTTTTTTTGTCTTTTTGTCTCTTTAGGCCCGCACACATGGCATATGGAAGTTCCCAGGCTAGGGGTCTAATCGGAGCTGTAGCTGCCGGCCTACACCAGAGCCACAGCAATGCTGGATCCTTAACCCACTGAGCGAGGCCAGGGATCGAACCCCCATCCTCATGGATGCCAGTCGGGTTCGTTAACCGCTGAGCCATGACGGGAACTCTGGTTTCTCACTCTTTTTTTTTTTTTTTTTTGTCTTTTTGTTGTTGTTGCTATTTCTTGGGCCGCTCCCGCGGCATATGGAGGTTCCCAGGCTAGGGGTCGAATCGGAGCTGTAGCCACCGGCCTATGCCAGAGCCACAGCAACGTGGGATCCGAGCCGCGTCTGCAACCTACACCACAGCTCACAGCAACGCCGGATCGTTAACCCACTGAGCAAGGGCAGGGACCGAACCCGCAACCTCATGGTTCCTAGTCGGATTCGTTAACCACTGCGCCACGACGGGAACTCCTGGTTTCTCACTCTTAAGTGACTTTCCTGTTTCATTTATTTTCTTTTCAAGGTGCCTGGGGTAATACTACTCCATCTTATTCTCATGAATTTCAGCAGGAAAGGATGCCTGGCTCACAGAACTGGCTGCCCTCACTGTGCCTTCATCCCTGGATAAGCGCCTTTACCTGCATCGTTTGTGTCAACTCCCACCACCCCCAAGGTCTTCTAAAATCCTTATTCTTTTGCAAAAAAAAAAAAAAAACCAAAGTTCTGTAGAGTGATAGTGAGAAAAAAGATCTGTGCCCCTGCAACCTCCCAATTTTAGCTGATAATGGCGACATTGATTTGGGGCAAAGCAAAAGCAGTAACAATGTTTGTCCATCATGGAGAATCAAACTGGCAGTGAGTGGCTTTAGCCGACTTGGGTCACGACTGGCCTTGGCTTCACTTCCTTGACACTGCACCTCATACGAAGCTAAAACCGGAGCAGTCCTGACAAGCATACCATCTTGGTGCCTTGCTTTGCAAATCAACCAGTAGAGGCCCAGAGAGAGAAGCTGAGCCTCGCCTCCCGCCTCCTCCCCGCTGCACTTCGGCTGCTTTTCCTCTGCTCCTGTCTGCTTCTCTGAAAACAGCATATTTAATTAGTCAAGAGTATGATTTGTCAATATGTGACAAAATACTGACTTAGTCTCACCTTCCCCCATTGACAGCTGTGGACTCTGGGGTCCACTGAGAGGAGGCGGAGCCTTACAGCAAGGGCATTAGCTCCCTGGGGCTGCAATAACACACTGCTGCAAACTCAGTGGCTTAAAGCAACACACATTTCTTATCTTATAGTTGTGGAGGTGATAAATCCAAAATGAGTCAGTGGGAGCGCTTGCGTGTGGAGCCTGTAGGGGATAATGCGTTTCTTCTTCCAGATGCTAGAGGTGGCCCGAGTTCCTTGGTTCATGGTCCTGCCTTACTCTGTCTGATCAGCCTCCCTCCTCACGTCCCCTTCTCTGCCTCTGAACCTCCTGCTTCCATCTTAGAGGGTCCCTTGTGATACCACTGGGCCCATCCAGGTCCCCCAAGATAATCTCCCCATGTCAAGAGACTTAATGTGACCACAACGGCCAAGTGGGATCTGCCACACGGGGTACCACACTCACAAGTTTCAGGGATCAAGATGCAGGCGTCTTGGTGGGGTGTGGGTATTTTTCTGCCTGGTGCAGAAGTATTGGCTGTACTTGTCACCAGTGACATGTCTTGGTGTGAAAGTAAAACATTTTTATCGCCATCTAACTTTTTCAAGTATGTCTTCCTGCCACCATACTTGTTAATGTAGGTTGCTGGGAGCAGATTCTTAGGCATCTTTTGTCCCCTCCAAGGTTGGGACCTGACACATGGTAAGGTGCACCCAATGGGATTCCATGATGAGTAGACTCTATGAAAGGGTCATCCAGCGTAGGTCCCTGATAGTTTCTTCCACAGAGCATATGCATCAACTGCAAAAACATATGTATAATGGCTGGTGCCAACAGAACACTGACAAAATGACGATTGCAAGTAAAGAACAAGGCACAAAATACATATCTCCCTTAATTGCTTTTTCTTTTTTTGGTCATGCCTGCAGCATGCAGAAGTTTCCAGGCCAGGGATCGAACCTCAGCCCTAGCAGTGACACCATATCCTTAACCACTAGGCCCCCAGGGAACTCCTAGTCTTCCTCTTCAAGCTGCTAAAAATCTGTAGCCCTCTTCGTTCTTGCATGTTTTCTCTATGTTCTTCTACATTTCCTTTGACTGGGTGACTCTAAGTCATGAAGCAAATCCCTCGCACGGGGAAAGTTAACTGTCCTCTTCGCATACTGAAATGGAAGTGACGCTTTATGGCGATGATGATGTGTGACTGCAACAGAATGTGACAACGCACATGTGCAAACTGAAAAGCTTCCATTTGTGATGTTTCCATATTATCACTCTTACTCCTGACCCCTTTAAGTATTCTGAAATAAAGGAGGGGGAAAAAGAGTCTCAAAGGTGATTGAAAATGGCCCGGAAGCTTATGCATATGCCAAATGCATTTCTGAACAACCCTCTGTATTTGGAGAGCCAGTGAGGAACTGTCTCTACACAAAGGACACCCCAAGGTCTGACTTCCACCACTTTGATAAAATGAGATGCAGCATTTGCCAGACAGACTAGCGCCTAGCTAGATTCTTGGGTGCTTCGTGTTGCGGCTGGAGGAAACTCGCGCTGACCACCTGCCTCCTTTGAGAAGCATTTTTGGTGTATTAAATATATATAAGACACCTCCCTTTTGTGTATGGAGGTGTGTTTACTGACCCCTGTCACCAAGGGGTCAGGTGAGGATAAGTGGTGACTCTGACTCACACTGTCGTCTTGCTCCTTCCCATCTGTGAACAAAGACATGGATTTCTCAATGATCGGCTGGGATCCACAGGTAAGGAATCAAGGGAAGTAAACCTGGCCCTACTTGATACCAAATACAGACCTTTAAATTCACTAACACCTTAATAAATGTAAAACAGAATAGGAACAAAAGGATGAAATATTCCGATTCATCTCTTGAACTATATAGAGTGTGTTCACAGGCACACACGCATCTTGCAAACCAATTCCAAAAATAAATTGATTAACTTACAGGGTTCTACTAATTAATCTTTACAAATAACACAATTCAGAAAGATGACAATGGTGCTAAACTCAAGACACTACTATCTGTGTGAACATCTGTGCATATAATGGGCTTCATTCTAGAGTTCTCCTCAAGTTGCTTCAAGTCCTTAGCTCTGATATGATATTATTCAACATAATTGACCCCTGAAATAATTAAATCCCTTCAATTTAGGAAACCAGACCGAGTTTCTGGGCTGAATGTGTTACAGTCTCCTAAGGAGACTTAGCCAGTGGTCAATAAGCATCATTTTGATAGCCAAGGACCTGACACAGCTATGTTTTACTGGCCAGTGAATTAAATAAGAGGGAATTCTGAATGATTCAAGGGCCTGTCTTCTTACAAATAAGCCTGAATTTTAAGGAAAATGCAATTGAGGCAGCTTTTTTTTTTTTTTTTTTTTTTTCCCTTTTTAGGGCCACGCTTTTGGCATATGGAAGTTCCTGGGCTAGGGGTCAAATCAGAGCTGCAGCTGCCAGCCTACACCACAGCCACAGCAACACTGGATCTGAACTGCATCCGTGACCTACACTGCAGCTGTGACAACACCAGATCCTTAACCCACCGAGCAAGGCCAGGGATCGATCCCACATCTTCACAGATACTAGTCAGATTCTTAACCTGCTGAGCCACAACGGGAACTCCAAGGCAGCTTCTTCTGCTGCCTATTTTCAGCCAGACTTCTTTTCTCCTATTTCTCTTCCACTTCCAAGCTGTATTCTGGTTCATCTTCTATGTTAACTAATAAATTAAGGAGGGACCTTGAATAGAAGGTTTGTGCCACAATAGGAGGCAAAACTTCTGGAGAAGGTGGCTATTATGGGAAAATGACAAGAGTTAGGGTGAGCAAGAGGGCCTGGAGTCCTCTCCAGAACCCTTGAAACCATGCCATGAACACCCTGTGGTAGCTGCCTCTTCCTCTTGTCTTGGAACGTGGGGTTATCAAATAGCTGAACTGTTTTTATTTTTATTTTTTATGTTTTATTTTTGGCCAGGCCCACAGCGTGTGGAAGTTCCCGAGCCAGGGATCGAACCTGCCTCATAGCAGTGACCCAAGCTACAGCAGTGACAACACTGTACCCTTAGCCACTAGGCCACTGAGGAACCCCCTGTTTCTATTTTTAATATACCTTTGGGAATATCCAGTTAGACGAATGACTTTCTTCTCCAATTTATATTTCAAAAAAAGAAAGGAAAATAGGCAGTTTTATATACTTTTTTAGCTTTTGGAATTATTTTCTCGTTCCAACTACCTTCCTCATTCTCTAATTGGACGTACATTTTTCTCGAAAAGAGAGTGATGTCTACAAGACTGACTGGTTAGTGTATATACAGACTCAAACATCTGGATGCCAGACTGGAAAAGATGATTTTTACGAATCCTGTTCTGCAGCAAACTGCAGAGCAACTCATTTGAAGTGAATTGAGCAGAAGACCCAAGAGGAACACAGGCTGAGGGAGACACAAAAGTTCCTGGCAGAGGTTAAACACCCTTGTTCTCTGTTCTCGCCTGTTCTCTCTTTCCCCTCGATTTTCGGTTGTTCTTCTGTCTCTCCTCCTTGCTCCTGTTTCTGGTTTTAGGTCACCATATTTTAGTTGAGTGTTAATAAATACTTTATTCCACAATGATAGCTTTTTTTTTTTCCAGACAAATGCTTTGCACAGAACATTCGTATCTTGTTCGTTTTTCCCTCCTGTGCATACTTCAAAGTCCGGTGGTTTAGAACAGAGTTTCGCACCTTGCACTATTAACATTTGGGCTGCAAAACTGTTAGAAGACCACCCTGTGCGCTGTAGGATGTTTAGCAGCATCCCTGACCTCATCGCAGTTAGATGCCAGCTGCACCTCCTCACAAGATGAGATAGACAAAAATGTCCCCGGACATCTCTAAGTGTCCCCCGGGAGTTGGGAAGTGGGGGTGGGCAAAACTGTTCCCTGTTGAGAACTACTGATTTAGCAGAATATGCTTGTCTTATTTCCCCAGAGTTACAATCAATAAAGTAATAAAAAATACACAATTTCTACTAAAAGCATCTTGCTGCTGCTGGATATTTGTACTCAAATCAGAAGCAGTTTCCTATCATTTCAAGTATCCTTAACAGTCTTTCTAGTCTAACTAACATATAAGTGTTATAATGTAAAGAGAATGTCACCTCAAGTTCATGTCACCATGAAGCTTGATGTTCTGGCACGGCGAAGCCATGGTCCTGAGGCCATTTTCCCTGTGGCGCATACTTGCATACCAACCTATGTCACAGCTGCAATGGCAACATCTGGACTTCTTCCACTGCTCTTTGAATGTAACCCCATCTTCTATCTATTTTCCATTCTGTCTTATTCTAAACTTTTTGTTTTGTTCTCCAGCCAGTTTTTCCTTTTCCCAGGGTTCTATCAAGAATCCCCGCTGTCTTGGGTTTAAGCGGCCTATTAGATGGAACGTTATCAAAGGCTTTCTGAAAATTGAGATTATCCATGTTGCATGCATTACCGTTCTCCAATGTGTCTGTAAGCTGCTCCAAAGTATACAAAAGAGCCAGTGAAGTTAGATAGATAACATCTTTCTACATAAAATCCCCTCGCTCTGTCTTCTTGAGGCCAAAACACCCATCTGAAAGGGAGAAAAATGCTTGTCGAATATGTTTTGAATGCAGTCCAAATATTTGAATGCTTGGCATCATGTCGACAGCCATCTGGAAGGCTGATAAAATTCTTCTTCTAGATACTTTGGTGGTGTGCAGCCAGAACTTCTGAGTCTTCTTGGAATACTAGAGATTGTGGCTGGTTTAAAGTTAACTAACATTTATTAAGCCCTTACCAAATATCACACAGATAATAACTATTTGATCCTCATGAGCTCGCATAAGGTATGCATTTCTGATCCTATATTACAAATAAGGGAGTTCCCGTCGTGGCGCAGTGGTTAACGAATCCGACTAGGAACCATGAGGTTGCGGGTTTGGTCCCTGCCCTTGCTCAGTGGGTTAAGGATCCAGCGTTGCCGTGAGCTGTGGTGTAGGTTGCAGACGCGGCTCGGATCCCGCGTTGCTGTGGCTCTGGCGTAGGCCGGTGGCTACAGCTCCGATTCAACCCCTAGCCTGGGAACCTCCATATGCCGCGGGAGCGGCCCAAGAAATAGCAACAATAACAACAACAACAACAACAAAAAAGACAAAAAAAAAAAAAAAAACAAATAAGAAAAATGGGCCTTAAAGACTGAGGTCACAAAATAAGTGGTAGACTCACACTTGAACTTGTGTGCTCTGATTCCTACTCGAGTCTCTCTCCTCCACAACAAAGAGGAAGAGCACAGAGTCCCTGTGCCCAGCATACAAGTGCTAACTGTCATTCCCTAACTTTCCATGATCCCTGTTCAAAATGCAGTCCTTGGAGCAGCAATGTCAGCAATACCGATGAGCTTGTTAGAAATGCAGAATGCGGGGTCCACTGCAGAACCAGAATCTGCATTTCAACAACACCCCCAGCTGATTCCAGTTACATTAAATTTGATTGAAGTGATGCTCTTCGGCTCTATGAATATGGAAAGGCGACCATCTAGGCGGTCACTTTGCTATGTCCCTTGGCAACACCAGACTGAGCTACTCAGCCTCTTCCTGTTGCCTCTGCTTACGTTCCTCCACTATGGTACCTTTACATCACCCTGGACATGGCAAGAGGCTTCACATCCTTTGCCAACACCAATGAACCCGCAGTAGTTTCCTAGAACTTTGGGTTGTGAAGAATTCTAAGGCTCTGTCTGGCTTAAAATGAAGAGTCTGACATTGGCCATGGATGTGGGAAGTGAAAGAAAACGCACAGGCCTTAGATCTGCCACTCCTGTTCCAGACATCCCTTCCCTTCTATCAATACTTGTGCATTTAGTGGAGTTCCTGTCATGACGCAACAGAAACAAATGCAACTAGGAACCATGAGGTTCGATCCCTGGCCTCGCTCAGTGGGTTAAGGATCTGGTGATGCTGGGGCTCTGGTGTAGGCCAGAGGCTACAGCTCCGATTAGACCCCTAGCCTGGGAACCTCCATATGCCGTGGGTGTGGCCCTAAAAAAACAAAAAGACAATTAAAAAAAATACTTATGCATTTATCATCTCATTGTTGTAAGATAATTCTAAGTAACTGCACAGAAAATCTAAGGCAACTCTAGCTAAAAGTCGATCAGTGATAACGAATTGTAATTCTTTTGATAGGGCCCTTTAATTATTTGATATAAAAGCATAATTAATGGCAGAATTAGGACTCATTGGGCCTTTTATAATTTTTCAATTCAATAACCTTGGGATCACAATAGGCTGGTGCACATCTCAGCTTCCTAGAGTGAATAAGTGACGTGAGAATAGTAATAGACATGCAGTGACCACAACGACTATAAAAGCCCAGGTATAGTATTTATACATCCCTCCTGTATTGGTCAGGGTGTTCCAGAGAAGCAGAACCAAAAGGGGGTATGGAGAGGTATATGTAAACCTTATAATACATCTCATTCTAGATATCTGTCTTGATCACTGTGGAGAGGGAGAGAGAGAGAACAAGAGAGGGAGTGGTGGAGACTGAGATTTATTATAAGACTCGTGTGATTCTGGAGACTGAGAAGCCTCATGATCTGCCACCTGCAAGCTAGTGACCCAGGAAAGCTAGGGGTATAGTTCCCGTCTGAACAGAAGGCCTGGGAAGCAAGAGCTCCTATGGTGTGAGTCTTCCTCCAAAGACAGGAGAAGACTGATGTCTCATCTTGAGCACTCGGGCCGAGAGAGGGCATTCAACCTTCCTCCACCTTTGTGTTCTATTCAGACCCTCAGTGGACTGGAAGATGCCCACCCACGCTGGAGAGGGCAGTCTGCTTTACTCACTACACCAATTCAAATATTCATCTCTTACAGAAACACCCTGACACACTCAGAAATAATGTTGAAACAGCTATCTCAGTATCCTGTGTCCCAGGCAAGTTGTCATATCAAATTATCCATCAGAAGTGCACACCGTGGGAGTTCCTGTCGTAGCTCAGCGGAAACGAATCTGACTAGGATCCATGAGTCTGACTAGGATCCATGAGGACGCAGCTTCGATCCCTGGCCTCCCTCAGTAGGTTAAGGACCCAGCGTTGCCATGAGCTGTGGTGTAGGTGGCAGACGTGGCTCGGATCTGGCATTGCTGTGGCTGTGGTGTAGACCAGAGCCTACATCTCCAATTCGACTCCTAGCCTGGGAACTTCGGTACACCATGGGTGTGGCCCTAAAAAGACAAAAAAAAAAAAAAAAATCCACACCTTGTCAACTTGACACTAATATGCATCACCTTAAACCATACTTCATCTCCAAACACAATAATCCCACCTAACATGACATATCTATCCTATGTATCAACCCAAAACATACTAACTCCTTCTCCCAAGGAGGAGGTAAGTCCTAGGGTGATGTTACTCTTTCCCTTGACACCCCAGAACGTAAATCCCGTGATGCAGTCACTATATCACGTATTGCATGATATCAGAATAAAGAAGAAAACAGATCTACTTTGTGCGTGCATGCAGGCATGGCACAGTTCTAGGATCAGAGGAACGAAGATAATCAATTGACAGAGTTTCTTTTTGTAAATTCATGATCTACCCTGATTCTGCTCCAGATTCTTCTTCTTTCACCATCTTAAGGTCTGATGTTTCTCTTCCCCTTGATAATCCATATCCAGGCTGATCAGGCAGCTCGTGTAAAGGCATTTGCTTCCTTTTTTCTGGGTTGTTTTGTGAATGCTACAATGCTCAATTTTGTTTTGTTTGTCTGCTCTTGTTTAGTCTTGAGCTCATCAGCATTCAGTTCTCAAGTCCTGACACTTCCTTTGCAAACTTACTTGTAATTATATGATGACTACATGAACTCATCTTCATTTGTAAGATGGTCAACCATATAGCTCCATTCGAAGTCACCTTTGATATTCCTGCCACCTATGCCCACTCGGAGGCTCCCCCACAGAGGTGATGACTATCCTCGGTCATTCTGGACCTCCAACATCCCTTTAGCATTGTCTGTTCCTATCTCCATCTCACCAAACACTTAAATACACCTGGCTTGGTAATGCTGTCTGTTTATGCCCTCTACAAAATGCTTTCCTTGCCTAGAGTTTGAGAATGATAGAACTCTCTGGCTTAGAGGAGCAGTGGACTGGGGATAAGGGGAGGTATATTCAGAAATAAGTGTTGCCTGAAGTTCCTCCTTTCCTATAGCCTTGAAGGAGTCTGTTGTTTTCACCTCTGCAGATTCCCCTGAGCAGCAAGGGGCTGGAGTTGAAGGCTGATCCAGGTTGTAGAGTTCTGCCTTGCTGGAGTCTAGAAGTCTGACCATACTGTCACAGCCACACTATTTGAGTGTGGCTCTGGAAAGGAGATATTCAGATGGTCCCCAGTTTCAAGAGATGAGTGGTGTCTTGATCTGTTTAGGCTTTTTTAATAAAGTACTATAAACCAGGCATCTTATAAACAACAGAAATTTACTTCTCATGGTTCTGGGGCGGGAGGGGGCTAGAAGTCCCAAGATCAGAGTGCCAGCATAGCTGTGTTGCGGAGAGAGCCCTCCTCTGGGTTGCAGATTGCTGACTTCCCCTTTTCTCCCGTGGTGGAAGGAATGGGGAACTCTCTGGAACCTCTTTTATAAGGGCACTAATCCCATTCATGAGCACTCTGCCCTCATCATCTAGTCACCTTCCAAAGGCCCCACCTCCTAATAACATCACCTTGGGCATTAGATTTGCAACACATGAGTTTTGAGGAGCACAAAGTCTCATACGAAAGCACATGCTAGATTCAAAACTGCCTTGGTGCAGAAAAAGCATTTGACAGAGCCCAACATCCATTCATGATCAAAACTCTTACCAAAGTGGGTACAGAGGGAACATACCTTAACATAACAAAAGCCATTTATGACAAACCCACAGCAAATATAATACTCATTGGAGAAAAGCTGAAAGCCTCCCACTAAAATGTGGAGCAAGACAAGGATGCCCACTCTCATCACTTTTATTCAACATAGTATTCTAAGTCCTAGCCACAGCAATCAGACAAACAAAAGAAATAAAAGGGATCCAAATTGGAAGAGAAGAGGTAAAACTGTCACTGTAGACAGATGACATGATACTATATATAGAAAACCCTATGGACTCAACCCAAAAACTACTCAAACGGATCAACAAATTCAGCAAAGTAGCAGGATATAAGATTAATATTCAGAAATCAGTCACATTTCTGTATACAATGAAATCTTAGAAAAGGCATACAAAAATATAATACCTTTTAAAATTGCACCCTAAAAAATCAAATACCTGGGAATAAACTTGACCATAGGGGTAAAAGACTTATATGCTGAGAACTATAAAATATTAATCAAGGAAATTAAAGAGGATTCAAAGAAATGGAAAGATATTCCATGCTCCTGGGTTGGAAAAATTAATATTGTAAAAATGGCCATACTGGAGTTCCTGTAGTGGCGCAGCGGAAATGAATCCAACTAGGAACCATGAGGTTGCGGGTTTGATCCCTGGCCTCGCTCAGTGGGTTA
This sequence comes from Sus scrofa, assembly GCF_054392235.1. Lineage (NCBI taxonomy): Eukaryota > Metazoa > Chordata > Mammalia > Artiodactyla > Suidae > Sus > Sus scrofa. The sequence continues at coordinate 12,122,846 of NC_139401.1, forward strand.
AGGATCCAGCATTGCTGTGAGCTGTGGTGTAGGCCACAGATGTGGCTCGGATCCCATACTGCTGTGGCTCTGGCGTAGGCTGGCGGCTACAGCTCTGATTGGACCCCAACCTGGGAACCTCCACATGCCATGTGTGTGGCCCTAAAAAGACAAAAGAAAAAAAAATGGCCATACTCCCCAAAGCAATCTACAGATTCAGTGCAATCCCCATCAAATGACCCATGACATTTTTCACACAACTAGAACAAACTATCTAAACATTTACATGGAACCACAAAAGACCCAGAATTGCCAAAGCAATCCTGAGGAACAAAAACCAATGAGGAGGCATAACTCTCCCAGACTTCAGGAAGGAATGTGAGGTGGGCATGCGCATTTGCAGTAGCTTACAGTAGTTTACCCTGCATTCCAGAGTCTACTCACCAGCTCTAGGAGTAAGAGGCTCAGGTGTGGTGGCAGCAATGACAGCAGCAGCTTCCCGACTTTGTAATCAGAGCAATTACGGTGTGACCTTTAAAGCATTGGCCTAGTAGTTAGCTTCTGAATTCAGCCCCTGATTTGTTTCCAACGAAGTTTCAAGCACCTAATTTGTTGTAGTAAATCCCTTTCTACCTTGAGTATTTTGTTTGTTTTCTGTATGTAACTCTGACTAAAACAGTATTTGGCACCAACATGGAGACTTGGGATGAGATGCAAACCAGTGTGGTTTTCATGGGGCAGTGGTAACTTCATCACTGTGCTGGCTTATATCATCCCACCATATAAATAATCCCAACCAGCTGAAATACGATTCAAAGGCAAAAGGAACATGGAACGCTATGAAAGATATTTGTAAATACCAAATACAATCTCATGACTAGCTGTCACAGTGAGGAATATAATAGCTATAGGTATTTTTTTCCTTGTCATTTTATGTATACCTTTATATATTAGTTTCCTTTTTCTCACTCCTCCTTTCTATTATTATTTTATACCAAGATGTGTAAATAATGGTTGTTTTTAATCATTTAGTCCCTGTGTTATACTACATAGAAGTTCAATAGTGAATAATTTTAAAAGTATATTAAAATCACCCAGAGATGGATTCTGCAACTGATGGAACTGGATTATTTTTTTAAACTTTATTGGAGTATAGTTGATTTACAATGTTGTGTTAGTTTCAGGTGTTCAGCAAAGTGAATCAGTTATATATATCCATTCTTTTTCAGATTCTTTTCCCATATAGTGGAACTGAATTTTTTTTTAACGGGGAGTGTTTTTTTCCTCCACTAGCATAAGCTATAATTACCTTATATAAGGTGCGACCATGTTTTTGTTGCAATTTAAGGACAGGTGGAAGGCTGGGTATTTATGCTGAATAGCCAAAAGGGTAGACAGTGCTTGTCAATCAGCCCTTGGTATCCATTTCCGCTTCCCTTTCTATTTTATTTATGTTCTCCCATAAGTTGCTCTTGTACAACAAGAAAGTTGAATCCAAGCTGGAAAGTGTCCAAGCTGAAAGTGAGACAAAGGCCATCTCTCAGACATTAGGCAAGCTGCAAAAAGACAGACAGGCATGAGTCTGTTTGGCTGCTGGCCTCCACCTCCTTGGGTCTACTCCCCAGCTTCACAGGTATGACTCGGAGGTGACACTAGTAGCTATGGCAACCAAAGCTTCTCCAACTCCAAATCACAGCTATGGTCGCATAACTTTAAAATTAGTAGTACAGTTGCAACCACATGACTTCCACTCCTCTATCCCTTCCAATTACTTCACTGTCACCTAAATATCTTTATTAAACCTCTGTGCTAGAAAGAGAGTGAATTTCTACTCCCTGCACTAAACCCTGTCTGATCCAAGAGGGCTGGTTAAGTAAAGTATGGCATATCCCTATGTAGACATACCTATATCCCTAAAGAACACCAACAGATAAAGGAAAAGAAGCAGGCGAAGGAAGCAGAAGAGTGCCAGAGAGTTCAGAGGAAAAGCAAGAACAGGGAACAAGAAGCAGAGGGAGCAGAGCATTTTAAGAAGGCAAAAGCCATCACTTGGCCAAATGCTGTGACAGGGCCAACAAGAGCAAGCCTGAAAACTGAACTGTCCCTGGATGTAGGAACGAGGTCCTCAGAGGACTTGGAGAAGGAAACTTTAATGAACTGCACACTGCATCGCTCCGAGGAATATGAAGAGGTTATTGCACTGAAAGAACAGACACAAAGTGTAATTTTTTTCCAAGGGGCTATTTGGTGCATATTTAAAAGCTCAGAGTCAATTCAGATGACTCTCAACAATCCAAGAATCAAACCTTTTTAGAGCCCACGCACCCCGCTAATGATACACACTAACAAATTGCTGTGATTAAAATGTCTGTATGTTGCTTGCTAAATGGAATCAGGTCACTTAGGCAGAGCAGACACATTGAGTGAAATTGAGAACATACCTAACATGGCTTCCTAGGAAATAGCTTACTTACCCAGGAGGATCTGGCCTTTTGTCTCCAAATTATCATCCTAGTCCCTCACTACTGCCTTGATGAAGTCTTTAAGAGGTTGGTGATTGCTAGTAATTTAGAAGATAAGGGGCATGGCTACCTTCAGTTTGTATGTGGAAAATGAAATTCAAAGTGTTCTCAAAGATAAAGAGTCATTAGGAGGGAACAGGGATATCATGGGTCTTGGGTTTACTTTGTTTGGATTTCTCCATCAAATTCATGTTAAAGCCAACCATTTTTGGAGTTCCCGTCGTGGCGCAGCGGTTAACGAATCCCACTAGGAACCATGAGGTTGCGGGTTCGATCCCTGCCCTTGCTCAGTGGGTTAACGATCCGGCGTTGCCGTGAGCTGTGGTGTAGGTCGCAGACGCGGCTCGGATCCTGCGTTGCTGTGGCTCTGGTGTAGGCTGGCGGCCACAGCTCCAATTGGACCCCTAGCCTGGGAACCTCCATATGCCGTGGGAGCAGCCCAAGAAATGGCAAAAAGACAAAAAAAAAAAAAAAAAAAAAAAAGCCAACCATTTTTGTTTGTCTTCCAGAATTAGATAACTCAGAGTAATTAATCAACCACATATTTTGCCCCTTGGAACTTAAGATTTACTATAAACAACATCTATTATGTATAGTCGGTGGTACATAAAATTTTAAACTATGTATGTTAAAGCATATATAATATATATTCCATTCCATAAGCTTTGTCATCCTCACTTATGAAAAAATTTAAAAATCCAAACACTATAGGAGTTTCCACTGTGGCGCAATTTTATCAGAGGCATCTCTGGGGCACTGGGACACGGGTTTGATCCCTGGCCTGGCACAGTGGGTTAAGGATCCAGTGATGCCACAGCTGCATAGTATGTCACAACTGTGGCTAGGATCTGATCCCTGGCCTAGGAACTCCGTATGCTGCTGGGTCCCCCCCCCCCAAAAAAAAAGAAAAAAAATCAGGACACTACACATTTTGCCATTTTCATGCTCTTTTTCAAAGGTCTATTGGTCACAGGTCTGCAAGAGATCTAGCTACAAAATAACCATTTAAAGTTGTCTGGAGAATCTAATTAAACTAATAAAAGTGAATTAATATTTAGGTCTAGTTGAAATGACACAGTTTAAACAATGAGTAAGGAATGCATGACTTGCCCCAAGTGCTATTTTACAACATCAGTTTATTACAATACCAAAAACTTTTTTTAAAACATGGTTAGATGAAAATTTTTAAAGATTTCCAAAAAAGGGAAGTTTGATAGCACCAATCTATTTGGCAAGAGACACTGTCTTTATAGGGAATCTAGGAACTTTCTGTTTATAAAAAGAATTCAGTATTATTTGTATTTTTTCCTTTGGGATATAAATAATGAAAAACTGGTAGAAAGATTCAATAAACTATAAGGTTGTCTGTCACGTTTAATCCATCAATCTCAGTGGCAAGACCCAAAGATGTTTATAATGTAAGTGATTTAGATCCGCCACAATCCAATATAAGGATTTAGGAAACATGGTGAGCGGATGTGATGTAATTAACCATGTTTTTCCACTATCAGCTGGGGTCAAAACGGTCACACTGGGCATCAGGCAAGTCCTGAAGCTCCCTCTGAAGTCCAGACTTCAGGCAAAGCAGGCTTTGGGCATATTTTCCAAATCCGTGCACATGCTTTTCCGTTTAGCTCCACACCAGCGTTTTCTCCCCAGTTCCCTCTCTCCCAGTGCAGATTCTCCTGTAGAAGACCCTTCTGTGCCCTTCAGACATGAAACTGCTCCTCTGGCGCTCTGTTTTTCCTTTATCACCACAATTTTTTCACTGAGGTAGTAAATTCATCTCTCTAGTTGACTAGTCTCCAGTCTCATGAGACCAGGAATGTGCTTCTGTGCACTCATCTCCTTAGTCTCGCCTTTAGCATCTCGTGCTTACTTTTCTGGGAGCAGGGCCCCTGCCCGCAGCATGAGGAAGTTCCCAGGCCAGGGATAGAACCCATGCCACAGCAGCAACCCAAGCCACAGCAGTGACAACGCCGAGTCCTGAACCACGCGACCACGAGAAACTCCTCTGGTGCTTATTAAACACCTTTTGGATAAATTGCTGATCAACAATGACCACACTGTATAATGTCCTCTCCTATCCTCACAGTCTCTCCGTTGCTGTATTTTCCCTCCTTAGACACACAACTCTTTCAAAATGCAGAATTTACACTGCAAATGAATTGCAAAACATACTTTGTTTCCCCTTTTGTGTAAAACTACTGTGCATAGAAAAGGTGCAGGTCTCTTTAAGACTCTCAAGCTGTGAGCTGTGGAACTGGGTGCCCTCCCCCAAACTTTCATGTGTTCATTTCAGTATGAGATAAGGAAAGTGTACATGGGTCTTGTTTCACACGTTTGTGAGTTTGCTGGCCCATATGTTCTTGCAGAAAAGGAAAGTCTTGATAATAGCATTCACGTCTATTTGCGGGGGGCGGGGGTTACATTTGACAAAGCGAACTAAGGAAGAGAGTAAAGAAGTGGTTAATGAGGATGACAATCACAATAAACAATTATAGGTACTAGGCACTGTTCTAGGTACTTCACAGTGTATCATCATTTAATCTCTCCCAGCGATCCAAGAGTTAGATGCGACTATCTTCATCTCCAGATGGGGAAACTGTGAGGAGTGTGTGTGTGCACACACATGACGTGGAATAGGGAGCCAAGCGACCTGGGGTGGAATGCAGTCTCCACCTCTGGCTGCCTCTAAACGCCTCTCAGGATAGAACCTGCGTACGGGACTTGGGGGTGGGGGGCTGGCGGGGCTGTGTTCCTGGACCTCCGTTTTGGTTAGCTAAGCATTCGCTTCACATCAATTTGTTAAGCCATATAGATGCATAGGTTGTATGCAGCTAAGCTATACATGTGTATCAATTTGTTAAACTATATATATATATATACATATATACACAATCTATAGCTTAACAAATTGCTACATATATATAGCTTAACTGCATACAACCTATACATAGGCTTATATATACATGTATCAATTTGTTACACATATATACATGCTTAACAAATACATAAGCTTAACAAACTGACACATATATGTAGCTTATATATAAAGATACATATACATAAGCTTATATATACATGTATATATGTATCGGTTTGTTAAGCTATATATATATGTATAGGGTGTATGCAATTTTAAAAGGTGGAAGGGGAAAAAGAAGGAAGAGTGGGAAGAGGGGAGAGAGGGGAGAAAGGGGGAAAAAAAAGACAAGTGGGGTGGGGGAAGGAAAGGAAGAGCCTGACAAAGTCCGCCCTAGTTGTCGGTTATCACCTTCTGAAAGCAACGCCCGCAGTCGAGGCTCAGATCCCACATTGCTGTGGCTGTGGTGTAGGCCTGCGGCTACAGCTCTGATTAGACCCCTAGCCTGGAAACTTCCATATGCCACGGGTGCGGCCCTAGAAAAGACAAAAAAAAAAAAAAAAAAAAAAAAAAGGTGAGAACATGAAAGCAATGCCCCAGGCTTTTGGATGTATGTTTGAAAGTAGGAACAAGATATTGATCAGTAAGATGTAGCGAGTGAAAGGTTATCAGCACACATGTAAAACTAGATATTTTTTGAGCGGGGCTTACTTTTGTGGAAAATGGCCCAGTGTTTCACCTCTTATTCCAGTTCAAACTTCATGAACTACCACAAACACACGAAAAGTTAGAATAATATAACAAGTACCTGCATACTTACCACATGTTTTATCAATTTTTATACTGTATCCTATTTATTATTTTTATGTAAAAAAATTAATTAGTTATACATTTATGCATCTAGGAAGCCCCTCCCTGACATGTGCTCCATTCCTCATCCTGTTTCTCTCCTTTCATGGACAAAGAACCATCATTATGAATTTATTTTTTCAATGCGTTTTTATACAAATATCATATATAATATGGTCTTTCATGTTTTAAAAATTATATTTTACTAATGATTATGGCTTCGATACAACAGTTGTGTTATTCAATGTGCTGTATACTTTTCTATTGTATAACATATGATATCTTTATTTCTCTATTCTCCATTTATTATATATTGAATAATTTCCCTGAGTTTTTGCAATAACAAGCAATTTTATAAAAAACATTCTTATACTTCTCTGTTACATAAAGTCAATAATTTTTCTAGATATCTCCCTAAAAATTGGGACTCGTTGAATAGAATTGTTGAAGTAAAGAGAGTGTATCTTCAACTTGACCATCTACGGCCAAATTGTTCTCCAAAGTGGTTTCTCCCACTTGCACTCCCACCAGTAGATTTTGAGACTTCTCATCTTTTGCTATCTTTACCAGGACTTTGTATTATTTAGACTTTACATTTTTGTGAACTTCAGAACCTGGATTTTTTTTTTTGTCTTTTTGCCTTTTTTAGGGTTGCTCCTACGGCATATGGAGGTTCCCAGGCTAGGGGTTGAATCACAGCCGTAGCCACCAGCCTACACCACAGCCACAGCAATTCGGGATCCGAGCCGTGTCTGCAACCTACACCACAGCTCACGGCAATGCTGGATCCTTAACCCACTGAGCAAGGGCAGGGATCGAACCCGCAACCTCATGGTTCCTAGTCGGATTCGTTAACCACTGAGCCACAACGGGAACTCCCAGAATCTGAATTTTAAAACTTGTTTGAAAATATATTTCCCTAGGAGTTCCCATTGTGGCTCAGCAGAAACAAATCTGACTAGCATCCATGAGAACTCAGCCCAAAAGGAAACAAAACAAAGTCTACAAAAAAAATTAAGAAGGGAGTGGGTGTGGAGAAAAGGGAACCCTCCCATGCTGTTGGTGGGAATGTAAACTGGTGCAGCCACCAGGGAAAACACTATGGAGATGCCCAAAGAAAACTAAGAGTAAAGCCACTGTATGATCCAGCAATCCCACTCCTGGGCATATATCTGGAAAAGATGAAAACTCTAATCCAAAAAATGCGTGCAGGAGTTCCCATTGTGGCTCAGCAAGTTATGAACATGACTAGTAACCATGAGGATGCAGGTTCGATCCCTGACCTTGCTCAGTGTGTTAAGGATCCATCTTTGCCATGAGCTGTGACATAGGTCACAGATGCATTTTGGACCCTGTGTGGCTGTGACTGTGGCTGTGGTATAGGCCAGGAGTTGCAGCTCTGATTCGACCCTTAGGCTGGGAACTTCCATATACTGCAGGCGCAATCGTAAAAAAAAAAAAGATAAATATACATGTGCACCAATGCTCATAGTAGCACTATGTACAGTAGCCAAGACATGGAAGCAACCAAAGAGCCCATCAACAAGTGACTGGTTTAAAAAGATGTGATACACACACACACATACAATATAGAATGTTCCTCAGCCATAAAAAGGAAAGAAATATTACCATTTGCAGCAACATGGAGGGACCTAGAGATTATCACACTCATATTAAACCAAGTAAGTCAGAAAAAGACAAATATTATATAATATGTGGACTCTAAAGAATAACACATGTGAATCTGCACACAAAACAGAAACAGACTCACAGACGTAGAAAACAAACTTACGGTTACCCTAGGGGAAAGACGGGGTAAGGGGAGGGGAAAATGAGAAGAGTATAGTATTAGCAGGTACACACACATAAAAGAGATAATCAATTATAGCACCTACTATATCGCACAGGGAACTATAGTCAGTACGTTGGAATAAGCTATAATGGAAACTAAGCACATGTATGCACACACACAAATGAATCACTTTGCTGTATGCCAGAAACTAACACAATACTGTAAAGAAACTATACTTCAATTTTAAAAAGTAGGAAAAAATAATATTCTTGAGAAATTCATCTATGTTATTGGTTTTCTGTGATATATTGTATTCTATTGTTTTAACATTATTATAACTTATGTATCCAGTCTACAATTGGATATTTGTATAGCTGATAGTCTAGGTGCTATTACAAAGAGTGCTACTACAAACATTTTTGCACTTGTCTTTTGGTAAACTTAGGTATGCATTTCTGCAGGGCATAGGGCCAGGAACACAATAGCTGTGTAATGGGGGTATTATATGCTAAACTTGACTAAAGCCTTCCAAACAATTTTCAAAAGGAGTTGTTTCAATTTATATTCCCACCTGCAAGGTATGAGAGTCTCATTTGCTCCTTAGCCTCCACAAAATTTGGTATTTAGCTGTCTTTTCTATTTAAGACACTCGTGGGCATATAAAAAAATCTTAGTAAGTCTCGTCTTCCTCCTTAAGTTAATCACTTTGCAAATAGCCTCTCCCACACGGTGACTGGGCTTTTCACTATTTTTATGCTGCCCTTTGAAGCCCTTAATTTCAATGTAGCGCTTTTTTTTTCTTTTTAATTAGTGCTTTTTGTGTTAAAAAAAATATTTTGCTACCTCCAAGGTCATGAAGACATTTTCCTAAGATTTCTTCTAAATGTTTTATTGTTTTTGCCTTTCACATATATCTGCAATCCACCTGAGACTGGTTTTACATAAGGTTGAGTTAGGGAGTCAAGATACCTATTTCGTGTGGATATGCAGTTGACTCAGTATCATTTGTTAGAAAGATCATCTCTGCCCCATCACACTGATGCAATCCCTTTCACATAGTTCAAAGGACATGTGTGGATCTCTTTCTGGACTCTCTATACTGTTCAATTTGTCTATTCTTAGGTTAATCCCATAGCATCTTAGATAGTGTAGTTTACAGTAAGTCACTCTGTATGTGGTATCTTCTAATTCCTTCAAGTTTGTTCTTATGCTTCAAAATATTCTTAACTATTTCTGGCCCTTTTCATTTCCATACATTCATTTTAGAATCCACCTGTCAACTTAAAAAAAAATTGCTGGGATTGCTCTTCATTTATGAATCTATAGATCCATTTGGGGAGAACCGGCATCTTTGCAATGTTAAACCTCCTAATCCATAAACACGATCCATTCCTCCATTTATTTAGGTCTTTTTAATCTATCTCAAGAATGGTGTGGGTTTTTACATTGTTATTAGATGTATTCTAAGTATTTGATGCTATTGCAAATGGTATTTTAAATTTCGTTTTTGCTTGCTTATTGCTGGCATTTTGAAATATAACTGCCTTTCGATGCTATCACCTTACAAAGTATACTCATTTATTCTTATAGTTTAACTACAAGCAGAGCTTTGAAGTTTTTTTACACAGACAATAGTGTCATTCAAAAATAACGATAGTTTTATGTCTCCTTTTTCAAACTTTTGCTTTCTTTTCACCTCTTTATTTGCCTTTCTGCTCAGCGAGGGCCTCAATACTGAATAGCACTGAGGTACAGTAGGCATCCTTGTCTCATTCCCCATCTCAGAGGAAAAGTTTTCTATAATTCACTGCTAAGTGCAATGTTCTACAATTGCTTTTTGTGTGCGATGATTTTTATTCTTATCCTTATGTCTCTAATATTCATTACCCAGGTTGTTTGCTTAAGATTCCATCTCTTTTTTATAAAAGGTAATTGATAATCTTGGAATTTTTTGTTTAAAGAACAGTTCATTACTTGATAAATTTCTGGCATGTGATTTCCATTCTGAGTATCAATACAATTTTTACTAAAATCTGTTGAGGGGTCTATTTCTATTTTCTTGCTTGGGTCTAGCCTTTTTATTGCATTTTGAGAAATAAAAGGAAAATAAAAATACATAGACTTGGGATTATATTAAAGCTATTCAGGTCACTTAGCCACATTTTTAAAAACTTATTAAAGTAGGCGTTCCCATTGTGGCTCAGCAGGTTAAGAACTTGAGGTAGCCTCCGTGAGGATGTGAGTTTGATCCCTGGCCTTGTTCAGCGGGTTAAGAATCCAGTGTTGCCACAAGCTGTGGTGTACGTCCGCAGATGCAGCTTAGATCTGGTGTTGCTGTGACTACGGTGTAGGCCAGCAGCTGCAGCTGATTCAATCCCTAGCCTAGGAACATCCATATGCCATGGGTGTGGTCATAAAAAGGAAAAAATTATTAAAGCAGAGTTGATTTACAACACTATATTAGTCTCAGGTGTACAATATAGTAATTCAATATTTTTACAGATTATACTCCATTTGAAGTTATAAAATATGAGCTATATTCCCTGTGCTATACAATATATCCTCGTATCACTTTATTTTTTAAAAAAATTTAGGGAGCTCCCATTATGGCTCAGTGGTTAACAAACACTACTAGCACCCATGAGGACGCAGGTTCAATTGCTGACCTCACTCAGTGGGTTAAGGATCTGGCATTGCTGTGAGCTGTGGTGTAGATCGCAGATATAGCTCAAGTCCTGCTATGGCTCTGGCATAGGCTGGCAGCTACAGCTCCGATTGAACCCCTAGCCTGGGAACTTCCATATGCCGCGGGTGTAGCCCTAAAAAAACCAAAATAAATAAATAAAAATAAATTTTAAAAAAATTTTTAAAAATTAAAAAAAATTCAAGTATAGTTGATTTACAATGTTGTTAATTTCTGCAGTACAGCAAAGTAACCTAGTAATATTCTTTTTCTTGTATCATCTTCCATCATGCTCAATAACAAGAGATTGGATATAGTTCCCTGTACTATACAATAGAACCTCATTGCTTATCCATTCTAAATGTCATAGTTTGCATCTGCTAACCCCAAACTCCCTGTCCATGCTACTCTCTTCCCCCGTCACTTGGCAACCACATGTCTATTCTCTACGTCTGTGAGTCTGTTTCTGTTCTGTAGATTGGTTCATTTGTGCCATATTTTAGATTCTACATACAAGTGATATCATATGGTATTTTTCTTTTTCGTTCTGACTTCACTTAGTATGAGACTCTCTACTTGCATCCATGCTGCTGCAAATGGCACGATTTAATAATTCTTTCTATGGCTGAGAAATATTCCATTGTATATATGTACTACATCTTCTTCATCCACTCGTCTGCCGATGGAGATTTAGGTTGTTTCCATGTCCTGGCTACTGTGAATAGTGATGTTATGAACATACAGGTATATGTATCTTTTTGAATTGTGGTTTTGTCTGGGTATCTGCCGGGGAGTGGGATTCCTGGGCCATATAGTAGTTCTATATTTAGTTTTCTGTGGAACCTCCATACTGGTTTTCACAGTGGTTGTACCAAGTTACATTCCCACTAACAGTGTAGGAGGACTCCCTTTACTCCACACCCTCTCCAGCATTTGTTATTTGTAGACTTATTAATGATGGCCATTCGACCAGTGTGAGGTGGTACCTCACTGTAGTTTTGATTTGCATTTCTCTAATAATTAGTGATTATTTGAGCATTAGATCTTACTTATTTTATATGTAGTGGTTTATACCTCTTAATCTCCAACCCTTATTCTTGCCCTTCTCCCCACTGGTAACCACTAGTTTGTTCTCTATGAATCTACTTCTATTTTGTTATATTCATTTGTTTTACTTTTTAGATTCTACGTGTAAGTGACAACATACAGCATTTGTCTTTCTCTGTCTTATTTCACTTAGCCTAGTACCCTCCAGGTCCATCCATGATGGCACGAATGGCGATTTCTTCATCCTTTTTATGGCTGAATAATATTCCATTACACGTTTTTAATTTAAATTGGGATCAAGGAGTTCCCGTCGTGGCGCAGCGGTTAACGAATCCGACTAGGAACCATGAGGTTGCGGGTTCGGTCCCTGCCCTTGCTCAGTGGGTTAACGATCTGGCATTGCCATGAGCTGTGGTGTAGGTTGCAGACGCGGCTCTGATCCTGCGCTGCTGTGGCTCTGGCGTAGGCGGGTGGCTGCAGCTCCGATTAGACTCCTAGCCTGGGAACCTCCATATGCCACGAGAGCGGCCCAAGAAATAGCAAATAAATAAATAAATAAATAAATAAATAAATTGGGATCAAGATGACTTTTGAAGACTAAAGACCCACTGATGCATTTTTTTCATTCAACAAGCAATTCTGGAGCAATTGCAATGTACCAAGAACACTAGGCTCTGAGAACTTTGAAGGCTGAACATCCACTAATTAATTAGTTAACTTAACAAGCATTTTTGGAGAAATTACGATGTACCTGGAAGTGTGGAAGTCCCTGGAGATACAGAGGTATTCTCTAGGAGGTCCCACTGAATAGGAAGTGACAGGCATAAAGAGATCCTTATCCTACAGCACGGGAAGCTCACTGACAGACATGCACATGATGAGACACAGAGGGGCAGCTGGTATCTGGGAAGACTGCACAAGAGGTGATGCCTGAATTAAAGGTTAAAAAATAAATAGAGTTGATTCGGCAAAAGAGGTGTAGAGGCAGAAACACTGCATCATAAGTAAAGGGCCCAGAGGAGCAAACAGAAGAGCATCATTCATCCATTCAACAAATACTGAGTGTTTCCTATGTCACAGACATTGTAACAGGAACAAGGTACAAATAAGTAAAATAGATGTAATTTCTGGTCTCCTGAGAAACTCTGACATGAAGGTTAAGAAGCATGTAAAAAAAGATATATAGAACCTTGTGTCTAAATATTCATTCAACTCCAAAAACGTTCTTATAACATAGTCTGTGTCATTCTATTACTAAAAGTCAATAATGTGTGTATAAATGGCTATCATTGCATAGAAAGTTTCACATTTTTGAATAAGATGTCTCAAATTAATTTATTGTTTGATTGTTCTTACAGTTTGTAAATGAAACTGCATTATAAATGGTGGTTAGATTTACCTTCTAGTCCCCAAAGCCTATCCAACACATAATACACACGATGTAAAGTATTAAGAGTCCTATTTCAAGTATACTGAAACATTATTATATCACGTGTATAGAAAAAAACAGAAAGAACTAAGGCTCTGGAAATATAATGTAAAAGAAGTCATAGACCTGAGTCTTGAAGAAGTTACAGTTTGATAGAAGAGACAACTCAACTAGTATACAAATGAATGGATAATGATAATCTGAGATGAGTGCTCAGAAAAAAATGAAAGGACCATAGAGCTACAATGGAGCACACGGCCCTATCCCTGAGGTCTGGGAAGACCAAGCTGGCAACCAGACAAAAGGATGAAGGAAGAACATTCTGGATAGGATGTTAAAGGAACTGGGACAAGATCAGCATGGGTGGTGTAGGGTAAGAGAGAAGAGTAGCATGAGAAATGCCACGTCCAGACTACACAATGCCTTGTGAGCCATGTCATTTTTATCCAAGAGCATAGGAAAGTTCCTGAGAGATGGAAAGCAATGGCATATCATGGGAGATTTACATATTAAACAACCCATCCCATGTGCACTATGGAAAAAAAAAAGACTGTATAGAGTCCAGGTGGGATACAAGGCATCTAGTTAGGAGGACACTGTGCTGATTCAAGAGATGACAGTGGCTGAGACCAGGGTGGCAGCAGCACAGATGGAATAAGAGATAAATGCATTGGACAGCTATTTAGGTGCTAGAACTTGGTCAGGATTACTGAGAGGACTGAGAGAAAGGGGGTGTCAAGAATGACTCCAAATTTTAAGAGCTATTTAGGAAACAGAATCGACTGAACAATTAGATGAGGAAGGAAAGCGAATGGGTGTATTCAGCTCTATGACATGAATAATAAGATGGACGGTGAATTTGGGCCTGAGATTCACTAAGACACAGCAGGACGTTTAGGAAGAAAGGGGATGACTTCCTCTTGGACTTGTCGCATTTGAGATACGTTGGGTATTCCAGGGCAAGCAGGCAATTCAGAGACAGAAGTCTGGAGTCACGGTTTTACGGTTTACAATTGGCCCCAGCAGTGGGGTCAAGGTGACGCTCTGGGGAAGTGCCGTCATTAAGAACTAGGATTGATGTGATCAATTATACTTTAATAAAAAATAAATAATTTTTTAAAAAGAAAAGAAATAAAAGTGCAAAGAGACAAATAAAACAGAACTCGTGCTGCAAGTCTGAGCATCACTGGGATTAGAGTCCAGCTTCCTGTCAGTCACGTGTTTATATAGCCACAAAATAATTCTTGTCTGTGCAACTTCAGGTTTAATTATAGCCCTCCACAGTGATCAAGAATCTAATTCACTAGTTATTGCCTTCCTCCCAATGTAAACCAAGTATTCAGCAAAGAAAAGCAGAAGAATTATTTTCACATTTTAGCCTTTTTTGCATCCTTCTGCTCCTATGTGAGAATCAGTCTTTCACCATCCCAATTTCTAGCCTCCTACCACAACACACCAACATTTATGTAACAAGATGCACAAGTCAGGACTGTGTGTACCACTCTCAGCAAACTATATATATACAAAGCCAGAATGAGATTAGAATACGCAGTATAGCTAATATTTATTTTTCATTATTAAATATTAATTGGATGCCGATACAATGAAAAATTACATTTGGCACAAGGCTTATGGACTAAACACTTAATTTGTCAAACCCTGTTTAAAAAAATGTGTCTAAAATAATTTGGCTCCCTTCCCATGTTCGCTACACACAAAATAATGGCCTGATCAGCAGGTACTCAGCATGTTCACTCTTACAGTCCCTAGGACTCTCAGTTGCAAGTAAGAGCAACCCATTCAACAATTAAAGAAAAAAAATCACTGCCTTCGATTCAGGGAGCTACCCAGCTATTAGAGAAAAAACCTGCGGAATCTGAGAATTCACGGACCACCACCATCAGGGCCCTTTACACGCTGGGATTTCGACTTCTTTCTACGGCTCTTTATGAGTTCATTTCATACACTGTTATTAAAGATCATCCTCTCCATGAACTGGGCAAGATGTCACCCCAGCTCCAGGGTGACTGCTTCCTTTCCACTTAAGGAGCTCTGGCCCTGTGGCCTAGTATCAAGAATAGGGAATGATTCTCTTTGGCGCTGCACACTGCTGAGACGACTGCCTTTTTGTCCAATTACCTTGGTGGGGAGATGAGATAGTACATTGGGCCGACCCTGGGGCATGTGCCCAGCCTGTGGCCAAAAGAAGACATCTGCTCCCAGAATAAGGAGGAGCTCTGGAAGGTCCTGTGTGGTTGAGAGGGTTAAGGATCTGGCATGGCCACAGCTGTAGCATAGGTTGCACCTGCAGTGCAGGTTCAATCTCTGGCCTGGGAACTTTCACATGCTGCAAGTGTAGCCAAATGCGTGCGTGTGTGTGTGTGTGTAGCAAATCTTGGGAAGCTGATCAAATACAATCATTACCATGTAATCTACAGTGATGCCAAGAATCCAGTCTTCTTAGGTGGCATGAAAAAAGATGTGACAATACCTCAGAATCATCGTTGTCAATGAAAATTCTCATGGGGGAGTATTGTGCACATAGACAGAATAAGATTGGGGGCTGAATCCTGTGTGTTACTGAACATCCCTAAAAGTTTGAACGTTTTTAAAATGTCCTATTTGTAGTGAATTATTCGTCTCTGAAAAATAGAACAGGAAAATCATTTTAATTCATTTTGAGATTAAATTTGCCATTTTAGTTGAGATTTTACTACATGCAATACAAGCGTGATAAAGGATAATTTGGTGCTGTGCTTTTTTTCACGATCCACTGATCACACACTCATATGGTATTCTCTTTAGGAGATTCTGTCTTAAAAACAATGTCAGCGTGACATCTTATAAACTTTACTCGCTGACTGGTGGAAAGGAGAAGTATACCTATAGCCATGATTCCGGGGAAGACTGAAAGCTAGTGACAAATATTTACTGCAGCTCAATTCTCTTTAGCATTCCCTCTTCAAACTCTTTAAAACCAAATTACAGAGACCAAAGAGCCCGCTTTCGAATATGACAAAACCAAAGAAAAGTGTTTTCAGGATTCACTCACTTAAATGATCAAGAAACTACTCAACTGCACAATATGGTTACGAGCACCATTTACAGCCTGTGTGGATGTTCCCCAGTCAAGGTTCACCGATAATTCGCAATACGCAATTAACACAAGTAGTTTTATTGCTTATAATACGAAGTCATTCTATGTGAAATTAGCCAAGGATACACTCATTTTACTCAGAAACATCGTCTGCATCTTGAAGTAAAGCAAATTTGAGATAAATAAGGCCTTCAGTGCTCCCTTTGAAACTGTTACACAAAACTTCAATCAGGCTGTAATAGTTCAGAGGCCTTGGCATTATGAAGTCAAATTAGGAAAATCTGATTTGATACTTTAAACCTTGCATAAAATTATTTTCTGTAAATTTCACTAACTATAAGGAGACTCTTCTAATCTGACACTTGGAACTGATCTGCCTCTTAGTATCATGAAGACTGAAATGATTCTATGACCATAAGCTCAGGGTGCTTTTGTCATGCAAAGGATATTCTCTGTGCTGGCCCTAACTTGATATATCACAGGTGCAGGGAGCCTGGATTATGCGGCAGCATAAAGACATAGACATTTGAAACCACTTTAGCCTTTTGCACGCCTCTTTCAAAGCTTGCAAAACTCATGGGAGTTACCAAGTAAACTGAGAAGGCAGCAGGACATGGGAACAGGAAGCAGAGGAGAAGGTAGGTCTGTGGATGTGCCACCTTGGGCGAGTCCCGTAAGGTCACTGAGCCTTAGTTTTCTTGTTTTTAGGTGAAGATAATAGTACCTACCTTGGAGGATAGTTTATGGGACTAAAGCAAATGACACATACAGAGCCTGGCATGGAGCCACTTCATAAATCGCTGCTATTATTATCTGCTTCTGTTACAAGGAGGAAGCCTCAGCTTTGAACATCGAATCTTAACAAGGTTGAGAACCCAAAGTTAATTTTTTGGACTCGCGGCTAGGGCCAAATGTGATGTCAACAGTGGCTTTACTCCAACTTGCCAGTGGATGTAGAGAATCGCCAGCACCATCTTCCACAGCACTGACTGGCCCAAGGGAAGTGACGTCCAGAGAGAATGTCAAGCAGCCACGTCCCTCGGCTCGGGATTCGTTAGAATCCAACGGTAAGCTGGGTGCTGGCCCATTAATGTTTTTGGTCCCACAACAGGGAAGCCTGACAAGGACCGGCCTGCCTCACTTAACCCCTCAAAACATGAGGCTTAGCCTGTACAGTAAGAGATCGAATTCTTGGCTGCACACACACTGGAGGCCCATTGTCGAACTTTTGGCTCAATGGGTCTAAACTGTAGATTTAAAAAGCTCCTTGGGTGAGCAGAAATCCAAATTCTGTTTTGTGATACTATTTGGGGTTGCTATAGGAATAAGGTTTCCATGTCAATAAGTATCTTCATGCACCTTAATTTCAAATGGTTTCATAATATAGACGTGTAATTGTTTTCAGCTTTTTCGGCTTTGAATTCAAGCTAGACATCACATGTATCAATAGCCTTGTAACTGATAAAGTGACCTTGACTTAGGCTTAGCACCCAAGCTCAGCCTTACGGTTGTGTGGAGAGGAGTGGTTAGAGCATGATGGGCTCTGGTGTCGGCCTGAACTCACACCCCAGCCTTGGGCAGGTCAGTTAGCGACACGGGTCCCCGTTTCTACATCTGCTCGATAAGGATGATCCTCAGAAAGTGGTGGGGCTGATTCAATCCCAGTATGTCAAGCACTTAGCACAGTACCTACCACAGCATAAACACTCCATACACCTTAGCCACTGAGGAAAAAAGAAAAGCACATCTGACACCAGGAGCTGGTCAGGCCCTTCGCAAGTGGACCAGGCTATTCTCTGACTGACCTTAAACAGTGTCACAGAATGTCAGACAAGACCACTTTAGGGACTGTGGTCACTCAGTGACCCACTCTGTAATAATGCCTGAACACAGACAAAACGCAAATACTGTCCAGTCCACAGAGCACACAACGGTCCCTCTCCTGCCAAGTGAGGGACAGCTGCTGCTTTGCCAATTATGGCTTCAGCCTCAGCCTGGTCCCCTCCTAGGGAAGATGTACTCGAATACCCCATCACAGGACCCCATCTTCGTGACAGCATCCAATCAAGAACAAAACCCCACTTCCTTAACCCTTCCCCAAATCACTTAACAGGAACCCAAGTTCTCTAACAAGTCCTCTGTCGCTCCCACACTGAGGGCCCCCCCAGCTCTGCAAGGTGCACCTTCTTCCTGGCTGCAGCAAGCAATAAACCCAACTGGTCCCATTCCAGCCAAAAGAGTATGTTCCTGGTGGTTGTCGGCTGGCAGACATTGAGGGTTTTACTCTGGGGCCCTTTATTCGTAATGCAACAATGTCAAGAGCTGGATTTCACCTTGGAACTATATCCTCCTATCATCTGAAAAACTTGGCATGGGAGCCAAGAAACAAAGCAAGATCCCCACTTGACTTGAGAAGCACCAACATGGATTCAGAATTAAGAAGCACTGCAACTTTTTGTAAAAGAGTCACTGCAACTTTTTAGCACAATATTCCTTAACCACAAAACACATTCTTAGAATGTAGGTCTGCATATCATCTCAGATCAAAATAACAAAATAGAAAAGTATCTAGTTGAGAAGTCAAAATTTTAAGGCTATGCATCATTCTGATTCATAAATGGGCTGTTTGAGAAATTCATTTAAAATTTTGCTAACATAAGGAGTTCCTGTGTGGCGCACTGGAAATGAAGCCTAGTATCCATGAGGATTCGAGTTCGATCCCTGGCCTTGCTCAGGATCCCACCTTGCCATGAGCTGTGGTGTAGGTTGCAGACATGGCTCGGATCCTTGTTGCAGTGACTGCGTGTACGTTTACAGCTACAGCTCCAATTGGACTCCTAACTGGGAACCTCTATATTCTGCGGTTGCGGCCCTTAAAAAAAAAAAAAAAAAAAAAAGACAATTTTTTTCTAACGTAAGAGATTCCAATTGAAACTGTATCATAAATGGTTATTAGCTTTACCCTTTGTCCCCAAAGCCTATTTAACCCTGAATACATGTGACACACTATTTTTCTTTTTTATTTTATTTTTTTGTCTTTTCAGAGCCCAACCCGCAGCATATGGAGGTTGCCAGGCTAGGGGTCGAATCGGAGCTGTAGCCACCGGCCTACACCAGAGCCACAGCAACACCAGATCTGAGCCGCGTCTGCGACCTACATCACAGCTCATGGCAACGCCGGATCCTTAACCCACTGAGCAAGGCCAGGGATCGAACCTGCAATCTCATGGTTCCTAGTTGGATTCGTTAACCACTGAGCCACGAAGGGAACTCCATGACGCACTATTTCAAACTCACCATCACATATGTCCTCATGTCCAGGTTAAAAAAAAAAAAAATACATTGTCAGTGGGAGGTCCATCTCACCAATAACACCAAAATGAACAGTAAAGATCAAGCTAGGTGCCAAAAACTTACTTCTCTGCAACCGCAGAAGGGGTGTAATCAGGGCAGTTTTGGTTGCATCAGTATTTATTATACCGCATAACATGAAGCCGGATGTTAAGCGGCATGGTTGGTTAATTCAGTGTCAAGGACGCAACAATGTATCAAGGACCCAGGCAAGCGATCCTGCCCAACCTTTTTGCCCTCATCCTCACAGCATGGCGCATGATGGGCTCCGAGGTGCCAGGATGGCTGAGGCATTCACTCGCACAGCCACGCAGACAATAAAACCCAGTGAGCAACGCTACATCCAGCTCCTTCTGGCGGGGAGCAAAGGGGAGCTTCCTCTCTAGAAAGGCTCGCCCCTGCACCTTCCTTCACTGTGAAACATCCTCTCATTGGCCAGGGGTGTATCACATGTCTATGCTGGAAACCAATCACAGCAAGAGGAATGGTTCTCCGCCGGCCCCACAACAGTGCGGTCATCCGGGAACTTTGGAAACAATGTTTACACCGTAGGCAACAGTAGGTTTTAAAAGTTCCCCAGCTGTTACAAATGTATACTCGATGCCAACCAGGATGCATTAGCCTAATCAAGTCTCACCCCACCTGATCTCTGGTGGGAGGTTTGCTCTGAGAATTTGGGAAGGCAAACATCTGAACAAAACCGGGGCTCTGCTAACAACCAACAAGCGGGGCACAGCCAAAGACCACGTGTGAACAAGTAATAGATCTGCCATGTGGACATACCTTGCTGTAGCCAAGAGAAGCGATCTCTGCAGGTCGGTCACCCACTAGATGACCTATAATGAGAAATAGAAAAGATTTCCGTTATAAGAGATTTGATGGCTCTCTTCATCCTCTAATCCCCTGCAAAAACTGGAAAAGGAGGAAAACACGTTATAAACTCCAGCTCCAGGTCAGAATTAATTAACCAGGAGGCCATTAGATGGAGGCGGCTCTAATACCGCGGAGGCCTTTATAAGCGAACAAGTGGAAACCCAAGCCTGTAAATGCCTCAAGGTCACCAAGTTGAAACCTAAGGACAACTAATCCCCAAACAGCTACCTAGGCTTAAAACTACAGCCAATCAATAATTTCCTTAATTTGGTGATGACTTTTGTCAATAAAATTTCCCCCCTGCCCCCCAGCTCCGTTGGCAGAGCACCCATAACCACTTCTGGCCCAATTCTGATCTGTTTTTACTCGAAGAACCCCTATGAACGTTGAATATGCCTCAGTTTCTCTTTGAACAGTTCGGGTGTCAGAGCAGGGAGCCAAAGGAGCCCCCTGCCAGCCCCCAGGCGTCGGTACCTGAGGAGCCCCTGGACCGGCTGCTTGCTCGCTGCCGCTGCAGGTGACGGGCGACTCCCTCGCGGAGCCTGGGGTCCGGCTCCGGCTTCGGCGGGACGCGCTGTCGGACTCGTGAGCATTTCTGCTTCTGGGCCGGGCCTAGACACCGGCCCGAATCGGACGTGTTCCCACTTAGAAACAGACCCGAATCTGGGTCCCACTTGCTGACTGGACGAGGACCGGGACACACCGGGTCCCACTGAGGAAACCGAGGCAGGTCCGCTGAGGAACTGGGTCCGACTTAGAGACCGAACCGGGTCCAGGGAAGAACTGGGTCCGAGTGACAACGTGGACCTGGCCCCGGGACAAACGGGTTCCGACTTAGAACCTGAAGTGGGTCTGGGACGGGCTGGGTCTAGGTTAGACCCTGGACCGGGGCCGGGACCGGACGGGGTTTGCCTTCGAAACCAGAGCGGGTCCAGTGTGAGGCCTCGGGTGAGTGGAATTGTGTTTTAAGGTTATCCTTAGCAAAGATCGTCTTGAATTACAGTGGCCGAGAACTTGGAACCCTCTTAGCTAACCTTATCCAGTTACCAGGTGCCCCAGAGGAAAAGGGGTCTCAGCCAGGCACTCACCACTAAGGGAAGAGAGAAAGTTATCTTTCCTCCACTACAGCTGCCAGTGAACCGGGCGAGACCCACTGGGACACCGCGCTCGCTCTGAATTCTGCAGACAGCATCCTGGGAAAACTGGCAGACACCTGGCAAAGGGTGGGATTTCCTTCCAAGGTCAGCTCTCCCAGATCTGTGGAGCCTGGGTGAGGGAGGAAGGTCAATTTTCTCATTGTTCTTTCCTTTCCAAATCCACAATGGCAGGAAAACACATTGGTGATGGGTCCTTTCCCTCCCAGGGAGAGCTGTGAAATGTAAATGTTTTCCCTGGTATTTTCTAGGAGCCCAGAACCAGAACATGAAATGCAAACTTCAGGGAGGTAATTCTTTTTTTTTTTTAATTTTATTGGAATATAGTTGACTTACAATGTTGTATTAGTTTCAGTTGTACAGAAAAATGAATCAGTTATACATATACATATATATCCATTCATTTTCAGATTATTTTCCTTATAGGTCGTTACAGAATATTGAGATTCCCCTGGCTATACAGTAGGTCCTTCTTGGTTATCTATTTTATACAGTGTATATATGTTAATCCCAACCTCCTAATTTATCCCCCCCAAATGCTTCCTCTTTGGTAACCATAAGTTTGATTTCAAAATCTTTGATTCTCTTTCTCTTTTCTAAATAGTTTCCTTTGTATCATATTTAAAATTAGATTCCACATATAAGCCATATCATATTTGTCTTTAACGTACTTAGTGTGATAATCTCTAGGTCCCTGCATGTTGCTGCAAATGGCATTAATTCATTCTTTTTTGTTTGTTTTGTTTTTCTAGGGCCACACCCAGGGCATATGGAGGTTCCCAGGTCAGGGGTTGAATCGGAGCTGTAGCCACCAGTCTACACCACAGCCACAGCAACGCCATATCCGAGCCAGGTCTGTGACCTACACCACACCACAGCTCACGGCAACAACGGATTTAAGGATCCGGTGAGCAAGGCCACTGAGCAAGACCAGGGATCAAACCTGCATCCTGATGGATACTAGTCAGATTTGTTTCCGCTGAGCCACAATGGGAACGCCATTCTTTTTTAATGGCTGAGTACCAGGAGGTAATTTTTGTCAGGAGAAAAAAAGAAGGGGTGGCAGCAGCAGCTATTGGGAAATTGGGTAAATGAAAATATCTTCAATTTTTTTAGCTATCTGAGCAGTTAAACTTAACTTATTCTGTCTGCCAGGAACACATTCTTTCATAAAGCATCAAGTTTTCTATTATTCTATCTATCTCATGGCTAAAGATGTACACAAAAGCTGGAAGATCTCTGCATTTGTCTGCATGTTTATGCTTGTGATAGATGTGGAATATTTTTCTACCTTTGGATGGTATTGCCAAAATTAATTTGTAAAGAGCTCAATTTAACAGGCTTAAAAAACAAAAATTTATATAAATCAAGTAGAGGCTCAGAAGTATAGAAACCAACCAAAATGTTTTTCAAGTTCACACAAACTAGGATAATCTGTGGAAGTGAAAGCTGGTTTAAGCATGTTGGTTTAATTAAAGCAGGCATATCTTTGGAGTGTCAGTATTAACTAGAATACCTTTCTTGTAGTAAGGTTAATTAAAGTCAAATAAGCTTATATAATCTCTGTTACATAATTTCACAGCAAGGAAGGTAACTTAAGATGATGGCTAGCTATTCAATGTCTCTTGAAATTTTCATGACTAATCTAAACATAACAAGAAAATGAAAGAGATGTAAGATTAAAGTTTATAAATGCACTTTTCAACAATAATTATAGTCTATGGTATGCTTACTTAAGAATAGTTTCAAAAATCTTTTTGGTACGTTAAAATCTTAAAGTCGTACAAGATAAGTTAAATAGTGGCTATTCATTAAATATCTAAACCATTTCCAAATAAGGTAAAACACTGAACATTAATTGCTGATCATAGGTTTATCCACTTTGGATTTTTTTTTACAGAAGAACGAAAGCTATTGGATTCTTTCAGTAAACATGTTTGTGCCACAATGAAAAATTACTAAGAGGAAGAATATACTTCTGGAAATTGTGAAACATTTATAAATTTGCCAATCCACAGAAGGCTAGTGTAACAGTCCACGCTGCTTACTTCTTAGTTTTCACTAGGAATAAAGGATTCCAAGGATTAAGAATTCTAATAAATACATGTAGTTAAAACTACTTGGAACTAATGGAGGTGAGAGGAAACAACTGTGATCCTGTAAACTGAACCGGGTCCCAAATTCTTCTGGTTTCCTCAAACATCTGGCTACGACTCTCCAAACTCGTGCTTCCAGTTTTCCCCCACCCTTCTGATGAGGCATCCGTGAAAACAACGGCTGCCCTTGAACCTCCTCGGAAGGGGTGATACCAGGTCCTTCTCACTACCCAGATGACAGCCAGATTTTAGGGGACTGAACCTAGGTACGCATTCCCCATTTACAGAGGGCTTCCCCAGACCCCTGGAACTACCCACACACCAGCTGGAGATGTGACATTCAAAGTGACTAGGGAGGGTCCTCCCCGGAAGAGATGGCATCTTGAGGGGGACAGCTCAAGATCTTCATCTCCGGGATGAGATCGCCTCTTCACCTCGGGATTCCTTGTGCCTTCCCGCTACTGGCTTTTTCTCTCTGTCACTGCGTGGGGAGGCAATGCTCCTTAACGCTGACAGTGATCGCTGCTAATGTCATAGCTACACAGCAGAAATCCCTGGACTTTCTTGCTAAGGAGGCTGAGACAACAGAATTGCTTTTGATTACTTGTTGGCTGAACAAGGAGGAGTCTGTGCCATAGCTAATACCCCCTGCAGTACCTGGATCAACACCTCTCATACCGTAGCAAATAGAGGAAATTAACAAACGAGCCGCTTGGCTAAAACAGGTTGATGGCCCTTCAGGTGCATTCTTTGATTTATCTGACACTAACTGGTTTGATCCACGGGGCCCCGGTGAAGGAGTGTACTTTACTCTCTTGGTACCATCTTCCTAAGAGTCATCACGGTCGACCCCCTGGTGTGCTACGTTCTCTCAAGGTCTCAAATGCATGTTCACGGCCATCAGCAGTGCATCAGATGGTCTCACTGAGCTTAGAGAAACAGAAACAAGATAAAACACGAGGTGAGTAGCAAAAATAACTCTTCCAGGGATCACAATGAGACAAGAACCACTTAACTCTTTTGGTGCTTGACAGTAGCACTGATATCAAATTTTGGTCACCCTCCAAAAGGAGGGACTTGATGAATCAATTAAACCAAGAGGCCATTAGACTGAGGTGACTCTAATGCTTTGGCAGCCTAGGTAAGTAAACCAAACCCTAAGCCTGTAAGTTCCTCAAGGTTGTGAAATCAAAATGCTGAGGACAACCAATCACAAACAGCCAGCTGGGCTTCATGCTTTAGCCAATCAGCACTTTCCTTCCTTCTGCCTTCTCGCTATGAAACCCTCTCTCTGAGCTCCTGACCCCGTAGCACACCTAAGCACGTCTGGTTTGGGGCTGCCAGATGCTGGAATCTGCAGGATTCCAGAGAAACAAAAGAAAGCACCCACACTCTTAACATGTTTTGTATGCGTCCCTGTATGGTTCAACCAGAACACTTCCACTCTGGAACAATTTTTGACACTTTCTCCTCCCAGGGAGATTTAAGCACCTGTGTCTAGTCTATTCTCTTCTGGACCAACTTTAAAAGAGCAACCAAGAGGCTTGCACTCGCTTGCATGCCGCTCCGCCCCTCCTGAAATGTGTCCTTGAGGCCAGGGATACCATCTGTATCCTACTTTGTGTGTCTGGCATCCAGCACCCAGGAGGCTCAATAAATATTTGTTTGTTTGTTTTTACTTTTTTTATTACTCAAATGAATTTATCACATCTGTAGTTGTATAATGATCATAACAATATGATTTCATAGGATTTCCATCCCACAGCCCAAGCATATCCCCCCACCCTCCAATAAATATTTGTTGAATGAACAGGGTGCAAGGAGACATGGTCAAGAAATGCCTACTCTTTATAGCAAGCCTCTACTCAGCACTGACTATGCCAGGCACTACACAAAGGCATCTAACCCTAAATAGACTGAGTTCAGTCTCCTGTGACATAAAAACCACTATTATCTTCACTTTATTATTTTATTCTTTTGTCATTTAGGGCCGCACCCACGGCATATGGAGGTTCCCAGGCTAGGGGTCCAGTAGGAACTGTAGCCACTGGCATACACCACAGCCATAGCAACGCGGGATCCAAGCCCATCTGCGACCTACACCACAAGAACGCTGGATCCTTAACCCACTGAGCGAGGCCAGGGATCGAACCTGTATCCTCATGGATCCTAGTCGGGTTCACCAATCGCGAACTCCTATCTTCACTTTAAATGTAAGAAAACTGCATCACTGAGAGACTGATCACTTGTCCAAGGTTACGCACAAACTAAGAAGTGCCAAGTGTGGGAATGGAACCCAGAACCCACTACATTCTTTACCTTTATCCCCAAAAGGAAAAAGATGCTACACCCGCATGAGACATGGAGCCCTCTCTAGTGGGTCCTAACTGGATGAGGGCCGAAAGGGGTGCTGCCGTAGGTGGTATGGGTAGCGTTTAGGACCCTGAAGCCTTTTGCATTCTTGGACTTTTTACAGAGAAAAGGAAAAATGCAAAGCTCAAGGACATTAGGGCTCAGAATGGAGAGAAACAAAAGAAAGCACCCAAAGTTTTGCTCTGAAAGTTTAGAGTCTGTAGAGGCAATCTCCATTCACCAGCAAGAAAAACAAAAGCATTAATTCTTCAGTTATGGCTTAAGCATGACTGGCAATTATTTGTGCCCCAGAGCTCCCCTTGCCATTTATGGGAACACTACCATCAAGATGCCACCCTGAGGAGTTCCCATCGTGGCTCAGAGGTTAACAAATCTGACTAGGAACCATGAGGTTGTGGGTTTGATCCCTGGCCTTGCTCAGTGGGTTAAGGATCCGGCATTGCCGTGAGCTGTGGTGTAGGTTGCAGACTCGGCTCGGATCTGGCGTTGCTGTGGCTCTGGGGTAGGCCGGCGGCTACGGCTCCGATTAGACCCCTAGCCTGGGAACCTCTATATGCCCTGGGAGCGGCCCTAGAAAAGGCAAAACGACACACACACACACACACACAAAATCCCACCTTGACAAACCACAACCGGAAGAGGAATCATGGCTCCGGTTCTGGCAGAGTCTGTATTATCCCAGACTCAGGTCTTCCATGTCTTCTCCTAACCTGTCCCTCCTCTGACAGCCCTTATTCTGGCCAATGGACCTGGCCAGAGGAATTCCTCCTTTCCTTTCCACCTTCGTATCCAATGCATCACTGAGTTTTGTGGATTCTATTTCATAAATCTGTAATCTAGTCAATCAATCGATCAGTTAGTCAATCTTCACTGTGTGCCAGGAGCATGCACTGATGAACTGGGTGAGAGTTCCTCCAGCCCTGCCTTCCCAAGCATCAAGGAGCTGGGCATCTTAAGGAGGGCATTTTGCAAATGAAAAGCCCTCCTCCTGCAGAGCAGTAACTGCAAGGAATGGATAAGTGGAGAGCAGTGAGGGAATCCTGGAGGGGTCTATCTCGTGGCTGTGTCCAAACTGAAGTGTGAAGGATGTGTACCAGGAACCCAGTGAAGGCGGAAGCAAGTGCACATTTCTGGAAGCAGGAACGGAGCCCAGAGTGTGGAGACCTGGCAGTTCACTAGGACCTCAGAGCTGGTCTCCAGTGGGTCCCAATGCACCAACTACATTGCCTTAAGACTGCCCATTCCTCAAAGGAAAACACACCCAGCACCGTCTTTCGTGTCTCTAGAGGTTTGCCCTTCAAGAAGGGTCTTCCAGGGACTTCCCTGGGGGCTTAGCAGCTAAGGATCCAGCTGTTGTCACTGCTGTGGCTCGGGTCACTGCTGTGAGGCAGGTTAGGGCTTGATCCCTGGCCCCAGAACTTACGCCAGCCTTGGCTGCGGGCCAAAAAAAAAAAAAGCGTCTCCCAGCGTTTGTCATTCCTTCATCCCATGTCGCCTGGGCATCCCTTCTGTGTAGGTACCCGCTAGGACAGGCCACACAATACCTCTCAACTGCAGGGAGTTTTCAGTGTATGGCAGAAGATGACCTTAACGGAACCTCACTGCACGTTCTGGGGGCTGAGACACCACGCTGGAAGCTGAGACTTAGGATGTTAAAGACCTGGTAAGGACTCATCAGCCTCGCCGCCCACTTCTCACCCGCTGTCACAGGAGGGCTCCAGGCCTGCCACCTGCTCCTCCTGGCCCAGAGGTGCCCCAGTGCTTTCTTCACCCTACAACCTTCCGCCCCCGCCCAAGACCGCTGCCCATCTAGACCCGACTCCGGCGCTACATCCTCCCCGCTTGGCCCTACTTGGCGGCGCGCGCTCCGCTTAGGTGGCCGACGCGGCGTGGCCAAGGAGCTCCCAGAGGGCGGCCGCCGGCCTCCCCACCGCCAGTGCCCCCTCATAGACGGGCTCTGTCCGGGCATCTCCCGTCCCGGGACCGAAGAGCGCGCGTCCGGCGCGATGACCCCGTGGGCGCGACCCCTTCCTAGGAAGGCTGGAGGGGCCGCTGGGCGGGCGGACCTGGGGCGCGGGCTCCCCACTCGCCGTCTACCCAGAGCCCGGCGGGAACTCGCAGAGGCGCGCCCGGTCGGGAGCGCGCGCGTCCGGCCGCTCCGAGGTCCGGCAGTGGCGCGGGGCGGGCAGAGGCGGGGCGGAGGGCGGGACGGCCGCAGCCTCCGCCAGTCCCCGCTCCGTCCCCACCACCCCCGCCACAGCGCGCCACCTCCCCGCCCCCACCCCCCTCCCCCACCGCGCGCGCTCCGCCCGCCCCGGAGCCTCGCCCTCCGCCACGATGAGCAAATGAGCGCGAGCGAGGGCATGAAATTTAAATTCCACTCAGGGGAGAAAGTGCTGTGCTTCGAGCCTGACCCCACCAAGGCGCGAGTGCTGTACGATGCCAAGGTGCCGCCGCGGAGGGACAGGGAGGACGCGCGGGACGGGGACCCCGGGACGGGAGGCGAACGCGGATGCGGGTGCGGATGGCGCCGCGGCGCGGGGGAAGTGGCGGGGCTGGGGCGCTCCCTGCTAGCGGCTCCTCGGCCTGCGCGGCGCCGCGCGGGCGGCAGGGGGCGCTCGCGGGGCACGGCGCTGGGGAGTCGGGGCTCGGGCGCTTCCGCTTCCGCCTGGTGCCGGTGGCGGTGTGGGCGCCATCGGAAACCTCGCACTTCCGGTGTCCAGAGGCTGTGGCAGGGGCCGCGGCCCCCGTTTGCCCACGCGAGGGCTGCTGCGGGCCGCGCAGCCGGGAGACCGCTCGCACACAGTCTCTGCCTTCGGGTTAAATTTCCCCTTAGGCTGCGCGGTGTAGCGCCCCACGGGCTCCCGTCCCACGCCCTGACCCCCCCCCCCGCCCCGTATCCAAGCGCCACCGCGATGGCCCCCTTCTGGCGACGTCGTTGCCCTGGGACCCAGGCGTATCTGGGCCTGGTCCCTCCCTTAGGCCTTGACCCCTCACCCCGAGGGCAAGGTTGATCCGGTGTCTTCGTCCTTCAGGGCCTTGCGACATTTACATTTTCAGTCTCCGTGTCGCGCCCCGTGCCACTCCACCTAAATCTCGGGGGCTTGGGGGGAAATTGAGCCACATCTGCAGCTCCTCAGGTCTGGATG
The DNA here is from genome assembly GCF_054392235.1 of Sus scrofa. Taxonomy (NCBI): domain Eukaryota; kingdom Metazoa; phylum Chordata; class Mammalia; order Artiodactyla; family Suidae; genus Sus; species Sus scrofa. Next base: position 12,152,106 of record NC_139401.1, read on the forward strand.
GCGAGGGGGAGTGGGCCTCGCAGTCTGGGGGTGGGGTCCGGCCCTGGGCCCCGGGCCCCAGGTCCCAGGCCCCAGGTGTGTCTGGGCGGCGCTGCCCTGGAGAGGACATCCCAGGCCTTTCGGGCTCCGCCCCCCGCTGCCCCCGTCTCCGTTAGCTGTGCCTCCTCCCTCCCCGCCTGGAGTCTCCTTAAGGGTGACACGCCCCATCATTCGCCCCAGACGTTCCCCCTGGGGACATCGCTGGGAGGGATGGCCTAATCCGCCAGCCGAACTGGCCCTGGACGCAGCGGAGCCCAGCAGACTACAACTCCCAGAGGTCTCACGGCTGCAGCTCGCTGGTCTGGCCTGGACTCTGGTTAGTGACACATTGGCCGGCCAATGCCTTCAGAAGTGGCACCCTTTCTCACAGTCAGAGACCAATCAGGGGTTGGTTGGAGGGATGTTTCCTATTTTGAGGCATCCACTCAGGAAAAAAAATGGAATTGAAAGGAAAAATGTTTCAGCCCCGCTCTCTGTCTAAAAAAGGAGAGAATGCTTTCTTTTCTTTTAAAAAAAGGTCGATGATCTAGTTTTCCTGATCCAGCTTCCAATATTCTGTATGTTCTGTCGTTTGTGGACAACATTTCCTGGTTTCAGATTGTCGATGTTATTGTTGGGAAAGACGAAAAAGGCAGAAAGATCCCAGAATATCTGATCCATTTTAATGGTTGGAACAGGAGGTGAGTGTACTTGTTAAACCGGACGGAAAGTTGATAATCTCTGCACAGGCACATTGCAAACGTCTTTGTTAAGTTTTAGAAACACTTCATTTCCTGTTGTTGTTGTTTTTTAATCAAACCTTGCCTCCTTGGAAGAATGATGACTTCTAAATCGATTGTATTTTTATTCTCTTTGGGTCATTGTGGAAACCCCGGTTGCTTCTGTGTCTGAATGAGTTCCTTTTTCAGTTTATTTGCATCTTTTGTGTGATTTTAAAATATTTCAATAGTTTTCTCAAATGTGAAGTAATTCTCTGATGTGCTGTTAGCATTTGTTTCGTATCAAACTGAAATACTGAATGTTACATGCTTTTCCTCTTTTGTTTGATTAGCTGGGATAGATGGGCAGCTGAAGATCATGTCCTTCGTGATACCGATGAAAATCGGAGATTACAGCGTAAATTGGCAAGAAAAGCTGTAGCTCGCCTGTAAGAATACCAAAATCCTGCTATCAATGTTCCTCCGTATTTTCTTGCAGTGTTTAGAATTTTTATGATGTGAAAGTTAAAGATTCTGAAATCTGACATAGGCATGGAGTATGAATTTGGCATAGGTAAAGCTTGTTAGTGAATGGTGTTTCTATGGTGTTCTAAATAATTGCTGTGCTTTCAGGAGCTTACTGTGTAGTGTTCTGAAACAGACATTACCACTTAGGTTTTGCAGTGGAATTTGCTTAGGTACTTAAGAATAATTGTTATTAGCTACTCTTTTTTTACCTGCAGACCCATATGGGTCAATGTCAACATTTCAGTTTTGTTTATCTGTTTCAGGAGAAGCACAGGAAGAAAGAGGAAGCGCTGCAGGTTGCCTGGGGTGGACTCTGTCTTGAAAAGCCTCCCCGCGGAAGAAAAAGATGAAAATGATGAAAACTGTGAGTGGCTTGACTCGTTTTTCTCTGGTTAAAAGGATTTTTTTTTTTACCTCGTTCTTTTATACCACAGGATCGAGGGGGAAGATTTATTAGAATTATAGACAGGAAAACTGGGTTTTTTTAATGAAGTTCCTGGGCTAGGGGTCAGAGCAGGACAGGGAAACATTTTCACATTGTATACAACATTTGTTCCTTTTGTTTTTGACAAAGTAGCAGTCGGTAAGTTCCTAATTAGATCTCCTGAGTCATGGGCACTACGGCTGCCTTTTCAGCCTTTGTCTTTAACTCCTCAGAGGTCCATGCTCTTGTTTTCTTACCCCCACCCTTGTTTTGGCCACCCCCATGGCCTGTGGAAGTTCCTGGGCCAGGGATCCAACCCACGCCATGGCAGTGACCCCAGCGTCTGCAGTGACAATGCCAAATTCCTAACTCACTAAATGCTTTAAAGTCATTTACTTGTGTGATTTTTGCATCCATCAAAATCGGTGTTGTATTTTTTCAAAATAAATTTGTTTTCTGAGAGGTGCAGTATTTGTGTTTAGCACTTAAAATACATGCAAGACTGCAGTTTATTATTTCTCTCAGTAGAACACACATGCCATCTTAAAGAATTGTAAATATAAAGGTTAAGAACGTATGTAAAGCAGGTTTGCCTGATATTTTTGGGTTTTAGCAATAAGCAGTTCCTCTGATGACAATAGTGAAGAAAAGGATGAAGAAGTAAGTGAAGAGAGTGATATTGAAGAAAAGACGGAAACGGTACACAGGTTTTTTTTAATTTTTTTGTATGTATAAATTTTTTATTGTAAAATCTCTTTGTTTTGGTGTATATTTAGTTGTAGAATTATGCGGTCAAATTTTTAGTTGTGAAGTGTTTTGTAAGTATACATTTTTAAAGACCAAAGATCAAGTTGGATTTCATGTTTAAGAGAAAATAATCCTTATTTATAGTTACGAGCCTTCTGTGGCTCTTTAGACCCTTAAAACTCTTGCCACAAATCATAGTTAACCCTTCCTTTCTAATTGTGAACTTCATTTTTATAGTAGTGATTAATTTTTAATTTTTTTGTTATTTTATATGATTTTTATTTTTTCCAGTGTTTTGTTAATTTTTACTGTACAGCAAAGTAACACAGTCATGTGTATACACACACACACACATATATATATATATATATATATTCTTTTCCTTACATTATCCTCCATCAGGTTCCATCACAAGTGACTAGTTATAATTCCCTGTGCTCTACAGCAGGATCCCATTGCTTATCCACTCCGTGATTAATTTTTAAATGATGTGTATCAGAGCTTGGCATCTTCTGCCTGCCTGCCTGCCTACCAAGTGAATGTAAATCCCACTGGTAAAGTTAATTCGGGAAGAAACAACCTAAGCATTTGTGGTGTGGTTAGTGCCCTAAAACACGTTAACTTCTGGTCTTGACTGTACTTTTCATTAGAACACGTGGCACCATTGCTGCCATAAATGTCAAGAGGCGAAGCGGGTTTCTTTTATGGTGGGCTGCCCTGTGTTAGTCCTTAATTGGCTATGGACTATGAATCTGTCTTAGGTGGTTAAAAATGGAATTGTGATGTTACAGAAGGAAGACCCAGAGCTGCACGCGAAAAGGGAGATGGAAGAAAGAACAATAACTATAGAAATCCCCGAAGTTCTGAAGAAGAAGCTTGAGGATGATTGTTATTACATCAACAGAAGGAAACGGGTACACGGGGGAGATCCATAACATAGGCATTTGTAAGGGAGCTTCCGTTTAGCCGTATTTTGCAGTCACAGACTCAAACAGTTGAGAACCTCGGAGGAATGAAATTCGTATTTTAAGTTCTGTGCTGAGTCGGGTCTTCAACTTCTCTGACAGTTGTGTTCTAATTAAAGTGTGCACAGTTTTCTCCAGCTCTGGCTGCCCATTGCAGTTTTCTAGGCAGCTTTGCAAGGTCCTGATTTCTGGGCTCCAGCCTAGAGGTTAAGACAAAATTGATCTGTGGTGTTGGGGCGGCAGCTGTGGATATAGTCTTAGAGGCTCCCCAGCTGGCTCTCGTGGATCACTAAGCTGAGAACTGCTTGTATTTATTTAAAAAATTATCACTGTAGTCTCCGTGGGACTATGGTCAGTAGAAGAAAAGAAGCAGAGCTTCAAAGCACATTTCTTCAAAACACTCTGTTGAAACAGAATTGGCTTGATTTTTGAGTTTGAACAATGATGTCAATAATGCCACTGTTTCTTGGAAGGGACACATCAGAAGTTTCTGTTTTCGTTAACAGTTAGTGAAACTCCCCTGCCAAACCAACATCATCACCATTTTGGAATCGTACGTGAAGCATTTTGCTATCAATGCAGCCTTTTCGGCCAATGAGAGGCCTCGTCACCATCACGCTATGCCACATGCCAACATGAATGTGCATTATATCCCAGCAGAAAAGAAGTAAGTGCCGGAGGGAGGATTGGTGTTTCATGGTTCTCTTTGGCTATTAGAGACGTGGCTTCCATTTAGAGCAGGTAACACTGTTGCTGTTTCAGTTACTATGAAATCATTTAGTGTAGCGCTTCATGATTCGCTTAATAACCAATTTGCTGGAATGTCAAAGGACTGTCCCTTTTTTGCAGTGTTCAGTAACTCTTGAGGCGTGCGGCATGGATCCACCGAGGATATGCAGCACCTCAACACTAAGACTAGTTGTTTTCATTGATGGAACTTTGGGGGATCAGTCTTTTCTTTCCTTGAGAAGCATCACAATAGGGGGTGAGAATTGTACAGAAGCTTGTTTACAGATAGGTCTTTATCCCAATCTGAGCAGTTGGCCTCATAACCTGACTTGTGCCCACAGCCCAGCTAGAGTCAGACACGTCGATTGTTCAAGTTAAAAGAGGTGTTAGGAGTTCATCAGGGCCGCCCCCTTGAGCTTCCGGTGGGTGGGGTCTGCCCACCTTCTGCAGCACAGCCTGCTTGGGTTCCTTGTGTGGCCCTGAACGTAGTCATTTGTGCCGTCATTTGTGTCCCATGTACTAAGCTACAATTGCTGGCGTGCTGCGCTTTGTATTCTGGATTTATGTTCCCATTTATACTTTATCGCTAGCATCTACAAACTCTTATTTTTCATATATATAGGTGTAATATATATATGAAAATTTAAAAGTCTTCCTTATTAAAAATGTGCAACTTCATTGTGACATTTTGGAAAGTTCTATTACATCATTGCATTTCTAATCTCTGCTCCTTCCAGCGTCGACCTTTGTAAGGAAATGGTGGATGGATTAAGAATAACCTTTGATTACACTCTCCCACTGGTTTTGCTCTACCCGTATGAACAAGTTCAGTATAAAAAGGTGACTTCGTCCAAATTTTTTCTTCCGATTAAGGAAAGTACCACGAACACTAACAGGTGAGTTCACCTCCACGTCCGTCATCAGCCATCAGCAGTCAGATAGCTACATCTGTTTTCAAAGATTTCCATTTGATGCTCTGGGGGCCAAGATGTTTGGAGGAGGAAGTAGATTGCAAAGCACCCATACTGGTGCTTTCCTCTTTCCCTGGGTAAGCTAAGGCATCATGCCCTTTCACGTGGCTCTGAAAGGTTGTACCAAGTCAAGAGTCCGGTGTAGAGAAGTTGGATTGTGAGTAGCTATCCCCTTCTTTCCAAAGACAGTGTGGCGGAGAGAGCACGGCCTGAGAAGGCTAGAGGATGTGGGCTTGAATTTGGCTCCCTCACTTACAGGTTGTGTGACTCGGGGCCGTCGCCTTCTGAGCCTCTGGCTTTTGCCTCTGCAATAGAAGGAACATTGGCGGAGTTCCTGTCGTGGTGCAGTGGTTAACGAATCTGACTAGGAACCATGAGGTTGTGGGTTCGGTCCCTGGCCTTGCTCAGTGGGTTAAGGATTCGGCATTGCTGTGAGCGGTGGTGTAGGTCGCAGACGGGGCTCGGATCCTGCATTGCTGTGGCTCTGGCACAGGCTGGCGACTACAGCTCCGATTCGACCCCTAGCCTGGGAACCTCCATATGCTGTGGGAGTGGCCCTAGAAAAGGCAAAAAGACAAGAAAATAAAAAATAAAAAGTACCCTGTAAAAAAAAAAAAAAGAAAAGAAAAAAAGAAAGAACATTGGCTTCCGCAGATAGTTATTAAATGAGGAAGTTTGCGAAGGTCCAGCCACCTTTGGCCTTCAAGGAGGGGTTAGTTTCCTTCCCGCTCTGCTGTGTCACCACTTTCTTCCCTCGGTGACCCAGCATGCCCACATCTCTATTCTTTGGGGGGAACAAAAGTCCCCCCCACCTACCGTCAGCTACTTCCCTATCTGCCTAAGGCCTCTCTTCCCGAGTGAGAGAGTGGTCCCGTCTCGTGATTGCCACTCAGCCCTCTCTTCTTGGGTGTTTAGGGTCTGCCTTTGTGTCCCACCTCCCTCTGCTCCCCAGGGCACTGGCGCCTTCCCATTTGCCGCACCCCGCGTCGGTCACCCTCCCCTTCCCAGGGGGCCTGTCTCCTGGTTCTCGGTCTGCCTCCTGGCCGTCTCTTCTCAGCCCACTTTCCTTCCCCGTTGATTCCGCCCCCCTGGAGAGGCCCATGTGACTCACTGGGGACCTCTGTGGATGTCCCTCTGCCCTGCTCGCAACCTTGAGGTTCCCAGTGTCTGGGGTGGACTGTGTGTTTCTGCAAAGCTTGGGCAGCGTGGGCGGCGTCTCCTGTCCTCTCTCCGTGGTTCCGTGGCGCTGGGACAGTGTGGAATTCTTCCTCTCTCGCCCGGGCTTTCTCAGCCTCGGCTTTCCTGGTGTTTTGACCTGTGTCGCCCTTGGCAGTGGGCCGCCCTGTGCACTCTGGGCTGCTGTGCTGCATGCCGGGCTTCTCCCGCATTGGATGCCCGTCGCGTTTTTCTGGTCGTGACAGTCCGAGCTCTTCGGAGGGTGTCAGTGTCCCTGGCAGAGTGGAATCACTGCCTACTGAGACCCCTAGGAAGGGGCACCACCGTCTTAAATGCCAGTGTGCCTTGAAGAGTCACTGAGAGCATTCAAGCGACAGAGTGTGTGTCCTGTTACTTTTTAAGAAAAATCCCTGTTTTGGCCCATTTGGAAGTGAGTTTCTGGCCCTGCTGGGGCGGAGTGGCCGGTGCGCTTACTGTCTGGAGGAGGACACTGCGGATTCCCTCCAGGTCTGGCAGCAACTCGGCAGGCCAGGCACCTGTCACGTTTTGCGCTTTCTTCCCTAGGAACCAGGAGGAGCTCTCGCCAAGCCCACCTTTGTTGAATCCGTCCACACCACAGTCCACGGAGAGCCAGCCAACCACCGGCGAGCCAGCCACCCCCAAGAGGCGCAAAGCCGAGCCCGAAGCCTTGCAGTCCCTGAGGCGGTCCACGCGCCACTCCGCCAACTGCGACAGGCTGTCTGAGAGCAGCGCCTCTCCTCAGCCCAAGCGCCGGCAGCAGGACACGTCGGCCAGCATGCCCAAGCTCTTCCTCCACCTGGAAAAGAGTAGGTCCCTCCCCCGGGCGGACAGAGCGGACGTCTCCTTCGTGCTTGGGCTGGGCCTGGCCCTGCGCTGCGGGAAGGAGTCCGGCGGCAGGAGGGGCTGGGGAAGCACGGGCGGAGCACGCGGTCCCAGCCAGACTCGCCAGCTCGGCTGCGGGAACTCGACTTGGGAGGGTGGCCTGCCGGAGGCTCCCGAGGCACATGCCCTCATCGGCAGTCAGCTGGGCGAAGGCAGCTCGCCCAGGCCTTCAGCTCAGCGCGGCTCAGGAGGCCGTTGGCAGTGCCTCCCTATGCCCCCATCCCAGCCCTAATCTGTCACATGAGGCAGCCACTCCTCCCTTCTTGTTCCTATGCATTCGCCTCTTCTGGGCCTGAATTCCTCTCCGTGGAATCAGACAGTACGTGGCCTTTGGTCTGTGGCTTCTTTCTCTTGCCATAACGTGTTCCGGGTTCATCACGTTGCAGCATGTATCCCTACTGGACGCCTTTTCTTTCCTTTTTCCCCACCAAATAATAGTCCAGGGACCGTCTTTCATCGGAAGGTCTTACTGTTACAGATGAATACGTTCCCTGTTGTTGGTAATAGTCTGGCAGCAGCCCTGTGATTTACAGGTGAATAACCAACATTGTTTCCTTTTGAAGAGACGCCTGTTCATAGCAGATCTTCCTCGCCTGTTCCTCTAACCCCCAGCAAGGAAGGGAGCACGGTGTTTGCTGGCTTTGAAGGCAGAAGAACTAATGAAATCAATGAGGTAAAGCGTTCGTGTCTGTTGTTCATCCCCAGCGAGTCTTGGCTCCCGCAGTTGCTCAAGTCCCGGGGAGGAAACAGAGTCTCCTTAGAAGAAACATTATGTCGCACTTGCCCTGGATGTTAACAGAAGGGTTCACACGAAGTGTGACATTGTGTTCATTGTGTCTAAGATGAAACAGTGGTCCGGACACCAGCCCTACACTTAACGCTCATCTTTTGTTTCAGAGAAGTAGGAGTGTTTTCATTTTATAGAACAGTTGTCAGCACACTTTTTCTGCAAAAGGCCAGGGGCTAGATATTTTAAAGCTTGTGGGCCACACGGTTGCCATCAAGACGCCCCCCAGCTCCACAGCAGGTGTAGACACTATATGTAAGTGAATGAGTGTGTCGTGTCACAATAGCATGTTATTGATGGATGCTGAAATTTGAATATCAGATAATTTTTGTAAGTTATGAGATAATATTCTGCTTTGGGTATTTTTCCAACCATTTAAAAATATAAAACCCATCCTTAACAGTAATATTTTTAAGGCCAGTTAACTGAAGCGGATAGCGTTTCAGGAGTTCCGGAGATGCCTTCGTTCGCTGGGCTGTCCTGTTAATCTTGCTGAGGGGGTGGAGCTTCCTTGCTTCTGTACACAGACAAAGACGGCTTTGCTACACCGAATGTTTGATGACGGGGTTTCGGCAAACTTTTCTTATAAAAGGTCTGATTGAATATTTTCGGGGTTGTGCACCAGTGTGAAGGCGGTGTGGACAGTTCACAAATGAGCAGGTGTTCTGTGTGCCCCCCCCCCGATTCATTCATGCACGCTGGTGATCGAATTGCATAGGATTTTCATATGTTGTGAAATATTATTTGATTTTTTGAACTATTTATAAACATAACTTTTAGCACACGCAGGTTGGATTTGGCACAAGGGCTGTTAAGTTGGCTGACCCCTGACAGAAAACCCAGTTTGTGTTACAGTGGTGTTTAACGAAGGTTAGGAAATTTCTGCTACAAGCAGTCACTAATATCCCGTTTTTTGAGACAAGAAGGCCCTGCCCGTGCTATTATTCAAGGGGAGTCCTCTTTCTCAACGTGTGACTATTGAGGCAGGGCCATTCCCACTCTGGTCACTGGCGCAAGGCCACCATCTAGTGGTTGTAGGCACAGCTGCAAGCGCTCGCGAAGAAGTAGGATTTTCCTAGTAAACAGTCGGAATCAGGGGGGCTCTCACAGTGATGCTCGAGACCTTAGTGCTTTCCCCGCTCTGCAAGTGCTTCGGCTGCAGCCTCCTTTTAACCAGGGCTCTGCACACTGACCACCTGAGACTCTCCCAGTGGTCTTTGCTGCCCCGTCGCATCAGGGGGAAGTCTGGACTTGCACATTCCTGGCTGGGATCACAGCCCATGCACACCCCAGCAGAGAATCCCTCCGCTGGAAAACTATTATTTCCTCCCCCCACCCATGCAACTTTGATCAGTAGGAGGTGGTTTACTGCACTGAGGTGCAGAATTGAGTGAGGGAGGTAGACTGGCTAGCTGACTAGCTAAGTGACCTGCTCTTGCCCATACACATATGTGCTTCATGCATCCAGTGATCACAGGTTCCCTTGTGTTCACCTGCAGTTTCCCTGCTGGAACAGTTCCCAAGCTTCAGCTGTGTGCACCATGGGACAAAGTGCTTGGGATAGGATAACGATGCTGAAACTTAGCCCTGCCCAGAGCTTTCTAGAGCACAGAAGGGTGGTTTTAGTGGGGCAGTGGCTGAAGCCTGGACCTTTGGCATGGAGTCATACAGACCCCGGTGGTACTTGTTCACGTCTCCAATTTCAGTTGTTTAAATTGACTCCATCAGCCTTTCTGGGGTGGTTTTGACATCCTTCTGCTTTGTCTTCTAGAAGGTTACCTTTGGCCCTATTGTTGACAGATTAAACCTGACAGATCCCCAAAAGCAAAGCAGTCACTCTGTAGAATAGTCCTATGATTCGCTGAAGTATTTCTATGGAAGTTCATTCAGAGAGTCTTAAAATTCATCTCTTTAACGCAAGCCCCCAATCCGCCCATAGTTCTGAAATTCAAAGTGAAGGAAAAGAGATCAGTTGCCAGGGTCGACGTCTGTTTCACTTGATCCAATGGTCAGGTTAGTTTGCAAAGTGAATCTAACATAGCAGAAAGTCAGAGAATCTTGAAACAATGGTAACGTTACTCAGAACATCTCTGAGTGACTTTTTGCAGCTTCATTCAACAGAATTTCCAATAAAGGAAAGGGCGCAAAATGACCTACAGTTATAGCTAATTTATAGGTAGGAGCTCTAGAAAATTAGGAAATCAGGTATTTCCCTAATCTAATTTTAAGTCTCCCCCTACTTTTATTTTTATAAGCTTGTGTTTATTTTGATACAGTGGCATGTTTTTTCCTCTGCATACAATTTGTCATAATTTTTAGGTGATTAGAAATGTCTCCATGTTGCCAAGGAAGGTGGGTTGGCTTTAGAACTTCCTCATTGGATTTTTCCACATTGGGTTTCCTCTCATTTTCTGGTCCAGCTGTGAGGCAGCTGCTGAGGTGCCAGAGGGATGGGAAGCTTGTGGGGTAGAAATGTGACACGTGACACATGATACCTTCCTATTGGCCTAAGAATGTCAAAGCGTGTGTGTTTCTGCTGGGATTCCAGATATACAGATTTGTTGGCAATGGAGTGTTAGGAGAAATCAACAAAGCGTTCACTTGTGCTTTCCGCAGGTCCTCTCCTGGAAACTTGTACCCGACAGCTACCCCCCAGGTGACCAGCCACCTCCACCCTCTTACATTTACGGGGCGCAACACTTGTTGCGATTGTTTGGTAAGAAATCCTGGTCCCTGCTTTCTTCTTACCCTTTTTTTTTTCTTCTGCCTTTTTTGTCCTTTTTAGGGCTGCAGGTATGGCATATGGAAGTTCCCAGGATAGGGGTCCAATTGGAGCTACAGCTGTCAGCCTATACCACAACCACAGCCACAGCCACTCCAGTTCTGAGCCGAGTCTGCGACCTACACCACAGTTCACGGCAATGCCAGATCCTTAACCCATTGAACGGGACCAGCGATTGAACCTGCATCCTCACGGGTACTAGCTGGGTTCATTACCGCTGAGCCACAGTGGAAACTCCTCTTCTGCATTGGTTTTAACACTCGTAGGCTTATGTACATGTCATGGTAATTTCAGGGTCTAAGAAAAATCGTTAAAAGTTGATCTCTTAAAAAAAACAATGAATTTCATAAAAATTGTAATATTTGTACTTCTCCTCTGTGTTCAGTAAGAGTTTTGGTTTGGTCGGGTACTGTGGATGTTAATTTCAGATCAAATAAGGACACATGGGGACCTGGAGGACAACTTGTGTCCTGCCACTTGTAATGGTTTTACTTTTTTTTTTTTTTTTTTTAATGCAGTTAAACTTCCAGAAATCCTTGGAAAGATGTCCTTTTCTGAGAAGAATCTGAAAGCTTTACTGAAGCACTTTGATCTCTTTCTGAGGTATTGTTATTACTTTGTCAAAACTTACCTCTGCCACCTTATGCATGACCTCCCTGAACTTCTTTTGAGCAGACGTGGGAGCTGGCTCTGTGGTATTTAGAATATGGCAGCAGTACTGCCTAAGTTTGAGTGGTTCTAACAGTGGTTGTGACCTGGAGGGTTTTGGCTGTTTCTTTTCGTCGTAGTTTATCTGGTTTCTAAGTACTTGTTGTGTCACTAGAAGAATCCAGGTAGATGGCAATGTAAACAAAATTTATTTTCTGCAGAAGTGATCGAGATGCATCATACTTTCAATTTCAGTTTTTATTCAGGAGCAGCCTAAGTATGAGGCTTTTCTTTGTCGCATGTATGTAAACTAACTTAAATGTATAGGTTGGATTTTGGTGTCTGCTTTGGAGTTAAGACAGATGACCAGTAGTCTGTGCTGATGGTTGGTGAATTCAGAGAAAGGTCTTGTTTCCCTCACCTGACAGAGCCAGTCATTTTATTCGAGGATCATTCGCCCCGAGGCTCTGCCCTCCCCGCACTGGGGGGCTGTGGGCCGCAGCCTCATTTTTGCCTGTGGCCCATCTCCTTACCCAGATGTCTAATGATCCGTTTTTCTCGGCATTGAAGGCTGGTTGTCCCCCTGCCTCACCCAGCTTGTTCTGTCTGCCTGACCTTGTGTGTTCATTCTCTTTAAAGGAGTACCTTCGCCTTGTATTTAGGCCTCAGTCCACAAGAGCTAATCAAGTAGGATTTACCAGGGTGGAGAACACTCCAGCCAGAGAAGGGAGTCTGGGAGTTTTTAAAAGATACTTTCATGTGGACGTTTTGAATAAAGTATCCACAGGTGGCTTAGACGTTAACATTTTAGGAGAAACAAGTTCCAGAAATGCCCTCTTCCCCTCCAGCGTTCCTCTCAAACAAACCCACAACTCTATTAGGCAGTAAAATCTTGTGAGTCAAAAATCAAAGAATGCCAGAGTGAGGAAGTGGCAAGGTAGCAAAGGAGGCCTGCTCATTTCGAGGTATGCCCAATACAAAATAGAAATTAGGGGTTTAGGTGGTAACTTAGAAAAATTTACAAACAAACATAGTACAGTTGGCCCTTGAACAACACAGGTTTGAACTGCCCACATCACTTTTAGGGGATTTAAAAAAAAAATAGTTGGAGTTCCTGTCGTGGCTCAGTGGTTAACGAACCCGACTGGCATCCATGAGGACACAGGTTCAATCCCCGGCCTCGCTCAGTGGGTTAAGGATCCGGCAGCTCCAGTTGGACCCCTAGCCGGAGAACCTCCATATGCCACGGGTGCAGCCTAGAAAGGCAAAAATAAAAATAAAAAATAAATTAAGAGTAGTAAATACTGGAGTTCCCGTTGTGGCGCAGTGGTTAACGAATCCGACTAGGAACCATGAGGTTGCGGGTTCGATCCCTGCCCTTGCTCAGTGGGTCAAGGTTCCGGCGTTGCCGTGAGCTGTGGTGTAGGTCGCAGACACGGCTCGGATCCTGCGTTGCTGTGGCTCTGGCGTAGGTTGGCAGCTCAGCTCCGATTGGACCCCTAGCCTGGGAACCTCCATGTGCCGCGGGAGCGGCCCAAGAAATGGCAAAAAAAAAAAAAAGAGTAGTAAATACTATAGTACTTACACAGTCCGCATGGTTGGTTGATTGGTTCCTGCCAATTAGGAAGGACAGTGGATCCGGAGAGCCCAACTGTAAGTTAAACAAGGATTTTCAACTGCGAAAAGGGTTGGTGCCCCTAACTCCCCCATTGTTCAAGGGTCAGTTGTAATGGATTTTGAAAATGTATCCAAGATATCAGCTAGAGAATCAGTGGATCCATAATTGTTGTAAACTGTATCCAATCAGAGAAGAAAGAGTTGGAATGAATCTGACTCAGTTTTTCCTGAAGAACCTCTCACAGAGGTTTATCCTTGCCTTCTTGAGGAATTCGGGCAGCTGGGAGAAGGCTGGGGAAATAAACACAAAGCTAATTACTTAACTGACTAGTTAATGTGGCCCATGTGAGAGTGTTTTAACCCTTCCTGGTGAAATATTTGATTCTTCAGAGTCAAGATAGTATCTCTTTGTTGCAGATTCTTGAATGACTGGCTCCATTTTAACATCCATCCATAGTTGGGCATGAATGAGTCTTGTCTATTTGTTTTGGTACTGTAAGCTGGAACTGTAGCATCTCCTGGCAGGGCAAATTAGGACACAAAATGCTCTGTCCTAATTAAACCGTTCAGTTGTCATTTAACTTAGCCCATATAAGTCCTGTGAATTTCTCAAGTGACATTTATTGAGTTTATAATTTAAAAAAATTTTGTTTTACGGCTGCACCCACGGCATTTGGAAGTTCCCAGGCCAGGGACTGAATCCCGAGCCACAGCTGCAACCTACATGGCAGCCGTGGCAATGCCAGATCCTTTCACCCACTGCAGCAGCCTGGGGATCGAACCTGAAACCTCCGCAGTGACCCAAGCCACAGCAGTTGGGTTCTTAACCCACTGTGCCATGGCAGGAACTCCTATAATTTATTTCTGATAGTTTGTTTTTAAAGCAGAAAAATGTAGAAATAATCGCTGAGGCCTTTTTGCACTGAAGTGTTTCTATTGTCAAGACTGCCATCTAGTGGAGTTGAGGTTCTGTTTTGATTTGTACACTTGATAGGGGAAGGATTCTGATGACATAGAAATTAACATAGAAGCTAGATATTTGCAATGAAATCAATATTGTGGTTATTATTTTTTTTCTATCAAATACAAAAAAAAAGTGAAATGTTAGAGTGGTTGGAAGTTACGATTTTGCTTCCTGGTGTTTAGTCTTTACAGTGCTGCTCATCAGGGCTATTTTTTTTTTTCTTTTTCCAGGTTTTTAGCAGAATACCACGACGACTTCTTCCCAGAGTCTGCCTATGTTGCTGCCTGTGAGGCGCACTATAGCACGAAGAACCCCAGGGCGATTTATTAAGGTTTCGATGGTTCTGGACGAACAGTTTCTCTAGCTTTGTGCTCTCAGTTCCCAGTAAAGAACTAGGGAGTGGGTGGGCCTTCTTTCCAGGCAGAGCAGATGCAACGCCCACCCTGGGGGCTCTGGCAGAGGCAGGCCCATTTATTTGAGTTGCTTACCTACTGTAGTCATTTCTGTTACGGATTACTTCCCAGGTCCCTGAACGGCCTCGGACATCTGAGGCTTGCCACCGAACTCTTTGCCCTTGTCACCTGTGATGGCGGGAAAAGAGTAGCTGTGTTCACAATGAAATGTTCCCGAAAGTGTGGATAGGTTGGGCTGTTTCAGTAGATGTTGGAATTTATTTGTTAGCAGTAACCACCTTTTTTAGTTGTTAGCATTAAACAAATTTGTTTTGCAAACTCTTTTCATTCTTGTGATGAGGCTAAGCAACTCTGTCCAACAAATTTTATTTTGCTTGGAAGCCATGAAGTAATCCTAGCATATCTTAGAGGGAATTGATATTGATGGCAAAAGAACATTTACAGCTATACATTTGCTTATTACAGATCCTTTTCTGTAAAACCTTATTTTTGGTGATCTAAATAAAGCATTGCCTGAATGTTTGAGATTTTACAGCTACACTTGGTTGTGTAATGTTATAATTCCCTTTCTGTAAAATGTTATTTTTGGTGATCTAAAATAAATGATTTGGGAGTTCCCATCATGGCTCAGTGGTTAATGAATCTGACTAGCATCCATGAGGACACAGGTTCAATCCCTGGCCTCGCTCAGTGGGCTAAGGGTCCGGTGTTGCTGTGAGCTGTGGTGTAGGTTGAAAATGCGGCTCGGATCCTGAGTTGCTGTAGCTGTGGTGTAGGCCAGCAGCTGCAGCTCTGATTAGACCCCTAGCCTGGAAACCTCCATATGCTGTGGGTGTGGCCCTAAAAAGCAAAATAAATAACTGGTGCCCGTCTTATTGGAAAGAATCAGGAGAGTTTTCACTCTGGCCTCGTCCTCTTCTCTTTATTATAGAAAAATAGCAAGGTAACCCTGATTCATAACTTTTTATGTTTATTTTGTTTAGGCTTTTAAACAATCTTTTAAAGTCTTTTTTTTTTTTTTTTTTCATTTTTGGCTGCCCTGTGGCATATGGAGTTCCGCTGTCAGGGATCAAACCCAAGCCACAGTCAAGACCTAAACCGCAGCTGCAGCAATGCTGGGATCTTTAACCCACTGTGCCGGGCCGGGGATCAAAGCTGAGACCCAGCACTCTCAAGATGCCACCAATCCCACTGCACCACAGCGGGAACTCCTCTTTGTGCCTTTTTTTTTTTTTTTTTTTTTTTTTGTTAAGGCCTTTTGTTTTCCTTTCCTGTTCTGATTTTGTATCCTTGGCATGACTAGAAGGTGGATACTGGAAGGTGGTACAGCTCCTTGCTGTCTTTTAGCTACACTCCGGCCTGGTATGGGGCCAACATACTTATCTTCTTCCATTTTTACCAGCTGATGGCCTCTGAGGTCACCCTTCTAATCTTTGTCTCAGTCTCTGACGTGTCTGCCCCATCCCCTATCCCCCCAGGATGTTTTAGAACATTCCAACTCTTGTTTAAGGGATGCTGGTACCATACAAGCCTTGAACATAGCATCGGCCTGTTCTTGTAGCTCAGCATAGTTAACCTTAACTTCCCAGGATTACTGAACAGGAACGACGAAGGCCACGGGGAGTTTTAAAAGGTCTCTAAATCGTTCCGTCGGAGAGACTTCTGTATACACCAGCCCACGAAAGTCAGAACCTCCGAGTCAAGTAGACGTCATCTTAGAGCACAGAGTTGCTAAGTAAAACTCGGGTTTTGGCTTCTAATCTGGAGTAGCATTTGGGTTCATGCTCGGCTCCTCCATTTGGCTTATGCAATGCTTGTTTAAATCTGGTGCACCTGCAGTGTTCTCTGAATTGCTGAAAAAGTTAAATCAGGAATTATTTATGGCCTGGAAAAGAAAACCTTTCTCTCTTAAAATAATCTTCTTGTTGGAGTTCCCGTGGTGGCGTAGGGGTTAACGAATCCGACCAGGAACCATGAGGTTGCGGGTTCCATCCCTGGCCTTGCTCAGTGGGTTAAGGATCTGGTGTTGCCGTGAGCGGTGGTGTAGGTCACAGACACGGCTCGGATCCCACGTTGCCGTGGCTCTGGTGTAGGCTGGTGGCTACAGCTCTGATTAGACCCCTGGCCTGGGAATCTCTATATGCTGCGAGAGCGGCCCCAGAAAAGACCAAAAAAAAAAAAAAAGTGTCTTACTTTAACCAGTTCTTAATTTTAAAAAGTATAATGTAACCATGAGTGGCAACATTTCCCAAAATTAATCTTCTCATTGTCCAAAAAAGAACGGATAATTCTGTTCTTATAACTATTGTGTAGACGTCAGGTGGGTTTGTAATTAAGTTTTTACGAGTTATAAAACATGGCAAGATGGTGTTAAGGGACGTGATATCCATTGGGAAAAGGAGTTTCAGCAGATGAAGAGCATGGACTTCCCGTCATGGCTCAGCGGTTAACAAACTTGACTAGCATCCATGAGGGTGCGGGTTTGATCCCTGGCCTTGATCAGTGGGTTAAGGATCTGGTGTTGCCGTGAGCTGTGGTGTAGGTCACAGACATGGCTCAGATCCCACGTTGCCATGGCTGTGGTGTAGGCCGGCGGCTACAGCTTCTATTAGACCCCTAGCCCGGGAACCTCCATATGCCGTGGGTGTGGCCCTAAAAAGACAAAAATGAAATTAAAAGCAGTAACTCGGGGAGATGGCATTTACACCCCAAGAAGATAAGATTCCTCAATGCACCAGTCAAGTCTTTTTTGTTTTTTCTTTTTCTCTTTTTTAGGAATGCAATGGAGACGCCTTTTTTGAGTTTTTCCTTGTCTTATACTTGAGCCAGATTCTTCCAGATGTTCATTTGGGACGAACCTTTAGATAGTGCATTTTTTTTTTCTTTTTTGCTTTTTAGGGCCACACTCGCGGCATATGGAGGTTCTCAGGCTAGGGGTTGAATCAGGTGTAGCTGCCGGCCTACACCACAGGCACAGCAACGCAGGATCTGAGCTTCGTCTGTGGCCTACACCAAAGCTCATGGCAACGTTGGATCCTTAACCCACTGAGCGAGGCCAGGGATTGAACCTGTGTCCTTAAGGATGCTAGTCAGCTTCATTAACCACTGAGCCACGACAGGAACTCCTAGATAGTGCATTTTTAAGCTGATTGAATTTTGTTGTTTTTATATAGTTTCAGTAAAAACAATGCTATTCTCCACCTCTCTCTTTCCTGGTGGATCTTCATACTTACTTGACTCCCAAGTTCTTCTGCATGGCAAGGCATAAGGAATAAATTATATACTGATACTCTGATATAAACCAAAAAAGGTTAAGCAGGTTAGTGACCGCAAAAGTAATGTGATTTAAGAAAAATGCAAACTCTAGCCAGTTCATCTTTACAGGTCTTGCTGTTTTGGAATTTCTTTGTAACATCAATCTCCATCCTTCCAGAAGGTCATGAAAAATCATAGGTCGTAAAGTGCTCAACTCTGTTTTGCTATTGATTTGTACTTCTCTCATTCAGATTTACAACTTTCAGTGGAATGATTTAGTAAGTCATTTTGGAGATCTGTTTGGCACAAAGTAAATTACACCAGCCTGCATGTCCTATTAACTGTTCAATCTGCACTGTTGTAAAGGTGACTTTTGAGACATTTTCAGGTCATCAGCCTCTATTAGTTGTCCATTATTATCCAGAAAATAATTTCGGGTGAAGTGATTTGTGAACCATATAGAAACATACCTTTTAGAGTCCGAGGATGGGCAGTGCATAAAATTTGAAAACCGAAACACTCCTTGGGAGGGAAAGCCTAGTAAAACTTTCTTTTGATATGTGATAGTCCATATTTATATTCTCTAGCATATAAAGCTTAACCAGTCATAGTAATAAAAGCCTTTTTTAATTTGATGGTCCATGAGAAGTCGCAGTATGGTAGGTGCATTGAAAAATATTTCTAAATCTTGACACACGTCCCTGACCCTGAAATGTGAGTCTGTAGTTTCTCTTATCAAGAGTTAGGATCTAACTTACATAATATTGTAAATAAACTCAGTTTTTAAAAAAGATCTGTTTTGAAGTTCCCATCGTGGCTCAGTGGTTAACGAATCCGACTAGGAACCATGAGGTTGCGGGTTCGATCCCTGGCCTTGCTCAGTGGGTTAAGGACCTGGCGTTGCCGTGAGCT
The DNA here is from genome assembly GCF_054392235.1 of Sus scrofa. Lineage (NCBI taxonomy): Eukaryota > Metazoa > Chordata > Mammalia > Artiodactyla > Suidae > Sus > Sus scrofa. The sequence continues at coordinate 12,170,664 of NC_139401.1, forward strand.
GTGGTGTAGGTCACAGATGTGGCTCAGACCCCGCGTTGCTGTGGCTGTGGCGTAGGCCAGCAGCTACAGCTCCGATTCAACCCCTAGCCTTGTGTAGGACTGACTTTAAGTAGATCTCAGTAAGAGAGCTGCTCTGTTACATACAAAACCCCAACTAGTCTGGCTTTGGCACTTGCTGTGGCCAAGAAAATGTGGTAGAAGTGATTCGTTTCCCTTCTGTCTCTTGGAATCTTGCTGAGATGTGAACAAGCCCAGGTTAACCTGCGGAATGTTCAGTGACTTGTTGGCTAGTTATTCTCATCACTCCGCCAACAACCAGCCACACGCCCAGCATATGAGTGAAACTCTTTTAGACCAGCCAACCCCCAGCAAACTACCAGCCCACCACAAATGCAGAGACAAGCCAGACAAAATCTGCCAAACCCATATACTAGTTTAGCAGAACCACCCAGTCGATCCATATATTATTGATCAACAGTAAATGCTTAGTGTTTTCAGCCACGGCATTTTGGGGTGATTATGCAGGAATAGCTAACATCGCGGTGTGCCTTTGCCATGTGTATCTTTTGCACCCTGTCTATGGAACAACTCAAACTTCGTTGCCTTGGCTGAAATCTAGCATGTTCAGAAGCCATCAGCTAACCAAGGGAATGTGTGCCTGCTCTTGCTCCCGCTCAGGTACCAGGGGAGAAGAGGGATAAGAGACAGCAAAACATCTTTGGGATCTTTGGGACCTGGGTTTTATTTGGTAAGAAATTGAAAGTTTACAGAAAGCTAGAAAGGAGAATATAAAATATGTTTTCACCATAAAAGTAACTATTTTTCTTTTGTAAAGTTTGCTTGCAGCCACTGTTTGAAAAAGACAACATTTTGGATTTGGCTACAATTCTTTTTACCATTACCTGAATCTCAGTCCCCTGCCCTCCTCCCAGAGGCCGTACTACTCTGAGTTTGGTGCAATGGGCACAAATACTGTGCACGTGGAACTTCTTGCTCTTATACTCTTCATCATATTTTAACATATATGCCTGCATTTTACATATACATGTATCCATCCATACACGTGTAAGTAGACATAGGTACATACCTAACTACAGCAATTTGTTTCTACATAGACGCACATTTAGTTTAATTGTTTTCACTGCTGTATAGCAGTCTATTGTGTGGATATAATACCCTGTATTAAGTCCTTTACCATTGTTGGATATTCACATTGCTTCCAAGTCCCCCTTTTACTAACAGCGCTGCAAAGATTGGCACTTGTATGTAGTTCCTTGTATTCAAATGACAGTCTTTCTCTTGGTCATAGTCAGAATTATTGGATAGTCGGGCATGTATTTTTTTCCCACATTTTCTAGAGTCTGATATTACCCCATTAGACAGGGACCTGGCTTTGCAAGAGCTCCTGGGTGTGAAGTTTCAGGGTAGTTGTCTTCGCGAGACAGAGGTATGGCACAGGGAGCTAAAAGAAAAGAAAAACAGGATGAACATTTGAGATGTCTTTGACACCTTCTCCGCATCACCTCATCGCACACTGACCCCCCCCATGCCTTTCCGCAGAATTGGGGGTTGTTAATTATGGGCTCATAGAAATTAGAAATAATTAACTTCACAGGGGTAAAAAGCAGGGTAGGAGGTGACGGTCTGCTCCTTGGTCACTAACTGGTTTCCGGGACAACTATGTAATGACCTTATAGAAAGGAGTTGGTCATCCAATGAATACTTCAAATATTGTGTTGAATGGGGCAAACACACCACATTAGATAATTTCTTTTTTTTATGGTTTTTAATGATTTTAATTTTTTTCCATGATAGCTGGTTTGCAGTGTCCTGTCAATTTTCTCCTGTACAGCAAGGTGACCCAGTCACACATACATATATACATTCTTTTTTCACACATTATCATGCTCCATCCTAAGTGACAAGATATAGTTCCCAGTGCTATACAGCAGGATCTCATTGCTTATCCATTCCAAGGGCAATCGTTTGCATCTATTAACCCCAAATTCCCAGTCCATCCCATTCAATCCCCCTCCCCCTTGGCAACCACAAGTCTGTTCTACAAATCCATGATTTTCTTTTCTGTGGAAAAGTTCATTTGTGCCCTATATTAGATTCCAGATATAAGTATTTGTCTTTCTCTTTCTGACTTACTTCACTTGGTATGAGAGTCTCTAGTTCCATCCATGTTGTTGCAAATGGCATTATTTTGTTCTTTTTTATGGCTGAGTAGTATTCCACATCACATTTTCTTTTCTTTTGCTTTTTTTTTTTTTTTTGGTCTTTTTGTGTTTTCTAGGACTGCACCTGTGGCATATGGACATTCCCAGGCTAGGGGTCCGCTGTAGCCACCGGCCTACACCAGAGCCACAGCAATGCGGGATCCGAGCTGCATCTGTGACCTACACCACAGCTCACAGCAACGCCAGATCCTTAACCCACTGAGCAAGGCCAGGGATCAAACCCGCAACCTCATGGGTCCTAGTCGGATTCATTAACCACTGAATCACGACGGGACCATGTCTTGCCTATTGTGAATAGTGCTACAATGAACATGCAGGTGCATGTGTCTTTTTCAAGGCAAGTTTTGTCTGGATATATGCCCAAGAGTTGGATGGCTGGGTTCACATTAGATCATTTCTGAGGGGTCACAGGTTCATTAGCCAATAAGACACATCAGTCCTTTTGATTTTTTCCATTGAGAGGTCAAGTTTACAAACCTGTGTTTTACCATGCGGAGACATGGATATGGTAAAGCGAAGGTCCAATAATAGTCTTTCTGTAAAGAGGAGAAAATCCTCCTGTTGCTTAAGGAGTAAGTAGCTAAGTGTTTTTAGATTCTACACATCCCCTGTCAAAAGTGAGTCAGTACACAAGAAGTCTATCCTCCCAATAAATGTTCTTCTCAAAAAATTGTGTATATACCCTTTGTCAGCATCGCCCTCACGCTTTCAATGTGTAACCGTATCTGAGAGCCGCCTGAGGTTTTTGATTTATGTCAGGTTACATTACAGATGCTCTGCAATGCGGCGGCTCTTAGTTTAAAATCCTTATAACTGGTGATAAGAATGACTTGTTTGTAGAAGTAATACTCTAGCATGCATTTTGTATGGAAAAATGAGAAATAAAACTTTTGCAAAACTACATCCATGTCAAAACTCCCAAGCCAGACCGATCACAAAATCATGAATCAAATGATAATATTAAATTGTAATGTTCATTAAAATTATAATATTAACAAAGTCAACTCCTGCTGGCTCCCAGAAATCACTCTGGAAGGAACATCTGATGCTGGGTTTTCTGTTAGGTCCTTTAAGATTTTTGGCATCAGGGCTTTGGTTTTGAAGATATCTGGCGTATTTTGTCCCCTAAAGGGAAATCTTATAAAGAGCTTTCAAGCGCTGCCAGTTTTTCGGTGACGATCTGACAGTTGCAAATCCACCGCTCTCTGCTGTGCTGCTGTGCCGCTGTGCCGAGAAGGGGACTTTGCAAACCGCCTTTTCCCGGAGCTTGGCTTGCTTCCTGCTTCTGCCGGCAGAGGGCTCTGCACGGGGCGGGCCCAGGGAGGGAGGCGGGGCCTCATGACCGGCGGGCTTCGCCCACCCCGGATGCGGTGGCGCCTCGCGCGGCGGCCGCCGCTGGTTGCAGCCTCCCCCTTCTTCCCGCGCTTCCAGAAGCAGCCTCGTGGGAGGCGCCGTCTTCCTCAGAAGCACCTTCTCTAAACCCCTGGTCCCAGCAGCATCCGGGTAGCAGCGCTCCCGCCTCCACAGGTATCCACGTCTTATAAACACGTTGAAAGTTCTTGATACGTTTGCCAAATTGCTTTCCAGACGAATTATTGGAATTTACCCCCCCCATTGGTTCCGCGTGAAAGTGCTTCTAGAAAGCCCGCTCCCATGCAATTGTTGTTGTTAATTAACTCTTCATTATCTTTTACCCACAAAGCTGAAAATATGTATTACCTGGTCCTTTACAGATAAAGTTTGCCAAACCTGGTCTAGATTTGCAAATATATTACAATTGTGCCTGCCTGGTTTTTTTTTTTTTTTAATTTAAAAAATTTTTTTATTTTCAGAGTTATTTTCCAGTAGTTGTTGTCAGGCCCATTTTAATTCTTATAATTTCTTCCAGAAGGCATTTTCCTCCTTTTTAATTGATTGTGTTTGTCAAAGGTGACTGCTTTTATGTCTCCCTAAGAATTTTGCTCTTGGATTTATCAATAAGGCTATGTTTTTGTTTTCTAATATATTTCTTTTTATGCTTTAATAGTTTTCTTCTTCTTAAAGTTTAAAATCATCTGCTAAAAATGTTAATATTATTAAACCAACCAATCACCATTTCTTTTAAAAAGTCACATGATACTAACATTTTTCAGCCCCTCAGAGCCAAGTTAAAAACTAAAAGGCACAAACACATCAAAGCACACATTTAAAAGAAGGGGGGAAAAATCATCCATTGTCCCAAGACCATAGCAGGTGCCTTAATCACTTTGGAGCTGCTTCTTCTAATCGCCTATTTGAGACACGAGTGTTTCAAGGGCTGGTTGAAGCCATTTGGTATTTAAATTTGCCTGAGCGCCCTTTTCCACATTGCCTGGGAAATCTGATCCCTTGTTCCATGTTTCTGTGACTCCAAAGGGACTTTCCTTCTCATGTGGGTGTCACCTTCTTCTCCACAGCCTTCCTCTCCTCCTCCACTTTCTCCTTTTTTTCTAGGCGGAGTTATCAGCTTTTTGATCCTTTTATCACGAGTCAATTACCAGTTGCCTCTCATCAGAGGCATTGTAGACTTAAATTCAACAACTCTGGTTTTGGTTTCTGTCCAGTCTGTCTTTCTCCTGACCTGTTTTCTGTTTAATAAGTAGAATGGGGGGGGGGGGGTGCTTTCCTCAATGATTCTGAAACCCCTGAACCGAGATGATGGATTTAAAAAGAAAATCTTCCTGGAGTTTAGAGTATGATTATATTTTGTGTCTTATTGCTGTTGCCAGATCATTTTGTTCTTTCTTAGATGATTCTCCTTGTCTTACCCAAAGGTTAGGGGAGGCATTTTTTTTTCCTGTCTTTTTAGGGCCACACCCATGGCATAGGGAGGCTCCCAGGCTAGGGGTTGAATTGGAGCTGTAGCTGCTGGCCTACACCACAGCCACAGCAATTTGGGATCTGAGCCACGTGTCCAACCTACACCACAGCTCACGGGGACACCGGATCCTTAACCCACTGAGCAGGGCCAGGTATCGAACCTGCGTCTTCATGGATGCTAGTCAGATTTGTTTGCGCTGAGCCATGATGGGAACTCCCAAGGGGAGGCATTTTTCATCCAACCTGCTCACACTGCCATCTGAACAGAGGGTGTTTCTTGCTTTTAAGATGTCAAAGCAGATGATGGAGTTGGCTTGTTTTAGAATTCTTTTTAAATATCTCAAAGAAAGTTTTGAAATACTAAATGGGACATCAGAACCTTAAGTTGACTGCATTTGTCACTGTGTAAGAACAAACCTTGCTTTAAAACAACAGCATTCCTTCTCCCTGCTCTGTTGGCTACCTAGCCTGAGTCAGGCAGTTCGTTCTGTGCGGTGTTGGCTGTGGCCCCTCCTGCGGCTACACTGAGCTGGGCGCTCCCTTGGGGCTGAAACATCCCAAATGGCTTCGCTCAAGACTGGCACCGGAGCTGGAGTGCCTGCTATGTCAGGGAACTGGTGGGGCCTCTCCAGCAGGGGAAGCAGACTTTCACATGTCAAGAGCAAAGCAGAAGCCACCAGGCATCTTCCACCGTATTCTGCTGTAAGGGCAAGTCACAGGGGCCCTCCATATGCAGAGGGAGAGAAAACAAACTCGGTGTGTGCATGCAGAGAGCAGAATGCAGCACAGCGAGGGGAGGACTCCTTGGCAGCCGTATTTGCAGACAATTTAATGTAAATCCCATGAATTACATTCAGGATAATAACACACGAGATATTGAAATTTTACTTATCTGATATTCGTTGTGCTGTGGGGACAGTGAGGATAAATAATTAAGTGTCTAATGCATCAGCCAGCCAAGGGCTAGATAGTAAATAAGTTTTGTTTTGTTTTATTTGCTTTTTTTTAGGGCTGCACCCACGGCATGTAGAAGTTCCCAGGCTTGGGTCGAATCAGAGCTATAGCTCCTTACCTACACCACAGCCACAGCAACGCCAGATCCAAGCCATATCTGTGACCTACTCCACAGCTCACAGCTGCACCGGATCCTTAACCCACTAAATGAGGCCAAGGATCAAACCCGTGTCCTCATGGATACTAGTCAGATTCGTTTCTGCTGCATCACAGTGGGAACTCTCAGATAGTAAATAATTCAAACTTAGTGGGCCACACAGTTTCTGCTGCAACCACTCAACCTCCACCATTAGAATATGAAAGCAGCCACAGGAGTTCCCTGGTGGCTCAGTGGGTTAAGGATCTAGCATTGTCACTGCTGTGGCATGGGTTTAATCCCTGGCCCAGGAACTTTTATATGCTGCAGGTGCAGCCAAAAAAAAAAAAAAAAGAATTCCTGTCGTAGCTCACTGGTTAACGAATCCGACTAGGAACCATGAGGTTGTGGGTTCAAATCCCTGGCCTTGCTCAGTGGGTTAAGGATCCAGCGTTGCCATGAGCTCTGGTGTAGGTCACAGAGACGGCTTAGATCTGGCGTGGCTGTAGCTGTGGCTGTGGTGTAGACCGGTGGCTATAGCTCTGATTAGACCCCTAGCCTGGGAACCTCCATATGCTGTGGGAGCGGCCCTAGAAAAGGCAAAAAGACAAACAAACAAAAAAAATGAAAGCAGCCCCTGACAATATAGACATGAACAGATAAGGTTGGGTTCCAGTACATGTGTCTTTACAAAATGTAAGCGGTGGGCAGGATTTGTCCTGCAGCCCGGTGTTTTCCTGCCTCTGGTCTAGAGAAATGCCGTGGTGCATTTCCTGCTTTCTGAAGGGATATTTAATTTATCATGTAGGAAGGAGATTTCAGATTCTAATAATAACCACATAAACTATCTGAAACTAAGGTTAATATAATATCGAACACTTAGTGAGCTTGTGCTTGTTATGTTTGTCCCATTAGCATCACCCCATGCTAATGGCATCAAGCAGCATTTGCAGCATCTATTACTTGAGAGCGATGCGGGGCCCCACATCCCTTTCCTTACGTGATCCCCACTGCCTTTTAGATTCTATAAAATCACTTAATGTCCTCCGAGAAAGGATATTTGATAATGTGAAATTCTCTTTGGTCAGCAGAAGGCAAACCGTGGGATAGTTGCTATTTCCAAAACACATTTACTCGCTTCATGTTCCCATGACTCCACATATTTGAGTTCTTGGGCTCTTAATAATGAAGCTAAAGGAAAGTCATGATTTCAAAACCCTCTTGAGCATTTTTTTTTGGTGTGAGTGATTTCTTCTTGACCTCTGCACTTTTCTGTAAACCCTCTGCATCTCATATTTCATTTGTGATACATTCGTGTTTTATGAGGTCACAGATGGTGGTTTTTTTTTTTTTTTTTCACGTCCACACATGCTCATATGTGGGTGGACATTGTGAAGAGTTTTGCCATCAGTATGCACATAATTTTAAAGGACAAAAGATCCCAGGGAAAATAATTTCCATCCTCAGCACCAAAGATACTTCCTGTCATCTGTTTTTATATATGTGCATTATATAAATCAAACATAGCATTCTTATCTCTGTCATATGGCTTACATTAAATCCAAAGAGAAGTATTTCTTTTTGAAATTAAAATAGGGAAGCTGGGAGTTCCCTGGTGGCTCATCAGGTTAAGGATCCCATGTTTCACTGCTGTGGCTCGGGTGGCTACTGAGGCATGGGTTCGATCCCCAGCCTGGTGCAGTGGGTTAAGGATCCGGTGTTGGTGCAGCTGAGGTGTAGGTCACAGCTGTGGCTCGGATTCCATCGCTGGCCAGGGAACTTCTGTGCACTGCAGGTGTAGCCCAAAACAAAAAAACAAGCAAAAGATGCACACGCACACACACACACACACACACACACACACATATGTGCGCGCGCGTCTGTGACCTACACCACAGCTCATGGCAATGCCGGATCCTTAACCCACTGAGCAAGGCCAGGGATCAAACCCACAACCTCATGGTTCCTGTTGGATTCGTTTCCGCTGCGCCACAACAGGAACTCCTACAACTCTGATGCTACATTGCGGTTTCATTCTTAGTTTATTTTCTTTGTGCAAATGAGACCCCAGGACAGCAAAGCTGAGCTTCCTTTTCTCAGTCTGTAAGAGCTCCCATGGAAATGCTGCTTTCTGTTGTCCTGTTCTCATGTGTCCGGCTGGCCACTTGGGTCAGGCTGTCACCCACCCCCAGGCTGCAGAGGGAGCAGACTTCAGGCCTGGTTCCAGGCCTCTGCCCCCTGGGAGGCACAGCAGAGGTTTGGAGAAGTGTGTGTCTGTGTGTGTGTGTCTGTGTGTCTGTGTTGTGTGCACAGAGGGGCCGAGAAGACCCACACGTTCCTGCAGAGCCGCCTTGACTAAGGGTCTGTTGGGTAAGTGTGAAGGGATTCCTCCGCTTCTGCTCTGCATCTCTGCCTTGGCCCTGTTGGATTGAAACAACACTGGGCCTCGGGTGGTGGCTCGGTGCAGATCACACAGCAAGCGCTGTAGGTGGAAAATGCAAACAGCTGCTCCTCCTCCTCCTGCCCCCGAAAGTTCCTTCTCCGCTGCTGCACCCACTGCGAAGCACTCCAGGAACTGTCTCAGAAATGAAATAAAAATAAATCAAATCCATGCCTCACACCTCCATTGGGAAGTGGGTTTCGCCTTCTTCTTTGGCCCTTTCCAATTGCTGCTTGCTTTGTATTCTCTTTCCATTTCAGGATTTTTTTTTTCCTTCAACCCCAAAGCACTCAGCCTGAAGGCCGGCTCCCTCCACCCCCTCCGATGGGATGGGATCAGGCCTCTAGAACCCAGCACAGAGCCTGGGTCTCTGGGAAGGGCTGTTTTTCTTTCCTGCTTCCTTGAAAATCAAGGAAAATCAATCCACGGCGATGCACAGACCTTATTCGGGTTCATCTACCAGTCAGCTGACTGGCACTTGTTTTTTTTATACATATGAAGTTCCCATGCATTGAGTTCCTTTCTCTAAGCTTCCTTCTGAAGCCGTCTCCTTTGATTCTTGTCCTATTTCCTTTTCCACCATCTGTTGAAGTGTCTTCTTTAGAGATAGCGAAATTGAGAAATTGAGATGTTAAATATGCTTGTGAGGCTGCTGACTGATGTTGGTGACACAAGGCTTGAGAAAGGAGTCAAGGATCCACTATAAAACGGAATACCTGGAGTTCTCATTGTGGCGCAGTGGTTAATGAGTCCGACTAGGAACCTTGAGGTTGTGGGTTCGATCCTTGGCCTTGCTCAGTGGGTTGAGGATCCGGCGTTGCTGTGAGCTGTGGTGTAGGTTACAGATGCAGCTCGGATCTGGCGTTGCTGTGGCTATGACTGGCGGCTACAGCTCCTATTTGACCCCTAGCCTGGTAACTTCCTTGTGCCATGGGTGCAGCCCTAAAAAGACAACTCCCCCCCCCAAAAAAAAACAAAAACAAAAACAGAATACCCCATTTCCTGTATTTTCTATAAGGCGCAGAATAGTTTGAAAATGCCAGTAATGAGGTTTTTGAAGACTTAGAAATGACAGGTATTTCATTTCTATTTCCTAGATTACTGTGTAAATTGCCACCTGATAAAGACGTGGGTCTTGGCAGGTGGAAAATGAACACTTTACAACACACCATCCACTTTTCAGCCTAATTGCCTTCATAGAAACATCTAGATACATTCCACGGACACTTTACAGTGTCTGTATACATATATGGGTGTTTTTGGCTGTGCCAGCAGTATGTGGAAGTTCCCAGGCCAGGGATCAAACCCATGCCGCAATAGTGGCCCGAGCCATTGCAGTGACAGTTGGCAATGTGGGATCCTTAACCCACTGTGCCACAAGGGAACTCCCTGCAGTCTATGTTTTTGAGAAATTATTCTTGCAATAGACTGTTCAGTACTTCCAAACTGATTATTTTATCCTTAATGTCTCATTGTCGATGATAATCTTCAGAACGATATTCTTTTCTCAGCGACAGTTACCTGTTTGCCGGATGTGCTTTATCTAAATGAGCCAAATCTAATCTTTGCCACCGCTACCCCACAAAATCAGCTTGCTTTCAAGATATGTGAAAAGACTGATGTGATGCAAATTGTTTTCATTGTCGATGACTGAGTTGTGTATTTCGGTCAAGTCAACCAAAGAGTGTCTGAGCATTTAGTCACCTTCATAGGAAATTCTTTAAGGCAGCATCACACAGGTAATTTCCTAGTAATTAGCGGCAGTCACATGCTTTTTGATGGAGACTGCTAGAATCATGGCTTGGCTTCCAGTCAGCTTGATTAACATCCCACGCTTTTAGGGGCCGTGGTTCCTGTTGAGCTTCATGATGGCAGGGTTGAAAAACAACCCATGCCTGGGCCCCTCTGACCCCAGCCCCATTTTTCATAGTTGACTGTTCTGTAGCTAATTTGTCCACATGGAGTCTGCTCTACATGGCATTAAATTAAGTGGTTTAACTTGAGCAGTCATGGCTACATGGTCCTGTAATTCATTTTGCATTGGTTTAACGAGGAGATCCTTTCCAAATGGACTCCAAAACCAAAACGTAAAAAAAACTGTGTGTGTGTGTGTGTGTGTGTGTGTGTGTGTGTGTGTGTATTTTGTTTTCACCATCCTTTTATTTTTTTTTCATCTTTTAAAAATTGTAGTTGCTTTACAGTGTTGTGCCTTCTTGGTACTTCTTGAACAAGGAGAGAAGAGAAAATTTGTCCAATGAAATATGTATTATCTTTTCTAACAGAAAGGGATGGTATAATGATGTTTCAGCTCAAATGAATGACAAATTCAGTACTTAAAAAATGGCTTAGAGCCATGAAAGTCATGTAGGAAACATATTTATCTTTCGTTGTTTTGTTCTGGGAGATGTTGAACATACACAAAAGTTAACCCAGTAGAATATGGAGGCGCCAGGAATGAACCTCAGCTTCAGCCATTATCGATTCATAGTCTGTTTTATTTGTACTTTTACCCACTTCTTGTACTGCTATCACATTTTTTGAAGTAAATTCCAGATATCATATCATTTAAAAATATCTTGACAAATGAAAGTGTTTTAAAATGTTGGACAAAATAAAGTATAAACAGGTAACAGGTAATAACAGCTCTTATGCCTTCAAGAAATGGAATGAGGTCTGGCATTTAAATGTCAACCTATGACAGAAAACCAGACTTTTACAAAATAATAAATTAGGTATAACTTGAGAGCCAGTCAAATGAAAATGTTCTAGTTGGTCAATAACTGTTTACTTTGTGTATATATATATATATATGCATATGTATATATATGTGTATATATATATTAGGGCCACTCCCATGGCATATGGAGGTTCCCAGGCTAGAGCTGGAGCCACCGGCCTACACCATAGCCACAGCAACGCCAGATCCGAGCCGAATCTACGACCTACACCACAGCTCACGCAACCCTAGATCCTTAACCCACTGAGCGAGGCCAGGGATTGAACCCGCAACCTCATGGTTCCTAGTAGGACTCGTTTCCACTGTGCCATGACGGGAACTTCTGAATCACTTAAATTTTAACCACGGTTGCTCAGAGTAGTGAGTCTGGTTTACTTGTTTTTTTTGTTTGTTTGTTTTTTGTTTTTTGTTTACAAAATTCTTGCAATGAAATTTATTGCTTTGGAAATGGTTTTGAAAGTATTAAAAATGATAGATGCAAACTATTGCCTTTGGAATGGATGAGCAATGAGATCCTGCTGTATAGCACTGGGAACTATGTCTGGTCACTTATGATGGAGCATCATAATGTGAGAAAAAAGAATCTATATATGTATGTGTAACTGGGTCACCATGCTGTACAATAGAAAATTGACAGAACACTATAAACCAGCTATGATGGAAAAAATAAAAGTCATTATACATAAAAAAAAGGAAGTACTAAATATGATTTTGACTGCATGTCGGCTGTTGTACAAAGTGCCGGGTGGAGGCAGAAAGATCATAGTAGGTTATGTCTTGTTCTCAATTCATGATTAGTTTTGGTCGGCTAGATCGGTACACAGAGAAAGCCAGCACAGCAGCAGGCATTTTGGATCTTTGCCTCCTTCTTTGTTCTGCTTTCCTCACATCTCCTGTGGGGGGCGCCCCTCACTTCCTCATTCCCAGTCCTTGTGGCTTGTACAGGAGGTGGGCAGGTCCCTCTCCAGCTCCAAGGTTGAGCACAGGATGCCAACTGGCCAGTCAGCTCCTCGCAGACCCTTGACCACCATGATGATTGGTTGAGGAGGAACACGTGATCAAGGCAGGCCTGTCCAATAAGAGCCCGAGTGGACAGGAGGAAGATGTAAGTGTGGGTAGTTACTCAAAAGGTTAAACACGGAGTTACCACATGACTCAGAAATTCCACTTCTAGGCATCTACCCAGAAGAATTAAAAACCAGGGAGTTCCCTGGTAGTCTAGTGGTTAAGACTCAACGTGTTCACTGCTAGGGCCCGGGTTCAGTCCCTGACCTGGGACCCGAGATCCTACATCAAGCTGCCACATACCATGGCTAAAAACAAAACAATGAAAAAAATGTGTCCACAGCAAAACTTGTGCACAGGTGTTCATAGCCGCATTATTCATAATAGCCCCAACGCGGAAACAATGCAATGGCCATCAGCTGAAAGAGGAACAAATGTGACAGATGTGGTGTATCCATACAGTGGGGTATTGTTTGGCCATAAAAAGGAACAAAGTACTGATACACGCTACGTCATGGATGAACCTCGAAAACGTTACATACTATGTGAAAGAAGCCGGTCACAAAAGAACATATAGGTTATATGACTTCCTTTATATGAAATACCCAAAATAGGCAAATTTGTAGAGACAGAAAGTTAGATTAATGGTTGCCTAGGGTGGGGCGAGGGCCACTGGCAGTGGGGGATGGGCTCGGGGAGGAAAATGCTAACAGCTAATGGGGTTTCTTTATGAGGGTAACGAAATGATTCTAGAATTGGGTAGTGGTAATAGTTGCATAACTTCGTAAATATACTAAACAGTGCTGAATTGTATGCTTTGAATGGGTGAATTTTATGCTATGTGAATATCTTCATCTAAATAAGGAAATGGAAATAAGAATATCTAATCACACCAAAAGAAAGCAAATAGATCTACTTTAACACCAAAAGCTCGAAGAGTTAGGGCAAGCTTATTAAGCATTAAGGCAAAATGGTGTTGTATTTTAACTTCTGTTTTAAAATTAAGCAAAGCAAAGAAGGTATGAGAATTTATTTGCTGTCTTCTGCTCAAGTCAAATTTCAGATTATTCCGCTCAATCCTTTTTATAACAGTTTTCAAAAATATAGCCTGCATTTTGCTGCCTTCGCCACCAGGTGTCAAGCATAATATAACCTTTTCTATTTTGGTCCAGGATAATTACTGCATGGCTTGATCATATTAGGTACTCAATGAGCATTTGTTAACTGATTGGCTAAAGGAATGTTTGTTCTTACTCTAATGTTTTCTCAAGAAAACGTATATTTTAGGTATGTAGAATTCTCTTTCCCTTTAAAATGAATGAATTCAGGATGTTGTATTTTGTATTTGACTACAGTTTCTTCTTGTATTTATAGGCTTAGTTTTCTTTTTTATTATTTATTTGTTCAGATTGGAATTGAAATAATGTTCAAACATTTTTTTTTGTCTTTTTTCTTGGGCCGCACCCGTGGCATATGGAGGTTCCCAGGCTAGAGGTCGAATCGGAGCTGTAGCCACCAGCCTACACCAGAGCCACAGCAACGCGGGATCCGAGCTGCGTCTGCAACCTTCACCACTTCTCAGGGCAACGCCAGATCCTTAACCCACTGAGTGAGGCCAGGGACCAAACCTGCAACCTTATGGTTCGTGGTGGGATTCCTTAACCACTGAGCCACGACGGAAACTCCCTGTTCAAACATTGTAACAGTTAATATGTCCTTTAGTCTCGCTCTTTTTTTTTTTTTTTTTGGTTGCACCCATGAGATGTGGAAGTTCCTGGGCCAGGGTTCGAACACGTGCCACAGCAGCGACCTAGGCCATTACAGGGACACCACCAGATGCTTAACCCGCTGAGGCACAAGAGGATGCCTCATTTAGTTTCTTTTAATTTGTAGGTTTCCTTCTTCCCTCCCTATCCTTTTTTTAAAAATCCTCTTGCAATTTATTTTTTGAAGACATTAGTTTTTTGTTTTGTAAAATTGCCCGGTCTGAATCTTGCTATTGTGTTTATATGGTATTGTTTAATACTTTCCCTAGGGCCCTCTAGTTTCCATGCATTAGTAGATGGGACCAGAGGCCTTTTTTTTTTTTTTTTTTTTTTTGCCATATCTTGGGCCGCTCCTGCGGCATATGGAGGTTCCCAGGCTAGGGGTCGAATCGGAGCTGTAGCTGCCAGCCTACGCCAGAGCCACAACAACGCAGGATCCGAGCCCCGTCTGCGACCTACACCACAGCTCACGGCAACGCCGGAACCCTGACCCACTGAGCATGGGCAGGGATTGAACCCGCAACCTCATGGTTCCTATTCGGATTCGTTAACCACTGAGCCATGACAGAAACTCCGGGACCAGAGGCTTAATCAGATTCAGGTTTTTTTGACTGGACTACTTTTTTAAAAATTACTCAATGAATTTTATTATATTTATAGTTGTACAACAATCATCACAACCAAATTTTACAGCATTTCCATCCCAAAGCCTCAGTGCATCCCCCCACCCCCGAGTCTGTCTCATTTGGAAACCATAAGTTTTTCAAAGTCTGTAAATCAGTATCTGTTCTGCAAAGAAGTTCATTCTGTCCTTTTTTCAGATTCCACATGTAAGTGATAGCATTTGATGTTGGTGTCTCATTGTATGGCTGACTTCACTTAGCGTGATAATTTCTAGGTCCATCCATGTTGCTAAAAATGCCAGTATTTCTTTCCTTTTAATGACTGAGTACTATTCCATTGTATATATGTACCACATCTTCTTGATCCACTCCTCTGTTGATGGACATTTAGGTTGTTTCCATGTTTGGCTATTGCAAAGAGTGCTGCCGTGAACATTGGAGTACATGTGTCTTTTTGAGTCATGGTTTTCTCTGGATAGATGCCCAGGAGTGGGATTGCTGGATCCAATGGTAGTTCCATGTTTAGTTTTCTGAGGAATCTCCATACTGTTTTCCACAGTGCTTGCACCAATTTACATTCCCACCAACAGTGTCATAGGGTTCCTTTTTCTCTACACCCTCTCCAGCACTTATTGTTTATAGACTTTTGGATGATGGCCATTCTGGCTGGTGTAAGGTGGTACCTCATTGTGGTTTTGATTTGCATTTCTCTAATCATGAGTGATGTTGAACATCTTTTCATGTGTTTCTTTTTTTTTTTTCAGGCTTGCTAATTTTTTATTTTCTAGAAGAGAAATAACTCCTATAAACTCAACAGATGAACACCTGAAGTTCTATAAGGGAGTGGTTCCCTAGAGTGGTTTTCCCAGTTTATTTTTTTATTTTTATTTTTTTTTAATTTTTTAAAATTTTCCCACTGTACAGCAAGGGGATCAGGTTATCCTTACATGTATACATTACAATTACATTTTTTCCCCCACCCTTTCTTCTGTTGCAACATGAGTATCTAGACATAGTTCTCAATGCTATTCAGCAGGATCTCCTTGTAAATCTATTCTAAGTTGTGTCTGATAAGCCCAAGCTCCCGATCCCTCCCACTCCCTCCCCCTCCCATCAGGCAGCCACAGGTCTCTTCTCCAAGTCCATGATTTTCTTTTCTGAGGAGATGTTCATTTGTGCTGGATATTAGATTCCAGTTATAAGTGATATCATATGGTATTTGTCTTTGTCTTTCTGGCTCATTTCACTCAGTGTGAGATTCTCTAGTTCCATCCATGTTGCTGCAAATGGCATTATGTCATTCTTTTTTATGGCTGAGTAGTATTCCATTGTGTATATATACCACCTCTTCCGAATCCAATCATCTGTTGATGGACATTTGGATTGTTTCCATGTCCTGGCTATTGTGAATAGTGCTGCAATGAACATGCGGGTGCATGTGTCTCTTTTAAGCAGAGTTTTGTCCGGATAGATGCCCAAGAGTGGGATTGCGGGGTCATATGGAAGTTCTATGTATAGATTTCTAAGGTATCTCCAAACTGTTCTCCATAGTGGCTGTACCAGTTGACATTCCCACCAACAGTGCAGGAGGGTTCCCTTTTCTCTACAGCCCCTCCAGCACTTGTTATTTGTGGATTTATTAATGATGGCCATTCTGACTGGTGTGAGGTGGTATCTCATGGTAGTTTTGAATTGCATTTCTCTTATAGTCAGTGATGTTGAGCATTTTTTCATGTGTGTGTTGGCCATCTGTATATCTTCTTTGGAGAAATGTCTATTCAGGTCTTTTGCCCATTTTTCCATTGATTGATTGGCTTTTTTGCTGTTGGGTTGTATAAATTGTTTATATATTCTAGAGATTAAGCCTTGTCGGTTGCATCATTTGAAACTATTTTCTCCCATTCTATAAGTTGTCTTTTTGTTTTCTTTTGGGTTTCCTTTGCTGTGCAAAAGCTTTTCAGTTTGATGAGGTCCCATGGGTTTATTTTTGCTCTAATTTCTATTGCTTTGGGAGACTGCCCTGAGAAAATATTCATGATGTTGATGTCAGAGAGTGTTTTGCCTATGTTTTCTTCTAGGAGTTTGATGGTGTCCTGTCGTATATTGAAGTCTTTGAGCCATTTGGAGTTTATTTTTGTGCATGGTGTGAGGGTGTGTTCTAGTTTCATTGCTTTGCATGCTGCTGTCCAGGTTTCCCAGCAACGCTTACTGAATAGACTTTCTTTTTCCCATTTTATGTTCTTTTTTTTTTTTTCAATTGTCGACTGAATAGATTCAGACCTGCTTTTGCTTTTGGACTGCTCCAGGGTTCTCCTAATAATTGTTACCACTAGGACAGCAGAGGCTTAGCTCAGTAAGATCTCATCGTCTAGTCTGAGCCCCATGAAAACAGGGAATTTTTTTCTGTGTGTCTTTTTGCCTTTTCTAGGGCCGCTCCCGTGGCATATGGAGGTTCCCAGGCTAGGGGTCCAATTGGAGCTGTAGCCACTGGCCTACACCACAGGCATAGCAACACGTGGGGATCCAGGTCTCGTCTGCAACTTACACCTCATCTTACGACAATGCTGGATCCCTAACCCACTGAGCAAGGCCAGGGATCGAACCTACAACCTCATGGTTCCTAGTTGGATTAGTTAACCACTGAGCCACGATGGAAACTCCCCCATTTTATGTTCTTGCCTCCCTTTTCAAAGATTAATTGACCATAGGTGTCAGGGTTTATTTCCGGATTCTCTATTCTGTTCCATTGATCTGTCTGTCTGTTTTGGTACCAATACCACACTGTGTTGATGACTGTGGCTTTGTAGTATTTCTTGAAGTCTGGGAGAGTTATGCCTCCTGCTTGGTTTTTGTTTCTCAGGATTGCTTTGGCGATTCTGGGTCTTTTGTGGTTCCATATAAATGTTTGGATTGTTTGTTCTAGTTCTGTGAAAAATGTCAGGGGTCATTTGATAGGGATTGCATGGAATCTGTAGATTGCTTTGGGTAGTATGGCCATTTTTACAATATTGATTTTCCCAATCCAGGAACATGGAATATCTTTCCATTTCTTTACATCTTCTTTGATTTCTTTGATGAAAGTTTTATAGTTCTCGGCATATAGGTCCTTTACCTCCTTGGTCAGGTGTATTCTGAGGTATTTGATTTTGTGAGGTATCATGTGTTTCTCAGACATCTGTATGTCTTCTTTGGAGAATTGTCTGTTTAGATCTTCTGCCCATTTTTTGATGGGGTTGTTTGTTTTTTTGGTATTGAGCGGTAGGAGGTGTTTCTAAATTTTGGAGATAACTCCCTTGTCAGTTGCTTCATTTGCAAATATTTTCCCCCATTCTGTGGGCTGTCTTTTCATTTTGTTTAGGGTTTCCTTTGCTGTGCAGAAACTTTGAAGTTTGAGTAGGTCCCATTTGTTTTTGTTTTTATTTTCATTACTCTGAGAGGTGAATCTGAGAAGATGTTGCTGTTGTTTATGTCAGAGAGTGTTTGGCCTATGTTTTCCTCTAAGAGTTTGATAGTGTCTTGTCTTATATCTAGATCTTTCATCCATTTGGAGTTTATATTTGTGTGTGGTGTTAGGGAGTGTTCTCATTTCATTCTTTTCCATGTGGCTGTCCAGTTTTCCCAGCACCACTTATTGAACAGGCTGTCTTTTCTCCATTGTATATTCTTGCCTCTTTTGTCATAGATGAGTTGGCTGTAGGTGCATGGGTTTAATTCTGGGCTTTCTATCTTGTTCCGTTGATCTGTATTTCTGTCTTTGTGCCAGCACCATGCGGTTTTGATGACTGTGGCTTTGTAGTATAGTCTGAAGTCAGGGAGCCTGATTGACCAGACTGCTTCAGAGCTGCTGTTGTTACTTAAGTGGCACTGGATCTGGTTGTCTCTCTTGTGATGTCAGCAGCCATTGATGATTATAGCATAGACCCATTAATTCATTTGGGGTTGCAAAATGGTGTTCATGGTAGCCAGCCTCTAAGCTGGCCCACATCACTCCCTGCCTCCTCATCTGCAGGCCCTCATATGATGGCCTTCTGTACCATACTGAGGTTGGTATAGATGACCCGTAGAATATCAGGGGGGAGTGACAGTATGTCACTTGTGAGGTCATAAAAGGCAGTGTAGCTTCTGCCCCTCTTTTCTTGGGCCCCTTGCTGTGAGCCAAGCCAGCAGTCATGTCATGAGGACCATGTGGAAAGGAACTGAGGCCTCCTGACAGTAGGGCCATGACTGAGCTTGGAAGTCAAGTCTTCTAAGGCATCTTGATGGCAGCTCCTGAAAGATCCTGAGTCAGAACTCCTAGCTCAGCCCCTCCTGAATTTTTCTTCATAGAAATTATGTTATTTTAAGCTTCCCTATCCTGGGGTAATTTGTTACTAAGCAAAGATAACTAATCCAATGTTATCCTGATCCTTTCATTTACTCTTCATTTATCAGCTGGGATACTTCTATCAAGAGAAACTGTCCTTCGACTATTTGATTACTCTGTGGTACTACTGGCATAGAAAATTATAGTTATTCTCTTAACTCAGAATTATAATCATACCATAGATATGCTTTTGTATACACTCACACATACATATTATACATATTTTGTAGATAGTTGGTGAAAAGATAGGTTGATAGATAAATTTAAAGAATTTAGAGCATTTTTACAGGTTGTCCTGAACATCCTGTGATACTGGTTGTGTACTATTCCACTGAGTTGATTGAACCATCCCACTTTGTTGGAAGTTTGATTTGTTTCTGGTGTTATTGCACATAGCCTATCAATTGGAGATACTTTTGCATAAGGCTTTTCATGACTTTAAGATTCTTTGGTTAGATTAGATTCCTAAAAATATAATTGCTGAACCCCAGGTTATGGCGTTTTAAAGACGTGATACATTTTTTCCGAATTACTTGCCACAAAGAAAATAGAATTTCTCCTGGCACCAGCCAATTCGGTGTGGCCTTTTCTTCACATTCTTGGCAGGGATCTGTGCTGTTTATTCCTTCATTATTCGTACAACAAACATTTCTAAAGTGCCTACTATGTGCCAGGCACTGTTCATAAAACAAAAAGCTCAGTTTATTTATTTATTGTTTTGGTCCAATGGCACCTCTCAAATTTTATTTGAAATGTTTTGTATCTGATTTTGAAATATCTCTTGATACGTCTTCTTTTTCTGCCCTCTGAGTCTGGCAGGTGTTTATCTGCTGCCCACCCCCCTCCCCCATCAGCCTTAGGGTCTACATCTCTGACCCTCTGTCTCCATCCCTTTCCTATTTCACTTCTTTTATTCCCTGTAGGCTGTGAAGCCAGATAACCACCCTTGTTAGGACAGTGAATTAAATGAGGTGACTTTGATTCATCGACTGCCACTTTCGATTCTTGTAAATGGAAATGTAAATCCATTTTTAGGCCATATTTTATTTCGCTTGATTTATTATTTCTCACAAGAATAGCTTTCCCTGAGAGTCCTGGAGCAAAGCAACCTTGTAAAAATGCAACAAGATGTTTTCTAAGAAAGAATCTTTTGTAACCAAGACTGTCACCCCCTGAACTAAAGAGACATGGACCAGCTTCTCCCTCTGTAACACTTAGGGTGATAAATTGGGAGCAGAGATTAGATTTCCTTTAATATCGGTATCTCAGAGATTGCATCTTGCAGGGAGTCAATTCCAATGTCAGTTACACTGGTCAATTCCAGACCACATCGCCAGGTGGATTTGTTTCTTTTCGGGGGCTGTCATCTGCGTGGTTTTTGTGTTCACTTTAGATGAGAATGATCCCCTCCTCCATCCTAAGGGTGAGGCAGAAAAGTTACAAAGCCAGAAAAGTAGAAAAAAGAAAGTATCCATTGCCTTCAGCCCTACCACGGTGACAAGAGTAGCACCAGTATTTCAGCCTACATCTGTCATGTGGGTATTCCCCTGTCTTTCTGCAGGTCATTGATCAAGATTTGGGATTAACTGGATGCTACGTAATATGCGATAAGGAGTGCATCCTATAGGGAAAGAGCAGAGTTATAAACCAGGGTTGGCAAGAGACAAGAGGCGCCCCCTGCTCCCAATAGAAAGGAGTCCGGCTTTTTGCTGCGTATGCATCAGAGGTCCATGTCCTTGCTTCTTGTGTGTTGTCCTCCGTATAAGAGAGCCTGAGAGCCACCCTGTCAGAGGTGGAATAATGCAAAGGTTGTCTAGATTTGGGTGCCAGATGTGGGCAGGACTTTTCCAGAAATGCCAACTACCTAGGACTCAAGGCCTTTGGAATCCATAGGAACTCATGGCCCCTTCTGTCTCAGGAAGAGAACCAGTGGACCTACGGGGAGTTGTGTTCAAGTGAGGCCCCTTTCACAGGGAGAAGTAGGAGCATCTTCCATACATAAAGCAGGATCCCAGCCTGGTTTCCGTCCAGGCAATCCAGGTGGGGGTGGGGATGGGCTCCTGGGTCACTCTTGTACCCTGGTTTCTTTTTCTTTTTATTTACTTATTTTTTTAGCATCGCACCCACAGTGTATGGAGGTTCCCAGGCTAGGGGTCGAATCAGAGTGCAGCTGTCAGCATACACCACAGCCACAGAAACGCCAGATTCGAGCTGCATCTGCGACCTACACCACAGCTCACGGCAATGCTGGATCCTTAACCCACTGAGCGAGGCCAGGAATCGAACCTGCAACCTCATAGTTCCTAGTTGGATTCATTCTGCAGCTCCATGATGGGAACTCCCCTGGTTTCCTTTTTAACTGGTTGTGTGTGTGTGTATATGTGCACGCCTATTGTCTCTCTCTCTTTCTCTTTCTGACACATACATACAAATACACATGCATACACAGTCTGCTCACTTCCCAAAATGAATTCTTTTCTTTTTTTTTTTTTTGGTCATGCCTGTGGCATGCAGAAGTTTCCAGGCCAGGGATTGAGTCCACACCACAGTAGTGACTGGAGCCACAGCAGTGACAGTGCCACCTCCTTAACCCACTGTGTCACCAGGGAAATCCCCTAAAATGAATTCTAATTCACTTTTAGACACAGAGTTTTTCATGCTACCACCATGGCTCTAAAGGATCTTTTCAGTCCTTTATTTTTTAAAAAATTTTATTATAGTTGACTTACATTGTTCTATCAATTTTTGCTATACAGCAAAGTGACCCAATCACACTCACACACACACACACACACACACACACACATACACACGTACACACATGCTCTCTCTTTTTCTCATATTATCTTCCGTCATGTTCTATCACAAGTGATTGGATAGAGTTCCCTGTGTTAGCCAGCAGGGCCTTGTTGCCTATCCATTCTAAATGTCATAGTCTGCATCCGTTAACCCTAAACTCCCAGTCCATCCCACTCCCTCCTGCCTCCCCCTTGGCAACCACAAGGGGGTTCTTCATGTCTGTGAGTCTGTTTCTCTTCTATAGAAAGGTTCATCTGTGCCATATTTTAGATTCCACATATAAGTGATATCATATAATATTTGTCTTTCTGACTTAATTCACTTAGTATGACAGTCTCTAGTGCCATCCGTGTTGCTGCACATGGCATTATGTCATTCTTTTTTATGGCTGAGTAGTATTCTATTGTGTATATATACCACATTTTCCTAATCCAATCATCTGCCAATGGACATTTGGGTTGTTTCCATGCCTTGGCTATTGTGAATAGTGCTGCAGTGAACATAGGGCTGCATGTATCTTTCTCAGTGATAGTGTTGTCCAGATATATGCCCAGGAGTGGGATTGCTGGGTCATATGGTAGTTCTGTATTTGGTTTTCTGAGGAACCTCCATGCTGGTTTCCATAGTGGTTGTACCAATTTATATTCCCACCAACAGTGTAGGAGGGTTCCTTTTTCTCCACACCCTCTCCAGCCTTTGTTATTTGTAGACTTATTAGTGATGGCCATTCTGACTGGTGTGAGGTGGTACCTCACTGCAGTTTTCATTTGCATTTCTCTAACAATTAGTGCTGTTGAGCATTTTTTTTCATGTGCCTGTTGGCCATCCTTGTGTCTTCTTTGGAGAATTAGGTTTCCTGTCCATTTTTCAGTTGAGTTGTGTGTTTTCTGTTGTTCAGTAATCTGGGATGATTTTCAGTAAGCATGTGGGAGGATGTGTGTAGGTGATAGACAAGTATATCATTTTGTATAAGGGACTTGAGCATCCTTGGATTTTGGTAGCTGAGGAAGGTCCTAGAGCCAATCCCCTGTGGATACCGAGGGGCAACCTTATATAAAATGGGTCAGCGTGGGCGAGAGCTGGAGCTCTCATTCCCAAATATCCTGTCATCCCAAAGGGCTTTTGAGGGACCCTCACTGACCCTGAAGGTGCCCTGGAACATAATCTGAAGCTTCACCTCTTTCCCAGGGGAGTTCAGTGAGACTCACAGCAGCTGAGCTGCTCACAGTTGCTCAGCGATTCAACAACACTTAGATCCACGCCTGGGTATCTGGACCCCGGTAGCCTCCTCCCCCATTTATGCCTACCTGGGTCCAAATAGTCACAGCCAAATCCAGTTTTGAATCCTCTAAACATGATTGGAAGATAGGTGAAACTAATGATTATTTAATATCAAAAGTGAATGAAAGAATGAATGGGAAAGACATTCAAACACTAGAGGAGGTTTGGGGTTTCTTTGCAAGGTCTCCTTTGGGTATGAAGCTCAGGCCACCAGGCCTGCCTCATCCTCCCTGGGATGGATCCATTTGTCCCTGAGAGGATCACTCCTGAAGATCCTGAGAATGATAAGAGGCTAGAGAGAAAGATACCTCAGCTAGGGAAAGGAGGAAAATTCTAGAAGGTGAGTGTGACTCACACACATCCCTCCGTGTCATCCTTCTGTCAGTGTCATTTCTGCTCTGGGCTTCTACATCTTCGACACCTGGAGGCTTCTAAGGAGAAAGTGAGGTGCGAGCTTCAGAAAATAGAGGTTGAAATCCTAGCTCTGCTGGATAACCTTGGGCAATTTATGTCATCCCCGGAAGTTGCAGTTTTTCCTTCTTGATGGTAGAAAACAATGAAGCCTCTCATCTCACGTCATTGCTTTGAAGAGCGTGTGCAATTCTATTTGAAACATCACTGAGCAGTCCCTCTTCTTGGATGTACGTCTCAGGGAAATTCTCACACTCACACACCTGCGGAACGTTTTCAGAGGTGCTCAGCATGACATTTACAGTAGTGGAGTGTTGGAAATGCCAGCACTGGTGAGAGTGGGGGAGTGGGGAGCTACATAATGCAGCTACTTGCAGAAGAGCAAAGGGATTGCAGTAGTCCCTTGGTTTCTCTTAGCAAGGCAGAGTCTATTCTGTCCTAGCACACCCCTCTTGGCATTCCAAGAGCGAGTCATGATTTTTCATGACCGAGCATTCAAGCTCAAGGTCTGTGGCCCTTCTTTTTCCCAGTTTCCCATTAGTCAACTGTGGTGAAAGTATACTCTGGAATATCTCTTAGCCCTGAGAAGGATCATACTGGATTGGTGCATAGCAACGTGGGTAGATCATGAAAAGAGTGCTGTGTGAAAAGAAAAAGGCAGAGAGTGCTGTGGGTTTAGAGCCCAGTGCCACAATGCCATGCATGTAACATCAAATACATGTACACAGACACCCCCCTAAATACTCTACAAGGTCATATGCAAATAAAAGCTACACATCAAATATATGAGAATAGAGGAGTGGGGGAATGAGGATAGAGAATAAATAAAAGCAGGCCTTGTAGAGTCTAATGATGAAAAATGTGCCATAAACTGGGGAGTTTGATTAATTCAACCCTCTGCATCTGAAACCCAAAATAAAATTGCTTAGCAGTGAGCCCATCACGTAGCAGGCCTGGTAATAGCTGACTCTGGAGGCGGATTTCCCACTCTCAGCATGAGTGACATTTGGGACTGGATCATTCTTTGTCTTGGGCGGGCTGGCTTTGCACTGGAGGAAATTGAGCAGCATTCCCGGCCTCCAGCAGGAGATGCCCAAGCATCCCTTCCTCAGGGGTGTCAATCCAGAATAGCTCCAGACGTTGCCCAAGACCCAAGGGGTGTGCAGTCACCTCTGATGGAGAACCACTTAGAGAATGGTGGTAGGGAAACTGAGGGTGGGCTGCCAGCATCGTCTCACTTCGGTGTGCTAGGTGAAGTTAGAGTTAAAAAGTCTGTTTTTGGTTTTTTTTTGTTTCATTTTTTAATATATCTTATTGAAGAATAGTTGTTTTATTACATTGTTGTGTTAGTTTCTGGTATATAGCAAAGTGATTCAGATAGATAGATAGATAGATAGATAGATAGATAGATAGATAGATAGATATAATTGTTGGTATTTGCTAATCACAAACTCCCCCTTCATCCCCCTCCACATCTGGCAATCACAAGTGTGTTCTTTATGTCTGTAAATCTGTTTCTGTTTTGTACTTAAGTTCACTTGTGTCATATTTTAGATTACACATATAAGTGAGATATGGTTTTTGTCTTTTTCTTTTTGACTTACTTCACTTAGTATGGTAATCTCTAGGTCCATCCATGTTGCCGCAAATGGCATTATTTCATTCTTTTTTATGGCTGAGTAGTATTCTATTGCATATACGTTGTCATTGTTCTTGGCAATCAGAATTTAGGCTGCGCTTGGAGATTAAGAAAAATACAGAGATGGCTAATTATTAGGATTGTGTCTTTTATTAGGATTGTGAGCAAAGGCTAGTGCAGAAGTGTGGGAAGCAGAACTTTCGAAAAGATTATAGATCCAATTTGCTAAACCAGCACAGGCAGCTTCAAGGCCATCCCTTGGTGAGAAGACCACTAGCAACAAAGTCGTCGGAGCTTTTATCTAGGACATAATGCAGCTACTTGCAGAAGAGCAAAGGGATTGCAGTAGTCCCTTGTTTTATCTTAGCAAGGCAGAGTCTATTCTGTCCTAGCACACCCCTCTTGGCATTCCAAGAGCGAGTCATGATTTTTCATGACCAAGCATTCAAGCTCAAGGTCTGTGGCCCTTCTTTTTCCCACCCACAATATGGACCACATCTTCTTTATCCATTCACCTGTCCATGGACATTAGGTTGTTTCTATGCCTTGGCTATTGTAAATATTGCTGCCGTGAACATTGGAGGTGCATGAACGTTTTGAAGTATAGTTTTGTCTGGATATATGCCCAGGAGTGGGGTTGGTGGTCATATGGTAGTTCTATTTACAGTTTTTCAAGGAACCTCCATACCCTTCTCCATAGTGGTTGCACCAATTTTCATTCCCACCAATAGTCTAGGAGGATTCCCTTTTCCGCACACTCCCTGCAGCATTCATTATGTCTAGAAAAGTCTCTATCTGGTATGAGAAAGTTATGTTTAGGCAGAGGAGCAAGAAGGAAACAGGAAGAACAAAGTTTGAATAACATCTGGATCTTTGTACCACTCATAGAGTTCCCTTTCGAGGGCACTCACCATCAAAAGGTACAGGCATGTTTTACTTTTAACAGAGTTAAGAAGAAGCACTTCGTCATTATTAAGATGTGTGTGTGTCTGTATTGCCTTTGGAATGGATGAGCAATGAGATCCTGCTGTGTAGCCCTGGGAACCATGTCTAGTCACTTATGATGGAGCATGACAATGTGAGGAAAAAGAATGTATACATGTATGTGTGATGGGGTCACCATGCTGTACAGGAGAAAAAAATATATAATGTTTGGGGGAAATAAAAAAAATAGAAATGAAACACAAAAAATAAAAATAAAAAAATAAAATCGGAAAAACGATGTGTGTGTGTGTGTGTGTGTGCATATATACACATTCACATGCATGGTTCTTCCTTCATTGCATCCTTCATGAGAAGATAGCATCCTAAATAGTCTTGCTTCTTCCACTGGTGGTTCTGACTATGGTGAAATATTATACTTTTCTTTTTGAGTCATCTACTAAACCATACTTTGTCCATAATCTGACAGAGCGAAAGATTACCGATTCTTCTGGAGAACTGTGGGAACTTTCTATCATATGGTAGGTGTTCCGTACATACTGACTAGCCCACATTGCCCGTGATTGGGTCTGCTCTGTGGTATACATTTTAATGCGTCCTTGTGTAGCTTGCACACTGTCACTTGTAATTTATGTCCCCTTGGAAGGTGGGTCTTCAGTTTAAATATATTATTAGCATCCCTTGAAAACATCTGTTTTGTAAACACCTAATCAGTTCTGGCTCCACGACATGGTTATGATCAAATTGGCCGATGTTAGAAGAGGTGGCGAGAAGAGGAATAAGGATGCTGCCGCTTTCTGAAACTCTGGCTGGTGTTAATTGAAAATGAAGGCACTTTTATTCCCCCTGTCATTTTGATGTATCTCTGAATTTTTGTAAACGGATTTTCTTTTAAGCTTCAGAGATTACGAGCTATGGAATATTCCACCTCAGCTGCTGTAATTGATTAGCCACATCTTCCATTTTAGCAGTGCAGTGGCTGGGGTAAAAAATAATAGATGAGAGTTCCAGCCTTCTAAATTGAACTTCAGTCTGTTGCATTTCAGCCTAGCACAAAAGAGTTGCCTTAGAGCGTCTGGGTTTCTCTTTGACATCAGTGTTTTCAAGTGGGACGCATACTTAATTCTGCAGAAACTGTTCTTTCCAGTTCAGTCTATAAAGATGTGCTACTTGAGTTGGCTATAAACTAAGGTTAGTTCCTCCACTCAGAGAGCTGAGTAGGAGACCAAAACCTCGTTGCTTTCAGGCCACAGGTTCACTCGGGGTCAATGCATGCTTCTAAAGGAAAATACTTTCCTCAGATAACAGAAAAACTTGTCATTTTCCCAATCCAGTCCTTTATTTATGAAAATATATTAGAATCCCATAAATTTGGGTATGTGTGTGTGTGTAGAATTACAGCATTTTAAAGAAAATGTCAGCGTTCCCCTTATGGCTTGGTGGGTTGAGGACCCAGTACTGGCTCTATGAGGATGTGGGTTCAATCCCTGGCCTCGCTCAATTAAGGATCCAAGGTTGCCACAGGCTGTGGCGTAGGTTGCACATGCAGCCTGGATCCTGCACTGCTGTGGTTGTGGCGCAGGCCACAGCTGCAGCTCGGATTCAACCCCTGGCCCATGCCAACTTCCCTGTGCTGCTGGTGTGGCCATAAAAAGACAAAGGAAGGGAGGGAGGGAAATTCCCATTTCGATATATACCTCAAAACTCCAAACTGAGAAAAAGATTTCAGTGTATCAAAATTCCAATTTGAGCCGCCTGCCCAAAGTTTTATGCAAGGTAGGAATTTCTTCAGCTACATTTACGAAATAGGAAAAACTGATTTGTAAATTGGGGCTAATGGAAACCTGCTCATCTTTGAGTTCTTTCAACTGTTCTCAGATATAAGCTTTCTCATCAACAGATTATCCCTTGTGGTCATTTCTCAACCTCCACCCAGAAGGGTCGGTGATGGTGGAGTGATGGCCCCGTACCTGGGTCTGAGGTTGGCCCAATACCTGGACCAAAGTTTTGTATCTGCAGCACGGAACGTGGGATGCTGGGAGCCAGGTGGCCTATTAAGGTCCAAGCCAATGGGGAAGCAGCTGAGGGTCAAACTCCTTGAAGTTCCCCTCAAACAGCAGGGCCAGCATTTAGAGGTGGACAAGGCAGAGGTCAAGACTTCACAGTTCACTTTCCAGGAGGGATAAAATCAGAGGGTTGGGGTGAGGCAGAATGGAGAAACCGTTGCCGGCTCTCAAAATTGCCCCCCGATCTCAGTTCGTAGACATACCCCATAGTTGTAGGGAGAGGGGACTGAGTCTAGGAGTCTTTTTTAAGGACCAAGGATCACCCATGTGTAGCTTGAAAAATAGGAGGCTTGCAAGCTCCCATTGCCCGACGGGATTGCTGGAGAGGCTAAGGGGACCACGGGTCACCTGGACACAGAGCCCCATAGCAGACTACTGAGAGCCACGTAGCTGTCATGTTGGAGCACAGACATAAAATGCCATGACTCATGGAGCCAATGATGAGTCGAGGTGAGCCACAAAGCATGACTGCTGTTTGCTCTTCCTTATGTGACCTCATGCCTGGACACCCTGCATGCCAGCATGGCCCACAGAAGCATAGCGCAAACCATTCAGTTGTTTTCCTTCCATCCTGCCTCTTTTATGGAGGGTAAACCTCAGCAAAAAATGTGTTAGAACAATTGCTGTAATTTCTTAGGCTATTGTCATAGGTGGAGCCTTTGAAAACAAACTTACTTTCTAAGATCTTGACTATCTTATAAAGATTCTAGAAAATTTCTTTTGCGTAGGGAAAGCCAGGAAGCACCAATGTATATGACCCACAAGGAGGAAATTTCTATGGAGGCATAATATATAGGCAGTAAAATGCAAAGATCTTCAGTACACAGTTTAGGCAGTTGAGGAAAACATCCGTACCCATCGCCTCAGTCAACATGTGGAAACTTTCCATCTCCCCAGGAAGTTCCCTCCTGTCCCTTTTTAGTGAAATTCTACCCCCAACTCTTCCACTGCCAACCCCGGGCCACCACTCTGAATTTTTCCCTGTAGAAGTCTTGTGGGTTTTGGAAACCGATGTAATAGAACCATACACTGTGTACTCTTTCTTCATCTGACTTCATTGACTCTACTCATGTCGTTGTATTATCAGTACTTCCTTCCTTTTTATTGCTGAGTAACACGTCACAGTTTTAAAACTGTATTTTATTGAAATATAGTTGATTTATCGTGTTCTGTTAATTTCTGCTATACAATTGACTCAGTTATATATATATATATATTTTTTTCATATTCTTTTCCGTAATGGTTTATCACAGGAGTGAATAGAGTTCCCTGTGCTCTACGATAGGACCTTGTTGTTTATGTTGTATATACAAATTTGTATGTGCGAATCCCAAACTCCTAATTTATCCCTCCCCCACTCCTTCTCCCCCTTGGCAACCAAAAGTCTATGAGCCTGCTTCTATCTTGTAGATAGGTTCATGTGTATCATTTTTTAGATACTCCGTAAAAGTGATATCATTTGGTTTTTTATCTTTGTCTTTCTGACTTCACTTAGTGTGAGAATCTCTAGGTCCACCCACATTGTTGCAAAAGGCATTATTTCATTCTTTTTTATGGCTGAGTAATAGTCCACTGTAGACAGGTACCACGGTCTTCTTTATCTGTTCCTCTGTTGATGGACATTTAGGTTGTTTCTGTGCCTTGGATATTTAAGTAGTGATGCTATGAACATTGGGGTGCATGTATTTTTTTAAGTTAACCATTTTATTTTTCATTTATTTATTTTTTGGCTGTCCCCGTGACATGTGGAAGTTCCTGGGCCAGGGATCAAACCCGTGCCACAGCAGTGACCCAAGCTGCTACAGTGACAACGTTGGATCCTTAACCTGCTGCACCACAAGAGAACTCCTAGTTGTCTTTTTATTATTTATTTGTAGCAGTTCTTTTTATAATCTGGATTTGTATAGTTTGTCATGGATTAGGTATTGCAAGTCTGACAGTAGTCTGTAGTTTGCCTTTTCATTTTCTCTATGGTGTCTTTTGAAGTTTGTAATTTTGTTGAACTGCAGTTTATCACTTTTTGTTTTATGGTTAATGCCTTTTGGGTCCTGTTTAAAGAAATCTTCGCTTACGTCAAGGTCAAGAAGATATTTTTCTATGATTTCCTTAGGAAATGTTATGGGTTTTGCTTTTACATTTAGGCTTATGAGCCTATGAAGGTATTTCTCACCTCCTTCTCGTATACAAATGTGTCAGGGACATGAAAAACAATTTATGTGACAAAACATCTCTTTGTGAAAATAATGGCATGCAAAACATATGTCCTAAAAATAACTTGTTCATAGTAGCCTATTAAATTGTAATCATGTATTAGTAAGCAAGTGATTTAGAAAATCATCTGCCTTTCATTATCTTGAGAGAGCTTGCTAATTAATGTAAAATTCGCTTTGTTATAATATGGGAAGGATTATCTAGCTGAATTCGGTTTTGCTAACAAAAGAATGAGCAGGTTTTTACCAACATTTCTTGTACACAGATGCATTTCACAATCTGAAATCATTTCTTATCAATGGCATATTGTCTCGAGTAATAGTTACAGTTTTGGAACTCTCTTTCCTCGGCTTCTATGCGGAACAATTCATCAGCCCTTTTCTTTTCTGAGTGGCACATGGTGAGCGCTCCAAGAGGTGCTGAGAATGGGCTCTGTTTCCAAGCAGAAATTCCAGAAAAGCTCTGTTTGCAGATGAAATCCCTCTCTCCCTTCCTCTTTCCATTCATTAAAGATTTGAAACACTTCTTTTTTAAAATTATTTATTATTTATTATTATTATTTAGGGCTGCACCTGCGGCACATGGAGATTCCCAGGCTAGGGCTCCAGTTGGAGCTGTAGCTGCCGGCCTGCACCGCAGCCACAGCCACGCCATATCCAAGCCGTGTCTGCATCCTACACCACAGCTCACGGCAACACTGGATCCTTAACCCACTGAGCGAGGCCAGGGATCGAACCCCCATCCTCATGGATAGTTGGGTTTGTTAAGCACTGAGCAATGACAGGAACTCCCTGAAACACTTCTGATGTAGCCAGGGTAGTATACGGAATTAGCGGAGCCCCAAGAATACTTCGTGATCCTTAAAATTAATTTTCTTATTAATTTTTACCTACTTGAAATTTGTGAATAGATAACTATGTCAGTTTCTCTAACTCTAGAGAAACAGAACCAATAGGATATAAGTGTATGTACCTGTTATGTGTATGTACATTATACATACATACTTATAAACGTACATTGGAGAGATTTATTTTAAGGAATTGTCCCATGTGATGGCAGGGCCTGGCCAGTCTGAAATACCTATGGCAGGCTGGCAGGCTGGCGACTCGGATAGAAGTTGCATTGGAGTCTTAAAGTCTAAATGTGTAGGGTAGACCAGCACGCTAGAAACTCAGGCAAGACTTCTCTGTTACAGTCTTAAGGCAGGATGCCTTCTTCTCCAGGAAACCCCAGTTGTTGCTTTTAAGGCCTTCAACTGATTGGATATGGCCCACCCACATTATGGAGAGTAAATTCCCTTTACTTAAAGACAACTGATCACAGGTGTTAATCACATCTACAAAATATCTTCACTAGACTAGTGTTTGACCAACCAACTACACATAGCCTCAACAAGTTGACACTTGAAATTTAGTCAAGACAATAATATTTAGTAGATTCTTGACTCGTAAGTCATTGGGAACCAAAATATTTTCTAAATAAGCCCAATTTCCCAAAAGCCTGAGTACCCAGGTGGTTGATTTATGGTGCTGTAGTTGTCATAGAGGACTGCCTGCATTCAAGGCTCTATTTAGGGGAAATATCTATTCCTGCTCACTTGAAAGCAAACAGTGTCTATCACAGACATAAAGTTGTGGCTTCCTTTCTTTTTCTTTTTTTCTTTTTTTTTTTTTTTTTTGTCTTTTTGCCATTTCTTGGGCCGCTCCCGCGGCATATGGGAGGTTCCCAGGCTAGGGGTCGAATCGGAGCTGTAACCACCAGTCTATGCCAGAGCCACAGCAACGCGGGATCCGAGCCGCGTCTGCAACCTACACCACAGGTCATGGCAACGCCGGATCGTTAACCCACTGAGCAAGGGCAGGGACCGAACCCGCAACCTCATGGTTCCTAGTCGGATTCGTTAACCACTGCGCCACGACGGGAAGTCCCTGGCTTCCTTTCTATAGAGATGACAAAAGGGAAGTAGAGTTTTTTCTTAGATTCAGGCAGCAAATATGCCCAGCAGCAGATAAACCAAGCCTTCCTTTTCCTTGTGGAAGTAAAGCGGAGTTGTTGGACTGTCTGATGGAAAACCAGACTCCTGCCTTCTGTCTTGGCACTTGAGTTCCTTCTTGCCTTGCTTCTCTCCCCGAGCCCCAGGGCACCTCAAATTCCACCTTGTCTGTGAAACCACCAAAGCTTCATCTTACAAGAATTCTCCAGAGATAGTATCTTCCCCATGGGATCCCTGGTGACCGCCAAGGCTCCCTCTGGTTTTTTTAATCCCCTGTGGGACTTGATCCAATCCCATGGTTTCAGTTCCTGTCTGTATACTCATGACTTACACATGCATCATTCCAGCCCAGACTTTTTGCCGGCCCTGTAGTCTGGAGTCTGTAATATCATATTGCCATTTGATTGCCTAAAGGGCATCTAAGGACTCTGGTACCCGATTCCAGTAGGTGCAGAGAGATTTTCCCTATACCACCAAGCAATGTTCAGACCCCAGCTGGGTGTCCTACAGTTGAACTCAATTCTTATGTCATCTACCTGGAGATAGCATTAGGTCCCATGGGCCCTCTCCGCTTACTACAGACCGGCCAGTCTCAAGTGCAGGCTGTCACCTATGCTTATGACCCAGTCGCTGACCTCCGGTTCAACTAATTTCCTAAAGTGCTTTGCAGAACTCAGAGAAACATTTGACTTCTTAGCTTACCAGTTTATTATAAAAGAATGTAACCCAGGAATAGCCAGATGAAGAGATGCAGAGGGCAGCGTATGGGGAAGGGGGCCGGAGCTTCCACACCCTCTACGAGTGTCCAGCGCTCCCATCACGTCCACATGTTGACCAAGCCAGAAGGTCTTCCAACCCAGTCCGTTTGGATTTTTATGGAGGATTCATTACATTGGCGTGATTGATCAAATCACTGGACATCGGCAGTTGATTCAGTCTGCAGCTCCTCTCCCCTCTCAGGAATGTAGGGTGTCAGTGGGTAGGGCTGAAAGTTCCGGGGCCCTCGAATCCCAAGGTTACTCCTTTGCCAGCCAGTCGCCCTCCTTATGCACTTTCTAAAAGTTGCCTCATTAACAGCACAAAAGACACCTTGATAGCTCTCAACACTTAAGAAATCCCAAGGGTTTTAGGAGCTTTGTGCCTGAAATGAGGACAAAGACCAAATATATCTATCTCTTATTATAAATCACAATATAACAGCATCCCGACCTTAACGCGTCTAAAAGAAAACTATTGAAGTTGCTCTGCAAAGCCCCTCGCACGCAAGTCTTCCTTAGCCTGGCAAACAGCACCATACACCAGCCACCTGGTTACTCAGGCAAATATGTAGGCATGATCTCGAATGCCTTTCTCCCCTCCACACAGTTAAAATTCATCACGAAGTCCTGCCAGTGTTGCCTCTAGAACACATCCTCATTTGCCCAAGCGTGTCCATCTCCGCTAATATCACCGTTGCGGAACCCAAGTTCATGTGCCCGACTCACAGTGAGGCCAAACCTATCGAAATGCTGGAGTTCGGAGCCAAGCCAGACAAGGAGAAAGGGGCGGCTCAGGCTCAAAACACTTCAACTCCCAAAGGGGTTTCAGGGAAGCATTTTTAAAGACGAGGTGAGGCGGGGGCTTGTAGATGTGTGATCAGCTGGCGCACAGGTCGCGTGTTGGTTGGTGGTGAGGTGGCAGAGCAGGGTCGCAGGGGTTAATGTTACCAATCCTCAGGCTCCAGTAGCTCATGGCTGTCAAGTCCTTACGTTCTTCCATTTGGTGTGGGTTTTAGCATCTGTAAAACACCAGTTCTCCTGGCCCAGCTGCGATTTTTTGTCATTAGATGTTCACATGCTTTCAATCATTAATTCTTTTTTTTTTTTTACTGTGAACCGTAATTCATTTATTCCAAATTTTTTAGCTATTTTGCAATATTCTCCACTGCATGTTATCTTAACACTCATCTGGCAAAGTACATACATACTTACCGAACAGAAAAGCTTAGGATTTTTAAATAAACATACTTCAGTGCATTGTGGTATAAGGAAGTCTTAGTGTCAAGTACATTCTATGCAGGAGCTGCTGAATTGACCCACACCAAAAAAAGCATCAGAACATAATCCTGGAGAGTTGATCCATGATTGCTCAGCCTTTTCTTTTTTTTTTTTTTTTTTTTAAATTTTATTTTTTTATTTTCCCACTGTACAGCAAGGGGGTCAGGTTATCCTTACATGTATACATTACAATTACAGTTTTTCCCCCACCATTTCTTCTGTTGCAACATGAGTATCTAGACATAGTTCTCAATGCTATTCAGCGGGATCTCCTTGTAAATCTATTCTAGGTTGTGACTGATAAGCCCAAGCTCCCGATCCCTCCCACTCCCTCCCCCTCCCATCAGGCAACCACAAGTCTCTTCTCCAAGTCCATGATTTTCTTTTCTGAGGAGATGTTCATTTGTGCTGGATATTAGATTCCAGTTATAAGTGATATCATATGGTATTTGTCTTTGTCTTTCTGGCTCATTTCACTCAGGATGAGATTCTCTAGTTCCATCCATGTTGCTGCAAATGGCATGATGTCATCCTTTTTTATGGCTGAGTAGTATTCCATCGTGTATATATACCACATCTTCCGAATCCAATCCTCTGTCGATGGACATTTGGATTGTTTCCATGTCCTGGCTATTGTGAATAGTGCTGCAATGAACATGCGGGTGCATGTGTCTCTTTTAAGTAGAGCTTTGTCCGGATAGATGCCCAGGAGTGGGATTGCAGGGTCATATGGAAGGTCTATGTATAGATTTCTAAGGTATCTCCAAACTGTTCTCCATAGTGGCTGTACCAGTTTACATTCCCACCAACAGTGCAGGAGGGTTCCCTTTTCTCCACAGCCCCTCCAGCACTTGTTATTTGTGGATTTATTAATGATGGCCATTCTGACTGGTGTGAGGTGGTATCTCATGGTAGTTTTGATTTGCATTTCTCTTATAATCAGCGATGTGGAGCATTTTTTCATGTGTTTGTTGGCCATCTGTATATCTTCTTTGGAGAAATGTCTATTCAGGTCTTTTGCCCATTTTTCCATTGATTGATTGGTTTTTTTGCTGTTGAGTTGTATAAGTTGCTTATATATTCTAGAGATTAAGCCCTTGTCAGTTGCATCATTTGAAACTATTTTCTCCCATTCTGGAAGTTGTCTTCTTGTTTTCTTTTTGGTTTCCTTTGCTGTGCAAAAGCTTTTCAGTTTGATGAGGTCCCATGGGTTTATTTTTGCTCTAATTTCTATTGCTTTGGGAGACTGACCTGAGAAAATATTCATGATGTTGATGTCAGAGAGTGTTTTGCCTATGTTTTCTTCTAGGAGTTTGATGGTGTCCTGTCGTATATTTAAGTCTTTCAGCCATTTGGAGTTTATTTTTGTGCATGGTGTGAGGGTGTGTTCTAGTTTCATTGCTTTGCATGCAGCTGTCCAGGTTTCCCAGCAATGCTTGCTGAATAGACTTTCTTTTTCCCATTTTATGTTCTTGCCTCCCTTGTCAAAGATTAATTGACCATAGGTGTCAGGGTTAATTTCCGGATTCTCTATTCTGTTCCATTGGTCTGTCTGTCTGTTTTGATACCAGTACCACACTGTTTTGATGACTGTGGCTTTGTAGTATTTCTTGAAGTCTGGGAGAGTTATGCCTCCTGCTTGGTTTTTGTTTCTCAGGATTGCTTCGGCGATTCTGGGTCTTTTGTTGTTCCATATAAATGTTTGGATTGTTTGTTCTAGTTCTGTGAACAATGTCATGGGTAATTTGATAGGGATTGCATTGAATCTGTAGATTGCTTTGGGTAGGATGGCCATTTTCACAATATTGATTTTTCCAATCCAGGAACATGGAATATCTTTCCATTTCTTTACATCTTCTTTGATTTCTTTGATTAAAGTTTTATAGTTCTCGACATATAGGTCCTTTACCTCTTTGGTCAGGTGTATTCCGAGGTATTTGATTTTGTGAGGTACAATTTTAAAAGGTATCATTTTTTTTGTATTCCTTTTCTAATGTTTCATTGCTGGTATACAGAAATGCAACTGACTTCTGAATGTTAATCTTATATCCTGCCACTTTGCTGAATTTATTAATCAGTTCAAGGAGTTTTGGGGTTGAGTCCTTAGGGTTTTCTAGGTATAGAATCATGTCATCTGCATACAGTGACAGTTTGATCTCTTCTCTTCCTATATGGATGCCTTTTATTTCTTTTGTTTGTCTAATTGCTGTGGCTAAGACTTCCAAAACGATGTTGAAGAGCAGTGGTGAGAGTGGGCATCCCTGTCTTGTTCCAGATTTGAGTGAGAAGGCTTTCAGTTTTTCCCCATTGAGGATTATATTTGCTGTGGGTTTATCATAAATGGCTTTGATTATATTCAGGAATGTTCCCTCTATACCCACTTTGGCGAGGGTCTTGATCATGAATGGATGTTGAACTTTGTCAAATGCTTTTTCTGCATCTATTGAGATGATCATATGATTTTTGACTTTTTTTTGTTAATGTGGTGTATGATGTTGATTGATTTGCGTATGTTGAACCATCCTTGTGAACCTGGGATGAACCCAACCTGGTCATGGTGTATAATTTTTTTGATATGTTGTTGGATTCGGTTGGCTAAGATTTTGTTGAGAATTTTTGCATCTATATTCATCAATGATATTGGGCGATAGTTTTCTTTTTTGGTGGTATCTCTGCCTGGTTTTGGAATGAGGGTGATGGTGGCCTCATAGAATGTCTTTGGGAGTATTCCTTCTTCTTCAACCTTTTGAAAGAGTTTAAGGAGGATGGGCACCAATTCCTCTTTATATGTTTGATAGAATTCACCTGTGAAGCCATCTGGTCCTGGACTTTTATTTGTAGGGAGTGATTTTATGACCTCTTCAATTTCATTTCTAGTGATCGGTCTGTTCAGTTGGTCTGTTTCTGCTTGATTCAGTTTTGGCAGGCTGTAAGATTCCAGAAAATTGTCCATTTCTTCCAGATTGTCAAACTTATTGCCATATAGTTGTTCATAGTATTCTCTTATGGTTTTTTGTATTTCTGCTGTATCCGTTGTGATTTCTCCTTTTTCATTTATAATTTTGGTGATTTGGGTTCTTTCTCTCCTCTTTTTAGTGAGTCTGGCCAGGGGTTTATCAATTTTGTTCACCTTTTCAAAGAACCAGCTCTTGGTTTTATTAATTTTCTCTATTGTTTTTTGAGTCTCTATTTTATTGATTTCTTCTTTGATCTGTATAATTTCCTTCCTTCTGCTGACTTTAGGACTTTTTTGTTCTTCTTTTTCTAATTCATTTAGGTGGAGGGTTAAGTTGTCAATTTGGGATCTTTCTTCTTTTTTGAGAAAGGCCTGGATTGCTATAAATTTCCCTCTGAGCACTGTTTTCGCAGCATCCCATAGATTTTGAGAGGTTGTGTCTTCATTATCATTTGTTTCAAGGTAGTTTTTAATTTCCTTCTTGATTTCCTCATTGACCCATTGGTTTTTTAGTAGCATGTTGTTTAGTCTCCATGGAGTAGGTTTTTTCTCTTTGCTTTTCCCATGGTTGATTTCTAATTTCATGGCATTGTGGTCAGAGAAGATACTTGAGATAATTTCTACGCTCCTAAATTTATTGAGATTCGCTTTGTGTCCCAATATGTGGTCGATTCTTGAGAATGTTCCATGAGCATTTGAGAAGAATGTGTATTCTGCTTTTTTTGGATGTAGTGTCCTGAAGATATCAATTAAGTCTAACTTTTCTATTGTTTCCTTTAGGATCTCTGTTGCTTTATTGGTTTTCTGTCTGGAGGATCTGTCCATTGATGTGAGGGGGGTATTTAGGTCTCCTACTATGATTGTATTCTCATCAATATCTCCCTTTATGTCTGTTAATATTTGTTGTATGTATCTGGGTGCTCCTATGTTTGGGGCATATATGTTGATGATAGTAACATCCTCTCCTTGGATGGATCCCTTAATCATTAAATAGTGTCCTTCTTTGTCTTTCTTTATGTCTTTTGTTTTAAAGTCTATTTTGTCTGATATGAGCGTTGCAACTCCTGCTTTTCTGTCATGTCTATTGGCATGAAATACTTTTCCCCAGCCTTTCACTTTCAATCTATATGTATCTTTTGTCCTAAGGTGAGTTTCTTGTAGGCAGCATATTGAAGGTTTTTGCCTTTTTATCCACTCAGCCACTCTGTGTCTTTTGATTGGGGCATTCAGTCCATTGACATTTAAGGTGATAATTGATAGATGATTATTTATTGCCATTTGATCCTCGTGTTCCAGTTGATTCTATGGTTCTCCATCCTTCTTTTTTTTTTTTTTTTTTTTTTTTTGGTTGGATGGTCTCCTGTTATTATCTGCTTGAGTGTATTTTTTTTTTCATTTTTTTGCAAATGCATTATTTGGTTTTGGCTTGTGGTTGCCCTGTTTTTTAAGTATGCTAACCCCTTCCCATAATTGTGTGTTTTAGCCTGATGGTCCTGTAAGTTCAAACACTTCATTATTATATTAAAATTAAGAAGAGAGACATACATACAAACAAAAAGGATTATTTACCTCCTAACATCCCTTGCCCACATTTTATGGTTTTGATGACTCTTTTATTTTTTTCTTTTTAATTTTATTTTGTTTGAAGCATGTTCATGATTAAATCTGTATGCTGGCTTATTTGAGTGACTGCTCTCTGATTACGGTTTCCTCAGTCCTAGTTCTTCCTCTTCTTCTTCTTTTTTTTTTTTTTTCTTTTCTTTTTTCTTCCCTTTCCTTCCTTTCTTTTTGGTTTAGAGAAGCCCTTTCAATATTTCCTTTAACCTGGGTTTTGTGTTGCTGTATTCTTTAAGTTTTTGTTTGTTGGGAAAAATTTTTATTTCCCCTTCTATTTTAAATGATATTCTTGCTGGATAAAGTATTCTAGGTTGCATATTTTTTCCTTTTAGCACTTTAAATATCTCTTGCCATTCCCTCCTGGCCTGTAGTGTTTCTGTAGAGAAATCAGCTGATATTCTTATGGGGGTTCCCTTGTAGGTAACATTCTGTTTTTCTCTTGCTGCCTTGAGGATCCTCTCTTTATCACTAACTTTTGCCATTTTTATTATGATGTGTCTTGGTGTGGGTCTGTTTGGGTTCAGTTTGTTTGGGGCCCTCTGTGCTTCTTGTATCTTGAACCCAGTATCCTTTAGATTTGGGAAGTTTCCAGCGATAATTTCTTCAAATATATTTTCCATTCCCTTATCTTTTTCTACTCCTTCTGGAATTCCCATTATGCGTAGATTGGCCCGCTTTATATTATCCCATAGGTCTCTTATATTGCTTTCCAGTTTTTTGATTCGGTTTTCTGTCTGTTGACCAGATTGAGTGATTTCCATTATTCTATCTTCCACATCACTGATTCGTTCTTCTGCATTATTCATTCTGGTTTTTACTGCCCCTAGTTCAGTTTGCATCTCTGCAAATG
Organism: Sus scrofa; assembly: GCF_054392235.1. Lineage (NCBI taxonomy): Eukaryota > Metazoa > Chordata > Mammalia > Artiodactyla > Suidae > Sus > Sus scrofa. The sequence goes on from NC_139401.1 coordinate 12,210,570, forward strand.
AATGTTCTAGTTTTTCTTGGCTCCTCCTTATATTTTCTAGCTCCTTTCTGAGGGTATCTGCATTACTGTTCATATCTTCTCTTAATTCCTTCAGTATTTTCAGTATTTCTCTTTTGAATTCTAGGTCTGTCAGACTGCCGAGATCTGTTTCATTGTTGACTGTTTTAGGTGAGTTCTCCTGTTGGTTTGACTGGGGGTGGTTTCTCAGCTTCTTCATCTTGCTTGTTGTCTTCTTTCTCCTGAGGGAGTTGTACTCTCCGTTATCGGGTAGTGTTTGCCTTGTCACTGCCGTGGAATATTTCCTGAGGGCTGTCGTTGTTGGTCAATCTTTTTTGAGGCAGTGTGGCTTTTCTGGAGTGTTGATGGGACTAACAGTGTTTCTTTGAAGCAAAGGAGGACTTCCTGAGGGCAGACAGGACTGGGAGGTCCACCCCACGATGGTAGCAGATTTCACTTGGTTCTCAGCACCCCCTGGGGTCTTGGGCAGGTAGCAGGGCCCTTGGAGACTCAAGATGCTCCTCCCCAGGGCAGCCCGACTCAGAAAGACCGTCTGAGATCTTTTCCCGACTCGGCCAGGCTTGTTGCAGCTTTTCTGGGCTGCAGGGGGTCCTGCCTGGAGCTGGCAGTCCTATGCAGCTGGTTCACTAGGTCTCAGCACCCCTTGGGGTCTTGGGCGGGTAGCAGGGCCCTTGGAGACTCAAGAGGCTCCTCCCCAGGGCAGCCCGACTCAGAAAGACCGTCTGAGATCTTTTCCCGACTCGGCCAGGCTTGTTGCAGCTTTTCTGGGCTGCAGGGGGTCCTGCCTGGAGCTGGCAGTCCTATGCAGCTGGTTCACTAGGTCTCAGCACCCCTTGGGGTCTTGGGCGGGTAGCAGGGCCCTTGGAGACTCAAGAGGCTCCTCCCCAGGGCAGCCCGACTCAGAAAGACCGTCTGAGATCTTTTCCCAAGTCGGCCAGGCTTGTTGCAGCTTTTCTGGGCTGCAGGGGGTCCTGCCTGGAGCTGGCAGTCGTATGCGGCTGGTCCACTAGGTCTCAGCATTCCCTGGGGGCTTGGGCAGGTAGCAGGGCCCTTGGAGACTCAAGAGGCTCCTCCCCAGGGCAGCCCGACTCAGAAAGACCGTCTGAGATCTTTTCCCGACTCGGCCAGGCTTGTTGCAGCTTTTCTGGGCTGCAGGGGGTCCTGCCTGGAGCTGGCAGTCCTATGCAGCTGGTCCACTAGGTCTCAGCACCCCTTGGGGTCTTGGGCGGGTAGCATGGCCCTTGGAGACTCAAGAGGCTCCTCCCCAGGGCAGCCCGACTCAGAAAGACTGTCTGAGATCTTTTCCCAAGTCGGCCAGGCTTGTTGCAGCTTTTCTGGGCTGCAGGGGGTCCTGCCTGGAGCTGGCAGTCCTATGCAGCTGGTCCACTAGGTCTCAGCACCCCTTGGGGTCTTGGGCGGGTAGCAGGGCCCTTGGAGACTCAAGAGGCTCCTCCCCAGGGCAGCCCGACTCAGAAAGACCGTCTGAGATCTTTTCCCGACTCGGCCAGGCTTGTTGCAGCTTTTCTGGGCTGCAGGGGGTCCTGCCTGGAGCTGGCAGTCCTATGCAGCTGGTCCACTAGGTCTTAGCACCCCCTGGGGTCTTGGGCGGGTAGCAAGGCCCTTGGAGACCCAAGAGGCTCCTCCCCGGGGGAGCCCGTCTCAGAAAAACCGTCGGAGAATTAGGTCGATCTATTCACGGCCTGGCTAGGCTTGTTCTAGCTTTTCTGGGCTGCAGGCCTTTTCTAGGGGGCTGGTGGTGTTTGGTGCTGCTCTGTGGAAGTGTAGCCCCTCCAAAGGGCAAGCAACTCAGCCTTTTCTTATGGTGGGATGTGAAAGGGTTAAAGACTGCATTCCTCTGACCTGACCCAGCTTTTTCTGATGCAGTGAATCTTCTCTGTCTTGTGATACTGTCAGTCATTAATTCTTCAGCCAGGCTTTTGTGGCTCAGGGGAATTCTGGGCGACCATAGGTTTTCTACCAAGAACAGGCACGCAGAGGACATGGGGGGGGGGGTGCGGCTCTGTCTCAGAAAGTCCCCATGGGGTCCTGCTCAGTTACATCACTCTGGTCCTGGCCACTATCACGTCCCCTGTGGACCGCTGAAATACTTCTCTCACTCTTCCTCCTGCTTCTGTATTTGCCCTCACAATCCACTGTTCAGTTCTATGTTATTTTAATAACTATAATATGTGACTTTACTAGATAATAAGGCTCTGAAAAGACTATAGTGTTCACTCAAGTCTTTATAGAGTTAAAAGAAAAAGTATTAAGAATCTTCATGAGCCAAGTATATTCAAAACCTCATCATTAAATTTCAGGAAGGGATTCTGGGCTCTCATGGCAAACTTGACAATCAGATTACATGGAATTGAGGTGTGAGGCCTCCCCATGCGGAGAGCATTAATGTATCAGCTATAAAGAGCCTGCAGTGTGTCCCTTGAGAGTTGTGTATGAGCATCTATTTTAGGGGCTGAGGCATGAGCCTATTTTTAGGGAACTAGAAGCAAGCCTGAAATCACCGAGAGAGGTAACCCAGGGTTCTTGGGTGATGCTGTAACTGTTTGAATGAAAACATTAATATGATCCAGCAATCCCACTCATGGGCATATGTGTGGACAAAGCTTTCATTCAAAATGATGCATTTGTACCCGTATGTCCATAATAGCACTATTCACAATAGCCAAGACATGGAAACAACCTAAGTGTCCATCGACAGAGGAATGGATGAAGAAGATGTGGTGCATATATACAATGGAATATTACTCAGTCATAAAAAAGAACAAAGGAGTTCCCGTCATGGCGCAGTGGTTAACGAATCCGACTAGGAACCATGAGGTTGCGGGTTCGGTTCGATCCCTGGCCTTGCTCATTGGGTCGACGATCCAGCGTTGCCGTGAGCTGTGGTGTAGGTCGCAGACGCGGCTCGGATCCAGCATTGCTGTGGCTCTGGCGTAGGCCGGTGGCTACAGCTCCGATTCGACCCCTAGCCTGGGAACCTCCATATGCCGTGGGAGCGGCCCAAGAAATAGCAACAACAACGACAAAAAGACAAAAAGACAAAAAAAAAAAAAAGAACAAAATAATGCCGTTTGCAGCAACATGAATGCAACTAGAGAGTCTCATACTAAGTGAAGTAAGTCAGACAGAGAAAGACAAATACCATATGATATCACTTACATGTGGAATGTAAAATATGGCACAAATGAACCTCTCTACAAAACAGAAAGAGACTCACAGACATAGGGAACAGACTTGTGATTGCCAAGGGGGAGGCGAGAGAGAGTGAGATGGATGGGGAGTTTGGGGTTGGTAGATGCAAACTATTACATTTAGAATGGATAAGCAATGAGGTCTTACTGTATAGCATAGGGAATGATATCCAATCTCTTAGGTTAGACCATGCTGGAAGATAGTATGAGAAAAAGAATGTGTATATATATATATATATGTATGACTGGGTCACTTTGCTGTACAACAGAAGTGGACACAACACTGTAAATCAACCATACTCTAATAAAAATAAAAATGAGAAAAGAAAACATTAAGATACTCAGTGTTTGAGGAAACAGTTACGGTTCCTTAGTGCATAGATATATTTTAATCCACGGGAAAGTTAGAATTTAGAAAAAAATTTAAGGGAATCAAAACTATAGCATTAATATTTTTCTGCTTAAGAATAATCTATACATATTTGGCATTTTAGGTGGTTTTAATGTTTAAGAGAATTTGCCTTATAACCAATCAGCTTTGCGATACCCATTCAAATGTGTATTTGAGTTATTTGATTTAAACTTATGATTTTAGCTTGAAATCTTACAAGGTTTACAAGTAATATTAGAAAATTCAGGAAAAAATTAGGTTTATCAGTGTATTTAAAAAATTAATTCGTTAGATTTATAAACATTGATTACTTGGGAAGGTTTGTTACTCACACAATTGAAGCCTGTAAAAAAAATAGAATATATTAAAATTTTAAATCCTGTTTAACATACTAAAGAGAGTCTAATCAAGTACATTGGTGATTGGGAACAAACATTAATTAATGATCACCCAGGAGTGATTATTAAAATTTGGTAGATTTATAAATATAATAATATGATTAATAAATTGAATGTAAAGGCTCAGAATTAGTTTTTTTTGTTTGTTTGTTTTTTTTGTCTTTAGTCTTTTTAGGGCTGCACCCCTGGCATATGGAGGTTCCCAGGTAGGGGTCAAATCGGAGCTGTTGCCGCTGGCCTACACCAAAGCCACAGCAACGTGGGATCTGAGCCACATCTGCCACCTACAGCACAGCTCACGGCAACGCCGGATCCTTAACCCACTGAATGAGGCCAGGGATCGAACCTGCAACCTCGTGGTTGCTAGTCAGATTCGTTTCTGCTACACCACGGTGGGAACTCCAGAATTAGTTTTTTAATTGGAAACTTTAGTAAGTTATTTTTAAATATGAAAGGTAATTTTTACCATCACATCAAAAATAATAAAATATCTAGGAATAAATCCACCTAAGGAGGTAAAAGACCTGTACTCCGAAAACTATGACACTGATGAAAGGAATTGAAGATGACATGAAAAAATGCAAAAATATAATGTATTTTTGGATTGGAAGAATTACTATTATTGAAATGACCATACTACCCAAGGCAATCTACAGATTAAATGCAATTCTTACGAACATACGAGTGTCATTTTTCACAGAACTAGAACACATAATTTTAAAATTTATGTGGAAACACAAAAGACCCAGAATAGCCAAAATAATCTGAAGAAAGAACAGAGATGGAGGAATCATGCTTCCTGACTTTAGACTATACTATAGTCATCAAAATAGTATGGTATGGGAGTTCCCATTGTGGTGAAGGGAAAATGAATTTACCCCAGAGGATACATGTTCAATCGCTGGCCTCTCTCAGTGGGTTGGGGATCCAGTGTTGCCATGAGCTGTGGTGTAGGTCACGGATGCAGCTTGGCTCCCAAGTTGCTATGGCTGTGGTGTAGGCTGGCAGCTGCAGTTCCGATTCAACCCCTAGCCTGGGAACTTCCATATGCCGTGGGTGCGGCCCTAAAAAGCAAAAAACAAACAAACAAACAAAACACAACAAAAAAACCAGTATGGCCCTTACACAAAAACATACACATAAGTAGTGGAACAGAGTAGAGAGCTCAGAAATAAACCTAAACACTTATGGTCAATTAATCTATGACAAAGGAAGCAAGAATATACAGTGGAGAAAAGGCAGTCTCTTCCATAAGTGGTGCTGGGAAAACTGGACAGCTACTTGTAAAAGAATGAAATTGGAATATTTTCTAACACCATATATAAAAATAAACTCAAAATGGATTAAAGACCTAAATGTAAGATCGAATACTCTAAAACTTCTAGAGAAAAGCCTAGGCAGAATACTCTGACATAAATCCCAGATCAAATACTATAAAACTCCCAGAGAAAAGCTTAGGCAGAACACTCTTTAACATAAATCACAGCAATATTTTTTGGGTCTGTCTCCTAAAGCAAAGGAAATAGAAGCCAAAATAAACCAATGGAAACTAATTAAACTTAAAAGTTTTTGCATAGCAAAGGGAACCATCAACAAAATGAAAAGACAACCTACTGAATAGAAGAAGATATTTGCAAATGATATGACAATAAGGGGTTAATATCCAACATGTATAATTAGCTCATAAATCTCAACATCAAAAAAACTAACAATTTGATTAAAAAATGAGTAGAAAATCTGAATAGACATTTTCCCAAAGATAAAATGCAGATGGCCAACAGGCACATGAAAAAATACTCAACATCACTAATCATCAGGAAAATTCAAATCAAAATCACAGTGCGAGGAATTCCTGCTGTGTGGCACAGTGGGTTAGAGATCCAGCTTGTCTCTTTGGTTTTGGTGGTTCGATCCCCAGCACAGTGGGTTAAGGATCCAGCATTGCTACAGCTGTGGTGTAGATCAACCCCTGGCCTGGGAACTTCCATATGTCGCGGGTGCAGCCAAAAAAGAAAAAAAAAATCACAGTGACTTGGGTCTCCAAGGGCCTTGCTACCCGCGCAAGACCCCAGGGGGTGCTAAGACCTAGTGGACCAGCTGCATAGGACTGCCAGCTCCAGGCAGGACCCCCTGCAGCCCAGAAAAGCTGCAACAAGCCTGGCCGACTTAGGAAAAGATCTCCGACGGTCTTTCTGAGTCGGGCTGCCCTGGGGAGGAGCCTCTTGAGTCTCCAAGGGCCCTGCTACCCGCCCAAGACCCCAAGGGGTGCTGAGACCTAGTGGACCAGCTGCATAGGACTGCCAGCTCCAGGCAGGATCCCCTGCAGCCCAGAAAAGCTGCAACAAGCCTGGCCGAATCGGGAAAAGATCTCAGACGGTCTTTCTGAATCGGGCTGCCCTGGGGAGGAGCCTCTTGAGTCTCCAAGGGCCCTGCTACCCGCCCAAGACCCCAAGGGGTGCTGAGACCTAGTGGACCAGCTGCATAGGACTGCCAGCTCCAGGCAGGATCCCCTGCAGCCCAGAAAAGCTGCAACAAGCCTGGCCGAGTCGGGAAAAGATCTCAGACGGTCTTTCTGAGTCGGGCTGCCCTGGGGAGGAGCCTCTTGAGTCTCCAAGGGCCCTGCTACCTGCCCAAGCCCCCAGGGAATGCTGAGACCTAGTGGACCAGCTGCATAGGACTGCCAGCTCCAGGCAGGACCCCCTGCAGCCCAGAAAAGCTGCAACAAGCCTGGCCGAGTCGGGAAAAGATCTCAGACGGTCTTTCTGAGTCGGGCTGCCCTGGGGAGGAGCCTCTTGAGTCTCCAAGGGCCCTGCTACCTGCCCAAGCCCCCAGGGAATGCTGAGACCTAGTGGACCAGCTGCATAGGACTGCCAGCTCCAGGCAGGACCCCCTGCAGCCCAGAAAAGCTGCAACAAGCCTGGCCGACCTAGGAAAAGATCTCAGACGGTCTTTCTGAGTCGGGCTGCCCTGGGGAGGAGCCTCTTGAGTCTCCAAGGGCCCTGCTACCTGCCCAAGACCCCAGGGGGTGCTGAGAACCAAGTGAAATCTGCTACCATCGTGGGGTCGTCCTCCCAGTCCTGTCTGCCCTCAGGAAGTCCTCCTTTGCTTCAAAGAAACACTGTTAGTCCCATCAACACTCCAGAAAAGCCACACTGCCTCAAAAAAGATTGACCAACAACGACAGCCCTCAGGAAATATTCCACGGCAGTGACAAAGCAAACACTACCCGATAACGGAGAGTACAACTCCCTCAGGAGAAAGAAGACAACAAGCAAGATGAAGAAGCTGAGAAACCACCCCCAGTCAAACCAACAGGAGAACTCACCTAAAACAGTCAACAATGAAACAGATCTCTGCAGTCAGACAGACCTGGAATTCAAAAGAGAAATACTGAAAATACTGAAGGAATTAAGAGAAGATATGAACAGTAATGCAGATACCCTCAGAAAGGAGCTAGAAAATATAAGGAGGAGCCAAGAAAAACTAGAACATTCATTTGCAGAGATGCAAACTGAACTAGGGGCAGTAAAAACCAGAATGAATAATGCAGAAGAACGAATCAGTGATGTGGAAGATAGAATAATGGAAATCACTCAATCTGGTCAACAGACAGAAAACCGAATCAAAAAACTGGAAAGCAATATAAGAGACCTATGGGATAATATAAAGTGGGCCAATCTACGCATAATGGGAATTCCAGAAGGAGTAGAAAAAGATAAGGGAATGGAAAATATATTTGAAGAAATTATCGCTGGAAACTTCCCAAATCTAAAGGATACTGGATTCAAGATACAAGAAGCACAGAGGGCCCCAAACAAACTGAACCCAAACAGACCCACACCAAGACACATCATAATAAAAATGGCAAAAGTTAGTGATAAAGAGAGGATCCTAAAGGCAGCAAGAGAAAAACAGAATGTTACCTACAAGGGAACCCCCATAAGAATATCAGCTGATTTCTCTACAGAAACACTACAGGCCAGGAGGGAATGGCAAGAGATATTTAAAGTGCTCAAAGGAAAAAATATGCAACCTAGAATACTTTATCCAGCAAGAATATCATTTAAAATAGAAGGGGAAATAAAAATTTTTCCCAACAAACAAAAACTTAAAGAATACAGCAACACAAAACCCAGGTTAAAGGAAATATTGAAAGGGCTTCTCTAAACCAAAAAGAAAGGAAGGAAAGGGAAGAAAAAAGAAAAGGAAAAAAAAAAAAAAGAAGAAGAAGAAGAGGAAGAACTAGGACTGAGGAAACCGTAATCAGAGAGCAGTCACTCAAATAAACCAGCATACAGATTTAATCATGAACATGCTTCAAACAAAATAAAATTAAAAAGAAAAAAATAAAAGAGTCATCAAAACCATAAAATGTGGGCAAGGGATGTTAGGAGGTAAATAATCCTTTTTGTTTGTATGTATGTCTCTCTTCTTAATTTTAATATAATAATGAAGTGTTTGAACTTACAGGACCATCAGGCTAAAACACACAATTATGGGAAGGGGTTAGCATACTTAAAAAACAGGGCAACCACAAGCCAAAACCAAATATTGCATTTGCAAAAAATGAAAAAAAAAATACACTCAAGCAGATAATAACAGGAGACCATCCAACCAAAAAAAAAAAAAAAAAGAAGAAGAATGGAGAACCATAGAATCAACTGGAACACGAGGATCAAATGGCAATAAATAATCATCTATCAATTATCACCTTAAATGTCAATGGACTGAATGCCCCAATCAAAAGACACAGAGTGGCTGAGTGGATAAAAAGGCAAAAACCTTCAATATGCTGCCTACAAGAAACTCACCTTAGGACAAAAGATACATATAGATTGAAAGTGAAAGGCTGGGGAAAAGTATTTCATGCCAATAGACATGACAGAAAAGCAGGAGTTGCAACGCTCATATCAGACAAAATAGACTTTAAAACAAAAGACATAAAGAAAGACAAAGAAGGACACTATTTAATGATTAAGGGATCCATCCAAGGAGAGGATGTTACTATCATCAACATATATGCCCCAAACATAGGAGCACCCAGATACATACAACAAATATTAACAGACATAAAGGGAGATATTGATGAGAATACAATCATAGTAGGAGACCTAAATACCCCCCTCACATCAATGGACAGATCCTCCAGACAGAAAACCAATAAAGCAACAGAGATCCTAAAGGAAACAATAGAAAAGTTAGACTTAATTGATATCTTCAGGACACTACATCCAAAAAAAGCAGAATACACATTCTTCTCAAATGCTCATGGAACATTCTCAAGAATCGACCACATATTGGGACACAAAGCGAATCTCAATAAATTTAGGAGCGTAGAAATTATCTCAAGTATCTTCTCTGACCACAATGCCATGAAATTAGAAATCAACCATGGGAAAAGCAAAGAGAAAAAACCTACTCCATGGAGACTAAACAACATGCTACTAAAAAACCAATGGGTCAATGAGGAAATCAAGAAGGAAATTAAAAACTACCTTGAAACAAATGATAATGAAGACACAACCTCTCAAAATCTATGGGATGCTGCGAAAACAGTGCTCAGAGGGAAATTTATAGCAATCCAGGCCTTTCTCAAAAAAGAAGAAAGATCCCAAATTGACAACTTAACCCTCCACCTAAATGAATTAGAAAAAGAAGAACAAAAAAGTCCTAAAGTCAGCAGAAGGAAGGAAATTATACAGATCAAAGAAGAAATCAATAAAATAGAGACTCAAAAAACAATAGAGAAAATTAATAAAACCAAGAGCTGGTTCTTTGAAAAGGTGAACAAAATTGATAAACCCCTGGCCAGACTCACTAAAAAGAGGAGAGAAAGAACCCAAATCACCAAAATTATAAATGAAAAAGGAGAAATCACAACGGATACAGCAGAAATACAAAAAACCATAAGAGAATACTATGAACAACTATATGGCAATAAGTTTGACAATCTGGAAGAAATGGACAATTTTCTGGAATCTTACAGCCTGCCAAAACTGAATCAAGCAGAAACAGACCAACTGAACAGACCGATCACTAGAAATGAAATTGAAGAGGTCATAAAATCACTCCCTACAAATAAAAGTCCAGGACCAGATGGCTTCACAGGTGAATTCTATCAAACATATAAAGAGGAATTGGTGCCCATCCTCCTTAAACTCTTTCAAAAGGTTGAAGAAGAAGGAATACTCCCAAAGACATTCTATGAGGCCACCATCACCCTCATTCCAAAACCAGGCAGAGATACCACCAAAAAAGAAAACTATCGCCCAATATCATTGATGAATATAGATGCAAAAATTCTCAACAAAATCTTAGCCAACCGAATCCAACAACATATCAAAAAAATTATACACCATGACCAGGTTGGGTTCATCCCAGGTTCACAAGGATGGTTCAACATACGCAAATCAATCAGCATCATACACCACATTAACAAAAAAAAAGTCAAAAATCATATGATCATCTCAATAGATGCAGAAAAAGCATTTGACAAAGTTCAACATCCATTCATGATCAAGACCCTCGCCAAAGTGGGTATAGAGGGAACATTCCTGAATATAATCAAAGCCATTTATGATAAACCCACAGCAAATATAATCCTCAATGGGGAAAAACTGAAAGCCTTCTCACTCAAATCTGGAACAAGACAGGGATGCCCACTCTCACCACTGCTCTTCAACATCGTTTTGGAAGTCTTAGCCACAGCAATTAGACAAACAAAAGAAATAAAAGGCATCCATATAGGAAGAGAAGAGATCAAACTGTCACTGTATGCAGATGACATGATTCTATACCTAGAAAACCCTAAGGACTCAACCCCAAAACTCCTTGAACTGATTAATAAATTCAGCAAAGTGGCAGGATATAAGATTAACATTCAGAAGTCAGTTGCATTTCTGTATACCAGCAATGAAACATTAGAAAAGGAATACAAAAATACGATACCTTTTAAAATTGTACCACACAAAATCAAATACCTCGGAATACACCTGACCAAGGAGGTAAAGGACCTATATGCCGAGAACTATAAAACCTTAATCAAAGAAATCAAAGAAGATGTAAAGAAATGGAAAGATATTCCATGTTCCTGGATTGGAAAAATCAATATTGTAAAAATGGCCATCCTACCCAAAGCAATCTACAGATTCAATGCAATCCCTATCAAATTACCCATGACATTGTTCACAGAACTAGAACAAACAATCCAAACATTTATATGGAACAACAAAAGACCCAGAATCGCCAAAGCAATCCTGAGAAACAAAAACCAAGCAGGAGGCATCACTCTCCCAGACTTCAAGAAATACTACAAAGCCACAGTCATCAAAACAGTGTGGTACTGGTATCAAAACAGACAGACAGACCAATGGAACAGAATAGAGAATCCGGAAATTAACCCTGACACCTATGGTCAATTAATCTTTGACAAGGGAGGCAAGAACATAAAATGGGAAAAGGAAAGTCTATTCAGCAAGCATTGCTGGGAAACCTGGACAGCTGCATGCAAAGCAATGAAACTAGAACACACCCTCACACCATGCACAAAAATAAACTCAAAATGGCTGAAAGACTTAAATATACGACAGGACACCATCAAACTCCTAGAAGAAAACATAGGCAAAACACTCTCTGACATCAACATCATGAATATTTTCTCAGGTCAGTCTCCCAAAGCAATAGAAATTAGAGCAAAAATAAACCCATGGGACCTCATCAAACTGAAAAGCTTTTGCCCAGCAAAGGAAACCCAAAAGAAAACAAAAAGACAACTTACAGAATGGGAGAAAATAGTTTCAAATGATGCAACTGACAAGGGCTTAATCTCTAGAATATATAAGCAACTTATACAACTCAACAGCAAAAAAACCAATCAATCAATGGAAAAATGGGCAAAAGACCTGAATAGACATTTCTCCAAAGAAGATATACAGATGGCCAACAAACACATGAAAAAATGCTCCACATCGCTGATTATAAGAGAAATGCAAATCAAAACTACCATGAGATACCACCTCACACCAGTCAGAATGGCCATCATTAATAAATTCACAAATAACAAGTGCTGGAGGGGCTGTGGAGAAAAGGGAACCCTCCTGCACTGCTGGTGGGAATGTCAACTGGTACAGCCACTATGGAGAACAGTTTGGAGATACCTTAGAAATCTATACATAGAACTTCCATATGACCCTGCAATCCCACTCTTGGGCATCTATCCGGACAAAGCTCTACTTAAAAGAGACACATGCACCCGCATGTTCATTGCAGCACTATTCACAATAGCCAGGACATGGAAACAACCCAAATGTCCATCGACAGAGGATTGGATTCGGAAGATGTGGTATATATACACGATGGAATACTACTCAGCCATAAAAAAGGATGACATCATGCCATTTGCAGCAACATGGATGGAACTAGAGAATCTCATCCTGAGTGAAATGAGCCAGAAAGACAAAGACAAATACCATATGATATCACTTATAACTGGACTCTAATATCCAGCACAAATGAACATCTCCTCAGAAAAGAAAATCATGGACTTGGAGAAGAGACTTGTGGTTGCCTGATGGGAGGGGGAGGGAGTGGGAGGGATGGGGAGCTTGGGCTTATCAGTCACAACCTAGAATAGATTTACAAGGAGATCCCGCTGAATAGCATTGAGAACTATGTCTAGATACTCATGTTGCAACAGAAGAAATGGTGGGGGAAAAACTGTAATTGTAATGTATACATGTAAGGATAACCTGACCCCCTTGCTGTACAGTGGGAAAATAAAATTAAAAAAAAAAAATCACAGTGAGAGATCACCTCACAACTGTCAGAAAGGCTACCATCAAAAAGAACACAAATAACAACTGCTGGTGAGGATGTGGAGAAGAGGGAACCTGCCTACATTGTTGGTGGGAATGTAAGTTGATTTCAGCCACTGTGGAAAAGAGTATGGCAGTTCCTCAAGAAAACAGAACTGCCACATGGTCTAACAAGTCCACTCTTGGATATATATCCAGAAAAAAAAAACACTAATTTGAGAAGATACATGCACCCCAATACAATAGCCAAGATACAGAGGCAACTTAAGTGTCCACCCAGAGATGAATGGATGGTATGTCTATATAACGGATTACTGCTCAGCCATAAAAAAACGATGCAATTATGCCATTTGCAGCAACATGGATGGACTTGGAGGGCATTCATGCTAAGTGAAACAAATCAGACAAGTACTGTATAATATCACTTATATGTGCAATCTTAAAAATACAACAAAAGAGTGAAAAAAAAAAAACCAAAAAAGAAGCAGACACAGATATAGAGTGGTTACCAGTGGTGAGAAGGAAGGAGAGAGGGACAACATAGGGGCAGGGGATTTTAAAAAAGGGTTGGAGTTCTGGCGCAGCAGAAACGAATCCGACTAGGAACTATAAGGTTGCCGGTTCGATCCCTGGCCTTGCTCAGTGGGTTAAGGATCCGGCATGGCTGTGATCTGTGGTGTAGGTCAGACACGGCTTGGATCCCGAGTTGCTGTGGCTATGGCGTAGGCCGGTAGCTACAACTCCGATTGGACCCCTCGCCTGGGAACCTCCATATGCCGCGGGAGCAGCCCTAAAAAAGGCAAAAAGACAAAAACGAAAAAAGCGAAAACACGCAAAAAATGATCTGGTGTTACCACAGCTGCAGCGAAGGTCACAGCTGTGGCTCTGATTCAAGCCCTGGACTGGGATCTTCCGTATGCCATGGGTGTGGCCCTAAAAAAAATGCTTTAAAAAGATCAAAGGTAATTTAAAGCATTTTTTTTTTAATTTTTTTTTTTTTTTTTTTTTTTTTTTTTTTTTTTTTTGGTTATTTCTTTGGGCCGCTCCCGAGGCATATGGAGGTTCCCAGGCTAGGGGTTGAATCGGAGCTGTAGCCACCAGCCTACGCCAGAGCCACAGCAACAACAACATATGGAGGTTCCCAGGCTAGGGGTTGAATCGGAGCTGTAGCCACCAGCCTACGCCAGAGCCACAGCAACGCGGGATCCGAGCCGCGTCTGCAACCTACACCACAGCTCACAGCAACGCCGGATCGTTAACCCACTGAGCAAGGGCAGGGACCGAACCCGCAACCTCATGGTTCCTAGTCGGATTCGTTAACCACTGCGCCACGACGGGAACTCCTAAAGCATTTTTTATGTGTAAAGGCTGATATAAGGAAAAGCGAAAAAGCATTTATTGACTTGTAATAATTAACCTTACTGCTTTCAAGTAGTCAGGAGCTACCCAAGGATTGTGTTTCTCAACATATGTGTGTGGACAGGAAGTCTCACTTGAGTGGCCCCTCGTACAATGGGGTCAGTTAGAAGTACAAAACCTGCAGCAAGTGAGGAGGCAGATTTCTAGAAGTTTGGTTACTGCTGCTAATCAGCAAATGTTCAGAATTCAGGGAGTTCCCTAGTGTCTCAGCAGGTTAAGGACCTGGTGTTTTCACTGCTGTGGCTCTGGTTACTGCTGTGGCGTGGGAACTTCGTGCCATGAGCCTGGCCAAAAAAAAAAAAAAAGGAAATATTGAGTTTGAGTCTTGGGGCTTCTTGCCATGCTATCAAAAATTGTTTTTTCTTGCCCTTTTTGGAGGCCTAAGATCTTCTGCCAGCATTCAGTAGATGTTCTGTGCGAGTCGAGTTACATGTAGGTGTGGGTTTTTGATGTATTTGTAGGAGAAGGTGAGTGAGACGTCTCACTCCTCTGCCATCTTGATCCACCTCCCGAGAATTGTTTTTTCTAATGGGGAGAAGCTACTAACTTGTTTAACACACCCAGTAACCTTGGAAGTAGGCACTGTTATTCTCCTTATGGTCCAAAGGAGGAAGGAGAGGTGGAGGATGCTGATGTGACTTGCTGAAGAATATAGTGAGCAGATAATTGAACTAAGGAGTTCCCGTCGTGGCTCAGTGGTTAAAGAATCCGACTAGGAACCATGAGGTTTCAGGTTCGATCCCTGGCCTTGCTCAGTGGGTTAAGGATCCGGCGTTGCTGTGAGCTGTGTGTAGGTCATAGACGCGGCTTGGATCCCTCGTTTCTGTGGCTCTGCCGTAGGCCAGTGGCTACAGCTCCGATTAGACCCCTAGCCTGGGAACCTCCATATGCTGTGGGTGTGGCCCTAGAAAAGACCAAAAAAAAAAAAAAATAGTAGAACTGAGATTCACCCTTAGAGCTACAGAGACTGTGATCTTAACTCTCTACCTTAAGATTTCTCATTGTATAGAGTATGAAGCAAAATTGCAGAAGTAGCTGATCAATTACTGAACAACTGGAAACCCTACCTGGGCAAAGTCGTGCGATTATCTAAGTCCAGGCCTCCTGGGTCTCATCCTAACCTTTTTGTGTCCTATCAACCTAAATAAACCGAGGAGGCAGTCATCAAGCAAAGAAACCTTTTATTCGGGATCAAAGAATACAATTTGGGGCACACAAACAGTGTCCTGCTAGGGAGTAAAAGTGAGAGACTTTTAAAGGCAAGGAAGGAAGGTTTACATGACAAGGAATTTTGTCATTTTGGGGTTGGAGGCAGAAGCGAGTCTTGGCTAAACATGAATATTGAATATCAAGGCCATTACTAAAGGGAGGTAAAAGTTTGTTACTGTGACAAGTTGCAGGTGTTCTTGCAGAGTCCTTGGAGTATTTGTGGTTTGACTCAGTTCCAAAGTTCACGGTTCCACCTGGTGAGCGTGTATGTAAGATTCACCTCCTAATGGCCTCCTGGCTCCATTTAAAAAACCCTTGATGCAAGTGACTGTTTTATTTCACACTTCACAGTCCTTTCTCCTAATTCTCTTGGAATCTGTCATCCTCCCCTTACATGAGAAGGTTAAATCAGAGTTCCCATTGTGGCTCAGTGGTAACGAACCCAACTAGTATCCATGAGGATGCAGGTTCGATCCCTGGCCTTGCTCAGTGGGATAAGGATCCGGTGTTGCCATGAGCTGCGATGTAGGTCACAGATGCAGTTCAGATCCCACATTGCTGTGGCTGTGGCATAGGCCGGCAGCTACAGCTCCCATTCAACCCCTAGCCTGGGAACTTCCATATGCAGCACCTGCAGTGCTAAAAAAAAAAAAAAAAAAAAAAAAAAAAGGTTAAATCTGTGATCTCAAGGTTAGTAAGCATTTCCATTTTCAGCTGTATTAGTGTTTATTTCAATTTTCATTTTATTTGTAGTCACTTCTCTGCAGATGTGGCTTTTGCCTCAATATTAAAACAATTTCAGCCTTCAGGAAGCAGGCAGGTAGATATTTGTAGAGAGAAAGTGTTCCTAGAAATCTCAGATAATCCCTGTTTCCTGCCGGAGGCTGCTCTAGCCTGTTCTAAAGGCCTATAGCTGGACCTCTTGGCAGTTGTCAGAGGGGGAATAGTATGTGTTCCTTGTCATCAGCTTTTACAGGAAATGGAATTTGTGTTGGGTCTACCAGCAAGCCCACTCTGGTCTTTGTGTAGTCTCTCTTATGTGATGTTTTAAAATACGTCCCCCAAATTCTTGGAGTCATTCTTCAAAAATTAGAGCCTAATTCCTTTCCCCTCAAGTGTGGCCTTGACTAAATGTCTTGCTTCTAATAAATCCTGTAAGATGGTACATGACTGCTGAGATTGAGTCGTAAAAGGCATTGTGGCTTCCTCCTTTCTCACTCGTGGGTCACTCACTGTGGAGGAAGCCATCTTTCGTGTCATAAGGGCACCCAAGCAGCCCTATGAGCAGGTCCATGTAGCAAGGGACTGAGGCCTCCTGCCAGTAGCCAGCATCAACTTGTCCACCGCATGAGCCATTTTGGAAGCAGATCCTTCAGCCCCGAGTCACTTTCAGTGACTGTAGCCCAGCCAATACCATGACTGCAGTCCATGACACACCCTGAGCCAGAACCAGTCCCTTAAGTTGCTCCCAAGTTTTTTACCCATAGAAACTGCAAGATAATAAAATGTTTGTTGTCTTAAACTGCTAATGCTTAGTTGTTTTTTTTTTTAATAGTGATGGATTCACTTTCCTTGATTGGTCCTCGGTTTGAGCCTCTTCACATCTTCACTTACTGCTAAATAGCTCCTGCTCATACTGACTCACTCAAGGCTCCTTAAGTACATATCTTTTTTCCCATCACCTTTTAATATCTCGTATTTAACATAGTATTTGTACCGCAAACTTCCTTATGTCCTGCCTTGGATTGATTTTTCTGTGATCAGTGGTGCCTTTCCTTCTGGTATTAAAGCTTAAAACAATTGAAGCATGTTGTTGGAGCTCTTCCTCTTACTTCATAGAAAAATTCCTATCATTTTGGGGTAGACTAAGTGTACTATGTACATTCTACAGTCTCCTTCTGAATATTAAGAGCTTACAGACATGACTTCATTCTGATAAAGCCCTTCAGACATGAAGGAGCCTCATCCTCCTACTTTGTGGTCTGTGGTTAAGTGAGATGAGCAGATATGTTTTATAGTATACGCTCAAATTTTAGATCAGAAGTGCTCAACTCTGATTACATGTTAGAATCACCTGCAGAGCCTCATAGAGACGTAGATCAGTATCTGTGTTTGGGTGAGGGCAAGAATCTGTATAATTTTTTTTGAAAGTTATAGTCTTTTTATAAAAATGATTGGAATGTAGTTGACTTACAAAGTTGTGTTAATTTCAGATGTGCAGCAACGTAAAGCAGTTATACATATAGGAATTTGTATATTTTAAAAGGCTTCCATGTCTCTGTTAGCCAGCCAAGAATGGGGATCACTCCTGTGGATCATGCCCAGCATAGAATTCAGTCTTTTAGTCCCAGCTGTAAAGAAAGCACAGTGCTAGTGGTTCTGCTACTATTTAGTTATATCATCTTAGGAAAGTCACTTTACCTCTTTGGACATCCATGTTCTAGAATAGAGCAGTGGTTCTAAACACTGACGCTGGTGCTGGGAAGCTTTACAAACACTGTTTTCTGAGTCTCACCCCCAGAGATTCTAATGCAGTCGTTTTGGGATATGCTCTGGGTATCTGGGTGATTCCAAATATGTAGTCAAGATTGAGAACTAGTAAACAGATCCTTTGCAGCTAAGATCCTTTCCAGCTCTGTTTTTATTTTTAATGCCTGTGATTTGGGTTGACATGATCCATAACATTAAAATATTTTACACTCTTCAGAAGAAGGAATTCTCAAGCTACATGGGTGACTCTTGACATAAATGGAGCGTTATTCATGAATTATTTGAAGTTATTCAATGAGCAGAAGAGTTGGAACTGTAGAGGGTCAACCTTGGCATACTTTTGGAGGAGGTGAGTTTTTAGCAAAGTTGGGAAGTCAGGGAGGACTCTGGAACAGATAAGAGGAGTAGTTCTTCTAACACTGGCTTTCATGGCTTGTGCGTGAACACAGACCAAATTATTCAATTTTTCCAAAACTAAACATTGACTGTATTTTTCAAGTGGATGTTTCCCAAACAATCTTTTGTCTTGATTCTACACCATGGCAACAACTGAAGTACACATCTTGTAGTTTTATTCCTTAAATGGTGTGGTGGAGGAAATGTACTTGCATTTCTAGAAGCAGGAATGGAAACGGTTCTGTGGTGGCTTCATAAAATGCCTAGTGCTGGTCTGGAATCAGAGACTTCAGTAAGGAGTGCATGAGGCAGGTGGTCTCTAAGACAGCCCCAACGATCTCCACAGTCTGAGATTCATGCTCTCCTGCAATCTCCTCTTGAGTGTAGACTGGAACTAATCATATGCTTCTAATCAATAGGATACAGCAAAAGTGACTGGATGTCACATCTGGGACTTTCTTATAAAGGACAAACAAAATATTTCCACCCTCTCTCTGACTCATCTCCTGGGCCAGCGCTGATGAAGCAAACTGAAGAGGCCGACATGGTGAGGAAAGGAGGGCAGCCTCTAGCCAACTGCCAGGGGGACTTGAGGCTCTTAGTCTAACAACGCTTGAGGCAATGAATCTTGCCAGCAACCACCTGCGTGAGCTTGGAAGTGGATTCTTCCTCGTCAGTCCTTCAGATGAGCCTTATACCTTGATCGCAGCCCTGTGAGAGACCCTGAAGCAGAGCACTCAGAGCAGCTGTGCCCAGATCCCTCGGCAACAGAAACGAGGGGTAACGGATGTGTGGTGTGTCGAGACACTGAGTGTTAGGGTAATGGGTAACTAGGAAGTGCTGGGGTTCCCTCTTGGCTCAGTGGGTTAACAGTCTGGCATTGTCACTGATGTGGCTCAAGTGGGCTGCTGTGGTTCGGGTTCCATCCCTCATCCCTGGCTTGCAAATTTCCGCATGCTGTGGGCGTGGCCAAAAAAAAAAAAAAAAAAAAGGAAAGAAAGAAAGAAAGAGAGACACTCCTGAAGGAAATTTCAGGCAATGCTCCTTTTTGAGACTTGGAGCTCAGTGAAAGCGATGGTAACAGCTGAGTTCAAGCAGCGCACACCCCCCCAGAGGGTGACTTCAAGGATCTCTGGGCCCTGATCCTCTGTAGGAGAGCTGTGGTTTCTGAGAAAAACTTCTAGCCTGACTTTTGATCTTGGGACTATGGTTTGTCATTCAACAATCATGCTTTATTCCTCCTGGCATGAAGCTCCTTCTGAGAAGTCTGGAGGTAGGGGAGTGAATCTGGTGGTCAAGGAAGAAGGGAAAGAAGGAAATGGAATATAGGCTTGCCGAGGCCTGTGCTCAGCTCTTGACCCAAACAGTAGTAAAGTCATTGTGGTTCTATTTCGCCAAGGATGACCTAGGCTCAGGGCAGTTATGTTACTTGTTTAGACCGCAACCTACACTTTCCTAGAGATGGTTTTCTCCATTACACCAAACTGTGTTTATAATTAATCATTAGGATCTGAACGGCTTATTCTCACTGAGGATTACTGCTACACAGATATGAAAAATGGCCTGACGCACACCTAATTTTTGCTGAGTTGTCATCATCATCGTCCTCCTTGTGTTGATCATTTCCGTGGAAGGAGCAAGCAAGAAGCAAGGCAGCGTGGTGTTTTGACTTCTAGTTCCAGCTTCAGTTGGAAATGGGTTTCCTTTCCTTTGCCAATTCCAATGGATTGGTAGTGATTGCTGGAACTCAGTCTAAAGAAGAATCATGGGGCCAAGTCTAGGCTCCGTTCAAGAAGAGTTGCGATCAATTAGACGTTGGTTGGGAGTAGAGTAGACTTGACAAGGACTTTTGTTGTTTTGTCTAATAAATGTCATTCTAAGGTAGGCACCTAAGTGGGATGACCAATCCATGCTGGTTTGTCTGGAACCTTCCTGGCTTTTGCCCTGAAAGTCCTGCCTCCTGGCAACCCTCTCATTCGCAAGCAAACCAGAATTATTGGTCATCCATATGAATGGATCTTTCTGGAAGCCAGGTAAACTGGCAATTGGGTGTGTTTTAGTACCTACTTATTCAAATGTGTTTCGTGGACCTGCAGGATCAGTATCCCCTGGGAACTTATTTGCGGTGCAGAATCTCAAGCCCCACCCGAGACCTACTGAAGATTCTTCTACAAGATCCCTGAGGGGATTCATGCACCTTAAAGTGTGAGCAGCTGCCCTGGGGCATTCGGCCTTGCTGGAGGACCACTGCTTAGGGCTCAACGGCTCCTAGCCCTTTCGGCTGAAGCACTGATCACATCACGCCTGTGATCTGCAGAAGTGCAGAGGCAACAGCACACCTTCTCCCACTCAAGAATTGCCTGAGAATGAGAGGCAGAGAATGAGGCTATCACCCAGCTCCCCTGCAGCTGCTCTCACCGATACTGCACTGGCACAGCAGTGCACACAGATGTTGAAGGCCTGAAACGCTGCTGCTCTCACTGCAAGCGACTCCAAAGAGGGAGAAGGAGAGGTTCATCTGTCCTCTCTCGCTCTGTGTTCACCCTTTGGTCATGTGGCCCAGTGGTGTTCTGTCCCAGAACCCCCTCCCAGGGGCTGTGAATGCGGGGTGGGGTGGGATTTGTACAGAAGTCTTGAAGTCCTCTGTACCGATGATTCTCAAACTTGAGCAAGCCTTGGAGTCACTTGGAGGGCTTAAAAAAAGCAGATGGGGGAGTTCCCATCTTGGCGCAGTGGTTAACGAATCTGACTAGGAGCCATGAGGTTGCAGGTTCGATCCCTGGCCTTGCTCAGTGGGTTAAGGATTTGGCGTTGCTGTGAGCTGTGGTGTAGGTCTCAGACACGGCTCGGATCCCACGTTGCTGTGGCTCTGGCGTAGGCCAGCGGCTATAGCTCTGATTAGACCCCTAGGCTGGGAACCTCCATATGCCACGGGAGCGGCCCTAGAAAAGGCAAAAAGACAAAAAAAAAAAAAAGCGCAGATGGGTGGTCTTACCTCCAGAGATCCTGATTCTGTAGGTCAGAGATGGGATGAATATTTGCATTTCTTGCAAGTTCCTAGGTGAACCTTGCTATTCAGAGTGTGGTCTATGGACCAGTGCTATCAGCATCAACTAGGAGTTTGTTAAAAATGCAGATTCTCAGACCCAACGCAGACCTCCTGTATCAGAATCTGCATTTTTATATGATGCCAGGTGATAAGTCCACTGGGGGCCCGCAGGCTGAACTGTGAGTAGCAAGGCTTTTTTTCCTGTTTCAGACCTGCTGGAGATGAAGGCGGCCTTTTGATCTGTCTCTGCCCCCCTTGACTGTCTGGTTGAAAAATGATGGCGGTGATGTGCATGTGCCAGGTAGGGTTTTGTCTGCAAAAGATTATAGAAGGAATATCACAGTGCAAAAGTTTTGAAAAATGGAACAGAAAATGATTCACTTACTGTGCCATCCGCCTAATATATAGTTATATTTCACTATATTTTCTCCATCTGTTGAAAGCCATATGTGATAGAGTCATGGCCCCTCAAAGATGTCTGTGCCCTAATGCCCTCAACCTAGTCATTTGCTAGGCTACATGAAAAATGGGAAATTAACATTGCAGATGGAACAGAATTTGCTTATTGCTGATTTAAGTAGATTTTCTGGATTATCTGGGTGGGCCCAAAGTCATCACAAGGGTCCTTAAAAGAGAGAGGCAGAAGACCACTCGGCGGTAAATGTGACTCTGGAAGGGAGTCAGAGCAAAGCGACAGGAGAAGGGCTCAATTGTCCTTCACCGACTTTGATGATGTTAAGGAAAGGGCCACCGGCCATGGGATGCGGGCACCCTCTAGAGGTTGCAAAAAGCAAGGAAATGGATTCTTCAGTATTTTCCAGAAAAGAAGGCAGCCTTGAGGACTCCTTGATGGTAGCTCAGTAAGACCTATGTCAAACTTCTAGCCTCCAAATGTGTAAGATAATAAGTATGTTTATTTCAAGCAGCTGAGTTCGTGGTGATTTGTTACCACAACAAAAGTAATACGCCATATTTTTCATAGTTACAGCATGCCTAAATTTTTTTTAATGCTGCTATAGTTTTATAATTACTTGAATGGCCATCTATCATTCCACGGAGCTGAAGCACTATCATGCCTTAACCATACCCTCTTTTGAACTTTAGATGTGAGAATAGCTTTCTTCACGTAAATGAATTTTGAAGTGTATTCTACCAGAAATTAAATATTTTCTATATTTAATTTTTTTAAAAAAGCTCTTAAACCTACTCGAAATTTAACTGGCTATACAGTTAAAAAAGGTAAGAGTGCCTTTTTTCCTAATTTGTTTTTTCAACAGCATATGCTAAATTATTTTTTCCTTTCTGTTGTTTTAAAATGCTTTCTTTATTAAATATTCAGTTTTATATAAAAAGCTCATTTTCTGCGCTGCTGATTCTCTTCTCCTGATAGATTTCTGTCTGTTCTTGAGCCAGTATTTCACTGTTTGGATTGTTGTTGCTTTTTAATACATGTAAGTTCCTTTGAGGACTAGTCTTCTCCCTGAGTACACCACTTTTAAATAGTATGCACTTTTTAAAATTGATTTTGAATTAGAAAAAAGTTGTATTGAGGTACAGTTGACCTAAAACCTAAAACATTGTAGAACCCAGCAGGAACTGCAGAGTCTTATCTTAGTGTCAGGTCTTACTGCACTTTTTTTTTGAATGAAGAAGTGTGAATTCTTTATACTTCTGTTTTTCACATTTTTCTATAAACAGCATGTAGATCTGAAAAAATATTCAATAATACAAATTTCAATCAAAATCTTACAAAGCAGTGTCGCAAATGGATTTCTGAAGCCCTTGCTTTTCTCAAATCGGCCTCCTCCGACTGCAACAGGATGTGGGTGACTTGGCTGTGGGACATGATCCCTTCTGCCTGGTCCCCAGTATTCAGTCCAAGTAGGACCGTTTGCAGGGAACACTCGACAGGATACCTCTATAACAGCCGCCCTCAAAGCAGAAGTTGAGTGTTTCTCCAAGATCATTCCCAAATGGTATTGTTTAACACCACCCATTTCTTTTATCTTATTTTTTGTGTTTTGCTTTTTAGGGCTACACCCGTGGCATATGGACGTTCCCAGGCTAGGGGTTGAATCGGAGATGTAGCTGCTGGCCTGCACCACAGCCACAGCAACACAGGATCTGAGCTGTGTCTGAGACCTAGACCACTGCTCATGGCAGTGCCGGATCCTTAACCCACGGAGCGAGGCCAGGAGTCAAACCCACGTCCTCATGGATCCTAGTCGGGTTCGTTTAATTTTTAATTGATTCTTTTCAGATGAATCTTAATGTATTGTTCCAGCTCCTAGAAAAATCTCATTGAGAGTCTCTGGTGTGCACTGGCTTGGCAAACACCTTCAAAACACTTAGCCTTATAGTCAAAGCCTTGGATTGTGTGACTCCACTTTTCCTATTTCCATTTTTCACAAGCTTCAGTGATAATTAAGCCATTTCGTTTGTACCTTCCCTACGAATTCTTTTCCATTTTATGGGTCCTTGTGTATTCTTTTCTCAGTCCAGGTTGCACTTCTCACAGTGAAATTATCTGTGATTTGTCGCAGGAGCTGTTCTCAACAGCTTGGTATATGAAGAGTGTGAGCGTTGGACTCAGACGGCCCTAGGCTTGAATCTCACTCAGCTCTGTTCCTTACTAGCTTTGTGGCCTGGAATGTGTCACACAGCCTCCTTGAACGTCAGTTTGCTCTTTAAAATGAGGTCAATGGCACCTTCCTTGCAGGGTCGTCATTTGGGTTATAACCAATGTATACAAAGAATCTAGTGAGATCCTTGGCAATTAGTAGACAAGCAGTGAAGATTCAGCTTATGGCTTTATTATCCATTCTCATTAAACCATAAAGTCTTTAAAAATAAGGATAGTTTATTATTCTTACATGGATACCCCATAGAACCTAGAATGTAATAGGTGCTTAAGGAACATTTACAGTTTCCATTTCCTCCTCCCTCTCTCTGTCTTATTAAAATCCCTCTCATTCTCCAAGGCTCCTCTGCAGCCCCATCCACTTTATGACTCATCCTTACCACCTTCCCCTCACTTTAGCTTGGTGAGTGAGTGCAGTTGAATGGAGAGCAACAGAGAAAAATAGGAGTTTGTGGAGACAACCCGTTAGATCCCTCCTAGCTCTAAGTTTTTATATAATTTGGGGATTTTATGGGGAAGGAATTAGAGAGTTCTTGTTAATGTGCCCAAATGTTCCACATATGCTAGAGCTTCTTATCAGGCCATTTATTCATTCATTTTATTATTATTATTTTTTGCTTTTTAGGGCTGCATCCGTGGCATATGGAAGTTCCCAGGCTAGGGGTGAAATCAGAGCTGTAGCCACCGGCCTACACCACAGCCACAGCAATGCCAGATCCTTGACCCACTAAGCAAGGCCAGGGATCGAACTAGCGTCCTCATGGATGCTAGTCAGATTCGTTGATCGATGAGCCACGACGGGAACTCCTTATGAGGCCATTTAAAACTCAGGTCAAAATGAGAAAATATTTGCAAAAGACACATCCGATCAAGAACTGTTATTATACAGGTGGCAGATAAGCATATGAAAAGACGCTCCGCATCATAAATCATTAGGGAAATACAAAGTAAAACAAAAATGAGATGCTACTATGTACCTGTTAGAGTGGCCAAAAACTGGGACACTAACGACACTGAATACTGACAAGGATGTCAAGCGACAGGCACTCTCATTCATTGCTGGTGGGAATACAGTGGTACAGCCACTTTGGAAGATGGTTTGGTGATTTCCCACAAAGCTAAATATGCTCTTGTTATATGATCCAGCAGTTACGTTCCTTGGTATTTACCCAAAAGATTTGCAACCTTAACGTGCACACAAAAGCCTGCACGCGAATGTTTATAGCAATTTTATTCATAACTGCCAACTGCCAAAACTTGGAAGAAACCAAGATGTCCTTCCGTAGGTGAATGGGCAAATCACCAGTGGAATATTCAGTGCTTTCAAAAAAAGAAAAAGAAAAGAAATGAGCTTTCAAGCCATTACAAGCCATGGAGGCACCTTCAGTGCATATTACGAAGTGATAGAAACCAATCTGAAAATGCTGTGTAATGTATGATTCCAATTAGATGAATTCCTGGAAAAGGCAGAACTATGGCAACAGTGAAAAGATCAGTGGTTGCCAAGGGTTGAGGGGAGGAAGGGATGAGCTGGTGGAGCACAGAGGATTTTTGGGACAGTAAAAATACTTTGTAAGATATTGTAATGAGGTGCTCCCATCATGGCTCAGCGAAAGCAAATCGGACTAGCATCCGTGAGGATGCAGGTTTGATCCCTGGCCTCGCTTCGTGGGTTAAGGATCTGGCATGGCTGTGGCTGTGGTGTAGGCCGGCAGCAGCAGCTCCGATTCGACCCCTAGACTGGGAATCTCCATATGCTGTAGGTGCGGCCCTAAAAAGACAAAAAACAAACAAACACACAACAACAACAACAAAAAAAAACAAAAAAAAAAACCCAGATATTGTAATGATAGGTACATATAATTGTACATTTGTCAAAACCCACAAAATGTACAACACCGAGAGTGAGCCCCAATGTAAGCTATGGACTGGGAGTGGTTACAATGTATCAGTATAAGCTCATCAGTTGTAACAAATATATCACTCTGATGGGGATGTTGGGGGGGGGTGCTATGTCTGTACTGAGTAGAAAATATATAGGAATTCTTTTTTTTTTCTTTTTACGACTACACCTGTAGTTATGGAAGTTCCCAGGCTAGGGGTTGAATCATAGCTGCAGCTGCTGGCCTACACCACAGCCACAGCACCACCGGATCCCAGCTGCATCTGTGACCTGCACCACAGCTTGGGGCAACACTGGATCCTTAACCCACCGAGTGAGGCCAGGGATCCAACCCGCATGCTCACGGATACTATGTGGGGTTCCTCCCGCTGAGCTACAGCAGGAACTCCTATCTGGGAATTCTTTGTACCTTCCTCTCAATTTTTCTGTGAACCTGAAGCTACTCTAAAAAATACAGTCTTTTTAAAATAAAAATTACCCAGGAGTGCCTGCGGTGGTGCAAAGGGATCAGGATCAGACTGCAGCAGCTTGGGTCGCTCTGGAGGCATGGGTTCGATTCCAGCCTGGTGCATTGGGTTAAAGATCAGGTATTGCTGCAGCTGTGGCATAGGTCGCAACTGTGGCTTGG
Source organism: Sus scrofa (assembly GCF_054392235.1). Classification (NCBI taxonomy): domain Eukaryota; kingdom Metazoa; phylum Chordata; class Mammalia; order Artiodactyla; family Suidae; genus Sus; species Sus scrofa. Next base: position 12,237,134 of record NC_139401.1, read on the forward strand.
ATTTGATCGCTGGCCTGGGAACTTCCATATGCTGCAGGCGCAGCCAAAAAGAACCCCCCACAAATCCCAAACTCAATGCAACCCTCATCATATTATACTTACTTTTCCAGACAAGGAAATGTAGAAACAGAGAGGTTCAGTGGCGGAACCAAGACTTTTATCTCAATTTCTTTGCCTCCAAAGCCCGGGGTCTTTCGACTCTATCACACGGGAGCGCTGCTGACTGTGTGCTGCTCATGACTTTGTGGTTCTCACCATTGCCGTCTATGCCTCCAACTTCCTACCGGGAGCCGGATGCCTCTGCACCTTCTCAGACTGTGGAAATGTGCTTGGTCCATTTGCCAGACAAGCCAGAAGGCCCGGGAGTCACTGTGCTGGGAGGCAGCCCTTGAGAATGATGGATGGTGTCAGCGGCTAACTGCCCCAGCCGCCTTTCCTCGTAAGACAGCCCCCGGGGCTGTGAACCCTAGTGATGGCTTTGGCTGAGATCAAGGGTAGGTGAGGTGCAGAACTTCAGAGTGAGCATTTAGAAAAGCACTTGGACCAAGATATGGTGTGTCTTTGATTCTAATAATTTAAAAAGACTTGTATTCTGTATGCCAGTTTTTTTTTTTTAATTTCGCATTTCTAGTGATACATTTTTGTTGTATTTACAAAAGTCTTGTTTGGACACGGAGTGGCCATCATTTTTTTTTTTTTTAATGGTTCTTTGCCATGGTAGCTTGCGAAACACTCTTCTATAGCAAGGAGTTGACCCACGACAGCCCTTGGCTTGGCTGCCTGGTTTTGTAAGTGGTGTTTTCTTGGAACACAGCCATGCCCGTTCCTTTACATGTTCTCTCTGGCTGCATTTTCCTTCTGCAGTGGCAGAATGAAGGCACTGCTACAGTCACGGCGTAGCTCCCACAGACTCAAATGTGTACTCTCTGCCCTTGACTGGAGAAGTTGGCTGACCTCTGGTCTATTCTCTTCCTCCCGGTTCCCCCGCTGGATTGAGCTGTGGCGGCCCACGGTCCCGATGTGCTTGTTGAGACTCTCTCTGTTGCCTTTTTTCCCTCCCTTGTCTCGTGTGGTCGCTCCCCACCAGTGTTTCTTGGTTCTTCTCCCCAGTCAACAACCTGTGCTTACGCTCTTGACCCAAGGTCAAGGTCTGGGGGAACCCAGACTGTTCCCATCCTGTCCTCATTGATTCTGATTCTCGGCCGGGTGTCCTAGCAGAGTAAGGACCACTTCCTAGCAATGCCATCCTCAGCCCCTCGCTTCAGCTAGCAGTCCTGTGTCTCCTGCAGCACCGTGTGAAAATTCAACTTTGTGGGCGTGCATTTTTCTGATTCATTTGCTCTATCTTATCAAGCGGCACCTCGGCGCCAGGGATGGTGGAGGAAAGGATAAAGAGGGGGCGGAGGAGAGAAAATCCCATCTTGCCCTACATAGGGATGCTCTCTTTTTACAGCAGCAGCCTGCTTGGAGCCGATCCCAAGGTGTCCGTGCACCTGAGTCCCGGCCAGTCGTGCTCAGCCTCCCAGGACGCGGCCAAGTCATGGTCCACCCCCACCGTTCTGCCGCTGCTTTCATTTGTCTCTGTCTGCCTCTCCTAATTACTGAGGTCACTTCAGACTTTAATTCTGTCTCCTAAAGTGTAACACTGCCATAATTAGGCCGTATGTTAATTAGCAAGATGACGTCTTGTCACTCGTGAGAAATGTGGATCATCCCAGAAGGTACCATAGAAAAGGCAGTTCAGCGGGAAGAGGAAGTCTAAGGAGGCTGGAAGGGACTCTTGCTCGGCCCAAACTACCCGGAGAGCGGGAGAAAATGACAGGGTGCAAGCGGGGAAAAGGATGGGGCCGCACAAAGAAAAAGAGCTAGACTTGACCTCTTTTCCACTCCAGGAATGAGATGTAAGCCAGGAGGCAAGCCTGAGGCCGAGAAGCCACCAGGGATGGCAGAGTCTCCTGCAGGATTGAAGGTGGCCAGGGCCGAGGTCAAGGCCCCGATGGAGGCCGCAGGCAAGGTGAGTGTCAGGCATGCTCCCAGCTCTTATCTCTGGAGGCCTGTGGGGATGCCCGTCGAAAACCACAGTCAGGAGTTCCCTGGTGGCCTAGTGGCTAAGGATCCAGCATTGTCCCTGCTGTAGCTTGGGTTTGATCCCGGGCCTGGGAACTTCTTCATGATGTGAGTGTGGCACACAAAAAAACCAAAAAAACAAAAAAAAAAAAAACAAAAAAAACCAACCGAAAAACCACCCCCCAGCCAATATCTGCCTCTGTGGCCACACTAAGGAAATCTGAAAGAATGGGGAGTTTGGGGACTGTTTCTACCTGTTCTTCACTAACTTCATGTTGGTTTCCCCATTTTCTGTTAACAAACTTATTTTCTGGCAGTCTTGGGATAAGAAAGCTAGAAAGAGGACTGGGCGGATCATGATGATTTCCTGTTTCAGATAGTGTCACCTTTATCCCTCAGGAGACAGCGTTCCTGGAAACTAATTACCCAGGGAATTCATGATTGGGTACAGTGACATGTGAGTTATAAAGATATTAACCTCCAGCCAGTTTGCTGTCAAAACACAATGTGATGGGAACTTGGTCTGTCATCACCCAACTAATGGAGGCAAAAGGCTAGGATGTTTACATTGTGTATTTGCTTGGATTTCAGAGAAAGGCGTTTGGCATGGAATCTCTCAGAGCTTACCAAAGGGGAAATTTTGAGGAGTACACTTAGCGGTAATATACCACTGATACATATTAGGAGTATTCTTGCTAATATTTGTTGAGTTCCTCCTGCTGTACTTCAGACTGATACAGGCACTACGTCTAATACTCCTAAAAATCCTTCAAGGAAAGTAGTGTTGTCCCACTTTAGCTCTGGATCGTACTCAAAGGTCACCCTGCCAGCGGAGACAAAACTGAAATTCATGTTTGTTTTTTGAACTCTAAAATTGGGGGCCCTCGTCAGTATACTGCGGTCCCTAAACTTGTTCTGGAAAGGGCCAGATATTTTCAGCTTTGCTCAGTGTGGCAGCTTCTCAGTTCAGCTCCTGAAGCACAAAGACAGCCATAGACAATACAAGAATGAATGAGTCTCTCTGTGACCCAATAAAACTTGATTCACAGACACTAAGATTTGTTTTTAAGATCATTTTCGCATGCCATATATTATTATGGCTCTTTGGCTTTTTTCTCCCCAGTGATTTTAAAATGGTAAAATCATTCTGTTCATGGGCCACGCAAAAACAGGTGGAAACCCAAGTTTGGCCCACAGGCTGTGGTTTGCTAAACCCTGCACGATGAACAGCTGTCTAACATTGACTTGTGAAAATAACGATGTGCATACAGCTGGGCTATGTATTTCACCCGAGGGCACCAAGTCAGCTCTGGGAAAGTTGTCTGGACTTAAAGCTGTAGGAAATAATAGTTCTTGTTCTGGCCTTTTTGCCAGGTTAAACGTGTAGATTCAGGCACACCTCAAAAATTCTGGGTTTTGGGAGTTCCTGTTTTGGCTCAGCCAGTTAAGGACCTGACATAGTGTCCTTGAGCATGCGGGTTCCATCCCTGACCTTGCTCAGTGGGTTAAGGATTTGGCATTGGCATAAGCTTCGGCATAGGTTGCAGATGCGGCTTGGATCTGGTGTTATCACGGCTGTGGTGTAGGCCGGCAGCCGCAGCTCCGATTTGACCCCTAGCCTGGGAACCTTCATCTGCTGCAGGTGCAGCTGTAAGAAGAAAAAAAAAATTCTGTGTCTTGCTGTCTTCATCTCCCAAATGAGACCCCTCACAGTTCCACTGCTCTTTGACTCTAATCAGAGGGTGCCTGTGGAAGCAGATTTTGGGTCTAAGATGACCCCTTTGAATGGACTCGTCATCAAAATGGGCAAGAGTGGGGAAGAAGCAGTTCTATGGATGACAGCGTGTTTGGCTGAGAACTAGTTAAGTTTGGGGTACCTAACAGACATAGCTGGAGACAATTGCATACAAGAACCTGGAGGTGGAGGAGAAGGCAGGACTAGAGATGGAAACCTGGGGGTCATCAGCATGTAGACTGAACCCGGGTTTAGCGTGCCACTGAGTAAGACCTCTAGGGCAAGATTTTATAACCTGGGCGCTGCTGACACTTGGGGTGGGATCCGCCTTTGTTGGAGGAGCTGTCTCGCCCTACAGCGTACATCGTAGGGTGTTTAGCAGCATCCCTGACCTCTGCTCACTGGATACCATCCGCCCACCTCCCATCGCGCCCCCAGCTGTGGCAACCAAAAATATCCACAGGCAATGCCAAGTGTCCTCTGGGTTGCACCTCACTCTTGGCAGAGAATCAGTGTTCGCGAAAAGGCCGAGAATGGGCCTCCTGGACTTTGGCCTTGGAGGTCAGAAAGAAGAGAAGGAAGTGGGAGAAGAGAGAGAGTGGGCCCTGAAGGAGGAGGAAAACGCCTATGTGAGGTCACAGCTGTTTAGGCTGGATGTGCTTTAGAAGTTGCTGAAAGGCAGCGGTGGCAATCAGATAAGAAGTGACGGCCCAGCTCCGCGCTGAGCCCCAGCGAGCTCCACCTCAGTTCCTTCCTGCCCCCCCATCCCAGTGGTGGTAGAAGGGACAGGGGCACAGGGACCATTAAGGCCACGCATTTTCCAACTGCATGCAGCCTCAAGACAGGCAACGGACAGAGCGTTTTCTGCAAGGGAATGGGGATTAAACGAAGTAGGTGGTTAAAAGTAACACTGAGAAGCCATAGAGGCCTTTCCATGTTTCTTCTTCTTTCCCCTTGGATTTTTAGAATAATCCTCAAGGATAAAAACACTACTGTCTGGGTGCAGGAGAGAAGCAAGAATAGAAAGAGTTACGGTGGTTTTGAGGCAAAGCAAAAGTGACTTAAGTCCTGGGGCTTTTGCCGTCCTGAGCTGTAGGATGCACCCTCTTTGTTTCGTGATCTTTTCATCACTTCCTGCCTAATGGAGATATTTTCTAAAAAGCGAACAGATCCTGTGAACGCTCTCTTTTTGCACTTGAAAAATTGAAGAGCCCTGATTTAGTAAAGGCCCAATATAAAGGTTCAAAACGAATCCTTGGTACTGGAAGTCCTGTCGTTAGCTAAGAGGGCCGCTCAGGCACATGCCTCGTACTGAAGACCACAAGGAGGAATAATACCTGCTTTTGGCTCTTTATGTCTTCTTTCTCCAAAATGGAGATGATAAATGTACCTCGTGAAGTTATTATATAAAGGGGCCTCACAGGACTTCCCGTTGTGGTAACAAACCCAACTAGTATCCATGAGGATGCGGGTTCGATCCCTGTCCCCGCTGAGTGGGTTCAGGATCTGGTGTAGGCTGGTAGCTACAGCTCCAATCCGACTCCTAGCCTGGAACTTCCATATGCTGTGGGTGTGGCCCTAAAAAAGCAAAAAAAAAGTGCCTGATGGTGCCTTGTGCATAGTTGGACTTCCATAAATTTTTTTTTTGTCTTTTTTGTCCTTTTGTTGTTGTTGTTGTTATTGTTGCTATTTCTTGGGCCGCTCCCGCGGCATATGGAGGTTCCCAGGCTAGGGGTTGAATCGGAGCTGTAGCCACCGGTCTACGCCAGAGCCACAGCAACGCGGGATCCGAGCCGCGTCTGCAACCTACACCACAGCTCACGGCAACGCCGGATCCTTAACCCACTGAGCAAGGGCAGGGACCGAACCCGCGAACTCATGGTTCCTAGTCGGATTCGTTAACCACTGCTCCACGACGGGAACTCCCATAAATTTTTAAAATAAGACCGATGTGTGTCCTGGTTGTGGTGCTGGTTATACATGTCTAGACATGTAATAAAATTCTATAGAACTCTCACTACCAAAAAAGAAAAATGCAGCAAAAGAATGAAATCCCCGTAAGATTACTAATTGAGTTAATAGTATTGTATCAATGTCAGTTCCTGGTTTGGGCACTTAACTATAGGTACGAAAGATGCTCTCACTTGGGGAAGCTGAATCGAGGGTACACAGAACTTTGTTATTTTTCTAACTTCTTCTGAGTCTTGAACTATTTCAAATGAAAAAGTGTGAAAACGAAATAAAAAATCAGATGCCGAAATAGATGGCAAAGCGCTCCCCTGTTTATGACTATTGTGCTGCTCAGAATCATTGGAGATTTTGCTCCAATTTTGCGTGTAGATTTATTTTTGGTTTAATGGAGACTCATAGCATGAGTAAGCCCATTTTTCAGGTGTTATTTATAAATGACGAAAGAGAATCTGATCAATACGTGTTGAGGCTAATGCCATAGGTTCTAATCCAGATCTTGAACACATGCAGTCGCAAAGCCCCGCGATAGGTCACAGTCGGAAATGAAACAGGATTACCATTTATCTTCAGTTTTGGCATATTATCTTTTTGGATAGTCCAGAATTCATCTCAATTTCCCAGAGATTGAAATCTTCACACACCACATCCTGCAATTCCCTGAGAAGTCTAAAGCAGAGGTGGCTTGCCTGCTTTTCTGGTGAGAATTTCTACTTGAGCAGACTTTGGGGAGGGCAGGCCTCCTCTATCTTGCTGATATGTCTAAGATGTGATCTATTTATATTACAAACCATATGCAGAGCCTGGCAAGCCTTTCTGTAAATGAGCTCATCGGCTCTGCCCTAAAATAGGAAAAGCTGGGACGGGGGCGCCAAAGACATTGAGGACCTTTCACCGTCATTCTGCCTCTCGGCGCTGACTGAACAGGAAGGGTGAACAAAACCTGTGAGTTCTGATGGGAAGGCTAAATAACAAATACCTGACAAGGCAGACGAGAGGCTCTCTTTGGTCTTCTTTGCAGGTTGTCAGAGTCGAGTTCTTAAGACTTGAGTGCTTCTTAGGGGAGTTTCCTTTTCTGTGTTTTGGACACATTGCCAGTACAGCTCATTTCAGATTTGTCTTACTGATGGGCCTCCTTCAAAGTGTGATGAGTTTTATCTAGAGCTTCATTCAAAGCAGCCCCGTATTTTTAGAACATTTCTCCAGTGTTAAGTAATTAGATTTATCTGTAAAGAAATAGACGGGAGCGGTGGCTGACCTCAGAAGGCTCCCAGACAAGTAGGAAAGAGGTGAGAACACAAACAAGTGTATTACAGCAGTTCCTGCGTTGGGGCTCAGTGGCTTGTCTTCCTGAGGAGGCAGGTTCGACCCCTGGCCTCGCGCAGTGGGCTAAGGATCCGGCGTTGCTACAGACGGTGGTGTAGGTTTGGGTGGTGTAGGTTCGGCATTGCTGTGGTGTAGGCCTCAGCTGCAGCTCCGCTTTGACCCCTCACCCAGGAGCTTCCATATGCTGCAGGTGTGGCCCTAAAAAGAAAAAACAAGTGCGTCACAAAATGACAAGCACAGCAAGAGGGAGGGGGCACATACACCTTTCAGAGAAAGATAGACAGGGGAGGTCCTTAACTCTTTAGAAAAGCGTGGCTTCAGCTGGGCCTGCACAAAGATGTATTCTTGGGGTGTGTTGCGTTTACTACAGGAATTTTAAATTTTTGTGTTTTCATTCAGATGGAAGTTGTATGTTGGCATATGTACATATCCATATATATTTTTTCCAGTTATCTGCATAAGTCTAACTTAAAAACTTGTTTATTATAGTAAGAAGATTTCACATGAGCTCTACCCTCTTAACACATTTTTAAGTGCACAATGTAGTATTAACTCTGAGCCAGTGTTGTACAGCAAAGCTCTAGAGCTTAATTATCTTGTGTGTTTGAAACTTTGTGTTTGTTGATTAGCATCTTCCTGTTTTCCCCTCCCCTCAGCCCCATTGCACTCTCTGCTTCTGTGAGTTTGACTGTTTTCAGTTCCTCATACATATGGAATCATATAATATTTGTCCCGTTGTGACTGGCTTATTTCGTTTAGCATGATGTCCTCTAGGTTCATGCCTGTGGTCCCATATTACAGGATGTCTTTATTTTTTAAGGCTGAGTAATATTCCATTGTATATATATGCCACATTTTCTTTAGACATTCATTGTTTATGGACATTTAGGTTGTTTCAGTATATTTTATGATTTGTGTTATGGTAAATTGGATGAGCCTGTGCCTCATTGAATATCCATGGCCACGTGGTTTTAGTGCATTTGCATCTCCATACTGTTCAAATGACTGCTTTGCTTTAGTTTGGAAGTGGATACAAAAACTGTGTCATTCCAGAGTGCAGGATAGTAGGGAACGTGGCATTCAAAGAACCTAAACTAGAGCATTAGTGGCATGTTCCGAGTTCCAATGGATGGTTTGCATAGATGACATGTTTGTCCTAACTAGCTAAACTTCCTTAATAGTATGCATCAATAGTAGTATGCATTTGATGAAAAATTTATGTGCTCCCAATTCCCACGACTGGATAAGATATCCATTTAGTGCCTTGAATAATAGTCCAGCGCTTATTACCCTGGCTTTAAGCCAACACAAAAGCTGTACCTGTGACAGACCCTTTCTCCCTTCTCTGTATTCTTGTCATAAGCAAGGCAGCAGTAATTTGACTACTTTAATGAAAAGGTCAAAAGAGCTATAGACACACTGGCAGTGTATCAATCAGAAATTGCATTCAGCTTCTAGTAATCAAAAGCCATAAAAGGATGGCTTGAATTATGGTTTTATTAAGTCCAGCTGGGTACTCCAAGGCTGTTATGATGGTTATATGATTTAACCAGGGACCCATGCTCCTTTAGAGTTTGTGCTTTTTTGGCCTGATCCTCCTATTTTCAAAATGGCTGTCAGAGCGCCGACCATTGTATTTTCATTTCGAGCATAAAGAAAGAGAAGAGCAAAGGGAAAAGAAGGCATATGCCAACTGTGTTAACCCCTTGAAGTTGCCTTCCTGGAAGTTCCTTTCAGGGACTTTTACGTACATCTCACTGAGCAGGACCGTTCTTAAATACTCCGAGTTGTAAGGGAGATAAAAAATTTCATTTTTTGCTTGTCACATTTGTCCTTTCAAATAAGCACAAAGTTCACGTAACTCAGAAGAGATAAAATAGATATTTGGTAGGCAGCTCGTAGCCTCTGCACCACTGAGATCTTATTATCACTGAGTTCTTGATCCAACTCTAGCAACTACTCTCTTCCAGATTTCTTGATATATAAGAGAAAGAAGCCCCTAGTGGTTAAAGGTACGGTTGTTTGGGTGTTTGTTATTTGCAGCTAAACGCATTCCTAACTGAAATGAGTGTAAACACTGCTTATTGACATTTAACTTTTAGAATGGACTCACTGGCCAGGAATCACAAATTCATGTCTAGACAGGCAATGTGAGTGAGTGAGAGTGGTTGAGGATGGGAGCACGGCAAACTGGAGAGTGAGTTCTCCATGTAAAGTGGGCTGCTGCTACTGCTATTGAACTGAGAAGCTTGTTTTCATACAGGTTTGCCAGCCCACTGTTACCAGATTTAAAAAAATTTCAAGGCGTTCCTGTTGTGGCTTAGGGGGTGAAGGACCTGACATAGTGTCCATGAGGATGCAGGTTGGATCCCTGGCCTCACTCAGCCGGTTAAGGATCCAGTGGTGCTGCAAGCTGTGGTGTAGGTTGAAGCTGCAGCTCAGATCTGGTGTTGCTGTGGCTGTGGCGTAGCCTCTGGCTGCAGCTCTGATTGGACCCCTAGCCTGGGTACCTCCATATGCTTGCAGGTGTGACCCCAAAAAGAAAAGAAAAAAAATTTCAAGCGAACCAGAAAACTAGATCTTTATGTATATTGCCAGGCAAGAAGAAACTGTTTATATCACAATATAGACGTGCAGAAAAGAACCTCACGTCTTTATTTAGTCTATAATTACGGCCCATCCCAATCTCCCTTCTGCTGGTTAGAGGAAGAACACAAGAGAACGCCAACAACACCTTAAAGTCAATCCTGTCTCAGTGTTAGTCCACTCTGAAAATTTGGAAAGTGTTGCTTTTTTTAAATCATTAAGGTTTAATGCAAATACCAGAAAATTCACCCTTTGAAAGTTTATGATTCAGTAGTTTTTAGTATATTCACAAAGCTGTGTACAAATTGCTGCTATTGGAATTCCTGCTGTGGCACAGTGGATTAAGAATCTGACTTCAGTAGCTCGGGTTGCTGTGGAGGTGTGGGTTCAAACCCTGGCCTGGTGCGGTGGGTTAAAGGATCTGCCATTGCCAAGCAGCTGCAGCCTAGATTGCAGTTGCAGCTTGGATTCAGTCACTGGCCCGGCAACTTCCATATGCCATAGGCGTGGCCATGAGCACAAAATGTCCACTCTCTAGCTCCAGAACATTTTATCACCTCAAAAAGAAAATTCAGGAGTTCTCATCGTGGCTCAGTGGTTAACGAATCTGACTAGGAGCCATGAGGTTGTGGATTTGATCCCTGGCCTTGCTCAGTGGGTCAAGGATCCAGCATTGCTGTGAGCTGTGGTGTCGGTTGCAGACATGGCTCAGATCCCACATTGCTGTGGCTGTGGTATAGGCCAGTGGCTATAGCTCCTGTTAGACCCCTAGCCTGGGAACCTCCATATGCTGCACGTGCAGCCCTAGAAAAGACAAAAGACAAAAAAAAAAAAAAAAACCAAGAAAAAAAAAAGAAAATTCATACGCATAAATAGTCACTCCCCTGCCCTAGTCCCTGGCAGCCACTAATCTACTTTCTGTCCCTATGGATTTACTTTCTCCAGATGTTTCATATAAATGGAATCATACATTATGTGGCTCTTTGTAACTGGTTTCTTTCACCTACTACAATGTTTCTAGGGTTTAATCCATGCGTAGCACGGATTAATACTTTATTCCTTTTTTTGTCTGAATAACAGTCCATTGTATGGTTGTACCACATTCCGTTTATCCACTCTTCACTTGATGGACATTTGGGTTGTTTCCACTTTGGGGCTGTTACGGATAACACGGCTATGAACATCTGTGTACAAGTCTTTGGACTTGTGGACATACATTTTCACTTCTCTTAGGTCTAGGAGTGAAATCACTGGGGCATACGGGAACCTTGTTTTTCAACTTTTTGAGGAATTGCCAAACTATTCTCCAGTGTCTGCACCAGTTTGCGTTCTCATCAGCCATGTACAAGGGTTATAGTTTTGCTACTTTCTTGCCAACTCTTGCTACTGTCTGTCTTTTTGGTTCTAGCCATCCTAGTGGGTATGAAGTAGTATCTCACAGTGGCTTTGATTTTTATTTCCTTAATGACTGTTAGTGTTGAGCATCTTTTTCTGTGCTTATTGTCCATTTGTGTATCTACTTTGGAAACGTGTCTATTTAAATCCTTTACCTGGTTTAAAAATTGGATTATTTGGGGGTTCCTGTTGTGGCGCGCAGTGGAAACGAATCTGACTAGTATCCATGAGGATGCGGGTTCGATCCCTGGCCTCCCTTAGTGGGTTAACGATCCAGCATTGCCTTGAGCTGTGGTGTAGGTCACAGATGCGGCTCAGATCTGGCATTGCTGTGGCTGTAGTACAGGCCAGCAGTTGCAGCTCCCATTTGACCCCTAGCCTGGGAACTTCAGTATGCTGCAGCTTTGGCTCTAAAAAGAAAAAAAAATTGGATTATTTGTTTTTTTATTATTGAGTTGTATGCTTTTTATACACTTTGAAGTATATGTTGTTATCACATTTTGCAGGTCACAAATGGTTGGAAATTGGCAAATAATGTGGTTCAAATGAATGCACAAATGCCCAGCCTCTGGTTTTTCTCCCTAGAAGAGCCTTGAGGGTGGGATAGGGTATTGCTTTTATGACCCCCTGGCAGGAGGGAAGAGTTAGGCTCTTTGGAACTTCTGAGCTCCTGAAGTGATGTTATTTGTCCACATGGGTGCTGCCAGCTTGGCTGGCATATGTGGCTCATGTCTTTAATGGACAAACTGGTGACCTGGCCACTCTTGACTTTGTGAGGGTTTTGTGTTGCTCTGAATGCTTTAGCACCAGCTCGTTTGTCACTTCAGACCCCTCTGAGATCTGACCTTGACTTCCACTTGACCCTTTCTTAGTCCATTTGGGCTGCTAGAACAAAATACAGTTGGCCCTCTGCTTCTGCAGGTTCCAGAGGCAGAAACTGTGGATACAGAGGGCCGACTGTACGATACCATTTTCTTTCTTTTTTTTTTTTTTTTTGTCTTTTTGTCTTTTGTTGTTGTTGTTGCTATTTCTTGGGCCGCTCCCGCGGCATATGGAGGTTCCCAGGCTAGGGGTTGAATCGGAGCTGTAGCCATCCGGCCTACGCCAGAGCCACAGCAACGCGGGATCCGAGCCGTGTCTGCAACCTACACCACAGCTCACGGCCACGCCGGATGGTTAACCCACTGAGCAAGGGCAGGGACTGAACCCGCAACCTCATGGTTCCTAGTCGGATTCGTTAACCACTGCTCTACGACGGGAACTCCCGATACCATTTTCTTTAAGGGACTTGAGCATCCATGGAGTTTGGTATTGGCTGGGAGGATGGGATGATCCTAGAACCATTCCCGTGCGGATACCAAGGGATGACTGTGTTACAGACTTGGAAGCTTATAACAACAGACGTTTATTTCTCAAAATTTTGAAAGCTGGAAGTTCACAATCAGGGTGCCCACTTGATCACATGAGGGCCCTCTTCTGGGTCACAGACTTCTTATATCCTCACCTGATTTAAGGGGCTAGGGAGACCCGTGGGATCTCTTTTGTAAGATCACTAATCCCACTCATAAAGGATCCACTCTTCTGATCTAATCATCCCCAAAGGCCCTACTTACGGATACCATCACCTGTGGGAGGTAGGATTTCAACCTATGAATTTCAGGGGAACATAAACATTCTGACCATGGCAACCCTGACTCAGGTGGTCTCCTGTAGGACCTTGAGTGGACACCACCTTACTCTGACTGTGTCCATTACAAACTGCATCTAGAAACTCAACTACTTTCCATGGCAGAACCCAGGGCAACTTGAACTTGAACAAGCTAGATTTTTAGGGTCTCCTTTTGCATGACTTCATTGTCCGGCAGCGTGTTATGATTGCACTGCAGAGCAGTATGAGAAAGCTTCATGTCAGCGTCTCAGGTCCTCTTGATTCCTCCCCATTTGCTCATCACGTCTCTCCTTTGCCAGACCCAGGCTGAACAGAAGAAAGGAGGAGACCCAACTGCCTACTTTGCTCTCCTCCTTTTTTCTCTCTCCTTCTCACAGTTTCTCAGATCAGAAGAGTGGAGGGCATACTGGTCAGGGTTCTCCAGAGAAACAGAATCAATAGGGTGTGTGTGTGTGTGTGTGTGTGTGTGTGTGTGTGTGTGAATATAGTTACTTTAAGGAAGGATTGGTTCACCCAATTATGCAGGCTGCCAAGTCCCCAGATCTGTAGGATGAGTTGACAATCAGAGACCCAGGACAGCCAGGGATGTAACTCTAGTCTGAGTCTGAAGGCCTGAGAACCAGCAGAGCCAATGGTGTATGTTCCGATCTGAAGGCCAGCAGGCTCAGGACCCAGAAGAGCTGATATTTCAGTTGGAATCCAAAGGCAGGCAGGGGAGTTCCCGTTTTGGCTCAGTGGAAGCAAATCCAACTAGTATCCATGAGGACACGGGTTGGATCCCTGGCCTCACTCAGTGGGTTAAGTATCCGGGATTATTGTGAGCTGTGGTGTAGGTCACAGATGTGGCTTGGATCCTGCATTCTTGTGACTGTGGCTTAGGCCGGCAGCTATAGCTCTGATTAGACCCCTAGCCTGGGAACCTCCGTATGCCACGGGTGTAGCCCTAAAAAAACAAAAAAAGCAACAAAACAAAACAAAAAATCAAAGGCAGGCAAAAGCCAACATCCTAGTTTGAATGCCATCAGGCAGGAGTTCACTCTTACTTGGGGGAAGATCAGCCTTTTTGTTCTTTTCAGGCCTTCAACTGATTAGACGAGGCCCAACCACATTAGCTAGGACAATCTGCTTTACTTAGTCTACCAATTTCTTCCTTTCTTTTTTTCTTTTCTTTCTTTCTTTCTTTTTTTTTTTTTTTTGTCTTTTCTAGGGCTGCACGCACGGCATTTGAAGGTTCCCAGGCTAGGGGTCTAATCGGAGCTGTAGCCGCTGGCCTACACCACAGCCACAGCCACAGCCACACAAGATCTGAGCCATGTCTGCGACCTACACCACATCTCACGGCAATGCCAGATCCTTAACCCACTGAGCAAGGACAGGGATCGAACCTGCAACCTCATGGTTCCTAGTCAAATATTCATTTCCGCTGTGCCACGATGGAAACTCCTTAGTCTACCAATTTCAATGTTAATCTTATCTAAAAACACTGCCACCGAAACCCTGAGAATAACATTTGACCAAATATCTGGGCATCCCATGCCCGGTCAAGTTGACACATAAAATTAACTATCACGGGGGATCTTCCCTCTACATCCATTATAATTAGGCTGGTCATAAAATGTATCATCTGATCTGGACCACATTTGAAAATGAAAGGAGACACTCGCTGAATGGGATGCAAGGACAAGTGTTGGCTGGAACTGTCCAAGTCAAACTAGGCTGTGTGGTGACTGTGCTTCAACTCTGACCGTCATAGCTTGTGCCCACTTGGCAGAGATGAAAGATTACCTTCTGTCAGGCTCCCATAGGAATCTATGGGCCTGGGTCCTCCGAGCTTGTCCCTTGGCAAACTGAAGAGGGACCTAAAGCTAATCTAGACAATCCTCTCTCAAGAAAAAAAGCTAGTTTTAGAAGATTACTGCCCTGCTTCATAAGCCTATTTTTAAAGATCAGAAGATGAATATTCCCTTGGACTTTCTCTTTGAATTTCCTCCGAAATGGATTCTGGTTTCTCTCCAGGCGGCTGGATGACTGAGCAGTCTAAGGTGAAGGTCATGTAGTCCAGAAAGGAGAAGAGGAGAGACCTCTCGGTTTCAGATGCAGAGACATGAATTGCATTTCAACAGTTCTGTTTAAATCAATCAAAACACAGCTACGTCATTTTTCACTCAAGGGCCAACAGTTTGCTGGACAAATCACAGGCGAGTTTTGTTATGGAATCCGGTCGGTGGTGGAGGGAAAAGAGACAGCGTTACTGCTTCCCCCGACACAATGAAGGGCCAGGGGATGGAGCCTTTGTGGAGGGAACATGAACTAGAGACACAGGGGTGGGCTTGCTTACTGGCAGCGCCGATCACCGGAGGTCTTGATCTAGAGATAGAACCAGAGTAGATGCCCAAAGAGGAGTGGGCCCTGAATAGATGTGAAGCTGTCATTTTCCTAAATGAAAAAGTTGAAAACAACTTCCTTCCTTCCGTCCTCTCTCTTTCCCTTCCTTCTTCTTTTTATAGCCACACCTGCAGCAGACGGAAGTTCCCGGCCTAGGTGTCCAATCGGAGACCACAGCTTCCAGCAGCGCCAGATCACTAACCCCCAGAGAGAAGCCAGGGATTGAACCCGCATCCTCACGGATACTATGTCAAGTTCTTAGCCTGCTGAGCCACAATGGAAACTCCCAACTTCTGTTTTCTCAACGTGACTATCCAACATTTAGAGAAAGGGTTGAAATGGCCAAGTGCCTACCTATCATATTTAACTTGAACTGTAATTATATAAATACATATTTTAAACCTCACATTCTATCAAATGTATTGTTTCGCAGAATTGCTCTTTTGCACGCTCACATTTCAGGATCCAGTTTTTTTTCAAACTCCCATATGTACACAGGGACCTTCACGTCTCTTTCAAGCTAGAGCTGCTTGAAAACAGTACCACGCTCATTTCCAGTTGTTTGCAGCACTTTTTGAATCTAAGCATGATGATGCCAGTAGAAATTATGCCATAATTCATGTGCACCCATTAATGTGTAGTAAGCTCCACAACATAAGTATTTAATCTACTGTAATAAGATGATGTTTTAAAAAGGCTTGAAGGCAGTGGTACCTAGAGCTTCAGTTTGAAGTTGTTTCTCCAGGAACGGTGACTCTATCTGTGTTAAATTTATTTATTTTCCACTGTTGTGTCAAGTAATCTCTGTAGCGCTAAAACTGAGTTTGACCGAAGTCATTTCAAGCTAATATGTCTTCCCCAAATAGTACTTTGTTGTTCAAAATTAAGTAGTTGAGAGACCACCTGTAATATGACAGTCTTGATAAGGATTTCTTATTTATTTATTTATTTATTATTTTTTTATTTTTATTTTTTCCCACTGTACAGCAAGGGGATCAAGTTATCCTTACATGTATACATTTTTTTCCCCACCCTTTGTTCTGTTGCAACATGAGTATCTAGACAAAGTTCTCAATGCTCCTCAGCAGGATCTCCTTGTAAATCTATTCTAGGTTGTGTCTGATAAGCCCAAGCTCCCCATCCCTCCCACTCTCTCCCTCTCCCTCGGGGCAGCCACAAGTCTATTTTCCAAGTCCATGATTTTCTTTTCTGTGGAGATGTTCATTTGTGCTGGATATTAGATTCCAGTTATAAGTGATATCATATGGTATTTGTCTTTGTCTTTCTGGCTCATTTCACTCAGTGTGAGATTCTCTAGTTCCATCCATGTTGCTGCAAATGGCATGATGTCATTCTTTTTTATGGCTGGGTAGTATTCCATTGTGTATATATACCACATCTTCCGAATCCAATCATCTGTTGATGGACATTTGGGTTGTTTCCATGTCCTGGCTATTGTGAATAGTGCTGCAATGAACATGCGGGTACATGTATCTCTTTTAAGGAGAGTTTTATCCGGATATATGCCCAAGAGTGGGATTGTGGGGTCATATGGAAGTTCTATGTATAGACTTCTAAGGTATCTCCAAACTGTTCTCCACAGTGGCTGTACCACTGTGCAGGAGGGTTCCCTTTTCTCCACAGCCCCTCCAGCACTTGTTATTTGTGGACTTTTTAATGATGGCCATTCTGACTGGCATGGAGGATTTCTTTTTTGATGGGACAATTCGAAGGAAAAATCTTGCCTTCTGTTTGGGCATATGCAGAATTTGGGGAAGAAGGGCTACTGGAAATTTGGGTGAGAGAAGTAGGCTGAATCTTCATCTGCTGTAGCAGAAAATTAATAGAAATTTGGTTTGGATAAACTAAAACATTGTGACCTAAAGCATCCTATCTAGAGATACTGAGGCAACTACTTCATGGTCAAATACTGGTAGTAGTTTCAGTTAGTGGCTTGTGGGAAGCTAGGCTGTGACAGGGTAAGACTGAGCCAAGAAATTTGTCACTCATTATGAAAATACTTTAAAATATTATTGTGAAAGTTAGAGCTGAATATTACAGTAATCCAAATGAGAGCTGTTGAACCATGTCGTTGGTAAAGTAAGGGGCAGATTTTAGAGCTGCCTGGAAGTAGCGTTGTTGGGATCTCATGCCTCTATTATGGCAGTTCATGGAGAGGGAAGAGTACGGGGGGCTTCTAGTTTCCCAGTTTGGGAGACTGAGCCAATATTGTGCTAAGTTGGCAATGCGTGAACAGGTAAGTGAACGGCAATGGGATCCATTGGAAACACACCTACTTGTCTCTCTCTGTGGCCCGCTTAGGTAGAATTGAAAGCATTAGGAGAGAGGCTCTTGGAGAGACGCACATTTGGGATTCATCAACATAAGCGTGTACATCTAGTCACGGGAGTAGAGAGATTGCCCAGCAAATGTGTTTGAGGTCATATAGCAAGGACAGGGCTTGGCCTCTGGCAAAACCATCACTGCTGGAAGGGAGGAGAGTGAATCCATTGCAGGAGGCTGAGCGGAAATGGGCGAGAGAGAAAGAAGGTCAAGACAGGGATGGGGCAGGTGTCAAGGAAAGAGTATTTAGTAGTGCTAGATTTCGCAGGGTTACCAAGTGAAATAAGGGATGAGAAATAGCCACTGGATTGAGCAACATCCTTTTAGATTTCCTAAATAAGGCTGTGAACTCTTTTAGAAGATCGATATCTTTCCATCTGCAAACAATTTAGAAGACCATCTTGGGGAGGGCGTGATCTAGGAATGTTTAGTTGAAACCAACTCGGTATTCACTGAGAGGAGGATGACCTTGGCAAAAACCAATGAATGTGCTCTTTGCCCCAAATTGCCTCTGGCTCCGCACAGTGATAACGCCACGAGCATCCAAACGGAGCCCCTGCCTTTGTCCTCCAGGACCACAGAGTCCCTCTGAGTGACTTGCCATCCATTCTGGTTCTTTCTGGCTGTCCCTGATCCCCGCCTCATTCTCTTCCAGTGCCCCCTCCGTAGCAAGGGCTTCACAGTTACTGGTACCTCCAGATGCCCGCCACTGTGCTGATTCCCATGCTTATATCTACAGGGGGGGAACTCTGGAGAGACAGATTGCCTCACTGCAAGGCTAACTCTTAGACATCGTGGTTCAAGGAGGTATTGAAAGAGTTAATCAGGAGTTCCTGTTGTGGCGCAGTGGAAATGAGCCCAGCTAGGATCCACGAGGATGCAGGTTCAAGCCTGGCCTCGCTCAGTGGGTTAAGGATCCGGCGTTGCCGTGAGCTGTGGTGTAGGTCACAGATCTGGCATTGCTGTGGCTGTGGCATAGGCCAGCAGCTATAGCTCTGATTCGACCCCTAGCCTGGGAACCTCCATAAGTCGTGGGTGCAGCCCTAAAAAAGCAAAAAAAAATTTTTTTAATAAATAAAGAGTTAATCAAAGAGGCACCACATTTCCGTTTTCTGAAAATCTTCCATCATAGACTAGATGACCTTTCAGCGGTCATGCTGAAGAGAGAGTTCATTTGTCTGACGACTTGATTTCTTTGCCTTTTTAGGGCCACAGCCTGAGCATATGGAAGTTGCCAGGCTAGGGGTCTTATAGAGCTGCAGCTGCCAGCCTATGCTACAGCCACCTCAATGTGGGATCCGAGCCTCCCCTGCGACCTATGCTACAGCTCACGGCAGCACTGGATCCCTAACCCACTGAGTGAGGCCAGGGATCAAACCCGCATTGTCATGGATACTTGTTGGGTTTGTTACTGCTGAGCCACAATGGGAACTTCTTGTCTGATGACTTTTAAAATCCTTTCCTGCCCTCAGACTCAGTGGTCTCCCAACATCACAGAGCGTAGAAATCAGAGATCCTCGGGGTTAGAAGGGATTTGAATAGGTCATCTGATTCACTTCCCACCAAAATACATCCCTTCTACTGCCTTATTGAAGAGGAACAGCCCCATTTTTTTTTTTTTTTTTGCTCTTTTTAGGGCTGAACCCGCAGCATATGGAGGTTCCCAGGCTAAGGGTCAAATCGGAGCTGTAGCTGCCGGCCTACGCCACAGGCCGGGCAACGCAGGATCAGAGCCGCATCTGCAACCTACACCACAGCTCACGGCAATGGCGGATCCTTAACCCACTGAGCGAGGCCAGGGATCAAACCCGCAACTTCATGGATGCTAGTCGGATTCGTTAACCACTGAGCCATGATTGAAATGCCCCACCTGTTTTTTTTTTTTTTTTTTTAATGAACAAACTTTAGTAGTTCCCTGGTAGCTTAGCACTTAAGGATCTGGCATTGTCACTGCTGTGGTGGAGGTTCCATCCTTGGCCTGGGAACTTAACGCATGCTGTGGATGAGTCAAAAAGATAAATAAATGAACTTTTTTTTTTTTAGGACCACACCTGTAGCACATTGGAGGTTCCCAGGCTAGGGGTCGGATCAGAGCTACAGCTGCCGGCCTACACCACAGCCACAACAACACGGGATCTGAGCCGCGTCTGTGACCTACACCACAGCTCACGGCAACGCTGGATCCCAAACCCACTGAGTGAGGCCAGGGATCGAACCTGCATCCTCATGGATACTAGTTGGATTCATTTCCGCTGTGCCACAACAGGAGCTCCTGAACTTTATTTTTTAGAGCCATTTTAGATTCACAGCAAAACCGAGCAGAAAGCACAGAGAATTCCCATAACGCCCTTCCTCCATCCTTGCACAGCTTCCTCCACCATCTACATCCTGCACTATAGTGGCTCATTTGTTACAATTGACGAACCTGCACTGACGCATCATTATCACTCAAAGCCCATAGTTTACATTAGGGTTCATGCTTGGGGTCGCATACTTCATGGGTTTTGACAAATGTATGACATGTATCCACTATTGTAGTGTCTTAGACAACAGTTTCCCTGCTCTAAAAATCATCTGTGCTCTGCCTACTCATCTCTTCCTTCCCATAACCCCTGACAGGCACTGATTGTTCTACCGTCTCCATAGGTTTGCCTTTTCCAGAGTGTCATCTAGTTGGAATCATACAGTACGTAGCCTTTTCTGATTGGCTTTTTTCACTTAAGAGTTCACATTTAAGTTTCCTCCACTTCTTTTCATGGCTCGATGGCTTGTTTATGTCTAGTGCTAAATCATATTCCGTTGTCTGGCTGTACCATGGTTAATGTAGCCATTCATCTGCTGAAGGACAGCGCGGTGGATTCCAAGTGTTGGCAATTATGAATAAAGCTGCTATATCCATCTATATGCAGGCTTTTGTGTGAACATAATTTTCATTTCATTCGGGTAAATACCAAGGAGTGCAATTGCTGGATGGTATCGTGAGAGTATATTTGATTTAGTAGGAAACTGCCAGGCTGTCTTCCAAAGGGGCTGCACCATTTTGTATTCCCACCAGCAATGATGGGGAGTACCTGTTGCTCCACCTCCTTGCCCACATGTGCTGTGGTTAGTGTTCTGGATTTGGGCCGTTCCCTGGCTTCTGCTTGAATCCTCAAACAAGGGGAATTTAGAACTTCAGAACAGGAGTTCCCACCGTGGCTCAGTGGAAGTGAATCCGACTAGCATCCATGAGGTTCGATCCCTGGCCTTGCTCTGTGGGTTAAGGATCCAGCGTTGCCGTGAGCTGTGGTGTAGGTCACAGATGCAGCTCGGATCCCGCCTTGCTGTGGCTGTGGTGTAGGCTGGAAGCTACAGCTCCAATTTGACCCCTAGCCTGGGAACCTCTATATGCTGTGGATGCGGCCCTAAAAAAAGAACAAAAAAAAAAAAAAATTCAGGAGTTCCCGTCGTGGCGCAGTGGTTAACGAATCCGACTAGGAACCATGAGGTTGCGGGTTCGGTCCCTGCCCTTGCTCAGTGGGTTAACGATCCGGCGTTGCCGTGAGCTGTGGTGTAGGTTGCAGACGCGGCTCGGATCCCGCGTTGCTGTGGCTCTGGCGTAGGCCGGTGGCTACAGCTCCGATTGGACCCCTAGCCTGGGAACCTCCATATGCCGCGGGAGCGGCCCAAGAAATAGCAACAACAACAACAACAAAAGACAAAAAAAAAAAAAAAAATTCAGAACATGTTAAATAGCTGGGCAAGGAAGACCTTATAGGGTTGGGGGACTGAGATAAAGGATGTTTGTGGCACCTCCTCCTGGACAAAGAGTTCTGGCTTGGCTTTGGGCAGTGCATGCTCTTGCAACATTAACTATCCACTTCCTCCCCTGGATTTCCTAACCTCTCTCATAGTGAAGTTGGGACATGTGACTGAGCTCTGGCCAATGGGTTATGAGAAGAGGTGAAGCCTCACTATAGGTCTGAGTTATTTAGGAGTCCACGTGCCCTTGCCTTTCCCTGTTCCTCGTCTTCAGAGAACTTTGAGCCTCTGTGACCCAGATGAAGCAGCTAGAAGGCGCCAGACGTCTGTGAGCTTGAAGCCGGGAATGACCGAGTAGACCAGGACTCCCTACCCACATGCATTGAGACATGTGGGTATTTTGAGAAAGATAGAAACTTTGTTGTGTTGAGCCAGTGAGATTCCAGGTTAACTTGTTACTTCCACATAGTCTAGCCTAAACTAACTGGTTCACGTCTTTTTGCTAACCTTCAAGTTCTCCCCACCCAGTCTGAATTCTCTTCTATGCCTGTGCTAAATTTGAGTTTTAGACCTCTATTTTTAAAATTTAATTTTATTGGAGTTCCCGTCATGGCTCAGTGGTTAATGAATCTGACTAGGAAGCATGAGGTTGCAGGTTCGATCCCTGGCCTTGCTCAGTGGGTTAAGGATCCGGCATTGCCATGAGCTGTGGTGTAGGTCACAGATGTGGCTCGGATCCTGCCTTGCTGTGGCTGTGGTGTAGGCCGGCGGCTATGGCTTCAATTCCACCCCTAACCTGGGAACCTCCATGTGCCACAGGAGCGGCCCTGGAAAAACGCAATATAGTTGATTTACAGTGTTGTATTAATTGCTGTACAACAAAGTGATTCAGCCATATGTGTACACATATCCATTCCCAAATACGTTATCACAGCACATTGAGTAGATTTCTCTGTGCTATACAGCAGGTCCCTGTTGACCATCCATTCCATATACAAAAGTGTGCCTTTGCCAATCCCAAACCCCCAACCCATCCTTTCCCAACCACCCTCCCCTTTGGTAACCATATGTTTGTTTTCAAGGTCTGTGAGTCTGTTTCTTTTTTGTAAATACATTTCTTTGTAGCATATATTAACAGTCCACCTCTTAGTGATCTCGTGTGATATTTGTCTTTCCCTGTCTGACTTACTTCACCTAGTATGAGAACTTTAGACCTCTTTAGTTAGATGTGGTAACCGGACCCCTCCCAATAAGGCGTTTGGACTCTACCCCATGGCAGTAAGCTTTCCCAGGCTCCCACTTCATTCTTCGTCTTTGGACTTGGTGGGAATCTATGTGTGCTCTTCCACCCAGGCCTCTCCTCGGCCCTCCACTGGTTTCTTAGAGTCTCACCAGCACGAGGGCTCCAGTCATGAGCTCCTTCAGTAACAGTGCCCCTCACTTGGCAAGTACTCAATGAGGCAGCACATTCTATTTTTAGAAGGGTCTGACCGCCATCACGTTTCTCCTTAAGTGAGTTTATTGTGCCTTATGCAAATATCTTGCACTTATTCAACTGCCATTATCTGGAGCTGTGAATGTATCTTCCCCTTCTGTGTGGTAGACTTCTAGGCCACTGAGAATGGAAAGCCATCATGTTCCTCCTAATTTCTTCCCTTATCAAGGGTGTTGGATTTTATCTAGGTGAAAATATATGTGTTTTCACAAAAGTGAAACCTTCCTGATTGCAAGAAAATGGAATGATAAAAAGATATATACTTCATTATATACATATCATTATAATTAATATTATACGTTTAACACAAGAAAGAGAAGCTTGTCTAAAAAACCCTAACACATACATAGGCTTTATGATTATACCTATAACCCATCTGCTTTTTATACATCTTTCAGTTTTCTTGGTTAGATTTCACTTGGGGTTGAAACTTGGCAAAGCCCGAGTCTGACAGCAGTTTTTAAAATATAGAATGTGAGAAAAGGATCTGTCATATTTTTTCAATTACAAAAGCACTAAAGCAAGGAATATTTCCTTTATCATCATTTCCTTTGCATGAACTCAGAAAGTCAAAAGAGGAAGAGTAAAACCCTAGAACCTTTCAACTTAAAAAAAAACAACAACTTACTCCAGATATTTAAATGAGGGAAGTAACCAAGACCTCTCAGAAATCAAAGAGGCCACTGTAATTTAAAATACACTCAGAAGAGACTACTTTGCCATGATATTTTCCCAGTGTTTCTTGTCTTCTAACAAGAAGGACTGTGTATTTCTTTCAAAGTTCAGAGGGACCCTGGGAGCCTGTGCTTGCCTTCTTGCTCCATTTAGCTCAAATGCCTTTTCCTATTTATTTTCATCACTGTTGGGCTTTCCCTCCCCCTCCCTTCTCTCTCCTATCACAACAGCCAGATTACATGGAGGCAGCAGGACCAAGGGAATGGATATGTATATAAACCGAGCAGATGAAAGCTAGGCATGTCTGGCATGGCATCATATGTAGTGGAGTGAAGTGAAGTGTTGGGAGGAGCAGCATTGAGCAAGGGTGCTAGAGGGTCAGATGGCCGGAGGAGAGGCCACTTGGGTCAGCCAGGTGATGCCTTTCTCTTCTGTCTGCCTTCCCTCCCCCTTTTCCTGTTTTCTTTCCTCGCTCTCCCATTACTGCATTTTCTCTCTTCCTTTCAAACCATTTTCTCCTTTCTCTGCTACCCCCAATTTTGATTACTCTCCTTTTCTGTAGCTTTTGCCCTCTTTTCCCACTTTATCACTTGCCATGCATACAGGGAAGAGTTAACATAGCAGGCCTGGGGCTGCTGTGTTTAAATGGCCTTCGTTACAAGCTTGGCCCTCAGTGGGCACCTGGGCACTTTGCCTTTGAAACACTCTCTAAGCTATAGGTTGTTTTGTCCATGTGGGCCACCGAACATCCATTTCCTTCTGGGAATCTAGAAGTTTGACAGTTGTTAAAGGTCACTTACGCCTAAGTGACAAACCTCCAATATTAACTCTGGACTCTGAGTCTCAGACAGGCCTCGCTAGGCAGGATGCTGCATGCCTGTTGCTGCATCTCGTTGCCAGAGGAAGAAACATATACATTCCTGATGCTAGGTAAAGAATGGAGGAAATTTGGACACGGATTCCTTCAGACTCCTCCTGATGGGTCTTTCCCTCTTGGTGATTACTGTAATACACTATAACCGTGAGTCCAACTGCTTCTGAATCCTGCAAGCCCATCTAACAAATTACTGAATGGATGGGTGGTCTTGGGACCCCTGATACACAAACCAAGGCTGTTTTTCCTGGCCCATCTTTGCTGCCTTTAAAGTGGCATTTAAAAGTCGGATGAAGGACTGCAGATTTTTTTTTTTAATTTTTAATAGTTATTTCCCCAATACGATTTTTTTTCCTACTGTATAGCATGGTGACACGGTTACACGTACATGTACACATTCTATTTTTGCATATTATCATGCTCCATCATAACTGACTAGATTTTTTTACCTTGTGAAAATTGGTACCATTTCCCATTGGGAAGTGTCATTTTTTTTTTTTTTTTTTGTCTCTTTGCTGTTTCTAGGGCTGCTCCCACGGCATATGGAGGTTCCCAGGCTAGGGGTCTAATCAGAGCTGTAGCCACCAGCCTATGCCAGAGCCACAGCAATGCGGGATGCGAGCCACGTCTGCCACCTACACTGCAGCTCATGGCAATGCTGGATCCTTAACCCACTGAGCGAGGCCAGGGACCGAACTGGCAACCTCATGGTTCCTAGTCGAATTTGTTAACCACTGCGCCACGACAGGAACTCCAAGGAAGAGACATATTTTAAAAGAGGTGAGGGTGAATGGAGAGTGGTTCATACCAGGTACTGTGCTCAGTGCTGTATATACATCATGCCATTTAATCAACAACCCTGTGAGGTCATTATTATCACTCCTATTTTGAATAGAGGAAGCTGACTCAGCGAAGATTACACAGATGGGAGTTGGAGGAGGTGGGAAATTAGTGGATTAGTTCAGTTTAATGGACATTTGTTGAACAACTAGTATATATCAAGCAGCGTGCTAGGCACAAGACAGAAAATGGTAAATAATACCAAGAACCAACTATAGTGTTGCTCACTAGGTAGCAGACAGATAAACCTAATTGTTATGCTCTGGTGAAAGCTTAAGACAAATATATGCTGGGGGTGCTATGAAATTTGAATCTTAATATTTTTGATAGCAAAATTTAGGCTTTTTCTTTTAAAAAATTCAGTATTGCTGTTAACTACTCCCCTTCTTCCAAGAGAAATGCATATGAGGAATGAAAAAGCCCTATTTTGGAGTTCCCATTGTGGCTCAGTGGTTAACGAATCCGACTAGGAACCATGAGGTTGCGGGTTCGATCTCTGGCCTCGCTCAGTGGGTTAAGGATCCGGTGTTGCCATGAGCTGTGGTGTAGGTTGCAGACGCGGCTTGGATCCCACGTTGCTGTGGCTCTGGTGTAGGCCGGCAGCTACAGCTCCAGTTGGACCCCTAGCCTGGGAACCTCCATATGCCCTGGGAGCGGCCCTAGAAACAGCAAAAAGACAAAAAAAAAAAAAAAAAAGCCCTACTTTGTTCTTGAATAATTTTTTTGACCACACCCACAGCATGTAGAAGTTCCTGGGCCAGGGATCGAACCTGTACCACAGCAGTGACCCAAGCCACAGCACTGACAATGCCAGATCCTTAACCCACTGAACCACCAGGGAACTCCTTGAATAATTTTTATTGAGTTTTGAGATGTTAAAGATGTATATATATTCATGAAAAAAAATATCTGGCAGTTTGAAAAAGTAAAGTGAAAAGTCAAAATCCACATTCATTTTTCAACTTCTCAATAGCATTCCCCAGAGAGAATCACTTTTCCATTTTCCCACTGTCTCACTTGTTCTTTAATACTGGGAAATATTAAAAAAAATGATATGAGCCCAACAATACCTACATTTAATACTTAGAATAATAAATCACTTTCTTCATAGCTTTTCCAGACAGAGTTTAAGCATCCTGACTGCTCATTGCCATGTTGAACTGAGCTTGTGTTTCTGACTATGAATTATATTTCTGGCCATATATTATGTTACTGACTATGAATTAGTTTTATTTTAGCTTATATTTCACTTCATTTTTAAACTGAAAAAAAAAAGACTTGCATTTCAATGCATGTCTTTTTTTATTTAAAAAATCCTACTGGTCATTTCTTTAAGTTAGTAATCTCATATTTAGATTGATGTTGGGTCTTTAAGAAATTATTTTGAAATATTTCTAGATTCAGTTTTTTTTCAAAGCTGAGATTTTGTTTCTTCTATTCTGGATCTGAAAAAAAAATCCTTACTTTCCTGAGGATGTGGTGAAAGAGGCTGGTGACAAAAATAGACTCATGCTCAACTACTACGGAAATAGGTGATAGTGGGTAGAAATGATAAAAAATAGTCAGGAGTAATAGGAGGTTATGATTTATGTTAGAACTGGAAGGAATCTTAGTGTTTGCCCGGCATGTCCCCTCATTTTATATATAGGACTCTCGATATCGCTAATGATAAAAACCAGAAAGGAACATTAATTCACAGTGCGAGGAGTATGTGGTTTGGTTTTTGTTTTTACCCTAGAGGCTATTTTTTGTTTGCCCCTGGATATGAGTATTCTTGTGTATGTTTGGGGAATTTGCAGTAGTACAAGCTGAGTAATTAATGAGTAGAAAAGCCACTATGTTAGATCTGATTCAGAAGACTGTCTCAGTCTCGCCAAGCTTATTCCTATGAATTTAAATCAAGTCAGTTTGTTTCAAAGTCACTCGTCAAGAATCTAGCACAAATTCTTGTCCTATATTCTAAGGCATATTCTTCATCCCTTGGGAAATAAGATCCTCAACATGAAAAATTAGAAAGCAGTATCAAAAAAAAATAAAAAAAGAAAGCACTATCAGAGTTCAAATATGAGACACATACATTTTTATGGGTCGAAGAAAGCAATTTTCTTATTTCTAAAATAAAGATTTTGGACTAAATTGACCCAATGGTTTAGTTTTTTTTTTCTTTTTTCAGTGGCCCCTATATCATATCGAAGTTCCCAGGCTAGGGCTTGAATCAGAGCTGCAGCTGCCGGCCTCCGCCACAGCCCCAGCAACGTGGGATCCAGGCCACATCTATAACCTCTGCCGCAGCTCACTGCAGTGCCGGATCCTTAACCCACTGAGCAAGGCCAGGGATCAAACCCACATTCTCACGGACACTATGTTGGGTTCTTAACCTACTGAGCCACAACAGGAACTCCTCTTTTTTAATTTTTGGTAAATTTGCAGACTCATGTAACCATCATCCCAGTCTTGTTTTAGAATTACCCAGACAATTTCCCTTGAGGCCATTTCAAGTCATTTCCCAGCCCTTTGCCCCCACCCTCATCCTCACCTCACCAGCCCCAGGCAAACGCTCATCTGCTTTCTATATCTAGGGACTTGCCCTTCTGAGGTTTCATAGACCTGGAATCATATGACACGCAGTCTTTTGTGCCTGGCTTTTATTTAGCCCAGTGTTTTTGCGGTTCGTTTATTTTGTAGCATGGATCAGTAGTTTGTTTCTTTTTCTTGCTGAGCAGTATTCCATTGTATGGCTAGATCACATTGTGTTTGTAGAGTCACCAGCTGAGGGACAGTTAGGTTATTTTCACTTTTTGACTATTACGAATAATGCTCTTATGAGCGTTTGCATACAAGTCTTTGTGTGGACATAATGGTTTCATTTCTCCTGGGTAGATTCCTGGAAGTAGGATTGCTGGTTTATACGGTAAATTTAATTTTTTTTTTTTGCCTTTTCTAGGGCCGCTTCTGCGGCATATGGAGGGTCCCAGGCTAGAGCTGGAGCCACCGGCCTACACCAGAGCCACGGCAACGCGGGATCCAAGCTGCGTCTGTGACCTACACTACAGCTCACGGCAACACCGGATCCTTAACCCACTGAGTAAGGGCAGGGATCGAACCTGCAACCTCATGGTTCCTAGTCGGATTCGTTAACCACTGTGCCACAACGGGAACTCTGGTAAGTTTAATTTTTAAAGAAACTGCCAAACTATTTTACAAAGTGGCTGTATGATGTTGCGTCCCCACCGGCAGTATATAAGGGCTCTCCTTTCTCCAAATGACTAATGATGTGCATCTTTTTATACATCTATTATTTATTTGTGTATCTTTTTTGTGAAATGTCTATTGAAGTTTTCTACTCATTTTTTAAAAGTGGATTATCTTTTTTTTTTTAATGGCCACATCTGTGGCATATGGAAGTGTCTGGGCTAGGGACTGAATCCGAGCCGCAGCTACAGCATAGATTGCAATGCTGGGTGCTTTAACCCACTGCTCTGGGCTGGGGTTCAAACCCTCACCTCCACAGCAGGCTGAGCTGCTGCAGTTGGATTCTTAACCTACCATGCCACAGCAGGAACTCCAAAAGTGGATTGTCTTTTTATTTTTTCCGTTAGAAGAGCTCTTTATTCTGGATGTGAACATCTAAGAAAGGAATTGTTAATTTTTGAACTCCTCTTACGGATTTTGCTAAGAAAGGACTTGGGGAAGTACTTGACTTTAGCTTGGGTATGATGACAGTGATGGCATTAGAAATTTTTTTTTTTTTTGTCTTTTGTCTTTTTGTTGTTGTTGTTGCTATTTCTTGGGCCGCTCCCGCGGCATATGGAGGTTCCCAGGCTAGGGGTCCAATCGGAGCTGTAGCCACCGGCCTACACCAGAGCCACAGCAACGCGGGATCCGAGCCCCGTCTGCAACCTACACCACAGCTCACGGCAACGCCGGATCGTCAACCCACTGAGCAAGGGCAGGGACCGAACCCGCAACCTCATGGTTCCTAGTCGGATTCGTTAACCACTGCGCCACGACGGGAACTCCCGCATTAGAAATTTTTGATCATAACTAAACTGACACCTTGGAATATGAATTATATGCAGTTCACCTACAGTAACATAGGTGTAAATATATACCAGAAACCCTCTCTAATATACAGTGAGATTCTGTTCCCAGCTTCTAATACTTTATCACAAGGAAGTTAATGAAATCTCTTTGTTTGGTATGCCTAAATAGAGTCCTTGTTTTGGTGGCAAAACTTGTTTCTTCATTGGCGATTAGCTGAAAATAAGAGTCTAGCCCATCAGGCTAAAAAATGGATGATGGATGAGGTGGGCCTTGGGCTATTGCAGTTTAGCCATTTAATGCCATCTGGGCCACACAATCACACCTTCCATTTGGGAATTATTTATGTGGCAGTAGGAGGAAGCACCAAAGTTCATTAGTAAGTGGGACACACTCCAGTAGTACTTTCTCAGAGTCTATGGTGAGAACATATTTTGGGTGATTTCAGCATTTTCAAATTTTGGGGGACTTGTATTTCGGCCCAGTCTATGTATAGTCTATCCTATAGGCTGTTCCATGTGTACTTTAAAAGAATACTTACTGTGGTATTCGCGGCGCAGTGGTTAACCAATCCGACTAGGAACCATGAGGTTGCGGGTTCGGTCCCTGGCCTTGCTCAGTGGGTTGGGGATCCGGCATTGCCATGAGCTGTGGTGTAGGTCGCAGATGCGGCTTGGATCCCGTGTTGTTGTGGCTCAGGTGTAGGCCGGTGGCTGCAGCTCCGATTTGACCCCTAGCCTGGGAACCTCCATATGCTGTGGAAGTGGCCCTAGAAAAAGGCAAAAAGACAAAGAAAAAAAAAAGAATACTTACTATGAAAACTTACAGAAAAGTTTATTCTGAAAAGAAGCATTCTGTGAAATGTACTTTGAATCCATTTATAATAACCTTATGTAAATAATGCATCTTCCTTTTCTCCTAAGGTAAGTTTAATAAGCTAAGGCACATTTATAATGCAAATTTTTAAGAAAGCAAACATACTTGCAGAAATCCTTTAAAATGTAGCTGTCAAATAATTTATTTTTTCCTATCCCTGGTTCTAATAAACAGTTGAAGGTGTGAAAATATTATTTGTTTCCTCACTATGTTCCTCAATATTTGTGTAAGTAATACAAGTTTATTAAGGCTATTCCTATGCTCGAACTGAACTATTTGACATTTAATTAAAAAATTATTCACTTATTGCACATGGGAAGAACTACATTTGCAGACAAGGGCAAAATTATTCGGGACATCAATTTTTATTCTCTTTAATACAAAGTTGATTAGAGCTAAAAGCAGGAAGCACAAAGTAGCAAAGTACAGCCATTTGCAATGTTTTGAAGTCGTTATGCTGCGTTAAAAAGGAATTTCAGGTTTTCACATGATTAAGTTTTTTTGCAAAATATATTTACTTTCGTTCTTTTGCACTTGGAATGATCATTAGAGACAGAATCTTGAGATGAGGTGGACATTCTCTAGGATAACTTTTTAAAAGTTAAAACCGTCTTAGAACAATAGAATTCTTCTGTTTTGCATAAAGTAAGGGAGGCTTCTTTCCAAGTCTGTGAGTTTATGCTTTTTCATGTTTTAGAGGCTAAGCCATGAAGATTGCTTTATTATTCAGTTTATCACTGTTTCGGAAATAACATTGAGGTTCAAGGTCAAGGGGGAATTCCTGGAATTCTTTTCTTCACAGGTTTTAAGAGTTTGGTTTTGAGGTTATCTTTTCCGCCACCCTGCCTCTAGCCTTTGTTATATTAAATAGTTTCCCATGGTTTAGAGTAGCTGCTGTTGCCACTTCAAATGAAATCCTCATTTCCAGCTCCTGATGTCTTCACTCTGCCTGTGCCCTTCTCCTACTTTGGATATATATATATAGTTAGCTGTGCCTGTTCTGGTCTTTTCGCTTGAGAATTTGAATTGTCACTTCTATTAACCGTGCTTAGGAGTTCCCTGGTTGCTCACCAGGTTAAGGATCTGGCATTGTCTCTGCTGTGGCTCAGGTTGCTGCTGAGGTTTGATCCCTGGCCCAGGAATTTCTGCATGCCATGGGTGTGGACACCCCCCCCAAAAAAAACCCCAAACTAAAAACCCCACAAAACTTTACTTAACTTTTGTCTTGTGTGTTGCACACTTAATGTGAGAAAAAAGAATGTATACATCTATGTGTAACTGGGTCACCATGCTGTACGGTAGAAAAAAATATATATAAATAAATGACAAAAAATAAAAATAAAAAAATTATTGTTTTTTTCATTTTTAAAGTTTTAGCAATGTATAGTTGATTTATAATGTTCTGATAATTTCTGGTATGCAACAAAGTGATTCAGTTGTATAAATACGCACATCCATTCTCTTTCAGATTGTTTTCCCATATAGATTATCACAGAATACTGGGTAGAGTTGACAGACAACTGGTCCCTGTTTTGGCCAACCATTCGATATACTGCAGTGTGAATATGCCAGTCCCAAACCCCTAGCCCATCCCTCCCCCTCACCTGTCCCTTATGGCAAACCGTATGTTTGTTTTCAAAGTCTGTGAGTCTACTTCTGTTCTGCAAATAAGTGCATTTGTATCCCTTTTTCAGATTCCAAATATAAATGATATCATATGATGATTGTCTTTCACTGTCTAACTTTACTTCACATGATCACGCATGTTGCTGAAAATACCATTATTTCATTCTTTTTGTGGCTAATATATCATTGTATATATGTATCACATCTTATTTATCCGTCCCTCTGTCAGTGGACATTTAGGTTGCTTCCATGTCTCGCCTATTGTAAATAGCTCTGCACTGAACATCAGGATACACATATCTTTTTGAATTAATGGCTTTTTGATAGATGCCCAGGAATGGGATTGCTGGATCATGTGGTAGTCTTATTTTTAGTTTTTTGAGGAACCTCCATACTGTTTTCTGTAGTGGTTGTATCAATTTACATTCCCAGCAACAGTGTAGGAGGGTTCCCTTTTCTCTGCACCCTCTCCTTTATATGTGCTGTATGTATATTTTGGAGATTAATTCCTCGTGAGTCGCTTCATTTGCAAAGATTTTTCTCCCATTCTTTGGATTGTCTTTTTGCTTTGTTCATGGTTTCCTTTGCTGTGCAAAAGCGTTTGAGTTTAATTAGGTCCCATTGATTTATTTTTGTTTTTATTTTCAT
This sequence comes from Sus scrofa, assembly GCF_054392235.1. Lineage (NCBI taxonomy): Eukaryota > Metazoa > Chordata > Mammalia > Artiodactyla > Suidae > Sus > Sus scrofa. The sequence continues at coordinate 12,269,424 of NC_139401.1, forward strand.
TATTCTAGGAGGTGTATCCGAAAAGATATTGCTGTGGTTTATGCCAGAGAGTGTTCTGTGTATGTTTTCCTTTAAAGGTTTTATAGAATTAGGTCTTATATTTAGTTCTTTACTCCATTTTGAGTTTATTTTTGTGCATGCGTTAGAAGATTATTCTAATTTCATTCTTTTACATGTAGCTGTCCAGTTTTCTCAGCACCACTTATTGAATGGAGTGTCTTTTCTCCATCGTATATTCTTGCCTCCTTTGTCATATATTAGTTGACTGTAGGTGCATGGATTTATTTTTGGGCTTTATATCCTGTTCTATTGATCTATATTTCCAATTTTGTACCAGTACCATACTATTTTGATGACCATAGCTTTTATTGTATAGTCTGAAGTCAGGGTGTCTGATTCCTCTTTTTTTCTTTTCTGAGGATTGGCTATTTGAGGTCTTTTGTGTTTCCATACAAATTGAAACATTTTTTGTTCTTGTTCTGTGAAAAATGCCATCAGTAATTTGATAGGGATTTCATTGCATCTGTAGATTGCCTTGGGTAATGTAGTCATTTTGACAATATTGATTCTTCCAATCCAAGATCATGGTGTATCTTTCCATCTGTTTGTGTCATCTTTGATTTCTTTCAGCCACATCTTAAGGTTTTCAGAGTACAGGTCTTTTGTCTCTCCAAGAATTATTATTGACTTAAATAAGTGAAATTGGCAATTAAATGCAACAGGGATTCTCCTCAGGACAAAGTAAAATTAAGAACACATACATGCCTACAACACTAGGCATGTGTTTTCAAAAGAATAATCTCTCAATTTATTGTTTTCTCTTTCTCTTTATTGTTTTCTGCCATGTTTCTTGACTGTCTGTTCTAAGCAAATGATCACACATGGTTACCATTTCTTGGGTTACTTATCTTTTGCAGTCTGGTTGTAAGGAGAAGAACTTCTTGGTGGATAATTTTCTATGGGATCTTGGCCTGATGTTCACCTTTGTTTAGGGTGTATCTGGACTGCATAGTTGAAGCCATTCTATGACTCAGGTGACATTTGCAATCCTGAGTCATCTCTTGCCAGGCAGCTTTTTTGATGCCAGAGAATGTCTCCTGATTATCATCAAAATTCCTTTTGCTTAGATATACTTGGTTTTCCTGGGAAAGAGAGTTGGCAACTTAGAGTAAGTTGGCACCTGAGTAGCCATTAGTAATATGTTCTTCTCCCTCTGGATGTCAGCTCCTTAAGATTCTGTGCCAGTCACACTTTAATGATATTTAAAAGAGATGAATTGTCTTGGAGAAATGTTTCTGTCTTGGAAGCATCTTATGAGGTTCTTGAAACCTGATGATAAATGAACTCACCAAAGAGATAAAAGTTTTAGATGTCAGTTGGGTTTTTCCTCAAGAAACTTAGGAATAGATGTTTTCTTCATTGCTGCAGGTGAGCTGGGATAAGCTTTAAGGGCTTTCTGTAAAGCTCAAATTCCTGGTTATTCTTGGGCATGAAAACAGATTAATCTTTCACTGCTGGTTTTTTTTTTTAATTGAAAAATTTACAAGATTCTCTAGTCACAGTTAAATCTCTGCCATGGGACTCTCAAACAACTTAAAGACGTTTAATGATTTTATTTCTTGGTATTAATTATGGATATACAGTTGACCCTTGAATAATAGGGGTTTGAATTATGTGGGTCTTTCTTATACTGGATTTTCCCCAGTAAATACATACTACAGTGCTGCATGATCTGCACTTGGTTGATTCTACAGACAAGGAACTGTGGACATGGAGGGCCGACTGTAAAGTTATATGCAAAGTTTTGACTTTACAGCACTCCTGAGAAAAAAGAGACAAATAGGTGAAGAGATATTATTAGGATTGTTAAAAGATAAACTGAGGCATATTAAAATTTTTAAAGAGTTTATTTGAGCAAAAATCAACTGGAATAGGGCAGTGCCAACCTGGAAATGATTAGGAGTACTCCGCCAACAGGAGCTCTTTTATAGAGTGAAAAGGGGACGCAGAGAAAAGAAAGTATTTATTGGCTGTTGCTTAGAGCCTAGTTGGCTGTTTGTGATTGGTTCTCCTTAGCATTTTAATTTCATACCCTTGAGGAACTTAAGAGCCTTAGGCTTAGATTTTGGTTTGCTTACCTCGGTTGCCAAGGCATTAGAGTCACCTCAGTCTAATGGCCTCTTTGTTTAATTAATTCAACAATTCCCCCTTTTTGATCATCTTCTCATAGGTGAGATACTGACCAAAAAATTAGTATTAGTGCCACTTTCAGTTGCCAATAGAGTTGTTGTTCTTGTCTCATTGTGAAACTTGTAGGTTATGATGTCTGATCTGCATAAGAATTATTTTTGCTACTCACCTCGTGTTTTATCTTGTTTCTGTTTCTCTAAGCTCAGTGAGACCATCTGATGCACTGCTGATGGCCGTGAACATGCATTTGAGACCTTGAGAGAACGTAGCACACCAGGGGGTCGACGGTGATGACTCTTAGGAAGATGGTACCAAGAGAGTAAAGTACACTCCTTCACCAGGGCCCCGTGGATCAAACCAGTTAGTGTCAGATAAATCAAAGAATGCACCTGAAGGGCCATCAACCTGTTTTAGCCAAGCGGCTCGTTTGTTGATTTCCTCTATTTGCTACGGTATGAGAGGTGTTGATCCAGGTACTGCAGGGGGTATTAGCTATGGCACAGAGTCCTCCTTGTTCAGCCAACAAGTAATCAAAAGCAATTCTGTTGTCTCAGCCTCCTTAGCAAGAAAGTCCAGGGACTTCCGCTGTGTAGCTATGACATTAGCAGCGATCACTGTCAGCGTTAAGGAGCATTGCCTCCCCACGCAGTGACAGAGAGAAAAAGCCAGTAGCGGGAAGGCACAAGGAATCCCGAGGTGAAGAGGCGATCTCATCCCGGAGATGAAGATCTTGAGCTGTCCCCCTCAAGATGCCATCTCTTCCGGGGAGGACCCTCCCTAGTCACTTTGAATGTCACATCTCCAGCTGGTGTGTGGGTAGTTCCAGGGGTCTGGGGAAGCCCTCTGTAAATGGGGAATGCGTACCTAGGTTCAGTCCCCTAAAATCTGGCTGTCATCTGGGTAGTGAGAAGGACCTGGTATCAGCCCTTCCGAGGAGGTTCAAGGGCAGCCGTTGTTTTCACGGATGCCTCATCAGAAGGGTGGGAGAAAACTGGAAGCACGAGTTTGGAGAGTCGTAGCCAGATGTTTGAGGAAACCAGAAGAATTTGGGACCCGGTTCAGTTTACAGGGTCACAGTTGTTTCCTCTCACCTCCATTAGTTCCAAGTAGTTTTAACTACATCACATATGTTTATTAGAATTCTTAATCCTTGGAATCCTTTATTCCTAGTGAAAACTAAGAAGTAAGCAGCGTTACACTAGCCTTCTGTGGATTGGCAAATTTATAAATATGTTTCACAATTTCCAGAAGTATATTCTTCCTCTTAGTAATTTTTCATTGTGGCACAAACATGTTTACTGAAAGAATCCAATAGCTTTAGTTCCTCTGTAAAAGAAAGCCCAAAGTGGATAAACCTATACTCAGTAATTAACGTTTCACTATTTTAACTTACTTGGAAATGATCTAGATATTCATTGAATAGCCATCATTTAACTAATCTCAGTATAACTTTAAAATTTTCAGTTGCCAAAAAGATTTTGGAAACTATTTTTTCCTCTTTTCCTTTCCATTCAAGTATAGTTGGTTTACAATGTTGTGTTAGTTTCTGGAGTATAGCAAGTGATTCAGTTTTATATAGAGATATAGATATGTATATAGATATTATAGATATGTATATAGATATTATATATATGTATATACATATATATTCTATATATTCTTTTTTGGATTCTTTTCCATTTTTCGTTATTACAAGATACTGAATATAGTTCCCTGTGCCAGTCAGACCTTGTTGTTTATCTATTTTATGTATAGTCGTGTGTGCCTGTTAATCCCAAACTCCTAATTTATTCCTTCCCCACCCCTTTCCCCTTTGGTAACCTTAAGTTTGTTTTCTATATATGAGTCTGTTTCTATTTTGTAAATAAGTTCATTTATATCATTTTTTATATTCCACATATAAATGATATCATATGATACTTGTTTTTGTCTGACTTACTTCACTTTGTATGATTATCTCTAGTTGCATCCATGTTGTTGCAAATGGCATTATTTTGTTCTTTTATATGGCTGGGTAGTATTTCATTGTAGATATGTACCACATCTTTATCCATTCATCTGTCAATGGACATTTCTCTTTATCCATTCATCTGTCAATGGACATTTCGGTTGTTTCCACCTCTTGGCTATTGTAAGTAGTGCTGCTTTGAACCTTGGGGGTGCATGTATCTTTTTGAGGTATTTGATTTTGTGAGTGCAATTTTAAAAGGTAACATGGGAGTTCCCGTCGTGGCGCAGTGGTTAACGAATCCGACTAGGAATCATGAGGTTGCGGTTCGGTCCCTGCCCTTGCTCAGTGGGTTAACGATCCGGCGTTGCCGTGAGCTGTGGTGTAGGTTGCAGACGCGGCTCGGATCCCACGTTGCTGTGGCTCTGGCGTAGGCCAGTGGCTAGAGCTCCGATTCGACCCCTAGCCTGGGAACCTCCATATGCCGCAGGAGCGGCCCAAGAAATAGCAAAAAGACAAAAAAAAAAAAAAAAAAAAAAAAAAAAAAAAATAAAAGGTAACATGTATCTTTTTGAATTAAGAGTTTTCTTTGTCTAGATGCCCAGGAGTGGGATTGCTGATCACCTGATAACTCTGTTTTTAGTTTTTAAAGGAACCTCCATACTGTTCTCCACAGTAACTATGGAAACTGTTTTTAAGAAGACATGCCATAAAGCAAGATTATTGCTGAAAAGTACATTTACAAACTTTTATCTTACTAATACTTCTTTAATTGGCTTGTTCTTAACAATTATGTTTAGATTACTCATGAAAATTTCATGAGACATTGAATAGCCAGCTGTCATCTTAAGTTACCTTTCCTGCTGACAAATTATGTAACAGAGATTATATGACCTTATTTGACTTTGGTTAACCTAGGGAGGATAAAAGTATTCTAGTTAATGGTAATAACTCTAAAGACATGCCTGTTTTAATGAAACCAACAAACTTAAATGAGCTTTAATTTATCACAGATTGTCCTAGATCACATGAACTTGAAAAACACTAGTGCTGGTTTTTATATTTCTGATTATATACTTGATGTATATAATTTGTTTTGTTTTTAAGCCTATTAAATAGAGCTCCTTACAAATTGATTTTAGCTGTGCCATCCAGAGGTAGAAAAATATCCCACATCTGTCACATACATACATAAAAAGACAGACAGATGCAGAGATCTTAGAGCTTTTCTTTCAAATTTTTAGCCATGAGATAGATACAGTGATGCAAAGCCTACTAGTTTATAGAAGCATGGTTGGATACAAATTGTATTTCTGGCAGATAGAATAAGTTAAGGTTACCTGCTCAGATGGCTAAAGCTTGTATTGATATTTGTGGGGAAAACCTTTAAGATTTTTCATTCACCTCAGTTCCAAAGAGCGGTTTATCCTTCCCCTCCTCCTCCTCCTCTCTCTCTCCTCCCTCTCCTCCCCTCCCCCTCCTGCTGATAAGAATTATCTCCCTCAAATTTGCATACCATGACTTGGTTCTGGGTTCCTAGAGACCAGGTAGAACATTTATATCTCACATTTCTCCAAGAAGGGTTTTTACTTTCCAAATCCACCTTTTTTTTTTTTTTTTTTTTTAAAGCATCTGCAAGCCTTTTGATGTGAGTAGGAGAGACTGGGGATTGGTTAAAAAGGCCAGGCAGGCTTTGAATTGTTTCTAGAGCTGCATTTCCGTTCTTGTGAAAACACAATCTCTAAGACAAGTACAGTTGTGTTGCAATCCGCATGGCATCTAGACTTTGACCCAGCCATCCAACTACTTTTTCCTCGATTTGCATCTTTACATTAGGGGGAAAATCTTCTACTAAGATGGGAATCAAGAGATTCCTATGTTCTGGATTTTGAACTCTGTGTCTTCAGAACACTTTAGTAAACCCTTCCACCATGGCTTCAGAATATTTTTCTTTCCCTTTCGGCGCATAGTGCTTAGTGCAGAAGGCCTTTAAAAAGTGCCTGTCAGGCGCTGAATATCAGCTTTCAATTTGGCCAGCTTCTAACCATACAGCTACTTAAAAAAAAAAAAATCCTTTTGAGGATCTTGTCCAGTTTCAGCTGGGTCAAGCAGTGAACATTCCTGGCAGTATTGAAAACCACATGGATGCAGGAGGAGGTCTCAGAGAGGGTGCCCAAAACACCACCCTCCAGGATCCAGAGCCATTCCCTACAATAACCAAAAGAAAGAAAGATTTAGATAGTTCCCTTGACAGTTGGCAACAGTTGGTATTTCTGTCTAGCTGTATGTTTGAGGTCTGCAACCTGTTAGTTGCCAAGCCAAGTTCTCGGGACACAAATTGAGATAAAAAAGAAGGCAGTAGCTCTCCCTGGGAGGGAAAGGACCCATCACCAATGTGTTTTCCTGCCATTGTGGATTTGGAAAGGATAGAACAATGAGAAAATTGACCTTCCTCCCTCACCCAGGCTCCACAGATCTGGGAGAGCTGACCTTGGAAGGAATCCCACCCTTTGCCAGGTGTCTGCCAGTTTTCCCAGGATGCTGTCTGCAGAATTCAGAGCGAGCGCGGTGTCCCAGTGGGTCTCGCCCGGTTCACTGGCAGCTGTAGGGGAGGAAAAATAACTTTCTCTCTTCCCTTAATGGTGAGTGCCTGGCTGAGACCCCTTTTCCTCTGGGGCACCTGGTAACTGGATAAGGTTAGCTAAGAGGGTTCCAAGTTCTCGGCCACTGTAATTCAAGACGATCTTTGCTAAGGATAACCTTAAAACACAATTCCACTCACCCGAGGCCTCACACTGGACCCGCTCTGGTTTCGAAGGCAAACCCCGTCCGGTCCCGGCCCCGGTCCAGGGTCTAAGCTAGACCCAGTCCGTCCCCGACCCACTTCAGGTTCTAAGTCGGAACCCGTTTGTCCCGGGGCCAGGTCCACGTTGTCACTCGGACCCAGTTCTTCCCTGGACCCGGTTCGGTTTCTAAGTCGGACCCAGTTCCTCAGCGGACCTGCCTCGGTTTCCTCAGTGGGACCCGGTGTGTCCCGGTCCTCGTCCAGTCAGCAAGTGGGACCCAGATTCGGGTCTGTTTCTAAGTGGGAACACGTCCGATTCGGGCCGGTGTCTAGGCCCGGCCCAGAAGCAGAAATGCTCACGAGTCCGACAGCGCGTCCCGCCGAAGCCGGAGCCGGACCCCAGGCTCCGCGAGGGAGTCGCCCGTCACCTGCAGCGGCAGCGAGCAAGCAGCCGGTCCAGGGGCTCCTCAGGTACCGACGCCTGGGGGCTGGCAGGGGGCTCCTTTGGCTCCCTGCTCTGACACCCGAACTGTTCAAAGAGAAACTGAGGCATATTCAACGTTCATAGGGTTCCTTTGAGCACAAATCAGTTTGAATCAGGGAGGGTTAGGAATATTCCATGGACAGGAGCTCAGAGAGAGACTTTTATAAAGAGAAGGTGGGATCCAAGTAAGGAAATAATTGCTGGGCTGTGGCTTCAAGCATAGTTGGCTGTTTGTCATGTGTCCTTCTTAGCATTTTGATTTTGGAACCTGGAGGCATTTACAGGCTTAGATTTCAGTTTGCTTACATTGGCCTCTGCGGCATTAGAGCCACCTCTGTCTCCTGGCCTTGTTTAATTAATTCACCAGGATCCTATATTTAAATCTCTCACAAAGCAGTCATTTACTGGGTCAACCTCCTGTGTCAGGGAATTCTACTGAGTGTCTTTCTCTATGACTACAGCAGTCCTTTCTCAGGTCTGTGAAGTTTTTTTGCCTCAAATGTTAGAATCAATATTACTTCGGGCTTAATAGTTTGTATTTCTCTTATAATGTAAAAAAAATCTTATTTTTACACAAATGTAAAAATAAGAAAATAAGGAATAAAGATGGTATTTGAGCTTTATTTTTGGCCCTGGGTTGATACATATGCACCACGCCAGAATTGGTCTTTCATTAATTAATTCATTCATTGATTTAATTTGCTATTTGTATCACAGTACAGGAATACAAATTTGAAATATGTGCAGTGTCTCCAGGGATGTGCTCTGGAGATAAAACTTACAAGTAAAACAGTGGGTCGTGCTTAATACTCTAAATGCCCATGTCTGAGTAGGTGAAGTTTTGTGAAGGTTCCTAGGCAGGAGAGAATTTGTCTCCTAGGGTGGGTATTGAGCAGGTGGAGTGAGAGCAGGAATTTTGACTACAGCTTTAGTGTTCAAATGGCATACAGAGTAGGTAGGATCTTGAACAGAGCGTTGTAGGTGGATGACATGTTAGAGGGAGGTACTGGCATTTTGGTCACCTATGGGACTCATATGCAGAGGAAGGTGGCACTTAGACTCCTATCAAGTGTCAAAAAAGCAAGTGCTGGGGCAGAAGAGCTAAATAGACATTTCTCCAAAAGAGACGTACAGATAGCCAATAAGTCCATGAAAAGATGCTCAACATTGCTAATTATTAGAGAAATGCAAATCGAAACTCAGTGAGGTACCACCTCACCCTGGTCTGAATGGTCATCATGAAAAAGTCTACAAATACCAAATGCTGGAGAGAATGTGGAGAGAAGGGAACTTCCTCCAATGTGGGTGGGAATATAAATTGGTACAACTCCTACGGAAATAGTATAGCGGTTTCTTAGAAAACTTAAGGATGGAGTTATTCTATGATCCAGCAATCCCACTGCTGGGCATATATGCAGAAATGATGAAAATTCTGGCTCAAAAAGATACATGCACCCAAATGTTCAATGCAGCACTATTTACAGTAGCCAAGATATGGAAGCAACCTAAATGTCCATCAACAGGTGAATGGATAAAGATGTAGTATATGGACACAAAGGAATACTACATACCCATAAAAAAGAATCAAATAATGACATTTGCAGCAACCTGGATGCAACTAGAGATTATCACACTAAATGAAGTAAGTCATAAAGAGAGAGACAGATACCATATGATATCACTTATATATGGAATCTAAAATACGACACAAATGAACTTATTTACAAAACAGACTCATATGCATAGAAAACAAACTTATAGTTACCAAAGGGGAAAAGGGGTGGGAGAAGGATAAATTAGGAGTTTGGGATTAGCAGATACAAACTACTATTTATAAAATAGATAAACAACAAGGTCCTGTTGTATAGCACAGGGAACTATATTCAATATCCTGTAATAAACCATAATAAAAATTGTATGTATATATATGAACCAAATCACTTTGCTGTACACTAGAAACTAACATGACATTTTAAATCAGCTATACTTCAATTTTTTAAAAAAGTACATGCTGGAAATTAAGTTTGTATACGGGTTATGTGGTGATCAAGGAAATTTTGGATATGAGACTAAAGATTTATTGTATAGGTACAAGCTTTTGAGTTTCTATGTGGAATTGGTGGGTTAGCCCTGAGAATATGCCTCGCAGACCTTCCTACACTGAGGAGTCGCTGTCCCAGGCCCCCAGCTCCTACAGTGTGGATCTTGCTTCCCATGGGCTGCCCCCTAACGGTGTCTGAGCAGGGTGGGCATACTAAGGCATGCTGTTCCAGGAGACACAAACGCCTTTGTGGGTTGCCCTTGGCTCAAGAACTCCCAGATGGCTTTACTGAACCTTCCGTAGACCTTAAGGGTGTCTGGGATGCTTCCACCTATGTGAAGGTGCATTGACTCTCTCAGCCTTGCCTGGCTCCATCCATCCATATTTCTCTCTTGCCACAAGTGTTTTCTCTGATAAAATCCTTTTACATTTACTCTCACCTTGACGTCTACATCTTAGAGAAAGGACCAGAATTAACTTGAGGTGTTTAAGGGCTGCAACCTGATTGGAGGTGTGTGGTTAGGAAGATTGTCTCTGAGAGGTGTTTATATGGCGAGCACACTGTTTTTGTTTCAATTTCATGGGTGTTGGAGGAGACTTTGGTGGAACCGAGGAAGGTTATGGAGATCTGTAGCACCCCCTAGGCTACCCTGGGTGTTGGGAATGGGGAGTCACTTACCGTTTTTGACTTGTTACAGGAGTGATGATACAGATTATTTCATAGTTCAGTCATAAACTGTGACTAAAGGCATATATATTATGTATGACAGAAGAAAACATTATTTCAACTCTAGTTAATTCGTGTAAACTCAAAATAATGAATAATAATAATTTCTGCCTCTAGTTCAGTGCTTCTGACTCAGAACTGATGTCTTATGTATTTGACAGAGACAACTTAGAAATTCTATTCTCCTTTAACTTTTTCCCTCAGTATGCTTTTAATACATTTTATTAGGAACTCTGACATGGCCATACAATTTCTTAATTTACAGTACTTTCTTGGTATAATTTGTGAAAGAACTCTTATGACACCCAGAAATTACTTTGACTCAATTTAATATTAATAAAGACTTATGTTAAAGCACGTGCTTTGTTTGCGTGTTCCTCTATTTTGTGTTGTGCCTTGTCTTGCATTGAAATAATTCTATGTTTAGGACCTTGCCTCTGGTTGCCTTGGATATCACGGTGCTGTCACAACTTTAGGCTGTGACTTTGCTGCAGGTGCTAATGGGAGGAGACAATAGTCTGGCAGGCAGCAACAGGGGAAGGGAAAACTGGATTCCCACATAGGCTGCAGCCTTGGCAAGTCGCACGCATTATATGCATCTGTGAAAATCATGTATCCTGGGAATACGTGCAATAGAGAAACTCAGACTGCTTGGAGAGTTGACAAGCGTGAGGGAGTGAGGGAGCAGGAGGAGCCTGGGTGCGGATGGAGGGCACTCGCAGAGCATTGCGTTAACGGTATCAAATGGGTGGTGAGACACACCAGAAGGCGAGGACAGAGGAAGCCACCCGGGGGATCCAGAGCTCGGGAGAGTGAGCCAACACTTTGAACAGGATAAGTAGAAGGGAAGAGGCAAATGGGCAGTGGGTATGGTTTGCCTGCACTATTGGAGAAGAGAAGCTTTCAACAACCTTCAGGATGTGCTTCCTCCTGGGTGACAGAGGGATTATTTAGCAAGCGCAAAAGCAGTCGGGCCTCTTGTCTTTCTACATACACCTATCCTGTCATTGTTGCTCTGGGAATATTCTAGAAAATCGGTGCCTCATTTATTCATGAAGACTTCCTCTCCTCTGCTAACTACCTGAGAACAAAGATGCATTCCAAAATTGGAAGGAGTTTAATGGACACTTTCCATTGACCTTCCTGCCCTTTGATGTTGTTGGCAATATTGACTTTTGCTTATAGTAAAATGGGTTTTTCTCTAGTAAATGTTCAGAAGAAAATGTGAAAAAAGTCTTATAAGTCATTGTTCCCGGTAGTCTCCTAAAGTTAATCATTATTTAAACTGAGGGTGGTAGAAGTAGAAAAGTCTAAAGAACATCCATCTGTGACTTTCCCAGAAGGAGAATTCTTGCCAATGAGTAGAACTGAGTGAATCACACTGTTCTTTAAAAATGTATAACGCATTTTTGTGCAAAGATAGTAAAAAACAAGATCATTTCTCTTATAGGTGGATGGAAACGAGACCAAGAGAAAAAAATAAGCAACTTAATAACCTACTTTTACCCAGAGAATGGAAAATAAAATGCAAGATTCCAAACCCTGCCCTTTCATTGCATCTTCATCTTTGGAAAATACAGGTGAGTGTTTATGAATCATTTTCAAAGTTGACCTGGTGGCTGTGGAAACAGGAAAGTGGCCAAGACAGCAGGGCTGATCTGATGCAAAGATTGTTTTAGTTTTCTTGCCAACCTAATTGGAATGGTATTGTTTTCTTATTCGTGAATGTGAAAAACGTTGTGATTTGGTTTTTTTTTTCTCTCAACAACTAAGAAGAATGGTGAGGATATGGAGGAGGTGGGCCATGCTGGCAGGCTGGGTAGGATTTTGCCAGCAATAAATGGCCAATGCTTCCTTTATTCTAACTGTTCTGGGAGTTTTTTCCCAGTCCGTGCCTCTTCCTCACCACCCACAGTGAATGCCTGGCCATCTGAAGGCTGCCTGGCCTGGACACTGTATTAAACCAGCTTGGCAAGATATGACACTCCCATTCCCATGGTACGTGGCCTTAGGAGAGCCATTTGCTGCAATATTCTGAAGGATGAAACACAGAGTGTGCAGATCCATGTGCTGGGGGGATATGGGGCTACATCCCCAATGACAGGAGGCCAGTGAGCCCGTCCGGTGGTCTCGACACAGGTCTCCTGGGCTTACCCCTCCATGAGCCTTTGGTAGAGAGTAGAGGGGAACTCTCTGTCTCAGCCATGCTCTCCTCTCATCTGCTGCACCTTCCTGGCCTCTTCTGGGCTTTGTGGGCTGCCACACTTATCTGGTCTTCCACCTACCCAGCCCCTGAACTTGCTGCTCCTCCTCTACCTCATTGCTGCCTTTCCTTCTACCAGAGTGCCACAGACTGAACTCTCCCAGCTGGCTGGGGATCCCACTCACTGCTAGGACCCAGGACTCCAGAATTTTCAATGTATGTGTATGTTTGTACTATATATTTTATATAATATATAGTGTACTCATATAATATTCAATCCCCTATATCTATGAACATATATACATATGTATTTATTTAAATTCATGCATGTATATATACATAGATACGCATGCTTATTTATTTATTTATTATTGTTCTCTTGCCTTTTTTTTTTTTCAACTTACTGCCCTCAAGGTCCATCCATGTTGTTACAAATGGCAAGATTTCATTCTTATTTATGGCTGAATGATATTCCATTGTGGATATACACTTCAGTTTCTTTTTTAAAAAAATGTTACTGGAATATAGTTGACTTACAAAGTTGTGTTAATTTTAGGCGTACAGCAAAGTATATCACTTATACTATACATATATCTATTCCTTTTCATATTCTTTTCCCATGTAGTTTATTACACAGTATTGAGTAGATTCCCTGTGCTATACAGTAGGTCCTTGTTAGTTAGCTCTTTTATATACAGTAGTGTATGTATGTTAATCCCATCCTCCCAATTTATCCCTCCCCGTGTTTCCCTTTTGGTAAACATCAGTTTGGTTTTAAATCTTTGAGTCTGTTTCTGTTTTATAAGTTCTACTGTATCATTTCTATTACATTCCAGGTATTGGTAATCTCATATATATTTCAATTTCTTTATCCATTCACTCATCCGTGGACATTTAGGCTGTTTCTGTATCTTGGCTATTGTAAATTATGCTGCAGTAAACATGGAGGTGTAGGCATGTTTTTGAGTTAGTGTTTTCATTTTCTTTGGTTAAATACTAGAAGTGGAATTGCTGGATCATATGGTAGTTCTATTTTTAATTTTATAAGGACTCTCCATACTGTTTCCCTTAGAGACTATACCACCAAGCAGTTTACATTCCCACCAGCAGTGCACAAGGGCTCCCTTTGTCCACATCCTCACCAGCGCTTGTTATTTCTTGTATTTTTGATGAAGTCATTCTGACAGTTGTGAGGTGCTATTTCATGGACGAGGTTTGCCTTTGTCTGATGATTAATGATGTTAAGCATCTTTTCATGTACCTGTGGGCCATCTGTATGTCTTCTTTGGGAAAAAATGTCTATTCAGATCTTCTGCCCATTTTAAAGTTGGATTGTTTGAGAGTTTTATGCTATTGAGTTGTTTGACCTCTTTATGCATTTTAGATAGTAGCTCCTTATCAGGAGCATATATTTTCTTCCATTCAGTGGGTTGCCTTTTCATTTTGTTGATACTTTCCTTTGTGTGCAGAGCTTTTTAGTTTGACATAGTCCTACTTGTTTATTTTTGCTTGTGTTGCTTTTGCTTTTTTTGTGTCAAAAATCATCACCAAGACCTATGTTAGGGAGCTTACTGCCTATGTTTTTTTTCTAGAAGTTTTATGATTTCCAGTTTTATGTTCTCTAGTCTTAGTTCATTTTGAGTTAATTTTTATCTATGGTGTAAGATAACGGTCAAGTTTCATTCTTTTGTATGTGGCTGTCCAGTTTTCACAATACCATTTATTGAAGAGACCGTCCTTTCCCCATTGTATATTCTTGGCTTCTTTGTCATAAATTAATTGACCATATATGACTGTTCCATTGATATATATGTCTCTTTTTGTTCCAGTACCATACTGGCTTTTTTCATAAAAGCAAAAATCCTCTTCAGATTTATTTGTTAGTGAAAACAGATAGTAATGTAGTTTTTTAGTAAGAGTGAAGTGGCACAAAACAAACTTTCAGAAAGTGGGGGATACCTGTAAGATGATTAATTAGAGGTATGTTTTTCAGCATTTTATGAATATGGAAACTGAGGTCCCTTATTCAACACTAAGGCGTTGACTGATTCATATATCTAATATGACTAGTCTAGGTTCCTTTATGACTAGTCTAGGTTCTCTCTTAACTAGAGCAGATTGTATAATTGGTTAACTGAGTGGTGATTGGGATATACCAAGCCCTTTCTCACATTTGATTTTTTCTAAAACTATATCCAGATTATAGAGTAAGTTGAATCAAAATGAGCCAAGTCACACAAAGCTTTGGCATGGGAACAACTACTATGTGGCCTGGTCTAATGGTATCTTATGTCCATCAATTACTTGCTTTGGGGTAAAGGACTTCACAAAGTGGGGACAATTTCCAGGGTAGTAGTTCAGGTAATAAAGGACTACAAAGATGACGTTTAGACAGTAGCAGAAGAATTAAGGTGAAAAAGCATAGTTCTTAGTTCAAGGGTCCTGGAAATCCATAGACAGATAATGAAGATCCAGGACAGACAAATTCTGTGAGCTATCATGGTGGTCTCCAAACTTATTCACATATCACCTCAGCAAAAAAGTGGTAAGACTGTCCATACATGCCTGTCTCTTTGTATATCTATCTATGTTTATAGATTATAAGCATCTACTAAGAGATCTTTAAAGAGATTTGTCAGTTTAGTAAAATCTTGTAAGGTAATGTATGAGTGTTGTCTCATGGTTTTTAATATTACTGAAAAATATGGTAGTGGTTTGTTTTTGTGGTCTGGATGTTTAGTTTTTTAAATATTTTACAAATTCTGATGACTTCATGCTGCCATTAGCCAACTTCTAAGGGGAAAAATAGGCTTTTGTGGTGAGATTGATGGTTAACAGTAATGGATGTTAATCCATTTTTAGATAGTCTCAATTTCGATTTTGTGTGGCTGATTTCTCCTCAGATCTGATGGTGTCACTACGTTTCAAACTGCACATCACAACCTCTTGGTGGCTTATAATGTGAATGATAACTAATATTTTTAATAAAATAAATGAGAAAATGCCCGAGTATATTACTAATAAGTATTGTTTTGAGAAACTCTTATTTCAGTTATATACCTATATCCATATATCTGTGTATATTTACATGTCTATATAGAGATATCTAAATGCTGAACCATGATATGAAGTGTTGCATTCACACACTTTTGGAAGTATTGAAATTGATAAGGATGATGATGATTGCAGCAGTGTGCAGGGCCTTGATGTGGGATCTCAGTTCCCAGACCAGCGACGGAACCCAGGCTGCAGCCATGAAAGCACCAAATCCCAACCACTAGACCACCAGGGAGCTCCCTAGGTCATCACTGTTTTTACCCAGGAGTTGTTGCTATTTAAGAGCTCGTATTAGGGGAAGGAGAAATGTAAACTTTACCATTTTCTTGCTTTTCTTTTGTACTTATATTATTTGTATTACTTTCAATCCTTGGTTCCTTTGCACAGAGCTCAGGTGTTATATGAGAGTCGATTTAGTTACAGCTGGGAAATGTAATCTGTAAATTCACTCAAGGCACATATCAACTGCAACAGAACAAAAAGATTGCAGGTGCCCTACAGACTCTTTGATGGTTCTTTTCCCTAGGGGAATTTCTAGTAACATCCTCGGCTCACGACCTTCAGGCATCTTGCCTGAGAGAGAGCACCAGTGGTGATCTTTATATGACCTGTTAGTAAAGTTTAAGTTCTTCCTTATTATTTTTGACAAAAATACTTTTAAATTAAACCGCTGATATTTTAATCCCTCACCCCAGTAGATCCTGTAAGGGTCATGCCCTGTGGAGTGTGTATCCTACTTTGTAGACACTGACTCGTAGGCGTGGTGACCAGGGGTTGCAGCCACCCCTGCCTTCTGTTTTGACCTCATCTCACCCCATTCTTGGGCTTACCTACCTTCTCTAGCCTAACCACACTGAACACACCAAACAAGTTTCTGCTTTAGGACATTAACTCCGGATAATAAAAATCATAGTTCTTATTTCCCTGATTCTTATGAGACTGGCTCCTTGTCATCAGGCAAGACTTATCCTGAAAGATACCCTCTTAAAGAGGTCTTCCCCGATCACTGTATTTTTTCAAATTTTTTTGAAGTATAGTTGATTTACCATGTTGTATTAATTTCTGCTGTACTGAGCAGAGTGACTCGGTTATACATATATTTATTCTTCTTCATATTCTTTTCCATGATGGTTTATCACAGGATATTGAATATAGTTCTCTGTGCTCTTCAGTAGGACCTTGTTGTTTATCCATCCCTTGTATAATAGTTTGCATCTGCTAATCCCAAACTCCTAATCCATCTCTCTCCTAACCCCTCTTCCTCTTGGTAACTACCAGTCTGTTCTCTCTATCCATGATCACTGTATTTTACCTAGCTCCCTTCTCTTTCTCCATAACCTCCATTTAGTCTTTTTTCCATTATTCTTGTTTATTTATTTATTTTCACAGAACTTATCGCTATCTGTTTAACGCCTCCCCCAACTTTACTATAAGCCCCTCTAGAATGGAACTTTGTCTCTATAGTTCATCCCAATGTGCCCAGAATATAGTTGGGGCTGGTAAGTATTTTTGGGAAGATTCAGCAGAAGACTTAACATTTCTCCTGTCCCTCTGCTCCTCCCGAGCCAGTCCCTTTGGATCTAGTCTTCTCATTGGTCTATGAAACCCGTTCCTCCCCCTGACATCGTTTGGGAGAGACACTGTATTAGAAGGGAGGAGTTGCTTGTAGGGTGAGCCGAAGGCTGAGAGGACTCTTTGGAAGAAATGCTCATGATCCGGTGGTGGAGTGGGGATGCTGATCCTGGAAATCCTAATGGCTCGTTTCTGGAAATAGAATTATCACGCCACCTAAGCATTTGAGGAACAGAGACCTGCAACTGCAGATATAGTATGTTCTTAGCTCTAGGGGAGATCAAATTTTTGTGCCCCATAGACAGTTTCCATGATGAGAAATTTGATCTCCAATTGAAGACGTTTTCTTGAGACACAATTAGTAGAGACTGCTAAATTTTATCCCTGTAAAAAAAATATTATGGTCTTAACTTGGAGTTATTCAACTATATCAGAGTACTCTACCATCCTGCCTCTTGTCTGGCATTAAATAGATTCTTTTTTTTTTTTGTGCTATTTCTTGGGCCGCTCCCGAGGCATATGTAGGTTCCCAGGCTATGGGTTGAATCAGAGCTGTAGCCACCGGCCTATGCCAGAGCCACAGCAACGCGGGATCCGAGTCGTGTCTGCAACCTACACCACAGCTCACGGCAACACCGGATGGTTAACCCACTGAGCAAGGGCAGGGACCGAACCCGCAACCTCATGGTTCCTAGTCGGATTCGTTAACCACTGCACCACGACGGGAACTCCCTAAATAGATTCTTAATAGGTATTAGATGAATAAATAAACAGAGCCAGTCATGGAAGCTAGCCTGGCTATGACATTATTCAACTGTGCAATTTAGATCAGGATCTCGCTAACTCTGGCTCATAGGCCAATTCCAAGGTACCACCAAATTTGGTAAATAGAGTTTTATTGGAATGCAGTCTTGCTCATTTGTCAAAGTATAGTCATCCCTCTGTATCCTTGGGGGGTTGGGTTCAAGCTCCCTCTGGATACCAAGATCTGAGAATGCTGAAGTCCCTTTTATGAAATGGTATAGTGTGTGTGTATCACCTACCCACATCCTCCCATACACTTTAAGTCATCTCTGGATTACGTATAATACCCAATACAATTTTAATGCTATGTGAATAGTTGCCAGTGCACAGCAAATTCAGTCTTTTGCTTTTTGGAACTTTCTGGAATATCATGTGTGTGAATATTTTATTTTTTTTTTTTTTTTTTTTTTTTTTGGATTTGAAATGTGATTTTTTTTTTTTTTTTTTTTTTTTTTTTTATTAAATTTTATTTTATTTTCCCACTGTACAGCAAGGGGGTCAGGTTATCCTTACATGTATACATTACAATTACAGTTTTTCCCCCCACCATTTCTTCTGTTGCAACATGAGTATCTAGACATAGTTCTCAATGCTATTCAGCGGGATCTCCTTGTAAATCTATTCTACGTTGTGACTGATAAGCCCAAGCTCCCGATCCCTCCCACTCCCTCCCCCTCCCATCAGGCAACCACAAGTCTCTTCTCCAAGTCCATGATTGATTTTCTTTTCTGAGGAGATGTTCATTTGTGCTGGATATTAGATTCCAGTTATAAGTGATGTCATATGGTATTTGTCTTTGTCTTTCTGGCTCATTTCACTCAGTATGAGATTCTCTAGTTCCATCCATGTTGCTGCAAATGGCATGATGTCATCCTTTTTAATGGCTGAGTAGTATTCCATCGTGTATATATACCACATCTTCCGAATCCAATCCTCTGTCGATGGACATTTGGATTGTTTCCATGTCCTGGCTATTGTGAATAGTGCTGCAATGAACATGCGGGTGCATGTGTCTCTTTTAAGTAGAGCTTTGTCCGGATAGATGCCCAAGAGTGGGATTGCAGGGTCATATGGAAGTTCTATGTATAGATTTCTAAGGTATCTCCAAACTGTTCTCCATAGTGGCTGTACCAGTTTACATTCCCACCAACAGTGCAGGAGGGTTCCCTTTTCTCCACAGCCCCTCCAGCACTTGTTATTTGTGGATTTATTAATGATGGCCATTCTGACTGGTGTGAGGTGGTATCTCATGGTAGTTTTGATTTGCATTTCTCTTATAATCAGCGATGTTGAGCATTTTTTCATGTGTTTGTTGGCCATCTGTATATCTTCTTTGGAGAAATGTCTATTCAGGTCTTTTGCCCATTTTTCCATTGATTGATTGGTTTTTTTGCTGTTGAGTTGTATAAGTTGCTTGTATATTCTAGAGATTAAGCCCTTGTCAGTTGCATCATTTGAAACTATTTTCTCCCATTCTGTAAGTTGTCTTTTTGTTTTCTTTTGGGTTTCCTTTGCTGTGCAAAAGCTTTTCAGTTTGATGAGGTCCCATGGGTTTATTTTTGCTCTAGTTTCTATTGCTTTGGGAGACTGACCTGAGAAAATATTCATGATGTTGATGTCAGAGAGTGTTTTGCCTATGTTTTCTTCTAGGAGTTTGATGGTGTCCTGTCGTATATTTAAGTCTTTCAGCCATTTGGAGTTTATTTTTGTGCATGGTGTGAGGGTGTGTTCTAGTTTCATTGCTTTGCATACAGCTGTCCAGGTTTCCCAGCAATGCTTGCTGAATAGACTTTCCTTTTCCCATTTGATGTTCTTGCCTCCCTTGTCAAAGATTAATTGACCATAGGTGTCAGGGTTAATTTCCAGATTCTCTATTCTGTTCCATTGGTCTGTCTGTCTGTTTTGATACCAGTACCACACTGTTTTGATGACTGTGGCTTTGTAGTATTTCTTGAAGTCTGGGAGAGTTATGCCTCCTGCTTGGTTTTTGTTTCTCAGGATTGCTTTGGCGATTCTGGGTCTTTTGTTGTTCCATATAAATGTTTGGATTGTTTGTTCTAGTTCTGTGAAAAATGTCATGGGTAATTTGATAGGGATTGCATTGAATCTGTAGATTGCTTTGGGTAGGATGGCCATTTTCACAATATTGATTTTTCCAATCCAGGAACATGGAATATCTTTCCATTTTTTTACATCTTCTTTGATTTCTTTGATTAAGGTTTTATAGTTCTTGGCATATAGGTCCTTTACCTCTTTGGTTAGGTGTATTCCGAGGTATTTGATTTTGTGAGGTACAATTTTAAAAGGTATCGTATTTTTGTATTCCTTTTCTAATGCTTCATTGCTGGTATACAGAAATGCAACTGACTTCTGAATGTTAATCTTATATCCTGCCACTTTGCTGAATTTATTAATCAGTTCAAGGAGTTTTGGGTTTGAGTCCTTAGGGTTTTCTAGGTATAGAATCATGTCATCTGCATACAGTGACAGTTTGATCTCTTCTCTTCCTATATGGATGCCTTTGATTTCTTTTGTTTGTCTAATTGCTGTGGCTAAGACTTCCAAAACTATGTTGAAGAGCAGTGGTGAGAGTGGGCATCCCTGTCTTGTTCCAGATTTGAGTGAGAAGGCTTTCAGTTTTTCCCCATTGAGGATTATATTTGCTGTGGGTTTATCATAAATGGCTTTGATTATATTCAGGAATGTTCCCTCTATACCCACTTTGGCGAGGGTCTTGATCATGAATGGATGTTGAACTTTGTCAAATGCTTTTTCTGCATCTATTGAGATGATCATATGATTTTTGACTTTTTTTTTGTTAATGTGGTGTATGATGTTGATTGATTTGCGTATGTTGAACCATCCTTGTGAACCTGGGATGAACCCAACCTGGTCATGGTGTATAATTTTTTTGATATGTTGTTGGATTCGGTTGGCTAAGATTTTGTTGAGAAGTTTTGCATCTATATTCATCAATGATATTGGGCGATAGTTTTCTTTTTTGGTGGTATCTCTGCCTGGTTTTGGAATGAGGGTGATGGTGGCCTCATAGAATGTCTTTGGGAGTATTCCTTCTTCTTCAACCTTTTGAAAGAGTTTAAGGAGGATGGGCACCAATTCCTCTTTATATGTTTGATAGAATTCACCTGTGAAGCCATCTGGTCCTGGGCTTTTATTTGTAGGGAGTGATTTTATGACCTCTTCAATTTCATTTCTAGTGATTGGTCTGTTCAGTTGGTCTGTTTCTGCTTGATTCAGTTTTGGCAGGCTGTAAGATTCTAGAAAATTGTCCATTTCTTCCAGATTGTCAAACTTATTGCCATATAGTTGTTCATAGTATTCTCTTATGGTTTTTTGTATTTCTGCTGTATCCGTTGTGATTTCTCCTTTTTCATTTATAATTTTGGTGATTTGGGTTCTTTCTCTCCTCTTTTTAGTGAGTCTGGCCAGGGGTTTATCAATTTTGTTCACCTTTTCAAAGAACCAGCTCTTGGTTTTATTAATTTTCTCTATTGTTTTTTGAGTCTCTATTTTATTGATTTCTTCTTTGATCTTTACAATTTCCTTCCTTCTGCTGACTTTAGGACTTCTTTGTTCTTCTTTTTCTAATTCATTTAGGTGGAGGGTTAAGTTGTCAATTTGGGATCTTTCTTCTTTTTTGAGAAAGGCCTGGATTGCTATAAATTTCCCTCTGAGCACTGCTTTCGCAGCATCCCATAGATTTTGAGAGGTTATGTCTTCATTATCATTTGTTTCAAGATAGTTTTTAATTTCCTTCTTGATTTCCTCATTGACCCATTGGTTTTTTAGTAGCATGTTGTTTAGTCTCCATGGAGTAGGTTTTTTCTCTTTCCTTTTCCCATGGTTGATTTCTAATTTCATGGCATTGTGGTCAGAGAAGATACTTGAGATAATTTCTATGCTCCTAAATTTATTGAGATTCGCTTTATGTCCCAATATGTGGTCGATTCTTGAGAATGTTCCATGAGCATTTGAGAAGAATGTGTATTCTGATTTTTTTGGATGTAGTGTCCTGAAGATATCAATTAAGTCTAACTTTTCTATTGTTTCCTTTAGGATCTCTGTTGCTTTATTGGTTTTCTGTCTAGAGGATCTGTCCATTGATGTGAGGGGGGTATTTAGGTCTCCTACTATGATTGTATTCTCATCAATATCTCCCTTTATGTCTGTTAATATTTGTTGTATGTATCTGGGTGCTCCTATGTTTGGGGCATATATGTTGATGATAGTAACATCCTCTCCTTGGATGGATCCCTTAATCATTAAATAGTGTCCTTCTTTGTCTTTCTTTATGTCTTTTGTTTTAAAGTCTATTTTGTCTGATATGAGCGTTGCAACTCCTGCTTTTCTGTCATGTCTATTGGCATGAAATACTTTTCCCCAGCCTTTCACTTTCAATCTATATGTATCTTTTGTCCTAAGGTGAGTTTCTTGTAGGCAGCATATTGAAGGTTTTTGCCGTTTTATCCACTCAGCCATTCTGTGTCTTTTGATTGGGGCATTCAGTCCATTGACATTTAAGGTGATAATTGATAGATGATTATTTATTGCCATTTGATCCTCGTGTTCCAGTTGATTCTATGGTTCTCCATTCTTCTTTTTTTTTTTTTTTTGGTTGGATGGTCTCCTGTTATTATCTGCTTGAGTGTATTTTTTTTTTCATTTTTTGCAAATGCAATATTTGGTTTTGGCTTGTGGTTGCCCTGTTTTTTAAGTATGCTAACCCCTTCCCATAATTGTGTGTTTTAGCCTGATGGTCCTGTAAGTTCAAACACTTCATTATTATATTAAAATTAAGAAGAGAGACATACATACAAACAAAAAGGATTATTTACCTCCTAACATCCCTTGCCCACATTTTATGGTTTTGATGACTCTTTTATTTTTTTCTTTTTACTTTTATTTTGTTTGAAGCATGTTCATGATTAAATCTGTATGCTGGCTTATTTGAGTGACTGCTCTCTGATTGTATCTTCCTCAGTCCTAGTTCTTCCTCTTCTTCTTCTTCTTCTTTTTTTTTTTTTTTTTTCTTTTCTTTTTTCTTCCCTTTCCTTCCTTTCTTTTTGGTTTAGAGAAGCCCTTTCAATATTTCCTTTAACCTGGGTTTTGTGTTGCTGTATTCTTTAAGTTTTTGTTTGTTGGGAAAAATTTTTATTTCCCCTTCTATTTTAAATGATATTCTTGCTGGATAAAGTATTCTAGGTTGCATATTTTTTCCTTTGAGCACTTTAAATATCTCTTGCCATTCCCTCCTGGCCTGTAGTGTTTCTGTAGAGAAATCAGCTGATATTCTTATGGGGGTTCCCTTGTAGGTAACATTCTGTTTTTCTCTTGCTGCCTTTAGGATCCTCTCTTTATCACTAACTTTTGCCATTTTTATTATGATGTGTCTTGGTGTGGGTCTGTTTGGGTTCAGTTTGTTTGGGGCCCTCTGTGCTTCTTGTATCTTGAATCCAGTATCCTTTAGATTTGGGAAGTTTCCAGCGATAATTTCTTCAAATATATTTTCCATTCCTTTATCTTTTTCTACTCCTTCTGGAATTCCTATTATGCGTAGATTGGCCCGTTTTATATTATCCCATAGGTCTCTTATATTGCTTTCCAGTTTTTTGATTCGGTTTTCTGTCTGTTGACCAGATTGAGTGATTTCCATTATTCTATCTTCCATATCACTGATTCGTTCTTCTGCATTATTCATTCTGGTTTTTACTGCCCCTAGTTCAGTTTGCATCTCTGCAAATGAATGTTCTAGTTTTTCTTGGCTCCTCCTTATATTTTCTAGCTCCTTTCTGAGGGTATCTGCATTGCTGTTCATATCTTCTCTTAATTCCTTCAGTATTTTCACTATTTCTCTTTTGAACTCCAGGTCTGTCAGACTGCAGAGATCAGTTTCATTGTTGACTGTTTTAGGTGAGTTCTCCTGTTGGTTTGACTGGGGGTGGTTTCTCAGCTTCTTCATCTTGCTTGTTGTCTTCTTTCTCCTGAGGGAGTTGTACTCTCTGTTATCGGGTAGTGTTTGCCTTGTCACTGCCCTGGAATATTTCCTGAGGGCTGTCGTTGTTGGTCAATCTTTTTTTGAGGCAGTGTGGCTTTTCTGGAGTGTTGATGGGACTAACAGTGTTTCTTTGAAGCAAAGGAGGACTTCCTGAGGGCAGACAGGACTGGGAGGTCCACCCCACGATGGTAGCAGATTTCACTTGGTTCTCAGCACCCCCTGGGGTCTTGGGCGGGTAGCAGGGCCCTTGGAGACTCAAGAGGTTCCTCCCCAGGGCAGCCCGACTCAGAAAGACCGTCTGAGATCTTTTCCCGATTCCGCCAGGCTTGTTGCAGCTTTTCTGGGCTGCAGGGGGTCCTGCCTGGAGCTGGCAGTCCTATGCAGCTGGTCCACTAGGTCTCAGCACCCCTTGGGGTCTTGGGCGGGTAGCAGGGCCTTTGGAGACTCAAGAGGCTCCTCCCCAGAACAGCCCGACTCAGAAAGACCGTCTGAGATCTTTTCCCAAGTCGGCCAGGCTTGTTGCAGCTTTTCTGGGCTGCAGGGGGTCCTGCCTGGAGCTGGCAGTCCTATGCAGCTGGTCCACTAGGTCTCAGCACCCCCTGGGGTCTTGGGCGGGTAGCAGGGCCCTTGGAGACTCAAGAGGCTCCTCCCCAGGACAGCCCGACTCAGAAAGACCGTCTGGGATCTTTTCCCAAGTCGGCCAGGCTTGTTGCAGCTTTTCTGGGCTGCAGGGGGTCCTGCCTGGAGCTGGCAGTCCTATGCAGCTGGTCCACTAGGTCTCAGCACCCCCTGGGGTCTTGGGCGGGTAGCAGGGCCCTTGGAGGCTCAAGAGGCTCCTCCCCAGGACAGCCCGACTCAGAAAGACCGTCTGAGATCTTTTCCCGATTCGGCCAGGCTTGTTGCAGCTTTTCTGGGCTGCAGGGGGTCCTGCCTGGAGCTGGCAGTCCTATGCAGCTGGTCCACTAGGTCTCAGCACCCCCTGGGGTCTTGGGCGGGTAGCAGGGCCCTTGGAGACTCAAGAGGCTCCTCCCCAGGACAGCCCGACTCAGAAAGACCGTCTGGGATCTTTTCCCAAGTCGGCCAGGCTTGTTGCAGCTTTTCTGGGCTGCAGGGGGTCCTGCCTGGAGCTGGCAGTCCTATGCAGCTGGTCCACTAGGTCTCAGCACCCCCTGGGGTCTTGGGCGGGTAGCAGGGCCCTTGGAGGCTCAAGAGGCTCCTCCCCAGGACAGCCCGACTCAGAAAGACCGTCTGAGATCTTTTCCCGATTCGGCCAGGCTTGTTGCAGCTTTTCTGGGCTGCAGGGGGTCCTGCCTGGAGCTGGCAGTCCTATGCAGCTGGTCCACTAGGTCTCAGCACCCCCTGGGGTCTTGGGCGGGTAGCAGGGCCCTTGGAGGCTCAAGAGGCTCCTCCCCAGGACAGCCCGACTCAGAAAGACCGTCTGAGATCTTTTCCCGATTCGGCCAGGCTTGTTGCAGCTTTTCTGGGCTGCAGGGGGTCCTGCCTGGAGCTGGCAGTCCTATGCAGCTGGTCCACTAGGTCTCAGCACCCCCTGGGGTCTTGGGCGGGTAGCAGGGCCCTTGGAGGCTCAAGAGGCTCCTCCCCAGAACAGCCCGACTCAGAAAGACCGTCTGAGATCTTTTCCCAAGTCGGCCAGGCTTGTTGCAGCTTTTCTGGGCTGCAGGGGGTCCTGCCTGGAGCTGGCAGTCCTATGCAGCTGGTCCACTAGGTCTCAGCACCCCTTGGGGTCTTGGGCGGGTAGCAGGGCCCTTGGAGGCTCAAGAGGCTCCTCCCCAGGACAGCCCGACTCAGAAAGACCGTCTGAGATCTTTTCCCGATTCGGCCAGGCTTGTTGCAGCTTTTCTGGGCTGCAGGGGGTCCTGCCTGGAGCTGGCAGTCCTATGCAGCTGGTCCACTAGGTCTTAGCACCCCCTAGGGTCTTGGGCGTGTAGCAAGGCCCTTGGAGACTCAAGAGGCTCCTCCCCGGGGGAGCCCGTCTCAGAAAAACCGTCAGAGAATTAGGTCGATCTATTCACGGCCTGGCTAGGCTTGTTCTAGCTTTTCTGGGCTGCAGGCCTTTTTTAGGGGGCTGGTGGTGTTTGGTGCTGCTCTGTGGAAGTGTAGCCCCTCCAAAGGGCAAGCAGGCCTGTGCAGGGAGAGCCCCTGCGGTGGTAGGCTTCAGGCAATTGTTGAGGCCAGCCCTCCTGGATGGCAGGCAGCCCCAGGTTCGGCGAGAGCGTAGGGGGTGGTGGGGGTGGGGGGAGGGAATGCACTGGGAAGCACAGCTTTCTGCTAGCTAGCGGGCCTGTAAGCTTGCTGTGGCGTGGGGGGTATTCTATGGGGACCCACCCCTTCTTCTCTCCCCTCCCCAGCACTGGCGCAGACCAGGCTCTTCTCCCAGGTTCCCTCTGAGGCGGCTTTCCACTTCCCCGCCCCTAGAGTATTGCTCCCTTCCTCTGCGACAGCTTTGTTTTCTAGTCTCCCAGGCAGTCTCTGCCCCGTCAAATGGTTTAGAGACCTCCCAAGCAGTTTCCGCTCTTCCCCGCCCCCCTAGCCCGGGGACTAATCTCTGGAGCCGAGGTCTCGGTGCCCAGCCCCCCCCCCAGGCGTCCCCCGGCCCTTTCTTGGGGACTAACCTTCGGAGGCGAGGTCTCGGTGCCCAGCCCCAACCCAGGCGTCCCCGGCCCCCTCTCGGGGACCAACCTTCAGAGCTGAGGTCTCGGTGCCCAGCCCCCACCCAGGCGTCCCCCGGCCCTTTCCCGGGGACTAACCTCTGGAGCCGAGGATTCGGTGCCCAGCCCCCACCCAGGCGTCTCAATTTTTGGTGACTGTGCCCGTAGTTCAGATGGTCCGTTGGGTTCTTGATCGTTTTTCCGTACTCCAACTTACTGCTACACTCTTCTCTGCATCTGGAGATTCCTCCGGTTCGTTTGATCTTTCGCCCGGTAGGTGACTTTCCAGGGTGCGGGATCCCTTTCCCCTCCGCAGTTCCCTTTCGGGAGCGCCTGTCCCGCTCGGATTCACCTTCTCTCACTCTCCTCTTTTCTCCCGTTCTGCCCAATAATGTCACGAATTTCTTGCCGTTATTGGAGATTAGGTTCCTCTGCCAGCGATTGGTTGTTGTTCTGTGCGAGTCATTTCTTCTGTAGATGTGCTTTTTTTGTTGTGTTTGTGGGAGAGGGCGAGCGTGTCCCCCTACTCCTCCGCCATCTTGTCCTCTCTCCGTGTGTGAATATTTTAGATCCGTGGTTGGTCGAATCCATGGATGTGGAACTTGCAGATATGGAGGGCCAATTGTACTGTGTTTCACACCACAGTGACAGAGCTGAGTAGGCGTGGCAGAGACCATATGGCCCAGATATTTACTATCTGGCCCTTTATAGGAAAGATTTGCTGACCCCTAGGCTAGAGATCATCACTTAACTTCTCTGGGCATTGATTGTGTCATTTGTAAAATGAGTTGAATGGACTCAGTGGTGTCCAAGAGCCTTTTCAGAGCTCATGTCTGAATTCCCTGGAATTTAATTTATACTATGCCCATAAAGAAAATGCAATGGTACACTTAAGCAATAAGGGTACACTTACTGTCTTCTTAGAAAACATATGATTTCAAGAAATAAAGTTCTCCTTAAATAGACAAAGATTATATTACCACAGATATCTTGGAGACATATACAGCACCACGGGTTGAGTTCATTTCTATGGTTTGATGTTTAAGTGCCTGGACACTTATTATGCTGCCTAGTACCATGTCACTGCTTTTCCTCAACAACTTTACCAAAGTAAAGGGAAAGATTTTGTAAAGTGACTGTGATCAATGGGTTCGTTTATAATCTGTAATATTTTAAGTATAGGTCTGACCTATTGAGTTAAGAGGTGAACAAAATAATATTCAATATGACATTAAGATCTCAGTTGAACTTCTTTGAGGTCACTTATGAGCCAGATAAGAAAATTATTAGTTGCTACATATGGCAGGAGCAAAATTCCAAGTTAGAATCAATTACATTGTTTTGATTGGTTTTCTTGTTTTGGTTTAAATGCTTAAATAAATAAAGGCCTCCTGGCTACCTTTTAAAGACCATTGGGTCGGTAAAAATTTTGTTCAGGTCATCAAGTTTGCAGTGACTATTTCTTCCCATGCTTTTTGCCATCCTTTTCTTTAGCTGCTTTTAATACTGTCAACCAAAGCCTATATCCCAGGCCACCGGATATGAACATCACTGTCAAATCATGCAGTCAAGGGTTTCTAACAAATTGAGCAAGAAGTAGAATGCATTGATTTTTAAGTAAGGGTGAGCAGTAAGTTGCAATTCAGGGACTCTGTCCCTCACTCATTAACCATTTATTGAACATCTACTATGTGGCAGTTCTGTGCCAAGAGCCAAAATATCTATTTTATGTTATCCTTTGTAGATTGCAAATCTATAGCATTTTCCCACCATGATCCCACTTGATTTTCACCCCACATTTGGGAGGGAATCAACAACAATTCTGTCCACCCCCGAGGTTTCTGTGAGATCCCTCTGAAGGCATTCCAGAATGACAGAGTGAATAGGTGAGCTCAAGCTGGCAGCTTTCTTTATACGGGATCTCAGTGTGATCTGGGGAAAGCCAAGCACCTTGTTGACCTGAGGATGGGATGCAGAAAGCAGGCCGGCTCTGGAACAGGGCAACCTCTGCCCAAAAGAGGACTGATTCGTAATTCACACCCTGCTCTGTCTCCCAGATCCAAGCAGGAGGCGGGGTTCTCAGCTCTCGGCGAGGGGCCCCTTCTGAGTCGACATCATACCCAGATCTTTGGTTCTTGCCCAGCACCCATCCTGACCAAACTCCAAGAGCTTCCTCTCCCTTGGGTGTAGAGAGGTAGGGTTGGGGTCTATGAACTGTGAAAATACTTTGCAAATCATCCATCTTTGGTCGATGGTGACCTGACAGCAATAGAAACAGCATCTTAGACCTGCCAAAAGGTTAACTCTTTCTCTTTGCGAGAGATTACAAACTCTCTAACGTCCTGACCTGTGAAATAAGGGAGTTGGACTTTGGATAAGTTAGATTATCTGTGAGGTCTTTCCCAATTTTTACTTGCCTTGATTTTTGGGCTTACATTTGGTTCCCAAATTAACTCCGTTTCTACGGGGCTCACAATCCAGAGTGATCACTGTAGCAGATGCTGTCACGGCAGTGCCTGTTCATATCTCCTTGGCACCCACCATCTCTGCTGGCTCTGCTGCAAGTGCCTATCACTCTCTGCCAGAGGCTCTCATCTGGCTGCTGAGACATGCTTGGCTGGGAATGCAGGGGAGTTCAAATCCCCAGGAGCGATCCTCAGCTAATGCTAAATGTGAGCTGAAGAAAGGCACCGCAGCACTGTTGTCCCTTGGGGCAGACATCTCTGAAGTGAGTTCTCACGTCTCCACAGCAATAACTTGTTGGTTAATGCACGCTGTTTTGGATTCCTTCCCTTCCCTCTTTTATGTCACCTCCCAAACAAACCCTTTGCACTCAGATTCTTACCTTAAGGTCTGCTGCCAGGGGAAGCCAACCTAGGACCCATCACGAACACATTCTACTGGGATTCATCTAGTAGCATGCATGTTAATTTACACTGGTCAGTTTCCTGAGGAATGTATTTTATCTGCCCTGACTGGAGTTGCCAGACTTAGCAAATACAAATACAGGACTTGCTGTATCTGAATTTCTCATACTATCAAATAATTGTTTAGTGTATCCCCATCCCAAATATTGTGGGATATACTTAAAATAAAAAATTCATTGTTTATTTGAAATTCCAATGTGTCAGAAGTCCTCTTTTTTATCTGTCATCTTTTTTTTTTTGGCTTTTTAGGGCTGCAGTCGTGGCATATGGAAGTTCCCAGGCTAAGGGTCGAATTAGAGCTACTGCTGCCAGCCACAGCCTCAGCCGCAGCAACACAGAATCCGAGCCGTATCTGTGACCTACACTGCAGCTCATGGCAACACCAGATCCTTGGCCCCCTGAGCGAGGCCAGGGATCGAACTCTCATCCTCATGGATGCTAGTCAGGTTCGTTTCCGCTGCGCCACAATGGGAACACCTATCTGTCATCCTTACTCGCAGCTTTCATTGGGCACATTGTGCATTGCAACTAGACCGAATTCCAGATCTGGCGAGAAGGCGGAGGGTGATTGGGACAGGCCTGAAAGATGCAGAATGTGGAAGAAGTGAGGTAGACCTAAACAGCAGTGGCCAGGGATAAAGCCAGGTCAAGAACCAAATAGCCGATGCATGTGGGGTGGTGAATAAAGGATTGTCAATTCAAAGGGCTGAGGCAGGGAGGCAAAACTGGAGCTAGCAGCTTCAAACATTGTGGGGAGGGGGTGCTGAAGTCACTGAACTTGCCCAGACATTTTCATTTCTCTAGCCCTCCAGCCTAACACAATGCCTGGCCCACTCTTGGTGCTCAGTAGACTAATTAATGATAGGGCAAGAAGATGGATGGAAATAGGAAATTCTGGCATTGTGAGCTTTATGGAGAATGGTGCCCACTGAAAAATGCACAAAGCCTTTCTGAGGAATGACTTGCATCTGATTATAGATGCATAGAAAACATGAATTGCTAGGTGAATTCTAAGTAATGAGCTTTTTTAATCCTTCTCTCATTTTTCATCGCAGGTACAATTCAACTTAAATCCTTCATGGCTAGACAGGTTTTTGAATGCCACTTGTATGTTCAAAGCTAATTTACTTAATAGCCAACTTATCTGAACCTAGAACAATATTGCTGGGAGCATTTAAATGGAGAGAAAGGCTTTGGGAGGAAAATTTCCCCTTCAATTTCAAAAGGCTGTCATCAATTTATGTTTTTAATGACATTTCCTTTTCTTTCTGCAGGAAGGATAAAATCTCATTCTGTGTCAATTATTTCTAACTATAAGTTCAAAGTTGAAAAAGATTGGTCTTATTCTCAGCAGGCCATGTGATACTTTCCTTGCGCTTTTACAGAGAAAACAAAGGAAATGGGAAAGTAAATGACAGTATATAGATAACAGAAAGGTAGTGCCCGCATTTCCTCAATTTTCATTAAAATCAGCTTTTATTGTTACTAGAGAGAAACATTTCCACAAAACACCAAGCAGGCTGCTCTCCAAAAAGGTGGTTTTAACTTAGAATAACTTATTCTGTGGATGATGTATTTTTAGATGATGTATTTTTAGAATTATCATGTTCATTTTGTGTTAACACCATGTCAGCCGTATGAGAAAGGCAGAAATTTGTCTAAGGAGAAGTACTAAAAATGAACTTAAGAATTCAAAATAACACAAGTTTTAGTGTAAATTTAAAGGTGCTTGTAGGTTTCCTCTGATGCTAAAGAGCTGCGGATATTACTTTGAGATGTATTCTCCCGACTCTGTGTGATATTGTCATGAATATTTGTTGTTGTTGTTTTAAAGTAAAAGGAGGTGTCCCGCTTCTAAGAGTAGCAGGGTCAGTTATTCAGAGAAATTCGCTGGATAAACTATTTTTGAAAAGCTTAAAATTGCTGAAGAGCTGACACAAGCACAAAAGTGAAGGAAAATGTAATAGAATCACCAGTGGTGGAGAGGACGTTGGAGCACTGGGACCCTTAGGCGTTACTGGTGAGAATGCGAAACGGTGTAGCTGATGTGAAAGAGTGTGGCAGTTCCTCACAAAGTTAAACATGGAAACACCATGTGATGCAACAATCCATTCCTAGGTATATACTCAAAAGAATCGAAAGCAGAGACTCAGATGGATGCTTGTACACCAATATTCTTAGCAGCTTTAGCCACAGTCTCCAAAAGGTGGAGATGAACGGATGGACAAAACGTGGTCTCGCCGTACAGCGGCCGATCGTCAGCCATAAAGAGCAGTGAAATTCTCGTACATGTTACAGCATGGATCAACACTGAAAATGTTATTTAAGTGAAATAAGCCAAAGGCAGCAGAACCAATACTGTTCGATCTCCCTTACATGAAGTACCTAGAATAGACAGATTCATGGAGACAGAAAGTAGAATGGTCGCTACCAAGGGTTGAGGGGCGAGGGTGATGGAGTGTTATGGTTGAAGGGCCACAGAGTTTCTTTGGGGCATGATGAAAACGTTCTAGAAATGGATAGTAGGGATGGTCATACAACATTGTAAATGTACTTAATGTCACTGAATTGTAAACGGAAAGATGGTTTCAGTGGTAAGTTTTGTGTGATGTATATTTTACCACAATGAAAGGAAAAAAGTGAACGAAAAACAATGAGAGAACTGTGAGGTATCTGAGCACAGAAGCTGCTTTAGACCTGAGGGCGTGTGCAATTTTTCAGAAAAGTAGGACGTTGTCTTTACAGATTTCCTGCCGCTAGAGAGACAAAAATCAAAGCCCAATGTCTTTTTGTTGGGTTTCTAATATTCCTCTTCATTAATTTCATCTGAATGTGTTCATGAGGTTTTCTGAATCAGAGACAGACTATCCTTAGTGTTATTTACCTGATCATCACTACGTGGCCCCCTTGCCCCAGTGCTCCCCCCTGGAGCATCACAAGGAAAGCCAGATGGAAAAATCTCTTATGTGAGGGGCCAGATAATCCATAGGTGAAGAAGGGAGAAAAACGGATATTTTCTCTGCTGATATAGAAGAGAAAGAGGCAGCTGCCTTCTCCCCCTCTCTCAAAAGGAGGGAGTAAAGCTTTTTCTCCTTGGAGATGGGATGAAAGGATCCTGGGTTCTCAAGTGTAACATTTTGAAATGTAGTGACATCTTTTCAAGAAGCAGATAAGCCTGCATGTCTCTGGCTCTCCAAGGCCCTGTGCCTCATTTTCCCTTGAAATGTAAACATACCTCCGGAGTTAGGTCTGTCCCTCTGGAGTTCACTCAGTGTGTACATGGTTCCAAATACCTTCCCAAGGGTTGCCTGTAGCTTGGGATCCCAAGTTTTCAGCGAAGTGTATTCAGAAATCCCCAACTTGGCAGAAACAGAAAAATATTTTCTCTACACTGCACATGGTCAAAGACCACACTTGAAACATTTTGACAAAGTTCAGTTTGTCAGTTCTTTGTACTGCTTAAGAATGCTTTTCCCAGAGTTCCTGTTGTGGCGCAGCGGAAACGAATCCAACTAGGAAGGATGAAATGTTGGGTTCAATCCCTGGCCTCGCTCAGTGGGTTAAGGATCCAGTGTTGCCGTGAGCTGTGGTGTAGGTCGCAAATGCAGCTCAGGTGAGACCCCTACCCTGGGAACCTCCATATGCCGCAAGTGCTGCTCTAAGAAAAAAAAAGAAAGAAGGAAGGAAGGAAGGAAAGAAAGAAAGAAAGAAAGAATGCTTTTCCCATCAGGTCAGGAATGAGGCAAGGATTTCCACTCTCACCACTTCTATATTCCACATGATACCGGAGGATCTACCCAGTACATTATTTATTTATTTATTTATTTTTAATTTTTCGTCTTTTTGCCTTTTCTTGAGCCATTCCCGCGGCATATGGAGGTTCCCAGGGTAGGGGTCTAATCAGAGCTATAGCCACTGAGCAAGGCCAGGGATCGAACCCGAACCCTCATGGTTCCTAGTCGGATTCGTTAACCACTGAGCCACGACGGGAACTCCCTACCCAGTACATTAAAGCAAGGGGGCGGATGTGGGGAGAAGAATTCAAAAAGGGAGAAGTAAAACTGATTTCATCTGCAGGTTACAAGATCAGCTGTGTAGAAAATCCTGAAGTAGCTACAAAAAGCGCACTGCAGTGATCAGTGAGTTTAGCAAATTGAACACAAGTCCCTGAAATGGAAGGCAGAATGTGATAGCTGCTTTTACTGGGGAACTATGTCCTTTAGAAGTACCAAAGTGAGGAGATTAATTCTCTTGGAGGAAATGGAAAGCATCGTAGGAGATGGGCTGTGACTCGGGTGTTTGGGGAAGGAAAGATTGATTTTGGTCAGGCAGAAGGCAGTTGGTGCTCTCATGCGGGGACTGGGGGAGAAAAAAATCCAAATGTTTGGACGTGGAAAATCACAGTGATCCCACTGCATCCTTTAATATAATTGGCATGGAGAGTATGAGAAAGAGCAGAAGGGAGGCAGGGTCAGAAAGGAAGGTTGGAAAGAGACGGCAGAGCCCTTGAAGGTCAGATGCAGAGTTAAGGACCATCTGAACAACTTTAAAGAATTCTCAACACCTTCTTTCAGAGGACTATAAAATTATTTTCGTAACTGTAAAATAGGAGTGGTATTTGTCTCTTGGCTAGTCAAAAAGGTGATTATGTTCATAAGTAATTTTAAAGTCACTCAACTGTACCTTTAGTTTTTAAGCTGAGCAAAATTATCCAGTTCCATGTAAAGACGTAAAGCGAAAATATACAATGAAATCTTTTAGATCTGCTGTTCTTGGATATATATCATCTCTCTCTAATCCTAGAATATAAACTCTTTGGGGGTTGCAACATATGATCTAAGACTTTCGCATTTGCCATCGTACAGGCCATTCAGTAGGTGTTTAACGAATCCTTGGTATCCAGCTATAATGTCAAAGTGCAGTAATTCAGTTGGTAGCTCTTGACATTCTTAAAAATACTTTTAGAACAGGAACTCCTGTCGTGGCTCAGCGGAAATGAATCTGACTAGTATCCATAAGGACGCAGGTTCAATCCCTGGCCTTGCTCAGTGGGTTAAGGATCCGGCGTTGCCATGAGCTGTGGTGTAGGTCACAGACACGGCTCAGGTCTGGCATTGATGTGGCTGTGGCATAGTCCAGCAGCTACAGCTCTGATTTGACCCCTAGCCTGGGAACCTCCATATACCACAGGTGCAGCCCTAAAATGACAAAAAAAAAAAAAAAAAAAAAAAAGCGAGAGAGTATTTATAGAACAGAAACTCACAGATTTTTTAAATCAAACTTATGGTCAACAAAGGGTATACCGTGGAGAGAGAGGTGTAAATTAAGAGGGTGGGATTAACGTATACACACTGCTGTATATAAAATAGATAACTAGGAGTTCCCTGGTGACTCAGGGGGTTAAGGATCTGGCGTTGTCACTACTTTGGCATTGGTTTACCCCCTGGCCTGGGAACTTCTTCATGCTGCAGGCACTGCCCAAAAACTTATTTCACTCATTCATTAATTAAAATATATAACTAACAAGGACCTACTGTATAGCACAGGGAAATGTACTCAATATTCTGTAATAATGTAAATGGGGAAAAAAAGAATGGATGTATGTATTCACTTTGCTGTACTCCTGAAACTTAGACAACAACATTGTAAGTCAGCTATACTCTAACAAATTTTTTTTTTAAAAGTGATTGTTTGAGTTTCTGGGTGCTCTAGCAGGTTAAGGATCTGGCATGGTCACTGCTGTGGTGTGGGTTCAATCTTTGGCCTGGCAACTTCTGCCTTCTGTGGGCATGGCCAAAAAAAAAAAAAAAAAAAAAAAGAAGAAGCGAAGGTTTCCAAGTTAAAAAAAGAAAAGAAACATCCACAGCATGCAGCCAAGAAATAAATATGAGAAATAGGGTAAAAATAAAGAAATTTTAAAATTTAATTTTAAAGTTTTATTGAAATACAGTTAATTTACAATGTTGTGATAATGTTTGCTATACAACAAAGTGATTAAGTTACACATACACACACATCTATTCTTTTTCAGATTCTTTTCCCATATAGACTATCACAGAATGTTGAGTAGAGTTCCCTGTGCTATACAGCAGGTCCCCATTGGCTAACCTGTCCGTATGCCACCGTGTGCATATGCTAATCCCAAACCCTCAATCCATCCCTCCCCCCAGCTCTGACCTGTCCCTTTTGGTGACCATAAGTTTGTGTTTAAGTTCTGTGAGTCTGTTTCCATTCTGCAGATGAGTTTGTTTGTATCCTTTTACATTTTAAAATTTGAATTTGTTTATTTTTTTGGTCACACCTGCTGCAAGTGGACATTCCCGGGCCGGGATAGACCCCAAGCCTCAATTGTGACCTGTACCACAGCTGCAGGAAGGCCAGGTCCTTCACCTGCTGCACCACAAGGGAACTTCCATTCGTATCCCCTTTTTTTTTTTTTAAGATTCCACATGTAAGAAATATGATAAGATGTTTGTCTTTCTTGATCTGACTTATTAGTATAATAATCTCTAGGTCTATCCATGTTGCTGTGAATGGTATTATTTCATTCTTTTTTAATGACTTTTTTTTTTTTTTTTTTTTTTTTAGGGCTGCGCACATGGCATGTGGAGGTTCCCAGGCTAGGGGTCCAATCAGAGCTGTAGCCACTGGCCTACACCACAGCCACAGCAATACCAGATCCAAGCAGCATCTGCGACCTATACCACAGCTCATGGCAACACTGGATCCTTAACCCACTGAGTGAGGCCAGGGATCAAACATGCGTCCTCATGGATGCTAGTCAGATTCGTTTCCACTGAGCTACCATGGGAACTCCTAATGACTTTTTTAAGGACAATGTCTTTTTTAATGATATTATAGATATGTACCACATCTTATTTATCCACTCTTCTGTCAGTGGACATTTAGGTTGCTTCTGTGTCTTGGCCATTGTAAATAACACTGCACTGAACATTGGGGTGCGTGTATCTTTTTGAATTACAGCCTTCTCCAGATGGATGTTCAGGAATGGGATTGCTGGGTCATATGGTAATTATATTTTTAGTTTTCTGAGGAACCTCCATACTGTTTTCCACAGTGGTTGTACCAATTTACATTCTCACCAATAGTGTAAGAGGGTCCTTCCCTTTCTCTGCACCCTCGCCAGCATTAATTGTTTGTAGACTTCTTGATGACTATTCTGTGTGGTGTAAGGTGGTACCTCATTGTAGCTTTGGTTTGCATTTCTCTAATAATTGGTGATGTTGAGCATCTTTTTCTTTGGAGAAATGTCTGTTTAGATCTTCTGCCCATTTTTTTGATGGGGTTGTTTCTTTTTTATGATGAGCTGCATGAGTTTTTTTGTATATTTCAGAGCTTAATCCCTTGTCAGTTGCTTCACTGCATTCTCCCATTCTGTGGGTTGTCTTTTCACCTTGTTTATGATTTCCTTTGCTGTGTAAAGCTTTTTTTTTTTTTTTTTTGTCTTTTTGCCATTTCTTGGGCCGCTCTCGCAGCACAGCACATGGAGGTTCCCAGCTAGGGGTCGAATCGTAGCCATACCCGCTGGCCTACGCCAGAGCCACAACAAGATGGGATCCGAGCTGCGTCTGCAACCTACGCCACAGCTCACGGCAATGCCAGATCCTTAACCCACCGAGCAAGGCCAGGGATCGAACCCACAACCTCATGGTTCCTAGTCAGATTCGTTAACCACTGAGCCATGATGGGAACTCCTGCTGTGTAAAGCTTTTATGTTTAATTAGGTCTCA
Source organism: Sus scrofa (assembly GCF_054392235.1). NCBI lineage: Eukaryota > Metazoa > Chordata > Mammalia > Artiodactyla > Suidae > Sus > Sus scrofa. Next base: position 12,306,598 of record NC_139401.1, read on the forward strand.
TTGGTTTATTTTTGTTTTTATTTTCATTACTCTTGGAGGTGAATCTGAAAAGATACTGCTACAGTTTACATCAGAGAGTGTTCTGCCTATGTTGTCCTCTAAGAGTTTTAAGTATCTGGTCTTTATTTAGGTTTTTAATCCATTTTGAGTTTATTTGTGCGTACAGTATTAGACAGTGTTCTAATTTCATTCTTTTACATGTAGCTGTCCAGTTTTCCCAACATCACTTATTGAAGAGACTGTCTTTTCTCCATTGTATATTCTTGCCTCCTTTGTCATATATTAGTTGACCATAAAGTCCGTGGGTTTATTTCTGGGTTTTCTATACTTTTCTGTTGCTCTGTGTTTCCAGTTTTGTACCAGTACCATACTCTTTTGATGACTGTAGCTTTGTAGTATAGTCTGAGGATTGCCTTGGCTATTTGGGGTCTTTTTGTTTCCACACAAGTTAAAAGGTTTTTTTGTTCTAGTTCTGTGAAAAATGCCATTGGTACTTTGATAGGGATTGCACTGAATCTGTAGCTTGCCTTGGGTAGTATTAATTCTTCCAATCCAAGGTCATGGTATATCTTTCCATCTGTTTGTGTCATCTTCTGTTTTTTTCAATAGCTTCTTAGAGTTGTCAGAATACAGGTCTTTTGCCTCCTTAGGTGAGTTTGTTCCTAGGTTTTTTGTTATTTTTCATGTGATGGTAAATGGGATTGTTTCCTTAATTTCTCTCTCTCATCTTTCACTGTTAGTATATAGAAATGTGAGAGATTTCTGTGTATTAATTTTGTATCCTGCAACTTTACTGAATTCATTGTTGAGCTCTAGTAGTTTTCTGATAGCATCTTTGTGATTTTCTACATATAGTGTCATGTCATCTGCAAACAGGGACAGTTTTACTTCTTTTCCAATTTGAGTTCCTTTTATTTCCTTTTCTTCTCTGACTGCCATGACTAGGACTTCCAAAACTGTGTTGAATAAAAGTGGTGAGAGTGAGGAGTTTCCACTGTGTCACAGCAGGATTGGCAGCATCTCTACAGCACCAGGACACAGGTTCAATCCTGGCTGGGCACAGTGGATTAAAGTATCTGGCATTGCTGCAGGTGGGGAATAGGTTGCAGCTATGGCTCGGACCTGATCCCTGGCCTGGGAACTCCATATGCCACAGATGGCCAAAAAAGAAAAAAAAAATGGTGACAGTGGACATCCTTGTCTTGTTCTATCTTAGCAGAAATTCTTTCAGCTTTGCACTGTTGAGCATGACATTAGCTGTGGGTTTGTCATATACGGTCTTTATTAGGTTGAGGTAGGTACCCGCTGTGCCCACTTTCTGGAAGATTTTTGTCATAAATGGGTGTAGGATTTTGTCAAAAGCTTTTTCTGCATATTTTGAGATGATCATATGGTTTTTATTCTTCCATTTGTTAATGTGGGATATCACACTGATTTTTGATATTGAAAAATCCTTGCATCCCTGGGAAAAATTCCACTTGAATATGGTATATGATCCTTTTAGTGTGTTGTTGGATTCAGTTTGCTAATATTTTCTTGAGGATTTTTGCGTCTATATTCATCAGTGATATTGGCCTATAATTTTCTTTTTTGTAGCATCTTTGGTTTCGCTGTCAAGGTGATGGTGGCCTCATAGAATGAATTTGGAGTGTTCCTTCCTTTGCAATTTTTTGGAATAGTTTCAGAAGGATAGATGTTAACTCTTCTCTAAATGTTTGATAGAATTTGCCTGTGAAGCCATGGTCCTGGACTTTTGTTTGTTGGAAGTTTTTATTTATTTTATTAAAGTATAGGTGACTTACAACGTTGTGCCAATTTCTGCTACATAGCAAAGTGACCCAGTCATACATAAATATATTCCTTTTCTCATACTATCTTCCATCATGTTCTATCCCAAGAGATTGGATATAGTTCCTGTGCTTTACAGTAGGACTTCTTTGCTTATCCATTCTAAATGTAATACTTTGCTTCTGCCTGTTGGAAGTTTTTAAATCACAGTTCCAATTTCAGTACTTGTGATCAATCTGTTCATTTTTTTAATTTCCTCCTAGTTTGGTCTTGGAAGATTGTACCTTTCTAAGAATTTGTCCGTTTCTTATAGATTGTCCATTTTAGTGGCATATAGATGCTTGTAGTAGTCTCTTATGATCCTTTGTATTTCTGTGATGTCCATTGTAACTTCTCCTATTTCATTTCTAATTTTATTGATTTGAGCCCTCTCCCTTTTTTTTCTTTATGAGTCTGGCCAAGGGCTTATCAATTTTGTTGATCTTTTCAAGGAGCCAGCTTTTAGTTTCAATGATCTTTTCTATTGTTTTCTTCATCTCTTTTTCATTTATTTCTGCTCTGTTCTTTATTACTTCTTTCCTTCTACTAACTTTGGGTTTTGCTTGTTCTTCTTTAGGTGTAAGATTAGATTGTTTATTTGAGATTGTATTATTTCCTGAAGTAAGCTTGTGTTGCTATAAACTTTCCTCTTAGAACTGCTTTTGCTGCATCCCATAGGTTTTGGAACGTTGTGTTTTCATTTTCATTTGTTTCTATGTATTGTTTGACCTCCTCTTTGATTTCTTGAAGATATTTTATTTCTTGAAGCTCTGCTTCTATGACCCAGCACTCAAGTGGAAGGCCCTTCCCCCTTGCAGGCCACATTTAACACCCTGGACAGTTCCCAAGGTACACAGATCCTCCTGCTACAGTCCAGTCCATATAGGGGGACACATTTTACCTATCTCAGAGCACCATTCTACTTTATTAAAAACTCTTTCTCTTTCTTATTCCAAAGGAAATGGAATACAGCACTTCTCTTTCCCTGCCCACTCAATAGCCTTTCTCATAGGAACTTTGAAACACAAACCTCAATCCTTCACAGACTGACCCCCTCCTTACTAACTTCCAAATTAGCCCTGGAGTGGACAGACAGCTGTACTGACACACTGTACCATGTGGAGAATTCTCCTTCTTTTTGATCACACCTGCTCCTACTCAGAAACGAGATTCTGAGGCTCTGAAGGCTGCTCCTTCTCCCAAGCCATCTTTCCTATTGCAAGATTTCTCCTGGGCATGCCAGTCTTCTTTTTTAAAAAATTTTATTGGCATTCCCACTGTGGCGTAGTGGAAACGAATCCAACTAGTATCCATGAGTATGTGGGTTCAGTCCTTGGCCTCACTCAGTGGGTCAGGGATCCAGCATTGCCGTGAGCTGTGGTGTAGGTCGCAGATGTGGCTCAGATCACATGTGGCTGTGGCTGTGGTGTAGGCTGGCAGCTGTAGCTCTGATTTGACCCCTAGCCTGGGAACTTCCCTATGCCATGAGTGCAGCCCTAAAAAGTAAAAAAAAAAAAGAAAAAATTTATTGAAGTATATAGTTGATTTACAATGTTGTGTTAATTTCTGTTGTATAACCAAGTGATTCGGTTATGCATATATATTCTTTTTCATATCTTTTCCATTATGGTTTATCGCATGATATTGAATATTGTTCCTGGTGCTATACAGGAGGACCTTGTTGTTTATCCATCCTATATGATAGTTTGCCTCTCTCTACTAATCCCACACTCCCGATCCTTCTCTCCCCTACCCCTCTCTCCCTGTGGCAATCACAACTCTGTTTTCTATGTCTGTGAGTCTGTTTTTGTTTTTTAGATATGTTGATTTGTGTTGTATTTTAGATTCCACAAATGTGATATCATGTGGTATTTGTCTTTCTCTTTCTGACTTACTTCGCTTAGTATGGTAATTTCTAGGTCCATCCATGTTGCTTCAAATGGGAATATCTATTTCTTTTTAATGGTTGAGTAGTGTTCTGTTGTGTGTATATGTACATATGTATATAACATCTTCTTTATCCATTCCTCTGTTGATGGACATCTAGGTTGCTTCCATGTCTTGGCTGTGTAATAATGCTGCTGTGAATGTAGGAGTGCGTGTATCTTTTCCATTATAGTTTTGCCTGGGAATGGGATTGCTGGATCATATGGCAACTATATTTTTAGTTTTTTTGAGGAAACCCCGTGCTGTCTTCTATAATAGTATGCCATTCTTCTGAATGAGAAGATGTCCACCACCACCTGTGGACTTGCTCATCTGTACTTTTGCTTTTGAAACTATGCACCTTATTTTCCCAGTGTTGAATTTAAATAGACTGTTATTATTGTATTTACAGGTATACCTCATTTTATTGTGCTTTGTAGATAATGCATTTTTTACAAATAGGAGGTTTGTGGCAACCCTGTGTTATTAGATGATGGTTAGCAATTTTTAGCAATAAAATTTTGGGGGGGTTTTCTGAGGTGGTATTTTGTTTGTTTGTTTTTTTACTTTTTATGGCTACACCCACGGTGTATGGAGGTTCCCAGGCTAGGGGTCAAATCAGAGCCGCAGCTTCTAGCCTATTCCACAGCCACAGCAATGCCATATCCGAGCTGCATCTGTGACCTACACCACAACTCAGAGCAATGCTGGATCCTTAACGCACTGAGCGAGGCCAGGGGTCAAACCCATATCTTCATGGATACTAGTCAGATTTGTTTCTGCTACACTACAATGGAAATTCTTCAATAAAGTATTTTTAATTAAGGTATGTACATTTTTTTTTTAGAAATAATGCTATCACACACCTAATAGATCACATTAGTGGTGTCAGCATAACTCTTACATGCACTGGGAAACCAAAAAATTCATGTGACTTACTTTATTGTGATATTTGCTTTATTGCAGCGGTATGGAAGCAAGCTCACAATATACCTGAGGTCTGCCGGGGTGTGTGTGTGTGTGTGTGTGTGTGTGTGTGTGTGTGAGTGGGTGTGGGTGTGTGTGTGTCTGTGTCTGTGTGTACATACAGAGAGATTGATTGATTGTTTGATTATAAGAAATTGGTTCACATGATTATGGAGGCTGAGAAGTCCCATGATCTGCCATCTGCAAGCTGGGAACCCAGGAGAGCCCATGGTGCAATTCCAGAGGGCTCAAGATGACCCATATCCCAGCTTGAAAACTGTCACGTGGAAGGTGAATCCCACTTTGCTTCAGCTTTTGCTCTATTCAGATCTCCAGTCCCTTGGACGAGACCCACCTGAATAGGGGAAGGCATCTGCTTTCTTCAGCCTGCTGACAGATGTTAATCTCACCCAGAAGCACCCTCACACATATACCCAAAATAATGTTTAACCAAATATCTGGGCATCCCTTGGCCCAGTCAAGTTGACATAAAATTAACCATCTCAAGTAGTGAGCCGTTTGGCAAATATCAATGGAGAGTTTGGATTCCCCACTTTAAATGTGTCATCATTTAGACAAATTGAATTGGCCACCAGCATATGAATCTGAGTTCACCCACAGCTTTGACTCTACCTACCACCTGTCTTTGGCACAAGCCTATTTCAAGTATAAATAACATTCCTCCTCTTTTGAAAAACTTCACTAAAGGAGTGGGTCTAAGAGTTCCCTGGTGGCTCAGCGAGTTAAGGGCCTGGTGTTGTCACTGCTGTAGTTCTGGTCAGTACTGTGGCCTGGGTTCGATCCCTGGCCTGGGAACTACTGCATGCCACAGGTGCAGCCAAAAAAAAAAAGAAAAAAGAAAAGAAAAGAAAAAGAAAAGAAATGGATCTAGAGCAGTGATTTCAAATGGGGGGATTCTACCTCCCAGTGGATATTTGGCAATGTCTGGAAGCATTTTTTTTTTTTTTTGCTGAACCTGCAGCATGTGGAAGTTCACAGGCTAGGGATCAAACCTGTGCCACAACAGCAGCCTGAGCCACAGCAGTGACAACACCAGATCCTTAACCCATTGCACAGCAAGAGAACTCCTGGAGGCATTTTTGGTTGTCACAACTGTACATGCTGCTAGCATCTAGTGGGTACAGGCCAGAGATGCTGCTAAATCTTCCCCAGTGTACAGGGCATCCCCGCAGCAAAGGAGTGTCCAGCCCAAATGCCACTAGGGCTGAGGTTGAGAAATCCTGCTCTAGAGAGAGAGAGAGAGAGACATTCCATACCACTCAGCACAGTTTCAGGCCCCACTTGTGCCCATCTGTGCCATGGGAAGCCAGTGCTTTCTGAAAGCTTTCTGGATCAGCACTTTCCCACTCAGGTGGATCTGGCATTAACATTGCCGTCTTTCAAATGGCTTTCAGGTAGACGTGTTAAATCTCAAATTTGATGAAACACAAGAAAGCCATGAGAGAAGTTCAGAGCACTTGGAAATCTAGGAGAGCTGTGAGAACTGTGGGCAGGTGTGGCTTCGTGCCAGCTCACAGCGCCAAATAGCCAGGTGGGGAGGAGCAAACACTCGTTTTCATCCGAGGCAAATGCTGAAGGTGCAGTTATGGTCACTTCAGAAAGTGCCACTTTATTCCCGGTGTAACATCACTTCGACTTTACCTGCACGAGGCTGTCCTGATTCATGGGGGTCAGTGGCAGAACTTGGATCAGAAATCTTGTTTCTTGACTCATCGATTTATATGTCCCCTTCAAACCTGATTGCTTTTTTTCTGAAACGAGTAACCTGTGACTCTTTGCTCACGGTCAGGGGAAAAGTCCCTGTTAATAATTCACACAAGACAAAGCCGCTCCTCTTTTGCATCCTCAAATCTCTCCGAGCACGTGACTGTCGCAACATATCTGGTTTCCAAGTAGCCGAGTGATGAAATATGATTGGCCTCTCGGCATCGATTCCCCCTCTCCTTCCTCTCTCACTCTTCTTGTCTAGCAGTTGTTTGTTAGGATCCACACATTCTTCTTATGAAAGAATCAAGACCAGAGTTTCTTTCTTTCCCTCTTTAGGAAGAAGTGGGCTGTTTTGGCTTCCTACCATGGATGAGGATCTCGAAGGAGAAAGTTGGCAGACGTTCTCCATTCCCTGGGGCTTCGGCAAGTCAGCAGAGGATGAAGGAGCGCACATCTGCCAGTGAGTAATCATCCTCCGGTGCAAATGTCAGGGGTCTTATCCCTGGCTTCAGAGATTAGCTCATGTTTTTCGGTTGGATGAATGCATTTGCACACGGATTGAAAGCCATGTGTCAGAATGATACAAGCATGGTGCCTTTGATGGAAAAGCGATGAGATGCTTCTGAGTTTTCGGTCCAGGCAATTCTAATAGTTAAAAAGAATACTGGAGGTGAGGCAGGAATATCCTGTAAAAGAAAAGTACGCAGCTGTATGCTACTGTGCTTATTTCCTGAAGACTAAATGTCCAGAGGCATTTTGGGGAAGAGAGAACCCGATTTCAGCTGCTCATCCTTAATATACATATTACCAGAGGCTATCATTCAGGAAACTTTTGACTGTGCTTTTTGCAAGGAACGTTGGACTGTGCTGTTTGTTTATGTTTTTAAATGGTGTCTTCTCAGAGACAAATGTATCTGTCAGGGTGAAAAGTTTTGATGCTGAAGCCGAAAATGCTGCGTTGGCTGTGCAGATTGGTTTGTGCTTAATTGCTTCTTTGTGTTCGGTGGTCTTGCTGAATAAGTTTTCCTCCTTTGAGAAAAACCACAGTTTTACAGAAAGCTCAGATGGTCGCTGAGTGGCTTACGGTTTATATAACTAGGGAATTCTTTCTCGAGGTTGTCAAAGTTTCAAGTATGAGAAATTTGTCAGTAATGAATACATTTTGGAATGCCGATTGGAAAGTTTCCAGCCATTCTGCTGCTTAATGCTTCCTCATTAATCACTGGCACTGTGTATTATAAGCTGCTTATGACTTTGTTTGAATGATATTCTTTCAGCAGACTCTAGGATTATTGAGTATTTAAGCATCATGATAGGAACATTATGTGGAAGCCCCAGTATAAAGCCACAGGTTAAAAGCAGCTCTCCAACTGGATAAAATTCATTACTCTTGACTTTCACTACTTGGGACTTCGAGTGAAATATTTTTTAGAGTTGCCATAATTTTCGATGACAGTAATCACTTGGTGGCACTATTTGTTTTAAAACAGTTGCACTCATTTGCATGAGTGCAAATGAAACCTCCTTCTGTTGTGTAGTTCATTGTAAGGGAAATTTAGAAATGGATATTGTCGTTCTATGGGACTAAAATGTACAAAACACCCATTTTGGAACTAGCAACTAAGAGTCTCCCCAAACTACTGTTTGCTTATGACATAATTTCATTGACTCACTTTTTAGTGCTCACATTTTCCTTCTGATTTCGTACCTAAAGGATGAAACGATTGCATATTTGAGCTACGAAAAGTAACCTGTTTAGACATAGAGTCCTGGGGCTTGTGTCTCTTGCTTGCCTGGTCAATAACATAAAAAGAAATAGATTCACCTTCTCACTCATTGAAGCATATTGTTTATGAGTTTGGGAGAAAATAGGTAATAAAAGAGATAAGAAATACTTTAAATCAAATTCTTAAGCCAAACCACCGAATTCCAATTTGACGGTTGGTTGGCCATAGTTTTACTCCGCACATCCAATGGAAAGTCTAGTGTGTCTTGTTTTATTAGAATTAGTGGTAGATATATAGTCTGAAGTTCTGTGTTATCCCTGGATGTGCTTAGTCATTAGAGAGTTCAGGTCAGTATATTATTAATTTTCTTTTATATATGTGTATAAAGTACTATTTTATTTTTATGACTCAACATAAAAAGCAAGCATTATTGTAACCTCAGCTCATGTCTTCCGTGGAGGATGCTCTCAAGTGTAGGACTATATAAATGTGGTTTAAGATTCAGTGGATGGGGATACTTTTCATAGAGCAACAAGTGATGCTCAGTTGAATCCCACTTCTGCTGCTGGTTTCACAGAAATAAGATCTAAAATTCTTAGTTTCTCCTCCGTTCAGGCAGTGCAGGCTTCCCAGCCTAGGGGTCCCTGCCCACCCCCTGTCCATGCGGTTCATTGCTGATCTGAAAGAGCTATCATAAGACCAATGTAAAGAGGAAAATAGTTCAGTTTCCTGCAGTTTTACAATCCTTCAAAAATTTTTTTTAATTAAAAAAATTATTTTATTGTTATTTCCCCATTACGAATTTTTTTTCTACTGTACAGCATGGTGACCCAGTTACACATACATGTATACATTCTTTTTTCTCCCATTATCATGCTCCCTCATAAGTGACCTGACATAGTTCTCAGTGCTACACAGCAGGATCTCATTGCTAATCCATTCCAAAGGCAATAGTTTGCATCTATTAATCCCAAGCTCCCCATCCATCCCACTCCCTCTCCCTCCCCCCAGGCAACCACAAGTCTCTTCTCCAAGTCCATGATTTTCTTTTCGGTGGAAAGGTTCATTTGTGGCATATATGAAATTCCAGATATAAGTGATATCATATGGTATTTGTCTTTCTCTTTCTGACTTACTTCACTCAGGATGAGAGTCTCTTGTTCCATCCATGTTGCTGCAGATGCAATCCTTCAAAATTAAAGTGACTTGAGATTGTCTTTGTTGCTGATTAAAGAGCAACTGGTTCCTTTGCCCAGTAGAGCAGCCACACAGAATGGTTAGGACTATGGCTTCTGGAACCAGCCTGACCTGGCTGTGCACCCTGGTGCCTTCACTTATTGGCTGTATGACTTTGGGCACATTTATCAGCTTCATTAAACCGAAGACCCCACGTCTGTAAAGAAAAGGATAATACCTACCTCGAGGGGTTGGAGGGGTAAGTGAGTTACTGTAGGAACAGCCCCTAGCACTGTGTCTGGCTCATCCAATTATCTAATTACCCATGATGTGATTCTTATTGTTAGCACTAGTAGCAGTGATAGTAGCACCTTTCAAACACAATCTTATTTTCAAGCCTTCAAGTTCAGTTTAAGTTGGAGTGAAAGTTGTAGACTATATTGCTATATCAGTCTTTTTATAGGAAGAGTGATTCATTTAGGACTTGGGGAAAGAGGGAGTTTAGCACGTCTATGCGATTTCTTTAGTTTTTAAACGCAAAGCTTGGTAAAAAGTATCATGAAAACATTAGTGAATTTGAAATACGAGTGACAAAAATGAGATAGATTTATTTCAGTTCAACCGAAATTTATTGAGGATCTCCCTGTGTGCTAAGTGTTGGGGTACAGAGATAATGGTCAAGGTAAAAAATGAAAAATACTGACAATGCCAAGCGCTAGGAAGGATGTGGAACAACTGGAAGTCTTATATACTTTGCTAGTACAGTGTAGCAGCGAAATGGTATAGCTGCTTTGGAGACCGTTTGTTAGTTTCTCATAAAGCTAAATATACATTTGCCATAAAACCCATATGATTCCACTCCTAGGTATTTACTCTAGAGAAATGAAAACTCCTGTTCGCAGAAAAACCTTTCACAAATGTTTACAGCAGCTGTGTTCGAAATTGCCCCAAACTGGAAACAACCCAGATGTCCTTCAGCGGATGAATGAATAAACGCACTGTCCTCACCATGAGATACTACTCAGAATAAAAAGGAACAAACTCTTGATACGCACAGCAATTTGAATGCATATTAGACATTATGCTGAGTGAAAGAAGCTCATTTCAAAAGGTTACATCCTCTGTGGTTCTCTTTATATGATATTCTCAAAAGACAAAGGTAGAGTGACAGAAAACAGATCACTGGGGACCAGGGGTTAGAGGAAGAGGGAGGGTGTGATAGTGCCTTGTGTGATGGAACTATTCTGTATCCTAACTGCGGTCATGGTGGTGGGAATCTACACACGTGGTAACGTTTCTAAAGCTGTACATTCAAAAAAGTCCATTGGAGTATGTGATCATTTAAAACATAAAAAATGAGAATACAGAGTTCTTGCCATTGAGCGGTCCACAGGAGCAACGAGGGACAAACACAAACAAATAATTATAGTACAGGACGGTGAATGTAGTGATTATGACATGAGACCCGGCCATGCACAGCTTTGTGCATTTTCTTTTATTTTCCCACTGTACAGCAAGGGCTTTGTGCATTTTCTACGTGTATCATGATGTGAAAAAGTTTGGGAAGGCCTGGGTTGGGGTATTATGAAGACACAGAAAAAGAGCATTTTGCCTAGTTGCCTGGAGGAGATGGTACCGGGAAGGGCTTCACAGGGGAGGTAATACCTGCAGTGGGAATTGAAGGGTAGGAGGGAAGGAGTTAGGGGGGCTTCTCAGGGCAGTGGGGGGGCATTCCAAGGGAGCCATTCCTTGCCTAAGAAAGGGAAGGAGTGGGGTGCAAGTTGGGAGCTCTAGGGTGTCCAAGATGTTAGGAGTACAAAGTGAACAGATTTATAGGTAGCCTTGCATAATAAAGGAACATTTTGTTTTATGATGGTAGATTTTGAGCGTATTGGGAGGCAAGCGTGGATGAGGCAGCAGAGAGGGCCATTTGATAAGAGAGGAGACTGGCGGGAGGAGATAATGGGAAGAGGTATAGGGTTTGATCCTGTCAAGTCCTGTAGAACCTGTGGAGCATTAATGGAAGACTCTACCTTCTGGGAGGATCTTTTCATTCGTTCATTTTCATTCATTCATTCATTATCAACTCATTTAACAAATCTTTATTAAGCAAGGCACTATTTTAGGTCCTGGGGATCCCGGAGTGAACAAAAAGAAGTCCCAGCTCTTATGGAGCTGATATTTTAAAGGCTAAATGAGTTCAGCTTTGGACAATTGTGAAGTGCAAAGTACCTCTGAGGTAATCATACCTAGTAGATGGGAGCTGTAAAGAGCAGTCTGGGCTGAAAATACAAATTGGGGCTCACTGGCACAAAGCTAAAAGTTGGAGCCTGAGAAATAGGTTAAATAATCAATTTTATGTTCCTTAATCAAGCTGGAAAAAAATCTAATTTTTGCACCCAAATTCTCTATGATTTGCCATCAGGACTTGTCCTTATGTGAGAGAAGGAGAGATGCATTTAGCTAATGCCACAACCTCAAGGTTATGCATCCGTCCAATTCCTTTTTCCATCCTAGTAAAGGGCTCTCTAATCTTTCCAGAAGATAATGAAGTCTTAAAATGAACAAATATCTTTGCCATGCAGAGCATTATACTAATATCTGGTGGCGGAAAGGGGAGGGAAGGGATGGAAAAGACAGAGTAGATCTAGGATCTGTTCTGAAAACACTTAGAATCTGTAAGGTGAGAGGGCCTTTGGACCCTTTGTAAATACTCAGAGTATTTGAAAACAGCCATAAGCAAACAAATATAAATTCTTGGTTGCTAAGGGGACTGAATCTTCTGGTATTAGTGCAGAGGCAGAGTTTTAAAGCAATCACTGAGGACACTTCCAAAAGCAGCATGTTTTGACGCCAATTATTGATGACCTGAATCCACAAGGGCTTGGAATGCCATAGCCAAGTTCTTGGATTGACTTTGGTTAATGTAAATGAGCACTTGGTGTTTCAAAGAGATTAATGAGACAGTTTTGACCCAGCTGTGTTTTTACAGCTCTTGTGACTTAGGTACCTAATGATGCCACCATGTTGACCTGGCCCCAAGACCAAATCCTTAAAATTCCAGCTGTTCTGATAACCAGGAAGTAAACCACTGGATGTTCTTTCTCCATCCTAGGGCCTCGCCTCCTCTCTGGTGGGCTTGGGAGAAGGTAGGAGTTAGAAATAAGGAGGTAAAGAGTAGGTTCGGGCACCCTCTGGCAGGCAATCCACCCATAACAGGGAGTCACCTGCTAACCATTGTCCTCAGCTCATAAGCTGAGTGACCACTCATTCCCAGAGCTAACATAGCTATCTCGAATGGTCTACACTTCATGTTAATTAAGTTCACCTATAAAATTTCAATAGCTCTCCTCATTTACATTCAGCCAAGAATTATACTTACGCAACTAAAATTTTAACTTATTTCCTTATCCAATTGATAATTCAATCACAGACATCTGGGATTTGAAGGCTTCTTGAGAATACTAATTTTTATTGGGCAGTGTCGTGTTGGACACTAGGGGGAAAGAGGACGAAGAATTTGTGTCCTTATTCTTAGCTCCGTACTGCATAGGAAGTCTTCAAATAGATTTCCAACAGATCTTCTAATGTAGATTATAATATATATATTCTCTCTCTCTAAAATTCATTTGCCAATGTTCATATTATAAATTTCCTTGCAATTGATAGTTTTAAGAAGTAGTTGAGATACCCTATATACTTAGTTCTGACAGACTTTTAATGATCTTTATTGCCTTTTTTATTATAAAGCTAAAACATGCTTATAAAAATTTAAAAAAATAACTGAAACGAGTAAAGTAGAAAGTGAAATTCACAAAACCGAGGAGGGGTTAAGGATGGAGTAAAGATCAGGGAAGCCTGTCATCTGCATAACCTGGTAATGAAAAGCCGATCTCACATTTTGGAGCCAATCTCACATCTTGGAGGGTCCCTTTTGATGGGGGACTTGACTCAGAATTGCTGAGTCAGGAGTTCCCATCGTGGCGCAGTGGTTAATGAATCCGACTAGGAACCATGAGGTTGCGAGTTTGATCCCTGCCCTTGCTCAGTGGGTTAAGGATCCGGCATTGCCGTGAGCTGTGGTGTAGGTCACAGACGTGGCTTGGATCCTGTGTTGCTGTGGTTGTGGCACAGGCTGGCAGCTACACCTCCCATTAGACCCCTAGCCTGGGAACCTCCACATGCTGTGGGAGCGGCCCAAGAAATGGCAAAAAGACAAAAAAAAAAAAAAAAAAAAAAGAATTGCTGAGTCATAGGGTTTCTTGCATCAAAGGGGCCCATAAAAGTGGCTCCCTCCAGGAGTTCCTGTTGTGGTGCAGTGGTTAACGAATCCGACTAGGAACCATGAGGTTGCGGGTTCGATCCCTGCCCTTGCTCAGTGGGTTAAGCTCAGTGAGCTTGTGGTGTAGGTCACAGATGCGGCTCAAATCTGGCATTGCTGTAGTATAGGCTGGCAGCTGTAGCTCCAGTTTGACCCCTGGCCTGGGAACCTCCATATGCTGCAAGTGCAGCCCTAAAAAGCAAAAAAAAAAAAAAAAATGGCTCCCTCCAAATCATTGTGTCATTGCACTTCTGGGTGTGCATCCAAAGGAAGTGCAGGGAGGATCTCGAAGAGATGTCTGTACACTCATGTTTATGGAAAAATTATTCACAGCAGCCAAAAGGTAGAAGCAAACCAAGTGTCCATTACAGGTGAATGAATAAGCAAAATGTGGTCTATACATGCAATGGAATATTATTCAGCCTTGAAACGGACAGAAATCTGACACATGATCCAGCAAGGGTGAACTTCTAGGCATTATGCCAAGTGAAATTAGGCAGACACAAAAAGATAAATACTCTTCTCTGAGGTCCCCTAGTGTAGTCAAATTCATTGAAACAGAAAGTAAAATGGTGATGGCTGGGAGTGGGGGAGGGGAAAGGGGAAGCTGTTTAATGTGTATATCATTTCAGTTTTGCAAGAGGAAAAATTTCTGGAGATCTTTTGTGTGACAACGTGAATATACTTAACACTGCTGAACTGTACACTGAAAAATGGTTAGGGTGGTAAATTTTATGTTATATGTATTTTACAATTAACAAACAACTTTTTTTTTTTTGATGTTAAGAAAAGCTGTATGTCAACATATCCAGCTTCAGTGTACACATCACCTATAAAATTAGAACTCTTCTAGGGCCGAGCAGACCTGAGCTGCTACCACTGTGACATTCTTTGTTTTCCAGTGTCTTTGAAACAGGGGGCTCCAACAACAGACCCAGGGGGTCCATGAACTCCTCCATAGTTAATGTAAATTCTTATTTGTTTACAGCATTTTTTTCCCCTGGGCCAAAGGGCCCATGGCTTTCTTCAGTTTCTCAAAGAGGCACAGGGCTCCCTCTCCACCAGTAAAGGCTCAGAAGTGCTGCCCAATAGTTTGTCTCTATTCAACAGATTTTATTAAATTAATTGTGCACAAAAGCTATTATGTCAAAGCTTTGAGTTGAATATATACTCAAATAAAGAAAAATCTTATTAAGGCTCATTTACGTGATTGATTATTCCATCTCCGCTTTCAGTAGCTAGGATGAATTTATGGCCAAATACCTATAAAACCAAGGCGCCCCTGTGAGATGCCTGGCTTAGAGGGTGCTTTATTCCGCAAGGATGCACCTGCCCTGAGGAATTGTGTTAGTTTCTCACCTCTCCCCCCACGAATGAAGAAGGTATATGCAGTGGTAATCAATAATTCAGACAATCAGTGTGTACTCCCCATTCATAATTTTCTCCAAAACGCACCCCTACTTCTGAAGATTTTTAAGATGACAGGGAGTCTTCTACTGTCTCAAGAAAGTGAATTTCTAGAAGGAAACAGCTGGGGAACACTTTGGAATTACAGAGAGGCTATCGATTTAGTCAACCCTTTTTTTTTCTGATTATAAAGCACAAGCTCATTGTTTTGAAAAGTAAACAGGGATGCCAGAAGGTCTTTCCCCAGGCGATTCAGCACGCACTGAAGGACCCTTCACCGCCAGGGCTGTGCTTTGCCCTTTCGGAGCCCGCTCTCAGGTGAAGGCGGTTATCCTGTGTTATAGATGATGGCTGACAGGATTGAACAGAATCCTCCCGGGGGACTGAAGCTAATGGCTTGGAAGCTCTGTGTCTTTAATCTCTTTGCCCGAGGAATGCCAGCTCTCCCTCCCAATACAGAACTCAAACCCCCAGAGCGGAGAAGGTACACACACATTCACAGACAGAGCCAGCTGCGGTAATCACATCTGGGGTTTTGGGTTGTTGTAATTTAATTTGGGGGAGGGGGCTTATTCTATATCTCTTTTTTTGAGTGTTTTAAAATATTTTTAGTATGACAATCTGTTAATCATATCTTAATAGCAACTCTCCTTTCTGACTCAGGATTTTTCTGCTCATGACTCCCTTTCTCCGGAATGTTTTCGCCCTCACACCCCTGCTCAAGTGTATCCTTCTGAGAGACAAAGTTTTCCGGAATATCTTACCTAAAAATTGTTCCTGATCACTGCTGCCCTCCTCTAGACACAGCTTGAATTCGCTTCAGAATACTTGCAGTCATCTAGCATTGTGGCAGCGTATTTGCTTAGTGTCTGTTTTTCCTCAGGATGGTTATAGGTACTCAACAAATAAACATCCCTTTGCTCAGATTTTAGGTTACTGTAACGTTTTCAGTATCAGCCGTTAAAACTTCATTGTTAAATGGAGAAGTGAAGGAATGTTCAAAGGGTTTAATTACAAGAGGTGGAAAAAAATAAAGCCCTGTCTGTCTCCAAGGCTGTCCTTGAGAAAGCTTGCATGCATTGATGTATGTTCAGTCGGGTGCTAACTGCGGACCTGGCACTCATCTATATGCTAGTGGGAGGGTGACATCACGCCCTTACTAAGCCAGTCTTTGGTCTCTTTGTGAATACTTGAACACTCGACTATGATTTTAGGTTAGAACTTTCGCCTAAAATAAGTCCTGTTCCGAGGTCTCATCTTACCAGTATGTTAGGACTGTGTTCTCTCCCCGTGGGTGTTCATGGGAAAAGAGGTAGCAAAATGAGAATGTAGATAAATGGAGTTTTGAGGAGGTGCCTGCAAGATTAATTTCTTGTTCTAAAAAAAATGGATTGGTTGATGTATTATCCAATCCAGTTAAAACCTGATTTGTAAGTGCATGATTTTCTTACAGAAAATGCTTATAAAAAATATTGTAGAAGTACATGTAATTTTATTTTTCTTACATCTTATTCTTAACCATGAATCATTTTACTGCAATATCAGTGGAATTTTTAAATTCTAAAGTTTCACATTGTCAGCAGCCACCACGAAATAGAAGATACTTTGCAGGAGTTCCCGTCGTGGCTCAATGGTTAACAATCCGACTAGGAAACATGAGGTTGTGGGTTCAATCCCTGGCCTTGCTCAGTGGGTTAAGGATCCGGCGTTGCCGTGAGCTGTGGTATAGGTTGCAGACGAGGCTCGGATCTGGTGTTGCTGTGGCTCTGGTGTAGGCTGGTGGCTACAGCTCCGATTAGACCCCTAGCCTGGGAACCTCCATATGCTGTGAGAGCAGCCCAGGAAATGGCAAAGAGAAAAAAAAAAAAAAAGAAAAAGAAGATACTTTCCAAAATGAAGTACATTTTAACCAGGATGTAGATGAGAGGGCTAAAGATGATCACTCCATACATGGAATCTTTATATTTATTTCCCACTTTGGTTTTATGTATGCTTTTCACCTTTCAAGTTCTATGTCATCGTCTTTTGGCTTTCACACTATACCTTCCCAACTTTTACCTGTATTACATCTCGGAAATTCTACTATTTCCATTCTGTCACATACATTGTATAATAATCTTGGATCTCCACAATTTACTCATTTAGTGAAAATATGTGTGCCATGTGCCATAGCAAATAATGATTTCAAAAGTCTATTTAAAATTGTCATTCTCTGTATAAAGGACTTTGAGAACTTCCTAGAATGTATTTGCTATTATGACCGAGTTTTTCATTTTAGTATAGCAAGTTTGAACACCACAATTTAATTTTTACATACTTCTTTTTATTCCTCCATTTATCCAGGCCTCAGTGTTTTGGGTTTTTTTTTTTTGTCTTTTTGCTATTTCTTGGGCCGCTGCCGCGGCACATGGAGGTTCCCAGGCTAGGGGTCGAATCGGAGTTGTAGCCACCGGCCTATGCCAGAGCCACAGCAACGAGGGATCCGAGCCGCGTCTGCAACCTACACCACAGCTCACGGCAACGCCGGATCGTTAACCCACTGAGCAAGGCCAGGGATCAAACCCGCAACCTCATGGTTCCTAGTCAGATTCGTTAACCACTGCGCCACGACGGGAACTCCCAGGGCTCAGTTTTGCTTCCTCTAATAAATTGTTCTCTGATAACTTCAGAATGTACTGATTGAATTCCTTTTAGGTGTCCATAGAATTTTATTGTTGATGTTAAAATATTTTGATTCTCAAACATATGCTTAGTGTACTATTATTAAACGATGTGTGTTTTCTTATCGTTTTCTTTGTAACATACTACCATTCCCAAATATATTGCAAGTTTCTTGGAATTATGTCTCCAATTTTTCTCACAGTAGCCCTGACCAAGCACTTATTACATTGAATTGAGTACAGAAGAGAGATCTTTATTAAGAACTCTCTAAATGTAAGAATCCTTGGCGTATATTCCACCGTCCAACTGGTAAGGATGTTTCTTCATAGTTCTTCCAACTGTTCTGGCTTTTGAAGTTTCTGTTATCTCCTATGTGGGTAAAATATGTGTATCAGCTATCAACTGCTATGTATCAAGCCACCTCTAAAACATAACGGCTGAAAACAAAAAGGATGTGTTATTTCTCATAATTCTGTGGGTTAGGCTCAGCAGGGTGGTTCATCTGCTGCATGGAATCTCAGCTTGTCATTTGTGTGGCCGCATAAAGGTAGGTGGTAAACTGGGACTAGAATGTTCCAGTCAGATATGCTTACATGTCTGGCCCCTCAGCCACAGTGCTTGAAGCTGGGGGCAAGTGACCCTCTCCATCTTCTCATTCAGCAGTCTAACCTGAGCTTCTTTGCACATCAGCTGGGTCCTAAGAAGGCAAAAAAGAAAGCTGCTGGGCTTCCTCACTCAGGCCAGAACCTGGAAGTCACACAGCTTTCCTTTGGCCACGTTCTCCTGGTCCGAACAAGTTCCGGGACAAGCCAGATTCAAGAGGAGGGACTCCATCTCTCAATGAAAGGGACAGCAAAGTCACATTGCAGAAGGGCAGGTAGTGTGGGAGGAATTGCATGCAGCCAGTTTTCAGGTCATCTATCACAGTAGGGTAGTATGACAGGAACGTGAAATTGTCTAGATAAACTTTTAAAATTTTACATCCGAGAAAGCCGAAGCCTAGAGAAGTGAGATGGCTTACCCAGGGTACCACAGCTGGTTTCCTAGACCCTTGCCACCCCAAGTGTGGTCTCTGGACCAGCAGCATCAACAGGACTGGGAGCCCATCAGAAATGCAGATTCTTAGGCCCCACCCACACCCACAGAACCAGCGTCTGCCTTTTCCCTCCATCCCCAGGGACTCTGAATGCACACTGAAGTGAGCTGAGAAGCACCATTGCTCTTTTTACTTCCCAAACTGAGACAGAAGACCTACCACCTACGAAAGAAGAATGTTTTACACTCGGAGGCTTGACTCAGCATGGAAAAGGCTTCGTTTACTTGATATGTGTTAGGTTTTTTTTAAAGCACAGCCCTCCGCGTTTTACAATCACCCCTGAATTTGATCCTTACGAGCACCGTGAGGGATAATGATTATCCTTTGCGTTTGACCAAAGAAGAAACAGAGGCTCCAAGACCTGTAGCTGTACGCGGTGGAGCAGCTTTCAGACCTCGGGTTTGCTGACTCCGAACTCCCCTTGACGACAGGAGCGTATCCACTGGCAGCCGCCGTACAGCAGCAGTGAAGGAGTCTAAATGTTTAGAGGAAGAGCCTGTTAGCCGGGAGCCAAGGCGTGTGGCTGGCTTGGTGAGCTGTGGCTTTTCTCCTGATGCCGCCCACTCCCACCTTGCCTAAAGTGAAGAGGCTGGCACGGGCGTGTGACAGATGGCGCAGCCCCACTCTGCCATATGTGTGTCGCTCCCCGTTCCTGAGCGCACAGCTGCCTGACACAGGCCTTGCCAGTTGGGCCGCTGCCTCTTGAGGTGTCTCCAAGGCTCATTGCTCAGAGAGCGCCGTCCAGCCTTTTCTCCACTTTCCCTCTTCGACGGGTCTTCCTTCCGCTCCTCGGGTCTCTACCCGGAGCAGAGAGCCCTGTTGGCGCTCCAGCTGGGAGCCAGTGCCAGACCTTGAGCTGCACATAACAGGTGGCAGGTGGATGCAGCTCATCCAAACGTGGACGAGCCAAGGCAGGGAGCAGGGGCCGCTCCTCCTGGAATCCCGCTTCGGGGAGGGCACTGTGCCCGCCAGAGCTTCCCTCCAACAGCTGTGCGTGGGCTGGAAAGGCAGTTTCCTCCTTGCTGTTCCCTGTCTGGGGATGGGAGAGGAAGGGATGAAGGATGTGGACCAAGTGCAAGCAAGGGCACTCCTCTCCCTAGACCCAGAAGCTGTGGGAAGAGAGAGCCAAGAAAGAAAACTCCAGAATCCTTCCACCCCGCAGTAAAGAGAGCAACATTTATCTTTGCTTTGGTCCCGGCCACATTTCGTGCCACCGCTGGCTAGCTTGGCAGCTGACATCCAACACTGATCTGGGGTATTAGCCCTGGCACTGTGGTTACCTCTCTGGGTTAAAATCTGTGTGCTATTATTTCCTTTGGCTAAGTTACCAGCTCTTGATAAGCCTCAGGATTTTCATCTGGAAACTAGGAGTGATAATGATTTTATCTCCTCACGTGGTTGCTGTGAGGAATAAATGGGAAAAGACATGTAAAGGGATTACATAGGCTAATAACCGGCATTTAATATATATTTGACCAATGTTGTATAGTAATGCTGAAGTTTTCCTGAGGGTAGAAATTTTGACTAGTCCACTGTTGTGGCCCCAGCTCCCAGGACAGTTTCTAGCACATAGTATGTACGAATTATTTGATAAATCAGTGAATTATTTGATGAATGACTTAATGGCCAAATCCTATAATACTCTAACAGTTATTTTTGTGCTTGATCGGAGGACTCAGTGGCTTTAGGTAGGCGGTTGAACGCTTCAGTGTGTGTGTGTGTGTGTGTGTATCTAGGATGCATATGGGATAGACAGAGATTTTTCAGACTCTCCTCAGTTGGACAGAAATGATACCGCATTTTAAAAATTATTTTTGGCAGTGCCCATGGCATACCATAGTCCCTGGGCCAGGGATCAAACCTGCATTACAGCAGTGACAACGCCAGACCCTTAACTGCTAGGCGACCGGAGAACTCGGTCCTGAAGCTAAGTAACTGCCCTCCCTCTTCCTCCTTCTTCCTTCCTCCCTTTCTTTCTTCCTCTCCTTCCTCCCTTCCCTCCCTCCTTCTCCCTTTCCTATTTATTTCTTGGTCTTATTTTGGCTTTGGCGTTAAAATCCTGCCTCAGAGCATAGCTAAATAGATTGCTTTCCTCCTCACAGCAGAGAAGAAAAGGGGACCCCAGGTAGAGAGCCAAGGTCTTTGCCAAGTGGAGCAGTCCAACCTTTCTGCTCTAAAGATGGTTTTTCAGCAGTGTGCTTACTGTCGTTGTCATCCAAGCCAGGCGCCAGGGCCGTCCTTCTGCAGCCCTCCCGGGGTGAATGAGACCTGTGGGAGGGGGCCTCCGACAGCCCCCCGCTCCTTCACTCCTGCATGTGCTGGAAGGAAGACAGGAGGAGCAGAAAGACACACGCGCAGGAGGACACAACCAGAGGCCCAAGAATCAGTACCTAGACATCTGCTGGGTGGAGAATGGCGTCGCTCTGCTCCATAATTAAGTTCTGAGATGCGGAGATGGAGCGGACTTTCCAGTCAAAGACAGGGCCAAGGAGGAGTTCCTGTCGTGGCTCAGCAGTTAACGAACCTGACGGGCATCTGTAAGGATGCAGATTCCAGCCCTGGCCTCACTCAGTGGGTTAAGGATCCCGCGTTGCTGTGGCTGTGGCGTAGGCTGGCAGCTACAACTCCGATTGGCCCCCTAGCCTGGGAACCTCCAGATGCCACAGGGGTGGCCCTAAAAAGAAAAAAAAAAAAAGCAAGAAGGAGAAGACTAGCTTGCATTCCCTAGGCATCTGCTACTTTTCGTCAGAGGTCAGGGGAGCCCAACGAGGATCCTGAGCAGTGGTTGCTCTCTTGTCCCTCAGGTATCCTCTGTATTCCTGAAGGGATGATTTTATAACGAGAACTTGAAGTAGAATCTGCTCTTTCGGAAATGAAGCTTGGGGAGTTCCCTGGCGGCTCAGCCGGTTAAGAATCCGGTGTCATCACTGCTGTGGCACAGTTTAATCCCTGCTGCCGGAACTTCGCCTGCCTCTGACATACCCCTCATCCCCCCAAAAAAAAGAGAAAGAAATGAAGCTCGGGTGTGTCTCAGTCCTGGAGTTTGCTTCAGAATTCATGACAGCTCTGTACACATATCTGGATCTCAGAATTTTGATCAAAATTCCTGGAGGATCATCCGGGCATGTTTATTTATTATCCTATTAAGTCGCCCCTTTTATTTTAGAATAATTTCAGATTTACAAACTAGTGGCAAAGAGAGCCCAGACAGGTCCCATATGGTCCGCACCCAATTCCTCCCAAGGTGAACGACCCTCTTAGATCTGCATGATGCAGTGGTATTTCTATGAACTAAAGTCCAGGCTTGATTTAGATTTCACCAGTTTTTCTCCTACTCCTTTTCCTGATCAAGGATCCCTTCCAGGATACCACGTTGCATTTAGTTGTCATCTCTCCCCAGTCTTTTCTGGTCTGTGACAGTTTCTCTGTCTTTCCTTGTTTTCCACGACCTTAAGAGTCTTGAGGAATCCTGGCCAGGAGTGTATTTACTTGTTAAAAGTTTGCATTTGACTCTGATTGTGAAAGGCACTGCTCTCAGCAGCGCCTCTCCATACAGGTGCTTGAGCTTACATTTCATTTTGCATATATTTTTCCCCTGGGTCCTTAAAGGTTTTACTAAAATTTCATACTGCCTGTCAAGGATCTATGCCATTTTGGTGACAAATAACCTATTTTTGGTTAGGGATGAAAATATGTTTGGGCTAATATAAGCCAATGTAAAGTTGAAATTGAGATTTTGATTTCAAAATATCAAAAGGCATTCTATGCACAAGCACTTTGCTATATGAGTCTTTGGTGAAATAAGCTTAGGGCAATAGTCATGCTTTTTGAGTGCGAGCTCTGAGTGAGGTGCTGTCCTCAGGGAGTTGGGTGTGGTAAGGCATTTAACTCTGCCATGGGTTTTTGGATGTGTCATCTTGGCTAGGTTCAACTCCAGTCCAAGAAGTATGAACTCAAGGGACCAGCAAGATTCCCAGGTGGTTCTTTTGGACAAGACAATTCTTGCTCTTGCTTGAGCCACAGATTATAGGAGAGCATGGTTTCTTAACAGCAGCACTGATTGATACTTGGGACCAGATGATTTTTTTTTGTAGGGCTGTCCTGTGCACTGTGGGCTGTTTAGCAGCCTACACTAAATGTCACTAAATGCCCATAGCACCCCCGAGTTATGACAACCAAAAGTGTCTCCAGAAATTGCCCAATGTGCTCCGAGGGACACAGTCATCCCCAGTTGAGATCTACTGGAATAGGCGGAAAGTTAGCACAGGGCTCTTGCACCAGGTTCCAAGATCAAATATTTAAGGCCTGATGAAAACTGTTAGGAAGAGAGAATGTATGCTCACAGATTCAATAATCAGCGCCCTGGAGAATGGGGAGCACTTGGTCAAGGAGGGCCTTGGATTCATCCAGCCTAACAAGCATGACCCTATTCAAATCAACAAAAATTTGTCTGAACTTCAGAATCTGGAAGTTTTAGGATGACAAAACAAGGGAATATCCTGCTGCTGCTGGTGGCGTTGCAGAGACCAGTGGATGGGAAGCTAGGTCCATGTGACTCTACGTTAAGATGGGGGCCGTCTTCTACCTTTCAGTCTTCCATTCGTGACTACCCGGAGATTGCGGGCTTTGTTGTTCTAGAAACCTCTCAACCATGTCATAGGGAGAGTTCCACCTCGCATAGGTTGTTTTCTTCCCGCAGCTGGGTCAATGTTTATGGTTCTGACAGAGTTGTGTAAGCACCCTGAGATTTTATAGCCATTTTACAAGTCACTATTTATATTTGCACCTGAATCCTTTCTCTAGTATTTTTGTTTTAATCCCCTGTAATCAAGCTCCCCTTCTGCTTTAGATGAATATGTAAGAGTTGAGGGAGTCTTTCCTGTAAAGGAACTGTCCCTTGTGGATGCTCTTGGATGTGATTTCTCCAGTTCAGGCTGCCAGCCCTTGAGTTCTGAGTGATTTCCCCTGTGTCGCTGCACAGACACCCTTCTGGAGCTCTTTAGGTAATCCAATTATGTCCCCTGCATCTCAGCAGCAGATGTACTTTTAAGAAGGGGATTCAAACTTGACTGCATTAGTTGCTTTCTCCTGCAGGGTTCCTTCCTTATCTTTCCACACCCCCTCCTCCCACTCCGGGTGCCAAACTGGTCTCTGCGCAGAGGCCAAGGTAATATTAGGAGCCCTTGCTCAGTTCATATCAAAGGACCTGCAGCAGTGAGCCCCGATACAGCAGTCCAGGTGCGGTACTGAACTGTTCCCCCCAAGAGTATTTCCGGAACCAGAATGGGCCCACCACTCACCTGGGCGTCTTGTTAAAATGCACCTGCTAATTCAGCTGGTCTGGGCCAGGGCCTGGGGTTCTGCATTTCTAGCAAGCTCCCAGATACTGCCAATGCTGATGTTCCCCAGGACAGACCACATTGAATAGTGAAGATTAACCCCATCTTGCGCTTGGAGGTTTAGAAGCTGCTAAAATTCAGTATCGGACTTAATCAGGGTGTAAGTCACTTTACATTCACCTCGTCTTGCTTCCCTCGAAAACCTTGACAATGACAGTTCCAGTTTTCTACTTTACGATGTGATATGAAACATGGATGAATTGCAAAAACAGTACGCTGAGCAAAAGAAGCCAGATACAAAAGAGTACATACAGCATGATTCCATTTACATGAAATTCTAGAACAGGTGAAACTAAATTGGAGTGACAGACATTAGATCAGTGGTTGCTGGGGCCTGGGGTGATGGTAGGGTTGTCTGAACTTGTTAGAAGGGATAATAGTCCTTGTGTTGTAGAGGTAACACTGATACATTTACAAGTAAGTGAAACAATTCCCAAGACTAACTTCAGAGTAATCTCTTGGGGGGAGGGGGAATGGGAGGTAAAGCTAAAACAAAGAGGGGCCATGCTAATAATTGTTGAAACTGCGTGTTGGGTACATGGCCTTCATGGCACTTTTTTATACTTCTGTATATATATGACTGTTTTCAGAACACAAACCTTTTTACCTTTTCTTTGCCATTTTTTTTGGGAGGGGGCCTTTTAGGGCCACACCCGAGGCATATGGAGGTTCCCAGGCCAGGGATCGAATCAGAGCTACAGCTACCGGCTTACACCACAGCCACAGCAACATCAGATCTGAGCCTCATCTGGAGACCTACACCACGGCTCACAGCACTGGATCTTCAACCCACTGAGCAAGGCCAGGGATTGAACCTGCATTCTCTTGGTTATTAGTTGGGTTCATCACCACTGAGCCTCCATGGGAACTCCAGAACACAAACTTTTTTAAAAACAGTGATTTTCTGTTAGGATGTTTTGTCTCATGATAAAAGCTTTTTCTGAATGTAGGAGATGTTATCACCAAAGACTACTTTCATTTGGAGTTCTGTTGTGGCTTAGTAGTAACGAACCTGACTAGCTTCTCTGAGGACACAGGGTCGATCCCTGGCCTCGCTCAGTGGGTTTAAGGATCCGGCGTTGCCGTGAGCTGTGGTGTAGGTCACAGATGCAGCTTGGATCCCATGTTGCTGTGCCTGTGGTGTAGGCCAGTAGCTGCAGCTCCAATTGGACCCCTAGCCTGGGAATCTCCATATGCTGCGGGTTCGGCCCTAAAAAGGCAAAAAAAAAAAAAAAAAAAAAAAAAAAAAAAGACTATTTCATTCAGTTACTCAACATACGTTCACTGTGAGCTACTCTGTGCCCTGCACTGTGCTGGATAATGGGGATCGGTCAATGGAGGAAGCGGCCAAAAAAAGTCCTTGCTTTCATGGTGCAGAAAACAGACAGGAACTGATGAAGGTAATGAATAAGTGAAGAGATTGCAGAGTATGTAAGACAGAAGTACTGCGGGAAAACTCGGAGGGGGTCAGGGACTCCCAAATGGGGGAAGGGCTCATTGAGGAGCTGGGTGCTCCGGGTAGGCCTTCCTAAGAGGACGTTTGCATAAAGTCCTGAGAGATGTGAAGGATTTAGCTCACGCATACAATGGGACAGAGCATTCTAGGGTAAGAACAGCAGGAGAGAAGGCCTCGGGGCCAGCAGCCTGAGGCTCACACCAAAAGGAAGAGGCCCTTTGCGAGGACAGAGTGGACTCTAGGGGAAGGGGGGAGGCAGTAAGAGAGAGGATCCAGAGATGGGGGCCAGATCTGTCTTTGTAACGGTTCACTTCGTCTGAGACGGCGGCCCCCGGAGGGTTTGGAGCAGAGCGCGGCGCCACCTGTGTGTTGTGTTGAGAGCAGACTCTAGGGGGCAAGGGCAGCAGGAAGTGGGACAGGCAGGCAGGTGACTCCACTCAACTGGACCGTCCCCAGTGCCTTCTCTCTTGTGCTGCATGTCGATGGCTCCATATCCAATTATTCACAGTGAGGGATACCTTCCTCTTTTCCAGTCTCTCCGCTCTCTCAAATGTCCTTCAGTTTAAAACACACTGCAGAGCCTTGCTACCCAAGTGTGGCCCCTGGCCCGGCAGCATCAACCTCCCCTGGGAGGAGCCTCAAAGATGCCCCATGACTCATCAGGTCAGAGACTGTGGGGGGAGTCAGACAAAGTGGAAGCTCTGGAGTTAGGGAGAAGCAGTCGGATTCTGGAAATAATTTAAAGTAGGACCGAGTGGATTTCCTGACTTGAGTGTGGGGACCATCAAGGGCTCAGCGAGCAAAGGGGTCTCCAAGGTTGGAGCTTGAGTAAAGGGCAAGACGGAGTTGCCTTTGAGATGGAAAGAGCACTTTGGGTGTCTGAGCAAAGCTTTAGAGTCGTTTGTCAAACCCGCCACTCTGCAGTGAACGTAACATCTACCTTCCCCAGAGATGGACTTCTGTTTGTATAATAGCTGCATGCAAACTACAAATGGCTTTTGCATTGTATTGAGGAATATGAGAAGTCTGAACTATAAATCTGCAGGACATCTCTATGATATAGAAGCTAATGGCATCATGCTCTACCTTTCTCTGTATGGCACCCTAATTGTTCATGCCGAAAATGCACCTGGGTGATGGAGAATGTATTTGTTTCCTTCCAGGCTGTGGCTGGTGACTGTAGCAAGAGGAATGTTGCGGAATAATTTATTAGGACAGAAGAAAATGGCTGAAGAGCTTATTGTGGACTAAAACCTGATATCAATCCTAATCTTATTTTCGCTTGCTGTGACTCAGAAGTGATGTTGATTTTCTCGGCCCTTGACACTTTGTGCTGTCTACCTCCACTTTTATTTCTTTGTTTTTGCTTTTTCATTGTCACCTCATTGACATCTTTCTCTTTCTTCTCATGAGAGCCAAGGTTTAAGGCTTACGTGATGGATAATGTAATATGTTAATGACTATTTTGCTATAGTCACTGAGTTATCCAATAATGCTCTCATTTTTAGGAGGAGTTTTAAACATGAGTACACATTCACTTAAATGGACTATTATGAAAAAGAATTTTTATGGGTCATTTTATACCAATAATAGAGAGCACAATTCCGAATGGACAGTATTACTTCCTTCCCATCAATTTGTGATTTGCTCTCAGTATAGCATCATCTTTCCTTAAACCATTTTCTGCTATTACCATAATCTCACAATAATACAAAAGTATTGGATATGAAAGAATTTTCTGAATGCCTGGTCTTTGGAGAAATACTAGTGGCTCAGGGGTCCAAGCCTCTGAACAATAGTCTTGAGGTCAATATTCTTTAGTTTCTTTCAGATCTGGCAGTAACTGAGTTCCTTGTTTCTCTCTCTTTTTTTCCTCCAGTTGTAAGCAATCCAATATAAAAGGCATAATAATTTGACAGATTATTAAACTGCCTTTCAGTGAGATTAGTTAACCAACTCTCACACCAGAAAAACAGAATTAGTAGGAATGTCCTTTGTGGCCACTCATACTTGGCATGGGGGATCATCTCTCAGAGTGGAATTGCAGTGGAAATGGCCATGGCCTCTTGCCTCTCTCTCACACCCACTATGAGGGAGAAATGCTGGAAGGAAAAGGAGTGGTGAGAAAAGAGCAATGGGAGGGCCAGGAGGCTGGATGGAGATTATTGTAGGAATCCAGGGGAGTGAATAGGGAAGCTGGCACCACTGGCCTGGCTGTGGTGCTGGTGGAGGATGGGTATATTCTGGATATGGTTTAAATATGGGCCTGCCAAGATTTGCCAATGGGATAAATATATGTTTTGGATCAAAGATAACTCTGAGGGGTTTGGCCTCAATTACTGGAAGAATGTAGTTGATAGGACATTCTTGGAGGTCTATAGAAAGGAAACTGAGGAAGGCAGGAAGAATGAAGTGGCATTGAGCAGGAGACAGCTGCCATTTTTCATTTTGTTTACAGTCTTTGAGTGTGATTACTAGTCTAATGTAGCGCTGGACATCTTCCATATCTTTCTAGTAAAGGAAAAATGCTGGCCAAAATAAGTGGTGTATGTTTATGTGTCAGAATTAAGCATAGATGTCAATCCTCAAATGGAATATAATGCCCTAGTTTTCTAAACTGTAATATTTCAGCTTTAATATTTATGCTAATATGACACCCTTATTGAAGAAAAATTGAATGAAACTTTGGCTGAAGGGCAAATTAAAAACACATTTGATGTATAGTCTAAATTCACATTGGATAAGATAAATTGTCAATTTATTTTGAAATGATCACATTGATCCCCCTCTGTCTTTCTCTTTCAAATGGGTAAGTTTAAAGAGTTATCTGCTGTAAAACATTGAAATTTTTAGTTTTTACACTGTCAGTTTCAATGAAAACCAGGCAGAGCCCTCCATCATGAAAGGGAGATGTCATAAACTCATCTCGCTAAACTCCAATCATAACAAGAAACTTTGCCACTAAGCTCAAGGCTAAAGGAGGTGTACATCTCTTTCATCAAATACTCTTGATCCTTGACCTTTTTAGTTGAAGGACAAGGAACATTTAAAATGTTGGCTTTAAGGGAGGCAGGAGCTTAATTTGGGTTTTAAATTTAGCATTCAATTTTGCCCTACCAACATCAAGTCAAGTGGTTTTACACAATTAGCTGAAACCAATATTGAGTTTCCTGTCTTGGTCCTCACTTTCACCCTCTAAGGAAGCAAGTTGGAATTGACTCTGCATCAGTCTTGACCTCCAACTCCCATGGGAGGTCAATACTCATCAGCACTTTTTAGAAATATCAACAGTGACCATACTAGGACAGAGTTGTTATTGATCCTTGATTGCTGTTCTCATTTTAATGTTAGGATTCTGTAGTCTTGACCTTGTCCTCATAGCTTTTGAACTTTAATGTTATGATTATGTTTAAAGATACAACAGTATTATTGACATTGATGTGTAGAGAATAAATCTATTTTGGGTGATAACGACAGTAACTCCTCAAGTAGCCAAGACTGTTTATTTTTCAATTACATTCTGTGGCAGACAAAGTTAGTTGTATCCATAATACTATTTCCCCTTTTCCTTTGCCACCAGGAACTTAGATAGGTTTAGACCTGGAGATAGGTCTAAACAAGTGCATGGTAATTCCATTTCTCTTGGACACATACGCCCTTTCTCAGCCCCTCTTGCAAACTAGGTGGCCATGTGACTTTTGACCAATGAGACATAAGGGTAAGACTGCTGAGGGATATCCAGGAGACATTTTACTCCCTGACAAAAGAGGGAGTTTGGAAAGACATCTCCTCTGCATGCACTTTCCTCCTTCTTCCTGCATTGAATGTGGTTTTGAGATGTAACAGTTGACTTGTGGCATCTGTCTTGTAACCATGAAGTTACAAACCAAGGCAAAATGCCGAGGATGGCAAAGTAGAAAGATAAAAATCATCATGGGGCCTTGGTGATTTTCTTGATCTAAGGCATCAAACCAGGAACTCTCTACCTTCTTTTATTGAGATAATAAAATATATTCATTTTCACATTGTTAATAATTCTATTCCTTAGTCATAAACATTCCTTATTGGTTCAGTTTCTGTCGTGTTTTTCAGGCAATTCATCCATATACTCCTCTTTGACCCGGTTTTGAACTCCCTACAGTGGCAGTAATAAAGAGGCCAAGGTTAACAGAAATATTCAAGTACTCTAGGAGACCCTGACCACAATTACAGAAGCTTTGTGGGGCCAGCTGCCAAAGTGTGGCACTGTGTTGTGGCAAAGGGCCTCTCCATCCTTCTAAATGACCTCCAACTCAATGGTGGTACCTTGGAGAGCAACTGGCGTAATTTAGATGGGGTCTGATGCATGCTGCTGGAAGGGATGCTTCTCCTGGAGACTCAGTGGGCAGGGGACGGAGAGCACGTTAGCAAGAGCAGAGAAGACCAGGCGGACATCTGGGATTGACTGTAGCTGGCAGACATTTTTGTGGACACATGGGACTGAGAGGTGCTGTGATGATAATGGCAGGAGGGAGAGTTGGGGGCTTCAGTCCAGTCGCTTTACAAATGAGTGCTATTGAGCAAGAAGAGGATGAACAATACAGAGAGAGGGGAAGGCTTCCCCAGGCTACATTAACTGCAGAGGCTGGGCCCTCCCACTCAGAAGCCACCAAAGAAAAGCAAAAATATGCCCCTTAGTCCTCTCAGTTGAAGCTGACATTTAAGGAGAAAGTGAGTTTCTCTAAACCACTCCCAGCCTCTTATTATTATTAATTTTTTTTTTTGCCTCTTAGTTTGGCAGTTTTAGTGTAACCAGGTTGGCCTCGCATCTTTATATGTAGCTCAGCCTCAAAACATTACCCTTGGAAAGAGAAACTCATGGTCAACACCGGACAAATGGTATTCTCTTCTCAGGATCAAAAGTGGGATCATTTACCAGAAAGATGTTTTCCTCCTGTCTTATGTCTAAATGATTGACACAATGGACAGACAATTTCAGTTTACTACTGCTCTGTTAGGTTAGATAGCAAATGACTTGCTGGGATAATAACACATAAAAGAAATAAAAAGGCTCAGATTCCTCCAAGGGCAAAAATACCACTTGACAGATGAGTCCACTGGCCTGACAAGCTAGTGAACTTATCTTGACCTACGGAGAGAAAAAAATCCTATGTATACATGATGACAAAACAAGATTTGGGACTCTGCCCGCAGACTTCCTTTTGGTCAAACAGACAATTTTAAAATGCTCCATCAAGTCTTGCAATATTTTTATATGTGGAAGCACTCTTTTGCTCAATCACAACTGTAGAACATGACAACAAATGGCTGATTTTTTGATATTTATAGCAGAATAAAGGAGATTACAAAAAAAGAGGCTGCTTCTAAATAGTGGCAAAACGGAGAAGAGAATTTATGGGTCACTAATTCTGCAATGCTGTAGTTTTATTACTCTGTATTATTTCATTTAATTCAGAGGTTATTATTGTTATTCCATTTTTAGAGAAAGAAACTAGTGCTAAATTAGGTTAAGAAGCTCCCCCCCCTTTTTTTTTTGGCCACACCCATGGCATGTGGAAGTTCCCAGGCCAGGGATCAAACCCATGCTAGAGCAGTGACAACACCAGATCCTTAACCCTCTAGGCCACCAGGGAATCCTGAGAGAAACTCACCCTTAAAGGGGACCCATAGCTTCTAAGTAGCCAAGTTGAGTAGAATACCCATATTTGCCTCTAAAGCCAGTGGGCCTTATAGTTCTCTACCCTTGCCTAGCCTGTGGTTCACAATATTTATTGGGCCTATGTATTTCAGAGAGAGCTGAGAATCTACAGATTCCTCAACCCTGACCCCAGAGATCCTAATTCCGTTGCCCTTTGGAGGCAGGGTCAGACATGCCCATTTTCCAAGGCATGCCCTATGATTGTGATGCTGAGTGTGTGAAGACCATACTTGGAGAAGTGCTGGTCTGGACCTCAGGTTCTCCATGCTGGGTGCTCATTGATCACCCAGGGTTATAAAGTACCAATGCTTGGTACCTCACTTCAGAATCTCTGGAGTGGAGCGCAGGCATCGGATGTAAAAGTGAAGTCCAGCCGCCTCTGAGTCACGATCATTCTGAGGCACAGTGGAGGTCGTGAGTCTCTGGTCTAGCCTTTTCTGGTCTCATTGTCATCATTGAGTCAGTGCACGATCACTAAGGGTCTTCGCCCCTTCCTAAGGCACTGGACTGTGGTGGTTACTTCTCTGTGTCTAGGCTAAGGGATGCTCACATAGCTGATAAAAAAGTATTTCAGGTTGTGTCTGTGAAGGTGTTTCTGGAAGAGATGAGCATTTGAATCAGTAGATGGAGTAAAGAAGATGTACCCTCATCCATGTGGGTGGGTATCATCCAATCCACTGAGGGCCCAGATGGAACAAAAACGTAAGAGGAAGGGTAAATTCTTGGCGGCCATAACCACATAAGCCGATTCCTGTAATAAATCTTCTCCTATATATCTCTGTCTGTTCTATTGGTTCTGTTTCTCTGGGGAACCCTTACTAATACATGGACTTTACCCTTAAGATCTCTTCAAGAGGAAAACTACATAGTCGATACTGGATGCACTGTGCATTGTTCAGTAAAAATTCCAAATATAGGACATACGGTTGCTTTCTGGAATTAAACATTGTAGTGTCATTTTCCCTTTGGAAAATAAGGAAGAACAATATTTGCAGGTTTCAAACCTTATTTCGTTTCAGCACTTCCTGTAGAATAACGATCAAGAATTTCTCCAAAGCTATGAAATAGAATAGGCGAAGGACAAGGGCTGAAGGTGGTGAATAGAGTGAGTGAGCAGAGGGGCGATGAGACCCCAGGTCAAGTTTCCTGTTTCAGTGAAACTCCCAGCAAGCACTGGGGAAAACAGATACGGAGGAAAGAGAATGGTAGTATTTGTAGATTCGAGAATTATAGTCATTTTAACCACGGTAGACAGTGAAAGCTGCTGATACTTCCTGGAATTCCAGTTCTGCTGGGAACCTGTGACTTGAAGAGCGTGGGTCTACTACTCTGTGTCCCATAAAGTACAGCTCTGTATTCCCTAATATTTCCTGGCTGAACTGATTCCTCCAGCTTTAGAGAAGGTTCCTAAATGCAGAAAGTGAATTTTTCCTTTCTGTGTAAAGTATCAGTACCTCTCCCTTGGTGAACTGAAGGTGTGTTGCATCTAAACAGCACACTGCACCATGGCCTTCAGTTATGATCTCATTTGAAGAATAAGAAGGTAAGAACACGACTTCGAAGGAGAATGTCTGAGTGCTCTGAGTTAGTGGAATACTGTCCAACCAGGCGTTGCAAACATAAATGCCCCCAGCAGCCAGGCCGGCAAACTCAGTTGGAGTGCTGAGCAGATATAAAACAAGAAGTGGTGTGAACAGTGAATTGGAACGCATTCAAATACACATTTCTAAAAAAGCATTGTGTGGACGGAATAAAATGTCTAACCATCCAAGGGCCACTACTTTATAACCCCCGATCCAGCGAAACCAGTTAGCGTCCTGTTGCAGGCTTATGTTGTACAGTTTTAAAGCCGTAATCCTTTGAATTATTTGAAACTTCTTTACAAGTTTTAACAGCCACTTTGTTGTCAGGCTGCCTTTTCTCCCAGAGAAAGAAAAGAAAGCTCAAAACGTACAAGAAACCCCCTGTGTTCTTTAAACTGTAGCTAAACATATGGGAAAACTGTTTCTATGGATATTATTATTCTCTGTGCACTGTGCTGAATGGGGGAGAAAAAGAACCCTTTTTTCGTGTATACATTAAATAACATGGTGTAGACAAAACATACACTGCCTCTGTCACTTAGATATTTTCACAATGAGTTGTGAATAGTGTTCAGAAATTTAAATTAATATCATTTCTTGATACAGATATATGCCAAAGTTAAGCATGTATTTCCATGGCGAGGAGGAGAGAGAGAGAAGGGTGGTGGTGGGGGGGAGAGAGGGTGCAAGCGAGCTTTCTAGCAACACGAAACAAATCGTTTTCAGGATATGCTCATCTTTACTGCAGTCACCTTTTATTTCCTATTCCTTGGTGCAGTGTGCTGACCTTATAAATGTTATTAGACGTTGACCTGTAAATATAAATAAGAATTGTCAATAACTTGAATCGTATTTCTGAACACAGAGGTCAGCTTCTCCTCCAAGCTGCATGAGGTTGCTTTGTGAGCTTGCAATATCCAAAAGTAATAAAACCATTTTTTGAGAAGCATGCTTGATTAGTGTGGTTAACCAGATTTTCTAATAATAGAGATTGTTTAGCATATGCTACAAAACGGGAACTCAGCAAAAGAGTCTTGTCCCTCGGTCGTAAGGGTAGAAAGGCTGCCCTACATTTTTATGGCAGACAAAGAAATAGACCTAGTTCAATGTAACAAGCATCGAAGCTGGGTCCTGGGCACATGTGAACAGGCTATAGTCCCTGCCCTTATACAAGAGGAATACGGTACAGAGCTGTTTTGCCCAGTGTGGTAGCCAGCAGTCACGTGTGGCTGTTTAATCTTAAATTAAACTAACTCAATTAAAATCCAGTATCTTGGTCACACTGGCCACATTACAAGCGCTCAGTAGCCCCCCGTAGTTGGTAGTTACCAACCGGACAGCAGAGGTAGGGTACTCGTCCATCATCACGTCCTTTGCACAATGTGGCAGACATGCTGACTCACCTCCGGAGTCAGACTGACTGCATTTGAAACCAAGAAGAGTTCCTTGAGATTACTGTGCCTCAGCTTCCCCCATCTGTGAAATGGAGACAATACTTCTAAGAGGGCTGCTGTGAGGATTAAATGAGCTTCCCCTATAAAATCCTTTTGCGTGTCCCTGGCCCATAGGGAGTGTCTCCTAGATACAGTTGGGAATTCCTCAGCAGAGGTTCAACAGAACATTCTGAGCACTCGGAATAGGCAGCAAATTCATTCTGCCGCAAAGAGATTGAAGAAGCCTCATGAAAATGGTGACATTTAAGTTGGACCTAAAATCACCGGGAACTATATCTAGTCACTTATGATGGAGCATGATAAGGTGAGAAAAAATAATGTATACATGTATGTGTGACTGGATCACCTTGTAGAAAATTGACAGAACCCTGTAAACCAGCTATAATGGAAAAAATCAACTCATTATAAAAAAATAAAAGATGCAAAGAAAAAAAAGTTGGACCTAAAAGGATGAATTTTAACAGGTAAAGATGGGGCCTGGATGAGGAAGAAGGGCATTTAGCCTGTGCAAAAGCATGGAGGCATGGAGTTATGTGGCCCATCTAGGTAATGGCACAATCTCCCTGTTTCTCTGTGGAAAGGGGGAAAAGCAGAAGGTGAGGCTAGGAAGGCAGATGAAGAAAGACTGTGGTGCTTTGCACGCCACACTAAGGTGGCAGGAGTGTATTTTATAAAAAAAAGTAAGGAGGGTAATCCGTTGCGGCTCAGTACGAACCAGACTCTTATCCATGAGGATACGGGTTCGATCCCTGACCTTGCTCAGTGGGTTAAGGATCTTGCATTGCCATGAGCTGTGGTGTAGGTCATAGACGCAGCTTGGGTCCTGCATTTCTGTAGCTGTGGCGTAGGCCAGTGGCTACAGCTCCAGTTTGACCTTTAGTCTGGGAACCTCCATATGCCTCAGGTGTGGCCCTAAAAAGACCAAAAAGGAAAGAACCAGCAGGGAATTTTGACATGACCATATCTAAGGTTCGGAGCAATAACCATGGTGATATTGTGGAAGATGGATGAAAGAGGAGGTCCAGCAATCAGGAAGGAAAGGGGGAATGAGATTTTGAACTAAGTCTGTGGTCTCCAATTAAGGCTGAGACGGTATAGAGGTAGGAGAGGCAGAAGGGCTGACAAGTCTTGAGGGAGAGTTACGTGTGGGGAGGTGGAAAGGGGGGATTTGAACACAACTCCCAGGCCTTCTGACTTGGGTGGAGATGCTCTTACTAAAACAGGGATTTCAGGACAAAGGCTGGGCGTGCATCTCCCTGTGAAGCCTTCCTTGACCTCTGCAGGCAGTGCTGACAGCTCCTGCTGTGTGTTCTACATTCTAGCTCTAGATGGCAGCAGCGGCCTTGTGCTGATCAGATTCTCCCTGCCACCAGCCTTACGCTGTTTCATACCTTCTTGTGGAACCGCTCACATCCTTTTTCTTGCCAGCAGATACCTCCTCCCACTACAATGCCAGAACCTGACTTCCCAGCCCCCCTTGTCACTAAGGCCATGGTCATGGGCGTGTGACTCTGTCCTGGCCAGTGTGAACTCAGGGAACTGCTGCGCGGGAACTTTCTTCCTTGACAGAGGAGCGTATTGAAATGGGAAGCTTCTCTCTGCTTCCTGCTTTAAAACATTGTTCCCTGGAAATCAGAATTATGGCCGCCATATTGTCACAATGAAGCAAATGTGAGTAGATCATGGAAACTAACACTGAATCCTGATATTGTTGAGGCCCTGGACCAAGCAGGGACTGCCTTTCTCCTCATACTTCCCCTGACTCTTTATATCCCCTTTAAATAGATACGCCCTTGCTCATGTTCTCTGAGAAATAGACTTGCCCCAGTTGAGAACCACTGTTCGAGACAGATGCTTTGGTTATATGTCAAGATCTAAAGGGCAAATAATGAGAACTACACAACTATCTGTTATGAATCACTGCGGAGTACGTGAGAATCCATCAAACAGGACTGGATGGTGGGGAGGACAGAGTCCATGGAGGAGCACAGGGGAGCCAGGTGACATCATGGGTGCTACAGAGGGATGATTGAGCTGGTGGGATGTTTCAGAAATCTCGCAGGGAGTCAGGGTCCACAGCGGGCCCCAAGAAAGCATGCTTGGCAGGTATCATTGGAAGGGTCCAGTGACAGTTCTTGCCTAGTTCAAGAGTTGAAATTGGGGATGGGGACAATGCTGCCCAAATCAAGAAATTCCTCCGTGAACACTAGTTTGTGTTTCCACTTTAAAGCTATTAATCGAAGCTGTCTCATTGTATTCCATTCTCTGGGTTTTAAAGCCTGAAGAGAAAACATCTTTAGCAAAAGGCCTTCCTCCTCCTCCTCTTCCTCCTCCTCCTCCTCCTCTTCCTCCTCCTCCTCCTCCTCCCTGCTCCTCCTCAGAGACTGTCGGCTTGTGTATGGTAGAGCTCAGCATCCGTGACAGCACTGCGTGTGATCTGCTGGATAACTATGAAAGTGTTCTGGAATGAGTGCTGAATTACTGAAGGACAATATGGCAATGAAGCATAAGGAAGTGGATATTTATTAGTGAGTAAAGCTCTTTTTAGCCCTATAATTCCTGAATTAAAAACCACACAGCTGGCATCCTTTTATGAAACACGAACACACCAAATTCTCCTCCCTGCTACCACCTAAATTCCTGATCTCATTTCTAACCACCCCACCCCCACCCTCATTTTGTTTCTAGTGAAAACAGAATTTTTCTTCTGGACCCCTGAAATGCTGCATTGCTAAGGCCAAGGGGAAAATAAGAGAGCGAAAAAAAAAGCCAGATCTGTTTTCAGCCTTTTCAGTAACTGTGGGCTTTAACCAAAATTGGTGATTAATGCTAGTATCTTTATTTAAATGCCAGCATTGTTAGGACAAGTAAACTCCTGTCAACTGCACAGTGCCCTGTTAAATAAATGCAGTGAACCTTTTTTCTTGCCTGCAGGTTGGCCCAGAAGCCTCCATTCTTCCTTTTCTATCTCCACCCTTTACAGTCCTGCAACAATTAATCACCATATCTTCTGTACCATAATTAGTCCTGTAAGATGAGCTTTGATTTGAAATAATGACTTATGGAACAAAGGAAGTGTTTCTTTTGACAGGACTGATACATGCTAAACTTTACATTTCCCTCAGGATGAATTTCTTCAGTTCCTAAGAAGAATGTGGGAAGAAAGCAAAATAACATTTGATGAAAGCCTACTGTGTGCTAGCATTTTCTCTCATTTGCTTCTCCCATCAACCCGGGGACACAGTTATCAGTATTCTTATTTGACAGACAAAGTAAAACCCAAAGAGGTAAGGAAATTTGCCCAAGGCCACAGCACTATAATTCAAAAGCCAGGTTCCAAGGACAAAGTGCGCTGGCTATGGCACTCTTCCACTGGGGCCAGCTGCTGCCCATTCTGTGAAATCTAGGAGAAGCATTAACCCAAGACAAATGGAGACAAGAAGGGTGATTTATCTTTGGTGCCTTCCAAACTACCTTTCTGCATGTGTCTAGTTAGACATGCCCAGTGCATCTGAAAAGTCAGGGTAACATTGGCCAACTGCTCTAGCAAACATCCTCCAACTTCTATGGCATACTGTGATAGACGGTTTAATTGTCCCCACTGGTTTATCTCTTTCGGTGTAAGAAGACTGTCACCCTCACCCATTGCCATGTAACTTACAATGCCTCTTTGTGGAAGAGTATTAGTTTGCTAGGGCTGCCTTAACAAAATAGCACAGACCAGGTTGCTTAGAATAGAATAGAATAGAATAGAGTATTTTCTCACAGTTCTGGAAGCTGGAAGTACAAGATCAAGGTGCTGGCACATTTGGTTTCTCCTGAGGCCTCTCTCTTTGACTTGCAGTTGTCCACCTTCTCGTTGTGTCTTTGCAGGGCCTACTCTGGGCATCTCTTCCTCTTCCTTTAAAGACACCAGTCTTATTGGATTAGAGCCCTATCTGTATGACCTTATTTATCTGTAATGACCTCTTTAAAGGCCCTATCTCCAAATACAGTCACATTGTTAGTTAGGGCATCAACCAGTGAACGTTTGAGGGAACATAATTCAGTCCATTATAGGGGGTGAGTGGATTTTCCACTCAGCTAACTGAGGCTTGGCCATATGATGGGCTCTGGCCAATGAAACATGAACAAACATGATGGATGTCACATCTGAGCAGAGGCTTTTTTTTTTTTTTTTGTCTTTTGCCTTTTTCTAGGGCCACTCCCCCGGCATATGCAGGTTCCCAGGCTAGGAGTCTAATCAGAGCTGTAGCTGCTGGCCTACGCCAGAGCCACAGCAACATGGGATCCGAGCCGTGTCTGCGACCTACACCACAGCTCACAGCAACGCTGGATCCTTAACCCACTGAGCAAGGTCAGGGATCAAACCTGCAACCTCATGGTTCCTAGTCGGATTTGTTAACCACTGCGCCACGATGGGAACTCCTGAGCAGAGGCTTTAAGAGCCTTGCATAGCATCTCTGTTGTTGGTTCATTTTCCCCTGTGCCATGAAAACAGCATGTCCCATGGATTCTGGAATTAAAAAATATATATATATATATATTTAAGAAGCAAAAAGCAGTTATCACATAATGTGAACTATAAATAAACCTTTTTTTTGTCACCAGCTATTAAGATTTTTGGAATTGTCTGTTACCACAGCATAACCTAATGAAAACTTATTGATACATGTAGTAATGTAAAAATTTATTTCTTACTTAGTTATAGTCTATGAAGGTTGGATACCCCTCCTTTATATTTCTCTTTCCAAATAGTGACTCGAGAATCTAAGTTCCTAGGTTGCTGTCACCTTGAGGCCCTCAATTATAGACACACAATGGAAACAAGAAAAAGCCAATGATTTCTTGGGAGATTTTAGTGGAGAAGCCCAGAAATGGAGTATGTCACCATGTCTTCCTTTCTTTGATGAGATTTAATCTCATGATCCAAACTTAAATGCATGGGAAGCTTAGAGACATAGTTCTCCAGAACGCCCAGGTAAAGGAAATATTGGCATGCATTTTGTCATCCTCTGCTTGAGCACCGATCCTCAATATTTAATTCCTAAGAGAGGTTCTTTCCTCCGTTTGTTAATAACATCCCCAGGGTATTAAGTGACTGTGGCATAAATAGTTGGGTACGCATCTGTTTTAACAAAGGGCCTTTAAAGATCAGAAAGCCTCAAGAACCCCAAAGGAATAAAATTCTGGTAATCTACCTAACAGATGGGGATAGAACCTGTAAGTATCCATTTGTAAGACGAGCTAGACCCAACTGGTTGAGTGGTTTAGCTGTGCTCATGTGCCCTGGACCATATGCTGTGGGAAGGAAAGCAAGAAGTGACTAATTTTGCCTGTGAGGTATTGAGAAGGTTGTATGGAAAAGGTGACATTTGAACTGGCCCCAAAGAATTTTTTCCACCAGGAAAGGTAGCAGATGGCATTCTAGTCAGAAGGACATTGTCTTATGATCACTAGCATACAGATACCTGAAAGGCATGGCGTGTCATGGTGACAACGAGTGCCCAAATCTCAGCATGCATTGGGCCAGGGACACGGGGGAGAAAGAGAGGCCATGGAGAAATGTGGTGTAGTAGGTTGAATGGTGGCTCCCAAAAAGAAACGCTCACCTGGAACCTGTGACTATGACCTTTTTTGGAAAAGGAGTCTTTGCAGATGCAAAGAAATGAAGGACTTCCAAATAAAATTATCTTGGATTACCCAAGTGAGCTCTAATCCAGTGACAAGTGTCCTCCTAAGAAGAAGAGAACATGGATACACAGAGAAGGCCATGTGAGGATAAAGGCACATACTGGAGTGATGCGGTCACAAGCTAAGGGATGCCTGGAGTCACCAGAAACTAGAAGCAAGGATTTTTCCCTAGAGCTTTTGGAGGGAGCACAGCTCTGCACATACCTTGATTTCAGACTTCTGGGCTCCAAAACTGGGAAAGAATAAATTTCTATTGTTTTTAATCCATGAAGTTTATATATAGGAAATTAGTTATAACAACCAAAGGAACTAATACATGAGAATATGAAGGTCCTCACGCCTCATCCCCTCCTCCCAGGATGAGGAGTTTGGACGTCCTCCTGGAGGAGGGGACGGGCAGGGAAGGCATTATTGCTAATCTTGAAGATGGAACTGGTATGGCCTACCTTGTACATCAGAAAGGAAACTCTACTAACACCATATTGTAAATGAGCTATACTTCTGGAGTTCCCACTGTGGTGTGGTGGGTTAAGGATCCAGTGATGCGACGGCTATGGCATAGTTTGTAGGTCCAGCTTGGATTCAATCCCTGGCATGGGAACTTCTATATGCCATGGAGGCACCCAAAAAAGGAAAAAAAAATCAATTATACCTCAATAAAAGAAAGAGAGGTACCTCTAGTGGCTCTAAAGGGTATCAGACGTGCCTATCAGTCTGCTTATGCTTGGGCAGTGGAATGATGATGAGCTGTGGGTGAGCTTAAGGTACGATGGGGCTAAAGTTGGGGTATCTGCTCCTAGAGACACCAGCTGTGTCTTGGCCCTGTGGTCTTAGTCTCTTCCCAACCAGTTAGTTCCCCCAGCACCCTCTCAAGGGATGTGTAATGGGCTGCCTTTATCTAGTCCCAGAAAAACCCTTGTTCATTTCTAGAGGGAGGGGAATGAATCCTTTTCAGTGATTACCTTCTGTCAAAGGCAGACATTTTGTAATCATCTGGCTATACATTGCCTCTTCTGGAATACTGACCTCAGAAATACTCTGAGTACAGCCTACATGTGGGAGTGTCTCATTGGTGAGTTCCCAGATTCCGTTGAGGGTTATTCCATTATTTACCACCGTATAACAAACCATCTCAAAACACAGGGACTTAGAATAACAGTCCTTCTATTCTCTTTCATAGTTCTGTGGGTTGACTGGGCTCAACTGTGTAGTTCTTCTGTGGGCTTTTCTTGGGATTTCTCACGGTTGTAGTCAGATAACACTGGGTCTAGAGTCATCTGGAGGCTCACCTGGGACACCAGGAGGCCTAGCCTCTCTCCCTCTCCATGTGGTCTCAGTACCTCTCCCTTCCACATGGCTTTTTCATGCGGTCTATCCAAGGAGGAGGATGGAACAACTTCTTACATGGTGATTTGGGGGTCCTAAATGTCAGAATTCCAAGAGGGAGGAAATAAAAACTGTTAGTGCTCTTAAAAGCCGCGTCTGAGATCATGACAGCCCAACTTCTGCTGCATTCTGTTGCTTAAAGCAGTCGCAGTAAAGCAGTTTCAGGGAAGGAGAAATAACCTTCCATTTCTTGATGGGAGAAGAGAAAGAATCGGCGGCCATCTTTTATCTGTCTCAAGGCTCTTTTGGAAAAGTTGTGCTTTTGTCATTTTCCTTAAGCAGAACGAATGGGAGTGGAAGAGGCACAGTGTGGGTACTCAATGACTGTTTGATTAATAGACTTATGAACACATGAATGCACACATGCAAACAGCCAGCGATGTTTCAGAATTCCTAAATCACTTTAAAAAGAAGATTTGATAATAGCAAGGACATAGTAATGAAATTGGCCAGATATATTGTTTAAGGATTAGATTAGAAAAAAGAGAAAAGCTTCTTGTCTGGTTAAGAGTATAATATCAGCATGGAATAGTGTTATTAATTAAATCATGTTGTTAATTGCCGGATGGTTGTATGTACCACAGTGCTGAGCCCAAGGAAGACACTGTTTGTCCCTTGCCATTTAGGTGGGAGACTTGTTACAAAGAAATATTAATGGCATTTAGTTCCTTTTTAAAAAATGAATTGCAGTCTAGCAGATAAAATTATTATAGGCATAAGTCAAGATGAGCTATTCACTGAAAAACTTCATAAAATTAAAAAGCTTTTAAATCAGTATGTATGTTTCATCTTTATTGAATAATTCCACTTTCATAAGTCGTATTATTTCCATTGCTTAATTCTTTTCTGACCTTTACCTTTCTCTCTTTCCTATGATAAGAATCCTAAAAGTCAGAGATTTTCTAACTTAGTATACTGTAATTTCTTTACTATTATAAATTAAATACTATCAATTATATTAATGATTCAGGCAGCATACAAAAAGCATATCAAAATGCTGGGGGAACGTTCATAACTTTTTGGGAAAATGTTATTCAAATTAAGAGATTGGTCAACTGTCCAAATGACTATGTCATTTTAAGGCAGAAATCTCCAGCTATATAATGTGCAATGAAATTCTTCAATATCTAACTGCCTTGAGTTGAATGTCTGAAACCACATACCAGGTGTTAAATACCCAAAGCAAGTACTGGTGTCCTCTTTGAACAAACGGAGGTCTCAAAAGAACCAAAGAGTAAAACGTGAGGCATTAAAAAAATGACTTGACCTTGAGAAGCATGTTCCTGGGTACCTCTTTGCCCACCCTTCTCTTTCCCCATAGCATTCTCTGCCTGGAACTCACCATCTTCGGCAGGACTTGCCCCTGATTCTGTGCTCAAATTCTGCCTCACCAGAGTTACTTTTCCTGACCACTCTTGCTAGAATAGCATCCCCGTTATTCTAAATTTCTTTTTGACATGTGCATGGTGTGGTTGGTTTCCTGTTTATAATTTGTCTCTCTCCACTGAGAGCAGGGGCATTGCTTTCTCATTGCCACCGTATGTTACCTGGCACATAGCAGTTGCTCAGTAA
Organism: Sus scrofa; assembly: GCF_054392235.1. NCBI lineage: Eukaryota > Metazoa > Chordata > Mammalia > Artiodactyla > Suidae > Sus > Sus scrofa. The sequence goes on from NC_139401.1 coordinate 12,349,675, forward strand.
ATACTGATGTATTATTCATAAGACCAAGTCCCAAAATGTCAGCTTGATGGAATGCACAGGAGTCGAGGGTCAGGCTCTCCAAAGTCAGGTACATGTTTCCACAAAAGAGAAAGATAAACATTGCCAACAGAAGTCCCAACCCCAGATTCTAACACGGAGACATCTGCACCAATTGTGGAAAAGGCTGCCAGTTTCAGATTGGCCTCATTACTCATGGATCATAAAAAAGAATTGTTTCTTCCTCTTGGAAGATGGCTCATCAGCAGTATTTATTGTTTTGTACTAACCATACCCTTGCGATGCTCCTCATGAAAACGGGCTTCCTGCCTTTCATGGCAGGCCCCTCTCCTCCCGCTGGCTGCTCTCCTTTTTTGTATTTAAGCTCTGAGCCATCTCAGCAGCCTCAAATGATTTGTTGGAAATATCTTTCATTTGGATCATTGAAAGTTTTCCAGATGCGTGGAGCTGCAGTAAACCAGGAAAAAGTCAGCAGAAAATCAAACATTTTTTTATTGCTGCAAAATGATTTTCACTTCTTCCGACACCCAAATCAGTGCCCAGAAATTCCAAAGGATCAAAACCTTCATTTCTCAGGGCCTCCACCGTCAATTCTATTTCAGGAACCATTTGTGCCCACCCACCTCCTCTCGGCCGGGAGAATAATTGTATGCATTTGTAGGGTTGAAACTGAGTTTCCAAAATATTTGGTGACATTATTGAGGTTAGCTTTGTTTCTTTAGGGACAATCAATATAATGCTAGAATAAATGTAGCATCAAATTGCATTATTTCAGTGGCAGGGCTTCTAATTATGATTCAGTTGATAAATCTGGTGCTAAGCATGCAATAACCTTGCCCTTTTGTTTATGTTTGCCTCTGTGCTAATTTTCTTTTTAAATTAAACTCTTCAGAAGAGAGCTTAAGGTGTGGAATTTTTATTTCAGTTAAGCAGTCCTGGCTTATTCATGGCATACACCCAGCTCTCCTGGCCTGTTGCCAGTCATACTTAAAGGGGGATGAGCTTATCATGATGGTATGAGAATGCCAGGCAACCAGTCTGCTACCTGCTAATCTCACTTTCAAAGGGTTTCACGCAAGCGATGTGGATTTAGTCTCCTGTGCTGGCTAGATGAAAGGACCACTGCATGCTTATTGGGTCACTGCACTAGGTCCTAAGACTCGAAGTTGCTGGGATTTTTTTCTGTTTGCCTTACTTGGGCCTCCCTAACTGTTAAAATAGGAGAGTATGTTTGAGTTTATGCATAAGCATGGCTCTGCCAACCTGCATGGCAGTTGTCGACCTGCATGGCAGCCTACGTAGAAACCGGAAGTTTAGCGCTGGAGCATCTTGACACTCGGTATCTCCAAATTAATGAGAAATGGAGAGCATCTCTCTGGCTGCCTCTGACAGCGGCTTCTAAACTGCTGGCTCCTCCCAGGAAAGTCTTCCTGGTAAGGGTAGTTTACCTAATTCATGAGGGAGACCGACCTTCATTATAAACGTTAAGAGAGCATTCGGAGAAATGTTTGCTGTTCCTATATGAGGAAGTAATGTGTTCTTGCCAAACGTAACTGGGTAGTATTTAGTATTTTGAGATGATAGCTTGATGAAGAAAGGCTTTGTCGTTTCCAAAACGTTTGTTTGTAATTACTGACATACAGATCTGTGCTCCTGCAAGATTATAAACTCTTGGAAATTATGAACACTGTCTACCTCTCCCACTGCTGTAGACCCAGCCTACGACAGAGTCTGATACATGACAGGGTGTCAATAAATATTTATAGATTAAAAGATGAAGGGATGGATGATATGTTTGAAGTTCGTAGCAGTTTATTACCCAAGATAGTTTTTGTTGGTGGTGTTTAATTTCTTTGTAGAGGAAAAGCAGTCTCTATATTATGTGAATGACGAAACATGGGCAAGACAAATATAGGCAATTGGTCTTTTCTTGTGAATGCTAAAGTCAAGTTCATCCATATATACGAGTTTGTCAGTAAACTTTGGTCCTTTGTGACACTGAATTTCTAGCTGTTGGTGTTTTGTGTTTTTTTATTTTTGTTTTACAGTACTGTCGGAAGGTTTTCGGAGATGATTATTATGAGAAATGCCATATGTTTACCTGTAGGCCATTCTGGTATATGCTAGTAAATGCATTCCCCATGGCCCCCAGCACTTAGTGAAATACAGAAGCATTCTGCCCTTTCTTCCCCACAGTTAGCCATATGCCACCTCATATCCATAGGTGATTCTTACACATCCCTCCCTCCTGAGAAGGAAAAACAGCTCACATACGTGAAAGCTCATTCCAAAATGAGAAGCATGGACAGTGTTTCATTTGCTTAAGAAATACTTCCGCCTCAAGTATTTAAAAGCTGAACGAGGGCAGCACCTTTGTTGGAATAAATCCAGTGTTCCAAGTTTGAAGAAATCCAGTCGGCTTCAAGCAAGCTTCTAGATTTATCCCCTGGTTTAGAGGACTTAGGCCAGGGAGATCGAAGCCATAGCAGTTATTTTTAGCACTGTTAAAATTATGGAGGGACATCTTTATCACTCTGCAAGTTGAGGCGGCTTTTCTCCTGTGCTGAGAACATGTGCTGCCTCCTTCCTAAGGCAAAACGTGTGGGGCCAACAGGAACCCGGTTGAACATCAAGCCCCAATCATCAGTTGTGACCTGGGGCTTCCAGAAAGGATGTGTGCAGTGGAGAAGTGAGGAAAGCACGCCAGCTAGATGCATACAAATGCTAACGCTTTGGAGAGGTACAAAGGCTAAACACTATTGCAGAGCGGCTTTTGGATTGGATGCATATAAAATAAAGAATTATGTTATAGCAGGAATTTATGCTAGGTTTTGCATTTTAATAGTAACTTTGCTTCAAACTCTTATCCTATGGACAACCTTTTGGATAATTACGTTGATTAGTTGTTGCAAGATACATTTCAAAATGTATCATTACTTAAATAACAGTATTTAATTTAAAAAGCATTAAATAAAAATTAAGGCACAGAGGAAGCACAAGTCGAATTTTAGCTATAGTAGAATTAAGGGAAGAGTAGTAACCTCCCGCCTCATGAAATCAACTGGAAATGGGAAAATAGAAGTTTCCCCCAAGCATTGTGTTGTTTATTATCCATTTAGGACCAGATTTTTGTATCTAACAAATGATGTTAAGGATTATGTTGTCTTCAATTATACTGGTCTCTTATTTTTTTGAATAAGTAAAAGGAAAGCGCATGGCATCAGTTTATTGTGGCAAAATTTATAAATAATAAGGGTTTTTAAATCACCAACTTAACCATTTTAAAGTGGGCACAGTTCAAGGGCACTTAGTCTATTCACCTTGCTGTGCGACCATCAGAACAAGCTAATTCCATAACTTTTTCTTCACCCCGGAGGAATCCTTGTATCTGTTAAGCAGTCCCTTCCTGTTTCTCCTACCTCCCAGCCCCTGCAACCAAGTATCAGACTTAGGCAACCAGTAGTATATGCTTTCCATCTCCTTGGATTTACCTATTCTGAATATTTCAGATCAGTGGGATCCATCTTTCAAATCTAGGCCAGCAATAGCCATCATTTGATAAGTGGGGTAGAAACAAGTGGTTGGATTTTGCAATCTGGGACCTTTCCTTCTGCCAGAAGTAAAGAACAAGCTAGAGAATCTTGATAATTGAGCAGAAAGCAACGCTGGAATACCTAGGTACTGTAGATGAAAGTCTAGAATTTCAGGTGAATTCCTATGTACCCAAACCAGAAATCTGGACAGAATTTCACGGTAGCATCTCAAATGGTTACGATGACCTAAGTCTGGGACATGAAATTACCCATGCTGAACTGTGAGAATGCAACTTTCTGTATCTCTCCTACCCTTCCTTCCCTCTTCTCTCTTTTTTTTTTAGGCAAGCTTTTATTGAGCACATAGTACGGTCAACACTGTGGATGTACAATGATGTTCAGAAGAGACATAAACTCTGCCATCATGAGTCTGCACTCATGTGGACACACAATAAAATGAGTAGCGACAGGAGTTCCCATTGTGGCTCAGAGTAATGAACCCGATTAGTATCCATGAGGATGTGAGTTCGATCCCTGGCCTTGCTCAGTGGGTTAACGATCCGGTGTTGCTGTGAGCTATGGTGTAGGTCACAGACGTAGCTTGGATCCTGCATTGCTGTGGCTGTGGCATAGGCTGGCAGCTGCAGCTCTGGTTTGACTCCTAGCCTGGGAACTTCCATATGCCATGGGTATGGCCCTAAAAAGAAAAAAAAAGTGGCTACACTGCTGCAGGTGTTTTGAAGGAAGAACACCATAGTATGAGTGAGAAATCATTGCTGTAGAAAACTCCTTTAGATGAAGTGTTCAGGAATGGCCTCTCTAAGGATGTCCTATTCAAGTCAGGAGCCGAAGGATACCAAGAAGGCAGCCGCGTGAAGGTGGTACACAAGAGTTCCAGGTCAAAGAAACCCGGAACATGTGCAGTGGCATTATGGCATGATGGAGCATAGCTCATTCTACTGAGAAAAGACCAGAAGCTTAGCCAAGGGTCCAGTCATGTAGAAGACCATAGCCCATGGTATAGAAGTTATTGTAAAAGCAATGGCCAGTCATTGGACAGTGTCAGGTAGGAGACTGACTTGATGCAATTTACTTGCTGCTGAGAGAAGATAAGGTTAAGGGGGCAAGCGTGGAGTCAGGGAGACCAGATAGGAGGGTGATGAAGAGGTCCCGATAAAAGATAGTGGCGGCCTGGGCAAGATGGAGATGCATCTGTTCTTACAGTGATCACCTCTGGAATCCTACGGTTGTGCTAGGCAAGATGGAATGAGCATGGGTGTTCATGTTACTGGAATAGGTTGTCCATATAACGGTCCCCTTGGGGACTTGGAAACAAAGAAAATACGAATCTGGAATAAAGTTGGTAATTTGTTGCAGTTCTTAAACATTTGTTGAAAATCTGTCTCTCTGTGCCAAACAGATGGAACCATTTTCCTTCAGAACTTTGACGGCATTGCTTCCATGTACATCTCTTAGGTCCCAGCACTACTGTTGAGAAAACCAAAACTGCTCTGATTCTTGATCCCTTGCCTTGACCTGGTTTTTCTCTCTGGAAGCTGGAGGGATCATCTCTGTTCTGCTCTTGCATGATGACAGGCCTTCATTTGGGTCTCGGCTCATTCGTTTTGCTGTGCACTTACTGGGCAAATTCAGTCTCAACATTCATGCTCTTCAGTACCTGGCATTTTAAAAATAATTTCATCGGAGTTCCCATCGTGGCGCAGCAGAAACGAGTCTGACTAGGAGCCATGAAGTTGCAGGTTCGATCCCTGGCCTCACTCAGTGGGTCAAGGACCCGGCGTTGCAGTGAGCTGTGGTGTAGGTTGCAGATGCGGCTGGAGTGTGGTGTTGCAGTGGCTGTGGTGTGGGCCGGCAGCTGTAGCTCTGAATTAACTCCTAGCCTGGGAACCTCCATATGCTGTGGGTGCAGCCCTAAAAAGACAAAAAGACCAAAAAACATATATATAGTAATTTTGTCAATGATTTACTGTCTCCCATTTTCTTTTTACTTTATAGATATCTTATTATAATCAGATACTAAACTCCTAGACTGGTCCATAGTAATTTTTTCCCCTCGTTTAGGGACATTTGCTCAATCTTATCTTCTAGCCCATTCATTGAGCTATTTATTTTTGACTTCTATGAAATCCCGCCTCCTAGCTTTCGTATTTACTATCTGGATGTTCCTTTTGTACAGCATCTGGGAAACTGGAAATCTAGTTTGCTTCTTAAACATACTTTTAACCAACCACCATTTTTATGATTTCGCCTTCTCATCACCTTGCTGAGGTGCTTGACACTGCCCGTACTTGAACCTTTGAAGTAATCTACAGTGGGGTCAGCAAACTTTTCTAAAGGGCCAAATAATAAACATCTCAGGCTTTGTGGACCATACAACCACTGAACTATAAAATCACCACTACTCACAACTGCTCCACTCCACTGCTGAATCATGAAAGCAGCCATCGACGGTACCGATAGGAATGGACGTACCTATGTTCCAATCAAACTTCACCTACCCCTTGTCTGTGATATAAATTGAGCTGCGATGTGGCTTTTCCCACGGTCAGTTAGGATTCAGCTTCGTTTGGTCTGCTGACTTTGCACCTTCTTAGCCATCTGCTATCCAGCTTCCAAAATTTTGTTCCTCTTGTTCACCCCCTGTCCACTTCTTGTTATTTTGAGATTAAATGTTTTTAATACTCTTACAGTAGTTTTATTGGAGTTTCAGGAGTGAAAGTAAATAAATATCTTGTTCTTCCATCACATCACCTTTACCTGAACACTGCAATTAAGCATTAATGAGGGGTAGTGTGAGGGGTTTTCATTACGTATTTCTGTAATTTGACCCAGACACTGTAGGTCATTTAAAAGATTTTTCTTGGAGTTCCCGTCGTGGCGCAGTGGTTAACGAATCCGACTAGGAACCATGAGGTTGCGGGTTCAGTCCCTGCCCTTGCTCAGTGGGTTAACGATCCGGCGTTGCCATGAGCTGTGGTGTAGGTTGCAGACGCGGCTCGGATCCCACGTTGCTGTGGCTCTGGCGTAGGCCAGTGGCTACAGCTCCGACTAGACCCCTAGCCTGGGAACCTCCATATGCCGCGGGAGCGGCCCAAGAAATAGCAGCAACAACAACAACAACAAAAAAAAGACAAAAGACAAAAAAAAAAAAAAAAAAAGATTTTTCTTGTTTCAGCTTTTTGCAGGGCCCTCTAATTTACATCTGTTAATCATTGTTTTCCTTTCCTGTGATACAAGTCTCACTCTCATTCCAGCTTTTATCCAGAAGTCTATTTCCAGCAGTTGGCGGAATCTTTGTGTTTGTAATTTCATGTAAAATTAAGAGAACATAGATTTTAGGCGGTGCAGTCAATGTGTAAGTCTGCCTTGCTAATGGCAGGTGAGAAAAGCCACTCTCCCAAGGAGAGGCCAGTACCAGCAGAATATGATCGGATAATCTGAAGGCTGCTGCTTCTCTGGCCACCCACCAGAGGTAGAACTCAGGCCACCAAGAGCAACTGCGAGTCTTTGCACCCTGAACCTGAGCCACAGGAAGCCACTCTCTGAGCCAACGCATCGCAATAACCTAAAGGTAGCAGCACATATGTCCCCAAACCAGGGTATGTGCCAAAGTTCTCTCCTTTCCTCTCTTAGAACAAAACATAAGTTTTGTGTGCTATTGCTAAGGAAAAAGAGCTGAAAAATAAATCCATTTTTTTTTCCAATTAGAGAATGCTGGTTCCATGTTTCAGGAAATGCCATCAGAGCAGCAACTTTCTAATGGAACTGCACATTCATGTTGCCTGGGGAGCTTTACAAAATCCTAATGCCCAGACCTTGCCCCCGATTCTTTATATCCAAGAAATAAGTGGCGGAATGGGGAGTGCATCTCCAGGGCTCAAGGTCATGGCTACACTGCCTCTACATTTAATTTTGCAAATAAATGATGTCTTTATGGAAAAGGATCAAATTATAATAGAATAAATATGAAACTGAGCCAAAATTGAAATCTCTGACCATAGTACATGTCTACAGTCCTTTATCTAAAGTCTGAAATGCCCAAAGCTTGAAAAACAGAGAGTTTTGTAAGTTTGGCCCCCAAATTCATTTGTGCACAGGACCTGAACTGAACGCGTATGAGCTCATGCATCGTTTCTGTTCACCACCAGCCCCCAGTGTAAATATTCACATATCGGGTTTCCCTACTTGTTGCTGTGGCAGACTCTTACATCATGTATGGCTTTGGAAATCCACAGGGCTAGGTACCAAATATTTCCTACTCTCTACTCTCTGGGCGCATTGTAGGCTTGCGCTTCCCTTCCCTTTGTAAGTTGGGTTTGCCCATGTGACTTGATCTGGCCAATAAAATGCAAGCAGATATGATCTGTGTCACTTCAGAGCACAAGTTTTAGGAAGCAGTTTGCAATTAGTTTTCACTCTTTCCCTCTGGTACTCTGACCAGCAATGCTTCTGAAGGTCTTTGCTCTGACAGCCTGGACCTGGAAGAGATGCAGAGCAGAGCCTCCACCAGCTTGGATTTTGGAGTTATTTGTTCCCGGAGCATCGTCTAGCCTCTCCTGATAGATACAGCCATGTAAGTACCACCTTACCTTTCTCAAATGTGGAAAATTCTTAATTCTAAAACACATCTGGCACCAAGGGTTTCAGATAAGAGACTCTGGATCTTTATTTAAACATTTGAAATTGGGTTTTCTCCCCAAGAAAACTTGAACTGTGTCATTGCTTTGAGGACAGCCATTCCCTGAAATGAGTCAACTAGCATCTGGGCATTGTCCTCTGGACTGAGCTCATGGAAGTCAGAGATGGTCTCATTTATCTTGGTAGCCTCAATGCCTGATGTGGAGTGAACACTTGGTAAATAGACAATGAAAAACAAAATTGATGGCACAAAGGCAGTTAATACCTGGAGCTCGAGGCTCCAGGAGAAGGAGCGAAAGAAGAGGATATAGAAGGTGAAGGCAAAAGTTATCTATTGCATCTAGTTCATGATTCTACCTTGTTCAAATAATGACCTGGAGGCAGAGCAAATCCTGTTTGAGAGGACAATATAGTGACTGTAAGTAAACGCTCATGGGTGGATATCAGGATTAATTGAGGTAATTTGAACAAGTAAGACTCAGCACAGAATTGGTTTATAGTTAACCTGTAGTAAACGTAGCTTTTTTTTTTTTTTTTCCACAGCAACTGAGGGTTTGAGCCATGTCTGCGCCCTACACCACAGCTCACGGCAACACTGGATCCTTAATCCACTGAGTGAGGCCAGGGATCGAACCCTCGTCCTTATGGATACTAGTTAGGTTCGTAACCTGCTGAGCCACAACAGGAGCTCCAGTGTACCTATCATTAATATTAATTAAAAATAGATAGCAATCCTCCTGACTGTATTAGAGAGGGGAAATGGGCTAACATAGTAGTTTACTGGATTCTTTAGTATCTGCAGGGTGGGAGCTCAGAGCCCTGGGAAGGAGAAGGGGTAGCTGAGTGGGTAGGGCCTGAATCATCAGTACCCACTTCAACCTCAACAGGTCTGCTTGGCAGCCATCATGGATTGGCTTCCACATAGGATTTTGTTTTAAGAAAGGGTCCTATGGATAAAAACAACCTTGAAAGCCATTAAAATAATAGACTCTAATATTTGTATGTGTAACTGGATCGCTTTGGTGTACACCAGACACTAACACAATGTCGTAAATCAACTACATTTCAATTAAAAATAAATTAGGGAGTTTCTGTTGTGGCGCAGTGGTTAACAAATCCGACTAGGAACCATGAGGTTGTGGGTTCGATCCCTGCCCTTGCTCAGTGGGTTGACGATCCGGCGTTGCCGTGAGCTGTGGTGTAGGTTGCAGACGCGGCTCGGATCCCGCATTGCTGTGGCTCTGGCGTAGGCGGGTGGCTACAGCTCCGATTCGACCCCTAGCCTGGGAACCTCCATATGCCGCGGGAGCGGCCCAAGAAATAGCAACAACAACAACAAAGACAAAAAGACCAAAAAAATAAAAAAAATTAAAAAAAATAAAAATAAATTAAAGAGTTCACTGGTGGCTTAGTGGAGTAAGGATCTAGTGTTTTCACTGCTGTGATCCTCGTTACTGCTCTGGCACAAGTTCTTTTTTTTTTTTTTTTTTTTGATTTAGTCTCCTTATTTCCATTTATTTTTCAATTAAAAAGTGTTGACATTCTAACAGATGGTAGTTCTAAGTTCTTACAAAAGAGTATCTTTGCATTCAGTACATTAGAATATTTTTTCTTTGTTTTAGTTTTTTACCCTAAAAAACATACTCCTCTAAAGGAAAGCACAATTTTCAGATTTATATTAAATATCATGAAAATCTTTCCAAATATAGATATTTTTCCTTATAAAAAATAAAAAGAAAGAGCATGGCTTTGACTACTAATATTTTCTTTTTTTTTTTTTTTTTTTTATTTTCCCACTGTACAGCAAGGGGGTCAGGTCATCCTTAGATGTATACATTGCAGTTACAGATTTTTCCTCCACCCTTTCTTCTGTTGCGACATGAGTATCTAGACATAGTTCTCAATGCTATTCAGCAGGATCTCCTTATAAATCTATTCTAGGTTGTGTCTGATAAGCCCAAGCTCCCCATCCCTCCCACTCCCTCCCCCTCCCATCAGGCAACCACAAGTCTCTTCTCCAAGTCCATGATTTTCTTTTCTGAGGAGATGTTCATTTGTGCTGGATATTAGATTCCAGTTATAAGTGATATCATATGGTATTTGTCTTTGTCTTTCTGGCTCATTTCACTCAGTATGAGATTCTCTAGTTCCATCCATGTTGCTGCAAATGGCATTATGTCATCCTTTTTTATGGCTGAGTAGTATTCCATTGTGTATATATACCACATCTTCCGAATCCAATCCTCTGTCGATGGACATTTGGATTGTTTCCATGTCCTGGCTATTGTGAATAGTGCTGCAATGAACATGCGGGTGCATGTGTCTCTTTTAAGTAGAGCTTTGTCCGGATAGATGCCCAAGAGTGGGATTGCAGGGTCATATGGAAGTTCTATGTATAGATTTCTAAGGTATCTCCAAACTGTTCTCCATAGTGGCTGTACCAGTTGACATTCCCACCAGCAGTGCAGGAGGGTTCCCTTTTCTCCACAGCCCCTCCAGCACTTGTTATTTGTGGATTTATTAATGATGGCCATTCTGACTGGTGTGAGGTGGTATCTCATGGTAGTTTTGATTTGCATTTCTCTTATAATCAGCGATGTTGAGCATTTTTTCATGTGTTTGTTGGCCATCTGTATATCTTCCTTGGAGAAATGTCTATTCAGGTCTTTTGCCCATTTTTCCATTGATTGATTGGTTTTTTTGCTGTTGAGTTGTATAAGTTGCTTGTATATTCTAGAGATTAAGCCCTTGTCAGTTGCATCATTTGAAACTATTTTCTCCCATTCTGTAAGTTGTCTTTTTGTTTTCTTTTTGGTTTCCTTTGCTGTGCAAAAGCTTTTCAGTTTGATGAGGTCCCATGGGTTTATTTTTGCTCTAATTTCTATTGCTTTGGGAGACTGACCTGAGAAAATATTCATGATGTTGATGTCAGAGAGTGTTTTGCCTATGTTTTCTTCTAGGAGTTTGATGGTGTCCTGTCGTATATTTAAGTCTTTCAGCCATTTTGAGTTTATTTTTGTGCATGGTGTGAGGGTGTGTTCTAGTTTCATTGCTTTGCATACAGCTGTCCAGGTTTCCCAGCAATGCTTGCTGAATAGACTTTCCTTTTCCCATTTGATGTTCCTGCCTCCCTTGTCAAAGATTAATTGACCATAGGTGTCAGGGTTTCTTTCTGGATTCTCTATTCTGTTCCATTGGTCTGTCTGTCTGTTTTGATACCAGTACCACACTGTTTTGATGACTGTGGCTTTGTAGTATTTCTTGAAGTCTGGGAGAGTTATGCCTCCTGCTTGGTTTTTGTTTCTCAGGATTGCTTCGGCGATTCTGGGTCTTTTGTTGTTCCATATAAATGTTTGGATTGTTTGTTCTAGTTCTGTGAACAATGTCATGGGTAATTTGATAGGGATTGCATTGAATCTGTAGATTGCTTTGGGTAGGATGGCCATTTTCACAATATTGATTTTTCCAATCCAGGAACATGGAATATCTTTCCATTTCTTTACATCTTCTTTGATTTCTTTGATTAAAGTTCTATAGTTCTCGACATATAGGTCCTTTACCTCTTTGGTCAGGTGTATTCCGAGGTATTTGATTTTGTGAGGTACAATTTTAAAAGGTATCATTTTTTTTGTATTCCTTTTCTAATGTTTCATTGCTGGTATACAGAAATGCAACTGACTTCTGAATGTTAATCTTATATCCTGCCACTTTGCTGAATTTATTAATCAGTTCAAGGAGTTTTGGGGTTGAGTCCTTAGGGTTTTCTAGGTATAGTATCATACCATCTGCATACAGTGACAGTTTGATCTCTTCTCTTCCTATATGGATGCCTTTGATTTCTTTTGTTTGTCTAATTGCTGTGGCTAAGACTTCCAAAACGATGTTGAAGAGCAGTGGTGAGAGTGGGCATCCCTGTCTTGTTCCAGATTTGAGTGAGAAGGCTTTCAGTTTTTCCCCATTGAGGATTATATTTGCTGTGGGTTTCTCATAAATGGCTTTGATTATATTCAGGAATGTTCCCTCTATACCCACTTTGGCGAGGGTCTTGATCATGAATGGATGTTGAACTTTGTCAAATGATTTTTCTGCGTCTATTGAGATGATCATATGATTTTTGACCTTTTTTTTGTTAATGTGGTGTATGATGCTGATTGATTTGCGTATGTTGAACCATCCTTGTGAACCTGGGATGAACCCAACCTGGTCATGGTGTATAATTTTTTTGATATGTTGTTGGATTCGGTTGGCTAAGATTTTGTTGAGAATTTTTGCATCTATATTCATCAATGATATTGGGCGATAGTTTTCTTTTTTGGTGGTATCTCTGTCTGGTTTTGGAATGAGGGTGATGGTGGCCTCATAGAATGTCTTTGGGAGTATTCCTTCTTCTTCAACCTTTTGAAAGAGTTTAAGGAGGATGGGCACCAATTCCTCTTTATATGTTTGATAATGGCACAAGTTCTGATCCCTGGCCCAGGAACTTCTGTATGCCTCAAGTGTGGCCAAAGGAATTTTTTTTTTTTTGTCTTTTTGTCTTTTGTTGTTGTTGTTGTTGCTATTTCTTGGGCCGCTTCCGCGGCATATGGAGGTTCCCAGGCTAGGGGTTGAATCGGAGCTGTAGCCACCCACCTATGCCAGAGCCACAGCAACGCGGGATCCGAGCCGCGTCTGCAACCTACATCACAGCTCACGGCAACGCCGGATCGTTAACCCACTGAGCAAGGGCAGGGACCGAACCCGCAACCTCATGGTTCCTAGTCGGATTCGTTAACCACTGCGCCACGACGGGAACTCCCCAAAGGAATTTAAATTAATTAATTAAATACACACACACACACACACACACACACACACACACATTTTAGAGAGACCTTTGACAGCAAGTGTTGAAAACCAAGGCTCTTTGGTAAATTTCATTTTGGAATGAATGAATTAACAAATTATTCATGGTATCCTTGTATCCTGGCTAATTGAGGTTTTAATGTAGCATTTTGACATCACATTTGAAAAAATATCTATTGCTGTAGCAAGCATGCGCGTGTGGATCCTGACATTTTTACCTGCCTCCTTAAAAATCAAATAATAGACTTGGAATTTGTAGGTTAATCACATGGGAGCTCTGCTAAGCTAGAATTTAAGAGATATTGCTTAAAGCTCTTAGAATCTTCTCCTTGGCTCATGTATTAGTGGCTCTGGAGGGCTCACTATTAGTGTTCTGATTTAAGGTGTAGTTAGGGACTTTGAGAAAAAGCTGTTAAGTGGATTCTATTTTTGACGATAAATATGATGTCTATTCTGTGATAAATATGATGTCACTGAGTAACAAACGCTCAGTCTGGCTTTTGGATTGTGTGGGTTGTGGGAGGTGTGTTTGTGTACAAAATGGTGGCCCTCTCCTGGACTGACTGATGCGTGAGGTCTCATTAGAAGGTGCTTTTCCTCCTTACCCTTCCTCGTCATTAGTACGTCAAGGATTCCTGTTCCTGGGAGCCCTTGTGGGGGAAACAAACAAAAAAAGTCTTGAAACTTTCAGAGTATTTGTTCAGAAGGGGGAGAGTTAGAGGGGCTGCTTAGAAAACCTCATCCAATTTAGAGACTTTTAGGAGGTGGCAAGTTTCCAAAGACATATCTGATTATTTCGAAATTTCTGGAGTGAACCCTGCAAAAGTGTGTGCATATATGTTGTTGAAGAGTAGCTAGGGGAAGAATGGAATTCTTTCCTTTTTCTCTTTTCTCATATCCAGAATGTCTCTGATTTCCAGGATTCTTAAGCAAGAGCAGTATCATTAAATGTTTACTTGAGGTCAAGGATAGGCCCAGTGAAGACTGTGGTTGGCCTTGGACCACGATCCCTTTATGCAACATTATCATAAGATGGAGAAAATTGCAACCTGGGCTCAAATGGGCTTAAAATGGACTCTTGGAATAAGCAGTCAGTTCCATGCAGGAAGGAGTCTGTGACAGGAATTTTCACATCTCTTATTTACTGTAAGTCTCTTTGGTGGTAATTATTAATATTGCCACATAATAGTTGATGAAAGTGACTTTGAACATCTACATGAGAAACTTGAGTTTAAACTCAGGATGTCCAATGCCAAGTTCTGCCATTTGTTTTTCTCACCCATAGAAAAATCATTACCGTGTCTAAAATACAACTGAAAATATGGCCTGTTCCATTGTAGTAATTCTGTGGGTGATGTGTCTAGTGCCTGACAACACTGAAATCATGAATCCTCAGTGTGGAGTTCGATAAAATCAAGCTTCATTGGTTTGTCAAACCATTTTTTGGCTACTCTTTCTAGGGTAAGATTCTTCAGTATTGCGCTTCAGTATTAACTGCTAAGAGAAGTGGGTTTTTTTTCCATCTGGAGCTCACTAGGGAAGGCACATGAAGTAACTTTTAGGACAGAAGTATAAGCTACCAATTAGGCTGTTTTTAAATGGCTAGAGACATGGTTGCTTGAAGGGACAGTCACACTCACACTGACCCCGAGATCTGAGTGAGGCAAGTGGGCCATGGCTTGGCAGAATCTGAGGTTTCTTTAAGTTTCCTGAGTTGCTGGCTGGCTTACACAATGTCACATTAAACTTTGAGCTTCCCAGAAAGTGCTTTTTTGTTTGTTTGTTTGTTTTGTTTAGTCTATATAACGATTAAAGGCAATGTTTCTTTTTTCCAGTTGAAATATATTTCACATACCATGAAATTCACCCATTTAAAGTGTCCAATTCAGTGCTGTTTCACATGTTCACAAGATCTGGCTCTTGGCACTAAGCCTTCTATGACTAGTGGGTGAGTCAGCCCCGCCACTGGTCACTGTTTTGGGTAGACCCAGGGCCCATGGGAGCCTCATCCCCCTAAGGGGAGCTTTAAGAGAATAACGACTCCTTCCCTGTCAGGCTAAGCTTGGTGCTTTTATTTCTTGAAGCTACCAAATCGACACTTCGTGGTACATCAGGATGGGAGCATTAAATCACAGCTGGAGCTGTACAAGGGAAGTCGTATTTATCAGGGTAACCACCTCCTCAAATTTATCGCAGATGCTGCAGTTTGCATCCCAGGGGAGCAAAACCTAATCTGCCTTCCCCAGAGCCCAATTGCAATCTTTGAAAAGCAGTGGCAATTGGCAGCTCTCCAGCCAATGCCTCCTTTCTCCTCCCATTGCAGGAGGTGGCTGCTTGAGATTGAAGCAGTTACTCAAAGCTCAAAGAATTGTATTTGCAAGGCTCTGGTTTTTTTGCATTTCTTCCTGTCTTAGAGACTCTAGATGGGGAAAAGCTAACTCTGAGGACGTATTTACAGCCACCACCCTACCCATGTCATATGGCATCTTCCCTGACACCAGCACTTCCCTTAGGGATGGCTGCCCTGGCCAGGCGGGTAGGGACTCCCTGGCCAAGGGTGGCTGAAAAGTGAATAGACTCAAACACCAGCATTGCCCTGAATTTGTTAGAAATGCAAAATTTCAAGCTCCACCAAAATCAGAAACTGAGGATAATGTCCAGCAAGCAGTGTTTTAACAAACCCTCCAGGACTTTCTTTCGCACATTAAAATTTGAAATACATTGAGAAGACCGTGATCAGATGGGGCTCGGAACACAAGACATACATAGTGAGATGGCTCTGAGAGCTGGTGCAAAAGCAACAAAGAGAGGTCAAGTGACCAACTCCAAACCTCTGAAGCTTGTATGTACATGGCCGCAAATATCCGCACATGGTACCATTTTCATCTAGGCTAAAAATGAATGAGACTGTCATGTGCTCGGTGCACAGGAAGGCCAAACAAACTGACATGTCTGAGTTTGGAGCAGAGAAAGGTTTATTGCAGGGCCATGCAAGGATAGCAGATGTCTCATGCCCCCCAAAGCCCCCAGACTCCCAGAAGGTTTTCAGCAAAGCATTTTTAAAGGCAAGGTGAGGGAGGGCTGTGCTTGGTTGTTGTAACCTTCTTGGTGTAAGAATCCTTTGTTCTTGCCGCCGTTCACAAAGGTCAGGTCAGCATGGTCCTGTCAACATCCAACAATTCTTTGTTCTCCACCTTTTTCTCTCTATAGGAATGAGGAAATGTTATACCCTTAATGATCAGAGCCTTGAGAATGGGCTATCCTGTATATTTCTGGCTATGGGCAACACTCTTTTTTTTTTTTTTTTTTGGTAATTCAACTTTAATAAAAAATGTAAAAGATAAACAATAACATTTATTACATTTTATCATGTTTTAAATTCAGTTTTGAATAGACACTTATTTAGAAATTAATAACACTGTAAGTGGTGTATCGTTATAGCCACATATTACATTCTCAGTGTGTTAGATAAAAGAAAATGTAGAAATAATCAGTGGATAACTTCCTTTTTAAGCCTTCCCAAACTCAAATTTACCAATGAAAACTCCAGCTGTTTCATTTAGCAATCATACTTGAGGCAATAGGAAGTCTGAGATTGAGACCTCATTGCCTCCCTGCCTCAGCTTGAGGTATTACAGATGTCATTAACGCATCCACTCCTGGGAGAAACCTGGACAGAAGTAGCCCCACATTCTCACTAGTTTTATTTTTTTATTTTTTTTAAATTTTAATTTTTTTTACAGAATAAAATACATATATTTAAACACAATTACATTCACACAGATTATTATATCCTGGATCTTAAGAAACAGATTAAGTGACTCCCTCTGGAGAAGTGGAATGGAAAATATGCTGAGACAAATAGGAAATGTATTCTATACTTTATCCCATTTTGTATGGCTTTCATCTTTGCTATTTCGTATTATCTATTACATTTCAATTTTTCTTTAAAAATTAGCATTATGTTAAAATTGTGTATATTATGCAACTAAAATTTATAAAGAAGAAAGCCTTATATACCATTAGATATTTTATGTAGCATAATAAAAAGAATAACTTAACTGGTAAGAATAACAAAAATAATATACCCTCTGAAAATAAGTAAAAAGAAAATGCATAAATTGATTAAAAAACAGAGTAACTATATAAATATGTCCTCACAGTTTGTTACATCTGATTGATTCTTCACTATAGGCATTACACCATTCTAGGTGATGTGATAAACAAGACATTATAGACCTTACATTGTACCATGGAGAGAAATGGTTATTAATAATACAATTGTAGAACTGTATTATTTAATTGTACAGTTGCATTAATTAATTATAATTATCATAAATTCTTTGATGGAGAGGAAATCAGAGTCAGATCTAAGAAGACTTCAGCATTCCAAGAATGATGTCAAATGACCCCCTTCATGGTGGATTACGCCCTTATTTACTATGAGATGTATTTCTTCTTCAGAGATTCCTTGTTTGTGTATCAATTGTAGATTTTTGGTTTGCACTTATTCCGAAGTTTTGATATAAGAGTCTATACATATATGAGATTGTTTTAAGTTGTTGTTCTCTTATTTGCAAGTTCATCTCCAGTGTCCTGCATTTATACCCACCTCTTCTCATGATTTCTGACTTTGGTGGTATAGCTGTGCGTGGATGCTTTCGTATCTTTACTGTATATATACTTTTACTGGTGAGCCTTGTCATTTGTGGTATTTTTGTTTCCTGTTTCTGTCTTTTCTTTTCTGCCTAGAGAAGTTCCTTTAGTATTTGTTGTAAGGCTGGTTTAGCGTTGCTGAATTCTCTCCACTTTTGCTTATCTGTGAAGGTTTTGATTTCTCCTTCAAGTCTGAATAAGAGCCTTGCTGGGTAAAGTCATCTTGGTTGGAGGTTTTTTCCTTTCATCATGTTAAGTATATCATGCCACTCCCTTCTGGCCTGCAGAGTTTCTGTTGAAAAATCTGCCAATAATCTTATTGGGGTTCCCTTGTATGTTACTTGTTTCTTTTCCCTAGCTGCTTTCAAGATTTTTTCTTTGTCTTTAATTTTGGTCAGTTTGATTAATATGTGTCCCAGTGTATTCCTCCTTGGGTTTATTTGATATGGTACTCGTTGTGTTTCCTGGATTTGAGTTAGTGGTTCCTTCCCCATGTGAGGGAAGTTTTCAGCTATTATCTCTTGGAATATTTTTTCTGTCCCCTTCTCTCTCTCTTCTCCTTCTGGCACCCTATAATATGGATGTTGGTGCATTTAACGTTGTCCCAGAGTTCTCTGAGACTCTCTTCATTTGTTTTCCATCTTTTTTCTCTTTTCTGTTCTGCATCCGTAATTTCCACTAATCTGTCCTCCACCTCACTTATTCGTTCTTCTGCTTCCTGTATTCTGCTGTTAGTTGCTTCTAGTGAATTTTTTAATTTCAGTTATTGTATTTTGCATCTCTTCTTGTTTGAGTTTTATATCTTGTATCTCTTTGGTCAGTGTTTCCTGTAAGTTATCCATCTTTGCCTCCAGTTTCTTTCCAATGTCTTGCATCATCTTCAGCGTCAACAGTCTAAAGTCTTTTTCCTGGAGGCTGAGAATCTCCTCATCACTTAGCTGTTTTGCTGGGGTTTTTTCCTTCTGCCTTATCTGAGTTATAGTTCTCTGTCTTTTGATTTTTATAGGTTTTTGGTGTAGTGACCTTTTTACAGATAATAGATTGTAGCCTCTCTTACTTCTGGTGTCTGCCCCTCTTGGGGCTGAAGTCTGTATCTATAGGCAACATTCTTAAGTCAAGCAAAAACAATAGAATACAAACGTTAAAGTGAAAGAACCATCTAATATGGAGTCACATTTGTTCTTCTCTATCATAGGACTTCACCTCTCTTGCTTACCTCTGTTGTTTTATTATGTGTTAATATTCTTCCTTCAAGAAGCTTATTGTTAACTTCATTGGAAATAGATTACATTAAGAAAGGAAAAATAAAATAATGAGGAGGGCATAACATGAAAAGAAACTTTTTTTTTGTATCTTGGGATTTAGCAGTCAAAGATTCATAACCAGGATACTGTTAAAAACTTTACCCAGATTTCCATTGTCAAATAAAAACCAAATCCGGACTTAGGTAAGGAAAGACGTCTATTCAAAAAGATTATTGCAGTAAGGGAAGGGAACCATTGCTTTAAGGAGAAAGAACTTAGCAAGAGAGAGAACAGTCTGTCTGTAACATCGGCTAGCATCTCAAAGGCCAGGGAGAAAGCAGTTTTCTTATATGAGAACCAGATATGAGGGAGAGAGATGAACGTGCGGTAGGATCCTGCTGTTGAGCAGGACATGTCTTTGCATGGGGTCAGCTGATTCTCAGGAGGCGTCAGTAAGGAAGTATGGCTGTTTGGCATTCTGATGCTGTCAGCAGGCATCTTGTCCAGACTGGTCAGTGGGTACCACCAGTCCAGCTAATCATTTATGACCATGAGCCGGGATGTGGAGGGTCTGTGTCTGGCCTTGTCCTGGGTAAATCTAAAGTCTTATGGAAGTCATATGGGAAAGGTAGTCTTCTGTCCCAAGTAAGCCATTCCCCAGAATACAAAAGGATGGAGGGATTTCTTAACCTTTGCTGTTTTCCAGGTTCCCAGAGTTCAGATAAAGTCTAACATTGTTTGTCACTGTATATCATTGGAGCATTTTTTAAAAACACAAACCTCGGAGTTCCCATCGTGGCTCAGCGGAAACAAATCTGACTAGTATCCATGAGGATGTAGGTTCGATCCCTGGCCTTGTTCAGTGGGTTAAGGATCTGAGGTTGCCGTGAGCTGTGGTGTAGGTCGCAGACACAGCTCCGATCTGGCGTTGCTGTGGCTTGTGGTGTAGGCCGGCGGCTATAGCTCCAATTTGACCCCTCGCCTGGGAACCTCCTTATGCCTCGGGTGTGACCCTAAAAAAAGCAATAAATAAATAAAATGAAACACAAACCTCTTAGTATTTCTTTAATAAAGAAATTCTCTTTGGAAGTTCTCACTGCAGCACAGCGGAAACGAATCCGACTAGGAACCATGAGGTTGTGGCTTCGTTTCCTGGCCTCGCTCAGTGGGTTAAAGATCTTGCGTTGCTGTGAGCTGTGGTGTAGGTCGCAGATGCGGCTCCGATCTTGCATTGCTGTGGCTGTGGAGTAGGCTGGCAGCTATAGCTCTGATTCAACCCCTATCCTGGGAACTTTAGGGTTGCAGGTGTGGCCCCCCCCCCAAAAAAAAAGAGAAAGAAAGGAAAAAAAAAAGAAATTCTCTTTAATACAAAACACATTTGTTTTCTTCAGTTTGGTTAACTGATGTGTTTTGTAATTAAAGAGAATTTGCTTTTTTGGATAAGTGCTGAATTTCTCTTTTAGGAGATGAACTGGTAACCAAACTTAGTATTAAACACATGCAAATACATAGCATAGATTTTTAAAGCGTACTCTGAGGATAGATAGAGTTGAGTCTATTTAAAGCTGGATGGAAGAGTTGCAACTGAAAAAGATACTATGTATTTTTCCCTGTGTCAGGAATCCGGGTATACACCACTATGTGACTTCAGCGAACAACCAAATGCTAGGAAGTCATTAATTAGGGTAATGAGAGAACAGCGGCTAAGAGGAGGTTCACAGCTTGTCCCATTAGCACCTCCTAAAAATAATCATCATGGCTGAAGTGCTTTTTTTATGTGGAAAGCTCAATAATTTTAACAAAAAACCCAAAAAACCCAACTAAGAGCAGGGGAATCTTCAAGTAGAGGTGAGGGAGGAAAAAAGGTTAATTTTTTCAAAGACCAAATTTCTCAGTGCCGTGGTCCACTCTGACCATCATTGGACTACAGCTTCTATAAAATAATGCAGATCCTCTATTTAAATCATCCTGGAGTCTCGCCATAGGTTCTACAGTTGGCATCGTTGTTCTCTATCCTTCTGTCTTGCATTATAGGATCATGAATTGATTGTCGGAACTGCTGATTTCCACTGAGGATTTGTTCTGTACCTTGTTGGTGCCCTCGAGGGCTTTTTAGCAGCGTAGGAAAGTCTTCTCACCAGGGACAAGTCTAGAACGCCTCCCAAACAACCGTAATGACAGCAGTAACAAGCAAGCAATTTATTAAGAATCAGCCAGACACGCTCTTAGGCAGTGATAAAGTTAATTCTTATATTGGGACCCACGAAATAGAGACCACCCTCGTGGCCTGGTCCCAGGCACAAATCTAAACCTAAGTCAGCCTTCACTTACAGGGAAATGCCTCGCAGTCCAGGAAACCTAATACTAATCAGAGTCCTCCAACTCAGCTTTAGCCAGCTTACCTTACCCGAGAAAACAGCAGTTTATAAATTGAATTTCATTTAAACCTCACAGTGTTTTGGGTGGATATTATTTCACTCCACAGATGGCACAATTTAATTTCCAAAAGGTTAGTCTCAGTCTTATCACTGCACTACAGGAAACTTCTAAAATGTCTAGCAGAGAAGAGCCCAGATTTCTAAAGGATGAGGAAGGGGTCCTGGAGGGTGTCAAGGTAGGGCTGGTCTTTACAGCTTCTCTCCACTGTGGGCCTCCGTGACCTCGCATGTTAGGCTCATCTTTGCCAAGTTGCAGAATCAGTTCTGATGCAGGTAGGCAGAGTGGTGATGCTTGTGGGGTTCAGGATGCTCTACCCCACATAGGGTACCTTGGTACATTGACTATTTTAAGCTGAAGGAATGTGAGAAATGGCAGATGCAAAAAGGACTCTCTGACCTTCCCCTGGGACAGGTCAGAAGACCCTCGAGTGAGAAGTACCCTATCCATACACCAGCATCCTTATCTCTGCAGCTGGAGGGACACTGCAGGGAGTCGGAATGAACAGGCCTTGGGGGGTATCCGCTGGTCGATTACCTTTAGCTCATACCCTTTGTCCCATCACATTTCCCATGACTTTCCACCCTTCATCAAACCTAGTACAAAAACACTCAAGCCTAACTCCTTTCTTTCTTTCTTTCTTTCTTTCTTTCTTTCTTTCTTTCTTTCTTTCTTTCTTTCTTTCTTTCTTTCTTTCTTTCTTTCTTTTATTTATTTTTTCCCACTGTACAGCAAGGGGATCAAGTTATCCTTACATGTATACATTTTCCCCCCACCCTTTGTTCTGTTGCAACATGAGTATCTAGACAAAGTTGTCAATGCTACTCAGCAGGATCTCCTTGTAAATATATTCTAAGTTGTATCTGATAACCCCAAGCTCCCGATCCCTCCCACTCTCTCCCTCTCCCTCGGGGCAGCCACAAGTCTATTCTCCAAGTCCATGATTTTCTTTTCTGTGGAGATGTTCATTTGTGCTGGATATTAGATTCCAGTTATAAGTGATAACATATGGTATTTATCTTTGTCTTTCTGGCTCATTTCACTCAGTATGAGAGTCTCTAGTTCCATCCATGTTGCTGCAAATGGCATGATGTCATTCTTTTTTATGGCTGAGTAGTATTCCATTGTGTATATATACCACATCTTCCTAATCCAATCCTCTGTGATGGACATTTGGGTTGTTTCTGTGTCTTGGCTATTGTGAATAGGGCTGCAATGCATAACGGTTTCCCAAACGGAGCAGGACCCTGTGGGTCCTGCCCTTTGTACCCTCCCAAGTACAAAGGCCTTTCTGTGCCCACCAAGTCTTGTTTGTAGGACAAAGATTTCAGCCTCCTAGACCTTCCCTGAGTTCCAAAGGGCCGATTCAAACAGTTGCTAATTAGAGTGAGAGAACACAGGAAGAAACAATAGTGCAGCCCCGGGGCAGCGTCCTGGTTCCGCCTCAAGGGATAAACCTAACAATCGGATGCCTCTCTCTGAGCTCTTCTGCAGGAACTAAGGCCCCCACCCCGGTGGAGGATGGTAACTTAAAGCTGAGCTCTAGCGCTTGGACCCAGACTGCTTGGGACCAAAAGGCTGTTTATTGGTCACGATCCCTGGAGCATCACCCTGTTACCTCCCCACCAAGCAGAGGAGGGTTACACGCCCTGCAGCCCTCCCCACAGATTTTCCTATAAAACCTTCTTCACTGACACCCATCAGAGGAGTTCAGGTCTTTTGAGCCTGAGCCACCTGTTCTCCTTGAGTGGCCCTCGCAATAAACCTTTCTGTGCGCCACACTCTGTTTGTTTGGCTTCTTTGTGTGTTGGGCACATGAACTTGGGTTCACAGCATTTCTTTAGGTCTTCATTTCCATGTGAAGACTCCCAGGTCACATAAAACTTAAATTTGGGGGAGTTGCCGTTGTGGTGCAGCAGAGACGAATCCGACTAGGAACCATGAGGTTGCCGGTTCGATCCCTGGCCTCGCTCAGTGGGTTAAGGATCCGGTGTTGCCGTGAGCTGTGGGGTAGGTCACGGATGTGGCTTGGATCTGGCATTGCTGTGGCTGTGGTGTAGGCTGGCGGCTACAGCTCCGATTCCACTCCTGGCTTGGGAACCTCCATATGCCGTGGGTGCGCCCCCCCACCCCAAGAAAAAACTCATATTTGGGTGTTTTTCTCTTGTTAATCTGTCTTTCTTTTGTTATGGTGGCCCCAGTTGAGAAAGTAGAAGGGCAGAAGGAAAAGATATTTTTCTTCCCATCCGATGGGAAGTATGGGAAGAAAGATGCACTTTTACTGCCTGCCATGTGCTTGAGCACTGGCATGTCTACCAAGCCCCCACCCTCCCCAGCAATCCGAGTGCATAGAACACGTTGCTCACTTCTACTCAGTGTCCTTGTTCACACGCTCTTTTCTCTACTAGAACTGGAAGCTACCCTGACTCTTCTATTTCTTGCTTTCCAAAAGGCGATGGTGTAATAAGTTCAATTAAAGATGTACCTGACAGAGAGCTACTCAAAAATAACATAAAACCCGAGTTCCCGTCGTGGCTCAGCGGTAATGAACCTGACTGGGATCCATGAGGATGTGGGTTCTATCCCTGGCCTTGCTCAGTGGGTTAAGGATCCCGCATTGCCCTGAGCCGTGGTATAGGTCGCAGATGCAGCTCAGATCCCGAGTTGCTGTGGCTGTGGTGTAGGCCGGCTGCTACTGCTCTGATTGGACCCCTAGCCTGGGAACCTCCATATGCTGGGGGTTCGGCCCTAAAAAAGCAAAAATAAAGCAAAATAAAGGAAAGCCATTCCACAGCAGATGCTAAATATAGTAACAAGAACTTGCTTCACTGTTAGTACAGTTAGATTAACCCTTTGTGGGATTCATGGGTGCTGTGGTCCTGTGATACATGTATGCACGGTTTTAAATTAGCCTCCAGTGTGACCTAGCTCTCCCTTGCTTGCGAACAATTCCTCTCCTATCACTGTGCTTTCTTTTGTATAGAAAACTCTTTGAAGCATTCCTCTGTACCAGTTTAAAATAGCTTTTTCATCTTTGGCCCTTCAAAAAATAAACTTAGAATGTTTCAAGAGCATTAGAATTTTTTTTCCCCATGTCAGAGTTAGCGAACTGAGGTTGACTTGTTGCCGAAGGAGGCAGACTGGGTACTAACATATGTTCAAGGATCTGACCCTCAGGTTTGGAGCTTCAGAAATGGAAATTGTGTGGCCCTCAAAGTCAGTCAGCCCAACCATGTCCACCAGACACTGGTTTATTATCAGAGGCATAATTTATTTGTTCACACTGAGAAATCCAGTTTGCAAGAAGACTGGAATACCTGTTGTATCTGGTATTGCATTTTCTCCCTTACAGAGAAGCTGTGGGTTTTGCCATGCCAGAGAAACAGAACAAAAAAGAGGTAGATGAACTCACTGGCTGATATCATCTCCCTCTAGAGTCCCTGGATATTAACAACCTCCCGGATAGAACTTGTTAAAGGATAATTTTTAACAAAAGGTAAAATCATGACTCATACAAATATAAAGTGAGCACATAAAATATTTTATGTGACTCATGAATTAAATGAGGGCCCCAGAAAGATGTTACAACCAGTTCAAAGTAGGATTAATGAACTACTGATTTGTAGGGAGTGAAAAAATGTGAATGTGAATTTAGAAATGGACATAAAACTGGCTTTTACCCCAGGGGTGTGGTTGCGGGGGTCAACTGCCATTACACAATTTATTTGCATGTCTGTCGGCAAGAATTATTTTCTATTGCTATTATCTAGAATTTACCCTTGTAAAATAGCTCAAAGAAAATAAAAGGCTAAAATTGGATAATCCAGAAGGCAGTGTTATATATAATGCAGTTTTCCCATTGGAGATACCCAGTAATATTTTTCGCTCGTTCCATATTTTTTTGTAAACATGTCTGATACCTTCTTTTGATGGACAGCCATTGTCTTGAAGATCAGCTGTAGAACTGGTTTCTCCTGGTGTTGATGGTGCAGGGGAAGGAAATACCACCTCTCAGGACCTGTGTGGGCCCTTGGGCAGACTACCAAGCAGAGGGTTCTTGGCTTCACAAAGGAAAGAGTTCAAGAGCAAGCCAAAATAAAGTGAAAGCAACTTTATTTAGAGAGATACACATTCCATAGACAGAATGCAGACCATCTGAGAAAATGAAAGTGGACCCCAGGGTGTAGGGGTGTTTAGTTTTTATGGGCTGGGTGATTTCATAGACTAACAAGTGGAAGGCTTATTCCAGCTATTTGGGGGAAGAAACAGGGATTTCCAGGAATTAGGCCACTGCCCTCTTTTTGGCCTTCTAGGGTTAGCCTCAGAACAGTCATGGCGCCTGTGGGCATGTCACCAAACATGTTAATGTATTATAATGAATGCATAATGAGGCTTAAAGGTCCCCTGGAAGTCAAATCTTCCGCCATCTTGGACCTAGTTGGTTCTAATCAGTTTTTGTTGTATCCTGTTTTTCCTCAATGTCTGTGTCATTCTTTTAAAGGTTGTGCCCTGCTCTCTTCTTCCCAGTCTTCTTTAGATACTTTTCTTCCCTCCTTTCTTCATTCCCATCTAAGCTTCCTTAACAATATACCCTAAGGAAGTAGCTTTTAAAATTTAAAGTGTTAAAAAACAAAATTCAACTGAGTTTATCTGAAGATCTAATTGGCTTTATTCAGTGATTCACCAATCAGGCAGCATCCCATTTAGCAACTAGAAGGGGGCTCTGAGTGGCTGGGCAAAATGGCAGGGTTTTATAGGCAGAAGCAGGGTGGGAAAAGAAGGTGTTAACGGAAATAAAGATTGTTTCAGGCCAAGCCATTTCTTTCTGGGGAATGGGAAAGGCAGTATCTTGTCCTCATTACCTCAGGAAACTTCAGATTGATTGAGGTACACTTCTCGAATGGCTTGGAACTGCAATTAAATCATGGTTTGCTGTCGTTGGGGGGAAATGACTCCATTTTGAACTTATTATTTCTTTTAAACAAAAGCAACCCTCCATTGCTATTTTGTGCAATTAAAATTAAGCGCTTAAGACATTGATTCCCAAACCTGATTGAATAGAACCATCCAGTTGGATTTTCAGAAATACAGACACCCAGGCCCTTCTCTGGATTTTCTGATTCAAGTTCTTAAGGATTGGAGCCTTAGGACATATATGTCTTTAACAAAAATTCTTATTAGGAGTCTGTGGATGTACTCTGAGTTGGCAACAAAGGGACCCCAAAGGGGGCCATGTCAGTCTTGATGGACGGGAGTGTTGAGCTAGAGGAATCTTTGAGGTGAAATTGGTGGGACCTAGTGACAAATTGAATATTGTAGTGGATGGTGGGGGAGGAGGAGGAGTTTTCTCAAGTTGAGGATGATGTCCAGTCATTGAGCAACTTGTTGGATGGTGGTAAGGCCATTATCATGTTTACAATATTTAAGTCATCAAGACATATTAATATAGCTTTTCCAACATTAGCATCACTTTAGAAAGATGCATGTTATGATAGAATGTAATTCTCTCTATTGCCCATATACTATTCTATATCCAAAACCCAGTGTGCAAATATAGATTATGTTTGGTAGTTTTAGTCTCCATTAAAGTTTAATTAAATGTGCCTTAAGAAATCATAATGTGGGAGTTCCCTGGTGGTCTAGTGGTTAGGACTTGGCACTTTCACTGCTGCAGCCCAGGTTCAATCCCGGGTCTGGGAACTGAGATCCCACATCAAGCAGCCCAAAAAAAAAAAAAAAAAAAATCAATTAAAAAAATCATAATGCCAAAAAAAATTGTGGTTTGTGTCCTGAACGCAAATCCTAAATGAAAAGCCCAAACTATTTAATATTACAGGTTGTATTTATGATATTGTGATGTTGGGGAGGAGAAAGTTTTCCTCCACCCACCTAGGGTCCCTGAATAGGTCTGAACATTAAACCGAGAAAAGAGATTAACGGGAAAAAAGCATAACCAAACTTACTTAGCATAAGCTTTCTGTGATTCAGAAATGCCCTCATAAGGAAATGAAGACCTGAAGAAACTGTGAGAGGAGAGTATTAGATGAGGGTGGGGATTTAGCGAGGCCTGTTCACTTTCTTGCCCCTTCGTTTTCTGAGGTAAGGCTACTGGTCCCCCTCCCCGACCCCCACCCCCACCCCCAGGATAGCGAGCATCACAGTGACCTTCCTGCTTCTTTGCCCCAAACTCCACCCTCCATATGCCAAGATGCCATATTTGGGGGTAGCATGTCCTGATCCTCATTAGTGATTTAGAATACGAAACACAATCCTCCCCTGATGTATAATTCCAGGATGCCAGCAGATACCAAAATCTGAGGATGCTCAAGTCCCTTATATAAGTGGTCTAAGATTTGCATATCATACAGACACAGGATCTCTAGATGACTCATGAAACCTAATACAATGGAAATGCTATATGTAAGTAATTGTAACTGCAATACAATGTAAATATTATGTAATTAGTGACCAGCTTGAGGCAAATTCAAGTTTTGCTTTTTGGAACTTGCTGGAATCCCCCCCCTTCCCAGTCAGATATAAACTGCATACATTTGGTCCTTGTTGCTGACACAGAGCTCCTAAAATCTTAGTAACTTCCTAAGTGATTAGAGCAATAAAGGGGTCTTTTATTGTTTGCAACAAGCCCTTTCAAGCATGCCTGAGTTTATCTTAATGCAGTGACTTTTGGAAAGCCCCAGGTAACCTAAGGCGAGGCGGGGGTGGGGGGGGGTGCCTGGTTGCCAGGGGAACCAATCTTGATTAGAGAACTGGAACTTTCAGCCCCCCTTCACCTTTCCATCAGGGGCTGGAGTAGAGTTCAGTCATCACTGGCTCATGACTCAGTCTTGCCTATGTAATGAAGCCTCCATAAAACCCACAAGGGCAGGCCTCAGAGAGCTTTTAGGTTGGTAAAGAAGCATTCAAGTGCCTGAAGGCTGACACAGCCCACACTCCCCGAAGATAGAAGCTCCTGTGCTCAGGACCCTTCCCTATGTAACTCATCATCTGGCTGTTGTTCTTGTCCCTTTCTTTCTTTTTCTTTTTTTGGCTGCCCCCATGGCGTGCAGAAGTTCCTGGTCCAGTGATCAGACCTGAGCCACAGCAGTGACAAGGCCACGTCCTTGGCCACCACACCATCAGGAAACTCCCATTATTTTTGTCCTTGAATATCCTTGGTCATAAGCCAGTAATCTAGTAAAACTGGTTTCCTGTCCTGTGAGCTGTTCTAGCAAATTAACCCAACTCAAGGAAGGCGTCAGGAGCACAGGTGACAGCCTGGACTTGTCTGAAGTGCAAGGGTTGGGTACCGGGTGCAGTGGTGGCAGGCTTGTGGGACATAGGCCCTTAAATGGTGGGATCTGATCTCAGTGTCAGAATTGAATGCAATTGTAGGACACCCAGCTGGTGTCAAGAATTGCTTAGTGTGACTGTTGTGATTCTATTTAGACCCACCTGGATAACCCAGGCCAATTTCCCTATTGTAAGGTAAACTGATTGGCAAATTTAATTCATCAGCAGCCTTAATTCCCTTTGCTGTAAAATGTAACCTATTCACAGGTTCTGGGGATTAGGGCTTGGACATCTTTGGGGGGGACATTTGTCTGCCCACCTCATGTCCTGTTCTCTAAATTAGATTCCCAAGAGGACAGGATCACACACTATTCTTTTAAACTAGAAGGATGTTTTGCCAAGGTAATGAATTCAGTAATTGTTGAATGGTTGGATGGATTGAGCTGAATGCTGAATGAAAGTGTCTTCATTTTGTTGTATTATTTCTCTGAAAAGGATTCTTTTCCCTTTTGTTGCTTGCTTCATACTCCAGAATAATTTTATTATGTATATTTTAACCCAGAATAAAACTCATCGACTCACTGTAACTCATTTCAGTGTCCAAAAAGATACCCTATCTGCTAATTTAAATCAACTCACATGCTACCAAAGCTGTTGTCACTTCTCTGGGGCCACACATTCGTCTCATTGTTTCCTGCTGTAAAGGTTTAACTCCTTCCAGAGTCCCTGCAGTGTTTGGTAGGACGAGTCTAGCAAAAGCATCCTCTTCTTTAACCATGCGTCGGGGAATAGAAATCAGCAGTCGTGTGTCACTTGTACATGGTTCTTGTCAGTTGCTTTCCACTCTTTAGCACCTTAAATTTAAAATTTAAAAAATCAAACAATACATGAATACAAAAGAAAATAGCATTAGCCGTTTTCACCCCCGTTTGGAACTTGAATCGTATCTTGATTTGGTGGTTATTTGGAAGCAGCCACCTTCTGTTCTGCAGTCTTGCAAGGCAAGAAGTTCTTTCCTGTCTAACAAGGAGGAAATAATAGTTTTCCTGTATCTTGTCGATGGAAAAATCCGCTCTAAGAAAAGAAATGGAAAATTTTATTCAAGCCACATTGAGGATTACAACCTAGAAACAGCACCTCAACGCTCTGAGAACTGCTCTACCCGTTAGCAGCCCAAGCCCCACACATAGGTTTTTGAGACAGAGAGCTGTATGTTCAGTGACGTACACAGTCTAGCAAGTTGTGGGTCCGGGGTCATCGTGGCCCCTTGCAAGGTCGAGAAGGAAGGTTATCTTTGAAGGAGCTGTCTTGGTGGTGCTGGCGAATGTTGCTCTTTCCGGTTAGGCAGGTGTTTGCTGATGGGGAGCTCTGGTTGATGCCCAATGCAGATATACATCCGCAGTGTGGGCAGAGAGGAGGCCAAGGGACGGAGGAAATGTTTCATGTTTAAATTTGTCAACTGAGAAAAAGTACACAGTTGAAAAGCCGAGGGTTATGCTTTGTTCAGCAGACTTTCTGGGGGCTTAAGGCTGGGGGACAGCCTCTCAGCTCTAAGGGAAGGCTCGGAAAAGGTAGGGAGGAGCCAGGAGAGATGGGACTTTTGTGACCAAGACCAGGTAGTCAGATCATCCAAAGATTACAGTTAATGAAAGAAAACCAGGAGTTCCCATTGTGGCACAGAGCGAACGAATCCCACTAGGAACCATGAGGTTGTGGGTTCGATCCCTGGCCTCGCTCGCTCAGTGGGGTAAGGATCCAGCGTTGCCGTGAGCTATGGTGTAGGTCACAGACGAGGCTCGGATAAGATGTTGCTGTGGCTCTGGTGTGGGCCGGCAGCTGTTGCTCCGATTGGACTCCTAGCCTGGGAACCTCCATATGCTGTAGGTGTGGCCCTGAAAAAAAAGAAAACCAGACATCTCAAGTAAATGAAATTAGTGCTTTGCTACACAACGAACAAGGCAAGAGTCTGGGCTCATCATTCCTTTGATGTGCACCTTAGCGCTCTAGGGCCTGTATCCTGTTTGTTCCCCCATCCTGAGTCCCCTCGGGGTGCACTGGTCAGAAGACTTGGCAGCTGGCAGCCCGTTTGTCTCCACCCTGAGTTCCCTCAGGGCTCACTGTGGGGGTGGCTATTGTGGCTTGATGGCTGTGACATCCTTTGTTTACTGATAAGGCAGGCAACATTTTTTATTCACAAATTTTTCTTGTCTTGCCATAAAATATGAAATTTATTTCACAGTCTCTCACAATATTGTCATACTTCCTCAGCTTCCTATTTTATATTTAGTGGATCAATCAGGGATTATTTTTTAAGCACTGTGCTTGACAAAAGACGTCTAAGACACAAATCCCACCTAGAAGAGACTTAAAATCTAGTGAAAAACATGTACAAAGGTGGAAGGAAAGAAGCTTCTATAAAAAGAGTAGAATTCATTAAGTCTTTTTTTATGCCATGGAAACATTTGCATCTAATCATGATGTTATTTTAGCCTTAATTTGCCTCTATTTACCGTGGCAATGGGTTGAAAAGATAGCACAGATATGCAAAAATAATCCATGAATTCAAAATGTTTTAACCAAGACTTAATTTCCTAATGAAGCTAGTATTTTCTATAGCATAATCAGTAACACCCATTAAGTTGAATTTTGCTTTCTTTCTCTTTTTTAACCTTTCGTGATGCCACATGACAATTCCTTTGACTCACGGACTCCTTTTTTTTGGCAGTGCCTGCGGCATGCAAAAGTTCCTGGGCCAGGAATCGAACCTGTGCAACAGCAGTGACAACAGTGGGTCCTTAACCCACTGTGCTATCAGGGAACTCGGTCACAGACTCTTGCTTTGATCCAAAATCCCCCTGAAAGCATCATCCCTTAAATCTCCACTTTCATTTATTTATTTTTCAAAAATATAATGATTTTTATTTTTTTCATTATAGCTGGTTCACTTTCATCTATTTTTAAAAGACTAACTTGTATGAATGCAGCTGATTGTTTTTTTCAAGTCGGACAGGTTAAACATTCTGCGTAGCTACACTTACTCGGATTACACTGGCGGATTCTCTTCTAATTATGCTCATTTCAGGCACCATTTCCCCAGCCTTCAGCAAATAAGTAGCTTGGGCGTGAGGTTTAACCCTCATTGTTTGAGCCTTGGGGTCTAGTTCACAATAAAAGCTACTGTTTAATGCCAGGCACGGTAGTAGTATTTGCAGCAGCCCAGTGAGATGTTAAAATTGTCTCCTCTTCTCTCTTTTTTCCATGATAAGTCAAGGAAGGTTAAGTAACTTGCTTAAACCTGGGTAATAGGTGGCAGAGAGGATTCAAACCCAGGCAGCCTGGCTCCACCACCCACAATATCAACCAACAAGCCACACTGCTGTCCCTCTGGTTACCTGCTGTCTCTGCCTCATCGTGGGAAGCAATAGAGCTGTTATTCATTTTTGCCATTTGCAACTGCGTGAGGCCTGACAAATAGGCCAACCAAAACCCATTTGCTTTTTTTTTTTTTGACTTTTTAGGGCCGCATTTGGAGGTTCCCAGGCTAGGGGTCTAATCGGAGCTACAGCTGCCGGCCTACACCACAGCCACAGTAACACCAGATCTGAGCCATGTCTGTGACCTACACCCCAGCTCATGGCAACACTGGATCCTTAACCCACTGAGTGAGGCCAGGGATCGAACCTGCAACCTCATGGTTCCTAGTTGGATTTGTTTCCGCTGCGCCACAAGGGGAACTCCAAAACCCATTTCAACCCCTTTCTTATTCTCTGGTCAGAGAAAATAAAGAATCAGTGGTGGTTTACTTTCACATATTTAGGCTAAAGTTTAGTCTCTCCTTTCTGTATTGTATTCATTCAGATGTTCTTTCAACTTATGCATGCTACCTTCATAAATATTGCTATAAATGGAAGTTTCCTGGAAGCGGTATTAAACTATTGTTTAGTTGTTATTGAGAAGTATTTTTATGTATTTATTTTTTGGTCACACCCATGGCATATGGAAGTTCCCTGGCTGGGAACTGAATCCCAGCTGCAGCTGGGGCAACGCTGGATTCTTTAACCCACTGCACTGGGCTGGGGCACGAACCTACACCTCTGCCCCGAGCCAAGCTGCTGCAGTCAGGTCCTTAACCCACTTCACCACAGCGGGAACTCCTGGGAACTCTTTTTAAAATGTTGTAGGTAGTCCTGAGGAAACCAAAATAACCATGAGTTTGTTGGCAGGAAGGAGACGGCACCCTATTGAGGGAAAGAAAGCTCATCTGTTTCATGAAGAAATTTAGGATAATTGAAATGATTTTTCCCTGAACCACTTGCTAGTTTTGAGCTCATTGTGCTTTGGTCAAAATGTCTATCATTTATCTCATACTGCAATAATTGAAGCAGAGACATACATCCCCAACCAAGAGTCTCAAAGAGATGGCATCATGTTTTGGGGCGGTTAGTGGCCTGCGGTTGTAAAGAAACTTCTAACAGGCTTCTGTGGTGGGAAGACAGTGTACGAGACTATTTCAGGCAAGTCTATTGTCAAAGTCAAGTCTACAGCCAGGCGGGCTATGACTGGGTGTGAAGGCGGTAAACTTGGGCCTAAACAACCAGGCTAATGGTATCTTGTCTCCGTCTCTATTGGGTCAGTGGAGACTTGACCGAAAACAGAGGCTATTTCTCATGGACATTTTCTCTTTGGGACAGGACTACTAAGAGGGTCCCTTCTCATCTCGCTCAGGATGGCACAGTGCCTTGAAAGTCTTCTTGGGTGACACCTCTAGCACAGCCTCGATCCATTAACTGAAGTAAAGGCAGAATTATTGAACTTTCCTGTCCATGTTGATGGGTTCAGCTGCCAAGGGGCATGCCCCAAGAACATTACTGTTGGGGCAGCGCCGTGGGGCTGGATTTCCATGGGGCTAGGCCTTAGATCTCAAAATTGGGAGTCTTTTATCAATGACTTGGAAAATGGAATAAAAAAATCATAGGCATTAAGATTCCCAATGGCCTTAAACCAAGTGTAGGGGCTTGTCCTACAGCTTGGAGATTGGGTTAAAAATTGCCTTGATAAATGGCAGTGATGGTGATGCCATCTCGGTATAAACCCACTGATAAATTTGTGTGAAATGTTGTGGTCTGTGAAAGGCTGGCTAAATTCGGGATTAGGGAGGTAGAGCCTGGAATCTATATGATTTAATAAAACATCATTTTCTTGGTTATTTCAAAATATGTAACATGTCAATTCATTCTTACTAATATCCGTCATGGTGATTAGCTTAATAAACTTAGAGTTGCTTTCACCGCTCCCCGCCCCCATTTCTGCCTCTCTCCATCAACCCCCACTGGAATATCCAAAGTACAAGTAGTCTTACTGAGTTACAGTAGTCAACTATTTCTAGTACATTCCTCCTCCACCCTCAGATCCAATAGCTGTGGTGTTTGGGGGTTTCTAGGATACTGTAGCAAAACCAGAGAGAGATATGATCTGCTGTCTTTAGGGAAACGTTACTAATTTTATGATGCCTATTGGCACCAAGAGAGTAGGCAGTTTGTGTCTCCAGCCCCGATCAAAGGGGTATGCTTTTCCAAATGTGTCTATCAGGGCTTTTCTCCATTTCCCTTTCAACTCAGTCACCTTTACCTCCCCTGTCCCCATAACAGTCTTCATCCCTTGATAGGCAGTGCTTATCAGGAGAGGCTAAAGAGGAGAGCTTTTCCTGGGGCCCATCTGGCGGTCTGATCTCGAAGGCCCTCCGTGCTTTGTGATACATAGATGACTGCATCCATCAGACTTGCCTTCCCAGATAGAGTCTGTGTGGCCACGTCGTGTGCAAGCTTTTTGATCACTTCTGTGTCTCCATTGCCGAATATCCACACATCATAATCAGGGTAAATGCCTAATCACACTGGCTGCCTAGAGAAGGACGTGGTCTCAGTGCTAACTAATTATGGCCCCATCACAAAAATTAACTACTACTGCTTTAAGCAGATGAGCTGCAGGATGTCACCGCTCTACACGGAGAGGAGCTATATAAGAACCACCAGGGGAACAGAAAGAGTAGGTGTCAGGAGTAAAATTTCTGCTGACTGCAAATCTCTGCCACTTCAGCTGGGTGAAATGATTTTTTCCCGGAAGGTTTTGGTGATTGCCTAAAGCACTTGCTAGTTTTGCTAATGTGGTTTGACCTCACTGGGGCTCTCGTCACAAATGCCTGTTATTTATCTCATACTACACACAGCTGAGGCAGAAAATTTATTCCCAGCCAAGAATCTCATAGAAATTGGCTAATCATCCTTTGGTTCAATCCAGTTCTGTTTGATTGTCCCCTGGTTTAAGCCTCCCCTACCAATAAAGGTGGTATTGATCTGGTGGTCAGTATGTGTAATTGGCAATTGTTCTTCCCTCTTCCAGATCATTTGTGTGTCTCGCATGGTTTATAATGGCTGAATTTGTCAGGGTTGTTTTCCGCTGAGCTTCCTAAATTTCTGCAGGTCATGATCTAATTCCCAGTGTTTCCTTATTTCCTCCCTTTCCGGTATCTGTGAGTCACTGAATGCATCTTAGCCATGGACCAGGCTGCCATTCTTACTCCAAAATCAGAATCTGAGTTCCTGCTTCACATGACCCACATTTTGTTAGGGCCTTAGAAACAAAACATGCTTTCTGCACTTCCAGCAAAGCTTTTTGAGTATAAGATTCCTTATAACATTTTATCTATGGCCTAGCCATTTCCTTTAGCTGCTTGTTACCTGGATATTATTTGTAGAACATGACTCCAGCGATGTTACAAGATTATAATTGTAATACTTAAGTAGAAACATTTCTATATATAAATTTTAGCACGGTAATAGCAGTGTAGAGTATGAGCTGGTCAGTGGCAGGGTCTGTATCTCAATCATTTATATTCCAGCACCCTGAAGAGTCCAGCTCGTAGTTGGAACTCAATAAACGCTTTCACTTTAATGAATAAATAAGTGATGGGATAAAAAATGGCTTTGCACTAGGTTTTCTCCCATTAGTTGGTGCCTAGTAACTTAATGTTTCAATTGTCTTCCCAACATTCGCTCCACCCTCCCCCATGGGAAGTAACAGTAATGCTTTCGCCCTAGGGATTGGGGCTGCCCTAAGTCTGGGGAGAATTCCTGACTGATGTAGGCCTATTGTCCCAGTATGAGGTACCAAAAAGAGCATACTATGTTAGGTACCATTAAGAAAACAATGAGGAAAACCCCCAACATCACTATACATCTATTTTAAGATATATTTTTATCTCAGAGATGTTACAGTGTGAAAAAATTGGCATCTTATGATGGATCCAGTAATGAGCTGATTCCATCAGAATGAAGGTCAGGACTTCTTTTTGATAATGTGGGGAAGAGCTGGCCCTCCTCTCAGGTGCAAATGAGGAAGCTAGTAGCTCTGAGAGTGTCTGGCCAGCGACATCCTAGGACTCAGACGGGCGCTGGCTCCAGATATGGCCAAGAGTTTCAGTGGCAATGTGAAATACTGAAAAGACGCTGGATTCTTGCCCCTACCCCAGTTTGAGAAGTTCTTCAGTTATGGGGATTAATATATTCCCTTTATCATTTAAGCCAGTTCCAGTTTTATTTTTTACAATTTAGAGCCTAAAGCATCCTGGGTATGACTTTTAATAAAGGATGCTGGGCTCAGAGAGGAGAGACCATACGCTGAGCAGCAATTAGAATTGTCCGGAAAGAAATCCAAACCATAACGCGGAATAGCACGTGGATGAAAGAACCACAGCAAGTGGAGTGAAATGTCCCTTCCGTCTTCCCACTTGAGCTAGATTCTCAGATTATACTTAGTGTCTGCTCTTGGGTCCACTTGGAGGACTTTTCATTAGAATGCCAGAGAAGTCTTGCAGGGAAAGTTTATGAGAAAATAAGTTGGAATTGTCCAGTTTGGGGAAAAAAAAAAGTAGTAATGAAGAGGCAGGATGGCATAGTGGAAAACTGCGGGCCAGAGTCAGATGCCAAGTGGGACTGACAGAGAAACTACGCTTTGCTTCGTTAAGAGAATTAGTTGAGATGGAGTCACATAAAGCGCATAGTGAATGCCGTATAAATGCTAGTCATTGATATTGAGAAAATGTGGAAATCATTTTCAATTATCTGCCACATCCAGAAGAGATAGTAATCAGGTGGCCTTAGCCTTATGAGTATGTAAGGATAAATTAGTTTATATTAAAGCTTAAGGATTTAGGTTGATTAAAAGGGGGGGGGGACTTTTAAGCCAGTAAAAGCTGCCAGACCTCAAGACAGATAAAAGACAAGTGAGACTCTTATCTGTCTAGATTCAGTCACATCCTCTCTGGAGTTGGCCCAGCGCAACATTCTGAAATGAAGGCTTGACATTGCCTCACCCTCTCATGGGGTCTTGTCCTTGGGGTTCTTTTATTTGTTCAGCAGCAGAATTTCAGTGACTTTATTTTTGCCTGGTTGCCCAGTAACCTCTGCTCCAGTGCCGCTAACTCGCACCTTCCCTGTCCTTTCTCCTCCCTTTGTTGAAACACCCTCTGTGTCTATTAATTCAGGCTCCCATCCATAGCTAGGAAGAAAGAAATCACTGTTATGTTTGAAAACATTGGGTTTTGCTTAAATGTATTCTGTAAAATGTGATGTTTCTAAGAAAAGGGCTGTGCTTTGAGTCAGAGACCAGGACTGTCTAATCCTGCGTGGACTGCCTAAGGAGCAGACCAGGTATGAATCCATCGCCGGGTATTGGTAGAGCTAGGGCTTCGGTTCTTAGGCTGTAAGCTCTGTCAGCCTTTTTGTAGCCCGGGCATCTCCTGGGAGCCTGCAGGAAATGCACCCTTCCCCCTGCAGTACTGAAGCAGAATCTGCATTTGAACAGGTGTCTCCAACGACTCCAAAAGTTGGAGAAGCTCTTCAGAGCCCATCTGGATAAAGGTGGAGACTTGACTGAAGAGCTGTCTTCTCATTCATTGGAAGAAGGCCTCTGTGTGAATTGAGGCTGATGTGTTCATTTTTTTCTCTGTCTTTTGTATTATTCTCCTTTGTCACTAAGAGAGAAAGCTAGCTGCTCCCTGAGAAAGAAACTGGGCCTAAAGCGACCCACTCGTGGTATGGAATGCTGTAGAACACTAGGGACAAGGCAGTAGAACTTGTGTTCTGCTGAAGAAAGCTCGAAGGCTCCAAGGATGGTGGCTAAGGAATTTGCCTCCAGTCTTGAGGAGAATCAGGATTCAGTCCATCAGTGACTGACGGTGACAGAAAGTTCCTGCACATCCTGAGATGAAAGGCAGGTGGGCCTGACAGACCCCGGGCAAAGCTCAGAGGGGTTGGCACAGAGTCAGGCCCCCGGATGGGCTAGAAGCTAGGAGTCAGGCTTGAACTAGAGATCTGGAGTGGAAGATTAGCTCGGAGGTGACAAATTGGCAGAGAGAAAAAGCTGAGGTCACGAGACAGAGAGTTACAAGTGGCCTAGGAAAGAGCAAAGGCAAAGGTCAAGTGTCCAAAGCGATTGTCAGAAGCCAGGAGGTCCGTGGGAGTTGAAGAGATAGGAAAAGTCACGTGCGAGTTCTGAGGCAGTAGCCTTCTGAGCAGCGCTGCTAATGAGACTCTCTTTCTGAGCCAGCGGGATGCTGTTGGTAAGTGCAGGATTTGAGTCCTGTGTGTTCTTCTCCAGGAATCCAGGCTGTTACTGCATGGATGCTCCTGGCTGGAGTGAGGAGAGAGAGTCACAGAGAGAGGCTGATGCTGACGGGGAGCTCATGAGCCAGGCCGACCTCTGCAGTGCGGGCCGGGAAGATGCAGTCCCCGCGGTCAGAGAAGCTAGGGCAGAGCAGGCTCATGGAGGAGCCCTGGTCTCCCCACTCTGCTGGGCCGGGGAGCAGAGTTCCCGAAGGGTTGTTGGGGGTCCGGAAAACCACAGCAAGAGGTCAGCTGAGCTGGAGATGGTGAGAGGAGTCAGGTGTATGAGGCTGATGGTCTGGGATGCTGAGATTTGACCGCTGGTTCTCTGCTCTGTCACAGAGCCTGATGGGCACGGGTGACCCTGAGGACAAACCCCATCAGAGAGGAGGGCAGAGGCTTGCAGAGAACAAGAGCAGGTACTGCGCCTCAGCTTAGCATTTTCCGATGTTTTAAGTCTTCATCCAAAGATACCATTCTGAATATAGGAGGAAGCCTGCCAGCAAGAAAATTTGCAGGCCTTGCAGTCATGAAACTGATAGCACTCATGGCTTGAACCCAGCCAGAACCCAGATTGGGATTTGACCCCACGTGCCGGGACTGGAACCCAGCCTAAACCCAGATTGGGACTTAAACCCACAGTTTTAAATTAGACTCACTCACCCGGTGTCTGGACTCACTGAGGTTCAGGTTTTTTATGCCTCCGCGCAGAGGGAATTCAGCGAGAGACAAAGGATAGGCAAGAAATACATTTATTAAGATAGGACGCTTGTGAGAGATGCAAGCGGGCAGGCAGGGAGGCTCTGCCCTGGGCATTCAGTGGGCTACACCTTTTTTTAATCCAAGGGGAGTGAGGGTCGGAAAAGACCCCTCTTCCTCTTTGGCAGAGTAGTAGCCCCTCCTTGGTACCCGGTCAAGGTGCTTATTCAAATCAGCAGAAGGGTGGTCCTCAAACTCCTGCCCTTGGCCAGAACCAGAATGCAGGCCTCACCCATCCCTCACCCAGTGACCTGAGCCGTATCTTGCGCCTCCACTAGGCAAGCATGCCTGCCTTCTTCTGCTGGTCTTCTGGAGTAGTCATTAATTTATGGTGATCTCCCCCAGTCCCCTAGGTTTCCCTCTCTATCTGTGGTCCCTTGTGGAGACTTCTACAGCGACCTGTGCCTACTCTGTCTCTACCAGTCAGACACGCTGGGACTTTGGCAAATTATCTTTGAGCTTTAGTTTCCTTTTCCATGAAAGTGAGAAAATGTTGCCTCCTAGGCAGGCTTGTTGGAAAGCTTTAAAACGTGTAGAACACTTAACCCACTAACACCGAGCACAGGATGGGGTGGGGACGGGGCTTGCTAAGATCCACTGCATCATTCTGGGGAAGAGAAAAAGCACTCCCACTGCTGCCCAAGCCCCTTCCCACTAGTGCCGCTTCATGGACATTTCCTTGTTCTTTTTTTGCATTTGGGATACTGCTTTTTTTTTTTTTTTTTTTTTTTTTTTTTTTTTTTTTTTTTTTTTTTTTTTTTTGGCATTTACCTCCCAAAGAAGATGAGAGTTCTATTTCTGGTGGGTAATGAATGTGGACAAATGTAATCCTGGTTAAAAATCTAGTTGATCGAAGGAAGGTTGAACTGAACCTGGAAGCTGCTCATGGTACAGCCCGAGGATCAGCCCTCATTTCCCACTCGCTTCCTGACAGCTGGGTGCAGAGCCTGGGGGAAGCTAGGGTGCTAGCCCTGAAAATCCATGTCTATAGAGTGCCGGCCAACTTCTCAACTTAAATCCAAGAGCTGCTATGTCCTTGGTGAATTATGTGCAGTTAATGGGTGGGTATAGGTGAGTAGCCTGCCTTTTCCAGACATGATTTGGATTTTAACAGGGGTTTCCTGAGAAAAATGCCACCATTCAAAGCAGTAACCTTTATCCTGGGAATTGTTGGCACCGTGGCAGAACCATGGGAGAGCAGTTTGGGGACATGGGGACTTTCTGCTATCCCTCTCCTAGGCACTCCTGAATGTTCCCTCTCTGGATGAATGTTTCTCGTGCCAAATTAATCTGAAACTTCCCTGATGTTGAGATGGAAAGGGGATTCTTCTCAAGCCGTTTTCTGGCCTAAGATTTTAAGTTTTGCAACAGAGGTATCTGAATAATCTGTAGCTTATCACACAGAAAATGTAAAGACAGATTCTTCATGAAAAAGTAAGGAACAAAAAGAGGAGGGCCTACTGGCCTTTTGATAGTGAATACCATAGAAGATAAAAGTATTTCCTCTAAAAGCTATTTTTTCTTTTAAAAAAAATCATACAGCCTTGATCTGGTGCTGATTCCCTTTAAAAAAAAAAAAAAAAAAACCTTTAAAACACAACACTCTTGACTGCACATCCATTTTCAGGTAAGCTGTGGCCTTGATCAGTAAACCGATTTTTATTTGGATGGAAAGGAAAACCTACTTTCCGGCAAGGGCCTCAGTCTGATTGAACCTTTGAATGTGTTAATTACAACTGTCAAAGGAATTAGAAAACATAGCTTTAACTCTTAGATCAATTGACCAAATATAATGTGGTTCCTCAGATCACACACTTCTGTTCCGTATCAAACAAGCCTGTCACTATTCACGTTGTTGCCTAATGAGAATCACCAATGACTAGCCAATTTAAGAGACTGACCTTGCTCAGAAAAGACCCTGAACAGCTATGATTCAGCATCTTCATTAGACCCAGTTATTTCCTCCTTACTTGCCCTGATTCATCAGCTATGATGGGACCAGTTCTGTGATCATTTTCACTTTGTTTTTTCCTTTCTTTTGGGTTGCATCAGATTTTTATTTTAATTTTCCATTGCACAGGATCGTATTTATCACAGAGGGCTTTTTCTCATCAAACAAGCCAACAAAACAAAATAGGGTAAATCCTGGTTCATGGAAACAGTGGCAAACTGGACTCTTAAGCAAATAGTGGTTTTTCTCTCATGTATGATGAGTGAAAAATGTCAGGAAGGCATTTAGGTCAATAGATTTTGCTGCTGCTTCTTATTAAAAAGGAGCTGGAACAGCAGAAAACAAACTGAGTAAATGGCTGCATTTGTGTAAATTTGCTTTCCAGAATATTCCGGTGTGGTCCTAAGTCTCAGCAATGGAAACTCTGGACAGAGCAGAATCAAGGACATCTGTCAGCCCCTGTGTTTTTATTCTCTGGGAGCGCTGATGGGTACTCAGAATGATCTGATGTCATTGGGGGCTTCTCACTGGCTTTTTTTTTTTTTCCTCCTGGAAAACCTCTTCAAAGCCGATGTCCTTCCCTGTAATTCGAAAGGGTAGAATGTGTTCAATGATGTGAAGTGGAGAAGTAAGCAGAGAGCTGTATCCACAGATAGTTCAGCATAGCTAATTTAGCAAGATTGAGCTATCTAGGGCATTTTGCCTATTTAAAAACAAAACAAAACGGAACAATACATTTGGAATTGAAAACTGATTCAAAGAGTATATGCTA
Source organism: Sus scrofa (assembly GCF_054392235.1). NCBI lineage: Eukaryota > Metazoa > Chordata > Mammalia > Artiodactyla > Suidae > Sus > Sus scrofa. The sequence goes on from NC_139401.1 coordinate 12,391,497, forward strand.
TCCATCTTCAAGGGGAAGAAAAAGAAATCCTTCCGGTAATTACTGCAGGAGAAATCTAAGCTGAATCACTGAAGTAATGAAATGGTTATTATGAGCAACATAAGTCAGGGCTACTAGGAAAAATGGCATCTTAATGAGTAGAGTGTGTTTGTAAAGAATAAATCACATCCCACAAATACAAAAATTTGTTTTGAAGCAATTAGAAAACTAGGGGACAAAAAGAACATCTTTAAGATTAAAAAAATTTTTTCCAGCTTTATCAAGGTAGAACTGATAAATAAAAACTGTATATATAAAGTGTACTGTGTGATATTTTGATTACATTATGAAATTCTTACCGTAGTCAAGCTAATGAATACATCACCTAACACAGTTACCGTTGTGTGTGTGTGTGTGTGTGTGTGTGTGTGTGTGTGTGTGTGTGGAGAACATTTAAGATTTACTCTTAGTAAAGTTCAAGTACTATACAATACAGTATTGTTAACTGTCATTAGCCTGCTGTGCATCTGATTTCCAGAACTTATTCCGCTAGCCTAACTGAAACTTTATATCCTTTGACCAACATTTCCCCATCTCCGCCATGTCCCAGGCCTTGGCCATTCTATCTTCTGCTTTTATGAGTTCAAATTTTTAGATTCCACATATAAATTAGATCATCTAGTATCTGTCTTTCTGTGTCTGGCTTATTTCACTTACCATAATGTCCTCTCTGTTCATCTGTATTGTCGCATATAGCAGGCTTTCCTTCTTTTTCGAGACTGAATAATATTCCATTGTATGTACAGTTTACTGTTGAACAACATGGAGGCTAGGGTGCCAATCCTTGTGCAGTCGAAAATCCACATATAACTTTTGACTCCTCCCGAAGCTTAACTGCTAATATCCTACTGTTGAGCCTTACTGATAACACAGTTGATTAACACAGAATTTATATGTTACATATGTTTTATACTATATTCTTAGAATAAAGCTAGAGAAATGAAAATGTTATTAAGAAAATCATAAGAGAAAATACGCTTTCAATAGTTATTGATACTCTGAGTTTATGTCATCTGTTTACAAGACAAATTGTCTGTCAGTACCTACATCAGAATTGTCTTATAGGATACAAAATACCTTGGATGTTATACGTAGCCTGGCCTTTGTCCACAGGTATCGAATAGAAATGTGGAGACAGAGTTTTGGGTGAAGGAGAAAAAAATGGCTTTATTGCTCTGCTAAGCAAAGGAGAGTCACAGCAGACTGATACCCTGAAGACTGTGCCCCCACCTTGGAAGAGAGTAGGAGGGGGTTTTATAGTTTGGGGAGTGACAGATAGGGCCACAGATAAGGATCAGGGTAGATGCAAACTTTCACTGTTTTTCACAGCTGGTGTTAAGTGGACCCGGGACTGGTTCTGGTGGTCCTTCTTTCATGGGGGGCGGGGGGTTGGTGCTGCGGAAGAACTCAAAGATATTGTTATCTATGTTCCTTGAGGAGGGACCAGGACCCCACCCCAAGGCTGCGCTATAATCTCTTGAGGGGTCCTCCCCAGTCTCTGCCTCCCCTCCCTTCCCTGACTAGCAACTGTGTGAACTCAGGGAAGCTCAAGGAAGCTGAATGAGGCCTGTTTCCTAAAAAACCAATGGGGGACATAGGCTTTGGTGCCCAGAAGCCCCACAGGGCCCTGTGCGGTTTCACTAACACTAAACATCACATTGAAAAGACAATGTGAAAAAATTTGTATTTATTTACAGGTATAACAATTCATGAATTAAAAACAAAGAAGCAGCAATATGATTGCTTTATGGTTGCCTCGTGCAGTCGATGCCATGGCTCGATTGCATCCATACGGTAGCTTAGTCGGTACAGCAATGAATGAACCGTTATACCATTTTTGTGGCACACAGTACAACAGTCATATTCGTGACACAGTATTGGAACCCTCTTACATTTAAAAAAAAACACTTGTTATAGGCTGATACATGAGAGAGACAGACTGTGCAGTAATGTAATTCTTTGAAAGCAAAGTTATAAAACAGTAAGAAAACTAACACACTTAATTTTATTTTATTTTTATTTATTTAATTTATTTTTGTCTTTTTGCCATTTCTTGGGCCGCTCCCACGGCATATGGAGGTTCCCAGGCTAAGGGTCTAATCAGAGCTGTAGACACCAGCCTACACCACAGCCACAGCAACATCAGATCCGAGCCGCGTCTGCAACCTACACCACAGCTCATGGCAACGCCGGATCCTTAACCCACGGAGCAAGGGCAGGGATCGAACCCGCAACCTCATGGTTCCTAGTCGGACTCGTTAACCACTGCATCACGACAGGAACTCCCACACTTAATTTTATAATATCACCTTATGCTATGTAAAGATGGACTCTCCCATTTAATACGTCTTGCACACAATGTTTTACATGTATTTTTTTATATTTATTGAAAAAAGTGTGTAAGTGGACTCATGCAATTCCAACTCGTTCAAGGGACAAGTCTCTGTGTGCGTGTATCACAATTTTCTTTATCCATTTATTTGTCAGTAAGCACTTAGGTTGTTTCCAACATCTTTGAACATCTCCACGATCTTCATTCATATTAGGATCAGTGCTTTTTCTGGAAACTCAGTGTAGATGGACCTGTTGCGTCTTCTCTCCATTCCACCCACCCACCAGCATCTCACCCTGGAATAGGTCCCTCTTTATTCCCATAGTACCTTATTTTTTGTAGCACTAAGCACTTTGGTAATTATTACTATCTTCGAAAATGAATTATGGTGAAATATGCAAACACCAGGAGGTTGGGACTCGTTGGAAGTCACCTTAGGGTCTCTCTGTCGCAGGGTCTAATCCTTCACAGCATTTCAAAATAAGGTCCAGTGTTTCAAGTGTAAATATTTCTGAGTTACGATTTCGTAAACTAATGATCATGTAAAACAAGGAGCCAGACTTTTACTGTTACCTGCGAAGATCCCATGCCTTTGCATCTATTTTATTTTTTTCTCAAAACGCAAATGATAAGATGCCTCATGAAAAACCACGTAGGTGCATACTGCAGCAGAATTTCTCACTTTGCACCTCTGTTCCAACCACAGCCAGGGACTTAAATTTAGACACTAATTGCCATTGAATAGCCTATCAGAGTCAAGCTTAAGGATAGTGATTGTGTCTAAAAGTTCCACCCTTCTTTCATCCTCCTGAATCTGAAATCTTTCTTCTGGGCTCTGAGCAATAGGAAAAATGATTTCCTTTAAATTTCAGTCATTTACCTTACAGTCACCTGAGAACGTTTAGAAATTTGCTCCTCTAAACAGAAAAGGAGACAACTCTACCTTTGATACTGATAAAGCGTGTATCTCAGTTGAGATGCATTATACAGACTTGGAGTAGATTTTGCCTTTGCTTGCCCTGATTGCAGAGAGTGGCAATTGAAATCGTATTGCAGTTTTATTGCAAGTGCACTCACATTCCGATCACAGGGAACCATTTTATTTTTATATCTAGACTACTATCCAATGATTTAGAAGATAGATCTGCTCTAATTTTATTCAATGTGTTCTTTCTGTGTTCTATAATAGGCTTTTGTTTGCACGCAGGCACCTAATTAAGAGAGGGGGAAAAAAAATCTGTTGTTAAAATCAGCTGGGAATAATCAGAATGATCATTCTGAGGCTTATAAATATTCCATGAGCAATATGGATGCATCCGTAATATAGAACTGTTTTCCAGTTCCACTTAAAACTTTTTGTTTTAAAAGTCTCCAAGCCCAGTAGAAGATTGGTGCTTTAAATTCTTAATCATAAGAAGAGCTCGTGGGATTTCTATTTGCAGAGGTTTGGTTTATTTATGTACTTTCAAGGATTATTACAAAAACCAACATGTTATTGCTGTAGCCATGTGTTTAGTCTCTCAGGATAGGAATGTAGTGTGGCTTACGCAGAGTCCCAAGGAGATTGCCTGCATTTGGTGGGATAGTCACCACCACCTGCATTTTGTACCTTACTATTTTGATTGCCCGCTGTTGAGTTCTATTGTCTTTAGCGAACTTGGAACAATGAGATACAATTACATAAATCTTCAGAAAGAACTTGAGTCAGATCAGAGCTCTCATTCAAAAATTTTAGCTAGAATTCCTGAAAAGAGATGCAAAGAGAAAAGAAATTCAGGGCGAAGAGATTTACTTAAAGGAGGAGGAACATTCGAGCCTCACCTGTGTTCTCTTTATTGCTCACTGTCCCCACCCTCTAGCCTGGTGGCCTCCTTGTGCCCTGGGAAAGCCCTTCAGCATTATTGCCCCTCAGGGAGCTGCCTGGTCTTGGTAGAGGACAAGGGGGTAGCGGGTGAGGAAAAGAGCCTTCAGCGCCCCCTGGAGGTTTAAATGCATTACCAACACATATTGTGTTCCAAAATGGCCCCTGTGTTTTGCACATGTTACAGTTCATCCATTAACAAAATAGGATTTTCTTCCAACCATACTTGAATTCTTTAGTTTACTAAGAATGTTTTAACCAAGAGGAATGAAGTTCTTTCTTTGTCTTCTCTTTCCAAAAATTTGCATTTTTCAGGTAGTCATTAAATGGGGTACCTGCAGTAGACGTAGCCCTACATTAGGCATCATGGTCATTAATCACACGGCGAAAATGCAAGTACCGTCTCTTTCCCATGGTTGTAAGCAAATCAAGGGCTCTATAGGGCTTTCTTAGTATGTGTGTAGACTGGGATTTCTCAGCCTCGGTACTGTTGACTTTTGCGGTTGGATAATTCTTTGTGGTGGGGACTGTCCCGTGCATTGTAAGATGTTTAGCAGCAGCCCGGCCTCCACTCCCGAGATGTCGGCCATTATCCTCCCTCCCCCACCTCTGTCGTGATAACCAGAGACATCTGCAAACATTGACAAACCCACCCCCTCAAGAGGAGGGGTGCAAAATTGCTCCCAGTTGAGTACCCCTGACCTCAGGAAACCATAGGGAATGGAGATGGAGAGTGGCCCCAAAAAGTTAAGGAAAAATAACCATTTATTTAAAAATCAACATGTTCTATAGATAAAGGTGTCTACCTTGAGCCAGAGACATGTATGTAGAAGTCGGGGATGTAATATTAGCATTTTTATAAAAACAAAGCTCTGCCTCTTCGTGTGTTTTTAAAAGTTAGTTTTTTGTTCAATCTGCTTTTTTTAATGCAGTGATTTCAGAAACCACAGTGACTCTAAAGAAGTATCGTCGTGTGCCCTTTAATATATTTTCAGGTAGGTGTTTGTAAATAAGTCTGAGAGCAAAGAATGTGATGATGTGTTGAGTCCTTGCTTGAGGATAGTTTCATGTGTAGATTTTTCCTCGATGAAGCAGGAACAAAAGCTCTTGACTGGAGTCCAGTTCTGCTAATTATTTTGTGATGAACAGGTTTTCTGTTTGGTTTTTGTTTTTTTCAAAAGAGTGATTTATGTTCTAACAGCAGTTGCACAGGGATAAAGACCAAAATCTGAGGAGTCGAATTTAAGATTATTGGTGTTTGCAAGTAAGGGCTGTCTTCACACAGACCAGCGCTTCTCAGCTGGCTGATTTTGCCTCCCACCCAGGAGACATTTGACATATTGGGGAATTGTTGATTTTCAAAACTGAGCGAAGGGGTGCCATTGGCATTAGTGGGTAGAGGCCAGGGATGCTGCTAAAATCCTACAATGCACAGCAGTCTTCCATGACAAAGAATGCTCCAGCCCCAAACATCAGTAGCACCAAGGTTGAGAGACCCTGGCACATACACATGGAAAAGGAGGGCTTCGTTACATAAGGTGGCTGGAGGGTCACAGGAAAGTTATTTTCCCCCCAAATTCTTCTCCTCTTAGCTCATGGGGTTCATTCCTTTGAATCTAGCATACATCTCTCATTCTCTTCTTCTAAAAGACAGATACTCTTGGAAGAGGTAAGATGTGGAGTTACTAATACATAGTCAGAACCCTCAGAGGATTTGCTCATATGATGGGAAGATGGCAGGGCAGAGCAAGTATACACCTTTGTTTGGGGAGTGCGTTTGGTAGTGAAATGAGACAGCAGCTGCCGAAAGGAGCTATGGAGTCTGGAAGGTTGAACTCTGTTTGTTGCTTCATTATGGTTGATTGCTTTCAGAAGCATTCTTAAATTCACAGACACACAAAATGGCAAACTGTGTTCAGTGTGGGGTGTGAATATGTCTGTGGTGTGTCTGTGGTGTGTGTGTGTGTGCGTAGATAGGAGTTCTATTTAATTTATTTTATCCAAGTATAGTTGAGTTACAATTTTGTGTTAGGAATCGTATTTTAGATTAAATCTAAAAGATCTTTTGTATAAATCAAGACTTCTGTGCTTGCTAGTTCTCCAGATAATGAGTGATTGTGGGACATACTCATCCCAATAACTCAAGCACCCCACAGTTTACATAGAAGCTCAGAGACATCTAGAAGACATCAATTCTGTAGGAAGCTCTATGCTTCATCTTTCATTCCCATTTTGTGTCTATGTTCTTTCTTTTCATGATTGCATATTTAATGCCATATGTCTGCTTTGAAGTAGGCCCAGAATAATTTGAAATACTGGTATCACTTTTAAAAAAATCCTTTCTCCCCAGGCCCTTTTCCACTTCAGACTCCAAAATTCTTGCAATAGCTCTCCCTTTTCTCTTGGAACAGCTTGAATATGTGGTCTTTGGACCTTTTCTGTTCCCCCTGGATTGTGTCTTTGTACTGAAATGTTTCTCACTGCTAAATTACAGTTCTTTACAATGAAGGTTGGATTTGATTAAGAGTTTAGCAGAGTCTTTCAGAAGCATCTGAAGATCAAAGATGATCATCAAGGATGTCACACTATAGCGTGGTACTTTGAGGCCTGACTTCCCCTCAAATTTGGGTTTCCTGACATCTGTTTCTTCACAGTGGCATACTGTAGCACTTCGATTTTTTTTTCAGTCACAGATCAGCCTGGAAGAGGTCCCAGAGAAATGTAATTCTGTCATCCCAATCTTTCCCACTCTTGCCTGGGTCTTGCTATCCTTATTTTCTTAGATTTCCTATTTTAGTTGCCAGTGATCTGTAAATAGAGTTCAGTCCTCAACATTTCAGACTTCTTTCCCCCACCAACAGGTGCAAGGGAAGAGTCTACTTTTCTTGGAAAATACTCCTTCAGATTGAAAGATTGAGAATCGAAGACAATGAATTCTTGGATGCTCTTTCACCAGTCTGATATTTAGACATGCAGTTATTTGAGTATTAAGAGAAACGTAATACTTAAATTCATTAAAATCTCATTGTGTCTGTCACTGTAAATTAATGTGATTATCCTTCTTGGTCACATGAAGGCTTTTACCTGATGGTGATACCAACTCCTCTTCTGATTTGGCATCTGTCAGAGCCAGGGACCATCGTGAACTTGGACTAAACGTGTGGGCAAAATTATTCACTTACGTGGTTAAACATCCACTCTCATAATTAGTATCAAATTGCTTTTGAAATGTCCAACACACTACCTCTTTTGTTCTTTAAGATGCGGCTGATGTATTGGAGGCTGAAAGTGGTCCTCAATTAAATTTCACTTTTCGTTAATGCATCAAGGCTATTTTTCAGAATCTTTTGGCAACGTTGCTTTAAATTCTGTTATTGAATTCTGTTTTGTAGTCAATAATAAGACTTTAAAATTTCCCCCAGATGTGCCAGGTATGAAGATTCAGTTATTTAGATCCGCTTTCCCTTTCTAAAAAAGAAAAAGAAAAAGAAACAAAGAAAAGAGCAGACAGTGTACCTAGAAAATGCAGTTCCATTAGTTAGTGCATTGATTCTGTAAAGTGATGCCCTGCCTCTTTGATAAATTATGGAAGTTGCTACATTTCTGTCAGATAGATGACAAGGAGAAAATTAAGAAAACGCATTTAAATATTTGTTTCTGGTAAACTGGAAAACTATAAATAGTGTGTTTTAGCAGAAGATTCCCTCCCCAGATGCCCTTTTGGCTCTCCCTCACTGCCTTTGTGAAGAAAATAAATAAGGATTGACAATCATGTTCCCAGAGTGGTGGCAATTAGGTTCAGAAAATTCTCTGGGTAAGACACGATTGTGACTTGAGGAAATACATCTGGCCTGATCTTCTTTTATCCTTTTAGTCCGCCAATTAATATAACATTTAAAATATATGCAGTAAATAGAACGGAATTCCTTCAGAGGAAAACAGTAACACTTCCTTTTGTATATTTATTTCTTGTTGCTGTAAATTGTAAAGCTTTTGAGGCCATAGCTGATGGTTATTCATCTTTTTTCAGCCTGTGATTACCTATCCCAGTGCCTGGCACATGGTAAGGGCTTGATCAATGTGGATTGAATAAATGAAAGCTTATTCTAGGGTATCTGATATCCATTGCCTATTGTGTCTAGCTCTTTCGCAAAGAATGGTGGGAAGACAAAAGAAGGTAGTAAAATTTGATGTAGTTCTAACTTTCAAGGAGATTTCAAGGTAGTTGGGAAAATAAGATACACATATATACAAATCACTGATCCTAGATGCTCCTGGGCTGAGGACTAAAAGTGTCATAGGAACACATAGTCCTTGCAGCTCTAAGAAGTCTGGAAAGGTGATTACTACATGAAGGAAAGGTGGCTTAAAATGAAGCTTTGTAGATGAGATGAAAAGAAGTAGTAAATATTCTAAATGCAATGAGGGGGGTGGATTCTTCTGCCTGAACAAAGATGTGGCATAAAGTATTAGTTTGGGGTACAAACAGTGAAGGAATAAAACCATTTGGTGGTGTTTGGAAACATCTGCATTTGAATCTGAAATGCTGTGTAATGGGAAGTCTTACAGATTGTGAGATGAGATATGACACGAAGATGGTATTTAAGAAGAGTAGTCTAGACGTAGAGTTCAGGATGGATGGGAACTGAGCAAAACAGACTCAGGAATATTGATTAGGAGGCTGTTCCAGGAATATGGTTCTAAAGAAGGCCTGAAAGAATAGTTCCCTGGTATTTTGGATTTGGAAGGGGTACAAAGTTCAGTGGTAGGCAAAAACTCTTGTCATATTTCCTAATATGCATGTATTAGTCAGATATTGCTGGAGAAATGCCGTGTAACAAATCATTCCCAAATTTACTGGTCTGTAACAAAAAGTGTCTACTTTTTGTGCCCTTAAGTCTTTGGGTTGGCTGAAGTGGCTCTTTTTCAGGCTGCAACATGGTGGCGCGTGGTTCCATGTTTTGAGGTCCATGAACCAGACTTTGAGCTCCAGGCTTCATATCTACAGCAAGGGTCTCATGGGGCCAGGCTGAAGGGACAGAGGCTACCTTGGACATGCTTCTCTCATGGCCATCAGAGGGCAGAGTACACTTGAAGCTTCTGTTAGAGTTATGTTCCTTTGGTCAAAGTAAGTCACACAACAAAGCCCAAGGCAATGGAGTAGGGAGGTATAATACTCCAAGTAGAAGGGAGGTTAACTGAATATTTTCTGAGCAATAGTCCAGACTTTCAAAACTGGTGTAATTTTTTTTGAAACGCATCTGGACAAGTCATTCAAGTGGCTCCCTACTGGTATAAAGGTCAAACTTCATAGTAAATAGAGTTCTTCATAATCTCACATTCCCAGCCTTGTTCTGCTAGGTTCCCACATCTGTCTTGCCTTGTGATTCCATTGACCTATTTGCAATTCACCATGAAATTTCATGCCTCCTTTTCACACATTGTTCCCCTCGGCCCGAAATGTACCTCCTCTCATTTCAATCCTTCGAATCTCGACCTGAGTGTTGTCTTCTCTCAAAGGACTTTCTGACCTCCTTGAAAGGCTGTGATCGATGCTGCTAATCCTCATTCCCTGATACTTAGTGCATAACTCTGTCACAACACCTATCACGTTTTCATGCTGTGCCCTAGAGGTTGATGGACAGCATAGAGCCTGTCCATCTATATCTCCCTCGCATGTGTTGACTAAATGAGACCAGGATAATGGAGGTACCTTTATTTATTTTCTTTTTTGTCTTTTTAGGGCTGCACCCACGGCATATGGAAGTTCCCAGGCTAAGGGTCGAATTGGAGCTACAGCTGCCAGCCTACACCACAGCCACAGCAACTCCAGATCCGAGCCGGGTCTGTGACCTACACCACAGCTCACGGCAATGCCGGATCCTTAACCCAATGAGCGAGGCCAGGGATTGAACCTGCGTCCTCATGGATGCTAGTCAGATTTGTTTCTGTTCAGCCACGATGGGAAGTCCAGTGGAGGTATCTTTAGAAGGAATTGGAAACTTGGGAAGCAGAACCAAAGGTTTTCTCTGTTTTGTTTTTTTGTTGCTGTTTTTGCATAGTGGATGAGGGATAAGAAAATGCAGTTTTCCCTTTGGGCTTTTTCAGGTTTGAGGTGAGCGCAGGACATCCGGCTGGCTCTCTGTAGATGAAAGTCTGGAGCTGGAGCAAAGGCGAAAGGTCTAGGGTAGAAAATCCAACTTGGCAGCCATCTGTATTAAACTTGTATTGAAATCTTGACTATGCTAATATGATCTCTTCTGCCTAATTGGCATCTAAAATCCTAATTTTGAAAGTTCTGCCATTCAAGGGGATTTTTTAAAAAAAAGCCTTTTTATGGTCAATCCACACATCCTATCTAAATCATTGCTCATACTCAGAGGAGAAATGATTGTTTCATCATCTTGATATATCCTACCCCCAAAACTTTTATTTCTTAGTGTTGATGAAAAGTTACGCAAACTTTGAATGTTTCTTCAGGAAACAACTTGTCTTTCCAAACAGCTTGCATCAGGAACAGCTGCACAGTCACTTCAAAGAACTAGTTGACTAGTGCTTTTCAGTTTGTGTGGAAAGATGTTTTTCCTTTTTTTAAAAAATGAAAAAGAGAAATCTGTTTTGGTTTTATTTATTTTTTATTTATTTATTTTTTGGCTGCACCCACAGCATGTGGAAGTTCCTGGGCCAGGGATGAAACCCGTGCCATAGCAGTGACCCGAGCCACTGCAGTGATAACACTGGATGCTTAGCTCTCTGTGCCATAAGGGAACTCCTGTTTTTCTCTTTTTCCTTAATTAAAATTTTAAAAAAAATTTTATTAAAATGTAGTTGATTTACAATGCTGTGCCAATTTCTGCTATACAGCAAGGTGACACAGTCATACATATACTGTTTGGTTTTTTAAAGCAGGGATAGCTCAGGCTCCCTATCTAACTGGGCCACGAGCTTGTATAATGTCATGTCTGTGGGACACACAGTAAATAGCAGTTGATCATCTGACTGCTTGTGTATAAGGATCTCATCTAAAAAGTCCTTCTACCTGCTGCTTCTTGGAGAGGCCTCAGGAGCTGGCCACCTGTGGAACTACCCACCTGCCTTTCATCTCTTTGTCCACAAGGCTCCCTTGAAAGGCGCCATATTTTTCCATGACCTGCCACTCAATACAAAAGCAATAAAGACATTGCTAGCTGGACCAAACCAAAACTGAGTAGTTTTACTTGCAACTTCTCTGTGGTAAGTGTTCTAAAGAAACTCAGAGAAGAAAGAGATCCAGAAATGGCTCAACCCTTTCATGAACATCGAGTTTGAATAACGAAACGCTAACATTAACAATTAGATCAGAGAACTTTCCGGTTCAGTAAATGTCCTTTTAGCAACTGACGGAAGGACGCACACGAAGACAGATAACATCAGGTGTACTGCAGCCTCAAGATGTCCTTAAAGGATGTTTGAAACTCGATGGCGGAAGTTATAGAAGTTCCTGACACACTCACCACAGCCAGATGAGTTAGCACAAGCGAAGTCACGCGCACACCTGTACCAATCTCGGGACTGGCTCTGCATCTCCCGCTGCTGATCACATCAGAGGCTCAAAAGACAGAAAGCAAATCTGAATGGGAGATTAAAGAGAAACAGGCAGAGGAAGCAATTAGCAAATGGAGTGCACCAGCTCCCCCAACTAAAAACCTCTTCTTCAAATGATTATGAGCATCTGTGCACGCCGATGATGGCTGAGTCTGTCTTTGGAGCCCATCAGTGATATTCAGAAAGTGGTGAAGATGAGCCTTTCCTTGTCAACACTCAGAGCACATCCTGAAAAGATGTTCCATGCTTTGAATTCTCTTCTTTTCTTTGAGAAAAAGAACTCAACTTTTACTGACATTTAAAAGGTCCATGTTTGAGAGTTAAGCTTGAAGTGATAAAATGATAGGCCTCCTCAGATTTATTATTTTTGAATTACACCAAACCACATGTTCCAATGATGGTTTTAAAACCTCACTTTACTTTTTATCTTGCCTACTTGAGTTCTTTGACCATCCTCTGCCCTCTCTCTGCTCCTACCCCATCAGATCTTTTCTGTGGGTTTTGATACAAGTTTGGATCTTTTTTCTCCACTTAATTTGGCATAGAGCAGAGCTGTGAAAATATCTGTGAAGATGTTGAGTTACGTGGAGGTATGGTGACACATAAACCAAAGAAGCATATTTGGGTTTCAAGTCTTACTTTCAAATATTCCCAGAGCAGTGATTAGAATTATGCAGGAGAAGCAAAGATCAGGTCCAGTAAGAGCCTCATAAAAGGCAACTTCGACATAAATATACAGCAATGTTTACCAGAAGAAAAGTTCAGTATCCTAATAGACCAAAAGCAGATGGTTTGCTTGTAGAGAAATTGTCAAACATGATGCTGAGTTCAGCTTGTTCTGAGCATTTTCTGCTCAGTCCTTTCTGACCACATTACCTGCCTCGGAGTGTATTTTCTTGCCCAGAACATTCTTCCCCCTCTTCCCTTCTTCAGGTTATGTTCCCACTTTTCAAGATTGAGCTTGGGCATCACCCTCACCTGTAAAGTCTTGCTAAACTGGATTCCTGTCTTTTCTTCTCACACCCTCTGCCCAGCTCCATTGTCACGCCGACGTATTCCTTCCCTGGGAAATTGTCTTGCATTTCTCGAACCCCTAGCTTCGAGAAAGTTTGTTGAAAGAATGGTTCTGTAAATCTTACTTTTGTACTTGATACACTTTGTAACTCATCAGACATTTAAAAACCTGACCCAAATCTCTTTATATAAAGTCTGGATCTCTCTTGCCCAGGGTGAATATTCATGCATTTAGCTGCAGAAATACAAGTGTACGCTCAATGATCAGGTGCCATTCTGGACTCTCCTGATGGGTTATGTAATAAACAGCATTTGCAGTGCTCGCCTTTCTAAAACAGAAGAAGAATCACTTCAGGCATGCATCCCACCCCTAAGAGTTTTACTCTACAAGCACGCTGCTCCCTGGCATAGCACCTGCACTCAGTGAGCAGGCATTTGCGTTAGCTAAGATTGGTTGTGCCAGCTGCTGTAATACAGACCGAGAGACGACCATGTCCAGCATATGACTCCTAACATTCCTCTAAGCTGGACCACGTGAAATTGAACTGAGCTGGAAATGCATGCGTTTCGGTTAGTTGTCTTTTCTGATGATTTACTTGGCGATCACACAGAAGCGTAATTGGAAATAAAGGAAGGTGTTAGGTGATAGATCGTTTGCATTAAGAGAGAAGGCAACCCGGAGAAAGAAGAGACTATATAAATGACCATCTGTTTCTCAGATATTTTATGAGTGTGGACAAATATTGATTTAGGAGAGCAGTGGGGCCATACCATGTGCTCGTGGCCAGAGTGCCTGAAACACAGAGATGTTGTTAAAAAACAAACACAACAATCAAGCTATTGGAGAGGAGGGAGAAAGCCATCCAGTACACTCGGAACACCAATTTTCAATTCTGAATTTTCCCCCTGAGTTAGAGGCTTGCTGGAATGACTTGACCTGCAAAATTGATGCATTTTTATCTTTGTAATTAAATGACACTTTTGGAATTCTTCCCTGTAAATGAATTGTTCAGAATGGCCATTGAATTAATTATCTCCCCATCATCTTTTTTCCCAAAGATTATTGGTTTTGAATAAAGATTGACTTGCCATCCTTAGCAGACAGGGACCAGTGCCTAGGCTTTCAGAAAATGGGATCTGGAGTGAGCCATGAATGTAATGTTTGCATGTAACCAGATCTAGGAAGTGAATAGTAATATCTGTAGCTTTCATTCTTCCCAGGGCCAGCAGAGACTCCACCAACATACAAAGCTCCGTGTTAAATACTGGATTAGGTGGCTCCTTGGAGACCTGTTCTAATAATGCTGAAAAGGAAGATGCGAAATGTGGCCACAGAGCATTGGACTTCCTTCTCAGTGCATTTTAGAAAGCATTTATTACCCACATTTTGGACAATGAAGGATGTGTTTTAATTACTTTCTACTTCTCCACTGAGTTCTTGAACCCCTCACTCCACTTGATGTGGCTTGAATGATACACAGGAGCAGTAGCCCGCCTGCTTCTGCTCATGTGAGTGTGGGAATCTGTTATTTTCCTACATTTGTTCGTAGGCAGGCGGCTTTGGTTATGTATCAAGTCAGCAATTCCAAGAAACTCGATAGCATTTCTCCTAGAACTGTCTGCCTTTCTGATGACAGGACAATGCGATGGACTCATTTAAAGCAAGTATGTAACAGAAAAGCCAAGGAAAATTGCATAATGTTGGAATTCAGAAGCAGTCATGATATGTTCTTATTCCTCTCTACCTCATGCCCACTCGGTAAGCCCTTATTCTGGGTGTGGTAGTGTTGATAATTGAGAGCCCCTGTTGGTGTTGATCGCTATATCCCCACTTCCTGGAATTGTGCGTGGTACATAGTAGGTGCTCAAGAAATGTTTGTTGAATGAATGAAAAAAATCCCTTGGAAACTGGAGAAGGAATCCCCTGCGGGGTCAGCTCAGTAGTTATTCAACAGACCACTCTTAAGAAGGTACTATGTATCTCATAGCATTGGGCATTGGAGACGCAAGCCTGAGGCCTTCATGCTTGAGTTTCTCAAGCCTAGAGAGGCTAGACTTGGAACACACAGATGTGTCAACATTGTATCCACCTACTAAAGTTGCTCTGGTAGACGCAGATTTCAGCAGCCCCACTAACAGAGGAAGAGGGTGGGAGGTTCTCTCCCAAAGATCCAGGGCCTGAGACACTGTTGCGTAGAGTTTTCCTAAAATAATCAAGCGTGGAAGAGGTGTCTACCAACTATTCTAGGAGCTGCTTTGACATGAAACTCCTGTTATCGAGACCCCCCACCCCGGCCCATTCCAGCAGCTCGAACCCAAAAACCTAAAGTGCAGCAGCCCAAGAGCAGCAGCAGCAGCAGCAGCTTGAGCTGAGTTAACCGCTGGAGCTCCTATGTGTTGTAGCCCAAGATGGTGGAAGAGGGTCTGAGATCTGAAAGGACTGATTTGCTTTGAGCCTTGGCTTCTTAATCTGTAAAGTAGGGGAATAATAGGATTAACAGGAGCAGTCAGCGGACTGAGGGAGGTGATGTCTTGCACTTTACTTAGAGCCTGGTGTATATACATCCATCACTTCCATTCGTTCCACAAGCATATATTGAGATTCTGCTGAGGAACTGCTGGTCCCCATCCGCATTTGTCACCTGGTTCCTTACACTGGCTCCTTTCTTTTTTTTCCTTTTTTTGCTTTTTAGCGCTGCACCTGTGGCACATGGAGGTTCCCAGGCTAGGGGCTGAACTGGAACTACAGCTGCCATCATACACCACAGCTCATGGCAACGCCGGATCCTTAACCCACTGAGCAAGGCCAGGGATCAAACCTGCAACCTCATGGTTACTAGTCGGATTTGTTTCCGCTGCACCACGATGGGAACTCCATACTGGCCCCTTTCACTGGGCCTTTTGTCTACCCATCGTCACCCAGACATCCATCATTAACATGAAATGTACAGGTTCTTAGCATGAACCTTTATCTCAGGTGGCAGACAAATGTCCGAGTGTGGGCATTTCAGACACGTGGGTACCTCTCCTAATTAGCTCACTTGAGGTGCCAGTCCTGCATCCGTCCTATCCCTCCTTCCCCCACCTTCCCCAAGACAGGCTGGGCGAGGTCTGGCTTTTGCTCCCCTCTCTTCCCTTCCCCTCGGTTCTGGTTCTCCACTCTGGCTGTAATAGCATGACTGGGTGAGCTTTCTGAAAATGCTCCTGGGTCCCATCTTCTGCTGTACAATTGATCTGAGCCTGGACATTATATATTAAAAGCTCCATAGATTGAGAGCCGCTTCCCTAAAGGGGAGCTCCACTTAGGTCTTGGTGGATGGAAAACGTCTTCCTGGAGCCACGGTCTGCTGGAGTAATTCCAGCGAAGCTTCCTCCCAACCCAGTGCCGTAGGGGTATGATTCAGCTGGTGCTTGGCACTTGCCCAGTCACTGTTGTGGAGGGCCTGATCAGCAGTTTCCTTACTTTGAACATGCCACTGGTTTATTTAACAGTTTTGAATAGGGCCTTGGGCTTGCATCACCACATTTAATCGCCATGCAGCACCCACAGCACTTGTCTGGTTGTGTCCCCTTCAGGCCTGGCCCACACCGCATTCTGCACCAGCACCTCATAAAGGGAGGCCCCCCAGACCTTTATATTGGTTATCGCGTGGGTGTTGAGTCACTTAAAAATGGGGCCAAACTGGAATGGGTTAGGTTTGAAGCTTCTGATCGCGTGTTTCTGCTTGCTGTCCGTGATCTACGTGGACCCCCTGACTCTGCTGCCTCTCACTGCCAGGGGGACATGTTCTATCTAGCCCACCCAGGCCCCTTGGCCTCTGTACTGCGACCTGGGGCTCCATGCCAGGGGCAAGAACTGTGTTCTGCTGGCCCAGTGCTCTGCCTGGCTTCTTCCTCACATTGTTCAGATCCTTAACTTCCCACATATAAACCTGCAGCCCCACTTCCTGCAGTGTGGAGTGCACCCTTAGTAATTTGGGGACAAATAATTTTAGTAACTGATTTGTGAACTTGTCATGTCTCATGTATTAGCATTTATTCAGAGCCTATCAAACTTAAGCAATTTCCCAAGTATTTAAATAACACGTGAATTATGCCTAATTTTGTTATGCATTCTTGAGAGCTAAGCCCAAGTCAACCACATGTCTATTTTATAGTTTTTCCTCTAGCCATCGTCTGAACTGGGGCTTGTCCCACAATAACGTGCTTAAGAATCATCTGGAGGACTCGTAAAACACACATTGCTGCAGCCCACCCCCAGAGATTGTGGGTCTGGAGGTCTGAGATGAAGCCTGAGAATTTGCATTTCTAACATGTGGTAGTTCTGATGCTGCTAGTCCCATGGACCACACTTTGAGTAGCAGTGGCCTAAATCATGGACAGCCCATCTTGGCTTGACCGTTTTATATTTGAACTTCAGCTTGACCATTGTTGAGGCTCCCCAGTATGAAGAATTTGTGACAAGCTAATTGTCTGCTTGGTTCTCTTTATTTCACCACTATGTGTGTGTGTGTGTGTGTGTGTGTGTGTGTGTGTGTGTATTTACAGTCTAGACGGTGTCCATTTTGTTTCTGATGTTTCCTTTAATCCCTAAGTACCTGGAGATGCAGAGCCATTCTGTAGAATTTTATTGTCCTAGTTTTTACCCTGATGAATCATCTTTTAACAGACATGTGAGCCTTCACCAAATGCATTATGTCATCCTTCTGAGCTCTGCAGAGGGAAGAATTGATATGCCTTTAGGTCTGATGCGAAACGATGGCTTCACCAGGCCCATTCTGCAGCACCTCTGACTTGGGCAGGTTCCCAGAAGTGCACCAGAAAACGCTGTGGCTGGTGCCACAGTAGGGAAGGGGTGGCTTGTGGCCCTATTACTCAAGCCTCCTACCTCCGTGCTTGTGGGAGCAGGTCTGTCTCCTTCCAGGCTGCCACATTCAAAAGTGGGATTTATTTTTAGAGGAGAAATCATTAGTCATTAGACTCTCTCGTGTTTCTTTTTTCCCTTTGGGTAAAATTTAAGAACCTGAGCTTTATAAGAAAATTTTCAGGCTGTTAGATGAAATGGTAAAATGATTATAGCCTTGGTACAATGAACCCATTTGCCTCTCTGCCAGACAAAGGCAGACTTTTCATAGGACTCACCACTCTTGGTCCCTACATCTAAATCAGCTTTATCTTTGAGCTTAATTTGAGAACCCCCTGACTCTTTTGATTTCCTCACCCCTTCAAACCCAGGATTTCAAAAGCTAATTTTATCATACACTGAACATTTGCTCTTTAAGCCCATTATAAAAATCTCATAATGGAAGTTGGTTCTCAGTAAAATAGCCCTCTGGCTTAGGTATGTACACATTTTCACTTAAGAACAGAAGGATTTAACAGCTAAAATCTATATTGAAGCAGAAATAACTGAAAACAAGAGTTCTCTGATATCTTTAAATTCAAGGTTATATTACAAGAACTTTTAACATGTTTCCATTGCCTTGGACTAAAAAAATGTCATGTTGAGAGTTTTACTACCAGAAAAGCCATCAAAATAGCCAACATTTCTCTTTAATTAAGTTCTCTCTGTAAATATGTAGTTGAAAAGGTCGCCATTTTGAAGCATATCAAAAACGCATCGTCACTGGTGGCTGATCAGGCCCAGGACCCCCTGAGGGGGGACACCATACATTTCATTGCATCCTTCTCGCCCCAGAGCTGTAGCATTTTGTTTTTACCATTTAATCTGACTCAGTGAAACAGAGACCATCAATTTTAGGAAAGCAGGAAGTAGATTTTGCAAAGGGATATCAGTAGCTCAAAGGGAAGAGATTCTAGTATACAGGGATTCAAAATCCACAGGGTTTCTATGGTCTTGAGGCTAGAAAAAAGGGCCTCATTGTCTTGGGGCAGCCACTGGCAGCTCCTCCTCTTTGCTTGGGTGATGGAGAAGGAGCAGAGAGCCATTATTTTAGCCTCAGTCTTCACTTCTGCTTCACTCGAGCGAGGACAGTTAGGATGGCCACAAGTTCTTTGCCACACCTCCCGGTGGAGGGCTTTTCTGTGTCCTCTCCACTTATGCCCAAGTGGGCTTGGTGGTGGCTCAAGCAGTAGACTAAAGTAGGATGTTGCTGTGCCAGTTTCTGGGCCTGAATCTTTAAAAAGACAAGTTTCAACTTGTCTTTTGGAACACCCATTCTTGGAAGCCAGCCTCCATGCTGGGAGGAAGCCTAAGCAGTTCTGTGGCAAGCTCTCATGGAGAGAAACGGAGGCCAGATTACGGCTGGCACCACCTTCCAGCCATATGATTAAGCTGTGTTGGAGTGGGATCCCCCAGCTTCAGTAGAACTGCCCAGCTGCCACTGTGTGGTACAGAGACAGTCCCTCCAGCTAGGCCCTGCCCACCTTGCAGATTTGGGCCAAGATGAAGGAGTGTCATTATTTTAAACTGCTGAGTTTTGAAGTCATTGCTTATGCAGTCATGGCAACCCAGGACAATTGGCATCTCCTTTTTCTACTCCTTCCCACTGCCTTCTCAAGAGGCGATTGCTCCTACGCCAGAGCCTTTCAGAAGAGGTCCTGCTGGAATTTCCAAAGCCCAGAATGCCCTTGGATGTGTCTCGCTGCTTCTTTTCCCTGTCAGTGCTGTAGTCCAGAATGCTCTCTGTACCTTCCCTCGGCTCTGTCATCCACACAATATTGCCTTCTCTCCTTCAGAGCCTGCTGATTAACCAAGTAATATGTTTGGGATCAAGAGCCAGAAGTAGCTGGAGATTTCCAGTCCACTGTTAGTCATCATAACAACAGAAGAATTTTATCAAGGTTCAAAGGTGTTCAGTCTTCTAGACTCCTCCTTAGGTGACATAAATGTGCTCTTAAGAGTGTAGCTAACCTGACCCCCTTGCTGTACAGTGGGAAAATAAAAAAAAAAAGAGTGTAGCTAAAACCTATGATATTTTAAATTCTGAGTAGGGATTGGCGACAGTCAGCTAGGAGTCAATATTGACCTGTCAGTGGCCACAGAATGGGGCCCTCCCCCTAAAGAGTGCTGGGAGGGTGAGGAGACTCACCATTGAGAAGAGGCAGGTGAAGGATACCGAAAAGGAAACAGGAAATGGGGAAGACCTCAGAAATACACTTCGGTGGCTTACCCTGACTAAGAGAGACTGTACTTCTGAGTCACTGCTTGCTAGGCTGATGCTGAGACATTACTGTGATTAATACCAGTGCTCCTTCCACTGGATCATATGGCGGGGCTTTCTTTGGCTCAGGGACTGTTGCAATACCTTGTTTGAATTAAGGTGGGTGTTATTAGCATCCCTGGCTTAGGCCTAAGGAAATTGAGGCTTGGAGAGGAGAGGACACTTGGCCAAGGGCACATGGCATGGCAGCGCATAACCGAATTCAGAGCCAGGATTCAGTTGTGGGGGGTCTGGCTCTGTTATCTGTCACTGCTGACATCAGAACTCTAGGCGCAGAGGCTTTGGTGAGCCCAGTTGGAGTTCGTAATACACTTTTAGTCTGTGGCTCATGTTGGACATCATGTCACACAGGCTAAGAGATGCTTCATCTTTCTTATTTTAAACACATTTTAACCTCAAATATATCATATGTGCCTTTGTAGGCTGGTTGAAGTCATTCTCAGCAGGCAGAGCAAAAATAAATAAAGACACAAAGATAGGTTCCAAAAGCAAATGTAAAGAAGACAACAGAGTAGCTCTGTGTATCAGGAATTAAGATTTTGGGGTCCAGCCCATCACCCAGCTAACCCATTGGTCTTTGTGGTGATGAACCAGGAAATGAGGTCACATCTGCATTAGGCATGTGCTCCTGAGTTTCCAGACATTCTGATAACCCTGATTACCGTGGATTTCAAAATATTAATGTTTGCTTTTTTTAAAAAAAAGTAGAAGTAGTTTTGTTTTTTTAGTCTTACAGACATTTATTGGCTGCCCACAGAGAAGTGAATGCATACTTGATGATATATATTTTGCCAGTGGGATAGCCTCCAGCTCAGAGAACCACCTGCTTATATTGAAACCTTTCATTTGCATTAAATTGCATGCATAATTTAAGCTGACTGTAACACCTCAAAGAGGAACCCATTTTTTCTCACTGGGAAGAAATAAGTAGGCTTTCTATAACTGTAAAGAATCTGACCCATTTCAGAGAAAGGGATATTTCTTTAAAGAATCCTATTTGTGTATCAAAAACAATGTGGTTATCCAATATAAGTGCAAAGGCATTACAAATACTGTTAAAAAATTCATGAGTCTAGTGTTTAACATATTCAGAATAAAGTTACAGGGTTTTACAGGAAGACATAAAATAAATGTCCTGTATTCTCACCACTCTGCTTTATTCCAGTGTTTCATATCAGCTGCATAAACAATCAATACTGAATAATAAAGAGGTGTTGCTGAGCAGATAATGGAGTGGAATTAGGTAAACTTGGCCTGAGCGGGCTGCACATACCTGTGGACATAGGATTCTTACTTACAGTTGAATCCGATAGCTACTAATTTGAAGTTAGTAGCTTTAATATGTTGAATGAAATGTGAGGAGGACAAACAGCAAGAAGCAGTGTGACCAGCGTGGGAAATAGATATTCTCTGTATCTTTTAAAGTTTAAAAAAAATTTTCCCTCCATTTTTGGTGGGAAAATTATTTTCTGTGAAACATTTCACATCTTAATGAGTTTTTAAATTTAATTTTAAAATTATTTATTGGATTTAAAACATAAAATATTTTGAAATGACTAATTCTCATAAATTAGTTGCAATTCTATTAAAAATAAACATGACTTACCTGGGTCGTGATTATGACTTGACTAAGTAGATATTTATATGTTTTTATTTGGGGTTCCATCAGCATCTTCGTTCAATTTAGGGGAAAGCAGGTAACCACAAAGAGGCAGAGTAAGGTAGCTCAGAGACAGAAATCAGAAGATCTGGGTTTATAAACCAATTTTGCAACTCTCTTTACTGACTGTGACCTTAGGCAAAAGTCTCTTTGTGCCTTGATTTCTTGTGGTGTAAAAATATAGATAATGAGACTTATTTCCTCTGTGTCAGAAAGTTATCTTGATGAGTAAATGAGAAATTGGATGGGATAATGTTTGCAAATAGAAAATTGATATACATAAGCAGACAGTACTATTAATTGCTTATAAACAGAAAATTCTTTTAAAATATTTATGGTGTTACAGCTATATGTAGGGCAGTATTCTAGGTCTGGAGAGGAATAAAAAAAATCACATGTGGGAGTTCCCATCATGGCTCAGCGGAAATGAATCTGACTAGGAACCATGAGGTTGCGGGTTCCATCCCTGGCCACACGCAGAGGCTTAAGGATCCGGCGTTACCGTGAGCTGTGGTGTAGGTCGCAGATGTGGCTCAGATCCTGCATTGCTATGGGTGGTGTAGGCCATCAGCTGTAGCTCCGATTCGACCCCTAGCCTGGGACCCTCCATATGCCTCACGTGCAGCCCTAAGAAGACAAAAAACAAAACAAAGAAACAAAAAAATCAGATATGGTTTCTATAGTTCATTCCAAAAGCTTACGGTGATACAGGATCAGCAAACTTTCTCTGAGGAGCCAAGTAGAAAATACATAAGGATTTGAGGGCCAGATTGACTCTGTTGCAGCTATTCAACTCTGCTGTTAGAGGGCAAAAGCAGCCATAGACAATATATAAAATAATGGGCTTGGCTCTGTTCCAATAAAACTTTATTTGCAAAAACATGCAATGGACCAGATTTAGTCCATGAGCTGTGGTTTACGTACACTGGGTCTAATTGGAGAGAAAATGTGCACATAAAACTATAATATGCAGTCAGAGTACTGAGTGTTACAGACAACATAGATGAGTGGAGGACATCATTTAGCTGAGACGAGAAAGTCTTCCAGGAGATTATAGATTTGAGTTGGGCCTTGGAGGATGTCCTTTTTGGATTTGTAAAATGGAAGATATTCCCAGCAGAGAAGATAGCCTAAGAAAAGGTATAAAATGGAAACTTGAAGGAAGTATTTAAAGAAAAACAAGCAATTTGGGGGGCAGATCTGTAGTGGTCGATTTAGAAGCGAGAATTCAGTGGAGTGGGTGTACGAGAGGAAAAATACATGTGATCGCTTAAACGTAAGCTGTATTGTTTCTGACCTCACCCCACCCCCTTAATGAATACTAAGCCCTAGTTGGGAAAGATTTTCTTCTTTTTTTGGTTGGTGAGAGCACTCATACATGTTTCTATGTTGCAGATTCATTTTAGGTATTTCTAAGGATATACTGCAACTTGTAATTATTCCCAAGGGTGGTTTGTCTATCTTCATGCTTCTGTATACATTCCTCTTCAGTTAACGAAGAATTGCACCAAGGCTGGTCACTATGAGGATAGAACCATGAGGAGGAGTGTCTGATTTAAAACAGAGAGTAACTCTTTAGAGCTACACTGTCCAGCATGGTGGCCACTAGGCTCATGTGGTTATTTAAATTTAATACAGTTAAAAATTCAGTTATTTGGTCACGCTAGCCACATTTCAAGTGCCCAGTACCCACTTGTGTCTAGTATATAGATATATAGCATTTTCACCATCACAGAAAATTCTTTTGCACCATGCTTATCTTAAGAGATAAGAAACCAAGCAATGATTGTACATCGATTTAGAGTCCTAGGGCTGGAGGTTTGGGTGACAGTTACGACACTTAACTACTGGCTCCATTAACAAATACATCACTTTCTAAGTATTGATTTTGTCATTTGTGATCTGGAGAATTATATTACTTATCTTATAGGTGGTTATGAAAGCTGTACAACAGTACATAAACATATGACATTCCTAGAGTTCCCATTGTGGCTCAGCAGGTTAATAACCCAACCACTATCCATGACAATGTGGGTTTGATCCTTGACCTCGCTCAGAAGGTTAACAATCCAGCTTTGCCAAGAGTTGTGGTGTAAGTCATAGACAAGGCTCGGATGTGACATTGCTGTGGCTGTGGCATAGGCCTGCAGCTGCACTCTGACTCAACCCCTAGCCTGGGAATTCCATGTGCTGCAGGTGTGGCCCTAAAAAGAAAAAAATATATATGACATTCCTGTTATTTCAAGGATTCCATCTCTGTGCCTTCAGGCTATTTCCCATTATTTTCCTTGTTAGCTTCCATGTACAAAATCATGTCATTTGCAAATAGAGATGGTTTTGCCTTTTCTTTTCCATTCTGGGTGCCTTTTATTTCATTTTCTTGCCCAATTGCACTGACTAGAATCTCCAGTACAGTGTTGAATAAAAACAGAGCAGACATTCATGTCTAGCTTCTGACCTTAAGTGCAAAGTTTAGTCTTTCACCATTCAGTATGAAGCTATCTGTAGGTTATTTGTAGATGTCCTTCATCAGGTTGAGGAAGTTCCCTTCTTTTTTAATTGAGGGTTTTTTTGTTGTTGGTGGTGGTGGTGGTTTTTTGTTTTTTTTTTTTTTATCGTGATGGCCCTTGTTCCCTTATGCTTATTCAGTTTGCTCATCACCTTTTCTTAGTTCCTTCACTTATTATTGTTTTCTCTCTTAGCTCCTTAGAGGTGGGGAAACCAGCTATGCGACTGGCTGTGTCTAGCATCCCCTAAAGAATTTCCTTCGCAGGAAGGACAGACAAGAATATATGGATGCATTAGACAAATCCATGGCACCTACTTTAAGGTTACTGCTAGAGATTCAATGCAGAATTCTTATTCCACCAGAGTGGGAAATGTTATTTCTTGACAGAAGAACCATATACACTTAATGTTTATAATTTTTTTTGGCATGAAAAACAATGGAATTTATTTGTTACGTCATAGTCTGCTATGGGGGAGAAGAAGACAGGAGATGAAGATAAATAATAAAGATAAGATGAAGCGTGGGAAAGGAACTTGGGGAAACTCCATGAGCAGAGACAATAGAAGTGAAAATGATCATGGAATGTTCAAGAATAGTGAGTGAGGAGACTGAGCTTATGTATATGAGATCGGGGGTTTTTGTAATGTAAGTAGGTAGCGCATGAGTCCTAGAGGTCCTCCCATAAAACTTAAATTTGTGGGCAGATCTAATTCTAGATCTGGAATCCCATGGAAACAATGGTTTCCTGGTTGAGAGGGAGTCATTAAATAGTCCAGGATTCTAAGGAAATTGTCTCTCAATAGAAACAAAATAACTCACTAGTTCTTTATAATCACAAGGTTAGCAGTATATTTCAGTGTTTCAAAGCCCTTCTCTTCAAGAAAGATAAACAGGTTTTACTGTAGCCTTTTTCCATTTTATCCCCTACCTTCCCTTATTTTCTGCATTTCAGTCTGAGGAGTCATCAAGCCCCTCACATCCATGGTCAAGGAGAGATTTTATAGTCTCCCAAGTATCTCACCATTGTGGAGTACCCAGTAAGCACCATTCCAGGACCTTTATGTATTATATTCCTCTTTATCCAGCTCAGAGTCAGACTTCCTTTGTTTTAGCTGCAGTACCAATTTGCTGCCTCATATTTAATTTACTTGACCAGACTATTGTCTCAAGCTCCGGCGGCATCAGACCTATTCTTTTAACTCCTGTATCACTGGAAGGCTAGGATCCTCCACTCTGCGTTGCTCACCTCCCCTTTCGCAGACTTTGACCATTTTTTCAGCTCCCTCTACCTCCTGGGTATCAGCCTTCACGTAGCTTCCACCTGATTCCAAAGAAACCTGATGAATGTACTTACACGAAGCTACCAGGAGCTTCTTATGTTATCTCTCCCCAGAGTGCACACAGTTTAACACAGGACAGCAAGGAGTAGTGTGGTAGGTGGCTTCTGCCATGGCCCCCAGTCAACTCTCTGTCAACATTTACTCACTTGCATGATTCCCTCCCCTTGAGTTTAGGACTGACTTAGTGATTTGCTTCTGTTTTCAAGCAAAGGCTCATGTGTCTGTAGCACAAAAAGCCCAACGCTTGGAGTTCCCGTCGTGGCTCAGCCGTAACGGATCTGACCGGTATCCATGAGGACTCAGGTTCGATGCCTGGCCTCGCTCTCAGTGGGTTAAGGATCCGGCGTTGCCATGAGCTGTGGAGTAGGTCGCAAATGCAGCTAAGATCTGGCATGGCTGTGGCTGTGGCATAGGCCTGGCAGCTGCAGCTCAGATTCAACCCCTAGCCTGGGAACCTCATATGCTTCGGGTGCGGTCCTAAAAAAACCAAAAAAAAAAAAAAAAAAAAAAAAAAAAAGCCCAACTCTGACAGTGTTTGCAGCAAAGCAAGGGTTATGTACAAATAAATGATTAATACAAGCGCACAATACCTCCTCCAATGTAATGACTTCCAGATGGTGGAGAGATATGCAGAAGCAGCAAGGGCAATATTTTGGAGCAAGGCTGCGCCTGGCTCTGCCCATGGAGACTCCTGCCTACTCTTCAACATGAGGTCATCCTCACTGGTAACAGCTAAGAACCTGACAATCCATAAAATCAATGCTTCGGGATTTGCTTTGCTCAATTTACAATTACCAATAGTATGTGAACCTGACACAGGCCAATTTCTGAGGTTCTTAGTTTTCTTTTTTCCTTTATGATTTGACCCAGATAAGTTGTCATCGACTCGCACCAGGTTTGTACTCCTGCAGTTCTTCAACTGGTCAGAATTATTTCAGCTGCTTCCCTTTAGCTGTCAGCAACATCCTCCAACGTAGGAAAATCTGTGAGTATACTTTTGCAGCCCATTACCTAAATCCACAAAAAAACACCCTGGTGCCCTGAAAGCGAATCCTTTTAGAACTGACTTAATCCAGGTCATGTAGTAGGACTTCTTTGAAAATGGTTATCAAATCACATGTATCGTTTTTGTAGTTTTTTGAGACACATGGAATGTCCTTATCAAAAATCTTCCTAGACTCGGGGATCATTTTTCTCCTCCATGTCCCCCCAGCCAAGCACGGAAAGGTGTCTGCCCAGGTGTCCCCCACATCTTCATCCTGGCAGTCAGTAAGGCAGCAGTACAGGCAAGGAGTAGCCAGAAGAAATGGGGGTGGGGGTGGAAGTAGGGGGCTCCTTAGGGTCTGTCAGTCTCTGCTTAAATGAGAGAGAGGACATCTGTCTGCCGCCCAGGAGGGACTGTGCTGCTGTCCCTCTCCCTCGTGGCGTTCACCATTCTCTCCTGTGAGTAGTAAATGTCCTGTCTTTATACCACTGAGATGTCACAATGCCATGTGGATGCTCCCTGACTTAATAGGTACAAGTTATTTTTGATGCTGCGTTGCAGTCATCCTGTGAGTCTGGAAGCTCACATCTACGATCTCAGATATTTGACGGGGTCTGCCTTGCCTGGTAAGATAGAGGCCTCCCTGTCTGCCTGGTGTCTGTTTTGCAGAGAATTAAGCCAGATATTATGGAAAGTCAGAAAGCAAGAAAATGTAGTATTCTTCCATCAGAGTTTTCAGTACTTTGAGGAGGAAAGAGCAGAATTTCCAAAGTCTAGAGATGCAAGAAAAGAAATATATACGTATTTAATTGGGTGTGCTTATGAGCTGTGACTGTGTCTGTGCATGTGTGTACACACACGTGCACACGCATGGGCACATTTAAGGAATTTGAAAGAGAGACCTGGGCCAGAATAGCTGCTGCAAATATGCAGCGTCAAGTGCTCTGTGATTTGATTGAGTGTAAGCTTCCGTGGAAGCAATAACCGGACGAGTACTGCAGGCTGTGACAGCGAAGTGGGATAAAAGATGTAAAGGTGCCGTTGTGATGATGAAATTGCAAATCTCCCTTTATTTCCCAATAGGTAACAGTCTAAAATCACCTTCTAGATGGTAAAGGACAAATATGTTAGCTTAATGAGGGCTCTGTGGTTGAACCCCGAGATATGCAAGGAAGAGCAAGTGTACGTGGGTTTTCTTTGCTGCATTTGTCTAACTAGCAGCGCTATGCTGGGTTTGGAAAAAGAAGAAGAAAAAGAGTCTTGGCTTCTTTTTTTAAATTCCAAGAGTGAGTTCAGACAAAGGGATTGATCGTGATGCAGTCTAGCTTTGGAAAGATTGCCATCTCCAAGTTCAGGAATTTTAAAAATATGCTCCCCCCATCCATGTTATAGTTCATTTCGTAGTACATTTTAAAAGCTTAAGTTTCCAGTTTTGGCTGTTTGGCCATTTCCCAAGTTTGAAGGTAGCAAGGAGAGAACCCAGTGCCCCCTCACCTACTTACGTCTGATTTATTTCTCAAGTTTCACCTAATAGGTTTTTCGTGGTCATCTCCTATTCCCCACACTGGATCACTCTACCTCACGGCATGCTCTGGCATCAAGCTGACCTTTTTCTTTCTGCCATTTATCAAAGCTTGTCGTTGTATATTTTTGTAATGATTTCTTTGGTCTGTCACCATGTAGCTGCTATTTATTGCTCTCTGCTTTTAGAAGCTGGGCTATACACTGACATAACAGTGTATAAGCTTAAGGTGTACAGTGTGTTGATATGATCTGTTTACATATTGTAATGTGGTTACCACCACAGCCCTAGGTAACATTTCCATCATGTCACATAACTGTCATTTCTTTTTTTGTGGGAAGAACATTTACTCTCTGGTCTCAGAGCAACTTGGAAATGTACAGTACAGTGTCATTGCCTATACTCACCATGCTGTATGTTAGATCCCCAGAACTTACTCATCTTCTGACTGCGAGGTTGTGCTCTTTGACCAGCATCAACCCAAGTCCCCCAGCCCCAGGCCCTGGTAACCACCATTCTCCTCTCTGTCTCTTTGAGTTCAGCTCTTTCAGATTCCACATATAAGTGAAATCATGCCATATTTGTCCTTCTCTGTCTGAGTTATCTCACGTAGCATAATGCCCTCAAGGTCCACCCAGGTTGTTGCAAATGGCAGGATTTCCTTCTTTTTCATGGCTGAATAATATTCTGTTGTTTCCAGATACCACAGTTTCTTTGTCCATTCATCCAGTTATGGATGCTTAGATTGTTTCCATATCTTGGCTGTTATGAATAGTGCTACAGTGAGCACGGAAGTGCTGTTATCTCTTACATATCCTGTTTTTGTTTCCTTTGGATGTATATCCAGAAGTGGAAGTGCTAGATCGTATATGGTAGTTCTATTTTTAATTTTTGAGGAACCTGCCTCCTGTTCCCCATAGCGGCTGCACCAGTTTGCATTCCCACTCGTATAGGAGGGTTCTTACACTTTTCTCCACATCCTTGCCAGCATTTGTTATCTTCTGTCTTCTTGATGGTAGCCATTGTAGCAGATTTGAGATGATGACTCATTGTGGTTTTGATTTGCATTTCCTTGATGATTAGTCATGTTGAACACTTTTTCATGTACCTGCTGGCCACTTGTTTTTCTTCTTTGGAAAAATATATATTCGGTCCCTCTGCCCATTTTTACATTGGATTGTTTGTTGTTTTCCTGTTGAGTTATGTGAATTCTTTATATATTTTGGGTATTAACCACGTATCAGATGTTTGCTTTGCTCATATTTTCTCCCATGCCATAGGTTGCCTTTAAAGTTTGTTGACTGCTTCTTTTACTGTGCAGCAACTTTTTAGTTTAATGTAGTTCTGCTTGATTTTTTTTGCTTCTGTTGCTCGTGTCATTGCTTCTTTATTCTGTTAAAATAACTCTGTTCTGTTTGGAGTAGAAAGTTTCCTATCTAAAATATACATTTCCTAGACTCCCATGCATTTATAGCTGGTCATGTGATTATAGATGGTCATGAAAACAGACAATTAAGATGTAGGTAAAGTTATACAGTAAGGCTTAAGGGGTGTTCTTTATTTTTTATTTTCATTTTTTGGCTTTTTAGGGCCGCACCCCCGGCACGTGGAGGTTCCCAGGCTAGGGGTCCAATCAGAACTGTAGCTGCCGGCCTACACCACAGCCACAGCAACACGGGATCTGAGCTGCCTCTGCGATCTGCACCACAGCTCACAGCAACGCTGGATGCTTAACCCACTGAGCAAGGCCAGGGATCGAACCCATGTCCTTGTGCATACTAGTTGGATTTGTTGCCGCTGAGCCACGATAGGAACTCCAGCTATGTTCTTTAAAATGGCAACAGACACAGCTGACTTGGGTGGCTTTTGTCCATCTCATTCTCTCTTTTCTACTCAGGGCATAGTTAGAATACTGGAAGAGAAGCAGCCACTTTGCAACCATAAGGCAACAAGCAGTAAGTGAAAGCCACATGTTATGTTAGTTTTAGCAAAAATGCAGATGCAGCCTAGTTTCCCCAGTGGCATTACAGAGCCGCCATACTCCTTGGGACCTTAACACAAGAAAAATAACCGCTTTGCTGATGTTCATTGTTTTTGTTGTTGTTGTTATTGTTGTTTTGCAGTTTCTTTTGCAGTAGTACAGAAGGATAAGCAAAGGAGGAATGCTATTGACTCTTTTTACCCAGAGAAGAGAGCTGAGTTTCGTTAAACTGGGGTGTGGCGTGAGGGGACATGTGTGCTTCTTCCTGGGAACTTGTGACTGAAGAAGGCAGAAGAAGTTGAGGGCGAGGTCAAGACCCCACTGGAGAGAAAGGGAAAGGTTCATTGAATGAGTCAAATCAAAGGAAGTGGAAGGGAAATTGCGAGAGTCTGTGGGATGTCTAATGTTCTCGCTATTAAGTGTGGTTGAGTTGGAGGAGGGGCTCGATGTGGTTAGTATACTTATTGCGGTGCATTAAGCAGACCAGACAGAGTGCATTAAATGCGGAGTGAATTGATTTTGTACAACTATCCTCTGCCATCTTTTTAGCAAAATAATGACTAATGCAACCCTGCAAATGTGTTTCTCTGGAATAGCTTTTGGGGAAGGGAGATTTATTTTACCGAATCCCTTTCATCTGTGTTATAGATTGCCTAGTGTACTTCTTTGACCTTGAGAACTATTCTTTTGGCCATTAGTCAAAGGAAGGCTTGCCTCAAAAGAACAATTGTCTTGAGCACTATTCTTCCAAAATAAGCTATTTAGGTCTGTTTTTTCCACTTCTAAATATATAGAGTATACTACCAAAGAACAGAAAACTCTGCTCTTGGAAGGTGAGCTATCTACAGGCCAAAGCACAACCCATGTTAAGCAGCTCACAACATGGCTCCCTCTCAGCTCCTCCATATCCCGAGTTCCTCTCTCTGGAGAGATCTTCCCAAATGACTCCAGATTTGTCTACACTAGGAAAAGGCCCAGCCTTCCCATGAATCAGGCCAAAGCCTCATTGGAGGCAAACTTTGGTCTCTCTTCTCCAGAGCTGGCATCTAACCTCCTGAGTTTTACGCTGTTCCTCTATTTTCTCCGTTCAGTAGGCTATTGTTCGCCTTAGAATAGTGCTTGCCCCATATAGCAGTACTATTTATATCCTTTTGCTTCTCACTGATTGACCTAGCTTTGGAATCCTTACTTGCCCTGATCTTGGATAATTGTGTAAACTTCCTCACTGGCTTACCTTGTGGCTTTTGGTCCACGCCCTGCTCTGACTTCCAGTACTTGTTCAGTCAGTAACTGATACTCTCTCTCTGCATCCCCGGTTCCTCGACCAGGCCCTTACAGCTTGTCAAGTTCTTTTGCAGGGTTAAATGAAGAAAAGCAGGAAGAGATGGACTGTTAGGGAGGAAGTTCCTGTGAACACATAACCTGCACCTGTCCCAGCCACGTGGGAGAAACCAGACTTCCTGCCTGTGGCTGTGTTCAGAGCATCCCTTTCTCAGTGAGTCAGGAATTGGTTAATTTCTGGAATCAGGTTTTATGGACAGGTTTCATTTGAAATGTCCACATTTCAAGCCCTTAGCAATCGATTCCTTTTCTTCTTCTTCTTTTTTTTTTCTTGTAATACTTTTCTCTCAAAAGAACATCAAACTCAGCCCTTCGTAGAAGAACTTATTCAGGCCAAATAAGTCATCAAGGAAAGATCAAGGGTCTCTTGGCCAAAAAATAAGGGAGAGGTTTATGGTACAAAACTATTACCTTCTTCTCTATTTTTCTTAAAAAAATTTTACTGTTTTTATTTTTTAGAGCAATTTTAGGTTCATAGCAAATTTGAGAGGAAAATACAGAGATCTCCCATATACCCCCTGCCTTATTCCCCCCTATATCCATAGCCTCCTCCATTCTCAGCATCCCCACCAGAGTGGTACTTTTACCAACAGATGATGAACCTACATCAATAAGTCATCATCACCCAAAGTCCATAGTTTACATTATAGTTCACTCTTGGTTTGGACACATGTATAATGACACGTATCCTTCATTGTGATATCATAGAGTATTTTTACTACCCTAAAAATCTTCTGTGCTTGGCCTGTCCATCCATTCTTCCCTCTTAACCCCTGGCAACCACTGAGCTTTTTTCTGTCTCCATAGTTTTGCCTTCTCCAGAATGTCTCATAGTTGGAGTCATCAAGTATGTAGCCTTTTCAGACTGGCTTCTTTCACTCAGTGATATGCATTTAAAGTTCCACCATGTCTTTTCATGGCTTCAGAGTTCATCCCTTTTTGGCACTGAATATTATTTCACTGTTTGGATGCCCCACCATTTATTTATCCATTCATCTACTAAAGGACATCTGGTTGGATTCCAAGTTTTGGCAATGAGGAATAAGGCTGCTATAAACATCCATCTACAGGTTTTGTATAAACATAAGTTTTCAACTCCTTTGGATAAATGCCATGGAACATGATTATTGGATCATATGGCAAGAGTGTGTTTAGTTGTATAAGGAGCGGTCGTCTACAGTGGCTATAATGTTTACAGTCTCACAGCAATGGGGAATTCCTATTACTTCACATCCTTGCCCGGATTCCTTGCTGTCACTGTTATGGATTTTGGCCATTCTGATAGGTGTATAGTATCTTATATGTTTAGGTTTTGTTTTGTTTTGTTTTGTAATTTATCTCCCATTGACAATACTTCCATCCCTAGGGAATAGAAACTAAGGATTATGTGGTTCTCTGTTGTTCGTATTCGAATCTGCAGGTCCTAATCCTCTCTCAAATGTTTAAATGAAAAAAAAAAACCAATGAATCAATACATACAAAGTACTCTGGGAAGCGTCTGGTACAATGTAAGCACTGAGCAATTGTCTGCTATTATTTTAACTAAAAATCCACCTGCAGTCATGACATCTGCTGGCAGCATGTATGTCATGAGTCCATTTGGTAGCACAGGAGAAATGCTGAGTTGAACCTTGGTTGGTAGGTAGGCCCTATTCATTCCTTGCTGAAAGACACATATCAAAGATTTTTAGCACTGGAATTTCTCTCAGAAATGGACCTGAAGATGAAACGCTTGTGGATTCACTCAGCACCTGCTCCCTTACCAGAAGCAGCTTGCCCCTGGGTCAGTCTGTGGGGTTAACTCACCATGGACCTGGGCTGAGACACAGCACACCAGGCCTTCTCACTCACACTGCAGACTTTATCAGCTCCATTATGTCTCTGAAAGCCCAGCTCTCTTTGTCTCTTTGGTCGTCTGCCTTAAGCCCCAGGCTCTTGAGCCACATTCACGGCTTGATGCCACTATCATTCTGTCTTGAAGCCATCTCATCTTGTCCTTTATCCCTGTTTGAACTGGGAGTTACAAAAGAAGCTCAGACTCTCCAAGTCATCCTTCATTTCCTAGCATCTAATCCCCATACTTATCACACGTCATGAGTCACCTTATTAGGGAGCATGTCCCTGCTCATGGGATTTTTAATTTCTAACCCCTCCCCGCTAGTGCCCATCTGCTTTATTTTTCCAAATTAGCACTGCTTATACTTTCTTTCATTCTCTTCCCACTGGAATGTAACCTCTATGAAGGCATAGAGTTTGTCTTGTTTGCCATGTTTTCCTAGCACCAACATGCTCCTGCCTGGCACGTGTCAGCAACTTGAAAGAATATTTGAATGGCTCTCTATCAGTGATGGACACGTGGTACCTGGAAAAAGATTCTTAGGACTTTGCGCTGCTGAATTCACCTTCAGGATTTCTGCCCCATTCCTCCTTTTCAGTGTCAACTCCCTTTAAATTTCTGTTCAGGGGCTCTAAGCTTTAGTTTGCCTTTCCCATCTTAGTCACAACTGCAGTGACCATCTTCTTTAGGCTCCTGTGTCAGCCTGTCTTTTTTTAGTTAAGCGGTTGCTGAAGAGCTGCCCTCTCTCTTTCTTCCTTTGTGCTTTTTTTGGGAGGGCAGTGGTGGAAGGGGTAGGGTTGGGACACTGCTTTCTTTTGAAAGTCACATAACTGCAGTCAGGCCACAAAGTTTGGCTGGCTTCTGAAGATCTTTTTTTTCTACTTTCTTTGTACTAACACAGATAGATCTGAATAGCATTTGGCAGTATTCCCTGCCATTTTTTCCCCCTTCCATTTTCATTTCTTTTATCTGTAATCTACATTCTAGCTAAGCTCTGAAATATTGTCTTTTTTCAGTCTTCACTGTGAAGGTTGAGGTATAGCTATGATTTATTTATTGCTTACAATACATTCATCGGTGTATGCATATATATGTGTGTGTTTGCACGTATGAATGTGTGTATATGTACACATATAAACACATATATACACTCATGATGCACATGCACATACGCATAAATACATCACTTTAACAATGAAAAAACTGGGGTTCAGAGAGGTTAAATAACTTCTCCAAGACTATTCAGAGGGTGAAGTCAAATTTCTCATTTTCTCTTTAGTCTGTTTTAACCTACTCTATTTAAAACTACTCTTAAAAGGTTGCCACATCTTATCAGTTGTTGATTTAAAATTTTCATTATGAAATATTTAAAACATATA
Organism: Sus scrofa; assembly: GCF_054392235.1. NCBI lineage: Eukaryota > Metazoa > Chordata > Mammalia > Artiodactyla > Suidae > Sus > Sus scrofa. Next base: position 12,426,065 of record NC_139401.1, read on the forward strand.
GACAAAAAAGAAAGGTATATCAGTAATACTCATATATCATCCTATATTTGCTTCAAACTTTAAAAAGAAATAATACATTACAGATAAGGAGGTGTCTATTGTGTACTTTTTCCTGATTGCGTTCCCCCTACTCCCTCCCCAGATGTCACTGCTTTTGGGAATTTTTAGAAATAATTCCTATGCTTGCTTTTACATTATTCCTAAATACAAATGGATCTGTAAAAATATGTAGTTGGTCTTGGATTCTTTTGAACATCTAAGTATTATCTGTCTTTGTAACAGTAGCCTTTTTTTTAAGCTCAACATTATGTTTTTGGCTAAATGTCCATTGACCGAGGACTGGATAAAGATGTGGTACATATGTACAATGGACTGTTAGCTAATAATGTCGTTTGCATCAACATGGATGGACCTAGAGATCATACTAAGTGACGTAAGTCAGAGAAAAATAAATATCATATGATATCGCTTATATGTGGAATCTAAAAAAAATGGATACAAATGGACTTATATACAAAAGAGAAATAGACCCACCGACATAGAAAACAGACTTATGGTTACCAAAGGGGGAAGTAGCAGGGAAGGATAAATTAAGAGTTTGAGATGAACATATGTACACTATTATATATAAAACACATAGCCAAAAAGGACCTACTGTATATAACACAGGGAAGTAGACTCAATATTTTGTAATCACCTGTAAGGGAAAAAGATCTGAGGGAAGAAAAATATATACACATGTATAGTCAACTTCATACAAATTAGGTTTTGGGGACTGTTTCATGTTCCTTTTTTAATTGAAGTGCAGTTGATTTGCAATATTGTGTTAGTTTCTGGTGTCCAGCAGGTGATTCAGTTATAAACTGAGTGTGTGTATATATATATATATATATATATATATATATAACTGGATATATGTATACTCTTTTATATTCATATATTATATATACATATACATATATTATATATACATATACGTATATACATATACATATACACTCACACACTCTTTTTCATATTCTTTTCCATTATGGCTTGTTATAGGATACTGAATATAGTTCCCTGTGCTATACAGTAGGACCTTGTTTATCCATTCTGTATGTAATAGTTTGCCTCTACTAATCCCAAACTGCTAATCCATGCCCCCCACCCCCATCCCTTGGCAACCACAAGTCTCTTGTCTCTGTCTGTGAGTCTGTTTCTGTTTCATAGATAAGTTCATTTGAATTATATTTTAGATTCCACATTAAGTGATATCATATATTTGTCTTTCTCTGTCTGACTTACTTGACTTAGTATAATAATCTCTAGGTCCATCCATGTTGCTGCAAATGGCGTTATTTCATTGTTTTAAAATAGAAACTGACAATACTCAGAGTGCCATGTCTTGCCCACATGTCTTGAGTTCCAGACTTATGATCATGACAGTTGCCCACTGACACCTCCTCATGGATATCTCAGAGACCACTCAAGTTCATAGTCAAGACATCTTAAAAAAAAAAAGGAACTTTTTTTTAGTTTATTGAAGTATAGTCACTGTACAGTACTATACTTCATAATACTTATAGTATTATGTAAGTTACAGGTATATAATATAGTTTTTAAAGATTACATTGCATTTATAGTTATTATAAAATATTAGCTATATTGCTGTTATTCAATATATCCTTGTAACTTATTTTATACCTAATAGTTTGTGTCTCTTAATCCCCTCCCTCACCCTGTATTGCCCCTTCTCCCTTCCCTCTTGCCACTGGTAATCACTAGTTTGTTCCTTCTCTCTGTAAGTCTGCTTCTTTTTTGTTATACTCATTAGTTTGTTGTGTCTTAGATTCCACATATAAGTGATATCATACAGTATTTATCTTTCTCTGACATTTTACTTAGCATAATGCCCTCCAAGTTCATCTATGTTGCTGCAAATGGCAAATTTTCATTCTTTTTTATGGCCAAGTAGTATTCCATTGTATATATATTCCACATTGTCTTTATTCATTCATCTGTAGATAGACACTTAAGTTGCTTCCATATCTTGGCAATTGTAAATAATGCTGCTATGAACATTGGGGTTTCTTTTGGCTGTATACCCAGGAGTGGAATTGCTAGGTCATATGGTAGCTCTATTTTTAGTTTTTGTAGGAACCTCCATACTGTTTTCCAAAGTGGCTTCACCAATTTACATTCCCACCAACAGGGCATGAGGGTTCCCCTTTCTCCACATCCTCACCAACACTTGTTATTTGCCTCCCTTTTGATGATAGCCATTCTGACAGATGGGAGGTGATTTGCATTTCCATGGATGATTAGTGATGTAGAGCATCTTTCATGTGCCTATTGGCCGTCTGCATTTCCTCTTTTGAAAAAAATGTCTCTTCAGTTCTTCTGCCCAATTTTTTTTCTTTTTTGACCACCCAGTGGCATATGGAGTTCCTGAGCCAGGGATCAGATCAGAGCCATAGTTGCAACCTGTGCTACAGCTGCAGCAGTTCTGGATCCTTAACACACTGTGCTGGGCCAGGGATCAAACCTGCCTCCTTGCACTGCAGAGATGCTGTGGATCCCATTGCCCCACAATGGGAACTCCTCTTCTGCCCATTTTTCAATCAGGTTGTTTGGTAATTTTGAGGAACTCATTTTTCTGTCTATATCTGTGGTAGAGAGTTTCTAATATAGTCCCCAACAATCCTCCCTCCAGCAGTGACGATGCTGGATCCTTAACCGCTGGGGCACCAAGGGCCTCCTTGAGCATCATTCTTGATCAGAGGTGCTTTCCGACTTGTTTGAGGCAGAATTTTCCAGTGTGATGCAAAACATGCTGGTTGATAAATTTATGTACATGTCATTGTATTCCATCATCTGACTAAGTATTCTCTTTTCTTCCTTAATTACTCTTCCCGTCTGTGAATGTCCAGGGATGGGAAGTTAAATTCCGGAAACTGCGACTGGGTGTTTTTCCTCCTTTCACCACTAAAGAGTTTGAGCAAATTGTCAAGATTACCTTATACTAAGGAAAAAAGGCATATATTTGTTGCTGTAATATATGTGATATACATATCATGTCGTAAATCATGTCCTAATACAGGCATGTCATGATGTGCTATATCTCTTTAAATTATTATGTCTTTTTTTCTTTAGAATCATAAAAAGTCTTAGAATTGAAATGGGGACTTCTTTTGTTCACTGGGTTCACTCTCCTGTGTAGTGTGAGATTTTGCCCTATAGCCTTCATGATCAGTGAACTTGCAGTCTCTGCATAATCATATCTAATAATTGGCAAATGATTATTGCATAAGGCAGCTCTTTCAATTGTTACAAAGATGAGAGTACTGTAACCTCTCATATTGACTCAAATTCTGTGTCTTTTTGATTTATGTCTCTTGGGCCTGTTTACTTCTAGCAAAACTGAGTAATTCGAACTTACTACTCTGTAAATTCATATCACAAAACTTAAACCTCTCATGACTAAGGCTTTTTCAATGGCTTATAACTTTCAGGTCCTCAAAGTTAACTCAATTCGCTCTTACATCATCAGTCCAATGGATTCTTTATAGCAAGAGACATCTTCGAATCTGGAATTGTGAAAAACTATAATTTCCTCAATCACATAGACATTTGATGCAATCGTCTAATGGGAGCGAGCAGTCTAGGTGAGGAAAACTAGAACTGGCCTGAAACAATCCCTTCCTGTTATGTGCAGTGTGACAGAATGATCAGCAAAGACTGGTCATGGGAGTCAGCACTCATTCCTTAGTCCTTGCTTTCTGAAAACATATTTGCTGGGATGTAAATGAGATAAACAGTAAATAAGTAAGAAAGATAGTCGCAGTGCAAAAAAGGTCAAACAGACACATCTCAGGCTTTGCTTCTTGTACATTGGACTTGGTGATGCATTTGTATGTATCTAATTGTGCCTTCTCTTTCCAGTCAAAATAAATATTAGTAAAGCTAATATCTGGGATAAGTTACCTGTGCAGATAAAATTATTGCTGATTAATGGTCAGCATCATCTTAAATACATAGGAATCATTTGCTTATAAACTATATAATCTTTTTTCTATTGGTGGTGTTTAAATATTGGCCACATTTTTGAAGTTCCCATAAGATGGAAAAAGCAAGCTTATTAAGTAGACCACTGGTCTCCTTTTGTTGCCAAACATTGACTTTTATTTCTCAACATTAAGGATGCATTAGTTTTCAACTGCTGCATATCAGATGGCCGCAAACTTAGCCAATGGCTTAAAAAACAGTTTGTATGAGTCAGGAGTCCATGCACAGCTTAGCTGGGTTTTGTGCTCAGTGTCTCACAAGTTTGAAAGCACGATGTCGCCTGGGCTGTTTTCCTCTCTGGAGCTCAGAGTCCACTTCCACGCTCGTGTGTTTGTTGACATAATTCAGTTCTGTGCAGTTGTATGACTGACGATCCTGTTTTCTTATTGGCTGTCAGCTGAGGGCTGCTCTCAGCTCCTAGAGACCCCGGAAGTTCCTTCCCTCTTGATTTTCTCACATTTCTTTCTTTTTCTTTTCTTTCTTTCTTTCTTTCTTTCTTTCTTTCTTTCTTTCTTTCTTTCTTTCTTTCTTTCTTTCTTTCTTTCTTTCTTTCTTTTTTTTTTCATTTCTTACTTTTCCAAAGCCAGCAGGAGAATCTCTCTGAGCTCTAGACCCTCTTTAAAGTGCTCACCTTTTTGGTCTGGACCACCCGGGATAATCTCCCTTTTGATCAATTTAACATCACCTAGTGAGGGGCTTTAATTGCATCTGAAAACCCTGCCACCCTTGCCATATAATGTAATACATACAATGTAATTTAATCATGGGAGCAACTCCCCATCGTATTCGTAGATCATGTCCACATCTAAGGGGAGGGAATTACATAGAGCTTGGACACCAGTGCAGTGGGAGCCTTTGGTGGGGGGTCATCTTAGAATTCAGCCTAGTGTATTCCATTTGCTCATTTCTGGTCCTGATATTTCTGAGCCTCATCTGATCATCTGTCAAAAGAAAATTGTTACGGATCAAATGAAAACTGTCCTAGATATTAGGACCCCACTCCCAGCAGCAACTCTCTCTTTCTCTTTATCCTATTGCGGTAAAGATAGAAGCCAGTATGACTAATAGAATCATAGGAAACTTCCCAGACTTGACGAGGCACACTGGCATCCTGGAAGGAGAATATTAATCTTCTAGATCCTCTCAAAGGAACAGGCTTTCCGGAAAAGTTAGTATCTACATTGCAGCGCCTTTCGTGGTCCTCTAAGAAAGCCTGTTCAATGCCACTGCCATCAGCACGATGCCTCACCGTAAATAGAAAGGATACCCACATACGAGATGATGGAGTGATCCTCCAAGTGAGCCCTTCTTCCTTTCTACTTGTTTGGGAGCCTCTTGATTGTGGCCGTCAACACGGAAACCCTCATCTTGAGCTCCTCCGAGAGGCCTTATTTCTTGGTCATTGAAGTCTCCACAAATCCAGCACCCGTTGATTAGACAACGAAAACAGTTTCTGTTTTCTGTGGCAAATCTGAAAACGTCAACGAACCACAGTCACCTAACCAGAAGGAATCTGGACTGTCTTAAGACAAAGGGGCACGAAAGTTGTTAGCGAGGGCACTGTTCATTTGCACCAGGAAGGATAGAAAAAGAAAAGGAAACCAAAAATCTAGGTGGAGCTAGCCATTGACTCACTCAAGACAAGGAAAGCCAGAATGTTAGTTGAAACGAATCAGAAGGGCGAGAAGTGAAAGCTACGTTTGGACAGTAGATATTTTCTTCTTCAGCCAAGTGCCTGTTATTTCTCTCCCCAAATTCAACTGAGCATCTGCTTTTCTAAGATACACTAACAGATGCCACTAATGCTGCTATAGATGACTTTTGGTGAGGAACATTGATAATGTTTGTAAAGTACCTACCATGATGCCTGGCAGATAATGAGTGCACATAACAAATGCTAATCTGCACTGGTTGCAGAAGAAATAGCATGAGTATTCTACAGCGTGATCTCCTGAGAGGGAAAAACTACAAGGTACCAACAGCAGGATTCACGGTAATTTATGAGAGGACTGGGGAGAGGAGAAGTGGATGTAGAAAAGCATGTTTCGACATGCCTGGTCAGTTTGCAGTCACAGAGGTAGTTGTCCCTTCCTCTGGGAGGTCAGTTTTCTGGTGGAAACCACAGTGACTAGAAAAAGCCTGTATCATCTGTGTCTGTGGGATGAATGCTATTCAGAGCAAAGAATTATTTATAAAAATCTTTTGAAATTAAATCTGCGAGAGGTATTTGGCAGGTTAAGAAGGAAAGCAGAGGGATAGAGGGATGTCAGCAGCGAAAGCTCAAATTGTTGAAGGTGGCAATGTCCACAATAATGAATTTCCCATAAGGCCAGTGCAAGGTGGAAATGATTGGGGTAAAGGGTGAACTGAGAAGGTGAAAGCTAAGGAGACATTTTCTTTCAGTTACTCAAGGTCACTGGTTCTCAACCAGGGGTGGATTTGCCCCTCAGGCGGAGACAGTTTTGTTTTGTTTTGTTTTTTCATTATAACCTGATGAGGAGAAAGGCAGCACTATAGGTTTCTAGTGGGTAGGGGTCAAGGATGCTGCTCAGCATCCTGTGTTGCACAGGACAGCTCCCACACAAAAGAATCAACCAGCTGGAGTTCCCGTCGTGGCGCAGTGGTTAACGAATCCGACTAGCAACCATGAGGTTGTGGGTTCGGTCCCTGCCCTCGCTCAGTGGGTTGACGATCCGGCGTTGCCGTGAGCTGTGGTGTAGGTCGCAGACACAGCTCGGATCCTGCGTGGCTGTGGCTCTGGCGTAGGCCGGCACCTGCGGCTCTCATTAGACCCCTAGCCTGGGAACCTCCATATGCCGAGGGAGCGGCCCAAGAAATGGCAAAAAGACAACAACAACAAAAAAAAGAATCAACCAGCCCTGGAGGTAAACAGTGCCAAGGTGTGAAACCCTGCTCTAGGTAGTTTAATTCCATTATTTGATCAAGTTGAACCAGCAAATGCTACATCTGCACACTGTGTCAGTTTAGCCCCCCATGGAATCAGAGTGCAGTCACTAGCTTTACCAATGCTTATTTTAGTGCTGGTGAATAGAGCAGCAATTATATTACAGCTGGACCATTTGCCTCTACCCTTCCTGGTTCTTTCACTGAGAATGTACACTCAGACAGTATTCTGGTAATTTATTCAAGAATTGGAAAAAAAAAAAAAAAGGCACAATGGGTTAAGGATCCGACGTTGCTGCAGCTATGGTGCAGGCTGCGATGAGGGGCTGGCTCAGTCTCTGACCCAGGAACTTCCATGTGCTATGGGTGTGGAAAAAACAAACAAATGAACAACAACAACAAAAGAATCAGATTAGATGAACACATGAAACAGCATGTAGACATTACTTAAAGGGGGTTCCAATTTGGTTAACTGATTTGGTTGTTTTTTGTTTTTTGGGTTTTTTTTTTTTTTTTTTTTTGCCAGACCATTGTATGTATGCACGCATGCACATATGTGCCCATGGTTGCACATGACTGATAGCAGTAGCCAGTGCTAGAGTGTTTCCCGTAGCCTTGTGTGTAAGCAGCTCTAGCATCACTGTAAAAGGTAAGCAGTAGGCTAACCCATGTCGGCAGCTGTTCCTCCTAAAACTGTCCTTCCCTCCCTGAAGTCAGCATGGCAAGCAGTCAGTCTCTTGAGCAGTTTATGCCTGGTTCTTGGCATCATTAAAATTCTGTTCTATTCAGTGTTTCTTCATTTTTACAGTCAGGATGCTCCATTTTCAGACATTTAAAACACTGGAAATTCTTGAATAAGTAGATTTTTATTTGGCATCAAATCCGAGTTGAATGATTTTTCATGTGGGAAATAATACCACTGTATTTTGGCTAACATTTGTAAGTGCTTTATGGTTTCCAGAGCTCTTTAATGCATGATAGATTTTCCTGCTTCTACAACCTCACAGAGTTGGTACCGTGAGCCCCACTTTAAAGATGAGTAAATTTTCAGAAAGGAAAGTGAGTTACCAAAGGCTAGGTTTACATGACGGAGTTAGGATAAAAACACTGGTTGTCTTCAACTGTACATATCTTTCTATTCTAACATATTAACTTTAAGCAAGTAGGGATTCTAGTGTTACCAGCTTATATTGTAACAAAGTATGTCCAAAGTGTGTCACACTATATTTCAAGGTTAACGCTTTATAAATGGAACTAAATCACTGGAGCTTAGGCCAGGGCCTAGAAGTTTTATTTATTGATCCAGTCTGGCCTCTTGGACTTCTTGATATTTGGTGAGATGGTACATTTGTCAGTACATTGGAAAAGCATTTTGTTTCCTCCAGATGAAGAGCACTGCTCTTGAATTTTAAACAGGAGAAATGACTGCCCAACAGGACTCATGGGCACCAAGCATAAACAATATGCCTCATGTTGGTACAAAAGAAAACAGGCACTTTCCGTAGAGCGTTTCCATCAACATCTACTTAAAAATAACGCAAATATATGATAACCTCTGAAAAATCTTCATAGTAAGTAAATAGATCTTTCTCTTCCAAAACTGTATCTAGTGAGATTATTAATGGCTAAATGTGTTTATTTTAAAAGATACTATAATTTGCAATGGAACTAAGTTATGAACTATCCAAGTATGTCTACATGGGTTATTTGTTAGTTACAAAAGATAACAGATCCCTTTACCATAGAGAGCTCTGATGATATAGCAGGAAGGACAGTATGTCATGTTCGTGTGGGACCAGTCTAAAATGCTTGACCACGGTCTAATCACGAGAAATACCAGACACACCCTGACTAAGAAATGTTTTTACAACAAAGCTGACCCTCCTCTTCAAAATGGAAATGTCATCCAAGAAAGGCAGAGGAGCTGCTCCAAATTGAAGGAGTCTGCAGAGACATGTTAACTAGAAGCAGTGAGTTATATCTGGATTCGAAAAACACAGTTGCCGTAAAGGGTATTATTAGGAAAATTTGCAAAATAAAAAATTGAACAAGAAAAACTAACAATATCATTGCAAGCAATTGAGAACGTTTTGACATGTCTTTAGAAATAATATGAATTAATTTGAATTTTTTGGAAAACAATCTAGAGCTAAGAAGTGAACAGCTTGCAGAGAAGCCTTTGAGTTTGCTTTATTATTACAAAATGCAATAAAAATACGAAATTCTGCCTACTTCAAGTGACACATCTGTCAGAGAACCTTATTTCAGCTCAGGCATTATCTAACTTATACAGATCAATTTTACTTGAATAGACTTTTAAGATTTGAGTAGACTTCTTTATTTTGATTCGTTTATCTGTTTTAATCCTTAAGTGAGTCATCTGAAAGTTATTTTGTTCTTTATACATGATCCCTCTTAAAGAGTGTTTATCTCTACTAATTTGTCAGTATGGTCATGCACAAAGAATCTAAAACAGCCATCCAGGTACCGTTGACAGGGTACTGTGGGCAATTAGATTAATTTATAGACTCCTCTGTTTTCACAGTTCACCATTTAATATTCTACCTCCACACCTGGCAGAGTATTTGAGTTTGGCCATGCATCTTTGTTAGAAACCACTTATCTGTCCATTTGTTATACCGATGTTTATTAAGAAGCCATGAGCGTATGGCACTTTGCTGGGCGCTGGGACTGATAAGTTGCACCGTGTCTTCCTCCTTACACAGACAATGCACTGACTTCTGGAACTTCTAGGTAGTTCTCCAATGTTCTCAGCTGGGTTATTCAAGCTTTTAGTGTCAGAGGCTGAGGGGATCTATCTCTAAACCTTTTCTCTCATGAGGGTATTTGTCGATAATCTTTTTTCCCCTTTTGTACGTGCTTATTTAAGATGCGTTTCAACAAGTATATACAGACATGTAACCGCCATCACAATCAAGGTAAGGAACGGTCCCATCATGCCAAAAAGCTTGCTCATGTTCCTTTTTTTAAAAATGATTTCTATTTTTTCCATTATAGACCTGTCAATTTTCTATTGTACGAACGGTGACTCAGTTACACATAACATGTATACATTCTTTTTTCTCACAGTATCCTGCTCCATCATAAGTGACTAGATATAGTTCCCAGTGCTATACAGCAGAATCTCATTGCTTAGTCATTCTGAAGGCAATATTCCCAGTCCATCCCACTCCCCCCCCCCCACCCCCCGGCAACCACAAGTCTGTTCTCCATGTCTATGATTTTCTTTTCTGGGGAAAGGTTCGTTTGTGCCGTATATTAGATTCTGCATATAAGTGATATCATATAGTGTTTGTCTTTCTCTTTCTGAGTTATTTCACTTGGTATGAGACTCTCTAGTTCCATCCATGTTGCTGCGAATGGCATTATTTCGTTCTTTTTATGGCTAAGTAGTGTTCCATTGTGTATTTGTATCACATCTTCTTAATCCAATCATCTGTCAATGGACATTTAGGCTGTTCCATGTCTTGGCGATTGTGAATAGGGCTGCAATGAACATGTGTCTTTTTTAAGGAAAGTTTTCTCCGGATATATGCCCAAGAGTGGGGTTGCTGGGTCATATGGTTGCTCATGTTCCTTTATCCTTATCTCCTCACCTCCTCACTTCTGGCCGCTGATCTGATTTCTGTCCTTATTGTCTTGTGTTTTCCAGTGTGTAAAATATTGGAAGCATCTAGTGTGTGACCTGTGGGTTTCATTTAGCATAAAGCTTTTGAGAGTCATCCATGTTTTTGTATATGTCAGTAATTTGTTCCCTTTTACTACTGAATAGTATCTCATTGTATGGAAGTACTACAGTTTGTTTATTCATTCACCAATTGATAGGGTACTTGCATTTCCAGTTTTTGACTGATTATGAATACATTTATTATAAATATGCATATGCCAGTCTTTTTGACATATGATTTCATCTCTCTTAGGTAATTATCTAGGAGTGGGATTTCTGGGATATATATTAAATGTACATTTAATATATGTATATTGTTACATATATTTAATTTAACGTATATTAAAATTTTTAACACATGTTAATTGTTTTCCAAAGTAGCTGCACCACAGTGCACTCCCATTCACAGTGAATGAGAGTTTTAATTATTTCACATTCACACTAGTGCTTGACATTTTCAGTCTTTTTCATTTTAGCCATTCTAGGAGATGTGTATTTGTGCAACATTGTGGTATTAATTTCCACAATTGTCTATCCAAATGTCTTCTTGTCGACTCATTTGAGTTGTAATAGTTCTTTATGTATTCTAGATTCCAACCCTTTAATAGAAGTATTTTGGAAATATTATTCCCAAATCTGTGGAGTGGTGTTCATTTTTTTGACAGTGCCTTTCATACAGCAGAAATTCAATTAAGTCCAATTTACTGATTTTTATTATACTGTGCTTTTTATGTCTACATGTAATAAACCATTGCCTAACTTAACTTCACAAAGATATTGTTTAATGTTTTCTCTTAGATTTAGTTTCAGCTCTTATATTTAAGTCTATCATTGGAATATCTTCTTAAGAATTTGACTATTTCAACTAATTTGCATAATATGTTGGTATAAATTTGTTCATAATTTTTCTTATCCATTTAACTTCCCTAGAGTTGGAAGTATTATTCAACCTATCATTCCTGAGTTTGGTTATTTATTCTTTTTTTGGTCTGGCTGACTAGAAATTTATCAGTTTTTTTTTTCCCTTTTTCTTTTTTGGCTGCCCAGCAGCATATGGAGTTCCCTGGGCTAGGGACCAGATCCAAGCCACAGTTGCGACCTTCTCTCTACCTGTGGGAACACTAGATCCTTTAACCCACTGTGCTGGGCAGGGAATCGAACCTGTGTCCTGGCACTGCAGAGGTGCCACCGATCCAGTTGTGCCACATCAGGAACTCTGAAATCTATCCATTTTTGTGACTGATTTTTCTGTTGTTTTTCTATTTTCCATTTGACCTTTATGATTTCTTTCCTGCTGGCTTTGAATCTGATTTTTTTTTCTTTTTTTCTAATTTATAGTGTTGGAAACAGATTATCGGTTTGAGAGCTTTTTTTCTTAATATAGATTTTTAGAGCTATAAGTTATCCTCTAAGTACTACTTTAGCTACATCTAATAAATTTTAAGATACGTGATTTGGTCTTAATTCAGTTCGATCACTTTTTCATTTCCTTCGTGATTTCTTCTATACTTATATAGTATTTAGAAAAACATTGCTTAATGTACAAATATCTGATTTCCTAAATTCTTTTTTTACATTTAATTTTATTGGAATATAGTTGACTTACAATGTTGCATTAGTTTCAGGTGTGTAACAAAGTCAGTCAGTCATACATATGAATATATCCATTCCTTTTTCCCATATTGGTTATTACAAACTATTGAGTAGATTTTCCTGTGCTCTACCATAGATTCTCATTAATCATCTATTTTATAGAGTAGTGTGTATATGTTATTCCCCCCCTCCTAATTCTTCCCTCCCCCTAACAGTTTCACCTATGGAAACCATAGGATTGGTTTTGAAATCTGTGAGTTTGTTTCTATTTTATTTATTTATTTATTTATTTTTTGCTTTTTAGGGCCACACCCACGGCATATAGAGATTCCCAGGCTAGGGGTCGAATCAGAGCTACAGCTGCCAGCCTACACCACAGCCACAGCAATGTAGGATCTGAGCAGCGTCTGTAACATACACCACAGCTCACAGCAACACTGGATCCTTAATCCACTAAGCAAGGCCAGGGATCAAACCTGCAACCTCATGGTTCCTAGTCAGATTCGCTTCTGCTGTGCCACGACAGGAATCCTGTTTCTGTTTTATAAATAAGTTATTTGTGTCATTTTTTATTAGATTCTACATATAAGTGACAGCACATGATATCTTTCTCCATCCGACGTATCACTTGATATGATAATCGGTAGGTCCATCCATGTTGCTGCAAATGGCATTATTTCATTATTTTTTATGGCTGAATATTATTCCATTGTATATATATGTACCATATCTTTATCCATTCCACTGTCGGACATTTAATAATTATTAGAGAAATGCAAGTCAAAACTGCAATCAAGTATCACCTCCTATTAGTCAGAATGGCCACCATCAAAAAGTGTACAAACAATAAATACTGGAGAGGGTGTGGAGAAAAGGGAACCCTCCTACACTGTTGGTGGGAATGTAAATTGGTGCAGCCACTACAGAGAACAGTATGGAGGTTCCTTAAAAAACCAAGTATAGAACTACTATATGATCCAGCAATCCCACTCCTGGGCGTCTATCTGGAGAAAACCATAATTCAAAAAGATACATGAACACCAGTGTTCATTGCGACACTATTTACAAAAGCCAAGACATGGAAGCAACCTAGATTCTTTTCTATTGATTTCTAATTTAATTCCGTTGTGGAGAACATACTTTTTTTTTCTTTTTATTGAAGGATTTTTTTTAATTTCCCCAATACATTATTTTTTTTCTACTGTACAACATGGTGACCCAGTTACATGTACATGTGTACATTCTTCTTTCTCACATTATCCTGCTCCATCATAAGTGACTAGACATCGTTGCCAGTGCTATACAGCAGGAGGGAGTGGGATGAAGAACATACTTTAAATCATTTAGTACTTTTGTTTTTTTTTATTTTTATTATTTGCTTTTTAGGGCTGCACCTGCAGCATATTGAAATTCTCAGGCTAGGGGTCGAATTGGAGCTGCAGCTGCTGGCCTACAGCCACAGGAACCCAGGATCCGAGCCACATCTGTGTCCTATACCACAGCTCAAGGCAACACCGGATCCTTAACCCACTGAGCGAGGCCAGGGATCAAACCTACATCCTCATGGATACCAGTTGGGTTCATTACCACAGAGCCACAAGGGGAACTCCTCATTAGGTACTTTAAAATTTCTTGATACTTCTTCTGTGGAGTAGGACATGGTCTCTTCTGAGGAACATTCATATATACTTGAAGAAAAATGTACATTATATTGTTTTTGAGTAGAATGTCCTATAAATGTTAAAGAGTTTGTGTGGTTGCTTCTCTGTCTGCTCCTTTTTCCCCTAATTTAAATTTTTATCCTACATATATAGGTGTCACTGCTCTGTGTGGGTAACATAAGACTGAGGCAGTGCTTGGACAGAGGTTGTGCTCAGGCCCTTCAAGCTGTTTGGCTGCCCCTCTGTGCCAGTGAAGGCGTGTGGGTGTCGGGAGCACATTCGAAGAGCTCAGGCGGTTTTAAAGTCCGCCTCACCTTTTACTCTCCACTGGGATCTTTCGGTCTCCCTGCCCATACTTGTACTTTTCCCAGTCAGGCAGAGACGTGTGGGAAGCTTTTCTTATACTGCTAAGGCGATCTCATTTCCAGGACCCTCTCCTTGTTAAACTCCCACCCGGCTTTCCATCTGCCTCGGAACCTAAGGCGAGCAGGGCTGTGGCTTTTCCTGTTATTTCGTACTGAGTTCACTACTTTTACTGAGAACCCTGCTGGGAATGGGTTTTCAGCTCTGCTCCAAATCAAGTCAACCCTCTCGGACAGTGGCCTGCTGGTTTTCAGTCTAGCCCCATACTTGTTCAGCTGCTATTCTTGCCTCCTGATCCAAGCAGTGGGGATGGGAGCAGCCCAGGCAGGCGGGCCATGGTCTCCCTAAGTTCTTTCCTGACGTTCTGGGAGCTCTTCATGTATCACTGCTTCTCTATTTGTCGTTTGCCTTTGGCCAATTTTTGGAGCTCTGAAATGCTTGTTTCTGACCATTCTGTCAGCTTTCTACGTGTTTCTTGGGGAGAGGATTTGTCATAGATGGAACTTCTGCCACTTTTTAAGGGTTTTAAAAGAAAACTAGGGAGTTCCCGTCATGGCTCAGTGGTTAACGAATCCGACTAGCAACGATGAGACTGCGGGTTCCATCCCTGGCCTTGCTCAGTGGGTGAAGGATCCGGCGTTGCCGTGAGCTGTGGTGTAGGTCGCAGATATGGCTCGGATGCCTCATTGCTATGGCTCTGGCATAGGCCAGAGGCTACAGCTCCGATTCGACCCCTAGCCTGGGAACCTCCATATGCTGCAGGTGTGGCCTCAGAAAAGACAAAAAAAAAGAGAAAACTATATGGCATTTTTTGTGCTGAAAAACCTGATCTATGGCAGATAAATAAGGTCCTACTGTATAGCACAGGGAACTATATTCAATGTCATGCAATAAACCATAATGGATAAGAATCTGAAAAAAATATGCATATAATTGAGTCACTTTGCTATATAGCAGAAATCAATACAACATTGTAAATCAGCTATACATCCATGAATTTTTTTTAAGGAGGGGAAAATTTGGACAGAGAGATGCACACACTGATAACTCTGTGAAGGTGAAGGCAGAGATCTGGGTGATGCAGGTATAAGCCAAGGAAATGTCAAAAATCACCAGCAAACCACCAGAAGCGGGGTGGGGGCGGGGGAGGGCGAATGGAAAGGCTTCTCCCTCACAACCCTCCTACCTGCTGGCACCTTGACCTCAGACTCCTGTCCCCCCAAATGTGAAACAATACATTTCTGTTGTGTAAATAGATAAATATATAAAAGAAATGATATATGGCTAATTTAGTGAGCTAATGATGAAAGCCTGTAATTCAAACAGGAAGATAGTTGAAACTGATAAAGATGTAAATTAGAAAGTAAATTCAATATCAAGTTTAAGTAAAAGGAATTTTAAGAGCCGTGGGAAGAATTATCTTTGGTGATATATTGTGAGCTTTGCTATAAAGGAAAGAGTGATTTAATATATAATGATGCAGAAAAAAGAATTTAATTATGTTCAAAAATCAGAATTAAAAGAGATCTCTAATCCAGAGTCCCCAAACACTGGGTTTCAGATTAGTAGGGCTTTTGGGACCTGTGAATTTTTTTTCCTCTAGTATGTAGCACAGTTTAAAAAGTAGTAACAATTTAACATGCTTTTAAGAAAGCTAAATCTATTTAACTTAAAGGACTATATTTTAATAAACATAACATTGTTTTCCTGTATTTTGGTATTAAAGTCTTCTTTCTCCTCTATGAAATAGTAGTAATAGAAGGATAGCTGCATCATGTTCTTAATTCAGCAAAATGAACGTTTTCCACTGCATATCATCCTCTAGCATTTTGGAAATTTACTATAAATCCTGAGAAGTTAAATGCTTTTCTCAATTTCACTCAGACAGTTTTTTTTAAGAGAATAAAATATCATCTTATGATATTCGAATATAGTTTGTTCTTCATAAGAAAGGCTTTTTATATAACTGACAAGAAAAATGAATTACTGCTTTCCCATCTGTGTAATTTAGCCATTCGAGTTAATTTTTTACCAATTTTCTGAATGATAAAATCTTATTTGGGCTTAGGAAGAAATTTACCCATAGTTCTTAAATCTTTCTTTTTAAGATTGATTTAGCAATGATTAGATGACTTTGTAATCAGCAATTCAGAGTCATACGCACATAATTTTGTTATGTTTCTATCACGGTGCTTATATTCTAAAGATCCTGAGGTTTGCATGGGTATGCAAGAGATTTGTGTATCATTCCATTCTTCTTGTATTCTATGAAAAGTTCATCTTCCTCTGTTGCTAGGTCCTGTTTATTGGAAATACATAAGCTTTGCTCTATGGAGACCGCATCCATTCATCTGATAATCTTTAAATGAGCCATTTCCAGGTGTTGCCTTCATAGGTCTAGTTATAAGAGATAGGAGGGTAAATAAAGAACGCTCAAATGAGAGAGAAAAGCAGTGCACTGAGAATTGCTACAGGGAGTGTGTGCTAAGGGCAAAATGAGTTCAGATGACAGAAGCATTAACCTTGACAGTTCAAGGGAGGGGTCTGTGAGGAGGTGAGCAAATTGAGCTGGATTTTGAAAGATGAGTGAAGTTTTCTATGCTACTCTCCCAGTGTCACAAACTGATTAAGTCACTTAAGCATTTCAAGCCTCACTCATCTAAATTCTAGTTCTAAAGTTCTACTTTCCCAGATCAATGCAGACCCGACCATCTTATTCAGTCAACAAAGAAGAGGCTCTGGTCTCATATACCATGAGTACTCTGCCTTTGCCCTAAATGGCACAGTACGAGGCTTCTCTTGGCCAGTTTGTTTGCTGGGAAAATTAAATAATGGTTATTAATGCTGCTTGGTTTAATAATAATAGCAAACATAGACATTGCTTTCTTTGTATTAGAAAATGTTCTGAACCTGGGGTTGGCAAACATTTGCCTATGGACCAGATCTGGTACACTGTCTGTTTTCAGACAACCTAACAGCTAAGGATGTTTTTTACATTCTTAAATGTTGAGAAAGAAATAGGAATGTTTAGGAGTTCCCTGGTGGCTCAGCAGGTTAAAGATCAGGCCTTGTTACTGCTGTAGCTCAGATCACTGCCGTCCCCTGGCCCCAGAACTTCTGCATGCCGCAGGCATGGCCAAAAAAAAAAAAAAAAAAGAAAAAAAAAGAAAAAATAAGAATATTTATCAACATTTGGAAATGATGCAAAATTTGTATTTCCGTGTCCATTAATAAGCTTTTATTGGAGCATAACCATAAATCATTCATTTATGAGGATTGTACATTTGGAAATTTAAAAGCACATTTTAACTTAGCCCATGGGTCAAAGAAGAAATTATAATGGAATTAGAAAACAATTACAATTAAAGAAAGACAAAACAATACTGTATTTCAGAACCTGAGTGATATAGCTAAAGTGGTTCTTAAATAATAGTAATCTTAAATTCTTATACTAATAAAAATAACCTAAAAATGAAAGAGCTAAGCATTTCAGTTGATGTTAGAATAAAGTCAAAGCTATTAGGAAGAACTAATAAAAAGTTAGTGATAGAAAGAAATGAAAGAGAAAACGAAGATACAATAGAAAAAAAATCAACAAAACCAAAATTTTGTTCTTCAAAAAAACTAAACACACACAAAATATTATAAATATATATACACACATATATGTGTGTATGTGCATGTACATTTTATATATATATTCATGTAAGATTGCTCAAGGGAAAACATTTAGAATTTAACAGTTTTTACAATATGAAAAGCAAAACTTTAAAATTTATAACTTCTATATTTTGAAGAAAAAACAGGGGACATAATTTGAGACTTTAGTGTAGGGAGAGCCTCTTAAATAAGATAAAAAAAGCACAAAGTATAAAGGAATAGATGTGTTAACTACACTAAATGTTAAAAGCTTCTAAATATTAAGATATTATATTGTGAAAAAGAGCAAAATCACAAACCTGAAAAAGATATTTATTAAATATAAAACTGAGAAATGATTTAGCATATATTTATTAATGGGATAAAACCATAAATAACCAATTCAGCATAACCAAAGAGTGTAAACAGGCAGTTCACAAAAAGGAAGGCTAAAAAGGCAACAGCCCTGCTTATACTTATTAGTGATCAGATAATTGCAAATTAAAACAAGGATAGCAGTACATACCAATGAGATGAGCAGACATTTAAAGTTGATAATATTAAGTCTTGATGCAGACGTGGAATGATCAGAACTTTCACATGTAGCTGGTGGGTATATAAATTTGTGCAGTCCTTTTGGAGGGCAGTGTGGCAATATTTAGTAAAGTCAAAGGCACTCAGTCCCTTTGACCTGGTAGTTTCAATCCTACCTAGAAATGATTCACACTTGTGCACAAGTATACTACTTTTACAACATGTTCATATTAACATCGCCAGAGCCACCTGGTGTAAACAACATAAATATCCGTCAAGAGGAGAATGGAGAAATTGCAGTATATTACTACAATGGGATACTACACAGCAGGAAATAGGACTGAGCTAGAACTGTGTGTATCAACATGGAAAAACCTCATGTTGAGAGACAAAAGGCACATTACATAAAGAGACACATAGTCCAATACCATCGATGTGAATGAAGTTTAAAATCATGCAAAACAGTACCGTGATTTCAGCATACATCCCTGTGTAGTAAAGAGTATAAAGGTGGGCCTGGAATGTGAACAATACATTCAGAATAATGCAGATTTTAGGGGGTATATGGAGAAGTGTACATATAGAGCGTTAAACATATTCGTAATATTTTTTGAGGTGTGCGATGGTTATACAAGCATTTTTTTATAGTATGCGTCCTACCTTTGGGGGGTAGACTGGATAACATAGGAGACCTTGCTGGAGAAAGTGTATGCTAATTCAGAAGGAGAACTGTTGGATAAAATCTTTTATGGTGGTGGTGGTTAAACATTACAGCTCTCACAACCGTACAACCATTAAATGCCCCCTGTAGCATCAATCACTGGGTTGGTTAGGAAGATAGTCCCTTTCCTCCAAGTCTTGCAGGAAGAAATATAGGAAAGTAAATGGTTACGTGTCCATGTCAGCAGAGATATATTCCAAATGCTCCAAGAGCACAAAAGAAGCAAGTAACAACTTGATCAGTGGAGGCAGTTTTCAGCTGTGTAGGGAATACGAAACAGTTATTTGCATTAAATAGAGCCAGGGATGTTGTTCATTAATCACTTCGACATATTTGATGTTATACCGCAAAGATATTTTAAATGTTTTGAACCCTGTAAGATTTGTTGAAGAAACATAGCAAGAAGGTCCAATGGTATTTTTCCATTTTGATGTGTTATGCTAAATTAGGATATTAAGATTTTACCAGGATCCATGTTCTTGAGGTTATTTCTGCTAGTTGGTGGTAAATTTGAATGAGTCCTATATAAATCACTGTCAGATTTATAGAGAAGGGAAGCTTGTAAAAGTGGTTCTTGTGGTCATTAAATGCCCTTTTGGTCTTCTGCCTTGCTTGCTGTATTGATGGTCTAACCAACACATCAAAGAAATTTATGGGGTTGCAGCTTTGATCTCACTCAGCCAGAGAATCAGAAGGGAGTGGGGAGGAGAGGGCATCCGAGTACTCAAACAATGTCTTTACAGATTTCCACAGTTAAAATGTTTGGTGTTTGCTTGGGTGGGCCAAGGAATATATACTCTGACTCCACAGCAAAATGGGCGAAGTGGGGAAGCCCTGAACTGAAAATGAAAAGCAAGCAACACAAATTCTCTTGTCTGGTTAGTTCCACTGGTCTGTGACATTGGGCAGATAGCAGCCTTCCGAAGCAGTCGCTGAGTCTCAGTCTCTTTATCTGCTTTATTCCACAGCCGCTCAACTACCATGTGCGCAGTATTTTCCCCTATATATATATATATATATATATTTTTTTTTTTTTTTTGTCTTTTTGCCATTTCTTGGGCCACACCTGCAGCATGTGGAGGTTCCCAGGCTAGGGGTCTAATTGGAGCTGTAGCCACCGGCCTAGCCAGAGCCACAGCAACGCAGGATCCGAGCTGCGTCTGCAACCTACACCACAGCTCACGGCAACGCCGGATCCTTAACCCACTGAGCGAGGCCAGGGGTCGAACCCACAACTTCATCGTTCCTAGTCGGATTCGTTAACCACTGTGCCACGACGGGAACTACCCCCCCCCCAATATTTGGAGTCCTTTCCAAGTCTCTCACTTAGGTGTTCTCTCAACTACTTTAAACAACCGCCACCAACAAAAAGTCAACTATAATAGTAAGTTAACATTAATTCTCTAGCACTAATATTAATAAAACCCTCTTATGTCAGTATTTAGGGCCAGGAATCTAGGCATCAAGGAAGACAGAGGAATGTTTAAGGGAAATGAAAAGTTCGTCTAAGGGGATTGTCAACATAAGGGTATTCTAAACTTAGACTGTATTTTCTCTAGCAAAATCTGTGACATATTGCAAGATTGAAGATTCTTATGAAACAGTCTTTTAAGAATTGAACTTAAGGGAGTTCCCTGGTGGTCTAGTGGTTATGACCCTGTGCTTTCACTGATGCACAGGGTTCAGTCCCTGGTCTGGAAGCTGAAATCCCACATAAGCTGTGGCATGCTATGGTAAAAAAAAAAAAAAAAAAAAAAAAAGAATGGAGCTTAAGCTACAGATTCAGGTGGGAAAGAGTTTCAGGTGGGAGCAAGCTCTGTCATGGCCTATACACTACAAATGAAAAAGGCCAAAAGAAAATGTTTAGGTGAGCAACCTAACTGTGGCCAGTTCTTTTTTTGGGGGGGGGGAGGGGCACACCTGTAGGATAAGGGAGTTCCCAGGCTAGGGGTCGAATCAAAGCTGCAGCTGCTGGCCTACACCAGAGCTACAGCAACGGGAGATGCCAGCTATATCTGAGACCTATGCTGCATCTTGTGGCAATGCTGGATCCTTAACCCACTGAGCGGGCCTGGGTATCAAACGCACATCCTCATGGACACTAGTTGGGTTCTTAACCCGCTGAGCCACAAGGGGAACTCCTGTGGCCAGTTCTTAATTGTAAGCCTCTCCAAACTCTCTTGATGAGGACATTTGGGAAACAGAGACCAATTGCCACTCACTTCCAATTATGGGCTTTGCAGTGCGGGACCTTACTGTCTGCCCTTGTAGGACCACAGACAGTGGTATAAAGGACAAGCAAGTGGAAATGGATGGCAGACATCTCCTCCCCCCCACAGGCCAGCGCCCTCCCTCTGCAGCTTGAACCCATTCTTAGTATGGTGGGGGCCCTTGATTCGTCTGGACTCCTCACCACTTTCTCTAGGTTCTTAAAAGTCTTAATCGGCTTGTGCACTCCCCACCCCCATGTCTCATTACTCTCTCCTGTCCCTAGTCCCACTTGATGCAAGTTACTGAGTCATCAGGTCCGTTGTTGAAGCCTTTGCCCCCTTTCCCTAGAATGCAGTCTCCGTGAGACCATCCGGCTTCATCTGGTCGCCATCTTCATTTTGGTCACCAAGTGGTCACGAAAAACGTGTTGAAGTAAGCTTAATTAACTCCGATCAGATGAAAATGGAAAGGTTTGAAATGGAACAGACCTCACTCCCGAGAAGCAAATGGGAAAAAAATTCACCTCGCTAGAACAGGTTTGATTTACAAAAATATGAAAGCGTGATGTGACAAGTCATAATTTATTAACATGTAGATGTTTCCAGTCTCTGCTGGAGCTTACTCAAAGAAGAAGGGAATTTGCCTCCCTTGGCAGAATTTCTTAGCAGTTTTGGGACTGAACCAGAGTGAGGACGAGATGAGGCCTGAGGGCTTGAGGCACGGGGGCAGGGAGAGGCTTGGTAAAATAAGCTACATCCATCTCAGCCTGGTTGCCTTCAGCCTGTAAGAGGCTGCAGAGCAGAAGGGTAGCGAACTAGGAGAGGACGGGAGGGGAGTATAATTCCTCTTTCTGGAAGTTTGGATTTGAATCAGGCTTGATGTTTGCAAGAGGTATAATTAGACGTTTTGGAAATTAGATTAGAAGGGAGACATTTTAGACCCTTCTAAACTATTCTGTTCGCGTGGACCTTGTGGGCTCAAGATTCATAAGGATGATAGTGAATAAAAGAAGTCCCCCCTCTCCTCAAGGGTTTTCTTCTCTTAGCAATTCCGTTTTTATTTTTATTTTTTGTCATACCCGTGACAAGCGGAAGTTCCCGGTCCAGGGATTGAACCTGCAGCACGGCAATGACCTGAGCCACAGCGGTGATAATGCTAGATCCTTTAGCCACTGAGCCACCAGGGAACTCTAGAAATTAGGTTTTTTAAATCTTTGTCATTTTATTTTCACAAACCTTATATTTACAACCTTTTTCTATGCACAAAGTATAAATATGTACATAATATTTAGAAAATAAAACTATGTATTGTACTACATGCAACTGCATGTATTGTATCACAACATTTTCATTCAATAAAATGTCATGGGTTTATCCATGTCAGCACATTGTGACAAACTTATTCTTTTTAATGGGCTACATAACATTCCATGATATGAATATACCAAAATATATTTAACAATCCACATATTGATAAGTATATGGGGGTGATTCTGTGTTTCATTATAACAATGTAATAGTTATCCTTATATATTTTATCAATTATGTGCTTATGTCTATTCAAATGACTTCTATAAAGTATGCTTTAAAATAGTGAAAAATTTGAGAGTAAATTGTTTTTTTCCTCTTTTTTTTTGCCACTGCATAAATTTAATTTCTAGTGCTTATTTTTAGAAAAACTATGTTGATGCTATAAAGTTCTTTGAAGCAAAGAATACAAACACCATACAGTAATTGTATGATAAATTTAATGTGTGCATAATGAAGACAGGCGTTTATTTTAATTACCCACATTTTGGCAGATGTCCCTTCTGCTTTCATTTGTCAATTAGTTACATTACTGATGATGGTGTTTTTGAACAGAGCATAATTTGGTCTCATCAACATCCTGAAAAGAGTCAAAATCGGAATTACTACTTTTAGTTATTTCTCTGGTATCATTTCTTATCTTTGTTGTAAATGGAGTATATTTGAATATTTAGATCATTTGAGTTCCCATGGCGGCTCACCAGGTTAAGAACCTGACTAGTATCCATAAGGATGCCGGTTCGATCCCAGGCCTCGCTCAGTGGCTTAAGGATCTGGTGTTGCCGCAAGCTGTGGCATAAGTTACAGATGTGGCTCGGATCTGGCATTGCTCTGGCTGTGGTGTAGGCTGGCAGCTGCAGCTCTGATGAGACCTCTAGCCTGGGAACTTCCATGTGCTACAAGTGCGGCCCTGAAAAGAAAAAAAAAAAAAGATTTGGGTGTACTATCCTGGGTTATGCATTAATGATATATTTTAAGGAGTGGCGAAATAGAACTGCCTTCCTCTCAGCCAGCCTTTTTTGGGGCCTGAGATATTCAAAGAGAAGGAATTTCTAAATATGATCATTGAAGTTTACTTTTTCACAGGCTCACATCGTTGAACCATTTTAGTGGAAGCTATCCTAAATCAGTATTAGTCACCTGCAACACTGTTAGTTTTCTTTTCTGAGTGACTATAAGAAATGACTAAACACACCACACATTTGTTTTCCCCTGGTTTCCCTGGGTCAGGAGTTCAGGCGTGGGTTAGCTCAGTCCTCTGCTCAGGGCCTCTCCCAGTTGCCATCGAGAGGGTGGGAATCATGGAGGCCCCTTTAGAATTCTGCTTTCTCAGACAGGCCATATTATACTTCATTTAATATTTCTGAAAATGTACACATAATGTTATGAATATTTATTAGTTATTAGCTTCTGAGTTATGTTGACAATCAGTTCTTCTGCCTCTGTCTTGCTTGTTGTTGTTGTTGTCTTTTTAGGGCTGTGCCGTTAGCACATGGAAGTTCCCAGGCCAGGGGTTGAATCAGAACTACAGCTGCCAACCTACACCACAGCTCACTGCAACGCTGGATCCTTAACCCACTGAGGGAGGCCAGGGATAGAACCCGTGTCCTTATGGTTACCAGTCGGGTTCGTTACTGCTGAGCCACAGTGAGAACTCCTCAGCGTAGTTTTGCATTTCTCTAATAATTAGAGATGCTGAGCACACGGATGCATTTTTAAAATGATCATACCCTTTGATTGAATAATTCAACCGAGGACTTCATCTTAAGGAAATCACCAGGTATTCAGCCAAAGAATTTTGTACAAGTGTTTCTTATTTATCGTGACACAAATAAAAGGTGATGAAAGTAAAATGTCTAATTACCTGTAATGATTAAATGAAATTATTACATGTTGTGATATTTTAAAATCATTAGAGATGCATTATAGAATATTTAATGACAAAGGAGCATGTTCATCATGTCAATAAGTCACTGATGTTCCAAAATGAAGCAGTTTGGCACATACCCCTCCTCACTAGGAAGGATTTGGCACTGTCTGGAGACATTTTTGGTTGTCACAGCCAGGGGATGGGGTGCTGCTGGCCCTAGTGAATAGAGGCCAGGGACACCACTAAGCAGCCTATGATGCACAGGACAGTCACTCCACGACAGAGTTCCCCAGCCCAGTAGTTAACAAGGCAAAGCCAGTAGTACTGGGGATGAGAAGCTTTGCCCGAAGTGAAAGTAATTGTACATACTTATATTGAATGCGATTCCAATAGAGTGAAAAAAGTCCTGTTTTCCATGCTCTCTCTATCATATATCTTTCAAGGATGAAACTGTTTCCCCCTTATCTCGAAGTTTAAGCAAAGACCATTATTTTACATAGAAGTTGGCGCTGAGTCAACCACGGGCCTGGAATGAGAAAGTAAATCCACGAAGCCTCTGCCTTCTCTTTCCTCAGCTGCTGTGTGTACTCCCCGTCCCCTCTCTCTATTCATCTCCAATCTGGTTTAAAATAGTATATTTCAGAGTTCCCATTGTCACTCAGGGGGTTCAGGAGTTGACATAGTCTCCACGAGGACATGGGTTCGATCCCTGGCCTCGCTCAGTGGGTTAAGGATCCAGCATTGCTGTGAGCTGTGGTGTAGGTCGCAAACGCAGCTCAGATCCTGCGTTGCTGTGGCTGTGGTGTAGGCCAGCGGCTGTAGCTCTGATTGGACCCCTAGCCTGGGAACCTCCATATACCATGGGTGCAGCCCTAAAAAAAAAAAAAAAAGACAAAGAAAAATCCATTTTAAAAATAACATACCTGCAACTATAATAAAAAAATTTTAAATAAATAAATAAAAATAATATACTTATTTCCATGTACTTCTCTGTTCCATTGTACGGAGGAGCATTTTGGTTCCCCTCAAAGCTCAAAGTCTAACATACATTTATTATAAATCAAAGTGTGTCGAGCTGTTGGATTAGGGAGATTTCATTAAAACATATTTTGACCTAATTTGAGGACATTAATGGTCTTATACTCAGAAAGATGAAAAACACACAGTTTGAACTTGAAAGCATTTGGAAGCTAGTAAACAAGTTCTATTAAGTCTTTAATATCCTTAAAGTTTTTAGTTAGGAAAATAAAACCAGCTATAATGGAAAAAAATAAAATCATTATAAGTATATATAAAAAGAAAAAGAAAGCTTGTTGTAAAAATCCAAAGAGTTCAGTCATAAAAATAAATACAGTTCTGCTACCCTGCCCTCATTCTACCCCTTCTACTCCCTGTGATATTACTGTTTATATACAACCTCCACATACAAACATGCATGTAACAACTGGGAGGCATTAATAGAATCATTCTGGGAAACTTACTTTATTTTACTTGAGAGTATATCATGGTTATTTGTCTTGTCAGTACATATAAATCTATTTTACTTTTTTGTAGATTTATGGTATTCCAAGATATGGATCTAACAAATTTAACCATTAATATAGATTATTTTGGTGAGAAGCAACTATTCTTTTCAGTAGTGAGTCTTCTAGGAATATGGTCAAGTCTCTACAATTTTTTAAAAAGTACTTCAATGATATTTTATAATTTTGTTCATAAACTTCTTCCAAATTTCTTTTTTTTTTTTAGTAGTTGTTTCTTCTTTTTCTTCATATAGGTGGGTGGGCGAGCATATGGATAAATGTGTGGACCAGAGGTTTTTTTGTGTAAAAGCCATCCCTAATCTTCCTAATTATATTTTCTCATTGGTTATTAGTGGTATATAGAAGCACTTTGGTCTTATAAGGGTTTTTCTCTCAGCATGTTACTGATTTTTGTGGTTTTACTGGTTTGTCTATTGATCTGCTAGAATATTCCTATATCAGAAGGTTATGACAAAAATATTTGACAGATTTTTTTGTCATTCCCCAATATTTATGCTTCCTATATTCTTTATTTATTGTATTAGATTGGACTTCCAGTACAATATTGATTAGCTGAGATGAAAAAGTAGAGAGTATTGCTTTTTTCATGGCTTAGTGGGAATACAGCCAATATTTTACCACTGAGAATGAAGTTTACTATAGTTTTCTGGTAGACACAAATTAAGAAAGTTTCCCACATTTTAGATTCCACATATAAGTGATATCACGTGGCATTTGTCTTTCTCTTTCTGACTTACTTCACTTAGTATGAGAATCTCTAGTTGCATCCATGTTGCTGCAAATGGCATTATTTCATTCTTTTTTATGGCCGAGTAGTATTCCATTGTATATGTATACCACATCTTCTTAATCCATTCCTCTGTCAATGCACATTTAGGTTGTTTCCACATCTTGGCTATTGTGAATAGTACTGCAGTGAACATTCGGGTGTATGTATCTTTTTGAATGAAAGTTTTGTCCACATATCTGCCTAGGAGTAGGACTGCTAAAACATGGCACAAAAGAACCTATCTACAGAACAGAAACAATCTCACAGATGTAGAGAACAGACTTGTTGCCAAGGGGGAGGGGGGAGGAAGTGGGGTACACAGGGAGTTTGTAGTTGGTAGATGCAAACTATGACTTTTAGAATAGATAAGCAATGAGGTCCTACTGTACAGCAGAGGGAACTATATCCAGTCTCTTGGGATAGAACATGGTGGAAGATAGTATGAGAAGAAGAATGTATATTTGTGTGTATGTGTGTGTTTGTGTGTGTGTATGACTGGGTCACTTTGCTGTATAGCAGAAATTGACACAACACTATACATCAACTATACTCTAAGAAAATAAAAATAGTTTCCTGCTATTCCTGTGGTAGATTTTTTTAATTAATTTTTTTAATTAAAATTTTTTTTTTTTTGCTTTTTAGGGCCACACTCATGGCATCTGGAAGTTTCCAGGCTGGGAGTCGAATCAGAGCTGCAGCTGGGGCTTGCGCCACAGCCACAGCAATGCTGGATCCAAGCCACATCTGTGACCTGTACCTGTACCGCAGCTAGTGGTGAGGCCCAGTCCTTGACGAACTGAGCAAGGCTAGGGATTGCACCTGCATCCTCACTGAGACAACATCAGGTCATTAACCTACTGAACCACAAAGGGAACTCCATTTTTTTTAAAGTTTATTAATATCTACCTTGTGGTGTACACAAAGGAGCACTCAATTATGAATAACCCAGAAGAGTGGTTAGAATTTGTGTTTAAATACCAAAAAAGAGAGAGGAGTTTGGGGCTTCTGTGTGGGAGTCAAGTTAAGGAAGGATGGTCAGGAAAATATTGTGAACTAGGGTTGTTTAATGAGGTGTGTTATACAGATGTCAATTGGAGCCTTCTCACTGCATAAGTGTTGTTAAGAGTCCTTTTCTTGGTTAGGCAGAGGGAGACATCTCTACAAATGGAAACTTCTTTTGTAAATGGACATTTCTTCTACAAAAGGAAAATTTATGCCCTGTTTCTAGAGCTTTGGCTGGTTCTCAATGGCCTTTAGCTCAAAATAATCCATAAGTCAAAGAGGCATATTTTGGGGTGGCATAATCTGGTACCTCTCAGGACCATGTCTCTGGCACAGATTTTAATTGTGATGCAATTTTTTAGGGAACCTTGATAAATCACTATATTCCCAGAATACTCCTCCCTGGGCCTATTTCAAGCCTGACAAACACCTAGCCAAGAAATGTATCTGATGTGTGAATTACTTGTCAGGTGTCTTTTCCTACAATTGAATCAAAGCATGTTTTAAGTCTATCACTGAGGATACTTGAATGTGGAGGTTTGGAATTGTTCATCAAAGTGAAGTGCATAAGAATGAAAAGTCTGGAATGACGAGGTTAATTTATCCAGGAATAAAAAAATCCATCATCCACATTAATAGGTGATTTCTTCAGTGCTTTAAAAAAAGTGCAAGTCGATCATTCCAGACAGTATATCCTGGGAGAAAATATATTCTAGGTCTTGATATAGTAATTGATATAGTAATATAGTAGAGCCCTTAAAATTTTGAAAAAAATGTTCATCTCAGTGGATTAACGTAACTGTTTTTAATACAGATTACTAAAATTTTTCTGCTTGGTTTAACAAAAATGAGCTAATTTGTGGTGGAAGTGGTATGGTTTGAACCCTTCAAGTTAGTAGTGAGTACAGAGGATTCATATGGTTTTTAAATGTCAGTGTGTATAATTAATAATCTCCATTTACTAAATGAAGATTAGGCACTTAACATGAAAATAGAGTAATTAGGCTTCTGTAGTTTAGAAAAGGCCCGTAAGGATTCCTATTTGCAAATACTATTGAATTTTAAATCATTCTCAATTGGCAAATTGAGTGGGTGTTGTGACTTATAAAAAGCTAGTGAATATTAGAAAGAAATTATTGAACCTTTAAACAGATTTCTGTGTGAACTCTGTGTATTCTGATTTATCCCTTTCGAAGAGTGCTATCCCTGGCTAGGTTCAGGTGTTGAGGCACCGTGAGAAGCAGGTATCTGGAAATGCACAGTGACTCATGGTGGAAGAAGACAAAAAAGAGTGTGTCTTCAGCCAGCGCCGAGCAGTGGCTGGTGACAATTTCATATTGTAATCGGGGGAATCAAGTGTTGTTCAAACGCCTGTTTCAGAACCTTGGGCAGTTCCATTCAAAAGGTGCAATCAGGCAGGCCAGCTGTCTAGACGGATCAGGCCTTGGCTGCCTGCTCCTGATACTCCTTCCTTCCTCTTCACTTCCATACCCCCCCTCGAGGCAGCATATTGAACGTGAGTATCCCTTCTCGATTTGTAAATGTATAGCTGCGGCAGGCTACCTACTGTGGCTGCTCTGTTTCTGCTTTTGGCTGTATGGTTCAAGGCTACTTTGGGTGATTATTTGAAACAAGGTATTTATTGAATACTAATATTACAGTAAGAGATGAGGACATAGACACACTTTATGTTTTTCTTTGTTTTTGGTTTTGTTTTGTTTTGTTTTTTTGCCCTTGATTCTCATACCTGGAGGGATGGATCTCTTTGTATCAAAGTAATTTTGATGTTTGTGTCTAGTAATCCACATTTGTATGCTGGAACTGTGTGAGAGATTCTTCATTTTTTCAGTCTACATAAATCTCATTTTTGCTCTATTTATAGTCTTAAACCCATTGTTAAGGTTCATAAATCAGCCACAATTGTTCAAACATATAAATCTAACTAAATCTAACTGTATTGTTCCCCTGGGAGCTATATTATGTCACAGCCATCAGGTTAAACTAAGAGATATTTCATGGGTTTCAGAAAGTTGATCATTTGGTTGGGGCCCAAGATTAACCTGCTAGAATAACAATATCTTGCAGTGAATTAAGTCTCAGCAAGTTTCCAATTTTGTTTCTTTTTCCTGCTATTTTTATTAACTTCAAGGAATTAAATTTCCTTCCAAAGAATAACACCCACCCCAGATCCTTCTTTTAGGATGTCTGCTCAAATTATCCTCTGTCCCTGAAATTTACACTATGTAGTTTCAGGATCTTTATCCATGTGTAGGAGCAAAATGATGAGGCGCAGATACCAGATTTGAAGAGGTGTTACCTAGGAAACAAATCAAATTCTAAGACTGTGTTTTCTATAATTGTCCATGATTGGAGATGAACCCTTGAAATTTAACTTCCCAAGAATGTGTCTTGTGAGCATGGTGTACACAGAAACAATTGAAAGGATCAATTAGGTAAATATATTTGATGAGATAGCATTTCTTTTCTGCTTTTTGCCCTTTAAACGACTTGAGTTCTAGTTGACCTTTAACAAAAACAACTACTTCGGACTTGTTTATAGGGACAGAAGAATTAATTTTGGAACATGTAAGTTTTTGAATATTTAGGATTCTTGAAGAGCATGAAAGATACAGATTCATATATTATAGACTACCTAAGTTCCTAAAATAATATTTCATTGTCATTTTTAAAATTCTGGATAATTTTTAATAGAAGTATAAAGTAAGAAACACTATTGTAAAACTCAAACTCTGGTTCTTATATTTTATAACTCCAAAAACCTTAAAAACAGAGCAGAACAAAATGAAACCCAAACATAGCAGTGGCCTCAAGGTTTCGAAGATGCCTTGAACTCTGTGACACGTTTCTTGCACAGTGAATTTTTTCATGTGAGGTGAGAAGGTGGCCCCGCATCCTTGATCTGCCCCCCTCCCCTGGCTTGCAGACATTGCCCAGGCCCGAGAAATGGCCCATGGTCAGTCAGGGCTGTCTGTGTTCACTCCTTCTGGCCTTGGTCACTCCAAGCCAAGCACCAAGTGAAGGATGTTTTATGTAAATAATTTCCACATTTTCTAGTTCTGCTGTAGTTTTGGCATGCCTAGGTTCCTGATCTGATGACTCAGAATAGTCCATCTTTTCCTGTTGTTTTCATAGTGAATAATTGCTTTAGGCACTATAATGCACACAGATGTTCTAATCCTGAATATGTTATCTCAGATGCCAAAGGGCCTCTGCAGAGTGCTTTAGTTAAGGGTCTTGAGATGGAAAGATTATCTTGAATTATCGGGATGGACCCAGTGTAATCCCAAGGGTTCTTACTAAGAGGGAGGCGTGAGGGTCTGAGTCAGAGAAGGAAATGTCATGACAGAGGCAGGACAGAAAGAGAGCAAGAGAGTGGGAGATTGATTTTTTTCTGATTGTGATAACAAGCTCAGATTTTAAAAAAAAATATTTACTCTTCAGAAAAGTAAAAGATGAGGAAAGAAACCATCACTTGGAGAACAGAGTCATCCTACTGAAGACCAATCTACGGCAAGACCTTCTGACCCTCAGCCTCTCCTCACTTCCTACTGTCAAAGTCTAATGCATTTTAGTTAAACTATGGGACTAGACTGCTTATTTTTCTAACATTCCCTTAACTACGAGCTCTTGGCTTTTAGCAAAATTCTTAACACACAGTGAGGTCCACAATCAGCAATTGCTGAACTCATTGGTTAGTTGATTAATTGATGGAATGCTATTAAAATAAAATGTAGTACTCTATAAATATTCATTAAGGATCAAATGAAATATTTAATTAATATTTGGTGAATGTCTATTGGGTGTCAGACTCAATCCAAAGCACTGTATAAAGAAGTTCCTGCCCTGAGGTGCTTACATTAGGAAGGGATACTCAGAAAACAAAGAAAGAAGCAAAACGAGTGAATATACAGTGTTTCTGGCAGTGACTAACACTTTGAGGAAAAATAAATGGCATGGAAGATGGAGAGTGCTGGGTTGATGCTATTTCTGTAGGGAAGCAGAGAAGGCCACTCCAATAAGGTGCCATTTGAGTAGCACCTAAAGAAAATGAGGAAGTGAGCGGTATCACTCTCTCAGCTGTAGGGCTGAGAGCCCTGAGCCAGGAGGATGTTTGGCATATTCAGTGAGATACAAAGAGATGCCTGTGGACAGAGCCCAGCAAACAAATAGAAGACTGTTGGCAGCCAGATCAGAGAGGTAAATTGGGCCAGTCCCGAGAGCCATGGTTAGAACTTGGACTTTCACCCTGAGTGTGATGGGAAGCTTCAGGAGGCATCATGATCTGACAGTCTAAAAGTAGCACTCGGGCTGCCAAATGGAAATTAGGCTGTAGGCGGCAAGGGTTGAAGCAGAGAGAATGAGAATCTAGGCTAGAGATAAGGGTAGTTTAGATCCCACTTGCTGTGGCCAAGGTGATGAAAAGTTGCTGTATTAGAGATGTGTTTCTAAGAAAGTGCCCATAGGATTTTCTTATGGATTAGATGTCAAATATGGGATATGAGTTTGGACTTCTGAGATGAGGTTCAGGTCGAAGACCTAAATTTTGGCAAGGTCAGTGGATAGATGGGGTTCCAATCCAGGAGGCTTGAAGCAGAGACCCAAGGAGTAATGGTGCAGCTTGAAGGGTGCTGGGTCCCTCGCATCCCTCTATTTGGAAATAGAGGAAATGGAAAGACCAAGAGCGATTGGGGTGGGGGGGGCAGTGGGGTAGGAGAACCAGGAGTGGAGTTCCTACACTCCACTCTGAAGAAAGCATTTGGAAGAGCAGGGAGGGAGCTACATGTGAAGTCTGTGGGTAAGATGACAAAGGTGGGAGGGGAGTGTTGATTCTGGGAATGGGCCTCAGGGTGGTTATCGGTGTCTTTGAATGAGCAGTTCAGGTACAATGATGGAGACAAAGACCTGACCACAGTGGGTCCAGAGAGAATGGGTAGACGTGGAGACCATGAGTGCAGGCATACTTTTCTCGGAATGTAGCTGCAAGTGAAAACAAAGAATTTAGGCAAGAGCTGGAGGAGATGTAGGACCACGGGAGAGCATTATGTGTTTTTAAAATGTATTTCTTTGGCCACACCGCTGGCATCCACAAGTTCCCAGACCAAGGATGGAACTGGCGCCACAGCAGCAACCCAAGCCACAGCAGTGACAATGGCAGATCCATAAACCACCGAGCCACCTCGGAACTCCAGGAAAGCTTTATTTTTGATACTGGAGATATTACAAGATGTTTGAATTCGGATAGCAATGATCAAAGGGAGAAGCGGGGATTCACGATCCAAGAGAGACGGATGATGATTGCTGATGTGATGTGCCCGAGTGATCAAAAAGAGGCATGAGGCCCAAGGATCTTGTGGAAAGCTTGGCCTTAAAAATGGTAACTCAGGAGTTCCCGTCGTGGCGCAGTGGTTAACGAATCCGACTAGGAACCATGAGGTTGCGGGTTCGGTCCCTGCCCTTGCTCAGTGGGTTAACGATCCGGCGTTGCCGTGAGCTGTGGTGTAGGTTGCAGACGCGGCTCGGATCCTGCGTTGCTGTGGCTCTGGTGTAGGCCGGTGGCTACAGCTCCGATTCAACCCCTAGCCTGGGAACCTCCATATGCCGCGGGAGCAGCCCAAAGAAATAGCAAAAAGAAAAAAAAAATCATCTATAAAAATGGTAAATCAACAGCTCACATATTTTCTGAACAATTGATAGGGACATATATTTTAAAGAATTTTTATGGCACGTTTTAGTGTGGGATGCATTTTAAAATATGTGGTTTTAATGTAAAAAAAGAAAAATAGAAAAAAAATTGGGAAATTTTCATTGTTTAGAGGGGACAAGACAGAACATTTTTTTTTTTTTAACTTGGACGTTTCACCGAAAACTCACTTGTACAGGCAACTCTCTAATTGAGTAGTAATTGTCGTATCTGATCTGTTCAACTCGTGTTGTTAGAGTGTTGAGTTGAGGCCGTGGTTCAAGGCTCCAAGTCAGTGTAGTTCTCCCAGCCCTAAAACAGATAACTAGTTGTTCTGTAGCTGTGGATTGCACCACTAATGCGATCCATGTAAAGAAAAGTTGGGGAGCATCAGCACATGGAGCTGATTCGTTGTTGGAGCCTTCTTACTGCTGGAAAGAAAAAAAAAAACAAAAAACAAAAAACCAAACAGGTCCAATGACAGTGCGCCAGCACCATTAGCTCACATAAAAGATGGCCCTTTGGGTCAAAAAATGGATATATATTGTCAAACTGATATTGTAAGTGTAGTGAAACAGCCTTTTCAAAGATGAGATACAATTGAACTAAATCATTTAAAGTGCCGGTGTTAGAGCTTCTTGGATATTTGCATTTCAAACCATTCTGTTTCTTCACAGCCCTGGACTGTATTGGTCATTAAGACCTTTCAGAGGGGAGAGTGTGCTCTGGATATATTTTGGAGAGTCAATTTCTTGTCCTAGAAAATGACTTTGTAGTATTTTGAGACATTGGTTACATTATCTACACATTGGAGGCGACAACAGCAAGATAGTTGAGTTACCTGCCCGGAACCCATGCACGGTGCTGATAGAACTGATCTCTTCGTATTGATGAGACTGAGTCAAGATTTTCCTTTGGGAGTGGTAGGCAGGCTTTGCTTTCCCTTCTTCCTGCCTGGGCCCTTCTCTTCCCTTCACTTCCCTCCTTCCTTTCTATCTTGCCTCTCTCCTGCCTTCCTCCTTCCCTTCCTCACTCTCTCTCTCTCTCTCTCTCTTTCTATTCCTTCCTCCTGCATCTTGCCTGCCTCCCTCCGTCCCCTCTCCTTTGTAAATCCCACAAACCAAGGCATGTACTGTACAGATCAGTGGAAGTGGTTTCACTAAGCTGCACATGACAAATCAAAGCATCTGGTAATATCTTTACAGAGAGTAAAGATATCTTTACTAATATCTTTACAGAGAGTAACCCTGTATAAAGCATTTTGGTCGAAATTTTCCTTGAAAACGTTCCGCAATCCTGTGAGAGGGACATTTACCTTGATTAGCTTACAATTTCATTCATTC
The DNA here is from genome assembly GCF_054392235.1 of Sus scrofa. NCBI lineage: Eukaryota > Metazoa > Chordata > Mammalia > Artiodactyla > Suidae > Sus > Sus scrofa. The sequence continues at coordinate 12,460,962 of NC_139401.1, forward strand.
AGCCTTGGGCAGAACAAGATGCTTACCCAGGATTGCACAGAGAGCAAGTGGCCATGTTGATAACAAAATCCAGGTCTCCCGACTCTAAGATGCTCGCTCTGATACCGTGTAACCCCCCTTCCACCTTGCCTCCTCATCAGCGAAGGCAAACAGACACAAACACGAAGCTGAGATAGTCTGACAAAACGTCCCTGTTCCCTGCTTTCCCTTTCTCCATAAATTTTGCCTTACAGGCACGTGGAAACTTTTCTAGTGCTCCACCTCCACCCTTATGAGCCAAAGGACAGACCCATCAGGCAGGTGTGTGACCTAGTAGTGAGGGATCATGCAGGCGTAGGAGTTTCCATGAACACTCTCTGAGGTTTCCGCAGCAAACCTCAGACTCCCCAGGGTTAAGATAGACGGTGCAAGTTTCCCACCGCATGTGACATCATTCTTGTTAGTATTTAATTGTGCTTCATAGCACTATGCTTCTCGATTCGTAGTCTGGAGCAACATGCCTCTATTTCTTTTCCTGATACCTCGGTTGGAAATGAAGCTGCTTTTCACTCAGCCTGTCTGGGAAATGCACACTCTATTAACAGAAGGGTCATTGGGAGATGGCTTACTCCTCATGACATATATTGCTGCTGAATTCTTTTCCATTTCCATCTCTGTTCCAGTATTCATAAGGCATTCGTCTGAGTTTACAGCAATTATTTTGTCACCCATACCCATGAGTGTCACGGTAATTAGGTGGATAGTCAAAGAACAAGGTTTATGGACTATGTAATTAATCATGCCCACTGGTGTGCATTTCCTAGCATCTGACAATGCAGGGCTGACACTAAGCAAACCTCCTGCCCGACATCCCTTCCCACGTGTTAGGTAATTCAAAGGGCATTTACAGAAGAGGTTGCGGTCAGCTGAAACTATGGCCAATTAGATATAATAGCTGTTGGAATTCCAAAATAATCATTTTAAATTATGAAAATATTTTACACATTTCAAAGATCTAGAGGGCATTGCAATAAACACGGGTGTACATATACTAAACACATTGAGTTTCTTTTTTATTTGCTACTGATTTTTTTTTTTTTTTTTTGGCTATTGGCACACACTAGCTTCATGTAGGACCTCAGTTCCCAGACTAGGTTTGAACCCAGGCCACAGAGTTGAAAACACTGAGTCATAACCACTAGACCGCCAGGGAACTCCCCTGATTTTTTTTCCTTCAAAGCGATAGAGTATTATAGATGCAGGTGAAAGCCTTCATTCTTTTCCCTTCACCTCTGCAGAAATAACTGGCGTCCTGAGGGTGTGTATTTTTCCTACTCATGTTTTCAACTTTTATTCTCTCTCTTTCTGTATATATCCATACATCATCTATCATATCATTTAGGGTATTCTTCAGAATGTATGTAAGTGGCTTTATACCATATCCTTTTATGGTGTACTTTTTTTTTTTTCATTCAGAATCAGGTCTTTGAGGTTTCTATCTAAGTTGTACACTTAGGTTTCTTTTTCAAAAACAGAGTTCACTGTGTAAATGCACTACCATATGCAGTCACTTCTTACCGAACATTCTCATAGCTCCCCGTTTCTTTCCATTACAAATGACACTCTGGTGAACACTGTTACACACCCTCCTGGTTTCTCTAGGGCCAGGGTCTGCAAATTGTTTTCCTTTAAAGCACCAGATAGTCAATATTGTTAGCTCTGCAGGCCAGACGGCCTCTGTCCCAACTCCTGAACTCCACTGAGTTCCAAGCCCAGAAAGTGGCCCGTGACAGGATGTAAACAGCAGGCATGGCCATGTGCCAATGAAACTGTATTCGTGGATGCTGATAGGAATTTCACATCATTTTCATGTGTCATTACTAGTCGTTTGGTTTTTTCCCCTCGGTCATTTACAAATGTTAACAAATATTTCGAGCTTGTGGGCCATAAAAAAATAGGCATTGGGCCTGATTTGGCCCTCATTATGATTTGCTGACCCTCGCTCCAGGGCCTGTACGTAGAAGTGGCTTTACTGTACCAGATGGGGTGTGCAACTCTTTCTTTACTAAGTGAGGCTAGATTATTCTCCAAAATGGGTGTATCAGTTTGTAGCCTGACCCACGTTTCCCAGTAGCCTCACCTCCACTTGGTATTATCAGACTTTTTAATGTGTTGTCAATCCGACGTATGGGAAATGCTGTCTCCCTTTTGTTTCAATAGACATTTTTCTACAAACTGGCAGTTTCATCTTTTTAGTCTTTCAGGTTTTAGACAAAATCTCATTGTTTTCCTTTTTCTATTGATTTCCCTGTCTGTTTCCTTTTCAAGTTTTCTCCTGGGTTGTTTGCCTTTTTTTTTTTTCTTGCTAATTTGTAGGGTTCTTTAGATATTCTGAATACTAATCCTTTGACAGATAGAAACACAGTCTTCAGTTTGTGGCATGTCTTTGTCGGACTGGAATAGTTAATATAAATTCATCACTATTTTATGGATAGGTTGTGCTGGCTGTAGAAGAAACTCCCAGGTTAACTGACTTGCTTGAACATCACTGCTGTCAGTTGAAAAGACCACTACCACAGCTCCCACTCCCAAGCTGAGAGGGAGGCGAGACTTGTCTTAGGCGAGCCCAGCCTCCGGATTTTTCACTTGTGTCTTCCCTCCAGTTCCCATCTCCCCGAATGGCCCCTTTCCTCTCACCCCTCTGTGTCTGTTTTCTTGTGTGTCCTGTTAACTCCTGCTCCCAGGTCCCCACTCCGATGCAGATCCCTGACACCTTCTTCGAGATTTTTTCCAAAGAGATCAATGTATTCATCTAAAAGGATAATTGAATAGTGTAAAATTTCAGGCATCCGTCCATAAAAAAAAAGAATTTTCTTAACTCCCCGAAATCAAGCAAGTTAGACGGCTATAGACCTGCCTTACCAGGGCAAGATAAATGAGATTATTCCTTCAACACAGCACATTATTGATTCAACATATGGTTCTTATATTCTATTAATGAGATTTGAGATAATAAGAATGTTAAGTGTTCCAAAAATGTATTACATGTTTTGCTAGCTTTTCTCCAGTGACAAGAGATTGAAACTATATTTGCTCTGCATGAATCTTGCACCATGTTGAGTGACATAATTAAGATAATCTCTTTTATCCTATAATTCTTGCCACAGTGTTCAGAGCTATTCTTCCCCAAATGCTTTAAATGATGGCCTCTTGAAAGAGAACTGCAGTGTTTGTAAAGGGAAGAAGGAGTTTGCAGCCTGTGTGGGAAGAGGGTTGTAACCAATGATAAAGAAACTGAAGAGTAAGAAGCTTGCAGGAGGCAGGAGGCAATTCAGTTGGCCAGATTGTGTCAGAACCTGAGGAGTGAGTAGATGTGATGCCTATGCAGGCGGTGATTTGCATCCACCCAGCGACTGAGAATGGCTATGACCTAGAGGCAGTCCACGGCTTTGCCTGGGCATAGAATGAACCAGGCAGTGCTTCACTTTGCTCTTTCGTCCTTTTGGTTGGAAATTATTATTTTATATGCCCGTGTTCACTGAGCATCTGGGAGGTGGCTGGAGATCAAAATATAGGGAATTCCGGAGAGGAGAAAAATTGGACCAATTGCACTATGCAGGTTTGGAGGGCACAGGCTGCCAGGGAACAGTTCAGAGGCTGCTACCTGGAGGTTTCTGAAAAGAAAACAGGAAGGTGATGGTGAGACAGGGGAAGAAACCAAAGGCACCTTTCAGAAAACTCTAAAGTAACTTTCTGCCCATGAGGAAGGAGCAGTAATACAACCCAGGACCCCAGAGTGGAGAGAATAAAGAACGGCCGTCTGGAAAACAACTAAAAACAGATATAAAGAGATTTTTTTCCTTCTCATGGGTCAAGGATGTTCTGGATGCCACCAGGCAACCTCAGAGAATGAGTACACCAAGACTCTCCAGCCTGAGTTCCCGAAGGAAAGGAGAGACGCACAGATGCCTCAGCAGCCTGGCTGGAAGGATCTGAACAAGATATAAATAAAAGTTAATGGCAAAAACTTTCTGAGGATCCAGGGAAGAAGGAAGGTCCTCTTTTTAGTGGCTGTTACAAGTCAGAGAAATGGAAATGGAAGCTTTTTCCCGTCTCTAGATGTAATGTCTGTATCAGTTTCCCAGTGGTTCTGATGGTGAGAATGTGGGTGATATTGGTGATGGCGAAGGATGATTTCCGAAGGAAGCTGGGCAAGACCTTCCATTGCACAGGAAATACAGTACCGGCGCTGCCGAAACTTGCATAAAGGGTAGCTGTGCCTTGAAAGACCTCTATTAGTAATCCGAGGATTTAATAAAAGACATGATTCACACAAGTGTTATTATTAGATGTGGTTTTGAAATGGAGGCTTGACCCTCCACCAAAATTGGGCTTCTTCCCATTCAGTCTGTCTGACTCACCATTATTAAGAAAGTTAGGAGAGGAAGAAAAAAACAAAAAAAAAAAAAAAGGAAGTTCTGGTGGTGGCTCAGCAGTAACGAGCCCAAGCAGGATCCATGAGGATGCCAGCTCGATCCCTGGCCTCACTCAGTGGGTTAAGGATCTGGCCTTGCGGTGAGATGCGGTGTAGGTCGAAGATGTGTCTCAGATCCCGCATTGCTGTGGCTGTGGCATAGGCTGGCAGCTGTAGCTCCATTTCGACCCCTAGCCTGGGAACCTCCATATACTGCAGATGTGGCCCTAAAAAGCAAAAAAAAAAAAAAAAAAAAAAAAAAAAAGAGAGAGAGAGAGAGAGAAAGAAAGAAAGGAGAGGAAGGCATTGTCCCTGAGACCCTGCCCTTCGTGAACTCCCAGACCGGAAGAGGAGATAAACGCAGAATGCCAGTCCAGTGGGACAGGTGCTGTGATAGGAGCCTACTGTCAGGCTTTGCTCCTAAGATTTCTCCTGCCCGCTCTTCTAAACCACTCCCCGCCCCCACCTTACCCACCCACCTGAAAAGTGCTTCTTTCCTCATAGACCCTACCATTGGCAAAATAGCCAGGTTAGAAAGATGTGTTGAAAGCTCTCATGGTTTTCTTCTTCTTCTTTTTTTTTTTTTTTTTTTTTTTTTTTGTCTTTTCTAGGGCTGCACCCGCAGCATGTGGAGGTTCCCAGGCTAGGCGTCTCATTGGAGCTGTAGCCGCCGGCCTACACCACAGCTCACGGCATCGCGGGATCCGAGCTGAGTCTGCGAGCTACACCACAGCTCACAGCAATGCCGGATCCCTGACCCACTGAGCGAGGCCAGGGATTGAACCCGCAGCCTCGTGGTTCCTAATCATATTCATTAACCACTGCGCCACAATGGGAACTCCATGGTCTTCTTTTTCAAATCTCAGTCACAGTCTGATTTCACAGGATCAGATTGTTATGATCATTATACAACTACAGATGTGATAAATTCATTTGAGTAATAAAGAAATAAAAATAAAATCAAATCTCAGTCACATCATCAACATAAACAATTAACTCTATGTGGAATTAACAACAATTTTGACTGATATACTAAACGACTTATCATCTGCCCAGTCCTGTCTTAAGTATGCCCTTTAATCCTTTCATGCTTTAAAGCAGATGCTGCGGTACATCCCACTTTATTCTTCCTTCGTTTTACTCTCTTTGTTTTCAAAAGGCAAGGAAAAGGAGACTTCGTTGAAGAGACTTGCCGAAGGAAACAGAGCTAGTGGTGGTCCCAGTTCCAAATTTGTATCTCACGACACAGTACAACGTAAAGTATCATACAGTACAGCGGTGATACCACGGTTGCCAGCCGGCCAGCCTTGTAGGAAAGTTAGCTTTCTTGGCCAGAACTAAATGATAATTGCAGAGTAGCAAGTCACTTTTCAGACTTTATCTAAAACAGCAAATTAGCAGCAAAACCGCCAGTGACCACAGTGGTTGCAGAATTAATTTGCCTGGACTAAACTGAGCTTCCCGTGGGTCTTGGTTGCAAAGAGCACTGGGAGATTGAATCTGAAATTGCAAAATAAGACATTTCCCACTTGGCAAGTTCTCTCCTTCCCCTATCCAGTTGCTAATAGTACTTTATCCCAAACTTCTGCCTTCTGCTTCATAAAAAATAGTTCTTTTTGAAACTGTCATTTGCCTTTTGTTTTGTTTTGTTTTTAGAAGAAAAAAAAAAACATCACCACAAGGAATGTTTTTCACTGCTTTCTTCCCTGCACTGTATTAGGAATACAGAGATTTAAGAACATTTTTCAGTTCTGTAGGAGGGTGGCTAAAGCCTGTCAAATGCATAAATAAAGCATTTGGTACCTCCTCACTGACTCCTTTATCCTGTAGAGAGTAGCACCAAGTACCATTTTCCATTGGCAGGTTCCTAGTCCTTAGATGGGATAATATTGAGGACAGCATCAACTGTACCTTAAATCCTTAAAAAGAGGGAAAGAGACAGAGACAGGGAGAAAGAGACAGAAAGAGGGAGAGAGAGAGAGAGAGGGAAAGGGAGAGAAAGAGAAAGAGGAAGAGAGGGGGAAAGGGGGAGGGGGAAGGAAGGGAGGGATGGAAGTCTCCTAACCTGTTGCCAGGCTTCCTAAGCAAGCTTACTGTATCAAGACAGAAATCTTATCTAGAAGACTCTACAATTACCCTTAAACCAAGGTCCATATGTCAGAAGGAAGGATGATTGGGAAAGAGCGGCTCTTAGCAGCCTAAGAGCCCCGATGGAAGACTACAGATGATCACACAGACACCTGCTATTCTCCTTTTGATCTGGAAAGTTGAGATTTCCCCTTGATAGCCCGTGGAGATCAAGGACCCTCGAGGCAACGCAATTGAAGGTCCTCTGATTTTTCTGCCTTTGTAGAGAGGAAGTTTTCTCCTACTTTGTCTACTCACTGATGACCTTTCCTTAGCACCTAGCACTTGACCCTGACTGCGCTTGCATCTGGAAACTCCTTGCTCGAATTCCGCAAAATGACTCTGTGCTCATGTGCTCCCTGCTTCTCTGAGCAGACCTTTCTTCTGCATCCCTTCTTTCTCCCCTAAGTCAGTGTTCACCCTTTTCCATCTGCACTGCCTCTGGCCTTGGATGAGTTTCTGTCACCTCGCTTATGCTATCTCAGTAAACATTGCACTTGCTACCCATGCCTCTAGCTCTCTTTTTGTCACACCGTGTATCGTTTTTCTCCTTAATTTATTTCCTCAGCTCTGCCAGCACCTTTTTCTTCTCATTCTGTTTTTATTAATTCATTTTTTCTTATGATTTTACAGAACCTCTGCTTTCTTTCATTTCTGTCAGAGTTTGAGTCACTTAAAATGCTCTTTTGTTTCCTTGAATAAATCTTCCCCTGATTACCCACATCATTTGCTTTCTCCATCCAGTATTTATTCTTTCCATTACAAGCACTCTTGTTTAAATGCCACGGTTGGTTTTTTACTGTGTGTGTGTGTGTGTGTGTGTGTGTGTGTGGGTGTGTGTGTGTGTGTGTGTGTGTGTGTGTGTATGCATGCTTTGAATTGGGACAATTCTGCTTGCATCCATGCCTCCCCCCCCACCACCCCCGGGAAGTATCATGGACAGAGTTTCCTTGGTTCACTTTTCTTTTTACCTGAACCCTATTTGAGTCTTCTTCTTCTTGGAACTGGACACTACTCTTTGTTCATGTGTTTTCAGTTCCTTGGTTTTCTAAGGACAGGAGGAGGGGTGTGGGGTTTTTGCAGCTGGAAATGGAGTCTTCCATCTCCTTGAAATCTCCCTCCCCACCTGGTAAAACTCCCCCAGGGCTTCCTATGCCCGGCCACCACATGGCGGTTTGTCATGGAAAAGCATCTCATGTTTCTACCCACTTAGGGCCGATCGGGTCACTTTGGAGAAAACAAAAAGGTGAAGGTGAAATCTGGAGTCTTTCTATAATTTTGATGGTGAAGCAGGGTGGAATTTTCTCTCTGTAGCTCTCTTTGGTCCCCTGCAGCCAGTTGGCCTTTAGCTGCTGTTTTATAGTGATCCTAATCCCGAGCATCACCACCAGACCTCCCCCCACCTCTGTTAGGAAGTCAGATCAATAAACGAGAGTAGCACATGATCCCACACTTTTTCTTCAGCATCACAGATACTGCTCTTCCATGGTGAGTTCATCCTGGTACTGTGTAACATATTACCACAATGTGAGCAGCTTAAAACAACACACATTGTTACCTCACCATTTCTGTGGGTCATGTTCGCGCCCATCTAAACTAGGTGCTCTGCTTGGGGCCCCATAAGCCTGCAATTCTGGGGTCAGCCAGAGCTGCAGTGTCATCTGAAGCTCAACTGGGGCAAGATCCTCTCCCAAGCTCCCTCGGCTTGTTGGCAGGTCATCTCCTTGTGGTTGTAGGACTGAGGTTCCTGGCTTCTTACTGCTGTCAGCTGGAGGCTCTCCTCATGCCCTGCCAGCCTCCCACAGTTCCTAGACACATGGCCCACTTCATAGACAGTTCACAACATGGCAGCTCCATTCTTCAAGGCCAATTTCTCACTCCAGTCTAAGACAGAGTCTGTTATAATGTAGCATAATTATGAGAAGAGCATCCCATCAAATTTCCATCAATTAGAAGCAAGTCATAAGTCTGAGTCACGCCAAAAGGGTAGGATTCTACAAGGGTGTGACTCATTGGAGGTCACCTTCGGGTACAAAGAATGAAAGGCTTGCCGTTTCTTTGTAGCTGGGACCCTCAGGTTTCCTCCCTCCCTTCCTGTGCTGGAACCTTCTAAAGAAGTTGCAACCTTTTGAATAGAGAGCACCAAACTCCAAATGTAGCATATCCCCACAGTCAGGAAACTGATTATAACTATATCTGATTTTACAGCCCATAGGCATCAACATAAATTGGCTTGGGTGAGTTATCGAATGGTGGGTTCCAGCCCAGGAAATCACTTCACAATACAGTGCTGATGTCTAGGGAAGGACTTCTTAACTGTTACATTGTTGACACTTGAGGCTGGATAATTCCTTATTGTTGGAGACTCTTCTGTGTGTTGTAGGGTGTTTGGCAGCCTCCTTGGCCTCTTGTCACTAGTTGCCAATGGCACCCGACCCACCCCCACCCCCAGCCCCTGGTTGTATCAACTGGAGATATCTTCAGATATTTCCAAGGGTTCCGTGTTGCAGGGAGCATAATTAACCCCAGTTGAGATCCACTAAGCTGGAGTCTTTCCCTAGTTTCCATTAAGGAGACAGTGGGCATCTCCTGATTGCAATAAAATCCGTGCAGTGTAATTTCATGGAAACGTAATTAGGATGGAATTAGTATGAATACAGCTGTGAGTCTATCCAGCTGCATTACAACTAGTGATATAAGGCAGTGGGAAATTCAGTCATGCTGCAGGCAGCCTAAAGCAGGACTAAAGGGTTCTGGTCCTAGTTTGGATTAACGTCTCTATGCCCAAGTCACTTCACCTGTATAACTAAGCTGTATTTTCACACATCTGTGAAATATAGGTATTGTAATCACAAAATGGTACTTGGATTTGGAAAGTGCTGCTGCATCCTTTGAACACTTGCCCCTCAACAATGTGCCTGGCAGTTTTCTGTATTTACCCTTTACAGTCTCGGGATATTTCTTTTAACTGAAGAAAGAATGAAATTTCACAACTTAAATAATTAAACAACAGTAAAAAAAAAGAATTCTTGTGAAAGATACAGTTTGCTTATTGAATCTCTGCACACGATTCATTTTCCAAATGTTTGTTTATATCCCCATTTTTGCCTTTAAAACTCCAATTTTCTAGCCCTTCAAATGATAATAAAACCTACATCAGTGGAAATGAGAGTCCTCAGACACATGTTTGGCAATCCATTAGAAGTTGCAATTTGTGTAGATGATCCTGTAAATCTAAATTATTGGCACTCATGAAAGATTATTTCCATTTATTTTGTTTTATTCTGTAATATTTTTCATTCCAGCTGTGGTATTACTAAGTCCTGTCAGTTCTATAGACATAACCTGATGATTTCATTTATTTTGTAAATATCTATGGTCTTGGATCCACCTTTTCAGGTCATTCTGCTCTATCGGCTGTGTTCCTAGAAATGCATTCTGCAACCAACTTCTTAAGATAGAGAAGACCTGCTAATAATCCGTTGCTACGATATAAACTGGCTGGAAACATGAGTATCTCTTTACATTCCAGAGTGAAATACAGAGTGAAGTCAAAGATATACCTTAATGTGCCTTTTGGATCATTAATGCGTTTACGTCGAAATTAAGCTCTTACATCTTCAGGTGTTACTGAAACAGTGACTTTTGGAAAAGCTTGGAGCTCGGGCACTGTATCCTCTCCATTAGCAACATGCTTTAGTCTCTGAGTGCAGCGAGAATGACGACACCTGCCCTGTTGAGGAGAGGACGGTATTATTTGCCAGCTATGACTCTCTTTCCTCTCCCTGCCACAAGTTGGTAAATTCTGTGTCTTGTTTCACTTCACTTACCCAAGGGGCAAATTCAATATTTCTAACTTTTTTTTTTCTTTTTATAGCCACGCGCATGGCATATGGAGGTTCCCAGGCTAGGAGTCAAATCAGAGCTGCAGCTGCTGGCCTACACCACAGCCACAACAGCACGGGATCCGAGCCGCATCTGTGACCTACGCTGCAGCTTGCAGCAGTGCCAGATCCTTAACCCACTGAGTGAGGCCAGGGATCGAACCCGCATCCTCACAGACACTGTGTCGGGTTCTTAACCGACTGAGCCACAGTGGGAACTCCTATTTTTAACTTTAATGCCTAGAATGGCCATACGTCTCTGTTTGCCCAGAACATTCCTGGTCTGTGTCTGTTTTTCAGGTATCATTATCTCCAAAGCCTCCACTTACTCTCAAAGGCATTCCAGTTCAGGCAATAATATATATGGTCTTCCTTCTCCTAACCATCCCTTCTTGATTGAGAGACTCTGGAGAAAAAGTGGTCCACGTTTCGTTTTAGGTGGTATCGCCGTGGATGTCCACCAGGGAGTGCTCTTGTTTCTGGCTTACATTCCTCAGCTAGAGAAGGTTTTTTTTTTCTCCTGGCAGATTTTAGGAAAAAGAGAAGAGAAGCTAACCCGTGGATATCTGTGAGAAGACGTCAGCTGGGCACAAAGCTCTCAGAAGAACTTCTAAAACTTGGAAGCAAAAAATAAAAGCACAGTCTTTGCTGAAAACCTCAGAAAATATCTGAGCCTGAAGACGGAACAGAAGACAGCTATGGCTAAGAGAAAAATAAGAGGAAGCATCTAGAATTCCAGAAATTATTTATGGTGTGATTATTTGGGAATTATAATTCAAAGACACTTTCTGAGCATTTCCCTTCCAGTGGTGATTACAGCTGCTTCTGTAGGTAATTGTACAAAAGCAAGGCAGTATCGTCACAGATTTCTTGAGCAACCCAGCTAAACAATGCAAAGCTGAATTATTTCTTTATAAAGGCATCAATACTGCAGTTTATTACCTTCTGAAAATGTGTCAGACTCAACTCCTGTGAATTATTTACCTATTTGCTTGCCTCGCCTCCCTTTTAAATGGCTGCTTATTTAAAGCTACCCACAGGAAACCTAATCCCAGCAAATCTTTCCTGCTTTTCATGCCTTATGTCACCTTAGACAGAGGAGACTTGCCCATGAGCAGAAGGAGAAGTTGTTCCGGGCTACCGGGGCCTGCTGCTCAGCGTGAAACCCCGGCCCCCTCACATGCTAAACCGCAGAGGGCGAAAATAAGCCTGCCTTTGTTGCAGTTATTTTTATCGTGCTTGTGGACACAACCTGCATGTCGTAACTCTGTTGAGGTTAATGCTGACACCATTTCTCTTCCCCCTAGAATAACGGTATCTTTTTTTTTTTCAAGATTTTTTCAATCTTTTTTCAAGATTTTCCCAGAAGCTCCACTGCAGAAAGGCTTACAGCTTAATGCAAGCAGAAGGGCCTTCTGGTCTTAGTTCTCTTAGTTCTCTGAGTGATCAACTTGCGATTCTCCTTTCTCAGCTATGAATTTGCCCATCGCCGTACCTACTTCTAAGTGCCTAACAGAGAGGAAGGAAGCTCATAGATCCAGTAACAGGCTGAGAAGGAACAGCAAAGCTGCCCCGCACCTTTCCCACACCCAGTGATACTTGGATTGCTCCTTTTAGAATGCCAGTTTCTTTTATTTAATTCTTTCAATATAATTTTAGATACTAATGGGGAGGGAGAAGTATATGTCTGTGGACTCTTCTAGGAGTTGTGCTTCTCATTTTTTATTACATTTGAAATCTCCTAATGTCACTAGAATTGACAGCTCCTACCTTCGAAAATTTCATCAGTATTCGCTGCTCTGTATGAGACAAATTTCCTCGTTCCTATGAAATTTATGATGCGGGGAAGGAGCTGCCGTAAATATTCTTCCCTCTCATTGTGACATTATTCAGACCGTGGGTGAGTTATACTTTTGAAATTACCTGATGTAGCCCAAGTCAGGATATTTCTTATTTGTTTCTTCCAGGAATCAAGCACAAGTCATTTTCTATAGGAGACTAATTAATCGTTAAAGTAAAATGAGATTTTAACCACATGGAATGATAAAGATGCAATTAATTCCTTATTTATTGTTTGTTGTTTCTTTGAGAACATCTAATTGTCTTTGTATGTGGTTGTGTGTGTGTGTGTGTGTGTGTTCTGAAGCACTCTTCTTTTTGCAAAAGCCTTATACTTCACAATGAGTAAAAATATGAAAATTTCGCATCATTTCAGTTCTCTGAAGGAGTGATAGGGGATTTCTGATGTTAATACTGAGTCTTATTTTTGGTCATCAAAGAGAGTTAGCCATTTTGGTGGTTCTCTGTCTAAAATAATGAACAGTATCCAACATATCAGAAAATCAAATAGGTAGAAATCGACACAACACTGTACATCAATTATACTCTAATAAAAACTAAAAAAAAAAAAGAAAAACAAATAAGCAATGGATTTAAATTTTTTCTTCCCTCTCTACTGCGAATGAAAGCAAAATGATATAATAGGTAGGTACTCAAGAATCTCTTTCTGGGGAGTTCCCATCATGGCTCACTGGAAATGAACCCGACTAGCATCCAAGAGGTTGCAGGTTCGATCCATGGCCTCCTTCAGTGGGTTAAGGATCCGGCGTTGCCATGAGCTGTGGTGTAGGTCACAGATGCGGCTCAGATCTGGCGTTGCTGTGGCTGTGGTGCAGGCCGGCAGCTGCAGCTCCAATTAGACCCCGAGCCTGGGAACCTCCATATGCCACGGGTGCAGCCCTAAAAAGACAAAAACAAAACAAAATAAAAACAACTCTTTCTGGCTTAGAAAACTGCCAGAAAAGAGAAACCACATTGTGTGGAAACTTTGGGAAGACCCATGACTTCAGAGTGAGATTCCCCTTGTGTATGGAGGACTCAATGGCCCACAAATTCCAAGAGGAGGCTATGCAGATGGGCAACGTTGGAGCCTTAAAACAAACTCACATATGACATCTTGAATTTAGGTAGAGCCAGCAGAAACTTGGGGAAAAGTGTTGATGGTTGGATATCATCCGGAGATCACAAATAATGAAAGAATAGAAAATTAAAAACAGCGTGAATAGAACGTTCCCTGGCGGTCTAGTATTTAGGATTCAGCACTTTCACCACTGCAGCCAAGGTTCAAACCCTGTTCTGGGAACTGAGATCCCACAGCAAGCCGCTGCGTGCCATGGCCAAAAAAATTAAAAGACTAAAATAAAAACAGCATGGATGAAATGCTTGTGGTCTTCACCCAGTATGTTTAAAACTCAGTGCCAGGGATCAAAGAAATCATGAGACAGCTAATCTCAATTAAATAATTAACTCTGTTAATGCTGAAAACTAATGTCCCATAATAGCAGATATACCACCAGATGGTAAATTTTACCCAGTAAACATAGCTTCGAAGATTTCAATTAAATGAAATCTTCTTGTGGGTCTACCGTAGCGCAGTTACTACACTAAACATGTGTGTTTCAATTTTTAAAGGCTGAAACATAGTTTAAATATATGAGGAGATTCATCCTTTATAGGAACCAGTGGGCATCTTTTTAACACTGAAAAAAATTAATTGATCGGATTGTTTTATGAGTAATCAACCCTTAATTAGTTTTGTAAAAAGAATTTCTGGGTTGAGATGGATACATGTTAGCTATTCTCCTTACCTTTTTTGTCTTTAAAAAAATTTTTGCAAACAATAAATATTATAGAATAGAAAACACCCTTAAGCCCATTATTATAGAATAACTACTGCTATATCTACTATGATTTGTAAACTTTCTATTTGAGTATCTTCTCATCGTGTGTGTGTGTGTGTGTGTGTGTGTGTGTGTGTGTGTGTGTGTGTGTGTGTGTGTCTGCCCTCTGGGTTGGTATCCTGTGAAACTCCACATATGCACACACACACTGAAAGGTGGAGGAGGAAATAGCTCTGTAGTTAAGTAAGTTATGGAAACGTCACCTGCTTATCTTCCTCTTACGGATGAAGGAACTTGCTTAACTTTGCTTTGCTCAGCATTTCCCAAATGTATTTGAGCGCAGAACTGATTTTTTTTTTTTTTTGGCTTTGCTTTGTTTTGTTTTCTTCTCCAGCAGGTAATAACTCAGGGAACATATCTGGAAAATTTCTGCAATTTTCTTTTTAAAAGTTTATATCCCCGGAGTGGAGAGATGACAGGGTCATTAATGTCTAATTAATAATCTATCAGAGATTAACAGGCAATTCTTCCTCTTCCCCCTCTCCTTCCCCTCCCCTCCTTGTCCTCCCCTTACTTCTTCTCCTTCCAAGCAAATCTTTTGAAGGCCCTGGAGAAATAAGAGAGTTTATATGTTTGAGGAAAGATGTGAGCGCCTGTGTCAAAGATGAGGCAAAGATACGGAGGTCTGGGTCAGATGTGACTTGAGGGCCTCCGAAAATGCAGGCTAATCCTCAGACACTGTATTTGTTTCTCCCCAGCTTTTTTGGTATGTAATTGACATATAACATTGTGTTACAATGTGTCGATACATTAACACATTGAAGGAGTTCCTTGGTGGTCTAGTGGTTAAGGATTTGGCATTGTCACTGCTGTGGCATGGGTTCGGTCCCTGCTCTGGCAACATCCGCATGCCACAGGTGCAGGTGCAGCCAAAAAAAAGAGGTATCTATATATCTATATATCTATATATCTATATTAGATATGTATAGTCACCACTATAACACTAGCTCACACTTCCATCCCATCACATAATCACATTTCTTTTTTTGTGTTGAGAACACTTAAGATCTACTCTCCTAGCAACTTTTCAAGTATATAATACAGTGTTATTAGCTATAATCCTCTTGCTACACATTAGATCCCCAGAGGTTGTTGACCTTTTAAATAATGTTTGTACCCTTTAACCAACATCTGTCCATTTCTCCCACCCCTAGCCCCTGGTAACCACCATTCTCATCTCTGTTTCTTTGAATTCAGCTTTTTTAGATTCTACATGTAAGTGACATCATGCAGTGTCTGTCTTTCTCTGTCTTACTTCGCTTAGTGTAACGCCCTCGGGTTTCATCCTATTTGTTGCAAATGGCAGGATTCCTTCTTTCTCAGGGCTGAATAATATTCCATTAGGCAGGCATACCTCATTTTACTGAACTTTGCTTTATTGCGCTTTGCAGGTATTGTGTTTTTACAAATTGAAGGTTTGTGGCAACCCTGCATTGAGCAAGTCTACTGGCACCACTTCTCCAACAGCGTTTGCTCACTTTGTGTCGCTACGTCATATTTTGGTGCTCCTCACCATATTTCCAACTTTGTCATCATTCTTATATTTGTGATGGTGATCTGTGATCAGTGGTCTTTGATGTTACTATTGTAATTGTTTTAGCATTTTTTAGCAATAAAGAATTTTTAATTTATTTTATATTTAATTTTTGTTGATTTACAATATTGTGTTTCTGGTGTGCAGCAAAGCGATTCAGTTTTATATATTATATATATAAGAATCTGAAAAAGAATATATATATATACACATATTCTTTAAAAAAATGTATTCTTTGCCCTTACAAGTTATGACAACATATCGAGTATATTTCCCTGTGTTATACAGTAGGATCTTGTTGTTTATCCATTTTATGTAGAATAGTTTTCACCTGCTAATCCTAAACTCCTAGTCCATCCCTCCCTCCCCATACCTCCCCCTTGGCAGTCACACGTCTGTTCTCTATCTTTCTGTGTCATAAATAAATTCATTTGTGTCCTGTTTTAGAGTCCACATAAAGTGATGTCATATGGTATTTGTCCTTCTCTTTCTGACTGACTTCATTTACTATGGTAATCTCTAGGTCCATCCATGTTTCTGCAAATGATGGTATTTTGTTCTTTTTTATAGCTGAGTAGTATTGCATTGCACATACGTACCACATCTTTATCCATTCATCTGTCGGTGGACGTTTAGGTCGCTTCCGTGTTTTGCTTATCAGTAGTAAAGTATTTTAAATTAAAGTATGTACATTTTTAAATACCTAACGCTATTGTACACTTAATAGACTATAGTGTAGTGTAAACATAACTTTCATATCCATTGGGAAACAAAAAAGTCCTGTGACTTATTTATTGCGCTCTTTGCTTTATGGCTGTTGTCTGGAACCAAACCTTCAGTATCTCCCAGGTATGTCTATATGTATGTATGTTTACATATATGGCACTCCATCTTCTTTATCCATTCATCTGTTGATGGACACTTAGGTTGTTTCCATACATTGACTATTGTGAATAGTGCTGCATTGAACATGGATATGCAAATATCTCATCAAGATCCTCTTTTGATTTCCTTTGGATGTATATCCGGAAGTGGAATTGTTGGATTATATGGCAGTTCTATTTTTAATTTTTGGAGCAACCTCCACACTGTCCTCCATAGTGGCTGCACTAATTTACATTCCCACCAGCAGTGCACAGGATTCCCTTTTCTCCACATCCTTGCCAATACTCATTATCTCTTGTCTTTTCAATGATAGTTATTCTAACAGGTGTGAGATAATATCTCACTGTAGTTTTGGTATGCCTTTCCCTGATGATTAGTGAGGTCAAGTGCCTTTTCATGTACCTGTTGGCCGCATATCCCTGATGAATATCAATGCAAAAATTCTCAGCAAAATATAAGCAAACTGAATTCAACAGCATATTAAAAGGACCATGTACCATGATCAAGTAGGATTTATCCCTGGGATACAAGGATGGCTCAACATATTAAAACCAGTAAATGTGATACACCACATTAATAGAATGAAAGCTAAAAATCATATGATCATCTCAATAGAAGCAGAAAAAGAATTTGATAAAATTCAATATTTTCCATGATAAAAACTCTCAACAGATTGGGTATAGAAGGCACATACCTCATTAGCAGTCTCTCATGATCCTTTGCAATTCAACTGGTACCAGTTGAATTGTCTCCTTTTTTATTTCGGATCTTGAATCCTCTCTCCTTATTTCTTGTTAGACTAAAATTTTGTCAATTTTGTTTGTCTTTTAAAAAAAAAACCTCTTAGTTTTGTCCATCTTTTCTAATGTTTTTCTGGCCTCTTATTTCATTTATTTCTGCTCTGATCTTTGTTTTTTATTCCTTCTCTTACCTTTGGAGTTAGTTCTTTCTTCTTTTTCTAGTCCCTTGAGATGTAAAGTTAGGTTATTTATATGAGATTTTTTTCTTAATGTAGGCATTTACCACTGTAAACTTCTCTTTTCGAACTGCTTTTGCAGCATCCCATAGGTTGTCATATGTTGTACTTCCATTTTCATTTGTTTTAAGATAGTTCTTGATTTGCCTTTTAATTTCTTCTCTGACCCATCATCAGTTGTTCAGGAGCACGTTATTTAATCTCCACGTATTTGTGTATTTTACAGCTTTTCTCCTGTTACTGTGTATTTGTTTTCCGTTGCTGTGTAACAAATGACCACAAATTTAGTGGCTTAAAACAACACCCATGTAGTGTCTCACAGTTTCTGTGGCCAGAGTCCATGTGCGGCTGAGCTGGATCATCTGCTCTTTGTCTCCCAAGGCTGCAGTCAGTTTATCAGCCGGGCTGCCTTACTTTGCTGGGATCATCTTCCAGACTCACCTCATTGCTGATGGAATTGTTTCTTGGTACTGTAGAACTGAGGTCCTCAAGTTTCTTGCTGACTGTCAGCGGGGGCCACTCTCACTCCTGGGGGTTGCCTGCATGCCTTACCATGAGGCCTTCTCACAACATAGCGGCTTCCTTCTTCAGGGCCAGCAAGGGAGAATCTCTCACTCCAAGCCGCTAAGATGGAGTCTTACCGGATATCCCATCACATTTGCCAAGTAATGTAACTTAAGGGAGTGACATCTCACCACCTTTGCCATATTCTGTTGGTTAGAAGAAAATCACAAGTCCAACTTGTACTCATAAGGAGGTTTTTATGCAAAAGTGTGACTCTTTAGGGCTCCCCCCAAAGCACCAAGGGCCTAAGGAAGGGAGGTGCGGGTGAGGGGTAGGGGCCAAGAGGCTGGGGGCAAATCAAAGAGAGGAGGGACGTTCAGAACACACCAGGCTTTTCAAGCCACCTTCCCTTCTTTCATAACTGGGCTCGCTTCTGGCCTGCTCTGCAGCCTGTATTTAACGTACAAGTTTATGCTCTCACTGTTCCCCTCTTAGAATTCCTTGCTCATTGTTGATATCACCCAGGGTCAGCATCGAGATTCAGGAGGCCTCCCAGGTAGACGGGTTTGTTTACCCAGGCTGAGTTATGTAATACTTTGGCCTCTTTTGTAGCTTCACCTCCTCCTGGCATCAGTCTGCACTAAGCAGGGAGGAGATACAAAAGCCGTGTTCAAGGAGAAACAAAAAATACCCACATCGTTCATTTAAGCATGTTTTCCTTGAATACAAAATATAGATTTTTTTTTTTTGGCCTTCAAAATGACAAGGCAAAAAATTGCTACTTGTAAGATTATTCTCTTTCTTCCCCCCCAAAGCATGTTATCAATCCTTCAGCACAATGTACCATGTAATTACTAACCAAGTACTAGGTTATGATTCTGTTTTCTTCAGCTTCAGAAATTAGCACATACTTATAGTCTGAAAGAAACAATTGGCTGCAAAGAAAATAAATGTGACCTCTCCTATTAGATTCCTGTCAAGTTTTCATGGAAAAGAGTGTTGGTGGCGAGCTCTTGGTACCCTGGCTGCAGGCAGATGTCTTTTTTTGTGCTCCAGAGATGGTCAGCTGCCCCAGGAGAGTGTGAACTGTGGACCTTGCCCAGGGAGCTTTGTTCCTTCCTGGCCAACAGAGGAGAGAGGAGTGCATGTGGGAGGGAGGGGTTCCAGGACCACGCTCCCACCTCAACTGTGCATTGGCCATGTGGTCTCAGGCCAACTACTCAACTCTGAAGAGTCTGTTTGCTTGCCTGTGAAATGAAGTTCTTTCCAATTCTCAAATGCCAAGCTCTGCGTAAAGAATGACATGTTCTAGTGTGTTTAGCAAGACTGGAGGTGGTGAACTGGTGCCGGAGAATTGAAGGGTTTGTGACAGCGTGAGCAGAAAAACTGTTCTTTCATCATGGGTTGTGCTCTGCCAGGAGTGGTGACTTTTGCTATCTACATACTATGTACAAAACAAAAAGCAGTACCCGGAAATAAAGAGAATATTGGTAATTTACTCCTTTTTAAATCAATGAAAATGGTTTTAACTTGAAGAGGTATATATATTTTTAATGGCACAGCTCTATGAATCTTCACAAACTGAACATATTCACACAGCCAATGCTCAGATTAGAAAAACAGAATATTAGCAACCTTCTCTGAGAAGACCAGCTCATATTCCCTTTTTGGGGAATAGCTGTTTTCTTAACTTCTAACAGTAAAGTTTTGTTTCACTAGGTTTTGTGCTATATTCAGTTGGATCATATGCTAAGTACCCTATTCTGTCTGGCTTCCTTCACTCAACTTTCCTTTTGTAGAATTCATCCATATTGACGAGAGTATTATATTTGGTACCTTTTCTTTGCTGTATCATATCCCATTAGAAGAATATTGATGTTTCTTTATTCATTCTGCTGCACATCAGCATTTTAGGTGGTTTCCAGCTTTTGGCTATTAGGAATGGTGTTACTATGAATATTCTAGTACTTACCTTTTAATGAACCTTTGTATGCATTTTCTGTGAAGAACAAACTGAGGAATGGAAGTGCTGAGTCATGGGATGTGCTTCTGTTGAGATTTTGTAGATACTGCTAAACAATTTTCTAAAATACTTGTGGCAACCTCTCTTGTGTGTGAGAGTTGCAGTTGCCCTACTCCTTACTCTCCGTCTTTTTCACTTTAGACTTTCTGGTGGGTTTGTCATGATAGCAACACAAAGTTTTCATGTGCATTTCCCTGATGACTCATGAAGTTGAGTATCTTATATGTCTGTGGGCCATTTGGATAAACTTTTGTAGAGTATCTCTTTAGGTCTTCCATCCATTTAACCATGATGCTGTTTGCTTCTTCATTGATTTGTAGGATCGTATCTATATATCTGTATCTACTTATGTCAGTCATTTTTTTTTTGCATTGAACATTTATTTATTTTTTGGCTGTGCCCACAGCATGCAGAATTCCTGGGCCAGGAATGGAACCTGTGCCACAGCAGTCACGAGAGCCACAATAGTGATAACCCTGGATCCCTAACTCATTGAGCCACCCGGGAGCTCCTGAACATTTATTCTTATTGTAGCATAATGTATTGGCTAAAAGTACAACTTCTGGAGAGAGACTGCATGAGTGCAGATCTTGGCTCTACCTCCTACTAGAAATGTGGCCTTGGATAAGTTGCTTGATCTCTGTAAGCCTCAATTTCCTCATCTTTACATTGGTCTGATAGTACTTTCTATCTCCTAGGGTTGTGAGGATACCGATTTAATTATGAGTCCTTCTTTCAATATGTGCATTACAAGCAATATAACTTTTAATTACCTAGTGAGTTTGGTGCATACTAAGAGCTCCCCCTCCAAGCATGGTGCAACAGGAGATCCACATGAGGAACACAAGTTAAGGTCCTTGCCACGAGTCATTTAACATTCAGTTGGGAAACAAGGCAGCCACATGAGCAGGAATTGAGGAACAGCTGCAGTGAATGTGGGATGAAAAGCCTTGTTGAAACGTAAGGTCCTTTGAGTCCTTCTGGAATTTGAAGAAGCAGTCTGGAGAGCTTGCCAAGGGCCATGAGGCGAAAAGAAGCACTTATGCTGACATCTGGGGAATAAACAGAAATTGGAGAAGTTGAAACAACCTGAGCTAATTCTAGAAGGCAGGCAAGAATTTCATTTGCTCCTGTACAGTAAGGTTCTAGGTCTAGTCAGGATGGGGATTGGTGATGGGGACATAGACACATCCAGGCCCCCAGGAATGTATGTTGTTACCTGAAAGTCTTCCTTTACAGGGGTTTTTAAATAAGACGAGGAATGAGACGATGAAAAAAGAAAGCATAGCCTTTCTTAATCTGCCGTGGCCAGAACGTCCATAAAGCCCATATCATTTTCATTGCACATTCGTATTTCTCCTCCTGGGTTTTTCATCAGATACTTTAAACTTGTATTTTTCGAAGGCATTTGATTCTTTCTTTCTTTGAAATTAGAATCAAGGAGTTCCCTGGTGGCCTAGCATTTAAGGATCCAGCATTGTCACTACTCTGGCTCGGGTTCATCTCCTAGCCCAGGAACTTCTGATTGTCATGGCACAGGCCAAAAAAAAAGAAAGAAAGAAATTAGCTCATCGCATATTAGTGAGAGATGATCCAAGAACAGATACTAATAAATTTTCTAAGACATGAGAGATTTTATCCTTTTCTGAGCATTTATAGGTATATCCATCAGTCCCTCAAAAGGGAAGGCCACCATGTTTTCTTGGCTTGCCCTTGAAGAGTATTATAATAGTAGACATGCACTGAGTACCTACGACATTGCCAGACATGTCCCATGTCTTTCCTTTAATTCCCACAACAACCCTGTGAATTTGGCACCACTATCATCAGCCCCAATGACAGACTAAGAAGCCGAAGAATCAGGAGATTCAAGGACCTTGCTGCAAAACAACTGGTGATAACTAGCTGAACTTGGATTCAAAAGCAAGCATCCTGCCTCCAGAGTCAATCTGTGCCATAAACCAAGGATCGACAACGGTGTCTACAAAAGGCCAGAGAGTAAATGTTTTGGGCTTGGCAGGCCATACTGTCTCTGCCACAGTTACTTCACTCTGTCTTTACAGTGTGAACGTAGCCATAGATAATATGTAAATGATGAACATATCTCTGTTTTGATAAAACTTTGTTATTTATTTTTTTATTACTCAAATGAATTTATCACCTCTGTAGCTGTATAATGATCATAACAATCCAGTTTCACTGGATTTCAAAACTTTGTTTATAAAAAACGAGTGATGGGATGGATTTGACCCATGGACCATGATTTGTTTTGCCAAGTTCTGCTGTCAACTACAGAGATAACTGGCACAAAGATATATAAGGGTACGTGTGTGGAAGTTTTAAGTCAGATCTGCTTTTTATTGCTTTCTACTTCCTGTTTCCTGGTCAGACATCAGTAGCCCTCCGGCTGGAGTGATTGTGCCTCCCCGGGGATATCTGTCAATGTCCAGAGGCATTTTTGTTTATCACAACTGAGGTGTTGCTACTGTAGCTGGTGTGTATGTAGGCCATGGATAATGTTAAACCTCTGACAAAATAGGGGTAGCCCCCACAGTACGGAATTATGTGACCCCAATGGTGAAGTGCGCCAAGTTTGAGAAGCCCTCAACGAGTTGAATTAGATTCATCTTGCAGCCTATGGCCTGTCCCCTCTTCTCTCTTTCTCTCTTGATAGTGCTCTTCTCCCTTGCTGCCCCCAAGAGAGATCAACCCTTCCAAAGAACAGTGATGCTGCTCTTAACATAAACTCATGAAGCAGGGACGATGATTTGGTTTCTTCACCTGAAGAAATACACATGCCTATATGCAAAGCCTGGATCTTTCCATTCCACCTCACTGCCTCTTCCTAGTTCTTAGAATGAATTATAGGACTGGACATAGGACTTCAAGGTTTGGACAGCCTCCACGAACACCGGCTATGCCTAGAAAACACTGTTAGATTTATGTCTTCAAGTCTTATGTGTCAAGTTTCTTTTTAACCATCATTAGCTCAAAAAAGAGCTTTTGTGAGAGTCTGGGCTTGAAACACTGATGTTTGTCTCCTTTTTCCACATCAGGAAACAAGGTCAGTGGTCAACCCCATGCCTTCCCTGTTGATAATAGCTTTTTGACTTCCATTAGTGCATGCAGGCATTTTCCCTTTCCAGCGCTCTACCTCCTGCTTAATTTGCCTTGGGATGGAGCTCCTGCTGACCTGAAAGGGAGTAACCTGTGGACACAGGTGGAAAAGGGAAAGAGAGCTGAAGAACAGAGCAAATCTGGCCTCTGGGGGAGGCCATAAACAGGAGATTAGAGCAATAGCCCAAAGGCCAAACAAAAATCAGTGGGGCTTGAGGCCCAGGAGCCTCACTCGTGTCTCATTGTGCTGCCTTGTGTCCATTCATCCAACGAGCATTCATTGAGTCCCATGCTGCATGCCCGGCAGGCTTGTAGGTGCTGGGATGCAACAGCAACGAGAGGGACAAAAGCACCAACTCATAGAGCCTATCAAGTAAAAGTACCGTTTATAGTAGAATGAAAGGCAACAAACATTATGGAAAAAAAACACATCAGCAAAGGGGACGGCGGTGCTGGAAAAAAGATTGCAAATTGTCAGTAAAGTGGTCAGAAGAGGTGTGCCTGTGAAGGTGACTTGTGGCTGATTTGGAGGAGGTGAGAGGGCAAGCTATTGGGATATCGGGGGGAAAAGTTCCAGGAGGGAGAACTACAAGAGTTTAGACTCTGAGGATGGAAGGCACGTGATAAGTTGTAGGGCAGTGAGGAAGCTCGTGTGGCCAGACTGGAGTGAGACAGGGGGACAGGTCGGAGAGGTGAGTGAGGAGAAGATCAGCGGTACACTGTCTATAGGTCATGGGAAGAATTTTGTGGCTTTTTTTTTCTTTTTCATTATAGTTTATTACAAGTATTGATTTAGTTCCCTGTGCTATAAAGTAGGTCCTTGCTGTTTATGTCTCTCTCTCTTTCTTTCTTTCTGACACACTCATGGCATATGGAAGTTCCCAGGCCAGGGATTGAATCAGAGACACAGCTGTGACATATGCCACAGGCTGCAGCAATGCCAAATCCTTAACCCACTGTGTTGGGCCTGGGATCAAACCCCCACCCCCATGCTGCAGTTGGATTCTTAACCCACTGTGCCACAGCAGGAACTCCTGTTTATGTCTTTTATGTATGGTAGTGTTTATATGTTAATCCCAAACTCCTTTTTTATTCCTCCCTCCCCCCGCCCCGTTGATAACCATAGGTTTGTTTTCTGTATCTGGGGGTCTGTTTCTGTTTTTGTAAATAAGTTCATTTGTATCAATTTTTAGATTCCAGATATGAGTGATGTCATATGATGTTTGGCTTTCTCTGTCTGACTCATTTCACTTAGTATGAGAATCTCTAGTTGCATCCATGTTGCTGCAAATGGCATTTCTTCATTTTTTGTGGCTGAGTAATATTCCACTGTGTATAGGTACCACATCTTCTTTATCCCTTCCTCTGTCAATGGACTGAGGATTGTGGCTTTTACTCTGGGCAACATAGGGAATCGTGTAGAGGGCTATGAGCAGAGAGGAATGATAAGAGCTGCAGTCTTTGAAAATGGATACCTCTGGATGCTGAGTTGGGAAGGGAACATCTGTTCCACAGGAAGAGAAGGATCTAGTCATATCAGTTATTCTCCTTTGAGACTCTCTTCCTTATTTTCCTCCAAGCCAGAGAATAACCACCTTCATGAGAGTCTGTTTGGGCATCAGAAGAGTGGTCTTTATCCAAATCTCAAGACTGGAAGAGACATTAACACCCCCCTCATCCTATTGTCCCATCTTCCTGATGAGCAAACCAAGGACAGTTTATTGTCATTGAGTCTCTACTGGGAGCCCACAATCTGCTCAGCGTTGCAGTGGTTGCAGACAAGACCGTGCCCAAAAAAGCCTTGCCTTTGAGGAATGTTCTGTCTACCAGATGAGCAAATCAGCAATTTCAGAAGGGCATATGTAGTATCATAGAGATGTGCTTGGCACGATTGAAGTACAGAAAAGACACATCCGACTCAGCCTAGAAACCAGAGAAGACCTCCTGAATGAGGGGACCAGAAATCAGTGTCCTGCTTAAATTCCATGCCAGGGCCTCAGCCCAACCAGCTCTCCCGCCTCATCTGTCCAGCCCTGTCTCTACAACATAGTACCTTCTAGGAGGCAGAAAAGTACTTTCATGTGCTACGAACACCTAAATGCAGGCAGTTCATGTGCCAGTTTCTTAGGAAAAAGGCAGCCTCGAGGCGGAAATTGGTCTTGTCAGTCCTGTGATGGAATTATGGATCAAAAGAAATAGTAAAGAGATTTCAAAGTTTGTAATTCTTTGCCTCTCCAAATCTTCTGTCACAGTGGCCATTGCCTCCCGGCATTGATGCTTGGTTTTCTCACAGTGATAAGGAGGAGTTCTGAGAATAATTAATACATTGTTGTTTATTCATGAAGCCTCCCAAAGACCAGGCGAGTTAGGATTTAATAAATGCAACAATACGTACAAATCGACTGCCCTGCTGTACTTGTTCTTAACTTTTTTGTTCCCATCTAAACACCTCAAGCAGTTTATTGGTGTTAATTAATTTACTCAACGCCCTTGGGTAAGACTGGTGAATATTAATATTCTCTTTCATTTTACAGAAGAGAAATTGAAGCAGGGCTCTTCCCTAGGCCAAACTTGGGGACAGGCATGGTTGAGTTTCCTTGCTTTTCTAGATTCCCTTTTTTCCCCACTTTTTAAAGCTTTGTTGAAGTCAAGTTGATTTACAATGTTGTGATCACTTCTGCTGTACAACAAAGTGATTCCATTACACACGTACCCACATCCATTCTTTTTCAGATTCTTTTCCCACATAGATGATCACAGAATATTGTGTAGCGTTCTCTGTGCTAAGATCCCCTTTTGATTCAGCCTTTCCACATTCACCCCGTATCACCAGTGCCAGAGGGGCAATGATGTGCCCACCACCACTTCCCAGACTGGCCAGTCAATGAGCTGCCCATCTTTCCGCTAACTGTGGTCGAACCCAGCTCAGCTGTTAGAGGAACTTCACAGCCAGGGGCGGGGCTGAGGGTGTTAAGTTTCTGGCCCCTGGGTCAGATTGAACCCTGTAGTTACCTCCTCGTGAATCTGGGTGGATTACGACTCCGTGTTTGTTTCTCCACTTACAGCACAGATCTGCCCACAGTGCCTGCCTTCTGGGTTTGTTGCATAGATTACCTGAAAGAATATACAGAGAAATGATTCTGGGGCCAGGCTGTCTGGCTTCAAATCCAAGTTCACCATTTCATCGCTGGGAAGCATTCTCTATGCTCTCGTCTCAGTCGATGTTACCTATAGTTCTCATTATTGGGAAGAGATGATGAATTGAAAAGCGCGTGCCGTATCTCTTAGGTTTTACTCAAAGTCACAGAACTGGAAACTAACTCCAACAGCATCTTGTCCAGAGACTGGCAAACTACAACCCGTGGGCTGAACCTGGCCCACTGCCTCTGTTTTCACAGCCCACAAGCTAAAAATGTTGTGGAAAAAAATCAAAAGAAGAATATTTCATGACATGTGAAGATGATGTGAAATCCACATTTCAGGGTCCATAAATACGGCTTTATTAGCACACAGCCGCGTATTTGCATGTTCTCTGTGACCCTCTTCTTCATATAGGGAGAGAGTTGAGGAGTGGCCACAGAGACTGTGGAGACGGAAAAGCCTACAATGTTTATTTACCCCCTGGCCCTTTACAGAAGATGTTTGCTGGCCCCGATCTAGTCCGACACGAGGTCATCAGCTTGAACACTTTTTGTGTTGGCGAGGTCACTACCGTATTCAGTCACCTCCTCCGTTGCCCAAGGAAGTGATCCCTACAGAAATCCTGCCTTTGCTTAATTTCTCCCTGTTGGTCCTAATTCTTTTCTCTGATTTTTCACCCACATAACTACACTTCAGCCACACCCCGTCAATTGTCTCTTGTCTAGATTATCCATCCCTACACGTCTCAACTATGCCTTGCTGTTTCCAGAGTCTTCCCCATCTGGGTTGCCATCCTGTGAAAGGACATCCAGGCGAGGTCCGCCCTTGCCTGCTCTCATGAGCGCTGACCTCTCTCTCCCTCTGTAGGACTCGCTGTGTTGGTAAGGACTGACGCAAGGCCTGCCTTCCTGATAGCTTATAAGCTTCACAAGAACAAGGACCTTATTTTCTTGTGTTTCCTATATTTTCTTGTAGCAAACACAGTGTCTGACACTGCTGGCTCAATTATTTGTTGAAGGTCGTTAAATGACCACTCTATAATATACCTCTTAAAATATCACATTCAGGAGTTTCCTGGTGGCTCAGTGGGTTAAGGACCTGGTGTTGTCATTGCTATGGCTCGGGTTACTGCTGTAGCATGGATTCGATCCCTAGCCCAGGAACTTCTGGATCCTGCAGGCAAGGCCAAAAAAAACCTACATTCAGAAATGTGGAAAACCTGTGAAATTGGATTGTGACGATCATTATGTAACTACAGATGGGATAAATGCATTGAGTAGTAAAAAGAAGAAATGTAATACTTCAAATGTCAGCTGAATTCTACACTTCTGCTACTGCTGCCCATGACCATAATATTCTTTTTATAAATAAACAATGTATCCTATTCACATGAAAATTGTTGGGATATAAAACTCACCAATTTCTTTATTTTATTGAAATATAGTTGATGTACAATATTATACGTTTCAGGTGTATAACATAGTGATTCACAGTTTTTAAAAGCTATACTCCATTGTAGTTATTATAAAATATTTACTATATTCCATGTGCTGTATGATATATTCTTATAGCGTATTTATTTTATAATAGCACTTTGGATCTCTCTTTGGATCCCTTGCCCCTAACTTGCCCCACCCCTCTCTCCTTGCCCCACTGGTAACCACTAGTCTGTTCTCTAGATCTGTGAGTCTATTTTTATGTCCACTAGTTTGTTTTGCTTTTTAGGTTTCACATATAAGTGATATCATACAGTATTTGTCTTTCTCTTTCTGATGTATTTCACTTAGCATAATACTTTCCAAGTCCATCCATGTCATCGCAATGGCAAAATTTCATTTTTTATGCCTGAGTAATATTCCATTGTATATATGTACTACATCTTCTTTATCCAGTCATCTGTTGATAGACACTTAGGTTGCTATCATATCTTGGCTCTTGTAAATAATGCTTGCTGTAAATATCAGGGTACATGTATCTTTTAAAATTAATGTTTTCAGTTTCTTTGACTATATACCCAGCACTGGAATTGCTTCATCATATGGTGGCTCTATTTTTAATGTTTTGAGAAACCTCCATATTGTTTTCCACAGTGGCTATACCAATTAACCTCCCACCAGTTTCTCTTAAAGGAGTGATTATGAAGCTAGGTCTCCTTCATTCTGTTCTTGTGAAATAGATTTTTTGAACTTTTCCAGTATATCTATTCTTATTTACCTTCGTTCATTTCAGCACCTTGTTCCAGCTTATGGAGGTAGTTTTTAATCTTACCTCTGTAATCTAATATATTTTCTGCTCTTATTATACTTGAGTAACTAACAAGTTGAATTGAGGGGGAGGTCTGTGTATTCAGTGATATTGGTGACAACAGGGTCCTGTGGCAAACCGCTGGAATCTTGCCCCCATCTTGATCAAATCTTTCTCTTCACACTTGGTTTAGTATTCATTTGACAGGAACTATCAGAATCAAAGCCTAGGCCAAAAGTTGGAGGTGGAACAGAAAGGGGAACTCAGTGAGATTTGAGGACTTTAAGTGCTCTTGAGTCCTCCAGAGAGAACCTACCACATACTCTACTAAAATAAAGGGTTGCCTTCTAATTCAGATGCACATATATGAAAGAGTAAATTCATCTGTGGTTCCATGATGTCATAGCAGCAATGGAATCCTTATTTGTAAACTTGATATCATGTCTCAGTCTCCTTAATTTCGAGGATGCAGAGAATGTTGGAACAGAGGGGAACATAGAACTATGGAAAAATCTCTCATTGTTCTGACCTGCATTTTCAGTTCTGATGAACAGAAGGCCAGTGGAAACTTACCAACCAAGGTTCTAGCCTGGTAGGTGAACCTCAATTTCATTCAAGAAAGGGTTCATCTAGACCTATGCAATATATATCTTAGTAGCTTTAATGAGATACAAATTGCTAATCATAAAATTCTCTGATTTATGGAGTTCCCTTTGTGGCTCAGTGGTTAACGAATCCGACTAGGAACCATGAGGTTATGAGTTCGATCCCTGGCCTTGCTCAGTGGTTTAAGGACCCAGCGTTGCCAAGAGCTGTGATGTAGGTCGCAGACACGGCTTGGATCTCGTGTTGCTGTGGCTCTGGCGTTGGCTGGTGGCTACAGCTCTGATTGGACCCCTAGCCTGGGAACCTCCATGTGCCACGGGAGCAGCCCTAGAAATGTCAAAAAGACAAAAAAAAAAAAAAAAAAAAAAAAAAAGAAAGAAAGAAAGAAAGAAAAAAATTTCACTGATTTAAAGTATGCAATTCCGTGTTTTTAGTTTGTTTACAGAATTGTGCAACGGTCACCATGCTCTAATTTTAGAACATTTTCATCCGCTCTCAAAAGCAGCTCAATACTTCCTAACAGTTCTCCTCTGTCCCCACCTCCCCCATGTACTCCCGGCCCTAGCTAATCTGCTTTCTGCCTCTATAGATTTGCCTATTGTGGACATTTCCTATAAATGGAATAATGCACCGTGTGGTCTTTTTAAAATGAAAAACATTTGATGTGTAACATTGTGTAAATTTAAGGTGTACAATGTATTGTTTGATACATTTTTATATTATGATATAATTGTGGTTGTCATGAAAAAATATGGAACACTTCATGAACTTGTGTGTCATCCTTGTGCAGGGGCCATGCTAGTCGTCTCTGTGTCATTTCAATGTTTAGTATGTGTGCTGCCTAAGTGAGCAAAGTGTGTGGTCTTTTGTGTTTGGCTTCGTTCATATAGCATAATGTTTTCAAGGTTTATACATACTGTGGCATGTACCAGTACTTCTTTTGATTGCTGAGTAGTATCCCGTTGTGTGAGAAAAATACCATATTTTGTTTTTCTGTTCACCAGTTAAGGTACATTTTGATCGTGTTCACGTTTTGGCTATTATGAATAATGCTAGTTTTGAGGTATGAGTCTTTTCGTGGACATATGTTTTCCTTCTTCTTGGGTAGACACCTCAGAGTGGAATCTCTGGGTCTTATGATAAATTACGTTAAGCTTTAAAGAAATTGCCAACCTATTTTCCAAAGTAGATGCATCATTTTACCATCTCACCAGCAATGTATGATGGTTCCAATTTCTCTACATCATGTCCAACATTTGTTATTGTCTAAACCTAGGTAATATTTTCATTGACACTAGAATGACATTTATTTGATTAACTTTTTTCACTTTTTCAAGTTTTAACGAAGTGTAGTTGATTTAAATGTTGTGATAATTTCTGCCGTTCAACAAAGTGATTCAGTTAGACATGTGCACACATCCATTCTCTCAGATTCTTTTCGCATATAGACTATCACAGAATATTGGGTAGAGTTCTCCGTGCTCTACAGCAGGTCCCCATTGGCCAGTCATTGCATAGACCTCAGTGTGCATGTTTCAGTTCCAAATCCGCAGCCCATCCGCCCCTCAGCCTGTCCCCTTTGGTAACCATAAATTTGTTTTCAAAGTCTGTGAGTCTCTTTCTGTTCTACAACAAGTTCATTTGTGTCCTTCTTTTTTTTTTTTTTAGATTCCACATATAAGTGATATAATATAATGTTTGTCTTTAGCGCCGTGACTGACTTGCTTCACTTAGTATAATTTCTCGGCCCATCCATGTTGCTGTAAATGGCATGATTTCATTTTTTTATGGCTGAGTAATATTTTGTAGTATATATGTACCACATCTTCTTTATCTGTTCCTCTGTTGATGGACATTTAGGTTGCTTACATGTCTTGGCTATTGTATATAGTGCCGCAGTGAACATTGGGGTGCGTGTATCTTTTTGAATTATGATTTTCCTCTGGGTAGATGCCCAGGATTGCTGGACCATACTGTTTTAATGACTGAGGACTGATTAATTTTTATTATATATTTCAGGTAATTGAATTTTAGTTATGGAAGGCTGAATGCGATATAAATTTTGCAAGATTGTGATTGCAAATTTCAAGGTCACTTAAAATGTGTAAAAAACAGAATGAAAAAGAAAAAGTCAGGGGAAAGTTTGATCCATTCATATTTACTAATATTATCATTAATAATATTATTACTAATAGTTAATATGAGTAACATTAATAAGAATTAATACTGATATCAAAACTGTTACAACGAATGAAAAATGCGTGTTAGTACATTTGAGTTAGTGTACATGAGTTTGTGATGAAGCCAAGCTGCAAAATAATGGCTACACTTTAGTAAAAAGGTGGAGCTGTGAGTGGCCTCGTGGTCCTTAAAATAGAAGAAAAGTGTTTTGACTTGATCTCATGTGGACTTCTCCTCTCCCGTTTTTTGGACTGAATGCTAAAATAAAGTCAGTATCAGATGGTTTATGTTCCAACCCTGTGCTTCTCAGAGAGGGTGACTTTGGCCCCTAGGGGAACCAAAGTCGGCAATGTCTGGAGACCTTTGTTATTGTCCCGAATAGGGGAAGGATGTTAGTGACCTCTAGTGGGTGGAGGCCAGGGCTGCTTCTGTACATCTTATACGCACAGCAGTCTGCCTCAACAGAGACTTATCCAGCTCAAAGCGCCAAGAGTACTGAGGGGGAGAATCTCTGCTTTAACCAGTGCTCCTGAGGGTGCAATAATTAGAATCACTTGAAATGTTCGTTTCCCCTTATTTTGCTTTGTACAAGCAGGTACCGCGTTAGTCCCTGACTCCGAGCAGGGGGTCCCGAATCTTGGGGTGGTGGGGGTGATGGCTGGGCCCTATATTTGTGATAAAGATCTCTAGCTGATTCTGTTCCTCTGTTTCTTCATTCCTTCTCTTTGCAACCCAATTGAAAACTGGCTCTGGGTATTTTGTAAATGCCTGTGGCCCATCTTTTTAGGAAATTAATGTTTAAGATGAATAATTGGAGGAGTGGCTATTTTCTTATTCCCATTTCTTGTTCTATAAAGAATCAGTCACTCAGTTCCTCTCTCTGTGACAATGAGGCAAATCTCTGGGTTATCAAAGCCCAAACAAGAAAATGTTTACTCGTGTTTTCCAGGAAATGCAGGTTTAAATTATTCTTTGACATTCCTATAATAATTCTTCCCTTGATTTTAGCAAGATCAGCTTCTCACTGAAATAATACCAGAAGCCCTTGGAGACTATAAATTTTAGAGTGAGCATGGGGCCTGGGATCTACATATGTTCTGCTTGAGTTATTTGGGCACAGTTTGTGTTATGGAGCAATTGTGTGTTTAGTTGAGCGCAGTTTCTCCTCTGAAGCATGAATCCTGCTTTTTTTTTTTTTTTCGCTTTTTAGGGCCGCACCCGCGGCATATGGAGGTTCCCAGGCTAGGGGTCAAATCAGAGCTATAGCTGCCGGCCTACGCCATACCCACAGCAACGCTGGATCGCAGGATCGGAGCTGTGTCTTCGACCTACACCACAGCTCAGGGCAACACCAGATCCTTAACCCACTAAGAAAGGCCAGGGACCGAACCTTTGTCCTCATGGATGCTAGTCAGATTCATTTCCTCTGAGCCACAGGGGGGTGGGGGTGGGAACGAACTCCATGAATCCTGCTTTTAAATGACTGCACAAGGTACCATGCCAAACATGACTAAGCCTGGAGGCAAGAACATGAGGTCTGGGACAGACGGTCCTAGATTCAGATCCCAGGCCTGCCCCTTACACGCCGAGTGACTCAGGACAGGTGTCTTGAGCACTTCGAGCAACCAGTTTTACATTTGGAATTGGGGACTGCTAGCTAGCTTCCATGCAGGCTTATTACTGCCCACTAGCCAATTCTGCCTTGCTTTTGTACATAAAGTTTTATCGGGACACAGCCATGCTCGTTCATCTACATATTGTTTCCAGTTGCTTTGTGCTACCAAGGCAGAGCAGAGTAGTTTCGACAGAAACTGCAGGTCGCCAAAGCCTAAAGTATTTACTCTTGGGCCCTTTACCGAAGAGTTTGTCAACCAACAACTCTAAGATTTGATGAACTTAAATAGAGTTCGTATATGGAAATCTCATCTCAGATCAGATCTTGGAAAATCTTAGTACCCATTCCTTTCTAGACCCAGTAAATTGTTTTCAAACAACAGCAATAATACTAAAGCTACGATTCATTCAGCATCTAGTGAGTATACCCCTACATGGAAGAAGACATTTATTTCTTGCAACAGTCTAGGTAGGCGTGGTTCTCATTTTGTCTATGAAAAACAGAATTTCAGAGAGATTTTCAACTTCCTCCAGGTCATGGAGTTAATTAGGAGAATTGTGATAAAAATATAAACATCACAGCTGTTCTGGTTTTTCTCCTTCCTCCCATTTAAATAACCCTGTAAGACCTTTGTCAGGACAGTTTTGGAAGCACCTAAAAAAAAGTAGGTGATGGTTTAAGCAGGTGAATAAACCTCAAAGGCCAGAGTGCAAATTTATTTTTAATGTTTGCTGTCGGTTGTTCTCTGAACACTTTTGTATTTGTATTAATCTGTTGCTCTCTGCCTTGTTCTCCATATTTTTTCATCCCTCATTTCTCCTCTTTAATCCTGTGTTTCCATCCTTCCACTTTGAAGCTGCCCTTTCTTGAGAGCATTTTTGTGAGAGGATAATGAGCAGCCCCTGCACCTGTGCAGCCATAAAGCAGGTGGTTGAAGGGAGCAGCCGCGTATTACCCTGCAATTCTTCTGTAGCTAATTGACACCAGTGCTGTTGTTTCTAAGGCATTCTTGTTTTTCTTTTGTCTTTTGTCTTTTTAGGGCTGCACCCATGGCATGTGGAGGGCTAGGGGTCGAATCGGAGCTGTTGCTGCTGGCCTATGTCAGAACCACAGCAACGCCAGACCCGAGCCGAGGCTGCGACCTACACCACAGCTCACGGCAACGCCAGATCCTTAACCCACTGAGCAAGGCCAAGGATCGAACCCGCAACCTCATGGTTCCTAGTCAGATGCGTTTCCGCTGTGCCCAAACTGAAACTCCAATTCTAAGGTATTCTTCATATTAAAACACTGCCATCCCTAAAGACCCACTACTGACTTTGTGGCTTATTATTTTAGGACATATCTGCAGCCCTGAGAAGCTTCTTTAAGGGTAGAAAACCTACTTCAGTTCACTTTTTTTTTTTTTTCGATTTTATTTTGGCCGCACCCACGGCTTGTGGAAGTTCCTGGGCCAGGGATCAAACCTGTGCCACAGGAGCAACCCAAGCTGCTACAGTGACAACGCTGGATTCTTAATCTGCTGACCCAAGAGACTGCCCACAGTCCCTTCTAGTGAAGGGTTGTGGGCAGGAAGGACATTCAGCATTGGGGTGTGTGCCTTTTTGTTCATTGGCATCTGGATGTGTATTTCCATGTCTGGTCATTGGCATCTGGGAGTGCGTTTTCTTGTTTTTTCTTTTTTCTTATTTTTAATGTTAACTCATTTTTATTTTTCTCCATTATAGCTGGTTTCCAGTGTTCTGTCAATTTTCTGCTGTACAGCAAAGTGACCCAGTCACACATACATACATTCTTTTTCTCACATTCTCATGCTCCCTCACAGGTGACCAGCTACCGTTCCCAGTG
Organism: Sus scrofa; assembly: GCF_054392235.1. NCBI lineage: Eukaryota > Metazoa > Chordata > Mammalia > Artiodactyla > Suidae > Sus > Sus scrofa. The sequence goes on from NC_139401.1 coordinate 12,495,840, forward strand.
CTCTACAGCAGCATCTCATTGCTTATCCACTCCAAATGCAACAGTTTGCGTCTATTAACCCCAGAGTCCCAGTCCATTCCCTCCGCCACCCCCCCCCTCCCCGCCCGGCAACCAAAGTCTATTCTCCAAATCCATGCCTTCCTTTTCAGTGGAAAGGTTTACTTATGGCGTATATTAGATTCCAGATGTAAGGGGTATCATGTGGTCTCTGTCCGGGAGTGCGTTTTCAAGTGCAGGCATCCAGCCTCTGCAGGTGTGCACCTACAGAGAGGGAGCCCTGTCAAGCTTGTGGGCACACTACCCTCATGGGAAAGCATTTCCTCTCCACTAAACTGTAGTGAGCCTCCCTTTCCTTTTTGGTCTCTTGGTCCTAGATCTTCTTTTTTTTTTTTTTTTTTTTTTTTTTTTTGTCTTTTTGCCATTTCTTGGGCCGCTCCCGCGGCACATGGAGGTTCCCAGGCTAGGGGTCGAATCGGAGCTGTAGCTGCCAGCCTACACCAGAGCCACAGCAACTCGGGATCCGAGCTGTGTCTGCAACCTACACCACAGCTCACGGCAACGCCGGATCCTTAACCCATTGAGCGAGGCCAGGGACCGAACCGGCAACCTCATGGTTCCTAGTCGGATTCGTTAGCCACTGAGCCACAAAGGGAAGTCCATCCTTTCTGAAACCGCCAGGAACAGAGTCTCATCTCTCCTCCACATGGCTGCTCTGCAGAGTGTTTGAGGAGTCTTATCTCATCCTTCAAAGTCTTCATTTTTTTTTCCATGATGAAAATTGCACAGCCCTGCAAAAGGCTCTCCTAAGACAAGATTCTGACCCTTTATTATGTGAAGGTTGCTTATATTGATTTCTTCCAGTACAGCAATGTTTTTCTTTTCCAAGTGTAACTTTTTTTATGATTTTATTTTATTATTTTATTTTATTTTTTGTCCTTTTGCCATTTCTAGGGCCGCTTCTGCGGCATATGGAGGTTCCCAGGCTGGGGGTCTAATCAGAGCTGTAGCCGCCGGCCTACACCACAGCCACAGCAATGCGGGATCCGAGCCGCCTCTGCAACCTACACCACCGCTCACAGCAATGCCGGATCCTTAACCCACTGAGCGAGGCCAGGGATCGAACCCACATCCTCATGGTTCCTAGTCGGATTCATTAACCACTGCGCCACGACGGGAACTCCTTTTTTCTGATTTTAAAGGTAACAAATACTAATTGTAAAAACCTTGGACGATATGCAATGCCAAAGAAAGAAAGGAAAGGAAGAAAATAAGGAAGGAAAGGAGAAAGAAAAAAATCACCCCACAGTTCTACTACCCAGGTAAATCCTTGAGAAACTGTAGTCCTTAATGTTCCAGGCTTTGTGTGTCTGAGGGAACAGTGCGGGTTTACCGTGGGATTCATGAACATAGTTCTCAATGCCCACATTTTACTCTGTCATATGGATACCTGGGGACTGATCTGGGTCCTTTCTGAAGCGTGACTGACAGAGGCCATCCCCGGGTTCCAAGCTCAGCTAACCGTGGCAGAGCCACAGTGACACCGGCCCCTGCCTTGTCCTGTGTCTCTTTTTCTTTTCTTTTTTTTCTTTTTTCCTCTTTTTAGGGCCACACCCGTGGCATAGGCAAGTTCCCAGGCTAGGGGTCCAATCAGAGCTGCCGCTGCCAGCCTATGCCACAGCTATGGCAATGCCGGACCTGAATGGCATCTACGACCTACACTGCAGATTGCAGCAACACTGGATCCTTAACCCACTGAGTGAGGCCAGGGATAGAACCAACATCCTCACGGAGCCAACGTCGGGTCCTTAACCCGCTGAGCTACAATGGGAACTGCCTCTGCTTCTTTTCTTAAACATGTAAATACAGGTCTTGAAATTAACTTGCTTTTCTTAATTTTCGACTTAAGCTTTTCCTTCGCGTTGGAGCACGTTTAACCTATCAATCTATAGGGGAGAGGCCCATTTGCAAATGTGATTGGCTGCTGTATATAATGATAACAGGGCTGTTTCAGGGCTGTCATGCGGACTGAATTAGTTCATATATGGGAGGCAGTTGAAGAGTGTCTGGTGCATGGTAAACACTCAATAAAGGTTCATGTTGATTTATTTGTTTCTACAAATAAGACAACTTTGGAGTTTAATGACTTGTCCAAACCATCGCAGGTGGGGAGGGGCCCATGTGTAATAAGTGTTGCAGAATGGCTGGGCCCTGCTTAAGAATTTCCTTGGCACTCTCTCACTCTGAGGTCAGCAAACTGTCTGTAAAGGGCCAGATGGTAAACATGTTAGGCTTTGTGGTCTTGAGGTCTTTGTTACTCCTACTCGCCTCGGCCATTGCGATGCCAAAGCCGCCCTGGACAGCACACAAAGGGGTGTGGTTGGGTTACAGCAACGCTTTATTTGCACAAACAGGGACGATCAGACTGTACTTTGCAGGCCGCTGCCTCTCCCCCCAATCCCACTCCTTTATGTAAATGAAGGAGATACTGCTTAAGTACCTTCTGGTTCTTAATGCATAAGCAAGTATGAATATGTCAGAAAATTTATAATTATCTGCAACCCCCCCCCAAAAAAATGTTGAGAAATAAGAATCAACTATATTCCACCACCCGGAGATAACTAGAGTTTACATTTCGGTGACTATTTCATGAATATGCTTTCAGCAGAAAGATGTTCTTAATCTCTCTTCCCTTTGGAGGTCTCCTGGAGCTTGGAGTGATTTCCTTCCTAACGCTAAGGTTTAATGATGGTCATTAGTGGGTAGGACTATTGTCTGGGTCTGGTGCCCACGGCGCTACAGGCCAGGGGAGAGGCGGTGACATGACATATTATAGGTTTACTCTCAGAGCTGTCTTCCCTCTTCATTGAATCGAAAACTTCCTTATGTGATTGTCAGGCTGGGTGTTCCAGAACTATTCAGTGTCTATGGGGCCTGCCTTGGATTCATTTCCTGATGTGGCACATCTGTTAAAACCGTTTAACACACATCCCTTACGTTTTATATATGCATCCATAAATAGGTATTTTAATGATTTTAAAAGTTAATGTGGAGACACACATATGCACTTATCTTTGGTTTTGTTAGACATATGTCTGAAAGTTATTAACTGTTGAGCACTTACTCTATACTAGACAGCATGCTCAATACATATGTCATTTCACTGAGTCCTTCCCAAACTTTATGATCTAGACATACTGTTCTTATTTTACAGACAATTAAATTAAGTCTTCTGGAAGTTGAATGACTTGTTCAGGACAACAGAGACCAGGGATCTGAACTTGAGTCTGTGGACTCCTCTTTTTTTTTTTTTGTTTTTTAGTTGAAGTCTAGATTTACAATGCTGTATTCATTTCAGGTGTACAGCACAGTGATTCAGTTATACATTGTTTTAAAGATTCTTTTCCCTTATAGGTTGTTAAAAAATATTGAGTATAGGACTTCCCTTCCTGGCTCAGCAGTTAATGAACCCAACTAGGATCCATGAGGATGAGGGTTCCATCCCTGGCCTCGCTCAGTGGGTTAAGGATCCGGCGTTGCCGGGAGCTGTGGTGTAGGTCGCAGACACAGCTTAGATCCTGCATTGCTGTGGCTGGAGTGTAGGCCGGCAGCTGTAGCTCCAATTCGACCCTTAACCTGGGAACTTCCATATGCCACAGGTGTGGCCCTAAAAAGCAAAATACTGAGTATAGTATAGTTCCCTGTGCTATACAGTAGGTCCTTGTTGGTTACCTCTTTTATATATAGTAGTGTGTATCTGTTGATCCCAGACTCTAATTTATCCCTTCTTGTCCTCCCCATAAGTTTGGTAACCATAAGTTTGTTTTCTATTTCTGTAGCTCTTGTTGTGTTTTGTAGCTAAGTTCATTTGTATCATTTTTTTAAAGCCACGTATAAACACTATCATATGATAGGTGTCTTTCTCCTTCTGGCTTACTTGCCCTTTTTCATTCTGTACACGTGATGTAGCTTTGTCTGGTCCTAATTATCCCCCTTCGTTTTTGTTTCAGACGGTGGCCTTCTTTAGTGTAGGGGAGGTTAAAATCCCAGTCGCGAATTACCTTCATCCCTGGACAAGCAGAGACACTTGACGGAGTCAGTTCTCTGCATCAGTTGTCAGTAGGCTGGAGAAGCCCCCCCGTCACACTTGTGATTCCTTCCATCACGTTTGCCATTCGGTCTTGCACAGGAGAATAGCCTTCTCTCTCTTCTGGAGGATGCTGAGTTTTTGTCCCTGCTTTTGTTGATTGAGACATCGCAGCCCTGCTTTGCTTGGTACTTGCTCCTCCAGTTATGGCGTTGGCACAGACCATACCTGCAGCGTCGTGTTACTCTCCTGTGCTAAAAATACCCGAGACCCTGGCTGAGACTTCATATATAATTCATGGTTTTGATTTAGTAATCTCTCCATTAAGCCAGAAAATGACATTTTTGCTGGCTGCATTCCAATCTGCATTATCTTAGACATTGAGAATTTGCATTAACTTGAATACTCCTCGTGTGTGTGTGCGCGTGTGTTTATTTGTGGTTGTAGTAACATTACAATTATCTCTGTGTATAACTCCCTTAATCTTTCGTTTAACCCCTGACTTCAGACTCCTGACACAAATGTAATAGCCGAAAGAAACAAATATCAAATGCCTGTTGATGATAGTAAAAATACAGAACCAGAAAGAAAAAAAAAAAAGAGTTTTGCCCTTTTGTAGAGACTTAAATTTATATTCAGCAAGTGAAGAAGGGGAACATTGTGAAGGCAGTTCACGCATCTGGGATGTACTTAGTGAGGTCCTCCGGAGTGCTAAGACACGAGTGGGACGTGGTGCCCTGATGAGGTCCTCCCGATGACAGAGCAACTTTCATGCCACCCTGCAAGTCTTTAAATCAAAATCCTCTCACCGAGATTTTTAAAGACATTGTGGAAAGACTGAACACATTTTAGGTGTCTTTCTAAGACACTTCTCTGAATGCTGCATCCAGAGGAGTCACTTCATCTGCTTGGATCCACCCTCGCCACTTGTCCTCAGGCATATTTAGGCTGTTTAAAGCAGGAAGGGAAGACGTGATTATAACAGATCAGTAAATGAAGGAAGAGACCCACTAATCAGAGTCCTGATACTCTGCCGTGAGATTCTGCCAACCACCAACTCTTTGGAATTCTTAAACCCTGGTATCTCCAGCCTTATTTGAACAGGGACCATGTCTTTGTAGAGGCAGCCTCACTCTGGGTTGAGTACAATGTCACTTCGACATTACATTTTACAGTTGTTTTTACCTGTTATTAACAAAATAATTGTCCTTCTTACTGCTGAGTTGCCAAATTCATTTCTTAATATAGAAGTTTCTAGGCGTGGGGCATGGGGCGTGGTCAAGGGCATTAATGAAACCAGACATGTAATAAAAATTTGGAGTATTGTAATTTGGGGGGGGAGGGGCTGCAACCATGGCTTGTGGAAGTTCCTAGGCCAGGGACTGAACTCTTGCAGCAGGTATGACCTGCACCACAGCTGCTGCAATGCCAGATCTTAACCCGCTGCACCACACGGGAACTTCCTGTTTAATTTTATAATATTGCTTTTAAAATTATATAATCAGTATTCAAGGGAAGTTGTTTCATCACTTGTGAAATTTTGGATCCAATATTGAATATGTGCTTTTTAAATAGTATGTTCGATATTCAGTGGTAGCTGTGATTCTTGTTTACTCAGTATCCTTTCGTTTCCCCTCTTCTGGTCACAGCACCCATCTTTCTTGTAGGGACTCGAGTCCACGTGGTTCCTATGGGGCTGACCCCTCCTGCTGCTGCCCCTCCCCCCCCAAAAACCCACAAGGGTAGGAGGACCAAGAGCTGGCTAAACTACTGCATACCCCTAGCTGTAATTGGTTCGAGGAAAAGGTGTGGCCTGAGCCAAGTCAGTCATCTCCCCTTTGTGGACTTTTTTCGGAATTGAGGCAGGGTGCTCTGGCTTTTCTTCTGAGGTTGCTAGTTTTGAGCAGGGGTGCCATACAGAGTAGCTCAAGGAATCCTCATTTATTAAGGACAAGGAAAGCCTTGAACCAGCAGTGATCTTCTTCTCTATGATGTGAGCAGGAACTGCCTGAAAATGAGACAGTGCAGAGGAGTGTATTGCTTAGAACTTCTTGTAATATGTTCACAGCATCAGCTGAATCACTGGATTAGAATGGGCTGGAAGTTCGTTATCCTCCTTCAACTTCTTGGTTACATGAGTGTATCAGTTTCCTTTTGCTGCTGTAACGACTTATCAGGAAAGTAGTGGCTTCCAGCCATGCGTATTTATTATCTTGTAATTTGCAGGTCAGAGGTCTAAAATGGCTCTCCTTTTACATCTTCTGGGGGGCTGCCCGCCTTCCTTGGTTCTTGGCTCCTCATCACACTCGCCTCTGCTTCTGCCGTCACATCCTTCTCTGACTCTGACTCTCCTCCCTCTTTTCCCTTAGAAGGCCTCTTGTGATAACGGTGAACGCACCCAAATGATCTAAGATAACCACCCCATCTCAAAATCCTAATGACATCAGCAGAAGTCCCTCTTGCCCTGTAAGGAAGCATATTTTCCTCTTCTGGGGATGAGGACACGAACCTCTCTGGGGACCTATCACAATGAGCAAATTAATTCCTTTTCGGTGTAGGCTGGTCTAAGTTGGAATACTGCTATTTGCAACCAAGAGTCTTGAAAAATATTGTATTAAAGAAAATGAGATACAGGAGCAATTTAAGGACCTTTTAGATAGATATTTGGAGTTATAAAGCATTTTTGAAAGATGAAAAAATTGTACAGAGAACATTAAATTATACGTATAACTTTAAATGACTCCAATATTTTCCTGTCCTTTAATCTCTTTGTACCTTTTTAAAATACTTTTTTCACTTTTGTTATGCTACCAACTGGGAATTCTCTTTCACATACTCTTGTTCTCACTCAAGTTCACCTTTAAAATATCTTGCTTCCTACAGCCTGTTATATGCTCCAGAGCTTTTCTGAAATATTTTTCTTCTCTCCTCTCAACTGTCACTCTTCTTGTTTTTCAGAATATTCATCTTTGCCTTTCTTAAATTCAAACTGTTTTCCCTTGTTCAATGTTTCTGTGAATATTTTTTTTTTCTGTATCTGCTTGGGGGCAGGAAATAGACCAAAAGCTTTTTAAAAAAATTGTGTGCGTCTGTTGTTCTAGAGAATGTTTTGTTACCATTCTCATGGCTGGTATCAAATAAACAGAATTCCCATTTGACAATAAACGAATAAATAAATCTCTTGCTTCCGGAGTTGTGCTTATTTTTTGCTGTTTCTATGTAAATAGCATAGCCCTATAGTACTTTCCTGAAAAGCTTATAAAATGGTATTTTTAGTCTTCAAGCACGCACTCATTCATATTTCAATCTTCTCTTTTCCGTAATTGAAATATGCTTTCACCAGGGCATTTTGACTTTGTGCTCATAAGAATAGATAGGGGAAGAAACAGCTTTCCTATCACCGTCGGAATGTCCCTGGCCGGGCCTGAAAAATACACTGACAAAGACAAATTAACAAGAGAAGAGCCTTCTGATGTAAGTTTTACATGAGGCTTCAGCCTTCATCAGGACATGAAGACCCAAAGAAGCAGAGCCGTGTGTTTGTACGCTAGGTCTGAGGAAGCGTGGACAGTCGTGGAGGAATACCATCGGGCAGGGGTACCAGGTAATGGCAGGAAACTGGAACCCTCAGCAAGGCCCGTTTGTTCAGATTCTTCTTGGCTTTACGGAGATCAGGATGCTCCTTTGCCCAGGGCGTGGAGAGGCATCTCTCGCCTGAGGGTCTTAGGATCCAACGTTTCAGGGGAGACGGCCGGGGGAGGAGGTCACAGCGCCCCTCCTGCTACTGCCAGGGTTTGCTCAAATTCCTTCACTTAAACCGCTCGGTCTGCCAAGATGCCATATTTTAGGGGAGTGCGTTTGAACCCCGTCAAGTACCTTGCACAAGACCCTTATTTACTCAGTGACGTTGAACTGTATTATCTGTGGCAACTTAATCCAACAAGTGAAATTTCTTTTCTCATTATACTAACATGCCAGAAATAACGGGTTTATATTTCATGTTTATTCACGATTTAGCCATGGTTTGTTTTTTTCTTTTTAGGGCCGAACCTGCGGCATATGGACGTTCCCAGGCTAGGAGTCGAATCGGAGCCGCATCTGCGACCTACACCACAGCCACAGCAATGCAGGATCCTTAATCCACTGAGCAAGGCCAGGGATCGAACCTACATCCTTGATGATACTAGTCAGGTTTATAAGCCACTGAGCCACGACGGGAACTCCTAGCCATCTTTAAAATAAACATAAATAGCTATGTAGTTGACAGTAAAAATACCAAGTAACTTTAAAGTGTAATCTTACTTTTCTGTAAGTGTCTATGACCCATTTCCAGTTCTTGGGCTGGTACATTCAGGGTTTATATTTTCTGCTTCTTTAATTCATGTAAGTTTTTCTGTGTATCTACTTGAGCCACAATGCAGTACAATGTTATAGCGACGTGCATGGGATCATATCCCAGCCATGCTCCCTTGTTGGGCATCTCTTACGGTTTTATTCTGCTTTGTTTGTTTGCACTATGAGCACTGCAGCTAGAACCAGTCTTGAATACATTTTTTAAGTGATTCCACGGGATAGATTCCTAAAGGTAGTAGACCAGGCCAAGCAATATGGTTATAACTAATTATCTCTAGTTTACGTTTAGTGCTGTCAGAATAAATACCCCGGAGAGTAAATAAGATTTCGATGGAAGGGAGCTAGCACAAAGAATCAAGGAGATGAGGTTATTCTCTGTCATATGAACAAGAATTAAAGAAGTGTTTTGTGCTTTGTTTTGCTTTCTTTGGTTTTTAATGAGACTGGGATCTTAGGGATTTGGGGGGGAGGAAATAAGATGTATCTCCTTGGCATGGATAGCGCTGGTCTTTTGTGATTACTTTCTCTTTCTTTCTTTCTTTTTTTTTTTTTTTGTCCTTTTTAGGCCTTTTTTTTTTTCTTTTTAGGGCCCAACCTGCCCTGGAGGTTCCCAGGCTAGGGGTCTAATCAGAGCTGTAGCCGCTGGCCTACACCCCAACTCACCGCAATGCCGGATCCTTAACCCACTGAGCGAGGCCAGGGATGGAACCCGCAACTTCATGGTTCCTGGTCGAATTGTTTCCGCTGCACCACAACGGGAACTCCCTACTTTCTCTTTCTTAGGTGCCCCTTTCCTCCAGTGTCAGCCCCCATGGTGGCTCACCCTTGACCTTGTCTTTTTGTCCCTATCCCTCTGCTGGCTCCTTCCCTCACTTTATCCCCTGGCCTCTTCACTCTCTCACTCACTTACTTCAGCCTGCGCCTTTGTGTTGCACATAAGCCGTTAATTCTGCGGGTTCGGGGTGAACTCATGACCCTTCCCTTAACCTTATTATCATTCCTACAATGTCTTCTCCCCGCTGTCACTCCCACCTCCTTTTGGCAAAACCTTATCATTTATCACCTGGACGATTTCAATTCATTCCTGGCTGGTGTCCTTGCTCCCCGGGGATTTCAATCCTCACTCTTTCCTTGCAAGCTGTGCTGATCTACACTGGTCACTGAAACATTTTTTTTCCCCACTGTACATCATGGGGACCAAGTTACACATACATGTGTACATACTTTTTCCTCCCATTGTTGTGTTGCGATGTAAGTATCTAGACGTGGTTCTCCATGCTACACAGCAGGATCTCATTGTAAATCCATTCCAAGAGCAATAGTTTGCATCCGTTAACCCCCAGCTCCCGATCCCTCCCACTCCCTCTTAAACATTTTTGAGTCTTGATTTATGTATCCAAGCTCATGGATGAATGGCCCATTGCTGCTGACATAGCATATATATAGAGAGAGAGAGGGAGAGAGAGAGCGCGAGAGAGTCGTGTCCTTACTTTTCGAGTCTTTCCTTCTTATAACTTAGCCCTCATCAGCATTCTTATTGTGACAAGTCTGATCCTGTCACTCGCAAACTTTACTAACTTCAGAGATTTTTCAAGGCCGAGAGGGTAAGGCCAGACCCTGTTAGAACAGGCCTTCACGGGGTGTTCACGTTTCCCCCTCATCTTCTGCCGTCGACCTCCGGTCTCGCATCCTCAGCCCGTCACCCTAGTGATCACTTCCCAGACATGCCACGCCAGCCCTTTCAGCCTTCTGGCTTTTCCCGTGATGATCTCTTTTTCGCTGCACTTACAAGCCCCCACTGATTTTTTTTTTTTCCAGATCTATTTTGAAGCATCTTTTTATAAAGCCCTCCCAGGTGCTTTGCTTGAACTCTCCTCATGCTCCTGGGACTTTACATCTTGAGCAAATGAAGCAATAATGTGGGAATAAGGGCAACGAATAGCGTGTGACCAGGGGCATCTTGCGGTGTGTTCTGCTCAGCCCCTAGCCAGCCTTTCTCAGCTATGGTACCTCGTTGGAACTACAGACATGGAAAATGATTTGAGTGACAGTTTTCTCAGCTTGGCCCAAGATGACATAACTAGTGCCATTGTAGATGCATAGGAGAGAAGTTGAATCATTATATGTAATTCGTGCTACAGGGGGTAGAGCTTCAATTTCTCGGGCAACTCAGGTTAGAAGGACTGCTACAGGGCATCTTTGGATCTGCCCTCTTGCTAAGCCTAACCTTCTGAGCTCTCACTGATGCTGTGAGTACCTAGCGTTATTTTGTTTTCGGCCTTGCCTGAGGCATGCAGAAGTTCCCCGGGCCAGAGATCGAGTCTGTGCCATAGCAGTGACCCAAGCCACAGCAGTGACAATGGTGGATCCTTAGCTGCTTAGGCCACCAGGGAACTCCCAGTACCTGGCGTTATGATCCATACCTTTTGTGCCTGAGAAAACTAGATTCAGTTTTGGTTGCTACCAAATAAGACCCTTCTCTGCTAGAACAGCATCAGTTGTATATGTTTGCTGAATAATTAGTTGGATGAATCACCACTGAAAAGTCTCCCTTTTCTTTTTCCCCTCCGCCCCATCAGTTACCACACACATCAGTCTTTATTTACAGCATCGCTCAGAATCGGCCCTCTCTTTGCATTTCCTCTCCCACCATCCTTGCCTAGGTTTGTATTGTCTCAGCCCACATCCCTGTAGTCAGCTCTAAATGCTGCCTTTACCTCTTTCACTTTTTCCCCTTACTTGATACTGAACCCAGATCAATTTTTCCCACAAAGGAAGGACACCTTATCATCCCACTTCTAAGTATCATACCAACTGGCTTTGGGGTTAAGTTAAACGCATGAACCTGACACTCAGGTCTTCATATTTGAATTTGAATTTGGCCCCGTATTCTCTGTCCAGCATGCTTCCCTTCACTCCGTTCAGAGCCAGTGCTCTTCTGTAGAAACTCTTTTGCTTGTGCTGTGCCTAACACCCCTCCCTCGCTGCGCCCTATTTTACTGACTTAAAGAAATTCATTATCCGGGAGTTCCCACCATGGCACAGTGGGTTCAGAATCCAACTGCAATGGCTCAGGTTGCTGGTCCTTGGCCAGGAGCAATGGATTAAAGGATCCAGCATTGCCACAGCTGCCTATGTGGCATATTCAATCCCTGGCCTGGGAATGTCCATGTGCCAAGGGTGTGGTCATAAAAAAATTAATGATCAGATCTTACCAAATGTTCCGCTCGATATCAGTGTTCCCACCATCTTGTTTCCTGAGCATATTAAGCCATATTCATTGCTTCTTTTTCTCCGGATATACCCTTTTCCTGTTCCCCACATCGCATTTCATCTGGGTAATTCTTCTTTTTTTTCATGTTTAAAATACTTTGTTCTCAATGTAGCACACATACAGTGGTTAGGAAAAATAAGCGAGCAGCGAATTACCGAATGTTCAAATTTTTTTCTTAATTGTTACGGATTTCTAAAATCCCTAGTACCACTTCGAAGTCTGCCTTCTTCCAAAAGCCTTCTTGACTCTCTTTGACCTAAATACTCCCTCTTTCCTAATTTTAATCCTTACACTCCATTATTGCCTTGTCTACATACAAGTAAGTGGAATTATCCACTGGAATTCTCTTCATCAAGAACCATTAATTAATCTGCTAAGTATGCAGTTAAGTGGATGGCAAAGAGGACAAGTATTCTTGCCCCACTTTTTTTCCTTTTTTGAAATACCAAATTGCTGAATACTTTTTATGTTTTGAAAATATGAAGATCCACAGCAGGTCACTGCTGCTATTAACAAACCACATGACGAACGAAACCATTTCCAAGGCAGTGCTAAGGCACCGGCATGGCAGTGGAAGCGTAAAGGCCTTCTGTGTGTCTGGGGTGCTCAGTGAGAATGTCTGCCACTGAGGAGACAAGGTGGGGCAGGGTTGGCTTGGATGCCAGGGTAGTGTCAGACTTGAGCATCATGCCTCCCATACCTGAGTCATCAGACGGCAAAGATGGTCTTGGCTGAGAACCATTTGGTGGCAAGAGGTAGAAATCTCAAACCAGCTCATGGGAAGAAGGGAGTTGTGGTGTCTTTATAGTCTGCAGTCACTCAGACCCAGCAATTAAAAAGTGGTCGAGCTTCCTAAGAGGGGAAGAAGGGAAGATACTGGGATTGAAAGGTCTTTGTCTCTCTTCAACTCTTTTTCTCTTAACCCCCACAAACCCTTTCCCATTTCTGTTTTTCTTGGTCTCTGCCCTCCAAAGATGTTGGCCACTTGTAAAGGGCTCGAAAGGGCCCCATTTATGGGACCTTACTGGCTTACTCCATCACCCACTGTTGACGGACTGCATTTCCAGTGAGTTCAAGTTCTTGAAGGAAAGGATTTGGCTAATCTTTGGCTTGATAATGATGATTGCCCTTAGTCCAAGTATTCATCCTTTGTCCACAGCACTGGGTCTGGGATTGGGGGAACACATTACAAAAGTAAATAATTGGTCTTGTCCTTTCAAGGGTGCTTTGAGTGAGTCACACATAGGTCCCAAAGCTTCCACTCTAAGGAGTTCAATGTTGCATATGTATTTAACATTCACTGTTTGGTAGTGTAAAAGAAAGACAATTTAACATCCCCGGGCCATTGCTTTGCCGCCTTCTAATTTTAGTAGTTAGTTCACTATGATAATGGAACAGGAATTGTTAATTTAATCTTAAAGGTAACAGGTTACTGGGAGTTCCCTGGTGACCTGAGGGTTAAGGACTTGGCATTGGCACTGTTGTGGCTCAGATTACTGCTGCGGCTCTGGTTGGATCCCTGGATCACAAGCCACCGGCGTGGCCCAAAAAAGCCATGTTACTGATGTCATCAATAGGAAATGAGGAAAATTGTGCATTAATTCTTTTAATCATATGCGTCATATGTTTCATGGCTAAAAGTCTGCCTTGTTAAAAGCTGGGTGCAATTTTGTCCTGAAAATCTAAAAGAGCACATGGAAGCATTGGAAAGGGTCTCTGCAAAGCTATGGAAATGATAAAAGAGAAAGCAAATAAAATGTGAGTTTCAAATTTAGGAAAATGATACGGCTCTTTAGCCTGGAGAAGAGAGGACAGTAATGATGGGAGCATTTCCCCAAACTTCTGAAGGTGAAACAGGGATGTATTGAGCTCCCCTCTATTGCCTTGACATAATGTGCAACAGAATAGAGATTTTCATGACAGCGTAAATTCCACCTTTTAGACTGCAGTGCCACATTTGGAGAAATTCATGGACTCTATATATAAGATACAGAAGTGTTTCTATAGGAGCAGGATGTGGTATCATATTCACAGGAGTATAAATTAGAGGACTTTGTTGAGTTTGCCTCAGGCTCTATGAGCCTGAGGTTAGTTTTATGATACTTAATAGAAACGAAAGACAGAAGTAAAAAAAATTTTTGTCATCCCATTTTTCTTAATGAATTATTCCAGATGTGGCCAAATGAATTGTGCTCTCTAAGGGGCATTCAAAGGAGCAGCAGTAGTCAGCCCTGAGGGGTTTTTTTTTTGTTTTGTTTTTTTTTTTTTTGTTTTTTTTTTTTGTAGAGTGGGAATTATAAACTAAGGGGGAAAGCTAAATTCTCCTTCCTAATGAAGTGAGATCCTGCATGACTCAGTGAGAGAAGAGAGAAAGGAGAGGTGACGTGACCAGAAATGGGGGAAAGATGGTGGAAATTTCAGTGAGAGAAATTAGCAAACTTTCCTGTAAGTAGTGTGTGGTGTGAGTCATCTTGATCCACCTCTCTCCCTCAAGATTTCTCCATAAAATAGGAGTTCCCATTGTGGCTCAGCGCTAATAAACCCGACTAGCGTCCATGAGGATGCGAGTTTGATCCCTGGCCTCCCTCAGTGAGTTAGGGGATCTAGCATTGCTAGGACCTGTGGTGCAGGTCACAGATGTGGCTCGAATCTGGCGTTGCTGTGGCCGTGGTGTACACCAGTGGTTGCAGCTCTGATTCAACCCTAGCCTGGGAACTTCCATATGCTGTGGGCACGGCCTTAAAAAAAAAAAAAAGATTTCTCCATAAAATCATCACCAAATATCTGTCTCTGCTTATCGATTCAGAGAGTCGGATCTCTGTTAGGATGCATAGAAGACGCTAAGTATAGCCTCAAGGTAGGACTGTACTGGAGCTGAGGTCACCGGTGGAAGGTGTAACCTGTTCAGATTATATGTATTTATCAACCCAACAGGGAACTACACAGACATTTCAATGCAATATTGGGACCAAGTAAGAATTTTGATTGGGTAGAAGAAAACTCAAGATTGGGATTCCAGAGAGATTTAGTATATGAGCTCAGATTAACAGATACTCTTTATTCCTTAATTTCTTCTTCAAATGAAGGTAGTGTGTATACCTCTATTTCAGGATGCGATAATGTATGATTACTTAAAAGAAAACATAGGAATTTAAGATCACAACTCCTACCACCCAAAGGTAGGAACCAATGAGAACTGAGCAAGCCCTGGGCACGGAGGCATGGGCTACCACATTTACTTGAAAGATGGTTTGGGATCCCAAGTGTCCCCAAAACTCATGCAGGGGGACTGCAAGATCAAAATTACTTTCCTAATAATCCTAAGACTTTATTTGCTTTTTTTATCTCATTTTCTCATGAATGCCTGGTAGAGTTTTCTGGAGGCTACATGGTGTGTGATATCTCAACAGATTGAATGCAGAAGCAGATATGAGAATCCAGCTGTCCTCTTTAAGCCAGATCTTAAAGAGATTTTCAAAAATATGAAATAGTGCTACTCTTCTTATTGAGTTTTTTCTTTTGGAAATATGGTTATTTTTCATTTAAAATGTTATTTATGTTAACATGTAATGGGTTTATTGTTCTTATTTTAAAAGAATAAATATTTGGAGTTTCTGCTGTAGTGCAGCAGGTTAAGGGTCTGGTGTTGTCTCTGTGGCAGCCCAGGTTTGATCCCCAGCCCAGGAACTTTTCGTGTGGCTGAAAAAAGAAAAAAAAAAAGAATAAATACTTAAACATTTTTCGGTTTTAATTTCTAACATAGTAAATATCAATAGATTTTTTTCACAGAAAGAAAAGATTTTTGAGGTCTTTCATTATTTTTAAAAGTATAATAAGAGTCCTGAGACAAAATTGTTGGAGAACCACTGTCTACTCCTTCACCTCGGTAACGTTGACTTTGCATGAGGTGGTCCATGCGGGCTCTAACTTTCCCTCCTTCTCCCATTGTCTTATGGTCCCTTGGGACAATCCCTCAGAGAGTGCAGACATTTGAGACCCCTTTCAACCTGGCCCAAGATGAAGCTGAACTGTGTGCTTGGTTTCCTAGGCAACACCGTCATATCCAAGCCTCAAAACGTATTCCAATCCTGTGCTGTATGGATTCTCCAAAGCTACTCATCTCTGGGTCAGAGATTGATGGCGTTTTATGCTGAAGGAAGGTCCTAGAGAAGACCTGGACTTGGTGACAAGACCTGGTCTTGTACCATTAGCATCTGTATGTCTTTCAGCATACGCATAATCAGAGTGTTCCAGTATCAGCCTCAGAATAGCTGTTATTGATGTTCATGGCAGGTGAGATGTTGTTCCAGGCAATTTATATGTATTAAATCTTATAACACATGGGTTAAGTATAATTATTATCACAATTTTATGTCTGAGGAAATTGAGGCATGCATTTAAATAAATGTGGTTAAGGTCTCACAGGTAGAAAGTAGCAGGAGTCAGATTCAAACACAGGTCCTCTGGCTCCAGGTTCTGAGGCATCAAACACTATATTGTATTACTTTCCCTAGAGACTTGATGACTATAATTTCCTCTTCCAGTGTACTAGGAAAGGTAGACTGACTGCTCTAACAACCAACCCAAAATTTACAAAAGGTAATACAAAATAGTTCCTTTGTACTCCAGTGTAGAGTGGGGTGGTGAGGGTTCCATATGGTCACTCAGAGACCCAGAATCTTTCCATCTTGTGGCTCCATCCTTCTATGCCCTTGGAGTTCTCTCTTTAGCCAGTTGATGGGGAGAGTGCAAAACTGCATATAGGAGGGTTTTATAGGCCAAGTCATTATTTCCCTCTATATTTCATGGCCTTAAATCACTCATATGGTTTCACCCAGTGGTGACAGATGCTGGGAAATATGGTCTAGTTGTCCATGAGCACTTAAGGGTTTTGGGTTAAGTAATAATGAGGAGATTTGAGGAATATTGCTGGGGTCTGAGCTCACAGGTCACCTGATACTCTAGAAAGTCTACCAATAATTTGATATCCCTGACACTGAAGGTTCTTTCTTTAAGGCCTCAGGGCCCAGGCCCTCAAATATAAGTATATATGGGCCTGAGATTAACAATCAAAAAACTTTAATATGATAGCTAATGCTAAGCAGCCCATGTAACATCTTAGTGAAAATTAGAAAAGATGTTATTTTCCTAAGACACTTCAGTGCTATGTTCAAGAAAATTTTCTGAGCATATATATTTATCTATAAATAATACAATATGAATGATGTCCTCTAAAATCATACAGTACATGTCCTATATAAGAGTACCAGGATGGCCTGTCCTTATGCCGGCTAAGGACTCCTTCCCTTTGGTCAATACAGTTCAGCCCAGGTTTCCAGCTGTCTTACTGGCATGCACCTAGGAAACATAATTAAGTCATAGCTTGATTTTCTTTAAATGTTCCTCTTCCTGCTTACTTCTACTTATCCAATGCACGGTGGCATTTCTCATCATTGCCTGCCCTTAGTAGGAAAGAAAGAACAGTATATTATTCCTTGAGTGATAATAGTACGCATATGTTAATCCCAAACTCATAATTTATCCTTCTCCCACCTTTCCCCTTCAGAAACCATGAATTTGTTTTCTATGTCTCTGTTTCTATTTTGTAAATAAGTTCATTTATACTACTTTTTAGATTCCACATATAAGCAGTAATATATGATATTTCTCTTTCTCTGACTTACTTGACTTAGTATGATAATCTCTAGGTCCATTGATGTTGTTGCAAATGGTATTGTTTCATTCTTTTTATGGCTGAGTAGTATTCTATTGTATATATATGGACCACATCTTCTTTATCCATTCATCTGTCAATGGACATTTAGGTTGCTTCCATGTCTTGGCTACTGTAAATAGTGCTACTATGAACTTTGAGAGTGCATGTGTCTTTTTGAATTAGAATTTTCATCTTTTCTGGATATTCGCCCAGTGGGATTGCTGGATCACATGGCAATTCTATTTTTAGTTTTTTAAGAAATCTCCATACTGTTTTCCACAGTGGTTATACCAGTTTACATTCCCAGCAACAGTGTAAGAGTGTTCCCATTTCTCCATACTCTCTCCAGCATTTGTTATTTGTAGCCTTTTTAATGATGGCCCTTTAGACCAATGTGAAGTTGTACCTCATTGTAGTTTTGATTTACATTTCTCCAATCATTAGCAACATTGAGCATCTTTTCATGTGCCTACTGGCCATCTGTATGCCTTCTTTGGAGAAATTCCTATTTAGGTCTTATACCTATTTTTTATAGGATTGTTTGGTTTTTTGTTGTTGAGCTATATGTGTTGTTTGTATATTTTGGGTATTAAGCCCTTGTCAGTAGCATTATTTGCAAATATTTTCTCCCAGTATGCAGGGTATCTCTTCATATTATTTATGGTTTCCTCTGCTTATAAATTTGATGAGGTTCCATTTATTTATTTTTGCTGTTATTTCTTTTGCCTTGGGAGACTGATCTAAGAAAATGTTGGTACAGTTTATATCAGAGAATGTTTTGCCTGTATTCTCCTGTATGAATTTTATGGTGTTGTATCTTGTATTTAAGTCGTCAAGCCATTTCAAGTTTATTTTTGTGTATGGTGTGAGGGTGTGTTCTAACTCTATTGATTTACATGTGGCTGTCCAACTTTCCCAACACCATTTGCTGAAGAGACTATCTGCCTCCTTTGTCAAAGATTAATTGACCATAGGTGTGTGGGTTCATTTCTGGGATATCTATTCTATTCCATTGATCCATATGTCTATTTTTGTGCCATTACCATATTGTTTTGATTACTGTAGCTTTATAGTATTGTCTAAAGTCTGGGAGGGTTATGCCTCCAGCTTTGTTCTTTTTTCCTCAGGATTGCTTTGGCTATTCTGGATCTTTTAGGGTTCCATATAAACTTTAGGATTATTTATTCTAGTTCTGTGAAAAATGTCATGGGTAATTTGATAGGGATTGCATCAAATTTGCAGATTGCTTTGGGTAGTATGGCCATTTTAGCAATATTAATTCTAACAACCCAAGAGCATATATTTGCATATCTTGGAGCATATCTTGGATATCTCTGCATTTCTTTGAATCATCTTCAGTTTCCTTTATCAGTGTTTTATAGTTCTCAGCATATAAGCCTTTCACCTCCTTGATTCGGTTTATTCCTATGTATTTTATTTTTTAATGCAATTTTAAAAGGGACTGTTCGGTTCTTTTTTCAAAAATTATATAGCAACAATGTCTGTATAATGCATGAAGAGTGTACGTCTTAACATGCTTGATATAATGTGCATTGGTGGTGTTGGCAGTGGAGCTCCAAAGCAGAGTACCCCTGGAGTGTAAAAGTGCTAGAAGCTGCATCTATTTGGCTCACAATTGTAGTCACAGCATCTTGCACAAAGCCTTCCACATAGTAAATGCTCAATAAATATTTGTTGAATGAAAGAATGAGTGAATCAGTAAATCAATAAATGTTCTCTACTGCTAAGGCCCACCGCCCAATTAATTTCTGCATTGCATGGTATGTTTTACAGCCTCCAAGTCTGCTGGGAACCTTTTCTTCCTCATTTCTGTTGAGACGTAGTTGCCTCTAGGAGCAGTCCTGCATCCTGCCTGGGTTCTTAAATCATTGAGTGAATGATGCATCCATGATCTTGAGAACATCCCTGGGCCCCAGAGGCTTTACAAAAGTTACAGCAGCCCTTCTAATAAATCCATACTGAGTATCCAAAGCTCTTCTCCACTGTATTAATACCTCTGTTATGGCAATAGCTTTTGTTTGTGAACCAACATACCTTGTATTAATTTTCAGGAAGATCCTCCTAGAGCATCATAACCCTGAGATATCAGACATCTGGACCTAGGAGGATACCCCTTAGGTTTTACAACACTGGAAGGAAACTATATCTGGAAGGCTTTCCAGGGTATTACCAGAAAGAAAGCAATCTCATTGTTGGCTAATCTCAAATATACAGGAAGCCCAAAGGATGGTGCCCAAGATGACTTTTCTTATTGAGTAATCTTACCATTTTGACACTCAGCCTCTGATGGACAACTGAAAATTTTCCCCTCCCTGGCCACCCTTCTCTTAATTTTCCACCCCTGGTCCCTTTCTCCGGCCTTCCTGGCAAGCACCTTGGTGTCAAGTGGGTGGAGGCTGTCTTTCCCAACTCTGTTCTGGAAGGGATCCAGTGCATCCGTCCAGAGAGGGTGAAGTCCTCCACGGGTGTAGCTTTACATCCTTTAGTCTCTTCAGAGTGAAATGATCGTAAGACAAACTTTCCTCTTGCTCACATTGATAGCCTCTCATAACATGAGTTCAAATGCTATTAAGCTTAAACAGACAAAAACAAAAGTCCTCTTAGGGTGAGGAGGACATGGATTGACTAGAGTGAGGGGCTCAGAAAACTCTTCCTTGCCACACTGAACAGTCCTAAAGAATCCAGCTTAGTGTCCGTTCCCCATGCTCCTGTCCCCTCCCCAAGGTCCAAGGGCATTCCCAAGACTGATGATTCATGGGAGAATTTACATCATTCTATATACTCATCCCCTAACAACTGTGATGACATTTTGCTAGATTACTTCTGGGTGATGGCAGACAGGGCCTCAGTAATAATACCTTGCAAGTGTAACATGTCTGTAATTAGACTGTCCTGTAATTAGGGAGCTGACAACTTAGCCACAGCTTGTCACTAGCCAGTGACACAGCAGGACATGGGAAGAACCATACAGAAGGACATCTGTCTGCCAAATGATGGCAAGGATTCCGAGGAAAGCCAGAATGAAAAACACCATGATAATAACAACAAAAAGCCATAGAAAGAAGATTACATTTCTTGATCAGAGACAAAGCTGGTGCCTCAGAAAGAAAGAGGATGTGGATCTCCCTCCTTCCTCCTGCTTTGAAGGATAATCTATAAGAGGTGGATTTTAGCATCTCACAAAGCCAGGTACATAGCTAAGGATGGATCCAGAACTTTTGTGGTGATTCCAGGAAGCATGAGCTAGAGGTCCCACCTCACATATGCAAACTGGATCGATGGCTCCAAAACTCTGAGCTCCTGAGTGGTTCAGCAGGGAAGGGGGGGAGTTTGATTTGATTAATTAAAACATTCTTCCAGGGATGTGAAGGAGAAAGTGGATTAATCATCTCTATCATTCCCCTAAACTAGCTTCTATTAAATTCTTCGAAGCCTCCTTTGGTTCCTCCACTTTATACTGTCTTCCTCACTCAGTAGGCAAGTCTGGTCATCATTCCAACTCCATCTTGTCTCTTCTATTTTGGATGCCCCAACCCTAGTTTGGGTCATCACATGCCTTCTTCTCTGGATCAACCATTGCAGATGCCCTCTTCCTGGTTTCTACACTCTGGGCTCTCCCTCTCCTTCATCTACCCAGAGCTCTACTGATAAAGCTCAGTTTCCTGTTGTAACTGCCTCCATGGTCTCTCTTCTAGAGTTGCTCCTGGAGTCCCATCTCCTACTAATATGGAATCCTTGGTATGAAATCAAAGCCCTGGTTTCAGAATTCTTATATCCCTTGTATCTTTAGTTTCTCTCTAACTCAGGGCTTATACTTCAGTGGACATGCTTGTTCACTATAAGTTACATCTTCATATTTTCATCTTCATAATATTCTCTTTTTTTTCTGGAAGAGTCTTCCCTCCAATCTTTTTCGGAATTCCCATCCAACCTTTAAGGCCCATTACAAAAGTTGGCCTTTCTTCAGGAGGATTCTCTTATTTCCCCTCCCAGTATGTTTCCTTCCTTTTAGCACTGTAACCCTGCACCCTACCCTCTTGTCTCCACCTCTCTTGGGGTTTCTTCAGGTCTCTGGTCATCATGCTGGTTGAGGTTCCTCTGGTTTAGGTGAAAGCTCAGTACATTGGAAATTAGGATGCATCTCTTTGAGGGCTGCTGCTTCCAGTCTGCTTGTGTGTGATCTCTGGCAAATGACTTAACCTCTTAGGACCTCTGTATTATTATCTTCCAAGTTGGAGCTAATATTCCTTGCCTCCTAGGATTGTTGTAAACCCTAAGATAGTATATACAGAAACTTTTTCTAAATTGGAAAGCATTATACCAACGTGGGATATCATAACAATTATCTACTACTCTAGTTATTTATATAATTGCCTTATAATATCTCTTACACTATAGTTATTTGAGAACTTATTTGTACTCCATCCTCCCACAACCAGTGTTAACCCCCTATATCCTTAGGCATGTGTTGAGGTACAAGTAACAGAATACATAATTATCACAGGCTTAAGCAAAAAAAGAGACTTATCTACTTCATAAAATAAGAAATTTGAAGGCCAGGAGTCAGGGTTTGTTCTACAACTCAATTCCTTTCAGCTTCTACCTCACTGTCTTCAATATATTTTTGAAAAAAAATTTATTGGAGTGTAGTTGACTTACAATGTTGTATTAGTTTCAGGTGTAGAGCTAAGTGAATCAGCCGCAATGTACATATATCTATTTTTTCACATATAGGTTATTAAGAAGACTATTGAGTAGATCTCCCTGTGCTATATAGTAGGTCCTTGTTAATTATCTATTTGTGTATGGTAGTATGTATATGTTATTTCCATCCTCCTAATTTATCCCTCCCCTATTGAAACAGTGTTTATTGGTGTATAGTTGACTTAAAATGTTGTATTTGTTTGCCTTCAGTATCTTGACTTTCTGTTTTCATGCTTTTTTTCTCATAGTTGCAAGATGATAGCCACAGCTCAAGGCTTTATGACCTCATTCAGAGACAGGAAACAGTGTTTTTTTTGGGGGGGAGTACTGGATTGGAGGCGGGCCCTCAGGTGGTCTTGAAAAGGGATTTCATTTGCATTGAAAAGCGAGAGTGCATATATATTGAGTAGGCAAGTGTCTGCTACAGCCCTTGATACAGGAATCAAGTCTTGTTCATCTTGATTTCTTTTCTACAGTGCCTAGTGTATAGTAGATGGCATATGGTAGCTGTTCAATAAATATTTGTTGAATTAATTAATAAATTAACTAATAAATTGTTGAGATTTCAAAAACCTGAAATAACCAGTCTCAACTCGGGCACTTTTATACATATATCTTCCTTAAAGTTCACTCTCATGATGGTTTTCAGAACTAGGGTGATTTATCCGTCAAGTAGAAGTGCTGCTATTCAGAGTGATTTGATTGGTTTTTGTCTAGTCAGGGGCTAAGATGCAGGAACATTATGTTAGAAAGACAGCATAAAAGTGAGTTCAGATCTGAAAGGTTTAAAATGAGTCTGAGATATTAAAATATGTCTCTGACAAATATGCGCCTTTATGGTTTTCTTTTATACAAAGTTGCATAGGAATTCAAAATATTGTTATAGGGTATATCACAGTGAGAATTCATAGTCTGAAAATTATACACTAGCAGCATCTTTTAAATGACCTCCTCCCCCTTTTCTTCCCATATCGTATCAGACAGGGAGGAGATTCAGTGGGAAAGCAGTAATTATAATCCTTCCTACATTGACAGACTTTTGGTATATGCCTGAGCAAAGTGGATGAGAGAGGGCAGGGATAAAGATATAAAGGAAATTAAGTGACCTAATAAGGCCTACTGGAAGGTACATGTAGCAAATGTGGTTCTTAACTTTGAATAAAGTTTAGCTTACAGGAGGATGAGTTAATAATTTTCTATTTTATAGATTTGCAATTGACTGGCAAACGTCTCTGATCTTGAATTTGTTCCTATAAAACCTAGCCTCCCTGATTACAGAACTACCAAAGTAGATGGGCTCTCTTGGCCTTTTGGAAGATGCACTTGTATATCTGCATTGCAGGAAAGGGGAAAGGGAATGGGAACACGTAAGCTTATTTTAACCTATGGAACTTACAGATGAGGAAGTCAACACTAAGAAGAGTTAAGTGATATCTTAAAGGTCATCTCCATTTACACATTTGGGAATAGAACTGAGCAATTCTGGTGCCTTGTCTTCTGCTCTTTCTTTTTTTTTTTTTTGTCTTTTGTTGTTGTTGTTGTTGTTGTTATTGTTGCTATCTCTTGGTTCTTGGGCCGCTCCCGCGGCATATGGAGGTTCCCAGGCTAGGGGTCCAATCGGAGCTGTAGCCACCGGCCTACGCCAGAGCCACAGCAACGCGGGATCCGAGCCGCGTCTGCAACCTACACCACAGCTCACGGCAACGCCGGATCGTTAACCCACTGAGCAAGGGCAGGGACCGAACCCGCGACCTCATGGTTCCTAGTCGGATTCGTTAACCACTGCGCCACGACGGGAACTCCTCTTCTGCTCTTTCTAATGCCCTATGTGGCACCTTTAATTTCTGAATCTCCTTTAAGAGAGTCAAATAGGGGAGAAAAAATTGAATTAATGTGGTAGAACTTGAGACTTTTATTCCACAAAATCTTTATTCAAAAATAACCCTTCTGGAGTTCCCGTCGTGATGAATCCGACTAGGAACCATGAGGTTGCGGGTTCGATCCCTGCCCTTGCTCAGTGGGTTAAGGATCCGGCGTTGCCGTGAGCTGTGGTGTAGGTTGCAGACGTGGCTCGGATCCCACATTGCTGTGGCTCTGGCGTAGGCTGGTGGCTACAGCTCCGATTGGACCCCTAGCCTGGGAACTTCCATATGCTGCAGGAGCGGCCCAAGAAATAGCAAAAAGACAAAAAAAAAAAATAATAACCCTTCTGACGCCAGACCTATCCCTAGGAACCAATGCTTTACATAATAATCCTCATACTTTGTAGACATTATTGTCATCACTTTGCTTTTGTGGTCATACCTTTTGTCATCACTCAAATGGGATAATAACTTTCTTGTCTAAATTACAGGACTATTTTAAGAACTAAGAGTACAAAATAACTTAGAAAAATGAAAACTTACAAATGTACAGCATGATTCATCATTTATTTAATACTAATAAAAATAATAAGCTTTAAAACCACCTTGTCTTGGAGTTTCCACAATGGTGCAGTGGGTTAGGAATCTACCTGCAGTGACTCTGGTTACTGTGGAGGTGTGGGTTTGATCCCTGGCCTGATGCAGTGGCTTAAGGACCAGATGTTGCTGCAGCTGTGGTGTGGATCAAAGCTGTGGCCTGGAGTCAGTCCCTGGCCTGGGAACTTCATATGCCCCAGGTGCGACCAACAACCCCCCTCCCCAAAACCCAGTTTGTTTTGCTTTCTGACCTCTAGTCCCACTGCCCACCTCTGTAGAATTCACATGCATGCAAGGTAAAAAGTAAAAAATAAAAGAGGGAAGAAAGAAAATAAAAACAAGCAATTCTTTCTTTACTACTCTTATTCGTTTTTAAACCTCATTTCTGAAGAATCCCATTGTCTTTATACATGCCCCTCTATCTCTGAGAACATTGCTCAGTTATTTACACCCAATATTCCCTGGAGAAGGGGAATTAACATTTGCACTAAGTTCATCATCTTTTGGGTCTCTTTGACCTGTCACAACTTCCTTTTGGGTTCAGGCATGTACATCTAACATCCTATGGACATCACCTGGGTATTTTACAATCCGTTCAAATTCAACAGGTCACAAAGTGAATTCATCATCTTTTCTTATAAAACTGCCACTTGGGCACCACTGTCTCAGGTGCATCTCCATTGGCCCAGGCATCTAAATTAGACATCTGGGAGAGTTTCTTGACCCCTTCCCTTCTTACTCCCATATATGGTCAAATATGTAGTCCTGGTAGTTTTATCCCAAACACATTTCTCTATCCCTTCAACTTCTGCCATAGACTTCCTCTATATTCTCCTAACTAGTCTTATTATGTTCATTCTTCTTCCCAAATCGGCAAGAAGGATATATTTAAAATATCCATCTGACCAGATCATATCCTGGTTCAGGCCAGTCCATGACCCCGTCACTGCAGCCATGGTTCCCAAAATGGGTTCATATGGGTGTGCTTTAACTGGAGAGGTGGAAGAAGGCAAAGGCGTTGCTATCTAAGCTGGGATCTTTGTTCCCACGTCAAACAAGGAGCGCCTACTCTGTATTTGCTTTCTGCTCTGAGATTCTAGGAAATAATTGCTTTTAGGTAAAGGTATTTTGATGTTAAAATTGGAAGCCCACTGACCATAAGGTAAAGTCCATGACCTGGTACCCGCCCTCCTCTTGAGGTTCATCTGTCTTTCTCCCTTCTTCGTACTATAAGACCAAGCAACACCAGACTGCCCACAATTCCTACACACACAATACTTCCATGCCCCTGAGTGTTTTTAAAAATTTTTTAAATTATAGTTGAGTTACAATGTTCTGTCAATTTCTGCTGTACAGCAAAGTGACCCAGTCACACATATGTATACATTCTTTTTCTCACATTATCCTCCATCATGTTCTATCACAAGTGGCTAGATATAGTTCCCTGTGCTATACAGCAGGACCTCACTCCAGGTGCAATAGTTTGCATTTACTAACCCCAAACTCCCAGTCCATCCCACTCCCTCCCCCTCCCCCTTGGCAACCTCAAGTCTGTTCTCCATGTCCATAAGTTCGTTTCTTCTCTGTAGATAGATTCATCTGTGCCATATATTAGATTCCAGATATGTGCTATCATATGGCATTTGTCTTTCTCTTTCTGACTTATTTCACTTAGTATTAGAGTCTCTAATTCCATCCATGTTGCTGGAAATGGCATTATTTTGTTCTTTTTTATGGCTGAGTAGTGTTCCATTGTGTATGTATACCACATCTTCTTAATCCATTCATCTGTTGATGGACATTTCACCTTTATGGAATTTAGCTTATTCAATCAATCATCCATTGATTCATTCAACCATATTTGTTGATCCCTTTTCTCTCTTTATGGAGCTCACCTTCTGGTAGGGGAAATAGGAAATTAAAAACAAATTAAAATTATCCTGTGGAATAAAGTGCTATGGAGAAAACTAAAAAAGAGGAGAGAGGAGTCTGGAGGGTGGGGTATTTCTTTTTTTATTGAGGTGTGGTTGATGTACAATATCATATTAGTTTCAGGTGTACAACGTACTGAATCAATATTTTATAGGTTATCTTCCATTTAAAGTTATTATAAGATAAATAATGGCTATATTTCCTCGTGCTATTCACTATAGCCTTGTTGCTTATTTATTTTACTCATTGTAGTTTTTTTATCTCTTCATCCCATACTTCTGTCTCACCCCTCCCCCTGACCCATTCCCCACTGATGACGACTAGTTTGTTTTCTGTATCTGTGGGTTTGTTGCTGTTTTGCTACATACATTCATTTGTATTATTTTTTTAGATTCCACATATAAGTGATA
This sequence comes from Sus scrofa, assembly GCF_054392235.1. Classification (NCBI taxonomy): domain Eukaryota; kingdom Metazoa; phylum Chordata; class Mammalia; order Artiodactyla; family Suidae; genus Sus; species Sus scrofa. Next base: position 12,522,793 of record NC_139401.1, read on the forward strand.
GCCTAGAGTATTTGTCTTTCTCTAACTTGTTTCACAAAGTGTAGTATTCTCTAGGTCCATCCACATTGTCGGAAATGGCAGAATTTCATTATTTCATTATTTTTCTGGCTGATTAATATCCCCCCTGTTCCTTATCCACTCATCTGTTGATGGGCACTTCAGTTCCTTCTGTATCTCCATGCTGTTTTCCGTAGTGGCTGCCCCAACAGTCTCACCAACAGTGTAGGAGGGTTCCCTTTTCTCCACACTTTCTCCAGTGATTATTATTTGTAGACTTTTTAATGATGGCCATTCAGACCAACGTGAGGTGGTACCTCACTGTAGTTATGATTTGCATTTCTCTAATAATTAGTGATGTTGAGCATCTTTTCATGTGCCTATTGGCCATATGTATACCTTCATTAGAAGAATGTCAGAGTTCCTGTCGTGGCTCAGCAGAAACGAATCTGACTAGCATCCACGAGGATGTAAGTTCGATCCCTGGCCTTGCTCAGTGGGTTAAGGATCTGGCATTGCCGCGAGCTGTGGTGTAGGTCGCAGACACAGCTCGGATCCTGCGTGGCTGTGGCTATGGCATAGGCCAGCAGCTGTAGCTCTGATTCAACCCCTAGCTTGGGAACCTCCATATGCTGTGGATGTGGCCCTAAAAAGACAAAAAAATACTTATTCAGGTTTTCTGCCCATTTTTTAATTGGGTTGTTTTATACAGAGTTGTAAGAACTATGTGTGTAATTTGGATATTAATCACTTATTGGCCATATCATTTGTAAATATTTTCTCCCATTCGCTAAGTTTTGTCAATAGTTTTGTTTGGAGGGTAGGGTATTTCTGCTTGAAATGGAGTGTTATTCTGGAAGGCCTCTCTGATATCTTGAAGAACTTTCCTGGCAGAGAGAAAAAGTACAAAGATCTCCAAGGCCAACTACTAGAGCAATGAAATACTTGGTGTGAGTAGCAGAGAGGGGTAGGATATATATTCAGGGAGGATCACGGAACCATATCACGTATGTCCTTGCGGGTGAGAGGAGAAGCTATTGGATGTTGTGAACAGAAAAATGGCATGATCTACCTGCTGTTTTAAAAAGAGCCTGCTAGTTGTTGAGTAGGGGCAATGGGAGAACCAAGGGGACCAATTAGTAAGTCACTGTAATTATCCAGGAGAGAAGTGGTGACTTGGACATAGGTGGTTGTGATGGAGTTGGTGAGATGTGTAAAAAATCGTATGGATCTATTTTGAAGGCAGGACTGAAAGATTTGATGATTTATTTGAGGTGAGCTTTAAGAGACGAAGAAAAAAGTCAAAGATGGTACCTAGGTTTTGGAACTAAGCAACTAGAGAATAGAATTGACACTAGTTGAGATGGAAAACACTGGAGGGAGGAGTCTTCTCTATGGGAATTAGTTTTAGGATTTGTTAGTTTCAAGCTGCCTATTAGACATCAGACGGAGAAGTTAAGTAGGTGGTCTGGAATGGAGGGATCCAGGCCAGAGATATAAATGTGGGAGTTACCAGCATATAGAGTGTATAAACATTATAAAACCCAATGAGATCACCTAGAAATAAGCATAGTCTAAGAAAAGAAGGTGTAGGACTCAGTCTTGGGACATTCCAATGTTCAGAGTTGGGCAAGATGAGGCACAGTGACAGAAGAGTAACAGAGAAGATATTGAGGAGGAGTAAGCCACAAGGAAAGACAAAAACCAGGAGATATCCCCAAAGCCAAGTGAAGAAGATGTTTCAGGGAAGAAGGAGTCATCAGCTGAGTCAAGTACAGTGAGAAATGAGACACTGACCATTGGATTTGGCTACATATATGTCCCTGGTTATGGCAACAAGAATAGTTTCAATGGAGTGGTGATCATAAGGGTAGTTAGAAAACAAGATGGAGTATAATTGATACAGTGAGAGAGAGCAAATCGAAATAACTTTCTGAAGCATCATTGCGATAAAGACAAGCAGAAGAATGGGACATAGCTGAAGGGAGACTGGGGTAGGTGTTAAGCTTTTCTTAAAGACGGGATAAAGAGCGGCAGGTTTGAATGCACATAGGAGTTGTCCAGTAGTTCAGGAAAAATGCTGATGCAGGAGAAACAGAGGGTAAGTGCTGGAGTGAGGGCCTTGAGCAGGGAAGAGAGGGGAGGCTCCCTCCAGCACCCGAGACATCACTGGGAAGAACCGGAGGCAGGGCAGTGTACATGAGCCCAGAGGCAGGGCAACCCCTTCTGGTTTTTATATGTTAAATAAAGGGAAGGGAACCAAGGTATTTTTTTTTAATAACATAAATTAGTGAGTCATCCTTGACTCCTCTCTCTCCTTTTTTCACATATGCAATCCATTAACACATCCTGTTCAAAACACATCCTTAGCCTGGCTACTTTTCGCCAAATCCTTGTAATGTTCCTTTCTGGATCACTGCCGTCTCCTAGGCTCCTAGGTTGTCTCCTTGTCCCCATGCTAACTTCCCTCAGGAATGGTCATTCAAAACCTAACTCTGATCTCGCTCCTCCCATGTTAGAAAGCCTCCTAGGGATCCCCAGCCCACAGAAAGAGGCTGCTGGCTCACCTCGGCCTACCGCGTCCCACATGGCCGCGCCCCCGCCTACCCCTGCAAGTTCACCCACTCTTACTCCATTTAACACTGTCTCCTCCAGGCACACTGGCTGCATTCTGATTCTTCAAACATAGAAGAGTTGTTCTGGACTGGGAGACTCAGTTCTTGTTTCGTTCTTGCTGGTCCTCCTGTATGAAATGCTGTTCCCTGTGAATGTGCACGGCGGCCTCCTTCCTATTCGTCATAGATCTCAGATTAAATGGCACCTCCTTAGAGAGGTCTTCCTTGACCACTGCCTCTTAGTCATCTGGGAACTCCCTTTCAATTGAAACGGCTTCAATTCTCGGCACATCACTATCTGGTGTTTCTTATTTATGTTATTTTCTTATTTTGCTGTTTATCATCTATCTTCTCTATTAAAATGTAAAGTCTATGACAGCAGAAACTTGTTTTGTTGCCTCCTATATTCCCCAGTGCCTAGAACAGTGCTTGGTTCATAGGAGAAAATCCTTAAATAATGATTGAATTAGCAGATACCTTGCTTTTACCTACTCACTTCTGTGTTCAAGACTGTGACCAGATGGCCAAGATGCTACAGTCCAACTGCGAAATGCACGGGGCTCTCTCTACTGTAATTTGCAGCCAAAGAATCCTCAGCTGTCATCCTGTATGGAACATCTGGCCCAAGAGCAGATCCATGACACTCGCTTGAAATAAGGTCTTGATAGTAACGAAGAAATGCCTCCCTCTTTTCCCTGAGAAGCCCTCAGAGCAGAAAAGATACTACTGCTTAGGGTTTTGGTGACTGACCAGGCAACGAGATTGATTTTTAGGCAAAGCACCCACCTCTGATCAATCAAATCAGATGTGTTCACCTTCAAAGTAATGATCAAGAGGCTGAAACTTTTCCTGCTAAGGCTCAAGCCAGTTGTAGAAATCCTTCTGGAGTTAATAACCACGTGCTTCAATTCACGTGTATTCAGCTCTGAATTGGTGTCCAACCTGAGGGCTCATTCTAGGTAAGGTAGGAATTTATCATCCTTTCCATGTTATAGGTGGGGAAACTAAGTCTCAGAGAAGTTAAATGACTTGCTCTGGATCTGATGCCCTTAAGTCTCTTATTTGTGAATATATTCAACAGTGTGTGAAAGTGTTTTGTTTTCAGAAGTTCCCATCATGGCTCGGTGGCAATGAGCCCGACTAGTATCCATGAGGGCTTGGGTTTGATCCCTGGCCTTGTTCAGTGAGTTAAGGATGCAGCATTGCCGTGAGCTGTGGTATAGGTCACCGGCATGGCCCGGATCTGGCATTGCTGTGGCTGTGGTGTAGCTGTGGTGGCAGCTGCAGCTCCGATTCAACCCCTAGCCTGGGAACTTCCATATGCTGTGGGTGCAGCTCTAAAAAGACAAAAAAAGAAAGTGTTTTGTTTTCAGAAGTGACGAAATGTCACTTGGAGCCAAATAAAGCAAATTCGACAGATTCTCAAGGCTGGGTAGTATCATTTTCAATGAGTAAATCTCTACAGGATGTAGAAGGATGCCTTAGAGCTTTTCCAGGCTGAAGATAGAACCTCAGAAAATCACATAGGTACCCAAATGCCACTCAGCGGCTTTTGTTTGGGGCAGATCCATTCCATGCTAGACAAAGAAACCTATCCCAACCTCTGCTGCACACACCTGGCACAGAGACGGAACAGAGCCTAGAGACCAGCGACTCAAATCTTTGTCTTTCTGCCAAGAAAGCTTAAAGGTATAAACTGGCTGTGTTAGTTCGTTTCAAGGGAGCAGAGTCTTCCATTTTTATGTTCATGACAAACAAAGGAGGAGGAGGAGAATGTCTTTGCTTAAAAAAAAATCAATCCATTAGGAAACATCCTAGATAATTAATGTACCAGAGAAATATAAAGACCTGGAGAAGCCAGTCATTTCCCCCTGGTGGCAATTAGGCTGTGGAGAGTCAGCATCTGCACCATTCATAACTGTAGCGCACAAACTGGCACAGATTGAAAGCCCAACAGCAAGCTGTTCCAGGTAGACCAGATGTCTTGAAGGGAGGTTGTCTCTCTACAAGTAAACACAATGCCTATTTCCTGTCACTTTCACTGTTGAATAACTAGCTAGTTGCTATCTGCAAGAAATCTTGATTAATAGGGGTATCTTTTTTAAAAGGGCATCCCAACAGCTCTGCTGTAGAAGGAAGGTAGCGCTCTTTCAGAACACATTCTCCAGAGGCACTGGTTTACTTCCCTTTCCTGATCAAGGGCTGGTCTTGTCCTGCCAGATGTGTACTCAGACATGAGGCAAGGTTTGGGGGGGCCCCCTCTCTTGGGGAAAGATGGGATGAAGGGGAAAAATCCCTGGAGAAGAGAGGGCCTCCACGGCTCTCCTCAGGATTCTAAGGGAGGGTGAAGGGTGCTAGGGTTGGCGGAGTGGTGGCAGATGGTCCAACATCAACGACGACGAGGTCAGAGAGGGAGCAGGAGCCACTGGGGATGCCTGGCCAGCGTTGGTTTGGCTGTGAATCGAACAGGCATAAATTCATTCATTCAACAGTTATCTATTAAGGTCCTTCTGCATCCAGGGAACTGTTCTAAAAACCAAACCCAACCAAACCAAGAAACAAAACCAAAAAAAGATCCTTGCCCTTGCGGAGCTTTTATTCCAGCCAAAGAATCAGACAAGAAGCAACGGAAATGAAAATAAATTATATAAGATACTAGTGGGTGATAAGTGCTATGGAAACAAGAGAAAAAAACAGTTAATGAGGCCTTGGAGTCTCCGGGTGTGGGGGTCTTGCAATTTTAAATAGGCTTTTCAGAGGTGGCTTTTTGGAAGTGCTATTTCTGCAAAGACTTGATGAGGTGAAGGAGATGGCTGCGCAATGGATGGTTCTAAGCTGAGGGAACAACCATTGCAAGGAGCCAAAGGTGGGAGATGGGGGGATACCTGCAGAGTTTGAAGAGCACAAAGAGGCTGGTGTTGCTGGGGCCTAGTAAACTTGTTGCGGGGAGTGAGGTGAGAACAATGGGCGAGGCCAGAGAGCTCAGGGGCCAGGCCGCTAGGGCCTTGGTGGTCATTGGAGGAGTGCTCCTTCAGCTGCGAAGAGAAGGACGAGTTCTCGCAGAGTTTAGATCAGTAACCTTACGTGACCCACATTAAAACGCCTTGAGAATAGATTGTCGTGTAAAAATAAGATTCCTCTTTTTTAAACATGTTGCCTTACTTCTATGACAGGGTTGCTATGAGACTCAAATGCAAAAGCGCTTTCAAAATTATAAAGCACCGTGGAGACCCAAACTATAATTATTTTACACAAACAAGAGGGGGGTTCAACAGCCAAGGTCCTCTGATCAAGAGTGGTAATCCATTCATGAAATTAAACCAGCCTATCTATAAGAAGCTAAAGGAAAATTGATCCTCCTTATTTTTAAAATCAGGTAATTGTGTGCCTGAGTCTCAAGTCATTTAGATTTCTCAGATTGTTACTGATTTTAATTTTTGAAAGAAACGCCTTAAAAAAAAAAAAAGTGGAAATGCTAGGCTTGAATACTGAAGACTTTAAATACAGCAACCGACCAGCATAGGAGCAGAAGTCTGGGAACTTTAAACCTATTTCCTTTTTCTCTAATCCCCTTGGAGAGCTAGCAGCGAGCTGGCCAGATCCTCCAACATTTCGGGGGTGGCATCTTTTCTTTGCGGTGGCCCTGCCAGCAGGTGAACGCTTCTGGGTGGGAGAGCACACTTTGGGCAGCCATCTGACCTTCAGAGAGCCTGGGGAGAAATTGTAAAGGATTTCGGAGAAGAGGCCTCGAGTCTCCAAGAGAAGAAAACAGGAAAAGGCCCCCACCCCCCCCCCTCCGGAGAATCCGGAGCCTCCGGGGAGATAAAACTGAGTTAATGAAGAGGGGTGATTATCCGAGACAATTATGTAAAAGAGAAGCCTAGGAGTTCTAAATGGCTGCAACTTGGAGTTTACTCTGCCTAAGGTGAGTGTTGATGTTTTTGTGCTTTTGTTTTGTGTTTTTGTTTTCTGAGAATGGGTTATTCTCCCCCCTTCTTCACCCACTGCTCAGCTGGCGAAGGCGGCTGCTCCGCCTGCCAGACCCCCATTCCCGTCCCTTCTCTGCCTTTCGATTCTGAATCCCGTTCTTCAACGTCTCCGCGCCGCTGGCTCCCGGGACCCTCGTGCCTTTGCCCCTCGAGTAAGAAGCAGCCGTGTGCACCGCCCCCTCCCCCCCATGCCTCCCGTTCTTATTTTCTTATTTCTCCGACTCTTTCCCGGTGCTGCTGTCCTAAGACACACCTTCCCAGCCAAGCCAGCTGTCACGTCTCGCTCCAGAGGTTGGGGGGGGGTGCGGTGCAGTGGGGAGCAGTGGGAACTGAGCGCTCTCCAAATCCAGCCCGCCGAGCTGGGCATCTCCCTCCCTTCCCCTTCCCCTTCTTCCCCTTCCCCTGGAATAACCAGCCAGCCTCGACCATCCCCGCTCCTTCCCGGTCGCTAGTTTTGTTTATGGAACCCATCGAGGCTTTGGGCAATCTGCGGTGGCCCGGCTCTCCCTAGGTCTGGGGAGGGAGGGGGTAGCGTTCCCGGTTCCCGGTGTGCCCGAGCCGGTGGGATCAGATCTTTCGGATCCGGAGGCACACGCCGCGGGTGCCCAGAGAGCGCCCCCCCCCCAACCCCGCGGCTTGGGGGTGGGGAGAGGAGAAGGGACTGGGCTCGGGGAAGGAGGCAGGGAGGCAGCTGCAGTGCCGGGAGGGGTGCGCGCGCGTATGCCGGGCTCGCCCGCCGCCTCCCGGCTCAGTCTGCCCTCCTCCGCACGCGGGGCTGCTGGGGCCGGCGGGCCGGGGCGCAGGAGCAGCGCCCCAGGTCCGGGCCTCGCCTCCCCGCGGCGCCCCGCGGTCCCCGGGCCGCGCTCTCCGCCCCCGCCCCTCGCACCCGGCCCGGCCCCCTCTCCGTTGAGTTTTCCCGACACCGGCGCCCATCCATGGTCCTGCCCGGGGATGCACACGCAGCTCGCGGCCGGAGGGGGGTAGCAGCCGCCGCCTCCAGGTGCGGGTTCTCCCGGGCCGCCGCCGCCACCCGCCGTCGCCGCCACTCGAGCCCCGGGGCGCGCTGAGGTCCCGGCCGGCCATGGGGCTGCCGAGGCTGCCGCTGCTGCTGGCGTGACAAGGGGCGACGGAGCCGCCGCGCTCGGGGTCCCCGGCTGCCTGCATGGATGTCTTCAGCTTTGTGAAGATTGCAAAGCTCTCGAGGTAGGGGCCGCGCCGGTTCGCGTGCACCCAGGGCCCCCGCCGCGGGCAACTTGGGGCTTTATTTTTCGGGAGCCTCGGGGAGAAGCAGGAGCCCGAGAGAGCAGCGGGGCTTAAGCTAGAACTAAAACGAGGTGGCCAGGGGCTGCCGCGTTCAACTTCTTTCCCACTGGTTCGTGGGGCTTGTGCAGCCACGGCTGTGGACCACACATTCACAGATGCGCGCGCCCTCCGGCACAGACGAGCATTCTGGATAGTTTGTTTTGCCTTAGGAAAAGCCCCAGTGGTGCCTGGGTCCCATGTATAATTCAGGGTTAAGAGACGCTTGTGATCGCGCCTGCTACGGGAAGCCCGAAGTGCTTAGAGCTTGGGTTCCTGCTTTCCAAGCAGCAGGGACCAAGAGTGACCCCCCGCCCCTAAATCAGGCCTCCGTCCCCCCACCCCCAAGAGTCCGCTTGTAGGTTGATCCAGGTAACCCGTCGTCAGGTGTTCCCAGCAGTGACCCAGAGGCTGAAGTCATGGAGACAGAAAACAAAGACCTTTAACCTCTCTTGAGGTAACTAGTTCTCAGCCTGGAGAGCTGTGGAGATTTGCTTCCAAGTGGCCATGTTGTTGAAACGCCAGAAAAAGCATCGGTTCGGGCAGATTTCTCCGGCGCTGTTGATAGAGCAGGAACACCTCCACTTTGGGGCCGCCTAGGCGCAACCTGGTCCCAGCGCTCCTCCTAGGTCTCCTCCCCCAGTGACACCTCCGAAGACTTCATCTACCCCCGGGAAGCAGGTCTGTGCTCCTCGCGGTGTGGCATTCACAGGCAAGAGCCCGGCAGGTAGGAGAACTCTTAGGAGCCCGCGCCCCCCCTTCTCTGCCCCAGTCTCTGGAAGCCCTGGCCTTCAGCGCACACCCCCTCCTCCCTCCCCAGCTCTTTCCAGCAGTTACTGCCTGGCCCTAAGGAGGGGAAACTGTAGTGGTCTTCGGGAAGCACTTTAGACCTGCTTGCCATCCTAAGACAGTCCCGCCAGGTGAGGTGTCAGTTGCATCAGGCAAGCGTGAGCAGCCTCAGGTAGCCCTGATCAGACATGTATGTGGACTTTGCCCGGTCACCGTTTCAGAAACACTGCGTTGGGGTGTTGTCATTCAGATGGGCTTCTCTCCGACGGCCACAGGTCTTGATCGGGTCTTGCCCATCTCCATCTTCCCTCACCACTCACTTGTTCCAGGCAGATTTCGCAGGGCGAGGGCCCCAGTGTAACCTAGTCTGGATAGACGTGAAGCATACCGCTGATGGGTAAGTCTGTCTGTCTGGGAGAAGCCCGCCAAGGGGTGTTGCCACGCACATCAGAAGACTTTGAAGTTGAGCAAGGGATGATGGGAGTGTGGCCAGTTGTTTGCTTTCACACCGATATCATTGAGGGCCATGGCTTCACACCTCTATTCTGTTAACTTTCCTGCGTGCTGCTGCCTGTGGCTGGATTATAAACAGCTGTCAAATCACGAACCGTGGATGGGAAACGGCTGTGAGTAATAGTTTAGCGGTTGCCTGGTGGCATCTGTGATGGACAGAGAGCTTGCCCAAGGGAAAGAGAAATTCAGCCCATAGGGTGGTTCAGAGTATCCAAGATAAATGTCGGTGGCCTCGGCTGCTGAAAACGTTAAGCTGATGGTAACATCTAGCGCCTAGGTTCAGTCCTTAAACTTGGGAGTTTGGGGGAAGACAGTGCTAGGTATCAGTGAAAAGCTGTTTCATTCTCTTTTCCTCAATTCTAGGATGCCTTCGTGATTTTCACAAATCTGAGTTTTTGCAAAACCCAAGCCGGGCTGTGGGTGATTAGTATCTTATTTTAAAGAGAGGTTAAAATTTAGTAAATGAGTGTGAATTTCACTTTCTATCCTTAACGTGATCCAAATAGAGTGTTTATTCTAAAGAGAGAAGCTGCACATGTTCTGAGCTTATGTGCCGATTAAGAAATCTCCCATCCATAAGAATTCTTCTTGTTTCTCGGCGTGAGCTCAAGGATGGTCCCCAGGCTGAAATAGAAATACCTTTAGAGGGTCATCAGCATGCAAAAACACATGTTTGCAGCTGCTTGTTTCTGCCCTTGAAGGAATAAAGTCTTGTGTGTGTGTTTTAAACACTGTTACAGAAATCAAGTTCTTTTCTCAAAGGTGCAGTCTAAAAGTGCTTACACTGCAGGATTTTCCTGATTTCGGAATGGATAATCTTCCTAAAGGATTTAGCTTTGATCAGCATGGTTACTTTCGAGTGCTTAAAATTCTCCCGGTTTAGAGATGCGCACACACAGCCCAGGCCGTAGCCTTGCCTTTGGTTCCAGAGTGAGTTGAACTTGAGATTCTAAATGTTAATTTAGAGAGCATTGGCTGTCTGATATTTGCTAACTGTCCCACCGGTGAGTAAAGAAAGTGGTAATTACGGAGAATTCCAAGAGACTCTTAATGCACATGGGAATTAATACACAGCCTGTTTTGACTTTTGAACGTACCGGCATTTAACCACTTGTTCCCAGAATCTTTGCCCCTTTTACTCCTGTGAGACTTCACAATTCCAGCTGCCCCTCGCCAACCCAGTCCCGTCTTACCATCATCACTAGAAAACAAAATAAAGCACCACCAGGCATTGGAATAGCTGGGAAGTTGGGACCCTTGATTGCGTCCATCGTGGGTGGCACAGTGTGTCATGATTCTATCTGAAGATGTTTTTTCTTGTTCTAATTTTCTGGTTATTAAACTGCTTGATAGTTTACATGCAATTTTACTTCACTGTTTCCTTGGTAACAGTTATATATCATTTCCCATCCTTGTAGATGAGAGCATTACAGATGATTGCCTTATAAACCAGTAATAGTATAAAAATAGGCATATATATATTTTTTATTGTTACTGTTCTTTGTATCAACTGTTTCATCTGTAAAGCAGATGGACTCTTTGAAATGTTTATGAAAGAATGCAGTTCAGTGGAAAAACATATGATCATGCCCCCTTTGCCCGAGGGAAGTCATTGGAAACCCCACACTCCAAGGGGTGTTGTTAAACTAAGTAATGTGTTCTTGGATTAAAAAAAAAAAATGAAGATTTCTTTAAGCAAAATGGCACACTTTGAGGTAATGATTGGGTCCCAATTTTTCATATGAAGATTATTCCTTGTAGTGGTAGGTACATTGGAGGGCTGCTTTGTTTTAGATTGTCTTATAGTCGCATGGGTTATCTTGTATATAGCAGTGACTAATAATCAAGTGTGCTGATTTTGTTACAAGTCTCCTGCATTGGAAGGAGAACAAAAAATATGTATTTATAGTTTCCTTAGATTTTGTGTAAAACCTTTTTGGAGACCTCTCAACTTCTATTCTGTGTCTTTACCTTACTCAGAAGTAAATATTTCCCGGGGAAAAAGAGAAGTAGAAGAAACTATGCCAAGGTCAATTTTTTTCCCCATCTCCCTTTTGACCCAAGTAATTGCGTTAATGTTGCTGAGGACAGGGATCTGCAGGCTAGCGACGAAAAAACTCCCGAAGACTCTGGATTTGAATGTTATTAAAAATGTTCCTTGCTCATCGTCTGAATCCTTTCCGAGTTCTGCTGGTGTTCGTGGCTGTCAGGAGGTGAAATGATGAACAGTTTCATAACAGAACTAGATTCCTCTTTTAGGAATTTTTAACTCTGGTTTGCCAGGGGTTGCTAGCTTGCAGCTGTGAAAGTCTAGTCGTTAGCAGTTCCAGGGCAGGGAGTCTGGCTCAGGCTATGGACCAGTTCAAGCATCTCTCGCTCTCTCTGTTTGGAGCAAGTTCATGTTCACCTTCTTGCTATCAGCATTTGATATCACTTGTCAGCTGAAGTGAAACTTACTTATACTTGAAAAGCATGACTTGGAAACGATCATTTTCTGCTTATGAACCTTCCAGCTGTTCATTCCCTCTCTCTTTCCCCGCTCTCCTCGCTCCCTCATTGAAGTATGGTTGATTTACAGTGTTGTATTAGTTTTAGGGGTACAGCGTAGTGATGCAGTATTTTTACAGATTTTACTCCGTTAAAAGTTATTACAAGGTAATGGCTATAATTCCCTGTGCTGTACAGCATGTCCTTGCTGCTTATCTGTTTTACACATAGTTTGTATCTCTCAATCCTATACCCCTCTCTCACCTCTCCCCACTGGTAACTACTAGTTTGTTTTCTCTATCTGTGGGTCTCTGTTCTGCTGTATACATTCATTCGTTTTATTTTTCTAAGATTCCGCATGTAAGTGATATCATACAGTATTTGTCTTTCTGTATCCGGCAGCATAATATTTTCTACGTCCATGAATGTTGCAGCAAATGGCAGAATTTTCTTCTTTTTTATGGTTGAGTAACATGCCATTTTGTGTGCCGTGTGCATAACATACACACGACACACACATCTTTTTTTTTTTTCTTTTTTGGCTGAGCATGTAGAAGTTCCTGGGCCAGGGACTGAACCCCAGCCACAGCAGTGACCAAGCCTCTACAGTGATAATGCCGGGTCCTTAACCTGCTGCACCACAAGGGAAATCCCACACCTTCTTTTTTTGTCAATAGACCCTATCTTGGCTTCCCTATCTTGGCTCTTGTAAGTGATGCTACTATGAACATTGGGGTGCATGTATCTTTTCGAGTTAGCATAACTGGTTTTTTTTTTCTAGATATATTTTTAGCAGTGGAATTGCTGGATCATAGGGTAGCTCTAGGTTTAATTTTTAAAGGAAGCTCCATGCTGTTTTCCACAGTGGCTGTACCAATTTACCTTCCCACCAAGAGTGTTCCCTTTTCTCCAAATCGTTGCCAACATTTGTAGACTTTTTGATGATAGTCCTGCTTACAAGTGTGAGGTGATAGCTCATTGTGGTTTTGATTTGCATTTCCCTAATAATTCCATACTTACACACACAGAGAGTGCAACTTTATTATTCCATTTGGAGTTTGCCATGGATGTTTAGCTATGAGAGAATATCCATTATTGATGAACTAGAAATTTATTTTTAAAAATTTATTTTTAAGGAATGGACTTAAAACTGATTTCATACTTGGCTCAATGGGAAAAAACTGAGAGCATTTTTTTTTTAGTTTGTTGTGAAATACAGTCCTTAAATCTCCCGCTCTTACCATCAAATGATCTTGAACTTTGGAAACTCATCATAGCAAAGAAAGAAAATTATTAATACGTTAAACTGACAAACTATGGCCTGTGGGCCAAATCTGGCTTGCTGGCTCTTTTCGTGTAGACTGTGAACTAAGAATGGTTTTAAATTTTCTTTTAATTTTTAAATGGTTCAAAAATCAAAAGGAGAAAAATATGAAGTATCAGTGTCTCTAAATCAAGTTTTATTGGAACACAGCTATGCTCATGCATTTCAATGTTGTCTGTGGCTACATTTGCTCTACAACCACAAAGTTGAGTAGATGCTCCAGAGCCCTTAGGGCAGGCAAATATGGCCAAAATCCTTACTCTCTGGCCCTTTACAGAAACAGTTTACTGACTCCTGGGTGAAACAGTGCATTTTCCTATTCTCTTCTTTACATTATCCGCATGTGCATGTGGACTTATGTATAACCAGAGACACACTGTCAAAGATCACCAGAGCCAACTACTAGTTCAAGTGGTAAGGCCAGATTTTAATCAGTAAAACACTCTTGCAGTAGGGGAAATAGGCCGATGTGTGAACACGGCACAACTTCCAGTTGTGCAGAGGTGACTGGGCATTTTAAAGAGAGAATGAGGGGATGGGGAGAGAAAGAGCTGGGGCTCAGTATGGGCAGGAAGGGGAACATTACAAAAAGCAGAAAGGGGGTTGGTCCATGTGAAAGCCGTCTGGGTTTGTGAACTGAATCTTATCAGAGTTCAGCTCCTGCCCTCCCCCAGAGCCTGGGAGACAGGGGCCCATCCTCGGGTGTGGCAGGAAGAGTCCGTTTTTGGCCACAACCACGGCATGCAGAAGTTCCTGGGCCAGGAATCAAACCTGAGCCACAGCAGTAACCTGAGCCACAGCAGTGACAATGCTGAGTCCTTAACTGCTAGGCTACTGGGGAACTCCTAAAATAGTCAGTTCTTTTACTGCTTTGAATTTTCTCAAACAGACACTTTGAGGGGAGCTAGAGTCATCCTGGGGATGTTGCCTTGAGCTGTTAGAGGTCCTTGTAGTTGGTGTTTGTTCAGGTCCTTATAGGCCTAGTGGAGGGGTGGCTCAGAGGAGGCTGGCTCAAGTTTGGTTAAGGAGAGAAACTGTATTGCCATGTTACATTTAGCATATTAAATACATGCCTTCACCAGTGTACATTAACAATTAATGTAGACCTTATCTTTATTTAAACTTCTGACCTCAGGTTATTTACTTAATTTTATGGACATAGAGCATCAAAAGTGAACACAGGAGTTCCCGTCATGGCTAATGAACCTGGCTAGTATCCATGAGGATGCAGGTTCGATCCCTGGCCTCAGTCAGTGGGTTAAGGATCTGGCATTACCATGAGCTGTGGTGTAGGTTGCAGACACGGCTCGGATCCTGTGTTTCTGTGGTTCTGGCGTAGGCCGGCAGCTACAGCTCCGATTCGACCCCTGGCCTGGGAACCTCCATATGCTGTGGGTGCAGCCCTAAAAGGCAGAAAAAAACCCCAGTATAATTGCCCTAGTGGTATTGCACTGGGAACAAGGGACAATGTTGTGTGCTTATTCTTTCGTCACTAAGTTGGCCCGCTTTCTTTGGGCCAAAGAGATGTTTGTTAGAGTGATGCTCGCCTTCCATAAGCCTTTCAACTTCTAGTTTAACACGGATGGAAAAAGAACGGGCAGCAGTTCTTGTACAGCCTCAACCGTTGTGTGCCGAGAATTGATAAGTCCACAGAGACGGCCTGGTATTTCCTTACAGTACACTTGAGCCACCTGGTCCTAGTGGCTGATGACCTTCATTAATCTTTTTCCAAATGGAAAGAAAACTAGCTGAGTGGATTTAATTGTAGGCAGAGGGCCAGAGGTAGGCTGTATTAGTCTGCAGGTGAGTTTTTCTTTTTCTTTTCTTTTTTTTTTTTTTTTTGTCTTTTGTCTTTTGAGGGCCGCACCCATGGCATATGGAGGTTCCCAGGCTAGGGGTCTAATCGGAGCTGTAGCCCCGGCCTATACCACAGCCACGCCAGCTCCGAGCCACCGCGTCTGCGGCCTACACCGCAGCTCACGCCAATGCCGCATCCTTAACCCACTGAGCGAGACCAAGGATCGAACCCACAACCTCATGGTTCGTAGTCGGATTCGTTTCCGCTGCACCACGACGGGAACTCCAGTCTGCAGGTGAGTTTAACTCAGCTTTCTTACGATCTGATTGAGAGCATCATAACGAAAAACGGTAGACTGCCTTTGGTTCTTCATAGCAAAGATGTCCCCAAAGTATGCTGCCTCGCGTCGGAGCGATTTAGGTCATTACGTACCTAAGCTCTGCTGAGTATCTTGAAGAAATCAAAGCCTCAGTTTTAGATAACAAAGTTAACATTCACACTGTTTCCTGGCAAAGAGATGTGGTGGTTTCCTCCTGCGCTCTTCTCTTAGAAATATGTTTTCAAGTATGGTTTATAGCCGTTGGCATATGACGAATACTTCATACTAAATAATAAGTGAGTAAAGTCAGATACAGCTCATTCTAACATGTCTTGCAAATGAATTATTGGAATCTGTTTAGCTGAACAATGACCATGATGCTCCGGAATAGAAAGGAGGGTACGACTTAAAAATCAATGGCCTGCTCTTGGACTAGGTCTCAGAGGATCAACTTTTATTTCTGTTTTGACATCTTGAAGTGTTTGTTTCTATGATTAATAGCTAAAAAGTCATCAACTTGGACTTCTAAGAAATCTGTGTTTTAGTGCTCTAAGCTCTACCAGCAAAATTATGATTATGCTAAAATGAGTTTTTATCGATGTCAGGAAGTTTTTATTTTAGGAAGTCCCTTTTGAATGATAGGCAAAGACTGTCATTTTAATGAAAGAAATGTTTCTCGCATTTGAAAAGGAGAAGCAATTTGCCTACAATTACAATTTACTGTGGGGTTTTAATGTTTATTTTGGTTGTTTTCATATATTTCCTAGACTGTGTGAGATTTGCTTAACTGAAAATATGAACGTGATAATTATCTGACAGAGATGAGCTTTAAAGAACACAAGAGGCCAGGGTTCCTAAAATTAATGTTAAAATTCGCCCAACAAATGTAGGAAGGAGTGTATTTATATATTTAACTGGCACGACTATTCAGCTGGTGGAATATTGCTGTGGTGGAGAGCATGAAGCCATCTGGCCGCTTCAGGAATGTTCTGCATTGGCTCATACATCTAACTAACCATGGTGGTTTGACAACAGCCCTCTAACTGGGGTCCAGAGTGCTTGTCTCTTAGGAAAATCACAGTCCAGGTCACCAGTTTTGACCCCAGGGTAGAAGCGGGGGCCGTCTCAGGTACACAGCAGGTAAAGCCTGGGATTAGTCTTGTCACAAGCCCCTCACATGCCCAGCGGCACCGGACTTAGGACAGTGCCCCCCTCCATGGTCTAGGGCACAGATTCGCACACTGTAGCCCACCTGATATGTTTACTTCTGCTTTTATTTGCTTATTTCCTGCCAGTTTTTATAAATAAAGTTTTATGAGAACACAGCCATGCTGATCTGTCTCTGTATTGTTCTTGGCTGCTTTTGGCAGAGTTGAGTAGTGATGCCAGTGATCATGTGACTTAGAAAACCTGAAATATTTACTCTCTGCACTTGACAGGAGCAGCTGACTGTTCTTCCTTGAGCTCTCTGCCCGGTACTCAAATTCCCCTTTGGGGCTAGAGCTGTGCCCCGGGTTTCCGCCTGCTTTGCTAGGAGGAGGAGTGGGGAAGTGGCTGGGGGACCCCCTCTGGGATCTTGACCTGTTACCACTTACTGTGCCACTTGGAGGTGGAGTTAGAAGCTCTCTAAAGTCCAAGCCTGATCCTCGCCATCTGTCCATCCTAATGTCCCTCGGGAGAAATCCACATCCTTCGTCTCCACCCCTTGGGGGTTGGCCCCTTTTTCCTTTGGGTATCTTATTTTTGGAAACTTGTTATTTCTCCTTTTCAGCCTTAGTTAACTTCCTCTTCAACCCCCAAACAGACATGTGGGGACACACACACACACACACACACACACACACACACACACACACACCCCTCCCTACCTCTAACTATGTTAAACTTTTCTAGAAGTCCTAAATGGTGTCACACCTCTGAGCCTTTATATATACTCTTCATTTCGTCTGGAACAATCTTTACCTTGCCCCATTTTCGCTTGGAAAACCACCATTTGTCTTTTTTGTTTCAGTTTATAATCTGTGCTTGTTCCATGTAACCTTTCAAACACCCCCATCCCGAGTTCATTGGCCTGACCAGCATCTTTTGTTAGTGAAGATACTCTGACTGCTTTAACAGAGTACCCCCTCAATTTAAGAATAAGTAGCCTATGAGTTCCCTTGTGGCTCAGTGGGTTAAGGCTCTGGTGTTGTCACTGCTGCGGCTCTGGTTACAGTTTTGGTGCTGGTTTGATCCCTGGCCTGGGAACTTCCATATGCCATGGGTGTGGCCAAAAAATGTGGCATATTTCTTGCTCCCTTGCAGCCCTAACAGACACTCCTGATGGAGTGTGGGAGCCTTGCCACACACACTCAGTCAGAGCCCCCGGAGGATGGAGGGTCTCGCATCTTCAATAGGAGACTCAAGGTTGCCGTGCCCATCAAGGTTCAAGGAGAGAGAACTGGGGGAAGCCTGGGTGGGAGGTTTTGAAGGGCCACGCCTGGAAACTGAAGTACATCATTCTATTCACACTCCATTACCTTAGACCCTGGCCATACCTAACTGCCAGAACGGCTGGGAAATTCAGTGGAGCTGTGCTCGGCATCATGTGCTCTGCGCTTATAATAATACGTATTCACTATGCGGTGGAGCACACTTTTGTTCCCACGTCTTAAGATCCAAGCCTTTTCTATGTGCCATTACGGTTTCTCCTGTTAGAGGTGGAGTGTCCTTCCCTGGCCCATTGCCGTTGGGCTGGTGACTTGCTTTGGCCAATAGACCACAGGCAGGAGTAAGAGCATCAGTTTTGGTAGAAGGCTTTAAGAGGCAGTGTGCATTTCATTTTTGCTTCTTACCTTCCTGTGTGGAGAACTGCCTGGGTTTTAGCCTGCCGGTTCCAGAAGCTAGATTCATGGCACAGCACCATCCTGCAGACCTGCGAGCATGAAAACAGGTACTTACTGGTGGATGCCACTGAGTTTGGGGAGGTTTGTTACACAGCATTATTGTGGCAATAGTTGACTGGTACATGTCATAATTGAGTCTACTTTGGGATTGTGTCTCATTTATGAGCTCTTTGAGGGCAAGATCGTTCAGAGTAGATATTGGATGAGTATTTGGTGATTTATGAGTGAATCAGAGTGAAAGCCGACTGCATTCCACATGATGTCAAGTATCAATTATCACAGATAGGCCGCCTTGCGTACGTCATTCGGCAGATCAGACAGCTCCTGATTTTTAGGATCGGGTGCCACTGCTCGTTTGTTATACCTGGTGGACACTTGGCAGTGAACCACTCCCTACCCAACAGGCTGGGACCCAGCCCTACATCTGAGCCCAGATCCTCTGTGTCTCACATTTGTTTTCTTTCCCTTTCTTCTAGTCCTGAATATCCTAGTCTTCTCCAAATACACACATTGTTTTTCTACTGCCAGCAGATAATTGTAGATAATGTTTGGAACATACTTAAAGATTTGATAATGAGAGTTTTATGTACTTAAATGTGATACTAAAGAACCCATGACCAGAGTGTCTGGCATGTAGTATTGGGAAAAGGGGATAAAGAACTAGAACGTGAAATCCACACTATACTAAATGAAAGGTAGTGCACACGTTTGACCTAGGGCTGGTTTTTATATTGCTCTTTTAAAATATCACACTGGGAGTTCCCATTGTGGCTCAGTGGGTAAGTACCTGACATTGTCTCTGTGAGGATGTGGGTTCGATCTCCGGCCTCGCTCAGTGGGTTCAGGGTCTGGCGTTGCCTCAGCCTGCGGTGTAGCTTGCAGATGCAGCTGGGACCCAGTGTTGCCATGGCTGTGCTGTAGGCTGCAGCTGCAGCTCCGATTCTACCCCTGGCCAGGGAACTTCCATATGCCGCAGGTGTGGCCATAAGAAAAAAATCACACTGAATGAGCAAGTTTTAAGAACGAGTTAACTGCTTAAAAATTAACATGAAATGCATTGCGGCTGTGGGGAAAAGAGAACTAGGAACTGCTCTATATGCAGTGATAGAAAAAATTCTCTGGATATATTTATTGTTTGGTGAAAATAATAAAGATAAAAGTATATAAAAGAGAAGGGGGATTTAATATATATATTTATTTATTGTGTTTGCATAAAAATGACTGGGAGGATACACAAAAAACTAAGAGTACTTAACTTTGTAAAGTAGGGGTACAAGGGATTATGTCGTGAGATGGACTGGGTACATAGAAGATATGGGGGGGTCCCCAGGCCCCCATCCACACTTTTTTTAAAAAGTATAGTTGATTTACAGTGTTGTTCCAATTTCTGCTGTACAGCATAGTGATCCAGTCATACATACAATACATTCTTTTTCTCATATTCTCTTCCATCCTGGTCTATCACGAGTGATTGGATAGAGTTTCCTGTGCTGCACAGCAGGACCTCGTTGCTTATCCATTCTCAGTGTCATAGTTTGCATCTCCTAACCCCACAGTCCCCGTCCAGCCCACTCCCTCCCCGCTCCCTCCCCCATCCATGCTTTGTATTTTTATTTTCTTTTGATTTTTGAACCCTAGGAATATATTAAGTATTAGCAAATAAATTTGAATATCAAAAAAGTGATGGGATACCCACATAAATCCAGAGGTTTAAATAACAATATCAGTAGGACTTTGATGTGATTTTTCTGATTGTAAAAGTAAGATAACTTTATTGCAGAACGTTTTGATAAAGGAAAAAAATATATATATATTCAGAATTCCACCGGCCAGATACAATCACTCTTATTTCTCTCTTGTCTTTAACCTTTCCATCTATTTTACATAGTTAATATCCTATACACACAATTCTGTACTTAATTTTTAAACTATTATGTTCTTTTATCATTAAATTTTTTTCTAAATATAAAATAAACAACTATATATACCAGTTTACTGAATGACTTCCTGTTTAATTAACCTTTAGATCCTTCCCAGTGTTTTGCTTTGGATAGTAATGCGATGAAGTGAATCTTTACAGTGAAGTCTTTGGATTTCATGAGCATATTTTTTATGACATTAATATTAGCATACTGAGTATTTCAAAACTCGTAAAAGTCAGAAGGTCGTTGGAGATGCCATTAAAATGATATTTAAATTCTGTGCTAAAATTGTGGGCAATCTAGTTCCTCAAAGGTATTAAAGTTGACAAGCAGCATTTGTCATAGAAGTTAACCTAATGATGAGACTTGAGGCTTTTGGAGATGGAGGGTTTGCGTAATGGTGGTTGGAATATCAGGTGGATTTTCAGCAAGTCAGATCTCTGTTTCCTCACATTTGTAAAAGAGGGAAATTATGCAAGATTCCCTGTAAATTTAATGCTGTTGCTCAGCCTCCATCCTTTTACCATAGAATAAACAAAATCTAAGAAATCTAAGTATGAGAATATAGATTAAGATAAGATGAAACACTATGCAGCTATAAAAAATAGAGAACAAGGGGACACTCTCTGAAGCAGTATAAAACCATCTCCATTATGAAGTGAATGCCATAAATTACATGACAGTACAGTTGCATTTATATTAAAAAATACTGAAAGGATACATAAGAAACTAATAAAAGCGTTATTAGGAGTTCCCTAGCAGCCTAGCAGTTAAGGATTCTGTATTGTCACTGCCATGGCTCAGGTTTGATCCCTGACTTAGGAACTTGTGCATGCTGCAGGCAGGGCCAAAAAAAAAGTGTAGATTAGGGGGACCTGGGGGAAAAGAAAAAACAACAAACAAAAAAAACAAAAATTAGGTAAATATGATCCCTCAAAATGTGATGAAACGTTGCAAAATCTTCCCTGGATAAAAATTTAAATGACTGACTCAGACTGTTTTAACCTAGAATTAGTTTTCTCTGTTTAGGATGAATGAAGCATAAGAAATACTTTACTGTATTAAGTATATATGTATCAAAAAGTATAATAGAAATTTCAGATCTATAAAATTTTAATGGTAATTTTTATTCTCAAATTAAGATAAAACTGAAAGATCACATCATAAAAATGATCTCTTTTCGGATAGAAGTGAGTACTCTGAAGCAGAATTCCCTCAGTTTTTATATGTTAGGTCAGTCTTTCTCTGATAGGCATCTAAACAAAATATATTTTTCTTTTGTTCCCTACCACCCAACAAAGACTATGTCATGGTTTTAAAATTTAAATTTGATGAAATTTTGACAGAAATCCTAAAAGTTGTATGCTCTGATAATCTATGCACTAAAGAGGACAAGTTGTGTTTTTTTGAGAACCACATTCTGGGGCTATATTGATGGATGTTTCCATTAAGACTGTAATTTGATTATTATGCCATTAGTTCATAATTCGGCTTTCCGGTTGAGATCATGTTGACAGGCTGAAGAATAGAGTGCTATTTAACTAAGTTGATGAAGCACACGTAGGAGGCAATAAAGTGCCTAGTCCGTCTCTACTGGTTAATATTTTAGTTTATCTTACTCTGGTACTAATGTGGTCATGTATAACTCCATAAACTTCCATTTCTCTGGAATATGGTGATGGGTTTAATCAAAGAGTCTGGCCATTATAGGTATACGTGTTAACATTTCTAAAAGAGGATCTGAACATGAGAAGATACGTGAATAAAAACTACATTGGGCATAACTTAGTTTTAATGCTGACCTAGAAGTCATTTCACATTTTTTCCTGTGTCCTTGTTCAGGGATCATGGGTTGTAGCCTGTGGGCCAAATTCATCCTGTTGCTTGTGGGTGTATAAAGCTAAGAATGGTTTTTAAGTTTGCAAATGGTTCCTCAAACTCAAAAGAAGAAGAATATTTCATGACTCGTGAAAATTATATGAAATTCAAATTTGTGCCTATAAATAAAGTTTAATTGGCACTGAGCCGCGCCCATTATGTATTGTCTTTGACTGCTTTCTCAATATGTGGGAGAGTTGAGTGGTTGCTCTAGAAACCAGATGACCCACAGAACTGAAAACAGGTGCTCCTCTTAGAAAGTTTTCTGACCCCATCGTATGTCATCAAATATCATTAAAAGTAGTTTTTGGAGTTCACTTATGGTGCCATGGGTTGGGGATCTGGCATCGTCACTACAGTGGCTTGGGTTGCTGCTGTGGCATGGGTTTGACCCCTGGCCCAGGAACTTCCACATACTGTGGGTACAGCCAAAAAGAAAAAAAAAATAGTAGTTCTTTAAAGAGTTCCCTGATGGCTCAGCAGGTTAAGGATCCAGTATTGTCACTGCTGTGGCTCTGGTTACTGCTGTGGCACCGGTTTGATCCCTGGCCTGGGAGCTTCTGTGTGCTATGAGCATGGCCCAAAAAAAAAAAAGTGGTTCTTGGTGGGAAGAGAATCACAAATGAATATGTAGGTACAGATTTAGCTATAGAAATATTTTTATCTTTCTGGGCATTTTTTGGAAATTCTGCATAAAAGTTAGATAATACCACTTTGCACTTAGAGACGATTCTTTGTATAAACATTCCGACTGTGAAACGTCTTTTTTCTTCCCAAATAGATTTTAAACAACTTGAATAGGAATTGTGTTGTAAATGTTTATGTCCCCCTGCCATGCTTGCTTTCTTTCCCACAAAGAAGATGTCACCACTCTTAAGTGGTGTGTACTAAAGGATTCGAAGCCAAATCCTTTGGTGATGATGTCTTTCCCCTTTGTCCACTTGTTGCTCTTCTCTTCTGGGTGGATGCTTTGAAGGGAAGTGTAGGCTTGCTTAAGAGGATAGAAGAAACAGAAGAGGATGTGGACTCCCTGGGCCAGCCCTACAGGATTATCCACCTATGTCTTCTCTCTAGGAAGTGGACATCAAAACGCCACTATACTATGGGTAATTTATTTAGGGACACCCATACTTAGTAGTTTATGTATAGCCGAAATAGCGTCTGTGTTTTAAGGTTTAAAATGTCATCCTTTTTATACTCTCTTAATATGAGTTTATCAGTTAGGATACTTTAACTGCAAGTAAAGGAGTGCTTGGATAACTCTGGCTTAAACAATAGATTCCTAGAGGGAGGCAGTTGTGGGTTGAGCTTCTTTGACTCAAGAGCTTTCCTTCTTCCTGCTTCACTCAGCTTCATGCTTATTGCCTCATGGTATAAAGTGGTTGCCACAGCTCCAGACATCATATCATCATATGATATGATTCAGATATGGGTTCAGAGATAGGAAGCAGAACATGGCTGGAGCACTACGAGCATTTTCCTTGTGTTGCTCTTTAAAAAAAACAAAACAAAAAAAACAAACAAAAAAACCATCAGGGAGGAATGTCTTTTGCAGAAGTTGAAGATCTTCCCTTAGAGTGTCCGTGACCAGAATGGATCACATGACCACATCTACCAGAGGGCAATGAGATGTTCATTTCTGGCTTACCTTCCCAGAGGTCCAAATGCTCAGAAGCAGGGTTCTAGATGCATGGAGGAAGAAGGGGAAAGAAGCTGAGTAAGCCTTCAACATGGAGTTCTTTTTCTTTTATTCGGAGCTGTATTTGGAAAACAGCAGCAAGGCTGTTGTTTGCCAGAGAAACGCTTGAATTTTGGAGGTAGCTAACAAATATCCATGTGGACACCCTACTCATATTCCAGTGGAAATGTGTGACCCTTGCTGCTCTGTGATCCAATTCAAAGTATATGAGTTCGGATGCTATCATCGGCAAGTAATAGAAAATACAATTAAAATAGCCTTAAGAAGAGGACAGTTTCCTCTGTCACAGGGGAAAAGTAGAGGTAAGGCCATTTCAGGGTTGGTTAACTGGATTGCAGCGCTCTGGGTTTTGTTGTTTTTGTAACGTGCCATCTCAGCATGGAGGCTACCCCTCTTGGGGTTGCGAAGTGACTAGTGTAGCTCCAGTTATCATATCTTCACACAAAAAGGACTGGGGATGAGGAGGAGGGAGCAGGATAGGTTTCTTCGTTCCTCCTTTATTTGAGAGTGTGGAAAACTTGCCCTGAAACCTCAGAGCAGAATCCCTTGGTCTTGCATTGTCCAGAGTTACCACGGTGTCTCTTGTTTTTCTTAAATCTACCTGTTGAGGGGAAACACCATGGTGGCTGGTTTGGACTTGCACACATTGGCAAACTCTGATCTGTGGACCAAATGCAGCCCACTGCCTGTTTTTGTAAATAAAGTTTTATTAGAACACAGCCATATCCATTCATTTACGTATAACTTAAGGCTGCTTTTGAGCTGCAGTGACGGAGTCGAGTAGTTGCACCAGAGACCATATGGCCCACAAGCTGAACATATTTATCAGGTGGCCTTTTTTTTTTGCTTTTTTTGCTTTTTAGGTCCACACCCACAGCATATGGAGATTCCCAGGCTAGGGTTCCAATTGGAGCTGTAGCTGCTGGCCTCCACCACAGCCACAGCAATGCAGGTTCCGAGCCATGTCTTCGACCTCCACCACAGCTCACGGCAATGCCAGATCTTTAACCCACTGAGCGAAGCCAGGGATCGAACCTGAAACCTCATGGCGCCTAGTCGGATTTGTTTCCACTGTACCACGATGGGAAATCCTAGGTGGCCTTTTGTAGAAGAAGTGTGCTAACCACCGGTCCTGTGGTTCTTAACTGGGGGGCAGCACTTGGGCAATGCCCCTGAGTGTTGCAGCTGTTGATGGTGTTGGGAATGGCATCCCGTGAGCATAGCAGGAGAGGACTGGGGATACCAAGCATCCCAACATGAGCAAAACCGTTGTGTATAGTGAAGAGCCGCCCCACTCAAAATAGCTGCCGTGGGGTGAACACTGGCTTCTATGAAGTGAGTCAATTTCCAGTGTGGGAGAGGACCCAGGTTCCCACTACCCCTCTCCCACCCCCAGCCCAGCACAGAGCCATCTGATACCTCTGCACAATTGAGACTCTGGGAGGAAAGGAGGAGAGGAAATGACTGTTGGTCAGGCCAGCTCTGGAGAACAGAGGATTTGCCAAATTGATCTCCAGAAAGGGACGGTTACACGGATACCTAGTAATTACCGACTGACTCATTGGGCTGATGGCAGTGGTTGCCCTCATGAGGACAGCTCACAGGGCTGGAGTTTTACGTGAGTGGGGAGTGTGCTTCCCTGTGTTTCTTATACTACAGGATTTGAGTTTATGTGAGCTGGAAAAGCTCTTTCCTTTCATGCTGTTCTGTAATGAACACATTATTTCCAACAGGAATGTATTCATGGTATGATTGAAAGTAAGTCTGTAAAGATAATTATAAATAATTAAGTAAATCTAAAGTAATTTTTCTCAGTGTTTATGAGAAAACCATTTAATTTATTAGGCACTTTTGTTTGGATGCCATTGAAAAGAACTCTACAGTTGCGCATTTCTTACTCCATTTTCTCATTAATTGAATGAGGTGTAATAGTTCATAATAAAAATGTCTCAGCTATACTTTTCTGTGTATCTGTAGGCATAATCACATTAAATGAAGGCACGACATAGACCTTCGTCGGTATGAAATATACACTAAGTAATCCCTTGAGTGGGTAGGTATACATATGGAACGCATCTGATATTTGATGATTGCCTAGAGTATTGTAGTGCTCTGACTTTTTATTTAGTGTTTAAAACCAGAACCCATAATGAGAAATTTGTTTTCCATTGTTGCCCAGTACACACACACACACACACACACACACACGCACTATTAAAACAGAATTTTCACAACATAATATTGAGTTGGATACAATCCAATTCTGTTCTGTTTTATCCTTTTTCATGTTTAAAATCTGCCGATTGCATCCACTGGATTAGTTTCATGACCTCCTCGTGCAAATAAGTTGCAGCCCATGTTTGAAGAACACTAGGATTGTGGTTGTGTGATTTTTTTTTTTTTTTCCTCTCCTGGGACTCTTCCCTCTTCTTGGAACATACCTTCTCTTTCTCTGGGAACTTCTCTTTCCGCCAAGCGTCATATGTAGGAGGGGCTACTGATTGTCAGCCCTCATGACTTAGACTGAGCCAATGAGAGGTCATGCCCAGTGTCTTTTGAACTTGAGCCCACAAGGAAGGGCTTTGTTTTTCTGTGGTGACAGCCTTTAAGAGTCCTTGAGCTCCCTGAAGTCATAGGTACCAGTCCTAGGGGACCTCTGGCCGAGAGCCCGAGTCAGTATCTAGGAAGAGGCTGGGAGCAAGGACTCTGCTAGAATTGGAGCTCTGAATCCAGCCATCCCAGAGGCTAGTGTACCTTGGTGGGTTGACGTAACATAAGCCAATATTTCGTTTTTCCTTAATCAGGGGTTAGATGGTTTCTGTCCTGCAAGGGCACTAAGTAATACACATCAACCAGTACGGAAGTGGTCAGCCCTCAGGATGGACGTGTGTTCATTCCACAGCAGGACCTGATGGGCAAAGAATCTTCTTTTGCATCTGGAGTGGCCTCAGCCTGTTGAACCCTATAGCCACTGCTTGCCTCAGTGAGACAAGAGGTGTGACTGCATTAGAATCTACCGTGTATGTATGAATGTATTGCATGTGCTCATATGTGTAGGTAGAGAGGGGCAGGGCAGAAATGGGGAGGGGGAGAGGGAAGAGGAGGGAAGCTAGACAGCAAGAGATTTATTGAAAAAAAAACAAACAAACAAACTGATGCTCTTATTAGCGGAGAAATCCATTTCTCCTGTAATTCTGCTTGACTCTTTGTAGTGTCTGTGTAAATGTGACTCCTGAGGATTCCTAAGGCTTGAGGGTGTACTTAGGTAGTAAATTTTAAAAAATGTTGTTTGAATTGAAAGTTATTGGATGGGGCTGCAGGATGAGGAAGTAGGTAGAGGTTCTAACAGTTGTAAACATCCCACCGGAAAAATCTATTTGCCTCTCACTTGTCTAAATGAGTGCAGTTGACTCTGTGGGCACAGTGAATCTTTGAGTCCCTGAAGTACCTTCTCCAAACCGCTGTCTTGGCATCAGTAACACTTTGGATTTTTTTTGGCCATACCTGAGACATGCGGAAGTTCCGGGGCTAGGGATCAAACCTGTGACAGTGCTGGATCCTTAACCTGCTGCGCCCCCAGCGGAACTCCAGGTAACATTGGTAATTTTTTACAACTGTATATTTGAGCATAATAGTTCTGTATAATTAAATCATAAGTGTGTAGACTCAGTGAATTTGCACAGACTGAATACACCATGTAACAACCACCCGGTTCAAGAAGTAGAATATAACTTTTTTTTTTTTTTTTTTTTTTTGGTCTTTCTAGGGCCATACCCATGGCCTATGGAGGTTCTCAGGCCAGGGGTCCAGTCAGAGCTACAGCTGCCAGCCTACACCAGAGCCACAGCAACACGAGATCCAAGCCTTGTCTGCGACCTCCACCACAGGTCACGGCAACGCCAGATCCTTAACCCACCGAGCAAGGCCAGGGCTTGAACCCGCGACCTCATGGTTCTTAGTTGGACTCGTTTCCTCTGAGGCACGATGGGAACTCCAGAATTAGAATAGAACTTGAACTCCAGTGACCCTCCTTGGACCCTTTTCCTGAAGTTAGTCACTCTCCCTCCTGACGTCTAGCACAGTTTGGCCCATCTTGGAACGTCGTCTAAATGGGATCACACGGGTGCGCCTGGCTGCTTTCACTCAAGTAATGTGTGCGAGGCTCACCCGGGCTCGTGTGCAGTGGTAGTCTGCTTATTCTCCCTGCCGTAGAATGTTCCATTACATGAAGACCCCCGCATGGTGTATCCATTCTACTGTTGATAGCTGTCTGGGGACCTTCTGGTTTTTCTATTGAACAGAGCTGTCCTGATCCTTCTTGTGTCTCCCTATGATGACCTGATGGACAGATTTCTGTGGTACCTCTTCCTCAGAGTAGAATTGCTGCCTCCATAACTGTCTTAATCGTCACTCCCGTTTCCCTCTCACCTTGCTAGACTATGAATTCCTTGAAAGGAGAGAGGGTCTTAGTCACCATTATAGAAACCCTTTGCTTAGTAGAAAAGATGTTGCATAGCAAAGGCACAGACTTCTTACACCCTCTGGTAAGTGCTCCGGCATTAACCCTTCAATATTTTTTTAAAGGGGCCAATGTTTTCTTTTTCTTTTTTAAAAAATTACTTTTATTTTTCATCGAAGCAGAGTTGCTGTACAATGTTGTATTAGTTTCAGGTTTACAGCACAGTGATTCTGTTATACATAAAAGTATATCGGTTATGGGACATATCAGCAGCTTGCCTGGACGTCATACATTACGGTGCAGCTCCTGTAGCAGAATAACTCCAGGACGTGAGGTGTCTCCAATACCAAAATCCTGTCCGTCTTGCTGGCCTAAGGGCTCCTCTCAGTAGTGGTAGAGGGACCTACGTTCCTTCCGTCTCTGGATTGGTCACCTTCAGTATGCAGCTTCCAGGGCATCACGCTTGTGTGCCTAAAACAGGCCGATTTTGAACGGAGGGCAGAGCGGACGAGAGGGCACACGTGGCCCTTCTGCTCTGGTGGTGAGAAGCGGTGCTGAGACTGACCGCACCATGTCAGATGCTGGCAGTCACAGTTCCGGGGGTTTCAGGAAGCAGAGACACCCGTCTGGTGCCCGGCCGGCCGGCCCGTCTCTGCTGCACACTCCTCTCTGGAGTTCCAAGCATGTCCTTACCGCTTCCTCCTCCTCTGAGCGCTCGCTGTCATCTCTGTCCTTTGTCCTCCTCCGAGGGGTGTGGGAAATCTGCATCTGGAGACGGCTGTCGTTCCCCTGGACGGTTGCTCTCGGTCCCGGCAGTGTGTCTCCATGCTCTGTATTCCTTACAGATGTTCCGCAGTCGTGTGTCTCTCGGAGGCTGCCGAAGATGCGGATGATAGATGCAGTCCCTTCTGGTCTAATGCGACATCTGCGTTGTGGAAATTGCAGCACGATCGCGAAGGCATGTAATAAAAACCCGCCAGGCCTGTGGGGAAAATGGGTGAAGGGCATGGCGCTTCGAATATTAAAAAACGTTGTCAGTGACACAATCAGAAAAAGATAAGAACCTCATAAAAATGCTAGCACCGTCCTACACGAGTGAAATGGTTAGGAAATACATAACTACTGCAATACATATGCCACCTTCCCTTGAAAAGCCTTGAAGTTGTCCTGTGGAAGTGGGCGTAGGTGTGGTTGCGGCTTGTGTGTTACTGGGCAGGGGAGGAGGCGATGCCATCTGAAATCAAGGAGGAGGTTGTACTCCTGAACTGAGGGTGTTTGGGCCTCGAGGGTGCGTTTACACACATTTTGTTTGTTCCTGTGCAGCTCTGCTTAGCTGGATGCATTTTTCTGAGTTCGTCAGCAATGACATTGTGCATCAGCAAACAGGAACTTTGCATTGTATTCAAATAGCTCTCTAATGCATCAGTCTCAGTGAAACAAACTAACATTTACAAAGGGAGTGGGAGCAATGGCACAACAGTCTCTACCAGGATACTGCAGGTAGTTAACAGGTAGATGCGAAGTGGCCTCTATTCTTGGCAAGAAAATTCCCATTAGTACCTCTCTTCTTAGACGTGGGTATTTTTGCAGAATGTTTTTGACCACTGTCTTTCTCAAACCAGGTCCCTTGCTTCTAGGTGATCAAGAACTGACCATGGGAATTCCCTGGTGGCCTAGTGGTTAAGGATTGGCACTGTCACTGCTGTGGCTCTAGTTACTGGTGTGGCGTGGGTTTGAGCTCCGGTCCAACAAGTTCCGAATTACTCCGGCATGGCCAAAAAAGCACAAGAATCAACTGTAATTTAGAAACTCTTGTTGCTATATAGTGTAATAAGCTCATTTCTTTCAGTTTCAGGTGTCTTGCGCTGTATTCTTTTCAGAGTGACCTTTCCTCTTCATTTTAATCAACACAACTCATAAATAATCCCTACTTTAATGACTCCTCTGTGGCTTTCATTCCCCTTTTATCTCCATGAAGATGACTCTTTTTTTCCCCTCATACTGCTCCAAGGTGCATTTATCTTCTTTGAAAGCAAAGTGGATGGGTGTCACTCTTTAGACTACCCTGTATCCAAAATAAATGATCATTTCTGGTACAAAACAGACCCGTCTTATAGTGCATTACTTTTATGGACTGTGCAATGATGCAGTGATTTTCGGGACCTAGAATATTAGTATAATTATGAGTCCTGGTAATAGCTATTCTCTTTGTATTGCCAACCACCAATGCCATTAGAAATGCTAGTAAGATCATTCCTAATATTGTTACCAGTAATAATAGTGGCATTAATATTATTACTTAGTCCTGCAGTTTTACTGATACTACATCTTACAGGTTGTATTATTAATTACTGTACCACTTCCCAAACCTATGGGTAGTATTATTCCCAACTCCCATCTTCTTCTACTGCTACTACTAGTACCTTTACTAATACTAGTACTACTACTGCCACCACTGCTGCTTGTGTTCCCCCCCACTACCTAGAATGTCTTGAGGCCTCACTGTGATAAGCATTTTCCCAGTAGTAGCTCAGGTATTTGATTTTTCACAACAACCCAGCGGGGTAGCTTCTACTGTCGGTCCCACTTTGCAGAGGAGGACGCTGAGGGGCAGAGAGCATCAGCGACTAACTTCTCCAAGGAAGAGGCAGACTCAGGATCTGACCACCGCTTCAGCGTCCCCACTTGTACCTCCTTTGTCTGTGGCAGAAACTCCTGCCACTTGGATGTGCTGTCATCATTTACCTTCTGCCCTCACATGGAGCTGCCTTTTTAAATAATACTATCTTAGGGCAGAAAAAACACGTATATTCTTAGTTGTATTTTATACATTTCCAGAGGTAATAGTCTCATTTCCAGCCATGTGGGTATTAATGAAAGTGGTTCCTTCCCCCTCTTTTAATGCAGTATGATGCTTATCATCACCATCAAAGGAAATGGAGCAATTAGGCATGCCCAAAATCCCTAGTAACCCTCTTTCTAGATAACCATCCCATTACACACTCCCTTCTTTCTTTTGAACCTCTACTGCCTTTGTACATTTTGTTTCTGAACTAAATGAGTGCAATCTACTCAAAAGAACAGTAGCTGTCATGAGATGTCAGTGAATAGAAAAAAGTATGCATTGTGGAGGTAATCCGAAATTACAGGTAAAACTAGTTATTTTCCTCCTGGAATAATTGTTGGAGGGTCTGACTAAGTATTCTCAGTGGCATGTATAATTAACTTTAAAGTGGGAACAGGTTTCTCATATTTAACAGTGTTTATCCAGTTGGGAATAATGTAGAACTCAGAATTAATTAGATGGAGTTGCGCGCTCCGTTTTGGGCAACACCATATCCAGCCCAGGAAAGGTGCTGGTGTGGTTTCTAAGAACAACATAAAGAGCCTTGTAGGAACAGAGGCTTTGAAATGACTGCAGCACCTTCTCCTTGGAACAGATGTGGTTTTGTGAGGCGTGTAAGTTTCCCCACTCACAGTGCAATAGTAAATTGAATCCAGACTGTTCTATAAGCAGATGCATTTTTTTTTTTTGGTGACTTGCTTCCTGTTTATCGTTTTCGATGACATTTACAATTAGTGCCCTTGAAACTGAGGACCACAAGTGCCAGGGAAAATTGGGCTGTGTAACAGTGAGTCACAGTGGTGATAACATATGCTTTGGGATTCACTGCCCACCACAGACACCCTGGCAGCAGCATCTGGGATTTAGTCCCAGGCAAACCTGGGAAGACTCCTCCGCTTCCATGCCTAGCGGGTGGCATGTCCCCGTCCCTGTGGTGAACGTGGCATTTTCAGGTCAGGGAGATGCCTTCTTGACCTTATATTGCAAAATGGTGATATTTGATAGATTTCTTTGCTGCTGACTTCAGATGTTACAATGAGCCCTAGACCTTATCCAGCTACACTCTTCACCTTTGTGAATTTCTCCACTACTGAACAGCTTAGATTCATGGCGTAAAGTACGAATTTCCCTTCATCTTACTGTAAATTTCCCACTAGTAACATCTTTTGGTGCCTCTTCCTTGGGTCCCATCATGAAAGGAAGAGAGAGGGGAGGGCACAGAGGGCACATTTTGGTGCACTGGTGAAAATGAAATAGATGGTTGTTGGAAGATGGTTTCCAAATGATAAATGGAGCCATTAGGTTCCAATTAGGGACTTGAACCTCCCCAGTATGTGGGTGGCCTGCAACCGAGATATCTAGGAACTGATGATATTTGTTGGTGAGATTTTTCCCAGGACTCTGAACAAGATAAACTATTTCAATTATGCCTTCTCCTTCTCTGGAGTGGTGTTTCTCCCCATGCTTCCCACTCTTAGGGTTTTCTATTATTACTGTTTTCACTTATGTGCCCATTATTTGATCATTCTTGATTATCATAATTTTTCACAATTGGATTTATTGATTCCAGGGACCTCTTGGGGGAGGAAAACAGTGGTGCTTGAGACCTTGTGGTCTCAGTGCTTGGTTTTGATAGCAGCCTTCATTCTAAGTTCTCTAGACCCAGGTGAATTGTAGCCATGAGGGCTTGAGCCCAGGGCCAGGCCATGTTCCTTTTTCCTGTAAGATGGCACTTGCCAAAAAAAGGACTTCAAGGGCTCCAGCACGTGCCAGTTGTAGGGGAAATACTGTCAGCTGTAATTATACCACTCTTTCCTCAGTAACCATGACATGTCGATGGGTGCATGCAAAAGACACAGGCCTGCCTTTGATTGCTTTTTAGCAGCTTTGCGTCAGCAAGATGAGAGGTAGTCCTATTGCAGGGAAATTCAGATAATGTAAGTAGTTATCAGGAGTCCTGGTGTTTGGCTTGTAAGAGTCATTTTTATATATTTTTTTCACCTTCGGAAGTGGTTTTGCACATCAACTCTTGCTTCCCAATGAAGAGAAGGTGGGAGGCAGGGTCGTGAATTTTTAAAGGGAGAGGAAATGAATGTCAAGGGTACCTACCGAGGTCTGGAAAAACTCCCACCGGAAGCCATTTTACTCAGGCTTTTAAAGGCTTCTTATCTGACTCATGGCTAGAAGTTGATCCTGTGGTGAATGGAATAGTTCTGAAGTGCTTGTGAAATACTTCAAGGCAGGAGGACAGGACACTTGCTTTTTATAGGAAGATGATATAATGGACTTTCTAGCTGTAGCACCTAGTGTCCAACAGCTGTTGGAATCATCTTCCATGTGTGCTGCATGAACAAAGATAATTTCATATTCAAAAAGCTTTAAAAATTTTTTTATGGCTGTACTCACAACATATGGAAGTTCCCGGGCCAGGAATTGAATTTGAGCCACAGCTGCAACCTACACGGGATCCTTTAACCCACTGTGCCAGGCCCAGGATCAAACCAGTGCCTCCGTAGTGACCCGAGCCACTGCAGTCAGATTCTTTTTTAGGGCTGCACCTGCCACATGTGGAAATTGCCAGGCTAGGCGTCGAATCAGAGCTGTAGCTGCCAGCATCCACCACAGCCACACAACAATTCGAGATCTGAGCCACGTCTGGACCTACACCACAGCTCACAGCCACACCAGATCCTTAACCCACTGAGTGAGGCCAGGGATTGAACCCACATCCTCATGGATACTAGTTGAGTTTGTTACCACTGAGCCACAATGGAAACTCCTAGAGTCAGATCTTTAAGCCACTGTGCCACAGTGGGAACTCCTCAAAAAAACTTTTCAAGTAGATGAATTAGTCTCTCACAAATAAATAGAACACATAATCTCTCCAAGGTGTTTTTTGTTTTTTTGTTTGTTTGTTTTAGAGCCACACCTGCAGCATATGGAAGTTCCCAGGCTAGGATTCGAATTGGGGCTGTAGCTGCCTGCCACAGCCACAGCCACAGCCACAGCAACTCAAGATCCAAGTCGTGTCTGTGACCTACACCACACCTCTCAGCAATGCTGGATCCTTAACCCACTGAGCAGGGCCAGGGACCGAACCTGCATCCTCATGGGTCCTAGTCAGGTTTGTTACCACTGAGCCACGACTGGTGAGCTACGACCAGAACTCCAATAATAGAGTTTTTGAATAAGTCACGGTTCTTCTCAATGTGGAGAGGGAGGGCACATTTGTCAATATCTGGAAACATTTTTGTTTGTGACAGTGGGATGGGGGGGGTGCTACTGGTATCTAGTGGGTAGAGGCCAGGGATTTGTAAATATTCTATAATGTATGGGACAGCTACCTACTATGAAGAATGATCTTGCCCGGAAAGTCAGCACTGCCAAAATTGAGAGATCCTGGCCCAGAGGAGGCAGAGCCCACTGATAGAAGATGCCTGGGACCATGGACAACTGTGCAGAGCCAACCATACCGACACACCTCCTCCACCGCTCTGTAATTTCCTCGACTGGAATAGTGAAAACTCACGTCAGCTGAATTAACCCACTGATACTTTGGGATTGTTCTGTTATGGCAAATAGTCTCCCCTGGTAATAGAGATTCAGAGGTAGATAAAGGTTGAAAAAAATTTCTCTCTAACCTGCAGTGTGATCACAATGCCACGTGCCTGCAACTTACATGAATGGTACACAATCGCCGTGATGCTATCAGAGACAAAACAGTGTGAGAATAAATTTTAGAGAGCGTTTCACATGCTCATGTTGAAGCAGGGAGAAGAGGTTTTCTTTGTGGATTGGGAGACATAACTTTCCGAAAGTTATTTCACACCTTTTTGAGAATCGTGGAAGGTAAATACATTCTTTATATATATGTTATTTCACTTCAAAGTGTTTCTTTCATCTTCTTTGACAAAGCACATCCCTGATACAACTATTAAATGTATTGTTCATGATAAGGCTTGCGTTTTGACTCATGGAGGTAGCTTTCTAAAGCCAATGTGTGAGAATATTAGAAGAAACCAACAAGGTCCTACTGTATAGCACAGGGAACTATATACTCAATATCTTGTAATAATCGATAATGGAAAAATCTGAAAAAGAATATATATATAGATATATGTATAACTGAATCTTTTTTCTGTACACCTGAGACTACGCAACATTGTAAATCAACTATTTCAATTAAAAAAAATAATGTTTAGAAGGGAGAGTAGTAAGAAGGCTAGAAATATGGATATGTGAGAAGATTGCTTAGGTAGGTAGTGATTAGTGAAATCTAGAAGAATGGGGAAGCACTTTATATGTATGATCCCCCTATATACGAAGGAAAGAAGTGGTGGGTAACAAAGATGTTGGGTTTTTATTCTCAACTGGGCAATAATTGGTATCATTGGCATATATATATATATATATATATATATATAATATACAATTTCATGGAATCTAAGGGTTCATCAGTTGCTAGACATCTTTATATGTGTCCACTCAGAAGTGGAGACATAATGTTTTATCAGTTTGATCATAGGTTGGCAAATTGGAATATAGGCCAAATCTGGCCCTCTGCTTGTTTTTATAAATAAAGTTTTATTGATACACATCTACACCCATTCATTTATGTGTTGACTGTGGCTGCTATTCTGCTTCAGTGGCAGAGTTGAGTAGTTGCAGCAGTGGAATGAATGGCCCACAAAGCTGAAAATGTTTACCGTCTGGCCCTTGACACAAAAAGTTTGGCAAACCTTTATACTTTTATATTTCTTAAACTAACTTTTAGACTTAGGCATAGATTTTAATCATATAATACTCTGGTGCATACAAAAAAGTGAAATAATAAGCAGACAATTTAGTTACTCCTCAAACTTTTGTACATATAAACCAGAGCTGGATCTGTATGAATCACTTTTCAATGCAGTAATTGATGTCCATGATTTTCCACAAAATGTTTTCCTCAGTGCCATGGAAAGCACCGGTGATGCATCATTTCTTGAATGAGTACTTCGTTATTGCTTCTAGCATTTTCTTCCAAGCTGCTTGAACCCATTCTGCATGACCTCTTTTTTTTCCTTCTTCATTTTACTGCCACACCTGCGGCGTATGGAAGTTCCCAGGCTAGGGGTTGAATTGGAGCGAAAGCTGCCATCCTGTGCCACAGCCACAGCAACACAGGATCTTAGCCGCATCTGCAACCTACAACACAGCTCATGGCAACTCTGGACCCGGACCCACTGAGCGAGGCCAGGGATCGAACCCTCATCGTCATGAATACTAGTCGGATTTGTTTCTACTGGGCCACAATGGGAACTCCTGCGTGACCTTCTTGATCCTCCCAGAAGTTTTCAGCAGAAATTTTTTTCAGTGATGATGAAGTCTCCTCTTTCCTTCCTCAAATGGACTTTGCACAGATTTTGGCTGAAATGGGGACGAATTGTGGTTGTCCAGCCATGACCCTGGGAATAATCAACCAGTTGTGCTTCCTCCAAGAAGGCAGGGATTCAGAAATGCCGTTCATTATAAGATGGACCTGGAGATTTGAAATGCGAAAGTCTGTGCTTCTTAAAACTCACGAAATGTGTTAGCTGGTTTGTTTCCCAGCAGGTGGAGAATAGCTCGGTTTCTGGTTAACTGAAGGGAGAGAAGGGAGAAAAAGGACCTAGTGATGGATTTCTGCAGGTCTTTCGTAAGCCAGGCATTACCTGTATACGGGAAAGGTTCTGTTCATTCTTGACTTTATCAAGCTAAATAGACTTCTTACCAAGGCTCAAAGTGAAACTGCCCAGAAATAGTCCTCATGAGTCTCTGAATTTTAAGCCACCCTGCTCTTCCAGGGGCTGCAATAATTCAGATCGATGGCAGCAGGGCTCCGCTCCGACAGGGGCACTCGGCTCCTGGGCTTGGGTAGCTTGGCCCTGGAGCCTAAATCTGGCACCTGCCTCGACAGTCCCAGGATCCCACTGTGAACTTTACAATTTAACTAATCCCTCTCCTCTTTCTTGTGCATAGCTTCAGTGTCCTGGGAATGTCTAGAAACCCTTTATTGGGTTAACAGGCTGAGATCATTCTTTGCATGGCTTTCCATTCACTGGTGGTTCAAAAGACTTGGGCCTAATGAGCAGGTGTTTCCACACGGTCTCAAATTTCTAGCTGCTGGGGCTGCAGGTCAGAGAAGTTTCCCACAGCGAATGGCTTGTTAAAAGGCATCTGATGGTCTGTTCTTCTCAGTCTCAGGGCATCCCAACATTTGGGGTTCAGAAGCCCCTTTTTTATTACCCGGGCAGTTGGGGTCATAATGAGACAGAATGGGAAGTGCGACCCTTTGCTTCAGTGGCTACAGCGCTTGCATCTGGACAAACATCTCTGTGAGCAACAAAATACAAAGAAACTATAAGTGGCTAAAAATAACTGTGTGCATGGGTAGTTGTGGCAATTTATGGACAAGAAGATACAAAAAAAAAAAAAACCCTAAAAAACCCCCCTGCGCTTCTGAAGAGCCAAGAGCAAAAGCAGGGTACTGTGTATGCCCGTGCACACACCACCAGAGGGGTGGGCCAACTACCTGAGCTACTCCCCTGGCCCTACACCCAACCTGCCCCTACCTTCCCCCCATATAAAGAACCAGCTTGCCCCCCAACCCCTGCTCTGTGAGCGAGTGCCAAAGGGAACTCATTGCTTGTTTCCCCCCACCCCTGGGCTCCCCCTGCAGTAGGGACCCCAGTAAAGCCTTGCCTGAATTTTCTTGTCTGCTTTACTAATTTCTATTGATTAAGGAGGCCAAGAACCCTGGACAGTAACATTAATACTATGTAACCCCAAGTACAGTGGAGGAAGGGCTGCTCATTTTCTAATACTCCTTGTAGACAGACCATGCAGACTGAAAAGGCAAATGAGTCAAGCCAATGAGGGGCCTAGCAGGAGTGGCCAAGCCTTGAAATGTGCCACGGAAGGACCATGGATTGACTTTAGGGCATTTCTACTGATGATGCATCCCAATTTGGGCTGCAAGTTCTATTTTTTCTTTACGTCAGATATTGTTATATAAGCAGCTTTCAAAATGAGAAATAAAGCTTTTGATTTTCTTATATTCTGCTCTGGTGGGCT
The DNA here is from genome assembly GCF_054392235.1 of Sus scrofa. Taxonomy (NCBI): domain Eukaryota; kingdom Metazoa; phylum Chordata; class Mammalia; order Artiodactyla; family Suidae; genus Sus; species Sus scrofa. The sequence continues at coordinate 12,560,706 of NC_139401.1, forward strand.
CCTGAAGGCCTTTGAAAGAGCTGAGGCCACTTCCCACAGCAAAAACACAGCAGAAAAATCATTTGCACTTTAGTGGCGAGCTTGGTGAGTGTGCTTCTAACTTGTTCAAGAGCTACCTTTACAACTTGGCAAGATACTGGAGATAAAAGGCAGGTTTGCAGGGTTGAAATGGTTCCAGATTGAGTTTTCAGAGCCCAACAAATCCAAGCAGAAGCTGTTGTACACTCAGGAGCCAAAACCTGGTTGAGCTGTTCTCCATGCACCCGATGAGTATAGAGCTTCATGCCACCTGGCCACCATGGCCAAAGGGTAACCCAGAGAGGCTTCTTGGCTTCATCAACTTGGGGAGACAAAGAAGGTCCTATCAGCAGTTAGCAGAGACTTGGAGATGAAAGAAGGGACTAACAAGGGCACAATCCAGCCTGGGTCTGGGCCAAGGCCATGCTCAGGGCTCAAGAGGCCTGCCCTAGGGCTCCCTCTCCACGTAGCTCCTGGTCATACCATGAGTCCTCATTGCCGATTCCTCCCTCCTCATTGCCCCAAACACAGACATGCACTGGCTGTGCCCTTTAGTGCTACTCTCTTCCCTTGAATTCCTACTGGCATAGAGAGCTGCTGCCCTAGCAGGTCATCTGGTGTGTGATACAGATGCATGGTTGATGCTTGGGGTTAGTCCTGTCTTAATCAACACTCGGGATATCTTTAGGATAGTCTGGGTTGATGCTGAACCAGAAGGCTCCAGTTCCTTTGTTAAGGCCTTTTCTTTTCTTTTTTTTTTTTTTTTTTGTCTTTTGTCTTTTTGTTTTTGTTGTTGTTGTTATTGTTGCTATTTCTTGGGCCGCTCCCGCGGCATATGGAGGTTCCCAGGCTAGGGGTCCAATCGGAGCTGTAGCCACCGGCCTACGCCAGAGCCACAGCAACGCGGGATCCGAGCCGCGTCTGCAACCTACACCACAGCTCACGGCAACGCTGGATCGTTAACCCACTGAGCAAGGGCAGGGACCGAACCCGCAACCTCATGGTTCTTAGTCGGATTCGTTAACCACTGCGCCACGACGGGAACTCCCAAGGCCTTTTCTCTAGAATGAAGTGATGTTCACATCTCAAGTACCTTCACTCCTGCTGTATCCTTGGAAACTGCTTTGACGAGACCTTGGCCTGTAAGGCATCAAAGTCACATTGGAGGCCTGTTAACATTCAGACGCTTGGGCCTGCTTTCAGAGTTCAGATTCAGTAGGTCTGGGGTGGGGCCTGGGAATCCGTTATCTAAACAAGTTCCCAGAAAATGCTGATGCTGCTGTTCTAAGGACCACACTGGGAGAATGGAGAACAAGAGGAAAAGAACGAGGAGGAATTGGAGAGAGGAGAGTCAGAGATTGGGAGGTGAGAGAGGACCCACAGTGGCTGGGTTTGAAAGGGCCATGAGCAGGGAATGTAGGTGACCTGTAGAAGCTGAAACTAGAATCTGTGGCCAAAGGACAGCCAAATCCACCATGGATAAGAGACCTATTTTTTGGAGTTCCCTGGTGGCTCAGAGGGTCAAAGATCCAGTGTTGTCATTGCTATGGCTTGGGTTGCCTCTGTGGAGTGGGTTCACTCCCTGGCCCTTGAACTTCTGCATGCCATGGGCGTGGCTAAACAAGAAAAGCCAACTATCTTTAAGGCAAACGTTATCTGCAGGGGTGCAGCTCTACCTACAATCACTTTCTTATTTGCCACTATTGCAGTTGTAGCATTTCAAACCTTGCCTTTACTAATTATAGTCTTCACTTTGCATTTGCATAACTAAATGGTCCATTCAGGCAGTTTTTGCCAAATAAAATAAGCCTCTGTCCAAAGCCTGTATTCCCTTTCTACCCAGTAGAACCTCAGATTGCTCCCGCTCGTGGTTCCAAAGGTATAAAATCCAAACTTAGGGCTGAACTCAAGCTCAAGGTCTCTCTGACCTTTTCTCTGACCATCAGTTTCTGGAAATGGGAAGGTTTTCTATGGTGAGGAAGCCTTAAGTGACTTCTGCTTAAAATAGCTATGGTTGTATGAGGCAGGTAATTGGAAGATATTAACAGATCCTGCACCCAGAGCGTAGTAGTAAATTAAATCTGGGCTGTTCTCCAGCAGATATATTTGGAGCATGGCATAGCCTCCTTGCAACCAACCACAGTGGGGTGCAGTGCTGAGACACAGGCCACAGGTGTGCTTAGACATCTTGCTCCAGGGATCACCAGCCTTCCCCTCTGGCCATATGTCACTGGGGCCAGAAAGAAAAATGGCTTTAATATTCAAATTCAAGGAGAGCCAATGAAAGAGAAGGGCATCTGAAGTCTGAACAGAATGTTGGGGACTAAGGTGTATCAGGAAATGCCGCATTTCTCTATTTTTCTAAATCAAATCCACCCTGCCTTAGCTGCCACCTGCCTGACAGGAGGAAGGGAGAGGGCCCTGCTCCTGCATTTAGGTTCATTTAGAATTCCAGGCATGGGAGTTCCCATAGTGGCTCAGCTGGTTAAGAACCCAAAATAGTATCCATGAGGACGAGGGTTCGATCCCTGGCCTCGCTCAGTGGGTTAAGGATCCGGCATGGCCACAAGCTGCGGCATGGGTTGCAGATTTGGCTACGGTCTTGTGTTGCTGGGGCTGTGGCCTGGGCTTCAGCTGCAGCTCTGATTTGACCCCTGGCCTGGGGAACTTCCATAAGCCGCAGGTATAACCATCAAAAGGAAAAACAAAAAGAATTCCAGGGATGAAGGAGGCCAGGACCATTCACGTTGGGCCTCTGGTCTTCATTTCTGCTATCATGACTGCTGCTGTGATGCATGGGGCCTCCGTGGATGTTTGAAAGTGGGTGCCTTTGCTGGCAGCCTACTCTTCCTCCTGTTAAGCTTGACCTCTGCACCTTCCTTGCAGCACACAAGGCCACAGATCTTGATGGACTTTCTCTAAGCCATTGCCCAGATGGTCCCAGAAGACACCTGTTACCCTTGGGGCACAAGCTGAGGTTGAAACCAGGTCTCTGGGTCTCCAGGGTGCCATTACATGTTGAAGCCACCAGCTGGGAGACTCTAACTCTTCCTGGTCCGGGTCACTCACTTCTTCCTCATCCTTTAGAGGCTTCTCCAGCTCTAGACCTTCATAGGCTCAGCCTTTAGAAACAGGGTCAGCAAACCTTCCTGTAAAGGCTGGCTTTGCTGACCGCAGTCTCTGTGGCAACTACTCAACCCTTGTCACGAGCAAGCAGCTGCAGACAATTCATAAATGAATAAATTTGGCTGTGTGCCAATAAAACTTGCATGGGCACTGAAATTTGAATTTCATAGAACTTTCATGTGTCACAAATATTATTCTTTTATTTTTTCCAACCATTTAAAAATATAAAAGCTATTCTCACTTCATGCATGGTACACAAGTGGGTGGTAGGCCCCATGTGCCCAAGGACTGTAGTTTGCTGGGTCCTGCTTTGGAAAACCCAAGCTTTTTTTGACTCTTCTCCCAGATAGTGGATGCCCAGATGGCCAGGAGAAGATATAAATCATTCCTTTATTTTTGAAAAAACATAATTTCAAAGCACTCTTTGCAGCCTGGCCGTGGCTTCCTCTTGAATCCAGCTCCTCCTTCCCTCAGAGCCCTTCATGCTACTCTGGTGCATCATATCTGGTCACGATTCTCTGAGTTGGTGATCCTCCAACTTTCGTGTGTGTCAGACCCCCTGGAGAGCCAGTAAAGGACACAGAGGCCTTTAGAGTGGGCCTGATCCTTTGTCTTTTTTAGCAAGTTCCCCGGGTGATTCCAGTGCCCACCCAATTTTGAGATCCATTGGCATCAATATGTTTTCTGCTGTCCTGCCCTTAAACCAGCTTTTCTCTTCACCTGTGCTGGCTTATCTCCTGCTATCCTCTGGTCCATTTAACCTGACCCTTAATTATCTTGTAAAACTGTACGTCAACTGGTAGTGCTTCTAGGAAGACTCCCCTGGTCCCTGTCCTCCTTTGCGTTTTTAAAGCAGGCTGCGTATATGCAGCAGCTTTATGATGGCACAATTACCAGACCTTACTTTGTTTCAATATCGTGGTGCTTGTCCTCCCAGCCGGGAGGTACTCTTCTGGACTGGACCTTGTCTTCTTGATCTCTTATTTCTAAAGTCCTATTCTACCAGACATAATTAGACTCTCTGGTGGTAGAATGAATGAATGTACCTACCCGGAGAATGGAGGACAAGTGTTAAGGGATGGGCAGGACATGAAAGACATGGATACGTAGAGATTTCTAGTATTAGGTCTTGTTTCCCAGCTTCTGTTGTGAGCAGTGATCCTTCTGGGCTAATTTTGCCTCTTCTAAATTTCTAGGATTCATCGCTGCACTCATTAGTTGGTTCACGCTCATGGAATGCCCTGAACCCGTGGTTCTCAAAATGTGGTCCACGGACAGGTTTCATCAGCCTCACCTGTTAGAAATGCAGCTTCTGGAGCTCTCCCCCAGATCCACTGAATCAGAAACTCAGCCAGTGTTTTAACAAGTCCTCCAAGCGATTCTGATAACCCCTGAAGTTTAGCAACCACCACGTCTAGAGCATTGGTTCGCAAACTTGGCTGCGCATTGAAACCATCTGGGGAGCTTTAAAAAACATTGATGCTCGTGTACCCACCTACCCCCACTTCAGTGATGTGCTGGTAAATGATTAACAGTTGTCTCCCTGGAAGACAAAGAGCCCTGATTTATAATGTCTGCCCATTTCTGTGTTGTAAATACTCCCACCTTTGCCAATTTCTGGCTACTCACGTAAGTGTCACTGAACACAGGCTTGGGAAGACATGTGCGTTATATGGGCTCTTAGAAGCTGCTGGGAGCCAAGCTGGCTTCAGCACATTACTGGTCCTGTCTCCAGAGATCTAGATCATTTGGTCTAGGTTGTGACCTGTGCATCAGGATTTTTTAGAAATGCCCCAGGTGATTTCAGTGTGGAGCAAAGTTTGAGAGTCCCTGTAGTAGAGTATTGATGAAGTAAATTTTTAGTGAATCTAATTCTCTTGCCCAGCCATGAATACTTCCTGCTCGTTTGGTTTGGTCTCTTCCATTCTATGACAGCAGGTTCCGTATTGAAGTCACTGATTTTCAAACCAAGAAAAAAAGTTGGAGCTCCTGTTGTGGCTCAGTGGCAACGAACCCGAACAGTATCTGTGAGGACTTCGGTTTGATCCCTGGCCTCTCTCAGTGGGTTAAGGATCCTACACTGCCCTTAGCTGTGTTGTAGTTTGCAGATGTGATCTGGATCTGGCATTGCTCTGGCTGTAATATAGGCCAGCAGCTGCAGCTCTGATTCGACCCCTAGCCTGTGACCTTCCATATGCTGTGGGTGTGGCCCTAATAAAAGCCAAAAAAAAAAAAGAGATGTATAATAATTGTATGCATTTCCCCAAATCTTAGTCTCAAAAAATGTTTGCGTAAGTATAAGACTAAATGTGCTGTTAAAATCTGTATAAAGTCAAATTTACTTTATTTTCAATAATTTATATCATAGTTTTTTTAGATCATAAAATATTACGTTCGAAACAAGGTAATTTTTCCTCACCGTGCAAATGTGTTTCAAGAATGATTAGTGTTATGTTTGTTTTAAAGTTGGTTTCAAATATTCTCAATATTTAATTAATGTGATATCTGAACTTGAACAAAACAACAGTCTTTTGTATTCTCAACATTAGAATAAACTACAGTAGGATATATAATCCATAAAAGGCACTGAAAATATAAAGAAATGTAGGGATTTGAAAAATTTAGTACTAGGGAAAAAGGTAAGCCATAAGCTAATCTCCTTTTATGTGGCTTGCCATAGTAATGTTTGAAAAAATGCAGTTTCTCAGATCCTTGGGAAGAAAAATGGCTTAATGAGAGCAACAAATAAAAAATTGATTAAAGTAAAAATGAATCATTTATTCTAGTATGACATTTGGTTTTCTATGGATGAATAAAAATAAAAAAGCCATTATAAGGGGGTTATTCTTCATATATTTAGATGAAATCATCTCTAATGAAAAGATGCCATTAATTAGTGTCCATTAAATACAAATAAATCTGGAAATTTCACCTGCTGGATTATAGGTGATAGTAATTAACTGGATCTTGAACCAGTTATTCATTCCAAAATATTTGCGTAGTGTGGAGGAGGAAAGGTAGACGTGGTTTTCATGAAACAAGGTTGACCAAGAGTGGATGATGTTGATGCAGGGTGATGGTCACACGAAGAGATGTGAACGTATTCTTTTCTTTAGTGTGTTTGATATTTTCCATAACAAAAGGTTTAAAATGTTCATCACAGATTTATTGTTTATACCTGCTTTGCTAGGTAGAGTGGAAAATGCAGAAAAATGCAAGAGACAGGGCTAGCTCTCAAGATGCAAGGGAAAATAGACATGTTCTAACTCACTTATCTGGCAGCTCGTGTTCGTACATTTTTCAAATGAATGCAGGTTACTGCTTCTATGTGTCCAGACTTTGAAAAGCAATTTTAGTATAATTTTTTCCAATGCGTTACTTCCTGCCTTGTCTTCTTAAACTTGGTGTAATGAATATATCTGAAACTTTTCCTGATGACTAAGGTCATTCTTACTTGATTTTTTAAAAGTTTTTTGGCTGCACCCGTGGCATGTGGAAGTTCCTGGGCCAGGGATTGAACCCATGCCACAACAGTGACAATGATGGATCCTTAACCTGCTGAGCCACCGGGGAGCTGCCAAGTCTCACTTTAGACATCAGTCTGTTCTGTGTTGTCTCCGGTGGTTGAAGGTTGTTCATTCATTCCACAGATGTTTACTGAGTGCTGACAGTGGGCTAGAGGCTGAGGGTGTAGTGCTCAACAAAGGAGACAAAAATCCCTGCCTACCTTGCCCTGACATTTTTCTGGTGGTCGAGATGGTTAGAGTAGCTTGAGTGAGGACTTTGAATGAGAAGAGACACCAAATAGCTCAGAGTCCTACACTGTTCCTGGCTCTCCTCTCTGTTAGTTAATTTCATTTATTGCCTTTCCCTTTCTCAGCTGTCACTTGTGTTACCTTTCAGTTTGCCTACTGGGAGTGATTTTTTTAAATAATTGATATAGGCCTTCTTGACTAGCATTCAAGTCATTGCTGCTATGGGAGGCATAGCCCTCTCAGTCTTCAGGCAATATCACAAAGCTGTAGTAATCAAAGCAGCGTGGTATTGGTACAAAAACAGACATATGAGAGTTCCCGTCATGGCGCAGTGGTTAACGAATCCGACTAGGAACCATGAGGTTGTGGGTTCGGTCCCTGCCCTTGCTCAGTGGGTTAACGATCCGGCGTGGCCGTGAGCTGTAGGTTGCAGACGCGGCTCGGATCCCGCGTTGCTGTGGCTCTGGTGTAGGCTAGTGGCTACAACTCCGAATAGACCCCTAGCCTGGGAACCTCCATATGCCGCAGGGGCGGCCCAAAGAAACAGCAAAAAGACAAACAAACAAACAAAATAAAAAAAAAATAAAAAAAAAACCAGACATATGGATCAGTGGAACAGAATAGAGAGCCCAGAAATAAACCCAGACACCTATAGTCAATTAATCTTTGACAAAGGAGGCAAAAATACAAAATGGGAAAAAGTCTCTTTAGCAGGTGGTGCTGGGAAAATTGGACAGCTGTAAATCAATGAAATTAGAACACACCTTCACACTATAGACAAAAATAAGCTGAAAATGACTTAAAGACTTAAACGTAAGACATGACACCATAAAACTCCTAGAAGAGAACATAGGCAAAACATTCTCTGACATCAACCTTACAAATGTTTTCTCAGTCCGTTGCTCAAGGCAATAGAAATAAAAAGAAAAATAAACAAATGGGACCTAATTAAACTTACAAGTTTTTGCACAGCAAAGAAAATTATATAAAACCAAACAAAACAGAACAAAAAGCCTGCAGAATGGTAGAAAATAGTTGCAAATGATTCAACTGACAAGGGTTTAATATCCAAAATATACAAACAACTCATACAACTCAACGAAAAAACAACCCAATTAAAAAATGGCGAGAAGACCAAACTAGGCATTTTTCCAAAGAAGAGATACAGATGGCGAGAAGGCACATGAGAAGATGCTCAACATCACTAATTATTAGAGAAATACAAATCAAAACTGCAGTGAGGTACCACCTCACACCGTTAATAATGGCCATCATTTTAAAAATCTACAAATAATAGGGAGGGTGTTGAGAAAAAGGAAACTGCCTCCACTGTTGGTGGGACTGTAAATTGGTACAACCACTATGGAAAACGGTATGGAGGTTCCTCAGAAAACTAAGTATAGAACTACCATACGATCCAGCAATCCCACTCCTGGGCATATACCTAGACAAAACTACAATTAAACAAGATACATGCACCCCTGTGTTAATAGCAGCACTATTCACAATAGCAAAGACATGGGAACAACCTAAATGTCCATGGACAGATGGATGGATTAAGAAGATGTGGTACATATATACAGTGGAATGCCAGTTAGCCATAAAAAGAATGAAATAATGCCATTCCCAGCAACATGGATACAACTAGAGATTATCATACTAAGTGAAACAAGTCAGAAAGAGGACAAGAGCCATATCACATCACTTATGTGTAGAATATGCTATGGCATAAATGAAACTATAAGACAGAAACAGACCTATGGACATGGAGAACAGACTTGTGCTTGCCAAGGGGGAGGAGGGAGGAAATGGGATGGACCGGGAGTTTGGTGTTAATAGATGTAAACTCTTACATTTAGAATGGAGAGACAATAAGGTCCTACTGTAGAGCACGGAGAACTACATCCAGTCGCCTGGGATAGAGCATGATGGGCAATAATAACAATAAAAAAGAATATGTGTGTATGTGTGTGTATGACTAAGTTACTTTGCTGTACAACAGAAATTGGTGCCACATTGTAAATCAACTAATACAAATTAAAAAAAATTTAGAAAAAGGTCATTGCTGCTATAATCTACATGGTTTGATCACTAGGTTTGTTATAAATGTATAGAAAATGAGTTATCTTAGACTTTGGGTAAATTTCTGAGTTGTGACTGGGCGTGTCTTGCCTTACTGACCACTGCTCCCCCCCGCCCCGCCTCACCAGTTATATTTGTGTTTTTGTGTTTCTGGATCGCTGAGGTCTCTAGATGCATGACTCATTCATTTGGCATTTAACAGTTATTAAGCACCTACTATGTGCCAAATACCATTCTAGGTGCTGGGATCACAGGGTCTATGTTAGCTGGTATATGCCCTGAGAGCTAGGGGTAGATACAGGAGTTTGTAATACCCCTCCTGGATGGAGAAGCATTTGCAAGGACGCCTCATCAGGCTGCAGGTGGGCAATCAAGGAAGGCTTGTGGAACCTGGAAGGGCATGGGGATGGGATGCATTTACTTAGGGACTTGTAAATTTGATGTGCTTCCGACCTGCATGTGGAGACATCCTGGAGAGAGTTGGCATTTCTGTTATCTAGTGTTGCGTAGCAAACCATCCTAAAAGTTAATGGCTTAAAATAACAATTTATGATTGCTCACAATTCAGTGGGTTTTCTGAATAGTTCCACTGCTGGCTTTGCTTGAGCTCTCTCACGGCTGCATCTATCCAGGACAGCAGCTAGATTGGAAGGTCCAAGAGAGCCTCACGTGCCTATTTGGCATGGCTCCTCAGTTGGCTGGGGCACCTCAGTTCTTCTCCACATGATCTCTGGTCCTACAGGACACTAGACTGGCTTCCTTTCATGGTTTCAGGGCAGCATCCCAAAGCTGCAGAGGTAGAAGCAAGGCCTTTTTTAGGTCTGGCTTTTGAAGACGCATAATGTCATTTCAGCCATAGTCTTACAGCCAAGCATTTCCCAAGACCAGCCCATGTTTGTGGGATTGAGCAATTGACTCATTCTCTTAAAGGGAAGAACAGCAAAGTCCCCTTGCAAAGGGTCTTTGCACATAGGACGGGAAGAATCTGTGGCCATGTTTTGTAATCTGCCACCATTGCATAGAAGCTTCTGAATCTCAAAAGAGTAATTGGATGGAAGACAGAGATTTGAAAGTGATCAATATGTATATATATATATATATATATATATATATATATATATTTTAGGGCTGCACCCGTGGCATATGGAGGTTTCCAGGCTAGGGGTCAAATCAGAGCTACAGCTGCTGACCTACACCACAGCCACAATAACACAGCATCCGAGCCACATCTGTGACCTACACCACAGTTCATGGCAATGCCAGATCCCCGAGCCACTGAGCAAGGCCAGGGATTGAACCTGTGTCCTCATGCATACTAGTTGGATTCCTTTCTGCTGTGCCACAGTGGAAACTCTGAATGTTTAGATTCGAGACTTGTAAATCCTGACTGCACATCGGACTCCTCTGTGGAACGGGGATAGTTTTCTATATGCTCCACATGCAATAATGGCAATTCTTATGCAAGAAAGAGATGCCCCAAAACGCTGGAGAGCACTGAAGGCTTCATAGGGAAGTGAGATTTACTGGATACCAAGGAGAGAAGAATGCAGCCTTACTTCCTGAAGTGATTTCATGTAAATTAGGTCATTCCTAGTCCTTTCACTCCTAGTCCTAACCACAAAGTTCAGTGCCCGCACAGAGATTTATGAAGTTCAATAAAGAATTTGTAATAAAATGAAAACTTAATGAAATCCTAAATAACTTCTGTAGTGTTTTAGCTTGCCTGCTGTCTTGCTATCCTAGTCCTTTTTTTTTTATGGTATATTTCTTTCTTTCCCAGAATTCTTTCAAGCATGCGCTGGCTTCAGAGCCCTCATTTGCCATTAACTGTCATGGACGAGATGGGCTTCAGCCTGCCAGTCGTCTGTTGGTATCGGATACTGGAGAAATGAGAGAATTCTCGGGAGGCAGTTATGTGTATGTGAGAGCTCTGGAAGCGCCTGAACAAGAAAATGTTGCTTAGAGAGCATGGGACTTTACTATTTCTTAGCGTTCTTAACTCTCTAATGCTGTCCTTTCCAATATGGTAGCCACTATCCACATGTGCATATTGATATTTAATTGTCAATTCCTTGAGTTACATCATATTAAAAATGGACGTCCTCAGTTGAACTAGTCACATTTCAAGTGCTCAATAGCTATACATGGCCAGTTGTTAGCATCTTGGACGACGCAGATGTGTAGAGCATTTCTATCAATGTGGAGTGGCAGTGGGTAGCACTGCTCCAATAGTTCTTGTCCAATTCAGAATAAAACTGGTAATGCCTGTGTTAGATCTCTTTGTTGTGGATTAGAATTAAGGGTAAAGGGTAATTTCCTTTGTGATCTAAAACACCCATTGCAATGCGTTAAGGATCAATTAAAATAGATTTTAGAAGGAGACTAGGAATAGGGAATACAGCACAATTTTGAGACCAATTGCCTGTGGATTTTAAAAGTTTAGATGTAGGTTGCATATTAATGGAATTACAGCGCATTTTACCAAACTGGAATGAGGGGCCAAAGCTAATGAAATAAAATCTAGCAAGGATAAATGTAAATGCTTATAATGTTGGTTTAAATCAGGGGTTGACATACTTCTTCTGTATAGAGCCAGATAATAAATATTTTTGACTTTGCAGGCCAGCCAGTTTCTGCTCTAACTATTCAACTCTGCCATTGAACATGAAAGTAGCCACAGGAAATAGGTAAAAAATTGAGTGTGGCTGTGTTCCAATATGATTTAATTTACCAAAAAAACAAGAAGTGGGCTGGATTTTTGTCACTGTAGTTTACTCACTCCTGCGCCTGGTCATTTGTTCAAGTACAATATGATGAAGCTCAGCTTGACCCTGTCCTAGGGGGTCTTTAGTTGGCTGGTGGCTTGGCCTGAACCACTTGCCTTAGATAATGCCATTTTAGTTTGTGTTAATAGACATGTTTCATCCAAAGTCAGGGAAGGAAACATTCCACTGTAGTTCACAGTAGGAGTTTGCCTTCAGTCTGGATGCTGACAATCTGGATAGTACACGAGATGTTCAAGAATTTTGAAACAGAATAAAAGAAGAATGGAAGAAACTGGGGTCTTAGTAATAGTGACTTATTGGAGGAAGTGATTCTAGCTGTCTTTAAGTATTTGATGTCCTACAGTGTGGCAGGAGGTACGATTTATCTGAATAATTCTAGAGGGTAGAAATAGAACTACTAAGTACAAGTTTATAAAAGGAAGAACTTTAAGAATATTATAGTTGTCTCAACATGGGCTACCTTACAATGTAGTTAGTTTTCCACAACTGAAGGGTTTTAGAAAAAAGGATGAATACATATGAGCTGGTTGAAGAACTTGTTCTAGAATTGCGTGGAAGGTTGGAAAGATGATCATCTAAATTGTGGTTTTATTATCAGATTAGAACTAAATTGCATGTAGGGAAATCTCAACCCAAACTAGTTTGAATGAAAAAGAGAATCTGTTGGCTCACACAACTGGAGGGCCCCAGATATGGCTGGATCCAGAGGTCTTACCAAAGTCTATAGGGAAGGCTGCCTGTGTGATTTGTGAGGCCTAGTGCAAAAAGAACATACAGCTCTCCTTATTCAAAAATTATCGAGAATTTCAAAATGGCGACAGTATAGCCTTAAACCAAGGGTAGGGCCCTTCCCAGTGCATGGCCCTGTGAGTGTCACAGTTTGCATGCCCATGAAGCCCATCCTGTCGTCAAGTTATGGTCTCTCTCTACCTCTCAGCTCTTTTTTCTCTGAGTTAGTTTACTTTCAGGCATCCTTTCCTCATTGGTAGCTCGAAACCTGTATTTTACAGCTCGAAAAGAGTGTTCCTCTTCCTGGGTGACACCAGCACATGGTACCAGATAATTTCTAATAAGCTTTTTCTCGTCTCTGAATCTAAATACATAGTGGCACGCCTTTTGTCCAGGCCTGGGTGACGTGTCTGAGAATAGAAACAGCTCTACTCAAACAGTAAGGACCAAGAGAGACAAGTGGTAGCTTCAAAATGGAAAACAGGCCGCAGGAACCTGACGAAGGGAGAATGGGTACAGCGTAGTGCAGTAATAACTATCTCCTCTTGTTTGTTATGTAGCGAACAGCAACTATGAGCAATAATGAAGAAGTAAGAAAAAGTCTTCATCCAGAGATCGTGCCCGTAAGGAAACAGATTCCTTTCACTCTAAAGGGTTTTCTAAATTTTCAAATTCTGTTTTCTCAGGTATGGAAGCAAGAGTTTTCCTGTCTCATGAATATTCAGTATGGCGTTTGTGTTCTTATCACAAGCTACTTAAAAACTGTCAAGACTCTGAGATCCAACACTTAATGCCCTGCCTTAGAATTCTTTTAATGCAGTAAAGATTGTTCCCTGGAACCTTATTATATTTCTCAGGCCCACCTTTCATCCAAAACTTTATTTGGTTTCTCAGAAGGGGAAATGTGTGTGTGTGTGTGTGTGTGTGTGTGTGTGTGTGATCACTTTCTGTCCCTGTCAGTCCTTCTGCTGAACCAGCATATTGTTTAATAAGCTCTGCTCAGAACTTGACTTTTTTGGTGGAATCCTAAGTCTAATGCCTAAAGAGCATAGGCGAATCAGGTCGCACCAGGACCATGCAGAGATGTAGTTAAAATGGATTGACCACCTGCGGTCATCAGTTCAGCCAGGATGTTCATTCTGATCCAATGAGATTGGACGTTATTTTTCCCATCCAATGTGACCCTTTTGGGTATCTGAATTACTAACTATTTTATTACAGTCAGTTTAGCAGAGGAGGCAGGGGAAAATTAATTTCCTTTGGGCTCTGTCGTGGTTCCGCGTAGCTCACAGTGAACCCTTTCCTGAAGTTGGCTCTACTGAGGCCAAAGATCAACACAAGATCTCTGGAGAGAGACTTCTGGGGTTGGATGCCTGGTCCTTCCACTCATGAGCTGTGTTTCCTGGGGCAAGTTTACCTCTCTGAGCTTCTTTTTCTCATCTGTAGGAATGCCATTGTTGCTCTGTCTAAGCCCACACCATCAAACGTAATGGAAGTGCTCGCTCGCCTGGGTCTCGCACACCTGCTGAGGTTCACAGGGTATGTTTTTCTGATCATTCAACTAGGATGGCAGAAGAGAAAATGAGAAAGGGATGGCTTGACAACTATCCTGGTAATGATAAACACATTATCAATTGGTGACATGCTTGGGCAAGCATACATTAATATATATATTTACACTGGTTGATTTCCATCCACAAGCTGGCCTTAACCTTCAAGGCACACCCTCCCCAAGTCCACGAGATGTGAATTTACATTAATTGAAAGTCCAGGAGGATGGGTTTTTTTGCTTCCTTTTCGTGATCTGAAACAAAAGTCCTTGCTAGAATAAAGAAGTCCTAAAGCTTTAGGAAAAAGAAAAGCTATTTCAGGAGTTCCCTTGTGGCTCAGTGGGTTAAGGATCCAGTGTTGTCACTGCTATGGCTCTGGTTACAGCCGTGAAGCAGGTTGGATCCCTGGGCTGGGGGCTTCCACATGCCTCGGGTACGCCCCCTACCACCGAAAAAAAGGAAAAGCTGTTTCAGGGAAGACTTCCTTTTCTGATCTTTCACCTAGAGATTGAAATCTGATGTAATAATTAGATAAAATAATTCCCCCCCCAATATATATGGATATTTCCCGTTTACAGGTTTGTGCTCAGCTTCGGTCTTGATTCTTAATATAAATTGTAGAGTGTAAGGGCTCAATCCCCTCCTGCTGTCTTTAGCAGGTCTTTCCACTGATAGGCATTCACAGTCCGTGGCTTTTAAAGACATCTACACTGGTCTAGTGTTCTTCAGAATATAAATAGAAGCATTGAAAATACTCTCAGAGCTTTCTAAATTGACTTCCCTGAACTAAGGTAAAAATTAAAGTTGGGCTGAGGTGCCTGAATTTAGCTCATTAAGTCTTGCGGTGTTTTCTCTGAAATGGCATGTCTCCTGGGACAAATCAAGGAAGTGTTCTCTTTAAATTCCCTGAAAATCAGAAGGGCACAATTTTCCGATAATTTTTAATTATTCTTTACATATTGAAAATGGAACCTAGCACCTGGGTAGATTAAAAAACGGGTGAAAGAAACAAAAAGAAGAAAACAGGAGTTCCTGTCGTGGCTCAGTGGTTAACGAACCCAACTAGCATCCATAAGGACGCAGGTTTGATCCCTGACCTTGCTCAGAGGGTTAAGGAACTGGCGTTGCCGTGAGCTGTGGTGCAGGTCGCAGATGCAGCTCGGAGCTGGCATGGCTGTGGCTGTGATGTAGGTGCGCAGCCGCAGCTCCAGTTCAACCCCGAGCCTGGGAACTTCTGTATGCCACAGGTGCGGCCCTAAAAAGACAAAAAAAAAAAAAAAATGTTTGTATTCACTAGCAAAGTAGTCGGCAACACAGTTGGATGTTTTTTAAGCTGCTTTCCCATCTTTGCTAGGAGAACTATGCTGATTTAAAATATACCACAGCTTGGAGTTCCCATCATGGCGCAGTGGTTAACGAATCCGACTAGGAACCATGAGGTTGCGGGCTCGGTCCCTGCCCTTGCTCAGTGGGTTAAGGATCCAGCGTTGCCGTGAGCTGTGGTGTAGGTCGCAGACGTGGCTCGGATCCCGTGTTGCTGTGGCTCTGGTGTAGGCGGGAGGCTACGGCTCCGACTGGACCCCTAGCCTGGGAACCTCCATATGCCGCGGGAGCGGCCCTAGAAATGGCAAAAAGACAAAAGATAAATAAATAAATAAATAAAATATATCACAGCTTTAGGGAACAGGAATAAGAATCCTGAAGAACAAACAAATATACAGTTGAAGGAAACCTTTTTTTTTTTTTTTTTCCCCTCCCTGCTGCACGTGGAAGTTCCCAAGCCAGGAATTGAACCCACGCCCCGGCCGCTAACCTAGCTGCTGCAGTGACACTGCTGGATCCCTAACCCACTGCGCCATAATAGAACTCCTGAGGGAAGCCTTTTGAGAAATATTTGCCTCTCTAGACGTAGAGATGTTACTGGGTTTCCTGTGAATTCCTGGACATACCTACATTGCATGGGAGACAACCACGGAGCATGATTTCAAAGTTCAAGCCTCTGTCTTTGGTGGTATCCACTCAAATACTGAAAAGGATAAATCCCCCCACTACACGCTCAGCCTTGAAACAAATTTGCGCTAAAAGGCTTCAGCCAGATCTATAAAAATATTCAAAGTTCTGCCAATGCATTTTCCTTCCACAAGCCCGAGAGCACATGAGCATTGACCATTTACCCCAGTAAGTGCTCATGCCACAACGAAGCTCTGCAACGTATAAGAGTATTTCATAGCCCAACAGGCGAGGCAGCACCCAACTCCTAAGCTCCTACTTTAAAGGATTCGTTCGTGTCTTAGATAAAGGGTGTGTGTGTGTGTGTGTGTGTGTGTGTGTGTGTGTATTCACCATGGTAATGGTTATTGACCTCCGCGGGTAAGCAAGGAACTCATGTGGGGGACACTTTATACAGTACAGGGGCCCAGCCCTCAGCCTATGCCCACCTCACCGGAATTCTGGGGCTGGTGTTCTGACGGTCCAGAATGAACACCCCCAAGTTAATCTCTTTGAAATGACTGGAACAAGATGAGGCCAAGGTCTTCTCTCCCACCGGTAGACCCTAAGGAAGAGCTGACTCTTCCGATTGGACTCCGCTAATTCCCCATCCTCCACGCTCCCTTCTTTCCTTTTCCCTTGACTTCCTCATTCTCACAACTCCTGGAGTGGAAGACACCTATCTCCAAGGGACAAACTGTTCACTGAGTCCTTTTCTTAAATGTCATCACACTTCTGGCCTCACATAAGAAACAAGGAGGAAAAATGGAATCTAATGGTGGAGATAGTTGAAGGAACTCGGTTTATCCCCAGGAGCTCCATTCATCAGATATCTCTTTAACGTCACTGCCTCTTCACCAGAAATCATTACATCCTGGCAGTTTTTGCATTCCATTACCTGGGGTCATAAAATTCTCTCTAAGAAGAAATCATGAGTGCCAAGTCCAGTCTGATGACAAAGCATGACCCATGATCTGCAACCTTGGAGATGATGTTTTTGGCTGCCCATTGCTTCACATGTGAAAGATGATGAACTGATTGTAGAAGGAAATCCATAGGTACAATTCCAGGGCCTCACGTCATAAATAGTTTTAAAGGCGAGTAATTTGCACTTTTCATGTCTTTTATTGTTTGCATACAGTTCCTTGAATTGCCTCCACCCCAAGGCATGTCAACTCTCTACTCCATGTAAAATATCTAAAAAAAAATCTCAGCAACTTGGAGTTTCCTGGTGGCTCAGCAGGTTAAGGATCCAGCATTGTCACTGCTGTGGCTCTGGGTACTGCTGTGGCATGGGCTGAATCCCTGGCCTGGGAACTTGTGCATAGTGTGGATCCAGCCAAAAAAAAAAAAAAAAAAAAAAAAAATCTCACCAACTGTATACAACACTCTGACCGTAAAACTGAAGAGTTAGATTTCTTCTTGCTAATAAGCTAGCAGCAGCACAGTTATCAAGTAAGAAAGCAGCCAGGAGTTCGTGTTGTGGCGCAGTGGTTAACGAATCCGACTAGGAACCATGAGGTTGCGGGTTCGGTCCCCGGCCTTGCTCAGTGGGTTAAGGATCCGGCGTTGCCGTGAGCTGTGGTGTAGGTTGCAGACGCGGCTTGGATCCCGCGTTGCTGTGGCTCTGGCGTAGGTCGGGGGCTGCAGCTCCGATTCAACCCCTAGCCTGGGAACCTCCATGTGCCGCGGGAGCGGCCCAAAGAAATAGCAAAAAGACAAAAAAAAAAAAAAAAGAAAAGAAAAGAAAGCAGCCATAGGTCGTTCTACCATCTTGCTGTCTTACTTGAGAGTGTTTAGGATCTTTTGGTTTAAAAAAATGGCTCCATGTAATTATTAATTTTTTAATAGAATCACCCAAAGTGCTTTTTGGTGCTGTTACTTACTGCCTTACTTATTCTATGTCATGTAATAAGACAGTAGCATCCCAAAGAGAAGACTTCCATCATTTTTGATGATGATGGACTTAACATCTTTTGATACCTCGGCTATACAGCATTGCTAAGGGTGCCTTTCTAGCAATGAAGTAGTAAATAAAGCCCGGGCTTATATATGTCTTTGGCATGTGGCATGATGATAAAAAGAGAATTGCATCAAGAGGAAAAGAAAGAATAATGCTTCCATTCATAGAGTAAATTCTGAAAAAGCCAACTGTGTTCTGACTGTCTTTTTATGTGGTTCCCCCTCTCCACTTGCACCACTGCACAGTATTTTTTTCTTCAACTTTTGGGAGAAAAGTCTGTCTACAAATATGTCAACACATCTTCATATTTTCCCTGTAACTTTTCCTTTGTATCTCCTCCAAGTCCATGCAAAGCAGAGGGTATGATGACATCAACTGAGGAGCGTTGGGTGGGGGAGAAATCTAGAAAACCTGAGTTTATCTTACTTGTGTATGGAAATATGGCATAATCCCCCCCCCTCCAGTTGTTGAAAGAAAATACCGGAGTGGAGAAGGTGGCAGTAATATAAGTAAATTTAGTTTTTGGAGGGATTGTTTTAGAAGACACTGACCACATGAGAGTAACCAAGAAATATACTTAGGAGTTCCCTGGTGGCTCAGCAGATTGAAGATCCAGTATTGTCACTCCTGTGGCTCGGGTCACTGCCATGGTGCAGTTTCAATCCATGTCCCAGGAATTTCGTCATGCTGCAGGTGTGGGAAAGAAAAAAAAAAGATGGAGGTTCGATCCCTGGCCTTGCTCAGTGGGTTAAGGATCCGGCATTGCCATGAGCTGTGGTGTAGGTTGCAGACGCGGCTTGGGTCCCATGTTGCTGTGCCTGTGGTGTAGGCCGATGGCTGCAGCTCTGATTTGACCCCTAGCCTGGGAACCTCCAGATACTGCAGGTGCAGCCCTAAAAAAGACAAAAAAAAAAAAAAAAAAAGAGAGAGAGAGAGAGAGAAGTATACCTAGGTCCTGTCACCTTGAATACACTTGCTCATTCTTGCTATTCCTGCAGGTCCTTCTCAACTGGATCCCAGTGTAACTTTTTCATGGGACCTTCCCTGACTCCTATGTATTTTATAATAGACCTTCATAAATATTTTATATGATCAACCATATTGCATTGTATTTTAGTTGTTTCCAAGTACTCTAAAGTATGAGTATCTTTCGAGCAGAACTGCATTAAATTTATTTTTGTGTCCACAACAAAACCAGAAGCTGCTTCTTTGAAAACATCAGTAAAATCAATAAGCCTCTAGCTAGGCTAATTGAGAAAAAGGAGAGGAGACACAAATTACTAATTTTAGAAATGAAAGAAGGCACATCACTACAGATCCTATGGACATTAAAAGGATAATGAAGGAATATTATGAAACACTCTTTGCTCACAGGTTTGGTCACCTAGATGAAATGGACCAATTTCTTAAAGGACCCAATGTGCCAAATCTCATACAAGAAGAAAAATACAATCTGAATAGGCCTGTAACTGTTATAGACTTTGAATCAATAATTAATAACCTTCCAAGCAGGAAGCAGCAGGCCCAGATGAGTTCACTGGTGGATTCTTAAGGAAGAATTCTGATCATTTAAGGAAGAAATTATACCAATTCTCTACAATCTCTTCCAGAAGATAGGAGCAGAAAGAATACTTCCTAATCCATTCTTTGAGGACAGCATTCCCCTAATACCAAAACCAGACAAAGACATGACAGGAAAACTACAGACTATTTATCTCTCATAAGCATAGATGCAAAAATCCTCAGCAAAGTATTTGCAAACTGAATCCAACAATGTCTAAAGAGAATTATATACCATCACCAAGTAGAATTCACCCCAGGTAAGCAAGGCTGGTTCACCATTTGAAAATTAATGCAGTCCATCACATCAGTAGGATAAAAAAGAATAATCTTTATTTCAACAGATCCCAAAGAAACACTTAACAAAAACCAACACCCATTCATATGGGAACTCTCTGTACCTTCTGTTCAACTTTGCTGTGAACTGAAAACTGCTCTAGAAAATAGTCTATGAAAAATTAATTACAGCAAAAAATGCTTATGAATCAAGTCTTTTCTTTCTAGAGAGCCTTCCCCTCAAGGCATTATTCTGCTTTGGGTTTGGTTTGAATGAGCTTTCTCTTTTCTGCTGGTTGAATCAACTTTATCACATTTCGAAACACAACCGAAATTTCTGGGTGCATTCCTCAAACTGAGGCTCAGAGCTCTGTAGTGGCACTGCTGTGACCAGCCTCCATGCCACTGGATATGCCATGTGACCAGGACATGTGTGATGATTTAATTAGCTTGCCTTTGTTCTTTCTCTAGAAGACAAGTGGTATTCTTGAGTCACCAACAGGTGTTTTGAAACTTTGCCCATAGCAAGCTGTAGAATGGAGGCTGAGAACTGGAGAGCATGTGCAAAGATGGCAGCCGCATTGATAACGAAGCGGAGTCTGGTGCAGTGGTAGGAAGGATTTTATGAACTTTGCATGATCACTTCTTCACCCTGCCAGTGAAGCACAACAGAAGGAGGAACTTCCTTGCCATCTGCTTCCCCTCCCTCTAAAGATGACACCTCGGGTACATCTGTAGTCGCTGCTTCCAAGTTTAACTAGGCATGTGCCAAATGTTGAACAGTGGTTCCCAAACTTTAATGTTTATTAGACCCACCTGGGGGGCTTGTTCCTATCCGATTACGGGTGCCCATCCTCAGAGCCTCTGATTCATTAGGTCTGGGGTTGGGGCTGAGAATGCGCATTTTTAGCATGTTTACCCATGATGCTGATGCCGCTGCTATAGATGCCACACTTTAAGAACCTCTGGTTCTAAAAGGAGACCCACCCAAACAACAGAGAAAGAATTTAATGGAAGGTATTAAAGATGCCAGAAAGTAGCATGTGTTTATCTGACTTTGTTTTTAATGGATAGGTAACCCAGAGCATTTTGTCTTGGAAAAAAATATCGCGAGTGTTCCAGAATTTTTAAAAAACTACAGCATGCAACTTCTTTTTAAGGCATTGGGCAAAAATGATATGAAATGAGAACAGAGAGCCTGCTGGAGGTGGAGGGCAGTGTCAAATATGAAAAATGGCAACTTTTGCTCCCTGGTTCCAAATCATTTCCCATGTTTCTACATCTGTATGTCCATCTCAGAAATGCTAGATGGTTTTCTCCATTGGGCTACCTGCCTGACTTACATGCAACATATAATGACCTTCTAAAATAAATCTATTAACTTTGAAAGCTTTTCCATTTTGTGAATATGGCTTGATGGCCTTGTTCAGCTGTTGCTAACTCCTAGTTTTCCTCCAAAATATTATCAAACATGCCTTTTTTTTTTTTTTTTTTTTTTTTTTTTGCATTTTAGGGCCGCATCCACAGCATATGGAAGTTCCCAGGTTAGAGGTCGAATCAGAGCTACAGCTGCTGGCCTACACCACAGCCACAGCAACACAGTATCCGAGCCGCGTCTGCGACCTACACCACAGCTCACGGCAATGCCAGATCCTGAACGCACTGAACGAGGCCAGGGATCGAACCTGCATCCTCATGGATGCCAATCAGGTCTGTTAACTACTGAGCCACAGCGGGAACTCCTCAAACATGCCTTTAAGGCTGCACATATCTAGGTGCTCGGACATTCGGTTATAGAAACAGACATATATGCCTTTTGGAGAAAATAGGGTCCCAGGTCAATGTGAAATAACAGGTGAAAGTGGATTTATGCCAACTGGATCGTCAAAAAAATTGTTTTTCTGGTAAAAGTCTGAGAAAAAGAGATAGGAGGGAGCCGTATCTCTTTTTTTTTCCCTGTGACCCGGCTGGTGGGTGGTATGTTCCAATGGACATGAAAGCAAGTCTCAGATCACAGTCGGTACAGGTATCATTTAGAGAGCTGGCAGCGAGAAAGAATGGAAAGGAAAAAGAAAACAAAAGAGATCTAATACCTGCCCTTGTGAGGTCAGGAGTCCCTGGGCAGGCCCTGCCTGAAGCGCTCTCTTGGAAACAGAGAGGGTGTCAGGTTATCTCGCCAGACCAGGCCCGGCATCTTCTGTCAAGTGGGCAGTGGGTGAGCGCGAGGGCCTGGGCTCAAGACCAGAGGGCTGGGCAGAATTCAGAGGCTTACTCTTGGATGTTCGGCTGCTGGTTCGGTCCAGTTCTTCTTTTTCTCGTGCAAGAGCATGAGGGCCTGTGTAGTTTTCCCGGCTACCCTATATCCGGAGCACCACCCATTTCTTCAATGAAAAATGATTTCTGACACCCCTTATGCTAATTAACAAACCCTCTGGTGCAGATTTAGATAACACCTTTGAAGTGTTTGCCTTGGCTGCCTTTGAAGTGTGGATTCCTGATTAGGGGGCTTTAAATATGACCTAATTGTCATTTGGATGTGGGTGAAAATTAACACATGTACCCATATAAATATCACTGTTTTGTTCCACTTACAAAATGAAGTTAGGTGAGGTATAATGTTCTAAACGTTAATCACCGAGGGAGTTCAAAAATTGGGGAGTGCTTCCCCATTAGCGAGTGTACATGTTCCGGGCGTTGGGGGTAAAGAGAGAAATTGGGGGACTCTTCGTGTTTACTGAAGTATGATTTTTGAAAATTGGATGTTTTTTGTATGATTTATGTGAGTATTTAAGACAGTGTTATGAAAATGGTTGTACCGTTTTCAGACGTTTTTTGAAAATTTATTTTATTGTAGTTGAGTTACATCTTGTGTTAGTTTCTTCTGTATAGCAGAGTGAGTCAGTTTTATAGATATATATATATATACGTATTCTTTTTCATATTCTTTGCCATTGCGGTTTATCACAGGATATTGAATACAGTTCCCTGTGCTATATACAGTAGGACCTTGTTGATCATCCGTTCTATATATACTAGTTTGCATCTGCTAATCTCAGTCTCCCGATCTTTCCTCCCCCTTGGCAACCGCAAATCTGTTCTCTACGTCTGTGAGTCTGTTTTTTTTTTTTTAATTTTTAAAATTTATTTTATCGAAGTACAGTTGATTTACAGTGTTGTGCTAGTTTCTGGTGTACAGCAAAGTGATTCAGTTATACATTTATATTTATATTCTTTCTCATCTTCTTTTCCACTATGCTTTCTTACAGGATCTTGAATATAGTTCCTTGGATTGTAGCATTTTCTTATTCTGTCTCGAAGACCCAGGATTTTAGATTCTCTGTGAGAGCAAAGGCATGCGGAAAAAACAGGATGCATCTTTTTCAGAGAGAATACTGTTTCTTTTCACACTTTTTTATTCCTAGCACGGCACTTGGGTAGTGCTGTTAGCAAGCCCTGCATTTAATTATTGAAAACAATGCCAACCTGAAATGGAAGTTCCCAGTGCCGCCTTGCCCCTTTTATTCAAGATCAGTTAATTTGCCAAATAACTTGAATAAAAGATTGTGGCTGAAAGGTTAATAGAAGCCACGTTGCCCTTGGCTTCATTCTGTTCTTTCCCTTTATGTCACTTGATGTTTCGCTGGAACTTTTGAAATCAAAGACGTGGCAACATAATGTATGTATGTGTGTATGTTACATATGTGAGTGTGTGTTGACTGTGGTATAAATTTTTAAGAAAACACTGACGACACTGGTCGATGGGGCAGTTTTAAAAAGAACTTGGCAGAGTAATTTATGTCATCTAATTTAAAATTTCACTTTACCCCCAAACTCTCAAATTCACTGACCAGTTGTCTGGAAGAACACGAATGTATAAATACTAATCCAAGTGGTAGACTCTTGAAACAATGGGGTTGTTGTGGGGTCCCCAAAACCACACTTGTTTGGCAGTTTTCTAGAAGGACTCCTGGGGGCTCAGCACATAATCCTGTGTATGGTTTCATTTATTTATTTATTACGGCTACAGGGCAAGTTTCTACATTTGGGTCAGTGAGGTGAAAGAGCTCAGGCAGAGTCTGGAGGAATCCAAGGGCAGGCTCCATATTGTCCCCACATGAGGCCACACAGAGCGCTTCCTCCCCCAGCAGGGAGACCCAGCACCTCGCCGACAGCGTTTCTGCCTAAGGGCACCCATCTGAGGCTGAGGGCCCAGGGTTTTTCTGGGTGTTTGGTCACATCATCACAATGACCAGCCAATTCAGGATGCCTCCAAAGCAGGTGTTTTGTGCTCCAGGTAGGCAAGATAACCTGCTCGTGTGGAGACGTTCTCAGAAACCAGCTAAGGGTCAACTCTGTAAGATACGTTTCTCAGGATAACAGCTAAGCCGGATAGATTAACCCTTTCCTGCAGAGATGCATACTTCTTTAGTGCTGTTATAGTGTATCTGTCATGTGATATAGAATATGTCACGTGTGTACTATATGTAATATAGTCTGGCATGTGATAACCTAGAAATGTATGTTTGAATAAATCCATTCGACCAACAGCTTCTTGAGGGCAGAAGTCATAGCCTGTCTATCCATGTTTACCTGGCACCCAAGTGCCAGGGGGACCTGAAGGGAAACCCACCGGATATCTCTGGAAACCTTCTGGGAATGTTCTGGAAACATGGATGAATGCTTCAGTGCAAAGTGGGATTTTAGTCCTGTGTGAAAATTAAAAGTTGGGTATTTATTAGGTTATCATTTAACGGTGAGTGTAATTTATAGATGATAAAATTCTCACTTTCTGAAGAGATTTCCGGCAGCCTGGCCCCGATAATCTTAAGATGACCTCATTTCTAGCCTCTCCCCGTCAACTACTAAATGCGGTTTTGTGTGATTTCCAACCTCCAAGTGCGCTGTACAGCAGTGGTCCTGAACATCCTCAAGAATGCGAATGGGCGTGGTGGGTTGGTGGCTCACCCAGATCTGAAGCGTATGGCCCCAGGCCCCAGGGCCATTGGGCTCATCTTCCATTTTAGAAAGAACTTACATTCCGGGCAGACTGTCACTGCGGTCACAGCAGGGATGAGCAAAGAGAAATAAAAGAAGACGATGCGGCCGTTTACCCACCCCATCTGGGCCAGTCGAAGCTCTGGACTGGCATAGTCCAGTGTTAAAGGGCAAACCGAGGCATGGTACAAAACAATTTAAGAATTTGTTTGAGCAAAAGTCACTTCAGATTGGGCCATGCCAAACTGCATGTGGTTAGGAGCCTGCTGTGTACAGAAGCCAGGGGAAAGGATTATATAGAGAAAGTGCAGAGGCGAAGAGAGGAAATGATTGATTGGCTGTAGCATCAAGCCTAGTTGGCTCTTTGGGATTGGTTGTCATCAGGTATTGATTTCCTGACCCAGAGGCATTTACAGATTTACAGATTTTGTTTTGGTTTGCTTACGTAGGCCACCGGGGCATTAGAGCCACTCTATCAAATGGCCTCCTTCATTTAGTTGATTTAACACTAGTTTATACCATGTTGTGGTTGAACAATAGTTAGCATGTATATATCTCCTGTATATCCCCTCTTTTCAAAAGCATATATTTAAGTATATAGTTTTTAATTAAAAGTTACTACTGGCAGAATTCCCTTGTGGTTCAGTGCATTAAGGATCCAGCATTGTCACTGCTGTGGCTCTGGTTGCATGATCCTGGTATATGATCGCTGGCCTAGGAAATTCCACCTGCTGCGGGCATAGCCGAAAAAGTTACTGTGGGGGTTTCTCTGAATGTGGGGAGCATATCTGTGTTGCTTTGCCCAGATGGGTCTTGGGAAACAGCAAAATTAGTGTCTGTGGACTCTGGAAATCCAGGGGTGACCCCAACATGAGCTTAGTCATGAGGCTCTAAACCTTTGTTTTCTCATCCATGAAATGGGGTTATACTGACCCAATGAGACAGAGGCTCCTTTACAAACTGTAGATACTAATATAATGTATGAGATTACTGCTGTTTTCATAACATTCACATTCGTACCTCTGAAACCCCCAGAAATACACTCGCTTTTGGTCTTTGGCTTGGTTTCCATTGATTGCTTGCTGAATAGAAACAGAAAAGTTGGGAGAAGGTGGAAAATAGAAGTAGGCACGTGTGTTGACTGAAGGCTGAAATAAGGCACAAAGGTCAGCTTGACAGTGGTGCTTCTCAGCGGGTCAAGGATGTGGTGGTGTTGCTGCTGTGACATGAGTTTGATCCCTGGCCCAGGAACTTCCACAAGCTGTGGTCATGGCCCCAAAAAGATGATTTATTTTAAATCTAGCAAAATTTCACACTTTTATGAGAACTTAGAATTCAATTCCCTTAAACATTTTAAATGACATTTCAGTACTTATTTTAAAGTCTTTCCATTGTCTAACAAACCCTTCTAAGTATTTAAATTACTCTGAGAAGGCTAATGTTTTAAACTTGCAGATAGAAGTGTTTGGTTCTCTTAAGCATTCCAGCCCCATTTACAAACTGTCTTTTAACATATATTCCCAAATCTAAACAATTTATTCAAGTACACATTTAAATCAGAATTCCAAGGCTAACTTATTGGGTATTGTCTATGTCACAATATCTTCAATAATACAAAGCACTTATAATATCAAATATATACAGATTAACTCTAAACTTAATATAAAAATATTAATACTGTGGGATTGACTTAATCCATCATCTCTATACTTGATTCTAAACCTTTCTGGGGTTAAAAGACATCTAATAAGGAAAAAAAAAAATTCTCCCCAAAGCAAGATGGAGCTCCCATCTCCATTCACCCAGTTTTTGATATAAGGGGGGGACAGTCCTGGTCATTATTACTGCTTGTGACACTGGCAGGAAATACCAATCCTTGTCAATATTCCTATTTCTTTTTTGAAAATTTATCTTGTTGAGATATAGTTGATACACAGTGTTGTGTTAGTTTCTACTATGTAGCAAAATGATTCATATATATATATATATATATACACATACATATGTATATGCGTTCTTTTTCACATTCTTTTCCATGATGGTTTATCACAGGATATTGAATGTAGTTCCCCGTGCTATGCAATAGGACCTCGTTGTTTATCCACTCTCTCTCTTTTTTTTTTTTTTTTTTTTGTCTTTTTGCTATTTATTGGGCCACTCCCGTGGCATATGGAGCTTCCCAGGCTAGGGGTCCAATCGGAGCTGTAGCCACCGGCCTACGCCAGAGCCACAGCAACGCTGCATCCAAGCCACGTCTGCAACCTACACCATAGCTCACGGCAACGCTGGATCGTTAACCCACTGAGCAAGGGCAGGGACCGAACCCGCAACCTCATGATTCCTAGTCAGATTCGTTAACCACTGTGCCACGACGGAACTCCTATCCACTCTCTATAGACTAGTTTGCATCTGCTAATCCCGACCTGCCCAACTCCATCCCTCCCCTAACCCCCTGCCCCTTGCCACCACAAGTCTGTTCTTATCCTTGAGTGTTTCCACTTCATAGATGGGTTCATTTGTGTCATATTTTAAATTCCACATACAAGCAATGGCATATGGTATTTGTCTTCCTCTTTCTGACTTACTTCACTTGGTATGATGAGCTCTAGGTCCATCCGTGTTGCTGCAGATGGCATTATTCATTCTTTTTTAATAGCTGAGTAGTATTCCATTGTATATGTGTATCACATCTCTATTCATTCATCTGTCAGTGGACATTTAAGTTGCTTCTATGTCTTGTCTATTATAAAAAGTGCTGCCATGAACACTGGGGTGCATGTACCTTTTTGGATTAGAGTTTTCTGTGGCTATATGCTCAGGGGCGAAATTGCAGGAATATCTTGACCAGTGTTTCTCAGTCTTTAATGTGCACTCGAATCACCTGACGATCTGGTTGAGCTGAAGGATATGAGTCAGTGGGTCTGGGTGGGCGTGCAGTTGTGCATTCCTCATAAACCCCCAGCCGGTGCCTCCACTGCTGGTCCAAAGGCCACGTTTGAGCAGTGAGGTCTTGCATTCCAGGAGCATTTTACTTAGTTCTTCCGTCTGCTCACAGATGACTTCCTCTCCCACGGAGATAACTAGCTTCCTTCACAGTTTGATTGGTTTTGCATTTCTTTGACACTTAAGACATTCAAATGTCATCCCCATTAGACTCCGCAGACTTCTCCAGGCTTTGTGTCACTTCGGTCAGAAAATTGGAAGAACGTTTGAAGATTAAAATTACTCGGACTTATTTAAGGGGAAAAATGATTGTTTTGAAATGCATGCATAAAAATATTTCACCAAAAAAAAAAAAAAAAAAGCTAGAAAGAACAGGGAGTGAGTTCCTGTTGTGGCTCAGGGGATTAAGAACCTGAATAGTATCCATGAGGACCTAGGTTCAATCCCTGGCCTCGCTCAGTGGGTGAAGCCATTGCTGTGAGCTGCAGCATAGGTCAAAATGTGGCTCAGATCCTGTGTTTCTGTGGCTGCAACATAGGCTGGCAGCTGCAGCTTTGATTTGACCCCTAGCCTGTGAACTTCCATAAACCCTGGGTGTGGCCCTAAAAAGCCAAAAAAAAAAAGAGAGAGAGAGAGAAAAGAAAGGACAGGGATAAGGTTGCAGAGTGAAAACTCTCAGTTTTACAAAGTCCAGCATTTTTAAAAGTTGGTTCCTATAGATTGTTTCCAGATACTTTGTATTGATCGAAGATATTCCTACATTTGCAGGTTTTGGGGGGGTGTTTTAACATAATGGCTGTGCCTCTCTCCCTCCACATGAGTCCTTATTTGGTTGCCACAGGATACAGCTTGCTGGGTGATTTTTTCTGTCAATTAGGAGAAGTAAGCCATCTTGTAGGACAAGCCTTTTTTTTTTTTTTTTTTTTTTTTTTTTTTTTTTTTGGCTGCGCCCAAAGTATGTGTGAGTTCCCAGGCCAGGGACTGAACCTGCACCACAGCAGCAACCCGAGCCACAGCAGTGATAACACTGGATCCTTAACTTGCTGCACCAGGGATCTCCATAAAGTGAGCTTTTTATTTAAACTAGCTACAGCCAGGCTAAACTTCTCACTAACAATTCTTTACTTGATAAAGTTGACAGTTTCAATTTTAGGAAAATGATGTGTGTGTGTGTCTGTGTGTGTGTCTGTGTGTTTTCTTCTTCAAACGTCTTGGGTCAACAATCTGGGAGCAGGCCCTGAGCACTTTTCAGTTCCCATCGCAGCTCAGCACTCTGTTATCTCACAGGATGCCCGCGTATCCCATCTCTTTTACCTTAGGCTGTCTTGCTTGCTACCCTGCTGAAAATAGCTCCTCTCTTATGCTGCTCTCAGGAGTGCAGTTGTGTACAGCCTGCCAGCCATAGGTTTCTTTCTTTAGATGTCTAGGTATTTCAGCTCAGCAATCCCCCTTCTAGAAAGCTACCCCCAAAATCAATTGAACAGGTGTGCAACTTTGTTCCAGGATGTCCACTGTCATATTGTTCACGATAGCAAAATATTAGCAAAGACCTACATATCTGTTGGTGTGGAACATGCATGCAGTTGGAATAATATGCATTTGGTACAAATCTGTATTAATCATCATGGAAAAGAGCTATAGCGTACTGTTACAAGAACGAAGCAGCCTCCGCAGATGTAGTCATGGTGGGATCACGTTACTGCAAAATAATAAATAATCTGTGTATTAAAATATAATTTTCAAAACAAAATAAAATCACTGGTTCATATAGATATAAAATGAAGACTTTTTTTTGGCTTTTTGTCTTTTTTATGGCCACACCCATGGCATATGGAGATTTCCAGGCTAGGGGTCCAGTCGCACCTGTAGCCGCGCCAGCCTACGCCAGAGCCACAGCAATGCGAGATCTGAGCTGCGTCTGTGACCTACACCACAGCCCATGGCAATGCCCCATCCTCAACCCACTGAATGAGCCCGGGATCGAACTTGTGTCCTCATGGATGCTAGTTGGGTTTGTCAACTGCTGAGCCATGACGGGAACTCCTGAAGCCATGTTAAAGATTTTATTTAAGTCATTATCAGTGAGAGAACTGGTAAGATGGAAGAATATTTAAAAGGGGAATCCAAAGAACTGACTCGTTTTTACCTCAGGAATATTGAAATGAATATGCAGATGGTTACAAAAGGGACTTCTTCAACAGCAAAGGTGGCCGATTGCATTGCCACCTTCCAGAATTTCATTGCTTGTCTATATACAGGTATTATTTTGCATTGCTCTCAGTTATCTACAACTGACAGAGTTGCAAAATAGTTCAAAGGCAATGAAACATGCAGAGCCACCACACAATCAGTATCAGATAACTCAGAAAGTTGTGTTCTGCAGTTCGAGCCTACGCAATGCATAACTTTCTCCTAAAACACATTTTCCCTACATGTATGCATATTTTAAAGTCTGGAATGGGAGCAGAAAACTGATTATCTCTGGATAATGTGATTTGGGGTTATTTTTGTATTTTTTTCTATTTTTCTGTATCGTCACAGTATTTCTAAACAAGCATGTAATGTTTTTATGGTTACCAAAAAAAACCCACTTCTATATTGAAAAACAATTGCAAAGGATCCTCTCATGTTTTTTAGTAAATCCTTCAAGAATAGCAACAAAAGCAAGGACTGTCGTCTGTGTCTGCTGCCTATAGGGTACTGTGATGAAGACAATAAGGCGGGGGGCAGAGACTGTGGAGTGGCTGACAATACCCTGGCTAACTTGCTATTTCTGATTGCTTCTTCAGTTGATTGCTTTGTGCTCAGGCCTAAAATAGTTCCACTTAAAAGAGGTGTGATGAAACCAAGGTGCATTGGCACATCAGAGGTACCTTTGGCTTTAGCACTCAATAATGCTATTGAAGTTGCTATTATTTTGTGCCTTTATACATTGAAAAATCCTGTTGTAACAAGCAACGTCCAATGGGACGGGAGAAGAGGCCGGTGGCTCTGCATGGTGTGTCAGAAGGGAAGATGACAGTTATTAATGAATAGTTGTTTCCAAGTTAATGCAACCTCCTTGGGTTCATGTGCTTATTTATTTACAGAACTGATTTGAAAATTAAACAGAGCTATTTCTTTC
This sequence comes from Sus scrofa, assembly GCF_054392235.1. NCBI lineage: Eukaryota > Metazoa > Chordata > Mammalia > Artiodactyla > Suidae > Sus > Sus scrofa. The sequence goes on from NC_139401.1 coordinate 12,591,602, forward strand.
CCCAGTTTTACAGTTGTAAGGAGATACTAAACATGCTGATAGCTTATATTATTCTATATTATTTGCCGAGGTATTGCTTATTGCTTAGAGATTTGTTGACTTTCTGTGCTCTGGGTGCTTTTTCTTTTTTGTTTTTTCTCCCTCTCATGCCATTGTGCTTCTGGCTGGGATTCTCATTTCCTTACAGCCTGCCAAACTGCAGCTCCTTTTGGGTGCCAGGTTTTTCTTCTAATCCTCACCCTGACTGATGAGAGATTTGCAGAGAAGTTGGCCCACAGTACGTTACAGTGTCTGTCTTATTGACAATGCCCATGGAACGTGTTGGATAACCCTACAAGGTTATATACATCGTTCATTGTATGAAAATGATTAAAATCTTATCAGTAATTAAACAGAGTCTTGCTCTTCTTCAGTTTAGCTGAGAGCTGTGGACTTGTTGGTGCCAATTTTTTTTTTTTTGGTGGAATGAATGAATTCAGCAATGTTTATTTATATCAAGCTATGTGTCACCTTTCTGGAGTAGCCATTGTGTGACTGTGTAAGCATCCTGTCCTCAGATGAAATGACCTCACCTGTAGGAAATATTGGCGGGGTAGGCAGTGTTCACTTTTGATTAGGAGGTTCAGTTCTGAGAATACTACCTCTCCTACAATGCTGAGCATATTTCCCATGATGCTCAGGGTGGCAGCCCTTAGGGAAGGACTGGCCTTGGGGGAAAGGAAGCAAGAGGCAAATTCGATCTTTGATGTCTATGCTGGGTGGAATAATGTCCCCCTAAACTTCATGTCCCGGTACCTGTGAATGTGACCTTATTTGGAAATAGGGTTTTTAACAAATGTCATGAAGCTGATATGAGGGCCCATTAGATTAGTATGTGTCTTAATTCAGTGATTGGTATAAGAAGGGCATGTGAAGACACAGACACAAGACACAGAGGGGAGAACGCCATGTAACAGTGGAGATAAAAGACTGAAGTAATGCAGCTGCAAGCCAAGGAATGCCAAGGATTGCCAGCATCTATGAAAAGATAGGAGGAGGCAAGAAATGATTATTAATCTCAGATTCTTCCCTAGAGCCTTTAGATGGAGTGTAGCCCTGCTGACACCTTGATTTCAGACTTTTAGCTTCCAGACCGAGAGAACACATTTCTGTTGTTTTAAGCCCCCCAGATTTTGGTCATTTGTTATGGCAGCCTTAGGAAACTAACTCAGTGTCCCGTAATTCCTGGTATTTTCTCTTTTTCCCTAGTGTCTCTCATTCCCTAGTATCTGGTGGTGCTTTTATCTTAAGGCTTTATGCATGTATTAGTCAAAGCTGAGTAAGGTAAGCAGACACCATTCTAGGTATATTGAGCTGGAAGGGATTGAATATAGAGAATAATCTTGCACACCGTTAGAGGAATCAGGCAGCGGAGGTCAGGGAAACTTTGCAAGTATTAAGACCTTAGGAGGTGCAGGGAAATCATGAAACTACTGCTTGATATCTTAACAGCCTTTGGCATGTAATGGGGTCATTCTTGAGAAGCGGCTTGGAAGATCCCGCCAAAACTCTGCATATACCACCTGTTGATGCCCACATATCTGACTCTGCTGCCACCAGTGAATGTCTTCTCTCTCCCCTGTAAGGTGACTCTGACTCTCACCTGACTCTCAGTGGCAAAATGCAGATGGGAGCCTTGCTGCTAAGGGATGCTGGGAAAAGCAGTCACCAGGCTTTCAGCCCCAGTGACCCTCAGAGAGGTTTTTTTTTTTTTTAGCTTAAAAAACAGACATTTATTTCTCATTGTTCTGAAGGTTGGGAAGCCGAAGGTCAGGGTGCTGGGGTGGGGGTGGGGGTGGGAGTGGGGGAGTGGGGGTTGGAGGTTGGGGGGAAGATGATGGGCTCTGGTCAGTTCTTCTTCTTTTTTTTTTTTTATTTTCCCCACTGTACAGCAAGGGGGTCAGGTTATCCTCACATGTATACATTGCAATTACAGTTTTTTCCCCCACCTTTTCTTCTGTTGCAACATGAGTATCTAGACATAGTTCTCAATGCTATTCAGCAGGATCTCCTTGTAAATCTATTCTAAGCTGTGTCTGATAAGCCCAAGCTCCCGATCCCTCCCACTCCCTCCCCCTCCCATCAGGCAGCCACAAGTCTCTTCTCCAAGTCCATGATTTTCTTTTCTGAGGAGATGTTCATTTGTGCTGGATATTAGATTCCAGTTATAAGTGATATCATATGGTATTTGTCTTTGTCTTTCTGGCTCATGTCACTCAGGATGAGATTCTCTAGTTCCATCCATGTTGCTGCAAATGGCATGATGTCATCCTTTTTTATGGCTGAGTAGTATTCCATTGTGTATATATACCACCTCTTCCGAATCCAATCATCTGTCAATGGACATTTGGGTTGTTTCCATGTCCTGGCTATTGTGAATAGTGCTGCAATGAACATGCGGGTGCATGTGTCTCTTTTAAGTAGAGCTTTGTCCGGATAGATGCCCAAGAGTGGGATTGCGGGGTCATATGGAAGTTCTATGTATAGATTTCTAAGGTATCTCCAAACTGTTCTCCATAGTGGCTGTACCAGTTTACATTCCCACCAGCAGTGCAGGAGGGTTCCCTTTTCTCCACAGCCCCTCCAGCACTTGTTATTTGTGGATTTATTAATGATGGCCATTCTGACTGGTGTGAGGTGGTATCTCATGGTAGTTTTGATTTGCATTTCTCAGAGAGGTTTTAAGGGCAGAGGCAGAACTAAATCCAGGAGATGATGTCCTGCTTACTCATCTTTTTTTTTTTTTAATTTATCTTGTTGTTGTTGTTGCTATTTCTTGGGCCGCTCCCGCGGCATATGGAGGTTCCCAGGCTAGGGGTCGAATTGGAGCTGCAGCCACCGGCCTACGCCAGAGCCACAGCAACGTGGGATCCGAGCCGCGTCTGCAACCTACACCACAGCCCACGGCCACGCCAGATCGTTAACCCACTGAGCAAGGGCAGGGACCGAACCTGCAACCTCATGGTTCCTAGTCGGATTCGTTAACCACTGCGCCACGACGGGAACTCCTGCTTACTCATCTTAATTCCTGTCTCTCCAAACAAGAATAAAAGTACTTGCTTCTCTGAAAGTTTCTGATAATCTATTCATTTATACCAAGATATTAAGGACCAATGATGTTTTTAAACATCTTTTCTCTCAGGACTCTTTTCGCTTTCTTAAGATCAAAGGTTTAGAGCAGTTCCCTGGTGGTCCAGTAGTTAGAATTTAGCGCTTTCACCTCTGCAGCCTGGATCCAATCCCTGGTCTGAGAACTGAGATCCCCTATCAAAAAAAAAAAAAAAAAAAAAAAAAAAGACCAAAAATTTAAATTAGAACAAATGAATCCATTTATTTGACATTTAGTTGGAACAGGGACTTAAAACAGTTTTTTTTTGAAGGGTCTTCAGAGATACAAATAAATTTTAGGTGAAAATCTAAAATCACTTTGAGGATTTGAATCCAGTTCGGCTTTTTCTTTGTGAGTGAAATAATTATATTTGGTTGACCCTCTTTTGTTTTTATACACATACGTAAATGAGAGATGGACTCATTCCGGGCTAAATGGTTAACGTCTCCTCAGTTGTGTATTACTAGTGACTTTTGATGGCGTCATCTTATTCTGGCTCCCATCTCCCCAGGGGGTATTGTACGTTGTCTAGAGACATTTTTGGTCTTCACAGCTGGAACTGAGCGGCAGGGATGGTACCGGCACTGAGTGGATAGAGTCAAAGATGGTGCATTGCACAGGGCAGTCCCTACGACAAAGAATAATCCAGCCCCCAATGTTAATAAGCCACAGTTGAGAAACCTTGCTCTTTTACTATATGTGATTAGAGAGGAAAGGTGAGGTGTATTTTTATTATTGTGACCCTATATAACCTCTGCTGATCTTTTTTTTTTTTTTTTTTTTTTGGTTTTGTTTTTTAGGGCGGCACCTATGGCATAGAGAGGTTCCCAGGCTAGGGGTGAAATTGCAGCTGTAGCTGCCGGCCTGCACCACAGCCACAGCAACCCAGGATCCGAGCCCTGTCTGTGACCTAGACCACAGCTCACGGCAATGCTGGATGCCTAACCCACTGAGCAGGGCCAGAGATAGAACCTGAAACCTCATGGATACTAGTTGGGTTCATTACTGCTGATCCACAGTGGGAACTCCTACCTCTGATGATCTTTAATTCTGCTGCCACTGGTGTGGTCCGACTGCTTCCCGCCTTACGCCTCTCACTGTCCTGCCCTGGCCACCCCCTTTAGAACCAAGGGGCCGGCCGTTGAATGACGTTTGGTTTTGCTGCGTTTGAGATCCCCGCTTTCAATGCCTCGTCCTCCCACAGTCTGGAAACAGCCTGATTGGGGTTTGCCCCGGGTCCTGTTAGGATCTCCGGGTCTCATTACAGATCGAGAAAGCGTGTTCTCTTCGCTTCCCTTTAACACTCTGCAGTCACCCCTGCCCTTTGCCAAATGGTCTGTGTCTTGACATTTTAAACCTTCTCAGCTTCTCTCCATCAGCTTCTTCTCCCCAGATCCCACCCCGCTTTTTTACACACACTCCATCCCACCTGCCCAAGGTACTTGCCCTGAATTTGTACAGGTTGTAAATTGCCCCATTTGTGAATTGGGCTAATTGTATGTATTAGTCCATTTGCTTAATGCTGGAGGAGTCACTTCTCTGGGTTCCTAAAGGCTCAGTTCTAAGAGGATAAAAACGAGGTCCCTGTAGTACTCTTCAACCAACGTGGACACAAAATCAGGGCTAATTAGATGCTAAAGAAAGGCTTTTTGATGATGAAGGCGATGGTAATTCATGCTGGAAGCCCACAAAGCCTCTTCCCGGGGCACCCAGGCAGACTCACTCGTCCAAGATAGATGAGCATCTATCCAATTTTGAAAAATTTCCAGCGAGGAAAATTTCCCAACCTGTTCCAGCTATTAACTACCCAGTTATGAAATGCTCTTCTCTATTTAACCTAAATCTCCTGCCTCTTAAGGAATCAACATTGTGTAAAAATTATAGTAATAAATTTTGCAGAATGAGTTAAGATTTTCTTTCTATATAAGAAATGTATATAGTACAATTTTCCTTCAAGTTAAGAGGATTTTTTTTTTTAAATCGGGAAAAATTGCTAAGGTAGGGCTTTTGGCCAGGGGATTGGAATTCAGAATAAACAAGTAGCTCGAAAAGATGATAGATTGTATGGAGTAAGAAAAAAATAGTTTAGTTCTTTCTGTACACTCGCAGGGTGTTACTGCAAGCTGACTTAGAATGCCCAAAGCTCCTTTAAGGTGACTTATATTTGGGGTGTTTATTTCCTTAAAGGAATCCTCTCTCGCTCTGTATGAAAGTGGTGCATTGTATTGTTTCCTTCATAAGTTGCTACAGGGAAGCTGCTAAATTATGCAGCTTCACAGGGCAGTTTTGTCTACCTCAGCCTTCCTCCTTTCATCGCAGAAATGAATGTTCAAGATTTGTGCAGTTTATTCAGCAAACAAGGATCGAGCTTCTCTTGTGTGCGTGGGCGCTATGTGAGCTAATTATAGATTCAGAGAAGATGCTGCTGCCTTGACCTGCGCGGGGCTTTAGAGACCAGCAGGGAATTTAGGCAGGTGCATGAGGAAGTTTGGGGAAGGGCTCTGGGCTCCGGGGCAGCAGTGTGTGTAAGACATGGTGGCCAACTTAGGGTACATGGCTTTCTGCATTCTTCAAGAACATATGACTTTGAACCAAGATAAAGCTAGTGACACATCTGGTCTTTGTCGCTGCGTCATCTTTCTGAGCCTCAGAATCTACTCTTGCCAATGGAAAGAAATTATACCTGCTTTAATGATCATTGTGGTGATGAAATGAAATGAAAAAAGATAATGTGCTTTAAAAGCGCTAAGCAAAAGGGCCTTGTACTGGGTAGGCACTTAATAAATGTTGTTTCTGGCTTCTTTCTTTGATGACTCAAGAATATTGTAAAAGACTTTTATTCTTTACTTTGGGAGAGGGTCACCTCTTGGTATCAAAATCTCCTTCACAGGAGTTCCTGCTGTGGTGCCCTCGCGTCAGCAGCATCTTGGGAGTGCCAGGTTGCAGGTTCAGTCCCTGGCCTGGTGCAGTGGGTTAAGGATCCAGCATTGCTGCAGCTGCAGCACAGGTCACCAAGTTGGCTAGGATCTGATATCCCTGGCCCAGGAACCCCACCTGCCGTGGGGCAGGAAAAAAAAGAAAAAAAAGAAAAAAAATTGCCTTCCTGCAAGTGGGGACTCTTCCAAGTCACGAGGCAGAGCCAACCCTACCCTAGAACCTGAAGATGTCACAGACCTACCTCTGCAGCCTTCCTTACACCTGGCAGTGGGGCATGTGGCCCACCAGACACACCAACACCTGCCCTTGAATCCATAGTTCTTGATTTGGAGAAGCAGGGGCCACACAGCACCCATTCCCCTGAGGAGTCCCTTTGGCAGTAGCCGCCGTAGCTGGTCCTGAGAGGTCTCCGTTGCTGCAGTTCTAGCAGAGACAGCTCAAGTCCACAGGGGTGGCATATACCCTGCAAGTTCCTGGGTCTGTCCGCAGCAGCAGCAGCAGCAGCAGCAGCAGCAGCAGCAGCAGCAGCAGCAGCAGCAGCAGCAGCAGCAGCAGCGTCTTGTGTGTGCTGGTCTGTGCTGTGACTCACGTCATCGGCTCCGGGCGCATGGTCTCCAGCCCTGAGTCTCAGGAGCTTCATGAACAGCCTTCATGAACAACCACATTTTCTTTCATTAATCCCTTTTGGGCTTGTTATCCACCTTCTGTTTCTGTTGCTCACAGCTCGAGCTTTGGACTGATAAAAATATGGTTGTAATTATCATAAGGAGTTTGGTTTTCTAGCAATGTCTTCTGTGCTGTCAAAGAAGAAAAGACTAGTCCCTTCACCATAAATAGGCCCTTGGAATGATCCCTTTCCAATTAGTTTATGGGTTTTTTTGTTGTTGTTGTTTGGAAACCTTTCTACATCTTTTACCATCATATCATTTCTTGTTAGAAAAATAAGTGTCCCAGAGTTTGCGTTCTTTTGATTCTGGAGCTCCAGAACAGGGAGATATACCTTGTAGAACTGCCAAAACCGATAATGCTGTGTGCAGAGAGAAAACAATTCTGACTTTCTCTTTTTGGCATGAAACAAATGCCGCACTCTTCTTCATTAATATTCTATTTTAAAACCTGACTATGAAGCCCCAAAGCTTAATGAGGGAATTAGAGAAACGGAGGACCTCTTTAATAAAAAATTAATCTCTAGTAGTTTCCATCGTGGCTCAGCGGGTTAAGAACCCAACACGCTCTCTCTGAGAATGTGGGTTCGATCCCTGGCCTTGCTCATTAGTTTAAGGATCTGGGGTTGCAGCAAGCTGTGACATAGGTCTCAGATGCGGCTCAGATCTGGTGTTGCTTTTGGCTGTGGTGTAGGCCTGCAGCTGCAGCTTTGACCCAACCCCTAGCCTGGGAACTTCCATAAGCCACAGGTGTGGCCATAAAAAAAAAAAAAAAGAAGAAAGAAGAAAGAAAACATCTCTACTGTTTTAACTCTAGGACTCACTTTGTAGCTGGCATTATACTAACCGTCTTTGCCTAACCATCTTGCTGATAACAGTTATAAATTAAAAATTATAAACTGTAAAAACAGTTGATGGAAAGCTGCTTGGTGAACACCAAAAGCAATTAGAAACTTCAGGGTGTAGGATTCTTCAAAGGAGCGGAGCACATTGGCAAGACCCAACCCTAACTGGCTTTTCCGCTTGCTGAGCCTCCTTCGCAGTTGGAGTGGCACACGGGGGTAGAGCTTAAGCAGAAAGTGGCATTCTCATTAAGTGGAGGACTCAGAGGCTAGAGTTCTGGGCTGCCAAAACACCTAGAATAGGAATCCTGGAGATGGCAAACGCTCAAATCTGTAGCCACGTTCCCAGTTGATTCCTAAACCATCTGTGTGCAGGTGTGACTCCGAGGAACATGACAGAAAGCGGTAGCTGGGAAGTTAAAGACCCAAACAGATTTTACCAACTGCATGGTGCTGAAAAAACAGAGATTGGAGTGCAGATCTTGCCACGTGAATGGATTTGGTGAACACTTCGTGGTTTTCATTGGCGCCCCAGGGACTGGGTCCCAGCAATGAGGACTGTGCCCTTGAAATAAGGCCAAAACCAAAACAAACCCATCCTAAGAAGATCTCAAAACCAAGCATCCACAGAATGAAGTGATCCTCTAGTAATAGAATTGCCTGCTACAACAAAAATCAATACTCTTCGGAGGAAGATAACAGAATCCAGACACTATAGAACATATTATTAAAAATAATCAGTATATAATTACAAATAACTAGACAGGCAAGAGGCAGGAAAATGCAACGCATAATCCAGAAAGAAAATTATCAAGAGCTAAAGAGCCACATGTTACCCAGGTGTTGGAACTGGCAGACAAGGATTTTGAAGTAATTACTGTAATGTGTTTAAAAATTTGTAAGGGAGTTCCCTTCATGGCACAGGAGTTCCTGTCGTGGCTCAGTGATTAACGAACCCGATTAGAAACCATGAGGTTGCGGGTTCGACCCTTGGCCTCGCTCAGTGGATTAAGGATCCGGCGTTGCCGTGAGCTGTGGTGTAGGTCGCAGACGCGGCTCAGATCCCCAGTTGCTGTGGCTGTGGCGTAGGCCGGCGGCAACAGCTCCCATTAGACCCCTAGCCTGGGAACCTCCGTATGCCATGGGTGCAGCCCTAAAAAGACCAAAAAAAAAAAAAACCTGTATATAGAGATCCTAGATTAGAAACACCAAAATTATATTTGTATCCTATTCATTTTGGTATCCTCTTCAGTGTCTTTATGCGGAATAAAATTGTTTATACTAGCTGATTATTAATTATATTTAAAAGATCAACATCTTTGAATTCATAAACTCAGATTTCCTCCTTTAAATCATATAAACATATTCAGATAATACCTTCTTCTTACTATGCTATAATAAAAGTTTATAGTAAACTAAAATAATGACACATCTCAGTAATTTTTAAATACAGTTGAACAAATTCTTTCAACTAAGCCACTCTCCTCAATTAAATATAATCATCTGCCACATTTACTACCTGTATTTAAAATGTAAAGAGTAAAATTATGGAGAAGTTCTGTTTAGGAAATAACTTGGCAAAATTATGAAATAGTTGAAAGAAACTGCAGTGATTGTAAATTATTCTGGTAGACTGCTTTTGCCTATTTAGAGTCAGCTAGCTAAATTAAGTTGGCTTTCAGTAAGATATATAATTTGTTGATTTTAATCATTGAATGTAAAAACTATTTGTGAGATTAAGGGTCACAAAACCCAATGCAGTTAGACTCGAATGAACTTTTTCTTTCATTGTCGTTTTTTCCCCCAATACAATTTTTTTTTTCCTACTGTACAGCATAGTGACCCAGTTACACATACATGTATACATTCTTTTTTCTCTCATTGTCATGCTCTGTCATAAGTGACTAGACATAGTTCTCAGTGCTTAACAGCAAAAAAAGAACTTTTGACTTTTTAAATTGGTTTAGTTGCTCAAGTTTTTTTGTTTTTTGTTTAGCCCTCTTGTGAATCAGCCCAGTATATCTTTTTTTTTTTTTTTTTTTTTTTTTTTTTTTTTGTCTTTTGTCATTTTAGCTGCATCCGTGGCATATGGAGAGTCCCAGGCTAGGTGTTGAATTGGAGCTACAGCTGCCGGCCTGCACCACAGCCACAGCAACGCAGGATCCGAACCGCATCTGTGACCTATACCACAACTCACAGCAACGCCGAATCCTTAACCGGCCAGGGATCAAACCTGCATCCTCATGGATGCTAGTCGGGTTTGTTAACCACTGAGCCACGACAGAAACTCCCAGTCCAGTATACCTTGAATGGACATATCAGTTAAGTATTTCTAATCATAAAGTATTTCCTTAAATATCTATGATGGAGTATTAGCGTTTTAATCTGGAGATTTATAAAACTGAGAGCAGACATCCTCTGCCTTTTCAAATTTTTCGGAGTGATAATATATTAAAAAATATATTATTTGAGATTAAATCTAATTTTTTTTTTTACCAGTTCCATGTTGGATATTTGAAATAGCAAACGAAAAACCAATACCATGTACTCTCTGCACTTCATAAAATAATTTCACAGAATCAAAAATTTAGCAAAGCCAAATAACAAGAGAGACCAAAATCCTCTGTAAGCAAGAACTGGGGACATTTTACAGCCTCGTCTATTTTTATCCACCACATAGACCTCATTTTCCCTTTTCCTTTGCAGAATATTGGACACTTCCTCACCTAACCCGCATCTACAGAATGCCGTTTGAAAACCCCAGCTGTAGTGTGATGGGCTTCAGTGTAGCGGTTGGGACGGTGGGTGGGAGTAGAAGGGGTCACTGAGTCCCTTGTCCCTTGAAGGTGTTTGCAAACATATATCTACCTGTACACGTTTGTTCTTTTCTGGGAGGAGGGTTTCCAGCTTTCAGATGGTGGTCAGTTGTGTCCTTGATTACAAAAAGGGTAAGAATCCCCACTCATAGTCTTTTTCAGGTATTGACAATGCTGACTCTCGCCTATTCCTTCACTGCTCCCAATTTTGAATAATTGACAAGAGCAGTCAGTGTAGAGGCTCTTTTCATTTGATCATTTCTTAGGATCATTTCCCTTAGAAGAAATGAGATGAATCTTTGCAGTATCAGACGTTGCTCTTGTAAGGTATGAAAGCCACTGCCTTGGCTTTCAGAGGTTCCGCTTAGGTGACAGGCGCTTGGTTTTCCTTCCCCGAGACTGCCTTCGTGAATAGTTATTGCCCTGTGACTTTGAGCCTATCCATGTATTTATGCCCCACCTTATTCAAGAAAAGATGGAAAACGGTTCCTAAGTACATGCATGAAACCACAAGGCAAAATGTAAAGGAAGTGATCAAAAAACAAACGCAAAGGGGAAAATCAGTTGAGTTCGAGGGGGGAAGAGTGCAAGCCAGTGAAACCAGCGTGAGCCAGCAGAAGCCAGCTTGAATGGGCACCAGCTGGCAGGGGCTAGCACAAACCAGCGTGAACTGGTTAGAGGCTCCAAGAGTTCCATCCTCCCCGCCCACCCCCCCTTCCATGGTGGAGGGGTTCTGGCTTCCACTCCCTTGGAGCGCTCCTGGAACAGAGGAGGGAGCGCCTACACCTGCTCCTGCAGGAGCACCCTGCCCGCCCCCTGGCTCCATCCAAGCATGCTCCTGCCACGTCACCCCACCTTTCCTCTCTCTCCCTTCTGTAAAAGTTTCCTGAACCCCTCCTTGGTGCCAGGTTCTTCGCTGGGCCCTGGGAATTTAACGTAGTGAGAGAATTAGGTCCGCAGCAGAGGTACCCTGGGCAGCTGTGTTCATGCCGTTGCCTCTTGCTCTGTAAATGATTGGAATATTTGGCAAAGAGGAGTCCACCTATCTGAGGGACTTCGGTTTCCACTGACTGGTTCAGCTGGAGCCTGAAATCACCCATTTAAATATGTACAAAAAGGAGTTCCCTGGTGGCTTAGTGGTGAGGAATCCAGCATTGTCATTGCTGGGGTTTGGGTCACTACTGTTGATCCGGTTCGATGCCTGGCCCGGGGCATTTTTTGCGTGCTGTGGGTGTGGCCAAAAAAGAAAAAAAAAAACCCACTAAAAAAATTGAAAAAATAAATATGTACCAAGAATCCGATTGGGAGTGTGGAGAGTGAACGTGCAAGGAAGGCGGTCTGCAGGGGTTGGCCAGGCAGAAAGGGTGGACAAGGATGTCCTCATTTTTCCTGAAAGACAAGCGGGTGCAGCTTCTTAACACACAGTTACAAAGAGCTTGGCGGTGCTCCGAGCGAGCACAGTCTGATGTTCTGGAAACTCTGCAGGCGGGCACCATGGTCGGTGTTGGAACCCTGCCCTCGCACACACACCAGCACACACGCAGGCTCCAAAAGGGGAGAAGTAAAACCAGACAACCTGCAGTTGGAATTTAGACGTATGAGAGAAAGTGACAGCCTTACCATTCGCCAAATTTAAAGAGACAGCATTCAGTGGTGAGTTGTATTTTAAACTCTCCAAGACCGAAATGTTAGACTTTCAGAAATATGAGGGTTTTCAAATGTCAAAAGCAGGCATTTAAAAAAAATTCCGTAGATAGAATTTCAAAGTGCCAAAATGAAATAGAATCTCTCTCTGAGAGGGACTTCTGTTAAAATAAAACAGTGTTTGATTTCAGCGGCTGATGGTTTCACGGCTCTGGCATTTATTTTACAATCTCCTCAAGGACCCGGGAGAGACCAGCTTGGCCTGACTAGCGGAGTTCTCCTGAACACGATCGAATCCACCAAGACGCCTGCCTAGTGCTGGTCGCTGCAGCTTCTGGCTCTACCCCAGTTTTCTTTGATAAGCGACTCCTTGAGGAGCCCTGGCAGGAGAGGGTGGCCCGGGAGGTCGGGCCAAGCAGCCTGCTTCTTCCCAACCCGGGAGGGTGTCTCTTGCCCTCCCTGCTTTAGCTGCCAAATGGTCCCCTCCCTTTTGCTTCACTTGACTTCCAGAGCTGTTTACCACCCCCAGCTCATTGATGTCCCCTGGAAGCGTGTGTAGAGGGAAAGGAATATTTATAGTGACTTTGCTTGTAATGTCATATTTCGTTTGTGGGAGTTACACTTGCCAAAATCCTCATTTTTCTTGTGTTTTGAAGCTCCATGAATAAAACCTTATTATTCTTTTTTTAAATCTAGGAAGCTAGGGGCAGTCCTCTTCCCGTTTTCTTTGGGCTAGTGTTTAGTGAACTTGAATCCAACAAATGATACTCCTTCAAGTGATCAGACCCATTTTTGAGAGTCGTTAATTAAATTCTCGTAAATATTTCACACTGCAGTTAGGCATTTAATATATTATATTTTCCTTTGAAGTGGTTCCAGTGACTGATAGGACAATGTGATATGCAAATAACCAAAAGCTTTTCAGGGATGTAAAAGTCCTCGTATAAATATCATAAATTAAACTTAGAAGGCAAACGAGCCTGTGAAATGTTCTAATTCTGTTTAAAAACACAATTTTCTTATTCCTTTCAGCTTAAAAAGGCAAGACTAGTGTGTTAGAGTTTCTGAAGTCACTTATATAATAAATATAGATTGTTCATAAAATGTATTAAAAAATGCTAACTCTATGAGCTTGTGTGATTTCAGTTGGTTCCTTAATTCAAAATAGCCTCATTGTTGAACAGCCATGTTCTGCTGGGGCAGAAACTTCCAGTTCCTCCCATGTATTCATGCTTCCTTCTTCTATAGCAGACATTGGCAAACTTTTCCTGTAAAGGACCAGATAGTAAATATTTTGAGCTTTGAGAGCCACAGATGGCCTCTGTCTCATATTTCTCTTTTGTTTATTTTTTAAAAAAATTATTATAGTTGATTTACAATGTTCTGTCAATTTCTGCTGTACGTTAAAGTGACCCAGTTATACACATAGATGCATTCTTTTTCTCATATTATCCTCCATCATGTTCCTTCACAAGGGACTGGAAAGAGTGCCCTGTGCTGTCCAGCAGGACCTCATTGCTTATCCACTCTCAATGTCATAGTTTGTATCCACTAATCCCAAACTCCCAGGCCACCCCACTCTCTCCCCGCCCCCTTGGCAGCCACAAGTCTGTTCTCCATGTCCGTGAGCTGTTTTTATTCTGTAGATAGGTTCATATGTGCCATATTTTAGATTCCAGATATAAGTGATATCCTATGGTATTTGTCTTTCTCTTTCTGACTGACTTCACTTAGTAGGAGAATCTCTAGTTCCATCCACGTTGCTGCAAATGGCATTATTTCGTTCTTTTTTATGACTGAGTAGTGTTCCATTGTGTATGGGTACCACATCTTAATTCATTCAACTGAATTCCTTCAACCTTAATTCATTCAGGTTGTTTCCATGTCTTGGCTATGATGAATATTGCTGCGGTGAACACAGGGGTGCGTGTATCTTTTTCAATGAAAGTTTTGTCTGGATATTTGTCCGGGAATGGGATTGCTGGATTATGTGGTAGTTCTGTATTTAGTTTCTGAAGTCTCTTTGGTTTATTTTTTAAAACAACTTAAAAAAATGTGAAAATCATTCTTAATCCTTTGTCTGTGAACAGTCAGAGGGCTGCCTTTGGTCCGTGAGCTGTCGGTTGTTGAGCTCTGTTCTATAAGTTGAAAATCATTCAGTTTTCTTTAGCAGGCACATTTCCCTGTAGCTAGGTGGCGGTCAGGTTAATTTCTGTTATCTTTCCCTCTGAATGGAATGCAGACCATCTTGGAATGTACACCATCGTGGACCTGTGGTCAAGGCTGGCCCGTGGAGATGTCGTGATGGAAGGAGGCTGGGCTGCAGGGCACTGGGGAGGCAGGACGCTAACAACGTCATGGAGCCTGGTGACATACGGCCTAGACTTTTATGCGAGAGAAAAATACATTTCTCTCTTATGGATGTCAGTGTAACCTGAAACCCAGTCTATTTCTTAAGAAATCCACTTTCCCAGGGGACAGATTTCATAGCTCACAGGAGCTCAGGTTAGGGAGTCAAAAATTCATAACCACGTTATGGTTGTCATTGAAATTAACTAATTCTTTAGTACTTGCTAATTGCTTTCCTCTTTTCCTATCTTCAGGATAAAATCTTGCAAATGCACCCCCCTCCCTGTCCCCATCAGGTCTAAAGGAATTCTAATGCTATTTCATTGGATTTTTAAATTCTCTTCGTAGTTTGCTAGAAAGTCCAGTGTCGTTTTTTGGTGCCTTGCTTTGGTGTATTTGATTGTTTGGCTGCCTCCTCCTAAGAAGGCAGGGCTGTTTGTGTTTGAGGACTCAAGGATCCTTCATTCCACCCATTGTAAACTATGACCTGAGACCTGAAGGGTATTGGGACTTGACTCCTGAGGCTCTGAAGCCAGTCTCTCTCACTACCTTTTGCCGGGTGACCCACTGACCAACAAGTACAGATGTGGTTATAGCTGCGTTTCTTCCTGGTTCCTGTGGTTCTGAGTCTCGGTTCTGACAGCTTGCTCAGACTTCTTAGGCTTGGGTTTACCAATCTGCTTCCACAATGGAATCTACCCCCAAATCTCTCTTCTATCGTGATAGGATCCTCTCAGAATACAGTACGTGCACATAGCAGAGACTTAATAAAAGTTAATTCTCGTGTCCCAAATGTTTTTGAAAACAAGAGTAAAACCATAACTTTTGGAGACACTTCTAGCTGCTGCCCTTAAAAATAAAATATAAGTGGGTTTTGCCACATTAAATTGGTCTCTTCACACATAAAAGTTGAAGGATGGGTGGAAAGCATCAAATTTATGGAAAATATTTTGCCATGAAAATGCTGGGACATACTTCTCTCACAAGAGGCGTTGACCTGCTGAGAGTACTTTACGAGAGTGACTTGAAATTTGCTCTAAGTCCCAAGCGACGGATGGGCAGTGAATCATTTTTGCTTGAAAGTTGTTTTTCAGTTGGGTTTTATGTTGGATGAATATTGACCTACTGAATACCTTGAAAAAGGGCTTGCATCTTACTTTTTGGGAAGCCGCACCCTCAGCATGTGGAAGTTCCCAGGCCAGGCATTGAACCGGCACCACAGCAGTGATTCTTAACCTGCTGAGCCACCAGAGAACTCCTGCATCTTAATTTTAAGAGTATGGACTTGACCTATGTAGAGACGCTTTCACGTACTGCTTTTGACCTGTACTCTTAGGATGCTTTACTTTCTCTGTAAAATGAGAAAGGATAAAAAGATATGACTTAACCAAACTGTAGGGTGACAACTTGTATTATTTAGAAAACAAAAATGACTTAAGTGTTGGTCCTCAGTTATTTCTTTCCTCTATTATCTGTAAAACCTCTGTCTTATTCAGGTATCTCCTGAGGAGTGTGTTTCTCTTGGTACATTTTTTTTTTAATTACCTTGGGCTACGTCTTTTTAAAATTCAGTTAGAATTGAAGTTAGAAATATTTATTGAAAACCTGTAGCTATTTTGTTTTGGGATGTTGAAATTTAAGGGACTGTTATGATACATGTAAATTTTCCTATGTTGTCATGTTATATGAACTTAATAATGATTTATGAAGTTCTTTATCAAGTTAGATGTTAATTAAAAATAAAAGCCCTTTAGCAGTACGAATGGTTGAAGTTTTTCCTCTGTATATGTTTTTTTTTTCTTGTTGACTAGCGTTTTTGAAATAGCTCATTTCTGATTATTGGCCTTTTTATAAAAATACCAAATAAACTTGCCTAAGAAGCGCAAGATGACTGTAGTAAGATATTCTCTTTGCCATCGAGTAAAAATAAAATTTTCATTTAAAAATGTTGTGTCACTTGGCTTTACAAGATCCTGATTTGTAGACTAGGGAAAATTTGGGCCTTAGTTTGTCATAGGAACTCGATTTATACATATTCTTTTAATCCGTTATGATTTATACCCTGTTATAGATCAGCTTAGCTACTTACCAGTGACTAATGGCTCAAGACACAATGCTAAATTTATTGTTTGTTTGTAAGAAATCCAAGTAAAGAGTCAAAAGAGACCTCAGGGCAAAGAGAAATTGTGAAAAAATAGGGCTCTGTAGCACAAATGTCACAGAATTCTTCTGCCACCTTTTAGGTAGAGCATCATGTCACAGCAAATGTTCCTCCTAAACTCTTGGTGTATCTTATGAATTTATTGCTACATCTTTACGTGGATGCCGTTGGGCTGTGTACGGCAATGCACATCTCAGGAAATAATGATTAGATGGGATGGTAAGCATCCTTTAAAAGACTTTCTTGGAGTTCCTGCTGTGGCGTAACGGGATCAGTGGCATCTTGGGAGCGCTGGGACGCAGGTTCAACCCCCAGCCTGGCACAATGGGTTAAGGATCTGGCATTGCTGCAGCTGCAGTTTAGGTCCCAACTGCAGCTTGGATCTGATCCCTGGCCTGGGAACTCCATATGCCTTGGGGCAGCCAAAGAAGAAGAAGAAGAAAAAAAAGACTTTCTTATAGGGAGTTCCTGTTGTGGCTCAGCAGAAACGAATCAGACTAGGAACCATGAGGTTGCGGGTTCGATCCCTAGCCTCGCTCAGTGGGTTAAGGAACCAGCGTTGCTGTGAGCTGTGGTGTAGGTCGCAGACACAGCTAGGATCCCGTGTTGCTGTGACTGTGGTATAGGCTGGCATCTACAGCTCAGATTCAACCCCTGGCCTGGGAACCTCCATATGCTATGGGTGAGGCCCTAAAAAGACAAAAAAAAAAAAAAAAAGACTTTTTTATGAAAGTTCTCTTGTGGCTCAGCAGGTTAAAGATTCAGCATCGTCACTGCTGTGGCATGGGTTTGGTTCCTGGCCCGGGAACTTCCATATGCCATGGGCACAGGCAAAAAAAAAAAAAGATTTTCTTATAAAAGCAACTTTAATTTCATGATAAAATGCTCAAGAGATCACGTTTAAGAAAAAAAAAGATAAATGTACAAATCTGTGTCAAATAATTTTGTCATATCTATTTCTATCTTTCCTTTATAACGGTATAGTAAATATTATAAAATAAAATATTTAGAATATTATTTAATTTTTAATTATACATAGCATTTACAGGTAAAATATTTTATTCCCTCTTTTTTTTTTTTTTTTTTTTTTTTGTCTTTTTGCCATTTCTAGGGCCGCTCCCGCGGCATATGGAGGTTCCCAGGCCAGGGGTCTAATCAGAGCTGTTGCCACCAGCCTAGGCCAGAGCCACAGCAACGCAGGATCCGAGCCGCGTCTGCAACCTACACCACAGCTCACGGCAACGCCAGATCCTTAACCCACTGAGCAAGGGCAGGGACCGAACCCGCAACCTCATGATTCCTAGTCGGATTCATCAACCACTGCACCAGGATGGGAACTCCTCCCTCTCGAGATATATATATATATATGTATGTATGTATATGTTTGTGTTTATATGTATAAAATATCAGAAGGGGAAGTTCCCTTGTGTCACAGCAGGTTAAGGATCCAGCATTGTCATTGCAGCGGCTTAGGTCACTGCTGTGATGCGGGTTTGATCCCTGCCCCCAGAATTTCCGCATGCCTTGAGTGTGGCCAAAAAAAAAAAAAAAAAAAAAAAAAATACCAGAAGGGAAATTGAACAATATAATAAAATTGTTGAGATTCAACCTTTTTTTGAACTGAAAAAGTGTCCGTGTTGTTTGGTTCAGGAAAATAGTGTTGGTTATTTCTGAGGAATGAGACTGCATAGATTGTTTTCCACACAGTTATGTTTCCTTTACTTTATGATGCAAGGCTTTCATGAATTGCATTTCTAATCAGGAAGAATCTTCCAAGATGGTTGTTCAGTGAAACCCGAAAGGCAGCCCCTGCCGTCAGTCTCCTTTCTGATCCCGCCCTCTCTCCGTTCAGGTTGCCTCCGTTGGCCTCGTTCTCGGTTCAGTGCTAAGGTTCTTCCCAAGCACATCCCAGCTCCTCCCTCTGCTCCTCCTGCCCCTTGTCCAGCTTCTTGCACAATCCCCTCTTCAGCCTCATTGCTCACGTTTGTCTCCGTCTCGCTTTCTGTAGTTTCTCCCCTAGTTAAGCACCATAAAAGTAGCAGCGAGCATTTCAATAGCGCATCTTATGTGCCAGGCATCCGAGGCCAGTCTGCGTCATCCTAGGAGGTAGATGATACTGATCTCATCCACTTCAAGATGCGATGAGGAAACTGAGGTACACAGTGTTTAAGTGGCTTGCCAAGGGGTAATCTGGAGGCGTTCCCTGGTGGCCTAGTGGTTAAGGACGTTATCACTGCTGTAGTTGGGGCTACTGCTATGGCATGGGTTTGATCCCCGGCTGGGGCACTTCCACATGCTGTGGGTGTCCCTCCCCCAAAACAGGAAGAAATAATCTGGATCCATGGGCCGTGTGCCTAAGTACCAGGCCATCATGCTAATAAGCACCTTCTTTTGCCTCCAGAGTAGGATCTCTTATTTCTAGAATAAGCAGCCATGTCTCTGCTTCTGGGCCTCACGTCAGATTTCTTCCGTTGCCTGGAATAGGGGTTTAGCAAACTGTGTCCCGTGGACCAGATGTGTCCTCCTCCTCCATCCTGGCCCACACCTTGATTTTGTAAATAAAGTTTTATTGGAAGACACTGGCACCCATTCATTTCCACTTTGCCTGGCTGCTTTCTTGGCACAAGAGCAGAGGTGAGAAGCTGCAACCGAGACCACGTGGCCTGCCAAGTCTTAAACACTTACTGTCTGACCCTCTAAAGAAAGTTTGCCGACCCTTGGCTTGAACACAGGTTTTTTTTTTTCCCTCCGTTTTAATTGATGAATTTATTATTTATTTCTTTGTTTGTTTTTCATTATAGCTGGTTTACCGTGTGCTGTCAGCTATACTCGAATACAGTTTTCATATCCAACTGTTTCAGCCACTGCGGCTGTGTAACCAATGACTTGAAATCTTAGTGGTGTAAGGCGACCATTTATCATGTTCACGGATCCTGCGGGTCAGGAGTTCCAACGGGGCACAGCATTTCTCTTCCACGATGTCTGGTACGAGGACAGATGAGATTCAATGAGCCGGGGACTGGAGCCGCGGGGGCTCCGCAGGCCTCACTCCGTAGCTCCACGTGGTCTCCCCATGTGGGCTGTCCAGCAGGGCAGCTTCAGGCGTCCAGACTTCCAATTTGCGAGTCCCCAGGGAATGGGAGGGACGCTGTTGCACCTTTTCTGACTGGCTTTGGAAGTCATCCAGGGTCCCTTCCACTGTGTTCCATTGGTCAAGGCAACCACGAGACCCAGGTTCCCACAGAGTGAATGGAGGCCTCACCTCTCAGGGGAAGGGAGCACGTGTCAGATTCTAAGAAGCATGTGCGGGACGGAATAGATATTGCTGTGACCGTGTCTGGAATATAATATCTACCACCCCCCACCCCACCCCCACCCGACTTTAACTCTAGACAGCTTACTGTCTCCCAGGACCCTAACTGGAAACACACGTAGCGTGTTTTGCCACATGCTATCCCATCTCTGAAGCCCCTGCTCATCTTTGTGTCACATTCATTTCATTATTTCCCCATCCTGTTGGTGGAAAATATTTGAGATTTATTTATTTATTTTGTCTTTTTAGCTATTTCTTGGGCCGCTTCCGCGGCATATGGAGGTTCCCAGGCTAGGGGTCCAATCGGAGCTGTAGCCACCGGCCTACGCCAGAGCCACAGCCACGCGGGATCCGAGCCGCATCTGCAACCTCCACCACAGCTCACGGCCACGCCGGATCGTTAACCCACTGAGCAAGGGCAGGGACCGAACCCGCAACCTCATGGTTCCTAGTCGGATTCGTTAACCACTGCGCCACGACGGGTACTCCTGAGATATTATGATTTATGAGAAACATATATTCGGTCACTCAGATGACCCAAATGTATTTCTCATATATCTGGTCTTCATACATGATTCCTGGCACATAGCTTTCCAAAGCCTTGGAATTTCCGGAAGATGAGAGCTCTGGGAGCATCTTTTATTAAAATATCTGATCTCCTTTCTTTGGTTCCTGAAATCCCTTCAGAGCCAGAAGGGTGAATTGGGCGTCTTGTTATTCTAAAGAAGCCCTTTCCACCACACCTGCTTTTGTGGTAGTGAAGTGACTTTTGAGAAGCTCGCAAGGAGGGGGCTGGTTGCCTGGGAACTTCCATATGCCACGGGTGTGGCCCTAAAATGCAAAAAAAAAAAAAAAAAAGGGGGAACTGACTAGGGGAACTGACCTAGATTAGGGGGCTGGAACTTCCAGTCCCACCCCCTCATTTCCGGGGAGGGGGGTGGGGGGTGGGGTGGCTGGAGGGTGAGTCAATCACCATTGGCGAATGAGTTCATCAATCACACTTGTATAATGAAGCCTCCAGCAAAACCCAAAAAAGGACAGGTTCCGAGAGCTTGGACACGTGGAGGTGCTGGAGTTGTGGCTCCTGGGGGGAGCATGGAAGCTCTGAGCCCTTTCCCTGTACCTTGCCCTCTGCATCTCTTCCATCAGCTTGTCCATCAGCTTGTTCCTGAGTTACAGCCTTTTATCACAAACCGGTGATCTAGTAAGTCAAATGTTTCTCAATTTTGTGAGCTGCTCTAACAAATGGATTGGACCCAAGAAGTGGGTTATGAGAATCTCTGATTTATAGCCAATCGACGGGAAGCACGGATTGCAGCCTGGGCTTGTAACTGGTGTCTGAAGGGGGTGAGAGGATGGGGGAGGGCAGATTGAACCCTTAGCTTGTGGACTCTGATGCTGCCTAGATGGTGTCAGAACTGAGTAATAGGGCACCCAGCTAATGTCAGAATTGCGCACGGGTGTGGGGACACTACCCTCCAAGCACGTCAGAATTGGGTCCCGGGACCCAAATAACATCAGATGCTTCAACTAAACCCCGAGGATCACTCCCAGCCTCTCGCTCTGCTCCTTTTCTGTGTGTTATGACAAATGTGGGCCTTTGTTTTTCCGAGTCGGAATCCAGCCTGACAGGCTGGAGGAGCCGCCTTTCCTCCCTGTGCCTGAGCAAGTCCTCTGCTGTACCCTAGGTTTAAAATCGTCATTACCCCTTTGTGAGTCTGCGGAAATTCTTTGTAAAAGGGATGCAAGTGGCAGTCTTGGACGTGTGAAGTGTATGTGTGATGGCGAGGACCAGGGACTTGTCTTGAAGCTAAATGTACAACAGTGTCTCTCACACACAACTGAAAAAACATCAGTGGACGTGGTTTTTAAATTGTGGGTGTGGGTGGGGGGGGTTGATGGCTTTATTTCCTCCCTTAGTTCTGCCACTGAACTGACTTCCTTATTTTTGGACTAACTTCTTTACCAGGTATATGTAATGTGTTGTCTTTGGAAAGTAAGAGGGATTTTTTTTTTTTGTCTTTTTTTTTTTTGCCTTTTTCTTGAGCCGCTCCCGTGGCCTATAAAGGTTCCCTGGCTAGGGGTCGAATCGGAGCTGTAGCCGCTGGCCTACACCACAGCCACAGCAATGCTGGATCCCAGCCGCGTCTGCAACCTACACCACAGCTCACGGCAACGCCGGATCCTTAACCCACCCAGCAAGGCCAGGGATCGAACCCGCAACCTCCTGGTTCCTAGTCGGATTTGTTAACCACTGCGCCACGACGGGAGCTCCCCGGTAGAGGGGATTTATCTCTGTGGCTCAGCGGTTAACAAACCCGACTAGGATCCATGAAGATGCGGTTTGATTCCTGGCCTCGCTCACCCTGCGAGCTGTGGTGTAGGTTACAGATGCGGCTCAGATCTGGTGTTGCTGTGGCTGTGGTGTAGGCCAGCGGCTGCAGCTCCGATTAGACCCGTAGCCTGGGAACCTGCATGTGCCATGGGTGTGGCCCTAAAAAGCTTAAAAAAAAAAAGAAATTTACCAGTAGGACGGGAAATGTAAAAAGGAAGTTAGACAAGGAGATCTTGACTACCTCTTGTTGGTCTTCCATCCAAGCCAGTCAGTAATGGGTCATAGAGAAGAAACTTCGCTTTGATATTTCAATGAATTCGTTCTTTAAAGAAAAGTATAAAAACAATAACACTTTTGATGTTTCATTCCATAGGTTCTTGAGAGAATAAGCTTGATACTCTTATTAAATGGATAATCATTACAGCTCATCTCAGGGAGCAATGTCTTAATTGCCTTTTCTCTCTGGCCTAACAATTTCCATCTACACCAGGGATCAGCACATTAGGGCCTCCAGGCTAAATGCAGCCCTCTACCTGTTTTTATAAAAAAGTTGCAGTGGCACTCAGTCACGCTCATTTTTTTGCATGTTGTGTTGCTGCTTTTACAGCACAGCAAAAGGATTGAGCAGTTGTGAGGGAGATCAGATGGCCTGCAAAGAGAGTGATGTAGCCTCTGGACTTTTAACAGAAAGTTTGCTGACCCAAAGCACAGGTTGCCGCTTAAACTTCTTGAAGTTTTTTTTTTTTTTTTCTCTTTAGATGTCAAATAATACAGTGAATCACATGACAGATTTCAGTAGGACTATATTTAATTTTATACTGAATTATGTGTTTAGTCAGTATAAAATTATAAGGAGAAACTGAGCTACCTCTTTGTTTTGGTCCTTATCTGATGAAGTAAACTAACCAAGGATTTTAGCCATGAGTGTTGATTCACATGCTTCATTTCTTTTTTTTTTTTACATGAATGTTTAGTTTTTGTTGCTATAACAGGCATATCTTTAAATGATACTATTCAGTGTTTTTATTATGTTCACAGAGTTGTCCAGTCATGACCACAATCGATTTTAGAACATTTTCATGACCCACAAAAGAAACCACAGATCCATTAACAATCACTCCCTATGCCAACACCCTCCTTTTTCTTTATTTTTTTATTTTTAATTGTTTTTCTCTTTATGGCCACACTTGCAGCATTTGGAGGTTCCCAGGCTAAGGGCTGAATCGGAGCTGTAGTGGAGGCCTGTGCCCCAGACACAGCAACACCGGATCCGAGCGGCATCTGTGACCTATGCCACAGCTTGCAGCGATGCTGGATCCTTAACCCACTGAGCGAGGTCCGGGATCAAACCCACATCCTCACAGGCACTATGTTGGGTTCTTAACCCACTGAGCCACAACAGGAACTCCCCTTGATTTTTTTTAAACATCTCAAAAGAATGAGAAAAAAGAAGAGATTAAGATGAGAACTTTTGAATCTATGAGGTGAACTCATACAGGGATATTTGGTTAAAAGAAATTTGTGAAAAGATTTACAATGATATTCAAAACTGGTTGCAGGAGGAGTTCCCGTGGTGGTGCGGTGGTTAACGAACCTGACTAGGAACCATGAGGTTGCAGGTTCGATCCCTGGCCTTGCTCAGTGGGTTAAGGATTTGGCATTGCCGTGAGCTGTGGTGAGGTCGCAGACGCGGCTCGGATCCCACGTTGCTCTGGCTCTGGCGTAGGCCAGGGCTACAGCTCTGATTCGACTCCTAGCCTGGGAACCTCCATATGCCACGGGGAGCGGCCCTGGAAAAGGCAAAAACAAAACAAAACAAAACAAAACAAAACAAAAAAACTGGTTGCAGTATGAGTTTCCTGGTGGCTCAGTGGGTTAAGTATATAGAAATGCAACTGATTTCTGAATGTTAATCTTGTATCCTGCTACTTTGCTGAATTCGTTGATCAGGTCAAGTAGTTTTTGTGTGGAGTCCTTAGGGTTTTTTATATATAGTATCGTGTCATCTGCATATAGTGACACTTTTACTTCTTCTCTTCTAATTTGGATGCCTTTTATTTCTTTAGCTTATCTGATTGCTGTGGCTAGGACTTCCAATACTGTGTTGAATAAAAGTGGTGTAAGTGGGCATTCTTGTCTTATTCCAGATTTTAGTGGGAAGGCTTTCAGCTTTTCTCCATTGAGTATTACATTGTCTGTGGGTTTATCATAAATGGCTTTTATTATGTTAAGGTATGTTCCGTCTATATACACTTTAGCAAGAGGTTTTATCATGAATGGATGTTGGATTTTGTCAGATGTTTTTTCTGCATCTATTGAGATGATCAGGTGGTTTTCGACTTTTCTTTTGTTAACGTGGTGTGTGACATGGACTAATTTTCGTATGTTGAACCGTCCTTGTGAACTTGGCATGAATCCCACTTGTTCGTGGCATGTAATCTTTTTTATATTGTTGGATTAAGTTGGCTAAAGTTTTGTTGAGAATTTTTGCTCTATATTCATCAAAGATATTCCTGGCCCAGGAACTTCTGTATGCCGAGGCATATCCAAAAAAACAAAAACAAAAACAACCCCAACAGAACAGCAACGACAACAAAACCCCACAACTGGTTGCAGTAGTGAAACTCTCAGAGTGCAACAAGAGAACACCAGTTAGCGCAGTGGTCTGCACACTGATGTTATAAGGAGTTTCTCCATAGGCCTGGGGTGACAGCAGGAGAGGCTGTCACCTCGGAACTGCCGTGTAAAAAAATGCCAAATTGCCTGCGGATTTAGTTGTATGAGTTCATAGAATCCATAATAAGGTTTAATATATCTCAGTCGAATATATTTTTTTTCTCTACTTCTAGCATAACCCACCCTCTTCCCCAAATGGGAGTAGAGGAAATAAGTCAGCTCTAAAAATAACAAAATGGTAGAATCGACTTTAATTAAAGGCTTTTGAAGATGATAATCATGACTGTCAAAATTTCAAGAAGGTATAAGGAATCTAAGAGCTGAGCTCCACTGGAGTTTTTAAACTCTGCCCCAGGGTGGACGGTTCTGTGGCTTCTATGGGGCACCCCCAGGGGCCATGGCAGTTGGAGGCCAAGGTGGGTCAGTGTAGCTCCATCTCTCCTTCCAACCTGAACAGCTATTGCCTTATACGTAGGATTTCATTTACGATGAGTTTTTAGTTTTTTACTAGTTGTTACTAGTTTTACATTTGTGTTTTAAAACCATAGATTCTAGGCTAACTCTTCAAATTTTGCAGGTGAGGAAACTGAACCTATAATACTTTGGATAACTCTGCTTGGGTCACCCATTGGATTTATGGTAGAACTACAGTTAGAATTTAGCATTCCTGTGCTCAGTCAAGAGTTTTTTCTATGATTTTTCTAATGAGGAGGAGCAGACTCTCATGTCTTAATCCACTGAGACAAAGGGTTAACCTTTATTAATATCCTCACCTGTGGATATTAAAATAAGAGTTCAATATTTAACAGCTATTGTGACTTGTTATCATGCGGTAATAATAGTTCTGAAATTTTTGTATGCATAAGAAACACCCAGGGAACTTGTTAACAAAATTCATTTTCCTATTTATCCTTGTTGAAAATCCTGATGTGGAATATCTATACCTTAATCAAACATCCCAAGTACATCTAATATAATGGTTCATGCACCATAGTTTTAAAAATATGATCATGGAGTTCCCATCGTGGTGCAGTGGAAATGAATCCGACTAGGAACCATGAAGTTGCAGGTTCAATCCCTGGCCTCGCTCAGTGGGTTAAAGATCTGGTATTGCCGTGAGTTGTGGTGTAGGTTGCAGACGTGGCTTGGATCCCGTGTTGCTGTGGCTCTGGCGTAGGCCGGTAGCTACAGCTCCTATTCAACCCCTAGCCTGGGAACCTCCATAGGCCGCAGGAGCGGCCCAAGAAAAGGCAAAAAGACAAAAAAAAAAAAAAAGAGTAATTCTCCACTGACTTTCCGAGTAAAAGCGCTTTGTCATTGAAGGCAGTTATCTTTCTAATTTTTGTGAAACATGTAAGCTTTATTTGTTAAACACTTGATGTTCTGCCATGCTGTTTCACATTTAAGGGGCTTGTTCCTTTTTATTGCTTAGTAGCGTTGCATTGGCGGGATACTTGAATACTATCGCAGTATCCCTATAGTAGAGGGAGTTGTGGATATCCTGTAATTTAAGGCCATTTTGTTTATCTGATCACCAGATATTGGGCATATGGATTGTTTCTAGTGATTAGCTCTCATGAAGTTGCTGTGTACACGTGCATAGAAGTCTTTGTGTGGGCATGTGTTTTTTGTTTTTCTCTTGGGTAAATAACTGGAAGTGGAATTGCTGAGTTATATAGGAATTGTGTTTGTTTTAAGAAACTGACAAACTGTTTTTCCAAAATGACTGGACCATTTTACCTTTTTCTGCCAGTTGTGTCAGAGTGGCAGTTTTTCTTTATCCTTGACAACACTTGTCATTATCCGTCTTTTTGATCATGGCCATTCTCGTGGGTATGAAGTGGTATTTCCGTGTTGTTTAGTTTGCATTTCCTTGATGACTAATGAAACTGAGCATCCTTTCATATGCTTATTCACCTTTCATGTATCTTCTTCTTCTTTTTTTGTTTTGTTTTGTTTTTTTGTTTTGTTTTGTTTTGTTTTTTTTTGGCTGTGCCCATGTCATGCATGCAGAGGTTCCCAGGCCAGGGATCGAATCCACACCACACCAGTGACCTGAGCCACAGCAGCGACAACATGGATTCTTAACTGCTAGGCCATCAGGGAATTCCTTATGTATCGTCTTTGTTTTAGTGTCTTTGTATTTTTATTTTATTTTATTTATTTTTTTGCTTTTTTAGGGCCACA
This sequence comes from Sus scrofa, assembly GCF_054392235.1. Lineage (NCBI taxonomy): Eukaryota > Metazoa > Chordata > Mammalia > Artiodactyla > Suidae > Sus > Sus scrofa. The sequence goes on from NC_139401.1 coordinate 12,618,675, forward strand.
CCTGTATCAAATGGAAACTCCTAGGCTAGGAGTCAAATCAGAGCTGCAGATGCTGGCCTACACCACAGCCACAGCATTGTGGGCGTCTGTGACCTACACCACAGCTCATGGCAACACCAGATCCTTAACCCACTGAGCGAGGCCAGGGATCGAACCTGTGTCCTCATGGCTACTAGTTGGGTTCATTACCGCCAGGCCACAGCAGGAACTCCTCAGTGTCTTTTTAAATCTTTAGCTCATTTTCATTTATTTATTTTGCAGAATATTTTTAAAACATTACATTATTGCATGGTTTAGAGCAGGGTTTGTCCACCTTGGCACTCTTGACATTTTAGATCAGTCTTGGTTGCGGAAGGCTGTCCTTTGTATTGTAAGATGTTTAGCACCATCCTCAGCTTCTATCTAGTAGACCCCAGGGGCATACCCTCTGCCATGGTAACCAGAAGTGTCTATGGATATTGCCAGATGTTGTCCAGGGGACAGAATTACCCTTAGTTGAGAGCTACTGGTTTGGAAATTGATATGGATCCGAAGAAGTAAAGGTCAAAGGTGTGTGGTAAAAGTGAACCTTAACTTGGGAACTTTAAATGGGTATATTTTAGAAAGGTAGAAAGAAGAGGAAGAATTTCAGGTAAGCCATTTCCTTTTTTATAATAAATTTTGCTGCTAAAGCAGTTTTACAGTGATAGAGATTTAAGACCAGAATTGTATCCTGTTCTGCCACCATCCTCACAGCATTGTTGCTTTTCTCGTGTTTCCTTCCCATCTGTATCCAGAAGTCTCTCTTGGGAGGCTGTGGACTGCTGTGCCTTTTGTGACACATTTAGTATGGCTCTGATTTTGTGCTCTTAAGTCTGGTTTTCAGTGTGCTCCTCTATTCAGATAGGTTTTATTTCCCTTATTTTGAATTATTTTCCTAGAAGGAACATCCCTGAATAATATTCCTGGGATAAAGGACACACCTTTTTTGTGGGTATTAATACGTATCACCTCTTGGTTTTCCAATTAGGTACCAGTTAGGAGATGTCTGTTTCCAAATTCACGCAGGCCGGGTTGTGCCAAAAGTAGTCATTGAATAAACCATTCTTTCTCTGCATCTTGAGAAGCAGCTGTGCCAGTTTCCAGACACCCAATGGTTTAACCCTTTGCCTTTCTTCAGGGTCCTATATATGAAACAAACAATATGCTAAGTTAAAATTCCTGGACTAAATAAAATCCCCACGACAGACTAAGATTTGAAGTATGGAAAGATAGGAAATGAGTTGAAAAAGATAAATCTGCTTGGGCACCAAGTCAGGATAGTACTTCATGCAATAAAGCCTCCTTAAGTAAACATCTGATGGAAGGAATAAAATCTTACTTGCACATAAATCTTTTTTATTAACAGCAAGGTTGTGGGTATAAGTGAACGCTAATGTACCCAAGGGAAGAGGAAGTAGAGGGAGTGATTATAGCAAATAAGATGAGGGCAGAACTGTTTCCCCGTTCATCATAAATCGGCCCAAAGTTGTTTAACCAAAACTAAGGCAAGATAGATGGCCCTCCTGATGGCACTTCGCACGAAAGAGAGTCAAGCTAATACTTAATTGTAGCCACTTCTTCTCGGGGCTCTGAGTGCTCTGAAGGCCTGATGTCATTTGGGCACAAGGAGAGAGTGTTTTCTGCCCTTCTGTCTTTTGATTTCCGTACCTTGACTGAAAAGGGGACAGCAGCCAGAAATACACGCCTGAGAGGGAGCTCTGGGCTTGCGGTTCTGCTGCTTCTTCTCGGTCGAGCTGGGGCCACGTCAGGGGCCGGGGCTCTGGAGTCATTTGAGCTGAGAACATTTGGGCCGGGGAGAGCCTCACTCTCCCCTGGAAGGAGTTTTGCAGCAAGCCATAGTGTTTCACAGACAAGTTCTTGATAGGTCTGAGCAGTGAGGGATGGTACAATTAACTGAACAACAGGAATAACAAAGTAGAAGCCTGCGTGGGCCTGAGTGGTTGGCACTGTGGCGTTTAGTCTGTATGGGGTGGTGGGTCCGGTGCCCGTTGCGTCCCATGTGACATCAGCCTGCCTGGCTTGGAATGATGGTAATTACCTCCTATGGTTGTCGTGAGTATTAAAACAAAGATTCAGTGCCCAGCACAAGAACTCAGGAATTTGTAGTCGTTTGTTGTTGTGGTTTTAGGTTTGGGCTTTTGTTTATTTATTTAACTATTATTATTTTTTGGCCATGACATACAGCGACTTGATGTGGGATCTCGGTTCCCAGACCAGGGATTGAATCTGGACTGCAGCAGCAAAAGTACAGAATCCTAACCCCTGGACCACCAGGGAACTCCCTGTGTTTATTTTTAATCACAGGAAACTTAGGACTTCTAGGAAGCTTGGAGGTGATTCATCATAAAGACAAACTGGGCTCAGTGTCAAAGTCTCAGTCTTGGATTTTTTTTCTGGTTGAGTTCTATAATCTCATTTAGATCTTAATTACACAGGAGTCCCTAAATATAAATATCAAGATCGGAGTTCCCATCATGGCTCAGCAGAAATGAATCTGACTAGCATCCGTGAGGACGCAGGTTTGATCCCTGGCCTTGCTCAGTGGATTAAGGATCTGGCATTGCTGCGAGCTGGGGTGTAGGTGGCAGACTCGGTTCATATCTGGCGTGGCTATGGCTGTGGTGTAGACCGGCGGCTACAGCTCCAATTGGACCCCTAGCCTGGGAACCTCCATATGCTGCGGGTGTGGCCCTAAAAAGACAAATAAATAAATGAATAAATATCCAGATCCGTGAGGGCCATGAGATCTTTTTCCTGCACTTGCACACTAACAAGGTAGCCTGCCAGTTTCATGGGTGCTGACGGAAGACACCATAGCTGTGCTGGAAAGAAAAGGTGGTTTATTATTCACTGCAAAGCAGTACCCACAGTGTCAACATTTGTGTCAGGTCCCGGAGCCCCAGTTTCTCCAGGGCCACATAAAGAGGACCAGGTGGAGTCCAGGTATGTAGTGGTTTCCATTTCAGGAAAGGAACCCTGAGCTCAGAGAACCCAAATCTCCTCTAATGGGCAGTAATCACATGTGTCCTTTGCTCCAGAGGGTAGCAGTATCTCTGTCATCCCAGCCTGCAAGTCAGCGTGCCTTCTTCTTGGGAGGGAGGAAGCATTGGAGAAATTTTAGCCATCTATTCCCTATACAAACGTCTTTGAAAACTGAGTCCCAAACCGAGGCAGGCAGGGCCTCTGCTAGAAGCATGTGTAGAAGTGGGGGCAGATCCATGGAGAGAGTTGCCTTCTGGCGATAATCCGAAAGCTGCGTTTATATTGGAAGATAGGGAAGCATGCAAAGAAGCATGGCTTTGGTGTCCTCTGTGATGAAAGGTGACATAAAGGGAGAGAGTAGCTGGGGCACCTTGTAGTCTCCAGAGTGCATGTGGCAGCTCCAGGACAGTGTGTACAAGTATTTCATGGCACTGGCCTCATGATTCTCTAGGAGGTAGTGCCTGGTGGTGGCATTGGTGGGGCCTGGTGGTTTCGCAGTAGACCTGTGGGAAGCAACTCCTCTAGGGCCCCTGGGGACACTAGGAGGGACCTTCATAACGGATGTGTGGGACTCTTGACAGATACATGGTGGCACTGCCTAGAGGCTAACAGGAATTATTCCGGAGGCTCTAGGCACCTGTTGAGGGTACCTAGAAGTAATTGCAGGTGGCTCTACAGAACTTTGGGCTCCCTGTCGTTGGAGAGGGCAATATCCAACCGAAAAGGAGTTAGATTGTGAATGGCTTGTGCTCCTGATGATTGAAAATACTATTTCTGGAGTTCCCTTGTGACAGCAGGTTATAGATCCATGTCGTCACTGCTTCCGCCTGGGTCACTGCTGTGGCGCAGGTTTGATCCATGGCCCGGGAATTTCCACATGCCGTGAGTGTGGCAAAAACGAAAACAAAGACATCTGTTTCTGTGGTGTGTAGGTATGTGTGTATAGGGAAATGGTAATTTGATAAGAAAAAATAAATAGTGATAAGGAAGTGGTGCGATACAAAGTAATCTAATTGTGCCAACTCATTTTCTGTTTCTGATCCAGAGTATATCAATGACATGTAATTATGAACTGTCCATTTCAATGCTCCCAGAGTATGTTTTGGGAACCCCAGGATGTCCCTTCAGATACCCTACAAAAGAGAAAACCTTTGGTCAAATACATTTTGAAAATGCTGAGTAGCAATACCCACCCACCTCCGTCCCGCTTTGGGAGGTTTATAGTTCACAAAATGTGACTCTTAGTGGTCTTGCCCTTTGGGATGCTCTTGAATTTTCTTTAAACCAATGCTGGCTAAACTCACCTGATTACAGAATCCTATTTTTGTGTAATATTTATGAAAATCTCATGGAGCTCATGCTCAGGCAAGATGTTTTATAGGGATGTTCTGGCATCATGGTCACCATTGAAGTATTAATACATAGTAAAGGAAACTTTCAGGTGTGTTTATTTTTATTAAAATATAGTTGATTTATAGTGTGCCAATTTCTGGAAACTTTCAGATTCTTCTAGATCTTTCCAGTGATACTCATTGGTTCACTTGCTGCTCGTATCTAAGGTCACTTACAGACTCGAAATCTTTCGGTCCCGGCACTGCATTGTACTCATCTCTAGTAAGGTCAAGTCCGCCAGACATGATCCAAAATTTCTGATACCTATATTAGCCTTTAATTTATGTAGTATATATTATATATGTACACACACACACACACATATTTGTCTGCGCTCATGGCATGTGGAAGTTCCTGGGCCAGGGACTGAACCCATGCCACAGCAGCAACCCAAGCTGCTGCAGCAACAACACCAGATCCTTAACCCTCTGTAACACAAGAGAACTCCCTGACAGTCGCCTTTAATAAGCACTATAGGAGTTCCTGTCGTGGCTCAGTGGTTAACGAATCCGACTAGGAACCATGAGGATGTGGGTTCGATCCCTGGCCTTGCTCAGTGGGTTAAGCATCCGGCATTGTCGTGAGCTGCGGTGTAGATCGCAGATGTGGCTTGGATCTGACATTGCTGTGGCTGTGGGGTATGCTGGCAGCTGTAACTCTGATTAGACCTGTAGCCTGGGAACCTCCATATGCTGGGAGTGCGGCTCTAGAAAAAGGCAAAAAGACAAAAAAATAAGTAAATAAAATAAAATAAAGAATTACACCTAAAAAAAAAAAGCACTAATTAGCACTATATTTACCATACTGAGTTGATGTGATTCTGGTGAAAGGCAAATGTGCTTGGCATTTCGTAGCGCTTGAGCAGCCTTACTGAGAGCAGTTTACAATTTTTTCAGCAGGTTTAGGGAGTATTAAAACGGGCTTGCAAACAGCCATTTGCGATTCCTTGATAGTACAGGGCATGAGTTTGGTGACCATTGATTGGGCAAGAATGTCTTTTCTTGGATCTGTGTATGTGTGTTTTTCTTCTTCTTATTTTGTCTTTGTTGCCAGGTAAAATATCAAGAATGCTGTTAAGAATTGGAGAACAGCCTTGGTTTTCATCTTTAGAAGACTGAGTCAATTGGAAGTTTTATTGGGTGTTTTTTTATTACGTTAAGTGGAAGATTTATCTCTTCCACTTAGTTTTTTATCTCTTCTTTGCACAAATCATGTATCAAATTTTAAACATGACATCTGCTCCTTTTGTAGTTATCTCTTAAAAAACAAGAGGTGATAAGACCGAGTTGGTAGAATTGGTAGGCGTTATCCTGGCAGGAATTATCCCATAATCACATTGGATATTGTGATTAATTTAATAGTGGCTGAAATTGTAATGTGGACAAATTTATTTTCCCCAGTACCATCTCTTGCCTTTTTCTGTTTCATCATGCATTCAAGTCAGGGAGATAAGGGAGAGGGGTGTTTGATACTGGGTCCATTACGTAAATTTACTTAGTATCTAGCAGCCTCAGTTTCTTCTTTTACAAAGAGGAACATAATTATATCATAGCACATTAGATGTATTAAATGAAATGGCAGCTGTGAAGGAACCAGCATAGTTCCTGGAATATAATCTGTGCCCTTGATGTGTTCATTTCTTGCCCTTCATTCCTTCCCTTCTTCGTATCTAAAATCCTTTCCAGAGTTCCGTGGTAGTACATCGGGTTAAGGATCTGCTGGTGTCACTGCTGTGGCTTAGGTCACTGCTGTGGTGTGGGTTTGATCCCTGGCCTGGGAACTTCTGCATGCTGCAGGCGTGGCCAGCAAATAAAAATAGAAATAAAGAAATACGTAAATCAATCACTCGCTCAGTCCATCGGTCCTTGCCTGTACCCCTTGACGGAGCTCCACGTGGGTCTCCTGGGATCCCCTTGCCCTACGCAAGTCTTTTGCGCCTCATCTTTAATCGAATGGTTTTATCTTCCTTTTCATTGCCCTGTCCTTCAGCTTCCTCTTTCGTCTCTCCCTCTCGGTGGTTGGCCTTTCTCCCAGGCTTTAATCCCACATTGATCTCACCCATCCTGAAAAGGTCTTGGTTCTGCTCGGTTCCTCCCTTGAGCGGCCAACATTGTTCTGTTTTTCAGTCCTTCTCCAAAAGGCCAGAGCGTGTGGTCTGTGCCAGCTGCTTCCATCTCTACCCTTCACTTCCTCCTTAAATCTCAGCATGGGCCTGACCTGCGGTTTTCCCGGAGCACCTCTCTTGAGGGTGACTAAGACACCACTCTGCAAAATCCAGTAACATCCTTTAGTCCACAGTTTTCTAGACTTTTCTGCTCGATTCAGTTCTCTTCACTCCCCCTCAGTGTGTTTTTTGCCTTCCCCTAAAAATTGATCATCTGAGTCCTTCCTCTTCCTCTCCAAGGGCTTCAGTTTGGTAGGATTAAATTATGTCTGCAGATGAATCGGACTCGCTGTTTCCCTCTCAGTGTCACATTGTTGTCACTTGAGAAGTGAGCCATGGCGAAGTGATCTTTCCAACTGGATTGGCTGAGAGTAAACTTTTGGCACTGCCTCTGTCCTCCTGAGAGTCAAGTCTCCAAAAATGGCTCTGCCAGCCGTCGTGTCCGTAGCGTGTATTGGAGGCTGAATACTAGCAAACTGAGACTGAAATTATTCAGACCGCTTCTGGGAATTTAAGCAGGAGACAGTCAGTGTTGTCATAGGACCTCCAATGTTGGTTTTGAGCCAAATCAACACATCTTGGAAATCAGATTTAGCCATCCCTCCTCCCACCTACCTGGGGTACCCCACACGGCAAATTGAACCTTTGTGAATCAAGATATGGGGGAACCCCAGAATCTTATAGTGAGGATTAGCAGGTATGGTGAGATTGGCTGGTAGAAGGTTGTGTTTTCGAAGGGGCGGACCTGCCCCAGGGACGGGGATGAACTCAGGACATGAAACAGTGCGGTTTTTATTTGCATCCTATGATTTAAAGGTAATTTTTAGTCACTTCTAGTCTAAATAGAACTACTGAATCAACACATGTTCTCAACCCTTTCACCTTGCCTCTGTGCTTGTTTTGTTTCTGTTTTTGTTTTTTTCTAAACCTACCTCCAAAGCACCGGTAAAAATATTTATAATTCAAATAAATATTTTGTACATAGAGGGCACAGTGGGTATTTTCCGGCTCTCGTGTCAGCTTGAATCTAGATCTGAGTGTTTCCGTCGGATGTAGAGCTTTGAGCAAGTTAATTAATTTAGTGTCAGCATCCTCGTTGTAAAAACTTGAATGATGCAGTGCTCGTAAAGCAGTTAACACACGGCTTGTGCGTTCCTCCAGGGCTGTTTCTTAGCTCGGTAATTCCTTTTTTCCTGTGCTCCTCCGAAGAATTGCTGAACGGCTTGCCAGGCTCAGGCTCACACACAGGATGCCCAGGTGGCTCAGCTTCTAAACTTCTAGTCCCTTACAGCCAGAGCTCAGGGCAACGAGTCCGAGAGAAGAGTGAAGCTGCGGAAGAGGAAGTTCAGGTGTGGGTGTGTGCAGTTGGTGGGTGTGTGCAGACAGCAGGTGCAGCTGTAAGCAGGGTGGTCTCACTGCAGCCTCCGTGGAAGGCGGTCATTGGCTGGAGCTGGGCGGAGCAGAATAGGGATCAGAGGTAGCTTTGGAAATAGAGGCAGATAACCGCGGGCTGTGTGAACAAGGCAGGGGCATAAGCCAGCGTTGAAGGTAAGTTATGCAACAGCTCGTTTCGTGTTTGCTCTGACTTGAGCAGAGATAGGCAGAAAGACCAGCACTCCTGGGGTTTCTCCTCCTGACTTTCTGGCAGCTTTGATTCACAGCCTCCTGGAACATTGCCAGCCATCTCCAGGGGTGTTAAGAAAGATCCAAAACAAAATTAAAACAAATTCACTTGCATTTAAAAGGCAATTATATATACGTGTGTGTGTGTATATATATATTTAGCACTTGAGCAGCAGTGGGATTGGGTGTTAGAAAACCAGACAAAGCAATGGGGCAGCAGTGTTATGAATTGTGAAGTTGGGAAAATAGAAAATATGCTAATAACTTGTTAAGGGATTGGACACTGCTGGAGAGGAGAAGGAAACCCAGAGAAAAACAGCCTCTAAATTTAGTTTTGATCAAACTCTTGGGAATTCATCTCTTTTGTTTTTTTTTTTTTTTTCAAAACTTTTTTGGCCGTACCCAGGGCATGCACAAGTTCCAGGGCCAGGGATTGCACCCTTGCCACAGCAGTGGCAATGCTGGATCCTTAACCCACGTGCCACCAGGGATTCTCATCTCTCTCCTTGAACTGTCATCAACAGAACGACGTGCCCTGGTGGTATCTGCTTTTGCTATTTGTTTGTTTATCATTCATCCATGCATTCATTCAGTATCATTTGCATGTGCTGACTCTGCTAAACACCCAGGCTTATGAGGCACATGGTGGGTTTTTCATGGGTTCCTTTGACACCCTCATGTTGCCATCCTGTGGGATTTAAGAGGGTGCCCATCAGAGGCTGAAACGTCGTGAGCTCTGCATTGATAACCATTGAGAGCCTAAGGGTGCAGGTGCCACAGATCCCTTCTCTGAGGAGTAGAATAGGATGGTAATGGCTTTGACCATGATATGTACTGACCTCAAGGACAAATTTGGGTAAAGCAAGAAGAGAGAGAATGACATGTTCTTACCTTTTACTAAACCTAATGGTACTCATAGTTAATGGTGGTTGTCTCTCCCTGTGCCTTTTGTGTAGAAAGAGAGGCCTTTCAAATTCAGTGTCTGATCATTTCAGTAAAGGGGCCAGATTTATTAAAGATTTGGTATAATTTGGAGTTCCCATCGTAGCGCAGCAGAAACAAATCCGACTAGGAACCACAAGGTTGCGGGTACGATCCCTGGCCTTGCTCAGTGGGTTAAGGATCTGGCGTTGCGGTGAGCTGTGGTGTAGGTGGCAGATGCGGCTCGGATCCGGTGTTGCTGAGGCTGTGGTGTAGGCCGGCAGCCGTAGCTCGGTTTAGACCCCTAGGCTGGGAACTTCCGTATGCTGTGGGTGCGGCCTTAAAAAGACCAAAAAAAAAAAAAAAAAAAAAAAAAAGACAAAGACACAAAAGAATTGGGATAATTTTTTGTTTCTTCTTGTAGCACAACTTTTATTTTGATTGACCATCGTATAACTAAAATGTTTTTCAGGTATCAAAATTCATGCTTTCTTAATATCAAAAAATTTTAAAAATTTAAGTTTTTGGCATGCATAATTAATGATGTAATTAAGATGATTAACCTGCTTCAGAAGATTAACCATCAGTAGTTATGAAAGTAAGTATAAATTAAAGATCAGTGCTTAGATTTCAGTTTAGTATTTTATAGCCACTACTCAATATTGTACTTTTTATCCAGTATTGCATTTTATATGGAGCTTATTTCTTTCTCAACACATGTATTTGAAATGTAGAGCCACAGAAGGAACATAGTTTTTTATCAGAAAGAGACAAACAAGAAAAATTATGGCATCAGACAATCACTGAGTAAATGTGTACATATTTTCCAAAAATTTTTCTGTTTAAATATTTAGTAAAATATTTTTAAATGTGGTTAAACTTTAGAGTGATACGCAACCATGTGTTCACAACCCAAGTGTGTATATACTTTTATAATCGTGATATCGAAATGAATTTAAGAAAAAAATTGTTATTAAAAAATTATCAGACCAGGAGAAATGAGTGTAGGTAATAATTTAAAGGTAATTTCTACATTTTAAAATTAGGCAAAAAAACCCCTCACAAATATGTCTTTCATATTTTTCTGTGAAAAAATTGTAATGAAAAACTTCCATTGGAAAAAATGATTTCATTGGAAAAGTAGAAATAAGTGCTTAAAATTTAAATCATGACTCCTGGGCAAATATGTTTTTAAAAAGCAGAAAAAAGAAAGGAAAATGGAGCATTTCCAGTCACCTTCATGGACTGTTTATGAAGATTTTTTTTTTTCCCCGAAATGCTTTTGAGTCTCTCTGCCCTTGTCCTACTGTTGCGTGTTGCTCTGTAAATGATTGGAATATTTGGCAAAGAGGAATCCACATACTTTAGGGACTTTTGATTTCCAGTGACTGGTACTGCTGGAGCCTGAAATAATCCTCAAATTAAATATGTCCAAGAATCTGATCAGAAAAACTGCTTGACTACAAGCTTAGTTATAAATTACAGATCTTGTCATAGTCATGTCACAGCAGATAGCATTGGTTTCTGTAAATCTGCAGGTTCTAGCATATTTCAGTGTGGATGGTTATTCATTTCTCTTAGATGTTTTTTAAATAATTTTTTTGGCTGCACCCAAACCCCATGGAAGTTCCCAGGCTGGGAACCGAAACTGCACCACAGCAGTGACCTGAGCCGCTGCAGTGGTAATGCCAGATCCTTTAATCACTAGGCCATCTGGGAATCCCGCCTCTTTGATATTAAGACATGAATTGATCTACATTCATCATGTTCCACTGAAGCTGATTTTGCCTCCAGGAGACACTTGACCATTTCTGCAGACGTTTTTGGATTGTCACAACTGGCTAGAGTGTTTCTATTGGCATCTAGAAAAGTAAAACGCTGGGGATGCTGCACAGGACCACACCCACCCAGAGAATTACCTGGCTTTAAATGCCAGTAATGCCAAGGTTGAGAAACCTTGGTCTACACTCAAAAAGAACAGGGGTTTAATTTTTTTTTTTTTGTTAGTCTTTTTGCCATTTCTTGGGCCGCTCCCGCGGCATATGGAGGTTCCCAGGCTAGGGGTCCAATCAGAGCCGCAGCCGCTGGCCTACGCCGGAGCCACAGCAACGCGGGATCTGAGCCACGTCTGCAACCTACACCACAGCTCACGGCCACGCCGGATCCTTAACCCACTGAGCAAGGGCAGGGACCGAACCCGCAACCTCATGGTTCCTAGTCGGATTCGTTAACCACTGCGCCACGACGGGAACTCCCAGGGGTTTAATTTTATAACTTAATATTATGAGGACATTTCTTATGCATAGCTTTCTTCTGATAACAGACTGTGATAGAATAACAATTATTTTGAAAGTTTATCTTTACATCTGAGAAATATATATTTGCCTCATTTTTATAGTGTATACATCTCAGTTTTATAGCAAATGTTCTTTTTTTTTTTTAATATTGTAGCTGTATCAGAAAATAGATGATTTAGCAAGTTCAGACATGCTCCATTCATCCTGATCATGAATGAAACGTCTGCCAGAAAAGGATCATTTTATACCATTTTTCATGTTGGCAATCAGACTTGGACTGTTTTAGTGCTCTTAGCATTTGAACAAATATCTTCCATATTCATAGGGAGGTAGGTTTATTAAACTATTGCCAATTAAATTCTCTCTCAATTCTTGGTGCCAACATGTTTTATTTATCTTTGTATTATGTGACTTTTATGCTTGACCATGAATTTAGAAAGAGAGGCTATATTTAGACACGAGCCCTGAGGGATTTCTGGAAAGTTTTTTTTATTAAAATGTTGATAATTGCTCCAAAAGTTTTTGTTTACCCAGATCTAATTCATTCTCAACAATTCTCATGTTTTTCTTAATTGCACCTAGATGTTAACATTAATTGTTTAGTGTCAATTATTCGTTTAGTGTTCAAATTTCCAGTTGTCTCAGGGTGTGTGTGTGTGTATGTATATACATAGTAATTTGTCTCAGTATATATATATATATATATATATATATATATATATATATATATATATAACTACAGTATGCAATATATATATTGTAATTTGTCTGAATTAGAATCCGAATAAGGTCTGTACACTATAGGTGACTGATTTGTCTCTTACGTGTCTTTTAATCCATAGGTTTCCCCTTATCACTCTATTTTATAATGTGTATTTTGAAGAAACCAGGTCGTTTATCCTGTAGAATTTTTACTCAGTCTGGGTTTGGCTGATTTTATTTTTTTTATTTCTTATTTATTTATTTATTTTTTTGTCTTTTTGTCTTTTCTAGGGCCGCTCCCGCAGCATATGGAGATTCCCAGGCTAGGGGTCAAATCGGAGCTATAGCCGCCGGCCTACACCACAGCCACAGCAATGCAGGATCGTTAACCCATGGAGCAAGGCCAGGGATCGAACCCGCAACCTCATGGTTCCTAGTTGGATTCATTGACCGCTGCGCCACGATAGGAACTCTGGGTTTGGCTGATTTTAATTCTGTGGTAGGACCTAACAGGTTTCCTTGTTCTTCGTATTTCCTGTAAAGTGATAGTTGAATCAAGACATCGTTTTGTCTTAAAATCAAGAAGGAAAAAACATCCCCATATTTTGTTTTTTAAAATCTTTCTGCAAGTCCATTTTTAGAGAGGAACAAACTTGACACCAAATATCTGGAAACTGGTAAGGGAATTAAAGTATATCATTCCTGATTATATATTACTATATATCATATTCCTAATAATTATATAATATTAGTATACAGTCTATTCCTAATATATTGATTCCTGAATACCAGTGATTTAAGAGGTGAGACAACTCCTTGCTTTGTTTTCTTATAGTTGCCCTTGGGCAACAGTACTATAGGAATTAAGAGACGAGCGCCAGGGCAGGGGCCTGCTTTTATAAATAAAGTTTTATTGGCATGTGGCCGCAGGCCCTCGCTGATACATTGGCCATGGCTGCTTTCCCACTGTCACAGCGGAGGTGAATAGTTGCCACAGAGATAGACTAGGCCACAAAGCCAAAAAATAGGTACCATACCGTCTGGCCCTTCACAAAAAGAAAGGAAGAAAGAAAGAAAGGGAAAGTCTTGCCATTCCTGGCAGTACAAGATTAGGCCTTTACAAAAGTGATCTATAATCCGCTCTAAACTGTGGATAAAATTTTTCTTAAAAAGTTGTATCACAGTAGTTAACTCATTATTCGATCATGATGTATTTGTACTTTATCATCCTAAACTGGGTTTCATATCTCTTTACATCTCAAATATAAAAAGTTTGCCTCTTTAAATATTCACGGAAATAGAGAAGTCATTAAAACTTTCAAAAAAAATTCTTCTTGAAAAAATGTTGTGTCCAATCTCAGATAATATAGTCTAATAATCTGACTACTAATATTTTTATTAATTTTCCAATAATATTTTTATTAACTAATCCTTTCTATGCCCTTTTACTGTCTTTATTTATTTATTTGTTTACTTATTTGTCTTTTTGCCTTTTCAAGGGCTGCTTCCGGTGGCATATGGAGGTTCCCAGGCTAGGGGTCTAAACAGAACTCTAGCTGCTGGCACCAGAGCCATAGCAACGCGGGATCTGAGCCACCTCTGCGACCTGCACCATAGCTTACGGCAACGCCGGATCCTTAACCCACTGAGCAAGGCTGGGGACCGAACCCGCAACCTCATGGTTCCTAGTCGGATTCGTTAACCACTGAGCCACGAAGGGAACTCCCACTTTTACTGTCTTTAAATGCAGTTTTAAAATCAGTAAAATCAGGAATGTTAGGGACTTCATTACAAGGTCTGTTTTGGAATATTCCTCAGATGGCGGAATAATGATGGTGGAATGAAGATTCAGAACAGTGTTTTCTGAATTAGGTGAAGCAGTCTCTGTGGTTCCATCTGCAGATAAGAAAATGACTGATTTGTATATGTTGTTGTATATGAATTGTTATGTGCCATCAATTTATCACATTAAGTCGGATCGACACCATTGCCCAGAATGAACTTGTAACTCATTCTTTGAGACAAGCACCACTCTCTTCTCAAGTATCCATCATGTAGAAATTGGTCACTGGAGGGATTTGTCTCAAAAACACGTGGGAGTTGTTCCATCAGATTATCCTTGACAAATGTGCAAAAGTCTGAAAGTGAGGAGGCAGGGGAGGACAAAAAGAAACTGCTTGCTTAAAAATTGTAAATAAGTCTTTAACTTCAGGGAAATCTGGATATGGAACCTTGTCACAAGGGCACAGATCAGAGTATTAGTGTTTTTCCAAGGAAACCAACCGTTTTTTCATGTCTGAAGCAGTTTGTCTGATATCTGTTCTTTTCATGGTGGTCAAGATTCTGCAAATACTTCAGTATTAGAGTATTCCGACTCAGACTTGCAGTACAGTTAATTTCTTGCTCGTGTCATTGTCCATTGTAACGCGTGGGGGGAAGTGTCTCTACTCCATCCAGTCGTACAGGGACCCCGATTTTTCAGGCTGGGGGGCATACGATGGCATGTAGGCTAAGCATCATTTTTACATTTTCCCAGGTTTAAATTGTTTAAAAATAACAAGATTTTGTGACATGTGACTAGTATGTGAAATCTGTATTTCTGTGTCTACCATCCAGAGTTGTACTGACCCCCACCCCCAGCCATACCCATGTTTACTTACTCTCTGTGACTGCTCAGTGCAGTCCAGTGAAGCATTTGGGACAAGAGAGCAGCTGCTGGTGGACCAAAGTCCATGGCTGCCATTTTATACGAGAAAGGTATTTTTGTAGATCACCTTTGAACCGTGGCTTCAACTCTTGTCACCTGATTTCGGGATTTGTAAATGCATGAGCTCTTTTATTCCCCCTCTCCATGCTGTCATAATTTCAGCTCATCACACTTTATTTTCTCAATGTGCAGAATCACACAAAATGAAAGACAGGTTGTTTGGTTTTTGTTTTTAGATTTTTTTTTTTTTTGATCAAGGTGAGCAGCATGCTGAAAACAGTAGGGGTGTCCAATAGTTGAGTTGCTTTTGACAGGCTCATTTGTGTATTTACTGAACTAGTCATGCAATAGGTGTTTGAAATAGCGATCAAAGCACTGTTTTATTTTTCTGGATCCTGTCGTCTTTCCTTTTGGTCTGATTGCACCTGCCGATGTTTGCGAGTTATCGTCAAATGGGCACCTTCCCAAAGGGTAGAGTTTCAGTGGAGTATAAATTTCCTGTGAGAATAGCAGCACCTATAAATTCAAAGATTGCGATCAGTCAGAGTTTTCTTTAAAGACAGGAGAAAAAGACAAATAACAGGAATATAGCAATCAGATTTTAATATTTCTGCAAGGAGGACTTTCGTAATAAACCTAATAGGAGCCTTGATTGTCTTTGAATTCCTGGGAATTATCTGACATTCACAAATAACTTTTAAAGAACTGGCAATAAGAGTCATTGCCAACAGTTATCAGCACACCAAAGGCAGTGTACAAAATTGCTGTTGGACTTAGCATGTTCAGAAGATTTATCTGTTTTGGACTCTGATGGGAACAAGACTGACTCAGTCAGACCTTGTCCACGCGGGTCACTTTTGTGCCATCAGCATTGAGTCTGTGAGAGCTGGGGAGCCTTCATCACAATTGCATGGATAATGGGAGGTGCAGGTGTATTTGGACTAATAACGCAGCGCTGCCTAGAGCCAGGCCCTTGGGTGTGTCACATTTCTTTAACCTTCACTTCCTTTGTGTAATTTATATTTTAGGCCTGTCAAGCCTGGGCTTCCTTCCTTCTACACATGCCACTGCAGATCTTCAGCCTCCTGCACACACCTCATCCCACATGCCCCCTCAGGGCCCAAGTTCTCCAGAGCACTCCATATAGTTATAAACATACACTCACAAACAATGCATGTGAATTGTTTGTGAATATATGTTCACAAACATACATTCACAAATGTATGACAGCTTTGGACAGGGCCTCCCCTTTTCTGACTCCTGCCCACTTGAGTGATGGATTCTGAGGCCCCTGGGGGCTAAAACTAAGCAATCCCATGCAGGACACAGCTTCCCTGGGGTAATTTTACTCCCGGAGACATTTTGGGTGTGCGGCTGGTGCGGAGTTAGGAGGGTCTTACCAGCATCTAGTGGGTGGGGGCCAGGCTGCTCAGCCTCCTACTGTGCACAGGACAGCACCCAGTACAAAGCACGATCCAGCCTAAAATCACGTGTGGCAAGGTGCAGAAACCCTGAGTTAAGATGCTTCTTCTAGGCTGAGCGGGCCAGTCCCAGTAGTACAGTTATGACCACAGTGAAGCCCCTGGGTATCCGATCCTAGCGACTCAGTTCCCTGCTCTTTCGCGTCGGGCGGGCTGTGTGCTGTTGGGAGCCTGGCCAGGCAGCAAGAGGTTGTTGTGATGGTCCTCATTTATCGCCTCTTCTTTGAATGGTACCCCCCCTGTGCTGCCCATCAGAATCTCCTGGGGCAGCTTTAAAATAATTCCAGGAGTTCCCTCTGCTGGCTCAGTGGGTTAAGAACCTAACTAGTATCCATGAGGATATGGGTTTGATCCCTGGCCTCGCTCGCTGGGTTGGGGATCCAGCAGTGCTGTGAGCTGTGGTGAAGGTTGCAGATGCGGCTCGGATCCAGTATTGCTGTGGCTGTGGTGTCGGCCGGCAGCTGCAACTCCGATTCTTCCCCTAGCCTGGGAACTTCCATATGCCATAGATGCGGCCCTAAAAAGCACAATTAATTAATTAATTAATTAAATATAATAAAAAAAATTCCAGTCCCCATGCTACACCCCAGACGAGTCACACTGGAATCGTGGAGGATGGGTCCCAGGCTGGGGGTATTTTTTTAAAAGGTCCCCAGGTGAATCCAGTGTGTAGCTCTCTAACCCAGGCCTCCCACCGCCACGAGAGTTCTTTCATCCTTATTTCTGGCATGTCTCTGGACCCCTAAAAGCACTCCCATGGAGGTGCCCTGGGCAGGGCAGCCTCTGTCCTACACAGAAGCAGCAGGCGTCCCTTGCCTGTCATTTGCAGCTTTGTAACTTACACATATCAAAGTGATGCCACCCAACCCTAATATTTGAGATTTCGCCGTGAAAACACCCTTCCAGCTTTTGCGTCGTAGTCTCTCTTGACTGCCCTCGTAGGGAACCTACCCCCTGACTGGGGCTGCTTGAGGTGGATTCAAAATTGCGCACGGGGGCCCAGCAGATAGAGAGAGAGAGGAAAAAGAAATTGCTAGCATCTTCCCAGCACTCGATGGCATCCTCTCAGAGAGTTTGTTTCCTCTAACCTTTTAGTACGTGCAGCATCTACATTAAGGCTGTCACCTGTCACAGGGGTTTGTCACCGAAGTTCGCTGGGAACAGATCTGTATTTTAAAGGAATTACTATTTTCTAGCTTGTAATTAAGATGATTTAATGTACCTGCCCTCATAGCCGACCCACCATTCTCCAAATAACTACCTGTTTCTAATAAAATAAACAGACTCGTTGGTTATTTCTGCTCATGAAACCTGTGCCCTCTTCACTGCATCCTTTCCGAACCGACCTGTTCTGAAAATTCTGCTCGTTAGCGAGTTTAGCTACAGCAAGGCTATGTTACTTTATTTTTTAAAATTTAGTATTTTGAAAACATTTTATGGCCACACCCCTGGCGTATGGAAATTCCCAGGCGAAGGATTGAATCTGAGCCACCGCTGTGACCTATGCCACAGCTGTAGCCATGCTGGATCCTTTTAACCCACTCTGCTAGGCCAGGGATCGAGTCCATTCCTCCCCATTGACCCAAGCCACTGCAGTCGGATTCTTAACGCACTGCACCATAGCGGAAGCTCCATTACTTTATCTTAAAAACGAAAAATAATGCATTCCCAAGTCATCCAAAAACTCCAAACAATTTCCCCCCCAAAATCACTAAAATACTCTGTAACAGTCCACGGTGGATTTCTGCATAACCCACAGGATATACAACAAAAATGACCACATTAGTTAGCACTTGACAAATGCATTAGTAGGTTTGTGCGCATTCGTGTGCAAATTAATTATAGCAGGTTTTCAGTTAGTGAATTTGGAGTACAAATGCCTGGCACATTGTTATAGCAGATATTTGGAAGGAAGAATGAGAGACATCTCTAGAAGGCTGTTTTTATTCACAGAATGGGAGATTTTCTTGTTACTGTATAGCACACAGAGATTTTTCAGATGGATGAAGCACATGGAGGTTAGTTTGATGGAAGCTTTTCTCTAAGACAGCATGCGAAAGTGAAGCACGATAAGCCCTGATGCCAGTCGCTGCGGGCCATCTTGGACCCACATTTTCCGATGCAGAGTGAGTGGCAGGCAGAAACTCTTGTTTTCTTGGGGACCCTGTTCCTTTTTTTTTTTTTTTTGCATGCTACTTTCATCTTCCAAGAAAGGAAGTATGCCCAGAAGAGGTGCATGCGATTGGGTGGACTGGCTCGTACTTGCTGGCCCTCCAGCTCCGTAAGTGACCCTAGCTGCAACCCATGGCGGGGGGGAGGCGTAGCAAGCTCCTCCGTCAGGGCCCCAAGCAACAAATAGATGCTTCTTCAGACAACTCACCCCACTCTTTAGTGGATGTGAGGAGGGTTTGCTTTTTTTTTCCACTGAAGGTCTCTCTTCTCTTCAGGTGGTGGAAGGAATTTTCATTTTGCCAGTTAAGGAGGTTCACTGCGGACAGCTCAGTTCCCTGGTGCCCTTCTTCTGATTTATTGGAGGGGTGTTTGGTCTGTGCCTCTGTGTATCATTACACATTTTGTGGTCAGACCAGGGCAGAGCAGGAGGAGTAAGAGTGGGGCTGAAAAATCCATTCTAGCTGCGCCTTTTCACCCTGGTCATAGCAGCAGTGCAACCTTCAGAGCAGCAAAAAAGCGGGGGTCCCACACCCCGGGGCAGCCCTGTCTGTAGAAATATATTGCCATCCACAAGTCTGAACCATGTATGTAAACATATGGAAATGGGAATTTTCTTGTAGCAACATTTAAAAAGGTAAAAAAAAAAAAAAAAACCCAAACAAAACCCGAACAGGTAGAATGAATTGTAATAACATTTTATTTTATCCACTGTATCCCAAATAGTATATCTAATCAATATGAAATGAACAATAGGGATATTTTGTATTTGGCGGGGGTACCAAGTCTTTGGAATAATGTGTTCTGTACATGCAGCACGTCTTGATTGGACCAGCCACCCCATTTCAAGCAGTCACTTGTCATGCATGGCTTGTAGCTACCGTGTTGGACATTTCTAGAAGGCCCATTTCGGTTCTCTTCCTCGCGTGCCTCTTCCCATGGTTCAGGGGATTTTCAGGACCAAGGGGATATGCCCAGACCCCCTTGCCTTCTAGATTGGGTTCCAGCAAAGAATGGCCTCTGGTCCATGGCCAGTATTTGCCAGGAAAGGTGCGGTTTGGAACACAGCCACACCACTTCATTTCTATATGATCTACGACTGTTTCTGGGCAGTAATGGCAGAGTTGAGTAGCTGTGGCAGAGATAGTAAGGCCTGTAAAGCCTCAAGTATTCACTCAAAGAATTGCTTATTTAATACGAAAAATTTCCCAGCTCTTATTCTAGACCATGTGCTGCGGCCCTGGGGCCCTGGAATTCCTCGTCTCCACAGCCCAGAGCCTGCTTCCAGGCCCCTGATGGTAAACCCACCAAAGACGGCCAAAGCAGGGCTGTTTGCAAAGGGAAGGCGGATAAGCTCTGAGGTGCATGGGCTCTGGTGTGGGCCTGAGCGTGTGCGTGTGCGTGTATGTGTGTGTGTGTGTGTGTGTGTGTGTGTGTATGTGTGTGTGTGTGTTAGGCGGGGAGCTGTGGCGTCTCCTCGATGCCACATTGTGGAGTGGGACTCTGAGGGGTTTAAAAGTTTTAAATTTGAAGCTGCCTTGTATATTATGATGAAAGTACATTTGTCAAATGAGGAGGGTCAAATGCTTATTACCTTTAACAGATTATCAGCTCAGTTTGGAGTCTTTACATTATTTAGCCATTTATGGGCCTTCCTTTGCGCTCTTGCCCAGGCCCACAAATGTTTGTTGAGGGTGCGTGTGCGTGAAAGAGGCTTCCAGAAAGGCACTTGTGTGCGGAGGGAGATGGTTGCCTGTCTGAATCCCCCTTTCATCTGGCCCTGACTTCCGTTGAAAATACCCCGGCTCTGAGATGATAAGAAAAGCAGGACAAAGGGGCTGGAATTCTTCCTTCACAAAAGAACGGTGTCTGTGGCCTGCCCTGAGGCTCGTTCAGCTCATAAACTTCATATCAAGAAAAGAGGTCCCAAGAGTTGAGAAGTGCCAGTAAGTGCTTTGTCAGCCCCCAGATATTTCCTGTGTGTACTCAGCCAGAACAGTAAAGAGAATTGACACAACACCGTCTCTTTTTCCAATCTTTTCTCCTCTTGTCACGTCCTCATCTTTCCTGAGTCCTTGGCCGGGTCCCATCGAGGATGTCCAAAGCCAATCATCATGGATGGATTGCCGCAGAATTGCCTGCCCTGCAAAAGGTTCTGGTGCCTTCTCGTCCAGCCAGGGATGCCAGTAGTTTTCTTCCCGCCTTGGGCTTTGCAGACAGATGTTTTGACAGCTCACCACTGCTTCTTGTGATTCATTTCCTTGGAATTACTGAACCCTGGACCTCAGGAGGGGGTTCCGAAAAGAAGGCTTCACAGTCTGATTGCTGTTCCGGTAAAAGTTGAAAGTCTTGGTTCATGTCATTTCAAAATGAGGTGATCTGTCCTATTTCTTTTGTTTGTTTGTTTGTTTGTTTTAGGGCGGCACCCATGGCATTTGGAAGTTTCCAGGCTAGGGGTCGAATCAGCTGCAGCTGCCGGCCTACACCACAGCTAGCTCAGGGCAACACGGGATCCTTGACCCACTGCGCGAGGCTAGGGATCGAATCTGCATCCTCATGGACACTAGTCAGGTTCATTAGCACTGAGCCACATTAGGAATTCCCGATCTGTCCTATTTCTAAAAGCATTTTCAAAAGCATTGAGGGAAATGAAGAGTTTCAGTCTTCCACCATATTCTTATATGTAAAGGTTGCATTTCTGTGCTCTTAGCAGACAAAATGCAAAAGTGGTAGAGAAATACTTGCAGGATGACTCAGCTCTTAGCATCATTTCTTCATTGGTGGTCCAGAGTACAGTGACCTGATAGATGAGCTACTGAATTCCAGGATGAGCCTGTTAACCTCCTCGGGCTTTTTGGTGTTCAGTGCTTGAAACTGGAGTAAGCCTAACTGTGCGGTTATTTTTAAGGATACAGTTTTCACGTTCACTGATAATGCTGTTAAACCGCTTAGAGTCATAGGAAAAAAGCCATATTTTTTCTTTGCATAATTCTTATGGTAATTTTTGTTCTTTTTTTTCTACTGATGAGAAATAGTGCAGACAAAAGGAGATACATATTGCATGAGATTCCTGAACCGGTTTAGCATTTTTTTTAAAGCACATTTTAGTATAATCTCTCCTGGACACCTTAAAATTAAGGTCTCACATTCCATTAATGTGATAGCCATAGAGTATCATTACATCTGCCAACAGATGGGATTCTTATAATTTAAAAAGAAGGAGATAAAAAATTCAGAAATGGGATTTGTGTCAACCTAAGTCTATGATTTAAACCTAGAAGTGTGGGCCTTAAGCCTAGGAGAAGATTTTTTTTTTTTTGGTTTAGTGGACTACTGGTTGGTGCCAACTGGAAACTTAAGGGGATTTGCAGAGTTGGAGAAATTGCTCTTGAATTTTCTTGCCTTGCACTTTCTTTCTCCTGCTTTCTTATCTTTGGAGCAGGGATTCTCAACCTCAGCACTATAATTTTTTTTATTTTCACAATTTTTATTTTTTATGTGTTTCCTTATTTTTTACTTTTTAGGGCCATATCTGTGGCATATGGAAGTTCCTGGGCTAGGGGTCTAATCCGAGCTACAGCTGCCGGCCTACACCACAGCCACAGACATGTAGGATCCAAGCCACGTCTGTGACCTACACCACAGCTCATGGCAACACCGGATCCTTAAGCCACTGAGCGAGGCCAGGGATTGAACCTGCATCCTCATGGATACTAGTTGTGTTCATTACCGCCGAGCCACACCATGACAGGAACCCCCTGTTTTCACAATTTTAAATTGAGATATAATTGGCATACGGCAATGTATTAGTTTTGAGTGTACCACACAATGAATTTCTTATAAGTTGCCTTATGATGTTGAACCTCATTGCTATTGACATTTGGGGTAGGATACCTCTTTGTGGTGGAGGCTCTCCTGTGAATTGTAGGGTGGTTAACAGCACCCTGGCTTCTACCTACTAGATATCAGTAGCTTCCCCTTCCCAGCCATGACAAACTAAAAGGTCTCCGGACATCATCAGTTGTCCCCTGGGGGAGAAGAGCGAAATCTCTCAGTGTTGAGAGCATCTGCTCTAGTGGCTTCCGGTCCTGGGTGCTCCACGCTACCCTCAGGAGTTCTAAACTCATCACACCAGTAACCCATCCCCAAATGCCCTCCTCTGGGATACCATGCTCCAAAAACATTATTCTTTCTCCCCTAAGGCATGACCCCACAGAGGAAGGATGTGATTTGTCACTGGTTTAAAGTGGTTCACACTAGTCCGTGAATGTCCCGTGGGCTGAACTCAGAGGCATCTGTGAGTTAAAAGAGGAGTTTGTTAAACTAAATGTCCGATTAGTACCAAATAAGAAACTGTCTATAACTTCACCATTTGTCACATGGCTTTTTCTTTTTGAGATTTACAGCAGTTTTATCTGATAGGTAAGGTTATGAAAGAGGAAATTGAGACTCAGGGAGATTATGTAATATGAACAAGGTTGGATAGTTTGGTATAAAAAACAGAAATGCCATTTATGTTTCTTGGATCTTAGCCTGGTGTTCAAGGTATTTTGAAATGTCAAGAGAGCCTTTCTAGGTGCTCCCCAATTGTTCCAATCAATCACTGATACCTTTCCTTTCTACCTCCCACCTGGCCTAGAAAGCCGTCTTTTATACCACCACGTTGTTCCTTGTAAGTCACAAAAAGAGTAGTGAAGAGGTGAAATTCCAAGAAACTGACATGTTAGCTTGGGCTTTATTGAAGTTGGGGCAGGAGTTACAAAGTATAATTCCACCTGCTGACACTCAGTAATTTTCTATATAGGCATCTCTTTATTTCCATTTTCACGCCTCACTTACTGCAGACAAAAGCAAGAACAAGACTCTTTTTCATACTCCTCTTCCAGGAGATGATATGCTCTTGGCTTAGCCATTTTTCACAATAGGTACTTTGATCATCCTGGTAGAGGTCCAATTGACTCCCTGGTAATTGATTTTTTTTTTTTTTTGTCTTTTTTGTCCTTTTAGGGCTGCACCTGGAGCATGTGGAGGTTCGCAGGTTAGGTGTGTAATTGGAGCTACAGCTGCTGGCCTTCGCCACAGCCTCAGGAATGCCAGATCGGAGCCATGTCTGTGACCTACACCACAGCTCACAGCAACGCCGGACCCTTAACCCACTGAGTGAGGCCAGGGATTGAACCCGCAACCTCATGGTTCCTAGTCAGATTCGTTAACCGCTGAGCCACGACAGGAACTCCCATATTTTTTTTTCTTTTCTTTTCTTTTTTTTGGTCTTTATTTTTTTTTTTTCTTTTTAGGGCCAGACGCACAGCATATGGAGGTTCCCTGGTTAGGGGTCTAATCGGAGCTACAGCTGACAGCCTACGCCCGAGCAATCAGGGCAATGCCAGATCCGAGCTGCATCTGCGACCTACACCACAGCTCACAGCAATGCTGGATCCTTAACCCACTGAGCGAGGCCAGGGATTGAACCTAGTTGGATTCATTTCCACTGTGCCATGACGGGAACTCAACTTCACCAGTCATCTTTCATAGGGCAACATAAATTGACTGGGAAAGCGTGGGCCGGTCTGGCTGGCAGTGAAGAAAGAGGAAGGATAACCCCCAAAATGTGAGCTCCTGTTGGTGTTCCTGGGGCCGTTGAGGTGTGTTGGTGCCTTGGAGCAGCTAGATGGTGGGAAAAGAATAGAGAGGATTGCCTTCCGTTTTTCCAGTTTTCCAGGGCAAGAAGCATTCCCATCCTCATCCCCAACACACATGTACTGACTATTTTCTTTCTTCTTTACGGAAAGTGGGATACATTTGAAAGTATCTGTTTCATATCCTGAAATATATTGGGAGAGAAAGAGGACTGTTTGGATAGCTTTTCTGGAGACTGAAGCCATCCAGATCATTTCCTCAGAAACTTTTTCTAAATTATCAGAAGAGTTATTTACAGTTGGTTAAAGTGGATACATTAGATTCAGTACCCCAAATCTCAAGCTCCTCAGATGCATTGTGTAGTTATGTGTATGATGGGTATTGACACTCAGAGCCCCTTGTATCATTGGGGTGCCCACTTTGTAGGACTTAGTTTAGAATATAATTTGTATTGGATGGAGTAGACATATTCAAGCTTATCTTGTGTTGGTTTTAATTAGTAGTTATATATAGGCATGTGTCCTATTGTGCAATTTTTTTAAATATGGTAGGCATAAAAGGCAATTTTGTGTGTGTGTGTGTGTGTGCTGAAGGTCCCCTGTGATATTATTCTGCAAGAGAGGTTTGCTTAGTGCCTTCATTTCCAGGAGCACACTGTGATACCAACTGGAAAGCAGTTGTCTGTGGAGTAGGTTATAACAGAGCATTTAACAGTGTCTTCTGCCATCCCTGAATGAAGTATTATTTTAGGGTTGTTGTTCTTAACATGTTTATTTGGTAATGATTTTGTATAGCAAAATGAAACAGTGGAATCACCAAACATATCTAAACTTCTGATGAATAGGTTACAACATCTTATGAGTTCTTAAAGATACATTTTTTTTCTAGGATACTATATGCAAATACTTCACTTTCCATGTTTGGCTAGATGTTTCTTTAGCAAAATTCACTGCTAATGAAAAGGGAACATACCTTTGGAGAGATTGCTGTGTATTACAGAATTAATTTCATGGAACAAAGCATAATATAGAAATCTCTTGAGCGGATTGTTCCTGTATTTCAGTCCAGTTGACTACACTAGGGTAAGAAAATAAAGATTTCACTAAGGTACAGTAAAAATTAAGATTTTTTTAAAATTAATTTAGTTACCTTGTGTTGTCAGACTTTTAAATTTAGCATAGAACTGCTATTAAGAGAGATCAGTAGTGAAAAAAAATACAAGCTTCTGCTCTCTTAATCTTCAACTGAATGATCATAACTGCTAATTTTTCCAATGGCCAGAGTGCTTTGTCTTAACTAAAAAAAACAAAAACAACAACCACCCAGTAGCAGGCTGAGGTTGGATGGGAGCTGTGCCCATGGTATGGCGATTGAGCCCAGAATACACCTGCTGCGTCTAGTTGCTGCCTCAGCTCAGATGTCCCTCATTAGAGCTAAGTTGGCCAAGACCCCCTTGACCCCCACCCTTCTGTTCCCCTGTTCCCGTGGGCCCTGCTGGAGGAGAGGCCTTTGCTTGGGAGAGTGCAGCCAAGTTCAGAGCCCACCCTCCCACTGTCTTCTGGCCAGGACACCCAGAGCACCCAGCTGGAGTGCTGGTTTTCCCCTGTTTAAACCCAGCCTCACTGTGAGTGCTGATCTGCCACAGAACGAATAACAATGTCAGATATCACACTTGGAATTGAAGATTTGGTAAAATGGATCTTGTTCTGAAATGAGGCACAATCTCAGCCCGTTCCCATGAAGATGTAGGAGACCCAGTTGACTGAAGAGCAGGGAGCAGGTGTCATCCACAGGGAAGTCGGCCAATGTGCAGTGGTTTACAAGGTAAGACAGACGACATCAGGTTCTGCCTGATGTCTGTCTGGTTCCCTTTGTTTCCTTTGTCCTGTTTTTGTGCCCTCCATAAACCCTTTCTTGGTGACTCCTCTTGACTACTAGAACCCACTTTGAACCCACTCTGCTTGATTGCATAGAAAACTGGAAGGACCTGGGAGTTTATGGCCCTCTCCCCACCCTCTATATGCAAGCACAGAGCTCTCGAGCATTGACTGGCTGGGGCTGGAGCAAGTCAAGGCAACCCTGAAGTATACGTCACATTCTGAAACCCCTGTGGGAATCAGGTGAAGCTACCCTGTACTGGACATTTCCTGGGGGTCTGTCCCTCTTGGCTTCCCATCCTTCTTTGTGCTGCCCCCTCTCCCTTAGCAAGAATTCCTCAGGAGCACTGCCTTTATGTGCCCTTGGCTCACTGTCTGCTTCTAGGGAGCCTGGACTCAGACTTCAGGTCGGTGCAGACCTGTGGGAAGGAAAGGAGAGCTAAGGGGCATTGACATTCACTCTGCCACACAGGCTGTGTGGCCTCATGGTTAAAAGCAGAAGCTCTTGACTCTGAGAAACCTTGATTTCACTGCCCCCTCTTTCCTTGGTCGCTGTGGAGGAACCTTTGGCAAAGTGGCCCATCTCTCTGATCCTCACTTTCCTTGCAAAGTGGAGGAAAAATAGCACCAAACTCAGAAGGTTTTGTGACGCTTCAAAGAGCTAATGCTCAAAAACATCTGTTCCTGGCACATAATAAACCCTCAATAAATGTTAGCTTTATAGAAAATCCCGCTCTTAAGATTCAAAGGAAGCCATATGTTTAGATGATTTGCTCTAGCTTCACTCAAAGAAGCTTTATGAGCCAGAGTGGAGTCCCTGTTTGGTAGGGAGGGGGAAGGGCTCAGGAAAGTTAAGCGACTGTGTCTTAGGTTGCATGGTTTGTGGGGTGTATGACTAGGACCCAGGACTCTGGACTAGCGGGGCATTGCTTTATCCATGGTACACACAGTCTCCGGGCATCCAGCGGCCTGACATTTGGGGAATATGTTTGCTTGAACCAATGAGCATATTAAATTCCAAGTATAAAAATAACCATGAGATTTTTCAAAATCAGAAACAGTCCTTTGTTAAGGAAAGAGGTATAAGAATACAGTAAGAACAACATTGTAAATCGACTATTCTTTAATAAAAAAATGAAAAAAATGATCAATATAGTAATTACATACGAGGTCATGTTTCTATCCTATGAAGAGGCATAATACTAAGTTATCACAGGGTGGCTGCGTAACATACTTCCTTAGGATGCACCAAGTGTAAGTAAATGTGTGTTCGTCTGAAAAAGAAAAGGATTCAGTAAGAGTATGTCCTCTAACCGTTCTTTGAATGCCACCAACAATAACAGTATTTCACTAAATAAGAGTCTTTCTTGATTATGAAGGATTCCAGTCTCTGACATTGATCCTTCTACCATATCTAGAGGAAGTGAAAGAGGTTTTAGGTGATGGTGTTCCCAGAAGCTCTTGAATCTGTGAATTTGAAAATGTCACATGGAAAATCTGAAGGTCGTCAGCATAAATCTACATATGATTGCATTCATGTATGTGTTAATTACTTCTAAAGAAACTCAGATCAGACATATGGAAAACCATATGTACTGCAAGGAAAAGACCCAGGTGTGTTCAATATATCAAAGCCCAGAAATCTCCCCTGGTCAGACTGATGTGTGGAGGGCGTGCATGACTCCGGTGTTACCGTCTAACATGGTGAGAGTGACTGCATTTCACTAGTTTAGGTGGGAAGGCCCAGGATAGGAGATCTGTTTAGAGGTAGGACTTTGAATAACACAGAAAGGACTTCAAATGATATTTGCATTATCTGGCGGGTTTGGGACCACCAGGGCTAAGAGGTTCAGTTACCTGAGAGCATCTAGAAGACAACAGTTGCGGTGGGAAAGACACAAACAATGTCCTGTAATGTCTCTCTTTTTTGTTGGTTTGAGGCAAGGTACAGACACAGGCAAGCCATTCAGAAATGTAGGGATGTATCGGGAAGGTTGTGGTGTGAATGAAGGTGTAGGACTGTTGCCCAGGCTTCTGGAAATAGAGCAGAGATTGGAGGAGGAAAGCTTTGGAGGAGTTCCCCATAGGACACTCTTTCTTACAGCTCAGCTGTAACCAGTAAGTGAGTGGTCCGTCACTAGAGGGGTCTTCCACTTATCAAAGATGTTACAGATAGCTTTGGGTAAGATCTAACTCTTCCTGACTTCTATGAATATTTAATTGTCATTTTTATAATCATTTGTGGTCCTTATAACTGAAATGTAATCAATGTTCTTAATAAGATATTTTTAAAGTGTCATGAGTTTTATACCCTCATGATTTCTGTAAGTCTGGTTAAGCTGTCTGTGTCTTGAAGTCAAATACACCACACATAATGTCATTACCCTCTACTGAAAGCCATAGGTATTAATTATTGATGCTACTGCTCATATAAAAATGAAGATTATATTTTTTCAAATGGATGGAATTTTTCTAATGTGATGTAATGATATCTTCAAAGTGCTGAGAGGGAGAGAGAAGGGAGGGACTCAATACCAATAGTTAAGTATCTAGGAAAACCACTTCTCAAGGATGGGTTGAAATAAATGATATTTTCCAGTAAACAAAGCATAAGAGATTTTCTGCTTAGAGATGATAAGTCAAGAGTGTGCTCCAGGAACAAGGGAATGTTATCAGGAGAGCATGCAAATGGGTTTTCTTTTTTCTTTTCCCTTTCTCCAGAAGGGGGAGGGTCACCACAAAAGAATACATTGTTTTAAACAGAAAATATGGTGGTGCAGCATTTCTTGGAAGAAGAAGTTAGATTGGACAAAGGTGAGAGTGGCTTATAAGCAGCCAGTTTGTAGGCAACTGCAGTGATTGGAGCATTGGAAGAAACGGAGCATTGAATGTAGAGAAATAAAATGGTTGAATCTACAGGACTTGCTGACTAATTGGATGTCGGGGTAAAAGGCGAGTAGGGAGGCCAGGATGAGCACCACGGTAGATGTTGATGTCTTTTAGCAGGTTAGGAAATGGACTGACTTAGGAATAAGACTATTTGTCTAGTGCTGAGACTGAGTATAAATAAGAGATTGCTAAGATGTCTAGGTGAAGATGTCAAGAGGGCAGCCGAACATATTTATTGGTATCACTGGGAATGCAGCTACAACAACTTGCTTGGGGATTCAAATGAAATTATGTAGAACCCTAATCAGCACACAGTTGGAGGCACAGCCCTCGCAGCCTCTGGGATTCTTGATGTCCAGGGCTGGACAAAGGGACACCTGTCTGCAGATGGTTTCTGCTTCCACTGAATCTGTCCAGCAAACTGCCTCCTTGTCCTCATGTGCTGTCTTTCTCTTCTGCATTGTCTCAAGTATAAAACAGCAGTAGCTCTTTCATACCCAAGGCATTTATTTAGCGAAACTGAAGTTGTAGGGAATCAGAAGGGTTAACATTCAGTTGTTTTTCAACCCACCTTGTTTTTCGGCCTTGCACCAGATTGTTGAGCCAATCTTGTTTCTTCTTCAAGACACTTTCCTTCCCTGGCTCTTCTGGGGAAATCTGTTCCCCTCGCTTCGTGTAGCACAGTGTGTTATGTCTTCATCGTTCATGGTATAGCCCAGTAGTTACTCTTAGCTTCCCCAGATCTCGTCAATATCTTCCCTACTCTGACATCTAGGTCCTGCCCTTCTGCAGCCCAGGAATGGCAGAGACATTGAGATGTGGCTTTTTCCTTCCTGGGATGGCAGCCAAAAAGCACTGCATTTTCTCCTTTAAATAAAATACAGCAGAAGTAGCAACAATTTTGATCTCAGATAACTTTGATTTCATCTAACACTGAGTCTTGAGCTCAGAAAAGAGGTGGGGACTAGGGGACACAGTTTTGGATTACCAGCAAAAAGGGGAGTGGCTGGGATGGGTGACTGCATTCCAAGCACAAGGTGGAAGGGCAAAGGAGAATGGTCAGTTTTCTGTTCCACTTAGGAAAGGGGAAAGATGGAGCTTTTTTGCACCGTGAATCACAAGAGCCCAGTGTGAGGGTGATGCCTGAGGGGGTAGAGGGCAATTTCTTGGTTACGATCTTGAGGAAGAGATAGTTTCAAATTACAGACCATGGTTTGTCGACTGCTTGTTCTCTCTGTCATTAGAGTGGGCAAATATTTTATGAAGCTCTGTGTTTCTGGAACATCCATTGAAATCAGTAGAGTTTCTCTTCTGTGCAGGCCTTTCTTTAAAGAATTCAAATATTCAATGAATACGTGATTAGTCCATCTCTGTTTCTTTTTATTACTTTATAAGTTTCAAACTTAAATTTCAATATGTTAGGTATTCCAAGTGAAATATTATTCTCTAGTGTAGTGAAAGGGAGCATTTGGCCATGTGTTACCTAGTAATCAAGGTAATGCGTTTGCACATGGAGGAAAGAAGCCTCTCTCTTGCTTTGTTGTCCATCCAGCTGGCCATAGTGCACATGGGTGCCATATTGTTCATTTGTTTTGTGAAGACAGATGCAGAGGGCTGGAAAAAGGGCAAAGCCATGTCTAGTGGTACTAGTCTGAGCATCCCTTGTGTTGAGGGTACTTGATTCCTCAAGTTGGAAGCTAAGTTCTAGCTCCCATGGGCCAGATCAGCAATCTAGCATTGTCCGGTACACAGGGTAGATCTAGAGGTCGGATGCCAGTATGAAGGGCAAGTGGCCAGTTACCATCACTGGTGCTTGACCATCACCCCATAAAGAGACCCCGTAGAGTGTCATGTAGGCGCACAATAAATGTGAAATTTCTTAGGACTTGGCCTTTGTGGATTTCTAACCCAGACCCCTGGGGTGTTCCCAACAAGCTCCATGGAGGTGTTAGAAACGCAAATCTCAGATGCTTTCCTGTTTCATCTGGAGATGTCCCTGACCCAGCCAGTCCCCTTTCCCACAAACAGGAGAGGAGAATAGAACATAGGGTGATAGACTGGGGCTCCATGTCACCGGTAGACACAGCTTCCAGGAACCTAGCCAGGACTTCTGTCAACTAGTTAGGTCCATGAGCAGATAACCAAGACCTGCGCTGACCCCCTAGGAAGGTGGGCCAAGGTTTGAACCTGGTCAAGTGGGACTGGGTGTCTATAAGCCTTGGACCCTCATGGCAGGGCATTCTTGATTAACCTTGTCGCTGGGATCCTTGCCACACCCTGTGACCAGAAAACAATCAAGAGCAGGCCCTATAAAAAGTGTCCTGTTCCATCAAGTCCTATTCATAATGGCAGCACCTCATTTGTTGATGTGTCAGTGCTCTCCAACCTTTTCACGTCATAACAAAGGCAGAATCCAGTAAATGGGTTTGGTTATTTGTGACAGGAGGTACAGACCCAGAGGCTCCAGCTGTCCTGGGCCACTTCTTCTGGTTAAATATCTAGTTAAGAGTCTTCAGTGAAATATCTGTACACTTACAACCCACTTACGCCACACTGGTGTTTGAGGTATAGTGACTCTAAATGTATTTCCCAGAAAAGATGTTTACTGCCAAGTGCTGGAAATACCATCCAGCTTCTTATTTAAATTGTGATTGTCATACTAGTTGGAGTGCTTCTTCAGAGTTGATGTGTCTTACTTAGTTTTACTGGTATAGTGTCTTTGGCCAACCTTTTCATTTTCTTTATGCTATAATTGGTGCTTCCATGTCTTTCTGTTTCACTGATATTTTGCTTTATGACCTTTCCTTGAAAATTCTCAAGGCCCATATGCCTGAATGAGGACAGTCTGTTGACTGAAAATGTTGTCTTGGGCTTTAACCTACTTGTGGTTCCTTTTTCTTGTTTTTTTTTCTTTCCCACCATTTTACAATTTCTAGATTTACTCGTTCCTCGGCCTTCTACCACCAAACCAAACCAAACCAAACAACAACAACAAAAAAACCCCTATAAAAAACAGCAAAAAAAGGTCATGCTTTGATTCTTGAATTATTTTCCATCTAATGATGCTTGACGCCAAAGCCTTGTTATTTTACTATCTTGCCATTTCCAGTTTCATTGAAGGTAGAATAAATCATTCATTTGCACTGATTTTTTTTTCCTTCTTCCTTTTCTTTTTGGCTGTACCAATGGCATGTGGAAGTTCCTGGGCCAGGGATCAA
Source organism: Sus scrofa (assembly GCF_054392235.1). Classification (NCBI taxonomy): domain Eukaryota; kingdom Metazoa; phylum Chordata; class Mammalia; order Artiodactyla; family Suidae; genus Sus; species Sus scrofa. The sequence continues at coordinate 12,650,779 of NC_139401.1, forward strand.
ACCCATGCCGCAGCAGTGATCCAATGCCAGATCCTTAGCCTGCTGTACCACCAGATAACTCCAAGGTATACTTCTTGTTGCAACCTGTGCCACAGCTGTGGCAGCACCAGATCCTTAACCCTCTGTGCCACAAGGGAACTCCCTTTTCCCCCTTCTTATTTTGCCCATTGACAATGGCATGAGAGACCTGTCGAATCTACCAGGTGTATAGGAAAGAACATGGGAAAATTTTTTTAGTTAAACAAGCCTGGGTTTCACTCTTTTTTGGGGGAGGGGGTCCCAACCTTGACTCTGCTGTTTCTTAATTGTATGCCCTTAGAAAATAGTTTATGCTCTGAGTCATTTCTTCACGTGAAAAGAATAAAATCTTAATGCCCACTTTATGTACCTTGAATAACTTTTAGAGTACATGAAAAAAAAACATTTATGGTTGCCTTGCCATGTGCTGGGGGCTTAGCAGATGTCTGCAATTGCTGCTTACACTCTTGCGGTGTTTTCTACATAGGAAATCCTTCATACATGCTTCCCTCCAACTTCCGAGAGTAAGATCCCTTCGTTAATTGAATTTACTCCTCTACCTGTATTCCTGATTCCAGCCCCTCTCACCTTCTCTGGGGTCTTGCTGTTGATGAGGAAGTAGAGGGTGGTGGCTGCAGTGAGTCAGAAGAACAGGTGACGGTTTGAGTTTGGGATTGACTTTTGAAGTGGGAGGAGTTCTGTGGAAGGGAGCTTATCTGTGGGAATGATGCTCATCTCCAGGTAGGAGCACCCCCCGCTGGTGTTGCAGAGAATTGCTTGGTGGGGACAAAACCCCCTGCATGTGTGGTGTCAGTGGTATTAGTTGAGCATAAAGGAAAACACCAAAAAGAAGGGTTTCCTACCCATTTTCCATCTCTTTGAGTGTTGTTTCTTTCTCACTCTCAGTGGTTCTTCTCATACCAGCATCTCGGACCTGGGTGTCCCTGGTTGTGACCTTGGCCTTTTGTCCTTGAACAAGCATTCATGTGATAACCTCATCCTTTTGCGGGTTCACCTACACCTGTACGTTGATGAATCCAACATCTAAGTCTCCGCTTCTCTTACCTGAACTTGAGAAGGATACATCCAAGTGCATCTGGCCCCGATACTCAGACACAACCTGTTGCAAAAGTACTTCTCCAACTTCATCCTAAATTTTTTTTTTCCTTCTCTATTCTCGTAGTAGGTGACCCCACTCAGTCACCTCAAACAGAAAGCTGGTGGCAACCATCAATTTTGGCCAGTTACCAGTGTTAGGTCCTCTGTCTAACTTGGAGCCAGCTTCCTCAGCTTCTCCCCATCCGCTGCCTGGTTCTAATGCACGATTCCTCACTGGATTTTATTTCACTCACTCTTGATGATCTCACTTGTTAATCTTACCTCCCTCAAATCCATTACCCCCAGCACCATTCTGGCAGCAGACTATTCTCTTGGAAGGGCTAACTGTACGCTGTTTCCTGTTCACTCATCAGTGACTCCCAGTGAAAGTACCAACCCCAGCTCCTTAGCCTGGCTATAAGGCTACAAGTGACCTCTCTCTGCATGACTCTTCTTTAGCCCTGTGTTCTACCCCTGCACCATACTTTACACTATAGTAAGGACATTCTCATTCTCCCAACGTGCCAGGTTGTTTCATATTCCTCTAAGTCCTTGATGAAGCCGGTGCCTCTCCCCAGATGCCCTTTTCTGCGTGTACCAGCTCTTCTTATCCGTCAGGGTCCCTCAGGTGTCTCTTCTTAAGATGCTTTTAGGTTGGCTCAGATCACTCTCCTCTGGGCTCTCTTCATACCTTGTGGTTTTCTCTATCTTTGCACTTAGGATGCTATTCAAAAGTCCCTATTTATCGGTCCGCTCCCTGAGGCCTGGGTGACATGTCCTGTTACCTGACATGGTTTCTGGAGCACAGTAAGTGCTGCACTGACATTGGCTGGGCAGAGCTGAACTTCTGGCAGAGGACAGAGTCACCTGGATGGAGATTTTGAGGCTGGACATGACCACAGATGATGGTTCGTCATCTACCAAAGGAGAAAAGAGATGCCTTACTTAGGAGAAGTCGGTGAAAATTCCATTTCAGAATCCTTACAGCTGACACGATTAGAATGCAAAGTGTACAGAGTTCTAAATTCTCTCTGGTTCTCTGGGTGTTATTGATTAAAGAAAAAAAAAAGCAGCAGCAATGTTTTGATGCTTCTTAGAACCTCTGGCTTCAAAAGCTGGTGATTTGCATTTATCCTCTTAAAATGCCATCAGTGCATCTTTCCTGCCCAAGTACCTGCCACCAGGACTTGACATGTGGGGAAGAGGCTATTGGAAGCTGAAGGACTGGCAGACATAATTTTGATGATCAAAAACCACAAACAGCTTAGCCCAGCGAGAGGTCAGAAAGAAAACAGACTTAGTGCCCCAAGGAATCGAGGGCACCGTGTACCTCATATTCAACAGTAAGTAAGGCTTTCGTGCTTTTAACTCTTTGATATGAAAATTTCTACCAGACATAAAGTAAACAGAATAGTGAAACAACCCCTCCTGTCTTCCGGCTTCAGCAGTTATCAGCCTCGTCATTTCTAGATCAACTCTATACTCAGGCAGTCCCAATTTCCAGGTCTTTTATCTTCTGTGATAAAATTGAGGGTTTTTTTTTTTTTTATAATATCTTCAAAAGCACAAGGCCAGTACACCTATGTAAAAACTACTTCCATCATGAAGTTAAGAACATAAATATGAAATTTAAAATTTTTTAGTGCTTGCAAGTATAGTGATATAACTCATTTTGGGGTCTAGTTTACTTAATAAAACATGTGGCCAAAAAAAACCTCAGAAAAATCATCATTGCTGATACGAATGGCATTATTCGCACGTGTGAATTGTTTCAGGAAGCACTTCAGTGTAGTGGGTTTAGTTGGAGCCAGCACACTCCAGCTCACGGGCCAAATCCAGCCCCTGGCTGTTTTTGAAAATACGGTTTCACTGAAAGACAGCCGTGCCTGTTCATCTGTGCCATGTCTATGACTGCTCTTGGGCAGCAGTGGCAGAGTGGAGTATCTGCCCCAGACCATGTGGTCCAGAGAGCCTAAACCATCTTCTCTCTGGCTCTTTACCAGTCCAGTTTGCCAGGCCCTCATCTAGAGCATGAGAGCTTCCTCTTGCCGTCTGTGGCCTGGGATGAGTCATTTAACCTCTCTGAGATTGTTTAATCATCTGTAAGTAGGAATGAAAGTCAGATCTAACTCACAGGGTTGTTTTGGGGGTCCAAAGAGTTCATGGATGTGAACACTCAGAAGGGTGTTGAGCACATAATAAGCACTAAGTGTTGGCTTTGTCGCTGTTATTATCGTTATCAGTAGTAGTGGAGTCAGAGATGCCACTGGCCTTCAAATTGCAGCTCTGCAGCTTAGGGTTTCAGGAAGCAAGTTATTCTGGCTCAGCCTGTTTCTGTAACTGTAAAAGGGAGAGAATAGTCATCCCCCGGTACCGCCCCCGCCCACCCATGAGACTACGGTAAGGAGTGGAGACCTCAAAACCACGGTCATGGCAAAGGGCAGGTGTTCTTAGTGTTTCTCTGGTGGCCTCCTTTGGGAGGGAGATTGGGGCATGTGGAGCTTGTAGAGATCTAGGTGCCCAAGAAACCTCATGGGATAACATTCTAAATCTTCGTTAAATTGCTGCAGTCTCAAGTTGAGGCCTCAGCTCTGAAGATCTAGGAATCTTTGTTATTTCTCCAAGAGCATGTTAATCCCCCTTGAACGGACCTCAGGTCATGAGACTGACGTAGCAACCTGGAAAGTCAGTTTGTTGTACATTTCCTTTAAAATTCGAACTGCTGAAGGGGTTGGCCTCTTGCATCCCCGGACCGCAAGTTATCATCGGTCCATGGAAGGTTGATTTGGAACAAGGACCATCTCGTAAAGCATTGGCTCATTTAATGGCTAATGCTTAGCGAGACTCCATCTCGCTAAGGGGCCATGCCTCGGGGTGGGTTTAGATAGGGTGGGGATGGCAAGTACCAGCCTTTGATTGTCTCCACTTCAAGCAGAATGGGGGGTTTGTTGCTTTGTTGTTGTTGTTGTTATGTGTATATGCGTGATTAGGATTATGGTCTGCCCTGCAGAACTACGGGCAAGTCATGGGAGCCCTGAGGTGGGGAACTGGGTGGCTGGGGTAGCAATTGCTCCTGTACTGATGTGGAAGGGGTTTGATCTTTTACACTGGGATTTGGTGTGCTGGTTGATGAGCAGCGTATGCTCAGAATTTTATAAGCCTCAAACTCTGGATGGCAGAATATATCCAGAAAATGAAATCCAAGCCAATATTCATTAGGGTGGCGGGCGGGGGGAAGGGTGGGGGGGGGAAGAAAGCTGTTTGGAATTTTACCATTTATCTTCATGAAGCAAACATTTGCCTCTTCAAATGAGATATTTATTTGGAAGGACAACAAAGGCTTTCCTAGCATATCCTTGCAATAATACAAATTTGTTTATGAAGCCAGTTGTGGGTGAAATGAGGTGATGGCAGTTTCCGATGTGCATTGCACCTGATGCACTACCAGTCTTTAATGACAATCAAATGGACTGAGTATCTTCCCTCCCTGCTTGGATAAGTTGTTTATGTCATTAGGATGTTAGCGGTGGAGACATTAAGGTCATTAGTTTACATTATGCTTGGGGGAAAAAAATCTCAATGTGCTTTTCACAATCATACTGGATTTTAATGCATATGAACAAACACCAGTGCCTTTTATGTCACACTAACTGCCCATTTTCAACCAGTCTTTTCTAGGTAGACTTTGGCTCACATTTCACGTTTATTTTCTCCCATAATCACTAAATTTTGTATGTGCCATGGATTTATGTCATTGCCTATTTTTCTGTTGCATTTCTTTTTTCTACTAAAGTATAGTTGATTTACCATGTTGTGCCAATTTCTGCTGTACAGCCAAGTGACTCAGTCACATGTATATGTGCATGTGTGTGTATTTTTTTTTTATATATTATTTTCCATCACGGTCTATCCCAGGAAATTGGATATATTCCCTGTGCTATATGGTAGGACCTTGTTGTTTAATTGCCTATTGATTATACTTCTTAAGTTCATTAAGGAATAGTAGTGATTCCCTATTGTCATCTTGAAACAATATTGTCGTCTTGAATTGTATGTATTCCCTGGAACATTTATTGTACAGTGTAAATAATTATTTCATTCAACAGACATTTACTGAGCCTCTCCTCTGTGCCAGGCATCATTCTAGATTCCTGGGAATACAGCAGTAAATAAAACAGCCCTCATAGGCTTACCTTCTAGTGGAAGGGACAGGAAATGAAGCCTAATAAATGATGAAATATAGAGCATGTTAGATGGTGATAAAGGCTCTGAGAAAAAGGAAGCGATGGGATGGGATGAGGATAGGTGGGAGGGGGAAAGAGTCAGTTTCACATATAGGCAGTGAGCTTAAGACCTATGCCTGCCAATGGGATGGCACCTGGTAGTGGGAGGGGTAGAGTGACCACCTTGTCCTGGTTGTTTGTCCCACACTTCTTGGTATTTAGCTCTAAAAGTCCTGCATCCTTAGAAACCTCTTAGTCCCTGGTAAGCCAGGATGATTGGCGACCTTGGGAGAGTTAATAGGGTGCCTGGCATGCAAGAGAATTAGCAAGCAGACAGGTGTGGCTGGAATGGAGTGGCTGTGGAGACAAGTGACGAACACTGAAATCAAGCGGAGGTGGGGTATCAGATATGCAGCACTTTTCAGGACTAGTTTTGACTTTGAATGAAATGCAAAGGCTTAACATGGGGGTTTAACATGGAAGTGACATGGGTTGATGAAGGCCCATGCAGGCTTCGGTTTTAAGACTAGAGAAGGGAGCAAGGCCGGGGCGGGGAAACCTTGGGCAGCTCCCCCAATAGCCTAGGCTCAAGATGACCTTGGCCCCGGGGTCAAAGCCAGGGAGCCTTGGAAGTGAGAAGTGGTGGGATTCTGGATATGGGGTAAATGAAGGGGAGGAATCAAGGGGACTCTTCAGGTTTTGTCCTGAGTAACTGAAAGGAGAAAATGATTGTTTTCTGAGACTGAGAAGAACGGCTTTTTAAGGGGAAGATCAGGAGTTAAGTTTCATATACCTGATAAATATGCAACTGGGGATGTTTCATGGGCAGTTGGATTGAGAAGCCTGAAGCTCAGAGGCCAGGGGACTGGTGTTCACACTGCAGCTGCTTTCCACAAACACTTGATTACAGTTCTGCCCTCTGTGACTGTGTCCCAAAATACAATGTGATAATTAATAGAGCCATCTCTCCACCACAGGTGTTGCTTGGAATTAAGTGAGATGGAAGTGTAGACAGCTGTATGTTTGTTTTCCCACCAAACTTTAATGAGTTTGTTTAACATAGCAAATTCTTGAAAACCAAGAAGCCTTTGATGATGCCATAGTATGTTCTTGAAGAATGCCTAAAGCTATTGTTTGCTTGATTTAAAAGCATTTTTTACTAATTTTTCAAGAGACACGATTATTTGAAATTATTCTGAATTATTCTGACATTCGCATGGGAAAATAAGTTGGGTTGTAGGAAGCCTAGTATCCATTGTGAAATCTAGTTGTAAAGTCAGCTCTTCTCTTCGCCCCTTCTCCAAAGTAGGCCCAGGGCAAAGTGTCTAGGTGCAAAGTAAACCAGTTTTCGGTAGAGAAAAAAGAAGGCCTAATGCTACAGTACCAGGCTCTATACTGCAGTAGAAGAAAAAGTGGACTTGTCGACTTTGGATTAGTAGAAAAGCAAGGGTCGCTCATGTTTTGGCTTCAGCCTGTGGAAGTCATCAAGAACAAAGTATGTAGTTCTTGGCTGCACTTTGCAATCAACCCAGAGAGCTTTAAAAATACCTGATTCCCACTCCCAGAGACGGTGATCTTGGGTCTGGAGTGTGATCTGGGCATCGGGGTTTTTAAAAATCTCTCGCGATGATTTAAATGTGCAGCCAAACTTGAGCATCTCTGGGAGAGAACAGATTCTGATACTGCGGTTTGCTAGTTCGTGCAACAGTGAAGATTTTTTTTCTAGTAAATTAATCAACTTCTAAGAAGGGGAAAGAAGTCCCGTAAGTATAATAAGAGTCTTTTATGTTTGTATGGATTCTCATTCCTTAGAAGTCCTCTGTGGGTGTATTTACAACTTTGAAATAAGGTGACTGTGGTCCGTGCCTATTTTCATGGTTTTATCTTTTCCTCAGGAAACAACGTGAGAGATGCATCTCTATGATTGTATGTTCAGAGTGGCCTACAGGAGATTTGGGAGACTAAATAAGATGTGTGTATAATCAACCACTTACCCTCTTTCCGCAACTGTACATCTATCCATTTAGATGAAAAAAAAAAAAATGCTTTAAGCATGACTTTAAAAGCACCTTGTAATTTCCCCCAATTTTTTCTAGAATACCAAGTACTGGTAATTTTACTAAGCTTGGTTATTATGACAGCCCATTTCCTTCCCTGTATAATATAAAAAACTGTGTGGTGCTCTAAATAGCTCCTCTTTTTTTTTTTTTTTTTTTTTTTTCTAAGACAGATGGGATGCTTGGAAGTGAAATCTTACATGTTTATTAGTATACATCCTAATAAATTCATTAGCAAATTATTGGTTCATTTTGGGGCCGCTGGTTTTTCGGCGGAGTGATGATATGCTGTTATTTGTTGTGCTGGTTTACATGTATTGTGTACACAAAATGTTGGAGGGGGGTCACTTGACATTAGGAGAGTCTCCCAGAGTCACGTAAGGAGAAGCTAGAGTTCCTTTCCTCAAAGCCAGCCCTTTCTAGAAGTGTGGCTGATGAGGAGCCTACTGGAAAGCCGTTGGGAAGGGAAGTCCTTCAACAGGGGTGGGGACTGTCCTTGGGACTCTTTGGGGAAGATCAGTAATTCTCTTCTGTAGGCTAAACCCCCAGAAGTTGCCTGGCCATCTGGCGACTGTGGTGCTGTCGTCGTGGTTTTTGACAAAAGCAGTGGTAGTAGTTAATTACACCCCGAGTCTCAGCGGCTTCATCCAATAAAAGTTTCTTTCTTTTTGCTTTTTTAAAGACACCGTGCAAATAGCTTTTGTTTTTATTGATTGATAGATTTTTGCTTTTTAGGGCCACACCCGTGGCATATGGATGTTCTCAGGCTAGGGGGTGGACTTGTAGCTACAGCTGTCAGACTCCACCACGGCTCATGACAGCACCGGATCCCTGGCCCTCGTGGATACTAGTTGGGTTCGTTTCCACGGTGCCACACCTGGAAGTCCTAAAAGCTTATTTCTTGCGCATATTCCCGGCCAGTGCAGTTCGTTTCTATATGGCTCAGCCCCACAGGGTCCTTCAGGGATCTAGACTATCTAGGGATTCTATCTTGTGCATCGACCTTTCTCGAGATCTGTTGAGATTGGCAAAAAGAGTGGGGCTCTCAAGTGGGAGCTTTTCCATTGAACAGGATTGGAAATAGCACATTCATTTCTTCTCACGTTGCCTTGGCCTCCCACAGCCATGGCCCATATAAGGAAGGCCGGAAAACAGCCTTCTTGTTTGCCCAGGAAGAGGGTGGAATGTGGACAGAGACACTTCAGGAGTACAAACAGTGCCAGCACCCAAAGGGCAAGGAGCCTCCTGCTCTACCTCGAGAGGCAGCTGAGGACAGTGAGCAAAGGGCAGTGGATGCCACAGCAGAGAATCTAGGTTGCACTCTGTACTCTTGCATTCGTAAATGGTTAGGGGTCCATCTCTCATTTCTTCACCTCTAAAAATGAGGGTCTCAGCATCTTAGGATGATTTTGATGCTCAAATGAGCTAGCGGTTGGGAAGGGCATTGTAAGTATCATCTTTCTGTTGTATTTTACGGTCTCTTGTAGAGTGTTGGGCCTCGCCTGCAATTGCCTTTCTGTGACCTTTTTCTCACACACACGTTTTCCATTTCACTGTCGAGAGTAGCATATCATCTTCATTAATAAAATAAAAAATAGTCTTCTCTGAAGCTCTTTGAAATCTAGCTAGAGCTCTATTCCATGTATCGATTGAACAGAAAGGTTGGGAAACAAATCTGGCAAAACCTTGGCATCGTTGGGATCCATTCATATCACTGGGCGATACTATTTCCAGTCATGTCACATTATTTCTAGTTTATTGTTAAAAGGACCAGGTCTTTGTTTGAAAGTCCACCTAAGTAATAACGTTACAGAAGTGGTGATTTTGGCCCCTCCTCCTCAGTGGACATTTGCAATGTCTGGAGACTTTTTTTTTTTTTTTTGTCTTTTTGCCATTTTCTGGGGCCGCTCCCATGCAGCATATGGAGGTTCCCAGGCTAGGGGTTGAATCAGAGCTGTAGCCACCGGCTTCCACCAGAGCCACAGCAATGCGGGATCTGAGCCGTATTTGCAACCTTCACCACAGCTCAGGGCAACGCCAGATCCTTAACCCACTGAGCAAGGCCAGGGATCGAACCCACAAGCTCATGGTTCCTAGTCGGATTTGTTAACCACTAAGCCACGACGGGAACTCCTGGAGACATTTTTGGTTGTCGCATTTTTTGAGGGGGGGTGCGCTGCTGGCATCTGGTGGGTGGAGGCCAGAGAGGCTGCTAAACCCTGTACGATGCACAGCTGTCACCCCTACTCCCTAGCAAAGACTGTTAACCAAATGTCAGTACTCCTGCAGCTGAGAAACTGAATTAAAATCAGAACGTGGAGACTCAGATTATCCAGCTTTGTGCCATTGGGATGCATTTTCAGGAGGAAATAGGTATTTGAAATGTGTGTAACATGCAGCTTGGAATAGATAGATGAGGGGAGTGAGAGATGTGGAGTATAACGAGAAGGTGACCCTAAAACTCACATACTTAGTTTTGGTAACGTTTAATTCCCAAAGCTCTGATGGCCTAGTAGAAAGTTCTCTCTGGTGAAATAACTGATTCCTGGATCCTTCAGAAAGAACTTCTAGATAGAAAAATAGCCCTGTGCTTGCTATGCCTAATACCATCTGCTGGCTGTGGTCCCGTAAAATGTCTTTTTTACTTTAGTTCCATCAGTTTGATGTTTTTATCCTGAGCATTTCTTTATGTCTTTCTGATGAGGAATATTACTTAGCATACCAAATGCCATTATCTTTTTCTAAAATAGACATTTAAAAATACCTTCTTTGCTTTGTCTTGGATGAACTGCTTAACTGAGCTATGTATCAAATAATGTTCTATTCTCTTAAAACTCTATGACCATCTGGTTGATTCATAACTCGTGAAAACTGAAACCACTATGTTAATTTCACTTAAGGAATTGCAAGAGGGGGGAAGATACAGAGCAGCCCCGATGGGGCAGTTAGGTAACTGGTAGGACTAAATGAATGATTATGATCAAGTTATGTGACAATGCCAGGAAGAGGAAAAGTTAATTTGCTGGTTCGCCTAATGATTGTTTTATTCTAAATTTCAGATATACATACAGAGCTATAGATATGTACACATACATAGGTATGGGTATGTATCTATATATAGATTTTATATGTATACTTGTATATATCCACGTATATATTTATATATAATCCATATGGAAAGAATAATGTCTAACCGTCAAAACTGAGGCAATATATTTTTATTGTATTTGCTTACATATCATTGTTTCTTTTATAAATCTGTGAAGAGGGCCACAAGGTATGACACTGGCAGCTAAGACAGAATATTCTTATTGGTGAACTTAGTATTTGAGTTAATAGTATTGTGCCAAAATGTCAGTCTCCTGGTTTTGACAGTATATTAGGGTTACGGAGGACTGAGTTAGCATTTGGAGAAGCTGGATGAAGGGTACATGGGACCTCTAAGCATTGTTGTTGCAGTTTCTAGTTAGTATAAAATAAAATATCTTTTAAAAAATCTAAAAATAAAGTTGCAGTATGATCCTGCAGTCCCACTCCTGGGTATATATCTGGAGAAAACTCTAATTCGAAAAGATACATGCATCCCAATGGTCATTGTAGCACTGTTTACAATAGCCAAGGCAAGGAAATAATCTAAATGTCCATCCACAGATGAATGGATAAAGAAGATGTGGTACATACACACAGTAGAATACTACTCAGCCATAAAAATGCAATAATGCCATTTGCAGCAACATAAATAGACCTAGAGATTATCACCCTAAGTGAGTTAAGCCAGGCAGAGAAAGACAAATACCGTATGATATCACCTATATGTGGAATCTAAAATATGATACAAATGAGCTTATTTACAAAACGGAGAGAGACTCATAGGCATAGAAAGCAAACTTACGGTTACCAGAGGGGAAAGGGGCATGGAAGGGATAAATTACAAGTTTGGAATTAGCAGATATAAACTATGGTATATAAAGTAGATGAACAACAAGGTCCTATGATAATAGCACAGTGTCCTATAATAAAGCACCAATGGAAAGGAATCTGAAAAAGAGGGAGAGAGAGAGTATGTGTGTGTGTGTGTGTGTGTGTGTGTGTGTAACTGAATCACTTTGCTGTGCACCAGAAACTAACACAACATTATAAATCAACTATATTTAAAAATCAAAACAACTAGAATAGTCTCCCTGCTTCCAACAGTAAGTAAGTATAAATAATTTTCCTAGAAAGAGAGCACGCCCTGCTTTTTTGTTGGAAAATATAGTAATACTCCCAGATAAGCTACGTAATTTCTATCACTAAGTTATGAAAACTGTTGTTGCCCATCTGTTAATTAGTGAGACTATTTTATAGAAATAGTAATTTCTTTTTATGTAAACTTTTATCAGCATTTAATATGCCTGCAGAAATCCCAAGTCTCCAGCAAGTAAACTTTCAACAAATTGAACACCCTCAGGTAATCAGCACCAGGAACTGGAATTCAGAGGCACCACCACCAGCCCATCAAGGATGCCGCCGTTTCCAATCCCCACTCCCGCCGAGGGTAACACTGTCTTCACTTCTGGTGCCATAGATGAGCTTTGACTCTTTTTCACTATGGCTGGTGAAGTTTCCAGTGCCTTGCTTTTGCTGCCAGGAGAAAGGTGTAGGCCAGCACCCACCATCACACAGGCTTCCCTTCTCAAGCCTGGTGTGAAGAGCCGCCATTGAGCACTTCTCTTAGCAGCTCACCAGTGCCAGCTGAGCTAGGCTCAAGTTGGGGTGGGTACCCCAGATATTCTTTACTTTTGTAACTTTGTAACTTTGGCTTGTCATTTCAAGATAAAAGTAGGAGCTTTTGTTTAGGTGAAAATGAGAGCTTTTGCAAGGTGATCAAAAAGTCTGTACTGCATATTTTGTCCTTAATGAATTCTTTAGACAAGTGCTTGTCATACTTTGTTAGAATCAGGCTTCCCTGGGAATCTCTTTAAAATGCAGATTCTTGTGCTTTGAGTGGAGAATTCTACATTTCTACCAGCCCCCCCCCCCCCCGCCCCCCGCCCGTCGCCCATGTCCTTGTGGTTACAAAGACCACATTGATGGGGACACTTCCTTAAACCAGAGGCAGCACAGTGTGGTATTTGACAACTGGGACACTGGGAGCAGATTGCCCAGATGCAGATCCTTGTCCTGCCATAGACATGCGGACTTCAGAGAAGCTTCCTATTCATTCTCTGCCTCAGTTTACACATCTGTCAAGTGGTGAAAGTAGGAGTAGAGTTTTGTGAGGATTCAAGGATATCATCCTTGCGAAGCGCTTTGAGCAGTACCTGGCTCATAGTAAGCACTCAGTAAGTGCCATCATTATTCAGTGATTGGGCATTTGGGAATGCTCTCTTTCAATCATGATGTTGAACTTGCAGCCACTGGGTTTGGATGGGCATTGTGAGGGCAGTGACAGTACTGCAGGGCGTGGCATCAAATAAATGACAGGGGAATAACTGGAATCATTCAAGTGGTAAAAGAATACAGCCTCTTGATGTCTGAGCAGCCCCTGATGAAATAAATGACTGGTGGTTGGGTTCAGATGACTTGTAGAAGGGGCAGCCTATAGGACTTTTTATTAATTCATCCCTTTTGAAAATTTTATTTTATTGAAGTGAGGTGATTTACAATATTGTATTAATTTCTTCTGTGCAGCAAAGTGCCTAGTTATACATATTTATTTTTTCATATTATTTTTGGTTCTGGTTTATCTCAGGATATTGAATGTAGTTCCCTGTGATACAGTAGGACCTTATTGTTTATCTATCATTTATATACTAGTTTTCATCCATCTTCTCTTTAGATCATCTGATCTCAGAGTTCAAAGGTTGAACCTTGATCTATTTGAAATCTGTAACAGTTCTTTGCTAGCAATGATTAGCTACTTTGTGGAGAAATAAGTCAAGGTGGAGAATAAATACCATACCCCAAGTATTTTAAAAAGAAAATACAGTTCTTATGTGGAAACCACAGCTGAATAAAAGGAAAATTACCATCATTTTAGTTGCCAGTGTTACTGACATATCCATCTAGTTTTTTAAGGAAATCTGGCTCCTGCCCTCTACCAACTGTGATCTTGTTCTAGAATAAGCTTTGCAAATATTAACAAGTAAATGTCTAAAATTGTTAAAGAACAAGATTGCTGTCCATTTTACTCAATTTGCTTACATTTTATGTTTTCTGCCAAAGTACAGTGTGACATTATTTTTTGGCACTTATGGTAATTTGGCTTTCAAATCAGACATTTAGTGACACCAGAAATTTTGCGAGCATAAAAGTTGACATACGTTTATTTTCCAAATACTGATTGTTCTGTGAATAAAAAAAATTGAAGATGACATAAGTAATTATTTTATATAAGTGTAGTGTTTAATCACCCAATATGCTAAGATGATCGTACCTGCTTAGTTTATAGAAGCTTCTGGTTCCTTGTGGTGCCAGTGTCATTAGTGGGGGTGGTCTTTTAGTAGAAGCGCACTAGAGTATGTAGAACTAGTTATTTAGGATATTTTTCAGAATTTGCTCTTTGAGTATGAAAGTCTGTATGCTCCATACATTTCTTTAAAAAGAGACTTCGTAAAAGTGCCTTTTACGCTCATGTACAGGGAATTAGTTTGAGAAGCCTTTCCTCTTTGTACTGTATTTGCATTTCTGGATGTCAGAAATGTCTGTGATTTAATTTACCTCCTTGACTGAGAAGTTTCTTTACGAGGTTGTCACTGGCACTTTGTTTTCCTCCACAGAGGTGATAATATTTCCTTGCTGCTTCGCCATTTTTGTAAAAGTGCCTATTTCCCCATCACTGAGCAGTGTGACATCACAAGACTTCATTCATATATCCATTTATTGACTCAGTCATTCATTCCGTCGGTGCTCTGGGTCTTTCATGTATAGGCAGGGAGACCTACGAAGAGCAGAGAATGTGGAGTCAGCACATTCTCCTGGGCTTGGGGGCCCCCAAATAGCCTCTAGAATGTTTTTTTTTAAGAGTGAAAAAAAAAAGGCTTAGGTATCTGCTCTTTCCAATTAAAAATTAAAAGAGAACTAAAATCAGGCACAGATCTAGGTTTTGTGGGGCCGGAAGCTGTTGCATTATGAGAAACCCTCTTCCGGAAGAATCACACAGAATGATGACTACAAATTGCCAGCACCTCACCCAGAACCCCGGAAGGAGCCTTGCAATGAGGGCCCTTAAGCTGAGGCATCATTAGCCTCTCAGTCAATCAGCTTTGGAAGAAAAACAGGCCACTTCACTGTGAACAAATTCATGTTCACTCTTGACTTCTGTTAAAAAAAAAAAAATGCCCATAGAACAATAAAGCAAAAAAGCAACGTGACTGGGTTTTTGAGCCCAAGCCAGCAGCCAAGCGATCCACTAAATGTGGCCCTCCTTGGTTTCATATATTCTCTAGGTAGGATTTGTTTCTGGGGAGATGGTAGAAGAAGCAAGGATGGGGCCAGTCTGGAGCGCTCCTGCCTTCAGTATAGGCCACTGTGTCAGTTCCACTTGAGGCACAAAGATGGGACCTCCTTTTCAGGAGCGAGCTCCAGAGAATGAGCCGTGTACATGCATAACCATTTCCCAAAGCAGTAGGCGTTTCCTGTTTTAGAAGGCAGGATGTGAGGGAAACCCGGAAGAGCTCAGTTGACTGCCCGCTGACCCGGAAGAGCTCAGTTGACTGCCCGCTGAGGAGATCTGCGCTCTCACAGGAAAGGTACCATTGCGACGTGACTTTGATTGATGGTTGACATTGGAAGGTGTGGGGACACAACGGATCAGGATTTCAGGCCTCTATGCAAAGCTCAGAAGAGGGAAATGGAAGAAATCATCAGAGTGTGTCGGAAATACAGAGGACAGAGGATAGACGTGGGAAGGGAGGCCCCCTGTGGAGAGCCAGCAGGACTAGGTGCAATCTTGTTTTTCCTCGAGTGCGTAATGGGAAGCCATGAAGAATTTTGAGCTGGGAGTGACAAGGACCTTTGAGGAAGGTTAATTGATAGTATTAGAGTGACTTGGAGATCAATTGAGCCCAGCCTCTTACTTTACAGATGAATAAACTTGGGCCCACAAGGGGTAGCGTTGTTTCAAGACCACGGTGGCAGTCAGAGATCCAACTTGGGTCTCCGCATGGACAACTTTCCCTTCTTGTAACATTATGACATTATGGGTCAGGATCAGTCTTCAGCCCTATAACTTGGTTCACAAAAACTATTCCCTTCCTACATCAAAGGGATGAAAATGGACCACATAAAACTATTGGATGATTAGCTGAAATATAGAACACTTATTGAACAATGATACCTGTTTTTAGTCCTTTTTTAATATAAAGCAGCACTGTCCAATAGAAATGAGACTCAAGAGATTAAAATTCTTCTAGTATCCATATTTTAAAAAGCTATAAAGGGGTGAAATTGATTTTAGTAACACTTTTTTACTTACCCAGTAGATCCAAAGCATGATCAACTTGACATGTAATCAGTAAAGAAAGTATCATTAAGACATTTTACTCTCTTTTTTTGTAGATGTAGAAAGTTGATTAACTTTTTTTTACCATCAGTAGATTATCTAAAATTGTGAAAAATAGGATACAGACAAAAGAATGTGTACATCTATAAGTAATGAAATAGTATAACAACATAAGCTCTGTGAAACTTCATTCTAACTTAAAGAACCAGCCTAATACCAATATCACTGAATCCTCATGCAAGCTCCTCCTGTATCCTTTCTTTTTTAAAATTGTTTCCCATTATGGTTTATCACAGGATATAGTTCCCTGTACTATGCAGTATGTCCTTCTTAAAAAAATTTTTTTATTATAGTTGATTTACCTTGTTCTGTCAATTTCTGCTATATAGCAAAGGGACCCAGTCATACATACATATGTACATATATATATGTGTGTACGTATGTATACATTCTTTTTCTCACATTATCCTCCATCATGTTCCATCACAAGTGACTAGATATATTTCCTTGTGCTCTACAGCAGGACCTCATTGCTTATCCACTCCAAATGCAATAGTTTGCATCTACTAACCTCAAACTCTCAGTCCATCCCACTCCCTCTCCCTCCCCCCCAGCAACCACAAGTCTGTTCTCCATGTCCATGAGTTTGTTTCTTTTCCATAGCTAGGTTCATTTGTCCTATTTATTAGATTCCAGATGTAAGTGATATCATATGGTATTTGTCTTTCTCTTTCTGACTTACTTCACTTAGTATGAGAGTCTCCAGTTCCATCCATGTTGCTGCAAATGGCATCGTTTTATTCTTTTTAATGGCTGAGTAGTATTCCATTGTGTATATACACCACATCTTCCTAATCCATTCATCTGTCAATGGACATTTAGGTTGTTTCCATGTTTTGGCTATTGTAAAGTAGGTCCTTGTTGTTTATCTATTTTTATGTATGTAATAATTTACATTCTTTTTTAAACTAAGTCTTTGTAATTGTACAATTAGGATACGTCTTTATTCGGACTTCTCATGTTATATATGTAAGTCAGTAGCTACCTGGGGCTATTGAACACCACAGGTATAAAGCTTCAGACTAAGGTTTAAAAGAGGACAATTTCTGAATTTCTACCATGGTATTTCATATTCTAATTGGTCTCACTTATGTGTGATCTAGCTGGTATTAGGAATTGCAAGAAATGACTGAAAACATTCCCAAAGTCAGACCTCTGCGTGAAATGTGGAATCTCACTTTTTGTTCTCTAATTAGAAATCTGGGGGAGTTCCCGTCATGGCGCAGTGGTTAATGAATCCGACTAGGAACCATGAGGTTGCAGGTTCGGTCCCTGCCCTTGCTCAGTGGGTTGACGATCCGGCGTTGCCGTGAGCTGTGGTGTAGGTTGCAGACACGGCTCGGATCCCGCGTTGCTGTGGCTGTGGTGTAGGCCGGCAGCTACAGCTCCGATTCAACCCCTAGCCTGGGAACCTCCATATGCCACAGGAGCGGCCCAAAGAAATAGCAAAAAGACAAAAAGAAAAAAAAAGAAAAAGAAATCTGGGTGAGGGCACTGCATAGATCTCAAGCCCAAAGCCACTTTTTCCCTGGGCTCACTGGTCTCAAAAGAGTCCATTCCTCTAGGAAGGTGGTGAGTGCCTTTTCTTCAGAAATTTTTTCCCACTTAAAATTCAGGGTTCAACATTAACTAAAAGTCCAAAGAAGTACCAAGCCTATTTTTAGATAGGAAACCCCAGGGTATGATTGTTTTTTTATCCCAGCCCCGATTTGATTTCAGCCATTTCAGCTGCTACTTCTGGTCACAGATGCTCCCAGCCACCTGCTCTCTGAATATATTTTTTCCCCAACTGGCTTCCCCATTTGTTTTAATACTGGGACCAAGCAGATTCCAGCCATCACTCATTTATTAAGCCCATTCAGTCCGAAAAGCTTTGTCCACATACAGCCTGGAAGACAAAGTCATAGGCATCATTTCCAAATCTGGTTCTAAAATCTCAAATAAGCTCATCAGGGGCCCTAGCCTGCAGCTTAACTCCTAATGGGAAAATTAGGAGGAGGAATAGCTATTCATCTCTGATTGGAGCACAAATGAAGGCTGCGAGGGGGCTTTAGGAGGCCTTGATATTTAGAAGCCCCAGGGGACTTGGTGTAGCAAATGCTTTCAGGGCTTGGCACGAAACCCCTGGATGGTCGCTGTGCCTGGACACACGGAGGGCTTCCTGTTCCAGGCCCCCGAGGGTCTCTGTGTGGTACCTTTCTCTGTTCTCATCTTCCATAGCGCAGGGCAAGTGCAGGGGAGTCGATATGACACATAGGAGTTGGAGGGTAAATACCCCAGCTCCCTCCACCGTCAGGTGACCTCTCCGAGGCTCCCAGGGGTCCCCAGTGAGACTGAGTTCTAGTGGCATAAGGAGGTTCCCAGGCTAGGGGTCCAATTGCACCTGCAGCCGCCGGCCGACCCCACAGCTCACAGCAAAGCCAGGTCCTTAACAGGGCATTTCTCTTTCTCTTTCTGACTGACTTCTCTTTTTGGTCTTTCTTGAAATTAAAGTATAGTTGATTTGCAATGCCGTGCCAATTTTTGCTGTACAGCAAAGTGACTGAGCCCTCTCTCTTGCATGCACTCTCTCTTTATATATATATATATATATATTTTTTTTTTGCTATATTATTTTCCATCATGGTCTATCCCAGGAGATTAAATATAGCTCCAAGTGCTGTAGTAGGACCTTAACTTTTTTTTTTTTTAAGGAGTTATACTAAATATGAAGCACTGGCGGCAAAAGCTTAGACCAGAAGCCTGACCCATTCAGGCTGTCTTTTACTGCAGGGTGCTGTGTATCTGTTATTTCTCCCTTTGTGAAGTTCTGCACCCTTTCTTGACCTACGGACCTTCTGCGCTGCCTGCTAGAGGGCCCCCAGGAAGTCACAGATCTTAGAAAACTGGAGGTCTAGGCCAGGTGGGCCCAGGGCCGAGGACTGCAATCATTTTCATTCTTTTTAACACTGAAGAAAAAAGCTGAAGGTTTAGGTCAGAGAAAATGTTTTAATGTATAATATTAATATAATTGATGTATTTGTACCAGTGTGGTTGTAAAATAGAATTTTTTCCTCTTTTTAAAAAAAAATTGTCGGGGTATAGTTGATTTAAAGTGTTGTGTTAGCTTCAGGTTTACAGCAAAGTGAATCAGTTATACGTATATCCATTATTTTTTCCCACATAGGTTATTACAGGACATTGAGTAGTCCTTCCTGTGCTATATAGGAGGTCCCTGTTAGTTATCTATTTTGTATATAGTAGCGTGTATACGTTAGTCCCATCCTCTCGGTCTGTCTCTCCCCCCTATGGTTTTCCCTTTGATTTTGAAGTCTTTTATCATTTTTATTAGGTTACACATATTAGTAATATCGTAGGATATTTGTCTGACTTACTTCACTTAGTGTGATAATCTCTGGGTCCATTCATGTTGCTACAGATGGCATCATTTCCTTCTTTTTCATGGCTGAGTAATATTCCATGGTATATATGTACCGCATCTTCTTTATCCATTCCTCTGTCAGTGGACCTTTAGGTTGTTTTCATGTCTTGGCTACTGTAAATAGTGCTGCAGTGAACATTGAGGTGCATGTGTTTTTTCAAATTATGATTGTCTCTGGATAGATGCCCATGATTAGGATTGCTGGGTCATATGGTAGTTCTATATTTAGCTTTTTAAGCAATTTCCACACTGTTCTCCGCACTGGTTGTACCAATTTACATTCCCACCAGCAATGTAGGAGGGTTCCCTTTTCTCCACACTCTCTCTAGCATTAATTATTGGTAGACATTTTGATGATGGCCATTCTGACTGGTGTGATATGATACCTAATTGTAGTTTTGATTTGCATTTCTCTAATAATTAGTGATGTTGAACATCTTTTCATGTGCTTTTTGGCCATCTGTCTGTCTTTTTTTTGTTTGTTTGTTTTGTTTTTGTCTTTTGGCTGTTTCTTTGGGCCGCTCCCGTGGCATATGGAGGTTCCCAGGCTAGGAGTCTAATCGGAGCTGTAGCCACCAGCCTACGCCAGAGCCACAGCCACGCGGGATCCGAGCCACGTCTGCAACCTACACCACAGCTCACGGCAACGCCGGATCGTTAACCCACTGAGCAAGGGCAGGGACCGAACCCGCAACCTCATGGTTCCTAGTCAGATTCATTAACCACTGCGCCACGACGGGAACTCCTGTCTGTCTTTTGATAAATGTCTATTTAGATCCTCTGACCATTTTTTGATTAGGTTGTTTGTTTTTTTGATATAAAGCTGCATGAGATGTTTATATATATTGGAGATTAATCCCTTGTCAGTTGCTTCATTTGCAAGGATTTTCTCCCAATCTTTGGGATGTCTTTTCATCTTTTTTTTTTTTTTTATGGTTTCCTTTACTGTGCAGAAGCTTTTAAGTTTAATTGGGTCCCATTTGTTTATTTTTGTTTTTATTTTCATTCCTCTAGGATTAAAAAAGTTATTGCTGCATAAAATATAATTATAATTTTTTTTATGAAGGGGAGCCTTGAGCCCATGGGAAGTATCATATAGCACATGGCAACTTACAGCAAAGCCGAAGCAAAATCTAACCTTGGCAGATCCACTTGTATTAGTTTGAATGCTTATAGACATTTTTTATTGTTTTTTTTTCCCCACTGTACAGCATGGGGACCCAGTTACACATGCATGTATATGTAGGGTTTTTTCTCCCATTGTCGTGCTGCAAAGCAAGTATCTAGACATAGTTGTCAGTGCTACACAGCAGGATCTCATTGTGACTGCTTATAGACACTTGAACTGTCCTGGGGAACTGGGCTTGAAGGAACTCAGGAGAACATCTGTATCAATTTGCCATCTGCCAAAGCAAAGGAAATTAGAGTCACCTGTGAGGGGGAGGGGAGGGGAGCAAAGGATTGAGCCACCTTTAGGGTCTACAGTAGCTTGCTCTGGGCTTGACCACTTGGCCGCACAAACTCTCTGCGTTCCATAAGGCAAACGGATGCCTGTCATCAGGACAAGTGTATAGTGTGGGCCAGAAATTTCCAAATAGCTCAGTGTCTGTAACAGTGCCGTTCAGTACATAGCCATTAGACACAGGTGGCTGTTAAAATTGAAATTTAGCTAATTAAAATGTAATACAATTAGGGAGTTCCCACTGTGGCTCAGTGGAAATGAACCTGATTAGCATCCACGAGGACGCGGGACATCCCTGGCTCTGCTCCGTGGGTTAAGCTTCCGTGGCGTTGCCATGAGCTGCGGTGTAGGTCGCAGTCACAGCTTGGATCTGGTGTGGCCGTGGCTGTGGCTGTGGTGTAGGCCGGTAGCTGTAGCTCCGATTCGACCCCTAGCCTGGGAACCTCCATATGCCATACCTGCCGCCTCCAAAAAAAGAAAAAAAAAAAAAAATGAATACAATTAAAACCTCAGTTCCCCAGGACACTGCAGATCTGGAGCATTTCCATCACTACAGAAAGCTCCATTTGGACAGCGCTGGTCTGTGGCGTATGAATAATTCGTTTACTGTTATTGGCTCTGTGGTTTCTCAGGAGCAAAATCTTAAGGCACAGACCCCCACAGGGAAGAATCCTTGGACTCCCGAATCTTGATTCTCCTGGTGGCAGCACCGCCCTTGTTACAGTTCCATCTGTTGCTGTGAGGAAGCGAGTATTTAGGGAGAAGGCCAAGTGGCGAACCACGTGGGTGTGCCGGCTGTAATGAAAAGATGCGGATGATTTGCAATCAATTCCGTCATGATTTCTAAGTGAGTGTTTTTCGAGTTCTTGAGATCAGTTTGTTCTCATGGGCAAATTAAGCATGTCTTCGAAGATCTCGTTTGTGCCATTAAACTGATGAGCGCACTCGTCCTGGTGCAGAGATGAATTTCAGCTCAGACAAGGTCAGCCCGTGACACATGCTAAATTGGTGAGCTCTTAATGAATGAGGTTTTAGTAGAAGTATCATTTTCTCCAGTAAACATTTCCGTTGCGGTTTCAGAATGTGAGTCGCCTGTGTGACAAAGTAACATATACGAGACGTGCAACTATGTGAATGAATGTCCTTTTTTCCTTTGCTGGTATTTGTTCTCTCATGCATTTCCCAGACTTGCACAAAGAAGCAAAGAATTAACACCCTAGGCAGGCTGGGAAGATCGCATGTAATATTTGTGGATCATAACATTCCAGACTCTTGTTCTTGATAGTTCCTGAACATAAATGGAAGAAATTCTGAAAACTCTCCATCTGAATGGAAGCATGATAGTAACCCATCCTTCATCATCTGGGCACCTCAGGAACTATCTCTGGCAGCTCATTACACCACCACGCATTTTCGCACCCTGTGTTTTGAGTTACCCTATGGCTTCATGAGCTGTGACAACAGTTTTGCAGAGAGAATTTACAAACCCGTGGAAAATTAGTATGGGCAACGGTGCCCGACAGTCAATAAATCATTTCAAGATGTTCTTACTCAGCATTTCACATTTATTTGGTCCCTGAACAGTATGTCAGTGTTATTTCCTGAAACTTTGGGGAAATATAATGTGGGTTTCAATAAAAACGAATGGACTCCCCCACCTTCTGTTTACTGGCTCCTTTAGATGTCGGAGCCCCTCGTTGGGAATCTTTGTTTTATACAAAACATTTCCTTCTGCAAGGTACCCTGGATGCCACATGCATGACCTGACAGCCCCTTCTCCTTGCTCCCTCTGTCCCTTGACGCTCTCTGGGTTCCCCAAGTGGTGACTGGTCCAGGTGCCTTGTGTGACAAGAAGAATTCCTTTTGTAACTTGACCAGAAAAAAAGTGTTGGTAGTAGTTGAAACCGGTTTGCAGACAAGAATATGCTTTCCAGAAGTGTCCTTCCTAGGCAGGGGTTAGGAGAGCTGAAATAGCCGCATCCTCTCTTATGGAGGCTGGTGAAACTTCCAGGACAGAGCCCAAATTTAGGGCAGTGTTACCCTGCGAATTGGCATTCAGCTGAGAGTCCATGTACATGCCTGAGTGTTTTCCACGGGCACGGTTGTCAAAACACATGTCCCATCTTCCCCTCCCCACAGCACCCCGCTCACAAATGCAGGCAGAGCTGTATTCCTGCACTTGACAGGCAGGATGTTGCCTTGCTTAGGGGTACATTTTATCTTGCTAGATTCACCTTCTCTTTACCAACTGTCACAGTCCCTAAATGCAGCATAGAGAAGAGGTTAAGGACCTAGATCTCTCTGGATTCTACATTTTTAAAAATTTTCTTTTCACCAACGTATAGTTGATGTATGGTATTGTGTTAGTTTCAGGTGTACAGCAGAGTGATTCAGATATACATATATGTATATATATATATATATTTTTTCTATATTCCTTTTTTGAGATTCTTTTCCGTTATAATTGGTTATAAGACGTTGAATTTAATTCCCTGTGCAGTATAGTTAGTCCTTGTTTATCTCTTTTCTCTATGTTAGTGTGAATTTATTAATCCCGTACTCCCAATTTATCCCCACCCCCACCCCCCGCTTTCCTGACAGCCAGTTGTCTAATGCTGGCTTTGCTCCTCAAGATCTGCACGAGCTCACCACATTTTATAATTTCTATAGGCCTCAGTCTTCTTATCTGTAAGATGGGGAAACAGGATGACCCATATCATAGGACTGTGTAAATTAGTTCATGGAGAGCGTTTAAAAGTATGCCTAGCGTAGATGAAGTGATCAAGAAGCACACGAGATGTTATTTCTAGGTTGACCTTTCCACAACTGTGCTACTCAACTCTCCCACCTTTCTGCCATCTGTAAATTTGATCCATTTCCCTGTCCATCCACATTCCTATCCCTAATGGAGATGTTGAATGGGCAGGGCATAGCCATCCGGCATCCTCCTTGAGAGTGCTTCCCAAGCCAAAGACACTCTCTTTGGCCGTTCATTCAGGTCGAAATCCTCAGACCACTTCTCAGGTGCACGTGGCTCCATCTTGTTCTCAAGGAGCAAGGAGGGTATCCTTAACTGTAACATTTGGTACCAAAGACCAACCCGTCAACTCAACTACTTTTCTCTCACTGCTTCTTACGGTGGGGCAGGGGGTGGGCTTTGGAATCATCTGGGATGGTCTTGGGACTGTTATTTTACCAGTTTATGTTTCCAGTTGTAGTGGGAGAGTTTGTGAGCAGGAACAAGTAATGTGTTGGGGAAACTCAGGCAGGTAACTTGATGTGAATCTGTGTGCAGCTCAGGTGTCTCTTCTAAATGAGGATGGGAGAGAAGGGTGGGCAAATTGGGGAGTGTAGTGTAGGGTGGAGTCTGCCTGGACATAGAGGCAGGTGTGGAGGAGGGGTTAAGTTCTTTAGGCTATCGGTGACCCAAATCTCTCTCTCTCTCTTTTTTTTTTTTTTAAATTGAAGTATAGTTGATTTACAGTGTTGGGTTATTTTACCACAATGTGCAGCAAAATAATTTAGTGATACACATAGCTATATATATCTATATATTCTTTTTTTCAGATTCTTTTCATATCTTTTCATTCATATATTGAATATCGTTCCCTGTGCTGTACAGTAGGTCCTTGTTCGTTATCTATTTTATATATAGGGGTATATATATGTTAATCCCAACTCCCTAATAGTTCTCTCCCCCTTCTCCCCTTGGTTAACTTTAAGTTTATTGTCTAAGTTGGTGAGTCTATTTCTGTTTTGTAAATCAGTTCATTTGTATCATTTTTAAGAGTCCACGTGTAAGTGATGTCACATGCTATTTGTCTTTCTGGGTCTGACTTACTTGACTTGGTGTGGTCATCTCTAGACCCATCCATGTTGCTGCAGATGCCATTTCAGCAGGGAATCCTCTAATCAAATTCTGAAGAAAGATTATGGAAAAGCATTTGAATACTCCCTTCCTTTTTATTTCTCTTCTCAGAAGAATTTTCCTCTGGCATCTCCCTCTTTGGCGTCTATAGCATCCAGTGGGCAAAATACCAGGTGTATCTGAGGACTAAGTGCACGCGGGTTGTACTTACCAAATGACAATCCTCACACAATCCACAGCATGTACTTGCATTAGGACAATTCTGTGGACAGTCACGTCGGACAGGAAATGTCCTGGTTTGGCCTTTATATCCAATAGCGATGTAAATAGATAAGCACATGAAATTTCCCTGTTTGCCAAGTATGTCGTGACGCATCCTCCTTCTACGAAACCCAGCAACAATAGGGAACAATAGCCCACTTCTTCATTGATGATTCTTTTCATTTGAGTGAACAGAATGCCTTTTATATACACGTAAGTGCCAAATAAAAAAGAGAAAATAGCTAAAGGTAAAACTTTGATGCCCTATCGTTGCTACTACACACACACAAAACCATCTATAATCACAGACCTAATGCATTTGACATAATTTGGGGATAGTTAAGTTGCATTCCTGAAGGATTTGGGTTTTTGTGAAAAAAACAAAAAACAACTTGCTATCATTTTCCTCTTAATCTTGAACCCTCCCAGTATATATAAAAATATACATTGTAAATTAGGCTACCTTCTCAGCTATAGTATGAGCAGGGCACCTGCTGCAATGTGAATTGTGTTGGTGGTACCATATGCCCTGAGAATAAGGCACGGAATCAGATGATCTAAAAGATTCCTTTGAACCCTATGATTTCTCTGACTCCTTAATGAAATATATGAAGCAATTTATAAGTAAGTTTCATATATTATATTGCAGTTTTGTAGTTGATGGAATATTGGGATATGGACAAGAATCCGTCCGCATTTTTTTGTGCCTTCTGAAGATTTCATATTGTTACAGCTTTGATGGACTTTGTCATAGACTGAGTGGAGAACTAAATCCTGTCATAGACTCTGGGGGCCTCATTTGTCCCTGTGTAGACAACAATGAGTTGACCAGAAAGCTAAAGAGTATAGGGATTTAATAAAGATAAATGCATGACATTTTGATGTCCTCTAAGGAGTGGGAAAAAATGGTCCATATATTTTTATGTAGCAAATGCAGAAATGAACGTGATAAGGCCATTTGGCGCACCTCGCAGCTGGGGTATACCTGGCCCTCGGGAACCTCGCGCCTGCACAGCAGAGTACCTTCTTTGGAGGCATCAGTCCTGACTTGGTCTAGGTCAAGAACACCTGGGAGAATGGGCCAGTTCCAGATGGTGGCTATTTATTCAAGTTGAGGCAGGATGTGAAGGAAGGTCCATCTGTTCTTATGCTCATTCAACATTGTTCACGTTCTAAATGTCTGGTGTGCTCTTGGTTCTGTGGTTGCTGGGGATACAGTGATGACAAGGCAAGTCCAGATGTTTTCCTGTGGGAGATGATTGTGTTAAGGGTGGATTGATCAGGAGAAGACAGGTTAGACTACTCTCAAGTTGAGAACGAATAATGGGAAATGGAAGCCGTAAGCGCAGCAGCTCCCATTCAGGTGAGCTGGGAAGGCTTCCTTCCCAGTGAGACTACTGACAAAGGTGAGTCCTAGAGCCCAAGAAGGGGTTATGGTCAGTGGGTCAGTGGGGAGTTGAGGCAGGGTCAGCCTCCCAGGTGCAGATTGTGCGCCCCAAATTGGGGAATGGTGACTGTGGTGCCTTTGCAAGCTTTGTCTGAATGCAGAGTCTGACCTCAGCACGAGGTGTGGCTGGAGGTCCTCAATGCCAGATCGTGGAAGACTTTACATGCATGTGTAGGAGTCTGGGTATTACCTGGATGACAGTGGAGAGTTGCTGGGGAGCTTTAAGGCAGAAGATACCACTAAATATGGACCCAGGGCTTGGGAGTAGTTGCTGTGTTGCAGTAATCTAGGACACAAGTGTCAATGACCTAAGTTTTGTTGGAGATGATAGAGAACAGTGGATTCAGAAGGTACTAAAGACATAGATTAGGATGAAACTTACAAATAATACGTATTGCATCTTTTGGGATAGTTTGGCTGCCAGTGAAGAGTACCCAGTTAGCAATGGCTAAATGTTAAAGGTCTTTATAATCTCACGTAATAAGTACTTCAGATGTCAGTAGTAGAGTTGCTCAGTGACGTCAGGGCTGTGGCTCCTCTCAAGTCCCTTTGGCTTCTGTCTCAGGAGTGCAAGGTGGCTGCCACCCACTCAAAGAGCATGTGCTCCTATGACACCATCCATGGGTAGGCAGAAGGGGTGGGTTTCTTCTCACTTATCTCCTCCTTCACTTCCCTTAAGACTTCATCTAGTGCCTCCTTGGCTACCATGAAGTCACATGTTCATTGCTGGAGGGGTGGGATTACTGTGAGTGCTTTAGACCAATTAATACATGCCTTGAGTATAATGCCATTCCAATCCCGAACAAAATCCAGATCCTATTACCAAGGATGAAGGGAAACCTGGCTGTGGCTAGGCAATCCAACAGAGTCTTCCCAAACTATGACTAAGTTGCAACTAGAGAAAGTGGAATGGCTTCAATTTGAGTTTCTACTACACACCAAGAGAGAAGAATCTTGCCTGTTGCTCTCTAAAGCAGCAAATATCTCCAGCCAAACTGTTTCTTAGTGTAATGTTAGATGCTTGAGCATCTTGATGGGCTTTTGGTGTGCCTGTCTCAGATGACTGTGGTGTTACAGAGACACAGAGTTCCCAGTGGTACACAAAGGAAGAAATGGGAGTGCTGCTGCCCTGGAAAAATACTCGCTTTCCAAATTCATCCTACCCTTTCAATTTTGGGCTCAATTTTCCTGCCTTACGCCTTTAGACTTTTTCTCTGCCAAGACATAGCATCTCCAGTTCATGCCAGGCCAGCGTACTCTTGGTGATGAATGAGCTATGATTCTAGATAGAATATGTTATACTTTATCATTTGGCTTGGAAAAGTGTTAGTCTCTAGAAGAATTGAGTAGTAAACACTTTTTGCTCCTCCCTTTGAAAAGAGTGCATTGATTAATGTATTATTTAGTAAATATTTTTCCTCACACATGTTGGAATTTGGCTCTCATTCGAGGGGGGCAGAGGGCACAGGCACATGGCTGTCCACCAATGTAGTGCCTGGTTTCTAACATTGCTGTCAAGAGAACAATGTCTCTTTGGTTGTGTATAAAATGGAGCTAATGGTCCCGCCTTGCAGGTGTGTTGGGGAAGGAACTGGTATAGCACGAGCTTAAAAAGTGATGAGTATTTATATTTTGTGCTCCATAGTTTTTTGAGCAACTAAATTGCATGGGAGAGAATCAGTGGTTGTATCTCATTGTCCTCCTCTTCCTTTTTTTTTCTGGATCTTTCTTCTGATCCATGCCTCCTTACAGCTATGGAATCTCTATCCCTTGGGTTCGTTTACCTTCTCCTCACCTCACTTCCTCTTTTTTCCTCTTCTTCAGTTTGGTTTTCAAACTCCAGGCTCACCAGAAAGGGTTTAAAATATGTTAGTGCTGATACACACACACACACACACACACACACACACACACACACGTATAGAATATATATATTCTTTTTCATATTCTTTTCCATTATGTTTTATTACAAGAGACTGCATAGAGCTCCTTGTGCTATACAGTAGGGCCTCATTGCTTCTCCATTCCAAATGGCATAGTTTGCATCTTCTAACCCCAAACTCCCAGTCAGTCCCATTCCCTCCTCCTCCCCCTTGACCATCACAAGTCTGTTCTCTGTGTCTGTGAGACTGTTTCTGTTTTGTAAATAAGTTCTTTTGTATCATTTTTACTTGATTCTGCGTATAAGTGATATCATATAGTGTTTGTGTTTATCTCTGTCTGATCTTCTTCAGTTGGCATGATCGTCTCTAACTCTATCCATGTGGCTGAAAACATTTTTTAAGGTTGAATTTTTTATGTTTACATTGTCTTCTAATTTCTAGACCTATGTAGTCCCATACAATAGTTAGTAGCCCACATGTAGCTAGCTCTTGAAATATTGTAATTAGTAGCACTAGATAAAATAAAAAATTGAGTTCCTCTGTTGCTCCAGCCACATCTCAGTGCTTAAGATCTCATGTAGCCAGTGGCCATTGTACTGTACAGTGCTGCTAGAACATTCCCATCCTCGATGAAATTTCTATTGGAAAGAAATTTCTCTTGATGCTTGTCAGTCTTGCCTGTTTATTGTTTTGGAATATTTGGGGGCATACAGTAACACAAGTCTCCTTAGATGAGGATTTAAAGCGGTGAGGGGTTGTTTCTGACTCGGTTCACAATAGTTGGCAAGCCTTCAGTGCGTGGCATCACATGGTGTGGCACAAGAGTATTCTCAGCCCATGCGGAGGCTCAGGTTAATACCGAGCAAGCCCAGTGCCTTCTTGCAGGTCTCGGAGCCTTAGACCAAGACCCACCCATGACCTCCAAATAAATACAGCATTACCTGAGAGGTGTCTCAAAGCTCTGTATCCTGGTGAGGAAGCCCCAGCGTTAGTTTGAGTGGCATAGAGTGAGGAGGCCAGAGTAAACACCGGGATACAGCGTGGGTGGACGGTGCCTGTTGTAGTTGCCAAATGCCACTAACTCCCTTAGAGGATCAAGTGTGTTAGCATCAGCAAGACAGAACCATCAAACACTTGCTTCATTCCTCATCAGAGCGGAGGTGATGAATTTACTGACTGACTAATTTATCCTGATCCTCACTCAAAAAATGAGCCTAGTGATGGCCAAGACTTGATTTTATTTATGGTGCCCGAAGCAGAAGAAAGACACCAGGTTTAAAAATTTGGAGCCGTGGGTTCTTTTTCTGGCTTTGGCGCTTCATTAGTATAGCCACAGATTAAACCTACAGGGCCTCAGCCTTTTCTTCTATAATTTGGGAATGAAATGAAATATTTTAAATGTGACTAAATGTATATTTGCTTAGTACCGTGCTGGTACTATATTATTATGGCTTTTCAAATTAGCAGCAAAACCACTTCCACATACTGTCGAGTTTTCATTTTAGGAACAGTGAACAGCTTATGTGTTTGGCACTTGGGTGAAAGGCAGTACCGAGTAGAACAAGCCTAGCATTTCCCTTCGTCTGATGCAGTACCCATACATCCCATTTCTGTTGGTCAAGTTATTTGGAAACCTATTTACATGGTAACGCTAACGAGATGTTTGTGTACCCATACAATAGTTAGTAGCCCACATGTAGCTAGCTCTTGAAATATTTTAATTAGTAGCACTAGGTAAAATAAAAAATTAAACAGATTGATCTGTTTAATATGATCATTTTTGATACCCCCCACTCTAATTTCTACCACCTGCTGACACACGTTCATACAAATACGTGACCTTATATTTCATAGAAATAATAGGCAGAATGTTCCCTAAACACCTCAAGACGGACTCCTTACTTTGTTATGGCTGATTTGGGAAGGAGAAGGTGCTTCTTTCGTAGGATCCCATCCCTTCCAAAGACTCGGATTGCTTCCTCTGCCTCGTGACTTCTCTTCCCATGTATTCAATCTTTCTAGCTCCCTGGCTGTATCACCAGGGTCGCTTAGCATCTCAAGTTTCCCCTTGGGTCGCACAAAACCCCCCAGCCAAACAAAAAGGCCTTTATACCCCCTGATCCCCTTGCAGCCCCCCCCCCCTTCTCTGTAGTCTCCTCGGAGACTTAATTGTCAAGTCCAAAGGCCAGTTTTTGATCTTCATCTTCCTTGAACTAGTTTATAACCTTTCTCAATACCCTGGTTTGCCTTCCAAATATTTCCCTCTCTTTGATTTCTAGTTCTTTGCCGTCTTTTAATTTTCCTTATATGTCTTAGAATCTTCTTATCAGTCTTTGCTAGCTGTTCCATTCCCATCAAACATTATGATTCCCCAAGAATCGTTCTTGGCTCCCTTTAGGGCCTCACAGTACATTCTATCCCAGGATGATCTTATATCCTTCTGGCTTCAAATGTCATTTGTATGCTAATTACTCTTGAATCTTTGGCACTGGCTTCTCCCTCAGTCTCCAGATCTTTACGTCTGAATACAGGACATTTTCTGCTTGGATGTCCTATAGCAATATCAACTTTGCAGCTGCCACCTTTTCTTATTGATCTTTTCTCCCCAGGCACTTCTGCTTCCGTGCGGTGGCGGCAATGTTTGTTCAGTTTGCCCAGGAGACAGCGCAGTCATTCTCATTGCGAGGTCCCTCCCTCCCTTCCCCCGCCACCAGTCTCTTCTTCGTTCTGCTTTGGGTGTCTGGGCTTCTTTTCCTCCGAATGGTCCTGGCTACCTTAGTCTTATCTTTGTCCTCGCTGCTAGGGGTTGCTTCTTCCTACTTAGTCTTAATACCACCAGCTTCTTCCCAGTGCAGTTCGTTGCCACATGACTGTGAGTTACTTTCCCAAACACCACCACTTGTTCTTTCACTTCTGCTTGAAAGCCTTATCTGTTGCCTAGGGAATAAAAATGCATCGGTCTGGGCATGACGAGAGGTTGATGCTTTCCAGACGATGCCTGCCAGGAACACACCTGGACTTGAACAAATTGATTTTATTGCAACAAGGAAGAACGCACACCATGGGGAGCCATGCAGTATCTTGGTAAAAGAGACTTAGAAGGGCTTACAGGATTGTAAGCTAGTGTTACGTGCTTTGGGGAATGTTCGAGAAGTAGAGCTTTGCTCTGGATGGGATGCTTCAGAATAGTTTTCTTGCCCAGGTCATGCCATTTCTTACCTTTCTGGCTTTGGCTCTTTCGGAAAACCGACCCTCCTTATTACTCCTGTATTTCTGTCTAGAAAATGCAAAATCACCAAGTGTCTTACAGAGTTGCATTGTGGCACTTTCCGTCTCACACTGTAGTGTGTTTGTTGCCCTCGGGGTTTTGCCTTCCCAGTGAATAAGTTGCCAGTGGTACAACTTTGAGCCAGTGACTCACTTAACCTTTAGCTTCCTCAGTTTGCTTATTTGTGAAATGGGTAGTACCCACCCCAAAGTATTGTCGAGAGGCTTACTTAATGTGTACACAGTGCCAAGAACATTGCCCAGGACATAGTAAATGACGAAGTGTTGCCTGTTATTATTATTGGTGGTGTTGGTGGCCTAGAGTGGTGTCGCCCATCTTATTATTGTTTTAACAATGCTTCAACAATGAATTTAGGTACTGACCCACGAAATGGTGGTAGAAGCAATTTTTGTATTTGTATATTTCTTTCCAGTGTAAAGTACTTCTGTGGTCACTTTTTGACTTAGATTTAGGACAGCGTAAGTTAACTCTTTTCATTCCCACTTTGGAATTGAGGAAACCAAGCGTGGAGTATTAGCTGGCATGCTCACGAGGACTCTCAAGAAATTTGAGGTATGACACTTGAACTAGGGTCTTTGCATATCTGATTCAGTGTTTCTCAAACTGAATATGCCAGTTTAAATGACAACTTTCCCATATGCATTATTATATTCAAACTATGCTTCCTAGGTTGTGAGGTCTTGACATACATTTGGGAAAATAGTGAATGATCTCAGTCATTTTACTATATTGAAGTCTCATGGAGAAAACTACGCCAAGTGTTGAATCTCTCCAAGGGATCCAGTCCAAGTATAAAGGATTTTAGTGGATGGGAGCATATGCACAGGCACATGTAAACATCCTAATATATAATATCTACATAATATACAATAATATGTATATGGAATGTGGACTATGTATTTTTAACGTGAAAGTTTGACAGTAACGGTGAGTGCATTTTTGTTGTCTCCATCACCTAGCTTAATGACTGATCTGTTATGAAAATTTCAGCTCTGTTTTTGACTGATTCAAGTATGTACTTCCACAAGTTTGCAGCTAGAAGGCTAATGCTAGCAGCTTACAATAATAGGAATAGAGCGGTGTGGGACGCAAGGCTGGGCGAAAGGATACTAAGAATTAGGTAGCAGAAATAGATCAGATCTGGCAAATAGATTTAGTATTTCATGGGAGTTCATTTGCAGGGTTGCAATTGGTATGCAATGTAAATTGCCGCCTAGAGAAGGGCAACAATTTGAAATCCAACAGCAGCGAATAAATATGCAAATTGCTCCATTCTTTGAAATAGCAAGAAAGAATTATACCTTAATTCACTTTGTGGTGGCACTGTCCATTTTAATACTCAAAGAAGCACTGAATTCTTTCTGCCTTTAATTTGTTCATTGTCTTTCCTTAAATTTTGCTTCTTGTAGTGGGTGGCCACTGTTGTAAAACAAGCAAGACTAATAAATTAAGATTGACAGCCTTGTGTTGCATAAGCCAACGCCACAGACGTTGGATTTGATATTTGATAATTTTGCTTGAATTTAGTGCAAGCCAACTGTTGTGATTTTTAAGTATTTTTGGTTTTAGAATTCATGTGACAATTTTTGGGTAACATTTTAGTATTAATTGTGCTATGAATTAAATATTTCTGCTTTGGTCCTTCAGACACATGCTATTGTATTACCTAAAGTGGGAATTCTTTTACGAAGCTCTTTTGTTCTCTGTACCTAAAGTGGATGAAATATTTCATGTACTTGTTAATAAATTTCATTTTCACTAAAGGCACCTTTGACTCGGAATAGAAGAGGAGCCCTTAGAGCAGTACAGTATGATTGGGGAAAGAATTGACCCAGTAGTCAGGGAGTAGTTATTGGGAACTCACTGGTCTAAGGTGGCAATTAGATGTCCTCTTGAAGTTAACAGTCTGTGTCAGTGTTTTGTAAATCCCTTTGTTCTATTTCTTCTTTCCTTCATGTCCTAGAATCCGTTGTTCTTTTGGGGGCCGCATCTGTGGCATACTGAAGTTTCCAGGCCAGGGATCAAACCCATGCCACGGCAGTGACAGTGCTGGATCCTTAATATGCTGAGCCACCAGGGAACTCCTAGAATCTGTTTCTCAAAGAAGCTTTTACCAAACCACTCTGTTGCAAGGAGTAATGTTGGGGTTGAAGAAGGCCCCACGGGTTTGCTCAGGTGGCCCTGAAGGGTGTCCCCAGAACGCTGAGGTACCTTAGGATAGATGTGAAGACTCTTGGTTCACATGATGAAATGAGATGCTGTTTTGAAAAGCTAAAAACAATTTCATGGCAGTAAAAGCTCTACATCAAAGAGGGACACAGATAGGAAGCCCAACAGGAAATAGGCAATGAACCAGGAGATCTAAGTAATTAAGTTTAGACATCAAAGGAAGTATTTGAAACATTATACAAATGCTAAACACTTTAGAAAAATATGTCCAAAAACCCATACCTGTAAACACACACACATACACACAGAGCTTTATAATGGGTTTTTCTTTCTTTTCTTTTTTCTTTTTTTCTTTTCTAAGGCCGCACCCATGGCATATGAAGGTTCCCAGGCTAGGGGTCAAATCAGAGCTGTAGCTGCCAGCCTACGCCAGAGCCACAGCCACAGCCACGCCAGATCCGAGCCACGTCTGCGACCTACACCACAGCTCATGGCAACGGCAGATCCTTAACCCACCGAGCGAGGCCAGGGATGGAACCCGCAACCTCATGGTTCCTAGGCGGATTCATTAACCCCTGAGCCGCGATGGGAACTCCCGGTTTTTCTTATGCTTAGTATGTAGCACTTAAATAACATGTGTTCGACTAAGATGTTTCCCCATGTGTGATATGCATGTGTCACAAGGTTTTTGCTAGATGGTGTATGATCTTTCTGGAGAGGTCTTTGATCTATTTTGCAAAAAGTCAGCAGTAAGGTTAGGGCCTCCCCAACTAGAGAGAGTACCTCTACTAAAAGTCGGGGGCACATAATCATAGTTTTTTCTTTATCCTTGCTTCTCAGTGCAGTCCCTCGTAATACCTACTTGATGAATGAGTGAGTTCGCAAGGCCAGGTGAGGGAGTTCCTGTTGTGGTGCAGCAGAAACAAATTCAATTAGTATCCATGCGGACATGAGTTCGACCCCTGGCCTCGCCGAATAGGTTAAGGATCTGGCCTTGCTGTGACCTGTGGTGTAGGTTGCATACACAGCTTGGATCCCATGTTGCTGTGGCTGTGGCGTAGGCCAGCAGCTGCAGCTCCGATTCAGCCCCTAGCCTGGGAACCTCCATATGCCGTGGGTGTGCGCCCCCCGACCCCCCCCAAAAAAAGAAAGCAAAAGGCCAGGTGATAGGCACGATTTAAGAAATGGTCTTAAAATGCTTAGTCTGAGAAACCGACTTTGTTCTCTGACTGAACATAAATTGGCCTCTCAAGTTTATTATCCTTTGAAGGAAATTCATAGAATTGAAGTAGCGATGTACATGCTGTATTTATTTATGTGAACACACAGAGATCATATGTGTAAGTTTCTTTCAAAACGGCAATCCATGACTCTACCTTGAGAAAGAAATACAGTTCTCACACAGAGTGGAACACTCACTTTCCTATCAATTCCCTCTTTCCCTGTAGGTGAGCTCTGTGATCATTTAACTTGTAATCAGGCTTCCAGTGTATTACAGTCTAATGAGAACTCTTGAGTCAACGAAGGTTTATGTCAGCTTGACCTGCTCACTGTTTCCTTGCTGAGAATCTACGGAAGAAACCAAATTATCCAAAGGCTATTTTGGTAAGCCTGGAATCCAAATAAAGGTTGTGAGGTGTATTGGTTGATTGTGCAGTTGCATCAGGTTTTATAGTTCTGGCCTTACTCATCAGAAAAGAGGTATTTTGTTTGTCCGAAGGAAGCCTGTCTCTTCTAGCCAGTGCATGGATTCTGCTATGATCTACCTTCCAGGAAGAGCAAGAAAAGAATCAACCTCATAGAATTGTGGTGAGAATCACAGGGCATAGCCCCTGTCAGGTATTTCCTGGGTATATAGTAAATGTTTATTATTTAAATACTGTGAATTTGTTATTTCTTCTCCGTACCCTCTTCTTCTTGGTCTTTTCCTTGTCGGTCATCTTATTTTCATCCCTGCTCTGGATGATTAACCCTCTTTCTCTGTAGGTGCTGGTCTTTTCTAACTCTTTCTTTTCGGTCTAGTTGTCTTTTTGCCACTGTAAAGAATGTTTGCATGTCTCTGATCTAATTTATTATTCTCATATTTTGAAGTGTAGTTCTCAGATGTTACCATTTCTCATTTCCAAGTTTTTGAAGATTGTGGGGAATATTGCTTTAGCATCTGGATGAAGAGCAATTGTTGTTATTTAGTGGGAAGGGCTGACTGAGTCCAGTATCTGATGTGGTACCTGGCTTGTGGCAGACACTCAATAAACATAGATTGAGTTAATTGTAGCCTTTAAAAACCCTTTCCTATAGAGCCGGTCCTCTTGACATTTGAAATAGAATTAAGGGCTGGTAATTATTGTGGGGACTGTCCCGCATATTATAGGATGTTGAGTAGCATCCCTGGCCTCTACCCACTAGATGCCAGTAATATGCCCCCTTGCCAGTTGTGCCAATCAAAACTATTTCCAGACGTCGCCAAATGTTGACGGGTTCATGATCATCCCTAGATATTGCTTTAGAGCAAAGGTTGCCCATTAGTGGTAGTCACATCTTTATTATTGCCTTTTATTTCTCAGATTTTCCCAGCAAAATAACGTGGAGGGGTTGGACACTTATCTTAATGAGTTGCCACTAACCTAAGGGCAGTAGCATTTAATGTAGCTGAATGCCACAAAGACTCATAGCCACCAACAGTGTCTTTACTTTTGAGGTACAGTGTAGTGAGGAGCTGGC
This sequence comes from Sus scrofa, assembly GCF_054392235.1. NCBI lineage: Eukaryota > Metazoa > Chordata > Mammalia > Artiodactyla > Suidae > Sus > Sus scrofa. The sequence goes on from NC_139401.1 coordinate 12,687,241, forward strand.
CCAGGAAAAGAATATGAGACACTTTTCTTTTACCAAGACATTTTTGCTGTGAACAAAAAAAGTCATCTAAAACACCATGTTTAACCGTATAGCAGTTGCACATTCTAGTAAAAGTGTGTCTCAGGTTGGACCAGTGGCACTGAAGTGGCACTGCCCTCTATCACTTAGTACCCAGTGTATAAATGGACGGTCCCTGAAGCAGTCAGTAAGCAGGCATTGAAGGCATAAAGAATTCAATGAATTGTCCAAGAGTGAGCAGTGAAGTTCACACTCTGGGAAAAAGCTCAGGAAGGTGCAACTACCAGGTGGATCACAGTGTGTGAACTGGCCACAGCAGACAGGACACATTTTGATTAAAACTTATATATGTGATAAACATTTAAAAAGAAAGCTCATAGGCAGTAAGGGAAATATATAAAGACATAATTTGGAGCGTGAACAGGGAGGTGAGGGAGAGAGGTAGTTGAGGAAGAGATGGAAACTTCATGGAAAGATGGACATTTGTGGGAAGGAATGGAGAGGATACATCATGGAAGATGTAGGATTGTAGGAAAGAACAGGGAATGGTGGGGGAGGAAAGGGGATTCTGGGAGAGAATGGAATTTGTGGAGAGACTAGAGGATTGTGGGAAAGAAAAGGAACTGTGGGAGAGAACGGAGGGCTATGGGAGAAAATGGAGAATTGTGGGAGAAAATAGAGGATTGTGGGAAAGAAGATATTGTGGGAGACAGGATTGTGGAAGAGACAAGGAATCGTGGGAGAATAGAGGATTGTAGGAAGGAATGGAGAATTGTGGGAGAAATAAGGAATTGTGGGGAAGAATGGAGAATTGTGGGAAAGAATAGAGGATTGTGAGAGAGACAAGGAATTGTGGGTACAAATGGAGGATTGTGAGAAAGAATGGAGAGTTGTGGGAGAGAATGGAAGATTGTGGCGGGGGGGGCGCATGGAGAATTGTGGGAGGGAGAAGGAATTGTGGGAGCAAATGGAGGACTGTAGGAAAGAATGGAGAATTATGGAAGGAAGGAATTATGGAAGAGAGTAGAAGATTGTGGGAAAGACAAGGAATTGTGGGAGAGAATGGAGAATTATAGGAGAGAAAGACTTGTGGAAAAACACCAGGAAATTTGGACTGAAAATGGGTACTCTTATGAAAGGAAGGGTAGTTGGGGAATGAAGGCAAAGTAGTAGGAGAATTAGTAGTTGTGGGAGAGAATGGCAAAATTTGGGGTAGAAGTGGGATTATGGGAGAATCAGAGAACTCTAGGAGGGAACAGAGAATTTTGTGAGGGGATAGAGAATTGTGGGCCAGTAACCGAGACTTTGGGGATAATAGATATTGTGGGGGAAAAAAAAAACAGAACTGTGGAAGTCAACAAGATTATGGGAGATAAATGGAATTGTGGGAGAGAATGGAGAATTGTGGGACAGTTCAGGGAATTGTGGGAGACAAGAGGCTTGTGGGAGACATGAGATAATGGTACAGTACAAGGAATTATGGGATACAGGGAGTGTGGGAAAAGACAGGATTGTGGGAGAAAGTGGAGAATTGTGGAAAAGTACTGTGAATTGTGGGAGCTACGTGGATTCTGGGGCTATATAGGACATTGTAGACACAGAAGATTGTGGGAAAGCACAAGGGATCGTGGGAGGCAGGATGGTTTTGGGATAATATAGGGAACTATGGGACATAGGGGAGAGGATGGAGGATGGGGGGTAGAGAATGGAGGGTTGTTAGAGAGATAGGTGTATTGTAGGAGAGAAAGATTTGTGGAAGGGAGAGAACTGTGGGATATGACAGAAAATTTGCGGAGAAAATGAGTAAGTTTGTGAAAAAAGTGGTAATTATGGGAGTGGAGAGAGAAGAGAGAGTAGTTAGGGTGAGATAGGATTTATGGGAGATAGATAATTCTGGGCCAGAAGATAGAATTGGCAAGAAGTGAGGTTTATAGGAGTGATGGTAAATTATGTGAGAGAATAGAGAATTGTGGGATAGTACAGGGAATTGTCAAAGACATGGTAGGTTGTGTGGAAGAGTTGAATTGTGGAAGAGATGGGAAATTGTGGCAAATAACCGAGGATTTTAGGAGAGAAGGAATAGTGGGAGAGAATGGAGGATTGTGGGATAGAATGAATAATCTTGGTGTGCAACAGGAAATTGTGGGAAAGAGCTAAGGATTGTGGGAGAAAATGGAGCACTGAGGTGAAAAGAAAGCATGACGGGAGAGATAAGATACTGTGGAAGAGAGAGAGTTCCCAGTTGTGGTGCAGCAGAAAGGAATCCAGCTAGTATCCATGAGGATGTGGGTTCACCCCCTGGCCTTGTTCAGTGGGCTAAGGATCCAGCGTAGCCATGAGCTGTGGTGTAGGTCACAGATGTGGTTTGGATCAGGTTTTGCCGTGGCTGTGGTGTAGGCTGGCAGCTGCAGCTCTGATTCTTCCCCTAGCCTGGGAACCTCCATATTTAGGTGTGGCCCTAAAAATAAGAGGAAGAAAAGATACTGTGGAAGAGAGAATGAATTGGCCCTCTGGGCTCCATTCCCCCCATACTGGCCTTGCCACCTATGCACTCCACCAGAGCTACTCCTCTGGCACTCCTCACAGACCAACCTGGGCACACCTCTCTACCCTGCCAGGCCAGGCCTTATTCACGATAGAGCTGGGAAGTTGTTTGGCTCTGACTAGAAGTGACAAGCGAAGTCATATACCTCGGTTCACTTCTCTATCCCAACACTCTCAACCTGAGTGCTCCAGCTGATGGTTAGGATTAGTCATTTCACTTGTATTCAACAATCAAATATTCATAGATCATGAGACATGCCAACACGAACAAAATATGGTTCATTTCCTTCAGGAAGTTTCAGTTGTGTAAGACACAAAAGCAAATCATTTTGGCAATAGATCTGCATAAGAATGTGAAGAAAATGCTATGAGGACACAGACTAAGGCAAGACTCATGAATAAGTGTATTGGGCAAGTCAATTATATAACTCTACGACGAAAGCAAGAGAAAGGAAAAGATTCTCCCAGGTGGTAATTGGAATAGACCTGGCACCACAGCAGAGATGTCTACAAGTTAAAAAAATGAAAGCTCACAGTATTCAAGTTAAGGAAATAGTGTAAACACACACCCAAAGAGCAGAGGTAGGACTTGACCCCCTGGCCGAGAATCAGAGGAGATGGGAGGCGGCAGTAATGTAGAGGCATCTGACTGTTGGATCTTAGAGACCTAAGAGTTTGGATTCTCTGACTTAGGCCCTGGGGCATTTCAATGTGGAGGTGTCCTCAATGTAAATGACAAAAGAGGGACAAGGAGGGTAGACCAACACTCAGGACTGGGAGTTTTCTGTGTGTGTCTCTTGGACCGGCAGCCCATGGTGCCTCCAACCACCAGGGGGCGCCAGTGGGGCTCTGGAGGCCGGAAGAAAGGGGAACAAGAATTTCTAGAACAAATGACTAAAAGAGGGAAGCAGGAGAAGGGAAGTTTGGGAATAAAAGGGGACATGGGCTTTATGCTATCCTTTCTAGACCTTAATTATTGTTTCCCCTTGTCAAGTGACACCTTGGACTGAAGAATCTATTAGCTTTCATTCAGATTTACTAATTCTGCACTGTTCTGTGGTACCTCAAATTATGAACAGATGTGAGAAAAGAAGCCAGAAGGGTGGAGGTGGGTGCTAGGGAATCTGGAAAGAATTCCTGAACTAACAGAGTTGGGGAAAAAATTCAGACCTCAAGAGTGAGCTGACTGACAAAGCCTTGAGAAAGAAGACTTTCTTGGGGATGGGAGTGGGGAGCGGGTGGTGGTGTTGGAGAAAGATCAGATCCACGGGGTCTTAATCCAGGGGACTCTGGAACAGGTTTGTTTTTTTTTAACATTAAAAAAAATTAAAACATAGTTATTAATTCCAAACTCCTAATTAAGCCCACCCTGCTTTCCCCTTTGATAACCATAAGTTTGTTTTCTATGAATGAGTCTCTTTCTGTTTTGTAAATAAGTTCATTTGTATCATTTTTTTTTCGCTTCCACATATAAGTGATATCATAGGGTCTTTCTCCGTCTGACTTGACTTAGTATGATAATCTCTAGATCCATCCATGTTTTTTTGTAAGGATGGGTAATATTTGATATCATATATATATATATATATATATATATATATATGTATATATATATATACCATGTCTTTATCCATTCATCTGTTGATGGACATTTAGGTTGCTTCCTTGTCTTGGCAACTGTAAATAGTGCTGCTATGAACATTGGGGTGCATGTATCTTTTCGAATTAGAGTTTTCATATTTTCTGGCTATTCTTCCAGGAGTGGGATCACATATGGTAGCTCTGTTTTTAGTTTTTTTTTTTTTTTTTTTTTTTTATCATTTTGCTATTTCTTGGGCCGCTCCCGCGGCATATGGAGGTTCCCAGGCTAGGGGTCCAATCGGAGCTATAGCCACCGGTCTACGCCAGAGCCACAGCAACGCGGGATCCGAGCCGTGTCTGCAACCTACACCACAGCTCACGGCAACGCCGGATCGTTAACCCACTGAGCAAGGGCAGGGATCGAACCCGCAATCTCATGGTTCCTAGTTGGATTCGTTAACCACTGCGCCACAAGGGGAACTCCTGTTTTTCGTTTTTTAAGGGACCTGACACTATTGTCCATAGTGGTTGCACCAATTTACATTCCCACCAACAGAATAGCATGGTTCCCTTTTCCTTACACCCTCTCCAGCATTTATTTGTAGACCTTTTAATGATGGCCATTCTGACCGGTGTGAGATGATACATCATTGTAGTTTTGATTTGCATTTCTGTAATAATTAGTAATGTTGAGTTGGCCATCTATATGTCTTCTTTGGAGAAACATCTATTTACGTCTTCTGCCCCCCCCCCGGGTTTTTGTTTTTTGTTTTTTGTTTTTTGGTCTTTTTAGGGCCGCACCCATGGCATATGGAGATTACCAGGCTAGGGGTCGAATCGGAGCTGTAACCACCAGCCTACACCACAGCCACAGCAATGCCAGATCCGAGCCGTGTCTGCCACCTACCCCACAGCTCACAGCAACGCCGGATCCTTAACCCACTGAGCAAGGCCAGGGGTTGAACCTGCAACCTCATGGTTCCTAGTTGGATTCATTTCCACTGTGCCATGATGGGAACTCGCTCCCCTTTTTTTGTGTGCCCATTTTTTGATTGGAGCTGGTGGCACTGGTGGAATAGCGGATCCTCGGAGTCCTAAACCAGACACACCAACTCTGTCTCTCTGTGCTTAAAAACTTAAAGTGACCTGTTTCTGGCTACCAGACCAAACTCTTTAGCAGACTCCATAAAAGCACTTATCACCTGGTCCAACCTGCCTCTCCAGCTTCCCACAAGCCCTCCATACCATCCCATGCTGTGGTCATCCCCAAACAGTGTATAGATGTTCGGCTCCATGTCTGGACACATGCTCTTCTTTGCTTTGTCTTTTTTTTCCTTCTCCCGTGGTGATCTGCCATGCTAGACTCAACCTGCACATCGACTTCTCAAGACACTCTCATCAACGCTCCCTAAATGCAATGTAGCACCCACAGTTTCTTTGTGCCATTAGCAAATCACCGATTTTTGAAAAGTTAAAAAATAATCTTATAGCTATTTGTTAGTTGCATGCATCATCCTTGTCGAGAACACTTGCCCCTCTGGCTAAAATGATGCTGACTCTATAGCAGATGCTCAGTGAATATACATTTAAGATCAAATTCAGCTAACTTGTGAAATAGCCCTAGTAAGAGCCAGACATCATGTCACATAGTTATTCATAGAAGCTCAGTGTGGGCCGTTTGGCCTTGGAGTAGAGTAGTAAAGGCTTAAGGATATGATAAACAGTTCAGGCTTTGTCATGATAATTTAAATAAGGAGAAACCTTTCTGTATTTACTATTTGTAGTTTGTATCTCTGGGCTCCCCCCCCGCCCCCGCCCCAGCCCCAGCAAGTGGCAAAGTATTTCTTGTATTATGGATAAGCTCCCTGCTTTTACACAAGAGACCTACATTGAAGCAGCTGGAAAGAAGAAAAAGCAGGCAGTCCAAGGCTAACCCGTATCTCAGTCCCAGGATTACCACTTTAGAAGAGAAGGCTGCCCGTCCCTTTGGTTTCTGGCAGCAGCGCACAGCCTGTGGTAAAATAACAGGAGCCTGCTGCCTAGGGATCGTTCTGCCCTGGGCTGGTTTCCTTACATGTTTCAACATCTTTAGCCCAGATTGAACTGCCGTGATATTTTAAATGCAGATTGGAAACTTTTCCTCCACTCTTTTGCCTTCGTTTCTTTTTTTTTTTTCTCGCACTAGATGATTTATTAGATATTATTAGATGGTTATTAGCTGCTCTGTAATTTATTATTGTTGTGGTTACTTACTGACTGCCTACTATGTGTCAGGCACTATTTAAGCACCTCGTGTACAAAATTTCGTTGAATTCTCGTGAAATGTTAAGAGGAGGAATCACTGGCATTTGCACCCTGTTAGAGGTCAAGGAGATCATATGATATTTGCAAGAAGGGCTCGTCCTCGGCTCACCCGGAGGAGGCCAAGATGAAGAGCCCCGTGCCCAGATTCCATGAGCCCTTTTTGGAGCTTCTCATCATGGCTCCCTTCTTTTGATGGCTCTTAATGAATATTGCTGTTATTTGAAGAATTTAGTCATTATAAAATCGTAGTTTCGAAAAAAATGTTTAGGAAGGCCCCAGTTCTCATTAAGAAATTTTTTTCTTGTTGTTTTCTTTTTAGGGCCGCTCTTGCTAGATCTGCACCTGCTAGATCCTGGGCTAGGGTTCAAATCGGAGCTGCACCTGCCAGCCTACACCACAGCCACAGCAGTGCTGGATCCAGGCCGCATCTGTGACCTACATACATCACAGCTTGCAGCAATGCCAGATCCTTAACCCACTGAGCGAGGCCAAGGATCAAACCCTCATCCTCATGGGTATTAGTTGGGTTCTTAACCTGCTGAGCCACAACAGGAACTCCTCATTAAGAAATTGGGCAGGGAGTTCCTGCTGCGGCACAGCAGGTTAAGGATCCTGCATTACTACTATGGCTGTGGTGTAGACTGAGCTGCAGCTCCAATTCGACCCTAGCCAGGGATCTCCCATGTGCCGCAGGTGTGGCCATTAAAAAAAAAAAAATTACAATCTTTAATTAGTATTTCCTCCATCTTTATTAGTTGGATTAATGGAAGTAACCCAAATAAGAAAAGTAGGAATTAAAAAACAGAGACAGAGAGGAATTTGTTAAATTGTTAAGTTAGGCTGATGGTGGCACTCCGGGGGTGGGGGCGGGGGAAACCTTCATAAAAGTCAAGCTTTGACCAGCCAAAATGCTGTGGCCCCCAGGCCGGAAAACAGAGCTCAGCAAGAGGAAAGACTCAAGTGTTAGTAAAAGCTCATGTGCATAAGCAGTGTGGAAGGCTAAAGGCAAACGGCATCCTTTTTTCAAAAAACAAGTTTAATTTTTTATTTTCTGTTGGGTGGGAGTTGAGTTACAATGTTGTGTTAGTTTCAGGTGTGCAGCAGAGTGATTCAGTCCTGTATGTACGTGTGTCTGTTCTTTTTCAGATTCTTTTCTCGTATAGGTTGTTACAGAATATCGAGTAGAGTGCCCTGTGCTATGCAGTAGGTCCTTGTTACTTAGCTATTTCATGTGTAGTAGTGTGTACATGTTAATTCCAACCCCCTAATTTATCTCTCCCCCACCCTTCCCCTTTGATAACCGCTGAGTTTTTTCTGTCTGTGAGTCTGTTTGTGTTTTGTAACTATGTTCCTTTGTATCATTTCATTTTAGAGTCCATACATAAGTGATAGCATATGATATTCGTCTTTTTCTTTCTGTCTACTTTCCTTGGTATGATTCTCTCTTTGTCCAAGTTGAGAACTTTCCAGCTAGATTGTGCACCCCTTGAGAAGCAGGTTCCAAGCAAGAGCCAAGGCTGAACCCGATCATTGGTATCTAAGCAGATGATGGGAAAACTCACTACACCTATAGCTAGGTCTTCCTCAGAATACGACGTAGGACTTACTTATCGCTACATGTGAACAATGAAATTAATGATGCCAATTTACCAAGGTGACAGTGCCAAATATCATCTCCTATGTCCTAGGTCCCAAGTTGCTAATTCTAATAGTAGGAGACTAAGAAGGAATTTGGGGCCCATCACCCAAAAGCCTTACACAGTTAAACTGGTAACATTAGGTTAAAATCAAGTTTCTCTGGGAGTTGTGGCGCAGCGGAAACAAATCTGACTAGGAACCATGAGGTTGCAGGTTCGATCCCTGGCCTCGCTCAGTGAGTCGAGCATCTGGCATTGCCATGAGCTGTGGTGTAGGTCGCAGATGCTGCTCGGATCTGGCGTTGCTGTGGCCATGGTGTAGGCTGGCAGCTGCAGCTCTGATTCGACCTAGGAACCTAGGAACCTCCATGTGCCATGGGTGTGGCCCTAAAAAGACAAAAGATTAAAAAAATAATAACAAGTTTCTTGACCTTCGCAGTACTGACACTTGAGGCCTGATGAGTCTTTGCTGTGGGGCGTGGTGGTCTGTCCAGTACCTCGTAGGATGTTTAGCAGCATTCCTCCCACTAGATGGCCAGTGTTCTCCTCCAGCGGCCCCCGCCCCCCGCCACTACGTTGTAACAACACAAAAATGCCTCCAGTCATTGCTTAGTGTCCTTTGGGAAGCAGAATCCCCCTTGGAGGAGAACCACGGCTTTATAGCAAGCCTGTAATAATACAGCCTCTCTTTTCCTTTTGGCCCCAAGAACTACAGGGAAGAAAGTGACTTATTTTCTTGAGAGTGACGGGGCCGTGGAGGTGTCCATTTCCTATCACTGGTCATTATTGGTGGCGCCAGAGCAGCCACATGGTTTGCCAGGGCCCATTGGGGCCCTTTTCAGGCGGCCCCTCTCATCACTCATTCATTCACTTGAGGCAGAGGCCGCCTTGGGAACATTTGTATTTTACAATCACATATAAAATATAGATGCCTGTTGCATGATTTTGAATTTTGACTTGATGCATGTCATCTGGAATGAATTATTCATGGTGAAGCCATGCTACAATCGACTGTAGAACAATATGCCATGGAGAACCTTATTAATTGGGTGACTATGAATAAAATATGAACATTGTAGTTCAGATCTGACTCTGCCATTTTACCAATTAGTTCCAGCCCACTGCAGAATGATGGGTGGAGATGATTAGAAACTAGAAATTAGGAAGTGTGATTGATGGGAAAAACTCTTTGTGCCCCCTGACTCAAATACAACTAACTCCTCTCTAGGAAAACAGCTTGTATAAGGATTTTCCCCTGACTTTTTGTAGTGCAATAGCATCCTGTGCACAGGTAACTTACTCACTAGTTAGTGAGGGGTCAGGCAGGTAGTCGAGGGCAGGATATCCCTCGACCAGAATCCTGCTGCTCAGTTCTCTAATTAGCTTGTGCCCACTGGCAGCGAGAGAGACAGACTTGAACCCTGCAGGTGAGCAAAGCTTCTGGAAAGAACACTTGAGCCACATTCTCGTTTCCTCCATGGCTGATAGAGGAGTCAAGCGCCTTCTCAGGTGACAGGCAAATGGCCCCAGAGACCCACTGACCAGGGAAGAGTTAGAGGGAAGCTGAAAATTGCCCCCAGAGGGCAGTGTTGATGACAGCCTAATGTTGGGAAAGGGATCTTCATAAATGTGCCAAAGTGTCCGGAGCAGCAAAGTACTTAAGTGACTTAATGGTCGGAATCCCTCCCTAGTTCTTCTTAGATAAAGGTATGCAAACTTCTGCCCAGGGTTCCCACACAAAGCAGTGAAGACCCTATCTTAGGAGCAATTTTAAGAGACTCCAAGGGTGACTTGATGCAAGCTTGAGACCGTAATGACCACATCAGCAGGGTCTCCACTCTACACTTGTGCAAGAGGTTTTGGTTGTTAATTTTCCGAATTTAATCTTTGCTTCACCAAATCCCCCAAAGCCTGATCCAGCAGAAGTCAACTAATAATGGGTCACCATGGGTTCTAAACTGATGGAAGCTCTTTGGGCAGAAATTCTTTCCACAGCCAGAAATACTAATCTCATTTCTTGTTTGTCTCAAAGAGCTCTCCTCATGTGCTTGCTTTTCCCTCCAAGCTTTCCTCAAACCAGTATTTCCGCTGCTGATTTTATTCTTTTCTGTTTTCCTCTAGTGGACTGTGAGATCCTTGAGGGTAAGGTTTACAAGCTCTTGTCCCTTCACCCCACACAGCTTCTAGCACAGGGCTTCACAGTGATTTAGGCAAACAGCAGGGAATGAGTATGTATTATGAGGATGCAGGCTGACTGTAACCAGTGACCCTTTCCTGTTAATGCTTTTCTTTCTTTTATTGTGCTCACAAAAATTAATGTCCTTTAAAGCCTTGTTTTATTAAAATTAACCCCAAACTGAACATCATCCAACTCATTTACTCCTTCCTGATTTGCCAAATTCTCCCACTGCTTAAACGATTAAACGATTAAACTAGGTGTTTACTTGCCGAACGGAATTCCAGTAACGAAAACAGGATGTCCTTAGGAACCTAGCCTCAGAAGTTTGATTAAGAGAGTTCCCACTGTGGTGCAGTGAGTTAAGAATCCTGCTGCAGTGGCTCATTGCAACTGTAGCTCAAATTTGATCCCTGGCTTGGGAGCTTCCATAAGCTGAGGGTACGGCCATAAAAATAAAGAAGTTTGTTTGAGAAAAACAGCCAGCCCTCTATTCCATCAGTTCTCCAGGTCATTCTTATGAAGAATCGCTGTGGTTAGCACAACAGTGCTACACGGAATAGCTGCAGAATCTTCAAGAGTAGTGGGCTTCCATGATGGGAAATAGGACATTATCTCAAGACTTCCTGGAGGAACTAGTTTTTCCATGAGCCTAGAAGGTTGTGGATGTTTTCCTCAGGCGTAAATGAACATAGTAGGGGAGGGGCATCCAGGGCCCAAACCACTCCCCCAAGATGGAAAGTGAGTAGGGGATGCTGGAGGAGTGGGGAAAGAATGAACTTGACTGAATGAATGCAAACATGGAAGACAAAGATGGGCTATAGTCTGGACGATGAGTCAAATGCAGTAGCAGAAACACTTGAATGGTAGGCCAAGGAACCTCATTTTATTTAGAAAGCCAGCAAGATGGCACTGGCACTGTGTGTGCTGTGCATTTGTACACTGGGAGCTTTGATGTGGTGATAGTAATTTGTGGGCCTCTGCAAGAAGCAGTGATGGGGAAGAGACTGGAAGTCGGCGACCAAGACTAGGCTCCCACAGGCGCTCTCCTGCTTTATCACAGCCCCGAATTGTGAACAACTTAAATGTCCGTCAACAGTAACGTGAGTATAACACAGTGAAAACGCACTGTCCTTGGACACAACAGTTGGGTGAATCTCACAGACCAGTGTTGAGCAAAAGTCCAACAGGAATCGTTGTGGCCATGTGGTATTCAAAAACAAGCACAGGTAGTCTATCCTGTGAGTCCTCGGAATGGTGTTTCCTTTCGGGGAGAGTTTTGAATGAGAAGGGGCTCAAGGGGGAGTTCTAAGGAACCGGAAGTAGGCTGCATTCGTGAGCGCAGCCATGTATGAAAAATAATCCAACTGCATGCGTAACGTCTGTGTGCTTTGCTGCATGTATGTTGTACCAAAACAAGACACCAAAAAAAAAAAAAAAAAAAACCAAAACTAGGAGTAAAAAAAAAAAAAAAAGCCAGTGTAATAGTTTTACGGGAGGGAAGAGAGTCTGAGCTAGAGGCCAGGGAGAATAAGCGAGAGCTAAATGTGACAGCACTGAGGGGGAGGATGGAGCCCGGGTTGGAGAATGATTGGGTGAGGGCTCAGAGAAGGGAGAGGGGTTATCGAGGGCTCTGAAGTCTCCACGTACAGGTAAACGTAAGGCTCTGATCATGCGTTACTATAGTAACTACAATGGGGCTTGGTCATAGTATGTTGGGTCCCATACAGCTAGGATGACCACTTGATTTTCAGGCCATAAGGAGCCTTGACAGAATCTGCCTGGGCTCTGAGGTCCTGGCATTCTCTGGCCTGCTTCTGCTTTCTTTCTTCACACCTACAGAAATACAAGGTCTCCCTGGAGGTCCTTCACATTCCAAGATCCTGTGCATCTCCTTAACATCCACTGTGTATTCCATTCTCCAGATCCATTCTTCACTGTGAAAACGTTAAATAAATACCATCTCACCGAGGTCATTGCAGAGCTTACACAGGAAGCATTCTGCGTCCAGAAGATTCTGCGGTTATAGGAAGCCTTATCTTTTCAGGGTCATTATGACCGGAGAAAAATTTGATGGATGGTAGCTAATTTTCCAAGGTTACCTGGATTCTATTACTGCAACCGCAGAAAGAGGTCGTGAATATGTGCTGCCTGTTCCTGCCTTTTCATTTCTCTGTGTCCACCTGGGCCCCAGGGAAATGGATTTGGGCTCCACACGTGGCTGGTGAGCTGTGTTTGGGGCCTGTCCATTTGAATCGAACCGTGAGTCCTTGAAGGAGTGACTCTCCTCGCAGTGGTTCGGGGCTTCCTGATGAACCAGCAGAGCGTGCCACGCCAGCCACTGTAGGGGCTGGATGACACAGAGCAGGCTTTCGCAGGAAGGCAGTGAGCACTAAGGACACAATTGGAAACGGCACGCACTCTTCAGACCTGGGCCCCGATGCTGATTCATCCAAGCAGTGGAGTTGGCCCGGCAGCCCTTCTGGCACTGGATGAGGAAGAGTGTGGGGATGGTTTAATTATATGAAGATAAATGTTTTGTTTTAATGAGAGTCTTTATTAAATAACTGCCTAGCTAACTCCTGGGAGCCAGGAGTTCCCTGGCTGTTCGACATTTGTCTGTGCATGGAGGCTACAGTATGGTCGAGAAAGTCCCTTCCTGGATTCCCCTGGAGCGAACTTGTGCTGTAAAGAACCACATAGTAAATATGTTTTCTTTTTGCAAGAAATGCGATCCCTGTTGCATCTGTTCCACTCCGCCATCATAGCATGGCAGATGCCACAGACAACCTATAAACAAATGAGCATGGCTGTGTTCCAGTCAAACTTTATTTACAAAAGCCAAGTGGCTGTGGGATTTTTGCCTGTGGGCTGTCGTTTGCCAGCCCCTGCTCTAGGGGTCCTTTTATACTCAGAGCCAAGTTCTGTTAGAGCCACTGTATTAAGTTATGCCTCCATGCACTGCCACTGAATTCTGCAAACTTCATCTGCGTGAAGTGATCTCCGAGAGACAGCTAGAAAGTCACTCTCAACGCTTTAGAAGTTAAAATTAAAACCATTGATGGAAAATTATCAACATGTAAGTTCTGGAAATTCTTGAGGCCTAATGTGTTCTGAGAAGAATAGCACCAAATTTCCTTAAAACCTTTGAACCTTTGTCACTACTTAATAGTAATTAAGTTAGTTTGATGTGAGAAATTGGTATAAAAAAGTAAGCTAATTTGATCATTTGCTAGGCCGTGTACACCATGATGGCTTCGGCTACCCACTGTATATCTTGCTTCTAGCCATAGGTACACAATCAATATTTGTTGAATGGCAGGTCCCATTGTAGCTCATTGGAAACAAATCTGACTAGTATCCATGATGACACAGGTTCGATCCCTGGCATCACTCAGTGGGTTAAGGATCCTGCGTTGCTGTGGCTGTGTTGTGGGCCGGTGGCTACAGCTGTGATTGGACCACTAGCCTGGGAACCTCCATATGCTGCTTGTGCAGCCCTAAAACAGTACACACACACACACACACACACACACACACACACACACACACACACACATTTGTTACATGAATTAAAGGATGGGGAATGCAGATAAAACAGTCTGATGTCTGAGAGTATTTATTTTAGGAGCAAATCACTGTAGAATAATTCCAGTGCCCAAAACATGCTAGCCTGCTACGATGCCTTGGAGCAGCCTTCAGACGGGACATCTTTGCATTGTGTTTTGAGGTTCTGGATTTTCTCTGCTCTGTTGACAGTCTTGCTGATGCCCTTGGTGTAAGAGTCGCTGATTGGATCAGAAAGGACATGTGCTGGAACAGGAGGAAACCTAACTGGTCTCCCTAGATTGGATTGTACTCATTTGTGTTCTGAGCACTGCCCGTCAGCCTAATGAATTGAACCACATCAGCATGATTCCTTATTGGCCTTGGTCCTGATCAATCCCCTCTGTAGAAATGAAGGAGAATGTTAAAATTCAGAAACCATCACCAGCCCAGTTTTCTGCCTTGCCTCCGATGGATATATAGCATTGTCATGAAATGAAATCATTAGTTTTTCTTCAGGTGTATCCTGCATAAAATAGCGTTCAAGTGAAGTGAAGGAGGGACTGCTTATAAAGCAGTATCGCCCCCAAGCTAATAGGATGACTTAATTTGAGAAGTTGGTCATATGGTGTAACTATTTTCCCCTTCATTAGTAGCACACCCTAGTATAACTAGAAATCTTTATCCGCCCAGCAGGGAAGAAGATCAATAATTAGTTTACATTTCTGCTGGTAGGTAGATAATCCTCTCTAGATTCCCTTATGCTTTATTTATCCTTGAACTTTTGCCTATAGTCGTAAGTTTTGTCTCTTACAAGCAGCATGAAGTTGAAATTTTAAAATATTTAATCTGATTTTATTTTTATGGGACCAATTATTTCATTTATATTTAATGTAATGATATTAAAATGTTTATATTAAAAAGATTTCTATGCATAGATTTAAATCGACCATCTTATTCTATGCTTTGTATTTATCTCTATGATTCTGTGTTCCTTATCTGTTTTTTCTCGCCTTTTTTTTTTTTTCTTTGATGGGGTGTGATCTGGGCCCCTCGTGGGCCTTTCTTTCTATACATCCCCTGCCATGGCGGCGGGAGGGGGTGTGACACTCCAGTGCCATCCATTTTCAGGACCAGATTTCTATTTTCAGGATAGGTTTCTATCTTTTTAGCGATTACCATGGAAAGTAAAGCATGACTTGTTAGCTCCCAGAATCTCAAGTTAACTAATGCTTTTACTTTCTTCCCAGAGAATAAAAAGAATATTTAAACTCCATTTGCTTACTCTCTCACTTATAAGCATATATGCTGTTAATTTTATTATGTATTTTAATTTATCCCACAAGATGAATTTTATTTGATGCACTTAGTGTTGGTTTAGTTATCCAAATAGTTGCTATTTATATGCTTTTCTTTCTTCCCTATGTCTTAGAAATTTCCCTCTGCCGTCTTCTCTCTCTCTTTTTAACCTGGTTGACGTACATGCAGTAGACTTTCTTGTAGAGTGCCTCTGTTGATGCTGATCTATTTTCATTTGCCTATGTATGTATTTTGCTTTCATGCTTAGGTCTTTTTGTTGATTGTCTTATTCTAGGTTGGCCGTTATTTTCTCTCAGTTCGTTAGGGGTATTATTCTACTGTCTTGGAACTTGCATTGTTGTTGAGAAGTCAGCTCTAAGTCTAAATGTAATTCTTCTGAAGATAGTATCTCTTTAACTCTGTTTGCTTTTTGGAATATATGCATTCGTAGGTGAGCATTTGATATATTTTATCCTCTGATAATTTGGGGGATGCCTTGGAACTGTGGAGTACTGTCTTTTATCAGAGTAAAATATTCTCAGATATTTCTTTGAATATTGCTTCTAGTCAACACTCTATAGTAAATGCAGGTTGGGTCGTCTAAGCTGATCCTCTGTATCTTTTACCCTTTCTTTTGTATTTACCAAGATGTTGTCTCTCTGTGCTACATTCTGGATAATTTCTTCAAATTTATCTTCTATTTTACTAATTCTTTTATCAACTCTGTCTGGTCTTCTGTTAAACCTGTCCACTGAGTTTTTATATTTTTATTTATTTATTTATTTATTTATTTATTTATATAATTTCTAGTTGTTTCTTTTCCACATCTGCTCCTTTTTCTCTTTGTAATGTAAAATATTACATTGGATTTAAAATGATGTTTTTATTTTTTGCCACTTTTTCAGTTTTTTGAGGCAGAAGACTCACGGAAATACCTCAACTTCTTATTCCTAGAAACTGGAGGCCCTTCCCTTAGGTATTCTTTCCCCTTTTTGGAAGATGGCATCATGAAGTTCTTGATTTCATCATCTCGATTAGAGACTCCCTGCAATTATAAATTACCTTTTTTTAAGACCCTGAATTATTTGTTTGGTGGTAGGCTTCCTTTGCAAACTGGTACCATCCCTGCTCTTACTACGGAATGAAATAGCAGGCCGGGAAACCAACAACAATAATTTTATATGCACCCCGGGTGTAAGAGGAGGACAAAAAGAAGGAGCCCAGAGCCTTGGTAGCAGATGTCAGAGAAGGCTCTCTAGGGGGTTGGACTGATGGGTGAAAGATGGATGAGATCACCCAGTAGAACATGTCCCTAAAGAAGACAGAAAGACCCAGTCTGGAAAATCCTTACATTTTATGGGTGAGTTAGAGAAAGAAGGGCCAAGAGGAGACTGAGAAGTAGTATTTAAAAATCAGAAGGACGGTAGAGCTGGACATCCTGGGAAGGAGGGACAAGTTTCAAATTTGAGGAAACAAAGACTAGAACGAGTAACACAACCAATCAGGCAGCCTGGTGGTCATTGATGACCTTTGAAAGAATGATTTCAGAAATGGTAGCTAGAAATCCTGGGGTCGGTTTATAAATAAAACAGGATTTATGGTTTAAGAAATGGAGCCCTATCTCTAATCTCCTGGAATAGACCATGATAGAAAATATATATGACCGAGTCACTGTGCTATACAGCAGAAATTGGCATAGCATTGTCAATCAGCTATACTTTAATAGAAAAGAAAAGAAAGGAAAAAAAAGAATAAAGTTGTTTCACAGTTAAAAAAAAAAAAAAAAGATGCGGAGCCAATGAGATAGTGCCTGGAGGAGAGTACAGTAGAAGCTGGCAGACATAATCTAGTCCACTATCTTTTTTCTAAGTAAGGTTTTCTTGGAATGTGTCCATGCCGTGTGTGTGTGTGTGTGTGTGTGTGTGTGTGTGTGTGTGTGTGTGTGTGTGTCTACAGAAAAGTTGAGTAGTTGGGGCAGAGACTGTGTGATACACAAAGTTAAGAATGTTTGCGATGTGGTGCTTTACAGAAAATGTTTGCTTGTTTCTTTGCAGTAGTACAGAGGAGCACATTTTAGGCCAATTGGAAGGGAAGGGTTGAGGGGAAAGGCTGAGTGGCTAATTGATAAGGACCTTTCTCAGGGAATTAGATCTGAAAACCAACAGAAAGATCTGCTTTCGAGTTAGGATTTGCTGTGAGTCATTATACAGTCAAAAGAACAGAGAAGGGCTATATCTACCAGAACTTTGAATTGAGAATTTCGAGAGGGCTCCTGACCAAAGTTTCAGAGATCTTTTTCTCTTTGTAATGTAAAATATCCAGGAAGTTGAAAAACCCCAACTCTTTGAAAGCATGAGCTTTTGTGTATTCTTTCTTTCTCCAGTTTGTTTCATCTTTATAACCAACTCCTTTTAATTTCCTGAGAGGTGGATATCTTTTTTACTGTATAAATCTACTTCCTGACTTGAGCCTTCTGTTACTTTTAATTTCGCTTTTTACCTCCTTGATGGAGATTATCCCCTCATGAATTTTTTAAAACTTGTGTGTCTTTAAGAGTTAAAGTGGAGCTTTCCCAAAATCTAATGTGGTGAGTGCAGTATTATGTGATGTAACTTGATTAAACTACATAATGGAAATCAAGACCAAAGAATGAGATGCAGCCACAAAGGATGTGTATGTAAATGACATTAAAGCTACTATAGGGTTCAAATTTGGTGAAAATTTGTAGAATTCAGGATAAAACCCAAGACATTAACACTTAACTCTCTGTATTAGAAAGCTGAAAGTGTTTATTTGATCGGCTAATTACTGGTTGCCTTCTATTAATTAGGCGTGGAAAAATGTGTAAATCTAAGACACACTCTATAAGAAGTTTAGAGTGAAGAGGAAGGAAATAACCGAATCAGTTCCACCAGGGGTAATAAGGGCAGTAATATAAGAGAACTCAGGGTACCTTTGAAATACAAAAGATCAGCATTAAAACCAGCTGGGAGTTATTGTCCCCTGGGGAAAAAAAAGGCCCAGTGTCAGAGTTGTGAGTTAAGTTTTCTTTGGGGCAAAATGAGGACTCTAGCCCGGGAGGCAGCATTTCAGAGAGTTCTGAGAAATTGCTCCAAAGAGGCAGGGTCAAGGTCAGTATATATACAGGATTTTGGTGAAGGGGGAGGTACATGCACCCGAGCACACATTTTGCAGAAGGTCACTGCTAGTCTTGGTGAAGGTTTCTGCGAGTCATGAGGAGCAGATGTCACCAGAAAGGATTTTGGTTCTTTTCTAAGTATGAGGAGACATTAAGAATTGGGCTCATAACATCTTCTGAAAGTATCTAACTACCCGAAGACCTGTTCTGCCAGTTTTCCCAAAACACTGGGTGCCTCACTCCTGATCTCTACCCTGAGCTCCTTTTAGCAGGTGCTGAAGATCAGCTGCTGCAGAGGCTCGTGATTCAATCCTTATAGAGGCAGGTGGCAAGTGCCAGTCTTCAGTTGGCATTATCAAGTAGCCTTCCTGGAGAAGGTGGGTCTAAGCTGTCTTAAGGTGTGCTTGGCAAACTTAAGGGCACCTAAGGATTACCTGGAGACTTTGTCAAAAATATGCATTTCTAGACTCTTCCTCCCAGAGCTTCTAAATCAGTTTTGGGAGTGAGGCTGAGGTTTCTGGTCAGTGGCCTGCTGGGCTGTGAGGGATACATAGAAGTTATCCAGTCATACTCAAGGTGATAGTCCACAGAGATGCTCAGAACATAAAAATCTCCATTTCGAGTGAGCACTAGTTGCTTTGGGAGAATCTGGGGTTATGAATATTGAGTGCTCATGGTTTATGTGTGTTTTATGACTTTAAAAAAAAAACTTGGTAGTCGACTTTTGAGGCCTGTGTATCTCTCTCCATGCTGAATGTGGTGGCAGTCCACTTAAGAGACAAGTGACTGGGGACGGCATGAGCAGAGAGGGACACTAATTAGTGACAGGACTAACGCTGCGAAAGCAATGGCATCTGCTACAGTTGCTAAATATAATTGCTAGAGAAAAGTTTATAAATATTCATTTAAATGTATTTCTCAAAGGCTCATGTTTGGAATCACAGCTGCTGGGTTGCCTAAAGAAACACAAATGCACCACAATTAGTGCATTCTTAAAGGAAGAAAAAAAAGCTTTATCTTTAACATGCAGGCATTTGAGTAAATACCATGGCTCAGCCATTTCTCTAGCTAACATTTTGCGTGTCCTATTTATTAGATGGTGTGACTACTTATACTTTAGACATTCAGTAGTTTCTCTGATTATGGCTTTCTCAATTTAACAGTTATAAATTTAACTTGTGTCGAGTGACTAATATACTATTTAATGTCTTGTGTGATTAAGTTTTGAGTTTGCTTCCCAGAAAGTTTGGCTAAAGACTGTTAAAATGAATTTAATTTTATTTCAAGCAGAAATCTGGAAAACCCATTTCATTTTAATATTGCAAACAAAGGGGGTTTTTTGGCTAAAGAAGATTGGGGGGGTGGTTAATCTTCCATTTTGTTGTTTTGAGAAAAACATAGTAATAATTATTTATTGACTTAGTTGAGCCAGTATTTCTCCAAATATGTACTAAATGACAGCCTTCTGGTGACAGTCTCCAATTGGAGGGGAGGAAAAATTCTTTCTCCTTTTATCCTCCCAGGTTCTCTCACCGGGGCCCTGAAAACAGGACTGAGAAAAGACAGATTAACAACAGAAAAGGGCACGCATTTATTTAACCCAAGTTTTATGAGCACCTTTATAAGTGTCATGAGAGCCTTCATAAGGAAATGAAGACTCAAAGCAACAGTTAAGCCTAAGCGTTTTTATCGTTGTCCCCCCTCATGAGCGGTTTCACTTTCCATGCCTTCAGGTACCCGTGGTCAGCCAAGGCCTGAAAATATTAAATGGAAAATTCCAGAAATAAACAATTCCTACCTTCTAAAGTGCGCACCATTCTGAATCACATGATGAAATCTCACGATATCAGCCCTGCGTTGTGGGATGCAAGTCCCGCCCAGAAGTCAGTCACTGCAGTCGCTGTCACAGTGTTGTAGTCTAGAGACCCTGGTGTTACTTAATCCTGTCCCCAAAGTGCCAGAGGAGTGATGCTGGTGACTCAGGAACACCAGAGAGAAGCCCTACGTGAAAAGGTGAAAGTTCTCGACTCAGTCAGTCAGGGAAAAAAAAAAAAAAAAAAAAATCAGATACCGAGATGGCTAAGACCTATGGTAAGAACACATATTCCTTCGTGACATTGTGAAGCAGGGAAAAGAAGTCTGTGCTAGTTTTGCTGTCGCACCTCAAACTGCAAAAGATGTGGCCACACTGCATGATAAGTGCTTAGTTAGGATGGAAAAGGTATTAAACTTGTACCATAAGGTATAGAGACAAAGAAAGACCACATTCAAATTATTTTTATGACAATGTATTTTTATAAATTTCTGTGTTATTGTTTGTCTCTTTCTGTGCCTAATTTATAAATTAAACTTTATTATAACTATGTATGTACAGGAAAGACCATAGTATATAAAAGGTTCTGTACTCCCTGCAGTATCAGGCGTCTCCCGGGGGTCTTTGATGATGTTCCCCATGGTAAAGGGGGAGGACTAGTGTGCTAGGTTTGCTGAGAGTAGAAAGTCATGATAGGATGAAAGAGTATGAGCTAAGGGTAGTCAGCTGAGGGGCACCCGGCAAGGACTCTGTTCAGATCCCCTCCAGCATCCCTCTGTCTGCAGAGACCAGGATGCTCCTTTCCTCGGGTTTGGGGACAGCGCCTCTCCCTTGAGGGTCTTCTGACCTGCCTCAGGGGAGAAGGGGGAGGGGCTAGAGGGTCTTTCTTGCACCTGCTGCTTCCCAAATTCCTTTAGCTTAAAATATCCAATATCCAAGGTACCCTATATCAGGTAGTGTGTTCTGAATCCCAGCACTGCATCTCACATGGAGATGAACTCTGGATTTGTGGGCAAGAACATAGGAAAGACTACAAGGCAGTGAGCAGCTTGGGAAAACCAGCTGGTGATCCCTCGGGGATTTGTAGGTGTCTGTGAATATGACGGACAGGGCGTGGGTTGATAACATGCGAATTCTCAGGGGTAAAGTGAAGCAAGTCACCTCAGAGGCCCGACCAAGGCCTGCGGCAGAATTCACGATGGGCAGATGAGAATGAGACTCGGGCACCGGCAGACCCAGTGTCCTCACGCGCGCTTGATACTCACCCAAGATTTGGCCAAAGAGTGCGTGTGCCTGTGGAGTGGTTCGCAGTGAAGGTAGTTTTGCCCCTCAGGGAATACTTAGCAATGTCTGGGGACATTTTTGATTGTCACAGAATCAGGAGGCGGGGGAGGAACAGTTGGCATCTATTGGATCTAGGCATCTAGGGCTGCTGCTCAACATCCTACATTGCACAGGACAGCCCCCGCCACAAAGAATTATCTGGCCCCAAATGTCAACCGCGCTGAGGGCGAAATACCATTCTCCTTAGCCAAGGGTCTATCAGGGGACAAAGGTGGTGCTGAAGGTCAGCACAGACCTCAAATGACAAATGAGGTTTAGTAAACTGGGTGAATTTTAAAAATGTAATTCATTTAATGACTCTACAAGGTAGGCACCATTACCGTACATTCCTATTTATAAAGGAGAAACCTTGGCACAGAGAATTTAAGTAACTCACCCAAAGTAACACAACAGCTAGAGGGTGGTGCTTTTGTATACATTCAGATGTATAGAATTTGACTCCTATATAAACACTGATAAAGTAGGGAGAGAAAGCTTTCTGGGAAGCAAGAAACAGCCCCTGTCTCGCCCCACTCCCCCGGGATATCCCGGCCAGGCTTGGTGAGCCTGAGGGACAGGTGTACCTGCTAAGGCATTCAGTGTCTGTGGGCCATCTAAACTGGGTGAATTGGTATAATTTGTGTTCATCACTAGATTTCTTAAAGAGCAGCATCTTAGGTAGTAATTGCATGATCTAAATTCTGGAGAGAGAGAAAATTTAAAATGTTCTCAACCATTGTGTGTTCAAGATGATATAACCAGAATAGGTTTTGTTAAACTCAATTGAAAACTCAATTATAGTCGTTATTTTTAATCAAACGTAATGAGTTTCGTTGATTTTTTTTTTCACATTTTCCTTTTCTTCTCATTATTTTAGATCCACTTCTGAAATGCATTCCTTCACAAGGGTACCCAGGTAAATCCAGTGTGTGGTGTGCTTGCTTTCGGCATTCCGAGTACGATAAAAATCCTCCAGGGTTCTATGGCATTCTTTTTTGCGTTACAAAGGTCAGTTTAAAGTCAGGAATCTAACTGCTAGAAAGTGCTGATCACACTTTCTGATTTGCAAGTACAAGTCCTTTCTTGTTAACGGGGATCCTCATTGAAAATGGCATGCACGCTTTAGCATTTTTTAATGTTACTAAAATCATTAAAATTTATATTCAATGAAGAATGTTTAGTTCTGATTTAATGAACTTCCTCTTGCCATTTTAAGATCCGAATATAGAAGCCTTTTGAATTTTAAGGTCGTCAATGACTGCGTAAATTGGATTGAAAGTAAATGGCAAAAACATATAGACATTGTCACTGATACGAAACATATTTCCTGTATGCTGTTCTAATAAGAACATAGGGGAAAGTATCCAGAGTGTTGAGATGAAATGGCGAATGACTTGAAAATTATCATTTTCAGGTCTCTTATGACTGTCTTTTCTGGAAAAAAATCTGGGTTATTTGGGATGAGAATGCGGTAACTCTGTTGGGTTAATTACCAGGTGTGGAAGTAAGTTTCCCCAAAGCATAAACTACCTTGTTAGAGCAGAGGCCAAATGAGAGCTGGCTTTCATTTCTCGGCCCTGACTGACGAATGTGGTGGCTGCCTTAGAGTCCTATAGGCTGAGGAGCTTTCTGGTTGATGGACACCGTTGGCCCCTGGCGTAGAGAGCGGTGCTGGTGTACTTGGTGTGTAGGGACCATTCTTCCCCACAAGCTCTACCTTCTGGAGCGCTGGGCTCCAAAGCCGAGGGTGCAATGTGTTGATCCAGAAGGAGAGCTTGGTATTTGTTGTTTATCTTAAGCAAATTAAACTTTTGTGCCATTTGATAATACCGAGTGATGTTGGAATGCTCCTTTGGGTCCATAGCGTGTGATCACATTTCATGTGTGATCGTGTGTCTAGAGGAATCTGTGAAAATGTTACAACATGGAGGGGTTGTCATCAGTACGCTTGCTCTTTTTTTCTTTTCCTTTTTGGCTGTCAGTGCTCTGCAACATGTTTTTGGGGACATCTTGTAAGATATCAGTACTGTGCCCAATTTAATTTTTTAAAATTTATTTTATTGAAGTATAGCTGATTTACAGTGTGTTGAGTTCTGATATGCAGGAAAATGACTCAGTTATAGACATATATTCTTTTTCAGATCCTTGTCTGTTATAGGTTATTACAAGATATTGAATATAGTTCCCTGTGCTACACAGTAGACCTTGTTGTTTTATCTTTTCTATATATAATAGTTTGCATCTGCTAACCCCAGAGTCCCAATCCAGTCCCCCCACCTCCTTGGCAACCACAAGTCTGTTCTTTATGTCTATGAATCTGTTTCGTTTCATAAATAAGTTCATTTGGGTCGTATTTTCGATTGCACCTATAAGTGACATCATGCGGTATTTGTCTTTGCCTGACTTAGTTTCCTTACGTGTGATAATCTTTAGGTCCATTCGTCTTGCTGCAAATTGTGCCTGGTTTAATTAAAACATACCTTTAAATCGGAGGCTCTTTCTTGTCCTTGGTAATGAGATAGGACATGGCTGTGGAAATCTTTTAATGTCTGCAGAGGCTTACTCCTTATCTCATGGCAAAACACCTCTTAAAGGTGTTGTCAGAATTTAAAATGTTCAAAAAGCTCTACTAGATGTTCTTTTTATTTTACAAAAATCCTTTTCAGATGTGGACCAGAGGGTATTAGTAGTAAACTAATAGATCTTTTTGAGACATAAACATTTTGTCTGTTATTTCAGAGTGAAAATTTAAACATTGAACAAGCAGTTCACTGCTTTTCCAGAGAGATAGGTTTTAAAATTCTGAACCATTTTACAAATGGGTTCTTAGCAGTGTTTCCATTGTTACATATTCTTAAGTATATTGTTATTAAAAATGATGAGTGTTACCTATCAACACTCATAGCTGAAAGCTTTAAATTCTTAGAAACAGAATTTTCGAACCTGCTTAAATAGCTTCCAGATTTAAGGTTTTAGTGGGCCCTGAACTCACGTTTTAAAAATGTGAAAATTAATACGTTTCAATTCGTTTCCAGGACAACTGATTGTTGCCATGGAGGGTGGACAATTACTGTAAGAGGCTCAACAAAATGACTGCCTAGTTGGTGGGTGTGGGTTGAAAATGGAGATTCATGAGTTAGAAAACCCAGCCAGTCAACCTTTGGGTTAGCATATCCTGGTCAAGTTTCTCTTTCAGTTCGAGCATCACTGATCCCAGTTTAGCAATGAACTTGGAGCCAGACCTTCAGATTGCTGTATCATAGTGTGTGAAACCAAGATTTTCAAAATTAATTAAGCATATTAAAACAAATTGATCTCCATAAAAAAGTATTAACAGGAATGGTTCCACAGGAACATACTCTGTACTAGTCATAAAGCAGACACACAATGAACGATACATTTATTTGTCCATCAAAAATGTTCGTTTGTATGTTTTATGATGTATGTAACATACTAGCGCCATGAGGCGTGGAGATAATCGGAGCCCAGTCAGGGGTCAGCAGAGGAGGGCTCAGGTGCCCAGGCTGGCCCCACAGCCGTTTACATATTCTCTGAGGCTGATTTTATGTCACAGGAAGGCAACAATGAAAAAGAGTGTGCTGCCCTGTCTTCATTCAGGTAATAGCTTTGGGGATGCCTCACAGCGCTGGTTCTCAGATGCAGCTGTGCATTGTGATAATGTTGAGAGTTGTGTTAAAATACTAGAGAATCCTCTAGGGATTCTCATGTAACGAGCGTGGGGTGGGGCCAGGTGCAGCCACGGTTGAGAACCACTGGCTTAGGGTCCTGGACACTCCTGATGGGAGGTGAGTTTCTCTCTGCAGGCTGGAGCTTCCCCCCCCCCGCCCCAGTGTTACAGGAGCCTTTCTTATCTGCACACCTGGCTAAGTAATGCTGGAGGGGAGCTCTCCCCACATTTAGTGGGAAGAGGGCAGGCTTGGGAATAGCAGCCCATAGTCCAACGTTCAATTTCCTCAGGGTGGTGGCAAGAAGAAATGAGATCAGGGCTGTAAAGGTGCATTGATTGGAGAATCAATCATTTGGAGAGACTTCAGTGAAATGTAAAACCCAAGGGCTTCTATTGTTTCTGTTTTCAGTGCTTTCCTGGGCCCTCTGGTGCCTGTTTTTATCACTGAACAAAGAAAAGCTATTGGCAACAATCCTGGTAGTTATCTTCCATTCAGATGTCAATGGAAGAGGATCTGAAGTTCTAGAAGTTTGGCCATGGTGAATTTCTTGTCCTACATGGTTTTGGAACTAAGGATTATTTCAGTAATAATCCTATTTCTGAATGCTTGCCACATAATGTTATTTTGCACTTCTGTGCACGGCTGTCATTGTAAACACTGTTTATAGAACCCTTATCAGCATTTGCCTCTGGAATTTATAAAGCATTTAGGATAATTTGCTGTGAAACCACTGGTGTTTTTTTAGCTTAATAGAGTCGCACATATGGAGTATTTGGAAGATAGCAGTTTACATCCTATAAAATGGCTTGCGAGTCTAAAGCACTTTTATCTTAGCCATTTAAAATGATTGATTAGTTAATTCACACAGCCAGGTACTGTTCTCATTTTACGAATGAGGGGAATGAGGCAAAAAGAGGACAGGGGACTTCTTCAAGGCCATGCAGCAAGGGAGGAACATTTGAGGACCGGATCCAGGCTGAACTTTCCCATTCGCTGCTCCCCGCCCCCCACCACTGGAAGGCGGTAATGATGCCCCCTGCATCTCCATCCTCCCAGAATGCACAGCACCCCCAGCAGATGCTTGTAGTAAAACCCAGGACCAAATCACTGCTTCTGCCTTGAGGCAAACTTCCTCCAACTTTATTATTATATTTTGCTTGGAATGGTATAAACGCAAATAGATCCACTGAGAAACAGACGTTTTGCTTTTTAAAATTAAACCAGGACTCCAGGTAGGTAGTAGTGTGTTTTCTAAATGGAATGATTTACCTTGTGATTCTGCTCTTTGTTTCATTTAGAAGGCTTTTTAAAAGAGGTGCTGCGACACCTGGATTAGCCAGAAGATAAGGAAAATCGAAATGTACCCAGCTTAATGGTACCTGGAAAGAATAAAACAGTGAAAAAAATCCTTGTTAGGAGTTTATTAAAAATTTTAATTTCCAGACTAAGTACCAACAGAGACCCTCTTTCCGTACAATGTAATCATGTTTAATATTCATGGCAATGACCCTGAGGGGAGCCAAGGCACTCAATTATCAAACAAGATTCACTTCTCTCTGTATACTTTTTAAGGCCGCAGAATGAACATTTTAAATGATCACAAATGTTCCCTAACCATGGCTCAGCCGTGTTTATTCACCCAGAACTTCAGTTAATTGAGTTTATTGTTTTGATGCTCTAACCGTCAGCATCTCTTAACTATAAGCATTTAGTACCTCAAGCAAAACTTTGCGACAGTAAATGTGTCAAGCGGCACACATTCCAGAGAACATATTTTTGTAAAATAAGACCTTTTTGACCACTTCTAGGATGCCTAAGAGTTTCCATAGCAGAGCCTACCTGTCCGAAGAAGTGAACTGTACAATTTGTAAATTACAAACTTCATGGATAGAAATATACATCGATGTGATTTAGGGCTGTACGATTCCTTGCTCTCTGTCTTCAGGAGGCTGACTCTCTGGTTGGGGCAATCTGGTGAGAAGCAGAGAATCAGCTAAGTCCAGATGTGGTTAAAGCTGTGAACAAGCCCCAGGCAACCCCTTAGCAGTAGAGCTGCGAGGCTGACCTTCCCCACTTGCGTAAATTTAAGCTGTGTGCAAACAGTGAGCCCAAATGATGATTATACTTTGCTTGGAACGGGGCACGTTATAACCGGGCAGTCATAATTCATGGCCCAGCATGTTTGCCATGGTCCCCTTGCCCCTCAGTTGCAGAGGGGAGGGGGGGGCCTTGAGTAGATGCTGAGCGCACTGTGTGATTGTGTCCCAGCTTAGAAACACCAATCTTCAGGAACTCCCAACTTAGAACTGCTAGCAGACCCGCTTCGCATCCCTTCCAAGAGAGACTGTCTTTGTGCTGATGGGCTGAAGTGAGAGTAAGCAGCTCTTCTCTAGGCAGGGAGGGACTCTCAGGTCCTTTCTTGTCTCAGAGGGCAGAGGAGATGAGGATGAGGGAGCGCTCCTTTTATCCTCCTGGTCAGGAAACAAACCTCTGACCCAGGGCTTCGCAGTCTCTAGCTTCCAAGCGTGGTTGCCATCGCAACATCCCTGGACACCGCGCTCAGTGCCCCGGACTCGGAAGACACGCGGGAGCCATGCGAATTATCTTCCATCATCGAAATGAGGTGACGTGATACAAAATGAATGAAGGCTGTCCAGGGCCTGGGTCCGGACTTTAGACATGATACCTGAAGTGAGCAGATTGCAGGCATAACTCGGGGAGGGCATCTTGAAAGAGGATAGTGTGAGGTGGCCAGTAGCGCTTGGTGTGTTCAGATGTGATGGGAAGCCTGCGGCTGCCTATGAGCACATAAGGGACCTTCTCTATTTTTAAGGCCTGTGGAGGGTCCGTCTATCAGTATCGCTGGGCACAAGCAGAAGTTCAAAATCATGACCCAGAGTGAGACAGAAAATGTTAGAGGGCCTCCTTTGTAGTGGTGCGAGTCTTGCTTCATGAAACTTTGGTTTGTCTGTATTTTGTTAATATTGTGTTGCACACTTTCTGATCTTGTGACATCTCAAATCAGGATGGATCTCAGAATCAGTGGCATCTAAGATTTGATGAATTACGGTATAAATGTTTTATATAAACAGGAAGTCGGTTGCTAAGCAATATTTATTTCTAACTGTGAGTCACAGTCAACATTTTAAGTCCAGAGCCCTAGTTAGTGGTAACAGGTATAGGGCAGCCTGGGGGTAGAATAGAAAGCAGAACTGGATACCTCCATTCTTGGGGGGCAGGATTCAGAGGAGATAGAAGAAGCCTGGGCTCTCGAAGCAAATACTGCTGTCACCCAGGGCCACCTCGATCAGATGAGCGTGATTAAGTCAGCAAATCCCATCACCGGTGGGGAGCGTGCCAGTGGACAGAGGGAGTGTGGAAATGACAAGGCTTGGGGCTCTTTGAAGCACTGCGTCCAAGTTGGAGAACCAACAGGAGTAAAGATTCAGCCTTTGGTGGCTCATGGATAATAGGATGGTTACTAAGGCGAGGTCTGTGCTAGAAAGAACCAGGCCTGAGCCCCCTTAGAAAGCCTGGGGCAGCCAGGCTGTGACACCGTGAAGGCCCCTCCAAGAGGGAGAGAAGGAGGCTACTCTTACTGGGGTCACTTCTTTGACCCCCTTCTCAACCGGACCCAACATGTGGTTTGCTCACTGCTGCTTCTTTGTGTTGGAGTCTTCGTGGCCTCTTCAGAGGGATCACTTTTGGGGAATAATATGCTCAGGGAGCCATCTCGCCTGACTCTACCTTTGAGCGTCTACGTCTTGGGGCCTGGACCCCTGGGACTAAATGGAAGCCAGGCCAAGGCTTTTCTAACAACAAGGGCAACCGTACTCCCGCTGTGTGGGGTTGGACTTAGGTCAATCCAGTCTGTATACATCTGACTTCAGTTCCTTTAAGAGCAAATTTGAGCCTCTAGGGGAAGATCAGTTGGTTTAAATAAGAGGAGGGAAGCCTTGGCTGGAATCCTGGTGTAGCTTCCATCATCTCCTGTCTGGAGAGATGGCAATAACAGATGGGTGTGCAAGTGCCCATAGGTGGATTGAGCCAGCAAAGCGAAGGAAGAATCTACATGTCTTACCTTTGCTTTTTTACCCCTCTGCAAGTTCTTTTAGGCAAAACCCTACCTTCCTTTCTCCCAGGCAGACAGAAAGAGAAAAAAAGATCTCTCTTGGGTTTAAGGCTGAGCGGCAGCCTTGCTTGCACTTAACTTCATCTTTGCAGCCTGATGGTGTGTAATCCAAGTTGTGCGACCTTTTCCCAAGGAACTGAATTTAGTCATTACGTAATATTTGCCAATGCGTACTTCGAAATATGCCCTTTGTTAATTGCCAGATTATGTCTAATGTTAATCAGGTCATTGAAAGAGACCCAGGCCCAGGAAACTAACCTGTGATCATTTGTTCTTCACCTAATTCTCTGTTCAGACCATAGCTTCTGTCCTTAAATGTGGGCCTTACAACATCAGAAGGCACTTCTTGAACTTGACAAAGTGACATGTTTTGTTTGTGTTTGTTAATTGTTCTCAAGGATAACAGTTGATCTCTAAGCATAATTTTAGTGCATTATGAAGAGAAACTGCCGTTTTCATGCATTATGAAACAGAAACTGCCAGTTAACTAACAGCAGTTTCAAAATAAACATGTCACAGTGAAGTTTTCTTGTTATTCTGGCTTATCAATAATAAACTGAGTGCTTTGTGTTCTCAAATAGTGAGTTTCCAGATTACTTTGCCTCTCTTTTTACTGACCTGAGTCTGTGTTCGTAAAAAGGTATGTTGATGCATGCAAATTAATTACTTTATCCTTGCTCAGTATGTTTAGAAAGCAATTGCTATTATTAATGAATTTTCTAATTAAGATAATGGGGGTAGAGGTTTTTTTTTTTTTCTTTTTTTTTTTCCGTAAGAGACTCGTGCCAAGCACTATGGTCTTTTAATATTTGCATGACAAGGAAAGTTCTACAGATTCAACACACTTCTTTGAGGACAGCAGACAATTTTGTTTGATGCTTTGTCAAAGCTGTCAGCCCTTTCATGTAATCTTCATCGGGTTGGTTTTTATTTCTATGATGTTTCCCTCTCCCCAAACACAAATGAAGACATGCCAGAAGAGGAAAGTATTTTAAATTAATCCAATCTGTTTTCCTCTTTTTATTCTGGAAAAAATATTATTTGTTGTAAAATATTATGCAATGGGCTTCATATCCTCTTTTGCTCTTTTTAAAATCTCAGGCTCATGTGTAATATCTTTTTTTTTTAAAAAAAAAAATGTCCAATGAATCCTGAAGACGTGGAGTGTGAATTTTCTAATTCTTGGGGACCGAACCCTGTCTACACTGAGTAACTCGATCTTAGAGGCAGTTTTGCCTTAGAAGGGAATGCTGACAGCCACCTTGGTGCATAGAAAGCCAACAATATTTGCTATCTGGCCTTTTATGGGAATTGTGATCCAGATGCCTTATTAGAGTTATTTGGGTTCTTAATTGGATTCACGGAAAGTGGTCCTTAATATTGAACGTGTGGCATTGAAGGCTCTGGAGTTGTAGCACTAACAGTGTCTGCCCTGCACACCCCATGGCCTCTGCCCCAACTCCTACGCCCAGCTTATATCACCGGAGCAGCCGCAGATAACACGAGGATGTGGCTATGTTGCACTAAAACATTTTAGGAAACTGTCTTTGGGCTGGATTTGGCCCACCAGTCGTTGGCCAACCTCTTCACATCCTCGGTATTCAAAGAAGGACCCCTGCTCTAGAAGCACCAGCTGCCCCTGGAGCTCCTTAGACATGCGGAATCTCCAGCTCCACCTTGGACCTGCTGAATCAGAATCTCCATTTTAACAAGATGCCCAGGAGAGTCCTGTGCTCTGTCAAGTTGAAAGAGCACTGGCCTAAGCTGCTCCTCGAAGAGAAGTAACAGGTAGCTCCTTGGAGGCTCTGAAATAGTTATGGTGACTGGCTCACCCCGAGGCTGCTGGCCCAGGAGGCAGGCTGTTTCAGTGCGGGCTTCGAAAGCCTTCAATCTGGAGATCTTTATCTGGGGTACCAGTAAACCCCACTTTCTGCCCTAGATGGCCGCCGCAGCTGGTTGATTCCGTTTCTTTAGGGAAAAAGCTCCCAGTTTCTTGTCCTGGAAAATATAGGCTATTGGGCACCTGTGCACGAGGGAGCCGCTGTGGTGAATTATTTCACATACTGAGGTTGATTCCTTCTGTGTTCTGGGCAGGGCCTGTGCCACCCAGTCCCGTACCTGGCACTTCTGAGCCTCTCACGTCGGCATTTTCCCAGTCAGGTTGATTTTCCCTCCACTGGAGATTCCTCTGACCATATTGAAGCTTCCCAGCCTCTGGGTGGACACTCAGGGGTGGGCCGCAGATGGACCAGGACAGGGCTTCTCAGCCTCAGCCCTGGGGGCAGTTGGGGACAGATCTTTCTTGGTCGTGGGGGTTGTTCTGCAAATCAGAAGATGTTTAGCAGCATTGCTGGCCTCTCTCAGTGCTAACAATCCCCACTTCCTACCCCCCTGTAGTTGTCACGGCCAAAAAGCTGTCTCCAGACATGGCTAACTGTGCTTTGAGGGACAAAACTGCCCTGGGCCGAGAACCACGGAGTCACAGGATTGTTGAGAAATCAATGCCTTCCTGGTGATTTCAGGGCAACGAAAGGCCCAGGACATTGGCCTCCAGCCTTGAACATTCTCCGTTATCCAGTGAGGCATGATAACGTTATTTTTCCATGCGAGTCAGGAAACGAAAGCTCGAGAAGCGCAGTAAAAGCCACAGCATCCCTCCCCTGCTTTTCCGGGCCCTGCCTCTCCATCAGCCTTTGATCCTCCCCAAGCTTGCCTTTTTGCACACACCTGCTGGTCCATCCTCTTTCCTGTGCTTTCTGCTAGAGCCAGGTCTTCTTCCTTTTTCTTCTTTCTATTCACTTTACATAAACTCAAGTGGGAGAAGAGATAAGCAGATATTGTCTGCCTGGCATTTTGAACAGAAATGTACTTCACAATGTCCTCTGTAGGAGGATACGCTGGACCGGAAAACAAATCGACTTTCATAGTTGAGGAATCTTCTTTCAAATTCGAATGTCCCCCTCGCTTGGTTGTCCATATGTGATCCACAGTATACTTGTAAAAGTCATCACCTGGAGTGCCCGTTGTGCTCAGTGGAAATGAACCCGACGAGTAACCATGAGGACGCAGGTTCGATCCCTGGCCTCGCCTGGTGGGTTAAGGATCTGGCCTTGCTGTGAGCTGCAGTGTAGGTCACAGACATGGCTGGGATCTGGTGTTGCTGTGGCTGTGGTGTAGGCTGGCCCCTACAGCTCTGATTCCACTCTTAGCCTGGGAAACCTCCATATGCTGCACCTGCGGCCCTAAAAAAGCAAAAAATAAAAAATTTTAAAAGTCCTTACCAAACACCTTAATTTTTGTAGCTGATTCCCCTGAATGGCTCATCACAAGTTAGGCGGTTAACATGCCTGTCCTTTGTGAGAAGAGATGTGGCATTTGCTGAGTTGTATGAGTAATGGTGACTTTCAAAAAAATCTTCCCAGTCTGATCAAACCAAATTCATTTATTCCTATAAAAATCACTTTATATTATGCTGTAATTAAAATATTAAGTTTTCAAATATTGAACTTTATTTTACATTGGGTTATTTCCTGCATGCTGTATGCAGCACACAAATTTACAGTTGATTCAATTGAGTGTAATGAGGTTGCCCGAGGGAGTAAGTCTGGGTCAGCCAGAGAATGAACTCTGTAATCCACCTCCTGAGATGAAAGTACTGTAGCAGATCTGATTTACAGTTTCATTGAGGTACCTTATCATTTTCCATCGAGACAAAGATTATATCTAGACCAGTGTTCCTGCTGTACGTATCACACCTTTGTGAATATTGTAGATTGATTACAAAATTGCTTCTGTTTCTCCATCTTTGTCTTTGTGGATGTAAGTTACACTGTGACTTTTCAGGTCCTCCCTTCAACAGTTGAAACCTGTTTCTCTTCCCCTAAGTCATTGTGCCTTGCTTTGGCCAATGGAACTCAAGTACGGTGATGGATGATGCACCTGTCTGAGCTTAGTATGCTTAAGAGGCTCTGCACACTCCTACTCCCTTTGTTGGTGAGCATTGCCCAGATCCCGTGAGCACAAGCCAGGGCTGGACTGCTGGAAGATGGTGGGCCCCAAGTGATAGGCAAGAGCCATACCAGCTGAAGCCACCAGGATCACCAGTCCTGGTCAACCCAATATTTGACTGCAGATGCTTGCGTGAGCTCAACTGATACCAGGAGAACTGCCCAGCTGAGCCCAGTCCAATTGCCAAACTGTAGAGTTGTGAGTGAAGAGATGTAAACGTAGCTGTTGTTTTAAGCCATTCTATTTTAAGATGATCTGTTACGCAGCAAAAAGCTAACTAAAATGTGAGAATTGGAAAATGTTATCCCCTTTGAGTGGGCGAGTTAGATAATGGTGCCCTTATTCTGGCACAGACCTTTCCAGAGAAAACACCTTTGCTCTCTCCTTCAGGTGTCCCTAGGCCAGGCTATAGCATGGACAATTGGAAGTGGCAGCCATGAGATCTCAGGTTGCTGCATTCTTCCCTCGTCACTGCCATATAGAAGCTTTGTGGTCTCCGGGAGGGACCCTCATCTCTGTAAGCCCTGGTCTTCTTTCCCAAGTTTGGGTATCTGAAAGTATTTATGAACTACCCAGAAAATACTCCTATGAGGCTTTTGTTGAAAGGCAAAGTTTATGGTGCAGCAAGAGCATCATATGTGGTCAAGCATCAGAGTCTGTGAGCCATTCTAGCAATCCACCTCTCCAGGGCTCTTTCCCTGGAGATACAGGGACAGACTGAGGCATTGTCTTTAATGCCTAGATCTGCGTGAGGGATCTTGGTCTGGGGAGAGGTCAGAGTAGCTTTCAGTGCAGGGCACTCCTAAATCTACCTGGTCCTAAGCTCGCCAAGAGTTGTCAAATGGGTTACGGCAGTTGGAAAACCATCAGTGAAGGAACTGATGGGAGAGGGGAATTCTAACCATAAAAATACAAATCAAAGGAGTTCTCTAGTGGCTCACTGGGTTAAGGATCTGGCATTGTCACTGCTGTGACTCGGGTCACTGCTGTGGCACTGGTTCAATTCCTAGCCTGGGAACTTTCGCCTGCCACAAGCACAGCCAAAATATATAAAATCCCACTGCCTTTATCCTGGCCAAGAATCAAAAACCAGACATTCAGCAACCTCAGATATAAAAATAGAGCTTTTTAAGCAGTGAAATCCTGCTGTGTAACACTGGGAACTATGTCTAGTCACTTATGAGGAAGCATGATAATGTGAGAAAAAAGAATGTATACATGTATGTGTAACTGGGTCACCATGCTGTACAGTAGAAAATTGACAGAATACTGTAAACCAGCTATAACAGAAAAAAATAAAAATCATTATTAAAAAAATAGAATTTTTCCCCATCCGGTTTTTTTTTTTTTTTTTTTTTTTGTCTTTTTTTGCTATTTCTTGGGCTGCTCCCGCGGCATATGGAGGTTCCCAGGCTAGGGGTCGAATCGGAGCTGTAGCCACCAGCCTATGCCAAAGCCACAGCAATGCGGGATCTGAGCCGTGTCTGCAACCCGCACCACAGCTCACGGCAACGCCGGATCATTAACCCACTGAGCAAGGGCAGGGACCGAACCCGCAACCTCATGGTTCCTAGTCGGATTCGTCAACCACTGTGCCACGACGGGAACTCCTCCCATCCAGTTTTAAATCATTTCTATCTGCACAGCCTCAGTTTCTTTATTTGTAAAATGAGTTAATTATAAACCTTTTCACAGGATTGCTATGAGGATTGCATGGCATGATTCATGCAGCATAGTTACTACAAGTGCCTGGGCCTCAAAAATACTTTCTCTATTATTAATTAAATAGACTTTCAACTGGGAATCAGGAACTGAATTCAAGCAGAGTGATCTTGGACACAGCACCTCAGTTACCGCGGGCCTCAGTTTCTTCACCTGAAATTAGGGAAGTAATAGATTGGTGTCATCTTACAATTTCATCATGAACACTTTATTTATTCATTTACTGGTGTCAGAAGTGGGATATAAACCCATCATGAACCCTTTCGATTGAACCAATGGCCCCAAACCCGAAGTAACAGAACACTTCTCTTATCAGTCGTTCACGCAGGTTATCTAGTAGTTGGAAAAGCCAGAAAAATGACCTATTTCTTCCTAATTCTGAGGGGACAGTGCATCATTGTGAGGATAATCTAGTGAGCTAACTTTGGAGAGCAGGTAAACTAAGGAAGGCTGAAGGTTTAGGAAAAAACCATGAGATGAAGGATGAGAAACTATTGGTATTGAAAGTCCATGCCTCACAGAGAATAATCTCTTTAGGGTCACTTTGTTGGTGGTGCCATTGCAGCCCATGAACCATTGGTAATCAGTGGGTTTTCACCAGCTATCAGTAGAATGCAAGAGAACTTTCACTGGGATGTCACTTTCTAAACACCCATGAGTATGTGCATGGAGAGTAAATGGGTGATTGAAAAGCTTGGTTTGGAGTTCCCTGGTAGCCTAGTGGGTTAAGGATCTGGTATTGTCACTGCTGTGGTTCAGGTTCGATCCCCAGCCTGGGAGCTTCTGTGTGCTGTGGACACAGCTGAGGGAAAAAAAAAAAGAAAGAAAAGAAAGAAAAAGGAGTTCCCATCATGGCATAGTGGAAACGAATCTGACTAGGAACCATAAGGTTGTGGGTTCGATCCCTGGCCTCGCTCAGGGGGTTAAGGATCCGGCGTTGCTCTGAGCTGTGGTATAGGTGGCAGACGTGGCTCGGATCCCGTGTTGCTACGGCTCTGGCGTAGGCTGGTGGCTACAGCTCCAGTTAGACCCTAGCCTGGGAACCTCCACATGCTGCAGGTGTGGCCCTAAATAGATAAGACAAAAGAAAGAAGAAGAAAAGCTTAGTTTACCACATTGGCCTTCTTAACTAATACTTGATTTCACTTCTGAAACTGTACATTTCTGTGTGTGTGTGTGTGTGTGTGTGTGTGAAAAGACCTGAAAGGTTGTCATTTGATATTTAGCATGAAACTTTTATTTGGGGAAAAAAAGTTTAAATGTTTCATGCTAAAATTGTATTTCATTGCCAAAACATCCAATATCTAGAAACAGTAGCCTCATGAAAGCTAAGGCAATAAGTGAGGTGATCATGTGTGCTCATTGGGCACACACTGAATAGATGAAGTGCGAATATTTGCTCAAAATATGATTAAATGCAGGGTGTTTTCAGGGTCACGTTAATATTTATATTAGAGTTATTTTTCTTTCAGGAAACAGATAAATTGTAATTTACTTATTTTACCCAATCTTGGATTGGAACTAATATTGAAACTTAGACTCTTGGGTTCGTGGGTTAATTGAGGATCCTGAAAGTCATTTTTTTCTGGCTTTTTTGAAAAACAGAATTTAAAAATTCTTGTATGTGGAATCTAAAATATGATACAGGGAGTTCCCATTGCGGCTCAGCAGTAATGAATCTGACTAGTATCCATGAGGATGCAGGTTCGATCCCTGGCCGTGCTCAGTGAGTTAAGGATCCAGGGTTTCTGTGAGCTGGCGTGTAGGTCACAGGTGTGGCTCGGTTCTGGTGTTGCTGTGGTTGTGGCACGGGCTGGCTGCTGTAGCTCCGATTTGACCCTTAGCCTGGAAACCTCCATATCCCGCAGATCATAGATGCGGCCCTAAAAAGCAAAAAAAAAAAAAAATTCAAATGAACTTATTTACAAAACAGAAACAGACTCACAGACATAGAAAAACAAACTTATGGTAACCAGAGGATAAATGAGGAAGTTGGCATTAACATATATACATACCCCTATATATAAAATAAATGACCAGCAAGGATCTACTGTACAGCACAAGGAACTATATTCAATATCTTATAATAACCTATAATTGAAAAGAATCTGAGAAAAAATATGTGCATGTGTAACTGAATCACGTTGCTGTACACTTGAAACTAACACAACATTGTAAATCTACTATACCCCAATATAAAATAAAAATCAATACAACATTGCTTAGTGACATAATTTAACATTCATAAAGTTAAAATGAAATCCACTAGTAAGCCCACTCTATTGTTTATTCTTTCTTTTTGAAGAGTTTGCTTTTAAAATACTGCTGCAGGAAGCAAGATGCCCTTGCAGTCTGAAAGCAACATATGGGCAGAGCAAATATCAGAGCGATTAGGCTCCCTATTTTATATGGAATGCAATGTAGCCAGACATTTTAAATACCTGCAACTTGTCAGCCCTTAATTTGTGGTTTCCCACAGGACCAAGGCAGTATACTATATCTTTCCTAACTACAGATGTTTGCCATTTTTAACCATAATAAATGTACCCAAAGTTTTTAAAGCATTCTATTTTTCTACCCCATTTAAAGATAAACATCTGTTTGCTTTAAACTTGGAATAAAGTCTATGAATCATATAAAAAGTGACACATTTTATGGGCCATATGCACAAACTCTAGAAATGGGCCAATTTTCAAAAATTATTATGGACAGGCAATTATGTGCTTGAAATTTTGCAGGCATATATGATTCATTACCTAAGCCATATTGAGAAGTTTTTGAGTTTAGAATGTTTTTGCATGAAGGCAGCCACTAGGCCATGTTTCTTTTTTGGACTCAGAGCGATGGACGTTTGGCCAAGATAAAAAGGTAACTGAAATTAGCCTGTGTTTGTGAAGAAAGAATTACGAGCCTCAGGAAAAGCAGCTTTGACTTAACAGTGCCAACAAAGTTAATCCTCATTCCTTCAAGTTAAATGGAAAAAGAGGTATGTCAGAGGATGCTGTATAACCTGGGTTGTATTTTCACTGGTCAGAATTGAAGTATGTGTTACCAATGGGTACAGTCATACCATACAATTTGGATTCACCCTTCAGGACCCTGTGTGGTCTGTGATTCTAAACAGAGTAAACTTGTAAATGTCACTTTTTCGACAACAGATTATAGTCATGATCCTCCCTTTCTATGCTTTAACAAGCCAACCAACTGAAAGGCATTTGGGGGTGAAATTTAATTAAAGTTGGGGAGTCTTTCGGACAGTCCGTGTAATTTACATACATGCATTTACGTGTATGCATCTTGCTGGAAGAAACATATTCAGGTATATGACTTTTTATTGTTTATCTTCAAATTGTTTTAGTTTAGGATAGAAAACTATAGTCACGTCCACGTTCGAGAACTTAGGTGCATCAGGTATAGCTCTCCCTAGGTCCTCAGAGAATGGGTAGACTTTTCTGATGTGTGTAGGGTGAAACCATAATCTGTGGGTCTTCATTATCTTGTCCCTTTTAAAGAGCTCTTTTGTATACTGTGCAATCATATGCTTGCATCAGGAGATCCTGCAAAGGGTCATTATCTCTTTGCCCTTTAAATCGCAAAATGTTACTGAAGCATCATTAGTATCTACATTACACTGGAAAGTAAATTTGACAGTAAGCTTTATCCTCTTGTCTTATTTTCTTGTTTCAGGGAGAGAGCAAGTCCTGTATTAAATTAGTTTAGAAGCGTGAATTAACTAGTGTCAACATAGTTATGTGATCTGTAGGCAAATTGCATTGCCTCCTGCCCGCCCTTCTGTCCCCTCCCTCCCCCCACCTCCCCTCGCCTTTCGTCTTGTCAGGGCCAGACTGCACTGTGTGTCTGTTGCTGGACGTTGTCTCCCCGCCAAAGATCTGCCTCAGTGGCTGTGCAGGATTCCCTGCACTGACAAGGCAGTGGGTCTGACCGTCAAGTGCAAAGGCAAGACTTGAATGCTCTGCACACTCATTCTAAATGTGTACTTTTTATAAAGGCATACACTCTTGGGAAAGGAGGCAAGTTTCTGCCTTGTCTAAGGTATTAAGCCTCTTTCTCCTGCTCTGTTTAAAAAGCCGTGGTATTTGTGGAACTCTGTACATTGACAAATAAGCCAATTTTTGTATAGGGAGATTGCCAGAAGAGATGTTTTGGCCCTTGAGGTGGTTAACTGACAATTCTAATTCTTTGACTTCAATTCAGCAAGCATTTATGGTGCACCTGTATGTGCCAGCTGTGCTGTGAGGTTGGGTGACTTGGCACCTGCCCCCACAGGCTGCAAAGGAAAGACATGCAGCCACAACTCTAGTTCACCTCATTCAATGTCTATTACTTACTTGCTAAAATGAATGTTTATGTAAACACTGGGTATTGTTTCGAGCCCTTGATATATATTATCTCGCTTAATCCTCCTACTGATCCTATAAACATTATTGTCCCACTTTACAATTGAGGTTAAATAACTTCTTTTAAAGTCACACACTTCTGGGCCTGCTTCACTTGTAACTTTAGCTCAAGGAGTTTTCGGTTCTGCCTTTTTGTGTGGAAGGCCCTACCTTTGGATTTAGAGCTCTGTATTAGTTTGTGCGGCCTCCTTAACTTGTTGACTTTCTATGAAGCTTTTTTTTTGGGGGGGGTGGATTTTCATTAATACTTTCTTTAAAAATATTTTTATGTTTCTTTTTTATTTTATACCCTTTTAAAGGTTGCGCTCCATTTACAGTTATTATAAAATATTGACTCTATTCCCCGTGTTGTACAATGCATCCTTGCACCCTGTTTTCTACCCAATAGTTTGCATTTTCCACTCCACTATCCCTATATTGCCCCTTCCCCCCACTGTGGGTCTGCTTCTTTTTTGTTATATTTACTAGTTTGTTGTATTTTATAGAGTCCACATATAAATGATATTATACAGTTTTTGTCTTTCCCTGACTTATTTCACCCCCCCCCAAGTTCATCCATGTTGCTACAAATGGCAAGATTTTGCTCTTTTTATGGCTGAACGGTATTCCATTGTGTGTGTGTGTGTATATATACATATATACCATATCTTGTTTGCCTATTCCTCTGTTGATGGACACTAATAATTCTTTTAGAATAATACATCACTTCTCCCCCAACACCAGGGATCTCTTACGGTGTTATGGGCCTCTTTCCCTTTAGACTCTGAGTCTAGTCCCCTCTTATTTTCTGGGGCCATCTCTTTCTCCACTGAGATACTTTTGCCATCAACTCTCTTCTCACATTCCAGGACTCAAACTTCAGTTTCTATCAAGGGCATAATGAGTGTACTTGTCACCTACTCCTGTAGAACACGCTCTGCCCCCTTTCTCTTTGCCTTTCCGGAGTATGAGCCTTGAAGCTTTGCTCTGCATAATCCCAAGTTCCATGGAAGTATTTCCCAAACTAGTGGCCCATTGCTAGGAAGGACCTTGGTGATCCCCTTAGAGAGATTGGCTTCCAACACATTCAGCTTTGACAATGTTAATTGTTTTCAGTCGTGTCACTTGTAAGTCTAATTTGCACAAGGACATTGACCACATCTCTTCAAAGGAATTTGGTTTAACTCTAGTAATTTGTTCTTGGTGACTGAGTCTGCCTGGTTGGAGTTCTAAGCGCAAAGCCTTTGATCTCGATCTATAATGTCGTTCCCGATGCATGATCTAGTTTGACGAAATGAATTTCTTCAACAAGATTTTTTTTTTTGTCCTAGAGGTGGAAAATAGGGCAGAGACCAAGATGAGTGGCCCATTTTAACCCCAGTTAGTTAAGAGGTTCTCTCCAAGTTTGAAGATTGATACAATAAGGCTTGTTTTCTTGGCTCTTGTTTTAGCTCTCTCTGAAGTAGCCATGACCAAGTTTAAAGTTAGAGGGCACTCATTAAGATGGGTGCCATCTGTTTCTCTGCCCCATGTCAACTGGACAGTTATTCAAACTTTGTAAGTTCTTTGTATCCAGCAGCTGGCGTAACCGTATGTGGAGACCTGGGAGTCTTCATTAGCCATGGCCTTGCCAAAGCTCAACCCGGTAGCCCTGGGCTGGGAGGAGTATTTCTCTTTGGGTCAGGCCTCTGGGCACACTAAGGTATGGGACTCAGAGAGCTGGATGTTTCCTTTGCTGTCCTAGACATCCCTTCCCAAAATGAGAAGGTGTTTTCTCTGTGGGGCAAGACAGATACATCTTCTCATAAGCAGGAGCCTAGAGTGGCCAATTTATGGATGGAGCCATAGCAGTGAGCACCACAGACACTGTAGAGGGAGCCGGAATATCTCACCCAGGAAAGCTGATCTGGGGAGAAGGGCCAGAAGGGTCTTTCCTTATAACATCTCTATGGACTTTTGAAAAGTAATTTAACTGAATAAATTAATCCCATGCTGAACCTGAAAGGTCACACAGCTGGTCCAGGAAAAATGTCCAACTTTAAAACCAGGAAAAGGGGGATCAAGAAGGCGAGTGTTGCAGTTGATGGTTCAGTGCTTTAATGGCAAAGAGCAGTGGAGAGAACGGAGAAGAGAGAGAATCTGGTAGCGGAGCGCGTCTGGGGGCCGGTGGTGGGCACTCTGCTGGCACGGCTGCAACGGACTGTGCTTGTGGGCACAGGTGAGTCACAGAGAAAGCAGAGTTTGAGAGGTTAGGGTGTGCAGAAAATGCTGAAGAGGGACAATCTGGAGACACGTGGGCCAATAAGGGAGCACTTGCAGCAATTCAAACACAAGCAACCAAAAATTATTAGTAAATTCTTGCAGTGTACATTCCTTGGTTCTGATAATGCTAAAATTAAAGACGATTTTTTTATAGGCAAGTATTCATTAAGAGACGTTTCTATTATGTTTATTTATTAGCTCAATATCTTTTTAATTGAGAAAGTAAGATACAAATGATCGCTAGGGCCATTGTTCAAGGATTTGGGCCTATTTAGAATTGCTAATTGAGGAGCCAGAGAGAAGCTGTATGTACCTGGCTAGAAAAATCCAGTTAGGATTTATAAGGAATGCACACATATTCTAGCAGTATGCTGTGTGATAGTTCTAAGTGGCCAGTTTATGAAATTTGTCTGGTACATGGGTTGAGGTAATGGATAATCCCAGTTGTATAAGGTAAGGAAGCTGTCCAGGGCTTCTTTTTTTCCCTAATAACCAAGTCTGCCTTTGAGCCTAATGACAGCACAGATGCTCGGCCACCGTGACGTGTGCTCTGCAGCCAGACTGCCTCGTGACCTCCCCTCTGCTTTTGTAAAGTGAACCTTAGGGAAGACTGACCGTTCAAATACAGGCACTGGATGAAGACAGCTCTTTAAATGGTTATATGGCTTTACTATTCATTTCTGATGTCAGGTCCTCTTTCATGATGAAAAAGTGTTTAAAAAGAAAAATAGTATTTCACTCCGCATTTGGTTTGATTTGACTTAGGAACAGAAGGGGAGAAAGGTACACAGGCAAATGTGCAGAAGTGCGTCTTGCTATAGGCACGTGTCCTGGACAGCACATTGTCCTCTGGGAAAGAAAGGCGGAAAGCAGCTTTAAAGGGAGGTTATGATATCGTCTGCATGAACTTGCCTTTGAGCAAAAAAAAAAAAAAAATCCACCTGCATTATTCATTCAGCCATCCATTCACTCAGTAGGCAGGTATGTATTGAGTGCTCATTTTAGGCAGTGACTGAACACCTACTATGTACCCATCAGTGTGTTTGGTGTAAAACAAATGCAAAGATGAATAAACTGTCTCTTATCTAAAAGAATTCACACGCAATGGAAGGTTGCAGATATGATTTTTAAAACTACAAATTGATACGTGTTAGAAATGAATGTGCGGAGTTCCCATCATGGCTCAGGGGAAATGAATCTGACTAGCATTCATGGGGATGCAGGTTCGATCCCTGGCCTCGCTCAGTGGGTTGAGGATCTGGCATTGCTAGTGAGCTGTGTTGTAGGTCGCAGACACGGGTTGGATCTGGCTTTTCTTTTTTTTTTTTCTTTCTATGACTTTTTTTTTTTTTTGTCTTTTTGCTATTTCTTGGGCCGCTCCCGCAGCATATGGAGGTTCCCTGGCTAGGGGTCGAATCGGAGCTATAGCCACCGGCCTACGCCAGAGCCACAGCCACGCGGGATCCGAGCCACATCTGCAACCTATACCACAAGTCACAGCAACGCCGGATCCTTAACCCACTGAGCCAGGCCAGGGATTGAACCCACAACCTCATGGTTCCTAGTCGGATTCGTTAACCACTGCGCCACGACGGGAACTCCAGATCTGGCTTTTCTGTGGCTGCGGTGCAGGCCGGTGGCTACAGCTCCAGTTAGACCCCTAGCTTGGGAACCTCCATGTGCAAAATATTTTAGAAATTCAGAAATGGTTGCCTAATGTTACTCAGGTAAGAGAAGCATTAGAAAGGCAGACATAGGTGTAGGATGACCTCTGCCCAGCACCTACCTGGTGCAGTATTTAAGGTTTAAGATGCTCAGGTAGCCTCACTGTTCCTTTTTTTTCCAGACACGCCCCCAGCATGTGGAAGTTCCCAGGCCAGGGATTGAATCTGCACCAGGGCTGTAAGCAGAGCCATAGCAGTAACAGTGTTCGATTCTTAACCTACTGAGCCACCGGGGCGCTCCCTCATGGTTGCCTTTTTATAAATTAGGAAATAGAAGCTTCCAGAGGTGAAGCAGCTTCCCCGGGAGTAGAACAGGATTTCCACTTCAGGCCACTGTATCCTGGAGCCCATCTTACCACTGCTCCATGTTGGATCTTTAAGAATAAGCGTGAGTTCAGCAGCTAGTGAACTCCTGTCTGCTAGCCAGAGGAAAGGAAATTTCCACTTGAACCCAGAGGGTATAGAAAGGCACGTAAATGTTGCAAAGTTGTTGAGTTGGGGTCACAGCATTCTGGGGAAAGAACAGCGAAAAAAAAGGAACTTAGGGAGGGTCGAGGGAAAACAGGGAAGAATTAAGAATTAATTAAGAATTACGGGCTACAGTCCAGGTGGGAGAAGCAAGAGAATGGCAGGGAGAGAGCTACATCCATCTGGGACCAGAGAATTGTTAGCTTGTTTTAGAGAGGCTCTCTTCTTCAGCGTTTTTAAAAAGTGAATTATGAATTCAGCTTCGACAAAAGATTATTCTATTGAGCCCTAAGTCATGGGTTTTGAAAGTTCCAAGGCACTTTTTGCATATTTGGACAGAATGCATATCATTATTTATAGGCACCGGACTTCTGCGGTTTAGACCACAGTTTGTGTGAGATTTGTTGCTTCTTTCTTTCTTCGTTCTTGTCTTTTGGCCTGGGTATTTTATGTTACTGTGTCGTCTTTGCTTTTTACACCTTTAACCCCACTGATGTCACGGCTACTAGTCTTGTTAACCTATGCTCAACCTGGGTCTGTGCGCAGGGCCACCGTGCACAAGCTCATCAATTTCTGGCATATTTCATCCTCTCACCATTTCCAGGAACATATGATGTAAAAGATGAGCGTAGCCTGACCAACTTCCAGCTGACATACCGCAGTGCCTTTGAAAGAAGTTTTAAGTGGGTTACCCAGCAAATACGTTTGGGTAGCCAGCAAGTCACTCAGTGGCAGAC
Organism: Sus scrofa; assembly: GCF_054392235.1. Lineage (NCBI taxonomy): Eukaryota > Metazoa > Chordata > Mammalia > Artiodactyla > Suidae > Sus > Sus scrofa. The sequence goes on from NC_139401.1 coordinate 12,731,760, forward strand.
AGGGCTTCCCTGCCCCTGTTCTAAGAGCAAATTCCCACTTCCCTGAAACTCGTTCATCCGATGGGCTGCGGCTCTAAAGCACATCCTGTCTGGTAACGGGCTCCCAGTCCCTGGTGCTTAGGGACTGTGTGCTCACATTGCCAAGTATTGCTTTGGCTGACGGCAGCCTTGTTGTGCCAGTACAGTGTTGATTGTATCATAAAAGCTGCTAACCATCCCTTAAATGTCATGGCTGACAGTGAAAGGGAATACGGAGTTTCAATACTCGACACTTTCAGAAACCTCTAATTATTTGCATGCACATTTAGTTATGAGGAGAACAGTCTACAAAGAGTTTCTTTTTCTCTGAGGGAGGAAGGACGAAGAAAATCGGTTTAGGGACAAGGAATGCTGATTGACATTTTTGTGGGGAAACAGCTAAGCTGTCTGGGCAAAAGGTTGAATGTTGTCCTTTCATAGGCCAACTAGGGTTATCAAGGGAAACCATCTCGGTTCTCATAGAGTCTCTGGGAAACCTTGAGATTTTGCCCGAGAAGCACACATGACTCCCTGTCTCTTGATTTTCAGCTTATATTATGCCTTTAAGTATTTTGATTTGTCATCACCATTGATTTTCAGTGGCCTCCAGAACTTCCTTGCCAGTGTCCCTTGCTCTCCTTTCTAAAGATGTGCATCTGTGTCACCAGTAGTCTGCCTCAATGACCTGTTTCCACGAGGTGACTTCGTTCCTTTCTTTTCCTCTCAATGCGCTAAAAGGTAGATGGCATTCAAGTCACGTTCTGTGAGCTGACCAGCACTTTCCGATGTCAGCATGCTGGCTTGAGGGCTGGGATCCTTTAACTGATCTCTTTACCTCAGGAAAATTGCAAACTTCACTTAATAAACTTCGTGACACCAGCCCTCAGCTTAGTTTAGTTTTGTGGGATTTTCTTTCTTTCTTTTTTTTTTTGGCTTAGTTTTTGGTTTTGATTTTTCGAGGCATTTTATTTGTGAGATGACCTGGCTGGGAGACCGTGATATTTCAAGTTCTTTCAGCCTTCCATTCTCTGGCTAGGACAATCCTTCATGAAGACTTGCCTCCCACAGCATCCCCCTTTCCCTTCAAGGCATGAAATAATCCCTCAGAATGGCATCGTTTTAGGAAGTGAATCTAAAACATTGATCAGTAAGTAACAATGCCTAGAAGGGAAGCATACTGAAATATTGCCCTATGCCAGCCCATCGGTCCTTTTTCTTTATGGCTGAATTATTGATTCTACTAGCATCTAAACTGTGATTGCTCCCTAATGCATGGGGACCTCTGTGTCTTGATGACTAACTCAAAAGGAAAGATCTACTGTATTTTCCCAAATTATTATGATTGTGTCATTATCTTTGCAATTACCATACACCCTTACTGAGTGTCTGTTACTTTTCAGGTGCTCTGCTATTTTATAGGAGAGGCACTAGTGTCTTTGCTTACAGTTAAAGAAACTGAGGCACAGAGCAGTTCAGTGGTGTGATGTCACCCTGTTGGCAGGTGACAGATTCAGGATTTGAACTCTGACTCTAAACCTTAAGCTTGTAATAAGCTACCAAAAAAAGCTACGACTTTTGTTGCTAGACTGTTATGACTCTTCCCCACAGTTCTATATTATCTCATGTTTCCTAACACGGTGACTGGACAATCCTTGAACACAGTAACTTTAGAAAATGTCGTTTTTCCAGTGTTTTAAGACTCATGGAAGTAAAACTCAAGAAGTCGAGAGGCACCATAATTAATCACAACTAGAAGCTCATATAGAATTGCTTTCTTTCTTAGTCCTGTAGGGAAAATTTAAAAAAAAAAACATTAATTGGAAAGAAAATAATCTATTAACAAAATACTGACTTTTGCTTCTGGATTTTGCCAAATCTCCTCTATCATTTAGAATTGATATTGAATAGAATAGATTTCAGATTTATGAACCCAACCCATACATTTGTTATGTTCCAACAACTAACACAGGAGGGTTGACTGCTGTTCACTCATTCAGTAGTGGTTTGGGGTTTTGGTAGTGCCTATTCAGAGCTAGATACAGTACAAATCACTGTAAAAAGAATAAGATAGGCTTTGTCTTCCCAGGCTCCACAGTGTAAAGAGGGAGACATGTGAAAGCAAACAGATTTCTGTGAATAATTGCCAGGGCTTATTGAGGGTTTTCCTGAGTCAGGTACTCTCCTGTCTTTTGTACATTTATAGTATGTCTCACTTGGTGGTCACACCCCTATAAGAAAAATGCTCTTTTAATCCCCGTTTTACATTTGAGGAAGAGATTGAGGCATGGGGAGGTTCAGTGACTTGCCCAGGGTCACATGACTTCGGTGGAAGAGCAGGACATTCACACCCCAGCAGCACAACCCAGAGACCCCTCAGTGGAGTCAATAGTGTGTGTGGTGAAGCCTAGGTGAGAGGCCTTATGGAGCAGGGGACAGTAGAGTTTGGTTATGTTCGACAAGTTGATGCTTACCATCTAGACCTTGGGAGCACGGCTGGGAAGGCCCCTCCAAACTGCAGAAATCTTTAGAAGAACAACAGAGGCAGGACATTATAACGAAATTGTTTGTGGAGCAGTGAAGGGTCAACGTGGTAGGAGTGGCTTGTGAAGGCCCAAGTGAGTAGATGAGCTCCGTTTACGTAGGTGACCTTTCAAAGAACTAACCATGTGCCTACGTGTATTGCTTCATTTGTTCCTGCTAATGAGATTATGTGTCATTACAACCATTCCCATTTCACAAATTGAGAAACTAAGAATACAGTGATGAACTGCCCAATAGCACGTAGCTAGTCAGAGGTAGAGCTAGGATTCCAATTGAGCAGGTGATTCCAGTGGTCAGGATTTTAGCTGCTGTGTAGCTGTAGGTATTATGTGGAAGTGCACTGATGTAATCAGAGCTCAGGACCCATGAGTGAAAATCTCTGACTAGGAAAGGAAGAAGAAAGACAAGTGACAGGGAATGAGACACTCCACATGAGAGGTCAGTGTCCTCCTGACAGTGCAAAGGCTGAGAGGTGATAGTGACAAAGGACATGGGATTGGGGTTTGGAGGTTGGAGCTCTGAGTTCAAATTCTGATCTTGTCTTTTATTGGTTTCTGTGTGACCTTGGGATGCGCCTCTGGGCTTTGATCACCTTGTTCCCGAAGAGGGGAAACACAGCAGAGCCAGGGGGAATTAGTTCTATTTTGGCGCTGCTGATTGCGCCGTGTCAGCCGGCCGTCCATCTGGCCGTGCCCGGCAGGTTGGTTGGAAATCTGGGTCTGGAGCTCAGGAAAGAGGTCAGGGCTATAAATGGACTCAGGCATCACCACCAGGGATGCGAGAGTTGAAATCGCTAAGGCAGGTGACCAGAGGGAGAGAGAAGAGGGCTGATGAAAACCCGCCTGCCTGCCACTGAGAAGAGGTCACGATTGAGACTAGTAGGAGCCTCATCAGGTTTCTCCATCCCTTGTTCCATAGTTAATGTCTCTTTTGATGGGCAAAGTTGTCCCTGCCCTCTTTCCTCACATCAGCGTTTTTACCTGCACGCAATTCATCAGAAGATAGAGCTTGTGCGTGCTAACGACACTTCTTTCTTGCTCCCCACATTTGCTCTGTCTTGGGATAAAATCCCTTCAGCAGCATGACCTCGACAGTAGCTGCATGGTTGCTAAATCCATAAGACCTAAAAGCCCGTTTTCCATCCACTCTTGGTGTCTCACAGTTGTTTCCTTTTCTTAGGAGCCTCGTATGTTGCCAGTGAATCCCGATCCTGTTATTTGGTGTTTTATGAATGCATTCATTCCCTTAATTTAATTTAGATTTCAGAAGTGTAGTGTGCGATTAAAGTGGCCTGCAGGAGCCGTTGTCCAAAATGGTCAATTTCGGCAGCGACCTTTGAATTCTCTTCTGTTGGTGGCCTTTTTTTGTTTTCGACTCCAAAGCCCACATTTGCTGCCTCTCCGTGGGCTGCCTGCTCTTGCCTGAAGGCTCATCTCACCAGGCTGTGCCATTCACAGGAAACATAAACACACCCTCCGGAAGCCTCGCCGAAGCAGTGGAGGCTGTGCTGACGGTCTAGAGGACACGGAGCCGTCACTCACCGCATCACTCACCGCATCACTCACTGCATCACTCACTGCATCACTCACTGTAGAGCAATGCTCATTGAACCCTTTTCCTTTCCCCCATCCCTCTCCTGTCGGTCACTGCTCAGGTTTTTCCTTTTCTTCTTTCTCTCTTCTGCTTCCTCCTTCTGTCTTTCCCTCTCTCTGCCCCTTCCCACCCCCCCACAAGCCAGCACACCCTCCCCCACTTGTCTCATCTTTGGCTGTACACCTACTTACCTTTTCTCCTCTCTTGCACCCCCCCCACCCCCACGTGCAGTCTGTCAAAACCAACGCACCTTCCTTGTTGTTCATCATCACTAGTAGGTGAGGGAGGGGGCATCGTGATGCTTGGCTCCTGTCATAGTTATTTCATCATGCTGATCATTGAAATAGAACTGAGCCACATTCCATAGATTGTGTACGGTGGATTCGCGAACATTTGTCTTTCTGGACGTTGGTGGGCTTTCATTGACCCTTCCAGACTGGTGGTACTGACTTTCTCTGGCGTCTGTCTCTGCCTTTTGGCTTTTTAGGCTTTCGTAGATGGCTCGTGCCAAAGGCAGCCCGGTGTTTGTAGTGTGATGCACCATGGTGGGGAGCCGAAGGCACATCTCTCTGGGAAATTCTCCTTTGCTGTCTCCTCCAACTCCTCACTCAGCACATATAGCTCAGGAAAAAAAGAGTCACAGCAGTTCTGACAAGAATTTGAGTTTGTTTAAAGATGTAAGTTAAACTTAGTTAAAAATGAAAGCAAGAGAAGTTCCCGTCGTGGCGCAGTGGTTAACGAATCCGACTAGAAACCATGAGGTTGCGGGTTCAATCCCTGGCCTGGCTCAGTGGGTTAAGGATCCGGCGTTGCCGTGACTTGTGGTATAGGTTGCAGATGCGGCTCGGATCCCGCGTTGCTGTGGCTCTGGCGTAGGCCGGGGGCTGCAGCTCCGATTCGACCCCCAGCCTGGGAACCTCCATATGCTGCGGGAGCGGCCCAAGAAATAGCAAAAAGGCAAAAAAAAAAAAAAAAAAAAAAAAAAAAAAGAATGCAAGAAATTCCAGGTATCATCTCAGTGGGCATTCAGTGGATGGATGGATGGATGAAAGGATGGACTGAGTGAAAGGAGGCGATTCCCCCGCTTACATGCATGTTGATGAGAGGGAGCTGGGGGGTTATGGCCTGGTTAGGCACATTTAGCATCAGTTCAAGAAGATACTTCTTTTTCTTCTGGCAGTTGCATCTCTAAGCCTTTTCCCACCAAATTCAGACAGGCTGAGTGACTTTCCCAATGACATGGGCCCACTTGGTGGTAGACCTGGGCTTTACATCCGGAAGATCACGAGCTGTCAACATGGGCTAGCAATGGGGAGCACTCGAAGAATTCAGGAACCTTTGGAAATCTGTGTGTTGCTGATTTTTGTTACTCCCTACCAGTTTCCCAGTTGACAAGCCTACATTTTATGATGTGGGTGCCTGATTTGTGGCATATGGGGAGACTGGGAGGGATGATAGCAAAATCTCATTTGTCACTAGTTTTGTCCATTTAGTTCCTTCATTCTGTACTTTATTGAACACTTAAATCTACGCACGTTTTATAAAATAATATTAATCTTTCTAGCTTTAAAAAATATAACAATACAGAGTTCCTGTCATGGCTCAGGGGGAACAAACCCGACTAGCAACCATGAGGATTTAGGTTCAGTCCCTGGCCTTGCTCAGTGGGTTTAGGATCCAGTGTTGCTGTGAGCTGTGGTGTAGGCCGCAGATGCGGTTCAGATCTGGTGTTGCTGTGGCTGTGGCGTCGGCTGGCAGCTGCAGCTCCGATTCGACCCCTAGCCTGGGAACTTACATATGTTGCAGGTGTGGCCCTAAAAAGATAGATAAATAAATAAATAAATAAATAAATAAAATATAACAACATATATTGCGCTTAAGCCTTAAATGCTTAAGGCTTAGAAGCTTGACAAAGAGCCCAAGAATATTTTTTTCTTTTGAATTTTTAAAAAACGTTAGTTAAGCTACTGTGAATAAGAAATCTATAAGGAAACAGAAAAGGGAGCTTCTTTACTGTTTCTCTTAAGCTTCAGAATATAATTTTGCCTTTAAAATACATTTTTCTTGATAATTGTATAAATATCGAACATGTTAAATGTATATTGTACAGGTACATGCTGAATTAAAATTAATGTAATTGACTCGAACCACTCAAAACTGTGAAGCCGGTTATGGTAAAGCAAACGAGTAAGCAAAGCTACGGTAGGCTGTGTGGATGACACATGGATGGTTAATTGAGAGTTATCATTAATGAAGTATTGCAGTTCCTTGTGAAATAAGTGGAATGTATTTCTTGGGAAGATAAAATTTTGCTAGAAAAAAAAATTGGTGGCGTTGGAATTATGTAAATAAAGGACAAAAAGGCAGACCCCAGACTTGGAGGAGGGGGCACTGCATCTTTACAAGGCTTGAGCATGATGGACTTAGAAAATCTGGGTCCGAAGTCACGGTCTCTCGCTCCTTCCTGTTGAAGCCCTGGCAAAATTAGATAGTTTCATTGCTTAGATTGCCGTATCTGTAAAATTGGCAAAACCATACTCGTTCACAGAATTGCTGTGTAGATTATTAACTCTACAGCAGTTCTTATGAGCGAACCTCTTATATATAGTAAACTGCTTTCAGTACCCCTTACAAATATTTTGCAGTCTGCCTCTTACTTTTGGTGAAAATGGAGGTTTTTTTTTTTTTTTTTGTCTTTTTAGGGCCGTACCTACGGCATATGGAGGTTCCCAGGCTAGGGGTCCAATCGGAGCTACAGCTCTTGGCCTACACCAGAGCCACAGCAGCTTGGGATCCAAGCTGTGTCTATGACCTACACCACAGCTCAGGGTAACGCCGGATCCTTAACCCACTGAGCAAGGTCAGGATTTGAACCTGTGTCCTCATGGATATTAATCAGGTTCATTAACCACTGAGCCACGACGGGAACTCCTAGAGTGTGCTTTTTAATTCCCTATCTACCATATTGTGTTGGCCCTTTATTTGTTGAGGGAAGTTAGTGATTCCTTGATACTTTTCTTACATTTGTTTAGAGATTTTATTACAATTTTTAGTAATTCAGATGATTGTTTTCATTATTTTCCTGAATACTGTAATAGCAATATTCCCTTAAAAAAGGATTTTCTTAAATTTTAAAAGATCTTTCATTAATTCATACTGTAAGAATTGGCATTTATTAATAGAATGTGAAGTTACATGATATCTATTACCCACTATTCTGAGACAAGTAGTTAAATATTTTTCACTGCCTCAAAGTGGTTGTAAAAATTTTTTTTGTCATGTAATTAGTTGGGAATAGTTGTGCAATACTATGATTCAGCCCAGTTAGGCAGATTCTGTTTAATCATATTATCCAGTCAAAGGAAAACTGCTTTTTCTGGATTTGGGCGCAGAAATGCAGGCTGGATAAATTTTTTTTTTTTAACTTTTCTGAGCTTTAGTTTTTATTTTTATTTTTTTTTCAACTTTTTTTTTTTTTCCCACTGTACAGCAAGGTGGTCAGGTTATCCTTACATGTATACATTGCAATTACAGTTTTTCCCCCACTCTTTCTTCTGTTGCAACATGAGTATCTACACATAGTTCTCAATGCTATTCAGCAGGATCTCCTTGTAAATCTAATAATTTTTGATATTCCTGCTCTTAAAACTATGTATTTGATATTTCATATATTTAATCTTTTTCATGGCTGTCTTTTAAAAGAATTCTGATAGTATTTATCTTTTAAAATCCATGATTTAAAAAAAACATGGAGTTCCCGTGTGCCTCAGTGGGTTATGCACCCAACTATTATCTATGAGGAAGTGGGTTTGATCCCTGGCCTCACTCAGTGGGTCAAGGATCCAGTGTTGCCTCAAGCCGTGGTGTAGGTCATGGATCCAGCTTGTATCTGGTATTGCTGTGGCTGTGGTGTAGGCCGAAAGCTGCAGCTCCAATTTGACCCCTAGCCTTGGGACTTCCATATGCCACAGGTGCGGCCATAAAAACAGCTTTTATTAACTTAATATAAAATTTTAATGCCAGGATTAGTTATACATATGAACATATAGATGATTTTTTTGTGAAGAAACATAAATATATAGTGGGTAATAGAAAGTTAAACTCTTGATTCGTAATTATTTCCTAGAACTTTCAAAATTTTGGATATTTTACTTTGTAAACCAAGATGATGTAAATTTATTTAAATTAATGAAATAATAATATGAAGGTAGAAGCTAGTTATTTTAAAATATATTATAATGAAATGTGACTAGTACTCTTTCAGGATTTTTTTCATTTATTTAAATGTTTTCTTGGAGTTCCCGTCATGGCTCAGTGGTTAACGAATCTGACTAGGAACCATGAGGTTGCAAGTTCAATCCCTGGCCTTGCTCAGTGGGTTAAGAATCTGGCATTGCTGTGAGCTGTGGTGTAGGTCGCAGACACAGCTCAGATCTGGTGTTGCTGTGGCTCTGGTGAGGCTGGCGGCTACAGCTCCGATTCGACCCCTAGCCTGGGAACTTCCATATGCTGTGGCTGCGGCCCTAGAAAAGACAAAAATAAAAAGTAAAAAATAAAATAAATATGTTTTCTTTGTATTATTTGTACAGATATTTCATAGTTATTCCCATTTTTCCAAATATCATTATGTAATTTAAATTAATATCATCAATTTTCATTTGAAGCCATATTTCTTAAGTAAGCATATATACATTTGACTCTTTTTTTTCCTGCTGGGGTCATTTAATTTATGAACAATTTTTTAGAGGGAACACTCGTAAAATATTAAGGACAGGTTTCACTAGGTTAAATTCATTAGGGCTGATAAACTATTCTTCACAGTCATTTAAAAATCTTTACAAACCCTTACATCGTATGGGCAGCAACTTATTTTAACAATGAACCAAGGTCGAGAACCAAACAGTAGCTTTTACACAGGTGAGTGTTCCTTTCCATCAGCTGATGACCCTATTTTGATGGTCAGGACTCCTCCACCCACTAAAGTTGACCTCTGAGATGTCTTAGGCTGTAAGTAAAGGAAAAAAGACACATCTGTTATCTGTCCGATTTCCACATGGGAGAAGGAAGCAGAGAATGAGCGTGTTTTGTGAGTGTGTTTCTCAAGCCAAGAGGGGTCGGTGAATCGGAGCTGCCCAGGGATTCCAGAGTGTCTGCAGAGGTGGAATGAAGAGCAGGAACCAAGTGGTTCTCCTCGCTTTCTGGACTGAGGACAGGAGCCCCTTTGCTGGGCCTCCCTTCTCTGGTAGGTACACGCTAGAGGAAATTCCTCTAGAGGCAAGTATGAGTATCTCCCATCCAGAAGAGCCCCCAGAAAGCATTTAGAAAACAAGCTTTGATCATAAACTAGAGAACGAGCAGTCCATAGGCTAAGACTGGGTCCTCCTTTACTCAACCCAACACTTTGCTTTTTCTTTTTTTAAAATTTTTTAGCTTTTTTGAAATTGAAGTATAGTTGATTTCACCGTGTTGTGTTAATTTCTGCTGTACAGCAAAGTGGTTTGGCCACACACACACACACACACAGACACAGACACAGACACACACTTTTGTTTTAATATTCCTTTCCATTGTGGTTTATCATTTGGCATTGAGTCGAGTTCTCTGTGCTATTCCATAGGACCTTGTGTATCCCCTCTGTGTATAATAGTTGACATCTGCTAACACCAACCTCCTAGTCCATCTCTCTCCCAAACACCTCTCCCTTGGCAACCACAAGCCTGTTCTCTATGTCTATGTGTTTGTTTCTGTTCTGTAGATGGGTTCATTTGTGCTGTATTTTAGATTCCACATATAAGTGCTATCATATGGTATTTGTCTTTCTCTTTCTGACTTATTTCATTTAGTATGAGACTCTCTAGTTGCATCCATGTTACTGCAAATAGCATTATTTCATTTCTTTTTTTGGCTGAGTAATAGTCCATTGTGTATGTGTGTGTATGTGTATATATGTGTGTGTGTGTGTGTGTATGTATATACATAGCACATCTTTTGGATCCATTCATCTGTTCATGGACATTTGGGTTGTTCCCATGTTTTGGCTATTGTGAACAGTGCTGCGATGAACATTGGGGTGGATATTCCTTTTCTGATTAGAGTTTTCTGTGGATGGACATATGCCCCGGAGTGGGCTTGTTGGATCATATGGTAACTCTATCCTTAGTTTTCTGAGGAACTTCCATACCGATTTCCATAATGGCGATACCAGCTTATATTGTGTAGGCGTGAACCCACCACTTTTCTAAATGGAGTAATGGAGAAATTTGCTTGAAGATGTCAGAATTAGGGTGTTCTGACCCCATTCGCCCCTCATCATCTAATGGAACTGAGAAGACAACTCTTCTTTTGGGTGAGCCCAAGGAAGCAAAAGCTATAAATGTTTGTCAAACAAACAAATCCCAAGTTAAACTTGACAGAGAGTTGCCACAATCTCTGAAATTTAGCCTAAACTGAGGGGGCCCTGGAAGGAAGACCAAGGAAGGGAGCTCTCTGAAAATGGGGAACACAAATGTGAAAGGGAAAGGGAGCGCCCCCACAAGTGCAGGACCTGGGCATGCGTGCCTCCTTTCCCTGCCAGGGTGCACAGGGGGCAGTGGCCTTGAAGGAGAGGTCCCACCAACACCCCGTGTCTGCAGAGGGCCAGGTGGAGGGAAGAGGGTGGGTGCAGTCAGCTCAGCAGCAGCTCATCTCAGCCAAAGGTAAATAATCAAAAAAAGCACAAATCGCCACAAACCCATGCAAACACATGCAGCCCTACCAGCCATATGCAGACCTGCTCTTTGCATGGGAAGTGGGAAGGTGGTCAGGTCCTGGGGTAATGAAAGGCAAGTCACCTGGCAGGGGTAGGCAGGTCAACATTAAGGCTGCCTCCGGGAGTCTCCACAGCTTGGCTCAGTCCTGCAGGAGCCTCATGACTGCAATGCGAGGGGAAGGCGACAGTGCCAGCCGAGAATTTCCTGCTCTGCCAAGTTGTCACTCAGGTACCAAGGCAAAAGAGAGACATCTTTGCACATGCAAATGACTGTGACATCTGTGGACTCTTCTTGAAACCAGAGACATGATTGTGAGGTTTCTTTAAGCAGGAATTAATAGAGACGCTGAAATGAGTATTACGTCCTTTTCAATGTAAAAGTCTCAGCAATTGTGGTAATTAGGATTATAGAAGAGCGTGCAAATGTTTTACGTCTTCCTAATGGATCATTAATAATACGATTTACATAACACACTTAACAAAAATTCATAGCAGGAGAAGATGTGGGAGAAGTTTCGGAATGTGGCTTTCCTCCTGTTTCATAGCCAGCAGTAAAAAGATGCTGCCTAAAATAAATACATTAAACAACAGAGGCTTAAATTATATGTATTGTTGGAAAGTACAAAGATAACCAGTAAAACACAGTGTAACAAATCAAAATTTTCTAGTGGAGCATGAAGGAAATTAGAGGGACAAGTATGTGCATTTACTTCTCTTAAAGTTGATCAGTAATTGACCCTGTCTCAAGTTAGTAATGCATGAGACAGATGTTTGGGCATGTATAATATACTTCTAAAAGTAACCACAGGACATCTGGAAAATGGACTCTATCTAATAGATCTAAATCGTCAGGAGAAAAACACAGGAAGCACAGACCATACAGCAAGATAGTGTTGATGCTGGAGTTCCCACTGTGGCACCGTGCGTTCAGGATCTGGCATTGCCTCTGTGGCAACGCAGGTTGGATTCCCAGCCTGGCGTAGTGAGTTTAAGGATCCCGCATTGCTGTAGCTGTGGCTTAGGTTGAAACTGCGCCTTGGATCGAATCTGATCCCTAGCCCAGGAACTTCCATAGGCAGCCAGAGAGAGAGAGAGAGAGAGAGAGAGAGTGTTGGTGTGCTTGGGAAAAGGAGGAGGGAGATTGGCCTTCCCTTTTGTTGCTTCATTCTGTAGGATTTGATTTTTTCATTTTACTTTTTAATACTGTGGTCCTGTTTTATAATTTAAAAAATGAGTAAAGAATATTTTTTCCAGTATTCAGTTTTCAGATTGGCCTTAATGGTTGTATTGTTCTCTCAGTGCAAAACTTCTGGCCTCTTCTCTTTGCCAGGTGTCCGAAGATGAACCACCCGGTTTATTTACAGAGCCTGCATCTGCCTTGGTCCTCGTGACTGTATCTTTATGGAAAAGAAAAGTTGTTTTGGAACTCCAGTGGTGGGCATAGATAACCCGTCTCAGATTTAATTAAATTTTCAAGCCGTTTTTGATTAAAACTACCCTGATAAGAACTATATGTTGAAACAGGTCCGACATTTCAGATTAACTTTGTAATAAGTTAAGAACAGGTCAAGAGACAGGAAATGAAAACTGGAGATGAGCAAGGAAAATCTCAGAGTAGAAAAGGTTCATGGAAAATTCTTTCAGAATGAGCCTTCTTAAAGCTCTTTGATGAAACCCTTTAGAAGAGGGTACATCATGCCGGAGCAAGATGTACCCAGAGTAGAAGGCGGTAGGAAGTGAAAAAGAACATTTGGAATAAACGTGTTTGCTTATAATGTGTGATAGGCTGCAGTTCTTTCCAGAGAGTGCTGTGTCTGGAGACTCCAGAAATTTGTCGATGTTATTGCTATTTCTAACATCATTTCTGGTGACTTCTTTCATTGTTCCATTGGCCTGGGTCCTCCTTAAAAAGAGAAGAGCAGGCAGTGTAGCTCTTTATGCTTGGGTTTCTCAGTGGCCTCTAGATAAGCAGTTCCCAGCCTTGGGGATCTCACAGCCTTAAACATTTTTTCTTTTAATTGAGGGGACTATTCTTGCGACCATCTCCATCATTTCAAGAAAGAAAGGCCATTCAGAAGTAAATGTTGTGTGAAAGCATAACATAAAGGCAGAAACGAAAATGCCCAAGGTCTTAAGTGAACAACTCAGAGTTTTCACACAATAGGAGTTCCCCTTGTGGCTCAGTGGGCTAAGGACCTGATGTTCTTTCTGTGGGGTTCGATCCCTGGCCTTGCTCAGTGGGTTAAGGATCCAGCGTTGCTGTGACCTGTCGCGTAGGTCATAGATGAGCCGGTGTTGCTGTGGCTGTGGTGTAGATCGGCAGCTTCAGCTCCAATCTGACCCCTGTCCCAGGAACTCCCATATGCCGCACCTGTGGCTGTAAAAAGAAAAGAAAGAAAGAATTTTCTCAAAGTAGGCACATATGTGCACTCACAGCCACAATAGCAGAAAACAGTCCCCGCCATCAGAAAGCTCTCACATCTCCTTGGGGCCACTCCCCAGGCCAGGCATTAATGTCTTTCCTGCCTTCAAATGACAGATCAGTGTTGTCTGCTTTTAAACTTTATATTATGGAGTCACCCAGCCTGTGTTCTTTTATATCTAGTTTCTTTTATGCAACTTTATGTTTGTAACTTTCCTTCGCTTAGGGCTGTGTTCATTCATTCTCAATTCTATAGAATCACAGCGAATGAATACACCACAAATTACTTAGCCATTCGGTTGTTGATGGACAGCTGAGTCATTTCCAGCTATCAACTCTTACATGCAGTGTCAATGTCAACAGTCTACTTCCTGCCACGTGGTGACTCTCTCTGTGTATTTGTGTGAGTACGTTATCTAGGAGTCTAAATGTTGGGCCAAAGGAGTTTTTTGTGCACTGACTTCCAGTTTTCCAGTGTGTTTGCACCAAATTTATACTCCTGCCAGCTGTGTACGAGAGTTGGTTTTCCACCTCCCCCCAACCCTTGTCATTGCGTATCTTTCTCACTGCAGTCATTCTGATGGGTGCATAGTTGGGTACCCCATTGTGATTTTTGGCTTAATTGCCGAAGAAGGCGTTTTAGCCACCAAACGTGAGAGTATAAATGTAGAAAAAGACGTAATCCTTTCTCAAAGAGAACAGTTGGCATATTTTGTTGACCTGCACATTTTTAAACATACATATTGAAAATAAGAATAATGAAAAATGACAACGTAGAGATTCCTCTTATCATGGGCCTTGGTTGTTCCCTTGATATACTTGTGTTAAATTGGGAGGTGAGGTGGGGGGGGGTAGATAGCTGGTTCAACATAAACCCAAATAGTGAAGTCTGGGTATTTACTTTGTTCTGGTGTTTTCCATTGCGATTACATTCATAATTGCAAATGGAATGAATATGCACAGCTTGGTTCCCTAAGTCTATACTATTCTGCTCAGACTAAGAGCAGCCCAAATGCCTGAGGCCCTCTGCCAGGCCAAGAAGAAAGTGAGGGTTGCCTGGCTGGTCAGGACCAGAGAAGGGGGCGTCCGTCTACCAGGCACACACCTCTGTGTGCACCTCCGAGCCGTGACGCTGCACTGACTTGAACCCCTGGGCCTGGACAGAGGTGTGTCGCAGATCCCGCTGCTTCCAGCGAAGGGCCTGCCCTTGACTAGAAGCAGTCCGCTGACTGGCTTGTAGATGCGATGGCTCTAGCTGGTTCCAGAGGCTGTTTTCTTCACACGAGCACGTTTCTCTCTCTGCATGGGGTTGCTCATCACTTCACTGCTTCTGCCTCGTGTTTCTATCCGTCCACTAGACAGGCTTCTCGGCAGAGTGCCTTGTGCCTTGTGGAAGGCTGGAAACCACTCCCACTGGGCTCACCCGCGGAAGCTCACATATTTGGGCTGCTCCTCCGACTATTGTGTAAAGTCAGTTTTGCCATGAAGCTAATGACCCTTAAGCTACAGAGCTTTTCACTTGCCCAGGCCCCTTATCTAATTTTGGATTCATAATTCGGTGTTCTTGCTCGTAAAGCAGTCTCAGCCCAAATTATACAAACTTCAGGTCCCACAAAACCTGGAGAAGTACCTTCCTGGCTTTGGATGTCTTATTTGGTGGGGTTTTTTGGGGTTTTTTTTTTTTTTTTTTGGCTTTTGGATGAGGATTGGGCATTCAAACAGACTAGCAGTTCTTAGCAGCGGAATGCTGCAATTTGTTGTGAAGTGGTTTTCGGTTAATGAGAATAGCGGCCCCTCTTCATGGGGTGCTCATTTTGTGCTTGGGGCTGGTCTCAACAGGATTTCAGTAAACATGTCTCTTCTAGGCCAAAGAGACTATTATTACCCTTACTTTTCAAAGGAGTAATTGAACCTCAGAGGACTTTAAGTAACTCGCCAAGGTCATGTTTCTACAAAGTGGTATTGCCCATGCCCTTTGCTTTTTCTAATAACTATCTATTAAAATGTTTCATTAATTTTGTATCTCAAACCCACTTAAAACCTAACCTGGCACAAATTCCAAAGTATCCCCAACATTGTTTTCACTCACTTAACAGGTGTATTCTCTGTTGGGCAAGACTTATGTGTAACCACGTTCATCTCCTGCGGCCCCTGTCCTCTGGTGAGGCCTCTAAAACAGGCAGTTTGTTCCCATGTGGACATCAGCCATTTCACAGGGAGGATGGAGCGGAAGGACAGCTGGGCCGGAAGAGCTGCCTGCCAGGCTTCAGACGGGACAGGCCTGGCTGCCCCTGAGAAGTGGGAGACTGGCTTGCAGCTTGAAGCTGTGTCATTTCCATACTTGGCCTCCAACTCAGCTGACCTCAGGGGGCAAGCTGCAAATCTTGACAAGCTATGCAAAAAAAAAAAAAAAAAGGCTACAGGAAGGCCTGCACCAAGCAGAGGTCATTTCTTTGGTTTCACTTGTCTTTCCAACTTTATTCTAAGATCTTATATCATCAGACACTATAGAGTTCATCTTGAGCTTCAGGTTTGGGCTAAAACGTCACTCCTTTGCCGTTTAATGAAATACTTTACCGACTTCTTAGCCCTAAGTCAGACACCACTCTTGGTAATTTAGGTCTTTAGAAAATTTTAGCACTCTGTGATCTTTTTTTCAAATAGCTGTATGATCACGAGTCTTTCTGCTGAAGATTACATTAAATGATCTGAAAGAATTTTAGCCAGAACTATAAAATCTCCCCGCCAGTGTCAAGTGACAGAGTCAGATGTCATTGCCTTTTTTCTCTCTCTCTCTCTGCTGGTGGAACAGGGATTAAAATGTAGTAAGATTCAAGATAGTCAGGGAGACTCTTACCAAATCTCACTTTAGTATGTGCACTTTCTTTTCTTTTTCTTTTTTTTTTAAATTTTATGGCCACGCCAACAGTATATGGAAATTCCCAGGCCAGGGATTAAATCCAAGCTGCGGCTCTGACCTCCACCACAGCTGCAGCAACGTTGGCTCTTTTAATCCACTGCATTGGGCAGGGAATCAAACCCACACCTCTGCAGTGACCTGAGCAACTACACTCAGGTTCTTAACGCACTTTTTCCATGGTGGAAACTCCAGTATGTAACATTTCTACATATGACAGACTTCTAAGTTTGGATTTTCCTTGATGTAACATACTTGGATTTGATATGTGTGAAAGAAAAAGCCAATTGGAAAACTTAAGCAGGATGAGTAATAATGTGTATTTCCTCTAAAGGAGAGGCAATGAAATAATTTTTCCTTCCTGGTAATTCACTATCTACTTAGCACCTTACGGGTATGCTTTCTGCGCTAAGGCTTGTATCTGCAGTGTTCTAATGTATTTTAAATACACCCGCAAGCACTTTCATATATGTTCAAAGCCTATTTTACAGCTTTCAAATTGGCCGCAAAGTTTTCATAAATGTGTCGAAAAGGCAAACCTTATTATGTTAGGAACATGGGGAAAGTGGAAGAAATGAGTGAATTTTCTACCTCCAGAATGAAAGATAAATTTTCGAGGTAAATGTGGGTAAGCTGAACTATTTGACTCTTCTCCAGTTTTCCTCTATTAGGAAGGAATTTGTGGCTTTCGTATTAGTTCTTTGCGGTCAGCGTATGAGGTAGCAACATCAAAGCCACTATAAAAAAGTGGCACAGAGGAAAGATTATTGGCATGAGAGTCGTTACACTTGCTATGAGCTACCAGTGTGCTCTGTGACATTGAGTAAGTCACTTGTTCCTTTTGTACATCTTAAAGCAGAATGAAGCTAAGAATAGCCGCCTTAGATGAGAGCTGTTAGACCTTAATAAGCTCTTAATTGCTACATAAATAAAAGATATATTACCTATTATTTATGTGACGATTATCTTTTAATTTCAAAGGAAAAAATATTTCAGTTGTCTTAACTTAAAAAAGAGATTTAAATCCAGAATATATAAAGAACTTCAGGAACTCAACAACAAAATCCGAAACGATCTGATTAAAACATGAGCCATGGGCTTGAATAGACATTTTCCCAAGATAGACAAATAGACAGTGAGCGTGTGAAAAGCTGTTCTGCATCGTTAACACTTAAGGAAATGGACATCAAAACCACACTTTGCACGCTTTAGATACCACTTCACACCCATTTGATTGACTATTATAAATGAAAAAAAAAAAAAAAACCTCCAGAAAATAACAACGGTTGGTGAGGCTACAGAGAAATTGGGACCTTGATGCATTATTCATGGGAATGTCAAGTGATGCAGCCATGGTGGAAAATGGTATGACAATTCCTCAAAAAAAAATTAAACATAGAATTGCCATATGATCTAGCAATTCTACTTCTGGATATTTAGCCCCCAAAATGGAAAGCTGGTACTCGAACCGATATTGGCACACCCATGTTCGTAGCATTATTCACAATAGCCAAAAGGTAGAAGCTCCCCAAGTGTCCATGGACAAAAGAATGGATAAACAGACGGCCATATATGTATACAGAGTAGAATATTATTCAGGCTGGAAAACGAAGGCAGTTCTGACACATGCTACAACATGGGTGCAACTTGAAGTCATCACGCTGTGTGACGTAAGCCCATCGTGGATGCAGAAGTGTTGTATGATAGCACTAATACGAGGTACCTAGAAAGGTCAGAGTCATAGAGACGGGAAATTGAATGGTGGGTACAGTGGGCTTAGGAGGGGAAGAAATGGGGAGTTGGTGTTTAATGGGGACAGAGTTTCAGGCTGGAAAGATTCAGAAGTTCTACTGGAGAGGGGTGGTGGCTGTGGTTGCACAACACTGTGAATGCGCTTAATGCTGTAGAACTGTACACTTAAAATGGTACACGTGGTACATTTCATGTTACGTGTATTTTACTACAGTACCAAAAAAAAAGAGACTGACATGTTCATTCCAAGCTATTTCATCTTTTGGGGTTTCAAAGGAATAAAACCAAGATTTCGACTTTGGTTACCTCGAAGAGCCCCACAACCAGCGTGCCTCAGTAGCAGCTCTATCACTAATGCTTGCCCTAGGTGCCCGATTGCCCCTGGGATCTCCAGGGCACCCCGGGGCATATATTATGAAGTATTGATTCTGGAGAAACAGCAAAAGCTGTGAGAGGTTTCGTGCCGTGGGAGTGGGCCTCTCTGCGCTAGGGGTATGTGAATTATATCTCAGTAAAGCTGATATTTTATGAATATAGGTAACTTTTAAAATGCATTTTAAAATGCAGTTTACAGTTTTAGGTGCAAATGTCCTCGGAATTTACCTAGACACCTTTGGGCTATTTTTTTTATTTTTTATTTTATTTATTTTTATTTTTTATTAGTATTATTATTTTTTTGTCTTTTTGCTATTTCTTTGGGCCGCTCCCGCGGCATATGGAGGTTCCCAGGCTAGGGGTCGAATCAGAGCTGTAGCCACTGGCCTACGCCAGAGCCACAGCAACGCAGAATCCGAGCCGCGTCTGTGACCTACACCACAGCTCACAGCAACACCGGATCCTTAACCCACTGAGCAAGGGCAGGGACCGAACCCGCAACCTCATGGTTCCTAGTTGGATTCGTTAACCACTGCGCCACGACGGGAACTCCTATTTTTAAAAAAAAAAAAAAAACAACAACACAGCCACAAGTGGCGACAGGCTATACTGTATTGGACAGCACGGAAGTGGCCCATTTCCATTCTCCCAGTAGATCAGCACTGCTTAAGAGGAGAAACACTCTGCTTTACAGATAACAGGTTCTCAGACTATTATCCATCACTTCTGGCCACGTTTCTGCTCTCGGGTTCATTGTCGGGCATAGACATTTGTGGAAACGGCTGTTTCGAAAACGTCTATAAGGCCCGTTTCAGCTCTAATGAAATTCTCTTAGAAATCTCTCGGGAAAAGACATTTCTTTTACCCACCATCTATTTCTCCAACTTTATTTTTTTTCTTGTAAATTTTCCTTGGAAACATTGGCTCTTTCAAACTTGAGGTACTGGTGTGGAAGCAACTGATTCCATCCCAGTGAATGGCAAACGCATCGTGTTTAAATCTGACAAATGACCATTCTCATGATGTAGATGGGTTCGCTTTGGATTCGTTAGAAGGTAAGTTGAAGTGACAGGTTCTGAGACTTTGGCCACATTCTGGTTGTTTCAAGCCATGGCCACTCAGGCGGTTATCTTAGTTAACCTAATGAAGCCACGATGGTCGCTGCCGCCAGCTCTGGCAGAAGAAAGGGGACACCGAGTTATTGCCTCTTTAGGCCCCATACCTCACTGAGTTAAAATATCTCCAAGGTACCATTGAACTCCTCCATTGTGATTTGTTGATTTTTGAAGATATAGAAAATTTTAATGTCTTTCAAGCCTTATTTTATAAATAGCCCTATTACAGAGAAACATTTTAAAAATACTCTAAAATTACTCTCTCTTGGAGTTCCCGTTGCGGCTCTGTGGTAATGAACCTGACCAGTATCCATGAGGATGTGGGTTCAATCCCTGGCCTTGCTCAGTGGGTTAAGGATCTTGCATTGCTGTGGCTGTGGCTGTGGCTGGCAGCTGCAGCTCTGATTCGACCCCTAGCCTGGGAACTTCCATACCATATGCCTTGGGTGTGGCCCTAAAAAGGCAGAAAAAAAAAAAACAACCCACAACTTACTCTGAGCTATGAAAAGACATGGAGGAATCCTAAAATGCACATTTCTGAGTACGAGAAGCCAACCTGAAGAAGCCGCATAGTGTATGATTCCTGGTATATTACATTTTGGAAAAAGCAAAACTATGCAGGCAGTAAAAAGGTCAGTGGTATGGAGGTGGAGAGGAAGGTGGGTGGAGCAGAGGGAATTGTTAGGGCATGAAACCACTCTATAAAGGCAGATATATGTCGATATATCCTTTTCCAGAACTTAGGCAGTGAGTAACCCAAATGCGTGAACCTTCATGTTAATTTGAGCGGTGTTTGATAATGTGTCAATGTTGGTTCAGCAATTTTAACAATGTACCACTGGTGCAGGGTATTGATGATGGGGGAGGCTGGTCATGCCAGGGCTTGGTTTGTGGGAACTCTGGACTTTTCATCCAATTTACTGTGAGCCTCAAATGCTCTAAAAAGTGAAGTCCATTAATTTAAAAAACTCACCCATAAATTAGTGCAAACACATGGTAACTGAATATACAATCATTCCTTCTCAATTTAGTACATACCAGGTATGATGCAGGTAATGAATTTTATTTTCCTCCGTTTTCTCTACCTTTTTTTACATTTGAACACTAGTTGGGAATTCCAGTGTTACCAAGTCAACGAGTAGATACTGTTTCCAGTAATAGGTTTTAGAAAACCATACGTCATGTCATTGGCAAAAATTATTAATATTTTTATTGGGAGAATGAGCTCTTAGGTATTTTAAATCCCTTAACAATACTCAAAGGACAGAAAAGCAGCAATGAACATATACTGAATGTGGTCTCTGTGCCAGGCCTGCTAAGAATTCTATATGTAGTAACTCACTTAAGCCTCGCAACTCTGTTAGGTGGGTACTGTTATCCCCATCTTACAGCTGAATGCTTACCTGGGGCATAATCTTTAGCATTTGTGGTCTGAACTCCAGCTGTATTTGGCTCAGATGTGGATCTAGATTACCCACCTCCAGGACAGCAGGACCTGGCACTGAATGGTGTGCATCTTTGTCAGAGCAAACGTGGAACCTATTGCAATTGCAGAGGATGCAGCTTCCTGGGCTGTCACACGCCACCATCTTGCAGAATTGGGAGCATAGCATGAAAACAAATATACTTCAGCACTGGATGTGATTTTGTTTTTTGTTTTGTTTTGTTTTGCCTTTTCTAGGGCCACTCCCACAGCATACGGAGGTTCCCAGGCTAGGGGTCTTACTAGAGCTGTTGCTGCTGGCCTATGCCAGAGCCACAGCAATGCAGGATTCAAGCCGCCTCTGTGACCTACACCACAGCTCACGGCAACGCTGGATCCTCAACCCACTGAGCAAGGCCAGGGATTGAACTGGCAACCTCATGGTTCCTAGTCGGATTCACTAACCACTGTGCCACAGCGGGAACTCCTCAGCACTGGATTTCAGAAGCCTGAACCCACAGACCTGTTCTTTGGGAAGAAGACCTTCCACAGGCACACTTAGCCTATCATAGGGGCCATGGCCCTTGACTTTGGGAGAACCTCTTTATTGAGGTGTAATTTACATATTGTACTTATCCACTTTAGGTATATGAGTCAGTGTTTTCTAGTACATTTACTGAGTTATGCAAATCTCCTTTGTGCTCATTTACAGTAATTCCCTATTCCTATCTCTAGCCCCCAGCAACCACTACTCTACTGTGTCTGTACGATTGCCTTTTCTGAACATTTCATATAAATGGAGTTACACAAGATGTTGTCTTTAGTGACTGCCTTACCTCCTTTGGCATGAGGTTCATCTGTGCTCCAGCATATGCATCAGCACCTGTTCTCTCTTATTGCTGTGTTGCATTCCACTGAATGGATATACCACAGTTTTTTGATCCCTTCTGCAGTTTCTGAATATGTGAATTATCTCCACTGTGTTACCTATAAATAATAATATTACTGTGATTATTTTTTTAACTTATTAGTGTTTTCCCAAAGTAAGTAATCTACGTACAACTTCCTACTTTTCTCCCAAGCCCCTCCCCGCCCCCCACATATTCTATATATAGACAAGGAATAAGTTGAGACCCCGAGGCTGGCAGAGATATCTCCTGCCTAGAGAAAATGACTTGGGAGTAAAAGTCTGATGCTCTTGGATGCTAAGATCCAAGGACGTGTGCTTTTGTTACTGTGACCATCTTACGTTGTAGATCACTCTGTGCTATTTGGTGACAGAGGAAATATGGTGGTTCCCATATCAGTGGCTTCATGTTTCCATTTCACAGGATTGCACAGTAAAGGCCCTCATCCTGCCAGCCTTGTGGCTTGTCCTTTCCTTGAATTTTATAGTTCTGCCTGAAGTCCCCCAAATCTCAATTCTTACAGTGGTTTGACTCATCCTTTCTAAATCCTTTCCTTTGATAATTACCTTTAGCGTTCAATCACTGGGAGCCTCTGAGAGAAGTCCTGACTTACCCTCTTTTAAATTTAAGAAGACAAAATTGTGAAACAGAGAGAGAGACAATTCAATTACAGTTCTCATAGCAGAAAAGGAATGGTTTCAAAAATTCAGCCTGGGATGTGTGTAAGAACAGGTAGGGGAGCGTTTACTCTGTAATTGTTCAGAGTGCAGCTATCTCTGGCTTGCTCTGTTTTTTTATAATTTGATTTTTACCTCCTGAAATGTGTCCCATCTAATGACTTTTAACTGGATTTCCAGATAGACATGACTTTTCTCACTTCAACAACATTGTAAAATGTGCCACAAAGCTTGCCCTGCAGGGGATAATTGCCTTTTAAAAAAATTTTAAGCAAGGGTACAGCATGCTGGAAGCTATCATCAATGCGAGATGGAGAGAACGTGACGCATGTTTCCATGATGCTGCAAATGCGATTGCTGGTAGCTCTATTAATAGTCCAGAGTTGATTTTTGACCTTGGATTTGTTAAGTTAAAGAAGCTATAAAAATAGAGATGAATAAAATGAATACGATGAAGGCAACCCAGGGCATATCCTCCATTTAAACTTTACTCTTGTGAATATTTGGTGTATTGTGTGTGAGGGGATACAGACATATACAGATAATTAGTGTTTTCTGTGTCAGCCATTTCAAAAATATCACTTGAACTTTCAAGTTTATGTGCTGGGAAATAAGAACCCTTGTCGAGCTCATTACTCTCATCTTTCCACCCTTCCGTTTGTTTACAAAGACCCATTGCTGTTTTCTCAGCTGAGTGCCCTGGTTCTGTTGGGGGGGGGTTCTTCTTGCCCTTCTCATGCTTATACAGTTGGTGATAGTTCATCTGGGGACCTCTGCTTCTCTCAGATGAAGTCTCCCCTTCATCTGCTGACGGCCACAGTAGACATTCCAGGCCAGGGGCTCGATCCATCCAGCCTGTTGAGGCTGCCCCTTCTAAGATTTAAGTTTAAACTTAATGCTCCCTTTTAATATTTCAATAATGTACTTTGTTCAGAGTACTTGCATTTTTATTTTTCGGACAGGCTCATCTGGTTGAATATTGAAAAAATAGCAGTCTACGTTATGAACCTTTCCACTAGCTCCTCATCTTTAAAGGACCTGGATATTTTAGATACGTACCCAGCTAAACTGTATCAGCCAGTTGTGCGTCAAGTGTGAATAGAGTCATGTGATTCTATTCTGAATCTTATTGGGATTGAGGGACATCCAGACCCAATTCCAAAATTTTGCAAAAGATTGGCCTGCTCCCTGATTTGAGCTATAGATATATAACTACATATATAGCTATATAGTTATACATAAATATATTTATATTTACATATATAGTTCATTGGGACATAAGAGTTTAATGGAGGGTATTTGTCCATAAGTGTCTGTGTATGTATATTGGCAAGCCTGATGATTTAAGCTCTGTTTTCTGTTCTTTATTCTTCCTTTCTTCCTTCCTGCCTTCCTTTCATTTTTGTCTTTTTAAGACTGCAACCTGCAGCACACGGAGGTTCCCAAGCTAAGGGTCGAATCAGAGCTGCAGCTGCCAGCCTACATCACAGCCACAGCAACGCCAGATTCTCAACCCACTGAGCAAGGCCAGGGATCAAACCCGAGTCCTCATGAATACTAGTCGGGCTCATTGACCACTGAGCCACGACGGGAACTCTTAAGCTTCGTTTTCAATGTCAAAACTAGACACGTAGCAGAAAACAAGAAAAAGAGAGTTTCCTCTGTCATTTACGCAATTTGCCATTCTGAACAAGTCTGAGTCACTGTTGGTCACCAGTATCCTGCTTGAGGAGTACTCGCATTTGTCAATTGCGTCATCAAAGCGGGGCGCGGAGAGTAGTCATGAAGGCCAATGGGTGAAAATTCCTTTTCATCCTCCTACAGGTACTGTATCCTCATCATTTTCTGGTTCAGTCCTGATGTGCCCTTATTGGTAAAAGCTGGTTGTTTGCCAGATACTTGCTCCATGTACATGTCCCTCCACGGAGAGCACAGCTATATGCTTGGAAACCTCTTTCAAGAAATAAGTGTATTTAAGACCTTGTTTGTGCTCAGGCAATATTGTTTTGTTTTGTTTTTTCCCCTAACAGCTGAACAGTTCTGCTTTATATGTTCATTTCTTTTTCTAAGCATTTGGGGGAAACAGAGCTATGGGTGGCTTTTTTGCGTTTTGTAGCCCTTTTGCTAAAAGCTCAAGTCATAAAAGAAAAAAGCAGTATTTTGAACTCTGCAGACCCCAGTCGAGCTCTGAGGCTTTGGAGTATGATCACAGAAGTCACTCAGAATTACTCTTGTTGTCAGCTTAGAATAGGAAGATAGGGTTTCTTAGAAACAATTAAAAGCGAAGGCAATAGGATAGTTGAGTTTAATGGCCTTGTCTTACAAAACCACGCAAATCAGCTCTTTCTTGAATTATGTTAGACTCTACAGTCCTGATGTTGCATTTTCCTGAATCTAATGTATAGGGTACACGTTGAAAGATATTTATGTATTGGTGAAGAGTTGGCTTTTACAAATAGCCAGAGCAGGTGCAAGTTCAGTTGGAATATTGAGGAAATCTCTGTAGAACATGTAAGTAATAAAACTGTCAGGGGGAAAAATAGGTTTGACAACCCTGGGAAGATTCCAGGCTGATGTCGCCATCACCTCTCTGTGATCATTAGAAAGCCAGAGCAGGCTTTGCCTATTAAGGCAGGCGAGCAGTCAGACAAGCCACCAGGCTTTGCTGGGACACCGAGCCTGTCTTTCTATTGGGTGTCACCAAAGATATGATTATTTAGCTTTTTTCTGTTTGCAGGGGAAAGAGATAGGTACTGCAGTTAAACACAGTAATTTTCAAGTGTTCTGAGACAAGGATACCTCTTTAGGTTATTACTTGTGCCTTTGAGACTTTGAATTACATATGGCAGGGTATTAGTTTCCTGTGGTTGCTATAACAAACTAGCTGCCTTAAAACAACAGAAAGGTCTTCTCCCACAGTTCTGGAGGCCAAAAGTCCAAAATCAGTGTGTGTCGTGGTCACTCTCGCCCTGGAGCCTCTAGGGGAGGGTCTTTTCTTGCATCTTCCAACTTGTGGCAGCTCCAGGTGTCTTTTCAGTCACAGCAACTTGATTCCAATCTCTGCCTCTGTCTTCACAGGTCCTTCTCCTGTGTGTTTTTTCCTGTCTGTGTCCTCTCTCTTTTTGTAAGAACACTTGGAGAGTTCCCATCGTGACTCAGCGGGTTAAGAACCCGACTAGGAACCATGAGGTTGCGGGTTCGACCCCTGGCCTCACTCAGTGGGTTGAGCATCCAGCATTGCTGCAAGCTGCAGTGTAGGTCACAGATGCTGCTCGGATCCTGCATTGCTGTAGTTGTGGAGGCTGGCGGCTACGGCCACGATTTGACCCGGGAACATCCATAGGCCACAGGTGTGGCCCTAAAAAGGAAAAAAAAAAAAGACACTTGTTGAATTTAGGGCCCAGAGAGTTAACCTGGAATGATCTCATCTTGAGAGCCCTAATTAAATTACAGCTGCAAAGACCGCTTTTACAAATAAGGTCACGTTCACAGGTACAGGATGTCAGGACTTGGGCGTATCTGGTTGGGGTTGGCAATTAAGCCAAGCGTATGTATGTAGCAAAGGAGGCTCATTTAAATGAGTGTTTAGTAGATTTCCGTCCATTGCTTTTCTTCTAGCTCAAGTAGGCAGGTTTAACCTTTTCTGGTTTAGAAGGGAAAGCCCACCATCTAGAAACTTTCTTTATTCTACCCTCGAGTAACTTGCAATTCTAAATTCCATTCCTACTAGTAGAATATTTTATTCTTTCAAAGCATTTTTCTCATTGGAACTCTATAGTTCCATGGCAGCGTGGCAAGTATTAGCTAAATGTTTCCATTTCTCTTTGAGTCCTGGGACACGCAGGACTCCGTGGGCCTTGACATCAGCAGTGACCACATCTCAGACCGAAAATTCCTAATAGCTCAACCTCTGGGCTCAGCTCCTGGGTAGGTGGCATTGCACCAGCTGGGGTGCCAGCCACGTGCGATTGTGGGTGTCTGCCGTTGCTGTCATTTGGCATGTGAAACAATTCAGACACTAGAAGTTTGAGTCACTCTGAGGGAGTTCATTCCGTTGTTGTGGCGTGTGTGTTTTTTAAAGACACATTTGACAGCCTCTTTAGAGAGTTCAGTGACAAGTTGTCAGCATGACAGCCTCGAAAGTGGCATCTTGCAGATGGAGAGGAAGGTGATGCCCCTGGCATTGGCTCCATGTGGTTAGAAGCAGGAGAGCATATTAGGTGACAGGGAGCACTTGGCGATGAGGTCAGCTGAGTCCTCTGTCCCATTCAAACATCTGTGCAGCAAGTTCATTTACAACCCCAAAGAAGCTTCACTCATTTATGTTTAGAATCTATTAGATGTTGGAAACTTACACAATTCCATGTCAAGGGGAAAATGAAACTTCCATTTTCTCTGAAGAAAATTGGAGAA
Organism: Sus scrofa; assembly: GCF_054392235.1. Taxonomy (NCBI): domain Eukaryota; kingdom Metazoa; phylum Chordata; class Mammalia; order Artiodactyla; family Suidae; genus Sus; species Sus scrofa. The sequence goes on from NC_139401.1 coordinate 12,758,662, forward strand.
TCAGATCTTCTATCCACACCCACACCTGTGCCAACACACACACACACACACACACACACACACACACACACACACACACACACACACATACACGGTTCTAAAATATAGTGTATTAATGGGAAATTTGAGACTTTGTAAGGCCGACAGGTCAGGACTTGATTGCCATTGAACACATAGTTAATTACATACAGTGCTTAGGAAGAGGGGGCATGCTGTGCCATCAGGGGTCACATGGGGAAGTACCAGGGCCAGTTAGGAGGCAGAAGGAGCAGGGCAACTGTGCCAAGACCCTCTATTGTGTTGGGTTTTTTTGTTTGTTTGTTTTTTGTCTTTTTGCTATTTCTTGGGCCGCTCCCGTGGCATATGGAGGTTCCCAGGCTAGGGGTTGAATCGGAGCTGTAGCCACCGGCCTATGCCAGAGCCACAGCAACGCGGGATCCGAGCCGCGTCTGCAACCTACACCACAGCTCACGGCAACGCCGGATCGTTAACCCACTGAGCAAGACCAGGGACCGAACCCGCAACCTCATGGTTCCTAATCGGATTCGTTAACCACTGTGCCACGACGGGAACTCCTGTGTTGTGGTTTTTATCGGAAGAAACGGGTGAGGCGGGGCAGCCCAATTTAGGATTGGGCAATTTGAATAATTTCAGCAGTCTCTGGGGCTTAGGGGCTGGACCTGGGCTGACTAGGGCAGGGGATTAGTGGCCCGGAGTGTGAGAAGCCAATAAAGGAGGTGGTTAGGTGTGTGGGCTCTTGATGGGTGGTTTGTATTTGAAAGGCAAGCCTCCTGGAGGGGTCCTCTTTAGGCAGGATGCTGATGATGAAGGAGGTAGGAGGCCAAGGCCAGGTGATTGGGGCGTATCCTCAGGATGTCCACACCAGCAGTGTCTGCTTGGATAAAGCACCAAGTTGCCAGAAGCTAGAAACACGGTTAATACACACACACAGGTGTGTGTGTGTACTTTTATTAGAAGAGCTTTTCCAAGAGCTAGACACCAGTTTGGAACCTGGCAGTCCCAGTCACAATGCTGCCAAGACTGGCTTAGCAGGATTCATGTTCGTTTTTTTGGTTGGAGACGACCTGAAATAGGAAAATACTCCACTGATGGGATGATTCCCTCCCTCCCTCCCTCCCTCCCTCCCTTCATTCCTGTCTTTCTGCTCTTTTCCTTTTTTTTTTTTTTTTTTTTGTCTTTTCTAGGGCTACACCTGTGGCATATGGAGATTCCCAGGCTAGGGGTGTAATTGGAGCTGTAGCCGCAGCCACAGCAACGCGGGATCCGAGCCCTGTCTGCGACCTACACCACAGCTCATGGCAACGCCGGATCCTTTACCCACTGAGCAAGGCCAGGGATCAAACCCGCAATCTCATGGTTCCTAGTTGGGTTCGTTAACCACTGCACCACGACGGGAACTCCTGCTCTTTTCATTTTTCTGTTCTTTTCTCTCCTCCTCAAAGTACACAGCAGGCTTGTGGGGCCGGCTTTCAGCTCTAGTTCTCCTGTCTGTTTATCCTGGACTGGAAGCTGCTGCGTCCAGGGAGTTTTGTGCTGTGGTGTGAGCCTTGCTGTGATTCTGTATCTTTGCAAACTGCCTGCGTGGGAACCGACTTGGGGCTTGGCTTCCTCAAGACCCAGCTCGAGAAGGCAGCTAGGAAGCAGAAATCCAAAGCTTCTGGCAAACTTGAGTCAACTTCCTGGTGCGAAGGGTTATTTGCCTTTCTCTGCAGCTTCTCCGTGCCAAGGCATTTTGTGGGATGAAGGGCTAAAGAGGAGCCTGACATCTGAGACAAAAGACAGGTTCAGATCAGCCCTGCAGCTCGTCCTATGGGGCCTTGGGAGAGCCACACCTCTCGGCCATGGTCTTGCAGCTCTGAGCATGGGTGACTGAGGCTCCTGTTGGATAGGTGGGAGAGGTGGTTTGGGAAATGGCTCTGCAAACAAGACAGTGCCCTGTCGGTGCCCCCCTTGGTTGTGCCTCCTGCCCAGGCCTGTAGGGACAGGCGGTTGTGAAGCAGCGGGCTGGCCTCACCACCCTTGGCTTCCATTCTGCGGCTGCTCAGTTTACCAGGTTCCGGAGCTTTCCTGCTGTCCTCCCCCGGGGGACAGATCTCAACCGATCATTCCCCAAACCCGTGGCCTAGACACATCTTCCTTCTCCATCCTTCGGAACTGACCCACTTTCACCCCACGAAGCCCTTCCAGGGAGAAGAGCTGCCGTGAGCAGGGAGGGCAGTGCTGGGAGTCACTGCGCCTTCTCTTGAGCTTTCTACCCTGTTCCTCTCGCGCCTGCCCCTTTTCATCTTCTGCTGCGAGATTCTCTGCTTCATGTTCTTCTCTTCTACTAGAAAAGAAGTTAGTGGTACTAGAACTAGTTCTCAGAGAACTAGTAGTTTCTTTTTTGCCTCCCTTATTCCTATGCTCTTTCGTTTCTTCAGTCACTCATTCATTCATTCAGTAACTACACATGTCAGGCTCTGCCTGGCACTGGAGTTAGCTAAATAAGGGCTGTCCTGCCCTTGGAAGCTGGCATTCACAGTAAACAGGGTAACACCAGTGCAAATACCTTTTGAGCTGGATCTGCAGAACACAAGGGATTTGCCAGGCCGGGAAGGGGTGAGGCCGTTGCCATCCAGGCAGAGAGAGTGGCCAGCCCTGTAAGGGAGGGAGCAGAGTTAGCAGAAGCGGACTTAGGCTGGGACCTGGGAGGTGTGGGAAAGCGTATTCACGGGTGAGCCTGGATGGAGCAGGGGTGTCCGATCCCCTTAGCTAAGCCCAGCCCTGGTGGCCGTGCAGAGGGAGGAGGGGAGTGCTCAGAGACCCGCTCCTGGTCGAGGCAGGAGGTGGTGGCAGTTCTCTGGAAGAGAGAGGAAAGAGATGGAAATGGAGCCCCCCTCCTAGCAATCTTCATGCATTTATTCATTTCTCAGAAATGATACCGGCCCTGGATAGGAAGGCACACACTCAGCGTCTCCATGGGCCAGACCCTGTGGCCGCTCAAGGAACATGACATGGAGCCAGAGTGACCCAGTCCTCGCTCTAATGGATGCACAGCTTCATCGGAGAGGGGCACGGGACCTGATGGGCTCACGGCTCAGTGCGACGTGCCTGCGGCTTTGGTGGAAACTCTGGGGCTGAAGGGGCTCATCCCAGGGCGCAGGCCTTCAGGGAGTGTGGGAGCTGAAGGGGGCCGAGTTGAGTTTGTAGAGCCCGCCTCCAGGCCAAGGGAAGCCCTGCACAGAGCCCTGAGACAGAGGGGCACCGCCAGCCGGTGGGTGGGGGGGGAGGCGAGAGCCAGCGGGGCGCCCCCTTCTGTTGCTCCTCTCACTGGGTGGGCTGCAGCCCCCAGGGGTGACAAGGGTGGAAGCATAATCCAAGGGCCCTGCGCTGAAGCCGGCTCCCCAGGAGCTTCAGGAAGCAAGCCTTTGCTTTTCCTTGTCCATGGCTGGTCCTTGCAGGGGAGCAGGTGGAATAATTGGGAGGTATGCAGCCTTGCTATTTGACTCCCTTACCTGCCCACAGTCAGTGGGGGAAAAACACCACGTCCAGAGTTTTTGAACCCTTTCGACATGCTCCTAATTGCCCCCCCCCCTTTCTCTTTTGCGCTCTTGGTGTACAGATAAGATTTCGGCCCAGGGTGCCAGGTCTGGGTGGGTCCTGCTGCCCGCTTCTCTGCCCCCTGCGGGCGTGTCATGAGCTCCCTCAGGCCCCTTTTCCACTTCAGTGGCTGCAGTGTGGGGAACAGGTGTGGGGCTGCTGTGCTGGTTTCGGAAGAGCTGATAGTGTGGGGACAGCAGGAGTTCTGGATGGTGGTGACAACAGTGGGGCAAGGGACAATTCAAGATACTTGGAGAAGGTCAAATGGATGACCCCCCAGTCAGGGATTAGATGCGGAAGGTGAAGAAGAGGGTTCGAGGACCAACTTTTAGTCAGGTGATGGAAGGGGCTGGTGAGTGTTTTGTGAGAGGGATTTATCCTATTCATTAAGAAGGAACTCTGGGGGGAGTTCCTGTTGTGGCTTAGTGGGTTAAGAACCCGACTAATATCCATGATAATGCGGGTTCGATCCCTGGCCTCCCTCAGTGGATTAAGGATCTGGCGTTGCCACAAGGTGCAGTGCAGGTCACAGATGCAGCTTGGATCTTGCGTTGCTGTGGCTGTGGTGCAGGCCAGCAGCTGCAGCTCCAATTCAGCCCCTGGCCTGGGAACTTCCATATGTGGCAGGTGCAGCCATAAAAAGGAAAAAAAAAAAAGCAGAAGGAACTCTGGGGAAATAAATAGGCTGAATCTTCTTTCATCTTCATTAAAAACAAAACACAAACGACAATTCCTATTGGGAAACTCACAGCCCATGCAGTAGCTGCTTCCCCTTCTCATCAGATGCCCCCAGGTCATCAGATACTAGGCCTCCATCCTGGTTCTCTCTCTCTCTCTCTCTCTCTCTCTCTCTCTCTCTCCCCCCCTCCTCCTGGCTGACCTCAGAGATGCCTTTCCTAATGCACTGCCCTCTCCTCCTGGCACAGCCCCCAACCTGCTCTTGGCCCTGGGGGGCGGGGACAGTAGGGGGAAGAGCTGGCCCCTGGGGCTGATCGCCTGGGCTGCAACCCTGAGATGCCGTGTCCTCCCCACAGCCCTCAGGGACAGGCACTGCGGGAGTGAGGTCTAGAAAACCAAGAGGCCCCGCAGCCTGATGCTTTGGCCTTTATCATTGGTGGGGATGAAGTGCACAAGAACTGACATTACAGGGGAGAAAGAAAGAGGCGGAATGCAAGGTACCACCGAAGTTAGCAAAACAAGCTAGTATAAACGATCACACCTCAGTCCTTCCACTGAACTGAAGGCCAGTGCTGAACTGAGAAGGGAGGGCAGGAATACCCATTGTGGTGCAGTGGAAGCGAATCTGATTAGGAATCCTGAGGTTGCAGGTTCAATCCCTGGCCTCACTCAGAGGGTTAAGGATCCAGCATTGCTGTGAGCTGTGGTGTAGATCGCAGATGTGGCTCAGATCCTGTGTTGCTGTGGATGTGGTGTAGGCCAGCGGCTGTAGCTCTCACTCAGCCCTTAGCCTGGGAACCTCCACATGCCCCTGGTACGGCCCTAAAAAGCAAACCAAACAAACAAAAAGAAGGGAGGGAAAAGTGAGCGGGATGGTTTGCACCTCACTACCCAGCATGGACCATATGTTAGAGTTTCTGCTCTTTGCTATTTTTTCTTATTTTCTTTTTCTTTCTTTCCTTTTTTTGCAAATCAACAGGATGTAAAACATTCCAACCTGACCTGTTATGTAAAAACAACATTCTATGCAATAAAATCTATAAGTTAACACCAAACTTACAAGAAGCATATGATAAATTCGGACTTAATTTAAATGATTTCTGCCTTTCCTCTCCCCCTCCCTATCTCTCCCACTCTTCCTCTTTCTTTAGAAAGAGCCCCAGAAAAAAGAACTTTGTAGAGTTGTAGTGAGTTTGCGTTCTCTGATTGGGAGACACCTTCCTTTTTCAAGGGGCAGTCTGGTCAATATAAAGATACTTTTAAATTAAACTCAAAACTTATTTTCAGGGGTCTGTTGTGGCTCAGCAGGTTAAGAACCTGACTAGTATCCATGAGAAACCGAGTTCGATCCCTGGCCTCCCTCAGTGGGTTAAGGATCCAGTGTTGCCATGAGCTGTGGTGTAGGTCACAGATGTGGCTTGGATCTGGCATTGCTATGGCTGTGGTATAGGCTGGCAGCTGCAGTTCGGATTGGATCCCTAGCCCGGGAACTTCCATATACTGTAGCTATGACTATAAAATGAGAAACAAAAACAAAACAAACTTATTTTCCTTTGGAGAATGCTTTAATAACTTATGAAACTATGCAAGTGTTTGGAATCACACTGGTCTGTCTCCAAACCAGGTTTAACAAATAGTATTTTAGAGCGTTGGGTATATCTTTTACTTAACTCAGGCCTTCTTTTGGGGAATTGATTTCTAATTCAATACATCTTTACTTATGCTAGATATAATCTTGGCATTGGAGACACAAAGAAGAGTAAATCAGAATGGCAGTCATGTAAGTGTAGAATGGGAAAGAGATTCAAATGTACAGTTATCCAGTGTGAGAAATGGCATAGGTCCGTGTAAAATGCCATGGGCCAGAGTGCCATGGGCCATTCTGGTGAGGCTTCATGGAGAGGTGGTATTTAATCAGGGTCTGGGAGATACATAGCAGTTCAATAGGTAAAGTGAAATAGAGTATCATAGTCAGTGGAAACCTTTGTTGTAAAGAAGGAAAAAATGCATGATGGATTCAAGGAATTTAGTTTGAAATAATACAGCAGTTGCATCAGTGAAGGAGAGTGAGGCCAAATTCAAACAGGCCTTGTTTCTGTGCTCAAGGGATTGGGCTTAGTTACAGTTAGTAAAGGAAATCAGGGATTCAGAGCACTGCTTTTCCACCTCTGTTATATGTAGGCATGTGTAATATATGTTTTATATATGGGCTGTGCGCATGCGCGCGTGTGTGTGCGTGTGCGTGTGCGCGTGTGTTGCCCAGCCTTGGTAAGATTAATGGCTCTCTTTTGGACCGGCCTCAACTTTGGCACGTGAAAGCATTTTCTAATACTGAGCAAATACTCTTTCAGTCCTGTAATGTTCCTATGTTTTTTAGAAAAAGAAAATCTATGCTGTTCGATAGCTAGCATAATTCACAAAGAGAAGCACCATGGGGAATTTGCTTCACATTGGTCTCTTCATTCAAAGGTTTCGAACTGGGAAAGCAGATGAAATTAACAAAAGCAAAAGCTGCGTAGGTGGAGTTTTTCTAGCCATTTCTCCCAGGAAACTCGAGTCAGTCCTCTCTGGGAGGCCAGCAACCCCCTTCCCTTGGGCTTGGCCATGTGGCGCTGGGATCCCTTGCTGGGACAGTAAAATGAGCTGCAGGGGCAGGGCCGTGACAGCCTCGTGCCAGGAACTGTCTCTCTCCTGGATCCATCCCATGTGCTGTGCAAGTTTAGTCCACGCGAAAGAAAAGGCGAGGATTCTGGAAGAGGCTTGCAAAATGTTTCAAGTATTCTCAAGACAGTTGACGTAAGAAGAAGGTTCTGATGAACCATGGGCTGCAATTGTAATTCTTCAAGTTGCCCTCAGCCAGATACCTGATCATTTCTAAAATTGCTAGATCCTAAACCTTCTTCCTTAAACAACTTTTTTAAAATTACTCAATGAATTTATTACATTTATAGTTGTACAGTCATCATCACAATCCAGTTTTATAGGATTTCCATCCCGCAACCCCAGCACATCCCCCTACCCCCCGAACTGTCTCCTTTGGAAACCATAAGTTTTTCAAAGTCTGTGAGTCAGTATCTGTTCTGCAAAGAAGTTCAGTCTGTCCTTTTTTCAGATTCCACATGTCAGTGAAAGCATTGGATGTTGGTGTCTCATTGTCTGGCTGACTTCACTCAGCATGATGATTTCTATCTAGGTCCATCCGTGCTGCTAAAAATGCCGGTATTTCATTCCTTTTAATGGCTGAGTCATATTCCATTGTGTATATGTACCACATCTTCTTGATCCACTCCTCTGTTGATGGACATTTAGGTTGTTTCCATGTTTGGCCATTGCAAAGAGTGCTGCAGTGAACATCGGAGTACATGTGTCTTTTTGAGTCATGCTTTTCTCTGGATAGATGCCCAGGAGTGGGATTGCTGGATCCAATGGGAGTTCCATGTTTAGTTTTCTGAGGCATCTCCATACTGTTTTCCACAGTGGCTGCACCAATTTACATTCCCACCGGCAGTGTACTAGGGTTCCTTTTTCTCCACCCCTTCTCCAGCACTTACTGTTTGTAGACTTTTGGATGATGGCCACTCTGGCTGGTGTAAGGTGGTACCTCAGAGTGGTTTTGATTTGCATTTCTCTAATAATGAGTGATGTTAGATCATCTTTTCATGTGTTGTTTGGCCATCCATATGTCTTCTTTGGAGAATTGTCTGTTTAGACCTTCTGCCCATTTTTTTGATGGGGTTATTTGTTTTTTTGGTATGGAGCTGCAGAAGGTGTTTATAAATTTTGGAAATTAATCCCTTGTCCGTCGATTCACTTACAAAGATTTTCTCCCACTCTGTGAGTTGTCTTTTCATATTGTTTAGGGGTTCCTTTGTTGTGCAGAAACATTTAAGTTTAATTAAGTCCCCTTTGTTTATTTTTATTTCTACTGTCATTACGAGGTGGATCTGAGAAGATGTTGCTATCATTTATGTCGTAGAGTGTTTGGCCTATGTTTTCCTCTGAGAGTTTTATAGTATCTGGTCTTATATCTAGGTCTTTAATCCATTTGGAGTTTATTTTTGTGTATGGTGTTAGGGAGTGTTCTAATTTCATTCTTTTCCATGTGACTGTCCAGTTTTTTCAGCAGCACTTAGTGAACAGGCTGTCTTTTCTCCATTGTATATTCTTGCCTCCTTTGTCATAGATGAGCTGGCTGTAGGTGCGTGGGTTGAATTCTGGGCTTTCTATCCTGTTCCATTGATCTCTATGTCTGTCTTTGTGCCAGCACCAAATGGTTTTGATGACTGTTGCTTTGTAGTATAGTCTGAAGTCAGGGAGCCTGATTCTTCCAGCTCCATTTTTCTTTTTCAGTATGTTTTTGGCTATTCTGGGTCTTTTGTGCTTCCAAACAAACTTTAAAATATTTTGTTCGAGTTCTATGAAAAATGTCCTTGGTAATTTGATAGGGATTGTATTGAATCTGTAGATTGCCCTGGGTAGTATAGTCATTTTGATAATATTGACTCTTCCAGTCCAAGAGCACAGTATGTCTTTCCATCTGTTTGTGTCATCTTTGATTTCTTTCATCAGTGGCTTATAGTTTTTGGAGTACAGGTCTTTTGTCTTTTTAGGTAGGTTTACTCCTAGGTGTTTTATTCTTTTGGATGCGATGGTAAGCGGGATTGCTTCCCTGATTTCTCTTTCTGATCTTTCATTGTCAGTCTATAGAAATGCTGTTGATTTCTGTGTATTAATTTTGTATCCTGCGACCATGCCAAATTCATGGATGAGGTCTAATGGTTTTCTGGTAGAGTCCTTAGGATTCTCTAGGTATAGTATCATGTCATCTGCAAATAGTGATAGTTTTACTTCTTCCTTTTCAATTTTGATTCCTTTTATTTCTTTTACTTCTCTGATTGCTGTGGCTAGGACTTCCAGAACTATGTTGAAGAGTAGTGGCGAGAGCAGACATCCTTGTCTTGTTCCTGATCTCAGCGGGAATTCTCTCAGCTTTTCACCATTGAGAATGATGTTTGCTGTGGGTTTGTCATATATGGCTTTTGTTATGTTGAGGTAGGTTCCCATTATGCCCACTTTCTGAAGGGTTTTTGTCAGAAATGGGTGTTGGATTTTGTCAAAGGCTTTTTCTGTGTCTATTGAGAGGAACCTAAGTTTTTTATTCTTGTTTGTTAATGTGGTGTATCACAGTGGTGGATTTGAGGATATTGAAGAATGCTTGCATCCCTGATCTTGATGAACAAGTGGGATTTATCCCAGGGATGCAAGGGTTCTTCAATATCCGCAAATCAATCAGTGTTTTTTTTTTAAAAAAAATTATGGCTGTACCTGCAGCATATGGAAGTTCCAGGGCCAGGGATTGAATCCAAGCTGCAGCTGCCATCTACACCACAGCTGGGTCAACACTGGATCCTTTAATCCACTGCACTGGGCCAGGGATTGAACCTGCACCTCCACAGCGACCTAACTGCTACAGTTGCCTTCCTAACCCACTGTGCCACAGTGGGAGCTCCACTTTTTACTTAAACATATTTTTGGTGTTTGTTTCTTAGTTTCTTTGTGCTCAGAGATTTTATCCTTAAGAATATTTGAAACCCAGAATGCTTCTGTATCTTTAGTAAAATATAAAAATAAACCCAGTCTACTATGTTGTTTGGGGAGCTAGGTGATATATTAATTTCATTGCCAGGTGGAAATTGCTCCCTCCTAATATTATGTTTCCTGTTATTAGACAAGAAACCCAATGATTGTGTTTCCCTTTTTGCCTTTCCTGCCGGGAAGCATGTTTTACACCAGATTGCTCTTGCCTAGATTTTCTTATAAACCTATCCCATCCCCTTTTCTACTTGCATTTTGTACTTTCATACCCATTTTGGTGTTTTCTTTTTTTTTTTTTTTTTTTTAGTATCTGTGCTTCTTTGTGTAAGTCATCCAAGTAATGTGTAGATTACAAAAAAAAATACCCAATAAGGAATTAGCTACCCACACCACATAGCCTGATGAATATCTCCTGCTCCCACTATGTCACAGCTGGATCATCTGGTCTTGATTCCATCTGAGAATTATGGTTGGCTAAGATATTCAAGAGGCAGGTGAAAGGACAAGAAAAGAAAGGGAAAAAAATGCCATGGAGAGGGGGCTTCCCATCATGGCGCAGTGGAAATGAATCTGACGAGCAACCATGAGGTTGCAGGTTTGATCCCTGGCCTTGCTCAGTGGGTTAAGGATCCGGCATTGCCATGAGCTGTGGTATAGGTCACAGACATGGCTCGAATCCGGTGTTGCTGAGGCTGTGGTGTAGGCCGGCAGCTGTAGCTCCCATTCGACCCCTAGCCTGAGAACGTCCATATGCTGCGGATGCAGCCCTAAAAAGCAAAAAAAAAAAAAAAAAAATGTCGCTAATTAAATGTTACTTTCTAAACTAATTTACTTGTACCTTAAAGAACTGAGCCTGAAACTCCTATATTTCCTTTTGCTTCACTTTAATATGAGCAAGTCAAAGATCTCATTGAAATCAACTTATCAGAATGTTGGGATCGTACTGATGGCAGCCATTTAAGGTGACTTATTATACATCAGGCACTGGGCTTTGTGCTTTCTAGACTCTATTTAATTCTCATTACATCTCCCAAGAAGGTCCCTTTTATCTAGAGGGGAATGCGGCCTAAGAAAGGCTAAATCATTGGCTGCAAGGCCCACTGAAAGTGCCTGAGTTGGCATTTCCACCTAGGTCTGCCCCCCGCTATTTGCCCAGACGGCAGGAGAGCACGAGGCCTAGAGATTAAATGCTTAGCACAGTGGCTGCACAGGAGATCAATAAATATGTGTGTGCTGACAACGAAGACTAAAGATGAGTAGACTGGCCCAATGTAGTGAATAAAAATATAGCATGTACAGTTAAATTGAATGTAGCATAAACAAATAACTTTTAGGACAAGTATGGCCCATGCAATATTTGGGACGTGTTTGTATTATTGTCCCTTGTGAGATTTGAAATGTATGTATACTAAGAAAGTTATTTGTTGTTTATCAGAAATTCACGTCTACCTGGATGGGCATTCTGTGTTTTATGCAGCGATCTGTAAGGTAACAACCAATATGGAGGGGTGGTCCGTGAGAAATGCTAAAGGACTTCTAGAAATGACTTCTCTGTGAAGAAGACTCGTCCACTCAGAGTCTTGTGTGCGGACCCAGGGCAGGCTTGGGCGCCATCAGAATTTCTTGACTTCATTCAGATTTCTGGTCTCTGGAGTCTGGTCAACTTCAGTCATGTGTAGCCTCCTTGTGTTTGACCTGTGCTATCTTCTGGAAGCTGCCGGAAACCTGTCTGCCTTCCTTTGGTCCTCCCTGACCTGGGTTGCATGTTAGCATCCCCCAAGGATCTATTAAAAGTCCTGAGGCCCAGGTGCCAGCCTAGACCAGTTCTGTCAGACTCTCAGGGGTACCACCAGGCATGACTCTCTTGAATGCTTCTCCTGTGATTCCAACTCACCGCCTGGACTGAGAGCCACCGCCTAGGCTCGTAGGCCCTCCAGAGCCTTGGCGGAAGCACAGTGACGTCGGCCCCTCCTAGCCCCTGCTGGAGTGGTCTTCCTTGTATTCTGTCCTGCCCGTGGCCCTCCCTGCTGTCAGCAACCCCTTGTTCCCCAGCAGCTGAGTTGCATTCTTGATAAAACTGCACAGACTGGGCGTGTTCGGTCCTCAGAGCAGTCTGTCCAGGCCAGGCCATTCATTGCCTTTTGCTCTAGGCTCTGGAATTTGGGCCTGGAAATGGTTCCTAAGACTTAGAGTCTTTGAGAATATGCTGAGAGAACTGGCCTCCTCTTCCCTTGGGCTGGAGGCACATAGCCAGGGAAGGAGAGTGAGCTGTGAGTGATGGAAGTGTCTATGTCTGATTAATTGAAAGCCTCAATCCTACGGCACCCCAGGCCCTCCCTGACCCTGCCTTTCTGGGACTGACCCCTGGGAGAGGCCGAGAACCGATGGAGCCCTGGCCTGATGGTACCATGATGTAGCTGAAACATCCTTTAGAACTTTGTGAAACATCCCTGCTGATTTCTCTCTTCCTGCTGCCTCACCCGATGATTCTACCATTACAGGGCAGTTTCATTATATTTTGGTCTTCGTTTGGTACCGAGTGTCAAAACCATGCACAGCTTAGCCCCGGATTTGTAAAGTCAAGTGTAAAATCTCAATATTCGCAGCTTTCCTCTGTGTTCTTTTGAAGTACTGGAGTTCTAACTGATTGCTTAGTGGAGAGGAAATAATTCATTTTTACCGAGGGACTATTACATTTCTCATGCTTTAACCTGGGTATTTAAAAATTCAAATTCTCAGATGACATGTCGTTACCTTTTTTGCATTTTAATTAGTATGGGGCCTTTAAGTGAGTTCAGTCATTAAGTAATAATCAGATGCTGATTGCTTAAACTCTGCAAAGTGTTTGCTTTTAAAAACCTCAGTCCCAGATAATAAATGGTGGGAGTTTATCAAAGCGAGTGCCATATACTTTTCCTCTCTATTTTGATTCAGATGTGTAACCATTTCTCCCTGCTGCTTTAAATTGGCTCTACGAACGCCTTTTGTGTTAAGCCCACTCACAGCTAGAAAGAACCAGCATCAACCTGACAATAGAATAATATTATCTCCCAACGAAACAAAGCCAAAGAGCCAATGGGACAGATTGTTCTGTCAATAATCCAAAGCCCAAACTGTGTGGTCTCCTGCTATTTTTAGAACTCGAGGGGAAAAGAATCCTCCTCGTTCTAAAAATGATCCAATTTAATATGAAGTCAGCCACCGGGTAGCTCTGCGTTCCCTCTGAGCACCATTTTGGACCCCAGCGTTCCTTTGATTAGAACAGAAATCGAAGCCCACAAAGGCAGCAGCCTTTCAAAGGAGGAACAGAGGGTCTGTGATCCCTTAGTCACCTGCATCATTCCAGTCAGCTGGCGGTTCCGGCAGAGCTGCGTCACCACCTGCATGGAGTTAGGGACTTGGGTTGACCTCATTATACCAAGAATACAGAACAACTTCCAACTTGGACTTAGCTCGACTTGAATTTCCCCACAGCCTTCACTGCCTTTCACCTTCCTTAGTGGTATGTTAAGTGTCCAGGATGGGAGCTCTGGATGGTTTCCAAAATGAAATTTATTTACCAGTAAGATAGATGAATATTTCAACAGACTTTTAAAAAGTGAAGCTGAGCATTGATAGAACTTTATGCAACCTAGGGACTGTTGATAACTCTTGGAGTCAGGTCGCCCCTTCGTAAAGATGCAACATGATGTGTACAATCTTAGACTTTGAATTTTAAGACGAGGAGGAAGCCAGAGGGAGTCTCCTCTAGTCCCTGAATTGGAAAGCCTAAGTTAAAATGCAAGCAGTTTTTTTGATGCCAGAATTATCCAGGTTGAGCTCGGACTAACTCCTGTTCCGCCTGGTCCCTCTCTCTGGTGAGTAAGGTGGTCTCTCGAGGAGTAAAATGGAAGAAATTCCACCATCCAGCTACATAATATTTTAACACAATATTTTTCACAATTGGGGAGTTTCCTAGTGGTCTAGCAGGTTAAGGATCTGGCATTGTCTGTGCTGTGGCTCAGGTTGCTGCTGTGCGGCTGTTCCTGTTGCATCCCTGGCCCAGGAACATCCGCATGCCATGGGTGCGACCACAGAATAAATAAATGAAAAATCAAAATGACTGCAAAAAATTGAGGATGAGCAAAATAAGAACATTTGAAATGAAAGCAGGATCCATCAGAGGCGAGACCAGAGTGAGGGGAGTGAGGTAGGGTTATGCAAAGTGCAGGATCGGAGCCAGTTTTTTTTATAAAATGTTGATATTTTGATAATTGGTAACTGATGGTTTTTCCTGGGCCACGGTATGCACGCCACTGGCAACTTGGGTATTCACCCCACCCGTGGCTGCAAAGGAACCTCACCCTCTGCCACCGCCCTTGCCTGCAAATGGAAAGAGTGGCCTTATCCTTTGCTTCTGGCATCTCGCTTGGGCCTGTTTTCCCTTCTAATTAGTTGCCCGGTCTCCTTTCTACTACCACACCTTGCAAGGCAAGGATCTTGCCTTCCTTGCCTCTGATTCCCCAGGACCTAGCCCCGTGTCTGGCACTTATTTCTCATGTGCCTCCCCCTCTGCTCCATCTGTCTTAGAGTCATCTTCTAGCCTCTGGCTGTCCCTAGCCGGACCTAGTGTCTTTCTAGGCTTGGCTTGTCCATCCAGTGACATCTGTGGCACTGGTAGAGGTCCCCCTCCCCGGCGATGAGCCAAATGAATGAAGACAACCTACAGAGCAGGGTGCTTAGTTTATGGAGGACCGCTAACCTTGGCCATGGGCATCCCTGGTGTATTTGTTATCTCTTGCTGTGCAATCTGTTACCACTACCTTCATGACTTAAACAACCCCTGTTGATCGTCTCACAATTTTTGTAAGTTGGAAGTCCGGCAAGGCATGTCTGGCTTCTCTGCTTTGGGTCTTACCAGGCTAACATCAGAGTATCAGGGCTATGGCTCTCAGCTTCTAGAGGCTCGTGCTTCTCCAGCTCCATGTTTGTTGGCAGAATTTGGTTCCTGGCAGTTGTAGAGGCGAGGTCTCCATTTTGCTGACACGTGCGCCCTTTGTCTGCCAGCCAGCGGTGATACACTGAGTCCTTCTCGTGCTTCCAGGCTCTCTGACTTGCCCTGCACCTGTGTTTCCTGCCTTTTGGGCTCATATGACAACACTGGGCCCGCTTGCATAATCCAGGATAATCTCCACATTTTAAGGTCTGCTGACTAATAACGTTACAGTTATACCTGCAAGGCCTCTTTGGCCGTCAAACAAAACCACAGGCTGACAGCAGAAGGTGAAGGTCATGGGAGACAGCAGATCATCTGCAGCTCCTCCTGGTACTTCCTTGGTGTCTTCTTGGCTTCCGTCTCCCAGGGTATCTGGGAGGGTCAGGGTCTGTGGTTTAGAACCACAGGGATGTTCCTTATGGGTCCGAAATCCCTCTCGTGGAATCCTGCATTGTCAGCTTCTGGGACTATGGCACGAATCTTTCTTGGGAAAAAGAGAGAAAGCATCTTGAGTCCCAAGACCATGCGTGAGCCCCTTTTGGCCTGGCCACATGATCTCTTATCCATTTCTCTGTCCCCCAGGGGGCCGCACGGAGCATGGCCCATGGGAGGCACTCCAGACATGCTTATTTGAAGAAATGAATGGATAAATGAATCCATGCATCCTGGGCATCTTCCAGTAGGAATTTTTGAACTGCTATTTATAGTCACCATTTTCTACCAGCTGTTTCCACAATCCCCCCAGTGCTGGAAGGCATCCTCCGATTGTCCAGGCTCTCTGTGAGCAATCCTAATCATAAATAGCTTCTGAGAGAGCTGGATGGAACGTTTGCCTAAAAAATGCCTTTCCTAATCGTCAAGGCCAACATAGGCATCTGTTTCTCCTTCCCACCAGTGCTCATGCTTCCCCTTCTTACACTAATGGCTTCAAATGACTCTGCTATAGGATTGAATTTATCTACTTCGGTCTGTGATGGAGTCTAAGGATCTACGAGATTTTATTTTATCTTGTTCATTTATCAGCCATTTGTCAAATCTCTTAACCATACTTTTAATTCGCCATTGACTTCTAGGATGAGATTTACCTAGCTTGAAGTTGATTCCAGTACAATCAATGCCTACACACAATCACACACACACACACACACACACACACACACACACACACACACACACTCACTCACTCATTCACTCTCTTACACTCACAGTTTCTTAGTCCAAAGGCGGGCAAATTAGCTATAGTTTCAAAGAGCAGCTCACAGGAGGTAACATGGCCCAGCAATGCACTGCGTGGTTTTAATAGTAGCTTTATTTTCTTTCTTTCTTTCTGTTTTTAAAAATGTCATTCTGTGCACCTGAAATTCAAAACAACAGTAATGGTAAGCCACTCACTCCTTCAGTACCTGAATCTACTCGAAAAGACGGAGAGTTTTGTCCAGCTCCCTTGGTAGATGAGAGCATTACGGTCCCGTAAAAGACATTGCCTTTGCCACACATGCTTTACTGGGTGAATTACCCCTGATGAATTACGACGAGGTTCCTACCTTGTTCTCTTAGGAGTGTGGTTGGGGTGACTTTCCAGAGACCTGCACTCTCTTCCAGGCCACATCCCGTGTTTCCGTCGGAAACACAGCCATGCACGTTACATTCCCAACCCAGGCTGGACAGCTGGGGCAAATTTAAGGAAGAAAAATAAGCACTGGACAATGCTGGTCTTTGGAACTCTTCACCCTGAGCTACAGTATGAGGAGAAGTGAAACGTACCCAGAGACCTGCCTTCGCTCACCACTGGTCGCTGGTCCGTGTAATCACTGGGTCGTTGGCAGTGGTCTGGTCGGCGCGCTTACCGTGTTACATAACATCATGTGCTTTTTGGACAGTGGGTTGTTTTGAAGCTTGTGTCTAATGTGTTATATCAAACATGAATTGAAGCAATGGAGGCCCATTTTCGTGAATCCACGTCTAACGAAGGCCCACAGCGCTGGTCCTTCCCAGCGTAAAGCTGACACACGACAATGCACCTGGTGCTCACCTGTCCCAGTCTGGAAAGTTGCTGATGGAAAGAGAAAAGAGAAGCCTGGCAGAGTCAGCTCGCTCCCCATCACCGTCACCCCGCGTGTCGCCGGGTGCAGATGGGAGCTTGCAAAAGGTGCTTCTCTTAGCAGGGAGGCCTCGCCGTGTTTCAGGTGTGTGTGTGCTGATGGGATGCTGGCTTGAAGTCGCGATGCTTACAGAAGTGCAGTGGGTGCTGGCGGGGGTTCAAGCAGTGAAATGTAAGCTCGGCCTGTAATAAAAGCTCCTGGGAATGCAGAGGATGCCTCGGCATTAGGCATTCTCCTCGTGTTTCACATAAATGCATCCTGTTCTCGGGAGCGGATGAGCCGGGCGTTCGCACCGCCTCATTCAAATTGAATGTTGGTAAAAGGAGAGTCCTGAGCAAACAGAACAGTCTGGCATCACTGAAGGCAGGAGCAAGGTTAAGCTGTCGGCCGTGTTCTCTATTGTTTATTGGTGTTTATTTGCTGACCCCCGCATACCCAAGGCACGTTGCGAGCAGGCACCACCGGGACTCCTGATGCCTGCTGGGCTCAGGCATCCGTACGGTTTTGCCCAGGCTCTTCCGGCCCATAAAGTTCAAGGCTTCCTACGTGGCTTCACCTGTTGTCCCCGAGCCTGGCATGGATCATGTTTTGCTGGAAGAGAAAGCTCCTCTGGAGAGGCAGTTTGTGTTGCATTTTGCTTTGGTTCTTCTTTATCAAGGCAGCAGCTTTAGCGCTGTCACAGCAAGGGTGAGGAGAGCGAGCTGGTAGAGAGCTTTTGGCAACATGCTTTTTCCATTAGTTTCACCAGGAGCGGAGCAGCACCAGCAGCGGCGCTCGCTTGCTCCCTGGTCATGTGCTGTGAGGAATAAAGCCCCTGTAGGGCAGTGAACCTGAACTTGGCCCATTCATCCATACTGCTTAGAGTGATTGCACGGAGTGGAGTCGAATGCTGCTTGGGGGTGAAGAGCACGCATCATCTTGCATTCTTGCGGGATGGAGTAGGAAGGATCCTTAACAGAATCCCGTAATTTAAAGGTAAGCCGTGCAGGGCATGCTGGCGGGGGGGGGGGGCGGGGGGGGTTGATGGTGGGAAACGTCTGGGCCGAGGAGCAATTGCACGGGGTGGGGTGGGGGGGGTTATGTTTCACTTTATTTGGAACGACATGTTCCTTAGGTTTTCTTGGGCAATGGATCAGCAGCAGAAGTGGAAAGATTTCTACCTGCTCTGACGGATAGTATAGTGTAGTCTAGAAGTTACTCTTACACACGATGACAACTCTTCTTGTCCCCAAGTCCTCACAGCTGTTCTGGACTTCTGTCCCTGCAGCAGAAGTGTCCTCAGGGGGGGAGTCCTTTTGCTGTCTCGGTTTTCTGTCTGGTGAAACCTCATCTTGAAAATCCACTGGATGTTTTGAAGTAGTGGTTCTGTTGGTTTGTTTTTCCAAAATCTAGTAAGAAGTGGCTTTTAGTGAGACGAAAAGCCTGGGAAATGTAACATTTCAGTTAGGTTCCTTTCTAAAAACATAGGTAGTTTACTGTTGTCCCTTTGGGGGTGAACCTTGGTGAGAAGGTAAAGTTCGGAGTTAATTCATGCCGTCTGCTTAATGAAATTTAGGGCCCTCTTTTGTACATCACTGTTCCATGTGTTGGTTTTCTGTAAAAACTCTGAAGCAAGCAGTGTCTCTTGGCAGCGTGTGTTCTGTGCCCGTTAGTTATGACTTTTGCTCCTGGAGACTTAGCTCATGCCTAGGAAATCTCCCGTCCAGCTCTTTGAGATCTTTTACAAGCTGCATTAAAGATAGAAGGGTGGATTTTTAATTAAATCAGGTATTGTATTTGTCCTGGGGGAGCTGAAATGCAGTTATGTGGGCATGTGGACAGTGTGAGTCCATTGTTCCCAACAGGCTATTCGTATCACTTGTAAGTTGTCGGTAAATCTACTGCTCTTTACATCTTTGGGGGCATCTTCTTTCATCAGCCAATACGATGATCTTTGCTTCAGTTAACACCCAAATTAAATAAACACATATTAACAATTTGTGATAGAGAGTAGACCTGTTATATATTCATTATATATATCAGTATTATTAACTGATATATACACAGATATGTATGTGTAGATATGCATATATGTATACACACATGTACTATATCTTTCAGACTTGTTCAGAAGATTAGAAGGAGCAGTGAAATTTGTCCGCACAGTTAAAACTTGGCATAGAGTCAAGCACCTTTGCCATAAAAATGTGGGTTCTCAAAAAGAAGAGGGATGCTCCGGAAGGCATCAGTCAATGGCAGTGCACTTGAGAAACAATGCTGGTGATTACCCGGGATTCATCACGGGGTGACACACAGATCCTTGTTCCCGAGCCGGAAACGGCTTCTGATTGAGGATGAGAGCAGGGGAACGGGGGCCAAGATTCAGAGGAAGAGTTGCAAAATCTTTGGGGAAAGTTGGTATCCGAAGTGATAGCTTCTAATGCAGTCCGCACCAGCACAGGGATTGCCTCTCTGGTACCCTGATAAGAAAAGCACTTTTGATGGATGGCAGACTTCATAATTTTTAGTCTAAAAGTATGTGTACCATTCTTTTTGGTTTATCTGTTTAATAAGTTCTTATTTCAGGGATCAGGTTTTCCCCAGGAACGCTTTCCTTATGAGTTTTTAAAGTTTTAAATATTCCATCCAGGTTTAATGGCATGTTTTCTAGTAAATTATCAAAGTAAAAAAAGCAAGTATGTTTTAAAAGGTAAGTTCTGGATTTTTCCAAGTATAGTTTTGATTGATGAGTACTGAGTTTATGAAAGCAAGCTGGAAGGGCAGAGCAAATGAAGATTCAAACCGGTTTTCCTTCATTTTCAAGTGAATTTTAAATTTTATTATCCTAATACCTCTAGTTAGCATCTGTGCAGCTGTGTAACAGTAGAAAATAGGGGAAATAGTCAGGACCTGAATTCCAGGATGTTTCAGCTGATTTGGCTGAGCAGTTGAGTTGTCGTGGTGTAGACTGCTTTGCTTGAACTATAGCAAGCATCCGGTCTGTTGAAGAAAGGTATCCAAAACCCCATGGGCACTGAAGGTCGCTGTGGTTATTTCTTTGAGGGTCCAGCCGAGCCTGGCTTGTTAAGGAGACAAGAAGAGTCCGTGACTCTGGAAGCCAGGAATGTCTATGCTTGATTTATTTCCAACTGTCGAAGCAGTGGTGATATCTTGTATTTACAAAGCAGCCTTTTGTGAAGAGCATAGAGTGTTTGGAGGATGTTATCTAATTATCAGAACACCACAGGGAAATAGAGAGCTCATGCTATCTCCACTTTACAGCTGAGATGACAGGGGGACAGAGAGGTAAAGCAGTTCATCCAAGATGATTCAGAAAAGAACTGACACAGAGCTAGGAGAGCTCTGTGGATGGGTCTGGGGGCTTTCGTCTCTAAAGACCCCCTTACTTTACCAGCCGGCCCTCAGTGTGCCCTCCGGGGTCTTCAGCCCAAGAGGAACATTGTCTAAGCGAGCTCCATGGACCCCATCCCAACAATTTGTGGTAATGGGGTTCCAGGGACCTGTCCGTCATTTGCCATGACCAGCTGGAATGAAAGCAATGAGGGACATGCTCGTGAGCTACAAAACTGGGATGGCAGAAATGGCAACTGTCACCAGAGGTCTTTACAACCAATACAGAAAGCTGTAGGACATATGACCTCCCCCATGTTTAGAGCAAAAAACTTTGACCCTCCCCAGAAGGCCATCCACTGACCAGGAAAGAGTCAGGATGCCCTCTCTCCATTGATGTAGGAAAGACAAAAGTGACAGTCAGGAAACCCACTTCCTTTAGGATTCTAGCTTGAAGATGGGCTGCACTTGCTCAAAGTTGAACTAAGATTTTTAAGGGACATGGAAAAGACATTCTCACACACTCTTTCCTCTACTCAGTTAAGTGCTTATTTTGTAAGAAAGGTGTATTCTAGTTAAAAGAGAAAATATTTCACATACACGGAAGTCATATATGTCCTGTATTTTTGGTACAATTTCAGATTTGAAATAGACACCAAAGCAGCTGCAGTGTAGCATATTTTGTCAATTCACAGCAGTTAGATGACAAGTCAGGGACCTTCCAGAAGAGCATTACATGTTGAGGCCGTGGTTGTAGTCGGATTGAAAGTGCACTGTTGATAGAGTAATCCAGAGGTCGCCTCTGGGCTGGTGGTTCTTAGGAAGAGTGTCTGCAAGATGGAGTAACTATTCCAGGGGATTAGATAAACTCGTCTGTAGGACGGTCTTAGCCCATGGCCTGGCTCCCGATGGTACTCTCACATGCTGGATCTGAATTTGAAAGAGCGAGGGAACCAAGCCGAAAGGGAGGCAGCTTGCAAACAGAGCCACTGGGGAGAGTGGACCAGTCCTGGAAGCTTTTAGAGAAAGAGGAGAGATCAAAACGCTGGAGAAGACAAGATCTGGCGAAGGTTGCAAGAGCCCAGAGAATACAGACAGACTCGGTTTCTGATGGGACAAGAGCAAGAAGGCTGTCAGGGGATGTGGCACTTTGCATCCCCCATGAAAAGCTGACATGATGCAAGAGGATTTTTGAGAGCAGGACATAAAGGTCCCTACTAGGCTGGCTTTAAAGGCTGCAAGAGGCACTTGGGGGAAACGGGGAGTAGAGAAAAGGCTCTCTTTTCCTGTGATCACAGGTTCTGAGTAAAGTAACTTAGACCTGAACAGGGATAAGGAAGATGGGGTGACCCACAAATAGAGGCCAGAGATCCAAAGGACCAGCCCAGGGATTCCCATCGTGGTTCAGCGGTTCATGAACCCAACTAGGATCCTTGAGGATGCAGGTTCGATCCCTGGCCTCACTCAGTCAGTTAAGGATCTGGCGTTGCCGTGAGCTGTGGTGTAGGTTGCAGATGCACCTTGGATGCACCTTGTTGCTGTGGCTGTGGTGTAGGCCGGCAGCTGCAGCTCTGATTCGACCCCTAACCTGGGAACTTCGCACCGTTTCACGGTGTGAACAAAAGAGAAGGAAAAAAGCAAGTTGCCCCAGCGCTCCCTGTCCCTCCCTCTTGCTTTCTCTGGGTCGGAAGCCCTCTCCACCGCGCCACACTGTAGGTTTTCACTGTTTATTAAACACGAGAATGGAGGCCCTGTCCTGGGAGCAGTGATCTGTCTTGCTCACAGCCTTCTCCCCAGAGCCCATTCACATAATAGGAAATGTTTATGAGATGAATGACCTGCCCCTAACTCATTTGTTTATAGCTCCTTCTGGAACTTTTCGCACACGCCTGGTATTACTTGTATTCTGTGCTCCCCGCTCCTCCCCCAAACAAGATTTTAAATGCCTGAGAGCAGTGAATTATGTCATATACTAATTTTTAAAAAACACTCAGGAAGTAGGAGAGCACCTTAAACTTGTAGATGGACTTAATAAATATTTACAAAATGGAAATCATACCAAGAAACTAGGACATAGTGGCTAGCCTTGCAATTTTATGGTCCAGACTCGTTGCGGGCATAGCACATGAATAGAACATTCTCTAACAGGAGAAGAATATGTCTAAATCAGTGATGCTTAAACTAGGATGATTTTGTCACCTCCTACCTGGGGTATATTTGGAAGTGTCTGGAGACATTTTGGTGGTCACATTGGTCGGTTGGGGGTGCTGTTGGCATCTAGTGGACAAAAGCTGAGGCCATTGCTAAACTTCCTAGTGTACAGGACAGCCTCCAACAGAGAAGCAGCCAGCCCCAAATTGTCAGTAGGGCTGAGGTTGAGAAATCCTGATTAAAAACAAAACACACTGTTCTAGAACAATTTTTGTTATTTGTCTATGTTTACCATTAGGCTGTGTGCTTCTGGGTGGCAGTGGTTTGTCTTCGACTTGTGCACCTCAGGTTCAGCAGGACACCTGGCATGTATTTTCTTTTAATAAATGACTGCTGAATTGATGGATGAATAAATATTAATGATGCCAAAAGAGATGCTCGGGTATCCTCTTTGGAACAACCTTATAATTAGAAACTGCATTTCTAATCAAGGCCTTGACATGAAATAGTCAATAGGTCAATGTCAGGTTGAAAAAGCCAAGACCCAGCAGCCACACAGTCTTGCCTTTGCTTAAGGAGGCCAGTGGGGCCCATGTCATGAAATATTAGCCCCGAAGGGGACCCCAGAGGTCCTTAACTTCAACCATCTCAAATTACAGGTGAAGCAGTTGAATCCCAGGGGATAGATGACTTGCTTAAGGTCTCACAGGTAAACGGCAAAACCAGGAGTCGAGCTGTTTCTGACTCTTAGTCTTGGCATGTTTTCATCATGCTAAGCTGTCCCCATTTTGTAGGCTGACAGAAGTTGGCACTGCAGACAGCTCGCAGTGACTCCATGAGGCACCACCCCCGATGTGGTGTTGCGTGTAACACATAAAAATTGTATCTTTATAGTATTATAGAATTTGACCTGACTAATATGCTGGGCACTGCCATCATTCATGTAGCGTGTAAAATAATGGAATGGTAGGGCTGGAGAAAAATCTCAGTCACCATCTGCTAACCCCCTAGATTCTGGAACGAAAGGAAGTGAGGAGTGCAGAGATCAGGTGCTTCATCCCGAGTCTTAGAAAAGGATGTCTCCTCGGTGCTTGGCTTCGGTGGAGGAAGGTCGCCCAAAAGGGGAATATTAGTTGCAAAGATATTACAGGAAAACAGAGTTACACGGTCAGATAAATTTAGAATATGCAAGGGTAAGCAAAAACAAGCAGGTTTGCCAAAGGGCATCTGAGAGTTTTTCATGTATGGTATACCTCTCCAAGAAGGAGCTCTAATACCTGGCTCCCCTAAGAGTGATTCATTAGGACATCACTTCTCTTGGCCACCAGTGTTTCTGTGATTATAGTTTGGAAAATGCTCAACTCCTTCTTCCAGTCTCTTGAATCGAAAGAAAAGTGGTAACAGGACTGTTTAGGTTCCAGGGGGACTTCTAAGTAGACTGTTGGTTGGCCCGTGTTCCCCACCCCCGGGTCTTGTTGAAAAATCTGTTCAAAGAATTTGAGTGGGTATGTTCTCTTTCTCATGATAAGTTTCCCAGTGGTTCCTGTGCCCAGGATTGCAGAAATAGGTACTGAAGCCTCATAGAGCAGAGAGACACTGGGCTCCAAATCAGAGGATGCTGCCTTGGCCAGTCGGCTAACTAACATCTTACTGGTTATCAGTGGAATCAGACATGACCTGAACAGCCTTCTGTGCAGAATTTCAGTGTCATCAGGGGAGACAACAGGGCTAGTTGGTTTAAAGAATGGACTAAGAAATTCCGTGTTTTCCATTCTGTCTCTACCATGTGACCTTGGCCAGCTTGTCAGAGGGACGCCAGTTTACTTTCTGACCGGCTGCCTGACGCTAAGTATACAGACCCTGTTCTGTGATACTAAGGGCCTCAGGCCGTCCTTGAGTTACTTGCATAATTGTCATGAGGTCAATATTTCAATTGACTTGAATTTCGAATAAAACTATTCCCTAATGGGATAGCACAGTGACAGCACATTGCCCTTTTCGGGTCGAGTCCTAGAGAGAAATGGACTGTATAAAAAAGTGCATATTTCACACGTATATTCACCACAAGAGCCTTTGGTGAACTTTAAGGAAAGTATAGCAACATGCAATTAACAAAAATGAAAATGAAGGCAAGTCAAAGAGCTTCAAAGAATAATCTTGATTGGCATTGAGCCAAGTGATAGCTCAAAATCTGTCCTTTAACCTGCAAGAAAAGTAGTCCAAAGAAGAGGAAGAAGAATTGTTTGAAAATGTTGCCTCAAAGAGTTTAAAATGGTGCCTTGTTTTTCTCCCAAGTTTCCTCTTCATTTGTAACCCGGGGCCTTTAGAAGCCATTCCATTGACTGTCCTTTGAGAAATTTGGCAAGTGCGCAGGTAAACACACATAAGGACCCTTTGCTTTCTCATGAACTTGGAGGTGACTTACCACTTGCTTTTCTTCCTTAAATCTGATGGCTTGCAAGTTCATTGCGCTCAAGCCTTCCCCAGGAAGTCACCCAGACAACACGGGTATCTGCCTCATGATTGGAAACAAATCCCAGCCCTTCAGAGTGAGGCCGGGTTTTGAGCATGAAATCCCCTAAACATCTGGACAGAGATCAGCGCAGCTGAGTTTGTCACCAAATGAAATAACCTTCTCAAATGATGAAGTAGAACAGAATAACCCATTTCTGTGAAAGTTAAGCGAGGGAGAAAAGCTTGGGAGAGTTGGCCCCCAAACGTAGACTAAATGGTTTGTGCAGCAAGTGACTGAAGGGAAATGGATGAGCAGCCAAGGAATGCACGTGTGTGGATGGATTGATCCGGTGGGATTTTCTCTAATTCTCGGGGCTCAGCCTTGGGTTTGATGGACAGGCTTCTCAAAGCCTTCTGGGGTCTCCCTAACCCTCTTGGAGCCGGTGCATCACAGCTGAGGCTTTTTCTGTGCAGACACCATTCGAGGAAATAAAGGGACCTGAGTGTATGACCTGCCTCTCTGCTTGTTTTACTGTAGCCAGCTCATCATCTGTGCATGAAAATGCCTCAGCCCTTTTGTGTATTTACGTAATATGTCACCGGCCACAAAGGGGAAAGAAAGTGCAGAATCAAAGAAAGAGGTGTGGCCCTAAGGACAAAGGCTTTGCATCTTGGTACTAAATGGTGAGAAAGGATTGTCAAAAAAGAAAGTTGTAATAAAGAGATGTAGCTGTTCTTACGGCGGGGGGCGGGGGGGGGGCTTACCCTGAAGATCATTATGGACAATTTGTGTTTTGTGCTAATTATCCACATCGGGAGCAAAACATTTGGTTAACATTCAACTGCTACACTAGAAATGAATCAAAACATACAATTTTTGGCAAACAAGACGTAACGGAAAGCTTTGTTATTTTATTGAAGGCTGTTTTTCTGTACTGTATTTGGTTTTAACTATGCATTCGTGGGGTTGTTCTGTTCTTTTAATTACAGGTAAAGAATATCATAAAACAATGGGGAAGCCATCTTTCCTTTGTCTCAGTGAGAGAGGAATATCTAATGATGTCAGCAAGGATTTTAGTAACGAAATTTGCAAATGACCCCTTGATCAATATTTTTCACTGTTTCGGATCTTGCCAGCGTCCCTGTGGGTTCAGGTACATTAAACTTAGGTTAATACCATTTCAGACAAACCTGGTGATTAAAGGCTGTTCATTTCTATTTTACTGCATTAAATCTAAGCCTCTAGGAAATTCTAAGACCGATTAAATAATATGAAAACAGGCAGCTGAAAGATGCACAAAGGAACACGAGGCTTATTGATTAGAAAGTGAAATGAATTTCACTCAGAGGCAGGCAGATTGTGGAAGGAAAGTTATATCTATGAAGGAAGCTTTTTAATAAGGTGTCCTGATTAAAGAGAGCAGCTTAGTATGAATAATAATTATTAATATTATTAAGTAATTATTATTATTTAATTAAAAATAGGAAGTTTAGTAAGTTTAATAAGAAAACGTAATCAAAGTGAATTAACATCTTGCTGGAAATAGCTCTCGTTTGAGATTTAATACAAATTATATTAATAATGTGACTGTTGCTAATTGATGTACTTTTATCTTTTGAGAAACTTCTTTTTTTTTTTTTTTTTTTCTTATAATACAAGTCTCTGCGGGCTAGCTGAGCAGCACGGTATGATATAAAACACACTCTGAGATCATCAAGTATTTTCCGTCCCTTCTCTTCCCTTCCCTTCTTCCTCGTGCATGTGATAGTTTTGTCTTGTATGTCTGTAGCCAGTGTTTGTGTCCATTGGTGGTATAATCACCCATTGGTCACCTCGGTTACCCTTCTGGTAGCTCTTTTATTGCTTGCTTTATGTTACCTCTGGGGATAGGAATCTCTTCTGCTCACCCTCACTCTGCAAAGAAGTAGTATAGTCATACGATGAAATACTGTGCAACAGTGCAAAGAATGAACTGTACGTAGTTTTTGAGGAAAAGAAGCCAGACGAAAGAATGTTTACTGCATGATTCCATTTATATGAAGAAGAAGCACAAACACAGCTAATCTCTGATGATAAAGTCAGAATAATGGTTACTTCTGGGGGCCAGTTGGATATTGACTGGGAAGGTGTATGCGGGAAACTTCGGGGAAGGTGCTGGATATGGTTTATATCTTGGCATGAATGTTTGTCACATGGACATATACTTACTCATTGTGCTATACACTTAAGATTTATGCATTTTACTGTATATGTTAGACTTCAGTAAAATAAGTTTTTAAAAATCCATTTGCATAACTAGATGCAAGATACCTTCAAGTGAATGTGTAGAAGAGTTTAATTTTTAAGCAAGGAAGGATCTCTGAATTGTGACTCTACTCTTATTTTGTGTAATTAATAATGGTGGCAGAGACCCTTCCTAAATAAACACTTCACCTGTTTCCTCACCTCTCATGAGATCTTGTAGGATAAGGAATCTCATTCCCATTTTGTAGATTGCCACAAAGAATAGTTCATCATTTCCTGTCCTTTGGCTACTGAGCATGACAGTGTCGAGATTTAACCCCAGATTCAACTGACTCCGAGTCCATTGACGGAGTTAATGAAGTTGGGACTATAGTCGAAGTTAAACTGAAAATGGGGTCTGATAGTTTGCTAGCTTTGTAGTTTCTAGTCTTTCGGAGTATTTGTAGTGCAGCTAACTTCAGTACCAGGCTGCAATATTAAACCTTAGCCTTGTGATGGAGGAATACATTTATGCAGGGAATCAAAGGTAGGTTACCAAAACCCAGGGCCATGGCAGTTTTATTTGTTCAGTGTGAGGATAGAACCTGTCAATGCATGCAATGGAGAGTGTGAACTAAAGAAAGAAAGCAAGAAAAAGAATGAAAACAAAACAACTCCATGAAATGTAAATTAAATAACTTGTGAATTTTCAAGTGATGGAGTTTTTCTCTTCACTCGTTCATGATCCCTTTTACCTTTATGTAGGTGTCTCCAAAGCTCCAGTTTATACTAAATTTTGTTTGTGAGATGATCACTTTTCTTGTCAATTCTTTACTTTTTAACAGAAATTTGGATTTTTGTTCAGAGTTTAGTGTACATTACTTACGCTGTCTAGAATGTTCAGTATACTTAGCCAGTGCAGTGAAATATGTCAGCTTTACTTTGAGTTCTTTTGTCCATCACCCTAAAATGGCAGGGTAGTGGATGGGACCGGGTCCTTCCCGACCACATTTGAGACCACCTCATTTCAGAGAAGGCTGGAAATCGGTACCCCTAAAAGCACAGTACTTTGCTCATGGCTGTATTGCTCAGGAGTGATGAAGCCAAGGCTGAAATGAATTGCTTATGGCATTTACTACCGTCTCCTGGATTTGTGATGAGGCCCTCTAAATTACATCAAATTGCAAGGGGTCGACAATGAAGTCTTCTGTATCTTTTAGAATCCTTTCCTGTTTTTCTTTTCACACATTTCAGATTTCTGCGTAGGAGTTCAAGATGTAATCAAGAGAGTGTTGATGGAAATCATCTATTAAATTCATCCCTGCTTATGTCTCAAACACTTCTCTGTGGTTCAGCAGTCTCCGTGATTTCTAGATCAGCCTGGAAAGAAGTATCAGTATCTTACAGAATCTGTTTTTTTGGAATAGAGGCCTTAACAGATGCTTGATCCAAACCCCTTATCTTCAAGTGAGACCCTCTGAAGTTTAGAATCATAAACTTCTCATGGCATCCTTCCGAAGAGAAAAGTTTTGAATTCCTTTAATAAGGAAAATTCTTGAAAGAGAATGATATCCTTAGTGTAGAGTCATGCTTCCAACTGACCCGACCTCCTCATTCATGCCATTGAAATGGGGAAGGGAAGAGGACATTTACAGTCTCTTCTTTGTCAAGAGAGAAGAAGCAGCTCCAGGTTATGTCCTGGACCAAAGTTATCACTGCTATAGACATCGATGAAAAATGAGCCCACGGCACGATGAACCGTCCTTGCAGAACTCATCACGGTGTTGTGGTGACTGCAGACCAGTCAGAAAAAGATCATTTCTAGTTAGTGTCTAGACTTGCTAGCTGGTTTAGAGCTTCCTGGGGAGCCAGGTTCTCTGACTCCTGCACCAGGGCCCTGTCCACTTTGACATCACCCTGCCACATGCTGAAAGTCTCTAGTCGGAGCCACCTAGATGAGGGAGAAGGAGCTTCTGGGTGGAGTAGGAGCAGGGAGTCCCACCTGTTAGAGACCTGAGAAACCACTTCTTCTGGCTGAAAGGAGTATTACCTCGAAGCTTGGTGCGTCCTGAGCACTGCTTTCCATACCACTGCCCCTGAGACCCACAATCCCACAACTCTGTGCCAGCAAGGGTCCCAGCCCTGTCCAGTGAAAGTTTCCATGAGGGTGGAAATCTGGGCTGACGGCCACATGAGGCTATCGAATGCTTGGGGTCAACAGAGCTCTGCAGTGGAGGAACTACATTTTTATTTTATTTTATTTTAGTTAATCTAAATTTAAGGAGCCACATGTGACTACTGGCTGCCTCCTTGGATACACTCACTTCCTTCCTCTGTCTGTGAATTTTGAGCTCAGGTCTAAGTGTCTGCATTATTTTCTTTCTGCTTCCCATGTCTGGGAGCTAAGACCATTCAGCTTAATCTAAGTCTAGATACAGTAAAAGATTTTCAATAATTATTTGGGGTCCAGCTCAGTGTACACTTCTTTTTTGAAGGTAAGAAGCCTCAAAGTTCATCGCTCAGATGTGGACAGGATGTGTCAATGGTCTCGAGGCGGAGACTGCAAATTCAATTTGGGAAGCTACCTTTTCTTTGTCTTTTATGTCAGTCAATCTGTACCTTAAAGAGAAACAAAGGATCACCAGTAGAATTGCCAGGTTTAGCAAATACAAATAGAGGGTGACTAGCATGTTTACCTGAAATTCAAATTTATCTGGGTGTTCTGTATTTTCTCTGGCAACCCTCTTAATCTGTGTTTTTCAAACATCAACTCTCTCTTTTTATTTCTGTTGCTTCAACAGGAAGAAAGAAAAAATTGGAAAACATTCTTAGACAAATTTTCATCATCTTTTTTTTTTTTCATTTGTATTTCTGTAATGGGATTTTCTTGACCATAGGGGTAATTTTTGAAACAACACATGATTAATCTAAATTAAGATAGGCTTGGCCTATCTTGCCCTCTGGTCTGGAAAACAATTAAGTAGGTATTGAACTGAAGAGGCCCCATTTTGAAATAACCAAACCATTGATATGTTTTTCTTTTTAAAGCAAGAGCATTTGTTTGTTATTGCTGTTTTTAGAACACATATACCTAGCTTCTCGGGAAGCTGATGGAAGATAACATTGCCTTTTGACTAATGTCTATCTCCAACAAGATTGAAAATTTGCACATACTTTTTTCTCAAGTAATCCATCTGTCAAGACAACATTTTCACCCCTGAGTGAGTGCAAGGATATAAAATATTTCCCTACAGACCTACCCAGGTGAATTTTTAAAAATTAGATATTTTAAACAAAATCTTACACCCTTGACTATTTATGAAAGATGGGAACCTGTAGCCGTTCTGTAAAACTGTAGGTGAACTCGCTGTGTGTATGTGATAATAAGAATAGGCAATAGTTTTGATATGGAAGTGTCATGACTTATTCATTTTGCCATCATTGAGTGATGGCTGTCAAAGCTAAAAGTCAGAACCATTTAGAGAGGACAGAATCACAGTAGAATCATAGAATTTCAGGGTGAGAATGTACTGTAAACGTCCATGCTGAATCTGAAAAGTGGTGAACCGAGGATATTTATTTATTTACTTAGGCTGCTCCTGAAGCACGCGGAAATTCCCTGGGCTGGGGATCAGACCTGCGCCACAGCAGTGACACCAGCAGATCCTTAACCTGCTGAGACACCAGGGAGCTCTGAAATGAGGAAATCTGAGATAAGCATTGAGGATGATGAAACAGAATGGTGGCTTCTTTTCAAGGCCAAATGACAAAATTTGTTTTTGGCCTTCACACTGTGACCCCTTTTCCCTCTAGTGAACGTGTCCCTTCTCATTTTGGGTATTCTTTTGTTGCATTTCAAAACAAAATTAAAAATGTCATTCCTCGTACATGTTTTTAAGGGGTCTTATTGTTCCCTAACCTTGCTGGGAGAATGATTTAGCTTTCTTGTTGACCTGCTCACAGCTGAAGAATTTACTGTGGATCAACACTGGGTGTCAGCAGTAATCCTCTCTCTCTCTCTCTCTCTCTCTCTCTCTCTCTCTCTCACTCTCTTCCTTCCTTCCTTCCTTCCCTCCCTCCCTCCTCACTTTCTCTCTCCTTTCCTCCCTCCCTCAAAAATGTCCTTTGTTTAATTGATCATGTTGACATGGAACAGCCTGGACTCATGGCAGTGCATTTGTTGTTCTCATCCCTGCGTTTGGACTTACTTGCGTTCTGGTTCAAAGTGCTGGTCTGGGCGGTGCAGGATAGTACTTCGTAAAGATGCAGGTGGATGACATTGTTCACAGGATTTGTACTGTTTCACAAGTACTGAGGTAGAGATGACAAATGTTTGGGCAGGTCGTGAGCCTCCAGCATATTGGAAGTTGGCATTTCCCAGATTCAGAGAAGCCTGGCTCCAGCTTGCCACATCTGAAGCATGAAATTCCCTACTTATCTGGCTGTGTTGACAAATTTAACTAAAAGACATCTGTTGGTGTAGGTGTTGGGTAGTGACCAATAACAGTTATAGCCTCCAACTGCTAGTGTGAGGCAGAAGATAGAATTATTTAAGCTCTGTCGACAAGCCTACCAGTGGATTAATTAGTCCCAGGAGGCTTCTGTGGGAAGCAGTGAGGTTGTGGGCTGTAAGGCAGGTAGGCCTCCAACCACACGTTCGCATAGGGCCAGCTGGAGAATGAACAGAACGTCTTTGTGTATATAAAAGCCATTAAGTTGGCTCTGTACATCTTCGGGTTTTTTCCCTGCAAAGATGGTGGTATGAACTTTGTTTTGATGAACTAACAAAGTTTTCACAAAATTAATAGGCAAACTTGTTTCTAATTACTCATGTAATAAAGGATGAATGTGATACATTTTAAATGATGATGTAAGAGGTGTTTCATGCACATCACCTGGAATATATCAAAATTTCTTTTTATTTTAAATGATTTTTATTTTTTCCATTATAGCTAGTTTACAGTGTTCTGTCAATTTTCTACTGTACAGCAAGGTGACCCAGTCACACATACATATATACATTCTTTTTCTCACATTATTATGCTCCTTCATAAGTGACTAACTATAGTTCCCAGGGCTATACAGCAGGATCTCATTGCCCATCCATTCCAAAGGCAACAGTCTACATCTATTAACCCCAGACTCCCAGTCCATCCCACTCCCTTCTCCTCCTCCTCGGCAACCACAAGTCTGTCCTCCAAGTACATGATTTTCTTTTCTGTGGAAAGGTTCCTTTGTGCCATATATTAGATTCCAGATATGAGTGATATCATATGGTATTTGTCTTTCTCTTTCTGACTTACTTCACTCAGTATGAGAGTCTCTAGTTCCATCCATGTTGCTGCACATGGCATTATTTTGTTCTTTTTTATGGCTGAGTAGTATTCCATTGTGTATATATACCCCATCTTCTTAATCCAATCGTCTGTTGATGAACATTTAGGTTGTTTCCATGTCTTGGCTATTGTGAAGAGTGCTGCAGTGAACATGTGGGTGCATGTGTCTTTTTCAAGGAAAGTTTTGTCCAGATATATGCCCAAGAGTGGGATTGCTGGGTCATATGGTAGTTCTATATTTAGTTTTCTGAGGCACCTCCATACTGTTTTCCATAGTGGTTGTACCAGTTTACATTCCCACCAACAGTGTAGGAGGGTTCCCTTTTCTTCACATCCCCTCCAGCATTTGTTATTTGTGGACTTATTTATGATGGCCATTCTGACTGGTGTAAGGTGGTACCTCATGGTAGTTTTGATTTGCATTTCTCTAATAATCGGTGATGTGGAGCATTTTTTCATGTGCTTATTGGCCATCTGTGTATCTTCTCTGGAGAAAAGTCTATTCGGGTCTTTACCCCATTTTTCACTTGGGTTGTTGGCTTTTTTTGCTGTTGAGTTGTATATGTTGTTTGTACATTTTAGAGATTAATCCCTTGTCAATTGCATCGTTTGAAACTATTTTCTCCCATTCTGTAAGTTGTCTTTGGAATATATCAAAATTTCATCTAGCTTCTTTTCTTTGGCATAATTTCCCTTGAGACTTTATTTAAGCCTCTAGAGTCCTTTCTTTTATTGAGATATAGCTGGTGTACAGTATTGCGTAAGTTTCAGGTGTACAGTATAGTGATTCACAATTTTGAAGGGTTTTACTCCACTTATAGGTATTATAAAATATTGGCTGTAATTCATGTGTGTACATTATATCCTTATAGCTTATTTATTTCATATGTAATAGTTTGTACCTCTTAATCCTGTACATCTGTCTTGTTCCTCTTCTTTCCTCTCCAAACTGATAACCACTAGTTTGTTTTCTATGAGATCTGTAAATCTCTTTCCTTTTCATTATATTCATTAGTTTCTTTTATTTTTTTTAAAATCCCCCATATAATATTTGTCTTTCTCTGATTTCTGTCACTTAGCATCATGCCCTCCAAGTCCATCTGTGTTGTTGCAAATGGCAGAATTTCATTCTTTTCTATGGCCAAGTAGTATTCCATCGTATATATCATGATATATTATATTATACATTATAATATATGTGTGTGTGTGTGTATATATATATATATATAGAGAGAGAGAGAGAGAGAGAGATATGTGTGTATATATATATAACTCACATCTTTATCCATAAGTTGATGGACACTTAGGTTGCCCATATCTTGACAATTGTAAGTAATACTTCTATGAACATAGGAGTGCATGTATTATCAGGAGTGAAATTGCTGGGTCCTGTGGTACTTCTTTTTTTAGTGTTTTGAAAATACTCTTTTCTATACTGGCTGCACCTGTGCACAAGTGTTCTCTTTTCTCCACATCCTTGCCAATATTTGTTGTGTTCTTTTTGATGGTAATCATTCTGACAGGTGTGAGGTGATATCCCATTGTGGTTTTAATTTGCATTTTTCTGATAATGATGTTGGGCATCTTTTCATGTGCCTTTTGGCCATTTCTTTGTCTTCTGTGGAGAAATGTCTATTCAGGTCTGCCCATTTTTTAATTGGGTTGTTGGCATTTTTGATCTTGAGCTGAGTTGTTTATATTTTTGGATATTAACCCCTTATTGGTTATATCATTTACAACTATTTTCTCTGATTCAGTTGATTGTCTTTTTGCTATGATGACGATTTCCTTTGCTGTGCAAAAGCTTTTTAAGTTTAATTAGATCCCCCCTTGTTTATTTTTGCTTTTATATCCTTTGCTTTAGGATACAGATCCAAAAAAATAGTGCTGTGATTTACATCAATGAGCGTTCTACCTATGTTATCTTCTAGCAATTTTATGGTTTCTGGTCTTACATTTAGGTCTTTAATCCATTTAGGTCTTTAATCCATTTTTAATTGATTTTTGTATATGATATGAGAAAATGTTGTAATTTCATGCTTTTACCCCGAGCTGTCGAGTTTTCCCAAGACCATGTACTGAAGAGACTCCAGTCATTCAAGCATAGAGAATGCTATGCTGGAGGCCCTGGTGTCTTCAAAACTTATAGTCTCTGGGCCTGCCCTGGGCATTGATATTAATCACACAGATGGAGGAAGAGAAAGCATCGAGACATGCATGGTTTTATGAACCCCTCCTGCAAATGGAAGCCATGATTTTGCCCACATTCCATTGCCCAGAATTCAGTCATATGTCTTCTCTTAGATATAAGGGGGTGGGGGCTAGAAAATGTAGTCCCTGCCTGGGCAGTTGGGTCCCAGCAATGAAGCCTGTAAGTGGGGCGTGGATTTTTGGTAGAGAGCTAGCCACCTTCGACACAAATCCTTGAGAAGCCTATTTGTGCTAGTAGAAGGTGGCATGTGATTGTCATAATCTTCTGCCTAATGATTTCCTAATGACCCATGTTTTTTGTTTAGTGGTATGGTCTGCACTATTTACAGGTCGCCTTGGGCATCTGCTCTAAGGTTGCTGTTAGCACATATACCTGAAGAAGCTTAAAATACAGAAGTGTTTCTTATGAACCTTGAGAATGGTTTTTGCTCTTTAGAGAAGTCAGAAAAACAGAGAAAAGCAGAAAGAAGGAATGAGAAGAGCATCAATCCCCAAGCCCCGCTGTCCAAGCACACTCACCATTATTAGTGTTTGGAACATTTCTTGCCCTTCTTCTCCTACATAGGTTTGCCTTTTTTTTTTCCAGAAAAGTTAAATCACCCTCAAGCCATAAATACAAGTTTGTTCTCTGCTTTTTAAAGTTAACGTTTGATTATAAGCATTTTTATGTCACTATATCATGTGTAAAAGCACATTTTGTGATGATTTTTGCTTATTTCATTAATGAATCTCCCACATTTTGTTTCATCATTAACCAATCATTAATTGGAGATGTAGACATAGTCCAAATTTTTATTTTCATATAAAATATTTCAGTGCGATACATCCATGTGTACGGTGGAATGTTTTGGAGGATGATGGATAAATTCTTTGAAATGGCACTAAATTAAAACCTATGGACACTTTTTAAGATATACATACATAGACACACATAATATGTATGCATGTGTATGTGTACACCCACCCCCACACACACACACATGCACATCATAGGTGCAGTTTACTTTGTAAAGTGGTTTCCTTACCTTCACTTCTAAAATCAACGTGTGCGAAGTTTTTACTACCGCCTTACAAATATTGAATTGTTGGCATCTTTACTAATTTTAAAAGGAAAGCATCTCATTGCAATCCGTGTTTCTTTTCCTGCCAATGTAGGCATAATGCTTAACATTTGCTGATTTATTTTCTTCCTTCAATCATCCTCAGTGGGACTGGTGGTAATATTCATAAATTGACCAACTTATTTCCCAGGGCTGAGGACCTCGGCCTAGGGCCACATGAGCGTGAAACAACTTCAGTGGGACGACTCTACCAAGCATTTTCGACCCTCCATCGTTTTGAGGGATGGCTGTTGGTCCTTCCCCTTCCAAAGCCTAACTCATCATTGTGAAGGAGGATCAAAATCTGGTTGAGTGTCCTAAGTTCCCAGGCTTACAAGGAACTGTCAAACCTGTGACACCAAGAGTGAAGGATGAACAATATTTTCCAGAACTTTTTTATTTAAACAAACAAGTTTATCAACACATTTACCTCCCTGAGAACTCGCACTCTGTGGAACATGTTTTGGGAAACCCCGCTGCGTTATGACAAGGACTGAAGCATTAGTGGCGTAAAAGCAATGTATGTATGTAGGAAGGAACTAACATGCAGTTATCACATGATAAGCATGCAAAATTGATTTCAACTTACAATGCAAAAGTAGATTTCAGTTGTTTGAACCATACAATTTTAGAAAATGGATATAAAGACCATGTTTTTCTTGTAGCGATGATGTAACAAAGGCTTGTCTCGGTAAGAGGGATGATTTCGTCGCTGTCTTTGAATGTCTTAAATACCTAAGGTTTCTGGTTATCACTTGTCAGGCTATGATTTAGGGGGCCAGTGGCAAATAGGAGAGACCCTGGGAACCTCAGCCTCTCCCCTCTCTTTTCTTCTCTGCCCCTGGTTGGCTCCGGGGTCATTCTGCAGCTTCCCTTACCGAGAACTGAAGCAATGTGAATGTTGGCACAAAGTGTCAAGGCCTCTTGGAAGTGGCAGGAAGCACAGTTGCCATTCACACTAATAACACGGTGAATAAGAAATGTCAGCTCCATGAGGACAAGAGATTTTGTCTGTTTTCTTCTCTGCTCTATCCTCAGCAACTAGGGCAGCACCAAGCTCGATAGCTGTTTGTAAATGAGTTAATGCACCTGTGTGTAGGTATTGGTCTGTGGAGCTGTGTGCTCCTTCTTAAGAGAAGAGCTAGCCCTTGGAGGCATCATTTGTTGACAATTCTCCCGCCTCTGGCAGGTGGGGACGGGGGGGGGCTTTCTCCTTATAAGTCAGATAACTTTGCCTAACACCTCCTTGGTTGGACCGCTTTTGAAAACTGTTCTGTTTATTTTAATTCATGGACCACGTGACTACAATGTGGTCCATCAGGTTTCTTAATTCACCCCTCACACAGTTAAAACCTGAGGCGTTCCCATTGTGGTGCAGTGGAAACGAATCCGACTAGGAACCATGAGGTTGCGGGTTCAATCCCTAGCCTCGCTCAGTAGGTTAAGGATCTGGCATGGCCGTGAGCTGTGGTGTAGCCTGGCAGCTGTAGCTCCGACTCGACCCCTAGCCTGGGAACCTCTGTATGCCTCGGGCATGGCTCTAAAAAAGAAGCATAAAAAAAAAAAAGTGAAAACCTGAGTGAATCTCTATCATACATTTATCTCTGTCCTGCTTTAGTAAGTGTGAAGATGGAGTGAACATGAGTCGCACGATTGCTTTGTGTGCCCCAATTCAGAACATAGTCTCAAAATATTGGCAATTTAACCAAGAGGCTTAGGTGTACATAACATTGCATAAAAGGTGACCCCAGAAGAATTCCCTGTGGATTAAGAAAGTCAATGTTTGCTCCTTCCCTTGCATTCTAGGAAAGAATGTGTGCTGGAGGCGAAAGCAGCAGTGATAATACTTGTCTTTTATATACTACAGACCTCCGGACCCTGACCTAGGAGTTTCACCTACTAACATCATCACTTTGGTTGTTTTTTGTGTTGTTTTTGTTTGTTTGTTTGTTTGTTTTGCTTCCTGGCCTCTGAGAAGTGGCCCTGTAGCAAAAGCTAGCTTGGAGGATGCAGTGAGCATTGAAATTACGGGCCATGTCATCTTTATGTCAGATGGTCTTCAATCATTATCTCCATTTTTGGTATCATCATGTGAGGTTCAGAAAGCTTGGTAGGTGTACAGAAAATTATCGCTGGGAAAACAGTCTTGCAAAACGAGGGAAAAGAAAACGTGCCACCCCAAAATTAGCTTTGCCTGTTTGTAACAACTACTCTGTGAGGCAATCAGCAGGTATGTTTCCGGCTCTAATAATTGGACACGGAGTAGCTGTGGTATTCTTGTCTCCTTCCAGGATTTGATCCTTTCCGTAGAGGCTGACAATCAGTTGCAACGTAGCTGTTGATGTGCCTCCAAGTCATATCAGCGAACTGTTCCTGCTTCCTGTTCCACATGCTGGGCTGTAAAATGCACACCCAGCAGCAGTCCCGCAGGGAGCCAGGCCGGGCCTTACAGCCCATCCCATTCCCTGCAGCTCCCTCCCCCTTGCTCACTGCCCGTCAAGCTGGGCATGTCAGTAAAGACAGCGTCCCTGCCAAGACCCTGTCTCTCCTTAGCCCGAGCCTGGCTCAGCTGCTCCAAGTCTGTGTATCACCAGGGTTCTGTCCCTGCTTCCATCTGAGGCCTTGTTAAACTACGTGCTTGTTCGATTGGCCTCTGGGCAGTGAGCTCCATGGGAAAAAAAGACAGGTTCGAGTCTGCGTGGTTCACTGGTGCCTGTTTAGTACTTAGGTCGGTCCCTGGGCAGTGGTAGGTGCTCTATAGATGTGGGTACGTATGGCACTGGAGGTATGGATGTGGTTGCGGGTGGGGAGTTACAGATGCAGATACAGTACTAGGTATCCAATGTATAGATTTTTTTAAAGCACCCTGCAAGTTTCTCAAGGTCGCAAAATGTGAAAACATTATGGACACTGAAGCTTTATCCCAGACATTTCTGCTGCAGTGTTCATTGTGCTTTGACTTCTCATCTGTGCCTGACTGCCTTCTCTCCTGGGTGTTCCTTGGGTTTCGTAATGCCGGCCCACGTCACTCTTTCCAGCCCTCATCTGAAAGGTATTCTCTAGCAAAAGAGCCTTAGAGGGAACTCACTGTAAATATTTGTACTTGCTTCTGATTGCTCAGATGAGGAGAGTGATGCAGACATACTGCCTGTATTCCATTGGTTAAGTAAACTCATTTTCTTAAGAGGGCTGCATGGCAGTGCCCCCAATATTGAGGTGAAATGAAGTCCCCGTAAATTAATTAGCAACATTAACCTTCAATGACATTTTTAGAAAGGCAGTTGAACCATCTGCTTCTTCCTATTTGTCATATTTAATTTACCAGGCTTTTTGATTAGAAAGTGGGCAACCACTGTATCCTTTTGGGACATCTGCCTAAAGCTGAGGGAAGACGCCAACTGGCAGAGTGCAAAGCCTAAAATTATTGGAGGAGTATGAATTCTCACGGGTCCCTCCTTGGATGTCACTGCATGTTTGAATGCAGCAAGCACCATGACATATGTGAATCAAGTTCATCTGGTTTAAAGGGAAAGGATATTAACTGTTATTTCACGATTATAAAATGTGGTTTTGATGGCGTACTTCATTGAATTTTTTAACCCTACCCCTGAGATTATGAGTGACCTTTCAACCCAGGATCAATATGCCACCCTGCCACTTTAACGTCTATGACTTTTATGCCCTTTCAGTTTTATTTCCAGTTTGGTTTACAAACAAGTTCAGGCCAAGTTTCTAGATCACAAAAGAGCTTCTTTTTGTTTAATTAGAGTTTGTTCTGTTACTGTTTCTGCTTTAATAGTTGAAGGTCAGGAAACATTTTGTGTGATGATACCGATTTGAAGAGAACACTTGGAACTCATGTTATGTTCAGCAATTAAAAGAAACACACTCATGGAACCCAAAAACCAAAAATCTCATAATTCCATTTTTAGCAAGCCCTGTAGAAAGGGTTAATTCCCATATTTTGTTAGAAGAGTATGAAAAGAAGAATGTCCCTCAACTTAAGCCAGATTTTAGCTGAAGAAAATCTGTCACTAGCAGGAAATTTAATGTTCAAGTTACACGGCCATGAAGTTTTTCTTCTTAGAGAAAACAGACAATTTAAATATGGTTTAAATTAGTCAGTTGGTATTAGGTCCTTCCATCTTGATGAAACTTGAAAAGCGAGTTAATCTCAATCTCAATCTCTCTCTTTCTCCCTTGATGGAGAATAGAGTTCCCCATCTTTGCAAATGAACGTGTTTATGCGGACGCTGCTTATTTCCGTGGCTCGGGGCAGGTTGACTGAGGACAGTCTGAGGACAGTTGCTTCTAAGAGTTTTTGGCTTATGTTGCTCCCCATTTCTGCTCTTCGTCATGTTCCAGATTTTCCTTGTTATTCTTATCCCCCAGCACCCTCCCTGTCTTTGGAAGGACCAAATGTGCCAGAGATAAATGTAGAAACAAGAAAAGAGGAGTAAATATCTAACATAAGTTGGGTGTGTTAGTTAAACTGGGACAGAGGATGATGAAAGAATATTGGTTTTATACAGATAGTCAGTTGGCCTTTAGGTATATTGTCATATGGATATTTCTTAGGTATGATAATGATTAATGTGCTATAATAAGTCTGCAGGCTGATGGCTCCAAAGTTTAGATTTTTCCATTCCACAGAGAGTCTGCTAGCAAAGTAGCGTGTATTTATTTATGTACAAAGTGTTATACTAGATGCTATGGGAGATAAACGTGACTCAGTCAGAGCTATTGTCCTCGGGAGGTTGCTTAAGAGCAAGTGGGGAGGTGGCCACAGTGGCACAGCTTGTACTGGAAGATCAAGTTGTGCTTTGGGCAAGCTTGGCCCTGGAGGAGGCTGATGAAGCTCCCCAGGCTGGTGTGGGCTGGAGGCCAAGCCCATGGCTCCCTGGCCTGTGCTGGGGAAATGAGAGGTCAGACTTCCAAGGTGGCCAAGAGACAGAAGAACATGAACAGGAAGAAGAGGAGGAAGAGGAGGCTGGCTAGGCCAAGTACAGCCAGCCTTTTGCCAGTGCCGTGGTCACCTTCAGCCAGAAGGACCCAGTGCCACCTCTCAAGTCTCTAAGCCAGCTGATACTCCACACCCTCCTCTCCTGCCCCATCCCCCCAAAGACCACAGAGTGGCCAGGACAGAATTGTCTGAAAATGGCATCTCAAAAGAGACTTGACTAATAAGAACTGAGGGAAAGAACTTTCTACAGAAGGACAGAAGTGTGAAGACCCTGAGGCAGGAATAAGCTTCACATGTTCCAGAAACCAAACATCCTGCTTGTCTACTTATTTACAAAGTGTTCTACTCGATGCTGTATTATGTTATCCAGAGGATTTCCGCATCTCACCAAGTGCACCAGTGCAGACACTCAGGCCAAGGCTCGAGGAGTCATCCCTGCTTCCCCCACACACACCCCCCACTTCTTCTCCCACTTCCTATCTGTTAATAAGATTCTGGAATCAGCCCCTTCGATTTGATGAATGCCACTTGTAACCAAGACCCACCATCATTGTTCGCCTGGAAGACTTCAGCTGTTTCCTTATGGCCCTTCGTGCTTCAGCTCTGCCCTCTTTCAGTCCAGTTTTTATGGACCAGCCAGAAAGGTCTTTCAGAAACACAACTTGGATCATGGCCTGCTCCTGCCTGTAATGCACCAGTGTCTTCCCACTGCACCAAGAAGCAGTGCGCCAGTGTTCAGCACGGCCTACACGGCTGTCCATCTGGCCCCTGTCTACCTTTCCTGCCTCCTTTGGGAGCGCTCTCCCCATCCCCTTCCACTTTTGGCACATGGGCCTCTTTATTTTGCATCCCATAAAGCTTATTCCTGCCTCAGAGTCATTGAGCTCCTGTCTCTTCTTCTTCCAGTGCTTCTCCCCT
The DNA here is from genome assembly GCF_054392235.1 of Sus scrofa. NCBI lineage: Eukaryota > Metazoa > Chordata > Mammalia > Artiodactyla > Suidae > Sus > Sus scrofa. The sequence continues at coordinate 12,800,299 of NC_139401.1, forward strand.
CAGATCTCATTACTCGGGCTCCCAGAAGATGCCAGCGTGTCCTGACCCCTCCATCTGAAGTTGTCCCCACGTCCCATTCCATCAGCTCTATCCCGTTACCCTCCTTTGGTTTCCTGATGGCTTCCGGTGCTGTTGCCATTCTCATTTATTGGTTGGCCTGGTTGTCACCCAACCCCCTCTCTCCTCCCCTGCTCCTAAGGACAGATTGTCCCTGAGAGGCGTGTATATCATCTTAACTGCTGTGTCTCCCCCAGCACCTCAGACAGGACCTGCATGCTCACTAAACACACACTGAGCACATGAGCAGCCCGTCCTTGCGGAATTCAGGAGCAGCGCAGTGACCGCACAGCTGTCCTGCTGAATGGACCCTTTCTGCTCTCCCTGGACAGTCCCTGGCCGTGACTTTCTGGGAGCTTCAGGCTTCCTCTGTTCCTGTCTTGATACGTGTTCCCTTCAGCTAGCTCCTCACCTGGCCCCTTTGGGGCTGTGTTTCTCTTCTGAGTTTGTTGTTAGTGACTCGGGAAGCATTTACCAGCCGGTGTGTGCTGCTGGTGTGGCCAAGTGTGAATTTTTTTAGATCTTTCATTAAGAACATTTTCAAATATACAGAAAGGCAGAGAAAATAGCATAATGACACCTACATGCCATCCCATCAACCTGTCACTTAGACTTAGCAATCATTCAAAGCTTTGCCATTTATGTATTGTATTTGGAGGAAGTATTTTATTTTTTTATATTTTTTTTTTTTAGGGCCACACCTGTGGAATATGGAAGTTCCCAGGCGAGGGGTCAAATCGGAGCTGCAGCTGCCGACCTACACCACAGCCACAGCAACGCTGGATCCTTAACCCACTGAGTGAGGCCAGGGATCGAACCTGCATCCTCACGGATGCTAGCTGGATTCTTAACTCACTGAGCCACAACGGGAACTCCTGGAGGAAGTATTTTAAAACAAATTACAGAAATCATGATCATGTACTATAAATACTTAACAGCATTCTCACCTTTGCAGCGTAACAATGTCTTCAGATCACGTAGTACCCACTCTATATTCAAACTGGTCCAAACCAGGAACCAAAATTGGGCCACATTTCTAGGATCTCTTTTATTCTAGACTAGCTGCCTCCCTTTTCTTGAATGCCAATCAGTCGTTGAAGGAGTCAGGTTCTGTGGACTATCTCAACTTCCAGATTTGTCTAATTGCTTTGTTGTCATTTGGGGGGTTTGTTTTTGTATTTGTTTTTGTTTTTTGGCCGCAGCCGGAGCATGCGGAAGTTCCCAGGCCAGGGATTGAACCTGCACCACAGCAGTGACTACACCAGATCCTTAGCCCACTAGGTCACCAGGGAATTTCCTGTTGTAGTTTTAGATTTTTCTTTTATCACCCATAATTTTTTATTGAGAGTCCTGATTAAAGTCTGAGTAAAGTGCAAAGAAACCTTTTGGGAAAGTTTCCCTCAAGTGGGATGCTGGTATTACATCAATGTCTGGGTGAACATACTCTCTCTGTTTTACCATTTGGCACAGGTGATGAAGGCTTGATCTCTTCTGTTGTCCTCTGTGTGTTTCTTCTTACCATCAGCCAATGATCTGAGGGATACATATACTTTTTTAAAAGTTCTTCTTCCTCTGTTAGCATCAATAGTTTCAATCAGAGTTTGGAAACTATGTCTGTAAAGAACCAGATAGAAAATAATTTCGACTTTGCCAGCCAGACAATCCCTGATGCAACTATTCCCTTCTGCTAGTATATCATGAGAACAGATACAGGCAATTTGTAAGCAGTTGAAAGTGGCTGTGTTCCAGCACAACTTTATTCACACAGGTGGGATTTGGCATGAGTACTGCAATATTGCTGACCCCTGGTTTAAACAGCGGTGCTCAACCCAGGTGAGTTTTAAAAAATAATGACACTTTGGTCCCACCCTAAACCAATTAAATCATCATCTTTGGAGATAGGGTCCTGGCATTGCTTTGTTGTTTTTTTTTTTTTTTTTTTTTTTGTCTCTTAGTAACACTTTGCTGTTTAAGAGCAGTTTAATTAAGCTTCACAGCAAGATTACGGGGAAGATAACACAGAGATTTCCCATATACCCTGTGCCTCCCCCAATGTCCACATCTCCTACTAGAGTGGGTACATCCGTTACTGTTGATGAGCCAGCATTGACACATCATAATAGCCCACAGTCCACTGTTTACGTGACAGTATTCTAGTTCACTCTTAGTGTTATCCAGTCTATGGGTTTGGACAAATGTGTAATGACATGTATCTACCATTATGGTATCATACTGAGTGTTTTCACTGCCCTAAGAATCCTCTCTGCTCCACTGTTTCATCTCTCCCTTCTTTCCAATCCTTGGCAACCACTGATCTTTTACTGTCTACATAGTTTCACCTTTTCCAGAATGTTTTATATTTGGAATCGTACAATATGTAGCCTTTTCAGATTGACACCTTTCACTTAGGCACATGCATTTAAGATTCCTCCACGTCTTTTCATGGCTTGCTAGCTAATTTCCTTTAGTGCTGAGTAATATTCCATTGTCTGGATGAACCACTTTTTTATGTATCCATTCACTTTCTGAAGGGCATCTTGGTTGCTTCCAAATTTTAGTAATTATGAGCAAAGCTGCTATAAACAGCCCCTGCAGGTTTCTGTATGGAAGTAAGTTTTCCGCTCCTTGGGGTAAATACCAAGGAGTTGGATCATTTGGTAAGAGTATGATATGATTAGTTTTGTGAGAAACTAACAACCTGTTTTCCAACATACTGCACTGTTTTTCATTCCCACCAGCAATCAGTGAGATTGCTGTGTTGGTGTTTGTAACAGCTCTCAAGTGGTTCTGATATACAGTTACGATTAAGAACCACTGGTTTAAAGGGAGCTTTTCCCACTAGAGACAGGGAGTTCCCAGGCGAAGTAGACACAGACACATGAACAGCTAAGTCTAAAAAAAGAGTAAAATAATTGTTGTAGAAGAGCAATGGGAAGTTCCCTGGGATCAATGGCTTAAGGATCTGGCATTTTCCCTGCAGCCGCTCAGGTTGCTGCTGTGGTGTGGGTTCAGTCCTCGGCCTGGGAACTTCTGCATGTTATGGGTGTGGCCAAAAAAAAAAAAAAAAAAAAAAAAGCAAGGGGGAGCCCATAGAAAGAGCAGTGGAAGGTGACATCAGAAAACTTGCCCTTGAGAGTGACATTAGAACTATCCTTGAATTTTGAACAGGTTTTGACTGACACAAAGGCCATCTCCATCTCTGGTCAAATGCCTGCAAAGCCTTGTCTTCCTCATTAATGTGAAATCAAGACTGTAACGAAGACTTCGAACCCATGCCCAGGAGCCTTTCTTTATTTGCACATTGTCATTAGCTTCCTCTTGTGGAATTACTATATCAGTGACTACAGGCAAATGAATAATCAAGTTATATTTCCTTAAATTTTAAGGTTTTTTTAAGGAACCGAAAATAAAAATCTGAGATTTAAAAAAAAAAACTGAGATAAAAATTTGAGGAATCCTGCAGAGGCAATGGGGTAGTTTTATATGATTGCCCCGAATCCATTCTCTTAGTATTATTGCCCCAATGCCACTGGTTCTCTCATTTATTTCTGATGGGGAGGTGGTGTGGCTTTCTGGGGAGTAATGAGGAGAGCAAAAATTCATAATTGCCTGATGGAAGTATACCAATATATGGTTTGTCTTTGCTCATGCTAGTCGTTCTCAACCAGGGACAGTTTTGCTCCTCGGGACATTTGGCAGTGTCCAAAGACATTTTTGTTTGTCACAACTCAGTGAGGGGGTGATGCTGGCCTCTAGTGTGTAGGGGCCAGAGAGGCTCTTAAACGTTGTAAAATACCCACAGCAGCCCCCACAACAAAGAATTATCTGGTCCTAAATGTCAGTGGCAAGGATGAACAAACCTGGATTATGCTAATGTATTCATACACACACAGCTTTTCGAGAAAATGTATGCCTGGTATTTCAAGGAGTACTTATATAATTATCCCCATAGGTCAAATTTTTAATAATCTTTGAAGGCACAGTGATATCTTTTAACAGAGTAGAGAGCGGTGGCATTAACATATCTGAAAATCTAAAAATTAGCTTTTGGAAAAAAATTCAGATTACAGGAAAGCTTGCTCTTATTTTTAAAATTCCTAAAACAAAAATGCCTCATTACAGGCTCTTGCCCTTGGGGTAATTCAACTTTCTAGGTCTCTCTCTAGATCTCTCTCTCCTGCAGAGCTGGGCTGGTTAGTAGCTGCCTTCAGGGAAGATAGGGTGAGCCCAGTGCAGTCGTGTGGGCTGTCAGTGTTAGAATTCCTCCTTGGGTTTCCAGGTAGTTGCCTAGCCCCGAGGCTTGTTTCTCAAAGCAAACCCCGCCTAACTGTATTATTTTGTTCCTGTTCCTGGAAGCTTCAACCATTAGCTGCAATTATAGTAACTCTCTCTGTAGCTGTCATTGTGTGTGTACCATATTTTGGTCCAAGTAAGTAAAATATGGCCTGTATAACATGTTTCCTATGACTGCTGTAACCAATTCCCACAAACGTGTTGACTTGAAACTAGTCAGATTTATTATTTCACTGTGCCATAGGTGAGAAATCCAAAGTGGGTTTTACTGAGCTAAAATCAAGGTGTTAGCTGGTTCCTTCTGCAGGCTCTAGGGGAGAATCTATTTTATTGCCTTTCCCAGATCCTAGAGGCTGGCCCCATTCCTCGCCTTGTGGTCCCAAGTCACCTCTGTTTCCATCATCGCATCTCCTTCTCTGACTCTGTCTCTCCTGCTTCCTCTTTGACTTATCAGGATCTTGTGTTTGCTTTGGACCCAATGTGGACAATCTAGGATTATTCTCCTGTCTGAAAATCCTTAATTACATCTGCAGAGTTCCTTTTGCCATGTCAAGTAACATATTTACAAACTCAGAGATTAGGACATGGCCGTCTTTGGAGGCCAGTGTTCTGCCTACTATTGGCTAAAACCGATAGACAGCCTGTTATTTCTCCAGAGGAAAAAAAAAAAAAGGTTTATTCGGGATCAGGCCAAGAGTTGCAATTCTGCAACCGTGGTGAGCCATGTGCCAGTCCACTGCTAAAAGGGAGAGGAGAACTCTTTTATAGAGGGGAATTAAACAAAGCAGCCATGTCTTTTCATTGGCTGAGATATGATAATCTCTCATTGGCTGAGCTGTTGCCAGGTAGGAAGAGGAAGTCTTTCTTCTTCCTGCTGCTAGGCTCTGCTATTGTCATGGGGAATGAGTGCTCCTACTCCTGGCCTCCCAAATCTATTTAACTGAGGTTTTTGTTAATAAAGTTTTTATACTGCCAATCTTGAAAGTGACCAAACACAGTGTCAGTGCTTTCATTCTCTTATGCAGAGAGGCATGTGGTTTACCAAAGAGCTTGGGCTTCAGAGGCAAAGGACCTGAATTCCAGTACTAGCTCCACCAACCATGAGCTCAGTAGATATGGGAAAGTTACTTCACCTTGGCCTCAGTTTCCCTACCTCTGAAAATGGGTGTTCCAATGATAGCTCCCTAGCAGGGTAACTATTGAGGGCAGTAAATGGAATAATGTGTTTAAGGTGGTTCACATAACTCCTGGCACATAATTGCTCAGTATGCATTAACTGTTAGTATTGTTACTAATGGGGCTAATATGGGAATTAAACTAGATAATTCAGAGGTTGACAGACTTTTTCTGTAAAGGGCCACAAAGTATATATTTTTGGCTTTGCAGGCCATGCAATCTCTGTCACAACTATTCAGCTTTTGTTCTAGGACAAAAATATAGCTAGAGACACTATGTAAATGAATTTTTAAATGAATAGATTACATTCCAGTAAAACTTTTTTTTCTTTTTGGCTTTTTGGGGCCACACTGCAGCATGTGGAGGTTCTCAGGCTAGGGGTCAAATCAGAGCTACGGCTGCCAGCCTACACCACAGCCACAGCAAGGCGGGATCTGAGCCACGTCTGTGACCTACACCACAGCTCACAGCAATGCCAGATCCTGAACTCACTGAGCGAAGCCAGGGATCGAACCTTCATCCTCATAGATACCAGTCACATTCATTTCTGCTGAACCACGACAAGAACTCCAGTAAAACTGTATTTTTAAATGCAGGCATTAGAATGAATTTGCTTGCCCGGGTCATAGTTGGCCAGTCCATACTCTAGAATAGTGGGACTCAGCTCTCACTTACATATTGATACCCATCCCCTTCAGAGCTTTTAAAAAAGGGTAGTGATATCAATCTAATTTTCAGTTTCCTTTTAGCTAAAAATATAATTCCTCTTATTTTTCTACTCCTGACTTCAGATTAAGTAGCCGTGGATGCCACCTTGTAGCTAGTATGTTTTGAATAGCACTTGGTTGAAAAAAGCATGGTGGCCAAGCGAATCAAAATCTCTGGGAGCAACGCCTAAGCACTTGTTCTTTGAAAAAGCCCTCCAGATGATGCTCAAGGCAGCCTGAATGAAGGATATGAGCTCTGCAGCCTCACTTCTTTTTCCTGCTACAAGGAGAGGGCCTATTGCACTGGATTAATATCCACCAAGCGTGAGAGACGAAACACGTGACATGACATTAGCCCAGTGCCCGGTCCATTCTTAAACACGGTCCATGGTTGTTGACCATGTGGGGTCCTTGTATGGCACTGCAAAAGCCCAAACTGACTAATTTAACCAAAAGAGGATATTATGGGAAAGATATGAAGGCATTCAAAGAATTCAAAGACGCTAAGTATCAGAAAGGACCAAAACAAGGACAGCGTACTAGGTCTAAGCAGCAGCAATAGGAGAGCTTTTCAAGGATGCTTCAGCAGGATGGATGACCTGTGCTTTTTATCTATCTTTCTTTTGCTCTGTCAGAGAGAGATTATCCGCTTCCTGGCTAGGAGAGATGGTACACCTTGATGGGCAAACCTCACCCTCTCTGTGACTGATGGAGACGAGCTTGTTTCCAAGGCACAAGATCAGGAGGCTTTTGCTAGAAGGAAGGGTAACAGACAGCAATAGGTGGTTGATAGCTAGTTTTTGCCGTTTTTGTTATTATTATTCTTATTAAAACACCTTTGTAATGAGATAACATTAAAAAGTATTTTCCGTGGTACAAGGCTCGCATTGGATGCTCGAGTCATTTTTCATCAGTGAACTATTCCTGAATGCTGGTACAACCACTAAGTCACAGTCTTTGCTTTTTAGTGGATCTCAGTATATCACTTTTATTCCTACAGAGCAGTGCTTCTCTCAATTGGGCGATTTTTTCCATCTTCACACTGTGGGAGACAGGTTGCTCTCTGGCATCTGGTAGGTAGAGGCCAAGGATGCTGATAAGCCCTCGGCAATGCACAGGGAAGCCCCACAGCAAAGTATCATCTACCCCCCAAGGTCCACAGAGCCCAGGTTAAGAAACCCTGGTGTGGCGTCGAATAGATGGGCATTGGTTGTGTTGATGCAATTTTCTTTTCCAGGCTTCTGGCTGGGAAGTGCTTTTTTCCATTTGCTAAACTTTCTGAACTACTTCTGTTTGTGTGGCCCACACTCTTACTTTGGAGATTGACTTTGGTGGAAATGAGGGGTATTCGTGTCTGATCATTTACTGAAAGCAAGAGAACTCTGAGGGGGCTTCTGAAATTGATATTTGAGCAGAGTGATGCACGGAAATAGAAAATGCAGGGCACATTCCCCAAATTGACCTCTGTGTTACCCACGAATTTAATTTGTTGAAAGTAAATTAGGAGAAGAATTGAAAGTTAGGTAAAGACATTAATGAAATACAGAATAATATTTTAATGGTCAACTAGAGAATATTTAAAGATAAATTCAATTAGAGTAACTCAGTTTTAGGTTTTTCACTTTTACCAAAGGAAAACCATATTTAGCAAAAATTACCCAATATGATGATGTTTCAGTTAAGTTTTTTTTTTTCCCTTTGGTGGGAGGAAGGTGCTGATTAGTATCCTTTTTGCATAGTGGTACATTTTTATTAATTCTGAAAGGTGCTTACTAGATTCATTGTTGTTTACTAACCATTTTCGTCTTCTTTCCTTAAGTATGTAATAGTTGCACCATATATGAATAGCACCCCTTTTCTCTCATGAATTTTAGAATAAAGGGGCTTTAAAATGTCCTATTGAAGCTTATTGAAACTTTCAGTTTACGCTCAAACTTTTTCTTGGGAGGGGTCACCAGATGGAGTTGACTAGTGTTCAGTTTCTGACCCTTTGTCATCACTGGTTGAGTGAATAGCTCCTTCATTTCCTTTTGCCCACGTATGCCCATCCTCTGTACACACCCAGGTAATTTTTCTACTGCGTTTAGTGTGGACCTTGTTGTCCATTTGTTTTCCTAAATGGGCTTCCTTATTTTCTATACATTCATTTCAATTCGTATGCCTTTTATTGAGTAATAGGTATCCGTGTGTTTCTTCCGAGCCCTGGAATGTTCCGATCCATCCTTGTTCCGTCTACCTCCAATCTGGTTTTTATAATTGCCGCAGAGTGCTCCTTGGTGTGTAGCAAACTCGGTTTTCAAGATAGAACCAGTTTACTTGTAGGTCTGCCTATGCCCCTTTTATGATGGAGGCATAAAAGTGTAATGGAAGAAAAAGCAGCTGGCTGAATAGCAGCTAAAATGTCAATTTCAGGTGCCTCAAAACTGATCCTGCCCACAATGCCCTGAAATGCTCTTACTTTTAACCCTGGTGAAAGAAAGATTTCTCTTCTTAAACCCCAACTCTTGCTAAAGCCGATTTCGCTTGGAATTTCACTAAGGCAAGTACCTCTAGCAAATACCACTTGAGCTGTAAAGGTTTTCCTAGTTTTCTTTCCTTCATTATTATTTTTATCAAGCCCTCTTCATCTTATTACTGCCTTAGACAAATGATCTCTGAATTGTCCTTTCTGTCTCCTTGTCTCTTTTAGTGTTAAGAGTTTTTATCGTCTATCACTAGACCATACATAAAGAGAAACATACAAGCAAAATAATCTGATGAGGGCATTCCTCAAACTAACATTCTGAGCCCCTCCTGAATGCCTTTTTGACTCACAATCACTGATACCCACGCTGTTCAGACAGCACTGTCTTATGACAGCAATAGTATTGGTGATGTGGCATTTCTTAGAAATCCCCACTATTGTCTCTGAGATTATCTTCCAAATTACACCCACTCTGCCCATTTTAATGCTTGAGTTTTTCTCGCTTGGCCTGGGAGAGGCAATAGTTTTCTAAGTATTTTAGTAGCACACTGTAACACAGGTTTGTCTACTTGTGTGGGTATTTTCCTGTGCGGAAAGCATTTGTTGCTTGGCTAGAAAATGTGAAAATGTGTTCTCTTCTTCAGTAATTAATATTTGCTTTTCTAGTATCAAACTCATGGTTTGCTGCTCTGTTTCCAGGCCTTCCTATGTATCAGTAACTTTCCATTTCATTGTTGAATCCCAGCATAATCTTTTGGAAGACATTTTAAATGGGATGTAAGCTTAACATGAGTGGTATCAACACTAGATATAATTCAGTTGAAGTGAAGCCCATGTAAATAGCAATGAGCATACCTCTTCAAGGCAAACAGCTCTCACTTGGTAGAGAGCAATTTGAAACACCATCAATGGTAAGTCTCGTCCCAGTTTTAGAGATGCTAATGTGTGGAAAATGTGCGTCTTGTATAAGATCAGTCCAGAGATAGGTACTCAAGATTCAATATGGTGGCTGCATGGACCATCAGAGACCTGAGCTCCTTGGCCTATTGGCTCTTGCATCCTTAGCACATGGCTTCTATTGTCAAGGTCCCTGTAGGGGGCCATGGTGACCTGTAAGCTTCAGACATCAGAAAGAACAAAAAGGCCAAGCATCTGCAGCTCCCCGGACACCCTTAACTTGAAGGGGGGCTGACTGGGACCTGTAGTCACTTACCTGACAAGTCTGTCTCCTGGGAGCAGATTGGGCTGTGGTTATTGGGGAAGAAGGAGAGAATGGATGCTGAGTAATCAACTGTGGGTCTCTTCGCCACATCCTGTTGAAGGGCTCAACTCCCATGCAAGCTGGTTCATAACCCCCTTCAGCCTAATTCCTATCATATGACCGTTCGGTGTGTCTTGTGTTGTGACCACTTTGTTCTTATAATATGCAATTCAAGAGTAAGCCGGGGTTTGTAATAATTGGTACTTAATGTAGCTAAGCCACCTCTGTCTAACAGGTCTTCAGATTCCTTGAGGCAGGTCTGTCTTCTACGTCTTAGTCACTTCTCCCGCCCCATACCCCACCCCACTGTCTGAATTAGCTTACACACAATAAATGCTCCACACACAGATCTTATGTCATCTGCTTTCTGTGGCTTTGCTATGTGACTGCTGCTTCCAGCTGCTTTGGTGTCTGAGGCTCCCTCATTGGGTCCACAAGGAATTTCATAATGCAGCAGCTTGAGAAGAGGAAATTTTTAGAATTTATCTCCTTTGGGTAACTTTCAGCTCGTATTCTGGTGGGCACCAGTTCTGGGTCAGGCATGTCTATAGCATTCAGGTGAAATCAACTCAGCTGCAAGCTGACGCAAATCTCAGGGTCATGCCTGATAACGGCAGCCAAGGGAGAGGTGGTGAATTGTATGAGAGGAAAGACTCGGTGGCTCCTGGAAGAGGAATTTGTGTTTGGGGTTGGCAGTGATTTGCGCTTCATCTCCTAGACACAGAGTGTGCAACCACAAATAATCTCGGGTTTCTCAGTCGGAGCCCTTTCGTTGAGTCAGAATGATCATCATGGGAGCATCAACAGGTGTCCTGTTGACATAAACACGGGTGGCACTGGCTGATACCCCCGCGTGTAACAGTAGTAATAATACTGAGAGTAGTAGTAAATAACACTTACGGGACTGTCTCCCTGTGCTGTGCACTGCTCTCCGCACTTTGTACATTAATTCGCTCAGCCCTGCCCACGTCATTGTGCGCTAGAAGGCTTCCAGCAGCCAATATCTGAATCCTTGTGGCTGAGGGATTTTTCTGGAACTGTTTCTGCGGCTGTGTCTTTGTGTGGGTGCACCTTAAAAATAACTGGAGTGTTGGTGTATAAATACCCCAGCTCTCTTGCCCCTCAGATGAGTTGTTGGAGAGATGTGAGTCTTACACACATCTCTCCTGGCAGGATTAAGCTCCACTCCACTGTGGTAGCAGCTATTGGCTGCCTTCTCCTCCTGGTATAGTTTCCCCACTGCTGCACTAGACTCCCTCCTCATCTTGCAAGCCTACGCCTGGGTAAAGCTAAAGGAAGACAAATATTAATATCAGCCCTGTGAGATAGATGCTATTATTATATTTACTTTATCAGCCCTGTGAGATAGATACTATTATTATATTTACTTTATAGACAATGACATTGAAAGAAAGAGAAGTAAAGGAAGTGGCACAGATGGATTGCCAATGTACCTGGTGAGTCTGCTTTCAGAGCCTGCACTCTGGTGACACCACATAAATGCCACATGAGCTAATAGGCAAAGGAATGGAGAGATTTCTTTCCTATCAAGCAGAGACCCTGATCTGATAGTGGAAAGGTTGCCTAGTGATCTGTAGATTTAGTTACTTTTCCAAAACAAAAATATCCAGTCAAAAGTGGAGGGTGCGTTATACACATGGTTACCATTGTGGCTTGGTCACTGGAACGTTGCCTGCCAGCTTTTAAATGTACGAACTCTTTATTTTTCTGGACCTGGTGTGCCCTCTAAATAAACCACTCGGAGGGTACTTTTTATATCTGGTGCTGTTTGGGGGGATGTTCAGCTCTTCCAGCCACAGCACTCCAGTGTCCTCAGCAGTCTAAAAGGTGCTATTTTTGTCTTCTATTTCCTTCGAAATCACTTCGTGTCTAAATGATAAATGTCTGTGAATGAAAACCTATAGGGCTATGGATTTACTGTTCGTGAGATAGTGACTTTTGCTGTTAAACCAACACTGGTCTGTGTGACTATAAGCGTTTCAGTAGTTTTATATGAGTATGTCTTGGCTAAGTGAAAAGGAATTAAAAAGTTATTGCCACAAAGACGTCTTTCAAAAACAGTCCTAATGTAATACATGTTGCTTTTCCCTTCCACCTCAGTGTCCCTGAGTGGTAAATCAGAGAGGTTTTCACTAGTCCTACCCACACAGCAGATCGTGATCCACTAACAGATTCCTACTGATGTAACTTGTATCTGCATGTTTTCAAATTTTGGGTTGTTTACTTTTGTCAGATCACTGATTCGAGCATGAAAGTGATTTTATTTGAGACATTTCACTTCTTTAAAAACCTTTAATCAAGTAAAAAAGTTGTTTCTTGCCCTCAATTTTTTTCATTTTGTTATGTTATTTGGTCCCTCTCAATGTACTAATGCTATCGTCTTGAAAATACCTTATGTCCGCATGGAAATCCATGGGGTATATGTTTATATTTTCCTGATAAAGAAAATACTAGGGAATTCTGGAATCTAAAGTTCTGTTTATGTCAGGTATTGAAGCCATCAGTGTACAGAGGCCCTGAAAATCTTCGTCATAAGGTAGGACTTTGGAAGAGGGAGCCCCAAAATAATGAAGGACAAACACCAGTACAGAGAGAAGACACAACATGTGTTGAGAACTAGCTCTGTTGTCACTCTTGTGGTGTTGCTTTGCACATCACTACAGCTTTCCCCAAACCGCAAAGAGATGAACTCATTTTTCCAAGTTGGTGACAAGACCAGAGAGACATTTGAGTTCTTCAAACACAGTTCTGTCTGACTTCATAGTTCTGTTTCCACATATGGGTACAAGATTGTATTGAAAGCCTCCAGGCGCAGTGGTAGTTTGTGTTTTCTAAAAGAGCGGGAGTGTGTAGTCCTTCTGATGGTGCCTTAGATGACATCATGAAGGAAATTGTCTACATATCAGGGTGCCACCAGTCACTTTGTTTAGGTCGTGAGAACTACAAAGGTAAGGAGGGTGTTGAGAGCCTGGGAGAAGCATTCTGAATGCAGTTTTCCATACAAGCCCTTCTAGATGATACATCTGACCTTGGGTTTACCCATGTTCTTTTTTAACAGGAGATTGGTGTTCAGGGAGTGTGCCTCCCATTGGAATTATTGTGGACATACATGAGTCCTGAGATAAGGCACTCTGCATTACAATTACAGCCTTACTGAGCATCTTGGGATGGCCAAAGTTGCCCTGCAGAAGTAATATTGCTGGATAGTACATGTTGGTTTCATAGAGATAGTTCTGAGCCTTGCACCCTTCACCTTCTCCATCTGTTCTCTTCTCTCCAATTGAAAATTCTCATTTTTTTAGTTCTTAGGGCAAACAAAACAATCTGATTAAATTAATATATTTGGAGAAAATCTGATTAAAGGATTTTGTACCAGAATTCCTCTAACACTCTTTTGACCCCTACGAGCTCAATTTTCTGTTTAACTTGAATGATATTTTTTTAATGATATTTTCAGGTGATATTTTAACAAGAGGATTTTGTTCTAAATCCCCCGCACTCAACAAAGAGTATCAATGTTAGGCAAAATGGCAAAAAGAGGGAATAATTGGCTATCAGACAACAGTAGCTCAAGATTTTCCGTTTGGGAACTAAACGAAATCAAACCAGCTGGTCTATTAAGGAGAAAAATTACGAAGGAGGTGAAAGGAGATGTTCAGATTTTCTATTTCCTGTTTTTAGTTTTGATTACAATTATAAGAAAGATAAGGTTGAGTGCTATGTCCCTACCATTACTAAAATTTTATGACTGGCACCTGGCTTCCATTTATATATTATGATTATAAATATTATTTAATATTTGAGATGAACTTTTTCCTTCCTACATGGTGTTTGATTATAACACCTAATGTTATATGTGAACGTACCCAAAGTTTTCCCACTTTATTGCTCAGGTAGCAAAACCTACTGATTACAGTGGTTAGTATTTAGAGAAATGTTGGTCATTATCTTATGAAAATGTTTTTTGTCTTCCACTTTGAAGTCTGTTTTCTAGCACTACCGTTTCCCATGATTCTGAGCATTTCAAGGTCAGTGTACATTACCAGTATTCACAGTTGCCCTAAGAAGCTAAGCTTTCAGGAAATCTGCTAATTATCTGAAGATCTTCATAAAAATATAAGGAAATTTATAGACCTTTGGGCAGCATGTATAACTTTAAAGGGAAAGAACTAGTCAATCTTCTGTAACATCCTGAAGTGCCAAGAGCAGGCTGTTAGGAAGTGATAACGTTTTCTGAGCATCTGCTGGTGTTTTGAATGTCTTCCTCCCTCTCTCCTTTCTTCCCTTCTCTTCCCTTCTCCTCCTTTCTCTCTTTCTCCTTTTCTGTCTCCCCGTCCGTCTCTCCCTCCTTCCTCCTTCCCTCTCTCTCCTCTCTCCCTCCCTCCTTTCTTTTTCTTCCTTCCTTTCTTTCTTTCCTTCTTCCTTCCTTCCTTCTTTCTTTCTTTCCTTCCTTCCTTCCTTCCTTCCTTCCTTCTTTCTTTTTCTTTCTTTCTTTCTTTCTTTCTTTCTTTCTTTCTTTCTTTCTTTCTTTCTTTCTTCCTTCCTTCCTTCCTTCCTTCCTTCCTTCCTTCCTTCTTTCTGTCTTTCTTTTTTCTTTCTCTTCTTTCTTTCTTTCCCCTTCCTTCCTTCCTTCTTTGTTTCTTTCCTATGAAAATGGTGATTGAGTGAGGACAGCAAAACAACCGTCCCTCCTCCTTAAACTCCTGGGGGAAAGCTCTGCTCTAGGCGGGGGTGTTGGAAACCCTGCCCAGCTTCCCTTGTGGGCCATCATTTTCCACTTCCTATTACGGGAAGACGTCACTGCCATGTCCATTAACAACTTATATTCTGTCGCCTTTGATGGCAGGGAGCTACTTCTTAAATTCTTCCTTATGGTTCTTTAATTTGCCTCAATGATCTTGGCATTTTCTCAAGGGAAAGTTTCATGGGACTTAATTCTGAGTTATTTTCAAAAAAAGAATCTTTGTGTTCAGAGGATATTTTGATTGGTGTCCTATGGCTGTCTTTTATTTACCCTTTTTGCCCCTTTGGAGATGGAACATACTATAAAGGTTGGTTTGTCTCCCTTGTGGGAGAAAAAGAAATTAAAAAGCTATCTGGCTTGTTTCAAATGAGAAATTTTGCTCTAGGTTCTTGTTGTATTGGACTTTTCCCTTAGCTACTTTACAAAGGATGTCACTAACATCATACATTTTGTCTTGCTTGCTTTAAATCCTTTATTTTAGGAATACCAAAGAGTGATTTTTCAGAAAAATACCACTATTTTTACATAGTTTCTTTCCTTAATCATCCAGAGACTCTGCCTACTTAATTAAATTTTTTCTTAATTTATAGTTAAGGATAACATCTTCATAACGTGAAGCCTCAGCTCATGTAGCATCTCCTTCAGGAATCCATTTCTACCCTAGGAGACACTCCTCTCTATCTGGTAGTATGAGCGCATCCTCTAAAATTTCATGTTTCATCAGTCTATTCAACTGGTTTCTTTCTGTGTCTGCCTTCCCATTAGGCTTACACTACTTTGTATACTCCCAGTAGTCACCACCATATGTGACAGTAGTAGGACTTCAAGGTAATGCTAGATCTTTCTATTTAATGTATTAATGAACACATAGTTCTATATTAGAAATTTGGCTTTTCAAATATGTTGATAACCATGTTTCCATGTGATTGGTGTCCTTTGTAAGTCTATGTATTTTGCTTTTTGCCTTTAAAAACATTGTTCTGGGAGTTCCTGTCGCCGCACAGCGGAAACTAATCCATGAGGTTGCGGGTTCGATCCCTGGTCTCGCTCAGTGGGTTAAGGATCTGGCATTGCCACGAGCTGTGGTGTAGGTCGAAGACGCTGCTCAAATCTGATGTTGCTGCGGTGTAGGCCGGCAGCTGAAGCTCGGATTCGACCCCTAACCTGGGAATTTCCATATGTTGTGGATGCGGCCCTAAAAAGCAAAAACAAAAGTAGATAAATGAATAAATAAACAAGTAAAAATTAAAAATTCGTTCTGAGAAGGAGTCCACAGGTTCTGTTGGGCTATCTGAGAGGCTCATGGCATGGAGAAAGTTCCATAAGAGCCTCTGCTGGAGTAACCTGTTGCACAAGTCAGAGACACTTCAAAGAAGTTTGAGGGGATGCTGTCACATGCCCTTGCCTCAGCAGCCCTCTTAGTCAGTGGCTGTGCTTCCCTTAGCATCACTGTGCAGAAAGCTCATAGACTTCTGCCTGGTGCGGAGAAGAGCGAAGGTTGGTTGAGTGGGGGCTAGTTCAGGTCCAGCTGTTGACTCGAGCATCCATCACGGTTTCTCTTTGTAAACAGTATCTGTTTCCATGTGACAAGGTTGAGATATGCCGCTGAACCAGACATAATCATGTTAGTCTCCTGCTGCATCCTCTGATAATGCCATTATTGCTGGCTTCCACGCAGCTGAAAATAGCCACCACTTCTTTGACGTTTCTCTAGAAAGGCCAACGGTGCTGCATTTCTTCTGTTATTCCTTCTAAAACCTTTTGGCATGAATTTCAATTTTCCAGAAAGCCTCACAATTTCTGTAACACCGCAGATACCTGTCATGGTATGTCCTGTGTGTTATCAGAGGAGACTTCACTCCTTGCATTTTTCTCCCTCTCTTCTGGCTTTGTTCATGGCATGTGGACTTTCCCGGGCCAGGGATCGAACCCATGCCGCAGTTGAAACCAGAGCCACAACAGTGACAATACCAGATCCTTAACCTGCTGTGCCACACAGGCACTCCTCCTTGCATTTCTTCATTACAAAGGATGACTTGCCTTGCTTATTTCTGCTCACATATTTCCTATGCTTTTAACATCTCTGACTCCTCTCTCCTCCTGCCTCATGATCCGATTTCGTGGGGCAAGTAGAACCTACTGGATAAAAAAGTCTCTTGACCTCCTGCCCCCATAGCTATTTATTCATATCCGGCACCACTTGCTTTTTCCCTTGTTCCGGTGGAAAAGAAGTTCCTTCTCCTGTCTCAGGCAAAGCAGATTACATCAAAATCACATCCAGAAGGAGACAGGAGGAGTTCCTGTAATGGCGCAGTGGTTGACGAATCCGACTAGGAACCAGGAGGTTGCGGGTTCGGTCCCTGCCCTTGCTCAGTGGGTGAAGGATCCGGCGTTGCCGTGAGCTGTGGTGTAGGTCGCAGACACGGTTCGGATCCCGCGTTGCTGTGACTCTGGCATAGGCCGGTGGCTACAGCTCCGATTCGACCCCTAGCCTGGGAACCTCCATATGCCGCGGGAGCAGCCCGAGAAATAGCAAAAAGACAAAAAAAAAAAAAAAAAAAAAGGAGACAGGAGAGAGCCATCGTCATGTCGTAAGCTGTGTATGGAAGAGATCTGTCTGCAAGTGTGTACAAAGATGCTGTGCTCCTCACCACATTCTTTTGTTGTGGGAAGTAAAATTATGTTTTATAAAAATATGTTATTTATCTAACGAAGTTACTGTTGTTCTTAAATGAATTAATACCTATTCGGATAATTTCTCAGTTGTAGTTTCCAGCACATTAGATAGTAATAGATATAACCATCATAAACCCATGTTTTTAAAGGTATACTATTTGACAGTATAAAGTTGTGCTGGGGCCAAAAAGTTTTCGACGTGCTAATCTATGCTTTCTGAATCCATTTCTTTACCTCCCTTCCACTCCTCCATCCAATCAAATTTGGCTTCTGCTCTCGTTAGTCCTCTGAACCCATTTGTGCCAAGTCACTGAATTCAGTGGGCAGGTCCATACTACGCTCCTGGAAATCATTGCACGCTGTTGTTGACCCTTCACCTGGAAGTACTTCTCTGTTGACTTCGGGTGGATGAGAGAACTGCCCTCTCCTGTCTTTCCTCCTCCCCCGGCTCTTCCTCCTCCGTCGCCTTCATGGCCTTTGTTTCCTCTGCCCAGCCTTGAAGGTCTGTGACCCTCAGGGACCTCGCACCCCTCCACACCCTCCCTGTCTTCATTTGCCACCTGTCAGGGTGATAAAGGCCTTGTCTTCAGCCCAGGTCTCCCCTGATGCCAAGCTTTGGACCTGAACATTGAGTATTGCCGGGACCTGTCTCCATGGATATGCCAGCAGCTCCTATAGTTGAATGCATCCTGGACTGAACTTAGCGTGTCACTGCCCCACCTCCTCCTTTAGCTGTGCTCCCTGGGCCCAGCCCATCTTTTCTGTGGTTGCTCAAGCCGGGAGTTTGGAAATGATTCTTGAGTCTTTCCTTTGTCTTAAGCCTTCACGATATATCCAAGCAAAAGCAATCTCGATGTCCTGGTGTCCCTCACTTCCTTTTTTTTTTTTTTTGTCTTTTGTTGTTGTTGTTGTTGCTATTTCTTGGGCCGCTCCCGCGGCATATGGAGGTTCCCAGGCTAGGGGTCGAATCGGAGCTGTAGCCACCGGCCTACGCCAGAGCCACAGCAACGCGGGATCCGAGCCGCGTCTGCAACCCACACCACAGCTCACGGCAACGCCGGAACCTTGACCCACTGAGCAAGGGCAGGGACCGAACCTGCAACCTCATGGTTCCTAGTCGGATTCATTAACCACTGCGCCACGACGGGAACTCCCCCTCACTTCCTAAAGCCTCACAATACTCCCCTCATCTCTGACTTCTAGCCCTGCCCCATCCGAGTTCCATCACCTCTTCTCTGGGTGGCTGGCTCTTCACTAATCTTGTCTCAGCAGCTCCCAGAGTCAGTCTTCCAAGATGCAAATCTCATCATTTGATTATTTCTTCAAGGTCCTCCATCACCTGGCCCCCCTCACCTTATCCGCCTCGCCTCTCATCATCTCCTGTCTCTCATTTGCCAGCCATTCGAGCCTGCACGCGGTCGCCGTCTCCCTGACCCACCCCTCACGTGCTGACCTTTCCTGCTGGGCTTCCGTCCCCACCACGTCCCCACCTGCATCTTCTTCCCACCCCAGGTCCAGGCTGTGCTGGCTTGCTGGCTGTATAGGTTAATTTCCAGGTGAGACTTCCCTTCCCCAGGGAATCCTTTCCCAGCTGCCTGCTCCCACCCCACCCACCTCCTACCCCATGTCTGAGCTTCTGGAGTGGCCCATGTGTGCTGGACGATGGATTTGTCAGGCCTCCCCTTGTAATTGCTTGAGTTACGTCACCTTCAAGAGGACAGCCCGTCGTCTTTTTTCTCTCATAGGAATCCGAGTAGCATCTGCTAGCTCCTTCACTCACCATAATCTCTCCAGAACTCCGTTGAACGAGGATGTTTGCATTTTTGCATGCATCTTTTTTTTAAAGACAGAGAGATTTCACTGACTTTAACTTTGTCAAGCAATCACAGGGGGAC
The DNA here is from genome assembly GCF_054392235.1 of Sus scrofa. Taxonomy (NCBI): domain Eukaryota; kingdom Metazoa; phylum Chordata; class Mammalia; order Artiodactyla; family Suidae; genus Sus; species Sus scrofa. The sequence continues at coordinate 12,819,593 of NC_139401.1, forward strand.
TGTAGCACAGAAACGCAGTGTGATTTCTGTGCTTAGAGAATATAGCCTTTATAGTTGTCCTCAGACCTGGGTACAATTTCATCTACCACCCGCAAGGAAGACATAAGGAAGAACTCCTTTGTGCTGGGGCAACATTGGGAGTTGGCACTATATGGACCGGATTAGAAACTTCTATTGAAATATAAGGAGGAAGGAGTGTGGGGAATGGAGATCTGATACAAAGGTCATCCTTTGATGAGAGCGACATCAACAATAATTCCTTTTGTTTTCTTTCAAAAACATGGCTTTAATTATGAAAACCCTATCTGTAAACATGGTCCTTGTATTTGATTGTTTGGTCACCGAGGTGAAAAAATAAAACTATAGAATTTATCCTAAGACATGAGTTCTAATCAAATATTACCTGGTGGGTTGGGCAGTCTGAGAGGATAAGGCCCCATGATAACTCTGTTTCTCAAAAATGAAATATTTGCACTGGAGGTAAAAGAGTTTTTCTACTATTGCTTTTTTTTTTTTTGTTTCTTTACTTTTTATTTTATCTTTTTATCTTTTTAAAGCTGCACCTATGGCATATGGAAGTTCCCAAGCCAGGGATCGAATCAGAGCTGCAGCTGCTGGCCTATGCCACAGCCACATCAACACTGGTTCTGACCCACATCTGCGACCCACACCACAGCTTGTGATAATGCCAGATCCTCAATACACCAAGCAAGGCTAGGAATCGAACCCGCAACCTCATGTTTCCTAATCAGATTCATTTCCGCTTCACCACGATAGGAACTCCTTCTTCCTTTTTTTAAAAAAAAAATTTTTTTTTTTGTCTTTTCTAGGGCTGCACCTGCAGCATATGGAGCTTTCCCGGCTAGGGGTCTAATCGGAGCTGCAGCTGCTGGCGTACGCCACAGCCACAGCAACATAGGATCCGAGCCAAGTCTGCGACCTACACCACAGCACACGGCAACGCCAGATCCTTAACCCACTGAGCAAGGCCAGGGATCGAACCCATGTCCTCATGGATATTAGCTGGATTTGCTACCGCTGAGCCGCAAGGGGAACCCCTCCCCGTCCTTCCCTTTCTCCCCCCCCCCCCCCATCCTGCTTCCCACTCCTGTGGACGGCTCAGCAGACCTTCATCACCTGAAAATCATAAACACTTAGGAAGTTAAGATCTAATATTTTTGGATCCTTGAAATCAGGGTTTGTTTGTAAAGCGTTTCCTTCCCAGTATTATCATTTAAGGTCATTTATCATGTAATTTATACATGATCATGGCTTTGAGCTTTGCTTCTTTTGAAAAAGAAAGGGCACTTGATTACTGGCTCCTGTATCTCTCGTCCAGTGCATTTCAACAGATACTTATCTGCTGTCTTCACTATGGAGGATGCTAGGGTCTCAGGCTTTGATGTTTGGGGTAGAAAACCTGAGTAGGGAGCCTTTTCTTCCAATGACCTTCCCTCTTCTCAGTCCCCAAAGTTTGAAAAATGGGGAAAATACTACCGTGGAACTGTTTGAAGAAGAAAATGAGAGAATGCAAATCAAGCACGTGGCTCAGTGCCTGGCGCACAGGAGGACCTCAGTAAATAATGGCTTTCTGACCTATGAGAGCAAATGACAAAGATCAGGAAAGATTCCCCAGGATTTCCAAGTGGGCTAGAAAGTGGTCTTGCATTTTGCTAAGAAGTGAAATATAGAACTGAGAGACAAATGAGGAAATGCATTTTCATCAAAATGGGAAATCGTTATGTCAGTCTCGCTCTGAAAATTGTTCTCTTGCTGTTTGATTTGACTGGTTATTCATGAAGGTGGTTAACTGACCAGAGACTTGACCGACAACTGGCAGGCTTTTTGAAGAAAATTGGGAGGCAGCGGGGGAGGGGGGGGAATGGGGTGTGTGGGTGGGGAACAGGCGTCTTTTTTTTTTTTTTTTTTTTTTGGTCGTGTTAGGACCACACCTGCTGCACCTGCTTCCCAGGCTAGGAGGCAAATCGGAGCTGCAGCTGCCAGTCTGCATCACAGCCACAGCAACACGGTATCTGAACTGTGTCTGCGACCACAGCTCACGGCAACGCTGGATCCCCGACCCACTTAGCTGGGAGAGGGATCAAACCCACATCTTGGATGCTAGTCTGGTTCGTTACTGCTGAGCCACAACGGGAACTCCGAGGCAGTGTCTTTTTGCTTGCACCTTTAAAAAGGCAGAATAGGCCCAGAAATGGGAAAGATCTACCTTTTTTGTTAGCGCTGACATCTACTGGAGGGAAGGAAGGGCTGTGTATATTGTGTATATTGTGTTGAGCTTTGTGTTTGTATTGAGCTTTTGAGGGCAAAGTGTCTTCTTGACAGTTGAGTGTTTCATATTCTGCCTATGGAAACTCAGTAGATTTTGAAAAGCAAGGTTTAGAGGCAATAAGCTAGTGTTCCCGGTGTTCTTATGTGAACGGATTATTTTTTGGCTTTGGAAGCGCGCAACACCATTTTAAAAATTCCTACCCCTGAAGTCCGTTGGTCCGTAATTCCATTTCTAAATAAGGTCATGGGGTCCAGTTAGCAGTAATCTAACATTGTTCCAAAGCTGACCCCAAACCGTTGTTCTTCTCCAAGTTCTTGAAAATAGTATGAGATTAGGTTTTTGGAAGGAAAGGAAACTTAAATGAGTGTTTTTTCCTTAATTATGTTTTTGGCTGACACCATAGGGATTCTGGGCTTTAAGCTTCTAATCTTCCACCTTTTTCATATATTTCCTGTTACTGTATTATTGTGGCCTGAGTAGGGGGAATAAAAGACTCCAAAGGAAAGAGAGCCCCATCAATAGAACAGAAATGTCTTTCTCTACAATTTAGTGTGATGGGCTTTATTTTTCTTATACTTTTACAAAGATTTTTGCCATTGTCTTTTAATTACATGACACTGTCTTTCATTTATAGAGCTAACTGCCTGCTAATTATGGATGCTCTTTAACCCTGTGCATTGAACTTTGACTTAACATTTTAAAATCTTCTCTTGTTCTTTTTTTTTTTTTTTTTGGCTTTTGAGAGTCACACCCACGGCATATGGAAGTTCCCAGCCTAGGGGTCGAATCGAAGCTGCAGCTGCTGGCCTACACCACAGCCGCAGCAGTGTGGGATTAGAGCCGCATCTGTGCGACCTACACCACAGCTCATGCCAGTGCCGGATCCTGGACCCACTGTGAGAGTCCAGGGATCAAACCTGCATCCTCATGGATATTAGTCGGATTCATTTCTGCTGCATCACAAGGGGAACTCCAAAATTTTCTCTTATTCTTCATTCCATGGTGTTGGTGTCTGGGGACAGCTAACTAGGCCTAACAAAGCTTCTGTCCCAGTAGTCTCAAGTCACAAACTGCCAGACCACGTAGTGCTTAAAATCCTACTATGTTGTCTTAGGAAGGAAGGGAGGGGGGAAAAAAAAGGAAAAAAGGAAAGGAAGAAAGCAAGCCATCTCAGGGTTTTAATTACCTGTTAATTACTTATTAATTCTGACATAGCATTTAAGAAACTGACCACATCCAAGGAAAGCAGAATTTTGGTTGTGGATGTGGGGAGGGAGTGGGATGGACAGGGAGTGTGGGGTTGGTGGATGCAAACTGTAGCATTTGGAATGGATGGGCAAGGGGGTCCTACTGTACAGCCTAGGGAACTCTCTGTGATTGGGTCACTTTGCTGTACAGCAGAAATTAAAGAAACATTGTAAATCAACTAGACTTTTTTTTTCTTTTTTTTTTATTACTCAAATGAATTTATCACATCTGTAGTTGTGTAGTGATCATAACAATCCAATTTCACAGGATTTCCATCCCACAGCCCAAGCACATCCCCCCACCCCCCAAACTGTCTCCTCCAGAGGCCATAAGTTTTTTAATGTCTGTGAATCAGCATCTGTTCTGCAAAGAAGTTCAGTCTGTCCCTTTTTCAGATTCCACGTGTCAGTGAAAGCATTTGATGTTGGTGTCTCATTGTCTGGCTGACTTCACTTAGCATGATCATTTCTAGGTCCATCCATGTTGCTAAAAATGCAGGTATTTCATTCTTTTTAATGGCTGAGTCATATTCCATTGTGTATATGCACCACATCTTCTTGATCCACTCCTCTGTCGATGGACACTGAGGTTGTTTCCATGTCTTGGCTATTGCAAATAGTGCTGCAATGAACATCGGAGTACATGTGTCTTTGTGAGTCATGGTTTTCTCTGGATAGATGCCCAGGAGTGGGATTGCTGGATCCAATGGGAGTTGTATTTTTAGTTTTCTGAGGAATCTCCATACTGTTTCCCACACTGGTTGCACCAATTGACAATCCCACCAACAGTGTCATAGGGTTCCTTTTTCTCCACACCCTCTCTAGCACTTATTGTCTGTAGACTTTTTGATGATGGCCATTCTGGCTGGTGTAAGGTGGTACCTCATCGTGATTTTGATTTGCATCTCTCTACTAATGAGTGATGTTGAACATCTTTTCATGTGGTTTTTGGCCATCTGTATGTCTTCTTTGGAGAACTGTCTGTTGAGATCTTCTGCCCATTTTTTGGTGGGGTTGTTTGTTTTTTTGGTATGGAGCTGCAGAAGGTGTTTCTAAATTTTGGAGATTAATCCCTTGTCAGTCGATTCACTTACAAATATTTTCTCCCATTCTGTGGGCTGTCTTTTCATTTTGTTTAAGGGTTCCTTTGCTGTGCAGAAACTTTTAAGTTTAATTAAGTCCCATTTGTTTTTGTTTTTATTGTCAATACTCTAAGAGGTGGATCTGAGAAGATGTTGCTGTCGTTTATGTCAGAGAGTGTTTGGCCTATGTTTTCCTCTAAGAGTTTGATAGTATCTGGTCTTATATCTAGGTCTTTAATCCATTTTGAGTTTATTTTTGTGTGTGGTGTTAGGGAGTGTTCTCATTTCATTCTTTTCCATGTGGCTGTCCAGCACCACTTATTGAACAAACTGTCCTTTCTCCATTGTATAGTCTTGCCTCCTTTGTCATAGATGAGTTGGCTGTAGGTGTGTAAATCAACTAGACTTTAATTTAAAAAAATTTAAGTCTAGTTGATAGCATGTTGTGCCAGTCATACAGATATGTACATTCTTTTATTTATTTATTTATTTTGGGCCTTTTTAGGGCTGCATCTATTGCATATGGATGTTCCGAGGCTAGGGGTCAAATCGGAGCTACAGCTGCTGGCCTACTCCACAGCCACAGCAATGCCAGATCCTTAAACCACTGTGTCAGGCCAGGGCTCGAACCCGAGTCCTCATAGATATTGTCAGGTTCGTTACCACTGAGCCACGACCGGATCTCCCTGTATATTCTTTTTTTATTCTTTTCCATCATGGTCTGTCTCAGGAGGTTGGATATAGCTCCCTGTGCTTGACAGTAGGACCTTGTTGTTTATCCATTCTGAATGTAACAGTTGGCATCTACGAACCCCAAACTCCCCATCCATCCCACTCCCTCCCCTTCTCCCTTGGCAACCACAAGTCTGTTCTCCATGTCTGTGAGTCTGTTTCTGTTTTGTAGGTAGGTTCATCTGTGCCACACTTTTAGGTTCCACGTATAAGTGGTATCATATGGTATGTGTCTTTCTGACTCACTTCACTTAGTATGACATAGCATTTTCTCTGTTTGTGTGAAAGATCTGAAACACATCGCCGTGGAGAAATGATGGACAGTGTCCACCTTGGGTACTATGGTCCGAGAGCAATTTTTCTTGGAGCTTGAGGAACAGCCCTTGTCATTTGTTTTCAGTAGCGTTCCCTGCTCCATGCGAAATATCCAACCAGAAATATCTTCCTTTGAAGAATATCTACTGTGAAGGCTTAACTTAGTCATTTTTATACCAGTTCTATTTATTTATTTATTTAGTATATAATCTGCTGTTCCTGGAATATCAGGAGTTCATTTTAAAAGGTTTTTAAAATATTTTCCAAGAAGCTCAAAAAAGAATATTTTCCAAAAAAATGTTTCTCATGGTTACCACAGAAAAGTCTGTATCATGTTGTCTGAAATGATAAAATTGGACTCCCCAGGGCTTCTCGAACTTGTAATGAGCATAATTATTGTCTGGGGATCTTGTTAAAATGCAGATTCTGATGAAATAGGTCTGGGGCAGCGTCTGAGCTTCTGTCTTTCTCTCCAGTTGCTAACCACAGGTGACATCCTGAGTAGAGCAGTTCAAGGCCTATTCCAAAGTTTGGACTTCCGGTATACACAAGAACTGATCGTGTATCCCCCTGTACTGATTGTGTAGCCTCTCCATCTGGGAAATAATTAAGTGCTGTTTGTTAATATCTTGAAAACCTGAGAGCTCCCGATATTTTTTTAATTACCTGAAAGTTTTCTGAGCATCCCTGATTGCAGGTGCTACAGGAATTACAAATACTGGTGGTAACTAACTGCAGATTCCTCTGGACTGGGGTAAAGGCAGCGCTTCTTCTGTAGTGCCTTGGCTTTCTCAAAGACAAGCCTCACTCTGAAAACAAATCACCCAGCGGCTCGGCTTTTATTTCTTCCCAAGTGATATGAACCCAATGTTTGCATCCTCAGCGTCATCGTATCTGCAAGTGGGGCCTTGGGAGAGAATTAGATTCAGATGAGGTCAGGAGGGTGAAGCCTCCATGCTGAAATTAGTGTCCTCCTAGAAAAAGAAGAGAGACCACTGTGCTTCCCCACTGCCCTGGCCCTCACTGCACCCTCTGCCCTGTGAAGACACAGTGAGAAGGTGGCCTTCTGAAAGCCAGGAAGTGGCTTCCTACCATGAACCAAATCTGCCCACACCTTAATCTTGGCCTTCCAGCCTCCACAACTGTGAGAAATAATTATCTGTTGTTTAAGTCCTTCAGCCTAGGGTGTTTTGTTATAGCAGCCTGAGCTTAGCTATCAAAAAATGTTTTTATAGGCTGAATATGTGAAGTCTGTTTTTTTGTTTTTTTTTTTTTAATTCCTAAACAGCTTTAATGACGTCCTCCCTTTGTAGCTAGTTAGGCACTTGTTCTGCCACGATTCAGGAAGACAGAATAAAGAAAAATCAGCTAAAGCCTTGCTTTCCTTGCTAGCGAGACAGATCTACTGAGCTTGTGTTTATGCTTAGTCGGGTTTCTTTATGCCTTTATTTGGTTAGACAGACCACATTCCTCAAAGAAATGCCACCTTCCTCCTGTTTAATCTTTTTTGCTTTGTGTTCCACGATGTTCTTCTATCAACTTGTCAGAGCAATTTTGAAAGTTATAAGAAATTGCCAGTCAACCAACGTCGTATTTCTTGTTCCTTCTTGTCACCGTCAGTGGAAAAAAAAAAAAGCCAAAACAAGTAAAAAATATGTGTAAATAGGCACTCTTTCCTAGGTTTGCTCAGAGCTCTGGGCCAGCTAAACCCTGTCTCCTGTTCACTACTGAATGAATCTGTCATCATCATAAGACAGAGACAGAGTGAATTTGTTCTATAAAAGTAGAATTGTGGTTTCAGAATTTCCTGATAACACCTGATATATTCTTTGTGTCTCCAGTCATGCTTCTCCATCAGGGTCACTTTTGATCTCCAAGAGGATGCTTTGGCAATGCCTGAAGACACTTTGGTTGTCAGGACTGAGTGTGGATGAGTAGGGAGCTCTGGCATCCTATGGGTCAAGGTCAGAGATGTTACAAAACATTTTATAACGTGTAGCAATGCTCCCCACAACAAGGAATGATCCAGCCCAAATGTCAAGAGTGATAGGGGTGAGAAATCCTGGTCCAACGTTCCTGGATACAATCTTGCCCTCTTGGTGTGGTTGTGTTATTCTCTCCTTACTATTAAGTTCCTTTGGGCTTTGTTTTGTTTTGATGCGTGAAAGTACTAGCCAGGTAATTCTCATGTGAGTAATGAGAATTGTGTGGATACTCTTTGGCAGTGAAATTGGATTTTTTTTTTAAGATGTGACGTATTATTTTGTACTGGGTAATTTTTTAATATTCTCAATAGCATGAATGTAGTAAATCAGTAAACATCATAGCAAGTTATTTTTCAGATCATGAATACCTTATGGCTCTGTCAGCACAATGATTTAAAAACACATGTGGGCACTAACTATCCCTTGATAATGACGGTGGCCCCCAGGCCAGAGGGATTGGTCTCTGTGTCTGGAAGGTGTATGGAGGTAAGTTTTCTGTCAAAGTGTTCCAATGCGACCTTGAGAGAAATGCAAATAGAAATAAGGTTGAGTCTCCTTGATCCTGAGTGCCTGTCGACCCTGCATCGAACGAACCTGAGAGCTCATCGGAACCAGCCCCTCACCTTAGAGAAAGTTTTGGCAGTTGGCCATTGGTTATCCAGGGCAGAGGGAAAGAGATGACGTAAAGAGAAGGCTGAGCTCTGAAAGCCATGACCTAATTTGAGCTGGTCTGGACAGCCTGGTTTTGTGTTAGGCCTTTTGGTTCTTTGTCATCAGAGCTGCCTACTCTAAGAAGGACCCCTTTGGGCCACCCTCCCTTCTCTGCCTTTAATCGGCCTTAGGAGAAAGTACCAGTGAAAAGTAAAGTGACCCCAGCCCACCCAAGCACAACAAAAACAAAGAAACCAAAATACCAGAAAGGGAGGAAAGTAAAAGGAGTGGTGAGCCTTCCATAACGACAGGTGGAAGCTTTGCCAGGAACACTCATGTCAGTGCGACTGTTAATTTCACCTCCTCCACAAATCATCTCTCAGATTCTGCTCTTGTGGCATACATTTGAATCTTACTCATAAAATGTCCTCAATCCCATCTTATTCCTGGGAGTTCCTAGGTGTGGAGTTCAGTGTTTTTGGTCTGGGTTAGGATCCTGGCTGTCACTAACCGTGTGACTTCAGGCAAGTTATGTAACTAATCTCTCTGAGAATGGGTATAATATCAGTCCTTATATTGCAGATGGGAAGCTGAGGATTAGCTAAATTAATACATGTAAAATGGTTAAAACGATGTCTGGCACATTATAAGTAAAATATAAACATTAGCTATTTTGATGTGTATACATATAAATCACTTATATTGAAAAACCTGGGGACTAAATTCTGTTATGATGCAAAGGACAATTAATTGCTTGCTGAAAGGTCACTTCTAGTATTTTCTCATTGCGTATGAATATTGTAACTTGTTCATACAATTTTTTTTTTTTGTCTTTTTGTCTTTTCCAGGGCCGCACCCACAGCATATGGAGGCTCCCAGGTTAGGGGTCCAATTGTAGCTGTAACCACCGGCCTCCACCACAGCCACAGCAATGCCAGATCCCAGCCACATCTGCGACCTACACCACAGCTCATGGCAACACCAGATCCTTCACCCACCGAGTGAGGCCAAGGGTCAAACCCCCAACCTCATGGTTCCTAGTCAGATTCATTAACCACTGAGCCACAACGGGAACGCCAACATTTTTTTTTGATGTAAAGGTTTTTTTTTTTCATTTCATTCTAGTTGCATTCCAATGTTTCTTCCATTTCTGTTGTATGGCAAAGTGACCCGTTCACACACAGTTTCCTGTGCTGTACAGTGGGACCCCCTTGCCCATCCATTCCAAACGCTACAGTTTGTGTCCACCAACCCCACACTCCCTGTCCATCCCACTCCCCTCCACCCGGCAACCGCAAGATCTCGTATTCTTTCTCCTCCCGTTCTCTCCTTATCTTTCTATATCTCTAGTAAAAAACAATCAATCAATCGATCAGAATTTTGCCAGCTGAAATCAAGACACAGGCCAGGGCGCATCTCTTTCTTCCTGGGGAGACCAGTGTGGTGCCATCACCTTAAGCTAAAGGTACAAAATGAGTAGATGAGTGATGATGACAATATCGGGATGGAGAAAAGCCAGGAGTCAGAGCACTGCAATGAAAGCGGCTAGTGGGTTGGTCTCCTTGGGGCTCAGATGGGAAGGTCCAGGGGAGGAAGCCGAATAACAATGTTTGTTTCCTGGGACCTTGCCAGGGGCTTGCCAGCCTCCAGCGCTGGAGCCACTTTGTCCCCAGGTGTCCTCTAATCACCAGAAAGAGAGATTTATGTGAGTCTTTGGAGAAAAGGTGCTACTGGCTTCACTTTTAACCAAAAGTTTACTTATAAATAATTGTAAAAGCTCAGTGCTCTTAAAGGGCTTATGACATAAAAACCTGTCACATCCTTTTCTCTGCCTTGCCTGCTCCCCAGAGGCAAATGCATTTAACTTGGCTTATTTATTCTGTTATTTAGAAGGATATTTTGAAAAATAATTCATAAATTGTTATATTTTTATGTACATAATTTTAAACATTATCAACTTTTTATTATGGCAATTTTTTTTTTGTTTTTTTGTTTTTTTTTTTGCTTTTTAGGGCTGCACCCACGGCATATGGAGGCTCCCAGGCTAGGGGTTGAATCAGAGCTATTGCCACCGGCCTACGCCACAGCCACAGCCACAACAGATCCGAGCTGCGTCTGTGACCTACAGCACAGCTCACGGCAACGCCAGATCCTTAACCCACTGAGCAAGGCCAGGGATCGAACCTGCAACCTCATGGTTCCTATTCGGACTCGTTTCCATTGCACCACGACGGGAACTCTGTATTATGGAAGATTTTAATCACATTTTAACTTTTTGTTGAGTCCAACTAGAGGGGTTTTGTTGTAATGATGCTGTAAATATCATTTCCTGCTGACCCAGGTACACATTGATTCCGTCTCCTTTTTTGAATAATTGTTTTGTTTTTCCAGTTGCTTTAGTCTTCTGTTTGCTGACCATCTAGAAGAGTCTTCACACGACTCCCATAATTCCTTAAAACACCTCTCAACACAATTTTCCCAAGTTCAGCAAGTCAGATAATTGACCAGTTTCTATTGTTTTCCTGAATTCCTTCAACCTCTGTCAGTCTTGAGTGGCTTTTCTCTAGGCCTACTCTGAAGCTCTCTCTCTGTTTTTTTTTTTTTTTATTGGCCACATCGTGGCCTATGGAAGTTCCCGGGCCAGGGATCCAACCCATGCCACAGCAGTGGCAACACCAGATCCTTAACCCACTGCACCACCAGGGAACTCCTCTAATGCTCTCATTTTAGGGTAGCTCTCGTGTGTCAGCATCCTGTGGGTTTCCTTTGTCTCCCACCCTGGTGCTGGAACCTCTGTGTGTTTCCGTGTCGGTTTACTCTCTCGTTTTGATGGAGCTCATTCTCCAGTACTTGTTGTATCTTAGCTCTCTGAGCATTTAGTTATCAATTAAATCCTGCTTCAGTTTCGTTTTCTTCGATGAGAAAATCTCCTGGCTTCTCCAGTGGCTGAGGAAGAAGGGCTGTTTGGCTGGATGGCAGGCCCAGCTTTCTATTGATACTGATCAAGTGTCCTTTTCTAGACTGCTGCCTCACCCTTGCTTCCATTGTCAGGGGTGCCTCTGACTCCTAAAGCTCTGACAAGTTGATAGAAGAACATCGTGGAACACAAAGCAAAAAAGATTAAACAGGAGGAAGGTGGCATTTCTTTGAGGAATGTGGTCTGTCTAACCAAATAAAGGCATAAAGAAACCCGACTAAGCATAAGCACAAGCTCAGTAGATCTGTCTCGCTAGCAAAGAAAGCAAGGCTTTAGCACCCCGCCGTCTCCACCAAAGCACCAAGTGTCGACCTCTTTCCTAAGTTCATCTGGCTTTCCTCCAATTGATTTCCAAAGTTTGGAGTACAGAAGCTCCAAAGTTGATGGAGATTGTCCTCTGTTTTATGGTTTTTACATACTTTTCAAAAGTACAGGGTGTAATAATGTCTTTCCTCTGCCATCTTGGAAGTATGACTCTGACCCTCTTCTGTACCATGACTCTAAGTTGATACTAGTTGTCATGCACCAGCCTCATGGGGTAAATTGCTGGAATAGAATGAAATGCAATAAAACTAAGGGTAGGTCTTATAATCTCCTTTCCCCTAATTCCATCATAATTAATTCTGTATTCTTTCCGTATCTCAGAACTTGCCTTGCATACTCACAGCTTGAGGCAAACTCGTACTGAATGTGACTTTCAGGAAAATCTGTCCATTTTCCAAGTTTCATGTCTTGCATGTCGGTAACTCTTGGCCTTTAGCCCTGCCTTCTCTTTAATTCCATTGTTTGTTTACACATGAGTGTCCCAAACCAGATGGGAAAGCCTTGAGGGAAAGACAGCATCTTATTTATTTCCTTGTGAATCCTCAGTGACAGCAGAGTGCCTTGCCTATAGTAGGTTCTCAATTACTATGTGATCAATGGACAAATTTTTAATTTGGATGATAGGTCTCTAAAAGACAAAGGTACTGCTTATCTTCATTCCTAGTTCTGCCTCTTCTTTTGTTGATAAGGTGGATAGTGGATAGTAAGTTGTTTCCGTATGCTCTTTCTGATAAATGAATTACCCTTTTGAGGTTCATGTCTTTATTTTATGGCCAGTCCATTTACCCTCAGTCTTTATTTTTCATCTTTAAATTTGTTCAGCATTATTTTCAAACATCTCAAACACACATAACTTCATCGTTAGGGGGGAAATGACATTATTATTGAAATCTTATTTTTTAGGTGAAAACCATTCTATGAAGCATTTGACTGCTGCTATTAGTTTTCCAAAAGAATATCTCTATAGCATTCAGGGTTCAGAGGAGTATTTATATCCAAAATGCAGAGAGAAATTTAGTCTTATCCTTGAGTTATGAATCAAATTGAATCCTAAACATTGTATTTAAGAGACATGGCTCTCCATTTTGGCTTTTAGGAACAAATCTTCAATCTATTTATTCATTTATTTATGCAAACATTTAATGAAAACCTATTATGTGCCAAACAATATTTTAGGCTTTAGGAATGTATATGTAAATGTTCTCTGCTCTGCGGAGTCTAGCAGAGAAGAGACATAGTCTACAAGCCAAATGCAATGCATCCCATACGAATATATGATGGTTTGTGAGACCAGTGTCTAAATGCATTTGACATCTGATGGCATGAGAGGAAGAAGGTGGTCTTGTTTTCTCAACAACTTTCTGAATAATAATTTGAATGTGAGTCTCTTGAAGCAAGATTTAGATCAAACCCATGTAATATTTATTGACTACCTACTATATTCGAGGTAGTGCACAATGCCTAATGTTTAAGACGTATCTCATGAAATGACACACATGCTGTAAGGTTGCCTTAATATTTAACTAAAACGGAACAGAGTAAACAGAATAGGTAAATAGGAACCATTGAGAATTTTCCATCTATTTGCATTGCCTGTGGAATTTGGTAGTTATCTCAACGGCATGCCCAGACTTTGGAGTTTAGATGCCTTTTTTTCCCGCTTACTCAGTGGTTCTTAAGGTCTAACATATTTAAGAATGACTATACATGGTTGTATCATCTGTAATAAACTGGACAATTGGCTTATTGGACAATTTTGTCTATATACTAATTTTGCCTTAGCTGTTCAATTGGTCTTCAGGTAAGAAGCAATTTTTTACTCACCCTTGTTCACATCAGATCATTTTAAAGACACACAAAAAAAAATGCAGTACCTTTAAGAATGTCTTTTGTGCCTTATCTAATGTGACATTTTCTCTTTATCGAGGATTCCACTTCTGCCAGGGAGAGATTGTTATGTCAAGAGGAATGTGACAAGACAGACACATGGTCCACTCAGAAGAGTAAAAGGGGGGGCAGGCCCGAAGGCCCCTCTCTGCTCTCCATGACACGTGGCTCTGAATTTGTCTTAGATGACTCTGTGACAGAAGTGACCATTTCAAGCCATGTCTGGCTCAGGCCTCTGCATTTATTGGTCCCTCTTCTTGGAAAGCACTTCCTCTAGATGCTGGCATAGCCTCTACCCAGACTCTCTTCAGCCCTACCCATGAGTGTCTCCTTCTCAGAGAGGCCTTTGCTGACCACTCTTAAAAAAATAGAAGCCCCACTTCCACTCCAGCAACCACTGGACCCCTTATCCTTATCCATGGTACTTCACATGCAGAATCTCATCTTAGTTATCCACCATTGGAGGACATATTACACGAAACTTAGCCACTTAAAACAGACATTTATTATTCCAAGATTTCTGTGGGCCAGCAATCTGGACACAGCTTGGCTTAGCTTGACTCTCTGGCTTGGGGTCTCTCACAAGGCAGCAGTCAAGGTGTTGCCAGGGCCGTAGTCTGTCAAGGTTAAATGGGAACAGGTTCTACTTCCAAGATTGTTCTTTGGGCTGTTGGCAGAATTCCTTCCTAGAGACTGTTGACCTGACAGCCTCAGTTCCTCCCAGGCTCTGGGCCAGAGGCTGCCTTGAGTTCCTTGCGACATCAGCCTCTCCATAGGACAGCCCAAAAACATGGCCACTGGTGTGATCAAAGTGAGCAAGCAAGACACAGTGAGAGAGTTCTAGCAAGATAGAAGCCAGAGGTTTTTTTTTTTTTCTCCTAAAACTCAATCTTAAAAGTGAAATTCCATGACTTTTGTTGAATTCTACCATTAGAAGCAAGTCACTAAGTCCAATCCACACTCAGGGGTTGTAGATTACAGAAAAACATGAATTATTCTTCTGTTGGATGTAGAAAGCATGGGGAGCCATCTTACAGGCATTGGGGACTGTCTATTACATACCATGTACTTATTAGTTTATTTTCCATACTTTCCTCCAAAAAACCAAAATATAAACTCAAGGACAGCTAGGATTTTTTCCTGTTTTGTTCACTTTTGAATCTCCATGGTACCTAAAATATATAGTAGCATCCAGTAGATATTTGTTCAGTGTTCTCGCTTCATAAAACAAAGGAGCTTTTGAAATAAATGTTCATATAAATTTCTTTAGTATCCACACTAGAAAACTACATCCCTCTTTCTGAGGAATGGATACTCATTAGTAAACTCTTTGGCCTCTTTTTCCCCCTCATAATATTCTCTTTTGCAATGCAAACTTTGGTCATATGGAACTTAATTCAGTTGCTCCATCATGCCTCTTCATAAATGCTGGTCCTTCTTCTATGGTTAGAGGTCCATTTTTGATTCCTCTATTGGTTATCTTTGAAACTTTTAAGTAATATGCTTAATCCTTCACTTCTTGTTTCATAAACTGAGTATTTCTTGACACTCGCCCTCCTGATGTAACGATGTTAATTCAGCTAACCTTTTCTGGATACCATCTCACTGAAATCTACCCTTTTTCCTACTCTCGTCTAACATCTCCGGTCCCTTATTTATTATAAGTAGTAGCATAATTTTGTAGCTGAGTTTTTTGGGACATGTTTTTTTCAGTTGTTTATTATAAATACCAATTATTAGAAGTCTTTGCCATATCTTTGATTATTCTTTCATGATAGGGACTCTGAAATGATACTCCAGAGGGAAAGGCTTTACATGTTTTTAAAGTTCTTCAGACCTATTGGCAAATTGGTCTGAAAAAAATATACCTCCTTGATTTCATTTCTGATTCCCTACTTGGAATTAAGTAATACTATCTTTTAAACAAGTTTTATTGGAACATAGTTGACTTACAATGTTGTATTAGTTTCAGGTGTATAGCAAAGTGAATCAGTTATATGTATACACATATCCATTCTTTTTTCCCGCACAGGTTATTACAGAATGGTAAGTAGATTTCCCTGTGCTATATGGTAGGTCCTTATTAGTTATTTTTTATATATAGTAGTGTGTGTACGTTAATCCCTTCTAATTCATCCCTCCCCCAACACGGTTTCCCCTCTGGTAACTGTAAGTTTGATTTCAGTAATATCATCTTTTCTTTCTTTCTTTTTTTTTTTTTTTTTTTTTTTGTCTTTTTAAGGCCACACCTGCGGCATATGGAAGTTCCCAGGCTAGGGGTCAAATCAGAGCTGCAGCTGCTGGCCCATGCCACAGGCCCAACAATGCCAAATCTGCACTGTATCTGTGATCTATACCACAGCTCATGGCAATGCCAGATTCTTAACCCACTGAGCCTGGGAACTTCCATATGGTGTGGGTATAGCCATAGAAAGCAAAAAAAAAAAAAAAAAAAAAAAAAAAAAAAGAGAGAGAGCAAGAGAGTGAGAGAGAAAGATTTCAAGGTAAATGGCTGAGTTATTGAACTCAGCTTTTTGATAAAAGTTATTGATACTTTGGTATCCTAAATGGTCCTTTAAAGTTCCCTGGGTTAATTTGGAGCTCTGACAGTTGTCATTATTAAAACCAGCATTGAGCAGGTAGCTAAGCTTTTAGGAGCAAGGACAGGGTTTATTGTCTTGGAGCTTGTTTTCATAAATGAAGTCATGGGCAGAACGGAAGAGTACAGAGCACAAAGCAATTTGTTTCTGCTGACATGGGAAGGAGATGAATACGATTAAGCTATAAAGACACCTGGAGATTGTCATCTCCTCTCCTCCATGGACCTAGCAGTGCCTGGGCAACAAATAACTTCCTAGAATCTGAAAACATGGAGACTGGATTGGCCTCTTGCTGCTGGGGAGATATTGCTGTCCAGAGGTTGGCCAAAATTCACATCTTCTGAGTTAACTGACCAAAGGGGAGTGAGCAGATTGTCCAATTTGAAGACAAGTTAAAGGTAGCGAGGCCTGGAATTGGAACTGAAGATATGAAAGGGCAAGAAACATCTGCTTAGAATGCAGATGGTTCAAAAAGGATGATTCCAGAAATCCAAATCAATCGACTACTTGCTGAGAGCTTACTATGTCAAAGGACGAGGGACCATACAGCTATGACTTACTTCCTGTCCCCAAATAGCTTGAAATCTGGACAGAAGACAAATATTTGAAAAGTAAAGCAGCAATAAAAGGTCTCAGCAGCAGAAGAGACCACATGACAGTACATCTTCAACTGCCAGCTTTGTGATGTCAGCCTGAAAGAGGAGTTGGGAGAAGGGAGAGAGATGGGGAGCCTGGAGAAGGCAGCTTAGTATTGTAAAGCAGGCAAGATCTCAGTGGGGTTTTCCAGCTGAGCATGGCTTGATCGGTGGAGAGGAGAGGGGGTGGAGGCCTTCCCGGTCAGTAGAAAAGTGTACATGTATTAAAAGCTCGGAGGTGAGAGAATGCAGGGTGTGTGCAGGAGCAGAAAAGTTTCACATGCGGAGGAGAGAAATAATGTAGGTGAGTAGTTGAAGGGCATGACTTGTGGAGAAGCTCTTAGGTTCATGGCAGATGTCTGCTCCCTAGGCCATTCTCTATACTAGTAGCATTTCTTCCACATTCATCTGTGTTCCTTCAACGTGTGTGCTTTGATTTACATAAATGAATTGTGTCTTCAAGGGAGAAAAACAAGTATACATCTGAATATCTTAGCGGTACACCTGAAACTAACACAATGTTGTCAATCAACGATACTTCCATAATTTTTTTAAAAAGGGTTCCATGAGAAATTGCTATTTTGGGACACCCTGCAATGAATTCTGACCTCTCGTTGTATCCGGGAGGATGATTTTGTCAAGTTACAAGATTTAGAAATTGTTATAAAGGGTCTTAGGGTTGGCTTAGCCCAGTGGTTGTGACTCTGTTTTCCTGTGATAGTCGTGGCTCTGCTGTCTTCTCAGCATAGGCATCTCACTCTGATATCAAGATGGCAGCTCGGTTCTGTCTATAAGTCACTGCTGGAAAATATCAAAGGAGGAGAAAGCCATCACTGCCTTTAACTCTCTAGGTAGTGAGGTCCTTCTAGAAGCACCTAGGAAGCTTCCCCTCCAGTCTCCTGGGCCTGAGGTAAGTCATATAACTTTTGCTGAACCAGCCTTGGTTGGCTTGAGAATGCCATACCCTGATTGGCTAAGAGGCCTGGCTTCTGAAACCACATGCCAGGCTTGACAGATCTAGACCAGTCAGGGGCTGCTCCTGGTGCTGAGATGAATTCCCAAATATAGGGCATTGACACAGTGGAGGAAAGGCTGTGTGGGTCTTGGGCAAAACCACAAGGTCCAGGCATTCATGCTTGAATTTTGGTACAGATATGGAATTCTATATGCAAGAGTCGCTTTTGCATAACCACCAATGTCTTTCTTGCACATTTACTGGCCTTTGTTAATTTCTTTTAGCCAAATGCCAGCAAAAGTCTTTTCCAGGTTTTGGTTGGGGTCTTTTAACAATAACTGAGAAGCATTGGCCCTCTCACAGAGTTGAACGTAGTACTGTGTTCATGCTTGAGCACAGTATGCCTCTAAGGTCGTTTTATTTCTGTTAACATGTTATGTGTATCTTCGCATATGGTCCTTCATGAATGCTTTCTCCTTAACATGCATTTTTTATTATATCTGTAGAAAGGTATTTCATAGTTTTTCTTACTGTTGAAGATGGGATCTATTTTTCTATTTACATATTCTGACTTTAGAATGTGGCATTTGGGGTCTTACTGATTATTACATATTAATCTTATTGCTAGCCACAGATTGAATTCTCTTATAAATTCTAATGATGCACAGATTATCTTAACTAGTACATTATCTTCAAATAAGGAAATATTGTCCCTTTCTTTATAGTCCTAAAACCTTTTAACCACCGCTCATGTCAATGCTGGACCCTTAACCCTTCACCCAGTGAATGAGGCCAGAGATCGAATTTGCATCCTCATAGATGGATACTAGTCGGGTATATAACCCACTGCATCATAAGGGGAACTTCCTAAAAATATTTTTGTTCATATGTTTTTTTAGCCACTCCCATGGCATGCAGAAGTTCCTGGGCCAGGGATCGAACCCAAGCCACAGCAATGACCTGAGCTGCTGCAGTGACAACTTAGGATCATTATCCCTCTAGGCCACCAGGAAACTCCCATTTTTACCAATTTTTAAAGTCACTTTGTTAACTGGAATCTCTTGTACAGTGTTGCATATATGTTGAATATAGGCTTACAGCAGATATTTTTGGCTATTTCTGGATTTTCACTGGGCTTCATCTTAGATTTATCTGCTAAGTAGCTTATTTTTCTGTACATTTTTAGTATGTTCCCTTTTATTGACTTAGGAATTTTACTTCTTTCCTAGTTTGCTATAAATTTAATCAAGATTAGGTATTGTGGTAAATGCTCTTTCTACCTTGATTAGAATTATTTTTACATCTGAATTCATAAATAAGTTTGTTATTTTTTCTTGTGTGACTTTTCTTTGAGTTTGTTTTTTTTAGTTGTGCTAGCCTTTTGAATCAAGTGGGCAGGCTGGACATCTTTTGACAGAATATAAAATAGTTATTGCAAGGTAGGAATCATTTTAGTAGAAGGTTAAAGTCTCCAGTAAAATCATGAGGCTGTTGAAGCTTTCAGTTATTCATTTCCTTGTAGAGGTTTATTTCCTAGGTTGTACGTTTCATTGGCTTAAAATTCTGTACGGTATTCTCTTATGATTTCTGAAATCACTATGGCATCCATAGTTATGCCCTTCATTTTTAGCATTATTATTTTTGCCTTCTCTCTCTTTTTTCTCCTTCTTTCTAGAAGTTTATTTCTTTAGATTCTCCTAGAACCAACATTAGTTTTATTGAGCAATGCTCTATTGTTTGATTGGCTTTTTCCATTTTAGCTTCTCTTTTTCTCTCTCATTTTCTTCCTCTGACTTCATTCAGCATTTTCTAGTTTTGTGAGGTAATCGTTTAATTTATATTTAGTTCCTTTCTCTCTCTCTGTCTTTTTTTTTTTTTTTTGAGATTCCACATATAAGTGATATCATATGATGTTTAGTTAGGGATGGATGGCTCATTTCTTTTTTTTCTTTTGCTTTTTAGGGCCACACCCATGGCATATGGAGGTTTCCAGGCTAGGGGTCCAAACTGGGCTACAGCTGCTGGCCTACACCACAGCCACAGCAATGTGGGATCCTAGCCATGTCTGCGACCTACACCACAGCTCACGGCAACACCGGATCCTTAACTCACTGAGCAAGGCCAGGGATAGAACCCGCAACCTCCTGGTTCCTAGTTGGATTCGTTTCCGCTGTGCCGCGAAGGGAACTCCTCTCTCTTTAAAAAAAAAAAAAAAATAGTTTAAGTACTGCTTTAGCTCATCCCACTAATTTTGTTATGAACTGGCGACCATTACAATTATGCTGTAAATATTACATAATAGTTATTTTTCTTTTCTTCACTACCATGAATTATTTAGACATATATTTTAGTTTTTAAATATTTGGGACCTGAATTCTTTTTATTTATTTCTGTTTGTATTGTGTTGTGATGATTCATTGTAGAGGATAGGAAATCCAATTTTTTAAATTAAGAAAGAATTATTTAGTCCTAATGCCTAAATGTTATTTTGTTAAAAATCTTAATTCCTGTTTTTTAGTAGATAAGTTTAACTCATTCGTATTTATTAGGGCCATTGAAATATTTAGATTTATTTCTTATATCTTCTTTTTATTTTTATGCTTATTTTCTGATTTCTGTTGGGTTGATTAATTTTGTTGTTTTCTTCCTGCTTGAAAGCTATGCAATTAGTATTTGCCCTCCCAAACATTAGCTTCCTTATATGTCCCCAGCCTGGAAGCTGTCCCCAGCCTGGTACCTACCCCCTACTCTCAAACTAGTATTCTATGGAGTCTTGAATTTTTATCTCAACCCTATTGTTACACACACACACACACACACACACACACACACACACACACACACACTTTTTCTATACAGTGCTTATTTAGATTTAGTGATTTATTTTCTTTTATTCATTCTTCAGCTTGTATGTCTCTCCCATTTCTTTGCTTTTATTTGTTCTAGTTATGTGGAATCACTCCTAACTCCCCCCACCCCGAAACCAACCCAGTTGTAGTTTATCAGTGGCAAACTTTCTGAGTTCTATTGTATTAAAAAAATGTCTTTATTTAATTCTTACTCTTAAGTGCTGTTTTTGGATTTTCAGTTTTTCTCCCTCAGAACTTTCTCAGTTTTCCAGTTTTACTTAGCCGTTCAAAGATCTTATTCTATTGTCTTCTGGAATTTACTGCTGCAATGGGAAATCTGATATTTTCCCTCTCCTTCTGTGATTCATACATAGGTAATTTGCCTTTGCCTCTTTTCCTTTCTTGAAGCTGCCGTTACACTTGATTTTATGAAGTTTTGCTATGAAGTATCTGAAGACTCGAGTGAATCTTTTTCCTAAGAATTTATAAACTTCCTTCTTCTCCAAGGAGATACCAGTCATGTTTTGCATCCAAAGTCCCTGGGTTACTTGTAACTTCAAAATAAAATAGAATTTTGTTTTGTGAGTTCTTCTGTTCAGGATCGAGGCTCAAAAATGTATTTTGGAAAACAATGTGTAGATACTTGGGTCCCTCTTTTACCTAAACCTAGAAAATAAGGGAGAGAAATAGATAAATCAACACTCTCTCTGGTCTTTAGGGATTTATTATTTTGTGACTTACCAGCTCTATAAAGAATTAAAACTCTTTGGATTATATCCAATTATATTGTGTAACAACTGAAAGTATCAGCAAAGCAATCCACAGAAGATTTTTGGGTGACCTTATGAAGTCAACTATTCCTGCTGTTTTCAGGAAAGTTATGAGAAGTCATTTGAAGCAGACACAGCACGCAACGTCTTTGTAAAATTAGAAATCCAAGAGGAGACTATCAATGAAATGACCTTGCTTCCTCTCTCATCCTTAATGTAATTTGATACTGGTTATAAAATTGTTCTACCTCTTTGGTATAAAGGAAGCCGGTCAATTAATACAGTTAGGGTAGTACTAGATTCAGAGGGTTATATGCCAGGCTCTTGTTGAGAAGTGTTGGGGAAAAAATAAATGTGTACATCACTATAATTTTAAAAATAGTTTCCCACTTGTTATCTCATTCCTCCTAATGATACTATGGAAAAAGTCTAGCTTTTGTTAATTTACCGAAAGAAAAAAAAAGCCTCAGAGATGTAGTCTCTCAAGTAAGAGAAGGGAGACTTAGCCCAACAACCTGGGCTCAAGCCAGCACATCACACGGAACCTTGTTCAGTGGTCGGTGCTCGATACATATTTGCTTAATGAGGGGGTGTCAAAATCTGGGATTCTGAGGCCACACTCAAGGCACTTTCTACTTCCACAGCTGCTTTTAGTCACATGTAATTATACAACCATTGTGGAGGAGGCAAGAAACAGAAATAGCCAGCCAAAAGGAATTTCTCTAAACAGAAGGTAAAGAGGAACTCTGTGAGCTAGGAACTCTTTTTCCTAGTTGGTAGATGAGGAAACCATGACGGAGTGTTGGGAGGCGGTTCTTCCTGAGTCTCTCACCTTTGCACGTTGTCTTGTGAGCAGAGACACTGACTGAACCTTTCTTCCAAACTATCTTTACAAAGATATTTCTTTAAGTGTCCAGATTTGCATGTTCGAGATCATGACTCCATCCAGAGCAAATACTGGCTTGCTTATTGTCCAGTGTAATAAAGGTAATAGCTCCCTCCAGGACAGAGTTCAGGCAGGCTTTCTGTCCACTATGGAAGATCTGGGTTCCCTAAATTCAGGAGCCCAGCCCTGTAACCCAGTGTGTACAGATGTCACCTGACCCTCTTCATGTCAATAGGGATTGGAGCTCTGGAATTGGCACAGATGCTGAGACTCTTGTTGCTGTAAGTGATAAATTCTTTGTTCTCTCACCAAAGAGTCTCATGTCTTTGCCAAGCAAACAAGGCACCGTAGCCGAGTGACATGGTAGCTTGCAATTAGAGCCAATTCTCAGACCTTTCATAATTTTTGAAAGTTAGCAAGGCTCAAAACCATCTAGCTGGAAGTCGTGGGGATAGAACAATGTGGGACAGACCTCAGAGCTAGAGGTCCCAACCTCTACTCACTATTGTTTGCCATGGAAACAGGCATGAATAATCTCAGCAAGAGCCATGATGCTACTAGAAGTGTTTAGTTTTTATGTTCTGAACTAATGACACCCAGAGCTGATTTCATTTTCTTCTCTATGATAGCCCTTGAAATTACATCCAACCTATTCAAAGGCAAAGGAAATGAGTCACTTATACTGTACGAGCGTCATTCAAGAGAGGGTCGCCTGTCAGCAGATGAGGTGTTTCCGTTGTGAACACTTCACATTTCCCCAGTAAGACACTGTTGGTTAAAATGTCATATTCTGAGTTGCTTCGGCACACGCTATGGGTTTTGGCCATTGGAACCTTAGTTTAAATTAATCTGGTAACTTTGCTTTTCCAACAGGGAGGTTGAAAAGTACAGAGTTCTAAGAAAATGAGGCTGAAAAAACAAACAAACAAAACAGTAAAAGGTTCCCACATGTGAGTCGGAAAACTGCCAATTTTGATATGACCTTTGAAAAGTCACTAGACTTAAGCAAAATTTAGTTTTTCACCTCTAAAATGGAAATAATTGCTTACATTGGGTTCTTCTGAGGGTCCAATAAATAAAGTTGCCAGATTTAGAAAATAAAGATATAGTTGTCCGGTTATATTTGTATTTCAGATAATCATCTAGTATAAGTATGTCCCAAATATTACATATGACATATTTATACTAAATAATCTGTTGTGTATCTGAAATTCAAAATTAACTGGGTATCCTATATTTTATTTGCAACCCTACAGAGAGAAAATATATATTAAAGTACCCCTGACTTGAGGATGTGTATTCCAATGGTTTATTAAAGAATTGCGCCCAGGGTTGGCTGTGTGCTTCAGAGAGCAGATAAGAGGGGAGGAGGAAGACGCAGCAGATGGGCAATTGCAGGCTGTGTCCTGCAGAAGCCTGCAGCCTGGCCCTGCAGGCAGCTCCAGAATGTGAGGAAGGGGGCAGATGGGTCTCAGCCAGTGGCTGGGCTTTGACCTTTCCTGCACCTCTCTCGGTTGTTGGTTCAGGGATACTCTTGGCTCTCTACAGTACTAGCCAATGCAGGTTCAAGGCCCCTAGGATAGCCCTTCACAGAAGATCTGTAGCTGCAGATCAGTACAAAAGAAAGCACATGGGTTGGGGGAGGTGCAGCAGGGAGGAGTTGACAGAATCCATAAGGAAGGGATCTAAGGAAACCTGGGAAGAGCGCCAGCCACGTCCACTCCACTGCTCTACCAACTACAAAATGCTGCGAATGACCCATAATGAGATTGAAGAGCAGTGAGAGACAACTCGGAGTTAAGAAACTGTCTTAGTTCATTCGGGCTGTTATGACAGAATACCATAGGCTAGGTGGCTTATAAACACTAAAAATTTGTTTCTCATCTGACTAACATCCATGAGGACGCAGGTTTGATCCCTGACCTTGATCAGTGGATTAAGGATCCAGTGTCGCCGTGAGCTGTGGTGTAGGTCGTAGACATGGCTCGGATCCTGCATTGCTGTGGCTGTGCTGTAGGCCAGCAGCTGCAGCTCCAATTCAACCCCTAGCCTGGGAACCTCCATATGCCGCGGGTGCAGCCATAAAAAAACCCAATTAAAAAAAAAAAGCCAAAACAAAACAAAATTTATTTCTCCTGGAGGTCTAAGACCAAGGTGCCAGCAGATTTGGTGCGTGGTGAGAGCCCATTCCAGGTTCGTAGATAGTCATCTTCTCTCCATGTCCTCACCTGGTGAAAGCAGTGAAGGAGTGCTGAGAGCTCCACTCTCATGACTTAAATCACTTCCCAAAGGCCCTACCTCCTAATAGCATCACCTTAGGGGTTAGGGTTTCAACCTTTGCATGGGGGTGGCGTGGAGGGTAGCACAAATGTTCAGTCCATAATAGAAACCAAAGACATTGAAGACCCTACTCTCCCAAAAGTTAGGTGTCATAATTTTCCTAGGGGTTCTCATAGTTCTTTTCTAGATTCTGCTGCTCATTTAGGATATTGACTAGAGTCTCCTCTCCATCTTATTTGCATGTGTTGATTAAGAAAAAAAAAAAAAAAAAGCTCTTCTTGACTTCTTAGAGAAAGCAGCCCCTTCAGAACAGCCTCCTCCTTACTGTGCTGCTGGAAACCCAGCTGGAGACAACTATAAACATACAACCGCCAAGCCTTGAAGGGCATCTCGTGGGGAAACTACAGGGCATAATTTGGAAGTCCATGAAGTGCCACATGGCTTTGTTTCTGGAAAAATCGTCCGGAGAAGTTGAATGGCCTTAAACTGACGCCCAAATTGCACATTAAAAACCCCTGTAATTTAGAGGAAGCCTCCCCAGGAGGCTATATGTTCTGCTTGGCCTATAAAACTCTAAATATTAAAATTGAAAATAGCTAAGTACACAAAATACACCACTGGACGAGAACACGTCTATTGATACCCTCATGTATCTTGTTTGTTTGTTCGCGTTTACTCCTTCTCTTTCCTTCATATAATACGTCCACCACCAAAGGATCCTCCTGTATTATACTAACTGCCCTTCCCTGGAGCTTGAGACAGACTCCCAGGATGCAAAATGATAGGCTGATGGGGCAGGGTACTTTGCCTCTGCCTTGTGCATTATTTAGAGCAAACTGAGAAGCTAGGGGAAGCGGAAAAGAGTCTTTGGCAAGACACGTGGGAGATTTGGTTTTGAGACCTGAGTGTTTGGGAAAAAATGACTTCCATAGAAATAAACTATAGAACCAGGACTCTTCCTGTTTTTTTGGTTTGGTTTGTTTTTTGTTTGTTTGTTTGTTTGTTTGTTTTTGTCTTTTTGCCTTTTCTAGGGCCACACCTGTGGCATCTGGAGGTTCCCAGGCTAGGGGTCGAATCGGAGCTGTAGCTGCCGGCCTAAGCCACAGACACAGCAACATGGGATCCGAGCCGCATCTGCAACCTACACCACAGCTCACAGCAACACCAGATCCTTAACCCACTGAGTGAGGCCAGGGATCAAACCCACAACCTCATGGTTCCTAGTCGGATTTGTTAACCACTGCGCCACAACAGGAACTCCTACAGCCAGGACTCTTTAAGTCCATGGAGAACTAGTTTTGTCAGGTCCCAGGTACTAAGGCTGTCACACTGATGTTGACATGTCTTTAACTGTTAAGGCCCTCCCTCCAAGAATTTCTGTTAAAGAAAATAGTTATTTTAGTGGAAGCACAGATTTTTGAGACTGACCAATGGGTGACATTTCTCATCAAAGGAGTTCGGGAATATAAAGCTCCTTAGTGCCTTTGGCCAGAAGATGTTTCCCAGCACAATGTAATGAGCTTCCTTGGTAGTGGTTATAGTTTTTATTATTGTTGTTGTTACTGTAGTAGGGGGCCTAGAAAGGATGAGGTGTTCAAGACACCATAAAGGAATGGGGGTATGAGATATCATGGTGAATTATTGCCTATGTGTGGGGAAGACCATCAAAGACAACCCCAAGTTTTATCCATGCAACAGAGATTGCTGCTTCCATAAGGCAAGGTGAAGGTGGGGTAAGATGGGAAGATGATGAGGTGAGATTTTGATACAGTGTTAAGTTTGCAGCAGGCAAGGCATCCTCAGGCAAATGGCCACAACTGGTATGATTTCATTACTTTTGGGTTTCTAGTGTTTAATACCACAAAGTTATATCTGAAGGCTAAAATGACCTAAGCTTTTCGGAGCTTTGTAGAAGTAGAGGCCAATGGAAGCATAATTAATTGGGTTTTGATGCTTCTAAGAGCCAGTCTGTTTGTCGCCTCTGGCATTATGGGTTGTGCCTCCAAAGTAAACGTGCAACGCAGATGTTTTTGCTTTTGGCGGAAAAGAGCAAATGCACAGCTACTGACTGAAAGCACTCGCCTTCAGGTTTTGATCTTCGAGATGAGTGTGGCCCAGTTACATGATGAATTAGCTGTCTTTGAAGAACTTCAGCTTAAATATCAGTTGCATCGCTTCTCCATTTTCTAAAAGTTGGCTTAATGCTTCTCTTGGCGCTTCTAAATCAGCTCGGAAAACTGATTTTTCAAGTTCTAATTTCCTCTCCGCCTGGTGGTTTTGGCACCCTCATATCTCAACCACAGGGCTGAGCGTCCACATGAACTCCCTCTAGAGTGTTCTGCCCATCCCCTAATTCAGAGACACAGGATTTTCATTAACCTGTGGTAGAACTGGGAATTATTTGTGAAGTAGAGAAAGGAGGGGAAACTAACCTGTGAGGAATAAGCTGGTCTCTTTCCTAAAGGACAGGGAAAAAGAGAATCTGAATAGAAATGTCTTGCCCAACTAAAAGCAGAATTTTGTCCTTCATTAATTTGGGTGGGCCTGTGTTTTTGTTGAGAAGTGGGAATAAAGGGGGTGCTGAACTTGGCACAGAGGGGACGGTAAACACCAGCTGTGAGGACGTTTTCTTATGAGGATGAGCAGAGACTGACCTTTGCTACTTACTCCAAAAGCGGAGACACAGTGTTTGTTTTTGTTTTCCTACTAGACAATGGACTTCTTAGGAGTTGAGGACAGGGTTTCATCCTGTTCTTTTCTTTCTCCAGGTCCCATTTCTCTCATTTTAGGAACAACTGTTCTGACCTGAGTCTGATTCGGGCAAGTTTCGCTTTTTGATTTTTGGGTTTTTTTTTTTTCCTCTATAGGGCAGCCCCCATGGCATACAGAGTTTCCCAGGCTAGGGGTCCAATCAGAGCTGTAGCCCCTGGCCTCCACCACAGCCACAGCAATGCTAGATCAGAGCCACATCTGTGACCTACACCACGGCTCAAGGCAACGCCGATCCTTAACCCGCTGAGCGAGGCCAGGGATTGAACCCGCAACCTCATGGTTCCTAGTCAGATTCGTCAACCACTGAGCCACAATGGGAACTCCCAGGCAGGTTTTGACAATAGGAGCTATCCCTTTGCTTCTGTCCTTCAAGAGCTTCTTGGAACCTGGGTCAGCTGGGTCCAATGCTCTCCTGGTGGATGAGGTGTGGACGGCTGCTTCCTCTGGGAATGGCCACCACATTAGTTGTCATGAGATCCATGTAGAGCATCGGCTCCGCAGTACTGATCCCTCGATGGGCATTATCGGCATCACCTGGGAACCTGAGAGAAATGAAAAATTGGTGTCCTCTCTCCATATCTATTGAATCAGATGTATTTTAACCAGCCCTCCGGGTGCTTGTAATTCATGTTAGAGTTTGAGAATGCTGACCTAGGGCATTTGAAACTCTAAAGGTTATCTCCTGCTCCACTTGAGGGACTTTAACATTACATTAGAATGAAAATATTGGGAAGACCTCAGTCATCAAAATGTCCAGTAGCAGAAATAGGGAAGAGATATGCAAATATAGATATGGGAATAACAATAAAATCATTGGTTGCATATCTATGATGTGTAAGACATCTTCTAGCGTGTTTGATACAGTTTCTCTAGTCTTAACAACCTTAAAAGGTCGGTGGTATCTGTCTGTAAGTGTTTGATGACTGGCATAGCATTTCCTGTTCTCTTCTCCAACTGTATATGCAGGGTTTGCTCAAAGAATTTTCAAATGATAGCACAGAGACTAAGCATGTACCGATCTCATGTGTTCTTGTGTTTGATGGCATCTCATTTGATAAAAGTGAAGATGAGAGGTGCTTGCTTTATCACAAGGCTGCTTCAGTGGTTTGGGCTTCCTGCTGCTACTGTGACTTAGGTCTGTGAGCTCAAGGATGAGAGCATGAGAGAGGGAAATTCTAAGATAAGAAGAGAGATGCTAGATAAGACCAGTAGCTTTAGTCCTTTTTGATCAAGAGCCAGTACATTTCAGGACCCACACAACTGCATGTATATCTTTTTTTAAAAAAAATCCCAACTTGAACAAAATGGTATTTGTCCTTAGTACGCCTGATGAACTATTTGCTGCTTTATTCTACTTATTTTTTGAATGCTAGCCACCACCCACTGTAGTGATTTTGCATCTCTCTAATCAGTAGCAACTTGCAATGGTGAAAATATTGAAATGTTGCAAAACACTGTCTTTGTCACACATTTGGCAGGGACTCTAGTGCCTGGGAGAGGGAATAAATATTCCTTAAGTGGGAAGAAGATAATCAACAAAGCTGAACGCTGATCAACAAGGCTGAAGGAGAGCATGGGTTCCGGCTCCCAAAGCCCTTAGTTTGAGCTTCTGAGCCTCAGAGTGGTATGTAGTAAGGAGGTGCTCAGGTGGCTGCTCACCAGGCATGGTTCTGCCCCTTTGGGGGCATTTGGAAGTGTCTTTGAGCGTGGTGTGGCATTTGGTGGTGGGAGGGCAAGACTACCAATTGCAGTGAGCAGCCTGGGCAGCCCTGCCCTCAAAAGTTCTTCCTGCCCAGCTTGATCATAGCGCTCCCACAGAGAAATGCCACCAAGCCAGCCTAGTCCCTTGGGGCCTGGGACAGTGGGGAAACTGCTAAAGACTAGATCTGATGGGGGTCTCCAGGCTGGGTTTCTGTGGTTTAACATTACTAAATTAACACCCCAGTTCTAAATTGGTGATGGAAACCAAGCCAGGAGGGGAGCAGCATGGATAACTAAGGCATGGCTTCTCAACCTCGATGCTGGTGACACTTGGGGGCCAGATAATCCTTTGTCTTTGGGAGCTGCCCTGTGCATTGTAGGATGTTTAGCAGAATCCCTGGCTCTGAATCCAGATGTCAGCAGCACTGCCCCTCACCCCCAGTTGTGACAGCTGAAAATGTTTCCAGATATTGCCCTGTGTCGCTAGGGGACAAAGTCACCCCTATTGAGAACCACCAGTCTAAGGCAGTGAAGAGAGGCTCAGATGACTTTCCAAATGAAGTCCATGTAGGACTAGGAAGTTCGCAGGCAGCATGTCCCCTCCTGTAGCTTTTCTGCGTCACTCAGGACGCTACCATGATTAGGTAGAAACTGTGGAAAGCTTTTTTTTCTCTTTTCCCCAGAATCACATTCCTTATTCCTTCTGTGGTGAACTGTTTTAGGCAGCGACGTTTAAAATGATATGTAAAAAGGAAAGAAAGTCAAGTCCATCTCTGCTGTAGGGGGAAACCAAGTTCAGATGGAACCAATACATCTGGTTTGACGGTCTTTCCCAGGGGGGTGGGATAATGCTGCTTCTCGTATTTCTCTGGATCTGGGGAGATTCGGTCATTATTTACCACCTAACTCCATTATGGATCCAGGGTCTTGTTCTGTTAACCAACATGTGGGATAAATATGTGAATTGTAGTCTGCACAGTTTCCTGGCAAAATGTTGTTTGAGGAACAAAAGCAATGCATGACACGTGGGGCTATTGCATATTTGCAGTTGTTATCAAAGCAAGATACAAAAAGAAACATCGTTCTTTGGCTCAGTCCTCTTAATTTTTGCTCTGTTTCCTTTCTGTTTTATTTCACCCAACTAAATGTAATATGGCCATCAAATGTCTGCTCTCACTATATAGAACTGTCCTGTCAACAAGAATTCCACTTTCAGATTTTCGGGGAACCATTTCATTTAGGTGTCATGGATGGTAACTGCCCTGGTTTTGCTAAGGTGGTATTTATAGAGGGGTAATTAATCGCATGCGGCAAATATTATGTGAACTTCTTTAGAATCCACTGTCTGTGCGTGTCTAGGGAGTGACAGAGTATTTGTATACTCAGTTAATCAAAGTGGAAGCATCTTGTTGTTTCTAAATAAAACTTGCTTCTCTTAAAATTTATTGAGAGTGACTGCTCCTGATAAATGAAATGATCTGTGCATTTGTCAGAACCTTCTCTCTTTTAAGAATAACTACATTTAGAGCTGAGAAGAATAGACATTTTTTTCTTTTCACTTTTTTTTTTTTCATTTTTAGGGCCACACCTGTGGCATATGGAAGTTACCAGGCTAGGAGGTCTAATTGGAGCTGCAGCTGAGGCCTACACCACAGCCATGGCAACACCAGATCTGAGCCCCATATGCGACCTATGCCACCGCTCTCGGCAATGCCAGATCCTTAACCCACTGAGCAAGGCCGGGGATCGAACCCAAATCCTCGTGGATACTAGTCAGATTCTTAACCTGCTGAGCCACAATGGGAACTCTCTAGAAATTTCTTCTTTTGAATTCATGTTATTGATCAGTAAGAGGATCACTGGATATATATGAAAAAAAAAAAGGAAAATAAATGTACCTAATTCTTGGCCCAGAAGCACTTCAATAAATAAAATGAGCTCCTTTTTGTTTTTTGGTTTTTTGGTGGGTTTTTTTTTTTTGTTGTTCTTTTCTAGGGCTGTACCTGCGGCATATGGAGGTTCCCAGGCTAGAGGTCTAATCGGAGCTGTAGCCACCGGCCTACACCACAGCCACAGCAACGCGGGATCTGAGCCATGTCTGCAACGTACACCACAGTGAGCTCCTTTTCTTTAAATAAACATTGCTAAAATGTGCAGTATGGGCTAGGCAAATTCAGCCAGGAAGTACAGTTTTGGTCCTTGTGTATTATGTTATTCCTGCCATTGATTGAGTTAAGAAATCTTTGGCTGGAAAGAAAATAATTTTCCTGGCATATGCCTAGGGAATATTAAATTATCCAGGCAAGTGAGTTTGCTTATTTTTCATGAGAGAAAAACTAATAGGAATGATTGCTGTCTTCCTTGAAATACAGGGATCATAGGTTGCACGTCTTGAAATGAAGGTGCTTCTGTTCTGTGCACTCACCAGTTATATTATCTGATTTCAAGTTGAGTTGGGCAGGAGTTCCCTTCAAGGCTCGGTGGTTAACGAACCCAACTAGGATCCATGAGGATGCGGTTTCAATTCCTGGCCTCACTCATTGGGTTGAGGATCTGGCGTTGCCGTGAGCTGTGGTGTAGGTCGCAGACTTGGCTCGGATCCCGTGCTGCTGTGGCCGAGGTGTAGGCCAGCAAGCTGCAGCTCTGATTAGACCCCTAGCCTGGGAATGTCCATGTGCCACCGGTGGGGCCCTAAAAAGAAAAAAAAAAAAGTTGAGTGATGCATTGAACATTAAACATCTGATAAAATGAGTGTGGGAAGCCAGATCTGATCTCACACCAGCCTTCCCCAAGAAGTACTGTTACCGGCCCGGTGTGCACCCCACCGCCCCCAGCACGGTAAGCCTCTCTTCTGACTCTAAGCAGGCTTAGAATATGCCACCTCTTCTCAGAAAACGGTCTCTCTGATGGCCAGACACCTGGACTTACAGGAAGGAATTCTCTATTTCAGACCTGGCTGAGCTATTCAGACATGCACAGGTCCCTGGGGGGAGGGTACTATTTGAAATTCTGAGTTAAGGGATTTTCCCAGAACCTTTTTTTAGCCAAACTGATTGTGGCCATCCATCTGCTCACTGAGAAATTGTTTGGAGGGGAAAAACCACGGGATTAAACTAATACGGGATTTTGCCATCAGAAGAATCGCGTGGAAAATGTCCGTCGTCACTTCCCAGCTGGGTAACTGGACAGTTTGCTCCAACTTTTTGATCCTTGCTGTCCTCAAGTGTTAAGTGAGAGTGACCATTTTGCTGCTCTGTATTTCAGCACTGTTGTAAGTAATGGCGCTGGGAAAATACACCTGGGACTATTTTGGAAGCTGTTTAAGTGCCTTCAAAATAAAAGATAATGTCATTTCTTAGTCATTTGCAATCATAGTATCAGAACGGCTAGACCTGGAGAATGCACATAAAAATTGTTCTTAAAATAATGCAGCAAAATATAATACTGACACAAATCATGCAACTGCTAATAAAAATGCTTTTCATCTCTTTCAAGGGCTTCCATACCTGTTATTTGCTCTGATTCTCACAGCCCTGTGAAAATATCAGGAGATTTTATTTGATCTGTTTTGACTAATGAAACAAAAGAGATACAGATGACATGAATTGGTGCTACAATGGTGAAATCTCAAATGAACATTCCTTAAGAACCTACTTTGCGTCCTGTCTCACCTGAAGATGTTTCTCGTGAGCTCCTATTTTGGCTCAGTGGGTTAAGGACCCAGTGTTGTCTCAGTGAGAATGTAGGTTCGATCCCTGGCCTCGCACTGTGGGTTAAGGAGCCGACCTTGCCACAAGCTGTGGCTTGGGTCGCAGATGTGACTCAGATCTGGTGTTGCGGTGGCTGTGGGGTAGGCCTGCAGCTGCGGGCCTTTGATTCAACCCCTGGCCTGGAAACTTCCAGTACGCCTCAGGTCTGCCTGTAGAAAGAGAAAGAATAAAGAAAGAGAAGTTTTTCATTTTTACTACATCATAGTTAATCCTTGTCACAAGCATATGAGACATTTAATATTATTCTAAAATTTGAACCCATTTCCATATGTTTTAAGAGGAGGGAAAATGAGAAGAATTTTAGATTAACATCCCTCAACTTAGTGAAATATGTGAACTTAGTGAAAACTACATATTTCAACTTAGTGAAATATGTAGGTTTTTTTCTGCAATTGGCATGTCTAATTCTGCTTAGTGCATTCATTTGAGCCAGCCATCTTTAGAGCCATCCTTCTGGCACCCTGTGTGCCAGACGCCCTCTCTATGATTAGTTCAGCCAGTTAGTATCCAGTCTTTGTCTTGGACCCGACTTCCCTGGTGCACTTCTCGAGACATCTTTAATTATAGGAAATGCTGTTTTGGGGTGGGGGGGGGCTTTCTTTCTTCCTGTGAAGAGATTCTCTAAATTTGTGGTGCCTATTTGGAGGGAGGGGGATGTATCACATAAAAGCCAAAGGAGCAATTTTTTTTTTTTTTTTTTTCCTTTTTAGGGCCGCATCTGAGGCATATGGAGCTTCCCAGGCTAGGGGTCGAATCAGAGCTACAGCTGCCGGCCTACACCCCAGCCACAGCAGCGCGATCTGAGCCGCGTCTGTGACCTACACACCACAGCTCATGGCCCCGCCGGATCCTTAACCCACTGAGGGAGGCCAGGGATCGAACCCACAACCTCATGGATACTAGTTAGATTCGTTGCCACTGTGCCACATTGCGAACTCCCAGGAAAGATGTTTTGGATAAAATAGAAAAGCTAAAGGAGGAGAAAGGACCTATGACAAAACCATCCTAACTAGGTTCGGGTGGGTTCTGTTACATGTTACAGAGAGTGATGCTCACGATTGTAATAGTGGTCTAAATTAAAGTAGTATCGTCAAAGATGGAAGTTAGACTCCTGTAAGAAAAGGCTGCAGTTGGGGGCCGAGGGGGAGACAAGGCTTGGATGGACCCTGCCGTCACCAAAGGACCCCTGCCCCTTCTCCCTTTGATTCGGCCCTGTAGGGACGCGCTTCCATCTCCAGCTGCCCTTCTGCCCACAGCCTGGCCCTGTGTGTTCCAGAAAGGAGGGAGGGCAGGCTGGAG
Source organism: Sus scrofa (assembly GCF_054392235.1). NCBI lineage: Eukaryota > Metazoa > Chordata > Mammalia > Artiodactyla > Suidae > Sus > Sus scrofa. The sequence goes on from NC_139401.1 coordinate 12,853,600, forward strand.
GGGGAAGCAAAGGCAGAGGGCCTGCATCTCCCAGCTGTAAGCCATGTGCGCAGAAGTGCCCCCTCCGCTCTTTCACCGCAGTCCCATCAACCAGAGCGGCCTCCCCGGCCTCACGAAGTTCTAAAGCATCTTGAAATGCAGTCTTCTCGCCGCTGCACACACTCGACAGGGCATGAAGCGGAGGTGGCCCCCGGAAGCGGCTGAACGTTCCCCTCAATACGTACCACTCCGTGCAACTGAGATGGGGCGTCTGAACGAGACTTGCTTTGCCTTGAATAGTCACCACCACGTCGGTGAAAATACCTACCTTTGGTGTGGACTTAGGTTTGCCGTGAAATTTATCCGCGGCCGGGAGAGATGTTAAATCAACAGAGGACATGAAGACAGCAGCTCCCCACCTCACTCTGAGCAAAGCCAAAGTCTTGCACTGAATCAGGGACAGCCCCCCCCCCGCCCCGGAAGTGGCCTGTGCCATCACGTAGGGCTCAGTCCATTTCAGATTTGAGCTTGCCAAGCCGGCCTCTGCCTTCGGATCTACGCACCGCTTCTGCTTGGCTCTTTCTTTCTCCTTCAAGTCTTTGCTTAAATTGAATTCTTTTCTGTAAAACCTACTGTGATATTGTAACTGATAACAAGAAATATGTATTTGGTCTAAGTCTCAGGTTCTGGCCGGGAGCTCCTAACACCTTCTGGGGTGAGAGCCATTAAGGTGTCTCTTGTTAAGTTAATGAAGTGAAATCTTAAAAGTGCCTCAGGCTGGGGGCTGGTTGCCTGGGAAACTGACCTTGTAGTTGGAGAGTTCAGACCTCCACCCCCTCCTCCACGGAGAGGGGCGGGCCTGGAGAGGTTGACTCTCTCGCCACTGGCCAATGAGCTAATCAATCATGCCTGTGTGTTGAAGCCACCTTAAAAAGCCAAGCAGCAAGGGTTTGGAAAACGTCCGTGTTGGTGAGTGCTGGGGGTTGCAGGGACGGTGGGGCACACACGAGAGAGCATGGAAGCTCCACGGCCTTGCCCCAGTCCATCCCCTCTGCACCTCTTCCATCTCATTGTTCCTCAGTTATATCTTTTTATAAGCAACCAGTGATGGGGTAAGTAAAATTTTTCTCTGAGTTCTGTTAAGCCCCTCTGGGTCATTAATCAAACCTAAGTCGCTGGAACTTCCAGCCTATAGCCAGTTGGGCAGAAGCCCAGGTGTCAGCCCCGACCTGTGACTGGCCTCTGAAATGGGGAGACAGGGAGCAGGCTTGTGGGATTGAGCCTTAGCCCGTGGGACTGGATGCCGTCTGTGGGTGGGTAGGGTCAGAATTGAGTTGTGGAACACACAGCTGGTGTGCGAAGGAGCGCTTGTTAGAGGTGGACTGGACCTGAGTCTGTCCCCAGTGCAGAGAGCCTGGGCTTTTGTCACCTTTTCTAGAGTACTGAGAACAGTAGAACCTCCTCCCCTCAAAAAATAAGTAAATAGGAGTTCCCGTCATGGCGCAGTGGTTAACGAATCCGACTAGGAACCATGAGGTTGCTGGTTCGGTCCCTGCCCTTGCTCAGTGGGTTAAGGATCCAGCATTGCCGTGAGCTGTGGTGTAGGTTGCAGACGCGGCTCGGATCCCGCGTTGCTGTGGCTCTGGCGTAGGCCGGTGGCTACAGCTCCGATTCGACCCCTAGCCTGGGAACCTCCATATGCCGCGGGAGCGGCCCAAGAAATAGCAACAACAACAAAGACAAAAAAAAAAAAAAAAGTAAATAATAGCTCTTTCCACTTTTCCCGAAGGTGTTTGTAATTGGCTGAAGAATCTCCTTTGGTCCTTCACTGGTTTTCCATGAGAAATTTCTTCCACCTGTGTGTGAGGGGAGGCGAAGGGCGTTTTCCACAGGGTGTAGCCTTAAAAGAAAGGGACCTATGGCATACACATCATCCCTGTTGGCTGATAACCCGTTTCCGTGTATATAAAAATGTGCTCATGGGACAGAAAACGTGGGACTGATGTCATGTCATTCTTTCAGTAGAATGTTCTCTCTTCTGCTGAGTCCTCTTGCCTTGTCTGCAGGGGTAACTCCGTCAACCAAAGCCAGCACCCAAATTGCAACAGCAAGGCCAGCAAGAAGTGCTAAGGGGCAATTTTCATAGTTTTTCCAAAATAATTTTATACAGCTTATGATGTACCAGTGGAGTTAGATGTATATATACTTTGTCATGCATTACATTGTATTTTGTTGACTAACTTTGGTTTAATAACTGCAACATACTCAAACTACTAGAAGAGAGCAAGAACAGGTGATGAAGAAACTTTGTCATGAGTGGCTGGAAGCCGCTATTTTAACTGGGAAATGCCCGTTTCCCAGTTGGGCGGTGGTCTTCCTGGTCAGTGCCTTGAACTGTTGTGTGTCTGTCATTTTCCCCTTTCTCGTGCAGGGCCTGCCTTTGAAGGAAATAGGCTAAAAAAACCCGCCTCTCCACCATCTCAGAAATGGAGTATTAGTTAAAAGCCAAGCCTATTTTTAATATTAATATTCATTTTCTCCTGTGAAATTGTCATAACTTTTTATGTCCACTCATAAATGTTGAAGCAGGCCCATGATTCAGCACCATTAAATCACTTGTAAATTACCACTGATGAGACTAAAATTGCAAGTTCTAAAAACGCACTGCTGTGAGGGCTTCCTGTAGTTCGGTGAATTACTACCTCAGAACTGTCTTACAAGTTGCCCAGACTGTCTGGTCAGACGTGATGAATGCTTGATGGCCGCCGTCCTGGAGCTCCCGAGTGGCAAGGCTAGGCTTCCAGCCCAGCATGGACGTAATTATCGCCATTTTTGATTTTGACTGCAGAAGGTGGAGTAGAATGTGCAAAATGTAATTGTATAATGTGACTCATTTCTTTAAACAAACAAGCGTTTGTCTTTGTGGCTTAGAGTCGAGTCCTACAGAAGCAGGTCAATGGTGATTTTGAGTTTTCTTGCCCATTTTAAGATCTTGTGTTTATCTACTGTCTTGTTTTCGAAACTCCCTACAGTGGGTAGAACAAATGAAGCAAATAAAGGAGGGAATTAGGCCGTGGCAACCATCCAAACAGTAAGATGGTCCATTTCTTAAAGAGGAGCTACACTTGTTAAACAAAAGTACCTATGAAAGGTCTGTGTTCATAACAGAATGGCAAGGATGCTGGTTTGGTTTGGTTTGGATTTGCTGTTGTTTTTGCTTACTTTTGAAGGTAATAATTTAGGTATTTAATGGAAAAAAAAAAAGCCCTTTTGGATGTCTTCTTTTTAAAAGCAGCAAAATCCTCCTTAATAATTCTAAGGACGTATTCCTTGATTTTTGCTGGCGGGAGCAGAAAGGTAACAATAGGGCCACGAATTGCTTGGTTAGAGTGTCATCCCTCAGAGTTAGTTCTGAATGACTTTGATGTCAGAGACCATGGGACAAATGATAGAAGTTTGGGTTTCCCGCTAGGCACAGTTCTGCACCATATCCTTTGGTTCATTCATTCACTCATTTAGAACCAACCTTTAAGCACCTTTTTGTGCCAGAGTAAAGTCTAAATAGAACTTGACTTTTGAAGGTTAAGGATAACAGCATCTGCAAATTCAGAATTTTGGGTTCTGGTGTGGAACAAGGACTTCACTGATCCACATGGTTTTAATTGTCCAACAGTGAGCCTCTGACTTGGACTTTAATGTTGCACAATTCTTCCAGCCAACATATGACCGTTCTAAACCATTAGATTGCTATTCAAACTTTGTTCCTCTGTAGTATCATGAAGGATTGTCATTGATGCATATTCTACTTTTGAGAACTATGTCTAGATACTCATGTTGCAACAGAAGAAAGGGTGGGGGAAAAACTGTAATTGTAATGTATACATGTAAGGATAACCTGACCCCCTTGCTGTACAGTGGGAAAAGAAAAAAGAAAAAAGAAAAAAAAATGAAAATACAGTTGAAATAAATATGGTGTAGAGGGAGTTCCCCTTGTGGCACAGTGGAAACAAATCTGACTAGTATCCATGAGCACACAGGTTTGATCCCTGGCCTTGCTCAGTGGGTCAGCGATCTGGCGTTGCCAATGAGCTGTGGCATGGGTCACAGATGCGGCTCGGATCTGGCGTTGCTGTGGATGTGGTGTAGGCCAGCAGCTGTAGCTCTGATTGGACTCCTAGCCTGGGAACTTCCATATGCTGTGGGTGTGGCCCTGAAAAGCAAAAAAAAAAAAAAAAAACGGTGTGGGAATGCTTTGGTAATGAACAGATCTATACTTGTTCAGTAAAGGTTTTCTCAAAAAAGCAGAAAAGAATATTATATATCCTAGTATGTTCAAAATAAACATTAGTATTGGCTTAGGTAAAAGTTGGGCTTTAATACATACGTTTCTGTGTGAATATTAGCATTCTAGACAAGTTGTGCTTACAGCTGTGAATCCATCAACAAGCTTCTCTTGTCTCTAAAATATCAGTGATGTATCTGCAAGCTTTGATTTTTCACCATCTAGCAAGACCTTGGAGAGTTGGGATAATAAAATATTTTTACTACAAGGTGCTTAGGAAACATCTGCATGACAAATTCCTTTTTTCTAAGCTTCAGAAGACATTTCTTGCTCTATAATCTCTTCTAAAAGTCATGTGTGCATTGAAAACAATGAGGTTTCTGGAAGAACTCCACAACACTGTACGATTTCACAGTGCAATTAAGAATAATCACGTGATCATGGACTGCAGAGAATTAAATGTCAAAGAATGGCTGGAGGGAGGTTTTCCATAGGAAAATGACCTTTTGATGATCAAGAGGAACAAAAAGAAACAATACTATATGAGGAGTTATTTTCTAGATGCACCAGTGAGAGTTTCTGAAAGAACTGAGCTTTGCTGCAGATGATCGGGGTACATTCTTACCTGTCATTCTGAGTTCATCCATCTAGTACAGTGGGAGACCTGATTTTGACAGAGAATAAGATGCAGTGCGATGAAAGAAAGCATAGGACTTGCAGTCAGGATGCCAGGATTTTCTGTCAGATCTACCTATTGGACCAAACTTCAAGAAGCCACAACACCCCCATATTTTCTGTGAAGTATCACTAACCTACCAATCTCACAGGGTTGGTGCAAGGCCATCAAAGTGTATGAAGTGAAAAGTATTTGTAAATTCTGTAACCCTACATACATTGTCCCATTATTTGATTAACAATTACTATGAGGTCATCAGTGAAAATAAGCAGGAAAAAATTATCTCATGAAAGTTCACAAGGCCACGGTGGGTTCCCTTAAATAGCTTTTGCATTATTCACAATTTGGATCGAGCCCTTCCTCTGTACAAACTATTGTGTCTTGTGCTGTGCATGTGGCAGTATCGTCTCAGCCCTTCTTTCCACACCCCAACAAATTAAGAACTATATTTGTAAGACTGACAGAGGTTAAAAAAAACTTGGGTAAGTTAACCCAGCTTGTACAGGAGAGGTATATTTCCAACTTGGATAGTCTGACTGCAAAACTTGTGCCCATGCTACCAACTCTCACCTCATACAAGAGAGCTTTTTATATTCTATAACTTTAATTTTTTATTGTATAGCAAGATGCATGTCTCTGTCATCTTTGATGAAATTCTGCCATGGTAACAAATAATTCTCCAAGTCTCAATAGCTTAAAATAACAAAGGTAGTTTTTCACTCTCATCCTAGCCCTTGCAAATCATCTCTGGCTTTCTACCATTCATTTGGGGAATCAGCTAAAAGAAAACAAAAGGAAGGTAGAACCACCTGATGAAGCTTACTCATTTTTACTAGGAAGTGTTCCGTCACTTCCATTCATATTTTATTGACCAGAGCAAGCCTGTTGTCCCAGCCTGACTTCCAGTGGAATAAGGAGCTAAATCTGCCCATAGAGAAGGGACAGTGAATACAATGTTCCCAACCACCTCCCATTTTTTGTAGATAATAGATGCTTGGTTGATGAATGAATGAATAAATGCAAGGAAAAAGAATTAGAAGGAACTAGAAAGCAATATAGCCCTACCAGCCATCAAATTGAAATAGGATAGCTATCACGTTGTTTTAGTGTTTCATGTGGAAACTTCAAGACTGAATCTTTGGGAAATTTATGGACTCTGCCCTGGTTGGGAGCCTTATATTTGACCATAGGATTAGTAACTTAGCATTAGCAACTTTCTGCAGTTAGAGATCCCTTAATACCATTAGGGAAAGTAGGCAAATATTTGCCCGCTTTCCATATTCCTCTCATTCAGTAAACCTCAGTAGACAGAGGAACTCTCTTCAAGGGGTGTTTGCTCGGTCCACTATCACGTCTAAGTCTTAGTAAGTGAAACCCTTAAGTATATGTCTCCTAGAAAATAAAAATTAAGATCATACCTAACAGTTATCAAAAAAGAGTAGAACAACAACAACAACAGACAAAAAAAAAGACAAAAGACAAAAAAAAAAAAAGAGTAGTATATTTTTTCTCTTGCTATTATTATAAGCTAAGAGAGGGTAGGTAGAGCCAAAGCCTCCTCTATCCATGACAAACAAGCAAAAAAAAAAAAAAAAAAAAGGAATTCTAAGAATTTGATGAACTGAGAAAAAGCTCTCAGAGAAGCCATTAAAGAGGTCTCCTCTGAGGCACTCCTATCATGGCTCCCTTGTTTTGAGCAGGAATGCCCCCCTTTGTCACTGTTTACTAAATCCTGAAAGTACAGACCAGCTCCTAGCAGAGTTTTCTAGAAGGACTGCCCCCCAAAAAATCACATGGCCTGTAATCAGCTCAAGGGCGATTTCACCAGCCCTGAGTAACCTGTCATCACTCCACTTCCTAGGCTATAGCCCTTAGTGAGCCAAATACATTCCTTTGCCATCCTTTTTGTCCTCAATAAATGATGCCTATGAGGCACAGAATATAAAGATGCTGTAATTTATTCTAATACTGGAGTAAACCCAGGTCCGGAACTTGCTGATGTATCCTTATTGCATTTTCTAGTCTGCATCCATTTCTGCCAGGGCAGCGCAGCCACTGGACAAGGATCACATTTTATCATGTACGCGTCCTTTGTTGCGTCTGTCCGCGCACATTGAGCGGGCCCTGTGCCTGCTCCCTGAGATGAGAATGCGAGGGCAGGTGGTTGATTTGGGAGGTGATTCCAGGCAGCTGGAGTGGGGAAGAGGGAAAAACGAGAAAAAATGAGAAAAGCAGTAGAAACGAAACAGACCATAGGTTAGCAGCGTGGGCGTCTAGGGCTCAAACCCACTGTTTAGACCAAACAGTGGCCTGTTTTTGTAAATCAACTTATTGGCACACAGCCACACTCAGGTGTTTCCATGATCGCTATGGCTGCTTTTGTGCTACAAGGACGGAGTTGAATAGTTGTGACAGAGACCTAAAATAGCTAAAAGTACCTTAAAAATATCCTGGTATAGAACTTGCCTCAGCCTTGTCCTGAAGGACGGAAGCTGAGGTGTAATTATTCATGGATCCCTTCCTGTAGAAGAAGGGTTTTTCCCAGCAGCACCTGGACTACATCTCAGCACCTTCAGAGAAACCCGAGACAGAGAAGTGGGAGACCATTTACCCGGGGCCCCTGAGGTAAGACTAGCAGTGGCCATCAAACTGTCCCTTATAAGCCCATGACAAGCACAGATTGGCCCACAAGGAGGCAACGAAAGCAGCTTTGGCAGTGCTGCTGCCCCAGAAGGATTAGCTTCTTCTCACTAGCTAATATTCGTTTTGCTTTGATCTACAAGAAAGCTTTGCTGTTGTCCCTTTCCCAACATCCAGAAAGTTCTGGTCATCCCAGACATTACAGTTTCAAAAGTTAGGGGGGGTGTGTGTGTCCACCTGTGCCTGGACAATTGACAGTCTGACCCACAGACTGTAGCCACAGACTAAGGGGCAGAGCTGAGAGCTGACCCCGCCCCATCCCTAACCAGTGCCTTCTTAATAATCTATGTATGCGACAGCAAGGGCAAGATCCTTGGAGCTGCGTGTCCCCTGGAAGGACAGTTTCCCATTTGATGTGTTACTTTAGTTTCTCATGGTCAGTAATTCTGTACAAAATAGAGCTATTTCCATAATTAAGAGACAGTTTGGAATTGTAGAAAAATGACAGGTAGATGAGGGGCTACAGTGCTGTACCTCTAAAAATAGAAGTGGTCATTCTGAGTAGGCCAAGTGACGGAACCAAAATGAAAAGAGAAGACGAAATTCAGGAACTGGAGCGCCCTCCTTAAACATCACCCCAGATGACAGTCCACAGCCAATGACCTGTTCACCACCTCCTTCACTTACTCCATTAAGTGTCCTACCTATTTCACTTATTTCATTAAGTGTCCTATCTATTTCCCAGTAGTTAGAATTTTGATTCTCTATGCATAGCATTTTTCTTTTAAGTAATCGCCTCTGAAATACAGAAGGCAGCCTGAGGAATTTAGGATTAAAAGGACTCTGTCACATACCTTCTAACTTTCTAAAGTTTTCCAGGTTTCCCTCATCTACAAACTCCCATGGACGAAGAAAGGAGAAACAAAATATGGTTGCTTTGAAGAAATTACATAATCTCAAACTAAGAAGCATTTCTACTCTTAGAATGAGTGATTGAAGGGAAGGATGTAGTGAGATGGTCCCTCATTTTATTTTGCTTGTTGGCTCAGTGTCCTGATGGCCCCAGGGCTCCCAGCTCAACAGTCCTTTTGGCTCAGTAACAGAAGGGACATTGGTGTTTATTGTAAACACTCGAGAAAGAAGCCTTCCAAAACCCTGTAATGAATGTCTCAACACCTGGCTTTTCACTGTCCTTTGTGCCTTAAAACAAATGCTTTGTTGGATTTCAGCTAGGTTTCCTAGGTTCACTTAAATCACCTTTGGTGCTGAACTTCTGCTATGGGAAGACCTAAGTTTTAATAAGCATTTGCTTGGGAGAGTTGTGAGCTGTAAGATTAAATGAAGGGACAGAGCGAGCAATAAATGCAATGCCTAGACTGCATGATTAATGCAGGTTGTAGAACTCTCGAGAACAAGCCAAAATAAGGAAAGGAATATGTAATGGAAGAACAACTCCTGACGATAAATCATTCTTGCCACATCTATTTGAAAACATCAAAAGCATGCAGAGGGTAGATATTTTTTGCTGTTAAATAGAAACCTTGAGTTGCCATGCCTGGGTTGAGCCGTCAACTTCCCTGCCCTCATTCTTTCTCTGGAGAAAGGTCATTAAACTGTTGCATTTCCTTCCTAAAAGGTTTTAGGTATCTATAAAACATTTTGAAATTAGATTTTATGTGAGACTTCTGGACTTTGTATTCCCGAAAGAGATGGTGATCCCACTTGGAGGAGGTGGGTGCGAGAGAAGCAAGAATGGCGAAAACATACTTCCTATCTGAATATTAGAGCATTTGTCAATACACATCTCATTGATACAAATGGAGAATCAGGAGTACAAATAGGACCCTTTTTTTTCTAGGAATGAGGCTTTGGTTCTTAGTGCCTTTGAGACTAAGCAGGCAAACAAAATGTTAGGCTGGGACAAAAACAGCGTTAATATATTTCTCAGTATTTCTTTTGTTCCCCTTTGAAGTGCCTGCAGTGAAAAAAGGATCTTACTTTTACAGTATGTGATTAGAGCCTCTTTTGTCTCCCCAAATGCAGCTGTGGTCGTCCCTCAGCAGGCCTGAGATCTTGCGATTTTTCTTTTTGATTTCCATCTCTCCCAGTCTTCTTCCTATGATCTGTTTCTCCTCCTCACCTCTGTGATGTCTGAAAACACAGTGGTGTCTTTGGAACTTAAACAGGAGTCAGAGAACTCCCATTTTTGAGGGCCTACAGTCTTCATATCACAGAGGAAGAAAGCAAGGAAAGAGCCAGAACCCCGTTCGTGAAGGACACAGAGGGAGCCCCGACCTTTGCTAGTGCCTGACGACCGTGCTTTCAGGCCTGGACCATCCGTGCTAAATCAACAGCCAGGAGAGGAGCTGGAGTTAAGCACATGGTGACTCCGGTGGCATTTTGGGGAAGGTAGGATCCAATTAACGAGCATCAAAAAATTTTTTTAATTTTGATGTGTTTGTGAGGTTGTGGGTTCCATCCCTGGCCTCACTCAGTGGGCTAGGGATCCGGCGTTGCTGTGAGCTGTGGTGTAGGTCGCAGATGCAGCTCAGATCTGGCATCGCTGTGTCTCTGGCGTAGGCTGGCAGCTACAGCTCCAATTCCACTCCTAGCCTGGGAACCTCCATATGCCGCACCTGCAGCCCTGGAAAAAAAAGAAAAGGCAAGAAAATTTTTTGATGTGTTTGAACCGATTCATTTCTGGAAGGTTCTAGTTAGTTCCATCACTTCTCTGTTCCTGTATTTGTCTCCAGAAATGGGGAGAATTGTGTGTATGTTTCTGTAGAAACTTTTATGTGTGCCTGCTACAGGAGTGCATGCTTGATTGAATACTTGCTCAAAAATACTCATTATGCAGTTCTAAGGCAGTTAGAAATATCCCTGTGCAGACTTCAAGGCTTATCATCACTCTGTTCTGGTGGGGAAAGAAAAACAGCTTGTATATGCAGGCTTTGGCCAGTTCAACTAACTATTGAGAGTTTTACCTCCATCACACGCTCCATTGTACCAGGCCAACTTGTGCTGTGCCATCTAGCTGGTTAATGAAATTTCCAACATGGTATCCCTTTACAGCTGAAGACTGCGTTTCATCTCAGCCTGAAGGAAACTTCAGGGTCCTTTGATAAAGTATAGCTTTCTGTTGTGTCTACTAAAAAAGTGTTTCTTTCCTGACAATGATTCCATCATATTTGAGTAGCGGAGGACCACACTGATCGACGTTTTAACTGCTCATCCCTATTGGACAAGTCTCAGTGTGCGAAGTTGTCAAAATGTTAGGGCTTCATTCTCACATGATGAGTTAGCTGGTCCACAGTTCACATGTGCCCATCTGACTTATCAAAAGAGATGAAGATAAAAACCTTGTTTATGAGCCATCAGGAAAAACGAGCTGTTTACTTTTAAGAAATGGATGGTTCACGTTGACTTTCAGCCAAAAGGACAGCACTACTAGGTTTTAATTAAGATGACATTTCCCTTATTTTCATGCAACATTAAGTTAATCTGTTCCAATTTAATGCAAACAAGGCAGCAGAAAACATACATGCTCTTCTACATAAGATCCTTTCCGTGGGTAGTGTCTAATGGGAGGATGTGATTTTATACTTCGTGAATTGTTCAAATTGACACTAAATCAGAGCTACAAAAAAAAAAAACAAAAAAAAAAACAAAACCCGAGATGGAAAGTAGGACAGATGAAGGTCTTGTTTTCCTCACAGTCTCTTGATACCGTCTCTATTTCCTTTGGTACTCAGGTACTTTACAAAGCACTAAAGTGCTCTCTTTTGCATTTCTTCATGAAAAGAGCCATTTGTGTAACAAATGACAATCACATCTGCAATTGAATGGTCAAAACACAGTGAGCGGAGATGGGCATCAGTGAATTTTGTAAGAATGAGTGACTGTGGGGAGATGAGGCAGAAATGCCGTTTCTTAGCGTTACCCCCACCCATCAAGTTTGTCTTTGGGGTTGTGTTTGAATTTCGTTTCCGTGGATCTAGGGGACTGAAGGAGCGTTTGCCTCGATGTTCAGCCGATGTATGTAAATTTTTTGTCGGGAATAAATAAGTGATTTGGTTGCAGCTGTATCTACTTGAGATGCTATCAAAGCGCTAGAACAAATTAAGCTTTTAAAAAGGAAGTATTTTTGAACAGAACACAAAAGAGATAGCATGCAGTGGCAACATCAACTAACAGCAAGATGGCATAAAATGGAAACATGACAAAGGAGCATGGAGGGAGGTGTCATCTCACAAGAGGGGGCTACCATCATTATGACTGCATTAAAGGGAGGATTAAGTTGCCTGCCGCTCAGAGCTTATTGTGTCTGTATTCAGGCTCTGTGTAAAATCAGGGCGATGAAGTTCTTGCAGAAAGGAAACTATTCATTCCTGCTAAGTTCCTTAACGTTCAGAAACACCTCATCTGCCGTGGTGCTTGCATGACTTGAGGTTTCCAGGTGACAGAAGTGCCCCACATGGGACCCGAGTAAAAAGAATATTCTAATCCTGTCATCACCCTTTGTGCATGGGATCCCAATCATGCGTCCCCTTGATACCCTGGACCAGGCAGACATCGGACAGACACATAGAAATGTATAGAGAGCTGTTCATAGAGGATAAAATGTCCCAAAAGCCCTCATTGGTCTTGCAAGGAAAGGTGCGTTATATATGCATGTTTGACTCTGGAGGTTTCATCCTGCCTGTCTAGGACACTTAGAAGGTGAACATGATCAAATCTAAGTCCTTTAATATTTGATACACCCCAACAAAAGGCCGTAACCAAAATTCGGGATGGAGGGAGTTCCCATTGTGGCTCAGTGATAATGAATCTGACTAGTATCTATGGGGACGTGGGTTCAATCCCTGGCCTCGCTCAGTGGGTTAAGGATCTCGTGTTGCCGTGAACTATGGTGTACGTCACAGTTGTGGCTCAGATTCTGCATTGCTGTGGCTGTGGTGTAGGCTGGCAGCTGCATCTCCAATTTGACCCTTAGCCTGGGTCAAAATGCTCTGTGTGTGGCCCTAAAAAGACAAAAAAAAAATAATAATAATAAAGAAAAAAAGAAAGAAAAAAGTTGGGGGTAAAGCAGTACCTTGATTCCTTAAGAAAATGTCAATTTTGAAAGTGATATTTTTGAAAATGTGATTCTTTTCTACTTCAAAATTAAATTGAGTCATATTATTTGTTTCGAATGACCTGGACATTAGGTACAGTGTTCCAGGCCTAAAATTTTGGTGAAATAAGAAAGTACAGCTTAATAGTTTGGATATTTGGAATTAACATAGATTTAACTTTCCTTCTCTTTCTTGCCTTTTTTTTTTTTTTTTCTTTAATTTTCTTGGCAAACTCTCTCTCCAGGAATAAAAATCTTATTCCCAGAGGTCATGATTGTTCAAGTTGAGGTAGACTGGCTTTTATAATTACCTTCTTGAAGCTAAGTATTGGCAGATATTCAGGATGAAGCAAGGTGATGAGTGTTTCAAAGGCAACCTTAAAATAAGCTAATGAGAAGAAAAAAAATCTTTGAAGTTATTTCAAATAAATTATCCATAGTTGGCTTATATTTGGAAACCCTAAGCAGAGAAACAGGGAGTCATCTATTAGGTAAAAATATTCAAAAATGTGTCACTTATTATTGAGGCTCCATTCCCTCATGTCAGATAGTTGACGTGGAATATCAGAAACTGCTGCACTTGGAGACATCAGCCGTTGAACCTGGGACCCATCAGTTCATCATCTCGAAAATGGACAGGCAATCATTTACCCTCCTTGGTCTGATGGTTAGGATGAGATGAAACACTTTTGAAAGGGAAATCTGTGGTCCAAGATACCAGTGGTATAAATAGCAGTACTATACTGTTACTATCTACAAAGATACCATTATTGTGAAATCCAATAAGGAGCCAAGCACAGTGGAGACATAGTTAAAACCAGTGTGTATCACGGAGAATAAAGCCCTCCCGTTTAGAGCTTTTTAGTGACAAGTAAGAATCACTGTCTCTTAGGATTCTTAGGCTGTCTTTCTGTTTTAACATAATTGGAAGTTGTAACATCTGTGTTTTCTTTGTTTCCCCCCATGTAATAACCATCTAATTTATGATCACTGTGCATTTGTGTTTCATTTTGTTTTGTTGTCTCTTTAGGGCCATACCTGCGGCATATGGAGGTTCCCAAGGCTAGGGGTTGAATTGGAGCTGTAGCTGCTGGCCTACGCCACAGCCACAGCCACAGCCATGCAGGATCCGAACCCCATCTGCAATCTACATCATAGCTCACGGTAACGCTGGATCCTTAACCCACTGAGCGAGACCAGGGATCGAACCCGCATCCTCACAGTTACTTGTCAGATTCATTTCTGCTGATCCTTGATGGGAACTCCACTATTCCTTTTTTTTTTTTTTTAAGTAAATAAATTCAGTTTCAACCATTGATTGGGCCGTGTTCAGGAGTACTTAAGACCCAATTTTTACCTCAGTATTACCCAATGCATTACATTGCACTTACATTGATAAAAAATGAATTATTCATTAATATTGTTGATTGACTACAATTACTCTGATGGTTTTCTTCCAGCAAAAATGATAGAATGACCTGAAGTTTTTGTGGCTAGGCCCACACATATTAAGCATGAATTAATTATTTCTGTGAATGAATATAAACATGTCATTTGAAACCTAGTTGTGTGAAAGTAGTTTGTGTTTTTTTTCAATATAATAAAATCAGCGGGGTAGAAAAATTATCTCCAAAATTTCATTAGGACAGTATAGTTGTATTTTCCTGGGTCCCAGGATGAGACGATCAAGCTGAGTTCATAAGGTCTACGACTCAGCTCCCTCACTGAAGATGTTAAATATATCCTCTACATCTCTCACATTAGATAGGTCCTCTTCCTCATCAGTTGTTTCAGTAGCTTTCTGTTACGATTGAGAAGAATTGCAGAAACCTAGCTTTAGGCTTCTAAGCCCCTCATTGGTTATCTGTCTCATGTATTTCGTCCATCTATCTATGCATTCATCCATTCAAGCAACAAGTATTTATTGAACATCCCATGTGTTCTGCTAGATACGTGCAAAGACTCTAGTTCCAGACCTGCTTCTCCTGTTCATATTTTCTTTATAGAAACTGTTCTCCTTTGCATTCCATAAAGAAGCTGCCATTTTGCCCATTGAGTCACCACATGGACTTTGAAAAACACTCTGCTCAACTTTTCTTTCCATGTTTCTGTGAGTAGAAAGATATTTCAGGACCCAAGTGCATCTGCCCATCCTGACTCAAAAGAGCTTAGCAGAAGCAGCCTTGTCAATGTCTGAGCAGGAGCCTCTCTTGGTAACAAATCACAAGCCACCCTAAGCAGAGATGCTCAGCAATTAAGAAACAAAAAGCCTGCTTTGAAGGAGTTTATAATGAATGGAGCCAGGATAAATACAGTGAGAAACACATAAAATAGACCCTCAAAAGACATCTCAAGTAAAAGGAATACAATCCTGTAGAACTTGAGGATAGGTTCTGTCATAAAGGTAGGTGACCACCTAGCGGGGGCTAACCAGGAAAGACTCAGCAGAGAAGAGGGGTGAGGCCAGCTGGATTTGGAATGGTAAAAGGTAAAGGATGCATTCGATTGGAAGGTTCCTAAAGCACCAATGAGAATTGAGGTGGAGTTCCCGTTGTGGCTCAGCAGGTTAAGAACCCAGCTTGTATCCATGAGGATGTGGGTTCCATCCCTGGCCTCGCTCAGTGGGTTAAGGATCTGGTGTCGCCATGAGCTGCCATGTAGGTTCCAGATAAAGCTCGGATCCCGAGTTGCTGTGGCTGTGGTGTAGGCCAGCACCTCTAGCTCGGATTCGACCTCTAGCCTGGGATCTTCATATGCCTTGGGCGTGGCCCGGAAAAAAAAAAAAAACAGAATTGAAGCAAAGTCCGAAGCACATGTGGGGTCGTAGGTGGCAGTGCCCGTGGTTGAAGGCTCGTTGCTGTGGTTGCACTGACTACCACGATGGTTTACCCCAAAGGTATAACAGTGCTCATCTCTGTACTTGGCCTTCATCATTTCATGTAATTCAGCCACCACCAAAGGAGAAAGGGACTTTGCCAACAAGAAGCTGGATCTTAATTACATGCCAAAGGCAGAGCCAAGTCTTAGCCTCTGGTCTTTTTGACTCCCAACCCCCTTCTGGCCATTTCTCTATGCCCTCTCTCTAGAGTGGAGTTTCTCAGTCCTGGCACCCTTGGCATGGGTGGCTGGATCGTTCTTTTTGTTGGGCGCTGCCCATGCACTGTGGAATGTTGAGCAGCATCTCTGGCCTCTTTTCCCCACTAGGTGCCAGTGGCAGCTCCGGCACTTGTGACAACCAAAGATGTCTCTCCAGAAATTGCCACATGTCTGGGGCGGGGGGGTCAGGGTAGAGACAAGCCAGACCATTCCTAGTTGAAAACCACTGCTCTGGAGTATTGTAAATGTTTTGAAAAATGATATGTACACTTATGTTTTTTCTTTTTGGACCGCCCCACAGCTTGTGGCACTCCTGGGCCAGGGATCAGATCCAAGCCACAGCTGCCATCTACACCACAGCTGTGGCAATGCCAGATCCTCTAACCCACTGCGCTGGGCCAGGGATCGAACCTGTGTCCTGGTGTAGCTCATTAAACTTGACATCACCAAGCCCATTGTGCCACAGCAGGAACTCCTTATGTAAATTTTTATTCTCTTCTGCTTTTAGCCACCCTCAAAAGGGCAAAAGGACGTGGAAAGCCATGTGAAAGCTAAGTCTGTACAATTCACAATTCTTAAGACCACCACCCAACTCCCCCCCCCACCCCACCCCCAGACCTAATTTTGTTAACTACTGCTCTTCAAAGAAGACTTGTTGCAAGTAAGGTATCTGGAGTTCAGCGTGGAGCCTGAGAACTCAAGTCACAGGGCAGAGCCATGCACAGGCTTCTCCTGGGATCCTCCTTCATGGGCCTGAAGAAGCTGAAGCTTGAGCCAGAAATTATTTGTAAGGCCCTCCATGCTGGGGATGGGAGAAGACCCTCTGGACAGGCATCAGTCTTTTCCACTGGGTTGTTTCCAGCTGCCTAGCCGAATGCAGAGGCAAATTCTGAAGACTGAAAACTCCTTGGAATTGGGGACCATTTGCTCGACACAGTGGGGTTCTTAAAAAGCACAACTCATCATTTAGTCAGTGCTCCTTACCTACAAGTATAATAGTACAATGGCTGTGTATATTCCTGTTCAGCATTAGGATTATTTGATTACCTAGTCCCCAAAGATTTTGATACTGCTTTCATGATAATAGAATAAAAGAGAGTTTCTAAAGTATTTTAAGGTTAAAACAATAAGTAGGGAGGTAGTTGCCCCAATGCTCGAATGTTGCCGCAATATAATCTAATCCAACTCCTGCTACATAGAATTGGCTGCATATGGTGACAAAAGTGGACTGAAATCTAAGATTCTGCTACAGTCCCTCTGCTCAGACATAACACATGCAGAAGAACAGTCCTGTCATTCAGCCCTTGGCCATGGATAAAACATGTGGCTTATACCGTAAAATTTATAAGCTCTTAGAAGCAAATTTTTGACATGAAAGTGCCTCATTAAACTTGTCACTTAAATATATTTCCACTCATCCGCAAGGAGTAATTAGAAAATGATGGTTAGCTGCTGCAGAATATAGATCTCGAAAATGTGACATATTTCTTCGCTTTGAGTCTACTTTCGGTCCTGTCTCAGCAAACTCATTTGCAGCGGAGAAAATAATAGTAGCTGTGTGTGGGATTGGTTTCAGCCACTTGGTTAGAAGTTCACTAAAATCCTGGGCTTGGGCCCCGTTCCGCAATGTCATGAAGACCCAGGCTTAAAATGCTGGCCAAGGACGTGTGTTGAAAGGGACTTAATTTTATGCAATTCTTTTTTTTTTTTTCTTTGCAGAGAACCTGCCCATATCTAATTATTGAGCTATTACATCTTTCAGGGAATACTGCCCTTGTAGATAATTCCAGGGGAGGCTGGATGATGAGATAATTAGATCGGTAGGGAAGCAGGATTTCTTTTTTTCTCCTTCTCTCCTCAAAATTATATGAAAACTTTTCCTATTTACACAAGTCCCTTTTTACTGCATTGTTAATAATTATTGCCCATCTCTTATTTATAGCAGCACAATGGATAATCTTCTTTATATGAACTAATATGTGTGCATAAAGGGCCTTGTTACAGAGTAAAAGGGCTGGAAGGGTCTTGGGGAACTTGCAGTGTTTTCTTTGTTTTATTTTTCCTATCTCCAAGCAGACATGTAAAGAACTACACATTTGCATTCCCAGTAGGAGCCTAAAAGAGTTCGTGTCCTAGGGAATCCCCTGAGAAATTGAAGCACTCACCAGCCTGTGGCCCGTTTGGGACAGGTGGCACGGGAAAGGGTCCCCAGCTCTTGGCTTCGCGTATCCCCTTGCCAATACCTGGCCCAGAGGGAATGTGCTGGCAATGCCATTGGGAACATGCATTTCAAGGTTAAAACCAAATCATGTGCATGGCATGTCCTCCGGCGGACATTTCCTGCTCGTGGGAAGAAAGTCTCCAGGACGCCAAGCTCTTGGTTCCCATGGAGGGAGCATCCCAAGGTCAGGTGCTTGCAGGGGAGGGCAGGCCCTGAGAAACATGGGTGAAGGCGGGTGGTGGCAGAGCAAGGGAGGTGGTACTCCTTTAGCATGTCAAGACAAAAACAGTTTTGGAGTTCCTGTTGTGGCTCATCCTACTATCTGTGAGGATGCGGGTTCGATCCCTGACCTCCCTTAGCGGGGGCTTAAGGATCTGGCATTGCCACAAGCTGCAGCATAGGTGGCAGATGCAGCTTGGATCCGGTGTTGCTGTGGCTGTGGTGTAGGCTGGTGGCTGCAGCTCCAATTTGACCCCTAGCCTGGGAACTTTATATGCTGCAGGTGTAGCCCTAAAAAAGCCCCCCCCCCCAAAAAAAAAAGTTTTAAATCAAGTGTAGGCCCAGATTTTGAATTAGACAAATCTGGGCTGGCATGCTGGGCCCATCCACTTAGAAGCTCAGCTACTTTGGGCATGTGAGCTAGCTTACTCCTCATTTGTGGCATCGTTATAGGAGCAACTGTATAGATTGTTTTGATCCTTAAATATAAAAATTCTTATGAAGTGCGTTAAAAAATAATAAAAGTGGAGCGCAAGAAGCCTGAAGGCCTAGCTTATAAAGCAAATTTGGACATTCAGCTAGCTTGGTCGTGCCTGTAAGTGTTTTGGCAGCACTTGCCCCATCTGTCACAATGGGGAGGGGAGCAGAGAGGTGGCCAGAAGCTCTTTGAATTACGGAGTTATCAGGCACCATCAAAGAAATCTAAGTAAAACCATCAACAATATAGGAGTAGAAAAAGTAAAGGGTTGCAGAGTTTTCCAAGGGAAGCATATGAAAGAGAGTAAAGTTAAAAATAAGTCCATGGAGTTCCTGTCGTGGCACAGTGGTTAACGAATCCGACTAGGAACCATGAGGTTGCGGGTTCGATCCCTGGCCTTGCTCAGTGGGTTAAGGATCCGGCGTTGCCGTGAGCTGTGGTGTAGGTTGCAGATGCGACTCGGATCCCGCGTTGCTGTGGCTCTTGTGTAGGCCGGCGGCTACAGCTCCTATTAGACCCCTAGCCTGGGAATCTCCATATGCCATGAGAGCGGCCCAATGAATGGCAAAAAAGACAAAAAAAAAAAAAAAAGACAAAAATAAGTCCAACTCACTAAAAATTATTTCTTCCCCTTTGTACCTCTCCAACATGATATAGCACCAGATTTAAAACTGCATATATTAGAAGAAATTAGTCTTGAGATGAGTCACTCTTTTGTTGAGGGTAAAAATTAAGGATGAGCCTCAGTAGGAAAGAGTGGGAGAAAGAAAATACAGGAATCTGGACCTCTTGTGATGTAAACAAGTGACAGTCTGTTCCTGTGTACTTTTTTAAATGTTGACAAAACAGTATATAACATGGTATAAGTTTCATATGTACAGCTTTATAATTCGACATCTGTATTCATTACAAAGTAATCAATCACCAGTAAAAGTCTAATTACTATCACCATACATTTTCCCCACTTCACCCTTTTAGCCCACCCCCCCCAGTGCCCTTCTCTGGTCACCACCAATGTGTTCTCTGTATCTATAAGTTTATTTTTGTTTTGTTTGTTCCCACATTTGAGGCTTTTTAGGTTCCCCATATGAGTTGACATCATATGGGGTTTGTGTATTTCCATCCAACTGATTTCACTCAACATAATACCTTCCCTGTCCAACCACGTTGTCACAAATGGTAAGATTTCAACGTTTTTTGTGGCTGGGTAGTAGTTCATTGTCTACTTAAGCCACCTCTTCTTTATTCATTCATCCATCAGTGGACAGACACGTACGTCGTTTCCTTACCTTGGCTATTGTGAATAATGCTGCAGTGAACATAAGCGTATATGTATCTTTTCAAATCAGTGTTTTTATATTCTTTGAGTAGATGCCCAGAAGTGGAATAGCTGGATCCTATGGTAAATCTGTTCTCAATTTTTGAGGCGTCCCCATCCTGTTTCCATAGTTGGTATGCCTATATTTCTTCCACCTGTTTCTACCAACAGTGCCCAACTGAGCCATTCTGAGAAGGTGTCAAGTAATACCGTATTATGCCTTTCATTTGCACTTCCCTGATAGTTGGTGACGCTGAACATCTTTTCATGTGCCTGTTGCTCATCTATTTTGTCTTTGGAAAAATGTCTATTCAGGCCTTATTTTAACTGGGTTTTTGTTGCTGTTGTTGAGTTATATGAGTTGATGATGTATTTTGGATAGTAGTTCCTTATAGGGTACATGGTGTGCAAGTATCTTCTTCCCTTTTTTCGGTTGCCCTTTAATGTCCTGTGCTGTGCCAGAGCTTTTTAGTTTCCTGTAGTCCCTCTTGTTTCCCTTGCCTCTGGAGTAAGATCCACAAAAACATTGATAAGACGGATGTCAAAGAGGTAGTATTTTCTTCTAGGGTTTTTATGATTTCAGGGCTTCAGGTTTTTAATCCTTTTTGGACTGATGTTTGTGTATAGTGTAAGAGAGTGGCTACTTTCATTCTCTTGCATGTGGCTGTCCAGTTTTCCCCGCACCATTTATGGAAAATACTGTTCTTTCTCTGTTGTATGTTCTTGCCTCCTTTATTGTAAATTGTCTGTATGTGTGGGGGTTTACTTCTGGATTCTCAGTTCTGTTCCACTGGTGTTTTTTTGTTTGTTTGTTTGTTTTTAATACCAGTCCCATAGTGTTCTCATTACCAGACCTTTGTAGTACAGTTTGAAATCAGGGAGTTTGATACCTTTGGTTCTCGTTTTCTTTCTCAAGATTTCTTTGGTTATTCAGGATCTTTTGTGTTCCCATATGAGTATTACAACTTTTTTTTCTAAATAGAACTATAGTAGTGGGGTTCCCTTTGTGGCTCAGCAGGTTAAGGCCCTGATGTTGTTTCTGTGACCATGCAGGTTCGATCCCTGGCCTCGCTCAGTGGGTTAAGGATCTGGCGTTGCCGCAAACTGTGGTGTAGGACATAGATTGGCTCAGATCTAGTGTGGCCATGGCTGTGGCGTAGGCCAGCAGCTGCAGCTCCGATTCGACCCCTAGCCTGGGAACTTCCATATGCCACGGGTATGGCCCCAAGAATTAAAAGAACAAAAACTACAGTTTTATGAAAAATGCCATTGTAATTTTGGTAGGCTTGTCTTGAATCTGTAGGTTACTTTGGGTGATGTGGTGTTCCTGGTTCTTTAAGGCATAAAATGCAGCTGTTTCATCCTCTGGCGTCTCTACAGGAAATGAGTCCCTCCTTCGCAGAGTTTAGGGAAGATTGATGAGATAGTGTCTGCAGAGTGGCTTAATCTCTGTGGGTGAGGCCCCTTTTGCAAGTGCATATTTTCATCATCATGACTCTTTGTACCTCTGTGAAATACTGCCCAAGAGAATGAAAGGATCCTGCCAGAAAGAGAAATTTCTTAGGGCGAGAGATGAAAAAGAAATAGAATGGAGAGTGAGACTTAGAAAAAGAAGAAAAAAGAAAAGTAATTGCAGGAAAGAAATTAGAACAATTATGTAAACAGATATTGGCTTCAAGGAGTCATGGCCAAAATCGCAGATTCAGAAGATGGCAGGCAGTGGGTAAGAAGAAAAACACAGCAAAAATCTCTGAGCGTGAGAATGTCGAATTTTCCAGGGGTAATCAGAAAGGTTCCAGAATAGAAGCTTTAGGCAAGCTACATTTAAAAAAAAAAAAAAAAAAAAGACGAAGAAAAATGAAAAGCAAAATTTCCAGTATGCCTTTGCATTTTTAAATCCTCTATCTTCCAGAAAAGAGTTTTTAGCCATAAGATTTTGGATAAGATCACTGTGAGAGAAATACACGTGGAATATAATGGAATATAAATAGTAATTATGGATGCTGCAGCCTATTAGAGAAGTTTATTATGCTTTTTGTATGCCATGCCTCTTCCTTTTCAGTTCATTCTCCTGTGTTCTATGCAAAGCTACTTGCAGCTAGCCCCTTCGGTTTTTGGGGTTTTTTTATTTTTTGTCTTTTTAGGGCCATACCCGCGGCATATGGAGGTTCCCAGGCTAGGCCTACACCACAGCCACAACAACACGGGATCTGAGCCCCGTCTGTGACCTACACCACAGCTCATGGCAATGCTGGATCCTTAACCAACAGATTGAGGCCAGGGATCAAACCCGCGTCCTTATGGATACTAGTTGGGTTCATTTCTGCTGCAGCTCGCTCCTTCTTTTTACTACAATGAGAGTGGCCAGTATCACATTGTCTCCTATGTCATGACTGATGGCTGGCATCCTTTCTGTGAATCAAGCAGATGATCTTACTGACTTCAGGAGTCCACGCTGGGAACAGACATCACAGCAGTGAAGCCAAGATAAACTTTGAACCTGCAAGTAATGATGAACTGGAGAACTGGGTTTCCAGTTAAATTTTTGTAAAAGCTTATCAACAAAACATATGTTTTGATGTGGATATTTTCATTCAATAAACTGAGCAGTTGATCACTTATGCACTTGATCGTTGTGGGTGTAAATTAAGATTTCTGTTTTTCTTCAAGAAGCCTCTTGAAATCACAGAAAAGGTGGTTTGGGGGCGCTGAGACTGTTACGGAGTTAGATGGTCAACTCAGGTAGCAAGACCTAGTGCTTTGGGGTCAGTCTTTTTTTCATTGTTGATGTGTTTATCTTTTATTGAAATACACTTGATTTACAATGTGTTTGTTTCGGATATACAGGTCAGTGATTCAGCTATATGTGTGTATCTATGTATATGTATTTATGCATACATGTTCTTTTTTCACATTCTTTTCCCCTATCAGTTATTGGAAAATACTGAGTATAGTTCCCTGGGCTGTTTGGGGAAGTCTTTCTTGCTTGCTCCGTACTGTCTGGAGGAGGAAAGAGAAAGCAGGATGGTGCTGGCAGGAGCCATTCAGGATGCTGGCTTCTTTGGGAGCATCTCCATGGTGTGTTGTGTGGGGAATGTCCCCAGCTGTTTTAGGGAGCTTGCCAGCCCTGCTGTAGCCGGCTCTTCTGTTCCCCTCACCCTCTCATCTGCACCTCCAGGCCCTAGCCTTAGCCTTTCACCTGCTGGGACAAGGTTCCCCATTTATACCTGATTTAAAGAGTCCAACTTAGTCAAACACTTACTCTCCCATAACAGGCCTAACCTATAAAACACTCATGCAAGTATTTTTAGCTAAGTATTGGTTGACTTGATAATGACAGTTAGTAGTATTTACTGAGTTCTCTGGAAGATAACAAGGAAAATATGAGACAGGTTTTTTAAAAAAAACTAAAAATCTTAGGCGAAAGAAGAGACTCATTTAAATAGCCAAGTTAGATATTTGTAGTCAGTGAATCTAGAAGGGCTAGGAGAGGCACCCTGGCTTAACTCCCATATCAACCATGGCCAAGGTACTCCAGCTGTAGTCTCTTCATTCTTTTTTTTTTTTTTTTTTGGTCTTTTTGTCTTTTTAGGGGCACACCCGCGTCATATGGAAGTTCCCGGGCTAGGGGTCGAATCCGACCTACAGCTGCTGGCCTATGCCACAACCACAGAAACGAGGGATCTGAGGTGCATCTGTGACCTACACCACAGCTCATGGCAATGCTGGATCCTTAACCCACTGAGCGAGGCCGGGGATCGAACCCACGTCCTCATAGATAAGAGTTGCTTAACCACTGAGCCACGACAGGAACTCACCTAGTCTCTTGATTCTTAATGAAGTTCTTCTGCGGCTCCGTTATGAGTGGAATACTGAACAAGACCACAAGTTCTACGTTTCAAGCAGCCATTCAGAGCCCAGAATATATAGACAAATTGACCAGGCAAATTAACAAAAAGAATTGGGGATATAAAGAAATCTGTGAAAGGAGCACCTGATCTTGTCCCAAGGCTCTAGCGCAGTCCAATAAAAGTATAATGTGAGCTACATATATTGTTTTAGTTCATCTGGTAGTCATATTTAAAAAAAAAAAAAAAACAAGCTGGAGTTCCCTTGTGGCACAGCAGGTTGAGGACCCAGCATGGTCACTGTAGAGGCTTCAGTCACTGCTGCGACATGGGTTTGATCCTTGGCCCTGGAACTTCCACATGCTGCAGGTGTGGCAAAAAAGAAAAAAAGCAGCAGCAGCAGCAGTCATTTGGGAGAATGAATGGAGATGGGGGTGGCGGGTGTTGGAGAAGGCTTCTGGGCTTCAGGGGCCAGAAAGTTTAAATACTCAAAGGTGAGAGAAGGCAGGAAATGCATGGGATTCATCGCAGGCTCTCGTGGAGTATAGGACTTGCCGTTTGAAGGGATTTGGAATTAGGCACAGGAGTAGGTTTGAGAGAAGGAACACGAGTTCATTTTTGGATGTGCTGAACTCGAGCTGCCTGTGGGCAGCCGAGGTATAAGATGGTGAGAAGTACAGGAATTCATAGACCCCACTGTGGGAGTTCCCGTTGTGACTCAGCAGGTTAAGGACCTGACATTGTCTCTGTGAGGATGCGGATTCGATCCTTGGCCTCACCCAGTGAGTTAAGGATCAGGAGTTGCCACAAGTTGCAGGTAGGTCACAGACGCAGCTCAGATGCACTCTTGCCGTGGTTGTGACATCGGCCTCAGCTGCAGCTCCAGTTCAACACTGGCCCAGGAACTTCTATATGCTGCAGGTGTGGCAGTAAAAAGAAAAAGAGAGAGAGAGAGACCCCACTGTGGACTGGACTTGAGTGTAGAAGCATCTTAAGAGAGATGAGAATTTAATCTTCGTTTTAAAGGATGAGTAGAGCCAATACCTTTTACCCCACCTGGGGTAGAGGTTCCATTTAACTTGGAGGTCTCAGTTTTTGCCATTCAACACAAGAGGAACAGGAGTTCCCACTGTGGTACAGTGGGTTAAGAGTCTGACTGCGGCAGCCCAGGTTGCTGCGGAGGTTGGGATTTGATCCCCGGCCCAGCCCCACTGGGTTAAAGGATCTGGTGTTGCCACAGCTGCAGTGTAGGTCGCAGCTGCAATGCAGATTCAGTCCCTGGCCCCGGGAACTTCCATACACCACGGATGCAGCCATAAAAATGAAAACAAATAAACGAAAAACTCAGAGAAACTGACACAGCAAGGTCATTATTTGCACTGTCACAAATTTAGGTGCACCAGTTTAGCCTGTGTGTATCCTTCACGTATCATTTTCTTCCATCAACAAATCAGGCTTCTTGTTGTGCTAGAGTGACAATTGGCTGTAGGATGCCAGACCTTTTATTGGAATATTTATATTCTAATCTTGCAGGAAATCAAGGTCTGTTTTCTGTGCTTTGGGGGAATTGGGTGAATTTTAAGTTGTTATTAGGAAAAAGCATTCACTGAAATGTGCACGCTTTTCTGTGTAATCTTGTGGTCCAGCCTAAGTCAAATTGATTAAATTTAAGCATCACATTTACTCGTCTTTTTCATCCAAATCGTTTCTAAGTGTTTTTAAAAATATGTAAATTTCTAAAAAAATTAAAATTAATCAGGTATACAGATTAAAAAATATATATGTAAATTTCTGGTGTCGAATCTGAGTATAGGCAAGATTTAAATGTTTTGATTTTTTTTTTAATGGGGGAAAACAAATGAAATAGCATGCTGCACCCATAGAAGTTAAATACATTTATTTTATTTTATTTTTATTTATTTATTTATTTTTTTGTCTTTTTGCTATGTCTTTGAGCCGCTTCCGAGGCATATGGAGGTTCCCAGGCTAGGGGTCCAATCGGAGCTGTAGCCACCGGCCTACGCCAGAGCCACAGCAACGCGGGATCCGAGCCGCGTCTGCAACGTACACCACAGCTCACGGCAACGCCGGATCGTTAACCCACTGAGCAAGGGCAGGGACCGAACCCGCAACCTCATGGTTCCTAGTCGGATTCGTTAACCACTGCGCCACGACGGGAACTTCTAAATACATTTACTTTAAAGGGCCCAAAACTCACCAGCATCTGGGAAACTCCTTTATTCTGTGATCTTAGGGACTCGTAGGAGTGTTATGGGCTCACAATTGCAAAAGTATGGAATTTGTTGCCCTGGTACAGTGATCGCAAATGAAGGAAATGCTGAGCCTCATCGCCTGCAGTGGACAGATAGAATATTTGGGGAAGGGTTTGACTTAGTCTCCTCTCTAGTGGCAGTGACAAAAGGTGTATATTTTGTTGTTGTTGGAAGGTGTATATTTTTATTCCTTTCTTAAAAATTGATGAACATGAAGGAGGAACTTGTAAGAGAAAGAAAAAAGTTAATTGCTTACAAAATGCAATTACTGCCTCTTCTTCCTGCTGGGTCCTTGGAGCCCAGCTAAGACTGTAAAATACCAGATGAATAGGGCTGCTCGAGCAGAAGGAGAAATACACAGCCCATAAACTGGCGTGCCAATGGCTGTGTTTCTGGGTTGTTTGCATTGGAAAGGGCACGGATTGTGCTCTTTATCTCTGCTATGGCTTGGAAGCAAAGATTCACCAAGGATTGCTAGTGCTAATATCATGTATTTTATGGCTGCAATTCATTATGGGGCCTCTTGTAAAATCCCTGTCAAACAAAATGGCCACTTTTCGTTTTGCTGCCAAAAGGACCATTTGGTTTCTGCTAATTTAGGTACAGGTGTAATCAGATGTTTGCTTATTGCTCTTGGTAATTTCACTGTCCTAAATATCACGGCTTCAGTTGTGCCCTAGAAAAGCCCCAGAGTTGAGTCTCTTTCAACTTTAATCATTGACCTCCAAGTTGAGGCACATCCTAAGGCTGGTGGTCCATGACTTTCTCGGATGTAAGGATGTTTGGAACCTATAAGAGAACTTTATCCTTATAGGATACAGGGTGGCTCGTACCATAATGTGAATGATGTCACCTGTATTTGTGCACTTAGGTGGCCCTGGAGATCTTTCTCTCTCCCTCTCTCTTTATCTAGACTATAACACAGGATGCAATAAAAAAAAAAAAAGTAATGCCAGGAGGTACTCATTGCTTTAGAGTGGAGGTTGTTGGCACACTTCTTCTGTAAAGATCCAGCTAGTAAATATTTCAGATTTTGTAGGCCATATGGTCTCCGTCATGGTACTCAGCTCTGCCACTTTTGTACCATGGCAGCCAGAGACAATACTTAAATCAATAGGTGTGGCCATACGCCAATAAAATTTTATTTTCAAAACTCTCAGACTAAGCCTGTGAGCCGTGGCTTTGCTGACCACTGATGTGGAGAGTTGGAGGAAGGACAGACACTGTGTTGCTGGGCATGAGTGTCCAGCCTCCTTTGTGAAGGAGATGGCACAAGAAATGCCTCTAACGGGATGGATAGCATTTCTTTTTTTTTTTTTCCCCTTTGGTCTTTTCTAGGGCCGCATTTGTGGCATATGGAGGTTCCCAAGCTAGGGGTTGAATCAGAGCTGCAGCTGCTGGCCTACACCACGGCCACAGTAATGCCAGATCCAAGCTGCATCTGCGACCTCCACCACAGCTCTCGGCAACCCTGGATCCTTAACCCACTGAGCAAGGCCAGGGATTGAACCTGAGTCCTCATGGATACTAGTCGGGTTTGTTAACCACTCTGCCACGACGGGGAGTCCAAGAATAGCATTTCTGTAGGGATACTTATTTTCAATCTAGTTTATTCTTGGTTGCTTTCTTACTATTTTATGTTTAAGTTTCATGCCATCAGCTTTTGTCCTTGTTCCTAGAGAACCAAGACAAAGTTTTCATTTTGTGTTCTTACAGAGTTTAGATGAGTTCTCAGGTACCATATGGGCCCCCTAAATCCTTTTGGAAGGAAGTAGGGTAGGGGCATCAAGCAAAGTTTCCCAGAGCTTTTAAACTCTGCTCTGCTGAAGAACCAATATTTCAGCTAAAAATTAGGGTCAAGCCATGACTCGTGCCCTTTGTCTGGAGTTGTGGATGCTGATAGGGCTTCTAAGATAGACACTTAGCTGAGGATCCTGTCCAGAGAAGCGAGCCCTTTGACTCAGACCATAAGGGAAGATCTCTGCTCCTATTGGAAGGAAATGAGTTAGAGCTCCATTTGGTAATGATGACCATGAAAGTGAGGTGCCATATTGGTTTAGCTTTCCCAACGAAACAGTTCAGACCAGTTCTCATGCACTCTTTTGCTTTGAACTGGGTCTCCCAAGGTCAGTGTCAGAGTAGGTGCTGACATCCATTCTGGCAGATCTCCGCCAGGCTGACCTCAGTGGCCTCACAGACACTTGTCAAATGCCATCTGTCTAGGAGCCCCAAGTTGAAACCTCCAACAGCAGTAAGAGCCGTGGTAAAGCTGGCTGTTCAAAGTGTGCACCTTGGAGCAGCAGCATCAGTACCACCTGGGGCTCATTAGAAATGCACTTTGAGGAGTTCCTGTCCTGGCTTAGTGGTAATGAACCCAACTAGTATCCATGAGGACAAGGGTTTGATCCCTCGCCTTGCTCAGTGGGTTAAGGATCCAGTGTTGCCGTGAGCTGCAGCGTAGGTGGCAGATGCGGCTCGGGTCCAGCATTGCTGTGCCTGTGGTGCAGGCTGGCCGCAGCTGTAGCTCCAACTCAACCCCTAGCCTGGTAACTTCCATGTGCCGTGGGTGTGGCCCTCAACACACACACACACACACACACACACGCACGCACGCACGCGCGCGCACGCGCGCACGAAAGAAGAAAGAAAAGAAAGAAATGCGCTCTTAAGCCCTACCCTAGGCTTGCTGAATCAGAACACAAATTTTAACAAGATGCTCAGCTAATTCTTAGGCATCTTAAGGTTGGAGAAGCTGTTTTCTAAGAGACACTTTTCAAAAGGCTTTTCGGCTAGTTTCTGATAAATGTATCATTTCCTGGCTAAAATCTCTTTCCTGGAAATAGTAACAGTTGCAGTACTTACATTATCACTGTCAGAGGAACAGGTTTTTGAAACTTGTCTAATAAAAATTAGCATGTCCTACATGGTGACAATATAGGTCTTTCCCACTGGCCAGCCTGCATGCTTTGTAAATAAATGTCTAAATAAATGTCTTTCTTGCTGTGAAAATAATTACTCCAGGATGTGGAAATATTGAGAGCTTATTGTCTTCCCAGTGTTTTCAGCTCATTTCTTCTCTATGGCACATCTTGGGAAATACATGATGGTTTTTGTCCCACTTTATGAAATGATTGTTTTGGGTATAAAACTGAGGCAGAGACTACTTATGGCTGTTACTTGAGCTTGGACAAGGAATTTCTGGATCTTCGTGCTCGGTGATAACGTGCCTACCATTGGAGCAGATAGAATGAAAAATATGGGTGAACTACAAATGGAAGCTGGGGAAGTTGCACAGAAACTAAGCAACCCTAGTAGTGCAACTAATGGCACCATTTATCTTGTGATATATAGTTTTTACTATATTGATAGATGTAGTAAATACAATTTGATAATATATGATTATATGATAAAATATGATAAATCTAATGGTTATGGAAATATGAAGGCAGAATTGGGAAACCGTGAGAAGAGAATTATCACAAAATGTGGACTTGTAGTTCCTGTCATGGTTCAGTGGTTAACGAATCCAACTAGGAACCATGAGGTTGCGGGTTCAATCCTTAGCCTTGCTCAGTGGGTTAAGGATCCGGTGTTGCCGTGAGCTGTGGTGTAGGTTGCAGACGTGGCTCTGATCTGGCGGAGCTGTGACTGTGGTGTAGGCCGGCAGCTGTAGCTCCGATTCGACCCCTAGCTTTCATATGCCGCGGGCGCAGCCCTAAAAAAAGACCAAAAAAAAATGTGGACTTTCTCTTTCAGTGGCACAGTCTGAGGTACACGCCAGCTCTTAGAGATGCTTTGAGGACATAAACCATAATTCTGTTTCCCCATACGGAGCAAGGAGGCCCGCCGCTCAGGTTTTTCAACCCATGCTCAGCATTGCGTCCCCTCTCTCTCTCTTCTTCTTTTCTTTTTCTTTTCTTTTTTTTAAATTAGATGGTTCATTCTTTGTGGGCAAGGGTTTGTCATCTTTATCTGTCACATTTGTATCCAGAAAAATGGTACCTGGCAAAAGGGTTTTGGGAAGAACAAAAGAAAAATAAGATAAGTGCGATATAGGGTGGGAAGCACGTGCAAATGGGCTTCCATGACCACCAGAAAGTTTTTACATCATTAGAATGTTTTCTCTTAAGATCATCACAGTTGTTGGAAGGCCCAAAAAAGTGGTGGTAGGGAGCCCTTGAGTGACAGAGAGCTCCTTCCAAGTGCATGTGATCTGGTCCTCGCTGAGGTTTCTTGCCTTCTCTAGCCTTGTACATTTTGGATGACCTTGGAGATGTGCAGATATTGAGAAACCTGGGGAAATAATGAATTACCCCATTTTATCCCGGCAGGGAGTGTTCAAAATGTAAATTTCTGCACATAGCATCACGTGCGCATTTGCTGCTTCTGTACTGATTGTGTAGGAAAATGAGGAGAAGCCACACAACTTCGTGATAGGTTCAGACTTGTGACGTGGAGAGGCGATGGTCATGTAAATGCAGGGACAAAGCTGTGCATCTCTGTATGAAATGGCTCTAAATGAAAAGCCAGCAGACATCATTCTAGAATTAGAGCAAAATAAAGCACACTTACGTCGATGTGTTTTGTTGATATTATAAATAACCCATTAAAAATATCACACAAGCAGTCTGACTCTAGGGAAGGAAGCCAGACAACACAGTCTAGTGTGCCAGCATGTTTAGGTATGCCGAAGTGTGCTGTAATTCTCTGTCTTCCCTCGTGGAGGATGTCAGCAGGTGTACTCTAAACACCTGTTCTTTAGGGATTATAAATCAGCAGTCAAGAAAGACGTCTCCAGCAGACACTGAAATAGCAAAGCAAGCTCAAGCGTGTTTTCAGTGGAAAATAGACACGTTTTAGCTTGGAAAATTAACAGCCTTTGGTGGTTTAAAAAATGCCAATAAGGCTCAAACAGTGGTGGGTAATATTCGGCTCATGATACCCCTTCCGCAAGCCCCCCAAAAGCTTGATTTGAATTTTGGAAAGCAGCCACTATGGCAAGTTTGTCCATTACAGTTTTAGACTGCCTACGCATTGCATATTTGAAACACCACTCATCCAGATAGTGGCCCTATTTATAAGCCAAGATCAACGGTTCAGAGATTTAAAACTCCCCATCAATATTCAGGTATGTGATGGGGTGAACTATAATGTTCTACCTTTAGGCCAAATGTTGTGGAAAATTGGAATCTTGTTCACTTCTCTTGAGTGGTGGACTGTTACCTCGTTGGAAAAAAAACAGTTTTGTAGAATTTATGTATCTGGGTTTCTTCCAATTATGTTAAAGAGTATGGCCTTTGAGAAAGAAACCTGTATAATTGATGGAGGTGGACATTTTGGAGCTTGAAAGGACCTCAGGAATCATTTCAACCAGCACCTTTATGCTGTGGATCAGAATTCGCAAGGGGCAGAAGTATAAATGACTTTTCCAAGGTTCCCATGTAAATCGGGGGTCAGCAAACTGTGGCCAATGGGCCAGATGAAGATTTTTTTTGGTAAATAAAGTTTTCTTGGAACACAGCCACGTCCATTTACACGTTGTCCATGGCTACTTCAGATCCAGTGTAGAGTTGAGTAAATGCATCAGAAACCATAGCACCCTCAACGCTGAAAATATTTATTATCAGCTCTTTACAGGAAAAGCTTACTGATCCCTGCTATCAGTGGTTGACTTAGAACTTATTCTCCTGCCTTGCAGGCTGGTGTTCTTCTCGAGCCTTTTTAATGTTTGGTGCCCAAGCATATATAGTCATTGTACTTTCTTCTTCTCTCTCTTCACTTTCTTTTGGGTTTTGTTTTTGTTTTTGGGGGGGGGGGTTTGGTCTTTTTTGTCTTTTCAGGGCCGCACCTGTGGCATATGGAGGTCCCCAGGCTAGGGGTCTCATCGGAGCTGTTGCTGCCAGCCTACGCCACAGCCACAGCCATGCCAGATGCAAGCCGCGTCTGCGACCTACACCACAGTTCATGGCAACACCGGATCCTTAACCCACTGAGCGAGGCCAGGGATCAAACCCGCAACCTTATGGTTCCTAGTCGGATTCGTTTCCGCTGTGCCATGATGGGAACTCCTCTCTTCACTTTCTTATAATCGCTTTCCTTTTATTCCTACAGGATAATTTTAAGGAATATTTGATTATCTACCTCAATAATAAATTAATGGAATGAAAGATAGCCGTTAGATACACTTTTAACATAGGATTCCAAAAGTCATTAAGCAAAGCTAAGAGGATTAAGAAAACTCCAGTTCAGAGAAGCACATACTTTTTAAGTTCATCCATAAAAATTGAAAAATGATCCAACTTCTACGTGCATGTCACTGACAAACATTGCAAATAGAATTTTCGCAATGGATAACTAACTCAGAAAATCTTTGAATTTTTCATATCTGGTTCATGAGGATGTTTCCTGGAAGCCACATGGACCTGGCTGAGCTTGGTGAATAGAAATAGTAGGTCATGAGTTCTCTATAAATAAGTCAGATAGGAACATGAACGCGTCTCAGAATAATGAGCGTCGGCAAAAGTGTTTTCACAACACATGTGGCAGAGGCAGCCAGTGCTGGGTTTCATTAATCTCACAATCCCTGTTGAGTTCTGTGAAATGAGACATTTGGTGGGGCCCGCGAGCATGTTCAGATTCCATCTGACAGCTCAGAGCCAAAGACCGGATCAGAGATGAAGTAGGAAAAGTATTTCATGGTCAGCACGGAAGAAATTGCTGTCTGGGTGGGTTAAGTGGAGAGGCGTAAGGAAGGGTTTCCTGTCCCCTGATGCTTGAATTTCCCAGCTTGCGACTCCTACCCGAGGACTTTGAATGAAATCAACACCCAGAGTCAGGACCATAAGCCATGCTGCTCGCCATCCTCCGCAGTGGTCCCACCTCTGGGGGCAGGCACCCTCTCTACTTGTCACAGCTCTAGCCCTGCACCAGGACTGGCACAAAAATCCTCAGTAACATGTTTTAGCTGATCGATTGAATGAATGAATGTAGTGCCGTGAGGGTATTTGGTACTTAGAAGAGAGAGAAAGAGTTCTCAGACTACACTATAGCCCAGAGAGAGGAGCACTGTACTTGAGGCTTGCTTCATCATCTGCAAGGACCAGCTCAGAACCTCGCACGAAGGAGTTGATGCTTAGTGAATGTTTGTTGATTGACCTTAAAGGCCTCTCTGTGTAGGGGCTTGGCTCGTACAATGCCTTGTGTCTGTACTCGGATTTTTTTTTTTTTTTTTTGTCTTTTTTGAGCTGCTCCCATGGCATATGGAAGTGCCCAGGCTAGGGGTCGAATCAGAACTACAGATTCCAGCCTGTGCCACAGACACAGCAGCGCCAGATCCGAGCCACGTCTGTGACCTACACCACAGCTCACAGCAATGCCGGATCCTTAACCCACAGAGCAAGGCCAGGGACTGAACCCGCAACCTCATGGCTCCTAGTTGGACTCGTTTCCGCTGTGCCACAGCAGGAACTCCAGAATCTTCTCTTAGTCCAGCTGGCCAGTGTTCCCTTCCACCACCATCTAAACCACACTGTCCTCTTTTGTCAAGAGATTGGTTTGTCAGCTCGGATCCTTTCTGGGGAGAGGAAGGACAGAGGGCCAGATAAGTGGTACTCTCCAGCAAATGTGATCAACCCGTGAGGGGCTTCCTAGTCAGCCTAGAATGTTCCTTGTTTAGGTGCCCACCCTGTGGCTGTTCTGCTCCCCCTTGCCTGTCCTGCTCCTTTGCTTTAACGCTCAGGGAATGGGGGCTTCTCATTCCTGACCAGCTGGTTTCCTCCTCATCCATTCTAGGGACCTTTTTATTCTTAAATACTATTTGCTGCTAGTTTTATTTATTTATGTTCCCATCCTGAACTCTGCCCTTTGAAAAATCCTAGGAGTCTCTGGGGCCTTGTCCCAGCTGCCTACAGTTGTGGTCCTTGCTACCAGCTTCTAACAGCTTGTGTGTCAACTCACTTGACAAACAGTGTCTGTTGCACAATTGCTGTTGCCAGACCCGGTGTGACCTCCTGGAGTCACACCAGGACTCTGGTGTGATTTGGGAAAAGTGGTTGTTATTGCTGGGTTTTGAAGGAAAAGTTTGCATCATCTTTTCTTGAGTCTGAAATACGTGATAACTTTGTACCCTTGAAACACGATTGGATAAAGAGACTAGCTAACTACATGCAAAGGCTAAAGTTTGATTGGATACTAAATCACACTCCCCAGAAAACTTATCAAAGAACATTATAAGGATAATTAGGCAATTTTGAAATGGACTATGTATTAGATAATACTGTACCATCATTAAGTTTGAGTGAAGTATAGTATTATAGTTTTAAAGCAAAATACCCTTTTTTTCTTTTCCCTTCCTTTCTTTTATGGCCGCACCTGCAGTAGATGGTCATCCCAGTGCCAGGGATTGAATCTGAGCCCACAGCTGCAACCATTGAGCAGGGCCAGGGATCAAACCCACACCTCCGCATTGACCCGAGCCACTGCAGTCAGGTTCTTAACCCATTCTGCCACAGAGGGAGTTCCTGAGAATATCCTTTTTCTTAAGAGAGAGATGTGGCAGGATTCGGAGGTTAAGTGTCCTGATGTCTATTACTTACTAGCTGGTGGTTCGAGTAAACATTTTACAGATATGAACAGAGGCAGAGGGATTGGACAGAAGGGCAAAGGGAGCGGGAATAAAACTAATGTTGCAAAATATGAATAATTGATAAACCTAGTCAGGATTTCTCAGCCTCCACGCTATTGACATTTGGGGCCAAATCATAGTTTGCTGCAGGGCCGTCCTGTGCACTGTAGGATGTTAAGTGACATCCTTGGCCTCTTCCCACTAGATGCCAGTAGCACACCACCACCCCCAGTTGTGGCAACCAAAAATGTCTCCTGTCATTGCCAAATGTCCACTGGGGGGCAAAGTCGCCCCTTGTTGTGGACCACTGCTCTGGGTGAAGAGTACAAGGATGATTGTTGTACTCAACCATTCGATACAGTTGAAATTTTTACCAGATGAGAAGTCGGAAAATTAACCCTAGTTGGGATTGTGAGCTTGTCATCAGTGAAGAGCCATTTCCCGCTAAGAGAGTCTGGAATTACAAAATGAAAATGACCTTTGATCAAGGAAACTGATCAGGGCTTACAAATTTAGTATTTATAAAGTTTTAGATTTAAAGCCCTTTGATTTTTTTTTTAATGTATTTATTTTAATTTTTTTGTGTGTTTTTAGGGCCACACCCACAACATATGGAGGTCCCCAGGCTAAGGGTCAAATCCGAGCTACAGCTGCTGGCGTACACTGCAGCACAGCCACACAGGATCCTTAACCCACTGACTGAGGCCAGGGATCAAACCCAAGTCCTCACGGATACTAGTTGGGTTCATTACCACTGAGGCACAGTGGGAACTCCTAAAGGCCTTGATTTTGAGCTGGGGCCTCTGAGTTGCGAGTTTGTCTTCATAAAAGCCAGAGGCTTTCAAGATCGCCAAGGCTGGGAGTTCCTGTAGAGTGTAGGGTTGCAGGGTCCTGTTCCAGGCTGCAGGGTCTGTTGAAATCCCGGCCCCACTTAGTCAATGTCACATGGCTCCTTTTGGAGGATGCTCCAGAGTCCACTGCTGTTCATTCATTCATTCATTCGTTTGTTCAAACAAATGCTATTATAAAACACTCTCCATATGCCACATCCCGCCCTC
Source organism: Sus scrofa (assembly GCF_054392235.1). Lineage (NCBI taxonomy): Eukaryota > Metazoa > Chordata > Mammalia > Artiodactyla > Suidae > Sus > Sus scrofa. The sequence goes on from NC_139401.1 coordinate 12,889,424, forward strand.
AATGCTGATATAAAAAGTGGTTGTGGCTTTGGATCCAGTTACCTAGAGTATGGGCTTGTTGGCCATTGCTGAAGGCAGAGATGAGGATTGGAGGCCTACGAGTCCTGTGATTCTTGTGTCTGGACGTTTCGTCTTAGACATAGATCCACCCAGCCACTCAGCAGCAGAACGTAACCTCAAGAGGTCCTATTATTGCTTCCCTGCATTTATGTTCTGCCTCCAAAGCCGTGATGAGATTCCTATTTCTGTACAGCTGTATCACCCGTAGTAAACCAAGTGTAACAGGAAAACTCAGTTAACAAAGAGGCCATGTTGTACACCTGCCATTGCCTAGTACTGTATGGATTCCAGGAATTTAAACCCAGAGACTTGGCCCTGTCCTAAGGAAATCGCAGTTGGCGCTGGGATATTACAGGCACACGAGATCATTGCAATTCAAGATGGCAAGAGTAATGAGGAGAGTTCAAGCTGCAGTGACTGTATTAGCAAGCAAGTGCTGCTTGGGCATCAACTAAGTGCGGCACGTAAAAGTTTTTAAAGTGGTATGAACTCTGCAGAGCTTCCAGTCTAGGAAGACATGTATTCACACAGTCATTGATAATGAGACAAGGTAGCTGCTTCCTCAGTGGTGCAGAGAGTTACAGGGACGTGAGTATAGGGATGCAAGGGCATCGTTTGGGGGCAGGGGTGTTCAGGGACTGCTTTCTGCAGTGATAGCATTTGATGCGAGTTTTGCAGGATGAATCAAATTTGGACAGATGTGGTGAGCTCCAGGGAGTTGGAGTAGGGGGAAGAATGTTTTTACCGGAGGGAATAGCATGAACAAAGACATAGAGATAGGAATATTGGGAAACGTGTGTTCTGGGAATGCAGACGCAGTAGTATAAAAGCAGCAGCATATTCTTATACAAAATTAGTGGGGCGCCAGGCTGGAAAAGAAGATCTGGGCCAGATGATTGGGGAGGTGGTTATTTGCTGTGTTGATGGTTCTGCTTTTCACTCTCTGTTTTGTTGGCTGATGTATACCAAGCACCACGAACAGCATGTAGTACATACTGGGTACTCAATCAGCATTTGTTACGTGTGTTAATTACCTCCCTTCTCCCCCAACTGAAGGCAGGGAGCCCCACTGTTTTGGTTTGGTTTTTTTTTTGGCCGCCAGATGGCATATGGAGCTCCCGGGCCGGGGGTCAGATCTGATCCGCAGCCTCAAACTAAGCCGCTGGATCCTTAACCCACTGTGCTAGCTGGGGATTGAACCCGGGTCCCAGTGCTCCCCAGATGCTGCCCATCCCGTTACACCACAGCAGGAGCTCCAGGGAGCTCTGGTTTTAATGCCTAAGATTCTGGGCCAGGACCATCATGTACCTTGATTCTTTTATGAGTGCAGTTCACATTGAGCAGCTACTGTGTGCTGACACTTGTCTGAGTAACAGGGATAGAAAGAGTGATAGAGATGCTGCCCAGTGTGGCTTATCTACTTGGCATCATGTTCTTACCCGGGAGCTACAGGTGCGGGCTCATGAGCACATGGGCCAACACCCCAGGGAAAGGGGCTCTGGACCTGAGTGTTGACCTCTGGCTGAGTGTTCCCACGTTTAGCTTGGTAACACCTCTCCGGGCATTCTTGGCCCACCCAGCCAGTCTGTATCTGTTTTCTCCTGTGCAATATGGGCCTAATTACAACTGTCCTTCCAGATTCATGGAGTCAGAGAATTCAGTGAGCTAATAGATGCAAGTGCACTTTGCAAGAAGCAAAGATTGAATTCAAGGCAGAGGTATCACTGAATTTAATGGCCACGCTGTGGGCAATGTTTGGGGACTCTAGATACATGGCCTCAGATTCTTAGGGTGTCTCGATTCTGTCACAGGATGGTTGACAGACTGAGGCTCAAGTTTTCGTGTGCCAGTTGCCTGGAAGGAGAACCAGCTAGCCTAGATGGAATTCCCCTGGTCATTCTTCCAGGTACCTTGTTAGGAAGCAGGTCATTCAACCGGCTGGTGAGAGGTTGGCCGTGAAACCCACGGATGTATAATCGCACAGTTAGTTGTTTTTTGTGGGGGTTGGTAAATTATGCAGCCGAGCAGATGACAATGATCAGCAAAAATGTTTTAAATTTGGTTATGAAAATACACATCCAAAGGTTTTTTACCGTAGTTAAACTCTTGATTAATAATACATTTCTGCTTGGCTGAAATGATTTTTAATGAATATATTTTTGAGTTTCTACCTCAAGGAGGCTTGACATTAATATTTAACATAGTTTTGAATTGCCTACATTTTCCCCTTTAGTCTATTTTCCTGTCCTCTTGGTCACAGCAGAAGTGAAAGCTTAAAAATAGTGGGTAGAAGACTCTTAGTTCCGTGTGCATAGCCTTGATGTTATTTTCACCCTATCCACAAAACTTTGTTTACGTGCACTTTTCCTAGAAGCTCCGAATAAGAGGGCAGAGGTTGAAAAGCTGTTACCTCTTACATACGATTGAGATGCTCTAAGTGCTCTAGTGAAGCCTGATTGGATGAAGAGCCTAGAGAGAATACGCCCAAATCAGAACAGATCCATCTAGCACCTGCATGATTAACTGGAACCAGAAGGCTTGGGGGTTAGTCAGTTCCTCACTTTTTCCTGGAGACAAGGAAACTTTGCAGGGCAGGTGCCCCTCCACCCGCAATGGGGCCCCCCAGCTTGGTCCCAAAAGGAACAAGGCTGCCACCAAATTTGGAGCTTTGAAAATTCCTCCAGAACCATCTTCGGTTCATTTTTCTCACTCCCTCTCTGCTTCCTTTGCCTTAACTGCATTGCACTTCAGCCTTGAAGGTCATCTGCTTGCATATTGTCTGAAGTTAGGAGTGCTGTAGGTTTTGGGGTGCTGTAACCCTGCCCCCATTTAGAGCAAAATAAATGAGAAAGTGCTTTACATCTCATACTGCCATATTTAATACTATATTAATACTCTAGGACTTGGGTTAGTCTGAAAATCATCTTTGTGAGTCCGATGAGATAAGATAATCAACTTCTGGGTCCCCTTTTATTTAATTGGATTTGAACAGGGTCATTCTGTGTCAGGGATGAATAACTGAATAGCTGTGGCTTAGGTTTTTCCGCATCTGAAACAGACATGAAAATTTCTCCACAGCAAGTTCAAAGGATGCAGCTGAGTCCTGGCTACTGGTCCTACCAGGTATATAAGGAAGCCCATCAATTGAAATCACGCTTAATGATGATGCAGTGTAAGTTATAGAGAATTTGGATCAGGTAGCCTCAGGGTTCAGTCCGGCCCATTTTGCATTGAGTGAGTTTGGGTCCCTTCTGCCCATTTCCGTGCCCAGAATGTTCTATATAAATAAAACACAGTGCGTGCCAGACCACACCATCTCCCACCAAGATTGCAGTGCCTGTTTCCTGCCACTGAAGGAAAGCTGGTGCCTCCACCAGACGTGAGGCAAGTTAGGCGTTTTCTCTGTGCCTTGGTGTCTTCCTCTTTAAAATGGAAACGCTAATGCTTTAGAAAACATTCTACTGCATGCTGAGACAGGCTTGTGAATATCAAAAGAAATTAGGTGTGTGGAAGTGCTATTTAAACTATTAGGTCAAACACAAAAGTTATTTCCATTGCTATTTTGACTTCCACTTATAAAAACATACTGTTTGAGACGATTCTAAATGAGTCAAGCACTGCAGGGCTTGATGTAGCTCCTTTATCTGCATAGCATCACTAGGAGCTGGATGTCATTATTTCTGTTTCACACATAAAACTAAAACCCCAAAAGGCCAAGCAATTCACATAAAGTCATGAAGCTATTAAGTGGCTATGTAATCTCTGATGTAAAGATACCTTCTCGGAGTTCCCGTTGTGGCTCAGTGGGTTAAGAATCCAACTAGTATCCGTGAGGATGCAGGTTTCACCCCTGACCTTGCTCAGTGGGTTAGGGATCCAGCCTTGCCGTGAGCTGTGGTGTAGGTTACAGACGTGGCTCAGATCTGGCGTGGCTGTGGCTGTGGCTGGCAGCTGCAGCTCCAGCTCCAATTCAACCCCTAGCTTGGGAACTTCCATATGCTGCAAAAAAAAAAAAAAAAATCTATCATAATTAGTTTCTTTAAGATTGAAGTATAGTTGATTTATAATGTATTAGTTTCAAGTGTACAGCACAGTGATTCAGCTTATACATATATATTCACTTTCAGATGCTTTTCTCGTATAAGTTATTACAAAAAATTGAGTATAGTTTCCTGTGCTATGCAGTGAGTCCTTGTTGTTTATCTATTTTATATGCAATAGTGTGTAGCTGTTAGTCCGAAACTCCTAATTTCTCCCTCCCTGCCCCTTTTGGTAACCATAAATTTGTATTCTATGTCTCTGAGTCGGTTTCTGTTTGGTATATACGTTCAATTGTGTCATATTTTTAGATTCCACATATAAGTGATACTATATTTGTCTTTCTTTATCTGACTTCACTTAGTATGATCATCTCTAGTTGCATCCTTGTTGCTGCAAACAGCATTATTTCGTTCTTTGTATATACTTTATCTTCTTTATCCATCCGAGTGGAAATATTGAGAAGGCTTTTTTTCCCGAACAAAATTGTACTAGGTGGCAACATATGCCAAGTATTGTGCCCTTTGTTTATTCTTGCCAACAACTCTGTAAGCTAAGCAGGGTCACTCTGGTCATTTGGGCTGGTTCATTCTTTGTGGTGGGACTGTCCTGTGCCTTTTCGAATGTTTTATGACTGCCCAACCTCTACCACTGGATACCCACCGTGACAACACAAGTGTCTCTGAATGATGTCACATGTGTCCTGAGGGCGTAATCACTCCTGGGTGGGAATCGTTGTGTGAGACCAGTTTTGTTTTACAAGTGATGAAAATAAGACCCAAAGAATTGAGAGTCCAGGGTCTCAAAGCTAGGAAGTGGCAGAATTTGAATCTCAGACTTGGGACTTTTGAGCGGGACCTCACATTCCTTCTCCCCTCCGCAACCCTCTTTCTGATACTGAGATGTGTTTCTAAGGAAACTCGGGTCACCGTAGCAGCCTGCAGGTGGTTTCTAAGAAACTGTCTTCTCGAGGAGATTTGCCTTCAGGATTTGGTCCAAGTAGGGTTTAGAGGCATGCACACCGGAAGTGCCTATGTGATGCTTCTACCAATCGTCTCAACATAAACAGTTCTGCACCTTTGTCTCTACCTTTCGTAGCTGCTCCTACTTCTCATCAAATGTGAAGATCCTTTTTGTCCAGGCCAGTTACAATCTGTTGCAAATATAACACAATGTTGCGAACCAGTTCAGTCAGTCTTGGGGAGTTTTTGGAGGGACTTAAATAGCCCTGTCAATGTAGGTCGCTATTTTTAAGGCTGAGCTAAGTGTTTGAAAATGGTTCAGGCAGCCGTGATCTCAGGTTGAAGTCACAGAACATGAGAGTTGCAAGGAATCTCAAGGCCTGGCCTGGGACAAGTGGAGATCAACCTTTAGCACCACGGAGCCACACACACAGCTGGGGTTGTGGTTCCTGGTTTAAAGACAAAAGAAACAAACAAACCCCCCCCCCACTTTTTTGATGATATTTTCTTTTTCTGCTGCTGATCTCATCCATTTCTGACCTGCTTGTACCAGACTAGACAAAAAAAATAGATGACTGAGCCTTTCACCCTTTTGCTGCTTTGAGGCGGGATGAAGCCATTTCTACTTGCGTAACCAACCACTCCAAGTCCTACATTCTCTTGAGGGGTAGGTAGAGGTTTATTTAGCAGAGAATTTATAGCACATACTATAATATGTGCCAGGCAGCATGCTCAGAGCTTTACAGAATGCATTTAATATTTTCCCAAACATGTGGTCCTATTTCCACCATTTCACAGAGCAGTTGCTGGCCTGGGGTTTTGAACAGGTTGAGTAATTTGCTCAAGGTGATGAGAAATACCTGTCAAGAGCCCGGAATGGAAAGAGTCTGATTGTAACTCAGTGGTTCTCAAATTCCACTGGGCACCAGCATTACCTGGAAACTGGTTAAGCACGAATTTCTGGGTCAGCCTCAGCCCCAGAATTTAGGGTTAGTAGGTCTTAGGTGGTACCCAAGGATTTGCATTTCTAACACATTCCTGGGTGGTGCTGCTGCTGCTGCTGCTGGTGGTTCAGGGGCCACACTTGGCCAGCCTCATGCTCCAGTGTGCATACTCTTGACCATCACACCCTCCCCTCCTATCTAGTCAGCTAAAAAAAAAAAAAAATGGTAGAATTACTTTGAGCAGTGGGCGGTCATCTTGGGTTATCAAATGCCGATGCTTGGACCTCTTCCCCAGATATTCTGACTCAGTGTGGCTCATCCGTAGTTTACAAGTTCTCCCGTGTGACTCCAGCATGTGGCCAGGCTTCACATTGGTTGCCACTGATCTGGGCTGTGCTTAGCAAACTTTAATGGATATATGTATGAGTCACCAGTGGATGTTGATAAAATGCAAATTTCACATATCCCATAAATACTTAAGAGAAACCCAGGCTGCTGGACTTCAGCCCAAGCCTTGAGTAGCAAAGACAAGTATTTACCAAACCCCATGGTTGCCAGGTAAAATATAGGATGCCCAGGTCAATTTGAATTTTCAGTAAATAGCAAATGATTCTTTTTTAGTATAAATACATTCCAAATGTTGTAGGGTATGTACTTATACTAAAAGCTAGTCATTGCTTATTTGAAATTCAGTTGAAGTGGGCATTCTTACTTTGTTTTGCTTTTCGCTAAATCTGATAACCCTTCTTGAAGAATCCTCTGAATGACTTGTTTGAACACACACACACACACACACACACATTCTCACACTCACATACTCACTCACGGATTCCCCAGTCCTAATCCAGACTTCCTGAATCATAATTTCTAGAACCTGGTAATCTTTAACAAACATGGCAGATGGTTCTTGGCAGTGCAATTTAGGAAATACCTAAAAGCCTGGATTTTGACTATTTGTAATCCTCATGTCACCCCCAGGAACACATTAGGAGATTGTTGTTTGGTTTGACTCTGGTCAGGGAGCAGAGGGCGCTTCTTTTCACAGCTTAGACTCCTTGATAGCACTGTTCAGTCCTTCTTCTAAGGTAAAGGCCAATCAGGAAGGTTCTAGGCTATGATATTTTAGTCTCTTTGAACTTGATGGAACCTGGGTGATCGCTTATTTTGGGAGGCTTTGCAGATAAATTATAGGCTACCCCCTTAAATTTGTCTTTCAGTTAAATGATGAATAATTTTAGTGTATTCCTCAAATATTATATGCAATAGACTGATACTAAAAAATTGATGTTTGCGTGAAATTCACATCAGGAGTCCTGTGTTTCTAGTTGCTAAGTCTGGCAGCCCTAGGCTGAAGGAGTCCTTGCACATGACCTTGGTGGGGCCAGTCTGCTTCCCTTGCTCAGCATCGGTGCTGAGCAGAACCGCAGGCTTCCCACTTCATTGGAGGCTCTTTAGCCTCCGCAGAGGGAGTCAAGAGAAACTTTGGACAAGACAAGACAGACATCACTCAAAGAGAAATTTTAAGAGGCCTCATCCTCTGGGAAGGATGCCTGGGACTCTTTCTGAAAAGGGGGCAAATAAAGGGCATGTGTCTGTCCCTGGGATGCAGGGTCAGTGTCAGTGCCAGACACGAGGCGTTCTGGACATGATTGCATCTTCATGGCAGCATCTGGTCCATGCTGGGGATAATATCTGCATCAAAGGCGGCCATGAAGCAAAATGGCCTGGGGGCTCTACTTGGACGTGCGCTAGTCCTGCTCCTGCTCTGCAGGGGGCCAGCTCTCTGCACTCCTGGTAGTGGGGGCCATGTGGAGTGGTAGAGAGACTGGCGCAGCCACAGAGGTGGGAGCCGTGCAAGGCGCTCCCCGGAGCATTTCCCAGCAGAGAGTGAACTGCCAGCTTCCAAGGCTGTATGTCGCGGGGACAGAGGTCCCATAATCACACTGTGCAGACCAAGCATCCAGATCGCTCCAGCGTTACCTCGACTCTTCTCAAGACCATCCAGTTAGATACTTACAAAGAGGGTTAGTTTTCTTTTCTCCTGGCACTTCTCATTGGCCAAGTTCTACAAGTGCCTCTCTGACCTGTGTATTTTATGTCGACGTATTAACAGAAAAACACACAGTCATGTCTGATTCCAGTTGTTCAGTTGTTTTATATCAGCTGGTAGCCCTTGCCCTGAATGAACTAGTGAGCATATGTGACTTTTTCCAGTATTAGCACTGCAGGTGAAGGCTTGATTGGAAAATATCTTGCCAAACTCTCTTTTGCTACTTCCTGAAAATACCTTATGGGGCAGGATGTAGTGTATAATAAAATTCAGGCTCCCTCTAGCACATTATTATAACACTGTATTTTACATGTAAATTGTGTTAGGCAGGCTCCATGTCTTAGTGATTTAGATTTCAGGGGGAAGAAAAAGAATGAAAGGAATGAAAAAAGAAAGGACAGTGTATTTGTTTTTAATAAGTTTGCCTCCTCTGGGAAAGATGAGCATTGTGATACAGGACAGAATTTAGTAATCCAGAGTCACTTGTGACCTTCTCGGCATAAGCCTCCTTTCACTGACCAGAATATTCTGTGCGTCCCCTCTTACTTTCCCATTGGTTTTGCAAAACATTTTAGCAACAGGATACACTGTATTCCTACCTTGAAGGGCTTATGTTCTTGCCCCCCACACACACACCTTAGAAAGCCTTGCAACCATGTCCTCTGCTGCTCTGGAACCACTGGTGGGCTTTTTGTAGAATCTCAGGGCAGGCAATGGGGGCAAAGCCCTCACTGCAGGCAAGCAGCAGGCTCTCCAGCAAGCAGTAGAGGAAATTGGCACTGCTGGCTTGGGTGCAGAAGAGAAGAACAAAGCCTCGCCGTGTCTTTTCTTATAATAAGGCCACAAGCAGGAATTGGCTCTGTGGTGGGACTCTGAGTTGGTGGGACCTGTGTTGAGTTTGCAAGCTCGTTTGCCCCCCACACTTTATGGAAGATGTGGGAACACTGAAAGGAAGATAGAGGCAACAGAGATGGTTAAAATTCTGCAAACTCGTTCCTCTGCAGAAAGTTTACAGGAAATGGGCTGGTTTCCTTTGAGAAGTGTTGGGTCATGGTCAGATGGGTGAGCTGGGTGGCGGGTGGGGGTGGCGAATTAGCCTGCATCCTGGGGAATGAAAAGCCTCCCCTCCTTACAGAAAGGCTGACACTTCTATTTTGTATGTTTGCTGCTGGAGGGCGCCACGGACGGTTGTGCAGGTTGTGCATGTTATGCCTGGTGCAGGGGCTGGGTGCTTCTATCTAATGATGAAGGGCTCCCCGGTTCACGATTGAGACACTGACTGAGAGGCCCGGGAAGTGTCCTCACGACTCCGCCGACACACGTTGGTTCCCATCTGCAATTTGGAACCACCCAGAGCACCTAACACACCCTCCAGAGTGAGGAACTTTACCTGAATCCACAGGAGGAAATGGGGAAGGATGTTGGTTGATCCTAAAATGGCATCGCCGGTTTCCTTCCCACGGCTGCGCTCTGCAGGATCTTCAGTGTACCTGAGAGAACAGTAGCATTTCTTCGGGTCTTGGGCAGAGGAGGAGCAGCCAGGACTCCACAATGCTCCCGAAACTGGGCTCAGGCCTCTGGCTAGGGATTGTTACTGTGCAATGCTGCTTGTCACATGGCCTCACTTCCTTTTTCCTCTTGCTCTTGGAGAACCCTGCTTCTAGAAGATTCTCCTTATCCTTTTGTTTTGCTGATGAGTCGCATTCAATGTGTAGCCTGGAAAGTGCAGAAGCAAACATGCGGGATTTTCATTGGAACATAAATGGAGAGTTTGTCTGAGGGTTTATGACTCGCCTTGACTGGAGTGTGATGACTATGAGTGGAAATTGTGCATTTTGGTCCAGCAAACTGAGGCTTGGGCTTATTTGTTTCAGATTGCTGAAAATGGGGAGTTATTTTCACGTGTGATACCTACTAGTGTGCCAAGCTGTCCTAATGTCCCAGGAAGGCCTAGTGTCATGGAAGGTGTGCCAAACTTCTGTTGAGAACTGGCTTATGTGTCCTTAGGAAAGGTACTTAATCTTTGTGAGGCAGTCATGGCTTCCTCATCTGTAAAATGAGATGAGTATCCTTACGTCATAGGGCGGCTGTGAAAAGCCAGCACTGACATTATAAAGAAAAATACGCAGCACAGTCCCTGACACAAACCTGTTTTTTCGAATTGCTCATTTACTCAGCTGAAGAGATGGTCCACAGTTGAGAGGAGCGCGTCCTGTACCCCTTCTGGCGTTGGTCTCAAGAGAAAAGTTCAGGAGGCAGGTGTATTGATGCTTTGCTTTTCTTTTTCTTTCCAGCCACAGGACGAAGTCTTCAGGCTGGCCGCCTCCCTCCGGGACCTGGGGCTTGAACCAGGTGCCGCCCTATGGCTGGGAGATGATGGCCAACCGGGATGGCCGAGACTGCTTCATCAGGTAGGTTCAACACACGCACGAACAGTGCCATCTTTGGCTTTTGGGTGCTCTCTGGTTTGACCCTTGACTCAGGAAAATTAACATACTTCAAAGAGGGACTTGTAGACTTTTGGAGGCTGCGACTCAAGTGCCTTCCACATCTGATGACCCGAGGTTGCTTTGTGCTTGGACAGGTGCCATCTTGGATTGGCAGTTCCCAGTGTAGCGGGGTTCTCCTGGGCCAGAGTGGAAGTGTGCGTTATTGAGTCTGAGGCCACTTGTGCTTACTGTCCGAGGCTAGTAAATAACTAAAGCTTGCTGTGAAGATGCATCATTTGGCACCCCTTCTAGAAATGGTTCCGTGAACATTGGTGTACAAGGACCTGTTTGAGTCTCTGCTTTTCGTTCTTTGGTGTATGTAGCTGGGAGTGAAATTGCTGAATCCTGCAGTGCTTTGATGTTTACCTTTTTCCAGAGTGACACAACCATTTTCCACAGAGGCTGTGGTGATCTGGTTTTTTACGGTCGTGTGCTCGTATTGCCTCTCCAAACAGCAAGAGTGCCCTCTAGTCTCTTCTCTAATCTAAGCCAAATATTCTTCATTCCCAGAAACGGGTGAAAGAGATTCGAAATCAGGAAGCCTGGTTGGCCTGAGCCTAATGCAAGTGAGCAGAGACTGAAGGCCCAGGGGAAAAGCATCTGCCAGCATCACAGGCTGCATTCCTCGTTCCAGCGAGGCTGACTGTGGCCTGATGAGCAACTCGGGGATCAGTATGATGTGGGGATCATTTTTACCAAAGTAACAAGATTGGTTTTTGAGTATTTGGTCTTTGAGCAGCCCAGCAGCTCTAGGTTAGCACTGTTGGAAAGTAGCTCCAGAAAAAAACTCACCCGAGAGTTGGCAGTAGTTTCCTAGTCTCTGCAGCCCAGACCTCTCCCCTTCCTGGATCTGCCAAGGGGCGAGGACCTCTCTTCACTGTACAGCTTGTGCCTGAGGGGCTTGCCTCCTAGGGCCCTCCTGGAAAGATTCAAGTTGCCCCCTACATGTGACCCAGTCCAGGGAGTCTGTGAGAAGTGGCCCTCTGGCTCCTTAAGGCTTTCCTGAGGGTGGGCTCATAGAGAAACCAGGGTAGACATTTCAGCAGTGGGAACAGAATCTCCGAAAGCTTTAATATGTAAAGAAAGGCCAGCTGTTTGTTTACATCCATTCTTTTTTTTTTTTTTTTTTTAATGGCCATACCTGCAGCATATGGGAGTTCCCAGGCAAGGGGTCGAATCTGAGCTGCAACTGCCGACCTATGCCACAGCCACAGCAACACCAGATCCCTGACCCACTGAGCGAGGCCAGGAATTGAACCCACATCCTCATGGATACTAGTCAGATTTGTTTCTGCTGGCCACAGCGGCAACTCCCCAGAGTCATTCATTTCCATAGTTTGCCCAAGTCCCTCATAATGCTAGAAAGATGATGGATTTTGATATTACGTTGTGCCATCTATTTTGTGACACAGTTATGAATTTATGTAATTGACACAGTTGAAGTGGCCTAGATGCTTTGGCTCAATACAAAAAAATTTCTGCCAAAGAAAGTAATTTAAAAAAGACATGGATTGGGAGTTCCTGTTGTGGCTCAGTGGTTAACGAATCTGACTAGGAACCGTGAGGTTGCGGGTTCGGTCCCTGCCCTTGCTCAGTGGGTTAAGGATCCGGCGTTGCCGTGAGCTGTGGTGCAGGTTGCAGACACGGCTCGGATCCCATGTTGCTGTGGCTGTGGTGTAGGCCGGTGGCTACAGCTCTGATTAGACCCCTAGCCTGGGAACCTCCATATGCTGCATGGGAGCGGCCCCAGAAAAGGCAAAAAGACCAAAAAAAAAAAAAAAAAAGACGACATGGATTATGAATGTATAAAGGTACGGCTCAGACTTCTCTGTTTAGAATGACTTGTTCTTTGTCCCTGGTTGGATGGGGGTTCTGCACATTCCAGGCCTTTTTGATGGATAGATAGAAACCCAAACTGTGGCCTGTTGGTTAGAGTTTTTGAGAACCCCACCTAGCTGTGCCCATAGGCGTTTCCATCAATGTCATTGACATTTTTAAGGGCCAGCCCAGGTGTCAGTTTAACATTTACACTGGCCTGCCGCCAGCCAGCCGTTGCAACATGAAAGAGCACATCGGCAAGTTAATAGAGAAACCTGGACTGATTACTAAGTGGCAGATTTTAAAACCGAAGTCACCACGGTCACTGTTCCAAATCTGGGGAGGGTTTTTACTAGGAAAGTGAATTTCCACCGTCATCTCAGAGACACTGTTTTAAAGTTTCAAAGGCGGTCCTTCTTTTGCATGTGTGTGTTGTTTGTCGTTCATGAGATTTATAAATAATGAGAATCATTCTGATTGTCTCTCTCACCTCCTGAGCGATGGCTGTTACATTGAGGTACTCTAATTACCAGCGTTTCCAGGGAGCCCAGGTTTGCAGTGTGGACTCTGTCTCTACTCATTAGTTTTAGAAGTGAAAAGAACAATTTGAACATTCATCTGTGGTTAGTAATTAGCACAGATGCATTTAATTTTCCACTTTTCTGCATACTCACTTTGAAAGAGATTAGCTGTCTTCTTTTTTTTTTTTTCAATCTTAAGATCGAAATGATAGCTCACATCAGGTAATTGTGTTCGATGCAGCTAAAACTACATCTAAGTGATGGGTGGAACCAGGGTTCTCATTTTCAGAGTTAATAATGAGATAATTCTATTGTTACAAGTCTTTCGGCGTATAGCCCGGGGTAGTTGAAAATGTGTTCACATTTCCTCTTCCCTCTCCCCTCCCCAATTACGTGGAGTAGGGCTGGATAGCTTGTTTTCTATACAGAGTTGCTAAGGCACAGGGTTAAAAACCTTTCAATGCCATTATGCACACGTTAATGTACATTTGCATGATTTTGTATAGTCTGCAGGCTAGTGGTTCTCAACCGTGCTTACACATTGGCATTGCTGGAGGAGCAGTAAAATATCCTGATGCCTGGGAGTCTCCATCCATTTGGGCTGCTGTAATAAAATACCGGAGACTGGGTGACCTAAACACAGAAATTTATTTATTTATTTTTTTTTTGTCTTTTTTTTTTTTTTTTTTTTGTCTTTTTGTTGTTGCTATTTCTTGGGCCGCTCCCACGGCATATGGAGGTTCCCAGGCTAGGGGTTGAATCGGAGCTGTAGCCACCGGCCTACACCAGAGCCACAGCAACGCGGGATCCGAGCCGCGTCTGCAACCTACACCACAGCTCACGGCAACGCTGGATCGTTAACCCACTGAGCAAGGGCAGGGACCGAACCCGCAACCTCATGGTTCCTAGTCGGATTCGTTAACCACTGCGCCACGACGGGAACTCCAGAAATTTATTTATTAAACACAGTTCTGGAGGCTGGGAAATCCAAGATCCTGGTGCTAGTGTGGTTGGGTCCTTGGTGAGGAGCCCTCTCCCTGGCTCGCTGTATCGTCACATGGCAGAGAGAGACATCACCTCACTGGGTCTCTTCTTAGAAATCTCATTATGAAGGCTCCACCCTCATGGTCTAGTTACTCCCCCCAAAGGCCCTACCTCCTAATATCATCACATTGGGGGTTACAGCTTTCACATAGGAATTTTAGGGGACAAAAACTTTAAGTCCGTAGTTCTAGATCTGGGGTAGAGCCTAGGAATAGAGTTGCCGAAGCTCTCCAAGTGATTCTAAGGAACAGCTATGGCAGCTGCCCTAAAGCACTTTTTTGCATTCATAGGACTAAATACCCCATTTTCTATATGCTAAAGGACTTTCCCCAAGTTGACTCATGGTTACCAAGCCACACAAGGACAACTTTTTGTTGGTATTCTTTGAGAAATGCATATAGTTTTTTGAGGAACAGAGAACGTTGTGCAAGAAACATGACAGATGCACAATAAAAATTTCTCAGTTCCTTATTACTACCAGTTAAGAGAGAGAGAGAGCGCGCGCAGAACAGCAGAAGGGGGAGAAGCAGCTGGAAAGAGAGAAACTGCAAAGGAGAGAGAGAGCATCGTGGTGAGAAATGGATGAGGGAGGGAGAGATGGATGGCAAGAGAAAAGAGAAGCCAAGAAAGTGAAGTACTCTGAGGTGGTTCTTAGAATAATAGCATCAATAAATAGTAGGTATAGGTGGATATAGATATAGTTACAGGTATGGAGATGTAGATGTAGATACAGTTATAGAATGTAGATAATGCCATAGATACAATACAGATAGAGATGGATTTAGATACACACAGTTGTAGGTCTTAGATATCAATGGAGACAGAATAGAGGTAGAGATGCATAGACATAGACCAGTGGCCATACAACCAGTTTTCCCAGGAAGGTCCTGGCTTACTGGTATAGTTCTGACTTTATGACTAATGACCCCTCTTTTTGCTCTCAGAGTGTTCTGATTTGGTTAACTCTGTATGTCACACTACCATGTTTTAGAAAATTCTTACAAGACAGAAGATTTTGCTTAATCTTAACAACTGTCCTGGGAGGTAGTTAGGTTACACAGAGGAATCTCCTTTTTGCAGAGAAAGCTGAGGTTCCCAGGGATTGGGGTCCCTACATCCTATGACTAGTCAGACCATTGTTTGTGACACATCATCAGACTCAAAGGCCTTGGTTTTCTGGGCTCTGTCATGGAGTTCAACACATACTAAGCTTTGATAGTCTCCACTAGGATTACCCAGCCCTCTTGGTGTATGCTCGGCTCAGCTCAGCTCCACTTTGCCTGCCTTACCCTTCCCACTCGATCCTTCGAAATGACTTGGTCAGCCTGGCTGGCTGTTCATGTGCAAAAAAACCCACTGCATCTGACATGCATCTGCTCAACATTAATTGAGCACCACTAAATGATGAAGATACCAAAATGACTAATTTTTACCTTCCAGGATCTTTGAGTGTGGTGGAAGTGATAAATGAAATAAAAGATTATGCTTTAGATATAGCAGAAGCCCCCAAGAAGTAGTTAATCTGGAATTCCGAACTGACTAGCATCCATGAGGATGCAGGTTCGATCCCTGGCCTCCATCAGTGGGTTAAGGATCCTTTGTTGCTGTGAGCTATGGTCTAGGTCACAGGCATGGCTTGGATCTGGTGTTGCTGTGGCTGTGGTGTAGGCCGGCAGCTACGGCTCCAATTCGACCCCTAGCCTGGAAACTTCCATATGCCAGGGTGAGGCCCTAAAAAGACCAAAAAAAAAAAAAAAGAGAGAAGTAGTTGATCCCATCTGTTGGACATGAGGGTGAGGGTGCAGGCAGCTGCCAAGGGGCTTATACTACAGAGACTACAGAGAGGGCAACAGTGATTCTCAACCAAACAATGTCTCTTTTAATGTTTTATAGTCAGAGAAGAGGGAGCACTGTGTGTTCCTGATTTTCCATTTTTGAGTTAAGTGGAGTAAGAACATGCTCATTTACCTGTGGGGGTGGGTAGAGTTAATGCAAAAATAATGTGCTTCATAAATCTGCAAATTCAGTTTTTGTAGGTTGAAGAAAACATTTAAATGTGAGCAAGCTAAATATTAAAACACTAGCTGGCAAGATAGATGGTTAAAACAAGCCAGATTGGAGTCTGGGGAGATGGGTGGGGCTGGGTAGTGGGAGAGGAGACTGGAGGGTCATTTCCAAACCTCATGCCCTCATTTTTCCAGCTCTAACATTAAGAGGCTTATCCCCGCCCCCCTTTTTTTGGCCTGCTGGTTTTCTGGCCACCTTTACCCCATGAGTCTACAGATGTAGCCCCATGTGCGTATTGGACAAGACATATGATTCTATTATTCTACCAGCAATTCCCATGGTGGGCAATTAAACCGAGTCACTGTCTTCTTAATGCAGAAGAATTCAATTCTGAATGCTGAATAGTGGGGCGTAGTAATGAGATGTGGAAACTTTCACTTTGTTTTGCAGTTTGGCCTTGGCCCAACTTGGGAGACATTTAGCCATTGCTATCTGCCAGTCAACTCAGTGGTCAGTGTGAAATGGGCTTTTGGCTCATCTGTCTCTAGAGAAAAATGATTTTAAGAAATACAAGCTCCTTATATGCCCCATCCTTGCTTTTTTATTAACCAAAAGATAGTCAAGTCAACATGACAGGATTCTGTCATCATGAAAATCACCAATGACAAAGCCTTGCGTTTTCCTTGAGTGTCGGTCTCAAAGTATTCCCTCCAGGCTTTCCCTAGTCTAATTCACATGTCCCAAAGAAGGAAGAAGCAGTTGGTTATTTTCAAACATTGTTCAGTAGTTCTAGGGGTAGTCTTTGCTATTTTTTCTTGATTTTTTACCCCAAGACGTGATTAGAGAGTCTTAGTGTTACTCTGTAGGTGAGCTCCTTAATCTCTTATTCTGCAATGAGCACCCTTGAAGTTTCCTTTCTCTAGAAATTAAAAAAAAAAAAAAAGTCAAGAAGAGTTAAGTTAAAAAGCTGGATGTGGGTATTGTGTTGTACTTCTCCCAACCCTGTAAATATTTTCATATTTAAAGCAGGTGTCAATTTTCCTGCTTTATCACGCCTCCAGTTAAAAATACATATTCAGTAAAGGACAAATGAATAAAGCCAAGAGATTCCTCACGTTGTCACCCTTTGTTTCTGCTCAGAAAATGCAGAAGCTCTTTGTAGGAATCAACAGTTATGCCAATAAAGGAAATAAGAGAGATCTGTTTGAGGTGGGTTGCTGTGTTAGTATGTGACGTTTTAAACATCCAAGGAGTTGAGAACTGGCATTGTATTCGAGAAGAGGGAGTTTGCCTCATTTTTGTGTTTTTGACGACGAATTCTTTAATATATTGCTTCCAAGTGCACAGAATGAACTCTGCATAAAAGGCAAATAATTCCCTCACTGCAAGTGCAAACGCCATTTAGGTAAATGTGTTCCTTAGGCTCCCGAGCGTCCAGTCAAGGGGAGGGAGGTGTATTATAATTTTGGAATTGGAGGAACAAAGTAAACCTGATAGTGTCATTACATGAAATGAAAGGTAATTATGCCGTGTCAATGCACAAGCTTCCCAGGCTGAACATTAGGGGCTGTTTATTCCCTTCATTGGAGCAGATTTGTTTTCTTTCGAATCTGACAAAGCACCTATCCGCTGAGTTAATAATCACTGCTCCCAGCTGGAAGGTAAGTTTGCAGAGCTGATGGAAAGGCCTTTAGCAGGAAGGTTCTGAAAATGACACCATCATTCCAGACCTAACTTAGCATATGGCACAAAGAGCTGTGCTCGACAGACTTCTCCCTTAGTGAAGGCTGTTTCATTTTGCCCGTGCACTTGTTCTTGAAACTGTGCTGCTTGACCTAATCTGCTCATCATTCTAGGACAGGTCCCTAAAAATTGGGCTTCTTTGTCCAGCAGGCCAAGGTCTCTGAAGGGATTGTAATTAGCCCAAGTTCCTCGGGCCACTTGGCTTACAAAGGAGTTGGCTCATGCACATTGGGGCGGAGCTGTAGACAGCTGCTCAGCTGGTGGATGGGGTGGGTTCTTTCTTCTCCTGAGCGTCTCTGTAGCTCCTGGGGATGTACAGGAGGTGGGTCACGAAGTCCTTTTACAGTCACAGGGACAGCCAACCCGTGAAAAGGAGAAGCACCTGGATGACCAGGTTTCCATCACACCCTGTAATTGAAATACTAGCTTGGGGCTACCTACCACCCCTTGATCCCTTTGTGTGGTGTGTGCCTCTCTTCTTTCTGGATTGAGCCAGCCCTTGCAGAGAGCAATTTTGATATCATCACCTAAGGCTGGAGCACAGGCAGGAAATTCTGGCCTGTCCCAAATGCCAAGTGGGGGTGTGTGGATGTAGCTGCCAAGGAAGTTGGCTGAACTTAAGAGGACGAGGAATCAGTAGCAGGTTTCTTTTCATCATTGTCTGCATTGCTACCTAAGAGGAACAGAGGACTGGGCACAGAATGCCTTACTGTGGACCCCAGGGGATCAAAAACAGCAGCTCTCTGCCAAACTCTTGTGCTGTATCTTCTCAAAGCTGGAGTCATTGCTGATTTCTAGGGAAGACTCCGTTCCATCACAAAGATGAGAAATGGCTGTGTTTTTTTGTGCCAGTGGATGCTCAAGTCAGTCTGAGTCAAGAGTAACTGTGTCACCTAGCTGTGGCATAGACTGTGCCACTCAGCTGCTGCAGGATCACGGGTTTCATGAGAGTAGTTCAAACTGGGAAGGCTGGGAAACTGAGAGACTCTCCAATCTGTTGGCCGTTAAAGGATAGGGCTAAGTATGAGGGCCCGGCTTTGTAATTTGTAGTGCCCATTTCCAAATGAAAATGCAGGCCCCTTGTTCAAAAAGCAGGATCAGGAATTCCCATCGTGGCTCAGTGGTAACGAACCCAACTAGTATCCATGAGGATGCAGGTTCAATGCCTGGACCCGCTCAGTGGGTTAAGGATCCGGCATTGCCGTGAGCTGTGGTGTAGGTCACAGATGTGGCTTGGATCCCATATTGCTATGCATGTGGCATAGGCCAGTAGATGCAGCTCTGATTCGACCCCTAGCCTGGCAACTTCCACATGCCATGGGTGTGGCCCTTTACCAAAAAAAAAAAAAAAAAAACAGTATCAAAGTGCTCATAGAGGTACTAAAATGTAAAGATTTCCCCTTTTTTTATGTGTCTCTCTGTCAACATGTCATAGTCTTCTATTTGCTATTGAATGCTATTCCAAGTAACAAAGAAGTAAAATTTTAAATTATTAGCGTGAGTTTTACCAACCACTTACATGTTGTACAATATGATTTTTAGGTGCAAATAGAAGAGCATGTGAATCACATGAGAAATGGCTGAAATTACACAGTTGTGTTTCGTAGGTTACGCATGTATATGAATTTCATGCTAAATGGAAAAGTAGCAATGTTGCACAAAACTAACTCCGTAGTTTTTGTTTTACTTCTTGATCTGAGCACGCTCTACCAAATCTCCCTACCTTTGGCTTGCTGAAAGGAGAAGGAACTACGGGTTGCCCTGTCTTTCCCTTGCCTTTTATATCATCACTTTGCGAGTAAGTGGATGGCCAGTACAGGACAGCAACACGAGTAAGAGAGGATATGACAGGATTCCTTGATCATGTGTGTTTCTTAGATGGCTACATCTGTTCAAAACTAATTAGCCTTCAGCCTTCACCTCTCAACCTTATCTCTTGAGTTTTTAAAAAATCATTTCTCATGTAGCCTTCTGAATAAAAGCCTAACAAAGAGGAAAGTTTGCCTCTAGCTACTGACTCCCTCAGAAAGCAATCTCTGTGCCCTGTCAAGGATGGCTTTTGTCACCCAAAGATAGACACTTCCCTCATCTCCCGCCCCGAGCCCTTCATTCTCTATGCCAATTCAGCAAACCTTTTCTATAAAAGATCAAAATGTAAATATTTTAGCCTTCGGAAACCGTATGGATTCTTTTGCAGCTCAACATAATTCAGCTCTGCCATTGAGTGTGAAGGAAGGCATGGAAAATGTGTACATAAACGGACACAGTTATGTTCCAATAAAACTTTACTTACAAAAATAGTCTGCTGAGTGCATTTGGCCCAAGGGCCAAAATATATTCTTTTTTTTTCCCAAACCTTGCTCTAGAGCATCATAAATTTGACCCCATCTCATATTCTTCATTCACTAATTAATAAATTTTCAAAACCCTCATGAGGAGTTCCCTGGTGGCTCAGTGGGTTAAGAATCCAGTGCTGTCACTGCTGTGGCTCTGGTCATTGCTATGGTGTGGGTTCTCCGTGTCCCATAGGTGCGGCCAAACAAACTAAACAAAACCAAAAAACCCCACTCCTGTGAAATGCGGAGCTGCCACTTATTTTATATGTGAAAGAAATTAGGGCAGGCATTGGTAAAGCAACTTTTCTGAGGTTGTACTCTGAGTCATGCGGGGAGTTAAAAAGGACCTCAGAGCCCCATTTTTCCTACTTCTTGCCAGAAAGCTCTATGATGTATCTGTTGTCAGCAAGGGTTCTTGTACAGCACTGACCTTCATGACCTGCCTCTAAAAGGTTTTCTAGGAATAACATTGTTAAAATCCACCAGAGAAGTAGAACTTTTATGATGAGAGTATTTTAATAAATACAGAGAGATTCCCTGACCCCCACCTTCAACCAGCACTTTCATGGGAGGGGGATGGAGAGACAGGAAATGATAGCAACATGAAGCCCAGGCACAATGGAATGCTGAATGCAAGCACAAATAATTATTAGGGAGGTGAAAATTACATAGCAACTTGCTGATACTAATAGTCTACAGAGAAACAGCCCCATTGTACTTCGAAAACGTTAATCGTCCATAGTGTTTTGAAGAAATTCTACTCATTATCTTTTTGGAATTTTATAAAGCTCCCACATAAAGATCCCCAGTTTATTTTTGTTCTGTTCTAGGCTGTTCTCTTGGCTTCCATGACACTATCCCTCTTCTTTTTATCCAAACTCACTGGAGTTTCCTTCTCATGTCTCCTCAGCTGGTTCTTCTTTGTTAGCTCAATGTTCAAACTTTAGTTTCCCACATTTTCACAGCTTTTTTTTCCTAATAACCCAGAAAAAAGAAAAAAGAATTCATGAACTTAATATATTGATACCATTAGGTTTTAGTGAAAGAATTGCTGGAGACTCTTGACTGTGCCACTACAGGAGATAAAAGAGATCAGTGGGAGTTGCTTTGTACTGCCCAGAGTATTGACTGGGCAACCACAGGTGGTCAGTAAATGTGTGTTCAATAGATACCGAGACGTATGTATGTATGAGTAGGTGGATGGATGGATTATTAGGTGAACAGACCTTTTTCCGAAGCATTATATTCAGTACATTGTTAGGAAAGATGCTGATATACAGGAAGGTGAGCAGAAATTATTTCTCCTTAACTTACTGTTAGAGAAATTTCACTACCAAAACTCAGGCACAACAGATAAAGCCTATATTACCTTTTTATTTTCTTTTTATGGCTACACCTACAGCATATGGAGATTCCCAGGCTGGGGGTCAAATTGGAGCTACAGCCCTGCGCCTACACCACAGCCACAACAATGCCAGATCCAAGTCGTGTCTGTGACCCACACCACAGCTCACGGCAATGCTGGATTCTTAACCCACTGAACAAGGCCAGGAATCAAACTTGCAACGTCATGGTTCCTAGTCAGATTTTTCTGCTGCACCACAACAGGAACTCCAAAGCCTGTATTTCCTAATAAGACCTTGACAGTTCATAAAGGCTTTGTCACTAATTCATACCTTAGTGTGGCTATTTATAAAAACTCCAAAACTTAGAACATACTGTAATGCCTTTCTGGGATAGTGTGATTGCAATGTATCCCAGCAACAAATGGCATAGAATCATAACGCACAGACATTAAAGAGTAAAACCACTTGAGCCTAGGATCCTAGCTCTTAGTACTAGCTGTGTGATGCTGGGCAATCCTTCGGACCCTATAGGCCTCACTATTCTCATTATAAAATAATGTGTTTGTACGAGAAAACTGTGTCAACTGTGAATATGGTGTGTTATAAGAAACAGAAAATACTTAACCAATTCATCTTAAACAAGAAAAAAGAATATCTTTTTTATTTATGTACCTAAAAATAGTGGTAAAGCTATAATAGCCTAAGGAGATATGACAAGTATATATGGTGTGATATACTGGATGGCATTCTGGAACAGATAGATGTCATTAGGTAAAACCTAAGAAAATCTAAATAAAACAGAGGTTTTAGGTACTAATAATGTGTCAGTATTGGTTCATTAATTATGACAAATGTACCATGCTAATGTAAGATGTTAACAATAGGTGAAGGAATAAAAACAGTCCTAGTTATATAGAGATCTCTGTACTCTTTATAATTTTCTGTACTGTAAAAGTGTTCTAAAGTAAGTTTATATATAAAAAATAAGATGGGGTGACATCAATAAGATAGTGGTCTAGGAAACTTCTGAACATCACTTCCACAGAGAAGTGAATATATGGACCAGTACACCATTATGAGAATTCTAGGTATCAGTTGAACATTTACAACCCCAGATTTGTGTAAAACCAAGAAGGAATTCCAGCAAAAGGGGTAGGAAATTTTGTGATGTTTTATATATCTATCCATGCTCTTCCCCATATCTGACCTATCCTAACACAACCAGGAGGAAACCTCCCACACCAGGTGTTCTATCTCAGGACAGGGGGGAAAAAAATAGATCATACATCTAATGTTCTGGCTAGGCTGGGGGCTACCTCAGGGACTGGTATCTGTCTCACCTGATTCAGAATGCTGATGGAACTGATGGCTTCGTTTGGAAGGTGCTGAAGACAGATGCAATCATAATGACTTCTCAGAGCTGCAGTTCTGCAGGTAGTTGCCAGGGTGAACAAGCAGTTTCAATCTTTTACAGCATAAGAACAAACTGCTTAGTGAACTTGAAATGAGTAAAAGTATATGCACAAGCCCCTAGAAGACTCATCCTCAAAAAGTTTTGAGAGGTCTTATAATCTCTAGTGGAGCTGATCAGTCAATGTTTTCCCTAAATGACGATCTAAAACAACTGGAAGAGGTTTTGTGTTTTTGGGGGGTTTTTTGCCATGTACCCAAGTCTCAACAACAATAAAAATCACATGGCATGCAAAGAAACAGGGAAACATGGCTCAGTCTAAGGAGCAAAATAAAACCCCAGAAACCAACTCTAAAGAAAGGCAGATATATGCCTTTATATTTCATGTGTCAAAATAACTGTCAAAAAGGTGCTCACTGAGCTAAAAGAGAACACAAATAGACAACTAAATGAAATCTGGACAGCAATGCATAATCAAAATGAAAATATCAATAAAGTGATAGAAACTATAAAAAGAACCCAACAAATGCTGGAGCTGAAAAATAGAACTAAAAAATTCACTAGAGGAATTCAACAGCAGACTTGATTAGATAGAAAAAAGAATCAGTGAACGTGAAGACAGATCATTTGAAATCACAGAGTCAGAAGAGCAAAAAGAAAAAAAGAAAAATGAGAAGTGCCTAAGGGGAGTTCCCGTCGTGGCGCAGTGGTTAACGAATCCGACTAGGAACCATGAGGTTGCAGGTTCGGTCCCTGCCCTTGCTCAGTGGGTTAACGATCCGGCGTTGCCGTGAGCTGTGGTGTAGGTTGCAGACGCGGCTCGGATCCTGCGTTGCTGTGGCTCTGGCGTAGGCCAGTGGCTACAGCTCCGATTAGACCCCTAGCCTGGGAACCTCCATATGCCGCGGGAGCGGCCCAAGAAATAGCAACAACAACAACAACAACAAAAGACAAAAAAAAAAAAAAAAAAAAAAAGAAGTGCCTAAGGGATCAGGAGACACTAACAAGCAACAGTATATGCATTATGGAGTCCAAGAAGATTGAGATGAAGAGGAGTCCTTTATTTGGAGAAATAATGGCCGAAAACTTCCCAAATTTGAGAAGAGTAATGGACATAATATT
Source organism: Sus scrofa (assembly GCF_054392235.1). NCBI lineage: Eukaryota > Metazoa > Chordata > Mammalia > Artiodactyla > Suidae > Sus > Sus scrofa. The sequence goes on from NC_139401.1 coordinate 12,913,315, forward strand.
TTAAGAAGCTCAAACCATTCCAGTATAGTTAAATCCAAAAATACCCACACCAAGAATCATTAGAATCAAATTGTTGGAAGGGAAAGAGAAAATCTCTAAAGCAACAAGAGGAAAACAACTCATTACATACAAGGGAGCTTCCATAAGATATCAGCAGATTTCCCAGTAGAAACATTGTAGGTTAGAGTGAGTGGGATGATATATTCAAAATCATGAATGAACAACAACAACCAAAATACATCAACCAAGAATATTATATCCATCAAAGCTATCCCTTCAAAAATGAAAGAGAGGCGTTCCCGTCGTGGCTCAGCAGAAGCAAATCTGACTAGGAACTACGAGGTTGCTGGTTCCACCCCTGGCCTTGCTCAGTGGGTTAAGAATCCAGTGTTACCATGAGCTGTGGTGTAGGTTGCAGACACTGCTCAGATCCTGCATTGTTGTGGAGTAGGCTGGCAGTTTTAGCTCAGATTTGACCCCTAGCCTGGGAACCTCCATATGCCATAGGTGTGACCCTAAAAACCAAAAAACAAACAAACAAACAAAAATGAAGGAAAACTTAATGCTTTCTAAGATAAACAGCTCAGGGAATTCATCACCACTAGTCCTGTTATGTAAGAAATACTAAAAGGAGTTCTTCAAGCTGAAAGGAAAGGCTGCTGAACTAACACAGGGTCAAATGAAGTTTGAAATTTCTCCAGTAAAATAAATACACGGGAGTTCCCATTGTGGCTCAGCAGGTTACGAACCTGACATAGTGTCCATGAGGATGTAGTTCAATCCCTGGCTCAGTGGGTTAAGGATCTGTTGTTGCTGCAGGCTGTGACGTAGGTCATAGGTGCAGCTTGGATCCAATGTTGCTGTGGCTGTGGTGGAGGCCTGCAGGTGTAACTCTGATTCAGCCTCTAGGCCCAGGAACTCCCATATGCCACAGGCGTGGCTATAAAAAGAAAAAAAAGTAAATACATGGACAAATATAGCAGTCTTTATTAATATAATTTAGTGTATTAATTCACTTTTAATTTCTGTGTAGAATTTAAATGATAAATTTAAAATAACTACAAACCTATGTTAATGTGTTTATAATATATAAAGATGTAATTTGTGACATAAATAACAAAGTAGGGGATAGAGCTGTATATTTTGTAGGCATTTGAAATGGTCATCAATTTAGAATGTGTTAATTTTAATATGTTTAATTACAGTGGTGGCCACAAACAAGGTATCTATAGGATATAAAAATAGGAAATGAGATGGAAATCAGTTTATATCACTACCAAAAAATGACTGAAAAAAAAAGGCATTGAGAAGAGAAAGGATAGATAACAGCCTACAATTTATTTTTATTTTTATTCTTTTGTCTCTTTAGGGCTACATTTGTGGTATATGGAGGTTCCCAGGCCAGGAGTCGAATCAGAGCTGCAGCTGCCAGCCTACGCCACAGCCACATCAATGCCAGATCTGAGCCATGTCTGTGACCTACACCACAGCTCATGGCAACACCAGATCCTTAACCCAGTTAGTGAGGCCAGGGATCGAACCTGCATCCTCATGGATGCTAGTCAGATTCGTTTCCACTGAGCCGTGAGTGGAACTCCGCAAGCTACAATTTAAATAGCCTTTGGAATGGATAAGCAATGAGATCCTGCTGTATAGCACTCAGAACTGTACCTAGTCACTTATGATAGAGGATAAGATGAGTAAAAGAATGTGTATATATATATATATATATATATATATATATATATATGTATATATGTGTGTGTGTGTGTGACTGGGTCACTTTGCTGTACAGTAGAAAATTTACAGAACACTGTAAACCAACTATAATGGAAAAAATATCGGAGTTCCTGTTGTGACTCAATGGTTAAAGAATCCGACTAGTATCCATGAGGATGCAGGTTCAATCCTTGGCTTCACTCAGTGGGTTAAGGATCTGGTGTTGCTGTGAGCTGTGGTGTAGGTTGCAGATGCGGCTTGGATTCCACATTGCTGTGGCTGTGGTGTAGGCCAGTGGCAACAGCTCTGATTCAACTCCTAGCCTGGGAACCTCCATATGCCACGGGTGCAGCCCTGGAAAAGACAAACAGACAAAAGAAAAGAAAAGAAAAAAAAAATCATTAAAAAATTCAAAAATCAAAAAAGTATAAAAAATATAAAAATAAATAGCAGTAGTAAATTCTACCATATCAGTAATTACTTTAAGTGGAAATAGGTTAAGCTCTCTAATCAAGAAACATTACTGTCTATAAGAAACTCACTTTTAATCTAATGACTATCATAGGCTGAAGCCATAGGAACAAGTTCAATGCAAATGTTAACCAGAAAAGAGTAGGAATGGCTATACCGATAGCAGACAAAATAGATTTTAAGTCGAAAACTGTTATAAGAGACAAAGAAGAACATTGTATAAGAGTAAAGGGGATAATTCACTAAGAAGATGTAATAATTATAAATAAACCACAAACATGAATCCTCCTAAATATATGAAATGAACATAGAGAGAATTGAAATGAGAAATTGACAGGAATATAGTACACTTCAATACTGGATAAAATAACCAGAAAGAAGATAATTAAGGAACTAGAGGACTTGAACAATACTACAAACCAAATGGAACTGGCAGACATGTACAGAATACCCTATCCAACAGCAACATAATATACATTCTTTGCAAGTGCACATGGAACATTTTCCAAGATAGACTACACGTTACAACAAATTCTAAAAGATTGAAATTATACAAAGCATAATTTCTGTTTACAGTGGAAAATAACTGGAAATCAATAATAGATGGAAAACTGAGATCCATAAATGTGTAGAAAGAAAACAGTGCACTCTTAACCAGTAGGTTAAAGAAAAAGACACAAGGGCAATGAGAAGATACGTTGAGAGGAATGAAAATGAAAACCCAACATAGGAGTTCCTGTCATGGCGCGGTGGTTAACAAATCTGACTAGGAACCATGAGGTTGCAGGTTCGATCCCTGGACTTGCTCAGTGGGTTAAAGGATCCAGCGTTGCCGTGAGTTGTGGTGTAGGTTGCAGACGCGGCTCAGATCCCACGTTGCTGTGGCTCTGGTGTAGGCCAGTGGCTACAGCTCCGATTCGACCCCTAGCCTGGGAACCTCCACATGCCGTGGGAGCAGCCCTAGAGAAAGCAAAAAAACAAAAACAAAAAAACCCCAACATACCAAAACTAATGAGATGCAATGAAAGCAGAGCTAAGGGGGTAATTTATAGCTATAAAGATGTACATTAAAAAAGAAGAAAGTCTTGGAGTTCCTGTCATGGATCAGCGGGAACAAATCTGACTAGTATCCAATGAGGACGCAAGTTCAACCCCTGGCCTCGGTCAGTGGGTTAAGGATCCTGCATTGCCGTGAGCTATAGTGTACGTCAGACGCGGCTGGGATCTGGCATTGCTGTGGCTGTGGCGTAGGCCAGCGGCTACATCTCCAATTTGACCCCTAGCCTGGGAACCTCCATATGCCATGGTGCAGCCCTAAAAAGACAAAAAAATAAAAATAATAAAGTCTCAAATTAACAACCTAACTACACCTCAAGGAACTAGAAAACAAGAACAAACCAAAGATAAATCTAGAGATGGAAGAAAATAATAAATATTAGAGCCAAGATTACTGGTGTAGAGAATAGTGAAACAATAGAAAAATTCAACGAAACAAAGGTTTGTTTTTTTTTAAAAAAGATCACCAAATTAGCAAAACCTTATCTAAATTAAGATAAAAGAAAAGAATCAAATAACTAAAATCAGAAAGAGAAGAAACACTGTAATCTATGTGACAAATAAAAGGGATGATAGAATTGGATAACTGAGAAGAAATGGGCACATTCCTAGAAATACAAACTTACCAAAAGCGAATGATGAAGAAATAAAAAATGTAAACAGATCTATAACTAGTACGGAGATTGAATCAGTAATCAGAAACCTCCTAGGACTAAATGACTTTTTTGGAGAGTACTAATCCTCCTCAAACTCTTTGAGAAAAATTAAAGAAGGGTTAACACTTTCCAGCTCATTCTGTATAGCCAGATTTTCCCCAATATCAAAGCCAGACAAAGGCATTACAAGAAAAGAAAACTACAGACAAATATCCTTGATGAATGTACTACAAAAAACCTCAACAAAATCTTAATGAACTAAATTCAACAACACACTGAAAGCATTATACACCATTAGCAAGTAGGATTTGTTCCTGCAAAGTAAGGATTGTTCTACATACGGGAATTGAACAATGTAATACACCACATTAAAAGAATAAAGAGCAAAAACCACCTGATCAGCTCAATTGATGCAAATAAAGCATTTGACAAGATTCAATATCCTTTCATCATTAAAAACACTCAACAAACTCAGGATAGAAGGAATGTACTTCAGCATAATTCAGGCCAGATATAATCCACAGCTAACATCCTACTCAATGGTGAAAGACTAAGTTTTTTCTCTAAGATCAAGAGTAAGAAAAAAATGCCCACTCTCACCACTTCTATTCAATATAGTGTTGGAAACCCTAGCCAGGGCTGTTAGGAAAAAGAAAGAAATAAAAGTCATCCAAATTGTAATTGAAGAAATAAAATTATCCCTTTTTGCAGGTGGCATGATCTCATATGGAGAAAACACTATATTAATCCATACCCCCCCCCAAAAAAAAACTGTTAGAACAGTGAACAAATTCAGCAAAGTTGCATGATACAAAATCAACACAGAAAAGTCAATTTTTAATCACTAGTAATGAACAATTAGAAAAGAAAATGATGAAAATAATGACATTTACAATAGCGTCAAAAAGAACAGAGTATTTAGGAATGAACCTAACCAAGGAGTTGAAAAACTTATGCACTGAAAACTGTAAAACATTGCTGAAAAAAATTAAAGAAGACACAAACAAATGAAAAGATATCCTGTGTCCATGGATGGGAAGACTTAATATTGCTAAAATATCAGTACCACCCAAAGTGATCTACTCTGCAGATCCAATGCAATGCCTGTCAAAATCCCCATGGCAGTTTTTACAGAAACAAACAAAAAAAATTCATCCTCAAATCCATATGGAATCTCAAGAGACCCTGAATAACCAAAATAATTTGGGAAAGAAGAACAAAGATGTATGACTCACACTTCCTTATTTCAAATCATGTTGTAAAGCTACAGTAATGAAAACACTAGATACTGCCATAATGACAGACATATGAACCAGTAGAATTGAATAGAGTCCAGAAATCAACTCAATGATCTTTGACCAAGATGCCAAGATCACTCAATAGGAAAGGACAGCCTTCAACAAATAGGACTGGGAAAGCTGAATATCCATATCCACATGCCAAGAAAATGATCTTGAAGCGGTATCTTACATCATATGTAAAAATTAACTCAAAATGCATTAAAGGCCTAAACTAAAGACCCCAGAGTATAAAACTCCTAGGAGAAAATATAGAGGAAAAGCCATATAACAATGGATTTGACAATGATTTCTTAGTTATGATACCAAAAGCCCAGGCATCAAAAGCAAATATATACAAATGGAATTACATTAAACTTTAAAAGCTTTGCTCATCGAAGGACGCAATTAAAAGAGTGAAAAGGCAGCATAAGGAATGGCAGAAGGTATTAGCAAATCATTTATTTCATTAAAGGTTAGTATTCAAAGATGTACAGAGAATTTCTACAACTCAAGAACTAAGGATCAACTCAAAAAATGGACAAAGGACTTGAGTAGACGTTTCTCCAAAGATGGTATACAAATGGCCAAAAGCATATGAGAAGATGTTCATTACCACGGATCGAACCTGCAACCTCATGGTTCCTAGTTGGATTTGTTAACCACTGAGCCAAGACAGGAACTCCTGTTTTTGTTTTGTTGTTGTTGTTGTTTTTTAACCTCTTGGCTATTGCCGCTGCATCCTTAACCCACTGAGTGAGGCCAGGGATTGAACCATAATAATCCTCATGGTTATTAGTCAAATGTGTTTCCACTGAGTCGTGATGGGAACTCCAAGATGGTAAATTTTATAATACGTGTTTTTTACCACAATTTTTAAAAATACAGAGAATATCAGGGCCAACTTCTGAACAGGTTTAAAGAGCATCTCAGAGTCATTGAAATTCTGCTCCACCTCTCTGGGCTACCTCTGTTCTGCTTTCCTCCTCAAGTTTCATTCCTCATGGCTGTAGCCCTTTCCGTCCTCACACTCACCATCCAGAAGAGAGAGAAGCTGTGTCCTAGCATTCTCAGATTCGGCCCTTGGGTTCTCATAGAGGCCACACACTCACACCTGAACCAGTCATTATGGGCAGGGGGCCTGGGAGGTGCTGATTAGCTTAGACTAAACACAGCCTACCTCCAAAGTAAGAGTTGAATCATTCCTACCTAGACCACTTGGGAGAGAGGTCATTTCCCAACAGAACAAAGAGTCAACAAACTTTTTCTGTAGAGAACCGTATAGTCAACATTTTAGGTTTGGTGGGTTATGGTTTCCATGGCAACTGTTAAACACTGTCATTGTGGCATGCAAGCAGCCATAGACTTACATGAACAAGCATGGCTCTGTTCCAGTAAAACTTTACCGACACTGAAACTTAGTTTCATATTATTTTTATGTATCATTCAATATTATACTTATGTTGACTTTGCCTTTATTTATTTATTTTTTTGCTTTCTAGGGCCACACCGGAGGCATATGGATGTTCCCAGGCCAGGGGTCTAATTGGACCTGCACCTGCCAGTCTGCACCACAGCCACAGTAACACCAGATCCAAGCTGCCTCTGCAAGGTACCTACACCACAGCTCACAGCAATGCTGGATCCCACTGAGCAAGGCCAGGGATCGAACCCGCATCCTCATGGATACTAGTCAGATTCGTTTCTGCTGCACCACAACGGGAAATTCCATTCTTATGTTGACTTTTTTTAATCCATTTTAAAATATAAGATCATCTTAGCCCAACAGATGGCTGGTAGGATTTGGCTCACAGGCTGTAGTTTACAGATCCCTGCTCAAGATAATTTCTCTTAGCTCAGTGACTATTTTTCCTCATAATTTTACCTAGGTCCCCTTCATTCCTGTTTTCTGTAATACCTGTAATGAGATGACCTTCAACCCGTCTTGCAAAAAGGCATTGGGAAAGTCACTTAATCTTGTTTTTCCCCATGTAACTGAATTGTCATAATGCTTTGGTTGCCATGAACACTTGGTCAATACAGTACAGTATACTGTTAAATATTCAAGATAGCGACTCTTCCCTTTACCACTGCCTCTTTTTTTCTAGCTGAAATAATGAATAGGCTAGAACTGTCTTCAGGATGTTACATTTCTTAAAAGCTTCATTTTCCAGTCATTGGTCAGAGTGCTATTATGTAAATGATTGAAGTAAGTATTCAATCAAGATCTTCAGCGTCAAAAGATGACCCTGGGAAGAGAGGAATGAGAAACAGAACTGAAGAACAAAAGAGCAAAGGAAGGATAAAGTCAAGGAAGCTTCTAAGTTCCTACAAAGAGAGGGTTTGACTAGATCTCTGGAGGAAGATGAAAAGAAAACAGGCTTGGGAGAAAGTAAAATGCATTGGGATAGCATGGGGCTGTAGGAAGGCAATGATCTGGTTTATAACTAAATTGGGTAACTGTGGGATGATTTGTTCAAATGTATTTTGGCAGGCTTTGAATTATAGTCCAAATACCTTTTCCACATATCATAACTTATTAAATGTGTTCACCATTGGTTCGTGATGTACCTACTTCTGAAAAATTGCCTGAATCTCAAATAGCCTGTGTGGCTCTTGGGTGAATTACAAACAGTACCCCCATTGGGCTTTTGTGTGCCAGCCAGTGGCATCTTTGTGCTAAGTTTCAAGAGTCTCAGAGCTCTGTAACAAGGCTAGGTTCCAGCCACCATTTGGCTCTTTTGCCACTGCCCCCTGCACAGCCATTAGCAGTGACCTGGGTCTGAAGTGGTTCTTAATAAAAGACACTCACCTGATTTGGTGGCAGTGCACTTGAATAGTTGTTCCCCAGGTGGAATTTCCAACCAGGGTCAAAGGACCATTTAGGGGACAGGGCTATGAAGGACCAGATGGAATTCGCTGACACCAATGCATATATCAAATGAAGGGCTCACTTGTCTTCCCAAAACTAAATTATGCTGATGTTGGCAGGATAAAATTACAAAGTCTAGAATTTTATTATAGCAGTAGCTTTAATGGCAAGATTTCTAAATGATGGGTATACAATTCCTTGCTTTTATGCTCTCTTGAGCCACCAGTATGAAGCGCACTGAAGGTTTGGGAGGGAGGCTAAGCGTTGGTCTTCCTTCTGAGTGGGTCCATGTTGCTTTTGCTGTTTGTTTTTTTCTCTAGGGTCTATGTTGTTGTTTCTTTTTCTTTCTTACGTTTTCTAAATTGGAGGACTACCATATGGCAAACTGTTCACATGGTTTTGGGCTTTAAATTTGCCTTCTAATAGTAGTAGCCCCTTCCCCAAATATTTTACTTCTTCATTCCCTTTTAATTTACAGTTTATAATCTGCTGATGACCTGGAGACCAGTTTACTAGGGGAGTTTATCCATGTCTACTGGGAAAAAAGTTAATAGGCTCTAACCAGGGTCTCATGGGCTCTTGTGAAACAAACAAACCTAAGGTTTAGTGCTCAGGTTGTGTGATATCTCCTTGAAATGCTCCTAAACTCTGCTGGTTAAGATTACCCATGCTGTTCTAACACTTGATTGTTGTATTCCAGATGGTTGCATTTATAGGAAAGTGACTTCCAAATAATGTTATCATGGAGGGTTTTTATTACTTTTGGAATAAAAGCTAAGGTACAGGAAAACCAGGGGCTTAAGAATTTGAGCTCTGGGAGTTCCTGTCGTGGCGCAGTGGTTAACGAATCCAACAAGGAACCATGAGGTTGCGGGTTCGGTCCCTGCCCTTGCTCAGTGGGTTAAGGATCTGGCGTTGCCCTGAGCTGTGGTGTAGGTTGCAGACGCGGCTCGGATCCCGCGTTGCTGTGGCTGTGGTGTAGGCCGGCGGCTACAGCTCTGATTCGACCCCTGGCCTGGGAACCTCCATATGCCGCGGGAGTGGCCCAAGAAATAGCAAAAAGACAAAAAAAAAAAAAAAAAGAATTTGAGCTCTGGAGCTAGGCTGCCTGGAATTGAATCTTCTGTAACATTCTCCATTCCCATGATGGTAGGCAAGATGCCTAAATTTTCTGTGCCTTCTTTTATTCATCGATAAAATGGGCATAAAAATAGCACCTCCTCCACTGAATTGAAAGTTAAATGGCTTATTCATGTGAAGTGCTAAGAAAAGGAAGCACTTAAGTTTTATTTATTTATTACTATTATTGTTAGGAAGAGGAGGAAGAGAACAAGTAAGGAAGTAAACTCTCCAAACACACCTCAAGTTAAATACCATCAGTGAGACTGGTGTCTGGAAACAGATGATGTGTATTTTCTATCCCTGATACCTGTCACTTTGAAATGTACAAAGTTCCAGGCGCGAGTGTCTTAGGGTTCTACGGAGAAAGACCCAATAGGGTATATGTGATATATATATATATTCTTTATCAGTTCATCAGATGGTCAACATCTGAGTTATTTCCACTACTTGAACATTCATGTAAAAATCTCTGCATGTGAACATATATGATACTCCTCTTGGGTAGATACTTAGGGATGGAACTGCTGGATTGCATGGTAACTGTGTTTAATTTTTAAAGAAATTGCCAACTTGTTTCTGTTTTCCATTCCTGCTAGCAATGTTTGAGTGTTCCAATTTCTCCACATCCTCATCAATACTTGTGATTATCTGTCTTTCCGATTACAGTCATCCCACTGGGTATGAAGTGCTATCTCATTGTGGTTTTGATTTGCATTTCCCTGATGGCTGATGATATTGAGCATCTTTCTATGTGCTTATTGACTGTTTGTATATCTTGAGAAATATCTTTTCAACTCTTACGCCTATTTTTAAATGAGGTTATTGATCTCCTTATTAATAAATTATAAGAGGCCTTTACGTATTCTGGATAAAACATCCCTGTTTATTTCCTGAAACATTTTATAAGACATTTTTTTCTCAGCCTGAGAGTGCCACGGCGGAGGTAACAGGGGCCTTCGGAGTGCCTTGTCCCAGAAGCAGCACTGATTAGCAAACAAAAGCAAATAGCGTCTAGCCCTCAGGGGGCTCCCCTGGTGGCTTAGTTATCTCGGTGTGACCAGTTCATCAGGGTGTAGTTTGTCTGTGTCAGTGTCCTACCAGGGAGAGCCGGGTGCACAGTAAGAGCTGGGTCTGAGGTTGGCAGTCATGTGCCCTGAATTCTAATTTTAAGCCCCTTAAGTCTTAACGTTTGCTCCTGAAATGTAGAGCAGCCAGGGTGAATGACAGGAACCTATAATGAGCTCCTTTCCTGGTATATTATTCTTCATACAGGCCTGGGTTTGCCTCTTGGTTCACAAAGAGCCCCTTGGGGCAAGCGGCTTTGTTAGCGGGTGAGCTGAAGAGGGCAGAAACTGCTGATTCACATAAGTCCATTTCTAGAGGACTTGAAAACAGTCTCAGGTCACTTTCACTCCTCCTGTGTCTCCTCATATGGATCCTTTTCCCTGGCCCTCCAGTGCCAACCTTCATAACACAGTCTCTAAATCTTCCTCTTGCGTGAGCAGCAGCCATCTGGTGGTCAAATGAGACTTAGACGTGCCTTTGATAATATAGTGGAAATTATAACCAACGAAGCACCTGTGTTTCCAAGAGACCTCATCTATGGGTGGCAATAGAAGGGTTTTACATTTCTAGAAGAGGTTATCATATGAGAAAACAGTCTGAGTGTCTACGGAGCCAAAAAGATTGCATAGGCTTTAAAATAACATTGTCGTTTTGTAGATACAGATCAAGAGGAATTACTCACAGGTGGCACTGTTTAAATCTTCATCTTTCACAACATATTAGGTTGTGAGTGCTGCTCTTGAGATTCAGGCCTAGAATTAGAAGTAAAAAAAAAAAAAATAGAATGAATGCTTTTTCTTATCTAAAATCTGTCTTCATCGGCCAAATCCAACCAGCTTCATGGGTTATCTTGTAACCAAGATCAAATTTTGGAAGGCTGTAAAGAAATAGTCAAGCAATCTCTGAAGAAAAGACTGGCCTTAGTTGATCATTTTGTCTTTTAAATTTTAAACTCATAATCAGTACATCTGTTGAGTAACTGCAGTGGTCCCATATACCTCATGGTGCTTTAGTAAAGCTATTAGTGATTTTTCACTTGCTGGAAAATGAAATACTAGTGGCATATTTCTGGCGGAGTCCTTGCCTAGAGAACTCGCTAGAGGTGTTTCCACTTATGTCACCTTGTATTTAGCCTCATTTCTTCCTTTGTTAATTTTCACTTCTGTTTATTTTATTGGTACTGCTTCTGTTACTGTAAGTGATCCTTGTTAATCCTTTGGGCTTAGGGCTTGCAATATTAATTGGCTCTTAGCCAAAATCAGAGATCTGAGCTATTTTTTTTTTTTTTTTTTGTCTTCCTTCTTTGTGAAGCACCAGCAAAATACCATGCTCTTGGAATCTGGGTGTTTTTTGGTTAGTGGTTCGTTGGTGGATTTTTCCTTTGCATTTCTGAGAGCTCCTCCACTCGAGAAAAAAAATTCTCCTCCCATTTTAGCCTTCTTCTGTATGACAATCAGATGTAGACAAAAGCCTAATTTTCACTGGGTCAATATACCCAAAATAACCTATGCAAAAACTTATTTCTGGAGTTCCCCTCAAGACTCAGCAGAAATGAATGTGACTAGCATCCATGAGGTTGCGGGTTTGATCCCTGGCCTTGGTCAGTGGGCTATTGATCAGGCGTTGGTATGGCTGTGACGTAGGCCCATGGCTGCAGCTCCAATTCGACCCCTAGCCTGGGAACCTCCATATACCATGGGTGCGGTCCTAAAAAAAATTTATTCCTCTCTGAAATGCATCACCACAATGATTTGCTGTATTTATTTGTTCTACTAGGAAACTTCCTTACAGAGCTGATATGCCGTGGTTGGACTGTTTCCTAAGGTGTTAGATTAGGCTTCTCAAATTTTCATTCTGAAGAAATTTTAGAGTGTAAAAATCTTTATATTAGTGAGAAAATTGGAATGTTTTCTCATAACTTCTGGCATTTAAAAACCTTTGTGTTTTTACCCAAAATCTATCCATTAACAGGAATTTATCGGGCAATTGCCAGATGCCAATTGATGTGCCAGCTATCTCAAGAGATAGGAAAAAAAACATACGAAATGTGGCTCTGGTTTTAAGGAGCTTAAATTTGCTCATCTATTTACTTATTCATTCATTCAGCTGATGTTTATTAAACATCTACTGTGTGCCAGATACATAATCTAGTTGAGGCCAAATAAGCATAGTAGTTATATCTCAGAGCAGTGCAGTAGGAGATCCGAGATAGAAGAAAGCCTCCAGGAAGAAGTAGCTGGCAGAGCTAAGATGTCTAATCTCCCTCACAGTAGTAAATATTCTGGTGGCTTCTTTCACTTCTGATGTGATTGCAAAGCCTCCATGACCTGACCCAGCCTGCCCTGGGCTCCTCACTTTAGAAACACTTGCCAAGGTGAGAAGATAGATAGCAGGTGTTGCTAAGTGGAAGATTCCTCTTTGTAGCATCTTAACTTTTGTTCTAAGGGATTATTCTTTACAACATGGATGCACTGTGTATAAAAATCCAACATTAGGAATCCTTAAATAAATCTCACTTTAAAAAGACTCTTTTTCAGAATCATTTTTATCCCAGCATCCAGGATCATCCATAACTATTCTTGAGGCACTATTATTTATCAACCCACCCAACTTGGTTCTGTCACTTAGTTATCTATTGCTACAGTAGCAAATTACCCCCAAAGCTTAGTGGCTTAAAACAGCACATATTTATTATCTGATAATTTCTGTGGATCAGGAATGTAGACATGATTAAGGTATGATCTCTGCCCCAGCATCTCTCAAAAGGCTGCAATCAAAGGGTTGGCTGGGACTAAGGGGTCTCATTGGAAAGTTAGACTGGGGAAGGATGCATTTCCAAGCTCACTCACCAGTTACTGGCAGGATTCAGTTCCTTTAGGTTTGATGGAGTCAGGGTTTCCGTTCCTCATTAGCTGTTTGCCTGAGACTACTCTCAGTTTCTTGCCATTTGGGCCTCCCTAGCAGAGCTGCTCACTCCATCACAACTTGCAATCCAAGAAGGTCATAGGTCTGCTAGCAAGATGGAAATCATATTTTTACAACCTAATCACAAAAGTGATAGCTCCTCAGCATTGCTGTATTCTATTAGTTATAAGCAAGTTGCCCAAAGGGAGTGTATTACCCAAGGCAGCTAATACCAGGAGGCAGGCATCATTGGGGGCCATCTCAGAAGCTGGATGCATATTATTCAGCAAACATTATTGATCACCCAGCATGTTGTCTCCACAGTGCAACTGTGACAATAAGTGGCCCTTGCCTTTAAGGTACTCACAGTCAGCTTGGGAACAAGAAGCACATCAACCTCTACTAACTCTGATCTAACATGGAAATTCTTGTAGAGTCAGAGTCACAACCCAGTGAGAATATGGAAAAGAGGCGTGTCTTTGTTCATGATGGAGTCCCGCAGTGGGAATGCCATTTTCTCTCACAGTTAAAAATAAACATAGTGTCACTTCTTCTGTGGAACTTTCTCTGATACTCCTCTTTTTCCCCAACTTAGTTCCCAGAAAAGGTGACGTTTGAGAGGAATCTTAAAAAAAATGAAATAAGTAGGAGTGGCTTTCCAAGTGTATAACACAGTGTAATACAAGGGCATAGAGAAATGATGGGGTATGATACATTCCAGGAGCAATGGAACCACCATATGGCTAGAATGTTGGGGATGTGGTCAAGGATGGGAAATCGCTATGGCAGGAAATGAGTCTAGAAAGATGAATTGGAGACATATTAGGAAAAGGAACTTGAATGCTATACCATGGAGCTTGGGCTTTACCACGTGGCAAGTAGAGAGCCACTGAAGGGCTGTGATTAGTAGAATAATGTGGTGAAATACATGCCTTAGAAAGGAACTGTGGAAGCAAGTTGAGTATTTGCTGGAAATGCTAGATAGAGGCTAAGATAATATTTCATGGAGAGTTGATGATTTAAAATAAGATACAGGAAAAAGAAGGCCATGGGGATGGAAAGTTCAAAATCAGGAGATGTTTTCAAGCTGGAATTGATAGGGTTATCAGATCCAGATCAGGGTAAAGAAACATGAGGGAAGGATATGGATGAACCAAGGATTTCTCTAGAATTTTCTATCTCAAGAGAATGAGAGCTTCTTAAAAGAGGGACGATATCTAATTTTAGTTTCTCAATTTTTTTTTTTTGCTCTTTTTTTAGGGCCACACCTGCAGCGTATGTAAGTTCCCAGGCTAGGGGTGGATTTAGAGCTGCAGCTGCCGGCCTCCACCACAACCACAGCAGTGCCAGATCCAAGCCTCATCTGTGACCTACACCATAGCTCATGGCAACGCCGGATCCTTAACCCAGTTAGTGAGGCTAGGGATCGAACCTGCATCCTCACAGATACTGTGTTGGATTCTTAACCTGCTGAGCCACAATGGGAACTTTTAGAATCTCAATATTTTAATGGTGCCCGATACTTGATGGTTGACAGTTGATGGATTGACAAGTAAGTAGATGATCAGATGGGTGGATGGAAGGATGGGTAGTGGATGTATGGATGGTGTTGTTAAACATCCAAGAGAATTCTGGGTAGAAATCTGTTTGGGGGACAGAGGAGAAAATGGATAGAAGGATGTAATAAGACCCCCTCAGATGGCTAAGGTGACTGTAGAAAGAGGAGCATGAGGAGTTCCCTGGTGGCTCAGTGGGTTAGGGATCCAGCATTGTCATTGCAGTTGCATGGATTCAGTCCCTGGCCTGGGAACTTCAGCATGCTGAAGGGGCTGCCCCCTGCCCCCCCTCCCAAAAGAGGAAAGTGAGTAGAAAGTTCACTCAGGTTTCTCTTTTATTATAATCCCTGGCTTTGATGGTTTTTATCTTCAATTTGTTTTTCCATCTGCTTTAACAAATTTTAAGAAGGTAGTTTTAGAGAACAAAAGTCCGTGTGCAAGCTATATCAACATTTGGGGACCCTATTAGATTTCTTAGCATTTTGTCCTAAAACTGCTGCAAAGCAACTACCAGTCTGGCTACTGAAGCCATTTAGAAGCCCTTCAATTTTAGTAAGGCAGATGGGAATGGTAAAGAATTTTCCCAGAAACTTACATGAAAAATATCCTTCCTTTCAGATCCTTCATTAACATTACCTTTGACTGGCTATCAGTGATACAGCCATACTTGGCAGTTCTCAGGTTTCTTGGACTTGAGATTTTCTGAAGCAGTGCTTCTCAAACTTGAAAGTGTACCTTCTGCAGATCTGGTGAAAATGTAGATTCTGATTGAGTTCTGGGATAGGGCTTGAGAGTCTGTTTCTCACAAGGTTTCAGGGACTTCCGATACTGCTAATCCCTGGACCACACTTTGAATGGCAAGGCCGTTCAGGTGTCATTTAGTATCAGTGACTTGGCTGAGGTCACTGTTGTTGACACAGTCACGTTGTCAGCCGCCTATCAATCCAAAATTTCATTTACCTCCTCCTGCCCATGTTCATTGCCTCCCTGGGTGACTTTTTATTATCTTGCCCTTCCCTAATAATCTGTGAGGTTAGGCCCAGCCTGCTACCTTTCCCTCCTCCAGATCCCTAATGAAGCTGGCAGAGCTGACCTTCTCACCCCTCCCTTCTGCTTTTGGTCACCCTTTCTTAGCTTGAGGCTCTGTTTACAGTCCTTGGATTTCATCTTTAGGCTCTTGTTCCTTAAAGTCTTCCAACATCCACAGTCATTTCATAGGTCAAGGATCAAGTCCAGTTTTTGAGTAGGAATTTGAGATCTGATCCTTGCCAGTGTTGGGGAGGTCAGGAAAGTAGGTAACAAAAACAAATGAGAAAAGCAGTCAGCGTGGGTCCCTGAGGAATGATGGCTTAGCTGGAAACAAGGCAGCCCAAATCCCAAGCGTTCTGCTCAACCACTGAATGACCTTGAGGAAACCGCTTACCCCATCAGAGCTGACGTTTTGTCAGCTGTAAGGCAGTACATTAAATGCTCTCTATGGTCTGTTAAAATTAATTATGTAAGGCTGATTTATTAGTATCATATCTTCATTATATGTCTAAACTACAAGACAGCTTCCCACCACAAGGATCATGGAGCTCCAAGAACTCTGTGCATAGAATTTACGGAGTCCATGAACCTTGACTGAGGTGACTAAAAGTGGAATTAGATTTTTATTTTCACCGACCTCTGACTGTCAGTGAGCCTTCTTCTCAGTTGGGAATCTAAACAACAGTCTAGAATAGTATTTGCAGTGCCTGTAACTTGGTCACCAGTAGAAACCACAGGTACATTCTATGTCACATCACAGTTTTGTAAGTATCATTTGATGATGCTTACCACTCCTTCAAAGTTTGGGTGCTTCTTAGACCCTCCACTGCATCTTCTCATGAAGCACATCTATTAATAGGCCAGTGATTGTAAGGGAAATTTTTGCCCCACAGGGCACATTTCACAATATATGGAGACATTTTTGGTTGTCACAACTTGGGGGGCGGGGGGGACCTGCTAGTGGCCTCTGCTAAACATCGTAACAATGCACATACAAGACAATCCCTGCCCTCCCAAGAAGGAATTATCCAGTTCAAAATTTCAGTAGTGTTGAGACTGAGAGGACTGCTATAGCTTTTTAAAAAATACTCTTTAAAAAAATGTACTCTTGGAGTTCCCATCATGGTGCAGTGGAAACGAATCCGACTAGGAGCCATGAGGTTGCAGGTTTGATCCCTGCCCTCGCTCAATGGGTTAAGGATCTGGCATTGTCATGAGCTGTGGTGTAGGTCGCAGACCTCGCTCAATGGGTTAAGGATCTGGCATTGTCATGAGCTGTGGTGTAGGTCGCAGACACAGCTGGGATCCTGCGTTGCTATGGGCTGGCGGCTGTAGTTCTGATTGGACCCCCCCTAGCCTGGCAACTTCCATATGCGGTGGGTGAGGCCCTAAATAAATAAATAAATAAAATATTCTTTAAATATTTAAATAAAGGCATAAATAAATAAATACATTTTTCTTTTGATAACCCTATTTCAGTATAACTAATTTCCTGTGTGATTCTGTGTATTTTATGCATTTACAGACTTTGTTCTTAGCAAGGATCCTGTAGCCTTGCTAGACTGTCAAAGGATTCCATGGCACAAAACGTGGTTAAAAACTCCAGTATGAGGAGAAGATAGTGAAGGGCATCGGAATTCAGATCTTGTGGTTTGCAGACCAGGAAACTGAGGTCAACTACCTGACACCCCCCACCCAAGGCACCATGGCACCATGGAGTCAGACAAGCTTCAAGTGCCTGCTCCATCCGTACTGCTTCTAGGACCTTGGCCAAATTATCTACATTTTCTTTATCTTAGTACATTTGGGCTTCCATGAAAAGTACCAGAGGCTTGATGGCTCAAACAACAGAAATTTATTTCTCACAGCTCTGCAGACTGGGATGTCTAAGATCAAGGCACTGGCAGGTTTGGTGTCTACCGAGGACCTCTTTTCGGTTTCATAGTTAGCACCTTCTCACTGTGTCCCCCTGTGACGGAAGGAGAGAGTCAGCAGTCTGGGGTCTCTTTTATAAGGGCGCTAATCCCAATCATGGGGGCCCCACCCTCCTGACCAAATCATTTCCCAAAGGCCCCATCTCCTAATGCCATCACCTGGGGGGTTTAGGATTGTAACATAGGAAATTTGGGGGACACAAACATTTAGAGCATAGCAACTGGAAATCAGTTTTCTCATCTACAGGATGGGTAAAATTGTGCTTCACTTACAGCAGGAGTCAGCAAACTATAGCCCAAGGGCCCAGTCCAGCCTGCAGCCTGTTTTTTGTTAATGAAGTTTTCTTGCAGCACAGCCATGCCCATTTGTTTAAGTATTGTCAGTGTCTGCTTTTGTAATTTAATGGCAGATTTTTGGTTACAACAAAGGCCAAACAGTCTGCAGTGCCTAAAATATTTACTCTCTGGTCTTTCACAGAAAAAATTGGTTAAATCCTGACTCAGAGCATACCTATGAGAAAAAGGGACCCAAAGTGTAAAGATTAAGTTCATTGCAGGGGGTTCCAACTGAGCCACCTAATAAGATTGTTGTCCCCTTTTGCTTATTGATAGAAGGTCTTTGTGCCTCTAAGGGTAGCTCTTATTCACAGAAAACACTCTTCAGGGTTTTTTGTTGTTGTTGTTGTTGTTTAAATAATTATCCTTCAATGCTTTACAGTTAGTTTAAACCCCAAACTGATTTCCCTCTGGCTTTTAAGTTTAGTTCCTCAGAGTACGGGGTATTTTAGTAGTCAGTTTTAAGCAGCCTCTAAACAGTCTTGGTTCAATTTATATACTTCAGAATTTAAATATCTCAAAAAGTTAAAGAATTTAATTACATATGTGTGTGTATAACTATATATATATATATATAGTTATACACACACACACACGCTATTTATTCTTTCAGTACATGCATTCTCTGGATTAATTTTTAAAAACCTTTCTGGGTTCAAAATAAATCTTAAAGCTAATAAGCCAAACTTAAAAACATGGTGGAACAGTTTTTTAAATTTTGAATGTGTGTATAAACTTAGTTAGATTTCAACCTAAAATGAAAAGACTAAATCATTCATTCAATTACATCCTTTATCTGGGCTTCACAACTATCATCTTTTTTTTTTTTTTTTTGTCTTTTAGGATGCACCCACGGCATATGGAGGTTCCCAAGCTAGGGGTCCAATTGGAGCTGTAGCTACTGGCCTACTCCACAGCCACAGCAATGCCAGATCAGAGCCATGTCTGTGACCTACACTGCAGCTCACAGCAACACCAGATCCTTTAACTCACTGAGAGAAGCCAGGGATCAAACCCGTGTCCTGTCCTCATGGATGCTGATCGGGTTCATTAACCACTGAGCCACGATGGGAACTCCACAGCTGTCATCTTAATAAACCAAATTCATTTAACTATTACAAGAGCAAACAATACCGAATTTGTTCAGGTGCCTTAACCAAGAAATATTAATAGGATCGTTTTGAAATTCTCAGTTATTTCTACTCTCAATTCTAAAGCTTCTTGGGGTTGCAGGATGCTCAGGCTCAGGAGGTCACATGCACTGCCAGTTACTGAGATAACTTTTGACCAGAGATCCCAACTGCCTGTTGAAACTTGGAGTAGACAGCCACAGTGTGAATGTTCTCATACCAATTAACAGTCATTTGATTCCTGGAAGTCTGAGGATTGTGGTCTCAGCAGGCTGAAGATTTTGAACTACCAACAGTTTCAGCCAGGAACTCACTGAGTCATTCTCAGGACCATGAATGAGTGGCTTGTCCTAGGGCTCTCTGCCTAGCTGCTGTTGGTAAGCCCATAGCTTTGCAGGAGTGTGGTCATGTAGCCCAGCTCCCTGGAGTTGAATTATATACAGTAACTAATCCTTTCTTCAAAAATTCTGCAAATCCCTACTCAGCCATAAAAAAGAATAAAGTAATGCCATTTGCAGCAACAGGGATGGAACTAGAGACTCTCATACTAAGTGAAGTAAGTCAGAAAGAGAAAGACAAATACCATATGATATCACATATATCTGGAATCTAACATATGGCACAGAAAAGAAAATCATGGATATGGAGAACAGACTTGTGGTTGCCAAGGGGGAGGGAGAGGGAGTGGGATGGCCTGGGAATCTGGGGTTAATGGATGCAGACTGTAGCCTTTGGAATGGGTAAGCAATGAGATCCTGCTGTATAGCACTGGGAACTGTAGTTAGTCACTTATGATGGACCGTGATAATGTGAGAAAAAAGAATGTATATATGTATGTGTAACTGGGTCACCTTGCTGTACAGTAGAAAATTGACAGAACACTGTAAACCAGCTATAATAGAAAAAAAAATCATTAAAAGAAAAAGCAAACTAACAAAAAAACTCTGCAAACCCCACCCTGTTAATCACATGATCAGATTTTGTGTAGTTTTGCTTCTATGCAAAGGTAAATACCCTGTCTGTGTAATTTTAAGATTTTCGAATCTGATGAAATATTGCTTCTTTCATACTCTCAGGACTCACCTTGTTCTTAGATATTTAAATCTGATCTGATTGAATTCTCTACCTGGCTGTCAGGCCTGTCACCACAACTTGTAAGGCTCTTTTATTAGCATACCAAATCACAGAATTTTGTTGATTCTAGAGATGTTCTCCACAGCTCCTTCAAAACCCAGCCATTCCCCCTGGATTGGCTGCAGAATAAGTGCTTTTCTCATTTATGTCTTCCTGTCTTCAGGACCAAAGTCTAAGATACATCAAAGTTTCCCTGGCTGGTGTGTGCCCTAGGGCAGTCGCAGTGCACAACATTCAAAATGGATAAATCCCTGAGATTTCCAAAATTAATTCATATGGACCTAACTCCCTTGGAGTCTGTGTGGCACTCATTGTCAGGATGGAGAGAGTGAGGGGGAAGGGCTCTGTGTTATTTTTTGGTGTCTTTTTTTAATTAATGCTTTTTGTTTTTCCATTATAGCTGGTTTACAGTGTTCTGTCAGTTTTCGACTGTACAGCAAGGTGACCCAGTCACACATACATATATACATTCTTTTTCTCCCATTATCCTCCATCATGCTGCATCATAAGTGGCTAGATACAGTTCCCTGTGCTGTTATACAGCAGGATCTCATTGCTTCTCCATTCCAAAAGCAACAGTTTGCATCTATTAACCCCAGCTTCCCGGTGCATCCCTCTCCCTTCCCCTCTGCCTTGGCAACCACAAGTCCGTCCTCCAAGTCTGTGAGTTGCTTTCCTGTGGAAAGGTTTAATGTGTGGTCTGAGCTTCAGCCTCCCCTAGTGAGGCTTAGTTGGGAAAGAACAAGAAAATGATGTATAATGTTCAACTGCAAGGAGACCAGCAGGGAGTGAGGGAAGGGACCTTGGAGTTATTGTCCTGCACTTCTGTGCCTGAGCCTGCCCTTTAGAGAAGGATTCTTTCTAGTCTAGGCTTCAGAGCTTAAGGGAAGTTTGAAAAACTAAACAGTGGTCCAGCCAGTGGCGTATCTTGAAAGTAGGGATAAAAACTCCCTGATGATCACTTAGCCACTTGACTTATCTTTATTGTGCAACAGTTCGCTGTTCTGCTTAAAACCACTGCCAGAAACAGCTGGAAAAGGGGTGATTGAAGAAAGGGGCCATTTAAAGCCATCTTTTTGACCTGGGATTTCCATATGTCAACGCAACCGTTTGTCCAACTTTTGGCATACTCTTTCCTAAGGAATTTGAGTTGTATAATGGTTATCATTTAGTGAAATACATTGCATCCCAAATTGCAAGTGGTTGATTTCTTGCCAACTGCCTTTATTCCTGTTCTCTCAATAGCCCACAGGCAGCTTGATTGTAGTCTGTTCTTGTGACCCGAATATTTTCCAGTTACTGGTCTGTAAGCCGGAAATTGGAACATGGAATATATTTTTCCATAGAAATAATATTATAAGTGGTGGCATAATTCCAGGCTAACCCGCAAAAAGTACTCGGTTAACATATAATTTAGCTATAGTTGGGAATACAGGGATCTTCCCCATATTTTCCCCATTCAACAGTATATTACGATCCGTTCATTTCAACTCTGCTGCCCTGGGGGCAGAAGTGGCAGATGAATCCCCCCAGCAAACATCATAGTTGAGCTTTTACCTGCCCCTGACCATATCCTCCACCCAAACACTGGTACCTGACTTGATGATCACGATGGGGTTGACATGTAAATATGATAGGACCAATAATTACAATAAAACCAGTTACTATTCTTCTATTTAAAAAGCCAGTTAAAGAGTTCCCTGGTGACTCAGCAAGTTAAGGATCTGGCATTGTCACTGCTGTGGCTCATGTTCGATCCTTGGCCCAGGAACTTCTTTATGCCACGGATGCAGCCAAAGATAAAAAAAAATATATTAAAAAATTTAAAACCACTTAGTATTTGTTAAATGTTTGTTACATATCCTTCCCTGATCGTCACCCTCACAATAATCCTACAAAGCAGGACCTGAGATGTAAAGTAGCTCGCCCAAGGTCATAGAGCTTGCCAGTGGTAGCACTAATTCAAACCCAAGTGGTCTGGCTCGAGAAGCCATGCTCTTGATCGCTGTAGTTCAGGGCCCCACAAACTACATCCCAACACCTGTTACTATATGACATGCAAGCTAAGAATGGTTTTACTCTTTTTAAAGGATTAGGAGGGAGTGAAGAAGAATATTTTGTGACATACTTTGATATGAAGTTTAAGTTCAGAGGTCTAGAAATCAGGTCTTATGGGAACACAGCCACATCTGTTTGTGTGCATATTGTCGATAGCTGCTTTGGGACCAGAATGACAGGGTTGAGCGGCTGTGACCCAACAGCCCACAAAGCTTAAGATACTTACAATCTGGCCCTTTTCAGGAAGTTTACTGATCTCTGCTGTAATGCACAAAATGCTGTTAGGCCCAGTGTCTATCTTAGTGTAAATCCTCAATTAAATGTTGGCATTTGGAAAAACAAATTTGTCTCCTTCCCAGTGCTGGAGTTGGTGCTCTAGCTCTAGGGTTCCTGCTGCAAAGTCAAGGTTCTCTCATTCAGAAGATGCCAGACGGCCAGTCTCCCATTTCAGGACCCGTGTAACAACGCCTGCTTGTAAGCCCCTACTGGCTGGTTAGGTCAGGGCTCTATCAAGGGCTTTGCCCTGGAGGCTTTGCTTGTATACATGTGGAGGCCAGAATGGCAGCAGTTCCCAAGGTACTCACCAGTGGCACGTCAGGAGTGAGGGTAGACCGGCATCACCTGTTTGGGGGCTGGAGGGACTTGAAATCCAGCAGCCTGCAGGGGCTGAAGGTATCAACAGCAAGGGATACTTGGGACTCATTCCTACCCAGAGTGTTCCACCCACAGCCTGTAGGGATCGCTTCTCTGTAATCGCGAAACTTAACACCTAGCAGAGGGGATAGGAATGGATGAGAGGCTCTCACACGGGGTACTAGGAGGTTACACCGAAATATTCAGAGCAGCATCCCGTCCCCATAAGCAAAAACCTGGTCATAACGCACCTGCTGATGGGCAGGTACAGAAATCCATAAATAAGCGTGACTCACTCTGTTGTCTTCTTCAAATCATTATTCATTTGATACATGATCAAAGAGACCTACCCCCTGTCTCTCTCCCTCTCTCTCTCTCACCCACACAGGAAAAGGAACCAGCAAAGGGTGCACTATCAAGTACATGGCTCCTGGGGGCCCAGTCCCTCTGGGGGCCTCTCGAGCCAGTATAGAACAAGCCTCACAGTTACCCAACCAAGGGGCAAGGCATGTGGGGGTATTGCCGTTCACTGAAGGATGGCTCTTAACATGTTAACACCTTTTTGTACTTTTCTCAGGCCAAAGTGGCCCCATTTACAAAATATAAGCCCTCAGGCGGGAAGGTTATAGGTGTGGAGGGTGAATGCCCGGAGACCATGGCCTGAGGCCATGTTAACAGCCGTCTTCATCTCTCATCTCTGCTCAGCTGTGGTTGAGAGAACACCAAGCTCAGCTGAGGCTCTGCTGTAACACCCAGGTGAATGGATTCTCGAGGCCCCCAAGCTGTCTCCGCTGGCATGCTCGCTAAAATTTAGCACCTAAGATTTCTTGTCAGATGTAACTTGCTCCAACCAAAAGTATGTTAATGAAATAATACTGAATTCCTGTCCTTCGTGTATTGCCACCTTCTCCTGGGCTCCCTTCGCCCCTACCCCCCAGGGGAACTTTTTTATAGTTCATATCAAAGTAAGTGGATGAACTCACTTACATAGAGTTATTATTATATAAGCTAATTATCGAGAGTTTTGAAATTTTTGTTGCCTAAAATTACTGTTAACGATACTATATGACTAAAATAGATAAAATATTCCAACGAAAAGAAAAAGAATAATCCATTCCTTTGACCCAGTCGTACTGCTTCAATGGATATATCCTCTGGATATAATCATGAATATAAAAGTGATTTATGTATAGGACTAATTATTAGGATACTTTTAATAATAGAGAAAATTTAAAGCAAACCTAATATCCAACTTTATGGTAAAAATTAAATAATGTGATAGTCTTATTACATGCTGGTTTTCAAGCACTGAAATTATTCTTATAGAGAATTTTAAAACTTATGACTATTTAAGACGTAATAATAAGGGATAAGAAAGTGTATAACTATGATTCTGGAGTTCTTGTTATGGCTCAATGGGTTAAGGACCTGACTAGTGTCCATGAGGATGCAGGTCCCATCCCTGGCCTTGCTCAGTGGGTTAAGGATCTGGCGTTGCTGCAAGCTGTGGTGATGGTTGAAGATATGGCTCAGATCTAGTGTTGCTGTAGCTGTGGTGGAGGCCAGCAGCTGCAGCTGCAGCTCCTATATGACCCCTAGCCCAGGAGCTTCCATATGCTACAGGTGCAGCCCAAAAAAGGAAAAGAAAAAAAAAAAGAAGGAATATGATTCCACTAATTTACACTTCTGTCTTCTCTGCAATGATCAGGTATGGCTTTTGCCATAACAAAGTCACCTTTAACACTTATGTTGGCACAGGACAGGTTGATGTCTCAAAGAATAGAAGAGATTTTAAAAGGCAAAAATGAATAGTCCTTTAAAGAAAAATTTAGTATCAGAAGTTCTGACTGTACTTCATCCATTTAAATGACTTCTGGATGTAAATCACTGCTGAGTACTTAAAAATTGTCAGAGTTGGGAGTTCCCATTATGGCTCAGTGGTAACAAACTTGACTAGTGTCCATGAGGATGTAGGTTTGATCCCTGGCCTGACTCAGTGGATCGAAGGATCTGATGTTGCCTTGAGCTGTGGTGTAGGTCATAGATGTGGCTCGATCCTGCATTGCTGTGGCTGTGGCGTAGGCTGGCAGCTGTGGCACCAATTAGACCCCTAGCCTGGGAACTTCCATATGCTGTACCTGCAGCCTTAAAAAGACCAAAAAAAAAAAAAAAATTATCCAAGTTGCATGGCAAGAATTTTAAAAGGAAGACTTTTATCTTCCTTTATTATCTTCCTTTAAAATAATTATCTTTTCCACATATTTATCAGTTCTACAATAAGGTGGAAATATAGACCTTAATATTCTGTTTGTTGCACCATTAGTTAGCTCCTCAGTGTGGATATCCTGAAGTGAAATTTAGCCTCCGTGGGTTATACTGCCCTACTCTGTTATTATTATTGAAATGCAAGTTGTCTGGAAGGTATTGCTGTACTAAATTGTAACTAAAGATGAACAGAGCTCATTGATATCTCTGGGCATTGTAGGATGGGGGAAAGTGAGTTTAAATGAGAAGGATTTTATAAGGGGTTTTTTAATCTTTAAGATGGTTACAAAGAGGGCCTTTTTCTAGTGTACAAATCCAACTCTACATTATGTTTTTACACCTTATACCAGTCAATCATTACAACATCGTGGTTTAACATTCTGAAATCTGAGGCTCAGAAAAGCTTACTTGTTCAAAGTCATGCAGCTGCTAAATGCTAGAGTCTGGCATTATATTGATTTCTATGGAAAATGTGATTTTCAGCATGGTGATGTGATGCCATCCAGCATAACTCCAACAGGCTAGGCAGAATTCTACGCAATCCTGTCTCTTGGTTCTCATTAGAGGATATCACTAAGCCATGGCATCGCATCCCTTTCCGATGCTTTCTGCACCTCTCTGTGGGGTGCTTGAATTACAAGTATTCTACTGGTAATGAGTAAGGAACTAAAGAGCTAGTCTAGAGCATGGCAGTCAACAGTTGAAGGCATGGTAGGCAAGTTTAGGTCTTATTTGGTTGGGCCAGGCAGAAGGTGTGTGTTTTCATCGGGCCAGGCTAAGCACAGGTTGGGGAAGTGACTAAATCTTCTTAAGCCTGGAAGGAAGCCTGGTAAAGAAAGCAAATAAGGCCTAGTCAGATAGGGAGCTTGACCCTTCATCAGGAGTTTTTCAGAGACAACTCAGGACCATGGACAGTTCCCATAAGACTACTTCTCAAGGAGAGTGGTTCTTTCAGAGCCCTGGCTCCTTTTTTTTTTTTTTTTTTTCTCCCCAGAATTTGTTCTTCTTTGAAAAACTTCTGTTCTTTCCTGTGTCCTCAGGGATTCTCTGTGCAGGACTGGGAGAATAAAACAGCAGCTAGGAAAATAAGCCTTCTTCTGAAGGTGTCCACACACATAAGATTTCCCAGATTATTAAATAGAAAAGCTGTCACTTCTAGCCATTACAGCTAAGGATTCCATCAGTTGGGTTGGGGGCGGGGTGCAGCATACGCCCCCACCCCCACCCCAGAGCTTTCCTCCCCTGGTCATCTCAGAAGTTCTAGAACCCAGCCTCTTCTTTGAAAGTTTCTGGAAGGAAAAAGTGTGATTTATCTGATTCCCACAATGTGCACTTTCAAATATTCTGTTTCTTATATCAGTATTGACTGTTCTTAACTTCCCATAAAATT
Organism: Sus scrofa; assembly: GCF_054392235.1. Lineage (NCBI taxonomy): Eukaryota > Metazoa > Chordata > Mammalia > Artiodactyla > Suidae > Sus > Sus scrofa. The sequence goes on from NC_139401.1 coordinate 12,939,922, forward strand.
AATCACTCAAATTACAGATCTTTTTCCTTTATCTTCTGTAGCCAACATTAATGTACCTTTTCTTAATTCTTAAAAAGAGTTTGTATTTTTGCATAAGGTCTCTCTAATACAGAGGCCCAGAGTGTATCTTTGTAAATGGACTTATTTTTTTCCTCTAAATGTGCCAACTTCTGCATCTGGTTCAGAAAATGGAAGTTCTGAATAAGAGCTACAAAAAGATTTAATGGGCTCCATGCTGCTGAATCTAATTACCTGTTGTTGGCAGTATCCAGGCACCAATAGACCAGCATTGTCCAAACTGCATTTTACTGAACATTCGTCCAACGCAAACCTGTGAAAAGAAATGATTCCAAGGAAGACAAGTTTGGAAAACTCAGCCTTACTTCCCCGCCCCCCGCCGCCCTTTGAGAGAATCACGGTGCTCAGCATTATATGTTCTGAGTTTTAAAAAAAGCGTTTTCATCCTCTTCAGCCCAACATTTTCTAAATTCTTTGAACCACAGAATCCTCCTTTATTTTAGAAGTATCCATTAATATCTTCCTGATGAGGAGTTCCATGGTGGCTCAGTGGGTTAAGGACCTGACATTATCACTACTGTGGCTCTGGTTACTACTATGGCATGGGTTCAATCCCTAGCCTGGGAATTTACATGTGTGTGCCATGGGCGTGGCCAAAAATAATCTCCCTGATATACTATTTACTATAAAACACTTCTAGATATGGTCCCATTTACAGGGACACCGTTGAGGAGACTGATACCTCTCATACGTAAAGTTAGTGAGATTTATGTCTCCTAACCTGAGAGAATCTGTGATTTTTTTTTTAATCTTAGCCTAATTATTTACATATGCGGTAGGGCAATTTTAGTTAGAATCAAGATATTCAATTTATGTCTTTCTTAAATAACAGCGCTTTGGACCTTGGAAAAATGCTTTTCCAACAGGGAAGTAACAACCTATAACTACATATTGGATAGCAGCAGGCATGTAATAGAGGCTTCAGAGTCATTGGGTTTTCAAACCATAATTAAAAGCTATAAAATTGATAGATAGTGAGTTCGGTTAATATTCTAGAGTAGAGTTCTATATTAGGTATGGGAAATAACCAAGCCAAAGTGTTAAAAAATATTCTTAAACTGAAATGATGGGTAATGACCTTAAAGATGTTAGTTAGCATCTTCTTTGAAGAAAAGAAACCTTACAAATATTTTTTTTTAAAGAAGAGAATTCATTATATCTGATATTTTTCCAGAGAAAAGAGGGGGATGATTTATTTTGGATTCATTGAGGTGTACTATTGAATATTTCAGAATAGCATGTCAAGTGCAAGAACTGTAGTACTGTGTTTGCAGCTTCAACTTTGAAAGCAGTTTTCCATCTCATTTATTAAAGAGGATTCATTTTCTAAGGCAAATGATGTAGCAAAAAAAAATGTTCTCTCTATATACACAGCACTTTTTTTTTCTTTGGGACCTTGGGTACACAAGACTGATTTAAGAATATTCCTCATCTCATAGAACATTAATCATTTTTGATCCACACACAAGTCTCCATCCTGAAATAAATATGTATCTTTATTACATCCATCTGTATATATTCTCTCTTTGAGAATTAATATAAGTATTTATGACTATAGTACATATATTAAAATATATTAATATATTTCTTTTTATATTAAATATATTTTAGTAAATACAATGTACATATATATCATATACACATGCATTTATGTGAATGCATGTGTCCGTGTGTGTGTGTGTGTGTGTGTGTGTGTGTGTGTATTTCATTTTACTCCTTTCTAGGGAAACAGAGATGTTTAGTAAAATCTCTGTGCTTGGAATTTACTTGCAATGTTTCATTTCTTTGCACTTATTTACCAACTCAATTCACAGTTAGGTTCCTTTGTTTCACTTGGCTTTTATTTTTTTAAAAATCCTTTTTAAATTTCTCTTGTTCCATAACTGTTTAAAATGTTTACCTGGTTCAGAAGTGAGATCTACAAAATAAGATGTATACAGAGAAGATGATATTTTCTCCCTGTTTTCTCCATCTTGTTTTTAGATTTTATTTTTTTAAATTTGAGTATAGTTGATTTACAATGTGCCAATTTCTGCTGTAAAGCAAAGTGATGTAGTCATGTGTGTGTGTGTGTATATATATACAGCCTTTCTTCAGTTATCGTCCATCATGGTCTATCTCAAGAGATTGGATATAGTTACGCGTGCTATACAGTAAGACCTCATTGCGTATCCATTTTAAGTGTAATAGTTTGCATCTTCTAACCCCAAACTCCCTGTCCATTCCACTCCCTCCCCATTGGCAATCACAATTCTCTTCTCTATGTCTGTGATCTGTTTCTGTTTTGTTTATAGATCATGTTTTACTTTATTTTTTTCTAGTTTTTATTCTATCTTCCCATTGTTTTTAAACATATGGAAATACACAGGGAGTTTCCTGATGGCACAGTGGATTAAAATCGGGCATTATCACTGCTGTGGCTCGGGCTCAGTCCCTGGCCTGGGAACTTCCACATGCCACGGGTGTACCCCCAAAATTTTTTTCAATTTACAAAAATAAGAAAATATACAGAGGCATGTTTTTCACTGCGCAGTATATCCTGAACCTCACTTTCCTGAGATACAGAGTCGCAGTCCTCACTCCATTTTGCAGCTCCTAAGAATACTGATGTATATTTGGGTTGTTTTTACTCTTTTTTTTTTTTTTTACCTTGTTTGCTTTTTAGGGCTGCATTCGCACCATATGGAGGTTCCCAAGCTAGGGGTCAAATCGGAGCTGTAACTGCCAGCCTACACCGCAGCCCCAGCGATGCCAGATCCGAGCCATGCCTGCAACCTACACCACAGCTCACGGCAACACCGGATCCTTTAACCCACTGAGTCAGGCCCCAGGATCGCAGTTGGGTTTGAAACCTGCAGAGCCACAACAGGAGCTCCCTTGTTTTTTGTCTTCTGTTGCTGCAGACAGTGCCATGGTGCACTATGTAAGATCCATCCCTATTCCAACGTGTACATCGGTCCACAGCTTTTAACTACAGCAGCATACTCCATGCAGTGTAGCCACTGCATTTTGCCTCTTCTCCAGTCCTGTCCCCTCATACTAGCCTTCAACCCCTTGCCACTTACCCAGGTCCCCAGCCCTCCATAGCTGTAGGTGGCACTTCTCCATACAGACCCAGGTCCTGCTAGATCATGTAAAAGACAAACTCCAGTAAAGCTGGAGTCTTAATTGTGTCCATAATCTTGACCTGCTTCCTCATGAAGGAGCATTTCAGGAGAAACTCTATATAATTTAAGTGTTCAAAGTAGCTTTGCCTGTCACAAATGGTCTGAGTTTATCATATAGACAAAGTGTGTTGTGTCCACGGATAGAGTTCCCTTGGCCTTTGCTTCAAGAAAGTTTAGTACCTAATTTATTGCCCACTTATGACAAGTATATAAAACTACACATTGATATTTTTCCTTGTCTATTAAAACGAAAATTTACAAAAAATCAACATTATGGTAGTTTTTTTAAGATGAAATCAGTCTAGTTCTAAAAAGCTCAAGTCTTGCTGCCACACACTTATTTTGTATCCAGGCTGTGTCAGCGTTCTAGAGGGACACGTGCAAACACACCGCGTTATTTTACTTAACAGGATGTTTACCAGCATCACTACCCTTGAAAAATACTTCTGACTGTGAAACCTAGCACGGCCCTGTGGGGCTCCTGGGTGTAAGAGCCTTTCTGTGTCCCCATTTCTTGTTCTTAGGAAGTGGGCCTCATTCAGCCTTCATGGCCTCCCCTGAGTTCCTAGGGACAGCTTCAGACACTTGCTGACCAGGGAAGGGAGGGGACGCAGGGACGAGGCAGGAGCCACCAAGCAACAGCGGCACAGCCTTGGGGCAGGAGCCTGGTTCCCTCTCAAGGGATACACATAATGACAGAGGAGCTTGCACACCGAAGACAAAAGCGGTATTCCTCAGGCTTCTTTTAGAAATGAATACTCGAAAACTGAACAGTTTAGAGCCCTTCCTTGTCCTTCTCCCTGACTTAATGGCACCCTAAACGCAGTCACCCCTCAGCTAAAGATCAGGCACCCTGAGCATAATCGCCTGTGGGTTAAAGAGGATGCGCCCATGACGTTGTCCAGGAACCTTCCGAGTTGGTTCTCCTCTCTGATCAGTGTGCCCTTCTCGCAAGTGCTGTTACTCTAGTCAGTAACCCAGAAGACCACCGTCGTGATCGAGCCGAGGTCTCCCGACTCCAGCTCTGATGACTAAGAGGCCCCCAACGAGAGAAGAATGCATGTTTCTCCCAATCCCGATTCCTATCTGAAAGCCTGGTCTTCTCCTTTGTACTATAAAATGCCTCACAGTTCTTTGCAAGGGGAGGGGCACAGTCTTTAGGGCATCAGCCTGCTGTGACCCTCCTTTGCCTGGCAAAGCAACAAAGCTCTTTTTTTCTCCTTTACCCAAAACTCTGTCTCTGCGTTTCACTTTGGCCCTGGCAGACAGAGGGCCGAATTCCGGCAACAGCTTCAGCTCTCCAACAGTCTGAATAGTGGATTTCTCTAACCTATACAGTCATCCTTGAGGGGATTCCAGAAATAGTGACCTGACCCAAGAAGCTGTGGGATCAAGGGTTTTTTTTGAGGGGGGGTGAAATAGGAGCCATGGAAGGCAGAGCTTTCCTAATTTTACAACTCAGGGAAAAACAAAACAAGATAGAAGTAGTTATCTTTGGGTTTCTTTCTTTACTGTGAGTATGTGCTCATGTTTGTATATTTGTAAATCAGAAAACATATTAAGAGACACATAAACAGATTTCATAATTTGGCAAGGAGTCAATTCTGCTTCAAAGAATGCATTGCTTGTAAGAGAAAAGCATTATTTATATGAACATGTATGTATATTTAATATTACGCTTTAGTTTGTGTTTATTTTCATAGCAAAAAATATGATCTAGGAAAATCTGTTTAGGTGTAATGTAGTGTTTTATACAGACTTTTGTCATATACAGACATTATCTAGCATCATTGCTAAAATAGCATATCTATAGAAGGGATTTTTCTGGGTACTTGGAGGGGCTAATCCTCGGAAGCAGGCCCACTGATGAATTCAGTAGATACTGAAATGCAAATGATGGCTCTTCATATGCAAAAGATTTCCAAAGGTTGCCTGGGTCACTGTTTTTTTTTTTCCAAAAGGTAGCCATGACCTGTTAGTAACTCAGGAAATGAATTCATTAAGTCACAACTGGCATTTAAAAATACGACCTAGATTAAATTTTTTTAAAAAGAGGACATTGTGCATAGTACAAATTTTGTTTTGGAAATTTTTGTTTCACTATAAGTAAAAATATATGTATACACACATACTAGGTCAGAAAAGCAAATCTCTTGCTTCTTGTATTCTTGGGGTAGCAGTCAAGAAAGTCAGGGAGCCCTTGCTCTGGGTGGCTGTGGGTACCACCCCACCCCCTCCCTGACAGTGACGCTCTGCTTTGTCTCCATGTGAATAGTCTTCTCTCAGCGCCAAAGTTACATGCAAAGTATCCACATCCTCTTTTAAAAGTTACATCTCATGACTCTTGATTTAGGACAAAAAAGGATACTATTCTTACCCTGTCAATGAGCCGTCACCTAATCACAGAGGTCATGGTGGATTGGGGGCTCTTTGGGTCTTTTCTGTTGTGTTCAACAGTTCACACAACTTAAGAGCTCCTTTCCCCTCCTCCATTTCGGTTTAAATCCGGTTTTATGCTATTACAAATGTCAGGAGACTTCATTATAATATTATGTACTTTTTGAAATTGAGCATATTACTTCAATAAAATATATATCACTCCTTTCTTAAAAATCAAGTGGAAATATATTGGAAAAATATATTGTGTCTAGCTTAAGGCAAACTGATGGATTCAGAAGCTATTACTCTGGGAGAGGCAATGGGAATCATTTTCCCTGTACCCTGCTGGGTCCTCAGCCAAGACCCCCTGTGATAAAAGAGAAATTAACAGGATAATACCAAAAAGTTAATAACATGTGTATCTCCTGTATACATGGGAAATACCCAGGAAAACTGAGTCAACTCCCCTACATGGTCCAGGTCATCACCTTCAGTATCATCTAAACTTAAAATAAGATGTTGGGACTGGGAGAAGGCCACTTGTAGGAGGTGACCAGGAAAAGCACAGTCAATATGAGTAAGATTGTTGTGCAGATTTAAGTCTGAGCCTCCTAGTTCATGAGTTCTCATGATTTAGAGCCACCCTGCTCATCCTGGGACAGAGAGGGGTCAACTTTCCAAGTGGAGATTTCCCTTATAAAGGTTAATGTCTTTTCCAAAGGGATAACTTCTGTTTTATTTTCAGAGATTTTCTCAAAAACAATTGGCACAAAATAATCCTTAATGCTGAAGAAGCCTCTTTGAGGGTGGCATATTCTGCTCCCCTTTGTAAAAGTTAAACTGAGGCCGGAGCTCCTGCTGTAGCACAGCAGGAAAGGCAGCATCTTGGGAGCGCTGGGATGCAGGTTCAATCTCTGACCAGGTCCAGTGGGTTGGGGAATCCATTGTTGCTGCAGCTGTGGCTTAGGTTGCAACTGTGGCTTGGATCTGATACCTGGCCTGGGAGCGCCATGTGCTGAGGGCAGGCCAAAAATGAAAAAAAAAAAAAAAAGTTAAACTGAGGCATATTAACATTTTAAAGAGTCTATTTGAGCAAAAATCCTTCAAATCAGGCAACGCCAAATCAGAAGTGGCTAGGAGCACTACACTGACAGGAACCAGGGGAAGAACTTATAGAGAACATCAAAAGGCAAAGGACATTGATTGATTGGCTATAGCTTGAAGCCTGGTGATTGATTGTGTTTGTCTGAACTTAGATTTTATTTTTGTAAACTTGAGGCATTTACAGACTTAGATTTGGTTTGCCCACGTTGCCCTCTCCAGCATTAGAGCCACCTGTCTAATGGCCTCCTTGTTTCATTAATTTAACATCTTTCATCTCATGAACCAGGGATTTTGCCTGTTCAGAAAGGGGCTAGACTTGGAAGGAGAAGACAATAAATAGTTACCCTAAGCCTTCTATATATAGATACAGTTCTGTAACATGGAGTGAACTCATTTAATTGTAACAACATCTTCTGGTCAGGCATCATTTGCCTCTTGTCTTTTTAGGAATGAGGCAACAAGACTCACAAATGAAGTCAAGCCAAAATCATATGGGTTAGCATATAGTAAAAGCAAGATTTGGTTCTATATCTAATAGGTTCCAAAAAGCCAGTCTTTGGCCACCACATCTTGTGCACTTATAGTCGAACAGTGCATCATGCTTTCCAGTTCTTCCCCAAAGTCACCAGCTGGACCATTCACATATGGTAATAACGGTTACCATTTGTACATCCCTTGATGGGCTGCAGTGAACCTGTACGACTTTCATTTGATATTCACAAGGTTGATTGCCCAGGCAAAACTGTCGCATGCTTTCCCCTTAAAAACAAAGTTGAAGGTATGTTATCTGGAATTGCAAAAGAACAGGGTCATGCCTAACAAGTCATTGATAAAAAGAGCAAGAAAAGAAGATGACCTAGAGACGTCTAGATGACTGAGCTGTTGCTTCGTAAACAGGACAGTAGCAACACATACCATCTGTCTCTGCAACTGTAAGACTATAGTGAAAACCAGATATTTTGTGCTTTGCATTTAAGACCTATCCTCAGGAAGTGCTCTGCCTTTCGCATGTAAACTGTCTTTGCCAAATAGTGTCTGCTATCGCAGGATAGATGTCAACGTTTTTCCAAAGTCATTTTGTTTTAAATAGGAGATAGCAGAGAAAAGGCACAAAAACGTTTGTCCTTACACATAGAAAGACGATGAAAAGGCAGTGTCTTTGAGTAAATAGCAGCCTTAGTTACTGAATGGACTTATTCACAGAAGGAAAACATTAAAATAATCACCAAGAATGAAAAGGGCAAGTTCAAGGCATGGTACTCTTTTAGAAGGTGTTAGGCTTGAATTTTATACTGGCTTCCAGTATTTAACCAGGAGGAGTCAGTTAAATGTCAGAATTTTCGATTTTGAAACTGCCAACAATGGCCAGTCCATTATCCAAGATAATTCTTAAGCACAGAAAGGTTATTTGGGCTGCATACCCTCTGCCCTACTGGATTTAGGTTGAGAAATGTTTTGTTGGTTAATTGGCTCAGTAGTAAACATACCTTCTAGCAAATCAGTAGTGCATCTGTGAAAACAAAAGCGTGAGAGAACTACTGGAGAAAGGACGGAATTATTAGAGAAAGGATTAGTTAAGTGGAAAAAGTCAACAGAAATATGGAAAGTTTGGGAAAGTGGCAAGAGACCTTTTTAGTTAAGGCATAAATGTACACTATGTTGAAGTTTTTTATGTAACTATCTGAGAGTCTACCTTGTTCAAATAAACAGTTATAGAAACTCATAGAGTGGGGATCTTGTGACTGCTTAGTTGAACAATTATTTTATTCTTTTTTAAATTTTTTTGCTTTTTAGGGCCGCACCCACGGCATATGGAGGTTCCCAGGCTAGGGATCAAATCAGAGCCACAGCTGCCAGCCTACACCACAGCCACAGCCACGCCAGACTTGAGCCTCATCTATAACCTACACCACAGCTCACGGCAACGCTGGATCCTTAACCCACTGAGCGAAGCCAGGGATCAAACCTGCAACCTCATGGTTCCTAGTCTGATTTGTTTCCACTGCGCCACAAGGGGAACTCCTTGAGCAATTGTTTTAAATTGTAAATTTAGAGAGGAGAAAGTTGCTGTCTTCAAATTAGATTTTGTTCTCCGAAGAGTAAAAATGCTGTATTTTCGAAGGCCCTCCCTGTTTTCAGTCTAGGAAACCCAAGATTTAGTTGAGAAAGAAAGTTAAGAATTTTCTTTTGCAAATGCTTTGCAGTTACAGCGTGCATTCCGATTTATGGAGTTTAAGAAATGACAGAATTTACTTTGTAATAATTCATGATGCTTTTTTCAAAATCCCCTGAAGAAAATATTAACTCTCATGGTAAATATCAGACAGTATCCACACAATTGGGAACTATCCCCCTTTGAATATAAAAGTCTATGATTCCCTAATTAGTATTTTTCCCCTGTCAAAAGCTATATTCAAATATACAGTTCCGTTTTCTTACCTGAAGCTCATTTCTCTTACAATTGCTAAAACTAGATTTGCGAACCCAGGGGTATACACAACTGAACAGCCTGGATTAATGAAGAAAAAAGGGAGTTTGCAGGAGAGAACTTAGGAGGGACCAAAATTATCCCACAGTCACTTGAGGGACCTCAAAGGAAGGGTATTGACAAGGCTTTATAGTAATTTGACTTCATAACAACTCAGGTCTATGAAAAAAAAAAAAGCGAATAGTTGATGATTTCTTTTAAAATGCAAAAGAAAGGTGGTATACCTTTTCGAAATTATTACTAGCACAACAGGAAAATAAAATTTTGGAGCTAAGTAAATTGTTCCATTAGCTGCAAATATTTATTATGTCCAAGAGTTTGAATAAATTACTGTTGCATCTTTGTCAACCTGGCATGACACATGTCTGAAGAATAATTGGTGTGTGTGTGTGTGTGTGTGTGTGTTCACCACTTCTTAGCATCTGCAGGTAGGAATTCTCCCTAGTGTTTGCATCTTCCCTTGTCATTTTTGACAGTTTTAACATTGATTTTTCTGTCAAATGGAAATTGTGAATCTTACTCACCTATTTTTACTTTTCACCAGCCTTAAGGTAATCAGTAGGTACGAATATCTAAAAATCTCTTTAAATAGTTCTACTTTTTCAATCAATTGAAGGCTGAAAAAATTCAGTATATCATTCACATTTGAAACAGTTTTTAAACAATACATAAGTAGATGAAAACATTTTCCCATTGAATGTCATGTCCCCCTTGGAAGTATATTCTTAGAAAAGTTTTAGCGACAAGTCATAATAAATTACAAACTTCACAAATCTTGTATTCCATCTCAGAGAATTTTCTGCCTCTATCTAGTCATACTATAGACTGCAAACACACCTTTCTGTATTTAATTTCCATGCAGGGTGCTCATTTAGCAATCAGTTTGCATGATACTTTTAACACAATCATATTGATACATTTATGAATGTATGCGTCCTATGCAAGGTACTGTTCTGGGTCCTATAAAATATTTCTCGAAAGGCCTAAAATCTAGTTATAAATGAACAGTATAAATCAGTGCGTGATGCCTACCAAGTGTTGTAGGAGCTGGAAGAGAGGTTCACTGTGATTAGAATAGTTAATAGTTTTGTTAGTCAAGTCTCTCCTGGTTACAAGTGGCAGAAACTCCAGCTCACACTGGCTGTGTTGGCCCCTAGTCAGGGATACAGCTGGAGCCGAAGCTCCAGCAATGCTACCAAAACTCGGTCGTTTCTGCTCTTTCCCGTAGCCCTGTTTTCCTCTGGCCTGGCTTCACTCTCAGGCTGGTTGTCTTGGCAGCCATCAGTCTCAGGCTTCCCTCTTGCAAGGTTAGGACCTGGGAGCAAGAATGCTCCTCTTTCCCACCATTCCCTCCCACCCCAAGCTGAGGTCTAACAGTCATCTCTGTTGCTTATGCGTCTGAACCATTCCCTGTGGCTGGAAATCTGAGACGGAGGGCCAGCTTCATGGGTGTGTACTTCATGCAGCCTCAAAGGACCCTGCACTTAGCAGTGTTCCCATGCTTATTTTAATCCTCTGCTGCCATCCTTTAGAAGTTCATAATATGAGCACCGACAAATCAGGGGGCATAATGGCCAAAAATAGGAGATATGAAACCAGTGCGTGCCTGTGGAGACACAGCCCTGGTTTCCTTAGAGTCTTGCTTCTCAGTAGTAAGCCTGAAACTGTGAAGGGTCTGAAATTTTACTCTCAATCTACCCAACCAGCCTTTCAGAATTACATGTGCATAAGTGTGTCTCTACACACACCCCTCTGGGTCAGAGATAGGTTGCTCACAGAGAAGCTTTGCCCAGAGCACTGCTTCTTTCCAGGACACACCAATGAAAGGCAGACGTGCCTACTGGTATGTCCAGGCTTTATGTCACAGGAGAACTCCAGAATTAGGAAACCCAGAGCTTATATCGGAACTGCCGACTCCCCTGCAGAGAGAGAAGGGGGATGACATGGCTCTGAAATGGAAACACATTCTCTCTGCAGAGGAGAGGGGACAGTGTCTACCTTAGCACCCTGGAGTGTCAACAGAGCTGCAGGGAGACGCGGGACTCTGTAAGCTAGGCCTCTCTCTTGAAGACTGCTGTTGAGTCATCCATTAGCCCCGGTGCCAGTGCTGTTTCCTTAGGAAGCTCTGACCAAGCGGAAACATGCAAATAGTCATGGCACATTATTTCCTGACATACAGCTTGGGCTCTCCCTACATGCTCTTTGGTCTGGAATACTTCCCAAGTGATTCTGATGTCATTGTGTCCTGACAACTGGGTTGAGAACCGTTCCTGCAAACTGCATCTCTAAGTAACATCAGGCGCAGTGCGGAGCTGAGCTGTCATAAGGGTGTTCTTCCCCCAAGATGACTGTTGGATGATACTGTGGCGTCAGAGCATCACACTTGCCCTATGTGGGGTTTACTTTCTAGATTGGAATAAGTGTGCTGCTTTAAACATTTACAAAACCAGACGTTAATTGGATGATAGTTCTTTGAAATCTAAATGGTTCAGATTTCTTTTTTATAGTGAAAATAACAAGAGATGATGGATCAGAGGCTGGTAGAGTTGATTCCATGTGGCAAAAAGGAATTCTTCAGCCTACATCACTGCATGCAGACACTATTTAGTTCTAAGTACTGATACTGTAGGAGTACAACGTTTTTTGGAGTTCCTCTTGTGGCTCAGCGGTAACAAACCTGACTGGTATCCACGATGATGCAGGTTTGATCCCTGACCTCACCCAGTGGGTTAAGGATCTGTGAGCTGTGGTGTAGGTCACAGATGTGGCTCGGATCTGGTGTGGCTGTGCCTGTGGCATAGGCCAGCAACTGTAGTTCCATCTCGACCCGTAGCCTGGGAATTTCCATATGCCACGAATGTGTTCCTAAAAAGCAAATAAATAAATAAATAAATAAACAGACAAGGACAATCTTTTTCCTCAAAAGACTTGTCTCAGAACCTGTGGTTTCACAATTTAATATTCAGTTTCACTAAGTAGGTACCTAGGAAATAAGGGAGTTTTATACTCAGTAAGTCATTGTACTTGGAATCAATAAGCAAGATCAACTTTCAAGTGAAGGCCCACAACTCCTATTAGGGTCCCTGTTAAACTGAAAGGATTATACCATTTTCCAATAAAAGGAAGCAGGGCTCCTTGGAGAAATGGCTCATTTGGGGGCTAGAACAGGGGAAATACAAGAGGAGCCTACAGAATCTGGTAGTGCTAGAACAAAATAAAAAGAATAAAGGAGTTCCCATCGTGGCTTAATGGTTAACGAATCCGACTAGGAACCATGAGGTTGCAGGTTCAATCCCTGGCCTCGCTCAGTGGGTTAAGGATCCAGCGTTGCCGTGAGCTGTGGTGTAGGTCACAGACACGGCCTGGATCCCCAGTTGCTGTGGCTGTGGTGTAGGCTGGCTGCTACAGCTCCGCTTAGACCCCTAACCCGGGAACCTCCATATGCCTCGGGAGCGGCCCTAGAAAAGGCAAAAAGACTAAATAAATAAATAAATAGAATCTGGTAGTACTAGAAAATAAGGAAAGGTTAAATGAAAAAAAAAAAAAAAAGATGAGGACAAGACAAAGGGACGCAGAAGCCAACCTAGAAGAGCGCCCAATGGCCAAACCTGGAAATTTCAAGCAGCAAAATAATGACATAGTATTGCATTACAACCCAATGTAAATCTTGGACAAACATGAGTCCGTAGCGCTATAAATGAATCATTAAGTAAATAAATCAGTGCGAGAGAGGAGACAAATCTTCTTTCCAGGAGAATTCCAAATAACTGATGTAAATACTTCTTCCTTCCAGGAGATAGAACTTAGCAGCCTCCTCCATCTTCCTTGAGTGGCAGCTCAAGGAGTAAAGTATGTGAAGGGGTAAAAAAATAATAATAACTTTACAGAGGAGGAAGTTGGCAAGTGCCACCTGGGCTAAATGATCAAGGTTAACATCCCCAGTGATAAGTCATTTTGGGAGCAGGTAGCACTGACATAATGTAACGAGGAAGGCACATCAACTCAGCAGTAGTCTTTCCCCAATTCCATAGCCTGGTCTTAATCATGAAGAAAATGTCAGACCAAGCCAATTTGAGAGACATTCTACCAGATACCCAACGAGTACTCCTCAAAACTGTCAAGGTCGTGAAAAATAAGGACAGCCTAGGAAACTGTCACCGACAAGAGGAGACTAAAGAGACGTGACAACTGAAATGCATCCTGAGCAGAAAGAGGCCATTAATGGGAAAAACTGATGAAGTCCAAATAAGGTCCAGAGTGTAGTTCATGCTTTCAAACCATTGGTGGGTTTTTAGTTGGGGGAAACTGGGTAAGAGGTGAACAGAAAGGCTCTCTGCTCTCCTTGCAGCTTTCCTACAAACCGGAAATGTTTCCAAAATAAAAATATGTCTGAAGGTAATGGAGTGAAGCTTTGACCCATCAGTTCTGAAATATAATTTCCTTCCTCATATTAGTCATTCCAGAGGCAGGGCTTGAGCAGTTGGAGGCAATGATGTCTGAATTGGGGGCCAAGGAAACAGTTGCTCATGTGGGGACGTCAACTGGGAAACAACAGCTCTTAAACACCTAGAGGACAGGGACTGACATCCGTGTCTTCCGGAGCACAACTCAGTGTCTTACACGGAATGTTGGCTGGTGGGAGGACTCAATTATGAGTCAGTAGGGAATGATGTCAGTACAGTGGGCCCATGAAAAGGGAGGGGAATGGAATATAGCAAAAGCAGAAAAACCAGAAAAAAACTTTACAGTTTTTTCTCTAACCAGTTTCAGGATTGAGTCTTTGCTGGTCATAGACCAGCTCCAACCTTCAACAAAGCCAGGGGAAGACTCAGGGCTCCCAAACAGTTTTAAAATCCTTTTTTTTTGCGGGGGGGGGGGCTTTTTCTCTTTTTAGGGCCACACCCATGACATATGGAGGTTCCCAGGCTAGGGGTCAAATCGGAGCTGTTACCGCCAGCCTACACCACAGCCACAGCAACGCAGGATCTGAGCCACGTCTTCGACCTACACTACAGCTCACGGCAACGCCAGATCCTTAACCCACTGAACGAGGCCAGGGATCCAACCTGCAACCTCATGGTTCCTAGTTGGATTCATTTCTGCTGTGCCATGACAGGAACTCCCAGTTTTAAAATCCTTGATAGCATACATTGTGTTATCTGTTTATGATTTCTAATCTTACTATTACCTGAAAATTGAGCTCCCCTCTTGGTGGGGGTCAAGCCAAAGATGAGAAGAAGGAAGGGTTTATTACTTGCAGCAAGTCAGGGGAACAACAGGGATCTTTCTTGGAGTTCCCATCGTGGCTCAGTGGTAACATCCATGGATTAGCATCCATGAGGATGCGGGTTCTATTCCTGGCCCTGCTCAGTGGGTTAAGGATCTGGCGTTGCTGTGAGCTGAGCTGCAGTATAGGTCACAGACATGGCTGGCATCTGGCTCTGGCTGTGGTGTAGGCTGGTGGCTGTGGCTTTGATTCGACCCCTAGCCTTGGAACTTCCATATGCTGGGCCTGTGGCCCTAAAAAGACAAAAAAAAAAAACCCCAAAATCAGAAAAACCAAAAAAACCAAATCAGTGTCTCCCTAAACAGCAAAATTGGGAAAGTTTTAAGCTAAGGGCATATGAATATTCATGAAGGGGTTTGGTTGGGTATGAATGTATGCATATTCCAGAAAGGGCTTGAGCAGAGGAGAATTTAGAGTAGAATTGGGGCAAAAGTTAACATGACCCAAACTTGAGTTGACTGAAGTCTTGAGGGTCAAAAAAGATCCTCATTTCTGCGGTTCTAGTTGATCTGGGGGATTAGCATTTGAGGGGACTTTGAATTCTGCAGAACACCTCAAGAAAGTTCTTCAGGCTAATCTTTTACCATTGAAACAGAACTGGGAGTCTCTACAACTGGGCTTTGCTGTTATTACTTCTCTTGCCTGATAACAGTGTTTCTGCCTTTCTTTGTTCCCTTAATATCATGAATTAGAGACTTGTTGAAGGACAACCTTGTGGCCTGGCTTAGATCACAAAATGGCTTCGGCCAAAAATGGCTTCTCTATCTTTGAGAAAGCCATGCCTGTTTCTCTTTCTCCTACCCTATCTGCCTGCATTATCACCGTGACTGCCTCCTGAATACTCAGTGTACTTGCATTGTTCTTCCAAAAAAGACTTCACTTAATATCCCAAGCAACATAATATCGTCATTATTAAATACATGAGTTTTGTAGTGTGTGATTATTTTCATCAAGCTGACAGGAATGAAATGATATAAAAATAATTATTTTTCCCATGCAGTATAAAGAAAACAACAACATGGAGTTCCCGTCGTGGCGCAGTGGTTAACGAATCCGACTAGGAACCATGAGGTCGAGGGTTCGGTCCCTGCCCTTGCTCAGTGGGTTAACGATCCGGCGTTGCCGTGAGCTGTGGTGTAGGTTGCAGACGCGGCTCGGATCCCGCGTTGCTGTGGCTCTGGCGTAGGCTGGTGGCTACAGCTCCGATTCAACCCCTAGCCTGGGAACCTCCATATGCCGCGGGAGCGGCCCAAGAGATAGCAACAACAACAATAACAAAAGACAAAAAAAAAAAAAAAAGAAAACAACAACAAAAAAGGAACACTAAAATGAAATGTCTTAAATGTCTAAAACTTAGAGATTAAAATGGATAAGAAATTATTTATCATGTCGACTGAAAGAAAATGCACAACCTGAAAGCTGAGAGTTAAGTTTTATTTGGGGCTAAATTTGGACTTAAGCCCAGGAGACAGAATCTCAGGTAGCCCTGAGAACCCACTCCCAGGAGGCGAAGGGGGGGAGCTAGGATATATGAGTTTTTGCAACAAAGGGAATGTAGTAGGAACAGAAGATTTACAGATAACCAGATTTACAGGAAAAGATTTGCAGAAAACCAGTTTCTGTGGGAAGATGTAAAGGTCTGGGCTTAGTGGAATCACTCCTTTGCAGTGCACCACAGCTATGGGCCAGGATTCTTTTGTCTCTTTCCTGACTTCCTACAGAGCTCACTGGCCCACCCTTGGGAGTGACTATATTGACAGATGACCATGACATCTTTTGTCTTGTCTACTTAACTACAGCCCAGGAGGCAGTATTCAGAGCTACTCAGTAGCTCAGAAATACTGTCCCAAAGAGGAAAGGGGAAATATTAAAGGTGAAGGGGGAGGGGCATGCAGCCAGGCACACATCTTACAGAAGCTTGCTGCTGGTCTCGTGGAGGTGACTACTAGTCACAGATAGCAGTTATCATTGGAGGATTTTAGTATTTTTTCTAGATGTGAGGAAGTGCAAGCATTGGGCTCATAAAATCATCTCCTAAAATATCTAACTAGCTGAAGACCTGTTCTTCCATTTTTCCAAGGGCACAGAGGTGCCTCATTCCTGGTCTCCAACCCAAGCTCTGCTCAGGGGGTACTGCGGGTCCACAGCTGCAGTGGCTCATGATTTAGTCCATGTAGAGGCTGATGGCAAGTGCTAAACTTCCGATCACAGTCAGAAGTCTTTATTTCACCTTTCTCTTGAGGTAGAAAGGTGGGATTTTTACACAGCAGAGTGTATTCATAACTGCCCACTGTTCTTCAGATTTAGGAACTCTTAACTCTTTGAGGAACACTTGTTTGGGGAGTATTTGGTGATCATTGAGAAAATAGCAAAAAATAGCTTCTGCAAGATCACACACTGCACTGGCCCTCCCATCTCTGAGTGATGAGAAAGCTACCTTTCTTTTCTCTCTTGCATTATAGGCACACTTTATTCTTACTTTGGCTGTAATGCAAAGATCAGTGATAGAAAATAGGAATTAATGCTGAGTTTCTTCATTCCACTTCAGTATATTCTTTCCCAAAGATAAGTAAGCCATTATCCATTTTCCTCTTTGTCTTGGCTTTAAAAGGAAGTACATTATTATTTTTTTTTTCCTCAGCTGCTTTCATGTACAGCCATATGGCAGATTTCCATTGAGCTGTTGCAGTAAATAACGGTATTATTACTGTTCTGGGTTTCTGAGGAAGGGGGACTTATACAAATTTTGCGCAATCCCAACCAGTATTGCGTCTCCACTCCTGGTTGTCCTAGAGCCAGTTGGATTTAAGATAAGGGTTGTATTTGAAGTGAAATATCTCTGTCCCTTTGGAATGTTCTATGACATAGAAGTGATTTTTCTAAGAAAATAATACCTCAGAATCCTAGCTCTCTGTAACCATTCATTCATGCACACATGCACTCATTCTTTGTTTAAACACTGAGGGGCTACGATGTGCTAGGTAGTAGAATTACAAAAGAAACCAATGACCCTACCTACCCTGAAGGGGTTACTATCTCTTAGAGGAAAGCAGTGCATAAGATAATTACAGTACAGGGCGGCCAGTGCTGACCTAGAGGAATGAGCAGGAATGGAGAAGGTTCTGAAGATGGGGTGATGTTTCCCCTTGAAGAGCAGGAGTTCTCTCTGTATATAAGCATCACCACTACTAGATAACCTCGACTTGTTGCACTTTATTAAGCACCTACTCTGTGTCATGACCTGTCCAAAGAGTTTTCTACTAATTAACCTGAGTTGAATCCTCATCACAACCCTGTGAGGTTGGTATTACTGTTATCAAACTCAAGTTTGGCAGCTTGCCACTCAAGAATCTAATACTGAGAGACAAGTGTTGCATAAGAGATAGATTTGTTGAGGCAACCAGGGTCCTGGGGAGAAGGTGGACTTGTGTCCCAAAGAACCAACTCCCAGTTGTCAATCGGGGATGAGAATTTTTAAAGGAAATTTCCGGGATGTATCGGAGGGAGGATGTGGCTATGTGCAGAGTAGCAGCAGAGTCAGCTCCAACAGGCATCTTGAACTTGGTCATCTTGTAGTCTGACAGTGTCATCTTGATTGTGTTAAGTACACTTAGTCTTCAAATCCAGGATCCTATTGTTCCCATTTCCTTGAGGCCACTTCTTAGAACTGTGTAAGATGGAGCAGCTTATGTCCTGGCTACAGACTGGTTATCATGTAGTTAACTTCTTCCACCTGGTGGGGGTTTCAGTACCTATAAAACTGCTCAAAGACCTGGCTGAGAATATGATCTACAGCCCATGAGGAGGCACTAAAGATCCTTGACTTTGCTTAATGGTTAAACTATTATTATTTTGCTCTGTTTGACTGTTTTGCTTTGCCTCTGTAATTTCTCACATCTCTGATTAATTTCATTATTTGACTAAAATTTTTCCACAGACAAGCATCAGGTGGAGGACATGTGTGGGGGGGGGGGGGGTCTGTTCTGGGGAGGCCCCATAGGGTCCTTCTGAGTTTCATTATCCCCATTTTACAGATGACAAACCAAGGTGCCTCAATTTAAGCAACTTCATCTATCCAGTTGGTTGGGATTGCTGTCAGGTTTGGCTTACTTCAAAGTCTGTTGCTTTTCCCTGCAGGAGTTTCCTTCGTAGCCCATCTCTAGGAAGCATCCTACATCCCCCAACATCTGGGTGTTGCCCAAAAGCTTTTAATGTGGCATTTCTCAATCCTTTCAACTTGGTCTCTCCAGCCTTTTTCGTTCCTCCAGCTCCACCCAAGGACAGGCCTCTTAACTGCTCGCAGGGCCCATCAGAAGCCCTTTCTCACTTGCCCAGCTCACTCACCCAGTAGGAGACCCTAGACCTTTCAGTATCTCTCAGGGCCTTCACTGGAACTCCTCTTGGCTGCTGATTCTCCATTGTGCTTCCTGTCTCCTTTGGAAAAGACAGCAAAGAAATACACAGAGGTTCCTGTTCTGCTGGGGTGGGCAGCTGACTTAGCCCTAGAGATACCCCATTCCCTCCCACCCTGCCCCCTTGAAGGAGAAGCAGATTGTCCTCACATGGCTTCCAGTGTTTACATTTAAAAGAATCCCTCCTACTAAATGGCATAAAATATTCTCTCTTTTCTGCATACCTTTGCCTCATCTAAATCCAGCATTCCTGTGTGGTTCTCTGGTTTTTCCCTCCACACCGCCAGCTGCCTTCAGTTAAAATCAGGTATCTTTTTTTAAAAGAGCATGTTTAAATCGACCCTCGGTTTGACTGTTTGCCTTATACTCTTAATTCACACTCATATCCTGCGTCACTTTAAAAATCGAGTATCACTTTGTGGCTAGCCAGGCACTTTCACATCATTGATTTATTGGGTGGGTGTAAATTTCCCAATAGTTGCCAGGAAGTGAAGCCTCCTGCCCTAGGATTTTAGCCCAAGGCCTCCTCCCCTAAATCTCCCCCCAACACCCCCTTCCCATAGTGCCTTAGGGCAACATCCCTTTGGTAATCTCTTTAAAAATGCACAACTCCACATTCTCTGAGCTTTACATGTTAAATAGGTTCCTACGTTCAGCTTTTTCTCCCCTGAACCACAGTACAAAACACACAAGTACTGTTATCCCAGTAAATAAAAATGCGCGCCCTTTGTGTTTTCCATGTTTCTAAGTAATCTACATACAAACTTCAACTTTGAGGTCGAGATCCTCGACCCAGTCGTTAAGCCTGACCTTAATTTATTGAACAATTTGAGCTCTCTTCTCCCACAATGAATAATTCTCTCTTCAGCCAGGCAATGCTCTGTGAAATAATTAAATGAAAACTACACAAATGATCACAACAAGAAAACCCTTCTTAGCTTCCACAGAAAACATATTTATGCTATTTACCAACAGGTGTTGCTATGGCAACTTTTTAAAAATTTTTTGAATATTTAGCACACCAAGTATGGACTCTGCGTAGTTTTTTTCAGTGTGAATTTACATGACATTGAACTTGACAGTGGCTTAATGGGAACTAAGCAAGAGTGGGTTTTCTTCTCTCCTTTCCTGCCCGTTTTTCCTCCTTCATAGGAGCCCTTTCAGGCTCTCTGCCTGGATGAACTGTGGCTTAGTGATTGGAGATTATAGCTCAGAACAGCAATTCTGTGCCATAATTGTAAATTATAAATTTTAATTCCACATTGTAATTGCCCATTATCAAGCCATGTTCTGTCTTTTCTGGAGTGCTCCATTAGAGGCCCATGGCCTTCTCTCTCTTACCCTTCCAGCGGAAGCTTCTGTTCCTGATTCATCACCCTCTGAACAGTTGTGTCTGTAGTTACATGATATGATACATATTCCTAGATTTGGAGGGCTTTGAAAAAGGATCGCCTAATTACTGTTATTCATTTGATGGAAATTTCAAAGCTCTAAAGCTATGGTCTGTTCATCATGAGGCTACCGAAGCTTTAATTTGCTTCAAAAAGTTATTTTGTGTGGTCAGCCCTAAACAGTGGTATAAAATAATTGTGATTTTATTTCTATTTCTTTTAAACAAAAGGAATATTTTATAAATTGGAGAAAATAGCAAGAAAAAATCCGTACGATTCATTGGGCTTTCACTTCATCTTCACATATATAAAAATTCTGAACTGACTTGGCTTGTCTTAAAAAGACAGGGTTTCTCCAAATATGTTCCTCAAATATTCCTTACCAAAGGGCTCCCTAAAGAAAGGCGTCTCTGGTCCCCAAATGCCATGCATTGCATAGATTTGGGAGGTGTGCAGTGGGTTCTATACTTTTAAAACCTCTAATGATTCTTGCAAAAATGACCAAAAAACTGTGTTCTGTTTACCCTTACTTTTTTCAAGCTTTGATTAACCCATTGTCCCCCATTACCTGTGAGTCCCTCTTCTCAAGTTCCATATGTTAAACTGAATTTACAAGTCACTCAACTTTTCCTTTTTAAAATTTAATTTTTTATTTCTCTCACTTGATCGAGGTATAATTCGTATACAAAAGCTGCTCATAATTAATGTATACAATTTGATGAGTCAACCACTTTCAAATCTTATAAACATATTAAGATAATCATGGTAGGGTTCTAAAAACTCTTTAAAAGATATGATTGAAGGAGAAGTAATTTGGGTCCCATTTATGTATTTATGTATTTGGCTGCCCCACAGCACATCGAGTTCCTGGGCCGGGGATCAAATCCAAGCTGCAGTTTTGACCTACACCGCCCCCGTAGCAACACTGGATCTTTAACCCACCATGCGGAGCCAGGGATTGAACCTGTGTCCTAGGACTCTGGGGACCCTGCTGATTCCACTGTACCACAGCAGTAGCTCCTAGGGTCCCATTGAGAATAGACATAGACACTGCCTTTAGAAAAAGACATGCCCAAGTTCTAAGATGAAAATTAAGAGTTCCCTTGTAGCACAGTAGGTTAAAGACCTGGCATTGTCACTGCTGCAGCTCAGGTTGCTGCTGTGGTCTGGGTTTGGTCCTTGGCCTAGGAACTTCTGCATGTCGCAGGTATATCAAAAAAAAAAAAAAAGACAAAAATAGATGAAAAAAAAAATATGAGGGTTTCTCACCTGTGGCACTGATGACATCTGAGGCCAGATTCTTCTGTCGCGGGGCTGTCTCGCGTACTCTAGGATGTTGAACGGCATCCCTGGCCTCTACTAGATGCCAGGAACAGTCCCCATCCCCAGATGTGACATCCAGAAATGTCTCCAGACATTGCCAAAGATCTCGCAGGCAAAACTGCCCCCCCCACCCTTTGAGAACCACTGCATTCAGGCAAGCTTCCTAACAGTGAGGAGCTAACCATTCATTTTCTACATGAAATACTAAAAGTTGTTCAGGATTTGTCTCCCAGCAGCATCCGATATTTAAGGTGGAACAAACAAAAGCATTTGAAGTTAGTTGCTTCATGTAATTGAATGGTAACGCCAGGACATTTGCAATGGGAACACTGATGAAGTGCTTCAGCTTTGTACCTTTGAAGCGTAATAGCACTTTACCTGTTTTTCTTATTAAAAGGGACTTAAAAGGGAAATGGGCTTTTGTTCCTAGGAAACTAGTTAATGGCTGCATAAAAACTCTTCTAGCTTGAAAACTTGGAGAACAAAATGAGGAGTCAGAAGGAGACCAGAGCTCTGTAGAAGGAATCTTGGAGCGAAAAGAAGGCAGAAGTTGCCTGGGAGACCAGAGCCCCCAAACTGTTCCTGCTTCTTACTGTTTTAAAGACTGAGTTCACCTAAACTGCTTATATTTTGGAATCAGAATAAAATTTCACTTTTTAAGATGATTTTTCTCTGACTTCAGCCCCAGTATACATTCTTTGCAGCCCCCAAGTTTTTTTGTCATTTATCAGGGTACCACACAGTATTAACTCCCTGATACACAAAGTGTGTTTGAGCAGTGGTTCTCAAAGTGGGGGCCCTGAGGAGTGCTGCAAACCCATCTTGGGGTCAGTGATATCAAAACTATTTTCATTATAATAGTAAGACATGAGTAACCCTTTCCATTCTCATTCCAGTATAGGGGTACAGAGGCATTTTCTGGGTGATATCAAAAGAGAATAAATGCCACATCCAGCCGTCTTCTATTAAGCTGGGCATTACCGAGATTTATGGAAATGGAAAGCAATACCACTCTTCTCATTAATTTTTCTTGTTTGGGAAAATATAGTTGCATTTTATAAATATGTTGCTTATGTTACAATATTAAGAGTTTATTATGATTTTAATGAATTCATAAGTTTTTTTTTTAAATGTCTCCATTTTTATTTCCAACATGGTCACTGTCAATGGAATTACCCCATCTAAACAAAAGCTCTGTGAGATCCCCAGTAATTTTTAGGCACATAAAGAGGTCCTGAGATCAAGAGCTTAAGGCATGCTCTGCGAGAAAGGGAGGATATTCTGTTGGGAGCCCTTGGACGTGGAAAGATCAGACTAAACTCGAAGAGAGAAGCCTGCAGCACCGAGGAGCATTTTGAATACAGGTTAAAAGGTGGCTAGAAGTCCCAGAGCTGGGATTCATTAACATCTCAACCTAATAAAATGCCACGTTAAAAATTAGGCTCCTCTTCTGTCTCCTGAGGGTACTCATTAAACAGGAAAGTCTACCCAGCCCAGTCTCCCTTCCTGACAGCATTTGTGTCAGCATTCACCTGCTCCTAACTCCGAAAGGGAAGCTCTGATCTCGCGAGAGCTCGGCTGTCTTGCTTTCCTCCTCGCCACGTCCATTGTGCCCTGCTGGAAGTGACAGATCAGGGAGGTCCCTCCAGTGATACTGTTCATCGAGAACCTAATTATTGTGCATGATTTGAATGCTGAAAGAAACAGAAAACGTACTTTTAGCCTGGATCATCAGAATCTCCTCTCAGTTTTCCCAAGAATCCGGCAGGCCAACTATTCCCTCATTTTTCTCATTTGTGGAGTCGGTACTAAAAACCACCCAAGACACTCTCATCCTGCCCACTGCCTCCCCCCGTCCTCCCCCGCCCCGCAAAAAGGCAATAAATTAATTCTTACAAAGACCTATTTTTTCAGAACCACATCTCACCTCTCTTGAGACCCTCGCTATTACTGAGTCCTCATAAAGTTGATGCCCAGCTGCATGAGCTTAAATCCTTTACCCTGGAGCATGTCAATGACATTCGCAGAATCACGCTGGGTTAGAGCTTCAAGAAACCTTTTAGCATTGAATCCAGTGGTTCTTAAATTCCCCTTTAGGAATCTGACAGCAAATAACCCCTCTCCCCCCCCCCCCAGATATGCATTTGGTATGCCCTCCAAAGCTGTCCATGCCCCTAATCTCATGGAACTTGTGAATAGGTATTGTAGAGGTTCCCGTGGTGGCTCAGCGGACATGAACCCGACTAGTATCCATTAGGACGTGGGTTCGATCCTTGGCCTTGCTTGGTGGGTTGGGGATCCGGCGTTGCCGTGAGCTGTGGTGCAGGTTGCATACAGAGTTCAGATCCCCCGTGGCTGTGGCTATGGTGTAGGCCAGCGGCTGCAGCTCCGATTCAGCCCCTGCCCTGGGAACTTCCATATGCCATGGGTGCAGCCCTAAAAAAGAAATAATAATGAATAAATAGGTTATGTAAAATGACAAAGAGGAATTCAGGTTGCAGGTAGAATTGAGGGTGCTCATGAGCTGACCTGGAGACCAGGCGAATAGCCTGGGTGTTCCATGTACCTCCAGTGTGATTGCAGGACTCCTTACATGTGTAGGAGCAGGGGGGGGGGAAGCAGAAGGGTTAGCGTCAGTGTGATGCCCCATGAAGACAAATTGACCAGCCGTTGCTCTGACGATGAAAGGAAGCCACAAGCCAAGGTATGCAAGCAGCTTTTACAAGCTGGAGAAGACAAGGAAACAGATTCTCCCCTAGCCTCCAGGAAAGAACCTGCCGTACTGATGCTTTGATTTTTAGCCCACTGAGACACATTGCAGACTTCTGACCTCCAGAACTATAAAATAACAAATGACTGTTGTTTGAAGCCACCAACTGTATGGCAGTTTGTCATAGCCTCCGTAGGAAGCTCAAGAGTGCGCACCCATGCACCGATTCCCAACGTCATGTCCATTTCTGGTCAGGATTGACCCAGGGTGTGGACCCCATGATCCGTTCTCAGATCTCATTCGATGGCTGGCAGTGGAACCCAAACCTCTAACTTCTAGTCACCTGTGCTCTTTGTTTCTAAACATACGAATGTTTCTTTCTCACTCATAGCCAAGTTCAAGGAGTTAAAATAAAGGGCCTGACTTCAACTTGGATGGACTTTTTTTTTTTTTTTACAACCAAACTAAGAAAAAGAGATTCGATCCAGACAGCTAATTAATCATGCTTAAGTCGAGGAAGAAAAAAAAAATCCTTGCTCCAAACAGAGCCTACATTAAGACCTAAGATGTGTCTGGGTCTATGAGGACACAGGAGGCAGTCCGTCTGTCCAGGGGAATTTATGTTCATACCGGACCGCATCCTTAGCTGCTTAAGGCCTGCAGGCTAAATTTGTGCAACTAGAGACCTGTCAGTCCCTTCCTGCCCAACAGAGCACCCTCAGGCTCTGTTTCGTGGGTAGTCAAGCAAGAAAAACAAACCCCTTGTCAGGGTTGTAGGAGGCAGCCTAAGGGTCCAGGCAGGACAGGATGAAGTGAGTGTGATGGGTGATTTCCATAGCCAGTCCTCTCCACCTGCTGCTACCGGGGTTTTGTCTAAAAGTTGAGAAATCCGCTTTAGCACTTGGCTTGCACACTGAAAAGGAAGCTAAGATCTTTTGATGGGGAGCCTTCGCCACTTTGTAGCCATTTTCTGTCTGTAGTCAGAAAGTGTACGGGAGTGGGCGTTCCCCCTGAGGCCAGCTCAGTGAGCTGTGCCTGTCACCTGGACTGGCCAGAGGTCTTTGAGGGACCAAGGATGGCCTGAACGTCATGATGGCTGTCACTTTAGCCTCAGATTCTTGTTAAGTTAGAAATCCATGGACCAGTCTAAGGCACCTGCTGAACTCTTAAAGTTCTTGAAGGAGAAAAGGATCGCATCACATTTATCATCCTTTCGTTCCCGCAGAAGCAAAAGCCTCTTACTTAGTGGGTGTGCAGTAGATATTTATTAGTTGTTGGGGAGAGATGACGACACGTTAGTTTGAATTCCCGGTATTTTTTTTTTTTTTTTTTGCTTTTAAGGGCTGCACTGGAGGCACATGGAAGTTCCCAGGCTAGGGGTCAAATTGGAGCTGTACCTGCTGGCCTACACCACAGCAACGCTGGAATCCAAGCCGCCTCTATGACCTACAACACAGCTCACAGCAACGCCGGATCCTTAACCCAATCCATAACAATTTATTCACCCCAGGCATTGGGGTAGCTGCTCTGGATTTCTCAAATAAATCCAATTAAAACAAAACAAAACAAAAGCCACCTCCTCTCCTAGAGAGGACTGTGCTTCAGCAGAAGAGAGATCTTTACGCAGACAGCTGTCACGTGAACAAAACATGACAAGTGCACTGGGAGAAGCAGAAGCGCACGAAGGGGGCTTGTGGGTGGAGAGGCCTCATTTCTAGAGGAAGGCCTGAGGGAAGAGGCTCTGTTTGAGTTGGCTGTTGTTGATCAGTAGGATTTTATTTCAGATGAAGATGGTGGAAGGGACAAAGAGATGAGGAAGTGTGGACAGCCTGAAGCCACCACATTTAGCCAAAGCCGAGTTGCTGGGATGGACAAGGCAGAGGTTGGCATCAGTCATGTAAACCCAGTCCAACAGAGGAGAGCTGCTTGGATGGGAGTGATGCCTGCCCACTCATTGGCACTGCTGCTGAGATGAGAGAAGATCTAATTAGATCTGCCTGGGATGTGCATTGGTGGCTCATTTTGTGTGGTTTTATCTATCGTGCGAGGTGGGTAATTAGCAGATCTAAGTTGGGGCTGGCTTTTTTTTTTTTTTTTTTTTAGGGCCACACCTGCGGCATACGGAGGTTCCCAGGCTAGGGGTCGAATCGGAGCTGTAGCTGCCAGCCTACACCACAGCCACAACAACATAGGATCCAAGGTGCATCGGTGACCTACACCTCAGCTCGCGGCAACGCTGGATCCTTAACCCACTGAGCCAGGCCAGGGATCGAACCTGAGGGCTAGCTTTTTTGAAATGACCGTGATAGTGAACGGACAGACTTATCCCAAACCCCAAACTGATTTTAAAAAAAAGTTATGGATATAAAATGTCTATGAACCTACTTATGCATTGATCATATAATTGCGAATATGTCTATACCTAATATATATTTAGAGATACACATATACGTATATACATAGGTGTAATGTGTGTATTCGTATCAGTGTTTCTTGAGCTTCTTTTTCAGTATCTCCTCTAACAAAAGGAGCCTTTTTAGACATTATTTTCCCTAACTGCTCTTCAATGAAATTGTACTACCATGGACACTTACACTGTATATAAGTTTACATACTGCATGTGTCTCTGTGCTTTGTATATAAAACGAGTCATATTTTTGTGCCCCCCTCATCCCATGGACCAGTTCTCACCCTCTTGGAAGTGCTAGCACCCCCACTGAGAATCCGTGATATGTATGTATATGCCTGGGTCTCTGAATGCATGCGTATCCGCTTACTGCACCGGTGTCAGGATCCCAAGTCAGATGTTATTTATTCATTCACAGTGAAAAGTGTAACTTCCCAAAGGAATGGATATTCCCATCTTATATCCAGGGACAGTGGATGGAAGTTCCCTGGTGGCACAGTGGGTTGAGGATCCAGCCTCGTCCCTGCTATGGCTTGGATTGCTGCCGTGGCTCGGATTCAAGCCCTGGCCTAGGAACTTCTGTGTGCCACAGGCACAGACAAACAAACAATGAGGACCAGGAGAACTGAAGTAGTAGATGGGGGAAAAAACTATTTCAAGAGCATTAACTCAAAAAATAAAAGTTGGCTAGTCATGGGAATATTTCATCTAATGTATATAGAAATGTCTGATGGACCATTCCTCCCTCTAACACAGAAAACCCTACTTGAATGCAAAAATATATCCAACTCTATAATAGAGAAAATATTGCCATCTCTTTGACCATGCTGAATGAAGTCTCAAAATCTGGTTTTTCCATCCTGCTTTTTTTAGAACACCCTTCAGTCCTCCCTTCCAATTTTATGATAATACACAAATTGTCTCATACTTGTTATACTGCAGTTGAGTAGTTGACAGCCCTTGAGAACCATCTTAGTTTTCTTAATTGGATTAGACTGCAGGCTTCAGTCTCATCGGGGATACATTTCTAAGCCATGTACTAAGGAGAGTTACTTCAGCAGATCCATTATGTGTTGTTTTGAGTAGTTTCAGCTTCAGGGGCAACCTCTTTCTGACCTTGTCTCCAAATCCTTGTGGTCTTCCAGTGGAGCCCAGGTGCAGTGATCTCGAGTCGGGGACTGGACTGGGCATGCTCTGTTCAGCCTGGCGGCTAATGTTTAGTTCTGTGTCTCCATAATTACATAACAATGCTTTGAATATTTTGTTTTGAAATTTCATGAATTTGGGGAGTGTGGGTTGTGGCTCAGCAGTAACAGATCCGACTACTATCCGTGAGGATGTGGGTTGTTTGATCCCTGGCCTTGCTCAGTGGGTTAAGGATCTGGCATTACCATGAGCTGAGGTGTGGTCAAAGATGTGGCTCGGGAAGTTCCCGTCGTGGCTCAGTGGTTAACGAATCCGACTAGGAACCATGAGGTTGCAGGTTCAATCCCTGGCCTTGCTCAGTGGGTTAAGGATCCGGTGTTGCCATGAGCTGTGGTGTAGGTCGCAGATGCAGCTCGGATCCCGTGTTGCTGTGGCTGTGGTGTAGGCTGGCGGCTACAGATCTGATTAGACCCCTAGCCTGGGGACCTCCATATGCCCACAGGAGTGGCCCTAGAAAGAGACAAAAGGACAAAAAAAAAAAAAAAAAGATGTGGCTTGGATCCTGTGTTGTGGCTGTGGCCAGCAGCTACAGCTCCAATTCGACCCCTAGCCTGGGAACTTGCATATGCCGTGGGTGTGGCCCTAAAAAGAAAAAAAAAAAAAATTCATGGGTCTTGCAGACAGAAATCAGTTTTCAATCCATCAGGAAGTTACGATGGAGTTAATACCTTTAAAATGTTATTGGATAGAGTTGAATCTTTTTTCCTTCATGAATGCTTTATTACAATTTAAAAATATTCCCAATAAACAAAAGAAAACTCAAAATGCTCTTTTATTATAGGCTTCAGAAAAAGATGAGATTGTAAGGAGAGAAGATGCTGAAACTAGAAGACAAAATGTCTTTGGAAAATAAAATTTATTCAGTTAAAAAGAAAGCTATTAGAGGAGTTCCCTGGTGGCCTAGCAGTTAAGGATCTGATGTCACTGCTGTGGCTCAGGTCACTGATGTCACATGGGCTTGATCTCTGGCCCAGGAAATTTTTGTACGTACAGGTGCAGCCAAAAAGGAAGGAAGGAAGGGAGGAAGGAAGCTATGAGAATAGGTAAAAAGTTCAAATTATAGATTTAAAAAAAATAAAAATGTCTTTCCATTTCCAGTGTGTCTAAGAAATCAAACTGATCCTCTTCTATATAATATCTGTAATCTCTGGGAAAAAAAATTTTTTAAACACCTGCCACAAGGCATTGGAAAATGAACAGTGGCAGGCAGATTCTTGAGGGAAGTTGACACTTAGAGGAAAAGAATGGCAAGGGATAATTTTACTAAGATTTATGGCTTTTAATGTCACAGTTTGTCAAGTGGCTAAAATTTCAATAGAAAACCTGTAGTCTTTCTGTCCTGAAGAACAAGAGGGCAGAGTTTGGGACAATCAGTGCTGATGGAAAGTAGATGGGGGAATCTCAGAAAGGAGAAAGCCAGGAGTTCCCATCGTGACTCAGCGGAAACAAAGCCAACTTGTGTCCATGAGGATGCAGGTTTGATCCCTGGCTTTGCTTAGTTGGTCGGGGATCCAGTGTTGCCATGACCTGTGGTGTAGGCCACAGACACGGCTCAGATCCCACATTGCTGTAGCTGTGGTGTAGATCGGCAGCTGCAACTCTGATTTGATCCCTAGCCAGGGAACCTCCATATGCTGTAGGGGCGGTCCTAAAAAGCAAAAAAAAAAAAAGAAAGAAAGAAAGAAAGAAAAAAGAAAGGAGAAAGCCAAAGAGGGTGTGGCCGTCATTCTCTGTATAAACTGTATGGATCTCTAACTCCTGAACAACACATGTGCAAGCAAACTCTAAGTAGTCTAGCTAACCATCAGAGAACAAAACTGAAATTTTATTTGATGCCTAAGAGAGCACGCAGTTTGAGTCTAATCGTGTTAATTTACTGAAACACATACTTTTTAGAGAAACATAATAGAGTACAGAGTCTTCACAGTATCAAATCACAATGGCCAGGATATATTCCAAAAGTATTTGACATATGAAGAAATAGGAAAATGTGAACCACTGTTAAGAGAAAAGAAAATCAATAGAGACCAATATTGATGACAGAGATGAGCATGACTCTGCTCAATGATCTAAAAGAAAATATGCATGAAATAAATGAAAATATAGGAAGTCTCACCGGAGGAGTAGAAATTATAAAAAATGGAAGTTCTAGGACTAAAAAATGTGATATCTGAAAAATACGTACAGTATCCTTAAGATTCATATAACACTATACACATTAGGGGCTGATACTTTATAAAGAAGAACTCTTGCTTTAAGTCACTTGCAATCTGGTTAGTGACTGATTGAATTCTCTCAATGTGGTGTCTAAAGTTTCAGGAAAGGATAAAAGGATCCGAGGCAGTTATTTTTTGGTATATTAAATGTTTTGTTAGATCTCTTTTTTTTTCCATAGAAAGGAATGTGATATATTGGGTCTAGCCTATATCCAAGTTATTCCAATTTAAGGACAGGATAATAATTGGTATCGTGTAACTGTATCTACAAATTCTAATTATCCTACAAGATGTATTTTCTTCCAGTTGTCCATTAGTATGAAACTAGCTATTGGGAGTGAAAGCCTCGGGAAGCAGTATATAGGGAAAAATTCAAGGGATTCTAGGCCTAGGACCAGGGGACATCCACCGCTCTTGCATCCGCATTCTTACTACTCACCGGTTGCCATAGTCACTCTCAGCTCTGCTTACACTTGACCTATCTTGCCACCTCCCTAGCATCCCTACTCATCCTTTAAGACTGATTTCCTCTGCTCCCTTCTTAACCAGACCTTTCCCAAGCCGCAGAATGTCACAGTATTATCCTTGCTCCTCTGAATTCTTGTTATGATCTTAACCCTGGCATCTGCCACCACATCTCTCACTAAATTGCTATTTGTGTTTGGACAAGTCACCATCCACAGACTCACTTGTCATGAGTTTACAGGCTGATCACTCAGATCCTTTCTGGGGCCAGAATTCTTACGATGTTGTGACTTACAGTGTTCCAGTGTATTAAAATTATGAATCTATTTGTCAGCCTTCACCAGACTGTAAACTTTTAAGGATAAGAATCATTTAGACTCTGAACTCCACCTAAGTCTTCCAAAAATTGGGAATAGTCACATCTCTAAGTCAAGGTCATGAAGACTATCAATAGTATACATGTAGTGTCAGGTACAGAGAAGACTTTCAAAATAGATGATTGATATATTGGCATATCTTTGTACTCCATGAAGAGCTTGTTGTAGGGTCTGGAACAATAGAGGCATTCGATAAGTATTCGCTGCATCATGGAAGGTGGAACTAGAGACCAACACTAGTTACTGACAATGCCAAGTGCCCCTCACACTGCATACTGTGACTGTCCTTCTCTTCCATGTTGCCAAAGCCAAGAGTTGATGAAATACTGGCGAAGTGGCCTTGGCCAGATATTCAAAGAGCTAAAAATCCACTTTGAAGCTCTGCCCAGTCACTTAGACCCTCTGGCAACCAGCTGGTTCCAGGCAGTCAACTTTTGGTCTCCACCTCTCTTAAAGCTTGCTCTTCGCTGTTAAACACAGGAAGTTTGGCTCCAATGCAAAGGAGATCGTTTCCTATGGCTCCTCAAATAAAGTGGCATCTTTTGTATCTGACAACTGCATCTTGGGCTCTTAGCCTGCCCTAGTATTTACCGCAGAGTTGACCATTCATCAGTGCTGGGTGCTGCCTGCAAGTGTGATCTGGATCAGTGGCCCATCTTTTTTAATTGAGACATTGAAACTATTAAGCAGACCTCGCAGACAGACACTTTAGCTGTCACTTGTTGGCTCAATGATACAATGAGCTACAAGGACGAAAAGCTAATTCCGCAGCAAGGAGTCTCCTGCTCAGAATCACAAACACTATTTATCAGACCGAGAACCTGCCCAAACATTATGGCAGAACCTTCCACTACCAGACAGGATTCATTGCATTCTCTTTTCTTTCAGATTCTTCCTTCATGGATACCCTACTCCCTCCTTTCTCTCCCACTCCCTTCCTTGGAAAAGATCCTGTGAATAATGGTTCCTGAAATATAATGCTTGTACTTTGCAAGGGAGCTTTTGTTTCTTTTTAGTATCATCCTTCCTCCCAGGCAACACCCCACAGGAGCCTAGAGGGGAATGAGGGAGCTTCAGGGAGAAAGCTAGTCTCTCCAAAGGAAATATTTCAATGCATTTTTTTTTATTGTTGTAAAATACACGTAACCTAAAATTTACCTTTAATGACATTTAGTACATTCATAATGTGTACAGCCAAGATTTTGCACCCCCTTCCACCGTGTGGGAGTTAATACACACACACACACACACACACGGAGCAGTTTGCTGACAGCAGCTGGGTGTTTCATTTGAACCTTTTATTGCTTCCTGATAGTATTCATGAAAGTGGGCAACACAGTTATCCTTCCAGAGATCACGCCATCGTCCACTCAGCCATTCCTTCAGGAATTCTTAGAATTCAAGGGAAGCACTATGGGGAGAAACTCCCAGGCTCACCGATGTGAACATTCTCAGATTTTAATCTTATCTGAAATTGAATATAGGAAGGGTTACATTTCATTTTGCAGTAATAGTCACACATAGGAAATGTTTATCTTTTCATGCAGCAGAGGTAAGATAAAAAGGAGTGGCATATATATTATCATTACCTATAAACTCCTAAATTCAGTATGAGCTGAGAACAAGTGCACAAGCCTTTAGTTTACCCAGGCTCCAATTTTGTACACTCTTACCCCATTCAACCCTTCCTGAGACATGGCTATGAAGAGTGAGCTGTGACCTTTCCATGCTTAATTTGCTTCTTAATTGTCCCTGATTTTATAATGCTCATAAAATAATACTTAACATTTCAAAGGCAGTGCTTTGCAGAAAACGAGAGGTAGATCAATTTCTAGATATTTCTACCCGGCTTTTTCTTCTTCCGTTTCTCTCCCTCCACTCTGACTTCGTGGTTGTGATGAACAGCACAAAGCTCCATAGCAAAAATTCATCAGCTGATTCCTTCCACCTACTGAATCCACAGTTTTCAGGGCTCAGTTTGAGACATAATGGAAGTCTACTTTGCATAATTATCATATGAGACGATCTATAATTAAATGATGAAATGTGGTTATGCTCCAGTGTGTAGACAAGGCTTTATGTGAACTGAAACCACAGAGGTTTATTTCTCTTCTTTAACTTTCATCTGATGTTTGGGGGCGGAATACAAACAAGCACTTCATTTCCAAAAGCATTTTAAATTCCTGTGGGAATTTTTTAATTTCAGGAGAGAAGGTAATTTCTTGAAGAATAATGGGAAACTTTAATATGGTTGCCTATTCACTGGTCATAAGTGTTGCTCGCAAACTTTTAAAAAGTGCTAATTATTGACAATTATATTTTGAGTTTTGTCTTAAAAATATTTTTAACAGTTTGTGATAGCTTTGCAAATACCTGTACAGAAAGAGACCTGTTAATTCATCATGCAATTCTAAAGCCTGAAAGGAGCCTTGCAAAAGTTTCTAACCTTAACTCATAGCTTCAATATAGATATAGCTTCTCTCTTCTTCTAACTAGACAAAGTCAAGTTGACTCTACCAGATTTAAAACTAAACCAATGATTCTAAAATGCCAAACAGGATATGACATCTCTGAGGTTCTTTGTGAAACCCCTGAAATATTTTTATATTAAACTTAAAATTAACTGATGACGTATGTTTGGCTAAATTATATTTTCCAAGTATTCTTTGCACACCTACTCTGTGCTATACCCTGTGGTAGAGACTGAAAATAAAGAGATAGTACTACACACCCTTCAAGGGGTTCAAAATCTAGTAGAGTTTAATTCTAAAATTGCCAAGAGGATGCATTTACCAGTGATTTACCTGGACAGATTCTGGACTGAAGCTTCCATTTTAAGTATATTTCATCCATTGACCTTTCCTGTCCTAAATACTGGGGAAAGGCTCTTCGTGGAGCACTTGTGCTCTTGACATAGCTTTGAGAATCAAAAGAGAGGATTCCTTTTAAGCACTAAATGAAGGACATTTAGGTGTTCGTTCACCTTTAAGGTCTCCCTGGTGATAATTTGGAAAATGATGCTCTATTGTTTTTGTAAATATGGTGATTTTCCCTATACGTCCAGATCTGCTCAACAAACTATGGTCTATAGGCCAAATCTGACCCTCTGCCTTTTTATATATATATAAGTTTTATCGAAACGCTGTCATCCTCACTCTTGATACATTGTCTTTGGTTACTTTTGTGCTCCAGAGGGAGAGTTGAATAGTGCTAATTAAGACCATATGATCTGCAAAGTCAGAAATATTTACTGTCTGGGCCTT
The DNA here is from genome assembly GCF_054392235.1 of Sus scrofa. NCBI lineage: Eukaryota > Metazoa > Chordata > Mammalia > Artiodactyla > Suidae > Sus > Sus scrofa. The sequence continues at coordinate 12,974,195 of NC_139401.1, forward strand.
GACAGAAAAAAATATCTGCCAATTCCTGATCTGAATAATAGGCTTAAACTCCTATTTCTAGGGCTACCAATTTTAAAGCTTACCTGCTATTGCATACTCTGCCAGATAAGTGCTGCATTCCCCATTGCACTACCATTCCTCACCATCTTCTTACATACCTTTTTCCAGTATAGTTGCCAGTTATCTTTGTGATTTTAAATGCTTGATGATACTTTTATTTCTTTTTCCTCCTACTGTAAGCAGCATGTCCTGATACCAGTAATTTCCACTTAGTAAGATATAAGATATAATAATCCATGCACCCTTCTTGCTTACTTTTCTAACCTTCTCCTTTCCCAACTTTTGTCTCCATATTTTGTCTTTTTTTTTTTTTTTTTTTGCCACGTGGCATAAGAAATTTCCCTGGGCCAGAGATCAAAACTGCACCACAGCAGTGGCCCAAGCCCTAGTAGTGACAATGTCAGATCCTTAACCTACTACACCACCAGGGAACTCCAATATTTTGAATTCTTTTAAAATTTTTATTAGAGTATGTAGTTGGTTTACAATGTTGTGTCAGTTTATTTTTAATATTTTATTTTTAATAATATAAAGGATGAAAACATTTACAGTTGTCCTGTAACTATTATTGAGTCATTTGGACTTTATCTCTAGGTTCATTTTTTTAATTTTTTTTTTTTTTTTTGTATTTTTGCCTTTTCTAGGGCCACTTCCTGTGGCATATGGAGGTTCTCAGGATAGGGGTTGAATTGGAGCTGTAGCTGCTGGCCTACGCCACAGCCACAGCAACGCAGGATCCGAGCCGCATCTGTGACCTACACCACAGCTCACAGCAATGGCGGATCCTTAACCCACTGAGCGAGGCCAGGGATCGAACCTGCAACCTCATGGTTCCTAGTCAGATTCCTTAACCACTGCGCCACGACGGGAACTCCTCTAGGTTCATTTAAAATTTTAAAACCCACTAAAGAGTTTTTATTTTTCTTATTGAGCAAATATTACTCATCGTGTAGCTAATCATTGCTGGTTATGTTGCCACTATTTTACAGGTTTTTGTTTTTCCAGCAATCTCTGGCAATTTTCCTCCCCCCACCCCACCACTTCCATGTCCTGTCTTAAATACTTTGTCCTTCTCAAGAATAGAGTCAAATCTCTGAGACCAACTTCTTTCTGAGGCAACCCCCTCTTCATTTTCTCCTCTTGCTCTGTTCTGGATTGATGACTTCCTTGGCTACTACACAACTGTCATCCCAAGGTTTTGCTTCTTTCTTTTCCCATGTTGGAGCCGTGATTGCCTTCACCCCATGTCTTTCCATCTCTCGGTTTTGCTGGAGCACATCCTCAGCTAACTTGTGGGAAGTAAACTTGCGAAATCTTTGCATGTCTGGAAAAATCTTTATTTTGCCTTCTCACTTTTGACATCGAAATCCAGCTTGAAAATGATTTTCTCATGGAAGTTTTTAAGTCAAGCTCCAGCGCCTTCTTGCCTGCAGTCCTACAGTCAGATAATGATCTGGTTCTCATTCCTTCATCCTCAATATATCTTTTCTCTCTATGGCTTTCTGGATAAAGATAATTTCTTTATCCTTGGCCTATTAAAATTTCATCATGACGCATCCAGGTGTGAAGGTGCTTTTATTGTCAGGCTAAGGGCTCTCAGGCTAAATTCTTAGGTCATTCAGCTTAGGGACTATTCACGTTCATTTATTCAGTAATTCCTTTCTCCTTTTTGTTTTTCTCTTCTAGAAATTCTTATCAATCTTATATTGGATTCAGAATTGGTCTCTGTAAATTTGTTTCTTTTCTATTTCCAGAACTCTGTCTCTTTGTTCCACTTTCCATAAGATTTTTTTTAATTCATCCTTCAAGCTTTCTGTTGAGTTGACTATGAAATTACCTATTTGACTTCCAAGAGTACTCCTTCGTTCTCATGTTTCTTTCTGTTTTTTTTTCTCCCCAATAAAGTACTGCAGTGCAAATTCTGGGGCACACAGCTCTACCTAGTTATTTTGTAGGCTACAGGCCTGGAAATGAGATTGCTGAGACACATAATATATGGTTTTAAATTTTGAAAGCTTATGATGGTCCTTCAAAAAATTGTACCGCTTTATACCTTTACTTCAAAGGGGGAAAAGTGATATATCAGTATTTTTCTTTGCATTTCTTATGAGAATGAGTATCTTTCAAAACTTTATCAGCCATTTATGTTACTTTTATCTATGTGCTTGATTGAAACTTCATCATTTTTTATTTGGGTAGTCTTTTCTTTTTGAATTGTAGAAGATCATTATCTCTTATGTATATTATATATTTATCTGTTCTATATGTTGAAGATATTTTCTTCCAGTGTGTTGTCTTATAAATTTGCTAATGTTTTTGTCTTTTTATTTTATTTTATTTTTAATTTATTTATTTTTTTATTTTTTTGTCTTTTTGCCATTTCTTGGGCTGCTCCCAAGTCATATGGAGGTTCCCAGGCCTACGCCAGAGCCACAGCAACATGGGATCCCAAGCCACATCTGCAACCTACACCACAGCTCACGACAACGCCGGATCCTTAACCCACTGAGCAAGGCCAGGGATCGAACCTGCAACCTCATGGTTCCTAGTCAGATTCGTTAACCACTGCGCCACGACGGTAACTCCTGTTTTTGTCTTTTTAAATTAATATGTAGTTGGATCTGTCTTTGCCTTTGTAGCTGCTGAATTTCACATTATAGTTAGAAATGCCCTTCCTACTCCAAGACTCTCAATATATTCTTTAGTATTTTCTTCTAACACTTTGATAGCTTAAATGTTACTGCTCTGTTCCTCAGTATCAGCTATGTTAATACGAATACTACCCACCTAGTAGGCTTGTTTTAAAATATATGTGCTAAACCATATATATATATATCAAGAACAGTACTTGGCAAGCTCAGTGCTTCTGTGTAGCACCTGCTGCTGTTATAGTAATGATTCTCTTCTTCAGGGTCTAGTGCAGTGCCTGATCTGAAAAATATAACTTCAAAGTTAGATTTTAAAAAATGTAAATTATTGAGAACGGGAATTACTTGTGAGGAAGAGAGAAGAGCATGAAGTTTGAATGCCCTTTTTTAAAGGTGGAGAAGGATTGGGGCAAAATCTCCCAGAGTTTTATCCTGGGTCTTTGATTTGTTTCCCCTATAGCTTGTGTGGCCCAGAAAATAAGTGTCACACTAATAAAGGTTGAAAGTAATTTTCAGCCCTTAAATTGAATTAACTGAATACTATTGTGACAAGTTAATTAGGCATGCATAAAATTGTTAAATGTATGTCATTGAAAATGCCTATGTTCCATATTTTGTTAAACATCAATTATGATCATAAGAAATCTGCAACTAGCAAAATGGATACTGCTGACACATGTTAATTATTATGGAAAATAATTGAGCTCTTTAAAAATTTCAGTATGCCATTAAGCGTGCCTGGCCTCTGAAAGCCCGAGCTATTTTGAGCTTATTCAAATGAATCTAACAATATAAAATGAAGTAAAATTTTCCCTAAAGTTCTCTTAGTAAGACAAAAGGCAAACACAAATTGCCATAGCAAAGGGTCTATAAAATAAACTTGGCTTAGACTCCAGATGTTCAGGTAGCAATGTTCCCAAGTCTCAGCACCTCCAGTCTGTGTAGGAGCAACACAGGAAATGAAAATAAAACACAATGAAGGGTTGTTTTCTTTGTCCACAAGATGATGGTGCATCACTTCTTAACAGTACAGCTTAAGAAATAGTTTTGAAATGCGTGCCTCTCATTAATCAATACGCTTTGCAGGGTTCTGGATTCCTATATACATAGTGGTGAATGTTTTTTCAAGCCATCAAATTGTTTTTGTTTTTGTTGTGTTTTTTTTTTTTTTGTCTTTTTGCTATTTCTTGGGCCTCTCCCACAGCACATGGATGTTCCCAGGCTAGGGGTCCAATTGGAGCTGTAGCCAGCAGCCTACGCCACAGCCACAGCAACACAGGATCCGAGCCGCGTCTGCGACCTACACCACAGCTCACGGTGGCAACGCCGGATCATTAACCCACTGAGCAAGGGCAGGGACCGAACCCACAACCTCATAGTTCCTAGTCGGATTCGTTAACCACTGCGCCACGATGGGAACTCCCCCACCAAATTGTTGATCAAGAATTGCTATTGCTTCCCATAAATGCTTCTCCATCTGGCACCCTAGATTCTCAAGAAAGTTATTAGGAATTAAGATGCTGTAACAGAGGCCAGCACTCTAGCCGGCTGTAGAGTGAGAGGGAGCTGCAAAGTACAAGATATGTGGAGGTTGGCTGGCTCCCTCTGGGATGCGGTGTATGTTATCCATTGAGCCAGTGCTTTTCAAAGTGTAATCCTGAACCCTGCACCAGAATTGCCTGAAATGCCTTTTAAAAACACAGATTCCTGGATAATGCTAGATTAACCAGTGGGGAGAATTGACATACAATTTAGGTAATCAGCTAACTTGGGTCTGAAAAATGAAGATTTTTTTTTAATCTTTTTTTTTATGGCCACACCCATAGCATATGGAAGTTCCTAGGCTAGTGGTTGAATTGGAGCTGCACCTTCCAGCCTACATCATAGCCATGGCAACATGGGGCCCCATGCCACAGCCACAGCCACATGGGATTCTAGCTGCATCTGTGACCTACACCACAGCTCACAGCAGCGCCAGATCCTTAACCCACTGAGCAAGGCCAGGGATCAAACCTGCGTCCTCATGGATACTAGTCGGGTTCTTAATCCACTGAGCCACAACAGGAGCTCCTGAAAAATGAAGTATTTTAAAGCAAATATCATCAAAGTATATCATAGAAAATCCCAGAACATTGGTATAACTTCTTTAACTATTTTAAGCTTAATATTTTTGTTTTCAATTGGAGACAGGTAGTGGGAAATTCTTTATCTTGGAAGACAGTGACCGTTCTATTCTCAGTGACTGTTCTCTTCTGCCTGCTGAAATAGAAGGCCTTCCTTGCTTGAATGGGGTCTGAGCAATGAAATCCTCCGGTTTCCTCCTAGCACTTTTCCCTGAGGTTGACCTTGCTTACCAGCACCTCTAGTCTAGCTAGAGTAAAGCCTTGAAACCACAGGACTACCCTCCAAGTATCCCGGAAGGACCATGAACATGATGTGAATATCCCTGCTACTGGGTCTTACCCAACCCCTCTGAAGTCAGGGTTGAGACTAAAAGCCTGAGCTTACTGATAATTTGCTTTCTAATGTGGTTGTACCGATGAATTCTCCAGAAATCTCCGTAGTGGTATTTCAAGTCTTCTATAGCCTTCTCTCAAATTCAATTCACATTAACTTATGGTTACCTGGATATCACACTCTTTGTATTAATTATTGCCTAATAGCACATATGAGTCTGAATGTTTATTATCTGGCTACCTGCCTCCAGTACCTGTCTTTTAAATTTTTAATCAGCAGTAAATCTCATCTAAGATTGAGTGTTCTTGGGAATGATGCATATCTGGAGTTGATGATGTGAGGTGAGGTTGAGAGTTATCAGCTCTGCTCATAGTCTCAATCAACCCAAGGATGTGTCTTGAGGATTATTGGCTTTGTCACATTAGAGTGTCATTAACATAAAAGGCGTCTCTTAAACACATTGAATTGAACTCAATTAATGTAATTGATTATCAGCCTAGCTGAAGGAATTTTGCAGCCTTAAAGAAACTGACAAACATTTTGCCCTTTTAATTCCTTCAATTAGAATCACAAGGCACAGTCGATAAACATTTTGCAGGCGCTAAATTCATCGTCTTTAACGATGACACAAATCCGAGGTGATGATCTGGATGTTGATAAAAGACTAATTGTTGAAATGGTTTTCAGTAGGGGTATTGACAAATAGAACTGAGTCCTTGCAGGGTAAATTTGATCATGAATTAGTGGAATCTATTTTGGATGTTAATTTATACAAGCCCTAATAGATCCTTGATGTATTGCATCTCATTTGCTAAAGCCGAAGGCATGGCTTGAAAAATATATCAATCTGGGTTCTGTTTAAACTCTGGTCCTTTGAACTATCACTTTCAAAATGCATAATACAGTGATTCATAAATAAAATTAGTAATATATGTGTTCACATTAATATGTAGGAACCACGTTCACCTTATTTTCTAAGATATCCTACTTCTATCTCCTAGGATATGGAGAGAATTTCAGGAGTTTTATTTCATCAACCCATGGCATACCAGATCCTAATCAAGTGATAGATTTTAGAGCCTCTGACCTTTCCGGGAAGGAGGTGCTCCTGCTTACATAAAGGGTGTGTGGCTGATATTGGACAGCATTCTAACACAGCATATGTTTTTCCTCTGTAACCTCATTTCTCCTTGGTACTGCTCTCTCTCCTAAACACTCTCTCCCATGACCCAGCAAGCAACACTTAGAGTTGCCCAAACACTAGTTTCTTTTATGCCTCTATAGCTTTGCTTACTGTTCCCTTGGCTTGAAGTATAATTCCCTTCCTTTTAGTAGTTACTGCTTCACAGCTCTAGACTCACCTCATGGGCATCTACTGTGTCAGGTCTTTCCTGGTGCCAATTCACTGCTCTTGGGTTAGACTCACCACCCCCCTCATGAATTGTAACCCCACAGTATGGGGGTGAATCCTTCCAGCGCATTTGCCTGTAGCAATGTGTTGTACTTAGGTGTTTATATATCTGCCTCCTCCTACAGGGTCAGAATTTCTTTGCAGGCATGGAACCAAGGAGAACTTCACAGTAAATTGATGCTCACTAAAGATTTCTTGAATAAAAATTTCTTGAATGCATAATTAAAATAATGGAGTGGAGACTAGTCATTCATGGGCATTATACTTTTGTTTATTCTGCCTGGGATACTTTTCTCAGGGGTGCCCTCGTAGCTCAGTTCCTCACATCCCTCACATCTCAAAAATAGCCTCCTCAGAGAGGCTTCTGCTCCCTCTTTTGCTTTCTATCCTGCTATCCTTCATGAAAACCACCAGCCTCTGGAGTTTCCATCGTAGCACAGTGGTTAACAAACCTGACTAGGAACCATGAGGTTGTGGGTTCGATCCCTGGCCTCGCTCAGTGGGTTAAGGATCTGGCGTTGCCATGAGCTGTGGTGTAGGTTCCAGACGCGGCTCGGATCCCACGTTGCTGTGGCTGTGGTGTGGGCCAGCAGCTGCAGCTCCAATTCGACCCCTAGCCTGGGAACCTCCATTTGCTGCCGGTGCGGCCCTAGAAAAGACCAAAAAAAAAAAACCCCACCAGCCTCTGACAGTATTTGGTATAGTTTATGTTTATTTGATTTTTATTGTCTTAGTACTTCCATTAGAAGAAGGTTTAACAATTTTTTTCTGTAAAAGACCAGATAGTAAATGCATAAGGCTTTGTGGGCCACTCTCTGTTGTAACTGCTGAACTCTGCCATTACAGCATGGAAACAGCTACAATGCACAAATAAATGGTGTAGCTGTGTTCCAATAAAACTTTATTTACAAAAGCAGGCAGAGGTCAGATTTGGCTCAGGAGCTATAGTTTGCTGGTACCCGCACTAGAATATCAGCTTGCTGGTCTCATTCGCAGCCATATCCTGGGCACCAGGTACATAGAAAGCTTCTATAGTTGTTGAAGAAATGGTGGATAAGTTTGATTCACTGTAAATAAGCAAAAGGACTCCTTTGGAAATTTGAAAAGTCAGTTTCTGGCCATTTGAAAGAAAATGGTAGACAAAATCTTGAAATGAGTGTATCAACCCTTCTAAAACATAAAAGCATTAGCCAAGATCTCATCCAGGTCTCAAATTCAGTGATATTATCTCCCTTACAAATTTTACTGTATGTAATGTTGACCCAAAAGAAGAGTTTACCGAGAACACTTTGGCAAAGGGAGAAAGCGAGACTGCCTCAGTTAAGGTAAAAAGAGGTTGAATCTCATTTAAATTAGGCAAATAGAAATTGATTCCACAGTGGTCAGTGGATGAACGCAAAGTCTTCATTTTATTTATTAATTAATATTTATTTATTTTTGGCCATGCCCATGCCATGCAGGCGTTCCCCAGTCAGGGATCAAACCTGTGTCACAGCAGTAACAATGCTGGATCCATTATCAGCTAGGCCACCAGGGAACTCCTAAAGTCTTCATTCTGTTTAAGGGTTTACATGTGGAAAATATGTTTCATTCAGAAAGAAATGTTTATTTCATAGGTTTTTTGGAGAGTTTTTGTTTTTGAAAACCATGGGTATAAATATAAGTATGGTTGATAGGTTGTAAATAATATTAGCTGAATAATTGATCTCAGTGCTGCTCTCAGATAATAAACATCTTTATTATCTCTTGGCCGAGAATCAAAAAACAAGCTAGAATTGCATTTCTCACTGGAAGCCAGCACAAGGGGACTCCCCTTCAGTGCCATCCAAGGGGCAGGGTTTGTTTCCTGGGACTGACAAGGTCGCTTCATGGAAGAGGGAGACGTGGTGCCTGGCTCTGGCAGGAAATGGATTGATGTGGGTTCGTACAAGGAAACCTCCAAGTTCCGTTGAGGGCCCCAAAGGCTAGCAGCTGGAACCTGTTAGCACCACTAGGCTCAAGGGGCCTGGCATGGAGCATGCTGAGTCTTGGAGCCATTCAAGAGGGCCTTATGCGACAGGGACAGTAATCAGAGTGGATAAAGTCACTGCAGAACTGCAGCAAACCAAGGAGACAGTAGGAGGATGAAAGCCTCTGTTCTCTTTCTCCTCCTCTCCTCGCTTGTCCCTCCCATTGGTTGAACCCAGTGAAAGCCAGAGGGCAGGGGGCCCACGAGATGCTGCACACAGAGCTTGTAGCAAAGGAGCCAGGTGTGGATCTAGGCGTACGAAGTGAGGGTTAGTTCACTTGTGATGGAGCTTAGAACAAGTGAAACATAAGCCAGCAAACCAAACTCAAAACCGAAAAGACGGGTAACCTTAGGCAGTCATGTAGTTTCATGACTAAGGAAACTAAATACGCTAGGTAGGCGGTAGAAATAATTATTTTAATGAGAAAGAGATTAAGAGATCACAAGTTTTCATTAACACAGGACTGTTAGCTTAAACCTTTGCTTCTGTGATTTCCTTACCACTTCTGTCAGAAATTCTGCATCATCAAAGTGAGCCCTTATCACTTGATCACTTTTGAAAATCCTTTGTGTAAAGATTATAAAATCATGACATTTATAAAGTGTGGCTAATCATCTCTCTAAAAGTATCTCTTTTATGAAAATCAGTTCATGCTTTGGTCTGTAACAAACACCATTATAATTTCAGTTAACAAAAACCATGGGATTGTTTTCACTTTCTAAGCATAATAAGTATAAATTGTAATATAAATTTTCAAAGAATACACAGAGATCACAGGGATATGGGTATACAATAGCCCCTTGGGGTGGGGAGGGGACATCCCATGTCTTCAACCCTCCCCCTGCCCTAAAGACTGTGCTAAAATATGGATAGAATCCAGTTTGACAAACTCTCAGACCTAAAGTAATCGTTTGAACGTGTTTGAGAAAAGTCTTGCTCACGGTTATCAAGTCTTTAGTTCAAAAACATATTTTCCTATAGTTACAAAAAAAAAAAAAAAAAAAAAAAAAAAAGCCCTAATCAATCAAGAAGAAAAAGGCTACCCATCATGTAGTACCTTATGTTCTGTTAGTGGTAGCTGTCCATGGTACCTTAGAACGATTGGGGATGGTTGGATTTCCAAACCCCATAGGACTCAATCTGGTGGAGCCCAAAGCGAGAGCACATGTAAGAACTATCAATCTGTCTGTCCTTTAGTCACTTAAACCTGGGGCCACTCTGTCTCATCCTGGTGGCTGGGTAGCATCAGATAAACAGGAAGGACATGCAGTGCTTCCCATCAGCACTCTAACTTCATGTTTAGATTTCTGAAAATGCCACTGATTATTTCCGAACATGCGAGCTGGATTTACTAAGAGCAGTGATGAGCTTTGTGGAAATCAGTGATTCTGTCCATCCTGTTTAACTATATAAAACACCCTTTGGACCCACACGGTCAGGAACCCCCTAGAGCATATAGCTAGAAGTCTCCACATGTATTGCTTTTGTGTTCCTATTAGTAAAAGAGTTTTGAACATGTACCCCCTGAACATATATTCACTTATTCATTACATATATCCTGCTGTAAAGTTGATATGGTAGAAAATATAAAGCATATGCAAAAATGATGCTAGAATGAGTGGAGGTGAAATCCAAATTTTAATCACTTGTAAACATTTTTGCCCTCCCTGCTGCATTAACAATTATTTACTTTTGTAAATGAAAGCAGAGTTACTGAAGGTGCTTATTTATTTTTGAACATCTTGATTTACCACTTCAGTGGATACATTTTGAAGGTCTGGTTGCAAGCTCAGCTTATTTCTTGATTTTAATCATTGTCGTCGGAGAAAAAAGGGAACTGCAGAAACATGTGAACAGGCGAATGGACACAAACCAAATGGAAGCTGTTGCAGTTTATCATATTTAACACATGACTCCCCAGCCCACTGCAATGACTCCTTTGGAGGGTTTTTAAACAGGTTAGAAAAATTCATTTTTAAGTTTTCAAAGGCTGCTGTTTTTAGAGATACCTATTTGCATAATTTTCAATAAATGAAGCACATAACGGCAGAATCATTTCCAAACATCTGTTTTCCTGCTTTCTTACCACAGTCCAAGTTGCTTTTAAAAAATAAGTTACTTTCTCATTCATTATTATAATATCTCCTATACTCTGAAGAGACAGCTCTTTGAGTGCATTGTTGCCAGATAGCCAATAACCCCTATGTAGGATAAATGATTTTCACAGCCACTCTGCTGTACGTCCCTGGTTTTGTTGTGAAAGCAGCCTTATTGTTGACATGCTAAAGCACTTCAGTTTGCTGGATGCCATAGCTTGCATTGAATTCTTTTAAGAGGGCATTCATCTCTTAATTTACCCTGGACCCCCTGTTTATTCTAGTCAAAGTGGTTCCTTCATCATTTTGTGCTTTTCTCTATCTGTCCCAGTGTCTCAGCATCATAAGAGTTATTTTTGAGTGGGTTCTGGTATCTTATAAGGCTAGACAACCAGGGTGTTTTTCTGGTTCATAGTGTTCTTTTATATCATTAAATTTAGAATTCTCTCTCTTTAGAAGGGCTATTGAGATAGCTTTATTAGATGGCATTAAATCTACAAATGAATTGGAAATGAATGGAAATGTTTCATCTTTAGTCTTCCCATTAAGGAGAAGCCCCATTTCTTTCCAGTCCTCCTAAAATTCGCTAACATACTTCCTTCCTCCAAACATTTTGTGGTTTCTGAGTTTAAGCAGCCTGGATTCTCTTGGCTTTTCAAGTACGAAGTAAGTTTCCAAGCTTGACTAAATAGGTCCAAACCTTTAAATGCTCCTGATATGTGGTGGGAATTAACTGACAGTGGCTTGTGGAATTGATTAGTTCAGGTTAAGTTCCACTGAACCCATAATCTGCATATTCGTGAAGGCAGAAAGCCTGAGACTCACTATGTTATGTGACCTGGAAACATATCGTGTCCTCTTATCTGTGTTTATATTAAAATTAATCTTTGGGAGTTCCTGTTGTGGCTCAGTGATAATTAGCCCAACTAGTATCCATGAGGATACAGGTTTGATCCCTGGCCTCTGCTCAATTGGTTAAGGATCCAGTGTTGCTGTGAGCTGTGGTGTAGGTCATAGATGTGGCTTGGATCCCACGTTGCTGTGGCTGTGGTATAGGCCGGTAGCTGTAGCTCTGATTTGACCTCTAGCCTGGGTACTTGTATGTGCCACAGGTGTGGCCCTAAAAAGCAAAAACAAAACAAAACAAAATTAACTTATCTCCAGTGGTGGGATTTGCTTGGGCCCTTTTGATCCCAAAGAAGAGGCTTGCCTGGATTTATTTTTTTAAAAGGGCAGGGAAGAGAGTTGAGTATAAAAAAAGATAGATCCTAAGAGAGATGGAACCCCATGAACACGTGACAATGGAAATGCAGCCTGGCTGTGCCTCCAAGCCTCATGGGCAGCACCTCTAGGACGTAGCTTTCGATTCAGAGAAGCTTGAGGACCCTCATTAGCAGGACTTCCTGGATCTCCTAGTGTGATGTCACTCTACAGTATGCTTTCTTTCCAAGTTGCATCCCTTCTCTTCCAACTCCCCTTTCTCCTTTCCCTCAAAGATGCTGTTTACTCATGGTTTTTGTTTTCTCACATGGCCAGTATAATTCTTATGCTTAAATTCATGTGAGTATTGTCATATAACATTCCTTCTGGTTGGCAACGCACATGTAATCGTGCTGAATATTCAAAAGTCCTCAGAATCTCTGCAGAGCAGAGAGAGTTCAGATAGGCTTTTGTAGTCTTCAGTCCTAAGATCCTGGAGTCCAAGCCTGCATGGTCCCCTGAAGTTCACTGCCTCTGCCATTTCTGTAGACTCAGCCAATAGATCTTGGTGCCTTGCTGGACGTACCACCAAGCTCTCTCTCTTGAAGTTTCTGCCACCTTGCAGAGATCCTCTGCCCTTGAACCTTAAGCCAAGTTTCCCAGACTTTCAGGAAAACAAAAGTCAGGAGAGAGGGTTTCTGCAGTCAGCTTTTGCTCTGGGCCCTGGTAAATGTATCTTCCTGAGGCAAGGGACTGAACAAAGCCTCTCTACCTTATTAGACCTGGGAGAGGAAAAGCTCAGTGGGAACAAAGCAACAAAAATTTTTTTCCTTTCTCTTTCTTGGCCATGCCTGCAACATGCAGAAGCTCCCTGGGCCAGGAATCTAACCTGTGCCACAGCAACGACCTCAGCCCCAGCCGTGACAACACTGGATCCTTTAACCAAAAGGCCACCAGGGAACTCCAAAAATTCTTTTCAATATGTTATGTTGCCACACACATCATGGTGATTTGGACTTGCTGGAAACCTATCATGGGGTCTAATCTGACTCACAGTCCCTCACATTTGTAGCCTATCAGTTTTAATAATTCATACTTCTGCTTTCTTTTTCTTTCCTCCTTACATTCTTAGTCTGGGGAATTCTAGTCTGCCTGGCCCAGTACTTCTGCTCAGAGACTTTCTTATTAGGCCCCCTCACAGGCCACAATAGGGCTTACGAATTATTGGCTCGGGAGCCACGACTATCCCAATCCAGTCAGAGATGTGAGAAAGTCATGAAGAATAGACCCTGGTGTGCCTGTGGCTGCCATATCAACTGGGATAATGGGGGGAGGGGTTTCCTTTGGAAGTGTCAGTAGTGTTTGTAAAATGTGACATATATGGCCATAAATGGTATGAAGAATAGAGTTGGTAGAGAGAATCTTTTGGGGATGTAACATTTCAGGGTTATTAAATACTATTTGAAAACACTATTTACAGATTGTATGAGTGAGCTTTTGGTGCATAACAAACATCCCCCAAATTCAGAATGTTTCATAAAACAATCACCATTTGTTATCCCTGATTCAGCTGGCTGATCTAGGCTGAGGGGCTGGGCAGCTCTGCTACACTTGGCTCCTTGCTGGCTCTGGTCTGTCCCACTGTGTCCATTCCAGGGCCCAAGCTGATGGGGCAGTGGCTACCTCGAGGTTTTCTCATGCTGATGCTTTGGGCAATGAGATGTTAGCAGAGTTCAGGGGTAGAGAAGTGTGTTCTTTGTCCACACTCTAGAGCAGTGTGGCATCCAGTGGCAAATCACATTCTGGGGAGAAAATGAGGTCTAATTCAGTCGACCACACACACCAGTGCTACCAAGATGAGAATGTAATATATAGACATTTAATACTCTCACATAATCACAGCTGCCCATCCCTGAAAAGTAACAAACTCCAACAATGATCTTCTCGAGCAGAACCATTTACACTCCTTTTCCTTCCAGGCTTAACTACCCAGGTGTCCCACCCGCCACCATCTTCCTAAATGCTTTAATACCCCCACACCAAAGGCCATGGCTTCTAATTTGGCTCTTCCTTCCAAAGGCTTTACACCCAGTACATGTTCCAAAAAAGGACCTCTCTGGCTCTAATGAGAGCATGGACAACTGAAATTACTGTAAGTTTTCTTACAGGGCACATTTGACTAGTCAAAGTAATTCTTTGTGGTACATTGGATATATCAGTCTTTTATTTCTGCTGAAGAAAAAAGACTCCCAGAGTTAAAAGACAGACGTTTCCTTTTGTTGCAGTGAGCTAGACAGCAGGATTCCCATCATTCCTTTTGAATGGAATCTGTCAGAAGCAGGAAGATTGTTCATTCAATCTCAGTGGACATATTTTCCATCACCATTAATACACTCTGGATTTTTTAGGTCAGAAATTCCTGGGCTATCTGTATGTGTTTGTCGAAGAAGAGTGGGGCAGGGGGTGAAAGTTTGTACAGCTCATCAATTGTATTTTTCTAGCCTCAGCATCAGAATTCACTGGAGCATGTTCAGCAGGTAAAAAGATGTTGCTTTTTCAGCTCATTATAAAAGGACTCAAGCATCTGTCTAAAAAGTATTGCCAGGAGAGAGCCAAAAAATACTTGCCTAACACAGTGAACAAAATGATGTTTCATGGGGGAGCATTTTAGTATGGATCCACTGTTACTGGGAAAGAGACAGGGGTTGATTGTTGTTAGTTCATGTATTCTGAAAATAGAACCTGTTGAGCGAGAAAATGATGATGCCATTGGAAGGTTATCCTCAAAGTTCAAGCAAAGCAAAAAGAATGTAAAAATCCTAAATAAAAAAGAAAATACTAGGACAATCAGTGACCACAAAATACACACATGGTTGTAAGTTTCAGACCTTATTACGGTGGGGAAGTCATATGGACCAATGTCAAATTCTCTGTTGACACAGATCTGAGATTTAAGGGCCAGCTCCCCTCTCTCATTCCTTACAATGGGGTTAGGGCTGCTCCCTTTCCCCATGACCTAGGTTCACTCCCCAGCCATGGACTTCATGGTCACTTAGTAATCTTTGAAACATGGCAGAGGAAATCTTTATTAACTGTGATTCAGCCGCTAAAGAAGCCTAGATTTTGTCCTTGTGTATTCTGGTACCGTTTTGCCTCTTGCATATCAGCATACATTTGTGTTTACTCTCATTGCATTTGATGTGATTCTTCAAATTGAAAGCCTCAGAGCTTACCTCGGATTTGTAAGGCATCTCACTGAGAGTTGGGCTACAGGAGGTTGAAACATTGCATTTGTTTTTATATTTGAAAATTGAATGAGTTTATAATGCCTTTCTGTTTCATCTTAAGAGATGAAAATAACAGCTCATGCTTTTCGAGTGCTTCCTACATACAGACATTTTGCTCACTGCTTGACATTTATTCATTCATTTAATTTTCACAGCGATCTTAGGAGTCTGTATCTGTTATTATCACCATTTTGCTGATGAGGAAACTGAGGTACAGAGGGATGAGGTAATTTGTGCAGGTCACACCACTAGGAAGTGGGGGGGCCAGGATTCCAATGCTATATGTTAACAACCCAGTGATTTCTTGCTGTCTCTGTGCTCACTCTGGTCCAAACCACCATGATACTTTGTCAGGATTGATGCAGTGGGCCCTAAGATGCTCTCCCTGCTCACCAGTGCCCCTTCCTTTCTTTCTCAGTATGTAGCCACCACATCACTTCTCTTCTCAGAACCTGCCAACAGCTTCCTGTTTCACTCAGAACAAAACACTAAGTCCTTCTAAGAGCCTGGGTCATCTTCAACCCCTCCCTCAGCCCTTCTTTTTTGTTTGTTTATTTTCCACTGAAAACCCTGAGGACTCAACCCAAAAACTACTTGAACTGGTTAACAAATTCAGCATAGTAGCAGGATATAAGATTAACATTCAGAAATCAGTCGTATTTCTGTACACTAACAATGAAATATTAGAAAAGGAATATAAAAATACAATATGCTTTAATATTGCACCCCCAAAAATCAAATACCTGGAAATACACCTGACCAAGGAGGTAAAGGACTTAAATGCTAAGAACTGTAAAACATTAATCAAGGAAATCAAAGAAGATGTAAAGAAATGGAAAGATATTCCATGTTCCTGGATTGGAAAAAATAATATTGTAAAAATGGCCATCCTACCCAAAGCAATCTACAGATGCAATGCAATCCCTATCAAATGACCCAGGACATTTTTTCACAGAACTAGAACAAACAATCCAAAAATTTATATGGAACCACAAAAGACCCAGAATTGCCAAAGCAATCCTGAGAAGCAAAAACCAAGCAGAAGGCATAACTCTTCCAGATTTGAAGCAATATTACAAAGCCACAGTCATCAAAACAGTGTGGTACTGGTACCAAAACAGATATACAGACCAATGGAACAGAATAGAGAACTTAGAAATAAACCCTGACACCTATGGTCAATTAATCTTTGACAAAGGAGGCAAGAGCATAAAATGGGGGAAAAAAAGTCTGTTCAACAAGAATTTCTGGAAAAACTGGACAGCCGCATGCAAATCAATGAAACTAGAACACACCCTCACACCATGCACGAAAATAAACTCAAAGTGGCTAAAAGACTTAAATATAAGACAAGACACCATCAACCTCCTGGAAGAGAACATAGGCAAAACATTCTCTGACATCAACCTCATGAATATTTTCTCAGGTCATTCCCTCATCCCTTCTTTACCATTCCCCTCACTGCCTCCCTCCCACCCTACCACTGGCCGCCAGGCTCTCCCTTCCTCATGCTCATTCAGGTCCTTTGCACTGGGTGGTCCCTCTGCCGAAATGTCCCTCCTCCAGGTATTTCCTGACCCCTGTTATAACCTTGCAGGACCCTTGCTCCCTCAGCTTCTTTCCTGCATTTTCTCCTTAGCGCTTTTATGACCTGATACGCCATACATTTTACTAGTTTATTAGTTTACTTCCTGTCTCTCAACACCTCAGTGAACATTTTATTTTTTTTATTCTGCTTCCATTGCTCTTGTATCCCCAGAACTGAGAAGCCAGTGGGCCTTCAATAAACATTTGTTGACTGAATGAATAAATGAATGCATTATAGTTGTTTTCAAGAATTAAATGAACTAACATATGGAAATTAACTTGAAAAAGGCTTAGCATGAAATTACTGTTTAATGTCAAGTATTAATAAAATACATTATAATACTTATTAAATGAATGATGAATTAAAAATTGGAGACTATTACGTTATCATGTAGAGGAAAGAGGATAATCTAGCTACAGATGCTTTAGTTATTTTAACCTACATTTGCAGCATTGTGTCCTCTTTTTCGATTATCCAGAAGGTACTAGAACACACCCTTCCCTGGGTAAGTGAATGATCCCAAACCTTGCTACACTTTGGAATCACTGGGGGAATCTTTCTAAAAAATTGATCCAGGCTTTCACTCTCACCTATTCTGATGTGATCGATCTGGAGTCAAACCTGTGTATTAGGATTTCTTAATGCTGTCCAGGTGATCCTAATATGTAGCAAAGTTTGGGAACCACTGCTAGAAGCTTTTCACATGACTGGCTACAGCAAGGGGAAATGTCTTCCCCAGTCTCTCTCTAGACATGGAATTGAGAGTTATGCCAACCAGAGTTCAGTTGTCTGTTCTACAACATCTATGACCATCAGCAAATTACATCACCTCTACAACTTTCCTCATTTAGCATATGCCTTCTGTGAATTCTGGTGCCAACTCAGAGTTCAGGGCCAAAAAACGTGGATTTCCCCTCCTTTTTTTCCTTTGCTCCCTCTGGGGATAAAAGGACAGACTCATTTCCACATGTACTTAGAGTATAGCACGCTTTTGTTACTGCGTCCAAGCTCGTTCTGCTTGCCACATGACAGGCCAATAAATCCAGAGACAAGTTGGTGGGTCAAGGAATAGCGACGTTTTTCAGAAAGCCAGCAGTCTCAGAAGATGGTGGACTAGTGTCCCAGAGAATCATCTCCCCCAAGTTGGAATTCAGGCGGGGTGGGGGTGGGGCAGGGTGGCTGGTTGTCACAGAGTTCTTGCGGCTGGAATCCTTTGTTCTTGCAGGTGTCCACATAGGTCTGGTCACAAGGATCCTATAAACCTCCAACAAGACATTTGTTATTTTCTGTTCTCAACTTTTTATCTCTATACGAATGGAAAAGTGTTGTGCCTTGAAAGGTCAGAGCCTTAAGAATAGGCTATCCTATATATTTCAGGCTATAAGCAGCATTCTTTTACAAAGGTGCAGAGCCAGCATGACTAAGCATAGACCACAGAGCACAGGCTTAGCACTAAAGGGACAGATCCAATATGGAGTCAGGTGTGTTCTTGTCTATAACACTCTGAGTTGGAGCCCTCTTGTAGAGGAGATAAGAGCATAGAACAGTATCCTCAACTCCCAGGTAGCCACATTCTCCCCCAGGCACATACAGCCATGCACGTTTCATGCCAATGGGGGGGGGTCAACGTTGAGGGTCAGATTCCACCAAGGGAGGCCCCCTGTAGGAGTATGAGAGGACCTCCTGCGTGGCCTAGTTCCCAGTCCTGACTTCCCCACCCATTCCCTGTGTCTTAGTCCCTCCCTGCCCAGGGTCCCATCTACAGCTCTTTCCTTGAATACTGGGTCTCATCCTGTATTGTTTTTTCCTGCTTTGATCAGAGTCTTAAATTCTGTCCTTCAGACTGCTAGGATTCTCCGTGTGACCTTCTGCCCACCTCCCTTTGTCCCAAGCACATGCCCCACCATGGTAGCCATATCTAATCTCTGGGTCCAGGGAAACACCTGCAGTTTCACAGAAGACAGCCCCTCCCTCTTTGACTCTATAATGTTGCTACTCTGAGCCTAGATATTTCTGGAATGGTGATGGGACATGGGATAGATAGCATTTGAGCACGCCCAGCTTCGTGGGCATGTGACCCATGCAGTCACTCAAGGCACTGCGCTGCTTTTCACATTCTGCTCGCTTGAAGTTTGAAGGAGGGTCCCCGCATAATCATTTTGCACTGTCCTTGCAAATGAAGTAGCTGGTCAGGCACATGACACTTAAAATCAGAAGACCTGGTGTGAATGGTACCTGGCTTATGCCTGAGAAGAGTGTGACCTTGACCCAGTTATTCTTCCTCTCTGGGCATTTGCAAAGAGGAGGTGGGCGAGGTCAGATTCCCTCCATGATGGGGATTGTGACGATGAAACAAGGTGACAGATGAGTGTTAGCACGTGGCACACAACAGGTTCGTTTTCAGCTCACACTTCTCTTTTTCCTAGTGTTCCAGATCACAAGCTGCTAAATCGAAAAGACATTTCCTTCCTATCTGTTTCAAAGGGATTTTAAACTTTTATTTTCCTAGTCAGTGATACATGTCCTAAAGGATAGATCCTAGCAGGTTTTCATTGATTTTTCTTAACTCTTCTTAATTACACTGAAGGACAACAGGATTCTTCCTTGTCTGTCTTTCTTTATTACATTTGAACAATATGTTGTCCAGATGGCATATAGAGTAGCATCTTTCAGAGTACTTAAAAATGATCTTCTTTTACTTATTGAAGACGATCAGAGAGAGAAAAAAAAATCGAATTAAGCCCGTGTCCTTGAAATAATCTTGGCTTACATACTTTAAGGAGATTTCTAGGGTTCAAACTAATAACTCTTCCCCCAAAGATGTCTGCTTTGGATTATGTGCATGAGTGAAGATTTCATTAAGAGTCATGGGAGTTGATTTTCCACCCGACCCTCTAGCACACCAGCCATGGGCCCTCAGTGACAATAAGCCACTATTTTGATCTGAGTTTCCTCCCAGTGAAAAATGCAGGTGATAATACCCGCTCTGTTCCTTCATTCTCAAGGTCGTTTTGTGGATCTAATGAGCCATTCATGGAAGCAGTTTGATAATTTTTGAATGCTATACACATTTCAAGTTTAAAATGGTGCTAAGACTTCCGACGTTTTGGTGTGAAAAAGATTCATGTAGATCATCTGAAAGTCTCTCCAGAACAGAAATGCCAAGAGTCATTTCCTCAACTTGTTTGGAAAGGGGGGACTCTACTTGACACCAAAGGGGAACTGTTGCCACCAAAACAATCCCCATCACTTCAGTTTCACTGGAGCCCAAAGCCCTTTGTGTTACCTACCCAATGTCCATAACCCTCTGAGGTTCTTCCTCAGCATATCGGTTATAATTGGATAGTTCTCCACAAATATCTCTTTTTCTCTACTTATTAATTCAAGTCTTTATTGAGAATCCACTAAGTGCCAGGCACCATTCCAGGCACCTGGGATAAATCAGTGAATGAAACAAAATGCCTTGCCCTCAGGGAGCTTACATTCTAGTGTGGACAGCAGAACAGTTTTTAAAAAAAGAAAAAAGCATAAGAATAATTATGTTCCACAACCTGTTCGCAAGTAATGAGTACTATGGAAAAAAAAAAAAAAGTAGAAAGAGTAAAAGGACCTGGGTGTGGCAAAGCAGGGCTGCAATTTTATTGTATTTTATTTTATTTATTTTATTTTATTGTATTTTATATTTTTAGGCACATGGAAATTCCCAGGCTAGGGGTTGAATCAGAGCTACAGCTGCTGGCCTACACCACAACCACAGCAACACCAGATCCGAGCCACGTCCGCGACCTACACCACAGCTCACGGCAGTGCCGGATCCGTAACCCACTGAGCAAGGCCAAGAATTGAACCTGCATCCTCATGGATGCTAGTCAGATTCATTTCCAATGAGCCACGACGGGAACTCCAAGGGCTGTAGTTCTAAGATGTGGGACCAGGATAGTCCTCTTCAAGAAAGTCACATTTGAGCAGAGACTTGAAAGGTCAGGGTGGGCCATACACGTATCTGCAAGACAAGCATTCCAGGTTGGGGGGAGTAGCTGGTGCAAAGGCCTAAAGCAAAAGTGGGCCTAGAGTTTTCCAGGAAGAAGAGGGCCATGCAAGAAGCAGGACAGGGAGTCCCCCAGTATCTTCCCTGCTCTCTACTGGAGAATAGAAGATTTTGCAACTAGAGAGAATATAGTCACCAGGCCGTTGCCCAACACGTGCACTGATGCCTTGTTTCTCTTGTGTATGCTTTTCCCACAGTCACATGACACAGGCGATCCCATTTGATGACCCTCGTCTGGAGAGCTGCCAAATCATCCCTCCGGCTCCACGGAGGGTGGAGATGAGGAGGGACCCTGTACTGGGATTTGGTTTTGTGGCGGGGAGTGAAAAGCCAGTGGTCGTTCGCTCGGTAACCCCAGGTAAGCTCCTTCCAGCCCCCGTCCTTGGGGATCACCCCCCACCCCCTGCCAGCACCACTGCTGTCCCGTGTCACAAGTTCTTTGCTGTTCCCTTTTGAGCCGTAAAGTCTACTTGAGGTTTCCCAACACCTGGATAGAGCCAGACCACCAGAGGGACAGAAATGGCTCTGCAAATGAGGTTTTAAACTGCCAAATCCTTCCGATCTCTCTAGACTTAGGAAAACACTGATTCCCATGGAAGTGACCCACCTCCTAATGTGTAAATGCAAATATTAAGAGAATGGTACTGGGTTCTTTTCAGTAAGCTCATGACAAACTCCTTCGTGAGAAAGCAAAAAAAAATTGTATTAAAGTTTCCAAACTTTAATTCAGGTTCGTTCAGGTGGGTGGACTCTTTTACAAAGATGTGCTCCCCTCCCTTTCCAGTAGGGGCAGAATTTATTTCCCTACTGTACTGCTGTTGGGCTGGACCAGGTGACTGACTTGGGCCAATGGCATATTAGCAAGTATGACATAAGCAAAGGCTTGAAATATGCTTGCGGAGTTGAGCTTGTTTCTTGAGTTACTGCCATAGCCATGAGAAGGGTTTCCCTAAACAACAAGGTCCTGTTGTCCAGCACAGGGAACTGTATCTAGTCTCCTGGGATAGACCATGATGGAAAAGAATATTTTAAAAAGAATGCGTATATGTATATGATGGAGTCACTTTGCTGTACAGCAGAAATTGGCACAAAATTGTAAATCAACTATACTTGAATGTTTAAAAAAAGGTTCCCTGAAATGGCTGCTTCCACTTCAACCTGAGCCCCCAAAATGAACACATAGGGCCACCAGCCTGCAGCCTAAAGCTAAGTACAGCCTGACCACCCAGCCAGGTCTGATCCTGATCAGCCAATCCACAGTTCTTCTAGAGACCCATAAGCATGAGAAGAGACCCTACTGAGTTGCGGGGTGTTTCGTTACACAGTAAATGATGATGATGATACAGTGTGTCATAAATCTCTTAAATTCTGCCACATGATCAGGTAGTTAATGTACTTGGCCTCAGTCATTCTCATTAGAGTCTACAGATGTTCCACATCAACATAGTTGAGTATAATAGTTGATGATGCAATTGCCTGCTGTGGACAGCCTTTGTTTTTCCAGAAACAATGCTCTTTTATTACTTATTTATTATTAGTGTCTATGCATTTATTTTAATGGACTTGGATTTCTTTTCAGACAAAAGCAAAAGTATGTCCTTGGCTGTTTCTCTCTAGGATTTTGCAAATCAGTCACAGAGTTCAAACATAAAGGACTGCAGTCAAGAGCACAGACTCTGGCATCAGACTGCCTGGATTTGATGGTTATGAATCCTGCCTCTGTCTCTTAATTAGGGTTTTTTTTTAGCTTCTGTGTTAACTCCCCTCCATTTCAGTCTGATGTAACTTCTTTCCATCATTTGGATAATGAGGAACATAGTATCTACCTTCTAGGGCTTGGGAGAGAATGAAATGCATTAGAAACGTGTCCGGTACATACTTATTCCAGGAATGCTTACCATCGTCATCGTCGTTGTTGTTGTTGTTGCTGTTGTCGTTAAGCTTTAAAGTAGTTGGCCAGTTGAGTCTGTCAGTTAAGGAAAGCCAATGAGCGAGCTAGTGTAGATTTTTAAAGTGAATTTCATTTTTCATCATTTTGACACATTCTGCCCCCCCAGGCAAGCACTGCAAATAGAGTTAACCCTTTAGACTTGCACAGAGAAGGAGTTTCCTTTTCAGTCCTACCACTGCCTTACCATATACCTTCTTAATCCATCTGCCGAGCTTCTTGCTTCATTCATTAGCTATAGGTCACAGTTTAGTTCTGTACGTGGGCTTGTCAAACTTGATTAAATTTGAGAATTTTAATCTCGAGAGAGATTTGTTGCTTGTTCTAATAATGAAAGAATACGTATGCTTTTAGAAGAAACAAGAGTGTAGATAACATGGAGGGGAACGTTTTTTAAAAATCACCTGAGTTCCTACCACTAAGAGGTTTTTTTTGGTTTTTTGTTTTGTCTTTTTAGGGCCACACCTGCGGCCTATGGAAATCCCCAGGCTAGAGATCGAATCAGAGCTGCAGCTGCTGACCTACACCACAGCCACAGCAACACTGCATCCTTTAACCCACTGAGCAAGGCCAGGGATCAAACCCGCATCCTCGTGGATACCAGTCAGGTTCTTAACCCGCTGAGCCACAGGAAGAACTCCTTTTTCATTTTTTTATAGTTTTATTGAAGTAGAGTTGGTTTACAGTGTTGTGCCATTTCCTGCTGTACAGCAAAGTGACCCAGTCATATACATACATATATATATATATAT
Source organism: Sus scrofa (assembly GCF_054392235.1). Lineage (NCBI taxonomy): Eukaryota > Metazoa > Chordata > Mammalia > Artiodactyla > Suidae > Sus > Sus scrofa. The sequence goes on from NC_139401.1 coordinate 12,997,699, forward strand.
ATATGTACACACGCACACATTTCCTTTCTTACATTGTCTTCCATCGTGTAAGAATTTTATACATGGAGAACATATGTATAGTAGGTCATTCTGTGCATACATTTGCATGTATTACATATCACATATAATGTATTATATGCGTGTGTGTACACATATTTTTTCCTCCTTGGGGTCCCCTTTGGCATGAGACACTGTAACATCTCTGGTTATGAAATTCTCCAACGCATGTGTCCTCCTCGGAGCTGACTGGAGATTCAGGTCTTGGTTTTTTGTTTTGAGAAGAGTAGAAAAAGTGAAAACTAAGGTCCAAGAGCCCTGTTTCTAGTCATTTTTATGAGTGAAAATACTGGTCCCCTAAACTGTGCCTCTCAGAAAATGACTCTTCCGAAGTCCTAAGTGATAGCAGTGGCAAGACCAGGTTTTCTGTAGTAGGCGAGCCAGCCTTCGGAGTAAAGGGCATGGGAGGTCTCTGAAGTGAGTGTGCCCCATGCTTCATGTTCTGGAAGGAGCTGGGTGTCACTTGCTCCCATAACTCATGCGTACACAAGGGTGTTGCCATTTGCTCAGAAAGCCTAAGTCAGATATAAAACTACGTCGTGTCCTTATGCAGGTGGTTCTCTCATTAGAGTAGGTAACATCTGCCATGCAAACAGTTTGAAGATTTCTCTGTATCTGACCAGCATTTGACTTCTAAGCATTTGTTTGACTGAATCTGAGTGAGCATCCGCACGTAATCCAGTCGTCATCGAGGGTCCCTCCCATGATTTTCTGAATCCCTCGGGCAGCCAACACGGAATCTCAGCTCCCACAGCTGGAAATGAATACTTTCTCTCTCTGATATAGGGACACGTTAAGGTTTTTCTCGTGCTCTCACTCCCCAGAAACAAGACACGTGTCTCCTCCAGCTTGAGTGACACGGATGCCAAGTGGCTGTGGGTTCAGAACAGCTGAGTTGCTTTGAGTTCCACGTTTGGGGTGTGAAGTGTTCGTTTCAGTTACGGAATGAAGTAAAAGTGATGATCTTTGAAAGATAACATTTCAGTTGCTCCTATTATCCAGACAGACCTCCGGAAGTAAAATTCAAATCCCAGTACCATATGGTACCCCATTGGTATTTGGAGGGTGATTCTATTTGACGTGTGAAGACAGTCCATGTTGTCATAGCATTTATTTTTAGGTTTTATTTAATCCAGATGTGTGCTGCTTGCACCTGTGACTTTGTGTGCCAAGAGACCTGGCGGTGACCAGTTTTTGAGTTATAGTAGCAAATTCAAAAGAGATAGGAGCCACCCTCAACTCGGAAGGATCCCCGACCTAAGCCAAGCTCCAGTCCTGTCTTTCCAGGCAGTTCTTTCTTTTGTGTGTGCCTCAGCTCAGTCATTACATGGAAGGGATTATGGCATTATTGAGGTTACTAGGTAAAGCACTCAGCCTGTTGCCTGGTGCACAATAAATGCTCAGCAAATATTAGTTCTCCCCCCACCTCCTCGGAAAAACGACTGAGAGAGGCTGCAATGGATCAAGATTAAAAACAGGAATCCTTTATCATCACATGTGAGCCCTGACACCAACATCCCAGCACAGTCCCAACCACAGACTTGACCAAACAACCTCATCTCCCAGCTGGCACGGGAGGCTGCTGCTTCGTTATACCAATCCCAGCTTTAGCCCTGCTTCCTTCCACCTCCCTTTCAGACGAGAATTACTAAGATGCTCCTGACAGAATTACCCTCGCTTCCTGAGAGCAAAGCCCCTGCTTCCTTGACCCCTCCTCCCAAAGCACATAACAGGAGGCCAGATCCTCCAAGCCCTTCCCAGCAGCCACGTGTCGAGCTGCCGCACGCTTCCCCTCAGTGTGCCATCTTTCTGGCTGTGCAGAGCAAATAAATGTACTGTGCTCCAGGTGTGCCCAGCAGGTTGCAGCTCTGGCTGCAGGCATCAGCCCTGCCAACTGGCTACCTTTTGGAAGAATACCTTCTTCTAGGGGCCCCGATACTCAGAGCGTGGCCAGCTGGCCAGCAGCAGCAGCCCCTGGGACCTTGTGAGGAACGCATCTTGTCGCCCCATACTCCTCCAAAGCAACTGAATCAGCCCAGGGTGACAAGGTCCCAAGGGATTCATATCCCCCTTTCAAGTGTGAGAAGCATTGCTAATCTCCACCTTACCTAAGCCCCACCTCCAGAGAGTCTGATTTCACTGGCCAGGGTGTGGTGGGGCCCTCAGGAGCTTGCTTGAAGCTCCCTGCTCCCCAGGTATTGTCTAATATTGAGAAGGATGGGGCAGAGACCACGAGTGGGGTTGGTTTTGGCTGATAGGACCAGTTGGTCGCAAGGCATCATGATGGGGAGAGGAGGCCACGGCTGGCTGGCTGGCTGGCTGGCCGGCTGGCTGGATTACCACTGGTCTTCTCACCTGCTCTTCACTCTCATTTGTCTCCAGGAGGCCCCTCCGAGGGCAAGCTGATCCCAGGAGATCAGATTGTGATGATTAATGATGAGCCAGTCAGCGCCGCACCGAGGGAGCGGGTCATCGACCTGGTCAGGTAGGTGACTCACTCACCTGAGCCCCGTCGGGCAGCTGCTCAGCTCTGAGCCCTCACCTGGCAGAGAAAGGGCTTCCCATGGGCTACTTTGGGGCAGAAACACAAGCTGACATGTTCACCTCAAAAGTGTTGGTGACACGGACCTCTAGGGTGAAACACCAGGCTCCGTAAACACAGAACACCTGCTTGCCCGCTCTGTGCTAACATTCGAGGTACATAGCCTTCACCTTGAAATCTCTTTGACTCTTATGTTCATTGCTCTATCCAAGGGTTGCATTTTTGTTTCCTTCCAAAATAACTAACACATTCATATTCCATAATCAAGGTGATCAGCGTGCAATACCTGAGCCCAACTTAAGTGATGCATAATTTTTTTTTTTTGGTCTTTTTGCCATTTCTTGGACCGCTCTCATGGCATATGGAGGTTCCCAGGCTAGGGGTCGAATCAGGGCTGTAGCCACCTGCCTACGCCAGAGCCACAGCAACACGGGATACGAGCCACGTCTGCGACCTACACCACAGCTCACGGCAACGCCGGATCGTTAACCCGCTGAGCAAGGGCAGGGATCGAACCCACAACCACATGGTTCCTAGTCGGATTTGTTAACCACTGCGCCATGACGGGAACTCCAATGCATAATTTTCTTACGCATAATCCCATGGATACGCAAACACACAGCTCACTGATTTTTTTTCATACTTGACTGGGTGATTCATTACTGAATATTGAAACCATCAACCAAGAAAAAAGGGTAATTAGGTCAAAACAAGGCCGGTTTAAAAATGTGCTGGGTTTATTAGTTTCATTTCAGCATAGATGTAAATCATTTGTTATGTGATATGCTTAAGGGAGCACCAGAAAATGTATTTTATGTGATGTTAAAATATTGGGCATGGAGTTTCCATCCTGGCTCAGTGGAAATGAACCCAACTAGCATCCATGAGGTTGTTGGTTCAGACACCTGGCCTCACTCAGTGGGTTAAGGATTCAGCGTTGCCGTGAGCTGTGGTGTAGGTCACAGACACCTCGGATCTGGCGGTGGTGTGGGGTGGCAACTGCAGCTCCAGTTTGACCCCTAGCCTGGGAACTTCCATAGGCCACACCCATGACTATTAAAAAATGTGTGAAATAAAATATTGGGCAAGGATCCCCTCGAAAGCCCACTAGAGTCAGTCCTACCGTGAATTTAGTGCAAAAGGGGTCTTTAGACGTTTTCCAGATAAGGCTTTGCCTTTTTAGATGAATGAATCCACTCTTGCTGCCAGGCGTTGAGGGATAGCGGCTTGTGTGACCTTTGTCTTTTATAAAGACGTCTTTATAGACAAGATTGAAACAGAAGCTAAGGCTCTCAGAACACTTTAAACTGAGAAGGGCATCTTTTCACATTTATGGTTTCTCATAGCAAAAGGTACATCTGTACCCTGAGAAAGGGGTGTGTTTCTGGTGTTTTCTGGAGAAAGTTTCTTTTCCAGGCTTAGTTCAGCTTCTGCTTTATTCGCAAGTGCTTGATAGTCAGGCCCTTGGGAAGAACCTGGACAGGGATGAGAAGACAGAAATAGAAGTGGAGGGGGCTTATTTTTAGGGTGACTCACCGGCCCAGTTTTAGCACAGAGAGGCCACATCCTGGGACACCTGTTGGTCCTGGGATGGTTGATCATCCAACTTCCTGCTCCTGAGCAGGCCACACGGAGTGGGGCCCTGGCAGCTGGCCAGCCAAGTGCCTGTCCTCATGGGCATCCAAACCTCCAAAGGAAGGAAGGTCCTGCGACAGGAGCCAGCCCTGGGCACACAGCCATTATTCCTGGGGACCTGGGATGCAAGGATAGGGGGTGGCTCTGCATTTTGGAGCCCTGGAGAGGAAGCTGCAGGGTGATCCCTTGGGACTACTTCTGTCTCGGAATATGCATGCTCGTGGGCAGGAATGCACCTCGTGCAGGCGGGCACGAAGCCTTCTGTGGCCTCGCATCCTGGAGTGCCGTGTAGGGCTGATGACAGGTCACGTGGCCATTGTGTTTTCCCCTAGGCACGTGCTCCTGTGATCAGTCCTATTGATTTCAATGCTCAGAGGATGACAGGAGAAATAAAATACCTCTGTTCGTGTTTGCTGTGACTAAACTGCCTGCTGCAGCATGGAGATGGAGCAAAAGCTCTCTTCAGAGGGGGAATCATTTCATAAGCAATCCTCCCGGGACACCTGGGAAGATTTTTTTTTTTCCCCAAAAAAAGATTTTCTTTTCCCCTTCCGGTTTAATACACTGTGGATGAAAATGGCATCTCTGTAAACAAAAGTCTCGGTAGGACTTTTTGTGTAATGGAGCTCAATGAAGATTTGTTGACTAGATGAACCAATTAAAAGAGGAGATAGCAGACGACAGCTTGCAATCCCGATCCAGCCCACGAGCTAAGAATCGTTTCTACCATTTTTAAGGGTTGGGGGGTGGGGGAATGAAAGAATTTGTGACACAGAAAAATCGTGTGAAATTCAAATTTCAGAGCCCATAAATACAATTTGATTGGAAACCAGCTGTGCCCGTTCATTGCCACATGACCTAGGCTGCCTTGTCCCTCCCATCACCCAGCTGCATACCCGGTGGCAGGGATGTGTGACCAGCAGAGACTGACATCTTTACTCTGTGGCCTTGCCAGAGAAGGTTTCCCAACCCCCGCTTGAGGGAATAGTAAGGTAACCAGGCACGTTTTCTTCGATGAAGGCAAATTGAGATGAAAACCCCAGAGAATATGTGCAGACGACTTCGCTCAGCATAGGATGGTGATAATAGCAGATTCCCACACACTTGATGAGGGATCGTGGTGTGTTAAATGGACTGAAGTGGATGGAGTTCCCATTGTGACTCAGCGGCAACAAACCTGACTAGTATCCCTGAGGTTGCGGGTTCAATCCCTGCCCTTGCTCAGTGGGTGAAGGATCCGGCGTTGCCGTGAGCTGTGGTGTAGGTTGCAGACGAGGCTCGGATCTGGCGTGGCTGTGGCTGTGGTGTAGGCTGGTGGCCATAGCTGCAATTCGACCCCTAGCCTGGGAACCTCCGTATGCCTCAGGTTCCCAGCCCTGAAAAGAGAGGAAAAAAAAAAAAGGCTAATAAATAAATGGACTGAAGTATACAGCAGGCCGGCTTTTTTCTCAGCTGAGTCCTCTCAGAGTGAACCGTGGCTCCCCCTTCTGATTGGCACTAGGTGTCACCTCCCTCCATGTCCCTGGTGCCACATGCTGGCTCTTGGGTGAAGCTCATCTGCTCCATGGCCCTCCCCCACCCTTTCCAGAAGGAGAAGGGGAAAGGAGGCAGTAGCCAGCAGAGGCCCATCACACAGGGCCTCCTCTTAGAAAGTTGTGGCGAACTGTCTGTGTGTCCCATGGCTGGTGTCTCACTGGTGGGTGACAAGGACACAGTTTAAATCAGGACTGTAGCTTGACATTGTAGAAGCAGGTGACCTGGATCCCATGTTCCATGAGAAGAGAGACCTTGTCTATGGACCAGTGCCAGGTCCATAGGAGATGCCCACAAACAGTGTGCTGAGAGGGTGGTGGGCTCTAAAGAAAACTCTTTGGAAACACCCAAGTTAGATGGTTTCCCCCAAGCTCTCCTGCAGCTGTTCCATGACTTCAAATGTCAGCTAACAAATCCATTCCTCAGAAAGCATTGGTTTTTGTCACTGATTTAGGACACACTTTCTGGCACCTACTGTAGATGCAGGCCACCGAGCTAGGCACGGGGATAGGTGAGCCACAGCCCAGTCTCTGGGGAGCTTACGTCTCATCTGTTAGGGTGGGACCCCTCAAGACAGACCGGCCCCCACATTGAGCACTTAAGGGAATGTCGGACTTGAAAGGATTTTGCTAGTGATAAAAACACATCGGCCCAAATGCTCCTGAGACTGTGAACATGTATGTCATCCTAAAACTTACTCTCTTTTAATCTCAAGGCAATACATTTACCTTTATAAAAGTAACAGAGTACCTGATTTTAACCACATAAATCTAAGTACAGTGACACAATGCGAGTCACAGAATTGAAATGCAGCTGGTGGTGGAGTCCTTACTGTAAGGGAAAGCTTCAAACTCATTCAACCAGAATTTTGAAATAATGTATTTCTCGCTCGTGCAAAAGTTCATCCATTAGAAAATTTTCCTGTGCCTTCTCATCAGTTCAGTCATCTATCTGCCATATGTGTACTAACCTGAAAATTTAGCTCTGGTAATATAATCTCTTTTTTATTGGGCTTCTCAGCCAATACGTGTTTCAATGTCTATATCTTACACAAGATAAATTCCCTTTCTGTTTGATAAACTATCCCATTTTCGTAGCCACTGAGGAAATTTGGGGAAACACTCATCATTTTAATAACACTGTAAAATTCTCTCTTTAAAAATTGACATCCATTCACTTGCCTACGTGATTTGGTCTTATTTTGCTTTTGTTCCCCCCATTGCCGTATTTGCGCGTGGATCATTTTTTGTTTCCAGATACATTTGTGTTTCTTTGTGGATTATTTTTCTTATCATTTGCCTGCTTTAGCATAGAATTTTTTTTTTCCTTGAGAAAATGAAAGCATTTCTTAGAGACCAATTTACTGCTATAGTAACCACATTTGGGTTTTTTCATGTAGCCTCAAAAAGAGCTATAATTGCTGCACTGAAATTAGATGAGTTCCGTTCATTTCATAGTTTTCTAAATTGTTAACTCTAACTCATACTTTGTAGTGGTGGAGGACTGAAATCTTTGAAGAATTCATGCCCTTTGCAAATTACCATATCTTTCTTCTTTAAAACTATCCGAGGATAATCTCCCTTGGCTTTTCGCAACTAGGCGGATTAACTTAAAACCATCTCCAAAGTTTTATTCTGAACAACTATGGTGTATAATTGCTCATAGACACTATGAATCATGCCCCATCCCCCAAGGCTAGTCAGTCCAATTAAGTTCATTTTTTAAATTAATTTCTGTAATTAATTTACAGTGCTTACAATTACTGAGCATTAACTAGGTAGCAAATGTAATATAGAGTACTGTGAATGTGTAAATACTTAAAACGTGATTCCTGCCCTCAAGGAGGAGACTACTAATTCATCGCACTGTGTTAAAGAGTGTGAGAGGCTCTGGCAGAGGGTGGTGTTGAGTAGGAATGTTGAATGGGGATGGGTGGAGACACGCAGGAATGTAGTGATGGGGGCACAGCCACTGGTCCTGAGTGGAAGGGCAGGTTTATGCATGGAGAGAGGGTTGTAAAAGAGATGTCCCTCTTGTACTCCGGGAAACCCAGACCCCCCTGAGGGACACTGCCTTTCCAGCTGGCAGATATGGAAATAGCCATCACCCAGATGACAGCCCAGAACCACGACCTCAAATTTGCTCCTGTCTCCCCTTAAATGGCCTCCTCAGAGCAGCAACAGGACTCCTGGCTCACATTAGGCTGAAGGCATCAGTCTTTGGGATTAGAGAGTCACTTGAGAATCTAATCAATACCATGGACTTATCCCTCCACTCAGAAAAATCCACCTGTATACACAGTTTTGCATGTAATACCAGAATGTTCTTTGACACCCCCCACCCCCAGCCATGGCCAACCCCAGTTTTAGAGCCCTAATAGCTCTTAAAGTACTGGCTCCCTTTCTCTCCCTTCATCACTGCTGGAAGGTAGCTTGGAAGAGCCAAGTATGTGAGCAACTAACTCATCTTAACCCTTCCCATTGAACAGTAGAAGCTGAAGGCTGTCTGCCGTGTAGGAAGAAGGCATAAGGTTTGAACTAGAAACTAGTTCCACCTTCTCCCATCCTCTACAATAGGACAGCTGACTCTCCCTCCATCTTCTCTCTCCACCTCACTTGACTATTCCTGCTGATCTTACAGGATGTGCTACAGCCATGGCCGTGGCCACATCTACAGAAGGTTGCCCACAACTCTCACCCCTTCTGCACTGATAACCTGAGTTGTTAATATATATTATATACTGACTAATATATATAAACATATGCCAAACAGTGAAAGATTTTCATTTTAAGACCAGGAAGACTTTTCTGGAGGACTTGTGTCTTCCTGGAACATGTACAACCCTACAAAGGAAATGAGCCAGCTCACTTCCACCATCAAGGTCATAGCTTTGTGTATAACTTTTAAGGATAACTTTTTTGGCACTTCAAGAAAACAGAATATTATTGGTGGCATCCCAACCAATAATGATGATGGGAGTTAATATGTATCAAGTCTTTATCCTATGCTAAACCTTCTGCTAAAGACTTTTCCTTAGTGTTCAGACCAGCTGCACTTACATGGTGTTTACCATGCCCTGCCCTAGGTGCTTTTTGGGTATTACAGCTTGATTAATCCTCACAATGGTAAGTGGATACCATGCTTCCCTCTAATTCACTGATGGGGAATTGGAGGCCCAAGGAGATTAAGGGATGTGCCCCAAAATCCCTTGCCTAGTAAGCGGCGGAGGGAAACCCAGTCTGGCACATGGATGAGTGCTCCTAACCAGCTCATCATGTGAATTCCTCAAAACAGCCCTGAGGGCAAGAACCATTTATTAGACCCACATTACAGAGTGGAAACTGAGGCATAGAGAGGTTGAAGCTCTTGCTCAGGGCAAGGGGGAGGGGGCATGCAGTGGGCACCAAAGAAACCCACTACAAATTACTGGGACTTGGTGGTCCAAAGGGAACCAAACCAGCTATCTGGCATCCAGTCCCTACTTAGTGGGCCCAGCAAACAACAAGGCTGTATTTGGGCTCTTGAACCTGGGTCTTAGTGCCTTCATAGCATAGGCACCTCCAGTTTCGGATTAGACACCAATAGCCCGCCTCCCATCCCAGGTTGGCCAGACATTCATAGTAATTTTAATAGGAAAAGCTCGAGACTGCCTGCTTGTTGGGGTCAGGGAAGGGGTGGGGGTGAGGAGCCTGGCAAGCTTAGCAAGAGCAAAATAAACCATTTAGAAGGGACCCGTCTGTCAATTAGATCTCAGCACGTCAGTCTTTTTATCAGTCACTCCTCATCAGAATGATAATGGCAAGTCAAATCAGATCTTGTTCCAGGGGCACTGTGCCTGCAGAAGAATATATTAGGAAGGTCACCTTCCTGCCTAATTTCAGTTGGGCTCAGGGGCCTCACGGTGCTTCTGAGTAAGATCACAAAGCAAAGAACATCCACCGCAAGCATCAGGCATATAAAATATGCACGATGATGTAAGATATAATAAGGCCTTATTAGAGTAGAACCGGCAAGCAGTTGCAGGGAAAACACAAAAGAACAGCCCCTCGGTATGCTGACGCTAGAGATTGTGGTCTCACCTAATACACACTGGCAGTGTACACATTTTCTGACATTGCAAATTACAGAGCCCTGGGGAGAAGGAGGTTGGCTATTCTAGAAAATGGAAAGTGTGGGGAAACATTCTAATATGGATAAAGTAGGAAAAGGGATTTAAGCCCATAGTTCATAAAAGTTATAATGGCATACAGTGATGAAAAGGAATAAGAAAAATGGCTTCCTTCTGATTAGTTTAATGTCCCTTAGATTTTCATAACCGTCTCCCACTCTCTCATTAAGACTCTCCATTGCTGTGGATGCTTTTATACAACTCATGAAAGGAAAATGAATGTTGGAAACGGAAGAGGCAGAGAAAAATGGAAACTCGGACCTGCTTTCAGTGATCTACTGAATGTCTTAACTCGTATTAATTTAACAAGTACCTTACTTGTATTAAGGGGAAAAAATGGAGGAAGATAATTATTGGTCTTATGCCATGTTCTATTAATCCTTTAGCACTACACATTTATAAATTATTCCATGCCCTTTGTATAAGTAGCTGAAAAGACAGAGAAATTACCTTGATGAGCCTGTGGTTAGAACATGCTGGAGATCAAGGCGTAAGCTTCATTCCCTAGAGATTTTGGTAGAGGGTCTTAGGTGCCCAGATCCTATTTTTACAAAACAGTGCAGGGTGTGGTTGGCAAAAATCTCAGATCACACACTCAGATGGGCAAGAAGCGAATTGTTATGTATCTGTCACCTATAATAATCCAGATTTTATTTCAAATCCTTATGAATGTGTCCATTGGTCAACTCATCCTTCTTTCCGTGGTGTCGAGTCTACATTAAGGAGGGTTGGTGTAACGGAGGAGGTGTTTGGGGAGGTGAAGTGTGTCCACTCTTTGGCCTCATCATCCATCTCACTAGAATTCGCTGAGCTGTCTTTGGGCCCACCTGGTCCTCCTTTGATCACTTCTTAGGCAATGAGCCACCATGTCATCCTTTGTTCACCACTGTCAACCCTTCTGCAGCCACTTTTCTGTCATCTTGGGTGCCACTGAGCCATATTGGGACACTGAAAAATTCCAGGGCTAATTCCCTCTGGGAGCTCGTCACCTTCCGGATTGTGACTAGGAAAGAAGACACAGGTCACGATGCTCTTTAATTCCACAAAGCTCTGTGGGCTTCCCAGTTGATGCTTCCTGGAGGATCTGCTTCTGAAAAAAGGGGGAGCATGCCTGTTCTTTCACTGGCACCTGCCAATTGCTTCTCTTCTGCTGGCCCTAAGACCCACTCTGTCTCCTCCATCCTCTGACTAGTCCCCATTCTGGAGGCAAGGCAAGTTTATCCTCATTTATTGAATATCCTTCCTAGCCTATTAATTCCCCCCACCCCTACCCTATTATCCTGTTACCCTTCCCAGCCCTTACTGTGTTCCTGGAGCCTAGATATTTCTGTACTTCCTTTTATAAGAACCCTTCCCTGGAATGATGTGTGTTGTGTGGTCAGCTGACCAGATGGGCAAAGAAACAGAGCTGGCCAAGCAAAGCAAAGAAATGGACATGGAGGTGAACATCAGTGGGTATTTCAAAATATTGTCCTGCTACCCAATGAAAAGACCTATGTGGAGTTCCCGTCGTGGTGCATCGGAAACGAATCCAACTAGAAACCATGAGGTTTTGGGCTCGATCCCTGGCCTTGTTCGGTGGGTTAAGGATCCAGCGTTGCCATGAGCTGTGGTGTAGGTCGCAGACACAGTTTGGATCCTACGTTGCTATGGCTGTGATGTAGGCCAGCAGCTGTAGTTCCGATTAGACCCCTAGCCTGGGATCCTCCATATGTTACAGGTACGGCCCTAAAAAGAAAAAAGAAAAAAAAAATGTATCATTTAGAAACCAGAAGAATCTGAATTCAAATCCTACTTCTGCCATGGTTTAGCTGTGTGTATCTTTGGACAGGGACTTCATTTCTCTAATCCTCAGTTTCTTGACCTATAAAATGAAGACCTAGGAGTTCCTACTGTGATGCAGTGGGTTGAGAAACCAACTGCAATGGCACAGGTCACTGTGGAGGTGTGGGTTTGATCTCCAGCCTGGCACAGTGGTTAAAGATCCGGCATTGCTGCAGCCATTGCATAGTTTACAGCTATGGCTCGAGTTTAACCCCTGGTTTGGGAACTTCATATCCCATGGGTGCAGCCATAAAAGGAAAAAGAAGAAGAAGACCTACCTCATAGCATTGCTGTGAATTAGATAAACCACAGAGAGTAAAACTCTCAGCAGAGTAAAGCTCCCAGCAGAGTAAGAACACAGGAGGAACTCTTCATAAATTTGAGTTACTGTTGCCTTTATCCAGGTTACCGTCAACATCATTGCTTAGAATTTGCACTTCTAAGGCTTTGTCTAAGGGTCAGAGGAGGTAATGTACAGGACTCAGATGTCACCCTTGCTGCTCTTGGGGCACTGGAGCACAAACCCAGATTTCAACCCAAATGAGAGAGGATCCTGGGTAGAAATTTAGTCTTTTAGGTTGAACGTAATTTGGGGAGCAGTTCAAAAGCCCTGAAACTTGGTTTTGCAAAGGCAGCCATAGCTCACCCCTGGAGTGCTAGGACCCAGCAGTGATTGGTAGTGAACTTGATTGACCTGGGGGACCACACAGGTGTGCTACAGTGTGATGATATGGTGGCTGGAACGAGAATGTCGTGTCCGATGGATGAAGGGGGTGTGGAAAGATTTGGGACCATTAGCATGTGCCATCATGCGGGTGAGATTAGGTTAAGGAATGACCTAAATCAGGGGTCAGCAAACTCTTTCTGCAAAGGACCAAGTAGTAATTATTTAAGGGTTTCCAGGCCATGGTCTCACAACTCAACTCTGCCATTGTAGCACATGAGCAGCCGTAAATAATATGTAAACAAAGAGGCATGGCTGTCTGGCTATAGCCCAATAAAACTTTATTTACACAAGCAGAAGGGTGGGCCAGATTTAGGTCACAGGGTATTGTTGGCCAACCCCTGACTTAAACCAATGAAACTTAAAGAGACTTGATCTGAAGATGAGAGGAGATAAAAGCAGAGAAATAAAGCAGAGGGTGCTGTGCCTTTTTTTCTTCTCTTTTTTTCTTTCTTTCTTTCTTTTTTTTTTTTTTTTTGCCAGCAATAATAATAAAGATCCAGCAAATGTTACGAACTTCCTGGCCACCTAAAGTCGTTTTTGAATGGTAGAGAGAAAGGAAAAAATGATAAGAGAAACAAATAGATAAGCGTCAAAGACTTTTATGGTGATTTTTCTGATCCCCCCTAGTAACTTCCCAAAGTTAATTACTCCCAAATCTTGATGTACTGAAATGTACATATATTTTTATTGTAATCTCTACCACCCAATGTTACCATTATATGTGAACTTGTCTTTCTTTGTCACAAGTCTGTGTGTTTCTTCATGACAGGGGCCAGGATCAGGACAGCACTAGCTGCTGTAACACATCCAAAACTATACAAAGATTCAGTCTCTCTAGGAGTTTAGTTGTCCATCACATAGTCAGTAATGGGTGCCCCTGCTTGCCGGGCAGCTCTCCTTAAGGAGGTAAATCTGGACACCCAACTCAGACCCTCTCCACGTTGTGACTCTGCCATCTGTGACCCGTAGCTCCTCGTTTGTCCCTCTTAAAATGCAGAAGAGGAAGAGGATGGAAGGGCTGTGGATGACTCTATCTACACAGACTTCAAGCCAGAAGCAGGTCCATTGCTTGGCTCCTGCTTTTAGCCTTGACATAGCGTATGTTCCAAGCATCTCTCCATCACTCTGAGTATCATTTTGTTATCTCCATCTGCCTCGCTTCTACTCACTTCACGCTTCTCAGTCTCCTCTCGTCATCTTAGTCTCCATTCCGAAATTTGAAATAAGGCATTTGGTAAGGGGTTGAAATGATCATTTTAGAATTAACCTGCCCCCGTGTCTTCATCCAGTGTCACATCATAGAGCAAACATAGCCAGAATCATCTAGTGTCACATTGTGCAGCAAACACAGCCAGAATCCCGTTGTGCCCACCCTTAAGATGATCTCTAGTTTGAGGTTAAACTCAGTAACCAAGAGCTCCCATTGTGGCGCAGTGAAAACAAACCCAATTAGTATTCATGAGGTTGCGGGTTTGATCCCTGACTTTGCTCAGTGGGTTAAGGATCCGGTGTTGCTGTGAGCTGCAGTGTAGGTCACCGATAGGGCTTGGATCCAGCGTTGCCATGGCCGAGGTGTACACCAGCAACTGCAGCTCTGATTCGACCCCTGGCCTGGGAACTTCCATATGCTGCAAGTGCAGCCCTAAAAAGCAAAACAAACAAAAGAAACTGGTCTTTCCTCTGGGAAAGGAGATTATTTACTGCCCTTCTATGGGGGGCTTTTAAGGGTTATTTTTATGCCCTAAGTCTACATAGGAACTTGCAGATAAACACCCTCCTCCTTTCCTCACTGGATCAGGGTCCAAGCTCTCCCCATGCATCCCTTTCTTATTGTTAAGCTTCGGAGAGTGTCACAGTGCAGAATATGCCTGCATCGGGGAGAGAGGTGGTCATGGTTCTATACCAAGCCTCTCCAAACCAGCTCTGTCACTGTGGCGTTGGGACAGCTTGATGGTCCTCCCCCCTCCGAAGGCGCGGATGGGGAACCAAAGGCATTCCATCTGAGCCGTTCTTCATTGCACGGCTCTGTCTTGGAGTGGCAGGACATTGAACACCTGTGGCCTCCTCCACTAAGTCCTGATGGTGTTTGCCACTCACTGGGGATGTCCCCGCCCCACTGAGGAGCACTGGAGATGATTGTTAGGAAATGTTTCCAGCTTAATCGTACTGTGATCATGAGTGGACACACGCACACCCTTTTCTCAAGAGGCTGCAATTTTCACATTCCTGCAGATGAATGGTTTCCCAGTGGGTGGAATGTTCCAAGATGGCAGAATATCCATGAGATGGTTGAGAAGAACAGAGGGAGGTAATGAGGCTAGGCCTGTCCCTGTTCCCAGGCAACAGAGCCAGGAGCAGGGACCAGGGAGGTAGCAATTATCAAGATCCACCCTCTCCCTCCTGGGAACCCAGATGGTGTGGTAGCAGAGACCCCCGTGTTCATAAACAGGATGGCAAGACAGTGGATTTTAGTTATAAATAGGACCTATAAAAATGTTCTGGCTTATAAATCTGAGGCAGAAAAGGATTCTTTGAACAAGGAAGATACAGAGAGAGATTTCCTACTCCCTTGACACTCTTTTGCTACTTTGTTTTTTCATGCAAACAGAAGCTGCTGAAAGAGGCACTTGAACTGAATTTTAAAAAAAAAAAAGGAAAAGGGAAGCAGCCACCATTTATTAAGCCCTTTTATGGGCCACATACACACATCTTGGCGCATCTCTGTGATTGAGCGTAATTGGATTCATTTATAGTTAAGGAAACAGGATTAGACAAGTACTAACTGAATGCAGGGCTCTGTACCCTACTAGAAAGTTCTGTACATTGTTCAAGGTCAGTTGAGCAATACTTGAGGAAATCAGGAACTCAGCCCAATGTCCATTGTGGTGGGCACCTTCTCTTACTCTGTGTTGTCGCTTGGCCTCTCCAGGACCCTTGGACACTGAGCAACCAGTCTGTGGTAGATGTGTAGGTTCAACCACCAGAGGGCCTTTTCTGAATGGTGAGAGCTGAGTAGCATCCCCCAGGACCCTGGCATGACTTAGGCAAGAGAGGAACTCTCCTAAGACTGAGAATGGGTTTCCCACCCGCCAGCTGGGCAGGAGTTCAGAGTAAAAATACATTATTTAGAAATTCAAAGAAATAGGAGTTCCCCTTGTGGCACATCGGAAGCAAATCCAATTAGGAACCATGAGGTTGTGGGTTCGATCCCTGGCCTCACTCAGTGGGTTGAGGATCTAACATTGCCACGAGCTATGGCGTAGGCTGCAGATATAGCTTGGATCTGGCATTGCTGTAGCCGTGGTGTTGGCCGGAACCTGTAGCTCCAATTCGACCCCTGGCCTGGGAATTTCCATATGCCGAGGGTGTGGCCCTAAAAAGCAAAAAATAAAAAAGAAAGAAAAAAGAAATACAAAGAAATGGACTATTTCTTACAACTAGTGTTATGGCATACACTACCTAGTCTTTTTATTTTTATTTTTTTAATGTTGGGCAGCATATGCAGAAGCAAGGAAAGTCAAGACCTTGTTTAGTGCCATTTGTCCACTCTGAAATATTTTTTGATTCCATGTACAGACATAATAGCTTATGTGTATCAAGTTGACCTTAATTTCAACACCTTTGCTTATTAATATTCTACATATCTTAAATCAGTCTGTATCGGGTGCCAAATTATATAGCACCATGTCGTAGACATTAAAAAGCAGTCAGTATGGAGTTCCTGTCATGGTTCAGCAGAAATGAATCTGACTAGCATCCGTGAGGATTTGGGTTTGATCCCCGGTCTCACTCAGTGGGTTAAGGATCTGGCATTGCCATGAGCTGTGGTGTAGGTTGCAGATACGGCTTGGATCCTGCATTGCTGTGGCACAGGCCATCGGTTACAGCTCTGATTCCACCCCTACCCAGCCTGGGAACCTTCATATGCTGTGGGTATGACCCTAAAAATACAAGAAAAAAAAAAAGAGAGAGAGAGAGAAGAAAGAAAGAAAGAGCAGTCAGTAAGCCACTTGATAACAACTTAAATCATAAAATAGACTCATTTTCTCCATGTGATACACGTGTTTAGACAAAAAATTCCGCCCCCCAAATTTGTAGATCTTGTCATTTAGGCAGAAGTAATTGTAACACATTCAGATTCCAAATAGGATTTCACTCTGATTTCAGTATCTCTGCTTTTTTGTATTCTGAGTATTTCCGACCTAAACAACCAAGGTGAAATGTGTTACTGATTCTAGGTCAAATAATAATAAAGGACCTAGGAAGAAAAAAAAAAAAAGACAGGTTATTTTTTTCCCTGTGTGAGAGCTTATCACTGTTAAACATCTTTCTTCCCCCTTTTAGCTCCTTGCTGTTGTTCTATTTATATTTTTATGCACAAAATAGTCTACATCTCTGTGTCTAATAAATGGGATTGCTCTGCGGGTTGAGGATTCTTGGCTTTTTACAAGAAGCATGCCAGAGCTGAATTTTCATCACACGCTCCGAAACCCTACCCCAGGGTGTTTTCATTTATATTTAATGTTAAATCAAGGATATTAGAGGTGGAACAGACTGTTCTTCGTTGAACCCAATCAACAGCCTCAGTTCTTTCTGGTAGAACACTTCGGGGTATCTCGGTAACTTGGAACTTGGTAATTTTAAAACTGAAGAGCTAAACACAATAACAGAGGAAACCTCTTTTGGGATTTATAATCAAAAATACCACATTTGGGGAAAGCTTCTAAAAGTACGAAGATTAAAAAAAAAAAAAAAAAAACACTACGCACATTTCTCACTCTTTAATTTCCTGCATGTATTATGTTTCTTAAACACAGTGAGATACCGGTTTCCATTATTTGACAAAGTAATACAATATGTGGGAGACCCTTAGCAGTAGCCTTTCCCTGTAATTTGTTTTCTTTCTCCGTGAAGCCCCTCTCCTTGGGCCCTCAAGTATACAGTATGGCTTAAAAGTAGCCTGGCTGTGATGAATAAGAGCCTTCAGGCTCAAGTGAAGTAGAATTCAAACTGGGTTAAACGAAAACACGGGATCTGTAGGCTCGTGGAACTCAAAAGGATGTAGGGCAGAGTTAGTCAGGCATGAGGGGCATTCGGTGTGAGAGCCAGCAGTATCAGGACGCCTTCATCCACCCCCTCTTTCATCTCCTTCCCCATCCTGGCTTCTTTCTCGGGCGAGTCTCTCCCACTAGTGGTGAGTCGAACCACAGCTTCAGACTTGGATGCCACTAGCGTCACATCCTGAGCAGGTGAAAGACCATGATTTCCTTCCACATCCAACCACACTTCCCAGACACCACTTTCACTGGCCCAGTATGGTGACCCGCCACCCCTAAATACATCAGTGCTAGGCAGAGAGTGGACTATGCCCAGTTCGGGGGGGGCGCTGGTCCACATGATATGATGGAGATGGGATCAGCCTACCTGGATTTTCCCTGGGGAGGTTGGTTCTGCAGAGGAGGTCTGGTGCCTGCTGCTAGAAGAGTAGTTTGGCAAAGGAAACAACTGCCACTACAACTGGTTACTCTTGGCTCCGGGTTGTTTTGGGCGCATTTTATTATGGAAAATTTTGAACAGAATCCTAAGAGTAGAGAATAGCACAGTCAACCCCTGTTCCATCACCGAGCTTCGATAGCCATCAACTCATGGCCAGTCATCCACACCCAAGACACTGTCCCACCCTTTGATGACATTGAATCAAACCCCAGGCACTGCATCATTTCATGCATAATAATTCAGTATGTATCTCTAAGGAATAGCATTCGTTGTAAAAAATAAAACCCCACAATAGCCATATCACACCTTACAAATTAAAAATATTTTCTGAATAGTATCAAATATCCAGTCAGTACTCAAATTATCTTCCATGGTCTCATAAAATAATTTCCTATTGCAGTATATTTGAATCAAGATCCACATAAAGGCCATGTATTATGATATGTCAATATGTCTTGTGGAACTCTTTTAATCTGTACTTTTCCCTTCCATTTCTTTTTATTGTCTTTTAAAACAATTTATATATATTTAAAGAAACAAGTTATTTGTCCTGTCAAGATGCCCAAAGCCTGAATTTTGCTGACTGCCTCCCAGTGTGTCATGCCGCATGATCTGTCCTCCTATTTTTCTTCGCAGAGTCTGATCTCTCTTATGGAAGATGCTGTGTATTTTCATCCTCCAGAGGTGCATGGTATCTGTGTCTCATTCTATGATATAAGAAATTACTGATAATCTTTGATTTATCCATCGATGAGTGATTATAAAGAAGCAATACTCTAATTCCCTCATTTCTTCTTCAATTATTAGCTGAATAACTCTGTAAAGAGGAAGTATGTGATACTACCCTGAGAAACTGTTCATATGAAAGATGGACAGATACTTGATTCTGTCCCTTTATTCACCACTTTTCACAACCAGTCTTCAAAACAAATAGTTATGGAATTCCTGTTGCGGCTCAGCGGGAAATGAATCTGACTAGTATCCAAGAGGATGCAGGTTTGATCCCTGGCCTCACTCAGTGGGTTAAGGATCTGGCATTGCCGTGAGCTGTGGTGTAGGTTGCAGATACAACTTGGATCCCAAGTTGCTGTGGCTGTGGTGTAGGCCAGCAGCTGGAGCTCCAGTTGGACCCCTAGTCTGGGAACTTCCATATGCCGCAGGTGCAGCCCTAAAAAGAAAAGAAAGAAAGTTAGTTATATTATTGGCATTCCCCCAAAACAGGTTGGTGGGGTGTTTTAGGTATCATTATAAACACATGGATTTAAGTATATTTGATGATTTAAATTAGTTAATATTATTCTTCTTGTTAGAGCTCCGTTTGTCTCATCTTTGGTCACTGAGAGCCTGTTACAGAGGGCCATTGAGTCCTCTCAAGAGGACCCTCATGGTCTCTCTTAGTGTCTTGACTTCACGATGAGATAAGATAGTCAAGGAGCCATGACTCCTTCCAATGGGAGGTAGCATTTAGTCATCCAAATGCTAGTGCGCGCATTGATAAGGACAGAACTAAGCTATTTGTGTGCATTTTTCAAAGATAAAATATATCATGAGCTCATACCAGTATCATAGGTTTGATTCACATTCAGGACCAAGGTTTTTATATAATTGCCTCTGTCTTAAATCTTTATCTCCTTTTTCTCAAACTGTATATCCCAATTCTTAGTGACCCCATCATAATTTCTCAACTTGATCCCACACTACACACACACACCAGCCTCGGAATAACAACACTACTGCAAATAACCTGATTGCTGAACACATTTGAAGATATTTTTTTATCACAGTCTGTTTGTCTTTATGGCACATCCCACAAGGATGTTCAAAATACTGTTTTAAAATCACTTGAAACAGTTCCTCTCTGTGTCATTCTGCCTCTAACTAAATTCACAGGTACAATTATTTTATTTATAATTGTTAAGGATGGCTCTTTGGTTTTGTTTTAAAACTCTGTAACCATAACTGCCACCAACTGGATACCCAGGTTCTTTATTTCACTTTACAAGCATTTTTTAGGGATTTTCTTTACCTCTGTTTTATAATTATATATATTTACATGATTCCCAAGTCAAATGTACAAAATGTATATTCAAAGAAGTACATGTAACTTCTATCCCTATCTGCCCCTCCCTTTCCCTTCCACATATGTAACACTTATTTTTAAATTTTATTTTATGGTTCACTTTTCTTTTTTTAATTTTTTATATAGTGATTTTTATTTTTTTCCATGATAGCTGGTTTACAGTGTTCTGTCAATTTTCTACTGTACAGCAAGATGACCCAGTCACACATACATATATACATTCTTTTTCTCACATTATTATGCTCCATCGTAAGTGACTAGACATAGTTCCCAGTGCTACACAGCAGGATCTCATTGCTTATCCATTCCAAAGGCAATAGTCTGCATCTATTAATCCCAGTCCACCCTGCTCCCTCCCACTCCCCCTTGGCAACCGCAAGTCTGTTTTCCAAGTCCATGATTTTCTTTTCTGTGGAAAGGTTCATTTGTGCGGGATATTAGATTCCAGATATAAGTAATATCATATGGTATTTGTCTTTCTCTTTCTGACTTACTTCACTCAGTATGAGAGTCTCTAGTTCCATCTATGTTGCTACAAATGGCATTATTTTGTTCTTTTTTATGGCTGAGTAGTATTTTTCCATTGTTTAATTAGAAACAGTAGTAAAGTAGGCAGACTTTTATTCACTTTGCTTTTTTCACTTAACTCTATATCCTCCCAGTCACTATATCATATCATGTTTTTATACACACACACATTCACACAAGCAGTCATTAGGAAAATGTCTACTTTTGTTTTAGTGGTTGTCATTAGGCTAACACCTTTGTGTGATAGCCTAGTTCTTCTCACCCCACCCCCTGTCCCCACCTACCCACCTTTTAAATTATCTGGCTATTGTCTCTCGCTTTCTCACTCTGAACATTATTGATATTAGCAAGTAACCTCTTTGCCTTTTTTGTCCTCTCCGTGGACATTTGACTTGAACTATTATCTTTATACTCATAATTCATGTTAATACCTGTGAGGCAAGCAGCCACCTACCTCTGCTCTTTGTAAACTTTCTTCTTTCTCCCCCCATTTGGTGTGGATCGATGTGCAACATCCACCCTATCGGGAGAGAGTCAATAGAGATGCTTCCTGTTACTCTTAGAGCACCAGCATGGTTGTCATACAGGGAAGTGTGGGTTGGGACCTTGATGCTCTGCCTTAGTGGCTGTCATTCTACTTAGGAGAGATGTCTGCAGCTTGTTCCCCCTGGATGGGGCTCTCCCACTTCTTGCGAGGGCCTGTAGGCAATCGGGGTGTTTCTGGTCTCTGAGTCATCAGAGCCCCTTTCCCTTCCCTCTCTGCCTCCCCCACAGATGCCTTGGTGGTGCGTCTCCATCAGGTGTTCATGGAGCTATCTCCCACGTAGTTTTGCTGGAGATGTTGTCTGTGGGTTTTTGGCTTTGCCGTCCTCGTTGGTTCCTCCCCTGTTAATGAAAGAACTCAAGGATGTTCAAAGTCTCTTTTACCAACTTGACATAATCCTCCAGGGGCTACAGATTTTATCAAAAAGTTTTAATTTTAGAAAAGTATTTGTAAATATTCAGTATCTCTTATAGTCCTGTAGCGCTTTCATTTGAGTAACTCTCTAGCAGACAAATATCAACAAATAGTAATTCTCAGAGGCTCAGATGAAATCCTTCTTTTTTTGTAATAAAGAAGACATCATATATGATAGAAAAAATAAAACCTAGCTGATCTGTTGAGAACAAAATGTTGACAGCGTTAAACTTGTGGACATCAAACAAAGCTTAGATTTAAAAAATGGACTTCCTGCAAAGTACAGTATAAAGTAGTGTGGGAAATATTTGATCCATTGAAGGCATTGCCTCTTCCCGGATTATTTTCATGTTGTATGTTCTTTCTTGATTAATATTTATGAGTAAAGGGACCATTCACCTTCACAAAATGGGGGACTAACAGAAAAGTTTTCCTTATCCTATCAGGTAGGCTGTAGAGCCTCAAACAAAGAACGTAATATTTTTCTAGAACCAGTAACTAGCAGAGCCCAGAGCTGAACATAAAGAACCATTGTACCAGGACACACAGAAACCTCGTAGCACCGTTCTTTTCAACACAGGAAGGGATTCTAACCATTGCCTTTGAAGAAGAAAACTTAGACTTTTCATTTGCTTAGAGAAGATACTCAGGAGTGGAGGGGGCAGGAGAAGGTATTGCAAGACTTGTATAGTCTCAACATTGCAATTCAATAGATCTAATTTTTTTCTGCCAGGTTTTATAAGCTCTAACTCCCAGAGGCACCAGGGTGGTATCTGCCCACCTCTGGATTGAAAAAGAAACACAGAATCAGGGTTATTTTAGGCATCTGTCAGGCTGTAATTACCTCTTTGCTCAGTGAAATCTTTATGTAAGACTAATGCAGATTGGCATTTCTTCTGTTTAAAAGAATATTTCCAGTCATTCTTTTAAAAGAATGATCCCTATTAATGATGGTTATTTCAATGTGTTTTGATAGAGAGAAAATGTTCCCAGCATGACCTTGACATGGGGGATTTTACTTTTAATCTAGTCTGTTTCTTATTTATTTGCAAACTCCAAATACTTTGAGTTTTCTTCTTGTCTTTCCGGTTCAGAAATTGGTTGAACAGCAAGTAGTTAAACTTTTCAAGTAAGCCGGACTTGCCTGTAAATACCTTCCACAAAATGTTTACCCAAATTGTGATCATTAAGACATGGTATGGAAATGACAATTTACAGAGAGAATACCGGTTTTTCATCATGAAGCTCTTGTTCACCATCTTAGTTTGGGCTCCCAGAAGCTGACCCTGAGATGGGAATCCATGTGCAAATGACTTAATGGGAAGAATTCCCAGAGAAAATGAATATGAGAGTGGGGAAGCAAGACCTAGGAGAAAAGCAAGCCAAAGATGCCACATCAGGCGAAGTCCAAGGTGGATAACTTTGGCTCTGTCTACAAGGGAGTTCTGGATAGCTCCTTCATAGTTGTCCCATCAGAGGCAGAGATGTGGCAAGTTTGTTCTCCTCGCTCCCTCCTGCCCGCCCTCCCTCTGTGCCCTCAGGCAACAGCCAGCTCAGTAGCTTGAGGGTATTTATTGAACACAGAAACAGTTCAAAAGTCTAGGTGCTGGATGATGGGAGTTAAAGCCCTTAGAATCAGGAAGCTCCCATCATGGCTCAGTGGAAACAAATCCAACTAGCATCCATGAGGACACAGGTTCAATCCCTGGCCTTGCTCAGTTCGATCCCTGGCCTTGCTCAGTGGATTAAGGATCCAGTGTTGCTGTGAGCTGTGGTGTAGATCTCAGATGCAGCTCGGATCCCAGGTTGCTATGGCTGTGGTGTAGGCCAGCAGCTGCAGCTCAGATTCTACCCCTAGCCTGGGAACCTCCATATGTCGCAGATAAGTTTGTATCTGCTAATCCCAAACTCCTAATCCTTCCCTTCACATGTTCTTTAGCCATTCATTTGTCAGTAGACATTTAACTTGTTTCCATGTCTTGGCTATTGTAAATAGTGCTGCTATGAACATTGGGGTGCATGTATCAGTTCTGATTACAATTTTCATCTTTTCTGGATATATGCTCAGGAGTAGGATTGCTGGATCTGTTTTTAGTTTTTTGAGAAACCTCCCTACCATCCTCCATAATAGCAGCACCAATTTACATTCCCACCCACAGTGTAGTCGTGTTCCCATTTCTCCACACCTTCTCCATTGTCATTTGTAGACTTGTTAATGATGACCATTCAGACTGATGTGAGGTGGTATCTCTTTGTAGTTTGGATTGGTATTTCTCTAATAATTAATAATTAGCAATGTTGATCATCTTTTCATGTGCTCGTATGTCGTCTTTGGAGACATGTCTATTTAGGTCTTCTGTCCATTTTTCAATTGGGTTGTTTGTTTTTTTGTTATTGAGTTATATGAGCTGTTTGTATATTTTGGAAATTAAGCCCTTGTCAGTCAAATCATTTGCAAATATTTTGTCCCATTCTCTAGGTTGTCATTTTGTTTTGTTTATGGTTTCCTTTGCTGTGCCAAAGCTTATAAGTTTGATTTGGTCCCATTTGCTTATTTTTGCTTTTATTTCTCTTGCCTGTACCTAGTCCAACATTTGTTTCTAGCCCAACATTCCATATTCATTGACAATTGTCCCTAGAAGAAGGACTTGAAGGTGAATTAAATTAACCATTAAAGAAACCTCCTGTAAAAAGAAAGCCATACTTTTCTGATCTTTAACTTGCATTATAAATATGCAACCAAAGTAGCCTGAATATTTTGACTCAGGAGATAGACCACGAACTGCCTGCATGCCATTTGAAAGAATGGGTTTTTTTTTTTAAAGAAATAATCCTGTCCATTAAGTCTGTATCAATGCAGAAAAGAACCACATGCAAGGAAAATGTTTGAGTCCAGGCACTTCCCTGGTTACTCGACATATTTAATCAGCACAGCACTTTTCTAAGGCAAGTATTGTTTCTGTCATTTTAGCAATGAGGAAACTGAGACTCAAAGATATGAAGTGTATTCATTCAGTAAATATTTATTGGGACCCGCTGTGAGCTAGGCATGGTGGGAGGTGCTGGTTATAGAGTAGCAACCTGGGCCCTTCTCTCCTCGAGCATGTGGTCTAATGATGAAGATGGATGGTAAGAGGTGAAACAAGCAAATACCTTGATAATTATAAATTCTATTATGTGCCACGAAGGAAAAGAACAGGACACTGTAAGGGAGAATGATGACATATGAGTAGGGGACTCAGGGGGGTCCTCCAGGAGGCCATGACATTTAAGTTGTGACTGAGAGGATGGAAAAAGTCAACCAGACTAAGAGTGAATGGAGGGAAAGAGCTTTGAGTGTTTGGAGAAGAGAAACAAAAGCATGGTGGCTGCCCTTGGCCGAAAAGGGGAAAGTAGTGTGAAAGACAGGAACAGTGTGATGGAAGGTCTTCTAGAGTAAGAGCTGGCAAATTGTGGCCCACAAAATCTGGCCTGATGCCTATTTTTGTAAGTCAAGTTTTATTGGCACAGAGCAACACTGTGCATTTACGTATTGTCTACGGCTACTTCTGTGCTACAGGTGCAGAGTAGAGACCTGGCTCGAAAAGCCTGAACTATGGACTCTCTGGCCCTTTCCCAAAAAGGTATGCTGACCCTTGATCTAGACCATGAAAAAAAGTCTGGATTTTATTCTAGGAAAGAGGGAACCACTGGAAGGTTTTAAGCAGTGGAGTAAAATAGCCCAACTTGCATTTTAAAACTGTCACTCTGGCTCTACTTCATGGAGAAGGAATAAAGGAGATAAGAGTAGAAACAATGAAGCCATTCGAAATTCTTGAAAGAGTTCAGGTGGGAAATAACAGCCAGAGGACTGGACCAGAGTAGTCCTAGGAATAGAGCAAAGTGTGTTAGGAAGAATCGGTAGGACTTGGCGGTGTATTTGATGTGGAGATTGAGGACAGTGAGAAATAAAGGATCAATCCCAAATCTCAAGCGTGAATGATGGTGCCAGTCAATGAGCTCAGCCATCTGGAGTTGCAGAAATAATTTGAGTAGATAAGTTTAAGTTTCTCAGAGTTCTCTGTTATCAAGTCATGGGGTCTGCGCTGGAGACCACGTCATCATGCTATTACGATAAACATTGTGGCTTCTTCTAGGAATCGTCATATGGGTTTAACTCTTAATTGAATGAGTGCCTTTGACACAAAACCACCAACAATAAATCTCTTCATGCCAGTATTTGGAGCAATTATGTATTTGGGCCACAAAGAAACAGTTGAAATAATCTGTTTTAGGAAGATATACCTGTAATCTTGTACCTTGTTACTTCTATTGGACAAAGTTTTTATGTAATTTATATTATGCGTAAAAATGAGCTAATTTTGAACTTCATCTTACAAAACACTATCTTAGGCCACTGTTTAAAATCATTCAGGTGTGAATTAAGTATGTATCTCTATACACTATGCAAAGAGCATCATTGAGGACAAACAGTTTAGGATTCAAAAGAGTTGTGGGGCTCTTGCTGTCACCATAACTTTATTTTGTCTCTGGCACCCCTGGGGGACCCACTCACCAACATTCCTCAGGTCCTGATCCGAAGTCAGGAGAGCCTAGGACTGTGCTTCGCCATAGACTGGACGGGAATGCCTCTGAGGGCCCCAAGCTTGAACGAGACCTCCCCCGTCTAGCTCATCTTCCCATCTAGGTAGCTGAGAGGGCAGCAAGGGGCTTCTGCTGGTGGCCTCCCTACTCCACTCAGGTGGAATCTTAAGCCCCAGCCACCACCACCCACATCTCCTTAAGCAGCAGACCAGGCTCAGGTCAGAATCTAGCACAACTTGAAAGGTGCAGCTAGCCAAGCCACATTTCAGATCCAAGTTCAAGGTATCATTCATGTCTCATCATTTTCTGGGATCTCCACAGAGGGCTTTTACTTTGTCTCTTTAAATGAGTAGCAGTTTGTCTGCATGGAGGAACTGCACGGGAATAAGAGCAAAGCATGTGAAGAGGAAGTTAGTAACTATACAAATCGACTACCTCACCTGTTCTGTTCAGATTTTCCCCTAACAGTTCTATAGGGCATATGTTTAAAAACATAAGATACATTACCTGGGTTTCAAAGGAGCCATTAAGGTCTCATTTGGGCAAAGAAAATGCATTTTTTTAAAAGAACTCCTAATGTGTATATGTATAATCGTGTCTGTACTGTTACTACTGTTCATCAAATAATATTATCAAAATAATATGCACATAGTAGTAGTCTATCTTATATTTCCTGCTAATTTCTTACCATTGTTTCCATTATATCATGATCCATTTAGACCTTGCTGTATTTTATTTCATACTGTTTTTCTATGCATAGTATTTGCATATTAGGCATCAGGTAATTTTGAAAACTCACTCTTTAACTCAGTTTCTATATTCACCTTTTCTTAGCCCCTCACCCACCTACAGGACTTTTCTTTTTTCTTTTTTCTTTTTTTTTTTTTTTTTAGCTTAGTTGAACATTGATCCGCCTTGGACATTAATGAAACTCAAGGGGAAAAGAAAAACATTTAGTATTAGAGACAAAAATTTGTTCCTATTTATAGAAGATTGTGGCATATATTTTTTATTTGCATTCTTTTTAATTCACTCAGGTTCTGGCAAAGGATTAAGCCTCTGCTTGGTGGTATGAGTGGAAAATATAGGATGATTAAAAATGGAGATCACCAATCCATACCCTCTCTGTTCTTCATAGTCTTGAACGTAGAAAGAGTAAACGGTTTTTGTAATGATACTAAAAAACCTCTAATCTGTTGTTATTTTAGGACACATAGAGGGGAATGACCTAAGCCATGCTGTAAGGTTCTGTGGCAAGGAAGCTATTCCACTCCTTTTGTTTACTTGGTTTTTCTCTTTGTTCTTAACCCCAATGGATATCTGCTTTTGAAAAGTAATCTTTATATGATTCTTCATGTAGTAATTGGAGAGCTGTTGTGAGTAAAACACTTTCTGTCTTCATGTGGGCAGCCTAGATGCAGACTCCAAACCCTATTAATCCAAAGCAGAAAGGTCTCAGAATTCAGTTGCAGGGTTAGTGCAGTCCAAGTTCATGTTCAAAGCAGTATTTCCCAATAGACAGGAAAATGAGATTTCTCTAAGCCTTGCCATGGAGAAATTATAGCCATTGATGAGAGTAAATCATTTTCCTAGGTTGGGGCTAAATTCAGACATGGAAGGCACACTTCAAAAATTTAATAGAAATCCCACAACCTCTTTCCATCAATAAAAGTATGATCATGGTTGACTGAAAGTCTTTCATCTCTCAGAGAGGATTAGGACCTTGCTATGTTTCATGAGGTTTGGGGTGTTGTTTCAGAGTAGCTCTGTTTGAGTTGTGTACCTATTCTTCCTTAACCTGATTTTTTCCTCCTGGTAGGAAGGCACATTTTTGTCCTGTAGCTGTTTGCATGCTGTCTCTTTATGCGCCATCTTTGAATTGCATCTTCTTTAATGGCATCCTTTTTGTTCCTTACCAGCACTAAAAATAGCATTTTTCTACTTTACACTTGCCCCCATCCTTGACATGCGTGTGAAAGTTATCAACTGGAACGAGAGTTCAAAGCCCTTACTATTGCCTTATTATTATTTTCTCATCCTTTCTTGTTTGACTTTTTGACTCTGGTAGGGCATTCCCAGACTTCCCACAGCCCCCAAGTGCATGGTTTTCTCTGGACTTGTTTCCTTTGGACTTGTTATTCCCGCAGCCTGAAATTGCCCTCGTTTCCTTCCCCACCCGGTAGACAACTCCTTTATCCCTCAGAAGCATCTCCCACGTGGCAAATGCTACCCTGAGTGTGACTTTCTTCACATACACCCTGGGAAGGGTTGACCCTTCACCCTTCAGGCCACCATGTACCCATATGGGCTTCTTCATGACACCTTCACTGGAGTCATATTAATCTTTCAGGTTAGATTCTGGGCTTCTTGAGGACAAGGAAACTGTTAGGTTCTTCATTCCCCTATAGCCGACCAGGGTCCCAGGTACCGAAATGTTTGACTGAAAGGAAAAGTGAATGAATGAATACATGAACGCCTGAGATCCTGATTTGGCAGCTTGGTTTTAAAAACATTATTCTTATGTCTGGCTTCCTTCTGAACAAATTAATGGGTTTCCTCTAAGTTCTAATAGTAGCAACAGGCATTTTAGAGCTTTCTTTGCTGTGTGACACCCACTAAAAACACAAATTGCACTCATACATTTCCAGTTCCACTTGTACCTCCACTTGGTTGCCTGTGCACAGGATCATTTCTCCCAGCTCTTATTCACTAGCATTATCCCCTCCTGCTGTAATGACTCCACTGCTGAAGGGTGGTTCTCACCAGGATTCTTTGCATCAACAGGATCTTCCTCGGCTCTCCCATCTTCCTTTCCACCTGCTTTTTTTGGCAGGCAGTCGGGGAGCACACCCATGACATGTGGAAATTTCAGGGGCAGGGATAAAATCCATGCCACAGCAGTGACCCGAGCCACAGCAATGACAATGCCATATCCCCAACCCACTGAGCCACCAGGGAGCTCCCTTCCTTTCCATCTTCTTTCTCTCGAGAACTACCCACCCATCTTGTGTATTAGTTACACTGGCAACTGCACCATTCCCTAACCAAACCCAAAGCATCCCTGCCTATAGATCTGTTTGTACCTTCAGTGCTCCTGGGAACCCCTTTCCTTGTCAAGCTCTTACCTTCCATTGAGATCAGGCTCCAAAGCTGCCTTCTCTGGCTTGCCGCCGACTGTCCTCCTTTCTCCCACACGTTGGAGCTGCTCTTTCCCCATCCTGTGTTTCTAGAACATCAACAGTAGTTCTGCTTTACAGCTGTCAGATCTTGCTCTGCAGGTTACAGTGGTCACATTGCTTAGACACTGCACAACAGTTGAGTCATTTACCAAGTGGAGGAAGTGATACTTACCTGCCAGTGGCATTATGGAGATTAAAAGACACAATATGGGAACATGCTTTGGAGCCTGTAAAGACGAACACAACATGTATCTTTACTGGACAGCTCTTAATGAGCCAACAGAGAAAGGCAAAACTGGGGGAGATGGGCACTCTGATTACTGATAATGACTTTACCAAGGACAGAGGGGAAGAACATTGGCACAAATGCCCTGCATTGGATTCCTGGCTCTACCTTGAGTGAGCTCTGTGGCCTTGGACAAGATGCTTAACCTCTTTGAAGAGAACCTGTTTTTCTCACATGTAAAGTGGAAATAATGAAACCTACCTCGCAGAGTGATTTTAAAGACTAGAGAGGACGAGGGTCAAGCAGCCCGCCAGAGGCCTGGCGCAGTCAGTGATAAATAATAAATGGGAGTCGACATAGCTCTGGTGACTTGAACTCAGATGGTTTCCAATGTTCCCTTATCATCTCCCACGTGGACCGTACTGATCAGGATGCACGGCCAAGCAAGAGTCAACGTTACGCAACTTGACAAGGCCCGAGAGGGAGTGATCGTCAGACCCTGGAGACTGAATTCCACCCTGGGAGGCTGCCGACCTGGACAAATGTCAAGATCCTGCTTTCAAAACCTGCTTTGTCAAGCGCCACACTCTCAGGCTACCCAGACTCACAGCTGACAGCCATTTAGAGCATCATCTGTGCTGCCACAGGGGTTATTCTGGGAGCCTCAGGGGTGGTGCGCTCAGACAGAAGCTCCAAGAACGTGCAGCGTTCATGGACTAGGGGGCCGGGGTGCAATTCTTGACGCAGCAGTGAAATGAGCCAACTTCATGGCTGGGCTCGGTTCTCTTCTGTATCTCCTTGAATGCCCTCCTTCAGGGCCCTGGGGACAGGAATTCATCATAATTGCAACAATAGTGGTTTTAATAACAACAGAAGCAGGCAGCAGCACCTCTAAAGATGTGTTGGTTGGGGCATCACTCATCCCTTAGCTTGTTTCAGTCTGCCCAGCATGGGACCTGCCACTGGGTCTGTAGCAAGGACCCTCCTCCTGCAGCAGGAGTAAATATGCTTTGGTAAATGAGGATTTTTTTTTTTTAAACTTCTGGCACCTGGGCTCCAAGTATGTTAATTTCCAGGTCCTCTGTATCTTCATCTCTAGATGAGAATAACAACACCCAAGCCCTTACATATACTGGAAGGAGTACATGAGAAATACTGGGTATGAAGTGCTTTACACAGACCCTAGCACACAGTAGATGTGAAATCAATGATCACCGGTTGGCCCCCCCCCATAGATTCTGGCCATCCTCCGTGCCTGTGTGTATTGAAACCTTAATGCAGCATAGCCTTCTGATAAAAGCAGTCCAGGCCATGTGACTCCAGGTAGCCAAGCAAGCTATTTCTTTCCTTTCCCAATCTGTTCCCTCTTTGCTTAAAGGAAGAGCAGAGTCTTCCCTCCCCACCACTGCCCCCACCCCCAGCCACTGCAGAGCTGCCCATGGATGTTGAAATGGGCACTAGGCGGCCTGGGAACAGATGAGGTCATTTGGGAAATCTTCACCCCTTCCTGGAGAGTGTTCGGAATAAAGAGGCAGGGTTATCATTTATTGTTGAAGGAGAGGTCACAGGAAGTTTTAGGTGAATGGTATTGAACCAAACAGCTTAATTAATGTAAGGGATTCATTAACTGGAATGGTAAGCAGCTTTGGGTCTCTAGGAGAAATGTATGTGATTTGAGGTCTGGTCCCGTTTCTGCATCTTCTAGATAAGAAGACAGATGGCCAGAGGTGTGAGGGCGCACCCAGGCCTCTCCCAGCCACTAGGGCATCCTCTGCCCCAAAGCCTGTGTCCCAGGGGATTCCATAGAATGGCAGTCCCAGACAGGCAGGGGTTATTCTCTTCACTACTGTGTCCATAGAGCCTGGAACACTCTTTGAGGCATCGTAGGGGATTGTCAAACATTTGTTTAATGAAGTCCCGTGGTCTTTAAAGCTGAAATATAAGTGGAGAGCTACCAGAGGTATCTCCTATTAGGAGAAAAAGATGAGGAATGTTAATTTAATCTGAGATGCAGTGGAAATAATCATATTTTTGAGAAGGCAAGTGGCATGATCAACATACCTCAGTAAGATGGATCAAATTGCTTCCAAATAAACCAAGGAGAAATGGAACAGGAGGCATTCCACTTCTTGATTAAAAAGTCCTTTTCCAGGGTTGCCACTGTGGCTCAGCGGGTTAAGAACCTGACATAGTGTCGGGTTTGATCCCTGGCCTCACTCAGTGGGTTAAGGATCCGGCATTGCCGTGAGCTGTGGTGTAGGTTGCAGACGTGGCTCAGATCTGGCATTGCTGTGGCTGGGGTGTAGGCTGGCAGCTCTGATTCGAATCCCTAGCCTGGGAACTTCCATATGCCACAGGTGCAGCTGTAAAAAGAAAAAAAAATGTCATTTTCCCCAAATAGGGTTATTGAGTGAATTAATTTTCTTACCTTTTGAAGCCATTTTTATTGAAGTGTAGTTAATTTACAGTGTTGTGTTTGTTTCAGGTGTACACTTTCAGGTGATTCAGTTTTATACACACATAAAGGAATCTTTTTCAGATTCCTTTTCATTATAGGTTAGTATCGAATGAATTAATTTGAAAAACAGTTCGTGTCCTGGTTGTCCCGAAAGCCACAAGCTTCTTGGTATCATCCCCATGGATTCCAAGATCCGAATTGAACTTCTCTTGCTGTGAGTTGCAGCAAGCTGCCATTCAGGCTTGCCTTCCAAAACGCTCACTTTAATACACCAGGTCCAGATACTGGCCTTGGATTGCCCGCTGTCCTGGAGCAGGCAGAATCTGCGTCTACCGTTGGACCTCTCATTTATAGTTCCCTGGGGGGAATGTTCTC
This sequence comes from Sus scrofa, assembly GCF_054392235.1. NCBI lineage: Eukaryota > Metazoa > Chordata > Mammalia > Artiodactyla > Suidae > Sus > Sus scrofa. Next base: position 13,030,069 of record NC_139401.1, read on the forward strand.
GGTCACTGCTAAAAAAATGATGAAAGTGAAGACAGCAGCCATGCCAACAAGATGGAGAGGATGCTCTTGGCAAAATGGGCATAAAATCTAGATATTTCCTGGGCAAGAGCAAGTGCGGGGATGAGGGAGGGGGTCTCGCCATCACCCCACCTCCTAGGTAGCTGTGCAGCTCAATGGATGAAGATTAAAGCAAAAGCAATGGCCAAGAAGTTCTTTTATCACTTGCTTCTTTAAATTATTTTCTCTCCCTTTCCTCCCTCAATCCCTGCTCTCATCCACCCACTAGGATCTTTTTTTTTTTTTTTTTTTTTTTTTTTGGCAGTCTTTAAGGAAAAATAATGAAAAGAAAACGAACTGAAATTTACATAACACCTTTCCTCCAAGATACTAAAAGCAGTTCCCCCATCTATAATTTGTCCTCACAACAATCCTCTGAACAGGCCTATATCATTATGATTTATTACCATTATGATTATTATTATTATTTCCATTTTGCAACCACATTGCTCGCTGCTGAGACTTTTGGCTCCCACCTTATTTTTTGAACAATCTTATGCCCCTCAGCATATGTATAAAAAAGGTTTCAAGTGCCACCTCCCACTTGTGATCATGCCATGCATTCCATTACAGTTTCTGGCCCTCTGTTTAATTTTATCGTTTAAAAATATATTAAATCCCTATATTGTAAGAGCACTGCAGGGCCGGGGAGGAGAAGGTGAAGTCAGCGCTGAAAGAGAGCAGAATCAAACATAAATATATCTGCGGAACTGAGAGGCAAATGGAAAGGAGCTGTCAAGGCAAATTGACTTGAATTGCATAAGAATATGATTTTTTTTTCAAGAACTGACTCGAGATATGAACTACGCTTTCTAACATCTTCACCTTGGCAGATGACACTACCTATCTCTTGCCAGTTTCTTCCAGTCTTTCAGACCCTAAACATGTTGTGTTGGCTTCCAGTTTTTTAAAATATTTTCAGAGTGTTTCTGGGAGTTCCCATCGTGGCTCAGTGGTAATGAACCAGACTAGTATCCATGAGAACGCAGGTTCGATCCCTGGCCTCGCTCAGTGGGTTAAGGATCCATTGTTGCTGTGAGCTATGGCGTAGGTTGCAGATGCGGCTCGGATCCTGCGTTGCTATCACTGTGGCTATAGTGTAGGCCGGCAGCTGCAGCTCTGATTGGACCCCTAGCCTAGGAACTTCTATATGCTGCAGGTGCAGCTGTAAAAAGACAAAACAAAAACAAAAACACAAAGTGTTTTCAGCTAACTAAATTCCTCTGGTCATCTTGCATAACCCATGACAGCAGCCCTTCCATGGGAATGACCCTCAAATGGCATAAGCCACTGGTAAATGATCTCTTTTAATTGTCCCAACAATCAATTCTTTCCATAGCCCACTACCCAGTTTATTTTTAACTTGGAGAGATTTCATTTAGCAGACTGGATGTTGAGTCTGATATAACCCCTCCTTTCCTCTTCTCTTACTCATATTCAGTGTTACAGCAAACTCTGATTTGTCTCTCTTCATAATACCTGTCTTACTATTAGATAGGGACTGTATCAGTCAGCTGTTGCTTGGTGACAAGTAATTACAAGATCTCAATGGCTGACAATAATAAGCATTTCTTTTTTGAATGTGGTAAAACAGATATAACATACAATTTGCCTTGTTGACCACTTCTACGTGTACAATTCAGAGGCATTCAGTACTCTCACAGTATTGTGTAACCATCACTACCACTCATTTCCAAAACGTTCATCACACCAGACAGAAACTCTGGACCCACTGAGCAGAAACTCTCCATTCTTCCCTACTCTTAGCCCTGGATAACCTCAGTGTACTTTCTGCCTGTATAAATCTACCTATTCAGGGTCTCTCATATAGGTAGAATCATTCAATAGCTGTCCTTTTGTGTCTGGAAATAAGCATTTCTCTCATGCATTTTTGCTGGGCTTGCCTGGAAGATGCGGTTTAGGTTCATGTCTACTCCACGTATCTCTCATCTTCTATGGACCAGGGGGCTGGCTTGGGTATGGTATGCCCATGGCAGTCGAGGGCATGAGTGGACAATCTGGAACACATGAGGCCTCTAAAGCAGTAGGTTCTGACCTGTCACTCTGTACCTCTTCCATTGGCCGTAGCAAGTCATTGGCCAAGCCCAAAGTCCAGGGTCAGGTAAGTAAATGCCACTACTTTCTAGCCACGTGACTTTATTACAAGCATGGTAACGTTTCTGAGCCTCTTATCCATATCAGTAAAATGAGGATAATAATAGTACCTAGCTCCTAGGGTGTTGTGATTATTACTGGATTGCTCCACACTTGTAGTATAAAATTGCAAGCGATATTGTCATTCTGAGCATGTAAAGACCAGAAAAGCAACAAAATCCAATAAACCTTTGTTCTTTTTGCTACTCATTGAAGGAAAGAAGTTTAAGTTAAAAGAGGATATTTTAGAGATTAAGCTCTTGTCAGTTGCATCGTTTGAAACTATTTTCTCCCATTCTGTAGGTTGTCTTTTTGGGTTTTTTTATGGTTTCCTTTGCTGTGCAAAAGCTTGTCAGTTTGATTAGGTCCCATTGGTTTATTTTTGCTTTTATTTTGTTGCTTCGGGAGACTGACCTAAGAAAACATTTGTAAGGTTGATGTCAGACAGAAAGAGAAAGACAAATACCATACGATATCACTTATATCTGGAATCTAATATACGGCACAAATAAACCTTTCCACAGAAAAGGAATTCATGGATTTGGAGAACAGACTTGTGGTTGCCAAAGGGGAGGGGAAGGGAGTGGGACGGATTGGGAATCTGGGCTTAATAGATGCAAACTGTTGTATTTGGGGTGGGTAAGCATTGAGATCCTGTTCTATAGCCCTGGGAACAATATCTAGGCACTTGTGATGGAGCATGATAGAGGATAATGTGTAAAAAGAATGTTTATATTTATATGTGACTGGGTCACTTTGCTGTATAGTAGAAAATTGACAGAACACTGTAAACCAACTATAATGGAAAAAATAAAAATCATTTAAAAAAAAAAGAGAATGCTGGGCACCTTCATGGAAATTCAAAATGGAATTTTGCATTGCAGAGTAGGGCTTATTCAAATTTGCTGAAGCAGTAGCAATTGGTTTAGCCATTGGTCTCCCTCTTGCTTTTAGCAGTAGAACCCTTTCTTCAACAGAAACCTAAACCACAACCCCAATGCATAACACAGCAGAGCGTTTGTGGTTGAGAAGACCTCGGTGTCTCCAGGGCTCTTCCTGCTGTCATGTGTCCCTATTTCAGGAGGATGGCACAGAGCATAGTTTGAAAACCATTAATATACTCCCAAGTTCCCTCCTCTTCCAGTTAAGGAAGTGAAGCCTAGTAGGGTGATGTGACTTGCCCCAAAATGTATATGAGAAATAGAAGCTTCTTTTAAGTACTAATAAAGCTCATCACACTTCGAAGTGTTACCCGGACTGACAAAATGCCTCTCTGGTGCCCTCTGAGTTCTGTGCTTCTAGACTTACATCAGAATTTCTATAGAACAACTGAACAATTAAGGACATTGGATTTGGAATCAGAAAGCACAGGTCTATGTTGTGGTTCAGCCAGTTAGGACATGACAGCACCTTCTCTTTTCTAATTTTTTAATTTATTTTTCATTAGGGTGTAGTTGATTTACAGTGTTGAGTCAGTTTCTGCTGTACAGCATAGTGACCCAGTCATACACACACACATGTTCTTTTTCTCATATTATCCTCCATCATGGTCTATCCCAAGAGACTGGACATAGTTCCCTGTGCTGTACAGCAGGACCTCATTGTGTATTCATTCTAAATATCATAGTTTGCCCCTGAACACTGTTTCTATCTCTGTGTGCCTTCTAGCCGTCAGATCCAGATGGCCAAACTGCCCTTCTCCTTTACAGTTCAATAGGCATCATGCTAAAATTTTGGAGGAGGGTCTTCTTTTGTATTTCTTGGGTAAATAATCTCTCAATCAGCACCTAGGACAGCATCGTCCAACAAATCATTTTGCAGTGATGGAATACAAGAATCTAACTACTTGCAGCTATTGAGTGCAGCAGAGGAATTAGCTTTTAACTTAATATTATTTTATTTAGTGAATTTAAATAGCCACAGGTTTAGAGAGTTCCTTGCATGTTTTGAGCCAACTAGAATGCTCTTGGAAATTTGTTTTGATATTTAACTCTTTAAATATCACATCCTTGAAGATATAGACAGACAAAAAGAAAGTGGAAATATGTTCTCATACCAGAAGTAGGTTGAAGCAGCCAGAAATGAATGAGAGAATGTAGATTAACCCTCTCCTTTCCCTGCTCATCATGGTGAGCTGCTACCAATTGCTGATGAGGACTTTGGGTCTCCCAGTAGTTTTAATAGAGTTTGTACTAGTTAGCGTGGGCATGTTGAATGTTACATTCTCGCACTTTCTTGCACCCTTCACTCAGCTGACAAAGCTTTAACTACTTCTTGGGTAACTTTAAGACATTCTTCTCCCAACCCTCCTTTGTAAGACATAAATCGATTACTTATTCAACATGATGCCTTTCAGTCATAAGAGCACTTTCTCCTCATGTCCTCGAGAACATGTGTTTATATGACAGCAGGTAAACGATGAGCAGCTTCTTATTCCAGTAGCTAGCAGAATAGAGGAGTTCGTTCAGATGCTCAGAAGAGTAAAAGAATAAAGTAAAGGAAGACTATTAGAACTAATAGAATTCAAGAGATAAAAATTTCATGAGATCTGGAAGGAATGATGTAGCTAAAGACAACAGGGTCTTGGCCTGAACATGTGCATATGCTATGACGTAGCCATTCCACTCCTGGGAACATACCAAACAATCGTGCATATACACAGTCACCAAAAGGCATTTATAAGACTGTTAACAGCAATGCTATTCTTGACAGCCTCCAATTGAAAAGCCCCCAGATGTCCATCAAAGGTAAAATGGATAAGGAAATTGTGGGACATTCATGCAGTGGCATATGACAACCTGGATGTATCTCAAACACAACAGTGAGTGATAGAAGAAAGAAAAATGAATAGTTTACACTATGGGATTGTATTAATATTATGTTCCCAATGGAGGTCAAACTCTTCTGTGGTGTTAGAAGCCAGGCCAATGGTTATCCTGGGGAGTTGGGATGGGGGGGTGGAGGGGGAGGTGAAGCAGGGGGATAATACATCTGATGTAGCCCAGGGCTTCTCCGTCTCAGTGCTACTGACATTTTGGGCTGAAAATTCTTTGTTTATGGGGCTGCCCTGTGCATTGTAGGATGTTTAGCAGCATCCTTGGCTGATACCCACTAGATGCCAGTAGCTCCCACCTTCATTGTGACAATCATAAATGTCTCCAGACATTGCCCAGTGCCCCCTACAGGGCAGAATCATTCCCCATTGAGAATCACTGCTGTATCCCAAATGCCTCTCACCTGCTAGGCACTCAGTCAATATCTAGGGAAAGAATGAATGAGGCAAGAGCTATTCAGTATTCTACAGGTATATAAAATAATTTAATTTTTATCTAAAGAGATCCTGCTGCCTTTTATAAATCTTAAATTTACCTACCAGTTTCATCCATTAGTTAAAGATAAGTAGTTCAGGAGTTCCCGTCGTGGCTCAGTGGTTAATGAATCCGACTAGGAACCATGAGGTTGCAGGTTCAATCCCTGGCCTCACTCAGTGGGTTAAGGATCCAGTGTTGCCATGAGCTGTGGTGTAGGTCGCAGACGTGGCTCGGATCTGGCATTGCTGTGGCTGTGGCGTAGGCTGGCAGCTACAGCTCCGATTAGACCCCTAGCCTGGGAACCTCCATATGCCATGGGAGCGGCCCTAGAAAAGGCAAAAAGACAAAAAAAAAAAAAAAGAAAAAAAAAAGTAGTTCAAAGGCCAAAGACAATATTCATTCAGCAAAAAATGAATTAAATGGACAAAAAATTTAGGTCAAACCCACAACAAATACCATACACAAATAAAACTCTTGCACAGCAGCTTCCAAATTCAGAGCCCCTCACTTGAAATTTTACTGCAAAGGTGTAAAAAATATAATAACATAAAGGGCCAGAAGTGAGACAGTTTCATTAAAATGTTAATTTTGATAATCACTGCATCATTTATATGGATTTTAACCTAACAACCTAATATTCTTCACAAAGAAAAGCACAATCTAAGCCTTAAATGCATTCAGGAAAATGTGAATTAGACTTTTCAAAGAATTCTAGTCTTTCCCTAGGTTTATATTCTAGTCATTGGTTGTATGTAAGCTGTTTGATTCTAAGCCAAAAATTACAATGTGCCTTAATCCTTTCTCTGCAAAGTTCAAACACATACCCCACAAGGCACTGTCAGTTGTGCCCTTAAAATTCTTCTTTGCAGTGAAGCATTTTTAGTCCAAGACTCTGATCAAGATTTTCCTGTCCCCTAAGTTTATAGTTCTATTCCCCTCCACCCCAGTCTCCAGAAGTCTGTAGTTAATGTTACAGTTGTGCTAGCCCCACTTCCAGCACTTAGTGAGTCGTCCTCCGAACTTCCATGTGTGTTTGTATGGCATATTTTTTTCATGTGTGGGTCTCCATGTGGTGTCCTGGAGAGTCATTAGATTGAATGCTCTCCCTTCCTTGATAAAGAGAGAGATGCTCAATTTCTAAAGCATTGGTATCCTTTGATTGCCAGTTTTTAAAAAACATTATTTTCAAGCTCTTTATAGACAGATGATGTTCGTATTCTATTGCCACTAAACAAATGTCATGGCTTAGTAAAATCGATTGTGTCTTCTCTCATGATACCGTGGATTGACTGGACTCATTCATGTGGTTCTTGCTGCTCTCACTCCTGTGGCTGCAGTTAAAGGACAGCTGGAACTGGAGCCATATAAAGACTTATTTGGACTGTAGATCCAAGGTGCCTTTTTCATACTTCTGTTGTTGCTTGGACTTGGACAGTTGACACTACTGCAGCTGGCCAGGCCAACCTCCCTCTCCCCACGCTGCTTCTCCACAGGGCTAGCTTCCCCACCACATGTTGATCACAGGGTTATGGGACTTAACATGGTAGCTGGCTTCTCACAGAGTGAGCATTCCAAGATACCCACTTGGACACTGCAGGATTCTAGGGTTCTTCAAACCAAGGCCTGGAAGTCATGCACTGTCCCTTCTATAACATCCTATTCGTCAAAGGTATGTCATAGAACTAGTCCAGTTTCATGGGGAAGAGACTACAGAAAGGTGAGAGTAGCAAAAGGTGTGGTCCATTGAGATCTGGTTTTTGGAGCCTCTGTACCACAGATGGGAAGAGGTGAATGGTAGAATCCTACAGTTGTTTAGAGTGAACTCTTTAGCATATTGCTTAAGAATCTTTCCTTAAATTCTCTTCCTTTTCCCTTTGGCCACCAAACTGGTAGTCTTCTTGGCTCAGTAGCATCACCCCTCATCCAGGGGGAAAATGGTGGTGGGAGAGACCTTGGCTGTAGAATTGGTAGAAACCAAGCCAGTGCTCCTGGACAAGTGAACCCTTTGAGCCATCTCCTCTTCCTTTGTTGCCCTGATGACTGTGGTGGCTTCATTATGGCTATTTCTTTTCTCAGCATTCCCTGAAGCTAACTGAGAAATGACAAATAATCCTGTTCCTCTTCTTTGCCATTATCAAAGTAAGGGCAGAATTTAGCTACAATGCGGAGAGTATAAACATTTCATAAAGTCCATGACAGATCACACTTAGCCTTAATATGTTGACCTTGTTTGAATGCTTGGTCGCTCGCTAGCTATTTCCATTCTCCCCAGCTAATGTATTCAGTACCTGTTAGGAATGGATACAGTGGATAATTACAATCTCTGTTCAGAACGTTGGAGAGGTCAACTGGATGAAGCATTAAACCCCCCTTTCAAATTGTCCTATGGTGACTTTTCTAAGAAGGAGGGACATTATTTCCTCAACTTTGGCAGCAATTGACTAGGCTGACTTTATGTTATGGCTGGTCATCAGATCACAAAAATCTCAGCGCTCTTTTCACATCTCCAGGTTCAGGTAAGGAAGAGAAAGTAGAAGGTGTCCCAGTGGCTTCATAACACCCTAGGACTGCAGAAAGGCTCTTGGAGAAATGCTCTTAATCCATTCTTATTTCCATGAACAGCAGCTGTCCACCAGCAGAGAGTTTAAGGGCTAAGATGCCCTAGCTTCTAAGATTAGAAAAAGAATATTTTTCTAATCTCTTTTAGGAACTCTGAAATTCAGGAAGAAGAAAGACTCTTATGTGTGCATGTGTTTACCTTAGAAGTGAGAGTTCAAAGGCCCTTTCACTGTGCCTCACCACCTTTCCTTCCAAATAAAAATACCGCACATCCGTCTTTTGAGTTACGTTCAAATGTCATTTTACAGTTTATAAAATTCTTTTATATATAGCTCTAAATTGCCTCTTTATTTTGCCTTTTAAAAGCCTAACCTTTCAGGCTTCATAAATTGATTCCTTATTTCCACTTTTGAAGTTTAAAATTGTATGGTTAACTTGTCTGGGCTTTTACAAAAGCAAGACTCTTGAATTTTGACCTAAAGTGTATTTTTGTATCTTTTCGGTTTTGCTTTGTTTTGTTCTATTTTCCTAACCTATGAGGAAATCTCATTGTTCTTCACAACTCTGCAAATCTGTGTTGATCTCTGAGTTAGTCAAGGGCATCTTATTTAGTTGGTCTAGAAGGGAAATATATGATGGCATATGCCAATATGATTATATATTGCAGTATTAAGTCTGTGTAAATATGAAGTGGGCAAGTCATTTAAAGAAAGGTACTGGAGTTCCCATTGTGGCTTAGTGGTTAAGGAACCTGACTAGCATCCATGAGGACATGTGTTCCATCCCTGACCTTGCTCAGGGGGTTAAGGATCCGGCGTTGCCATGAGCAGACGAGGCTTGGATCCTGCATTGCTGTGACTGTGGTGTAGGCCAGCAGCTACAGCTCTGTTGGACCCCTGACCTGGGAACCTCCATATGTTATGGGTGTGGCCCTAAAAAGACAAAAAGACAAGAAAAGAAAGGTACCAAGCTATCCTGCTCTAAGAGAAAGCAAACACCAACTGTAGCTTCATCACTGAAAGGGATGTTAATACCAAAAGCCTCATTAGAATCTGAGATTCTGCGTCACCTCACTTTGCTTGCTGCAACAGAGTCCCATTCCAGTGAAATTTGAACATGGGCTATGATATCAAAGCATGACCTGCAACCACTGATGCTGAGTGTCCCAAATGTGTTTCAAGCAACTTTCCATTGAAAAAGGATAACAGAAGACCTTTGTTAAAGGAATAAAGAGAGAAGAATGGAAGGTAAATTTGATAGGAGTGGTTGAGGGTAGGTTAGACTGTATTATCTTCTAGAGGTCAGCATTATAATACAGGGATTAGAATGATGTTTTTAACAAATTCAACCTTTTAAAAAAATATTTGCACTGTAATTTCAAATTAGTCATCAAATTAGAAAGTTCACTTGGCATTTATTATAAGATAATACTTCTCTAAATGTGCTTCTAACTGGATTTTTTAAAAAGTCTCTAGCTGTTTTAGACCTTCATAAAAAGAAGTTATTACTTCAGTGTGGAATCTTTCATTCTCAATTCTTTTTTTTTTTTTTTTTTTTTTTTTTTGGGTCTTTTTGCTATCTCTTGGGCCGCTCCCGCGGCATATGGAGGTTCCCAGGCTAGGGGTCCAATCGGAGCTATAGCCACCAGCCTACGCCAGAGCCACAGCAACGCAGGATCCGAGCCGCGTCTGCAACCTACACCACAGCTCACGGCAACGCCGGATCGTTAACCCACTGAGCAAGGCCAGGGATCGAACCTGCAACCTCATGGTTCCTAGTCGGATTCGTTAACCACTGCGCCACAACAGGAACTCCTCATTCTCAATTCTTATCTTTCTGTTAAGGCTATTTTTATGTGGCTTACATCTTTCCCCCACCCCAGGATCTTAGACTTGAGAATTCTAAGGGATCCAAAACATTATGGAGTTAACTTTTCTTGTCTGGCAGGTTATAAGTAAATAATTAGAGATGAGAGTAAACAGAAGAAACATATCCCTAGTCCTAATCATAAGTAACATATTAGAATATTTTATTTCAATCACTTCATTTATTCATTAGGTAGTAAAATTAAAGTCAATATAGGCTATGTTTCAGGCAATTTACAAAGAATTACTATAGACACAAAGAATTATAATAGGCATATTTTGAAAAAGGTTCCCATTTTCAAAGTAACAAGGTAAGCTGAGCAATAATTCTTCCTGACATTCTTGACAGAAAAAAACTTCTCTGTAAGGTGAAGTCATGGGTGGACACTACTTTTGAGATACTTACAGGTTACTTGCTTATGAATCTTTCTTTGTTGATGTGGTAGGCCGAATCTAAGATGGCCCCCAGTGATCCTTGCCTCCTGATGTTCATAACTTCGCTTATTTCCCTCTTTTTTACTCTGGCTGAGACCTATGACTTCCTTCTCACCTGTAGAATATGGCAAAGGTGATGGGGATGTCACTTCCTCAGTTACGTAACATAAGATTATACCTTATGTCTTACCAAATGAGATGCTCTCCTTTGTTGCTTTGATGAAGCAAATTGCCATGGGGGGGAGGCTCATATGACAAGGAACTGAGGGTGATCTCTAACCAGTTGCCAGCAAGGAACTGAGGCCCTTGGCACAACATCCCCAAAGGAATTTAATCCTACCCCAAACCATAGAAGTATGCTTAGAAGTGGATTCTTCCCAATTGAACTTTCAGATGAGACCTCAGCCCTGGGCTCCATGTTGATTGAAATCGCATCAGAAACCTTGAAAAGGATGACCAAGTTAAGTCATACTCATATGTCTCACTCATAGAAACTGTGAGGTAATAATGTGTGTTGTTTTAAGCCACTAAGTTTATGGTAATTTGTTATGCAGCACTAGATAACTAACAAAGCTAGCATCTATGGTAGGGCAGAATAAAGGTCCCCTATAGATAACCACATCCTAATCCCCAGAGCTTATGACTGCAGATGTGATTCAGTTCAGAAAGGGACAATTTTCCTGGATTATCCAGGTGGGTCCGAAGTAATCATAAGTGCCTTTATAGGTGAAAGAGGGAGACAGGAGTGTCAGGGAGAAATTTGCTACATTGCCAGTTTTGAAGACGGAGCAAGGGGCCATGAATCAAGGAGTCCAGGAAGCTTCCAAAGCTGGAAAATGTTCCAGAATGAATGCAGCCCTACTGACACTTTGATTTTAGCCTAGCTCATTTCAGACTCTTGACCTCCAGCCTTGTAAGATAACAAAATTGGGTTGTTTTAAGCCACTAAGTTGTGGTAATTTATTACAGCAGCCATAGGAAGCTAATGCAGTGTCTATGCTTATTTTGTTAGCATGTAAGATGAATAACGAGTCCTTCTCCAGGGACTTGTCTGCTCCTAACACACTGCACAAGAGCTATGAATATTTGCTTCTCTTTCCTGAAATGAACAGATGAATATGGTACCAGTGAGCATTGTCTAGGAAAAACTAGCATTTTTTTCCACAATTTGTGGACCCATCCATTCTCCTGCCCACCCTTCCACCTGTCACCTCTTAGCCCTCATTCTTGCATTTACTTTTTGGTTTCCTCTTCAGGATCTAAGCACCCACTGTCTTAGGCAAGACTTGTTTGGACTCAAGTAATCTGATCTATTCAAGTCAGTTTAAGTAAATAGAAATTGGGGGTCAGGGTAGCAAGTAGATCTGAGAGGGTGAAATCACAGAGCAACTGTTATTCCCCCCGCCCCACCCCAGCCCCTTGTCCTTCATGACAGCTCTCCAGGTCTTCCTTAGCCCTCAATGAAATCTCATGTAGCCTCCGTAAATGTGTTGAGCAGGTTCAGAAAAATTCTCCAATCACTTGTATACTTGTAATCACAACTTGTAATCTGTAATTAAAATGTTCTCTTGTCACGTAATAGTCAAACCGCCAACCCCACAAAACTTCTCCCTTGCCCCTATTTCTGTCCTGTGAAGGCCAAAGTGAGCTAAGGAGCATTTGCCAACATTGTTCTGTAGCTTTGGCTCCTTCCACATTGAAATGAGACCAGAACAGTGAGGTGAGGAGCAGGAAAGTTCTCACTTGATTCGCATCAGTGTTATCTGGCATTGGTTTCCTCTGTCCGTGGAAGATGATGAGGGTTGAGTCTCTGCCTTGGGGCACTTTTGTACATTTTTAGAAGATCTCTCAATTGGATTGCTCCAACTGTAGCTCCTTTGAGTCAGAGAGTACCCAATGGCTGGCTGTGTCCAATGTTCCTTACTTTCTACAGTTTTCGGCTAAGGCCCTCTTGCCCTTAGAAGAAGCTTCGCTGAGCAAGATGCCTTTAATTCAGTGACCCCAGGGCACCATTTCTCCTGGCTCTTCCACAGGAATTGCACACTTGGGACCTGCCTTTGTGGAAGGGTGGTAATTTTACAAATGTAGCCTCTGCTCTTTGGGCATGTGCTGCTTCTACTGGCCTCTCCCTGTTACCTTTTTTGTAAAAAACTTAAATCATGAGTGAGGCTCTGAGATGAATAAGGGGTTGAGTCCCTAACCCTGGTTTTTAGTACTTCCTGTGAAAGTCTTACAGCAGCCTGTTTTGGTGTGCGGAAGTGATTGGCATGAGGCCTCAGCTGGGACTGCCTCAGTTATTGTAGCATCCTGTAACATATGAACACATATGGCCTCGAACCTTTTTTTTTTTTTTTTCTGGGATTGGAATCCTAAGAGACCCAAAGCACTATGGAGTGAATTCTTTTCGTCTGGCAGGTGATAATTAAGTACTTATAGATGAGAGAAAACAAATAAAGCCCATTCCCAGAACTGATGATAGGTATCATACAGAGGTATTTCACATCAGTTGTTTTATTTCTACTTGAACAGTGAACAGCTAGCCCCCAGGAATGGTGGGGACCAGGCCTGCTCAGGGGACACTGGCATCTGTAACCTTTACTCTTATTCAGGAAGGACAAGTCACGCATCTCACCTGGCCCCCAGCTCTCTTCGTCTGCATCTCTTAGTTCTGATTCTGGACAGGGGACAGCCACTGGGCTCATTCCAACGCTCAGGTGCAACCAGCTATGCGTCAGGAATGAGGTCCGGGGCCATTGCCTGCTACAGAGGGCTCTGGGGGCTAACCCAGCTAGAGCAGGCCAGGCAGGACAAACAGGCCCACACCACCTCTGCCACACCATTCCCTGGCACGCCGTCCACACAGTCACGTGCCCACCCTCCTGGCGATGGACGCCCACCTTGCTTCCAGTGCTTCACGTCCATAGATTGCACTGCAGCGAACACCCTCATCCACACTCCCTTAAAGGCTAGTGGCAGAATTTCTTTGTGATATAAACCAGCATGGGACAGCTGGGTCATAGCGCTCCTGACACTGAAGTTTGCCTAGAGGGTGCCAGACTGCTACACAGGTCTACAGCCAGGCACCCCCCCATCATCTTAGCCTCTGAATTCTCATTTGATCACACTGTTGCTCTATTACTCCGTCTAATGGGAACCCTGGGGGCCATTCCAGTTCCTGGGGCTTTCCACCAACCCTTGGCAACTGGTGGGCACAAACAGGCTACTGTCACCATCATCCTAAATGCTGTGATGCCTAGACCGTGGTCCAGCCCTGGCAATGGGTTTCCAGTAAGGGGCTTCATCCTAGAAATGACTTTTGTCCCGGCTTCTCCGGGGAAGCTGCACTAAGACACATCCCCTTTGCTTTAGTCCTTTGGGTGGGAAATCCCGAAAGCAGGTAATTAATTACCTCCCGAAGTAGAAAAAGTCAGATCCTCCTCCACAAAAATGGCAACGGACCTTTCTCCTACTCAGGATAAAAAAAGAAAGGAACAGAGGAAGGAAGGCCAAAAAACTATTATAGCCCATAATATGATTTCCCCCCAAGGATTTGAGTTCTTTGAAAGGTTTGGGTTACTTGGGAGAAATTAAATAAACCATTATATTACATTGTTCTGCTTTTAGCTACAAAGTGTTCCCTCCGGTGAGTGATATTCCCCGGGGACACCCGTCTGAAACGTTCATCCGCCCAAGGTCACAGGCATTGTTACAGCTCGGCCTTTGAGAGCCACGGGGTCTGGCGTGTCGCATTTGCTGCGATGCTGTGTTTACGTAAGAAGCCTGCAGTCGCCTTTTTCTTTGGGGATGCTGACCCTCAGAAGATAATGGTGTTGCCTGTTCAATGAATGACAGAAATGAATTGATAGATAGAACAACCTTGAATGATGGTCAGTGAATTGATAGATACATTTTTTTTAAAATCTATCCCCTTCCAGAAAAGTACGCAGATATTTTTAAGCGGCTAAAGGGAAGTCGGATGGCGAGGATCAATATTGAGAGAGAGTGCATTGATCCTGCTAAAATCTGACCTTTCTTCGGCCAGTTTTATTCTAGAGCCCTGCTGTTTGGCGTTGCAGATGGTACCACCCAACATAAACCCAATAAGGAGCGTTCCACTGGGCTGTTTGTTACAGCGGGTGAACATTCGAGTCTGATTTTCTCTGGGGTCTGAAAGCCCACTTCGGAGCTTTTTGCTTCCCTGTCCTGGAAGCCCAAGGAATAGTCACCCACCCATCACACATCTTGTTTCAAAAGAATACTGTCACCATTGGAGTCCAGGCCCCGTGCATGTCATATGTTTGTTTTTCTCTCTTACAGAAGCTGCAAAGAATCGATACTCCTCACGGTCATCCAGCCTTACCCTGTAAGTGTCCCGTGAGTAAAAATGCCACTCTGTCATCTCAGGCTTCCAGACTCCTCCTCCCACTCCAGCCTGATGCATAACAGCAGAGAATAAGAGCATGCCTTCACAGAACCAGTCCCCAAATCTGGATTATTGGTATTTTGCACTCCACGCTGCAGCCCATGCGTTGGAGAAGAAAGTCGTGCGTTTCCTAAATATCTTGAAAAACAAATACTCAGTCCTATGTGCCTCTCACAGCTGGAAATAACACAAAACTGAGGAATTTTCTGGTGATTCTCAAGTTGCCAGCTTAAGAATCCCAGGTTAAACAGGTTTCAATGAAACCTGCTTTAGAGATGGGTTTCAGAGGTAGCGTGGCCATCAGAATTTGATTCAGCCGCCTGGGTCAGGAGGGTGGAGAGTGATTAAAATTGCTCTGCCTTCAGTTCCCATGATTTAAAAAAAAAAATGTATTGTGGTGTCATTCACATTTTATAAAATTCGCCCGTGCACAGTTTAGTAATCTTTATAAAATTTACTGGGGTTCACCATAGTCCCCCCCCCCCATCCATTTGGAGAACCCTTCCGTCTCCCCAGTAGGATTCCTCCTTCCCGTTTATAATGACCCAGTCACAGGCAACCACTAATTTACTATTTGTTTCTGTAGATTTGCAGTTGCTTGTGAATTTCATACATTGTCAGAGAACTAAAAAATACTGAGGCCCATTTCCTGCAGGTTTTTCCCCAAGTGTTCACTCTCAGGCTCTTGTGTGGCCTTCACATGGAGCTGCAGAGTTTTCAACCTGCTTATGCTTCTCTTTTCTTCCCCATAGAGATTTCTACATCAATTAAAAGGCTCTAGGAGTTCCCGTTGTAGCTCAGTGGCTTAAGAACCCAGCATCGTCTCCATGAGGATGTGGGTTCAATCCCTGGCCTCATTCAGTGGGTTAAAGGTCCAGCATTGCCATGAGCTGTGGGAAAGGTCGCAGATGCGGCTTGGATCCAGTGTGGCTGTGGCTGTGGCGTAGGCCTATTCAACCCTTAGCCTGGGAACTTCCATATGCTACAGTGCAACCCTAAAAAGAAAGAAAAAAGGGGCTCTGGCATTTGCCAGTCTCCTTCTTCTGACCAAACTCTTCACATCTCCTGTCCCTGAATTTTCCTTCTAACCACCATGGGCTAGGCATTTTAGGCAGGGAAAAAAAAAAAAATTCAAGATTGTTATAAGATCACAAATTGAACTAACCAAGACAGCTAGTTATGCCATTCAGGGACATTACTACATATATTAAAAGTCACAGAACTCCCTTCGTGGCACAGTGGAAATGAATCTGACCAGGAACCATGAGGTTGCGGGTTCGACCCCCGGCCTTGCTCCTTGGGTTAAGGATCCGGCCTTGTCATGAGCTGTGGTGTAGGTCGCAGACACAGCTCAGATCCTGTGTTTCTGTGGCTGTGGTGTAGGCCAGTGGCTACAGCTCCGATTCAACCCCTAACCTGGGAACCTCCATGTGCTGTGAGTACGGCCCTAAAAAGCATGAAAAAAAAAAAAAAAGTCCAGTTTAACATTGATTTGTTACTTTTAGTCCCAACTCCTTGAGAGTTACAGACACGTTTGGATTTGAAATCTAAGGAGACTAGCAGAATGTAAGAGAACCAAGATTTGAGTTCCCAACACTAAAACAGGGCTTCTCTATCTACTCCACCACTTCCTGACTCCTCAATTCCCCCCATATAAAGTCTAGCTCATCTGTTTTTAGACTGTTTCAGTTAACCCCGTTGTCCCTCACACCTGCTTTAAATCTATCCACACTTCTTCATTTCTCTGCACTGGGCCAGTACATTCTTGTCAAGCCAATATAAGTGTCTATAATAAACAAGTGATTGACCAGCTACAAAGTCCTGGTGGAACTTCAAGTGTACGTTGTCTTTCCTGAATTCTCTGTCTCCACTTTATAACCTCATAGCAATGCAAGATCAGAACCATTTTACTCCAAACCAGGTTGTTTTTGCAGTGCGGGAAACTGCGAAGAGTTTTGCATTTAAGTTAAAGATTATGGGAGTTCCCATCGTCGCTCAGTGGTTAAATGAATCTGACTAGGAACCATGAGGTTGTGGGCTCAATCCCTGGCCTTGCTCAGTGGGTTAAGGATCTGGCGTTGCCATGAGCTTTAGGGTAGGTCGCAGATGTGGCTTGGATCCCATGTCGCTTTAAGATTCTGTCTTGCGGCTTTGCTTGCTCTTTTGGCCATTTGAGTCTACATGACTTGTTATTCATATGAACAGCCATTTCCACCTGTGAATCATGGAACTTACTTTCGATGAAAAATCTGGAATTCTCCAGAAGTTCAGCTGGCTCCTGTTGTTACATTATATCACAAGTCAACATTTAGCCACAGCATTCAAGAGTGTTGCTTGTCCTTACGGCTAGCAGTTGCACCTCTGTTCTTCAGAGTCACTCTCTCATGGCCAGTCACCGTAGATGAATTCTCATCTTTGATTTTGCCTGGACCAGCCCTCCTTCCTGCAATGCCCATCACGCACTCCGCTCACCCCGTCCTTGGCCTCGCCAGGTCCTTCTCACCTTTCTAGTCTCAGCACAAATTCTAAATGCTGCCTCAGAGTTTCCTAACATCAGCCCTGTTGACCTTGGGGCTGGGGAATTCTCTGTTGTCAGGGGCCATTCTGCACAGAAGAATATGGACCAGCATCTCTGACCTCCACCCTAGAGGCCAGTAGCATCCTCTCCCTGAGTGGTGACAACCAAAAATGTCTCCAGACCTTGCCACGTGTCCCTGGGGACCAGAATCCCCCCCACTGGGGAACCAGTGTCCTACCTAAAGTCTCCCGTCATTAATCCAGTCCATAGCCACCCTTTCCTCCTCTGAATTATAGGAGTTGAAACCCCACAGTTACTTAAATAGATGCAATAAATGGAGAGAGGAACGCAAATGGGAAGAGAGACTGAAGTTTTGCTTCAATTTTTGCGTTTGCATTTTCTTACAAGCCGGTGGCTTTTAAATTTTTTTTCCTTAGGTTTTACTTATTTGCTAACCATTTCTCTTGGCCACCAGAACTGGTGGACAGAAACAGAGGGCCCACCAGACCAAGAGAAAGGCCATACATTCTACTTTTATTACAGACAATAAAAGCTAACCTTTTAATTTCTTTGCAACTTGCAGGGCAGCATTTTTTGTGTCATATTATCTCTGTATAGTAAGATCCAGTCAAAGCAGAAGGCCAGTGTTTAAACCTTGTGCCAATACAACCCAGCCATCGAAATCATTCTCCAGTGAGAGGCGACCTGGGAGGAAAGCCTTAGGAGTCCCCAGATTCTTCACTAAGAAGTAGCTCTTACCAGGTTTTTGTCTTCTTACTTAAAGTATTATGGAGGGCTCTCTCCACCATTTTCACTTTATTTCTTGGCAAAAAATCAGTGAAGTGCAGAAGGAAATACAGAAGCAGAACAATGCAGGTTGGCAGTGCTTTTCCCAGAAGACAACTGGGGTTAGCATTTTGGCCGATCTCCTTCCAGTCTTTTTGTTCTAATGCCTTGTCAGTAATTGAGACCATAAAATGGACACTTTTATTCTGCTGCTTTTACTTAGTACATCAAGCATTTTCCTATGTCATCAAGGATTCTCTATAAGCATTATATACATGACTCTAAAACATTACACTGAACCAACCCCCATCATTAAGCCTTTCATTCTTTGTGTGTGTGTGTGTGTGTGTGTGTGTGTGTGTGCGCGCACACGCGCATTTTAGGGCCGCACCTGTGGTGTATGGAGGTTCTCAGGCTAGGGGTGGAATCAGAGCTACAGCTTTTGCCCTACACCCCAGTCACAGCCACAGAGGATCTGAGCCGCATCTGCAACCGACACCACAGCTCACGGCCACACCAGATCCTTAACCCACTGAGGGAGGCCAGGGATCGAACCCACATCCTCATGGATCCTAGTCGGGTTCACTAACCCCTGAGCCACGAAGGGAAGTGCTCATTCTTTATCTATTTTTGGTAGCATTTCCTCAGGATGGAATTTTAGAGGAAGAATTTCAGGGCTACTCATTGAGTTTATCTGTTTTGTTCTGATGAGCCATCTGCTTTCCTTGCACTGTTACCATTTTTTAAATTACAGATCTTTCTGGGCCAGCTACTTCCTTCTTTCCTTTCCATAGTTTCCAAGTCTAGAATGTCTCGGTCCAACCTTACCTAAGACAGACTATTTAAAGAGTCTCTAGGAGTTCCTGTTGTGGCTCAATGGAAACAAATCTGACGAGCATCCATGAGGATGCAGATCCGATCCCTGGCCTTGCTCAGTGGCTTAAGGATCCGGCGTTGCCATGAGCTGTGGTGTAGGTCACAGACACGGCTCAGATCTTGCATTGCTGTGGCTGTGGTGTAGCCCAGCAGCTATGGCTCTGATTTGACCCCTAGCCTGGGAACCTCCATATGCGGCTGGTGTGGCCCTAAAAAGACAAAGAAATAAAGAGAGGAGGAAGGGAGGGTCTCTAGAAGTTCCCCTCACACAACCCCAACTCAGTGGGACTTGGGCTCAGTCTCTCTCCGTTCTGACGTCCCTGAGGTACCGCAATTCACCCTCCCTCACGTTTCTTCGAGGCCAAGGAGCCGAGACCTGCTTGCCTGCCCCTCCCTTCCTGTCCACCTTCCACTGTGTTCCACAGAGGAAGCTACACACCTCCTCATGGAAGCATCAGTGTAGTAGATGCTATCAGAACCCAGAACACATCCCCTTGGCATGTGACATGCTGAGCTTGCCAGCCCAATTTCCACCTGAGAGCACCAGTGTTTCTTTACCTGTGGGCTATTTCTGGCTGCAGGAGCATGCTCAGGGAGCAGGCCAGAAGGGGGCACCTCGTTAGGAATTATCACTCCCAGAAGGGCAGCCAATTCATCACTGATGGCCGGGGGCTGGTGGATAAACACCCCAGCTCCCTCTCTCGTCAGTCAGTATAGCTCTGAGGCATGCAGCCTGCCTTGTTTCCCAGAGGTCCCAGCAGGGTTAGACGCCAGTTGCTCACAGTGGTGCCTGACTCAACATGGACTGCTTCGTTGGCTTCCTTACCCTCCCTGTCTCCCTTCCCTGCTCACCTCCCCCTGCTTCCTGGGAGCTCCGGGGATGGCAAGTTCAAGACTGTACACTGCAGTTGCAGAAATGTATCTTATTTATGTAATTTTTTTCAAGCTACGTTCTCATTACTTTTAAGAACATCTCAAAGCATCAGGAGCATGTCAGCCCTCTGTCACGGCCACCTTAGCAATAGCCAATTTGAGAAGAGGCGCAAGGGTTGATTAGAGGCCTTTGCATCTTAAAATTACATCACAGCAGGAAAATCTGATTATTCTAAATCATAATGACTTGTCACTTCCACCACAGGATATGAAGTCCTTGTGATCAGCACCTACTGGTCTGCAGGTTGCCAAGAATTAATTCATCGAGTTTTGGGGTGGTGTGCACTGTGTATTTTTTGAGCCACAAAGAGAGGTGGAGTCAAAACTGCAGTTGTGACTAATTTACATACTCCATGTACCAGAAGTAATTCAAGCCAATAGAAAGAGCCATTACTTTATGGATTCTCATTCAGTAACTTTCAGACTTGAAGAGCTCATGTCTTTATTATCAAAAGTAATTTTTAGGAGTTCCCATCATGGCTCACTGGTTAACGAACCTGACTAGCATCCATGAGGATGCAGGTTCAATCCCTGGCCTCGCTCAGTGAGTTAAGGATCCAGCCGTGAGCTGTGGTGTAGGTCGCAGATGCGGCTTGGATCCTGCTTTGCTGTGGCTGTGGCATAGGCCAGCAGTTACAGCTCCAATTGGACCCTTAGCCTGGGAACCTCCATATGCTGTGGGTGAGGCCCTAAAAAGACAAAGGTGATTTTTAAAATATGTGTCCATTCTATGAAATAGTCACAAATCCAGAACAACCACAAAATTGTTACTTTGACCCCAAGGCTGTTGACTTCAAAATATGTATAAAACATTACTTAACTACCCCTGGCTCTCTAGTTTCCTTTCTGGTTTTCCTAGATGGCCAGGTTTATCTAGGGACAGGAATGAGGCTGTAAGAGGTGACCATGCAATAGCTACAGACAGAAGAGACAAGCATCCCAAGCATGCCCACTTCCGTCCTATGGGGCCACTTACGTTAGGGGCTGATAACCCTACGTTCTTCCATGGGAACATCACCACATTCTAAAATTATACACCAAATGAGATGCATAAAAAACCAAAATTCGGTTAAATATACTCTTCATTAAGGCAAGGAATTATGCAGAACATTTCAGAAAAATACAGTTAAATACTCCATTTAAAAATTCACATGCACAGAGGAATAAACCTCAGGATCTGGCACAGTGAACATGTGTGAAATATTTCATTCCCCAACAATGCTGGGGAAGTAGGGTGTTTCTGCTCAAATATCTCATCTAATTAGCAGCGCCTGTTCTGGGTAGCTTTATTACAGCCGCTTCACTTGCGCTAAACGCCTTGTGCCAATGTAAATATCCCCTGCTTAAAATCATTATGGGAGAATAATGTTTTCCCTTCAGCTAAAAAATGGCGAATCAAAGGCAAATGAACTCACTACGGTATGATTTGTTCATCCGTCGTGACTAAGCTTGGCCTATAATTACAGTGATGCCGATACCGAAGAGAACGCCACTGTTGCATCACTTTGGCTCTGCAGTCGGACTTTTAAAAGTCACATTGAACCTGTACAAAGAGCTCCTGTTGAGGAGCAGCCATGTGGAGTTGGGTGGGGGGTGTTTTGTTTTGCTTTTAAAGGGCAGCCCTTCTCTTAAAACATCTTGCGTAAATGAAGGAATTGAAACTCTGGAAGCCAAACCATCCATCCACAAGGTGGGTCAGGTGCGGAGGGGAGCTTTTGAAATCACAGAAGGATTTTTTCAACATTAAGGGAGAACTCGAGCCAGGAATACGCACCTCCATGTTTTATCATGTTTTTCCAACAGTGATTTTGTTTTATTATAGGAAAGTCCATATAACGTAAATCTGCCATTTTAACTATTTTTAAGTGTTCAATCCTGTGGCGTTAAGTACACTCACAATCTTGTGCAACCTTTGCCGCTGCTAAGTTCCAGAACTTTTTCATCACATCAAAAGGAAACCCCTTACCCATTCAACAGTCACTCCCCACTCCCCTCCCCCAACCGCTAGCACCCACTCATCTGCTTGCTGTCTCTGTGGGTTTTCCTATTCTGGACATTTCATTTAGTGTAATCAAATCACACACAGCCTTTTGTGTCTGGTTTCTTTCACTTAACGTAATATTTTTGAGGTCCATCCATACTGTAGCTTGTATCAGGAATGTATCCCTTTTGTAGCGAAATAATATCTCACTGCATGAACAGACTACATTTTATTTATCCATTCCATCACATTGTGTTTTACTTGATCTTTTGTATACTTGTATTTGACAAAGACGGGAATCCTTTTTTTTTCCTTCATTTTACTTGAACAAAAGTATGGAACCTCTTAATTGGCTTTTGAGATTAATGCATTCAATATACACAGGAGGTTGAGTCTCTGTGTTGACTCTAGAGTCGATTACTAGAATTATTTACACAATGGCTTCAATCTCTTAGAACTGTATAGTATGCAAATGTTAGCTGGAACCATGTGCAAGTTCCAGTATTTGACCATTTTGATCTATAAAATAGCAATTTTATGATTGAAGCAAAATACTTACCTCTGTATTTGGTTCACTAGAGAAGGCAGTTCTTTTTCAAAATAAACAGATGGTGCCTGCAACCTGGTTGACAGCTATGATGCCTTCCCCTCAGGCTTTGTTAAAATTGTGCAGGGACGCTGCTTTTCAGATGAAGTCAGTTTACCAAGATCACAGCCCCCTCCAAGCAGGTTTTCTCGCTGCACTTTTCCATTTCTGAGGGAGACAAACTGAATCCCTCTGCCCTCTTTCCAATGAAAGACAGTACAAACGTTCCAAAAGATGAGGCAGAACATGAAGGTGACTTTCAGTTCTTTTTTTTTTTTCTTTCTTTTTAGGGCCACACCTGCAGCATATGGAGGTTCCCAGGCTAGGGATCTAATCAGAGCTTCTTCAACTGCCAGCCTACACCAGAGCCACAGCAACGCCAGATCCGAGCTGTGTCTGCGACCTATGCCACAGCTCACGGCAACGCCGGATACTTAACCCACTGAGTGAGGTCAAGGCTCGAACCCGCAACCTCACGGTTCCTAGTCAGATTTGTTAACCACTGAGCCACGACGAGAACTCCTGACTTTCAGTTCTAAGTGGAGGTCTCCTCTCTTCCCTGCCCAGTAAGAGCGTAGGATCACAGGTTACCAACAGGAGGCTGAAACTTACATTTCACATTTCAGCCACGTAGAGAGTGTGTGTGTGTGTGTGTGTGTGTGTGTGTGTGTGTGTGTGTGTATGCGTATGCTGGCCTGCTCATGCGCCTGTATGCCCTTCATGTGAACAACAAGGGGATTAGGAATTATTTCAGAGCCATCAGTGACTCTTTCCCACCTTGTTAAAATAGATAATTGTTTGAAGGAAAGTAATGGGATACTTTTTAAAGTATACCTGTGCTTTTTTGTTGAAGTATAGATGATTTCCAACTCTGTTAGTTTCGGGTGTACAGCAAAGTGATTCAGCTATAGGTAGGTAGGTAGGTCTTTTTCAGATCCCTTTCCCTTATAGGTTATTACAAAATATTGAGCAGAGGTCCCTGTGCTGTACCGTAGGTTCTTGTTGCTCATCTATTTTATATATAGTAATGTGTATATGTTAACCTAAACTCCTAAATTCTCCCTCCCCTTTGGTAACCATGAGTTTGTTTTCTGTGCCCGCGAGTCCATTTCTGTTTCGTAAATAAGTTCCTTTGCATCATAAAATGGATAATTAATGAGCTAATTGTCATAAACGCCACATGACAGTTGGCTCTCACCCCCCCATCCACATGGTACTCAAAGCTGCGTGTTGAAAGTAGAGTTCGTGTACTTTCACAGTTATCTTTAAAGATGCTTGGAAATGTGCTCAGAAAGAACATGGGACATGCTGTTTATAGTTTTGGTCTGGTGACTAAATCAAACTTAGCACTTGATGAGCCTGACAGGCTTTCGGTTGCCTCCATAATTTGTATTTTGGCCTTGAATTGGGCCTTTTTAGCAAAACTATTAAATACCTGGGAGGATAAAGATGTAAAACCGCTCTGACACAATTGGCCTTATATTACCAATAATCAGACCAAATGTTTTCTTTTTCCTCTCCCTAGTCTCCCAAGTCAGCATTCATCAGTGCTGCGAAAAAGGCAAGGTTAAAGTCCAATCCAGTCAAAGTGCGATTCTCTGAGGAGGTCATCATCAATGGCCAAGTGTCGGTGAGTTCCCAGTCACCTGCTGGTGACTTGCAGAGAGGCCCTGAGGTCGGGGCTTTGCAGGAAGCGGAAGCAGTCGCCCCGCTGGAATGATGGCTTCAGAAGCAGCTGTTGCATTTCCCAGGGGTGTCGAATCTCGGAAGTGTAAAGGGCCCGAGAGCTCAGCATGTTGGGCCCGCCATGTCCCCTCTTACATACCCAGAGTGCATAGCAGTCCGGCGTTTCCTTGAATGCTCCCAGGGTTAGAGACCTCGTTGCTGTGCAGAGGAGTTCATTTGATTTGAGCTCGCTGCACTGCCTCATATCGAGTAGAATGTGCCTCTTTGAAACTTTCCCCTAGTTCTCCCCATTCTGCTGACTAAGCATCCTTCCACATGACAGCCCTTTCTATAGTTCGAGAAGGATTTCCCCTACGTTTTTCCTTATCCACAATCAAATGTCTCTCTCTTCTTTCAACTGATCAAAATGGAAGGGAGTTCAAGTGATGGAGAAGTTTCCTCTGTGCCACCAGGAGTGAAGAAATGCGGCCCAGACCTCCATCAGTAGGTCTTGATAGAAATCGTGATTACTCAGGCACACACTTGATCATCAAAATGAGTAATGCAAACATCAATAGGATGCTTATTTCCAATTTTCCCCCCAAATATCGCCCAGTGTTTTTAGCTTTTAGAAAGCTGTCATCTAGAGCGCTCTTATTTTTTGGACCTTGGAAAGGCCAGCTTTTGTGGTCGAGGTTTTGTTGTTTAAACAAACTCTTCAGGGACAAAATCTCATCCGTGACATATTTGCTATATGCATCCCAGACTCTCCCCTGAAGGTGGTCCTGGATCGGAATTTGAAAATCGAAGCCTGCATATCCCTGGCAAAGGATTCATGGCCCAAGGGTCTTCCAGCTAAACTTACCGAGCTACATTGGCCCCACTTGGCGTCCAGGGGCTCAGCTGACCGGTCTGTCACACTATTGCTATGCATGTGGGAGGGGCCTAAGGCTGTCACTCTGCGGCCCGGTCCCGCATTTCATCTGAGGCCTCGTCCTCCCAACAGCCATTTTCCACCTCCTCCCCTCTCGCCCCTTGCACACCACGGCCTGTTTACACTCCCCTCAGTGAAGCCCTGTCACTTTTGGGTGGGGGTTACCGTAATTGTCATCTCAGAACAAGACCGTCCCAGGTTAAGGCTCAGTTCCACAGGGAATGACTGTAACACAGAAGGCCATAGAAACTTGCCTTATCTTCTCTCAAGTTTCTCAGTGTGAGATTAGGCTCTCTGTTGATGCATCCTCAGAGAGAAGAGGATTCCAGAAGCTGCTGTGGCAGTTGCACTTTGTCCCTGGATGTAGCCGGGCTCCTTCGAGGCAGTTGGTCTATAGGAACGGCTCTGGGGTTGGTTCATCCCCTGTGGCCTTCCCACAGGCCTGTGTGTGGTGGGGATCCGTGTCTGCCCCTCAGCCTTCATAAGCAGCTTCCTTTCTAGCCTCCTTTTGCTCTTCTGAGTCATTATGTGGCCTTCCTTCTGGACTTGGAGCCACACTAACTCAGTGAATTGGGTAGCAGGAAAGTTCTGGATGAAGCCCACAGGAGTAGAGAGGAGAGGAGGCGAGTCAGAGAAAGAAACACGGGGTGAGAGGCTGTTGTGGACACCCTTAGCGTCTGAACTCATGGAGCAACTGTAGGACGTTAGCATATCTCTGGCCATCTTGTCTTCAGTGTCCTCGTCTATAAAACAAGGCACTTATGCTTTCATGACTGCTGACCTCCCTCCCCGACCCCTGGGACGTCCTGACCAACTATGCCTGAGGAGCACATTTCACCCCAAGGCTCTGTGGAACTCACCCACCATGTGTTTTTACTCCCCCTTTCATCTCTCCCTACTTACAGTTAAAGAGAATACGTCTTTTATTTGCTTTTTTGACTTATTTTTTAGTTATGACCTGTTCGTTAGAGACTTCAGATTTCATTCTTCTAACACTGACCCGTTCCTTTTATGTCCCCTTTGCGTTCAAGGAACATCTCTAAATGGGGTAAAGATTATTTCGCAAAATTACTCTAAACTTGAAGCTTATTAATGCTTGTAGTTCGCTGTCGTGACTCCTACCAACAGGTGTCACATGAAAGATCATCATTGCTGGTCCTTGTTCTGCTCGAGACACAATGCTCTGCTAAAGTCAGGTTTTGAGGTTTAACTACAAAGGAATTGTTTCTGTAATTGTATTTTCTAGTGGGAAACTTGATTTTTTAAAGGAACCCTCATCTGATTGATTTTCTGATAGGAAAAGATCTTTTTTTTTTTCTGTCTCTTTTGAATTGTTTTTCTTTTTTTAACTTTATTTTTTTTTATTGCTCAAATGAATTTATCACATCTGTAGTTGTATAATGATCATCACAATCGGATTTCAGGATTTCCATCCCACAGCCCAAGCGCATCCCCCCACCCCCCAAACTGTCTCCTCCAGAGACCATAAGTTTTTCAATGTCTGTGAGTCGGCATCTATTGTGCAAAGAAGTTCAGTCTGTCCTTTTTTCAGATTCCACGTGTCAGTGAAAGCATTGGATGTTGGTGTCTCATTGTACGGCTGACTTCACTTAGCATGATCATTTCTAGGTCCATCCATGTTGCTAAAAAGGCTGGTATTTCGTTCTTTTTGATGGCTGAGTAATATTCCATTGT
Source organism: Sus scrofa (assembly GCF_054392235.1). NCBI lineage: Eukaryota > Metazoa > Chordata > Mammalia > Artiodactyla > Suidae > Sus > Sus scrofa. The sequence continues at coordinate 13,056,847 of NC_139401.1, forward strand.
GTATATGTACCACATCTTCTTGATCCACTCCTCTGCTGATGGACATTTAGGTTGTTTCCATGTCTTGGCTATTGTAAATAGTGCTGCAATGAACATCGGAATACTTGTGTCTTTGTGAGTCATGGTTTTCTCTGGATAGATGCCCAGGAGTGGGATTGCTGGATCAAATGGGAGTTGTATTTTTAGTTTTCTGAGGCATCTCCATACTGCTTCCCACAGTGGTTGCACCAATTGACAATCCCACCAACAGTATACTAGGGTTCCTTTTTCTCCACACCCTCTCCAGCACTTATTGTTTGTAGACTTTTGGATGATGGCCATTCTGGCTGGTGTAAGGTGGTACCTCATCATGGTTTTGATTTGCATTTCTCTACTAATGAGTGACACTGAACATCTTTTCATTTGTTTTTTGGCCATCTGTATGTCTTCTTTGGAGAACTGTCTGTTTAGATCTTCTGCCTATTTTTTGATGGGGTTGTTTGTTTTTTTGGTATGGAGCTGCAGAAGGTGGTTATAAATTTTGGAGATCAATCCCTTGTCAGTTGATTCACTGGCAAATATTTTCTCCCATTCTGTGGGTTGTCTTTTCATTTTGTTTAGGGGTTCCTTTGATGTGCAGAAACATTTAAGTTTGATTAGGTCCCATTTGTTTATTTTTGTTTTTATTGTCAATACTCAAAGAGGTGGATCTGAGAAGATGTTGCTGTCATTTATGTCAGAGCGTGTTTGCCCTATATTTTCCTCTAAGAGGTTTATAATGGATGGTCTTATATCTAGGTCTTGAATCCATTTGGAGTTTATTTTTGTGCATGGTGTTAGGGAGTGTTCTAATTTCATTCTTTTCCATGTGTCTGTCCAGCTTTCCCAGCAGCACTTATTGAACAAGCTGTCCCTTCTCCATTGTATATCCTTGCCTCCTTTTTCATAGATGAGTTGGCTGTAGGTGCGTGGGTTGAATTCTGGGCTTTCTATCCTGTTCCACTGATCTACATTTCTGTCTTTGTGCCAGTACCATGCAGTTTTGATGACTGTTGCTTTGTAGTATAGTCTGAAGTCCAGGAGCCTGATTCCTCCATCTCCATTTTTCTTTTTCAGGATTTTTCTTTTTCAGGCTATTCTGGGTCTTTTGTGCTTCCAAACAAACTTTAAAATATTTTGTTCGAGTTCTGTGAAAAAATGTCCTTGATAATTTGATAGGGATTGCACTGAATCTGTAGATTGCCTTAGGTAGTATAGTCTTCCAATCCACGAGCATGGTATATCTTTCCATCTATTTGCGTCATCTTTGATTTCTTTCATCAGTGTCTTATAGTTTTCAGAGTAGAGGTCTTTTGTCTCTTTAGGTAGGTTTACTCCTAGGTATTTTATTCTTTTGGATGTGATGGTGAATGGGATCGCCTCCCTAATTTCTTTTTCTGCTCTTTCATTGTTAGTGTATAGAAATGCCGTTGGTTTCTGCGTGTTAATTTTGTATTCTGCGACTTTGCCAAATTCGTGAATGAGCTCTAACAGTTTTCTGGTAGAGTCTTTAGGATTCTCTTAGTATCATGTCATCTGCAAATAGGGATAGTTTTACTTCTTCCTTTCCAATTTGGATTCCTTTTATTTCCTTTACTTCTCTGATTGCTGTGGCTAGGACTTTCAGAACTATGTTGAAGAGTAGTAGCGAGAGCAGACATCCTTGTCTTGTTCCTGATCTCAGCGGGAATTCTTTCAGCTTTTCACCATTGAGAATGATGTTTGCTGTGGGTTTGTCATATATGGCCTTTATCATGTTGAGGTAGGTTCCTGCTATGCCCACTTGCCGAAGGGTTTTTTATCAGAAATGGGTGTTGGATTTTGTCAAAGGCTTTTTCCATGTCTATTGAGAGGATCATATGGTTTTTATTCCTCATTTTGTTAATGTGGTGTATCACACTGATTGATTTGCAGATATTGAAGAACCCTTGCATCCCTGGGATAAATCCCACTTGATCATGATGTGTAATCCTTTTAATGTATTGTTGGATGCGGTTTGCTGGTATTTTGTTGAGGATTTTTGCATCGATGTTCATCAGTGATATTGGCCTGTAGTTTTTTTGTTTTTTTTTTTTTTTTTGTGGTATCTTTGTCTGGTTTTAGTGTCAGGGTGATGGTGGCCTCATAGAATGAGTTTGAGAGTATCCCTTCCTCTGCAATTTTTTGAAATAGTTTCAGAAGGATAGATGTTAGCTCTTCTCTAAATGTTTGATAGAATTCGCCTGTGAAGCCATCTGGTCCTGGACTTTTGTTTGTTGGAAATTTTTTAAGGAAAAGATCTTTTTATTTGAATCAACTGAATTATTTGTAGCCAGTAAAGAAGAATATTACTATGAACAAGTGAACTCAAATATCACTGTAGGGATACTTCAGTTGGCCCTAGAAAGTTTGATCCTTTTTTTATGTTTCAATTAGAATAATTTGCATGTATGTGCTGCTTCAGAAGAGCAGCATTCTGATTGGACTGACTGACACTTCCTCCTCTTTTTCTGTTCACTAGGAAACGGTTAAGGACAATTCACTTCTTTTTATGCCAAATGTCCTGAAGGTCTACCTGGAAAATGGACAGACCAAATCATTTCGCTTTGACTGCAGCACCTCCATAAAGGTAAGAGCCCGTGCTAAGCTCTGTCCCTGAACACTGCCAGATATAGCATAAGGGTCCCACTGTGAGTCTTAGGTATCCACACCTTCCTTCATTCAGAACTATCACTTTATTTATGACATTCTTTTTGGTCATTTGCAAATAAGGTCATGTGTGAACATACCCAAACATAAAGTTTAAACTAACAAGGTTCTGCTCTGTGTGTGTGTGTGTGTGTGTGTGTGTGTTGCAAAACAATATAATATGCTATCAGTCATAAAATGCTAGGGCTAGTCATTTTAATGCAACTGCAGATTAATTAAAATAGCGTGACTGTCACCAAGAAGGCTTGGCACCCTCCCCAAAACTAGCATGATTTCTCAGCCATGTCAGCCACCGAGACAATGAAGATGTTAGCTGTTAATTGAATATCTGCTACTTTGGTGTCCAGCAAAAACAAGGGATAGAAGAATGTAAAATGAGATTTACTTTTAATTGCTCTAACCAATTTCATGGAAATAATGCATAAAAAGGCAAGAATGAGGCATGCTCTTAGGAGAAAGGGTGGAAAGGAAGCATCACAAAGCCATCCTATTATTCAGAGCCACAGGTGAGTTCTCCCTAATGGGGATTATAACAAAGCCTATGAGTTCTTTCTCCCCACGTTTCCTTCCTGGGGAAAAGTACGTATTCTCTTTTTTATTGGACAAAAGTGTGTTCAGAAATTGATTGCTCCCTAGCATTCCATCAGGCTAAAATAGGCTTTCTTCAAATGGCACAATAAAAAAAGATTTTATCGAGGCTTAAAAAAAAAAGTACCTGGTGATGATCTGTATAATAATATATCAAGAGACTATCACCTTTGTATTAAAAATGTGTCTCAATAGTCAACCCCTAATTCTCAGGTTTTTTTCATTAATCAGCATAGACCTTATGAGTGGAAGCGTTTCTACCGACGCCCACTCACTGTGCATTCTTATTGCCATGATACTGCAAGCAGCTTGTTCTGAATTGCTTTAAATAGGTAGTGATTTAGCAGGTAATAGAGCAGACAATATTAGATTGATGATGGAACATTTAAATCATCCTTAAATCATTCTAGATGAAATATTAACTTCCTTTGTACAAGACTGCTCATTTTAAGTGGCGATGACTGAAACAATCCTCTTCCTTTATCCCTACTCAAAATCAATTAATTTATGGTGAGATGTTACTCTAATTATTGATCAGGTAACCTAGGGGCTGGCAAACTTTTTCCTGGAAAGGGCTGGAGAGTCAGTATTTTAGGCTTTGTGGGCCATTTGCTCTCTGTTACAGCTACTTTCCTGTTGTATCATGACAGTAACCAGACAGATGGATTCAGGAGGTCCTCAAGACCACCCTCAGCTTTAAGAATTCACTCAAAGGACCTACAGAACAAATTGGTATACTCACAGTTATAGTTTATTACAGCAGAAGGCTGTAGATTAAAATCCAGAAGGGAGAAAAGTGCTCAGGGTGGCAGAAAGCGGGCAGGGAGCTCCCAGCCATCATCCCCCAGTGGAGTTGTGCCAACAGTGCTTATTTCTCACAGCATCAATGTATGACAATATGCACCAAGTACTGCCAACTGGGGAAGCTTGCCTGAGCCTTGGTATTTTATTAGGGCTTGGCCACTTAAACACAGCTGACCACCTGCATGGCTGACTTTATTATCCTGCCCTGCCTGAAGTGAGCTGATACCCATGGCCTGATGTCCCCACCGCAAATCCCATCATTAGCATAAACTATCCAGTGTAGCCCAAGGCCCCCTGTTCAACAAAGACACTCCTATGAGGCTGGACCCTCCAAGGGCTTAAAGGTTACCTCCCAAGGGCCAAGAGCAAAGAGGCTAACCTCTCTTTGGCCAAGACTAAGCTTTTACTACACAGATAACATATAAATGCATGGCCGTGGTCAGATTTGAAACAAAAGTGCCAGGATGCAGTTTGAAGACCCCCAGCCTAACCCACAGAGCTACATTATTCCAATTCCCTCTGGCATTGTGGCTTGTTCTGTGATCCCAACTGGTCAGAAAAGCTCCTTGCCATCAGACCCCTTACCCATCTGAAGATGTAGGTAAAGATGTGAATGCATATCCCAACAGAACTAAATCTAAATTTCAAAGAGAGCCCAGTTGTTAATTCCCTCTGGCCTCTTTAGTATAGGAACCCACACCAGACTAAGTTTGATTTCCCTGAGGAGGGCAGATGACAATGTGAAGATGGGGAGCAGTGTAGAGAGGTCACATCAAATTAAAGTTATCTTATCTTGTGCCTCACAGCCTTATTATCACAGTAGATACAGGCTGGGAAGCATAAAATGGAAACAGTCAAAGTATGAAAGGAATATGGCACCATTTAATAAAAATTGCCCAAATTCTTGCTTACGGAGTTGCATTAGGGAGAAACTGTTGCTATCTTGTGTCCTCCCTGGTGATTCAGGGGAATGTTTTATAAAGTATGTGTTGCCATACAAAGGCTGGGTTTTTTGTTGTTTTTTTCTCTTTTCTGGGCCTTGAGCAAAAACTATGAACCAGAGAGTTTTTTGTTTTTTTTTTTCTGAAGTTCGATATAGTCAAGGAATTTCTGTTCTTTTATTTTATTTTATTTTATTTTATTTTATTTTTTTTAGGGCCGCACTTGTGGCATATGGAGGTTCCCAAGCTAGGGGTTGAATCAGAGCTGTAGCTGCCAGCCTACACCACAGCCACAGCAACACAGGATCTGAGCCACATCTGTGACTACACCACAGCTCATGGCAACGCCAGATCCTTAACCCACTGAGCGAGGCCAGGGATTGAACCTGCATCCTCATGGATGCTAGTGAAATTCATTTCCACTCAGCATGATGGGAACTCCGGAATTTCTGTTAAATGATGTTTTTGGTGGTGGGTATGTATGGAGATCTTTGTTTTAAAGGGGCCAGAAGAAATTGGAAAAAATCCACAGAGAAGAGTCAAACCTCAGAAAGATCAAAAAAACAAAAACAAAAACAAAACTTGTATTTATGGCAGGGTTTCCTCTTGACATTGTTGATAGTTGGACCAAAAAATTCCTTGTTATGGAGTTCCTGTCGTTGCTCAGTAGTTAACGAATCCAACTAGGAACGATGAGATTGCAGGTTCGATCCCTGGCCTTGCTCAGTGGGTTAAGGATCCGGCATTGCCGTGAGCTGTGGTGTAGGTCAAAGACACAGCTCGGATCCCACATTGCTGTGGCTCTGGTGTAGGTCGGTGGCTACACCTCTGATTAGACCCCTAGCCTGGGAACCTCCATATGCCGCGGCAGTGGCCCAAGAAATGGCAAAAAGACAAAAAAAAAAAAAATTTCCTTGTTGTGAGGGCTGTCCTATGTGTTGTACGATGTTTGGCAGCATCCCTGGATGTCACTTTTATCCCCCACCCCACTGTGACAACCACAAACTTCTCTAGAAATTGCCAAATGTTGCTGTGGGGCAAAATTTCTCTGTGTTGAAAACTACAGCTCTATGGTATTTTTAGCATCTGAGTATTAATTATCTTTGAAGAGAGATCCTTTACTAGTTTTCAAATACATGAAAAAAGTAATGGTTGAGGACATCTGTTTGCATTGCAATACAATTCTACTTGTGTATAGAACACCTTTCTGATCATAAATATTTAATCCTGTAAAGCTTGCTCATTCTACCTTCCCCAGAGATTTTTTTAAAAGCTAATATATGTATATTGTTACTGTCAAAATAATTAATAAACAATCAATAATAACAATAGGAAAGAGTTTTATTGGATCCAAACTGCGGACTAGAGCCCGGAAGCCAGCTTCTGAGATTACTCTGAGAAACTGAGAAGCGTGGTTTTCAGCACAGTTTTATATCTTGTCAGAACAAAGAACATCAAACAAGCCAGGGATATATTCCTTCAAGGTTTCAAAACAAAAACAAACGTTCCACACATACACGGTGAGTTGGCATGGCCTTAGCACCTGTGAAGGGAGTCTTATCATCAAAGGAGGACCACCGTCAGTGACCCAAGAAGAGAGACATTTCATCTTTATTTTTAACATGGGCCTTCTAAACTTCTGGACAATGCCCTTTTCTGTAATAATCAGAGCAGATGTACAGTGTATGTTTGGTAGGCCACAAACAGGCTATTTGAGTTAGCATAAAATTCAGGTTAACTCATGTATAAGCCAGAATGACTTCCCCACCGAATATTGAAAATTTCTTTTATCAGTATGGCACCCTACCTCTGTGCCAAACAGTACTGTAAGAAATGCTGACTATGTATGAGCCCATTTAGTCCTGATAGCTATTCTGAGGAAGCTCTTATTATTATCCTCAGTCGAGAGATACCTAGAAGTGAAGTAATTGGCCCCAAGCTGCCAGCTAATACCAAATAGAGCGAGAGTGAAAACCCAGACTGTTTCCATTGTGGACTTGGAGAACAGACTTGTGGTTGCCAAGGGGGAGAGGGAGGGAGTGGGATGGACTGGGAGTCCGGGGTTAATAGATGCAAACTATTGCGTTTGGAGTGGATCAGCAATGAGGTCCTGCTGTACAGCACAAGGAACCGTATCTAGTCACTTGTGATGGAACATCATGGAGGATCATGTGAGAAAAAGAATGTGTGTATATGTATGTGTGATTGGGTCTTTTCTCTGTACAGTAGAAAATTGACGGAACACTGTAAACCAACTATAATGGAAAAAGGTAAAAATCCTTTAAAAAAAAAAAAAAAAGACTATTTCCAGAGCCTACATTCCTCACCCCTTCCACATGCTCTTACAGAGGTGCAGGCTGGAGGTCGGCAAGCTTTTTCCATAAAGGGCCAGATAACAAATATTGTAGGCTTCCCAGGCCACACCATTTCCCTTGCAACCAAGTTCAAGTCTGCCCATGCAAAGCATGAAAGCAGCCACAGACAGCCCAGAAACAGATGAGCAGGACTGTATTCTAGTAAAACTTTATGGACAGAAACAGGCTAGTGAACTGGATTTGGCATGCAGGCAGTATTTTGCCGAGCCCTGGGGTTGACCCCTTTCAGAGGTGGTTTAATTGCCACCCCATTTAGCAGGAAGGGAACTGAGCTGACGACACCACACAGTCCATGAAGAGTCTTCCTGAGACCTTGGGTGGTAGGGGAGGTGCTGCTTCAGCAATGCACCTGGCCGCCTCTCTGTTTCTGAGCCCCATAAAGATTGGGAGTGGTGGGAAGACCAAGGGAAGGGCAAGGACAGCCTCATTTCTATTACCTTGAGGGTCTTTGGAGCATCAGCTTTAGAATCAATCAAAGGTGTAAAATGTAAAGATAGGAAGCCTGGAGTTCCCATCGTGGCTCAGCAAAAACATATCTACCATCCCTGAGGACACAGATTCGATCCCTGGCCTTGCTCAGTGGGTAAAGGATCTGCGTTGCTGTGAGCTGTGGTGTAGGTTGCAGACGTGGCTCCGACTCCGCCTTGCTGTGGCTCTGGCGTAGGCCGCCAGCGACAGCTCCGATTCAACCCCTAGCCTGGGAACCTCTCTCTGCTTTGGGTGTGGCCCGAAAAAAAGACCAAAAAAAAGATACGAAGCCTATTTGTGCTGCACTTTTCAGTCATGGCAAGCACCACAGAAGAGGGCTTCCTTGATTTCTTGTTTTTTTTTTTTTTATCAAAGTATAGTTGATTTGCAGAGTTGTGTTAGTTTCAGGTGTACAGCAAAGTGAATCAGTTATTGAATATTGTGTGTGTATATCCTCTTTTCCCTTATAGATTATCACATAATTTCGAGTAGACTTCCCTGTGCTATAGAGTAGGTCCTGTTGTTTATTTTATATATAATGTGTATCTATTAATCCCAAACTCCTAATTTATCCCTCCCTGCCTCCTTTCCCCTTGGGTAACCCTACGTTTGTTTTCTATGTCTGTGGGTCTATTTCTGTTTTTATATGGAAGTTCATTTATATGTGGAATCTGAAAATGGGGTACCTTGGGTGTTCCTGTCACGGCTCAGCAGAAAGGAATCCGACTCATATCCCTAAGGATGCGGATTCGATCCCTAGCCTGGTTCAGTGGGCTAAGGATCTGGTGTTGCCGTGAGCTGTGGCGTAGGTCAAGACGCAGCTCGGGTCCCATGTTGCTGTGCCTGTAGTGGAGGCCGGCAGCTGCAACTCGGCAGCTTCGACACCTAGCCTGGAAATTTCCATATGCCATGGGTGCAGCCCTAAAAAGCAAAAAAAAAAAAAAAAAAAAATTTGAAACATTACAATGGGCTACCTTGGTTTTGATTGCATCTTGTCAATGTTTCCCCTGGAAGGACGTCATCTTAACCCTTCAAGAGAAGCTCTCCATAAAAGGCATCGAACACTTCTCCCTCATGCTGGAGCAGAGGACGGAAGGGGCCGGAACCAAGCTGCTCTTGCTTCATGAACAGGAGACCCTAACTCAGGTGTGTGAACTATGCCCCCCCTGCTGGTGGTGCCCACGAGAGCAGAAGCCGCTGGGCCCCAGAACTCCCTTGTCCTTGAGTCCCTTAAATGTCGCCCACCCCCGCTGCACTGGGCAGCACCGAAGGAAGGGCTTGCATTCGTGGGGGAGGGGTTGCGTCTCAAGGTGATGTGTCGCTTTTTGTCACTGTTTCATAGACTGTCAGTTGGTCTCACAGACAGAACTGTCAAAGACTCAGCAGGGGCTCATTGGGAGCATGACTCTGCAGAATTTTCTTTTATCTTATGGTAATTAGCCTTGTTCACCTGTTTTGATCATTGATCTCTAGCAGTTATTAAAAAGAAACGTTTTTTGAGATTATTTAAATTAAGCCGAAGCCATCTTTTGTTGTTTTAAGTTCCAGGTGTCTACTTGAGACTCCTTTGGGAAGCCTGAAATTACCCCCACCCCCAACCCAGTCCTGCCTCTGCGGTAAATATGTCACCCACCAGTGTGTCCCAACTGTCACCAAGATGCCACTCCCATTGTTCTCTGGGGAGACGGGCGGGCTGCTGAATTCAGCATGGTGTCCTGACTTCCCTTATGATTCCACACAAGCAGGGTTTTTGTTGGATGGATAAGGGGCTGCAACAAGTTCCTCTTATGTAGGATTGTTCATTGCAGAGGGGGGCATGAGGGCACGCCAGGAGGAGAGGCCGGGGGTCGAGCCCCCGTCCCCACCGGGAGGATGGAGTAGCAGAAAGTGTCGTCATGCTCAAGGGCTTCTTGTTTGTCACATGATTAAAAGCTACCTATCAGGGAGCTCCCTTGTGGCACAGCAGGTTAAAGATACAGCATTGTCACTGCAGCAGCTCTGACCACGGCTGTGGCGCAGGTTCGATCCCTGGCCTGGGAACTTCCGCATGCTGCGGGCACAGCCAAAAGAAAAAAGCCACACATCAGGTCCACGAATGTCCCTGACTCTCTAGATACAGGACAGCTGGATGCAGTGAATTCGTTACAAAGTTATGACTTGTGTTCTCTTATATCCCTCTGTCTACACTTGACCTGTTCTTTTTATCAGGTTCAAATCAACCTTTAGATGTCTTAAATCACAGCTGATGATTGTTTATTATTTTAACCTGTACCAGAACACACTTGGAAACAGATGGCATTTATTGTTGGTTATAGGGGAGCCTCTCCCCCCATATCCAGAGTCCCACTGGCTCTGAGTTCCTCCAGAAGCCGAATTGAAGATAAGGATTTGGGTGCCAGGGGTTTATTTGGGAAACCCTAGGAGAGGAACGGGAGGGGAAATGAGAAAACAAACGGTGAGGCCAGTAAAGAGTGTGTTATCAAGCCACTTCGCACTGTGGGCAGCTGGAGCTCAGTCCTGCTGGGGACCCTGGGAGCCAATGGAGAGCATGCCTCAGAGGCATCCCCCTGCCCCACCCCAAGGGGCAAGGGGTCTGGGGCTCTGTCCGATAACGTCCTGTCCGTAATCGGGGGTGGGTTACTGCCAAGGACAGCTGTCCCCTGCCTGTGAAGCTTTTCCTGGTGCCCGCAGACGGTCACAGGTGTTTGCAGTAAATAGCCTCCCGCCTGTAGCGGTAAATGCCTGGGGGAGTGGGTGGGAGGCCAGTTACTATGAGTCTAATGAAACTTCCCACAACTTTCTTTTTTTTTAATTTTTAAATTTTTATTCAAGTATATTGATTTACAGTGTTCCCTCAATTTCTGCCATACAGCAAAGTGACCCAGCCACCCGTACACACCCATTTTTTTTTTCCATTTTCCAACGCCTTTCTGATATTTCTAGTTCTCCTTTCCCTCTGAACTTCTGTCCCCTACCTAGCCTTTATGGGAACGCTTCATGCTGATTTAGCTGGACGGAGATTCTTTTAATGGCTCTTCGGTGCTAGGTAACCATAACTTTTCATCCCAGATTTCTCTTTTTTCTTCTTTTTTTTACCTTTTTTCTTATTATGGTGGATTTACAATGTTCTGTCAATTTCTGCTGTACAGTGAAGTAACCTAGTTTTATATATATACATATATATATACACACATTTTTTTTTCACATTATCCTCCATCATGTTCCATCACAAGTGATCAGATAGAGTTCCTTGGGCTCTACAGCAGAATCCCATTGCTTATCCATTGCAAATGCAATAGTTTGCACTAGATCGATGTCTCGTTTTTCAATTTCTTTTCAAAACATTACAAGGAAACAAAAGACTCGAACACTGCCTCTTCTCTTATCTTTCTCGAAGACACTTTGTTTTGTCTTTAATCAGAGCTAAGAGCAAAATGCTAAAACTCAAGTATTAGCTCTAGAAAATTGATGGTCTGAGTATCCTGAAATGAACCAGCTATATGCCCTTGAATTTAATACATGTGACAATTTTGATCAATAAAATATTTATAGACATGGTTAAGAACGGGAGTAAGTGTAAGAAATTGGTCCGAGGACACAAATCAGTTTAAAACATTTACCTGTGATGAAAACCCCCAAGGAATTTTAAGCATCTTACCTGAATTTCTGACAGTTTGACACTAAACTTCTGTCTAGAAAATAATAGTGTTATTTATATACTACTTCAGGTTTCCTAGAAATGGGCTTTTTGCTCGTTTCACAGCCTCACTCTTATGGGACTGCCGTTTCTCATGAGTCTAAAGCATGCTTTTGCATTACTCCCGTGTCCTTCCCCAAACTAGTGTTCACTTACTAACAGTAAAACTAGACTCAAAGTGCCTTATGCAAAAGTCAGGACAGATTCTAGCCAGTAATTAACGGAGCCAGAGATACGCTGATCCCTGACTTTCTAACATCAGAGCGGACATTCTGGCGAAACACCCTGTGATGACTCTGCGACCTGCAACATCAGCCCCGCCAGCAACACAGGCCTTTTAGGGGCCCACGCTTCCTTCTTCACGGGTTGGCTGCCTTCCTCTCAGCCATCGATGGGCAGCCTCGAGCCCACGGGCTCCAGAGGTCACTCAACTTTGCACTCCCGCCCACAGCCAGACAGCTGATTCAGTATCGCTACTGCTGGATGCCCAGGGTACCTTTACAAGTAGGATGCGTTTTCCCGTTGAAATTGTGTTCAACGATATTAGAACGTAACCTCTCAGAATACATGTACTCACACCGGGAACTCAATAAAACTAGGACTATCTTTATTTTGCCAGATTGGTCTGGTGCATAAAAGCAGTTACAAGTACATAAAACTCCGCGCACGTGCATTAAAAAGTACATCCAAGTGTGCAAAACTGTGAGCACAACAACTGGGTGCGTTCATGCCTCATGCTTTTTGTTTCATCGTGCTGACTTCTTTAAGGGAAACTGAAGAGCTTTGACCTTCTTTTTTTTTCTTTTTCTTTTTTCTTTTATTTCTTTTTTTGTTTGTTTGTTTGTTTTTTGGTTATTTTGCTGTTATTGTTTTTTTCTTTTACCTTCTTGCCTGAAGTCCAGTGTCGTTCGTTCATTCAGCTGTGTGTTAAGCACCTACTTTTCATTGATGGATTCTGCTTTGTTACAAAAAGAATTTAGAAACGAACACTTACTACTTGGCACGCACTGTGCTGGGGAAAAGGAAAACCAACTGAAATAATCCTTATTCCTTAACCTATGGTATATCCTAAGCTCCTTTGAACAATGTAAATGATAGCTGAAGTTTGGGTAGTTTAGAAACCTGTGAACTCAACATTTAGTGCACAGGCCAAAATTTCTATCCTCTTGCTTTCTTTTTTAAAATTTAATTTAATTATTTTTTAATTGATTTTACTTGAAGTATAGTTGATTTACAATATGTTAGTTTCAGGTGTACAGCAAAGTGATTGAGTTTTATATTTATTTACATACACAGACACATATTCCTTTTCCGAGTTTTTTCCCTTATAGATTATTATAAAATAGTGAATATGGGAGTTCCCATCATGGCTCAGCAGAAACGAATCTGACTAGGAACCATGAGGACGCGGGTTCAATCCCTGGCCTCACTCAGTGGGTTAAGGACCTGGCGTTGCCGTGAACTGTGGTGTACGTCATAGATGCAGTTTGGATCTAGCATTGCTGTGGCTCTGATTAGACCCCTAGCCTGGGAACCTCCATATACTGTGGGCATAGCCCTAAAAAGACAAAATATATATATATAGAGAGAGAGTATGGTTCCCTGTGCTATACAGTAGGTCCTTTTTTTTTTTCCTGTTCTTTTAAGATTTTTATTTTTCCCATTATAGTTGATTTACAGTGTTCTGTCAATTCCTACTGTACAGCAAAGTGACCCAGTCATACATACATACATATATATATTCTTTTTCTCACATTATCCTCCATCATATTTCATCACAAGTGACTAGATAGAGCTCCCTGTGCTCTACCGCAAGATCTATCTCATTGCTTATCCACTCCAAATGCAATAGTTTGCCTCGGGTCCTTGTTGTTCATCTATTTTATATATAGTAGTGTGTATATCAGCTAATCCCAAGTTCCTAATTTTCCCTACCCCCCGCCTTTCCCCTTTGGTAACCCTAAGTTTGTTTTCTGTGTCCCTGAGTCTGCTTCTGTTTTGTAAATAGGTTCATTTGTATTATTTCTTAGATTCTGCATATAAGCGATGTCGTATGATATTTGTCTTCCTGCTTTCCAATCGAATGTCACCCAAACTCGACATTGTCATGCTCTCGCTGCTGCAGTCAATCTGGAGTCCAATTTAGGAGCAAAGCCATAGCAGCGTTACACAGTAATAAGCTGCAGTGGCCAGTTTTTGTGCTCTGCCCAGGGTCCCCTTCTGTGCCCCCTCCCCCCACCCTCACTTGAGTGTGCCGTTGTCATTTACGATAGCCAGCATCTGCAGATCTTCAGAGGACTGCCCACAGCCTGCTGGCGCCCGTCCTGCCCACACCTGGAAATTCACATCCCCCAGGACAGCCCGAAACCAATGACTTAGCCATACTCCCAGCGGAGTCTCCCTGGGCTCGGCCATCACCGCCCCTGCCAGGCTGACCTCAGCTGGCACCTTGTTTGGCCTCCTCTTCTGTCCGACTCTGCTTCTCCCACTCCCTCGCCGGCCTTTCCCGCAAGCAGGTCCTTGTCACACCCTCATTTGAGGGCCTCCTTTGGGGGAACATGACCTAAGTCACAGGTACGTCAGTGTTGAGGGAACGAATAATTCTATGACAGAGGCTAAAAGAACCTCAACCCCTTCCTCAGTGGCCAGGGCAGGCTGCCTTTGCTGCTGCCCCTCAGCCGCTTCTGCCAGCCCTGAAGGATTCTCGTGGTTGCTCTGCTCTCCTAGGTGACACAGCGGCCCAGCTCCCACAAGATGAGATGTCTCTTCCGCATTAGCTTCGTCCCAAAGGATCCGATTGACCTTTTAAGGAGAGATCCGGTTGCTTTCGAGTATCTGTATGTTCAGGTACGTGAGAATTGGGGCATGTTTCGTCTTAATGGTGTGGGGCTTTTGCCCCTGAATTCTTTCATTCGGGATGGGCTTTCTCTTCATCCCCAAGCTTAATGTAGGATAAAAGGATTCCACGGTGTTTCTCAAATTTTCACTTTGGGGGAGTTCCCGTCGTGGCACAGCAGAAACGAACCCAACTAGGAACCATGAGGTTGCAGGTTCGATCCCTGGCCTCGCTTAGTGGGTTAAGGATCTGGCGTTGCCGTGAGCTGCCGTGTAGGTCGCAGATGCAACTCGGATCTGGCATTGCTGTGGCTGTGGTGTAGGCCAGCCGCTGTAGCTCCGATTGGACCCCTAGCCTGGGAACCTCCATGTGCTTTGGGTGCGGCTCTAGAAAAGACAAAAAAAAATACATAATTTATTTAAGTGACTAATCACCTTGACCAAAAAAAAAAAAAAAAAATTCACCCAAATGCCTGGTTAAATCCAAGCTATAACAGGACTGGGGGGAAAAACAGCCCCAGTCACAACTCGGAGGAGAAGTGATGGTGATGAGTGATCTTGGTAAATAAAGCACATTCCATTTTATGGAACAACCTTGCAGGTACACCAACAACCTCAAGAGTTACGTGTTGGCCCATTTTTTCAGATAATAAAATTAAGACTCAAGAGAGATGAAATGCCACATCCAAGGTCATTTGATCAGTAGCTGATAGAGCCTAGAATCCGACTT
The DNA here is from genome assembly GCF_054392235.1 of Sus scrofa. NCBI lineage: Eukaryota > Metazoa > Chordata > Mammalia > Artiodactyla > Suidae > Sus > Sus scrofa. Next base: position 13,071,991 of record NC_139401.1, read on the forward strand.
GGAGTTTTTGTCTCTAAATTCTATGTTAAGAAGGAGTTCCCGTCATGGCGAAGTGGAAACAAATCCGATTAGGAACCAGAATGTTGCAGGTTCGATCCCTGGCCTCGCTCAATGGGTTAAGTATCCAGCATTGCTGTGAGTTGTGGTGTAGGTCACAGACACGGCTTGGATCCTGTGTTGCTGTGGCATAGGCTGTCAGCCGTAGCTCGGATTCGACCCCTAGCCTGGGAACTTCCATGTGCTGTGGGTGCGGCCCTAAAAAGCAAAATTAATTAATTCTATGTTAAAATCCCGTTTCAAATCTGTCATTCAATAGCCATCCTAGAAGGAGGTGATTTCTCCAAATGGTTTATCAAAAAACTTGTTCTTCAAGTGCCTATTATGGCCTGGCACTATGCTAAGTGCCTTCCTCACCCTCATCCCTCATGAGACTCTATTAAGTGACCCTGTCTGGACCCCAAAACCATGGTGCCCCCCTGTGGACAACCCTGGGCTCTTGGAAATAACTGGTAAACCCAAAGCTAGCAAAACAAAATGGCAGCTTGGAATCGCTCCCAGAGGCTGCCTTCCCTCAGAGCCACCCTATCTCCTGCCTCCAGTCAGACCCACTTCCACCAGGAGTGCAGTGCAACCCGGATAGATGTAGGATTTCCAGTGCATAACGGGGAAGTTTCCCAGAGGTGAATACTGTGCAGAAACCATACAAGGGTTCCTGTTCCCATTTTAGCAAAGTCAATGCATGAAGTGGTCAGACAAGTGCTCATCTCGGAAAGGAGCCAAACAAATCCTGACACTGTTTTCCATTTGAAATCTTTGGGGGGTAAAAGACAAAAAGTAAAGAAGAGAGGAAGAGGCTAAATATATTTTCTCGCCCAAGAAACCTAGTTTCTCCTAACAAAAGTAAACACATGTGCCCAGTAGGCTTCAGCGGTGCCATACTTCCCACCAACATCTGGCTCCATGTTTGTCCCATGAAGGGTGAGACTGCCACCCTTGAACCCTTCACTTTTGGTGGTGGACGATGTGACCCACTACAACCACCTCTCTTCAATTTGATGCTCATCACAAACCCTGGGAGGTGTCCCCATTTTACAGATGAGCAAACAAAGGGTGAGAGGTGTGGAATGACTCTCTCAAAGTCACCCCTGTAACAGACCGGCGGTCTCGGGACCGCCCCCCACCACGGAAGGCGCCAAGGTGCTGTGATATGCGCTTCTCACCGCGTCCTCGCGCCCCTACCCACTCCCAGCAGGGAGTGAGTATGCACCCCCGTGGCACAGATGAGTAAACTGAGGCCATTGGTAAAGCCAGGATCCCGAAGCAGGCATAGGTCCGAGTGGCTGCCTCCATCTCCTAGCCAGTTCTGCCTCCCTGTACCGCTCGGGATGCTGGCCGAGGATGAAGTTGATGAGGACAGCTTTTAGCGTGTATGAGTGCTTCTCCTTTACCAGGTACAGCTCTAAGGGCTCTGTGTACGCCTCACCACAACTCTGTGAATGGGGTTTCATATCCCCAACTTACAGAAGAGGAAAGTGAGGCCTAGAACAACGAGGTGGCTTGCCCACGGTCACACTATGGAAGTGGAGAAAGAGGATTTGAACCCAGAATTCCAGTCCCTGCAGCCTAGCTACAGAAGCCACATCAGGCTACCAGGGCTTCCCCTGTTCAGCCGTGGCACCCGTGTTTGGAAATGTCATTCCTAAATTCCTCATGATTTTTACAAAAAGCTAAAATATTTCAATAGCTCGCACATGATGAATGTTAACCGTTCGCGTGGCCTCTGAGCCAGTGCTGACTCGGTTCCGTGCAGCGGTGGAAATGTTTCCCCATTTAGCCCCCTGCCTTTGAAGTAACGGTGGGACTCCAGGGAAAGGCGTGTCACCTGTCCTCCTCCCGGGCCGTGCGCTGTGTCCTTTGACACGCTGCGCCCTCTGCTGGTCTCTTCGCAGAGCTGTAACGATGTCGTTCAGGAGCGGTTTGGGCCGGAGCTGAAGTATGACATAGCCCTGCGGCTGGCGGCCTTGCAAATGTACATCGCAACCGTGACCACCAAGCAAACACAGAAAATCTCCCTCAAGTACATCGAGTAAGTGTTGGCTCTCGGGGCTATTTCGGAGATGCTGTCTCCTTAACGCCCCAGTGTATTTTTGATGTGTCTCTTTTTCCAAAATGATCCTGTTTGTGGCAGAGCATTTGTTAACCAGAGGCAAAATATATGAATATTCTGTTCATTTTTGGTGGAAGAGATCCATTTATTACATAATCTGCCTTTAGAGGACTGTGGTTAAATTGAGGCTTCTATTTAAAATGAAGCATATACTTTAAAATTCCTAAACGGACTTGGTTCCAAGCCAAGCTTTGGTCTCAGCACTCTTCAGACATCAAGCTGTTTGATTTTCCCAACCCCTCTCTGAGATCAGCAGGATCATAGCTCCATTTTAGGATGAGCAAGCCAAGGCACAGAACCGTTAAGGAACTTGCCCAAGTCGCACTGGTTATTAACTAGAGGGGGCAGGATTCGATCTCAAGGCAGTGGGACTCCACTTTGCCCTGTGGTTCGTGTGATCAGTTGAAGACCTGTGTTGAGAAAATGGGCTACGTTTAGATGATCAAACACAGTATAAACAAAGGAATTCTTTGAGTCATAATCAGGAAGGACGGTTTTTGTAATAAAGAACTGTGACACAGTGGGAAAGGCTGCCGTACAAACGGCCTCATGAATCAAATGTTTGGAAAATATAAATGCCTTCTCTTGCTGAATACAGCATTTACCACATCGGTATGCTACCTCATTAGCCAGAAAAGATCCTCTCTTAGAAAAAAGCAGTTTGGGAGTTCCCTGGTGCTCAGCAGGTTAAGAACCTGGCATTGTCACTGCTGTGGCTTGGGTGTGATGCCTGGCCAGGAATTTCCGCATGCCATGGGCTCAGCCAGGGAGAAAAAATAGCAGTTTGTGTGGCCTTCAGTCGACTTGCTCTTAAAAGAGAGCCCTCTATTTCCCAGTCTATATGCTTCCCCTTGGCAGGTGATCCTGTAGCCTAAAGTGGCCATCACTTTCTTCAACCTGGCAGCTTTAATGCTAAGAAAAAGGAACACTCATGTTTCAGACTTCATGGAGAGGCTGAAGCGTCATCTCCACATTAACACTAAAAGCCCTAGAGTCTGCTACGTCTCCACCTGTACGAGGCATACTGCTGATTAAAGCCCCGCACGCCAGAGAAGCTCTCCCCATGGGCAGCCTACAGGGCCTTGCTGCGTTCCACCACGTTAGGGTGACCCCACCCCACCCCCACGGAGCAAAATGGCTTCTCGACAGCTTTGTGAGCCTGTGTTGGAGAAGATGAGAGCTCCAGGTTGCGGACGCCCAGTGCCTCTGATCTTGCCACTCTCAGTTCTCTTGTCATGCTGAGGGATCGATCCTTGTGTGCAGTTTGAGAACCCCAGGCCTTCCAATCTCAGTGCAATCCCTTTTTGCAGATGGTTTGTCTCTTGCCACACATGCTGGGGCTAGAGCTCAAGGGCAATCCAGCCGTCCAAGTGGTCTCACACTCAAGTAGATAGCTTCACATCCATATCCACTCCCCTTTGTGAGGTTCTTAGGGACAGATGAAACTGCCTCCCATTTGAGAAGGTGACCTGCACAACTTGAGATGATTTTCAGGCCACTGAAAGGCACGCGTGTTCCTATTCCCAATATCCACATTTTACCTGGTTGAACATGGTAGAGTCGAAAACCTCCAGAGATAACTACCTTGACTAAGAATCTTGCAGAGTCTACAATACTGTTCTCAGGAATTAATTCGCTCAACAGTGTTCATTGAGCATTTTTTATAATATTTATACTAGGAAAATAGAAAATGCTAATAAGTATACATTTTAATCTTAGCCTTTGAAGAACTTAAAAAGTATGAGTACGGGTTGTTCAGGAGAAGAAAGCGGTGATCAAGAAAACCACCATCCTGATTAGTGAAAAGAGCGTGAACAGTCAAGTGGGGGAAGACTGTCTTTCGGCTCTAATTTGAGGAGGATTTGGAGCAGGAGAAGGCACCAGAACCTTCTCGAATGTCTTCACATAATTGAGAAGATACTGGCTGGGCACATGGCCAATTGGGATAAATTTACTAGAATTCCAAATATGGACCCTTCTTGGGATAGGGCCATAGCCATGGCTGGGGAAACGGACCCTTGACCAGAGTATACTAACTAAACCATTTGTTTGTCTTTTCTTGTATATCCACACGTGTGAGGGATATTTGCCTCTCCCTGTCAGGACCAGACATACTTAAGGTCATGACCTCTTCCTGACTTCATACCAGCAACCCCTTCCTCTCCTCTGCAAGAAATGTTCATGGAAGGAGTTAGACATTATCTGGGTGGGAGAAAAGACAGTTGAGTATTTCTAGAGAAATTGCCATTGATGAGGGAAATGGGGCGGGAGGAATGGTTTGGGAACATGAAGGAGTTGTATTCATCCTTCTAAGAGAAGACAGAGTGTGGGCAGACAGGGAGAGGTGACAGTGGGAGTCAACAGAGGGATGGAGAGAAATTGCTCTTGGAAGTATGTGAACCAATTCTCAGAGGCTCCGAGGTGGGTTGGATAAAAAAAATGTCTCTTCAATTCCCATTGGTCCCAAGTGTCTCGTTAGCATTCTCTCTGGAGAGTGAGGAATATGTTTCTTTTCAAAGGCAAACATGTGGATTAATGATCAAATAGTATGTTTCCGGAGTGTAAATTAAAAGTTGCTTCCCTAATTGGGGACTTGTCTCCATTCCCTGCCTTACCAAGTGTTCATTTGTTCCAACAGACATCAGAGCGCCATTTTGTCTTAGACAAACTTAGAATGTGAAATTAAAGATATGCTCTTTATTGCAGAAAAGAATGGGGATTAGAGACTTTTCTTCCCTCTGCTGTGCTGCAAAGCATGAAAGAGAAGAACATAAAGAAAGCACTTTCACACCTTGTCAAAGCAAATCAAAACTTGGTACCACCCGGTAAAAAGGTATCGCATTTGCATCTTAATAGAAAATGGATTTTAAAGAGAGAGGCTTGCATGCATTTTAAAAAATGTTTAAAATTAGCCCATGAATAAAATACTTAGCACCAGATTTTTAGAAGCTATAACACTATATACCCTTCTTTTTTAAACTATTAACATGTTTCTAAAACTAACGAAAAATAAGTATTCTTACGGAGACCTATTTATTCTTTGCAAGCTCTAGACTCCTTATTGCACGGAGTGTGTGTGCATTCATGTGTGCAGGCACAAGAACCCCGCGTCGGCTCTGAGTCTTTGGGATTAGGAGATAGAATTGCAAAATAATTTCCTATTTCTATCATATTCGTGCTTACCGCTCAGACCAACTTAAGCAAGCGGCATCTGGTAAGGGTCGCTGCAGACTAGATGCCCCCATTAATTAAACCAAGGTTTCTTTGCCTTGGCTCTGTTGACTTTGGGACCAGATCATTGTTGGCTGGGGGAGAGGGGCTCTCCAGTGCATTGTGTGATGTTTAGCAACATCCCTGAGCTCTACTCAGGAGATACCTGTAGCACCCACCCCCTCCCTCAATCATAACCAACAAAAATGTCTCCAGGTTTGGCCACATGTGTCCTGGGGAACAAAATCAGCCCCAATTGATGACCACTGAGTTAAACCTTACCTCGAGACAGAAGATAAAATTATTTCTGTCATTCACCATCTCTCTCTTTTTTTTTTGTAACAAGTAGAAGAAACACAAAGGACAGTTTAACATATACTGTTGGTCAGAATCGTTATGTTTTTAGGTAATAAAAAAGCAAAGGGTTTCAGGAGCCAGGAAGAGGCTTAAAATGGGAAGCAGTCTGACACCCCCAGAACGCTTATTCAGGGGTACCGGGCGTTGAAAACGTGAGTGACTCCAGTGAACTCTGTGGGCAGTTCTTTGGTCTTAGTATCTGATTTCAAGTCCTTTTTACTGGCTAAGACGTACTTATTTCTGCTCCCTTCTCACCTTGATGTCTTTTTTAAAAATGTGTCATCAAATTGGACACACTTATCAGCCACCTTTGACGTACCTCCCAGTTTCCGTAAGCATTCCACTTCCAGAAATATAGCAGGGTGTCCTGGGTCAAAATGTCATGAGTGTCGGTTCTGATTTGCCCAAAGCTATTTGTTCTTAATTGACTTTGTGTGATTTTTTTTTTTTTTTTGCAAGCCTGGCCCACTGGTTTTATGATAATTTGGATAACTGCTCTGAGAGCAGTCTATCATCGTCCTTCGATAAAGGTCATTTTTTCCAGTTAAGAGTGAGTGGTTTTGAATCAATTTGCAAAATGCTTTAGATTTTTGAAAGACCAAGGATGGGCGATTGGTTCTAAATAACAATGACATAAAGGGTAGCGCATTGAGGTATGTTAACGAGTGAGTTGGCAAGTCATCTGCAGTTGAAAACAGAATGTCACAGTCCTTGCTCCTTGATGATAGACACCTGGTTGGAAAATTTCACCCCTAACAAACGGGCACATTTGGTATGAAAAGTGGACTTTTTTCTTTACTGTTTTTTTTTTTTTAATTTAATTGAACTATAGTTGATTTATACTGTTTCAGCAAAGTGATTCGGTTATATATATTCTTTTTCAGATTCTTTTCCATTATAGGTTATTACAAGATATTGACTATAGTTCCCTGTGCTGTACAGTAGGACCTTGTTGTTTATTTTATATATAATAGTGTGTATCTGTTAATCCCCAATTCATAATATATCCCTCCCCCCCTTCCCCCTCTGGTAACCGTACGTTTGTTTTTTATGTCTGTGAGTCTGTGTTTTGTAAATAAGTTCCTTTGTGTTGTATTTTAGATTGAAATGTGGACTTTTTTCCGTCAAATACTTTTTTATCATTCAGAAATCTAAAAGTCTTTAAATAAAGACCAGTTTTACCTGGATACAATTTCGTTTTTCAACCATTCATGACCCTCAATAGATTCTTAGAATTGAATTAATAAAACAGGCACTTACATATAGCAAGTTCAAACATTTCCACAATGATTGGCACTCGGAAAGTTCATTTTCCCTAAAAACTTGCAAACACTGGAAGAAACACAATGGGAGCAGAGAACCTGTTCAAAGGGCTTTCTAAGGATGGCGGGCATGTATTCAAAACAGCTCCCACAAACTCTGCACCCACCCCTTTGTAGGGGAAAATTTTATCATCTCGTTCTGACGACTCGTTGAGTGCCCTGGCCCAGGAGAACCATACTCCCCACCCCCCAAATAAATTTTAGTCTAGAGGTCCCGTTACAGCCCTTCATCAGGAAACCAAATACAGAGCAGTTTGCTCTTATTCCTCATGAAAAGCTCTTGTCACACCCCATCTGTTGGCTCTAGAAGCATCCTTCTCCTTTGCCCTTGTTTGCGGCTAATCTCCAGCAGGAACACAGTTAAACACCGCACGGAGTGAAGACTTGAGGTTTCTTTTCTCTCCTCAGCTCTCTGCACTGCAAGCCAAGGTCCATTATCTCAAGTTCCTCAGTGACCTTCGACTGTATGGGGGTCGTGTGTTCAAGGCAACGTTGGTGGTAATTTCTTTTTCTTGCTTTTCCGTGACAGCCACAGAGGCCTGCAAAATGTCACTGCCTAGGCTGTCTTGAATGAGCTGCCTTTGATGACAAAAGCAAATCAGCTGTGACTCTTAGCCAGCCCTCATTTCTAATTGACCGCCCCGCAGTCTGAAAATATCAGAAGAAATGTTAAGCTCGATAACGCCCCTGTAGAATGCCCTAGAAAAAGAAAAATGTGAGGAGCCTAGAGAATTGGCGCGTTCTCACAGTGGCCTCCTTTGAAATCATTGGGCCGGAATGATTTTTAAAAGGAAAAAAAAAAAAAATCCTCCTCTATCTAAAAGCCTCTCATGATAATGAATATATGTGCTCTGATAATGTTTATTTCTACATTAGTCATAATTTATCAGCGCCTCACTGCAGCCATATATCTGGTTTTTCTAACTGGGTGACTGACTACGGTATAGCCCAGAAACACTTGCTAAAGAAAATCTTATAACAGACCCTCGGGTTCAGCTTTGCCTGGTGTTTCAGAGGCCTCGTGATTTTCATCGTCTGTCAACGCCTCTTTCTCAGCAGGCGGAAAAGCGCTCAGAAGTGACCCTCCTGGTTGGGCCCCGATACGGCATCAGCCACGTCATCAACACCAAGACCAACCTGGTGGCTCTTTTAGCTGACTTCAGCCACGTCAACAGGATCGAGATGTTCACGGAAGAGGAGAGCTTGGTGAGGGTGGAGCTCCACGTGTTGGACGTGAAGGTGAGCCTTACAGACACGTGGCCTTGGCTTCTGAGAGCACTGCTGATATTTACAAAGTGGGCAAAATGCCCACGTGCGCAGCGCACCGAAGAGGCAAAGGGTGCGGGGGAAAAAATCCGCCCCCCTCAGGGCTCGGCGCTCTCATCCGCACTAAATAGCTCTGTGGCGGGGGGGGGGGGGGGGGGGGGGGGGGGGGGGGGGGGGGGGGGGGGGGAGAGACGACACGTGACTGTACTTGTCTGGGCTCAATCTCAATCTCTTCCTAAGGGCCCTTCTGGCTCCAGGATACACGAGTCCTAGGTGGTGGTGGGGGGGGGTGTTTCCCTACTAGTTTTATAGATGTGACTTTGTTTTTGTTTTTTTGACTGTGCCCTTGGCATGAAGAAGTTCCCAGGCCAGGGACTGAACCCACACCACAGCAGTGACCCGAGCCACAGAAGTGACAAGACCAGATCCTTAACCCACGAGCCACCAGGGAACTCCTAGAATATGTGACTCTTGGGTGGGAGTCAGGGAGACTTGCCCCACATTTGTTTAGAACTCCCATTTCTTTTTGTTAGGTTGAGTCTGTATGTGTTCTTTCTTTTGGCAAAGCTGAGTATTATAGTCAATCTGTCTTTTCTTGCTGTAGCAGTTAGTAGTGGCTAAACATCTGGCTCCTCTAATAGCATGGCCATTGCATTTCAAAGAACCGTCTGAGATTGTCCTCCAAGGGCAGGCGTTTACGCCCAAAACAGAAGTTGAAAGGAGGCAAGCCAGGTCCCCCGTCCCTACCTTCTTATCCCAGTAACAGATGAGTCATTGGATATGGGCAGCGTTAATGTGTCTGATGATTCTGTGGAGAAAAGGCGCAGGACCCGAGGAGAGGCAGTGAGTCCACAGAGGAGACAGGGTGAAGCAGGAGGCGCGCTCTGAGGGCGGGGCTGGGCTGGGACAAGTGGATTAGGAGTGAAGGAGAAGGTGGGGAAGGGCTTCTACGCAGCAGATCCAGAAGCATCAGTGTGCTCTGCAGCTGGAAGCGACTTGAGCGTGCAAGGGAGAAAGCGGGGCCCAGGCGTGCTGGCCGTGGCCCATGGCACCGCGCGCGCGCGCGGGCTGAACCCAGGGTGCTCCAGTTGCCTTCATGGCAATGCAAGTACAAGAAAAGACTAGGAATCCCCTGCCCAGTTCATGACCCAAGATGCCGAGAAGAGTGGCTTCTCTTGGAAAAGGGGGCCGAAGAAAGGCTGTGTGGTCATCAGCGACCTGTGCGTGGTTTCCTGCCTCTAGCAAGGAGCTGTGGGGCAGCCGGGAGGGAGAGCGCAGTTGAAATGGAAGGAAAAGGCAGCACGTGAAGAAGTACAGGGGCTGTGGATGGGAAGTTAGGTTTCCTCAGCCAAGGCCATTGTCCTGGCCGGTGTCCTCTCACTGTTTCTCTGCCTCTCCAGATGTCTGCTTCTCTGTTGCTTCCTTACTTCTCTCTCACTTTCTCTCTCTTTCAGTAAGAACACACCAGCTCATTCACCCTTCCGAAGCCAATGAGAATAACCACCTCCCTATGTGGCCAAGATCCGGGTCCAATTATGTGATAATTGGACGCTATCATTTCATTGTTTCCAGAAAGTTTTAGCAAGGCCTTTTCTCAACTCCCGTGTCTGTTTTGCCCTCCTGTGAATTTTTGATTCCTTTTAGAAGCATCCTTTTCCTGGACCGCTTTGGTACTTTTCATTCAGTCTTAGCAGTAATTTCCACTTGATTTTTACTTCAACACTGAGTTTCACCACAAACCCAAATTTAATCTTCCTGTTCTTTTTCAGATTGCTGGCTCCCATCTGGTAACTGACCCCTTAACTGTGACTTTTTAAAATGTTAGCTGTTTGGAACAAAACTAGCATTTGTGCTTTTGTCTGTTTGTTTGTTTGTTTAATCGCCTGTGACTTGGCAAAGATTCAGAATCTCTAGGCTTTCAAAATGGTATCACCATTTGTGTTGGTGCAATGGAAGGACTTCCCATGACTTCATTTATTCACATTTCATAAGCCTACATTGTAGTCACTTGAGGGAGGAATATTAAGCAGGGTTGGCTTTAACTGAAAGTTCTCTTTTGTGTAGCCCATCACGCTCCTGATGGAATCTTCCGATGCCATGAACCTGGCCTGCTTAACGGCTGGATACTACAGGCTGCTCGTGGATTCCAGAAGGTCCATATTTAACATGGCCAACAAGAAAAGCACAGGGGCCCAGGAGACAGGTATTCTTTCCCAGCTCGTGGAGCGCTGACCTCCCTTCCCCTTCCCACCTGACAGCAATAATAAGCATACTTTTTACAAAGTTAAAATTGTACCCATGAAAAGATCGCCTGTCCAAATTTAACACAAAAGCCTTCAAACACATTTTTTTTTTTTCTTTTTAGGGCCCCACCTGTACCTATGGAAGTTCCCAGGCTAAGGTCGAATCAGAGCCACAGCCTCCACCACAGCCATGGCAACCCCGGCTCTGAGCCGCATCCGTGACCTACACCGCAGCTTGCAGCAACGCCAGCTCCTTCACCCACTGAGCAAGGCCAGGGATTGAACCCACATCCTCATGGAGACTAGTTGGGTTCTTCACCCGTTGAGCCACAATGGGAACTCCCTCAAATACTTCTGATATGGTCTAATTTCTTTTTAAATGACAGTGTTGATTTTTTTTTTCCACCCCTTTTTGGCATGTCGCTTGGCAATGTCAGGTACATGCTTCTGGAGCAGTGATTTGCTTATTGTGAAGGGCGTGGGCATCAGCCTTCATGGCTGAGTTTTTACTGCCTGACTTTTCCCGAGGTCTCTCAGGGCACAGAGAACTAAGACTGGAACACCCAGTAGGAGTCGTAAGCCCCCAGCTTTAGGGCTTGTCCCTCCTTAAGGTGCCCTAGGTCCAGATGCCTGGGCGCCCCCTCCTACATCAGATTGACCTCCAGGATTTGGGGAGCTCTACCAACAGCAAGACTTGGGAATTACCCAGCCCTTGAACTTGGGACTCTAGAAGGGTCCCTGGCAGCCATCTTAGCTCCGTGGCGGGAGCATCAAGATGGCAACAGTCCTATACTTCATCTTAGCTACCTGACAGGAAGAAATAGCTCCAGAGTGAGGAGGAGGAGGAGGGGGCTGCAGCTGTTTAACTGATGGCTTCATTGAGGGTGAGTGGTTTTCATTTGAACATTTTGCTCCATCTGCAGTGCACCCTCAGCAAATGTGGCTGATGGACGGATCCCACCATTCAAGCCAGAGCTACTGACACATGAAAAAAGTATAATGGGGTTCCATAATCCAGGTTTCCTTTAAAAGGAAGGGAAATTCTTCAGAACAAATTCCATTGTCACTGTTTGTAAGAGAAGGTGGGGGGGGAAAGAAGGGAAGAAAAATCCTCTACTTTTGCTTTTTAATTTTTTAAAAATTTTAAAAATTTTATTGAAGTAGAACTGATTGACAATATTAAGTTAGTTTCATGTGTATAGCACAGTGATTCAGATACACACACACACATACACATACATATATTCTTTTTCAGATTCTTTTCCCTTGTTGGTTATTATAAAACACTGTGCTATACAGTAGGTCTTTGTTGGTTATCTGTTTTATATACAATAGTGTATGTGTGTTAACCCCAACCTCCTAATTTATCTCCCCCCACTTTCCCCTTTGGTAACTACAAATTTGTTTTCTATGTCTGTGGATCAATTTCTGGTTTATAAATAAGTTGATTTGTGTCTTTTTTTTTTTAAGATTCCACATATAAGAGATATTGTATGATACTTGTCTTTGGCTTACCGAATTTAAGCATGATAATTTCTAGGTACATCTGTATGGCTGCAAATGGCAAAATTTCATTCTTTTTTATGGCTGAGTAATATTTCATTGTATGTAAATAATATACCATATCTCCTTTATTTGTTCATCTGTTGATGGACATTTAGGTTGTAGTTCCTTACAAAACTAAAAATAGAGTTTCCATATAATCCTGCATTCCCACTCCTGGGCATATATCCAGAGAAAACAATAGTTTGAAAAGACTCATGAACTTCAGTGTTCATAGCAGCCCTCCTTATAATGGCCAAGACATGGAACCAACCTAAATGTCTGAAATGTTTGCATGTAGCCAAAAACATAAAGCATTACTCCATAAATACATAGTAATATGTAGCCATGCCCACACAGAGACAAACGGGTACACAGTTTATTATGATGGCTGGTTAAGTGGAAACACTTGCAGTCAAAGGGTAAAGGAAAACCAGAGAGAGAGAGAGGTGAGCACGGCGTGCCAGAAGGCAACCCTGACTTGGAACTAGATTTTATCCAGCCCCACCTTGAAGTGCCTTTTGTGTCTAAGTGACACAGATGAATAATAAATCAAGAAGGACCAAAAAGGAGGTGGTGAGTGTGTGCCAGGTTCAGTGGTGATTATTTCTGTGGACCACATTCTCATTGAGTGAGGAGATGTAGAGCGATTTAACTCTGACCTTCGAAATTCCAAAGACAATTTAACACCATTCTTTCCCATTGGAAAATCAGTTTTAGGCTTTTGATTTTCAACTCTTAAAGTTCATTGTGAAAACCAAACCTTTTCCCCTTTTCCCCGTGGACTGCTAAGATTGCACATGTGCAAGAAGAAAACCAAAACAACCATTCTAAAAACAGTTACAGTAATAAGGGCCTCAGTTCTGTCCAATTTATCGTGACTCACAAGGTAATGTTTAATAAAGTTTTAAGAGGCAAAAACTTGGTTCCAAAAAGTATTCTGTCACCACAGGGAAAGAATGAAACTTCAACCTTTCAGTACTTTGCCTCAGTTCAACAGTGAGAATGAAGGTGACGGCATATGTTCCAGATAGTACACACGTGCGCATGTGCATACGTGTGCATGTGTGTATATGTGCATGCACGTGTTTAAGAAGGGAAGACGAATTTGATGGCATGTTCCAAAAAGCAGCTGATTGAACCATGGAGAGCTGCGGCTCAGTGCTTAGTATCCTCTAATGGCTGAAAGGCCTCCCTTCTCTTCAGAAATTCCCCAAACATCTCCTGAGACTCAAAAGCTGTAGACAGGGGAGTTTGTTGAGGCCAGCTCAGGCCTAGCCTGTCCTTTCTTTCCACTCTGTAGGAGACTGGCCGCAGAATAGATCCCAATTCCCAACCCACGTCCTTCTGTGTCTCCAGAATCATTCCAGAAGCCAGGACATCCTTCTGGAAGGAAGCCAAGACTGAGTATATATTTTCTTCTTGTCTCAAACTGATCAAAGACCTTTGTCAAGGTCTCTAACCGAGAACAGTGAGCCCCTATTTCTTCTGCAGTATCTTGAAAATTAACCGTTCAAGTACTTTCAATATTCCTGAACTCTCATATTTAAGCATCTCTGGGCTTTAGCAAAGTCTGTTGCTTTTTTTCGCCTGCTGACTTACTCGGTTTTTTATTGGTCCAAACGAGGAGTTGGCAGACTATATGGCCCATGGATCAAATCGTGTTCTTGCGAATAAAGTTTTATTGAGACTCAGCTGTGTACATTGTAGTAGATTCCTAGGGTTGCCATAATGAATTATCATAAACTTGTGGGTTTAACATAACAGAAACTTATTCTCTCACAGTTTGGGGGCCTAGAGGTCCCAAATCAAGGTGTTGGCGGGGCCTCTGGTTCTAGGGGAGAATCATTTCTTGCCTCTTCCCACTCCTAGTGACCATCAGCATTCCTTGTAGCTGCATAACTCTCGTCTTTGCCCCCTCTTCACACGGCCTCCCCCTCTTCTCTCTGCGACCCAAATTTCCTTCTGCTGGACACTTTCCATTGGAAAGGGCCCCGTGTAGATAGCTTGAGGTGATTTCATCTCAGGATTCTTAACTTCATCTGCAAAGACTCTTCCCAAATAAGGTTACACTCATAGCTTTTGAGGGCATCACCTGTCAAGTCACCACATCCATTTGCTTATGTCTCATCTGTGGCTCCATTCATGTTACAACAGCAGAGTTGAGTAGTGGCTTAACTGAGCAGTCGGCCAACAAAACCTAAAATATTTACTATGTGGCCTTCCCTTTATAGAAAAAAATGTGCCAACCCCTCATTTAAACCCAGAGCTCTCTTACAGCTTTGCTAAAGCACTCTCCCTCCCCTCCGCAATCCACATTCCTCACACACACACACATTCACACAGAGCCAGTCAGAATCTATGTTATTGTTAGTAAAACAGTGCTGAATCCCGACACATGTATTGATTATAAGGCAGCATGTGAGTATGGCTAGTGTGTAACTCAGTGTCTTCACAGTTTTATCTGTACTTGCTATTCCTGAAAATGTATATATTTAGTAAAATGACTTGGAACAGTTTTCAGCATTGAGTCCATTGTATATTTTGGGAGGATCCAAAACCTCTTCAGTAAAACGAATTGTTTTTTCTGATATCTCTGTATATCTCATATCAGTATTATCCAGATTCGGGCCAGAGAGCAATTTGATGAGATAAATGGGAGAATTTGTAGCCCTAACATTTCCCCCAAAATGTCACCTCTGGAATTGACAAAGCAATATTGACAGAATGACTCAGTGCCCTGTCTTGGTAAATATCAGAGCAAAATCTCCTCATCAGAATTCTCTGTTGAAAGACCCTTGAAGAACAAACAAAACAACGATGTTTAAATTAGGGTTTTTGCAATTTTAATTCGTGAGGAGCACCAAATACATCTTCACGAGTTTTCATGATACAAATAAAAATTGAGATTCATCAAAGTATTAAGTATGCTTAGAAATAGCACAGAGACCTCCATTATCTGTGAATGGTCCACTTTCTGCATCCTCCCTGTGTGTGCACCTCTGCTTACATACAGGCGTGCGTGTGTGAAGATATTCACACCCACTGGCATAAAAAGGCTAAAGATAGAGGATTTTGTGGTATCGTTACAATATGTAGTATTACGTTATACTTTTTGTTTATATACATTATATATATTTATTGTTGTCAATACAATATTTTCTAGAATATGTGGTAGAAATATGAGGATCCTTGACCTTCTCTTAACTCAATGAGGAAAACATCCAGCATCTTCCTACACAAAACAGGAAATGTCAGATCTCACTTTACAAAGAAAAGGGCAATCTGTTCTCTGGAATAGCAGCCTAGCGGACTGTCACCTCTAAGGATTTTTAAAGGCCCATTGTCTATGCACGATGATAGACGTAACTGAGGTCTTTTAATAATAGAACCAGAGGTCAGATGGAATTAAGCTCTATTTCCCTACTCTCAGGGGGTGGTATATTTTATCCAGTAGCAATTCTGTTTCCTGCAGTTTCAATCCACCTACCCAAGAAATCGTCACACCTGAAGCCTAAATCGACCGCTACCATATTTGGAAAGCTGAATTACAACCATATTTACAAAAAGCGATGCTACAAACCATTACATTAAGAACCAGAGGCAAGACCCCACCCCCACCCCCAGAAACCAGACAGCGCAATAATGTGTCTTTGCATGACTCTCTCTCTTTAGGAACTGACAATAAAGGAAAGCATAACCTCCTTGGCCCCGATTGGAACTGTATACCCCAAATGACCACCTTCATTGGCGAAGGGGAGCAAGAAGCCCAGATAACGTATATAGATGCAAAACAGAAGACGGTCGAGATCGCAGATGGCACCTTGTGTCCAAAAGACCACCACCGGCACCTGTACATAGATAACACCTATAACTCGGACGAGGTCACCCAGCCACTGAGCCAGCCAGGAGATGCTCCGTGCGAGGCAGACTACCGAAGTCTAGCTCAGCGGTCCCTGCTGACCCTCTCAGGACCAGAAACTCTAAAGAAAGCACAGGAGTCTCCGCGAGGAGCTAAAGTGTCCTTTATTTTTGGTGATCTCGCCCTGGATGATGGGCTTGCTCCCCCGACTCTCGGCTACGACAGAGTATTGGACGAGAGCCCTGAGCTGCTAGAGAAGCAGAGGAGCGTCTACATCAGCGGTGCCAGTGACATCAAGAGCCTGGCTCTCACTCCAGACGCAGAGAGCCTTCAGTTTGTGGCCAATTCCGTGTATGCAAACATAGGCGATGTGAAGAACTTCGAGGCAGCCGAGGGCGTGGAGGAGCCCCTCTTGCACGACATCTGCTACGCAGAGAACACCGACGACGCCGAGGATGAGGATGAGGTGAGCTGCGAGGAGGACCTCGTGGTGGGAGAGATGAACCAGCCAGCCATCCTCAACCTGTCTGGGTCAAGTGATGACATCATCGACCTCACGTCCCTGCCCCCTCCGGAAGGGGATGACAACGAGGATGACTTCCTGCTGCGGTCCTTGAACATGGCCATCGCTGCACCACCCCCGGGCTTCAGAGATAGTTCCGACGAAGAGGACTCTCAGAGCCAGGCCACTTCCTTCCTCGAGGACAAGGAGCCAGGCAGCACTCTGCAAAGCGACGAGATCCCCGTGTCCCTCATTGACGCTGTGCCCACCAGCGCCGAGGGGAAGTGTGAGAAGGGCCTGGAGGACAGCGTCGTTTCCACGCTGGATGCGCTCGAGGCTCTGTCCGTGTCCGAAGAACAGCAGACCAGTGACAATTCAGGTTCTTTCACGATTGTTACGTTTATTCACTGATAGCCAAATCATTTCATCCTTTCAAGCCATCTGCCCTTGGAGTCCTGTTATGTCCTTCATTTCACGCATGTCCCATTTCCTAAATGTGCTGAAAATACCACCATGGGTTTTTTGTGTATATGGTTTCCTTTGTTGTTATTTAAAAAAAAAAAAAAAGTGGCCCTTTCTGTTTCCCCTGTCTCTGGAACAGCTGTGCAATAAACTCAGAGTCCTTACAGCAAAGGGAAAAACTTGGTATTTGTCGTAATAGTAACGAGTCCCATTTGCTTACATGTCTCCTAGTGCCTGTGACGCATCCATTAACCGCTTCTTGTTTCTCACGGCATGCAGGTGTAGCCATCCTGCGGGCTTATAGTCCCGAGTCCTCGTCAGACTCGGGCAATGAGACTAACTCTTCTGAAATGACTGAGAGTTCCGAACTGGCCACAGCACAGAAGCAGTCAGAAAACCTCTCCCGCATGTTCTTGGCCACTCACGAAGGCTACCACCCCCTCGCAGAAGAGCAGACAGAATTCCCCACTTCCAAAACCCCAGCCGGAGGCTTGCCCCCAAAGGCCTCCCACGCTCTGGCCGCCCGTCCCGTGACTGACCTTCCACCCAAAGTTGTGCCTTCCAAGCAGATACTTCACTCGGACCACATGGAGATGGAGCCTGAAACCATGGAGACCAAGTCCGTCACTGACTATTTTGGCAAGCTGCACATCGGCTCAATGGCATACTCCTGCACCAGCAAAAGGAAAAGCCAGCCGGCTGACGGGGAGGGGAAAGCAGCCCTTAATGGGAGCATGCCGGGGAAAAAACAGCAGGGGACCAAAGCACCCGAGGCGGAGGAGGGCCCCAAAGGTCAGTTCGGTCCTGTGTCTTCAAGGGACAGTCAACACCTCAGCACTTTTAACCTGGAGAGAACTGCCTTCCGCAAGGACAGCCAAAGATGGTACGTGGCCACCGAGGCTGAAAAAAGTGGCTTGGAAGCAGCCACAGGGATAACCTTTCCAAGAGCTTCGGGTGTGGGGACAAGGGAGGCCGAAGGGAAGGACGACGGGACTCCCGATGGAGAAGCCATTGAGGTTTCAGGACTTGGCCAACGGGACCACTTCTTAACTGATGTGACCTGCGTGTCTTCCGCTGAAGACTTAGACAACCCGGAGGATGCTGACCCGGCGGCCTGTGACCATCCTTCCAAGCTCCCCGAAGCAGAAGAAGGCGTTGGGCGCCTCTGTGACTACCACTTGGCCAAGCGGATGTCGTCCTTGCAAAGCGAGGGCCACTTTTCCCTGCAGAGCTCTCAGGGCTCTTCAGTGGATGCGGGCTGTGGCACGGGCAGCAGCAGCAGCACCTGTGCCACACCCATGGAGTCCCCACTCTGCCCCTCCATGGGGAAGCACCGGATTCCTGAGACTTCGGGGAAAGGCGTGAGTTACATTCCTCCAGAGGAGAGAGCCGCAGGGCTTCCCGGCCACGGAGCCACCTTTAAGGAGTTACACCCCCAGACGGAAGGGATGTGTCCGCGGATGACAGTGCCTGCTCTGCACACAGCCATTAATGCCGAACCTCTGTTTGGCACTTTGAGAGACGGATGTCATCGACTCCCCAAGATTAAGGAAACCACAGGTACAGCAGTGATGGATTTAGTGCTTTGTGTTACACACCAGAAGCACATAAACCAAAATTACAACAAACCTAAAAATACCAAGTCCAGAAGAAAAGTCAAAGTTAGGATTTTTTTAAAAGGCTGCAGAACTGTAGCCAGGTGAAGTAGCAACCATTGATTCCCCCAGTGTTGACATAAATGCTGAAGTTTCCAGACCAGGGCAGGAGTGGAAATGGCATTTGTTCTTTAGACTCCTGCTCTGTCTTGCTTTTCGAGTTTGATGGCGGAATTTTTTTTTCCCTAAGTGATGAATATAGGCTTTGAGCAGTACGCAGTGTGACTTTCAGTTGCGAGATAGTATTTATTGCCTAGAGTCGCAAAAGTTCTGATTTCCATCTCAAGACATCAAATCTCTGATTTTGCCATTTCGCTTTTGAGAGACAAGGAGGGAGAGTGCACCAGAGGATCTGGGAGATTGGAGGACTTGGGGAAGATCATTTACCTTTCAGCAGTATTTACAGACTCCTCCACACTCTGTAAGGTTCTCCCAGATGAGCAAACTTGAGGTGTCTGGCATATCCAGTGTCAGGAAGGTTTGGGGGGTTGGCATGCTGAGCTGCCTTATTTTCCCCCAAATAATAAAATAGACACATGGGTAGAAACACAGGCACAGCTACCTTCTGTACCTACCTTCACCATTCTTCCACCCCCTGGGTACCTGTCTCCCTGATCCACGTGGCCAGCCATCCTGTGGGAAAAGCAGACCTTCTTTCACACTTTTCAATTTCAAATGGTATCCTCTGTAGGGTCTTTTCCATATAGGTCCGCAGATGGTGGTGGGACCTTATATTGGTTAATTTCCATTCCTGCCCTTTTTTAAGATTATCTCTTTTCTCAAGACTCACCCCTGGCTTCACCTGCCTTGGGAAACCCGTCTATGAATGTTACTTAACTCATCACCCAACTAAGCATATTCACCTCTAAACTAACTGAAGTGCGCTGTTTAATCTTTTGCAGTTTACAAAGAGCGTTCATCTAACTTACCTCTTGCTTCTCACAAAAGTTCTGTGAGATGGAGATTATTTTCTTCACACGCCAACTTTTTTGGGACTTGCCAAGTGTCTCAATTTCAAACCCTATACTAGGCAAACCTCATGGGGTCTTTTAAAAAGGTTACTATATTTAATTTGCATTAATTATACGAGGCCGCTTCTTTTTAGAAAGGTAACTGATGCCAGGATTAACCTAACTTCTTGAAATGAAACTTAAATATCATAAATATGTTTGAATATTTATATATGTGAGATGTATGTTTTCTAATTATGTGTCTAAGCTTTAACAGACAAGTATTAGGAACAAGGCAATTTGTGAAATTCCACTGTCTCCCTTAAAATATTTGCAGTTTCCAAACAGTGCCAAGTGAGTCAGTAGTTTAAGAAGCAACCAATTCTGGTGTTTCTTAAAATGTATTAAAGTCAAACTCTATTCTAAGATTTCAGGAGGCAGTCTTTGGAGAGCAGGTTGACCCTGACAGATGGCAGCCCTTCTAGAATACTTCCTTAGGAGATGACAGATATGATATAGAGATTTAGTAAAAATGACCACCTACGAGATGCTTAATGGTTCTCTCTGTT
The DNA here is from genome assembly GCF_054392235.1 of Sus scrofa. Classification (NCBI taxonomy): domain Eukaryota; kingdom Metazoa; phylum Chordata; class Mammalia; order Artiodactyla; family Suidae; genus Sus; species Sus scrofa. The sequence continues at coordinate 13,092,098 of NC_139401.1, forward strand.
TTTCTGCTACCCCTAGTGTAGCTTTGACAGAGCCTGGGAAGGAGAGACGAGGAGGCATGCCTTCAGCTTGGTCTCAACATCCTGAAGCTGATCCCACCCTGCTACCATCAAACATTCACTCGGAATCAAAGGTGCCAATTCCAAATCAAGACCCTAATGATTTCTCCCAAGAAAACCAGGCCTACAGAGAGGCTGTGAGCTGGCGGCCACTGGATCTGAGAGGGGGGAGCCTCAGGACACCCCCCAGCCAGAGGGCTCTGAGACGGAGCAGCAGTATCCTCTCGGGATCTGTAAGTTTGGAGACCTTCCGAGAGAGAAGCAAGGGTGCAGTCAGCTTAAACTGTCCAGGTATCAGAGAAGCACAGGAGGCCAGTTCAGAAAGGCGAGCAGAACTCCCCCTGGGGAAGAAGCTCACCAAAAGTTGTTCCCAAAGCTCCATGCACTTTAGCTCTGAGGGGAAGGTTCAGAAAAGGTCCCCGGTGGCTCACAAAGACTCAAAGCTGTATAGGACATTGCCCTTGCGGAAGCTGGAAGGCAGCAATTGGAGATGCCGGGGACCCTTCAGCTACTGCTTCCTGAACCGAGGGCAGGATGAAGATGGTGAGGAGGATGAAGAGGAGGGAGAGGCCACCCGCCAAGTCTCTTGCCTCTTTCGACCACAGATGACTCAAGCCATGCCAGAACCAAGCAGCCCACCCCTGGCTGTTGGGATTCGGAAGCAAGGAGGGGAGCTGTCCAGAGGTTCAGTGCTGAAGGTCTGGGCAGAAGACTTGAGTGGCCCAGATGATGTGGACTTGAGCAACCTGGCTTTTGATGCCCAGATTGCAAGAATAAATGCCCTAAAGGAGAGCATGTATGCAATGCCCGATGGGTTCCTCGCAGCCCAAAATGATGCCAATGAGCTGCTCTGCCTTGTCAGGGCAACCAAGGGGAAGAAAGAAGAGTCACGCCCTGAAGCCTATGACCTAACACTTTCTCAGTACAAGCAACTGTTATCCATTGAGTCCAGACAGTTGGGAAGTGCCTGTAGGAAAATGGCAATGGCTGAAAAAAGCCCAGAGGAGATGCTCCTAGCCATGACTTCCAGTTTTCAAGTGCTCTGTTGCCTAACAGAAGCCTGCATGCGATTAGTTAAAGTCGTGAACTCAGAAACGCAGCGGCAGGAAATTGTAGCGAAGATTGATGAAGTGGTCATAAACTACATCTGTCTCCTGAAAGCTGCTGAGGCAGCCACTGGAAAGACCGCTGGGGATCCCAGTGTTGGACTCTCGATGCGACATTCAACCACCATGGCCGCTCTCGTAAGCACACTAACACGTTCTCTCAAGATGCTTTTAAATAAATAAAAGTATGAAAGTCATGTCATAATCTACCTTTGCAAAGCCATACATGAACTTTTATTTACTTTATGTGTACGATGAACAGATGTCTCCTTTCTTCTCTCTGTATATTTTGTTATTTTATATGAAATAGGAGATGAAAGTCGCATTGATGAAAAGTTGAAATGTACTAATCCAGTTGTATTCTGTTTATATTATACATATATATACATGTAAAAGGAATATACAAGAAAGTGGTGACCTTTGGCTATTTTTCATATAGTCAAAACTCCAGGTATATGATATGAGATTTTAAATTCTGCTGTGTTGGAGCAAAACAATGAATCCTATCCCCTTTCCTTCCAAGCGGATACTTGGAGACCATATCATTCATATTTAGAAGTAAAGACAAAAACGAAAAGAAAAATCACAATGTATATAAAACAATACTTATGTTTTAAAATTATGATTTTTAAGCATTGGAAATAGCAAAAATACATTTAAAATTCAAAAAGCTATTATGAATTATTAGAGAATATATATAATAAATTAATTTTTTGCTCATAGTGTTTGGTTATCTGATGCTTTTTTCCAAGAATCCTACATATTTAATTTTGGCTTATGCCATTTGGGCTAGAAATGGGGTGGGAGTGGATTCTATTGTGTCAACACAAATGCTGTTCATGATGTTTCTAGAATTAAAAATATTTCCCAAATGGAAGAACAGAGGGAATGATGGGCAGGTTCCTGGGTAGTATCTAGTTGTAGACAATCTAATTGCATAAAATGAAAGGAATTAATAATACCAAAATGAGATTGGTTGATGAAAAGAGAGATCTGCTTTAACTCAATGTCAAAATATATAAACCAAAGACACCATCTCCCTGCCCTTCAGTTCAGCCATGAAACGTAGAATTCCCTGAAGAGTGACAGAACATTTAGTAAAGTATTTGCAGAAGTACAAAAAGGAACAGTTAATGATCCTTGCAAGTAAATGCAGGTCCAGTAACGTAAAGCCAACCGCACACCAGGCTATGAGTCACATCGACGATCACAGCTCTCAGCATAGAGCTTCGTGCATCACCTCTACAGGGGCCAACGCTCCCAACCAAATTGACAATTACAGTCTGACACTGGGACAAAACTTAAAATCTGGAATGTTCCAGAAAATCAGGGAGAGAGAGCTACTCGGATATGGAAGCCATACTTAAATAAATCATAAAGTATTTGTGAAGTGTTCTAATCTGGAGTGGCTGATAGAAACACAAAAGCTGAAGAAAAAAAAAAAGTGGTAAATTTGACCATGTTAAGTGAACCTGATGGAGCACAAAGAAGTGTTTAGAACCATCGTCTCTCTCAAAATGTATCTTTGGGTCAAAGCGAAAGGATGCAAAGTCTGCAACTGTATAATAAAGTTGATATGTACATATGTGCTTCATGGCTCATTTAGTGTTCAAGCTACACACACTCCGATTTATGTAGGTGGCTTCTTCCAATGTGACAGGAGTGTGTCCAGTGCAGATATTTCCATTTTTATAGGCATAATATGGTCCCCAATTGCTATCCCTCTCTCGTCAGTTGTTCCTTAGAGATTCAGTAACAAAAGCCACACATATTTATAGGTGGTAGCAAACAAAAGAAATTTAGACGTGTGTTATTATAATGTTTAAATAATAAAACATTATTTGATTACAAATATTGATGTTTGATAGTGAGAAATATTAATGGTGTTTACTGTGGAAATTTTTGGTAAATATTCTGTGTACTAAAATACATATTAATAGGATGTGTGTTCTATGTCAGACAATGTGCTAAACATATCATATATATTCTCTCATTTAATCATCACAGCGTTCTTATGGTTTGGACACTATCGTTAATTCCCTATGGAGGCAGGATAGTTTAGTAGTTAAGGACGTGGGGTTTGGGGTCCAAAACTTCTTGATTTAAATTTGGACTCTGCCATTTTCTAGCCCTTTCATCTTGGGAAAGCTAATCAGTTTCTCAGTCTTGATTTCCTTCTCTTAAAATGGAATTCAGTAGTAAGATCTCTTTCCATAGGATTGTCATGAGTTCTAAGTAAAATTATGTATATAAAGTTCTCACCACAATACCTGGCAAAGAGCAAGCACTCAGTGTCAGATGTTATTATCATGATAAGTATCGCATTAAATATATTGCCCAAGATCCTCTGTGGGGGCTGTTTGTTTTATATGCATATTGTATCCTGACTCTGTGCAGAATGCATTAGCGTACTGCACATGGATCAAAGAAGTATACAGGGGAGTGATGATCCTTGTTCAATCACATGTCCAATTGGAACATGGTCCCAGTCTATTTCAGTTCTTCAAGAGGCCTCAGTGAAATAGCTCTGGGTCTTTCTAACCAATCTCCCATTACCTTTGGGTGCTCCACTAAATTTCTGTTTCTTATAACCAAACTCTTTACTACTTAGAAAACCTCAAGAGCCCCCCCAGTCATTGAGTGTGCTGCTCCTAAGTGGGGTCCAGGTGCACTAGATTACAGAAAGAATGTATGAGAATGATACCTGTGTTTATTTTTATCTAGCCTTTTTTTATGTTTGTGTATGTTTTATAATGGCATAAGAGTACAGTGGTATATGTACATCATTTTAAATAAATCAATTGATCAATAAGCATATGCCTGATGCATGTACGCACTAATATTGTCGCAGGTAGAGTTGCTTTCACTAAAGTTTGGAGGCGGCTGAAGTAGAGAATGAAACTTCTTTGTACCTGAGGTCCTTCACATTTAGTCCCCAGCCTATTTTCCCAGATGTATCACCTGTCAGTTTTATTAATCCTTTATTATAAAACTTTCAAACATACACAAAATTAGACAGTCATATAATCAATCAGTATGTTCGTCACATACCAATTCATGTCCAGTCTTATTTTCTCTCTTTTTTTTTTGATGCACCTCCTTCCACACTGCATGTAGAAGCAAATCTTAGACATCATAGCATTTAATCTTTGAATCTTTCAGTAGGCACTTCCTATAGATAAGAACTTTTAAACATAATCATAATTACATTTTCACACTTTTAAAAATGAATAATTGCCTAATAGTAACAAGTATTTTACAGAAATAAGGGATGAGGAAAGTGAACATTTCTAGAAACCCAACCCCCAAAGACAATCACTGTCAATAATTTAGGGCATCTTCTTTCACCTTTTTCTGTATCTATGCTAATGTTATTACTGTCGGTGTTTACGCATTTAACTTTTGACTCAGAGAGTTAATCTGAACACTTTTGCCCTTCGACTGAGTCTCCCTTCCACCATGTTTCATGTAAGTGGATTGGCTGGAGGAGTGTGATTGACATGGAAAGACAGCTCAAATGAACCACCCTCACAGCATTAGGCTTCTGGTAAAATCCAACAATGAATGCCATTGCCTTAGACATTAAAATGAACACAGACCCCCTACGCCCAGCTGAAATTCGTCTCATCACAGAGGAAATTAGGTTTGAGACAATAGTGAAATGACCAACACAGCAACCTTACAAGAGATCCATTCCCTTTACTGTGAATTTCATCTTTCATTCTGATTCATCTCGGGAAAGACGACCTTCCATTTCTGTTCCTCTTTTATCTATTTCTAAATGCCAGTTATTCTCTCAATGTTATTTCTGAGCTACTCAGGATGTTGCTGTAATTTTTTCCTCCTGGATTACTCTTAATTTGGCAGTGGAGAGATTTGTTCTCTTCATCACCATTTGTAATTGTGGTTAACCGTTTTTGAAATTGAAAAAAAAAAAAAAGCAAATCAGCTATGTTACAATGATTCCTTATCGCTTCAAAACATGTAGTAATCTTCACAGGGATCAAAACACATGGCTATTACATGATTCCTCCTCTAACCTGATTTTTCTCTGCTGTGAAACAGGTTGATTTGGGGATGTGTACGTGTGTATGTTTGGGTGTTGTAGAGGTTTGGATGTATAAAGGTGCAGGAGAGGTGTTGGAGTAGATAATGGGGTGTGTGTGTGTGTGTGTGTGGGTTTCTGTCTGAGACTAGTTTTCAGTTTGCCTTTATGGATTTCAGTGCTCGTTTCCCCTCTGGCAGTCCATAAACTCGATAAAACTTTAAAGTCAGATTGGAGAAATAGCTCCTCAGCTTTGAAAGATCAAAGAGTTGGAATCTTACCTTTTGAACTGAATTTTTATTCATAACAACTGGAATATCACTAAGTTGGATACTTTTTATTCTTTCTATTCCCTGCCCTATCCCTCTCACTTTTAAATGTCAGAGCCTGAAAAGTATCCTTTTAAAATTGTATTAAAGTTTTTAATTAAAAAATAAATAAATTTCAAAGCCTATACACAGGAAATCCATGGAAGAACAATCCATGACTTTATCAACTCTTTCTGCTGTGCAAAATAATGGAATTAGTTAAATCCCCCATAGCTTAAAAGAAGTAGATAACCAATTATCCCAAGTCACTTATTTCACCATTCAACTTGAAATTAACCTGCTGCTGTTTGCTGAACTTTCCCTCATCTTTCCTCCATATTTATAATTGCATCTCAATCTTATGTTACACATTAATTTCAAAGCATTGTGTGGGTTTTTTTTTTCATTCTTCCTGTTAATTGTTTTCCACTATACATTCTAGACCAAAATTCTTGTCCAGAATGCCATTCGTGATATAATTATTCACAACTTTAGGCAGAGTTCACTTTGGCAGTAGAGGCAGGTGAGATTCGAGAAGCTGAGCCTTCTTGGTAATCCCAAACCAAGTAATAATTCTCCTATTTCCATTGTGAGTTTGTACCCTTCGCACATCTTGCCTCCTTTCTGTCACCCACTCAGGATGAGTCCATTCATTCATTCAAACAGCTATTAGCAATGTCCTGATCTGGACAAGCACTGCCTAGTGCTTGAGGCAGGGTACGTTGATGAATATGACTGACCCAGTCCCTGCCAAAGATGGAGCACCCATTCTAGAATGGGTAATCTTTTGCTCTTTCTCAAGAAAGGAGGGGCTCAGCATGAGTCAGTGTAGGCAGTCTTCATTTTGTATGGTACTGCAGGACTGTACAGAGGCCCATGCAGGCCCCAAATGTGCAAGGTGATCTTGATAATGAGAAAAACTTACAATTGTTCCATGACCTATAAGGATTTTTGCGAAGGAGTTCCCTGGTGGCTCAGTGGCTTAAGGATCTGGCAGTATCAGTGCAGTGACTCTGGGTTTGATCCCTGGCCTGGGAACTTCCACATGCCATGGGCGTGGCCAAAAAAATTTTTTGTCAAAATTCTTACTATCAGGAGTTTCCATGGTGGCTCAGCGGTAACGAACCCAACTAGGATCCATGAGGACACAGGTTTGGTCCCTGGCCTCGCTCCGTGGGTTAAGGATCCCACCTTGCCATGAGCTGTGGTGTAGGTCACAGACGCGGCTTGGATCCCACATGGCTGTGACTGTGGCATAGGCCAGCAGCTGTAGTTCTGATTTGACCACTAGCCTGGGAACTTCCATATGCCATGGGTGCGGCCCTAAAAGACAAAAAAAAAAAAATTCTTACTATTAGTTATAAATGAATAGGAGTGTGAAAATATAGTAAAACACCTGTAAGTGAATTCATTTAAAACAGAAAATTCGAGAATTAAAATGGCTCTTTTTGTAAAAACCTTATAAAAAGTAGTTTGAACAGTGCTTGCGTTTTATGCATCATGTAACTTACAATATGGAATGAACATCCATTCTAGGCTCTGGCAAATTTTCATGCTCTTTTCTAACTACAGATCAGCTTCCAACATTTTAGCACTGGTACATTCAGTGTTGTAAAGTATCTCTAAGATTTCTTTAATGTGAGTGTTTTTTCCCCAGTGTATCTTCCTCAGGGAGAGCTTCAACCATTTCATCACAATTACTCCTTATTTATGTCGCTAAGCTCTGCCTTCACTGCATCCCTCTGGCCTGCATATCCACTGTCTCCAATGAGGCCAGTGATTCTATTCCCACCGTCACCTACTTCTTCTGTTATTCCATTTATATTTGCTTTTAATTTGACTTCCAGAGTAATCACTTCTTATTTCTTTGCTGCACTTTCATTTGTGTTGGCCAGCTCCCTCTTTCAATCATTCATTTGTATAAAATGATGTGACTTTATCACTCCGAATAAAGGGAGGAAAGCACAACTACACACTTGGCTGCCTGTGCCTGAACTGAATGACAGAGGCTCAGTGACCACTCACTGGCAGACTTTGGAAGAAGTGATATGATTGGTCACTGATCACCATGCATATTTTTATTTATACAGTGATTTTTGGATGAAAGAGCTAGTAGCAAAATTTGTACTTTACGCTATTATTCACAGTTAACAACCATGATGTTGGACGACTGGTGTTTAGCTGTGTTAATGGAAATTCGCATATATCAGAGCCGTGCAGAATGAGGACTGCCTGTACTCAGGTGTTTAAAGAGTCTGAAGCCAGTGGTGAAAATGGCTGAATGAGTAGGATTTAGCATGGTCTAATTGAATTCCTGCAATAATGGCAAATTTCTAAAACTTTGATGCCAAACATGGTAGCAAATAATCATATGTGGCTGTTGAGTACTTTGAATATATGGCAAGTGAATTTTGAACTTTATACAATTTGATTAATCTAAATGTAAACACTCCCCAGTGGCTAGTGGCTACCATATTGGACAATGAACCTCTAGGAGGCAAGCAGACCAAAAAGAGTAAAAAATAAATAGAATAATGACAGAGTGCAGTAAATTCAAAGAAGGAAGTTGATAGGCTGCTGAGGATTTGTCTAGATTTGGGGGGAAGGAACTAACTGGTCAGTTAGTACACATGAAGCCCATTTCACACAGACCCTGCTAAAGACATTTAAATGGTATGTTTGATGGAAACAGTAGCATGGCCGATAAAAGACTATCCCTCATTAGATTGTGAGTTCTGACCCACATTCTTTCCTCAGCCCCAGGTAAGCCCCAAGTAAAAAGACACCTGAGTGCCCCTGAACAGTACCAACACCCACAGAGGTCCAGACAACACTCATTTGTTCTTAGACTCTGGATGCCTTAGATGATGATGCGTGATTTCCACGGATAACTGCTTCTTCCCCAAGGTCTGAAAATTTGCTGTGAATTTGGACTGCACATTAGTTTGTGATGATAAACACACGCACTGGCCTATGCAAACCATTGTGTCAAAACTGACCTAAGAGCCAGACTGTGCAGTCTGTTCCCTAGAATATGTCCTTTCTGAAAACATAGTCTGATGCCACACCAGCCCTCAGCCCAGGGCTGGAACTTTCCTCTGCTTTCCCCCATCTTTTCACCAGGTCTTGGGCCCAATTATGTTCTTGGCTGGGTTCCAGGCCTGATCTCAAATCCGCTCAGATGTGGCCCAGTCCACTCTTAAAATACATACAGGGTAGAGAGGAGTAAAGGAAGGTGTGAGCTCAGAGTTTGATGACAACCAGTTTCATCTCCACCAATCCATTATTTCCTGCCTTTGTCTTCTTCCCCCTCCTCATCTCCCCTGATGTTCCCCACCCCACCTTTCTGTATTACGTTTCTGCTGCTTTGTAACCAATGAACATAAACTTAGTGGCTTACAGTGACACCTGCTTATCTCGCAGTTTCTGGAGGTCAGGAATCTTGGCACAGCCTAACTAGTCCTCTGCTTAAAAGGTTATCGTCAAGGTTTTGGCTGGGCTGCATTCTCATCCTAAGGCATGGCTGGGGGTGACTGTTTCCAAGCTCATTCAGATCTTTAGACTAACTCATTTCCTTGCGGCTATAGGACTGGCCATTATTCCTGCTGTTTTACTGGCTGGTGACCACAGGCTGCCCTCAGGTCATAGAAGCTGCCCATAGGTCCTTGCCACAGGGCCATCTCCAAAATGGCTACTTATTTTATTAAGCCTGCAAAGAGAATCTCTGACCTCAGGGTTAAGTCAGATCCATCCAGGATAAACTCTCTTTTGGTTAACTCAGAGATAATTGATTGGAGGCCTTATGTCCATCTCCACAATTATTTCACTGTTGCCATATTCTAATGGCTAGAAGCATGTCCCAGGTCTCGTCCACACCCAAGGGCAGAGGGCTGTACAGGGCATGAACAGCAGGGGGGCAGGAATCATGGGGCCCACCCAAGGGTCTGTCTGAATGTCCTCTAAGGCTTTTCCTTCAGCTACAAACTCAACAGAGAACATATTCCTCTGAATGGAATAAATAGTGTAGACACTTGAAATACAAACTTGAAAGCCTTTCAGGGCCCACAGCTCTGATAGAAGTCATCAAGGGCCATGTGGACAGTCTTTGGTCTTCTCTGCCCTGGCCCTGGCCCATTCACTAGATATATTTCTATATTAATATGCCAAGTGTCTCTGGGGCTGGAAACTCCAATAATTATGATGTACTGATCTGTACAGGTCAGGATTTCATTAGTGGTTAAGTCTACAGGTAAACTTTCTGTGGCAATATGACTTTTTTCATTGCACTCATTTTCGAGTCACATTTGCCTTTGGGGTCAGGTGAGATCGGCTACTTCAACAGGCAGATGAATTATTAAAGATGCTGAACTTTAACCAGCACAGCCATGCCTTTCTCAAGTATTTATGAGAAGGGGGGTGAATCAGCTCTAGGTCACTTGCTCCTGTTATTCATCTGGAAGTGGAGCCCATGCATTTAAGTTCGACTGCCCACCATGCCTAACTTGGAACTCCTGGCCAGAGTACCCTGAAAAGATGCTGTTTCCTTCATGTGGGTGTCAGCAGAGAGGTATATGGAGCAGGGCTCATTTCTTTCCAGATTCTGTGCCTCTTTATACTCTCCTTTTATTTTCCAAAGCTATGTAAAGCTGAATTGCTGAGTCGCACTTGACTTAAGTACCCCTTTCATACTCCCTGGAGTTCTGAGAAACGTGTGGCAAGGCAAACACACACACGCACACACACCTGTGCACATGCCTGTGATGTGAGTAAATGTAGTGTCACATCACCCAGAAATACATACATGGACCAAATTTGTCTTTGCTGCCTCCAGTCTATCTCTGTCCCTCACTACTGCAAACTTGGTGTCCAATCTTTTACCACTATGATTATAATGACATTAATAATAATAATAATACCTAACATTTATTCAGGCAAATTTACCAGGTACTGTGCTAAATGATTTTCATGCATAATGATTGCATCTATTTCCTAGAACAACCTCTGAGAAATTACTATTATCCCTTTTTTTTTTTTGCTATATTCTTGTAGCTTATTTTATACCTAACAGTTTGTACCTCTTGAGGTATCATCCCTTTTTTAAGAAGGAAAACCGAGGTTAGAGACTTCAAATGTAGCTTGCCCAAAATCATGACTGCTAGTCAGCATCAAGATTTGAACTCAGGAACTGCAAATTTGTTCATCAGTTTGGGGCCAAGTAGATAGCTTGATTGTTTTTAATCAAATAAATAGAGCATGTATTTTTTAAAATCTTCAATTCCATCAAAGAACGAAAAGGATTCATCTACCATCCCAAACTCTCTACCTTAAGTCCCAGAGACAACGCATTTCACCAGTTTCTGTTTTTACTTTTTCTTGTGGCTTTCTCCTTAACTCTAAATAATGTAATCTGTTAACTTACCAACTTTGGACAGTTTCTACCAATCACCTCTTGATATGCAAGGAATTCACTTATTTATGTTACGCCCTCATCTTTCCTTCTTCTACCCTAACCAGTGTCTTATAGGGATATAATTAGTATGTTCTATCCTTCATTAGTCATTTAATTTTAAATATATTATAGTTACAGCTCTGCTTCTTCTTCAATCATTAGATAGTCTCCGTTGACTCCTCACCCATGTGGAATGAAGCTACTTATTCCCCCAGCCTATCTTTCCACCTCGCCACTTCTTCAGTCTTTCCTCCTGTCGTTGTTAGGCCTTCGGTACCGTCACATTTACATCATTTACCCAATTAAAAGCATGTTCTCCACAGTGTTTAGGGATCAACCACTGCAGCCTGGAAAAACAGCATAGTCTACTGCTTTGGCAAAAGCTATGATGTTATCCAAAGCTCTTCTAGAAACAAAAAACCCTATATGTGAAAGGAAAGATAGAATTTACTGTGAATTCATTATATCTTAATATGGTTGTTCTCAAAGAGTGTCCCTTGAACCACCACCACCACCACCAGCAGCACCATCCACTGGGAACTTAGAGATGCAGAATCCCGTGCTCCACCCAGACCTGCTGACTCACCCTCTGGAGGTGGAATCCACCAATCTGATTGAACAAGCCACCAGGTGATTAATGCATGCTCAAGTTTGAAAATCACCATGTTAAATGATTAACAATAGATATAATTTAAGAAGCATGACTTTTTTGCTCTAAACCTTGTCTTGTGACTGAACCTGAAATTAGTTAAAATGTGTTTAAATATTAAAATACATACAGAGAGGCTATGATTAATATTTCCAAAAGAGATGATTACAGGCAGCATATGTATTTCAGAGGGTGATCACCGGATTGGATGTATAACATTAGGAGACATCAAGGAAAGAAGTTTCCTAAGACAAAAGAAAGTAGGCAGAACACAATTTGAATTGCGTTCAACCTGTAGAAGCTCTACAGCAGCCAGAATATTCATAAATATGCCAGAGCAAGGTAATTTTCTGCCCTATATTTGCCTAACAGAAATTCCGTGTGATTGCTTCACGGAGTCCCTTTAACTAAAGCTGATCCCTCCTTCTTAAAAGGGCAAGTCAAGGTTGGTAACACTTGCATTTCTCTAGTTAAAATGAAGTCATATATGCTTTGACTTAGGTTGGATCTGCAATTTGCAAGCCGGTCATCAGCCTTTGTATTATGACGATTATTGTACTCAGATGATTCCTCTTATACACACTCAATATCATGGTTCCAAGTCCTTTGAACGAATGTTCAAAGCATCAAAATAAAATAGACAATCTTTCCTGAAATGGCATTAACTTTTCAAAATCATGTCATATTCCTTTGTATTTACTTTCTAGGTTTAAACATTTTTTTCCTGAAGTTTCTATAGGTTTTCCTTTTTTCTTACTGATAAAATGTGCTGTTTGAAAAATCTAACACTGTGTTAAAAAAAAAAAGAAACCCCAAATTGTAGGAGCTTGAAGAACTATTCGCATCTCTCCTGGGTCTGGGATGGGCTCAGATGGGGGATTCTCACGTGAAGTCTCATGCAGTTGAATTCAGGCAGTGACTGAAGCTGGAGTCACCTGAGACTTGACAGGGCTTTCAGATGACTTCTTCTGTGGCTAGCAACTGGTTGGGAGCTCAACTAGAGGCTGTCAAGAAGAGTCTTACACTAGACAACTCCATGAGTCTTGGGCTTCTCACAGCACTGCAATCTCTCTCTCTTTTTTTTTTTTAATTTTGATGATTTTAATTTTTTTCCATTATAGCTGGTTTACAGTGCTCTGTCAGTTTTCTACTGTACAGCCAGGTGACCCAGTCACACATACATATGTATTTATACATTCTTCTTTTTTCTCACATTATTATGCTCCATCATAAGTGACTAGATATAGTTCCCAGTGCTAGACAGCAGGATCTCATTGCTTACCCATTCCAAAGGCAATAGTTTGCATCCATTAACCCTAAATTCCCAGTCCATCCCACTCCCTCCCCCTCCCCCTTGGCAACCACAAGTCTGTTCTCCAAGTCCATGACTTTCTTTTCTGTGGAAAGGTTCATTTGTGTTGTATATTAGATTCCAGATATAAGTGATATCATATGGTATTTGTCTTTCTCTTTCTTACTTACTTCACTTAGTATAAGAGTCTCTAGTTCCATCCATGTTGCTGCAAATGGCATTGTTTTGTTCTTTTTGTTAGCTGAGTAGTATTCCATTGTGAATATATACCCCATCTTCTTAATCCATTCATCTGTCGATGGACATTTAGGTTGTTTCCATATCTTGGCTATTGTCAATAGACAGCACTGCAGTCTCAAAGTAGAAGAACCTTTCACTTGGTACTTGGCTTCTAAGATGGCGCATCGAAAGAGTGAGGGTTCCAATAGCACCAGGCAGAAGCTTCAATTCTTTGGACCTAGTCTGGGAAGTCACTTAGTAACTTTGCTTGGTCAACTAGGTCACCAGACCAGACCAGAGTCAAGAAGAGAATTAGACTTTACTTTTCAGTCGGAAGGGTGCCGTAGAATCGGCAGCCATCTTTAATCTGGTTCATGTTCTTCCACCAAAGCCTTAACATGATCCAGCATCTCAACTGCATTATCTGTTCCTTGCGATTAACTCATCCTGGAGACATCCTTCCCTGCCAGCGCCGTTTGACTGCCTTTTCTAATATAAACCTTTTTTTTTTTTTATATGAGTAAATACCATCCTAGGACTTCCCTTCCCAGCTTTCTTAGAGTGGACCTCTCCATTTCCTATATCCAGTATATCCTAGAGGAATTTTCCCATAAAGATTATGTGGAATGTAACCTTTTCGAATCTTGCATGTCTCAAAATACCTTTACTTTGCTCTTTTGCTTAATTGAACATTTGGCTGCATGTGGGATTCCAGGTTCAAAATGACATTCCTTGGATGGATGTCATTGCCCCATCATCTTTTTACATCCATTTGCTAAATATTATTCTTGTTCCTTGAGAAGATTCTATCCCCCCACCCCAATTGCCTAGAAAATCTGTTTACTCACGGTGTGACTTTCACAAGGTTGTGTCTAGTTGTGGAATTTTATTTCATTCATTCTGCTTGGAATAAAGTGCATCTTTTCCTTCTGAGAGTTCGCACCTTTCTGCAATTCTAGATTGTTTCCTTTCTACCATTTCTCTTTTTCCTCCCAGTTTTCCCTATAGCCATTATCTATTGTCCAGTGAACAGAGTAAACCATTCACAGATATTTGTTATCAGCTACATTGTTTTCATAAAATTTGTTTTAATAAACTATAGAGCCCTGGTTTGACATTTTTCTAATTTGGTTACAGTGTGGGCAATGGACTGCGTGGAGGTCATGGGTGAATAGTACGCTTCCTGCCCTGGCCATGATCTCAGTGTTCACAACTACCTGTGTGGGTGACTTTGCTATATCTCTATACTTTGGCACGTATTGATTTATATTGTGATTTTTGTATGACACACCAGAAGCATACGTTGTTATCTACAATGTTTTGCAGTCACTCCCTGTGTACCTGCCACCCAGATTTGTCAGATCCTAACGACTTACCCTATGGCTTTGGATCTTTGTTGTAAAGAAATAAACATCAGAGACAGACTTGGAATACTCTCAGTAACCTTCCCCAGTCCCATGCGTCTCTCTCTCTCCTCAAATATCATCAAGCCTGACTTTGCTTTTGTATCCGCCCCATGCAATTCTTCATATATTTACCACATAATCACATGTCCTTAAAAATGTGTAATATTGTTTGGCATGTTTTTAAACTTTATGTAAATGGTATCATACTGTACATATCCTTCCACACTCTGATTTTGTTATTCAACACTCGTTTTGCAAGATCTATGCCTTTTAAAAGATAGAGCTTTGATTCATTTACCTTCATTGCTTTACAGTCGTCTATTGCATATTAGAATTTAGATTCTGCTGTTAATGGACATTTAGGTTGTTTACCAATTTTTTGCTATTAAAAACACTGCTGCAATGAACATTCTTGTATCTGCCTCTCTGTGCATGCGTGTTGTGATTTTTTTCTCAGGAGGTCTGCTCAAGCGTGGAATTTAAGCAATTGACATGTATTCCTCAATTTCACTAGCTATTGATGCCCTCCTAGGCAGGCCCAGTGATCCACAGTGACTGCAAAAGCAAGGAAAGCAATCCGAGCACCAGGTTGTCTAAGATGCTCTGAATCGGCTTTCTCTAGTTTCACTTGGTTCCTGAGTATCTGAGGTTTCCTTCGAAGCAGGCTGCTAAAGCAGGCTGGCTGATTTCTTAGTGAGAAAGAAATAAGCAGAGAGATAGAGATGAAAGATAGAGATAGTAGAGTGTGTGTGTGTGTGTGTGTGTGTGTGTGTGAGAGAGAGAGAGAGAGAGAGAGAGAGAGAGAAGGAGAGGGGGGAGAGATTGCTGTCTGCAATAAATTATATATTCCCTAACACTGGTGCAAACCAAAGGACCCAGATGTACCCTCCAGTGTCTGGGGTCATGTTAAACCCTTCTGTAAGTTTTGTTCCTTTTCATGACAGCATGACCACAGTGTAGAAAAATGTTGGTAATGGGTGTATACTTACACTTAAACAAAACCCGAATGAATCAAACGTACCAAGAGATGGGACAGGAAAGGGGAAGGGGAAGGAAAGGGATGAAAGAAATTAAATCATCAGTTCAGGAGGCCCATCATCTGTATAACACATCCTCTGGAAAGTTGGAAGAAAAAAATAGTACTGTTTTGTTAGCATGTATCATGACTTAATAAGAATGATACTATACTGCAGATCTCATTATATTTATTATCTTTATCATATTTTCATATTACTATTATTGAAAGATCTGTCCCGTGTTGCTATGTGTACTCTGGTCGGATCCTGGTTTCTTGTTGCTATAAAATATTCCAGGGCATACATCCGCCACATTTACTTGGCTATTTCCCCAGTGATGTGCAGTTAATGACCTTAAACTTTCTCCTACAGAGCTGAGATGAATATCATCATACATCCCCCCATGTAACAACAACAGCAACACACACCCACACAGAGAGAAACCAAAAGACTGGATGACAAGGTACGTGTATACTTAATGTGACCAAGATGGTGGCACCTCTCTACACACCATGGGGCATTGACTCATGTACTCCCACCAACAATGTGCATTATCCAGCTTTCTGACTTTGCTTATTTGATGGATTTATATTTCTTTCTTGTTTGAATTTGCATTCTCTGATTGCTAAAGTGTTTGAGCCTCTCTTCGTAGTGTAGTTGACCATTTGGGTTCTTTTTACTTTAATTTCCTCTTCATGTTTTTGACCAGTTTTCAATTCAGTTTTTTATGCTGATTTGCAGATGTTTCTCATGCATTTACATAAAAGGTCCTCACTGGTTTGGGACGTTGCCAATATCTCCTCTGAATCCATCATTTGTAATCTTTGTCCATAGTTTCCTTTAAAAACAGAAAAACTTAGTGTGGAAATAATCAAGCCCACCTATTTTTAATCTTATGATGTATGCTTTGAGGGTTTTGTTTAATAGCCCTTCCTCAATTCTTTATGAGCAATGCATTCTCCCACATTCTCTTCTATTTGCTTTATAGTTTCACCATCCTTATTTAGTTTTTTTACGTTTGCCGACATGTACTTTTATTTTTTTAATTGAAGTATAGTTGATTGACAATGTTGTGTTAGTTTCAGGTGAATTAAATATCTTTTAATCCCAAACCAATTTATCCCCTCCGTATTTAGTTTTTAATCCATCTGAAATCTACTTTTTAAATATGAAGTGGGAAACCATTTTGACTTTTCTCCATGGATGTAAGCAATTTCCTCAGCATCACATCTCTGTTCAGATCCTGTGGAACAGGCAGTATATTTGGAGGAAGTGGCAAAGGGTGGACAGTTTGGGGATAGTGATTGGTGTCGCATCGAAGTTATATATATATTCTGCCTTAGGTTCACTTGGGACTCTCTGGAGGGAACACCCTTGGCCATGACACAGCTTCCATTATGGTGATGTGTCATGGGGAAAGGCTGAGGTGCTCTCCACCACTTTATAGGGAGCAGATCACAACAAGGATGAACTGAGTCAGAAGAACATGGCAGATGTCATACAATCTGGGCAGACCTGTTGGTGAACTTACACGAGATACCATCACAAACTCCCAGGAAAAACTGTTTGAGACATTAACAGGAAAGAAAAATCTTACATTGCTACAATGGGCACAAAAGCAGCCAAGCCATAGTTAATTTCCATTAAGTGGATCCCTTTTATAACCCCACAGTTGATAGGGTCAGGGGAAATTGAACAGTATATGTAAATTGCATTCTCTAGTGTGTCATGGGGTGAAAGTACCATTTTATTTTCAGGTTCATTAAATAAGAATTACATTTCTTGGAGTAAATTGCAGTTTGACCAGAAAAAAATTTATTTTTGAAACCAAGCCTGTTTATGTTACCCACTCATGTTGTTATAAGTGAAGGATTATTCTATATTTTAGAATTATTTTTCTATTATACAATATTCATACTGTTAAAGGCATATGGATATGAAATAAGACATTATAATTATAATATTTAATCATGTAAAATATCACTAAATCACACTTGAACATATCTTAAATGAACAAAAATAATGGAAAGAATAACTAAGTCCAGGAAGACATCTTTATCTGTCTTTGAGAATATAGGGCAGAAGGCAGAAGGCAGAGCAGTGGTCATAAGTGCCTGAGGCAACCCAGGAATAAGTACAGATTAAAAGTATAATAACAATTGATTTTTTGATAAATATTTCTTGAATCTGTAATTGCAGTTTTAAGTGACCTTTTCCAATGAAAATAGCTCTCCATCTTGAAGTCTTTGCTTTGTCTGACTCATGAAGTCCTATTTGTTTTTCCAGTTACACCTCAGTGGCCACCTCCCCAGGCAGCCCTCCTTGATTGCACCTCCACCTCCACTGAAGAGCTCAAGAGCAGCACTTCCTCTTCTGAGCTCCCTGTGTCTTGTTATTGCTTCTTTTACTGCCTTATTTGCACAGTGTTAGTCTTTTGGCTTTGTTTTTTAATCTGTTCTGCTTAAGGAAGTATCTGCCCTTTATTCACATTTGCATTTCTTTTTTTTTTTTTCTTTTTCAGCTGCCCTCACTGCAAATGGAAGTTCCCAGGCCAGGGATCGAATCCAAGCCTGAGGTTTGACCTACACCACAGTGGTAGCAACGCAGGATCCTTAAGCTATAGTGCTGGGTGTGGGATCAAACCGGCGCCTCCACAGAGATAAGTTGGATCATTAACCCACTGCACCACAGCAGTAACTCCCCACATTTCTATTTCTGGTGCTTAGAACTATATGTGGCACACAGCAAGCACCAAATAAATGTCTTTTCGTAAAAATTGGAATGAAATCCCAAGGGCTTTCTTTATGTTTGACCACAGTAATAAAACAGTTCCAGGAGGTGGGGGGTAGGGGGATGGAAGTTGTATTTTTTTTTTAACTTTTAAAACCATCTGATTTGTGACCACATTAAAACTCACAGAATGATGGACTTCCTTCATGGCTCAGCACGTTAAGCAACTGGCATTGCCAGTGCTGTGGCTCTGGTTATACCTGTGGTACAGGTTCGATTGCTGGCCCCAGAACTTCCACACACTGTGAGCATGGCCAAAACAAAACAAAAACCCAAAACTCACAGAATTATACAACCTAAACTTTGGAAATAGATATTATCTAGGCTCGCACCTCGAGAGCTTCAACATACATGTGGATCACCTGGGCATTTGTTAAAATACAGATTTTGGTTTAGGAGGTCTGGGGCAGCCTGAGGTTCTACAGCTTTAAAAAGCTCCCAAAAGATGTGATGTTTTTCATCCACCAGCTACACAAGCAGCAAGACCCTAAGTCTCCCCTGCTAATCAAATGCATGAATTATAGCTACAACATTTGGACAACTGGTCAACGAGCAAACAAACGTGAAAGTGTTCCTAAATGTCTCCAAGAGGGTGATTCTCAAACTTTAGCTCCATCAGTATCACCTGTAGGGCTTGTTAAAGCACAGCTCACTGGGCCCCACGCCCAGTGTTTTCAATTCATCCTGTCTGGGGTGGGGCTAGAGAATTTGTATTTCTACCAAGTTCCTAAGTGAGGCTGCCACCACTCATCCCGGGACCACACTTGGGGAATCATTGGTCTGAGAAGCACTTTGAAACCACTGTAATCAATGACCAACTCCCCCATGATGTTCAGAGTCCAGACATGCACACAGGTGACATTGGAGGAACAGCCGGAGCACCTTAGAACCATCTGCCACATGAGAGTGAGTTGGTAGCCCACTACGTGAATCTGTCTCCACATTGGGAAGAAGGAAAGAACATTGGATCTGGAGCATGAAGACCTGGGTCTTGAAGCTGCGATTTACATCCTCTTGGGGCATTTCTGAACCTCTCCAAGCCTCAGTTTCAATGTGTGAACTTCATGATTCACATGAAGTTAGTCCTGTTTTCTGACCTACCAGAGCTCCTCCAGGTAAGTCTGACCTTCCATCTCACTGGATCTTTGCCCTTTGCTCTTATTCAATGCAATGGTATATCTTTATCACATTAATATTTCCTTAAGAGCAAAGATGAATTTTTTGGTTTTTTTTTCAATATTCATGCTCTTTATTTTGTTTTTAAGATTTTTATTTTTTTCATGATAGATGATCTGAGTTTCATTTGTATTTATTCTCAAGAAACTAGAGATAGCCCTGGCAAAGAGCAGGTACTCATTAAATGTTTACTATTGAATGAATAAAAGTAATAAACCCTGGGCTCCAAATAGCCCTTTAGGCCCTGGCTCTGTGCTAATTCTCTAATTTTAGCTGCTTTGAAGCATCATTAGAATAGAATACCCCACCAGGTAGCGCTGGAAATGAGATATGCATAATTCAATGCTTAATACAACTCTCCAGGGACAAATCCATGGTTAGGCCGCTGAGCTATAAATGATTTTTTTTAATTTTCAGATTTAATGATACATAGAATTATTTTTGCAGGTAAGTACCGCTGCTCTTTATCACAAGCTTCATTAAGGAAAGTTTTCCTGTAGGGCCTTGCTTTTATAAATAAACTGATTCTTTTATTGCTGTAAAACTTTTCATTCATAAAAGAAACCTTTTTGTATTTAGATGTTTGTTTTTGAGATTCGAGAAGTTATTTTTGAGTTAGAAACACTTCTCCGGTTGATAGAATAATAAATCTATATTTCCCTTTTTCCTAGCTGTGATTTTGGGTGAGTTGCCTAATGTTTCTGTGCCTCTCTTTTCTTATCCGTAAAATAAGGATGCAGCAGCTGCTACCGTATAATTTTTGTAAGAAATACATGAGTTCATGGATGTCTTTAGGAGAGTGTCTGACCTAAAGCCCTGATGAATGTTGGCTGTTATTGTTTTGAGATTGAGTAAAATGAACACAGTTGCAGGAGGGCAAGGGCTTTTTTTTTTTTTTTTTTTTTTTTTAATTTTTTTATTTTTTGTCTTTTTGCCTTTTCTAGGGCCGCTTCCTGTGGCGTATAGAGGTTCCCAGGCTAGGGGTCCAGTTGGAGCTGCAGCCACAGCAACGCAGGATCCAAGCTGTGTCTGTGACCTACACCACAGCACACGGCAATGCCAGATCCTTAACCCACTGAGGAAGGCTAGGAATCGAACCTGCAACCTCATGGTTCCTAGTTGGATTTGTTAGCCACTGCGCCATGATGGGAACTCCAGGGCTTTCTTTTTTTAAAATGAAGTATAGTGATTTAAAATGTATCAATTTCTGCTTACAGCAAAGTGAGTTATACATATATATACATATACATTCTTTTTTATATTCTTTTCCATTATGGTTTATCCCTGGATATTGAATATAATTCCCTGTGCTATATAGTAGGACCTTGTTGTTTTCCCATTCTGTGTATAATAGTTTGCACCTGCTAACCCCAGACTCCAAATCCATCCCTCCCCCACTCTCTCCCCCTTGACAACCACAAGTCTGTTCTCCATGTCTGTGAGTCTGTTTCTGTTTTATAGATAGGTTCATTTGTGCCATGTTTTAGATTACACCTGTAAATGATATGATATTTGCCTTTCTCTTTCTGACTTACTTCACTTAGTATGATAATAACTAGTTGCATCCATGTTGCTGAAAATGGCATTTTTCATGACTGAGTAGTATTCCATTGTATGTATGTACCACATCTTCTTAATCCATTCATCTTTCAAACTTAGATTGTTTCCATGTCTTGGCTATTGTGAATAGTACTGCAATGAACATGGGGGGGGTGCATGTATATTTTTTGAATGAAAGTTTTGTCCAGATATATGCCCAGGATTGGGATTGCTCTATCATATGGAAGGTCTATGTTTAGTTTTCTGAGGTACGTCCATACTATTTTCCATAGTGTTTGTACCAATTTACATTCCTACCACCAATGTAGGAGGGATCCCTTTTCTTCACACCCTTCCCAGCATTTATTTATACACTTTTTTTTTGGCTTTCCTATTTTTTTTTAATTATAGTTGATTGCAATGCTGTGCTAATTTCTGCTGTACAGCAAAGCAACCCAGTCACACATATCATACATTCCCTTTCTTATGTTGTCTTCAATTATGGTCTATCCCAGGAGACTGGATATAGTTCCCTGTGCTATACAGTAGGACCTCATTTCTTATCCATTCTAAATATTATAGTTTGCATCTATTTGTAGGCTTATTAATGATGGCCATGCTGACTGGTATGAGATGGTACCTTATTGTTTTGATTTGCATTTCTCTAAGAATTAGTGATGTTGAGCATCTTTTCCTGTGCCTACTGGCAACTCATATGTCTTTGGAGAAATGTCTATTTAGGTCTTTTGCCCATTTTTTGATTGGGCTGTTTGTTTTTTGTTGTTGAATTGCGTGTGTTGTTTGTGTTGACAACAGTCCTTGTCAGTTGCATCATTTGAAACTGTTTTCTCCCATTCTGTAGATTGTCTTTTCGTTTTGTTTATGGTTTCCTTTGCTGTGCAAAAGCTTGTCAGTTTGATTAGGTCACATTTGTTAATTTTTGTTTTTATTTCTATTGCCTTGGGAGACTGACCTAATAAAACATTTGTATGATTTATGTTAGAGAATGTTTTGCCTATATTCTCTTCTAGGGGTTTTATGGTGTCAAGGACATGTTTAATTTTCTTAAGTCTGATAATGTTATTGTGATTATATAGATATAGGTTTTTATACGATATAGAAGTGATATAACATCTACAACTCTGAAGAGATTCAGCAAAAATGTATAGATAGGCAGTTGGGTAAATAAATATGACAAAAATGTTACCAATTATTGAATCTAGATGATGGGTATATGGTGATCATTGCACTATTTTTTTCAACTTTCCTATATGTTCTAAGATTTTCATAGTAAAACATTAAAGAAGAACATTTTTAAAAAAACACCTATATCCCACAATAAACATATATTTAAAATAAAATGTTTTTTATAATTTGCTTTTGAAATTATTTAGTTATTAATCATTTAATTGGCCTTCAGCTATAATTTCTTGGCTCTTGTCATGAACACTCAGGAATTTCATAAAGAATAAAATCTAATGTATAAATTAAAGTACGTATAATTTTTTATTAAATTTATAAATTATATACGTAAAGTTGTTATATTAAACCTCAAGTCACTTAATATACTTATTAATTAATTTTAAATTTACAGGGGCTGTTTTTTTTAAGCATAGCTGATTTATAATTTAGTGTTAGTTTCAGATGTACAGCAAAGTGATTAAGTTATATATATTCTTTGATACATGTATATATTCTTTTCCCTTATAAATTATTACAAGATACTGAGTAGTTCCCTGTGCTATACATTAGAATCTTTTTGGTTATCTATTTTATATATAGTAGTGTATATATATTAACCCCATACTCCTAATTTATCTCTCTCCTCCCCTTTTCTCCTTTGGTAACCACCAGTTTGTTTTCTATGTCTGTGAGTCTATTTCTGATTTGTAAGTTCATTTACATCATTTTTTAGATTGCACATATATAGTGATATCATATGCTATTTGTCTTCGACTTCACATAGTATGATAATCTCTGTGTCCATCCATGTTGCTGCAAATGGCATTGTTTCATTACTTTTTGTGGCTGAGTAGTGTTCCATTGTGTATATATACCCCACATCTTCTTTATCCATTCATCTGTCAGTGGACATTTAAGTTGCTTCCACATCTTGGCTAAATAGTGCTGCTATGAACATTGGTGTGCATGTATCTTTTCAAGTTATAATTTTCTCCAGATATATGCACAGGACTGGGATTCCTGGATCATATGGTAACTCTATTTTCAGTTTTTATAAAGAAACTCCATACTGTTTTCCATAGTGTCTGCACCAGTTTATATTCCCACAAACAGTGTAGGAAGAGTTCCCTTTTCTCCATACCTTCACCAGAATTTGTTTGTAGACATTTTGGTGTTGTCCATTCTGACTGGTGTGAGGTGATACCTCACTGTAATTTTGATTTGCATTTCTCTAATAATTAGCAATGTTGAGCACCTTTACATGTGCCTGTTGGCTATCTGTTATGTCTTCTTTGGAGAAATGACTATTTAAATCTTCTGCCCATTTTTTTGATTGGGTTTTTTGTTTTTTGATATTGAGCTCTATGAGCTGTTTGCATATTTTGGAAATTGATCCCTTGTTTGCCACATTGTTTGCAAATATTTTTTCCCATTCTGTGGGCTGTCTTTTCATTTTGTTTAGGGTTTCCTTTGCTGTGCAAAAGATTTTAAGTTTAATTAGGTCTCATTTGTTTATTCATATTTTTATTTCCATTACTCTAGGATACGGATCAAAAAAAAAATACTGCTGTGATTTATATCAAAGATTGCTCTGCCTGTGTTTTATATAGTCCAATCTTATATTTAGGTC
Organism: Sus scrofa; assembly: GCF_054392235.1. Lineage (NCBI taxonomy): Eukaryota > Metazoa > Chordata > Mammalia > Artiodactyla > Suidae > Sus > Sus scrofa. The sequence continues at coordinate 13,115,982 of NC_139401.1, forward strand.
TTTAATACATTTTAAGTTTATTTTTGCATGTAGTACTAGAGAGTGTTCTAATTTCATTATTTTACATGTAACTGTCTAGTTGTGCCAGCACCACATATTGAAGAGACTTTTCTTCATTGTGTATTCCTGTGTCCTTTGTCATAGATGAGTTGACCATAAGTGAGTGGATTTATCTCTGAGCTGTCTATCCTCTTCTATTGATCTATATGTCTGTTTTTATGCCAGTACCATACTATTTTGATTATTGTAACTTTGGAGCACAGTCTGAAATCAGGGAACCTGATTCCTTCAGCTCCATTTTTGTTTTTCAAGATTGCTTTGGCCATTTGGGGTCTTTTGTGTTTCCATACAAATTTAAAAAATGTTTTGTTCTAGTTCTGCCAAAAATGTCATTGGTAATTGATAGGGATTGCATTGAATCTATAGGTTGCCTTGGGTAGTATGGTCATTTTAACAGTACTGATTCTTCCAATCCAAGAACACAGTATATCTTCCCATCTGATTATGTCATCTTCAGTTTCTTCCATCAATGTTTATAGTTGCCTTAGGTAAGTTTATTCCTACATATTTTATTCTTTTTGATGCAATGGTAAATGGCCTTGTTTCCTTAATTGCTCTTTATGAACTCTCATTGTTAGTATGTAGAAATGCAACAAATTTCTGTGTATTAATTTTGTACCATGCAATGTTACTGACTTCATCAATGAACTCTACTAGTTTTCTGGTAGCGTCTTTAGGATTTTCTATATATTAGTATCGTGTCATCTGCAAACAGTGACAATTTTGCTTCTTCTCCAATTTGGATTCCTTTTATCTCTTTTCCTTTTCTGATCACCATGGCCAGGACTTCCAATACTATGTTGAGTAAAAGTGGTGAAAGTGGACATCCTTGTCTTGTTCCTGAACTTAGAGGAAATGTTTTCAGCTTTTCACTGTTGAGTATGTTAGCTGTGGGTTTGTCATATATGGCCTTTATAATGTTGATGTAGGCTCCCTCTGTGCCCAGTTTCTGGAGAGTTTGTTTTAATAAATTGATGTTAAATTTTATCAAAAGCTTTTTCTGCATATATTGAGATGATCATATGGTTTTTATTCTTCAATTTGTTAATGTGGTATATCACACTGTTTGCAGATACTGAAAAATCCTTGTATTTCTGGGATAAATCCCACTTGATCATGGTGTGTGACCCTTTTGGCAATTTTCTTTTTCCATTTAGGAGCCAGTAGTTTTCTCTCTGTCCTCAAATGTTTCCATAGGCTATATATAAATAATGGTTAAAGGAAAAACAACCAGTTCTTCTCCTTATTGAACTGTGAGAAGAAGCCAAATGTCTTGATTGACAGAGGCAGTAGAGAGAGAGTCATTCCTTGTTAGGGACCAGTGAATCTTGGAACTGTGGTCATGGGAGCCTGAGAGACCTGGGTTCAAATCCTAGTCACGCCATTTTCAAGAAGCCACTTACCCACTCTGAGCCTTAACTCCTTTTGGTTTAAAATGGAGATAATAATGAGTATATAGGTTTTCATGATGACAAAAATGAGGAAATCACATGTAAGAGCCTTCCACCATGCCTGGTGCCACTATTAGTGGGTTTCGTGGTTTGATTTCCTTGAATCCAATAATTGCAGAGGAGGAAGAGAAGCAGACCTCCAGTGGGGTTTTTTAGCTCTACCCTCTGCGAGTGTTGGCTTACTGTAGAACCCTGTCCAAGGATGTGCAGCTTGGCCTCCCAGGTCACCACACGTCAGCCCAGTAGAACAATGGCAGTCCCATGGGAAAGCCTCAATAAATGAATGTCAGGTAAATTAATAGGGCTTGTCTCTGCAATCTACACTCCTTAGTGGGACTGTTGTATTTGTGGGATGGTCCAGAAGCAAGAGCTGAGAAGTTGACAGCAAAAGTAGCTAGAACACAACCACTTAATTAACCCCTTTACCCCTGGGGTTGCCAGTAGTGCATATGGCATATTTGTGCAAATTAAGAAAAGATACTCCTTTCTGGAAATGCTTTAGTTCACATGTTATAAAATGGCTGAAATACACAGATTTTTTTCTTCAGGCCAAGACATTTTATTATTGTCTGCTGGGAAATTGTCATAATAAATAAACAAATAAATCTACCTTGTGAATTCTAGGTAGAAACACTGCTTAATTTTTTGTGGCAGTCCCTGGATCTTCAAAGTTGAAATACACACACACACACACACAGAGTCAATCACACACACAGGTACATACACGCAGACCCTGCCATGCTCAAGAGTGGTGGTGAAATTTAATTTACATGCAGCTCTTCCATGAGCAGCTAGAAAAGTATAAAAAGCTCAATCAGAAAAATTTCAGAGATTTATAGTACTAAACTGAGAATTTTTTAAAATGCAAAATCAATCTTTAAAGTATATACCTTGTATCTGTCCTAAAGTTACTCCTTCTCAGAACATTTTTGGGCAGCGACCAGCATATGTTCCTGATTTTATTTTTAACCTTCCTGCAAAAACGCACTTTCATTTTCACTCCTATTAAACCGTGACAATTCACAGAAGACAGCAGAGAGTGGCCTAGCCTAGTTCAGTGGCTTCCCATAGTGACAAAACATCATAATCACCTGGAAAACTATAGGAAAAAAAAAAAAAAGGCAAGCAGACACAGGCTAAAACTTCTTCGGCTTGGTTTCAAACCCATTAGTCTGATCAAATAATAGAATAGGAAGAGATAAGATGGGTGGTGACAATTGGAGACAGAGTTCCTTTCTCTCCCAAGTGCCATTCAGTTTCCTTTCTAGAGCCAACTGCTGTCCTGCCAGAGCCTGAGGGGCATCCAAAGCCTTAGGCTGGGCAGGGGTCTCTACGTTAGTGGTCTGCAAATTGGAGTGCAAATATTGCAGGATTCGGAGTTCCCATCGTGGCTCAGCAGAAATGAATCTGACTGATATCCATGAGGATGCAGGTTCGATCCCTGGCCTCGCTCAGTGGCTTAAGGATCCAGCATTGCCATGAGCTGTGGTGTAGGTTGCAGATGCGGCTCAGATCTGATGCTGCTGTGGCTGTGGTGTAGGCTGGTGGCTACAGCTCCAACTCAACCCCCAGCCTGGAAACCTCCATATGCCATGGGTACGGCCCTAAAAAGACCAAAATATATATATATATATTGCAGGATTCATGCAAGACAATCCACTAGAATGGAGAAATTCAACTGTACTTTTTTCCTATTTTTATAGTATGTAACAGATTGGTTGTGTTAATGAAGTGGCCCATTTCATTTAGTTTATAAGTAAAGGTATGTAATATGTTTGACTTACTCATGGACTGGTTCATGTATATAATTTATAAGTAAATTATTTGTGTATTTATCATAATGCTCAAACTTTTTTTTTGACAAAGAGAGGTGGCATGTCTTATTCTAAGTAAAGAATGGGCACAAGACTCTGGTCGCCAGTGAACCAGGAGGCAAAAGATGGAGCTAACTGGCCAAAGACCAAAACTCCAGCTATCCCTGGAGAGGGAGTGTATTAGGGTTTTCTAGAGAAACAGAACAGGTAGAATGTATATAGAGAGAGACATTTATTATAAGAAGTTGGCTCACATGATTATAGATGCTGGCAAGTCCAAAATCTGCACAGCCAATGTCCCAGTTTGACTCTAAAGGCCATCGGGCTGCTAGAGAACCAAGAAGATCCAATGTCTCACTTTTTGGTTTTTTTTTTTTTTTTTTGTCTTTTGTCTTTTGTCTTTTTATGGCCACACCCATGACGAATGGAGGTTCCCAGGCTAGGGATCCAATCGGAGCTACAGCTGCCAGCCTATACCACAGCCACAGATCCAAGCCGTGTCTGCAACCCACACCACAGCTCACAGCAACGCCAGATCCTTAACCCAGTGAGCAAGACCAGGGATCGAACCTGCATCCTCATGGATACTAGTCGGGTTTGTTAACCACTGAGCCATGATGGGAATTCCCAATGTCCCAGTTTAAAAGCCAGCAGGGGAGTTCCCGTCGTGGCGCAGTGGTTAACAAATCCGACTAGGAACCATGAGGTTGCGGGTTCGGTGCCTGCCCTTGCTCAGTGGGTTAACGATCCGGCTTTGCCGTGAGCTGTGGTGTAGGTTGCAGACGTGGCTCGGATCCCGCGTTGCTATGGCTCTGGCGTAGGCTGGTGGCTACAGCTCCGATTCGACCCCTAGCCTGGGAACCTCCATATGCCGCGGGAGCGGCCCAAAGAAATAGCAAAAAGACAAAAAAAAAAAAAAAAAAAAAAAAAGCCAGCAGGCAGGAAAATTCTCTCTTACCCAGAGGTGTTCTATTCTGTCCTTCAACTGTTTGGATGAGGCCCACCGCATAAGGGAGGACAATAGGCTTTACTAAGTATTCTCATTTAAATGCTAATCACACCCCAAAATACCCTTACAGAAATAATGTTTCACCACATGTCCAGGCACTCCACGGTCTATCAGTTTGGTACATGAAACTGCTCATCACAGGATGCTGCAGGAATGTACAGAGCCCTTCCCATGGAGTGACTCCCAGCTACGCTATTTCTATTTCCAGGCTCCAAATTCTGCACTCAGCATTTTTAACTGCTTCTTCTGCCAGTTAGTATAGGTTAACTTTTCAAATCACCCAAAAGTTTCAGCTTATTATGGAGCAAGTTTGGCCACCATTTCACAGACTTTTATTTCATCAGGATAAGAAAGCACATAATATGTTCTACTAAAGAATGTGGAAGCAATAAAAGGAACTAAATCTTCGAAAGTTGCTGATGCCTGGCTCCCCCTGCCCCACCAAGAATGTTACCTGCCTCTGTGTATGTTAACCTAGGAGGGGCTGCCGGCTTTCCTCCCAAAGGAATAGCTAGCACTGCACAGGTGGGATTCCTATTCCTAAGGTGGGGAAAACAACGAAACTGCAGGCACAAAGACCTTAATAGTTGCAACTAGAGAGGTGGGAGCAGAAAGGCTTTGGCTCCCAGTAGCTCACCTGAGGGTCAACCTTGCTCCATGCAAGTGGAGACTGACTTTTGCCATCCCTGGGAGATGGAGCCCAGTAACCTGGGAGAGAGACCAAAAAGAAGCCCTGGAACAGGAGTTCCCATCGTGGCTCCGCGGCAGCGAAACCAACTATTATCCATGAGGAGGCAGGTTTGATCCCTGGATCCACTCAGTGGGTTAAGGATCCAGTGGTGTTCTGAGCTGTGGTATAGGTCACAAATGTGGCTCCGATTTGGTGCTGCTGTGGCTGTGGTGTAGGCTGGCAGCTGCAGCTTCGATTCGACCCCTAGCCTGGGCATTTCCATGTACTGCAAGTGGGGCCCTAAAAAGACAAAAAAAAAGTCCTCGAACAGGTAGCTTCTAGTGAACGTTAGTAGATGGAAGAGACATATGGCCTCTAAGTGGAAAAAAAATAAAAAAGGGAAAGAGAAAACTTAAGGAAATTCCATTCCATCATTAAGGAAAAGACTTACAGGAACTAAAATCAAACAAAACAAATAATTTTGAAGTTTTAAAAGAGTATGTGGGTTTCCTACACTGCTATGCTCCTTCCCCTGTTCATTACACATTTATACAAATACTCGCTGAATAAATGAATAAAATTCCATAGATAAAATAGAATAGGCAATGGGAAGCAATGAATACAGAGTTAGTGGACTCAAGATACCAAAATAATTAAGGAATGCAAATCAAAACCACAGTAAGATACCATTTCGCACCCATTAGGATGATGGCTATTATTAAAAAAGAAAACAAAACAGAAAATAATAACTGTTGCTTAGGATGTGGAAAAATTGGAATTCTGCACTGCTGGTAGGAATGTACAATGGTGCAGCCACTGTAGAAAACAGTATGGTGGTTCCTCAAAAAATTAAACCCAGAACTACTATATGATCCACCAATTCTACTTCTGAGTATATAACCAAAGTAAAGGCAGGGGCTTGAACAAATATATGTATATCACTGTTGAGAGCAGCCTTATTCACAATAGTCCAAAGCTGGAAACAACTTAAATGTCCATTGACAGGTGAATGGATAACCAAAATGTGGTCTATCCACACAATGGGATATTATTCTGTTTAAAAAAGAAAGAAAATATGACACATGCTATAACATGGATTAACCTCAAGGATGTTAAGCTAATCCAAATAAGCCAAACAGAAAGGATAGATGCTGTTATGATTGGACTTAATGTGAAGTATCTAGAATAGTCATCATAGAGGCTGGGGGGTAGGTGGTGGAGAATTATTTAATGGGCGGAGTTTCAGTTTAGAAAGATGAAAAAGTTCTGGAGAAAAGATACGAAAGAAGAATTTATGAGTAACTAGCTAAGATACATGAAGACAACAGATTGGGGAAACCTAGTACGTTAGTAACAGGCAGTCTAGAAGGAGAAAAAGGACAAAAGGCAAGTGAATAATTAAAGACGGAATACAAGGATGATTGTTCTGGTCTGAAAAAAGTCTGCAGATTGCAAGGGCCCACTGAAGTCCAGATAAGATTAATGAAAATCAAAGACCTTTGTCTAGGAAGATCTTTTAATTTCTTTCTTTCTTTCTTTGCCTTGTCTTTTTAGGGCCACACCCAAGGCATATGGAGATTCCCAGGCTAGGGGTCAAATTGGAGCTGTAGCCACTGGCCTACGTCACAGCCACGCCAGATCTGAGCTGTGTCTGCAACCTACACCATAGCTCATGGCAGCGCCAGATCCTTAACCCATTGAGCGAGGCCAGGGATCAAACCTTCATCATCATGGATATTAGTCAGATTCATTTCCACTGAGCCACGATGGGAAATCCACTGTGGCTGCCTAGGAAGATCTTGATAATATTTCTGAGTTCCAGAGGTACAGAGAAAATCTTATAAGCATGGTTCAGATTGAAATAATTTACTTACAAAGGGAGAAGAAGTAGACAAGCATAAGACTTCCATAAACAACAGTAAAAGTTAGAAGGAAGTGAAATAACATCCATAAGCCACTAAGAGGAAAGTACTACAGTTGAAAAACCCAACCAAGATGGCCCTGACCTGTTATGTAGCAGTAGGTAATACACAAATAGCAACCATACTGAGTACTTCCTGTGTTCCTCGGCAGTCTAGATGATACTTATTTGAGCCTCACAACATTCTTATAAGGTAAATACCTTTATTAGGACCCCAGTATCACAGATGAGGAAACAAGCAGAGTACGTCGTCTGAGATTACACAGCCCAGAAGCAACAGTCAACATTCAAATTCGGGTGTTAACATGTTTTCATCTTCCTACCATTCCAAAATTAGTTGTCTTTATGAGAGGTTGAGAAAGGGCAGGAGAAAGGGGGGTCTGCAGAGGTGGGATTGGGGGGGGATCAATTGATGGAAAGAAATGCTTAGTGTAATGCACACAGTACATAGCCAACACAAAATGCTGTAAAATATTTTCTTGCAAATATATAAAAACTGAATGTATATATAGACAAGAACTAGAAGGTAAAACAACATATGAAGATATGGAGTTCACCCTGACCAGTCTGCAAGTCGTTTTATTCTTAGATTTCTATTATTTGAATACAGGTCTGTCCGCAAGGGTTTGAAGAGAATTGAAGAGAATTCTGACTTGGGGGACAGACTGCCTGGTTTTCAATTCTCATTCTAGTTACTCAGTAGCTAGTAAACTGGGGGAGCCCTGGGGTGTAAATTTCACCTTGGATTTTCTTCCCCTTTGAGGGATTAGTGCTGGGTGCTTCTGCTCCTACCTCCAACAGTCATCCACTGTGGCTGCCCACAGAGAAAGCATGTCCTCTCAAGCTGCTGTAGCCTCAGTAGCCTCTTGGCAGGGCTCAAAAAGGATCACAGGTGTGAACAGTTAGAAGCAACGTGAGCTGAAATTGAAGTAGCCCTTAGACCTAAGAAAGTGTATCCGAGGAAATTCAGGCAGAGCACTGAGGCGTCCATGTGTTGTTTATTTTTTCCCCCCTCTGACAAAAAAAAGCACAGAGGGGAGCTGCTGGAAAGAGTTAGATCAGGGAGTGATAATACTGTCAAGAAACAAAGCAGTTTTATCTTGTGTCTCCTCCATCCTTTGCTTGTTGACTTCTTGCTTTAGGGATTTAGATACTGCCCAGCCTCCATACGTAACACCCATGTTCTAAGTAGGAAGAGGCGGGAAAGAATGACAGCCAAAGGTCTGTGCTGTCAAGGCTTTTGCATTTTTGTCAACTCTTTATATGGGAAGGGAAACTCCCAGGTGAATGCCCCCTTTCAGCGGGTGAGCTGGAACGGAAAGAGATGCACATCCCCAAACCAAGCAGTGGCCAACGGGAATGAGATCCCTACGTTGATCTGGACTAATTGTGATTCACCTCTGGCGATGGGACAGGAGCCCAACCCTCCTGCAGTTCACGGATTGCCAGCAGGGACCTGAACAGGTCGCCATTCTATCAGCACACTGATGACTGGTGGGCTGGCTCTCAGCAGTACCTGTCACCACCTTGTTTCCTAACTGAGATATGGGAGTAATGGGAATTAACGCGATCCAAGGAAAGGGCAAGAATTGGGAAGGGAAGGGAATAGGATGGAAGCTTGTGCCTTCAATCAGCTCTTCTTTCTTACTCTGATCTCTTCGGCTTTGGGGGACTGACTGGGCTCAGCTGGCTGGTTCTGGCTCAGGATTTCTCATGGGACTGCTGTCAGCTGGTGGCTGAGGGTGGTGTGGACTCAAAGGAGTCCTCACCGCCACATCTGGTGCTTGGGCTAGGAAAATGCCCACAGCTGGAGCCTGGAAGAGCTGTGCATCTTCTCTTTGTAGCATTATCTCTTTGTGGTCCTTCTAAGACGTTATTTCCCTGTGACTGCTTCACAGCAGCCTGACCTCTTCACCCTTCCAGAAGTGTGTGATCCAAGGAGAGAGCCAGGTAGAAGTCATATATATCACTTTTAATGACAGTCTCAGAAGGCATGAAGCATCACCTCCTGCTGCACTCTCATTAGAAGCGAGTAACAAAAACCCACCTATTTGCAATGGCTCTTGATGGTTGCCAAGGCAAAGAATTTTCAGGTACAATTTTTTTTGAAGTATCGTTGATTTACAGTGTTGTTAGTTTCAGGTGTTCAGCATAGTGATTCAGTTATATATACACCCATATATATTCTTTTTTCAGATTCTTTTCCATTGTAGGTTATTACAAGATGTTGAATACAGACCCCTGTGCTATATAGTAGATCTTTGTTGTTTATCTATTTTATATGTAGTGGTTTGTATCTGTTAGTCCCAAACTCCTAATTTATCCCTCCTCGCACCATTTCTCCTTTTGTAACCAGAAGTTGGTTTTCTATGCCTATGAGTCTCTTTCTGTTTTGTAAATAAGTTTATTTGTATCATATGTTTTAGATTCCACATATATGTGATATCATGACATTTCGTCTTTCTGTTTTCACTCAGTTTGAGAATCTCTGGTCCATCCATGTTGCTGCAAATGGCAATATTCTGTTCTTTTTCACGCTGAATAGTATTCCATTGTGTATATGTACCACATCTTCTTTATCCTCTGTTGATGGACATTTAGGTTGCTTCCATATCTTGGCTATTGTAAATAGTGCTTCAGTGAACATTGAGGTGCATGTATCTTTTCAAATTATGGTTTTATCCTGATAAATGCCCAGGAGTGGGATTGCTGGGTCATATGGTAACTCTCTTTTTAGGTTTTTGTTTTTTGTTTTTTTTAAAGGAACCTCCATACTGTTCTCCTTAGGGGTTGCATCAATTTCCATTCCCACCAGCAGTGTAGAAGGGTCCCCTTTTCTCCACATCCTTTTTTCCAGGCCTGTTTTAAAACCACCATCTCTTAGTCATTTTTGTTTTAAACTGCTTCTCGGATGTCACAATAGTACAAGGATACCATTGCTGGAAAGATCCCAGTAAGTCCTGCAATGTAGCAACAGGACATAAAGGATCCATGAGTATTCTACTCAACACAAGGAGCCTAGGCGCACTGCCAGCAGGAGGGCCAGGGCTCACTGAGCTCTACAATCCCCCAAGCCACCCCTCTGATCAAAGAGAGGCGCCCATCTGGGTCTTCCAGAAGTTCATGTTTGCCGTTCCCACAGCTCCAGCTTGCACCCCCAGCTCAGCAAATGCTCTGGAGTCCTACCCAAGCTGACCTGCTCTCGGGCACAAGCTGATAACGGCCCCCGCACATTGCTTTTTCCTCGTGTTTATGGCCAGCCTGAGTGATCAAAGGTCACTTTCCCAGCCGAGCTTCTGCTCACTGACCCTGGCCTCGGGGCTGCCTGCAGCCCTTCGTGCACCTTCTTATCTCCAATCTATACCCAGCCTGTTTCCCAAGACTGTGAGGCCACTCATGTGATCAAGCGGAAGGCACATTGGGGTAACTCGAGAATAAAGGGTCCCATTGGAGGCAGGGGACAAAGGGAGCCTAGAATTCACATGCAGCTCCAAGCTTCCTGACAGTGGGGGCAGAAAAGCCAATCTCGGCTTACATCAGTTTTTTCATTTTAATTGAAGTAGAGTTGATTTACACTGTTGTGTTAGTTTCAGGTGTACAGCACAGTGACTCAGTTATATATACAGACAAATATATTCTTTTTTTCCTCTTCCTTCCTTCCTTCCTCCTTCTTTCTTTCTTTCTTTTCTTCCTTCCCTCCTACCCTAAGGCATATGGAGTTCCCCAGCCAGGGGTCAGATCTCAGATGCTATTGTGCCAATACCAGATCCTTACCTCGCTGTGCCAAGCAGGGGATTTGAACCTGTGTCCCAGCGCTCCAGAGACACTGCTGATCCCTTTGTGCCACAGCAAGAACTCCCACATATATTCTTTTTAAGATTCTTTTGAGCCCTTGGAAATATTAAAGCTATCCTATGCCCATTAGGCTGTCTGCTCCAGTATTCTAGGTCTTAAGCGAGTTTTTCTTAGGTTCCACCCCTGAAAAAATGTATTATCTTCAGTATATCAGACTCTGAGCCAGGGGCTGAAATAGCAGTCTGTTTACCCTGCAGTCCCTTTAGACAGGATTTCCCCAGCTGGAGTATGCAACTCTATCCCCTGGGGGACTTAGAACACTGGGTCCCACCCCCAGGGCTTCTGATTGACTAGGTCTGGGTGGGGCCCAAGAATTTACATCTCTAACAAGTTCCCAGATGATACTGATGCTGCCGGTACAGGGCCCACACTTGACAAGCCAGTGGTCACCTGTAAAGGTAGGTGTTCTAAAATAGGCTTTTCAGTTTGTTACGTGTTTGGATGTGAGGTTTGAGAGAGAACAAAGAGGGGCTTATAGGGTTCATGTGCATCTGAGAAAGAGTCAAGCTTTATTTCCAGCTACATGGAATATCAGTTCACCTTGTGAAAAGTGGGGGAAATAGGGGGGGACCCCCTCCAAGGGGGAGCGCTAATTTTTCTCAGCCGAGAACTTGGGATCTTTATTGGAAGATACATAAGGCCCTAAAGTTGCTGCCAAACAGCGTGGAAGGGGATGCTCTTTGGGCTGAAGATCGTTTGAGCCATCTGTTCCCTTCTCATCGCTCAGTCCACCTAAGAAGCCCCGAGTTGCCTCTGTGAAGAGTCTAGCTTTACGAGCATCATTCTGATGGACTTGTGAGAATGAATTAAGTGCAAAATGCACTTCTGTGGGCTAAATGAATCGGCCATTTAAATGGAGGTTAAAACATCCCAAGGCTTTTTTGCCACATGTTCTCCAGATAATTATCCCTAATCCATCATTTGCTATGTAGGCTTCAAAGAAATACATTCAAATACAGAGATGTGTTTCTAATTTGAAATCTTTTAATATATTTATTAGAATGCTTTAAATGGAATTCTATGGCTAATTTGACTCATTTTCAAAGGACACTGTATACGTCTCGAAAAGTCGGATCCCCAAATTTTCCCTTTCTTTTGGTCGCTGCTTAAACACCCAAATCTCAATTCAGTGACCAGGATTTCCAGGACAAGATGTCCTGTTAAAATGAAGCACTTATCTCTGTGTTGCATTCCAACCTCACCCCCTTAAGCAAAGAATAGGGATGTTTTCATTTTTATTGAGATAGAATTGACATAAAACATTGTATTCATTTTAGGCACACGACATAATGATTGATGTTGCCTGCATTCCTTGGCTTATGGCCCTGTATCACCCCAGCCTCGGCTTCTATTGTCACATCTCCTCTGACACTGGCTCCCCCAGGTTCTTCTCCCACCTGTAAGGACCGTGTATGTACATTGGGTCCATCTTAGTAATCCAGGCAACTCTGCATCTCCAGGTCCTTAACTCAAAGCCCCTCTTTGCCATGTCAAGTAGCATATTCTCAGGTTCCTGAGATGAAGGTGAGGACACCTGTGGGGGCCAGTATTCTGCTCACCACAGTGGCTCCATCACATTCTTTTTTTTCATATTTTCTCCCATCATAGTCTATCCCAAGAGATTGGATAGAGTTTCCTGTGCTCTACAGCAGGACCTCATTGCTTATCCATTCTAAAGGTCATAGTTTGTGTCTAAGAAACCCAAATTCCCATCCATCCCACTCCCCTCACCCTCTCCCTTGGCAACCACATGTCTGTTCTCTGTGTCTCTGAGTCTGTTTCTGTTTGGAGATGGGTTCATTTGTGCCCTGTTTTAGATTTCGCATGTAAGTGATGTCATATGGTATTTCTCTTTCTCTTTCTGACTCACTTCATTTAGTATGATCACTTTTAATGAAACCTGTGCTTGACAAATCCCACTCACTGCACAGCTTCTTTTCTTCTCTTTGGGGCCGTGGCTTAAATAGCAGCAGATAGTTGAGATATCTGAGCCTATTTCCTCATCTCCCACAGCTCCGACTACTTGGGACGGTTGTTAAGACTGAATTCATATGTATAAAGCAGTTAAAAGAATTCCTGCCTAACGGTAAGAGCTCTAAAGATGTTTGATTTTCTGATTTGATGTTATCATCAGTGAAGGAAAACATCTAATTTGAAAATTGGAGAATGAGACAATGAGACAGAAAAAAAGTAACTGGGGAGAAGACACAGGAAGATAAAAACCATACCAAAAACTATCGTTAATATAACCTCAGAGATAAGAGGAGATAGAACATCCTTGAAATAAGAGCTGGACACTATCAAAATGAAGACAAAAAAAAAATCAGAAAACAAGAGCATGTTTCTGGAAATGTAAAATATCAGTCTGGGAGTTCCCGTCATGGCTCAGCAGAAACAAATCTGACTAGCATCCATAAGGACGCAGGTTCAATCTCTGCCCTCACTCAGTGGGTTAAGGACCAGGCATTTTGGTGAGTTGTAGGTCGCAGATGCAGCTCGGATCCTGAGTTGCTGCGGCTGTGGTGTAGGCCGGCAGCTGTAGCTCGGATTTGACCCCTAGCCTGGGAACCTTCATGTGCCATGGTGTGGCAAAAAAAAAAAAAGAATAAAAAATTTCAGTCTGAAGCATATGAGATTGCCATTTTTAAAGGCTGAGAACCATCAAAAAGTTGACAATTTCATAAGGTTCATCCTAACACAGAAATGAAAAACTCAGATTTCTGAAAAACTCAGAAATCTCTCAGCTAGTAGAGTGAAAAGGTAAAGAAATGTAAAATAGAAAAGATTTCGAAAGTATCCTATAACCAAATGAGAGGAGTTCCTGAAAGAGCACACGGGCGCGCGCACACACACACACACACACACACACACACACACACACAATGGAGGGAAGGAAATCACTATCGAAGTAATTAAAGAAACTACCCCAAAAAACAAAGTCCATGAATGAAAAAGGGTCCGCTGAGGGACTGGTACAATGGTGGGAAAAGAAAAGCTCATAGAAGCTTCTGGAGAGGAAAAGGGGGTGGGAGGAGAAATACCCTCATACAAAAGATCAGGAATTGAAATGCATCGAACTTCTCAATAGAGACAGTGGAAGCCAGCAGTATATCAAACAAAGCCTTTTTTTTTTTTTTCCGATTTTTAGGGTTACACCTGAGGCATCTGGAGGTTCCCAGGCTAGGGGTTTAATCGGAGCTGTAGCCACCAGCCTACACCACAGCCACAGCAACACCAGATCTGAGCCACGTCTCCCACCTACACCACAGCTCACGGCAATGCCAGATCATTAACCCACTGAACAAGGCCAGGGTTCGAACCTGCAACCTCACGGTTCCTAGTCAGATTGGTTTCTTCCATGCCACGACAGGAACTCCCCCAACGAAGCCTTTAAAATGTTAAGAGAAAATGATTTCCAATTCAGGATTCTACATCCAGTCAAGCTTGAAGTTGTGCGCATGTACACTCAAGCCATTTTCAGACTGGCAGAACCACAAAAATGTATTTCCTAGGCCCCATTTCTCAGGAAGCTACTGGAAGAAAGGCACCCCCCCTAACAGAGGGGAGTGAGTCCAAAAGAGAAAGATGATGTGGTTCGAGGACAATTCTGGAACTGGGGGTAAAGGCGGAGCTAATGACAGGAAGACTGGGCTGGAGAGAAAAGCAAGTATCTTTTGAAACAATATTTTACGTACAATTTGAAACAACCAAGAAAAACCTCTGGGGCGGGGGGGGGGTCTCAAACTCTAAGTTAACCACCTGGAAGCCTTGTTGAAATTGCTCTGTATCTGCATTACTGAGAGATAGAGAGGCTAATTGAGGTGGGGCGGGGAGGGGGGGTGAAAGTGGTTTTATTGGAGAAAAAACACTGGGGCTGCCGGAGGCTGGGATTAGGGCGCTGCACGGGGGTGTGCAGTGGTGGAAACTGCAGATAACCACGGCAGGTTCTGGCATGGAAGAATTTGGCCCTTTAAACCAGGGATCAGCAGTTACAGCCAGTGAGCCTGCTGCCTGTACCCGCAAACTAAGTGTATTGGCTGGTATTCTCTCTTGCTGATTCCTGCCACTGGAGCACAGTTAAGTAACCAGGACGGTCCCTGTGGCCTGCAAAACCTTAAATATGTCCTGCCTTGTCCTGGTTTGTTTCCTATTTTTTAATTGATGTATAGTTAATTTACAATGTTGTGTTAATTTCTGCTGTACAGCAAAGTGATTCAGTTATACATACGTGTGCATTCTTTTTTTAAAATACTCTTTTCCATTACAATGTAATCATTGGATATTGCATGTAGTTCCCTGTGCCATACAGTAGGGCCTTGTCGTTTATCCATTTTGTATATGATCGCTTACGTCTGCTAGCCACAACCTCCCAGGCCATTCCGCCCCCACCCCCTCCCCCTTAGCAATCATAGGTCTGTTCTCCGTGTCTGGGGAGTCTGTTTCTGTTTCGTAGATGGGTTCATTTGTGTCGTATTTTAGATTCTGCCAACCCCCATTTAAAACCATCAGTGTTTACCTGATAAAAAGTCACACACAAAACTGTATCCAGTCTCTTGGGATCGACCATGATGGAAGATAAGAAAGGGAACATAGGAGTTCCCGTCGTGGCTCAGTGGTTAATGAATCCGACTAGGAACCATGAGGTTGTGGGTTCAATCCCTGGCCTTGGTCAGTGGGTTAAGGATCCAGCATTGCCATGAGCTGTGGTGTAGGTCAAAGATGCGGCTTGGATCCCGAGTTACTATGGCTCTGGCGTAGGCCGGCAGCTGCAGCTCCGGTTAGACCCCTAGCCTGGGAATCTCCATATGCCGCAGGTGCAGCTTTAGAAAAGCCAAAAAGAAAAGGGGGGGGGGAATATATGTGAATTTATGACAGGGTCACTTTGCTATACAGTAGAGATTGGCTCAATGTTATAAATCAACTATATTTTTTTTTAAAAGTAAAAGTCAATTGAAAAAAAGCACAACTAAACATTAATGACTAGAAATCATAACATGTTAGCTCTGGAAGAGATTATGCTGTGCTGTGTTGCTTTGCATTGCATTGTGTTGCACTGCATTGCGTTGGTCTACAAGTCAGAAGGCTTAGGCTGAGGGAGGTGAAATGCTTGCCAGAGGTCTGGGGCAGTGGGACACCTAGGGGAACTCTCCAGGCCACTGATTTCCCTCTTCAATCCGTACCCACCGCCAGGCTGCTATCTGCCTCTAATCTATGGCTGCATTTGAGTGCCTTTCCATCTAGGTGAGTCATAAAAAGTTACTAAAGTAAGGTATTCATGAATTAAAATTAGCGTGTGACTAGGGTTCACCCAGAGTTCTAATTTAGCATTCTACAATGAAAGCTGTGAACCATAAAGCTCACATAGAGCTGAAATTCCCAAACTTTTCAGGAAGAACATTGATTTGGGTGCACAGTTGTTGCCCTGAATGTGATTTTCTTTGTGTTCCACTGTAAAGCATTATTCTAGCTTGTTGTCAGTTATTTCATCAACCCAAGTATGTATATGCTAATGAGGGACCTATAATTTTCCCAGATCCATGTTTAAGGTGCCTGAGCTTGAGAGTTCAAATATGCATCACTCACTTGCTTTTTTTCCCTGACTCCTGTGAGTTTGTTTTTAGTTGAAATACCCTTATCGACATGCTTTTGTTAAAAGCTAAATTGCTGTAACAAGGAGATCTAAAATGTAACAGCTCACATTCAGAAAAGTTTCTGACTCACCTCACACTTGAAGGGATAGAAGTTGAGGGGGCTGCAGTGTACAACGTTAGTGGGCAGAAGGAAGAGAGGGGCTCTGCTCCACACAGTGATTCGGGGACCCAGGCTGCTGTCAGCTTCCCCATCTTCAACATTTGGCTTCTAAGCACTCTCAATCATCATAATTCCAGCCAGCAGGACTCAAAAAAAAGGCCATGAAGCAGTATTTGAGGTTCAGCGTCATTTTGGCTCAAGTTCCACTGGCTAGAACTCAGCCATGTGCCCGCACCTTACTGTAAAGGCATCTGGGAAACTTAAACGTATCTGAAAAGTCATGAAACATATGATGAACGTAAGACAATATTTTACATGCGTTTCAAATAACATGCTCAAACGTTTTGGTTTTTGGTTTTTGTCTTTTTAGGGCTGCACCCACGGCATATGGAGGTTCCCAGGTTAGGGGTCACATCGGAGCTGTAGCTGCCAGCCTACACCACAGCAACACAGGATCCAAGCCACATCTGGGAACTACACCACAGCTCACGGCAACACTGGATCCTTAACCCACTGAGGGAGGCCAGGGATTGAACCTGCATCATCATGGATACTAGTCATGTTCATTAACCACTGAGCCATGATGGGAACTCCTCATGCTCAAACTGTTTTTTTTTCCAGCTCACAAATACCTTTTCATTGGTGTGATGTGGTCAGGGGTCCTGGAAGGAGTAGGTGGATTTTGGTGATCTTCACCACTCCAGTAGCTAAAGAAGAGGTTTAAAGCCAAACACACTTATAAAGAGACATTCATTGTTGTCACTTATGTCGTTTCTCCATTGAAAGTGGGAATGAATCTGATGCATGTCCTATAGGCATCTTGCGTCTTGCCTGACTCTATCAACACCACTTTAAGTCATTGCTGTGGAAGAGTACTTTCAATTTATAACTTGGTGGCTGAAAATTAGAGGAAGGGAGTTTTATTTGAGGTGTAAAAATGACATAGTTTCCACAAGGACTCAGGATTAGGGAGAGAACCAACCTGACCTGAGGCGAAAAAAAAAGAAAAAAAGAAAAAAAGAGAGAAGCGTGGAGTTCCCACTGCGGTGCAGTGGGTGAAGGATCTGACTTCAGCAGCTCCGGTGGCTGTGGAGGTTTAGGTTTAATTCCCTGCCCTGAGCAGTGGGTTAAAGTATCTGGTGTTGCCATAGCTGTGGCTCAGACTCAGTCCCTGGCCCAGGAACTTCCACATGCCGTGGGTGCAGCCAAAAAACAAAACGGAAGCAGAAAACACCATATTCACCTGCAAGAAATGACAAGTAAAAGTTCGAGATGGATTGAAATCCCTTTATGTATATCAGCTTTACATAGCTGTCACAGCTCAAACTCAGAAACGATACGCATCCCAGCTTAATCGGCGCATCCTCCCAAGCCAGCGCACCTGATTGTCTAGGGCCCCACTGGCCTGTGGCTCCCTCCATGGATGCCGTCAGCCATATAACCACCTTTCTGACCGTGGTTTACCTATAGCATCATTGCCTGGAAGAAACGGTGGATTGGGAAAAGGTGAAAATTCTCTTTTCCTGGTCTTGCGTGCATTGGCCAAGGATTGGTACAATTCACATGGCTGACCATTTAGTTTGCCCGCCCAGTCCTTGCTGATCGCTGGGAGAGCTGGAGCTCCCGATGGGAGGAGTGGAACGGGGAGACCTGCACCCAGGTGAGGTCAGTCTGTACTCAATGGAAGCGGAGCCACCCAAACAGACGGAGCAAAGGGAAGTCTAGAGGCATCAGAGATAAACTGCATTTCCCTTAAAGCACCACCTAAGCCTGTCCCATCCTCACTCAGGGGCCATTGATTTCTTTTGTAATATGAAGGCTCTGATTTACTCTGGGCTTTGGGCTTCTGTTCTTATTGATTTACAAATTCCTGCCATCTAGTGGCCAAATGAATCGCACATCTTCCCCCTTAAACATGCCCTTATTTGTCCAAAACCCACAGTCTGATCCTTGAAATAGGAGTTTTAAGTGCCTTACGCAGAGCAGAAGCTCAAAAATATTTACTGCACAAATGAAATGTAGTTCAACCAGAAGTTTCAACTTGGTACACGACACAGAGAAAGGAAAGAAAACAGACATTGGACAAAATTGACAGCGAAGCTTTTTGTCAGTGTTATAATCCAGTAAAGGTCTGTCCTAAGCAATCCTTAGGTGAGCAGGTATCTTGAGTTGATATATGCTTCTTCATCGTTGTCGTCATCATCCATGCAAAAGGGACCAATGACAGGTTTGCTTGCAGAAAGGGGGAGAAATGGACTGTGGCAGTGGTTCTGACCTTTGTCAAGCCAGAGGGTGGGACCTCGGGGCGTGGCTGGAAGGTACATTTGCAGAGCAAGCCCCTTCCTCTTCTCTGTCACGACATTAACATCCCCTGGAGAATCTTTCAAAAATTCCAGGGGTTCCACTGTGGTGCCGTGGATTAAGAATCCGCCTGCAGGAGTTCCTGTCGTGGCACAGTGGTTAACGAATCTGACTAGGAACCATGAGGTTGCGGGTTCGGTCCCTGCCCTTGCTCAGTGGGTTAACGATCCGGTGTTGCCGTGAGCTGTGGTGTAGGTTGCAGACGCGGCTCGGATCCCGCGTTGCTGTGACTCTGGCGTAGGCCGGTGGCTACAGCTCCGATTCGACCCCTAGCCTGGGAACCTCCATATGCCGCAGGAGCGGCCCAAAGAAATAGCAAAAAGACAAAAAAAAAAAAAAAAAAAGAATCCGCCTGCAGTGGCTCAGGTCGCTGCAGAGGTGCAGATTCAATCCCTGGCCCGATGCAGTGGGTTAAGCTGCGGAGTAGGTCACAGCTGTGGCTCGGAATCAATCCCTGGCCTGGAAACTTCCATGTACCATGTATGTGGCCTTAAAAAAAAAAAAAAATTCCCAAGCCCAGGTCGCATCCCAGACCAATGGAATCTCCATCTCTGGGAGGGCCCCTGGCATCAGAATTCTTGAAACTCCCCAGGAGGTTCTAGTGTGCAGGCACACCTGGGGACCACCAGCCACAGCACACACTTTCATGCAATGAGCACGACCCTTCACAGTGTACAAGGGCAGCTGGCATAGATGACCTGGTCTAATCTGTGTGCAGTATGCTGAGGCATCTCCTTGGATGCTCTCAGTTTCTCTATAGGAGGACATAGTGATGATGAGCCAGATGGGGGGGGGGGGAGCCTCGGGGTGTGGCTGGAAGCTCCCTGTGGTTATGGGGAGGGACTGGGGGCCTAAGGCTTCCTCCCTGACTCTGTGGCCCATTGAGTAATTATCCCCACTTTGTCAAGGAGCAAATGGAGACTCTTATTTTCTTGACACAGCACAAAGTGCCCCTAGATGTGGCGCTGTGACCGAGGGCATGGGTGTCTGTGTGGGATCCTGGGCGTGTGAGAGCAAGTGGCCCAGGGCTCCATGTGCGTCTTCCATGTGCAGATCCGGATCCATGCATTTTAACGGCCTTCGTTTTCAGCAAATTGAATGTAGGGAAATTCAGATTTTTCTAGTGATATTAGGTGATTATTTACTTTGTGAAGGGCTTCCTCTCTTTATGAAAAAAAGTCTCCACAGCATTTCTTCAGATAGCAAACCCCTTTTCTATATTTTCAATTATTCAGTTTTAAAATCCAATTTTTTTTTTTTTGTCTTTTTAGGGCCACACCCACGGCATATAGAGGTTCCCAGGCTAGGGGTCACATAGGAGCTGTAGCCACTGGCCTACACCACAGTTACAGCAAGCCAGGATCCGAGCCACGTCTGTGACCTACACCACGGATCACGGCAAGACCGGATCCTTAATCCACTGAGCGAGGCCAGGGATTGAATCTGCATCCTCATGGATGCTAGTCAGATTCATCTCTGCTGAGCACACTTTCACGCAATGAGCACAACCCTTCACAGTGTACAAAGGAAGTCCTTAAAATCCAATTCTACATTTATGTTTTCAGTATCATTTTTGATTTAAGGCTAAGCTCACTGAAATATTGTCCGAGTCACTGGCTATTTTGTATACTTGGCCATCCAGCAGACAGTAAAAATGAAAGAGAAGCTTTCCAAAGTCTTGTGGGTTCCCCTCTCTCAGGGTTGCCATGTATGGGTACACAGGTTGTGCACTGCACAACTCCAGGAGGCATGTGATGTGAACCAGAGCCCTTCCTTGTTTGGGTAACAGGGTTGGGCTGCTCTGATGCTAGATGTTGCAGAAGAAACAGAAATGTCTGCCTTGACTTGTGTTTCTTTTTTTTTTATTTTTTATTTTTTTTTTGTCTTTTTGCCATTTCGTGGGCCGCTCCCGCGGCATATGGAGGTTCCCAGGCTAGGGCTCTAATCGGAGCTGTAGCTGCCAGCCTACGCCAGAGCCACAGCAACGCAGGATCCGAGCCGCGTCTGCGACCTACACCACAGCTCACGGCAACGCCGGAACCTTGACCCACTGAGCAAGGGCAGGGACCGAACCCGCAACCTCATGGTTCCTGGTCGGATTCGTTAACCACTGTACCACAACGGGAACTCCTGACTTGTGTTTCTGACGTGAGAGCTGATGACCAACCAGCTCAGTCTTGGCAGACCCTCCAGCCACACCTAATGATTGCCACTTCAAAGCCAGTGCTGCTTCCCTTGGAATGGCTTCATGCTGCTTCTAGGTCATTTCTCCAGGCATATGAAGAACGGTTCTTCCCCCCCACTTCTTTTTAAAACATACTTTCTCTGAGGACATTAAAAAAAAAAAAAAAAGGCTTGTTCCAGCTCATCCATATTCAAAAGAACCTCATGCCTGTACTCTTACCACAAACAGCTCAGCTAATGGAAAATCTTGTTTATCCCCCTAAGCATACACACTGACTCTTAAACTTCAGTGTCATTCTCACCTTTCCTTTTCTCCTTGTATTCAAATACATGTTTGACCTCGTCTCAAAAATATTATCGGTTTTGTGTTTCAAGTAGCCTTTGAAGTGTGTTTACTTGCAAGTGTAAGCCTCCTTCAGCTGGAAATCACCAAGCAGTTCCTGGGAAGGAAGGGAGTGGACCCTTCCTGCTGCCTTGGATTGGCTGACCTTGTATATAACAAACAGCTCATAAAATTGATGGGTTTAGAACAGAGATGTGGAGCTTTTCCAGCCTCTGGCCAGTGGTCCTTTCATTTCTTCCTGCCATCAGATCTTCTGTAAACATCATAAGCCTTCTTTCAAAATCCTGAGTCTGGGGATCTCCCCTCACCCCTCCAATGTTCTCGGGGGAGTAGTATACACTGCTTTGCTTTCTTGGCCGCCTTTGCCTGCCAGGAAGCTCAGAGCTGTTTCAGGTTTCAAATGTTCTCTTTTAAATTGGCTTTCAAACATAATTCTTCCAAATCCACTTGGTCTTGTTAATCTTGTATTAGCATGTTCAGTTTTAATCTTTCTGTGCTGCCCCAAATCCCTTTAGGAACGGGGATAGAATAAACTAGCACATGAACTGGAAATATACACCTCCTATATTTCCAGTGCTAAACCTTGAAGATCTGGTCAGGAGGGGGCACTAGGGAAAACCAGAAGCCAGGGAACCCCTGAACCCAGCTTCCTGCTCATGGAAACAGCAGGGGTGGCTGGGGTGGGGGGCCAAAAACTGCTTTTGTTCTCCTTTTTCTTAACACATAGAAAGCACGAGACATAGAGCCATGGC
Source organism: Sus scrofa (assembly GCF_054392235.1). Classification (NCBI taxonomy): domain Eukaryota; kingdom Metazoa; phylum Chordata; class Mammalia; order Artiodactyla; family Suidae; genus Sus; species Sus scrofa. The sequence continues at coordinate 13,138,153 of NC_139401.1, forward strand.
AGTGAACAGGGATGGCGTGTGCTGTAGTTCAGTTGACAGGGAGATACACCTGAGTTCAAATCCCAGCTTGGCCGCTTGCCAGCTGTCCATCACATGACCTACTCTCCATCCTGCAGTTTGTGCATCTGTAAAATAGGGAGAGTAATTCCAGTTCTTCAGCTCTTGTGAAGACTAGTTGAAATAATTAATGCAAATGCTTAGCACAGTGCTTAGAGAATGCCTACTCTGGGCTTAATATGCATTATAGCCAAATGTGATAAGTATAGGTTTTTTAAATTTTTTTTAAATTCAATGAGTTTTATTCTATTTACAGTTGTACAACCATCATCGCAACCTAATTTTACAATATTTCTGTCCCAAACCCCCAGCCCACCCTTCCCCCCGGCAACCTGTCTCCTTTGGTAACCGTAAGTCTGTGAGCCAGTTTCTGTTCTGCAAATAAGTTCATTGTGTCCTTTTTTTAGATTCCACATATAAGTGATAGCATATGATGTTTGTGTCTCACTGTCTGGCTAACTAAGCATGATAGTTTCTAGGTCCATTCATGTTGCTGCAAATGCCATGATTTCATTCCTTTTAATGGCTGAGTAATATTCCATTGTATGTATGTACCACATCTTCTTAATCCATTCATCTGTCAATGGACATTTACGTTGCTTCCATGTCTTAGATATTAATAGTGCTGCAATGAACATTGGGGTACATGTATCATTTTCAGTAATGGTTTCCTCTGGATAGATGCCCAGGAGTGGGATTGCTGGATCATATGGTAATTCTATTTTTAGTTTTTTGAGGAATCTCCATATTGTTTTCCATAGTGGTTACACCAATTTACATTCCCACCAACAGTGTAAGAGGGTACCCTTTTCTCATACCCCCTCCAGCATTTATTGTTTGAGGACTTTTTGATGATGGCCATTCTGGCTGGTGTAAGGTGGTACCTCATAGTGGTTTTGATTTGCATTGCTCTAATAATGAGTGATGTGGAACATCTTTTCATGTGTTTTTTGACCATCTGTGTGTCTTCTTTGGAGAATTGTCTATTTAGGTCTTCGGCCCATTTTTTTGATGGGGTTGTTTGGTTTTTTTTTTTTTTTTTTTTTGATATGGAGCTGCAGGAGGTGTTTATGTATTTTGGAGATTAATCCCTTGTTGGTCACTTTATTTGCAAATATTTTCTCCCATTCCGTGGGTTGGTTTTTTTGTTGTTGTTGTTGTTTGTTTTTGTTTTTGTTTTTTAGGGTTTCCTTTGCTGTGCAAAAACTTTTAAGTTTAATTATGTCCCATTTGTTTATTTTTGTTTTTATTGTCATTAATCTATGAGGTGGATCTGAGAAGATACTGCTGTCATTTATGTCAGAGAGTGTTTGGCCTATGTTTTCCTCTAAGAGTTTTACAGTATCCGGTTTTATATTTAGGTCTTTAATCCATTTCAGTACTTGTGGTTGGTCTGTTCATCGTTTCTATTTCGTCTTGGTTTAGTCTTGGAAGATAGTATTTTTTAAAGAATTTGTCAATTTTCCATTTTCCTCTAGGTTGTCTCTTTTATTGGCATACAGTTGCTTGTAGTAGTCTCTTAGATTCTTTGTATTTACATGATGTCTGTTGTAACTTCTTTTTCATTTCTAATTTTGTTGATTTGAGTCTTCTCTCTCTTTTTTTTTTTTTTTGATGACTCTGGCTAAGGGTTTATCAATTTTGTTGATCTTTTCAAAGAATCAGGTTTTAGTTTCATTGAACTTTTCTATGGTTTTCTTCATTTCTATTTTGTTTATTTATGCTCTGATCTTTATGATTTCTTTCCTTCTCCTAACTTTGGGTTTTGTCTATTCTTCTTTCTCTAGTTGCTTTAGATGTAAAGTTAGGTTGTTTATTTGCGATTTTTGTTTCCTTAGGTAGGCTTGTATTGCTATAAACTTCCCTCTTAGAACTGCTTTTGCTGCATTCCATAGGTTTTGGATTGTCGTGTCTTTGTTGTCATTTGCTTCTAGATACTTTTTGATTTCCTCTTTGATTTCTTCAGAGATCCATTGGTTACTTAGTAACGTGTTGTTTAGTCTCCACGTGTTTGTGTTTTTTGCAGTCTTTTTCTTGTTGTTGATTTCTAGTCGTATAGCATTGTGGTTAGAAAAGATTTTTGATATAATTTCAATTTTCTGAAAGTTACCAAGGCTTGATTTATGGCCCAAAATGAGATCTATCCTAGAGGATGTTTCCTGTGCTCTTGAAAAGAATGTGTACTCTGTTGCTTTTGGATGGAATGTTCTATGAATAGCTATTAAGTCCGTCTGGTCTAATGCATTATTTAAGGCCTGTGTTTCCTGGTTGATTTTCTGTCTGGATGATCTGTCCATTGCTGTAAGTGGAGTGTTAAAGTCGCCAGCCATTACTGTGTTATTGTCAGTTTCTCCTTTTAAGGTTGTCAGCAGTTGCTTTATATAGTGAGGTGATCCTATGCTGGGTGCATATATATTTATAATTGTTATATCTTCGTGGATTGATCCTTTGATCATTATGTAATAGTCCTTCTTTGTCTCTTAAAATATTCTTTAAGGTCTTAAAATATTCTTTAAGGTCTGCTTTGTCTGAGTATTGCTACTGCAGCTTTCTTTTAATTTCTGTTTGCATGGAGTATTTTCTTCCGTCCTCTCACTTTCAATTTATATGTGTCCCTAGATCTGAGATGGATCTCTTGAAGACAACATACATATGGGTCTTGTTTTTGTATCCATTCAGCTAGTCTATGTCTTTCAGTTAGGGGATTTAGTCCATTTACACTTAAGGTAATTACTGATATGTATGTTCTCATTGCCATTTGATTAATTATTCTGGATTTGTTTTTGTTGGACTTTTCCCTTCTTGTCCTCTTGTCTTGTAGTTTGATGACTATCTTTAGTGTTGTGTTTGGATTGCTTTTTCTTTTTTTTTTTTTTTTTTGTCTTTTGTCTTTTTTTTGTTGTTGTTGTTGTTGTTGTTGCTATTTCTTGGGCCGCTCCTGCGGCATATGGAGGTTCCCAGGCTAGGGGTCCAATCGGAGCTGTAGCCACCAGCCTACGCCAGAGCCACAGCAACGCGGGATCCGAGCCGCGTCTGCAACCTACACCACAGCTCACGGCAACGCCGGATCGTTAACCCACTGAGCAAGGGCAGGGACCGAACCCGCAACCTCATGGTTCCTAGTCGGATTCGTTAACCACTGCGCCACGATGGGAACTCCTGGATTGCTTTTTCTTATGTGTGTGTATATGTATTGTAGATTTTTGGCTTGTCGTTGCCATGAAGTTTTGATATAGGAATATATATATATAAACAAAACAATATTGTTTTAAATTGATGGTCTCTTAATTGCAAATGCATCTCCAGTGTCCTGCTTTTATACCATCCTCTTCTCACGATTTCTGGTTTTGGTAGCATATTTGTATGTGTGTGATTTCCTACCTTTGCTATATGTATGCCTTTACTGGTGAGCCTTGTCATTTGTAATATTTTCGTTTCTCATTGTGGCCCTTTCTTTTCCACCTAGAGAACTTCCTTTAGTATTTGTTGTAAAGCTGGTCTAGTGGTGCTGAATTCTCTTAGCTTTTGCTTATCTGTAAAGCTTTGGATTTCTCCTTCAAACCTGAATGAGAGCCGTGCTGGGTAGAGTAGTCTTGGTTGGAGTTTTTTTCACTTCATCGCTTTAAGTATATTGTACCACTCCCTTCTGGCCTTCAGAATTTCTGCTGAAAAATCAGCTCATAACCTTATTGAGGTTCCCTTGTGTGTTATTTGTTTCTTTTCCCTAGCTGCTTTCAATATTTTGTCTTTAATTTTGGTCCGTTCAATTAATAAGTGTCTCTGGGTATTCCCCCTTGGGTTTATTTTATATGGTACTCATTGTGCTTCCTGGATTTGAGTGAGTGATTCCTTACCCATATTAGTTTTCAGCTATTATCTCTTCAAATATTTTCTCTGGTCCTCTCTCTTCTCTTTCTGGCACCCCTAGAATACAGATGTTGGTGCATTTAAAGTTGTCCCAGAGTTCTCTTAGACTGCCTTCATTGCTTTTCAATCTTTTTTTTTTTTTTCTGTTCTGAGTTAGTGATTTCTACCAGTCTGTCTTCCACCTCGCTTATTCATTCTTCTGCCTCCTGTATTCTGTTGTTGGTTCCTTTTAGTGAATTTTTTTAAATTTGTTATTGTATTTTGCATCTCTACTTGGTTAATCTTTAAATCTTCTATTTCTTTGTTCATTGTTTCTTGTAATTTATCAATCTTTGCCTCCAGTCTATTTCCAAGATCTTAAATCATCTCTACTATCATTAATCTAAAGCCTTTTTCATGGAGGTAGGTAATCTCCAGATAATTTAGCTGTTTTTCTGGGCTTTTTAACTTGTTCCTTTATTTGAGTCATAATTCTCTGCCTTTTCATTTTGTATAGATTTTTAATGTGGTCTCCTGTTTGCAGACAATAGGGTTATAGCCTCTCTTACTTCTGATGTCTGTTCCCCTTGTGGCTGAAGTTGGTACAGGGGCTTACTGCAGGCTTCCTGATGAGAGGGACTGGTGCCTGATAAGTATAGTTTTATAACTTTGTTTCCCAGAAGAAAGCTTGATATGGTTTGTACACAGCTACTTTATTATTCATCATTCTACATAACAGGCATAATTCAAACTGTTCTCCTTTATGAAATAGTGTGGGGGCTATGGAAAGAAAAAACCTAGGAAAATCCTTATTTTTCTCTTTAGAAGTCTCCCCAGTATTTTTATGAATTTTTATATCTTTGTAATATAATGAGTGAAACATTAGTTTATTAAGACAAAGGTCTGGTTTGCATACAGTAGTCTTTAATTCAAGACAGTAAGATGTTTGTCCTTTAGCGTTTTTTTTCCAAATTTAAAAATGAACAATATATGATCTCAGCAGACACATCACTAGAAAATGACCAAAACATGAAATGTTTGTAAATTTCCTTTACTGTTAGAAAAACAAGTTTACTGGAAGTTTCCCTGTTTCAGAAAGCTAAAATAGTAAGTTGTAATTCCTTCCTTTCAACATGTTTCTCCACGAGACTAAGAGACTTGCCATATTTCAGTTTTTCCAAATTGTACAGAAAATGCACAATAAAAATTAAAAATTATTGCCAAAATGATGCTGATACAATACAAGCCTTTCTCTGGAAGAAATTTAAAATATAAACATATTTCTAAAATAAGTATTATATGGGGGAGTTAAACTAGAAGTGCAAATCTTGAGCTACATATGCACACAATTTAAATGGAGAGGAGAGTTGCCAACCACCAGTATCAGACACAAAAATCTAAAATTAGGTAATTCCACTTTTACCTGTTTTTTCTTTTTCTTTTCTTTTCTTTTCTTTTTTCTTTTTTTTTTAGGGCCACGTTATTCATTTTATGATTGGGGTGGTTTTTAATTCTCTGAAAGGGTCAGGCAGGGCTCGGGTCTTTTGCCGTGAGGCGCTCAGGCCAGGTCTCTTGTTTCCCTATCTCAGGCCTGACTGCCAGGCTCTGCCCAGGCTGATGCAAAATCTCCTGCTTGAATGTTTGCTTCAATGTTTGAAGGCAACATTGATACAGACCTATTTGATATGCTTTTTTTTTTTTCCCCCTTCAACAGTGAAAGCACTCTCGCTGTCTAGGGGGATAATTAAATTTCTCCAGATGCGGCCACGTCCTGAGCTGCAGGCCCTAGATAATTGAACAGAGGCGGCTATTTGTCCTCTCATTTAAATGGGTCCTAAGGCTTAGAGGTAGACAATCTAAATCAGCCGCCTTCCAGAGCCAAGACAGCAAAGAAAATGTGTGACTAGGGCAGGGCCAGATGACAAAGAGAGGTACAAAGGGATGGAAAGTGACAGCTCACGTTTGGCCTCCAGGGGAATAAAATAAAGCCTGCCTGGCCATGGCAGAGAGGAGAATGCTGCCAACCTCCCACCCCCCAAAGGGGACAGCCTCGACTTGGAGACAGACAACTGTGGTTCAATGCAAAAGCAGGACCAGTCCTGCCACATCTTCTGATTTTTCCAACAGAAGTCCAAGATCTGGCTTTTAGATGAAATCTTCTCTATTTTAAAAGTCAGTGACTCATTCCAATGAAAGGCATCACTCTGATGACCAAAGAAAATGGAACCAAAGACGCTACTTTCCTCACTGTGGCCTGGAGCATAGAATTTTCTTCCAGGTTGCATTTCAGCTTGAAGTGAAATGGAAGTACTTGCTATTCTTTCAAAAATCCTTCTAAGAAATATTAAAGAAAAAAAAAAAACCCTCAGAATGCCTGTCATGGCTCAGTGGTTAACGAACCTGACTAGTATCCATGAGGACACAGGTTCGATCCCTGCCCTTGCTCAGTGGGTTAAGGATCCGGCGTTGCCGTGAGCTGTGGTGTAGGTCGCAGACACAGCTTGGATCCTGCGTTGCTGTGGCTCTGGTGTAGGCTGGTGGCTACAGCTCCGATTTGACCCCTAGCCTGGGAATCTCCATATGCTGTGGGTGCGGCCCTAAAAAGACAAAAAAGAAAAAGAAAACTCACCTTCTGTATGGCAAAGGGAACTATGCTCATTATTTTATAATAACCTATAATGAAAAAGAGCCTAAAAAAGTGTGTGTGTCTATTGTGTGTGTGCGTGTGTGTGTGTATATATATACATATATATATACACACACACACATCACTTTGCTATACACCTGAAACTGACACAACATTGTAAATCAACTTCAATTTTAGAAAGAAAGAGAAGAAAAAACTGCAGTAAATGCAATGCAGTGTCCTGGATCAGATCCCAAAATGGAAAAAAAAAAATTTAAACATAATAGTAAAGTAGTGAGTTCAAATCAAGTCTGGAGTTTAGTTGGTAGCGTTGAAGCAACATTAATTTCTTGATTTGACAAGTGGGCTGCAGTTCATGAGGTCTGAATACGAGCGGAGACTTGAGTAAGGTGTCCGTGGGAACTCTCTAATAGCTCAGCAACTTTTCTGTCTGTCTAAAATGCTTCCACAACACACAGTTTATTTAAAAACAAACTACTGTTGACCCTGGAACAACACAGGCGGCTGAGTGGCCCAACTGTCCCCACAGTTGAAAATCTGCTTATAGTTGGCCCTTTACCCTCCCCATCTGAGGTTCCACCCCATCCATGATTCAGTTAACCCCTTGTTGTGGTGTTTACTATTGAAAAAAAGCTGCATATAAGTGAACCTACACAGTTCAAACCCAGGTGGTTGAGGGGTCAACAGTATATAAAAGAACCTGTGCGAAAAATGTCTAATCTATTCGTAAAACAACATTACTATAGTAAGTGAAGCAAGTAAGTGGGAAATAAGGGCTGACTGACAACTGAGTTCAGATGGGGGTGGGGGTGAAAGTGAAAATTCCAGAAAGAGCAAGATATCCTAAGACAATTGGGTAAACCAATGCTGGTAGGTCAGGGGGTCTGTTTCAGGAGGTTGTAGGTGAAAAGTCTGGAAGAAAACAAGAGCCCACTGGCACAGACCCAAATTCCACAGAGACACAGCAGCCAGTGGCTTCACTCATTTAATCTCCCTTAAAATACTGTTTTATAATCACAGTAAAGCCTCTGTATTCATCAGTGGTCTACCGGTTTCCTAGCTTTGGATTTTCAATGGCTTTTTCTTCACCACGTTCATGAAGTATAAGTTATGTCCTAGTGAAGATTAAGCACAAATAAAGGCCAAAAGAAAGTGAAAGAGCTATAGATCTAAGGTAGCTATAGACCTAAGAGCTTTAGATCCTACAGCTAGAGAAACACATATAGGGCCACCTAGTCTCTAAGTTCCCCTGGAACAGAATCTCTCAGCCTTGCTATTGGCATTTTGGTTTGGATACTTCTTTGTGGTGGGCCGTCCTGTGCATTGTAAAATGTTTAGCTACGTCCCTGGTCTCTGCTCACTAGATGCCAGTATTAGCCCCCAAGCTGTGACAGACAGAAATGTCTCTAGACATTGCTGCATGTCCCCTAGGGGGCAAAGTTGTCCCTGATGGAGAACCACTGGCCAAGAGGAAAGCATATTTATCAGGGAGTGTATTCTACTCTATACCCCAGTACTGGCCTTCAGTTGTTAGAATTACCCGGAAGGATCACATGAAATTGCTGTTTTTGCAGGTCATAAATGGTTCATTAGCAGGAATTTCATGTTTTAATCTGATATTGATGTACCTCCCTACCAATTCGTAAATAGCAAAATAGCAGCTGCTGTGACTAGCAAGAGTAATTACCAACATGCCTTCTAATATAAACCTAGTGTGAGGTTTTGCCATGTCATCGAATGTCATGATAACCAATCATCAGGGTGACTGAGTGACTTGATAAATCAACAGAGATGTTAAATATGCTAACATCCCAGCTAGAAAAAGTGGCTGCAAAATGTTTTTATTAATTTGCTATTGGTTCATCAGAAGCGGAAAGGCCATTAAGCCCTGGGAATAACATGGTTGCTATTGACATATATTCTCTGCTGATTAGATAAGAAATCACCAGACAGTATGGCTCACTAAGCTTTGAAGGCAGCTAATGGCAAGTGGGGGCAGTGCCAGTGTCGGGTGCCTATCAGGCTGGAGTAAGGGGGCACTGGTGGCCCCATGGTCTGAAGAGCCATAGTTCTCATGGTCCACACCACGTAGAAAGCTCTGGTGTCCACAGGCTCAGCCACCAAAAGATCTGGAGTACCCAGCCTGGTGGCCCCTGGGCTGCAATAAATCCAAGAACTGGCCTGGGGGCCCTAGTGACATCCATATAAGGGGTCATCATTGGATGAGTTCAATGTGGTTCCTTGGGTCAAATCTCAGCTCAGACAGGAGCATCATTTAGCTGGTCACTGCTGTGTCAAACAAAATATGATGTGAACAGCTTTTAAAAGTCAGAAATGATTTGGAAATATTAGAAAATTAAGGAGCACTCTGGCCCCCTTTGGATTACTCAGTAAGTGGTCTTGGATTGATACAGCTTAGTGTATTTAGAAACAAAAAGCGAGTGCATTTATGACTTTGTCGAGTATGATTTTTCTATTAATTTTATTCCCACTGCAGTTGTAAAATACATTCATCTTCCCAGTGGCCGGTCATTAGTTAGCCAGAGTCCCACTGGTTCCCAAAGGACAGGTCACCCTATCCAGTATTGAAGAATGAGCAACCATCTTCTGTGTTTCAATGTTAAAAAAGAAAAAAAATCAAACTCAGACATAGAAAACAGAGTTCAAATTCTTGCCCACCACTGACCTTGGATGCCAGTGAAGCTGTCTCTAAGCTTCACTTTTTATCATCTGTGCTAGCGGAGCCATAGCAAACCAGATTGCTCTGAGAGTTAAACGTGACTTTAAGGGAGAACATGGCACATAGTGGGACTCACATTCCCTTTGAGGAGGTTCCTGTTAATGAATGAATTACTCAGAAGTCTTTTTATATTTTATCTTTTTTTTTTCAGCTGTGCCCACAGCATGCAAAATTCCAGGGCCAGGGATCAAAACCCACACCACAGAAGCAACCTGAGCCACAGTAATGCCAATGCCAGGTCCTTAGCCCACTGAGCCACCAGGGAACTCACACCCTTTTTCGTTTTAAACTGATATGATTTATACTCAATGCTTTGTATTTCACACAAGATGGATGTTTATCAAGTGTATTTTATTGATTTAACTTAAAGCACCTCCAGTTTAAGGGTCTAAATAGAACGTTCAGAGGAGTGTGTTTGAACTAAAATTCCTGCTTGTGGCTTGCTACAGTCTTTCTTGTCCCCATGGTAGTGTAACCTTGAAGGAGTGCCAATGGAGTTAATAATTGGCTAAGTGTGGCTTTTTCCCCAAAGACACTTGAGCTGAAACTTTTTCAAGCCTGAATAAGGTCACATTATTCCCCTTTCAAAAGATCAAGAAAATCACATCATGCTTTTGAGAACCGATATATAGATAGTTGTTATCATAAGTTGGCATTCAGGGAAATGAATCTTTTTTTTTTTAAGTTAAAAAGCTGTGCTTGTAAATCAGATTCCTATGTATGATAAAGCTTCTAAAAGTACACGCTAAACTGATGGATGTCCTTTAAGATTTTATATTGGAGAAAAATAAAAAGTTTTCCACACGGATTCACTTTATCTTTTTCAAAAATAAACACTTTTTAAATAAACACCAAGAAAACATAGATTGCAACATTTCACCACCACCTTGGGCTAAATTAATCAGGCGGCATAAACAGTTTGTATCTTTTTAGCTGACTCCTCTGAGCCTGGGGAACAGGAGGTCTGTAACATGGGAGGATAAAGAGGAATCATGTTACATCACAGCCCTAAGGGCATGAATGATGCCTGGCAAAGTGGATGGTGGACTCTGGAATGAAGCCAAGGCAAAAAGGACCACAACTAAGAGCACAGGCACCGCTTAATCGCGTGCTATTTTGGGGTTCACTACCAAGTCGTCTGGGGAAAAGTGGCACATTTTTCTGGAGAAAGAGAAGAAAGGATGGGACAATTCAGAACCCAGAGGGACAAAAAGTCAGTGGTGGAACTGGAACCATCAGGGGTGTGTTTGCGTGTGTTTGTCCCTTATTACACGTCCATCAGAAGGATGTGTTTTGGGAATTCCCACCATGGCTTAAGAATCCACCTGCTATGGTTTAGGGGTCCCTGTGGAGTTGCAGGTTCTTCCGCTGCCCCAGGACCTTCCATAAAAAGAAAAACAAAAGAGACATGTTTTGTTGAGCTGTTCCTCATTGCTCTAAGAAGTTTCTAGGGGTCACTTGATATGAATTCCTGTTTTATCACTGGAGTGTCTGTGAGGGTGGTTAAGTCTGCATAGCATAAAGAGAAGTAGATCTTTAGGAAGATGCAAAACAAAGACCTTTTGGTTGCTGTCTACATTGATCATGTCAATTGCATGATAACCAGATTTGCATTCAGCCATGTGTTCTCTCTGAATGCAAATTTAAGGAGTATTGATTGGAGAATATTTTCTCATTTTGAAGTTCTTCCCTGCCTGTCTTCTTTATCTGCCCCCACCCCAAGAGAAAGAAAAAAATGGTGAGAATCTGCCAAGCAATGTGCTGGGTGAAGGACTGGTAAACTACCTAATGGCCTATGGGCCACCTCTCACCCACCCACCTGTTTCTGTACAGCCTTTGAGCTAAGAATGGTTTTTACATTTTTAAAGCATTTTTTATTAAAGTATAATTGATTTACAGTGTTGTACCAATTTCTGCTGTACAGCAAAGTGACTCAGTCATATATATATATGCAATTGTTTTTTATATTATTTTCCATCTTGGTCTATACCGGGAGATTGGATATAGTTCCTTGTGCTGTACAGTAGGACCTTGTTGTTTATCCATTCTAAATGTACTAGTTTGTATCTACTAACCCCAAACTCCCAGTCCATCCCATTCCCTCCCTCCTCCCCCTTGGCAACTGCAGGTCTGTTCTCTATGTCTGTGAGTTTGTTTCTGTTTTGTAGATATGTGCCATATTTTAGATTCTACATGTAAGTGATAACATACAGTATTTATCTTTCTCTTTCTAACTTACTTTACTTAGTATGAGAATCTCTAGTTGCCTCCATGTTGCTGCAAATGGCACTATTTCGTTCTTTTTTATGCTGAGTGGCATTCTATTGTATATACGTACCACATCTTCTTTTTTTTATGATTTTTATTTTTTCCATGATAGCTGATTTATAGTGTTCTCTCAATTTTCTGCTGCACAGCAAGGTTCCCCAGTCACACATACATGTATACATTTTTTTTTCTCACATTGTCATGCTCCATCACAAGTGACCAGACATAGTTCCCAGTGCTATACAGCAGGATCCCATTGCTTATCTATTCCAAACTCTATAGTTTGCATCTATTAACCCCAAATTCCCAGTCCCTCCTACTCCCTCCTCCTCCCCCTTGGCAACCACAAGTCTGTTCTCCATGTCCATGATTTTCTTTTCTTTGGAAAGTTCATGTGTGCCCTATATTAGATTCCAGATATAAGTGAAATCATAGAGTATTTGTCTCTCTCTTTCTGACTTACTTAGGATGAGAGTCTCTAGTTCCATCCATGTGGTGCAAATGGCATTATTTTGTTCTGTTTTATGGCTGAGTAGTATTCCATTGTGTATATATACCACATCTTCTTACTTCAATCATCTGTCAGTGGACACTTAGCTTGTTTCCATGTCTTCGATATTGTGAATAGTGCTGCTATGAACACTGGGGTGCATGTATCTTTTTGAATTGTAGTTTTGTCCAGATATATGTCCAGGAGTGGGATTGCTGGATCATATGGTAGTTCTATATTTAGTTTTCTGAGGAACCTCCATAGTATTCTCCATAGTGGTTGTACCAATTTACACTCCTGCCAACAGTATAGGAGGGATCCCTTTTCTCCACATCCTCTCCTGCATTTGTTATTTGTTGACTTCTTAATGATGGCCATTCTGAATGGTGTCAGGTGGTACCTCATTGCAGTTTTAATTTGCATTTCTCTAATAATTAGTGATGTTCAGCATTTTTTTCATGTGCCTATTGGCCATCCGTATGTCTTCTTTGAGAAATGTCTATTTAGGTCTTCTGCTCATTTTTCGATTGGTTTTTTTGTTATTGTTGTTATGGGTTTTTTTGTTGTTGTTGTTATTGAGTTGTATGAGTTGTTTGTATATTTTTAGCCAGTATTTTATAATTACTATAATGGCGTATGACCTTTAAACATTGTAGAACACTATATTGTACACCTATAATTTGTATAATATTATATATCAGCTATCCTTCAATACAAAAAGACGTATGTCAACAGATGAATAGAAAAAGATGTGGTATCTATATACTCAATGGAATATTATACAGCCAGAGAAAGAAGGACATCCTGCTGTTTGTGACTATTTGGATGGACCTTGAGGGCATTGTGGTAAGTGAAATAAGGCAGACAAAGACAGATACTGTAATAATCTCACTTATATATATATATATGGAATCTTAAAAAAGCCAAACTCAGAGAAACAGAGAGTAGAGTGGTGGTTACCAGGGACTGGGGGGTGGGGAGCATGGGGAGATGTTGGTCAAAGGTATGAACTTTTAGGGATGAGATCTTCAAGTTATAGGGATCTAATTGCAGCAGAGGAGTTAGAGCTAGTAACACTGTATTATATATTTGAAAGTTGCTAAGAGAGTAGATCTTGTTTGTTCTCGGCACAAAAAAAGTGGTAATTATGTGCCAAAGGTATTAGCTAACTGTATGGTGGTGATCATTTTGCAATAAGTGGATCAAATCAATGCGTTGTACACCTTAAGCTTACACAAGGTATATGCCAGTTATACCTCAATAAAGCTAGGGTTGTGGGGAGCCGATGTCTCATTGGAAAGGTCCAGCTTTTTCTTTAAAGGACCAAATAGTAAATATTAGGCTTTTAAGCCTCATGATCTCTGCCCAAACGCCTCACCTCTATCCTTGTGGCACAGAGAAGCCACACACAATGTGTAAATGACAGCTTTCATCTGTGTGTGAATATGTAAAGCTTTATTGACAAAACAGGCTGTGGACAGGATTTGGCCTTTAGTTGCCCCCCACCCCCACCCCCATGTCACTGTTGGATGTTCAAGCCTGGCCCTCAGGAGAGAGGTCAGAGCCGGAGATAGGAACCTGTAAATCATCAAGATTTACCAGGTCACGGGACTGGATGACAGCAAGAAGGGCTCGTAGAGGAAACAGAGGAGACACAAGAGGCCAGGATCATATTCAAGGCATTCCAACAACATCCCAAGAAATGTTGCATGAGTAGGATATTTATCAAAATTGTGGAGTTCCCGTGGTGGCGCAGTGGTTAACGAATCCGACTAGGAACCATGAGGTTGCGGGTTCGGTCCCTGCCCTTGCTCCGTGGGTTAACGATCCGGCGTTGCCGTGAGCTGTGGTGTAGGTCGCAGACGCGGCTCAGATCCCGCGTTGCTGTGGCTCTGGCGTAGGCCAGTGGCTGCATCTCCGATTCGACCCCTAGCCTGGGAATCTCCATATGCCGTGGGAGCGGCCCAAGAAATAGCAAAAAGACAAAAAAAAAAAAAAAAAAAAAAAAAAGGAAAATTGTATTAATGTGATTATTTAAGAAGCAGGAAACATTTTCTTAAGGAAGGAGTTTTATACATCATCTTGATTTAAAATGGAAAGCCCTCTCCAATTGCTCCTGCTTACATGGTGCAGCGAGGGAAGAGGCAGTAGGTGGGGAGTAAAAGCTGCCAGCCTCCATTAAATAGCTGTGTGACCTTGGCCAAGTTACCTAACTGCTCTGTTTCCCAGTATCTTTACCTGAGAAATGGGAACGAGAGTCCTAAGACTGACCCCACAGTGTTGCTGTGAAGGCCCGCCACGGAGTAAGTGCTATATGCATGTACAATATTATTATTCCTTCTTTCAATTGCTATCTTATTCTAGAACGGGTTTGCAGCGACTTGCTTTTTTTGGTCCTTATTTACTAGAGACCCTTCATTTCTCTGTCACTTTGGCCCCCCCACTAAAAGGAAGCTCGGGAAAAAAAAAAAAAAAAGGAGTTCCCATCGTGGTGCAGTGGAAACAATCCTATCAGGCACCATGAAGTTGCAGGTTCGAACCCTGGCCCCCCTCGGTGGTTTGCAGATCTGGTGTTGTCGTGAGCTGTGGTATAGGTTGCAGATGTGGCTCAGATCCCAAATTGCTATGGCTGTGGTGTAGGCTGGCAGCTGCAGCTCTAATTAGACCCCTAGCCTGGGAACCTCCATATGCCATGGGTGTGGCCCTAAAAAGACAAAAATAAATAAATAAATAATAAATAAATAAAATGAAACTTGGTTCAATTTATCTTTGCGTTACCCCTCTCATCAGAGCCCTCCCCCAGCAACTCAAAACGCTGCACATCCTCTGTCCCCTTGAAGAACCTTCTAGCTCCACCATTACAAAACTTCCGCCTGTTCCCATCTTGGCCCTGGTCGGGAATTGCCGTGCTGCTGCCCTGCCTGGCCTCCTCTGCTTGAATTATGTATGCCGTATCCAGCTATCTTAAGTTCACTGAGGCCACCAGTGTCTTTATCTTTTATCTAATTTCCAGAAGTGACCGATCCGCCCCACATGAAAAGAGATCCCCCTGGGCGGCATCAGATTCTATGGAATTACCCAAGAAATTGGCTAATTCCACCTTCACCTTGCCTCTCCAGAAAGCTTACTCCTTCATGACCAGTTTTCATGAGAAGGAATTAGTTTAATATTCATCATTGTTGGATCCAAAGTGAGGTCGACTTTGGTTCTTGTCTTCTGGTTTTCATTTCATTGTGTATCGTTATGGACATGTTGATCTTTATATATTTTGTACATTTCAGGCAGTTATCCTTTATCCTTTCACGAATGTTTGCTGTTTATGCTGTCCTTCTTTTTTTTTTTTTTTTTTTTTTTTTTTTTTTTGGTCTTTTTAGGGCCAAACCCATGGCATATGGAGGTTCCCAGGCTAGGGGTTGAATCGGAGCTGCAGCCACCATCCTACGCCACAGCCACGGCAATGCCAGATCTGAGCCATGTGTGCAACCTACACCACAGCTCACAGCAACACTAGATCCTTAACCCACTGAGTGAGGCCAGAGATCGAACCTGTGTCCTCATGGATGCTAGTCAGATTTGTTTCTGCTGAGCCACAACAGGAACTCTGCTGTCCTACTTTTGATGAGAAGTAAGCGTTTTAAGCTGGCTTCCTTATCTTGCAGACATAGTCCTCCTTGTCTTGGAACAAGCAGACCCAGGATGTGCTGGCTCATGTTGTCCGTCCCCTGCTCCAGACCTTGGGACCTGCTAGATTACCAAGGCTCCCTGGTTCCTTTCAGAGGGAGGTAGTGTTATACCAAACTACCTACTCTGAAAACTGGTCATTAAATGGAAGAAAATGAAATCTTTGTCTTGCTTTTTAGTACAAACTGTATTTTAGGGCAACCAAGGAGCCGCAGAAGTTGGAGAGAGGCTCTTCTTTACTGGAGAATTTTATGGACAGGAAGGGATGCTGGAATTAGAAAATTCGCATTTGCAAGGGTAGAAAACAGCCCTATAATGGAAGACTCGGACTATTACCATCTTAAACCAGTATCATCCTCACGCTCTCCAATAGCAGGACAACCTGACATATTAATATGTTAGATCTGATCACAGTATATATTTATTGGTTGGTGCCCATGGCATGCAGAAGTTCCCGGGCCAGGGATTGGACCTATGCCACAGCAGTAACCTGAGCCACAGCAGTGACAATGCCTGATCCTTTTACCGTTAGGCCACCAGGGAACTCCTGATTATGGTATTGAAGTCATAAAGAAACATCCTTATCTTTTAAAAATAACTCTTATTGAGATATAATTCACATACTATTTAATTCACCCATGTAAAGTATAAAATTCAGTGACTTAATATATTCACAGAGTTGTGCATCCATCTTCATAATCAATTTTAGAATATTTTTATTGCCCCCACAGAAACCCCACATGCCTTAGCCATCACCCCCTGGTCCCTCCTTTCTCCCATCCCCCAAGCCCTAGGTCACCCTGACCTAGAATGTGCTGCATTTACTTGTCTATAGATTTGCATCTTCTGGACATGGAAGCATGCCGTGTGTGGTCCTTTGTGACTGACTGGCCTCTTTCACTTAGCATACTGTTTCCAAGGTTTATCTGTGTCATAGTATGCATCAGAACTTCATTCCTTTTTGTGGCTGAGTAATATTCCACTGTACGGAAAGATCATATTTTGTTTATCCACTCATCAGCTGATGGACATCTGGGTTGTTTTCATTTTTTGGCTATTGTGAACAGTGCTTCCGCTATGAACACTCATGTAAATTGTTTATCTGAGTTTCAGTTACTGTTTTCAATTATTTTGACTACCCACCTAGGAATCAAATTGCTGGGTCAGATGATAATTCTCTATTTAGCTGAGGAATTGCCAGACCGTCTTGCACAGCAGCTCTACCATTTTCCATCCCTCCCAGCAGGATACGAGGGTTCTAATTTCTCTGTATTCTCACCAACATTTGGCATTAGCTGGCTTTTTGATTATAGCCAACCTAATGGGTGTGAAATGGTCTCACTGTGGTTTTCACTCGCCTTTCCCTGATGGCTAAAGATGCTGATCTTCTCATGTGTTTATTAGCCCTTTGTGTCTCTTCTTTGGAGAAATAGTTTTTCAGATCCTTGGCCTATTTTTCTCATTCTTTTAGTGGACTTTATTTTTTTAGAACAGTTTGGGGTTCACAGTAAAATTGAAAGTACAGAGAGTGCCCACATACTCCCTACCTCCCCAGCTGTCAACATCCTGTCCCAGAGGAGTACATTTGTTACAACTGATGAGCCAACATTGACACATCATTATCAACCAAAGTCCATAATTTATGCTGGGGTTCACCCTTGGTGTTGTATATTCTATGGCTTTGAACAAATGTATAGACACATGTCCACCATTAGAGTATCACAAAGAAGAGTCTGATTGCCCTCAAAATCCTCTGTGCTCCGCTTATTCATTCCTCCCTCCCCCTAGCCCCTGACCGACCACTGATCATTTCACTCTCTCTGTAGTTTAGCCTTTTCCAGCATATCATATAGTTGGAATCATAGACCACGTAGCCTTTTCAGATTGGCTGTCTTTGCTTAGTAAGCAAAAAGAAGTATGCGTTTGAGGTTCTTTTGTGTCTTTTCATGGCTCGATAGCTCATGTCTTTCTCAGTGAGTAATATTCCATTGTCTGGATGAGCCACAGTTTAGGTATCTGTTCACCTACTAAAGGACATCTTGATTGCTTCCAAGTTTTCTTTGTATCACTGAATAGTATTCCATTGTCTAGATGTGCCACAGTTTATGTATCCATTCATCTACTCAAGGACGCCCTGATTGCTTTCAAGTTTTGGCAGCTGTGAATAAAGCTGCTGTAAAAGTCCAGGTGCAGTTTCCTTTGTGCATTTTTTGAATTAGGCTTTTTATTTTTCTTTCTTTATTTTATATGCCACAAGTGTGGCATATAAAATAAATAAATTCCCGGGCCAGGGGCTGAAGGCTGGATCCTTTAACCCAGTGTGCTTGGCTGAGGATTGATCCTGAGCCTCCACAGAGACCCGAGCCACTGCAGTCAGATTCCTAACCCATTGTGCCACAGTGGGAACTCCTGTCTTTTTATTGAGTTGTGGTCATTTTTATACATTCTAGATGCAAATCCCTTATCAAATACATGAACTGCAAACATTTTTTTCTCCCATGCTTTGGGTTGTCTCTTCACTTTGTGGATCATATCCTTTGAGCATAAAAGTTTTCAATTTTGATATCCAGCTTATCTATTTTTGTTGTTGCTATTGCTTGCGCTTTTGGTGTCATAATAAAGAAATTACTGGAGTTCCCATCATGGCTCAGCGGTAACAAACCCGGCTAGGATCTATGAGGACGCAAGTTTGATCTCTGGCCATGCTCAGGGGGTTAAGGATCCAGTGTTGCTGTGGCTGTGGTGTAGGTCAGCAGCTGCAGCTTCGATTTGACCCCTAGCCTGGGAACTTCCATATGCTGCGGGTGTGGCCCTAAAAAAAAGACAAAAAATAAAAAATAAAAAACTAAAGAAATTATTGCCTAATCCAAAGTCGTGAAGATTTATACCTCTGTTTTCTCTTGAGAATTTTAGAGTTTCAGCTCTTATATTTAGGTCTTTGATCCACTTTGAGTTCATTTTTTTGTATATTATATATAACTTTTACAGATGCAGACTAAATAATTTTGAGGTGAATATACTATGCCTATAATTTAGAATACTTCCGAAAATAATAGATGAAGCAAATCTAGCAAAATTGTGACAAGCTGCTAAATCTAGGTGATGGGCTTATGAGTGTTCATTATCCTCGCCTCTCTATTTAAAAACTGTTCTTTACATAATAGAAGGGAAAAGGATAGGACAGAGAAATAAAAGTCAGAAAAAGAACTTGTATCCATTTTAACTTATATTTTAGAATAATTTATAAACATTAGCATTTTATAATCAGTTGTAAATTATTTGTCATACTCCCAGTGAAACATACACGGTAGAATGGATGCATCGGGGTGTCTTGGCATTCTCTTAGGGGCCATTTCTTCCATTGCTCAGCCCTAGGAGAGTTGCAGATAAATTCATTCAATGAATATTTAGAGCTCTCTAAATATACAAAGAACTTGGCTAAATGATGCGGAATACAAGAAGTGAAACTGGTCACGAACTCAAATCAGTTTTCCCATTTCAGTCCTATCCATGAGTCAGTGAGGATGGAAGTTAACAATGGAACTATCTTATGATTTTAATTTTCCCCACTAACATTTTATCTTAAAATAACATTTTACAATATATCTGGCCTGAGATCATATGTAGCCAATTATACTAATATGTTCTTTTTATCCTCTTAGTCCTGAGTCTTTGAACGTGTGTTTCTTTTTCCCAGATTCTCTCTCAACTCCACATTCTAAGAAGCTAGTGCCCTAGGGTGGACGGTTGGTGGACTGGGGGGCTGGTAGACCTAGTGTTCATGTCCTTATGTTGACCCACACCACTTTGACATTGGTCTTGGCCAGGTGACTTGCTTTGGCCAATGGGATACTGGCAAACACGACAATAGCAGAGGTTACTGAACATATTGATATGCTCTTGCTCTTTGAGGCTTATCTTCTTGAAACCCAGTAGCCAAGCTGTGAGGAAACCCAAGCAGCTCCAAGGAAAGGCTAACGTGGAGGAAGAAAGGGACAGTGGTTTGTTTGCTGGGGTGATTTCAGTCCTTGGGGGACATTTAGCAATGTCTGGAGATATTTCTGGTTGTCACAATTGATGAGGAGGTGCTGCTGGTAGACAGACCAGGGATGCTGCTAAACATCCTACAACGAACAGGACAGGGCCCACAACGAAGAGTGACTCCTCTGCCCAAGTATCACGAATAAAAGGGCTTCAGAGAGAAAGTGTTCATCGTTAAATAAAAATCATCTCTAGCTCTTTATTTGAGCCTGTGTATTTACCAGTGACAGCTTTCTGGACAGACTGCTACTCATGATGATTTTAGATGATTGTCATCCATCCCAGTGGCACAGTCCCCCCTTGTTTACACTCAGCATTTAAGCATCATCAAAGCATTGAGCCAACAACCATTTTATTAGCTGTCCCAACCCAGATATTACTTCTTCCTGGTAGTATTGAAGTCATGGTTTGTGAAAATTCAATCATCGCTTCCAAACGCCCAGCCATTAACAGACTCAGAGGACAGGGGCTTTAGCTTCTACTGCTTAACAGAGTACATCTGTTTTGTTATCAAAGAACTGCAGCCTCACCATGCTAACAAGAAGCCGCTTTCCCTTTGAGAAGAACGTCGTGTATATATTTTGCCTACGAGACAAATTTTGAGTACATAAAAATTATAGTAATATCGTTGGTAGTAAATTTTATTAGGAGACTTTAAAATAATTACATTGGCAGACTCATTCAATAAAAATTTTAGACATATGGTTGAGTATGAGTATAAATCTCATTGCTATGGTAATTATCCATAAAATACACAGAGAATAAGTCATTGCAAGTAGGGTTTTCTCTTTCAAAAAAAAAAAAATAGAGCACCTACACATCTCCAGGTGGAATGAAAAGAGGGCAGAAGAGCTGCCAGAATTAGTGTTTGGGGCAATATTTTGGTAAGCAGGCGGGTGTAGGAGTTTAATAGAAACACTTGATGGACTAGGTAGTTTATTTTGCAAAGTACATAGACCTGGATGAAAAATTCCAATGATTTGAATTATCCCAACAACCCCCCAATGCCCAATAGTATGAAGTCAAATTAGAGCAGCCTACAACCTGCAAGTGGCCTTGTCTTCTTGATGGAGAGGCAATTTTCAGCAATGTCAGGTAAAAACCCAGACATTTATCTTACCTGTTTAATGCGTTTTCATTGAGGAATGTTAAACTGTGACCAGCATCATTAACACTGCGCGTCCTCCATCACCATGTAACACATCGCCTTCTCCTATGCCTGTATTTGCCTCTTGAGAAAACCTTTTGGCTCCTGTCTGCAGGGAGGGAGGGAAAAGTGGCGCCTCCAAAGAGGTTGAGGGCTGCTGCTGCTGCTGGGGGCCACCTGAGTCCTCTGAGTTGCTGCGATCTGGCTGGAGGGTTGCCGCATTCACCTAAAAATAAGGAATCTGGAAGGGCCTTGGTTCAATCCAACTCACCATCAAGAGCAATCTTGCCCCTTCCACCTGTGATCGGGGCTTAGATGGCCCCTGGCATTGCGGCTTTTTCAAGGAACCTAGGTAAATAATTCAGGATTTGTGGGCCAAGAGGAAAACCGGCGAGGATATCATGTAAGTAGATATGTAACAAGAGAGAAAACAAACTTTCACAATGTTTTATTGATGGAATCCAAACTAGAATAGTAATTGAGTGGGTTTTTTTTTCTTTTTTTTTTGCAGTACACACCCACTAATGAGAGAAAGGTGTTCCTTTTTGAAAGGGATAATATTTCTAATTGGAGTCCAAAGGTATTGTCGTCATTATCATCGATACACACATGTTCAAGAGTAAAACAATGTTTAGCGCTCTGGTACAAACAGGCAGCATGCGTTTGCAGACCCCCTGCAGTTGGGCACCAGTGATCTGCAACGGGTTTTGGGTTATTCCAGGTTGGGGGTCGCTCCTGGCTGCAAGGCGCCTCCATCGCCACTTTCCGCACCCTCCCTCTGTGCCCAGTTAATCCGGTTCATTGACTCGCCCCCGCGAAGCAGGACAGAAAAGTCAAGATTAGGGTCCCGCAGCTCTCCCTTGGAGCCAGGCCACCCAGGGTTTCTCATCCTATCGCCTTGGTGTTAGCATCCCCCGCCTGGCAGCACTCGCAGGAACTTTCTCCAAGCCTGCTCCCCCTCCCTCTCCCGCTCCGCCGGCTTCTCCTCCCGCCCCGCCTCCTCCCTTCCCGCTCCAGCTCCTCCTCCCCCGCCCCTCTCCCTTCAGCTCCTCCTCCGGCAGCTCCACCTCCGGGTTCCGCCGCTGCCCTTTCCCACCCCACCTCCTCCTCAAGCCCCTCCTCCCTCAGCTCGGTCCCCTCCAGCTCCTCCTACCGGAACCGCGGCTGTGCTTTCCCGCTCCTCCGCCCTCGGCTCCTCCTCCGAGCCCCGCAACTGCGCTTTTCCGTTCTTCCCACCCCGTAGCCCCTCCTTCCTCCGTCCGGGGCCCTCCAGCTCCGCCTCCGGGTTCCGCGGCTGCGCGTTCCTTTTCTTCTCGCCCCTCCTCCCGCAGCTCTGCCCCCTCCAGCTCCTCCTCCGGAGCCCGCGGCTGCGCTTTCGCGTTCTTCCCACCCCGCAGCCCCTCCTTCCTCCGTCCGGGGCCCTCCAGCTCCGCCTCCGGATTCCGCGACTGCGCGTTCCTTTTCTTCTCGCCCCTCCTCCCGCAGCTCCGCCTCCCTCCAGCTCCTCCTCCGAGACTTGCGGCTGCGCCTTGCGGTTCCTCGGGCTCCTCCTCCTCCTCCAGCCCCGTCTCTCCGGCTCCTCCTCCTGCCCGCTCCGCCCCCTCCAGCTCCTCTTAGCTCCGCTCCTGCTGGTGTCCTCCACTCGCGCTTTCCCGCTCTCGTCGGGGCCTCCCGTGCTTCTGCCGCCTGTGCCGCCCCGCGCCGCTTGTAGCCCCGCGCGCAACCATGCCCAACATCGTGCTCTTCAGCGGCAGCTCGCACCAGGACCTGTCCCAGCGCGTGGCCGACCGGCTCGGCCTGGAGCTGGGCAAGGTGGTCACCAAGAAGTTCAGCAACCAGGAGACCAGGTGGGGGCCGAGCCGGGGAGGGCGCTGGGCTTGCGGTTGCGGGGCCGGGCCGGGGCCGGCGCCCGCCCGGGACCCCCTCCGCGGCCGCCCGCTCCCCTTCCGGGGCGGGACGGCCACTATGCGGCCTCCGCGCCACCGCCGCGGCGTCCGGGAGAAGCCGAGGAGGGCGGCCCCAGCCCGGAAGAGCGACCTCGGGGCGGTCACAGGGTGTCGGGAAGAGGTGGGTGCAGCCGGCGGGAACCGCGTCGGTGCGGGGCACGCGGGGAGGGACGCCCCTGGGCGTGCTCGACCCGGGGTCCGGGTTCCTGCTGGGCAGATCCTAAGCCCCGGGCGGGCTCTGTCGGGAGCGTCCCGCCCACGTCCCCGGCCCCAGCAGCGCGCTGGATTCGCCGCGGACGGTTGAAAATGCCGCTTCCCTGCCATGCCCCAGAGATTCTGATCCGAGTCTGGGGGCGTTTTAAAAGCTCACAGGTGACAGAGTTGGGCGTCCAGGGTGCTGGTGTCTGAGTTATCCAGGTTGTGGTCCTGCATAGTGTTTAGAGCCTGGGAACTCGCGGGCGCACGTGCTGGGATCCCCTGTGCTGTTAACTTTTCTGCCTCAGAGTTGATGGACTTTTTTCAGCTTCGTCGTCGTCCTGGGTCTCTGCTGTGTCCGGCAGCAAGGCCATGATGGCTTGAGGGTAACTGCTGCCTCTGTCTCAGGTCCACAAGAAGTAGTCTGTTCTGTTCAGTGAGGTCAGGCCGGTGGCCCCCTCAGATATCTTTGGCAAAGATCCAGTTCAGCCAGCCTTTTCAACAAGTGGTGCTGGCACAGTTGTTGCAGCTGCCAAATAAAACCAAACACAGACACCCCCCCCCCAAACAAACCATCCCCCAAACAAAAATAAAAACAACTGCATCCGTACTTCCCACCATTTCAAAGATGAACTTGAAAATGGATCACGGGCCTAAATGAAAAACCTAAAACTAGAAACTTCTCGGAGGAAACAGGGGAGACAATTGAATGATCTTGAATTAGGCCAAGATGGCTTAGATACGGAGGAGAGATGTTACTCCATGTCCAGAAGCTGGAGTTGGCTGTTGAGTCAGCTCTCGGGGATATGGGAAGCCCTTCTTCCAGGTGGAAAATGCCTGGTATGCTGCCCTGACGGTAATGGAAGTGAAGAAACATTTGCGAATGGGTGTCTGATGGTACTAATGCAGGAGTCATTCAGCTAAAGAATGCCGCTTGGCATCCAGAGGTCTTGGAGGATGCCTAGGGCTCTGGAGAAGGATCGTCGATCTAGGTTTGAATGCGGCAGCATTTTGCCAGTCCCATGCACGTTGCAGGAGCTTTCAGAAGAGTGTGATAATGGGTGGTGGCCTGTAAGTCAAGGAGAAATTACTTGCTTTTGCCTGTTTTAGAACAGCCTCTTGATAATTGGAAATCAAGAGATTTCAGAAACCACTCAGCATGAAGTCCGGGCATTGCTTACGGAGTTACCTTCTATGCTTTTACATATGTTTGATGTTTTTACGATCTAGACTTTTAAAAGGTTAATTTCCTGACTGTTCTCTTTTCCACGAACTGTCTAGGTCCAGAGGTTGATTTTTACAAACAGGCCTTCCTGTGTCAGGTACGGTGCTAGGGATCCAGTTTTTACCAAGGTGGTCCTAGAGATGAGACGCAGACGGGCAAAAGGCTGAGAGCATTGATGCAATTTCTGTCCAGGGGCCCCTTCCTGACTCGATCCCTCAGCCAGGACCAGAAATCTGGTCTGCTGTCTGCTGGTGCTCACTGGCCCCATTCCTCATTTATAAGACACTGTCTGATTGGACACACAGTCTCCATGATTTCACCTTCTCATCTCTAAATCCTGTCAGCTCTGCAGGAGGATGTCGTCCCAGCTTTACCATAGACCCGTGAAATCCCACAGCGACATCCTAGGACAGCAGTGATGAGGGTGTCTGAAAGGCTGCTGTGACCCCTTCTACTGGTCACTTCACCTGCCTGCAGAGTCTGCTCTCTGGATTTTAAGACCCAAAGTTCTGGCTCTCCGTTGTGTAACACATCACCCCAGAACCTCATGGCTTAAAACAGTAATTGTTGATTGAACTCGCAGGCTGGCCATCTGGGCCGGACTCAGCAAGGAAGGCTTCGTTCCCTCCCATGTGGTGGCGTCAGGGACGCTTCACTGGGGCCAGATGATCCACTTCTGAAATGGTTCACTCACATGGCCAGTAAGTTGGCATTAGCTTTTGCCTGGGCGCGTGGTCAGGAACCTCAGTACCTATCCGTAGGGTGCTGGAGCTTCCTGATTGGAGCATGGAAGCTGAGGGCCAAATGCAAAGGATTCTAAAACACAACAAAGGGGAGCCACTAGGCTCTTAAGGCCTGAGCCCCAGAGGGCCTGGTCCCTTCTGTGCCCTTGTGTTGTCAAGCACGTAGTCTTCCCAGACCCAGGGGCTCGGACCACAGATCACACCTCTTGATGTGAAACGTGCTTGTCTGCGGCTGGCTTTTAATTACCGCACCCATTCCTTGTTGACACAGATAAACCCATCAGCCGCCTTCTCTCGGGAACAGTAAAGAGCCTCCATCTGCCCAGCCGGTGGATGCTGCCTTCTGGCCACGGTTTTTAAAAGACCTCAAATAAAGATCAGTCGTGACCATCCTGAAGAGTAGAAGCAGGAATAGCTTGGGAAAAAAGTTGCCATGGTGATTTCTGGACTGCTCGGCAGGGGGATTGAGGTTGCTGAGAAAGACTAGGCCAGAGAAGTTGAAGTTTGGGGAGAGACGGTCGGCAGACCAGAAGCTGGTGAACCTTTTCTGTAAGGGGCCAGGTAGCGAGGCTCTTGGGCTTTGTGGGCCCGGGGCAGCCCCGTTGCTGCCGCATCCTAAGTTCTGGAGGACCGAAGTGGAACACTCTGTTCCTTCTGGAGGCTTGAGGGACGCCTGGCTCTGACCCTGCTTCCGTGCTCGCATCTCCTTCTCTGACCTCTTCTCACTGCCTCTTCCTTTTTTAAGGACCCTCGTGATGCCTTCGGGCCCACGAGAATAATCCAGGGTAACCTCCCTGTGTTAAGGTCAGCTGACTAGTAGCCCTCATTGCCTCTGCCCCTCTGCTTCCCCTTTGCCTTGTAAATGAACACACAGGTTCTGAGGGGTGGGACAGGGACGGTCTTTGGGAGCCCGTTGCCCTGCCTGCCACGCCATCCTCGGCTCATGGGCTGAGCTGTCTCGGAGCGTGGTTTCCAGGTCGACTTCTCCGCACGGCGGAAGGGATGTTCACCCAGGACTTAGGTTTATTTAGCTGCTTGGTACCCAAGCTCGGAGGGGCTGCAGAGAATTCTGTCTCGCTCGCATCCTGAGGTTGGCCTCGTACTCTTGCATCTATGGCAGAGCACCTGGACGGCGTGACCGGCTCTGGCCAAAGCTCATTTTCAGATCCCATCAGCTTGAAAAATGGCATTTTGTTGTTTGTCTTTTCAGGGCTGCACCTGCGGCATATGGAGCTTCCCAGGCTAGGGGTCGAATTGGAGCTGCAGCTGCCGGCCACAGCCTCAGCAACATGGGATCTGAGCCGCATCTGCGACCTCCACCACAGCTCACGGCAACACTGGATCCTTAACCCACTGAGCGAGGCCAGGGATCAAACCTGCATCGTCACGGACACTTTGTTGGGTTCTTAACCCACCGAGCAGCACCTGCAACTCCTGTTGTTGGTTTTTTGTTTTTTGGGGGGTGGAAGAGTTAGCTGGTGGCTTAAGCAGGTTAAAGATCCAGCGTTGTCACTGCTGTGCCGTGGGTTCAGTCCCTGGCCTGGGAACTTCTGCGCCACAGGTGCGGCCAAAAAAAAAAAAGAAAAAAGAAAAAAGAAATGGCGTTTTGGTCTCATAATTATTTTACTTGAAGTCGGGTAGAAGCTTTAGTTGCTTCAGATAGATTACTGTGTGGCATTCCAGATGGCATTTGTAATTACATTTTCTCTGGAAATAACTGGCTCAAGAGATTTTAGTAAGATGATACCCTCGGGTGAGGGTTCCCGATGGCAGGAGCAGGGGCACCAGGAATCGTACGTGTCTGCTAGCATTGGACCGCCTCACTCTCATGTTGAACACTCAGAATGCTATGCCCGAAATCCGGAAATTTGCTGATAGGCAGTTTTTGAAGACTTTAGCTCCGATTTGCACTTTCTTGAGAAGCTCCTAGAGGATGCTCATCCACAGAACAAGGAAGTACACCAAGAAACGGTACAGAACGTGGGAAATCCAGGGCAAGGGAGGTGGGGACGGAATCCCTAGGGGGCAGCTGTGCCCAGAGAGACGGAGAACCCAGGTCGGCCAGCTCAGGAGAGAGGGGCCAAGGGCAATGGGATGGACGTGGCCCTCGAGGCCCCTGGCGTTGATGTCTCGGGCTTACGTGTTGAGGCTGCCATTTGTACCTAGAAAACTTAGCAGAGGAAAGGATAGGATGCTTTTCTTCAGGGCAAACAACCACCCCCCCGCCAAAAAAAAAGTCATGCATAAAAGGAACGTATAAACTTGGCTTTCGGTTTACTCTCTGGCTCAGTTCTGAGCAGCATTGACCCAGTTAACAGGTAGCGCTCCTTTGCTTCGAAATGCTGGTCTGTGCTGGGAGGATGACGAGATGAGATGGGAAGGCCCCACAGGGAGGGGGTGATGGCTGGGATGGGGAGGAGCCTGGGAGAGGGTGGCGATAAATCCCTGTCCTTGGTGGTAAGAAGTCAGCGCACGATGCCCACGATGTCAAGTCCAGATGAATTAGTCCAAGCATCAGCCAGGGGCTCTGAAGATAGTATCTCAAAACCACAGCCAGAGTTGAAACAGGGAATTCCCTGACAGTCTAGTGGTTAAGACTCTGCACTTTCACCCCTGCGGCCCGGGTTCAAGCCCTGGTCTGGGAATGGATCCTACATCAAGCTGTTGCTTGCTGCGGCCAAAAAAAAAAAGAAGAAGTTGAAATTGGCTGTCTCTGGGCTGTTTATTTGTTATAAGTGTTACAGAATGGTTTGAATTTTTTGCGGGGGGGTCTTTTAGGGCTGCACCTGAGGCATATGGAGGTTCCCAGGCTAGGGTCGAACTGGAGCTGAAACCGCTGGCGTGCGCCACAGCCACAGCAACTCGGGATTTGAGCTGTATCTGTGACCTACACCACAGCTCACGGCAACACCGGATCCTTCACCCACGGAGCAAGGCCAGGGATCGAACCCGCATCCTCACGGATGCTAGGCAGGTTCATTAACCACTGAGCCACGATGGGAACTCCTGAGTCTTTTTAAGCAATGTGCATATGTAACATGAAAAGAGGTTAAAAAACAAACCCTGAAATATAATATTTCTCCAAAGAGAGTTAATGTGATAGGCCTGAGACGAATTCTTTTTTTTTTTTTCTCCCCACTGTACAGCAAGGGGGTCAGGTTATCCTTACATGTATACATTGCAATTACAGTTTTCCCCCCACCCTTTCTTCTGTTGCAACATGAGTCTGAGACGAATTTTAAAGAGCATATGAGGTCCCCTCATACATGAAAAAGACCCTTTGCACAGTGGCAAAGGCTCTGCTGGCCTCTGGGAACCTCACTTTTGCCAGGCTTCGCGCCCTTAACCTGTATGAGTGGCTCACTGCTAGCCTGTGCGACCCACGTGGTTCACGCTGAGTCCCTGTGAGTCTGGAATTTGGGTGATCCACAGGCAGAGGGTGCCCACGTGCCTGGCCCCCAATAAAACCCCGGGCACCGGGTCTCACGGGAGCTTCTCCAGTCGACACGCGTCGTCACACCCGTCTTGTGTGGTCACGCGTGTGTTGTCACAGCTCACGGCTGGTGGCCATTCCCCCGTCGTCCGTGACTCCCCAGGGTTGAAGAGGAAGGAGTCTCAGAAGCTTGCTCCTGGTGGCCCCAGACCTCGCCCGAGCGCCCTTTCCCTTGGCTGATCTGGCCCCGTCTCCTTTCAGTGTGGGCAGGCCTGGCCGCCGGGAGCCGGGCGGGCTGAGCCCCGGCCAGTCGCCAGCCCCCTGGGGTGGGCCCAGCCACACTTGCCTGGTGACGGGCGGCGTCTTCCTTTCCCTAGCGTGGAGATTGGCGAAAGCGTGAGGGGGGAGGATGTGTACATCATCCAGAGTGGCTGCGGCGAAATCAACGACAACCTGATGGAGCTGCTCATCATGATCAACGCCTGCAAGATCGCCTCCTCCTCCAGGGTGACCGCCGTGATCCCATGCTTCCCCTACGCCCGGCAAGACAAAAAGGACAAGGTATGGGGCTGGGGGTCCTGGTGGAGGAACCCGCTCGGACTCCCTGGCTGTGTTTCTTTTCCCGTCTTGGTACTTCTGGGTCCCTGGAAAGTGCTTTCTATTGTGCGATCAAGTAACTAGGCTTTCTCCCCTTGGCTTTAGCAAAGGTTTGTCTTTGGACCAGTCATCATGCTGATACTTGTAGAGAGAGAAACAGATAAGAGGGTATTTTGCAGGTGTGAAAACACCATTTCTCTAGTCCTTGTGAAATTGCTGTGTATCTTTGTGGTGGTGGATAGAACTAGACACCCCCCCCCCCAGTGAGTCGGAAGCAGATCACTGGATTCTCTGAGTGTCAGGATCCTGGTTGTGATCCCCTTCTGTAGTTTCGAAAAATGTTACCATGAGGAACTGGGCCACACTGGCATCTCATCTTGCACCTCATCTCAAGATCCAAAGTGTCATTTATACCATTATCTCTTTCTCACCTCCCAAGAAGAGTGAAGTTCATATTGTTGAGTTACTCTTTTTCTAACACGAGCCCTGTAGGAGGCTCTGGGAGTTGCAAGAAGAAATTGCAGACATGGTCTCTGCCTCCAAAAGAAGTCAGCGAGGTTGGAGTCGGAGGGGAGCTTTCAGGGGGATTGTATTGCTTTGCCAGTGTTGCCATTAACAAACGACCACCCATGGGGAGGCTTAGGTGTACTCAGGTGTACACAAGTGTACTCTCTCCCTGTCCTGGAGGCCAGACCTCAGGGGTCAAGGTGCCAGCAGGCCCACGTCCTCTGACGACTCAGCGGGGAGCCTTCTTTGGCTCCTCCTGTTCCTGGTACCTCCTGCCATTCCTTGGCTTCTGGTAGCCGCCTTCCTGTGTCTCTCTGTGTCCTTCCGTCTTTGATTAAAGGATAGCCTTGGGGTGTAGCCCCCCCCCTCCCCCCGGCCCCTCATCCAGAAAGATCTCGTCTTGATCTCACCTTACCTCTGCCAAGACCCGATTTCCCAATGAGGTCACGGCCTGAGGTTCTGGGTGGACACGGGTTTGGGGACCACCACCCACCCCTCTACAGGGGTCAACTCTTAAGCTGTTGTCCACCTTGTATTGTAGGAATAGGTGTTCGTTCAGTTCCAGGTGAATCCTTGCAGTTGACTAGACACTGCCGCCCAGTGACGGGGTGACTGGTGATGAGAGAGATTTTCCCCAGTACACCTCCATCTCCATAATTCTTGTTCTGTAACAACCCAACTTTCTCAACAGCACGTAAGATCCCCTCCTAAATGGGGGAAAAAAAAAAAGTCCCTTTATAAATTTGAATTCCTATAGCAAGGTCCCCCTAAATTTCAGTGCGCACGTGTTCACATGTAGTTTCCAGAGCCCATGGTGAACACAGCTTCGTTTCTCACTACAAATTTGATCTCCAGAACGCCATCCTGCCCTTGCAACATGATCTCCATATATATTAGAAGGGAGTCAGCAGACTGTGTCTCGAGGGCCGTCCAATCTCTGTGGTGACTGCCAAACTCCAGTTGTGATTCCAAGACAGTACGTCAATGAACAGACGTGGCTGTGTGTCATGAAAACAGTTGTTTGTGGACATGGACATGTGAATTTTAGATAAGTGCCACGTGCCATGAAGTGTTCAGTCTGTCTGTCTGTCTGTCTGTCACTTGGTGACTTGGCTTTAGCTTGTAGGCCGCCCAAACCTTGACTGCCATCTGCTGCTGTGAAGCATTTGACTTTCCACCTGGCATTCATGGAGCTGCTCTTTTGCTCCCATGCCCGCGGCACAGGGACATTGCTGGGCCCGTGATTGAATCCCAGCTGCAGCTGCAGCTTACGCCACAGCTGCAGCAATGCCGGATTCTTAGCCCAGTGTGCCACAGTGGGAACTCCTGTGGAGCTGCTTTTATTCTCAACTTGACTTGCAAGTTTTATGTGCATTTTTAGCTGCTAAATAGACATTTCCTTTTTGTCCCCTCAGCGTGGTCTGTTGTCTTAGCTCTTCCTCCTGAGTGTTCCCATGAGATTGTTTAGCATCTTCATCCTTGTCCCTGTCATCAAGGAGCTAATATTCTGCTACTATTTCTCTTTCGCATAACAGGAGGTTTAGCACATTCCGTATTCTGTAATTTGGCATCAGATTGTCCTTTCACTTCTAGTAGCTTTTGCATTTGGCACGAAGATATTTGATACATTGCTTCTGCTTTGGTAAGTTGCTCCTTTTACTATTACATAGCCCTTGTCCACTGTGTAACAGTTTGTCACCCTAACCTGCTTTTTAACTGATACACATACTGAGACACCAGCATTTTTGTTGTTGTTGCACCGGTGTCTGATGGGCAGTCACCTCTTACTCCAAGATGATCTCTTCGGACTTCCCTTCATGGCTCAGTGGTTAACAAACTGGACTAGGATCCATGAGGATACAGGTTCGATCCCTGGCCTCGCTCAGTGGGTTAAGGATCTGGCATTGCTGTGAGCTGTGGTGTAGGTCACAGATGCGGCTCAGATCCAGTGTGGCTGTGGTGTAGGCCGGCAGCTGTAGCTCCGATTCGACCCCTACCTAGCCTGGGAAGCTGCATGTGCCACAGGTGCAGCCCTAAAAAGCCAAAAAAAAAGATGGTGTTTTCAAACCATGTTTCTTATGTGCATTCATCATGAAGTCTTTATGGTATAGAGAAACTAGCACTGGCTGGGTGGCTGGTGTCCTGCCTCCACAGGGGATGTGACACTGCCCCTGGCCTCTGGCCTCTACTTGCCAACAGCGCCCCCTATTGCTGTGCTGATGACAAGAGCCCTCCAAAGCTTTTGACACCCTAGCAGGCTTCACTGTTGTTCTCTGGGACTGCATTGTTCGGCTGTCTCTTGACCCATGTTCCCGTCATTGAACATCTAGATGGGATTTCCTTGAGGGGCCATGTTGAGCACCAGTTTCTTTCTTTCTTTGGTTTTTTGCTTTTTCGGGCCGCACCCGCGACATATGGAGGTTCCCAGGCTGGGGGTCCAGTCGGAGCTGTAGCCGCCGGCCTACGCCAGAGCCACAGCCACGCGGGATCCCAGCCGCGTCTGCAACCTACACCCCAGCTCACGGCAACGCCGGATCCTTCACCCACGGAGCAAGGCCAGGGAGCGAACCCGCAACCTCATGGTTCCTAGTTGGATTCATTTCCGCTGTGCCATGATGGGAACTCCAAGTTTCTTTGTTTCTTTTGGCTGTGGCATGCTGCAGCTTAAAGTGCCATCTGAGTTCCCAGATCAGGGATTGAACCTGGGCTGCAGCATTCAACACACTGAATCCTAACTACCAGACCACTAGGGAACTCTCCCATCTTGTCAGTTTTTAAAGCTTGTCACATTTCCACTTTGAGCAAGACAGCATCTTATACATTGAATAAGTTCTGGACTATATGAAAGTCTTTGTGCTGATTGGGCTGGTTCACAAAATGTGTGGCCTTTGACCTTGATCTGCTTTTTTTTTTTTTTTTTTTGCTTTTTAGGGCCGCACCTGCGGCATCTAGAGGTTCCCAGGCTATAGAGGTTGAATCGGAGCTGCGGCTGCCGGCCTGCACCACAGCCACATGGGATCCGAGCCTTGTCTGCGACCTACACCACAGCTCACGGCAATGTGGGATCCTTAACCCGTTGAATGAGGCCAGGGATTGAACCCACATCCTCATGAGTCCTAGTTGGGTTCCTTACCACTGAGGCACGACGGGAACTCCTTGATCTACTTTTCATTAGGGGAGTCGAATGTTTTGTTTTCCATTGCTGTACCTTGACTGCCTTTGTTGAAATGCCATACGCATTTTTCTCTTTATTATTGTCTGTAATGTCACTTCACCGGTGCATCATTTTTCCTGCAAGACGCCCTTGGGTGTGGCGCCAAGTTATGAAACATGGTACAAAAACCAAGGAGGAGATTGCAAAGTATGAACTTAGAAAGTATGCCTGTGTCTTGGCTCCCAGAAGTAAAAAATGCTTGGTGCCATGGAGAGATGAGAACGGAGGAATCTTCTGGCAGGTTATCAAGTTAGAGGAAGAGCCCCCAAATTGATGAGTCAGGTTCCTGTGATCGATTTGTTCTTTTAATTATCCTGGGATTTTTATTAGACTGAATAATTCTCACAGTCAGTGAGGTTGGTGACTAAGCCTTGGCAGCTCGGTGTGTAGAGAGATTCTGTTATTGATATTTATTGAAGAACTGTCGTGTGCAGGGTACAGCGCTGGGTGCTGCAGATAATGTAGAAATCTCCCAAACCAATCTTGGGCCCTTGAGGGATGGCCTTATGGTGTACTTGTGAACTTTGCATCGCACTTAAAGTAGCTTTTTTGTGTTAAGGGCCGCACCTGTGGCATAGGGAGGTTCCCAGGCTAAGGGTCTAATTGGAGCTGCACCTGCCAGCCTACGCCACAGCCTTAGCAACGCCAGATGTGAGCCGCGTCTGCAACCTACACCACAGCGCACGGCAACACCAGTTCCTTAATCCGCTGAGCGAGGCCAGGGATCGAACTTGCATCCTCATGGATCCTAGTCAGATTGTCTCCACTGCGCCACAACGCGAGCTCCCTAAAATAGCTCTTGATGTTGGTCTTTGAGTGCATGGCCTAAGGTGGCCCCAAGTGGTGGAGGCCAAATACTCTGTCCCTTGAGAAGTTCAGAGCTTTGAACCAGATCTGAAGCTTGAAGGGCACTGGGCTCAGCAGAGATGGTGGCGAATTAAGGGTAAGGCAGGAGTGCAGGCAAGAGGGAAGGAGCAGCCCAGTACCCACTGCGAGGATGGACCCTTCCTTGTGGCTGACGTCTGGAGGGTGGAGCTGGGGGGCCGACCACTTCTCAGTAGCTAAAACATACTGGCGGAAGGACTTTTTATCCCACAGGCGACATGGAGCAGAGCAGGAGAATTACATGATGAAAAGCTGAGTTACACTATATAGTTAGTTGAAAAGTTTGCACTATTCAAAAAAAAAAAAATGAGGAAACTATTTCTCCCAAATCTCACTTTCTAGAGACATCTTCCATTAACATTCTGGGGTGTTTCCTCTCTTTGTGTATAGAAAAAAAAAAGTATGTGTGTGCTTGTATTATTATAAAGTAGTAGGGTTTTTTGAGAAAAGAATGGTGTTATTAGAGAAAAGAAAAATAAGCTGTTTACATTGTGATATAATCGCCGTGTGTTTGCATGAGTATTGTGTGTGTGTGTTTAACAGGGATCATTTATTTGTTATCATTTGTTGCTATTTTGAATGAAATCTTTTTTGTTTTCAGCTTTATTGAGGTTTGACACTGTTTAAGTTTGAGTGAGATCTTCTTTTAAGCTTGTGTTTCCTTTTTTTGTGGTATATAGGAACACTATTTACAGCAAAATGCGCAACTCTTGTCGTCTAATCGTGCCTGTGTGGTTCCTTGGATTTGCTTTGATGGGGATGGAGCTACCGTCCAGGGCGGATGGTGTGGGAACTAAAGCTATGAGCAGTTAGGTGGCTGCAGAGAGGATTCAGCGTCAGGCTGCATCTCCTTCTCTAAAGAGCAAATTATGCATCACCAGAAGGCGTTCCTTCTTCAGGCTGGTTTTGCTTTAATTTGGAACACTATTCGCTCCCAGCCATGGTGCAGAAACTCATCTTTAAGGGCTGGCCTTGGCCTCCAGGGCTCTGCAGCACGTGCCTCTGCCTCCCTTCCCGCGCCCCCTCACACTTGCTGCTGGACCTCTGCCTGTGGCCACGCTAGGCTTGGTCCCATCCACGGATGTGACCTCTCAGCCTCCAGGACGTCACAGAGGCTGCTCTTTCTGGAATGCTGGTCTCGCCTTAAAAGTGCTCTGTCCGGGCTCCAGCCTTGCCGTGAGCTGTGGTGTAGGTCGCAGACATGGCTCAGGTCCCATGTGGCTGTGGCTGTGGTGTAGGCCGGTGGCTACAGCTCCGATTCGACCTCTAGCCTGGGAACCTCCATGTGCCGAAGGTGTGCCCCCCCCAAAAAAAAAATTTTTTTTTTCTTTTTTTTAAGAGAAGTGCTTTCCCCAGAGAGGCCTCTGACAACCAGGGTCTTTAAACTCGATATCCTTCCTGCTACTGTCTGTCTCTCTCACTTTCCGTCTCGGTATCTCTTTTTCTACATACTTGTCACAACTGGAAGTCTATCAGTTGGGATATTACATGTATTTAGGTATATAATTATTCGCTTCTTTGATATTTGTTCTCTCTTCCCCGTGTCAAGCACCTTGTCTCACAGCAGTAGATGTAAAAAGTATTTGGTGAATAAAAGGGGATGCGCATCTTTAGCTGTTAAAATTTACAACTTTATTAAGAATTCATTTAAAGAATTAAGTTCCTATTATTGAAGTGTTTAAGGAATTTTATTTTATTTATTTATTTTTTTTGTCTTTTGTCTTTTTGTTGTTGTTGTTGTTGTTGCTATTTCTTGGGCCGCTCCCGCGGCATATGGAGGTTCCCAGACTAGGGGTCGAATCGGAGCTGTAGCCATCAGCCTACACCACAGCCACAGCAACGCTGGATCCGAGCCGCGTCTGCAACCTACACCACAGCTCACGGCAACGCCAGATCGTTAACCCACTGAGCAAGGGCAGGGACCGAACCCGCAACCTCATGGTTCCTAGTCGGATTCGTTAACCACTGCGCCACGACGGGAACTCCTGTTTAAGGAATTTTAAATTATTTAATGTTAATTTTCCTCACGGGGAGTAAAGCATCTGCGCTTCCTCTTTCTCCTGGAAATCGTAGTGGGAGGACTCTAATGCACCCCTCTCTTCCTTGTTATAAAATCCGTGCCTTCATATTTTATATTTCAGAGTCGTGCTCCGATTTCAGCAAAACTTGTGGCCAATATGCTGTCGGTGGCTGGGGCAGATCACATCATCACCATGGACCTGCATGCCTCTCAGATCCAGGTTCCAGCATGTTCTTGGTTGTCCTCGGTCGGGGTGGGGGCTTAATGCACGTGGTTCGTTCCTAACTGGTGAATATTTTTCGAAGGAGGTAACTTGATTTGTGTCTCTGAGTTTGTAGCATGGTGACTCTCTTGGATTTTCATCCTTACTGAACTTCGAATTTAATGTTGATATCGCCTGTCCCCAGCCCAGCCTTGCCACTGCTCACTTTTGGAGGAGCAAGAATGGCTTCTCAGTAGAAACTCTAAAATTCCCTCTCAACTTCTGGAAAATAGGTAGAAAAGGAGAATCATAATGCAGGTTTTCGGTTTTTTTTTTTTTTTAAACTCTTCGTAATGTAGTTACTGTATCTGTAAAACCAGCCAAGCGCTCTGTGATAGCTATTTGGCTTCTAATAAGGTGCTTAAGTAACAGCAAACCTCTCCTCCCCCACTGCCCTGCAAGCCATTCTCCTTTTCCTTAGGATACAGGGTAAGATAATAGCCTGGGTCCCCAAAGATATGGATTGGACTGAAATCTCCTCCTGGAACTTATTTGTCTGGATTTAATTCTGTTAGAGTTAAGAAAAGGGAGTCTGCACTGACATAGAAACAAACTTAGGACTACCAAAGTGGGGCAGGTTTGGGGGGGTAAATTTGGAGTTTGGGATTCGCAGATACACACTACCTTATATCAAATAAACAGCAGAGACCTGCTGCATAGCACAGGGGGCTATATTCATTATGTTGTAGTAACCTATAATGGAAAAGAATCTGAAAAAGAATATATATGTGTGTATGTATATATGTATGTATGTGTATATATATATATCTCTCTCTCTCTAAACCGAGTTACTTTTTGTACACTTGAAACTAACACAGTATCGTAAGTCAACTATACTTCCAAAAAGAAGTTCCCATCGTGGCTCAGTGGTTAGCAAAGCCGACTAGCATCCATGAGGACGCGGGTTTGATCCCTGGCCTCGCTCAGTGGCTTAAGGATCCGGCGTTGCCTTGAGCTGTGGTGTAGGTCGCAGACGTGGCGGATCCTGCATGGCTGTGGCCGTGGTGTCGGCCGGCAGCTGTAGGTCCGATTCGCCCCCTAGCCTGGGAACCTCCATATGCCAAGGGCACAGCCCTAAAAAGGCCCCCCCCCAAAAAAAAAGTTTGAAAGAAAGAAAGGGGGAGTCTGTTGCTAAGGCTTCTTTTGAATAAAAAATTCATTTCGTGAACGAGGAGCTCTTTGTAAAAACCCTGCTCCAGTGTGGTCCCCACTTCCCCCCCTTAGGGCTTCTTTGATATCCCCGTGGACAACTTGTACGCGGAGCCCGCGGTCCTGCAGTGGATTCCGGAGAACATCGCCGAGTGGAGGAACTGCATCATCGTTTCCCCTGATGCCGGCGGCGCCAAAAGGTACCGACTGCCCGGGGGAGGGGGGGCCCACAAGGCGGGTCTCTGCGCTCCTGGACCGCTTTTTCTGTTCCGGGTGTGTCAGATCAGGAGGCAGGTCTTAAGTTCGTTAACAGTGTGTGTTGCCAGCGAGCACGTCGGTAGCCAGCAGGCTCTACTTCCAGCGCGGAGAGCTGCGCCTTTCACGCGTCATCACTCGTGGAGGAAGAGCACACGCAAACGCACGTGTGCACACAGAGAGTGATTTTCAGCAAAGAATGTTTTGAGTTATTTTTAAAGTTTAAATTTCTCATTGTCAAGGCAGTGAGCCTAATTGTAAAACTGGGCTTTTAATCAACAGCACGATTGACCAGGCTAGTCCTTCTCACCAGAAGAGGAAGCCAAAAGAGGCCTGGATTTTAAATCCAAGTCCGCAGAGCAGCAAGAAAGAGAGATGTCTGTGGCCAAGAAATCAAGCTACCCACACTCGGGTAGCTTGGAGGATGGGCGTCGGATCCAGGAAGAGGCAGCTGGCTTGGGTGTTCCTGCCCGCGTGGGGGGTCTCTGGAGATAGGGGAGGTGACGGGGAGACCTCTCCCCTACAGCCCAGGGCGGAAAGCCAGGCGTGGCCCTGGGCCTTTGCCTGCGGCCAGAAAGTAGCCACCCAGGAGAGCGCCAGCGGAGGGTCTGTGCCAGGGGCAAATGTGCGGAGGGATCCGCCTCCTTCTCCGGGTGCGCAGGTCCCCAATTCCACGAGCCCCGCTATGTGGGAAGCCCTCCCGGTTGAAGACCACCTGGTCATGCTTGACAGCCAGGTTAGAAAAGCCAGGGCTGCAGCGCCTGCACATAACAGGGGGGTGGGCAGCCAACACCATGGGGGTCACAGAACCCTTGCCAAGCCGTAATGTGACAGAAAGTAATAAGGTGCAGAAAGCATCGGAGCGCCGCGCGCTCAATGGCATAGAAGGCGGTGCTGAGCAGCAGGTCCAGAGGGCTTCAGCAAATCCAGGGGAGTTAAGGAGCCATGGGTACAGACAGTTGAGGATCGGGGTGAAAATGATGCAACTCTGATTGGATCCAGGGTACTTTATTGCACCTGGAGACTCAGTGACTCAGCGTTACCTCGTCGAGCGGCACAGCTGCTGTCTGGGTGGGAAAGAGTGGAAGGGGCTTTTAAGGCCCAGGCAGGGCCCTCGGTCAGGAAGGGAGAGGTAGGAGTTCCCATAGTGGCACAGCGGAAATGGATCTGAGTAGTCTCCATGAGGACATAACACTGGATCCTTAACCTACTGTGCCGGGCCAGGGATCGAACCTACGTCCCAGTGCTTCCAAGGTGCCCCCATCCTGTTGTGCCACAGTGGGAACTCCCATAACTTGTTTTTAATAACAACTTATGCAGGTAGAATTCATGGACCTGCAGTTAATCCATTTTAAAGTGGGTGGGTCAGTGGTTTTGTGTATTCAGAGGTAGGCGTCTATCACGACTATCGAATTCCAGAACATTTTCATCAGCCCAGAGGGTGACCTCCCCCACTCCCTCTCCCTCCAGCCCTCGGCCGCCACCAATCACCGTTCTGTCTGTGGAATTGCCTCTCTGGCCACTTCGTATACTAGATGCATCATAAAACATGTGGCTTTCGCGTCGGGCATATTTCTCGTTTTGACCAGAACAGCTTGACTTTGATAGCTAAGAAGCCAAAAGAATCACAGATTCCACAAACTTGTGTGGCCTTGTCTTTTCCTATCCCGACCCTGTTTTTTTTTAATGCGTTGTCTAAAACTAAACATACTCTTTGCCAAACTTCAAACAGGGAGATGGTCCTTCCTGAGAGGCCTCTCTTCTTTCCGAAGGGAGAATTTCCTTATTCAAACATACCGCTCCTTTTTTAATGTCACACAGATGCTCATATGCTGCACACACGTCTTCACTGTTTTTTGAAAACGTGTTCCGCCTTAGCAGGCTGTGCTGAAGATGTGCTTTCTGGCTTTTCGAAGCCAGGTAATCGCCCCTTGTGTGTGGAGTCGTGATTCCTGCGATCAGTTTCCTGTTCCTTGTTAGCAGGTGCTGCTGCTGTTCGTACTCTTGGGCCCTGTGTGTGGCACCACAGTCCTTTCACGGTTTGGATCCTCGTGCGAGTAGGATGCATTCCTCGAACTGCTCTTGCCCAGGCCTGGGGCCTGAGCCTTTTTTATTTATTTTTTTTTTTAAATTTTTTTATTTTTTTGCCTTTTTGCCTTTTTGCTATTTCTTTGGGCCGCTCCCGCGGCATACGGAGGTTCCCAGGCCAGGAGTCGAATCGGAGCTGTAGCCACCGGCCTACGCCGGAGCCACAGCAACACGGGATCCGAGCCGCATCTGCAACCTACACCACAGCTCACGGCAACGCTGGATCGTTAACCCACTGAGCAAGGGCAGGGACCGAACCCGCAACCTCATGGTTCCTAGTCGGATTCGTTAACCACTGAGCCATGACGGGAACTCCAGCCTTTTCGATTTTGATGGACAGGGTCCAAATGTGGCCTTTCCAAGAAGATAGACCTTTGGGATTAACAGATACACAGGACTCTGTATAAAATAGATGAGAAACCAGGCCCCAGTGTATAGCACAGGGAACTATATTGAGTATCTTGTAATAACCTGTGATGGGAAAGAATCTGAGAAGGAATAGGTAGATGTGTCTGACTGGGTCACTGTGCTGTATGCCTGAAACCAACACAGTATTGTAAATCAGCTATCATTCAATTTTTGTATCTTTTTTTTTTTAAATTTATTTTTTGCTTTTTAGGGCCGCATCTGCAGCATATGGAGGTTCCCAGGCTAGGGGTCCAATCGGAGCTACAGCTGCCAGCTGACACCACAGCCGCAGCACCATCACATCTGAGCCGTGTCTGCAACCTACACCACAGCTCATGGCAACGCCGGATCTTTAACCTACTGAGCAAGGCCAGGGGTCGAACCCGCAACCTCATGGATGCTAGTCGGGTTCGTTAACCATTGAGCCACGACGGGAACTCCATAAATCAGCTATAATTCACTTTTTAAAAAAAGTTGACATTCCTGAGTATGGATGACAGCGACTTGGTACAGAGGTTCACCCACTTAGCAAATTTTTGGACTTCTTTTACTTTTTTTTTTGGCCCGCACCTGCTACATACAGAAGTTCCCAGGCTGGGGGTCAAACCTCCACCACAGCAGTGACAATGCTGGATCCTTAACCACTAGGCCACCAGGGAACTCCCAGACTTCTTTTACTTTACAAATCAGCTAAATGCTCCATGGCTTCACTTTCTGTTAGTTCTGGTTGTTGTGCATAAGGTTGAGTTTATTTATCGGTCATGTTTTGGGAATGTTTCTTTGTCATTCATACCTTTCTCCTCCTCTGTCAGCTGCAGGCTTCTTCCTCTGGTTTGTCAGCAGCTGGGCACAGGCAGGAAGTGACATCTTTGCTTCTCCTGTGTGTTGCAAATAATTCCCCAGATTTTCCACTCCGTCCTCTTGTGTAGTTTTGTTCTCTGCAAGAGTTTGAAAACATTCTTCTGTGGTCATCTTTATCTCTTTTTCACATGATGGCTTCTGGGTTTATGAAGGGTTCACCCTTAACATTTTCCTTCTCCCACGATTTCATATATTTGAAGGGTTGCCTTTTGTTGTTGCTGTTGGGTTGCCTTTTTTTTTTTTTTTCTGGTCCTTTTAGGGCTGCACCCACAGCATATGGAGGTTCCCAGGCTAGGGGTCAAATCGGAACTGTAGCCGCTGGCCTACTCAACAGCTCACAGCAATGCTGGATCCTTAACGCACTGAGCAAGGCCAGGGATCGAACCCGCAACCTCATGGTTCCTAGTCGGATTCGTTTCCACTGTGCCACGACGGGAACTCCGGGTTGCGTTTAATGTTGCAGTTTTTCCTCTGTCTGAAATTTGTTTTGGAGTAAAAAGTGAGTTACAAATCCAACTCTTTGTCCTCCCAGCGATCTGATTGTTCCTATACTATTAAATATCCCTTTCTCCCCATCGATTTGAAATGCCATCTTTTATTATATACCAAGTTCCCCCATCTGTTTGCCAATCTTTGTTTCGTTAAAAAAATGCAGAATCAGCTAACCAGAGGAAATGGCCAGCAGTGAGAAGCTGTTTGTAAAGATCCCCTTCAGAGCAGTTCCAGTTAGAGCACCCCTGCTCCCTCTGTGCAGGGAAAGGCGAGCTTTTTGGGGATGTGCATTTCAGATTTGTTGTCACCTCTGTTCCTCCCCCTCCCCCCCCCCATTTTTGCTTCATATCGTTGTCATCCTCGTATTCTAGAGTAAGTTCTTGCCAAACTGACACAACAGCCTCGCAGCTGACACGTGATACATGCCATTATCTGTGGCTTCTCTGCTTGCTGCAGAAAGTCCTATTTCACCAAAGAAAATAGGTATCTATCTGAAATACCCGAACTTGTCTTAGAAACAACTTTGAGCCTTGATTTGTTCCAGGTAAAACTTACTGTCGCCACAAGATGTCACTCGTGGGTAGCCTTCGAAGCTAAGAAAAGGAGACCTTAGGAACCACACCTCCCACTGTTGAGCTAGTATTAACATAAAACTGGTTGGGGAAGTCGGTGAAAATAAATAATTCAGATTAGACATTTTTCCTCTCTCTCCTTTGGGAAGAATGTAGTTGTGTATCCAGAAGAAATGGAACTCAAACTGTATCATTTTTGTTCTCACTCCTCCAGCTGAGGTTTCTGTGTGATACCTCCTACGTCAGGACTAGGTATTAAGTCTTAGTTATACCCCTCGAAAAGAAGACCTGTAGCCTATTTAGAGGTAGGAATGTTCCAGCAACCCAGGGGGCTTTTCGCAGGAATATTTTCCTTTCTTTTTTGTGTTTGCTAGTACCTTTGGGTACCTGAAGCGGCTGGGACACCCCATTCCTTTTCCATGCCCTCCCCCACCCGCCAAAACCACACTACTTAGCTTCTTTCCCACCCAGGCCTCTGCGCCCCCTGCTGGCGTGTTTGTGCACAGGCTCAGGAGAGTGGGTCACCTGGCTAAGGTGTGAACCCAGGTTGTTGCTTGGATGAGTGGCTTAGAACTGCAGCCCCTGAGAGTGGTGCTTCTGCATGCAGAGCTGTGGACTAGGGGCCCTGCCATATGGAGATCTTTCTGGTCTTTACAGATAATAAAACATAGGCACATATATATGCACATCCATAAGGTGTTCTAGTCTTTTCTTGGGAAAATGTTTCAAGTTCTGAGGAACGACCTTTCTTTAACTGGAGTTTAAATGGTTTGTCTGGAGTTCCTGTCGTGGCGCAGTGGTTAACAAATCCGACTAGGAACCATGAGGTTGCGGGTTCGGTCCCTGCCCTTGCTCAGTGGGTTAACGACCTGGCGTTGCCATGAGCTATGGTGTAGGTTGCAGACGCGGCTCGGATCTGGCATTGCTGTGGCTCTGGCGTAGGCCGGTGGCTGCAGCTCCAATTCGACCCCTAGCCTGGGAACCTCCACATGCCTTGGGAGCGGCCCAAGAAATAGCAAAAAGACAAAAATAAATAAATTAAATAAATGGTTTGTCTTTCACAAAATTGGCTGATAGATAGTAGTAAATATCATAAGGTGATTGTGGGGCAGCGTGTTTGTCACCATTCAAATTCTGTTATTTGGAGTTCCTGTCGTGGCACAGTGGAAACGAATCCAACTAGGAACCATGAGGCTGCAGGTTTGATCCCTGGCCTCGCTCAGTGGGTTAAGGATCTGGCGTTGCCGTGAGCTGTGGTGTAGGTTGCAGACGTGGCTCGGATCTGGCATTGCTGTGGCTCTGGCGTAGGCTGGCAGCTGTAGCTCCAGTTAGACCCCTAGCCTGGGAACCTCCATATGCTGCGGGTGCGGCCCTAAAAAGACAAAAG
This sequence comes from Sus scrofa, assembly GCF_054392235.1. Taxonomy (NCBI): domain Eukaryota; kingdom Metazoa; phylum Chordata; class Mammalia; order Artiodactyla; family Suidae; genus Sus; species Sus scrofa. The sequence continues at coordinate 13,181,309 of NC_139401.1, forward strand.
ACCAAAAAAAAAAAAATTCTGTTATTTATTTACTTTTTGTAAAAACCACAATGTAAAAAATACTGGTTGTTGAATGTTCTTAGAAATAGCCAAGTACATATGAAGTACACAGTTCCCTTCACGCTGCCCTCTTGGCCCCAGAAAATGGGTTCCTCTCAGCCTTGGTTGCCCTTTGCTGGATCAGCACCCACAGAGCACCGCTTGTGGTCACCATCTGAAAAGATCACAGTGAATGGAGCCAGGGCTTAAAGGTCGTGTCCCGTGAATGGTTGTGTCCATTCACCGCCTCCTGAATTAGGGTGCCTGAGTGTGTGTGTTTTGATCCCTCAGTACAAATTTTTTCAGCTGCATTGCATCATGAGTGACTGTAAGTAAAAGAGTAAAAAAAAGAAAAAAGCTGTGCTGTGGCACACTGGGTTAAGAATCTGACTGTTGTTGCTCGGGTCACTTTGGAGGTGCACGTTTAATCCCGGGCCTGGCTCAGTGGCTCCAAGGATCCGGCATTGCTACAGCTGTGGCATAGGTCTCAGCTGTGGCTCAGGTTCAGTCCCTGGCTCAGAAACTTCCATATGCCATGGATGCAGCCGTTACCAAAAAATAATAAAACAGGAAAATCTTCATGTCATCTTATGTCTAGGGCACTGTTTTATACTAAGTTTCATCATTGCAGTTTATTCCTCACAGGAAAAATCCAGAATGCCCTGAGCCTCACCGGCAAGCCTGGCCTGCCATGTTTTCCTCCTTCCATTGCCAGCTCAGGCCTTTCCGAGCTGATAAGCTCTGAGTCTTGGCTGTAGGTGAGCAGAGGTCTGGACTGTGATGGCCGTCTCAGGAGGCCTCGAGTGTGGTGAGGCCCGTTGTCACAAACCTATGGACTGTGTGGTTATGCTAACCAGGACTCTGTCCCTGCTGGCTGCTCCCCAAACTGAGCAGATGGTAGGTTCTGAATAACTCGCTTTCAGTTGCGCTCCTGACTTCAAAAGGTGCCTGCAAACACTAACGCACTGAGCGTCGGCTTCTCAGCCAGGAGTTTTAGCCTGTGGTCAAGGTGCCCCGGTTTTCCCCACCAGCCACCGCCACCAACGCAAGCCTGTGTTCTGGCACGTGTCTCCCTGTGCGTCGCTTAATGCGTATTGTGTTAAGCGACCCGGCCTGGCTTTGCAAGTGAGGCCTGATTCTTGCGTTATCTTGGGCCGGGCTGGTTACAACGGTCCTAAGATACAGCCATGGAAGACACGTGTTTGTCTGCGCGTCGCCAGTATGTGACATTTCCGTCTGTGTCTTTGAACAGGGTCACGTCAATTGCAGACAGGTTGAATGTGGAGTTTGCCTTGATTCACAAGGAGAGGAAGAAGGCGAATGAAGTGGACCGGATGGTCCTGGTGGGCGACGTGAAGGACCGAGTGGCCATCCTTGTGGATGACATGGCTGACACGTGTGGCACCATCTGCCATGCTGCAGACAAGTATGCGGGCGGTTTGGGAGTTTGGGAGAGCACTAGGACGTCTCGTTAAAAAAGGGGGAAATGCCAGCTTTTAAAAACCGGGCCCAAGAGGAGTTCCCGTCGTGGCACGGCGGAAACAAATCCGATTCGTATCCATGAGGATGCAGGTTCGATCCCTGGCCTTGCTCAGTGGGTTGGGGATCCGGCATTGCCGTGAGCTGTGGTGTAGGTCACAGACGCAGCTCGGATCTGGCGTTGCTGTGGTTGTGGTGTAGGCCAGCAGCTTACAGCTTTGCTTCAACCCCTAGTCTGGGAACCTCCGTATGCCCTGGATGTGGCCCTAAAAAGACAAAATAAATAAATAAATACCAGGCCTACTTTTCCGAATTATGACTGGTTGCTTATTAGCAGCAGTGTTTCAGACCAAAGGCAATTCTAGACCCATTTGTTTTTTCTTGGGAGGAAAAAAAAAAGTCCTCTATGGGCTGGTTTTCATTTTCCAGATGGAACTTTCAGTGTATTTTTAAAAAGGTCAGAGAAGGTACTTCTTGAAACTGAACGCAGAAGGAGAAGACGGTATTTTTTGTCTTTGATTTTATAGGCTACTCTCTGCCGGAGCCACCAAAGTATATGCTATCCTTACCCATGGGATCTTCTCTGGGCCAGCTATTTCCAGAATAAATAATGCCGCCTTTGAGGCTGTTGTTGTCACCAACACCATTCCACAAGAGGACAAAATGAAGCACTGCTCCAAGATTCAGGTACTGGTTACACTGCAGACAGAGCCAAGCCGTGCGGCACCGACCTCACATCCCAGACAATAGCATGTGTCTTGTATGTGTGATTGCTGCTAAGGCAGGTTGGCAGAGATGGCAGTTTCCCACAACGGGAAGGTCTCATACATGTCAGATCTCTGCGAAGGGCCGGGGCCAGCAGATGTCACAGTTAGAAATAGTAAGTGAATAAAGCCACAGTAGAAAAACAGTAAGAAACAAGTTCTGCTTAAAGCTACACGGAGGTACCATATGACCCCCCAGCTCCACCTCTAGGGTTATTCCCCCAAACCTTGTGCACGGATATTCACATCAGGCCCTGTTCACAGTAGCCAAAAGGTGGAAATGACCAAATGTCAACCAACGGTTGAGTGGATGCAACTGTCCATTGTACACAAGTGTGGTCTCTTAACGCCGGAATTCTCCTGAGCCTTAAAAAGGAAGGAGATTGTGGCAAAGGTGACAACAGGGGTGAACCGTGAAAGCAGTATGCTAAATGAAAGAAACCAATCACGGAAAGACACATAGGATATTTTAACTAAGTTCCACCTAGCCGAGTGCCCCAGAGTAGAGCATAGAAAGGGAAAGGAGAGTGGTGGTTGCCAGGAGGAGGCGATGGAGAGTTAGTGTTTAATGGGTGCGGAGTTTCTGTTTGGGATGATAAAGTTTTGGAAATAAGTAATAGTGATGGTTGAGTTGAATGCTACTCAGTCGTATATTTAAAAATGGATAAAATGGGAGTTCCCGTCATGGCTCAAAGGTTAACGAATCCGACTAGGAACCATGAGGTTGCGGGTCCGATCCCTGGCCTCACTCAGTGGGTTAAGGATCCGGCGTTGCCGTGAGCTGTGGTGTAGGTCGCAGACATGGCTCGGATCCCCCGTTGCTGTGGCTCTGGCGTAGGCCAGTGGCTACAGCTCCGATTAGACCCCTAGTCTGGGAACCTCCATATGCCACAGGAGCGGCCCAAGAAATGGCAAAAAAAAAAAAAAAGACCAAAAAAAAAAAAAAATGGTGAAAATGTCAGAGTTCCCGTTGTCGCTCAGCGGTAACGAACCCGCCTAGTATCCATGAGGATGAGAGTTCCGAGTTCAGTCCTTGGCCTTGCTCAGTGGGTTAAGGATCCAGTGTTGCCATGAGCTGTGGAGTGGGTCGCAGACCTGGCTTGGACCCCTTCTTGCTGTGGCTGTGGTGTAGGCCGGAAGCAACAGCTCCGATTCATCCCCTAGCCTGGGAACCTCCATATGCCGCGTTACTCCTTCCTGCCCCTCCTGTCTTGGGAGGCTCCCAGAGAGTTGGCAGTGATCGTTTTACACGGACTGGCCTGAAATCAGTTGAAGGGGTTTGAGTCCCCATTTTGCCTCTGTGTCTCAGTGAACTTTGGCAAGTTCCTTCATTGCTGGAAGCCTCCATTCCATTCCCATCATTGGAGCATGATGATGGATCCTCGTGACTCGCTTCATGATTTCTCATCCATCCGTGTCCATTTGGCGCCAGAAGATTGGTTAAAAAATGATCAGAATAGCTGCGCCTTAGATTTTGCTCTCTGATTAGCAGTAGCTGAGAGTCAGCAAATGAAGGCCCACAGGCCCAATCCAGGCCATCATCTGTTCTTGTAAATAAAGTTTTATTGGAACACAGCCATGCCCATTCTATATGTGTTGTCTGGGGCTGTTCTCATGTTGACCCGGAGTTCGATGATCACAGCTGTGCTGTTAAACGGCCCAGCCCCTGTGTTTTCAGAGACCGAGAGAGAAAAACTTTGCACATAATGATTGAGTGAAATTAATTTGTAAGCAACAAGCACCCCGAGAAATGGATGTCTCTGGTTAAGAGAGCAGACTGAAAAGCCCTTGAAGCATCTGCAGTGGAAAACCTCCCTTCCAGGATCCCGTACGAGTCTGCAGTTGGAAGATGGACCTCAAGCTGTCTGTCCTCTCGGCAGAAATGGGTGCAGAGGGTTTTGAAAGCAGCCCGTTGTTATGTGCTGGCGAAATCATTCCTAAGCTTTTTGGCTTCTGAGTTTCTGACTAAACGTGACTAAGATGTCCCCCTTTCCCCTCCCCCTCTCTGTCTTCTCGTTGGCCTTTAGGTTATCGACATTTCGATGATCTTGGCCGAGGCCATCCGCAGGACCCACAACGGCGAATCTGTGTCTTACCTGTTCAGCCACGTCCCGCTCTAAGGCCAGGATGGGAGGTGTGGAGCAAGCCTGAGCTGGCTTCTGACTCGCGTGCATTTGTCTGATGTTTTCTTTAGCTTTAGAACTGAGTAGTTATATTAATGCAGAAGCATCAGAACTTTGTGTGCTCCCCAGCCCAGTGTTTCTCCTTCTAAAGCTCTTGACCGTTGATTTCCAGTTTGCTGGGGAGGGCGGTGGTTTATTTGATCTTTTAAGTGCACAGCCTTCAATGAGAAGTATTTTTGTCATCTTGACCTGTTCTGATAGGTGACCTTTTCCTTTGTTCTGGCAGTACTTGGAGGCCACAACTTAAGTGCATGTTGCCATTCTGGAAGTTCATAGTTTATGTGTTTCGGGGTTGCCAAAGGTCACGTCAGATTAAAGCCTCTGTGTAAATATAAAATGACAATGCCTATGGACATTCGGATAACACCTCGTAGAGAATTAGCCTTTTACTTCTGAGTCAACCTTTAGAAAATGTGTAATACCCTGAGTGTTGAATATTTGTTTCACTGATCAGGTTTCCAATAAACCCTTTGGGCCATTATGCTGAATTTAGACCAAATTTTATGTAGCTGAAGGTGGCCACTGACACATCGATTTTGGGTAAACATTAGACCTATCAGAGGCAGTGTAATTCAGAATTTTTTCTGTGGCCACTTTTGAAAAACATGACTATCACTTACGTGCAATATCATGTTCTCAAACTCCAAAATTGTGTTCAGCGGTAGATCTGATTGAGGAACTGTTTTGAGATAGTCTCCAAGTTCACTGTCACATTCACGCTCTTCTGTGCCCATCCCAGATGCACCTCGTGTCCTGCCATCGTGGTTTTTTATGTCCCTTTTTTAGCTCTTGCTTTTACTTTGCCTTTTTTCCAGTGGTTTCATGTTGCGGGTTTCCACTTCTTAAAGTCCCCACCCATTGACTAGTCCGATCACTGTTTTGCTTTTAACAAAATAAAAAGGTGAACTTTTGTGGGTGCCTCCAAATACATATTTTAACACTATTTCCTTGGTGTTGAGCTCATGGTCTTCGGCCTTTTGTAACGAGAAGGAGCAAGCCTCTTAGGCAACAGAGGATTTTTAACTGAAGCTGTTACATGAAAAATGTGGGTGAGAAAGGCCTACCGAAAAAGGACGAATAAGTAAACATTAGTTGCTCCATTAAGGTAATGTTCAAGTGGTGGCCCAGGGGTGATGGCAGAGGGAAGACAGCTTTATCCACAGGTGGCCTTAGACGACTCCTGAGTGGGGTGCCCCCCTCTCCCGTCCTCTCTGGCAGGTGGCAGGCATTGATGCTGAATTTTACTAAGTGCGTGTTGGTGGCGGACAGCCAACTGAGTGCTTCAGCCCCCAAAGAAGAAAACGTGCCTGCATAGACAGAGCCCAAGAATAATAAATAACAATCTCTGCCTTCTGCTGAATCTCAAAACTTGACGAGGAGAAATTCTCTGATCTCAATTCTATGAGTGGAGAAATGAAAATTAGTCATCAACAAACCTGGATAGCAATCGTTAAGGTTTCAAACTTCAGTACAGCAGAGGTCGAATCAAAGTTAAGAAGTATTAGTTTACTCATTGCAGAAATTAGCATTCTGCTGTACCTTAAGATGGCTTTTGAGAAAAATATGGCATTGGAGCCTGGTAAGGTCAGCTATGCAATACAGATGGACTCTTATCTAGAAAGAGTTGATTTGAGATATGTAAAGAGCCTGTTGAGATGTATGTAATTTTTATTGTGGACAAATGAGAGATACCTGTATTTCTTGACGTTTCTATGCACAGAAATGAAAATGTAGTTATGAACGTGCACAAGCAGATGGTTTGGCATATAAGTGTAGACGTGTTGACAGAGACTAAAACCAGTTGATTTAAAGGCAATCATTTCATCTAAGATACAGAGTCTAACATATAGAGCTGATTTTAAAAAACAATCTTCCAATAAACAAAGAAAACTTGGTGTTGTCATTCTCTGAATTAAGAACTGATTGGTTTTCTTTTTTATCATTATCCAGCTCCACTTTTGTATTTTAAAGGGCTTCTGGTACATTTATCAACTAACTAGACTAGACCTAGCCCCGTACAGCGACAGTGTAGACCTTACCTGTTGGATGGATCCATTCGACAAAGATGATGAAGACAGCCTTGAGAGCAGCTTAATCCCAGAGCTTGTGCCTCCCCTCACTGCTTGTGTGGAAACATTGAAGCGAAACCACCAAATATGTCAGTTCTTTCCAACTCTGCGGAACGGGGGTCAACTCGGCGTACACCTTGCCAAAAAGGGGACCCAGAGAAATAAGAATATACCAGAGTCACTCAGCTTCCACTTGAACATTAATCAGCTTTAAAGCGATGCAGATTATAACTTTCCTTGGGTAGAGAGGAAGTCAACTGCATCTCAGGAAATGCATCGTTTGCAGTGCTTGTATTGGTTTAGAAAATAGGATTTAAAGATCTTGCAACACTGTACTAAAACATTTCAATAAAATCATGCTCCTTCTTCCTTTCTAGTTTGTAGCATCATTGTGGAGTAATATATTTTGACAAGTGGTGTGTTTTGATGGAGTGCCTGAAATGTTTGCTGCTTCACAGTAATAGACCAGCACATCAAAGTACAGTAAAGCCAGAAGTTAATTGAAGTCATCTCTTCATTTTGAAGGTGTCTTTGAAGAACCAATGGGCAGTCTCTTTGCTCCACAGCATAATAGCTGTGCCACTTAAGAATTCTAGATGTTTCCTGCAAAATTACTCATCAGAGTAGTAGTGTTCAGTGTACATAGGTTGGAGCTGACAAAACTTAAATGTAGGCCCCATAGAAGTTTTTCATGTGCTTTGATTTCAGAAGCACCAAGAACAGTTTTCTGCTCCTATAAGATAACTGCCTATTCAGTGACACTTTTAACTCTTGTGGGGCCAAAATAAATTTATAATTATGGTTCTCCGAGTAAAGCTTAACTTTGAATGGATTGGTTTTCTTTTTTTTATCATTATGTAGCTCCACTTTTGTATTTTAAAGGGCTTCTGGTACATTTATCAACTAACTAGACTAGACCTAACCGTACCCAGCGGCAATGTAGACCTTACCTGTTGGATGGATCCGGCCTTGACTAGAGCGTGGATATTGCTGAGAGTGACAAATTTGGACCTAAAATCCCAGTGAAAGACTAAGAACTAAAACCAAGTCCACCAGAGAAGATCAGCGTTTCAAACAGACCATGGTAGAATGTTCTAGAAGAGAGGAAGAAAATGGAGAGATGGAAACACCAAAACCACTTCATCGACTTTAGAGTTTTACCTAATTAATGCTGTCATACCTCTCGAAAGTGTTCGATTTCATATGACAGTTCCTGTCAAACCCCCTGTCTAAGCTACAGGGTGGGACAGGCCAAGTGTCAAAGGGAAAGATGAAATACTACAGGGTTCAGAGGATTGAATTAAACTGGGAAGTTGAGAAAGGGATTTGTGAAGGGCCTCCCATTATAGATGGCACTAAATGGCAGAATTTTCCAGAACCAGTGGCTGCACTCCAGCGTGGACTGAAGCAGGACAGCCTAGGGTGTTTAGTACATACTATGTTTGAGTGAGAAGATCCAGTGAAGATGGGCTGAAACATCCTACTGTACCCTTCGAGGGCACTGCATGGCGAAGTTGACAGAGTTGCTTCTGTTCACTACAAATCTTCACCTTATTGGTTCATCTGCTCCCAAGAACTGAGCCCTCCCTCCACCTTTCCCCCTTCTTTCTGAGTCCACATTCTGGATTGGTTTGCTTCACTGTCACCTTTGAGCTCTTCTTTTCTGAAAGAGCATGGTGCTCAGAAACACAGACTCAACCACTTAGAGTTAAGACAGTGACAACAAAGCCTCTTTGGGCGAGTTGCTTATCCCCTCTGTGCCTCAGTTTCTGCATATATGAAATGGGGTTTCTTGCTCAGTAGGTTAACTAAACTCAGAGGATGTCATAAGGATTGAGTGAGATGCTACCTGTAAAGTGCTTAGAACTGATTGTTTTGGACCTGAACTTTGGTTTTTTAGAACAGGCATCTTAAATCTTCCCTTTGAAAGAATCGAAGCGGGTATGAAGAAGCCAGATTTGCATGCACTTTCTAGAGACCAATCCACATGCCTGTGAGCAAGTTACCAACATGATTCCCCTCACCCCAGGGGTACGTTGTCCTGGCCTATGACCATCTCCGTCAAGGGTAGCATTCAGTGATGACAGATGGTTGCATGTCGTAGGTACTTCACTGGGGTAGAGAGATGACAGGAATGGATGCCATGTAGGAGTGGAGATGGTGACCAGTTGAGGCCATTTACAGCAACCTGATTCCATTCACCTTCCCAACATTTAAAAAAAAAATGGTACCCAATATCAACAGCAGTTTGCACTGTTCTGAGTCCTGTGATCAAAAGAAAACTCAGGGGGAGGGAGTGGGAGGGATCGGGAGCTTGGGCTTATCAGACACAACTTAGAATAGATTTACAAGGAGATCCTGCTGAGTAGCATTGAGAACTTTGTCTAGATACTCATGTTGCAACAGAAGAAAGGGTGGGGGGAAAAATGTAATTGTAATGTATACATGTAAGGATAACCTGACCCCCTTGCTGTACAGTGGGGAAAAAAAAAAAGAAAGAAAAAAAAAAAAGAAAGAAAAAAAAAAAGAAAACTCAGCTGAACTCAGTACTACAAGAACGATAGAGAATGGGAAAGCAGAAACTGTAATGCAGTGAAAACTACCCTGAATGGAGAGTGTGGCAGTCTCGGGCCTGGTTCCTGGTATGCTACAACAAGCTTTATGACCCGGAGGAAGTGTCTACCCCACTTTGTGAAAATGAGGGGCTAGATGATTACAGAAGTCCCATGGCATAGGCCATGACCTTGATGATAGATTGAGCTGGAATACTTCTGCTAGCTGAAGGTTGTGGTTCTAATGTGGCAAAGATGGGCCCTTCCCCATCAGGTGAACAGCTTGTTTGGGCTTGCAGGGGACTTTCTCTGTGTTTGCTCTCCAGTGAAAGCCCTCCGTCCTGGGGACACCTGGATGCTCAGTTATTCTCGTTTTCTTTCTTCTAAGGTGGATGGTTCTGGATCGCTAGCACCACTTTGGCTAAGGAATCCCATAAGCCTGGCTCTGATCTTGTGCCACTTGCAACCAAAAAGAGTCCATATAACAAGCCCAATGATGGGCCAGCAACCTGTGGCATCACAGTTTTTTTTTTTTTTTTTAATGGTCAGTTAGCTATAGAATTGAAGGCTGTAGTCACAAATAAGGGGGGGGGCACTTTTAGGAAACACTCGGGACCTGGCTTGACTGCCCTTCCTTTGGTACAGCAGCCCTTAAAGCCATAGTGGCTTGTAGAGACCCTGGGGAACAGTCCAGCTAGAAGGCAGAGTGTCTCAAATGTTCACTGCAACAGAAGCTCACATCGCCCTTCTGTGTATTTAGAGATCTTACCACGTCTGTGCGCACTTGACCTTTTGTGTCTGTGGATGAATAATTCTCTGATGGTGCCTAGAGAGGAAGTGTTAAACCTTGTATCTTCTTGCCTCGAAGCTACGCCTGACCATGGATCACAGAACAATTGTGAGGACTTAGAGTGAATTTGTGTCACTTTGCAGAATCTTCCGGGTAATTCTCTGGGGGCACATGGTAATGTCTGTTTGTTATAGAGTGAACTCAGGAAGTGCCGTTGACGTGTACTCGCCGGAGGAGCCAGGGAGGATCCTAACTTTCTTTAAGCCTCAGAATAGCCTGTCTTTAGAGCCAGGGCTACAGAGCACCCTCCTAAGGCTTTGAAAGAGGGACAGACCTTTCCCCGCGGTGACAATGCAAACATTTCCTCACTGACGACTTTGTTAGCCTTCAAAGAGCAGCGCTTCCCTGAAGACACAAGTCATGGACCATATCCCATGCATTAAAGAGCACACGGAGGGAACCCGGTTGGCACAAGACGGCTGGTTTTCCATGGCTCAAGAAGTCCTTACTCATCAAAAAGTCTACAAACAATAAGCGCTGGAGAGGGTGTGGGAAAAAGGAACCCTATTGCACTGTTGGTGGGATTGTAAATTGGTGCACCCACTGTGGGAAACAGTATGGAGATGCCTCAGAAAACTAAACATGGAACTTCCATTTGATCCAGCAATCCCACTCCTGGGCATCTGTCCAGGGAAAACCATGACTCGCAAAGACACACGTACTCCAATGTTCATTGCAGCACTATTTGCAATAGCCAAGACATGGAAACAACCTAAATGTCCATTGACAGAGGAGTGGATCAAGAAGCTGTGGTACGCATACACAATGGAATATTACTCAGCCATTAAAAGGAATGAAATACTGACATTTTTAGCAACATGGATGGACCTAGAAATGATCATGCTAAGTGAAGTCAGACAATGAGACACCAACATCAAATACTTGCACTGTCCTGAAAAAAAGGACAGACTGAATTTCTTTGCAGAACAGATAGTGACCCATAGACTTTGAAAAACTTATGGTTTCCGAAGAAGACAGTTTGGGGGGTGGGGGAATGCGCTGGGGTCGTGGGATGAAAATCCTATAAAATTGGGTTGTGATGATCATTGTACAACTATAAATGTAATAAATTCATTGAGTAATTTTTTTTAAAAAAAGTCCTTACTGAGTTGTGTTCATTGATGCAGCCATATACACTGTCTCCACCCCTGTCATTTGAAGATGTTTTGTAACTTGTGTGCAATTTAGGAACTGTCCATCTGAGAAATACCTCATGCCTCTCTGTATTTTTGTATTTGGCTCCTTATGAACCTTTTGGTTCCCACAGACGTCAAACACAAGGTTCCTATCGATAGTCTTCCCTCCTGGCTTGGGTCTTTCGTCTGCAGTAAAGTGAAGGAGGCTGTCTCTCACACACTCACCCATTCATTCTTCTTCTTTTTTAACCAATGGACTGCCAGGAAACTCCTCACCCCTTGCTTTTGATGGAGCAGTTACTAGGAGACCGTTGTGTTAGGATGGGGCTCTGATATAAGTACCAGAGAAATAAAATTTCATGACCAAGGCTTACAGGGATCAAGCCATTAGAGTTTCCATGGCTTGTTTTATCCACAAGCACATGATGTAGGCAACACAAGAGGGTGACAGGAGTTCCCGTCGTGGCGCAGTGGTTAACAGATCCGACTAGGAACCATGAGGTTGCGGGTTCGATCCCTGCCCTTGCTCAGTGGGTTAACGATCCGGCGTTGCCGTGAGCTGTGGTGTAGGTTGCAGACGCGGCTTGGATCCTGCATTGCTGTGGCTCTGGCACAGGCTGGTGGCTACAGCTCCGATTAGACCCCTAGCCTGGGAACCTCCATATGCCGCGGGAGCGGCCCAAAAAATGCCAAAAAGACCAAAAGAAAAAAAATTAAAAAAAAAAAAGAGGATGACAGCTCCACCCTTGTAGACGCCATCATTCATTGGGGGCCAGGGCAATGGTGCCGGGAGTTAGTTTGTTTTTCTGTGTGTTTTTTGTTTTGTTTTTAGTATTTTTATTGGTGTATTTCTTTTTTTTTCAGCATTGTAAAAAAAAAAAACAACCCTGAAATCAGAATTGTTCATATTGAGCTTACCAAGACATTCAGACTCAGCATTAAAATATAAATAGAACAATCAGAACAAAGGTGCTTGTTTAACACGTGTGACCACATCTCTTCCAGGTTAAAATACTGCTTGGAGATACACTGTCGTTTTCATAGCCATTTCTGGTGTGCATCTGTCGTTTAGCATTTTCCCCTACATTTATTGGCTTCTTATGGTTACGATGTATTTTCCTCAGAGCCAGTGTTATCATCAGTACATATCTCAAGGTCCCGGGTGGAAGCATTTCAGAATGGGGTGTGGAAGGAGGGAGGGGAGAAAGGAAGGTGGGGATGGGGTGGGGAAGCTGGAGCAGCAGCCTTTCCCGGGGTCCAACACCTCCCCTCAGGGACATATTCTCTCTGCTCACATCCCCTCCCTGCCCCCCGCCCTGTTTTTTTTTTTTTTTTTTTTCCTGTCTTTTTGCTATTTCTTGGGCCGCCCCTGCAGCATATGGAGGTTCCCAGGCTAGGGGTCGAATTGGAGCCATAGCCACTGGCCTACGCCAGAGCCACAGCAATGCGGGATCCGAGCCGCGTCTGCAACCTACACCACAGCTCACGGCAACGCCGCATCCTTAACCCACTGAGCAAGGGCAGGGACCGAACCCGCAACCTCATGGTTCCTAGTCGGATTCGTTAACCACTGCGCCACAACGGGAACTCCCCCTCGCCCTGTTTTTAATTGAAGTATAGTCCATTTACAATGTGTTAGTTTCTGGTGTACAGCAGAGTGATTCAGAGATACATGTATATATATCCTTTTTCAGTTTCTTTTCCATTACAGGTTATTACAAGATACTGAATATAGGTCCCTGTGCTATACAGTAGGACCTTGTTTATTTTATATAAAGTAGTATGTATCTGTTAATCCTAAACTCCCAAGTAGTCCCGCTGGTCCCCTTTCCCCTTTGGTAACCATAGATTTGTTTTATAAGTCTGTGACTCTTTCTCTTTTGTAGATAAGTTCATTTGTATCATTTTTTTAGATTCCATATATAAGTGATACCATACGAAGATTGCCTTTCTCTGCCTTGCTTCACTTAGTGTCGTAGTCTCTAGGTCCATACATATTGCCGCACATGCCATTATTTCATTCTTTCTTGACTGAGTAGCATTCCATTTAACATATAGTAGTATTCCATATATATGCGCACACATACACACATCCTCTTTATTCATCTTTTGATGGACACTTAGGTTGCTTTGGATAGCTAGTGGATATTGTTAATAGTGCTGCTATGAACATTGGGGTGTGCGTATCTTTTCGAAGTATAATTTTCTCTGGCTATATGCCCAGGAGTGGAATTGCAGGATCATATGGTAACTCAGTGTTTGAGGAACCTCTCTACCTTTCTCCATAGTGGTTGCACCAACTTAACATTCCCACCAACAGTATAGGAGGGTTCCCTTTTCTCCACACCCAAGGAGTCTTTTTAAAAGACAATCTGGGAGTTCCCTAGTGGCTTAGAGGTTAAGGATTCGGCATTGTCCCTTCTGTGACTTAGGTTTGATCCCTGGCCCAGGAACTTCTGTATGATGCAGACATAGCCCCCCCCCCAAAAAAAAAGAAAAGAGGATTTATATGTGGCTTAAATATTGTATTTTAACTTGAATTATGTAAGTGGACTTATTTTGGGAGCCAATTCTCCATGGGTCTCTTGCATTTGTCTCCATCTCATGAGCAGAGGCATTGAGAGCCTTGATGCTGGATAATCTCTTCAAGGATGTTTGTATAGCGAGCAGAAGAAGCTAGTGGATAGTTTTGATCACGAAGCCCTCAAGGTCTGCCTGCCGCCTCTTCCCAACATGTGAGCGTGTCGCCATGGGGGCACTGCATTTAGAAAGTATAAAGAGCAGAGGAGAGTATATAAAAGAACAAAGCACCACCACTCATGCCACAAATCAGTACAAGCCAGCTTCTGCATTTCGGAGAATTTAAAAATATTTTCTCCTTAGTTAGAATTCCTCCAGGTGGAATTGCGCCATCAAAGTAATCCCAGTTTTTAATTCTGGTGCATCATATTGCTCACCAGAAAAGTTAGATCAACTTGTACTCCCACCCCAAGTCCCTAAATCCTGGCCAACACTGAATTGACCATCTTTTCATTAGTTCCTAAAATCATGATTTAAAGATAACTGGTTATTGTTTTGTTTGCATGCCTATAAACTTTATTTTATTGACTGCAAATATTTTACTGTATAGGATCTATAAAGCGATGTAGTAGTGGAAATATTATGTGGCTGTACTCAAACCTTGTTAATCTACCACCTATTTATTGCTGCAATATTTTAATCTTTTTTTCTTCAAAAATTAAATCACTTTTTTACTTATTATATATAAAGTAATAGATATATGTTGACAACATTTTGGTAAATACAAAAACCGTAAGTGAAAAAACCGTTCGTAGTTGCTTGGCAGTAACTGGCTAAAATATAACCAAACAAGTATTTGTTTCAGAACATTTTGCGCTTATACTTAGCATATTATCTTTTCCCAAGTCATTCAGTATTCTTTTTTAAAATTAAAGTATAGTTAGTTTATGATGTTGTGCCACTCTCTACTGTACAACAAAGTGACTCAGTCATACATATATATATTTTTTTCTTTTTTTATGTATTTTTTCATTATGGTCTATTCCAGGAGATTGGATATGGTTCCCTGTGCTATACAGTAGGACCTCATTGCTTATCCATTCTAAATGTCATAGTTTGCATTTACTAACCCCGAACTCCCCGTCCATTCCACTCCTTACCTGCTCCCCCTTGGCAACCACAAGTCTGTTCTCTGTATATATGAGTCTCATTCAGTATTCCAACAGATGACTTTGAGAGGCTGCATAGTTTTCTAAAGTTAAATGTTTTAAATCCAATATCCTTCAAAGAATCTGAAACAATAGATTTGGGCTTAAATAGAGGCATCCCTTTACCTTTCTCATGCATATATCACAAGTGATAGACCAGCACTTTGGTGGTTCCCAGTGAACCGAGGCTGCCAGTATTCATGCTTTTGTGGCGTGCCTTTCCTTGTTGACTCTGGACTTGGCCAATAAATAGGACATTAGCAAGGATGATGCAAACAAGGCTTGAAGAATGGGGCTTATTTATATTGAAATGCTCCCTCTTAGGATCTGATCACCATGAAAAGAAGCCCAAGCTAGCCACATGGAAAGAAAAAAGCAGTAGGTCCAGCCTCACACCCATCCCCACTGGGGCACCAGGCATGTAAACAAAGCAATTTGACTGCAACCTCTCGGGAGACCCCCAAAACAGCCCAGCAGAGCCCCAGCCAAGTGGCAGAACAGTGAGCAAATGAAATAGTTGCCCTTTTAAGCTGGTATGTTTTGGAGTGTTTTGTTACACAGCAATAGATCACTGAAACATGACAGCTTCTAATATGAATGGTTATATCAAATGTGGAAAATAAATCTTGAGAATCGTCAACTCACAAAGGACTTTTCATTATTATCTGGCTAAATTACTGAGGTCCTGGTCGATGACATGACTTTTGGGAAGAATGTGGGCAGTGGAATAAAAAAAAACCCCACAAATTATAACCCAGTTTTGCATATTACTTAGATATAGGACTTTGAGCATCTTCCTCCTTGGGGCCAAATCAGGTTTTAAGAATAGCTACCTCACAGGTGGTTTTTTTTTTTGTTTTTTTTTTTTTTTAATTTTAAAAAGATTTTTATTGAAGTATAGCTGATTTACAATGTTGTATGAGTTTCAGGTGTACTGCAAAGTAGATCTGTTATACATATACATATAACCATTCTTTTTTCTCATATAGGTTATTATAGAGCATTGAGTAGCCCTCCCTGTATGTAGTAGGTCCTTGTTAGCTCTCTGTTTTATATACAGTAGTGTGTGTGTGTTAACTTCTCATCCCAATTTCTCTCTCCCCCTGCCGTGGTTTCCCCTATGGTAGCCATAGGCTTGATTTTGAAATCTGTTTGTTTCTTTTCTACAAATAAGTTCTTTTGTAGCATTTTTTTAGATTCCACATATAAGTAATCGCATATGATATTTGTCTTTCTCTGACTTACTTCACTATGAGAATCTCTAGGTCCATCCATGTGGCTGCAAATGGCATTATTTCATTTTTTTAATGGCTGAATAATATTCCATTGTATGTGTGTATCACATCTTCTTTATCCATTCCTCTGTTGATGGACATTTAGGATGCCACCGTGTCTTGGGATTGTAAATAGTGCTGCAATGAATCGCAGGCGTTTTATTCTTAAGCTTTGGGAGTGATGGTGCTTCTAACTTAGTGCCATAGGAAACATGAAGGAATGTGCAGGTCTGAGTTCACATTTGAATAGAAAGCCTCGTCTCTCCATCCCAAGCAGGTGTTCTTGCTGCTATACCTCAATACGAATGAAGCCACTCACGGGTCTTCAAAAACCAGATGGCGAGAGGGATTATCTGTAATGCCCACCTGCTTCCGATTTTCCCACACAGCAGGCAGAACTGCTTAGCGACCATTGCTGCCATAAATAATAGCCTTTCCTCTTTTTAACCAAGTCCTCCATTCCATTATTTGCATCGGAACCTTTTTTCAAAGCAACTGACCTTTTGGACTCATCTGCTAAACTCTCATAGTTACGTGGGACCAGCCCTCAACACGAAAGGTTTTTGTTATATGAATTTGCACGTCCTGTCAAGGACTTTTTCAGAACACTTTCATTTCAAGGGAAAATGAAACTTACAGGACTAAGTGGAGACATGCTTCACGTTTCAGTTTAAACGTGAGGGGGCAGGATGAGAAATAAAAGACAAGGTCCATTGTGACCCTGGGGCTTTACACTGCTAAAAACACACTATAGACAGAGGGACTTTGGAGGCTATGTTCTGTTTCCATGTGTCTTTTGTAAAGAGCAGGCTCGTGGCATCTGTAAATTTCTAGTAAAGATTTTTATTTGACAAATGTTCATGGTGATACCTGATTAAAAGTGTTAACACTTCAGCCTTGTTATAAAAATACTACATTGCTCTTCATTAAAGCCCTCTCTCCTTTTCCTCAAGCCAGCTCTGACTCTGAGCGCCCAAGAATGGAAATAGCCAACAGAAAAGGGGGAAGCAGTGGGGTCTACCTGACACATGGTCACCCCAAAAAAGAAAGGTTAAGACATTATACTTCTCCATGCTGGAAACCCAGCCCTAGGTGGACTACAGCAGTTTCTTTAAGGGATTTATTTAGGTTCCCGTCAGCTTTAGGAGAGTATGTGTGATGCTAAGTTTCCACTCAACCCCTTTAATGTCTCTGTCCACGTCAAATGGTGACGCTGGGACTCAAGCCTCGGGCTTCTGTCCCCAGCGGAACTTGACCTTCTCCACTCACCACTCTGCATGCTGCTCAAGCCTAGCCTGCCTTCAGGATTTCAGAAACTTAATCCTAGGAGGCCTTCAGTATTTAAGTCTCTAGATTAAAATATGACACTAAACTAGGGCTGCCAGAGGAAATACAGGATACCCCATTAAATTTGAATTTCAGACAAACAACAAATAATTTTTTAGTATCCACATGTCCCAATTTACTAAACTTAGCAACCCTATGCTAAACCTGAACTACCCACCAAGTGCCATTTTGCTTTTTCTTTCCTTTTTTTTTTTTTTTTTTTTTTTTTTTTTTACTGTCTTTTTGCCTTTTCTAGGGCCGCTCCCACGGCATGTGGAGGTTCCCAGGCTAGGGGTCTAATCTGAGCTGTTGCTGCCAGCCTACACCACAGCCGTAGCAGCACAGATTCCGAGCCGTATCTGAGACCTACCCCACAGCTCACGGCAACACCAGATCCTTAACCCACCGAGCAAGACCAGGGATCGAACCCGCAACCTCATGGTTCCTAGTCAGATTCGTTAACCACTGCACCACGATGGGAACTCCTTGCTTTTCTTTCTTTCCTTTTCTTTTTTTTCCTGCTCCATAACATGCACAAGTTCCCAGGCCAGGGATTCAACCTGAACCACAGCAGTGACAAAGCCCAGTCTTTAACTTGCTGAGCCACCAGGGAACTCCACCAGTCTTCTTTATTGCCATCTAAAAGGGAAAAAATGCACTGAGCCTTAGAATACCAAGTATGGGATAGTCCAGCCAATGAGAGGCCTCTTCTCACAAGATAAATAGAAACTCTCTATCTTCTTCATCCAGTCATTTCTCTTGAGCTAATTACATGCAGGGGCCCCGGCCCACGGTGCCACCTAGATGAGGGTAGCTCATCGGGGCCACACCTAACTCTTCTGCACCAGGTTCAAGGTTAGTCATTGCACTACTGCTTGTAATACCAAAGATATGAAACAACCCAGACATCCATCCAGAGAGCCAGGGTTCAGGAAACTATGGAATGTCTGTCCAGACAATGGAATTGTCTTTTTCGGCTGTGAGAGAAGAATGTGGCTGCTCCCTACATGAAGGCATTGGAGGAACCCCCAAAGGAAAAAAGCAAGTGAGCGATGAAGTATATGCTAACAAGGTATACTGGGGGGTAAAAAGAGGAGGGGTCTAAGATCAAGAAACTCTGGAAGAGTAAATTAGGAGCTAATAACAATAGTTTCTGGTGGGGATGGGACGGGGGTGAGTGGGTGGCTGGTGCATAAGGAGAGTGGACTATGTTTTTACGCTGTCTGCATCTCTGTGGCATGCGCGTGTGGGTGTGTACCTGTGCAGAAAAGAGCTGACCTACCAGCCGGAAATTGCTGTCATTAGAAAGGCCTGCATCCAAGGTTGGCCTTTGACTGGCGTTTGGGGGCTCTAGTGGGTTCTCACCATTCCCAGAACGGCTCAGAGTGGCTCACGGTGCCTGAACAGTTTCTGTAAGCAATGTGATTTATGCCAAACACTGGCTTTCCTTCTGAAAGTCTGGAATTTGGGCACGTGCCAGCCAGAGGGTTGCCTACGTGACCAGCCCGCATTAAATACTCTGGGTGCAGAGTCCCTGATGAGCTTCCCTGGTAGACAGCCTCGTGTATGCCTGTTCCCCACGGGCTGGGGCTGGGTGGGGCTGGAGGGGGCAGGGAATTGAGTGCATCCTGTGGGACTGCACTGGGAGAAGGCTCTGGAAGCTCGTGCCTGGTTTCCTCCAGTCATTCATTGCCCCTTCTGCCTTTTCCCTTTGCTGATTGGGGTTTGGATCCTTTCACTGTAGTGAATCATAGCCCGAGTCCGCTCTATGCAGAGTTCCTGTGAGTTCTCCTAGTGAATCACTAAACCTGGGGCTGGTCCTGGGGACCCCGACATGGTTTCTCCATCTCTCCATCTCTTGCCATCTCTCCCCCTCCATCCCCCACTCCCTCCCTCTCTCCCCATCTCTCTCTCCCTTTCTCCCCCCCAAATATATGCACATGCGTACATATATATGTGTATATATTATCTTTGTTCTGTATTACATGACTATACATCTGTTAAAATAAGAGAAAAAGACCTTTACACTCTTACCTCTTCTGACTTTTCTATTTACTCCACGTATGGGTTCTTACCTCATGATTATATAGTTTCTATTAAAATTAAAGAAAAACTTAAAAGCCTATTGCCCTGCCTTGTATTTACCTAACTGAAAGCCCTATTCAAAATGTTTGCAGGGAGAGAAAGAGAAACAGAGCGAGAGGGGAGAAAACTGAAAGGGACAAAAAATCCAACAAATTTCTCTGCCTCGGTCTCTAAGGAGACAGAAAATTCTGGTAACTTGTAAATGGCAGTGTTAGAGTTCATTTGTTCTTGGTTTTTTTGAAACGTTTTTCATTGTTTACAGATTCATGTTTCAAAATCTTAGAGCCTTGTCCTGTAAGAGTATGTCCCTTTTTGTACACATAAAACAGCAGCTCAGCCCATAATTGGAAATCGGAGCCAGCTATTTAGGAGAACATTTTTGTCAGAGCTTAAAATCACCTTTAGGAAAAAAAGAAAAAGGAAAAAAAAAAAAAAAAAAAGGAGTTCCCATGGTGGCGCAGTGGAAACGAATCCAACTAGGAACCATGAGGTGGCAGGTTCGATCCCTGGCCTCACTCAGTGGGTTAAGGATCGGTGTTGCTGTGAACTGTGGTGTAGGTTGAAGACGTGGCTTGGATCCTGTATTGCTGTGGCTCTGGTGTAGGCTGGCAGCTGTAGCTCTGATTTCACCCCTAGTCTGGGAACCTCCATATGCCAAGGATGCAACCCTAAAAAAGCCAAAAAAAAAAAAAAAATCACCTTTGGAGGGTGGTGCAATAGAATTCAAGACTTTTTATATAAAGGAAGATTATAAAGAGAGTAGAGATGTAACCAAAGTCAGTGTGTGAGCCCTGAGCAGCTCCTGAGTCAGGGGGAAAAGCTCTAAAAATGATCTGGGGACAAAGTGGAGACATTTGAATGTAAAATCGATACGAGATGATATTATGGGATTGTTGTCAATTCTCTTAAGTGGCATCCTTATTTTAGGAGATAGAGGCTTAAGTGGGGTAAAATGTCATGCTGGCTGCAACTTTCAAATGAGCAAGAAAAAAATGGACACGTGCATAACCAGGTGCAGAGACTCACTATGAACAATTGCTGCGCTTAGGCAGCTGGTCTGTAGGTTGCATCCTCCAATTCTTTCAACTCTCCCATACATCCGAGAATTTTCCAAATAAAAAAGTTGGGAAGAGAAAGGTTGGCTTTCAACAAACAGGCTGTTTGTAAATTTCTTTTTAATCGAAGTTAAGAGAATGACGTGGGTTATTAGAAAATCAGTATCCACTGTACCATTGAATTTACCACATCCATTGAAGGACTTCATATCTTTTGAGTAAGAAAATATAGGCTTTAAACTATTACACAGAGAATGGATAAGCAGTGAGGTTCTCGTGTACAGAACAGGGAACTCTATCTAGCCTCTTGGGATAGACCATGACAGAAGATAAGAAAGGGAATGTATATATATATATGTATGACTGGGATACTTTGCTGTACAGCAGAAAATGGCACAACACTGTAAATCAGCTACATGTAAAAAAAAAATCACTGCAAAAAAAGAGAAAGAAAACATAGGCTTTATTTACACTCAACTACTAGGCAGGTGGCACTTGGCTAACCTCATAGTTAATTCAAATCTGATTAGTGAAACTAATCAGATGGAGGTCACCTTAATTGATTATCTGGTTAATGCTCTTTCTCTCAAAACTGATCTAAGTGATTGAATTATTCTTACTTTCGTGATCACTTTCATTTTCATCATCATGAAGAATGATTTTTAAGTACTTCCTACGAACATGATGCTGGGGACAATGCATCCTTAACTCAAGGGGTCTGCAATATCATTGGGGACCTAGGAGATAGATTCAAATAACATTACAAGAAAGCATAGTCAACAAGCCACGTGCATGGTATCTTTATCTCTCAGGATCTTACCATATAAAAACCTGGATTTGTTTTTACTGATCACACAGCCTCATAGATGAGTAAGCAGATTTTTTTTTTTTTTTCCTTCTGCTTTGTAGGGCTGCACCTGCAGCATATGAAATTTTCCAGGCTAGGGGTCCACTTGGAACTGCAACTGCTGGTCTATACCACAGCCACAGCAATGTGGGATCCGGAGCCATGTCTGCGACCTACACTGAAGCTCATGGCAACCCCAGATCCTTAACCCACTGATTGAGGCCAGGAATCAAACCTGCGTCCTCATGGATACTAGTCGGGTTTGTAACCCACTGAACCACAATGGGAACTTCCCAGATTTGTTTTTATGTAGTCAAATTTATTGATTTTTTTCTTTCAGACACTCTCTGGTTCCTGGTGTTTTTCTTTCTTTCTCTTTCTTTCTTTCTTTCTTTCTTTCTTTCTTTCTTTCTTTCTTTCTTTCTTTCTTTCTTTTTTATCGTTGTTGTTATTGTCTAACTTAGAATACTTTTCCCACTTGAAGATTATAAAAAATATTTGTTGGAGTTCCCTGGTGGTGCAGCAGATTAGGGATCCAGCGTTGTCACTGCTGTGATGCGGCTTTGATCCCTGGCCCAGGAATTTCCAGATGCTTTGGGTGTGGCCCCCCATTTTTTTTTTAAATAAAAATATTTGGGGAGTTCCTGTCATGGCTCAGCTGAAACTAATCTGACTAGCATCCATGATGACGTAGGTTTGATCCCTGGCCTCCTTTGCCTCGCTTAGTGGCTTAAGGCTGCGCCTTGGATCCTGCGTTGCTGTGGCTGTCATATAGACCAGCAGCTACAGCTTCAATTTGACCTCAGCCTGGGAACCTCCATATGCCACAGGTGCAGCCCTAAAAAGACAAAAAAATAAAAAATAAAAATATATTTGTCTATTGTTTCTTCTAGTACTTTTACTGTACATTGTTTTTTTAAAATATAAATACTAGTTTATTTCAACTTAAAGCCACAGGATATATATATTTAAAAAAAAATTTTTGGCCATGCCAGTGGCATGCAAAAGTTCCCAAGCTAGGTATTGAACCCATGCCACAGTAATGTCCAGGGCCACAGAAGTGACAACACTGGATCCTTAACCCACTGAGCCACTGGGGTACTCCAATGTCTTACATTTCAATTTTTGAGCCATATGAAATTTTGATGTAAGAAATAAAGTAAGACTACAGGTTAAATTTTTTCTAAGCTTTAAGCCAGCTGCCCAATGTTATAATTAGTTTTTTTCAGGGCCACTGCTGTGGCATATGAAGTTCCCAGGCTAGGGGTCAAATCGGGGCTATAGCTGTTGGCCTACACCGCAGCCACAGTCACATCACATCTGAGCCACATCTGTGACCTACACCACACCTTGGGGCAATGCTGGATCCATAACCCACTGAGCGGGGCCGGGGTTCGAACTTTCATCCTCATAGATGCTAGTTGGTTTCATTTCTGCTGAGCCACAAGAAGTGCCCAACATTATTTTAGTAATTCCTTTTGCCATTGATATGACTTGAAACTAATGTCCCATTTGCGCTTTTACTTATCTTTGCAATCACCTGTCTTTCATGGATGTGTTGGCATTGTGCCGTTGTAGGCAATGCAGCATTATAATGCATTTCTTGAGCTGGAAGAGGAATCCTCTCCTTGTTACTTTTCATTCAGAGCTATCCTTACCAGTGGTTTTAACCCAGTCAGATCCAATGCCTCACCTTTCTAAGAATTAGCTGGTAATGGATCCTTTACTGTTCCAAGGAGATGTCGTGTATGGATCACACAGCCCCAATCTTTGTGATAAACAAAAATGCCCAGCTGATTGAATGGTCTCTGGTTTAGAATCAGTCTAGCAAGTTACTCATGAAATCCTATTGGTATTTGATTGGGATTGCACAGCATTTACAAATCAATTGAAGCAACTTTGCATTTTTTTAGTGTTGTGACCTCTAGGCCTAATAATGATACATTTCTCTTTATCCATTTACATATTCTCTGTGTCCTCTGGGAAACAAGTGGCACAGCTGAAGTAAGAAATTGATGAGTTTAGGGAGTTCCCGTCGTGGCGCAGTGGTTAACGAATCCGACTAGGAACCATGAGGTTGCGGGTTCGGTCCCTGCCCTTGCTCAGTGGGTTAACTATCCGGCGTTGCCGTGAGCTGTGGTGTAGGTTGCAGACGCGGCTCGGATCCCGCGTTGCTGTGGCTCTGGCGTAGGCCAGAGGCTACAGCTCCGATAAGACCCCTAGCCTGGGAACCTCCATATGCCGCGAGAGCGGCCCAAAGAAATAGCAAAAAGACAAAAAAAAAAAAAAAAAAAAAAAAAAAGAAATTGATGAGTTTAGGAGTTCCCACTTTGTCGCAGTGGGTTAATGATCTGGCCTGTCTCTGTCGGAGTACCGGTTTGATCCCTGGTCCTGCGCAATGAGTTAAGGATCCTGGCAGCTGAAGAAAGAAAGAAAGAAAAAAAAGAAATTGATGCGTTTAGCAAGGTGACTATTCATGACCGTTTGGACAGGATTTAGGGAAATCAGAACCAAAGGTGCGACATTTCAAGGGCTGAGTCTTCGCAACCCCAGGCCAAAAACGGCAGGAGGGAGGAACAATTAGTGTCATTCGGCAAAAGTGTCCATGAGGGGAGCATCACCTGACAAGAACTTCATTGGAGGGTTGCAGCCAATCCACAGCCGCAGAGAGGGGGGAGGCCAGGGGTTAGTGCTCAGTCCTCTCCTCCCATTGGCCAAAGCCAACCGGAAGTCTTCCAGTTAGTGATGACGTTCCTACAGCTCAGACGTTCCTACAGCTCAGCCGCTCCAGACGCAGAGCGTGGTGGGAAGGTGTGGAAGAGCCGATCTGCAGGGGCAAAGGGAAAGCAAGTGGCCCGCTAGGTAAGGCGTTACTGTCCCCTGTTCATCTCCCACCTTCTTCATTCCCAAGCGTTTCATGTCAATTTTCTTCCCAAGTATTTCATGTTTTTGTTGCTGTTTTTCTTGAGAACTCTCCTGTTGTCCATTTGGATTCGTTATTGTTTATATGTGAGAAAGCTGTGGATTTTTACGTATCGTTTGCATGGCAAGGTGGTTTGGCAGGAAGGCATTTGATTTTTGCTTGTGTGACTATCACTTACATGGTATGTGACCTGGGGAAAGTCTAGTATCTTTTCTGCGTTAATTCCGTGATTTGATATATATATATATATATATAAAGAGAACGAAAGAAAACGGATGATATTTACTTCATCTTTTTTAGTGTTTAATGAGATAATACATATGAAGCAGCTAAAACAGTGTCTGGTTTGTAATAAACTCTCAAAGATCACTTATTTATTGTATCTGCTAGTTTTTTAGCTGATCCGGGGCACTATTGGCTTTTCAATACAGTCGATTAACCCTGATCATTTTCAGCTGGTTTTCTCATGGCGGACTTGCACTTGGCAAATTCTCTCGGGGTCCACTAGGTGGGCTAAAAAACTTTAAACATAACTACCGATGTTTTGACTCTACCCACAAAAGGCCCCAGTAACAGTTCAGAAGGGAACAGTTCTCTAGGGTGCCCCACTTGGAGAAGCAGGGTTGACCTGGCACTAGACTTCAAGTGCAGCTGCCCTTGTTTCACTGAAGTCAGTGAACCCACCGCAAGCCCTGCCCCTGCTTAGAAACCAGGGTTCCTTTCAGTGGGACCTAAGAATGAGCTGAATTTAGAAGTCTCTAAGATATCTGTACAACTATGGTTCTCACTCTGGGGCATTTTTGCTGCTCCCTCCCCAGGGGATATTTTGCAATGTCTGGGGACATCTGTGATTGTCACGACTGGACGGGGCAATGCTGCTGGCATCTAGGGGGGGAACAGGTCAGGGATGCTGCTAAACATCTGATGGTGCCACAAAGAATTATCTCACCGCAATGCTCAGGTTGAGAAATTCCTACAAAAAAGAAGAAAGTTTGGTCTCCCCACTTGCTTGGATTTAGACATGGCTTTACCTCAGTGGTAAAAATAAGAGGAACCTACTGCTTCTGTGAAACCTCCTGTCTGAGATGGCTTAAATAGTTACGCTCCTCCCCCAACCCCTAACCTCATCTTTGCCTTGGGAACTCCAAGGCTGGCAGCCTGGAGTCTTGACTCTGGGCTTCCCATAGCCCATCTCTTCACCTCCGAAGATTCCAGAACTAGACTCACTCCATGCAGCCAAGAAAGGTATTTTAAACATTGGGACAAATGCAGATGATATATGAGCCATCCTCAGGGCACGGGGAGGGGAGGAAGGAGAACCCAAATTGTATGCAAAGACTTTTTTTTTTTGAGAATCTAAAGCAGAGTTTTGGTAGTCTCAAGTGTCGTTTCTTTGACCATGAAGTCTGACTTTTAATAATGTTAGAAATCATTTTCTCATGTATGTTTCTGGTCGGTATGTTTTGAGGAAGTAAATACTGTTAATAGATGTTTTCAGCAGCCCCGTATTAGAGCAATGGTCCCTGAGCGTTTGGAAGCTTCAGTACGTTGCTGCCTTTGACATGTAAAGTGTTGGTGTTTTCTCTTTATCTTAGTTGATGCTCTTGGGTCCATCTCAGGCCGATCTTGACGCCACCTCTCATGCTCTGCTGTCTTCAACCAGGCTTCTCTGTTTGATTCTGGAAGAAGACTAAAGATGGTAAGGACAGCCAAGAGATCCCTAAAAAGCATTACCTGTAATTTTTGAGGAAGAACTGAAACTAGCTAGCAGGAGAGATGTTTAAGTATCTTGATTTCGGTTATTTGCCGAGGAAAACGCCTGATATTTCATAATCAGGGTTAATCATGGAGGGTGTTTTGTAATTTCAGATTAATCAACACTTGGTCTGTCTAACTTCCTACAGGAGTTAATCGGGCTGCTGCGAGGAGCACCAGATGTTTGAATTGGGGAAATAGCTTCCCTCGGTCAAAGTTTTTTCACCCTGCATTTTGGGCTTTAAAACCGTGCAAGTCACCGAAGTTCTTTTTCTTTTGTGCTTTTTCTAGTGTAGGGTGGCATTTGAATGAGTATGTGGTGGCGGGGAACGCGGACTAGAGATACAGGGAATCTGGGCTCCCATGGTGTCAGAAAAATCAGAACCAGACAGTAGGGTAAGCTGTAAAAACAGATTTTGCTCCAGAACTATTGCAGTGGGAGAAAAGAGACCTCAGTATAGGACTGGGCTGAGTTCCAAATACGACATGTGCATGTGGGGATTTGTAACCAAGAAGTGGGGGAGGGGGGTCAGTGGATGGAAAATTACTAAGAGGAAATATTAGGGGTGGGGGTGGGGGCGGTTCTGGCTGAACCGACTTGACAGGATTCTTGCCGAAAGCAGGCCAGGGAGCTGGATGTCACCTGGGGGTGGTGGTAGGGGAGAGGGTGTTTGATGAGACACCAAGGATGATCCGATGTCAGTGGGGGGAGATTCTTGCTAAAACTGGGCAGATGGACACAAAAGCCCAAAGATGGAGACCTAGAAGCTTCGAGGAGCCTGAGTCAAGTTGAGTCAAGGAGAGAGTCTTTGTCAGTCACTAGCTGGGGGGCCGTGGGCTTATCACCCAAGCCCTAGGAAACTCGGTTCTTTTGACTACACAATGAACGTTACACCCCCTCTCCCGTTGCCTTTGCCGGGGGCGGGGGGAGCATGGTGAGGCTCACATCAGCCAGTATATGTTCTGGTCCTTTGCAGGTAGTGTAAGTTAGTAGGCATGCCCCCAGTTAGTCAGAACGGAGACATGGAAATTCTTTTGTCCCCCCAATTTGACAGACTAGAGTGCATTCACCAGGAACCCGCTCCGACGTCTAGATCTGAGTGCTGGTGCCCGGGCTCATTTGGTGTCTAAGGTCCAATGAAGAGTTAACCGTGGGGCGCTCTGTTAACAAAGGAAACAACAGCTTCGAGTTTCATTTCCTAGAAACTCAGCTGTCTATTTTTAGGCAAACCCATGCCTGCTCGCATCTGCCTTTGCCCCTTGAGGGATGGCATGATGGCGTTGATAGTAATAGAGGGAGCTCACATGTGTTGACCACACAAGTTACGTGTTGTGCTAAAGACTGGATGTCTCTAATTCGACCTCCCCCTCAAAGCAGCCTCTTGAGACCCCGATGAAGGACTTGGGGTTTCCAGAGGGTAAGAGCTTGTGATCTTGGCCGGACAGCCATACTGGAGACCCTGCTGCTCTATATAGACCAGGCTCGGCACACACGTCTACCCAGGAGACAGTCAGCACTGGCTTCAGGTATCTCACTCCTTAAGAAAAGAGAAGTTGGGATATCTTTTTTTAATTATTATTATTGCCACAATCCTGAGGCATATGGAAGTTCCTGGCTGCAGCTGCATCCTATAGCAATGCCGGATGCTTCAACGCACTGTGCCACCACAGGAACTCTGAAATTGGGATATCTCTTATAAGAAAAACCTCATGAAGGAGTTCCCGCCATGGCATAGTGGGTTAAGGATCCAGCATTGCCGCAGCTGTGGCATAGGTCACAGCTGCAAGCTCGGATTGGCTCCTTGGCCCAGGAACTTGCATATGCTTCAGGTGAAGCCAAAAAAGAACAAGGAAAGAAAGGAAAAAAAAAAAAACCATGAAAACAATATTCAAAAGTCCAAAAAGCATAAGGAAATTATTCCATTTTACTAATAGTTGTATGTCAGACCTCTCGATGTGGGAACTCCACTTCAAGGAACTCTTCTGAAAGAAATGATCTGGGGAGTTCCCGTCATGGCTCCGTAGTTAACGAACCTGACTAGTATCCATGAGGATGCAGGTTCAGTCCCTGGTCCCGCTCAGTGGGTTAAGGATCCGGCGTTGCTGTGAGCTGTGGTGTAGGTCGCAGATGCGGTTCGGATCCCCTGTTGCTGTGTCCGTGGTGTAGGCTGGCAGCTACAGCTCTGGTTCAACCCCTAGCCTGGGAACCTCCATGTGCCTTGGGTGCAGCCCTAAAGGACAAAAGACCAAAAAAAAAAAAAAAAAAAAAAAAGGATAAGCAATGAGATCCTGCTATATAGCATTGGGAACTATATCTAGTCACTTATGATGGAGCATGATAAATGTGTTACTATTTTTTTTGAATAGTTTGACAAAAGAGCCCTGCATTCTAACCATTTTACAGTTGAAAAAGCATAGGCCTACGAGGGAAAGTGATTCAACAAAGTCTGAGAGCACTTAGGTGGCAGAATAAGAATTTATTTATTTAGGGAGTTCCCGTCGTGGCGCAGTGGTTAACGAATCCGACTAGGAACCATGAGGTTGCGGGTTCGGTCCCTGCCCTTGCTCAGTGGGTTAACGATCCGGCGTTGCCGTGAGCTGTGGTGTAGGTTGCAGACGCGGCTTGGATCCTGCGTTGCTGTGGCTCTGGCGTAGGCCAGTGGCTGCGGCTCCCATTCGACCCCTAGCCTGGGAACCTCCATATGCCACGGGAGCGGCCCAAAGAAATAGCAAAAAAAAAAAAAAAAAAAAAAAGAATTTATTTATTTATTGGATTTTTAGGGCTGTACCCTCGGCCTGTGGAGGTTCCCAGGCTAGCGGTCAAATCGGAGCTAAAGCTGCTGGCCTACACCACAGCCACAGCAGTGAGGTAGCCGAGTCTGTGACCTACACCACAGCACTGCAGTGCCAGATCCTTAACCCAATGCATGGGCGCCAGGGCTCGAACCCACGTCCTCATGGATACTAGCCGGATTCGTTTCCACTGCGCCACAACGGGAACTCCAGAATGAGAATTTAAAATCAAACCTCTCTACTGACAAAGCCCCAGCTAGTCCTAAAATGCTTCTCACTGTGTGCCATAGATGCCGGGAAGGGGGCATCAGTGTCAGAGGAAATGGGTCCTGATGTAGCAGTAGGTAAGCAGTTTTAAAAATAAAAACGTTTGTCGACCAAAAAAAAAAAAAAAGTACAGCCTAAAAGTTGAGCGTTATTTTGTGGACAAAAATGAGACCTTGGGCTGGGAGGCAGCATCTCGAGTACCCCTGAGAAAATTGCACCCGGAGGTGAGGGTGAAGCTGGGATATATAGGAGTTTTGCAACAAAGGACAGGTGGTAGGAACACGAGATGACTGTTAATCACAGCCAATGAGACCTCTCGAGTTAAGGAGTTTAGTGCTTTTCTGTGCATGGGAAGTTGCAGACATCTGGGCGCTCTGAAATCATTGCTTTGATATGCACCTCGGCTCTGGGGCCAGTATCCTGTTGTCACATCCTGCGTTTCCTCAAGGCTCACCATGGCGAGTGGCTGCGGTCTGAGGGCTGCTAGATGGCAGGTGTTCTTGGTTTCTTTCTGGAGTTCTCCCAGGGCTCACCATCTCACCCTTGGAGGGACTGCAATGGCTCCGACTGTGACATCCCCTGTTTACTGATGTAGCAGGCCCTATTTGTTTCTCACATGATTCTGCTCTTAACGGTAGCACATTTCTTCCTAGCCCAGGAGATAGTAAGGGATTCATTTACTGCATTAATCAAAATCAATGAGGAGTTCCCGCTATGGCGTAGGTTGCAGCTGTGGCTCGGATTCAGTCTGGCCTGGGAACTTCCATAAGCTGTGGGTGCAGCGGTAAAAGAAAAAAAAAATTGATTATTTAAAAATGTCAAGAAGTTCCCGTCGTGGCTCAGTGGTTGACAAGTCCGACCAGGAACCATGAGGTTGTGGGTTCGATCCCTGGCCTCGCTCAGTGGGTTGAGGATCCAGCGTTGCCGTGAGCTGTGGTGTAGGTTGCAGATGTGGCTTGGATCTGGCGTGGCTGTGATGTAGGCCAGCGGCTACAGCTCCGATTGGACCCCTGTCCTGGGAACCTCCATGTGCTGTGGGTACGGCCCTAGGAAAAAAAAGACCAAAAAAAAAAAAATATATATATATATATATAAATGTTGAAGTTCATGCCAAAATGAAAACCAGTCATTACAGATTAATGATCCAGTGTCATTATGCCCCCACCCCCCAAAATAGCTCATTTAGATCTCAGAAGCCCACCAAAATTTAGTGCTGGGATGGCAAATTATAGCCAGTGGGCCATATCCAGCCTGCCACCTGCTTTTAGCCCACAAACTAAGAATTTTTTAATGTTTTCAAATGATTGAAAAAGTCAAAGGAAGAATACTATTTTTTTGTAAAAGATGGATGACGCCCCAATGTATTTGATGAAGTTTTTATCATTTAAATAAGAAGCATTATAAACAGAGAAAAAAGAAAAATCATTCATCATACAAATGTAAAAGGGTCACACTCTTTTGTGACCCATAAAACTGAGATTAAATCCAAATTTTTGTGCCCAGACATGGCTTTATTTGTGTGTTTGCTTACACGTTGTCTGAACTGCTTTTACACTGCAATGGCAAATGACTCAATGGTTTGAGTAGCTATTAACTGGCCCTTTATAGAAAGAGTGTGCTGATTGTGGTTTATGGAAAAAAGGAGAAAGGGTGTAAGGGCAGATAAGATTGAATATCTTTGGTGTCTGTTTTGATGCATAGTAGTTGTTGACTTTCTAATTTCTTTAACTATATCATTTTACTCTTTTACTTTGAAAACTAGGTCCATTTGGACTAAGATGGTAGAAAGTAAATGATAAGTCTACTTATCCTGGTGCTTTTTTTTGGTTGTTATATAATGAGACTTTGATGTCCATGGTAATTAGACTTTACAGAGGTCAGCCTATAATTAGAAATATTTCAAAATTGGCAAAAAGAGGATATTTGGTCGTCCGTCTCTTAGGGAAATTTCCAGTGGAGTCTGGCCCGTAAAACAATAGCAAGTAAGTAACTTCCCTTATTCGCAGCCCTTGGTTAGCCCCTAGGGTGATGTCTATAAACACATCTACTTAGCAAACAATTCAATGTCATGGCAACGTGACAAAAAGTTTAGTGAATTCAAAGTCTACGGTTTCCCACAATTGCTTTCCCATTCCTCGCCTCTTCCAAGTCCCTTTCCCACTCTTCTGCCCCCAGCCATCCCCTCTGGTTCAACCCAGCCCGTCCACGGCTGGCAGCCCCACCGCACCATGAAATCCTTTGTTTCCATAGCTTGGCTTAAGTGACTCCCCACTCCGCCAAATGCATATTCCAACAGTTTCTTTTGAACTGGCTTTTTTTCTGCTCTGTGATCTTGAAAATAAATCGGAAGTGCCTCTGAGGGCATCCACCTATTGTCCCCTAAAATCTGGCACATGGCAGCCCACAGGGGGTGCCTGGTGTGTTGGCCTGTGGACTCACGTGGGCTAGATGAGCCGGGATGGAGCAAATCCTTCAGTGAGTGTTCCAGGGCCTCAAATAGTCAGGTGAATTTCCTTTTGTGAATTTCCTTCAGGTGAATTTCCTTTTGTGAAGAATTTCCTTGCAGTCTTTAAATCTAACCAGATCATAGCTAGGCAAAAATACATAATAAAGACTGGGAGGGGAATGCAAATGAAATACGGAAAGGTGAGGGGCTTTACCTGCCCCCAGGTAAACACCTGGCATCATCCTCCTCCAGTCACCTTCTGGGCCCCTCTCTCCACCTTCCCCTCAATTCCAGCCATCCCCCGCCCCATGCCATCTCTTCACTGTTAGCGAGGGAGTGGGTAACCTGGCTTCCTGCTGCCCTGAGAACACTGTGCTGATGCAAAGAGGACTGCGTCTCTTTCCTGGAGTGCCTCCCTAGAGCTTCTGCAGCTGCCTCTCCACCTGACCTCCTGTCCAATGATGCATCACTGCCTATCAGATCACCCCAAAAGCACTGGCTTAGAACAGCCACCTCCCTAGACTGTTAGGTCTGATGGGCCCAGGGCTTGCCTGGGCTCAGCGAGGTGGCTCTGGTGCTGGCTCTGGTGCTGGCCATTCGCAGTTGGTGTCTGGGGCTGGACTGGAGCCCCCCAAACCACCCAAAACACAGGTCTGGTGCCAGGGTGGTGTTGCCGAAATCTTGGCTGCTTCGGTACACCGTTGTCAAATAGGAATTCAGAGACCGAGAAAGTAGCTTTAATTCCCAGGTGAAGAAAGGAGCCCAGCAAGCTAGTGCAAGGACTGTGCCTCCCCCTCCTTGGAGCGGGTAGTGAGGGGTCTTACAGGGTTTGAGGAACAGGGCGTGGTCAGCTCCTGGACATTTTCCTGATTGGTGGGTGGTGAGGTCATTGGGAATCAGCATCATCAGCCTTCTGGTTCCAACTGTCTGGGGTCTCCATGCTTGTGGGCAGCACACAGTTGACTTCCAACCCTCCGTGGGGGCTTCAGCACCTGCAAAACAGCTTCAAGAACATGGCTCAAAACATTATCTCTAGTCCTTGAGGAAGAACTAAAGGTCCCTGACTTTACTGAATAGCTTAACTATTATTCTGTCTAGCTCGACTGTTTTCTTTTTCTCTGTATTTTTTTTTCTCTCGCTTCTCTGATGTGCTTGATTCTTTGACTCAAGTTTTTCTATAGATAAGAGGCAGGTGGAGGACATGAGTTGGGGGGGTCCACTCTGAGAAGGGCTGGCAGGGTCCTGCTTGGTTCCAGTGGAGACTCCCCAGCTGTGGGCCGCCTCTGTGTCCCCGTGGTCTCTCCAGTATGACAGCTGTGCTTCTTCCAAAGCTGGTGGTTCGGGACTCCAACCCAAGTGCAGAGAGAGGGAGGTCAGGTGCAAACCCTCCCACCTTTTGCGTCCCAGCCTTGAAAGGCCTGCAGCATCCTTCTTTCTGCTCTGTCCTCTTAGACCCTCACACAAGCCTGGTCAGGTTCAAAGACGAAGGGAGCTAGGTGATCCAGTGTATAGACGCTCTCGTCCTAAAGGGTGGAATTTTTCTGCTTCTCAGTAAGGCCAGTCTCCCACTGGGAGCACAGGTCACCTCCCCAGGCTCTGGGTGCTTGCATCCTCATCAGTATTGTTATTCACAGTGGTTGGGGGGGTGGACTTTTTTTCACTCTCACCAGCATTACAACATGCTGTTATTTCTCTCATCCTAAAATAGATGCTCTTGACCCTCCTGGCCCTGGGAACTCCCACCAGTGTCTTTGTTCCCCTTTGGAGGAAAGAAACTTCCCAGAAACGTTTGCTGCCTCCAGCCCCTCTCCTCACATTCTTCCAAGAACTTGGAAGTCGTATTTTATTTGGCTTCACCTTCAAAAATGTATCCAGTAGTATCTGGCAAGTTCTCGCCACCGCCACCCCTGCCAGCTGGGGCTTTTGCTTGAATTACTGTCATAGCCTCTGGGCTGGTCTCAGCACTTCCACCCCGGCCCCCGGTGGTCTCTTTTCAACCAGCATGATCTTTCTAAAAAGGAAGTTGGACCATGGCACTCCTGGGCTTCAAAAGTTTGTAGTGGATGGGCCTGCCACTCCTGGCTGGGTGGCCAACAAGGCCCTGTAGGCACCCTCAGCAAGACTGGGGCCTCCCGCTTTGACTTTGACTCCGTTCGCTGTCTCTTCCCCTGCTCCAGGAATACCAGCTTTGTTGCCACTTTTGTGATGATTCCAGCCTGTTTCCACTCGGGCCTTCGCATGAGGCTCTTCCTTCTGCCTGGAGCGCTTCTCCCTGGACAGATAGGCATGGCCACCAGCCTCCTTTCCTTGAGCTCCAATAACATTTGCCCAGATACCAGCTTCTCAGTGATGCCCACTCAAGCCCCCCTGTTGAGAGTCCAGGCCCAGCTCACATTCCTGATCGTCTCCCCCCTGCCCTATGTTTTCTTTTTCCTTAACATTTATTATTAACCATCTGATCTGAAAACAGTGATAGATTTTTGAGTTTATTATTTTGAGAATAAAGCTGCACAAGAGCAGGAAGCTTTTCTGGTTTTGTTTTTTGGCCACATCCAGAGCACAGATCCCTGGGCCAGGGATCGAATCTGAGCCACGGCTGGGACAACACCAGATCCTTAATGTATTGTACTGGGCCAGGGATCAAAATTGCACCTCAGCAGCAATTTGAGCTGCTGCAGAGACAACATCGGATCCTTAAACCTGCTGTGTCACAGTAGGAAGTCTTTTTTTTTTTTTTTTTTTTTTTTTTAAAGATCTTCTCTTTAGTTTCTAGTGGCTTCAAAACCAGTATGTAGGAGTTTCCATTGTGGCTCAGCTGTAATGAACCCGACTAATATCCATGAGGACACGGGTTCAATCCCTGGCCTTGCTCAGTGGGTTAAGGATCTGGCGTTGCCATGAGCTGTGATGTGGGTTGCAGACTCCACTTGGATCCCATGTTGGTGTGGCTGTGGTGTAGGCTGGCAGCTGCAGCTCTGATTCAACCCCTAGCCTGGGAATTTCCATATGCCATGGGTGTGACCCTGAAAAGACAAAATAAATAAATAAATAAATAAATAAATAAAACCAGTATGTGTCAGACAGAAGTACACAAAAACATATAGTGAGGAAGCTTTTCTGTTTAGACCACTGATGTGACCCAATGCCCAGAAGCAGGTACCTAGCACATAGCAGGTAGCAATAAAATGCTGCTGGGGTTTTTCATTTTTTCACAATTTCCTTTCTCATTATTAAGAGAAATTACTTCCTTTGTAGTTTTTCAAGTGTTTTAATAAAAAATAATGCTTTTTTTTTTTTTTTTTTTTTTTCCGTACAAAACTCCAAGAGTAGAGAAGACTATGAAGGGACATGAGAAATCCTTCTTTCCTATTTAGTGAAGGCCCCCTTCTTATGGCTGCTCAGGAGGCATCATGGTTAAAATTTTCTAATGTCACTGTCTAGCACAGAGAATTCAACCCAATATTCTGTGCTAATAATCTTGGTGGGAAAAGAATCTGAAAGAGAATGGATGTGTGTTATGTATAACTGATTCACTTTGTTGTGCAGCACAAATTTCCATAACATTGTAAATCAACAGTACTTCAATAAAACTTAAAAAAAATGCGCTGTAACTACAAATGGAAAAGTTTCTAATGTCTTCTTCCATACTTTTCTCTACAAATGCAAATCATATGTACATACACACACACACACATATATGTATACTGATATTCATTGAAAAGGAAACATATACTATAGGTTATTTTGATGCTGCTTTAAAAATTCATTTTATTTTTTTAAATAGTATATCTCACACAGCTTTTCGTGTCAATACCTGTCGCCCTACTACATTCTTTGTAAAGGGATGTTTGATATTCTACTACTGGTGGTTTCCCGCTTTTAACCATTTCTCCAAATTGATGGATTGTCATCAATATCTTTTTTTTTTTTGGTCTTTTTGCCTTTTCTAGGGCCGCTCCCACGGCATATAGAGGTTCCCAGGCTAGGGGTCGAATCGGAGCTGTAGCCGCCGGCCTATGCCAGAGCCACAGCAACGCGGGGTCTGAGCCATGTCTGCCACCTATACCACAGCTCACGGCAACGCCGGATCCTTCACCCACTGAGCGAGGCCAGGGATCGAACCCGCAACCTCATGGTTCCTAGTCGGATTTGTTAACCACTGCGCCATGACGAGAACTCCTGTCATCAATATCTTTGCATTCTTACTCTTTCAGAGAGCCGAATAAGACTAATAAAATAGTTTCATCTAAGACATAATGTGTATTATGATAAGAATATGCCCTCATGGTTTTTGTCTGTCTGTTTTCTGTTTTTGCCTCTGTGGAATCCTTAAGAGGGTCACAGTAGTTGGAAACTTTCTTTAGATGATTTTGAAAGGACAGCAGCCTGAGGTTCTGGGCAGCTAGGAAGATATGTTTCAGGGGGCTCTGGGCCAAGCCTTGGAGTCCTAGAATAACCGCAAGAGAAAAGAAACATTAAGGTCAGTTCACACAGCTCTCATAGTGTGTAGATGAGAAAGTCAAGGTTAAGGAGAATTCAGTCAGTAGGTGTGCATCAAAGCAGCTGACGTCTTTGCCTCAATTTCTAATTTTTAAAAAGTTTTATCTTTATTTTTAAATCAAAGTAGAGTTGATTTACAGTATAATACTAGGAGTTCCCGTGGTGGCTCAGCGGAAACGAATGTGACTAGTTACATGAGGACGCATGTTTGATCCCTGCCCTTGCTCAGTGGGTTAAGGATCCAGCGTTTCCGTGAGCTGTGGTTGTGGGTCACAGATACAGCTCGGATCTGGCATGGCTGTGGCTGTGTCATAGGACGGCAGCTACCGCTCTGATTCGACCCCTAGCCTGGGAACCTCTGTATGCCCTGGGTGTGGCCCTCGAAAGACACACAAAAAATAAAGAAAATACAATATACTGCTAGTTTCAGGTATATAGCAAAGTGATTTGGTTATACATATCTGTGTATATATATATATTTTCATTCTCTTCCATTATGGTTCATTACAGGATTTCGAATATAGTTTCCTGTGCTATCCAGTAGGTCTTTGTTATTTATCTATTTTATATATAGTAGTGTGCATCTATTAATCTCCAACTCCTAATTTATCCCTCTCTCCCTGTCCCTTTGGGTAACCTTAAGCTTGTCTTCTGTGCCTATGAGTCTGTTTCTGTTCTGTAAATGTGATGGTGTTTAGATTCTGCATACAGGCGATATCATATGGTATTTGTCTTACTTCACTTAGTATGATAATCTCTAAACTGAGTCCTGGTGGGACTTTCAGTTCACAGGAGCTAACCCTCAGAAGAAATAAACATAAGTCAGACTAATCCTAGTCTTCCTGTAACTTGTTGCAAAATGCAAACCGCATAACTTCATTTCCCTCCTCTTCCTATTTGTCCTTCTCACTCCACAGATTGCATCCCTGTCACAAGCTTGCAAAGTCTTGGAGATAAAAACAGCAACGCGCAGAGTTAGACTCATCTAGGTCACTGTATTTTCCTGTTCAGAATCATAGCTCCATACCGTGGGCATTCTAGCAGGAATCGAAAATGGGTCTCAAATCAGGAGAATACACTTCGGAATATAGCCTCGAATCTTGCCACAAAAATGAAGCACCTCAGGGGACATGTGTCGCCACTTTAAAGGGTTGTGTATTCAAGTGTATCTTTCAGGGATGGGCAGACAGCATCACCTGTAGGCCTGACTAGTCCCTCTCCCACATCTTCTTTCTCGCACCCTGGATTTCCCTGACTGCAGAGCTCTGTGCTTAGGTGGTGATCACTAGTTCTGAGATGCAACAGCAGAGGGATTTGGTTCCTAATTGGGCAGGAATGGCGTCTAACTCATTTTCATTCCCCTACTGTGTCTAACATGGTACCTTGCACAGAGGAGAGCTCAGTAATGTTTGTTGAATGACTACATGAGCACATACTTTATTATGAAGCTATAGCTCAGCATGCCCTTAAATTTATAAATCCATAAACTATGCTAACATAGCATTACTGAGCATGAATGCACTCATAAGAAATGAATGATCTGAAAAGTATCTTTTTTGCCCTCCGGTTCGTCCCCCTCAAATCATAATTATCTTTTCTGAATATTTGAACATTTTTCTTATGAAAAATCCAAGTAGCACAATATTTAAACATTAGACTGCCAAGAACCCTTTACCTGAAAATGAAATTAATCAAGATGCAGGTGTGCATCATACCAAGTGCATTCGCTGGGCTGAAATAGCTTTAAGATGATTGGTCAAAATGGAGTTTGAGTCTTGGTTTGGAATTGCCTCTCTGATCTCTGTTTTCTCATCAGTGAAATGGGAGTGTTTCTATGTCTTTTCGACTTCATGGTCAGGGCTTGGTGCTGTGATAGAAGCAATGTATCTACTTTGGCATCTGGCACATAAATACCTGATAAGTGGCAGTTGCTATAAAAAAACCACAAATGCTTGTCTCATGACTCTTCGACATAAATGCTGCATTTTCCATATTAATAGGAAAGAGTTGATTTACTGGGAAAATAGAACACCTGTGCATACAGAATAAAACATTTCCATTTTTGCCATAATTTGCTCACTAATTGAGCATCCACATTTACCCAGTGTGTTTGCTTGTATAATTAGCTGTGATTCGTTACTAGAGCCAGGCCTATTGTGGTGTCTTATGCTCTTTTACAAATCAAATTCCTAAAAGACACATGTCTTTAGGCAGTCATGGCCAAAAAAAGCAAGAAAAGAAACGTGGATTAATTGTATGAAGTGACTAAACAGACCTGGCTCCATGCTGAATGAACCCTTACATTTCAAAATAGCATTAGTTGAAGCAAAGGTCCTGGCTTCTTCAGTCTGAAGCAGGGAGTAGCAGTTATTTGAAAGGGGCAATGTCCATGGGAATAAAGGAATACTTCACGTTTAAAAATCATCTTCTCAACAGTATCTTTTCTGTTTGGAAGTCTCAAAGGTGTTATCGCTCTTTAACAAATTCAGAAAGGCTTTGTTCTTTGACTCCGTTTTCTCCCTCATCTTCTTGATCAGAGCCCATCTGTGAATTTCAGGCTTTCAGTGCAGCCCTCGTGGAGAGCTGATAGAAGGCTTCTTTGGCGTTACTAGCATTCATAGGGCCATTTGGGCTGGGACAGTCCCATCCTGGCTGTGGCTGTTCTCAGGAGAGACAGATAAGCTCCGTGTTCGTACGAGGGTTTCAGATTCAGAGGGGGCAGAACTTGTGAGAAAACATCGTATAGGAGTCTTTCTGCAGGTCTGCTTCCCACGGCCTCCCCCAGACACCACCCCCTTTTTTTTTCCTGTGGCCCTTCCCACTTCAACCCTTCTTTTAGAGGCCCCCGTGCCTCCTGGTCTCTCCTCATCCCCTTGTCAAAAAAGTCTGACCTCTGGAAAGACTTTACCATTTATGATCATTGAATGTGAGTCTTCCATGGGATTTTAGGAATGTTCAAAGCCTTGATTTACTAAGCAGATAGTAATCTTGCACTCGCTAGGTGGCAGACGTCATTGTGATAGAGTTCAAGTGAAGATAAACAAGGTCAGAGTTCCCTGGTGGCCTGGTAGGTTAATAATCTGGCATTGTCACTGCTGTGGTTCAGGTTCGATCCCTGACCTGGAAACATTTGCATGCTGTGGGCGCAGCCAAAAAAAAAAAAAAAAAAAAAAGGAAAAAAAAACCAGACAAGATCATGGACCTGAATGTTTATCTCATAGCGGGAGAGATGGGTGAGTTGATACTGAGACTCGTAGAAAGGTAGGCTAGCAAGATAGCTGAGGGCAGGGTCTGTATCTGACTGAGTTGCCTGATCTCACCTCCGGTAAGTTCTCTAGTCTCTGCCTTTCACTGTCCTCACTGTAAACGAACCTCTCTCTTAGAATTAGGATGACACCAAAATAATTTGTGAAATGCCGTTGGTTGAAATTAGTGGCATGGGAATGGAGGTTTACAGGTAATATGATTTCTTCTCATACTGGGCAGTCTTGGACTGAATTCACTTAGAGTTAATTCCATGGATAAGTTTAAGGTTTTGTCTAGACCAGGGGGCCTGAAAACCATGACCTGTGGACCGAATCTGTCCCGCCACCTGTATTTGTATGACTTATGAGCTAGGAATGGTTTTAACCACTTGAATTCATCACGTTCTAAATGGTTTTTTTAAGTACTCACATAGCAACCTCAGTTTTGTCTAAAATATTTACTGTCTGGCCCTTTACAGAAACTTTGCCAGGCCGGGTCTAGACCACTGCTGTCAACTAGAACTTTCTACAATGATGAAAAATGTTCCCTCTCTGCATGCTTGCAAATGGTAGCCACGAGGCTGATGTAACTTTTGAGCCTTCGAAATATGGTTAGTGTGACTGAGAAACTGAATTTTAAAATGGCACTTACTTTTAATTCATTTAAATTTAAACAACCTCATGTGTCTGTCGCATTGGACAGAGCAGCTTTAGACCATTTAAGTCTAAAGTTTCTGTATTCTGTCAGTGTTCCTCTCTCTCAATTTAATCAACTTCCCAGAGGCTGGCTGAGTCAAGAGGAAGGCAGCACCCTTAATCAGATTTTTTTTTTTTTTTTTTTTTTTGCCCTGGACTGGCTTTCACTGTCTGCTAGAAAATGCTTGATGGAAAGTGCTTGAAAACTGCGTGTGAGCATACACTTATTTTCTCTTAAGGCTGCTCTTTGACTGTATCCATTACATCTGCTGTGGTTTAGGGTAGGGCAGTCGGCTTTTTCAACCCCCTCTGGCCCCAAATTAAGGAAGTCTTAATCAAGAGTTAGAGTTCAGGCTGTAGGGGAGAACAGCTTGCTTAGCAAAGCTGTGGTTCCTTCCATCCTGGCTTCCAGAAGAAGAGCTCACGTTAGCCTCTCATCCCTACTAGGCTAACTTCAGCCCTGGGTCACGTCTCTCACGAGATTGCCTAGAACAGTAAGAAGTCATCGGCACACAGCATCATTATTATGAATATCGTCAAACCATTTCCCCCAAGAGTAAAGTCCAAGTTGGCTTTTCGGGGATGCTAAGTACGGCATGGTTACTCCAATTGGCAATGCCGTATTGTGTGTTTGAAAGTTCTCTGGAGTTCCCTGGTGGTCTAGTGGCTAAGGATCCAAAGTTGTCACTGCCTGTGGCTCAGGTCACTGCTGTGGTGCGGATTCATTCCCTGGCCTGAGAACTTCCGCATGCTGTGGGTGCAGCCCCCCCCCCCCCACAAAAGTTCTTATCACAAGAAAAGACATTGCAACTTTGTCAGGTGATGCATGTTAACTAAACTTATTGTGCTGAGCATTTTGCAGTATGTACAAATAACAAATCATTATGTTGTGTACCTAAAACGAGTCCAGTGTTTTATGGCAATTATATCTCCATAAAGCTGGAAAAACAGAAGTCATAGTTGGCAGGTGTTCGGCCTTCCGTGGTAGCGTAGCTGATATAGTTGTATCAAGGGGTTTTGTGATGGTGTAACACGGGTCACTAGTTTTCCACTTTCCAATACCTGAGTCTTCCTTGCCCAAGGCCCGATGATATCAATACCACATATTTTAGGTCCTCTCATGGGCAGCAGTTTATTTCCAATACATTCTACACTGGCTAAAATTGAGGTTTGCATTCGTGCAATAGTAATTCCAACTACCCTGGCTTGGCATAATAATCTTGTGATTTCTTGTAAACCCCTAGAAGTCAGCAGTTCAGAGGCTTTATTTGATTTCTCGTAAACTCCTAAAAGTCAGCAGTTCAGAGGCTTTATTTGATTTCTTGTAAACTCCTAGAAGTCAGCAGTTTAGAGCCTTTATTTCCGCTCTGCTTTATGAAGTTGTTCGAGGATCTAGATATTCTGGATCATCTGCCTGTTGCTTCACCATCCCTGGCATGTTTTTCTCATTCGTATCAGTCAAGGTGGTGGCTACGATACCCATATAACAAGAAGCCAGATGGAAATAGACAGGAAGAAGAGGAATAGTCTCACTGTTTAGGGACATGTCCCAGAAACTGCACACCTTACTGCCTTTTACGTCACCTTGGCTTTCATTAAGTCATATGGTCATAGCTGCAAGGGAGTGTGGGACATGTAATCTTTTTTCATAGTGACATATGCCCAACTATAAATGGAGATTCTGTTTCTATGAGATGAAAGAAAGGGGGAAAATTGGGAGATATATAACAATCTCTGGAGTCTACGAGACTGATAAAAATTAATTGGGAGTATCAGGAAATACCCCCGGGAGTTCCCACTGTGGCTCAGGGGTTACGAAACTGACTAGTATCCATGAGGATGCGGGTTCGATCCCTGGCTCCCCTCACTGGGTTAAGGATCCAGCGATATCATGAGCTACCTTGTAGGTGGCAGCTGAGGCTTGGATCTGGCGTTGCTGGAGCTGTGGTGTAGGCTGGCAGCTGTGGCTCTGATTCGACCCCTAGCCTGGGAATGTCCATATGCCGAGGGTCCGGCCCTAAAAAAAAAAAAAAAAAAAAAAAAAGAAGAAGAAGTAAGGAAATAACCCGGGAATAAGAACAATAAACAGCTAATCTATACATATATGAAGGGCAGCATCTCTCCTAGAAAGAACTAATGACCCAAGCCACAGCAGTGACAACGCTGGATCCTTAGCCCACTGTACCACCAGGGGACTCCTCTGCATTGTGTTTTCAGTCTGTGTATTTTTTCTGTACTCCACTGAACTTTGAGCTCTTTCAGGACAGAGACTGTGTTATCTGCTACCGCTAGGAGGTATCCAATAAATATTTGTCAGATGAAAGAATGAATATGAATTGGTGGAATTGTGATCTTCTTAGTACAATTCCAAGCTAAGGAACTGTTGGGGACTCGTGCAGTCCAGGTTCATTGTCTTGACCTAGGAGGGTTGTCTGAGTCCTTGCTCTCCCGTGTGGTCATCTTCTCGAAGGGGATCTATTCCTGAGGACAGTTGCCCACCTCAGAAGCTACGTGGAGAGGGAACTACCAAACCAGGGCAGGACCCACCGCTTCCATGTGCCACGTGGAGTTCTTTTCACAACCTCCCATGTCATCAGCGGAGTCAGAGATGAGAAAGCACTTGCTTCTGTCTAGGCTGATCACAGAAAGCTTCTTAATGAAGAGTTTGAACTGGGCGTTATACAAGCAGAGCTCCCTAAACCTTCCCCCTGCCCCCAGGACGATTTAGAAGAGAAAAGGCAGAGTGTGACCTCTGAAGGAACCTACTCCAAGGAGAAATTTCTTGTAACTCTTTTGCTCTGTTTCGCTCTTCATTCTTTCACGCACTCATTCTTTCCTTTTGTGTATTTAGCAAACATAATGCGGCATGAATTAAGTGCCAAGCATTGTTTTCCATGAGGACACAGAAAAGCCTGCTCTCTCAAATCTTACATTTTCACGCAGCATAGACATTAAACAAAGAAGCACATAAACCAGAGGCACATCAATTAGCAGCAACATAATTTCTGATTGTGCTAAAGCCCGTGAAGGAAATAAATCAGGGTGGCCTGATGCAGAGTACCTAGACCTCTCTGTGCCTCAGTTAACTCATCTGTAAAATGGACATAATAATAGAGGTCTGCAATTCCAAAATCCCCCAACTGAAAGCTTTGTCTGAATTCAGTCGATGGCAAACACGACTTGATCTGAACTCATTTGGAGGTGAATCTTGAACCTGAACCAAATGATGTAGTTCTTCTTTTTTTTTTTTTTTTTTTTAAATCCAACTCCGAGTGGGCAGTCCAGTGTTT
Source organism: Sus scrofa (assembly GCF_054392235.1). Lineage (NCBI taxonomy): Eukaryota > Metazoa > Chordata > Mammalia > Artiodactyla > Suidae > Sus > Sus scrofa. The sequence goes on from NC_139401.1 coordinate 13,224,611, forward strand.
CACGGTAGAAATTATGTGTTTATAAGATGCCCCAGAGTCCAGCAGGGGTGGTACATAAAAGGAGATACATGCATCGCATTCTAAAATGGGAAGGATTCTGACTTCCAAAACACATGTATATCCAAAGGTTTTGGATGAGGAATCGAAGACCTAGAGTGTCCCCCTCATGCACTTCTTATGAAGATTAAATGAGTTAATATATATAAAGCACTGAAAACGTTGCCCAGCACATGGTAAGTGCTACCTAAGTTAACTGCTGCTCCTGACCTTATAACCATTATTCCGTTGGAAAGTATTTTGAAAAGTTACTCAGAGAAGGCCTCTCTGATGTTGCTTCATTTAAGGGATGCGGGGTGACCAGGGTACAGGATGAGGAAGAGAAGGGTGATTGCAGGAAGAGGGAACAGCAGATGCCCAGACTGGATCAAGCGCAGATCAGAAAACAAGCCGGATATCTTGTGTGTGGTCAGAGAAGGGGAAAAGATGGTACAAGTTCAGAGAGGCAGGCTGGGATCAGAACGTGCGTGATAAAAAGAATGATAAAGACTTTGGACCTCATTCAAAATGTCCTGAGTCGTTGTGGTTGCTCTCATTCCTGTTTCTAACGTCTGCTCTGATGCCGTGGATGGATGAATGGTAGAGGCGGAGGGGAGCCAGGGAAGCCCGTTTGGAGTCCAGTGCAGTAGGTCAGGTTTGAGACCTCACGGCCAAGTGGAGTAGAGAGGGGGTAGCAGACAAGGAGAAAAGTGGACCAGTGCCAGACAAAGTTTAGAAGTAACGGAGAAAAAGATCTTCTGCTTTGTTTTTCATTCATTATAATTTGTAATATATCCATGTCTCCAGTATGTTAAGATGGGCAGTTTGCTGGACCAAGCTCATACGGGCTTGCATTCAGTCGCATCACACTGACCCCTTGAAATTGACCATGGTGGCAGTATTTACACTATGGGAATTCACAAATGCTATAAATCAGGACCTAACAAATCGGCGATTGGGGCCTGGGGGAGAAAGATTGTTGATACACATTTATCAGTACACCACTGTCATTATTTTTTCTGTAAGTAGCTTCCTTGATCTTAGAGCCTCCATTTCTTCCATCACAGAAATATTTCAGCTAGGCATTTCTTGGAGAACTCAGTTTGATGAACGCAGTTTCAGTCACTTCATGTTTTTTTGTTTTTAGCTCAGTCCAAGGATCCTTCCACTTTTTCCCAAGGGTGTTATCTGGGTTCATGGGGATGGGATCAGAAGAGAGCACTTGGCTTATGATTTGTCCTGTATACATTTTGGCGCCATCTGGAATATAACTCACCCCCCACCCCGTCCATAATACCACTCTTAGTGACATTACCCATTACCTTTTGATAGTGGGATTCATGAACCCATCATGTCTTCTGACAGAAGCATAGCTCAGAATGGGGTTCAGGGTCTGGGATCCTCTTATCCAGGATCCCACAAATAGCTCACTGTTCTTCTGTCCTTTCCCTCTTCTAAGGCCCTTTCCCTCATCTTGACTTAATCTCCCCTCCCTGAGTGGTGGACATTTTCCCTCAGTCTTTGAGTAAGACTGATGCCCAAGGAAGATATACTCTATTTAGGTAACCGTTCCCCGTACCCCCTGAGTTTTGCCATATCTTCCTAGGGCTCTGAGTGCTGATGACTGAGAAGTATAGCCTTAAAGGATGACCGAAATTCTGGTGGTGGAAACGGTAGGGAGACATATTCCAGGTGGAAGGCCTTGCAGATCGGGGAACTGCAAGCTGGGCTTAGGCGTTGTGGTTAGAGAAGCTGGTAAGGGAGTTGTATCGGGTCAACCTAGACAAGGAAACCGGGCCAGATTATGGAAGACTTTGGATGCCGTGATAAAAAGTTAGGGCTCATTCTGTAAAAGAAGAAGATAAAACCATTTCCAGATTTCAGAGCAGTATCATCCGATTAGTGCTTGGGAAGGTCAATGCTAGATTGGAGGAGTGAGAGGCTGGGGACAAGGATGAGGTGTTAGAGTGAACCAAGGGTGGATTCATTTCAACCAGTTGGGTCGGCTGAAATGGCAAAGCAAGGAGGATGCCAAGAAGGCCAGTGAAGGAGGTCAGCTGGACTCAGTGAATGGTTTTAATGATGGGAAGAAGGAGACGGGGTGGTGAAAGAAAAAAAAAAAAAAAGACAGTGTTGTACCTCTAACTCCAACAAACTTCAGGCGTCTAGCATTAGAAGAAAAGCCCAGGAGAAGTTTTGCTCGTTTCCCCCCTATTAGAGGAATTAGGGAAGGTAGGCATTGGTTTATTAGACAGCAACACGATGGGAATGGGTTGACTCAGTCAGTTGGGAGGATGAAAGCATTCGTTGAGCTGGAAGCCTACTGTAGAGACACAGCCATGGATGAGCACTGGTGAAACTAAAACCAATACTCTGGAGTAAGGTATTGATAGAAACCCTGAAACCTGAGAGCTAGTCTCTGGTTAAACCAACCTCTATGCAAAGGAGGCTCAAGTTAATAGGGTAATTAGTAAAGTTCTTCCGTGCTTCCCAGTATTCCCTTTTAAGGTCTTAATCCCCAGGATCCAAGTGTCTCTCATACTAAACCTGGATGCCCAAGAATCCCAGGTGAAAGTAGGTTCCCACCTGTCCCAGTTCAGCAGAGAGAGTCTTAGTTTATGTGTAATTATTGGCAGCCCCCTCCCTTTCAGTCCCATGAGTGTCCTGCGTGGTCTCTTGGGGTCACTCAGGCAGTGCCGAGACTCTCCATTCGCTCCTTTCCAAATTGGTGTGATGTAAACCCAGTGTGAAGGGAAAGTGTTTGTCTCCATATCATGTTGCAGATGATTTCCAAAGACCATCCGAGAGGAAAGCTGGCTTATAGATAGCTTGGGTGACCTGGGGCAGAGCAGTGAATAAATGTCACAGAGCTATGTCTTAATCTGTAAAATGGGGATAACGGATCACCTTTGTTTCCCGACTTAGGATGTTAAGAGGCTTGAATATGGTGGAAGACTCTAGCGTACCGAGAAGGCTCAACAAGCAAACATTAATTGCACTAAGGTCCTAATGTGTTTTTCTTTCCAGATGTAGTTGCATTTAACATTCTGTCACCACCCCCTACTCCCACATTTCAGACTTTGACGGCTAATTGATAGCTCGTCCATTGTACCATTCTAAATAACAGGGACTAGGAAAATGCTGCTTTTACCACCTTAAAAGCCATATGACTCAAAAGCTCAGGTGCTAAAAGCTAAATATGTGACTGTGTTATTACTCAGTAATTGACAACTACAGTCATGAGGTGGGGATGGCGGTTACTGTTTAGACAGTCGAGAGCAAGACCTGAACTGTTTTTTTTTTTTTTTTAATGGTTTTTGTTTTGTTTATTTATTTATTTATTTTTTTAGGGCCATACCTGAGGCCCATGGAGGTTCCCAGGCTCGGGTTCTAATTGGAGTTACAGATGCTGGCCTACGCCACAGCCACAGCAATGCCAGATCCGAGCCTAGTCTGTGACCTACACCACAATCCACTGAGCGAGGCCAGGAGTTGCACCCGCAACCTCATGGTTCCTAGTTGGATCCGTTTCTGCTGCGCCACGATGGGAACTCCCTAATTTTTAAAAAAATTTTCTTAGGGCTGCTCCTGTGGCATATGGAAGTTCCCAGGCTAGGGGTCAAATTGGGGCTGCAGCTGCAGGCCTATGCCACAACCATGGCAACTCGGGATCCAAGCCACATCTGCAACCTATGCTGCAGCTTGCACCGATGCTGGATCCTTAACCCACTGAATGAGGCCAGGGGTTGAACCTGCATCCTCACAGATACTAGTTGGGTTCTTAACCCACTGAGCCACAACGGAAACTGCCAAACACTGTTTATCTTAAAATATTAGGAGTTCCCATCGTGGCGCAGTGGTTAACGAATCCGACTAGGAATCATGAGGTTGCGGGTTCGGTCCCTGCCCTTGCTCAGTGGGTTAACGATCCAGCGTTGCCGTGAGCTGTGGTGTAGTTGCAGACGTGGCTCGGATCCCGTGTTGCTGTGGCTCTGGCGTAGGCCAGCGGCTACAGCTCCGATTGGACCCCTAGCCTGGGAATCTCCATATGCCGCGGAAGCGGCCCAAGAAATAGCAAAAAGACAAAGAAAAAAAATATATATATATATATTAAAAAAGAGGGAATTCCCTGGTAGCTCAGTGGGTTAAGGAACTGGTATTGTTACTGCAGCAGCTTGGGTTAGATCCCTAGTCCAGGAACTTCCACATGCCTCAGGGACGGCCAAAAGAAACAACAACAACAACAACAAAACAAATAAAATGTAGCAAAAGAGATGCAGCAAACTGCACTTGCAAATTCTGATTCTTGGTATATTTTAGAAGGGCGATTTGTTCTTCTACTTGCAGGTTTTTCCAGTGTGGACGTTGAAGAGACAATTCCTTATCCTTTTTAACATCGTCCTAATATCCGAGCTCCTTGGGGCTAGATGGTTTCCTAAAACTCTGCCCTGTGATGTCAGTCTGGATGCTCCGAATGCCCATGTGATCGTGGACTGCACAGACAAGCACTTGACAGCGATTCCTGGAGGCATTCCCACCAATGCCACCAACCTCACCCTCACCATTAACCACATAGCGAGCATCACTCCAGCCTCCTTCCAGCAGCTGGACCATCTGGTAGAGATCGATTTCAGATGCAACTGTATACCTGTTCGACTGGGGCCAAAAGACAACCTGTGCACCAGAAGGCTGCAGATTAAACCCAGTAGCTTTAGTAAACTCACTTATTTAAAAGCTCTTTACCTGGATGGAAACCAGCTTCTAGAAATACCTCGGGATCTTCCTCCCAGCTTACAGCTGCTGAGTCTCGAGGCCAACAACATCTTTTGGATCATGAAAGAGAATCTAACAGAACTGGCCAACCTAGAGATGCTCTACCTGGGCCAGAACTGTTACTATCGCAATCCTTGTAATGTGTCATTTTCCATTGAAAAAGATGCTTTCCTCAGTCTGAGAAATTTAAAACTGCTCTCCCTAAAAGATAACAACATCTCAGCTGTTCCCACTGTTTTGCCATCTACTTTGACAGAACTGTTTCTCTACAACAACATCATTGCAAAAATCCAAGAAGATGATTTTAATAACCTCAGTCAACTGCAAGTTCTGGACCTAAGTGGAAATTGCCCTCGTTGTTATAATGTCCCATTTCCTTGTACACCCTGTGAAAACAATGCTCCCCTACAGATCCATCTACATGCTTTTGATGCATTGACAGAATTACAAGTCTTACGTCTACACAGTAACTCTCTTCAGTATGTGCCCCAAAGATGGTTTCAAAACCTTAATAAACTCAAGGAACTAGATCTTTCCCAAAACTTCTTGGCCAAAGAAATTGGGGATGCTAAATTTTTGCATCTTCTTCACAACCTTGTCAAATTGGATCTGTCCTTCAATTATGAACTTCAGGTCTATCATACATTTATGAATCTGTCAGATTCCTTTTCCTCACTGAAAAACTTAAAAGTGTTGCGGATCAAAGGCTATGTCTTTAAGGAGCTGAAAAGTTTAAATCTCTCCCCGTTACGTAATCTTCCGAATCTTGAAGTGCTTGATCTTGGGACTAACTTTATAAAAATTGCCAACCTCAGCATATTTAAACAATTTAAAACACTGAAATTCATAGATCTTTCAGTGAACAAAATATCACCTTCAGGAGATTCGAGTGAAAGTGGCTTCTGCTCTGGCATGAGAACTTCTGCAGAAAGTCATGGGCCCCAGGTCCTCGAATCATTACATTATTTCAGATATGATGAGTATGCAAGGAGTTGCCGGTTCAAAAACAAAGAGCCTTCTTCCTCCTTGCCTCTTAATGAAGATTGTTCCATGTATGGGCAGACCTTGGACCTAAGTAGAAACAATATATTTTTTATCAGGTCCTCGGAATTTCAGCATCTCACTTTCCTCAAATGCCTAAACTTATCAGGAAATAGCATCAGCCAAGCTCTTAATGGCAGTGAATTTCAGCCTTTAGTGGAGCTGAAATACTTGGACTTCTCCAACAACCGGCTTGATTTACTCCACTCAACAGCATTCGAAGAGCTACGCAACCTGGAAGTCCTAGATATAAGTAGTAACAGCCACTATTTTCAATCAGAAGGAATTACTCACATGCTAGACTTTACCAAGAACCTAAAGGTTCTGAAGAAACTGATGATGAACAACAATGATATCGCCACCTCCACCAGCACAACCATGGAGAGCGAATCGCTTAGAATCCTGGAATTCCGAGGAAATCATTTGGATATTTTATGGAGAGACGGTGATAACAGATACTTAAAATTCTTCAAGAACCTGCACAAGTTAGAGGAATTGGACATCTCTGAAAATTCCCTGAGTTTCTTACCTAGTGGAGTTTTCGATGGCATGCCTCCAAATCTGAAGACTCTCTCCTTGGCCAAAAATGGGCTCAAGTCTTTCAATTGGGGAAAGCTCCAGTATCTGCAGAATCTAGAAACACTGGACCTCAGCTACAACCAGCTGAAGACTGTCCCTGAGAGATTATCCAACTGTTCCAGAAGCCTCAAGAAACTCATACTTAAGAATAATGAAATCAGGAACCTAACAAAGTATTTTCTGCAAGATGCTTTCCAGTTGCGACATCTGGACCTCAGCTCAAATAAAATCCAGGTTATCCAGAAGACTAGTTTTCCAGAAAACGTTCTCAACAATTTGCAGATTTTGTTTTTGCATCATAATCGGTTTCTGTGCAACTGCGACGCTGTGTGGCTTGTCTGGTGGGTTAACCATACAGAGGTGACCATCCCTTTCTTGGCCACAGATGTGACTTGTATGGGACCAGGAGCACACAAGGGCCAGAGTGTGGTCTCTCTAGATCTGTATACTTGTGAGTTAGATCTGACTAATTTTGTTTTGTTTTCACTTTCCCTATCGGCAGTTCTCTTTCTGATTGTAATCACGATAGCAAACCATCTCTATTTCTGGGATGTGTGGTACAGTTACCATTTCTGTAAGGCCAAGATAAAGGGGTATCAACGTCTGATATCACCCAATTCCTGCTACGATGCTTTTATTGTCTATGACACTAAAGACCCAGCAGTGACAGAGTGGGTTTTGGATGAGCTGGTGGCCAAGTTGGAAGATCCAAGAGAGAAACATTTTAATTTATGTCTCGAAGAAAGGGACTGGTTACCAGGGCAGCCAGTTCTGGAAAACCTTTCCCAGAGCATACAGCTTAGCAAAAAGACGGTGTTTGTGATGACAGACAAGTATGCAAAGACTGAGAAATTTAAGATAGCATTTTACTTGTCCCATCAGAGGCTCATGGATGAAAAAGTGGATGTCATTATCTTGATATTCCTTGAGAAGCCCCTTCAGAAGTCCAAGTTTTTCCAGCTTCGGAAGAGGCTCTGTGGGAGTTCTGTTCTTGAGTGGCCAACAAATCCACAGGCTCACCCGTACTTCTGGCAGTGTCTGAAAAATGCCCTGGCCACAGACAACCACGTTACCTATAGTCAGGTGTTCAAAGAGACAGCCTAGCTCTTTGCAAAATGTGACTGCCTAACTTAACCAAGGGGAAGCTCGGCTGCCTAGGTTTGCTCATAAATGTCTCACCAAAGGAGTGTTTTAAAATCTTCCAAGCCCTGGGATTGCCCGTTTTGGCGAGGAGTCACCTAGGTATGACAGAGAAACTGGAAAATGGAATTTATATAAGCATCAAGTCACCTTTCTGTCTCTCTGTGTCTTCATTTACACTTCAGTCTCTGGCTTCTGCTCTTTTATAAAATACTGTTGGGAGAAGGGTGGCAAGTAGAGGACATAGAGTCCTGATCCTTCTGTTAATTGTGACTATTACATAGGTACACGATCACAACATTGTGAAGAACTGCACTTCTACCCTTAAGAAGTACTGGTATGTATAGAAACAGGGTTGAAAAAATGTTCAGGGTCTACCAGAGTTAATTAGTAAAACAAAAAAACAAACAAAAAAAACAAAACAAGAAATACCCTGGTTGACTCTTCAACTCTTCAACCAGTTGACTGTCACCTAGCAACCAACAAGTGGTTGCTGCTCAAGCGTGGCTCCCTCTCCCACTCCCCGCCTCCCCACCTATTATTGGATTCTGTGAGGGAAATAGAAAAATCTCTGCCCATCGATGGACATAGTCTGCTTACAAATGGGAGAAAAATAAAATGATCTGCCTTTATACCAAGTGATGCTGTTTGCCATGGATGATAATTTATCTGCTTAAATATTGTTATGGACTGAATTTTTGTCCCCACCCCCACCCCCAAAATTCCTACATTGAAATGCTAACCTCCAATGTGATGGTATTAGGAGGGGGGGCCTTCGAGAAGAGATGACGTCATGAGAGTGGAGCCCTCGCGATGGGATGAGGGTCTCAGAAGCAGCAGCCTGAGGACTAACTTGGTGTTTTCTCACCATGTGAGACTACAAAGAGAAGGTGGCAGTCTTCCACCCAGAAGAGGGCTCTCGCCAGAACCACATCCCACTGGCACTCTGATCTTGGACTTCCATCCTTCAGACCTGTGAGAAATAAATGTTTGTTGTTTAAGCCACCCAGTTTATGGTGTTTTGTTAGAGCAGCTCAAGCTAAGACAAGTATTTTTGTCTGCATTGTAAAGTACTGTATTTAAAGAAGAATTGCCCCATCCAGTGATGTTTCGAACTGCTTTATTCACTAACACTGTACAGTTGTAATTGCCTGAAAACTTGATCCATGAACATTAGATGGTTTTGATGGTAAACTCTAAAGGAGTTACAAGATCATGCATTTATTTAGAGTTATCACGCAGAGATGAAAGTTACATGGGTTCCCTTAAATTTGAGGGGGTGGGTGAGAAATAGAGGGTCATTGACCTTAATTAACGCTGAGAATGCTTCAGTCTTGAGCTTTGGCTTCACTCCTCAAAAGTGACAACTGAAAGGACCAAGACGTTCTGAAGGCACACTTACTTTCAAGTAGGTATGAGTTTGCATGATTTCAAAGTTTGAAACGTGACCAGTTTGTTTTTTATTTCGTGAAGTTATTTACAGAGGTATCTGTGCCCTTTGCAAGATTGTGCGTATGGGTCCCAGAGTATTTGCTGGGAGACACTGTGTTTTCCTCATATATGCAAAAGCCAGAAGTTTTACTGAAAGGGCGGCTATAAATACACAGTATACAAATTATTTCTAAAGGACATGTAATCACTTAATAAAGGTCACAGACTCCCAAATTAAAATCTGGAAGGAATAGAGAGGTAATTAAGTTGCTAGAGGCAATGATCTGACAACTTCTGTAAACTTGGTTGTACTTCATACATGCCTTACTGCTTCAGCGAAAACAAAGATAACGTCATAAAAACTGGCTGTTGGCATCATCAATTTTCTTCTCTTAAAACACATAAATATATAAAGCTTAAGCTATTTTAATGAATTTCCAACCATGAAGCCCTTGAAGACAACTTAAACATCTTCTGAAATGGATCAAGAGGAAGAGAAGCCAAAAGCAATGTAACTTAGAAGCCACAACATATTTCAACGTGAAATTGTGTATAGTGGTTTGTTGCAGAATATGACCAAAAGAACATCAACAGGTGGTTTTAGTTTTTATTCCTTCCTGACCTTGACAGGTCACTCTTTTCACCTCCTGACAGTCCTCTGTGGAGTCGTGTTCAAATGGAGCTGTTCACAGATGGCTCAGATCAAAAGCCACCAACTCAGGCCATCAGGAGAGCATGGCCGCCAGGTCCCCTAGTAAGCTCTGAGTGTCCTGCTCTCAGCTGACCTTCTTCGGGTTGGCTATGCTCCAGAAGGGTCTCCCAATTCTCCATAAATCCCACTCCACCTTGAAGGGGTTCCCAGCCTCTTTCACCCTTGAACCTGGCCAGGTGTCCTTCCTCCCCAGAGACTGTACCTCAGCAAAACTTGGGCCTTTGTCAGATCCAGGCCAAGGGAGGCATTAGGCAGGCCAGGTTTATGGCTGAGAAAAAGGCAAAGTAAGTGTGTGTAGTCTGCCCACAGCCCCACTGCTGAGCCAGGGTCTACTGGTCCCATTCTCAAGTCTATTTCCAGCTCTGTCTGAACAGTCTTAGGTCCTTCTGGCCTCTTAAATATAGTTGGGGGATACACAGTACCTGAGAGGGGGCATGGTGACTTGAGAATATAGACATCTTATTGCCCAGTCTCCAAGGAAACCGTAAAGGGACAGCAAGGAAGCACACTTTTTTTTTTTTTAAGGGGGCCATTCCCCCACCCCCACCCCATCAAAAATGCTTTTTATTTATCTCCTCAACCTGACCAGGGAGAACCAGGTTGCATGTCCTGTGAGGTATTTATGGCTCAATTTAAAAACAGGCATGAGGATAAAGTCCGATTTGTCTTCCATTTCTTCTGTACACACTAAAGTGGGCCGAGAACACTGGTTGTTCCAGTAACCAGATTTCATGGGGCAGATTTACGAGTTGGGTCGTGGAAGCTCCTCTTTGGAGCCTCGGGGTACCAGGGCTTGGGAACAGTTAATAGTGGAAGATTAACTTCTGGAAGATTGAACCCTCGAGCCTAAGAAACACTGGGAACTATTGGTATGTTCTGAAGTAAAGATATCAGTGTGGGAGGGAAATGGCCAAGGAACGTGATTGAGGGATACTCAAAGGAAATGTTCTCTGAAAAACATCAGGACTGAATATTAATCCATTTCACTGAGTTAATATAATGAAAGAGAACAAGAGATGGACCAACCACCCAATCCACCAACATGGAGAAGGGGGAGGGTTAGAGAGAGAGAAAAAAGTCCCAAACTCAGGATGAGACTGTGTGGAAGAAGGCCTGAAAACACAGGAGCCATCCATGACGGTGACAGTGAATTGACAATAGGGCAGTTTCACCCTGAGGTTTTGTATCTCTTCCATCTTTCTTCTTTTGCCTCCCCTTGGCTCTCAGTTTCCTTTTTGGCTTTAGGCTCCCACGGCAAGCCCCATCCTACGCAAAAAATGAAGAGAAAGAGCCGTTGTTGCAGGTGGATTCTCCTCTTGGGGAGTGGTGGTTTTGTGTGTACTTTTGGTTTTAAACTGGTCTCCTTCTTCCCCCCCCCCCAGTAAATCCCCACCCACTTCTGTGAGCATGACCTTCTGTAATCGCCTTGGTGAAACCTTCCCTGGGTGACACTAGCCAGACTCTGTCACATTGCAATTCATCTTCTTTTTACTTATCTCAACTTTCAAGCATGTGAGTTAAAAAACAGGATAAGAGCCAATACTCTGCCTTATGAATACCCCACTCTTGAGTTGTAATTAATTTCTAACATGTTTGCCATGATATTTCAGTGGCTGTATTTCTTCATATATCTGTCCCTTCTCCCTCTTGGTGGTGTATGTTAACTATTTTGGAAGAGCTCAGGCAACCTGAGGAGGTTTGAGTCCCTGTGTCTTATAACAAGTGCCCTCCAGAAACAGTCTATTAAGTTCTGGAGGATGATAAGAGCAAGTCCCTGTGGCCTCGTGGTAGTTTTTCAGACATCCCTAAAGCCCACCAGTGGGCAGGGTGAGACGGGTGGCTGGTTCCACGCAGAGAAAATGGTTCTCAGTGTCCTTCCGGCTGGTGAAAACACCCAAAGAAAAGGCCAGAGAGGGAGAGCCAACGAGGACACCATCTTTGTCTTGTATGATACACGTGACTGCTTCACTTCTTACTGACCAAGGTGATGTAGCGGCTCAGAGATTCCAGAGGCTTTTCAAAGTCATGACTTGCATGACCTGACACCTTGAGCCCTAGAAGTTTGTAGTAACCTCTCCATGAACCCAGACCCGAGGCCCATTGTCCAGGAGGACCACGCTTCTAAGAAGAGTGGGGGGCTATTTTGGCAATTAGATCTAGTTTGATGCTGCTCTGCAGTCACCCTTCAACAATGGGTAACATTCTTGTCCTGGGCCAGGTCCAAATGGAGGCCCACCAAGCAGGACCTCTAGCCAGGTGATGCACATTAAATAAAATGGTTCACAGTGCCCATCTTGCTCCCCTAGGTCCTCACTTACCACCATTTAGTTACCTTTCAATGGCAGCTGCATGGGAAGAATGAATTTTAAGATAGTCACCATTTTGGCTCCTACTCGTGACAGCAAACCCCCAAGGGATTGACAGGGCAAGGAGAGAGGAGGATAATAGGAAGAAGGGCATAGGATGGAGTCACCAGTACCTGGACAATGTTATAAAGTGGAATGTAGAGGAGGAAGAGGAAAGGAGTCACATCCGTTAAGCACCAAACACAAGTTCAATGCTTCATTTTTCCTTTACATCTTCGTATCAGCTCCATGAGGCTGGTATGAGGAGTTCCATCTTACAAATGATGGGTTTACGCAGAGATGAAGGAGGGATCCAACTGTTCAGTCAACTGCCAAGGTCACAGGGGATGTGAATGGTCCTACCCCAAACCGACCCAGTTCTGTCCATCCAGTCCAATTGGTTCTCCAATTTTACAGGGGATCAGAATCACCTATGGAATTTCAGGCCCTCACACCAGAGATCCTGATCTCTGGGACCCAGGAGCCTGCATTTCTGAAACTAGCCCAAGTGCTTCTGAAGCAGCTGCTCTCCGGAGCCATTTGGGAAGTGCCACATCTTCCTTTGGGGTACCAGGGACTGTTTACACAGGGACCACTTCAGCAAGGAAAGCCCAAGTCCCCAGGTATGCTCGATTTCTCTTTCTCCCTCTGTGTTTAACCCTTGTGCTCCTAACCCACTGCTAGGGAGTGGAGCTGCGCTTCGACTCACATTGCTTCACACTAGGCTCTTGTTTTAAGGAGAGGTTATAGCTTAACCATATAGGGTTGGCAGCTCTGTTCAGGGCTAAAATGTGAAGACAGTTTGGGCAAGCACACTGAGCAGATTTGAGTAGAGACAGAGGCAGGTGGTCAACTGATTTGCAATTCCATAAGTCCTGGAAAATAGAACTGCTGCTTGTATTCACGGTTTAAAGGATGCCTTGATTGTAATTTTCCTGGTGTCTGAATTAAATACAGACTGTGGTTATTCGTGCACGGTGCAGATCGCCACCTAGTGAAACCTTATGGGTGTTGCTGGTCTGCTACTGAGACCCTCGGCTAGGTCTCCCAAGCGGGATGTGGGAAGAAAACGTATAAGAATAGGTATCATCCTCTTTTAGAAAGTATGTTTGTGGCTCCTTGATCATATACCCAGTGTATTAATACAGAAATATCTAGGTCTGTATGTTCATTGTTGTTTATTGATGAGAGGACAATATAAAAAGTCTATTGACCGTAAACTATCAAGTGCTTTGACCACTTATTCCCATTGCTCTGGCTTAGTGTCTTGAAATGGGGCTGGCCATGCATTGTCTTTTGCACGTGTAGATGTAGATGAAAAGCCCGAGTGAGCTGAATGAGCGGCCTTCTTTGCTCTATAACGCATTTCCTCTTTGCACACAACATGGCCCCCATGTTGAACTGGGGTTTCCGTAGCAACGACTCCCTCTTAGTGCCTCTCTAGCGCCCTCTGCCACTCTCTAGCTCCCGGTCTCACTCACTGAGCAATCTCTCCCTTTCTCATATTTCTATAATATGAATAATCTAACCACTAACTGTTCTTCCCCGCCACCCCCTCACCCTATGAAGTGGGCAGTAATGGAATAGTTTGAGGGTTCACGGACTTCTTCACTTTCCCTTATGGTTAATTCATCAGAACTGTTGCTGGGGGCCGGGGGGCGGTGCGTGATGCTTGGGGATTTCATGCTCGCTTCCCATAGACAACATGAAGCAAGTCAAAGATGATGAAATGCTCACTTGCTGTTATATATATAGAATATTCATCATATAGTGAGGTTTTTTTTGGGGGGGCAGTACCCTTGGCATATGGAGGTTCCCAGTCTAGGCATCAAATCCGAGCTACAGCAGGCAGCCTACACCACAGCCACAGCAAAGCCAGATGCCCAACCCGCTGAGCAAGGGTAAGGATCCAACCTGCATCCTCATGGATACTAGTCAGATTTGTTTCCACTGCGCCACAGCAGGAACTCCCAAATATTTTTATTTTTGTTTTTTATTCAGAGTTTTTTTTTTTTTTTTTTTTTTGGCTGCATGTGAAAGTTCCCCAGCCATGGATCAAACCTGAGCCACGGTGGTGACAACGCAGGATCCTTAACCTGCTGTGCCACGCAGGGACTCCCCATACAGTGAATAGTTTTAATCTTTTTCTTTTAGCAAATAGTATCTGGGAATTTTCTTCTACTGACAATTTCTGCTGGATATTAAGTTTATGCTCAACATTTCATGTACTATATTCATATACATTTTTTTAATTTAAAGGGAAACAATTTGTTAGTTCTTCTATGCATTACCTATTCTCAATCGCTGCTTGGTCTTCTCTTGTTTTCTTTGAATTCGAGTCCACGAAACTTTCCAGAAATGTCTTAGAAACCCAGAAGTTATTTCTCTAGGCTTTTTAAAATATAATATTTCATTTTCCATACTCTTCTTTCTACCATAAGAATGCTGACCACTTCCTGCTTAAAACATCGGAGGAAAGTCCCTTTTTGTGGATCCAAGTTCCCATATTTCCCCAGTTCTGCTTTTTCCTATGATCCTGCAAGAAGAAGAAAAAAAAAATCCAGAAGTATGAAGTAGCGCCAACATTGGCTTGCTTAGGACCCTGTGATGGTTCTTTTTTTTTTTTTTTTTTTTTTTTTTGTCTTTTTGCTATTTCTTGGGCAGCTCCCGCGGCACATGGAGGTTCCCAGGCTAGGGGTCGAATCGGAGCTGTAGCCGCCGGCCTACACTAGAGCCACAGCCACGCGGGATACGAGCCGCATCTGCGACCTACACCACAGCTCACGGCAACGCCGGATCCTTAACCCACTGAGCGAGGGCAGGGATCGAACCCGCAACCTCATGGTTCCTAGTCGGATTCGTTAACCACTGCGCCACAAGGGGAACTCCCTTGTGATGTTCTTTATCTCCATGAATCAGAATCGAGTTCTTGTTCTAACCCCCCTGCCCACCTTCTGATAGTTCCTCTGACTCTGGGTATAACTGCTTTTCTCCATTGTCACACGTGTCTACATTTCCCTGATACAGCCTGCTTTCATAAAACTCCTTTTAACAAGCCCCTTTGAGAGAGACCATATCGAGGTTTAGATATGAAAGTGGAAAGTGCTGTCTTCTTCTGAGAATGTGGTGGGCAGGGTTTGGCTGGACATCAAAGCTGCACCAAGTTCAGCCTTGGCGAAGTTCGCTTGGGAATGTAGGATTCCTCTCAGAAGGTGAAGTTTTCAGAATTGTTGGGGTCCAAGGGAGCTGGTCCCTTATGCATCTCTCCAGCTGTGCAATACACACTGGTCTCTGATGGGGTTAAGACTCAGCGTTTGCTAAGTTTGGTGCCCACAACTTGGACCTGTAACTCACCAGCACTTCCCCGCCCCGCCCCACCCCCAGCCCCCACCCTCAGCTCCTCCCAGCTACAGGTAGAAAAGAACAAATGCAAACCTTCAATCCAGAGAGTTCCTATTGTGGCTCAGTGGATGCGGGCTTGATCCCTGCCCTTGCTCACTGGGTTAAGGATCTGGTGTTGTCACTGCTGTGGTGTAGGTTCAGTCCCTGGCCCAGGAGCTTCCACATGGTGCAGGTGTGGCGAAAAAATGTGCGCACACCTGCGTGCACACACCCCCCCCAAACGAATGTAGTTATTTAGAATTTGTATTCTGAGATATATTAATGTAGTATTTAGAAGCTACCCATTGTATTCATTCATTCACTCATTCATTCATTTTATTCAGGCAGTTAATAAATATTATTGGGTGCCCACCACGGACCAGGCATGGTGCTAGGGGCCAAGGACACACTGGTGAGCAGAAATAGAAATATCCCATTTCCCCAAAGCTTATTCAGAAACCCATTAATGAGATAATCATATTGAGAGAGATTCAAGTGCTTTCAAGGAAGAATGTTCTAGAAGATTATATAATTCTCATGTTACACCTCAGAGAACTGAGTCAGATTGGGCGGTGGAAGGCGGAGGCTGCCCAAGGAAGACCACCTGAGCTGAGACATGAAAAATGAGTTAACTGAACCAGCCAGCCTTGAAAGAGGACCGTGTTTGCAGGCAGGATATCCTAAGTATGGCTTGGACGTATTTATTTGGGGGAGGTTCCCAATACCCAAAGTAGAGATGCTGAGTCAGTAGTTGGCCATAGTCTGTGGAACACAAGAAAGAGAGTTGAGGTAGAGATATGTAGTTCAAGTCCCCTGTGGCAATGACCGTCAGGGGCACCTTGGCCAAGGATGATGTGCTCTAGGGCCATGCTATTCAAACTGTGGTCCTTGGACCAGCGATATCCACATCTCCTGGACGTTCATTTAGCCCCACTTCGTACCTGCTAAATCAGAATCTGAATTTCAACAAGAGACCCAGGTGAGTCCCAGGCACCATACAGTTTGAGAAACACTGCCCTAGGGTAGAGCTTATTCCTCTCAGCATGAGTGACAAAAAGTTCTTTGTTGGGCTGAGGCGTGTGGAGGGACGCTTTGGGGCGAGAGCTGTTCTGGGCATTGTGGGGTGTTGAGGGCATCTCCAGCCTCTACCCACTAGGTCCTAGGAGTCCCCTCCCCTCAAGTTGTGAAAACTAAAAAAACACGCTGCCAAATGTCTCTCAGGGGACAAGATACACCTCGCCTTGGTTGAGAACGGACCAGGTTTGGAGGTATGGGGGCAAGGTATGAATGGAAAGAGGAGAGAAGTTGAGCTTGGACGAATTGTAAGCATTCACAGCCACCGAGAGATGAGCCAGAAAAGGAAAAGGAAAAGGAGGGGAGAGGGAGAGGAGAAAAACCAGGAGAGCGGTGTCTAGAAATCAGGGAAGCAAGGATGATGAGGACAATGTCACGATGTCACGTGCTGCTGAGATGAAGAGAAAGATGAGGATTGCACAGTGCCCATTGAATTGAGAGAAATGCAAATTACTGGTGACCCTCTGGGCGCTTGTTAGAAATTCAGAATCTCAGATCCTACCCCAGACCCCCTGAGTCAGAATCCCCATGTGAACAGGAGCCCCTGGACCCCAGGTTATTGAAGTCTGCCAATAGGCAATTCTTTAAACTAGTTTGGGACTGAAGCAGAGGAAGCAGACATTGTGTAATTATATCTACAGCCGGTTTGCTACATGTGACTGCCTTAAATATACTTACCTTCTATAAATAGTTTTAAAGGAACTACATATGGTTGAACATGGTGCATATTTAAACAGGAAAGTATGCGATTTCCAGACTCATATATCAGAACTCTGGTTGCACTCCTCTTTTCCAGATACTTGGTGGATTCAAAATTTCATGATTTTATGAAGGTCTCAATTACAGTTGTTACTTTATACTTTTTTCCAGGCACTTGGTGTCCATGAACAAATGAACATGTGTTTGCAACTCACTGGTTTTCATAAAAGAAGAATAATTTCGTGTTGTTTAGTGTAAACAAACCTTAATGTTTTTACTAATTTTGTTTCTGTCAGTGGACGTGCAATTGACATATATTACTCTAGACTGGCGGTTTTCATTTTTTCTTTCTTTTTCTCCCCCCTCCACTTTATTGAGACATAATTGGCAAGTAAAAATTCTCTATATTGAAGGTGTACAGCTTGATGGTTTAATATATGTATACATCGTGAAATCATTACCACACACCCATCACCTGACATAGTTACCATTTTCTGTGTGCATGATAGCACACTTAAAATCTACTCTTGTAGCAAATTTCAAGTGTATAATATAGTTTTATTAACTGTAACCGTTACACTGTGTATTAGATACTCAGAGCTTATTCACCTTATAACCAAAAGTTTCTGCCGTTTCCTCATCTCCCCATTTTCCTCAGCTCCCCCTTCCAGTCCCTGGTAACTACCGATCTACTCCCTGAGCCTATGAATTTGACTACTTTTATTTTGGGGGGGGGGCACACCCACAGCATGTAGAAATTCCTGGGCCAGGGATTGAATCCATGCAACAACAGTGACCCGAGCCACAGCAGCAACAATACCTTATCCTGAACCCACTGCACCACAAGGGAATTCCGAGTTTGACTATTTTAGATTCTACATATAAAGTCATCATACAGTATTTGTCTTTCTCTGCCTTATTTCACTTAGCAGAGAGTCCTCCACGTTCATCCATGTTGTTCCAAACAGCAGACTTTCCTTCCTTTTTATGGCTGAATTTTATATATATATTATATATATAATATATATATATCTCCATCTCACACTGTCTTTATCCATTCATCCATCAGTGGACACTTAGGTTGTTTCCATAGCTTGTGAATAATGCTGCAGTGAACATAGGGGTGCAGATATCTTTTCAAATTAGTATTTTCATTTTCCTCAGATAGATACCCCGAAGTAGAATTACTGGATCATATGGTAGGTCTATTTTTAAATTTTTTGAGGAACCTCCAAACTGTTTCCCATAGTGGTTGCACCAATTTATATTCCCACCAACAGTGTAGGAGGGTTCCTTTTTCTCTACATCCTTGCCAATGCTTATTATTTCTTTTTTTCTTGCTTTTTTTATGGCCACACGGGGGGCATGTGGAAGTTCCCAGGCTAGGGGTCTAATCGGAGCTACAGCTGCTGGCCATACGCCACAGCCACAGCAACGCATGATCTGAGCCACATCTGTGACCCACAACTCACGGCAACGTGGGATCCTTAACCCACTGAGCAAGGCAAGGGATCAAACCCGCAACCTCATGGTTCCTAGTCGGATTCGTTTTCGCTGCACACAAGGGAAACTTTTTTTTTTTTTTTTTGAGAATAGCCATTTTAACAGATGTGAGGCGATTGCTCATTGTGGTTTTAATTTGCATTTCCTTGGTGATTAGTGATGTCCAGCACCTTTTCATGTACCTGTTGCCCATTTCTATGTCTTTTTTGGAAATATGTCTATTCAGTTCCTCTGTTTTTATTTTTATTTTTGCTATCGGGCTGTAAGAGTTCCTTATATATTTGGGATATTAACCCATCACATGTAAGGTTTGCAACTATCTTCTTCCATTCTATAGATTGCCTTTTCATTTTATTGATGTTGTTCTTTGCTGTGCTTTTTAGGTTGATGTAGTCTCACTTGCTGATTTTTGCTTTTGTTGCTAGTGCTTCTGCTGTCATGTCCAAAGAACCGATTGGCAAGACCAGTGTTAAGGAGGTTTTTTGCTCTGTTTTCTTCAAGGAGTTTTATGGTTTTAGGTCCTACATTTAAATCTTGAGTCCATGTGAACACGCAGGTGTAAGATGACCCTGTGCCATCAATACCAAAGGTTACAACTGCAGAGATTCTCAGGCTGGGAACAATACCACCGTGTGGGGTATATTTGCTGTGAGACAGTCCTGGGGCTTCAGATATCAATTTCCCCACTTGTTACAGTGCTTCTTGACCTTGCCTGCTCTTTGAAATTACCCGAGGTTCTTCAAAAATCCCTGTGGCTGAGCCCCACCAATGCAGATTCTGGTTTAACTGATCTGGGGTCCAGCCTGGGCTTTTGGCTTTGAAGGTGATTAGAACAGCTCGCAGATGATTCCAAAACGCGGGCAATGTTGAGAACCACTGCTTTAGAATCATTGCGACTGGTTCTCAGACTTGAGCATGCAGCAAAGTCACGGAGGGGGGGGGGCTTGTTAAAATTCCAATTTGCCGGATCCCCACATCAGTTTCTGATTTGGTAGGTCTGGTGCTGGAGCCTAAGAATTTTCATCTCAAGCAAGCGGTTCTCAAACTTCATTGGCCCTGTTCTGGAGCTCCCAGGTGTTTTGAGTCCTCACAGTTGCATTTTAAATAAGAACCAGATGATTCCCCAAGCGGTTGATCTGGAGACAAAGCTTTGCAAAGCCCCGCCTTAGATGGTGCTGGGAGGCCAGGTGAGCTTTGAGAACGGCATCGCTTTTCTTTGCTTTTTTCCTTCAATTTTCTTCAAGCTGACCTTCAGCTCTGTGCGCGTTGCTGCGGGAGATTTGTGCGGGGTAAGTCGGGTTATTTGGATTTTGTTTTCTAAAGACTTAATGAATGGTCCTAGGGGATCCTAGAGGGGTTTGGGGAGGTTAAGCTGCTCAGGGACATCCGGCTCTCCAGGAACGGCAGAGGGTGAGGTTGCGTCTCCCCCTTTTTTTGGAGAGAAGAGCTGAGAGGGAAGGGAACCAGAGGGCTGCGGAGGCCTGGGTTCTGAGGCAGGAGAGGACCTTTCTCTTCTGAGAAAAGAGAGGTCCACTTTATGCGGAAAAATAATTAAGAAATGGATTGTTCGGAGTTCCTGTTGTGGCGCAGCAGAGACAGTCTGCGTGGTATCCGTGAGGATGCGGGCTTGATCCCGGGCCTCCCTCAGTGGGTCGGGGATCCGGCATTGCTGTGAGCTGTGGTGTAGGTCGCCGAGGCGGCTCGGATCCTGAATTGCTGTGGCTGTGGTGTCGGCCGGCAGCTACAGCGCCAACTCGACCCCCAGCCTGGGGCCTTCCGTATGCCGCTGGTGCGGCCCTAAAAAGAAAAAAAGAAAAAAGGGTTGCGCATGTGCACACCTGCACCCCATGGCACCCCCACTTATCCAATAGTAGAGGAGTTTTCCCATGGCCTAGCGATTAAGGATTAGGCATGGTCTCTGCTGTGGTGCAGGTTCATTCTCTCGCTCCAGAGCGTCTGCATAACTAGGGCGCAGATGGAAAAAAAAAAAAAAAAAAAAAATCATAGAAAACGAACTTGTCTTTCCGGACATCGCAGTTGGCAGACTGACATTCACACCAGACACATTAGCTATCTCATTTACTTTTGAAACATTTCCCGCCTGGCTGTATTTCTTTGGTAATTTGGTTTTGTTTTGTTTTTTCAAAATCTAACTCAGTAAGTGGATTTAGAATAGATCCTGGGAAGCCTGTGTTTTATTTCATATCTTTTATAATTCATGACATTGAGCCTTGTCTAGCTTAGTACTTTGTTGAAATTCTCTATTCCCAAATCGGGGAGCAAAAGCTCATTGCTTCGTGGTGTTGGCTTTTTTTTTGAATCTTAAATCTTTGAGATCCATAGGGTGCATTATGAATAAAAAAGTTGTTTTTATTTGGAAACTTGGAAACTTGCCTTAACTGAAATGGACCCTCACTGAGGAATAAAGCTTTCCTACATGGGTAGATTTCATTAGCCTTTACAGCAGTGTACATTTTTATACTTATTTATTCCATATGTTATCACACAAAAAAGGATTTGGGAATTCAGAAACACTGGGCAGGGAGCGCCACCTGGTGGCAGGATGGTCGTCAACTCTTTTACTATTGGCTCGATCTTCCAGAAAATTTGGGAGCCTGAGGGCAGTTCTGAAGTCCCTTGGGGGACAGATACAAAAAGGAGGAAACAAAAATAGTTTTCTCCAGCTTTAAAAGTACCGCTTTGAGAGACGTGGAGATTGGAAAAAGAATTAGAAAGAGGAAAGAAGACATGTTGGCATAGGCAGAAGGAAGAATGGGCCCTGGGGATTTTGAAGAGTCCATTTAAGACCTTCTGGAGTCTTCCTCTCCCCACCTAGCCAAGAGCCTTAAATCTCAGAGAATGTTCTTGTGCTTTCAGAGTGCCCCCCTGCATGTGAATTAAGTAGCTGTTCCCCAAATCTTCCTGCATGTTCTCAGCCCCCTGCCAGCCATTCTCCCCCAGCACCCAGCCTCACCTCCTACTTGGGAAACTTGCTTCACAAGACATGCTCTGTCTATGACATAATTGCTCTCTTTCTTCCTGCTGATGCTTCTCCTCACCTGAATGTGGTTTTTCTAAAATTATTTTCTCTTCAAATGTTTATTGTGACATTGTTGGTAATTTTTAAAACTCAGGTCAGTATTTCGTTCTTTATTGTGGCTAAATAATATTCCATTGTGTGTGTATATACGTGTGTGTGCGTATATGTATCTTGTAAACCAGTCGTCTGATGGGCACTTGGGTTGCTTCCATGTCTTGACTATTGTAAATAAAACACCTAAAACTAACAACAATATTGTAAGTGAGCTATACTTTAATAATAAAATCTTAGGACACTCAAATGTCATCAGTAGGAGATTCACTAAATAAAATGTTACATCCATACAATGTACACAGCATGACCATTTTTAAAAAAGACTAAGAGAATAAGATCTATATATCTAAAACAGTAGGAAAAAATGATCAAAAGCAGTATATACTGTATGATCCCATTTTTTTGCAAAATATTATTTGTAATGATACATTAGTATATACATAGGGAAAATCTTGAACATACACTAAACTGTTAATAGTCATTGTCTTTGAGTAGAATTCATAAAGTTGACATCTTTTTTGTGATTTTTCAAAAAATGTATTGAAGTATAGTTGATTTACAGTGTTGTGTTAATTTCTGCTGTACAGCAAATTGATTCAGTCATACATATACACATATCCATTCCCATATAGGTTATCACGGAATACTGGATAGAGGGCCCTGTGCTATACATATACAGCAGGTCCCATTGACCATCCATTCCATATACCATAGTGTGTGTATGACAACCCCAAGCTCCCCATCTTCCTCCCCTCCTCAACCCGTCCCCTCCAGTAACCATCTGTTGGTTTTCAAAGTCCGTGAGCCTGTTTCTGTTTTGTAAATAAATTCATTTGTATCATTTTTTAGACTCCACATATAAGTGATATCATGCAATATTTGTCTTGATCTCTCTGACTTCATTTAGTATGATAATCTCTAGGTCCATCCATGTTGCTGCAGGTGTCTTTATTTTGTTCTTTTATATGGCCAAGTAATATTCCATTGTATATATGTACCACATCTTCTTTATCCATTCCTCTGTCAGTGGACATTTGGGTTGCTTCCAAGTGATGGTTATTGTAAATAGTTCTGCAGTGAACGTTGGGGTGCATGTATCTTTTTGAATTATAATTTTCTCCAGATAGATGCCCAGGAATGGGATTGCTGAATCACATAATAGTTCTATTTTTAGTTTTTTGAGGCACTGCCAACCGTTCTCCATAATGGTTGTGCCAATTTACATTCCCACCAGCAGTGTAAGAGCCTCCGTTTTTTTCTGTACCCTCTCTAGCATTTATTTTTTGTAGACTTCTTAATGATGGCCATTCTGACTGTTGTGAAGTGCTACTTCATATAGTTTTGATTTTTATTTCTCTCATAATTAGCCATGTTGAGCATCTTTTCATGTGCTTTTTGGCAATCTGTCTTTTTTGGAGAAATGTCTATTTAGATCTTCTGCCCATTTTTTGATGGGGTTTTTTGTTTTATTTGATACTGGTCTTCATTAGTTGTTTAATTATTTTGGAAGTTAATCCCTTGTTGATCACTTCATTTGCATATATTTTCTTCCATTCTGTGGGTTGTCTTTTTTTCACTTTTAAAAATGTTATTGATTTCATGAATTGTCTTTTTTTTCCTCCTGTGCTGTGAAAAAGCTTTCAATTTTAATTAGGTCTCATTTGTTTATTTTTGTTTTTATTTTCAGTACTCTAGGAGGTGGATCCAAAAATACATTGCTGCAATTTATGTCAAAGAGCGTTCTGCCTGCAGGACTTAGAGGACCTGCATTTTCCTCTAAGAGGTTTATGGTATTGGGTCTGACATTTAGGTCTTTAATCCATTTTGAGTTTATTTTTGTGCTTGGTGTTAGAGAGTGTTGTACTTTTTTTTTTAATTGCCTTTTAGGGCTTCCCCTGAAGCATATGGAAGTTTCCAGGCTAGGGGTCAAATCGGAGCTACAGCTGCTGGCCTACACCACAGCCACAGCAACGCAGGATCTGAGCCATGTCTGCAGCCTACACCACAGCTCACTGCAACACCGGTTCCTTAACCCACTGAGCGAGGCAAGGGATTGAACCCCCATCCTCATGGTTCCTAGTTGGGTTTGTTAACCACTGAGCCATGAAGGGAACTCCAAGAGTGTTCTACTTTCAATCTTTTACATTTAGCTGTTTTCCCAGCACCACTTACTGAAGTGACTTTCTTTTTTCCATTGTATATTCTCCGAGAGGGCTTTCATCTTACATGTTATACATTCCTCAATTGGAATGTTTAGAACTATGTAATATTATAATCAGAAAAGATTTACATACAATAAGTGTCCCATATTTCTATTGATATTCTGTGCTTCCCGTTCATTTTCATGAACATTTATCAACCAGTAAGTGTACATGGCCAAGTTAGACAAATAAAACAGCCCCGAGGCTCAAAAGATTGACATTTTGATAAAGAATGTAAGATGGCCCCACCAAAATATAATCCAGGGCAGAAAGTGACAAGTTCTGCAGAGCTTTTAGTTCATTTGGGCAAATTACTGAACCTTTGCAAACCTGCTTCCTCCTCTCAAAGTGGAGATTATAATAACCACTCAAGCATAATGTAAAATGTACATGGGTGGAGCCTCAGGCTGGTGCCTGGCACAGAGGAGATGAAATGCCACAAGAGGCAGGGAGGGGCCTGGGGAGTGAACATAGATGCACATCTCCTGGGCGGGCCTGTCCAAGTGGGTAGCCATTGAGATGGGCAGGGTACCAACAGCTGTGTCCCAGATGCTCATGGCTGAGGGAACACGCCTCACAGAATGCAAGTTCCTGTGATTCACAGAGCTGGGGTGGGGTGGGGGCAAGAGTAGACCTTTCCAGGAAGCAGGAAGAAGGCTGCAGAGTCAGGAAAGGCATAGGGCATTCTCAAGGAGTGAAAGGCAGTCCTGTTAGCTGAAGGCTATTGAGAGGGAACCCTGGGAAAGACTGGGTCACAGCTTCAGAGGAACTTGCTTACCAGCCTACATGTCCATGCTTATGGTGGAGTTGGAGCTGAGATAGTGGTAGTCAGTGCGCTCTGGAAATTTCATCTTATCTGCTGGGCTTGGTACTGAGTGGGAGGTGATCATGTTTGGTCTCATGCCCCACTACTGTTTAGCCGCTTCGAACCCAGCTTTTAATTCTTCCACACTCAGTGTCACCAATAATCTTTGCCAAGTTATGTGAGTTTTATAGACTGCTGCAGTCCTTTGCATTTTTAGAATATTGGGTAGTGGTCAAGAGCACAGTTTTGGAACCAGAGAAATGTGACTTCTTTAACCTCTGTGCTTGGCTTTCTCCCTATGAAAGATGGGAATAAGCACAGTCCCTCTGTCACAGGGTTCCTTGGAGAGGTAAATAAATTAATCAAGGAAAAAATTTGTGCAACATAGTAAGCTCTGCTTAAGGTCAGCTATGGCTATGAAACACATCCTTTCTTTTTCTTCACTCTCCTCCCTTCTCTCTCCATCCCTCCCTCCCTTTATTCAAAGAACATTTACTGACCTTACCTTCTGTTATCCCACAGCCACTGAGCTGGGTGCGTGGAGATAAAATGCCTGCCCTTAAGGAGCCTTTGTCCAGAATGGGGCCTGGGCTAGTCAGTTAATGAATGATAAACCTCCTGAAAGAGGGAAGCAGAGGATGTCCTGGCCTTTTTGGAGCATAGAGCAGGAGGCCCAACCCAGCCATGAGTGGGGCTGGTTCAGATATGCATCTTGGAGTTGACAGTATTCTGGGGGAATCACAGTAGATAGCCAGGTTTGGGTAGAGGAATGGGATGGGGGCAGTGTGAGTGTGTGCCCAGAGGGGAGTGGGAGTGGGAGCTGGAAGGCAAAATGTGAGCATCTCTTAAAATCTGGAATGATGACAGAAGCAGGGCTTGGCTCTTGAAGACCTGAGAAGGGAGACGAAGCTCATCAGAAGGGGTCTTGGTGGTAATCCTAGGAAAGTTAGACTTTCTGTGGAAGGCAATGGGAAATCTTCTGGAGAACTTTTGTAAACAGGTAGGAGATGTGGGCAGGAGCTAGGTGTTGAGAGCTGCATTCTAGAACAACCATCCTCTTCCCACTTAGCATCACAGGACTATTTGGTGCTCCTATACCTCTTCCTTGGACTACTCTTTGTCTGGCTTCTTTGACAGCTCTACCTCCATCACCTTCATTCAACAAGGACTTTTTTTACTGAGTCTCTCCTTTATGCCAGGCTTGTGCAAGTAACCAGGGCTGTGATGAGGACAAAGATAGCTCTCTTCATTTTGTTGCTCTCAGAACACATAGGTTCTGCTTTTGATTCCTCTTTGTCTCTCCTCTTTGTTTTAAGTGAGAACATTCACATTTGATTTTACATATTTGTGTGTATTACACAGAGAGAGTTTTAACCTTGCTCAGTTTACATAATCATGTATTATATTTTTACTATTTAAATAAATTTTTAAATTTTAGAATAGTTTTAGATTTACACAAAAGTTGCAGAGATAGAGAGTTCCTGTGTACCCCACATCCAGTCTCCCTTATTGTTAGCATCTTGTATAATTATGGTACTTTTGTCAAAATTAAAAAAAACCCAATACTGATACATTATTATCAATTAAACTCCATACCTTATTCAGTTTTTATTAATTTTCCCCTGAAGTCCAGAATGTTACATTATATTTAGCCATCCTGGCTCTCTAGGCTCCTTCCTATGAGCTGTGACAGTTAATAGATTTTCCTTGTTTTTGAGGACCTTGACAGTTTTGAGGTCAGGTATTTTGGTAGAGTTCCCCCCATTTTTTTTTCCCGATGTTTTTCTCATGATTAGACTGGGATTATGGGATTTGAGGAGGGGGACCCACAGAGATGAAGTACCATTCTCATCATAACACATCAGGAGTAGCTGTTATCAAAAGAATTATTTCTGTATTTATCCATCAGTATCCTCACCTAGCTAAACACAGATTCATACTGATGTCTCTAAATGCAATCCAGGGCCATATGGTTCATCCAAGCCTTCACTCTTGTATAAGCTCTATTTTTCACCAAGTCCTATTATGTCTTTACATTATCACGATGTTCACTTCCACTTTGGTCTTTACTGGCTGATAAGGATGGTTAACACTCAAAGCTTTACAGACTATAAAAAACATTTCCATCTGACTGCAAGCACATTGGAACAATCACAGGATGGTCTTGCTTTCATCAACTGACTCACTCAACTGTGGCTCACTAGTTCACACGCCATCCACCCATGCCCCCCACCTGACCTCGAAACCCTCCCAGTCTCTCAGCCAACTTTCACACTCTTCTCTGAAGCATTTCCTTCCACAATACTCTGAGGCTTAGAGAAAACCAAGGCAGCTGTCTCTGGCCCTATTAGCCTCAGTGTTCCACACTGCTCTAGTGTTTATGGTAGCAAGGAACATTCCAGATACAGCCTCGCCCTGTGATTCCAGGTGGGGTATGAGGAGGAGATTTCCTCTACTCCCGATTCCCAAAACTTGTCTGGAATTCCATGTTTGCTGTGTTCCTGAACTTAACCGATACCAGACCAGCATCTCCCTGTGACCATATCATCCTCTCTGGGCTGGATATATTTCATCTTCTCCAGGGAATGGAAGTACTGTTTTCTGTGTTGTTTCATTTATTTCTTCTGGTTAGAACTGGATCACAGCTTTGGAAACTGCCACTTTTTCTCCCATTCTGTGGAGCCAGCCCTCTTCTGAAGTATTGGCTGCCTCAAAGCCTATTTCCAGAGCCACAGAGGTCAGCGAGGGAGGACGTGTGGGGCTCGAGTCAGGGCTCCCATGGGTAAATGCGTCACAGTGATTTTCTGCTTCACTAGTCCCTTTTGGTCTGGGGACTTCTGTCAAGGCCTAAATTTGTTTTGGCAGACCTGGACCAATAGGAATTCATGTCAGCATCTACACAACCCATTGCTGGAGAGAAACTGGATTATGATGAGATTTTAATGAAAGAGGTGGGGACGAAGAGCAAAGGATTGATGAGAACCAGAAAACACAGCCTCTTCCTCTTGTCAAAATGTTGATGGGGTCCTTGATACCGTTTGACCCTTCACTTAGGGCACTCATGAAAGGAGAAGTTGAAAGAACCCAAGAGCAGAAGTGGGACAGTGAGAGTTCCAGTACTCCTCTCCACCACCACCGTTGACCTCTGGCTTCAGTTTCCTCATCCATGAAATAAGGGGCCCTTCCAGCTCTAGCGTGCTATAGGGTTTTCCGATGACTTGGCTCATTATCTGGAAGATAATGACTTCAGGAAACACAGGAATGGGCTGCAACTGATGGAAAGACTGAGGTTTTCAGATAATTGCTCTACAACCTGGAATCCAACCCTCCCTCCTCTTAGCAAGCTCTGTGCCCTCATCAGGGGCTGCATCAGCCAATAGGAAGAGTACTTCAGTAAACTTTGTCATCCAAAGGCTGCCATTTTCTTTTTTTCCTTTTTTTTAAGGCTGCCATTTTGTAATGGGCACTGAGATGTTGTATAGACTAGCATGTTAAGCTTCTGTTTGAAATGAGAAATAATTGCACAGTGGGTAGGTGTAAGTCAGGATGAGTGCTAAGACTGAGACAGCTTGAGAAGAGCAGGCTATAGGGTTCAGGATTTGGGAAGGAGGGAAAGGAGGGGAGAAGCTGTGGAATTGTGGGAACCAGAACATGAGGACCAGGAGATGGATAATAGCTGCATCCTGTGCCTGGGTCTTAGGGCTCATGTCACTTGTGTCCGTGCTGACCAGGCAAAGGGCAGCTTGCTGTCTGTCCACTCGGGAGCTCTGCACTTCAATTTAAAACCAGGATGGGATCACAGGAGATCTGGCCTTGTATAAGGAATCACCCTGTACATTTCTCCATCCAAATCCTTTACTTGAGAAATGTGTCTTTGACAAGACCCTTTCTACTTTAGCCTTTTCTGTATTTCATGGGGTTTTTTGTTTGTTTTTTGGACAAATAACTTATTCCCAGCACCTGATATTGTCCTAGGTCTTGAGCCACCTCCAGGGATCCAGATCCATGATATTTCCCCATGTTTTTTACTACAGACTTGATGGTGAGGAGCCATCTGTGGCCCTATGACTGCCCTGATGCTCATTGACACCAAAGGAAAGGGTCACGGCCAGCGCCTTGAGTGGTCTTCCTGGCCCCCTGTGGACAACAGCCCAGAGGTGAGTGAAGTCCATGACAATGAGGGTAGTTAGAGTAAGGGACTGTTCTAAGGGTTCCACATGCATGATTTAATCCTTAAAGCTACCATTAGAGAAAGTATGATTTTTCTCATTCGAGAGAGAACAAAACTGGGGCTCAGAGAGACTCATGGGCCTCAGAGTGGGGTTTGTGTGTTGGGGACTCGTGTGCTGCCTGATAGGCTTGCCCTGGTGGGAGCACTTGATGACAGATGGTCTCCATTTCGGAATGAAGATCTGAGTCAGCATGGATGGCAAGGGGAAGAACAGGGAAGGGGCTGCCCGGAGCTTTGTGCCCTGGCAGGGCAAACAGAGCAGACCTGGCCCCTGATGGCTGATTTCTGGGTTCGGGCAGAGGACTAGATCCTTGGGCCAATTTCCATGTGGGATAAACTTGTGGTTCGCGGTGACTGTCCTGCCCTGGTGTTCATTCCGTTTTCATTTACATCTTTCTGGTTCCTGGTTGTATGGAAAAACCTGTGATGACTCATTTGGTTTGAATAAGTTGCTGGTTTCTATGGTCTGCCTGGCATGGCAGTACACCATCAGCAAGTGTGACCCAAGAGTGCGCCATGCCTTCTGAGATCCAAACTGACTGGTCTGTGATGGACTGACATTTTGTGGCCTGAAGGCTAGGCCATGTATCCTTTCTGGAAAGGCTGACCACTCTCTAGCTGAAAAGGGCCTCTCTCAGTCTATTACTGGTGGTCACTTGGACTGATCTTCTTAAACTTTATTTTTTAAGCAATTGTTTCAAGGGAAAACAAGACTGAATGGAGGTCAGATGATGTTTTTGAACTGACTATTACCAAGGTTTTGGGTGAGTCTACAAGGCCATGGGCTGTGGTTGCTGCTGTGATGGGAATCTCTTCCCAAACCCTATGTCAGGCCTTGAATCGCCTGAGGGACCATTGATTAGAGGGAAGTTTGGGAATGGCCGCAAGCCTGCGTGTCCGAGTTCGGAAAGGCCTTCCTTTGTAACAAGGTTGCCAAAGCCCATTTATTGTCGTCCAGAGGTCATGCAAGAGAGGTGGACAGAGCACCTGAGGGAAAATAAAACAATAAAGTGTGTGTGTGTGTTAAAATGTTACCCTACCCTACCCACCCTGTCCCCAGTGTGATCCCTTCAATTCAAGGAATATAAGGCAAGATGAAACATATTATATCCCATTCCTAGACTATTCTTTTCTTTTGATCGGAGGTCAGCAAATGTTTTTTTGTGAGGTACATGTTTTAGGCTTTGCAGGTCAAGAAGCAAATTGAGGGCATTGTGAAGGGACTTATATAAGAGAAAAGCAAATGGCACAATTATTTAATGGATAAAATTCAAAATATAATCCTGTCCAAGGAAGATTGACTGATGGCCAAAAAGCACATGAAAAGATGCTCAACATCCATAATTACTAGAGAAATGCAAATCAAAACAAAACTGCAATGAGGTATCATCTTAAACCAGCCAGAATGGCCATCATCAAAAAGTCTACAAATAGGAGTTCTCATTGTGGCTCAGTGGTTAACAAACCCGACTAGTATCCATGAGGACACGGATTCCATCCCTGGCCCCACTCATTGGGTTAAGGATCTGGCGTTGCTGTGAGCTGTGGTGTAGGCTGCATACCTGGCTTGGATCCTTCATTGCTGTGGCTGTGGCTGTGGCTGGCAGCTACAGCATCTATTCAGCCCCTAGCCTGGGAATCTCCATATGCCGTGGGTGAGGCCCTAAAAAGACAAAAGACAAAAAAAAAAAAAAAAAAAACCCAAAAACAAAACCCAGTTTACAAACAATAAATGCTGAAGAGGGTGTGGAGAAAAGGGAACCCTCCTACACTGCTTCCTGGGAATGTAAGTTGGTATAACCACTATGGAGAACATTATGGAGGTTCCTTAAAAAGCTAAATACAGAACTGCCATATGATCCCCCAATCCCACTCCTGGGCATATATCCAGAGAACAATAATTAAAAAAGATACATACACTCCAATGTTCATAGCAGCACTATTTACAATAGCCAGGACATGGAAATAACCTAAATGTCCATCGAGAGAAGAATGGATAAAGAAGATGTAGTATATACATACGTACAATGGAATATTACTCAGCCATAAAAATGAAATAATGCCAATTGCAGCAACATAGATGGACCTAGAGAGTATCATACTAAGTGAAGTAAGTCAGAGAAAGAAAAATATCATATGAGATCACTAATGTATGGAATATAATAAAAATGATACAAAAGAACTTATTCACAGAAAAGAAACTCTGAGATTTCAAAACCAAACTTACGGTCACCAAAAGGGAAACATTGGGGAGAGGGATAAATTAGGAGGTTTGAATTGATGCATATACACTACTACATATAAAATAGGTAAGTAACAAGTACCTACTGTATAGCACAGGAAAATCTACTCAATACTGTGTAATAACCTGTCTGGGGAAAGAATCTGAAAAGAAATGGATATATGTATATGTATATTTGATGCACTTTGCTGTACACCTAGAACTAGCACAACATTGTAAACCAACTATACTTTAATAAAATTTTTAAAAAATCATCAAATGTAGGGGTTTTTTTTTTGTACTACTGGTCTAAGAATGAGAAAAAAGGAATTCTGTGTGTGTTTGGGGGTGCTAACATTTTGCCTAGTTGGAGTCGACCAGTTAGCATTCTGTCTCATCTGATCCATTGCAAACGTTCATCTGTGAAAATCATTGTCCACTCTCTGGTTGGACTTGGCCCACATGCTGGAGTCTGTGGACTCCTGCTCTTGGCTAAACCTTCCAAGACCTTCTGAGAGCTTAAATCCAATTCACTTAGCACACCACATCAAGAAATTAAATTTTCCTGCCTCATGGCCGTGCTCATCCATTCACTCATTCAGTGCACATTTATTGATCTTAGACTCTGTGCCAGGTACTGGCCAAGGGACAAGGATACGGGGAGAAAGACCTGCTCTGTGGCCCCAGCCTGGTTGGGGGCTCACACCCACCTCACCACGTGCAGTCCTAGAAATGTGCGGAACACAGATGGAGCAGTGCAAATGTTAAGTACATCTCTGAATTCTTTGGGGAAAAAAAATTGAGTTCACACTATCCTAAATTGAGTACATGTGTGTGGTCAAGTTGGAAAACAAACACACACACCAAGATTTTCTAAGGAAAAGGAAAAATGTCCCCATTTCTCCCTCATCCCTGCCCCCATCCTGCTCCCCAAAGCTCACTGCTCTTAACATTTTGCCAAGGACCCTAGCAGCCACCCCACCCACTCACCCACATGGAGACACAAATAAACCCAAACTCGCCAAAATGCACTGGATACATCTGGCTCGGGTTATATTTAAATCATTTTATAAATGACTTTTCTCCCCACCCCAATTTCAGTTTTGCAGTTTTACAGCCCAGTCCATAAATGATTTGGCAACAGTGAAGAAATCACAAGTTCCCTTCTTCCCACATAAGCTTTTGCAAACCACAGGCGAGGTTCTGCTGATGGTAGAGTGGCCGGTTTTAGGAAGTTGGTTAGTTTCTTAGGTCTGTGTGCGCCCGCAGCCCAGTGAGTGCCACTTCACAGCGCTGCAGGTTCTGGCATGAGCCATCAGAAGGCACGGCACCAGAAGAACGGTAAGCCACTTTTATTCTTTTAACGAAGCTCTCCAACAAAATAGAGGATGTTTGACCCCCAAATAGGGTTTGGTGGCAAATGGTGTGACCCAAGAAAGTGACAAATGGGCAAAATCAGTATAAAAAGGCAAGGTGTTGGAGCAGCGCTAGATGTAGGTGAAATGGTCTGGCATGTGGGAAATTTTGAAAATCAATGCAGTGGTTTGACGTTTTGAGGAGGAAAAAGAGGAGTTCCCGCTGTGGCTCAGCGGTAATGAATGTGACTAGGATCTATGACGATGTGGGATTGATCCCTGGCCTCGTTCAGTGGGTTAAGGATCTGGCGTTGCTGTAGCTGTGGTGTAGGTTGCAGATGGCATGCCAGATCCCACGATGCTGTGGCTGTGGTGTAGGCTGGGAGCTGTAGCTCTGATTTGACCCCTTTCCTGGGAACTGTCGAATGCTGCGGGTGCAGCCGTAAAAAAAGAAAGGAGAAAAAAAAAAAAAAAAAAGGAAAAGGAACGAATTCCAAGTTAGGGATTGAACTGGAATATGACCTGCTGGTTCTGCCTGAAACAATACTCTCATCTAGAGTGAAAGGGTTGGGAGCGAAGTGGCTGGGGAGTCTCTCTGCTCACACACTTGGGTTGCTTGCTAGTGCCCAGGCAAAGCCTGAACTTCATCTACTGTTAGAAGCTTAATGTGCATTTGTAATTGCTACTTTTCTTAATTTTATCTTATTTTTATTTTTTCTCTTTATGCTCGCATCTGCAGCATATAGAAGTTCCCCAGCCAGGGGTTGCATCAGAGCTGCAGCAGCAGTCTATGCCACAGCAGCACCAGATCTGAGCCACATCTGTGGCATCTGTGACAATGCCGGATCCTTAATCCACTGAGCGAGGCTGGGGATCGAACCCACATCCCCTCACAGAGACGAAGTTGGGTCCTAACCCCACTGAGCCACAATGGGAACCTCTGTAATTGCTACTTTTCTTGTTCAGAGTTTTTAAGTAAACGTGTTACTATTTCCATAATCATATTCTCTAGTGTTTAGATGTAGCTGGTGGTCAGCTTTTGTTACTGTCAAGAACGGTCAGATTGAAAAACCTTGCAATTTTGGGAGTTCCCATCATGGCTCAGTGGTTAATGAACCCGACTAGCATCCATGAGGATGTGGGTTCGATCCCTGGCCTCGCTCAGTGGGTTAAGGATCTGGCGTTGCCATGGGCTGTGGTGTGGTATAGGTCGCAGACTCGGATCCCGTGTTGTGATTCAGCCCCTAGCCTGGGAACCTCCATGGCCCTAAAAAGACCAAAAAAAAAAAAAAAAAAAAAAAAAAAAGAAAGAAAAAGAAAAAAAGAAAAATCGAAAGAGACAAATAAAAACTTACAATTTTAAAAAATGATTTATTTTCTAGAAAATCAGTGAATTTAAGAGCCATTGCAAAGACCGATTCCAAGAGACTCTCATCCAACCTTGACCTTAGTAAATTTTTTCCATGCTTATTTAGTACTTGTTAAAGTTCTTAGAGTTGTTTTTACAACTACTTAATGTATACGTAAATTCTTGAAGTTAATTGTTTATATCCAATGAATGCATATCATAGGTCTTGAAAATAAGTCTATATTCAAATTGTATGATGCTTTACAAAAGGACTGCGATAGCCCATAAGGAATAGAGGCAATGACATAATTATTTATATATATGTGTGTGTGTGTGTATATGTACATATTTTTTGCATTGTATATATTATATATATAAATTTGTAAATATAAGTATTGCAATTGAGGTGATTCAATTTCTACTTGTCATAGCCAATATAATTAGAGTACACGAAAGTGAAAACAAAATTATGAAATCAAACTGAACTTGGAAAATGCCCCAACTCCCTCTCATTGGTGGTGGGTAGAAGGCACAGACCTAGCTGACTCCTGGCCTCGGAGCAGTGGTTCTTAGCTTTGATGATATATTAGAGTCACAGAGAGAGCTTTAAAAAAGTTCTGCTGTCCAGGCTGAACCCCAGACCGATGGAGTCAGCATCTCTGGAGTGGGCTCTTCAGTTTCCCAGGTATTTCAATGTGCAGCCAAGGTTGAGAACCATTTGCCTTAGGGCAGCATCTGAACAGCTCTTTTGGTCTTTTCCTTAAGGAGCATAGACTTTTTTTTTGAGAGGGTGACCAGGCTCTAGGAAGACTTGAAACTCATTCATTAGCCTCTTAGCTTGATTCCAGAAAGCAAAATAAATTTCCATGTATGTTTCTCTGCCAAGCCGAGGCTGTGCATCAGGGCAAGGGCAAATGATGAAGTTCATTGTCCTTCAGTCTGCTTCTTGCCTTTCCTGTAATAATGCTTTCAACTGCATGGGGGCTTATGGGCAAGAAGGTGATCCCCCTGATACTCTAGGAAACCCAGATTTGGAGCATCAGGGTCTGTCTCACAGGGGACAATGTCGTGACCCAGAGTTAGCCTTTGAAAATGAGTTGGATGTTATTTGTAAGTGCGTCTCAGTGTCATTCGTCTCCAGGGTCTGTTGAGGACCATGTCATTCCAATGAAAGATTTCTTAAGTTCAGCTGAGTTATTAAGTGGAGTTTGAGGGATTTGGGTTTTTTTTAAACTATTACCCCAATTTATAACTCTTTGGGGCTGTACAGACACAGGACATTTAAATGCATAACCCCTGGTTCTAGATGGGCATAAGTACCGGCTGTGTTGATTTTTCAGGTGGTAACAAAGAGCTGCTAATTGGTGCCTTAACTCCAGAATCAGTGGCTTTTCCAGTTGTTCTATGGAATTACAGAGAGCCTGCAAGTGCTCTGTGGTAGACTGATCAGTGGGAAGGCAAGGTGGGTAGTACCCTCGGCATTTGAATCCAGAAGGTTCCAGGTATGGCTTTGGTGTTTAAGCTGATAAGTGAAACCAGATCATTGCAGTCCAGCCACTGGGTACCAATTTGTTAATTGCACAGGTACCTCTAGGCTCAGTTTCCACTCTGCCACTTGCCGTCTGAGTGACCTTGGGTAAATGAGCCTCTGAGCCTCAGGCTCCCTGTCTATAAAATGGGGGCTTAGGACAGTACCAACCTCACTGATTTTTATGAAGATCGGACAGGAAGATGCATGACTTGGGCTCCCAGTGTTTTTTACATGATAAAGTGCTCAGCAAAGGCTGGCCAGCATATTCCTTGGAATTCGAATAGTATAATTTTTCATTTTTCTGTCTATGAAATCAGGCTCCATTTCTTCATTGACACGTGCATGTCATGTGGTAGGCATCTCTTGAGTTTTCCAAAGCTGTGAGTGAATCCATCAAAGGTGGAATGGATCAAGTTAAGTATCTATGATTAACTGTAAATTTCATCTAAGGGGACAAATTCTATCTGAACAACCATTTTCTTGTTAATTTACTTCTGTAATATATCAGTGATTAACAGGGTCAACTGCAAACGAATCAGAAGCCATGAAAAAGGAGAATTATTTCCAGTTTGACAAGCATTTAGTTCTGGTGGACTCCTCCATCATGTGCAATTAGCTACGTAATTCAGTCGGTGAGATTAATCCCATTTTATGATCGGTAAGATCTCACAGCACTTCCATGTCGGGGCATCTGCAGGCCCCATTCTGAGAAAGGGGTACAGCCAGGGCGATGGACTGAGGTGAATCACATCTTGGCAAAGGAAGCTTTCAAGGAGGCAGAAGGGAGGGGGCATCTTTGCAAAAATTGATGCCTGCAGCCTAGGAAAGGGGTGTGAAAAGCTAAGAAGCTGTTTGTTTATTCCAGGAAGACAGCTTTAGGTGCTCCGCACACCACCTTCATCCTGGGGTGTGTGGAAAGACCTGCGGGGTTGATTTTAGCCTCACCTGCTGGGGTCACTGCCTTTGCACCCAGCACACCCAGGCTCTGCCCCACCTGTAGCCCTCGCCCCACTGGCCAGGTTCTGGGGGTGTCCCCTAGGCTCACTCTGACTCCTAGGGTGTCCTCAGCTATGGCAGGCTTTTCTCAGCTGTTCCTTCAGACTGCACTGGTCTTTCAATGTGGTGTTTTGGGGAGTTCCTGTTGTAGTTCAGCAAGTTACAGACCCAACTAGTAACCGTGAGGATGTAGGTTCGATCCCTGGCCTTGCTCAGTGGTTTGAGGATCCAGTGTTGCCATGAGCTGTGGTATAGGTGGCAGGTGAGGCTCATATCTGGCATTGCCATGGCTGTGGTGTAGGCTGGCAGCTGCAGATCCGATTTGATCCCCCCAGCCTGGGAACTTCCATATGCCTCGGGTGCAGCCCTAAAAAGCCAAAAAAAAAAAAAAAAAAAAAAAGCCAAAAGCTGAGATAGGTGGTTCTTATTGTGCTCTTGGGTTTACCCAGAGCCTGAAGGAGAGGATTAGCTTGTCCTCTGCCACAGACCCAACCAAAGAACTGATCTGCTGTGGAAACTGGGGAAACACTTGTGAAATGACTTCCTCAATAGTGAACAATGCAATATTCGGCACAGAGGGGGAAGTTAAGCTAATTGCTTTTGTGTGTGTGATTCATACGCTTTCTGTAAAGAAATGGGCCTGGATTTTTTTTTTTTTTTTTTCTGTGTGTTCCAAGGCAACACCCATGGAAAGGTTGAGACCTTACAGACCTAGTCGTCCTTGTCAGGGTGTGTTCTGCAGTGAGCCCACTGGCATGGCCACATGAAAGGCTTTTTCTGGCAACCCGAACTTGTCTCAGCAGTGGGTTCCACCCATCAACTCTTTTATTCTTTTTGCTCCCAACCCCCGCCCCGCAGCATACAGAAGTCCCTGGGGCCAGGATCAGATCCGAGCCACAGTTGCGACCTTTGGTGCAGCTGCAGCAATGCTGGATCCTTAACCCACTTTGCTGGGTTGGGGATTGAATCTGCGTCCCAGTGCTCATGAGACATCCCCAGACCTGTTGCACCACAGTGGGAACTCCGCATCCATCAACTCTTATCTACCAGCTCTCTGCTCCCTTGTTCTGTTTCCCCGGGCTGCCCTTGCAGAGTACCACACATTTGGTGACTCAAAACAACAGAAATGTATCCTCTCCCAACTGGAGGCCAGAAGTCCGAAATCAAGATGTTATCAACCGGGTTGGTTCCTTCTGAGAATTCTAAGGGAGAAAATCCATTCCATGCCTTTCTCCCAGCTTCACTTGGTGGCTAGCAATCCTTAGCTTGTAGGGGATCGTTGCATTCTCTGCTTCCATCTTCCCACTGTCTTCCTTCCTAAGTGCGGCAAGAGGGTTGAGCATGCTTATAAGCTAGGTCCATTCAGAAAATAAACTATCGAACATTGTCCTGTGTCTCAAAAGACCCGATTTTACTAATTGCTCTATGATGATTCTTTCCATTTCTTTATTTTTCTTTTTATAGTCACACCTGTAGTATATGGAAGTTCCCAGGCTAGGGGTCGAATTGGAGCTGCAGCTGCCGGCCTACACCACAGCCACAGCCATGCAGGATCCAAGCTGCATCTGTGACCCACACCACAGCTCATGGCAATGCCGGATCCTTAACCCACTGAGCGGGGCCAGGGATCGAACCCACATTCTCACGGAGACAGTGTCGGGTTCTTAACCCACTGAGCCACAACAGGAACTCCTGATTGTTCTTTTCTTTTACCTTGTGTCCGTCTCTCTTTGATGCTGGGTGAATTCCAGGTGACTGGTGCTGTTATGTCATACTTACGAGTGGGGCAGCAAACAGCTGATGAGAAGCTCCAGCTACAACGACCAGAGCTTGCCAACCATGAGTCCCAGCCCAGGGTGGGAGCCAGTTTTCAGTTAGGTTGTGCCAATGTGATCGTAGATCTTTGCTGCGATGCAGGGCTGAGACTAAGGTGAGGCAATGGCTTTGGGTGTACAGTTTCAGGGAGGGAGGGTTCCCCCAAAACTCAGTAATCAATATATGTATTATTTTAATGTTACATTAAAAAATAAAATTAGCATACTCCGGCCCTCAGGCTGGTGGCCAATTCTGGAAAATCAAGTTTTCTTGGGCTCAGTGCTGGAATGGTGATGAAGCAGGTAGAACACTGCCTTGCCAGTGCAGGGTCCAATTTTGTCTTTATTTAAAATGCTGATATGTTGTCCATTGGGGATTTTAGCTTTTTAAACTATATTCATCTGGATGACTAAATGTTTGGGTATCCTCTTAAATTTTACACTAGTGCCCCTGCTACTGTGCCTGTCTGTTTTCCCAATGAGATGTTCCTGCCTGGGGTGCTGGAGTAGAGTGTTTATAAACCATGTGGATGTCAGATATCCTGGAGCTGGAAGAGGGAAGAGGATGGAGTTCTGTGCCCCAGATCACACAGTGTGCTTTAACCCTCCTATTTGCTTTTTGACAGTTTGCCCCTGCCTTCACTTGTGCCTGGACTCCTGAACCCAAGGCTCTGGATTCAACCTTTTGAGGTAGTAAGTCTCAGAGGGAGAGTAAGGAAGGGTCTAGTGTTTCATGCAGACTTGCAACCCATTCCCTTTGCGACCCCACCTGGCACACCACAGCCATAACTGTTGCCTGCAGCTCTGAAGTCTTACCAGGCTCCTGTGCTATGAATTGACCTCACTTTGGTTGGCTTTAGCCTTCTGTGCTCTGCCCTGCCACCTACCGATCATACACTGCTTTCCATTTTCCTCAACTTCATACACATTCCTTGCCTGCTGAGGTCTCCTTTTAGACTCTTATCTTGTAAGGTCCTAATCATTGGCTATCACTTTAATGAGCAACTTCAACTATCAGCCTCAAACAGCAAAAGTCTCTTCTTCTCTCCCTCTCGCTCCTTCCCTCCCTCTCTCTCTCCTTCCCCCCTTCTTCTTCCCTCTCTCTCCTCTCCCTACTCAGTTTCTCTGTTTTATTTGCATAGTTTCACTTTCTATCTTAACTGTGTAATTGGCCCTTTCCCCTCTATTTACCGAGTTGCTGTTTCTCTCTCTCTTTTTTGCTTCTGCATAGTTGCCATTTCTCTATTTTGTGTGAAGAGTTGCCATTTTTCTTCTGCCAGGCTGGATAGTTGGTATTCATTGGTTCCACTTAGTGGCAGTAAATTCTCTCCAGTCCCCTTCTCACTTCATCTGTGGTTCTGGTTGCCTTTCTCATCTCTTGGGAGCTGCAACTTTTGGTAGCCTGAGGCATGGGTGTGGCCAAGAGGAAGAACTCAGCTGGAGAGGTGCAGCTCCTGCTGGCCAGGGCCTTGGGCTCTGCCCTCTCTCCTCAGAGCCCATTGCGTGATGTGAGCTAGGGTTCAGTCTATGGATGACGAGCCTTCACAGTCCATTTGGCCTCTGTGAGGCCCTGACATGTAGGAAGAGGCTTCAACAATTAGGACTTTCTCTTCAACTTCTTTGCTAGCTGCCTGCTCATCACTTCCCCACTTCCCATCCATGTACTTCTCTTGAAATTGAGGTGGTTTGTAACTTGTTGACTCCTGTTCTTATCTCAGGACACTCTTTCAGGAGGGTGGAGTTAGGAACTTCAAGCTCTTTACTCAGAAATCCTTTCTGGAATATTCTGATCATTTCCATGACCTAGCCTTTAGGTTGCCTCAGATTCTCTGGGAAGCCAAATTCATCGTGAAAAAATGGAGTGGATGTCAAAAGGTTCCTCTTCTGGTCTCCAGCGCCCCCTAGAGGCTTTTCTCCTCAATTGCTCCTGCCCTATGAGAGTTGCATTTGAATTTAGATGTTGAAGCCTCATATAGGTAGTAGCTGCTCTACAAAAAATTATTTTAGTGCTGTCTACCTTTGAGGTACTATTCTGGCATGAAAATTTCAAAATGAGACAGTATAGCATGATGGTTAGTGGTTAAAACACTACAAACATTGGAATCACATGGACTCTAGTCTCACTTCTGGAAGTTAGTTAAGTCTTTGTTTCTTCACTTACAAAATTGGATAATAATTGAATCTATCCCATTGTGTTGCTGGGAACAGGAACATGGATGAGAAAATGCGAACCATAGTATGTGACACTTTGTTTACTATTATTTAATCAATAGGAAGTGTCTGCTTTCCTGTTGTGCTAGGATGGAAGGGAATTTGAAACATACCATCACAGAGGTATAGAAAAATTGCGAGAAATACCAGTAAAAGCTATGGTTGTGTAAATAAGGTAGAGGTGAGTCTGGCTTGGCTTGGAGATCTTGGAGGATTAGCTAGATCTGAACTCTCCTTGGAACTGGGCGAAGTTTCAACAAGAGTTATGCTAATGGGGAGTTCCCGTTGTGGCTCCCACATTGCTTTGGCTGTGGCTGTGCCTGTGGCCAGCAGCTGCAGTTCCGATTTGACCCCTAGCCTGGGAACTTCCATATGCCACAGGTGAAGCCCTAAAAAAAGCAAAACAAAAACAAAAACAAAAGTTATGCTAATAGAAATCAACTAGACTTTAATTAAAAAAAGAATAAGTTATGCTAATATGTTGAAGCAACAGTACATAGCTTGCTGTGCATGAACCTTGGCCTTGGCACAGCATCAGGCCCATGTGGGTAGGGAGGGGGGCATCTTGATTAGTGCTTCTACAAATGCTTTATCTTGATTAGTGCTTCTGCAAATGCTTTTCAGTTTTTCTCATCATCTCATCTCAGATAAGCTTCATCTCTCCTTTTAGCAGCATGCAGCTGAACACAGTGAAAAACTAAAATCGTTCTGAACCTCATTTGATGCCCTTTATTTAACTGTTGAGGGAACTTCAAAGCTCAGGCCAAGTAGGAGGAAGCACTATGTATCTCCTCACTCTAACATTGTGAATCCCCTTTGATTTTCCTTAGGAAAACATGACCCTTCACTTTTTGCTCCTGACCTGCCTTTTCCTGCTAATTCCTGATTCCTGTGAGTTCTTCACTGGAGCCAATTATTCTAGAAGCTACCCTTGCGATGAGAGAAAAGAAAATGGCTCTGTCATTGCAGAGTGCAACAATCGTCAACTTCAGGAAGTACCCCGAAGAGTGGGCAACTATGTGACTGAACTGGACCTGTCTGATAACTTCATCAGACGCATAACCAATGAATCCTTTCAAGGGCTGCAAAATCTGACTAAAATAAATCTAAACCACAACGCCAAGCTGTGGCCCCAGAGTGAAAACGGTATGACTATTACAGATGGGGCGTTTCTCAACCTCCATCACCTCAGGGAGTTGCTGCTGGAAGACAACCAGTTACGTGAAATACCCACTGGCTTGCCAGAATCTTTGAGAGAGCTTAGTCTAATTCAAAACAAAATCATTCTGTTAAATACAAAGAACATGTTTGGACTTAGGAAACTGGAAAGTCTCTATTTGGGCTGGAACTGCTATTTTACTTGTAATGACACCTTTATCATAGACGAGGGAGCATTTGAAAATTTTACGAATTTGAAGGTGCTGTCATTATCTTTTAACACCCTTTACCGGGTGCCACCCAAACTGCCCAGCTCCCTGACAAAACTCTATCTTAGCAACACCAAGATAAGAAACATCAATCAGGAAGACTTCAAGGGGCTGGAAAATCTAAGAGTACTGGATCTAAGCGGGAACTGCCCGAGATGTTTTAACGCACCCTTTCCCTGCAACCCTTGCCCCGGAGATGCTTCAATTCAAATACACCCTCTGGCTTTTCGCTACCTGACCGAACTTCGCTACCTAAACCTCTCTAGCACTTCGCTCCGGAGGATTCCCGCAACTTGGTTTGAGAATCTGCATCATCTGAAGGTGCTGCACCTGGAATTCAACTATTTGATGGACGAAATCGCCTCTGGGGAATTTTTGGCGAAATTGCCCTCCTTAGAAATACTTGACTTATCTTACAACTATGAACAGAAAAAATATCCCCAGTACATTAATATTTCCCATTACTTTGCTAATCTTACATCTCTCCAGATATTACACTTAAGAGCTTATGTCTTCCAGGAACTTAGAAAAGAAGATTTCCAGCCTCTGAGAAACCTCTTGCATTTAAAGTTTATCAATTTGGGCATTAACTTCATTAAGCAAATTGATTTTACCATTTTCTCGGAGTTCTCCAACCTGTCAATCATTTACTTGTCAGAAAACAGAATATCGCCCTTAGTCAATAATACCGGGCAAAAGAATGGAGATAGACCCTCTTTCCAAAGTCATGTCCTTAAGCCACGCTCAGCAACTCCTAAGTTTGACCCACATTCAAATTTTTATCATAACACCAAGCCTTTAATAAAACCACAGTGTTCACGTTATGGCAAAGCCTTAGATTTAAGCTTGAACAGTATTTTCTTTATTGGGCCAAACCAATTTGAAGCCTTTAAGGACATTGCCTGTTTAAATCTGTCTTCAAATGGCAACGGGCAGGTGTTACATGGATCTGAATTTTCACATTTGCCTGGTATCAAGTATTTGGACTTGACAAACAATAGACTAGACTTTGATGATGACGCTGCTTTCAGTGAGCTGCCGTTGTTAGAAGTTCTGGATCTGAGCTACAACTCCCACTATTTCCGAATAGCAGGAGTGACACACCGTCTAGGATTTATTCAAAATTTGCCTCAGCTGAGAGTTTTAAACTTGAGCCACAACAGCATCTTTACTTTAACAGAAACGTACTTAAAAAGCACGTCCCTGAAAGAATTAGTTTTCAGTGGAAACCGCCTGGACCTTTTGTGGAATGCCCAAGATGACAGGTACTGGCAAATTTTCAAAAATCTCAGCACGCTGACCCATCTCGATTTATCATCTAATAACCTTCAGCACATCC
Organism: Sus scrofa; assembly: GCF_054392235.1. NCBI lineage: Eukaryota > Metazoa > Chordata > Mammalia > Artiodactyla > Suidae > Sus > Sus scrofa. The sequence goes on from NC_139401.1 coordinate 13,267,898, forward strand.
CGAGTGAAGCCTTCCTTAACTTGCCCCAGACTCTCACCGAACTATATATAAGTGATAATAGGTTAAATTTCTTTAACTGGTCATTACTCCAGCAGTTTCCGAATCTCACCTTGCTTGACTTAAGCGGAAATGAGCTCTCCTTTTTAACAGATAGCCTATCTAAATTCACCACTTCTCTTCAGACACTGATACTGAGGCAGAACAGGATTTCCTACCTGCCCTCTGGCTTGCTTTCCGAAGCCAGCAGTCTGACGCACCTTGATTTAAGTTCCAACCAGCTCAAGATGGTCAACATATCCAAGCTTCACGCAAAGACCACCACCAACTTAGCCATTTTAAAACTAGATAGAAACCCTTTTGACTGTACCTGTGACATCAGAGATTTTCGAAAATGGATGGATGAGAATCTGAAGGTCACAATTCCCAGACTGACGGATGTCATTTGTGCCAGTCCTGGGGATCAACGCGGGAGGAGTATTGTGAGTCTGGAGCTCACAACTTGTGTTTCGGATACCATTGCGGCGATAATATGTTTCTTCACCTTTTTTGTCACCAGCACAGTTATGTTGGCTGCCCTGGCTCACCACTGGTTTTACTGGGATGCTTGGTTCATCTACCATGTGTGCTTAGCCAAGGTAAAAGGCTACCGGTCGCTTCCCACATCCCAGACTTTCTACGATGCTTATGTTTCCTATGACACCAAAGACGCCTCTGTCACAGACTGGGTGATGAATGAGCTGCGCTTCCACCTGGAAGAGAGTGAGGGGAAAAATGTGCTCCTCTGTTTGGAGGAGAGGGACTGGGACCCAGGACTGGCCATCATCGACAACCTCATGCAGAGCATCAACCAAAGCAAGAAGACAATATTCGTTTTAACCAAAAAATATGCCAAGAACTGGAACTTTAAAACAGCATTCTACTTGGCCTTGCAGAGGCTAATGGATGAGAACATGGACGTGATCGTATTCATTCTGCTGGAGCCAGTGCTGCAGCATTCGCAGTACTTGAGGCTGCGGCAGAGGATCTGCAAAAGCTCCATCCTCCAATGGCCGGACAACCCCAAGGCGGAAGGCTTGTTTTGGCAAAGTCTGAAAAATGTCGTCTTAACGGAAAATGATTCGCGGTATAACAGTTTGTATGTCAATTCCATTAAGTAATCCTCGGTGATGTTTGGTCGTGGTTCGCCAACCTAAGAAAAAGGCAAAGCAGTTACCCTTCTGTCTTAGCTATCACTTGCTGTGTGACAAATTTCCCCCCTCCCACCTTAGTGTCTTAAAACGATACTATTTGTTATTTCATAGTCTCTGTGGGTGAGGAGTCCCTGGCATGGCTTATAGCTGGGTCCTGTGCTCAGGGCTTCTCAAAGGCTGTCATCTCCATGTCAGCCAGGACCACAGACTGCTATCTCAGTCATAGATGGTGAATGCCAGGGGGTGGGGTCATTGTGGGCCATCTTAGTCATTGACCCACTACACTTTTTCAATATTTCAGAACATTTGTAACCATAATAGTTGTGATGTTAAGTTTCTGTTTAGATTTATCATATATTTGTGGCTAAGTGATTATATTATGCTCTGGTTGCATTAGTCCTTTTACAGTTACTTTTATTTTTTTTTTGAATTTTTTTAAAAAAAGCATATGGAGGTTCCCAGGCCAGGGACTGAATCCAAGTTGCAGCTGTGACCTACACAGCAGCTGAGGCAACGCCTGATCCTCAACCCACTGCACTGGGCTGGGGATTGAACCTGTGCCTCAGCAGCAACCCAAGCCACCAGAGTCAGAGTCTTAACCCACTGTGCCACAGTGGAAACTCCTACAGTTACTTTTATGTATTGGCTATAATGCTTGACTTCTAAGCTTTCAATGCCATTTAATACCACTTTAAAGGCTGAGATGGATAGTATTTAAAATGGTATTTTCCCTCCTTAACCGTTTTTTAAAAAAGAGCATATAGCTAAATTAGAAGCATTTGGAGTGTCTATCTGTCTATTGCCATTGCTGTAAATCTTGAAATTAATGACTAAAATGCTTTATTTCATGAGTGTATAATAAATACACAATAGGGAAATAGATTTATAACATAAAAGAAATTACCACCAACACTGGGGTTTTGGAGAATACTTAGAAAAAACCTTTGGTAGAAATCAAAGAGGCAACAGTTTTCATGGCATTTGTATATTAAGATAATTATTAATAGGGAAATTAATTCTCTCTTTTACTTCTGACTCAGAAAATACAAAGTCAGAATGCCTACCTGTGGGTACTCTTTATGCGGTTCTCTCAAGTGAAACAATGTTGGCATGTCTACCATCTCTGCTTACCCCCTTGGTTTCTCCATATCTGTTCATAGCATCTTCTCTCCAGAATAGCATGAATCTTGAAGAGATGAAATTGACCCGAAATTTACCTTATGAAATCGACCTAAAGATACTGGAAATTATTCAAGCATAAGAAAATAAAGTCCTTTCAGCATGAAAACAAGAAAAATCTCCAGGGCACCAACCTTGCTGAAGTATGGGCTCTTAGTTAATCTTGTAGGATGAGTTCTCTTTAAATATGAGTTTTGAAGTTCTTGTGGTGGCTCAGCAGTAACGAACCCTACTAGCATTCATGAGGACTCGGGTTTGATCCCTGGTTCCGCTCAGTGGGTTAAGGATCCGGCATTGCTGTGGCTGTGGTGCTGGCTGGCAGCTGTAGCTCCAATTCAACCCCTAGCCTGGGAACCTCCATATGCCACATGTGCGGCCCTAAAAAGCAAAATAATAATAATTAAATATGAGTTTCTAAAGAACTGAACAGAATGGCAAGTTGCAGTGTTAGTTGACATGAACAAAGTGGAAATCAGCACAAGTTTGTCACGGACAACTTTAGCTTTGTCATATTGAACCCTATTTTGTGACCATGTTTTAGAAAGGTATTTATGCTGGTGTTAGTCAAGGTGTGAAGACAGCTATTTATAAGCAGGATCATTCTAGGAAGGGACCCCCAGAAAGAATGGTGGGGGCAGTAGAGCTTTCCCTGTGGATGCCACATTAACTTATCTGGTGCAATAAAAAGGTCCACATTTCAGCAGCATTGGTAATTATAGATCTCTGTTAAGCTCACATGCTTCGGCACTGTCCTTTTGACAGAATCACAAGCTAATGAAAGTCATGATTTTTCCTTCTCCTTAGCAAATAACTTCCTAAAGTGAAGGTAGTGAAGTCAGTGGTTCATAAAAACATTTCTTCTTGAAACTCACTCATTCCTCATTTGAGGTACCTTTACAGGAAAACCAGACCTTTAATTTGTTGAAGAGGAAGTCAGCATTGTTCTGTTTTCTGTTATTTTAAAATGAGTATATGTTAATTCCTGCATATAAGTTTTTAAAAATTCAGCTTTTACAAAAGAATGCCTGATGACATTTAAATCTCCCCCCCCAATCCAACTTCACTTCCTAGAGACAATCACTATTAGAGATTCTTGTACATTCTCTTGTATTATAAGGGTAAAAGTTTAGTTGCTGTAAGCAAAACATCCAGCTATATACATATAGATCTTACATGTCCCATATGCTGTGGCCTGAGTGTTTGTGTCCCCCCAAAAATTCATGTCTTGCAACCTAACCCACAAGGTGATGATGTTAGGAGGTGATTCGTTTCAAGAGAGCAGATCCCTCCTAAATGTGATTAGTGCCCTTATAAAAGTGGCCCAAGAATGCCCCTTTGCTTCTTCCACCATGTGACATTACAGCAGAATGACAGCTGTCTAGGAGGCAGGCTCTCACCAGACAGCAAATCTGCCAGTGCTGTGACCTTGGGCTTCCCAGCCTCTAGAACTTTGAGAAACAAAGGTTTGCTGTGTACAGGCCAGCCAGTCTCTGTGAGAGCAGCCCGAATGGACTGAGACACCCATAGCAATTCCAACAAGAGAGGTTTGGCTTGGAGGTCAGCTCGCCTCTAAGTGGCCAATCAAGATCCCTTGTTCCATTCCCTAGGGAACGGCATCACTTGCATGGTCCAGGCAGAGTCACCCTTGTGGATGGGTTCCAAGGGCAGGCAGGGAGAAGAACAACAAGGACAAATACTCAGACCAGTGTCTTGAGGCTTGGACTCAACAGTGGCACACATCTGCTCCCCTTCCATTAGGACCTGTTTGACCCCACATAACTGCAAGGTGTGCTGGGAAATAGATGTATTTCATCTCTAACTATGGAAGGAAGGGAGAAGAGATTCGGTAGGCAGCTAGCAGTCTCTGCCACACCTTCTAGAAGTTTTCAGTTTGCATAGCTAAGCCTTTAATTGCTCTTTTGCTATAAAGCAACAGACTTTATACTAATGTTTTTACATTTTGCTCTTTTCACTTACCGTTTCTCAGAATGTGTATTTTTCTTTTCACTGTCTGAATGGTACTGACTTATATATGAGTGTATCAGAAGGTATTTCCCCCATCCTTTATTGTTGAACATTTAGATGGCTTCCAATCTTTTGGTATTACAAATAATTTTAAAATACTTATGTCTTAGTGTTCATATACACAGACACACCTTTTTTTGTTTGTTTTGATTTGGGGGGTTTCGTTTTACATTTTTTTTATTAAAATGTAGTTGATTTATAATGTGCCAATTTCTGCTGTACAGCAAAGTGACCCAGTCATACATATGTATGCATTCCTTTTCTTAGGTTTTCTTCCATCACGGTACCTTCATAGAATAAAATAAGTTTAGTACAATGATACTCAAATTGGTCTGAAGACTGGTTGCTGAACTGTAACTCAGTGTTACTGGTGTGTGATGAGAGAAATGCAGAATTTGAGAGTTTTCAAATGGACATGGCCATGACATCCAGGGTCAGGATTCGTGACAGGGTGGAACTTTGAAACATACGATCTGTTGCCATAGATGGTTTGAGTAGGATTGGTCTAGAAGTGGAATTACTGGCTCAAAGGGCTTAGGCATTTTAAATGCCTATAGATGCTGCCCAACCATCCTGCCAAGTGCTGCTCAAATGTACACTCGCACCAAGAACCTTGGCAGAAAGAGTTGAAAGATGACAGAGTCAAAGAATTGATGGTTGTCATTTCCCAACACAAAAGAGACTGTGCTCAGAGTCCATCTTGAGTTTCCTTCCTAAGGAATTAGTAGAAGTGACCAACTGGCATGGATTTTGGCCTCCTACTCAAAGCATTCTGTGAGTACAGGTGTGATGTCAAAGTCCCCAGCCCTCCTGGAAGTGTGGGGTCTGTTGGAAAGGATGAGAGAGGGTTAGGAAAGCATATTTAGCATATGCACTGCTTTTCTCATATCAACTACACAATGAAAAATTTCCTACAATGTTATTGACTGATGGTGAGCCACAGAATGAAGTGTGGGAAACCCCATGGGGATGTGTTGGTCAAGATAAGCTTTATTCAACTTGATGTGGTTCATCAACTGAGTAGTGACAGAGACAGGGAGTATTATATGGTGGCTGGAGGGGAGAAGGCTGAGAGGGCAGAGTTCTGACATGTGACCCAGGACAGAGATTCACTTCATTGGTTCTTTATAAGCTTTTCTTTTCTTTTCTTTTCTTTTCTTTTCTTTTCTTTTCTTTTCTTTTCTTTTCTTTTCTTTCCTTTTCTTTCCTTTTCTTTCCTTTTCTTTCCTTTTCTTTCCTTTTCTTTTCTTTTCTTTTCTTTTCTTTTCTTTTCTTTTCTTTTCTTAATTGTGGCATCCACAGCACATGATCAGATCCTTTAACTCACTGTGCTGGGTTGGGGATCAAACTCGTGCCTCCTCAGCAACCCGAGAAGCTGCAATCAGATCCTTAACCCATTGCGCCACAACAGGAACTCCCATGCATTTGCATTTTACCTTATAACCTCTGACTCGGAAGAAGACTGGGTGCAGGACCTGATTCCATAAAGCTCAGAACATAGGCCTCCCAGATGCTGTTAGAAATCTGTCTAACATCTTCCTGGGGAAAATGCTAGGGTTTGTTTGCTCTGGGATCTACCTTGATGTTAGAACTACTAGCCAAACCAAGTGCTTCTCTCTGTCCTCAGCAAAAGACATGAAAGAGGAAAGGGAGAGGAAAATTAAGGTTAGATAGAGGAAAGGTAGAATCTTCTTGGTCATGGGGGTGGAATCTGTCAGGACGGAGTTTTATCAGCACCCAAGAGACACACCCAGACAGAGCCTCCTCCAGACTCCCAGAACATTGCCTTTTCCTGCCAGGTGGAGACTCTCTCACAGGGAACGAACCACTCTTTTGATGTAGCTGGTTCCTACTCAAATATTTTACATTGTTTCACGCAACAAAAATTAAATGAGCACCTACCGTGTGCACCAGTTGTCTCTATGTCAAAGTGCACTTGTGGGAAATCATTGACCAATGGCCACTCATCTGCCCTCCCCTCTCCAGGACCCAGCCTCAAGACCAGGCCTCAGGTAGCATGTTCCTTTGGAGTGAAAGAGGGGAAGGGAGAGAGGGCTGTGAGAGGGAGCAGCTGTTCCAGTAGTCATCATCTGTGTGTGAAGGATACTTGGGAAGGTCCACCAGATGTCTATGCTCCAGCTGGTCCTGCCACAGTACTTGAAACTATCTACATAGTGCTTGTGGCTACATGTTAAAGGAGCCAAGAGAAGTTGTTAACACTTCAATTGTAATTAGAACCTCAGACCCCTTCTACTGAGAAGGAATAGGGCTCGCACATCCCAAACCTCTTTTAGTTTTTTCAAGGCTCCATCCTCCCCTATCACTATCTTTGGTGAGAAGATAAACCTATCAGCCCTGGAATAGCTCATCTGTGATCTATCTGCCTCTTCAATTCACAGTTTCTACTTAATGGAAAATGCCTTTTGAACAGCTAGTATGTGTTGGGTCCTAAGGTGGGTTCCAAAATGGCTGCAATCCATTAACTAATCAATGGGTAAATAAAATGGGATATAGCCATAGAATGGAATATTACTCAGCCTTGAAAAGGAATGAAGAATTGACATAGGCTATAGCAAGGTTGAACTTTGGAAATATTTGCTAATTGAAAGAAGCCAGTCACAAGAGACCATGTGTTGTATGATGCCATTTATAGGAAATGTCTAGAATAGGCAAATCCATAGAGGTAGAAATTAAATAAGTGGTTCCCTGGGGCTGTGGGGTGGGGGGGGCATTGGAAGAAGATGGGAAGTGATTGCTAATGGGCAGAGGATTTCTTGTTGGAGTGAGGCCAGTGTTCTAAAATTCTTTATAGTGATGTTTGCACAACTCCGTGGATCTATCGACAGCCTTGTTTCTCTTTTTTGCCCCCTTGTCAGTGGCTTGTCTAGCATGGCCCCACCATGAAGCTCCTGGTATGTCCATGCTCTATTCTTGAAGTCCTCTTTCCTAGTTCACTTTGGTCCTCTGCTTTTTTCTTGGTTCTGTTCAAGATTTGCCAAACCTCTGTTTGGTACTGGTCTCTGATTGCTGGCCTCTGTAAAGAATCCTGAACCACGGGAATTAGAATAATCAAGTTTGATCAGAGCAGAGGAACTAGGTGACTCTGGGAAAATCACTCTACCTTTCTGTGCATGATTCCCCATTTGTAGAATGGACTAACATGGAGAATGTTATTTTCCAATATTACAACTGTCGTAGCTTGCTAGGGCCACCATGACAAAGTATCACAAACTGGGTGGCTTGAAACAACAAAAGTGTATTGTCTCACAGTTCTGGAGGCTGGAAGTCTGAAGTCAAGGTGTCTACTGGGCCATGGTCCCTCTGAAACTTGCATGGGAGGAGCCATCCCTGCTCCTGTAGCTCCCAGTAGTTGCCGCCAATCCTGGGTGTTCCTTGGCTCGTACAGACATCACTCCAGTCTCTGCCTCCATTGTTACATGGCCACCTTCCCTCTATGTCTCTCTCCTCTTCTTATAAGGACACCAGCCATATTGGATTAAGGCTCCATCCCTCCTCCAGCATGGCTTTGTTTTAACTAATAACATCTGGAACAGCTCTCTTTCCCAGTGAGGTCACATTTTGAGGTATTGGGAGTTAGAACTTCAACATAAAATTGGAGGAGGGGGTACAGTTCAGTTCATAACAATAACCATGGATTTTCTTTTTCAGAAATTACTCATAACTCCATGAGAATTGAAAATGCCCTTGTGAAAGGGAGAGTCCCTTATGAATATTAGAAGAATAAAGGCAATTTCCCTCTCAGCTATTAATAAAGCTATTATAGTGACAGGGCCAGGATTCCACCATCATTATCCTTGAACTTGAAGCCATAGTAGTATCCATTATTCCTCGTGAGTTCAAAAGAAGTTTGCATAATTGTGTTCTCTTCCTTTCTACCCTTGAATGCTTTGAGGGAACGAGGGAATTGATAAAGCCCCGTGTCTTACTCAGCACTCATGTAATCTTGGAGGAGCAAGGTGAGGGATAAACAGTGTTTTAAATCTTTAGGAAACATTTCAGGATTTCCTCTGCTAGTGACTCAAAATGGGAAATGGTCTTTATAAATGTCCCTTCAGTGTGCGAAGAGAAGAGATGGGAGATATGAACTGAAAAACAAAAACCCCACTTATGATAGTAGAATATTGCCATTGGGAAGCTCTTTATGTTTCAAACTTTTATTATTATTATTTTTTTTGTCTTTTGTTGTTGTTGTTGTTGCTGTTTCTTGGGCCGCTCCCGCGGCATATGGAGGTTCCCAGGCTAGGGGTTGAATCGGAGCTGTAGCCATTGGCCTACGCCAGAGCCACAGCAACGCGGGATCCGAGCCGCGTCTGCAACCTACACCACAGCTCACGGCAACGCCGGATCGTTAACCCACTGAGCAAGGGCAGGGACCGAACCCGCAACCTCATGGTTCCTAGTCGGATTCGTTAACCACTGCGCCACGACGGGAACTCCTGTTTCAAACTTTTAAATTTCTAGTGAGAAATGCATTTCTAGTAGAAAAAAAAAAGACCCCTCTGTCTTACCTTCCCAGTCTTCCTCTCCTTTGACGTTATGCCTGGACTGTTTTAGGGATAACTCTCTAGTTATTTCAGTAATGATGACCATGAGCTCGGAGATGATCAAGAGCTATGTCTGAGTTTGCAGGAGAAGCACAGATACAGTTGCCCAAGCCAGAAACCCCAGACTTGCTATTGACTCCTCTGTTTCACTCCCACACACAACCATGCATGAAGCAGTCTTGATCTCTTAAATTTCTCTTCCATCCATCCTCCATCTCCACCAACACCCCTTGTCCAAGCTACCAGCATCTCTCACTGGCTTCCTGGTATTCCCTCTAGTCCCTCCAATTCAGTTCTAGCAGCCAGTGATTCTTGTAAGAGGTGTGACTTCTGAATTAAATTTTAAGCCTTAACTCCTGAACAAGACCCTCTGTGACCTCCCATTTGCCTCTTCATTCAGCTTCCTCTCTAAGCATAAGCACCCCTATCACTAGCCTTTGGTTCATGCTGAGGTTGTATCAAACTCTCTTGCCTCAATGCCTCCACACATGTTGCTGCCCTGAGACACCTCTTCCTCCAGGCTTTACTTACCTAACTCCTACTCATCCTACAGGGAGAGGTTAGGTGTTGCTTAGAGAGGCTTGCCCCTAACGTTCAAATCTGACTTAATACTATCATCTTAACATTATCATGAGTTTTATTGAGTAGATGATAGAGAAATGGATAGAGTGCTATTAACGCACAGGTCTTCCATTAGACTGTGACCTCCAGGGATGAGGGAAGGTGTCTTTGGTCCAATATTCCATCCCCGATATTCACTATAATGCCCGATACACAATAAAGATTCTCAATACATATGTTTCAAGTGAACAAATGAATGAATGCATGAATGAAGGTTCAGATAGACTTCTCTAGCTGCATGCTGGGACAGATGCAGTATGAGTAGGAGGTCACACTGTCAAATGTCACACTCCAGCACCTATGTGGAGGGGCAGGCTTGTTGTCCTTTGGCTACCAGACAGTGCCAACCCTCTTGGATGACATGAGGCTGAGTCCATGAGGCTCTGCGCTTGAGCAGAAATCATTTGTATTCTCTGAATGTTGTTAGGCTGTGGTTCAGAGCAAGTACAGCATAGATGAAAAAGAAGAAGGCAAGGGGTGATGTCATAAATTGAGTGCAACAGTATAGAAATCATGTGGTGATCCATAAACAAATACAGAGAGCTTTAGGAGCTGCTTGGCTGTTAGAGAATTCCCAGTATTCACTGCCATCTTCAAGAGGGATTTGAAGGCCTGATAGAGACTCACCCAACCTAGTGACAGGTGCATGGGGACAGTGACTATTCTGACATGGATTGTTCTGTTTTTAAAGCCCCCTAAATAACAATCTAGGCCCTATGCCTTGAGGCCTTTATATCCAGCTGATTGGCTCCTTGAACTGGCCCTGCTAGGTCTCCAAAGGGGACATGATGGCTTCTAAAGAGAGAAGTGACAACAAAGATTATAATTTAGAAACAATAAATGATGAAACAGTAACAATGATGGACCTTCTTTGGTATGGTATGAAGAGGTTAATATTCATTTCTCAAACATCATTGGCCTTATGGAGGATAATTTTAGTACTTGACATAAGCTGAAAACAGACATGATCCTTCCACTGATTGGACTAATGTTTGCTGTGGCTGAACAAGCTCTCTAGGGACTTATTAAGAAATACTGAGCTTTCAAAGATGTCAGTGGCAATGGCTAAAACATTTTACCTCTAATCTTGGGAGTATTTCCACCTTTGAATCAACCAACCAGATCCAACCAAGTTTGGATACTCTGGCGATATTGCTTACATTGGAAATGGATATAAAATGTGTGTACATGTATGTATAATGTATACATATAGATGTATGTGGAAATGTATTTATAAAGATGGTCATTATTGACTGATTAGTAGATATTAAGAAATTTAGTTAATAAAATTTAAAATAAGGAGATTGTGAGGAAAATGAAAGCATAACACAGCAATTTCTCTATTTCTGTGAAAATGTTATTTTATACTCTCTGTTTAATAATGGCAGGGTGACTGAAAAGCATCACTTCATCAAAAAGCAAAAAAACAGGGAGTTCCCATTGTGGCTCAGTGGGTTAAGAACCCGACTAGTCTCCATGGGGATGTGGGTTCAAGCCCTGGCCTTGCTCAATGAGTTAAGGATCTGGCATCGCCACAAGCTGCGGCATAGGTCACAGATGTGGCTCAGATCTGGTGTTGCTGTGGCATAGGTCTGCAGCTGCAGCTCTCTTTGGACCCCTAGCCTGGGAACTTCCATATGCCACCAGTGTGGCCCTAAAAAGCAAAAAAAAAAAAAAAAAAAAAAAAAATCAAAACCACAGAAACACAAAAAAACCCCAAATCCTGAGGATTCCCTCTTAGGGAATTTCTTTTCCTGGTTTAGCACAAGAGCTAAAAAGTAGCTAAAAGTGAACAGGTATTAACTGTGTAAGGTATTATCTGTGTAAGGTGGTGGGGAAGAAAGAACAGGGAAAATATGGGTGAGTATGTAGCCAAGGGAAGAAGCAAGGCTGGGGTGAGTGGGAAAAGCCATGGTTCGGAGGCAGTTGAGAGAAGCAACAAAAAATAAACTCAGCTTCACAGGCTATAATAACCCACACATTACCTATGGTCTCTAGGACTTAGTGTGTGACAGGTCTATAAACAAATTAAGAGATAGGAAGTACATTACAATGATGATTGAGCAGAGCTTCCAAAAGAAAGTTTAAAATTTATGTCCACATATTGATCCTTCCTTTATGAAGCACATTTAATTTGCCATAATAACATACACATTAAAAAATGCCTTTAAATTCTATGTATACTTTTTTTGTTTAATTGTTAGAAATTTGTGTTTGTATTGAGCCAGAAATCTTTCTCCCTAAAGACTCCTAGATATTTCTTGCTAAATAGGCCACCCATTGGGCACAGTGCTGGACACAGAGACTAGAAGAGGTAAGTGCAGGATTCCTGAACCCCAGGAGAACAAAGCCAGCAGAGACGATCCTGGACAAAGGATACTGGATAGTAATACTTGCCTGGGGAGAATGGCAAGCCGTGAATTCAAAATAGGCAAAAATCCACACACCTTGGAGACCAAATAGATTTATGGAGCAAAGCACAGGAAGGTTTCCAGGGAATGTGAAAGGCTTTAGCCTGACAGAGTTGGGAAGACAATGAAGCAACATTTGTAAAATCTGGTAGGAGTTCCTATTGTGGCTCAGCGGGTTAAGAATCTGACTAATATCCATGAGGATGTCGGTTCAATCCCTGGCCTCGGTCAGTGGGCAAAGGATCCAGCATTGCCACGAGCTGTGGTGTAGGCCACATATATGGCTCAGATTCAACCCCTAGCCTGGGAACTTGCATATGCCACAAAAGGGGCCCTAAAAATAAAAATTTTAAAAAGATCTGGTAAACTTGGGGAATGCAAGTCTTCATCTTTGATGTGTTGACTTTGGGGTGATGGTGAGAATCTTTAGCGCAGGATCTCTCAACCTTGGCACTGCTGGCATTTTGGACTGTAGACTATTCCGTTGGAGGAGGCTGTCCTGTGCACTGTAGCATGTTTAGCAGCATCCCTGGTCTCTACCCACTGGATGCCAGTTTATATGCTCCACCTGTAGAGAAAAAAAACTTACTAAATTCTTAGAGTTCAAATCTCCATCCATTGGGTATAGATTATAAAAAGTTGCTTACTTTAGTCCTTAAACTTGGGAAAAAACAGGAGGGGGTTTATTCCACAATGTTACCCACACGTGTCTCCTCCCTAGAGCATCTTAGAGCAGCTGTTTAATAAATACGGAATAAAATTTGGAAAATTCCAGATAGTCATCTAATGTTTATCGTAGAAATGATGCACATGGCCTAAAAGTGGCTAGTTTGGGGGAGAAAGCAATATGTTCACTTTATGTGCGACTCCACCTTCTCGCTACTTCTCGGTATTCACTCAGCTTCCAGCTCTGCGTCAGTGACTGCCATTTTCATGAACCATTGGCGCCCTCTAGAGTTCCCCATGCGGTAAACCCAGAAATGCCGACAAATCTGTAACTAGAGAGAAGGCCTTGTAGAGGCCTCCTCTGTAGTGAAAACTGTCTGGGAGGGAAACCACCCCAGGACTGAGTCAGGTACCCAAGGGGCAGCCTCACAACTACAATCAAGCTTGGGTTTTCTCACTCCCAACAGGGGTTTATAAAAATAATGTATAGAAATAATAGCCATTTAGTGAACAGCAGCTCTGTATTTAATCCTTACCAAAAATCCCCACAGAGAACAGAACTGTAACCATTTACTGGTAAGAAAGCAGGTTAAAGGTCTTGCTCCAGCTGACACAGCTTGGTGTCAGAGTGAGAATTTGTACCCAGTTCTTATTTGCTTTGAAATCTAAACTTGTTTCGCTTCCTTCTCTGTCTCATGTCCTGTTGTAAAGGTCAGATCACATACTAGGGTGTAAATCACCATACGGATATAAGGGATGAGGATGAGAAATGCCCGCCCATCTTAATTATGAAAGTCCCATGTGTCCCTTGGGTCCTCTTTCCAGCCCACATCATCTTGTCTTTGAAGCAGTGGGTCTTCAGCTTGGGCAGGCATCACCTGGAGGGCTTGTTAAAACAGCCCGGGGCAGGCCTGAGAATTTGCATCTCTAACAAGCTCCCGGGTGATGCTGATGCTTCTGGGTGGAGACCATGCTTGGAGACCCACTGGTCCAAGCATCACCCAAGTACCGCACTCAAAATGAACAATTTCGGTTTCCATGTTTGACAGCACTTTGCTCCCCTATCCTGGCACTTCTTTGTGTTGTCTCGGTCACAATTAGTCGCTTCAGATCCCTCCCCAACAAGACCAAAAGTTCCTTGAACCGCAGTCAAGGAACCGCAATTTCCTCACGCCTGTATCCCCCCCCCCCCGCCCCCCGCCTTCGCCCCAAGTGCCAAGCCCAGTGGATCTTAGGGCAACTGTTGAATACATGGGGAATGAAATTCTGGAAAGTGATCTGATAAATACATTCATTATATAAGTGATGCACATATTAGCCTTTCCAGAGATTTCCATGGTTCGTTTACGGACGGCAGTATCTTAAGCCCAAATGAATATGTTTCTAATGATGTCCATTTGGGCAATGCTGAGGGGATGTAGTTTGAGCAAACGCCTTCTGAACAGTTTGGCTTCTTCGGGTCTCCCTGCTCCTCCACCTCATCTGGATGGCTCTGCATAGCTGCTCAGCTTCCAGTGGCCGGAAGTTGCAAGTTAGGCACTAATCTGAACACGCCATCATGATTTTCTGGTCACAGAACATGAAACATTGCCAAAGGAAGGCTCATTTAAGATGCAGGTGAACATGGTCCAAAGACAATGTAAACTCCTAGATGCGTGTGTCTTCCTTTTCGCGTTACCCCATCGGATAGGTTCCTGGAAAGTTCTTTCCGCCGCCGGCAGCCTGGCTGCTGAGTCTGGAGCCACAGCATGAGGTGGGTCCAGCGGGGACTGCGGGGGGCTTGCAACGCTTCCCCACGAGTCAATGCCAATCACTGCCGGCAGGGGGCAGCCACAGTCTACCAAAAGCGTTGGCTTTCCGCTTCGCTAGGCGCTAGGGTGTGGAATCTTTGTTTATTCTGAGAGCTGGCTTCTCACCTGCCTGTGGACACAAACCCTCCTCCAACCAGTACTACTACCATAGCCTCAGAGCAAGTGCGTGGAAAAAAAGCGAGTCGATAAAAGGCTGGATCTAGTGCAAATCAGAGAATGGGCTCGATCTCATACAAAGAGCAGTTTGGGGCGGCGGGGGGGGGGGGGGGGGTGACCTAAGCGTACACAGTTTGTCCAGCAGTTTCTAGGTTTAATCCATGTAGACATGAACCAGTAAACTCAAGTGAAAGTTTTTTATTGGCTCCTGGTGATGTCATACAAGGCTGGGAAAACTGGTTTGCTGGGTGTGGGGCTTTTTTTATTCCCTGAAACATCTTCTAGAAAATGCTCTAAGGCCTTTCACCTTCTGCCCAGCCAGGGCCTTTAGCTGTAACTGGATACTAAGCTTTTCCCAAACAGACTTTTGACACACAATAGAAACCCCCAGGAAAGCGGGAGTGCGGAAAATAAGCTCGGCAGCAGCCGGTCAAACCTAGATCAGCTGGGAGTTTCTGTGGGCAAATGCAAGGCCAGGGTCCCACCCAAGAGGGTCTGATGAACTGATCTGGACACAACGTGGGTGCTGGAGTTTTGAAAGCTCCCCAGGTGATTCCACCGTTCAGCCAAGACTGAGAACCATTGTTAGTTGTGAGCCTTTGTTCCTCTGTGAATTCCCACGCCCACCAACTAGTCTAGATGCCTTCTGCCTTGAGCACCAGTTTGAAACATAACCCCTGGAGTTCCCTGGTGGCCTAGTGGTGAAGGATCTGGTGGTGTCACTGCTGTGCCACGGGTTTGATCCCTGGTCCGGGAACTTCTGCATGCCGCGCGGCAGCCAAAAAATAAAATAAAACCCCCCGTTAGCATAGGGTCAGAGGAATGGAAACCTGATCAAAATGGAGCAGAGTCCATTTTTTTTCTCTCTCGAATCGCCTCCATTAACTGCTCCCATAGGATGCCAGCCTGCTGTTTACTTTCTCCATCTCTGAATGGAGTGCTTGTACTTGCTGACCTTCACATACCTCCAGGTTGTCTAAAAGGAAGCCATGGGGCACTTTGACTTTTGAGTGACCTGGCAATTTGTTTGCATCAAATCCCTTTGAACCTTTGCATTGGATGATGAGGTCACTGTTTCCATATGTTGCCTAAACCCTGGAGTAGAAGGCTCCAGGCACAATTGAGGTCAAGTCGGCTTGAAGGTTAATACACAGGGGCCACCAATGGAGGCAGTGACCTGGGTGAGTCCCAGGAAACCTCATTCTCATGGCCCAAAAAATGGCCATCTGCCCCATGAAGCCTCTGGGACAGTTAGACTAACCATCCTAACAGGATGAGTTAGGGGGGTGTATAGTGTGGTTGTGGGGGTGTGGTGGAGGGACTAGAGCTTTGGAGTGTATGACAAGCTGGCACCGGCCCCCTCTTACCAGCCAACGTGCACTGATGCAGGTTTCTCACTGGCTTGGAGCTTCCCCCTGCTCATCTGTACTCCGAAGAAACAATAACCATGTCAGCTGGTATGTCAAATAATGGGATAAAGCTGTGATGTGCTGGGAATGCTTAACAGCTGGTTGGGGGCAGGGAGAGGGGCGGGCAGCACCCTGATATGTAGTGTTTGCCCATTTCCATGGTATAAATGCTCCCACCATGGTTGATTTCAAGACACCAGTGTGACATCACTGCATGTGGAATTGGGAAGAAATGTGGCAGAATCTCACAAGAGATTTTATCCTTGTCATCCCTTGCCCCCAAAGGAGCATACATGCTGACATACGGTTTTACCATTTTTAAAGCACTTTCACTTACACTATCTCATTTAATTCTCAGGGCAACATCGCCAGATGGGCAGGGCGAGCGTTATTTCTCTGTTTAATAGATGGGAGGCCTCAGGCTCAGAGGGTCCAGAACAAACTGCTCAAGGCCACACAATAAGTAATCTGTAAAATGGGTGCGGTAGGCGGAATAATGGCCCCCAAAGATGCTCGCATCCTCCTCCCTGGAACCTATGATATGGAGGTTACACAGCCAAAGGGAATTCAGGCTGTGGCCAGAATGAAGTCTGCTAGTCAGCTGAAAATAGAGAGTCCTGAATTATTCAGGTGGGGTGAAAGTAACCCCAGAGGTCCTTACAAGTGGAAGAGGGAGAGAGAACCAGAGAGAACGTGACTACAGGGGAAGGATCAGAGAGATGCAATGTGGCTGGCTTTGCAAATGGAGAAAGGGGTCAGAAGGCAAGGAATGTGGACAGTTTCTAGAAGCTGTAAAAGGCAAGAAAGTGCATTCTTCCCTAGAGACTCCAGCAAGGGACCCAGCTCTCCAGCACCTTGATTTGGGTCCTGTGAAACCCTCGAGAGACCTCTGTCCTCCAGGGTTGTGCAGTAATACATGTGTGTCGTTCAAGCTCTCAATTTGTGGTCATCGGTTCCAGCGGCCACAGGAAAGGTATACAGTGGACTGGCGATTGGGCCTCTTCCTCCTCCCTCAAGTCGCAGCTTAAATTCTGCCTCCTGGGGGGAGTCTCCCCGCCCTCCTTTCTAGACCTTTGCTTTCACCCCTGAGTTCCCACACCTGGCTTTTAGCATTCGCCATATGGTTGGAATTCATCCATGTCAGCCTTCTCCCTAATCCCTAAAGGAAAGACAGACTGCTCCTCCCTTTTGCATCACTTTCTGCCAGTGTGGTTCCTTCTCCAAGACCAAAGCATAATAACTAGATTCAGAACGTGTGAATGCTGGACTCTGAACGCAGCAAGAGTACTGCCCTCCCCAGCGCTGGGAATCATGGCACTGAGCCCTCAATGCTGCAGGACAGTAAATAGCCTCTCTTGGTAGCGCCTGGAGCTGCCCGCCCCACTTCCTGCAGTGCATTCTGGGAACTGCAGGAAAGATCAAGACGACCCGTCTTCCCATTGGCCTCAGAGGTAGCCTTTCCCCCAAGACCAGAATGTGTCTGTTAGCCTCTTTGCCGAGGATTGAGGGTTTTGGCTCAAGACTGAAGAGACAGCCCGATGAATGGGTTCCGGGAGCCCCAGACTCTGAGGCCACCATCTTTGTCTGAGCAGAGCTGGTCATTGGATTCCCGCCTTTAGGCCAGTCACTTATTTACTCTTTCTTCCTCTATCAAATGTGAGAAATACCAGTTCTGTGTTTGGCTTACTTTCAAGGCTTTAGAAAATGGGGTGCCAAATAAAACCAAAATGGTACTATCCTGTAAAAGAAAAAGAAAGAAGGAAAGAAAGAAAGAAAGAAGGAAGGAAGGAAGGAAGGAAAGAAAGAAAGAAAGAAAGAAAGAAAGAAAGAAAGAAAGAAAGAGAGAAAGAAAGAATTAAGAGAACGGAGCGGAGTTCCCGTCGTGGCGCAGTGGTTAACGAATCCGACTAGGAACCATGAGATTGCGGGTTCGGTCCCTGCCCTTGCTCAGTGGGTTAAGGATCCGGCGTGGCCGTGAGCTGTGGTGTAGGTTGCAGACGCGGCTCGGATCCCGCGTTGCTGTGGCTCTGGTGTAGGCCAGTGGCTACAGCTCCGATCCGACCCCTAGCCTGGGAACCTCCATATGCCGCGGGAGTGGCCCCCAAAAATAGCAAAAAGACAAAAAAAAAAAAAAAGAAGGGAGCAAAAGAAGTATGGAGAGGTGCTGACTGCTGTCATAGAGTTAGTACACTGAAAACAGATGAGATCACGTGCTAAGAAGAGCCAGGCTACATAGGAAAGTTCACGTTCGCAGAGAAATCACCTTCTTTTTCTTTTCTTTTTAAAAAATTTTGTTGGCGTATAGTTGACTTACGATGTTGTTTGTAGCTTCCAATGTACGGAAAGGTGAATCAGTTATACATACAGCCTTCTCAGATTCTTTTCCCATGTAGGTTATTACACAGTTCTGAGTAGATGTCCCTGTGCTCTACAGTAGGTCCTTGTTCTTTATGTATTTTATATATAGCAGTGTGTATATGTTAATCCCAACCCCTAATTTATCCCTCCCCCCACGCCAACGTTTCCTCTTTGGTAACCATAAGCTTGGTTTTGAAATCTTTGAGTCTGTTTCTGTTCTGTGAATAAGTTCTTTCACATCATTTTTTATTAGATTCCACATATTCGTGCTCTCTGATGATATTTGTCTTTGTCTGAACTACTTGCCTTAGCATGATAACTTCTAGGTCCATCCATGTTGCTGCAAAGGGCATACTTTCCTTCTTTTTTAGGGCTGAGTATATTCCATTGTGTCTCCGTATCACATCTTCTTGATCCACTCCTCTGTCGATGGACACGTAGGTTGCTTCCATGTCTCGGCTATTGTAAATAGTGCTGAAATGGACATTGAGGTGCCTATATCTTTTCAAATTATGATTTTCTCTGGATAGATGCCCAGGAGTGGGATTGCTGTATCATATGGTAGTTCTATTTTTAGTTTTCTGAGGAACCTCCATACTGCTTTCCATAGAGGCTGCACCAGTTTAGATTTCCACCAGCAGTGTAGGAGGGTTCCCTTTTCTCCACACCCTCTCCAGCATTTATTGTTTGTAGACGTTTTGATGATGGCCATTCTGGCTGGTGCAAGATGGTACCTCATCGTAGTTTTTTGTTTGTTTGTATGTTTGTTTTTTAGCCATACTCACATGATGTGGAAGTTCCTGAGCCAGGAATCAAACCTGCACCCCGGCAGTGACCTGAGCCGCTGCAGTGGCAACATTGGATCACCCACCCACTGTGCCACAAGGGAACTTATTGTAGTTTTGATTTGCCTTTCTTTAATGATTAGTGATGTTGAGCATCTTTTCATGTGCTTTTTGGCCATCTGGCTGTCTTTTTTGGACAAATGTCTATTTAGATCTTCTGCCCATTTTTTGATTGGGAGATATATACATATTTTGGAGATAAATCTTTTGTCAGGAGCTTTCTTTGCAAAGATTTTCTCCCATTCTGTGGGTTGCCTTTTCTTTTTCTTTTCTTTTTTCTTTTTTTTTTTTATGGTTTCCTTTGCTGTCCAAAAGCTTTTAAGTTTAGATTATCATACGAAGTGAAGTAAGTCAGAAGAAGAAAGACAAATACCATATGATATCACTTACATGTGGAATCTAAAATATGACAAAAATGACCCTATGTACAAAATAGAAACAGACTCAAAAGACAGAGAACAGACTTGTGGTTGTGAAAGGGCAGGGCGGAGGGAGTGGAATGGATGGGAGTGTGGGGTTAGTCGGTGCAAACTGTTACATTTAGAATGGATAAACAGCAAGGTCCTACTGTACAGCACAGGCGACTATAACCAATCTCCTGGGACAGACCATGATGGAAAAGAATATTTAAAAAAGAAGGTATATCTGTGTATCACTGAGTCATTTGCTCTACATCAGAAATTAGTCCAACATTGTAAATCAACTATACTTTAATAAAAAATGTTAAAAACTTCTGGAGTTCCCGTTGTGGCACAGTGGAAACGAATCTGACTAGGAACCATGAGGTTGCGGGTTCAAGCCCTGGCCTCGCTGAATGGGTTAAGGATCCAGGGCCACTGTGACCTGTGGTGTCGGTTGCACCCCCAGCTGTGGTGCAGGCTGGCAGCTGTAGCTCCCATTAGACCCCTAGCCTGGGAAGCTCCATATGCCATGGGTGTGGCCCTTGCAAAAAAACAAAAAAAAAACAAAAAAAAACAAAAAACTTCTAAAAAATAAAACAGAAAAAAAAATGTTAAGAACCTTTCAAGTTTAATTAAGTCACATTTGTTTATTTTTATTTTTGTTACTCGAGGACGTGTATCCAAAGCCATTGCTGTGGTTTACGTCAAAAGGTGGTCTGTCAGTGTTTTCCTCTAAGAGGTTTATGGTATTGCGTCTTACATTTAGGTCTTTAATCCATTTTGAGTTTATTGTTGTGCATATGCTATTAGAGAATGTTCTAAGTTCATTCTTTCGCATGTAGCTGCCCCGTTTTCCCAGCACCACTTATTGAGTAGACCATCATCTCTGCCTTGTAGATTTTTGCCTCCTTTTTCATAGATTAATTGACCAGAGGTTCAGTGGGTTTAGCGAAATCACCGTCTATCACGTAACAGCTCTGGGGCCCTCTGCAACTCCCTGGGCCTCTGTTTCTTCATGTGTGACATGAGGATAATGGTAAGTCCCATTTATTGATCACTCCCAGTGTCATCCACCCTGTTCTCAGCCCTTCACAATTCTCTTTATTTTAGTTACACCGCCTGTCAGTATTCGAATCAGGAAACATACATAGTTTGTGAGCCCAGTGCCCTTGTCAAAATGGCTAAGAATTTCAAGATGGCGGCGGCAGACTGTTAGACCAAGCACAGGCCTTCTAAGCCCCTGACTCCTATGTGACCCTGGGCAGTCTGACTCCAGAGCCTTCTGTCTTAAACTCTGTGCTATGATGGCTGTCTCCTCAGGTTGCGGTGAGGTTGGAAGTGAGATTAATGGCTTCTTAGTGGAGGGAACAGAGTGTACAATGGTCTGGAAGGGGCGGCAAGGAGAGTGATACACATGAGGAATGATAAAGCCTTGTGGCTACAGCTTTGGTTACCTGGAGGAGGCAGACGTGTGCTGGTAGCTAGTACATGTTCCAAACTATGGCACTCCGAAGGCCAACCAGAGGCCCTTGCCCTCAAGGCTGCTGGTTGTAGCCCGTGCTGGAAGGTTTAAGAAGCAGGAGGGGATGTGAACACAGGTCAGGAAACTACCCCTAGGGGTCAGTTTGGAGCAGGGCAGGCCAGGGCAAGAGCATAGCCTAAAGGAGGCTGTTCCGATGCCACGCCAGGGACACAAGGATGAGAGGCTCCTGGAGGAGAGGCAGGGAAATGGGGAGAAATGGATAATTGTGAGGGAAGTCAAAATGATAAGTTTGGGTTACAATCTGAATATGGGGAAAAATAGAAAAACTTGTGATGCCTAATGACCTGGCCTTTTGTTTGGGGGACATCAGGCCTGTCTTGGGTGTCATCACTTGCACAAACTTTGCCTTAGAACACACAGCAAACAGGATACATTTCCTCAGGAAGGAGAAACTCTTTGCGAAGACCAAAATCCATTTAACTTCCTAAAAAGAACAGCTGTCACTGGCTGTACATTCAGTCATTTCTCAATTTGAGTCCCCCCCCCCACAGATATTCCAGACCAGTTTTCAGAGGCAGCATCAGTTCTTCAGTTGTGTTCCCTACATATAATTATATCATATCATAATAATTGTAAATTTCAAAGGAAACAGACGATGCAATCAGAATAAAACCACAGCAGAAAAAGAAAAAAAGAACTCTTCTTTCAAATCTCTCCCAGATTCTTCTTCCACACTTGGCAGGGGCCTGACAGTGGGCCACCTCAGGCCCGACTGCCTGGGTTCAAGCCCCAGCTCCCACTTATCAGTGATGGCGCTTTGGACAAGTTAGGTAACCTGGATCCCTTCTTTAAAGGGGGAGGGTAACAGTACTAGCTCTCACCTCAATCTTACCATGTTACCTTGTTTCGAAGGGTAGACGAGCAATGCTTAGACTAGTCTGTGGTATGCGATAAGCAGGCCATAAATGTCCATTACCATCCTACTTCCTAGATTTTCTGCAATGATCCTGAATGACATGGAAGCATCTATGTACATTAGCACGCTGTCTTTATCATTACTTATTGCCAGTGGGAATGAAGGTACCATCAGCTGACACTATAGTCGTGAGGTTGATTAGGCCTTACCCCTGCCCTGGAGGCCTGGAAAGAAGGGCTTGTGGGCTGCGCCTCCCGCAGAGGCTTGTCTACTGAAGAAAAAATGTGCAACCTAAAAGCTGGAAAATAAATTTCATTCGCGGGACAAACTGAGGATTAAGTCCTGGAGACTGCCTCTCAGACAGCTCTCAGGGACTGCTCTGAAGAGGTCAAGGAGGAGCCAGGACAGATGGGAGTTTTTGCAACAAAAACCAGGTGGTTGGAACATTTAAAGGTTACTATTCATGGAGTTCCCGTCGTGGCGCAGTGGAAACGAATCCGCCTAGGAACCATGAGGTTGCGGGTTCGATCCCTGGCCTCACTCCGATTGGACCCCTAGCCTGGGAACCTCCATATGCTGCGGGTGCGGCCCTAAAAAGAGAAAAAGCCAAAAAAAAAAAAAGAAAAAAAAAGATTACTGTTGAAGAAAACTGGCCATCCCAAGAAATTTAGCGCTCTTCTCTGTACAGGAAGATGCACTAATCTGAGCTCATTGAAATCATTCCTTCGATAAGGACCTTAGCCCTCTCGGGCCAGTGTCCTGTTTTTCTCCATCCTGAGTTCCCCTCAGGGTCCACAGCTCTGGTGGCTGCAGTGGCTGAGCTTTTGATGGGACATGATTTGTTTACTGATATGGCAGGTGACAATCTTTGTCCACAGGCTCACGGCAAACAGGCTCTGATGGGCTCTCAGACGCCTGAGCTGAGCAAGGCCACAGGGCAGAGGGGAAAGCAGACCCCGATCTGGATCTGTACCTGCCTTGCAAGAGGCGCTCCCTGGGTTACTAACGCTCTCCCTAGTTTCAGGCTTGGATTCCTTCTGTCGCACAAAGCAGTCAACAAACATTATTCCCTTCAGGGCCGACGGGACCGGCTGGAGACAGAAAGAAATAAAACCTAGGCCCAGGAGGAGACCCAGCCTGACAGGGAACAAACAAATGGCAACAAAGGGAACAAGAGTCACAACATGAGACTTTGCCGGAAGCAGGGGGTGGCGGAAGCAGGGGGTGGCGGGGAGGCCTGCTTTCTGCTTCCGGAAGTCAAAGAACGCTTCCCCCGAGGGTGCCATGGAAGCCCAGGTCGCTCAAGTGGCTGAGCCACAGGGAACATTCCAAGGTGATGGAAATACCCTGTGTCTCCGAAGGGGATGGTGGAGACCCTGGCGAACAAGGGCGTCCGTGTGGACGCATAACTTCAAAGGAGGGCATTTTATTTGATGGACATTCAGCACCAAGGGACGAGGTTGGCAGTTCAGCAAGGGGAGCGGCCTGTTGTCGTGTGGTCGTGTTAGCACACTGCCTGGCACTCCGTGGACTCCCAGTAACCCTCTGCCGAATGGGAGCAGGAAGGAAGGCGCGGAGTGGGGGGGCGGGGTGCTGAACCCGTGTCCCCGGGAGCCGGCTCCGGCTGGGCCTCAATCCCGCCTTTGTGTGGCCACCCGAGGCCCCGGGGCTGAAGCCAGCCTCTGCGGGGGAGGGGGCTCGGCTCCGGGGCGGGGATGCGGCGGGGCCTGCGCAGGCCCCGGGGGAGAGCAGGCAGCGCTGTGGGCTCGTTTGTCTCGACACACAGGCCTTCTGAGTCTGAACGCGGGCGGGTCGGTGGAGCAGCTCCAAGCCTCGCAGGCCTGTTCATCCCGTTGGCGGCTCCCATCTGCTCCGCCGGCTACAGCCCCCCGGGGCTGAGCGCTCAGCTGCCTCCCCTGACGCTGAAGCTGTCTCTCCCCTCCCCGCTCCCCCTGCTTCTCATCCCACTTCGTCCCCTCCTCCCCTCTCCCCTGCAGGGAGGACCCAGTGGAGCCAGGCTGGCAGGATGCCCTCGGGGGAGAACTGAGAGGCCCAAGGCTCTGTGCAAGGGCTCCGTGTGTCTGTGTCTGTCTCGCTGGTGGATCGGGATGGACAGACAGCTGAAGTAGGCTTGCACCAGTGAAAGGCTCTAAGTCCGTCCCCCCCGCCCCATGGTACTGCTTGAGGGCTACCAGATCAACGCTAGGACGCCCAGTTACATTGGACTTTCAGATAAAGAATGAATAATTTGTAATTATTTATTTATGTATCTTCTTTTTACAGCCCCATCTGCGGCATATGGAAGTTCCCCAGCTAGGGGTTAAGTCAGAGCTGCAGCTGCCGGCCTACACCACAGCCGCAGCAACACTGGATCTGAGCTACATTTGTGACCTAAGCCACGGTTTGCAGCAACACCGGATCCTTAACCTGCTGAGCAAGGCCAGGGATCAAACCTGCATCCTCACAGACACCATGTTGGGTTCTTACCCCGCTGAGCCACGAGAACTCCAGTGGTGAATATTTTTTAAATCTAAAGGTCTCAGACATTGCGTGGGATAACTTCTACTCAAGAGCAATTTGTTGTTTATCTGAAATTCCAATCTCAAAATATTCTGCATTTGGACCAGCTAAATCTAACATCCCTGCTGGGGTGTGCTGGGGACCGGAGGCAGAAGGGGGAAAGACAGCATTCCTTTAAGCCTGGCCAGGGACTCTCTGGGACCTGAGCAACCCCCCAGCTCTGCCATCTTCACCAGGGCATCGGAGTCCGTGTCAGTTATGGCGGTAATAATGGCAATTGCAGGGCCGGTGTGTGCAGCTTCTCTGCTCGACTTTCATGGAGGTGATTGTCCCCTCCGTCATATGGATGAGAGGTGGACAGAGGAGGCAGGAGGCCACTTCTGCCCCAGCCAGCCTTGCCTATTTTTCCAGGCTTCCCTCCTCCTCCGATCCCTCCCTGGTGGGAACCCCTAGTGCAGCGCTGCCTTGGCACCTAACTCTCAAGGTCGGCATAGGTGAATGCAGTGGAAAGTTACTTGCACATAAACGGACAGATGATGAAACCCCAGGAAACCACAGCTGCTCTCCTGCGGGGCCACCAGGCCAAAAGCCTACCTGCTAGGCTTGGGACCCGCTTCTGGCCCCACTACATACCCAGAGACCTTGGGCAAGTCACTCACCATGTGTCTCGTTTCTTCCCTGATAGATGGGATGTCCTGTCACACCATCGCAGGGTGGTCAGGAGGCACGAATGAGCTAGCAGGTGCAAAAGAATGGTAGCATCTAAAAAATAAAGCCTCTGTACCGATGTACACTTTTATCATGGTTCAACCTGGCCATGGATGTTTGCCCTTAGCGAAATCTACTACCTGGATAGTCAGACACATATCCATCATTCTGTGATTCCAGGAGTGCCTTCCCTACCTCGCTGAAAACGTAGGTCCCTTCACCAAAATGTAATGTTGTGCTCACATGTTGCAGGAAAACCTCCAAAGCATAGCTGCTCTCATTAAGGATGGCTCTGAACTGGGCTGGCTGACTAAACTGTACCTGGGTTGCACTCTCGGCGTCTGCTGGGGTCCTGTCTCCAGCCAACTTGATTTCACATGTTAAGAAGTCTTGACAATAGTTGTCCTCCTGCCCCTTTAAGTGCACAAGTTCCCTCAAGTACTGAGAAGCAGGAAGTCCCTACTCTGGTCCCGACTGCCTGTTTCACTTCCTTTCAAAAGGTGTTTTCTTACTAAAGAACCCCCAAGCCCAAGGTCGCATTCGATTTCTTTCAAAGGCATACTCAACTGCCTTTGTGTGGGTTTTATGAAGTTGAGGGGGGCGGAAAGATACGAATAATATATTTTTTATTTTATATTTTTCAGTAGACTATTTTTTAGAGCAGTTTTAGGTTCATAA
Source organism: Sus scrofa (assembly GCF_054392235.1). Classification (NCBI taxonomy): domain Eukaryota; kingdom Metazoa; phylum Chordata; class Mammalia; order Artiodactyla; family Suidae; genus Sus; species Sus scrofa. Next base: position 13,293,840 of record NC_139401.1, read on the forward strand.
CATAACCTCCCCCCCATCGACATAAAATTTTAAGATATATGCATGATGAAAATAAGACATAAAATGGTATTTAAAAATTTTCAAATATACAAGTAGTACTTGTTTCTGGGAAAAATGTAAATAGCAAAGCATTGTCCATTTCCTTTCCCCAGAGATAACGTCTATCAATAGTTCTTAAAACTCCCTTCTGGAAATTATTTCGATATAACTCCCATTTTGATTATACAGAAGAGATTGCACAGTATTTCTGAGGTTCTCACTTAAGATTATACTCTGGACAGCTTTCCATGGCATTGTGAATAAACCAGCCTCAATCTTTTTCTAACGGCTGCCTCACTTTCCATTGTTTGGGTATTTTAGCCTGTATTTAACACATCTTCCAATTGATATATACTTGGGTTGATTCGATTTTCCTCTTAGCTACGATGCTGTGGGGAAAAGCCCTGTGTGTGTGTGTGTGTGTAGATATATATCTTTGTGTGTGTCCAAATACGACCAACCGTGGAACTGCTGGATGAAGCTGGAAATGCTGTAAGAGCCATTATGAAAAAGTCACAATGAAAAGTCTCTGCCAATTTATCCTTCTAACCAGAGCCTGTGAGAGCTGCTTCTGCCCTTCTTTGCCTGCATTCTGACCAACCTCAGGCTTTGTCCAACCTTCTCATTTTGATCAGTCTAAAAGGGGCTGAGGCAAGCTTCCTTGTTTGATTTGCAGCTGAAAGCCTCCTATGGGGGGCGGACCAGCTCCCCAGCCTCAATCCTGGCTCAGTGAGGGGGGCTTAGAGCCCAGACTCTGGCACCCACTAGCCCCTTGCCATACTCTGCAGCCTCGGATTTTCCCTCTGTAAAATAAGCATCCTAAGATCAAGTTCATGGCGTTATTCAGAGGAGTCAACAGAGCAGGGCAGAGTAACAGCACTGCAAATGTTAGTGGGTTTCCCATTGAAGCAAACAAAACAAAACAAAACCCCCCAAACCAAAAAACTGATTTCAACTGACCTAGTCAAAGGCCAGTGAATGATTTTTGCAGTGTCTGAAATCTCACCTTCTCCTTACTCACCGTCCCTGCTTGAGGGAGGAAAATGCAAATCAGATGCTTCAACAGTAAATGGTTGGTCTCCCTCTCTAAGCCCCATCTTCTTCCTCTGTAAGATGGATGTTCACTGCAGGCTGGCCTTGAGGGGGATGCCAAAGCATGCAGGACAGCGCCTGGCTCTGGCAAGCCCTCCCTAGGTGAGCCTCGTTCTTGTTATTCTCAGCCACAGATCGCCTGATCTGTGCACATCCCCCAGCAGAACAGGTGGATTCAGCTAACAGATGATTTGCAAACATCTACCTGATGCCAGGCTAGTCCAAGACCCTCTGAGCCTCTCCACACTGCAGTAAGGTCCTGGCGGAAGGGCAGCCTCCAACTTCCTGGTCTGTCCATTGACAGTGAACTATATCCTACAAGGTTCGGCAAGTGTATTGAGTGACCAGCCCCCATGATCCCATTCTCTAGCATTTAATAGAAAAAGACCGTCATGGAACCACTTCGTGAAAGTCTATCTGCCATGTTTTATCTCTAAAAGTTATCTCCTTTGGAAACAGGGTACAGCCTGGATACTATGGTATTGCTCAAGTGACACCTAAGTTACTTGGGAGTGGGATTGGCACTGATGTGCTCTCTCCATGTGTTTCAGTGCCACACAGGATCTTGCTTGGGTTTGTGAACAGTGGGGAGAGTCATTTACCATGTGGAGCTTACAATTAATCCCACCATTACTGAGTGCTATAGTCCGAAAGTCTGTAGCTCCCCAAAATTCATATGTTGAAATCCTACCCCTCAGTGCGACGGTGTCAGAAGGTGGGGCCTTCAGGAATGGGGTTAGTGCCCTTATAAGAGACCCCCTAGAGCTCTCCAGCCCTTTTGTCCCACGTGGACACAATGAGCAGTCTGTGGCCTTGAGGACAACCCTCACCCAACCTTGCTGGTGCTCTGATCTCAACATCCAGCCTGCAGAACTATAAGAAAGAGATTTCTGTTGTTTGTAAGACACCCAGTCTGTGGCCTTACTGAGCTAAGAAGTCTTTTCAAAGGTTGCCGAAATATCCGCACCATGTAAGGAACAGAGATGCAGTAAACAGCATGTCTCAAAACATAATGGCTTCACTGTGGAGGAGCCTGAAAGAGAACACCTCAATCAAGCGATCAAAGTTAACATCCCCAATAATGGAGCCAACCAACATCACACGCCTTCTGATGCCAGATACCGAGAAGGTCACAGCATCTCTCGTGCAGCCTTCCTGCCAAAAAGGCCAAGCCCCAATCTAATCATGAGGAAACATCAGGCAAACCTCATTCAAGGGAAATTCCACAAAACAACTGGCCCGTTGTCTTCACAAGGAGTCGTGGCATGGAACACCAGGCGAGGCTGAGGAAGTTCTAAATTAAAAGACGCTAATGGGACCTGACAATTAAACATGGAACAGGCTCATGGATTGGCACTTGGATCAGAAAACAAACTGTTTGGAGGGCATTATCAGGCTAATAGGCAAAATGTGAAGCAGGTCTGTAGATAAGATGAGAGGGTTGGAGAAGGTGACGTTTCCTAGAACTGGTACCTGTACAGTGGCTATGCCGGGCAGGGTCCTTGTTCTTAGTAAGCGCACATCAAGTATGGGGAGTAAAAGATGTCAGATTTGCAACTAACTTTCGAAGGGTTTAGAAGATAGATAGATAGATAGATAGATAGATAGATAGATGGGGATTTAGAGAGTAAGAGAATGATAAAGCAGATGTGGCAAAATATTACCAACCGATAAGTCTGAGTGATGAGTAAACAGGAATTCGTCATTGTATTTTTGCAACTTTTGTCCACGTCACCTCATGATCATCATCAATCAGATGCGGTCCAAGGGGCCCATCAGGAATAACAAAGACACTCCAAAAAACTTGGGAAATGCCAAAAACTTAGAAGCTCCCTCTCTGGAACCGGAACCAGGGACCAAAACCAGCTACATTCTTTCTGATGCAAAACCAGAGAGCTAGGATTTAAGCTAAAAAAGTGAGGCATTTCTGCAAACATAGCCATAGAGTACAAAATACAAAATTCAGACATTAAAATATCTCCTGCAGGCCCAAACTAAAATTATGTCCCTGTCTGTATGTAGATAGAAAAATAGAAAGACTTAAGTCCAAATGCATGCTCACTCTTGGTGCCAGTTAACATAAGTAGTAAAATGAGGAGCGGGGGGAAGATGTGTGTGTAAAATATATCTGGCAAAGCCATTTTCATGAATGAGGAAAATGTAAGTCTTTGGAAGCCAAGCATGCAGGTTCAACTGGGAGAAATGGGTTCTTGGACAAAAACGAACTAACAAAACACATTGGCATCACCACCACTGCCAATACCACCACAAAACCCAGTGTGCTCTTGTTTGCTTAGTGATGGGAACAACTCTTAGCACCAAGCAGTCATCCTACAGATAGTTATAATACTGCCCTGAGACTGAGTTTCATAAATGACTGAATATATATATATTTGTTTTCTTTTTTTTCCCCTGAGGTATCCATTATCTGAGCTCCAGGACCTAAAACCGTGCCTAAAGGACTAGAGGCGCACAGTTGTAAGCAAGGAGTCTGGGTTTCTGCTTTTGGCTCTGCTCACCAGCTGAGTACCGTTGGGCAGGTCACTAAACTTCTCTGTGCTGAGTGAGAGATTGATACCAGTACCTATCCGCTTTATCTGCATATGGGTGCTTTAAGGATAAAATGACACCCAAAATGAGAAAATGCACCAATAAAGTTCAGTAATACCAGATAAATGCCAGTTGTATTACGTAAGAATTACTAAAGCCCAGAATGTAAGGTGACACCTTTAAGCTGTAAGCTGGTCTGTTCTTTTTTCCTTTCCCCAACTTTTGTCCAATGTGCTGGTTCCTTTGAGCTGGTACCTAAACCTTTTTAGGTAATCTGCTGCTCTAGACTGGGGAATTTAGGCCATGCAGAATTTAGCACGCAGGGAGAAATGGTCAATTAAATGTCCAAAGCGGAGGTATTCACTGGTTTAAATGGTTTATTGGTAGCCAAGCCATCTCTTCCATTCTGTCTCAGAAACCCTGTTGGTAACTTCTCTAATTCAAGAGAGCTCTCTTTTTGATAAATTGGGGTCCACAGACATTCAAGAGATCTCTGGAGAGAATCCATAAATTTAGGGGAAAAATGCATCTTTATTTTTGTTAACTTCTAACTGGGTCTTAGCATTACCTTCAAGTAGGCAGGTAGGCAAATCTCTTAGCACGAGTTGCTATAACAAAGTACTATAGGGTGGGTGGCTTAAGAAGACCTTTATTTCACACCATTTTGGAGGCTGGGGAGTCCAAGATCCAGGCGCAGGCAGATTGGGTTCCTGTGAGGGCCCGCTTCGTGGCTTATAGACAACCACATTCATACAAACGTTCAGTCCATAACGGCAAGGCACCTCTGTCCTCCGCAGTTCCTGTGATTGTATCAACAACAGAAATCACTCAGCAGTCTTCAATTTAGGCTGGATATGAGACCTACTACCAGATTGTGTTATTTAACGCATAAAAAAGCATGTGTATTCCCACATCACAATGTTCACAACTTTTAACTGGATGGGAAATGTAATTGCTTTCATTTGTGATCCCAGGTTTTATATTTTCTGCATACATAATTCTGAGAAAGGGTCTATATGCTTCCTCAAATCTAATCGCCCTGGCACACAAAAAAAGTTAGGAACCCAGAAGCTCACTCCCCTGTGACTCCCCTCCAATTTTCTCATAAGCAGACACTGGGCTGTGAGGAAATGGGACTATGATTCACTTTTTTTTTTTCGCTTTCATTTAAAAAGCTCAGTTAAAAAGCATATAAAGTAAAAGTAACCCTTTTAAAGTGAACAATTCAGTGGCATTCAGTTCATTCACAGCATTGTACATTCACCACCTCTAACTAGTTCTCAAACATTTTCATTACCCTACAATGAAACCTTGTAGCTATTAAGTCATCACTCCCTTTTCCTCTTCCCCAATTCCTTGACAACATGTTGTCTCCTTTCTCTCTATATAGATTTGCCTATTCTGGATGTTTCATGATTCATGATTCATGAATCGCACAATACGTTGTCTTTCATATGTGGCTTTTTAACTTAGCATGTTTTCAAGGTTCTTCCATGTGACAGCATGCATCAGTGCTTCATTACTCTTTATGGCTAAATAATATTCCGTTGTATGGCTAGATCACTTTTCATTTATCCGTCTGTCCATCAGTAGACATTTGGATCGTTCCTACTTTTTGGCTAATGGAATAGTGCTTCTATGAACAAAAGTGCAAGTATTTGAGAATGTGCTTTTGATTCTTTTGGGTATATACTTAGGAGCGGAATTGCTGGGTCATGTAGTAATTCACTGTTTAACTTTTTGAAGAATATGATTAACTTTTATTTATTTATTTATTTATTTGTCTTTTGGCTATTTCTTTGGGGCCGCTCCCACGGCATATGGAGGTTCCCAGGCTAGGGGTCGAATCGGAGCTGTAGCCACTAGCCTACACCAGAGCCACAGCAACGTGGGATCCAAGCCGCGTCTGCAATCTACACCACAGCTCACGGCAACGCCGGATCATTAACGCACTGAGCAAGGGCAGGGACCGAACCCGCAACCTCATGGTTCCTAGTCGGATTCGTTAACCACTGCGCCACGACGGGAACACTTGATTAACTTTTAAATCTTTAGTTGAAGCTATTATCTAAAGTGAGATTTATTCACCATAGTGTCTATGAATCCCATTTGTCCATATCAGATAATCTTTACTGAGACAATTCATTCCTGGTATAAATTGCACAATATAAACGTAGAACTCAACTACCTTTTTCCTGGTGCTTTCATTTGCCCCATATTTGGGCTTTGTGTGAAAAGGTGACATCCTCTTCTTCTTGCTTTGATGGAAATTATGTCAATGGGATTCTTTCCCTGAGAAGGCTCCTGTGAATATAGGCATCAGAGAGAATTGGGGGAGTGGGTGGAGATGCTGGTAAAGACTTGCTCCTTCATTGGCCTTGGTACGTGCCAGTCAATTCTGATGTGCAAGTAAGCTGATCCCTCGGAGAGGAAATAAATAACCTGGCAGAAGGGAAGGGAAAGGAACTGGTGTGTGCACTTGGCACAGGTCCTAGGAAAAGGTGGTGACTGCCACAGGTCACCCGCTTTCAGGGCAACTAGGCTCAGCTTGAAGCTTAGCAGAGCGTGGAGAGGCTGAACTGTCCTGTGCCCACACTCAGAAATTTTCACACTTGAGCAGCCTGGGTGGGAATGATCAGAGGGGGCATTCTAGACAGAGGAAGAGACAGATGAGTCAAGTCCTAGGAACTGAGTCCTAGTCCATTCCTGAGTCCTAGGAAAAGCCAGGGGCACTCGGGGCACAGAGGGAATGAGGATGAAAGGGGCAGGAATGGCTTCATAACTTGGGGACACAGTGCAAAATGAAAACATGGGGCCCTTTGTTCAAAATTATTGAGAATTTCAAGATGGTGGTGGCAGAGCATTAAGCCAAGCATAGGGCCTCTGTAAGTGAGGGTCTTTGTATGATGGCACAGGTCATAGGCCCAAGAAACCAGCCTCAGGGAGGGGGAATCATCAGGGTCAGCCAAGAAGGCTGAGTAGGGACCATGTGAGGTGTCACCTCCAATTTGGGCCAGGTGCCTGTTGCCCACCTGTGCTTCATTGTTCCTCCCATAAAGCCATTAGCTACCTTCAGCTGAAGACCTGAGAATTGTTGTCTATAAAACAGCCTTGACGTCCACAGAAGTCGCATATTAAAATATATCAACACTTACTACTTGCTAATGATAATTTTGCTTCACAACGGAATAAAGACGGTCATTTTTAACACAGAAGGTCTCCCCTTTCAATATGTTATTTGACCACTAATTTCTTTAACCATTGTAATATGAATGACTGCTGGGGAAAATATTAGAGTAATGAAAAGCTCTGCGAAACTACCAGTGTTCAAGATAAAGAATCCCCTTTGTTGTGCGGGCATCGGGCTATGTGAGAGGAGGCAGAGAGCAGATTAGGTTTCTCTGATAAAATCATTTGAACATTGGAGCAGGCAAATATCTGATTTTAATGATCTGTGATACACATTCTTAAAAGTTTTAATGATGGAAACCTTGGATGTTTTCTTGAGATGGAATCTAATTTTACCCTGATGTGGCCTACAGAATAAAAGTCTAAAGAAAGGCCTTCGTGCAGGATTCTAGAAAAGTGTCGTGTTTAAACGAGGCAGCTTCTGAGCCACCCAGTGTGAGTTTAAACCTGCCTCAGGCTTTTACTGTGTGGGTTGGGGTACATTCTCTCTCTCTCCAGGACTCCCTCATCTGCAACATGGGGAACCTTAAAATGCCTCTATCAGAGATGTGTGCAAGGGTTTGGGGAGATTACCCATGGAAAGCGCCCCCATATATATATATAGTAAGCTCTCAAAAAAGGTTTGCTATTATTATGGTTATAATTGCTCCTTCTGTTGGTTTTGTTGTGGTTGTTCTTATTGTTCTGATTGTTATTACACAGTCTGGTCCCCACATTACTCCCCACAGTATTTCCTGTCAGTTTCTCTCATTCTGTCACACGCCCCAGACAAACAAGCTACTCCTCACCCTCTGCATCTTCTTGAAGATTCTCTGCCTTCTTATCGTTGCCCTTGCTGTGAGGAGGCTGAGCAGCCACTTGGAGGGGATGTTGCAGTGGCGAATTTAAGCCGCAATAGGGAACTGGGTTGAATGAGAGCCCCCTGTCAAGTTCCCTTTGGCGCTAAGATGCCACCAAAGCCGCAAAGTGGACTGGAAAGTTAGCACCGCAGGGTCTGAAGAGCTCGAGAATGTTCTTTGACTCTCCTCCAGGCTCCTGGTACCATCCCCTCCTTTTTAGCCCCTTAGCTGGGGGCACCTTCTGTTCCGGTGCATTGAGTACAGCGAGGAGCTACCAAGATGGGCCTCCAGGGGAGGACGCGGCCTGGGGAGCTAGATCTTGAGCAAGTTGCTTAAATTCTCTGAGCCTCAGTTTCTTCAGCAGTAAAATGGGGACATGAGTAGCCACGGCACAGGGTGAGATTAGACTCAGAGGCTGTGCATGAGAGGCTTTAACAAAGGGTCTGCCCTGTGGCCAGTTCACTAAATATCGTCACCCTGTCATCCGGGGGGTTGTGTCTCTCCGGGGATTTGGATGAACAGATGGAGCCTGCAGGCTCACAGGGGGGGCCGGTGGGTTGAGGCAGGTAGGGGCAGGTGGTGGGAGGCCCCGAAACTCAGGCACAGGGACCTGGGCCCCCGAGAGCAGAGTCGGGAGCCTGGTCTTGTCCCTCTTCTTCTTCTTCCTCTTCTCCGGTCAGGGCTCCGCACAAAATATAATAGGTTAAAAATAACAAAAAGAATTTTCCGGAGCTCTGATTCCAAGGGCTATTTCCCCAGCCTTTTGGAAATAGCTACAGATCTGTCCCCGGGCCACCGCAGAAAGCAACACAAAACACAGTGTGCCCTGACACCGCTTCCTGGTTCCCTGGGCACGGGCGTGCAGGGGGCCGCCTTGCACTGCAGACTCTCTTGGCACAGTTTTCACAGGGTCTCTGGCCCCCGCGATGAGGAAGGGAGGGCCTGGGCCAGGTGGGCTGTCTACTCACCTTTCACCAGAGAGCCCCGAGCCCACCCTGCCCACCTTCTGTCCCTCCAAGCCTGTCTTTTCTTGGGCTTGAGACCTCCCACCTCCAGTGGTCGCCTAGCACATGCTAACGCACTTAGAGACGCCAGCTTCCTGGAGGCAGGAGGGACCCCTGAAACCTCAATACTCAAAGGACTAATGAGAAGAAAGCACGGGGGCTGGAACCACCAGTGCTGAGTAGGGCCCAGCCGGGTGCAAGGACCATCCTCAGGGCAGCCAGGCCTTTCCAAGCTGTCTTTTGCTGTTGACGGAGCAACTCTTAGGCACCAGGCATTGTGGGAAAGCAAGCACAGCCTGCCGCATGCTATTCCTGGTGAGTCTTGGGCGCAGACTCCGGGCCCAGGGGTGAAGATTTTCCTGTACCCCTTACCATCAATAGTACAGAGCGGCTACTGGCATCTCTAAGCCCCCCGTCTCTCCATCTTTAAACCTCTCCTTATGGAAAGGCCGTGGGCATGAAAGGCGAAAACAAACATAAAGCCCCTATTGCAATGCCTGACCGGAATTATTTCTTATGTGCTGGAAACCTCGCCAAAGATCTCAGGAACATCTCAGTATCCTGAAACTTCATAAGAGCAAGAACTAGTATAAAAACATCTAACATTCGCGATCAATTCCAAACAAGAAACATTCTTTGTCTCTCACCCCTCCATCCTGAATAATACTAACAGCAGCAATACAAAGCAAACCAAGAACCATACGGTCACACGCTGTCAGAAGCAACCGCCCAGGGTGGGCGGCTGAAGCACTCAATGATCCCATTTCACAGAGGAGCAAACTCCTCTTGGAAAGATTCATTCACAGGCCCGGGGCCCACAACTCTTAGGCCTCGTCCCCGCGTTTGCATTTGCTTCCAGCTGAATCCCGCTTTTTCCATCCTCTCTCCAACCTCTGGCAAGTCAGCCAGGCAAAGCCCAACATGGCAGCCTCTCTCCCTTTCAGCAGCTGCCTCCCTCTCTGACCCTTTCTCTAGATCCAAATCGAAACGCAGCAGCAGGAGGGCTGCTGGTTAGCCAACTAGAAAAATGCTCCAGGCATTTACGAATCGCCAGGCCTGCATGGCCTTTGGAGACTTGCTCGGCAAGGCCCAGCCCTCCAGCCCTCCAGCCCTCGCGGAGGAAAAGGCCTCGGGGAGACGCTGGGGAACTTAGTGACAGTCCTTTGAAAAGACGAGATTTCTGACAGCAGCTGGGTGAGGGGAAATGGACTCCCCAGACCTGGCAGAGCTGGTGTCAGCACGCAGCAGCCGGCAGCTGCACGGGGGCCACAAGTCCACCCTGTGGGCTCTTTGCTGAGTTTCCACCATGAAGTGGACTCTCGGGCCCGAGGTTCAGGGGGATATGTGTCACCGCAGAGGTGACATCCTGTGCCTGCCCCCAAAGGCCCGGTGGGCCCCCCCCCTCCCCATTCGGAGAGCAGAATGGCAGCCGCCCAGTGGAGCAGGAACCCAGGAACCCAGACTGTCACCTGCCCCTGCCCGCAGCCCCCTCCCCCTCCCTCCCCAGAAGAAGGAAGTCCACGTGGAAGAAATGGGGAAGTCGAAGATGCTCCTGCTGGGGCTCGTCAGGGTCTCTCGCACAACGGCTTCTAATCCCCAGGGCGGCCGAAGCCTCTGCCAGAAACACGATCAGCGAGGGGCTCCTGGAAACATTTTCTGAGGACGCAGGGAGGGAGCGTATTGTGCTGTTCCTCCAAAAAACAGTCACCACCTGATTCTTCTTTCTTCCCCAGGCCCCGGGCAGCCGCCACCCCCCCTTCCCCTTCCCCCCCCGCCGGGTACTGGCAGCTAAGTTGCCGGGGGAAGGGCCCCTCGTGGGACAGAGTCAGGGGCCATTTTGAAAACTGCTCCTCGGCCCCTGGAGCTCCCGCGTCTCCGGACGTGACTCAGAAGCGCGCTTCAAAATGGAATCGTGCTCAAGAGCCTCCCTTCGCAATACGGAGTTCGACTTTTAAATTCCATCTTCGGGTGTTAGAGATGGTGCGATTGCAGTCTTGGGCCTTCCACCCGGGGCCTCCTTCGCAATCACTTTTATAATTCAGGAAAATAAGGAACAGCAGAAGTAAAAGAACTTCCTCCTTGTCCAGGCAGCAAGGCAACAGCAGAGCTTGAACTTGACTTATTTTTTTTTCTCAGGGAGAGGCGACGGGCTCTCTATACTCCTGAGAAATGAACTGCCAACCAGCAGATATTCCAGTTATTTGATTTGGGTGCTAGCGATGAAAAAAAAATGCATGTAACACTTTTTTTTTTTTTCTTCCCCAATCACTTAAGGGTGCTTTGGCTCCCACCCAAGTCTAGGAGAATGCAAGTAAGGAGACAAAGAGGGCCAGGGTGGGGCGTAGGGCCTCCCCTGGCCTCAAAGCTGAGTCACAGGAATCGCACCCCTGCAGAGGGCGAGGCCCTGGGGCAGGGGACACCGCACCCCGCCTTGGGGATGCTCCTTTACTGCAGCTACGCAGTAAAGGAATGCCTGTCCCCCTAGGTACCACCTAGGCCCTTAGTTACCAGGTTCCGGTGCCCAAGAGCAGGTTTGCGCGGCTGTTGCAAAAATCCATTATGACAGAACAGAGAAGGGGGAAAATGCATTATAAAGGAAGCGTTGCAGGGTGGGCTACACGCATTTTATTTTTCACCCTCACTGCGGTTAGGTGCACGGGTGGACGCCGGGTGGCGCCCCCCTCCCCCGGGCCCAGCCCCCCTCCCCCTCAACGCCAGGCAGGGCCCGGACGCCGTTCCGCCGTTCCGGGGACCCGGCGCGAAGGGGTTAAGCGGGCCGGCGGGTGACATCACCTCATTTACATAGGAGCGCGCATATAGCGACAGCCACTGCGCCCCGCCCGGCACTCGGCGGCGGCCACTGCGTAGACCGGATTCCTCTCGCTCGCGCCTCGCTCCGGTGAGCCCCGGGGCCCCTGCCTCCTGCCCTCCGCTCCCCTTCCTGCCCCGCGCCCGCTCTCCCCGCCAGCATCCCCACAGCCGAGCCTGAGTCGTCCTCCCGGGAAAAGGCTGCTTTGGGGAGCTTGGGGATGCCAAACCCTTCCAGATGCTGGGTAGCCGGGTCGGGAACTCGGTGATTTTTTTTCTTTTTTTTAAGTGAAAACTGGCGTTTTGCTATGCAGCTTCGAAGGGAACATTTTTTCCCTTCCCCCAAAGGCGTTCTGCCTTGCCTCTTAGGCGGGTGATTAATAGGAACAGAAAGATCCTTTGTTCCAGCTCACACCCACCCAAGCGCGGGGCTTCGCAATCCCGTTTTGCCTCCAGCCCCGTGGGCTGCATCTGTTGGGGTTTAAGGCGGCTGGAGGCTGTGCTGTGAAATGTTGCAAAGGTCCTTCTCGCAGGGCAATGTGTGCGGTGCAGCCGAATGGCTCTGAAATGCAGATCAGGGTTGATCCAGAGGGTGCGGGGGCAGCTTTGTGCGCGGCTGGCTGCATTGTTGAGCGAGAGAGGGAGGAAGCGGGTAGGGCGGTGGTCGGCGGCGCCCGGCAGCAGCTGCCGCCTTTGTGACTAGAGAAGAAAGCAGGGCAGCCCGCATCTTTGGGAGAGAGGCCGTGGATAGAAAATGGAAACGCTTTGTGCCACCGTGGCTTCATTTTAAGAAGTTTTACTCGATTTTCTTGCCCTTAAACGCCAAACGGCTACGCTCTTCTCTGAAGTTGAAACGCTGCAGTTAACGAGCCACAAGGCTTAATTTCATTGTTCCGAAAGAGACAGCCTCCAAATGTGAGAGTTTATCTCACCTTAGAAGAGCCTCGGCTCGGTCCCCGGCCTTTTGAAATACTCAAAGGAGGTGGGGCGGGGGGGGGGGGAGGCTTCTTTTTTTTTTTTTTTTCTCTGTAGAAAGAGGAAGATCTTTTTTAGCCCAGAGTGAAAGCGGAAGGAGGCTGAGTTGGGGTTTCAGGCGGGAGAGGCAAGGGCAGAAGCGCATTTCTGGGCCCGGAGAGCCGAGGGTGGGTGGCTCGCCGTCAACCTCCCTCTTGGCTTTGTACCTTTGCAGCGTCCTCTGCAACCATGTCTGACAAACCCGATATGGCTGAGATTGAGAAATTCGATAAGTCGAAATTGAAGAAGACAGAAACGCAAGAGAAAAATCCACTGCCTTCAAAAGAAAGTAAGCAAGCCCCCCCCACCCCCTTTAAGAAAAAGCCAGGGCGGGGCGGGTAGGAGAGCTTGGGAGGGGCTGGGAGAAGAATTGGGGTGGGGGGCGGGGTGTGCGGGGGAGGAGCCCACAGGTTTTTGATGAATATGGCTTGGAAAGGTTAATTTAAAAGCGTTTTGCAGCCAACAAACACAGGGGTTTAATAATTTCCTAATGGAATGTGTAACAGACCATATTTACACATGTTCAGGTTCATGCACATATCGCATGATGGGCTGCCTCAGTTGTCCTTGGAGAATTTTTGTGATAAAGATGTTGTAAAACGAAAGTACGGGACCCCTATCCTAGGCTATACTGAATTCGCCTCGTCAGCCTCCTCCATCTTCTTTTTCTTTTTGTCTTTTTCTTTCCGGTCACAGCGATTGAACAGGAGAAGCAAGCAGGCGAGTCGTAATGAGGCGCGCGCCGCCAGTATGCACTGTACATTCCACAAGCATTGCCTTCTTATTTTACTTCTTTTAGCTGTTTAACTTTGTAAGATGCAAAGAGGTTGGATCAAGTTTAAATGACTGTGCTGCCCCTTTTCACATCAAAGAATGGCGAACTACTGACACGAAGGCCGCGCCTGCCTCTCCCATCTGCCTGGGTGGCTGGCAGGGAAGGAAAAGAACTTGCATGTTGGTGAAGGAGGAAGCTGGGTGGAATTTAGAGTAAAAAGCGAGCTGGTCCAAGGTGTCCTGCGGGCTGTAAAATGCAGTTTAATCAGAGTGCCATTTTTTTTTGTTCAAATGATTTTAATTATTGGAATGCACAATTTTTTTAATATGCAAATAAAAAGTTTAAAACGTGGCTGGTGTGATGGTCTGGTCTCTGAAAGGAGCGGCTTCCTCAGAGGAAACCTTGGCAAAAGGGCCAAAAGAGTGGGTGCGCTGGGAAGCAGGAGGTGACAGACATCTGGTAATTTGGGTAAATTCTCCGGAGACACAAATGGGTTTCATCCAGGTTTGAAATACCTCGCGTCTATGCTAGACACAAATGGGTTTCATCCAGGTTTAAAATACCTCTCGTCTATGCTAGACACAAATGGGTTTCATCCAGGTTTGAAATACCTCGCGTCTATGCTAGGTAACCGGGAGATGGGGTTTTTTTTTTTTTTTTTTTTTTTGGTTTTTTTGTATTTTTTTTTAGGCTGATGGAATTCTTACTATCCAGAGTTGAATGAAAATTTTGATAAACATAAATTTGCAGTTCTTTTTAAAAAAGGGTTAAGCCAGCACTGAATCTCTTGCACACCTGATCAAGAACCCGAAGGTGGTGGTGATTCACAGGCACACTCTTTGTTTCAGGTGTCAAACAGCCAGGGGTATTGAGCCAATTGCGAATGCATCTTGTGAGATAAGGGAAAATTTAACATTTTTAATAACTGCTTTATAAAAGGATTCAAGAGCTGTGCTTCCTCTGTCTAATGGCTGGTTCCAATTGGAATTAAGTCGTTAAAATCGCTTTTATGAAATCGGTGTACTTGGGATGCATGATTAGGACTTAAGATGAATTCTCAATTTAGATAATGAAAAACTGTTGGATTTGAAGGACACCAGGGGGACAAGGATGAAATGGGTGCTGTTTAAAATCCAGTAGGATTTAATTGGCTCACCTCCAGGGCTTAGCTTTGAGTCCTTGATAACTTCTCAATCATTTGAATACACCTATTTAAACTGGTGGGTAAAAGCCAAGCCTTAGATTGAGGGGCCGTTAATAGGCAGAAAGGAAAACAAGCTATCTTAAGGTCTTGAGTGGATTCCTCCATTCTTACATAAGGAAGAGTGCAGGTATTTTTTCAAAAGAAAGAGTTACACATTTTATTAAAGTGGAGATGGCTTTTAAGGCTGGTACTCACTGAAGCTAAGATTGACAATGCAAATGTCCAAGATGTTAAACTGCCCCTGCCTTTAAAACCCTTTTTGAAGGAGTGGAGTGGAGGGCAAATTGGTGATTATTAAACAGGTTGATTTCATTTCCTTTGCTCAACACTTACTTTGAGAAATGCACAGGAAACCATTTACCTGTGGTTTAGACAATCAAGCAGACCATCGGCTAGAAGCCTGTATCTGCCTTGCAAGGGAAGGGATGGGTACAAAACCCGAAGGGCCTCAGCCTACTGGATGGATCGAGAAAAGAGCAGTGAGCACAAAGGTCTAGAGCCTTCTCGAGATGGAGCCCGGCCCTCCAGCCCTGCGTTTTCTCTTCCTGCCTGCAAGGAAGGGTGTGGGCAAAATGAAAATGCCCAAGGCACAAAGATAAACCAAGCACACGTAGGTTTTTGCTGTGTGCATTTTTCGAGCAGTGCAAAGATGAAATCCGATTGTGAGAAGCGGACCCAACTCTGGATTTCTCAGTTTTAAAACGAAAATGAGCATGAAGGGGGAATGGATGAGTCGTGAAGTGATGGGAGAGAAGACCCTTCTCTCCTGGGAGGACAAAGCTCTAATGTAGCCAAAAAAAAAAAAAAAGTAAACTGAAAAACCTGGTAAGGATTGAATTTTGGCTGCTTGGTGGTGGGAGGGGGTTCCAGAAGCTTCTGTATGTATCACACTGTACACTCAGCTGCTGCACATGGGAAATGGGGAGAGTGCTTTTTCTTTTCTTTCCTTTTTTTTAATGGAGGAAGAGAATTCTTTTTTCTTCCCGAGAGGGGATCTTCTCAGAGGGAGGACCGGGGCATTTCTGAATCAGTATGGGAACTTATATCCCTGCTACTTCCGAGCAGACAGTATTTTTCATCGACACCAAGGGGACCTGAAGGTCACGGGTAAAGTGAGGGATCCTTCCCACTGTAGGAGACCCTAGCCACTGCATCTTCCACCCCCCTCTCTCCCCAGGAGGAAACAGGCCCAGGGAATTTGCCTAAAAGCCCAAGGTCACACGGCCTGGGCTTTGCTGGGACTCCAGCTCAGTCTGAATTGATCAGGATCGATACAGCAAAAACAGAGGAAGTAAAAGAGGCTCACCGAAGGACATTGGGGACAGAGTCTTAGTCGTTTCTCCATGTCACCAATTCCTCCATCATCACAGCCACACTTTATAGTCTTCCCACGGAGGGAATGTGCAAGCTCCTTGATTGCTTCAGGAGAACAGCACAGCTTTGGGGCTGTTATCTTCAAGGCTTGTGTATGTGGGGGAGCTGGGGGAAGGCCTGTGCCTATGCGGGGCCTCTTCCACCCCTGGTGATCTCTGCAGCCTCCCACACCCCCCGTGACTTAGTTAGCGTAGCCTCTTTTCCGTGTCCCAGGAAGATCTGTTTATGTCCCCAAAGAAGCCTCAAACTCCTCCAGACACCAAAATAAAAGAATGCTTCTAATCCGAGGGGACCAATTTGGTGCTTTCTAGAAAGAACAGTGCATTTTGTAAACAACCTTATGGCCAAAAAATAAAAAGGAAAAAAATCTGGAGCCTTTCTGAGTGAGCTAGTGTAAATTGCAAACCGTGTTTCCTAACACGGAAAACGCTTCACTGCATCAGCGCTGGCCCAGCAAGAGAATAAGAAAATTACACTCCCCCCACCTCAATGGCTCCTTTTTTAAGAGTGGCTTACACGCCAGTCTAAGAGACTGAAATACACCCATTTGAAGTTCAACTATATTCTATTTGCACATAATGAGAAAACTAGATTACAGAGTTAGGACATGGCTGTGCAATGAACTAAGAAGAAAATGTGTTTCTAAAGACCTCCATTGACCTGGCTTCTTTTTTTCTTGGGAACTTGTAGTTTTTCTCTCTTTAGTCACATCCTTGTGCTAGTACCAGCCCAGCTCTTGGTATCTGAGGCTTTTGTGGGCAGGGTCCGTGCGGTCTATGTTCGTATTTGTGTATTTTTTGTTCAATGTCTGATAGCAGTAGGCATATATTAGGGTTTCAATAGACACTTCCCCTCTTTTTTTTTTGTCTTTTTGCCTTTTCTGGGGCCGCTCCCTCAGCATATGGAGGTTCCCAGGCTAGGGGGGCTCATCAGAGCAGCAGCTGCCGGCCTACTCCAGAGCCGCAGCAACTCGGGATCCGAGCCGCATCTGCGACCTACACCACAGTCCACGGCAGCACCGGATCCTTAGCCCCCTGGGCAAGGCCAGGGATTGAACCTGTGTCCTCATGGATGCTAGTCAGATTCTTTTCTGCTGAGCCATGACGGGAACTCCCACATATGTGTCTATTTTTTTGATCAAGGGGATTATACAGGAACATTTTCCCTCCACCCTTATTGCTAAATACCCAAGAAAATATAATGAAAGGAAATTCACCGGTAATGTGCAATCTCTGTTTGTGAAATTTAAGAATTCTTTTACAAATACATTTAAATATATTCTTTTCCAAATATATTGCAAATAATTTAAAGAATTCTTTTACAAATTAAATAGAGCCTTGAACGCTATTTTCCCACTCTCCTTGGTTGTGCTGATCTTGAATCAATGCTTGTAGCCACCTACATATTAAACTAGAGCTCTGGGTCATTTGTTCTCGCCGCGGATGTTTATTGACTGCCTGGTACGTGCCAGGTATTATACTTGCCACAGAGAGAGTCTTATGACTATTTATCTAAAATGTCGTCCCTGCCCTTGTGTGTTTCCCTTTGAATAAAGATGCTCTTTTCATCTAAATCTGGGTGGAACGTGCTAAGGAGTTATTCTTTTTCCATTTTTTAGGCTGAATGCTGAACCTAAGGACTTTATATTCTTTGCTTTGGTGGAGACTTTTTTCCAAATGTCTCTTTCATGATTGCGCTCAAATCCCTTCGAAAGCTCAAGCTCAATGGTGAGTGACATTTGATGGAAAGGACCTGCTTCTTTGTATCACAATCAAATATGTCCTCAGCATGGGAAGATTGGACATAATAAATAATAACTCTTGCCTGTTATCTTCCGAAAATCCTTTTTGAGGCATGCTCCAGATTCAGGAATGGACTGAAAGGCTATTATTTGAAAGTCTATCTCATTCTAGGATTTTTTGATTTCGATGCCGAATTTCCAGAGAAGCCTGTCCTTTTTTTTTTTTTCCCTTTTATTTTTTATTGAAGTATACCTGATTTACAATGTTGTGTCAATGTCAGGTGTACAGTGAAGTGATTCGTTTATATGTGTCTATATTTATATCTTTATCTATACATGTTCTTTTCCAGATTCTTTTCCCTTCTAGCTTATCACAAAATAGTGAGTATGCATCCCTGTGCTAGACAGTAGGTCCTTGTTTATCTGTTCTATATAGGATAGTGTGTGTATGCTAATCCCAAACTCCCAATTTATCCCTCCCCCCATGCTTCCCCTTTGGTGACCATAAGTTGGTTTTCTATGTCTGTCCAGAGGATCACTTCTTATTGCTAAATCCTTACCCTTCTTTTGTCAGCCTTCTTTCTCCAATTCGACTAAGATTGATGGGGGCAAAACCAGTCATTCAAATCTTGAAATCCCTCAGAGAACATAGCAAAATGGCGACCACCTGAGGATATCTGTAAGTCTACCTCCTGGCCAACAGACGGCTGGGTCTTGTCTGTTGAGTAGGATGCAACAGCCTTGAGGCTCAACAGACAGGGACAAGTTATGTTCATGATCTATTCAGAGCAGTTGCAGCTATTTCTGAGCCATTATTATCAAACCGCAGGAAGTTCTGCCTTTCCCCGTGACCACACTGAGCTCTGTAAGTGGCTGATACCCTCTGGCTACACAGAGACTTTTGTGATAGTGTTTTCCCAATCTAGAAACAAAGGTATTTCATATGCCTAAATATATATACTATATATACATAGTATTATTGTGCATGTAATTTATTGATGTATATGTATATTGAGTGTCATCTAGTGATTGCAACCTAAAGTCATGGCTTCCACGGAGTGTGGACCAAAAAATCATTCTTTATTCAACAAACATTTATTGAGCACCTCCTGTATACCCAGCTCTTTCCTAGCTTTCCTAGGCTAGGAAGCTGACTCAGAGCTGGGCCTGACGGAAGAGCCAGGCCCACGTGAGCAAACAGCATATACAGCATGAGCCATAGCTCTGTTCGTTTACCCAACAAACATTCACCGAGCTCCATGTTCTCCAGGTGATATTTCGGGCCGGGAAATCCACCACACACAGATTGTGAAGGGCCCTTCCGCCTGGCTAAGGAGTTTGCAAACTGCCCTTCGGCGACCAGGAGCTATCAGAAGTAAAATCACTGATCTCACATGAGACAGTGTGACGATGCTTCCTATTTAGAACAAAACTCTATGGAGGGTACAGCAAAGAAGAGGCTGTTCATACTTGTCATCGGCAGATTACGTGTTCCATTAACTGAGTGCAAGAAGGTAAAAATCAGATTGTTTGGTATTTCTTAGTCTACATGCTAACAAGGCTGACATCCTTCATACTGGAAATACTTTTCATGTTCATTTGCAACCAGTGTTTAAACTGGTGTGGACAGAGGGTTAATGTATTTCAAATGGTTAAAATGACATTTTTTCAGTGGGCTCCCTGAGGTTTGCCGTGCCATTATACTAGGGTTTGCCTGTTAAAAGCTGGTTTAACCACAATGCATTCATTTCTCTGTGTCTTCTTTCTCTTCTAAGGACGTTTGTCATTGGATTTAGGGCCCACCCAGGTAATTCAGGGTGGTCTCATCTCAAGATCCTTAGATCTGCAAAACCTCCATTTCCAAATCAGTCAACATGCACACGTTCGGGGGATTCGATGTGGCTAGAGCCCTGGAGGGAGCCACCATCCAACCGACTAGGAATGGTGCCCAGTAGATCTTCTAGTTACACCACGATGGCTGAAGCGGTATATATTGGTGATCAGGTCTGTGGGCAGAGACATTTTACGGAACAAGCGGGTTTGTAGGGGGACAAAGGATAATTGCAGCATTTTGGATTTTTTTTTTTTTTTGATATTCATCTGAAAGTTACTCCATGATAGAAGGGTTCTTATGGGAAAACCTTTGGAACTGTGAGTGAGTGGGAACAAAGTGGAATGGAGGACAGAACACCAGAGGTTTCAGATTGGTGGTATATTTACTGTGATGACAGGAAGAAAACAATCGTGCTGGTACAGTAATTGGAAATGCCCCCAAGGCGACTGAAAAATACCATCACCCAGGTTTATAAAATACAAATATATTTTACAAATATATATACTTATATAAAACAAGCATATATACTAATAGAAGTAGTGGGAGAAGCTAGTCCTGAAAATTAAAAAGAAAGCAGCAAAATAAAGAGAATGTAAACTGGGTTATCTGAAGAAAGGATTGCACGCTATAACCTTGAACTTGCCATTTCAAAAACGATTGTTTCACTTGAGCTGGGAAGAGAAGAGTGCCATGAGTTCTTATATCCCAACATAAATTTTTGAAGCCGTACTGATATGCCCGAAGTATCCCTCTAAGATTCTACTGACTTTTTCTTTAAAAGCCCCATGTTGGAGTTCCCATCATAGCTCAGTGGTTAACGAACCCGACTAGGAACCACGAGGACTTGGGTTCGATCCCTGGCCTCGCTCAGTGGGTTAAGGATCTGGCACTGCCATGAGCTGTGGTGTAGGTCACAGATGGGGCTCTGGCTTGGGCTGGCGGCTACAGCTCCGATTGGACCCCTAGCCTGGGAACCTCCATGTGCCTTGGGTGCGGCCCCCAAAAAAGGAAAAGAAAAAAAAAAAAAAAAGCCCCGTGTTATAACAGAGATGCATGAAAAACAACACATGCCAAGAACGTTGGCAACTAATATTTTGAACATTGATCCAATCAGGGCTGCTTTTTTTTTTTTTTTTTTTTTTTTTCTTTTTAGGGCTGCACCCAGGTTAGAAAGAGATGAGGTCAATTGACTCTAACCCAGAGGTTAAAACCCACTTGCCCCAAGGGAGGCAACAGCACGCTTTTGACCGAATTCATTTGCAACGGCTCTGAGGGGTTTTCTCTCGCCTCTCCTGGAAGCTGATGCCTACGCATGTTTTTTTTTTTTAATTAATTTTTTCTTTTTTTCTTTTTAGGGCTGCACCTGCAGCATGTAGAAGTTCCCCGGGCAGGGGTTGAATAGGAGCTGTAGCTACCGGCCTTCGCCACAGCCACAGCCACAGGGGATCTGAGCCGCATCTGCAAACTACACCGCAGCTTGCGCCAAAGCCAGATCCTTGACCCACTGAGCAAGGCCAGGGATGGAACCCACAACCTCATGGACGTTATGCTGGGTTCTTAACCTGCTGAGCCACACCGGGAATTCCTTGATGCCTATATATGTTGATAGCTATGTCTGTTTAGAAGTTCATGGGCATTTGGCTTGACCGAGACCAGTTGTGAACTGGGGGGGGGGGTGCCCTGCGGCCATGCTTTGTACCACAGGTGTTGCCAACTAGGGCCTCATTAGGAGCAGAGGCCATTTAAGGCTTTGGGTCACAGGGCTGAGTGAAGGAAGCTGTGAGAAGCCCGGGCTTAGTTGAAGAAAGCTGGCCCGAGGGCAGGTCTCCAGACCTGAGAGCTGCCGGCCTTTTCATCCCCCACCGCAGGGCCTCCCTTGCTTGGGCCACACCCTAGAGCCTGGTTTTCAAACCGCAGGCGGCCTTGTCCCCTTACTGTTTCCCAAAATCAGTTTAGTTGATTCTTGCCAGTGTGAAAAATGGAGCAAACCGAAGAGGAAAAAGAAAAAAAAAAAAAAAAAAAAAGGAGACGAACAAGCCAAAACAAATCACTAAAGAGAAACAGAACAGGCATGACCAGACTCCGCCTTTTGCGTGGTAAAGGTAGGTGTTTAATCAAACTTCTGGTTCACTTGTGTGTGTGTGTGTGTGTGTGTGTGTGTGTGTGTGTGTTTACTGGCCTGTGATGTAAGATGTTTTCCCAGTGAGTCAGAGTCACATTTATCAAGATATCCACTCCCCAACCTCAAATGTCCTCGTGATCTCTTTTCCTGCCTTTTCTCAATCTAGCTTTCACTCCTAATCAGTCACTTCACATTGATTTACACTTTTTTTTTTCACAAAATATTCTTTTGCATTATGGTTTATCACGAGACATAATAGCTTCCATATCCCATTGGTCTAGAAGCCCTGCCTCCCCAGGTCCTGCCGAAGTCCCTCTGTCCATCCCAGCCCTGAATCCACTCCAAGAGCCTCTGTTTTCCATTGCTTTGTCCAGGCTCTCTCGTGCTAACAGACAAATGATAGACTTTTGCGTGCTGTCACCACTGAACTTGTCACTAGTTCCTGGTTGTCCCTTGTTCCCGGTGGCTCCCTGTTAGCTGTGCGTCCTTACATCTTCTTCGCAACTTCTCTGAGCTTCGCTTTTCTCCTCTGCAAAGTGGGGGAGAGGATGGTTGCCACCTGTGGGCTTGCTCAGAGGCTTGAAAGAAATAGCTGCGCCTCGTATGTTAGAGACGCTCCCGAGCTGGTTGCTTTTGCAGTAAGGACGCTCTCCTGCAGAACCCCGGGAGCAAGATCGAATTCAGGAAATTGAACTTCAGCGCATTGCCGGTATCACTCAAGCCAAAGTCCATATTTAGATTTTGCCAGCGGCTCCATTAATGTCTTCGACAGCCGTCTTCTTGCTCCTCAGCGGGATCCAGTTCAGGATCACGAGGTGCAAGTAGTTGGTGTCTCTTTAATCTGAAGCAGTCTTTCAGCTGTGCAGGATCTTTGACGACACCCATCTTTTGGAAGAACACAGGCCAGCTGGTTTGTAGACAAGCTCTCTATTGGATTTGCCTGATGTGTTTTCCTGCTTCGAATCAGAGGCTTTTATTTTACTTTTTTTTGGCTGCGGTGTGCAGCGGCTGGATGTGGGAACTCAGTTCCCAGAGCAGGGATTGAACCCGGGCCGCAGGGTGAAAGCACAGAGTCCTAACCCCTAGACTGCCAGGGAACTCCTGGAATCGGATCCTTTTTGGTAGGAGCGACCTGTAAGGCATGCCATGTCCCTCCGGGTGCCTCCTAGAGGAGGCCCGTGGTGTCGAGTTGTCCCCCCGCTGATGGTGACTTTGGATGCTTGTTTCTGGGCTTGCCACTAGCGTTCTGTCCCGTGAAACTAGCATTTTCCTTTGTAATTAATAACCTGTGGGGAAATACTCTTGCGACTCAAGTCTCCTGTTGTTCATCAAACTTTCACCACATGGTTTTGGCATTTATTGTTGATTCTTGCCTGAATCAATTATTTCCATGATGTCAAGCCAGAACGTGGACTTCTCTCATGTGACTGATTTTTAAGTGTTCCGCCTTAGATGTGTAAACTTGCAAAATTATATGCCCATAATACCAAAAATAAAAGCAAAAAATAAAATAAATAAAAATAAGTAAAAATAAATAAAAATAAAAAGAGAAAAAATTTTAAAATAATAAAAAATAAATAAATAAAAATAAAAGATGTAGGCCTGGGGGAATTGTTCTGCTTGACCAAACTGAGCATTGTAGAAGTTCGATGTCACGGGGAATCTTTTCAAAGGCCTGGTAAAGATACGGAGGCCTGTGCCACCTCAAGCTCATCTTTCAGAGTCCACTGGAGGTGTGTTTGCAATCAACATTCTTGCATGTCGTGGCCATGCTTTTTCACAAGCGTACAGATGCAAAGGTGTAAATCACACTCCCGTTCTATTCAAACTAGATCTTATTTTTTTTGGTCCCTTTAGGGCCACACCAGAGGCATGTGGAGGTTCCCAGGCTAGGGGTCGAATTGGAGGTACAGCTGCCGGCCTACACCACAGCCACAGCAATGCCAGGTCCCAGCCGTGTCTGCAACCTACACCACAGCTCACAGCAACTCGGGATCCTTAACCCACGGGCGAGGCCAGGGATCGAACCTACGTCCTCATGGATATTCGTCAGATTCTTGTTTCCGCTGAGCCATGAGAGGAACTCCAGATCTTTCATTTTGAGCAGCCGCCAAATCTCACTGCATTCCCGTGATCCGCAGAGAAATTGCTGGTCATCAGCAGAAATTTGTTGAGGGACGGGAAATGCAGATGCCGTTCAGGTTCCCGATGGACCATGGGAATTTATTGTTGATTCTTGCCTGAATCAATTATTTCCATGATGTCAGGAAATACATCTGAAGGACAACGGAGCACAGCTGGAATCAGAGCGAGGCGCTTTGGGCACCATCACTTCTGCCCCTGCACCATGGGCAGAAGGCTTCTGCTCTTTGAAAACCAAGAAGGGGTTTCAGGGATTCAGCTTTGAAACTCAGGCACCTGCCTTTCAGCAAGGCTTGAACAAACACCACCTGTTGACTGGGCAAACACACCTTTGCAGCACCAGGCGAGAGGAATAATAGGTAGAGCTGTAAGGATGTCTGGCCCTCTTCCACTTTCCACCTGGAAATAATGTCTTCACTCACTGCTGTTTGCTTATAACCACGGCAGCCTGCCAATCTGAGGGTTGAGGCCAGTGCTGATGGAGCTGCATACCTGGACACTGACTCATTCCCGGATTCATTTTCCACACACCTGGGCCACACATTTGTCATGGAAACCAGGAAAAGTTCTCTCATTTCAGTGGGAGCACAGCCTCAAGAGAGGCAGAGTCCTCAATATAGAATCATAAACAATACACAATTTCTCCTTTTGTGGAAGTGGGAATGGACGATAGCAGTTAACCTTTTAAAAGTTTGGTTTTTTTTGGCCGTGCCCATGTAATGCAAAAGTTCCCTGTCCAGGGATCAAACCCAAGCCGCGGCAGCGAAAATGCCAGACCCTTAACTGCTAGGCCACCAGGGAACTCCTCAAAGTATTTTTAACGATTAATTTTTTTGAACGTGGAATACATTTCTATGGGTTCAGCTGTTAAAACAATATGAGAAATATCTTTCCCTTGAATGGATTTCCCTTGCAGTCTTTACTAGTTTCTTGTTTAGCCTCTAATATATATATGTGAAAGGAAATAAATATTTTATCTCCCTTCTCCTTTCACAACTGGCATTTAATGGGTTTTTTGTTACATTTTTTAAATTTAATTTTTATTTTATTTTAGATGGGAGTATAGCTGGTTTACAGTGTGTTCATTTTGGGTATACAGCAAAGTGATTCAATTATACATTTCAATATATGTATATCCATTATTTTGCAGATTCTTTTCCCATATAGGTTACTACAGAGTATGGAATAGAGTTCCCTGTGATACAGAGTAGTGTGTATCTGTTAATCCCAAATTCCTAATTTATCCCTCCCCCCGTTTCCCCTTTGGTAACCATAAGTTTGGTTTTGAAGTCTGTGGGTTTGGTTCTGTTTGTAAATACATTCATTTGTGTCATTTAAAAAATTATATTCCACATATAAGTGATACCGTATATTTGTCGTTGACTTATGTGCATTGTTTATATGGACCACATCTTCTTTATCCATTCATCTGTCAGTGGACATTTAGGTTGCTTCCATGTCTTGGCTACTGTAAACAGTGCTGCAATGAACACTGGGGTGCACGTATCTTTTTTTTTTTTTTTTTTTTCCCAGGGCCACACCTGTGGCATATGGAGATTCTCAGGCTACGGGTGGAATCAGAGCTACAGCTACCGGCCTACACCACAGCCACAGCCATGCGGGATCTGAGCTGCATCTGTGACCTACACCACAGCTCATGGCAATGCCGGATCCTTAACCCACTGAGCGAGGCCAGGGATCGAACCTGCGTCCTCCTGGATACTAGTGAGATTTGTTTCTGCTGAGCCACGATGGGAACTCCTGTATTTTTTTGAATTATGGTTTTCTCCAGATAGATGCCCAGGAGTTTGGATGGCTGGATCATATGATGGTTCTATTTTTAGTTTTTTAAGGGGCTTCCATAGTCTTCTCCATAGTGGTCGTACTCATTTACATTCCCACCAACGGTGCAGGAGTGTTCCCTTTAATATGGTATTTTTATTTATTTATTTTTATTATTATTTTCTTTTGTCTTTTTGTTGTTGTTGTTGCTATTTCTTGGGCCGCTCCCGCGGCATATGGAGGTTCCCAGGCTAGGGGTTGAATCGGAGCTGGAGCCACCGGCCTACGCCAGAGCCACAGCAACGCGGGATCCGAGCCGCGTCTGCAACCTACACCACAGCTCACGGCCACGCCGGATCCTTAACCCACTGAGCAAGGGCAGGGACCGAACCCGCAATCTCATGGTTCCTAGTCGGATTCGTTAACCACTGCGCCACGACGGGAACTCCTAATATGGTATTTTTAAACTTTAACCTCCGACTCATCTTCCAGAGGTAGCTGTTGTTTCTTGTGAGCCATTCCAGATGTTTTCTCACAGTGATAATAGTGGCAAGAGTCGCTTGTTACACTATCCAGAAACTTGAGATCTGGTTTTTAAACACAATCACTATGAAAAATTAAATGATATGAACTTAGAAGAAAATAAATTATGTTAAAAGTTATATTAAAAAGCAAGAGTTCCCTGGAGGCCTAGTGGTTAAGGATCCAGGATTGTCGCCACTACTGCTGTTGCTCAGGTTTGATCCCTGGCCTGGGAACTTCTGTGTGCTGTGGGCTCAGCCAAAAAAAAAAGGAGTTCCCATCGTGGCGCAGTGGTTAACAAATCCGACTAGGAACCATGAGGTTGCGGGTTCGGTCCCTGGCCTCGCTCAGTGGGTTAACGATCCGGCGTTGCCGTGAGCTGTGGTGTAGGTTGCAGACGCGGCTCGGATCCTGCGTTGCTGTGGCTCTGGCGTAGGCCATTGGCTACAGCTCCGATTCGACCCCCTAGCCTGGGAACCTCCATATGCCGCGGGAGCGGCCCAAAGAAATAGCAAAAAGACAAAAAAAAAAAAAAAAGGTAATAAATACCCATAACTCATCACTGCCTAATTATTTTGCTATATTTCACTACAATCTGTGCTCTTGATGTTATGTTACAGGTACCATCTGTACGGTGGAAATACTCTATTGATGTAGAAAGTAAAAGGTAATCCACTGAAATAAATCAAAAATAGAAAATTAGGGCATGTAAAGATGCAGCAAACCTGTGAACATTACTATTTTTAAATTTAAAGAAAATTGGCATTACAACAAATGGCATTGCTTACTTAGGGGACAAAAACGGCTAACTCTCATGGATGTCCAAATGTCCTTTCCCTTTTAATTTTTTAAAGAATGCTTATTTATTTATTGGCCGTGCCCATGGCGGATCGAACCCATGCCACAGCATTAACCAGGTACTTAACCCACTGAGCCACCAGGGAACTCCCTGGCCTTTCCCCTTTTTTAATCCAAATATCCAAGTAGGCAAGATCTCTCCTCCCTCGTCCTGGAAAATCTCATTTCTCATTCATGTAACACTTTTGGGGTGGTTATTCCAGAATTTCCCCAGTGTCCTAAATTCTCTTGCTTCTCTTCATTCGTCTTTTTCTCTGGCTCTGCGTCTACCATCCTTTACATATTGGTTTGTGCAAGGAGCTCTCTGAATTCCTCATCTACGCTCTTCCTTTCTCTAAGGCCTTCGCTAGGAGGATTGTCTAACCTGGTGACTCTGACTCCTCCTGACTCTTTCAGGCTCCATCTGGCTAGACATTTTCACGTGATCTTTATTTAAAATCATCCTGTCTGCAAAAGCTTTCCTCCCAACTTGGTCAATGGCGTCCTGATTGTTCAAGTCACCTGTATCTTGTGACTCACTTCATCCCTCACTCACCAGCACTGGGAAGCTAATTTAAACACCGCTCTACAAACCTCCAGCTCTGTCCCTGGGTTCCGAATTTTCCTCTGTCAAGTTCTTTCTGCACTACATGCCCCATCTTTATCCCAGCCGTCTTCCAAGGCCGGGGTCCCTTCACGTCCTCCAAGCAGTCTCCCTAGATCCTTGCTCAGATTGATTGCACCCTCCCGCAATCCCCACTGCATTCTTCTGGTACTTTCTCTGAAGACTTAGCGTCCACAGCGCACTGGAGTAGGGGAATGACTTAAATTTTGGTTTCCCTCACCAGATTGGAGGCTCCTGGGCTGCGGAGAAACTGAAGAGAGCTTAGCATGGCGCTTGGTGTATTCTGAGCTTCCGAAATGTAAGTTGCCTTGTTTTCTATTGAATTTATGCACAATGTATAGATATCTTGAAAGGTATAGGAAAGAGCTAGTGTATCCCACCTCTGGCATCACAAATTCGTGTCTTCGGGTGCCCAGCAGGTCCCATGAATAACTGCAGAGACCAAATTCTTTCGAGAGAGGAGGCAGCCTCTTCTCAGCTCCAGCCAATTATCCTAGGAAACATGGATCCGGTGTTGCCAAATCTTCCGATTTTTCAAGAGAAGCCAGAAATGGGGGAATTTTGTATGTGCAGTTTCCCAAGTTTGAACTAGGGGTGACTAGAGACATTGTAACTTTCTATTGTAAAATTGAAAAAAGTCAACCACAAGGAAATACAAACGTATAGTTGAATGCGTTACTATAAGGCAAACGTCCAACTCGAGTGATGGAAACTCAGGTCGAGACATAGAACTTTGTAGGAGTTTCTGTTGCGGTGCAGCGGGTGAAGGATCTAGCCTTGCTGCAGCTGTGGTGTAGGTTGCATCTGTGGCTCGGATTTGATCCCTGGCCCAGGAACTTCCATATGCTGCAGGTGTGGCCAAACAAACAAACCAAAAAAAAAATAAATAAATAAATAAATAAAAGAAATAGAACTTTGGTACCTACCCCAGAAGCCCTTGGTGGGCAGTGGGCTCCATTCCAACCTCAACACCCCCAGATTAACCCATACGTTACCTTTGTCCCAATACTTTGCTTTCATTTTCTTTGGTTTTAGCATCTGGGGGTACACCCCTAGGTGCCATACTCTTACTGAACACGAATTTACTCGGAGTCATTTTTCTCAGCCTGTGTCTTGTCATCTCCAGTGTTCCTCTCCAGCGCTTCCTTTTCCTTCCAATTTTTCTGTGGAAGTCCCTGAAGTATCTGATGTGTAAAGTTTCTCACAGTCTGCATTTTGCTCACCTATGTGGAATGGTACACCTCATCACGTGGTCCGCGCTCCTTAGACTTCGGCATCTAGGTCCAGCTCTCATCTTCATTAACCGAACCATTGTGTTCAGGGGTGAATATCCTCCATTGGCAGCACCTTATCGCTGCATCCTCTGCCTTGGTCTGTCTCCTTACTTGTTTCTCTAACTACTTACTTTGTCCTGATGGAATAATCAGTCAACTGCTTTGCCATTTGCCATGTTTAGAGGATAAAGGCGTCTTCCAACCTAACAAAATCCGCCTTTATACTTATCACACTGCTGACCATAGAGGTTCAGTGTGGTGGCTCCTATGATCCTGTAACTTGGGCCACGTAGGGATGCTTTAAAGGGAGGAAGCCAGGCATCCTTCCAGAGACTGATCTGTTTTCTTTCCAGCCAGATGGTTCACCAGGTGTGATTCAGCTAAGACACTAGTCTTTCCCTCAGCAGATGACAGGATTTCCTCCGACCGTGGCACGTACTGGTGTATTTATTTATTTATTTATTTGTCTTTTTTAGGGCCACACCCGCGGCATGTGGAGGTTCCCAGGCTAGGGGTCGAATTGGAGCTGGAGCTGCCAGCCTACACCACAGCCACAGCAACACCAGATCCGAGCCGCGTCTGCAACCTACACCACAGCTCACGGCAATGCCGGATCCTTAACCCACGGAGCAAGGCCAGGGATCGAACCTGCGTCCTCATGGATGCTAGTCGGATTCGTTTCCACTGAGCCATGATGTAAACTCTGCACATACTGGTTTAAAAGAGACTCTAGGAATTCCCTTGTGGTGCAGCGGGTTAAGGATTCAGTGTTGTCACTGCAGTGGCTCAAGTTGTTGCTGTGGTTCAGGTTCAATCCATCCCTTGTCCAGGAGCTTCCATATGCCTCGGGCACGGGAGTTCCCTTTGTGGCTCAGTGGAAAGGAACCTGACAAGATCCTAGCCACAGTTACGACTTAAGCCAGCCGGATCCTTAACCCACTGTGCCAGGCGGGGATCAAGCATGCACCCCAGCGCTCCAGAGATGCCACCGACCTCATTGCCCTACAGTGGCATCTCTCATTTTAGGCAGTGCAATGTCTGATTTCACTTAGATGGCGAGGTGAATTCTTTCTAGAAGAACATAGCGTTCAGTGTTCGGCAATAATTGACCTTGGTTCAAATGGCTCTCTAAGGAACGGTTGAGTTACAAAAGGCATTTGCTCCGAATTTACCTGGTTGCCATGCTTTGGGCTTTTCATCCTAGGGAAGAAAAGACACATCTTCCTTAGAGACTAATTCCAAATGATGAATGTAGATATTCTCCCATCAAGAGGGTGAGATTAATTCCTCCCCATCCCCCCCGGGCTAGATTTGGTGACTGCCGCCAAAGAAGAGCGTATGGACAGCAAAGGGAAGCACAGCAATGTTAGGAGAGTCCCGGCAGACAGCACCTTAGCCAAATAATGCCAGTGATGTCATGTGGATATTAGGTACCTGGCCGTGTGTGGTGAAGAGAAGGCAACTTGGCCGCTTTCCAAAACCGTATAGGAGAAAAATACACAAACCACAAACGGAGGGACAATTCTATAAAATTCCTAGCTGATGCTACCGAAAACTGCCAAGGTCATGAAAAAAACAAGAAGAGATGACAAAACTGTCACAGCCCAGAGGAGACAGAGGAGACCTGGTGACTAAACGCAGTGTGGAAGCCTGGGTTGAATTCTGGAACAATAAGAGGCGATGGAATGTAAAACCTGGTGAAATTGGAATAAAGGCTCCTGTTGAGTTAATAGGAACACAGCATTGTTAGTTTCTTCGTTGTGATAAACAGTATTAAGTTTATTGAAAGAAAGTACACAAAAACAACCGAAGATAGCATCTTTTCTTAGCTGAGACCAAGTATTCCACCTAGCTGTTCCCATTGTGATTCAGGACGTTAAGAACTCAGCTAGCACCTGTGAGGATGCCAGTTCGATCCCTGGCCTCGCGCAGTGGGTTAAGGATCCGGCGTTGCTGCAAGCGGTGGTGTAGGTTACAGATGTGGGTTGGATCTGGCGTTGCTGTGGCGGTGGTGTAGGCTGGCAGCTGCAGCTCGGATTTGACCCCTAAACCTGGGAACCTCCATATGCCACAGGTGCGGCCCTAAAAAGAAAAAGTATCCAACCTAGATATGTTTTTACTAATTCATCCCCCTCATGTGTCGTTAATGCACAGACCAACTGTTAACGTAGTGAAGGCCCGTCTTCTCCTTGTAATGGTTTATGGCAGGCTGCTCAGTGTATAAAGCAGCTAAAATCAAAAGTCTAGATATGACAAGGCTTCTTCATTCTGCGTGAGTCTATTGCTGTCCTTTCAGCCCTGGCTTCATCTGGAGCGACCTTAGGCAAATGTGCACTGTTTGAATCAGCGTGGATGAATATTTCTTGTGGCTCCCCCTTCCCCCCAACCAAGAAAATCCCTGAAAACACATGTTCTCTTGAAGATGAGTCAGCAGGGCTCTCTTTCCATATGAAGATCTGCTTGATTATAATTAAAACTTTCATTTGCCTATTACAATTAAAGAAGAGCTATAAATTAAGATAGTGATATTAAAACCTCTGGGGGGATCAGTCTAAAACTCCTCTCTGTAATTAGAAAGCTGCAGAACTTAAGCAACATGCCTTCTCTTTAGCATCGAGGCCTCATTTTACAAAGAAGCTGGCATTTTGTAAATCACAGCTCTTCGGGTGCTGCGGACAAATTTTGGTTCCTGCCTAGCTTTATTGCCTCAAATATGTTGCCTTTGAAGAACTAGACTGTCAGCCAGAGAGCACGGATTTCTTATTACCCGACGGGACACCAGAGAATCTGGGTGGTCTCTGTTATGTCATGTCCTTTCCAGATGGGAGTTTCCATAGTTCTATACTTAGATGCCGAGTTATTCCTCTTATTTGACTCTTGTAGTTCAAAACGTTTGCCATTTTTATTGCAATAGTGAAAGTAATACCCCTCCCCCTTAAATAATAGCACTCCTTAGAAACAGAGGGCTTTAGTTATAGATGGTGGATTTGGCGATTAGCTGTTTTTATATTCTTCTTTGTACTCTTCTGTATTTTTAAAATTGTAAGTATATATTTATATATATACATACACACATAGAGAAAGTCATATAAACAGCTGCACAGTTGAACTTGGCTTTCCGTGTATCCCCTTACTGCTTTTTTCCATTTGCCAGTCTTAATATTTGTGCCTTCTCTTTATAGCTCTTATTCCTTGGTTTTTATCTTTTTTTCCATTGGATTTAAGCAAACAATGAGCTTTAAAAAGAACATTCCTCATGTAGATATCTCCAGGAGCTTATATATTTACTTTAAATGGAGTTTTGCCAGACCGCCCAAGTGGGTACTCCTGATTTTTCATTATCCATCAACATATTATGCTGTAGAGTGTACAATGGCATAAAATTGGCATAGACCAGCAAAACTCTGATAGCCTGACAGGACAACACACAATCATGAGACTAGTTTTCTACGCAGTTCTAGAAAAATAATTTATACTTTTCCGTCCTTCTTTCTTCCTTCTTACCTGCCTTCCTTCCTTCCTTCTTTTCTTCCGGGGTTAGTAAAAGACAAAATTATATACATAATCATTCGGTGCCTACGAATTTGAACTCTGGAACATGGGATTGCCACTTGCCATGTTCCCATTGGCTAAGGAGGTGCTTTTTCTAAGAATATGTGAACTGATTCAGTCACTTACATCTTTTAAACTTGTTTGTTTTATAACGCAATGCCAGCATGATGCTATAATAAGCTATATCTGAGACTGAAATTGTATATTTTCTGTTCAATGTGATGCCTGAGAACAAAGAAAAACTAGACATTTCGTGATTATCTGAAGTTGGCAGAGATCTGAACATGGCTCAGTCACTTCCGGATTGATTATTTTGGCTGATTGCCACCAATCACATTTAAGGATTCTTGGAATTCCCGTCGTGGCTCAGTGGTTAACCAACCCGACTAGGATCCATGAGGCTGCAGGTTTGATCTTTGGCCTTGCTCAGTGGGTTAAGGATCTGGAGTTGCCATGAGCTGTGGTGTAGGTCACAGATGCGAATCAGATCTGCCGTTGCTGTGGCTGTGGTGTAGGCCGGCAGCTGTAGCTCTGATTGGACCCTTAGCCTAGGAACCTCCACATGCCTGAGTGTGGCCCTAAAAAGCAAAAAAAAAAAAAAAAAAAAAAAAAAAAAAAGGATTCTGCCATCACATGGCTAATTTTTCATACATGCTGAGCTGCATATGTCACATAGTACAAAGGACTCCATGGTAATTTTAAGCTACTACCGGAGTCTTTAGCTGTAAGAACCACAAGGTGTATCCTGGTTGAACTGGGTTTCTTGTGTAAAATGAAATTCACAACCAGTTCCAGCAGCAAAAGTGAAATCAACCTCAGGATTTGTAAGCCTGACCACTGTAAGGACATCTTTGCTAGTTTAATACATATCTATATACTTGTACTTTTTCATCCGTGAAATTTCATTCCAAAAAGAAAAAAAATTATGATTAATTCATTAACTGATAATATCTCTCTACACACCAGAGTCAGCAAACTCTGGTGTGAGGGCCCGATATGACCACTTACAGATGTTTCTGCAGCCTGAGAGCTAAGGCTGGTATTTAAATTTGAAAGGCACCAGAGAAACAAATCAAAAGAAAAATACTGGAGTTTCTACTGTGGTGCAGCAGGTTAAGGACCTGGTCACAGCTGCATCTTGGATTCGATCCCTGGCCCATGAACTTCCATATGCCATGGGTGCATCTGAAAAAAAAAACAAAAAACAAAAAACTATTTTTTTTTTTTGGCTGTGCCCATGGCATGTGGAAGTTCCGGGCCAGGGATCGAACCCATGCCAGAGCAGTGACAACAGAGTCCTAAACCGCTAGGTCATCAGAGAACTCCAAAGAATACTAGAATACTATTTTTTGGCATGTAAAGATTACATGAAATTGATATTTGAGCATCCATAAATAATGTTTGATTGGCCCTCTCATTCATTTGCGGCTTTCATGGCAAAGTTGAGTAACACACAGAATATGTGGCCTGCAAGAGGGAAGACATTTACTCTGTGGCTCATTTCAGAAAAAGTTTGCAGCCTCTTTGTCCAGACAAAGCTATTTTTAGAAGGAGAACTGAGGTCTGGCATGAAGTGGGTAGACATATAAAAATGACTCCAGTGGGCATTCCTGTCGTGGCTCAGTGGTTAACGAATCTGACTAGTATGCATGAGGATGTGGATTCGATCCCTGGCCTCGCTCAGTGGGTTAAGGATTCCTCGTTGCTGTGGCATAGGCTGGCGGCTACGGCTCCAATGGGACGCCTAGCCGGTGAACCTCCCTGTGCAGCCCAAAAAGACAAAAACGACAAAAAATAAAAATGACTCCAATCAACTGGCCTGGGATGTAAACCAAACTTCTCCCGTGGTGTAATTTCCAGTGAAGCATCTTGCATAAGCAGGAAAAATGCAAATCTGGAGATTAAAGTAAGAAATCAGAAACTTAAAGTTTGCATAGTGGGAAAGGTTGAAGAATAGAGCATCGTGACTGAAGGCATATTTTGCTCTCTCGCCAAAATGTGCCTTTTCAGGACTAGCATGCTTCCCTTCCTGAAAGCTGAGCTGTGCATCACCAGGCCGTCACACACCCTTGCTGACTGACTGCTGGGCAAGGGTTACACAGCTCGGACTTGGGTCAGAGTAGGCGGTGATCAGGATGACATTGGAATGTTTAGGCTCTCAAAGCGCATCTAATTTGGAGGAGGGGAGAGCCTCTGAAAAGGCTAAGTCTGTGTCCTACTGTGAATTGTTTCTCAAAGTTCTACAGTCAGGTTCTTGAAAAGTCTGCCTCTTACTTTTATTTTGGACCCTTTTTAGTCCATTCGTGAGGGGATAACAAAGATGAGAGTTTCAATAGTTGTTATAACCTTGGGGGGGGGGGCAAGGGACAATGGTTGTGCTTTGTCATTTCCAGGGTGGGTGTGTGTGTGTGTATTTAATGTTTTATTTGGGGATAATCTCATGTATATAGTTTATAAACACCTAATACATCTTTTACATATTAGGTGTGCTCACACTTTTTACTGAGAGTTTTATTTGTGTTATCAAATAGTGTGCGTACTTGTTGGCTAAATTTTCTACTGTTGCATAGCAAATTACCACACACGGAGTGGCTTAAAGCAGCACACTTAGCATCTCATAGTTTTTAATCCATGAGGAGTCCGGGAATGGTTCAGCAAGGTCCTTGGCTCAGGATCTCACAAAGATACAATCAACGTGTCTGCCAGGGCTGTGTTCTCATCCAGAAGCTTGGGTCCCCTTCCAGGTTCATGCAGTTTGGGGGCAGAAGTCTTGTCCTTGGAACTGTTACACACAGTGGCTTGTTTCTTCGAAGTCATCAGGAAAGTGTCTCCGACTCAGAGGAGGCTGAAGCCCTTTTTTAAAGGATGCTCAGCTGATGAAGTCAGGCCCACCCAGGATAATCTCCTTTTGATGGCACAGAGTTAACTGATTTGGGACCTCCAGTTACATTTGCAAAATCCCTTCTCCCTTTTCCAGACAAAGTCCCACAGCAAAGGAGTGACAGCCATCACCTTTGTCATACAACAGTAACCTAATTGTGACTCATCACCAGGAGGCCAAAGTCAGAGACAGCCACCCGAGAATTTTGGCTGACACTGGGCAAGGAAAGCACAGCTCTGTGAGTCAAAGGGAGCCGTCTTGAGTCTTAGCTCTGCCACTTAATAGCTGTGTGAACGTGCAAGTGATTTCACTTCCCCATGTTCCAGTTGTCTCAAGTGTCAATTGGAGATCATTCTAGCTTCATTTTAACCTTCTAGCACCTACCACTTGGGGCTGGTGCCTGAATTAAACAAGATTATACTTGTAAAGGGTCTAGCACATCAACTGGCCAATAGCAAGTGCGAATGGGTGTCAGTTATTTTCATTAGATGCTCACGTTCATACGCACTGACATTTTATTCATCCAAGAGAAAGAGAATATTGGACTTCGCCAGATTGTGCATCACAGGATCTTCAGGAAGCAAGACAAGAGGAAGGAATTAAGAACCCAAATTAATCCTTGTTTTCTAATAGGAAGGGCTTATGGAGAACAAGTTGGTTCAGTTAATGGTGCTTTAAGGTAAAGTGAGATAGAGTCTGTGAAAGCATCTGCACCAGATAAATATTAGTTGAATTTAAAGCTGGACAGAAGTACATGCTAAATAATTTTCTGTGGACTAATTGATGTATCTTCTTTCTAAAGTCAAATCAATCGCTTTTTTTTTTTTTGGCTTTTTCGGGCTGCCCTCTCGGCATATGGAGGTTCCCAGGCTAGGGGTCTAATCGGAGCTGCAGCTGCCGGCCTACCCCACAGCAGCACAGGATCTGAGCCACGCCTGCGACCTACACCACAGGTCACGGTAACACTGGATCCTTGACCCACTGAGCGAGGCCAGAGATTGAAGCCGCAACCTCATGGTTCCTAGTCGGATTCGTTTCCGCTGTGCCATGACGGGAACGCCTCAGATCTCTTGCTGAACCAAATGATTTTGTTTCCCCTTTATTGTTAGCTGCAGAGCTCTTGGAGCAGGACAAGCATTTCATCAGCCCACGTGGCCCCTCCCTTCGTCCCTGATCTAAAGTAAGGTCTGTGAATATGAAACCCATAGAGAATGTCCGAGTGGAAAATGTTTGCCAAAGCTCTTGCTAAAGTCTTGTGTAGCGAGTGGAGGACAAATATCCTGCCCAGGACCTGTACTTCCCGCACTGAACAATGTCCTTACCCACCTCCTAGTCTCAAGCCACAAGCCTGTATGTAGTCCTTCTTCTCTGCAGGGAAGGAGAGGAAAAAACTAAAACAAAAGTCCCCAAACAAGAAGCCCCCCAGCCCCCTACCAAAAAACCCACCACGGTAAATTGGTTTGTGTCCTTGGAAGTCAAGAGAAACAGACCGCCCGACGATAGACTTGCTGGTCTGCGGAAACTCCACCACCCCAAGTTAGCTCGTGCATATGACAATGGGCAGCCAGAAATCACACAGCGTGGGCTGGGCTTTTGTCTTCTTCCTGTATTGGCTTCTTAGTTCCCAGAATGGCTTCTGGGCTGGTAACAGGGAGAGGGCCTGATTGCAGAGGGCCCGTCTCCAGAGTGGCGGCTGTGGCTGTGGGCGGTGTCTGGGGAAATTCCTGGGGGCCGGGGCTGTGCTGTAGGTCCAGTTCCCAGCTCCCCCTGGAATTCCTGACATGGTTGGTGCTTGGGTCGCCTCAGAGGTTGTATTGGAGTGACCCAAAGAGCTGACTATTCTCAAATTTTACAGGAGAGAGGAGGGAGAGAGGGGGTGAGGGGGGGGATGGCATTGACGTTTGGTGAAGCAGCATTCCGAGTCTCATTGTCACGTAGGGACCAACCATCCTAAGTGGCAGATCCAGATCTTGGTAAATTTCTCACAAAATAGGAATTTGTAAAGACCGCAGTAGGCGCAAAAGGACCACGGGGTTGGTAGACTATTTCTCGCCTTACTACAGAATCTGTCTCTGTATAGAATCTATTTTTATCACTAAATAATTAAAAATGCTAAAATCAAGACAACTGTATATAATAAAATTGAGACTAAGTTTATCATTAAACTTAATACATCATTAAATAATAACAGAGAATAATGGAGGCAGCCATCCAGAAGTTTCCAAGCATCCGAATGTTTGACATTGGGGAGGCCTATATAGACGGATTAAGTGGGCTTGACATGGACTTATTATTGATCCTTTTGATTTATTTGCTTATTTATATGTATGTATTTGGAGGGGTTGGGCTGGGTGGGCCATGGGCACACTTCATTCAACACACACTCTGCTGTGTGTAAGACACTAAAAGACACACAAATGCAAGAGAGGGACTTTGGCTGCAAGAGATTTGCAGTCCTATCCCGGGACTATAACTCTTAGAACAAGCCTTGTTCAAAGCTGTGTTGACATCCATTCGCCTCACTTATCTTCTGGAAAAGCTGCTCAGAACCCATCAATGGGTTGCCTCATTCCAGAAGAGAACAAGAGTGAGGTTGAGTTGACTGATAATTGATCAGATGTGGTTAACTCCACTTCCAGTTTACCAACAGCCAAACCAAAAGCTTCTAGTAGGTGTAAGGCAGCTTTCGGGCGGTATCTTTTTTCTGTGTCTCTTGGAGGGAAAAACCACCAGTCCAGCTGCTCTCCAGAAGGCAAAATTGCCAACAGCCAGTCAGATAGAGTTTTCACCTCTGAACCAAGTGTTCAGTTTCCCCCACTCATTTCCTCCAGTTTGCAATTCTCATTCAACG
The DNA here is from genome assembly GCF_054392235.1 of Sus scrofa. NCBI lineage: Eukaryota > Metazoa > Chordata > Mammalia > Artiodactyla > Suidae > Sus > Sus scrofa. The sequence continues at coordinate 13,331,891 of NC_139401.1, forward strand.
ATTCCCCAGCTGTATTTTTCCCCATTCAACTCCTCTCACTTTGTTTTCAGCCATCAGTGGCAAAACAGGATGAAAAACCTTTCTAGTTATCTGAGCCTCGGCATGACACCTAAGATTCATCTTTTGAAAAACTGAGAAGCCATTGCATTTGTCAGAAGGAGAGGAGCAGCAGATGGGACTAGTGGTTCACATTGCCATTGGGTCTTGTGACGCACACTGCAAGAATCTGAGGGCGAGTATCTTGTGTTATTGGCTTCTCAGATGACTGCTATTTTATGGGTGCCTCCCTTTCCTTCTAGACATTTGTGGCATTTTTCTCAATGTAGTGACCAACCTAATATATCAACGATTGGTACCACCTGCAGCATTATTGCTAAGAGGAGTAATCCACTTGGTGCTGATGCAGTTTCAGCCTTACATTTCTGGATGGTGGGAGCCATTCAGGCAGCTTGCCTTGGGGGTGGGCTCCTTAGGGCATATTGGAACATCTTACAGAGAGGTACCTCTTACCCAAGGCTGTACCATCTTTATGGCTCTGAGAGTCCTTGGAATGTTGGGCCAAGGATGCTAGGTCAACACTGCACGGTACTTAATTGTGTATTTCTGTGAAAGGTATAAATAAGTGTGCTTCTCTATGCTGGCTGAAGATGGGTCACGTGGCAGGAACTCTCTTGACAAAGGCAGCCAGGAAGTGGCTCTTTCTTCCCCAGAGACACCACTGTCAAATTGCTCTTTTCTGCTCAGTAAAGGTTAAGAAGGAAGTGAAACCTTTCATACTCTTTGGCACTGCTGCTGTTTTTCTTTCTTTCTTTTTTTTCTTTTTTTTTTTTTTTTTTTTCTGAGAGCAGAAATGCCTGCCCATACATTCTTCCAAGGACTTGCTAAGAAACACTTGAAAAGAGCAGGCCAAAAGTGCATGCGTTTGCTGTCTGTTCTCTGGCTGTGGAATAAAAACAAAAAAATGACATTGAATCTGGCATTTGAAACTGTAGTGCTATTGTTGCTGGGACGACTGGCTCGACAAGCCCACAGTAATCTAGAAGCACGAGCCTGTCCCTCGAGCCAACTCAGCCATTTCTCAAGAATGGGAGAGGGACGGGGGCCTTGCAGCGGTGTTTCCTCTTGCCGACCTTAACAGCCACAAGCTGGGCAGAAACACATGCAAATAAAAATCAAGAACCCTAGAGAATAGGCAAATTACTTCCAGACATACTGATAATGAACTTCAAGGCTTCAGCTCAAATATCACTGACTTAAATCCATTTGTTCTAGCTCTTTAATAGAATATGAGGTTAAATACACAAACTTACATTTTTAGAATTCTCTCTGTACTAATACTGGCATGGGATTTAAAAAAAAAAAAACATTAAATAGAGCGATTTAGAAAAAGTTTTGCTTTTATGTCTTAAGAAAGCTAGGGGGGAAAAAACCCTAGCATAGCACGAGAAAATACAACAGGGTTTTTGGATTTTCTTTCCCCGATTTTGAAGGTTTTCTTTTTCCCTTTTCCGTTATTAATACATCTGAAAGATTTTAAGATTTAAGCTGGGCCTGAGCTCTGAGGGAGAAGGAGGATGTATTTTACTTACTAATGGGTCCCTGACAGCCAAAAAATGGTCGCGTCGGTGGTGGTTGAAGGCAAAACGCTTCTGCCCCCTGGTCCGTCGTGTCTTCTGTCTCATCTGTCCATCACATCCTTCTGTTTGGGACAGTGTTAGATTTGAATCAGGAGCTCCTGGGTCAGTAGTGCTGTTTGCACTATTGAGACTACATTGAGAAGTTTACAAGACTGTACATTTCTTTCTTTTCTTCTTTCTTTCTTTTTTTTTTTCTTTTTTTTTTTTTGGCTTTTTAGGGCCACACCCATGGCATATGGAGGTTTGCAGGCGAAGGGTCGAATCGGAGCTACAGCCGCCGGCCTACACCCCAGCCACAGCAACACCAGATCCAAGCCACATCTGGATCCTTAAGCCACTGAGCGAGGCCAGGGATCGAACCCGCAACCTCATGGTTCCTAATCGGATTCGTTTCTGCTGCGCCACGACGGGAACTCCTTTTTTCTTTTCTTTCTTTCTCTCTTTTTTTTTTTTTCTTTTTTTTTTTTTGTCTTTTTAGGGCCGCACTTGGGGCGTATGGAAGTTCCCAGGTTAGGTGTTGCATCTTAGCTGCAACCTATACCACCTCTGCAGCAAGGCCAGATCCTTTAACCCGCTGCAACTGGCCAGGGATCAAAGCCATGCCTCCACAGGGACCCAAGCCGCTGCAGTCAGGTTCTTAACCCACAGTGCCACAGCAGGAACTCTGAGACCGTACATCTCTAAAGGCTTCCTTTTCCTTTTTTCCGTGTGTCTGGAGATTGAGAAAGTCTGCCTTCAGCTGTCTCAGTGGTTTGGCAACCCTAGTCCTCTCTTACTATTTCTTGTCAATCATTTGCATTTCTATGGCTTATTATAGCTAAACAATTCAAAGAAACTTGCAAAATGTGACAGTTCATTTCATTAAACTACTTCTCGCTCTCTGGAATGAATATGACAATATTTTGCCCATTTCAGCAGCAGAAAATTAGGGCTCCAAAGATGCAACGATGTTTCTTTGTCATTCTGTGTATATACACAGTATATGAATAAATCATTCAATACAGTAAAAAAAAAAATTCAAAAAATTTTTTTCTCTTTGGGTTGAGAACAAAAACCCTTTTCAGAGATTTGGATGATTCTTCCTCCATACCTTAGCCTTATTCACACATTCTGCTAAGCAAACCTCCCTTACAAAACAGGTACAACCTTCTACTTTTGTGATCAAGAGAGGCCACAAAGAAATTTGCTAGGGAATTAAAATTTTCCTTATCCAGGACTTTTATCATCTTTCTCCTTTCTGAAAATCCCTTGAGCTCTCCTTGTCCATTTCTAGTTTTCATTTATATTGATAGACTTCATTTCTATTATCCATTTACATTGCTCCCTCTGTGGTTCTGAACTTGTTAGAAAAGAGACCCCTTTGGGGCCCTCTCAGGTGTGTGTGTGTGTGTGTGTGGCCTCCCATAAGATACTGTGATTATTTTTGAGAATTTTGTTATATATTTTTTATTTTATTTTATTTTACTTTTAGTTTTTTTGTCTCTCTAGCACTGCACCTGCAGCATATGGAAGTTCCCAGACTAGGAGTCGCATCGGAGCTGCAGCTGCCAGCCTATACCACAGCCACAGCAATGCCGGATCCGAGCCGCATCTGTGACCTGTACCACAGCTCATGGCAACGCTGGATCCTTCACCCACTCAGCGAGGCCAGGGATTGAACCTGCATCCTCATGGACACTAACTAGTCAGATTTGTTTCCACTGAGCCATGACTGGAACTCCTATTTCTGAGAATTTTGAAATTTATTAGAATAAGAAGAATCCTCTTGCGAGGGCATTGCATTCATTTGAGTGGGAAAATACACATTTGATATTGAATCTCTCGGTTCCTGTGGGGACTGGAAGCCCCCAGGAATCTGAGACCCAGGGCAGGGAGTCTCTGCTTGTTTTCACTCAGCCATTCGGGTGCTTCCGGCCTTGTTTTCTAATTGCTCCTCAGCGGCTCCTCTTAGCGGATGGGGGATTAAGCCGTCTTCCTCTCACAGGCTGGCTTCAGAGACCAGCTGTTCCTGTATTGCTCCGTCCATTGTTTCGATTCTGGAAGGGACACTGCAGTGACCTTTCAAACAAATGTCTGGTTGCTGCAGCTCGTTTTACATTTTATTTATGTATTTATTCATTTACATGGGCCGCACCCATGGCCTATGGAAGCTCTCAGGCTAGGGTTCGAATTGGAGCTGCAGCTGCTGGTCTACACCACAGCCACAGCAATGCCAGATCTGAGCCATGTCTGTGACCTACACCACAGCTCACGGCCGTGCCGGATTCTTAACCCACTGAGTGAGGCCGGGGACCGAACCCTCTTCCTCATGGATACCGGTTGGATCCATTTCCACTGAGCTGCAATATAGTAACTCCTCATTTTACATTTTAGTACGAAGTGAAGGACCTCTGGCTTCCATCTAGCAAGAATCTGACCCAATGTTTGCGAATGAACAGATTCTGTCTTCGCAGACTGAATCTGCTTTCTTTTCTTACTGCTGCAGAATCTTTCCATTCTCTGCTGAGCATAGAGGTTGCAGAGACCCATTCCCTCCCATAAGGAACACTGGGGCCATTTGGCTGGATCGAAAAAGGATCAATCAGCTGCTGAAATAGTCAAGAGAAAAAAAAAATGGCTCCATTAGCTACCCTTTTCAACCTGTATTTTAGTCTTGTTTGAAAATTGCTTGTTATGTCTTTTCATCATAGTTTTTACAATCATCTTGTCAACAAGTTATCCTAAAAATTGTTGAAAATCCTCCATTTGTTCTCGACTCAAAAGCTCCCCTGTAGAATCCTTTGTGACTGTTTCTTTGCATTTATTTATTATTTATTTATTTTCCTCTCGTCACAGCCACACCTGGGCCATATGGACGTTTCCATGCTAAGGGTCGAATCAAAGCTGCCAGTCGATGCCCCAGCCCCAGCAACACTGCATCTGAGCTGCATCTGCAACCTCTACTGCAGCTCGTGGCAATACCGGATCATTAACCCACTGAGCGAGGCCAGCGATTGAACCTGCATCCTTGTGGATACTAGTCCTGTTCTTAACCCACTGAGCCACAATGGGAACTCCTGCTTTGCTCTTAACTTGGGGCTGGTATGAACTTGTTTGGAAAATCCTGACACTGGAACATATCTGCACCCAGGAAAGTCACCAATGCCTTTCTCATGGGCTGGTTTGAAGGGGCTTCTTCAACTAATTGGCAATGACCCCGGAACCTTAACCTCCACCTTTTTTGGAAAGTTAAGTGTCCCAAGTTAACTTGGCCCCCAAGCCTCATCCGTATTCATTTCTCTAGGTTGCTGGATGCTGAACCTGAGTCAGTTTAACTATGGTTGCATGGAATTGGTGGGGAATCACAGACATCTCTCCATATAAGGGCTGCTAGGAACTAGGAACTCTTCATTGGGTCTAGATCCTGGCTTCTATTGCCTTCTCCAAAAAAATCAGTGGCGATGCTCTTCCCTGTTAAATAATGTGTAGGAACTTGCTGTTGGCTCCAGGTTTTTAAAATGGCACGGCTCTCTGATGTGGTTGGGGAAGAGCTTCCCAATTACATCCAAAATCAGGCGCACAACGTAAGTGCACCCAATAGCGGCCAAGGTGTATGGATCTGCTCTTGGTTTCTCATTAGCCTTGTGGCTTTGGGTGGGTCACCCTTTCTGGCTTTGATTTTCTCATTTGTAAACTGATGAAATTGGATCGGGTTCTTTCCAGGGCTCTTTCTGGCCCTTTCCATCTCTAAAGGTCCATGACGGATAGGTGAGCCACATCGTCACAGATGCAACACAGCATCCCAGAGCTCCCCATCTCTGGCACACAGGCATGTCTCTATATAGGGCTCCCTGGTTTTTGGAGAAGGGGACCTGAAACCCACGGAGTTTCAGTTCTGACTTAGTTTTGAACTGAAATGTTTTTGCATAGGAAATAGTGAGTGGGCAGAAGAATTCTACAAAAAGAGAGCCCCGAGGTTGGATGAGCAATGAACAACTCCTTCCTAGGGCGATTCTCTTTGGGAACAAAACACATACCTGCTCAAAGCCAGAAAAGAAAAAAATGAGAATAAGCAGAGGCATTGTTGAACACAGAGAAATGGAACGTGGTGGCATCTGTATCCACGTAGGCCATTGGCCAAACTGCCTACTTCTTTCTTTTTCTTTATCATATTCCCTTTCTTTTTTGTACCTTTAAAGGACATTGAAGCACAGTGGATTTACAATGTTATGTTAGTTTCAGGTGTACAGCAAAGCAATTCAGATATACATATACATTCTTTTTCAAATTCTTTTCCCTTATCGATTATTATAAAATATTGAGTATAGTTCCCTGTGCTCTACAATAGGTCCTTGTTGGTTATCTATTTTATACATACTAGTGTGTATATAATCCCAGCCTCCTAATTTATCCCTCCCTAACACCTTTCCCCTTTGGTAACCATTAATTTGTTTTCTGTGTCTGTGAGTTTGTTTCTATCATATAGATAAGGTCATGTGTATCATTTATTTTTAGATTCCGCATGCAAGTGATATCATATGATGCTCATCTTTCTCTGTCTTATTTCACTCTGTATGATCATCTCTAGGTCCATCCATGTTGCTGCAAATGGCACTATTTCATTCTTTTTTATGGCTGAGTAACATGCCATGGTGTGTATATGTATGTGTGTACACACACACACACACACACACACACACACACCACATATTCTTTATATTCATTTGTTGAGGGACATTTGCAACCTACTTACTTGTAATGCTGCCATACCTGCATATATCAGGATGAGTTCTGGGTCTCAAGATTTTGAAACCAAAAGGAAAAAAACAAAAACAAAAAACAGCTTTTAAGAGGGAGAACCGTCAGGACTGATGCCACCAGGAATATCATCTCCCAGATAGCTCTGTGGGATGAGTCGCACGTGAGCTGGGCTCTGTACCAATACTGGGACCAAGAATGATGGACGAGAGTGCATCACCATGGCTTCCTCCAGCCTCCTACCAAGGCAGAGGTCCCTGTTGGTAAGGCATCTGAGCAAAATGCTGCAAGTCATGTTTGGAACGTTTAAATTCTTTCGAATCCTGATTGAAGCGTGTGTTCCAGGCAAATGATTGTCGGCCGGATTTTCCATAGGATTTTGCCATACCAGCCCTTAAGTGAAATACACAAACCGATCGGGGAGTCAGGGAGGTCTGAAATTTGCTTGGGAGTGTGAAGCCACGATGGAGAGAACTGCTAAGAGTTTAACTAGGGAGAACGAATGAAGAAAACATAAGTCACTACTACTGGGGGAATTTTTCCTTTTTTGGCCATTCCTGAGTTTCCATAGTTGCAATCACTTATCTCAAGCTATTCCTCTGATGTTTTTACATCTTATAAAAATGAGGATAAAACAACAACATCTTATAGGCCTGGAGCGTTTGTAAGTGGCTTTTTTGGAAAGGTGTTATCTATCTTGGATTTTTGGTGGGAAGGGAAAATTCATTTTCCCCTCGAAATACTGGACCCCGGGGGAAAGATCTGTTTCACAGTGAGGGATACATAAGGAGAGGGGGTATGCTGCATGCAGCAAATTGTTAAAACATCAGTTTTGCAAAGGTGCCTTTAAGAAAACGTGATGTATAGCTCTGTGAGGAAGGGCTCAAGGGCGGTCAAACCTCATGGACAAAGTAGCATAATGTGACCATGCGTAGAAATGGATGAAGAGCTGTAGCTAGAGAATCATGAAATAAATAAGAATTGAAAGTCATGGTGGTTTTTCTCTTGGGCTTTGAAAATTTAGGGAACTGTTTAATAACGAATCCTCATAACTCCTTCTTGGAGCATTAGAGGTGGGACTGGTTGATGGCTTGCATGACAGCTCGCAGCATGCTTGGGGCTCTTCCAAGTTTTGGAGATTAACAGTGACGAAACAGTGACACGTATATGTCTGTGATCTGGTGATGAAGTGTGGAATGATCAAGGTATGCCATACCTTGATGTCTCCAGGTTTTATCTTAAAATTAAGTGCTTAGTTTAATAATCTAATAATAATCCATTCATGATTATTTTAAAATGTCAAAAAAAAAAAAAAGAAAAAAAACCATAGCAGTGACTAAAATACAAAGTTCCTGCCCTAACGGAGCTTGCATTCTAGTAAGGAGACACAGGAAAAAAAAAACAGACTGGGCGTATTGTGAAAAGCTTTGGAGAAAAGTAAACTCGGGTAAAGGAGATGGGGTGAGCATGGGAGCGAGGGGATCTGTGCTATTTTATACAGATTATGATCAGAAACATCATTAAGTCTAGTTGCCATTCCCCCCTCCCCCCGCACAGATGAAGGAACAGGTGCACTGAGACATGGCCCAAGGTTCCTGAGCTGACCAGTGGCCTCTGGGAATAAAACCCAGCTCTCACAACCCAGGCCCATCGCTGCTCCCTTTCGCCTACACTCTTGGCCTGCCAGCAGTTGGAAGTGAGTTGCTGCCATAAGATTTTGGAGGTCTGTCATTTCATCCCTTTGCGATCCATTTGTCTTGACTTTCTTATGAGTACAAAGCACATTGTCCAAGACTCTTCCCACACTTACTTCGGCCAGCAGTAGTGGTACCTATGGTGCAGAAAGAGTTATTTTAGCACTTGGTGACTTTGGGGTGGTCTAGAGTTGAACTGACCAGCTGACCCCACTGTGCGGTCTTTAAGCATTCAGGACACTGCCTACATTAATGTGCATGAGAGTCAGCTGGGAATCTTGTGAAAATGCAGATTCCGATTCAAGATGTCTAGGTGGGGGCTGAGAGTCTGCCTGTCCAGCAAGCAGCCCGGTGATGCTGATGTTGCTGGTCCACGGACCACACTTTGAGGAGCGAGGGTCCGGGCGCCTCTTGCTCTAGTTTGTTCAGCACCACTGCAAGAGAAGCCTCACAGTCAAAGCTGGCATTTTCCTTTCTTCATTTCCCCATTGCCCTACTCCCCTCCTTTGCAACAATCCAGCTTCAAAAAAAAAAAAAAAAAAGTTATGAAACACCAATGCCAAGCCTGAATTACAATGTTAGGCATGTAATTATCTGGGCAAAAACCAGATGTCTCAGACCCTGGCTTAGCTCAGCCTGCCGGGGCCACATGGTAAAGTTGCTCCATTGAAGAGCTGATTGAGGCCACACAATTTATGCCAAGAGAATAAGGGGTACGTGTGCCTGAAACTCGGGGAGAGAAGTGAGCAAGCGCTACCGTTGCAGAAATAATGTTGGAAGCGTCGCCCCCGCCACATTGCAAGCTGAGACTCCTGTGTGTGCTAATCTGGGCTGCAAGGGTGACTCAGGCTGCTTCTGCAAATGAAAGCGTGCATCCTTGGCTGGGAAATAGAAAGAGCAAAGAGCGTGTCCCATGCTGGGACTTCTCCTGCACGAGGGACTACTGCTGGCCTCTTTACTTGAGCCATCCTGAAGGAAGAGGCAAGCTTCAACGGGGACCTAGTTTGGGACAGAGGGCAGAGCCAGTCTGCAGAGAGCAGGGTTCTTGTAACACCCACCTGCTGTGGCTCTTTACGTTTGCTCATGCTGGCTCCTCACCTCCAGTCTTGCTGCCCCGCCCCACTCCACGCCCAGCTACTGACCCTGCCTGTGTGAATGCAAGTCCTAGTGCCCCCAGAGGGCAGCTTAGGAAGGAAAAGCCAGCCGCCCTCACTGTGATCTGGCTGAGCTGGGGAGACCTCAGCTCCCCAAGTCTTTGCAAGCTCAGTTTCTTTGCAGAGGACCATGGTAACAGTGATAATAAGACACCATTGAAGTCACATCTCTGAGCGGACAAAGGCTAAACAGTTGCTGTTATTCCTTTGGAGGCAAACCCAGTCCTAGGGCCTCATGGGGCTTCATTTCAGTCTGAGACTTTGGACCATTTGGTCTGTGTTCAGGAAGACCTGGTGAGGGGTGTGAGCATGGGGCGAGTGGGCGGTCGGTGTCCGACTTTGGATTTCTAGGCATTTGCCAAAATCTTTAAGGCCACCTCATACCTTCTCTAGTGTAGGCTTGTCACCACCAGAGATGATGATTGTTCGCCCCGGAACAGCTGGAATCTCCAGAACACGCTCAGTAGGAACAACTGGAACGCTCTAAGCCAGCAAGCAATGGCCCAGAAGGTTGGGCTTCCCTCTGGGAATTTTCACTAATCTTTTTTTTTGTTTGAGGGGTGACAAGTAGGGGTGAACTTCTCTTATCTGTTCTTAGAAGGCCTTTCTCTGACTCAGATAAGCCACCCAGGGAACAAAGGCTAGTTTCCTGGTCAATATCAGGTCCAGCCTATAACCACCTCCCAGCCTTGGGATAGAGAATAGTGAAGGCAAACACCCTCTTCTCTGTCACCACGTCTCAATCCGTCACAGTGTCTCAAGGCTGAGGCTGCAGAGCAATCCAGCTATCGAAGATCTGGCATTTCCGCATGAGACCGTGACCTTGGCAAACCCCAACTGTTTCCAGAGGGAGATTCCGGGAAATCAAAGGACAAAACCCTTTTAATTCAAATGGCCCTTCTCACTGTCATTTTATTAATTTTTTTAAATTAAAAACACTTTTTTTTTTTTTTGTCCGTGCCCATGACATGCAGGAGCTCCTGGGCCAGGGATTGAACCCACACCACATCGGTAACAATGTTGGGTCCTTAACCACTCGGCTACCAGGGAACTCCTCATTGTCACTTTGAATGGCTAAGTCTTTTGTACTTTTTTTTTTGTTTTTTATTTTATGCATGCACCCACAGCGTACGGGCCAGGGATTGAATGCTCCTCACTTACTATGAGCCCAGGAAATTCAGAAGTTGGTTCGAGGTAGCAAGTGGTCTGTGAGGGAGTTCTCGGGAGGTGATGAATAGGGCTCTGCCCCATTTGACTTTAATAGGAGGAAAGGGAAAATATTTCACGGTGCCAAGGCAGTCACTGGAGATGTAGATGCTTAGAACTGGGTGACGTCCTGGTCTCCAAAAACAATGAAGGGAGGTACCCTGATACTGGGCTTGTGTGTGTGTGTGTGTGTGTGTGTGTGTGTGTGTGTGTGTATGATGTTCCAGCAGCGTTCGTTAGCAAGAAACTCCACCAGTCTTTCTTTGTCTGCTTGATTGCCGATTGAGCTATTTGATTTTCCTGCAAAGAACTCATAAAAAGAATGCCTTTAGGAGTTCCCATTGTGGCTCATTGGGTTAAGAACCCAACCAGTATCCATGAGGATGCAGGTTTGATCCCTGGCCTCACTCAGTGGGTCAAGGATCCAGTGTTGCCATGAGCCATGGTGTAGGTTGCAGACGTGGCTCGGATCTGGCATTGCTGTGGCAGAGGCCGGCAGCTGAAGCTCTGAATCAACCCCTAGCCTGGGAACTTCCATACGCCACATGTGTGACCTTAAAAAGCTAAAAAGAAAAAAGAAAGAAAGGGGAAAAAAGGAATGCCTTTATTACCAGGCTAAAAGTGCAAGAAAATACCCCCAAACCTGTCCTATGGCAGCGTCAGCTAGAAAATCATTCCTTTTCACTGGTTTTGTTGGTGGAGCTCCCCTCTGCTCTTTGCTTACGCTAGCAGTGCTCACCCTCATCCCAGCAGAGGCTTGGCTAGTGAAGCGAGGACCCATTTCTGCCACTGAAAACAAATGGCTGCGGGGAAAGGGGGCTGTCTGCCTGACACACAGCCTCAGCTCCATCCCCAGAGATGCTCGTGGAGTGTCCCGGGGAGAGAGAGCCAGCCCCAGAGTTGAAAGCAGCGCTCTTCAAATCCGGATGTCCACTGCTGTCAGAAGAAATTGCCATGTTGAAAAGTTAAGGGATTTCAGGTCGGGTTCGAGCAAGGTGTTCCCAACTTGGCCTCTCCATATTCAAAGCATAACTTCTGTCCTCTCGTGAGAATTTGCTTCCCTGATGCAAAGAAGGCCAAGATGTAGCATCAGGGCTTCCATAAAATTCTCAATGTGCACAGGCCACCTGCAACTCCAGACTTTGAGAGTGGAGGAGGTGGGGCCAAGGGCCAGCCAGGACTGGGAGCGCTGGCATGATTCCAGGTGTTAACTCCAGAATTCACCAGGCAGAGGGGCTTAAAGAGCACAAAGTCCTACTGTGTAGCACAGTGAACTCTACTCAGTGCCCTATGATAAACCATAATGGAAAAGTAGATTTAAAAAAACTGTGTATGGTATGTCTATATATGAACACATAACCGAATCACTTTGCTCTACAGCAGAAATTAACACAACATTGTAAATCAACTATGCTTCAATAAAAAAAAAAGAAAGAAAAGGGAAGAGGGTGGGGCTCTGGGGTGCGGGGTGGGGCAGGCCTCCCTGGGTGAGGCCCTGGAGGGTAGAAAGGCGGGAAAAAGGGTATCTTTATGGCTGAATGGAAGCCAGTGTGACTTCAACAGCTGTGTGAACCTGAATCTTTCCGAACCTCAGACTTGTTTCAACTGTCAATGAGAATATTATTTTCTGCACTGTCTATTTCGCAGGGCTCTAGTAAGAATTCAGAAAGCAAAGGAAGATAGAGTAGGTATATCATCTGATAGAAGGAGCAATACATGGCTGCTGTTTCCATTACTTCATGTATTTCAAAAGAGCCACTTTCCTGCATTTGAGTTCCTAGAAATATGAGGGTCTTGTCCCAGTCAAAAGAACAAATGTTACGCTACTATGAAAAAGAATATAAGAAAAATATTTATTACCTGTTGTGGTGGAGAAAATGATGGCTCTGCAAAGATGTGTATGTCCTAGAGCCTGGGACCTGTGGCCGTCCCAGGAGAATTTAGGATTCTCCTAAATTTAGGAGAATTTAGAGGAGAATTTAGGCTGCAGAGGGAATGAAGGTTGTTAATCAGATGAACTTAAAACGGAGTGATTACCCCGGGGTGCTTGGGTGAGCCCAGTGTAATCACAAGGGTCTTTAAAAGTGAAAAAGGCAGAGGTGACTACAAAAGAGAGAATGAGAGAGGTGGCAGCATGGAAGGGACTTGGCCTGCCACTGTCAGCTTTGAGGACGGAGGAAAGGGGGGGGGGCAGAGCACCTCCAGAAAGTAACACAACACGGCCAAAACTTTGATCTGAGCCCAGTGAGACCCATGCCAGATTTCTGATCTATAGAACTGTGAGAGAGGAAATTTGTGTTTTAAGCCACTAAGTTTGTGTTCATTTGTTAAGGCGGCAATAGAACACCAATGCACCTGGCAATAGAAATTCCGGAGCAATGGCATATTCTTGCATATAGGAATGAAATATTTATTAGCCACACGCTTTTTCCAGGAACCGCCTTCCTTCTTGTGTATGATCAGAATCACATTAGTATTTTTTTCCCCCGTTTGTCTGGCATAAATTGCAGTCGCTGAGCTTGAAGAGCTATTTACTGAGCTCTTTTTACACTTTCTATTATGCTCGCAAAGGTTTATGTACAAAATACTCTTGCCTGACCCAGGCTCCGTGATTGAAGTTTGCCCAGGGTGTGCCAGGGGTAAATTAAAAGGGAAATGCCAAGTCAAGGGCAAAGTGATGTTGATGAAGTCAAGCTGAACATATTTACCATAGAAAAAGGTATGGTCAAGGGGGCCTTTCTCTCGGGGATGTCAAGGTTTCCCTGGGAACCATGCAGATAATACCGCCTGTCCCTTTGCTTACTTCCAACCTAAAACGAGCGGTAAATGACAGAAGCCGGAATGGGAAGGTTTGACCCCGAGAGAGGCGCTCAGAAAGGGAGAGGGAAATCCAAACTCCTAAGTAGACATCTGTAAAAGGATTTGGAACCGAGGATAAGGAAGTTCTGAGGCTGGCTAAAAGGGAAGGAAGGGCTTTATTTACTGGCCATGGATTGTACTTCCTGTTGTGAAGCTCAGCCCTGTTTCATAACAGCTGGGGGCGGCGGTAGCTTGTGCGACAATGAGGAAGCGGTTCTCTTGGTTCCTCCGCGGTTACACAAGTGGGTGACCTCCAAGGCGCAGTGAAACAGATGTGGGAAGAAGAATGGGACACTTGCACTGGCTCTCGCAGACTTGATGGCGTGATAGAGCTTTGTGTTTTTAATTTTCAGGTGCAGGAGTATCTCTTCATATCTGATATGAGTGAATACACAGCATCTCCGTTGTTCTTGTGCATATGCTGTGCTTCTCTGCAGATTAGAATGGCTGAGAGGGATAAGCACCCCCCAGAGGGGCCCTGTGGCGTGCATTAGTTGTTCCTGCACAGCCAGGAGCTACAAAGGCCGGCAGGGTCCATGAAAGAAGGAATTAGACTTGTGTCTTTCTTATCGTAAAGTTTTGTCACAAACACCATGGAAACGGTTTCTGCAGCAGATGTGCCTGGAAGGATAGCCAAGGGCTTGGGAAACCTCATTTCAAGCTTGATTTTCACCTGCCTGTATTGTATGCTTAGGATGAGGGATGCTGTGGTTAGGTTTGCACATGAAAAATGCAGTGCAAAACCACAGAGACTTCCTGGATATCTCATTGGATGAAAAATGAAAAATATGGATTTTGGGGGGGGGGCGGGGCAAAAGGACCTTCCAGCTTCAAGGACAGAGGTGGGGCTCTATCATCAGACTGTGTGGGTTCAAATTCGGGTCCGACCACTTACTGGCTGCGTGAGCTTGACTACGTTCATTAACATCTCTGTGCCTCAGTTTCTTCATGGGAGCAGTAGTACACAGTGTGCTATGTGGTCCTGGTGAGAAGTCAGGAAGGCAATGATTGACGCCCACAGAACGGTGCCTGATGCTATAAAATGCGTGATCCCTGGCAGCTCTTTGGATTAGAATGGATTTATGTTCACGAGGGAGGAATAAAAGGTACAGAAACAGGTGAGTCGTGCCAGGGGACAAAAGTGTGAAAGCCTAGAAAACTCTGAACCAAGGTGACCTGTGGTGCCATTTTTATCCCGTGTTCAGGAGATGCATCACCTTCACCCAGCCTCCTTCCCAGCCTGTTTCCCCACAGTCACTCTTGAGGAAGCTTCTCCACTAGCCACGCTGGTCTCCAGGACTTAACCATTTCTTTCCCTGGATGCCGACCTTCTTCCCGCCTCACGTCTCTATTTCCACCCATGAATTCTACTGAGAGTTCTTCTCTTTCCCTCTGAAATCTCCCTCCTCTGAACGGACACAACTAAGAGACATGAGGCTTTTTTTCAAAAAAAAAAAAAAAAAAAAAAGTATTTGAAGGGACTTCTGAGGTCTTGTTTCTGCTATAATTTTTAAAACATCGGGACCAGAAAATTTGCATGGCTTGACAGTTTTTAACTCTGTGCTTGAAAAATATAAACTATGGGGAGTTCCCACTGTGGCTCAGCGGGTTAAGAACCCAACTAATATCCATGAGGATGCAGGTTCCATCCCTGGCCTCGCTCAGTGGGTTAAGGATCTGGCGTTGCTGCAAGCTGCGGTGTAGGTCGAAGATGGGGCTCAGATTGGTGTGGCTGTGGCTGTGGTGTAGGCTGGTAGCTGTAGCTCCGATTCCACCCCTAGCCTGGGAACTTCCATGTGCCACAGGTGCAGCCATGAAAAGAGAGAAAGAGAGAGAAAGGAAGAAAGAAAAAGAAAGAAATCATGGACTAAATCCCAGGTTTTCTACTCCTAACCACTGAGCTATACAAAATGTTGGGGAAAGCACTCTCCTAGCTTGAAAGTCTGCCCTGCTATCTTCTTGCCCCAGTAAACTCCAGCATTTGGCTTCTTCTCTCCATTGATTCTAAGTGCTTCAGGGCAGACATCAGATGTAAGCTTTGTATTCCCCAGGGTAATTCGCAAATCTCAGATCCTTAAACCTACTGAGAATCTTCACTAGATGCATTTCTTGACATTTGCATTGATTTCATGCTTAGGTGGCTTATTCTTTTCCAGTGCAAACGTCTCTAAGAGGCAGGCTCTTTGCTGCCCTTGCAAGGTGCACCACCCTCAAGAGTGGTCCCTGATTTCTGTGGACTCCGGCTGTTTTCCTCACTGTGGATGGCATTTTGGACTCTTCCCTGAGACTCTGACTTCCTCCCAAAGCCTGTTCTTAGCGTCCTGCCTCCTGAC
Source organism: Sus scrofa (assembly GCF_054392235.1). Classification (NCBI taxonomy): domain Eukaryota; kingdom Metazoa; phylum Chordata; class Mammalia; order Artiodactyla; family Suidae; genus Sus; species Sus scrofa. The sequence goes on from NC_139401.1 coordinate 13,347,511, forward strand.
CACACTGGAAGGGAAACCATGGGCTCGTTTTTCACGCTGGGACACAGTGTAGAAAGAAGTAAAATACGGCAAAAAGAGAACAGACCCGCTTTGTTGCCTTTAACCTCAGGTTTGGAGGGTTGCGGAATTGGGGGCAGGCTTTGGAGGCCAGCAAATGATGCCGTTTTACCTTCTTTGTCGTCTCCGGGGGACATGGCGGCCAAGTTCCTTTTTCAGGGGAATGTAGGACAGGTTCAAATGTTCACCTCTGAGCCTCTTGCCTGGGAGAGGTACGGAAGGCAGGATCCTCACAGGGCGTGATGGGGTCCAGGGCCCAGGCGGGGGCCAGCAGGGACGTGTAGGGGCAACTGGCACAGCACCTCCCCACGTCTGCACTGCTGCTGGAGGAGATTCATGCTGGAGACACAGGCGGTCCATGTGTGGAGCGGAAGTTCCCCCTTTTGCCTCAATTAATTGTACCTGCCTTTCACAGCCTGGAATTGAAACCTTTGGGGCCTTCTCTCTGATGGAAGCTCAGGGTGGAATGAAATATCCATCGCTCTTATTGGATCATCCATACGAACTGGTTTTTGACAGGTGCCAGATACCTTGGAAGTCTTGTTCTATAGTTCTCAGCAATGTCAAGGGGGTGATGGCGGAGGGCGGGGAGGGGCGGGGGGGGGCGGAAATCACAACCAAGGCCTTCTTGGAAGGCTTCTCCTTCGCCATTCTTAGCCTTTCACCAATTCAGTCAGTCCTCCTTTCCATCCCAGTTCCGCAATATATTTTTTTTTTTTTGTCTTTTTGCTATTTCTTGGGCCGCCCCTGCGGCATATGGAGGTTCCCAGGCTAGGGGTCAAATCGGAGCCATAGCCACCGGCCTACGCCAGAGCCACAGCAACGCGGGATCCGAGCCACATCTGCAACCTACACCACAGCTCACGGCAATGCCGGATCGTTAACCCACTGAGCAAGGGCAGGGATCGAACCCGCAACCTCATGGTTCCTAGTCGGATTCGTTAACCACTGCGCCACGACGGGAACTCCCCCAGTTCCGCAATATTATTTCCTGATCCCGGAGCCAGATGGCGGAGCAGGAGGACTTTGAGCTCCCGTCCTCTCATGAGTTCACCAAAATCACAACTAACTACTGAGCAACCACTGATTAAAAAAAAGATTGCAACCTACTGAAAAAGATCTTCCACAACTAAAGCCAAAAGGAAGAAAGCACAATGAGATGGTAGTTGCAGACACATATCCGTTCCCACATCCTCCGCACCTCCTTTCTCTGGCATGGGGGGGTACCAGGCACAGAAAGTTGGATTTGGCGTCAGATTTGGGCTCCAGGGGCAGCAAGCCTGCTTCCTGGCTGTGTGGAATTGTGTGAGGTCACTTTGCTGAGGCTCAGTGTCTTCACTTCTAGAACAGGAATGGCCAGGGCAGGCTCAAGGTATGGTTGAGAGAGCGGTAATGAGGTCAGGCGTGCCAAGAATGTAGTACGATGCCTGGCACACAGAGAGCCCTGCATGCATTTAGTTTATTATTATTGTTGTTGTTATTATTGTAGTAATAACATTAGTATCTTTCATGGGATTAAAAAGAAAAAGTATGGGTCAAGTGAATCCTCATAACGATATGTTAAAACACTAAGAGTGAACACCATTCTCTGCCATCGATCCCCTCATCTTCCTCCTTTTATTTTGGGGCCCAAATCAAATGCCATTGCTGTGGCATACGCTTTTTGGCTCTGGACTGGTTTCCACCATATTTCACTTTGGCGTCTAGTCCGCAGAATTTGACAAAGGGCTGTATTCATGGTCGGGTGTTAGAAAGCATGTAGCATTCTGAATCGGTCCTTTTTTTATTTAACCAACCCCTGTCCTACACCAAATAATCGTGAGCACAGTTTCCACCGTCCTGACCTATTCTCAGAGTCAGCTGACAAGCCACCTCAAGGCTGAAACTGTTCACGTCCACACACTGAGCGGCTCCCGAGTTGGTGATTGACAAGGCAGAGGAGAGCTTTCAGGGCTACCCAGACAGGAGCAAAGCCATTTGGGAGCTGCCTGGAGCTGAGCCCAGAAGAGGCACAGAGCGGGAGCAGAAAGAAAGAGCTTTCTCAGAGTCAAGCGCTCTTGTGCTGCGCTGCCTGGATTTACAATTCGTGGGGGCGGGGTTTCTTGCTCAGAAAGTGTGGTTCGTTTTCTGATCAACTCACTCCTCTCTGAGCCATGTCCAACCACTGGCGACAATTTTCAAGCATATTGTCACCTCCCTCTAGACCTGCTGCGTGCTTTCCAAAGTGGTAAGGCTTGAGCTAGGCTTTCAAATTCGAAGGCTCATTTGAACAGAATGAACATATGCACCTGATGCCTGCCCCAGTGCTTGGCGTCCATCTCCAATAAATGTATTTGAGTCTCATTTTAAGAAATGTGCTTTTGCTTAACTCACATTCAATAAAGCCCCCCCACTTTGCTCCTGCTGCAATGTTCCTGGAGGAACATTAGGCTGAGAAGTCAGAGCCGGCTCCTGGTAGCAAATACACTCAGAATGGCCCTGCAAACAGACTCCCACGGCAACCAATCAACCAACCAAACAAAAAGGCAAAATTCGCTATCCTAAAGCTACTCTAATTCCTTTCCCCCAAAAACCATGGTGCAATATAATTTCCGCTGGATTTTTTTTTTTTAATTGCTTTACCCATGGCATCTGAAAGTTCCCAGGCCTGGGATTGAATCTGAACTATAGTTGTGACCTACGCCATAGCTGCGGGAATGTTGGCTCCTTTAGCCCACTAAGCCAGGCTGGGGATCGACCCCACACCTCCACAGTGACCTGAGCTGCTGCAGTTGAATTCTTAACCCACTGTGCCACAGTGGGAACTCCTAAAATTTTTATTTTTATGACTGACATAAAGAATGACCTTGAGGAGTTCCCGTTGTGGCGCAGTGGTTAACGAATCCGACTAGGAACCATGAGGTTGCGGGTTTGGTCCCTGCCCTTGCTTAGTAGGTTGACGATCCAGCGTTGCCATGAGCTGTGGTGTAGGTTGCAGACGCGGCTCGGATCCCGCGTTGCTGTGGCTCTGGCGTAGGCCGGTGGCTATGGCTCCGATTCGACCCCTAGCCTGGGAACCTCCATATGCCGCAGGAGCAGCCCAAAGAAATAGCAAAAAGACAAAAAAAAAAAAAAAAAAAAAAAAAAAAGAATGACCTTGAGTTTAAAAGTTCTTTCTACTCCTCTATTTTACCTTTAAACTGGTACAGAGATACTGGTATAAACTCTCTCACCAATGAGTGAATTGATGAATTAACTTCCTAAGTTTGACTTAACTACATAGTCTATACTGTCAGTAATCTATTTTTTTTTTTTTTTTTTTTTTTTTTTTTTTTTTGGTTTTTAGGGCTGCACCTGCAGCATAAGGAGGTTTCCAGGCTAGGGGTCCAATCGGAGTGTGCCTACACCGCAGCCACAGCAACGCCGGATCTGAGCCGAGTGTGCAACCTACACCACAGTTCATGGCAACACCGGATTGTTAACCCACTGAGCGAGGCCAGGGATCGAACGCACAACCTCATGGCTCCTAATCAGATTTGTTTCCGCTGAGCCATGATGGGAACTCCTATACTGTCAGTAATCATTTTGAGTCTTTCTACACACTTCAGTTTTCCAATAACGATTTCCCCAGGTGAGGCTGTTGGGGCTGGCATGTCTCCTCAATGGCACAGTGAAGGAGTGGTTGATACTGTGCAGGTCACAGTGATCTGATCTGTTTCTGGGTTCCCTCTAAAAATAACTTACACTCTAACATCACTGATTCCAATGCATGGCTCTGCTCTAAAATGAATTTTGCATTTATTTTGCTACACGTGCTTGAGGTCCCAGGGACACCATTGCCAAGGTCAACCCGTGGATTCAGTTCTGAGGAACACTGAGCTTGTTCACAAATTTGAGGTGGAAGGAGAGGCTTCATTTTATTTGTCATCCTCACCTCCACTTACCTCTTTGAATCTTGAAGTTGGGGAGTTCCCTGGCGGCTCAGGGGATTAAGGATCTGGTGTTGACACTGCTGTGGCTCAGGTCACTGCTGTGGTGTGTGGATCTGATCCTTGGCCTGGGCACTTCTGTATGCATCAGACACAGCAAAAAATAATAATTAAAAAAGAATCTGGGAGTTCCCATTGTGGGTCAGTGGGTTAAGAACCTGACATAGAGTCTCTGAGGATGTGGGTTTGAACCCTGGCCTCGCTCAGTGGGCTAAGAATCTGGCGTAGCTGTGAGCTGTGGTGTAGGTTGCAGACAAGGCTCAGATCTGGCATTGCCGTGCCTGTGACGTAGGCTGGCAGCTGCAGCTCTGATATGACCCCTGGCCGGCAACTTCCATATGCCGCAGGTATAGCCGTAAAAAGGAAAAAAGAAGAAGAATCTTTAAGTTGGAATGCTGTGTGACAGTTTCCTCGAGGGGCTCTCCCTGCCCCTCCATCCCCCGCCCCACTCTGTTTCCTTATTTTTTACCATGAAGAAAGAACACAGGAGATTTACTGCACAGTAAATTCTCCTTATGTGCTTATCCCTGGGTAGTTGAAAAATCAGAGCTGGGGGCACATTTTTTCTCTCCATAAAGCACCACAGAACTAGCCTCTGGCATATGAGCAGCTAGAGTGACTCCTAGCCAGTCCTGGAATGATTCCTTTCTTTGTGATGGGACGATTTCAATGCCCTGGGGCTCCCCTCTCTGTCATCAGAGGGCCCCGTGCAGTGTGCAGTGGGTTTTCATGAACTCACTAACTGTGCCATCTCCTTAATTCTCTGTATGATGTTGTGTGTGTTGGAGCATAAGATACTCCTCATTGTTTTTCTCTCTTCAGCGAGGCTGTTGTGCCTGAAGCTTCCCTGCAAGAATGTTCATAGTTTCCAACTGCAGAAAAGGGAAAATTTGAAATAACTTCATTACCCAAGTAAAGGACATTAGTGAGAGAAATTACAGTGTAACAAAATGAGATATTAAGCAGCATTTTATTTTTTTAATTAAAAATTACCCATAAGTAGGACATTTTGGTGGGTTTTTTTCCCCCTCGTTTATATTTTTTTGGCCACGGTGTACAGCGGCTTGATGTAGGATCTCAGTTCCCAGACCAGGGATTGAACCCACGTCACAGCGGTGAAAGTGCTGAATCCTAACTACCTGAGCACCAGGGAACTCCCAGCATCTTTTTTTTTTTTGGTTTGCACCCATGCCATGTGAAGCTTCCCAGGCTAGGGGTCGAATTGGAACTGTAGCTGCTGGCCTACACCACAGCCACACCAATGTGGGATCCTAGCTATGTCTGTAGCCTACACTATAGCTCACAGCAACACCAGATCCTTAACCCACTGAGAAAGGCCAGGGATCGAACCCACATCCTCATGGATACTAGTTGGGTTCATTAACCACTGAGCCAGGATGGGAACTCCTACCACCATCATTTTAAAACACAGTGTCGGAGTTTCCTGTGGTGCAGTGGCTTAAGGATCCAGTGTTTTCACTGCAGCACTGCTGTGGCACAGGTTCGATCCCTGGCCAGGGAACTTCCACATGCCATGGGTGTGGCCAAAAAAATTAAATAAAAGAGATTTTTAAAAATAATAAAATGCAGTGTCTACAGGGTATTTTAATGTTATGAAAGTTGATAGCACTGCAGTAAACAGCCTTGTACTGGATTATGTGCACTTATGTAAGAAATTCTCTAGGATCTAGTTCCAGGACTGAAATCGCTTGTTCAATAAGCTTAATCATTTTTTATTTAATAGATATTGAGGAGGGAAAAAACTTCAAAAAGACTGTACAAACTTATAATTACAAAACAATAATCCGGAGTTCCCATCGTGGCTCAGTGGTTAACGAATCCGACTAGGAACCATGAGGTTGCGGGTTCGATCCCTGGCCTTGCTCAGTGGGTTAAGGATCCGGCATTGCTGTGAGCTGTGGTGTAGGTTGCAGACTCGGCTCGGATCCTGCGTTGCTGTGGCTCTGGTGTAGGCAGGTGGCTACAGCTCTGATTCAACCCCTAACCTGGGAACCTCCATGTGCTGCAGGAGCGGCCCTAGAAATGGCAAAAAGACAAAAAAAACCAAACAAACAAAACAATAATCCGTTGGATGAGATTTTCCCAAGGGATCGTTTTTTAATTCATACATCTTGAATTGTAGTCGAAATTGTCTACAACAAACTCTAAGACATCACCTGGCCTTTTCACTCAAATATGTATCACTTTACTGGAAAGATGTGTAGAGAAGCTATATATATATAAAGTTATACATGTAAAGCATATTTTTTATAATTTTTATTTTTCCATTATAGTTGGCTTACAGTGTTCTCTCAATTTTCTACTATACAGCAAAGTGACCCAGTCTCTCTCTCTCACACACACATACATATGTGCATATATATACATTCTTTTATCTCACACTATCTTCCATCATGTTCCAGCACAAGTGACTAGACAGTTTCCTGTGCTCTACAGCAGGATCTCATTGCTTATCCACTCCAAATGCAATGGCTTGCATCTATTAACCCCAGACTCCCAGTCATCCCACTCACTCCCCCTCTGCAACCACAAATCTATTCTCCAAGTCCATGAGTTTTGTAAAGCATGTTTTTGTGTTATTGAATTAATCAGTAGTAAGGGCGTGTGGTATAAAAATATATAGCTGAAAACATTTCTTGAGACATCCTGAAGGCTTTGATCTATGTAACGACAATGCAGCTTTGTGTCTAAATGCTATGCGTCACTAATGTATTCTGGCTCCAGTTTCCTTATTTTTAAAACGAGGGATTGGAACCTGAGGTCCATTCTAGCTCTGACACCTTTATGATTTTACACGTCTTTTATCAACTAAATGTAATTACCAGGGAAACTTCTTCCTCTCTCAGAAGAATGACATCCTGTATTAAAGATTCTGATTAGACCTCATCAAAGCCTTTTGAAGTCTAAGTATCACATTGTATCCATTTTACAAAGAGCAAACTAAGTCACAGAAACACCAAGTGCCTTGCCTGAGGCCACAGAGCCGTGGGTAGCAGAGCCAAGATCTATCTCTTTCCCTCTGCTCAACAGATAGAAACAAATGTCAAAGTAGACCCTATGGAATTGTTAACGTTGCATGCCCAGCTAGATAGACACCGTTTATTTCCGTGTTCCAAGAGAGACAATTTTCAAGTTGTACTCTCCACTGAATATATAAATCCAAACTTGATGATTAGCTTCTTTATGCTTTTAGATTAAGAGATTTTTTTGTTTTTTATTACTTTTTTAGGGCCACACCTGCGGCATATGGAAATTCCCAGGCTAGGGGTCGAATCAGAGCTGCAGCTGCCAGCCTATGCCACAGCTACAGAAACATGGGATCCTTAACCCACTGAGCAAGGCCAGGGATTGAACCCATATCCTCATGGAAACTAGCTGGGTTTGTTACTGCTGAGTTACAATGGGAACTCCTATTTTTTATTTTTTGTTTTATCATTTTTACAGGTTACTGAAAGGCTGGAAAGAATCCTGAGGGAGATCTCTTTAAGGATTTCTCTTTAAGGAAGTCTCTTTAAGTCGTGTTATTTGGCAGATCCAAATTCGTATGCTCACACAGACAGGTTGCTATGACCCACACAGAGGTCTGCACAGTTGCCCTTTTCTTGTTCATGGAGAGCTATCATGATGTGAGTGGATGGTAAGAAGCAGGTGATCCCGAGCCTGCAGGGCAGACTCTCAGTGCATGCTGGCCGCTGCCTTTCCCTGAGTCTCACCCCTTCCAGGCTTCTGGGCACAGGCAGCTCAGGACATTTTAGCATTTTCGTGCCAGGCAAAAGTCCAAGACTCTCCAAAACTACATTGTGTTGGAAAGTTTCTTTTCTTTCCAATCACGTGAATGTTCCACATCTCCAAATGGGGCAGGGGGTGGGGGAAGCACTTGATCTTTCATTTTAAACTTTCTTTCCTGCTGATCCTAAGCGTTCTTAAGAAAGCTTTTTGTAGATCATCTTTGATTCCTCAATCTTTTCCAGTTGACAAACACCTCCTTCTTTGTAGATTGTTCTTTGGGTCTTTTTTGCATAGGCTCTGGAGTGGATGAATGGGCTCTACCACTTGGAACAAGTTACTCAACCCCTCTGAGTCTCAGTTTCTTCCTCTCCAAGAAGGAAATAATTCTCATATCTACCTGATGGTGTTTTAGGGCTAAATAAGGTTATACATTTAAGGGTCTTAGCCAGGTAGGTGCCAAAAACCCAACTCACTGCCTCTTTTTGTAAATGAAGTTTTTCTGGCACACGACCCTGCTCCTTTGTGTACACAATACTTATGGCTGCTTTCCTGCTGCAAGGGCAGAGAGTAGTAGCTGCAGCAGAGATTGTGTGGTCTGTGAACCCTCAGATATTCACTATCCAGTCCTTCCCAGAAAAATGTGCTGATTCCCAGTAAAACCCTATATACAAATAGGCTATCGGCTGGGTTAATAGGCCCCTTTGATGAACTCATCAGTTTATTTATACATCTGACAAGTGTTTATTCAGCATGTGGGCCAAGCATATGCCAGAGATTCACATATGCATAAGACATGCGAAGAAAGCTCAAGGCATTTGGGAGAGATACTGCATTTCCATGTGTTAAGTGTGAATCTAGATATAGTCAGGATTCCTAGATAGTGGGAGGGTGGTGGGTAGGGTGAGGTGGTATATGAGAGGTGTGTGTAGGGGAAAATGGGAGTGGTGGTAGAGGGATGGAAGTTGTTAGAAATGGAAGACCTCTAAGTTGAATCCTGGAAAGCGAGGCAGTGGGAGACCTGTGTGTGTTGATATTTATTCAATCAATAAGTATAGCTTGAAAGAGCCAGGCAAGATCTCTGTTCTTAGGAGAATAGATTCTAAGGTAGGCAATCAGCAGGTCAACCAAGGAATGAGGACGGTAATAATAATGTGATAAGTAATAATAATGTGATAAATAGATGAAGGAGGAAGGAATTGGGGCAGTGGTGGATTTGTCTCTTTTAGTCTGGGAAAGCCTTGCTCTGAGAAGGAGAGCTTGTGCTGGGATAGGATGATCAGAGTGAACCAGCCATGAGAAAAATGAGGGGCCAAAGTGTTCTAGGCTGAGGGGCAGCAAGGGCAAAGGCCTTGGAAGTGGGAGAGGGTTGAGAGACTGCTTCTTGTACTGCAAGGAAGGAGAGAAGACCTATATAGATGGCTGGGTCGTGACAAGGTGTGAACAGTGGGGAAGCAGCCCATGGAACTTGTACTGGTGCCATCTGATTCTCATACAGTGGATAACCGGTGGAAGGTTGGTGGAATGATCTAAGGGAAGAATGTTGCGATATCATTCTTGTAATAAGTTTGAGAAAGAGGTCTTGTGTGACACATCTAGATTGAGAGACTCAATCTGGGAGCAGGTGGAGGCGATGAACTAGCAAGGGAGGGTGGGGCTTGAGGACCATAGATACTCACTGTAGTCCTGGGCTGCAGGGTAGGAACATATTCTGACATCATGCTCTTGTGTTTGCTTTGCTTTAGGGTCACCACTGTTCTGCCCTTGGCCTTGATAAAAGATAAGAGTAACTTGAAAGGAAACAACACTCCCTACCCCTCCCTGAACAAGAGCTTGTTTACCTGAAATGGAAAATTTCTTGGAACAGGACTGGTTCCCAGGGATTCTAAAGTTGTGAGGTCAACCTGCCATTTTAACCTGAATAAGATCAGGATAAACTAAACTGAGACTTGGGTACCAGTTAAGGCTCCTATTTTCAGTATCGCTTCTTTCCCATTTTGATTTAGATCTTCTATAAACTGTTGCCACTCTCATTCTTCTTACTTTGTGATTCCATAATGGTTTGGGCATCAAATTTCCAAGACTGGAATCCTTACACAAATTCTTCCATGAAGCTGTTTCTGCAGCATAACCACAATGGATCAATTCCATCAAAAAATGCTCCATAGAAGAGAAGGGAAGCTAGTCAAAGCAGGAGTTTGGTGTCAAGTAAACATGGTAACAGCCTTTTCTTAAAAATTGAAGTATAGTTGATTTGCAATGTCATGTTTGTTTCAGGTGTACAGCACAGTGATGTGGATACACACACACATATATGTATAGACACATACACACATATCCTTTTCAGATTCTTTTCCATTATAGGTTTTTATAAGATATTGAGTAGAGTTCCCTGTGCTATATGGAATAAGTCCTTGTTGTTTATCTATTTTATATGTAGTAGTGTGTGTGTTAATCCCAGACTCCTAATTTATCCCTGCCCCGCCTTCCTTTTTGGTAACCATCAGTTTGTTTTCTATGTCTGAGGGTCTATTTCTGGGTTTTTTTGTTTTTTGTTTTTTGTTTTTTGTTTTTTTTTTTGCATCTTAGGGCTGCTCCTGCAGTATATGGAGGTTCCCAGGCTAGGGGTTGAATTGGAGCTGTAGCTGCCAACCTACACCACAGCCACAGCCATGTGGGATCCGAGCCGTATCTGTGACCTATACCACAGCTCATGGAAATGCCAGATCCTTAACCCACAGAGCGAGAGCAGGGATCGAACCCTCATCCTCATGGATACCAGTCGGGTTCTTGACCCACTGAGCTACAATGGGCATTCCCAGCAGAAGGAGCGAGGTTCCTAAGTTTCCCTGACTGGGACTCGAACCCGGGCTCTGGCGGTGAAAGCGCTGAATCCTAGCCACTAGACCACCATGGAACTACATTATTTCTATTTTGTAAATAAGCTCATTTGTATCTTTTTTCCCCCTCAGAGTCCACATTTAAGCTATACCATATGCTATTTGTCTCTCTCTGCCTGACTTACTTCACTCAATATGATAATTTCTAGGTCCATCCATGTTGCTGCAAATGACATTATTTTGTTCTTTTTTTTTTATGGCTGAGTAATATGCCATGGTATATATACCACATCTTCTTTATCCATTCCTCTGTTGATGGACATTTAGGTTGCTTCTATATCTTGGCTATTGTAAATAGTGCTGCAGTGAACTTTGGGAGTAACAGGCTTTTGATTGAACCCATCTTTCCTTTGTTGTCCAGTTGCTTTGTTGTGTAGATTGAACTCAGCCTGCCCAGGCAGCATTTTCCTCTTTCGCCAGCAACCCCTCTCTCTCCTCCTTCCCAGTTGATCTGTGGGCTCATCCATGCCGGTTCCCTGGCTCCATGCCACAACCCATTTGAAATGTTGGAATTGCATAAAATCAGGAAAAGGGGACAGCTTCCTCACACCATCACTGAAAAAGGATGGGCCTGTGGGTCCCACACAGAGAGAGAGTGTGAAGATTGTAGCATGACTGGAAGTGGTTTACAATGCCCTTGGGTCTCTAGGATTCAGTGAACAGTTCTGTGCTTCTAGACAAAAGCAAATATCAGATCTACTCAATTCAGGGGAATGAGTCAGCCATTGACCAAGCCAGCAGATCCCTGGCTTCACACTCAACATTTTCAGTGTGATACCTTATCTTCAAGGGATATAGCAAGTTCCTCCCAGTGCGCCGTAGGGGTCCTTCCTTTTTCTTCTCCCACATTTCCTCCCACCTGTGCTCTTTTCCTCCCCTCCAGAGGAGAATAGGAGGATACCCCACGTCTGTTTCCAGTCTTACAATGAGCCGGAGCATTTGGTGCTGACACAGGAAAGGGAATCATACTCCTAGGCCTGTGCATCTGGGGGAAATGCTTGTTTTATTTTGAATTCAATAGGCAGCTGATGAGTTTTCCATCCCTTCCGATCTCACCAAGCTCTGCTGTCACGTCCACTGGTGGGTGTTTGCAAATATAAAGTGGTTAAGTATAGTTCCACCTCCACAGATGACTTTCAGAAATTGTAAGTGGACGGTCGTTTATGAAGTTTTGATTAGATTGCAAAAAAAAAATTTAGAAATCTGTGTGTGTAAAAAGAAAACAACTGGCGTGAAACCACAGGTGTTGGGAGTGGGACTGGTAGCCAGGAAAAAGGATCTTGACTGGCTACAGTTAGGAGAGTGCCTGGGTTGGCAGAAAAGGGAATTGGTTCCAGCCTCTCACTTTGGCCCTTTCACGAATCTTTTTAAAAAAAAAAAAATCTTCTTTTTTTTAACAGTGGAAAGGGGCACAGATAATAGTACAGTAGATTGTAAGAGTCACTCTTGCCATCTTCTGTAGGTCATGAATGTGGGCTGTTAGGTAAAAACAAGTGAGAAAGAGAGACAGAGAGCTTGATTGATTTTGATGTTAGAATACATATAGAAAACCATTTTCTCCACAAAGCAATTTAATCTGGACCATAGCCATTAAGCACTAATTAGGCTAATACTAAGTGTTTGGAGAGAGGCAAAAGTGGGCTTGAATGCAAAAATTTCATTCCCTTGGACACATGTTTGATTCCTTATAAGAAAGTTGTAGAAAACCCATGACCTAAATCTCTGATCTTGGGTATTTCCAAGGAAACCACCCAACTTCCCCACTGTCTTAGATATAACACAATTAATGAAATGCCTGGCAGGCCCCAGAGGTCTTTGTGTAGTTAGATTAATAGCAGTGAAAGTCATTAGCATCTGAGATTTATCTCTCTCTCCAACCAAGACTCCTTAGGCTTATTAACCATCCAAGTGGAAAGAGAGGAAGAAAAAACCCCAAAGAAACAAATAAAAACCAACCAACAAACTAGTGATGCAGTTAAGAACCTAGGATTTTCCTGAAGGCCAACAGCTGAACTCACACCACCAGAGAGATGGAAAGGAATTCATCTGTCAGCCTTTATTTAGCATTGGGCACAAATCATTCTTGGCTGTTTTAATAGAACATGGGGTGGATAGCAATCAGATCCTTGTGTTTTAATAAAATACAGGTTAGTATAGCCTCCTTTTACAGATAATGAAACTGAAGCTCTGAGAGTCATCAGCCATCCTGAAGTCTAGAAGTTTCTAAGGCCAGGACTCAAACCCAGGACTCTAGAATCTAGAGCGTTTGTTGTCTCCTTAGCAGTTATGCCCTCACTAGCCTCACTGGGGAAAGATCTTTTCACACAGAATTTTTAAAAAGTGAGGATGGTGCAGGTGGTGTGTAAACATGGTCCAAGAGTATCTGAAAAGGAAACCAGCTCACTGGTATGCCAGGTCATGAGATGACCAGGGCATGAACGTGCACTAGTAAACTACAATGCACATGGGAGTGGCAAAGACACAATTGATTGTACCATCTGGAAAAGTGGGGAAACTTGAGGAGAAAGAATGCTGAGCAGAAATGTGCTATATGGGTTTGTGTCAAGCAAAGATCAGTATCTCATGTTTCTTTTCACTTAAGCAGTTTTTCCTACTTCTGCCATGTCCCTTCTTTGTGAGCTAACATAAGTTTATTGGTTGAGTACAAAACAAGAGAGTCGGTTGGGAACGGACGTTCTTTTTAAATCAAGCCTCTTCCAGTGAGACTCCATCTTGAGGCAAAGCTCCAGGATTTCAGTGAAAGTTTGCTTTCTTAGTAAACAGCCTTGGACATTCTTCCTCATCATCTCTCACTGATGTTCTTCATCGTTTTATCAGTGACTTGTAGATTGGAGGAAAAAACCCTAGATTTTAAGATAAACTTCTAGAAAGCAGGATGGAAGTTGGAAGGTTGGTACCTAGCAGCTTGGAAGACAGGATCAGAGTTCAAAAGAGAGGAGGGGAAATTGAAAAAGAATTCACAAAACAGTACAATGAATATTTGTTGAATGAGTGCTAAAAATGCAAGGCAGTTCTTCTGGGGAAGATGAAGATGAAGAAGCAGGTTATAAAGTGAAAAAGTCTATGGACCCTAGTTGTGGTACCTTTGCTTCTGAAGTAGAAACCTAAGATATATTGTGAGAAGCAGAAATGTACTTTGTAGCAGCAGTTTATTGGATTAGGCTGTTGAAAATAATCGATTATTCAGAGGGTAGTTCTTGACTGGTGCAATAAAATGTACTCTCTTTGCATTATTGAGGAGAAACTGACATACAAAAAACTGTATGCATTTAAAATGCTCAATATAATGAGCTTTGATTTATACACAAACCTGTAAAACCATCTCCACAGTCAAGACGCTGAACCTTGCCATCATCGCTAAACATTGCCTCATGCCCATTTGTACTCTGTCTCCCTCCAGTCTGGGTACCCAGGTAACCACTAACCTGTTTTCTGTCATTATTGATTGTATTTTATAGACTAGTTTTATATAAATTAAATCAAATAGCAGATACTCTTTTTAGTCTAGCCTCTTTCACTCAGCATTATTTTGAGAGGCCATGATCTTTCGAGTGTCAATATTTCATTTCTTTCTTTATTCCCCAGTGGTATTTCATATAGTTTATTTTTTGAAGCTTAGTTATTACTTTCCTGGATAGATAAGTCAGTTGATGCATTCTTACTCTCGTTATCCTATTTTTTTGTTTGTTTGTCTCACATTATTGACTCAATATATACTTATATTGATTTACTTAAGGATTTGGTTGAAAAGACTCTCTTCGAGAGGATTCTATGAGAGGTCATTAATTCATACATTTATTCAATCATTCAGCAAAGATTGATTAACTCTTTCCTAGTGCTAAAAGATAAACTTAAGATAAACTGAGTTTAGGCAAAAATCTATTTGAATGGGGCAGCACCAAACGGGAAGTGGTTAAGAGCTGGCCATTGACTGGAGCTCAGGGAAAGACTTTTATAGAGAAAGGGCAGAAGCAAAATAAGGAAATGATTTATTGGCTGTGACTTCAAGCCTAGTTGGCTGTTTGGGATTGGTTGTCCTTACGTTTCAGTTTGGTAATCTCGAGGTATTTACAGGCCTAGATTTTGGTTTGCTTATGTAGGCCACCAGGTCATTAGAGCCTCCTCTGCCCAAGGGTCTCTTTGTTTCATCAGTTCAACTCTAAGTCCCAAGTATTATTCTAGGTGCTGGTGATAGAGAAATAGGGGAAACAGACCTGAATCCCAGCTCTCCTGACTTTATATTCCAATGAAAGGAGATGGACATTTTGCATTTTTTAGCTTTACTGAGGAGCAGTCAATTCTCCTGATCACTTTGATTCTCATGCTCCTTTTCTTTTTTTTAATGATTTTTATTTTTTTCCATTATAGTTGGTTTACAGTGTTCTGTCAATTTCTGCTGTACAGCAAAGTGACCCAGTCACATATATATATATATTCTTTTTCTCACATTATCCTCCATCATGTTCCATCACAAGTGATTAGATATAGTTCCCTGTGCTCATTCCTTTTTTAAACAATAAACACAGTGAAATATTTTAGGAGAACCCTGATGGCTCAGCAGTTTAAGGATCTGGCATTGTGACTGCTGTGGCACAGATTTGATCCCTGGCCCTGGGAACTTGCACATGCTGCAGGTGTGGTCCTCACCCCCCCCCAAAAAAAAAAAGAAAAGAAAAATTATAGTATGTTACCATGTGCCCTTTAGAAATAATAGAACAAAGTAAAAGGTCATCAGATGCCATCCTAACAGTGCAGCCCATACTGGGACCGGCTTCCATAAACTGAGGAGGATAAAGACTTTGGTGTGGTTTCTCTCAGTCAGACTCAACAAGATCCCGTGAAAATCGACTCTCCAATAGGGCTTAAAAACAACAACAAAAAAACCCCACACAACCCCCCAAGGCTACCATGAATGGCCAGGAGTCACAAAATGAGGTGATCTTTCCCTTGGAACTGCCCACAGATATTAAGCTTTTGTGTCCACCTGTTGGAGAAGCCGGGAGGGGGGGAAGAGGTGCATGATGGGAATCAGGTCAGAGAGTTTTAATTGGGGAGAACACCCTCCCGAAGCTCCAAATTGGTTACATTATGGGAGTGAATGTCCCCATTTCCGTTCCAAATGTAAACGTCCACCCAGGAATGCATGTGCTTCGTTTCTCTGGTTTTGGGAGAAGGGAGCCAAGGTAAACTGAAAGATCGGCCACGCCAAAGTGTCTGGCTCAAAAACGGGTGGAACGGATACCCCAGGCCACAACCAAAGAATGCGGCACTGTTTCCCCAGCTGCAGAAACGTTTTGGCATTTAAGCTGAGGAAGTTTAAGGGAGAGATGTAAGGAGAGAGCTGTGTAACCAGAGGACGAGAACCTTCTTTGTCCGCCTCCGGCACTTTTACTCCAGCGCCATCTGGCACCCGTCCAAGGTAGCCTGAACTTTCTGAGAAACTTGATTTCCTGTTCACACTGCCTCTGGACTGGAGGGCTGGGGTGACCAAGGCGGAGGAGTGGAATGGGGCTGCGGGTTAGCTTAAAAGCAGGGGGTGGGAACTCTCTGCTCCCACACGCTTAGCAAAACTCCCAGCAGCAACTGTAAAAATAAAACTTTGAGCTCTAGAAGCTTTAGTTCTTTCAACACTGAACTTCACTCATGAGATAAGGATCTTTTGGGAAGACAAGATTTTTGGTTTAGTTTTGTTTCAGGGTCTTTTAAAACAGAACACTACGAACTTCTTAAAACCCGCGCGGGGGGGGGGGGGGGGCTTACCATCACCTAGTTCCCCTCTTCTGTTTTACAAAAGAAGCCAGACAGAAGTGAGAGCTGTTAAGTGACATTGGCAAGGGGATGGGTACCCAGGGTCTATACTTCCTGACTCTGAATGTGGTGGAGTTTCCTCTGTGGATTACAGAAAAGTGCAAGTTCAAATACCAGGCCTTGGTGAATTTTACTATATGTAAGTTATACCTCACCCCCTAACTTAAAAAAGTGGGTGTTACCCAGGCCTCCCCTTGAACTTGAGTCTGCTAGATTCCAGAGCCCAGGTATTCCTGCGTTTTGCCTCTCAGTAGCATTGCTGTCGGCACTGTGAATGCGTAGTCCTTTCGTGGTTTGTGTTTGAGGAGGAAGCTGAGGGCTGACGAGCTTTCCAGGATGAAGGCATTAACCATGGCACTTGGAAAGAAAAGCTTGCTGAGTCCTGAGTGGGACAGGTCAAGAGCTGGGTGAATTTCACTTCCCCATGAAATTAATCACTCTTCGCCTAGAGGGGCAGTTATATCCCGGCCAGTTTCTGCTTGGAGTTCAGGATAGAAAAACAAAACAGCGGCTGGCCCTGTGATGGGAAAGGGACATTTGGTATTCTTGTTAACTTCCTGGCTAATTACAAAGTGTTAATGACATTCAAAGGAAACTTGCCTCCTTCGATGATCTACAAATAAGGAAGGGCAACAGAAGGTGAGCCAAAGAAAAGACAAGGACCTCCAGGGAAGTGCAGAGCAAAACCAATCAGCCTTGATAATCACAGGAGAGAAAAGCATCCTAATTTACAAAGGAAGTAGACACCCCAGTAACTCGGAAAATCTGCACAGACTAGGTGGGACTGAGAGCCCTTAAACCAACCCTAGCTGCTCTTCAAACCTTAAGGATTTGTTATTGCAAACCGCTTCTCAAACAGTACCTCATGGGATAAGGTACCTCTTTTCTAACATCCATCGTAAAAGCATAAACATACAGTCCAAATAATGTGTGTTAAGAAGAGTTAGGAAACAAGTAGAGAACAGAGACCACAAAGATTTTTAACTTTGGTAACAGAAAACATTTGTTTTTTAAATTGGAGTATAGTTGGCTTACAATGTTGTGTTAGTTTCAGGTGTACAGCAAAGTGAATCAGTCATACATATACATATATCCATTCTTTTTCCCCATATAGGTTATTACAAACTACCGAATAGATTTTCCTGTGCTCTACAGGAGGTTCTTGTTAATCATCTGTTTTATGCAGTCGTATGTGTATGTTATTGTCACCCTCCCAATTTCCCCCCCCCCCCCCCAAAGGTTTCCCCTTTAGTAACCATAAGATTGGTTTGGAAATCTGTGTGTATGTTTGTTTTTTTAAATCAGTTCTTTTGTATCATTTTTATTAGATTTCACGTGGAAGTGATAGCTTATGATTTTTTTTTTTCTTTCTCTGTCTAACTTCACTCAGTATGATAATCTCTAGGTCCATACATGTTGCTGCAAATGGCATTATTTCATTCTTTTTTAAATGGCTGAATAATATTCCATTGTATGGATGTAGCACATCATCTTTATCCATTCCTCTGTTAATGGACATTTTGGTTGTTTCCATGTCTTTCCAGTTGTAAGTAGTGCAATGAACATTGTGGTACATGTATTTTTTCAAATTATAATTTTCTCCAGACAGATGCCCAAGAATGGGATTGCTGGATCATATGGTAGTTCTATTTTTAGTTTTCCGAGGAACCTCTATGCTGTTTTCTTTTTTTTGTTTTTTTGTCTTTTTGCTATTTCTTTGGACCGCTCCCGCAGCATATGGAGGTTCCCAGGCTAGGGGTCGAATCGGAGCTGTAGCCGCCAGCCTACGCCAGAGCCACAGCAACGCGGGATCCGAGCCATGTCTGCAACCTACACCACAGCTCACGGCAACGCTGGATCATTAACCTACTGAGCAAGGGCAGGGACCGAACCTACAACCTCATGGTTCCTAGTCAGATTCGTTAACCACTGCGCCACGATGGGAACTCCTATTCTGTTTTCCATAGTGGTTGTACCAGTGTACATTCCTACCACCAGTGTAAGAGGGTTCCCTTTTCTCCATACCTTCTCCAGCATCAGCATCTATTGTTTTTGGACTTTTCGATGATGGCCATTCTGACTGGTGTGAGGTGATAACTCATGGTAGTTTTGACTTGCATTTCTCTAATAATTGGTGATATTGAGCATGTTTTCATGTGTATGAAACATTCTTTGATAATATTCCTTCAGAAGACCAACATAATATTTTGTTTTGTCCCTTATGAGTATTCTCAATGAATTTTGTTCTTGTGGTTATAATGATATTAAATTTATGATTTCGAATTTTTCCTTTGAGAACATAAGGTTGCTGGGCAGGCTCAATTAGTTTTGATCCTCCCTACAGTTTTGGTTTTTATCACACATCAGTCTTGGCTTTCTGGGGACTGAATCTTTTTATTCCTCAGCACTCTGAGTCAAGCTCTGCTCCCAGCCTGTACCGCAATTGCTGAATGAATGGGTTCGGCAACTTCTGAAGTTCCTTCTTGAAATTGCTTTGTATTTTATGATGCCTATTCAATGATTTTCCAGGTACTTTCAAGAGTTGTTCATTTGTTTTCTCTCTTTCCTGGTTCTTTACCCTTTCTCATTTCTACTTGCTCAGTAGGTATTTTTGCATGTTAGATGTCCCCTCCCCACACACGATTGAGATGTGTTTCCGGGCTGTCTTAGGCAACAATTTCTGGATGTTCATGTTCATGAAAATAGGGGTCAAGAAATTATGAAGGCCAAAGGTGTTCAGTGTGACAATGGGATGAGTGAAAATAAATCACCCGGTTTGGGGATTGGTTGCTTTAAGATACCTTTAAGGATATACTAATTCTCTGCTTTTAGAAATTCTCTACTTTTATTTATTTTTTTAAATTGAAATACAATTGATTTACAGTGCTGTGTTAGTTTCAGACGCATGGAACAGTGATTCATTTATATACACACATTTATTCTTTTTCAGATTCTTTCCCCTTACAGATTATTATCAATATTGAGTATAGTTTCCTGTGATATACAGTAGGTCCTTATTGATTAGCTATTTTATATGAAATTCTCTACTTTCAGAAATGATTCACAGGCATTCTTGCTGTGGTGCAACGGGATCAGTGGCACCTCTGCAGCACCAGAATTCAGGTTCGATCCCTGGCCTGGCACAGTGGGATAAAGGATCCAGCATTGCCATAGGTCACAGCTGTGGCTCAGATCTGATCCCAGGCCTGGGAACTCCATATACCATAGGGCAGCCAAAAAAGAAAAAATTAATAAAAATCATTGATTCACAAGTCTTGACAAGGCTTGAGTACCAGGGTGGAGGACCTGCTGTAGACTCAGGGCATTTCATTTGGTCCTACCCTATTTCATTCACTCACGCTCAGCATGACATGATTCTCTAGTGAATCTACAAAGTTGAAAACTTGTCCAACCAATGGCTTGCAGAGGTTTGGAGCAGGCAGAATGTCCTAGGAGACGTGATGTATGTCTTTCCGCAACTCAGGTTCATTTCAACTTTGTGATGAGTTCACCATCATATGAACTGCATTGCTTCAAGAGGAAGCAAAGAAAAGGAAACCACATCAGGGGCACCTGAAGCACACATTTCTCACTGCCTATCTCCCGGGCACATCTCCTTCACCTGCTCTTCCACCGGTGAGGCTCTCCCCCTGCCTGTGCTGACCTCTTGCTCACAGCTTCATTGGAGCCCACAGAGTGCAGCCACAGTTCTCCCTGACTGATATCATTCCAGAAGAAGCAACCAACCTGAGCCCCCTTTAGCTGCAGACACAAGCCTATTTCCTTTGCCAGGAAACTCTCAAAATCCTTTTCCACCTTCTAGACGAGCAACTGTAAAGTTGGATCAGAATCTGTCTAGGCCTTTCCATGCTCCACTGGGCAAAGTGTCTGTTCTGCCTAAGATGGAAACATGAGGGTCCCTTGCCTCAGAAATCAGGAACGATCATGTCTACCACTTTTCCTCCATTTCCATGTGGATTCTCAAGACCACCCCTGTGCCTGATTCCTCACTGTCCACTCCAGGCCCTTACCACTCTGACTCCCTTGCTCACATGGGTTCCCAACCAAGGCACAGGCAGAGCTGACACCTTGGAAGGCTCTGCCCCAGCCTGAAACTCAACCTCCACACCTTGATGTTAAGATTCTTGTTGACAGCATCATTTCCATTGTTGGGTTGGAAGCCATCTTCCCACTTCAAGTCAGCCCACCTTTGTATCTGGGAGTTCTCAATAACCCAAAGGGAATCCCGGCTTACTGACACTAAAGAAAACCAGCTAGCCCCATTTCCCCACCATCCACTTGACACCCCAATTAGCCAATGAGACACCTTGGGCAATTTTAAGCCATCCTTGCCTCAGGTTTCCCTCTGTTTCGAGCTAAAGATGTGTAACAGTTAAGAAAGAAGACAAATCTTGCTGAAAGCTTTGTGCAACCATTCTTACTATTTTATAGCCCATCTGGGTAAATACAGTTTACAAATGCCTCATCAAGGAGTTCAGCTGAAAGTGGTATTCCAGGCCTGTTATGTAATTGGAAACACACACACCAACTAGCGGTATTCAGCTAAGAATTCAATGCCAGCTCATTTTTCTTTAAAAGAATGTCAAATCAAGGAACAATTCTCTGTCACAAAGCAGGATGAGATGTCAGGTGGAGACAAATGAGGATTACAGAGCTACTTATTTTGCACAACCACTGAGAAACAAACCAAAAAGGATTCTGCAGTGTTTGACAGGCGCAGAGCATTCTTTTAAGAACTCCAAGTGTCCAAGTTGCAAGACCCTCAAGAAATTCTCCTCACCTCTCAGATGGGGCAATTTATCTCTTTTCTCAGCTCGAGTATTTGTGAGATGTTTCTCAGAAAGAAACAACTCAATATGCAAATCTTTAAGGCTTTGTAAAGGGAGGAAGTCTATTTGAGGCAACTCTGGCTTGAGGAAGCTGAAGGACTTGAAAATGCATTTCTCACATAGGTTTTGTGAACTAACCAAAGCCTTTAGAATGAACATGGTCACTTCAATTTTTTTTTTTTTTCTACTAGAGGTTATCTGCAAAGACCACAGGAAATGTTTAAGCTAATTTAAAGGCTATTTCTCAAGAGTTATTAGCATACATACAGTAATTTAGTGACTTGGTTCCTAACAATTAAAGGCCTGACTCCTCCCACCTCCAACACTGTTCTTCACACAGTTACGTGAATTGGCCAAAAAGCAATACTAATACTGGCTAATATATGTAGGAAGGGCTTTCTAAAATGTTCACTCTTTTATCATGCTGAGAATCAACTCAAAGAAATGTACAGCTTGGATTAGTAGATGGACAGAGGGGGCAGACAGATGGATGGATAAGCAGGTGGAATCCAGGTGGTGGGAAAATGAGTGTTCCCTATAAAAGTCTTTCCACTTGCTATCATGTTTGAAATTTTTAATAATATTCGAAAAAAAAAATCCACTGCTCTTTTCGAGAACATCTAGATGTCTAATATGACCTATGCTGCAGCTTGTAGCAATACCAGATCCTTAACCCATTGAGTGAGGCCTGGGATTGAACCCACATCCTAACAGAGACAATGTTGGGTCCTTAATCTGCTGAACCACAATGGGTACTGCTTTTTAAACATTTTATTGGAGTATAGTTGATTTATAATGTTGTGTTAGTTTCAGGTATACAGCAAAGTGAATCATTTATATATATATATATATATATATATATACATATATATATATATATACATATATATATACACATTTATCCATTCTTTTTCAGATTCTTTTCCTAAATAGGTTATGACAGAATATTAAAGAGTTCCCTGTGCTATACAGTAGGTCCTTATTGGTTATCTATTTTTATTTATGATAGTGTGTATATGTCAATCCCAAACTCCTTATTTATTCCTCCCCACCATGTTTCCCCTTTGGTAACCATAAGTTTGATTTTGAAATCTGTGTGTCTGTTTCTGTTTTGTAAATAAGTTCATTTGAGTCATTTTAGGAATTAGATTCCACATATAAGTGATATCATACGGTATTTGTCTCTGTCTGTCTGCCTTAACTTCACTTAGTATGATAATCTCTAGGTCTGTCCATGTTGCTGCAAATGGCATTATTTCATTCTTTTTTATGACTGAGTAGTATTCCATTGTATATATGTACCACATCTTCTTTATTCATTCCTCTGCTGATAGACATTTAGTGCATCATGTCTTGGCTATTATAAATAGTGCTGCTATGAACATTGGGGTGCATGTATCTTTTAGAATTATAGTTGTCTCACAAAACAACTTTTTATTGAAGTACAGTTTATTTACAGTGTTGTGTTTCAGGTGTACAGCCAAATGATTCAGTTATACATATATATATACACACATATATATAACTGAATCAGTATATATGTGTATCTCTCTCTCTATATCTGTTAATCCCAAACTCCTAATTTACCCCTCCACCACCCCTTGGCAAAAGTTTTTACTCTAATGCAGCAACACAGTTTAGGCTCTGGCTGTTTAAGGATAAATGCACGCCTTCATCTCCTTCAGAAAGCCTCTTCTCTCTGGCTACCCTCCCCCTTTGGTGCCCTTCTTTTGTGTGCTTCTCTGGGCAAACTCCTTCAGGGCCCTTCTCAATGGGGTTTTCAGGAGTCTCTCCAGTTGGAAGACTGTAATTCCCTGGAGGGCAAAATAGTCTTGGTCAGCTTTGCTTCTCCCACACTCACCACACGGCTGGCCCATTTGGGGCCATCAGCAAAGGATGCCTTTGTCTCTAGGTGGATGACTGCTGTGTATACACGTAGGAACACAGGCTCAGTCCTTCTCATCAAACAGCAGAGTTAACCTGCCCAGTCTGGAGCAGAGATTTCCCACACTGGTGTCCCCTGGAATCGGTGGGGGAACTCCAAAGGACACTACTTCCTCTGTCCTACCTCCCGAGTTTCTGATTAACTGTGCTGGCATGTTGCCTGGGCCTCCAGACATTAAAATCTTCCCAGGAACAGAAATATGCAACACCAAGAACCCCTGGGTTGGGGCTTTCAGGGCTACCAGATACTTTCACTTTCACTTACTCTCTTTTGTCTGATTCTCAGGCTGAACCATCAGGTCATCAGAGCAGAAGTCGATCATCTAAGTCAGTGTTTCTTGATTGGGGATGATTTTGTCCTCCAGGGCACAGTTTGCCGCATCTGGAGACTTTTTTTGGTTGTCACATCTGGGGGAGAGGGGGCATCTAGTGAGTGGGGACCCGGGATGCTGCTAAATATCCTACAGTGGACAGGACAGTTTCCCTCAAAGAATGACCTGGCTCAGATATCACTAGGGCTGAGATGGACACACCCTAATCTATGGTAACCATGCATTCAGTGGGAGCATCTTAGTCAAACTAATTTCTTTGCTTTTATTCCTCCGCGCTTGCTGTGCATGCCCCTGTCCCAGATAAGACACAACTGTGTGGCTGTTTGTTCCAAAGTACGTCTGAGTCAACTGTTGATTTTACAGGTTGTATTGTCTCCAACGAATGAGGGAGCTGACATGCAGTGAGTGTTGCCTTTGTGCCAAGCCCTTCCTCACAGGGCCATCTGCTTTCCTGGGAGACAGAGATTCTAATTGCAAAAACCCAACTCCTTCCACACCTCATGTGTTTAACAAAGGGCGTGAGCTCCAAGTTTTAAAGACAACAAGTTGCCTCAGATCCCAAATAGGTCTGTGTTGTCTTATTATAAAATGAATAATCTCCTGTGTTTCAAAAACCCCTTTGTTTGAGAAAGTCAGGACTAAAATATTCTTCATCTTCTTGGTTCTCATGGAATGGAATTGAGGTGCCATATAAACATAATTATTAGCAAGGAACACTGGTACCCCTTCCTTGTAATCCTACCCTCCTCCATCCCACCAGGAATCAAAAAAAAAAAAAAAAAAAGCCCTTTAAGACAGAGTATAAAATCAGTTTTGCATTATCAGAGCCACCTCTTGTGTTGATTAATTTGGGCAATGGAGGTGACTGTGCTAATGGCAGCTTCTGAATAATCTAATGAGAGGTCTATTAATACAGTGTTAAATGTCACATTTAAAATAGAAGGTACCATCCTTATCGCTGTATTGCCGGACCTAACATAATTCCTGGCATAAGGTTTATGCTTAATAAGGTTGGCTGGATGAAACAATGAAGCAATTGAATGAATCAGAATAAGATGCAACAAATTCAGGTGATGTATAGAATGGGAAATGTAGAGTTCTTGTTTGAAATTGACGCCTTCTCTAGTGGTTGTTGAAAGAGGTGATAGCTGGCTTTATTTTATTATTAAAGTATGAATAAAGCATATCAGCATTTATTTTCTCGGGGAACCCTTAGCACTGTTGGAAGGAATGTAAGCTGGTACAGCCATTATGGAAGCAGTATAGAGATTCCTCCATAAATTAAACATAGAGCTAATATATGGTCCAGCAACCGCACTTCAGGCTGGAGAGCCAAAGGAAGTAAAATTAGGCTCTAGAAGAGATATCTGCACCCCCATGTTCATTGCAGCCCTATTCACAGTAGCTAAGAAATGGAAACAACCTAAATGTCCATTGGTAGATGAGTGGATAAAGTAGATGTGAGATATATATGAATATATATATAGAGAGATGAATATTGTTCATCCTTTGAAAAGAAGGAAATCCTGCCATTTGCAAGGATGAAACTAGAGAACATAATATTAAGTGAGCTAATCCAGACACAAAAAGATAAATACTGCATGATTTCACTTATATATGGAATCTAAAAAAGTTGGACTTATAGAAGCAGAAACTAGAGTGGTAGTTGCCAGGGGCTGGGTGTTAGGACAAACGATGAGGGTACAGAGGGTCAAAGGGTACAAAGTTTCAGTTATATAGGACGATAAGTTCAGAGGACCTAATGTACAGCATGGTGGCCATAGTTAATCATACTGTATTGTATACTTAAAATTTACTGAGTAGAGCTTAAGTGTTTTCAGTGCCACAAAGACAAACACACACACAGTGGTAACTATGTGAGGTGATGGAAATCTTCATTAGCTTGATGTGGAAATCATTTCACAATGTATATGTATATCAAAACATGTTGTCTACCTTAATATATACCATTTTTATTTATCAGTTATAAGGCTGGAAAAAAGAGAAGTAACTTACAGCATATCAGAATGCTGATTGACTTCTATCATTAATCAGTTATTTTAAAATACAAAAAATGATTTTCTCATTCTCATATCAGTATCTGAATGTCAGCAGATATGTTATATGAATGAATGTAATCCCAATAGGCACATCAACATTTCTTTTCCTGACATTCATTACATTTTTCTTTAAAAGAAGGATAAGTAATTTCAAATAGGAAATATCTAACATGATTAGTTTTTTAAAAAAAACACAAAACTTTTGTGTTTTTATCAGCATCTGACAAACACGCCCAGGAGTGACTTTCCCATTAGGCACAGAGCTGAGGGCCCACAAAATTATTTCAGTTTCTTCTAAAAATCAGAAGGAAAAAAATTAATAAAACCCAGCCTGGATTGTCCTTGCCTTCTACCAACATAATTATAAAATATAATTTTTAATATATATATATTTTTTTTTGGTGAGGAGGGTCCTCACCTCGCTACATTCCAAGGTATTATTTTCAAATAAAGAGTTTTTCTCACTAGCTTCTGATTTCAGTCTTTCAAACAGTTTCATCTGATTATCTGAATGGCTGACTGGGTCCTTCAGTGGAGGGTTATTGGCCAGTGAGGACATTTACATCCATGAGATGACAAGGGACTGACTCAGGGAGTGGCATAAGGGAGAGAAAATATCTGAAGTGGGAGTATACCAGCTTGCAGGTCAAAGGTGAGGGGTCAAGGATGACTCCATGATTCTCAGTTCAGTGATAGGGTAGATGAAGGCGCAGTTATCCAAGAGCTCTCAAGGCAATACCAGGAGAGAGGGAGATGGTTGATGGATGTCAGGGAGAACGAGTCTGGAAATGGCTAAGGCTGACCCTGGCAGAGATGGAGGAAAAGGAAGCAGCACTACAGACCATGATGCAGCAGCCAGAGGTGGAAGGACAAGCCAGGGAGCTGGGTCCAGAGTTCCAGAGAGGATGGAGTTCTAAGATTTATGGAGAGGTCAATCAACTCAGAGACCTTAGAGAGCTCAAGGAAGTTGAGGCTTGCATGGCCACCCGCAGCTTTGACCATCCAGAGTTCTTTGCTTGGTAGTTTCTGAAGGGCTATGTAGGGAGTAGTCAGTCTGCAGTGGACAGAAGATAGGGAGGCAGAGAGGGAAAGAGAATTCCTCCCTCCAGGGCCAAGACGGTTTAGAAAAGAAGTCCGTGCCAGGAAGAAAGAGAGCATGCTGGCTTTTTAACTTTTGTCTCTCAAAAGTATGCTTTAACAGTCAGAGAGAATGAAGTAGACCTCTCTAGATCAGGGGTCAGCAAGCTATGGCTCATAGGCCAAATCCAGCCTACTGCCACTTATATTTGTAAATAAAGTTTTATTGGAACACGGCCATGCCCATTTGTTTATGTATTGTCTGTAGCTCCTTTTGTGATACAAGGGCAAAGTGGAGTGCTTATGACAGAGGCCTTCTGGCCAGCAAAACTGAAAATGCTTACTATCAGGCTCTTTACAGAAAGCTTGTTACCCCTGTTCTAGGTCAACTTCCTTGATGTAAAGATGAAGAAACAGACATTCCATTATATTTCCATGCCCATTTGCTCTCTTGTGCTGACAAAGCAGAAATGCTTCCTGGAATGATTGATTATCTAGTACTGCCCTCATCACCTACTGAATTTCCACTCTCCTCAAGGTGGCTATTCCTCCCCATTCTAGCTACAAAGGGAAACTAAAGCCAAAGGCATGTCTTGCCTCTGTATGGGCCTAATTTCAGGAATGTGTCTTGGGCACATTGATGAGCAGAAATGACAGCTTCTTAGCTGCTTTCTGAAAACGTGGAAATTTAAGTGGAAAGGAAATACTTTTGTATCTGCCTCTGTCCTTTAGTGTGAATCAGAGTTAATAGCTCACAGTCAGTTTGGTGGTTCACAAGAAAGGGCGAGGCTGCCAGAAAATCAAAATCACACAGTTTCCTGTTTTTGAAGATGATTTCAACAATGTCACTGAGAGTTTCAAAGACAAAAATGGCAGTTTGCCAGAACCAGACCAGCTCCAAAGGCTTTTGTTTGCATTATTGTTTGATGCCGAGGGGTCAGTGCACCCTCGTCATTGTGTTCCTCTCTCTGCTCCCCACCCCTGCTATTTTTCTGTCATGCTATTAAGATTCCTGCTGAAAATTAAATTAAACTTCCCAATTTCCTCTTTGTTGCTCCAAGCATCCAATTATAGAGAAATTAGAAATGATTTGCAACACTAGAGTATTTTTTGAGCTTGCAATTGGCTATACACAAAGATGGTGAAACAATAGTTCTGAAAAAGTAAAGATGCTTGCACTGATTTTTCAATTAATATTTACATATATTGGCATGAAAATTCCTCCCATTCACCCCATTTGAACATGAAAAGTTGCCTCTTTCTGGTGCTGTAATGGACAATCTTCTTGTCTGCTCAACCCCACACAATCCCCATCCTATTTGAAAATTATGGCACTGGATCCATGCAGGCCCTATAATATAGGTGCCAAAGCCATGCTCCCAGACTACCTTGCATGTCATTGTCACTTTGACTCATGGCTTCAACTTTGACATTATTGAAAAGTCTTCCAAGTCATGTCCAAGAGGGACAGTTTTTTTCTGGGGTGGGCCTGCTATGCTAACTCAGAGGGGCATGGTAGGTGTTGATTACGTCTTTTGATACAGAACCTATACAGGGCACCCATGGAAGATTGTAAGACTTTCTAACTAGAGAGCCTCCCATGATTACTTTATGTGAATTCAAACTGAAGAAGAAACTATGAATTTGTCCCAATATCCTGGGCTTTGGTTTCAGATCCATGGGACCATCATAAATTTGAATGATTTGACCTCTGGCCACCACAACTCAAATAAAGCAGACTCTTGAAGAAGGTGAGAGTTTCTGGAGTCTCTTTGGGAAGTAGGAGCTTTAGGTCTGGATCCAGTGTCTTCAAGCTTTCCCTTAGGAACCATTTTTAATATGGTGACCACATTGTCTGAATTTAGATGCGGGAGACATGAACAAATATCCATAGAGTACTTGAAATGCTATTGCTTCCAAATCAAGATGACTTTTTTCAGGCTACATGGGGTTTTTATAATTTGTCATTCTAGAATGTCCTGTGAGAGAAGTGTTTTCTTGGACCTGGTCATCCCTGTGTAGGCTGACTATCAAGATCCATGGACCTCAAAGACAAGATTCAGAACCTGTAATGTCATACAGGTGGCCTCAAGGGGAAGACAGAGCACTCTAGTGATCTTGATTTAAGGTAAAGGCGTGCACTTCCGTATTGCAATGAGGTGAACGTCTCTTTCAAAAGTCCTTGAGCTGAAATGGAATGACTGCCATAGTTATGGTGATCACACCCCTTGTTCCTTGCTAAATATCCATCAACCAGCATATGAGTAATCATTTATAGTCCCCAGTGACCTTTTAGTTAAGAAAACTTTTCCATATTTACCTAAGGCCATTCCAGAAATGTTTTTTTCTTAAAGGTGTTTTATTCATAGATGTTTGCCATCCTCTGCATAATTTAAAATAATTATTAGTCATTTCAACTTAATCGGTGTTTAGTATTGAACTGTCCCTGAAACACCAGTGTTTTCCGTTCAAATTTCAGGTGAATCAGAATTCATGAACACACTTGAACTTTGAACCTATATGAGTTGATCAATGCAAAAGGAACTGAGAAACAGAGATAATCTTTGGCCATTAGTATTCACCATAGCAATTGCTGGGATAATCTTAAAGCATCATAAAAACCAAGAGTTTATAACTTAGTCCCATAAAATCAGGATTATAATTTGTAATCAGTATTCCTCTAATCAGCATAATCCATTCATCACATAAATTATGAGTGATAATTACTAATTTGGAAGAGTTTCCTGAAGAGTCCACAGCCTGAAATCATAATTTTCTATTTAGTACAACCATGGCATTTTGGATCTTTTTATTTTAATTCTAAAAATGAAATGGACTTAGGATAAAAAATGACAGTTCACTCTTTCTTAGTCCCATTCCTCAGAGGGATATTAACACCACCTTGTATACACCTTCAGATTATTTTTTTTTAACTCTACTTATATGTAATCAGTGTGATTGATTGAAATCAGTAACTTTGTGAATGGAAGCATACCAACTGTTACTTGTTTCAAATAAATAGGATCATATTACATATCTGCACTTACCTTTTATTTAACCTAATGATGAACTGTGGGTATGCTCATGTATAATAACATGTATATTTGCTTTATTTCATGGTTGCATAGTATTCCATTTCACGGGGTAGCATTTTCTTTAACCACTTCCCCTCTGATGGCTATTATGTTGATTCTAGCTGTTTTTCCCTTTTCTCATAGAAACATGGTATTTTTGCATCACTGTTCACTTGTGCAAATTCCTAGAGATTAAAAAAAAAAAAAAAACTGGATCAACTGGAGTGTCTTTTAAAATCTGGTGATCTCTTGCATGCTTCATGTTGGCGTGAAAGCCAAAGCTAATATTTAGGAAGGGAAGGTACCTGTGCCAGCAGAGGTGTCATGGGGACAGTTCAGAATAGAGCCTTTGCTCTTTTACAGTGTGTGAGCTGATTCACAGACATTTTGTGTTTATAGCACTCAGCGACAACCTGCATGCAATGTTTCTACTGGATTTTATCCCCATCCTTGATTATGGGACGCTCTTCACAGACACACTTAACTTTGATTGTGAAGATGGGGCTTGATGATTTCAGAAACATAGTTAAGATAAGCTAAATGCTGAAGATTGCTATTTTGAAAACCACTGTGAATTTGCTTATTTGGCATGTAGATGGAGAATAATAAGTCTTGTTACTAGTATCACAAATATTCAGGCAAACTTTTACCCTATATTACTGATTACTCCTCAGGACTCAGGTCATTCTAAATGTCCATTGGGTGGTCTTTCTTCAGTGGCACAGGCCATCAGAAGTGTTTATAAAATATTGAATACAGCTCTGGATAATTCAAGCAAAAAGGGAATTGATTAGAAGGACAACGGTAGTTCATTATAATTATAAGAAAATAGGAGATTAGGTTCAGAAATAAACAACAACCAACTGTGGGCCTGATGGCCAAGGCCAAGGTTGCACTGTGCTCTCATCAGGGCCTCACTGCTGGCACAACTCTTCCTGGACCTCCCCAACCCCTTTTAGACTCTTGACTCCTCCACTGCCACCAAGAATGTCATGACTGCCTCCCTTAAGAAACAAAGTCTGAGGTGGGACTTTCCAATTGGCTGAGCCTAGGTCATGTGCTCAAGTGCCAGTCACAGGGGACTCTGGGAGTGGGGATTATCTGACACCCTTTGGCTTTCCCCTTAGGAAATCTACCAAGACCCACCCAATGGGGAACTGTTCCTAACAGAGAGTTCAATGCCTCATAGCCAAGAACAAAACAAAACAAAAAAACAAGAAATGAGAATTGATTGCCACGGTGAGTTCTCCACTTCTGTTTCTGCAATGGCATTTAAAGAATTTATGATTCTCTTTATTAATGCCTCCTTAAAAGCAGCAGGTTAGCTCCTTGTAATTTCATCTAACTTCCATCCTTTGGTGTATGTTGTTACTACTCTCAATGGTTCTCAGCAATAGCAGTAATGCTTCATTGTCACTTAGTGGTTGTAGTTTTCTGAATGCTGTTCCATGTAGAGTGGCATTTAACTAATTAGCCTCTTCTATGTAGTAGAAATAATCCTTCCCCATCATATTTACTTTTTTAGACATACTTTTTTTTTAGCCCTCACTCTGTCCCAAAACTAACCTGCCATTTCCTCAGCAACATTCAAGAGCCCCATTTTAGTCATTGGAATGAAGTTTGGGCTTTTTTTCTTAGATCTCAGGACGCTCCTTGATCTTACTTTTCTGGCCCATCAAACCACTGCTCACCAACTCAAATCATTCATCCAGTCAGAAGAGTCTCTCCTGCCCAATCCAGGGTCTTTACTCATTGCCCTAAATGGAAATAAGGTTCTGGATTTTCAGTGAAAGTAATACCCATATTTGTATTATTTTTATTTTTTAGTATTCCCCAAATGTACAAGTAGCAAATTATTTCCTCTACTTTTATATTTTGTGCATTTCTCCTATGAACTTTTGTTTTGTTAAAAAAAAAAACTGATATGGAATAAAAATACTTCAGTAAATTCTGTAAAAACTTATATTAATCCTGCTGCATGTTTTTTGGAAAAGTAAAGAAGCTTTCCAGGTTTCATCTGAAAGGCTAATTACTCCAGGGATTTCTGATTTTTTTCTTCAGCTGTACTCTTTCATGAAGTTTAAAAATTCTGTGAACAGAAGGGGCTGACGGAGAAGGAAACTGGAAGCAACATTACAGAGTAGAAATCCTTCTTTCACTCACTTTATCTGAAAATGAGAATCATAATTGCTATTTTTGTAGTAGCTTGAGTGTATATGAGTTCTTTGATGCCCTGTGAGTTAATTGTTGTCAGCTACTTTAAGACCTTAATATACATCTCCTGGAGATCTCCTGCAATAAAAACCATAAGCATGGGAAGCCTAATTCTTGTTCTAAGCACCTCATGCTTTACTAAAAAGTAGTAGTAATAATTATTTTCAGGTGTTATAATGGCATTGTGTTTAGGTTTTTAAAACATTTTCAACTTTGTTAGAACAGGATTTCTCAATCTGAGCACTACTGACATTTTGAGATTATTCTTTGTTGGGGGAGGGGGAAGCTGTCCTGTGCATTGTAGGATATTTAGCAGCATCCCTGGCCTCCACCCACTTGATGCCAGTGGTACCCCTATCTCAGTTGTGACAACCAAACTTGTCTCGAGACATTGCTCAGTGTCCCTGAGGTAGGGGTGGGGGGAAAGGACAACTTCACCCTCAGCTAAGAGCTACTGTTTTAGAAATACATACAGAAATATTTTTGAACCTATTACTATGATGTCTCATAGGGAGTGGTGGAGAACGTGGGTGTGACAGGATTGGCCAAGGACTGATGGTTTTTGGGGCTGAGTGATGGGTTTTGGAGATCTGTTGTATTACTTTGACAACTACTTTTGTGTGTGTTAGAAATTTTCTAAAAGAAAAGCACACAAAAGTGGCAGAGGAAGACAAATATATGGTATTGCTTATATGTAGAATCTGAAAAAAAGATACAAATGAACTTGTTTAAAAAATGGAGACTCACGTAGAAAACAAACTTATGGTTACCACGGGGGGAATTGGA
Source organism: Sus scrofa (assembly GCF_054392235.1). NCBI lineage: Eukaryota > Metazoa > Chordata > Mammalia > Artiodactyla > Suidae > Sus > Sus scrofa. The sequence continues at coordinate 13,380,349 of NC_139401.1, forward strand.
GGGGAGGGAAAATTAGGAATTTGATATTAACAGATACCACTATATGTAAGATAGATAAACAAGGACCTCCTGTATAGCACAGGGAACTATATTCAATACTTTGTAATAACCTATAATGGAAAAGAATCTAAAAAAGAGTATATTCAGTATGTATACCTGAATCGCTTTGCTATACATCTGAAACTAACATGACATTGTAAATCAACTATACTTCAGTAACATTTTTAAAGAAAGACATCAGTGGCATCAATTTAAAATCCATTCCCAACCTTGAGCCTGCAGAATATCTTGCTTTGGAGAGAATGCTAAGGACTGAAGATAGAGGAAGTAGAATATCGCTCGCACTCTTGGCTAACTGGTATTGACTGCTCTGCGACATACTATGTTTTGAATGGTTACACTAAGCTCCTTAACGAGCCTTGCCAGTGTTGGGCCACCATGATTTGTTTGTTCCCTGGTCATCTGGACCAGATTTAGCCAAATTGAAGGCTGGACTTGTGGAAGCCTTCTGTCCTCCTGGTGGCCAGTATGGTCCTCATGTAGGCCATCTGTGTCAGTGAAGCTCTGTCTTAGCCCTGCCGCCTTTGGAGCTGATTCTTAGGGACAGATTTCCCTTATTAGAGCCTCATGGGCATGGACATGCCCAGTGAGAAAGAGACAGGGGAAGGCTGAGCCTGGTTGGAAATAGAGGAATACCAGCAGGGTCCAATTAATAATGCATAATTCATTTTATAATAAGACAACTTTTTTTTCCTTTAGCCTGAGAAGCATAACTGGAACTTCACTTGAGACTGGGCAGAGCAATTTTTAGAACCTTTATTTTGAGGCTGGGAACTGGGGTGATGGAGAACAAAGTATGAGCAATCAAGGACTGCTTTGGGGGCAATGAAGTGAGATGAGTCTGGGTAGATTCGCAATAGAATATCAAAGTGATTCTTTTTCATACTTAAGGGGGATAATCAGTACTGTGTAGAGAAACTGGCAAGTCATAATTCTCACCTGCATAGAAAAAAATGCAGCTATAACTGATTTAGTAGGGTCCAGGGCTACTTCCAGTCTTGAAGACAGTAGAAGGTGTGGCGAGGAGATGCAAGTCCAGACAGACTCCCTGGAATTAGATTCCAATTCCACTCCTTTGAAGGCATGCTGTCCTTAGTAAGGCAAGTTACTGAACCTTGCTACACCTCAGTTTCCTTATCTGTAAATTCAGGACAGTAATTGTGCTCATCTCTCAGAATTGTTGTGAGGATTATATGAGTTAGTACTCTAAAGGGTTTAGAATAGTGCCTGATGCAGAGTAGAAATAGGTGGTGGTAACTTTTAGCAACAACTAGCCTTTTATGGCCAGAAAGTTAGAGAGTCTGGGAGTGAAGACCCTTTCTATAAAATGTAGTGATCATTAAAGGCCATTCGTTTGGATTAAGGAATTTCTTGCTTTTCCCACTTTAGGGAGGGTTAGTGCATAGCATGGAGGGATGTTATGAAATTCTATTTCCCTGACAGCTCTCTGATAGAGCAGTTCTCAGGAGATGGGAATTTGGCTGAGGTGAAGAGGGAAGGAGTAAGGGGAAGTCTGGGTTATGGGGGCTCTGTTCACAAGATGGCAGCCAGGTGGTCCTGGAGTGACTGAGCTGTAGAAAATGGAGGCCAAGGATGTTGGGAGATGGGTGAGGGGTCCCCAAAGGGAGATATGCTGCTTTAGAATTATTTGTGAGCTAAGAACCTCCAGACTTAAAGTAACTGTGCTAATCTGAATGTTCCCCATATAAAAGGGATCAAGCTATCTATCCATCCAAGTTTATCTTTTGTGCTATTAATGTGTTAAAGGCTCACAAAAACTCTGTCCCTTTGAGGTACTTGCATATGCATGCGTATGTTTGTGTGCATGCATGCATGCATGTGTGTGTGTGTGTGTGTGTTTAAACGCCATCTCCCAGATGGCATGTAGACCCTTTTTGGTGTCATTTCAAATCTGGAAGAGAATCTTAGTAGCTATCTTTATTGCCAGAATTTTCCTGTTAAATGAGTTTACAAGAAATTTGAATACTCCATATTTACATGCTCTTTATTCTGCCTTTGATGTGTTTTTTTTTTCAGCAAATTATTTTGGCTTTTGTGCAAATACTGCTCCAACTCAGAACAAGGGCTTCTCACCCCCTTCCAGAGGTGACCCAAGCATTGTCTGATTTTGTTTGCTTGCTCTGTGTGCTCTCTAAACAGTATTACCACTCTAAACTCCATTTCCAGAGTTGTCCTCGGACCTCTCCCATCAGAATCCCCCAGAGTATGAATTAAAGGCACCATTTCCTGGCTGAAGCCCAGATCTTCAGAATCTGAATTTCTTTGTGTGGCCTTGGAAACGATTTTTACCAAACATCTCAAGGGATTCTGATGCCTACTGATGTTTAGGAACTGTGACCTTATACCTTAAACTCAAGGTCTACCCTCCTCCCCCAGAGCAAATTCCTCAGTATCCTTATCTTCTGTCTTATCCACCCAGCAAGCTCCCTTCCCTGATATGCATCTTGCATGGTGTCATCAAGTTTGCTTTCCTAGGAAGGTAGACTCTTAATATGAGCTTTCTGGTGAGGGTTTGGGGGAGAAAGCAGTTTTTATCTAAGGTTCAGAGTTTATATCTTGAGCCTCAGACAGAAAATATAAACAGGATGAGTCACCCAAGGAAAAGTTGAAAAGGTCAGCTAGTCTGAGTCGATAGATATAGCCATGTGACTCTGACCAACTGAAACTAAGCTCTTGGTTCAATAAAGATTTATAGAATGAACCTGATCATCTATTGATAAGGATGTGGTGGGACTGGTTACTTTGATTAATCTACCTGTGCATACTGTCTGACCCCAAGAGTCTACTCATTATAGTAAAATAACTTGTGTATCCTTCAAGCTGACTGGGCCTCAGACCTCATTGCTCTTGTTTTATGCATGATTCCAAGAAGATGGATTATCTGATTACTCAGGCCATTGGAAATGGCAAGCTGCTGATTAAAATCAATTTGCAAGAACAAGAGGAATAAGCAGACACAGGCACTTTGGCAAGAGGCAAAATTGACAGACCTTCAAATTCTGGAAAGTTTGGTTATGTGGAGGTCATCATTCCGTGATTACATGTTAGGTGGATTTATAATGGTACTCGAAAAATTGAGTTCTTCCGTCTTAAAGATCTTACCTTAAGAATCTTCTAGTACTTAAAAAAGTAGGCCATTGGTGATTAAATACAATGTTGACTGCCTAGGGATGGAGAAACAGGAATAATGAAAGGTAAAAGGCTTTACAGTGTTAATGAAATTGAGTCAGTAATGATCCAGGGGCTAGGATTAGGTCCCAAACAGATCTCCAAATTTATGGATTTTGTTTCATTACTGAAAAAAAGAAAAAGAAAAAAAAGCCTAAAAACCTGCGTTGAACCTCTCTTTCATTTGATTGTCCTAAAATTCTTTCAGCCTTGGCTGATTACCAAAGCATTACATTAGCAAAATGCTTCCTGCGAGCGTATGGATATTTAAGCTAAAATACAATATTCAAGTGATTGGCATCAGAGTTCTTTCTGTTACCAACTGAGTTCTTGGCCTTCCTGAATCAATAGAAATTGATAAGAGGCCAGACAAGAAATTCAGGCAAGGCTTTATTGGGGCCTCTGCTATAGCAGGGCAGAGCGAAAACGAACAACAGCCTCCCTTACTTGCTTGCTCCCCTAGGAGGGCGTGCAAGCTGATTCCTCGTATGTGCCCAGGGTAGAGGCAGGTCCAGGGATGCGGCCAGAGGGGTGGCTTAGGTGGTCTGCCCAGCCCTTTGGTTGTGGTGTGTGCAGGGAGCATGTATAGTACCCTGCTTTTGCTCTGGGCTCTTTAGAAGCAGCAGTTGGGTTTTTAGTCATTTTGTATCATCTTGTCCATAATTTGCCCCAAGTGCACCTGCACACAGTTATTTTTAGTTCCATACAGTTTCTTTGTATTTTGTTGCACCAGGAGATGTTCATCTAGGTTCAAGTACTGCAGCAAAGGATCCCAGGTCCCAGCCTGTCTCATCTCTACAAGTACAAGTGATAGCTTGGACATTTCTCTGCATGTAGGAAAGAAAGAAAATCAATTTCTGGTATCCTTTTGTAGATAGTAACTAATTTCAGACAATTCCAATAATATCATTACAGGACAGGATGCAAAAGTCCAAATTCTAAAATAAAATTGAATACTATCGTGCCTAGTTGTATAATCCTCATATTTGAAGTTATGTTAAAAGAAAAAACTTAGTGTTTGTGGTTATATAAGGAAATTAAATAAGGCAAGAACATTGCATTAGATGGAGTAGTGCCTCCCTGTGATTTTTGTTACATAAAATATACAAGTGCAGAAATATTCAAGGGGGAAATATACAAAGAGGGGAAATATACAAGAGGGGAAACGCACAAAGGAGAAAACCTGTGGACTCCCCAGGGCAACATTCTGAACCCGCCCAGGTCCCAGTCCCTCCATTGATGAACTCCGAATATTATTGCTTACAAAGCAGAGCTCCCCCAAGGTTAATGATGATGGCAAATGACCCTCAAACTCCAAAGGTGGTTTCTAAGAGGATTGAATGGAGGACTGGAGACTTAGATCCAGAAGAAACTTCAGTTATGCAGCACTGTACTCATCTGATAGGTGAAGGGTCAGAGAGGTGAAGTGTCTTTACTGCCTCTTTTCATGTACTTTCTGTGGGGCATCCTAACTGTCAGGTTGTGTTCCTCTCAGTTCTGGAAGTTCCTTCAAGCAGGAGGTGTAGCTCAATCGACTTGCCGCCCCTCTGTCCTAGCAGTGTGCCAAGAGCACAGCAGATGTTTGCTGTTTATCAAGTAAGTTGCTAAAGCAAGTCCGAAAAGGAGTGTCCTTGGTAACCAGCCTCCCAGTCCGCTCTTCTTTCATTAAATCTCAGCTCTATAAACGTTCTTGACAAACATGTCAGTTCAGAACATTCTGGACTCAATGGGGGATTTGTCTCAGCAGCATCTCACTGGAGCAAGATGTTTAAGTTCCTTTTATGATGGTCTTGGCCACGTCCACATACACATGATCTGTTTCTTTGGTCTCTTTCTCCCCTGCTGTGGGTCCCTTGAGGACACTGCCTTTGAATTAGTTCTCTCTCCATCACTGGAGGCTCGCATGGTGCCCACGGCCCACTTGTGCTTCCACAAGCGTAGGTTAATGTTATCTAACCCTTTCTGAACACTAACCAGGCACCAGACACCTTTCCAAAGCACTTTCCTTAATGAACTCCTTTAATCCTCATGGCAGCATTATTACTATTTTTTCAGCTTTACAGATGGAGAAACAGGCACAGAGAAGTTTGGAATTTAATCCAAGGTCACACAGCTAGTTATTAGAGGAGCTGAGACGGGAACCAAAGGAATCTGGCTCCAGGGCTGACCATACCAGCAACTCCCCATGTTTCGGTCACATCCCCTGTTTGTATGTACTCTTGTCACCTCAAATTTATCACCTCAAAGAGCCTGACTTTAAGTGAGTCAACTCTCTCCAAATTTACCATAGTAAAAATGAAATCTGAGCAATTTAGAAATATTTATTAATGTATTTAAATATAGCAATAAGCTCATTGTGTGTTAACATGATAGGTTTTTATTTAAACAAAACAAAACAAAACAAAACTAGATCTCAGATGCAGCTCGGATCCCACGTTGCTGTGGCTATGGTGTAGTCCAGCAGCTGTAGCTTCATTTCAACCCATAGCTTGGGAACTTCCATATGCCACAGGTGTGGTCCTAAAAAGACAAAAAAAAAAAAAAGTATTTTCCTAAACACACAAAAAACCTAATGAGAAGAGTGGCCATCTTTTACATTGTTGCAAATCCTTTAATGCCTGACTTCATAGCAGACACCCAGATTCCCTCACCATCTGATCTGCATTCAGTCTGTGGATATTATGTCCTGGAGCCTCTGGGAAACTCCACTATATGCTTGAAAGAGAATGAGAGATGAAGGCACATAGTACCTTGGGTTTCGGCGATCCCCAGGGCTCCCCCTAAGTTTAGCTGAGACTGTATGTCATTCCCTTTCTGTGTGAGCCCTGGGATGGGTTGGGAGTCAAAAGATGAGCCTCTGCCGTCCAAGGGACCTCCATGCTGCAGAGGTGACCAATGACATATATCCTCCCCTAAATTGCTGCAGCCTGTGGTAGGGGCCCCTGGTCTCATAAGACTGATCCACATGCTTTCCTGCCTCTGTGCCTGTGCTCTTGTTTTCCCCAGGCAGATTTCTGGGTGGGGAGGGGGCAGGCTGGATGGATTGCCCCACCTCCTCTGGGCTTATAGTTCCCCACATAGAGCTCCATGGTGGCCATCACCACATTACACTGCATCTCTCTATTCCTGGCTGAGGGCTCTCCAAGAGCAGGGTTTAGAATTTTGTCCTCTTCCCATTTCCAGCACTGGGGGAAGAATTTCAGAGCAAAGTGCTGGGGAACATGGAGCTGGAGGAGAAAAACTGACCTGAAGATCAAGGGAAGGCTCCTAAAGAAAGGAGATTGGACGGGGTCTGGATGCAGCCAGGGGGTGGGAAGTTGGGGGGGGAGGGCAATCTCGTCATTTGGAAGAGTTGGAGCCTGGGTGGGGACGTCTCCTGGAGGCAGAGAAGTATCTGTGTGCTCGGAGAGTTCCTGGAGAAGGGGGCTGGTGGACGGCAAAGCTGGGAAGTTGAGAGAGGACACAGTGTCACCGGTACAATGTCACCTGCACAGTGTCACCAACGGAAGTTACCTGGTTGAATGAGGCTCATCTGATCTCGCCCCGTGTGAACTCCAGAACAATCAGATGGTTGGTAACACTGATGCAGGCTCAGGGCAGGGAATGAATACTTAGGCCTTTTTAGAGGAGATAAAGTGCTTTTCCTGAGTAGCAGCCAACAGACATGACATACAGGAGCCTCCTGGCCCTGGACTGGCTGTCAGACTGGTTGTGTTGGAGCCAGGTCTTATGTAGAAGAATGCTCACAGCCACTGGGTGGGCAAGTCCATTTATTCTCAAAGAGAAAGGCCATAGTCCTCCTACAAACACAAGAGAAGCTACATGACTAGGAATCAGAGTACTTAAGACAGAGATTTATTTTTAGTTGACAGCAAGAGATTTATTTTTCCCCTTGTGCTTCAGCTGCATTGTGGCTAGTTTTTATTACTCTGGAGAGAGGCAAAGCCAAGAATTTCTTGCAGACATTATTTCCCATCAAGTGTCATGTTTTCAAATGCATGGAAGCATCTTCCCTTTGATCTTTTTATTCCAGACATTCAGTGTGACACCACATAATAAATTCTTATTACAAACTTAGCACCACTGAAAAACTGCTATTATTATTAAAATGATGCTCATTGAAAAAATTGGAAGCACAGAAAAACAAAAAGAAGCAGAATAAAATACCCCTTCACTTATAATTCCAAGCGCCAAGATTCTGGTCCCTCTGTGGTAGTCTCCCAAGATGTGTGCCATCAGTTCTTTCTCCCCAGGTATGCACGTGCTCTTCTGCCTATCAAGAGGTCAAGAGGTGGGGTCTAGCTCTGCTTGAGTCTGGGCTGACATCCTGAAGTGCTTTGACCACCAGAAGTCTACAGAGGTGCTGTTGTGCCTAGCATCTTTTACTTTCCCTCTGGAAACCAGCTGCCATGTAAAAAGTCTGGCTGTATAGAGACTCCATGCCGTGAGGAAGCCCAAGCTAGTGGTATTGAGAGGCCACATAGAGGAGAGCCAAGGTATCTGACATATGAGGAAACCCTTCTCAGACTTTCCAACCTAGCCCAGCCACCAGTTCAGTGCAGTTGAATTTGTGACCTCAGCTGATGTCACCTGGAGCAGAAAACCACACAGCTAGGGCCAGTCTACCAACAGAATCATGAGAAATAATAAATATTGTTTATGACACTAAATTTTATGGTTTGTTATTAGGCAGCAAGCAATCACTGAAGCACCCCATTGTATCTTAGCATATTCTCTTAGTGTCATTTTTCAAAGCATTTTTAGCTGCTACACTCATACAATAAAAGCAGTTGGTTTTTAGCACTTTTCACATCACATTATAGAGCATGAATTTTCTCATTTTATCAAAAATCCTATGACTATGTCTAATAACTGCACACTATTCAATTGGAGGGAGGTGTTATCATTTGGGCCAATCAGATCCCACCTTCTAGGAAGGTAGAATTGGGACAAAGTGATCTGATCAATTTTTGTGACTGGGGTATCCACATTTGGGCACTGTACAAGCAGAAAGAGAAAAGCAGTTATGGGGACAAAGAAGGAAGAATGGGGCACAGAGAAAGGAGAGAGAAAGGAAACAACACAGCTCACAGGTGTCTCCCTGGAGTCTGTTGGTACTCTAGTTCTAACCCTTGTGTACACCCCTCTGTGTTCCATGAAGTACTTGAACATTTGTTTTTAATAACTTCTTCATTTACTCTTAAAACACTTTGAGAGACTTTGGTTCCCTACAACCAAATGATTCTTGAATAAGGCCAATGGTTTCAAAAGAAGAGCAAAAAGGAATGTCATCTGGGAGAGGCAGGGAGACCTTCTTTTCTGGAGAATGAAGTTGCCTTTGCAGACTTTAGTTCCTGATGATGAATCAGCTCCATAACTTGGAAGTGCGTCATCGATAATAGCTTGTGCAGAGTAATTGCAGTGATAGATTTACACCTTACCTATAGACGTCCACCATTGAGGTCCACTTCTGAGGCTGAATTCTGACTCACAAAGGAGTTGAAGCTATCTTAGTCTCTTTGAGCTGCCATAACAAATACCATTTTTTGGCTTAAACCACAGAAATGTATTTTCTCATGGTTCTGGAGGCTGGGAAGTCCAAGATCAAGGTGCCAGTCAGTTTGGTTCCTGTTGAGATCCCGCTTCTTGACTTGCAAAAAGCCACCTTCCCCCATCGTCAAATTTGTGGGGGATGGGAGAGATCTCTTTTCTTCTCCTTATAAGGGCACCAGTGCTATTGATTAGGGCCCCACCCTTAGGATCTCATTTAACCTTAATTTCCTTCTAAAAACTGTCTTCCCAAATATAGTCATATTGGGTGTTAGAACCGCAACATATGAATTTGCTGAGGTTACACAATTCAGTCCATAGCAGAGACCAAAACCCATAATGTGTGCCTGAGAGAACAGTACTAACTTATCCACTTGTAAAATGGTGACATTTAACAACTGTCACCTTAGTACACTGAAGCTATGACAAAGATTATACTTCAGTTTTTCAAAATCAGGTATGGTTTGTGAAAGTCAGGATATCCGAATATTGTGCGTGTCTACATACATATCCATAATTAACATGGTATTTCTAGGCTAAGAGCCCAGAAACTTTTATATAAGCATGCACAAATGTCCCTTTATATTTGAAGCTATTTAATTTTTTGTAGACAATCTTGAACAAACTACTTGATGATTATATTTTTCCATGAAAGATCATGAAGAATGTTCTAGATTTACTCTACAGTGTTTTAAGTGTACAGAAACCTTGCCAGCATGTGGTCTTGAATGTTCTGCATTGAGCGAGCAATCTGTTAGGGCAATTCTCTATAGCTGCGCTTTTCTCTAAAGCATAAACATGTGGCTACTGAGATACTGAAATGTGTCAAATCCAAGTTCAGATGTTCCACAAGTGCAATATACATACCTAACTTTGAAGATTTAGTACAAAAAAGAATATAAAATAATCATTTTATGTTGATTTCACATTGAAATAATATTTTAGATATATGGAGTTAAAGGAAATGGGTTATATTAATTTCACCTGTTTCTTTATAGTTTTAAAAATGTGGGTCCTAGAGGAAGTTCCCTGGTGATCTAATGGTTAGGACTCAGCACTTTTACCGCCATGGCCTGGGTTCAATCCCTTGTCTCGGAACTGAGATCCCAAATCAAAGCTGCTGCATGCCATGCCTCCTCACCCAAAAAAAAAGTGGGTCCTAGAAAAAAATTTTTTTTTCAGTGACCGCATCATGACATATGGATGTTCCTGGGCCAGGGATTGAACCCGAGCCACTGCAGTGATCTGAGCCACTGCAGTCAGATTTTTAACCCACTGTGCCACAGCAGGAACTCCAGGTCCTGGAAAATTTTTAATTTCATATATGGTTTGCTTTTGTGGCTCACATTATATTTTCAATGGAGGACACTACTCTGTAGAGTAGAATTCAGGCTTTTGTGAGTTTAACCAATGGGTAACTTAACTAAAGCCCTAGAATGATTCTCCTCAGGGGCTCTAAGGACCAAAGCAAGAATGGAAGAATTGGCGTGCATTGGCCTTTGATGCCTCCTTTCTTGGTGCCTCTCTCAACTCCTGGACACTACTGATGTGCTTAAACATCTCAGCAAGAGAACCTACCCAGCATGTACTCCCTGAGCTCTGCCTTTGTTTGTTATTCTTTTTCTTTTTATTTCCCCCAAACTAACAACCCCTCACCCTAGGGAGCTCACACATTTATACAGGATGGGGGCTTTCAAAAGCTGTCCACAAGAGTGTAAAATACAGACTGTTACCCTGTAGAGGTGAGATCATGAAGCTCTCCAATGGGATAACTTCCAGCCAAGTGTCCCAATGAGAAGATGCATTTCCAACAGTTGGGAGGGAGGTATTTTGGGGTAATTTGTTGACACACAGCTATTTTGTAAGTATGTTACCTTCTCTCTGCTGAAGGCATATTTAGCAGTCTTTCAGTGAGTATCATGTGGTCTTAAACTGATTTTCCCCCAAATAATCTCTTCCTGTTTCCATATAAACCCTTTTGCCCTTGATCCCATGTCCTCTTCCTCCATTAAAAAATCTTTAAAATTCAGAAGGTGCCATTATTGACCCAGTCCCTTCTGTTGTACAATCCTCCAACTGATGTTTTTTAGCTGTGCTCCCTTAATTACTTGCTTGATTGATTGATTTTTATGGCTGCACTCATGGCATATGGAAGATCCCAGGCCAGGGATGGTATCCTAGCCACAACTGTGACCTACACCACAGCTGAAGCAATGCCAGATTCTTTAACCCACTGCACCAGGCTGGGGATGGAACCCTTGCCTCCACAGCAACCCAAGCTGTGACAGTCAGATTCTTCACCCACTGCACCACAGTGGGAACTCCTAGCTGTGTTCCTTTCTTGATGGCTCACTCTCCTTTGGAGGGACTTATTTCTCATCCACCCATTGCATAGCACATCCCCAAAGTTCTTGAAGTTGCAGGTTACCTTTCATATGCGTACAGATGGGCTCTCACCCTATTGTTCTGTCAAACTGAGGCTTCTCCTGAGGGAAGACATGTCCATCAGCACACCATTCCTGCTGCAAACGTGTACAATGTAGCAGGCCAGGCCCTTTGGGAATTTTTCAAATAGATTCAGGTAGAGAACTGAGCTTTTAAAAAAAGTCCCCCTCAGTTAGCCCACAGTTTATAAAAATTAGCCCAGCCTGAAAGAGGTTTATTAAGCAATTTGCACAGCCCCAGAATTATATTTCAGGGAGTTGATGGGAATAACTACATCTTTTTTGGGAATCACCATTAACATGGTCATTAGCTCTCATATCCTTAAATATTCCACTTCAAGGGCAATTATGTTGGACTCCATATTCATAGGAAATAATTGCCGAAAAATAGGCCACATACATCAATTTTTCACAGGCATCAGCATTATAAAAGGTGGAACTCCAAAGTAATGTTTCTTTTTTATGCAGTATTTGAAAATTGTACCATGGCAGTTGGCAGGACTAATTCTTAGATTGGCTTATTTATATCTGATGTTATGTGAGCATCAAATTATCCAACTTCTCTCCAATTCTTTCAGTCTGTTCCTTGTAAATGGATTCATGCTTCTTGCCAAATTTAGTTTTTATGGTGATTGGTGGCTTACTATCGGAAGACTCAGCCCATTAACATTGGATGATCTGCAGAGGGGTGCAGTGGACAGACCCTAAGATGACCCCCAGTGAGTTACATTCTTATATAATCCTCTCCCTTTGAGTGCCAGGGAAGCGTGTGACCTACTTCCAGCCAAGAGAATATGGCAAAAGTGGTGGGATGGTACTCTCTCTTTTTTAAAAAATTGAACTATAGTTGATTTACAATATTGTGTTAGTTTCAGGTCTACAGACAGCAAAGTGATTGGTTATATATGTGTGTGTATCTATATTCTTTATTTTTAATTCTTCTCCATTATAGGTTATTATAAGATATTGAATATAGTTCCTTGTGCTACGTGCTATATAGTAAATCCTTGTTGTTTATCTGTTTTATATATAGTAGTAAGTACCTTTTAATCCCATACTTCTCATTTATCCCTCATCCCACCCCATCCCCTTTGGTAACCATAAGTCTGTTCTCTATCACTGTGAGTCTGTTTCTCATGGTGCATTTGTATCTTATTTTAGATTGTGCATATTAGTGATATCATATGGTATTTGTCTTTCTCTTTCTGACTTCATTTAGTATGGTAATCTTTAGATCCATCCATCTTGTTGAAAATGGCATTATTTCATTCTTTTTTATGGCTGAGTAGTATTCCATTGTGTATATGTACCACATCTCTTTCTTTTTCTTTTTCTTTTTTTTTGTGTGGCCTATGGAAATTCTCAGGCTACAGGTCAAATCAGAGCCACAGCTGCCAGTCTACACCACAGCCACAGTAATGTGGGATCTGAGTCGCATCTGCAAACTATGCTGCAGCTTGCAGGAATGCCAGATCTTTAACCCACTAAGTGAGGCTATGGATCAAATCCACATTCTCATGGATACTAAGTGCATTCTTAATCTGCTGAGCCATGATAGGAAGTCTTGTACCACATCTTCTTTATCTATTTATCTGTTGATGGACATTTAGATAGCTGCCATGTCTTGGCTTTTGTAAATAGTGCTGCCATGAACATTGAGGTGCACGTATATTTTTGAATTAGAGTTTTCATCTTTTCTGGATATATGGGGATGGCATGCTCTCTCTCTCTCTTTTTTTTTTTTTTTTTTGCTTTTTAGGGCCACACCTGCGGCATATGGAGGTTCCCAGGCTAGGGGTCCAATCAGAGCTATGGCTGCCAGCCTATGCCACAGCCACAGCAATACTGGATTCCAGCTGCACCAGTGACCTACACCACAGCTCACAGCAACACTGGATCCCTAACCTATCAATTGAGGCCAGGGATCGAACTCCCTACCTCATGGTTCTTAGTTGGATTCATTTCCACTGCGCCACGAAGGGAACTCTGGGGATGGCATCCTCTTGATTATATTACATAAGATCCTGTGTTAGGGGACCGACATGAGAAACTCTCTCTTGCTCATCTTGAAGAAGCCAGTTGCCATGGTGGAAGAGTGTCTGCGAGGAGGCCATGTGGCGAAGAACTTCCAGGAAGACTCTAGAAGCTAATAGTAGCTCCTGGCTAACAACTCGGAAGAAAACAGGGACCCCAGCCCTATAGTTTCAAGGAACTGAACTCTGACTGAAGCCCAGCTGTCACCTTGATTGCAGCCTTGTGAAACCCTGAGCTGAGTCCAGTCATGCTGAGCCAAGGCTCCTGACCCAAGGAAAACGTGTGCTATTAAATGGGTGTTATTTTTGAGCCCACTAACATTGTGATAGTTTGCTATATCCTATAGAAAGCAAGTACAGTGGGCTTTCCATTCATTTCTATAACAGTCTTCATAAATTTATCTTTAAATCAATTATTCTCAAACTCTGTGAAGAATCAACGTTTTAATCTCCAATTTATCTATGGAAAAATACTTTTATAAAGTGAAATAAAAATGAATGACTAGAAAAATTTAAAGGACATTCAAAAGACAAAATACCAGCTCATAGAGCAATAATTTCATAAAATGAAATTAAAATAAGTTAGAAAGATTTAATAAAAAGACATATGCAAACCTAAGTTCTCGATTTAATAGACATCTAATTTCTCTGCCAAATCAGTATAAAAGTTTCTCAACATTTACTCTCAATTTACATAACTAATTGAGGGGAATAATAAATAGTCCATAGACCAACACCAACCTATGAATAATGCATTTGAATGAGGCCAAATGAACTTATAAAAATATCAGGTATTCACAGAGGGCTTACTATGCCCTGGACACTGTGAACAGTCCTTTTCATAAATTACTATTCATGTTCCTCATGACTCTGTGAACTTTATGAAGTCCCCCATTTATGTCTGAACAAACTAGGCTTAGTGGGGTAAAGTGATTTGCCCAGCTTTGTCACAGAACTACTAAATACAGAGAGCTCTGACCCAAACCCAGACATCTTCACTGAACAGTAAGATATTGCAGAATTCCTCTTTTATTCATAATAATGTAATCCTCAAGTTATCTTAAGTATGAGCTATCATTAATTTCACCCCAGTCAAGTATCCTACAAAGTCCTATATAGGGAATTTTCTGCACTCAGATTCCCTAAAAATGAAACCAAACATTGGTCCCCAACATGAGCTCAAGAGATGAGACATGTGGTGATTTCTAGAAGGAAATGAACCTTGTTCTTTTTGATCTCTCTTCTCAAAACCTGGTGGTTCTTAGCAGAATCGAAGGTACGAAAGAGAGGAAAGCGTGTGTACTTGGGTAATTAATGCTCCATTCACACTCTGCTATGGCTTTCACTTCCTTCACTGAAGTCTGTCAGAGGCTTAAGGGTAACAGTTCCCATCAGAATCACTGGGGGGATTTTTAACAACTAGTGATGCATGGGCCCTGCCCCAAGTGATTCCTGGTCTACTGATCTGGAAGAGCCTGGGCATTTGGGACGCTTTCCAAAGCTCCTCCAATGATTCCAAGTGTAGCCAGGGTTGAAACTGAAGGTTTCAGGAAGATAAAGCATGGGAGGAGTTGCAGCTGAGTCATTTCTGCTTCACTACTGCTGCTCTGTTGCCCAGGACTGTGTAGTTGCCACATGGGAGCAGCTTTCTCTCCATGGCGCTCATCTCTGGGGAATGGCCAGTTAGCATTAGGATGGCTCAAGTTCCCCATTTCATTGGAAGCTCTGAAAATCTTCCAACAGCAACTTAGCCTATCAAATCAGGCTTTCATTAGCTTAGGTCTCACCTGTTTTGCAAAATCACATTCAATTGGTTTTAGTGTGTAAGCTTATCATTTTTGGCAAAATTACCATTTCATTGCCATTCAGCCCTCATTCATGGTTTTTACCTACACTGTAGGAAATGATTCTATCATTTTAGGATGCTCCTAAGCCTTCTAGTACTTTTACATTTTACCTTTATCCAGCTTCGAGTGACCGGAATTATGAATCATTGAGATTTGATGTTGAAGAATTTGATGTTGGTTTCCCCTCACTCAGATTAGACACAGCAGAAGAACTAGGGTTAAGACTACTCTCATAGCATGTTTGGTAGAATCCATTCTTGTGAGAAGTTCCTTAAAAATAGACTTTCCCAGCCCATTATGACTCAAGGTGTGGTCTTCTCTGAGCTAGAGCACCCACATCCCTTAGGAGCCTGCTAGAGATACAGAGGCTCAGGCCCCATCCCAGATCTAAATGCAGAATCAGAATCTTCATTCAACTAGACCTCCGGCTGATTTGTATGTCTGTGTAGAAAGAGTTGGAGAAGCACTGAACATTGAGAATCCTGCAAATTGTGTCCCCGGTTTTGAAGATGAATGATACATATTAGCATAGGAAGGATTCTGTTAAGTCCCATAGTGAAGAAAATCACTTACTCTGGATTTTCCCAAATGTATTTGGCCTTAGAATAACATCCTTTTTCCCCCAGGTAGCACCTTAGAAAAAACTTTTTTGTTGAAGTGTGACATCAGAAGAGTATCCACATTATTGTTGGGGACCATTGTCCATGGTTCTCTCACCTTTCTGCAAGTCTTGGAACCAAAGGCACTGCATTCATTCTGAACTCTATTCTCAAAGATGTTTGTAAAGCAAACAGCCTTGAAAGGTAGAGATAGGGTCTCCCTCCAGAGCAAAGATCAGCCCAATAAACTAAAGCCAGTCCAATATAATAAAGACAGTGTTTCCAGGGCAAAGATCAGACAGGCTTACCGCCTGTTTTTAAAGATTAGGGTTCCCTCCAGTATGGGTTCTTCAACTATGACAGAAACCCACTGCATGCATAGCATCCAACTGGGCCCCTCTCCATTGCCCCCAGGGGACCAGCGAGTAAGGGAGATTCATGCTATCGGTTGTGCTGTGAGCAATCAGGTCCTTTGTCTCTGACCCAAGAGTCTTGTGTCTTCTGGCAGCATCCACAAAGCTATGTCAAGCCAACTGGCCAACTTGCAAGTAGAGTCAAATCAGACCATTCACAGTTCTTGGTAATTACATGGGATCTACTTGATCAGTTTTTCAAACTGGTACATAACCATGGAACCAGTTACCAAGTCAGGAAAGATAATAGTGTCAGCACCCAGAAGGCCTTCTCATGACCGTTTCCAGTCACTACTCTCCTCAACTCAGGAATTATCAGTGACATTATGTACATGCATTGAGCTCTTCTCTAAACCAAGATGCTTTAAGCTGACATTTACTAGCACTTAGTATGACAGGCACTCTCCTAATCACTTTACATGTAGTAACAAGTTTAATCTTTATAGCAACCATCTGAGATGAGAACTATGATACTCATTTTATAGGTGATACTCATTTTATAAATACACAGAGGCTAAGTGATTTGCCACAGGTTAGAATGTGAACGCAGGTAATCTGAGCTCAGAGGCAACACATTGGACCCTGTGCTCCAAACCTGGCATAGGGATGTCTGCAATTGGCAGCATCCTGGGAGGTCTGGGCATGTGTGGTTTAATAAACACACGCAGGCCCCAAGTATCAGTATGCTCTGTTCAAAGAATTTGTTCACATAACCAATCATCTTTGTTATATGGTAGAAAAGGTAGTGAAGTTAACATTTGAAAAAATTTCAATTCTATTTCCAACTCTCCCCTAGCAGCTGTGTGCCTTCGGACAAGTCACTTAAACTCTTGGGCCTTCAGTTTCCTCATTTGTAAAAGAACAGTGTTGGCCTAGATTAGTGCACAAACTTCTGATTTTAAAATACTGTATTTTTAAAATTTTAATTTTTTTTTTTTTGCTTTTTAAGGCCACACCCATGGCATATGGAGGTTCCCAGGCTACGGGCTGAATCAGAGGTGTGGCTGCCGGCCTACGCCACAGCCATAGAAAGATGGGATCCGAGCCAAGTCTGTGACCTACACCACAGCTCACGGCAACACGGATTCATTTCCGCTGTGCCACAATGGGAGCTCCCAATTCTGTATTTTTATATCCAATATACATTCTCCATAGGATTGGTGTTACTAATTCCAAGGCTAGTACCACAATATTTTTTCAAGTAAAATGAACCCGAAAATTATAAATATACGTATTGTGATATACAGAATAATACCTCTATGAACTAGAAGTTGACTTTTATCACTTGTGACTTGGGCCAGTCATTTATAGGTACGAGGCTGCTGGTAAAATGAAAACTTTAAATGCTTATTCTAATGGGGATCGCGAATCCAACCAGATTTATCTATCGTCTATCTAGCTCTATGTTTTTTAAGAGGATGTGTGTTGTGCCCACTAAGATATTTATTGTTTAATAGCCAACACATGGAAACAACCTAAATGTTCATTGCCAGATGAATGGCTAAAGAAGGTGTGGTACTTATACACACTGGAGTGTTATTCAGCCATAAAAAAGAATAAAATAATGCCACTTGTAGCAATATGGATAGACCTAGAAATTGTCATGCTAAGTGAAATAAGTCAGAGAAAGAGAAAGACAAATATATGATATCGCTTATATGCGGAAATTAAAATGTAACACAAATTGATTTATCTACAAAACAGAAACAGACTTACAGACATAGAGAACAGACTTGTGGTTACCAGGGCGGAGGAGGGTGAGGGAGGGTTGCATTGGGAGTTTGGGATTCCCAGATGCAAACTGTTCTATATAGGATGCATAAACAAGAAGGTTCTACTGTATAGCACAGGGAACTATATTCTATCCTATGATAAACTGAAATGGAAAAGAATATAAAATATATATATATGTTATCATGGAATCACTTTGCTATACAACAGAAACTAATACATTATAAATCTACCATACTTCAATAAAAATAAAAAAACAGGAGTTCCTGTCATGGCTCAGTGGTTAACAAACCCGACTAGTGTCCATGAGGTTGCAGGTTTGATCCCTGGCCTTGATCAGTGGGTTAAGGATCCGGTGTTGGCATGAGCTGTGCTGTAGATTACAGACGCAGCTCTGATCTGGTGTTGCTGTGGCTGTGGCGTAGGTGGGCAGCTACAGTTCTGATTTGACCTCTAGCCTGGCGACCTCCATATGCTGCAGGTGCAGCCCTAAAAAAAAAAAAAAAAAAAAGACAAATAAATAAATAAATGTTAAAAATTCTACAGTATCTATCTTTAAAAAAGATATTTATTGTTTATGACTTCATTCATCCATTCATCCATTCATTCAAAAAGCATTTATTGAATACCTGCCCACTTCTTGCTGGGTACTTTGTCCATGATGGAGATATAATACACACACACACACACACACACACACACACACACACTAGATCACAGTAGAATATGGTGTGATCCAAGTTTCTGAGAAAGACAAGTGCAGGGGCCTCAGAATGGCCACCTAATCTAATTAGCTGTTTTCGTTTGTTTGTGGGAGGGGCAGAACAGGGGCAGTTTCCCTGAGGAATTGGTATAAAAGCTGAGACTTGCCAGCCATCACTGGCCTGGCTGGTGGGAACCAGGATGGAGTGTGGGTAGGTAACATTCTTCCAGGCACAGGACGCAGCAGGGGCCAAGGCTGAGCGGCATGAGAAAGCCAGAATCTTTGTCAGCTCAGCTCCGATCAATGCATTTGGACTTCCCACTGCCACGTTTCCCCTAACAAGTACCTGGGGTGGGACAGGGTCCTCAGTTTATAGGATGGCGCAGACAGCTGTATTTTGCAAACTGTCAACCCACCCTGAAATTAGGGAAGGGACCCGTAGAGCAAGCTCTGGCTGATTTCCAATTCCTCTGACAGTCCTTTTTACTTTCTTTCTTTTTTTTTCTTTTGTTTTTTCAGGGCTGCACCCTCAGCATATGGAGGTTCCCAGGCTGGGGGTCCAATCGGACCTACAACTGTTAGCCTATACCACAGGTACAGCAACACGGGATCCGAGTGCATCTGTGACCTACACCACAGCTCAGGGCAACGCCGGGTCTTTAACCCACTGAACGAGGTCAGGGATCAAACCCTCAACCTTATGGTTACTAGTCGGATTCGTTTCCGCTGCACCACGACGGGAACTCTGAGAGTCCCTTTTGCCATCAGAGGTAATGGGGACAAAGTCAGAAGCCTGGATGCTCTCAACTCCACACTGGCCTGTATTTCACTTCCCACCACACCCACACCCCCGGCCCCACCTCTACCCAGCAGCCAAGAGAATGCAGAGGCTGGAGACTGTGTTTAGGGGTTTCATTTCCTGCTCAGGTCTGGCTGCTTTTAACTCAACTGTGCTTGGCTAAAGATGGGGGAGTGATCTCTCTCTGCCCCCCCACTATCCCTCTGAGCCCTGGCCCACCCTGTTCCAGGGATCACAGTGCCATGCTGTTGCCCTGGGGCCTATGCAGAGGCACTCCACAGATTTTATTCCAGCCTTGACTTATCCAAGAGCACTCACAGGAAGCAGTCTGGGGGAGGCTCCCTGCTGGAAAAGGGAAGAGCTTCCAGTTTGGGCTTTTATTTCAGTCATCAGCTGGACACCACCCCCCTCCCCCACCCCCGGCTGCCTTTCCAACCAGACCAGGCACAGGCACAGTAGGGAGATGGTGTCACCGGAACACCTGTGATCTTCCGTATCAGAATGATTTCTATGACTCAAAACACATTGGCGGATGGAGAGCCAGGATGCTAGAAGCTCCTTTCAAGCCCCGGAAGAGACTTGATGCCCGGGGTTGGCTTCCCTGGGGCCCCAAGTGCTTGCCCATTGTGTTTTCACAGCTGCTTTGTGACAGTGGGGCGGTGTGTGTGTGGGGGGGGGGGCGGGAAACGTGTTGTTGTTATGTGCTCCCTGCTGCACAGCAATGTCTGGCGGGTCTAGACACTAAACTATTTGGTGGAGGAGGGCAAGTGAGCTTGAGTAACGAAAACTTTCTCTGAGTCAGGCACTGCTGTGCCCTCAGAAACCCAGGGACACCGACGCTGTCCCTTTCCTGTTTCAGGATCCAGTTCCAGACATCATGATGCCTTTAGCTCATTTTTTTTTTTTTTTTTAAGCAAGAATGATTTCCCCTTTTAGTTGGAGAATTTTCATTCTTCATCATCACTGCTTGTCCTCCTGAAAAATCCCTTTGTCAGTTTTGGAAAACATTCATTCTTTGGATGATGAGGGGATTCTTAGATTTAACAGTCAACTGGCCTTGAATTGCCAATAGTGGGGAAAAATTATAAAATTGGAAAAAAAAAATCGTTCTAGTGGGATGAGAAGAGGTTTTAACAAGCCAAGAAGGTGGTAGCACATGGCAGAGCTGTGTGTCCAATGAATTTGGAGGGAGAAACACTTACTCACTTAATTACTTTTGCCATTTAGAAGTGGATTTACAAATCTGGGCTCACAGATGATTCATAAAATAGCCTTATGTGTATTTGTATAAAATGGAAGTGAGATCATGTCCCTTTGTTACTTAACAACCTACAGTGTTTATAGCAGCATACTTAACAATAGCCAAAAGGTGGAAATGGCCCAGATATCTACTGTCTGATGAGTGGATAAGCAAATTGTGGTCTCTCCACACAATGGAATATTACTCAGCCATAAAAAGGATGAAAGAGTGAGATTTACTAGAATACGGATGAACCTCCAAAACATCATGCCAGGTGAAAGAAGCCAGTTGCTAAAGACCATGTATTGTACGATTCTATTTATGTAAGGCACCCAGAAGAGGCAAATCCACCCAGACATAATGCAGATGGGTGGCTGCCAGGGGCTGCTGGGCAGGATGAATTGGGGAGTGACTGCTAATGGGGATGGGGGTTTCCCTCGGAGGTGATGAAAGTGCTCTGAAACTAGATAGAGCTGGGGTTATGCAAAATTTTGTATGTGCTAAATGCCACTGAATTGGTCACTTTAAAATGGTTTTCTCTTATGTGAATTTCTCCTCAGTAAGGGGGGGAAATTGTTTAATTAAAAACTACACTGGCTCCGTATTTCCTTGAGAGTGGAAGCCAAGTCTTTCCAGTGGCCCTCCAAGTCCTGTAGGACCTGCCACCTCTTGGCCTCGTCCCCTCCTGCTCCCCCTTCTCCCTTACTGGGCACACTGGCCTCCAGGCATGCTGTGTCTCTGTGCCAGTGTGCTCCCACCCTCCACTTGCCTTTGCACTGGCTGTCCCCTCTGCCTGGAAGACCCCTCTCCCCCGCACCCATGACACTCCCTCCCGCCCCTCCTTCATGTCTTTGCTCAGGTGGCACCTCTCCAAAGGCCTGTCCTGAGCACCCTATTTCCAATTATAGCAGCTCCACGTGCCCTTCCCATGATTCTCCTCTACTTATTACCTTCAAACAAACTCTGGACTTTTAGGGACTTATTCTCTGTATGGCTTGTTCTCTTCCTCCCCTTCCTCCCGCATCATTAGTTTGTAGCTCTGCTGAGAAAAGCATTTCCATGTGCTTCTTGTATTCTGGGCTCAAGTTGTGTTGATTTTTCAAAAAAAAGTTCACCGAATCCAATAACAGAGAATTACATGTTCAAACGGATTCAATTAGGCAGCATTTGAAGGAAACATCCAGAGAAAATGAAGTGTCAAATCTAAGAGTAAAGTGCCATTGTGGCTTTTTCTTTCCTGCCAATATTTATCCTTTGTGGAGGCATAAAAGCCTTTGGGTCAAAGTTAAAACTTTCTGTGCAGAAACTTCTCTTTCCTCCGCTTTTCTTCTTTCTTTTATCACAAACCTTTTGAGTTCTGAACCCGAAGGAGATGCTTTGGGCTGAACATTATCAGTTAGAGAAGGTGGTGGAAGTGTTAAGGCATTTTCTTCTGGGAGACGTGGCTTTATTTCTTTTTACTAATAGCTTGTCCTCTTTTATCAGGACCAATTTGGGTTAACTTGTGGGGAGAGGACAACGGGGGAGAATAGAAAACCTCTTTCTGCATCTGCATTTATTTATCACATGTTTGCAAGGCCTCGGTGATCTTGGGAGGCCAAAGAACATGCATATTAGTATTTAAAGTAAGACAGCTGGATTTGTCACAAGGGGAGTGAAAGTCTGAGAAAGAAAGAAAAAAAAAAGGAACAGAGAGAAAAGAAAGGACAAGAGTTTAGAAATAGGTCTTTGCCTGAAATATTTTTGTATACGAGCAGGAAGTTGCTTTCGGAAAGCCAGGCCGCAGACTTTTGCACATAGACCTTGCACAAGGAGAGCTATGATTAGAAAATAGTACCGTGAGCTTAGAGCCCTTACATTTTGCAGCTGGGATGTCATCTCTGTTAATTTGGGTCTGCATGGGGGCTTGCGATGCTGCTGTCTGATGCAAAAGCAAACAAAAACTTCTACCCCTCTCCCTTCTCTTAGCATTGGCATTGAAGCTGGAACATTTTTGTGTGTGCATCTGTTTATCTCAAGCATAAGGAAATTGAGAATTGTAGTCCTAGAATTTGTCAGGGAGGTAAGACTTAGTGCAGAATTCTGCTAGGAGAGCTCTTGAGTACAAAGTCGTAGCTTTGGACACAGAAGGATTTTCTCCTCATCACTTGCTGTGCTCTGCTTTGGCTTAGGGAAATGCTTCCCAAATCCACATTCCATTGTCCTGGCAGAGACTTGGACAAACCACCCATATGGATTCCATTTGAGGTGGGGGATTGGCGGGGGGGGGGGGGAGCTCAAGAAGCAGAGGGGAGGTGGGATTTTTTGTGAATGTTGTAATTTCAGAGAATGCAAAAATATTAGCAGCTCCTGTGCTGCAAAGGGCTCTGATCATAGCAGCATAGGAAACACTGCATTTCTGTCACAAAAGTGGCTAGGCCAGGGACCAGCAAAGACACAGGAGCTAAAAAACCACATGTATCCACACCTTGTAACCAAAAGCAGAATTTTGCTTGATGGTGAAAGAAGAATTACTTCTTTGAATTTGATGTAGAGCAAGTTGGTGGGAATGCTTTCCTTGATTAGCTTAAGCCTCCTCAAATAGAAGCATGCCTTTGTATTTTCACAGGGAGAGTTGGATGGAGGATCCAAGATGGTGTGAGGCAGGGGTCATCAGAATTTTTCACATGTCCTTGGAGCATAACCCAAGCAAAAAATATCCACAGAATCCAGTTGCTCTTAGAGTTCTTATAATGGACAGTGGAAACGGCCTAGAAGATTTACCAAATTGCCCAACCCAGTGGCTCTCAACCAGAGGCCCATTGGCAGGGGGCACATTTGGTGATATATGAAAGTGGGCATTACAACTCTCATCAAGTAGACAGAAGCCAGGGCTGCTGCTAAACAGTTCGACAGACACAGAGCAGCCCCTCACAACAAAGAATGATCTGACCCAAGGTGTTACTAGTGCCAAGACTGGGAAACCCCTATCCCAACACATGTCCTAAATATAAGCCCATTTGATAAGTCCCCCATTTGGTGGAATCAACCAGAACAACAGTCTGATAAAACAACAACCAAGCAAACTAGTTGGTAATATTTCCTCCTTCCTCTTTCCCACTCCACAGAAAATCATTTAACAAATGCGAGCATGACCTTTTTGAAAAAACAGCTCTGTAAGCAGTCTACTTAAATATGTCTCACCGCAATTTCTGCCATTCTCTAGAGGCTATTATGTTCCCAATAAAATTATTGAAACCCCTGTAATAATAAACATTTATAACTGCATTAGCATCTCTTGGCTAAACTTGTTGAAAAAGCAAATGAGGGTAAAACACAAAAAGACTTTTTAAAGAGAAATCTAGCTTGTGTGATCGTTGCTCCAGTTTAAGAAAACTGAAATTGATGCTAAAACTATCTTTAGATGCAGGGCAGTAAGTGACATAGATACAAATTCAAGCCTAATGAAGCAATGCCTGCCTCAGTCAGCCTGAGCTCTTGGCTTTTCTAATTTGCTAATCAGAAGAGGGAACTGAGCTTGGGTTGTTCTTCCTGGTTAGAAAACTTGATGACTGTTATTGAAATATGAAGCCGAAGACTTTTTAAAAATTGAAGTATAGTTGGTTTACAATATTGTGTTAGTTGCAGGTATACAGCACAGTGATTCATAGATATGTACACACACACACACACATATATATATTTCTATTCTTTTTCAGATTCTTTTTCCTTATAGGTTGTTATAAAATATTGAGTATAGTTCCCTGTGCTCTACAGTAGGTCCTTTTTGGTTGGCTTGCAGAGTTTTTTGCTAAGAGCAATAATTGGGAGATTGGGGCTTTTAAGACAGTTGGTACTATCATTTATCTGTGTGACCTTAGCCTTCTGTTTTCTCCTCCTTGAAACAGAGGTTATGACCTCCAAGTTCACATTAAACTAAAGAAACAGTAGCACAAAGTTGTGTAGTAAGGCTGACCTTGAGATTTTCACCCTACCTCTAAATGTCTCCATTTAGTCATTTTTACAAAGTTAGGAGTTGGGGGATAGGTCATCAACTCACGGCTTTGCTTGCGAATCCAATACAGAAAAAAAAAAAAAAAATCAATATCTGCTGCAGAAGGATTTTAAATAATTAACACCTTCTTTCCTTCACCGAATAGATGAAACCGGGACATCTGTGATAGAGGAACTGATGATTCCTCCAGCATCCAAAACTATTCATTAATCCGAAATGTTTGGGATTGGCCAATTATGAACCTGTAGGCTACTTCTTTGTCCAATTTGGCCTTACAGACCCCCCCTCAGACAATAGTATCTCTGTCTTAATATCAACCTGAATGTTAATGCATTTAGACTTTTCCAAGCAAACCTATGTGCAAAATAGAGTGATGTTTCAGCATCATAGTGCCCTCTCTATGACAGGCTCTTGAAAGCTGAAAACAGGAGAAGCATACACAGGGTAACACAAGTCATTACGTGTTTTTTCCTCCGCAGGAAGTCGCTTCCCGGAAGCCAGCCTGCAGGGAGCCATGCAACCCACCCCAGGCCCCACAGGATGCTGGGGAAGGCAGGGTTGGTTTGTTTCCCAGTCAGCTTCACTCCCTGGCCCGCACCCTCCTACCCAGAGCACTTGGCTTTCTGGGTTACTCCTTCTGCAGCTGCTTTCATTTATTTCGGGACCAGTTTTATTGTCTCTGCTTTACTCATGACTTTGTCTTGCCTTCTTCTTTTTGGGGCTTGAATTTAGACGAGAGATGAGGGCAAAGGGTACTGAATCCCAAACCCAAATCCCGTTTGATGTATTCCTTCATTTGTTTATTTTCCTCTCAACAATAGTTGAGCAAGAAGGAAGGTTGATAGGAGGACCAAAGTGTGGGTTTTGAAAACCATTAGTGAGTTTTAAGGAGGCAGGCCACCATGGTGACTCTAGACAACGGAGCACTGGCTGTTTAGGGCAGTTCTTAAGCACTGAGCATTACCTATTTAGAAATGTCTCTTGGGTTGTTTATCAAGGTGTGTGACTGAGGGTGAGGAATGGAGAAATCAGAACGAGAGGGAGAGCAACCATCGTCCATTTGAAATCTTGTGAACCAGCTGTTTTAAAGTTAATAAAACCCCCAAAAGCCTCAATTGGGAAATATACAAATATTTACAGGAGTTCCTTCTGGGGAGCTGTGGGTTAATGATCTGGCATTGTTGTCTCTGTGAGGATGCGGGTTTGATTCCCAGCCCAGCACAGTGGGTTAAGGATCGGCATTGCTGCAGCTGCAGTGTAGGTGGCAGCTGCGGCTTGGATTCAATCCCCGACCTGGGAACTTCCATATGGTGAGATTGTGGCCGTCAAAAAATAACAATAAGGAGTTCCCCTCGTGGTGAATTGGTAACGAATCCGACTAGGAACCATGAGGTTGTGGGTTTGGTCCCTGCCCTTGCTCAGTGGGTTAAGGGTCCGGCGTTGCTGTGAGCTGTGGTGTAGGTCGCAGACGCGGCTCGGATCCTGAGTTGCTGTGGCTCTGGCGTAGGCCGGTGGCTACAGCTCCGATTCAACCCCTAGCCTGGGAACCTCCATATGCCGCGGGAGTGGCCCAAGAAATGGCAAAAAGACAAAATAATAATAATAATAATAATAATAATAAATAAATATTTACAAAGGCTCCCCCTCTGTCTACGGTACCCTTGTGCAAGAGACATCATCTTGCAGTCTTGCAGTGTGGTTATATTTGAAATCAGCGGTGCCAGATGGGTTTGTTGTTTGGTTGGTTTTTCAATTCCTAATGGAAGTGTAACGTGCTTGCGCTGTGAGTATGCCTCGCAAATGGTGGCTTTGTCTGCCTTGGAAGGGGAAAACTTGACCCGATGCCGCTGGGATCTGAAAGTGTGGTTCCTAAGAGTCCGAATAACCTTGGGCCCTTGGACTCGCCATTAATGCTTCTTCAATAGTGAGAAATAACATGGATTGGCACTGAGACCAGATTCCTAAGAGGAGGCAGCTAAAAGGTATTGTCATTTAGCTTCATTTCCCAGAAGGGCTCACTCAGCTGCCTTCATAGAGCAAGATGCTTCCTCTAGACGTGGTCTCTTTAGAAGTTTGGGGGATTGTGGCTCAAGGGAAAATGACTCCGTCTGAGGAATTCTTTAAGAGCAGCTGAGAAATGGCCCTAGGCCCCGGCTTCTCCTCAGCTGGATCCAGTTTGTGGTCCTTTTCGTGGTTTGCAATCAGAAAAAAATAAATACCGTGTGAGAAATCAAACGGGTTTTGTCAAAGTGGAAAAATGATGGCCTCTCCCTAACACTAGGGTTAGACAGAAGCCGGCGAGGGTGTCTAGTGCGAACATTTCCGGTGGCCAGACCTACCTGGCTGTTACCCTGAAACCACGGCTATCTAGCACATGCTTGCAGGGACCCCCCAGAAGCTTCCTGCTGAGAAGGATTGCACACTGCGGTACCAGTTGCTTTGCCTGTGTGCCGTTGCTGAGCAAGGAGGCAGAAGAACGTGTACTTTGAATTTTTAGGTATTTAGGAAGACTATCCATCAGCCCACAGATGCCACAAGACAATACAGAGAAGACTGCACATTCAGCTTAGCCATTCCATCGAGGCCTTAGGGAGGGGTTGGGACAGCTCCAGGGCTCAAAGCAGTCCAGTTTGGCAGAGGGACCTCCAAGGGAGGCTGGGGCCGAGGAAGGGAGCCTCCTGACTGCTGGCAAGATTCTTCTTGGAGATGGAGCCGATGGGACTGGCCGAGGCAAGTCAGTCTGGGAGGCCAGAAGGCTCGCAGCCTGTCCTGTTGAGGCCGGTCCCCATGAGAGACAAGTCCCAGAGAATGTGGCCTCGTGTAATGCTCACATAACCTTCCTCCATCCCCCGCCCCGCAGCGTGTTCAGCTCAGCGTGTTCTCCGGGGGATGGTGGCGGCTGCTCTTCTGGGCAACAACAGTGGACACACGTTCAGTGAGTTCAGGGCAGGCATCCGGCCCCCAGTGAACAGTGGTGTCAGAATTCTGAGCGAGCGGTGAGCAGTTTCCTGAAGATAAAACAGCACAGCAGCCACAGCCACAGCGCCCCAGACCGGGGCTCTCTGGGGTCTGGGGCCCCTCCTCATGCTCAGCACAGTTTGCTTCAACGTGCTCTGCGGTTGAGCAAGGCTTCCTCTTCCCCTGTGTGAACTCCAGGAAACAGAAGACCGTCTCCGCCGGACACCAGCTGCCCTGGCCTCGTCTCTTGCCCTCCTTTGCTGGTCAGCTCTGAATTCCTGCATTTGCTCAGACAGCTGGGAGGATGGTCGCAGCCCACGGCCCTCAATTCGCATGCAAGAGGGGCCACCTCCTTCGCCAAGGCCTGGGCCAGCTTCCCAGCTCCACATCTGAGTGTGAAAGGAGCGCCTCCCCCTCCCCTCCCCCTGCCCCAGCGAGCACATTCTATGGATTCCCCATGACCCTGTACCAAAAGCAGCAGAGTAGAGACAGATGGCTTCGGGCCCATGCTAGCCTCCAGCGCGTGTCCACTGGACTATTAGTGCCTTGCTTTTCTCCCATGTTCATGTTATTAATGAATTAATTAAGGGTATTCTTTCTCTAAATGAATTTTTCATGATAAAACCAACCCTTAAGACCTGTGGGAACTTCGAACCATCCAGAAGGGCACAGTGATGAAAACAAAACCAAAAAGCCCTTGTGAACTTCATCCTCAGCCAGCCAAAGCTGCACTTAACATTTTGATGTATTTCCTTTTAGTGTTTGTTTCTCTCTCCTGACATAGTTTCAGAAACACCCGTCTCTCTCTCTCTCTCTTTTTTTTACAAACCTATATCGTTCTGGATACTCAATTTTGTTTTGTGTTATGTGGTAATTTAGCCACCTTACCCCCCTTCTCCTACAACATGGGTTATTAATGGCTCTGTTCATGGTAAGAACATGCCGTATATATTCAAAAATTACTATTGAGGGACACTGAAAATGTCATTTTTCTCCAGAATAACACTGTAATGCACATCTCTGTTCATAGATTTTTTTTTTCTTTGCTTTTTAGGGCACCTGCAGCATATGGAAGTTCCCAGGCTAGAGTCAAATTGGAGCTACAGCTGCTGGCCTACACTACAGCCACAGCAATGCAGCATCCGAGTTGCATCTGGGACCTACACCATAGCTCACAGCAATGCCGGATCCTTAACCCACTGAGCGAGGCCAGGGATCAAATCCGCATCTTCATGATTACAGGTTGGATTCGTTACCACTGAGCCACAAGGGGAATTCCAGTTCATAGATTTTTAGACTCTGTCTCTGAATAGTGGCCAAAAGTAGGACCCTAGAAATAAAAATTTCAAGATCAAAAAGTGTAAGCACTTTTTTTTTAGGTATACTTTTAAGGCTGTTG
This sequence comes from Sus scrofa, assembly GCF_054392235.1. NCBI lineage: Eukaryota > Metazoa > Chordata > Mammalia > Artiodactyla > Suidae > Sus > Sus scrofa. The sequence continues at coordinate 13,409,308 of NC_139401.1, forward strand.
ATGCACGTTGTCAGACTGCCCTCCAAAGTGGCTCTACCAATTCAGTCATGTAAGTTTCCTTTGTCTTTGTTAGACGTGGTACTAGGGACTGATAGTGCCCATGCAGTGTCTTAAGTGAAGGTGGAACGCACAGAGCAGCTCCATGTCTGGAATTTTAAGATCCAAGAGGCAAATGGATCAGATGTGCAGCCACGGGTACTTTCCAAGGTTGTTCTAGAAGGACATGACCCCTCCAGGTCCATGTTGGCAGAACCACTGACCTTTACCAAAGAGACCAGCACAAAATGCCTTCACCTTAAACGTGAAAAATGACGTACACCTCATCCAAAATTTCCCTCAGGTCCCCCAAACCCACTCTTCCTAATTCAGCTCTGGGTTCGTGACGGGGTAGCCACTCAGGGTTTGTGGTTTCAGGAAGGGGAGGGTGCCTGCGAACGCGATTAGCTGTTGCTCAAAGGAAAGCGGATGTACAAGCTGACCTTTGAGGTCATTCGGCTGGTGCACACTCTGCCATGGGCAGGGGCAGCTGGAGGTGAACCAATCCTGGTCCTTTTCTGCTTCTGGCCGGATGTGACTGCATCACTGTCTGTGTCCCCTGGGGTAATAAAATATCCATCAATGTCCAATGAAGTACTTGTGATTGAATTGCTGCTTGTCAAAGCTTTGGAAGACAGGACCTGACCGTGTGTGCAAATGATTGATGGGAAGACCCAGCCAAGGCAGAGCTATCTAAAGAGGCCTTGGGGTGCTCACAAAACGAGGCTGGGGTTAACAGTCTCCATCCCTCCAGAGTTCCTAGGGTGATTGTGCAAGAGACTCATGATCTGATCACAAGAGCAAAAAAAAAAAAGAGTGCCTGTGCCGCAGATAACAAAGAATTACACAAGGCCTGCAGGCCTGCAACAAACGCCAAATATTTTAAAACACTTGGTGGAAATTTGAGCTGCAAAGCATTTTATCATCTCAGGTCATCGCTGTTGGGTCCAGCTGACGCTATGCTGTCCGCATGTTTTTACCAGCACTGGCCTTTCAATGGGGCTTGGAAAACCAGCTGAACCCTAGCTTGCTTTGCAGAGGGTTTAAGCCGGTTGGCTTGCTCAGTATAGATTGGCAGTGTGGCAAGAAGGAAAACTGAAATTCAACCCACTGCTGGGATTGAAACCTCTTGAGACGCAAATGTAGCAGACACTGGGGTGTGGCTTCTTCGTTAATTATGTTCTGTCAAACAAGGGTGGAAAATGTCAGCCCAGATTCAGGGCTGGGCTCCTCTGGCGGCCAATAGCAGTGAGCCTGGGACCCTGGTTGAAATGATGAAGAGCAAGTTTGAAAAACCATTCAGTTGATTTCAAGGCTTCCTGGGGCCGACGTTGAAACCACAATGTTCTCTTGTTGGGGCAACATGAAGAGCCAATCACAATTGAGGTTTCTCAGCATGTTCTGCCCATATTTGGCTGTAATCTTGCTTCATTCAACTAGATTTATAATATATGCACTTGAAAAGCAAGGCTTTGGGAAGTATGTGTGTGTGTCCCTCCCTGTTGCAAAAGACAACTTTTCTTGATGCTTTGGGCCTGCCTGTGTGTGTCTGGGACAGCTTCAAAGCAAAGAAAGGAGCCAGTGTCGAACATTTATTTTGTACTTTTATTTAAAAGAAGTAAAAAGCTTCCTCTGCAGCTTCTGGCTTTATATCATTTACCTGAAAATCCACAGAAAGACACTCGTCTTGTTTAAATAACCAGAGGTCGCTTAGGTGATTATGGAGATTCTGAAGGAATGTCATGTGCTTTACTGCATTTTATCTCTGATGTGGAGGAAATCCTTTGCTCAGAGACTCTGGAAAATAATGCATCCTTTAAAGTTTCTCCTTAAGGGCTGCTTGAGAAGAATGATCAAATCTTGTGGAGAGATAGGACACAAAAGCGAGAAACTTCATTCTCCCTTTTGCAAGTGAATATTCATCACCTGCTTCCGATGCATCGTCCTTCTCATTCTTACCACCATCCCACAAAGGAGAGCCTACTTTTAGGCACAGTTTGCAGGAGTAACCAAGGCACAGAGGTTACATAACTTTCCCAAGGGGCCAAGCTTATAAGGCGTGGAGCTAAGAATCCACCCCAGCCATCAGATGTCTAAGCCCCTTGGTCTTAACGATATGTCACTCTACTCCCCTGAGATGTTTTCTTAGGTGTACAGGCCAGAACAGAGGCCTTACGTGGTACAGAATGGCCCTGGGAACGCTCATCTCTAAGACATTGACCTTCTCTGACCCTCAGGACCCTATGAGAAGAAAGTGGCGAAGTCGTTGGGCTTGTCTCAGGCCTGAGGTTGCGAAAGTCCCCAGCGACCCCCAGAAGGTCACGCCCAGAACTGTCTGGTTGGAGAGGAGCCCACACTCCAGCAGCTGAGCCCCTCACTTAGGGCCCCAGTCTCAGGAAAGCCAGTTCTAGAAGGCCCCCCTCTGTGAGACTGAAGGCGCACGGGCTGTTTCAGAGACCCAGCAACACGGTCCTCTGTGTCTTCAAAACTGAAGTGAGGGAGTTCCCACTGTGCCACAGCAAAAATGAATCCGACTAGTCTCCATGAGGTTGCAGGTTCGAGCTCTGGGCTCGCTCATTGGGTTAAGGATCCGGCGTTGCCTGAGCTGTGGTGTAGGTCTCAGATGTGGCTTGGATCCTGTGTTGCTGTGGCTGTGGTGTAGGCAAGTGGCTGTAGCTCTGATATGACCCCTAGCCTGGGAACCTCCATGTGCCACAGGTGCAGCCCTAAAAAGCAAAACCAAACCAAAACCCCCCAAAAAAACACACAAAAAAACACAAAACCTGAGGCGACCCAGAGAAAGAGAGGGGGAGGTGGGGCCAGGCAGCCCAGCCTCCCCTGGGACCCCTGAGAGGCCCCACCTCCCCCCTGCAGAACAGCAGTGTTCAGGTGGGGCACCTTGCACCCCCAGGGGACATTTGGCAGTGTTTGGAGACATTCTTGGTTGTCACAGCCGAGAGAGGGTGCTAGTGGCATCTAGTGAGTGGAGGCCCAGGAGGCTGTTCAACACCCTCCAGTGCACAGGGCTGCCCCCGCCCCCAAAGAATGACGCAGCGTCAAGTGTCAGTAGTGTCATGGTGAGAAACCCGGCCTGAGAGTCTTGGTTCAGTGTGTTCCACCCACAGCTCTGAGGAAGCTCTGTCTGGGCCCTCCTCAGAGACACATTCTGAAACCAGGAAGCCAGCGGCCCATACAACTAGGTTGAAGGTGGCAGAGAAGGCGGAACCATGCCTTCAGGTTTTAATTCACTGCGTCTGTCTTCCCGACAGACAGAGGTCAGTGTTCTCCTCTTTACAGGCATCAGGGCCAAGGTAGGGGCTGACCCTATGTAGGAGATTGAATAGTGGGCCCCAAAGACATTAGGTCTTTATCCCTGGAGACTGTGAAAGTTACCTTATACAGAAAAAAAAAAAAAAAAAAAAAAAAAAAAAGGATAGTCTTTGCAGATGTGATTAAGTCAAGGATCTTGAAATGGGGACATGATCGTGCATTATCTTTGTGGGCCCCACAATTACAAGTATCCTTAGAAGAAGGACGCTGAGGGAGGATGGTACATGCGCAGAGAAGAAGGTAATGCGATAAGAGAGGGAGAAGGTGGAGCAGCGGGGCCACGAGCCAAGGAATGCAGGCAGTCACCAGAAGCTGGAAGAGGCAAGGAACAGATTCTCCCTTAGAGCCTCCAAGGGGAGTGTGACGCTGCCATACCTTGGTTTTGGCCCAAGTGATACTGACTGCAAACTTCTGATTTTTACAGCCAGCAAGTTTATGGTAATTTGTGACAGCAGTCCCAGCAAACTAAAATACCCTGATACTCCTTGTGCCTCTGTGTTGATCAGTTGGGGCTGACAGACAAACTCTTCTAGCACAGACAATGTCAGAGCCCTTCTGGGGTAGGATTTGATGGGAGAATGGCCACTTTCTTTGCACCCCTCTCTCTTTGAAGCACCCTCTTCCATGAAAACATGGCATCTACCCTTCCTCTGAGTCTCTCAGCTAACAGTTTCCAGTGAATGCTGAACTAATGACCTGATAATCTCAGTGCTTTGTTCCAATCTCTCTGGAGTCACCTATCTTTTTTGTTTGTTTGTTTCATTTTTATTTTTTTGTCGTTTGTCATTTTAGGCCCGCACCCACAGCATATGGAGGTTCCCAGGCTAGGGGTCGAATCAGAGCTGTAGCTGCTGGCCTACACCACAGCCACAGCAACACCAGATCTGAGCTGCGTCTGCGACCTACACCACAGCTCACGGCAATGCCAGATCCTTAACCCTCTGAGCGAGGCCAGGGATCGAACCCACAACCTCATGGTTCCTAGTCGGATTCGTTTCCACTGTGCCACGATGGGAACTCCGGAGTCACCTATCTTTACCTTGATTTCCTATCATTGTACATGAGGGTTGCCCTATACTAGAATGTGAGCAGGAACCCTGTTTGATCGATCATGAAGCCTCTGAGCCCCCCAGCACAGGATCAAGCACATAGTAGGTGCTCTACCCTTGGTTAATGTGTGTTTCCTCCCTCCTGACTATGAGAAATGGTACTTGGTTTTCTGTATTGCCTGGTGGCCAAGTGGCTCAAAGCCAAGTCTAATGCTTATAAATAGGAATCCTCATACATTCCATCAGGCCCGCAGCAAATGCCGGTGGACACTATCAGCTTTGGTTTTCAACTGGGGTGTGATTTACATACAGTAAAATGCATGAATCTTAAGTGTACAGCTTGATAAATGCCTGTTCACACATAACTCCTTGTAATCACTGTCTGGATCAAGATGTAGACCCTTTCCAATTACCCAAGAAAGTTCCCGTGTTCCCCTTTCCCAGGCAGTTAACCCTCATGCTCCTCACACTCCAGTGAACCCCATGAACTTGGTCTGCTTGTTCATGAACTTGGTCTGCTTGTTCATGAACTTCATATAAATGGACTCGTACAGAACATACTGTGGGAGGTCCCTTGTGCAGGGGGTTTAAGGATCTGGCAGTGTCACTGCAGCGGCCTGGGTCGCTGCTGTGGCATGGGTTTGATCCCTGGCCCCAGAAATTCCACATGCTGCTGGCATGGCCAAACAACAACAAAACAACCAACCAACTAAACAAAAAAAGAACATACTCTGGTATCTGGCTTCTTTCTCTGCACATAATGTTTCTGAGATTTATCCATGTGGTTGCATGTATCAGTGTTATTTTCTTTTATTCCAAAAACTGTGTATTATTCCATTGGAAGGAGAGATACTACAATTTGTTTATGTATTCTTATGTTGATGAGTGTTTGGATCATTTCTAGTTTGGACCTGCTGTGAATAAAGCTGCTATGAGCATGGTATTTTATGGCCCTGTGCTTTCATCTCTCTTGGTTATATACCCAGGGATAAAAGTTCTGGACCATAGGGAAGGTGTCTGCTTAACATTATAGAAATTAGTATCACTAGTCTTGGTTTAGATGGAAGAAGACATTTTTAGAGAAAAAATGAAGTATCAATAATAAGTATCACTTATTTCTCCAATTCCATTCATTACAGTAATTTCTTTCCTTTCTTTCTTTCTTTTTTTTTTTTTTTAAAGCCATATTCATGGGCCTATGGAGGTTCCCAGGCTAGGGGTTGACTTGGAGCTGCAGCTGCCGGCCTACACCACAGCCACAGCAACACCAGATCCTAGCCACATCTGCGACCTGTGCCACAGCTTGTGTCAGTGCCAGATCTCTTAACCCACTGAGCAAGGCCAGGGATTGAACCCACATCCTCATGGATACTGGTCAGGTTCTTAACCTGCTGAGCCATGACAGGAACTCCTAGAGTAATTTCTTAAAGAAATAGGGTGCCTTGTGCTCATTGACTCACCAGTAGAGAAATTCGAAGAATCACGAAGCATGAGAATAGAACAAACACCCATCCATATAAAACATCCTCGTGTCATTTTCTACTCACACCAACCGGTGTCTTGACAGCTGGTCTTTTCTGGCTTTGGGATTGAACATTGTGCTCACGGACAGGCTCCCTATAAAAGAAAATGTTTTAAAAGGAAAATTTGCTCTGTACTAGAGCCCTGATTGGAATGGCAGTGGCAGGCAGCAAAAAGTATGTGGAATCTACAGAGCAAGGAGACTCAAACCCTTGTGTGGTGTCTGTCCTGAGTATTTGAAGAAGTCTTACTCCCGTGCCAGATCCACGGCTCCCTGATGCCTGAGAAGAGGGAGCTGTCTTGCTGGCACGGCTGCCAGCTCCCCTCACAAGTGAATTCCTACGCACCAGCTGCTCCCCACTTGAGGGCCACTGAATTCTTGAGATCTTCAACAGCTTTGCAAACGTGGCTAGAGAAGAGGAAACTATTTTAAGACCCTGTAGTGTTGTCACAACACTATAGAATGAAGACGGGGATGCCAAAGGAAAGAATAGAATTGTCCAATACTTGGTTTCTCTTAAATCCTCATACTGTCCTTTGCCCCTTTCCTCCCATTTATGGGGAAAAAATTGGCCATGTCTTTGTGGCACTGGTCAGAGTGAATCAGAAATAAGAAATGTCAGTCACCCAGGTTGTGTATTTGACTCCCAAAGATGAAAACAATGGCAACGATTCAAGAGCTTTTTCTTATTTTTCTTCTTCTTTTGTTGTTGTTGGTGGACGTTTATTTTTCCATTGCTCTCCTGCTGTGTATGTAGTTGTTTTCTGGACAAAAATAAGTCACCTGAACTGAAGTTCATATTTTTAAAAAGGGGTGGCAAAAGAGCCCTTTTATAAGGGCACAAATCCTTTTCACGAGGGCTCCATCCTCATGACCTAATCACCTCCCAAAGCCCCCTTTCCAGATACCACCCTACTGGGCATTAAGATTTCAACATGTGAATTTTGAGGGGGCACCAACTTTCGGTCCATTGTGTGAGTAAACCCTAGAAGTGGGAATGCTGAGCTGTATGCTAACTATGTATTCAACTTATAAGAAATTTCCAGTTTTCTAAAGTGGCAGTACCATTTTACATTCCCACTGGTAATGTATAAGATTTCCAGCTGCTTTGCATCCTTGGCAGTACTGTCAATTTTAAGAAAGAATTGTAGACATTCTTATGGGTTTGTAGGGGCATCTCATTGTGGGTTTAGTTCATATTTCTCTGATGAATAATGATGTTAAACATCTATTCCTGTGCTCATTTGCTATCTGCACCTCTTCTTTAGCGAAGTGTGTAATCAAATCTCATGGTCATGTTTAAACTGAGTTGTTTTGTTTTTATTACTGGAATGTGAGAGTTCTTGAGATATTTCTGCATGTGATAACAATCCTTTATCAGATCAATTTGATTTGTAAATATTTTCTCCCAATCTTGTCTTGACTGCATTCTCTTACCAGAGCCCTACTGTATGCTATCATTTTCCGAGAGTTGGGGTTGTTTCTTGCCCCACTCCTGACCCCTCCACCATCTTGGACAACAGGGTAAGGAGCTAGGAGGTGCCACTGGCTTTTTTCCAATTCGTAATACTATGGCTATGGGTTAACATCAGTTTTCTGAAAGAAGACTATTGGCCTAAACAGTGGACATTTTACTCTCTAACTATGGTGTGCATAGAATAATCTGGAAGTTTGGATTAACATGTAGATTTCTAAACTCCGCTCCTAGAAATGTTTCTTTAATAATTGTGAGGTGAGGTGTTGCAGTATTCAACAAGCAGCCACATTTAACCTGATAGAGGTGGCTTTGGGACAACATTTTGAGAAGCCTTGAAACTCCAAGGTCATTGACAACCTGTGATGTCTGCTGTGGTCAGGATGCAATGTCTACATCCAGGTCTAAACAGAATGTTATGGCATAAGTCAGAGGAGGGAGAGGTTATTGTACAACCTGACAAGAAGAAGAAGAAACACCAAGAAGGCAGGAATATGAGGACATTTTTACTGAACATTCGCCCATTGCTTCATCCATTTCCCTCTGCTATTATAAGCATGTCTTCATTTGGGCAGATATCTTTTATTTTATTTTTATTTATTTATTTATTTATTTATTTATTGTTTTTCTGCCACTTCTTGGGCTGCTCCCGCGGCATATGGAGGTTCCCAGGCTGGGGTCCAATCGGAGCTGTAGCCGCCCGCCTATGCCAGAGCCACAGCAACTCGGGATCCGAGCAGCGTCTGCGACCTACACCACAGCTCACGGCAACGCCGGATCCTTAACCCACTGAGCAAGGGCAGGGGTAGAACTCTCAACCTCATGGTTCCCAGTCGGATTCGTTAACCACTGCGCCACGACGGGAACTCCCAGATATCTTGTAAAAGTGCCTTTCAAGTGTGATACTTTATTTAAATAGATACTGGAGGGAGAAGGCAGTTGACAAATTATTGCACATTCATATATGTCAATAAAGTCTTCACCTTGATCGTCCCATTTTCTCTTTAGGTCAAGTCCTAGTCTGCCAGTGGTGGTGCTGTGGCATATTCCAGTCCATTTTCTTTTTTTTTCAGATCCACTGAGCTTACCGGAAGTCATCCTGAACTTTTCACCAGGGATGTGTGGAATGTCTTTGGTTTTACAATAAACATTTTTTTAAGACAAAGGCAAAACTTATTCTGTGCATTTTCAAACAAATCCATGAAGGATGTTGGGGTATGAATCATTGCCTTTTTTTTTTTTTTTTTTTTTTTTTTTTTAACAGAAAAGAAAACACAGTCAGTAGCAACAAAACACCCAACTTCAGAGAATCCAGATGTTTGGATGGTGTAATACCAAACAATCACTTGGTCTGAGGTTTTTCCTGATTTGGACAAATGATTCTGACGTTACATAATCACAACCATCATGATTTAAGTTTTAGCTACAGACAGAACCCTGTTGGGACGGACCTGATTTTCTGTGTTAATTAATTAAATGTTATTGCTCCAACTTGTTGGTACCTCTCAGCTGAAATCATTTTCAAGGTCTGTTGTTTTGATACTATGGTGGTCTGTTTCTTTAAATTACAAGTAGTTAAAGGATCTTCTAGAGTAATTAGGGCACCTCAGGCTCTAGAAACCATAAGGGATCAATGATCATTAATTAAAGATGGTGGAATAGGAAAAGGCCTGGAACCGGGAGGCAAATGTTGATTCTCTTGCTTGCTTGAGCTGAACTCTGACTCCTTAAGCTTTCATGAGAGGAGATACTTACGGAAACATAGATTTGTAAGAAGACTAAAACCAAAGCGGTTAACCACGCTCTCTAAATATAATCCACCCCCCCACCCCCCCACCCGCCAAAGCAAGCAAACAACACAGTCCTAACAATAGAATAGTTTATGTGCCGCCCATACAAAGGGGACCTGAAACCAGGAAGCCCTAGGATTCGATGAGGTAAGCAGAGAATTATCTTCCTTATTCTAAAACATGATTTGAATCGTGTATAGTTGATGTTGAAAGATGAGAAGATAAGGAAAAGGCCAGTCAATAAGTAAAGGCCATTACAATTCTACTATTCAGTAAAAAACATGGTTAGCCTCAGTGTAAAGTCTTTCATGGAGCCACATGTTAATGATATACATATATTCCAAATGACTTCTGTCTGGACAGCTGCTGCTTTGAGTTACTGCTACATTGTAAAGCTTTTCACACACCAATAAATACCGTCTTCATCATCCATTTCCATGGCTGAACTGTATTCCGCTGTAGGTTTGTAAATATTAACACCTAACTCATTGAGTGCTTCCTATGTACCCAGCTCTGTTCTAAGAAATATAACGCCAACCCTGGGAGTTGGGTACTATGATTACTCCTGTTTTACAGACCAAGAAACGGAGTTAAGGAGAGGTTCAGGAACTTGGTAGCTGGGGTTTAACCCCAGGTGGTCTGGCTTTTGAGTCCAAGATCATAACCCCCGGCCATACTGCTTCTCACTCATTCCCTTTGCTTATTTCAGTTATTTACACTATTTCATTCTTTTAAACAGCACAGATCAATTTAAACCTCTAGTTCCTCACAAGACAGTTGATGAAGGGTGAAGGCAGAATGGGGAGCATTGATAGTGGATGACTTGTCAGGAAGACAGTTCTAAGGGGACATTCTTTTGGGTCAGAGCAGATTAGAAGGTGTTGACATTGTAAAAATGAGGGAAGCCAACAAAATTCAGTGGAGGGGGGGTTTTCAGCCCTATGCAGTGCTGTGGGCAAGATGGACTCCACCTAGATCCATGGATCTACTTAGGAGAAAATAGCAACTGCCTAGTAGGGAAGAGTAATCCTGTGGTTAAAAGAATTAATGTTCTGCAGGCTGAACTCTAATCTACTGGAAAGAGAGAGAGAGGGAGGGAGGGAGAGAGAGAGGAGTCTTTAGCAATAAGAGTATCAGCTTTAAGATGAGGAAGAGAATTCATTTGGGACTGCGTGTGTGTGGATGGGGAGCAAAGGAGTGCTCACAGCAGATCAGCAGATGTGGGGGACAGGGCCGGAAGGAAGGAAGAAATCTGAGGGAGCTAGGCATGCGATTCCCTGCTGGGGTCCCAGCCATTACTGGCTTACCATGGATATAGGGCTTTCTTATGTCTGCATATTAAGTTACACAACTGACCCAGAGAGGTGGAGAAGGGTTGCTACTAAACAACATTTATTAGAGTGATGAGAATCTGAACACACCTTTTGTCAAAGAAGCTATTCAGATGTTGAATAGCCACCGGAAAAGATGCTCAACATAATTAGGTATTAGGGAAATGCAAATCAAAGCCACAATGAGATATTACTAGAGTCAAAAAGATGATAAATGTTGCTGAGGATGGGGGGCAATTGGAACCCTCATCCATTGCTGGTGTGGGGGGGGTTACTTTGGAAAGCAGTTTGACTGCTCCTCAAATGGTTAAACATAGAGTTAGCATATGACCACCAAGTCATCTCCTAGGTACACACCCTAGACAGAGGAAAGCATGACACACAAATCCTTGTAAACAAAATGTTCATTGCAGCATTATTGATAATAGCTAAGAAGTGGAAATAGTCCAGACATCTATCAGTGGGTAAATAGATAAACAAAATGTGGTCTATTCATACAGTGGAAGACTATTCAGCCGTGAAAAGGAATAAAATCTTGATGCATGTGGCATCATGGCCGGGCATGGATGAACCTTGGAAGTGAAGATAAGAGAAAGAAGGCCATTATCAAGGCCTTGAATTATGATTCCATTTATATGAAACGTTCCGAATAGGTAAACCCATAAAGATGGGAGTAGATTAGGGTTGCCAGGGGCTGGGTGTGTGGAGGTGTGAGGAGTGACTATTAATTGGTATGGAGTTTCCTTTGGGGACAATCAAGATGTTCTAAAATTGATGGCTGAGATGGTTGTACATGCCTGTGAATATACTAACAAACACTGAACTGTACTCTTTAAAAGGGTAGATGGTATGATTTGTGAATTATATCTGAATTGAAGGCACTATACTAAGTGAAATAAGTCAGAAAACAAATATGGTATGATCTTAGATGTGGAATCTAAAAAAGCTGAACTCAAAGAAACAGAGTGGAGTGCTGGTTACCAGGCGCTGGGAGGTGGGGAAAAATGGGGAGATGTTGATCATTGGGTATAAACTTCCAGTTATAAGACAGTTAAGTCTAGGGATCTCTTGTGTAACGTGGTGATTATAGTTATCAATACTGTAGTGTATGCTTGAAATTTGCTAAGAGAATAGATCTTGAGTTTCTCACCACCGGGTGGTGGGGGGAGGAAAGGCGGTGATGGAGGTGTTAGCTAACCATATTGTAGTTATCTCACAATATTTAGGTGTGTCAAATCAGTGCATTGAACACCTTACACTAACACAATGTTATATTTCAGTGATATCTTGATAAAGCTGGGAAAAGGAGAATGGTGAAGTGAGTGGAGGAAACAGAAACACAGCCCCCAGGCCATCAAAGGCCATGTATGGTCCAGGGACCGGAGAGAAGCCCTGGGTGACCTCAGTGCACTAAGAGGCCAAAAGCAGTTGAAATTGGCAATTACAGGCACTTTAGGATTATGTTCAAAGGACAATGGGAAATCTTTAAAGGCTACAAAACCCAGCAGTTACATAATCTACCTCGTATTTTAAAGAGCACTCGCTTTTCGAATTGTTAGGGCAGAAATAGATAAATGTTATAGCTAATAAAACCAGATAGAAACCATCAACTTAAAAATGTAGAGTTAAATTTTTCCCCCCCTTTGGATTTATTATGCATGCTAGGAAAATGAGGACATCAAAATACTTTGGAATAGCACAAAAGGGAGTGCATTATCCTGTAAATAATAATGTAAGTTTTTGACTTTTTAACCAGAACATATTCTGTTGCTTCTAGGAATTAACAGCTATAGGATACAAGTGAAGAATTAAACCTTTTTTTTTCACTGTTCAGGAGCGTACGGATGTCCAACATAGATTTGGTTTAATTACATTTAAGAGAAGGAGCACGTTGGAACCTATCTTGCAAAGGTCTTGATGGAGTGGGCCAAAGCTTAGCTGCCTGTTGAACACAGAGTCCTTTTTGGCCTCTTGATTGAAACTGTGAAGAAATTATTGGGACTAATGATTGGATTTCAGAGATTTCTGAGATTAATACTCCCGTATGAGATGAGATGGGCTTTCCTGGCCTCAGGGAGGGCAAGAGATCTCAGGCAACAGGAAACACAGCTATGGGACATCAACTCAGGGCCTAGGCACTGGGGAAAGGACAAACTTGGGGGTGGCACCTGCCAGGATCCCAAAGATGCCCAGGTTTTTGTGCCCCCATTCCCAGTTCCTTGAGCATGCAAGACCTGCGAAAGTTCTAGAAAAGCCAGGTTCTTTTTCGCAGGTGGCAACATCACTGGGCAGAAACTTCCCTTTAAGGTCCTTGACAGTAAACCAGAAACAAAATAGGGGGGGCAATAGTTGAACACAATTAAAATAGAAGAGTCAGGTACACACATACCTGCAAGTGCCATTCTATGGAGCTTCAGATACACAGAAACCTGGTGAAGAGAATCTGGGGGTGGGGAGTGGCAGAGAAGACACAGAGCTTGGATTCTTCATAGCTTAATTACCGTTATCTTTGAGTGCATTCCATTGTTTGGTTCTATCACAATTCATTTAGTCTCATAATGATAAACTTTTTCACCTTTTTAGCATTACAAACAATGCTACAGTAAACTCTTTTATCTCCATCTCTGCTGGGACCAAAATTATGTGCTATATATAAACTGTGACAGATGTCACCAAATTGTTCACCGAAAATGTTGACACATTTACATGTCTATCAAAAAGTATATACACTTATATCCCAACATCCTTACTACTCAGCGTTGTAACATTTTAACTTTTCAGGCAACCTATAGTTTAAAAATGGTACCTCGTTGTTGTGATTTGTAATTACTAAGTTATAAGTAAGAGTGAGCATCTTTTCAGAAGTTCACTGGACATTCGTTTTCTTCCCCCTCCCCTCCAGAAACTTCCTCTTTACCTGTTTTGTATTGGATTATCTCTCTTGTTCTTACTGATTGTGTGAGCTCATTGTCATACATGTTGGAATGTTTTCCTCAGGCTTTTGGCTTTAGAAGTGAAGTTTTATGAAACTATGAAGTGTGTGTGTGTGTGTACATATAATGCTGAATTTATTTATTCACTTTTTATAGCCACACCTGTGGCATATGGACGTTCAGGGCTAGGGGTCGAATCTGAGCTGCACAGCCATGGCAATTCGAGACCAGAGCTGCACCTGTGACCTCTGCCACAGCTTGTGGCAACACTGGATACTTAACTCACTGAGCAAGGCCAGGGATCGAATACATATCCTCATGGATACTAGTTGGGTTCTTAACCAGCTGAGCCACAACAGGAACTCCAAGAAGTTTTTGTTTGTTTGTTTTGTTTTGTTTTAGTTGAATTTATAAATAATTTCCTTTATGGCTTCTGGATTTTATGTTTTGGCTAGAAGGCCCTACTTTCCACTAAGATTAAAACTACATTTACTTTATAGAATTATACAATCTGGGGATTCCACTCTTAGATGTATATCCTAAAGAATTGACATCAGGAATCAAACAAATATTTGCACACCAGTATTCATAGCAGCAGTATTCACAAGAGCCCAAAGGTGGAGACAAGTCAAGTGCCCATGAACAGATGAAAGGATGGACAAAATGTGGTCTGTCCATACAATGGAATTGTATTCAGTGATAAAAATGGATGAGATTCTAACATATGCTACAACATGAATGAACCCTGATAACACTGTGCCAAGTGAAATAAGCCAGACACAAAGGACAAATACTGTATGATTCCAGTTATCTGGAGTATCTGGAATAGGCGAATCCATAAAGACAGAAGGTAGAATAATGGTTGCCTGGGGCTGAAGAGAAGGGAGGGTTGGGGAATTATTGTTTAATGGGTACAGAGTTTCTATTTAGGATGATGAACAAGTTCTGGAAATGGACAGTGATTATGGTTGTACAACATTTTTCCCATCTTCCTTCTTTTGCTCAGTGTATTTATCTTTTGCTTTCAGAGTCGCTTCGTTTTAAATGCATCTCCAGTAAATATCACAGAGAGTTCGAAGTTGGTTTTTTTAAATTATTGTCTCTGGGAGCTGTTTTTAAAAAAATTGTTTCAGTTACCTCTGCTTTTATACATTTACCTATGCATTTGGTCATGATTCTTTTAAGTTGTTTTTCCTAATTTTAAAATATATGAACATGTCCGTTTTCCATCTGATGATTTAGAAGATTTACATTTGCATTTTCATACCTCAAGGGGCATCTCACAAACTGAAATAATTACTAAACATTTTAATAATGACTGTATAATAGTCCATCATATGATAATATTCTAACTTACTTTGATCATTTCCTCTTGTAAATTTAGATCACTTCCAGGTTGTACTAATAAGTGGTAGTGCTATGATAAACATCTTTGGGCTTCCATTTTCTTTCCCAATAGTTTAGATTTTCAGAATAGATTGAAAAAAAAAATAGAATGATATCAAAGAATTGGGATATTGCAAGCTCCTCATCTCTCTCTCTCTCTCTTTTTTTTTTTTTTTTCCAGCAAGCAAGCAAGCAAGCAAACAAAGTCTTTATTACAGGAAAGCAAATAGCTCCCAGGACGGCTGGGAGGGGAAAGAAGAGTCCCCCTCTCTATTGTCTTACAGGGGTTTTTATCCCTTAAAGATGGGGGGTACCAGCATGGGGTCCAGAAAGATGTGGATTTCTCCCATTGGCCTTGCCCAATTACCTGTATTGGTAATGGTATCCTTGTCCGTTAGAGGTCTTGGGGGTGGAAATATCCTGTAAGTCTCATGGTTTCTTTGCCCTTTTCTTCCCATAGACTGAGTCACAGGGGGTTAGGGATTAATGTCCATCTGGGCATAGGTACACTCCCTAGAGTAAACAAGGCTTGTGGGGATGTTACTCCCTGGACCCATCTCTCTTATAACATAACTTCCTATACATTCGGACAATTTAGACTCCAAACATTCACATAATTGGGAGAAAAAATTGTTTTAGCTAATAAAAGTTATCCAAATCTTAATTAACCCTAAGGCTGAAATAACTTTGGGATAAAAGGGTCCCCTCTGATTTGCTTTCTGAAATAAGTTATCTGAGGAGCCAATTCACATCCGTCACATTTTGGATTCCTTTTCTGGAAGATTTCAGAGATGGTATCTCTTCTTATGTCTGTAGCTTTCTTATACCACAAAGAGCCCTAATAAAAAGCTTTTTTTTTTTTTAATTGAGTGGAAAATGAAGAGTGCTCTGCAGCACTTTTAAACAAACAAAGAGGAAGGAAATTTATAAGCTCATGAAGTTACCACCAGGTTGTAGTGAAGATCAAATCAAGAAATTAAGGAAAACTAGCATCACAGTGGTTCTGGCTTCTGTTTTGAATCAGCAGGACTTTATAGAAGTTCTCGAAGCCAGTGGGTTGGCACCCAGAGCATCACTGACTTGTGGTTAACCACTTCAGGCATGGAATTTTCATAGATGATGGAATATCAAGTCTACTTTAGATTAGCTCAAGTTATATCGCCTCTTGGAAGAGAAAGAATTCAGGGTATTATTACTCACTTCTATAATCTTCTCGCTTGTTTATAGAAACTCTTTAGCAGCTCTGTGTGAACTTTACAAAGCATTCCACAGTGCTGTTGGGTGATAAGTTCTCTTTGGCTATGTCTGTATCATAGCCCTTAAAAAAATAGATTTTGCAGTGTTTCCCATCATGGTCCAAAGCCTAAACGAGGAGTTAAATACTACATGTTCATGCTTCTCTACCCTTATCTTGCACTCCAAACTTTGAGTAGGAGATACGCTATACTTCTTCCTCCTATAATTTCTCCCCAGGCTGATGGCCTTCCTTGTATGTCAGGGGTCAGTAAACTCTAACCTCTGGCTCAAATTCATCCTACTGTCTTTGTTTTTATGGCCTGTGAGCTAAGAATAGCTTTTACCTTTTTTAATGATGAAAAAAATCGAATATTGGAGTTCCCACTGTGGTGCAGTGGGTTAAACAAATCTTAGGTCACTGCACAGGTATGTTGGTTCAATCCCCAGCCTGGTGAAGTGGGTTAAAGAATCTAGTGTTGCCGCTGTTGTGGCACAGGTTGCAGCTGTGGCTCAGATTCAGGCCCTGGCCCCGGTACTTCCCTATGCTGCGGGTGCAGCCATTTGGAAAAAAAAAAATTAGAAGATGAATATTTCATGACATATCAAAATTATATCAAATTAAAATTTCAGTGTCCACACAATTTATAACACAGTTGGCATGATCATTTACATGTCATCTGTGGCTACTTTCAAGCTCCAAGGCGGAGTTGGGTAGCTGTGACAAAGACAGAGACTGTGTAGCCACAAAGCCAAAAACATTTATCAAGCGAACCTTTACAGAAAAAGTTTTCTGACCCCTGTTCTAGAAGATTATTAGATTCTGAAGGCTTTCCATGGGCAGCTCACATAACCTGCTGTGAGAGAGAGCCCAGGCTCAAATTTGGAGCAAGCTATCCCCGTTGATAAAGATCCACTATGGTGACCGGTGGCCCAGACTAGGCAGACACCCATGCCCCTGCGCTGTGCACATGTCTCATTTCAGTTTCTCTTTGGTCACTAAAATACCAGGTCCTCTTCAACTGGGAAAGCTTCTGAATGGGGATGCACAGGGAACTGAGTGTGTAAAGAGTAAATAAGGATGTAGGGAACTCATGTCTCCAGGAATATGGTCTGGATGGTGTTTCTCAAACTTTACTGTACATTTCTATTACCTGGAGATCTTGTTAAAATGCAGAGTCTGGAAGTTCCCTGGTGGCTTAGTTAAGGATACAGTGTTGTCACTGTTGTGGCTCTGGTCACTGCTGTGGCGCAAGTTCTATCCCTGGTCTGGGAACTTGTGCATGCTGGCAGGGCAGCCACGGGGAAAAAAAAAATGCAGAGTGTGATTCATTAGGTCTGAGGTGGGGCCTGAGATGGTGTATTTCTCACAAGCTCCCACATGATGCTGATGTGCTTGGTCCATGGGGGACCCTCTGAGTGGCGAGGGCCTATTTGTTCTGCTGACCTAGTTGCCTTTTTATTCTTGAATTTCCGTAATACCAATAAAAATATTCTTAGGTTGTAATGGATGGCTTATATATTAGATCTATTACTTCATCTTCTTACCTCATGCTGTCTAGATCTTACTATAAATAGACAGTGTTTTCTAGAATTTGAAGAATAAGTCTCTCCTACATAGACCAAATCATGAAATGGGCTAAGTTTGCCTTCAGGCCCCTGATTGTCTTGTCTTTGCTGTTCCCCTCTTTTTTCTTACGGGCCCCAGGTGGAAACCTCTTAAGCCTTCCTAGTCTCTCCTTAGTCCTGGGATCCATCCTGAATTCTGGTTCTTTCCCTCACCCTTGGGCCTCCATGAGGCCCTTGTGTGCTTCAATCTAACAAACCCAGGAGTCCTAAAGAAACTTAGGGAACATTCACACCAGCTCCCTCGTTTTGTAGGTGAGCACACCAGCATCTGGAGAATGTGGGTGATGCTCCCGAGGTACCAGGAAGCCAAGGTCCCCAACTTTCAAGTCTTAGGATTTGCTGCTTCCTTTTTCTGTCCAAGAAGAGCCCTTCTAGATGGTCTAAAAAGTCATCAACAATGACGTGGTCAGTGGGCATCACACACTTCCCAATAACGTATCTTTCTGAAGTGATTTTAATTGTCGTAATTTTAGACATAAGGAAGGGGTCGCATGGACTATACCTTTAAAGCTCTGAGCCTTTTTCCTGCACTGAGAGTAATTATTTGCCTGGCTTCCTATGTTAGAGTGAGAAGTTGAGATAAAATTCAAGTGAAATGACAAAATGGGCAATTTAGTGGCATTTGGCACATCCTTAATGTTGTGTAACCATCACAACTATGCAGTTCCAAAACATTTCATCACCCCCAAAAAGTGAGTGTTTATTCCCAATTCCCCTATTTCCAGCACCTGGCAATCATCAATCTACTTTGTCTCTATGGATTTGCCTCTTTTGGACATTTCATCTAAATAGAATCATATAATATGAGACCTTTTATGAATGTTTTTTTTTTTAGAGGTTCAAACATGTTGTATCAGTACTTCATTTCTTTTTAGGGTGGAATAATACCCACTTGCACACATATACCACAATCTACTTAACCTTTCATCCATTTGATGGACATTTGGGTCTTTACCTCTTGACTCTTTTTAAACAGTATTGCTGTGAACATTGCTCTAACGTATCTGTTTGAATCCCTGTTTTCAGTTCTTCTGGGTATATACCTAGATGTGGAATTACTAGGTCATATGGCAATTCTATGTTTAATTTTTGAGGATCTGAATTTCATCTGAGTGGGAATGTGGTGCAGTGGGATCAGTGGCTTCTCTGGAGCGCTGGGATGCAGTTTGATTCCCAGCCTGGCACAGTGGATTAAGGATCTGGCATTTCTGCAGCTGCAGTGTAGGTCACAACTGCAGCTTGGATCTGACCCCTGCCCTGGGAACTCCATATGCTATGGGGTGGCCAAATAAGGGGAAAAAAAAAAAAAAAGAATTTCATCTGAGTGGGTTTACTATTCTCCCATTCTATCACACTCTTTCATAGTAAGGACAAATGAAATGAGCAGGCAATGGAGAAGAATCTCACTCTCTCTACCTGTCCCCTGCCAAATGTCTTTAGCCAAATGAAGAAATTTCAATTTATATCATTTTTCTTCTCCATTCCACAGCTTAATGTGGCAGTTTCTAAAGGTCCAGAGATTTGTCCCAAGCCAGTAAGCAGGGAAGTGGATGAGGGAAAACACAGAGCCTGGATAACTTTCAAATTGCCTATGAATAATCCAGAATTGGGGCTGGCTTTATGGGCGTGTGACCTGTTTAGTCACGCAGGGCACTGTACACAGAAGGACCCTGTGCTTGCTTTAATGCTCTGCAGTCTCTGTCAACAATTGCGATAAATTTTGACCAAGGGGCCTTGAATTATCATTTTGTAACGAGCCCTGTAAATTGTGTAGATGGCCCTACCATGAACTGCTAGTTTCTCAGGGGGTTGCCAGAACAGAAGGGGGTGGGGGAAGGAGAGAAATAAGTAAGGGAGATTAAGAGCTACAAATTGGCAGTTACAAAATAGATGAGTCACGGGGATGAAGATTACAGCATGGGGAATATAGTCAATTACATTGTAATATCTTTGCATGGTGACAGATGGTAACTAGACTTATCGTGGTAATTAATTTGTAATGTATATAAATATTGAAACCCCGTGTTATGCACCTGGAAGGAACATAATGTTGTAGGTCAGTTACATTTCACTTAAAAAAAAATGTGTAGACACTGGGAGGAAATGCATCAAAAAGCTTATGCTGGTTATCTCTGGGAAATGGAGACAGTAGGTGACTGTTATTTTTTACCGTACGCTTTTATGTATTTCTAGTGATCCGTGATAAACAGGTATTGTGTGTGAAATTACAAAACAAGAAACGTCATTAAAAATGAAAAAAAAAAAATAAGTAGGTTCCATCTTATACCCATCCTGTACCCTAAACAACAAATTCTAAAATCTTAAATTCCAAAGTGGGAATAAAAAACATCTGACTGTCACGCAAGGTGGAGGCATTCCAAATGTGGGTGGCTACTAAGAAGAATGGTGATAAAATAGCTCAATTATATTTAAAAACACAAACAACAGACCAAAGCCAGACAGTTTCCACAAATGAATTTGCTGTGTCTGCTATCGTTGGCCTGAGAAACGAACTCAAAAAAGCCATCACGGGAAACTGAGCCCAAATAAGGACAAAAAGCAAACAGGTTCCTTGTGCTCTCCAAGAAAAAGGGGGCAGGCTTCACTTCTTCTGCCTTCAAGTAGAACTAAGCCATGCCCCCTGTGTTTGGAAGCAGCCAGTGAAGTTGAGACCAGAATCCAGTTTCAAGAAATGAACTTTAAAGAAAACAGAATACTTTGACAATAGGCCGCTAAGCCTTTCCATCATGTTTTGGCTGCAAGAGATCATGCTTCGTGGGCTCAAGGAAAAACAAATGTGTTACTGATAAGCCTAAACCTGCTCTGCCCTTACCAGTAGAAGCAGGGAGAGGAGGGCCTGGATTTTTTCCTAAGAGTAAACAGGTTTTAAATTCAAGATGGAATCACAACTGGTCAAAAAGCTGATAAGGCCTCCTTATCTACCGCATCTGCTGGCTCTTTAACAACCTTTAGCAATTGCTCAGTTATGAGGCGTTGAAAGAAAATCTTGCCAAATGTACCTTTTCCGCAACCTTTCCTTGGTTAAACCAATCTGCAAAAGATGAAAGGGTAAAGAGTTGGCCTCCTCTGTATTTACTGCAAGTGGGTATGGGAAATATCCTAGGAGATAGATCCTCCAGGAGAATGACCGGCCAAGCAGTCCTGCCCAGGGGCCTTCCAGTAAACCTGATTAGCTGTGATGTGATTATGGAATTATGTGGCATGTTTCATGGAGACCTTAGCAAGGCCCGTTTGGCATCAGGTAGCCATTTGGGGTGTAACCTGTTTTAGGAGGAGCCAAATTGGATACCAAAAGCAGAAGGACTCACTTTCACAGGGAAAAATGAGTGGAGGGAAATATTTGGCAATGGTGAGAAATATATTTTTAGTTTCTTACAGGGAGTTTCTTATATGTTTCCCGTAGCATCTGTCTACATCCTTGATTCCCCTTTACAAATTCACTGCCTGAGTTAAACACAAAAAAGTTTAAGGTGGATGTAAAAGGGACAGGCATATCTGTGGTCCATAATTTTATTGGGTTTTGTGGAGGTGGAGAAATTCTGTAATACATTTATCCTCTACTCTCTTAACCGCCACAGAGCGAATCATGGGCTGTTTTCACACAATCCTTGTTGCAGCAGAAAAGGCCCATTGAGTGCTGACCTAGCTGGCCTTCTGGGCTCATTGATTCATGATGGGCTGGTAGTCAGATACATCCCATGGAGGACCACCTCTATCTTAGCATAGGTAATCTTCTCAAATTTTCAACATAGTATTGATTCTGATCCACCCAGAATTGCTTGAGCTTGATTCTGTGGGCAGGTAAAGTGATATTATAATTGCTTTTACTTACCTGTCTCCCCGACTGGAATGCACTTCTTGAGGATAGGTATCTCATTATATTGACCATGTGTTCAAAGGGTCTGGTACAAAGCTTGGCACCAAGTTAGGGCTTCATAAATGTTTCCTGAGTTTTTGCTGGGTGAAGGAAGCAGACCAAGACCCTTTCAAGATCTTTCATAGCCCAGTAAATATCGTAGAGTGGTTAGGAACAGAGATTACGGAACGGGACGACTTAGTCATGTGTCCTATACTGTCTCTCTCTACTTAGGACTGTGGCTAAGTTCCTTAACCATCTTGTGCCTCAGTTTAACCATCTTTTAATTGGGTATACTAATAAGAGTTATCTTAGTGTTATGGCAATTAAATGAGTTAAAACTGAGAACGCTGCTTGGAAAATGGTAGGCACTCAATTGTGTTAACTCCCTTATTCATAAAAATGTACTGATGGCCCACTTTCATGTTCTTGAGGCTTTGTTAGATCCCCACTGTTCTCCAACCAAATAATCTTTCAATAACATATTTTCTTAAATAGATCGTTATATATGTCATCACCTCACTTGTGATTGCTGCATTAATTAGGGCAAAAACCTTACAGAAGCAAATGTCTCCACATCTATCCTTGATAAGGTGATGTTTAATAAATATCCACCTGACAAAGAGGAACTTTTGGAGCCATTTGAAGCTCTTAGGGACTTAAGCATTTATAACATGTAGTACACTTGGATGAATCATTGTCAGTTATGAAACATAAGGATTTGGTTATGCATGGCTACGTTTGAGTAGATTTGGTCCATACCAGCTATTTTCCATTCATTCTAACCTATGAAATGGGAACCAAGTCACAAGAGTGAGTTCAGGCTTTTTAACAATAAACTTTCTGACATTTCCACCACTTCTGAAAGTGCCTGCACGTGTTCCTTGTAAGAAGTTTGAAAAGTTATAAATAGGCCAAGTGTGTCTTTTTTTTTTTTTTTTGGTCTTTTTGCCATTTCCTGGGCCACTCCTGTGGCATATGGAGGTTCCTAGGCTAGGGGTTGAATCAGAGCTGTAGCCACCAGCCCACGCCAGAGCCATAGCAACCTACACCACAGCTCACAGCAACGCCAGATCCTTAGCCCACTGAGCAAGGCCAGGGACCGAACCCGCAACCTCATGGTTCCTAGTCGGATTTGTTAACCACTGAGCCACGATGGGAACTCCGCCAAGTGCGTCTTGATCCATTCTTCTGAGCATGCCTCTTATGATGCTAGGAAGGTCTAACTCTGAATTATGTTTGATATTCAGGGGAGAACAATCTGGCAGTGAGCTGACTTCTACCAAAGCAACCTGGATCAGGAAGCTGGTGGAGGAGAGCCTGGAACCCCTTTGGTGAGTGTTCGTAGCTGAAATTTCTCTGACACAAATCTTTTGGTTTGTGCTCCTTGTGGTTGGGCTCTCTTGGGGGAACTCTGAGATGCCAACAATGGTCACTCCTGAACTCCATCCACCAACACCAGCTGGTCTCCCTGGTTCACCATCTACTTTCCTCACATATTATCAGACTCCTCAAATGGCAATAGGACAAGACTAAATGAGGGCAGCAAAGGATGAGGAGTAGTACCCGCAAAATTGTCTGATTTGTGGAAAAAGGAAAAAAATACACTCAGGCATAAACCGGAGGAAAAGACACTAAATGTTGGTACAGGTTATGATGGGGGTTTCATTTGCAACCAATTTTTATTTTCGCTGTTGCACGCATCTGTGTTTTCTTAAAATGTCTATTTAAAACCCTCTCCTCTGATCACATAAAAAGGAATTAAGTTCTATGTCGAAAACTATCCATGTGATGGGGGGCACTGGCTAGTTGCAACCAGTTTGCAGCCAAACATACAAGATGGTATCTGAGTGTGAGAAACCCAGCGGCCTCTCAGGGAGACCGAGTCACAGGACTTGTCAATCACCCGTCTTTTGCAAAAGATTGTGCTTTGTTGGTTAGCTTAATATGTCGAAAAGGGGAGCTTCCACGTTCTCACCTGGTGAACCACAATGATTTCCTTTCTTTGAGAAGAGAGAGGCGGTTATGATTTTATCTGAGCTACTTTTTCTCTTCAGGTGGAAGCTTAGCTTTGCTCCAGACATGATCACTTTCTTGTGAACTTGTTTCTATGTCTTTTGCTTGGGGAGAAGGTATTTGGTGGACTGAAGTGCAGCTTGTTTTTGAAGCTTCATTGTGGAAAGCCATAGTTAAAATATTGATATCCATTGAGTATCAGTCAAAGAATAGAGCCATTTGTACAAATGCTAATGCGTAGCAAGATATAGCTTTAAAGGGCTTCTTCGTGTTTTGTTGTAACTAAAGGAAGTACCTGTCTAGTGGGATGGCTTTGTTTACTCCATAGAGTTCTGACCTGACCTAGGAGATCCTTCTCACCTGTTCGGCCTCGATTTGGCATTAGTCCTTGTCTAGCCTTCTGTCCTGCAACCTCCAAGGTGTCTCTTTGACTGAAGCCATTGTCTATTTGTTTTATCTTCCCTATTCAGTTACAGTTCATCAGGGGCAAGTGTCAAGCCGGTTATATTTTGGCAGTGTCCGTTGTCTGTCAGGGTTTCTGGCATACACTAGTAGCTTAATTCATTAACAGCAAACAAATGAATTTCAAATCTATTCATTGGCCACTTATTCATTCATTTAGTCAGTCACTCGCTCAGTATTTTTTGAGCACCACTCTAGGCCAGTCATGTTTAACGTGCTGGGGACACAAACCTAAACAGACTGAAATTGAATCTTTGGCAAACTTATATCCTATCGGGTGAGACCCATTATTGCACAAAGGTTTAATTTCCTTGCTGAAGTGACGAGTTCGGATCCCTGGGGGTTCATCTGAAAGAAGGTAGGAAGACACTTTGAGGGGCCTTTTCCTTTCTCTAAGGATGTCATCAGGATCAGGAAACAGATAAAACCTTTAAAGAAGACCTATCATTTCAAAATTTTGACTGAGAACTTGATGAGGCTAAAGGTACTGGCCAGATCCTTGTTTCACTGGGGAATTGGTCTGACATGGAGGGGGTGAAACAAAAGCTGGCCTCTGTCATAACAACTTAAATCATCCCCCTTCTTTCCCTCATAGTCCCCACGTTAGAATGTTGGCTCAGAGGCAGCGAGGGGCTAGGATAAAGGAAGATCACAGGGCCTGGCGCTGGGGCTAGAGTTGGGAGCAAGAAGAGGCAGAGACCTGAGAGGAGAGGCATCACCTACGGAATTCTCCAGAATTTTAGGACGGGTGCAAGACTTCCTACGGGGTGTGGGATGGAGCCCCAAGCCTGGTCCGTGACCTTCTCTTCCAGTGGAGAGAGCAGCTCGTCGGCACATCTTGAGAGGAACCCCAGTGTGTTTATTTGGTTAGTCTTCGTGTTGGCCTCACTCCCAGCAAATCCAAGCATTTGAAAGTATCTCTGGGAATCAGAAGGTCTCATTTAAAAGCCTTTCACTCATATTTGGAAACAGACTTTCCCTAAATGAAAAATAGACTGGCTATAAATCAGAGTTCACATGATGTAACATTCTGAATTAATCTCTGTGGTTTAGTGAAACTTTTTAGGATACTTTCATTGCAACAGCCCTGTAGGTCTTAGCAACCATTTTTCTCTCAGAGATCCAGAGCTAGTCCCAGGAAAAAGCAAAAGAGCCTCCAAGCACATGGTTTTGACATGTTCCTCGCCCACAAAGAGGAAGCTGTTTTCCTCGGAGAAATGTTGCTTCACTGAGAAGCTGATTCAGCAGCAATCTATTTGCATCGCCACTTTGTGCAAATAGAAGATGAGTGACCTTGACCAGAACTCTCAGTGGTGGGTGACAACGTGAAGACTGGGTGATGATGCTCTCTCTCCCAGCCTCTTAGCCTAACCCCTCCATGCCAACCTGCACAAGAGCAACCAAACCCAGGGGAACCCAAGTTTTCACAAAAACACTAAATTCACTTCAATCAGAACCAACTCCCACGTTGCCCAAAGATACACAGTTCGGCACAGGGTTGGTCCTGTCTTTGGAAAGGAAGATTACAATGGTCACCTTGCTTTGAGGGAGCCCCATGTGGCGAATTACCTCTCTTCTGTGTGTGCCAAGAGTGAGGATTCAGAGAAAACGTGGAACCTAAGACTGCAACCAAAAAATGCACTCTTGGCAGACATAATGGTGACCAGTTAGCATCAGAGGATTTCATCATCTTTTCATCCATTTGCTCTCCTAAAGCTGACCGGAAGATTGGAGCAGCTTTTTTGTTATACCCTTTAGCTCCTTACCCTGATGCTATATTTTGCTCTCTTAAAGCTTTTAGTACTCCCAGATAAATCAGAGTTTTTACATCTCTGCCACTTTTTGCCATCAGAATACTTGGCATCCTTATCTAGGCCTGGACATCCTAACAGCTCATCTGCTTGTGTTCACATTCTGCTGAGCTTTCTACCAAGCAGAGAGCTTTTCTGCATTGATAAGGTCCCAATCCCATTCAGCTTCTGATCCGGTTTTCCAAACGTTTCCACTGATCTCCTTAAGGGTAAGAAAGGGAATGTCTTAGAAATTGAGAGAGAAAGCTCTTAGAACCATCCTTCCATGGAAACATTAGCTCAAAGTCAAGAAGCAGGGGGATTTTTACGAGGTCTCCAAATGACAGCACGTTGGTTTAGAACTCTCTGGATGCTTTAAGTTTCTGTTGCCAAAGGGATCAGAGTAGATCCTGCCAAGTGTACAGAATGCCTTTCTACCGCTAACATTTGAGAACTAAATTGTAAGACAAGGGTCAGCTCTGTAAATTTCTATGCATAAGATTTGCTCTTCCTTCACCTGTGACTCCAACTACTTATTTTTTAAGTATGTGGTACAGTGAATCTCACTCGGTAACCCCGGGCATCTCCTTGCGTATTGCGTGTACTGGTAATCCAGTTCACACTTAACTGCTAGAAGCAAAGTCACAGAGGAGGCCAGCTGGCCACCCCATTTGATAACATGGTCAAGTTGGTTTGGGTACTCAGGGACGTTGAACCATTAATCTCCAGGGAACTTCTCTTTTTAAAGTTTTCTTCTCTTTTCCTCGATTAAAAAAACAAAGAATTTAAAATGTGCCATGCCTTGTTCTCTCTGTACAGTGGTTTTTAAACTGTCCTCTGTGGTAATTTCATGTTCCCACTCTTCCATAGTGTATGTCAGAGGCAGTGTAGCTCAGGGGTAAGAACGTAGCCTAGGGGCTCAAACTCCCTTCTGGGATGGACGATGTATGTCACCTTGTGTGAGGCACTGCATTTCCACACGGCTCAGCTTCTCTGTGTATGAGGTGAAATTCACAGGACTCCTCTCATCAGATAGTTCTTGTGAGATGGAACTGGAAGCGCCAGCTTCAGAAGTCAACACAGAGTAAGACATGTGGTTGAGGTCTGTGGATGTTGGCCATTACCATTACCAAGATCTCATATCTACCAACGCTTAGTACTCTTTCAAGCAGGTTCATGTCCATGATCTCGTGGAACAGTGAGAATATTGTTCAAAAAGTAGGGGAAGGTGATTTTAGGCACACTTGAAAGAGGAGATGATGGAAACAACAAAGACAGTGAGGAATTTGTCCAAGGCCACCAGTGAATTAGCACCATTTGAACCCAGAACTGGATCTCTAAGATGCTGAGTCTCTTGTACTTACTTTGATTAGTGCTTCTGGGAAATTACTGTATGTTCAGTTGATCTGGGAATACTGTTCAAATGCAGATTCTAATTATGCTGCATTTCCAAAAAGCTCCCAAAAGATTGTGATGCTGCTGGTCCCACCCGACCCCACTTGCAGTAGGGAAGGTCTGTAACCGGATGTATCATTCTCCGGCATTTCTGATGCCTTGATGCTCATTTTCAACTGAATTTGAGGGGAAAAAAAAAAAAAGTGCACCAGAAGAATCGTGAAACATATCATGGGCATAACCCCCAAAGTTACCCTTCTCTCACCACTGTGATGTTATGTGAGAATTTATTGCCACAATACCCATCGACCTTCACGGAATCAGTATAAACAGGCAACCATAAACTTTGCTGCAGCCTACAATCAATAAGAAAAGTTTCTACTCTGTTAGCTGTTCAGAAGTCCTGCTGGGACTCACAATAGCCAGCCCCTCGCCCCCCAATCCTTTCCCTTCATTTACCACCAAGGAGCTCATTCTCAATGGGGAGCTCCATCGAAAAGAACATTGCTCTTTCTTCTGAAAACCGATTGCTCCCTCTCCGCATACATTTGTTTTTCATCTACACAGATAGTTCAGCTCTTTTTGCTTTGTTGTGTAACCTAGGTAACCTCAACCAGCTAAAATCAGAACTGCTTCCCACTTTGCGCATGAAATTTCAAACCACACCTGAGCTTTACGCAGGTCACGCAACAGAAAGGCAGACAAGGTTTTGCAGGAAGGGTGCCTTCTTCAATCAGAGGTGGCTAGGATGTCATGGGTGCAAGGGCAGGTGTGCAGGAAAGGTTCAAGTGCAGCTTATGCAGATCCACTCATCAATAAGGCATTTTCCTCCATACTGTTGGGTGTTTGTGGGTTTTTTTGTTTTTTGTTTTTGTTTTTGTTTTTGGACTTTTACTTTCAGATTTAGCTGGTCTTTATCTATTAGAGGAGAGATCGGCCACCTTTTCCTGTAAAGGGCCAGGTAGTAAATATTGTTGCCTTTGCAGACTATGAGAGTCTCTGTTGAAAAGCCTCAACTCTGCCTTGTAGCTCAAAAGCAGCTGGGAACAATACGGTAACCACTTAGGCGAGGCGGTGTTCCAAAGAGACTTTATTCAGGGAACCCAATGTTAGGATTTCTATTAATTTTCATGTTTCCAAAAATATTATTGTCCTTTGGACTTTTCTTTTCACCATTTAAAATGTAAAAACATTTTGAAGATTTCAGGCTGAATGAAAACATACCTAGTCTGCTGACCTCTCTGTTAGTTCTATGAGGCCAGCCAAAGGCAACATTCTCATATATTGTGATGATAAGACTTAGATGTAAAATGGACTTCCAAATTTCCGGCTGTTTCTGACGGCAGCTTTAAAGGAAACCAAAGCTGTGTGCCAGGAAGGGTTCGGAGTGGTCTGCAAATGTTTTTTTTTCCATGTTTCAGCATGTAATACATCCTCATTTCCTAGGGCTGTTTAGTTTGTGAATGTGAAACCATCAACTTCCTGTGTCAACTTCAAGTAGCTCAACTTCCCTGTTTGTTTGAATTCCTTTAGTGGGCCCTCATCTTGTATTTATTTCTTTTAGCTCTGAGGGCTGACCATAGTCATAGCAAGACTTTGGAAATGTAAGCTATAATTTTCTGCAGAAGAATATATTCTGAACCATTCATTTCGCTGAAACCTTCTCAACTATGTACTTTTATTCTAGGAATAATGATGATAATCAGGGCTCATGGGGCAGCTCTTTAGCCCTTTGGTTTGTTCACATTATAGCTACAAGAACATAGTGGGGGGCTTTTCATGGAGGAGTTCATGTAGAATTTGTCTTTGTAATATGCACCTTCAACAATGCAGGTGTGCTTTTTGAGTGTACACAATTATTCTACTCTCCTTTCAGATATTCTAAGCTTACTTTTCTTGTGTGTGTGTGTGTGTGTGTTTTGTTGGCCACGACATGCAGTGGCAATGTGGGATCTCAGTTCCCAGATCAGGGATCAAACTTGGGCTGCAGAGGTAAAAGCACTGAATCCTAACCACTAGACCACCAGGGAACTCCTGTATATTTCTTTTCACATCAGGCACAATTACCTTTCAGATTCCATTCCACTATCATCATACACATTAACCTCCACAGCCTTCGCTGCAGGAATTTCTCCCGTGGTCTACAAACACCTCATCTGTTTAGCCCTCCCCTTTGTAACGCTAACTTCAAGCCCAGTCCATAGGCCCTGTAGCCTGGGGCTCTTCTTTTCTAGCTTCTGTAAACCATCACCTAATTGTTCATCTGACAGATTGGAGACAGGTAGAGTAAGTCTATTAACCAGAATGTATCTTTGGGACCCCATATTATTAATGTATTTCTACTCAAAGAGATTATTTGGGCAGAGGGTCGGTAAGAAACTTCAGAATCACTTTTGGACTTGGTTTTGTATTCCATTAAAATCGCATCAACTCTGGAGTTCCCTGGTGGCTTAGTGATTAAGGATCCGGCATTGTCACTGCTGTGGCGCTGGTTCGATCCCTGGCCTAGGAACTTTCACAGGCCACAGGTGCAGCCAAAAAAAAAAAAAAGTCACATTGACTCAGAACCACTACCAATGCCTTGCACTCTTTCCAGGAGGCAAGGTGCTGGGATGGAGGGATGAGAACAGTGGTTAGCTCCTCTTCAGGTAATTTGCTTATGTCCTGTTGCGCCGTGGGTGGGGGCACTGGGACATAAAGGCTCTGTCAGAAGAGGGAGAGGAAGGATGAACATTCCCCATAAGCTTTCAGATCTCTGACATTGGTGCTTCCCCTGCTTGGGGACAGTGCTCCCAAGAATTCAAGCCCTGTCCCAACACCCTGCAGGATCACGGATGTCCCTGGGTGTTAGAACTCTAAAAGCAGAGCGTCCTAGAAGAAAGAAGAAAAAGGGCAAGAAGGCTAAGGGAGCAAAGCAGCAGTGTCAAAAAGGCCAAGCTCTTCAGTGTCTGTTTAATTGCCAGTTCACAGAATGAAAAAGAAACAGAAGAGGTACATGTAGCTGCCACGTCCTTGTGGCTCTCAGTGACGTAGGCTCTGAAGAAAGTTGATTGAAAGAGAAGCACCATCTCATGGTGCACAGTGGGTTAAGGATCCGGTGTTGCTGTGGCTCAGGTTCTCAGATTTGATCCCTGGCCTAGGAACTTCTGCATACCACCGGTGCGGCCAAAAAAAAAAAAAAAAAAAAAGCGAGAGGAGTTCCTGTTGTGGCTCAGCTGGTTAAGAACCTGACGAGTATCCATGAGATCGCTGGTTCGATCCCTGGCCTCGCTCAGTGGGTTAAGAATCCAATGTTGCTGCAAGTTGCAGTGCAGGTTGAAAATGCAGCTTGGATCCTGCCTTGCTGTGGCTGTGGTGTAGGCTGGCAGCTCCGATTTGACCGCTAGCCTGGGAACTTCCATATATTGCAGCCCTGAAAAGCACAACAAAACCCAAAAAACAAAACAAAACAGCAACAACAACAAAAACGCAAAAGAGAGAAACACAGTCATCTTCAAATCCAGGCAAGCAGTTTGGGCTTATGGACCAGAGGACTCCAGAGCTCCAGGCCCTTCAAATTCCTGTCCCCAGTGGAAACAACATGTAAGGGAATCCCAGCCTTTCCTAGTTGGCTGCACTGCTCGGCGGCAGGCAGGGAACAGCCATGATGCAAAAGCCATTTCCGTGTCGCTCAGGATGAGGGACACGGCACCGCTGGTCCCACAATTACTCTCTCTTCTGATCTGATGATGTTTGGCTCAGATGGATTTTAATCGTGCTGGTGTATTCCCTGCGTGCACCTTCTGATGCCACCTACCCCAAAGACAAAGCTCCCGGGGCTGTGTCGCTGCATCTTGGGTACTTTTCGGCTGCCACGACATGGGGGAGCAGGTGGAATTCTTCCTCTGAAGACCATGCCCGGGGAATTGTGTGTTCTCCCTGTTGGTTATTCTCGTGGTAGAACCCTTCATTCCCATCACACATCAAGCAACCCAGGAGGCAGTGAACATAGGTGATCAGCTGTTGAAAATGCACAGAGCCTCTTACGCTGCTGACATCTCGGGCTGGATGGGTCTTAGTGGTTGTCATAACTGGAGGCAGGAGAGAGAGACTTCTAGAAACTAGTGGGTGGAGACCAGAGATGCTGCTAGACATTTCTCTCCTGCCTCCAGTTATGACAACCACAATTGTTTTCTGACGTTGCCCACCGTCCCCTAGGGGACAAAATTGCCCCTGATGGTATACCACTGCTCTTACAGGAGGGTGCTGAGGGGCACACAGGACTGTTGATGCACTCATCATTCTCCCGACTTCTGAAACACAGGACATGGGGCCATGTGCACTCCGAGAGGAAAGTGTCCCTGCTTTATCCCTAGCTCCTAGCCTGGTCAAAACAAAGTAGATGCTAGAGCAAAGTGTGACAAATTGTTGGAGTTCCCTGGTGGCCTTGTGGTTAAGGATCCAGCACGGTCACTTCTGTGGTGGGGGTTTGATCTTAGGCCCAGGAAGTTCTGCATGCTGCGAGTGTGGCCAACATAAAAAGGAAAAGTTGGAGTTCTTGTTGTGGCTCGGCAGTAACGAACCCGACTAGTAATCCATGAGGACACGGGTTCGATCCCTGGCCCCGCTTAATGGGTTAAGGATCCGGTGTCGCATGTTTTGGTGTAGGTCACAGATGTGGCTTGGCTCCCGCGTTGCTGTGGCTATGGTGTAGGCTAGCAGCAGCTCTGATTTGATCCCTAGCCTGGGAATTTCCATATGCCGGGGCTGCAGCCCTAAAAAAAAAAAAAAAGTTGACAAATTGAATTAGATTTTCATTTTTCCCGCTAATTGTCTCTCCTTTCCACTCTGCACAGAAAGGCTGCAGCCGATGACCCACTTGGCTTGGGAAGTGGAAGGCGGAGACACTGGGCATTAGGTTCCCAGACCTGGGGCAGTTGCACATGTCAGTTTCCTCTTAGACAGCAGAGCTCAACTGGAGGGCACCCCAGGAATCTTGCTTACAGTGTATGTTTGAGGGAAGACTTCTGTGCTGAGTAAGCCTTATCTCCCCACTTTTTCTTCCTCCACAGACTTTCTTAAGCTTGCCCTCTGCCCCCAGCCCTTCACAGTCTGCCCATGGCCTTCCTTGGCTGGCAGTGATCTCTAGGTCTCTGTTTCAGCTCCCCACACTGCCACCACTCAGGAAGCCCCCTTTGTGGGCTCTTGGTCCTGGGCATTGTCTCATCACAGGTAATCATTCATGGACAGTTGAGACAAGAGGCTCTTAAGTTAGAGCCCATGGATGGGACTCAGGGAATCGGTCAACCTCTGAATCGTCAGCTGACCCTTTTTATGTGGGCATTTAAACTCTCCCTGAGCAGAATGTCATTGGCCTTCATGGCATAGCCAGGGGGGGTTAGGACACCCAAAACCTCCAGATTTCTATCTCTACACCCTGGCCCAGCAAAGTTTAGCTGCACTTTGAGATCCTTTAAACAAACGGGTGGCTCATACTCTATCCATGATCTTTAGGGGAAGGGACTAATTCCTTATGTCCATGAATGCAGATTGAGCACTATAATCTACTAGGTCCTAGGCTAGGTATTAAGAGATACAGCGGAAGCCAGAGAGAAGCAGTCTCTACCATCATGGAGGTTAGAATATTGGGATGAGCTAATTCAAGAAGCTAAGAGAGGAGTTCCCTGGTGGCTCACTCAGTTAAGGATCTGGTGTTATGGCTGCTGTGGTGTGGGTTCCATACCTTGTCCAGGAACTTCTGCAAGCCATGGGTGTAACCCTCCCCACAAAGAAAAGAAAAAAAAAAAAAGAAAGACAGAAGGGACCAGCACACAACCCTGATGTAACCAGCATCTCCGGTGATTTCAGAAAATGAAAAACAAAAACTATGCTGTGTGCAAGTTTCACAATGAAAGAATCCTTCCATAGATCCAAAGCATTACTAAGAGAGAACAAGTAGCTCACACAACATGGAGTCTGAGAAACCAAATGGACAGAAAGTCACATACATAAACCTTTTGTATGGGGAAAAAACTTACAAAGGACTGTTGGTCCAGGTTTTTGAA
This sequence comes from Sus scrofa, assembly GCF_054392235.1. Classification (NCBI taxonomy): domain Eukaryota; kingdom Metazoa; phylum Chordata; class Mammalia; order Artiodactyla; family Suidae; genus Sus; species Sus scrofa. Next base: position 13,442,605 of record NC_139401.1, read on the forward strand.
AGAAATGTTAAGCTCTCACACGTGTTTGAAAAACTTAAAACTTGAAGAATTCATCGAAGTACAAATTTGATTAGAGAAGCCTTCAATAATGCCATTGTGTGTTTTGTTTTGTTTGCTACCATTTCATCTTACAGTGGTAGGAAAAGTAAAAAAAAAAAAAAAAAATAGGAAAGGCTGCTAGGAGATTTTGGTGAGTGGGAGGGTCTCCAAAAAACCTGGATCATTTTGGTCTCATAGCCCATAGTAACTTTATTCTGCGTGGGAGGTGACTGTGGAAAAAGGAAGTAAACTATTATTTTTCTTGATTGAGTCATATAAAGAATGATATTGCAAAAGGAGTCAGAAGTTGTGCCAGAGATGATTATATAATTGATCTTCCCATTTGAAGAAAAATATGGTCAGAAGCCATTTCACAACTAGAGTTTGATTTTTCAGAAGACTGTGCCTTGGGGGGATATGTAACAAATCGCAAGGCCATCTTATCCCGCCTAGTAATTATTTAAGAGAATACTGTGCAAAAAGAAGAAAATTGGGAGTGAATAATTATGTCCTAGATCAGAGGGGAAACAAAAGATCTAACATGGTTATTTCAATAAAAAAGCCTTTGAAACAAGGAAGGTCTGGTGTCTCTAGAAAAGAGAAGGAAATATTCAACAGGGATGGATGGGAATGTTACCTTACGTTTAAGTAATATTACCTAATGTTACCTCAGGCGTAGTTTTGATGAGAATCATTTGACATACTTCAAGTGGTTTGATTTTCCAAGTCTTTTCAAAATTTATGAGTGGTAGTATTTGTAAAGATATTTGTAAAGATTTCTGAGTCTGCTTATTAGAACAAGAGATAACTTAGAAACTGACAAAACTAACCCACCATTGAGGATTCAGAAAATGAAATGGGCATCAAAAGACTGAAGATCAGAATTGGGATTCTGAATACCGGTGGCCAATGGAAAAGAGCCTCGCTTAATGATCCAAGGTTTGGAGTTCCCACTGTGGCGCAACAGATTGGGCATTGTCTCTGCAGCAGGTTTGATCCCCAGCATGGCTGCAGCTGTGGCTTAGGTTGAAACTATGGCTCGGGTCTGATCTCTGGCCCAGGAACTCCATATGCCACAGGGTGGCCAAAAAAGAAAAAAAAAATGTTTTCCCCAAGGTTTGATTTTCGGAGCTCTTAATAGAAGAAATAGTCGTCACCAGTATCGAGTGATGGCTCTTTGGAAGGAATGATGATAGATCCATCTAACATCTTTTTTTTTTTAATTGAAATTTTGTTATTTATTATTTATTTTTATTTTAAAAATTTTTTGTTTTTAAGATTAAAAAAAATTGATAATATCTTTTAAAGATAATGTTACTGCATTGGTAGGACAGTGGTATGAGAGAAGGCAATGAACCCATTGCCTTGGAACAGACACAATGCAAGGATTCCCTGACATATATGTGACTTCCTACCAGTTGACATGTAAGAATATAATGTAATACATAAAATATTATTTTTAGTCTGAGAAATGAAGGCCCTATGTTAAGCAAAACCAATGATTTATAGAAATGTCCTGTGGTTACGTATATAGTTGGTAGTATTTCTCTTTGAAGCAGAGGGAAAATGGTTAAGGATCCAGAATGTATCTCTGTGACAGAGACAGTCAATAGATTGCAGACCTAAATGACAATATTGTCATGTGGGCTTACTATTTATAGGCATTTGTGTTGCTTAGAGCCTGCTGTAATATCAACTCCGACATGGATGACCCCAGAGCTCTTTCCTGTAGCCCATTTGGTAGAAGTTACCCTGGAAATTTCAGGGATTCAATGTTTATCCGGAAGGACTATCACTCTTGGACGAATATCACTCTTGGAGTTACACCAATTGTTCCGATACTCCCAAGGGCCCCCTGTGAATTTGCCTTTGGCAGTGGAAATATGTGGTCAGGGAAGCAGGAACTCATGTGATGATGTGGTCTAGGTGGTTACTATTTTTGTAACAAATTTATCAACAAAACACACTGATCTCTGTTTAACTTTCAGGAGAAGCACCCAAACTGAAGAGTAGCATCAAACAAGAGCCCTCTTACAAACAGGCATGCACGCATACACACGCATTTAGGTATACCATAAATAATAAGAAATATTTTTTTTCCTCAAATACTCCACTATATATCAGCTCGTAGTGGATGGTTAAAATAAAGAAATACCATAAATAAATCAACCAGTTCTTTTTAAAAGGAGTTTCCTGGTGGCTCAGTATGTTAAGGACTCAGCATTGTTACTGCTGTGGCTCAGGTTGCTGCTGTGGTATGGGTTATAGCCATGGCCTGGGAACTTATGCATGCCACAGGCATGGCCAAAAATAATAGTGAAATAAATAAATAAACAAATAAAGACATAAATGTCCTTGTAATCCTTGGTCACTAGATTACAAGCAGTTGTTTCTAGAACTTGCAACTCAACAAGTCCCCTGTTGGTGGATTCAAGGCCTCAAATGGGACAAGTAAAAGTTGTTGCACGTTGGTGTCTATTTGAGAAGGCACTGGCTTCTGGATCTTTGCAATGCATGTCCTCTCCCTGGAGGAGGAAATGATTGCTGTGGAGATAAGGCTAAAATATGCTCGATGCAGTTTGTTTTTCTTCATACGAGAAATTTCATCTAGTGCACATGGCCTTGAAAATAAGCTCTGGCCTTGGAAAGCAAGCAAGTACCTGTGGAGAGACAGCATTTAGAAGCAAGAAGGGACCTCTCCGGGTGGCCACCACCTCCAGATTCCATTTCCTTTCTAAAACTGTAATTTCTATGTTCATTCATTTGTATGCATAGGGCTTTCTCATTATGCATTGCTTTGTTTATTTTTTATTTTGTTCTGAAATCCAACGCCCGCACACTGTGAGGAACAGCTTCTAGACAGGGTTTATGGACAGCTGAAGCCAAGGATCAAGTTAACAAGCACATATTCCCCCAGTGGGATTTTCCTCCTTGCAGTTTAAAATCTGTACATGGCTAAGTTCTTTAAACTATAGTTGATTCTCTCTCTCTAAAAATCACCAGAGCAAACTTCAAAAGCCTAGAAATAGGACCTTTATACAAATATTGGGAGAACGTTATCAAAGCCATGTTTAATTCATGAATGAAGAAACCAGGGTACAGGAGAGAATGATGGGTACAGAGTTGGTGGGAAAAAAAGAATGTGAAAATATGATTGCAAAGATAGATAGAAAGCTGCTTCATTTCCTCTCACCTTTGAGGTTATCGTTTTTACCAATGAGAAATCGTTGGCAATTCTACTGGACAGAAATCATTTGTAAGTTATCAGTCTCTGTGTTAATATCTAACTCAGTGGAGTCCGGTCCTAATCAACAGTACATAGTAAGCCAAAGAAAGGTACATTTCTGTAGAGAATTAAATACTCATGGCTCAGCAGACAGTACTTCGGTATGACTTTGAAAGGACATCTTGTCATCCTTTTTCCTATTTCCAAGCTTTGTATAACTGTCCCTCACTGGGTCACACATAGGGCGTTCTGTCTGAAGCTCAGCAGAAGGGGGTTTTACAGGTCTTGGTCTCTGAAATCCCCTTCTTCTCCCGCCCCCCTTTTCTTCTACCCAGTTATGTGAAGGGTTTCTTGCCCCTTTTGGAGGTTTAAAGTCTTCTGCCAGCGTTCAGTAGATGTTCTGTGCAAATCGGTGCTTCATGCAAAATTTCGTTTTGATGTGTTTGTGGGAGAAGGTGAGCGCCACGTCTTACTCCTCCGCCATCTGGATCCCGCCTCTGAAAGCCCCTTCTAATCTCCCTAAAGTCCTATGTCATGAAAAGCTTTAGCAAGGAAAGAAAACCCTGCTATCTCAAAAAAAGAGATCTTGAAGGGTTTGTCTTCTCACAGCAAGCTTTGGCCATGCATCCAAGTCAGAGGTGGCCTCCTCTTTGCCCCGCAGCGCACTAAATGGTAGGCCAGCAATCTGTAGGGGACTGTGTGCCCATGTTCTTTTGCCATCTGAGGTTCTGAGTGGCGCGACTGCCCACAGCTGGCCACAGTTCCTCAGCCTGCTTACAGTCAGAAGGTTCTTGGGAATGTTGCTGTGAACAAAACCGAAGCCCTTCAGCCACCTCCGGCAGAGGGAACCACAGACAGACTCATTGCCTTCCCCAGGCTCCTAACTTGAGTTGACCCACTTTGTTGCTCAATTTCTGAAGTCCCGTGCCCTTAACGAGGGTCCAATACGCAAAACTGACTGAGCGGGCAGACACAAAATTGCAGGGTTTTTGTTTTGTTTTGTTTTGTTTTCCGTTTCAGGGCTGCACCCACCACGTATGGAAGTTCCCAGGCTAGGGGTCAAATCAGAGCTGCAGCTGCTGGCCTACGAACACAGCCACAGCAACCAGATCTGAGCTGCCTCTGCAACCTATACCACAGCTCATGGCAACACCGGATCTTTAACTCACTGAGCTAGGCCAGGGATGGAACCCGCATCCTTGTGGATACTACTTGGATTCTTTATCACTGAGCCATGATGGAAACTCCAGAATTGCAGTTCTGGACCTAAGCTTTGGAGGCCCAAGAGTTTGATTCCAGTACTGTGTCTGCTATGTACACGTAACTGCACCTGCTGTATCTCAGTTTCCTCATCTGCACAGTGGGTAAGACTTAACTTACCTACTCTGCAGAATTGTTTAAGGATGAATAAAAATTGTATGTTAAAAGTGTTTGTTGTGGAGTCCCATGGTAGCTTAGTGGTTAAGGCTCTGATGTTGTGTCACTATGGCTCGGGTATGATCCCTGGCCTGGGAACTTGTGCATGCCATGGGCACAACCAAAAAGAAAAAAAAAAAAAAAAAGTTTATTATAGTCAATGTGGTTATTATTATCATGAAAAGCTACCCGATCCTGGATGCCAACTGAAACGGATGCTTCGTATCCACTAAGTCACATCCTGGGAAGAGCCACATAGCTGTTGGTCATTAGGAGTGTGTGTGACAAATACATGACGTGCATGGCAACATCCATTCATCTCTTTGTTCATGCTCACAGAACCTCAATAGTGTTTACAGAAGCAGCATGCCCAGCTCTGGTCTTCAGACCCTCTTGTGACCGAATTCAGGCAGAGAGACCCAAGAAGTCTTTTGGGGACAGGAGTGAACTCTGGAAAGCTGTTGCTTCTGTGATAACAAGAGACTGAGCTAGCCTGTGTGGCCTTTCCCTCTTCTCGCCCCATAGTCCTCCTGCCTTGCATACCTAAGTGGTGCTTAGAACCTGGAAAGTGAGAGAAAGGAGATGTGCAGGGACATGGCTCCAGCTCTGATAGGGTAGCGCTCTTTGATCTGACTCTCGATGCCTGCTGATCTCCAAACTTCCTGTTAAATGAGAAATTCCTCTAGGTTTCAGCCACTCAAATGTGGTTTTCAATGACCTGTGGCTAAACCCAGCATGAAGCAATGCCATGTACATGGAACAGCAAGTGATGAGTCCTAAGGTCAACTGCGGACTTTGGGTGATGAACATGTGTCAGTGTGGGTTCATCAGTGGTGACAAATGCATCACTGTGCTGGGTGCCATTGGTCACAGCGGAGGCCGTGTGCCTGTGGGGGCAGGGAGATTGGGGAAAATCGCTACTTCCTCTCAGTTTGGTTTCGAACCTAAAACTGCTTAAAAAAGAAAATTAGTCTTCTTTTTAGAAGAGAAAAGAACTGTGTCTGAAAAAGTTTGAAGTTTGATAACTCACTGAATGCCACCTTCTCTATGAAAGCCCAGAGGCTCTAAATTCTGGGGCCTGGCTTTCCTAACTGGAACAACAGTTGCCTCTGTAATCCTCTCTCTGGCCCTCCCTCCAAAAAGGAGTTTTTTTATAAACATGGTCTTCAATGGCCAACTTTTCAAAATCAAGCTTTTAATTAGGGCTCCAAAGTAAAGTTGGTTCTTGACATGGAGTGGCTGTTCTCAATTCACTGAGCCCTGTTATTCCCATAAATTATAGAAACAGCATGGAATTTAAAACAGCCATGCGAACTTAACTGATTCATTAAATCAAAAATTTAATGGGTACCTATTAAGTTCCAGGCTTTGAGAAGATAAAACACTTGGCAATCACAGTCTAGGGAAGAAGATAGACTCGGAAATAATTAATTTCTTTTTCTTTTCTAGGGCCACTCCCCCGGCATATGCAGGTTCCCAGGCTAGGAGTCTAATCAGAGCTGTAGCCGCCAGCCTACGCCAGAGCCACAGCAACGTGGGATCCGAGCCGCGTCTGCGACCTACACCACAGCTCACAGCCACGCTGGATCCTTAACCCACTGAGGGAGGCCAGGGATCAAACCTGCAACCTCATGGTTACCTTTTGGATTCGTTTCTGCTGTGCCACAACGGGAACTCCCGGAAATAATTGATTTCCAAAAGGCCAGGTGGAAAAATAGCTTTGTGGTTACTCCGAATGAGAAGATGAGAGATCTGACTTATTTATGTATTTCTAAACATTTCACTTTTCCTCTAGGGAACATATATGGACGTAGGGAGCCCAGACAATTCCTCAGACGTTAAACAAAATCCTTTGTTGGATAATAAACCCTGCATGTTGATTTGAAAAATATGGTTACTGGGTTTGACATAGCCTTTGGGGTGGAGACAGACAGAGGTCACGGAGTTAATGTTAGACATTGGCTTCTCTCAGACCCTACCCAGCTCACAGATCTTAGAGATGACCTAAGCTATCTCCCCACTTCTCAGGTGAGGAAATTGAGTCCCAAACAGGTGTATGGCCAAGGAGAACTTGATCCCAAGGTGCTGAGTTAAAACTTGTGGTCCAGAAACCCTCACACTCCTCACATGGGGGTGTAGTATTTCAGGGTTAAAGGTCTTACTGGGAGGAGACCAACGAATGGGAGAGAAAATGGCTTGGTTGTCAGCAAGTATTTACAAGCACATGCTCAGTGCCAAGGATTCTACCAGAATTTTGTTGTAATATATGCTATTTTTTGAGCACTTTGACATTCAGAGCAAAACTGAGGGGAAGGTACAGGGATTTCCTATATACCTACTGCCCCCACCTCCCACCCCATAGAGCCTCCTCCACTGTCAACACCCCCAGAGTGGTTTGTTACAACTGATGAACCTACATTGACCCATCATCACCCAGAGTTCGTATGTTCCATTAGGATTCTCTCCTGGTGTTGCCCATTCTGTGGATCTGGACAAATGCACAGTGACATGTATCCACCATTGTGGCATCATACAGAGTAGTCTCACTGCCCTAAAAATCCTCTGTGCTTCATTATTTCCTACTTACCATCCCCGCCACCTCCACAAACCCTGGTCACCACTGACCTTTGCACCGTCTCCACACCTTGGCCTTTTGCAAAGTATCATGTAGTTGGCATCTTCAAGTTTGTAGCCTTCTTAGAGTGGCTTCGTTCACCTAGTAATAGGCCTTTAAGGTTCCTCCATGACTTGGCATGGCTTAATGGCTCATTTCTTTTTAGTCCTGAATAATAATCCATTGTCTAGATGTATCACAATTTTATTCACTCACTTACTGAAGGTCAAATGGTTGCTTCCAAATTTTGGTCATTATGAAGGAAGCAGCTATAACCATCTGTGCACAGGGTTTTGTGTAGACATAAGTATTCAACTCTTTTGGGTAAATACCAAGGAGCACAGTTGCTGGGTCGTATGGTAAAAGTATGCTTAGTTTTGTGAGAAACTGCTAGATTGCACCATTTTGCTTTCCCACTAGCAATGGATGAGGGTTCCTGTTGCTCCATGTCCTCGCCAGCATTTGGTGGTATCATTCTTCCAAATTTTGGCCATCCTCATAGGAGTGTAGTGGATTCTCAGGGGTTTAATTTGCATTTCCTGGATAACATACATGGTGGACCGTCTTTTCATATGCTTGTTTGCCATCTGTAAATCTTCTCTGGTTTGACTAGAGTATTTAACATTCAATTCCTCGAATATCTCAACATCTGAATATACTTTGCGTGACATTTTGCACTTGAAAATGGGCTGTGTTTACCTCCTAGTTTAGCACTTTGCTGAGTTTAAAAAAGAAAAAAACCGAGCTTCATAGATACAGGGCAGAGGATCACATGCCTTCTGTCAGGGACGTTCTTTCAGTTCAGGTGACTAAATGAACACTTACTAAGTGGATGCCTGGAGGCCTGGCCCAAAGCAGGCTGTATTGTTTAAACACACCTTTTAATATAATACTTTTTTTTTTTTACACTAAATTGTAAATACCACTGACCACCCAGGCAGATGAATCATTAACCAACTGTGGCTTATCTCTTCCAGGATCAATAAAATGAGGTCTATCCATAAAATGGACAATTATCAGCCATAAAAAGGAATGAAATACTGATACATGCTATGATGTGGATGAACTTGGAAAACATTATACTAAGTGAAGGAAGCCAGTCATGAAAGAATACATATTATGTGATTCCACTTACATGAAATGCCCAGAATGAGCAAGGACATTGAACTGGAAAACCGATTAGTCATTGTCAGGGGCTGGGGACGGGGAGGTGGGAAGTGACTACTAATAAACATGGAGTGTATTTTGGGGGGGATGACATTGTCCGGGAATTAGAAAGTGGTGACGGTTGTCTAACTTGGTAAACATACTAAAAACCACTAAGTGATAGACTTTAAAAGAGTAAATTTTGTGAGGTGAGTTATAGCTCAAAAATTTTTTAAAGAATTCTTTGGTTATCTTTTTAATTGTTTTCTAGAGGACTTTCAGAGTAGATTCTGTCTTTCATAAAAGTACATGGTGAAGGTTCCTTTTACGCTGCAATTTTCACTTAGGTATTAACAGTCCCTTAAATGGAAATGCTATAGAATTTATATTACCTTGGTTTCTACTGACCATGAGTTTTGTTTCCTTCCTTCTGTGGTCATGTTTGGTGAGCATTTTTACAACTTTCTTCTGGAAGTTCAAGAGATGCCAGGTCATACAAAGCCTAAGATACCTAGAGGAAAATGGTGTCCTTCTAAAATAGAGTGATTTTTCTTTCTTGCTTTCTCCTTCTCTCTTTTCTTTGTTTTCTTTCTTTTTGCTGTTGGAATTTTACAGGGTTTGCTTTTCAAAAGGTTTGAGCCAGCTTCCTCCCTCTCCTCCCCCTCTTTTTCTTTTGAGGCCCAGAGATTGGAGTGAGGGCAGGAAAACACAGCCACTGCCTGCAGCACCTCCAGGTACAGTGCAGGTTGGGTAAACATACTCAGTTATCATGAGATAAAGCCAGAGATTTGGCCAAGAGGGAGGCTGAGAAGGCAGCAGCTGCCAGAAAGGCCAGGCTCTGTGGTCATAAACCATTTCCTGGGGGCCTCTCACACAGGGCACAGGGCTGGTCAGTTTCTTTCACAACCACAGCTCCAAGGCTCTGTACGAGCAGAATACCCCTGGGGTAAAGCCTGACCCTGGAAGGCTGTGGGTTTTAGACAATGTGGCCCCAGGATCTCAATACCTTGTTTGCGTTGGGTCACAGCAGGAAGTTTGCCTCCTGTGCCTTCATTGATGGAACAAGGAGCATTTACTTCCAGGTTCTTGAGCACGTTTCTGGGGGGTGGGTGGGTGGTACTTTTCTCTCTCCTTGGGCTGTGCCTGGAGATTTCTATAAGGATCCAGACTCCCTTTGCCACGGGGCTTTGGACATTTTAGTTTTCCCATGCCTTCTATCAAGCAGCAAGAAACCTTCATCCAGGTTGAGACAGGGCCACGTCTACAGGTCCAAGATGTGCCATGCTGCAGCGGGGGCTTGACTTGCTTCAGGGATGTGAAAAATTGGGATTATTTTAAGATGTGCTTTCATTGAAGTATATCTGCACAGGGGAAAAAATGAGGGGGGCTAGTTGAATGTCCGTTTCCTTTGATAAACTTGAACTTGCATGAACTCAAGACCTTGAGGCTTCATCATCATTTTACCTTCTTTCCCCAGTGCAGTGTCCGGAGCACTGTAAGAATTCTGAAGATATTTGTTAAATGAAGGTATACATGAGTGCTGTATTATTTCTCTTAATAATCCAGATATTTCCCAAAGTGTCATTATCTGTTTCTAGTCAAGGAAGTTGTGGCTGTTGTGGGTTAGCTAATTTGCTCAATATCGTACACAGCAGATGTCAGCCTGAGAGGAGTTTTAACCCAGGTCTATGAGTTCAGACTCAATGCAAAAAATGAGGGAGGCAGGGAATTACTGTCCCCCTACCCCCAAACCATACTACAAAATATAAATCAGATTTAAACACCATTCAACTTTTAAAATATTGGCACTGATTTATAAAGATAGGTTTAAAGTACTTTTTGTCACCTAAGTTGCCTTTCCAGACTAAGAGAGAGAGACTGTACCATGATATGTTCTTGTATAGTAGGGGTTCCCAAAACGTAGCCTCTGGACCAGCAGTCAGCATCACTTTAGAACTTACTAGAAATGGAAGATTCCAGACCCCATCCTAGATTTATATATTCAGACACTCCAGGGGTGATGCACAGCAATTTGTGTTTTGTTTAACAAGACTTCTGGGAGATTCTGATAGACATTCAAGTTTGAGATGAGGCTTATTTTATTATCTGGATATAATATATTTTATATTACCATTCCTCTTTTATTGGAGGCTGAGGAGTCCCTGAGCAATTTTTTCTTTCTTGTAAAAATTGCAGTGGTAAACATGCTGATAACCAAACCTTTGGGCATATCTTGAAATATTTCCCAAGAATAGCTGTAAGAAGTATAATTGCTAGGTCAAAGGATTTGCAAAATTGTAGGCACCCATGCTCTTCTTTGCTCCAAGATCGCAAGGTCAGTGCAAGGTGGACCATGGTCTAGAACCAGTGTCTTCCGTCTCCACAACTCCACAGCCTCCTTTGCAGGTGACCTCATCAGAAATAGAAACTGGGAGTTCCCACTGTGGCTTAGTGGAAATGAACCCAGCTAGTATCCATGAGGACACAGGTTTGATCCCTGGCCTTGCTCAGTGTGTTAAGGATCTGACCCTGACATGAGCTGTGGTGTAGGTCACAGACACGGCTCGGATCTGATGTTGCTGTGGCTGTGGTGTAGGCTGGTAGCTGCAGCTCTAGATGCAACCCCTAGCCTGGGAACTTCTACATGTCGTATCTGTGGCCTTAAAAAGCAAAAAAAAAAAAAAAAAAAAAAAGGAGTTCCCTTGTGGCTCAGTGGGTTAAGGGTCTGTCATTGCGACTGCTGCAACTCAGGTCACTGCTGTGACGCAGATTCGATCCCTGGCCTGGGAACTTCCACATGCTATGGGTGTGGCCAAAAAAAAAAAAAAAAAAAAAAAAAAGATGAGAACATTCCATGGGGGAATTTGGAACCAACTCTGGATATCCTGATGTTAGATCATGAGAAAGGTTCTGCGACTTAAGGGGATAGAGGAGGAAGATAAGCAGAAAGAGCTCCCCATAAATACGCAAATGGTGGAGGAAGTTATCACAAATTCAGCTCATGAGAGGATCGACTGTGATTAAATTGAAATGCAAAGAGAGTAGAAAGCACAATTTAAACTCCACAATGAGGAGGAATTTTATATTAGCTATTACATTAAAATGCCTTCCTGCATACAGATCAGGAAATTATTAAAACATTCCAGGCATTGTAAATGCTTCCAGAGACATCTGAGTCATTTTATAAAAATAGACTATTTTTTTCTTATTACTAAGAGTTGGTAATCAAAAGTTAGAAATAGAAACCAGAAACCTCACACCAGGGCTGGCGATATATGACAAGGAACTTAAATATTCCTTGAGGGAGCCCCTGCTCAAATGGAGGTCCTCATATGAGGGACATGGGACAGAATCAAATTGATGACAGTGACCTTGTGGTCAACAGACATAGAGGGCTAAATGGTGCGTCACTGTTCCACGTATCTTCTGACCTGTGAGAGAGGTGGCGCCCTGGGGAACAAGGTTTAGTCTCACCTGTGTTACCTCCAGGTATGTGAGCTTGGGTCAGATCACTCTTTTAAGCCTCCATGCCAAGGGCACACAGATGTCTGCTCTTGGCTTTCTCCCAGGATTATGGTGTCATGGTATGAGATAGAGCATAGCTCTGAAAATGCTTTATAAAGGATGGCATAATGGTAGGTAGTGCTATTATAAAAAGTGGACTTGATGAGCCAGCAGCAAGGCTGAGAGATGGGTTTTGGTCTTGACCGTGTCACTTCCCAAGATGTGGCTTTGCATAAGCAACTAGAGTCAGTTCTGGTGGTGCCTCACTCACACCCCCTTTATTGGGCTGGCCCATCCCCCAGCCACGGAACGCTCTCAGCTGCCCCTTCCTCCAGATACTTGCTGGCCAAAGGGAGTTGCCTTATCCGGGAGGTGATGTACCTCACTGTCTCCCAGCAGCCCAGAGCAGGGGACCCCAAAGGTGGACCCTCTTGCCTCAGGTGGACCTCTGTGGTGTTCTTCATGTTCCAGAGGTCCCCGTTGGACCACACAGAGGCTAAGCTGCGGTGGAACCCTTGCCTTGCTCTCCCTTGCCTCCCTTGTTCCTTTTCTCCTGAGGGCACTACCTCAGTCACTCCAGGCATCTAAATCCTGGGTCACAAGTTCTGCTTCTAGAAAATCCACTGAAGGCATTTCCTTGATCTTTCTTCCACTTACTGCTGTAGGTTTGTTCCAGAGCCCTTTCTCAGCCCCAAGAGTTAGTCGCAACTTCCATTCACCAGGGTGCTCTGAGTTTTCTGTACATATGTCATCAGTCTCCCGGTTAAACATTCATTTTGACCCAAAATGGTGCTCTCTCCAAAGACCTTGGTGCCTCTCATGGTACCGGCTTCCTGCTGGCAGCCTACTTTTCATGCCTAGCGGTCCCAAGAAATGACTTGAAAATGAACTCTCTCCAAAGTGAAAAAAGGAGAGATGTGAGAATATGATCATGAAAAATCTCTGTACTTAAAAATAAAAAGTAATAACATAGAGGTTGCTTGCAAAAAACAAAGAAAAGAAAATGAACTCTCTCAAGATGAAACACAAGCATTCCTGAGCATATGCGAGCTTAAAAGTTAGTTGTGCTGATTCAAAGTCATAGCCTTCTTGAGTTTTGTTTTTTTGTTTTTTTTTTCCTACCACTTTATGGGAATAAACACCCAATTCTGTTAGTTTTGTTTATGAAATACTCTCTTCCTGCTCCCCGCCCACGAAGCTGTCTTTCTACAGCTTGGATGATTTTTCTGCAGCTTGGATGAAATCCCAGAGGACCCTGTCCCTGAGCATAATAGCACTGCTGCTGGAACCTTCCAGGCTCCTGTCTCAGGAGAGAGTATTTCCCATAGCAACCTTCACATGGGACCTATTGACAAGGGAAGGCAGAAAAATGGTTTAGTCTGTGGCGTTTAACCGAAGTCTTCCCATAATCCCCTCCTGGGGGCCTAGGACAACCACAACAATCCATATCCAACATGTTCGCACAGCACATCATTCTTCGGAGGGTTTAATTCCTAGCAAACCTCATTTACCAGCGAGTGTTCCTTCGTGCATTCCAAGATGGGCAGTGTCAGGCTCTGGTGGAGCAGCCTCGTTCCCTGGTTGTCAGGCACATGGATTTCCAAACTCTCTGAGCATCTTTTGAGTTTCACTGGCTTGCACAAACATCACCCTCCTGCTGACACTCAAAAACATTGCTGCAATCCTCTGTCCTTAGGCCAAGTAAACACAGACTGGAAGAAAATGGCAAAGAAAGAATTCTGAGTTTTCCATTTCTCCTGAGCCCTAGAGTCATGACTTGCTTTGTCCCTTTCTTCCTCCCAACCCCAGTTGTGCAAGTATTTCCTTAGCTTGTTGGGGATGATCGGCAGGTCACATGGAGTAGACCAAAGGGACAGATAACCCTGTCTTTGCTTTTGTGTTGCTCACGGTCAAGTTGGAGAGAGGAAACAGGGCTGAGTCGGATATTGTTCGGTACATTTCTCAGCTACAGCAACACAGAATGGGAGAGCTTACCTGGTAGATCTGGGGTCACCCAGCTACCCCAAGAGTTAGTCAAGACTCAAACCCAGATCTGATTTCATGCTCAGCCCTCCTTCCCCTGCTCCCAGCTGCCTCCGTTTATGAGGCACAGAATGGCTCTAATCTATGGCTGCAGAATAACATGGATTAAGAAGAGAAGTTCCCGTCGTGGCGCAGTGGTTAACGAATCTGTCTAGGAACCATGAGGTGGCGGGTTCGGTCCCTGCCCTTGCTCAGTGGGTTAAGGATCTGGTGTTGCCGTGAGCTGTGGTGTAGGTTGCAGACATGGCTCGGATCCCGTGTTGCTGTGGCTCTGGCATAGGCCGGTGGCTACAGCTCCGATTAGACCCCTAGCCTGGGAACCTCCATCTGCCACGGGAGTGGCCCAAGAAATGGCAAAAAGACCGAAAAAAAAAGAGAGAGTCAGGCAGGGTTTGAAACACGGCAGACGACGTGGACCAGCAACAAACTCCCAACATTGCAGAAGAGCCCCTGAATCTCATCAGGCTCAGCCTGGATGAGCAAATCTATGTGAAAATGAGAAACGACAGAGAGCTTCGAGGTAGGTGACATGCTTATGATCAGAACTTAAATATAATATTGGGAGATGTGGAAGAAACTGTGACAGCTGTGGAAATTGATGAAGAAATGTATGAAGAACAATATAAATCAACAAAATGGAATATTCCACTGCTCTCTGTCTGGGGAGATAGTGTCGTGCTAGTTACCCTGCCCTCGAGAGTTGCCTGGAACAAAGAATTTATCCTGTGTGGAAACGGGAGATGGCATGTGATTGCCTCCTTAAATGTAGAAGATACCCAAAAGAGAAATCTGCATACATTTTGATATTAAGAAATCACCAAGAATTCTTCCACTCCTGAAATACGTCGATTTGCAAATAACTCAGAAAGTCTTAAGCTAAATGGCATTTGTTTGTTTGTTTGTTTTCTTCAACTAATGGGATCACCAAGATGCAGCACTCCTTTTCAGGAGTTGATTTGCTCCATTGTTTTTTCAGACAATTTCTGTTGTTGTTGTTTTTCTTTAAATTAAATTTGATGTTTCCTTTTTTGACTTAAAAAAAAAAAAGAAGAAGAAGAAAGAGTCCCAAGAAAAATCCAGGAATGACATGCTGATCTAGACTGTGGTTGCTGGGGAACCATTCAAGATGCGTATTCAGGGCAGCACTTTCTCATTAGTGAGTAAACCAATTGGATCATCCAGTTGGTTCCGTGTGTACGCCTTCGAATGAAAAAGAAAAGTAAATTGTGACCACACTGTGTTCAGCATTGTGCTAAGCGCTGCAAGAGCTAAAGTACATAGCAGCATGAGCTCAAAGCATGTACCCTTTTCTTGAAAAGAACTTTTATGAAACATGGTGGTTACCACGGAGAACACTGCACCCCCCCCCACCCCAATAGCCAGGCCATTAACTGCATGATCACAACACTCACATTTGTGGAGAAGACAATTGGGGTGGTTGAGTCCAATCACAAGGTTGGGGGCAACAAAGGGAGCTTGTCAGTTGGTCCAAGTTAAGTCTGGGGAGAATTTTGAAATGACACATGGTAGAGGCTTACCACTTGATACCTACGTTCTTGGAGCCCACCAGTGAATACATCCTGTTTTATTCTGAAGTGATAGGATCTTCGTGCCTGCTGTTTTTGTTTTAGCAGATGATTTAAGGTGGCCCAGGCAACTCCAGGTCACATATCTGAATCGTTGGCAGGAGCTGCTCTGAGAAAGGTCAGTATCTGCGCTGTGCGATGCCAACTGAAAATGCGATGTACATTCTACGACGCGCTCCACGAAACTGCATCTCAGGACATACTTTATGTTCCGATGTCAGTCAATTGGATTTCATCCCTTAGAAATTATGCCACAATGTATTTTCATTTGAAAGCTGTTATTATTATTTAGACTCAGTCCTGGGAAAAATTCAAAAGAATGTAGGAATAAATATTGGCAGGCCAGCACTGACAGTGTCTGGAACGTTTTGTGAGCTTTCCTCAGGCCTTTCCCAAGTGTCTCTGGCAAAAGCCACTTTTCTTTTCCTATTGTATCTCCCTCCCTTCCGTAGGTACTAACTCAATGCGGTGATTGGTCAGCAAATTTTATCTAAGGTGAGTTGAGTCATGGTTCCGTGATTCCCGACTCAGGCGGGTCCCTGGCTCCATCCCTTGCACCTTCTGAATCCCACTCACCATAAGAGCCCAGCCCTAGGCCCACCTCTCAGAAACATCACATGATCTAAAGCTGGATCAAAGGGTCTAGACTCCAGAGGGTCCCTGGCTCACTCGGTATGGAGTGAGGCCCTGGTGCTTTTGTATTAAGATATTTTCCAGGTGGTTCTGATGACCAGCTGGGGTGGGTAGCAACTGGTTTAGTTTATCTCTGTGGCCCCCAAATTGTGGAGGATCAGCCTCACCAGGAACTTGTTAGAGATGCCCATTTTCAAGGCTCCACCCCAGACCCGCTGGATCAGAAACTTTGGCAATGGGCACCAGCGATCTGAGTATGAGCAAGCCCCACGGGATTCAAGTCTGAGAACCACTGGTTGATCACTAAGGGGCCCTTTCTCCAACCCTAAGGGAGTTTTTGTTGTAGGTGTTCCCCAGACATCTGTGATGTCAGCTCCGTCTGGGAAGCACTTAACGAAGAAAACCAAGACACTAGAAAGTGAGATGACTTGACCAAGTTCATGATCATGCAGTGACCCAATCAGGGACCGGAAGCCTTGACTCCTGATTCCCAGTTAGAAGTCGTGCTTCCTCTGTACCCTCATTCAGCCTGTGAGAAGTCTGGCCTAGGAGAGCGTTTCCATCTCTAAACTCTGTAAACATTTACCCTACTCTCTCTTTTTTTTTGCTTTTTAGGGCCATACCCGCAGCATATGGAGGCTCCCAGGCTAGGGGTTGAATTGGAGCTGCAGCTGCTGGCTTATGCCACAGCCACAGCCACGTCAGATCCGAGCTGCGCCTGCAACTACACCACAGCTCATGGCAACACTGGATCCTTAACCCACTGAGCGAAGCCAGGGATTGAACCTGTGTCCTCATGGATACTAGTCCAATTCTTTTCCTCTGAGCCACGATGGGAACTCCAACATTTACCCTACTCTTTATCACTCCTTTAAGAACCTAACCCAGTTCTGCTTTGCCTTACTAATGATGAGATTCCAGCTGAGGCAGGGTGTGGCCCCATGGTGCAAGGCATGCTGTCAACTTTTGTCTCCCCCTACGCTGGCACCCTGGGGGCAAGGCAGCTTTCCCAACTACTCCTACTTCTGTCTTCCCTTCCCATCCTCCTCACAGCATGACGTGCTTTATTCCCATGTCTTTCTTCTAGTTGAGAAATGGAAGGCTCACTTAATAGAAATTGAATTGGAGTTCCCTGGTGGCCTAGTGGTTAAGGATCCAGCATTGTCACTGCTGAGGCATGGGTTTGATCTCTGACCTGGGAACTTCCACATGCCATGGTTGTGGCCATAAAAAAGAATATATCTGCCTGCCAGTCAGCCTTTTTTTTTTTTTTTTTTTTTTTTAATAGTAGCTTTTTCTTTCACATTTTATTGTTGAGTGCGTTATTTGTATTAAAAAGGGTTTTTGTGCCATCATGACAATCTATTCTGACCTGAAAAATTTTTAATCTGGGGTAAAATTCACATAGCATAAAACTAACCACTCCAAAGTACCCAATTCAGGCCACTTCGTACATCCCCCATGTTGTGCAACTCACACCTCTGTCTAGTTCCAGAAGTTTTTTATCACCCCCCCCCCAAAAAAAACCCCAAAAAGCCGTATACCCATCAAGCAGGCATTCCCACTTTCCCCAATTTCTCTTTACTTCCAGCCTCTGGCAACCACCAGTCTACTTTCGGTCTCTGTGGATCTAACTATTCTGGACTTTTCATAGAAAGGGAATCACACAATATGTGGCCTTTTGTGTCTGGCCTCTTTCATGTAGCTTTAAGTCTTGAGGGTCACGCATATCGTAGCGTGTGTGTTTCAGGACTTCATTCCCTATTATGGCCGAATAACTTGCCCTTGCGTGGCTAGACCACGTTTTGTGTAGCCATTCATCCCGTGATGGACGTTCAGCTTATTTCCACCTTTTAGCTCTTATGAATAGGGGTCTATGAACATTCGTGTACACACATTTTTTGAATATCTCTTTTCCCTTCGCCTGGGAGCCGGTTCACTTTTACATATAAAGCAGGCATGTGCCTTGGTGGGTGGTAAGTGACTATAGACTCCGTTTCTTCAGAGGGGTGAGCCCCAAATGGCACCTTCATGCCATGCTCACCCTCCCCGGCAGTCACATCTTTTGGTCCCCTCTTTTTTGGAGGGGAGGGGGTGTCTCGCTTCATTTTTCTTTTGCAAAAACCCAAATGGCTACAATGGAGAAGTTGCCATGACCAGCTCATCTCCTGTGACCCAAAGGTGAGGCCCCTGCCTGGCTTTCTGATCATGTGGGAAACTCAACGCCTGTGAGGGGCTTTCAGTTACTAGCGCAGCGTCAAGCGAGGGGAAGGGTTTTTGGGTTTCTAGGCTTAATCACAATTTCCTCTTTCTTTCGGAGGGGTAAGAAAATTACTGTTACTATTAAAAGGCACCAGACATTAGGTAGGAACTAAGAAAATACATTCTGAGGATGATAATTTTTTAATGACTGAGAAAAAAATAATTGCAATTGGATATTTCTACTAACTGAGGAATTCTAGTCTGAGGCCCCTGCCCTCCGCTGGGGTCAATCTAAATTTGCCTATGTTGAATTATAAAAAAATTAAAATTAAAAAATTAAAAAGGAAAAAAATGAAAATAAAAAAACAAGCAGTCCCTAGCAAAAAAGCAAAAAAAAAAAAAACAAAAACAAAAAAAACCAAACAACCCCACAAATTTGCCGAGTCTGGCAGTGTGTAAAGAAAACACAGTCTATCTGTAGCAGCTAAGGGAGGGAAACACACACACAAAGAAATGGAAGCTGTGAAATGCTCATATCGCTTCAAAGACGTGGAGCTCTTTTCCAGATGCCGGTGCCTCTCTTTGCAGTCTGGTTGCTATGGCTCTGTCTTCATTATTGCAAAATGCTGTCAGATAGACTGTGCTAAGTGGTTCAATGAAAGAGTTGAGAACCAGGGAGGCGCTTGCAGATGCCTGCCTTTCAGGCTGCCCTCCCAGCCCGAAGCTTTCTGACTAAGCCTTTACACCCACCTTCGATGGCTTCTGGAACTGACAGTGATTAAAGCCTCTCAGGAAGAACTCGAAGAAAACCCCACTCAGAAGACATCAGCTGATTCCTGCTGCGGAGCGGGCTGGGGGCTGCTCCATGTGATAGGAATACCAAACTTAGAGGGGGCTGAATCTAGGCATATAAAAGGTTAGACTTGCAAATATTCCACCTGGATAGCCCCCCCCATGGTGAGTTAAGATGTGACAGTAGGAATTACCCTCTTTAGGTTTGAATTGACCTCATGGTGATTGACGTGGATGCACATATTCAAAGGAGATGGGGTTTTTTTTGGGGGGGGTAGATAAGTATGCAGGGAACTTTTGCAGAAGCTTTCAGACAAATAAATGGTGGCTAAGCATCCTCTTCTTCCCTCATCTATAATTTGGATCTGGAACCATCTCTGCCTTGGCCTCTTTCCCTTACTCTTCCAATCTGTGGGACCCCAAGGAGCCTCCTTGGTTTCTTTGTAAATCAGGTGTATTGAGGTATAAGTTACACACAATAAATGACATCCCTTTAAAGGGTACAATTTGCTGAGTTTTGACACCATAAAACCACTGCTACAAACAAGATACAGAATATCCCTTGTGCCTCTCTGCTGTTCGTTCCTGTTTCCCGGCTTCAAATCACTTACTACTTTCTATCAGTTTGAATTAGTTTGCATTTCCTAGAATTTCATGTAAATGGGGACCGGCAGCATGTAGTCTTTGTTGTCTGGCTTTTTTTCACTCAGGATGATTTAGAGATTCATCTACATTTATGCGTTTAGCATTTGGTCCCACCTTTTGATTACTGAGTTGTATTTTGATGTATGGATGTCTCACTTTTGGTTTATCCATTTTCCCGGATGGGTTCTTTCTCCTTTGTAGCTGATGTTTCTTTTCTATCTTTAATTACTTCCTCTCTCCTGCCTCTAGCCCCTAAACATAGAGATATGCTCAAATCTTTTCCATCTTTAAAAAACACTGTCTGGGAGTTCCCTGGTGGCCTAGTGGTTAAGGATCTGGCATTGTTGCTGCTGTGGCACAGGTTCGATCCCTGGAGGGTTGGATCACTGGCCAGTGAACTTCCTCATGCTGTGGGTGTGGCCAACTAAAGAAAATAAGTAAATAACGTTTAAAATTTTTTAAATTTAAGGAGTTCCTGTCGTGGCTTAAAGGTTAGCAAACCCGACTAGCATTTATGAGGACGAGCCCTGGCCCGACTCAGTGGGTTGGTGATCTGGCATTGCTGTGAGTTGTGGTGTCGGTCACAGATGTGGCTTGGATCTGGCACTGCTGTGGCTGTGGTGTAGGCCAGTAGCTGCAGCTCTGGTTGGACCCCTAGCCTGGGAAC
The DNA here is from genome assembly GCF_054392235.1 of Sus scrofa. Taxonomy (NCBI): domain Eukaryota; kingdom Metazoa; phylum Chordata; class Mammalia; order Artiodactyla; family Suidae; genus Sus; species Sus scrofa. The sequence goes on from NC_139401.1 coordinate 13,463,118, forward strand.
CTCCATATGCTGTGGGTGTGGCCCTAAAAAGACCAAAAAAATTTTGTTTTTAATTTAAAATATCAAAGTCGAGATCATTCTCTGGCCCCAGGAAACTTACATCCCCTGTCTCAGAACAGGAATTTTCTGGAGACATTCTGAAGACTTCTAGGCATAGTCCAAATAAAACAGGCAGGCAAATTCAAGTGGTCTGTCACAGTCCTGGGACAAGCCAGCCTCTGCAGACATGGATAAGTCCAAGTCAAAGAATATTGGCTTGGTAGGGGAAAGACAGTGACTAAGTCTTAAAAGTATATCTTATTTTCTCATGCATTGTAAATACACTGGTAATTAGAGTCAAGGAGTCTTATTTTAAATCGTAAAGTCAGGACAAATTGTCCTACTAAAACTCTAAGTGCCATAGGTGGGCCTTCAGCTACATGTAGGTATTCATCTCAGATATTGTGGGTTTGGTTCCGGATTACTGCAATAAAGCAAACATCACAAGAAAGCAAGTCACAGAAATGTTTTTGGTTTCCCCATCCATATGAAAATTATGTTTACACTATACCGTAGTCTATAAGCATTGCCACAGCATTGCCTAAAAAAGGTAAATCATTTAAAAATATTTTCAAAAAATGCTAACCATCAATCTGACCTTCCAGAGAGTTGAAATCTTTTTGCGTTAGTAACATCCAAGATTACTGGCCACAGATGTCCGTAACAAAGAGAATCATATCGAAGAACTTTCAAATATTGTGAAAATTCCCCAAATGTAACACAGATACAGAGTGAGCACATGCTGTTGGAAAAATGGTGCCAACAGACTTAACTCGGTATAGGGTTGCCCCAGACCTTCTATTTAAAAAAAAAAAAAAAAAAAAAAATACAGTGTCCATGAAGTGTGATAAAGCAATTTTAAAAAAGTGCAAAGTACAGTAAAACGAGGTATGCTTGTGATAAAAGTAAACTGGCAGAGCCTGGTACCAGGCCTAATGCACAGTGGGCCCTAAACCAATGTCAAAGACAGACCCCACTCCATCATGAGGCAGGCAGGTGGGCTAGATGCTGAGTCACCCTTACCCATCTAGGTCTTTGGTGGGCAATGGGTTGGTAATCAGACCTGGGGGCTTTCGCCACGAGGCTGGACAGAAGGTGGGATGCTGAGGACAAGATGTCTCACAACCCCGGAAGGAAATGGTTGTAGTGACCATGAGTGACCAAACAGAATTCTCTGATAGTGTTTAAAACCCCAACCTTTGCAGTAAGAGGTGACAGTACTCATGACCATGGGACTCCTGACAAGTCATGAAGCTTCCCAGAGCTTCTTTGTTATCACATGTGAAATGGATGTACCAACGCTCAACTCCGTGGTATCAAGAGCAATAGGAAATGATGGCTGTAGAGTAAGTTAATGGCCCATGAGCCATCTGTGGTAGGTGTTTTAAGGCAGTCATGGTGGTGATGCTGCAGTTATTTCAAGGAGGCCTCCTCTTTGCTGTGTTTCTGGGCTAGGATGATGGCCCCCAAAGATGTCCACGTCTTTGCCCCTGAAACCCTTGATTATGTCATTTCACATGACATCAGGGCATTTTCAGATTGGTTAAATTAAGGATCTTGAGTTGGGGAGATTTTCTGGATTATCCTCACGGGTCCAGGGTAATCACATGGATTTTTATACAAGGGAGGCTGAGAATGATTGGAAGATGTGACACTTTGACGAAAGAATAAGGGGCCATGAACTAAGGAATGCCAGTGGCCTCTAAAAAGTAGAGAAGGCAAGGAGATGGATTCTCACTTAAGAGCCTCCAGAAGGAACCATCCTTACTGACACCTTGATTTTTAGCCCTGTGAAATCCAGTTCAGACTTTTGCCTTCCAGAAGTGTAAGATAACAAATGTGTGCTATTTTAGGCCACTCAGTTTGTGGTAATTTGTTCCAGTAGCCAAAGGAAACTCATGTAGTCTTTAAGGTAAATCCAGCGTGATTAGCTAGGATTCCAGTTCCTGAATCCTTGGTCACCACCGTTAGGGATTCCCAGGGGAGATACTCAGAGAGGCCATTCCACACCAGTGGATGAAGTTTTGTTCTTTCTACAGCCATGGCCCCAAGTTCTGGATGGGAACTTGAGCTTTGGCAAGCTTGCTGAGGCCCTGGGTGGCCCTCAAGGATTTGAGGAATCTTGAAAATGAGGCTGGAAGACTATTTGTGGGAAGTTGGTCTTTCAAGGGTTCTGCTCTGCCTACAGCTTTGACTTTGCATTTTCACTTGCCGAGAACGAGGCCATTTAAATTAAGGTACTTGAAAGGCAAATGATTTCTGACCTTCCCTGAAAGATACTTCCCTAACATTAAATCATATAATAATTTACTAGATTGCTGCATCTTTACTCTCAGTAGTATTCTAGGGTAGAAAGTTCTTTTGGCATCTTAGGATACTATTAAGTTACCTTAACTCTTTTTTTTTTTTTTTTTTTTTCTTTTACTTTTTAGGGCTGCAACCTCAGCATATGGAAGGTTTCCAGGCTAGGGGTCAAATTGGAGCTGCAGCTGCTGAACTACACCACAGCCACAGCAATGCAGGATCCAAGCTGCGTCTCTGACCTACACCACAGCTTACGGCAATGCCGGATCCTTAACCCACTGATGGAGGCCAGGGATCGAACCCGCAACCTCATGGTTTCTAGTCGGATTCGTTTCTGCTGCACCACAATGGCAATTCCCAAGGTACCTTAACTCTTGGGTTGAGAGCATTTCCTTGGATATAATTTATAGAATGAATCATGAATACTCTCCAGAGAATGCTCAGCACGAATTCTCTTTTTTTCATATCCTTAATTTTTTGCTGACCTAGTCAATATATATTGAATGTAGCCCTTTGATACACACTTAAATGTTTTACTCATTGATATATTTCCAGAAACCATGTCCCAAATATAAAGTTTTAGAAAAAAACCCAAATCATTAGAAAACAGAATTTGGAGTATCGTGGGCTTAGTATATAGAAAGCTAACAGCTAGACTAGCAGTGGTCATTTATTACTTATTGAATTTGCTTACATAATCTTTGGATCTAACAGTATACATAGCATAGGTTCATGGTAGTCATGAATTAATAACATTTTATATATGTAGCTCCATCATACTGTGGCTTTATGAATGGGGAAACGGCAACATAAGCATAACCAAATATCCTAATTTCCAAGCGCTCTGCACTAGAGCCTGTGTCCAGTTTATCACTGTCTAAGGGATGCTCAATAGTAAAAGCAAGACATAGCAATTTACAGGTGAAACCAAAGATGGTTTTTTCCCTCTACTTCATCGTTTCATATCAGTATGGTAGCTTGTAAATTGTGTTTGACACACTTATTCTCTATAAGTTGTCATCTCTAGCTCTGGTTTGATTTATATTATTTTAACTACCCAGAATTGTCTTCTGAAATAAATCGACAAACATAGGCATTTATATGCAAACGTATGAGAATTTAAATGCCATCAGGAAGTTAAATAGCTAGAAAAAAAATCAAAGGTATTATATAATATCAAGTGAGTGGAACAGGTGAAAATGTAGTGACAAAATAATCTATTTCTTTAACAATCAAACTACAGTGATCTAATTTGGCCAGACACCTTTTGAATTTAAAAAAATTTTTTTAATTTGTATTATCTTTTTAATTTTATGGCTGCACCTGCTGATTGGGAAGTTCCCAGGCCAGGGACTGAAGGTGAACCACAGCTGTGACTTATGCTGCAGTTGCAGCAATGCGAGATCTTTTAACCCACTGCACTGGGCTGGAGATTGAACTCGCACCTCTGCAGTGACCCGAGGTGTGGCAGTTGGATTCTTAACCCATCGTGCCACAGTGGAAACTCCAGGAGCGTTAAAAAAAAAAAAAAAGGAGCTTTATTGAAATACAATTCACATAACATACAATTCATCCATTTAAAAGCGTATAGTTCAGTGGTTTTAGCGTATTCATGGGGTTGTACAACAGTCTCCGCAATCATTTTGAGAACATTTTGACCAGTCCTAAAAGAAACCTTATACTCATTAGCAGTCACCCCACGTTTCCTCTATTCCTTCAATCCCACTCCGATCCTAGGTAAATACTAATCTGTTTTCTAACTCTACAGATTTGCCTGTTCTGAGATTTTCATATGAATAGAATCATACAATTTGTGACCTTTTGTGTTTATCCATTCATGAGTTAGCGGGCATTCGGGTTGTTTTTACTTTTTAGCTACCATGAACAATGCCACCATGAACATTCATGGGCAGGTTTTCATGTGCCGTTATGTTTTCATTTCTCTTGGGGATATACCTAGGAGTGGAATTGCTGCGTCATATGGTAACTGTCTGTTTCACCTTTTGAGGAACTGCCTGATTGTTTTCCAAAGTGGCTGCACCATCTTCCATTCCCACCAGCACCGTAGGAGGATTCCAGTTTCTCCACATGGTCTCACCAACACTAGCTAATGGCCGCCTTTCTGTGCTAGCCAACCTAGTGTGTGGGAAGCATACTGTGGTTGGCCATGAGCCTTTTGTTAGCCCATGGGTTTAAGGAAAGGACCTCAGGGGTGAGGGGAGAGAGGGGGAGATCAGGATTGAAGGCTATTAGGTTTGCTGAGGGAGGAACACGCAAGGCCAAGTTGGTAAAGCAAAAGGGATTTATTAAGGCATCAGAGGGGGGCGGGTTGAACTCAAGATGGCGCCAGCCTTGGCTGTGAGGTGGTGCTAGGCTGGTGAAGGATCCGTGGTTGGAATTCCTGGTGGGAACCAGTGTTAGGAACAATGAAGAGAGAGGAGGGGAAGGTCAAGGGAGGGGTAAGGGGTTGAGTTCCACGACAGAAGGCAGTTAATCCTTGAAGGTGGTTAAATCTATGCAGACAGTTGTTTTCCTCAGGCCATCGTTTCTTGCTGCCCAACTTGAGCATCCACATTCCGGGAGAGGGTGTCCATGGCAGGTCGCCAAGGTGAACAGCCCCATGCGGGTGACGGAGGGGGGATCTGTCTCCATCCTCCTGGGAACCTGTCAAAGTCAGAGAGGTAGGAATCCCCCTCCCTGGCCATGTCGATGTCCCCTGTTGAAGGTCTGTCCTTTGGGGTTGCACAGAGGATCTGTGTAGGGTAACAGTGACGGAGGGAGACTAGAACACTCCACCAGAGGGGAACTGGCATGTAGACATGGGGAGAGTCGCACGGGCTGGCTGGACGTGTGCAGGAAATGGTAGAGACATGGGACGGAGTTCTGTGAGGCCAGGCTTGCTCTAGAAGCATTAGTTCGGACATGCAGGACGTCTTGTGCTGGGAAGACGGACAGATGCTGGAAGCACTGGAAGTGGGTCAGCAGCTGGCTTGGGATGCTGGCTCTGCATAAGGGATGGCAAATGGGAACCATGGTGACCCTCAGTTCCAGCCTGGGTCCCTGGGCAAGTTCTGGTAGCCTAAGAGAAATAAGGAAGTTAGGAGGAGCCCTTATTTCGTGGGGGGGCTAAAGGACAGGGCGATTTTCATATGGTAAATGTCAAGGCTGAGGATGTTTCTGACAGTGGAAGGAATGGAGTTGGGAGGGAGGAGAACAACCTCTGACCCTTGGGCCAAATCTGGATCACAGTCTGCTTCTGTAAAGCCTGTGAAGAGTTTTTACATTTTTAAATAGTTGGTGGAAAAAAAATATATATATAAAGAAGAAGATGATTTTGTGGCCAGGGCAAATTACATGAAATTCAAAATTGAGCACTCATAAATAAAGTTTTACTGGAACACAGCCATCCCCAGTCACTGACAGGTCATCTCTGGCTGCTTTCATGCTGTGAAGACAGCGTTTCTATAGAGACGGATGCCCCGAAAAGCCCAAAATATGTGCTCTCTGGCTCCTCACAGAATATGTTTGTGGACTCTTGGGTTAGAGAGGAAATTGGGAGGGGCAGCCTCCTTTCGGGAGATGCTTAGAGCTGACACAGTGGGAGTGACCCCCAGGGGCAGAGGAAAAAGGGAGCCGGTGAGTGCCTGGGGCTGCTTCTGTTTAGGAAACAGAGGGAGGAGGAAGAATCAGTGAAGGGAGCAGGTAAATGAGTTTGAGGAAGCCTCAGTTTAATTAAACGTGTCCACTCCCAACCCCTTAATTGCTTGGTATTTCACACGCCCAAAAGGAAGATGAAGAAATTCAGTTGCAACCGGGGGTGGGTGGGATGGGATGGAGTGGGTAGCTAGATGGCTGAAAGCAGGACCAAAGCAATCTTCCTTCCTGGGTCTCCTTCCGGGAGGACCTGGCTTCTCGCTCATTCTCTCAGGGATGGGTATGAGGAAGACTATTCCACGAAGGTAAATGTCTGATAAGAGTCCAAAGTGCTATTCCTGCCCGAAGATTTGAATCTTCATTGGGGGCCACCCCCAAGGAATGACTCTCAACTCTGGAGATTTCAGGTCCTTGCAAAGGGGCAGACAGGGAGTTGTATAAGAATTAGGGCATGGGGGTGAGGGCGGGAATCCTCCAGCCTGGCCAGGGTGCATGCTAAAGCAGGCAGGTGGTGACCCCACCAGCTTGCCAAGTGACCTTGGATAAGTCCTTTCCACATTCTGTTTTGATAACAGCCCTGGAAGCAGGCAATACATTCTAAGTCATTGGTAAACGAGGGACCCCAAGGCCATCGAGGGTCCACTTGTGCTTAATTAATCACGACAGGCTGCCTGTATCAATAACAAGGGCATTTGGAGGAGCCCATCACCATAAGGGCTGCAGGCGAAATTGTTTTGTGGGGAACAGGAAGCCGTCCTCAGGAGCTGCCGTCCCCTCTTAGCCCTGAGTACGTGGCAGGGTGACAGCTGTGGGTGACTGCCTAGGCCCAGGCCCACGGGGACTAACCTGTGCCCTTGAAAGCAGGCAACACCTTGTCTCTGTGGCCTCTGCCCTTCAGGAGCAAACAGCACGGCTCTTGTAGGAGGCCCTGGAGGGCCTGTTCAGTCAAGTGTCTGCTCTCTCCAACCATTGCTCCATGTTCTGTTTGTTTCCGGGGCTCTTCAGGAAGTAGTGACAGGTGCCAATGCCCCTGAGGTCTGCATGTGATACGTCATCCTCGTATCTGTCTGCACACACCCCACCACTCCCTTAGCCGGTCTCAGCCGAGGAACGGGGAGAGGCAGAGGGGACCCACATTAGCAGACTTCACAACTTTACTTGCGGAAATCAGACCGCAGCGTCTCCCTCGTTCACCCCCAGACTAGTATATATTCGGGTTCCTTCTTCTTCTTTTTTTTGCTTTTTAGGGGCCGTACCCACGGCATATGGAGGTTCCCAGGCGAGGGGTTGAATCAGACCTACAGGTGCCGGCCTACACCACAGCCACAGCAGCACCAGATCCAAGCTGTTTCTGTGACCTACCCCACAGCTCACGGCAACACCGGATCCTCAACCCACAGAGCGAGGCCAGGGATCGAACCCGCAACCTCATGGTTCCTAGTTGGATTCATTTCTGCTGCGCTGCATTGGGAACTCCTATTCAGGTTCCTTCTGCGTGCATGCACGTGGCAAATTCACTGTTGACTGATAGTCGATGAAAATAATGTCTCGGTGTCCATCGAATATGGGGCCATCAGGATCCTCATAGCGGAGGTCCTGCTGTGGTGCAATGGGATGGGCAGTGTGTCCGTGGCTCCAGGAGGCAGGTTCGATCCCCAGCCAGGCACAGTGGGTTAAAGGATCCCACGTTGCCACAAGTGTGGCGTACGTCGCAACTGCGGCTTGAATCTGATCCTTGGGCCTGCGAACTTCATATGCCCCAGGGTAGCCAAAAAAGAAAAACCAAAATCTTCGTAGTACAGTGTCATGGCTGACTGGGTAATGACCTCAGCAAATATCTGGTCTTCTAAGCACGGCCTTCTCCCCTTCCCTTCCATACACAGGGAAGCAGAGGCCCAGAGAATTGAAGTGCTAGTAAAAGGTCATAGTTGAGACAAAACTGTTGAGTTCCTGTCGTGACACAGCAGAAGCAAATTCAAATAGGAACCATGAAGTTGCAGGTTCGATCCCTGGCCCTCGCTCAGTGGGTTAAGGATCTGGCGTTGCCGTGAGCTGTGGTGTAGGTTGCAGATGTGGCTCGGGTCTGGCGTTGCTGTGGCTGTGGCATAGGCTGGCACCTGCAGCTTCGATTCGACCCCTGGCCTGGGAACCTCCATATGTCGAGAGTGTGGCCCTAAAAAGCAAAAAAAAAAAACCAAAACAAATATTGACTAGAGCACCTTGACACACAAGGCAAATCATCGTTCGCCCTGCTAAGGTCACAAATGTAAAAAACTTTGTAAAAAAAAAAAAAAAAAAAGAAAGAAAGAAAAAAATGGTAACACCTACCAAGATGTTAACCATGAGTATTTATTGTTACTAATTATAAACTATTTTTCCTCCAACCAAGAAGCTTTCACAGGGGTCTTGGCAGAGACATTTCCTATCCTGCCATAAGAAACCATCTCTCGAGACCAAGGAAGGGGCCCCTGGAGGCATATAAGAGAGTGAGCAAAGGCAAGGCTGCAGAACATAATTCTGCAGGCAGAAGTATTTTAAAAAAAAAATCTTTGTGCAAACGCCTCTAGTTTTGGGTGATCTTCTGTTTTTGTTTTAGTGGAACTAAGAAAAACACCAAATTCTGGATTGCCTGGAATTTTTCAACAGAGACTAAACAGTCTTAAATTCCCATGGGCCACCCTGCCTAGCAAAGCCAGGGGATCCCCAAAATGAAAGGTTGCAGATTAGAGGATAAGAGTCAAAATATCGAAAATCAGTGACAATGCAAACTTTATATAATGAACTACAGAGAGATAACCATAAAGGGATAGATAAATAGCTGGATAAGAAGAGCTCTGTACATGGTGGATGGAAGGAAGGAAGGATGGATGGATAGATTGATGAGAAGGAAGGAAGGAGAAAAGGGAGGGAGGAAGGAAGAAAGAAAACGCTAAAATGTTCTTTGGAGTAGATCTCTGGATGGCAGGCAATTTTAATTTTCTAAATTTCACTTCTCTGTATTTTACGATTTCCTGTGTTTTCTTATAATCAGTAAACAAGAGCAGCGATGTAATAATACATGCAATTTGTGAAAAGGGTTGATTGACAATGACAAACACAAACCCCAGCATACGTCCAATCCCTTTCCCAGCAATTCTGTCCCATTCTCAGCCCTTTTTTCTCAGTTCTGGAAAAAAATCCCACTCAACTGAAGTCCAGCCCACATCTAAGATTGACCCCCCGGATCAAAACCTTTCTCTGAGCCTTTGGGCAACTTTGACTCGCTGGGGACAACCAGACAACCCACCCACTGTCTCATTAGCCTTTAGCTTCAGCCACAGGAATCCAAGGCCTGCTGCTGCCACTTGATTTTCATCAATACTGGTTCAATTTACCCAAGTGAAAACATCTTTGAAATGACCAGCTGCGCTCAGTGCCTCCAGGTTACCTTAGGGCCCTGACTGAAGATTCTGAAACCACTTGACAAAGCTAATTTGAATCATAAAGAGCTGCTGGCCCTCATCCAAACCTTATCTCTTAGCCCTGAGAAAATAGCTGTTTTGATATGTTAATCACTTAGCTAATAAGATCTCCCCATTTGCAGTTTTATCTTTTATCTGCCCACTGCTTGACAAAATTCCTCTACAGTACTGCATTATTCTTTTTTTTTAAGTCTACAGTACTCTTTAGGCTAAACTGTATAATATATATCCCCGCTACTACAAAGCATCAGGAAATAATAATCCTTGACTCCAAAGAATATGAAAACAGGAGCATGGAAGTTTGAATGGCATTTGGACCATTTTTCAACTCAGATCGATCGAAGGTGGCTACTCATACTAGGAAAAAAAATGCATGTTATCCAGCATATACTGGAAAATTCATTTCGGGGCTCTGGAAACTTTTGCGTGGAATTGTAGGAATCTGAGACTGTACTCATCATGAACTGTAATGTTTTAATTTGTTTTATTTTTAATAATGATTTTTATTTTTTTCCGTTATAGCTGTTTTACAGTGTTCTGTCAATTTTCTACTGTACAGCAAGGTGACCCGTCACACATACATGTATATATTCTTTTTTCTCGCATTATCCTGCTCCATCATAAGTGACTAGATATAGTTCCCAGTGCTATACAGCAGGATCTCATTGCTTACCCATTCCAAAGGCAATAGTCTGCATCTAGTAACCCCAAACTCCCAGTCCACCCCACTCCCTCCCCTCCCCCTTGTCAAGCACAAGTCTGTTCTCCAAGTCCATGAGTTTCTTTTCTGTGGAAAGGTTCATTTGTCCCGTATTTTAGATTCCAGATACATGTAATTTTTTTAAACTTTTTTTTTAACTTCTGTAGAATTTATGACATTTGTGTTTCATATTATTTGGTTTCAGAGACTGAAGCAATAGAAACTTTAATTTTAAAAATGGGTTTTTATCTCTAATAGGTTCTAGGAGCTTTGCTATTCTATCAAGGAAATAAAAATTGAATAAGATTTGGCACAGTATAGAGAGGCAATAAATAATGATTCAATTAAGACATGACAAAAATTTGAAATGATTCCCATAAGATTGAAAGTATCACCCAACCCTATTAGGAGTAGGGCTTGAGATTTACACATCAGGTTTCTGGAGGTCTGACAAGCCACATAATTTCTTGTAGAAGGTATTCTAACTGTAGGCTTTGCTCAGCTTTGGTTTAATGAATATGAGTGCCTATAAGAGATCATTCTATAATAATAATAAAATATTAACAGTATTATCATCTAGCATTTCTCAAATGCTTCCTTCTTGGAAAATGAAATTCTAGATGTTTTCCTTTACGTCTCCTTGAATCTTTGCAGTCGGTCTTTTTGTTGTTATTGTTGTTATAGATGAAGAAGGTGTGGCACACATCCCTTAAGTAACTGGCCAGCACCCAGATTGGAGGGTGTTGACGGTAGGAATCCAGACTAAAATTCAGATTTCAGATTTCTAAGCTGCATTGCCTCTCTTGCGCTTCTTGTAAAAAGTAATAGGAAACCTGATTTGTAAGGCAGCTTTTTAGCCTTAGCTTAGACTTTTCACATATATAAGATTTAAACAATAAATCGTATAGTCAACATTTGGTTAGAGGAAGCTATCTCTGTCAGTCATGTGGAAAATGGACTGGAGTTCCAGGATCGTGGGGGCTCGCTGACCAGCCCATGAGTGTGACAGGAGCACAAGGGACAGAGGACAAGGCCCTGAAGGGAGAGCGTGGAGAAAGAGGGGCTAGTTCAAGCAATACTTCTTGCAGGATTTGGTTGATCCATTGAAAAGGGGAAGAGGAAAGTATCTAACAGCACTTTAAGGTTTTTAGGGTGGACCCCTGGGTAGGGGTGGTGTCATTTCCAGGAGAAGATTGGAAATAAGAGGGGAGGAGAGCAGTGGGGGATGGTGGGCACAGGGTGGCAGATAAGAAACCTGATTTGGAGGTGTGTCTTTGGGAGTGACTCCCAGGAAGAGGTAGGATGCACAGAGGGCAGGTGGCATATAGGGCTGGGAGTCAAGGCCATGTTGCCTGTAGAGTGAAAATAAAGACTAAAAAAGCATGTCCATTCCATCCTAGGGTTTTTGTTTTTGTTTTTGTTTTTCTTTACTTTCAGTAACTCTGGGTTAGAATTCAGTGCACTTCTCTAAATTTTTGTTCAGAAACAAAGAGCTCCTTTTCCACCAACTCACATGAAAAGGCTCATGAAAGCCATTCAGGATTTTGCCTGGATCCTTAAAGCAATTGCTTCTCAGGAACATCCCCATCTCCCAGATTTAAATATAATATCTCTCCTGAAGGCAGGTAGAGTTTGACATCGGAAAGGCTTGCCTGCTGGCTACTGTGTCCCTATCCCCTTTGTTGCTGTATTATGGTATCATGTAATTTAGATTTAAATTGAAAATGACAGTGTAGGGTGCAGCTGCAGCCTGGGGCTTTGTGCAAAGCCGGAGGCTCAGGCCCTCTTCTCGGTGACATCACCGCCTTTCTAATTACAGTCAGCTTCATTTAACTTAAGACAATGACAAACTAGAACAGCGGGCACTGGCAACAATGAAGTCTCGATGTCAAGAAATCAACAACCAGGCTCTGATGGGCAGACTTCTTTATCCATCCCAAAAGGAACTCTCCAGAAGGAACAGCTTTCTTTCTAATGGTATAAAGGCAAAAGGCAGTTTTTGACCCTATTTATGTACCTCAGTACTTTCTGGCTTCTACTGGGGCAGAAACTTTTCTCAAATCCAACAAGGACAGCTGATTCTCATTAGAAAGAATCAATCTCTGATGAAGGTGGTAATATTTCCAGTGAAACCTGTTCCAGTGAAACCTGTTCTAGATGTTTCTCTGCAGCAGAACGGTGACCCCTTTGACTTCCTGCTCTGTGAGGAAGTCTGCTCTGGGAAATGCTCTGATGCTTCTCCTCTCTCCCTCTCTCTCTCTTTTTTTTTTTTTGTGTGTGTGTGTGTGTGTTTAGGGCCACACCCGAGGCATATGGAGGTTCTGAGGCTAGGGGTCAAATTGAAGCTGTAGCTGCCAGCCTACGCCAGAGCAACAGCAACACAGGATCCGAGCCATATCTGCAACCTACACCACAGCTCATGGCAATGCCGGATCCTTCACCCACTGAGCGAAGTCAGGGATTGAACCTGCATCCTCATGGATGCTAGGCAGGTACATTAACCAGAGTCACGACGGGAACTCCCTGCTTCTCTTTACCCAGCCTTTCCATTGATCTTGGAGACTTTCCAGTGTTTCCCTTCATTGTGCAACTATCCCATTCTCTCAGCTATGTAGAATGAGATGGGGGTGGGAGTAAACACTGGTACTTAAAAAATCCATTTGTGGAGTTCCCATCGTGGCTCAGTGGTTAACGAATCCGACTAGGAACCATGATGTTGCAGGTTTGATCCCTGGCCTCGCTCAGTGGGTTAAGGATCCGGCGTTGCCGTGAGCTGTGTTGTAGGTCGCAGACGTGGCTCGGATCCCGTGTTGCTGTGGCTCTGGTGTAGGCAGGCAGCTACAGCCCTGATTAGACCCCTAGCCTGGGAACCTCCATATGCCATGGGAGTGGCCCCAGAAAAAGGCAAAAAGACAAAATAAAATAAAATAAATAAAAAGTCCATTGTGAGCTCCCACTGCAGTGCAGTGGGTTAAGGTTCTGGCATTGTCTCTGCGGCAGCATGGGTTCAATCTGCAGCCTGGTGAAGTGGATTAAGGGTCTGGCATTGCCACAGCTATGGTGTAGGTCACAGTTGCAGCTTGGATTGGATCTGTGACCCTTGGGAGAAGAACAAATGTCAGCTTTTGGCAAATATTTTTGGCACAGCCTACTCTGTGATATAATAGCAAGGCCATTAGAAGGTCAAAATATGTTCACTTGTGTCTTGAATGGATGTAAGAAATCTTGAGTTTCTAAAAATTCCTTACCATGTAGCTTGTAGTTAATAGCTATCATTGTCTGCTCCTTCATGTCTCTCTGCAGGGATCTCTGGGGATGAGGCCATGAGAAATGTAGCTATACTTATGGCTTTCTTTGGATCAGAAAATGAGGCCCTTCTTCCAGAATAGGTAATTCAAGATGAGGAACAATGAATTAAGAATAACTAAGGTGTTTCCTGTTGATGATACAATGGTTTATCAATATAAGGGTTAGTTGTCCTTTAACCCTATATAAATTCCTGTCTAGTTTGGGTAGCATGGCCTGTTTTTATTTGTTTGCTGCAAAATAATATAGATATGACTGAGTTGGTAATGAGCCTCAAGTACTTGATAAGTGCAAGTTCAGTCTCTGGCCATCAGGGTTACTCCCCATTGCCTGAGTCATCCCAGCTAAGACCTCAGATATCATGGAAGAGAAAAGAGCCATCCTTGCTGGGTCTTTTTTGAATTCCTGACCACATAATAATTTTTTGGGTAGTATTGCACAGCAAAATATAACCAGCATAGCTCATTTTTCTTCCTTCTTCCCTTCCTTCCTTCTTGCATCATTTTTGTTTGCTTTTTTTTTTCCTTTCTTATTTTGGAGGATCATATCCATCAGTGTTTTTCTGAGAAAGAATATACAGAAGGTAAGAAATTTTTTTTTTAGTATTTTTCAGTCTGAAAATGTTATTTTAACCACTTACTTGATTGACACTTTGGCTGGGTATAGAATTTTTCTTTAAGACATAGATCCTTTGACTTCTAGCATCCTTTGTCCCTATTAAGAAGAGCAAAGTCCATCTACCTCCTGATCCTTTGTATGTTATGTGCCCCATCCACCCCTCTCATCAGAAAGCTTTCATTTAAAAAAGAAAAAAACAAAACTCCTGGTGGTATGAAATCTCACAGTGCCAGGATGTCACTCATGTTTCTTATTTACTTTTACTGGATTTATTTATTTATTTTGTTGTCAGCGAGTTTTAACCTGGAGACCCTACTGCTTTCAAATATATTCATATGTTATTTTTATGATTTTCCTCCTCTGCTTTCCCTGTTCTCTATTTCTGGAACCTCTATTTATTAGATAATAGACCCGCTAGACAGATTTTTCTTTTCCTTTCTCTCACATTTTCCATTTGTTTGTGTTTTATTCTCCTTTGGGCCACTGAGTTACATAACTTTATGAAGCACTGGATAATGTCAGCAGTTTTCCCTGAGGTTGTTCAATAGGGCAGTGTGGCTGGGAGATAAGCTTGATTTTATCGTCTAAAACTTTTACTGCATTTTTTTTTTTTTTTTCATTTGGGCCATAGGAACATTCTTCTGTTTCTTTTAGCATATCTTAATCTTGTTTCATGTATAATATTATTTCACATTTACTGTCCCTTATGGTTCTGAGAAAATTGATTTTAGTTTCTTTAAACTTTTGCTTCTTCCTGATTTATCATTGTCTCCTACAGTTGCCTTCATTTGTGTGTGTTTTGGTTTCCATCTTTCGTGTTGCAGGCTTTCCCTGGTTGTATGTTCAGATTTAAGGCTATAGCATGGAAAATAAAATTAGAAGCTTTGTGAGCGGAGGTGGGACTCAATGACAGTTGACTTTTACTATGGGGTGTGGAGTGATTTTCTGTGGAGTTAGATTAATATTGGTGGATCTCTAGATATCAATATATTCAGTATTTATAGATAAGTATCTATAGTCCTCTGGGAGATTTGCTTTCTCTTGTCACCACTTAACAGTTTGGTATCCAACTTCCAAAAAATGTTGGCATCTGCGTTAGTGAGCTGTTCTATAGCCGCAGACATCCCCCAAATTTCATTGGCTTATGTTTTTGCGTTTTGTTTTTATTGATTGATTGATTTTTTTTTGGTCTAAGTTACATGAAGCCTGTGTCTCTGGTAGGCTCTGCAGGGCTTGGCTCCACGTGTTTTTGAAATCTGGAACTCAGACTTAAGAGCAGACACCCTCTGGGGAGTTTAGTTCTCCTGGTGAAGGACAGAAGCACCACAAAGAGAACTGAACTGCTGAAGTGAACCAAAGCTCTGCCCAGACATGTCTTCTGTATTATTTGCTCACAGTGCATTGGCCACAGCACGTCAGATGGCTGTGTCCAGAGTACACGGGGTGGAGACGCATTTCCACCTATAGGAAAGCAGAGCACGTACAGGCTGGGAACAAATAACTGTGAACAAATAATAAAAGCTATCATACTATTTCATGCTGTCTGATTTCACTGTTCCTGTTCTCTGTATCTGTGTGAAGTTTTAGTGTTTTTATCTTTTGTTATCATTTTAATGGGTTTGTGGGAGGATCAGCCATAAATGTGGGTGTTCATTCTTTAAAGTTTAACTCAAAGGCTGCTGTTAGTTTAAACTCAGATGCTATGAACATTGTTGGGCCACAATTTAGTGTTTATCAGAAAGAACTCTCTAAAAACAGGGAAAGAAGGGTCAACATTCCTATTTGTTTGGTGGAAATTCTGAAACAAATGCATACGAAAGAACAGTATTTAACCTGGGGGTGGCAGGAACTGGGATGGCAGGCAGGAAGCCGGGGAGCTTTCTGCTGCATAACACTCATGCATTCTTGTTTTTGTGCAAATGTATTTCCCCCTCAGAACCTGAATTTATCATTACATTCTGGCAGTGGTAAATCTTAGAAGAATTAACATAAATTTTCAGTATCGTTATGGCTAAACTAGCACATTAAATTGGCTTTCTTCCCAAAGCCATAAACATTGTACATGCTTTCTTTCTGTTTGCTGCCTGTGTCTAGTTGCCCAAAATGTAAAATGGAAGTATTTTATTTAATCTCCAATGTCCTTCCTCTTTCTTATTGATATAATTTGAATTCCTGGTGGGTAAATAATTGCTTTTCAAGTCAGAGTGGAAAGTAAATCTTTGCCTAAACTAACTCTCACTATTCTGTTTGGAAGTATGCTTTCAAAAATGTATATATTTCCATCTTTGTAAATGAAAAAATGTAAGAAAAAAAGAAACCCAGAAAACAAATGAACCGATTTGGTTATTTTCAGCACATTAGCAGGGAGAACCAGAAGACAAGGGGAACTTGGTAAAAAGACTCACTTTAAATGTCATTTTCTGAAGACTTTTTAACCCATCCCCCACCCACTCCTGCTCCATAAGAACTGATATTTTGTGTCTCTGTGTCAGCAAAGCTTTGTTCCTGCCTGTATTATGGCAGTCATAAATCTCTAATGCAACCATTGATCTATACACCTCTCTCCTCTACTGGACTGGGTTTCTTTAATGGCTTTGTAATGATAGGACATAGCTTAGTGCCTGGCACTTAAACAAATGTTAATGAATCGTTAATGAATTCCTATAGAGAATCTAGTCGAGCAAAATGGATAAAATACTAACAAAAGCAAGTGCTATCTTTTTGTTTCATGACACTTTGAATTCCAATACTGACATTTTAAAGATTGCATTTTATTCCTTCTACCTATATTCTTTTGTTCTGTTCTGTTTGTTTTGCTGAATGACACGGGGAATAAATGTCGTGGATGAACTGATTTCAAAATAAAAAGAATTTCTTTTCAGAATGTAAAAAGAATGCCTGTTTATTGAACAATACAAAACAAAATATCAAAACTGTAGAAAGTGTCTGAAATGGAATGTGAATAACAAAGGGTAAAAACTAGTAACAGATACGGAGACAACAGCCATCATCAGTTTCACACTCGCCTCTGACCCCCATGCCCCCCACACAATACAAATTAGGAAATAAGAAATAGCCCTTAAAATGAAAACTTAATAGACATGCTGTCCTTCTGGTTAAATACAGTAAATTGAAAGCTTATATTTATCGCTACTCCTTACAAAATCCTACTCCAGTGACAATTAAAAGACTTTTAAAGGTAAAAACATGTAAGAAAGAGAATGGGATGAGAGGTGGCAGAAAATTACATTTTTAGAAGGTGGACAGTGGTTATATGAGTAGAAACTGTCCTACAACAGCTGAAAGCAGAAAGCTAAGCTGGTGGTGGTAGAAGCCACTGAAGAACATGATTGCTGTAAGCAACCCCTGGACAGGCTAGAATTGGAGCTCCAGCTGTGTCCACAGATGAAGATATGGTGGGGCTTAAGTGAGGAGGCCTCATAAGGAAGAAATTAGGCTCCAGAATTCCACAGCCCCCCCCCCCTCCGCCCCCCAACTGTGGCAAAATATTGTGGGTAAGAAGCAGGGGCAGTTTGAACTTGAGATTTCAAATCGAGCTAAGAAAAGTATTCTATATGTGTGTATATGTATATTCTATATATATATTCTCTCTATATATGTATATATATTCTATATATATTCTCTATATATATGTATATATATTCTATATATATTGTTCTATATATATTCTATATATATGTATATATTCCCTATATATTCTATATATATGCATATATATTCTCTACATATTCTATATATATGTATATATTCTCTCTCTCTATATATATATATTTGTTTTGTTTCTATATATATATATATATAGAGAGAGAGAGAGAGAGAGAGAGAGAGTATGCACATACACACACAATTTTTTAGGATCGCACCCATGGCATATGGAGTTTCCCAGGCTAGGAGTTCATCTGGAGCTACGGCTGCCGGCCTATGCCACAGCCACAGCAACATCAGATCCAAGCAGCATCCGTGACCTACACCACAGCTCATGGCAAGATCCTTAACCCATTGAGCGGGGCCAGGGATTGAACCTGGAACCTTATGGTTCCTGGTGGGATTCATTTCTGCTCCACCATGATGGGAACTCCTGTTTTTTTGTTTTGTTTTGTTTTGTTTTTTTAAGGGGAGGAGGTTAAACGAACATTTGGACACTTAACAGTGACATGACAGGTTCCTTCCCTACTTGAATCCCAAGCTCTGTGGACAGTCATATATACCCCAGGTAAGAAATCAAAGATTTCTTCTCAGGAATCACTGATCAGCCCAAGAAAAATGCCTAAAGAAACTGATAGCTGGGAATCCCATGATTGAATGGCTCAAACAGAACATCCTATAGAAGTTCCTGCTATGGTGCAATGGGTTAAGAATCTGCAGCATCTTGGGTCACTGTGGAGGTATGAGTTCAATCCCTGGCCTGGCACAGTGGATTAAAGTATCTGGCATTGCTGCAGCTGTGGCATAGGTTGTGGCTGCAACTTGGATTCCATTCTGGCCCAGGAACTTCCATATGCTACCGTCATTAAAAAAAAAAAAAAAATCCTAGAGTCAAGTCTGCCAAGAACAAAAAAACTTACTTATGGATCTTCCAGTCTGTCTCATTCATATTTATATGAACAGGCCATAAAAGGTCATTATCAGGTGTTTGAGGGAAGCTAGCAACAGAAAAGGTAGAGACTAAAACAAATAAGGAACTTGGGAGAAACAGAGTGCAGGAATCAGAAAATAAAAATAATAACAAAGCTACGATTAGTATTCTCAAAGGCAGAAGATATTGCATCCATGAAGCGAGGACATCCCACAATTAAAAAAAAAAAAAACCCAAAACATTTGCTGAATTCTTAGAAGTTAAAAGAAGCATAAAAACAAATTAAAAATAGTAGAAGTTCTGGAAAATAAAATTGACGAAGTCTTTTGGGAAGTAGAACAAAAAGCATAAAGGGATGGAATGGAAGAGGGAACAGATAAGAAAACTCAGACTAGTGGTCCAGGAAATCAGCATCTAAATGGCAGAAACAAAGAACAAAGAAAATGTAAAGGAAAAAATCTTCAAGAAAATATTACGAAACTTCTAGAACTGAAGAATGTGGGCCTCTAGATTGAAAAGGCTCCCCTAAGTGAGCAGCGTAGTGAAAGAAAATCAACCCAAACAAATGCGTATCATTAGGAAATGTTAAAACACTAGGATTAAAGACAAGATTCTAATCATTTCCACAAAGACAAAGTTATGAAACAAATCATATAATAGAACAGAGAATAAACAAGGCATCAGTCTTCTCAAGAGCAACCTCAACGACGCAGAGACACAGCTTTAAGCTTCGGCATGGAAATCAGTGGTTCTGTTCTACCCTATCATCAGGCAAACACATGTGAGGACAAGAAAAATCTCTTTAGACTTGAAAGTTTTTGAAAATTTAACCTCTTCTTTTTTCGTTGAAAGCTCCTAGAGGAGGAGCTTCATCCAAATGATGTAATAAACCAAGAAAGAGGAAGTTCCGGGGTTTAGACACCACTAACGCTACATAGAATGGATACAAAGGTGGTCCCCAAGGTGCAAGATGATGGTAGAGGCTCATTCTAGGATAGCTAACGTGCCACTGAACCACAGTATGTACAGTCCGGAATGATGGCTGATATTTTGTTTTTGGATATATTGAGGGAAGAGTTGCCTTCTAGCAGAGATCTCAGGGTACAAATCAGTGGCAGATAAAGATATTTTACTTTTTGGTTTTATCAAAACTACGTATGCACAAAAACTACACATGAACAGTTAATTAAAAACACTACTCTTAGGAGTTCCCGTGGTGGCTTGGCAGTAACTAGGATCCATGAGGATGTGGGTTTGACCCCTGGCCTTGCTCAGTGGGTTAAAGATCTGGCATTGCCACGAGCTGTGGTGTAGGCCAGCAGCTACAGCTCTGATTCGACCCCCAGCCTGTGAACTACTCTATCCCTTGGGTTCGGCTCTGAAAAAAGGAAAAAAAAAAAAAAATCAGTCCTAGGATGTGGAGAAAAAGGAACCCTCCAACTTGGGAATGTAAATTGGTGTAGCCATTCTGGAAAACAGTAAGGAAGTTCCTTAGAAAACTAAAAATAGAGCTACTATATGATCCAGCAATCCCATTCCTGGGCATATACCCACAAAAGATGAACATTCTAATTCAGAAAGATACATGCACCCCAGTGTTCATGACAGCACTGCTTAAAATAGCAAAGACATGGAAGCATCCTAAATGTCCATCGGCAGATGAATGGGTAAAGAAGATGTGGCATATATATATGCAATGGAATACTGCTTAGCCATAAAAAAGAATGAAATAAAGTCATTTGCAGCAGCATGGATGGACCTAGAGAATATCATACTAGGTGAAGTAAGTCGGAGAAAAATATTATATGATAGCGTTTCTATGTGGAATCTAAAAAATAATACAGTTGAATCTATATACAAAACAAATAGAGACTCACAGACACAGAAAACAAGCTTACCATTAACAAAGGGAACATGTGGTGGGGGGATAAATTAGGAGTTTGGGATTAACATATGCATACTACTATATATAAAATAACTGACCTGTACAACTGTAAATGTAATAAAATTCACTGAGTAATTAAAAAAAAGAAAAGCACATAAAAAATAAATAACTGACAAGGACCTACTGTATAGCACAGGGAACTGTATTCAATATCCTCTGATAACCTAATATAGAAAATAATATGAAAAAATATATACATAAAATGGAATCACTTTACAACTGTACACTTGAAACTAACACAACATTGTACATCACGTCTACTTCATAAAAATCATCACTCTTTTGGAGTTCCCGTCGGGGTTCAGTGGTTAACAAATCTGACTAGGAACCATGAGGTTGCGGGTTCGATCCCTGGCCTCGCTCAGTGGGTTAAGGATCTGGCGTTGCCGTGAGCTGTGGTGTATGTAGGTCACAGATGTGGCTCAGATCCCGCGTTGCTGTGGCTCTGGTGTAGGCCGGTGGCTACAGCTCCGATTAGACTCCTAGCCTGGGAACCTCCATATGCCGTGGGAGTGGCCCAAGAAATGGCAGAAAAGACAAAAAAACCCAAAAAACAAAAGCAAAAACCATCACTCCTCTGTCCTCAGTCATCCTACATAGTCTGTCTTCCCAGAGGCAGTCATTTTCAAATCTCTCACCTGTTTCTTCTGGTATTTAATTCCACACCACAAACAAAAGAAGAATAACAAGGCACAACCATGATTATTTTGCTCTTTCTTCATTATTCAGTTTTTGGTATTATCTGTTCATTTCCTGACAAGGAAATTCTCTGTTCCTCCCTCATCTCCCTAATGTAATTATATGATAATTTTTAAGCTGTCAATGTTTAATATTTGTGTTTTTATGGCTGTGTAAATATTCATAGATATGATTGCATTTCCTTTCTTTACGTAATGGTTATTTCTAGAGGTAATAATTGCCTTCTTGGGTTCGGGTTTTATTTAAGTATTTTTTTTTTGGTGAGGGAAGGAGATTTCTAAGATAATTGGGGAAAATTTGATTGTAGACTAGGACTTGAGTATATATAAGAAAATGACTATTCTTCAGAGATGAATATGGAAATATTTAGAGGTAAGACACAGTATTTAGGGTTTATTTAAAATACTTCAGGAGTTCCCGTCATGGCGCAGTGGTTAACGAATCCGACTAGGAACCATGAGGTTGTGGGTTCGATCCCTGCCCTTGCTTGGTGGGTTGAGGATCCGGTGTTGCCGTGAGCTGTGGTGTAGGTTGCAGACGCGGCTGGGATCCTGTGTTGCTGTGGCTCTGGCGTAGGCTGGCGGCTACAGCTCCGATTATACCCCTATGGAACCTCCATATGCTGCGGGAGCGGCTCAAGAAATGGCAAAAAGACAAAAATAAATAAATAAATAAAATAAAATACTTCAGCACAGATTAAGAGGGACATAAAAAGCAAATGTGGCAAAATTTGGTAATTGTTGACTGGGTGAAGGGAACATGAAAGTTTAATTCTTTCTACGTTTGTGTATCTTTGAAATTTTTCCCAATTAAAGTGTCTCTTGGTAAGAGTTTCAGTATAACCACATGTAACAAAAACTCACCAATAAATTTAAATTTGCAAAGGGTGACTACGATGGGGAAAATTTAATGTTACTTAGTTATTTGTGTTGTCTAAGACCACTCACACACATGTGGACTGGAAATACTGAAATTTAAGCTCTTAATTTCGGCTTTGTCACCATTACAGTATATCACTGGGGCATCACAAATAAAACTGGGCCTGGCCTCCTTGTGTGCAAAACGAGGAGAATGGACAAATATGACGTTTGAGGGCTTTTCTGCTCAAAGCTTCTTAACTCTGGAGAGCTCCCTCTCATGTATGTGTTTCGGTATAAAAATTGTCCTCTCTGGGTATAAACAGATGCTAAATGGCAGAGTGAAGATGCCAGAGAATCCTAGAAACTTGAACCTTCCCTGTACCTTGCGTGTCATGCAGCTCCTCTTCCCACCCAATGCAAGAATCTCCTCTCCCACAGATTTTCACCCAGCCTTGAATTATTCAAGAATTGGTATCTCGTTCTTTGGTGAAGTTGCCTGTTCCTTTAGAGATTGCTTTGATCCTTCAATTAAACTTATAACCTATATTTTTCTTTAATTGCCTAAACACAGGGACCCTCTCATTTTGATTATAAAACCATTTCATTATGCTAAAGAATTTGCAAGGTTTTCTGAAGCACTGAGTTTAACGTAATGACAGATAAAAATCTTTTGAACACTAAGAAACGAATTCTATTTTGTACAAAAGACGTTGGCCAGGGCCTTCTTCCTTCTGTTGGTTTCCTCTCACTTCAACTGCTTTATTCCAACTGAATTCCCCACCCTTAGCTGTTTTTGAATTATCTACAGGTTAGGCATGGGCTTAGAACTACTTTCACATAAATTCCATCGGGGGTGCTGTATCCAGACTACATTCTAGGTATTGGTCATCTGGTTGAGCCTAGAACCATAGCCCATTATGTTTTTTGTTTGTTTTGCCTTTTTTTTTTTTTTTTTTTAAAAAAAAGGCTGCACCTGGAGCATATGGAAATTTCCAGGCTAGGGGTCAAATCGGAGCTATAGCTGCTGGCCTATGCCACAGCTGCAGCAACGTGGGATCCAAGCTGTATCTGCCACCCACACTGCAGCTCGCATGCTGGATCCTTAACCCACTGAGCAAGGCCAGGGATGGAACCCACATCTTCATGGATACTAGTCGGGTTCTTAACCTGCTGAGACACAGTGGGACCTCTAAGTCCATTGTGTTTTTAGAAACCCAAATTCTCCCTTCCCCCCAATTTTTGGATCCAACCTCATGGATTAGATAATCCATTTTCATTCTTTGCCTGTTTCCTACTTATAGGAAGTAGAAGCCTGGGTTTCTCAGTTCAATATTCTTCATGAGGAACAGGCAGGCTTTAGGAATTTCCATCTTTAATCGACAATTGTTATAACCCTAACACTTTGAGTGCAGTGTGTGAAGAAAAACAGTCCTTTGTGGCTTCTTTCAGTCCTTTTTCAGGACTTTGGCTCTGCATGGAAATAGGTGAGGGGCCAAGCTATGCTGGCTGGTCAGTCAAAGCTTCTGATTTTATAACCTTGAAGCTCAGGCTCAGTATAAAATACTCCCCTAACAGAGCAGATAACACTTAGTTTGTGGGGTTCCTCTGAGGGCTGAGTGGCCCACATTTGAGGTTTTGGCCATGCATTCATCTATAGGTTAGAAGAATCCAGAACATTTTGCTGAGGGGGATAGTGATCTTTTCCAGAGTTATGCTCTTGATTTGTCTTCCCCCGGAAGACAAATCATCTGTCTTGAGTTGACATTTGAAATTTTCTAAGATGACCTAAACTCTACCTTTTTTTTTTTTTGATAGTTGAAACATATGGATTATCCCTTACTTGGCAACACAAACTGTCTGGCACTGTGTTCATATCACGGATTGAACAATCTGCTCTGCACACCTTCTCAAAAGCACATTATTAACAAATGGTAGTATTGTTGGAGGATTGCTTCTTTTAAAGAAATGAAGTCTATCCTCAGATAGTTGAAAAGCTACCCTTGGACCAAGCGAAGCCTAGCAAGCTCTGTCCTTGACCTTCCTTGCTTGGACCCTGCATGGGTCACTTGGTAAATTTCCTTCTGCCTTATGCAGAATTCTCCAATGAGACCCTTCTAAGAAACAGCTTAAGAAACTCTCTCTCTCTCTTTTTTTTTTTTTTTTTTTTTTTTTTTGCAAGGAAGTTGTAAAAGATGCTTGACCTACTTCGTTTCAAAGTGTGGTCTCAGGAACAGGAGTTTTGGTATCACCTGGGCATTTGTTAGACACAGAGAATCTTGGGCTCCCCACCCTGAGACCTGTTGAATCACAATATGTTTTTTTTTTTCCTTTTTTTAAAATTAAGGTGTTGATCTATAACACTGTGTTAATTTCAGGTATACAGCAACATATAGGATCGGTATTTTAACAAGACTCCCAGGTGTTGCCAAAATCTCGGCTGCCTCGGTACACTGATGCCAAATAGAAACACAGAGAGAGAGTTGGAGGAAACAGAAAAAGTAGCTTTAATGGCCTGGCAAAGAGCGGAACCCAAAAGGCTAGGGCCCCTCCCTTGGAGCGGGTAGTGAGGAGTCTTACAGGGTTTGAGGAACAGGGCGTGGTCAGCTCCTGGACATTTTCCTGATTGGTGGGTGGTGAGGTCATTGGGAATCAGCGTCATCAGCCTTCTGGTTCCAACTGTCTGGGGTTTCCATGCTTGTGGGCAGCACACAGTGGACTTCCAACCCTCCGTGGGGGCTTCAGCACCTGCAAAACAGCTTCAAGAACACGGCTCAAAGCATTACCTCTAGTCTTTGAAAAACTGAAGGTCCTTGACTTTGTTGAATTATTATTACTGTTTTCTTTTTTCTCAGTATTTTTTTCACTTCTCTGATTCAGTTGGTTCTTTGACAAAAGTTTTCCTGTAGATGAAAAGGCAGGTGGAGGACACGAGAGGGGTGGGGGTGGGGGGTCCACTCTGGGAAGGGCTCGAAGGGTCCTGCTTGGTTACACAGCTGATTTGTGAGCACATTCAAGTTTGAGAAGCGCTGCCTTAAAGTGTATTCATTTTTGCCAGAACGCCTAGGCAAAAACAGCAGCAACAAAGCCCTCATATAAAGCTTTTGATTCCCTCCTCGCTCTTCTTGTTCTTGAGCTTATTATTTGTCTAATCTGATTTTCCTTCCCTGTACTTCTCACAGCTATGGCATGAGTTGATAGTAGTGTTTCAGGTGTCTAGTGCTGTATACCAAACCATCCCCAAACTTAGTGCCTTTAAGACAACATCCTCTTGGAGTTCCCCTCGTGGCGCAGTGGTTAAGGAATCCGACTAAGAACCATGAGGTTGCGGGTTCGATCCCTGCCCTTGCTCAGTGGGTCGAGGATCCAGCATCGCCGTGAGCTGTGGTGTAGGTTGCAGACACAGCTAGGATCCTGCACTGCTGTGGCTGTGGCGCAGGCCGGTGGCTACAGCTCCGATTCGATCCCTAGCCTGGGCATCTCCATATGCTGCGGGAGCAGCCCAAGAAAAGACAAAAAGACAAAAAGACAAAAAAAAAAAAAAAAAAAAAGACAGCATCCTCCTTCATTTCGCTCACAGATATGTGCTTTGGGTACAGCTTGACAGGATAGCTGGTCCCTGTTGCATTTGGCATTATCTGGGGCTACTCAAAGGCTGTGGGTTGGAATCATCCAAAGGTTTTCTCACTCATATGTCTGGGAGTTAATGCTGGCTCTTAGATGAGAAGTCAAAAACAGCTGGGACTCGGGATTGAACACCTCCATGTTATCTCCCCGTATGGCCAACACCATGGCTGAGTGCCAGGGGTGAGCCTCCCAAGATAAGGATGAGCTGGGCAAAGGCTATACTGCCCCCCCCTTTTTTGTCTTTTTCCCTTTTCTAGGGCCTCTCCCGTGGCATATGGAGGTTCGCTCCCAGGCTATGGGTCTAATCGGAGCTGTAGTCTCCAGGCTACGCCAGAGCCACAGCAACGCGGGATCCGAGCCGCGTCTGTGACCTACACCATACCTCATGGCAACGCAGGATCCTCAACCCACTGAGCAAGGCCAGGGACCAAACCAGCAACCTCACGGTTCCTAGTTAGATTCATTAACCACTGCGCCACAAAGGGGACCTCCTATATTGCCCTTTATGGCCTAACCTTGAAAGTCACTTCTGCCACATTCCTTCCTGAGGGTAGTCTCACAGTCATTTCCAAGGAAAGCAAATTCATTCCTTCTTTTATTTGTTATTACAATTTTTTTTATTGAAGTATAGTTGATTTGCAGTGTTATGTTAGTTTCAAGGGTACAGCAAAGTGATTCAGATATATACATAAATATATTCTTTTTCAAATTCTTTTCTGTTAGAGGTTTCTACAGGATATTGAGTATAGTCCCTGTGCTGTACGAGAGGTCCTTGTTGTTTACCTGCTTTATGTGTAGTAGTGTGTATATTGATTCCTTCTTTTAATAGTGGGATGGCAAAATACTGGACAGGATAAGAAATATTGCTGTGGCTATATTTTGAAAAATAAAATCTGCTGTAGCTAGTCATGTTTTTTAAGCTGTTTTAAATTGCTTTGGAAGAGAGAGTGGGGTATAAATTAACAATAAATTAATCAAGTATATTGATTAGAATCAGGAGTTCCCTGGTGGCCTGGGGGTTAAGGACTTGGTGTTGTCACTGCTGTGGTGTGGGTTCCTTCCTTGGCCTGGGGAATTTTGTACGCTGCAATCACAACCAAAAGAAAAGAATATCGATTAGAATTAAATAGATTTTAGTTGCTATTATTTTTCCTTTTTTACTATGCCTCTTATACATCTTTACTTTCTGGTAAAGTAGGTAGCCTAGGATAACCAGAAAAACAGTAAAAAAATAAAATCATAGAACTTAATCTCTTGCTCTTGTTGTTGGAGGCTGATCTAATCCTAACAGGTTCTACTCAAGTGTATTATTTTGAATACAAATGAGAGACTAGAATGTCTGCTTTAGAGTCTCAAATTTAATGTACATACAGATAATCTGGGGCAGGGGAGAGTCTGGTTAAATGCAGATTCTGACCCAGTTGGGCTGGGTGGGGCCTAAGACCCTGCATTTCTCCCTCTCTCTTTTTTTTTAAAGGGCCACATCCATAGCATATGGAAGTTCCCAGGCTAGGGATCGAATAGGAGCTGTAGCTGCCGGCCTACACCACAACCACAGCATCTGAGCCACATCTGCAGCCTATGCTGCAGCTTTCAACAACACTGGATCCTTAACTCACTGAGGGAGGCCGGGGATCAAACCCGCATCCTCGTGGATACTAGTCAGGTTTTTAACTCGCTGAGCCACTGTGGGCACTCTGAGACTCTGAGTGTCTCTAACATGCTCCCTGGTGCTGCTGGTGCTGTTGGCATCGGAGTGAGCTGTCTCTAAGATGCGTCCCTATGGAAATCATATTTGCCAGGATCTCTGTCCTGTCCCTGGATGGTGACCACAAGGGAGGGGCTTTTTAGAAGACGGACATGACTCTTCCTTAATTCAGAGTCCAGACCAGAGGCTCATTGGAGATGGTGGGTTCTACCTTAAGTCTACCCAGGAGATGTGGTTCCAGCTTCCTCTTCTGCCCCTAAAGCCTCCTACTTGGAAATGGAGGATCTCGGCCCAGGTGATGGAATGTGGCAAGAAAACCACATCTCACTGGCTCCCTTTGACCGGCTACAGGTTCTTCCTGGATCTTCCCTCTTGGTGTAAATCTTGCCAACCCTCGTTTTTCTGACTCTTCGAGCTGGCCCAGCAGCTGTGCCAGCCCTGGTCTTTTCAGTGGCGCCTTCTTAGCCCTTTAACCCTCTGCTTCCTGAGCCTCCCTTTAAGGATCTCATCTCTGCCCGGGGCTGTGCTCCTGGCTCCTCACATTGCATATGTTCTGTACGGAAGATGGAGAAGAGTCTGGTCTGGTTCCATGTCATTCTGGCCCCAAAGACATAGGAGATTAGGGTAGCAGGGCAGTTGGCCACTTATTACGATACATGAAGTGCTGCGAGCCTCTCTTTCTTTGCCTGTCATATGATTATAAAAATTCCTACCTCAGAGGAGTTCCCGTCATGGCTTAGTGGTTAACGAATCCGACTAGGAACCATGAGGTAGTGGGTTCGGTCCCTGGCCTCGCTCAGTGGGTTTAGGATCCGGTGTTGCCGTGAGCTGCAGTGTAGGTTGCAGACGCAGCTCGGATCCCGTGTTGCCGTGGCTCTGGCGTAGGCTGGTGGCTGCAGCTCCGATTCGACCCCTGGCCTGGGAACCTCCATATGCTGCGGGAGCCGCCCAAGAAATGGCAAAAAAAAAAAAAAAAAAAAATTCCTACCTCAGAATATTTTTTGAGGAAAATTACACTAAATCGTACATGCACTGGGGCTCACAGCACCTCCTGTATAATAGTAAGTGGCCAAACTCCAAACTCACTTCTCTGGGCACAGGGTCAGTGCGCTGTTTCATCAGATGCTTGTGCAAAAAAAAAAAAAAAAAAAAGACAATTTACAGAATCGAGAAATCCTAACTTAATCTGTGAAAAGGCTCAGGTTGGCAGCCTACCCACCACTGTGACAGTTATAGGTATGATAGCAAGGAAGATGTAATTTTATCTTTTTATGTCTAGTCTTCAGAATCATCTGGAATTTAAACAAATTTTATTTTTATTTTTAATTAATTAAAATAACCTTAATTTTATTTTATGTTCATAGCAATATTACATTTTATTTTATTTTAATATTAAAAATTAACTAATTTTTAATATGGCAGCATATGGACGATCCTAGGCTAGGGGTCAAGTCAGAGCTATAGCTAAGACCTACAACCACAGATCCTTAAGCCACTGAGTGAGGCCAGGGATTGAACCCGCATCCTCACAGACACTATGTCAAGTTCTTAACCTGCTGAGCCACAATGGGAACTCCGGGAATTTTTTTTTTCAAATTTTTATTTTATTTTATTTTTTGTTATTATTATTTTTTAGTAGCTATTTCCCCAATAGAATTTTTGTTCTGCTGTACAGCACGGTGACCCAGTTACACATATATGTACATACTCTATTTTTGCACAGTATCATGCTCCATCATAAGTGACTAGACATAGTTCCCAGTGCTCCACAGCAGGATCTTACTGCTAATCCACCTGGAATGTTTTTTAAACCGTAAATCCCCAAGCCCCACTTTCGCCTTGACTGAGTCTAAATTCCTGTAAAGGAGGCAGTGTCATCCGCACTTTGATCTCTTCAGCTGGTTCTTATGTGAACTGAAGTTTTGAGAACCAAGCCTCTGCCTCCACTTTCAGGGTATCTGATTGGCCTCTGCCGGGTTAGGCTTCTGGGGGCAAACTCACAGATAACTGGGAATTTTCCTGCTTGTTCTCAAGCCGCAAATGCCAATCTTGTCAGCTCCAGTCCTGGCTTGGTTTCCCACCACCTCCCACTTATAAGTTCCAAGCTCTGTTGTCATTTCTCCATATCTGGCTCTCATTCTAGATCTTCCCCAGGGCGTCCCTCCCAGAAGCCTCAGCCTTTAGCCTTCCTCCAGTTCTCACTCCTGGACTGTCCCTTCGGCAACTCAGACCAGATTCTCAGGGAAGTGTCTGGCGCCTTGGGGAGTAATTACCACAGCCTCTTTCTGAGCTGGCTCTAGGATGTCTTGGCTACACTACATCCCATGAGTCACTCTCTCGGGGGAAAGGAAGACTCACCAACAAGTCAGGTCGTGTGGCAATCATCTCCTCTCCCCTTTGAAAGACGCACAGCGACATCTGGTCCCGCCCCAGTGCTAGCTGGGATGCCAGCAGTGAGCAGAGAAGTGGCCCCGGCACTCATGCTAATCCTGACCCATTTAGGGGAAAATTCCAACATCCAGGGAGTTCCAGAACTGATCCAGAGCAGAGCAGCTCCCGGTCACCTTCAGTGCCCTAGAGCCAGGGGAAAGAGGACTGCGGGCGTGGTCAAGGGGGCTTCAGGCAGTGGGTAGTGTCAGCCGCGTTGGCCCCGGTGATATTCTACTTTCTTAGCTTCACAGAGAGAAATACATGCTCGTAAAGGGAGGCGTTGTATCATAGGTGAGTCCCAGCACAGCTTCCACTGGCTTTGCTAGCCGATGTCTAAGTTGAGTTCTAGCTCCAACCGTGAATCTGAGCATTCAGACAATCCTTCGTGGCTTATTTTCCTGGAATCATTTCTTAGCACATATGTTCCTGTGGAAGTGAGAACATTTGAGGCCATAAACTTTATTCCCAGGAAGACTCGTTCCTCTTTTCCTCTCTGTCAGGATGTCTGCATAGGACGATGCTATAGTCCCCTTCAGGCTTTACCAAGTGAATGGATGGTAGATTAATGTAGGAGACTTCTTTGTTTGGTATTAAAATGCTGACTGCTAGTTAGTTTTGTTTCAATTAGGGGCTGGCAACTCGGCCTGCACGCCTTTTTTTGTAAATAAAGTTTTATTGCGACACAGCCACGCCCATTTATTGACACATTGCCCCCGGCTGCTTCCCCACTGAAGCAGCCAGAGTTGAGTAGTTGCAACAAGATGGTATGGTTCTCAAAAGCCTAAAATATTTACTACCTGGCCTTTTACCAAAACAAGTTTGCTGACCCCATCATAAACTGTAAGCAGCTAGAGGGCGTGGAACAGGCATAGTAGGTTTATTTTGTAAAGCACTGAGCATAGCTCTACATGCCTAATAGGGGCATCTGGGTGAGTTTAGTGATTTCTGAAGCTGCATTGCATAGGACTTTAAAACTTCTCTGTGGAGGAAAAGAAATTGAAGAAACAAAAAATGTGAATCATGCTAATCTTTTTTTTTTTTTTTTTTTTTTGCTTTTTAGGGCCACACCCGCAGCATATGCAAGTTCCCAGGCTAGGGGTCAAATCGGAGCTGCAGCTGCCGGCCTACACTACAGCCACAGCAACGTGGGATCCAAGCTGTGTCTGCGACCTACACCACAGCTCGTGGCAACGCCGGATCCTTAACCCACTTAGCAAGGCCAGGGAGTGAACCCGCCTCCTCATGGATGCTAGTCGGATTTGTTTCCCCTGAGCCACAACAGGAACTCCCATGCTTATCTTTGATTAGTGGGATTATGGATCAGTTTAATTTTCTTCATCTTCCTTCCTGGATTTCTCAACTTTTCTTCAATGAGCATTTATCAGACACACAGACAGTCAATCCATCCCAGCACCCCTCACTCCAGGATGTTTGGTGAGGTCTAGTTCTTCAGACAAAAAAGATCTAAACAATATAGAAATTATTTTTTTCTAAGTCAGTGTGGAGACAGGAATAGAAAGAAAACCTTTTTTCATGATTAAATTAAAACAATAGTATGCCAAATCTCTTAGCATTTTGTCCCTATGATAAACTTTCATGAGAGTCCATCAATCAAAAGAGAAGTGAGTGGCTTAGGACTCTTCTACAATGTATTGTACAATCCTGAATCCGGGTCACAATCCTTAGCAGGTGCTAGGCAATCCTATTTGTCAGATGACAGTTGCTGAGCTGTGTATTAGTCAGGACTTTGTAGCTGCAAGTGACAGAAAGTTGAGTCGAATAACCTAAGGCAAAAAGTGGAGGCATTTATGAGCCCATGTACTCAAACCACAGGAAGCATGGAGGGGTAGCTGGAAGCAGCTGCAACACCATCAGCTTTCCTTGTTTCTGTCTGCTTGTCTCTATTTGTGGGAGTCATTCTCTCTGGCCAACTTGGTAGATCTTGTTTGAAAGTTCATGGGAGGAACCTGGCTTGGGTCATGTGCTCACTCCTGGTTGGGGGAAAGGAGGTGGAAGTATATTCACTGAAGAGAGTGGGTAGGGGGTAAAGAGAAGGTGAGTTTCTATTGACAGAGGCAGAGGAGACAGAGGAGTCACAATCACTGGGGGTGATTATTTGGGAGCAGGCAGCCCCTGGGGTTGGTGTCGATTCATTATAGACACACGATCCAAACCTATTAAGAGAGGCTGTGCACCATATATAGGCAGATTTCGGAGATTTTGCAGGTTTGGATCCAGACCACTGTGATAAAGCAAATATCACAATAAAGCAAGTTATATGATTTTTTTTTTTTTTGGTTTCCCAGTGCATATAAAATTTATGTTTATACTGCAGTCAAGTACTAATGGCATTAGGTCTAAAAAAAGAAGTACGTATCTTAATTTACAAAGACTTTATTGCTCAAAAATACAAACTATCATCTGACCCTTCAGCTTCGTTCAATTTGTGAAAAAATGCACGATTTTCAAACTGTAGTACCACAAAGCACAATAAAACGAAGTATGGCTGTACAGATAGACAGCCAAGCAAGTTCATCTCAGGAAATCTCTGTTACTGAAATCCCTGAAGACCATTCATCGTATGCCTTCAAAGCTTGGCCTCCTTTCCCTTCTTCCCCTGCTCATTGATGGAAAACAAAGTACACTCGTGTTTCTCTTCCTCCAGCGTTTTGCCCTCCACCCCATCAGTCGGAATCCTGATCCACTCCCATTTGACGTCACCTCCCTTCAGGAGGGCAGAAGCTTGACATGCTCCCCCAAGAATCTACTCCAGTGCTGCTAAGACTTCAGTGAACCTCAGTCACCCTGATGGCTTCCTAAAATGCTGATTCCCAGGCCCCATTCCCCCCCCGAGTCTGCATCCATCAGTATGGATGTGGGCCGAGGAACTTGCATTTCTAACACTACCAAGTAACGCTGATGCTGTGGGTCCATGGGGCACTCTCAATAGCACTGAAATGGTTCACACCTCAAACCTAGGTTTCCATAGTAACCTCACAAGTCCCAGTGGCTTTCACTCAGGGGCTCTTTTGTCCCCCTAGGGGGCAATTGGCCATGTCTGGCACCGGGAACTCGTAGGTATCCGAAGACATTTTTGGTTGCCACCACTTGGTGAGTGGAGGTGGGCGCTACTGGCATCTAGGGTGTAGAAGCCAGGCAGGCTACTAAACATCTTGTGGTACACAGGCCAACCCTCCAAACAAAAATTACCTGGCACAAAATTTCAATAGTGTTGAAGCGGCGTAACCGTCCTTTAGTCCAGGGGATCAACCCATGGGCCAAAGATGAACTTGGTGAGTACTTTAGTTTGTCTTCCAGTTTTTTCTAAAAGGCAGCATAAGTGAAAAGCTGCTCTATGTCATCATGAGGGAAATGCAAATTCAAACAGTGAGAGACCTTTACATACCTATCAGAATGGCCAACATCTGGAACACTTGGCAACACCATATGCTGATGAGGACATGGAACAACAGGAACTCTCCTTCATTGCTGGTCAGAATGCAAAGTGATACCGCCACTTTGGAAAACACAGTTTGACAGTTTCTGACACAACTAACCACACTCTTAGCATACAATGCAGCAATCCCATTCTTTGGAATTTACCCAAAGGAGTTGAAAACTTACGTCTGCGCAAAAACCCGCGCACAAATGTTTATTGCAGCTGTATTTGTAATTGTCAAAACTGGGACTCACCCAAGATGTCCTTCAATAGGTGAATGGATAAACAAAGTGTAGTGCCTTCAGACGAAGGGATGTTATTCAGCTCTAAAAAGAAATAAGTTTGGAGTTCCCACCATGGTGCAATGGATGAAAGATCTGGAGTTGCCACAGCTGTGACCTACACTGGATCTGGCAACAGCCCCAGCTCAGATTTGATCCCTGGCCTAGGAACTTCCATATGCCATGGATGTGGCCAAAAAAAATTTTTTTAAATAAATAAAAAGATGAAAAGAAATAAGTTCTCAAGCCATGGAAAAAAAAAAAATGAAAGAACCTTAAAAGCATATTACCAAGTAAAAGAGCCAATCCGAAAAGGCTGTATGCTATATGGTTTCAAGCAAACAAAATTCTAAAAAAGGCAAAACTATGGAGACAGTGGAAAGATCAGTGGTTGCCAGGGGTTTAGGGGAGGAAAGGATGGAAAAGTGGAACATAGAGAATTTTCAGGGCAGTAAAACTACTCTTTAAGATACTATAATGATGTTCTCTAGTTCCATCCATGTTGCTGCAAATGGCATTATGTCATTCTTTTTTATGGCTAAGTAGTATTCCATTGTGAAATGAGCCAGAAAGACAAAGGCAAATACCATATGATATCACTTATAACTGGAATCTAATATCCAGCACAAATGAACATCTCCTCAGAAAAGAAAATCATGGACTTGGAGAAGAGACTTGTGGTTGCCTGATGGGAGGGGGAGGGAGTGGGAGGGATCGGGAGCTTGGGCTTATCAGACACAACCTAGAATAGATTTACCAGGAGATCCTGCTGAATAGCATTGAGAACTTTGTCTAGATACTCATGTTGCAACAGAACAAAAGGTGGGGAAAAAAATGTAATTGTAATGTATACATGTAAGGATAACTTGATCCCCTTGCTGTACAGTGGGGGAAAAAAAAAAAAGATACTATAATGATGGATATGTCATTATACATTTGTCCAAACCCTAGAATGGACAACACCGAGAGTGAACCAGAATGTTGTAATACAAACCATGGAGTTTAGGTGATAATGATGCATCAATCAATGTAGCTTCACCAGTTGTAATAAATGTACCCTTATGGTGGGGGATGTTGACATTGGGGGAGGCTATGCATGTGTGGGGTAGGGAATATAACGGATTTGTACCTTCCCCTTAACTTTTCTGTGAACCTAAAACTGCTCTAAAAAAATGTAGT
Organism: Sus scrofa; assembly: GCF_054392235.1. Classification (NCBI taxonomy): domain Eukaryota; kingdom Metazoa; phylum Chordata; class Mammalia; order Artiodactyla; family Suidae; genus Sus; species Sus scrofa. The sequence continues at coordinate 13,497,962 of NC_139401.1, forward strand.
CTTAATTTAAAAAAAAACCTGCAAAAGAAAACAGATTATCATACCATCAACTTAACATCTGTGGTTGTACATTGTGCTTACCTCCTTATGTTATCAGCCTGGCCCCTTGGAGGCATTTGAATTTGCAACCCTCTGACCCCATCCACCGTTTTGATTTAAGGTATGAGGTAGGAGCAAGGAGATGGGCCAAACAATTTTGCCTGGGATTCAGTAGGGAAACCAGACTCGAAATCCAAACCTGCCTGAGTCTATTGATTCCCAGTGGCTTTGTGATCACTATATAGGCATGGATTTCAGTGCATTCAGGTAAAGCTGTATTATTCATCATTTACTTATTCTTTAATCATTCATTCACTCTGTTCTTATTTGCACACACATGATTCAATATTTAGATATGTAAATCAAAGGTTCTCATGTATTACCTAATAGCATTATTGGACATATGACGTATTTGGCCCATGATACTGATTTAGTATCCCCTCCAAATGCTTAAAGATAGAGATGTTCCAGCAACAAGTTCTATTTCTGAAATACCAAATTGAAGCTTGGAACTTGTTATGAGACCGGATGGTTCTTCTAACTATCCATGTAGAATGAAAACAGCTGGCCTCTTCAAATGTGTGTGCTATAGCCAAACCATTACTTTGCCCTTCAAAGAAATTTTGTATCATATCTAGGATCTTTTTTAAAAAAAATCTTCATCATTTTAACATTTAAAGCATTGTAAAAAACCAAAAAAAAAAAAAAAAGCAACAATCAACAAAACCACAAAACAAAAAATTTAAAATACTAAAGAGCAAAGACAGATACTAAATTACACTGGAATACTTTCTCTAGGTCAGGGGCTGGCAAACCAGGTCCTGCATGTCAAATCCAGCCTGCCATTTGTTTTTATAATGAAAATTATATTAGAATACAGCTACGTGCCCTCACTTACATATTTTCTCTGGCCGCTTTCATGCTACACCGGCAGAGTTGAATAATGGGCAGAGGCAGAGAACTTATGGCAACAGAGCCTAAGGTATTCTAGCCCTTTGGGAAAAGTTTACCAGACCTGCTCTCGATTATGTATAGGTTGTACCATGTGACATTGCCAACATTTGACATTTTTGACCTCCACTTTCATGTGGTTCACTCCAAGAAACAAAGGATAATGATTCCACTGAAAAACATGGGATTTTTTTTTCCTTGCAGGCTAAAACTTGTAGCAACCCTTGGGGCTTGAAACAGAATTTCACCATGGCCATGTTTAGCAATAAAAATCATTTTCTCATCTACAAAATAATAAATAAAAATCACCCTTTTCCCAGAAAACGAACAATGATTACTTCACTTGGCCTTAAAACAGAATTTTCTTTCTTTTTAAAAAAAATTTTATTGGAGTATAGTTGACTTAAAATATTGTGTTTCAGGTATACTGCATAGCGATTCAGTTATACAAATGCATACATATATATAGCCTTTTTCAGATTCTTTTCCCTTATAGGTTATTACAAAGTACTGAATAGATATCCCTGTGCTATACAGTAGGTCCTTGTTACTTATCTATTTTATGTATAGTAGTGTGTTTATGTTAATCCCAACTTCCTAATTTATCCCTCCCACCACCTTTCTCCTTTGGTAACCGTAAGTTTGCTTTTGAAACCTTTGAGTCTGTTTCTAAAACAGAATTTTCTACTGGAAGATTTTGTAGCTCTCTGTAGGGGTAGACCTAGCCTGCCCTACCTATAAGATCCATCTCAAGAGCAGGTAGTCATTCACAAGGAGTTTTTTTGAACTCCCTCTTCCCATGCTGCCTTCTGCAAACACTCATAGGTCTATGCTTCACTTAAGAGATGCCACTAATATGTTTGCATAACATGGGTCCTTTCAGGTCATCGCTAACCTAAGAGAGTAAACCTCTGCTCAGATGGCCTCACCCATAGCTGTCAATTTCTATCTTCCATAGAAATATCCAAAGTGGTGAGAAAAATCGCCAGCTTAGGTGTGTGACTTGGGTCAACCTGCGTTGGAACTCTGGCCCTACCTCTGAGCAGTTGTATGAACTTGGGTCAGCTGTGTGGCTTTGGTGAGCCTCATTTTCTTAAGCTGTAAAAAGAGGATGATGCCTATTTTGCAGAGCTTGTTGTAAGGATGAATAATTCTATGAGCAAAATGCCTGATAATTGGCAAATTGGTAAATGAGATTAAGTTGAACTGTATTAAATGACTGAAAAAAAGATGGCAATACCATGTCACATAACCTGAAGTTGTTGTGGTTGGGATTGTTACCATTATTGTGTGTACATGGGCCAGGCGCAAGTAAAATGGACACAGCCCTGTGTGCCTACAGAGCTGCCAGCCTTGGCCAGGACTAAGGTAAGGCAAGGAAGGGTGCACCCAGGGTGCAAAATTTAAGGAGGCACTCATTCTTAAGTGCAGACCCTGTAATAGCATAACTCTGAGAGAAAGTGCTTCCTTAAGTTTTCAGTGAGCCTCTGGATCCCCTTATCTGGTTGAGAAATTCCTCATGTCCTTATCAGCTCAGGGGCCTGGTACCTCTCCTTAACCTGAAGACCATCTCCTGGGTGACTCTTTGATAACTAAGGGATAAATGACTCAAGGCAGATCATAACATTACACCCACCCAAGGATGCTTGCTTCAAGAAAGGACTAAAATCTTAGAGAAAAAAAGTACCAGGGCAGGATTTCAGACATGACTTAGTCTGTAGAATAGACCAGCAACCTCTGGGGATCCTAAAAACCGTATAAGTTATAGGTCTAAGCATATAAACATGTAGCCACAGAGAGATTGATGCCCTGGGGACTTCGACTTGAAGGATGCCTAAGTAGTCAGAGGAGAAGGGAAAGCATTTTGGTATGACTGAAGGTACATTCCAAAGGACTTCTTCCTCACTCTTTCAATTTTTTTTTTCTTCTCCAAAAATGACTTGATTTGACAAAGGACCTGTATGGGAGCCATCTTCCAAGATGGCCCCCAACAATTCTCCTCTCCTGGTATTCAAGCTCATGTGTAGTGAACACCCCTCCCCCACATTGAATCAGGGCTGGTTTGAGTAACCAATGGAAATGATAGAGGTGAGGGAATGTGACCTTCCAGACTCGTGCATAAAGGGCATTGTGCCTACTAATTTGCTCTCTTAGAGTGCTCACTCCTAAGCAGTCAGCCACCTAGTCATGAGGATGCTCAAGCAGCCCTGTAAAGAGAACCATGTGGGAAAGGAACTGAGACCTCCTTCCAATAGCGAGGACCAACTTAGAAGCCATGTGAGCGCACCATCTTGGAAATGGATCCTCCAGCCCCATTCAACACTTTGGATGACTGGAGCTCGAGCTGACACCAGACTGTAATCCCCTGAGAGATCTTGAATCAGAACCAGCCCAGTCAACTGTTCCCAAATTCCTGACCCACAGAAAATGTGCGATAGTCAATGTTTACCGTGTTAAGCTAAGCTATTAAGTTTTAAGTAACACATTACACAGCAATACAACAAGAATTCAAGGGGGAAAAAAAAAACCCTTAAATCAGTAAGAAGAGGACACACCACACAACAGAACGACGGGCAAAAGTCTTGAAGAGACATTTCACAAAAAAGGAATTTCAAAGTGGCCCCAAATCATAGTGGTATAGACTATTCGTTTCTCTCCCCGCCACACACCAAAATTCCCACATTGAAACCTCATCACCAACATTATAGTATTTGGAGGAAGAACCTTTGGAAGTTAATTAGGTCATGAAGGTGGAGCCCTCATGAATGGGATTAGCACCCTTATAAAAGAAGCCCTAGGGAGCTCCCTCACCCTTTCAGCCCTGTGAGAACCAGGAAGCTGGTTCTCCTCATCAGACACCAAATTTGCTTGTGCCTTGATCCTGAACTTTGCAGCCTGTAGGACTGTGAAAAGTTTCTGTTGTTCATCAGGCACCCAGTCTATGGTACTCTGTTATAGCAGTCTGAACTAAGACAGAAATGGGTACCAAGGAGTGGGGGTGCTGCTATAATAAATAGTAACCAATGTGAAAGCAGCTTTGGGAGTGGGCAGTGGATAGGGGCTGGACGTTTTGAGGTGTGTGCTAGAAAACCCTACCTTGCCGCGGCTCAACTGTTTAGGGCAATGAGAGCTCAGAAAGAAAAGAGAAGAGCTCTAGACAAAGTCCCAGTCTTCTTAGAGGCCACCCAAGTAATCCTCAAGCAAATGCTGGGAGAAAGATGATGGCAGAGGCCATTCTGAAGAGGTATGAGATGGAAATCCTCTTATTGAAATCTGGAGGAATGATGATCCCATTACAGAAGGGTCAAGAACTTGGCTGATGGGCTCGCATTCTGGTGTTTTGTGGAAGGTAGACCTTGCAGAGGCCGAAACTGGATATTTAGCTGAATTGCTTTCTAAGCAAAGTGCTAAAGGTGCAGGCTGGCTTTTCCTGACTGTAGTAAAACACAAGGAGAGAGAAACGACTGAACGGCAGAATGGTTAAGCGAAAAGGAAGCAGAACTTAAAGATTCGGAAATTTGTCAGTGTATCCTTCTTGCCAAGAGTGAGAACGCTAAGAGTGTGGCTCGGTGACCTAGATAAGGAGGTCATTGTGTGCCATCATGTCAGCAGGTGCTGGGAGCTGTGCTCCAAGACAACATACGAAGACGCCAGAGGCAATGCACAGACTCCAGGGCCTGCTGCTCCCATAAGGGACTTGAGTGCAGGGGCTGGGGGAGCAGAGCAGTTTGAAAGAGGGGCTACCAGTACTCACAGAACCTCGGCACTGGCTGCCTGGCCCTGCCTCACACCTCAGGCTCGCTCCCCATACTCTGGCACCAAGTTCCTTGGCTGCCCTGGGCCAGGCCTCCCTCTGCCCCCCAGCCACCAATGGAGGGTGAAGGCAGCAAACTTTGGTGGCATCTCAGGGCAGTTTCCACCAGCACACAAAGTGCGTGACCTTAGGGGGCATGGCTGATCCCACCTAGATTTTGAAGGATGCTCAGCAGAGCTGTGGGCTCAGGACCCTAATCCGGGAGAGCTCCGGGGCCCAGGCCATCTGGCTGGAGCTGCAGGTGACATTGGCAGCGAGACGACATGGGCTGCAGCTCCTCATAGCAACAGGGCTGTGCCTCACAGTCATAATGCTGAGCTTCTTGGGGGTGGCTAGAGATGTCTTTTTTTTATTTTGTTATCTTGGCATGATTCCACGGATGGGTTCAGATTGTGAAAAAAAAGATCTCGAGGGCGTCCCTTTTCCGTGACGTGCCGAGGAGGTAAGGTGTTCCCAGTTCAGACCATCACCTTGGTGGTTCTGAAGGCCCAGTTTAGGGTAAAGTCATGTGGTGGGGGCACCTGTTCTCTAGTTCATGGGTGGGCTCATTATAGCCTGTAGGCACAGTCAGGCCAGGCACCTCCTTTTGTAAATACAGTTTTATCAGGGCGTGGCCATACCCATTTACCTGTGTACTACCTCTGGCTGCTTTTACCAGGTACCAGTAGAGCTGGGTTCTGTGACAGGTCTTCTGGTCCACAAAGCCATCTGCTCTAATTTTTTTTTTTTTTTTTGTCTATTGGGTGCAGGGCTAGATGTGGGGTTTCAGTTTTCAGACCAAGGATTGAACCCAGGCCATAGTGGTGAAAGCACCAAGTCCTGACCACCCAGGAACTCCCTGCTCTGACTTAGGGAGAAGCTTCTGATCCTGTTGCATCTCTCACCTCTTTATCCTCTTCATCCTTTATCCTCCCTTCCTCTTGCTCATGCCTGTGTATAAAGGCTCTTTCCAAATGTAGACAAGCTCCGATTCTCTAGATAAAGGACAAGTGGCGCGAGCACACACTCGCCATTGCCTTGCCTCTGTCTTGGTCCACGTTGTCCGCTGGAGCATAATCCAGGTGTGCTAGTGATGTGTTCCGTGAAATGGAATGACCAGATTGCTCGTTTGGCTAATTACAAAGGTACCACTGAAGATAAGATTGAACTTGACACCACTGGCTCTCCAGGTCTCCCAGAACACTTGCAATACACTCAAGTGGCTGCAACAGAAAGAGATCGCTAAGTGAATAATTTTTGGAAAATGACATCTAGACCGAATCATTTTGATTACTAACTCCAAATCTCTAGCACCTGGTCATCGATGGGCTCTAGATTCCTTCAGTGTGGTTTTTAGCCAAGGGTGTTTGGCAATTACGTCTTACCGAATGGAGTCACTGATTGGGCAATACAAAAATTCTTCAGTTTCAGAAAGTTGTCACTGCCAGACGTGTCTGAGATCGTTGTTTTTTTTCTGCAGTATTTTCTCTCCTCCGTTAATAATCAGCGGTTTTGGAGTTCCCACTGTGGTGTGGTGGGTTAAGGATCTGGCGTTGCCTCTCTGGCTGTGCAGGTTTGATCCCTGGTCCAGCACAGTGGGTTAAGGATCCAGCATTGCCACAGCTGTGGCTTAGGTTACAGCTGGAGCTCAAATTCAGTCCCTGGCCTGGGAAGTTCCATATGCTGCAGGTTCAGCCATAAAAACAAAAACATATCAGCTGTCTTTTTGGCAACCTTTTTTTCTTAAGAAAGGAGACACCAAGAAAACAACTTTGAGAGGGATGGTCCAGTAGTTAAAACTTGAAGATTTGACCAAAAAAGGTGTCTTGGAGTTCCAGCTGTGCACAGCGAGTTAAGAATATGGTGTCCTGAAGCTGCGGTATAGATTGTAGCAATGGCTAGGATTTAATCCCTGGCCCAGGAACTTCCATCTGCTGTGAGTATGGCCGAAAAAGAAAAAAAAAAAAAGGAAGAAAAAGTTGGCTCTCTTTTCTGCATTCTTCCCAGGATTTGCTCTGTGACCTTGGGTTTGCATAGCCTATCTGGACTTCCATCTGTAAAACATAAACTGTTGAGGTCATGCTTATTCACTTCCTCAGTTGATCTAAGGAATGATTTGCTGTCTGTGAAGTACTTTTACAGGTCTTGTCCAAATAGATGATGGAATTTTAAAACTAAGCCCTGATATAGGCTAGTACATTTCCACCTCCAGTACTTTGTGATAAAGAATAAAGATTTATATCCATACTTGGTCCTAATTTGCACAGTAGCTTGGAGTGAGGCAGTCATTGTGTGACTTTATGTACCTTGAACTGTGGGAGGAAGAGTCTGAGTAAAGATAAGAGTCTTCTTCAGGGAGGGAGAAATTGTGCAGAAGCACAAAGGGAAGGACCTTCCAAAAGTAGTTATTCCCTTTTTTTTGCTTGTATCAGTTGAATTTTCAAGTCATTGACCAGAAACACATCTTGAACATACAGAATATTCAAAGCACTGCTGTGCAGACAAAGACAGTTTAGAAACCCTCTTTATGTGATGCAAAGGTTTTTGGAGTAGGAAGCCACCGCTCAAATTCTGCCTACACTTTTCACTGGATACATGACCTTGGGGAAACCTACTTACTTTATCTGAGCCTTAATTTTCTCATCCCCAAATGGAAATAATCATTATCCACCCATCCTTTAGTGTTGCAGTGAGGAGGAAAAGACATAAAGATGCAATGTGCTCAATAGAGTACCTGGAAAGGAGCCAGAAGTAAATATTAGCCATGTGATTGTTGTGATGGTGTTGTCTTAGCTTTTATGATCACTTTATTTTTTTTACTTAATTTTTTTTGTCTTTTGTTTTTAGGGCCACACCCACGGCACATGGAGGTTCCCAGGCTAGGGGTCCAGTTGGAGCTGCAGCTGCTGGCCTACACGATAGCCACAGCAATGCCAGATCTGAGCTATGTCTTCGACCTACACCACAGCTCAGGGCAACGCCCGGATCCTTAACCCACTGAGCATGACCAGGGATTGAACCTGCATCCTCATGGATGCTAGTTGGGTTCGTTAACCACTGAGCCATGATGGGAACTCCAACTTTTAAAATTTTTTGAAATTTGTCTTAGTTTTTAAATTGAAGCATAGTTGATTTACAATGTTGTGTTAAATTCTCTACAGCAAAGTAATTCAGATATATATATACACACACACACGCACACATTTTTTGTGTGTTCTTTTCTTTTGGTTTATCTCAAGATATTGAATATACTTCCCTGTGCTATAAAGTAGGACCTTGTTGTTTATCCATCCAATATATACTAGTTTTCATCTGCTAACCCCAAACTCCCAATCCAGCCCACCCCCACCCCTCTCCCTTGTGTTGTCATTATATTAAAAAGGATTTCACAATTGAATCTACTTTTGGTAAAAAATTTCCAAAACGTGGAACACAGAAAGGTTACGGTGTGCCCTTTCAATGCCATTCTAGAACAGTATCTACAAGCCCACCTATAGGGATGCCAATGCAGGCAGCTTTGCTTGACTTATTATTTACTTGATTAGACGCAGCACTTTACAAAATTGAATAACTGACAGAAAACTGATCATCTGAAAAAAGATTTTTGTCAGGTAGAGACAGAAATAATTTCTGTCTAGTACAAAATATGATTTTACTGCCCCATCAGATATTAATCATTTTGTCTCTAACTTGGAGATCTTATTTCAAAGACTCTAAATACTCATGTTGCAGTATTCTTCTTGGGAGTAGCTATACCATCCTGCTGGCTCCCTCATTCGTGAGTTAAATAAATATTTCAAACATGCTCATTCCCCGTAGGGATGTTAGCTACGTTTCACCTTTTTGAAAATTAGAATTTGCTAGTGTCTCATCTCATTTTTCTCTCTCCTCTGAATTGATTTAGGAGAGGAGGGTATTTGAATCTTCCGGGGTGCTCACTGGAAGAGCTGAAGTTGTCCTGGTATTAGAGAGCTGGGGTCCTTCGTAACAAAAAAGCTATAGTTAAGACAAAAAATCATTGTACTTCAACGCCTAACACAGGGCAGATTAAATGTACTCACGCCCCCAACACCCACTCCGATCCTTCAACATTAGCATACCTTCACATTTTGAATCTAAAATGGGTCTCCTGTGGAGCATATACACTTAGATCTTGTGTTCTTTCGCTGTCTGACAATCACTGCCTTTGAATTTTATTGTCGCATCCATTTACATTTTCAGTTATTATTGATATGGTTAGATTTACACCTGCCATTTTGTTTTGTTTGTTTTCTGTATGGCTCAGGTACTTTCTGTTCCTTGGTGACTGCATTTTATTGTAGGATGTGGTTATTTTCTAATGTGTTCTCTTCATTTCACTATGTTTTCCATTTTTATTTTAGCTTTCTTTCCTTAGTGGCTCACATTAAGCCATTAATGGCTCCAGGGCTTACAAAATACATCAGATATACTAACTTAATTGCAGTAAGATATGAAAACTTTATTCCAACATAGCTCCATATAGTTGTTTGGCTATACATGTTTATGTTAGAAACCAAACAAGGAATGATCATTATTGCTTTATATAATCTTACGTCTTTTACAGAAGATGAAAGAAAAAAGAAAAACAGAAATATATTTCTACTTTGTTGTATTAACCTTCTTATTTACCGGTTTTGGGTCTCTCCCTTTCTTCCTGTGGATTTGAGTTCGCATTTGGTGTTATTTCCTTACTCCATACCCTCACAATTCAACTTCTTTATTAAAAGTAGAATTTCTAGTCTTAGCCTCTGTTTTCTTTTTGTAAATTTCTAGAGAAATAACCACGCCTTCCCTGATTCAGTTTAAGATCTTTACCAGTAAATCTTAACCTCACATCTTTACATCCAAATTAAAAATATTTGGAGGTTAGCCCTTCCACACACAGAAAGACACACACAAACCTTTCATCATTATTACTTAATCTCACTCTACATCCTTGCTCCCATAAGCATGCTTTTAAAACATAAAAATATCAGAGGTCTTTTTGCGGACACTGGTTTATTTTGAAAAACTTCAAGGGTTTGGGCAATCTAATAGCCTATCCTTTGACTCTTTAACCTAAAAGAGTTTCCTGGGAAAAGACAAAATTAGTTTTTTGGAGGCTTCTGCTTTTCGTCCTTTTTCCCCCTTATGTTTCTGGGAATTTTGATAAGCAGTTGCACTGTCCACTAGCACACTATGCATTTTAATGTCAAAAACTCTGGTGCTAGTGACAGATTTCTCAGTTTTTCCAAAATAAGGCCTGTGTCTCCACCTCTAGCAGTGCTTACAGTCAGATGAAGAGACCGGGGAAGGGAGAGAGCATCCTACTGTCTCTTATCTCAGAGAGGCCGCACTGGGCCGACAGTATAGTAGTGTTTCCAGAACTTTCCTGTGCACCCTAATTACCTGGAGCTTAGTTACAATGCAGATTCTGACTCAGTTGATGGAGGGTGTGGCCTAGGAATATGCAATTCTAATATGTTCCCATGGTTGGGAGACCATATTTTGAGTAGCAAGGCTGAGGGTACTCATTCTCAAACTTTCTGCACATTGAAATCACCTGGGAAGTTCTACAAAAAATTCCGGATACCCCAAGTTCCCCTGTGGTGCAGCGGGTTAAAAATCTGGCATTGCCACCACTGCGGCACAACTATGGTGCAGGTTTGATCCCCGAGCCAGGAACTTCCACATGATGGGGTGTGGCAAAAAAAAAAAAAAAAAAAAAAAATTCCCAATACCTGGGGCCCATGCTCAAAGATTCTGATTTGATGGATTGTGATTGTGATAGTCATGTGCAGACAAGTTTGAGAATTCCTGGAAGTCATAAACCACGAGTGCAAGAGACCAGGGTCCTGCCAGGAACATCTCAGCTCAGTTTGTGCATCCTCACAACCCAGATGAGTACTGTTCTAGCCTCGAGTCTCTTCCTGGCTAGGGTGTCCTGCAGGGCTTTGGGAAATTACCTTTGTTTGCCTTGCTGTTTACTCTTTAATAAATTAGATCCCAGTTACCGAAGAGGGAAGTTGGGGGTGGGGGAAGGGATGAATTTGGTGTTGGGAATTAACTGATACACACTCCTATAAATAAAATAGATAAACAAGGACCTACTGTATGGCACAGGGAAATCTCAGTTCCGTATAATAACCTACATGGGAAAAGAATCTGAAAAAGAATGTGTGTGTGTGTACCTGAAACACTTTGCTGTACACCAGAAACTAACCCAATGTGGTAAATTACTATGCTTCAATGAAAAATAGTAACAAAAAAGAGTTTTAAAAACACAAAACACTGAGTTCCCCTTTGTGGTTCATCAGGTTAAGAACCCGACCTAGTCTCTGTGAGGATGTGGGTTCGATCCCTGGCCTCGCTCAGTGGGTTAGGGATCCAGTGTTGACCATAAGCTGGAGCACAGGTCGCAGACATGACTCGGGTACAGTGTGGCCGTGGCTGTGCTGTAAGTTGGAAGCTGCAGCTCTGATTCAACCCCCGAACTTCATATGATACAAACACACATACACACACACACAAATAAATACGCAAGATCTCAGACTGTGTGAAGTTACGTGTCAGCATATGTGTCTGGTTGAGATGCTACCCATTCCTGATGGGTGGAAATGAAAACCCCAAGATTAGAGTTCCGTTGGCCTGTAGGACACTGAGCAGTTTCCTGTCCAACCTTGCGAATCTCATTCGAACCGTCTTCTCCTTTAATAGATACATACTTGTAAATACTCTGTATATGTATTTATATGTATAAATACTTCTTCTTATAAAGACATAGTTCCTTCAATTCTCCTTGAAATACCTTTATTGTCTCATTGATTCTGTCCTTCATGAATGGGCTAAAATCTTTCACATGAGCCTTTTTTTTTTTTTTTTTCCTCTTTTCTTTTTAGGGCCATACCCGTGGCATATGGAGGTTCTCAAGCTTGGGGTCTAATCGGAGCTGTAGCCACCGGCCTATGCCACAGCCACAGCAACGCGGGATCCGAGCCGTGTCTGCGACCGACACCACGGCTCACGGCAACGCTAGATCCCTAACCCACTGAGCAAGGCCAGGGATCGAACCTACATCCTCATGGATACTAATTCGATTTATTTCCGCTGCGCCACAACAGGAACTCCTATGAGCCATGTTTTTAACTGTGTGGGAACTTAACACTCAGAAAAGAGTTCAGAAAAGTCAGCATCAAGGGCCAGTCGTGACAGATGTGGCGACAGAGAATCTAGGTTCGTCAGGTTAGCACAGCTCTTCTAGTCCTTTCATAGATTCCCCCTTGCAGAGTTTTTTGGCTCTGTTTTTGTATTTTGTTTGTCAGCTTATGCTCTTAACTTCCCTCCAGGAACCATATCCCTGGAAAAGCTTTTCCACACTGTTCATTAAAAAAAGAGTCTGGAGTCACCTTCCTGGCTCAGTGGTTGACCGACCCGACTAGTATCCACGAGGATGCAGGTTCGATCCCTGGCCTCGCTCAGTGGGTTGAGGATCCGGTGTTGCCACAAGCTGTGGCATAGGTTGCAGATGCAGCTTGGATCCGGTGTTGCTGTGGCTGTGGTGTAGGCCTTGGCTTCAACCCTCTGATTCCATTCAAGGGTTGAGTCTGTCTAGCCTGGGAACTTCCGTACGCTGCACGTCTGGCTACAAAAAGAAAAAATAATTTGAAAAAAAAGAGGAATCTTAAAATTTAAACAGCGTTTGTGGCCTCCACCCACAGCCCTGGTGGAAGGCCTGGGGACTATACAGCAGTCACTTGCTTACAAAGAAAGCAGCCTCATGGTACAGGGGTGTCTGTGGGAGCGGCTCACCATTTCCCAGAGTGCCAAGTAGAACAGGCAACTGGCTTTTCCAAACTGCTAAGGGAGTAACGAAGCCGACCAACTCTAGTCTCAGTGTCGGCCTCAAAGACAGGTGTTGGAATCGTAGTTATTTCCTAACACTCTGGAAAAGTCTAGATACCCGGCAAGTTCTCCTCTCAAACCCAGGAGAAACCTTCGCCTCCACAAAGTGGAGCATCCTTGGCTGGTGAAATATTTATACAAAGGAGTCTCTGGCTTCCCCACTCAGAAGAAAAGGGGAAAGATATTGTCATGTTTTTTTTTCTCTAAAATGTAGTCATTGATCCTTCTAGGTCCATCGGTTGGCTTGTTTTCTGGCTTCATATTCAACAACATTCCTTGTCAGTAACTATGTGTTTTTCTATCACCTAGCATGGATTTAAGTGGCTTTTTTTTTTTTTTTTTTTTGGCTTTTTGCTATTTCTTTGGGCCGCTCCCGTGGCATATGGGGGTTCCCAGGCTGGGGGTCGAATTGGAGCTGTAGCCCCCGGCCTACGCCAGAGCCACGGCAACGCCAGATCCTTAACCCACTGAGCAAGGGCAGGGACCGAACCCGCAACCTCATGGTTCCTAGTCGGATTCGTTAACCACTGTGCCACGACGGGAACTCCTAAGTGGCTTTTTCTAATTTAAACGCCATTTCATTTTTTGACGCTGTTATAAGGCATGTTTGTCTCTTCGATGTAGTACTAGCATTCAGGCTACTATTTCCACTGTAGTCCACTCTTTTATGTGCTATTTCATATTGAACCAGCTTGAAGGGTTGAACCTATCAAAAAAAAAAAAAAAAAAAAAAGCTGGAGGAGGAGGTGTAGACTGACCGTGTTGATCTAACTTATTAAGATCTCAAAGCTTATGGAGGATTTTTTTCCTCTTATTTGGCTCGAAACATTATGGTGACTGAGGGAAAATGTCCATGAAGTGAAAATCTTATTTCTAAAGGCTCCTTGGCCAGAAATACCTAGAGTCATTCCATATTTTGATAACTCGCAAAGCTGTTTTGCAGTTATTCGCAGAAACGCAAAAGGATGAATCCAGGGCCTAGGACAGTGCCGTTGTCATCGCTGGATGAATTTTCTAAAAAAAAATGAGACACGACCTCGGTGGTCAATCTGTACATACTTTGTTTTACCTTTGTCTCAGCATTTCTCGGTCTCAAAATCAGTGGAGGGAGCCGAGCTGAGGAATCAAGCCGGGCAGGGTTTTCCTGTTTCAGCTCTGCTGGGCCCACAGTACCTCCTTCCCTCTTTCAGCTGAAGAAGGTGTCCTGACCAGGTCAGAGATGTGGCTGCCAGACCTTCACTGCTTTCTGAGCCAGTGAAAGGCTGGAAAACTGTCGGCTCGCCCCCGGCTTTCTCTGGCTCCCTCCGCCTCCCACATAGCAGTGCTCTTTGTCAGGAAGGAAAGCCAGAGAGAAATAGAAAGGAACCGAATGCACAGTGTTTTTCTTAAATGGCTTTAATGCTGGTTATTTCGCAATAGGTTGAGAAAAACCTCCCTGAAAGATTGCTGCTCCCTGTTGGAGGTATTCGCTCAGGCCTTCCCCTTGCATTTTCCAGAAAGTTCCATCTTCAAAGAGCTGAACACTGCGGCTCGGCCCAGAAGCTTCAGGGTCGGGCTTACTTCCTCTGGGTTTTGTGCTGCTTCTGACACTCAAAATTACTTGTTCTCTCGTGGGAAGAGCTGCACTTGTGGCTTCTAGTTGGATCTGTCAGTGGTGGATGTGTCGACAAGGAGGAACTTGTCTGCCTTCTCCTTCAGCCCTAGCATGAGGCGAAGGTTAATGGCCCCTCCTAACTGGCTGCTCTGTTCTTTTATCTGCCGTACCTGTCAGTGCCAAGCGCATCACACAGGTAGTGAAAGTGAGGGGGAGAAGAGCAGCGTCAAGTAGCTGCGTTCCCTACAAGAGCTGGCTTTGTTCTTTTGCCTTGAACCTGTGGAGTTGATGCTCTGCTGCTTCCGGTTCTGAGGCCCCCCCTGCCCTGTCCCCCCACCCCCCATCCCCTCCCCCAGGGCAGGCTGCTACACCCTGGGGGTCACCAAGCTTCTTGGTTGGTGGCCGCCTTTTCCTCTGGCTCATCCTTCCTTTTCATGGGCCTCTGTGCCTTGCAGGGGAGACTCTGCCCAAGGCCTGGAAGAAAGACTGACCTGCAACCTCCTTTTTTTTTTTTTTTTTTGTTCCTCTTGTCTTTTTAGGGTCGCACCCACGGCACATGGAGGTTCCCAGGCTAGGGGACCAATCGGAGCTGTAGCTGCCGGCCTATGCCACAGTCACGGCAACGCCAGATCCTTAACCCACGGAGCGAGGCCAGGGATCGAACCTGCAACCTCATGGTTCCTAGTCAGATTCGTTTCTGCTGCGCCACAATGGGAATTCCCTGTTCACTTGGTTGTTGTTGTTGTTGTTGACCTGCAGCTTCCGGTGCACTGCTTGAGATACTACATTGTCCACTGTGGCAGCCACAGGCCACACGGTGGCCACTTAGCATTTGAAATGCAGCAAGTCCAGATGAGGTGTGTACCGAGTGTAAAATCCACCCCAAATTTCAAAGACGTCACGTAAACAAAAGAACACCAACTACCTCAATACTTTTTACATTGATTCAACGTTGAAATGACAGTATTTTCATATACTGGTTTATATAAGATGTATTATTAACATTAACTTCACCAGTTTCTTTTTACTTAAAAAAAAAAAAAAATGCGGGGAGTTCCCTTTGTGGCTCAGCAGTTAATGACCCCAACTAGGATCCATGCGGATGCGGGTTCAATCCCTGGCCTTGCTAAGCAGGTTAAAAATCTGGTGTTGCTGTGAGCTGTGGTGTACGATGCAGACGCATTTGGGATCCAGCGTTGCTGTGGCTGTGGTGTAGGCCGGCGTCTATAGCTCCGATTGACCCCTAGCCTGGAAACCTCCATATTCTCTGGGTGCCGCCCTAAAAAGACAAAAGACAAAAAAAAAATTGTGGCCACTAGATATTTCCAACTTCACAGGTGGCCTGCCACCTTTACTCAGTATCCTGCCACCCTTATAGCCACACCACTGACTTTGATGGCCTCTTTCCACCTGGAGTGGCTCCCCGACACTCCTTTGTGGTCTTCTGGGTTGAGATGGCTGCTTTTCTCCATCCAACTGCAAACTCTCAACCAAGACAATTTTTTTTTCCAGCCGCACCCATGGCAGATGGACGTTCCTGACCCCAGGAATGGAATCTGAGCCACCGGTGTGCCTTACGCCACAGCTGCAGCAACGCTGGATCCTTAACCCATTGCACTGGGCTGGGGATCGAACTCGTGCCTCCACAGAGACACGCCAGATTGTTACCCCACTGTGCCATATTGGGAACTCTTCAGCCAAGACAATTTTAACAAGGATCTAAATGAAGCCAATAAGTATTCATTGGGCACTTACTCCTCGCTCAGAGGGTTAAGGATCGGTGAGCTGTGGTGCAGACTGCAGACATGGCTTGGATCTGGCGTTGCTGTGACTGTGAACTTCTAAGCATTAGGCACTTATTCTTTGCAAGCATTAGCCACCTACGCTTGTCAGGAATTTTGAAGCTCTGGGTCTATATATGTTTAAGAGTAAGAAAGAAATTGCCAGTGGAGTTCCCTGGTGACTCAGCAGGTTAAGGATCTGGCATTGTCATGGCTGTGGCTCTGGTCACTGCTACGGCACAGGTTCGATCCCTGGCCTGGGAACTTCCATATGTTGAGGGTGTAGCCAAAATAAAAAAAAAAAAATAAAGGGGGTGGCATGCTTAGGATCTCTGCCCCCACGCTGCCTCTGTTCTGATCCTGGTCACAGGTGTCTTTTTGCACACTCACTGGGCACTGCCAGGGGAGGCAGGGGGGAAGGGGCGGAGAATTGTTGGGAGGTGGGGCTTGCTAATGAGTCACAGCTTCTGCAGGGGTTTGCAAGCCTGCTCTTTGATGGGCAAGCTGCTTTTGCACTGAAAGGTTTAGCAGAAACAGTGACCTAGTTCACTTGCCTCAAGGCTGGCTGGCCTGCCAAAGCAAAACGCTGGACATTTATTCAAAGTGAAAACACATTTTCCAGTTAAACGCCTTACCTGTCAAAACCTTTACTCCGCTTCTCCAAGACACCAACTCCAGGGTAACGAGCAGCTCCGGAGCACGTGTATTTTCTTTGCTCTTGAAACCCAGAGACAAAACGTTAGAGGGTCCTCTCTGCTAAGGGGTGGGGTGTTGCCTGGTGCAGCCAGGACTGGACCCCAAACAGCAGGCATCTCCCCTTCTGCACGCCCAGAGCTAACACTCCCCTTCTGGCTGGCCTCATTGTCACATGTGGGGTGGGCATGTGTGGTTTGGAGTAGACTGCTCAGAGAGGAGAAATGTCTTACTCCAAAAAAAATCAACATGGGGGAGTTTCCTTGTGATGCAGCAGGTTAAGGATCCGGCCATGTCCCTGGCTGTGGCCTGGGATCGATCCCTGGCCCGGGAACATCCATGTGCTGGGGGTGCAGCCCAAAGAAATCAACATTGGGGTTAAATTTCTTTTACAAAGAAAACTTCAGCCAGGGCCACAGCATCGATTCTCTACTAGATTTTCAGCTCATGGGATTACACAGGGGAGTTTAAAAAACAACAACAGCGAGCCGAGCCCCTGGAGATTCTGATTTAATTGGTCTGAATTTTTTTTTGAGTGCTCTCTAGGTGATTCCAATCTGCAGCCAACGTTGAAAACTGCTGGGTTAGGTCTGAACCGTCCATCCATTTTGGGGGGGGGGCAGTTGACTTGGCACTTATTTTTTTGCTTAAAAATAGGAGGAGGGAAAGTGGGGGTCATTGACTCAAGATTTGGGAAACCCACTGGGCAAATACAGAGTAGCCGAGGACTAATTGTCTGCGGTGTGTCCCCGAGTGAGAAATCAGGGCCACGCCAGAAACCTCCCTTGGGGCAGGCTCTTTGCTTACTCAGTTCCTTTGTTGCTCAGCAAGAGCTGGAGCAATTGTGCTGAAAGGCAGAAAGGCACAGTTGCAGAACTCCCATTTCTCCAAGGCTGTGGTTCTCTCGCAGATCACCTGGAGGGCTTGTTTTTGTTTTAATTTTTTTTTAGTGTCATTTCCCCAATACAATTTTTTTTTCTACTGTACGGCATGGTGACCCAGTGACACATACATGTATACATTCTTTTTTCTCCCCATTCATCCCACTCCCTCCCTCTCCCCCTTGGCAACCACCAGTCTATTCTCCAAGTCCATGATTTTCTTTTCTGGGGAAAGGTTCTGTTAAGACAGATTGCTAGATCCCATGCCCAGAAGGTCAGGTTCAGTAGATGGGGTAGGGCCAGAAAATTTGCATATCTAACAAGCTCCCACGTGGTGCTGAAGCTGCTGATCCCTGAAGGCCACGAAAAGAGGGTGATTTACAAAGAAAATGCAGCAGAAAGTAGCAGGCATTTTCACCAAATGTCTTCTTTGTGCCTGGCCCCAAGCCAGACCTGGGGATCCTCCGGCACCTGCCATAACCTGGCAGTCCGGAGACAGAGCACCTGTGGACAGTGATACTTTGTTAGGTTCCTTGGAAGGGACCTCCAGATGCTTCTTGGAGATGCACAGGTTCAGAGAGAACATGGCTCCCACCCTCACCATATCAAGAAGCCACACAAAATGCAACTTCAAACTTCCCTTGAATCCGTAAGACAGTGAGGTCACAGGGCAAAGACCTCATCCCAAATGGAAGGACTGACAGATAGCTGTGGGAGCAGAGGAGACACGCTCTTGCTTACGAGGGGCAGATGCTGCAGGACATGAGTAAGAATTTTCTAGGATTTTTTTTAGGTGTTTTGTTTTTTTCTTTCTTTCTTTCTTTCTTCCTTTTTTTTTTTGGCTGCCCCAAGGCACATGAAAGTTCCTGGGCCAGGGATCAAACCCATGCCACAGCAGTGACCTGAGCCACAGTAGTGGCAATGCCAGATCATTAGCCACTAGGCCGCCAGGGAACTCCTTGTTTTTAAAATGATTTTTATTGAGGGCCCATGTGGCTTTGGGGCCACAGTTTGACCATTTTGAGACCAGGACCCCAACTCTGCCACTTGCAGCTTCCCCAGATGACAGCCCAGCCAGAGTATAGGAATGAGGAGGGGGACATGAAAGAATCCAAACAGGAGTTCCCACTGTGGCTCACTGGGTTAACAACCGGAGATAGTGTCCATGAGGATGCGAGTTCAATCCCTGACCTCCCTCAGTGGGTTAAGGATCCGGTGTTGCCATGAACTGTGGTGTAGGTCACAGATGCGGCTCAGATCTGGTGTTGCTTTGGCTGTGGTTATGGCATAGGCCTCCGCTGCAGCTCTGATTCCACCCCTGGCCTGGAACTTCCATATGCTGCAGGCGTGGCTGTAAAAGGAAAAAATGATAAAAAGAAAGAACCCAAACCTTCCATTGTATCAGGGGGCCCTCAAGCCAGCGATGAAACTGAAGGGAGTCTGAACTGTTGGAGGAAGCTGTTGATCTAGGGGCTAAAAGGGCAGGAAACGCAGTCAGCAGCACTCATGCTAATTGCTGCAGAGGTATCTGTGCCGAGAAGGTGTCTGAAGGCCTTGTACTGTGCCAGCCATATGGATCAACGGGATTCTTCTTTCTTTTTTATTTTTGGCTATGCCCACAGCAGCAACCTGGGCCACTGCAGTGACTACGCCGGATCCTTAACCTGCAGAGCCACCAGGGAACTCCATTAAGGACTCTTTTTGTTAATGATTTCTGCCACTGGTGGGCTTGTCCCTTTGCAGATCTGGGGACATCCCTAGAGCTTTTCTCTCCTGTTTGGGTTTTTTTTTTTTTTTTTTTGTCTTTTTAGGGCTGTACCTGCAGCATATGGAGGTTCCCAGGCTAGGGGTTGAAACGGAGCTACAGCTGCCAGTCTACACCACGGCCACAGCAGTGCGAAATTCAAGCCATGTCTGTGACCTACACCACAGCTCACGGCAACGCCGGATCCTCAGCCCACTGAGCGAGGCCAGGGATTGAACCTGCAACCTCATGGTTCCTAGTGAGAATCTTTTTCGCTGTGCCACAACAGGGAATTCCCTGTTTCTGTTCGAACACCATCCTATGCGCAGCCTCCCAGGAAATTCAAACTAAATTTCCTGGTAATAAAAGAAACCAAGTCAATGAAGGCTCTTAAAAATTGCCAGTTATTGGGCAACTCCTGTAACTTTTACTCTCCATAAAAGTTATAGCCCTGTAGGTCTGAGATAAAAACTGAAATTTACCAGAAGCTCTGAGAGTTGAAAATATGTTTACTGGACTTTCTGAGATCTTTCATATGAAGCCCATGAATGTCTATCATTTTTCTTTCCTGGGGACTTTTGGATAACATGAAAGAGTTCAATGGGAAAAAATGTTCATCTTCTGAAAAAAGCTAATAACTAAGATTTGCTGTTTCTTTTTTTTTTTTTTTTTTTTCCCACTGTACAGCAAGGGGGTCAGGTTATCCTTACAGATTTGCTGTTTCTTAATGAGAGGCCAACAGGAGTTCGGCTAACTTGAGAAGGCTACTTCTTCATCTGCTTGATGGTCCTTATTCAGTGTATCCTATTCTTCGTAGTTTTCAGGATTCCTGGGTCTATCTCTGGCCTTTACTGATGGCCCAGTGTAGTTCTTCCTTTCAGAATTTGTGTGGACAGTTTCTCCTCCCTGTGAATCTGTTACTGCCCAAACCACCCCCTTTCAGCCATCAGAGCTGTGCCACATACCAGGATCCTGGGGAGAGATGTATGCCCCGAGTTAAGAAATGTTATTTCCTTGGTTGTCACCGTAAACTTTCTAGACTTTCCAGTAATTCATCAGTAATTTATGGCTCTCGGTTCCCAAAGTCCGTTTTGCTGGTGAATTCTTGGTATTTCTTTGAATCATTCACTTTCACTCATCCTCCCTTCAGGCTCATTTCAACATTCAGAGGGGGGATCAGACCCATCTTGCAGCTATCTGAAGTTGTCAGTCTAATTCCATCCCGAAACTGAATTAGCTACCGTAATTGTCCCGAGGGCAGCTTCAGTTTGCTTTGGATCAGTTAAAGGAGTCTCACATCTAGAATCTTTTTTTTTTTTTTTTTTTGGTCTTTTGGCACCAAAGACATGTGGCATATGGAAGTTGCCAGGCTAGGGGTCCAATCAGAGCTGTAGCCACCGGCCAACACCACAGCAGGATCCGAGCCACATCTGTGACCTACACCACAGCCACAGCAACGCCGGATCCTTAACCCACTGAGAGAGGCCAGGGATGGAACCCGCAACCTCACGGTTCCTAGTTGGATTCATTAACCCCTGCACCACGGCGGGAACTCTGAGGTGGGATTTCTTTAATTTGGTCATTCACGTGGATTTTCTAAAAGACCTTAAATACCACCAGAACCAAAAGCCGCATGTTCCAGGAGAATAAATACACACACACACACACACACACACACACACACACACACACACAGAGTCACAGTCACACTCACACACAAATAAGTCCCAGGACAGTATCCCTGCATGAGAAAGGGATTACGTTAGTGAAACACTAAACCAAACATCGCTGTCCATTTGCTCATTCTTCTTAGGATTAAACTGAAAGCTGTTTATCTGCTCTTAGTTGCACGGGGACATGTCTTGGCTTTCCTATCGAAATAAATTCTTGGCACAGTTTCATTGTTAGGGATACAGGAGCCAAGACCAAAAAAAAAAAAGTTCTTAAGAAGTATACAAAAATTATGGTCCTCAGATCTTTATCTATCCTGATGTTTTGAAAACTTGCTTTAAGAGAAATGACATAGGCCTGCGGTAGAAGGACAGGAAGGAAGGGGAGGCTGCGAGAACAGCCAGGAAGCTGGAACTAGCAGCTGTTCTGTTTTTCAGAGCAGGGGGAATAAAATTAGACAAGAGTTACAAATACACAAGTCTAAAGTAATAGCACGTCTCAGCGGGTCAGGGTGGTGGCCAGTCCATTTGCTTGTGGGTAAAGGACAATGGACATTAGTTCATGCAAAGTTCATAAAGACAGAGTTCCCTGGTGGCACAGCAGGTTAAGGACCCAGCATTGTCAGTGCTGTGGCTCTGGTCACTGCTGTGGCATGGGGTTTGATCCCTGGCCCAGAAACTTCCACGTGCCATGGGCGCAGCCAAAAAATAAATAAAAAGTTTAGAAAGAGGACTAGAGGGAACGTGGTGTGATCTCTCACACAGTCTTCCTGCTGCAGGTGTGTGGAAAGCCTGCTGAGGTTCGGCCCACCTCCATCTCAGTTGATTTCCCCTCAACTTAAGGGACCAAATACCATTTCTTTTCATGTCTGCTTTGCAACGTGAAACCAAGTCTGTAAACCAACTAATGGAAAAAATAAAAATCATTAAAAAAAAATTAAAGCAAAAAAATGAAACCTGATGACAACAGCTCCGAATCATAGGCCACAGGACAACTTTTCATGCCTGAGTGACACTCCCACCTGGGCTAATCTTTATGCAAAAGTGTTCTTTTATGCCTTCGTCCTTGGCTTTTGCTCCAAACCCAACCAGCATAAACTACACAACACGGCTCTCTGTTTTTACTTCGCTTTTTAAAATCAGGGTAAAAGAAACAGTCATCGGAGACATTTGTTTATTCAGTGTAGACTTCACAAGTGTGTGTGCCCTTGTGGGTTCGCTTGATCTCCCTCCCCCGCACCCCCTACCCCCGGGCCAGTTGTTGCCCAAATTGCAGTGCGAAGAGTAGGCCTTAATGGGGAAAAATTACTACTAAAGAGTCCTTGGGTAAATTCTTTTTCACAACCCAATGGGTAAAATGCTTGGTCTGCATTAAAATCACTTAAGTCACTTAACGAAATTATTGAGACCATGATATATACACTAGACACCATTCTAGGCACTGTGTACAAGTCAGGAAATGAAATAGACCTAAACCCCGCCCTCGTGAAACTTACATTCTAGTAGCGATGCAGGAAAAAAAAGGAAAGACGGGAAAAGGGTAGAGAAGGACAGGGGTCCTGATGATCACGCAATTTTATTGAGGTCAATCCATGGAGGTGATGTTTGCAGAGATGTTTGAGCAAAGAGTGGAGGAAGGGATCTCAGCAGATGTTGGGGGGAGAGCATTCTTGGAAGGTGAAGTAGCAGGTGCCAAGGCCATGGAGCGAAAGCCTGCCCTGGCACGATGGCAGAGCTGCATGGATGCCAGGCCCACTGCAGGGAGTCAGTGGGAGGGTGGGGGGTGGCGAAGCATAGTTTGGAATAAGAATTAAAATTTCAAAGAGGTCCCGTTGTGGCACAGTCATTAATGAATCCAACTAGGAACCATGAGGTTGCGGGTTCGATCCCTGGCCTTGCTCAGTGGGTTAAGGATCCGGCGTTGCCGTGAGCTGGGGTGTAGGTCTCAGATGCGGCTTAGATCCCGCGTTGCTGTGGCTCTGGCGTGGGCTGGTGGCTGCAGTTCCGATTGGACCCCTAGCCTGGGAAGCTCCATATGCCGTGGGAGCGGCCTTAGAAAAGGCAAAAAGACAAAAAAAAAAAAAAAAAAAAAAAAAGAAAGAATCAAAATTTCAAAACACAGTGTTCTTTCTCTCCTTGATTCTTACCAAAATTATGTTTCTGATTTTTCCTTCTTCATCTTGACAAGATAAATGATTCGAGGGGCCAGGTGTCTTATTACTAGAAATGTTAAAAAATAATAATAATTAGGCTATGTTACCAGATTTACTTTTTTTTGGCCACGCCCATGGCATTCAAGTTCCCAGGCCAGGGATCAAACCCTTGCCACAGCAGTGACCAAAGCTGCTGCAGTGGCAACGCTGGATCCTTAACCTGATGTAGCAACGCTAGATCTTTAACCTGCTGTGCCAGCAGGTTAAAAATCTGACTAGTATCCATGAGGACGCAGGTTCGATCCCTGGCCTCACTCAGTGGGCTAAAGATCCGGCAGTGCTGCAAGCCCTGCTATAGGTCACAGATGCAACTCAGATCGGGTGTTGCTATGGCTGTTGGGATAGTCTGGCAGCTGCAGCTCTGATTTGATCCCTGGCCTGGTAATTTCCATATACCGCAGGTGCAGCCATAAAAAGGAAAATAAAAAAAAAAAAGAACTCCCAGATTTACTTTTAGTTATTACATTGATTATCATCACAGTCATGGTCAACACAGTTTACATCATCTCATTTGACCTTGGGGTTAATGCCCAGAGAGGTGTTATTTTGCCCATTTTGCAAATGAGGACATTTTCAGATGCAGTATGACTTGCCTAAAATTGCTCAGCTAATAATCGCCAATGGATGATGAACTAGAATCCTAGGATTACTTTTGCTGAATCAGTGCCAGCAGCATCCCTAATTCCTGCTCTGAGCATCTGTATTCCTATAGTTTCTCCCTTTTGGAGCTAGAAAAGATCGGTTTACCTAAGAAGGAAACAGTAGATCGAATGATGATGTTTATTACAATAGTTTTTTTTTTTTTTTTTTTTTTTTTGGTCTTTTAGCCTTTTCTAGGGCTGCTCCCATGGCATATGGAGGTTCCCAGGCTAGGGGTGGAATCGGAGCTGTAGCCGCCAGTCTACACCAGAGCCACAGCAACGCTGGATCTGAGCCGTGTCTGCGACCTACACCACAGCTCACGGCAACGCCAGATCCTTAACCCACGGAGGGAGGCCAGGGATCGAGCCCACAACCTCATGGTTCCTAATTGGATTCATTTCCGCTGAGCCACGATGGGAACTCCTACAATAGTATTTTTCATTGTGAAACATGAGAAACAACCTGAAAGTCCAATAATGAGAAGTGGATACATATGGTGGGGAATATAATGACCGTCCCAAAAGGTCTAATTTCTGTACCCCACGACTGGGTCACCCCCCTGGCACCGGGAGGATAGGGTTGCAGATGGAATGAACATTGCTGATCTGGGAGATTGTTGAGTGGGCTCGCTGTCACCGCAAGGGGTCCTTAAAAGGCCGAGAGGAAAAAAGTCACACAGAAAGATGAGCTCTTGCTGACTCGGAAAATGGAGGAAGGAGTGACAAGCTGAGGGATGCAGGAAGCCTCTAGAAACTAGAAAAGGCAAGAAGATGCTCTCCACTAGGCCCTCCAGGAGGGAGTGTAGCCCTGCCTGCGTCTGGATTTCAGCCCAGTGAGACCCAGGCTGAACAGCTGACCTCTGGAAATGTCAGGTAATAAATCTGTGTGGTTGTAAGCTGCCCAGTTTGAGATGATTTGTTATAGCAGCTCTAGAGAACCAGCAAGGTCAGTCAACATGGACTTGATCCTTGAGGGTCTGTCAGGCAAACATTTAAATGATGTGTGTGAGGTCTGTGTGATAACATGGAAAATATTTAGGATCTACATTCGTGCAGCCGTAAGTAGACATATACACACAGTGTGGTTTAAACTATGTTTGAAAAACACAGAAACTAAAACCTCGGTGGTTTTATAACCTCAGTAGTGATAAAATCTGGGAGAAGAATTACAACAGTGTGAACGATGAATAATATGAGTGGTGGAATGATGCTGATTCATTTTTCTTTCTTACTTTCTTTGTTTTTTTTTAAGGCCATACCTGGAGCATTCGGGAGTTTCCAGGCTAGGGGTTGCATCAGAGCTGCAGCTGCCAGGCTCCACCGCAGCCACAGCCACAGTGGATCTAAGCTGCATCTGTGACCTAACGCACAGCTTGCGGCAACGCCAGATCCTTAACCCACTGAGCAAGGCCAGGGATCGAACCCGCATCCTCATGGAGGCTATGTCTGGTCCTTAACCCACTGAGCCACAACAGGAACTCTCTGATTCCTTTTTCTTTCCTTGCAACTTGCATGCATTTTCCAAATTTCCTTTAGTGGGCCTGTATAGAGAAAAGATTACTATTTGGTTTTCAGCTGCTTCTTGACAGTCAAAATTGGAATACAGAATTGCAGTCTGTCGCCCCGCCAGGACACCATCAGTGATCACAG
This sequence comes from Sus scrofa, assembly GCF_054392235.1. NCBI lineage: Eukaryota > Metazoa > Chordata > Mammalia > Artiodactyla > Suidae > Sus > Sus scrofa. Next base: position 13,523,514 of record NC_139401.1, read on the forward strand.
GTTTGGTAAAGCAACAGTGTTCTTTCCTCTTTGATCTCGAAGGCAATGTGGAGAAACAGCATTTTAGCAGCCAGGACCAGAATTCCTTTGTCGAGAGAGACCTGTCTTAATTGAGAAGTTGAAAAGACTTTGTCAAATCCCCTGAAGAGAAGGCAGTCCTCAGGCCTGACTCTTACACCGGGATCAGATTTCATATTAGAGAAGGAAGAGAGACGAGCAAGGCGACCAACCGACCAACCGAGGCTGCTTGGGGCTGGAGTCAGGAAAAGGCAGGGTTGGAAGAAGGCATTTGAAGGAATGCGTGTACCTCCAGTGTGTTTTCAAAGAATTCAGGGCGGAGTTCCCACTGTAGCTCAGCAGAAATGAACCTCGCTAGTGTCCTTGAGGATGCAGCTTCTGTCCCTGGCCCTGCTCAGTGGGTTAAGGATCTGGCATTGCCGTGAGCTGTCGTGTGGGTTGCAGATATGGCTCAGATTCGGTGTCGCTGTGGCTGTGGGGTAGGCTGGCAGGTGCAGTTCCAATTCAAGCCCTAGCCTGGGAACCTCCATGTGCTGCACCTGCGGCCCTAAAAAAAAAGAATTCAGGGTGTTGTAGGTGGGATGACTCCTGGTCCCCCCCCCCCCCGCCCCCGTCTTCAGCAAAGCTTACTTAGCCATGTAGATTGGATTTCATGGGGAAACAAAGAAGGGAGGCAAGACGGGTGTCAAGGGTGAGTTGAAACCGAGCCAGGCTGTGTAGACGAGAAGAGAGCGCTGAGGTCTGACTGGCATGTCCCTTCACAGTATGGACATCCATGGGTGGTTGTCACCCATGGTATGGCTCAGCCACCCATGCGAGGCAGCCATCTGTCCTTCCTCGGGTAACTCCTGGCCCTCAGGCACTGCACGGTCAATGGCACGATGGCCTTCGCAGAGCTCTTTGACTCCCTTGAGTTGCATTTCATGTATAAGACAACCTCTGGAGCCAGTCTTTGGGTTATCTGGGATTTGTGCCAGCCTGCTGCAAAGCAGCCACTAAGCGGGTCCCCCTGAGACCCTGTGGGAGGCTCCTCACCATCGACTTTCCCCAGGGACAGAGCAGCTTGAGGTGGCCTCAGAGCCGGGGACCTGCAGTCATGCGGAGGAGTTGTAGCACTTGGGCTGTTCTCCAAGGCCCAGAAGATGCCCCAGGGGGAGTTTGTTGGAGCGTCCGCTGGGGAGTCCACCTCCCCCAGGGTGCCCTTGAGAGCGGAGCAAACTTAACTCCCCCAGATGCCGCAGAAAGAGCTCAGAACTCCTGATGCTCCCCTGATTGAAAACAGGGAGTCTTCCCTCGAGGTCCTTTGGGCCAAATCCAACTTTATTCACAGTGGTCTCTCCAGTGGCCATAGCCTCTGAGGGTTTCTCCAGCCCTGCTTTGAGGGCTCAGGGAACCAGGACTCCCCTGGGGTTCGATGATATTGCAGAGGTCTCATGCCTGCAGTGGGGAGCAAAACCTGTCACGAAGAATGGGGGGGCATGTCACTGATGATGTTAGTGCACTTGCGTGCATGTGTGTGTTCATGCACACACACACACATGTGTACACTTGTACCTACTCGTGCCTTTTCGCCAGGCAGGACTGGATCCAGATTTTGTGGGCCTGAAGCTTACATGATTTTCAGGGTCTTTTAAAAGAAAAAAATTTTGCACGTGTAGAATTAGGTATAAACGAGTTCTGTCGTAACGCAGAGGATTAAGGACCCGACGTCATGTCCTTGAGGATATGGGTTCGATCCTTGGCCTTGCTCAGGGGGTTAAGGCTCCAGTGTTGCCGCAAGCTGTGGCATAGGTTGCAGAGGCAGCTCAGATCTAGCGTTGCTGTGGCTGTGGTACAGGCCTCAGCTGCAGCTCTGATTTGACCCCTAGCCCGGGAACTTCCGTATGCCACAGGTGTGGCTGTAAAAAGGACAAAAAATTAAGTATAAAAATTCAAATATGTATTTAGAATGAGAAAAAAAATGTAAACATTAAAAAGGTACCAAATACCAAAAGTGTCACAAAATCTAGAAAAATAACATACCTTAATTAACTCCCTGGCACAGCTCTATAATTTTTTCTTACATATTTTAGCTGTAGTTTCTTTGATCAACTCTTCTAATGACTGATTTTGTGATTGTGTTCCGTAACAGGAACTGCAAGTCTTTCCTCTATCTAGCATGATTGATTACATTTTTTAAAAAAATTATTGATATTTTAGAAATTAATTTTCTGCTTCCTAATTCATTTTCCTGTTAAAATGACATTCACTGCCAAAACCATCATGTACATTTTTAGAATCTGTTGCAGTTTGGAAAACCTATTCGGTTTCCCTTTCATGTATAAGCTCTCCGATTGCAGGGTATTTCAAATTTCTTCACACAATGACTACTCTGAAACATACTCTGAACTGATCACTCACTTAACAATTTGTCGCCGATGTCCTTATTTACTGCTATATTATGATTTGTGTTAGTCATTGTCAATATTAGTATTTGTCAAATTGGCGAGAAATTTAATTTCCTTCAGATGTGCTTATGTGATTCTTTTCTTTTCACCTACTGGATTAGCAAGCAATCCAAGAGTCTGCTTATCACTTCTATTCAGAATTTATTTCTTCCTCTTTATGTGTTGATTTTGTTATGATCTAAAAGAATCTTTCAATTATAATTTATTTCTCCTTATCAGTATAATTTCTATTTATTTCCGATATATGTCATATATACTATATATTTCTATGCCTTCATATATATCACATACTTTTCTTATACATGTTTAATTATACAGCAAAATGATATATAAGAACTATATGTTTATAATGAAATATATAGCATATGAAATATATTTCATATATAAATAATTTCATTTTATAATGAGTTTATAATTTTATACATTGGGCTATCATAGTTTATTCCTTATGGGAAAGAACTTTCATTTTGACTTAGGGTTACAGAGAGGTACATCATCTGCTTATAATTCTACCTGTCTCATGATAGGAGGGTTGTCCACAGACTAGCTTCTAGCTTTCCGTATTTCAAGTCTTCTTCCTCTTCCACTAGTCCATACTTGTGGTACTTCTAGGTAGGATAGCATACATCACTATTTTTGTCCCTGGCCTCAAGGTCATGATTGTCAAGTGAATCATTCCAGTAGATGGTAGACGTATTCTTGCAAGCCATTCCTACTTCAGGATGGCTAGTACTAACTTGAATCTGAAATACAGATGTATCCCACTGAAACCAAACTTTGCCTCATTCCACGCCACCTTTGATTTCAAAAATGCCACAGCCATCTCCAGTGCCTCCCAGTATAAGAAAGGGAGCTCATAATGGAAAGAGACGGTAGTCTTAACTAGTTGTGGGGGAGGTATATTAACTTGGCAAATTTTATAAAAACATATGACCATCCAGAAAGCGAAAGACAAACATCACATGAAATCGCTTGTATGTGGACTCTAGAAAAAGGATACAAAGGAACTTCTTTACAGAACAGAAACAGACTCATAGACTTGGCACACAAACTTCTGGTTACCAAAGGGAACCAGTGGGGGAAGGAGGGATGAACTGGGGGTTGGGGATGGGCAGATGCACGCTGAGGTATATGGCATGATTGGCCAACGGGGACCTGCTGTAGAGCACAGGGGGCTCTGCCCAGTATTCTGAGATCATCTATGTGGGAAAAGAACATGAGAGAGAACGGATGTGTCTACATGTCTAGGTGAATCACTTTGTACAGCAGAAATTATCACAACTTTGTAAATCAACTGTACTTCGATAAACATTTAACAATGAAAAACATTTTAAAAAACTTGCACCCATGTGAACACATTGCCTTAGAAGGGGCCACGTATGGCTTGGGGCCCTTAAACTTCCTAAGCTTCCTGATCAACCCACCTCAGGAGGCAGGAGTAGGTACCCAGACAGAGCCCTCTACTAGCACTTTCTTTAGTCAGTGTGACTGAATCCACCTATGGTTTTGCATATGAATATTTTTTAATCCACACTCATCCAGGCCATGTCTCTTTCACTCATTGTCCCAACATTTCTAGCTGAAACAGCTATGCTAGAATCAGATGTAAAACTATCTATTATAAACAGAAATTATTTTTTAACCACAAGTTACTTTTCTCAAATGAAGCAAGAGTTTGACTTTTTAAGTTGACAAAGAATTTTTATCTGACGGCTTCCATAAAGCTAATACTTTGCCAGGAATATAGGAGACTCTAAAGGAAATTCAGTTATTTCTACAATACCCCAGTAATAAAAGTTTCCGCTTGTTATGAAAACAAGAGTTCATATAAAGTGTAAAAGAAGCCACCAGAAAGTTGTTTTTGAAAAGCTCTTATTCTTCTGAATCACAATGCTTGGCTGTTTGAATAAGATTAGCTTTTCTTTTTAAATCTCATCTAGAAGCTTTATAAAACGAATCTCAATTTATTAATCATTTCTGGATCTTTCATCTGTGGCCCACAAAATCTTATTAAAGCCTGTACTGACTTAGTTGATGCTTCGTAAGAAGAAAATGACTCTGTGTAGGTTTGGACAGGGGAAAAATAAACTTGTGTCTCCTTGGTTCTTGATGAATTCTTTCTGGTCCCTCCTGTGTGTGTGTGTGTTCGTGTGTCTGTGTGTCTGTATGTGTCTTTTCTTTTACGCATAACCCAACCAAACACATCCTTTTCAAAATATTATGATCATCGTGATCTCTTGCACCAGGGGAGTTTTCAGCATTCTAAAAATAATTTCGATTCTTTGGAGTCAGAGTGTTTTTAGTTACGGCCGCACAAACAGTTGGGGCGGTGGGGGGCGAGGGGGGACAGTGGTTTCCACATTAGATCCATTTGGAAGTACTATTGAAAAAAAAAAAAAAAAAACAACTCTGAACATGATGGAAGCATGAAGAAAACACTTTGGAAATTAGGATAACGAAACAAGATTAAAATCAACTTCTATTACAGCCAAAGGATAAAATCCTAGTGTTAATGATTGATCTTAGAGTCTTTCCTTTCTCCTTCCTCATCCCTTTGCCACAATTTCAACATCATCTAGGGCTGCCTCCAGCCCCATGATTAACCCCTTCTCAACAAGTCTTCAGCAGAAATCCTAAATCTAGGAGTAAGAAGCTAGGTAGGCTCTAGGCAAAGGTACACTGAAGGGAAGTCGCTTCCTTCTGTCCTTCCCATGTCATCTGCTTTGGATTTTAAATTTTTGTATAGCTGAATTAAAGTGTCCTCTCTTGTACACATATGATAAAAGACATGCGTGATTTGCTTTCTCATCATCCTCAACCATGCAAAATTAACTTTTTCAATTTGATGCATAAAGAAATCCACAGTGAAGACTATGAACACCCAATAAAGACTAATGACTGAATTCTAATGATTGCATACTTCTTGCAAAGAGCTTGGGGGTAAACATTACTATTCAAGAAGACTACCTAAGGAAAGAAAAATCCACTGCTTACTGTAGCTGTTTGCGGAGGCCAGATGAAGGTCTTGTGTTGTTACTGAGGGTGTTAATTAGTTACTGCTGCATAACAACCCCCAATTCTCTGGAGCCTGCAGCAGTAAACAGCTGTTTTTTTCATGCACAGGTCTATGGGTCCACCATGGCTTGTTTGGAGTCACCTGGGGTTCAGAGGGCTTGGCTGGTTGGCGTTAGGTCTGCTCCATGTGTTTCTTCGCTCTCCTTGGACCAGCAGCTACTCAAGGCACATTTTTCTCATGGTGAATCACAGGGGCCTAAGAGGTCAAGCCCAACCACCGATGTGCCCTTGGAGTTCCCGTCATGGCTCAGTGGTTAACGAACCCGCCAATATCCATGAGGATGGGGGTTTGATCCCTGGCCTCGCTCCGTGGGTTAAGGATCTGGCGTTGCCGTGAACTGTGGTGTAGCTTGCAGATGTGGCTCGGATCCAGCGTTGCTGTGGCTGTGGGGTAGGCTGGCAGCTATAGCTCCGATTCGACCCCTAGCCTGGGAACCTCCGTATGCCGTGGGTGCAGCCTTAAAAAGACAAGGGAAAAAAAAAGCTTTAAAGCTCTGGTCAAGTTTGCAATATTTCTATAAGCTAAGCTCAAAATCAAGGGGTGGGGATGCAGACTCCATTTCTATTATTGCAACGATAGGTCACAGTGCAGAGGGAGAGAGGCAATTAACAATAATCCAGTCTTCCTCACTGACCACTTTTAATCTGTCTGTGACTTGATTTCCCCATTTGTAAAACAAGATAAAACACATCAAAAATATTAAAATTCTACCTTTTAGAGCTCTAAGGATTAAAGCACTTAGTGCCTGGCACACACATACAAAAGCTTAATAAAGAAATTCAGCTGTTATTATTACTGCTGTTGTTATACCCCAATCATCCAAGAAGAGGGAGATTAAGCCTTATGAATAGCCGCACCTTGGAGCATTATGCAGCCATCAAAAATAGCTATGAAGAGTTGTAATAATTTGGGGAAACATTTTGGCTTTACTAGTAAGTGGGAAAAAAGCAGCATATGTAAAAATATGTGGCTATGATCCCAACGATGTAAAAAAAAAATCTATATGAATCAAAGACGTAAAGGAAATATACCGATTATTAAAGCAGCTGATTCTGAGGGGTGATTGTTTTCATCTCTCTATATTTCCTGGTTTTCTATAATAACAAGTATTTTTCTCTAATAACATTAAGCTTAAAAAACATCGTTAGGAGTTCTTGCTGTAGCTCAGTGGGTTAAGAGCCCAACTAGTATCCATGAGGATGTGGGTTCAATCCCTGGCCTTGCCCACTGTGTTAAGGATCTGGCATTGCTGTAAGCTACAGTGTAGGCTGTGGATGTGGCTCGGATATGGCGTTGCTGTGGCTGTGGCGTTAGGCTGGTGGCTACAGCTCTGATTTGACCCCTGGCCTGGGAACTTCCACGTGCCATGGTGTGGCCCTAAAAAGACAAAAAACAGAACCACAAATTTTTTAAAAGAAATCTATGGTTTGGGCCCAGAGTATGTGTAGCTGATCCCACCATTAGTTCCTTATGTGTTTGGGGGTCATTTTTAACCTCTAGGCTTGTTTTTCCTCTTCTCATTTGGGAACAGTATGGTTAGCTTGATTGTTTCCAATATCCCGTTTCTTTCCTCTTCACACCTGGTTTTGGATTATTTCAGTGGTTAAATGAGGTGCTTTTCCTGATGGGCAAAATACACAGCAGGGGCCGAGGGTGCTGCAAGCTTAAGGATGTAAGATGATGACAACCATAAGCAAAAGAACACAATTTGAAGATCTGGTAAGTACAAGAGAGATATTTATAGATATTAATCAATTATCTTGACATTATTTTTCTGTTTTAAGTATTTGTATTTTTCTTGAGTCCCTATGAATAATGGTACTGCTCGTGAGCCTGACCTTTTCAAGAAAAATGCTATACTTCTATAATTATATTTGAGAGACATAACATTATTTGAATAGGCATCTCAGTATTATTCAGACATATTGTAATATTACCAGGACTTAAAGTCTTTGAATAATGCAAACTTTCGTAACATTACTCATCACATTTAGTGTAGGCAGATTGAATGTGGGCATATTTTTAGCTCCTTTTGGTAAATTAAATTGAATTCTGTTTTCCTGTCCTCTTGGATTTCCAGAGCTTCATCATTTTCTCAACTCCAAAGTGTACTTCTGTGGTGGCTTGAAATTTTGTCCACAAATACTTTGGTGTTGCTTCCTTTAAAAGGTGGAGTCTAACTCCTCTCCCATGAGTGTGGGCAGTAGCTGGTGACTCGATTCGAACAGATAGAATGGGACTAAAGCGATGGTGTGTGACTTCCAAGCCTTGGTCATAAAAAGGCTTTGTGGTCTCCTCCTTGCTCTCTCCTGTCTTTGAACACTTGTCCTCAGGGAAGCCGGCTGCCGTGCTGTGGGAACACTCAAGGAGCCCTATGGAGAGGCCCACATAGCAAGGCACAGAGGGCTCCTGCCAAGAGTCCCGTGAGCATGCCATCTTGGAAACAGATCCACCAGCCCCAGTCCAGCCTTCAGATGACTCCAGCCCTCCTGATGCCCTAACTACAACTTCCCCAAAGACCCTGAGACAGAATCATCCAGTCAAGCTGCTTTCAAATTCCTCACCGGAACTGTGAGAGGATAAATGTTTACTGCTTTGAGCCAACAACTTTGGGAGTAATTTGTCATGGAGCAATAGATACATAGCACAGCTTATCACAGAACTATTGCTGGAAAACTATCTTGGAAGCCTGTATATCTTGACCATGAGGTGCCTACCGTAAGAAAAGGTCTGAACCACATGGTAGGTACACAATGTGAGGAAATCAAACCCAGAGCGTGCCTTCAGGTAGCCTGCAGTCAAATTCCATCAACGTAATGACAGAAAAGGAGACAGACCTTTTTTGACATTGACGGAGGTACTGATTATCAATTACCTTGGGTTTATGAAACGGGGGTTAATATCTACTTTAAAGGTTGTTATGAGGTTGAAAAAATAACAGCAAATAAAGTAGCTGGCACAGAGTTGTCCTTCGTGAATGCTTGCTGTTATTATTAGAGAGACGCATTTCCATCACCAGCTTTTTATTTTTCAGTCTTCAAGTTAGAGCCACTGCATAACACCTAAAATGTGTAATCATTGCATTGTGTATGCAAAGCAGCATTTTTACTAATAGGTTTGAAAAGTCAGAAATTTATCAGAAAAAGCACTCTTCTGTTTTTCTCAAAACTGTTGGTTTCAATCTGAGTCTATTTTTGTTTTCCAAACAAGATCATTTGTATCATTTTTTTTTTCAGATTCCACATATAAGGACTTGCTTTGTGGCACAGTGGGTTAAGTATCCAGCATTGTCACTGCAGTGGCCCAAGTTGCTGCTGGGGTGCAGGTTTGATCCCTGGCCTGGGAATTTCTACATGCTGCAGGCACAGCCAAAAAAAAAAAAAAAAAAAAAAGGATTCCGCATACAAGTGATATTATATGATACTTGTTTTTCTCTGCCTGACTTCGCTTAGTATAATCTCTAGGTCTATCCATGTTGCTGCAAGTGGCATTACATCATTCTTTTTTATGGCTGAGTAATATTTCATTGTATGCGTGTATCACAGATAGAAAAATTTATGGTTACCGAAGGTGAAAGGGGGAAGGAGGGATAAATTAGGCGTTTGGGATTAACAGATACTACTATATATAAATAGATAACCAACAAGGACCTACTGTATAGCACAGGGAACTATCGTCAATGTCTTATAATAAGCTAGAATGGAAAAGAATCTGAGAAAGAATAGATAGATATAGACAGATACCTGAATCACTTTGCTGCACTCTGCAAACTAATACCTCATTGTAAATCAACTATATTTCACTTAAAAAAAATTTTTTTTAAAAAAACCTGTTGGTTTGAAAACCTCTTAGGGAAATGACAGTGCCATGGTTTAGATTTGACTCAGTGCCTATTTTAAGCTGGTGGTGAGCATGCATTTTTATTGCTAATCCTTTAGAATAATAAATAAGCTAAGTTCCCACACCGATGTGCCAGCATCCTAAATGCCATCAGCCATTTTGTTGAAAGAGTGCTATTTTTCACTCTGGACAATGTGTGCGATATTTTATTCCAAAGCAGTCCTCTTATTTAAATAAATAACTGTCTGTCATCACATTATTTAATTCAAAGTTACCTAGGTTCCTCCTTTCCTTAATTACATGGTTTGCTTCAACTCCATCTCATCAATTATGTTGATTTCTTAAGCCCTTGAGACCAGGAGACCTGGCATATAGCCACTTCGTTTATCTTCTTAAATATTCTAGGAATAATCAAGAGAAAAACTCAGAACCTAAAGTTTACGTAGGTGGTCATCAATTTTAAACGCCCGAATCTAGATAATGGATGTACAAGGTGAAATAACTAGATGACTATGAACAAGATAGTTATTTCTGACCAGAGCTGCTCTCCTGCCAGTTTCTTTACATGCATAATTACGGTTCCTGTATGGCTCTGTTGTTATGACAACCATCACTGTATCTCACACTACACTGGCGGTGAAATGTACTAGGGGCATGAAGCATACATTTTTCATATTTTTCCAAGTTCATTTTTTTCATGGTTTCATGGAACAGTCCCACATGAAACACTGATCTGAGCTGAAAAGAAAAATCAGAAAGACTTATTCTCCCAACTTGGAGACTGAGAACCAGCTTCTGTGAGCAAAATCGCAATTCACCATCACAGCGAGTTAATTCATGGCAAACAATCAGACTTCCTTTCCAAGGAGAAGGGAGAGCAATTGCAGTTGGTATCTTCTGATTCACATTGCATTGCCCCCTCCCTGATATAAATTGCAAACGCCAGGAGACCGTGGGGAGACTCCAGATGAGGGGTGACATTTTTGCTCCTGTTCCGCAGGGAAGAGGTAAATGCTGAAATTCACGGGCTGCTCTCTGTTTAATTCACACGGTAATGTCAGGGGCTTCTTGATGGAAGACCAGTGGCCCCTCCCCTCTCCAAGCTGCTACTGGGGTTTTGCACTTTGATAAAGCGCGTTTCTCATGATCAGAATTGCTGGCGTTCAGATCCAGCAAGAGGCTGTAGCTTATAGCTAAATGCACAGCAACAAAACTGATTTAAAATAAAACTTTCAGTAACCTAATTCAGGAACCCGCCCCCACCCTTGCCTCCTGGAAAGAATTTTGCTTAAAGTGTTCCTATCAAGGCCCACATCCATTTACCTGACACGTTTAATTCCCATCATTACTCCTCTTTCTCTAGGGAAAGATTATATAACTGGAAATATCATAACAAATGGAAGTAAGAGACAGAAACACCCACTTGTTGAGTACATGGCCGACCTGGTGTGAATTTTGGTAAACATTTCTTAGATGCAAACCCAATAGGTTTTTTTCACTATTAATATTCTTATACTATTTCTTGCCAAGACTAGAATACGTTATTAAGACTTTGTAAAGACCTCAGCGATTTGGAGTGTTAAATCTGGTTTTACAATGTTGGAGAGAATTCTCTGGTTGCAACTTCCTTGCTTTATTATTCTTCTTTGTTCATGGAGAGACCGTTCCAATCAACTGCATAATCTGTTAGAATACAGCTTGACAGAGGGAGAGGGATAAATTCGTAGTATGGGATTAAAAGATACTCACTACTCTACATAAAATAAACCACAAGGAGCTGCTGTATAGCACAGGGAACCATATGCATTCTTATAATAACTTGTGATGGAGAAGAATCTGGAGTTCCTGTCATGGCTCAGCGGAAACGAATCTGACTAGCCTCCACGAGGACTCAGGTTTGATCCCTGGCCTCGCTCAGTGGGTTAAGGATCTGGCGCTGCTGTGAGCTGTCGTGTAGGTCGCACACGTGGCTGTGGCATAGTCTGGCAGCTGCAGCTCTGATTCGACCCCTAGCCTGGGAACCTCCATATGCCGTGGGTGCGGCCTAAAAAAGACACACACACACACAAATGTGATATATATGTATACACACACACACATATAAAACTGAGTCGCTTTGCTGTACACTTGAAACAAACATAACATTGTAAATCAACTGTACTTCAATAAGTAAATAAATAAAATACAGCCTGAGAGGAATGAAAGATTTTTCTTTTAATAGCTAAACAGTTCTAGGATCAAATTTCTGAACTTTGGACATTAAGATAAAACTTAAATGAATTAAAATGTGTCCTAGTGGTTAAGGATCCGATGTTGTCACTGGTGAGGCACGGGTTTGATTCCTGGCCCAGGAAATTCTACATGCCACAGTTGCGGCAAAAAAAAAAAAGTAAATTGTATGATATGAATGCTAACTCAATAAAGCTATTAAAAAAAAAAAAAAGAATTGAAATGTCCTTGAGCCAGAAAGTAAAATAGGATGGAGTAGCAGATGGCATCTGATTTATTTTGCTTCATTTCAAATACCATACATAAGCAAACGCCAGCGACTCAGTGGCCTTGTTGAGGAAATGTGCCAAACAGAGGCCATAGAGAGCTGAACCTGACCATGGCCATTCCCCATTGGTCCACTGTGGAGGCCGCTGCCGACGTAGTGAATTTCTGGGATGGATCTGCAGCACGGTCAGAGAACATTGCCCTATGTGTAGACAGCTAGCATCAGACTTTCTTCCTGAGGAGTCAACGTCAGTCAAGCTCTGGATTAAACAGGTGCTGCATTCCCACTCGGGCTACTAAACCAGAGCCTGGGGTCTTGGTACCAGGGCACCCAGCCATGATGCCAGATCCTGCTGCACTGTGCATATTAGAACATCTGCCTCCCAGCCCCGAAGTCCACCAGACTGGGATGTTTTCGTTGCAGAACAAGTAATAAAATTAAGCAAGATGAATGGTACGGTTTTAGAAATATTTCTTGAAATAACACACAAGCTTTGAATGCTTTCAGTTTTACAGCCTCTTAGAAATGAAACATAAACATGTTCTAGTGGTTAAGGGAAAATTAGGAAATGAAGGCTGTGTCCAGTAATAGTAAGAATTTACAGGATATTTTTCACATTTCAAAAAATGTATTCAATACAACAGTGGAATACCACTCAGCCACAAAGAAAGAAAGAAAGAATGCCATTTGCAGCCACATGGATGCAACTAGAGATTCTCATCCAAAGTGAAGTAAATCAGAAAGACAAAGACCATCGGATATCACTTCTACATGGAATCTAAAGTATAACACAAATGAACCTATCTACAGAACAGAAACAGACTTGCAGACATGGAGAACCGACATGTGGTTGCCAAGGGAGAGGAGGAGGAGGGGGCAGTGGGATGGATGGGGAGTTTGCTGTTGGTAGATACAAACTCTTACACTGAGAATGGATGAGCAGGGAGGCCCTGCTATACAGCACAGGGAGCTCTATCCCCTCTCTTGGGATAGACCTTGATGGAAGATAGTATGACAAAAAGAATGCATGTATATATATATATATATATATATATATATATATATATATGACTGGGTACAGCAGAAATAGGCACAACACTGTACATCAACTATACTTTTTTAAAAAATGTATGGCTCTTCCCTATAGCAGATACTGTGCTAAGTACAGATACAGAAATAAAGAGCTGTACCTCCTAGCCTCGTGGTATGTTCTAACGAAGTTGGAACAAAGAAGAACAGATGATAGGAACCATCAACAGAGCATGTGTCTCTGGTCCTGCTTCAGAAACGGGGCACTCACTGCCCAGCTGCTGGGAATGTTGCCCACTAACTGCCCCCAGCTGACACCATGATTAGCCATGTTTCTATACAGAAAATCTACCCAGATATAAAAGGATCTCTCCCCTTCCCTGTGTCCTCCCAGAATCATCAGGAGACACAAGCCAGCTGGCAGCCACAAGAGCAAAGAGAAAAGTGAAGGTAGAAAGTAATGGATGTCCCGGGGCGGGGGGGGGTTTCATAGTAAAAGCAGGTTTTCATTATTTGATGTGTTTGGTTTTGTAAACTTTGGGGCTTGGGGTTGCCAAGGAAACGGTGTTTAGAGTCAAATCAGAAGGAAAATCCAGTGTCGACTGGGGAGGGATGAGAGCCTCAGCCGAAGTAGACAAGACAAGGCACCTCATCCCTGGGATGGAGAAAGACCTTTCTTGGGGAAAAGAAAGGTCTTTTAAATTAAATCTTTTAACATGCTCTTTGAATAACATTACAAACACTTTTTATTAAAATATAGTTGACTTACAATGTTGTGTCAATTTCATCTGTACAGAACAGTGACTCAAGTATACAGGTATATCTTTTTGAATTCAAATTTTGTCTGTATACATGCCCAGGAGTGGGACTGTTAGATCATATGGCAACTCTATTTTTAGTATCCTAAGGAACCTCCATGCGGTTTTCCAGTGGTTGTACCAGTTGACACTCCCACCAACTGTATAGGAGGGTTCTCTTTTCTCCATCCTGTCTCTAGCATTTGTTATTTGTAGACTTATTAATAATAGCCATTCTGACTGGTGTGAAGTGGTTCCTCATTGTAGTTTTGTTTTGTGTTTCTCTAATAATTAGTGATGCTGAACATCTTTTCATGTGCCTACTAGCCATTCATATGTCTTCTTTGTAGAAATGTCTACTTAGGTCTTGTGTCCATTTTTCAATTGGGTCGTTTGTTTTTTTGTTGTTGAGTTGTATGAGTTGTTTGTATATTTTGGAGATGAAGCCCTTGTCAGTTGCATCATTTGCAGATATTTTTGCCCATTCTATAGGTTGTCTTTGCATTTTCTTTTTTTAATGGTTTCCTTTGCTGTGCAAAAGATTGTAAGTTTGATTCGGTCCCATTTGTTTATTTTTGTTTTTACTTCTATCGACTTGGGAGACTATCCTAAGAAAACATTTTAAAATTTATATCAGAGAATGTTTTGCCTATGTTCTCTTTTAGGAGTTTTATGGTGTCATGTCCTTTTTTTTTTTTTTTTTTTTTTTTGTCTTTTTGCCTTTTTGAGGGCTGCTTCCTGCGGCACATGGAGGTTGCCAGGCTAGGGGTCGAATCGGAGCTATAGTCACCGGCCTATGCCAGAGCCACAGCAATGCAGGATCCGAGCCTCGTCTGCAACCTATACCACAGCTCACGGCAATGCCAGATCCTTAACCCACTGAGTAAGGCCAGGGATTGAACCTGTAACCTCATGGTTCCTAGTCAGATTCGTTCACCACTGTGCCATGACGGGAACTCCAATGGTGTCATGTCTTATGTTTAAGTCTTTAAGGCATTTTGAGTTTATTTTTGTGCATGGTGTGAGGCTCTGTTCTAACTCCATGGGTTTACAAGCAGCTATCCAGTTTTCCCAGCACCACCTGCTGAAAGGACTTTTTCCCATTTTATATTCTTGCCTTCTTTGTCAAAGATTAATTGACCGTAGGTGTCTGGGTTTATTTCTGGACTCTCTATTCTGGTCCATTGATCTGTATGTCTTTTTTGGTGCCAATACCATGCTGTTTTGATGACTGTAGCTTTGTAGTATTGTCTGAAGTCTGAGAATTATGCTTCTTGCTTTGTTTTTTTCCCTTCAGGATTGCTTTGACAATTCTGGGTCTTTTATGGTTCCATGTAGAAAAACTGCATTTTAACAGGATCTTCAGGGACTCAGGTTCACAGGAAAGTCTGAGAAGCAGTGATCTAACTCAGTGGTTCTCAAAGTGCAGCAGAATCGCCCAAGCGGGAGGGGGTGACCTGTTTGACTACAGATTCCAGGGTTTCAGATTGAGTAGGTCTGAGCTAGAACCCAAGGATTTGCAGTTCCGACAGGTTCCCAGGTGATGCCTCTGCTGCTGGATTGGGAAACACGCTCTGGGAAGCACAGGCTTTATTTCGTGCAGCTCATTTACTGGGGAATCAGATCCCCCTGAGCTCAACTTTCACCTCTGATACTCACCAGCTGCTTGATGCTGGGCGCTCTCCTGACCTCTCTGAGCTCTCTCTAACCTCTGATGTTGCTAAGTGAAGTAACACCAACTTCACCTGGACTTAGGATTTCAAGAGATTTTAAAAGCCAAGCACCTCCCCCACGCCTGGCCACCGAAAGTGCTCAGCAGAGTAGCGGCCTCAGCACCTCCAGCGAGCTTGTAAAAACCACAGGGACCGTGTATCAGAACCCGCGTTTCCATGAGACCCTCAGGTAACAATCACATGCGTTAAAGTCTAGGAGTTCTGTATGCATATGGGTCCTCAGTTTCCCAGTTCCAGCAGGGTCACTGCAGCTCGGGGGAAGGGGCGACGGGCCCCAGATCAGGCACTGGTAGCTTGAACCTCTAAATCTGTGTTCCCACTCTCCAGCTCCAGCTGCACGCTCAAGGTTTGAATCCCCATCTCAGGCTGGAACACAGGCCCGGAACCCCTGCAGGTTTGCACAATACCGGGAGGCACCAAATGCCTAAAATAGGCGTTTATGTGACCTTGTTTTCTGGCCTGGAGTTCGCCCGGAAACAGATGCAACCTCAGAAAGAAAGGATTTCTATACCTTGTGCTTATTTGACTTTCAGATTGCTTTTTTTTTTTTTTTTTTTCTTCCACATTGAATCCTTGTGGGCTGGAAAGGAGTAGGAAAGAGAAAGGATGGAAGCAAAGGCCACGCAGGGTACCCAGATTCTGACAGGGAGAGAAAGGAGGTTCTCTTTTCTCCAAGCTGAAGAGGAGAACGGCTCCCTCCCAGGCAGAACTGGTTTCTGTTAGAACAAATGGGCCAGCTGAACTCCCCGCCCCACCCCCCCCCAGCCAGAAGTCACCCCTCTCAGTGTTCTCTCATGCAATTCTCTGGGAACAAAGTACTCTTGGGGAATCATCACCATTTGTAGCCTTTTTATGGTGCGAACCAAATGAACATGAATCCTTCCAGAACATTCTAATGAACAAAACAGTACAGAAGGGACTTCAGAGTTGGGAGGCAGCATTGCTTTTTTGCATATGCATGACTAATGACATCTGAGACATAGTCTGGCAGGAAATACAAAATAACCAGATTTATTTGAGGATGAAGAAAGTTCTAGAAACTGTGTCATCCCCCATGCAGTTGCCCTTAAGTTTAAGGGCAATTTTGTCATTGAATGTGCTGTTTGGTACCTCTTGCGCTGCGAGGTAAGGGTTGGCTTTCATTGCATTAGACATCATGGGCCAGGATCACTTTTTCTTTCCCTGAAGCTGGAGAAGGCTGGACTGTGCACATAAACAAGTCATTGTCTTAAATTCTGTGACTGTGAGATTTATGCCACCCATTATAGTGGAAATCAATACAGTGATATTCACTTTATAGCTGCAAGAAGTTGAGGAATGGGAGGTCATTTTATCCAAGGTCCTAGCCGGGCCAGCTTGGGGATAGGCTTAAAATTTAGATTCCCCCATGTGCAGTCTCTTCATATAATGCGAAACGATGAGTTTCAGGAAAGAGCTAGATTTTTAACTTTGAGTCTTGATTTTCTTACTTAGCTATATATTTTCCTTCCTGGCCCTTAAGCACTGACATCTGGATATAGTGCCAGGGTGATGTCCATGGAAACAGAAGCAACTTTGGGGCCATTGGATTTTGGTTAGGGCTTAATCAAAAGCCCACTTGTGAGATTGTGGCCCCCAGTTCAGGACTGGGCAGAGCCCCTGTGGATAAATCCACAACTCAACTCATCTCATGAATAAGAACTCAGAAATGTGCTTCTTCCCTCTCCACTGCTCAGATACACTTCAAAACTCAACCAGATGGGAAACTCAAACAATGACTGCCTCTAAGGCGGACAGGGGGTAGTGATGTGGGTCTGGGAAGGAAGGAACAAGGGGGAACTTTCTGGAGTGAAAGTAATGACGCATCTCACAGGGCTTTGAGTTCGGTGGTGCCGTATGCGTGTGTCGAGACTCATGGAACGCTACCTTCAAGATCTGCATTGTTTGATTAGATGTTAATTTTACCTAAACTAAAACCCTGTGTGTGTAATAGAACAAACTCCCTGAAAGAAAATACTGGGGACCGTAACAGGGTTAAGAGCTAAACGTGTTAGAGCTGCATTTTCATCAGCTCCGTCATCTTCACCCATCACAAAATGCAAACATCTTTGATCACGTATGTAGCGGGGAGCAGGTGGAAATTCTCAGAAGTGGCTAAAATGGCTAAAGTAGGGAGCGTATCGTCTGGGGCAGTTGGCTTTCTGTCAGCCCTGCCAGGAAGCCAGATCTTTGCCCCCCAGCTGAGCAGGCTTCCTTTAGCATTCAGTCCTGGTGTAAAAAGAACCACTAGAGCTGTGAGTGTGTGTGTGGAGGGTGGGCTAGCTGAAGGCTTGGGGCAGCTCTGTCATGAATGCCCTCTAGGACCCCGTGCAGGGGATGGGGTGGGTACTGGGCATCTTGGGGTCTCTCCTGTTCTCCCCTGAGGAAATGTAGACATGGTCGCAAACTGGCAGGGAGGAAGGAAGGGCCGGCTTCAAGATCTATTCCATGATGGGTTTGGGAAAAATTACAAAAAGCGCAAGGGTAAAGGAGACATTTGACTAAAATTGTATTGTTGAGGAGTCTTTACCCTTTTGGTTCCACTTTGAATATCCCTCGATTTCCTCAGTTTACTAACGTGGTTTGCTGCTTTTATTTTATCATGAAATATTTCAAGCATAGAATATATATAGAAGATAATGCAACAAAAATCCACAGTCCAGTCTTGTCAGATGACTTTTTTTCAAGCTTGAAAATGTGTTTTAATTTGTGATTAGTAGTTAAATTATTAAATTATTAGTAGTTAAATTAATAGTTCAAATAAATCAGAATTGTCCTTCTATTAACATTACCCTTTAACTTTTTCCTCATCTTTATGTCGTGCATACTGGAAGACAGGTATTTGGACATGGTCATTGTCATTAGAAGCGACAATAATAAACCCACACTTTTATAAAAATAACGTTGCTAAAATAGAAAAAAATGTATTAAGAAGAATGGCATTGACGTACATCATTGCAGTCTCTTGAATGTCTGCCTTAATCGAAGCAGCTGAATTTTCATATTTGCTTCTGTATTCAATACATTGTGAAACATTGTTTTAGTTGAAAAATATGGAGAAAACCCAGTTTTATACATATACATAGTTGGAAAGGGGAGGAATAGACTAACAGCTTTTTCAGATAGTTGTGGATATTCTTCTTTGGTATCATGCCAAACTGGAAATGTGGTAATTTCTTAAGGATCCATTATGAAATTTGAAACTATAATAATGAGCTTTTCATACTTGGTTCCATTAAAGTTCATTGGTTTATCTTTTTTTTTTTTTTTTCTCTCTCTCTTTTTAAGGCTTCACCCGCAGCATATGGAGGTTCCCAGGCTAGGGGTCGAATCGGAGCTGCAGCTGCTGGCTTACACCACAGCCACAGCATTGCCAGATATGAACCACATCTGTGACCTACATCACAGCTCACAGCAATGCTGGATCCTTAACCCACTGAGTAAGGCCAGGGATTGAACTTGTGTCCTCATGAATACTAGTCAGGTTCATTACCTCTGAGCCACAGTGGGAACTCCCTTATCTTACATTTTGAATGGATGGTTTAACCATGCATGATCTTGTAACAGCTTGTGTTGGTCATTAGGGGAGCTGATTTCTTGAGTTAGGCAGATCTTCCTTAATACAATATTAACAAAACGAAACAAAACAAAAACCATTCCAAATCGTACCACTGATCTCACCAGAAAAGTCTACAAGTATTGTGAAGCTGTCAACCCTGGCGTGTGTGTTGGGGGGGGTGGGGGGCACAGATACAAATGTGTAAAATTTTACCTGTCACTTGAAAACTCAAAAATTTTATCCTGGCAACAAATACTACTAATTGTTTTCCTTAAAGTGACAGGCTCATTTTGTTCCTTTTTGAGAAAAGCTCTGCTTTATTCCCCACTCTGCGCAATCATTGGTTGTCTGTTGCCCTTTCAGGTTAAGATGGTATCACAGGAAAACGGTGGCTAGTTTACCTGGCACCTCAAACAGTCACTGAGTGCGTTTCCTTGAGATAACATATGAACATTGGTATGCAGCAAAAATATTTTAGATGTACTTCTCATTTTGTCACACGGAATTGAAGATGTATGCTCCAGGGCTGAAAAGTAGTGAAAACGATCATTTTTACTTGCATTTATTTTTCCTGCACCTGCGCAGAGGAGAAGAGCCCAATCACCACCACTACAGTTTGGTGCTGATGCCTCGATTCATGTTTAGGTGCCAGCAATTGAATTCCCCATCGCTCTATAACACTAGCAAATAGCGACACAGTGAAAAAGCCAAGTACCATCTCTGAAATATTATTAGGGAGTTCCCTGGTGGCCTAGTGGTGAAAAGATCTGGCATTGTCACTCCTGTGGCATGGGTTCAGTCCCTGGTCTGGGAACTCGGGAACTTCCACATGCCCCAGGCATGGTCCAAAAAAAAAAAAAAAAAAAAAAAAAAAAAAAAAAAAAAAAAATTATGAGAATAGTTTCGACTTCACAGACACATTGAAAGAGTTGGAGGCTCCTAGGTATCTGGGGACCACTCTTTGAGATCCACTGATAGGTCTCTCAATAATATTTTTTTCTCCTTTAAGCAAATTAAGTGTCAGAATTTTACACATTCAGCATTAGCCATGAATCTAGCATTCTTTTCTTCAGGAATTACTTGTGCATATACAGGATATGCTGGCAGTACAATGGTAAACAAGAGCAAAGTTCTTGCCTGCATGTAATAGCTATTCTACTGGGTGAGACAACCTGCGATTCAGTAATCAGACAGCTGTAAATGTGTAACCGTGATAAATGCCATGAGAATCATAATAAGAGAAGTTCACTTAACCTGTGAGTAGAAGGTTAAGATTCAGTGTTTCTGAGAATAGAAGGTTTGCCTTAAAATCTCAAGGGTTGATAGGTGTGAGCAAGTGAAGTAGGCAGTGGTGGGGAGTGTTCGAGGCAGAGGGACCAGCATGTGCAAAGATCCTGAGGCAGGAGGGAGTTTGATGTGCTCAAGAAATGGGAAGTAACTCTGCAAGGGAGTGAGAATGATGCGAGATAATGCCAGAATGGAAAGTAGAGACCAGAATATAGAGTATTCTCTGCTCACATTTTGGCTTTTATGCGGAGAACAAAGGGGCGCCATTGAAGCCTTTCTAGAAGGGTCGCTTAATGAAGTTGTCAGTATAAAAAGATCACCTTGGTTGGGCCGTATTGAGAATCAGTGGATGATGCTGGGGGGTTAGGGAGATGAATGCAGGGACCATTTAGAAGGCTGCTTTTGGAGTTTAGGAGAGAGAAAAAGACAGGGGAAGGATTGTGTTAGGGCACGACCATGGGAAGGAAGTGACAGGGAGTCAATGAGGAGTGAGCATAGCCCGGAGAAAAAGGAGCTTCACAAATACTGCCGCGGTTGCCTGTTTGCCCAGCTGAATGGGTGGTGGTGCCCTGAGAGAGCCATTTCTTATTGAACTCTGGCTGTCTGGGAACAAAAATTAGAGAAAACTCAAAGAAAGAAAATAGAAGGAAGAAAAAAAAAAAAAAAAAAAAAAACCATCAGCACCGGGGCCAGAGGTGGAAGACAGAATCAAATTATTAGGAGAGGGATTTGGATTTATTCCTTTCATTGTGTCAGTGTTCTCCTAAAAAATAGTTCCCGAGATCATTGAGAGATCCCTAAGAACAGTAAGTTCAGTTTCCTGTTAAATATCTGTTTTTAGCAGCCAAAGGGTTTGCTGTGGTGTTTGGTCTTCCCTGCGGGAGACAAGGCGTCAAGACAGCCTCAATCAAGGAGAGAACTTTCCAACAGTCAGAACTTGTGCTGATGACCCCCCAGGGCAGTCTGCACGCCTCCCAGCTCCACTGTGTGCCAAGCTCTCTTAGCCATGCCCTCAGATACCATCTCACTTCACGTTTGTGACAACTCAGCGTGATAGGTATTGACACTGCCTCCATTTTACAGATGGATCAGTATCAGAAATACTGATACTTGCCAAGGATCATATCACCCCCCAAGCATCAAAATTAAGATGTCTAGACTTTTTTTTTTTTATGGAGGTATAACTGGGAAATAACATCATGATGTATTTAGCCACACTCTTTTTTATTTTTCCTTATTTTAATTTTTATATTTACTTATACATTTTGTCCTTTTAGGGCCACACCTGTGGCACATGGCTAGGGGTTGAATCCAAGCTGCAGCTGCCGGCCTACACCGCAGTCACAGCAACACTAAATCTGAGCTTTGTCTGTGACCTACACCACAGCTCACGGCAATGCTGGATCCTTAACCCACTGAGTGAGGCCAGGGATCAAACCTGCATCCTCCTGGATACTAGTTGGGTTCATTAACCGCTGAACCAACACAGGAAATCCTTCTTATTTTTTTAATACTATTTTTTTCTCAAAGCAGCTGAGTGATATTTCTAATGCAGGGATTACCTGGTTTGGCGGGGTCCTGGACCCCTTTCAAAACTTCTAACCTTTTCCCTAACAAAGTGTACATTTGCACACAGAGAACGGACACCCTATTTTCAGAGGTTTTTTAATTCTCTTAAAACTCATCCAGATCATGCCCAAAACCATTTGGACACCAGCATTAAGAAGGATTATTCCAGGGTGGTCTCTTGTGGAACAGCAAGTTAAGGATCCTGCATTGTCATTGCAAATAACAGCTCGGGTCACTGCTGTGGCATGAGTTCGATCCCTGGCCAGGAACTTCCACATGTTGTGGCCACAGCCAAAAAAAAAAAAAAAAAAAAAAAAATTCCAGGGCCTTTTGAAAGCTATCACTGATACTGTTTTTAATGTCTGGTCCATAATGGATTTTTTTAATAATCAGAGAAGAAAAAAATGAACCACCTTAGATTTCCCCATTAAAAATTGCTTACTATTCATTGAGAACAAGTGTCCGAACAAAGATGTGTCCAGTCACGTTCACAGCAGCCCTGTTCCAAAGATGCAAAAGGTGGAAGCCACCCACATGTCCATTCACTGATGACTGGATAAACACAATGTGGCAAATCCACACAATGGAATATTATTTGCCAATAAAAAGGAATGAGGTGCTGATACATGCTACAGCACGGATGAACCTTAGAGAGATGATATCACATGAAAAAGCTAGATACAAAAGGCTGTGTATTAAGTGATGGCGTTTACAGGAAATGTCCAGACTACGTTAAGTCCACAGGCAGGCAGAAAGCAGACGAGTGGTTGGCTGGGGCTGGGAAGAGGGAAAGGCAGTGGCTGCCTAGTGGGTATAGATTTCTTTGGTGGTGAAGAAAATGCTCTGGAATTAGAGGTGACAGCTGCACACATTGTAAACGTACCAATAGCCATGAATCATATATTTTAAAGTGGTTAATACGGTGACCTTTATGTTAGATGAATTTTACCTTGATTTTCAAATTCTTTCTTTCTTTCCTTTTTTTCTTTTGCTTCTTAGGGCTGCTCCTGCAGCATATGGAAGTTCCCAGGCTAGGGGTCCAATCGGAGCTGCAGATGCCAGCCTATACCACAGCCACAGCGATGCCGGATCTGAGCTGTGTCTTTGACTTACAGCACAGCTTACTGCAGTGTGGGATTCTTAATCCACTGAACGGGGCCAGAGATCGAACCCACATCCTCATGGATACTAGTTGGGTCCTTAACCCACTGAGCCACAATGGGAACTCTGCAATTTTTTCTTAAAAGATGACTCTCAAGAAACCAGTGGCTGCCAGGCTTTGCCCTCTTACTACCTTCTTCTGCCTGGGCTGGGCTGGTTAGAGGGGCATAGCTTCCCTGTGGGGCAAGTTGGCACCTGTAGGCTGAATCCTGGCAGCCTTCTCTGGGGTTCCCATTGCCACCTAGGGGCCTGGCAAACGGTGTGGCCCTCTCTATGCAGAGATCCCCTGTTCTTGCCCTAGAACCCTGCATTTGCAGCATCCTGCTGGCATTGAAATGATGGTAAATGGAATTCCCTGGCGGCCTAGAGGATTAAAGATCCAGCCTTGTCACTGCTGTGGCTCTGGTCACTGCTGTAGTGCAGGTTCGATCTCTGGCCCAGGAACTTCCGCATGCTGCAGGTACCCCCAACCCCCCCCCCCCCCCCGCCTCCGCAAGGCAGTAATCCATGGGCTTTTTTGCTCTTTGAAACCTGAGGCACCGTTCTTTGCTCTTTTCTCTATTTCGTCTATTCCCTGCCTCTCTGGGTCAGATCTTTGTGCCTGCCTGATGACAGCCAAGGTTCTCAAAGGTGGGGAGTGGAAAGAAGCGGTGGGAATGGGTGGTTGTGACCGCCCCCCTTCCCCAGAAGACACATGGCATTATCTGGAGACGGTTTAGTTGTCATGACTTGGGGCGTGTTCCTGGCATCTAGTGAGTGGAGACCAGGGGTGCAGTTAACCATCCTCCAGCGCCCGGGATGGCTCCCACAGCCAAGAATTCCCCGACCCCACGTGTCAATAGCGCTGAGACGGAGAGACTCAGGGTTATAGGATCATCGATATCATATGGTTGAAAATGCCAATAAGTACTTACTGTGGGCCTTCTCCTGGAGATGGTTCCTCCTTTCTTTCTTTCTTTTTTTTCTTTCTTTTTCTTTTGACAGCTGCATCTGCAGCATATGGAAGTTCTTGGGCCAGGAGTCAGAGCCAAGCTGCAGCTGCCAGCCTACACCACAGGCACAGCAACACCAGATCCGAACCGCATCTACCACCTACATTGTAGCTTGCAGCAATGTCAGATCCTTAGCCCACTGAGTGAGGCCAGGGATCAAACCCGCATCCTTACAGACAATATGTCAAGTTCTTAACCCACTGAGCCACGACGGGAACTCCTGCTGTTTTCTTGATCTCTGTGGCTTGTGATGCCAAATGCTGAAACAGCCCCAAGGCAAGGATTCTGGGACTCTCTAGGGAAATCAAGGACCTCAGCCTAGTAACTTATGGATCCCACAAAGACTATATATATCCTTTAAGGCCCTGGAGCTATGAAATGGAAGCTAGTCCTTCCATGTCGAGGACTGAGGCATATGCATGCTGGTCTGCCTGGCAGAGACAAGCAGGTCAAGAATTAGAATGCTTTTCACAGCCTGAGAATAATGGGATTTATAAAGGAAGGAAATAATCATATTATCCTTAACATTTTGCTTTACCATTTCAAATTATTCTAACAATTGTATTGTCAATCACTTCATTCTGAACCAAGGTTTACGGATTCATTTATCTTAACATTTTATCTTGCAAGAGAGACACTGGCTATATGGATGGGCTTCATTTTCTTTAATGATATTCTAAGATTGGTCAAACACACCTGAAAACAGGCATGATCTTGGCATTATCTTTGTGGCTCAGTAGGTTAAGGATCCGGTGTTGTCACTGCAGTGGCTTCGGTCACTGCTGTGGCATGGGTTCAGTCCCTGACTTGGGACCTTCCACCTGCTGTGGGTGCAGCCAAAAAAACAAATCAAAATAAATAAATAAATAAATAAAAAAATCCCCAAACAAAAATAGGCACAATCTTGAATGAAAATCAGATCCTCCATTTTAAAAATCTTGTCACAACCTTTCCTGAAGAGAGTGAACACATGCTACGTAAAACAGCAGCGGATTCTTAAATATTCTTATGATCCTACAGAGAGACAAGATGTTCACAACAGCCTTAACCCTTGCTCACATCACCTTGGAAAATACCTTGGGGAAAACCGTCAGTAATTATTTACTTGCTGGAAGATTTACTCCCTGAGAAAATTCATGCTTGCGTTCTCCCTAGCTGCAGGAGAATGTCACAGCGGGAAAAGAGCATGTTGAAGCCATTGTTTGACAGGCTGGCAGTCACAAGGGGAGGGGCTTGGTATAGTTGCTTTATTATGAGCTCGCCAAATGCATCTGTACCTGTCCCAACAAGGGGAAACGTGCCAACAGCAGCCATCCAGAACAAATGGAAAAATCCTGTTCGAAGGTGGGGGTTTTTGATTACGTGGATTCACGCACACTGAAAATGTCATGAAGCAACCTTCCCCTCTTCCCTTCATCTAGGGGTTTGGCCAACTCTTTCTGATAAGAGCGTGCACTTCTGTGGGTGACTGAAGCCCAGGACTTCATGGGTTTGTGATGGAACATGATTACTACACTAGAAAGTGATCTCTTTAGAAGAAATGAATACACACGAGGGTGGGGTGAGTTTTTCAGCATGGCAACGGATAATGTCCCCAAATGGTTGCCTGGAAACATCTGTTTCAAACCACTCTGAGCTAGGAAGAAGGTGGGGACCAGTCATGTGGTTCGTTGAGAAAATGCTTGGCTCACCAGTCTTGATCTAAGTGATGGCATCTGGACAGAGGAAGAAAAAGAAGTGGTCTTGGAATCACATCCTCTTCAAAACACAACAGAACAAGAACGATGTCTTGACACTTCTTGGAAAGGTTTTCTCACAGTGTGACAATTCCCCAGATTTCCCCTTCATGTTTATTTTTTTAATCCCTCACCCAGTTGCCCCGTGGTTAACATCTTCATGACTGTGGCATGTTTGTCAAAATGAAGACATGGACTTTGGCGTGTTATAATTAACCAGAGCCCCGAGTTAATTTGGATTTTGCCAGTGTTTCCACTAATGTCCTTTATCTGTTCCAGGATCTCATCCAGAACCCTGCATTTAGTCTTCCTTCTTGCCTTTTGATAACCCTCCTCGCTTCTTTTTGATTGAGATCGTGAACTTCAAAATGGGCTCTTAAGCACTTTTTCCTAAACACACCGGAGTCAACGTCTCAATTGTGTCTACCCTCCTAGGTTCTGCAATTGGGGCCCTGGCAGTTAAACTGATAAAAGACAGATTAACAAGAGAACCAAAAAAAAAAAAAAAAAAAAAAAAAAAAAAAGGATTAACACAAGCAGAGTGCATAAACGTGGGAGAAACTCAGTGATGGGTACCTCAAAGGGGTGGTTAGAACTTGGGGCTTATATAGCATCCTAACAAAGAAGAATAAATTTTTAGAGAAGTGACAAGACCAAAAGAAAGGAGGTTTCATCTTTTAGGTGTGACAAGCATTGGGAAAGTAAAACTTATAGGGGAGAGCTAATGGAAGATAACAGTTACTTAGTCCAGTTTCTTATATACATTTCTCTCAGTGCTGTCTCTCGGGCTAGGAACCAGCAGGGGGTGATGAGGAGGTGGCCTAGAAAGAGCAAGAAGGACATTTCTTGAGCCCATACTGCTTGTGCATCAGAGGCAGGATACTGGTCTGACATTTCAGAGCTTAGGTTCTGAGTTGGTATCTCTGGCAAGGTTTGGGCATATGGGAAAGACCCTGGAGCAAGATACCTGGGATACCAAGGTAGAGACTTGAGTACAGGAACCATTCTAGCCATTCGAATTAAGAACAAGATTAGAACTCAAAGTTAATTAACCTGAGGTTGAATTAACTTCCCTACAGAACAAGAAATGTTAAATTTCACCTGAATAGGAAAAGAAGTCTTCATCAACCCTCACTCAGGCTTTCTTAACCTCGGTACCCATGGGACTGGGGGTTGGTGAGCCCTCTGGTGTGGGAGGCCATCCTGTGACATTGTAGAACATTCAGTAGCATCTCGAGCCCTGACCCACTAGATGCCGGTAGCACTCCCCTGCCAAGGTGTGACCATCAAAAATGTCTCCAAATATTACCCGATGTCCCCTGGGGACAAAATCACCCCCACTGAGGACAACTGCTATAAACCAAGGCAGACCCAGGAGGAGCCATTAAGTGACCTATTTTAGTAGAAAAATATCAAGGGGAAGGAAATCAGCCTTTTAAGACAACATGCACACAACACTTCCTTTGTAAAGAACCACTGGATCAGCAAATGTTAGAGAATTTCGGTCTTTAAGGGAGGGAATCTGGCACCATAATCTGAATTATGCTGAAAACAATGTGGCTGATCATTATTCCTAACTGGACCAAAACCCCCTGAAGAACAAGAGTACCATTTATTGATCATGATACAGAACACGCGACAGTTTCTTTAAACTTCCTGTTTTTGGGGAGTTCCCATCATGGCTCAGTGGTTAACAGACCCGACTAGCATCCACAAGGACGCGGGTTTGACCCCTGGCCTTGCTTAGTGGGTTAAGGATCCGGCATTGCTGTGAGCTGTGGTGTAGGTCGCAGATGCGGCTTGGATCCCGCGTTGCTGTGGCTGTGGTGTAGGCCGGCAGCTACAGCTCCGATTCGACCCCTAGCCTGGGAACCTCCATCTGCCGTGGGTGCGGCCCTAAAAAGGCAAAAAATAAAAATAAAAATAAAAAACTTCGTGTTTTGCAGGTGAGGGGCCTAAGACCTCATGACAAGGTGTGTAAATGGGGGAGCCAGATGAAAGCCAGGTCCTTTGACTCCTAAGCATGAACTTCACCCAGGGCTCATATTTAGAAGATTGACCATCCAAGCACCGCAAGGTAAGAGCAATCGTGACAGAACGACCCTGGAGCTGGGTCCCCCAGACGGGCCCTGAAGGTCTGCACGTCACTGCTTGACCACCCCGCCTGGTGCACACAAGCTGAGTATGGACTTTGTTAATGGCTGGTCTGCTCTGGGGCCTCCTTTCCCCTCAGTTCTGCCTCCACGTGTCACAGCAAAAACATGGAAGTTTATTTCCAGCCCAAACTCACTAAAAGTGAAGGCGAAACCAGATTGTCTGTTCCCTCTAGCATTTTTGTAGACAGACACATTTGAAATAGAAGCGCACACGTGGGATTTTGAAAGCTGCCTGGGAACAGTGAGTGCTGGTCAGAGGTTCCTCTAGAAAGAGGAACTCAAGCTTCTGTCTTGCATCTTGAAAAG
Source organism: Sus scrofa (assembly GCF_054392235.1). NCBI lineage: Eukaryota > Metazoa > Chordata > Mammalia > Artiodactyla > Suidae > Sus > Sus scrofa. Next base: position 13,551,735 of record NC_139401.1, read on the forward strand.
GGGGTGGAGATGGGGGTAGGATTTGGCTGTGTGTGTGTGCGTGTGGGAACTGGTGTTTTTGTTTCGTGTACAATTGCAAGATTATTATGTAAACTCGAAAGGGTCATAGGGCCGCCATCCTCCAGCCTGGCTGGTTAATTTGTGTTGAGTGCAGATTTGAGGAAGAAAGGCGTCTGTGTAGCTTCAGACTGGGGGACAGGCTGGCTGAAGGATATAAAGCAGTGCCTCTCAATCCTAGAGGCACCTTCCAGGGACTCTGAGAATTGGTGTGGGATGTGGCCCCGCACTGGGATTAAAAACTCCCCCAGGGAGTTCCCGTTGTGGCTCAGCAGGTTAAGAACCTGAGCAGTATCCATGAGGATGCGAGTTCAATCCCTGGTCTCGCTGAGTGGGTTAAGGATCCGGCGTTGCCATCAGCTGCAGTGTAGGTCACAGACACAGCTTGGATCTGGCATCGCTGTGGCCATGGCTGTGGCATAGGCCTGCAACTGCAGCTCTGATTGGTTCCCTACCCTGGGAACTTCCATATGCTGCAGGTGCAGCCCTGAAAAGAAAAAAAAAAAAAAAATTCCCCAGGATCGCATCCTGCAGCCTGGGCTGGGACTCACTGACCTGGAAGGTTAGCAGAACCTTTCCAGCAGGGCCCATAGCTAGGGTAGATTTCCACTTTGGCCGCTTACTGGTTGGGTTGAGCAAATGACCAGATTAACCCAGTTCATTCTCCCCGTAAGCCACCCAAGCACTGGCCTCACTTCCCCCTCTGCACGGAGGGAACTGCACTTTTTTTCTCTGTGACTTGCCCCCTCTGTGTTGCCTCCTCGGTGTGCCTTCGAAGGGAAAATTAATGATGTCACCACTCTCCTCTCAGTTTTATCCTCCCAGAAAAGATAATAGCCCCTGTTTCCCTTGGCGGTGGTTCAGGGACCACTAGCTACTATTTTTGTGGCTGTCCTGCGGGGCTTGGGGGTGGGGTAGCTGATGGATTTGCAGGGACGTGGCTAAAGCAGCATTCAGTGGAGAAAACGTAGAGGGACAGTAGCAAGTGTGCCGTGAACCACTGTTGCCTGTCGTGTTCTGACATGACTGTGTCAGACCTTGAAGGGGGCCCCACACCCTCGTAAAGAAGCCCAGACCCCTGCAGGTATGAAGGGTTCTGATATAATTGTCATATGACAGAGCACAACCTTCCTGGTTACAGTGAAGCTGGTATATGTGAAAACGCTTCAATTACTAAAGCAGTTTACAAAGGAAGATGTCACTATGAAAAAAAAAAAAAAAGTGTAGCCAACCAGCAAATCTCGCCACCCCCCTGGGAAAAAAAAAAAAAGTCACTATGATAACGATCCTGTGTTTTCCCACCTGCCATATTCTTCTGCATCGTTAATGTGGCTCCATGGTGGGATTTTCTGGGGCCCTTTCCTATCTCATATAGTACCTGACTTCTCAGACTCCAATGAGCATGCCAGTTACCCCTGCAAATTCTGACTCAGTAGGTCTGAGTGGGGCCTGAGATTCTGCATTTCTGCTTTGTCAGCATCCCAGGTGATTGTGAAGCATCCTCTGTTAAGAAGGTCTCCAGCATTTTTGCTCCGTCTCTGGGCACACATCAGAGCCATCAAGCATGGCCATCTTTCCCTGGGGCGCTGCCCTCTGATTCGGGCTGCCAGCTGAAATACGTGTCTCTCAAACATACGGAGCTTGAAGTGACTCCTTGTTTATTTGAAAAACAAATGTAACTGGGCTTCTGGCTGAATCGGGCCACTGTGAGGCCTCTTCCCACTTCTCATTTGCCTCCACCCATCTCTTGTGGGGGGGGGGTTGAAAACCACTCGAGGGAGTGCCTGTTGTGACTCAGTGGTAAGGAACCCGACTAGCATCCATGAAGACTCGGGTTTGATCCTTGGCCTCGCTCAGTGGGTTAAGGATCTGGCGTGGCTGTGGCTGGCAGCTGCAGCTCCAATTGAAGACTTACATATGCGTGGACATGGCTCTGGAAAGAAAGAAAGAAAGAGAAAGAAAGAAAGAAGGAAGGAAGGAAGGAAGGAAAGAAAGAAAGAAAGAAAGAAAGAGAAAGGAAAGAGCTTGAAATTACAGAGCTGTGAAGAATAAAAAATCCTCGTTCTTGTATTTTTTTCCTAATGGCTACACCCATGGTATATGGAAGTTCCTGGGCCAGCGACAGAATCCCAGGTGCATCTGTGACCTACGCCACAGCTGCAACAATGCCGGATTCTTAACGCACTGCACCAGGCTGGGGACAGAACCAGTGCCTCTACAGAAACAAGCCAGGTCCTCACCCACTGTGCCACAGTGGGGTCTCCCCTCTAGTCTTTTCTACCTGGACTTGCCTCCCCATAGCTTCTGCTCCTGTCTCTACTCTGAGCAAGCCCCACTCGTCTCCCCCGAGTTCTGAGACTCTGAGACCCCGGTGCCTTGGCTGGACTATCTCGGGCTGGACCTCAAACCTCGCATGCTCAAAACAGGATTCTGGCCTGATCCACCCTGTGCCCTGTCTCTCCCTCTGTTCCACCAGTTTCTCCTCCAAAGTCCTCCATCTCGGGATGTGGCACTGAGGGCCGCAGCCCAAGAGCCATTTGCAGGGCTGATCTTTGCCACACAGCCCCTTTCCGGTCCTTCACCGGGTCCATTTCCATTGCCAACATTCCCTTTGAGGCCATCATTTGCTCTTGGCTGGACCAGTGCCGTGGACTTGGCTCCTGTCAAATCTTTTCTTGTTTCCGTGCTCCCCACTCTCCACACTGCAGCTGGGGACCTCCTCCCGGCAGCAGCCAGATCGAATCACCGACCGCCTCCCTCCTTGGTTCACGCTCTCAAAGCCTTGCAGTAGTTCCCTGCTGGAATTATTGGCTGGAAGCTGGGAGTTCAGCAACAAAGGCTCTGAACTGGGGCGATTTTGCCCGCCCTCACCCCCTGGAAATTGGCAGTGTTTGGAGACCTTCTTGGTTGTCACCACTAGGGGCGCTACTGGCATCTAATGTGTAGAGACCTGGGATGCGGCTTGACACCCCGCAATGTACAGGAGAGCACCCACCAACGGCAAACAAAGTCCAGTCCTGAATGTCAATCACGAGAAGGATGAGAAACCCCGGCCGGAAGGATCCTAGCGTTTAAGAGGAAAGCGCAAGGGACGCTGCCTCCAGCTCAACTGGAAAGTTCTGGAGCCGACAGCCGCCCCTCCACATTAGTGAACGCCTTCATTCAGCTGCCAGCTGCTGCCCGCATCTGGACGGAGAGACACAGCACAGAGCAGCTCGGCTGGGAGCCTGCGCGCTGCTCCCAAGGAAGCCTGGGTTCTTCGAGTTTACATCACCTCCAGCAGGTTCGACCCCGAGCAAGGAATAAAACAACTAAAAACCAGAGCCGTGTGCGCTGGGGGGTTGTCGTCCCGAAGGTCCCAGGGGATGGCAGAGGAAAGCCTTGCACCATCAGGCTGCACATGGCTGCCCCAGAGTTTGCAGGCAACAAAGGCCTCTGATTTATTCCCCCAAGTTGGTAGCTTGAAGTGAAACCAAGGTAAGAAAGTTCCCTTGGGTGTCTCTTGAGAATTAAAGGATGATGTAGGCCACGTGTTTTGATCTCTCACAAAAACTATGAAATGTTTTTTTTTCTGTTCAGACGTCTTTGCCAGGGACATTTCAACAAATTAACAAGGGCTCTGGTTGAATATGTGTGTGTGTGTGTTCCCACCTAAAATGCAAAAACAACTGTTGTTCTTTTTGCTTCATTAGGCTAAACAGACTTGATAGAAGGCTGGCCTTTCCTGCTACTGAGTAATCCCTTGTAATAGGAATGCAGCTGCCCAAGAACTAATAGTTGCTAATTATCTCCCTCACCTAGCTCTCCATTTAACCATTTTTAACTCGGGTTTCCCCTCGGGTGGGTAGGAAACACTGGCTGACCAGAGGGGCCCCCAATGCCCTGTCACTTGATAGGCAAAGCCCAAACCTATCTTTATCCGCCAGGTTTTAGGAGCCCCACAGTGGGAAATAGACAAAGCCAAAAGCCGGGGCACAGGGCGAAGATGGGGGCACAGATTGGGCAGAAGACTGCATGGGAGCCACAAAGTGAATGCTTGTCTGGCCACTGTCAAGGCCACTGCGTGCAGCACACAGTTCACTGCTGTAACCGAACCCAAGTTTGGCCGCTCGCCGCTCATTAGCCAATACATCGAGAGGCCACGTGTCAGTAGAAAGGAAAGATGCTTTCATCAGAAAGCTGGCGATCTCAGGAGTTGTTGGGCTCGTGTCTGGAGGCCAACTGCTCAGCCATGACAGTTTTTAAAGGGAAAAATGAGGGGGAAGAATCTCGGTGAGTCATCGAGGCAGGAGGCTGGATTATGCACCGTTCTCCAGTGTGTGCACACCGGCTGACCCTCTCTGCAGATGGTATCTTGCCCACATGAGCTCTTGGAGGGGGGGTGGAATGTTGAAAACGATAGTGTCTGTGCTAGTCACGCCCCACTGCCCTTCACAATCACCCGGAGAACATTTAAAAAGCCCTGATGCCTGGGGAAGGCCACGGGCAATGAGACTTTTTGAAAATTTCCCAATGACTCCCCTGGACAGGGAGGGTTGAGAACCACTGCCCGAGAGTAGGATTTCTCCACCTCAGCGCTGGCGATGTTGCAGGTGGAGTCACTCTTTGCTGTGGGGGCTTTCCTGTGTGTTGTAGGAAGTTTAGCTGTGTCCCCGGGCCATACCCACTAGATGCCATTAGCCCTCCCCACCCTAGTGGTGACAAGCGCTGATTTCAGCCACCACCTTGGAGAATCACTGTCAAAGGCACTGCATGCAGAATGTAGTTCCCTGCTGTAACTGAACCCAAGTTTGGCCACTTGCCGCTCATTAGCCAGTACTTTGAGAGCCAAGTGTCAGTAGAGAGGAAAGCTGGCGGTCTTGGGAGTTGTTGGCCTCCTGTCCAGAGACCAACTCCAGAGCTTCTGTTCAGCCATGACCGTTTCTAGAAGGAAAAATGAGAGGGAACCATCTCAGGGAATCATCCAGGCAGGAAGTCGGATTCTGCATCAGTCACCATTGTGTGCACACCGGCTGACTCTCTGTTCAGATGTTGTCTTGCCCACATCAGCTGCTTGCAGGATTGCTAAGGGAGGTGCCGGGGCTAGAAAGCTTCTCATTCCCTCTTCATTCTTAACTTCTTTTAATCTAGGGAAAGGACCAACGGGATAGGCAAGGCGTGGCGTGCATTCAGGAGAGCCTAAGTCGGGAGTTCAGTGAAATCGCATTCCTATATTTAGGTTCTTTTAAGGCTAGAGGGGGACAGAAGTGGACAAAGAGAAAAGGGGGAAAAGAGCTGCTTTCAGTTCCCCCTGCTAAACATCATTCTGTTTCTATGCGGTTAGGGGTGAAGGTCTGTCTTCTGTGACTTCTCCATGCTGACACAGGGCACCATGTGCTCAGACTGGTAGGTGTCGACATGGGTCTGTAGCATCTCTTTGCTGACCGTTTTGGTTACCTGCTTACACAGATGGGCTGCCGAGCTACACTTATTTTGATGCCCACGAAGATAGAGATTATTGCAAGCAATAGTGTTCGTTCCATTCTTTTGAGGCCGTTTCTTGAAATTGTGCACACCACTCCGTTAGCTGGAAGTTCTTCGCTGTCCATCCCCAGCTGTCTCTTCCAGACCCCTCCGCCTCCTTTGTATAGCTCATCACTTCGGAGGAGAGACCACCTCACGTCTCTACCTCCAAGCCTTTGCTCATGTTTTCTTTGCCATGAAACCCCTTTGTCTTAGTTCTTCCCTTGGAAAACTCACAAGTCATCTTCAGGTTCAGTTCAAATGTCCCTCCAACCCCCCACCCACCCACCCACCGCAGGCCTCTGGATTCCAACCAATCCTTGTTGGCCCACAGCAGTGACTACCTTTCTGTCACATACTTGTCACCTTTTCTCCTAAGTGGTTGTTTCCTCTGCCAAATGCAGAGCTCATCAAGGTCAAGGAGTGGCTTTATTCCTCTTTGTGTCACCAGAGGCTAGCACGACGAGGACACTCACATTTCAAGGGGAACAATTCATCAACTAGCTGATGAATGGAATGCCATGACCAGACACACTTCACGCCGCCGCAGAATTCCAGCACCCCACACCTCCATGAAATCACTGGCATCTCTTGGGGGAAATAACATCATCGGCCTTTTATTTACTGAGCAGAATGAGCATATCTGGGGGCTAGATCATTACTGGGATCGAAGATAAATTCACTTAAAGGTTATATCTGTCATGGGTGCGGCTCTAAAAAGCAATAAATAAATAAAATGAGTTACATCTGATGGGTTGATCGTCACAAAGAATAAGAAAAAATAAAGAGGAAATTTATTGTTCTCTTATGTGGATTTCATCTCTTAGGTCAGTTAAAGAAAACTATCTCAAGAGAAAGAACTTTTTTTTTTTTTTTTTTTTAGAGCCACACCCGCAGCCTATGAAAGTTCCCAGCCTAGGGGTCGAATTGGGGCTACAGCTGCCGACCTACACCACGGCCACAGCAGCGCCAGATCTGAGCCACGTCTGCGACCTACAGCACAGCTCATGGCAACACCGGATCCTTAACGCACTGAGCGGGGCCAGGGATGGAACCTGCAGCCTCATGGATACTAGTTGGGTTTGTTACTGCTGAGCCACGACAGGAATTCCAAGAGAAACAACACTTAAGTGAAGAAGAAAACATAATTTTGGTAAGAATCAAGGAGAGAAAGAACACTGTGTTTTGAAATTTTGATTCTTTTTTTTGTCTTTTTGCCTTTTCTAGTTTGTCTGGGTACCAAACCCAGGATTGCATCTTACTCTCCCTTCCTCTTTCCCTCGGTGCCTAACGCAGTGCGCAGCACAGAAATGGTGCTCAGCTCAACCACTTCCTCCGGGAAGCCTTCCTTGACTCCCCTGGGACTGGTTTGATCCCTCCATTATGATCCCACAGCACCAGGCACACCATTTCATCATGCACTTACCGCGTTGTATTATATACCGGCTCCTGGATGTGACTGTGTTTTCTCCTGAGGTCAGAAACTATGTCTTCTTTGCGTCCTCATGGCCCATTAGAGCATCTGGCACCACAAATAAGTCTTTGATAAATAAATACATCTTGGGCAGCAGGCTGTCCAGGATTTAATGGAGAACAACCATCTGTCTTTGCGTTAGTAAACAGTATCAGTGGGAACTTGGAGAATTTGGAATGCAAAGTGGGGAAATGTTTTAAGGATAAATTTATCGAGATTTAAAAAAAAACAAACAAGCAAAAAAAAAAACTTTGGTGTTACATGACCTGAATGAAGACATAGCAATCATTAAACAATTCTAGAAAGTAGAGACAATTCTAGAAAAAGAATCCTTGCAAGATTGCTTTTAAACCTGTTGATTTTGATGCAATGAAGAAATACTGAGGACTTAGTAGAAGCAAATAAGCATGCCAAGAGAGAAAAGAAAAAACACTTCTGCCAGTTAACGTTTCCTAATTCTATGACCTGATGATTCTGAACACCTACATAAGGTATTTTTAAACCTTGGCAGTCAGGCTGGATAGATTTCCCTGAAAAACCAGGCACTGTGGAGTGAGAATGTGCATGGCGTTCTTTCGTCCAAGTTTCCATACAAACCAGTGCCCCACTGGGTCGTTTTGAGATTGAAGCCATTGGTTTATGGCCTCTTCGCAGAGTGGACTGGACGATCGTGTGCCACTTGGCACTTTGCAGGGGGCAGGATCGTTCTGTTTTATGATCTGTCTGTTTTTCTAGTGCCGGATGGTTAATTGCCTTTCTTAAGCGCATGCACCCTCCCAGAAAGGGTGAGAGGAAAGGACCCTGGAAAGAGAGCCTCCCCCAGCGCAGGCTGAGCTGCTGGACACTCGGTGGGCTTGGTGACTGGGCCTGAAAGCCTTTTCAGACACACAAAACCCCTGGCTTCTCCATTAGCATATCAGAGGTGGTGCAGTGGTGGGAAACGCTGCAGGCGACAAAGGACACAGTTCAGGGACATTACCTCATTGGTGCTTACAAAAGCAGAAAAAATGATAAGCAGGCCAGGCCTGCAGTGACAGACAGATGTTGCCCTATTTTCTTGAGTGACCAAGGTCTATCTGCCCCCACCTCCTGAACTTGATCTGGAACCAAGCCTGCCCAACCCTCTCCAAAGGCACAAGTCTTAGACCAGGATACAAGGAAGAGGCTCGTCCCAGTTAGAACCTCTCTCTGGCTAAAATGGAGATAGCTTTAACTTCACAATGAACTTGAATTTTAAATGAAGTTCAATTGAAAACGAAGAAGGAAGTTCCCATTGTGGCTCAGTGGGTTGTGAACCTGACTAGTACCTATGAGGATGTGAGTTCCATTCCTGGCCTCGCTCAGTGGGTTAAGGATCTGGCATTGCCGTGAGCTGTAGTGTAGGTCACCAGTGCAGCTCGGATCTGGTGGCTGTGGTGTAGGCTGGCAGCTGTGGCTCCGATTCGCCCCCTAGCCTGGGAACTTCCATATGCCGAGGATGGGGCCCTAAAAAGGAAAAAAAAAAAAGGTGAAGAATCTTTGACCTCAGTCAGAACTGGAAGGGATTTGCCATTTTTTTCCGACTTGAAAACCTAATTGGAAACATAATTGGATAATAAACAGGAGGGGTCGGCGGGCGCTTCCTAATATCATCCCAAGGCCTCGCCTCAGGAAGCAGCCTTCTTTGTGTTTTATACTGAAAGGGAGAAAAGGCGTTCAGAGTGAAAGGAACTTCACGTTCTCATTGTCCTGAGTGCTCTCCCTTCTCTGAAGTGTGAGGCTGGTGTTCTGGGCTCTATGGCAGTGCCTCTCAACCAGGGCTCCAGTGCCCACTGGACACTGGGCAGCATCCGGAGACATCTTTGGCTGTCCCAGGTAAGGGGTGTGTGTGCTGCTGGCATCTCGTGGGTAGAGGCCAGGGAGGCTGCCACTCATCCTGCAGCCTCCCGACAACAAAGAGCTATTTGGCTCAAAATGTCATTCCCGGAGTTCCCGTTGTGGCTCGGTGGATTAAGAACCTGACTGGCATCCATGAGGACTCGGGTTTGATCCTTGGCCTCGCACGGTGGGTTAAGGATCCGTTATTGCCATGAACTGCAGGGTAGGTCACAGACCCAGCTTGGATCCGGCATGGCTGTGGCTGTGGCTGTGGCTGTGGCTGTGGCTGTGGTGGAGGCCGGCAGTTGCAACTCCAATTTGACCCCTAGCCTGGGAACTTCCATGTGCTGCAAGTGCAGCCCTAAAAAGACCAAAAAAAAAAAACCCCAAAAAACCCCCCAAAAAAACCAACAAAAAATAAGTTATTCATGCCGAGGCTAAGAAACTCTGCTCTATAACCTCTGTGAAAATGATTTCCAAATTCTTATCAAGATAAATTGCTGCTGATAAATGGGCACCTAGAGAAAGAAATATCCCCATGCTTGATCTATTAATTGAGAATATTGAACAGTTTTTGACAAAGAAGCAGAGCCCCAATTTATAATTTCTCATCTTTGGATGCATCACTGAAAGATGTGATCTAAGCAGTGGGTGTGAAGTTTTAGAAAATTGTATATTGAGCACAGAGCGGTAAAAATTTTCCTGCACACAGTAATTTGACTTTCTTACAGACAACCACCTGTCTTTTACTTCATGCTCAGCTGAATCTTAAACATACTCCAAGTGGCATAAAATGTGAAGAATTCGTCCTCCTCACTTGGAGAGATTTATAACCTCTTAGAAAACGACACACTAGGGTGTAATATACATTGTTCAAACACACATATATGTACAATCAAATTTGCATTTAAAATCACATGTTGTAGTAGGTTTGTGTTATTGAATTACCACGTGTTCCTGGCTCACGATGTTTTCAGCTCCATATTTACATTTAGAATATTTGTAATCCTATACATACATGTCCATTTGCATATATAATGGAGATAGATGTAAAGAAAAACATGCACTGCTTTCCTTAGATGGCATTGTTCTCTAGCTGCACGTTGAACAAACCACTCCAGATCCCAAACTCTCAAGATTAGTGTTGATCGCTGGTTGTGGATTGGTCCACAATTTAGGTGACCACCGTCTTCACAGAGTAAAGTGGATTTTACATGTAGGAAAACAATCGCAGATGAGTACAATGGACTTTAGAAAGAGAAACATAAAATGGAGACCAAATTGAATTGCCTTGGTCCATCTTCTCTTCTCTTCCACTCTACAAAATAGGGAATTTTTTCTCTAAAAGTTCTTAATTCAAATTACTCTATTACAGAATCAGAGTTATGCTGTCTGGTGAAGATATTTCCCCATTTGTGAAAATAGCTTTACTTTCTGTAAAACATAGTGTCATGTCTTCTAACGCGGTGGTTCATATTAGAACCACTTGAGCCTTGAAAGCATACGCCTTCCTTAGGCTCCGCTCAGACTGGAACAGAGTATCTGAAGATGGCATTGAAAGAAAACAGCACACACAGGCACACAAACACGCACACACATCAGGCGATTCTACCACGCGGCCAATGGCAGGAAGTCGGCTAGAAATCCAGTCTGAAGCATAGACCCTCTAAAGCAAGTGAATTGGAAGGTCAACTGGGAAAATACTGTCCCAAAGAGATAGCAGGGACAGTTCTCTGTCTTAGTCTAGGGCATGGGGAGGAGGAATTGTCCAGGAGAGGGTACTGGTATGTAATGACTTAGCAATGATTCTCTCTCTCTTTTTTTTTTCTTTTGGTCTTTTTTTTAGGGTCTCACCTGTGGCATAGGGAGGTTCCCAGGCTAGAGGTCCAATCAGAGCTGCAGTTTCTGGCCTGTGCCACAGCCAGAGCAACACTGGATCCATAACACACTGAGCAAGGCCAGGGATTGAACCCGCATTCTCACGGATACATTCATTACTGCTGAGCCACAACGGGAACTCCAGGAATGATTCATTTTTAAATGGCCTTTCTGAGGGATGAGCGCAGTCTCTCTCTTGAGAACTGAGAACAGCAGTATATGTAGTCTACTGCAAGGAATGCTGGAGCCCAGGGGTTGGGCTCAGTTCTGGCTCTTTCCCCAACCAGAAGTGAGTGAGCCCTAGGAAAAGCCCCATGATTCTCTCCAGTCTTGGTTTACTCACCTACACAACGAGGAGGCTCCGGTGATTTCTTGTGTTGCATTCAATTTAGAGGAAGAAAAAACCAAAAATCAGGAATGATAATTATGAATTTAGAAAGAAAGTGAAAAATTTAACATTTGATATTTTCCATACATTTATAAAGCCCCCTCTGGCAAAATAATCGAGACAATAAAATTTATAAAGGAATTTTTGGCAGTTCGTAATTAAGACATAGATTTCTTCATATCCCCCAAAATGACCCTAGCATTTTGGCTGTAAAATAGTTCTATAACTAAATACATCTTAAGCCGAAGATCAGCACATTTTTCTGTAAAGGAGCAGATAGTAAATATTTTAGGCTTTGAGGAACAGGCTACAGAAAATCTCTGGTGTATCATCTTTTAAAAATCATTTTAAAATGTGAGAAATAGGAGTTCCCGTCATGGCACAGTGGAAACGAATCCAGCTAGGAATCATGAGGTTGCGGGTTCGATCCCTGGCCTCGCTCAGTGGGTTAAGGATCCGATGTTGCCATGAGCCGTGATGTAGATTACAGACATGGCTCGGATCCCACGTTGCTGTGGCTCTGGTGTACGCCGGTGGCTACAGCTCTGATTTGACCCCTAGCCTGGGAACCTCCATGTGCTGCAGGTGCGGCCCTAAAAAGACAAAAGACAAAAAAATAATAAAATAAATAAAATACGAAAAATAGGTGAAGGGTGGTATATGCTGACCCTGCTTTAAACAAAGTGTCTATTTACATAAAAAAAAATGGCTTGCTTTTACATAACAATGACAGCCCCCCAAATCTGCTGGAAGCCATTGTCTCATGCTGTTAGATGGAGAGATTGAACCTGGGCAACCAAGGAGCCTAACGAAGGTGTTTTCAGTCATGTCCTACTGGGGACAGCCATCCTTCTGCAGGGTGACCAGCTTGTCCTGGTTTGCCCTGCTCCTGTCTGGCATTTGCCTGGTTTTAGCACTGCAGGTCCGTTGGTTGCTGTGCATATGGAAGTCGGGGCTAGGTTTCTTTCCAGGGCAATCTAAGATCAAACAGAAAGGTAGAAAGCTTGAAATGGAAATGCTTTCAGGAGCTTTAACATGTGAACAATAGGCAAAGACCCTAGCTGGAAAACTTGAAAGGGAAACTTATGAGAGAATATTTTGTCCTTTTTTTTTTCTTTTGGACTGAGCTCACCAGTGCCGAAATCCACCTTTCCATGGACAGCCCCAATCCAACAGGCCAAAGATGGGGGAACCGCTCTTTCCCGGGTGTGTGTGTTGTTTTGTAGTACAAGTTTATACATCCTCTGGATGTGATCAGTGCTTGACTTTATGATGAAACACAACCCAACCTTATTACTCAAAAGTGACAGAGTTTAGAATTACTTCCTGGGCTTGTCTGAAGACGAGACGTGGCATGAAACTCGCTGTGAGCTTATCTATGAATAGAAAGGTTACTACTAGGGACTGCTTTGGAAAGGGCCAGAAATAAAAGAGGGAACAATTTTCTCAACATGCTTTTGCTATTTCCTTTATTATCCATCATTTGAATCTTGGAGACTGCAAGCTCAAAAGGCTATTTTCTCTTCGGAACATCTGTTGAAATGAGGTACACCACCAGCAGGGAGGCTTTGCTATGACCACATCTTTTCCAGTTGTGCTTTATAAAAACAGGAACCCTTGTCAAAACATAAATATTAAAAAGCAGCTATGATGGCTGGAAAGAGGGGGCCATTGAATAAATCCAAATGGAAGACATTATTTAGGACTTCTTGCAGTATTCTTTCATTGTTACCAATTGATTCCACTTATAAGCCTGTGTTTGAAACTATGGTTGTGTCTTTATGACGTGTCCTCTTTGGGTCATAAAGGCATCTCTTTAAAATCTGAGCTTTAAGTCAGCTGGGCATCAAAAGCTCCTGCTTCCTCTGAACCTGTGGCTGTGGGTAGTTCTGTTTAGAATCTACTTCAGCAGGACCAGTGAAGCTGGAAAATAACCACCCATGTCTCTAACTGATAGTCCTTCTCCTTCCATGGTATAAAATCAAGGGAGGAGGGAAGACCCTTTTAGGGAGTGGCTTGATGTCTTGCTACAAGAAACCCAATGATGAGTGTCTTTCCCTCAGCGGAAACAAACTTGCCTTTGCTGGAAGGAGAGAGGGGTGAGGCACTATGACCTCCAACTAGGAAAGTTCAGAGTGGTTCAGGTGATGATAGACAAGGAGAAAAGGGGGGAGGTTCCGTCGTGGCTCAGTGGTTAATGATTCCGACTAGGAACCGTGAGGGTTCGAGTTCGATCCCTGGCCTTGCTCAGCGGGTTAAGGATCCAGCGTTGCTGTGAGTGTGGTGTAGGTTGCAGATGCGGCTCAGATCCCGAGTTGCTGTGGCGGTGGTGTAGGCCAGTGGCTACAGCTCCGATTGGACCCCTAGCCTGGGAACCTCCATATGCTGAGAGAGCGGCCCAAGAAATGGCAAAAAGACAAAAAAAAAAAAAAAAAAAAAAAGATAAGGAGAAAAGGACCAGGGCTGCCCTGAGCATGGCCATGGGTGGTTCACAAAGTGGAATTTTAAGGAAGTATTACAGAACTGCTTCAGCAACTCTCCATGTGTGTAAATATGTAGTAACACAAATACACATGTATTATTTGTATCTCTTATTTCCTACTCACCTGTCCTCATTCCCTCAAATCCAGATTACAAATGGACCTCAACCGTCCTATGTCACTTAGCGACAAGTTAGGAAGCTCTTGGTCATCTTTCATAGCATTTTAATGTCTCGACTGCAATTCCACTGGATGTATGCAGGTTAAATTTTTTCTAAGTTATTTTCTGAGTTGCACCTAAAGGCAGGAACTTCTTTGTCCTAATGGCCTATGTAGATAGATGAGGACTTACCCTGCTCCCTTACAGAGTTTTCCATTGAACAATGGCTGAAATCGAGCCCCCTCCAAAACCAACCTTGAGGCCTGAGGGCCTACTCTCCTGGGCCCTCTGAGCCTTCTGCTGCCCCCATGGGTCCCACCTGTGGCGAAATGTTTTTCACATGAGGGTCTATTCCATGGCTTTTTACTACTCTCTGTTAACGGTGTCTATCCTGCTGCTGTCTGCTCCTACATTCACCCAAGGCCTCAGCTCCCTCTTTTTTGTACTGTCTTGTTAGATTAGTTCTCAAACCACAGTCTCTCAGCTCAAGCCCTCCCTTCTCTACTCTGCTCTCTGATGCTGGGGCTGGAACTCTGCCTATGTCATCGCCCCCTTGCCCTCTGCCTCCCTGTTTGGCTCTGCGGAGAAGGGGGGTACTAGAAGGAGGTGGAAGCATAGAGGGTAGGACAGGACTTCTTCCCCTTTGCTTGCTGTCCTGTCCATGTCATCCCAGCCCTGCTTCCGTGCCCTGACCGCAGTTGCTTCTAGTAACAACTGGTTCCAATTTCCAGTGTTATTCTTCATCTCTTTCAAATTATTGGCTCCAGCCAACTGGTAGCTGCTACCCCAGAGGGCTGGGTCCCTCCTCTGTAAGCCATTGCACATAGGGTTTAGGTTCTGATCACGCCAATTTATTCCATTTGTTCCCATAGGCCTAGGAGTGGTGTAGAGGCAGATGGCAAGTGCCAAGCTCCCGTTCACAGGCCCTATACCAAGGGGTCTGCCCAAGGCTTCCCTTTGATCTCTGCTTAGAAAAAGCAACCCCCCTGCTGTAAAACTCCAACAAAGAGCAGGACGTTCCTACCACTGATTCCATCCTCATGAGGATAATCTGTGTCTTCTTCAGGGTCGGTCTGCTTTCCATTCTGACTCTTAGGAGAGAGTTGGCCCCTCTGCAGAGGGCACCATATTAGCTGATCAGAGAGCTTCTAAACAAACCCTCAGATTCCTCATTTTAGCCCCCCATGAGTCACTTCCTAGATATACTTACATTCTTAAAAGTAAAATGGAACTTAAAAATGACCTATCATCTAGTCTAACCTTTCTTTTTAGGGAGGATCTGTATCCTCTGTGTTTTTTAAAATGAAAAAAAAAAGTTGATGGAATAGAGAATTCATAGACTACTAATTTCCCTCTGCCTGATGTTGTGAAATAGCCAGAGTATTCAAAGGAGATATTATAAAATGCATTTAGATTTTATTTTGATCTTTAACGTGGGTCTACACATCTTCAAGCATGAGGTTACAGTCTCAACCAGTGCCAGCTTTGGCAGCATGTACAAAATGCTTTTATGGAAAAGCACGAAAGCAATTTTCCCATAATTATTCAGTACCTGTCATTCCTGAAAATTGTCATTGCAGTGAAATAGAACGTTCCTAAATCATGATCAAGGGAGGCAATGTTCCCTGAGAAGAAGCACGAAATGCCAGTGGGGGATGCAGCATATAATCTGAATATCTCGAATATAAAACGAACATACTGCTAGGGCATAGGAAGCCAACATTTTCTAGTTGTTCAGAATACTTTACAATATTTTGATCCCTCGTGTATCAGTGATCACATTCTAATGTGTGCCCATTTAACCCTCTCTGTGTTCTAGCTTTGATATATGGCTGTCATTCTCACCAGTATAAAAACAACCATGCTTAAAAACCAACTTTAAAAAGCACTTTAAACAATGAACTCTTTCTTTTCCCTTTAAATGTCACACAGCAGCCAGAGTTGAAAGGCAGGGGTGGTTCTCTCATTCTGCTTGAAGGTCCTCAATCCGTTCAGAAAGTGAGTGCTTTGATTATCTGCTCGTTTTCTATTGCTACAAGACCAACTACCAACAGTCTTAGTTTAAACCAGCGAACATTTATTATTTCAGCATTTCTGTGGATTGGGGATTCAAAAGCATCTTAGCTGGGTGGTGGCTCACAGACTTTGAGGGGGTTGCAATCAAGCTATTGACCAGGGCTACCATCATCTGAAGATTTGACTGGGGCTGACAGATCGGTTTACAGGCTCACCCATGTAGTTATTGGCATGCCTTGGTTCCTAGTGGGCTGCTGGCCAGAGCCTTCAGGTCCCCATAGCCTACTCAAGATAGAGCGGTTTGCTTCCCTCAGAACAAGCAAGCTTTCAACTCTTGGATATATACCCAGAAGTAGGGTTATTGGATCATATGGTAGTTCTATATTGAATTTTTTGAGGAATTGTCGTATTCTTTTCCACAGTGATTGATGGCACCATTTTACAATCCCATCAACAGTGCACAAGGGTCCTAATTGTTCTACATCCTCACCAGTACTTGCTATTTTCTGGTTTGTTCGTTTATATTTGCCATCATAATGGGCATGAGGTAGTGTCTCATTGTGCTTTTGATCCGCATTTCTCTAATGGTGAGTGATGTTGAGGCTCTTTTCATATGCCTGTTGGCCATTTATATGTGTTCTTTGGAGAAATATCTATTCAAGTCCTTTGGCCATTTTTAAATCATGTTATTTGGGTTTGTTGTTGTTGCTGTTGAGTTGTAGGAATTCTTTATGTATTTTAGATATTTTTTCCTTATCAGATATGTGATTTGCAAATATTTTTTCACTCCATACATTGCCTTTTCACTCTGTTGATTGTGTCCTTTAATGTACAGAAGTTTTTCAGTTGGATATAGTTCCATTTGTCTATTATTACTTTTGTTTGCTGTACTTTTAGTATTATGTCCAAGAAATCATTGTCAAATCCAAAGTCATGACGCTCTGCCTTCTGTTTTCTTCTGGGAATTTCATAGTTTTGAGTCTTAAGTTTAGGTCTTTAATCTATTTTGAGTTAACTCTTGTATATGGTATAAAATAATGGTTCATCTTCATTCTATTGCACATGGATATCCAGTTTTCCCAACACCATTAGTTAAAGAGACTGTCCTTCCTCCATCAGTTCATTTTGGCACTCATGTCAAAGGTCATTTGAGAATATATATGTACATTTATTTCTGGACTCTCTAGCCCGTTCCATTGGTCTTTACACTGGTCATTATGGTAGTACCACGCTGTTTGGATTACCATGGCTTTAAAATACATTTTGAAATCAGAAAGTGTGAGACTTCCAAACTTTACTCTTCTTTTTCAAAATTGTTTTGGATTTTTTTCCTTAATTTCCTGTTCAGACTGTTCATCATCAGTGTATAGAAACACTTGGGTATGTTGATTTTGTATTCTGCAACTTTGCTAAATCATTATTAGTCCTATTGTTTTTTGGGGTGGAATCTTTAGAGTTTTTCATGTAAGATCATGTCATCTGCAAACAAACATAATTTTACTTCTTCCCTTCCAATTTGGAATACTTGCATTTCTTTTTCTTACCTAATTGCTCTGGCTGAGACTTCCAATAGTATTTCGAATAAAAGTGGTGAGAGCAAGTATTCTTATCTTGTTCATGATCTTGGAGGAAATGCTTTCAATCTTTCACCAGTGAGTATGATGTTAGCAGTGGGGTTTTCAGATATGGATTTTATTATGTAGAGGTAGTTTCCTTCTATTCCTAGTATGTTGTTTTTACCATGAAAGGGTATTAGATCTTGACAAATGCTTTTTCTGCATCATTTGAAATGCTCATATGGGGGTTTTGGGGTTTTTTTTGTTTTGTTTTGTTTTGTTTTTTTTGGTCCTTCCTTCTGTTAATGTGTTATACTCATGCTGATTAATTTTCATATGTTGAACCACTCTTACATTCCAGGAATCAATCCCACTTAGTCATGGTATATAATCTTTTTAATGTGCTGTTGAATTGGGTTTGCTGGTATTTTATTGAAGGTTTTTTTTTTTAGTATGACCTCATCTTAGCTAATTACTTCTTCAGTGATCCTATTTCTAAATAAGGTCACATTCTGAAGTACTGTGTGTTAAGACTTCAACATTTAAAACCCCAGATATTTCCACCAAAAGTGTCCACATACTTTATTTATTTTGAGTTCTTCAGTCCCAGAGAATTGCTTTTCACTGGTTTCAGAGGTCCTTTGAAAGCAAACCATTTGTATCATTCTTTTGCTATTTCTCTTCTGTGGAAACCTGCCGCATTTGTACAGTGAGTTCATTTTTAATTCAAGAAAATAAAGAAAATAAATGATTGGTATGTAGGTCAGTTCCTAGTTCTGCCTTGGTTAGAAAACAAAGGATCAAGGCTCAGCTAGAACTTGCATAGTTCAATTATTTCTTAAAATGGCCTTTGTACAGATACTCGTGTACATTTCAACTGCGCTCTTTCCCTGTGACCTAGAGAAAAAAAATCCCAATTTATTATGTCTTAGAAGAATCTTATTTGAGGCTTTTGAGACTCTTCTGACCTCACTCATCCAGCTTGCTTCCTCTGCAAAGACATGGATTATTTTAAAATGAACTTCATATGGTTATTTAAGAGAATGTGTTTTTCTGCCAGCCAGATGATTAGTGTCAGAGTTTTAGCATATTGTTGAGACTTTAGGACATAATCTCTCAAAACATTGACAAACATATAGGCTCTTTGGCACTTCATGGTACCTTTCTCTTTAGGAAGTTTCCCTGGTGCACTGACCTCTCTCCCACACCAGCCTGGAGCTCTGACTAATTCCTCCAGCTTGAAGACCATTCTCATGCACCTTACTGATTGGAAGCCTTCTACCCAAAGCTTCTCCTCGTTGGAAATAAAGTTGCCAATGTAGGAACATTTTTCATCTTTAAAATTAAAATTGGAACACAGCTCTGGGTAGAAGAGTAACATTTTTAACTAACACAACATCAAGTCATACATGATACAGATGAATCACTTTATGGCGTTTGCTATATTTGACAGACAGAGCAAGATGTTCAGAAAAATTAGGCACTGGCTTTGAGCATCTGTCCATGTAAATCTATTTCTTGAAAAATGTTCATATCCAACCTTCTTTTGGGATATTGGGGAATAACACAATGACATTTACACAAACAAATACCGGATTTTCTTCTGAATCAGGAAGGTTATAACGTTTATTTTAAAGAGTCTTTTTTCTTTCAGCTAACAAACATTTATTCAGTATTTGTTATTTTCTAGCATTGTATTGGTTTCTGGGGACAGATGGGTCAAAGGATAAAATACACTTTCTTTCTTTAAAGGAGACTTCTTATTTAGAGTATTTTGCCTAGTAGGTTACTGGAGCCAGCTTACACTGGCCCATAAAAACTGAATGTTTAAAACTTTGAAATGTTGTGAGTTAACTGACATCATGTTGGTAGCTTGGAATTGGCCATGATGGAGGTATTTACACCATGGGAATCAGCAAATCTATAAAGCAGGACTTTTACCAGCATACCATTGATTTTATCTTTTCTTTTAAAAACAAACTGTCAAGCTAATCAACAATATGCATGAAATGCCTACCATGTCCTTTTTAAGATGGTGTACCACCCCCTCCCCTCCACAAAAGACACTTTCTTTCCATGGTTCCCATGGAGCCAAAAAGGGAACATCAAGCAAAAGAGTATAACATGAACCATGAGGACAAGAGGACTCCAAAGAGAGAGAAAGGACTGGGCACATGTAGTGCAGAAACATCATGAAAATGTTGGATTCTGAGCTGGGCTATGAAGAACTTGTAGAAAAGGAAGATGGCTGGTTGAGCAGAGAGAAGGTCATGGAGAAGCAGGAAGCACTTAGAGGAAAAAAATCTCCTGTGAATCTGCAAAGTATGGAAGGAAAGTGTGTGGTGCTGTGGAGACAGCTAGCAGGTGTTGGGCAGTGCCATTTGCAAAGTCTTTCTTAGACATCATCTCATTCTGATCTTCAAGTCGGACAGACTGGGCAATGGAGTTGCCCAAGAATGGGGGCGAGGCCGCCGCATAGGCCTGTGTTTGGAACACAACATTTGTCTTTGAACCCTTGTTCACCACTTTCTCCACTGTACCCTGTTGACTTGGCTGGTCTGCTTTGTAAAGCAAGTGACACCAAAAATAAATAAATAAATAAATAAATAAATAGCAACGAAAAAGACTTTCATATAAGTAACATATTCAACACGTCTTGATTTACTTTAAATGTGCAGATACGATGTTCTGGTGGCTTTGAATGATGGTAAAGCCTAACTTCTAAGTATAATTGCTTTCAAGAGTTCAGATACGAGTTCCCTACAAGGCGGCCACAGCTTTGTTGCATTCAACCCCAACTCTTGACAGGAAACAGAATTATAACCAGGCTCGATTTCTAAGAAAAAGAAAACACAGAACAAGTTGAAAAAAAAAAAAATAGTGCTATCTAAACTATGAGGGCTGAATTCTTAGGTCCCCTGAAAGCCAGCTTTTCTAAAAGAAATATTTTTGTTCTTTTCCCTGTACCATACACTAATCCTGAGGGGGGATAAACAAGAGCTGAATTTTTGAGTTTAAAATTTTCCAGGAACCTGAATTTCACAAACATAGCTTTGAGTGAAAGAAGCCAGACACAAATGCAATACTTAGGATTTTGTGTCTATAAAGTTGGAAAAACCAGGCAAAACTAACTGTGCTATTAGAAGTCAGCTTGGTGGTGATCCTTGGTACATTGGGAGGCATGGGGACAGGAAGGGGTTGCCGGAGATACTCTAGGGTGTAATGATGTTCCGTTTCTCCATCTGGGTGCTATTTACCCAGGTATATTCATTCTATTAAAACTCATTGAGCTTCCACATCTAAAACTTGTATATTTTTCCTTATGTATGTCATACTTTGATTTTTTTTTTAAGTATTTAAATATTTCTTGGATCCTTAAACAGGATAGAGGTAGAACCACAAAGACTATTTGATGCAAGAAAAATGCTGGATGATAAGAGAGTGAAGCATAAGGAGTCTGGCTGAGCAGATGTTGGGGCGGAGCTGTCCTAGGAGGTGGGGTGGGAAGAAGGCCATATAAAGAGGAGCTCTGGGCCCTCTAGCCCTCCCAAGGAAGATTAGGTCCAGTAGGCGGCCCAAGATGGCAGATGATCTGTACTATTACAATACAATAGATAATGCCAGGATCTGGTCCACTTGTGGGGCCATTTTCCCATAATTAAGCTGATACTTGACCTTGGTGGTCTTCATTCAGAAGGAAACGGTTCTAGGCAAAGGCCATGCTCATACAGGCAAAGTACAATGTTCAATTTTTAGTCGCTCGACAAATAGGATACAATTTAAAAAGCATGGCATATGGCCCCCTGAATTCTACTCACTGATTACTTGTCTTCATAATTTTAGCAGTATTCAGAATCATGGGATTTTTGAGCAAAAAGAGGTGTGGAATTTAAGGAACATGCTATCTTGTCTCCCTTTTAGGTTTCCTAAGCCTATACTTGTATCAAGTTAGATCATCAGAAAGTTCTGGACCATGTGAGGTTGGTCTCTTACCTCCTTGAAGCAGGAGTCTGATATTTTACTGTTCTTCAGAGAATACTAGTGGTCTGATGAAGCCCACAGGACCCTGCTCAGAATAATATTTAAATGTATAAAGAAAATGCATGGGGCTTAAAGAAAACCACTTATACTAAAATTCATTTATCAAAGACTTCACTCTAGCAACATACATGCTTCTTAACTAAAGCAGTACAAACAAGAGCTTCCTAAGGTCTAATGCAACTGTAACTTCAAAGTAGCAAGGAGAATGAAATTTTGAGATAGCTGTAACAACTGTGTCATGATAACAACATATCTGATTTCTACTGATAGAAATGTCTACTTTAAAGTTACATTAAAGTTAAAATTCTGACATATGAGAAAGTCAGCTAGCTTGGGAAAGATAAGCTATACCACTCACAGTTCATTTTCCTCCACCAACTCAACCTCCTTCAAATACACACACAAACGCACACCACAAATTGGATTATTCCAGGATCTGAACATTTTGAAAGAAATTTGTGTTCAAGATTAAGAGTTTACCTTGAGGTTGGAGGAAGAAAAGAAAACCAGGATGAGCTCTTTGTTAAGCTCTTTGTCGTATGTCCACATGTTGGAAAACTCTGGCAAATAACAAGCATAAGATCTAGAACTAGCTTGTACTGTAATTAGGGATTTACAGTTATGCGGGAGAGACTGGTCTCCAAGCAGACATGTATCACCTTGAAAAAACAGTCAATGAAGAATAACCTTTGGTGTGCTGGAATAAGCCACACCCATGTGCTGTCACTGAAGGACACGTGGGAGTGTCAATCACTGCTCATCTCTAGGCAACAGCAAATTTCCTCTCATTTTCTTATCTTCTCACACTACCACTTCCATTTCAGTGAGATTTTTTTTTCTTGTATTGATTTCAATTTTAAAACTATTAGAAGAATAATATATTCATTATTTTTAAAGATGTTAGAGTGACAGGAAAAGTCTTATTCTGATTCAATTCATCATAGTGCTGCATGATATATAACAAATCTCTTTGCTAGATTGGAAAGGGGCCTCACATAGCAACCAAGAAAGAAGACAGATGAACTGCATGATAATTTTCTTTGCGCTTATTTAGCAAAATGCCATGGGTGTGATTTTCTTCACAGTTCAAATTGAGAGTGACCGTGACAATGGATGACTCCACTTCAGAGGCAAGGCCATCCTTAAATGTGTTCTCCATTCTTCTGCCTCCATGAAAATGACAGTGACAGTAAGTGACTCTTCCTTAGAGGCACAACCGTACTTAATTGTTCCCTCCATTCTTCTGCCTCTCCGTCTGAAGCAGACACTGCATAGATCATTTGTAGTGGCTTTGAGGGAGAGGTAATCATCAAAGTCAGGTCCTTAAAACTTTTGGATCCAAACATCCACCCTAGCCACTCAGCAAGGGTACAGGATGACCTTCAAAACCTTTAAAATGCACCCCCTCCCACCATACACCCACACCCTGGGGCCAAGGATTGAAATAGCTGTTAGAGTTCCCTTGAGAAGTTCATGACTCCACGGTAGGCATTTTAACAATTCGATCAAAGAACAGATGAGAATTTTTCTACCACTTCCTCCTCCTGTTCGATTTAACCCTATATTCCATATATTATACAAATCTCTGGGATCTCATGAGACTTGCGCCCAGGTAATTGGCACATTTGAAATCAAAAGAACTTAATACAGAAATAAGCTCCTTCTCCTGTCCTTCATTTCTGTACAAGGCATAGTTTTTTGAAAGGGCTTTCTCGTCTTCATTTGAGAGTGAAGCATGGTATAAAAGCATGCAGGAGATTTGATTCTTTTGACAAATGGTCTCTCCATTTTCTCGGATCTCATCTTGCTCAAAAGCTGCTGCTCAAGTGCTTCTGAAGAAATGCTCTCCCCTGCCTGTGAAGTACAGCTTAACCTTATCAGCCTGGACTCAACAGCATCTGTGATTGGGCTTCTGACTCATCCCCCCTCACCCTCGCCCATCATACCTTACACACCAACAATATTCATTAAGAGCAACATCCTCAGAACTCCATGTTCTCTCTTCTCTTTAGACCTTCACACATTTCTCAAGATGACTTCCCTGATTTGTGTGCCTGAGAAACTCCATTCATCCTTCAAATCTTAGCTCAAAACCTTTCCGGCCTATCACTCCCCCTCGCCCCACCCCCACCCTGTGCTCCAATTTAGAAGCAAGGAGTCCATCTGCAAGGGACCTCAACTTCGGCTGGGCTGCACATCCTGGGTTCATTACATCAGAATCTCTAGAGATGAGACTCAGGCATCAGCGCTTTTTAAAGACTCCCCAAGTGATTCCAGTGTTTGAGGACCGCTGTTTTTTTCCTCCCCAAACTGAACATTCCAGACAGGCAGTGACCCTGCTGTTATCCTTATAAACTTAGTGCCTAGTCCAAAATTAAGAAATATATATAGCCTGGGCAGTAGCTTTTCTTCAAAATGTTTTTAATCACTCATGAATTCTTTAGAAAATAACTCCAGGAAATAGCAAAAATTGCTTAATTCAAATCAACCTACTTTAATATTTTACCAGCAAATTTAATTTGTATATTTCTGAATAAATCCACCTTTTCCAAACCACCTCCCGTCACTCCCAGAGAAGGAAGGGGACTATCCTTCCAAAGTTGCTATTTTTTTTAATGTGGTTTGACATATCTTATTCGTTTAGCACAATCAGAACAAATATGATAAGAAATAAAAATAGGGAGTTCCTGCTGCGGTGCAGCAGAAACGAATCCAACTAGTATCCATGAGGATACAGGTTTGATCCCTGGCCTCACTCAGTGGGGTTGGGGGATCTAGTGTTGCCATGGGCTGTGATGTAGGTTGCAGATGCAGCTCAGATTCCACATTGCTGTGGCTGTGGTCTAGGCTGGCAGCTACAGCTCCAATTTGACCCCTAGCCTGGGAACTGGCGTATGCCATGGGTGTGACCCTAAAAAAGAAAAAGAAAGAAAGAAAATTAGCAAGTTCCCTTCAAAAACAAGCATAATCTGCAGTGGAGAAAGCGGGTATTACCTAATAGAGTCTCTGGTCCATGCTGTCTGCTCAGTGATGGCGGCTATTATCATTATGGTTTCCTTTTCCCGGAAAGGCTGCCTTATTAACCCACCTCACACAAAGACATCTGGAGATGACACTATAAAAGGAAATAAAATGACTTCCCAAATGCTTCCTTTCATTAATGTACAGCCCATGAGATTTCCTGACCCCATTCATCACAGAGAGGTGGCTGCAGCTTTAGAAATTCAATGGCTATGCTCCTCATGACACAGGCACAAAGGACTCTGATCCAACTGTTCTGTTCCAGTTCTATTCCAGCTGTTCTCACGCCATCTGGCCACTGCTATATAAGTAAGGTCTGCTTTTCTAGACCCTTCTTTTTTTTTACATTCTTCCCCCCACCCCACCGGCCCCAGCCTTCAGATTGACTCTTCCAGGGCTAGCCAGCCACTTCTGAGATTTAATCACACAACTCCACTCCTACACAAGCCTTTCTTTCCTTGGGTATGATTCCCCCGCCCCCACTCTCAGCTGAGTCATTCAGTCCCAATTACTTTTTTGCTTCCACCTGAGTGACTTCCTTTGGGTAGGCTGCTTTTGTCAAGCATTAGGTGGCAACGCTTATTTATGCCATGGCATTTCTTAGTATCCAAGGTACAAATCAACCCTTCAGACTTTTCAGGCATGAGTTAAAGTGACAGCTACACGTTACAATGACAGCAACGATGGAGTTAGCTACAAGTCTCAATACACCAGTGTGTTGTTCTTTCATTTAATTTTTATCTAATTCAGGATGAACGTTAAAAAGCATTCTGTTTTCATTCCTTGGTTTCATGCATTAGTAAGCATCATGCATTAATTCAGTAGGGTTTTTGCTTTGACAGTTAAGTCTTGTAGCACGGGTTCATAGTTATAACCATAATTTTTCACGAATTAGGCCTTCAGGAATTGAGAAAGGACACACACAAGACCAAAGCTTCTTGGCATAAGAGAACCTTGCTATTGAATAAAACCCCTCCCTCCTTCCTCTTGAGCATCCATCCACATTCCTCAGCTGCCCTTACAGTTAGGTGTGGCCACTGGACTGCATCCTGGCCAATGAAATGCAGACCGAAAGTAAAGTGGGTGACTTCCAGGCCTGGCCTATTGAAACTCTCCAAGCCCCATCCACCATATTCCTTGCCATTATCTCATGACCTTGGAGGCCATATGTTGAAAATGGCAGAGTCACACGATGGAAGAAACTTGGGTACCAGATTTCAAACTTGGAGGAATGTCAGCTACCTATCAGGAATACCTTGTTTGGAGCTTACATAAAAAAGAAAGAAATTTCTATTTTTTTGAAGTCACTGAGGTTTGGGGTTTATATGTTATAGCATAGTTTTACTTTAGTAAAGATTTACACTGAACTTTTAAAACTAAAGTGATGTTTTCCCCGTTATCACAGCAATACATTTTCATTGTTTACCATTTGGAAAATACTCCCACACTGGCATGTTAATGTCACCTGAAAAATGCTTATAGGAATAAATTTCTAGGAACTTTGTTAATCCCAACATCCTTTCTTTTTCTTGAACATGGAAAATTAAAAAAAAAAAAAAAAGGTCTCCTCAACTGAGATGCATTATTCTAATTAATGTTTTAGGAATGACAGAGATTATTCTAATAACTAAATCAACTCGAGAGTATTAAGCAGTTTTGGACATTGTCATTTTCTCAGACCCCCCCCCCCAAGACACAATACAGTCAAATTCAGTGACAGTACTTCTGTTTTACAATTGGGATACAACATGGGCTCTGCCTGCAAATTTCTCAACACACATCAGTACATGTGGAAATGGAAACTGTCATAAAGTTGAGGCTAGATATAGTAAGTTATTGTTCCTGGGACACAAATATATCTAACTTTCACAAGTTAAATGCAAAGCTTTATATTCAGTGCCATATTCCTTCAGACAGCTATTGAGGCTTACTGTCAGCTGCACTATTCTTTGTTTATTCAGACATTTATTAAATACTGATTATGAAATAGTCCAGGTGCTTGGGGCACACAGCAAATGTGCAAGTCTTTTTTTTTTTGTGTGTGTGTCTTTTTAGGGCTCACCTGTGGCATATGGAAGTTCCCAGGCTAGGGGTCCAATCAGAGCTACAGCTGCTGGCCTACACCATCGCCACAGCAACACAGGATCAGAGCTGCATCTGTGACCTACACCACAGCTCACAGCAATGCCAGATCCTCAACCCACTGAGCAGGACCAGGGATCAAACCCATGTCCTCGTGGGTACTAGTTGGGTTCGTTACCACTGAGCCATGATAGAGACACCTGAAACAGTCTTGATAACTGTGGAGCTTATAGGTCTGGGCAGAAGGAGATTAATTCCTGTGAGGAAGGAAACGAGAAAATCTTCAAATACAAAATTGTATCTAATGGAGGCTTACAAAAGAGGAATGAGGGTGTAATAGGAATGAACCAAGGAAGGGAAACTCAAGTTGAGAGAACAACGTGGACCAAGGCATAAGATTCTGAATAAACTTGAAATACTTGGGGAATAACAAGTTTATCTGGGAGTTCCCATCTTGGCTCAACGGAAACAAATCTGACTAGCATCCATGAGGACGCAGGTTTGATCCCTGGCCTTACTCAGTGGGATGAGGATCTGGGGTTGCCGTGAGCTGTGGTGTAGGTCACAGATGTGCCTCGGATCCCTCATTGCTGTGGCTGTGGTGTAGGCCAACAGCTACAGCTCCAGTTTGACCCCTAGCCTGGGAACCTCCATATGCTGCGGGTGTGGCCCTGAAAAGACCAAAAAAAAAAAAAAAAAAAAAGTTCATCTGGGCTAGAATTTAAGGGGATCCTGGGAATTACTAGAATAGGTGGCTGAAGAGGCATATCGGGGTGAAGTTAGAGGGTCTAGGATGATACTCTATAGATCTCTAACATTTATTTTTTGTACAAAAAGGGAGGCCAACAAATTATCATAGATAATACGTTTTAAGCAAAGTGTGAGTGACCTGCTCGTGTTAGGTTTAGGGGAAATAATTCTAGGCATAGCAAGGAGGATGGCCTAGAACACAGATAATAACCCTAGAAGCAGGCCACCTAGGAGGCTGTTGAAATATTGAAGCAGAAGAGACGCGTTCCTGTCGTGGTGTAGCAGAAATGAATCCGACTAGGAACCATGAAGTTGTGGGTTCAATCCGTGGCCTTGCTCAGTGGCTTAAGGATCCAGCATTGCTGTGAGCTGTGGTGTAGGTCACAGACTTGGCTCAGATCCTGCGTTGCTGTGGCTGTGGTGCAGACTGACAGCTGTAGCTCTGTCTCAACCCCTAGCCTGGGAACTGGGAACCTCTATATGCGGGTGCAGCCCTAGAAAGCAAAAAAAAAAAAAAAAAAAAAAAGTAGAAAAAGCACCTGATTGGAGAGAAATATTTCTATGACAAAATCAGTAGGACATGTTAGCTGTTTGGATGTAAGGGAGAAGTATAAGATGCCTGAGATTTCTAGCTGGGGAATCTGGGTGGATGATGATACCATAAGCTAAGATAGGAAATTTAGAAAGAAGGGCAAAGCAGAGGTGAAGCAAAAGAGGTTGGTTCTCACCACGTTGTGATAAAAGTGCCTGTGGAGTATCAACATAGCACAGCAACTAAAACTACACTGTAGTTTATTTTTATTTGTCTTTTTTTTTTTTTTTTTTTTTTTTGCCTTTTCTAGAGCCACTTCCCGCGGCATATGGAGGTTCCCAGGCTAGGGGTCGAATCGAAGCTGTAGCCACCGGCCTACGCCAGAGCCACAGCCACAGCAATGTGGGATCCGAGCCACGTCTCCAACCCACACCACAGCTCATGGCAATGCTGGATCATCAACCCACTGAGCAAGGCCAGGGATCGAACCCGCAACCTCATGGTTCCTAGTCGGATTTGTTAACCACTGTGCCATGATGGGAACTCCAATACATTGTAGTTTAGAGTCTCAAAATGCGCCCTTGTTAATAGTTCGTATTAATTGCAAATGAGAAAAATATATCTTTACACTGAAGAAACCTGGAAGTCACCACCTTAACCAAGTGATGAGTCAACACCAAAATGTCTCCCCTTAGAATACACTGAGAAAGATGCTGCATGACTTATGAAACTCTTCTGTGTAGAAATTTATAACCCGATCCTGACTATGCAAAAACATCAGATAACCCTCACTATGTTACAAACAACTGCTCTGTATTCTTTAGCCATGCCAGTGCCATAAAAGACCAAGAAAGGGAACTCTTCCAGATTAAAGGTGATAGAAGAGAAAGGACAATAAAATGCAATGGGTGATCCTGGATAGGGCCTTAGATTTGGGGGGAGGGGAACTGCTATTTAAAAACATCATCGGGGGAGTTCCGGTAGTGGCACGCAGTGGTTAAGGAATCCGACTAGGAACTATGAGGTTGCGGGTTCGGTCCCTGCCCTTGCTCAGTGGGTTAAGGATCTGGCATTGCCAGTGAGCTGTGGTGTAGGTGGCAGACACGGCTGGGATCCCGCATTGCTGTGGCTGTGGTGTAAGCCAGTGGCTACAGCTCCGATTCGACCCCTAGCCTGGGAACGGCCATATGCTGTGTGGGAGCAGCTGAAGAAAAGGCAAAAAGACAAAATAAATAAATAAACACATACATACATACATACCAACAAACAAACATCATCAAAGTTTGGCTTCTACAGGCTTCTACACCTGGGTAGTACCCCATGGGCTTCGGAGACTACAGGCCTTATGGGTCACTTCCTCATGGCATCTCCTGTGTCCGCACGTGCCTCAACTACACGCGAGACATCCGGGCATTGTGCAACTGGAGTTCGCGGCTCCTACGCATGCTCAACACAGCCTTCTTCTTGTGCGCCTGCGTGATCACATCTGTGCGCCGGAACTGCAGGTAGTCATGTCTGTCGTAAGCAACTGAATGTTACACTTCCAGAGACATTTGGTTGGCACTCCCCACCTGCCACCCAGTTTTACAAAAGAAAGAGCCTTAAAAATTTCTGTCTGTGGCTTGCGCACGTTTTATTTGACTCATGTATTGGGAGGGAAAGATGGCCACTGTTCTCA
Organism: Sus scrofa; assembly: GCF_054392235.1. NCBI lineage: Eukaryota > Metazoa > Chordata > Mammalia > Artiodactyla > Suidae > Sus > Sus scrofa. The sequence continues at coordinate 13,581,207 of NC_139401.1, forward strand.
TTGTTAGTTGTTGATGGGATGCTCCAACTTTGACCAGGAGTGGAACTGTGTTTGGAATATTCAAATTCAAAATATAAACACATTTATCTTAAGACTAATGTGGTAGCAGCCTAAGGAAAACGGATAAGAAAAAGACTAGAGATCCAATGTCTAAAAGAAAATTCCAGTACAAATGGAAGGGAAGTAATATTTGGAGAAAAGAATACCGTTTTCTTGAGCAGAAGAAACATGTTTCATCTTCAGATAAGAGGTCCCTACCACAGTCAACACAAAACTGACAGAAGTTGTTCAATACCTAGATGTGAAGAGCTAATGTTTTAAATTTTAAAGAAGAAGAGTGTCATAGATTTTCAGGAAAAGAAAAAAATGATCCACAAAACATGAAATCGAGCTTCTCCTGAGTGTCACAGGAACAGGATATACAGACAGCATATATAATATTTTGAAGGAGGAGGTTGTGTGTGACTCAATAATAATATATCAAGTCATGAGTTGAAAGCTACATAAATAATTCTTATTTCTATATGGGCTCTGAAGAATTCACCCTCTCTGAAAAAAGTCACTCCTTTATGTACTATCAGTGACTGAAAGATTGATCCAAGTGAAGACTTCCAAAGTAGAAGTTCATGATAGAACTCCTGATGGTGAGTGTATAAGTCAATTAAGTTAAGAAGTCTGTATAATTATTGTAAATATTGCCTAAAAGCAGTGCCAATTTTTTAAAAAACATTTTTACAGAGTTCTCTTGATTTCCAATGTTCTGTTGATTTCCAATGTTCTGTTGATTTCTGCTGAACAGCACAGCGACTCAGTTTTATACACACACACGTACACGCACACATACACACACATATATATTATTTTTCCATTATGGTTTATCACAGGACATTAAACACAGTTCCATAGTGCTATAAGTAGGACTTTGTTGTTTATCCTATATATAATAGTTTGCCTCTGCTAATCTCAAACTCCCAGTCTTTTCCTCCTCCAAACCCTCCCCCAACCCCAGCACGCCTTTGGCAACCACAAGTCTATTCTCTCTATTTTTGGGTCTGTTTTTGTTTCATAGATACGTTCATTTGTGTCGTATTTTAGACATATAAGTCTACACATATAAGTGATAGCAAGATATTTGTCTTTTTCTTTCTCATTTCTCTTAGTATAATAATCTCTAGGTCCAACCATGTTGCTGCAATTGGCATTATTTCATTCTTTTTAATGGCTGAGTAGTATTCTATTTTATATATATATATTTATATATGTATATATGCCACATTTTCTTTATTCATTCATCTGTAGGTGGACATTTAGGTTGTTTCCACATCTTGGCTATTGTAAATAGTGCTGCTATGAATATAGGGGCACATATATCTTTTCAAATTAGAGTTTTGTCTGCGTATATGCCTAGGAGTGTGATTGCTAGATCATGTGGAAGCACTATTTTTAGTTTTTCGAGGAAGCTCCATGCTGTTTTCCGTAGTGGCTGCATCAATTTACATTCCCACCAACAGTCTAAGAGGGTTCCTTTTTCTCCACACCCTCTTCAGCATTTATTATTCATAGGCTTTTTTTTTCTTTTTATGGCTGCACCTGCAACACATGGATGTTCCCTGGCTAGGGGGTCACATGCGAGCTGCAGCTGCAGGCCTCTGCCACAGCCATGGCAACCCCAGATCTGTGCTGTATCTGTGACCTACATACATCAAAGCTTGCAGCAATACCAGATTCTTAACCCACTGAGCAAAGCCAGGGATCAAATGCCCATCCTCGCAGAGACTGTGTCAGGTTCTTAACCCTCTGAGCCACAATGGGAACTCCTATAGAGTTTTAAATGATGGCCATTCTGGACTGTGTGAGGTGGTACTTCATTGTAATTTTGATTTTCATTTTTCTAATAATTAGCAATGATGGGCATCTTTTCGTGTATCTCTTGGCCATCTGTTTGTTTCCTTTGGAGAAATGTCTGTTTCGGTTGTCTGCCCATTTTTCAACTGGGTTGTTTTGTTTTCTTTTTATTGATTGTGTGAGCTGTCTGTGTTTTGTTTTTTGTTTTTTGGTTTTTTTGTGTGTGTGTCTTTTTTTGCTATTTCTTGGGCTGCTCCCTCGGCATATGGAGGTTCCCAGGCTAGGGGTCAAATCGGAGCTGTAGCCACCAGCCTATGCCAAAGCCACAGCAACACGGGATCCGAGCCACATCTCCAACCCACACCACAGCTCATGGCAACGCTGGATCGTTAACCCACTGAGCAAGGGCAGGGACCGAACCCGCAACCTCATGGTTCCTAGTCGGATTCGTTAACCACGGCGCCACGACAGGAACTCCTGTCTGTATATTTTTGAATTAAGTCCTTGTTCATCACATTTTTTACAAATATTTTCTCCCAGTCTGTAGGTTGTCACTCCATTTTATTCATGGTTTCCTTTGCTGTGCAAAAGCTTGTAAGTGTGATTAGATCCCATTTGTTTATGTTTGTTTTTATTTCTCTTGCCTTGGGAAACTGACCTAAGAAAACATTGGTTTGATGTATGTTGGAGACTTGTTTTGCCTATATTCTCTTTTAGGAATTTTATAGTGTCATGTCTTTAAGCCATTTTGAGTTTTATTTTTGTGTATGATGTGAGGGTATATTCTAACTTCATTGATTTACATGCAGGTGTCCACTTTTCCCAGCACCACTTGCTGAAGAGACTGTCTTTTTCCTATTGTATAATCTTACCTCCTTTGTAAGATTAATTCTCTGTAGGTGTGTGGATTTATTTCTGGGCTCTCTACTCTGTTCCGTTGATCCATATGTCTGTTTTTGTGCCAGTACCATGCTCTTTTGATTACTGTAGCTTCATAGTATTGTCTGAAGTCTGGGAGGGTTGTTCTGCCTGCTTTGTTCTTTTTCCTCAGGATTGCTTTGGCAATTCTGGGTCTTTTATGGTTCCATATAGATTTTAGGATTATTTGTTCTAGTTCTGTGAAAAACGTCATGGGTAATTGATAGGGATTGAATTAAATTTGTAGATTGCTCTGGGTGGTATGACCATTTTAACTGTTTTAGTTCTTCCAACCCAAGAGCATAGGATACCTTTAAATTTCTTTGAATCTTCTTCATTTTCCTTTATTAACATTGTGTAGTTCTCAGCATATAAATCTCTCCTTGGTGAGATTTATTTGTAAGGTTTTTTTTGGTTTTGTTTTTTAGTTTTTTTGTTTGTTTGTTTTTTGTGGTTTTTTTTTTTGCCTTTTCTAGGGCCACACCCACAGTATATGGAGGTTCCCAGGCTAGGGGTCGAATCAGAGCTGTAGCCACCGGCCTACGCCAGAGCCACAGCAACACAGGATCCAAGCCACGTCTGCAACCTACACCACAGCTCATGGCAATGCCGGATCCTTAACCCACTGAGTGAGGCCAGGGATTGAACCCGCAACCTCATGGTTCCTAGTTGGATTCATTAACCACTGAGCTACGATGGGAACTTCAATTTTTGTTTCTATTTTTATTTTTTGATGCAATTTTAAAAGGAATTGTTTGTTTACATTCCCATTCTGATATTTCATTGTTAGCATAAGAAATGCAACCAGTTTCTATATCCTATTAATCTTGTGTCCTGCTACTTTGCTGAAATCATTGATTAGTTCTAGTAGTTTTTGTATAGGGTCTCTAGACTTTTCTATATATAGTATCATGTCATCTTGCATATAATGACAATTTTACCTTTTCCCTACCAGTTGGAATATATATATATATATATATATATATATATATATATATATATATTGCTTTTTTCTTATCTGATTGCTGTGGTTAAGACTTTCAATACTATGTTGAAGAGAAGTGGTGAGAGTGGGCATCTTTGTCTTTTTTCAGATAATAGTGGAAAGGCTTTCAGTGTTTCACCATTGAGTATTATATTGGCTGTGGACTTGTTATAAATAGCTTTTATTATCTCGAGACATGTTTCCTCTATACCCACTTTTGTAAGAGTTTTTCATCATGAATGTATGTTGAATTTTATCAAATGCTTTTTATGCATCTGTTGAAATGATCATATAGTTTTTGTCTTTTGTGTATGTGATGTATCACTTTGATTGATTTGCGTATGTTGAACCATCCTTGTGACCTTGGGATGAATCCAGCCTGATCGTGGTGTATGATCTTTTTTATGAATTGTGGAATTCAGTTTGCCAGGATTTTGTTGAGAATTTTTGCATCTGTATTCATCAAAGATACTGGCCTGTAATTTTCTTTTTTCATGGTGTCTTTAGTTTTGGTATCAGGGTGATGGTGACTTCATAGAATATCTTTGAGAGTGTTCTTTCCTCTTCAGTCTTTAGGAAGATTTTGAGAAGGATCAGTTTAAGTTCTTCTTCATATGTTGGTAGAATTCCCCATTGAAGCTATCTGGTCCTGGACTTTTGTTGGTAGGGTTTTAATTTTTATTACCATTATTATTATAGTTTCTCTTTCACGTCTAGTGATTGGTCTGTTCAGTTAGCTGTTTCTTCTTAATTTAGTTTTGGTGGGCTGCATGATTTTAGAAAGTTGTCCATTTCTTCTAGGTTGTCAAATTTTTTGGCATGTAATTAATCATTCAGTTTTCTCTTATGGTTTTTTTTTTTTTTTTGTATTTCTGCGGTATCAATTATGATTTCTCCTCTTTCCTTTCTTATTTTATTTGGGTCTTCTCTCTCTTCTTGGTGAGCCTGGCCAGAGGTTTGTCAATTTTGTTTACCCTTTCAAAGGATAAGTTCTTGGTTTTATTGATTTATATATGTATATACTTTTTAAATCTCTATTTATTTCCTCTCTTATCTTTCTTACTCCTTCCTTCTGCTGACTTTAGATTCTTTTTTTTTAGGAATGCACCTGTGGCGTACCAAAGTTCCCAGGCTAGGGGTCCAATAGAGCTGTAGCTGCTGGCCTAACCACAGCCACAATTCAGGATCTGAGCTACTTCTGCAACCTAAAATAAACCACAGCTCATGGCAACACCAGATCCTTAACCCACTGAGCAAGTCCAGGGATGGAACCTGCATCCTCATGGATACTAGTCAGGTTTGTAACTCATTCAGTCACAACAGGAACTTCCTAGGTTTTGTTTTTTCTTTTTTTCCTAATTCTTTTAGGTGTTGGGTTAAGTTGTTTATTTGAGATTTTTCGTGTTTCTTAAAGAAGGCCTGTATTCCATCTAAGAACTGCTTTTGCTGCATCCCATAGATTTTTTTTTTATGGTTGTGTTTTCATTGTAATTTTCCTCAAAGTATTTTTTAAATTTCTTCTTTGATTTCAACATTGACCCATTGTATTTTTTAATTCTATATTGTTTAGTCTCCATGTAATTATTTTTTTCTCATTTCCTTTTTTGTGGTTAATTTCTAGTTTTATACCATTGTGGACAGAAAATATGCTTGAAATAATTTCTGTACTCTTGAGTTCTTTTTTTTTTTTTTTTTTGTCTTTTTGGGCCACACCCGTGACATATGGAGGTTCCCAGGCTAGGGGTCGAATTGGAGCTACAGCTGCCAGCATACACCACAGCCACAGCAACGCCCCATCCTAGCTGCATCTGCAACCTACACCACAGCTCATGGCAATGCTGAATCCTTAACCCACTGAGTGAGGGCAGGGATTGAACCTGCAACCTCACGGTTCCTAGTTGGATTTGTTTCCCACGATGGGAACTCCTGTACTCTTAAAATTCTTGAGGCTTGTTTTGTGACATAGTATGTGATCAGTACTTGAGAATGTTCCATGTGCACTTGAAAAGAATGTGTATTCTGCTCTTTTTGGGTACAATGTCCTAAAAAGATCAGTTAAGTCTAACTGTTCTCTTATATGTATCACTTAAATGTCTCTGTTGCCTTAGTGATTTTTCTGTCTCAAAGATCTATCCATGGATGTGAGTGGAGTGTTAAGGTCTCCAACTATTATTGTATTTCCATCAATTTCTCTTATGTCTGTTAGTATTTGTTTTATGTATTTGGGTGCTCCAATATTGCATACATATATGTTGGCAAGTATAATAGTCTCTCCTGGTACTGATCCTTTTATCATTAAATAGTGTCCTTCTTTATAGCTTTTGTTTTAAAGTCTATTTTGTCTAATATGAATATTGCAACTCCCACTTTCTTGTCATTTCCATTTTCATGAAATATTTTTTCTATCCCCTACTTTCAATTTATGTGTCCTTTGCCCTGAGGTGGATCTCTTATAGGCAGCATATGGTTGGTTCTTGTCTTTTTTTTTAAATCCAGTATGCCACTCTTTGTCTTTTGATTGGAGCATCTAAGCCATTGACATTTAAGGTAATTATTGATATATATGCATTTATTGCTTTATTTAACCTTATTTTTCTCCCAGTTTTATGTTTCTTCTTTGTCCCTTTCTTTTTGTTTTTCCTTTTGTGGTTTGATGATTTCCTTTTGTATTATGCTTATATTCACTTCTTTCTGGTTTTTGAGAATCTACTGCATGTTTTTGATTGGTGGTTGCCCTGTTTTTCAAGTATGTTAACCTCTTCCTATATTTACTTGCTTCAGATTGTTAGTCATGTAGCCTCAAATACAGTCTAGAATAAAAATCTGTATTTTCTTCCTCTCCTCCCCAGCATTTTATGATTCTGATGTCCTCATTTACATTTTCCTGTTCATCATTTTGCTGTCCATTGTGGTTATCAGCACTCTCACAGAACTTTTGATTTTTTTCTTTAATCTGTGTACTTGCTTATTTAAGTGATTTACTTTATAGTTGTGATTTTGTCTTTTCTATAGATTCTTCTTTTTTATTTATAGAAGACATTTTAATATTTCCTTTAGGATAGTTTTAGTACTGCTGTATTCTTTTAGTTCTTGTTCATCTGAGAAATTCTTTATCCCTCCTTCTATTCTAAATGATAATCTTGCTGGGTAGACTACCCTAAGTTGCAGATTTTTCCCTTTTAGGACTATGCATATATTTTGCCACTCCCTTCTGGCCTGCAACATTTCAGTAGAGAAATCAGCTATTAGCCTTATGGGGATTCCCTTGTAATTAATTCTTTTTTTCTCCTGCTACCTTAAGACTCCTCTCTTTATTTTTAACTTTCACCATTTTTATTATAATATGTCTTGGTGCAGGTCTGTTTGGGTTTATGTTGTTCAGGACCCTCTGTGCTTCCAGTCCTGGATATCTCTTTCCTTCTTTAGATTTGGGAAGTTTTCAGCCATAATTTACTCAAATTCACTTTTCAGTCCCACCCTTTTTATTCTTCTCCTTCTGGGATCCCCCTTATGTGTAGATTGGCACACGTTATATTATTCCACAGGTCTCTTAAACTGCTTTCATTTTTTTTTCATTTGGGTTTCAGTCTGCTGTTCTAATTGAGTGATTTCCATTATTCTGGTTTCCAGATCACGTATTTATTCTGCATCATTCATTCTGGTATTGATTGCCTTTAGTTCAGCTTTCATCTCTGCAAATGAATTTTCTAATTTTTCTTGGCTCCCCCCTATAGTTTCTAGTTCTCTTTTACAGTAATCTGCATTTTTGTTAATAGCCTTTCTTAATTCCTTCAATATTTTCATTATCTCCTTTTTGAGCTCAGTGTCTGTTAGACTGAAGAGGTCTGTTTCATTGTTTGTTCTTTCAGAGAAGTTCTTTTGATCTTTTAATTGGGAGTGGTTCCTCTGCTTCTTCATTTTACTTATGTTTATCTTGCTGTATAAGTTTAGAGGAAACAATTGTTTACTGTGGTCTTGGAGGGCTATTTTTATGTGGGAACTTTGTGAATGTTTTTAAAAGTTCAGATTTTAACTTTTTTTTTAAATCTGTTAATAAGAATTTGATTCATTTAAAAAATTATTGAGATTTAAGCAAGTTTGAATTAGAACTACATACTAAATAATAATACTATGTATCAGTATTAAATTTTCTAAATTTGAGACTTGCGCTGTGGTTACATTACAGAATGGCACTGTTCTTAGGAAATTCTGACGTGTCACTGGGGAAAGGGCTACACACACACCAAGAGGGAGAGAGGGAAAACAAGTGTGGTTAAACGTTAACTGGTGAGGCTGGTTATGGGGTGTATGGGAGGTTTGTGTTATTCTTGTATGTCTTCTCTACATTTGAAGTTACTTCTAAATAAAATGTTTAAAATAGTTTTTTTTAAAAAAATATGCAATTAGGATGTTGTTAATATTCTGGCAAGAGACATTTCTCTGCAGTTTTGGGTCACAGCCAGTTTGGGTAGGCTATGAAGGTGAAAAAGTAGAGAAAATGAGAGGTAACTCTTGGCCCTAAAATACAAATATTGTACGTGCTTGAGTTTTGCATGTTCGTAGTTTGAGTTTTCATAGGCAGATCACATATGCAAACTCAGTGATTAATGTGCCCGTGTATGTTTATTCCATGCTATAATAGAACAAGACATAAATTCTTTAGGGCTGTCATTATTCTAAACAGGAAATTCCAATTAATTCCTAAACCGAAGTCAGAATTCTGGCCAAGCTGTGGCACCAAAGAAAGAGAAATACTAGCATCGCAAAGATGCTGAGGTTTGTTACCAGTGACTAGGATGCTGCATTCTCACCAGCCTCCCCTCCCTCAAAAGTATTTAGTTCCTGCAATCCTGGGCAGGATTCTTGGGCATAGATGAGTGATTGCTTTAATGGCTCTGGCTCTCAGTGGCTACATAATTTTACCCTTTACTCATGAAACTAAACAGAAGTAATTGTGTAAATCCATTATGTATGATTACAGAAAATCACAATGTGGCTTCTTCCTAACTACCCAGCTAAATATCTAAATTAGCTACTCTGCCAAGGAGGGGTAAAAACTGGACCCAAGAGAAAACAGAGAAGAAGAGATTGGCTCTCAAGATAGTAATGTTTATAGGATCTTTATTTAAGATTAAAGTGCTTTTAAAATATATGAAGGACATTCAAATATTTAAAATATATGAAATGCATACATAATTCCATTATCTCAAGAACATAATGATTTGCATTTGTTTGGAGTTCTTTCAAACTTTTATCCATATGGACATATTATTTCTAATTCATCAAACTATATGTATTTTATATATTATGTAACATTGTTTTAGAAACACCTTCCCTTGATTTTACATTTTTATCATAAAATTTTAATAACCATGTTAAATTCCATTGTATTTATACTATATATATATATGTACACACATACACACTTTATTTAGTCATTTATTATAGTTAATGCAATTGCTGTTTTTTTAAAATTATGAAAAACTCTCCCTTAAATGTCTTCATACTTACAGATTTTTCTCCTTTTGAATTTTTGTATTTCCTCAATTCCAAGATAAACATTTTTTTTCCTTTATTATATATCAGGGTACATTTTGCTATCAAGATGATAACATTAGTTCTTTTCTCCTTAAAAAGTTATTATTAAGTTAATGTTGCATCTTAAAATCGATAGTGTCTTAGACTTGAAGAAATATAATAATGACTATTTTCTACAGCTTGGCCAGCATATAAGGTTTAACTTTTCTATTGATTTTAAACTGACTTAATAGATGCAAATTGTTTCCTCATTATTATTTTAAGTTTAATATATTTAGCTCTTCTCTTCTTTGTATGTGAAGGAGCTATGGGTATAAAGAGAGCAGAAGGCAAAATTTGAAGACATCTCAGAAACCATTCAGATGAAAAGGGCTTGATATCCAGTCAGTAATTTAGGAAGGAAAAAGTAAGAGGTACCATTCTGCCCCTTGGCTTTTCCATTCCTGTGTTGTAATATGTGCTTTATGCTGCCATATGCGAAACTAGAAGAAAGCAGCAGTTTCTTTATAGAATCTTAGAGTTTTTGAGCTAGATGAACACTTAGAGATGATCTGCTCAGAGCCTTCATTTTAAAAAGGCTTGAATTAAAACCCAATGAGATTCAAGTTGTTTAAGATTTGCAGCTAAGAAGTGGCAGGGCTGAAATTTGAGACCAAGGTTCTGGAACTTTCCACCAGGCACACTGCTTCTAGGGTACAAATTTCATTCGAAAGCTAATGACACATACACCAGTCCTTAACATTTAGGCTGGGCAGTATAAAAGTTAGACTTAGGATGTTACTAATTCTTACTAAATATATTAGCCAAGAAGGTGAATTCTTATGAACTCATATTTAAGATTTCAGAGCCAAACATGAAAAAAAAAAATTGCCTATATCTGAACATGTTGTACAAAGCTAGAAGCGTACATCATACACTTACTGTAATTGGCTTAGGTAATGAATTCTGAGCATGGTGTCTTAAGTCTAGTAATTCAGATTTGTAGGTGATTAAGAGCGTAGTAAATGACAAGTCTAAACCCAACAGAAACCCTCCCTAATTCCCAGTAGTCCCTCACATGCAGGGAGGTGGCTCAAAAGAAAACAAGTTAACTCCAGGCATTGCCCTACCTTGGAATTCAAGTCCCATTGCGTTCCAAATTAGAAAAGGGAGAAATCCCCCAGACTTTCTCAAGCCCTGGCTTGGCTTTATTTTTGCGCCCTGGAATTTTCCTCTTCTCAGAAGGACAGACAGGGAGAATACCAATACCTTCTGGCAGGCAGGTGGTGGTGTTAGGAGGATGGAAGGGTAGTGATGGAAATCCTATACTGCCCAAAGCATTGATCTGGACATCTGGGCTTCATAGCTTAAACAAGATAATCACAATAGTAGGCAGTATATGTTCCAAAGTCTGGTTTATATTGTCTTAAAATTACCATATTATGGAAAAACATTTTTGCTTCAGTAGGAAACTGGATTTCCTAGAGTATAGGGCACCTCTCTGGCTTATCCAATTCTGTGAGAGCTATTTTACAACTCTATAAATTGACACCTGATGAATGCAAAATACTTGTTGTTTGTAGACATCAAATTATTTCCTGTCCAGTAGAGGGACAGAGCTTCAATTGACTTCTCTTTCCTACTGCAGAAGAAGCTAGTCGCATATTCATTTCAGTGGTTCTCATCTGTAAGTAATATCTTGCACTAATTCCATTTCTCATCAGCAGCTAATGTGTCTGATTCCAATTCTGATGTGTGTCTGGTGGTGAGGGGTGGAGGGGAGGTTTTCCCCACACCACCAATTTTTTGATTCCAGCTGGATGTCCTATAGTTCAACTGCTGTGACACTATCTTCAGAAAGATAGCATCACATCCCACAGGTTAAGGGCTGAGTTCTGTAAGATTGCTCCCCCACCCAATTTCCAACATCAATTGCAAGTTCAGGTTATCATCTGTACTTCTGGAGGACTAGCTATAGATCAGAGGTTCCATAAACCACCCCCACCCTTGGATTTAGTTAACTTGTTAGAGCAGCTCACAGACTTCAGAGAAACATTTACATACCAGATAGATCACTAGTTTATTACAAAAGGATTTAAGCCAGAGGGAAGGAATACACAGGGCAAGGTATGCGGAAAGGAGAGCTTCCACACCCTCTCTCCAGGCACGCCATTCCCCCTGAGTCATCACATGTTCACCAACCCAAAAGCTCTCTGAACCCCACCTTTTTGGGATTTTATGGACACTTCATTACGTAGTCATGATTGACTAAATCATTGGCCATTAGCAGTCAATTCAACCTCCAGCCCCCTCCTATCCCTGGAAGTCTGGGGGGTGGGACTGAAATTTCCAACCCTCCAGTCACATGATTGGTTCCCCTGAAGCCATAGGTTCTTTCTACGACTGAGCCCATTAACAGAAACTTTAGGAAAAAAAAAAAAAAAAGGAGTTCCTGTTGTGGCTCAGTGGTTAACGAATCCGACTAGGAACCATGAGGTTGCGGGTTTGATCCCTGGCCTTGCTCAGTGGGTTAAGGACTCATTGCCATGAGCTGTGGTGTAGGTCGCAGACGCAGCTTGGCTTGGATCTGGCGTTGCTGTGATGTAGGCCGGTGGCTACAGCTCCGATTGGACTCCTAGCCTGGGAACCTCTATATGCCGTGGGAGCGGCCCTAGAAATGGCAAAAAAAAGACGAAAAAAAAAAAAAGAAACTTCGTTGTGCTTGAAAGGGGCTTATTAAATATCAAGACACCTTTATAAGCTCTTATTACTTGGGAAATTCCAAGGGTTATAGGAGCTCTGTGCCAGAAATGAAGACCAAAAATATATTTCTTATTGTAAACCAAAACATCAGAGTAACTGTGTCTGTTCTTTGGACTTGCCTTTGAACTGGCTGTAGTACCTCAGCCTTCTCCTTGTTAATGCGTTAAGGTCATTAACACGAGTTCGTCTTTATACCTGTATGAAAGGCATGATTTTACCATTTAAAAATTTTCTTTTAACATCCTGTATGGGTCCTTAAACCATGGTTTTGTCACTCCCAAACTGAGTTTGCCTTTTGATGGATACTGAGCCAAAAGACACAACCAAGCCGAAGAGCAGGAGGGAGGAAGGAAGGATTTATTACTTGCAGCAAGTAAGGAGAGCGCCAGGGATCTTTCCCAAAGCACTGTTTTCCTGAACAGGAAAATTAGGGAAACTTTAAGCTAAGGGCACATGGTTATTCATTGAAGGGACTTGAGCAGAGCAGAATTCAGCATATGATTGAGGCAAAGGTTGACAGAGTCCAAGCTTTAGTCTATTGACATCACAAAGGTCAACATCATTATTCCTTAGGGGATCTGGTGGTTGAGTCTCCCAGGGGCATTTGAATTCTGCAAAATAGCTCAAGAAAGTGCTTCAGGCTAATCTTTACCACTGAAACAAGACTGGCAGTTCTTATAACTGATGTATTTTTGCTGTTGTTTCTTCTCTTACCTAATCACAGTCTCTGTTCCTGTATTCTTTTTTCCCTTAAGATCATTGATTATGAAGTCCTGTTCAAGAGCAAGAATAGTGGCCAGGAGTAGACCACAAAATGGCTTAGGCCAGAAATGGCTTCACTTATGTCAAGAAAGTGATTCTCTTTTTCCAGGGAACCCCCTACCCTATCTGCTTACAGTTAGTTTTCATTAAATCAAATCTGGTTTAGTTCCTTGTTATATTTTGCTATCAGTATGAGAGTCTGTGGGTCCCTTCTCCCACCTCCAGCATAGTATATAGTCACACACATAATACACATGCACATACAGCTCCCCAAAATAAGCAATGATTGTTAGCCATAGAATAGTCTAAAATCTGCATTCAAGAAGAGAATAATTTTGGAGTTCCGTTGTCCTCAGTGGGTTAAGAACCTGACCTAGCATTTGTGAGGATGCAGGTTCCATCCCCAGCTTCTCTCAGTGGGTTAAAGATCCAGCGTTGCTGCAAGCTATGGCCTAAGTCTCAGATGCGGCTCTGATTCAGTATTTCCATGGCTATGGCATAGGCCGGTAGCTGCAGCTCCAATTCAGCCTCTAGCCCAGGAACTTCCAAAGGCTGCAAGTGCAGCCATTAAAAACAAAACAAAACCTACGAACAAAACCAGAATAGCATAATGCAGTAGAGGCACAGTTCTGATGATCCAACAAGCAGAACTTGTGCTGTCTCACCTCGAAGGGTCAGAATTTGGGGTTTTTCCCCATATCCAGAAATTCTTCCAAAGTATAGACTACTTGGCTTTCATCTGTACCAGGCTTTGTCAGCCTTAGCACTGTTGACATTTTGAACCAGATAATTCTTAGCTGTGGGGGGCCGTCCTGTACATTGCAGGATGTTTAGCAACATCTCTGGCTCAGTAGCACCCCACCTCCACTCATGACAACCTAAGATATCGCCAAATTTCACAGCAGCGGGGGTCGTGTGGCAAACTCACCCTCAATTGAGAACCACGGATCTATTTCACGAAAAATATCCCTTCCAGAGTAAAGGGAAGATCTTCCCAAAGATAAGCGAATGCAGTCAACTAACATGCATCCACATGGATAGGTCTCAGTCATAGTGCTGCGTGAACACAAAAAGTTGCAGAATGCTTTGCACAGCACAAAACTATTTATGTAAATCTTCAAATTAGAAAACCTTACAGGGGGCGTTGCTTATAGAAACATGCATATGGAGTAAAAGTATAAAACCATTGTCAGGAGAAAGAAACTTGACCTTTCTGGGTTCTTCTGGTTGATCTAAGAATTAAATTGACATAAAGCAGGTTAACAGGAGAAAAAAAAATTAATAACATGTATGCACGAGAGAGACCCAGGAAAACTGAGTAACCAAAATGGCCAAAGCCCTCACCTTAAATGTCAGCCTCAACTAAAGACAAAGGAGGATGTCGAGGATGGCGAGTTAGTTATGTAAGGTCTCCGGGAAAAGCATAGTAAACAAGGGTGATTGTGATCCAGAATTAGACTCTTTCATGGATTAGTCTCTAGAGGTTGGGTCATCCTCCCCTTCCAGACTCAGAGACTGAGACGCCCTTACAGATGGACCTTGCCCTTACAAATGTCAGTGTTTGGTACGAAAAGGCAACTCCTCTTTGGCTTTCCGTGCCCTTCCAGTGTCTGCTGTTTCTCAAAAAATAACCAGTTTAAACCTATTAATATGCCAGAGACATATTTCGGAGTGACAAATTCTGCCCACTGCACCGTGAATATGAAGGTTTCATACCAATTTCATGAATATGGTTGCCACTGGGAAAAAATGGAGGGAATTAGGATAGACTAGGGTTATAAAAGAATATTCAACGGTATCTATAATGTTTTGCTTATTTTTAAAAAGAGCTCAAGGGAGTTCCTCTTGTGGCTCAGTGGAAACAAACCCGACTAATATCCATGAGGATGTGGGTTCGATCCCTGACCTTGCTCAGTGGGGTTAAGGATCCTGCGAGCTGTGGTGTCGGTGGCAGACGTGGCTCAGATCTGGCATTGCTGGGGCATAGGTCACAGGGGTTGAAGCACAACCCCTAGCCTGGGAACTTCCCAATGCTGCAGGTGCAGCCCCCCAAAGCAAAATAAATAAATAAAGTAAAAAGAAATCTGAAACAAATACTGTAAAATGGCATGATTTTTTTCATTCCAGCTAGCAAGGGCATATATGGGTATTATGTTACTCTGCAGACGCTACTGTTTTAGGGGGCAAAATTCATACTGAAATATGAAAACTACAGCTTAAATTTCACATAATGTTCTTTGAAGCTGCGTGTTATTAATTTTGCAATCCTCTTTGTATTATTCATACTGCTGCTTGCCTTCGCCCCTATAGGCAGCTGTGAGCTGGCAGTGTTTCATAGAGCAGCGCCCCGGCTGAGCCTCTAATGACAACCCTAGTACTAAAATGCTCTCACCTTGTGTGGAGCTCTTTATCTTTTCCCTGGATCCTTCCATCTCTCTTCTCATTTGATCTTCACAGCTTCTGTCACCATCAGTCTTGGTCTCCACTCTATTCACTATAGAAATGTCTTCAAAAGGCTTCCGCAAAGCCTTTTCCTGGCAACTGCTTTAGTTTGGGGTCCCCCCCAAAACCGACTCTGAGACGCAATGCCTATTGGGAAGGTGACCCTGGGGAAGTGACAGGGAAGGGAAGGAGGCTGATAAATGGCACATGATAGAGGCGGTAGCAGTTGAGAGCATTGGAGGCTATATCCTGCTGGGGGGACTTGGGGAAACGCCGTAAATACCCCTGAGAGCTCTCCGTGCTGAGAAGCAAGATGTATGGGTTACTCGGCCTCTGACTCCCATCTAGCATTGACTGAGGGCGGCTCCCAGAGATGAGAGCTTTCCATCACGTCTCACCTGCCCACCCTGGAGTCAAGTAAAAGGCCTCAAATACAAAAGCACCGGTGCTTGTAAATTGGCACCACTGGTATGTAGGAGAAGTCCGAGTGCTGGGAGGGTATGGGCAGAGCCCCAAAAATACCTCCTCTGAGGAGTTCCTGTCATGGCTCAGTGGCAACGAATCTGCCTAGCATCCACAAGGACGCAGGTTTGATCCCTGGCCTTGCTCAGTGGGTTAAGGATCCAACGTTGCCATTGAGCTGCAGTCTAGGTTGCAGATGTGTCTCGGATCTGGCATTACTGAGGCTGTGGCGTAGGGCAGCAGCTACAGCTCCGATTTGACCCCTAGCCTGGGAACTTCCATGTGCTGTGGGTGAGGACCTACTATGACACTTTTCCATAGGTACGGCCATAGGATGTCTTATATTTATAGCTTTTTCACAATTATCCCATTCGGTCCTATCAGGAAAGGCATATTCTTATTTGTAATTAGAAAGCTTGACTGAATTGATTAACTTGCCAGAGGCTCTTCAAACTTTTTTTTTTTTTTTACTCAAAGTCCAATAATCTTTAAACTGCGTGGCTCCCATCTCCCTCTAGCAAACTATGGACTGCGAGGCAAATCTGGCCTGTCACCTGTTTTTGTAAAGGAAGTGTCACTAGAACACCGTCACACCCATTGTTTACACATTGTTGCTTTCCTGCTACAACAGCAGAATTGAGTAGTTGCAGAAGTCTGCAAAGTCAAATATATTTACAGTTTGACTTTTGACAAGAAGAGTTTTTCAAACCTCAGCTCTATACCATAAACTAGGAAGAAAGCTCCTATTTTCAAGGATTTTGAGAGCTTCCAGTATGAACAAGTTTGTAGGAACGAAATGCTAATTATTACTCATAAAAAGTCCATTTTTATGACGTGAGTTCGGAGTAAAATAGTTTTTTTAAGAGCCTTTGCAGTTAGAACAAAGAATGGCCATTGCCCTAAAATAGATGTCAAGATCCAAGGAGAAATCTGAGCCACTTTCATCTCCACTGTGAAAGAAATGGTAAATACCTCGTTCAGACCTTGAAAAGAGTGATCTCTTATCTTGCCAGACATCAACTCATTAAAATTTCTGTTGCCAATGATCCAAGATGGCACTCAAGCCTAGTGAAAGGGAGAGCCTTAGGGAATAAACAGTGTCCACCGTGGACCCAGGAAGGGATAATGGGGGCCAGAATTGAATGCAAAAAGCAAGCACAGCTACCTGTCCGGGGATGGGAGGAGAAAAGAACAAGAAGAAAGGAAACACCTGACGAGCTAGTCAGAGCCGGCTTCCCTCCCTGTGATCCCGGGGAGATAAGGAAGGCTGATGGAAGAGAAATAGACCCCCAGTGGGAAAAATGAAGCTGGTGCCTTTGATTCTTACTAATTGCGTTAAGTCTGGAAGGTGTCTGAAACTGACTGCCTTTTTCTTTTTTAATCAATAGATTTTGTTTTTTAGAATTTAGATTTAGGTTTACAGAAAAATTGAGCCAATAGTACAGAGAGTTCCCCTGTATCCTGGCCCCCTCCCCCTCACAGTTTCTCCTTTTATGAAGGTCTTGCTAAGGGTGTTGCATTTGTTACAGTTAATAAACCAATACTGATCCATTGTTATTAACTGAAGTCCATGGTTTCCTCCATAGCTCAAGGTTCACTCTTTGTGTTGTACAGTTCTGTGCGTTTTGACAAATGCACAATGTCATGTGCCCATCATTACAGTATTGTATAGAATAGTTTTACCCCCCCCCAAATGTCCCCATGCTTCACCTACTTATACTTCCCCTTCCATCCCCACCCTGCCCCCGACCTGGTCCCCTGACAACCACTCATCCTTAGACTGGCTGTAGTTTTGCCTTTTCCAGAATGTCATAGAATTATTCAGCATGTAGCCTTTTCAGACTGGCTTTTTTCACTTAGCAATATACATTTAAGGCTTCTCCATGTCATTTCATGGCTTGATAGTTCAATTTTTAATCAATGAATTCTACTCCATTGTATGATTGTGTTAAATTTCATTTACCCATTCACCTACTACTGCAAGGTATCTTGGTTGCTTCCAGCTTTGGGCAATTAAATGATCTATTCCTCTTTGTGTGAGTTTTGGTAGATTGTGTCTTTTTTTTTTTTTTTTTTCACAGCCGCACAAGTGGCATATGGAAGTTCCCAGGCTAGGGGTCGAATAGGAGTTGAATCTGCCCGCCTACATCCCAGCCATGGCAACGCCAGATCTGTGACCTACACTGCAGCTCATAGAAACACTGGATCCTTAACCCACTGAGCAAGACCAGGGATCGAACCGACATCCTCATGAGTACTCGTCAGGTTCTTAACCCCCTAAGACACAATGGGAACTCCTAGATTGGTCTTTGAAGGAACTGGTCCATTTCATCTGAGTTAACAAATCTGTGGGCATAGAATCATTCATAATATTCCTTCATGTCCTTTTCATGTCCTTGAGATCAATAGTGAAGGCTCTTCTTTCATGTCTTTTATTACTAATTTGTTTCTTCTTTTTGTCTTGATTAGCCTGGCTTAGGGTTTATCAATTTTATTGATCCTTTTGAAGAACCAGCTTTTGGTTTTGTGGATATTTTTCACTTGTTTTTCTATTTTCAATATCATTAATTTCTGTTGTAATTTTTACAATTTCTTTTCTTCTGCTTGCTTTAAGTTTATGTTGCTCTTCTTTCTCTAGCTTCCTAGAGTGGAAGCTTAGATTTATAGATTTTAGATCTTTTTTCTTTTCTAATATACACATTCAGTGCTATAAGTTTTTCTGAGCTCTGCTTTTGCCACATCCTACATATTTTGATAAGTTGTATTTTCATTTTCATTTAGTTCAAAATATTTTAAAATGTCTCTTGATAATTCTTTGACACAGGCACTATTTAGAAATGTATGTTTAATCTCCAAATGTTTGGGGATTGTCTAGCTGTTGTTCTGTAATTGACTTATAGTTTAGTTTGACTGTCATCCGAGAGCAGGCATTGTATAATTTCTGTTCTTTCAAATTTGTTACAGTGTGTTTTATGGCCCAGAATGTGGCCTTTCTTGGTTAATGTTCCGTAGAAGCTTGAAAAGAGTTTATATTCTGCTTTGTTAGATGAAATATTCTGTAAGTGTCAATTAAATCCAATTAATTTGTGGTGTTCTTCAGTTCAACTGTGTCCTTAATGATTTTCTGCCTGCTGGATCTGTAATTACTGATAGAGCAGCGTTGAAATCTCCAACTCTATAATAAGGGATTTATCTATTTCTCCTTGCAGTTCTGTCAGTTTTGCCTTCCATATTTTGAGGCTCTTTTGTAAGGTGCAGACATAATAAAGATGATTATGTCTTCTTGGAGAACTTACCCCTTTATCATCATGTAATACCCTTCTGTATCCCTGATAACTTTCTGAAGTTTGCTTTGATATTGCCACTTTGACAATTAGTATTGCTACTCCAGCTTTCTTTGGATTAGTGTTAGCATGATATATCTTTATCGCTTCACTTGTACTCTGTCAGGGTCTTGATACTTAAAAGGAGTTTCTCTAAATATAATAGAAAACATATATTTGGGTCTTGCTTTTTTTTTTTTTTTTTAATATGCCCTGACAGTCCCTGCCTTTTAATTGGTATACCTAGATCATTGACATTTAAAGTAATTATTGATATAATTGGATTAACATCTCCATGTTTATAACTGTTTTCTACTCATCACACTTGTTCTTTCTTTCTGTATTATCTTCCTCTCTTTGTTTCTACCTTGTCTGGTTTTAACTGAACATTTTATATGAACCCATTTTCTCTCTTCTGCTAGCATATCAATTACACCTCTTTCAAAAATTTTTTTTAGGTCTTGCCCTAGAGTTTGCAATTTATGTTTACAGCCAAGCTAAGTGCACTTTCAATAACACTATACCATGTGGCAGGTAGCTCAGGTACCTTATAACAGAGTGTTTCCAGTTGTTTCTGTTTCATACCATTACTGTCATTCCTTTCACTCACCCATAAGCTGTAATATCCAATACATTGTTGCTATTATTGTTAATTTGAACAGTTGCCTGTTAGATTAATTAAAAATAAGAAAAATAGATTTTACTTTACCTTCATTTATTCCTAACACTCTTCCTTTCTTTCAAGTCAGATCTGAGCTGCTGACCTATATTATTTTCCTTCTTTCTGACTAACTTTTTTGAACATTTCTTGCAAAGCAGATCCATTGGCAACAAATTCCTTCAGTTTTTGTCTTTTTTTTCTCCTTCATATTAGGATAAATTAGGATAATTTTGCTGGGAAAAATTTTTTCAAGCTTTTTTTTTTCTTTCAGCACTTTAAATATTTCACTCCATTCTTTTCTTGTATGCATGGTTTCTGATAAAAAAGTCCAATGTAATTCTTTTCCTTGCTCCTGTATAGCTAAGTTTCTCCCTTCTCATTTGATTTATTTTCTCCTTATCTTTTTGCAGTTTAATTATGATATATGTATATATGATATGATGTAGATCTGTGTGTATATATATAGTTTTTTTTATAGTGATTAGTGTTTTTTGAGCTTCCTGGATCTGTGCTTTGGTGTATGTCATTAATTTTAAAAAAGTCTGAGCTATTATTACTTCAAATATTTCTTCTGCTGTTTTTTCTTTTTCTTTTCCTTCTTTATTCCCATTATGTGTATGGTATACTCTTGGATATTCTGTTCTGTTTTGCTATCCTTTTCTTCACTTTCCCTTTCAGCTTGTGAAATTTCTATTAAAGTATCATCAAGCTCACTATGTACATTTCCAACCTCCTGATGAGCCCTCAAAGGTATTCTTCATTTTTCTCACTGTGTTTTGATTTCTGGCATTTTTTTTTTTTTTTTTTTTGGTTGCACCCAGGGCATGCGGAAGTTCCCAGGCCAGGGATCAAACCTGCACCGCAGTGACCTCAGCATAGAGATGGTATTATATTACCCAATTGTTCTCACCCATTGTCTACTTTTTCCATTACATCCTGTCCTGATTCAGCATCACTCGGGATACTTCAATTCAGTTCTGATGTTAACTACCTGAGATAACATCGGATCTCACCATTTAGGTGCTCAGTCCTTCACAAGACTGCTCCTACTCCAGACACCAACCGCAAGTGGGGTCTCCAGACTCCCTGCACTCCTGATCAACTGGCTGTCAATTTGGGGGTTTCCCACAACCCCTTCAGTTTCAACAGTTCTCCAGAATAACTCCCTGAACTCACCGAAAGTGCTATAGTTAGAAGTCCATTTTATTATACAGGACGCACAAGAGACAAGGTCTGGGAGGGCCCTGGATGCAGAGCTTCCAAGCCCTCTCCTGTGCGTAGTCAGGGTAAATCCCCCTCCCCGTACATCAGTGTGTTCCCCAGCCAGGAACCACTGTGACGCTTTGGTGTCCAGAGTTTTTCATGGAGTCGCATTACAAACGCAGGATTGAGCAAATCTTTGGCCACATGATTGAACCCATTCTCCAGCTCCCTTCCCTTCTCCGAAGGACAGACTGGCCCATAGTTCCAGCCTTCCAATCATACGGTTGGTCTTTCTGGTCATCAGGTCCCATCGGAAGCTAGTCAAGTCCCTACCATTAGTTGCCTCCTTATCATAACAAAGACATTCCTATCACTCAGGAAATCCCAAGGGTTTTTGAAGCTCTTTGGCAGGAATCAGGGACAAAGACTAGATCAATTCTTTATTACACCACAGATCCCTTAACGTATTAATCACAGTTATTGTTAAGGTGCTTATCTTATACTTGCAAAATCTGTCATATCTGAGTCTGGTACTAATGTTTGCTCTATGTCTTCAGAATGTAAATTTTTCTTGCTTTTTAACATACCTCAAAACTTTTTGTTAAAAGTGATCATGCTGTATCTGGTAATAGGAACTCAGGTGAAAGCAGCCTTTTAATGTGAAATTTTATAGAACTCTGCATAGGAGCTGGGCTATATTTGGTGGGTTTTGTGTGTGTGTGTGTGTGTGTGTGTGTTTACTATAGCTGTGAATACCATTGTCTTTCTCTAGTTTTCTTTTTGTTCTTTTTCCTGCTTCTGTATTATCTTTAGTGTTCCCTAAAAACACCTTCTTAAATAGAGTCTGTGTCTTAGAGGTCTCTCAGATGAAATCACTCTTATTATCCCGGAGTCCTGCCAAGGTGGTGCTCAGATATTAAGGAGGGGAAGCCCCCTATTATCTTATAATGAAATCTCAGTTTTTTGGGAGTTCTCTGGTGCTCTGGTGGTTAGGACTTGACACTTTCACTGCTGCATTCCAGGTTCAATCCCTTGTCTGGGGACTGAGATCCCACATCAAGCCACCGCTCCCTGCAGCCAAAAAACAAACAAACAAACAAACAAAAAACACCAAAAACAACAAACCAAAAAACAAACTCATTCTTTTTAGGAGGCCTGAATTATTGAGCTATGACCTTCAGAAGCCTGTCTTTCTTTCTTTCTTTCTTTCTTTCTTTCTTTCTTTCTTTCTTTCTTTCTTTCTTTCTTTCTTTCTTTCTTTCTTTCTTCCTTCCTTCCTTCCTTCCTTCCTTCCTTCCTTCCTTCCTTCCTTTTTCTTTCTTCCTTCCTTTCCTTTCCTTTCTTTCTTTGCTTTTTATGGCTGCACCTATGCAGGTTCCCAGGTGAGGGACCTAATCAAAGCTACAGATGCCAGTCACAGCCAGAGCCACAGCAAAGCAGGATCTGAACTCTGTCTGCAACCTACACCACAGCTCATGGCAGTGCTGGGTACTTAACCCACTGAGCAAGGCCAGGGATCAAACCCACATCCCCATGGATCCTAGTTGGGTTCGTTAGCACTGAGCCACAACGGGAACTCCCAGAAGCATTTCTTACCTTTTTCCCCCTCTCATGTTATGTGAAGCAGGAAGGCTATAGGGGACTGGAATTGCCTAATTTCCCTTCCCCTTGATCAGATTAGGCTCTAGTAGTTTTTCTTGAGGGCAATTCTTTGCTACAGAAAACAGAACCCCCTGGGCTTATTCTTAAATGGTTACTTTCCCCCTCCCCCTACCTAAAGGAGTGGCGATGTTTTTCTCATATTCGCTCTTGGTAGAACTCCTGGAGGTAAAACCCACAAAAGTGTGGAAGGCCCCCTAAAACTGGGCCACCAGGAGTTAACGTTCCTTAGTCTGTACCAGCCTTCAGCAATTTACCAACTATCATTTAAGTGTTCTAACTAGTTTGGCTCCAGAGGTCTCTGCTCTTGGTAAGCTGTGATGCTCTGTCTTTATGTACCTTCACAGTTTTCAGGGTAGCGATTTTCCCTGTGACCTCACTTCTCTGTTAGGTCCAACATCGTTGTTGATTTTCAGTTTGTTTTTTTGGTTGTGAGCACAAGAGTGATAAGGTCCTTACATGTCAGAGCTAATCAGGAGGCACAATCTGTGCACACCTAGAGGCAGGCATGCTGAAATCCATGTGTAATTAGCCTGTAGCCCGTGGAGGTGAGGCATTTTGATAATTGACAGCAGCCACTGACCCTTTCACAAAACCAACTTTTCAGGTAAAGTTGCATTCTGCAAATAAAATATGTTGCTGAGTAATTGCTCAAATTAAAACTTTCAAAAGAGGGATTTTTTTTTTTTTTTTTTTTTTTTTCCATTTCTTGGGCCGCTCCCGAGGCATATGGAGGGTCCCAGGCTAGGGGTCCAATCGGAGCTGTAGCCGCTGGCCTACACCAGAGCCACAGCAACTCAGGATCTGAGCTGAGCCTGTGACCTACACCACAGCTCACGGCCACGCCAGATCCTTAATCCACTGAGCAAGGGCAGGGACCGAACCCGCCACCTCATGGTTCCTAGTCGGATTCGTTAACCACTGCGCCACGACGGGAACTCCCACATCGTGTTTTTGATTTTTCGTCTTCCTGTAATCCAGTGCTTCTCATCTGGGGACAGCTTCATTTCCGAGGGGACATTTGGTGATGTCTAGAGGCATTTCTGGTTGTCCCAACTGGGGGTGGGTGGTGCTACTGGTGTCTGTGGGTGGAGGATACTGCTAAACATCCTCTAATGCACAGGAAAGTTTGTCACAACAAAGATGTAGCCACAAATTCTTTGGTCCAAAGTATTAGCAGTGCTGAGCTACAGAAACCCTGCTGTAACCTGAGAAATTAACCACCCTGGCCCGTCTCCTCAGCTAAACTGGAATCCTTTTTTAATGTATAGCCGATTTACAGTGTTTCTTCAGTTTAGGTTGTACAGCAAAGGGACCCAGTCATACAGAGTTCCCTGTGCTGTACAGTAGGACCCCATTGCCCGGCCATTCCATTCGTGTTTTTGGTTTGTTTGTTTTGTTTTTTTCTTTAGGGCTGCACCCTCGGCACATGGAAGTTCCCAGACTAGGGGTTGAAGTGAAGTTGCAGCTGCCGGCCTAGGCCACAGCCACAGCCACGCCAGATCTGAGCCGCATCTGCCATCTATACCACAGCTCACGGCAATGTCAGATCCTTAACCCACTGAGTGCAGCCAGAGTTCAAACCCACATCCTCATGGATGCTAGTCATGTTCCTTACTGCTAAGCCACAGCAGGAACTCCTAGTATCCATTCTTTTCTTTCTTTTTTTTTTTTTTTTTGCGCATCCTTTACAAATGTAAGTTGCATCCACCAACCCCACAAACCAGAATCTTGATGATCTTATTTTTCTTTATTGATTTTTGTATTTTAAGGATAGTACTTCTCTTTGGATTTTTTTTTCTTAAGGCCTAAGAAGTTAGTCTTGAAATCCTCCTTCATAAAGCCTACAGGTCAATGATTCGTAATCTTACCTAGTAACTAGAGGCCTACTAGATGCTGGAGTCTGAGAATTGAATACTCTTGCAAAAATTACAATCTGCTGGAGTTCCCATCGTGGCTCAGTGCTTAATGAATCCGACTAGGAACCATGAGGTTGCAGGTTCGATCCCTGGCCTTGCTCAGTGGGTTAAGGATCCGGCATTGCTATGAGCTTTGGTGTAGGTTGCAGATTCGGCTTGGGTCCCGCATTGCTGTGGCTCTGGTGTAGGCCGGAGGCTACAGCTCTGCTTGGGTCCCTAGCCTGGGAACCTCCATATGCCGCAGGAGCGGCCCTAGAAAAGACAAAAGACAAAAAAACAAACAAAAAACCCAAACATTACAATCTGCTCAGCCTGCAGGTTATATGAGTG
Source organism: Sus scrofa (assembly GCF_054392235.1). Lineage (NCBI taxonomy): Eukaryota > Metazoa > Chordata > Mammalia > Artiodactyla > Suidae > Sus > Sus scrofa. The sequence goes on from NC_139401.1 coordinate 13,605,996, forward strand.
AAAAATAATAATAACACAAAGTAACTCCAAATTAGAGCTACAGATGAAAGTGTGGAAATAGCCTTGGTGGTGGGATAGGAATCGTCATCTCTGAGCTACTGAGCTGCAGATGTTGTTCAGAGCTGCTTTCCTCCTGAATCGTCATAACAGTCTCACCAGAAAACCTTGTTCTCATCAAATAAAACAGTCCGGAAGACAACATAGTGGTACCTTGAGGAGTTTTCCCCCCTTCTTGTCAATAAGTCTAATATAGACCTTGGAGAAATTTATAAGCTACAAAATGTCTACAGAGGCATGTAAAAATCACCCATCATTTCACTCTCATAGTTAACCATTTAGTGTATTACTTTGCACCTTGCTTTTGTATGTATAATGCATTTTAAATATAATTGAGTTTATTATATCTATATCTATATCTATCAATCTATCTATCTATCTATCTATCTATATATATATATCTCACATAGCTTTTCCTTTCAATACAATGTTATTTCATGGGCATTTTTGCAGGTCAGCCAATATTTTGTAAAGTACTTTTTTTTTTTAATTAAGAAATTTTTTTGGTGGCCACACCTGCAGCATATGGAGGTTCCCAGGCTAGGGGTCTAATTGGAGCTACAGCTGCCAGCCTATACCACAGCCACAGCAATGCCAGATCTGAGCTGCGTCTGCGACCTACACCACAGCTCAGGGCAATGTTGGGTCCTTAACCCACTGAGCAAGGTCAGGGATGGAACCTGCATCCTCACAGAGACAACATGAGGTCCTTAACCTGTTGAGCCACAATAGGAACTCCTTCTAAAGTATTTTTAAATGGTTGTGTACGCTTCATGTTGTGACTATTTCATGTTTAACCTTTCACTTTGATGTGTGGCAACAATTACCTGTATAAAACAAAACAAAAAATAAAAAAAGAGAACAAAAATACTTGAATAGCACCAAACACCAAGCTTCAACGACAAAAGACAAATACTACCAGCAAAGCAAAAGATAAATACATCTTTGACTTTCCGTCACATCAAAGGGTAAAGTTAATTCATATATCAGGACCTATCAAATAGAGGCCACCCCAGTAGCATGGCCCACATCCCAAATCTACAGCCACATCAGCCTAGGCTTAGGAGAAAGAGCTTTCAAGGAAACCGAACACACTACAATCACAATCCTCCAGCTCAACTTCACTCACTCCCCTTACCCTGGAAAATAGGATTTGCCCATCTTGTAAGGAAATCTGCAGCCTCGAGGCCAGTTGTGTGCTGATTACACCTTGCCTTTTCCAATATTGTCTAAAACTCTTCCCATAATCCTTCAGGAAGCGTGCTCTGCTCTTGGGAGGCACCATACCCCAACTCCATGCATTGTTTTCCCTTGAATGAAGGACCTCACACTTGATACTAAATTGTTTTGATTGTATCATTTGACAATAGCAATGCTGGGTTTTATAAATATCTGTTAAGTCTTATGCAAATCCACGTACAGTGGTGTTGATGTACACTGTGCCTGAAAATCTCATTGTTTTTGTGTCTGCTTATTAAAAACAGAGAGGATAATGAAGTTAAGTAATCATAAGTAGGGTTTCGGTTTTAAAAGTAGTATGCTTAGACGTGGCAGCTAGTTTTGTTTGTGTCTGTGTGGTTTTTCTTGATTTTTTAAAAAGTATGGTGGTATTGGAGTTCCCGCCATGGCTCAGTGGGAACGAATCTGACTAGCATCCATGAGGATGCAGGGTCTATCCCTGGCCTTGCTCAGTGGGTAGGATCCGGCTTTGCTGTGAGCTGTTGGCGTAAGTCGCAGACACGGCTTGGATCCCCTGTTGCTGTGGCTGTGGTGTAAGCCAGCAGCTGTAGCTCTGATTTGACCCCTAGCCTGTGAACCTCCGTATGCCATTGGTGCAGCCCTAAAAAAAAGACAGAAAAAAAAGTATTGTGGTATGGTGATTTATAAGAAATATATATATATATTTATAAGAAATATAAAATATATTTTATATATTTATAATATTTATAAATATATAATTTATTTATAATATATAGATTTATTTATAAGAAATATATATTTGGTCATTCAGATAACCAAAATGTATTTCTTGTCTTTGTCCAAGGTTTCTGGCTCTCATGTCCCCAAACGTTTGGAATATCCTGAGGTTAACAAGCTATGGGAACATCTTTTGTTAAAATACCCCATCTCCGGTCCTCAGTTCCAGAAATCCTTTCAGAGCCTCAAAGGCAAAATGGGTGTCTCTTGTTATGCTAAATAATTCCTTTACATCACAACTGGATTTATGTTAAGGAGGTGATTTTTGTAAAGCTCCTAAGAGGGGGGTTGGTTGCCAGGGGAACCAACCTTAATTAGGGGGTTGGAACTCTGAGACCCACCCACTAATTTCTAGGGAGAGGAAAGAGGGGCTAGCTAGCAGCTGATAGTCAATCGCCAATGTCCAATGAGTGACTCTGTCATGCTTGTTTAATGAAGCCGACATGAAAACCCAAAAGGATGAGATTTGGGGGGCTATTGGGTTGTTGAATACACAGAGATGCTGGGAGAGGGCGGGCTTGGAGAGGGCTTGGGAGTTCTGCACCCCTTTGCCATACCTTGCCCTCAGCCTCTCATCCACTGTGGTTGTTGCTGAGCTATATCCTCTTGTAATACACCAGTGGTCTAGTAAGTAAAATGTTTTTCTGAGTTCTGGGAGCTGCTCTAGCAAAGCTATCAAACACAAGGAGAGGGTCATGGGAACCTCTGATTTATGAAGAGTCAATCAGAAGCACAGAGAACAATCTGGGCTGCATTTGGCACCAGCAGTGTGAGACTGAGCCCCTAACCTATGGGATCCAGTGCTATCTCCTGGTAGACAGTGTCAGAATCGAATTAAATTTGTGGGACACCCAGCTGGTATGGGGAACCCTGCCGGCCCCCCACAACGTTGTAATTGGTCTTAGAACCTTAAGTACCACAATAGTCATTTTACTATCAACTCCAGGAGTTCTAAGCTTATTACATAAAATAAAACTATTATTAGGATTTGTACTAATATATGATATATGCATCATGTATAATAACAACTTTATAGTATTGTGATTATATTGAGGGAATAGTCAAGACATGAGATATGTAAAATACAGGATTAATTTTGGAAGTCATTTTGGTCATGGCCTGAGAGGGTGCAAGCCTGCTAAAGACAAGAGTCCTTAGCGTTTCCCCGTGGCTCAGCAGTTTAAGGATCCAGTGTTGTCACTGCTGTGGCTTGGGTTCAATTCCTGGTCCAGGAACTTCTACATGCCTCAGATGGGGCCAAAAAAAGAACAGGGGTCCTTGCTGAATCAGGAAGTGCTATAGCTGGAAGCCCAAATGCCAGCAGCGCCCAGCTATCTATTGTCACCTGGTAGATGCTGATAAACACAGAGAGGCAAGCTCTTGAGTTGCTCTTTCTCCACCTTGCTAGTAAATCTGACTGTAAAACATTTTCTCTCGTAGAGTCAAAATAGAAAAGGAAAGCCCCATGTGAATCTGACCCCAGAAGTTCTGAACATAAAAACCCAGTTGGTAGCATGTTATAATTTTAAAGCATATTTAATTCCCTGCCAAGCAGGAAATAATTTCACGTGAATTCAACCAGTGCCCGGAGCACGATCACTACTAGCAAAGAAGATAGTCTTTTTCATTTGGAAAAAGGAAAGTGAGAGAGGTGAGAAGTAGGTTTAGGAGACAGACGGTGGCTTAAGGGACAGTCCCTGTTGGTGCCTTAATTTGGCACCAGTATTGTTTCTCATGGCTGATGGCTGACCTTGGTGGGTGGAAATGGGGAGTAGATAAGACTAATCCTTAAGAAATATGGGAGTTCCTATTGTGGCTCAGTGGGTTAGAAACCTGACTAGTATCCATGAGGACGTGGGTTCGATCCCTGGCCCTGCTCAGTGGGTTAAGGATCCGGTGTTGTCATGAGCTGTGGTGTAGGTCACAAATGCGGCTCGGATCCCCTTTGCTGTGGCTGTGGTGTAGGCCAGCAGCTGCAGCTCCAGTTGGAAACTTCCGTATGTCACAGGTGCGGCCCTAAAAAAACAAACAAAAAAAAAAAATTTTTTTTTCTTTGTAAAAAGGAAATGATGGTCTGTCAGTTTTACTTAGTGTTTATAATCTCCGTGGTCCATTTACCTTAGTTTTCTATTATCTAGAAGCATTTCAGAAAAGTGAAGGTGCAAGGCGAAATAAAGAAGTTTGAAGCTGAAAGCAACCCTATCATGAAAAAAAATAGCCTTTATTAATTGCATTTGCTTCTCTCAGCCTCTGGACAATCTGAAGGACACAGGCATCAAAATTGCCATCACATAGAGCTTTTTATTTTTCCAGAATCTTTGTACAATTGGCTCCCATACTGTGGACCTAAAAAGAGGGCATGTAGAGTGCTGTTTCTTTCTCTTGACATTTTACTTGATTTTCAAAGGAATGGTGGTTAAGAACTTAATGAAATTTAAATATGGTTACTGATAGAAATTTAGATTATCACAAAAAGCTCAATAGGAAATTTGTATGGTCAGGAAAATAAAAGATTTTTTCTGGTGGATGGGGCCAGATATATGTATATCTCTCTATATTTCTGTATAAGTGTACTTTTTGATGGTGTCTAGTAATATTTAACTTTTTTAAGAATCAAATTTGTCAACTTTGGACATATTGAAATTACATAAGTCCCTCATCACCTGATCAACATTAATATTACATTTAGTAATTTGTAATGGAAGTGTTTACCCATTTTTTCATTAAGTATATAAATTTGGAAAAATAATACATTTTAAGGCCTATGTAGAGCCAACTGACACATTCCTTCATCCGCAAAAGTCACATCACATTCATGAGAAGGCAAGATTGTGTTTGTCATATGTAGTAGTGCCTCTCTCTGTTCATTCATTACTTTATTCATCAGTACATCCTGGTACGTGCATAAAGGAAAGCCCTGCTGTGAGGCACTTGCCAATTTCTGTAGTGTAAATACTCTGTCATGGCCCAGTTCAAAATCATTCAACACTGAGTTCCGGAATTGACAATAATTGGCTCTCAACGTTAAGGACTGGCTTGAGCATTCTCCTGCCCGTAACCAGGAAAGAAGGGAATGTTCAGGGAAATTCAGCTGCTTAGAATGTTCACATAAAGGGTGAGAGGCGAGGACAGGGGCTGAGGCTGGCGAGAGAGGCTGAAGTCAGAGCCAGAAGTCTCAAATGTCTGTCTATTCAAGAGATTCAGCGACTGTAGGATTTGGCAGATGGTCAGGTAAGAGAGGATAGTGGCTCTCACCATTGTAGTGACCATAGTATTTTGAAGGAATCCAGGGAAGAAGTGTTGATATTCCTAATCATGGTAGTGCCCATGGGATTTTGTACACATCCAGGTAAGAAATGAGGATGTTCCTGCCTAGGTAGTAAACATAGAATATTGAAGTTATACAGGTAAAAACATGATCAGTCTAACCAGGGGAGTGACCATGGTATTTTGTAATATCTGGTTAAGAGTTAATGGTAGCCTTAACTACAGTACTGAAATGGGGATTTCTCAGGTAAGCAGAAAGAAGCTGAAGCTGTCCCTTTCCATATTAATGAACCTGGTATTGCGTGGTAGTCCAAGTGTGATGTGAACCTAACCACAGAAGCAACCATGGGATTTTTCAGGGGTTTAGTGAAGAGCTGATGGAGTCCTTAACTATGAAATTGATGATGGGATTTTGCAGGTACGCAGTCAAGAGATGATAATGATTTTAACCACAGTAGTGAACAATGGAAGAAGATATATCCCTAGCCATCTGATTTTCAGAAATAGAGGTAAGCAAAGTTGGTGTCCCCAACACGTGTTGGTACCATGTGGTTTTGTGTTTTTTGTTTTTTGGGCTTTTATTTTTGCAACTATTTGGGAAAAAAATGATACTGGCTTATGAATACTATTATAATAGCTGTGAGGTCTACTTTAACCAGTTTTCTAGTTTAGAGATAATGTGTGCTTGACCTTAAGAATAAATGGGAGATTTGCAAGTCTCCAAGTCACTGAGCATAATGTTCTCTGCCACAGTATTGACATGAGATGTTTATAGGTGCAAGGTCAAGAGATGATGGTGCCTGGAACAACAGTGTTAACCTTCAAGTTCTGCCAGTGTTCAGGTAGCAGTGATGGACCCATAAAGGTGGAAGTGATGAAAGGTATTTGCCTGTGTCCCAGTAAGAAAAATTGTGTCCTTAAATATATCTGTCACAGTGTGTTTTTTTTTAGATTCCTGTCAGAGGATCATAATGACTCTAATAATGGTGGTTAATGGGACTTTACTGGTATCCAGTGAGTGATTATGTGAGTCCTAGCATGCTATAGCCCCTTCTGACCTTCAGAAATCTATGTAAATGGTGATGGAGTCCCTAACTATGTTTTGTGTTACTATGTTTTGTTTTGTTTTTGCAGATATTCAGGTAAGAAATTTTATTGTTCTCACACATACTACTAAAAATTAGCCCTTACTGTTTACTAGTTTAGAGATCATTTGTTTCTAACTCTGGTCAAGACTGGGGGATTTGTAAGTTTTGAGGTAAGTTATCATGCATAGTTGTCTCTCATCTTAGTATTGACTATGGGGTTTTTGTAGGTATCCAGTCAAGAGACTGTAGTATGGGCCTAGATATCCTGCATGTATCCAGGTAAAGTTCATAGTTTCTCTAATGCTGGTAGTTCCCATGAGATGTTGCATTATCTAGATTGAAAAAAGCGTGTCCCTAGCTTTGGTAATTGCCATGGGTCTTACAGATTCCACTCATGGTAAAAAATTAACAATGAAAATTAACAATGGTAGTGAACATGGGACTTTGCTGGTAGAGAGATAAGAGATGGTGTGAGCATTTGCATATTAGAGATCTTCAGATTTCCAGATAGCTAGGTAAAAGATGATGGTACTTGTAATATTTTTGGTTACACAGGGGTGTTTTGTTTTGATTTGATTTTTTCATAGATATGTAGGTGAGTTCTTTGCTAAAATATAGGTAAGAAATGGTGTGACATTTACATATTAGAGACCATGTGAATTTCAGATATCTAGGTAATTGTTGGTGGTAATCATACCTCTGCTGATCTATTTTTAGGTTTGCAGGGAAGAAATTAATTTGCCCACCAATATTAGTAAGCATGAAATTTTATATATTCTTGTTCAGAGGTAGTATGTGTTTTATACTCCTAGTGATGGATCAATAAGATAGAAATCCAGGTAATTTATCATACCATCCATCATGTGTTATTGACCATGGGATTTTTGCAGGTATCCCTTTTAGAGAGGAATGTATCTCCTACTAGGGTTTAACCTCCCCAGCTCTACAAGTACCTAGGTGGTATTGATGAATAGCAAACAAAGAAATGATCAAGGGAATTTGCCGATGTCCAGGTAGTATAAGACTAGTACTAAACACATATTTCACAATGTGCTTTTCATATTCCTTTCAAGAGGTTAGGATAAGCCTAACAATGGTCGCTAATGGGGGACATTGCAGGTATCCAGGTAAGTGATGACATAGGCTTAAGCCATAGCAGAAGCCATTTGATCTTCATATAAGCAGGTTAATGATGACAGTGTCCCTAACAGTTGTTGACATGTTTGTTGGTTTTGCAGATGAGGAAATTTAAAAAATAATTGAGTGTTAGAAATCATGAGTTCTCACTTTTTGTATTTTTGAGAAATTTTTTGTTTAACCCTATGGGTTTTGAGGAGTTGCTGTATCTAGGTAATAATGATGATGTTCCTCACCAGACTACCATTCATGGGGTTTTTGTGGGTATCTGGTTTTCATCTGACAACAGTGTTGACCTTGGGGTACTGTATCAGGTAAAGCTTATATGTTCCATAATGATAGAAGTGACCAAGGTTATTTGCAGGTATTCTGGTAGAAAAGGTTCTCTTTAACACATAGTTCATAATGTGTTGTCTTATTCCTGTCAAGATATGGTGAAACTAACAATGAGCTTTCACCTGGGACTTTTCTAATCCTCAGGTGAGTGGTGATGTGGGTTTCCACACTACAAACCTTGTGATCATCACAAGTCTAAGTCAGCGATGATGGTGTCCCTAATACTTGTGTTGCTATGATTTTTCCCCAGGTATCACGTAAGTACCCAGGTAAGAAATCGTATGACACTGACAATGTATGTATTGCTAGTATACAGGTAAGAAATTATATTACATTTACACATTAGAGACCTTCTTATTTTTCAGACATATAGGTCATCAATAATGGTGTCAAGAACTCTTATACTAACATTGTTTTTTGACAGGTATATAGGTAAGAAATTAATTTTACTGAATTTGTGTCTAAGATGTGTATTAGAGTGTTGAGGGACTGCCATATCCACATAATGATGAGGGTTTTCCCCAGCCCTGTAGTACCTAGGATTTTTGCAAGTACCTAGTCAGTAGGGGATATTGTTACTAACAAAGGTATAATCAGTGGGATACAACAAGTATCTAGATGGAGTTAACGGATCTTGCAGTGAAGGAAGCCACCACCTTTATATATAGGCATCCAGGAAGAAAAAGATGTATATATAGAAACATTTGTAACAATGTGTTTGTCATTTTAGTCAAGAGCACATGATGAACTTTACCATGGCTCTTTACAGAGATTTTTCTGGTAGCCAGGTAAGTGATAATATGGGCCTGAACCAGGGCCCACAGACCATCTGATCTTCAGATACCTAAGTAAGGGACAACAGTGTCCCTGACCCTTAATGTGTTTTTTATTATAGCTATTTAGATAAGAAGTGATAGAGTCCTTACCATTTCTAGAACTTATGAGATTTCATGTTTTATATTTGAGAGAAAGTCTGTTGTACCCTCCTGGTATCTGTTTATACCATATACCAGGTAATATGGTATAACACCTGTTACCATATATTTTTTTTTTTTTTTGTCTTTTTGCTATTTCTTTGGGCCGCTCCCACGGCATATGGAGGTTCCCAGGCTAGGGGTCGAATCGGAGCTGTAGCCACCGGCCTACGCCAGAGCCACAGCAACGCAGGATCCGAGCCGCGTCTGCAACCTACACCACAGCTCACGGCAACGCCGGATCGTTAACCCACTGAGCAAGGGCAGGGACCGAACCCGCAACCTCATGGTTCCTAGTCGGATTCGTTAACCACTGCGCCACGACGGGAACTCCCCTGTTACCATATTATACAGGTAATTATGGTGTAATAACCATGGGGTTTTGGCAGGTATACAGTTAGGAAATGATGATGTTACCCCAGAAATGATGATCTTGGAATGCTGCTAATAAGCAGGTAGAATGGATGTGTCCCTCAATGATAGAAATAAACAAGGTTATTTTGCAGGTATCCTAGTAGAATAAATTGTGTCCTTTGATACATATTTCACAATAGGTTTTTCAGGTTCCTGTCAAGAGTTCGTGATAAACCTAACCATGCACATTGATGAGGACGTGGCTGATGTCTGGGTAAGTGATGATGTGGGCCCAAACCAAAGCACAGGCCACCTGGCTTGCAAAAATGTAGGTAAGAAATGAGGATGTCCCTAACATTTTGTGACAGCTATTCAGTTTATTTATTTATTTATTAACTTTTATTGAAATATAGTTGACTTACAAAGTTCTGTTAATTTCAAGTGTACAGCAAAGTTAAATCTGTTATACATATACATCTATCCATTCCTTTTCAGATTCTTTTCCCCTATAGGTTATTACACAGTAGTGAGTAAATTTCCCTGTGCTGTGCAGTAGGTCCTTGTTACCCATCTATTTTAGATATAGTAGGGTGTATCTAACAATCCCAACCCCCCTAATTTATCCTTTCCACAGGTATTCAGTTTAGAATAATATGGTCCTCACCAATTCTGGTACCATGATTAGGGTGAGCCTGTAATTTGTAGTTAATATGAGACATCACTAGTGTCAAGGTATGAGATAATGAGGACCTAAGCCACAGTTCAGACCATTTGGTCTTCAGATAGATAGGTAAGTGATTATGGTATCAGTAACATATAACGTCTTTTTTTTTTTGGCCACGATCCATGGCGTGCAAAAGTTCCTGGGTCAGGAATGAAACCCCTGCCACTTCAGTGACCTGAGCCACAGCAGTGATGGTGCCAGATCCTTAACTGCTAAGCCACCAAGGAATTCCTGTAACATAATTTTATTGCATGCTATTGAGGTATGAAAATGTAGAGTCCTTACCATTCTAGAAGTCATGAGTTTTCATTTTCTATATTTTAAAGAAAATTTATGTTTAACCCTTAGAGTATTAAGGGATTGCATGTACTGAGAAAATGATTATGGTGTTCCAATGTGCAGAGGGAGCAAGAATTTGGTAGACATACAGTCACTAAATGATGGCCTTGTGTTATTAACCTTGGAGTACTGGAAGTATCCGCATTTAGTTGATGTGTTGTGTAATGATAGAAATATCCAAGGTTATTTACAGATGCCATGGTAGAAGTAGTTTTGTCCTAAAACACATTTCTTACATCTTTTTCAAGTTCCAGTCAAGAGATCACTGTTAAGCTCTCAGGTGGACATTAGCGGGACTTTGTTTTTAACCAAGTAAATTATAACATTGGTCCTACCACAATACCAACCATCTCATCTTCAAATATCTAGGTAAGCGACAATGGTGTACCTAACACTTGTGCTACCATGTTTTTTGGCATGTGTCTCATTAAGGTCTTTGCTAGTACACACGTATGGGACTGTGTGATGTAAATTCATGGAAGATTGTCTTTATTTCAGACATCCAGATAATTAATGATGTTCTAGAAACTCTTCTATTAACCTCTTATTTGGCATGTATGCTCTTAAGAAATTAATTTGTTCATGACAACACTAGTCAACATGAGATTTTATAGTATTCTTGTTTAGAACTAATGTATATTTAGCATTCATAGTGATAGATGTCTAGGCATCCAGGTAATTTATCATATTCTCTGTCACACCTTATTGACTATGGGATTTCCTCAGGTGTCCCTCCAAGAGAGGAAGATATTTTTTTCTAAAGTTTGACCTTGGACTTCTGCCTAATCCAGGTAACATTGATGGATCCTGAAATTATACAAGTGACCAAGGGAACTTGCAGATATTTGGGTAAAATAAGATGTGTGCCAAACACATTTTTCACAATGTGTTTTTCAGATTCATGTCAAGATACCATGGTGAGCCTGATTAACATGGGATATTGTTGTTATCAAGACAAGTGATGATATGGTCCTAAACCATAGCACAGACCATCTGATCTTCATACTTAGAGGTAAGAGGTGATATATCTCTAACACTTCTTATTATCTTGATTTTTTATATGTATTCAACTGATAAATGATAGATTCCTAACCCATTCTTAGAACCATTGGTTTTCATATCTTATTTTTTTGTCACAAAGCTTGGCTTTTCTTTTTATAATGATATTTATTTTTTTCATTATGGTTGGTTTACTGTCGATTTCTACAGTACACAGAGTGACCCAGTCTCTTTCTCTCTCTTTCTCTCTCTTTCTCACACACACATGTATATTCTTTTTCTCACATTATCCTCCTTCATGTTCCATCATAAGTGACTAGATATAGTTTCCTGTGCTGTACATCTCATTGCTTATCCACTCCAAATGCAATAGTTTGGAGTAGATAAGCTGTTAACCCCAGACTCCCAGTTCAACCCCAGACTCCCAGTTAACCCCAGAGTCCCAGTCCATCCCACTCCCTCCCCCTCCTCCTTGGCGACCACAAGTCTATTCTCCAAGTCCATGAGTTTCTTTTCTATGGACAGCTTCATTTGTGCCGTATATTAGATTCCAAATATAAGTGATATCATGTGGTATATGTCTTTCTCTTTCTGACTTCACTTAGTGAGAGAGTCTCTGGTTCTATTCATGTTGCTGCAAGTGGCATTATTTTGTTCTTTTTATAGCTGAGTAGTATTCCATTGGTTTTCATGTCTTATATTTTAGAGAAAAATTATTTTTACCTTTGTTGAAGGGTTGTGTGTAGTATGTATCCAGGTCATTATCATGGTGTTCCCACCCCTACCCCTAAGTAGTAATCATGGGATTTTTACTGGGGTCCTCTAAGAAATATTGACCTTGAATTAATAAATATCTGGATAGGCTTGATATGTTCTGTAATGATGGAATGACCGTGGTTATTTGCGTATGTTCTGGTAAAAAAAACAGTTGTGTCTTTTAACACATATTTCATATGGTGTTTTTCAGGTTCCCATCAAGATACACTGGTGAGTTAAACGGTGGTTATTAATGAAGGGACATTTCTAGTATCCAGGTAAGTGATGATCTTCATATCAGAGATGTGATCTTCCTTTATCTGGGTAAATGATGTTGGATCACTTTAACATGTTTTATATGTGAGTTCTCAGCAGGTATTCAGGCAGGAAGTGCTAATGTTTTGCCAATTCTAGTAACCACGTTATCCTACTGTTTTATATTTAGAGAAAATATATGTTTCACCCTGTGAGGATGGAGTAATTTGCATTTATTCAGGTAACTATCCTGGAATTCTGCTTCGTAACAATAACCATGAAGTTTCATAGATGTACAGTCAAGAGGTGATGGTGTCTCTAAATATGACTATACCTTGAATACTGTAAAAATCTTGTTAAGTTGATGGGTCATGCAATGATGGAAGTGGGGAAGGTTATTTTCAGGTGTTCATGTGGAAAATGTGTGTCCGTGGGTGTACATTTGTTACCATGTGTTTTTCAGATTCTAGTCAAGAAGTCATAGTGAAGCTCATCATCATCAAGGGACTTTGCATTATCTCAATAAGTAATGATATGAGCCTTCAGCACCTTTCAAATCATGTGATGTTCAGACTTAGCTAAATGAGGATGATGTCATAGTGGTAACCATGGGATGTTTGCAGGTTTGCAGTGAAGACATGGTGGTATCTCTAACAGTGGTGTAGTACTTGGGGGTACTGCAAGTATCGGGTAGATCGATGGGTCCTACAGTGATGAATGAGGAAGGCCATTTAAGGTATTGAGGTGAAATATGTGTCCATGGACATATTTGTCACAATATATCTTTCAGAGCCCAGTCAAGAGACCACAGTGATTACATAACAAGTGTTAACAGAGACTTTGCTTATATCCAAATAAGTGGTGATGGGGCTTTAAGCACCCTTCGGACAACTGATCTTTAGATTTCTTGGTAAGCAAGGTTGGTATGTCTTAACATTTATGTGCCATGTTTTGTTTTTTTAAAAAAAGATATTCAGGTAAGAAATGATGCTATCTCAGCTGAATCTAGTAAGCATTCCCTCACAGTTTAAGAATGTAAATATAGAGGTATATATAGGTAAGGTATCCTACTTTTCCACACAATAGTATTGATCATGAGATTGTCACATGTGCCCTGTAAAGAGGTGATGGTGTCTCTTAGAACATGGCCTTGAAGAACTGCCAGGATGCAGGTAGTGTTGATGGTTCCCTCAGTGATAAAAGTGACCAAGATTATTTGCAGGTGTCATTATAGAGCAAGTTGTTTCCTTAAACATATCTGTCACATGTATTTTTTTCAGATTCCAGTCAAAGAATCATGGTGAATCTAACAGTGGTCATTATCAGGGCATTGCTAGTAACCAGGCAAATGGAAAAGTGGGTCTTAACTACAGACTGTTTGATCTTCAGTATCTGGGTAAGTGAGGATGGTGTCCCTAACATGTGTGTTACCATGTTTTTTACAGATATCTCATCAAGGTCTTAGCTAGTAAAGAGGTGTGATATCATGGGACATTAACTCATTAGAGACTTTAGCTGTTTTCACACATCAAGGTAGTTAATGATGTTCCTGTGACTCTTTTTTCTGGCCACGCCTCTGGCATGCAGAAGTTCTGGGGCCAGGGATCGAACCTGCACCACAGCAGTGACCCGACCCACTGTAGTGACAGTGCCAGATCCCTAACCTGCTGAGCCACCAGGAACTCCCCCCATGATTCTTATAATAACCTGGTTTGAGGCATGTGTACAGTTAAGAAATTAATTCATCCTGAGCAACACTAGTAAGCCATGAGCATTAACTCTATTCTTATTTAGAGATAATGTATTTTTTATACTCAGTGTGATAACAGATATGCAGAGTATCCAAGTAATTTATCACATTGTCCATCACAATGATACTGACCATGGGAATTATTACTGCTGTCCCTTCAAGAAAGGAAGGTATCTCTTATTAGGGTTGAACCTCAGAGTTCTGAAGTTATCCAGGTAGTATTGATGAGTTGCAAAATGATACACCTGGCCAAGGGCATGTCATGGACTTACAGGTAGAACAGGACATGCTCTGAACATTTTCCACAACATGTTTTTCAGGCGAGGCTATCAATGGAAGTTAACAAGGCACATAGCAGGTATTGAGGTAAGTGATGATTTGAGCCTAACCTACCTATCATATGATCTTCATAAATTTAGGTAAGTGACAACAGCATTGCTTCCCTTTCTTGTTAGAATGTTTTCATTGCAGGTATTCCAATAAGAAATGATACAGCATTCTCACCATTCTCATTGTCATAAGTTTATACCTTCATATTTTAGAGAAGCCTTATGTTTACCAGTGAGCGTGTTCAGGAATTGATCGTGTTGGTAACTGTGGGCTTTCTCACCACAGTGGTAAAGATAGGATTTTTGCAGTTGTCCAGTCAAGAAATGATGGTCTCTCATGACACTGCTGTTAACCTTGATTTAATACAAGTCTCCAGGTTGAGTTGATGTGTTCGATAAGAATTGAAGTGAACAGGGTGCCATGCATGTATCCTGGTAGAACAAGCTGTGTCCTTAAACATGTTTTTCCCCCCCTATATGTTTTTTCAAGTTCTGTGAAGAGAGCACGATGAGCCTAACACTGGTTGTTAATGGACACTTGCTAGTAACCAAGTAAGTGAGAAGTGGGTCTCAGGACAGTAGAAACTATCTGATCCTCACTATCCAGGTAAGTGAGGTTGGTGTCCTAACCCTCGTTTTAGCATATATTGTTTTGTGTTTGCAGGTATCCTGTTAACGTCTTTGCTAGCACACAGGTATGAGATGATGTGGCATTAACTCTATTAGAGACTTTATTTATTTATTTTTTGTCTTTTTTTTTTTTTTTTTTATGACCGCACCTGTGACATATGAATTTCCCAGGCTAGGTGTCAAATCGGAGCTGTAGCTGCCAGCCTATGCCACAGCCACAGCAACGCCAGATCCGAGCCACGTCTGCCACTAACTCCACAGCTCATGGCAATGCCAGATCTTTAGCCCACTGAGTGAGGCCGGGGATCAAACCTGTGTTCTCATGGATACTAGTCAGGTTTTTTACCAATGTGCCATGACAGGAATTCCAAGGCTTTCTTATATTCAGATATCTACATAATTAATGTTTTCAAGTTTCTTAAATTTACCTTGTTTTTGGCACATATGCAACCCAGAAATTAACGAGTCCCTAGTAACACTACTAAGAACAGATCTTCTTATTTATTTAGGAATACTGTGTATTTAATGCTTTTAATGATGAGTGCCGTATGTGTATCCAAGTGATTTGTCATACGGTCCACCACTGCATCATTGACAGTGGGATTTTTTTTCCAAGAGAGGAAGGCATTTCTTTTTAGGGTTTGACCTTTCAGTTCTGCTCGTAACTAGGTAGTGTTGATAGGATCCAAAATGATACAGTTGACCAAGGGCATCGTGAGGTGGACACCAGAATAATAAGTATATCAAACGCATTCTCTAAATGTGTTTCCATGTTCATGTCAGGTCATGATGGTTAGCCTATCAATGAAGTTATCATGGGATGTGGCTGGTATCTAGGTCATACTAGCATGTGGGCCTAAATCACATCACAGCCATCTCTTCTTAATGTACTTAGGTAGGTGAAGATACTTGCATTCCTAACTCTTCTGCTTAGCATGATTTTGTTGCAGGTATTCTGGTAAGAAATGCTAAGAGTCCACACCAATTCCAGTAACCATGACTTTATGCTTTGTATATTTTAGTGGAAATGTGTTCAATCTTGCAAGTATTGAAGAGTCAGTCATATCCAGGTAGTTACTGTGAAGTCTCCCCACTGTTATAATCATTGGATTTTTGCAGGTATCCACTGATCTCCCTGACAGCAGTGCTGACCTTGAATGGATGCAGAGATCCAGGTAGAGATGATGTGTTCCATAATAACAGAGGCAAACAAGATTAGGTGCTGGTGTTCTGGTAGAACAAGTTGTGCCTTAAACACATTTGTTACATGTATTTCTTCTAGTTCCAGCTAAGAACAGGGTAAACCTAGCAATGATCACTACCATAACCTTTTAGTAACCAGGTTAGTGTTAAAGTGATCTTACAGCAATGCAGACCATCTGAACTTCATTGTCTAGGTGAGTGAGGATGGTGTCCCTAACATTTGTGTTCTTGTCTTCTCTTTGCAGGTATAAGGTTCAGATCTTTGCTTGTGACACAGGTATGGGATGATGTGATATTCACTAATTAAAGACATTCTTATACTTAAATGGCTACACAATTCATGATTTCTCCTTTATATTTACTTTGTTTTTGACATGTAATCAGTTAGGAATTTAACTTTCTCTAATAATACTAGTCAGAATGGGATTTTTTATGTTTTTCTTTAAAGATATGCGTTGAGCATAGTAGTGATGGATAGATTTGCAGAGGGGACATTGCTAATGTCAAGGTCAGTGATGATGGAGCCTAAACCAGAGCATAGGCCATCAGATCTCCAGGTATCTGAGTAAGTGATAATGTGTTCTAACACTTCTTATTACCATGATTTTTTTTTCAGGCATCAGGGTAAAAAATTAAATAGAGTCCTTATAAATCTAGAAAACAATAGTTTTCACTTTCTATCTTAGAAAACGTTGAACACTCTTTGGTGTTGAGTGATTGCACATATGCAGATATTTAATATGGTTTTCCCACCCATAGTACTGCCCATTGGTTTTTTTAAAGATGTCCAGTCAAGAAGCCATGGCTTCCCAACATTGGTGTTGACCTTGGATTAGTGCAAGTATCCAGGTAGAGTTGATGTGTGTCATAATGGTGAAGTGGCCAAAGTGTCCGGGTAGAAACAACACATCTCATGTCTTTTCCAGGTTCCTGTCCAAACATCACTTTAAACTGAGCATTGATGTTCTGGGGACACAGTTGAGGTCCAGGTATGTGATGATTGTGACCCTAATACTTATTACCATGGCTTCTCTGCAAGTATTCAGATAATGATAGATTTCTTACGGATGCTTGAGACCATTACCCTTCAGTTTTCATGTTTTAGAGAACATCTTTAGTTTTATGACTCATAAGGGATTACCCATAGAAGGTATTTATTATGATAGCTCAACCACAATAATGACCATGGAAATTCTGCAGGTATCTTATAAAGAAGTGTTACTACATGAGAGTGGTCTTGACCTCAGAGTACTGCAGGTATTCATGTAGAGTTGATCTCATAATGATGGAAAAGACCACAGTTGTTTGCAGGTGTCCTGATAGAGCAAGCTGTGTCCTTTTACACATAAATTGTAATGTGCTTTTCATGGTCCTGTCAGGAGATGGACATTCCTTCTGGTGGTCATTCTCTGGGGACATTTCTGGTGTCCAGGTAAGTAATGATGTTTACTTCCCCAAACAGACCATCTCATCTTTACATATCTGGGTCACTGTTAGAATTAACTAAACTTATTTAAAATGTGGGGTTTTTTTTCCAGGTAATCAGGTAAGAAATGACGGTATTTTTACCAATCGTACCAATCCTGATATGCTATTGTGAAATTTTAGAGAAAATGTTCTCTTAGTCATGGGTGAGTTGGATATCCACGTCATGATGATGGAATTGTGTGGCATGTAGTAACCATGGTACTTATGCAGGTGAGCTGGGAAGAGGTGATGGAAGAGGTGATGGTACTTATGCAGGTGAGCTGGCTTAGATCTTGGAGTCCTGCATGAAGCCAGGGAGAAGCAATGGGTCCTGCAGTGACGGCCACGCACAAGGTTATTTGAGCTATCCTAGTAAAAATGATGCATCCATAGACTTAATTGTCATAAACGGTTTTCACATTCTTGTCAGAAGTCACGGTGAATCTCAAAATGATCATGACTGGGACTTTGTCTCCCAGTAAGAGATGCTTTGGGCCTTTAGCACTTACAATCCTATCTTCAAATATGTAGGTAGCTGTGAAGGGTGTTCCTAACTATACTGTTACTGTGAGTTTTTTTAAAAGCAGATATTCATTTAAGAAATGACATTGTCCCAACCAGTGTTAGTGCGTATTGGCCTTTTTTTTTTTTTTAAAGAATTTTGATATTAATGCGTGTTTAAACTTAGTTGTAACAGAGGGTTATACGCAGGTTCAGGTAAGTTATTCTACTTTTGCCATCTTAGTGAAATTTCTACAGGTTCTCCTAGAAGAGATGACAGTGTGCCTCACAATGGTGTTGACCTTAAAGTTCTTCTAAATCCAGGTATTGCTTACACTTCCCCTAATGATGCATGCGACCAAGATTATCTGCAAAGGTATTTAATTTAAAGGTATCAAGCATGTCCTTTAACACAGTTGTGAAACGTGTTTCTCAAGGTTCTAGGCATAATCATGACATCACTATGAACCAAATGATAGCTGTCAGTGGGACCTTGCTAGAAACCATGTGGGCGATAAAGTGGCTCTTAGCCTAGTACAGATCATTAGATGTTCAGATATTAAGGCAGATGAGAATGGTGTTCTAACACAGTGTCCCATGCCTTTTTGTAGGTTTCCCATTAAGTTCTTTATTGAGTGTACATGTAAGAGATGGTATATTAATTTGTTAGATACCTTCTTATTTTCAGATATGCAGGTACGTAATGGTGTTTTGAAGACTCTTAAATTGACCTGGCTATAGTATGAAGCATTTCAGAAATTATTTTGTCCATCATAGTATTAATAAGCATGAGAAATTGCTATGTTCTTGTTCAGGGATCATTTTTTTTATACTACTGTGATGTTATCCAGGTAATTTATTGTATTTTCCATCCCTACGATATTGATGTTGGGATTTTCAGGTATCCCTTAAAAAGAGGAAGTTTTATTATGAGGGTTTGACCTTGGATTTGTGCAGTCACCCAGATAAGGTTTGTGCATCCCTAAATGGTAGAAATGATCCATGGAAATTGCAGGTGCACAGGTGAAATGAGATGTGTGTTGAACACATTTTGTACAATGTGTTTTTCAGAGTCATGTCAAGATATCTAGGTGAGCTTATCAATGGCAGTTAACATGTGACCAGGCTGGTGTCAAGGTAAGTAATGGCCTGGGCCTAAAGCACAGCACAGACCATCTGACCTTCATATATCCAGCTAAGGGATGGATGATGTGTCCTCACACTTATGTTACCATATTTTATGCATGTATTCAGGTAAGAAATGAGGGAGTTTTACTAATTCTAGAAAACATGACATTTCACTTTTTATATGAGAAAAAGTTGAAATGTCCCCTGTGAGTATTTATGGATGACACCTACCTAGATATTAATCACGGTGTCCCTACCCCAGTACTATCCATAGATTTTGTGCAGGTGTCCAGGGAAGTACTGGTGATTTTAGCTGAAATCAGTATTAATCTTTGATTACTGAAAATATCCAGGTATGGTTGGAGTCTTCCATAATAACTAAGTGACCAGGTTATTTGCAGATATCCTGGCAGAAAAAATTGTGTATTTCCCACAGCTTTTGTCATGTTTTTTTATATTCATGTGCAGACATTACTCTGAACCTGGCATTGACGTTCACTGGGGACAGTGTTGGGATGCAGGTAACAGGTGATGTTGACCTAAATCATGGCACAGGCCGCATGTTATCCATGTGGCCAGGTAAATGATGATGGTGTCTCTAAGAGTTGTTATTAACATGATTTCTTTGCTGGCATCCAGGCAGGAAATTATCGAGTCCTTCCCAGTTCTAAAAACAATTCATTTTCACCTTTTGTAATTTAGAGAACATTGTGATTAAACCCTGTGAGTGTCGAGGCATTGCCATTTCCAGGTAATGATCATGATGTTCTCAGTAACCATGGCAATTATGCAGGTGGTACATAAAGAGAAATCATTTTATCTGGCAATGGTTTAGAGCTCGGAGTACTGCGAGTGTGCATTTGGAATCAATGTCCTCATAATGAGGAGTGACCAAGGTTACTGGCCGTGTCCCAGTAGAATAATTACATCCCTTTACGTATACATCATAATGTCTTTTTTAGGGTCCTTTCGGGTGGTCTCTGTGAACCCGACAGTGGTCATTAATGGGCAACATTTCTGGTCTCCAGATGTGTCATGAGATGTACCTTCTCTGCATCTGACTCGGGATCTTCATGTATCTAGTTAAGTGGTGTTGATTGCTTGAACTTGTTTTATCGTATGGTGTTTTTCAGGTATTCGGGTAGAAATGACAATAGTGTTTTTACCAATTTTAGCAAATATATTACCTTTATTATATTTATGAAGAAATTTTGGCTTAATCATGTCAATGTTGAGCGATCCATGGGTATTCATGTAAGAAATATGGAGTTTGGGGTCACCTAAGTTACCATGGATTTTTGCAGAGAAACAGTCAAAACATGGTGGTGTCTGACAGTGGCGTGGATTCCAGGTAGAGTTGATGGGTCCTAAAGTGAAGGAAGTGACAAGGTAATGTGTAGTGTCATCTTAGCAAAGGTATTGTGTAGACACATTTATCACAATTTGTTTTTCAGGTTTCTGTTAAGAAATCATGGTAAACCTGATAATGGTCAATAATGGCACTTTGCTTTTATTTGGCTAAGTGATGATGTGAGTCTTTGGTCCCCTACAGATCATCTCCCCATCTGATATGTAGGTTTGTGTGGATGGTTTACCTAACTTTTCTGTTAGTATAGTCTGTTAGTATGTTTTTTTGTTTGTTTGTTTGTTTTTTACAGCTATTCTGTTAAGAAACAGTGTTGTCCCAAACAATGCTGGTAACCACTTTAGAGTTTAGATGTAATGTTTGTTTGACCTTAGTGGTGATGAACGGGTGTCCAGGTAAGTTGTCCTACTATTCCACACCAACCAAGAGAGTTTTACAGGTGCTCAGACAAGAGATGATCATTTCCTTAACAATGAGGTTGACTTTGACATTCTTCCTGGATCCACATAGTATTGATGGATCCCCTGATGATAGAAATAACCAGAATTAATTAGAGGTATCCTTTAGGCCAAACAATTTTTTCTTTAAACACCCTTGTCAAATGTGTTCTTACCAGGTTATATTAATGATGACATTACAGCGAACCTAGTAATGATCATTAAAGGCACCCTGCTAGTATTGAGGATCTTACACCGCAATAGAGACCAACTGGTCTTCAGATGTCAAAGTAAGCAAGGATGATGTCCCAAACCCCAAACCCATTGATAGCATGTTTTTTTCCTGCAGATACCCTGTTGAAGTGTTCGTTAGTGTAAAGGTATGAGATGTCACATTAATTCATTAGACCTGTGTATTTTCGGATAGGTAGATAATGAATGATATTTTGAAGACTCTTTACATTTTAACTTATAGTTAACTGTATTAACTATATTTTTGGCTTGTATGCAGTATGATATTAATTTGTCCTTTACAATGCTACTAAGCACGATATTTTCTTATATTCATGTTCCAAAATACCGTTTTATCCACTCATAGAGATAAAAGGATATATAGATATATCCTTTCATACTGTTCATCACCACAGTGCAGACCATGGAATTTCGACATAGCTCTTCAAGAGAAGAAGGTATCTATCACCTACTAGGGTTTAGTCCTAGACTTCTACAAGGATGCAAGAGATGGTAATGGGTCTCACAGTTATGCAATGGACCAGGGCATCTGAAGGTGGACACTAGAATAATACATATATCAAATGCATCGTCTAATTATGTTTTCAGGTTCATGTCAAGACGTGATGATGAGCCTATTAATGTAGTTCACGTTGCTGATATCTAGGCGAGTGATGGTGTGGGCCTATCCCGCATCACAGACCATCTCTTTTTCGTGTACATAGGTAAGTGAAGATGCTCGCATTCCCAACAATTCTTGTTAGCATGATTTGATTGCAGGTAAGAAATGCTAAGAGTCCATACTAATTCCAGTAGCCATGACTTTATGCTTTGTATATTTTAGTGGAAATGTGTTCAATCTTGCAAGTATTGAAGAGTCGGTCATATCCAGGTAGTTGTCGTAAAGTCTCCCCACTGTTATAATCATTGGATTTTTGCTGGTATCCAGTTAAGTGACACTAATCTCTTCTGACAGCAGTGCTGACCTTGAATGGATGCAGAGATCCAGGTAGAGATGATGTGTTCCATAATAACAGAGGCAAACAAGATCAGGTGCCAGTGTCCTGATAGAACAAGTTGTGCCTTAAACACACTTGTTGTGTGTATTTCTTGGAGAACAGGGTGAGCCTAGCAGTGATGACTAATATCTTTCTACTAACCAGGAAAATGTGAAAGTGGGTCTTACCAAGGTGCCACAATGCAGACCATCGAACTTCACTGTCTAGGTGAGTGAGAATGGTGTCCCTAACATTTGTGTTCCTGTCTTTTTTTGCAGGCGTGAGGTTCAGAGATGATGTGATATTCGCTGATTAAAGACATTCTTATATACAGATGGCTACATAACTCATGATTTTAGTCTTTTATGTTCACTTTGTTTTTGACATGTAATCAGGAATTTAATTTTCCCTAAGAACTCTAGTCAGAAGGAGATTTTTTCGTATATTGTGTAAAGGTAAATTGTATCAAGCATCGTAGTGATGGACAGGTTTGCAGAGGTGACATCGCTAGTGTCAAGGTCAATGATGATGGAGCCTAAACCAGAGCACAGGCCATCGGATCTCCAGGTATCTGAGTAAGTGATGATGTGTCCTAACACTTCTTATTACCACAATTTTTTTTCAGGCATCAGGGTGAAAAATAATAGAGTCCTTATCAATCTAGAAAACAATAGTTTTCATTTTATATTTTAGAAAGAGTTGAGCACTCTTTGGTGTTGAGTGATTGCACATATGCAGATATTTAATATGGTTTTCCCACTACAGTACTGCCATAGTTTTGTTTTCTTTTTAAACAGTTGTCCAGTCAAGAAACTCTGGCTTCCCAACCTTGGTGTTGACCTTGGATTAGTGAAAGTATCCAGGTAGAGTTGATGTGTCTCATAATGGTGATGTGATCAAGGTGTCTGGACAGAAAGGATACATCTTGTGTATTTTCCAGGTTCCTATCCAGATATCACTCTGAAACAAGGATTGATGTTAATGGTGGCCACTGTTGGGGTCCAGGTATGTGATGCTTGTGACAGTAACACCTGTTACCTTAGCTTCTTTGTAGGTGTTCAGGTAATGATAGATACCTTACAATTTTTTTTTTTTTGTCTTTTCCAGGGCCACACCCGCGTCATATGGAGGTTCCCAGGCTAGGGGTCTGATCGGAGCTGTAGCCACTGGCCTACGCCAGAGCCACAGCAACGTGGGATCCAAGCTGCGTCTGTGACCTACACCACAGCTCACGGCAGTGTCAGATCCTTAACCCACTGAGCAAGGCCAGGATCGAACCTGCAACCTCATGGTTTCTAGTCAGATTTGTTAACCACTGAGCCATGATGGGAATGCCAACAAATTTTTGAAACTATTAGCTTTCAGTTTTCTTTCTTTTTTTTTCTTTTCTTTCTTCCTTTCCTTCTTTTTTTTTTTTTTTTTTTTTTTTGCTTTTTAGGGCCACACCTATGGCATATGGAAGTTCCCTGGCTAGCAGTCGAATCAGAGCCACAGTCACAGCAACTCAGGATCCAAGCTGTGTCTATGACTTAAACTACAGCTCATGGCAATGCCAATCCTTAACCCACTGATCGAGGCCAGGGATCAAACCCACATCCTTGTGGTTACTAGTCGGGCTCGTTACCACTGAGCCACAATGGGAACTTCCCAGTTTTCATGTTTTAGAGAACATCTTTAACTCTGTGAGTCATGAGCGATTACATATAGCAGGTGTTTATCATGACTGCTCAAGCACAGTAGTGACCATGGAAATTTTGCAAGTATCTTATGGGAAATGTTATTACCTGATGATGGTCTTGACCTTGGAGTACTACATATATTCGGGTAGAGTTGATTTCATAATGATGGAAATGACCAAGGTTTTTTGCACGTATCCTGGTTGAGCATGCTCTGTCTTTTACACCTATGTTATAATGTGCTTTTCAGGTTCCTGTCAAGAGAGAGACATTCTGGTGGTTGTTCTCTGGGGACATTTCTGTGCCCAGGTATGTAATGATGTGCACCTTCCCCTAACAGACATCTCATCTTCTCATATCTAGGTCAGTGTTAGGATTGAATAAACTTATTTACCATGTGTTTTATTTTCAAGAAGTCAGGTAAGAAATCATAGTATGTTTACCAGTTGTAGCAATCCTGATATGCTACTGTCTGTGATCTTAGAGAAAATGTATGCTTAGTCATGGGAGTGTTGAGTGGCTGGTGGGTATCCACACCATGACAGTGGAATTGTGTGGTACACTAGTAACCATGGTGCTTTGGCAAGTAAGCTGGGAAGAGATGATGCTGTGTCGAAATTTGGCATAGATCTTGGAGTCCTACATGAATCCAGGGAGAACCGATGGGTCCTGCAGTGATGGCCACCCATAAGGCTGTTTGAAATTTCCTGGTAGAAAAGGTACGTCCATAGACATATCTGTCACAAAAGGCTTTTTACAGTCTGGTCAAGAAGTCATGGTGAATCTCAAAATGATCTTGAATGGAACTTTGCTTCTCTCCAGATAAGTGTTGCTATGGCATTTAGCACCTATAATATGATCTTCAGATATGTAGGTCTGAGGGAGGGTGTTCCTAATTATTCTGTTACCATCTTGTTTTATTTAAGCAGCTATTCATTTAAGAAGTGGCATTTTCCATCACAACCTTGTAGATCAACTATAGTTCAGTAAAACTTTAAAAAATGGGGAAAAAAAAGAAATTGACGTAGTCACAACTAGTGCTTGTAAGTATTTGCCTTTTTTTTTTTTAAAGATTTTTGATATAGTGTGTATTTAAACTTAGTAGTAACAGAGGGTTATTCAGGTCCAGGTAATTTATTCTACTTTTGCAGTGTTAACCATGACATTTCTACAGATTCTCCTAGAAGAGATGATACTGTGCCTCACAATGGTGTTGACCTTAAAGTTCTTCCAAGGTTCATATAGTGCATACGCTCCTCTAATGATGGAAGCAAGCAAGATTATCTTCAAAGGTACTTATTTGGCAGATAAATAAGAATGTCCTTTAACACAGTTGTCTAATGCATTTCTCAAGGTTCTAGTCAGCATCGTGAATATAATTAACCAAATAATAGTTGTCAGTGGGACCTTGTTAGAAACCAGGTTGGTGAAAAGGTGGCTTCCAGCCCAGTACAGATCATTAGATGTTCAGTTATCGAGCACGTAAGAATGGTGTCTAACACAGTGCACCACACTTTTTTGTAGGTTTCCCATTACTTTCTTTGTCTAGTGTACAGGTATGAGATGATGTGACATTAATTCATTAGATACCATCTTTTCTTCAGATACGTAGTTAGTGATGTTGACCTTGAAGATCTTTCAAGATCCACAGAGTATCAAGGATTCCCCTGATGATAGAAAAATAACCAGAAGTAATTACGTGTATTCTTCAGGTAAAACATTTTTTTCCTTAAAACCCTTGTCAGTTGTGTTCTTACATGTTATAGTAGTGATGACCCTATAGCAGACCTAGGAATGGTCATCAATGGGACCCTGCTAGTAACCAGGTAAGTGATATTGAGGGTCTTGCAGCCCAGTATAGACCATCTGGTCTTCAGAGATGTCTGTGTAAGTGAGGATGATGTCCCCAACACCAGACACAGTGATACTGTGTTTTTTCCTGCAGGTACCCTGTTAAAGTGTTTGCTAGTATGAAGGTATTTTCAGATAAATAAGGAATAAATGATATTTTGCAGACACTTTATAGTTTATCTTACACTTAACTATATTAACTATATTTTTGGCTTGTATGCAGTAAAGCTATTAATCTGTCATTAACATACTCGTAAGCATGATATTTTCCTACATTCGAGTTCCAAAATACCATTTTACCCACCTCTACTGACAAAAGGATATGCAGATATCCAGGAAATTTATCATACTGTTCATCACCGCAATATAGACCGTAGAATTTCGAGGTAGCCTTTCAAGAGAAGAAGGCATCTCTTACTAAGATTTAGTCCAGGTAATGGCGATGAGTCTCACAGTTATGCAGTGGAACAAAGGGATCTGAAGGTGGACACTAGAATGATATGTACTTCAAGCACATCCTCTAAATGCGTCTTCAGGTTCGTGATGGTAAGCATCTCAATGTAGTTAAAGTTGCTGGTATCTAGGTGAGTGATGGTGTGGGCCTAACCCACATCATAGACCATCTCTGCCTCATGTATGTGGGTAAGTGAATATGCTTGCCTTCCTAACACTTCTTCTTAAAAAGATTTTTTTGCAGGTATTCAGCTGAGAAATACTAAGAGTTCATACTAATTCCAATAACCATGAGTTTACGCTTTGTGTATTTTAGTGAAAATATGTTTTATCTTGTAAGTATTGAGGAGTCAGTTATGTTCCCAGTAGTTGTTGTGAAGTCTCCTCACTGTTGTAACCATTGGATTTTTACAGGAATCCAGGAAAGTGATACTGATCTCTTCTGACAGCAGTGTTGACCTCGAATGAATGCAGAGATCCAGGTAGCAATGATGTGTTCCATGATAACGGAGGTGCACACGGTTAGATGCAGGTGTCCTGGTAGAACAGTGTTTGTCTTACACAGATTTGTTGCATGTATTTCTTCAGGATCCTGTTAAGACAACAGGGTAAACCTAGCAGTGTGATGACTAACAAAAGCTTTCTAGTAACCAGGTAAGTGTGAAAGTGGGTCTCACCACAGTGCACACCATCTGAACTTCAGGGTCTAGGTGAATGAGGATGGTGTCCCTAATATTTGTGTTCATGTCTTCTTTTTGCAGGTGTCAGGTTCAGATCTTTCCTTGTCACACAAGGATGAGATGAGGGGATATTCACTAATTAAAGACATTGTTATATTCCGATGGCTACGTGATTCATGATCAGTCTTTTATATTTACTTTGTTTTTGGCATGTTATCAGATTTGGCTTTCCAACATTGGTATTGACCTTGAATTACTGCAAGTAACCAGGTAGAGTTGATGTGTCTCATAATGGTGACGTGACCAAGATGTGTAGGTAGAAAGGACACATTTCCTATCTTTTACAGGTTCGTGTCCACACATCACTCTGAACTGAGCATTAATGTTAACAGGGGACACGGTCGGGGTCCAGGTTTATGATGATTGTGACCCTGTCACTTGTTACCATGGCTTCTCTGCAGGTATTCAGGTAATGGTTGGTTCCTTACCAATTCTTAATACCATGAACTTTCAGTTTTCATGCTTTAGAGAGTATCTTTAACTCTGTGACTCATGAGCAATTACACATAGCAGGTATTGATTATGATTGCTCAAGCACAGTAGTGATCATGGAATTTCTGCAGGTATCTTGTAAAGAAGTGTTATTTCCTGACAAGGGTCATGCCCTAGGAGAACTGCAAATATTCAAGTAGAGTTGATCATAATGCTGTCAATGACGGAGCTTGTTTGCAAGTGTCCTAGTAGAGTAAGCTATGTCCTTTTATACGTGTATCATAATGTGCTTTTCAGGTTCTGCCAAGAGATGAATATTCATTCTGATGGTCATTCTCTGGGGACATTTCTTTGTCTGGGTAGGTAATGATGTGCACCTTTCCCAGCAGACATTGCATCTTCTCATATCTAGGTCTCTGTTCGGATTGACTAAATTTACTTATCATGTGGATTTTTTCAGGTAATCAGATAAGAAATGATAGTATTTTTACCAATGGTAGCAATCCTGATATGCTGCTGTTTGCAATTTTAGAAAAAAAATGTATGCTTACTCATGGGAGTGTTCAGTGGCTCTTGAATATCCACATCATGATGGTGGAATTGTGTGGCACAGCAGTAACCATGGTGCTTTTGCCAGGGGGCTGGGAGGAGACGCTGGCGTGTCGAACTTTGGCACAAAGCTTGGAGTCCTGCATGAAGCCAGAGAGAACCGATGGGTCCTACAGTGATGGCTACACACAGGGTTATTTGAAGAGTCCTAGTAGAAATTGTGCCTCCATACACATAACTGTCACAAGGGGCTCTTTGCATTCTAGTCAAGAAATCACAGTGAATCTGAAAATGATCCTGAATAGGCCTTTGATGTCTCCAGGTAAGAGATGCTGCGGGGCCTTAGCACCTACAATCCGTTATTCAGATATGTAGGTATGTGTGGAGGCTGTTCCTAACTATGCTGTTACCATGTTGTTTTTTTCAAACAGATATTCATTTCAGAAATTAATCACAAACTTGTCAGATTCCCTGTTGTGGCTCAGTGGTAATGAACCTGACTAGTATACATGAGGACTCATGTTCGGTCCCTGGCCTCGCTCAGTGGGTTAAGGATCCGGCGTTGCTATGGTGAGCTACAGTGTAGGTCGCAGACATGGCTCGGATCTGTCGTTGCTGTGGCTGTGGCTTAGGCTGGTGGCTGTAGCTCCAGTTTGAGCCCTAGCCTGGGAACTATGCTGTGGTTGTGGACCTAAAAAGACCAAGAAAAAAAAAGAAAAGAAATGACTCATAAACTTGTAAATCACCTATATTTCAATTAAACTTTTAAAAATGAAGAAAAAAGGAAGTGACATTGTTCCAACCAGTGTAGTAAGTATTTTTCCCTCTCTCCCCCCTTTTTAGAATTTTGATAAAATGTGCATTTAAACTTAGTAGTGACGGAGGGTTATGAAGGTCCATGTAACTTACTCTGTCGTTGCAGCCTTAACCATGGGATTTTTACAGTTTCTCCTAGAAGAGATGCTACTGTGCCTCTCAATGGTGTTGACCGTAAAGTTTTTCTAAGATCTGGGTACTGCTTATGCTTCCCCAGTGATGGAAGTAACCAAAATAAGTGACCAAGGTACTTATTTTGCAGGTAAGCAAGTTTCTTCTTTAGCACAGTTGTAGAACTCGTTTCTCAAGGTTCTGGCAGTCAGCATAACATGACAGTGAACCAAATAATAGTTGTCAGTGGGACCTTGCTAGAAACCCGGTATGTGATAAAGTAGATCTTACCCCAGTGCAGGTCATTTGATGTTGAGATGTTGAGGCAAATGAGAATGGTGTCCCTAACACAGTGTACCATGCTTTTTTTGTAGGTTTTCCCTTTAAATTCTTTGCCAGGCGTACAGGTATGAAGGTATGAGATGATATTATATCAATTCGTTAGATGCCTTCTTATTTTCAGATGTGCAGGTACGTCATGATGTTTTGAAGACTCTTACATTAACCTGGTTTTGGCATGGAGCATTTCAGAAATGAATTTCTGCCTTATAATATTAGTAAGCTTGAGAATTACTGTAGTCTTGTTCAGGGATTTATTATTTTTTTAACACTACTGTGATGGTATCAGGTTAATTTATTACATTTCCCATCCCTGTAATATTGACCATGGAATTCTTGCAGGTGTCCCTTCAAAAGAGGAAGTTTCTCTTATTAAGGTTTGACCTTGGTATTCTGCCGTCCCCCAGGTAAGGTTTGTGCATCCCTAAATGGTAGAAATGATCCATGGAGTTTGCAGGTGCACAGGTGAAATGAGATGTGTGTTGAACACATTTTGTACAATGTGTTTTTCAGAGTCATGTCAAGATATCTAGGTGAGCTTATCAATGGCAGTTAACATGTGACCGGGCTGGTGTCAAGGTAAGCAATGGCCTGGGCCTAAAGCATAGCACAGACCATCTGACCTTCATATATCCAGCTAAGGGATGATGTGTCCTCACACTTATGTTACCATATTTTATGCATGTATTCAGGTAAGAAATGAGGGAGTTTTACTAATTCTAGAAAACATGACATTTCACTTTTTATATGAGAAAAAGTTGAAATGTCCCCTGTGAGTGTTGAAGGATCCCACGTATATAGATATTAATCATGGTGTCCCCACTCCAGTACTAGCCATAGGTTTTGTGCAGGTGTCAAGGGACGTACTGGTGATTTTAGCTGACATCAGTATTGGTCTTTGATTTGACAATATCCAGGTAGGGTTAGAGTATTCCATAATGACTAAGTGACCAGGTTATTTGCAGTTATCCTTATAGAAATAGTTGTCCTTCCCACAGCTTTTGTCATGTCTTTTTCATGTTCCTGTCCAGGCAGTACTCTTAATCTGGCATTGATGTTAACAGGTGCACAGTTGGGATGCAGGTAAGTGGTCATATGGGCGTAAATCACGGCACATGCCAGGTGATCTCCAGGTAGCCAGGTAAATGATGATGGTGTCTCTAAGAGTTGTTATTAACATGATTTCTTTGCTGGCATCCAGGCAGGAAATTATCGAGTCCTTCCCAGTTCTAAAAACAATTCATTTTCACCTTTTGTAATTTAGAGAACATTGTGATTAAACCCTGTGAGTGTCGAGGCATTGCCATTTCCAGGTAATGATCATGATGTTCTCAGTAACCATGGCAATTATGCAGGTGGTACATAAAGAGAAATCATTTTATCTGGCAATGGTTTAGAGCTCGGAGTACTGCGAGTGTGCATTTGGAATCAATGTCCTCATAATGAGGAGTGACCAAGGTTACTGGCCGTGTCCCAGTAGAATAATTACATCCCTTTACGTATACATCATAATGTCTTTTTTAGGGTCCTTTCGGGTGGTCTCTGTGAACCCGACAGTGGTCATTAATGGGCAACATTTCTGGTCTCCAGATGTGTCATGAGATGTACCTTCTCTGCATCTGACTCGGGATCTTCATGTATCTAGTTAAGTGGTGTTGATTGCTTGAACTTGTTTTATCGTATGGTGTTTTTCAGGTATTCGGGTAGAAATGACAATAGTGTTTTTACCAATTTTAGCAAATATATTACCTTACTTTACTATATTTACAAAGAAATTTCGGTTTAATCATGTCATTGTTGAGTGATCCATGGAAAAAATTACGTGGATACCTATATACTTGCTTTTATCTCTGGAGGGGATAAAATGGTATTTTGGAACAGAAATATAGGAAAATATCACGCTTACTAGTGTTGTTAAGGGCAGTACTTGTACTGCAAACAAGCCAAAAAATATAGTTAATATAGTTAACTATAAGTTAAAGCATAAAGAGTCTTAAAAATGTCATTTGTTACAACATATGTGAAAGTAGGTCTAATGAATTAATGTGACATCTCATACGTTGACACTAGCAAACACTTTCACTGAGTATCTAAATCTAACACAAATGTCAGGGATTATGTCAGAATGGTGTCCCTGACATTTGTGTTAGTTTTTTCTTTTTTTTTTTTTTTTTTTTTTTTGCTTTTGTTTTTGTTTTGCAGGTATCAGGTTCAGATCTTTGCTTGTACCCAAGGATGAGATGCAGTGATATTCACTGACTAAAGACATTCTTATATTCAAATGGCTTCATAATTCATGATCAGTCTGTTATATTTACTTTGTTTTTGGTATGTAATCAGATATGGCTTTCCAACATTGGTGTTGACCTTGGAGTACTGCAAGGTACAGTTGCATGTGTGTCATAATGGTGAAGTGGCCAAGGTGTCCAGGTAGAAACAACACTTCTCATGTCTTTTCCAGGTTCCTGTCCAGACATCACTCCGAACCAAGCATTAATGTTGACACTGGCCACTGTTGGGGTCCAGGTATGTGATGATTGTGACCCTACCACTTGTTACCATGGCTTCTTTACAGGTATTCAAGTAATGGTTGATTCCTTACCAATTCTTGTGGTTTTTTTGTTTTGTTTTGTTTTGTCTTTTTGCTATTTCTTGGGCTGCTCCCGTGGCATATGGAGGTTCCCAGGCTAGGGGTCCAATCGGAGCTGTAGCCACCGGCCTACACCAGAGCCACAGCAACGCAGGATCCAAGCCGTGTCTGCAACCTACACTCCAGCTCACGGCAACGCCAGATCCTTAACCCACGGAACCAGGCCAGGGATCGAGCCCGCAATCTCATGGTTCCTAGTTGGATTCGTTAACCACTGCACCACGACGGGAACTCCTCCTTACCAATTCTTAAAACCATGAACTTTCAGTTTTCATGTTTTAGAGAACACCTATGATTCATGAGCAATGACACATAGTATTTATTATGATTGTTCAAGCACAGTAGTGACCATGAAAATTCTGCAGCTATCTTGTAAGAACATGTTATTACCAGACAATGGTCTTGAGCTTGGAGTACTGCAGGTATTTGAATGGTGTCGATTTCATAATGATGGAAAGACCAAGATTGTTTGCTGGTACAGAAAGCTGTGTCTTGTACACATGTATCTTAATGTGCTTTTCCAGTTCCTTTCAAAAGAGGGACATTCTGAGGACATTGCTCTTGTCCAGGTAAGTATTCTGGTGCACCTTCCCTAATCAGACCATCACATCTTTAAATATGGAGGTCAGTGTTAGGTTTGACTAAACTTATTTTACCATGTGGTTTTATTTAAGGTAATCAGGTAAGAAATGATTGTATTTTTACCAATTGTAGAAATCCTGATATGCTGCTATTTTTGATTTTTTTTCCCCACTTAGTCATGGGAATGTAGAGTGGACAGTGTGTATCCATCCACACCATGATGGTGGAATTATGTGGCACAGTCGCCACCATGGTGCTTTTGCAAGTGAGCTGGGAAGAGATGATTAAGTGTTGAACTTAGACCTTGAGTCCTGCATGAGACCAAGGAGCACTGATAGGTCCTGCAGTGATGGCCACACACAAGGTTATTTGAAGTGTCCTAGTAGAAATGGTGCATCCACAGACATATCTGTTGCAAAGGATTTTTTACATTCCTGTCAAGACATCACAGTGAATTTCAAAATGATCGTGAATGGGATTTTGCTTATCTCCAGGTAAGTGATGCTGGTGGCCTTTAGCACCTATAGTCTGATCTTCAGATATTAGGTACATGTGGAGGGCGTTTCTGACTCTTCTGCTACCATGTTTTTTTTAAAGCAATTCTTCATTTAAGAAATGACATTGTCAATCACAATTTTGTAAATCAACTATATTTCAATAACTCTTGAAAAAATAGAAAAAAAATGACATTGTTTCAACCAGTGCTAGTAAGTATTTGCCCCGATTTTTTTAGAGTATTGATATAATGTATGTTTAAATTTATATTGACTGATAGATTATGAACGTCCAGGTAACTTAAACTACTGTTGCAATCTTAACCATGACATTCTACAGATTTTCCTAGAAGAGATGATAGGCGCCTCACAATGGTTTTGACCTTCAAGTTCTTCTAAGATCCTGGTACTGCTTAATCTTCTCATAATGATGGAAATGAACAGGATTATTTGCAAAGATAGTTATTTTCAGTGTAAGCTGTGTATTTCTCAGGGTTCTAGCCATTATCATGACATCACAATGAACCAAATAATAGTTGTCACTGAGACCTTGCTAGAAACCAGGTATGGGATAAAGTGGCTCTTAGCCACTACAGATCACTAGATGTTCACATATCAAGGCAAGTGAGAATGGTATCTCTAATATGGTGTATCATGCTTTTTTGTAGGTTTCCTGCTAAGTCCTTGGCCGAGTGTACAGGTATGAATGATGACACATTAATTCAATAGATACCTTCTTATTTGCAGATACACAGGTAGTTGATGATATTTTGAAGGCTTTTAAACTGTTTTTGGCATGGATCATTTCGGAAATTAATTTGTCCTCATGGTATTAGTAAACATTAGAAATTACTGTATTCTTGTTCAGGGATCATTTCTTTTTACACTACTGTGATGGTATCCAGGTAATTTATTACATTTTCCAACCCTACAATATTGAACACGGGATTCTTGCAGGTATCCCTTCAAATGAGGAAAGTCCTCTTATTAGGTTTACACCTGGGATTTCTGCAATTACCCAAATCAGGTTTGTGCATCCATAAATGTCATAATTGACCCAGAGAATTTGCAGGTGCCCAGGTAGAATGAGATGTGTACTGAACACATTTTGTACAATGTGTTTTTCAGAGTCATGTCAAGATATCTAGATGAGCTTAAAATGACAGGTAATGGGTGACCTGGCTGGTGTCAAGGTAAGTGATTGTCTGCACCTAAAGCACAGAACAGGCTACCTGACCTTCGTATATCCAGGAAAGTGATGATGTGTCCTCACGTTTATGTTAGCACGATGTTTTCTGCAGGTAT
Organism: Sus scrofa; assembly: GCF_054392235.1. Taxonomy (NCBI): domain Eukaryota; kingdom Metazoa; phylum Chordata; class Mammalia; order Artiodactyla; family Suidae; genus Sus; species Sus scrofa. The sequence continues at coordinate 13,640,297 of NC_139401.1, forward strand.
TCAGGTAAGAAATGAGAGAGTATTACTAATTTTAGAAAACATGAGATTTCATTTTTTAGATGAGACAAAGTTGAAGTGTCCCCTGTGAGTGTTGAAGGGTCGCACATATCTAGATTTCATTCATGGTGTGTCTGCCCCAGTACTAGCCATAGATTTTGTGCAGGTGTCCAGGAAAGTAATGGTGATTTTAGCTGACATCAGTATTGATCTTTGATTACTGAAAATATCCAGGGATTGTTGGTGTGTTCCATAATGATTAAGTGACCAGGTTATTTGCAGATATCCTGATAGAAAAAGTTGTTTCCTTTCCCACAGTTTTTGTCATGTCTTTTTCAGATTCCTGTTCTAGAGCCCTGTAAACCTGGCAGTGGTGATAATAGGGGATGCTGTTGGGATGCAGGTAAGTGATAATGTGGGCCTAAATCACAGCCCAGGGCATGTGATCCCCAGCTAGCCAGGTGAATGATGATGGTGTCTCTAAGAGGTGTTATTACCATGTTTTTTGCTAGTTTTCAGGAAGGAAATTATCTGGCCCTTACTAATTCTAAAAGCATTTCATTTCCACCGATTATAATTTAGAGAACATTGTGATCGAACCCCATGAAGGTTGAGGGATTGCCATTTCCAGGTAATTATCATGATGTCCTCAATCAGCAGTAATCATGGCAATTTTGCAGGTGGCCCATACAGAAAATTGTCTTACTGGCAATAATTTAGGCCTTGGAGAACTGCAAGTGTGGAGGTAGAATTGGTGTCTTCATAATGAGACAGTGACCAAGGTCACTGCAGTTGTCCTGGTCAAATAATTACATCCCTTTACGCATTTATGTGTTTTTCAGGCTCCTATCAAGTGGTCTCTGTGAACCCGACAGTGGTCATTAAGGAGGGAACATTTCTGGTCTCCAGATGTGTTATGAAACGTACATTCAGTGCATCACTAGATACATGGAGGATCTTCATGTATCTAGTTAAGTGGTATTGGTTGCTTGAACTCGTTTTATCATGTGGTTTTTTTTCAGGTACTCAGTTAGAAATGATAATAGTATTTTTGCCAGTTCTAGCAATCATATTATCTTATTTTTATGTTTAAGAGGAAATTTGCTTTTAACTGTGTGAGTGTTAGGCGATCCATGGTTATTCATCTAAGAAACATGGACTTTGGGTTCACAGAAGTTACCACGATATTTTTGCAGGTAAACAGTGAAACATGATGGTGTCTAACAGTGGTATGAACTCCAGGTAGAGTTGATGGGTCCCGCATCGATGGACATGAACAAGGTTATTTGCAGTGTCCTCTTAGCAAAGGTATTGTGTAGACATATTTATCCCAGTTTTTCTTCAGATTTCTATTCAGAAATCATAATGATCATAATGGCACTTTGCTTTTATCTGGCTAAGTGATGATGTGGTTCTTTATTCCCCTACAGATAATCTTCCCATCTGATATGTAAGTAAGTCTGGATAGTTTTCCTAAGTTTTCTGTTACTATGTTTTGTTTTGTTGTGTTTTGTTTTTTACAGGTATTCAGTTCAGAAAAAATATTGTCCCAACCAATACTCATAATCACTTTATAGTTTATATATGATTTGTGTTTAACCTTAGCAGTGTTGGGGGGTTATCCAGGTAAGTTGTCCTCCTGTTCCACACCACCATGAGATTTTTACAGGTCTTCAGATAAGAAATGATGGTTTCTTTAACAATGATGTTGAACTTGAAGTTCTTCCAAGATCTACAAAATGTTGATGGTTCCCTTAGTGATAGAAATAAGCAGAATTAATTACAGATATCCTTTAGGTAAAAGGATTTTTTTTCCCTAAACCCCCTTATCAATGTGTTCTTACAGGTTATAGTAGTGATGACACTATAGCCAACCTGGTAATGGTCATTAATGGGACCCTGCTAGTAACCAGGTAAGTGATATTGAGGGTCTTACCCCACAGTATAGACCAACTGGTCTTCAGATGTCTCTGTAAGTGAGGATGATGTCCCCAACACCAGACACAGCGAATCCGGGGGTGGGGGGGGGGGTTATTGCAGATATTCTGTTAAAGTGTTTGCTAGTGTCAAGGTGTGAGATGTCACATTCATATCTAGGTGAGTGATGGTGTGGGCCTAACCCACGTCATATCTCATCTTCATGTGTAAAGGTAAGTGAGGTTACATGTGTTTCTAACACTTCTAGTTAGCATTTTATTGCAGGTATTCAGGTAAGGTAAGGGTTCACGCTAATTCCAGTAACCCTGAGTTTATATTTTTCGTGATTTAAGGATGACTAATGTTTAACCCTGTGGGTGGTATGAGTTGATCATATCTGGTCAATGTCATGGAGTTCCCACCACAGTAGTAACCATAGGATGTGTGCAGGTGTCCAGTTAAGAAAAGAAGGTCTCTCCTGACAATGGCATGGACCTGAATTAATGTACCTACCCAAGTAGAGTTGATGAGTTCCATAATAATGGAGGTACACAAGTTAGGTGCAGGTGTCCTGGTAGAACAAGTTGTATCTTCAGACACATGTGTTGCATGTGTTTTTTCAGGATCTTGTCAGGGGAACACAGTGAACCTACAATGCTTGCTATGGGAAACTTGTTCTTAACCAGGTAAGTGATAAAGGGAGTCCCACCATATTGATGTCTATCTGATCTTGAATGTGAAGGTAAGGAAGGAATGTGTCCAGAGCACTCATGTAAGCATGTTTGTTTGTAGGTATCCTGTTAAGGTCTTTACAAGTATACAGGTGTGAGATGATGTGACATTAACTCCTTAAAGACAGTCTCATTTTCAGTTATCAGTATAATTAATGGTCAAGATTCTTACATTTACATTGTTTTTGGCATGTGTCTAGTTAGGAAATTAACTTGACCCTACCTATATTACTTTGAATGAGGTTTTTTGGGGGTTATTTAGAGATAATATATATTTAATATGTGTATTGATGAACAAATATGCAAGGTTAATCTTATTGCCATCACTGAGTTATTGACTGTGGGAATTTTTGCAGGTATCCCTTCAAGAGGAGAAAGTACCTCTTCCCAGGAATTGACCTTGAATTCCTGAAACTAGCCAGGTAGTATCGATAGGTACCAAAATGTTAACCAGTGACCAAGGAAACTGACAGCTTTAGAGGTAGAATGATTTCTGGACCGCAAACATTTCCCACAGTGGGTTTTTCAGATTCATGTCATGACATCATGGTAATCCTGATAATGGTCATTAGTATGTCATTGCTGGTATGGAGATGAGTAATCCCGTAGGCCTAATCCACAGTATCTTCCATTTGGCCTTCCTCTATGTAAGTAGTGATGTGTCCTTCTACTTCTTGTTACCATGATTTATTGAAGGAATTGGAAGAGGAAATGATAGCATCTTTCACCACTTTATGTGGCACCTGTGTTCACTTGTACTATTTCTGAAAATGTTCATTTTTAACCCTGTGAATGTTGATGTTATTATATGAATATAGTCCCTGTCACAGTACTAGTCATAGGAGTTGTACAGATGTCCTTTCAGAGAAGGATGGTTTTATCTGGCGTTGGTGCTGACCTTGGATTGCCGCAAGTCTCCAGGTAGGATGATGTATATCCAAATGATGAAGTGACCCACATGATTCGCGGGTGTCCTGGTAGAAAAAGTTGTGTCCCTTAACAGGCATTTCCTTTTCTCTTTCCAGGTTCCCATCTAGAGATCATGACTAACCTAACAGTGCTCATTATTGGTGAACATGGCTTGGGTACAGATAAGTGATGATAGGGACCTAAACCACAGCACAGTTCATTTGATCTTCACAACTCATGGTAAGTGGTATTGATTGGCTAAACTTGCTTTACCATGTGATTCATTTCAGGTATTCAGGTAAGAAGTGAGAATGTCTTATCAATTCTAGCAATCTTGTTGAACTGTTATCTCTTTTTGAGAATTTATTTTTAACCATTTCAGTGTGGAGCAATTAATTCTCAGGGATGCAGGCCGTACTTCCTGAGTTGTGTGGCATGGTAATAACCACGGTGTTTCTGAAGGTGGGCAGTGAAGAGAGGATGGTACTATTTTTGTTTGCATTTATTATTTCCGTTTTCTAGGCTTTTTTCTCTTTCCTTTAAAATAGTTTTTTTTTTTCCTTCAGTTCTTAAACACACTTGTCCTGTTAAGATCTTTGCTGCTGTCCAGGTGTGAGATTATGTGGTAATAACTTGAAGATATTCTCAATATTAGTAGTTAGAGAATCAGTGTTTTCGAGATTGTTACATTTACCTCATTTGTGTCATGTTTGTTGTTTCAAACTCAATTTGTCTCTAATAATACTGACAAGACTACTAAAAAGATTTTTGTATTCATCTTTAGAGATACCACGGATTTCACTACTAATGAAAGAATGATATGCATGTATTCATGTAATTAATCCTATCGAGCATCACAGCAGTGTTGGCTCAGGTCATACTGCAGGGAGCCCTTCAGAGAAGAAGGGGTCTCTTCCTATGGTTTGACCTCCGTGTCTGCAAGTAGGTCCCTAGTAGTGTTGATGGGTCTCCAGATGATCCTCAAAGTCACCAATGGAATTGGGGATGAAGAGCTGAAATGACCCTTGTACCAAATGTATTTTCTGTCATATGTTTTTCATATTGAGGCTAAGCCATCATGGAAAGCCCATCCACGGTAGTGAATGTGGACATTGTTGGTATGGAAGTAAGGGGGGATAGGGTACTGAACCACCACACAGACAGTCAGCATTCACACATCTGGGTAATGATGAAGTGTCCTCAACTTCTTGATATCATGACTTTTTATAGGTAGTTAGGTAAGAAATTGTAGCAACTTTACAAACTTGTAGCCACCATGTTATCCTGTAGTTTCGTGTTAGAAAAATTAGATTTAATTGTAAGATTGTTGAGTGACATGCAGGTATTAATGTGTTTCTTATAGATCTGAAAGTCACAGTACTAACCAAGGCTTTATGCAGATGCAGAGGCAGCCAGTATTGTTTATCCAGCAGTGGCCTAGACCTTGGAGCACTGCAAGCATCTGGGCTGACTTGATGAGTCCTGCAGTGATAGGCATGACAAAGGTATTTTCAGGGTCTAGGTAGTAAAGTTGTGTCCATGGACACATTTGTCACAATGTGTTTTCCACATTCCTCTCTAGAGGTCATGATGAACCTCATAATCATCATTAAAGTGATGGGGCTTGTATCCAGGTAAGTAATGATGTGGGCCTTTTGCAAGAGACAGACCATCTACTGTTCCGATACAGTTAGGTATGGGTAATGTGCATAGCTCTTCTGTTGACTTGCTTTTTGAGTGTTCAGGTAAGAAATGATAATGTCGTAGTTCTAGAAACCTTAACTCTTGATTTATTATATTTTGGAGAAAAACAGATGCTTAACACTAGGAATGCTCTGGGGTGGCAGATAGAGAGTAATTTATTGTAGTTTTTCCCCTTCACGGTGCTACCTGTAGGATTTTTGCCAGGGTCCAGTCAGGAAATGATTATTGCCTAACATTGGTGCTGACCTTGAATTATTGCAGATACCCAGGTAGAGTTGATGTGTCTCATATTGGTGAAGTGACCAAGTTTATTGGCAGGTGTCTTGGCTGAAAAAGTTCTTTCATGACATCTCTTTCAGGTTTGCTCAAGAGACCTCAGCGGACTTACCAATGGTTAGTAAGAGGGACCGTGGCAAGTGTGCATATAAGTTGCACTGTGAGCCTAAACCATAGCACAGTATATTTGATCGTCACACAGTAGGTACATCATGCTTGTTTCCGTAAACATTGTTGTGATCATTTTTTTTGCAGCTATTCAAGCAGGAAATGATAAGTCTTACCAATTACAGAAACACGAGTTTTCCCTTTTCATATTTTAGAGCAAGTGTTTGTTAATCCCTATGATTGGTGAGCTCTTGCCACATTGACTTGATGTTCATAATGTTCTAACCCCAGTGGTAACCATGACATTTTGCAGGTGTCTCATAATGGAATGTTGTTGTCTGTGACAATGGTCTCAACCTTTGGCATACTGCAAATATTGAGGGGGGGTTGATGTACTCATAATGAGGGAAATATCCAAGGTCATTGGAAGATATCCTGCTACAAGTTCTGTCCTTTTGACCTGTAGTGTGTATTTCTCAGGTTATTGTCAAGAAAGCAAGATGAACTGAGTGGTTGGTAAAGGGGGTCCTTCCTGGTGTGCAGGTGAGAGATGACATTCACCTTCCCCACATCAGAGCACCTTGCATTCACATCTCTGTGTAAGTGCTGTTGATTGGCTAAGCTTGTTTTACCATGAGATTCATTCAGGTATTGAGTTAAGAAATTTAGAGTTTTATCAGTTCTAACAATCATGTTCTCCTATTGATTTGTATTTTTGACCTCGTGAGTATGGACCAACTCATAGGTGTGCAGGCTGTGCTGACTGAGTTGTATGACACAGTAGTGACTGTGGAGTTTCTGCAGGGCGGGCAGGGAAGAGAGGATGGAGTTTCTTGCAATGGCATAGACCTTGGAGTACTACATGAACCCAGCAAGAGCTGATGGTGAGTCCTGCAGTGAGTTCAGGGGACGAGGTTATCTGCAATGTCCTAGGGAAGAACGTGTTTCCACAGATGCATTTTACACAGTTCTTCAAGTTCCCTGGGAAGACATCATGGTAAAGATCATAATGACCAATAAGGAGACTTTGCTTGTGTCCAGGTAAGTGATGCTCTGGACCTTCAGCACCTACAGACAGTCTCATTTTCAGATGTATGAGCAAGTGTGGGTGGTGCTCCCAGGTTTTATGTTATTGTGCTTTTATGTAAGTATTCTGTTGAGGAATTATATTATCCTTGTGCTGATATACAGGTATGAGATGATGTGAGACAGTTGCTCGGAAACATTCTTAATATCAGTGTTTACAGAATTAATATTTTAGGGATTTTATAAGACTTAGTTTTTGTCATGTTAGTTGTCATAAAATTAATTTTCCCTAATATACTAAGAAAATACTAAAAAGGTTTTTTATTCTCTTTTAGCAATAACATGGATTTTACTACTAATGAAAGACAGACAAGGATGTATTCGTGTACGTGATCCTGTTGAGCATCACAGCAGTGTTGGCTCAGGGACTATTGCAGGGAACCCTTCGGAGAAGAAGGGATCTCTTCCTAGGGTTTGACCTCCGTGTCTGCAAGCAGGTCCCCAGGTAGAGTTGATGGATCCCCAGATGATACCCAAGGTGACCAGGGGAATTTGGGTTGTAGAGGTAGAAGGACCCATGTGCCAAATATATTTTCTACAATATGTTTTTCAGATTGAGGCTAACCCATCATGGTAGCCCATCCATGGTAGTGAAAGTGGATATTGTTGGTGTGGAGTTGAGGAAGGATGGGGGACAGAACCACTGCACAGACGGTCAGCATTTACATATCTGGGTAATGATGATGTGTATTCAGCTTCTTATTGTGACTTTTTTGTAGGTAATCAGGTAAGAAATTGTAGAGACCTTACAAATTCTAGTTACCATGTGATCCTGTAGTTTTATACTTTAGAAAAAATTTCTGTTTAACCACAAGTTGTTGACCAACTTGCAGATATCCATGTAATTTTCATAGACCTGTGGTGAGTCACAGTACTAACCATGGCTTTATGCAGGTTTAAGGCAGCCAGTGTTGGTTTCTCTACCAGTGGCCTAGACCTTGGTGCACTGCAAGATTCCTGGTTGATTTGATAAATCCTGCATGGGACTCGATGGGACATGAAAAAGTTATTTTCAGGGTCCAGGTAAGAAAGTTGTGTCCATAGACATATTTGTCACGGTGTGTTTTCCAGGTTTCTATCTAGAGGTCATGGTGAATCTCGTAATTATAATCAAAGGGACGTGGTTTGCTCCACATAAGTGATGCTGTGGGCCTTTTGCATAAGACAGACCATCTGTTCTTCAGATACAAGTATGTGTGGATAATGTCCATAACTGTTGTGTTGCCATGCTTTTTTGCAAGTATTTAGGTAAGAAACGATAGTGTCTTTATTCCAGAGATCATGTCTTGATTTTTTATATTTTAGGTAAAAATGGAAGCTTAATACTAGGAATGCTCTGGGTGGCAGATCTACAGTAATTTATTGTGAGTTTTCTCTCTACACTACTACCCATGGGATTTTTGCCAGTGTCCTGTTGATAAATGATCAGTGCCTAATATTGGTGCTGACCTTGAATTACTATAAGTATCCAGGTAAAGTTGATATACCTCATAATGGTGAAGTGACCTAGTGTATTTGCAGGTGTCCTGGCTGAAAACATTGTTTGATAACATCTCTTTCAGGTTTTTTTCAAGAGTTCCCAGTGGACTTACCAGTGATCAGTAAGAGGGACCTTGGCAGGTGTGCAGGCAATTTGTGCTATGGGCCTAAACCATACCACAGGTCATTTGATCTTCACGTGCTAGGTAAGTCATCATGCTGGGTTTCCCTAACAATTGCTGTTACCATTTTTATTTGTAGGTATTCAGGTAGGAAATGATGAGTCTTACTAACACTAGAAACTTGAGTTTTCTTCTTTTTGTATTTTAAAGAAAGTGTTTGTTTATCCCTATGGTTGATGAATACTTGCCATATTGAACTGATGGTCACAATGCTCTAACCCCAATGGTAATGGTGACATTTTGCAGGTGTCCCATAATAGAATACTGTCGTATGTGGCAATGGTCTTTACATTGGCATACTGTGAGTGTTGAGGTAGAGCTGATGTTCTCACAATAAAGGAAATGTCCAAGGTCATTGGAATGTATCCTGGTTCAAGTTCTGTCCGAACTGTAGCATATGTTTCTCATGTTACTGTCAAGCAATCAAGATGAAATGAATGCTTGGTAAAAGTCCTCCTTCCTGTGCAGGTGAGAGATGATGTTTGCCTTCCCCACATCAGAGGAGCTTGCATTCACATCTCTGTGTACGTGATGTTGATTGGATAAACTTGTGTTACCATGCAATTCATTTCAGGTATAAAGATAGGAAATGGGATAGTTTCAAAATTTTAGCAGTCATATTCTCCAACTGTTTTATGTTTTCGAGAATTTATTTTGGGCCTGTGGATGTGGAGTGATTCATGGGAATGCAGGCAGTGCTGACTGAGTTGTTAGGCATAATAGTGACCATGGCATTTCTGGAGTTGAACAAGGAAGAGGATGGAGTTTCTAGAAACGACATAGACCTTGGAGTGGTGCATGAACTCAGGGAGAGCTGCTGGTGGGTCATGCAGTGAAGGCAGAGAACCAGGTTATCTGCAGGGTCAGAGTGTCCATAGACATATTTTACACTGTGTTTTTCAAGTCCCTGGAAAGACATCATGGTAAAGATCATAATGACCATTAAGGAGGCTTTGCTTATGACCAGGTAAGTTATGCTGTGGGCCTTCAGCACCTACAGACAGTCTGATCTTCAGAGGTGTGTGTAAGTGTGGGTGATGTTCCCAGCTTTTCTGTTACAATGTTTTCATGCAAGTATTTAGTTCAGAAATTATATTGTCCCTATCAGTGACAATCAGCAATAGCCATATTGTCTTAGTGTATATGTGTAATGTGTGCTTACCCTGTGGGGGGACAAGGAATATGTAGGTGGCTCTAGGTTATGCTAGTGCAGACATCACAGGATTGACCTTGAGGTTGCCTCAGGTGCTAGGGGATGCTGTGTCTCTGGCAGCGATGTTGTCATTGAAGATGTGAAAGGCTCAGGTCATGTTCACGGTTCCCTTACGGTGGTGAGTGACTGAGATTATTTGCTGGTGCTATTTTGTTTGCATTTTTTTTTTCATATAAAACAAGTTTTGCCCTTCAATTCTTTTTTGGGTGGGTTTTTTTTTGGGGGGGTGCTTTTTAGGGTCACACCCACAGCATATGGAAGTTCCCAGGCTTGGGGTCAAATTGGAGCTACAGTTGCCAGCCTACACCACAGCCATAGCCACACAGGATCCGAGCCACATCTGTGACCTACACCACAGCTCACGGCGATGCCAGATCCTTAACCCACTGAGTGAGGCCAGGGATGGAAACTGCATCCTCACGGATCCTAGTTGGGTTTGTTAACCGCTGAGCCCACGAAGGGAACTCTGTCCTTCAATTCTTAAACATCCATGTCATGTATGGTTTTAAAGGACCCAACACCCGTGAGAGCAAAGTGAAACCTAATAGCAGTCGTGACTGACACCTGGCTAATAAGCAGGCATGTGACAAAATGGCTTTTACCCTAGTACAAGTCATTTGACTTCAGTCATCTGGGTAAGCGAGGATGTTGTCTCTTTACACAGCGTGCTCATGGTTTTTTGCAGGTGTCCTGTTAAGGTCTTTGCTAGCGCACAGGTATGAGATGATATGACTGTGACTCTGAAACATTGTTAATATCGGTAATTATTAAGTGAATATTTTTAAGATTCTTACCTTGGCCTTGTTTTTGTTATGTTTGTTGTTACAAAATGAATTTGTCTCCAGTAATACCAATAAGAATACTAAAGAGATTTCTCTATTCTTCTTTAGTGATACCATGGATTTAACTACTAATGTGTTCATGTAATTTATCCTATTGAGTATCACAACAGTGTTGGCTCAGGGAATATTGCAGGGGGCCCTTCAGAAAAGAAGGGATCTCTTTCTAGGGTCTGACCTTCATGTCTGCAAGCAGGTCCCCAGGTAGTACAGCTGGTACCCAAGGTGATGAGGGGAACTGGGGGTGTAGAGGTAGAATGACCCATGTGCCAAATATATGTTCTACAATATGTTTTTCAGATTGCAGTTAAACTGTCACAGAAAGCCCATCCACGTGGTGAATGTGGACCTGGTTGGTGTGGAAATGAGGGATGTTGGGGGCCTGAACCACAGCATAGACAGCCAGCATTCACTTATCAACATAATGCTGATGTGTCCTCAACTTCCGGTTATCATGAATTTTTGCAGGTAATCAAGGAAGAAATTATAGAGACCTTACAAATTCTAGGCACCATGATATCCTGTAGTTTTATATTTTAGAAAATTTTCGGATAACCGTCAGGGTATTTAACCACTTGCAGCTTTCCATGTGATTGTCATAGAGCTTCAGATCGTAATAGTAATCACGGCTTTATGCAGGTGTAAATACAGCCAATGCTGGTTTCTCTAAGAGTGGCCTAGACCTTGGAGCACTGCAAGACTCCTGGTTAATTTGATAAGTCCTGCACTGATGGGCATGACAATCTTATTTTCAGGTTCCAGGTAATAAAGTTGTGTCCATAGACATTTGTCACAGTGTGTTTTCCAGGTTCCTGTCTGGAGATAGAGATGTACCTCATCATCATCTTTTTTAAAGGGACATGCCTTGTATCCAGGTAAGTGACTGATATGAGCCTGTTGCAGGTAACAGACCATCTGCTCTTCAAATATGGGTAAGTGTGGATAGTTCCCTAACTGTTGTGTTGCCACGCTTTTCTTCCAGCTATTCAGGCAAGAAGGGATAGTGTCTTTATTCTAGAGACCATCAATCTGGATTTTATATATTTTAGAGAAAATGTCTGCTTAACACAGGGGATCCTCTGGCGTGGCAGATATGTAGTTATTTATTGTAGTTTTCCCCTCCACATTACTAGCTATAGGATTTTTAGAGGTGTCAAGAAATGATCATGTCCTGACATTGGTGTTGACCTTGGATTATTCCAAATATCCAGGTAGAGATGGTGCGTATCTCATACTGGTGCAGTGATCAAGTTTATTGGCAGTTGTCCTAGCTGAAAACGTTGTGTCTTTTGACACACGTTTCATAACATGTCTTTCAGGTTTCCTTCCAGAGATCACAGTGGACCTAACAGTGGTCGTTAAGAGGTTCCTTGGCTTGTGTCTGGGAAAGTTGTGATGCGGGCCTAAAGCATAACACAGGTCATTTGATCTTCACATGCTACGTAAGTCAGCTGGTTTTCCTAACAATTATCGTTACAGTTTTTACTTTGCGGGTATTCCGGCAGGAAATGATATGTCTTACCAATTCTAGAAACTATGTGTTTTCTCTTTTCATATTTTAGGCAAGGTGTTTGTTAATCCCTGTGATTGATGAAAACCTGCCATATTTCTTGATGATCATGATGCTCCAACCCCAGTGGTAAGCATGACATTTTGCACATGTCTCACAATGGAATGTCGTCTAATGTAACAGTTGTCTTGACCTTGGTGCACTTCGTGTGTCCAGGTAGAGTTGATGTTCTCATAATGAGGGAATTGTCCAAGTTCATCGGAAGGTATCCTGCCACGAGTTCTATCCTTTTGACTTGTAGCCTGTGTTTCGCAGGTTACTGTCAAGAAAGCAAGATGAACAGAAGGGTTCATAAAGGGGGTCCTTCCTGGTGTGCACGCGAGAGATGGTGCTCACCGTCCCCTCATCAGAGCATCTTGCATTCACATCTCTGGGTAAGTGATGTGGATGGAATCAACTTATTTTACCATGAGATTCATTTCAGGTATTCAGGTGAAAAAATGAAAATATTCTATCAGTTCTAGCCAGCATGTTCTCCTGATTTATATTTTTCAGATTTTTGCTTTTCAGCTTGTGAGTGCAGAACCATTCACGAGTGTGCAGGCAGTGCTGACTGAGTGTGGCACAGTAGATATCGTGGCATTTCGGCAGGGAGGCAGGGAGGAAGGGGTGGTATTTCTAGAAATGGCATAAACCTTGGAGTACTGCATGAAGCCAGCGAGAGCTGCTGGTGGGTCCTGCATTGAAGGCATTGAACGAGGTTGTCCGCAGGGGCCTATAGGAGAGGTGTGTTCACAGACACATTATACACTGTGTTTGTCAGGTTCCAGGAAGATACCATCATAAAGATCATCATGACCAAGACTTTGCTTGTGTCTAAGTAAGTGATGCTGTGGGCCTTCGCACCTATGCGCAGTCTGATCAACAGATGTGTGGGTAAGCGTGGGTGGTTTCCTAGGTTTTATGTACTGTGTTTTTTTGCAGGTATTCAGTTAAGAAATGATGTTGTCCCAATCAGTGACATTCAGCCATAGCCATATTGTCTTAATGTATACATGTAATGTGCCTTTACCCTTCATGGTGACTAAGGTTGTGCACGTGGCTCTAGGTTATCCTAGTGTGGACACCAAGGGATTGACTTTGAGGTTCCTGCCAGTGCTCAGGGGTGCTATGTTTCTGGCCGTGGAATTGACACTGAAGATCTGAAAGGCCCAGGTAGTATTGATGGTTCCCTTAAGGTCTTAAGTAACTAAGGTTATTTGCTGGGTGTGTCTCATTTGCATTTGTTTGTTTGTTTTTTCCTCTTTCTTGTAAAGTGAATTTTTCCCCTCCGTCTTTAAACACACTTGACCTGTAAGTTTTTAAAAGTCACAACTCTCTTGAGAACAATGTGAACCTAACAGTGGTCGTGAACGAGACGTGGCTAATAAGCAGGCTTGTGACAGAGTGGCTTTTATCTTTTATCGCAGGGCAGGTCACTTGACCTCAGACATCTAGGTAAGTGAGGATAGTCTTTTGCTTGTGTCCTGTTAAGTTCTTTGCTGGTAAACAGGTATGTGATGATGTGCCAATAACTGAGAGACATTTTCAGTGTTGGTGGTTTAAAAAAATGTTTTATATTTACCTTGTTTTTGTCATTATTATTGTTATAGAACGAATTCTCTCTAATAATACTCATAATACTAATAAGACTTTTGCATTCTTCTTTAGTGATATCATGCATTTAACTACTAATGAAAGACAGACATGGATGTATTCGTGTTCGTGATCCTGTTGAGCATCACAGCAGTGTTGGCTCAGGGACTCTTGCAGGGAACCCTTCGGAGAAGAAGGGATCTCTTCCTAGGGTTTGACCTCCGTGTCTGCAAGCAGGTCCCCAGGTAGTGTTGATGGGTCCCCAGATGATACCCAAGGTGACCAGGGGAATTGGGGTTGTAGAGGTAGAAGGACCCGTGTGCCAAATATATTTTCTACAATGTTTTTCAGCCTGAGGCTAACGCATCATGGAAAGCTCATCCATGTTAGTGAATGTGGACGTTGTTGGCATGGAGGTGAAGGATGCGGGAGGCCTGAACCACCACGCAGATAGTCATCATTCGTATATCTGGGTAATGACGATGTGCCCTCACCCTCTGGTTATCATGACTCTTTTGCAGGTAACCAGATAAGAAATTACAGAGATTTTACCAATTTTAGCCACCATGTTATCCTGTAGTTTTATATTTTAGAAAAATTTCTTTCTTTCTTTCTTTCTTTTTTTTTTTTTTTTTTTTTTGTCTTTTTGCCTTTTCTAGGGCCGCTCCCGCGGCATATGGAGGTTCCCAGGCTATGGGTCGAATCGGAGCTGTAGCCACTGGCCTACGCCAGAGCCACAGCAACGCGGGATCCAAGCCGTGTCTGCGACCTACACCACAGCTCACGGCAACACCGGGTCGTTAACCCACTGAGCAAGGCCAGGGACCGAACCCGCAACCTCATGGTTCCTAGTCGGATTTGTTAACTGCTATGCCACGAAGGGAGCTCCTAGAAGAATTTCTTTTTACCCATAAGTTTGTTGTGTGGCCTGATGACATCCATGAAAGTGTCATAGTGCTACGAGTCACAGTACTAACCAAGGCTTTATGCAGGTGGGAACAGAAGCGATGACGGTTTGTCTAACCATGGACTTGGAGCCCTGCTTATTTCCAGGGAGATTTGATGAGTCTTGCAGTGATGGCCACGACAAGGTTATTTTCAAGGTCCAGGTAGTAAAGTTATGTCCACAGACCTCTTTGTCATGATGTGTTTTCCCAGTTCCTATCTAGAGATTATGGGGAACCTCATAACAATCCTACAGGAAATGTGGCTTATAGCCAGGTAAGTGGTTGTAGGCCTTTTGCACCCAATAGGCCATCTGATCTGCAGATATCTAGGTAAGTCAACATGGTTTTCCTACCACAGTGTTAGCCTGTGTTTTTGTTTTGTTTTTTTGCAAATGTCCTGGTAAGTTCTTTCCTATTATTTAGGTACAAGGTTATGTGGCTTTAACTCATTAGAAGCTTCTTATTTTCATATGTGTGAATAATGATGTTTGGTGGGGTTTTTTTGTTTTTTGTTTTTTTGTCTTTTGTGTTTTTAGGGCCGCACCCGTGGCATATGGAGGTTCCCAGGCTAAGGGTCTAATGAGAGCTGTTGCTGCCAGCCTACACCAGAGCAACAGCCACATCAGATCTGAGCCACATCTGCAACCTACACCACAGCTCATGGCAATGCCATATCCTTAACCCACTGAACGAGGACAGGGATCAAACCCGCAACCTCATGGTTCCTAGTCGGATTCGTTTTCGCTGCGCCACGACGGGAACTCTAATAATGATGTTTTTAATACTCCGTATTACTTATGGCTTTGACACATAGGCAGTTCAGAAAGTAATGTCATCCAAACAATATCAGTAAGCAGGACATTTGTCTGTGTTCTTGTTCAGAGGTTATATGTTCTATACACATAGTGGTAGATGGATAGGTGAGTATCCAGGTGATTTCTCATATTACCCATCATTGGCCATTCACCTTGACCTTTTTCCAGGCATCCCTTCAAGAGAGAAAGGTATCTCTTATTAGTGTTTAATCTCACATTTCCACAATTATCCCTGTAACACCCATAAGTCTCAAAATCATAGAATCGAACAAGGAATATGAAGGTGTCCCAATGAAATAAGATGTATACCGAACAGATTTTACACAATTTTTCTTCACTTTCAAGGGAAGACATCACAGTGAGTCTGTCACTGGGCATCAACAAGGCACATAGCAGGTATCGAGGTCAGTGATGATTTGGCTGAAACCACAGCACCGGTCATGTGATCTTCATACGTGTAACAAAGTGAGGATGAATGTTCCTCACACTCGGGCTACACTTTTTTGCAGGTATTGTCTTCTGGTCTTTGGGGGTACACAGCTGTGAGATGATGTGACATGAACTCACTATAGGGCTGCTTGTTTTCAACTCTCAATGTAATTATCTGATTATTTACCTTGTTTTCGGCAAGTGTAAGCTAAGTCAATTTGTCCCTAGTAATACTAGCAAGCAGTAGTTTTTCCTGTGTTCCTGGACAGAGACACTGTGTATTTCTCACTTATGGTGGTAGACAGATTGTAAGTGTCCCCAGTAGTTGATCATATTGTTCTAAGTGTATTACTGCCCATGGGAGTATTTGCATGTATCCCTTCAAGGGAGGAAGGTATGTGTTACTAGGGTGTAACCTCAGAGTCCTGCCCATATCCAAGGAATGTTGGTGGGTCCCAACATGATACAGGTGCCAAGGGAATTGGCAGGTGCACAGATGGAATGTGTCATACCCAGCACAGCATCTGCAGTGTGTTTTTCAGGACATGCCAAGAGATCAGGCAGCACACCTCTCTATGGCAGTTGATGAGAGAACATGGCTGGCATTGGGGCCTAAACCACACCACCATCAGGGCTTCCTGTATGTAGGTAAGTTATGACCAACATCACCGCTGCTTGTTACTGTGACTTCGTTGCAATTCAGGTAAGAAATGATAGTGTGTTTATTCTAGAGACCATGAGTTTTCACTTTTTATATTTAGGTAAAAGTGATATTTAATGCTCAGTATGCTCAGGGGTTGCAGGTATTTAAATATTTATTGTGGTTTTTCCCACCAGTGCCCATATAATTTTTACAGGTGTCCAGTCAAGACATGATGGTTGCCTAACATTGCTGATGACTTTGGATTCCTGCAATTTCCAGGTGGAGTTTATGAGTCTCCTACCAGTGAAGTGACCAATGTTATTTGGAGGAGTCGTGGTAGGAAAAGTTGTGCTCTAATGCATTTAATGACACCTCTTTCAGGTCTCCTTTCAGGAGACGTCAGTGAACCAGCATGGCTGGTATGCAGGTGATGTGCCAATAAACCAAAGCCCAGGCTTCCTGATCTCCAGGTAGCCAGGTCAGTGACACTGCTGTCCCTCACGCTCGTTACCATGATTTGCTTGCACGTGGTCAAATAGGAAATAATGGAACCCATACCAGTTCTAGAAACCAGGAGTTTTCATTTATTATATATCCTTTATCTTTTTTGAGCACACCCAAGACATGTGGAAGTTCTGGGGCCAGGGATCAAATCTGAGCCACAGCCGTGACCTACACCATAGCTTCAGCAACACTGATCTTAACTCACTATGCTAGGCCAGGGATCGAACCACTCCTACCACAGAGACAAGTCAGATCATTAACCTATTTTGCCACAGTGGGAACTCCTTGTTTATTATATTTCAAAGTTCTAGTCTGTCTTTATGAGTGTTGAGTGATTTCACCTAACTGGGTAATTAGTGTGATGTTTCCAGCCATGGTAGTGACCATGGGAAATTTCGCACGTGTCCCATTAAAGAATAACGGCTTAGCTAAGAATATTCCTGACTTGGATTACTGCCAGCATTCAGTTAGAGTTGATGTTCTCATGATGATGAAAGCAATGAATGTTCTTTGCAGGTGTCCTTGTAGAACGAGTTTTGTCTTTTTACACACACATCATGTGTTTTTCATGTTCCTGTCAAGAGGTTTTGGTGAACCTGACCATGGTTGTCATCAGACACATTTCTGGTGTCCAGGTAAGTGATGATAGGCACCTTTACCACATCACAGACTGTCCAGTCTTCATATGCTTAGATGAGGGATATTTGTTCCTGTTGCCATGGCATTTGGAGGTACAGGTTTTCAGGAAAGAAAAGATAGTGTTTCACCAATTCTAGAAACCGTGTTATCCTCCTGTTGTGTATTTTAGAAAAAACTTATATTTGACTGTGTAATTGTTGAGAGACTTGCAGGTATCCATGTAATGCTCTTAGAGCTGGGGGTCACAGTAGTAACCATGGTTTTCTTCTGCAAGTGAGTGTTCAGGAGATAATGGAGTATCTAACAATGGCCTTGACCTTGGAGTTACCACAAGATTGCAGGTGGATTTGATGATTTCTGTAAGAGTGGTAGTGACAGGATTAGCTTCAGGGTCCAGGTATTGCAAGCGTGTCCGTAGACACATTTGTCACAGTATGTTCTCCAAGTTCCTGCCTAGAGGTCATGGTGGACCTCATACTGATGAGGGGATATGGCTTATATCTAGGTGAGTGATGATGTGAGCCTTTTGCAGGAGACAGACCATCTGATCTTCAGGTAGGTGTGCGTAGTGCTCCTAACTGTTGTGTTGCCATGCTTTTTTTGCAGATATTCAGAAAAGAAATGATCTTGTCCCAGACAATGCTGGTAAGCATTAGCCCCTATGATTTTAGAGTTTTAAGTATAACGTGTGCTTTTCCTTAGTAGTGAGGGAGGGATATGTAGGTATCTGGGTCATTTATCATCTTGTTCATCACTTTTTTGTTTAACCATGGCTTTTTGCAGTTATCTTGTCAAAGACAGGATTGTGTCTCTAACTGGAGTGTTAATCTTTGAACTTTTGCAAGTTTCCAGGTAGATTTGGTAGGCCCCATAAATTTGATGGAATTTTGCTGGGTGTTCAGGTAATACCTGTATTCCTAGTTCATTATTTATCATCAGTCTTTATAACCTCCAATCAAGAGGGGATAGTGGGCCTTCATCATATCATCTCTTTAACTAGACACTTGCAAAATGCAAAATGAAATCTTATTATTAGTTCAGCCAGCATGTCTTGGTGTTTTTGCAGATATATACTCAAGGGAAGATGAGTCTCTGTCCAAAGTCTTGACCCTGGGTGTTTTTGTTTTGTTTTTGTTTTTTGCACGTATCCCCTTATGGTTCCCTTTGAGTTTGTACTGCTCATAGGATTTTCAAGTGTCTAGATTGTAGAATTGCCCTTAAATGCTGTTGTCTCTTTGGTGGTTGTACATTCCAATTAAGAGATTAAGAACCTCCATATGGTTTTGAAGGCAGAATTTTGCTTGCCTCCAAGTAGAAGATGATGATGTTTGTGCCAAAGTTAGAGCTCATGAGATTTTGCAGATATCCAGACAGGCAAAGCCAACAGTGACCATGTTTATTTGCAAGTATCCTTTAAGTTGCGTTGACTAACTACCACAGTGATCAGGGGAATTTCACAGATATCCTGTCACACTATGAAGATGTCTCTAACTAATGTGTTTTCCTGAAATTTGCAGGCAAGACTTGATGATGTTCCTAATGAAGATAATGACCTTGGGATTTTACAGATGTCAAGGCACAAGATATGACATGCTCCTACTGTGATCTTGATCCTGGGCCTTTATAGGCCTTCTGGGAAGGGGTGATATTTGTCTGATTACATTAGTCGTCAAAGGTTTTTGCTGGTGAGCAGGCAGAAAATGATTGTATCTTCAGTGCTGCCCTTTGAATTTTGCTTACAGCCAGGTAGGTTGATCTGTCCTTTACCATGCCACTGGCCTTGGGATTTTTCAGTTGTTCAGGAAAGGAGTGATATATCCTCAACCATGTTAGTTACCTTGGGATTTTTGCAAATATCCAGACAAGTGATCATGTGTCCACAACTGTATTATTTGTCCTCACATTTTTTAGGTAATCTGGGAAGAGATGATGGTGTTTGTAACAACACTAATTACCACAGGATTTTGCAGATACCCCAATTAAGAGATGGTGGCATGTCTAGCAACATTGGTATCCATGGAGCTGAAAGAAAAATGAAATACTTTTTTGTGTTCACTATGTGTTTTGTTAAAAGAATTTTGACATTCAGTGATGGTTAAATAGTATTCACAATCCCATTTTCTTATATCTATTTCTTTATTTGTTCAATTTCTCCCCATAATAACATTTGTGCCAGGAATCTTAGGCCCACATGTATGAAATATTTTAATACCTCAGAGCAATCAATACAGCTATACTTCATGTAAAATGTGGTTATTCCTAAAGAAAATTAAGCTGTAGATTCAATTTTTAGTTAAAGGATTAGGGGAAACCAAGGAGGAGGAATGTTGGTGTATATACTGTGGATGAAAACATCTATCATCTCAGCCTGTATGAAAAAAAATATTAGAGGATGTGTTAGTAAAAAATCTGTGAAACATGATAAAGATTCATAAGGGGCTTGAATAGCTCTTATCTCATTATTCAGTCATTGAGTTATTGTTTAGATTATACCAAGAAAGCATAGACAATAAGGAGTTCCCTGGTGGCTCAATGGGTTAAGGATCCAGCCTTGTCACTGCTGTGGCCTAGGTTACTCCTTTGGCGCAGGTTGGACCCCTAGCCCAGGAACTTCTGCATGATGGGGGCATGGCAAAAAAAAAGACATGGACAGTGAGGGCTTAGTAAGAATGGGATAATCACCTGGTCCATGAATGAGAGAGCCCTGAGTGCACAGAGGTTAATCAAAGTAACACAATTGTCCAGTTACCAAGCCCTCTTTCTACTATCCTGCTTTCTTTGTTTGAAAGCCTAAGACTAATCAAAAAGCAGTAAAGCCAGTGCTCAAGTGCTTGTTGGAATTAGCATATTGAAGTAAATGCACTTCCCATTGGCCACGCTCTTTATCATGTGCTTTGCTTTCTTGCTCCAATATTCAATGTAAAACTCTCCCAAAGAAAGCTCTGGGTCTCAGTCCTAACCCCCAGTTCCCACTGTCTCCACTGAAAGGAAGCAACCTAGTCTGAATCTCAGTTCAGCCAAGGGGGATCCCTATGGACTTCCAGTCTCCTCTGATATTCATCTGGGATCCATTTACAACCATTGTTCACCGAGTATGAAATCACTGGCCTGCATTTCAACACCACTGAGCATGGGTCAGCCCAGTATCCACTAAGTGTAATTCCCTAGGGAGAGAGAAGGAAAGGGGTTTACCTGCATTAGTGAATGAGGATAATGATAGAAGAGGAAAATTAAAGAAACGAGGATGGAAAAACACTTTGGACAAGGTGCAGTCCCCACAGGCCATGCACATAATAAGTACTCAGTAAAAGTTTATTGAAGTAAACGAATGCTTCTTGTGTAGTTGGGTTGATTATGGACTGGCACATGCTACTGCTATTTATCCTTCTCGTGTATAAAGGCAGGAGAACTTAGAGACAGGAAAACTTAGAACTTCATTTCCCAGCCTTCCACTATCCGATGTCTTGACTTAAAGAAGAATGCAACTTCTTGGCTTAAAGAAGAGTTGTGAGTTTGTTTTATTCAAGGACCTTACTGAGGGCTGTAACGCAGGAGACAGCCTCTCATTAGCTCTGAAAGAAGTAGTACTCAGAAGACGTAGGGGAGAAACCAGCTTATAGATGACTTTTTGGCTAGGGGGTACATGCAGTCGGGCACGCATCTCAGTAAAAGCTTACTGCTGATCACGATGAACAGATACATCAAGTTAATGAGTTTAGTGTTTTTCTGTGTGGGGGACGATGCAAGGATCTGGGTTCATCAAAATTCTTCCTGACATACACACCTCTAACTAAGAGGTCATCTTGTCCAAAGCAGAGTCCCTCATCATGTTTTTCACCCTAAATTCCTATCAGCCACCGCCGTGGCTGTTGACATAATCTTCATAGAACTGGGTGGTGAGCAACACTTTTTCTTCTTCTGTATTTACAGTTTTAACAGTATGTGTGTGTGTGTGACTTTTATTGGGACTGAGTCATGGGTAGAAAGATAGAGAGTGGACATCCTTTATTTTTTTCTTTTTTTCAGCTGCACCCTTGGCATGTGGAAGTTCCCAGGCCAGGGATCAAATCCAAGCTGCAGCTGTGACCTACGCCACAGCCACAGCAACACCGGATTCTTAACCCATTGTGCCAGGCCAGAGATTGAATTGGCTCCTCCACAGAGACAAGCTGGATCATTAACCTGCTGTGCCACAGTGGGAAATCCTGTACATCCATTTTACTGGCGTGGATTTGTGGCAGGGGTACCATGGTTCTGGATGGATGTGTTTAAGGAGCGTTGAATTCATTAAATAGGCAAAGCCAAGCTGGAGATGTAGCTTAGGATTGAATATACTATTCAAGGAAACATTCTTTCATTTCTCCATTTTGAAATTTTAATGTTTTCAAAATCGTCCCTCCCCCAACCCTCTCCCCCTAGGCAACCTGCAATATTGTCAAAGGGATAAAAGAGGTGGCAAAAGAAAGAGAAAGCCAACCACTCTACCACCGCTGAGACACATGAGCGCTTACAGTTCTCCTCTTCTTTGTGGGTCATTATCCATATTCATACGTATTACATAGGTACTGTAAGGTCAAGATCATTTTGTATTCTACTGTCTTTCTTTTAAAATTATATTATTGTATTACATATACATATTTCAGTATATGGAAAAATGCAAAGATAATAAGGGAATGTATGTATTAATCCTTCTATTCAATAGTAAGTGACTGTGGTTGTGGGTAGAGTTGCACACTCCGGGGATCAATAGTGAAGACGCTAGATCAAGTCCATACCCTAAGGAAGAATATATTCTCTAATGGGTTATAACTGCAGTGGTCCACACAGCCTGGTGTCATTATTTCATTGTCCCAGCCTCATCATTAATAGCGCTCACTCTCAAAGGCACCTTACTCTGGATGGGACATTACTTGGTCACCTTGTAGATAAGTGAAGACATACCTTCACCGCAAGATAAGAAGTGCTACAAAATATCACAAGGTAAGGTGACAGTCATCGGGAAAGGGACTTCTTCAGTTTGGTCACAAAAATTCTCTAAGGAAAGCAAAGGTCAGTGACATGAAGGAGCCAATGCAGGGGTGATCGAAGGGTAAGCGTTGCGGGAATAGCAGGAGAGTAGGCGTGTCCAGGGGGTGGAAAGGCATGGAGTGTAGTTGATGAAGGAAAGAGTGGTCCAGTGGTGGACAGAGGCTACATTTGACAAGGCTTTGTTTGTCGTGGGGAGAAGCTTGGCTTTCATTTGAAATGCAACGGGAAATCTTCGAAGGAGAGCAAAGTAACCTAATTTGTAGGCCTGTGCCCACTTTAGTCAAATCTATAGAGCTGTAAATATCTGATGAGGCATCTTATATTTAAAATACATTGATTTCTTCTGTGCCTAGTGGCCCTATGTTTTGGACATTCCCAGGGCCATTATGGCCTCTGACCAGTCCCCTTACTGTCTGAATCTCTCAGCAGATGCATACTTACCAGCTGGCCTCTTTTCTTTCCTGATTCTCGCTGTGGATTTGGGTTGGTTTCTTATCTGAGCAACATCTGAGGCATGAAACAGATGCATTTCCATTATTCGCCCACATAAGTAGGTGCCCAAGGCTACCCTGGGAAGCAGGACTGTATACTGCACTCCAGCTACCAAGTCTGTCATCTCGAGTGTCAACTTCCCTGGCGTTTAGAGTCCTATTAGGACCTTCCTCCTTTCCTGTGTCACCCTTTAGAACTTCTAGTCTTTTCTCTTTCCCTCAGGACTAGTTAAGACAGATGCTAATGTGTCAGTGAGGTTTTGAAAATAGCATTTTGCATAGCAGTGGTTTGGGCGAATGGTTTTTTCTTCTCGAATGTTTTACAGACATAAATTAAGCTTCCTGGTAAGCTTAGGCCAAAGAGAATGCTTCTGGAGAGAGTTTCCACTTTTCCCTCAAGCTACAGAAGCTCCTTAAGGAGACAGAAGGCCCGGGGGCTAGAGCCTAACTGCCTTTTTCTTGAAAGAGGGTTTAAAATACCTTTAGAACTTTTGTGATGATTTCTCAATAGGAAAAGGGGGGGAAAAAGACATTTCTCAGTGGGAAGAGGAGAAAAAAAAAGCAAAAAAACCTGGCAGGTGTGAGGAAGAAGGAAGGATATGAGACAATAGGCGATCCTTAAAAGCATTCTTTCCATTTCCTTATTCTAATGCAGAAATTCAAACAAAACTTTAGAAGGAACATCTGAAAAAAACCAGTCTCTCTCTGTTCAAAATGCAGAAGTGTCAGCATTCTGCAATAGTGAAATTCATTCCTGGCCGTTTTCATCAAAATCAATGATTCTCAACCAGTTATGTGATCTTGCCCCCCGCCCCCCCCCAGGGACATTTGACGATGTCTGGAGACATTTTCGGTTGTCATGACTCCAGGGGCAGGAAAAGTGATACTGGCATGTAGTGTTGGAGATGAGGGATGCTGTTTGAACATCCTATGCCCATGGCAGCTCCCATCACAAAGAATGATCCAGTGCCAAGGTTGAAGAACTCGGGTCTAAGTCATTACCTTGAGATGCCAGTGATACGGTTGACCTCAGCTTTCCCCTACTCAACTCCCAGCAGGCCCAAGGTGGTGATCTTTCTCACTGCTTGCTCTAGGGTACCTTCAATAGACCGGGGAACTCAATCTGTGCACAGTCTAAACCTGGACATGTTCCTAGCTCTGACACTGTGGATGTTCTCAGGAGGTACTGGCGATGCTTTTATTTTGAAGTGATCCAGGCTTCTTTTAATTAGGAAGACATATGCACATTTATGCTCAGCTCTGTCAGCCAGTTCATATCATTTGAGGAGAAACAAAGTCAAATACCAGACCAAAGATCCCTCTGATAAAAGTCCACAGCAAATAGTGTTAACTTTTCTGTGCTAACATCGAAAAAGAGGAAACTTCCTGTTTTTTTGATCCTTGGTCACAATCATCTGTTGACCTACTGCTGGCATCTACCTAAATAATCATGTGCTGGCTTCAGTAGAAAATGTAGTCCAGGAGTTCCCTGATGGCCTAGTGGTTAAGGACCTGGCATTGTCAGTACTGTGTCTCAGGTTGCTGCTGTGGTGCGGGTTCGTTCCCTGGCCCAAGAACTTCTGTATGTCATGGATACACCAAAAAGAAAGAAAGAAAGGGAAAGAAAAGGGAAGGAAGAAAGAAAACATAGTCCAGGGGTTTCTGTTTGTGGCTCAGCAGTAACGAACCCAAATAGTATCCATGAGGATGCGGGTTCCATCCCTGGACTTGCTCAGTGGGTTAGGATCCAGTGCTGCCATAAGCTATGGTGTAGGTCTCAGTTGAGGCTCCAGTCTGGCGTGGCTGTGGCTGTGGCAGAGGCCAGCAGCTTCAGCTCTGATTCGACACCTAGCCTGGGAACTTCCACATGCTGCATGCAGGTGTGGCCCTAAAAAGTGGGGGAAAAAAACACAAAAAACAAAATAACAAAATGCAGTCCAGGAGAGAAAGGAGGCACAATGAAGAAAGATAAGAGTCACAACTTCAACTCTAGGAGCAAGGCTCTCCCCTTTTTTATTTACCACATGTTACCATGAAACAAAAATATTGAGATGATAATGTCAATCAGAATTACATCCAAGTTCAGAAAAATCTAGGAACTATCCCTATTTATATTTCTCATCTCACTACAGTCAAGATTTAATACACTACCTAAAATCCAAAGACAACTAGAGCAAAATTCCAGTCAGTGAAGCAAAGAGACGGGTGATGAAAGAGCTCTCTGAGACAGCACATAGAGGAGCGGTTTTCGCCGCAGCGGGAGCTCCTAGTTAAGTATCAGTAGGGTTTTTCTTCTCCAAAACTTGTTCATATGCAATATTTGAAGAGTCATTAAGACCCAGCAGAAAATTCAGTGGTCCTGAGTTTAGGTCTTTTGCTGACTAGTTTCCCCTTGATGATGTCACCTAACCAACTCCTGCACATCTACTTTCAAAAAAATGCCTATACAGCTCACTTCCCACAGTTGATGAGGTGATCGTATATATGAGAGTACTTTCAAAACTGTGAAGTGCTAAACAAATGTAAGACCTATAAATCTGTGTGCTGCCCTAGGCTGGATTTCAGAGTTCCTGCCTTATAAATGGATGACAATGAACACAGTTGCCTCCAAGTAGGAGAAACAGGTTAAGTGCTCTTGATCCAGGTCTAAGGTTCCTTTTCTTTGTACTGTTGACCCTTGAACAATGTCGGTTTGAACTACATGGATCCACTTGCACACATTTTTTTTTTCAATAGTAAATACTGTAGTACTGCACGATCTGTGTGCAGTTGATTAGTTGATCAAATCCGCCGACACGGAATGGCCAATGTAGAAGAAGTGTGCATGTGGAGAGCAGACTCTAAGTTATGTGTGGATTTTCAGTTCTCCAGAAGGTTGGTGCCCTTAACCCCTGCTCTGTTGAAGGATCAACTGTATTTCATGAATTTTGTATCAAGAGACTGTTAGTGAATGTTAAAATTCCTCCATCTTTTATCAGGGTGCTTTGAGTTCTCAGTAAAAGAAACCCTGACTCACACAGATTGAACAAGAGACTATTTTGTCTGACAAACACCATGTCCAGAAGTCAACCAGTTGACAGGTAATTGACAGCTTGATAATGTCAAAGACAAGCTTTCTGAGTCTCCTTTCCACTGTCCTCAGCACCAGCTTTGCTGAGGTTTCCTCATGGTCGCTAAAGGGCTGCTGGAAGAAATCACATCTAGCTTCTTCGATCACTTCAGAAGAAAGGGGAGAGAGAGCGGAGATACAGGCATTTCACTTGCACAGGCTTGTGCAATTTACTGAAAACATGTGCTGAGGGCGTACTGA
This sequence comes from Sus scrofa, assembly GCF_054392235.1. NCBI lineage: Eukaryota > Metazoa > Chordata > Mammalia > Artiodactyla > Suidae > Sus > Sus scrofa. The sequence continues at coordinate 13,666,689 of NC_139401.1, forward strand.
ACTAATGGTGGTGTCAGCTCAGGAGCTCAGATAAGGATGTCAAAACAAAGTCAAAGATTGTTAGGAAGGAGGAAAGGAGAAACAGACAAGAAATTCCTATTTTTCAAGACAGCACCACAGGAGAAAATCTAGCACCTCGTGCATTTCCACAGACCTGTGAACTGTTTAATGTTCAGATTTGCAAACCTGATAATTGGGCATGAGTAAAATCTCCTAACACTTCGCTCTACCATCTGTTGCTGACATAACAATTTTACATAATATGAAAAATGCCAGATGGAAGCTACACTTTAACTATGTCCAAGATGTTTTATGTTCACAACATACATGGAATAGAAGGAATTCGCTTTGTTCCATACACTCTTGAGCTCATAATTCTCCAGTTATCATTCTGGCCATTGATGGAGAAGGACAACTCCACAGCTTCCTCACCACTGTGCTGCCATGCTGTTTGGAGAGCTGCATGCACTGGTGGCCCTGGAGTTTCTATGTAGGACCGAGTTAGAAGGAACAATTTGTTTAGAACTGAGGGCTGGGAAGGGGAAGGCACACATATTTGAAATTGGGTTTGGACAGCCAAGACATAATTTTTAGCTTAGAATGTATATTATGGCACATAAGAATAGTAAAGTTTTCTAAAGACGTTTTTATTTTTACTGTATGTAAGATTGAGAAACTATCAGTTGTCCAGGTCACAGCATAAGAAGTCAAGGTCCAGCTGTTGTTTCGGAGCAGAGGTGATGGCAGATGTTTCAGGGGAAGTAAAATTCCTCCCATAAACTTTCTACATGCAGGAAGAAACTTATAAAGTACAGGCAACCATTTCCCCATTTTTGTTATAAAATGCTTCAAACACATATTAATCTGAGTGTTATAGCAGCCGTCCAGTCATGTGCTCAACATTTGAGTCTTTTCAGATGTTAACATTTTGTCATTCTCCATCTCCACCTTTTTATTTATTCCCTTTCTTGCTAGAGCGATTACCCCATCCGGTATCAATCTTTTGCATATTTTATACTATTACCGTATGTGTATATATCCATAATACAACCATAATTTTGAACATGGCATCATATGGGGTGTTAATCAGCCTTTTCTTTTCATTGTTTTGATGAGTTTTACCCTTGTTGCTCCAGTTCTCTGTTTTGAACTGCTCTATCATATTCTGTTACTGAAAATAGTACGGTTTTCTTGCCTGTTCTATTGAGCTTCCCCTTGCACAGGTCAGAGACCTTCTCTAGGTTGTAGATCTACAAAGGGAGAGTGAGAAACTGATTTATCAAGTAGCATTTGTACCAACAATGTATGAGAAGTCCCTTTTCCTCATTTTTGCCAATCTATTGGCTATGAGATTGCATTTTCCTGAAATCTAGAGAAATAGCGCAACTTTTCATTTATTTGATTTTCAGATTTCCTCCTCTGATAATTTGCATCTTGATATATTTTGCCCTTTTGAGGATATATGTCTTTTTCTTGCTGAATTATAACATTTTTTACATCTTTTAGATGCTAATATTTACTAATTATATGCGCTCACATATCTTCTTCCTGTCTATGACTTGTCTTTTAATTTTTGTTTAAGGTATTTTTTTGGTTGTATTTGGGTATATAAGTTTCATGTAGTTGCATTTGTCTACCTTTTCCTTAATGAAGGGTTTGGTTTTCTTCTGCTTGTCTCTGGAATCCTTAAGACTGATTCAAGGTCACAAAGAGATTTTTCCTTTATTCTCTTCCAGAACTATATCTTTTTAACAAGTCTTGATATCTGGTAGAGCAAGCTCTCTGGCTGTGTCTTAGCTATCGTGATGGTCAATTTTAGGCATCCATTTGACTGGGCCATGGGGTGCCCCGATTAATCATTATTCCTTGGTATGTGTGTGAGGGTGTTTCTGGATGAGGTTAGCATCTGAATGGGTGAACTCAGTCAAGTAGATTGCCCTCTCCAGTGTGGGTGGGCCTCATCTAATCCATTGAGGGCCTAAAAAGCAGAGGAAGGGAGAACTTGTTCCCTTCCTGCCTGCATGATTGAGTTAAGACTTGCATCTTCTTCTTTCCTTAGACTAGGATTTATGCCATTGGCTCCCCTGGTTCTCAGGACTGTAATTAAACCACCAGCTCTCCTGGGCCTCCAGCCTGCAGACAGCAGATGGTGTGACACAGCCTCCATAATCGCATGAACCAGTTCCCAACTCCCCATAATAAATCTCCTTTGTATCCCATTGCTTCCGTTTTGCTGGAGGATTCTATTATGGTCTCTTTTCCATCCTGTACAAGTATTAGGCTCGGCTTGTCAAATTCCACGGAAAACTCTGCTGGGATTTTCATTTTAATTCCATGCCATTAATAGATTAATATGGGGACAGATGTCATCTTCCTGACCTTTTCTTTTCTTCCGTGAACGTCCTATGTCTCTGCATATATTCAGATCATCTTTTACATTGTTCAGTGCTATTTTGTAATTTTCTCCATAAAAGGTTTTTCATATCTTGTACAAATTTATTCTTAGGTATGTTGTAGTTTTTGTAGCTATGAAAGATGAGAACTCTTTCCGAAAGCATTTTCTAACTGGCTATTATTACTATGTGTAGGAATGCGAAAAATGTGAGTGTGCTGGTTTTGTATCCAGCCCATTGCCAAACTTTGTTATCAGTCTGAAAGTTTTAGATTCTCTTGAATTTTCTATGGAGATAATCATATTCTTTACGAATAAGGATGGTTTTATCTCCTTTTTAAATATTCTTAGACCTCTTCTTTCTTTGCTTATCCAGAACCTCCAACGTAAAATCGACCAGTGGTTTTATTCTTTCAAACCTGATGTCGATGGGAATGATTCCAAAGTTTCTGATGAAGTACAATATCTGCTAAAATGGTTGATAACAGATGTACCTTGTCAGGTAAGGAAAATCCCCTTCTATTGCTGGTCTGCTAGAAGCTTTTATCACAATTACTTCTGTTGAATTCTTTCACTAATTGGGAAAAATAGAGTTTTTATGTTCTAATCTTATGACGTAAAACATTAATAGAATTCTAATAGTTAAAATAAATCATTCCGTGATGGGAGAAACCTTACTGGAAATTATGAGAAAAGATTCTAAACAGAAATATTACTTCTTATACATTAAAATATGTGAGATCTACGTTTCCCATCAGTCCTATTACCAGAGGCAAACGCTATTAACCATTTTAGGGGGTGAGTCTATGCACACACATATAAATACATGTATTTCTTTTTTTCTTTTTTGCTGCACCTGCAGTTTATGGAAGTTCTTGGGCCAGGGATCGAATCGAGCCACAGCTGTGACCCACTCCACAGCTGTGGCAATGCCAGATCCTTAACCCACTCTGATACAGTGGGAACTCTTAAATGTATTTCTATACTTATGTTCTTTGCTTTTCAAATATATGCACTTTTGAATAATGTGAGCCCAATATAAATATTGTTTTTTTCCAGCAGCTGTATAATACTTCACCATATTGCCATTCTCTAATGACCCTTTCCCTATTAACATATATTTCCAGCTTGTTTCCTTGTATCCTGAACCAGCATATAATTAGGATGGATTTCTAGAAATTGATTATTGAAATAGAAGATAAGCATGTTTTTTAAATTTTATTTAATTTTAAGAGATACTTTCGGAGTTCCCATTGTGACTCAGTGGGTTACAAACTTGACTAGTATCCATGAGGATGTGTGTTCAGTCCCTGGTCTCGCTCAGTGGATTAAGGATCTGGCATTGCCACAAGCTATGGTGTAGGTCACAGATGTGGCTCACAACTGGCATTGCTGTGGCTCTGTGGGCCAGCAGCTACAGCTCTGATTCAACCTCCAGCCTGGGAATTTTCATATGCCACAGGAGCAGCCCTAAAAAGCAAAAAAAAAACGAAAGAAAGAAAGAAAGACAGAGAGATACTTTTAACTAGTCCTTCATCAGTGAATTTCAAGTCTGACCCATGAACTGTTACTTAATGGTCTGTGATTAGTTCAGGACTTGAGAGCATGTATTTAGAAATGTTGATCATAATTTGATATTTCCATTATTTCATGATATCCAAAAGTGATTTTATATTTTATAAAAGTATTGGATTAAAAATGTGACTATTTTAAAATAATAATAGTACTAATGCTAAAACAAAAAGAATTATTTTTGTTTTAGCATTAGTACAAATTTGGATTAAGTGAAACCAAAAGTTTTTATTTTGAAAATAAATTTAACTTAGGAAAAATTTCTTGTGAGAAATATGAGGGATAAGTATAAAAATTGTTATAGCTTTTTAAATATTTTATTGGGGAAAATATATGTGTATTTAGGGCTGGATGTGGTGTGATCCATAGTATAATCTGTTCTTATCAGGATAAAGAATAAAAGAACCTTATTTTTCACCACAAACAGTTCAGCAAACACTGGTCCCATGAGCAGTCATTAAGAGTTTCCATTTTCTTTTCTAAATCCTTGCCACTAATTTAAATTGTCAAAGATTAAAATGTCTTTTAATCTGTTGGTTATAAACACTCTCGTTGTTTCAAGGTGAATTTTCCTGATTACTAGTGATGTTCATATCATTAATTGGCTATGTGGGCTTCTTCTTGCTACTTAGATGGTTTGTGCTAGTGTTACTGGTTTGGAGGTTCTTTTTTGTTGGTATCTATGGATTTCACATTCTTGAGTTGCTCTATTATTTTAGAAGTGTTTTTGTTATAATATATCCAAGAGTCCTATGTATTCAGAGTGTGAGGAATTGTCCTCTCCAGGCTTCATTGTAGTTTCTTACTGGGCATTGCTCATTAAATGAACCCCTAGAGATTTTTGTATAGCTGTCTTTTTCTGGACTCTCTTATTTGTGATAACTCTTTTTAGGGAAGACAATTTTCTTTTTGTATACCTCTTCTTTCACATTCTTTCCTCACCATGTTTAGTGCCATAGTTAATGGACATGACCTTATGGACAATTTCAGTTTCTCTTGGTAGCCCACATCACAGTCCATAGTCCGTTAATCTGGCATCATAGTCTAAATGATGGTCTGGAAAAAGATTGAAAATATAAAAATGCCATTCATTAAGCAGAGATTATTTAAAACAGGGAATGTTTGGGATCGCCGTGAGGTCAGTCTCTGATGTCAGGACTGTCAACTCTCTCAAACAGTACCATTCCAGCCTCTTCAGAGGCTTCTAGATTTGGCTGTTTCTGTCCTCTCTCCCTGAATTGTCTCCACTCACCACTTCACATCCTTTCCCTGAGGCCAAATAGCAGGTCCAATGAAGTCCTGAAATCCAGCCATCTAGGGAAGGTGGGGGTGCGGGGAGCAGGGATAATTGCAGTCCGCCCTGGGAAGTTGAATGTGTACAGCAGGGGAATGGCTGTTCACAGATTTGTAAACAGCTGCTGGGTGGCGAGCTGACAGAGGGCAAACTGTGCACATGGAAATAAATGAAGAGCGTCAGGAGATCACATGTCAGTGTCGACAGCTGGGTGATGAGGCTAGCTGACACTGCCTGCTGGAGCACAGCTGTCAGGGAAAGGGAGAGGCATGAGTCCAGGACACGAGCCATGCCAGCCCAACAGGTTTTCACCAGGACAGAGAAAAGCCCAGAAGCTCAGAGACACAATTGGGTCTTGGCCAGGAATATGCGATCATGCTTCATGCCCAAAATGAAATACCAGCAACTGTTTTTCTCTCTCTACTAAAAAAACTCTTCCTCGCATGTCTTAATGAACTAAAACTTAGGGTCTTGAGGCAGCTGCTCTAGCCACACTAGACATAAAGCCTCTAGCCAGGGCCATTGGCCTGAGCTCTGAGATGACCAAGGGTCAAAAAGTCCCGTACCTCCTGAGGACCCGGGGGATTCCAATCAAGACAGGCTGTTGGATAAAACGTAAGAAATTATGCCAGGAGTTCCCGTCATGGTGCAGCGGAAACGAATCTGACTAGGAACCATAAGGATGTGGGTTTGATCCCTGGCCTCGCTCAGTGGGCTAAGGATCCAGCGTTGCGGTGAGCTGTGGTGTAGGTCGCAGATGCAGCTTGGATCTGGTGTTGCTGTGGCTGTGGTGTAGGCCGGCAGAAACAGCTCCGATTAGACCCCTAGCCTGGGAACTTCCATATGCCATGGGTGCGGCCCTAAAAAAAGACACACAAAAATAGTTATGCCAGATGGAGTTCCCATTGTGGCGCAGCAGAAACAAATCTGACTAGCATTCATGAGGATACCAGGTTCGATCCCTGGCCTCGCTCAGTGGGTTAAGAATCCAGCATTGCTATGAATTGTGGTGTAGGTCATAGACGTGGCTCAGACCCCACATTGCTGTGGTTGTGATGTAGGCCGGCAACAATTCGACCCCTAGTCTGGAAACTTCCATATGCCTCAGGTGTGGCCCTAAAGACAAAAAAAAAAAAAGTTTGTCAGAGACATGGAGGACATAGGTCAGGGACAAGCATGGACCCAGCATTCAACCAACATGGCAAAGATTGAGGAAATCGCTGCCCAGGACCCAGTACTGGTGAGCAGTATACAAAGTGACAATCACCTGGCAAGTCTGGGAGGCATATTAGTCGACTGGAAAAAATGACTCAGGAGCCAGTGTCACACAATCAATCCACAGGCTACTTTTTGGAGGCCCGAAGTCCTGTCACCATGGAAATATCTTTGTGCTTTAAGTGTGCTCATTTCTGAACCCAGCATCTGATGAATAAGGTGTAGTTTCTCTTTATGAGGCTGTGAGTGTTTTTTTCTTTTTGTCTTTTGTCTTTTTAGGGCTGCACCTGCGGCATATGGAGGTTCCCAGGCTAGGGGTCTAATCGGAGCTGTAGCTGCCGGCCTATTCCACAGCCGCGCCAGATCCGAGCCGCATCTGCAACCTACACCACAGTTCATGTCAATGCTCAATCAACCCACTGAGCGAGGCGAGGGATCAAACCTGCAACCTCATGGTTCCTAATCGGATTCGTTAACCACTGAGCCACAACAGGAACTGCCTATGAGGCTTATACTTAAGTTGGACATAAAAATTGTATATCATTCTGATATTTAAAAATTGTTTTTCTTAAAATTTTTTGGCTATGCCCACAGCATGCGGAAGATCCCAGGCCAGGGATCAAACCCATGTCTCAGCAGTGACAATGCCTGATCCTTAACCCAGTGTGCCACCAGGGAACTCTTCATTTTGATATTTTGACAAGTGTCTGCTTGTTCATTCATTTAATAAAAATGCTCATTATTGATAGAAGACTAGAGAAACAGGCGTTCTCATATGGAACCTGTGAGAAAGTAAACTGAGGCCTTTCCAGAGAGTGATGTGGTGCCCAGGCTCACACCCTTCAAATGTACAAACCCTTTGATCTAATAACTCCACATCTGTGAACTTAAGGAAATGATCATGCGTATGCATCAGAGTACAAGTGCAAAGATGTTCGATGCTGTATCACAGCAAATCAGGAAACCAGACATGGGTATGCTCTGTGCCACCCAGCTCAGCCCCTTGACCTTAGCGCACCTGTGATGAACACTTCCATGCGTGATCCCAGCCTCCTGCCCCAGGCTCACCAAGGCTTTTTGGCTTCAGGGCTTTTCTTGGATGCCTCAGAAGACCATTTTGCTTGCGCCAGACATAGCCGAAAACGGTGAGATGGTTAACACTCTCAGGGAACAACCCTCCCCCAGTGGGAGAAAGATCTGGGCAATGAATGCCCAGCTTCTCCTTTCTTCAGCAAGACCACTTCAGGGACTATTCTTTACGAGTCCTGATTAGGACCCCATGGGATTGAGCTCCACCTGCCCACGGTGATTACAGCTCACTAACGCACCTTTTGGGATTTGCTCCTTTCCCTGACCCACTCTCCCCACCCCTTCGCTTCTGCTTCCTGGGGTCTCCTCTGAAGTAAATTACCTGCACCCAAATCCTTGCCTCAGACTCTGCTTTCCGGAAACTCAAATCAAGAGTCAGCCTAGATGGGGAAGGGAAGGACTGGGAGTTTGGGATTAGTGGAGGCAAATTATTATGTTTAGGATAGATAAACCACAGGGTACTACTGTATAGCACAGGGAACTAAATTCAATTCCTGTGATAAACCATAATGGAAAAGAATATGAAAAAGTATATATATATGTATAACTGAGTCACTTTGCTGTTTAGCAGAAATTAATACAACAGTGTAAATCAACTATACTTGAAAAAAAATTTTTTTAAAAGGAAGACAAAAAAAGGTCAATCTAAACATCAAAAATAAGGGTTGAATTAACTGTGGCATATTATGCAGGCATCAAAATTACCTTGGACCCAAGGAAGAAGAAAATCATTTGACCATGCAAAGACTCGTACATGAATGCTCATGGCAGATTTTATTTGTTACAGCCCCAAAGCGAAGACAATCCAACATCCATTAGCATGTGAGTGGCAAAACAAATTGTGGTCTCTCTGTACGATGGAATACTATTCAGCAATAAAAAGGATTGAACTATTGATAGACACAACAACATGAAACTTAAATATGCTGAAAGAACCCAAAAAGAGTGCATAGTGTATGATTTTATTTATAGAAAATTCTAGAAAATGCAAACTAATCTGTAGTAACAGAAAACAGACCATTGGTTGCCTGGAGATAGAGGGAGGGTATAGAAAGGGAGGGAAGTGAAGTTACAAAGATGTACAAGGAACCTTTTGCAGGCAATGAATATGTTCCTTATCTTGACTGCAGAGATGGTTTCATTAAATATGTGTGGTTTATTGTATGTCAGTTACACGTCAATAAAGCTGTAAAAGATGAAAAAACGATCTTGGCTAAAAGTAATTAATGACATGAAATTTTTCATATTTTTAGGTTCAAAAAAGGGTAGTTTCCACCACCCCACATCCAGCCAAGTAAGGATTTATTTGCAGTGTGCCAAGCAAGGAGTTCATGCTAAAAGACTCGAACTTTCCAAAAACGTTCAGGCAGGGGTTTTCAAAAAAGTCTAGTTCTTATTTTCTTTTTGCCCACACCCAAGGCAGGTCGAAGTTCCAGGTCCAGGGGATCAAACTTGTACCACAGAAGCATCCCAGGCCACTACCGTGACAATGCTGGATCCTTAACTCCCTGTGCCACCAGGGAACTCCTAGAAAAGGCTAGTTTTAAATTAATATGTACAATGCGGAGTTCCCGTCATGGCGCAGTGGTTAACAAATCCAACTAGGAACCATGAGGTTGCGGGTTCGATCCCTGGCCTTGCTCAGTGGGTTAACGATCCGGCGTTGCCGTGAGCTGTGGTGTAGGTTGCAGATGCGGCTTGGATCCCGCGTTGCTGTGGCTCTGGTGTAGGCCAGCGGCTACAGCTCTGATTAGACCCCTAGCCTGGGAACCTCCATGTGCCACAGAAGCAGCCCAAAGAAATAGCAAAAGGACAAAAAAAAATAAAATAAAATAAAAAGCAAAAAAATAAAAATAAAAATAAAAAAATGTATAAAAAAATATGTACAGTGTGAGCCTAGACACATGCAAAATCATAATGATTGCAATGACAAAGTCCAAAACATTATTAATATTCATTTCAGAGTCTGGGTATTACAGTGATTTTCATTTTTTTCTTTTTGTATATCTGTATCTTCCAAATTTTTATGAGAACATATTCTCCAGTAGGTTAGCATCAGTATGTAAAACACAACACAAGGTGTCTTTATGTTACATGCCAGAAAAATGATAAAAGCTAATGATTTTCAAATTTGGATTTTCTTTTTTCTTTTTTGTTGTCTTCAGAGTTTCATGTCTCAGGGATTCACCCAGGCAGAAAACGAGGGTACACAGGCCAGAGTCTTCACAGCTTCTCTAAGTGGAGCAGCTGTTTTCACTTTACGAATAGATTTGCAAGTCTGAAGAGGGCCAATTACTGAGGCCCAGGACAGTTGTGGAATGCTTTATGGTGAAGACAGGTTAGTGGAAAAGACAGGCTTGACTAGGTAAAGAACAGAAAGTGGGTCATCTAGAAAAGTCTGAGCAAAGACACCAATGGCATCTCTTACTCTCTGCAACGTACTTTTTTCCTAGTCCCATTACTATTGAGTCCTTCACTCATGTCAAAGCTAGTCATTGCAAAATGCCCAGCCTAATTCTAGGTCTACACAAGACCACTCAGGTTGGGCATCTGAAGGACTCAGCTCCAGGGACAAGGGTTGAGGGGGATGGAATGCTAACAAGAGGGGGAGGGGCTTTATTTCTCTCCCCTATCTCCATCAGATCCCCTCTACCTTTGTTTTTCTGCGCGCCAATAATGTTTTCCTAGGATAATAGGAATTTCATTACCCACATGTCTCTGAGACTCTGCCAACCTCCAAATAGGTCACTGTTCTTAAGTTCCTCCCAGAGCTGTCACGGAAAGAACTGAAAATTTGAAAAGGACCACCTTGAGTCATTGCCCTTATGAGAAATTTTCCAAAGAGCCTTTTGAGATGTCAAAAGACCTTCTACTTGCTCTCTTTTCTCCAAGGATCCTTGGCTGCCCTTGAGCTTGCATCAGTGAACTCATATAACTTTTTTGGAGTCAACCCAGTGGGGTCAAGGAGGGTGTGTGGCATGGGCTCATCACGTTGAGGCCATGAGCAGGCTTTGAAGGGACTCAACCCAAAGTCTGCGAGCCAATATGTGCTCTACGAACTAAGAGGAGGGGGGAAAGAGACGTGCATGGGCATTTATTGTCCCCTTGATTTTCACAATCCTAGCTCAGTACCAGACAAAGTGTTTTTGCTAGCTCCGAAATCTGAGTGATGTGCCTTCTTGTTAGGTCAGTCTTTCAAAGACGCTGAAAATACAATCCAAGGTTTCCGAAGAAGGGAAAACAATTGCTTCATCTCCCAGCTGATGACCAGCTGCAAGGCTTTCTTGAAGGACAGGGGGAAGCAGTAAATCAGGTACCATGGAGTCCTGGCCGTGGAGGGTTTGTCTCTAGAAAGTGTTGGGCTTCATGTAAAATGGTCATGGACAAGTGGACTTCGGAATGACTCAAACAGCATTTTCATCTACTTGAACCTGGGTTCTAATGAAAATAGGTATTAGCCTAATCCGGTCCTCCACTAGGGCCAACTCAGACGTGCTCTCGAAGACTTGAAAAGAAGCACAGCTATGGACTCAGAAGTGAGTTTCTCTTTTCCGTGCAGAAAATATATATGACTGGGTCACTGTGCTATACAACAGAAATTGAGACAATGCAGCAAATCAATTATACTTAAAAAAAAAAAAAGCTTCACTTATCCCTATTCAAGAAATTTCAATAACTAACATAGGGTAAAGGGGTGGGGCTGCGCACAGGAGAACCACCTGGCCATCCTGAGGTATATGGGGCTTGGGGGTTAGTCAATATCTTTGCACCCTTGCAACCCTCTCCAGACCAAACGAATCACGATGCTCCAGTTTGGGATTCAGGACTGATCCATTCCAGCTGGCTTGCTCCTGAGCGGTTTTAGAGCAGGAGTTTTCAACCTTGGCTGCATATTGGATGCACCTGAGGAATTTTAAAATACTGATTCTGGAATCCCGCCCCCAGAGATCCTGATTTAGTTGGTTTGGGGTGTGGCCTGAGCACCAGGAGTTTAAAAAGCTCCCTAGGCATGTGAGGTTTACAGCTCCAGTTGAGAGGTGCTCTTTAGAGCAGGGCTCACCAGTCTGTTTTTGCAAATAAAGTTTTATTGGAACATAGCAATCCTTCATGTAGATCTGGCCCGTGGCTGCTTTCCTGCCACTGTGGCGGAGATGAGTGGGTGCAACAGAGACCTTCAGACCTGCAATGCTGAATGTATTTACTATTTGGTCCTTGACAGAAAATATTTGTGGGACTGCTTTGCAGAGAAATTTTACCAGAGCGTTCAGTATCATGGGAAAGTATTTTAGAAGGATTTTTGCTCAAGGTATTGGCAGATTTCACTGAAGGGATTCTGGCAGAGACAAAATGTTCAGAGGACATCAATATGAGGGTTCGATGAAGGCAAATGAGCCTTCACAGCTGTTCCTGTTTTCCCTGCCTGGAGTAGCAAGACAGAACTCAGGAAGAAGGAAAGGCTAGGTGCATTTATGTTGGAGAAGCAGGAGCTGGTCTTTGCAAGAAGCCATCCTGAAAGGAAAAGGCTGTGAGGCGGAGAAGAGCCAAGGAGCTTCAGGTAAGAGTTTGAAGGGTGTCGGGGCGGCGGGGCTGGAGAGCTGTCACCCTGTGACGAGTGACACTGCAGAGGTGGATGTTTCTGGGGCGTTTTAGAAGTTTGCCTGTGTGCTGTGAATCCTATTCCCCTGGGTCAAAGAGACTTCTGTAAAGTTAATGAAACTGGAGGGAAGGGGGCAGGGCCCGACCTTTGAAATAGATGGCAGCGTTTCAGGGTACAACAAAAACTGGTTAGAACCAACTAGGCCTGAGCTGGTGGAAGGTTCTACCTCCAGTGGAACTCCAGCCTCATTATGCGCTTCTTGTAATCCGTTAGGATGTTAAGTGACAAGCCCACCATAAAAGGCCAAAAAGTGGGTGGTGGCCGAATTCCTGGTAATTCCTGCCCGTGCCCCAGGATAGTTGGAATAATCCTGCCAATCTTTAGTGAAATTAACAAGCCCTTAAAAATTCAGACACACCCCCCCCCCCATATTTCGGAGCCTCCCTCCTTCTGAGATGGACCAGGCTATCTCATTCTTTGTACTTCTTGCCTGTCACTTTGCCTCTCACTGAATTACTTCTGTGCTGAGACATAAAGAACCTGAAGTGATTCGGTGCTGGGACCAGGTGTATGATTTTAAAACAATGGGTTCGGGAGTTCCCTTCATGGCTCAGTGGAAACGAATCCGACGAGGAACCATGAGGTTGCAGGTGCGATCCCTGGCCCCGCTCAGTGGGTTAAGGATCTGGCGTTGCTGTAACCATGGTGTAGGTCACAGATGTGATTCATCTAGCATTGCTGTGGCTGTGGTGTAGGCCGGCAGCTGTAGCTACAATTAGACACCTAGCCTGGGAACCACCATATGCCACTAGTGTGGCCCTAAAAAGCAAACCAAACAAACAAAAAAGTGGGTTCAGTTCCCAGTCTGGGTTTTGTCCTGGTTCAAGCCCTGACCAGTGGGTTTGAGCCCCAATCTGAGTCTTGGCTGAATTAGAGTCACCGTGCATGGGTTCAAGTCCCAGTCTGAGTTGTGGGTTTCAGTATGTATGTTTTCCACACTTTTTAAAATAGCAGTTTCGTTTTTCGCCCTGCGACTCTCTATGATGATTGGCCCTGGTGGAAGCCGGAAGTATTTGGGTTACAAGATGAATGTGTCTTAAAACTACTTCGCTTCAGTAGCCTTGTAGCAGTTGGAATAGAACATCTAGAGACTCAACCAGCAGGAAAGTCAAAAAGGATTAAGATAGAGGGCTAAAAGCTTGCAGAAGAGCAGTGTAACATTGCTGGGTCAATTTTCCCAACTCTGAGTTCTAAGTAACTCTGACAGGACACCTGTAAACGAGCATGTGCTCCTGGCCACTGCAGTCCAAGACCACCGTGGTCATCCATCCCTGCTTCACTATGAGGAATGGAACACCAGCACTTGAAATGATTGTCCAAGCCAACATTATTGCCCAAGGAACAGCCTCGAATCATCCTCTTTAAGGTCTTAGCTTCCCATCACTCAGAATCAAGGCTTTTAAGAGGTGGAGGAAAGGAATTGGCATGAATACAAATGCCTACCCCTGCAGAAGGCTTTCTAGAATTATCAGCAAACATTCCACTCTTTGTCTGGTTTTCCAGTTCTGCCACCAAGAGAGGAGTGGCTGAAGAACCTGTATTCCTTAAGACCCTGAATGATCTGGCAAACGTGGAGGTGACCTAGGAGAATGTGAATCACGGGGCTGTCAGTCTTGGAAGAAAGGATCAAGTCTGAGGTCAGAGACAGGAAGCAAATCTGGGGCTTCAAGCATCTTGGAGCCCAACATGAGCTGGGCGTTTATCTCCAGTTCAGAAACCAATTGTCATCATTGTCATTTATTCATCATCATCAGTATCACATTGCTACAGGCTGAACCCTGGGAACATCTAACTCAAGAGTATTGCAGGAAAATATCCATAGGAAATGTGCATGCATAGGGTGTATTTTAAAAGTAGTATCCTTCAGGAGTTCCTGTTGTGGCACAGCGGAAACGAATCCAACTAGTATCCATGAAGATGTGGGTTTGATCCCTGACCTCACTCAGTGGCTTAAGAATCTGGCATTGCTGTGAGCTGTGGTGTAGTTTGCAGACACAGCTCTGATCCTGTGTAGCTATGGCTGTGGCATAGGCTGGCAGCTGTAGCTCCAACTGGACCCCTAGCCTGGGAACCTACACATATCAAAGGTGTGGCCCTAAATATATATATATATATATATATAATAGTATCCTTCAGTTTCATCTCTTCCCATTTCTGCCTGAACTTCTCTCTCTCTGATACATGCTTTTCATATTGTTTCATCAATACTGGAAGTCTTTGTTATCCAAGACTAATTTATATCTGAAAAAGGCCATTGAAAACAAATTCGCATAAAATAGGAACCAAGTGTCATAGTTAGTATTGAAAAAAAGATGAAACCAGGGAGTTTCCGTTGTGGCACAGCAGAAATGTATCTGACCAGGAACCATGAGGTTTGCAGGTTCGATTCCTGCCCTCGCTCAGTGGGCTAAGGATCCGGTGTTGCCGTGAGCTGTGGTGTAGGTCGCAGACGCGGCTCGGATCCCTTGTGGCTGTGGCTCTAGCGTAGGCTGGCAGCTACAGCTCTGATTTGACCCCTAGCCTGGGAACCTCCAAATGCCATGGGTGCTGCCGTAAAAAGACAAAAAAAAAAAAAAAAAAAAAAAAAGATTAAACCAGAATTTCGTTCTGAAAAATAATTTTTGTTTTAAAAATAAGAAAGTAATTGTGTGTATTCTGAAATACCAAAATTTCAGTATAATTGCCATATTTTAAAAAAAAATGTTATTTTATCGAGTCTATGAAAGTTTTTAAAAAAATAATTCCCAGTACATTCAGTTCAGAAATAAGTATCACATTTGTAGCACATTGGTGTTTTGTTTTGTTTTGCCACTGTGAGTAGCAGCTTGATGTGGGATCTCAACTCCAAGACCAGGGATTTAGCCCAGGCCACAGGGTGAAAACGCTGAGTCCTAACAACTAGACCATCAGGGAACGACCTACATTTTTAAAATACTCTTTTCCATGATGGTTTATCACTGGAGATTGACTCTTGCTCCCTGTGCTATACACTAGTGTATATAGAATATCTTTGGTCAGCCAACCTCAACCTCCCACTCCATCCCTTCCCCGACCTCCTCCCCCTTGATTGCCCCATAGTCTTAAAATGAAAAACAGAGATGCAACTTGATTTTTCTTTGGCCATAATTGTTTGGGAAAAACTGTATGATGGTTTTGTGTGGCCCTCTCTTTAGAGTTGAGTTTCAGACACAGTCACAAAGAAGGTTTGTTTGTTTTGTTTTTTTTTTTAAAGAGCTAGAGTCTGTTCCCAGAAATTTAAAAAAAATTTATTTTATTGAAATACAGTTGATTTACAATGTTGTGTTAATTTCTGCTTTACATCAAAGGGCTCAGTTATACATATACATACACTTTTTTGTATTTTTTTCACTGTAGTTTATCACAAGATATTGAATGTAGTTGCATGTGCTATGCAGTAGGACCTTGTTGTTTACCCATTCTATATATGATAGTTTGCATCTGCTAATCCCTAACTCCCAATCTATTCCTCCTCCACCTCCCTCCCCCTTGGCAACCACAAGTCTGCTATGTTTGTCGGTCTGTTTCTGTTTCATAGATAAATTCGTTTATGTCATGTTTAGATTTCACATACAAGTAATATCACGTGGTATTTGTCTTTTTCTGGCTTACTTCACTTAGTTTGGTAATCTCTAGGTCCATCCATGTTGCTGCAAATGGCATCACTTCATTCTTTTTTATGACTGAGTAGTATTCCTTTATATATAAGTACCACGTTTTCTTTATCCATTCCTCTGTCAGAGGACATTTAGGTTGTTTCCATGTCTTGGCCATTGTGAAAAAGAAGGTGATCTTTACAAAAATATTTGCAGATTTCATCAATTTCTTCCAAAAACCTCTCTAAAGACCTTGACAGTCAAATCTTTTCTTTTTTTCAAACCCCGTGTTCTGACACTGTAGGGGAGGAAAAATAATTTAACCTCTACACTTCTAGGTTCTTAAAAGAAAAACACAAAGAAGTTTCATAACATGTATATCTCCTGTTTATATGGGAGAGAACCAAGAAAACTGAGTTAAACTTCCCCACCTGGTCCAAGCAACAGCTTTAAATACTGTCTTCAGCTAAAGAGAAAAGAAAGCTGTCAGGGGGCTAGGGAGCCAGTTGTGGGAGGTGACCTGGAAAAGTTTGGTAAAACAGGAGCACTGTTGACTTCTTCATGGATTAGTTTCTCTTCCTGCTGCAGAGAGGAAGACACCCTCACAAGTGGATATTTCCCTTGTCCATGTAAATTTCCTTTACAATTAAGTGTAAATTCTACTACTTTTAGAGCTTCTCTTGTGTCTGCCTTTTTTTTTTCCCCAAAAAATAATCAGCTCAAAATAATCTTTATGCCAAAGAGACATATTTGGGAGTGGCATATTCTGTCAGCCTTCATTTGGAGAGAAAGATGAGATTGCTGTTTTGGGGTGAGAAATGGGCACAAGACAGTCACTCTGAATGGCTCTCATCTGGGACAGTGTATTTGCACACACCTACAGTATTTCACCAAATCCTTGTTCATTTTGTCTTCCAGAGTTAGGTCCACCAGATTCTTCCTTGGTTTTTGCCCATGAGTTGAACCATTATTCTTCTGTATCATTGGCTTTGTGAACTCTTTCGCGTTAGCAGGCTGTGTGATTTCACTTAAATCTTTGCCGTGCTTTGTTAGCTTTTATGACACCCATGTTCAATGACATAGTTACTTACCAGGCTCCTTCACTAGATGAAGAACTCTTTCATGGAGAGGATGTGATGTATTTATCTTATACCATCAATGACTGACATAAAGTAGATACCAATTAACGTTAACTGAGTTGAATGGCTTTTCGTTTAAGATCTTCATCTTCCAGTACAGACGAGTGTGAATGGGAAATCGAAATGGAGTCACTATGGCTGAGAGAGCTCTCTCAAATGGAGCCAGGAGGTGACTGAGGACGTATGACTTATATGCATGTCAGCCTGGATGGAAACTGAACTTTTGAGTACTCAGTGTCTTAATGCAGGCATTCAGAACGTCTGGACAGTGTTCCAGAAACTCAAGACACTTATTGGACACTTAACATAAAACAATTCATGATAGCTTATCCCTGAAGGACAAATATTTCTTTTCTTGTGGCAGAGTACATCCTCATGGCTTTTGTCTTCAGAAGCTCCTGATTCTTGCTCTTACCCACAACACTTTTTTGGTTTTATCCAAATCTATGACTTCCAAATTGTAGTTCTTAAGACCACAAATAAACTCCAGTGTGTAGCCTTCTGCATTTTTTTTTGATCAGCGTTACCAAAGACACACAACAGGCAAGCGAATGGCTTAATGTCAAATAAGTAGGCTTGGTTGGGGTCAAATTTTATTAAGTAGTCAGTTCCTTAGTACATTTGTTAAATGTTGACTTGTGCTTCCCTGTCCAATCTGTAGTTGAATAATAAATATTTGGACACAAGGACCACTGAAATCATTTAATTATCAGCCTCCTTAATGGAAGGGTTGTGACTTAATCGTCTTCTACCTCCAGTAACTACCATAAAGTAGGTATCAATTAACAGTAGTTTAATAGAATGTCTTTTCACTTCATACCTTCATCTTCCAATATTTCCAGGCCAGCCAGAACCACATAATAAACAGCATAGAACACAGATCATGGCAGCATTAGAAAGACAAACCAGAAGTAGATACATACATGGTATTCCAGAGATGCTCTTTGGATTGAATAATGGCTCTTTAAACAAGAAAGAAAAGACTTGACCTACAACCTTGCCTGGAAGTCTTGAGTGAGTGGCCACAGTAGTCATTCCTAGTTTGTTTGGTTTTTTTTTTTTTCCTTCCTTCCCTCATTTTCTCCCTCCTTCTCATTCAGATTGACATCCTAAAGGACTAAGACAGTGGCATACAAGAGCCAAATATGTCTGTGTTGACGATACAGTGATAATAGAGATTGATGATGCCCCCAGAGAAAGAATATTTGCTCATCTGGGCATTGTGCTTACTCACTTTCAGCGGGGAGATGTTGCAAGGCACTCATTCATTCCTCCTGCCTTCAGCAGATTCAGTAGCCATTGGACTTGTTTGCTGATTCCTGCCCTTTCAGGAATCAGCCCTAAGTGCAGAGCTCTAGAGGGGAAAGTTTGTTGGTCTCATTCCGAAGGCCCCCTCCAGTCAAGCTTAGGAAAATAGGCAATAGCAATCCCCTCCCATCCCACTTGAATTTAAATACACAAATTAAAAGACACATTAACGCTTTGTCTAAAAAGAACACCAGAATGTCACAAAAGGCAGGAATAATTCAAACGCAGTTTAGGCTAATGAGAGAGCTGTATCTTTTGACTATTTTGTTCTGGGAGATTTTCAATCAGCATTGGCAAAGCTTCTGAACAAAGACGGTAATTACCAAATAAAAATTGCCCTTCGGAGCATTGTCTGACTGTGTTCACAGTTTGGCAGGAACGGATTTATGATCCTTTTATTCCAACAGGAACTACCAGTCCTCTCTTCACTTCAAATAGCCTATTCATCTCAGCTTAAAAATGGCTAAAATATACCCGTAGAATATGCTGCCTCTGCAGCCAAGCCACAGACAGCAGGAGTCAGCTTCTCCCTGCAGGCACCCAGATCACGGGCTTTGAAAAACTCTGAAACAAAGCCTATAAAAAGCCTCGGAAATATATTTTTTTAAACCAGCAATCATTTGGTTCCAGTTCTTTTTACTACGCTGGATGTTTTGTCCAAAAGTAAATTCATTCCATTTTCTATAAAATGGTCCAAAATGCAAATTAGAATAGGGAATCGATGCTTACATAAGGATCCGTGACTTCTACTCATATCCATAGATTAATGCTTTGTGTTCCCGGGGGGAAGTGGCAGAGATATCTTAGTATCGTAAAGAATCACTTTATCAGAAACCACCTCATTGGTGGCATGATCATACAATTTATTTCACTCCCAACACCAACCTGTAAAGCATCCTTTTTTTCTACCCTTTAGCCCACGCTTGAAGTAAATGTGTATACATGTAAAAACCACGTGTCCACATCCTGGTTCAGCATTCATAAAGGAAGTCTATACAAAACTGAGACCTTTGCACAGAACTTTGAGTTGCACTATCACACAAGGCATGTTAATACCCCGACCTGACAGGATCTACAGATACAGTGGTTACAAGGGTCAGGGAAGAAGACATTTTCTCCCCTTCTAGGTTCTTCTCACTGGTCTAAGAATTGACTTGACATGAGACAGATGAACAGGAGAAAGTCAAACAGAAGTTTAATAACAAGTACACATGGGATACACCCAGGAAAATTGAGTCCCTCACCAAAATGGCCAAAGCACCCGCCCTTAAATACCATCTTCAGCTGAAGACAAAAGAGGATGTTGGGGGTAGAAGATGGAGACTTCAAAGGGGAGGAAGGCAATTCACATGGAGATGGAAAAGCATCTCCTTATGTTTGGTAAACAAATGTTTGCTGGGTCCTGTGGACACTAATGGGACACCTAGTGGTCTCTGATCTCTAGGCCACCCAGCTCCCCCCTCTACACCTGGCCCCTTGTTCTTTGAAGATGCTTCTGGTGACTGCTCTAGGCTGGAAGCAAGCCTGCTCTCTAAACTGTTTAGGTGGGTGGGGGTGGGGATAAAAAGAAAACTGCCTGAGTCTTCTGTTTCTTAAAAATAATGAGCCTAAATTAATCCTCGTGCTAACGAGACACATAGTAGAATGGCAAGTTTTTCTCCCTTGCCCAAGATCCTGTGTCCCATATGTCCTGGGTTCATTGTGGGGAGTTGATGGATTGGCTTACTAGCTTTCTTTCCTGAAACTCTAGGTAAATCCCGCCTCCCATGAACTCTTAAAAGGCATGTCTTCTGAAGGCTGGAATTTCCCATCAAGGCAGGGAAATGCCATTGGCAATAAGCCACGGACTGACTTTGGTGTAGTCTACTGGGCATGATTTTAATGAGTAACCACTCGTACACACATGTAGGCCACACCATGCAGAGTAGATTTGAATACATTAGATAATCGAGTATGAAAATAGAAGCACAGGTGAGGCCAAGTTCAAATACCCAGCCTCCTGTCAGTTAAAGTCATCGCATCTGGGATAAGTAATAGAAGAATTCAGTTGGAAATATGTGCATTCGAATTTCAACTTAGCAAGATTTTGTCAGAAGGGTTCTCCTGCAAACTGAGTTCCAGCTTATTGTTATTTATTTGGATTCTTAAGGTGTATGTGTAGTTTCAAATCTCATAGTGTTGTTTCTGCCACCGATGTTTCTATTATTGGATGTGGGGGCTCTGATCTCCAGTCAGGCTTTTACCCACCTGAGTAGCCTCCATATTACCCCTTGCCCATACAGATTTAAAGGAAGTCTGGTTCATAGCAGCACTACTTTCAATAGCCAAGACATGGAAACAACCTAAATGTCCATCAACAGATGAATGGGTTAAGAAGATGTGGTACATATATATACAATGGAATACCACTCAGCCATAAAAAAGAATGAATTAATGCCATTTGTGGCAACATGGATGCAACTAGAGATTCTCATACTAAGTGAAGTCAAGGAAAGACAAACACTAGAATATCACTTATATGTGGAATCTAAAATATGGCACAGAGGAACCTATCCACGAAATAGAGTCAGACTCATAGACACGGAGAACAGACCTGTGGTTGCCAAGGGGAAAGGGGAGGAAGTGGGATGGACGGGGACTTTGGGGTGAGCAGATGCTAACTCTTATATTTAGAATAGATGAGCAACCAGGTCCTACTGTACAGCACAGGCAACTATATCCAGTCTCTTGGGATACAACATGATAGAATATAATATGAGAAAAATAATATATGTATGAATATATATGTGTGTGTGTCTGTGAGTGGGTCACTTTGCTGTACGGCAGAAATTGACACAACATTGTAAATCAGCTATACTTCAAAAAAAAAAAAGGGATTCTGGGAAAAACAAACAGCAAAGGAGTCTTTTAACTTGTAGAGTGTATTCTTTAGAAATGGGTGCCAAAGTCATGCTAAAGGTCCTCACTTGCCAGGATCCTGCAAACCCAAAGCAAATCTTGTGCACTTCTGCTGTTGGTAGGGGCAGGAGGGCAGGGGAATGGCTCAGACAAAGCATGGCTCCTTTGGCTTCATGTGTTTGAAACATTCTTCAGGTCCAACTACAAATGAGTCAGCACAGTTTTATGGAACAGCCAAGGAGAGGATGCTTTCTTGAGGAGACTATTTATTCGGTTGCTACATAATACTGTAGATAAATTAGGAGTCAGTATGAGTGAAATTATTTGGAAAAAGTGATAGCAGCTTGAACGCTTCACCCACCCGTGACCTAATGAGAAACAGTAGAGTTCCATGTAACTCATTATTTTGAGGGAGAGTAAGAAAGTGACATCAGTTGAAATGTTATTATAAAATCTCTGACTATGTTGGCCCCAATAGCAGCCTTATAAGGTCAAGATTTAGCAAAAGCAAATTGGTTCAAAATTTCCAAAACCCTTGACATTTAAAGGAGCAAAACAAGTCCAGTGTGGCTCCCAGTATGTTAGCAGGTGCATCACGAGCAAAATTTAGCCAAAGTATAAATGAATATGGCATAGAAACATCCTTCCTCATCTTCTAAATGTCTCCCCATCTGGCAAAATGACCAGGGTGGAGGGGGGGTGTTTTCAATATGCTCAAGATTCAGACTGAGTTTATAGTGATTATTTGTGCGTGTCTGGTCTCTGAAATCTACCTCCTGACCTGTCATGCCCTTGAGTGGTTGGCTTCTTAGGGTGTTTCTTCTCTCTCCTTGGCCATCCATTCCTCCAACTCTACTGGACCATTGCCATTAGCACACACACATACACACACTTTGATGTAATTCTCACCAGTTTCAAACAATTATCAACTCATGGCCAGCTTGATTTCAGCCATGACCTTTCCTCAGAACTATTTTTAAGCATTTTCCCATCATCGTTGTAATCCATAAATCATTAAGTATTTCCCCAAAAAAAATCATTTAAAAAGATAAAACCCTAATACCATCATCTCACCTAAAAATGTTAGCATCTTTAACGGTCTATTTCTTAGAACTAGAAACTCTACTAGGAGCCAACCAACCAGAGACTAAGATCACCTGGTTCTTTTCCTGACCATTTGCTTGGAGAGCATCACATGTCCACCCAAGAGAGCCTGGCTCTGTTTACTCCACCCCTAGCAGCAGCATGGCATTTGGGAATGAGAGATGACAATGGAAATGTCATCCCTCTAGATCGCTACAGTCTGGAAACACTGGTTTCAAAAGGTGGGTTTCGAGGTGATTTTCGTTTTTGAGAGGATATATGCTGATCACTTTTTAAATGAGAGTGCTTACAACAAAAAACATTCCCTTGAACATGGGCTTTGCAGATTCAAGAAAATGGAACTTTGTGGGTGAGACTGGCTACATGGAAGTTTCCTGGCTTAGAGCAAAAAGAAAGCAAGTCAACCTGTGAAAACCTTCACAGGATTACAAGTTCCTCCCAAGCCCAGCTGGTATCACTATTATCTTTTGTAAACCAGAGAACTCAGTATTAAAAGATGTTGCATTTCCTTTCTCCGTATTGCTGACTGGAAATAAACAGACTGCCGAATATTTCTCCAGGAAATAGGGGTTTACTTGGGATCAGCAGAGAATTGCCATTCCCTGTCTGCAGCCTTGGTCATGGCAAAGGGAAAATGCTTTTATAGAGGGGCAAGCACTTTTCAGGGTCTGAGTCCTTGCTAGGAAAGAAGAGGGAGCTTTTTCTTTTTATTTATTTATTTATTTATTTTCCCACTGTACAGCAAGGGGGTCGGGTTATCCTTACATGTATACATTGCAATTACATTTTTCCCCCACCCTTTCTTCTGTTGCAACATGAGTATCTAGACATAGTTCTCAATGGCTTTTTCTTTCCCTTGTTCTCTGCTATCCTGGAAGGGCCCGAGAGCTCCCCCTTCTGGACTCCTCACTCTATTTAATTCAGGTTTTTGTATAAATATATTTTTTACATCAATTCTGTTTGCTTCTTGAAGAGTGTGATGAAGCCATACCAGGGAGCAACAAGCTAAAAAAAAAAAAAAATCATTTGTCTTGGAAAAAAGAAAGGGTGGTAAAGGAAGGCCTCAGGCCCCGAACTACCACAATTAAATAGAAATCAGGAGTTCCCACTGTGGTTCAGCAGGTTAAGGACCCCACCTAGTCTCCATGAGGATGCGTGTTGATCCCTGGCCTCGCTCAGTTCGTTAAGGATCCAGCATTGCTGCAAGCTGTGGCGTAGGTCACAGATGCGGCTCGGATCTGGCGTGGGTGTGGCTGTGATGTAGGCCAGCAGCTGTAGATCCAATTCAACCCCTAGCCCGGGAACTTCCATATGCAGGTGCAGCCATAAAAATCAAAATAAAATAAATCATCTGATGGAATAGACAATCCCGTTACATTATGCCAGCCCTTAATTCTTGTTGGTGCTCAGAACTGAGCCAAGGTAAAGGTACAGCTTTGGACTCCTGGAGTGAGACTTGACTGGGCTCAAAACATTCTGTAGGAAAGATGGCTTGACCTTTGGAATTCTGTACTCTTAGGCGTTTCTTTTTGAGGAGCAGGGCTTCATCACGTGTACTCCTCAGGGTGGCAGTGGTATAATTAATGTATAATCCAGTAGAGCTGAACTTTTCAGCCTGGGCACTACTGCTCTTTGGACCAGGCAGTCCTTTGCTGTTGGTGGAAAGGAGGCTGGCTGTGCCCTGTAGGATGCTGAGCAGCATCCCTGGCCTCCACCCACGAGATGCTGGTACCATGCCCTGGGGCACCGAATCACCCCTGGTTGAAAACCATCACAGTAGAAGTAATATTTTATCAATGCTCTGAAGCCTAAACATTGCTGAAGTATACAAAATAAACTACTTTACATGTTGTCCTAAAGGGAACTATTTCTTGAGTTCCCTGGTGGCTAGTGGGTTAATGATCTGACGTTGTCACTGCTGTGGCTTGGGTTCCATCCCTGGTCTGGGAACTTTCTCATGCCATGAGCATGGCCAAACAAAATAATAATTATATTTATATATATATGTATATAGAACCACTTCCATCATTGGGAAAAAAAAAACAGTGCTAATTATTAGGCATGAAATAAATGAAAATTACTCTGCTCTAAAATATTCCCTCAAGGAAGTGAAGCATTTTTGTGATTCTGCCCTTTGACCCATGAAGAGGACTATGATAGCGGGTGTGGTAAAAGGTATTATTCAAAAGCCATCCCGTGGTTTGCTGGTGAGAACAGTCCCCAGCTTGGGGCTGTAGCTGCCAGGCAGAGTCTGTGAGCTACCGGTCTTTCTCAACCACCCCTGAAAATCCCCATTTTGTTTGAACTTGAATGTTGTAGTTACAGACAGGATTCTCAGAACCAAAAATGAAGCTCCTTGACCTGAGTAGAAGGGTATAGAATCGATCCTCGTGGCAGCTAAATTTTCATTTTTTTATGGTTTCAGAGTACTCTTAAGAATGGTGGAGAAGGATTTTGGAAGTGATCCTCCACATGTCAGAGGCCCTGTCATGTTTTTACCCACAGCCATTGTAGAGAATCCAACCCAAGTTCAAGAGCGTTGTAGAAATACCCTTTCTGAGTCTAGGTTGTTGTGTGTGAAAGTTAAAAAGAATGAAGTTCTGTACACGTGTGCATCCTGGCCATTATATACATGCACATACATATGCATATGTAGCATAAATTAATCTCTAGAAATGCCTAAGGCGATGAAAGGGATGGGGGTGGTTTGAAAATGTTCAACTCAAATTGGGGCTGAGACACTGATCAGAGAAAAATGAGCTGTAATCCCGAGAAAGAGCCATCTGGAGTGGCTGGGGGCTCAAGCAGAGAAAAATGGGGAGGTCCCAGGAACAGATGGGGAGGCTGGAACCCCCACACAGAGCAGGGGGTCCAACAGCTGGAGCTGATGAATCCAGACGGCCAACAATTACATTATGTGTCAGGTTACACCCAAGTGAGCAGCTCAGCAATTTAAGCAAGTTTAGAGGCCAACATGGGGGCGCGTCACAGAGTGTCCACCTTGGAATTCCAGGAGCGCTGGAAACACTGCCCAGCCCTGCCTGTATGTTCTAGGGAAAGAGCAGGAAGAAGATGTACAGACCCTTCCCACCCCTTCTTTTTTTTTTTTTTTTTTTATTATTTTCCCACTGTACAGCAAGGGGGTCAGGTCATCCTTAGATGTATACATTGCAGTTACAGTTTTTTCCCCCACCCTTTCTTCTGTTGCGACATGAGTATCTAGACATAGTTCTCAATGCTATTCAGCTCCCACCCCTTCTTTATTCTTTCCCATTCTCAGGTTCAGTAGAAGTAGACACGGAGAGAAATGGGGCTCTGAAAGAAGCTTCTTGAGCTCTGGCTTTGTTCTCTGCTTGCTACACTGCAGAGGGAAAGATCGGGAACTGGACTGTAGGAAACTCAACCCCATAAAGTGATCCCAGCGTCTGAGACATGGGGGGAGAAAGGTTTCTGAGGATGAATTTGATCCATGCATGCTTCTTGGTGTACCCACAAGCACTTCAAACAACCTGTCAGAGGCTGAACTTGACACATGTCCCTCTCCAGCATTCTCTTTTTAAAAAAATTTTTTGTAGTTAATTTACAATGGTGTGTTAATTTCTGCTGTACAGCAATATGAATGTGATTCAATTACATATATATATATATATCTTTTTCATATTCTTTTCCATTATGGTTTATTACATGATATTGAATATAGTTCCCTGTGCTATATACAGTAGAACCTTGCTTACCCATTCTGTATGGGATAGTTTGCATCTGCTAATCCCAAACCCCCAGTCTCTGCTCCCCCGCCCAAGCATTTTTTAAAAATTTATTTTATTGAAGTAGAGTTGGGTTTATTTCCTCTGTGCAGCAAAGTGATTCAGTTTATACACACACACACATTCTTTTTCACATTCTTTGCCATTACAATTTATCACAGGATATTGAATGTCGTCCCCTGTTCAGCATTCTCTTTAAGTCAGAAACTGCACTCGGGGTGCCCAGCTACACTGTCAATCATTTACCAAGTCTCATATATTCTATCGCCTTAGCATCTCTTGAAACCATCTTTGCTTCTCCATCCCCATTGCACTTGCCTTAATTTCAAACTTCATTAAGTCCTGCCTGGGTTAAAATTGTTACTTCTAGCTGGCCTGTTTGCTTCCATGTATTCTTTCTATAGCTTCCAGAATAATCTTTTAAGAATGCACATCTGTTCATACTCTCTTCCTGCTTACAACTCTTGGCTAGCTGCCCATTCTCAAAAGTTTTTAAACTTTTTTGTCCTGACAGACCCAATACAGATGACATTAATCAGAGATGACATTAAATCAGAGCGACAGAATCCTACAGGCATAGTCAAAGTCTGACCAAATTCTTCCTTTTTTAGGGGAATAAAGCTCAGCACGGTGAATCACAATGCCTCCATGACAAGGTATGGTGTAAACTGCATAGACTAGGCAACATGCACAGTTGTCTTTGTGCTAGATATAACACATCATCTTGCTCTCACTGCTACCAGTGTTAATGTCTTAGTTTTGATAAACACACTCTGGTACTTGAACTATAGGAAACGTTAACCTTTGGGGAAGCTAGATGAAAGGTATGTGGGAACCATACTATCTGTGCA
Organism: Sus scrofa; assembly: GCF_054392235.1. Lineage (NCBI taxonomy): Eukaryota > Metazoa > Chordata > Mammalia > Artiodactyla > Suidae > Sus > Sus scrofa. The sequence goes on from NC_139401.1 coordinate 13,693,586, forward strand.
ACTTGCTGTAAATCTAAAATCGTTTTAAAATGTTACTGTACCTACGTTCTGGATAGTGTTATGTCTATTATATCTGCGATGTGGAAATACCATTCAATACTACTGGTCTTCTCTCCCCAACTCCACATTTATTGATACCTAGTTTGTGGTTTGAATCAGACAACATGGCAGTATTTACACCATGGCAATTGGTAAGCGTTAGAAACATTTCGCAGCAGCCCAAAGCAGCCAGATGTTACTCTCTCTCTGCCTGAAAAAATGGAAAGATATCGATAAATATGAGTGGCCAAAAGTGGGAGGAAGAAGAGAAAATGGCATCTGTGGAAGCCAGCTCCCCCTTTCTCTGCACGAGGTGTAAGCCTCCTGCTTGCGAGTGTTTTGCTCACTGGGCAGCCAGATCACAGACAGATGGCTGAGATCCCTGTGCTGCTCCCAGCCCCCAGGAAGGCAGTGTGTGGACCCCACCATTTGAGATCCCAGGGTATTTGTGCAACAGGGATGAGGGTGAAGACAGTAGCTAAATAGGAAGATTCCCCTAATTTGAGCCATTGTGAATAAATTGAGAGACAGTCAAACACCTTACAAGTTGGCATCGGGGGCCCCATCATCCCTTCTTTACAGCACCTTCCAACATTACATTTTCCAGCATGGTTTTCTGTCTGTTAAATGATGATATTCTGTGCCAGAATCATTAGATTTAGTATACAGAGAAAAAAGGTAGACTTTGAGGTACTGTGCATCCAAAAGAGCAGAATGCTGAGAAATTCACCATCCAGATCTTTGATGGCAGAGATGATCGGCCCTGCGGGTACACTCTGGTAATTTTTAAGGCACAAACTCCATTCACCTTTCCATATACATGGGGTCTCTTTCGTGGTGAGGAGGAAAGGCAGGGATCAGAGATGGGGTTAAGTATTAAAATCAGCATGTAAGGGAATCATCATTTCTAATTAAAATGACTTTCTAAAATCCCTTCAATCAGTGGTGTTACAGAGAGAGTACACCTCTAAGGGGAACTGAGGATATTTTATTATGTGTTTTTGGTTTTCCCACAAGAAGGGAGTGGGGCTGGGGAGTGCCTTAGAGGTTGATGAGCCACAGCTGGGGATTTCAGGCGCCCCTCATTGTTCATAAAGCCCAGGACAAGGAAGGATTCCCCTGGGTCCTCCAGGACTCCTCTTGGTCTTGCTAGAAGGACGTAGTCATGTGTATGAAAATCTCCTCAGGATTATCTGAGGACAGGCGTCACATCATTTGACAAATGCAAAGTGTTTTTAGCACAGTATTAATGAACATTGAGTTTTTCTGGAGGCGAATTACCGTGTAAACCAGAAGACTGTGTTTTCTTTGGGATAGAACTTTTAGCACAAGTGGTTCGCTGTTCTGGAAAATCATGACCCTGCTCTCTTCCTTCAGTAACACACACCTGTATCTACTGGCATTTCTAGTAGTTGCATTCTTGGTGATCCTACTGATCCACAGGCATCTGACAACTTTACTAGTGTAGCTTTATACAAATCAAAATGCCTTTTATTATAGACTGTCTTTTTATTTCTCCCTGATGTATTACAATCATAACGTTATATTGCTCTTATAAAATTATTTGTATACTTAGGTTTATTGTCTGAATTTCATTTCAAGATAGGAAAGGAGTGGTTACAAAATATATGTTATATATATATATAAAAAAAAAAAGGTACACTGGGTCTGAGAAAGTTGAGAATCATTCCCTTAAATTTGTCTAAATCACTGGGACCTGGGCTGCTTGAAACCAAGTCAAGAAGGAAATTTTTTTTTTTTTTTTTTTTTTTTGCATTGTAGGGTGTGGTTTCCTGTCTCAGGGATACTGTGAGGTCCCAGCTTTGCTTTATTTAAGTCACATTTTCTTAACCCAAGGAGTATTGACATCTTGGGTTGGAAAATTCCTTGTGGTAGAGGTGGGGTGGCGGTGGGGGCTGTTCTCTGTGTTGGAGGATGTTTAGCAGCAGCCGTGGCTTCTGCCCACCAGATGCCAGAGGCAACCTCCCCTGCAAGCCTTGGCTACCAGAAATGTCTCCAGTCATTCCCACATGACCCCCTCAGGAGCAAACTCACCTCTAGTTGAAAACCTCTGATTTTATGTAACTCCACTCTGGAGTTCTTGCCAGAGTGAGGGGAATTTTGGTCCTGTTTTTCAAAGCATGATAGGCTAGTAGAATCAGAAAAGTAGGATCCACCAGGATGCTGACAAAAAGTGCAAATTAGAATCTGGGGTGGGGGCAGAAATCAGCATTTGAATGTGCACATTTGAGGGGTGGGGAAGTGGACCTAGAGCTAGGAAGATCCTGCCTTGATCCCAGTCTGTTAGTAACAGTGCGACTTTGGCAATTCGACCTCAGAGAACTTGCCATTCCTCATTGATAAACTGCCCCACCTTTGGAGGACAGCTGCTCCTTCAGCTCCCCCCCTCCTTCCTGCTGCTTCTCTTCCTAAGGATCAACCATAGCCCCAGGGAGCAGAGATTAAAAAGAAGCAATCACAGAATTTCTGGGGTGATGACCTTAGTTACTAGGGGCTCAGCTCTTCCTTGTGACATCATCTGCCTTTTCAACCATGCGATCAAGATGTAGGAACTAACAGGAGTGAGCTATGCTGAGCCACCCACTCCACTCCCTTTCCAGATGTAGTGGTTACTGTTACGAGGCTCAGAAAGGTTAAATGTCTTGGCCACTGTCACACAGCTAGCAAAAGAGGAAGCAAGGATCTGAACCTAGTCAGTCTGACTAGACTGTATGCTTTAAAAAGCACAAATGAGAAACTTGTCAAAGTCAGGATAACCTATTAGAGCTTCAGACCAGCGCTATCCAATCCAGAAGTCCCTTGCCACAAGGCGCTATCTAAATGTAAATGTGTACTGATTAAAACTCAGTTGAATAAAAGTCAGGTCTCTGGGCACCCTGGCTACATTTCCCATGGTGAGGGACTACTCTCCTGGATGGGACAAATACAGAACATTTCTCTCGTTGCAGAAAATTCTCTTGGATAGCACTGTGCATTTTAAAAAATAATTTTTAAAACGTCATTTATTGACCTCTTACCAGGTGCTTTATATCCATTTTCAGGAACCCCTACACAAAGTCCAAGATTTTTCCATTTTATAGATGAAGAAATTGACAGGCACAGTGGGAAGGGATTTGCCCAAGTTCACATAGGTAGAACCAAGGATTTAAAAATTGACCCTTTCTGCTACCCCGTGCTAAAGTTCTAAGGAAGGGCGAGATTTTATTATTATTATTATTGAAGTATAGTGAATTAATTGATTCACAGTGTTTCAGTATACAGCAAGGCGATTTAGTTTTACATGTTTTCTTTTTCAGACTCTTCTCCATTATTACATTCTTTTTTATGACTGGGTAATATTCTATTGTATTTATATACCACATCTTTATCCATTCATTTGTTTATGGACATTTAGGTTGCTTCCGTGTCTTGGCTACTCTATGTAGGGCTGCTGTGCACATAGGGGTTCATGTATCTTTTCTAATTAGAGTTTTTGTCTTCTCTGGATATATGAACAGGAGCAGAATAGCTGGATTATATGCATTGTGCCTTTTTTTTTTTTTTTTTTTTTTTTTTAATGTTATGGCTGTACCTGCGGCACATGGAAGGTACGGGCCATGGACTGAATCTGAGCTGTAGCTGAGACCTATGCCACCACTGAGGCAATGCAAGACCCTATTAACCCAGTGTGCCAGGCTGAGGGTTGAATTTATGTCTCCACAGTGACCCAAGCTGCCGTAGTGGGATTCTCAACCCCCTGTGCCATGGCAGGAACTCCCATGCCTTTTTTTTTTTTTCTTTTTTGATTGAAGTATAGGTGATTTACAATGTGGTGGTAAGCACAGTGATTCAGTTTTACATACATATACATATGTATGTAAAAGTATATATATATATGTAAAAAAGTATGTGTATTTCTTTTTTTTTCAGTCTTTTCCCTTATAGGTTTTTACAAAATACTGAGTACAGTTCCCTGTCCTATACAGTAGGTCCTTGTTGATTATCTATTTTATGTATAGTAGTGTGTATATGTTAGTCCCAAACTCCTAATTTATCCCTTCTCCACCCCCTTTCCCCTTGGGTAACCATAAATTTGTTGTCTATGTCTGTGGGTCTCTTTCTGTTTTGTAAATAGTTCATTTGTATCTTTTTTTTTTGGATTCCATGTGTAAGTGACACCATATGATATTTGTCTTTCTTTGTGTAACTTGACTTAGTATGATAATCTCTAGGTTCATCCATGTTGCTACATGCAGTGTGCATTTTAAATATCTACAGAAGCCTAGCTCAGTGTTTGTCATTCTTACTACCCCTGTGTTAAAATGAAAACATACGTTAGGAATTTCTGGGGAAAAGTCACAGTTATTCATCTCACATGGTCATTTATTTTTTGTCACTTTGAGGAAATATACCAGAGAAGAAATTAAAAAGTGAAATATTCCCTATACCTGTATCGACTCCTCGTTATATTAATAACTGGGTCACAAACAAGATATTCCCTTTCCCAGTACTCTTTGTTAGTGTCAGTCTGTTTCCAAAGCAAATTACTTGAAAAATGCCCTACTCTGAATTAGCACATTTTCCTCAAATGGACTTCTCTACTTCTCTAAATGACTTCAAGATCTTCCACAACACTAACCAGAAAGAAATTACTCATAAACAGCCTTACATAATTTTTTTCTGGTTATTCCCAGAAAGAGCAAAGGCAAACCAAGTGTATCCCATCTTCCATAGCTGAAGAGTTTGTATTCACAAATCCAGTGCTAAGTGAGAAAAACTAGGTGTGTATTGAGGCAAACACCTAATTCTTGGAAGTACCCAAAGAAAACAGTGTGGATCCATTCTTTTCATGTATTAGAGCCTCTCACTACTTTCTAGAGGAATTGTGGAACCATAAAGTGTTGGAGCCAGGAAAGAGCTGAAAAAACATTTGATCTCCATTTGTGGATAACAAGACCAACTGAGAGTGAAGAAGACACAGCCCTTTAGCAGAGGAACCAAGACTAAGGGAGCGACAAGGATCTCTTTGGCTTCAGACAACTGGTGCTTTGCTTTTGAAACCTGGCCAGAGCAGTGAATGTCCTTGGCTCTAGTCCTGCGAATAGACCACCAGGTCTGGAGTGTCTTTTACATCCCATACCAGGTTCAACACTGCCATGTAACTTCCCCAGATGGCGACTGTCAGATTCCTGACACAACATAAACTCCAAAGAGCCCTTTCCATTCCCCAGCTCACAGTATCCTTGACAACATAGAGACCAGTTGGCTTTTGCCCCATAAGACCCTCAGCTGCTTCCTTCAAAGGAGGCAGAAGTTCAAAGGAAAGCAGCCATGTGTTGGCCCGTTGTTGAGCCTGGAGCTGGCTAAGTTTCCAAGGCCTCAAGGGAACTGGGGGTTGAGGACCATGTCAAGTTGATTAGGCCTTCACATAGCCTTTCATGAAGTAATCCTTGAGAAGCTCTCATCAAGATCCAGGAGACAACCTTTTGCTCTACCCTCAGTGCCTTATATCTGTTCCCGTCTTAATGTCTTGCTCTGTCTCTTCTTCATTGCAGAAGTCATTGGATATTTATGAGGAAACTCCCCAAGACCGTCACGATTCCCCCAAATTTGTATACATCCCTAAAGCATAGTATTTCACTTCCCTTGACTTTGAGATCAGGCAACTAGCACCTATATCACACACTTGTTTCGGGATCAAATGCAGTCCTGGAGATTCTGGGTTCTTGTATTTCCTAAAGGATTTTCTGCCACTAGAATACACACTAACCAAGTGGTGCTCCTTCCCCCAATGGAAAAACACTTCTGCAGAAACCCTTTCGACCCAACAGGGAAGTGTGGAGTCCTACGTTACATCTACCAATACCAGGAGTCTGGGAAGGTCTCTTCAGTGGATTTTCCTGTGTGAAGCCTTATATTGCAGTTAGACAGGAGGATGAGAAAATTTCCCAGACCCTGAAACACGATGACTGGACCTATATAATGACATTCTGAAGGCCTAAGTTAGCTGTTGCCTTGTAACAAATTACTCTAAAATGTTGTGGCTCAAAATAATAAACATTTATTAGCTCACAGTAACTAGGGGTCAGGAATTCAGGTGGTTCTGTCTCAGGGTCTCTCATGGGACTGCAGTCATCTGAAGGCTCAGCTGGGCCTGGGAGATCCACTTCTAAGCTGGTGCACTCACATGGCACTTGGCAAGAGGCCTCAGTTCCTAACCGTTGTACCCTCCAAAGGGCTACTTGAGTGTCTTGATGACTTGGCAGCTAAGCCATGAGAGAGAGCAGGGAGGAAGCCACCATACTGATATCATCTACTCTCTGAAGTCACACAACATCACTTCTGCCATACTCTGTTATTGAAAAGTGAATCATTAAGTTTAATCCATCCTCAATGGGAAGGAAATTAATCTTTATCTTTTGAAGTGGAGAAGTTTCAAAGAATTTGTGGATTTTTTAAAATTTGTTTTCCATTATGATTAGAGGGTATTGAATATAGTTCTCTGCACTATACAGTAGGACCTTCTTGTTTATCCATTCTGTATATAATAGTTTGCATCTGCTAGTCCCAAGCTCCCAATCCAGCCCTCCTCTGCCCGCCCCCACCCCCCGACTCCTTGGCAACAAGTCTATTCTCTTATGTCTGCGAATCTGTTTCTGTTTTGTAGATAAGTTCATTTATGTTATATTTTATTTTTTATTTTTTTTGTATTTTCTAGGACAGCACCCGTGGCATATGGAGGTACCCAGGCTAGGGGTCTAATTGGAGCTGTAGCTGTCAGCCTTGGCCAGAGCCACAGCAATGCAGGATCCGAGCCATGTCTGCAGTCTACACCACAGCTCATGGCAATGCTGGATCCTTAACTCATTGAGTGAGGCCAGGGATTGAACCCACAGAACCTCATGGTTCCTAGTTGGATTCATTAACCTCTGAGCCATGATGGGAACTCCCATTTGTGTCATATTTTAGAGTCCACATACAAATGATATCATATTTTACTCTGACTTAATATGATAATTTCTAGTGCCATCCAAGTTGTTGCAAATAGTATTATTTCATTATTTCTTATAGCTGAGTAGTATTCCATTGTGTATATGTACCACAGCTTCTTTATCCATTCATCTGTCAAGGAACATTTAGGTTGTTTCCATGTCTTCACAATTAGAAATAGTGCTGCTGTAAACACTGGGATGCCTTTTTTTTTTTTTTTCTTGAATTAGAGTTTTCTCCAGATAGGTGTCCAGGAGTGGGATTGCTGGATAATATGGCAATTCTATTTTTTAAATTTTTTCTGAGGAACCTCCATACTGTTCTCCATAGTGGCTGCACCAACTTACATTCTGTAGGCATATTTTAAAGCTACCACAGGGCCCCTGCCTGGATGGCTCACGAGTGAATCAGCTTTCTTGCAGTACCCTCATCAGCTCTGTCCCTGCCAAAGTGCTCTGATCATAAATGCATAACCCTGGTTATGTATAGAAGGCTCTGAAAAACTGGGTAGAAAAAAAATCAAATACTGAGCTCTTCATTGCTTTTTCACTCTCTTTTGGTTAGGTTTTATTGGACTACTCATTTCCACAAACTTTACATATTAAAACTCCCTTTATGGGCCATTACTAATCTAAAATGTAGGGTGTAGATAGAGGTTGGATTATAAAATAACTCTGTCCCTAAGAAGAAATAAAAATGTGTAGATGAGATCTGAGAAGCAGCACTCACATACTTTAATGAGGTCATTGCTTTCAGGCACTTTATGGGCAAACTTTAATTGAATTGCAGAGGTCAGATGTAAGCTGGCACATAGAGCTGTTCATGTCGAAACTTACTCTTCTTATACCCTAGACCTGAGCGAAAGACAATGAAGCCCTAAGTATATGCCATATACACAACCATGTGTTGAGGAAAGTGGATCAGCTATTTTTAAAATTTTTTTCCTTTTTGTTATTTTCCCCTAAAATTCTATTGTGAAAAATTTTAAGCATGCAGAAAAATTGAAAGACTAGCATATAATATCTGTGTATCCTCTACCCTGATATGATCATTTTGCCATCTTTCTTCCTCTTTTTCTCTGAATATACATACACAACCCACAAGTCATGCAAAAATATGCCCTTTTCTTTGCTGACCCATTTCAAAGTAAGTTGCAAATATCGTGACACTTGACCCCCAAATACATCGCCCAAGAAGAGGAAATTCTCCTATATAATCTTAATACTATCATCACCCAAAAGAAAATTAACTTCACAGTGGAGTTCCCGTTGTGGCTCAGTGGTTAACGAATCTGTCTAGGAACCATGAGGTCGCGGGTTCGATCCCTGCCCTTGCTCAGTGGGTTAAGGATCCGGCATTGCCGTGAGCTGTGGAGTAGGTTGTAGACGCGGCTCGGATCCCGCGTTGCTGCGGCTCTGGCGTAGGCCGGCGGCTATAGCTCCGATTTGACCCCAAAAGACAAAAAAAAAGAAAAAAAGAAAAAAAAATTGATTTAGGCAAGAACCATCAACAAATTCTAAAATTAGTGGGTGAAAGCTTGAGGAGTGTATTTGTTCCTATGACTGCTGTAGCACCTCACCATAAAATTCATGGCTCTAAACAACGCAGGTTTATTCTTTTACAAGTCTGTAGGTTAGAAGTCTAAGTCCAATGCTGATCTCTCTTGGCTCACCTTAAGGTATCAGTTGGGCCGAGTTCCTTTCTGGAAGCTCTAGAGGAGAAGCCTTTTCTTTCCTTGCTGTTTCCAGCTTCAAGAGGTATATTAATTATGCCTTTTTATTTTCTGGATTTGTCTTTTTTTATGATTTTTTTTTTCCATTATAGCTGGTTTACAGTGTTCCGTCAATTTTCTACTATACAGCATGGTGATCTAGTTACACGTACATATATAGATTCTTTTTTCTCACATTATCATGCTCCATCATAAGTGACTAGATATGGTTCCCAGTGCTACACAGCAGAATCTCATTGCTTATCCATCCCAAAGGCAATAGTGTTCATCTATGAACCCCAAGCTCCCCCATCCATCCCACTCCCTCCCCTTCCCCCTGCTTTGGTACCTTGGGGCCTTGCTGATACTGGCCTGCCAGTGGACCTTTCATATGCAAACCAACCATCAGAGAGCCCACACCCCCACACATTCTTTATTGGGCTCTTATATTCTCAGCCACTTTACCCATACCCTCATCACCCCAAGGCCAGGTACTAGCCAGCTAGAGACAGAGTCCATTGAATTTATTCAGATTAGCCAATCCAAACTTGTTTACTCTGCCTCACTGGTTCCTTCCCACAGAAACCATTAAAAAAGGCTCTTGCTCACTACCTCTGCCTCCTAAACAACCCTGGCACTTCCCTGTGTAGCCCCCCACCTGTGGTTTGATATGCTCCCTCCTCTTGGGATCTGTGAGGATAACTCTATTTTCAAGGGCAATCCTCTTGATCTGTAGGCTTCATCATGTACAAAAATCAGCATTTCTATACACTTAACAATGAATTACCTGGAAAAGAAATCAGACAGTCCCATTTACAATATCATCAAAAATAATAAAATACTTAGGAGTAAATTTAACCAAGAATGCAAAAGATCTAGACACTGCAAACAGGAAGACATTAATAAAAGAAATGGGAGAAGACACAAATAAATGGAAAGGTATCCCGTTTATGTTCATGGCTTGGCAGTATTAATTGTTAAAATGCCTATACCACCCAAAGCCATCTATCGATTCGGTGCGGTCTCTATCAAGATTCTCATGGCTTTTTTTTTTTAACAGAAATAGAAAGCACAATCCTAAAATGTGTATGGAACTACAAAAGACCCCCCAGATTGCCAAAGCAGTCCTGAGAAAGAATAAAATGTGGATTTTATTATTATTCACTACGGATGATTTAACAAAGAGAGCTTGTTACAGTTCCCAAGAGGAGAGAGCATGTCACACCACTCAGAACCATGTGGTGAGGCACTGAGGTCTGTCAGGAGGAGAGAGGAGCAGAGAGGAAAAACAAGGACTAGAGCCTTTATTGTGGTTTCCCTGGGGGAGAGGTGGGGGAGGGGAGAGGCAGAGTAGGCAGCTTTAGGATTGGCTAATCTGAATAATTTCACTGGGCTCTGGATGCAGGGCTGTCTCCAGTTGTCTAGCCCCTGGCCCTGGGATGATGAGTGGCTTGGAGGATAAGAGCCCAATAAAGGAGGTGATTGCCGGAATGGACTCTGAATTGGTCAGTCTGCATATTGAAGGTCCATTCGTAGGCAAGTCTTATACCATCTGTAGGACCTGACCAGCTCTGGGAGTCAGCAGGTCCTCAGGGCCTCAAGATGTCAAAGCGTCAGAAACACAGGAGTTCCCGTTGTGGCGCAGTGGTTAACGAATCCGACTAGGAACCATGAGGTTGCGGGTTCAATCCCTGCCCTTGCTCAGTGGGTTAACGATCCGGCGTTGCCGTGAGCTGCGGTGTAGGTTGCAGATGTGGCTCAGATCCCGCGTTGCTGTGGCTCTGGCATAGGCCAGCAGCTACAGCTCCGATTCGACCCCTAGCCTGGGAACCTCCATATGCCGCGGGAGCGGCCCAAGAAATGGCAAAAAGACAAAAAGACAAAAAAAAAAAACCAAAAAAACAAAAAACACACACACACAGTTAAGTCACCCAGAGGAGTAGATAGCTACCTGTCTGGTTTACCTGAATGACTCACTCACATGGCTGGTGGCCTGAGGCCTCAGTTCCTCTCCATGTGGACGCCTCCCTAGGTTTTAAAAATTTGCCTTTAAGTGGAATCAGTTAGTAGACCTCGAATGAAGTACACACTGAGGTTTCAGCAAGTGATGCCACCCTCTGCCCTCAAAGCAGATTTTTTTTTCATTGATGAGAGAAATGTCAAGGCCCATGTCCTTGAAGGGGAGGAAAAGTTTGAACAGAAGAGACAGATTGATGTCTGCTTCATCATTTTGCCCAGGGCTTGACCTGTCACCCACTGAATGTGCTTGCACATGACAAATTGCTTCGTGTAAAATTAAAATTCCAAAATTGCCCTACATCATTCTATAGCTTTTCTTTGCATTAATCTGGTTTGTCAAGACATCTCTTAGCATCATGCTTCGTGGTGAAGCATTCCCTCATTCAAGCCACACGTCTTCCTGGAGTACGCAGCACCATGCACTGTGATGGGTGTTGGGGATAAAATGGTGAAAGGAAAAATATAAATATGGTCCCCTCCTCTGTGAAGCTTACTTTTCTCTCTAGCGGAGAAGCCAGAGAATCAAGTAATACACAAATAAATGTAAGACTGCCACCGTGATGAATGCTGCAAGTCTCAGGCATCGTGGGCCTCCCCTCCCCCAGGGGAGGGTTGAGACAATGTCAGATTGATTTGTGAAAGGCTGCAGTGTTGTTCAGCATCACATTCAGAAGCCCTTTGTGAGTGATGCTCCCATCTCTGCCCTTCCTTCCTCTTAACTTCATGCTTTATGCTCCCAATAAGCGTGTTTCTGGGTTACATGTTTTCCATGGCAGACCGACATTCATCATTTGAGTGCCTTCTAATGGACAATTTGTTCCCCATTTCAGTGTAGTTCCTTCAGCAAGAGATTTGTTTTCAGAACTGCAACCTTAAGAAACACCCAGCACATTATACGCTCCATCAACCAGAGAACTGATTTCTCAACAGCCCACTCATAGTTGATAAATCAGAGAGCAACTCTTCTAAGTGATTGGCTCAAAAAATTTCATTTGATTTTCAATCCAATTATTTTGATTGATAAAAGTGAGATGGTGAGTGGTTTCTTTCTTTCTTGGTAAAAGAAACAAGAGGCATACTCAATAGCTATTAAAATGTGAGATTTCTGGTACATTATATCTGGGGAAAATGATTATTTAAGACACTAAATTAGCCCCTTTGCCTGGCCAGAGAAAGTACTCAAATTTAAGAGCCGGAGGCAGAGGTCTTAGACTGTCTTCAACCCTTGGCTTCCTTCTCCAGGGAATCCGGTATCTGCCTCCAACTGGGTTGGTGCAATTCAAAACACGTACACAAAGGCAGTTGGAATTTTCAGGGAAGCATGTAACTTACTCATGACCAGAAATACCTGCTTATCCAATCTTTCATCCTTATGCCTTGCAGGAAACTCTGATTTTACCTTCTGAAACAATTTGAAGTATCTGTGAGACAGCTATTATATGAAACAAAGATGTGTAATGGATACAAGTTAAAGCTGCAGGGAAAAAAGGACCGAATTTTGAAAGGTTATGTCAAGAAATAAAGATCTTTCCTTTCCTATAGACTTAGGAGACAAAAATAATTAAGTAGGCAGAAATTCACATAATCCTTCTTACCTCTGTGAGCTTGAATGTATTATTAGCACCGATTGATAGAAAAGAATGGTCAGCATATGGATATGTAAGAAAAAAAGTCTTGCAAAACTGTTCATTGAGGAGTTCTCTTTGTGATTCAGTGGAAACGAATCTGACTAGCATCCATGAGGACGCAGGTTCAATCCCTTGCTTTGTTCAGTGGGTCAAGGATCCAGCATTGCCGTGAGCTGTGGTGTAGGTCACAGACACGGCTCGGGATCTGGCGTGGCTGTAGCTATGGTGTAGGCTAGCAGCTGCAGCATCAATTCAACCCCTAGCTGGGAATCTCCACGTGCTGCAGGTGTGGCCCTAAAAAGACAAAACAAAACAAAACACACCAAACTATTCCTTGAAACACTTCATATTCCTAAGTGTTGATATGAAAGGGTTAATGACACAGATAAGAATGTGGCTTATAAGGACATGACAGAGGGAATAAACAGTCTGATTAAAAGAGAAGAACAGATAGCATATCACATAAGAACATTAATACTGTTCTGTTCTCTTTTTTTTTTAATGGCTATACACTCACAGCATATGGAAATTCCTCGGCGAGGAGTTGAATCCGAGCTGCAGCTGTAGCTGCAATCTGCACTACAACTGTGGCAAGGCCCGATCCTTTAACCCACTGTGCCAGGCAGAGGATTGAACCTGCACCTCTCCAGTGACCAGAGCCACTGCAGTCGGATTCTTAACCTACTGCCTTCAGGTTCTTAACCCATTGCACCACAGTGGGAACTCCTGTAAACACTGTTCTTAAGAGCCGCCTACATTCATGTTGGAGATAATCTAGAAGGGTCAATTCAAGAATTTCCTATTGTGAAAGGAGAAGTGACCATTGGTTTGTGTGCCTTATGACTCTGGTGAGCTGTTCAAGAACCTTTTTATTATCCAAGAATGTGTAAATGAGCGATCCGTGAAAGAAGCAGACTGCCATCATGGCAGAGTCTCTACTTGATTCTTAAAGTAGAGTTCAGAGACCACAGGTACTACAGGCATGGATGACTTAATATTTGTTCTAGAAAGGATTAGCTGCACGCCACAGCACTGTGCTTTCATGGTTGCTGGAAATGACTCAGGGTCAAGTTTGGGTGGCCAGGCTAGCTCTGCTTTTACTGGAATGCCATGAGTCATGTGTGAGTTGGCTGGGTGAGGAGACCCTTTGGGCCTCCCATAGTCTTAGATTTCACACAATCCAGGCACAGCAGCCACGGGACCAAAATTCTAACAAGATTCACAAGCAGATAAGAAGGGGAAGTTATTTCAGTATTCCACCAGAGGAGAGAAAGCCTGAACCTTTTTAAACCTCCAAACCAAGAACTGAAGTATAAAATGATGTTCTACTATAGAACTTTTATGTAACTGCTATACTCCCCCAAAGTATTTAAGAAAGAATTTGAGTGGTGTTAAATATTGTCCCATTTAAATACTGTCTTTAACAGACCTGCCTTGGTAATTGTCTAGAGTGGAAAGAATAAGTTGGATGTCTTGAATACTTCATGGTTCCTGCTCTGGCAGTTTTAGCTATATGACTGTGTCAGTGACAATTAGGTCATCTGTTTTAAGATAGTACCCAGCGTTTATCTTCTCATATTGAAAAGTTCCAAAGTGGGCAGTCCAGGCTGGTCTGATCAAAATGACTGGGCAATCAGAGTTCTCTCTGCTTTACCATTCTCATATATACATGGCTTTCATTCTCGCTGTCACAAGATAGCTGCTTCAGCTGCAGCCATCACACCCACAGTCCAGGAACCAGGAAGGTAAAAGGAAGAAGGCAAAAAGAGGCACATCTCATTCCTTTTTAAGGAACTTTTCTGGAAGTGCCACCCAACAGCTTTCAGGCCAGAACTCGGTCATTTGGTCACCCCTTGCTGGGAAATACTCTCTTAGTTGAGGTACCACCCTGAAAAATATCAGGACTCTTTGATTAAAGAAGCAGAGGATGAATCTTAGGTAGGCAACAAGCAGTCTTAGTCAGAGTGACATTAAAAGCTATTAACCTAAGTCCATGGCTTCCTTTATAAAATAGGTACGCAATGCCTACTCCACATAGTTGGTGAAGTGAAGAACACCATACAAATAATAGCCTCCCAAAGCCTAACTCAGAATCATCAGCATCTGAATGTACATTCAGCATTACTCCATTTTCTGAAAAAAACAATCAAGTCCCTAGTCAGAGTACAGAGACTCAGCTTTGCTTTGCTCCCTCATTCCAGTCCTAGTTACTGGACATCTGCTCTTTCCTCTCTTACAAGAAGGAGTTTAGGAAATGGCTCTGTCTTCATCTTACTCTCCTAGCTCTCTAATTCCTCCATGACGGTGCCTACCATGCTCCTCCTGCTACATTGCCATGTATCTTTAAAACCTGAAGAACTCTCACATTTTATGCAAATCCTTTCAGGGGTTTCTAAAACATCTCAGGTCTCCATAGGGTCATTACTTTCTCATCTTAATCACATCTTGTTGAATTACCTGGGAAGCCAGACACAAGGACTTAGTAAACACAGGCAATGTGGTGTGTGTTTCCATCACATTGGTTCCTACTTAGAAGTGTGTTCATGACAACTAGTGTGCTTTGTTCACCATTAGTCTCTCTACCTGGTGTTCTAATAAAGGTCAATCTGCGGGAGTTTTCGTTGTGGCACAGCGGTGAACCATGAGGTTGCGGGTTCGATCTCTGGCCTCGCTCAGTGGGTTAAGGATCTGGTGTTGCTGTGAGCTGTGGTGTAGGTCACAGGTGGGACTCGGATCCTGCGTTGCTGTGGCGGTGGTGTAGGCCAGCAGCTACAGCTCTGATTCGACCCCTAGTCTGGGAACCACCATATGCTGCAAGTGCAGCCTAAAAAAAAGACAAAAAAAAAAAAAAAAAAAAAAAAAGATCAATCTGCAAATTTTAAAGACATTTCTCATGTCACTTCTTTAACATTCTGTAAGATAGGCTCTTCAGGCATTCTATGCAGTGTTAAGAAATTAATATTTTACAGATGCTAAAATTTTAGTCAACAGATAAATGGATGAAGATATAACACACACACACACACACACACACACACACACACACACAGGAATACTATGAAGCCATGAAGAGGGGTGAAATAATGCCATTTGTAGCAACGTGGATGGACCTAGAGATGATCATATTACGTGAAGTAAGTCAGACAAAGACAAATATCCTATGATATCACATACATGTGGAATCTAAAAAAGAAAAGTGATGCAAATGAGCTTATTTACAAAGTAGAAATAGATTCACAGACATAAAAAACGAACTTATGGTTACCAAAGGGGATGGTCGAGGGTGGGGAAAGGGAGATAAATTAGAAGTTTGGGGTTAATGTGTATATGCTACTATACATAATAGGTAAACAGAAAGGATCTACTGTAGAGCACAGGTTGTATGTAATAACCTATGATGGAAAGGAATCTGAAAAAGTATATATATAGATAACTGGATCACCTTGCTGTACACTCGAAATGTTATAAATTAACTATACTTCAATAAAAAAAATTTTTTTTTAGTTTAAGACGTTAAATGAATTGTTTCTGAATTCAAGTAGCTCATCCAAGACCTTATAGGCTATAAGCACTGGGGCTAAGATCTCTATTCCACTGTCTGTTTCCAGACCCAGGTAGTTTTTTTTTTTTTTTACCAGAATGAAAATGCCTAATTCCCATTAAAGTCAGCATGAATCATACTGCTCTGTTTTATGATGCACTGAGAATATTCAAAAGGTTCAAAACTTGGGGTTATAAAATCTGCTTCCATGATGATAAACTACACTATTAGTACTCATAATTTCTAACACTGAAATAAAAGGGGTGGAGGGGGAAAATCCATTAATTTATAAGCTTTTCTCCTACACCTGTCTATTTGATACATAGGTCAGTCAGTTTTGACTATAATGAAAAATCTACCTTGTCTAAGAATAGGTTTCTAGTTGAGACCATGTTTTTCTAAAAAACTATTTTCCTGTAGTAGCTTTATGATAATAGACATTTGAAATGGTAGAGGATTTGGGAATTATTGGTAAACTTTCAAGCCACCAGGGTTAAAATAATTGTTTCATCTACCCATGCCTTGCAGGCTGGCATATAAGGTTGATATATTGATGAGGAAAGGAAGGTTCTAACCTAATACAGCCAGAGATTTTATATATAAAGGATGCTTAAGGGTAGGTGTAGAGAATTGACTGCACGGATGCCTGGAGCTGAATATATTGATCGAGAAGTTCAGCATGCTAGCCAGAGCCTTAAGCCTTCTCATCCATTAACCCAAAACATTGTGTGTAACTAGGGAAACCAAGGGGAAAATGGAAAGCTCTTAAACAATGAAATGGCTTTTGTCTCCCTGTGATGAGACCTGAATATCTCTGTCTCTATCCTTGGAGCATTTTTATTGGAGCCCTAGGATGCTTGATTTGAGTGGCTATCACTGCATGAAAAATGAGAAGTCCATTATGGAGCACAGCAAAAATGGGAAAGTTTGCTGAATGAATGAATCACTTGGTCACCAAAAAAAAAAAAAAAAAAAAAGGATTGTCTTGAGACCTAAGACCCTAAGAATTGACAGATAATGACCACCAAACAAGCAAGGTTACTATTGCATATAATACCTTTAGTGCCTTACAAACTAACCATATTTATGGTTAAGACAGACTGTGGGAAGAAATTTAGGCCAAGCAAACACCATTGAACTCTCAAAGGCTATGGCCCTTGGCCTCCCTCTTCTGTGTAATCTCATAGAGACAAGAGGGACTCTTAAGACACCACTGGAACCAAAACATGGCTTTGCTAGTTTAAGAATAAGGAAGGCTTCCCTCCCTTGCCCGTGTCTTCCTTAGGCTCTGAAGACCTCATTTTGAAAGAATGAATAGACCAGAACACTGATTTACCACCGCTACCTAGGCCTTCCAGCCTTTCATTTTTGCTGCTTGGATTACTGTATAGTCTGTTCCTCCTTAAGTAGGTTTCATTCCGATGAAGTCCCAGCGCATATGTTCAAGGGTCCCCAAATTCTCTATAGGAATCATTAAATTTTGTTCATTTCTAAGTTAGTCTTAAACATATAATAGCGCAAGCACATTCTGGGTCATCTGGTCAACTATCTTAAAACCACGGGCTACCATACAGTTTCAAAGTCCATTTGCATTTCTCTTGATTGCATTGGTGCCAAGTGATCTGCTTGCATGACGTGTTTAATGCAGGGCTGCTCAAACCAGGGTTAGCACAGACATCTGTAGACATAATCCTGGGACCTGAAAAATCCTCATAATTCTACCCTCCCTCATTCATCCTCTCAGCCCTTGGGTATTTTTCCCTAGGTGATTATTAAGTTAACATAATCTCTCTGGAAAATTTTTTTTCTTTTGTTAAACATTATTTTTCTTTCTTTTTTTGTATTTCCCCAATACATTATTTTTTTTTCCTACTATATAGCATGGTGACCCAGTTACACATACATGTATACATTCTTTTTTCTCACATTATCATGCTCCATCATAAGTGCCTAGACATAGTTCCCAGTGCTACACAGTGAGATCTCATTGCTTATCCATTCCAGAGGCAATAGTCTGCATCTATTAACCCCAAGCTCCCAATCCATCCCACTCCCTCCCCCACCTCCTTGGCAACCACAAGTCTATTCTCCAAGTCCATGATTTTCTTTTCTGTGGAAAGGTTCCTTTGTGCCATATACTAGATTCCAGATACAAGTGATATCATATGGTATTTGTCTTTCTCTTTCTGACTTCACTCAGGATGAGAGTTTCTTGTTCCATCCACGTTGCTACAAATGGCATTGTTTTGTTCTTTTTTATGGCTGAGTAGTAGTCCATTGTGTATATATACCACATCTTCCTAATCCAATTATCTGTCAATAGACATTTGGGTTGATTCCATGTCTTGGCTATTGTGAGTAGTGCTGCAATGAATATGCAGGTGCATGTGTCTTTTTCAAGGAAAGTTTTGTCCGGATTTATGCCCAAGAGTAGGATTGCTTCTGGGTCATATGGTTAATGTCTAATTAATGTCTGTCAGCTTTATTTCTTACATAAAGATGGTCATTTCCTTGACTGAGTATGTGTCTTCAGTGGTCTCTTTTTTCTTTTTTCTTTCTTGTTTTTCTTCTATATTTCTCTTTCTTTCACTGTACTGCATTTAATATGCTGTAAATTTTGAAATAGCATCATGGCCAGATGTAGAGAACTGGTGATGTGAGTTGGGGAGGCCACATGTGAGAGAGAGATGGACTAGTGAGACAATGGAGGAGGATGATATTCTTTTATTATTATTATTAAGGTATAGTTGATTTAAAATATGCCAACTTCTGCTGTACGGCAGTCACTTAGTTATACATATGTTTACATTCTTTTTTTTAAATATTCTTTTCCATCATGGTCTGTCCCAGGAGATTAGATATAGTTTCCTGTGCTGTACAGTAGGACCTTGTTGTTTATACATTTCACATGTAAGGGGCATGTTGTTCTTGTTTGCTTAGGAGGAAGGGGACAGTGTGAGAGGAATTCATGATGTTCTGTCACATTTACAATTGATACAGAAAGTACCGTGGTGGGAGAAAAAGAACATGGATTTTGGATGCACCCTGACAGCCATGTGACTAGGACAAAATGTGTGGCTTTTCCAAGTCTTGATTTCCTAATCTAAATAATAGGAATAAAAATACTAAGACCTCTTCCATCACTGGCTCTAGAACACATGGATGTACCTATTTTTAAAAATAAGGAACTTTGACTCTTATGTCATATGCAAAAAAATTAATTCATGATGAATCATAGACTTAAATGCAAATGCTAAAATTATAAAGCTTCTAAAATAAATACAGAAAAATATCTTTGTAACCCCGGAATGAGTAAAAATCTCTCAGGACTCAAAAAGCTTTAACTATAAGAGGGAAAATTGATAAATTTGACTTCATTGAAATTAAAAGCTTGTGCTTTTCAAAGGACATTGTTTACATCTCCATAAAGATATAGCAGTAAAATTACCCTTTAGCAGCTGCTTAGATACTCTTTATCATGGAGAACTATAAGGTATCGCCAAAGAGCAAACCCAATGATGAATGATGCTAATGACCAGGAATTTTTCCTTTTGAGGTGCTGATGAAAGGGAGGATAATTAGGCTGGGGCAGCAGTGACTGGGAGAGGGGGAGGGAGTGGCTTCCTGTTGTAATGAAAAATAAGTATTTACTTTCAGTTTTACAAAACCATTTTCATGTCACATTTCCTGAATATGTTATGTGCGTCATTGCTATGGGCAAAGGATTGAGGGTTAAGCTTGGGGCAAAGTTCCAAAAGTAAATTACTGAAATCTGCATACTTAATTATCCCCACAAAACGGCACTCTGGAAATCTCAACAGTTGCAAGAGATAAATTTGCATATTAAAAATTCCATAATGCTTCCTGAAATATTGATGATTTTATATTGATCTCTTTTTTTAAGCCTCTAAATAATTAAAACATTTCTATAATATTTGGGAACAGAGAGTGTGGGTAATAATTGTTTAGCCCATGCTCTCCTGTTTGCAAAAGATCATGGCCATATGAGCGAAACTGTCTCATGAGTCTGAGTTGCATGTTTGACAGAAGGATAAGGTCAATACCAAGTTTCACTGAATGATCTTTTTATTATTGATTTCCATTGTCAGGAAGGAAGGAATTTTCCTCTGCCTTTCTTGGTTCTTCTGGATGGTATAAGAATTAAATTGACAGGAGCCAGAGTAATAGGAGAAAATCAAACAAAGTTTAAATAATGTATATGTGGGGGGAAAAACTTATTAACATGTATGTAAGGAAAACTGAGTAACCGACCCAAATGACCAAAACCCTCACCTTAAGTATCTTCAGTTAAAGAGAGGATGTTGAGGCAAGGGTTTGGGACTCCAAAGGGGAGGAAGGCAGTTCACATGGAGATGGAAAAACAAATGATTGTTAAAAATAAATGTTTGCTGGGCCCTGCAGAGACTATGGCACCCAGAGGGGATTTTATATATATATAAAATGATTTTTATTTTTTCCATTATAGCTGGTTTACAGTGATCTATCAATTTTCTACTGTACAGCATGGTGACCCAGTTACACATACATGTATACATTCTTTTTTCTCACATTATCATGCTCCATCATAAGTGCCTAGACATAGTTCCCAGTGCTACACAGTGAGATCTCATTGCTTATCCATTCCAGAGGCAATAGTCTGCATCTATTAACCCCAAGCTCCCAATCCATCCCACTCCCTCCCCCACCTCCTTGGCAACCACAAGTCTATTCTCCAAGTCCATGATTTTCTTTTCTGTGGAAAGGTTCCTTTGTGCCATATACTAGATTCCAGATACAAGTGATATCATATGGTATTTGTCTTTCTCTTTCTGACTGACTTCACTCAGGATGAGAGTCTCTTGTTCCATCCACGTTGCTACAAATGGCATTGTTTTGTTCTTTTTTATGGCTGAGTAGTAGTCCATTGTGTATATATACCACATCTTCCTAATCCAATTATCTGTCAATAGACATTTGGGTTGATTCCATGTCTTGGCTATTGTGAGTAGTGCTGCAATGAACATGCGGGAGGCATTTTAACAAATAGACCTTACTGTTCATATTATACTGATCTATGGTGATAGCTCCCTTTGGAAACAAGGCCCTCCATCTACATTCTTTAAGCAGTGAGGAGGAAGGTCACAGTTTCTTCCTGAGTTCTTTGGGCCTTGGTTTTTTTTTCAGTTCAAAATAATCCACATGCCAAAGAGATATTTCGGGGTGGCAGTTGCTCCCTCCACCACATTCCCATCTAGTAAAAGGCATCCAAGCCAGGGTTGGATTAAGGCAGAGTTGATCAATTTTTTCTTTTATGGGCCACATAATCAATATTTTAGGCTTTGGCATTCCCTGGTGGTACAGCCGGTTAAGGATCAGGCATTGTTACGGCTGTGGCACAGGTTTGAGCCCTGGCCCTGAAACTTCCACATGCCACAAGTACAGCCAAAATATATATATATATATTTTAGGCTTTGAGAACTGTTGGGTCTCTGTCAGTACTATTCCACTCTGCCATTGTAGCATGAGAGAAGATAGAGATAATAACAAATGCGCAAGCTGTATTCCATTAAAACTTTATTTGTGGATATTGACATTGATTTTCATATAATTTTCATATGTCATGGAATATTCTTGTTTATTTTTTTAACCATGTAATCATGTTCGAGACATTTTTAACTCAATAGTAATATAAACAAGGAACTGCCCAGATTTGGCCTAAAGAGTGGAGTTTTGCTGATTCCTGGATTAGAGCACTGATATTATCCAGCTAAGTGACTTTTACTAAGTCATTTAACTTTTATCTATTTATTTATTTTGGCTGTGCCCACGGCATGTAAAAGTACCCGGGCCAGGGATTGAACTCGTGCCAGAGCAGTGACAACACCAGATCCTTAACCCACTAGGCCACCAAGGAACTCTGAGAACTAGTTTCTTTATCTTTACAATTTGGCTTGTCAGATACACCTTAGAAGGTTGCTGCAGATTAAATGAATAAAAATATGGAGAGGTTCTTTGTATTCTGGATACCACTCTAAAAATTCAATATTACTATATTTATATATTATCAAATCACATTGACCTATTTATACATTGGATATTATTATACAAGTGATCAGTCATATTATCATTATCATATTATCAAAGAGAAACACAATAACCAGCAGGGGCAATGGAGAGCCTAATGTGGACCTACCCTAAATAAAATGGAATTTTGTTTTTTGTGTTTGTTTTTGAATACGTTCGACATGGAACATTGTGTAAGTTTGGAACTTCACTTTTAACAAAAGAAAGTTTGAACTTTGGCTCTTCGTGTTCCTGTTTTGCCTCTCTCCATTGGGTGGATAACATGATACATGAGGTCATTTGTGGAGTCAGATGAAAGGGAAGGAGGGGTGAAAAATGAGTTCCATTCCTATTTGAAAACTCTGGCTCATCCATTGAAGCTGCATTTTCTTCCCTGAGATCTTTTAGGCGAACAAGGACATTGGTTCTGGATGATTCAGAGCTTTACCTGCCTCAAGGCAGCATGAGATGAGCTCTCAAGTCCGTGGTAACCATGACCAGTTACCAAATAAAATTATACTGAAATTGCTTAGCACGGATGAGCTCACTGCAAATAGGGCTGCTTCTCACGTAGTTTCTGTTTGGGGAATATCCAAACAAAAAAAAAGCATGCTTTTGTTCAAAATCTTTCACGACTTCGCTTTTGAAGAGCTAGTTTTCAATTTATGAGAATGTTTAGAGATGGAAACTTTCCAATCTCTTCTTTACCTGAGGTTCTGAGCCCTCTAGCTATACAATGGCACACAACCAATTCAAAGAAAAATAAATTCAATCCACAGGCTTATCTACTTACCCAGGGGCACCAAGGGCCTTGAACCTGTAGAAACTTAATAATATGAAGTTTAAAGGATTGCTTTTAATGAAGTGATTACTTCATAGTGAACAAATAATTCTAGAATCATGCATTGGTGTCACTACCCTATTTTTTCCTATTTTTTTCTTTTCCATTATGGTTTATTACAGGATATTGAATATTGTTCATTGTGCTATACATTAGGTCCTTGTTGTTTATCCATTCTATGTGTAATAGTTTGCATCTGCTAATCCCAAACTACCCTTTGTCTCCTTGTTTCTGTCTTTAGCTATAAAAGCCACTTAAATCAGAATCACTGGAATGGTTTTGCAATTTGAAACGAGCCTACAGGGCTTGGTTTCCCATAGTCTAGACAGAGATGGATATGGAAGCTTCCAGCGAGAGCTTCCTCAGTAGTTCATTGCATTATGTTGAGAAAACCACACAGACACAAAATCTTGATTTCAGTGATTTTTCTTATTTGTAATTGTCATTGCTTTTAACAAGACATGCTGATATTATTTTATGAACAGAGAATGGATTAAAGCTTTTTAAATGGCATAAATTCATTCTAGTCTTAGAGTTAGCATTTTTTGTACATTGACTCTAAACTAGTTTTGATCATGTGCATTTCCATTTCAGTTTATGCTGTTTGAGACAAGAGAGTTAATCATGCAAGCAGTCCCTGGTTAGCACAGAACTGATAAGAATCCTGAGAAATACTTAAAGGACATATATTGGAGCTGGAAGTAAACAAAGGGAGAAAATGCGTGAGACTTGTAGCAGATGTGGGTCTGAACTTGAACAATATAAACATTCGACTATTTACTGCTGTGCCCTCCAGCCTGCCCTTACCCTTCCAGGGGAGCCTCTGGGCTCAGCACGAGTACAGTAACACTCTCAGAAAATGTTAAAAATATATCTCAATCCACCTTAATTTACAATATATGAAAAATGGTAGAGATTAAACCTCATTAGTTTGGGATTGTCTTTCATGCAAGGTTGAGCCCATCTATGATGGCCATGGAGTGTTCTCACATGTGGGAACAATAATTTTTAAGAATTTATTTATTTAGGAGTTCCCATTGTGGTGCAGTGGTTAACGAATCCGACTAGGAACCATGAGGTTGTGGGTTCGATCCCTGGCCTTGCTCAGTGGGTTAAGGATCTGGCGTTGCCGTGAGCTGTGGTACAGGTCACAGACGTGGCTTGGATCCCGAGCTGCTGTGGCTGTGGCGTAGGCCAGTGGCTACAGCTCCGATTATACCCCTAGCCTGGGAACCTCCATATGCCATAGGAGGCGGCCCTAGAAAAGGCAAAAAGACAAAAGAAAATTTTTTTTAATTTAAATTTTAATTGAAGCATAGATGGTTTATAATGTTATGTTTAGTTTCAGATGTACAGCATGGTGATTCAGATTTATATGTGTGTGTGTGTATATATATATATTTTTTTTTGTATATATGTAGATTCTTTTCTGTCACAGGTTATTACACGATACTGAATATAGTTCCCTGTACTATACAGTAGGTCCTTGTTGGTTATCTATTTTATATGTAGTGTGTATCCCTTAATCCCCAGGGGATGGCAGTTCTTGACTCCTACTAACCCAGCTTTAACTTGGAGCCAGGCTCTGTGCTAGGTGCTTTATATCCAGTATCTATCATTTGCTTTTCACATAGATCCACTGCAGAAACAGAGGCTCATATATGGGTGCCGGTTACCTTGTTCTCTGCATTTTTAAATTAGCCTAATAGCCAAAATGTCCATCAACTGATGAATAACACAACAAAGAAAACATGGTCTATCCGTACAGTAGAAAATTACTCAAGCAATAAAAAGGAATGAATGTGCTACAGTGTGGATGAACCTTGAGAATAGTATGCGCAGTGAGAGCAGCCAGACACAAAAGGTCGCAGGGATTAGAGGGGAAGGGGTTGAGGGAAAATGAGGGGTGACGGCTAACAGATACGAGGTTTCCTTCGGAGCTGATGAAGAGGTTCTAAAATCGACTGTGGTGATGACTGCACAATGCTGTGAATTTACTAAAATATACTGAATTGTACGCTTTAAGTGGGTGAATAGCTTGGTGTGTGAATTACATCCCAGTAAAGCTGTTACTAACATGCAGACTGGAGGTGAGAGTTGGCGTTCAGTGTGGAAGGGCTTAGATGCCGTGGTAGGCATTTGGATGGTCCTGTCATCCGTGGGCAGCCATTAAGATAGTCACAGAGTAGGATCATATAGTCAGAGTTTTGTTTTAGAAAAGCTACTGTTCAGAGTTCCCACTGTGGCACGGTGAGCTAAGGATTGGCTGTGCCACACTTATGCACAGTATATGTCATAGCTGCAGCTCGGATACGATCCCTGGCCCAGGAACTTCCATATACCATGGGTGAAGCTAAAAAAAATTTTAAAAAAGAAAAGGGAGGAAAGAGGAAAGACAGAGAGAGAGAAAGGCTACTATTCTAGCAGCGTGTGTGATGGATGGGAGTAAGGAAAACCCAATGCAAACCAACAAGAATCTGCCTTAATTGTGGGTATTTTATGAAAACATGGGTTTGTGTTTTGTTCTCATGTTAATTGTTCCTTCCATATCAAGAAGGTGAAGTCTCAGCACTTCATTTGTTCAC
The DNA here is from genome assembly GCF_054392235.1 of Sus scrofa. Lineage (NCBI taxonomy): Eukaryota > Metazoa > Chordata > Mammalia > Artiodactyla > Suidae > Sus > Sus scrofa. Next base: position 13,719,003 of record NC_139401.1, read on the forward strand.
AGGAAGATATGTTGCAAGGCCTTAGAGCAGAATTCAGCTGGAGACACCTCTTCAGACAGCTCCGCCTCCTTGCCAACACTTGGTACTGTTTGCGTATTTGGTTCTAGCCGTTTGAGTGGGTATGGCTTGGTAGCCTACTGTGCTTTTGATTTGCATTTCCCTAATGACCTGGGATGCTGAGAATCCTTTCATGTGCTCATTGGCCATTTTCTATCTATACCCTCCCTTCTGCTAAAGTGATGGTTTTATAATGAGAGATTGGTTCCTCTGCCCTTTCAAAGGGGGAAGACATAAACCTAGTGGTTCTCAAGCCAGGCAGTTTTGTTCCCCCCAGGACAGTCACCAGGTAAAACACAGATGCCCACTGAAATCTGAATCTCAAAAGAAATGGCAAATAATTTTTTGGAATATGTATGTCCCAAATATTACATGGGACATAACATACTAGCAAGTTATTTAACCTGAATTCAAAGTGAACTGTGAATCCTCTATTTCTTTTTGCTAAATTTGGCAGCTTCACTCCAAGGAGATACTCCGCAATGTCTGGAGACATTTTTGGTTATCACAAGTCATTGGGTGGTGGGGAGGGGGACGCTGCCAGTGAGTGGAGGGCGTATTTACTGCTAAGCATCGAGCAGTGTTCTGGAAGGTTCCTCGTGACAAAGAGTGATTACATTGGTAGCTTGGAGGTTGAATAACCCTGCCTTAGCAGATCCGAGAAGAATCTGAGCCCATAATTATGGGCACCATCAGCACAGCTGCCCAACCTCACCCCTGACCCTCAGCCCACAGCGTCCCAAGGCCCCCCACATGGCCCTGCTCTTGTGACATGAACCAGTCGGGTTTGAACAGAGGAGCCGAATGAAAGATCGCTTCCCCTCCCCAGTCAGAACTGCCGACACTGTACATTTTGCCATTGTTTCCATTTTTTCTTCCCCCAAACCTACATGATGGTGGCTGATGAGCTAGCATTTATCACATTCCTGTGTGCATGGACCGTCCATCAGAGAGCAGCGAGGAGACCTTGATGGCCTTGATTAATCCCAAACCCCAGCACTATTTAAGAAGGAGTTGCCAGAACACTCCTTCTTAAAGACGGCTTCTCCTTGATGCTGTATCTTGACTTGCCATTATCATGCAGCATCCCCGTGGCAGACAGGTTCACGTGAGGAATTCTGTGCGCAGGGAAAGGGGCAGTTCAATAATTCAGCGGCTGCTTCTCAACCAGATGAAGTCGCCTCAAGCAGTTCTGTCAAAAATCGTTGAGCTGCCCACAGGCGCCTTCAGACTCCGGAGAGGTCAGTTGCTTCCTTCCAGCCACACAGTCAAGCACAAGGCGCTTTGGCTTAGAAAGTGTTCACGACCACTCCTGCCAAGGATGTTCTTTCGAATGACCTTGGTGCTTTCACTGTCCCTGTGTTGGGAGCCATGCTTTGTTTCATGAATCTCTCCCAGAAAGCAAAGATCTCCAAGATGCTAACTGTGTTGTAAAAAAATGAGTATCAGGGAGAGTTCCCTGGTAGTCTCGTGGTTAGGATTTGGCACTTTCACCACTGTGACCTGGGTTCAATCCCTGGTCTGGGAATTGAGATCCCACGTGAAGCTGCTGCACGCCGTGGCTGACAAAAAGAGTATCAGGTTAAATTGATATTGATAAATCAAAGAAGAATTGGTTCTGGGCATATAGTTTTTTAAGGAAAATAATTCATAATATCTATCAAGTTTTTTTTTCTTCTTTTTCTTCCACTAAACATTTTTTAAAAAATTCCTGGCTGCCTTGGAGTTCTCGTATTTCTGTGATGTATTTGAATGGCAAGTCAAGGGTCCAAGAGGAAGCAGATAAGGCAAAAATGAGAAGTAACTGTATCGTGCAAAGAAGAGGAAGCTCTCTACAGAGCTGCTCTTCAGAAGCAGGTAATTTTTCTTCTAGAAGATGGACTTTTCAACATGAAAGGGCATGACAGTCATTACATCAACCATCAGCGGCCACTGGCTTTCTCTTCACGACAGCCGCACCGACTCCGTTGAAAAGCGGCTCTCAGCTCACTTGCCTGGAGACATTCGTTGTCCAGAGTCTGCGCATGCGCAGTGCGCTCATGCCGCCACATGCGCACTCCCCTTGGCAATGCTGTTCCACCACATGCAAACTCTCCACCCCCTGGACCACGGTTTCAAGGCTTACACAAACTGGGAACACTCCTCATTTGCCCAGATGGAAAAATACCAGCCACCGGGAGACACACTTCGTTAGCCCTGGATCCCCATCACAGAAGGGGCCACCTTGATGGGATTCCCAGGCTGCTCTTGGCCTCTGCCTGAAGCTGGGACCCTTCCCTGCTTGGGTGGCCTGCCACACCCAGGTCTATGGCCCCAACCAGATACGTGTTCCAAAGGCCAAGGTTAGAGGCCCTCCTGTTACTCTTGGGTCCACAGGTAGATGATTTTGGTTTGATTTTTGGTTCGATTAGTTTGCCTCTCCACAGACCTTAGGTCAGTAACCACAGAAATCAACCTCAAAGCGCACGAGAATCTGCCCTGCCAGGAGAACAAGTCCTGGGCCCTCTCTGTCCCAGGAATCCAGGCATCTTCCTGCTTGGTAATTTTCCTGTGAGTACCACCTCCGGGTACCGGTGTTCCAGCTCGGTCCCTGAGCACAAAAACCACCTGCCAGGGTTGGCATCTGTTTTTTCCCTCTTATTCCGCCCCCTTCCACCTGCAGAGAGCTGAAATAAAAATCTACGTCCATAAAAGATTCTTGCTTGACTAGAACTAAATGTGCTACCTCTGTAGAATAAAAGAACGGGAAAGGAAAAAATGCTCGTGCATTTTGAAAGCCTGGTGGAGGAGAGAGGGGGAGTACCCGGTAGAAGGGGCTCGGCTCAGCCCCCAGATGCCAGGCTGCAGGCCGACAGCAAGCAGGGCGGATTGTAAATGGATAGTGACAATTCTGTGGGGGGAAGTGACGGGGAAGGTCATTTCAGCTGAGACAGGCTCAGAAGGGAGCCCCCTGGAGCACCGCTGCTTCATCTGCCGGATGGGCCCCCAAGTCCATTCTGATGAGAGTGGTGGCTGTGGGTCTACATCGCCTGCTACGTTTAAATGCATAAGCACCTTGCTCATTGCAGCAGTGATCTGTGTGCATCTAAGGAAAGCCACACTTCCAGGCCAGCCTCCACAATGGATTATTTTTAGAACATGATTAGGAATCATCTTCAGCTGCCCAATTTCCTGTTTCCTTCCAATCAAGCCTTTTAAAAGACAGTACTGTATTCTTAAGCCAGAATGCTAGAAGCCCCCAGAATTCCAGTAGAGACAGTGCACTCATTGTTGAGAAGGCTTAACACATACGTGGAAAGGGTAGGAGATGGCCTCCGGGCCTGTTTTGACAGGTGCCAGGGGTGAGGGGTCCCTTAGGACAAAGTTCACCAGTTGGAGAGCTTTCTGTTGTGCTGGAGGGCCAGCACACGATGGCCGGCAACCTGACGTGGGTTGGAGTAAATGGACTACATATGTGGGAACGTGGAAATGAGAGCTGCCAACCAAGCATTTGCTCAGGATGCCTGTCTTGCCTAGTCTGTCATAAGATTACGTAACAGCAGCAAATTAGAATTTAATACACACCCAGTAGGGACCCAGATCGAAAGCTGTGTGTTCTCTAAATAGAAAAAGAAAAGATGCTATGATCCAAAAGTAATATCGGAGGCGAGATTAAAAGAAGCAGCTACACACAATAACCTCCATAATCTGAGAAATTTACTACTTCCGGTTTTGTTCCTTCCACCTATCACAGGGGTGTGTGTGTCAAATTTGCTTGCAACATAAGCTTCCTTCCGGAGGCAAGGGTGGTTTCATTTCTTTTTGCTGTAACTCGGCTCCCTATCTAGTGAATAATCCAAGACAGTGGATGAAAAGCCAGTTCATTTCAAGGAAATCCATCCTAGAGGCTCACGCCTGGTCATTTATTATTTCATTATTTTAAAATAAAATTCTGTACCCTCCGGTCCTAAAACCCTGGCCAGTGGAATGGGATCTGGAAGCGTTGGGGCTGTGAGATCTGTGCTGGGTGCAGCCACTGCAAGGAAGGTCCTGGGAAGCCGAGGGAGCTTGAACTGTGGGCAGGGCCATCAGAACCATCTGAGCAAATTTCTCCATGATTCGGCCCTCTTACACATGCTGGCGGGGTGCCCTGAATACTCACGTCTCATGAGTCCCTCTCTGTCACCCTGGAGCACTGTCCCTCACCAGCTGGCTGGAGGCTTACCTTAAGTCAGCTTGATTTGTTCCCAAATCTGTTTCTGCCAGTTGTTCTTGGACCTGTAATTCTGTGATTTTTTTCCTAGCCCTATTGACATACGGTTAACAAATTTAAAAAGTTTATATTTAGATTGCATATGATTTTTTTTTCCTCGCAAAGGTGTGCAATGTGATGATTTCATGCACAGAAACCCTGTGAAATGATTCCTACCATCCATGCATTTTAAAACATCCATCACCTCACTTGGGTACCTTTTGGCGGGCACGGTGAGAACACGTCAGACCTATTCTCTTAGCCAAGTTCAAGTATGTCACACTATCATTCTGTACTTTTATGAAAACTGCTATGAGGGTGATGGTTTTCACGCCCCACAGAGCCAGGCTCTGCAACAGAGGCACGATGTTCAAAGGTTCAGAAGAGCCAAGAGTCTAAGCACTCACTCACCCTCCTGTGGATTCTGTTGGTTCCAAGGACAGATGGAGACAGAAGACGCAGCAGGGGCTGCTTCTGAGACCTCAGTGGCTCAGCCACTCTTCTGAGCATCTCTCAGTACCAGGAGGAAGCTCCGTGGCACACCAGGAGTTGGGACTCAGAGGCGGAGCCCCCAGATTCTAAAACTGCATGAAGAAATATGGTCTCTTGGGCCCTATAACAGCAACAACAACAAAAGGAAGTTTTCTTTGGCTTATAACTTAGAGAAGAACATTTTGTTTATTAAAATGACTCTAATTAATTCACAGCTCTCACTTGGAACCACTCAAAGGGGAAAGGTCTGCGTTTGTATTTAAAATTGCAAAAGAGTGAAATATTTAGGATGCCAGTCCACAGCTCCAGTAAATCAATATTAGTGAATATTTCAGCAAGACTGCAAGAGGTTTCTTCAAGAAATTGGCACTAGGGGTTTTTCCCCGCCCACATTCAGGATAAAATGTAAAAGTTATAGGGAGTTCCCGTTGTGGTGCAGGGGAAACAAATCCAACTAGTAACCATGAGGTTGCAGGTTTGATCCCTGGCCTCGCTCAGTGGGTTAAGGATCCGATGTTGCCGTGAGCCGTGGTTTTGGCCGGCAGCTGCAGCTCCAATTGGACCCCTAGCCTGGGAACCTCCATGTGCCATGGGGGTGGCCCTAAAAAGCAAAAAAAAAAAAAAAAAAAAAAAAAGTAAAAATTATACATCAAATCAGTGAATAGTACACAATTCCTCTGGATTTAATTTTATTTCACAAATAAATAAATGAAGCATGATGAGGCAATCCACTGCCATTTACTGTGGAAGAAGAAAAGTCAACCTTGGTAGAAAGACTCTTGGGTACTTTTAAATCAATGTTAAAATATGAGTATGTCATAGACATTGTACTTGGGTTTTAAGTGCTCCGAGGTTAGCTGCTACATCCTTTTCGTTATCCAAGCACCCTTGAAATTAGAAATGGAAACGTTCTTTGAGGATGGTCAGCTCTTCCTAGGAGGCGATACAGAACTGTTAATTCCCAACTCATTTCCTGGTCCTTGGTACACCGGCAGTCTTTTAAGAACAGTTATTCTCAATTCCAGCTGACCCGAACTTCACCAACTGCATTCCACCATAATTTCAGACATTCTCTTCTCACTGGGGAGGGTGGAACAAAATAATTAGGAGACAGGTCCAGAGAGCTTCAGGGAAAGACGGTTCTTGCTCTGTTCTACAGCTGCTGTTGCTGTCTGTTTGTTTCTCTAGCTTTTGCCATCTCCACCCACTCTTCATGCCAGCAAATTGACAGTCCTGGAGAATAAGACTATTGTGTGCTCACTAGTTAATTTACTTGGGGTTAATATCCAGGCACCGCAAATCTGACCCTTCCAGAGATTCCATCGATTTTTTTTTTCTTTTTTCTTTTCTTTTTTTTTTTTTTTTTTTTTTTGGTCTTTTCTAGGTCCGCACCCGTGACATATGGAGGTTCCCAGGCTAGGGGTCGAATCGGAGCTGTAGCTGCCATCCTATGCCAGAGCCACAGCAAGGCAGGATCTGAGCCGCGTCTGTGACGTACACCACAGCTCAAGGCAATGCCGGCTCCTTAACCCACTGAGCGAGGCCAGGGATCGAACCCACAACCTCATGGTTCTTAGTCGGATTTGTTAACCACTGCACCATGACGGGAACTCCATCCAATGATTTTTTGACAGCCTGCTGAGAACAGTCGCCTGTAGGAGCTACAGATTCTGCTTTGTTTGATATACCAGTTGTAACAGGGCATAAGACACTACACCTTGCTTACATGTGAGCTACTCTGTATTGACTCAGACACCCTTGGTCACTTTCAGGTTCTGAGTTCTCTTTCTTGCACACGGGTATTTAGGCTTCCACAGTTCCGTTCAAATGCTCCCTTCCTGGATGGACTAGCTTAAGGGGGTGCTACATTCAATGTTACTAAATATAAAAAAACGTGGCACTGGCTTTCTTAATGACTGGTCAGAAATTAAGGCAGTTCATTAAATCAACATTTTTGAAAAGTTTATTTTATCGAAGTGTAGTTGATTTACAATGTCGTGTTAATTTCTGCGGTATAGCAAAGTGATTCAGTTATACATATAATGTGCATTCCTTTTCGGGTTTTTTTCCATGATGGTTTATCACAGGATAATGAGTATAGCTTCCCACACTATACAGTAGGACTTTGTTGTTTATCCATTCTTTATGTGATAGTTTGCATCTGCTAATCCCAAACTCCCACTCCATTCCTCCTTCCCCCCACCCCCTTGGCAACCACAAGTCTGTTCTCTGTCTGTGAGTCTGTTTCTGTTTCATAGATAGGCTCATTGGTGTCATATTTAAGATTCCACATAGAAGTGAAGTCGTATTTGTCCTTCGCTTTCTGACTTCGTTTTAATTCAGTATTTGTTAGGAGCCCACTGGGCATCACGTGATGAGCTAAGTTCTGGGGATCTTTAAAAGGGATTACCTGGAAGCTGCAGTATCTTAACAAAGATGGCACTTTGAGCTTTATGCAAACTCATCATCCACCTGGGAAACTGGACACCCAAGCAAGCAAGGATGTTGGCATTCGTGGCATGAAAGAGATAGTCACGAAGAGCCAGGGGAGGGAGAGACACTGGAACTGGGCCTTTGCAATACTGACAGATGAATCTTTTTTGGCCATTCATTTTCATTTCTTTTTCACATTTTTCTCTTTTTCTTTTATTGTAGTTGATTTGCAATGTCATGTTAGTTTCAAGTATGCAGGACAGTGATTCAGTTATATATTATATTCTTTTATGATATATCAGTTATATATAGTGTATATATAGATATATAACTGAATATATTCATTTTTAGATTATTTTCCCTTATCAGTTATTACGAAATATTGAGTATAGTTCCCTGTGCTATGCAATAGGTCTTTGTTGGTTATGTATAATAATTTCTAGGTCCATTGCATGTAGGTGCTAATAGCATTATTTCATTCTTTTTTACGGCTGAGTAATATTCATATATACATATGAATATATACCTAGTAATATTCATATATACCCATATCTCGCATCTTTTTTATCTGGTCCTCTGTTGATGGACATTTAGCTTGCTTCCATGTCTTGGCTATTGTAAATAGGGCTACAATGAATGTAGGGGTGCGCTCTCTTTTCAAATTACGTTTTTTTCTGGATAGGTATCTGGGAGTGGGATTGCTGGATCATATCATAACTCTATTTTTAGTTCGTTAAAGAACCTCCCTACTGTTCTCCATAGTGGCTCTACCACATTTTCATTTCTTTTGGATAATACCCAGGAGTGGGAAAGCAGGTCAAGGGGTAATTTTAAGTAAGTGCCAAACCTTTTGCTGTATGGTATCATGTTTCATTCTTCTCAACGCTATTTGAGTTCCATTTGTTCTACAGTCTCACCAACCATGGATTTTGCCACACTTTAAAATTGTACCCATTCCCATCTCTGTATCAATACTTCATTGCAGGTTTTTTGTTTTTTTGATTTTTTTAAAAAGGGCTGCACATTCGGCCTATGGAGGTTCCCAGGTTAGGGGTCAAATCAAAGCTATGGCTGCCAGCCTATACCATAGCCACAGCAATGCCAGATCCAAACAGTATCTGCGACCTACAGCACAGCTCACTGGCAATGCCTAGTCCTTAACCCACTGAGCGAGGCCAGGGATCGAACCCTCATCCTCATGGATAGTAGTTGGCACTCCTCATTGTAGTTTTAGTTTACATTTTCCTAATAACCAATTATTAGTTATATGTTATCATATATATATATGTGAGATATAATACATATAATTATATGTACAATATAGATATTATATCTCTGCTTATGTATACTTATATAGAATATATATTAGTTATATAGTTATTATGTGTTGAAGAAATTTTCACACGTTCATCAGCCATTGGGATGTCCTATTTTGTAAAGCACCTGTTGAAATCTTTTGTCCATTCTTAAACTGGGGTTTTGAACTTTTTAGAGAAATTCTTTATGGATTCTGGCTACAAATCCATTGTCGGCTGTAGGTATTGCAAATATATTCTCCCAGAAATGAAGATTCTCTTTGTACTTGGTTGGGGAATTTCAGGATCGCATTTGGGAAAGCACTGTTCATAAGGATATAGGATAAATTCTATAAATTTTGCTTTACTATTGGACTGCCTCAACACGGCTGCATAGACTAGAAAGAAAATGGAAGTCTGATGTGTGATAAGATATTGATGGTTAATCATGTGCTTAGTGGCTGTTCAGTCAGGTATTAGTAAATGTTGAACACGTTTGTTGCATAAACTAGTAACTGGGAAGAAAGGTGCTTTCTTCTTCTTACTCTTCCTCTTCTTCCTCTTCTTCCTCCTCCTCCCTCCTCCTCCTCCCTCCTCCTCCTCCTCCTTCCTCCTCCTTCCTCCTTCTTCTTCGTCTTACTCTCGGCATATGGAGGTTCCCAGGCTAGGGGTCGAATTAGAGCTGTAGCTGTCAGCCTACACCAGAGCCACAGCAACGTGGGATCTGAGCCACGTCCGCAACCTACACCACAGCTCACAGCAGCGCCGGATCCTTAACCCACTGAGTGAGACCACGCACGGTTTGAACCCACATCCTCATGGATGGTAGTCAGGTTCATTAACTCCTGAGCCACGATGGGAACTGTGAAAGGTGCTTTCTTTAGAATGAAGTTTATTTTATGCTTCCTCAGTAGAAAAGTACCATTAGCGCAGAAACATTCTTGAAATTATTTTTCAGTTAAATTATTCCTTTGTTCAAGAAATAATTGGGGATCTGCTAAGTGTAGGGATATAAAGAAACATAAAAACGAGTTCTCTGGTGGCTCAGCAGATTAAGGATCCAGCATTGTCACTGCTGTGGCTCTGGTTACTGCTATGGTGGGGGTTAGATCCCTGCCTGGGAACTGTTGCATGTGGCGGGCACGGCCAAAAAAAAAAAAAAAGAGAGAGAGAAAGAAACATAAAAACAGTGCTTTTCTCTGAAGAGCAATTCATGATTCATAACATGCCCTCAGAACTCAAAAACTAGCTTCTCAAAATCTGCGTTACTGGAGTTCTCATTGTGGCTTAGTGGGTTAAGAACCCGACTAGTATCCATGAGGATATGGGTTCGATCCCTGTCCTCAGTGGATTAAGGATCCAGCATTGCCGCAAACTGTGGTGTAGGTCACAGATGTACTCGGATCCCTCGTTGCTGTGGCTGTGCTGTAGGTCAGCAGCTGTAGCTCTGATTTGACCCCTAGCCTGGGAACCTCCATATGCCGCAGGTACAGCCCTAAAAAGAAAAAAAAAAAAATCTGCGTTGCTCATTTATAAATGCAAAAAAAAAATGTATATCTGTGATGTACCAGATAAAATGTTTTGGAACAAGATGGACAATAAATAAATAAATATGCGAATGAGGAACTGCATTAAGACCATAATCTCTATCTCATTCCAACAGCGTTAACCCCCTGCCTCCATGATACTTCTGAACTCTGGACAGACTTCTTTGTTTAATTTTACTTATTTTTTATTTTTGTTTTTTTGCTTTTTTTTTTTTTTTAATTTTTGTTAGGGCTGCACCCGTGGCATATGGAGGTTCCCAGGCTAGGGGTCGAATCGGAGCTGTAGCTGCCAGCCTACACCACAGCCCTAGCAACGGAGGATCCGAGCTGCGTCTGTGACCTACACCACAGCTCCTGGCAACGCCAGATCCTTAGCCCACTGAGCAAGGCCAGGGATCGAACTGGCAACTGCATAGTTCCTAGTCGGGTTTGTTAACCTCTGAGCCATGACAGGAACGCCTACTTATTTTTTAAAGTAAGTAATACCATCACATGTTTCAAAAATCAAAATGGTACAAGAAATTATATATCAAGAAGTCTTACACCCATAGGTTGGTCTGCCTCATCCTCTACCTCATTGCCTCACTCCTTTTACTCATTTCCAATGTTTCTTCAAGGAAACGTGCACAAATAAAGATATTCTGATTTCTTCCTCCTTGTTCTTATACAAGAGTTACCATGTCACATTCTGCTAGAGGAAATGCTTGGAGGTAGCTCCTGCACATGGACTCTATCCTATGTCGTTTGCTTCTTCACAGCAGGCTGGGGCTGTTAGTTCAAAGGCTACCCAGTGAAGCTGCACCCAGCACCTGCTAACCATGGATAAGACAAACCCTGGGGCTACCCAAGAGCCCAGGATACTGCCGCCTATCGGCGCTCTTGGACCCAGAGTCTACCCCGCACCTTGCTGCCGGGCAATGTCATCTAGACACGGGAGGCCCTCCCCAGTGAGAGCTCGTGGACCTTTTTGCCTCCATGGTGACTCTGTTCTGCCACCTCTAGAAGCTCTCCCGCCTTCACAACTTTCCCTCTCTTGCGACCTAAGCACCGCCTAACACAAAGCTACTCATGTGCTCCTTACCATCATCTCGTGCTTATGTCTTTCTGCAGTCAGCTTCCAAATCCTCAGTCTCACCACACATACTTACTCTGCATTTTTCACCTCGCTTTTTTTTAACTTAACGATATACTGTGGGCAAAGCACCCCCATTCCTTTATAGAGCTGCATAGTACTCCATGGTGCCACTGTGCCAAAGTGTAATTGACCAGGCCCAAGTGATGACAGTGGGCTCTTTCCAGTGTTTTGTTATGATAGTTATGCTGCCCTGAATAATTTTGTCCATTCATCATTTGGTTCATGTACAGGCACATCTATAGAATAAATTCCCGGAAGATGAATTGATGAGTCAAAGGGTAAATGCATATGTATTTTTGAAAAACACTGCCAAATTGCTCCTCTTAATAACCACACTTGAGAAGGTCTGCTTTTCAGAGCCTCAGCTTGTACCATTCTGGTGGAGAAAAGAAAGCAAATGTCTACTCTTGAATTTCTCACATTGTAAATACTGTTAACATAATATTTGATAACATGTCTCTCTTTGCTGCTAGATTGCAACACCTTTGAAGTCCGGGACATTTTCTTACTCATATTTGCATCCCGTTGCTCAACTAGCAAAGTTCCTTGTACAGAATAACTTCCTCTACCTTCCCACCCTCAAAAAACATAACTGCTGAATTGAATCAATCGCCACTTCAGCCCATAGAGCCCCCCCCAAGGCCTTTCCACTGTGGTATGTGCTGCCTACATTTCATGCTCTTGCCAGTATTCCCCCTGTCCAGCACCCCCCCCCCCACACACACACACACAACAGCAGCAGGCCAGAATTCCCTGAGGACGAAAACACCAATGGCCACCCAGCAGGCTTCAAGCAATGCCTAAGGAGATGGTGCTTAAACAGCCCTGCAAGCTCATTCTTTAGGAACACATCTCTGAGGCACATGGTGGTCTATACTGAGGGCCTCGTGGGAATAAAGCTCCTGTTGCCCACAGTGGGAAGTGGCTTGATCATGAACTCCTTATTGGCTTCCCTGCCTCACCTTCCCTTCTGTGTTCACTTCCTCACTTCCTTATTGGACTTTCCATGAATCACCTCTCACACGCATGACTTTCTCAAGGGTCTTTCTATGGGAGAATCAAAACAAAGACAGTAGCCTTCTTTTCCAAATGAAGAAACCAAGGTGGTGAGAACATAAGTACGAATGGCATAGCTAACAGTGGACGAGGCTACTTCCTTTGGCTTCTAAAAATGTGCTCTTTCAGAAGATGGAGTTTGTCCCCATGTCCCCAACTCTTGGGACACTGGAGAACTATAAAAGAAGGAGAAATATCTTTTGCACCTGCCTACATCTCAGAGAGAACACGAAGCTGTATAAAATGGAAGGTATATAAGTGAAACAGTTCTCATCTACAGTGCTCACTATGTGCCAGGCACTGTTTTAAGTGCTTCTTGCGTGTTGACTCTTTTAACACAAAACGCTATAAAGCGGGTGCATTATTATCATTATCCCCTGTTCATAGATAAAAAAGACACAGAGTTTAAGCAACTTGCCAGAGGTCAGAGGTCTGACTCCTGGATTTGTGCTCACAGCCATCAAACTTCATTGACTTTGGGGAAGTGCCAGAGGAATTCTAGGAGTGACAAATTTCTGTTGGCTTTTGGCAGCAGGGCTCTTGAAAAAAGAACATAGGATTATGCCTAATAAGGACTAATTCTTCCCAAGGTCATCAAAGAACTCATTCAAGTCAGGATATTTTCAGGGACAGTAATTAGATACCCAACTAAACATGACTTAAACGACAGGGATTAACTAATAAATCTCACAAAATAAGAGATCTGGAAGCAGGAGGTCCCACACTTGGTTAATTAAGAATTTAATGACATCAAAGCAGCAGTGACTCACATATCCAGGCTTTATCTTCCACCCATCATCTTTGTGATCCCCTTGGTTCTCTTGATCTTTTGAAGGTTGCCTCAGATCCAATCGGAAAGGGAGGAAGGGTATTTGTCCCAGAATCCCCCCCGCCCGGGGTTTGGGGGGGAAGACATCCCCTCTGGTCCCATGGGACAGGATTAATCACATGATCTAGGCGCAGGGGAAGCTGGGAAAGTGAGTCTCTGGCCTCCTCTGTCTCCATCATGGAAGGCAGGTTGCACTGGAAGCAAAAAGTGGACAGAGCCTGGCGGGAGAAGTCAACCAATCATGATACCACATCCTGTAAATCTCATGTGGAAGCCTTCTTTTCATGCTAGGCTGAAATTTGGAAAAGCCCAAACCCAATTACTTTGCAAAGACAGCCACGGCAAATATTTTGAGGTAGTGCTCAGGATGGAGGCCAGAGATAGTGCCAGATGATAACATATTTCAGAAGTGGATTTCAGAACTGGAAGCAGTTTCATTCAGAAAAGGGAGGTACCACATTGACCATGTTTGGAAGGTAAATAAGGCAGAGACTCACTACCAAATCCAGCTGAGAGCCAGAGGTGGAATTGCTGGACTCAGCCGATCAATGGATGTTCAGTGAGTGTTTACTCATAGGGTCATGTATTAAGTGTTGCCAGGAGAGAAGGGATACTGATATATCAAATGACTTGGAGAAAGACATACAAATCTAGTACTAATCAACATAATTGAGCACATACTCTCTGCCGCCCCTGTTTAAAGTAATTTACATTGCTCTAGACACTGAAACATACATTTGGTCTTCACAGTAACTCTACAAAATAGGTTATATTTATTATCTCTGGCCACCAATATGGAAACTGAGACCAAGAAGAAAATGGGGGCATGGAGAGTTTACATAATTTTGAGATTGAGATACTCAGTATTTCTTGAAAGATTTTATAAAGTAGAAACCCACTTAAGAATTGAAGACACTGGCTATAAACTCTTAAAAAAAAAGACTAGGTATAATAATAAATATTACATGGCACTATAAAGATTGCAGCACATGTTCGAACTGACTTTATCTATTTATTTATTGTTAGGGCAGCACCTGCCGCATGTGGAAGTTCTCAGGCTAGGGGTCAAATCGGAGCTTCAGCTTCTGGCCTACTCAGCAGCCACAGCAACTCATGAACCATGCCCCATCTGTGCCCTACACTACAGCTCCCGGCAGTGCTGGATCCTTAACCCACTGTGTGAGGCCAGGGATCAAACCCGCATCCTCATGGATATTAGCCAGGTTCGTTACCACTGAGCCACAATGGAACTCCCTCAAACTGACTTTTTTTAAATTGAAATATAATTGCTTTATAATATTGTGTTAATTTCAGGAGTACATCAGAGTGATTCCGTTATATATTTTTTTCAGTTTATTTTCCATTATAGGTTATTACAAGATTGAATATAGTTCCCTGTGTTACACGGTAAATCCTTGTTGCTTATCTATTTTATGTATAGTAGTTTGTATCTGTTTCTCATACTCCTAATTTATCCCTCCCACCCTCCCTTTCCCCTTTGGTAACTTTAAGTTTGTTTTCTATGTCTCTTATTTCTGTTTTGTATATGGATGCATTTGCATTATTTTTTATATTCCATATATAAGTGACAAGTATATATTGTCTTTGATTTACTTCACCTGGTATGATATTCTCTGAGTCCATCCATGTTGCTGCAAATGGCAATGTTTCATTCTTTTTTTTATAGATGAGTAATATTCCACTGTATATACATACACCACATCTTCTTAAACCAGTGTTCTGGTGATGGAGGCTTGGGTTTCTTCCACGTCTTGGCTATTGTAAATAGTGCTTCTCTGAACATTGGCGTACCTGTATCTTCTCAAATTAGAGTTTTCATCTTTTCTGAATATATGCCCATGAGTAGGATTGCTAGATCTTATGATAGCTCTATTTTTAGTCTCCTAAGGAACCTCCATACTATTTTCCATAGTGGCTGCACTGATTTACATTCCCAGCAGTGTAGGAGGGTCCCATTTTATCCAGCCCTCTCCAGCATTTATGACTTGTAGGCTTTTTGGTGATGGTCCTTCTGATCAATGTGAGCTAATACTGCAGTGTGGTTTGGGCTTGCATTTCTCTAACAAATGGACTTTTTAAAAAGGGATGAGGCCCAGCCCAAGACAGGTAGGCAGAGAAATCTGCAACCAGGGTAATACAGCAGACAGGATTCTTCCAGTTTCCATGGCTGTTATGGGGACCTGCAAACCCAGAGCCTCGTTTCCTGGTTGGAAGGAACCGAGAAGGTCATTGTAGCAAGAGGACAGTTTCACCTGATTCAGGGAGCTGGGACAATAACCAGGAGACCAGAGAGACTTTGGAAACATTCAAGAGTACAATATAGCAAAGCCTGCTGCCCAGGCTCCAAGAATAATTCCCAGAGTCCCAGGTTGACAGAACATGAAGATCCAAAGTCCCCTTCAGAGAGGCTAAGAGGCCACAGCCTTAAGATTTATAGCTGTTGGTATATATACATACAGTAGGATACTACTCGGCCACAAAAGAATAAAATTTTGCCCTTTGCAACAGCACGGATGGACTTGGGTGGTATTATGCTAAGTGAAAGATATCAGACAGACAAATACTATACTATATCACCGGTATGTAGAATCTGAAAAATAAACTAGTGAATATCCCAAAAATAAACAGAATCACAGATATAGAGAACAAACTAGTGGTTACCAGTGGGGAGTGAGGAGGGGCAAGATAGAATAGAATAAAATAAGCTACAAGGATGTACTGTACAGCATAGGGAAAATACTTTATGATAACTATAAATGGAGTAGAACTTTTTAAAATTACGAATCACTATCTTGTACACCTGAAACTTGTGCATCAACTATAGTATATAAATTATATATATATTTTTTAAGATTTACAGCTGCAGATAGACTTTCCCAGCAGCATTTAACCTTTTCCTCCAAATTTAGGGTGACCAGTTCATCCTGGTTTGCCTGGGTCTCTCCCTATATAAGACTGAAAGTCCCACACACTGGAAAACCTTCTAAGTCCTCAGCAAACCAAAATGTTTGGTCATTCTAAAAACAATAGATATATCGCTTAAATCTGGAATCTAATATACGGCACAAAGGAACCTTTCCACAGAAGAGAAAATCATGGACTTGGAGAATAGACTTGTGGTTGCCAAGGGGGTGGGGGAGGGAGTGGGGTGGACGGGGAGCTTGGGGTTAATAGATGCAGACTGTTGCCTTCAGAATGGATTAGCCATGAGATTCTGCTGTGTAGCACTGGAAACTCTGTCTGGTCACTTATGATGGAGCATGATAATGAGAGAAAAAAGAATGTATACATGTATGTGTAACTGGGTCACCGTGCTGTATAGTAGGAAAAAAAAATAATAATGTATTGGGGAAATAAAATAAAAACGATAGATATACCCAATCTCCGTTGCCCTGACAATTCAACTGAGATAATGGAGAAGAAAAAGTTAGAGATGGCAGAGAGGGAGTTTGCCCTTCCCTTAATAATAAATTCCCTTAACAAAATCCACTGAATGTGGAATAAAAGAGTTGCTATAAACAGTAGGTTTTCTTGGAATCAGGAGATTCTGTTCCCTGGTATTGTAGCGCCTAGAATGGTAGCCACTGGCTATATGGGGCTACTGAGCCCTTGCAGGGTACAAGTCCAGACAGATAGATGCTGGGAAGACAGTCTAGTGTGAAATAACTGCTTGGTTTGAAGACTTATTACCAAAAAAAAAAAAAAGTCAAGTTGCATTAACATATTTTATATTGATTACATGTGGAAACGATAATCTGGATATATTCGGTTAAGTTAAATATATTAGTAACATTCATTTCACCCTTTTCTTTTTGCTTCTCTTGATGTGTAATTTTTAACCACATGTGTGGCTTACATTATATTTCTGTTGGACAGCACCCCTTCGGAAAAGACAAGTCTAGGGAGAATGAGACATTCTCTTTGTTTGCTGTTGTTTACAAAACTAAGTTAAACATGAATTAGTTAAAAACATGCAAATCATGCCAAGACCTCAGATACGAGGTTCGCAGGAGGAACGGCATTGCCCGGTAGGCGTTGCCATGAGTGTGTTCTGGGCAGCTTTTGACCAGGGATTCCTGGCCAAGCTACAGTAGGTATAAATGATAACACTGATGAATTCATTGTTCTGAAGTTATGGCCCAATGGGCTGCTGGCTCTTTCCATACAGTGTGAAAATTGTATGGCCAGGAGATTCAAAACACATTTTTAAAAACAGTGACTGATGCAATCCACATCTTTTTTTTTTTTTTTTTTTTTAAGAGAATTGAGCATGTTTTGGTTCTCTGAAGTTGGTAATGGTGTTAGTGCCTTATAAATGTTTACACTTTGTCTTAACCAAAAGGCTGAGAAGTGATGGTATAAATTTTTATAATTTCAAAGTTTACAGGTTTTCTTTGTTGTTTCCGTTTGACTGTGACTGTATATCCCCTTGAGGCAACAGAGCTGTTGTTTTTGTGCACATTTTATGGATGAGAAGCCATCCCAAGTCATCTTAATCCTGCTTAGCATTCTTTTGACGACATGATGGAGCTGTTGCAGGAAGGGAGACCCCCTTCCAGGGCCCCAAAATGAGCTTTTATCTAACACTCAGAAATGTATTGTCCAAGGAGACACACACATTTACAAAGCAAAAGACTTTATTGGAGAGGGGTGCCTGGGTGGAGAGCAGCAGGGTAAGGGGACCCAGGAGAGCGGCTCTGCCATGTGGCTCACAGTCTCAGGTTTTATGGGAATGAGGTTAGTTTCCTGGTTGTCTCTGGCCAATCATCTTTCTTGACCCCATATTTGGTCTGACATGGGGTCCTTCCTGGTGGCACGCGCATCTCTCGGCCAAGATGGATTCCAGCACCAAGGATTCTGGGAGGTTGGTCATCTCCTTCCTCCTGTTGGCCCTTCCCAAACTCTTATGGTTAGTCTCCAGGGCAGCACTATGTTCCTTATTGGGGCCTCCTGTTGTGAGACAACTCATGCAAGTGGTTACCGTGCCTGGGCAAGGTGGTTGGTTTCAGTCAGTGGTTCCCTGACAGAGCCAGATTCTACCCAGTCATGAAAGGCAATCAGGCACATCGCCTTCACAGTTCAGAATTTACATTGTGCTGCTTGCCTGAAATTGGCTATGGAGTGAGTACTCACACTATGGTCATTGGCAAATGCTGCAGGTCGGGTTTGTTTACTGTTTGTTGTTTCTTTTCTGGAGAGCTGCTTATGAAATAGTTAATAGCCCACTGCTAGGTATGCCTCCAAGAACAGGAGACCTTTAGGATGAGAAAACGTATTTTATTATTTATTTATTTATTTATTTAGTCTTTTTAGGGCTGCACCTGCAGCATATGGAGGTTCCCAGGCTAGGGGTCGAATCGGAGCTGTAGCGGTGGGCCTACGCCACAGCCACAGCCACACCAGATCTGAGCCATGTCTGAAACCTACACCACAGCTCATGGCAACGCTGGATCCTTAACCCACTGAGCGAGGCCAGGGATCGAGCCTGCGTCTTCATGTATGCTAGTCAGATTCGTTTCTGCTGAGCCACGACAGGAACTCCAGAAAACATTTTTTAGAGTACATAAGCAGATACACAAATTCTCTCAGTTTAAGAGCTAAATTCTCTAGAGATAAGATTCTTTTAAAGTGAAAAAAAGTCAGCTCCCCTCAGTTTGTACGTTGTAAGAAAAATGATGATTCTACCTCTTTGCCAAGATAAGGCCTAAAGTATTTAAACCTGAGCCAGCACTCCTTCAGCAAAGATGGAAACCATTGTCCCAGGTCTAACAGTTGTTTGCTTCTGTCTGTCTTCGTGTTCCCTCTGTCTCTCCCCCTTTCTATTCTTCTTCCTGTTTCTCTTTATCTGCCTTTCCCTGTAGGGAGGAAAAATAATTTCCTGAGTTCTTAGCTCAGACGTCTGTAATAAAACGACAGACTCACAAGAGAAAAACCAAGTTTATTAACATGTACATCTCATTTACATATGGATGACGCCCAGATAAAAATGAGTAACTCTCTGAGGTGGCTTCAACTTCAGGCTTAAATACCGTCTTAAATAGGGAAAGAGGAGAGCTTGGCCTCTTAGGGGAGAGTAAATGATTGTTAGGGCAGGTGAACAGTTCCTTAGCAGAGAGGGGGGATGTGATGGTTTGAGATAAAGTTTATGTGGGCATGCTGTTGACTTGTCTTTTGTGACCATGGGCCATCTTCCCTGGTTGATGAAACTCCGGGATGGGGATTTATGACAGTTGATTACCTCTTGGATGATCTGACTTGAGGCAGATAAGGGGAGTTCAGAGAAAGTCTCCATTTGCTGTTTTTCAAGTGCCTTCATCTCAAAGTAATATATCAAAGCGGCATATTTTGAGGTGGGTTGTCCTAAACCCCTATAGTCATATTTTGGGGTGTTACCCTTTAGTCTCTATCATAAATACACAAATACACACTCCATTTTTACTACATGGCTTACTGTGAGATAGAGCTGGAAATTCAAGGAACCAAATAACACAAGTGCAATGCCTTTTTCCAAAGAAAGCTGGCACAAAATGCTTCATTTTCTTCAATGGAAAAACAATCAAGCCCTAATTTCACTGGTAAACGGGTAATCTTTGAAACCAAAAAAGAAAGGAGATACTCTGGATGTAAAAAAAATCTATATATACTTAAAGTGAAATCACTTTAATCATCTGTGGTTGTCTCCTATCAAATCAAGCCCAATTTTTTCTCAATTACTTCATTATTTCCCAACAAGAGAGCCAGATTAGATAATCACATATGAATTTCAGATGGTGCTTACTAACTGAAGTTTGTTATTGGCAGTCACTTGAGAAGAGCTGCTCTAAGACAGACTCTTCTAAATGAGTGCCTTTGGAGGGTGATTTTCTTTTAACGTATTCCCTCTCTGCCCACATGTCAATGAACTGAGCAAAATGCCTACCAGATGGTTCTAACCCTGAACCTTGGTTAAATCTCAAGTTCACCTCTGAGAGGGCCTGGAAATCAGTTGGTGCTGATAAAATGAAGCAAGAAGAACCAAAGGCCTCAAACAGTCATGTCATCCGTCTTTGAAAGTATGGCCACGTGTTGTTGTGTTTTATTCCAATGCCTTTATTTAAAAAAAAAAGATATTAAAAAATTCAGAAGCTTTATATAAAAATACAAATTTGGGGGTTTTCTTTAGGAGTCAGAAGCCTTCACGGTGGGCAGGTGCTCCTTCAAAGCAAGAAAGTTGGTAGAGCTTCATTCATTATGTTACCTGTTTGCCCTGGAGACATTTAAGTTTGCAACCCTGCAATAGATCCAAAAAAATGCATCATGTCACCCTAAACTGATAAGAGGTGAAGGAATTTTTCCCATCATGTGCTTTTGGATTCTTAAGACCTTCTATATTCTGTGGCTTTTTTTCTTTTAGTTTTTGGCCACATCCACAGTATGCAGAAGTTCCCAGGCCAGGGACTGAACCCACTCCACAGCAATGACAATGCCAGATCCTTAACCAGCTGCACCACAAGGGAACTCCTATTCTGCGGATTTTGTTCCCAGTAGGCGGCTCTAATCCAGCCATGATCCAGAATCAGGATCTCAGGTCCACTGTCCCCATCTGCCCTTCTGAAACCAAAAGATTCTGTGAGCCAGAAGCTTTCTTGTAGCTCCTTTGGTGACATCACTTGGCCTGAACTGATGGGAGGTTGTTTGTCATCTTTATTTCTCTTACTTGGTACAAATGTTCGTGCATGTAGCTGTAGAAATGTGAATTTATTTGATTCTATGATGTTACCCCAGCCCTGCAGGTGGTGTTAGGTACTACACAGCACAGGTACCACATTACCTATTAAAAATCCCCCAAATCTACGCTGTGGTGCAATGAGATTGGCAGCATCTCTGGAGCGCAGGGACCCAGGTTCAATCCCCAGCCCAACACAGTGGGTTAAGGATCTGGCATTGCCACAGCTGCAGCATAGGTCACAACAGCCACTCAGATCTGATCCCTGGCCCAGGAACTCCATATGCTGTGGGATGGCCAAAAAAGAAAGAAAGAAAAAAATCCCCCACATCCTGCAGTCTGAGCATATATAGCTGTGAAGGTA
This sequence comes from Sus scrofa, assembly GCF_054392235.1. Classification (NCBI taxonomy): domain Eukaryota; kingdom Metazoa; phylum Chordata; class Mammalia; order Artiodactyla; family Suidae; genus Sus; species Sus scrofa. The sequence goes on from NC_139401.1 coordinate 13,740,168, forward strand.
TCTGACAGGCGCCTTGAGATGTAAATACATCAAGTACTCGAAACAGTGTCATCACTTAGGAAGCACTAATAAATGATTGCTGTTAATTAGACTAATACTGTTCCCTGTCCTTAAGATCATGAGCAGGGAGTGGGGTCAGAAACATAAAAATGACAGTATTGTGGCTGAACATGGAATACAAGTGCTGACCAGTGGTGGCTCCTTGGTGGCAAGAAAAGGGAAGGAGTTTTAAGCATAAAGTGGTCTAACATCCCATTTTAAGTTGCTTGCTATCCTGGTCTGTGATACAATCGACTGTTGATACAATCAACAGTCACTGCCATTGCCCAAAGCATTCAATACCGTTTATTACAAACAGGACCCTGATCTGGGAGCACTTTGTGGATGGAAAAGAGAGCAGGACCGCACAACGGAGCAAAGAGTGGCATAATAATGGAGCAAAGCAATGGTGCATAGCAGAGAGAGGCCACGGATTTAGCAGAGCCCGGAGCAGTAAAAGGGAGAGACACTGGGCTGCCAAAATTAGGTGTGACTCTCCTTTCAGTCTTAGAATGCAAGCTGGAAGTTTAGGGGACTTCCTGGTGCTGACACTTGAGTGGTTCATGCAAATATTGTCGTTTCACAACCAACATCACCATACATGTAAGAACTTGAATATTTCCACCTCACCCTCTGCTTCCTTAGTGCCTTGAAAGCACTTTAAACATATTTAACTCTGACACTAACCTGTGTTACAAATATGTGTGTTATATATGTGTTTGTGTATGCGGATACCTATTTCATGTTTTAATGTGTGTATGTATACATATATATTCATATTCCATATTTTTCTCTGTACTATGATAAACATTTCTCAAGACAGAGGCAGTGTCCTCATGTATTTGTCTTTGTTACTCTAAAATCTCATGGAGTGCCCGTAGGACACTCAATGGTGTACATATAGTTTATTGAATGCTCTACAAAGTCAGCTTGACTTCATTTGTCTTTCTTTTTCTCTGCCTCATCCCTATGGACCAGAACCTCTAGCCCCTGAAGGACTGAGGGCTGCTCTAGGTGGTCATGGCCAAGGCCGCCTAACTCAAGCTGAAACTGCCTTGCTCGCAGCTCCCTACGACCTTAAATTGTTTGACCAGTCATCTGGCAGCCGTCTTCTAACATAGCTCCGCAAATCATGGGTCTCTCTTTTAGGATCTTCAGTTTGGGGGACCATCAGCTCAAGTGATTTCCTTGGTTCTCCCTATGATTCGTTTTAATCCCTCTCTTGCTCTAAGTCCACCTTTACCCCTTTTCCCCACTAGGAACTTTGCCACCAGCCCATTCCTTCTGTCCCCACTGTATCTCCTCCACGCTTATTTACTCCTTGCACATGGTTCCCAGTCCAGCACACAAACCCATCCTCCAAGCCAGCACGCACTCAGTTGATGTGGTAAGTACACAGCACCTGCTACATGCTGATGAAGCAAAACATAGCCCTGCTTCCTGTGTTCGTGGAACTTTCCATTACATGAGAGATCCAGGCATTCATCAGATAAATACATACATGAGAGAAGAGTCACAGCCCAAACAAGGGAGAAACAAAAATTCCTGGATAACAGCATATAACCAAGGAAGCTAGCTGATCTAGGCCAGGGGTGGGGCCAGGCTTGCTTGAGGAAGTGGCTTGTGAACTGAGCTTTGAAGGCTAACTCAGCATTAGGGGGGCAGAAGGGGAAGAGGATTCCAGGCCAAGGAAGGCTGTGTACATAGGCCCTGCAGCAGGCGGGAGAAAAGCAGGACCAAGGAGCTGAACGGTCAGTGTGGTTTGAACCCAGAGAACAGGGCAGTGAGGAAACAGGGGCCAGATGCCACTGGGTCTTCACATCATGCGTAGGACTTACGTAAATGACAAATCTCCAACACTGCACGAAAGGAAATAGAACTGCAACACACGTGTTTACTGAACAGCACAGAAGGAAGAGTTACTACAGAAATTCATTTCATGTATTTTTCTATGTAATCACGACAGATTTGGTTTCCTCCTTGTGTGAAGGGAGATTCTAGAAAATTGTGGTCTAACCTGCTCTCAAAGATTCTTAGTTCTAGAATATTTGAAATGCTCGCTGGGAAAAAGGTTTAAAATCCACTTACCACCCCCATAAGAGTTAAATTGGCCTGAACAGACTATAAAATTACAAAGCCCTAGCAAAACAGAGGCTCCACGCTGATTGCCTATTGATTAGAGGAGAGAAAGAGAATTAGAATGAGTTGTTAACATCTTTGCTAAGAAAGTTTCTTTTCCTGATGGGAAGGTCATTATAACAGGATGACACATGAGCATTTTATACGTAGCATCACTGTATGGCGAAAACCATATACAGTTTAGTGAACACTCAAACTACAAAATGAAGCAACCCACTCTCCCTGGTGACTTGCCCCGAACTAGTAATGATCAAGCATGTACTGCAACCCTTCCACTTAAAAAGATGGGTGGGGAGGAAATGCTGGGTGAAAAGGTTTGATTGTGTTAAAGAATATTTTCATGCTTCTGCTGATTCTTTGTGCTGCTAGGGGTTAACATTTGGTGTCAGAGGCTCTTTTATTGATGGCAGTGTCTAGCTATGTAAAGTATACCCCTGGAACCTGCGTGTGGGGGAACAAAGCTGTCCCAATTAGTAAAGTGAAAGTCTGGCACCATTGAGGGCAAGGAAGAATCCTGATGGGTTATATTGCATTTAGGAAAATGGTTTTCTTTCTTAAAATTTATCTGAAGGAGAAGTTCCCGGTAGGGGACAGCAGGTTAAGGACCTGGCGTTGTCTCTGTGATGGTGAGGGTTCACTCCCCAGCCTGGGGCAGTGGGTTCAGTATCTGGCGTTGCCGCAGCTGTGGCTCAGATTCATTCCCTGGTCCAGGAACTTCCATATGCTGTGGGTGCAGCCAAAAAAGAAAAAAATATATATATGAAGTATATTGTCCACAATATACTTTGTCCGTGGAAGATGTGTTTTCTTCAAAACCTTTTTTTTTTCTTTCTTTTTTTTTTAAACTAAGCATTCTTTTTTCTTTCTTTCTTTCTTTTTTTTTTTTTTTTTCAGGCTGATACATTTTAAACGCTCACAAAAATCCTGTGAGATAGGTATTGGTAATCTGATTTTTAAAATTATAAGGATAGAGAAGTTCTCCTGTGGCAAAGGAGGTTAAGGATCTGGCATTGTCACTGCAGTAGCTCAGTTCGCTGCTATGGCATGGGTTTGATCCCTGGCTGGGCAACTTCCACATGCTGTGGGCACATCCAGAAAAAATAAATAAAATCATCAAGATAGAGATATAATTTTATTTGTTTTTAACTTTATTCAAATATAGTTAACTGACAATGTTGTATTAGTATCAGGCAGACAGCAAAGTAAATCAGTTATACATATACACCTATCCTTTCCTTGTCAGATACTTTTCTCATATAGGTTATTACACAGTTCTGAGTAGATGTCCATGTGCTATACAGTAGGTCCTTGTTCTTTATGTATTTTATATATAGTAGTGTGTATATGTTAATCCCAACCCCTAATTTATCCCTCCCCCCAGTATTTCCCCTTTGGTAACCATAAGTTTGGTTTTGAAATCTTTGAGTCTGTTCCTGTTTTGGGGGAATAAGTTCTTTTGTACCATATTTTGTTAGATTCCACATATTATTGATCTCATATTTGCATTTCTCTGATTTATGTCACTTAGAATGATAATTTCTAGGGGCAGCCATGTTGCTGCAGATGCCATTATTTTGTTCTTTTTATGGCTAAGTAATATTCCATTGTATACACGTACCACATCTTCTTCATCCATTCCTCTGTTGATGGACATTTAGGTTGCTTCCATGTCTTCGCTATTGTAAACGGTGCTTCAGTGAACATGGAGGTGCATGTATCTTTTCAAATTATAGTTTTCTATGGCTATATGCCCAGGAGTGGGATTGCTGGATCATATGGTAATTCTATATTTAGTTTTTTAAGGAACCTCCATAATGTCCTCCGTAGTGGTTTTACCAATTTACATTCCCACCAACAGTGTAGAAGGGTTCCCTTTTCTCCACACCCTCTCCGGCATTTATTGTCTGTATAATTTTCGATGATGGCCATTCCGACTGCTGTGAGGTGACTCATTATAGTTTGGACTTGCATTTCTCTAATAATTAGTGATGTTGAGCATCTTTTTGGCCATCTACCAAAACCTATTTTTACCTTATCCTAGTAGAGGGTGTCAAATGAGTACCAAAGTCCATCCATTCCACACTGTTCCACTAAGCCCTTGCACCCTCCTGGAGTGATATTTAAACTGGGAAAGTCAGACTTGAGACTATTATAATTAGCATATCTTATATACGGTTCCCCAGGTGGGAAATGGCAATGCATCATAAGATGAAACCAAACCCCATAGGTTGGGGAAGGGATTACTTAGGAAGTAGGGGTGCTTGATATTCAGACAATAAATAATTAAAGGAGGGGGGCTCTCTGAGGATGAAAGGAGAAGGGAGTTCTCATCTGAAGTTTCGAGTGGAAAAGGATTATTTCCAAGCTCATGTAGTTGGTGGCATCATTCATTTCCTTGGAGTTTGTGGGACTGAGGGCCTCAGTTTCTTGTGGGCTGTTGGCCGGAGGCTGCCCTCTGCTCCTTGCTGTGTGGCCCCGTCCACGTGACAGCACTCGGGATGGCTGCTTGCTTCTTCAGAGCCAGCAACAGAGGTTTCTCCTAGCAAGACATTAAAATCTTCTGTGACACAATAACATCTGAGTAATCACATGCATCCCAGCACCCTTGCCATATTCTATTGCTTAGAAACAAGCCGGTGTCTCACCTACTCTCAAGGGGAGGAGATTATGTAACGGCATGAACAACAGGAAGTGGGGATCATGAGCGCCACCCTAGAATCTGTTTGCCACAGGTGGAAAAGTTTGAGAAGCAAAACCTAAGCTGTTTCTGGCTATTAACCTCTTAGCTGTAATAATGTATCAGTCAAGAAGCAGACTGAGTGCTGGTTATAGGTGTAGAATACAAAGAGGCAGTAGTAGTGCAGACTGTTTGCTTTTATGGATCAAGATACAACTTATCGACAGGGGAACGGTTAACACTATGCCAACTTAACAATTACTGTGTTTCTGAATTCTTGTTATTTGAAACATAAGAGCATTGGAGAAGGAGGGCCTTGGCAATGCAAAAATGAGAAAGGACAGACGCTGAAAGAAGAGTCCAGTATTGGTTGGAAAATGAATGAGAAAACGAGGAGGAAGAAGATACTTAGACCCTTCTTCCCTCTGAAAACATAAGTGTCCTGTCCCATCTCAGACCTTCCTATCTCTTAGATCCAATTCCTTCTCCTTGCCTGATTTTGTCTAGTTCCAGGCTCTGATGGTGTTGCTCATCCATGAGGTGATGTTGCCATAGTAGTTACTGATGTGGATTCTGCTACCCATAGCTTGTCTCTGGTCCCCCTTTCCGCCCCTATCAATTGGGTAAATTGTACACACTATGAATGCTTACTGACTGTGAAATAGAATTATAATCACATTTGACTTCACAGGGTTGATGGAATGAAACAAGTTGCAGCATGGAAAATGCTAGAACAGCTCCTAGACCCAGTAAAGGCTTCAGATGGTAGCTACTACTATTTTTCTTTGAACCAGTGTTGATTTCATGTCGGGTATGTGTACAATTAGACGATCTCTTTCACCAACCAGTTATTCTGGGACCACTGGCAAATTCCATCACGTGTTTCCATATTTGGCAATGCCACTATGCTTGGCTGTCTCTCATATATATGTTGAAACATTGGCTGAATGCATCATAAAATTCTCTGCTGATCTAAAGTTACTATAATTCATTGCAGCAGCACTTGATATGCTTCAGCCAATTTATTTTCTCCCTTGTTAAGGAGAAAAAGTAGGACGCACAAGCCCTCATCTATCATTGAGGGTAGTCAGCCTCTGCAAGGTAATGTAATGAAAAATGACTCACATCCATAGCAGTAGTCACCCTTTCTGCATTCTGACCATGAAATTTCACCTCATGTTTATGCCTCATTTTCTGTCTCCCTTAGAATTTAAAACTAAAGTCATGATCATGGTTGCAGGATTTTAAAAGATTTAGTCATAGTAACCCCAAGGCCTAAAGAAAGCCATGAAATCTGATAATTGTTGCTCACTTTGGGGATATATATAACTCCTGACATAGCACCTCAGCACTCAATCTGGTAGCTCTCAGACTACATTCTCAGCTATATTTTTATCTTCCCTTTACAAAATCCCTCACCTGTTGCATTTCTGCAAAGACTAGTTTCAAGGAGTGCTGCTCAAATTTCAAGGGGCACACTTTCCCCGGGAGTCTGGTTGAAGTTCGTATTCTGATTCACTAAGTCTGGGGTGGGGCTCAGGATTCTGCATTTCCGACGAGCTCCCAGGGGAATACCCATGGTGCAGGTCAAAGGACCCCACTTCAAGTTGAAAGGATTTAAAGGACAGATGCCAAAACCAGCCACACAATCAAACTCAAATGAGCCTCTTGAGAGTTTCCGAAACCCTTTCAACTGTGAAGCCAGCTCTCAACACTGAAATTCAATCCTGGCTGCCCTGTGAGCACCTCCTGTGTCCTATGGGTGATGGACCCTAAGAAAGGGTGGTGGTTTCGTGTATAATCAGCCTTTTAAAAGCAAAAGCTGTCATTTAGCCATAGAGAATTCACCTCTTATTTCTGGTGATAAAAATAGGGGGAGGGAGTTGGGAGGGGAATAAGGAGAAAGTCTATCATTGATGTATTTATGCTCAGAAAAGAATATGCATCCTGTCCCCCAGCTCTGGCCTTGAGGTTGTGTTTCCTGAGGGCATGTGTTGTTTCACCTTCCGCTGAGAACAACAAATGACCACAGATGGGCCCAGAGATGGCTTTGAGCTTGCATCTTCTGGAGCCCCTATTAAGTGGTTGCAAAAAATGCCCTATGAAATCAGTGGGTTGAATAGTTTAGAAGTCAGTTCCCCCCAGATGGCCAAGAGATGATGACCAGGGCACAGGCATGATCACCTTGGCCCCATCTCAATAGGTTTTGAGAAGAAAGGCAACTCCAACAGTCCATTAGGTCTCTGTGTCACAAGAACGGGTGCACGTCAGAATCACAGAGGACATTAAAAATATTGAGGCCTGAGGCCTGCCCCCAGTGTCTGGGATCAGTGGGCACCCGGGTGGGTCCAGGTGCTTCTGATGTGTAGCCAAGGCTAAGAAACACTCTTCAAGGCCAGTGAGTCTCAAAATGGAATAAGCATCCAAATCACTTGAAAGTCTCATTCAGACAGATTCCTGGCTTCTACTCTCAGAGTTCCTGCTTCGGTTGGTTGGGGGATAAGCCTGAGGATTTGCATTTCTAATAAGTAACCAGGTGATGCTGGGGCTGGCCTTGGGCCAACGCTTTAGAACCATTGGGCTAGACTAGGGGCCAGCCCCTGCCCCTCACCTGTTTTTGTAAATAAAGTTTTATTGAAACACAGGCCCGCCCTGTTGTTTACATAATGTCTGGGTCTGAGCTGCGTTCCTGCCGCAGAGACTGTTTTGGAAGTAAGTCCTAAAACATTGACTTGCTGGTCTTTTACAGAAAAAGTTTGCCAGCCTCTGCCGTCGGTGCCAAGGGTTTTCAACAAGGAAACTACATTGTCTCCCTAACATTTCTACTCTAGAGAAGTGGGTTGCAAGAAGGATTGGCCACCAGGAACTGAAGGGGAAAAGGGATCCAGGGAAAGGAATCAAGTTTCTCTCTCCAGTTCATCAAGCTGCATCATCACCCTCTCTCTCTTCATGAAAACTCTTAATAATACTGTCTTCTATTTGTCCAGCCCAGTGGTTCTCAAAGTGTGGTCCTTGCCACACAGCGTCCCTATCACATGGAATTTGTTGGAAATGCAAATTTTCAGGCCCTAAGACATAATAGTTCAGAAACTCTGCTGGTGGAGCCTGGCAATCTGGTTGAACGAGGTGATTCTGATGCCTGCTTGAGTATGACAACCACTCATATAGTACCCAGAGATTGCAAAGAACACGTATCTCATTTAACTTAGCGCAAGATGGAAACGTGAGTGCACTTTGCTCTTTGAGTTCATTCAACACTAAGTTAAACTTCTAAAGCTAGCAGGTTTTTTATGAAAATGTAAACACATGGTATGATCTCTTGAAGGAATGCTTTGGTGAATCCAAACAACCAGAAGTGAAGGGAAGGCACAAGTTAGAGCCTTGGGGCCGTGTCTCAAATGTTAGAGTAGCAACATCAAATGGAAGGGGTTTTTTTTTTTTTGGGGGGGGGTGGCGGGGAGGGAACCGACTCAGGAGGTCTGGGGTAGAGCCTGAAAATTTGCAGGTCGAACAAGTTCCCAGGTGAGGCTGATGCTATCGGGGCAGGGACCCCGCTTTGCGAACCGCTGAGTCTAAGCACCATCTTTGGTGTTCTGTGAAACTGGACTTTCTTAGGAGCTCTGCATGTGTAAGAAGAGTGAGAATGGGTATGTGGTGGCTGTAATGAAAAGCAGGCCTCTTTCATACATCTTTGTCAGAGAGTGGGAGCAGAAGAGAAAGGCTGAGAGGTTCCTTTGGGATCTGAGTCGGGAAAAGACCCCAGTTGCGATATCCCAGGTTTCTTCTTACAGGTACTTGGTTGAAAATTAGAGCCAGCAGCAGGAGGCAGACTTTTCTTTGGGAAGTTGTAATGAATGACCACTTGGCATTTTAGATGTTTCAGATAGAAAAACTGTTGGTGAAGCAGGTGAGCAAACCCTGGAGTTCGCAACAGGCCACAGTGGATTGAGAACCTGACTACAGCAGCTCAGGTCACTGCAGAGACGTGGGTTTGATCCCTGGCCCAGTGCAGTGGGTTAAAGGATCCAGCGTTGCTGCAGCTGTATTTCAGATTCAATCTCTGGCCCAGGAACTTCCACATGCCATGGGTGCAGCCTTTAAAAAAAAAAAAAAAAAAAAAAAAAAAAGGAGCAAACCCTGAGAGGTCTGCAGCTCAGTGGCACTGAGAAATCAAGCACATTCTGAAATAAAAAGCAAAAGTGCACATAAAGACGAATCTAGAGCCACTGAGTCCAGTGAGTAGCAACCTTGGCGAACTCGTGTTTCCTATTTTCTTAATTGCTCCCCATCCTTTGAACCTGCTGCTTCCTAAAGTGTCGTTCAGCCGTGTTTTTTTTCCCTTGTCTGCTGTGATTTGGGTTTTGGTTTTTTTTAAAGTTTTATTGAAGTAGAGCTGCTTAACAATATTGTGATCATTTTTGCTGTACAGCAAAGTGATCCACTTAGTTCAGCAGTGCTCTTGCCTCTCTCTCTCTCTCTCTATCAGCTCGACTTCCCCTTGTGTCCCCTTCATTCTCAGGCGGGCTCTCAGGGGCACCAAGCTTTCCCAGGCTTCTGTCTTTGAGGCTCCGCAACCCAAAAGAGCTTCTCTTTCCCACGAGTTGAAAACCCCAGTGCAGGGATCGGCTTTGACTTTGGTCTGCGTCTCTCCCCAGGTCCCACACTCCCCAGGATGGAATACCCTGGGATTGTCCCTGGTTGCTTGGGGTGGCATCAACCTTACTCAGACCCCTCAGACTGTGACAAAGGTACGGTCCCTAGAAGATCCCCAGGGGAGTGGAAGCTGGGATGTTCGGCCCCAGAGGCGCTTTTCACCGTGGACGGGGACAGCTGCTTTCTTGGGAGTCAGGAGCAGAGTGTCCCATGCTAGCTGTCAGTTTTAGACCCTCAGGTTTGAGCCAGGATGTGGAAGACTTTGAATTGTAAGAGAACAAGAAAGAGCATGGACATGAATATCCCTAGTGGGGAGCTAAGGACAAGGTTTTGGAGCCACATAATGGTATAATGGAGTAATATTTTAATAGAATTCCTTGATTTTGTCTCAGAAGGAAGCTTAAAAAACCGTTTTTTAAGGAAGCCATCTAAAGACTATTGAAACAGGACAGACAGACGTAGGGTGATAGGAAAGGGGGCTGTGCAGCTGATGGAAGGAAAGGTACTTGGTGGACAGTCTTATCTCTTGGGAAGTTGTAGACGCGTCAGAGACCCATGTCTGCTCCACGCATGCGCTCACTGGGGCTGGCGTCGCTAGGGGGCCGGTGTCAATCTGCCTGGCTTGGCTGGGGGAGCCCCACCGAATCAATTTTTGCTCCCCAGCCCCCGTGGACACTGCTACTCCCTTACAACCCCCCACTCCTGTGCCTCTTCCGCTTCTGGGCCTAGGTGGGCTCCTGTTCCCTTTCTGCCCTGTTGAGCTTATTTTGAGCATGCCATTGTTTTCTAATGTGACATGTTTAGCGCTAAGGAGTCCTCAGGCTATGAGCCCACAATGCCGTCTTGACCGCGAGCCTGCCTGCTGGCTCATCTGAAAAACTGTCCCAAGCACTTGATGACGCGTTCTCATCCTGGCTGCCCAGCATTGCTCCTTTGTCCCTTTCAAGTAAAGAGATGGGTGCAGAATGTATTTTATGAGAAATGCGGTTGGACAACTTCTTTGACCCACGTTAAGTTTAAAAAATACTATGGTTAGGATCTGATCCTGGTGAAATAATCTTCAAAGTGTAGCCAATGAATTCAGAAGGATTTTGTTGACCGTATAACAAGGAGAACATGGAGAATTTTACTGAAAATAGGAGAAGCTTATGATTTTTATTAGAAGAATGAAACCTGGTGTGTTCTGGGAGAGGACGGCCAAGGGCAAGTCGTCCTCACCCTTGCCGTTGCTACTTGGGTCATCATTCGGGAATGGGTCTCACGCTGGGCTTTTCAGATGTCCATAGACCGCAATGGACATGGTCCACTGTCTGCTGCTGGCGCTCACCTGACGTCCTGTCCTATCCCCATTCGTGCCTTTGGCTTCTGCTGTCTGGTTCCGCAAGATGCGTGCGTGGGTGAGCCTAAACAGAGGGGAAAAACAAAAAAAACAAAAAACAAAAAAACTGGATGGGTTATGTCGTGGGTGTGCTCTTGCAAATGTGATATTTCAGCAGCCTGGAGAATTACCAAGGCAAAAGAGACGACTCCGCAGGCAAATTTAATGACTTTTAAAGAACCAGCACTTCCACATTCCGAGTCTCAAATGAGCTTCTTATCGGCTTGCTCAGGTCTTTAAATGGGTTACTTTCACCGGGAAATCTTAGCTTCAGGGAAAGAATTAGGGCTGGCTTAGAGTTTTCTCAGAGGTACTAGAAGCATATAAAAAATATTCACAACAGTCATTTAGAAGTTATAAAATGCAAGCCTTCTGCTTGCTGAACTTATTCCTTATCTTCTGGGGGGAGCTTGTGGAAAGAGTCTTCAGTCCATTTTCTGTGCCTCCGTCGATAGCCTTAATCTATCTATAATTTCATCTATAACTAGAGCATTGGTCCTCAACTGGGGTGGTTTTGCCCCTGGGGCCCCCTGGAAATGTCTAGGGACATTTTTATTGAGCACACTGGGGCAGGGAGAGGCCTCCTGACGTCTAGTAGGCAGAGACCAGGGGTGCTGCTGAACATCCCACAATGCACCAGGTGGCCCCCAACACAATGAATTATCCTACCCCAAATGTCAAGCGTGCCATGATGGAGAAACCCTAATCTACACCTTTTCTTCATCTTGGACAGATTTCACAAGGAATGGTGGTTTTAGGAAATAACAGTTCTGAGAATTAAAGCGCCATTGCTTCTTCGACGTTTTCATATGGGGAATCTACCCACTAATGGTCCAGCTTTATCTTTCTTTCTAGGTAAAAGTCTTTAAATGGTTTTTATTATTATTATTACTATTTTGGCTACATCTGCAGCATACGGAAGTCCCCAGGCCAGGAGTTGAATCAACGCCACAGCTGATCCTTAATCTACTGTGCAGGGCCAGGGATCAAACCCACACCGCCCCAGACAATGCCGGGTCCTTAACCCGCTGAACCACAGCGGGAACTCCTTCAAGTTGTTTTAAGAACAGACATTGGAATACTTTTAGCCCCAGTTCCATTCGTTCACTTCCAGCAGAGAAAGTCGCCTTAGGGATGTGACTGGGATGTTTCTAGGCTGGGGAGAATCAGGATAAGAATCAGATTTGTGGCCACACCGCTGCTTGGGTGAGCAGCCCCCAGTCTGCAGAGATGCAGCAGTGGACAGGGGCTTCTGGCTGGGACTAGACAGAATCAGGCACAATCAGCTCCTTCCTTCTTTCCTTCCTTTCAGAGAATAATCACTCAGAAAAATTTAAAGCTCTTAGGAAATTATTTACAGAAAAGAACAAATTCACAAAATGAGCAAGTTTCAGTGTTCACCATTCTATATGATAGAGAATAAAGGAAGCAGGATGGAGAAGAATCAAGTTTAAGGTCATTCATGGGGATTTTGAAAGTCTTGTTATATAAATTCTTTATTGCATTTTTTGGCCGCACCTGCAGCATGTGGAAGTTACCGGGGCCAGGGATTGAACCTGAGCCGCCGCTGCAGTGACAACGCCAGGTCCTTAGCCCACTGTACCATAAGGGAAGTCCGAAAATCTTGTTATATAAAGAACATGTTTCATTATGCATTTCTGTTTCAAAATATATTAAATCATTAATTAGCATTTTGTCACCAATAGGTATTTATTAAGGACTTAATGTGGGCCTAGCATTCTGCCAGACACGAAGCATATTTATTCCAGACAAGTAAATGTGAAAATCCTTCCTGTGACCTTTATCAAATACCGTGATGTGTCACTCTGCATGAAATCTAAATGTTCTTTATCCCAAGTTTAATTTCAGTCTTCCTCATTGAAACAGGTGTATGGTTTAAGAGAAAAGCTACAGAGCTTTCACATTGAAATCCCACCATCAGTTTGCACTGGGATGCGGCTCCAGTTTCCTGGGGCAGAGACACCCACACTTTTTCCCCAAGATAAGATCACGCACGATACCTTTCTCCCAGCTCTTTGCTTCCTCCACTCAGCTTCTAAGGAAATCACAGAGGAAACAAATACATCCAAAATCTAACCCCTTCCCACCACTCCTGCTGCACCTCCCTGCTCCCCAGGCACCGTCTTGGCTGATAGATTAATCCAGAATCATCTCATTGGTCTCCCTGCTTCTACGCCACCACCACCCCCCTCTTCAGCCTCTTCTTCATGGAGCAGGTGGAGTGATTTTCATGAGAAGAAAGACCCTGTCATGCTCCAAAGCCCACAATGGCTCCCCATTGCCCTCGGAGTCAGTGCTGCATCTTTGGGCACCCCTTCCTCGGGGCCTTTGCACGTGCCGTCGCCTCCACCTGAAAGTCCTTCCTCCCTCCCTCGGTGGTCAAGGCTCACTCTCGGCTCCAATAACACTTCAGCAAAGAGGCCTTCAGCCACCAGCTTCCCACTGCCACAGCACTGCCTGTGCTCCTTTCCCCACATTGTCTCTCCGCACCACTTACAACTCGCCCCGTCGGATGAAAGGTCCATGGGGACAAGACTTTTTCTCTGTTTTATGCCTGGCTATATCCCCCATAGCCAGAACTGTGCCTGGAACGAATATTTTGGTCAATGAATAAAAATATAAAAACCACACCTCTTCAGTAAATGTGTCTGCTTTTCTACCCCATTGAAAGGAGGACAGGTAGACCCAATCACAGGAATGCTAAGTGGATTAGGACCCATCCATATTTCTTTATATCCAGTTTCAAATTGAAAGTACCTAGTTACGGAGTTCCCGTAGTGGCACAGTGGTTAACGAATCTGACTCGGAACCATGAGGTTGCGGGTTCAATCCCTGGCCTTGCTCAGTGGGTTAAGGATCCGGCGTTGCCGTGAGCTGTTGTGTGGGTTGCAGACATGGCTCAGATCCCAAGTTGCTGTGGCTCTGGCATAGGCCAGCGGCTACAGCTCCGGTTGGACCCCTAGCCTGGGAACCTCTATATGCCGCAGGAGTGGCCCTAGAAAAGACAAAAAGACAAAAAAAGAAAGAAAGAAAAAGAAAATACCTAGTTATTAACAAGGACCTACTCTGTAGCACAGGGAAATCTATTCAATACTGTGTAATAACCTATATGGGAAAAGAATTCTGAAAAGGAACGGATATACATATATGTATAATTGATATACTCTGCTGTACACCTGACACTAACACAGCTTTGGAAGTCAACTCTACTCCAATAAAATTTATAAAAGAATTCCTTCCGGCAAAATAAAAATACCTAGTTAATAAACCCACACACCTATAGTCAACTAATCTATAGGTGACAGCCTGTTCAATAAGTGGTGCTGGGAAAACTGGACAGCCACTTGTAAAAGAATGAAATTAGAACATTTCCTAACACCATACACAAGAATAAACTCCAAATGGATTAAAGATCTAGATATAAGACCAGACGCTATCAAACTCTTAGAGGAAAACATACGCCAAACACTCTCTGACATAAATGATAGCAACACCATCTCAGATCCACCTCTTAGAGTAATGACAGTAAAAACAAAAGTAAACAAATGGGACTTAATTAAACTTAAAAGTTTCTGCACAGCAAAGGAAACCCTAAACAAAATGAAAAGACAGCCCACAGAATGGGAGAAAATATTTGCAAATGAATCGACTGACAAGGGATTAATCTCCAAAATTTATAAACACCTCCTACTGCTCAATACCAAAAAAACAAACAACCCCACCAAAAAATGGGCAGAAGATCTAAACAGACAGTTCTCCAAAGAAGTCATACGGATGGCCAAAAAACACATGAAAAGATGTTCAACATCACTCATTAGTAGAGAAATGCAAATGAAAACCACAATGAGGTACCACCTGACACCAGCCAGAATGACCACCATCAAAAAGTCTACAAACAGTAAGTGCTGGAGAGGGTGTGAAGAAAAAAGAACCCTTTCACCCTGTTGGTGGGATTGTAAATTGGTGCAACCACTGCGGAAAACAGTGTGGAGATGCCTCAGAAAACTCAAAATAGAACTACCATTTGATCCAGCAATCCCACTCCTGGGCATCCAGAGAAAAACCACAACTCGAAAAGACACATGTATTCCAATGTTCATGGCAGCACTCTTTTCAGTAGCCAAGACGTGGAAACAACCTAAATGTCCATCAAAGAGGAGTGGATCAAGAAGATGTGGTACGCATACACAGTGGAATATGACTCATCCATTAAAAGGAAAGAAATGATGGCATTTTTAGCAACATGGATGGACCTAGAAATGATCATGCTAAGTGAAGTCAGCCAGACAATGAGACACCCACATCAAATGCTTTCACTGACATGTGGAATCTGAAAAAAGGACAGAATGAACTTCTTTGCAGAACAGATAACTGGCTCACAGACTTTGAAAAACTTATGGTTTCCAAAGAAGACAGGTTGGGAGGTGGGGGATGCACTGAGAGTTTCAGATGGAAATTCTATAAAATTTGCTTGTGGTGATTGTCATACAACTGTAAATATAATAAAATTCAATGAGTAATTTAAAAAATACCTACAAAAAAAAAAAAAAAAAAAAAAAAGGAGTTCCCGTCGTGGCGCAGTGGTTAACGAATCCAACTAGGAACCATGAGGTTGCGGGTTCGATCCCTGCCCTTGCTCAGTGGGTTAACGATCCGGCGTTGCCGTGAGCTGTGGTGTAGGTTGCAGACGCGGCTCGGATCCCGCGTTGCTGTGGCTCTGGCGTAGGTCAGTGGCTACAGCTCCGATTAGACCCCTAGCCTGGGAACCTCCATATGCCGCAGGAGCGGCCCAAGAAATAGCAAAAAGACAAAAAATAAATAAATAAAAATAAAAAATACCTAGTTAAGTTTAAGTCACTAATTACAAATGGGTCAATTAATAATTGGTTAATATATTACAGCATGTGAAAAAATCTAGCCAGATGTATTCCTGGTGTGCACCTAAGTGCAATTACATCTTTGTATATGCAAATTCAAGTCCTACCACCAATCAATTCACCCTCTCTAAGCTGGGGACAATATTTTGCCAACCTGTTGGAATTAGGACCAAATATCAAGTAATCTCTTGATTTTCCTTTCTCTTTTCCTTCTGCCAGCCAAACTCACTAACCATAGGTCTCCTGGTTCTGTATATATGACTTTGTGTGTGGGTAAGATAAGCAAGTAGCCCAGCACTGTCTGGGAGAAACATAATGTGAGCTACATTTAAAATTTTCCAGCGCCTCAATTGAAAAAGTAAAAGCAAATAGGTGAAAATTATATACTTGGAATAATATAATTTATTTCACCCAGTATATCCAAAATATTCTTTCAACAAGTAATCAACATAAAAAGATTAAAGGTGGAGCTCCCTGGTGGCCTAGAGGTTAAGGATCTGGCATTGTCACTGCTATGGCTCAGGCTCAATCCCTGGTCCTGAAACTTCTGCAGGCCGTGGGCATGGCCAAAAAATATATTAAAAAGATTAGTGAGATATTTGGCATTCTTTATTTGTACTGTCTTGAAAATCTGCAAAATCCAGTGAATATTTGACACAGCGCATCTCAATTTGGACGCATTTCAAGTACTCGGTAACTCCATGGGGCTAATGGCTCCTGTTACGTTATGATGTTTGTGTGCCCCCCAAATTCATATACCCCTCAAATTCCTATGTTGAAATCCTATCCCACCATGTGATGGTATTAGGAGGTGGCGCCTTTGGGAGGCCATTAGGGTCGTTGGGGGCCAGGGGGATAGAGCTTCATGAATGAGAATAATGCCCTTATAAGAGTCACAAAAGAGCTCATGCTTTCTCTTCTCCACTAGGTAAGGATACACGAAGATGGTTATCTCTGAACCAGGAAGCAGACCCTCACCAGACATCAAATCTGCCAGCACTTCGATCTTGGACTTGTGGCCTCCAGAACTGTGAGAAATGCATGTTTGTTTTTTAAGCCTCTTGGTCTCTGGTGTTTTGTTACAGCCGGCTGAATTAAGATGGCTGTCATATTGGACAGTGTGGGTAGAGGCTTGCTCTTTCCGTGTCTCAATGGCCCAGCTTCACAATGTTACTACTTATTCACTCACTCAAAACAGACTTTTGAGTGTCTATCATGTGTCAGGAGCTGTTCTGGAATATAGCAGTGAACAAAGCAGACAAACTTGCCTTCCTGTCCAGAATTTACACTCTAGGCAGGAACAGAGGAGGCAGTCATAGGTTGACAGCAGGGAAGACGACGGACAGTGCTCATGGAGAGGGATGCTAGGGAGAGCCTGGGGGCGGGCAGGGTCGCAATCATAAGATGATGGTTCTAGAAGGCTTTGCTGAGACTGTTGCACCTGAGCAGCCTGAAGGAGGTGAGGGAGGAAGGCAGGAGGACATTAGGGGAGGAGGGCTCCAAAAAAGGGAAGAACAGGGACAGAGATCATCCTTGGAGCATCAGCCAATCTGTCACAGGGCCGCTGTGGCTAGAGAAGGGGAGCGTGCAAAAGGAGCATTGTAAGATGTGGGGTGGAAGGGGAAGGAAGCGTCATCAGAACTTGGTGGGATTTTGGCTTTTCCCCTGTAAATTGGACTCTTGCGAGGGTTTTTAAGTTAGTAAGATCTACTATTGAAGTATGGTGATTTACAATGGTGTGTTAATTTATGCTGTATAGCAAAGTGATTCAGTTTTATATATTCTGTTTCATATTCTTTTCCATTATGGTTTATCACAGGATATTGACTATAGTTCCCTGTGCTGTACAGTAGGACCTTGTTGTTTATCCATTCTGTATATAATAATTTGCCTCTGCTAATCCCAAACTCCCAGTTTATCCCTCCCCATTGGCAACCACAAGTCTCTCGTCTATGTCTTGTAGTCTATTTCGTGATAAGTTCATTTGTGTCGTAGATTAGCGTCCACATATAAGTGGTATCATATGGTATTTGTCTTTCTCTGTCTGACTTACCTAGTATGAGAATCTCTAAGTCCGTCCATGTTGCTGCAAATGGCATTTTGTTCTTTTTTATGGCTGAGTAGTAGTCCATTGGGTACATATACCATGTCTTCTTTATCCATTCACCTGTTGATGGACTTTTAAGTTGCTTTCATGCCTTAGCAATTGCGAATAATGGTGCCGTAAACATAGTGGTGCCTGTACCTTTTTGAATTATAGTTTTGTCCAGATAGACAGGCAGGAGTGGCATCTCTGCATCATATTGTAACTCTATTTTTAGTTTTTTTAGGAACCTCCACATGTTCTCCATAGTGGCTGCACCTATTTATATTCCCACCTTTTTTCCACACCCTCTCCAGCACTTATTTGTAGACTTATTAATGATGGCCATTCTGATCTGTGTGCGGTGGTACCTCATTGCAGTTTTCATTTGCATTTCTCTAATAATTAGTGGTGCAGAGCATCTTTTTGTGTCACTAGCACCTTCTGACTGAGCCCATACATCTGCTGCAAATCCTGGTGCCCTCTCTTTTTTCCCCTCTATGTATCTCTGCATACTGCCCTTGACGTGCGGCCCTAGAATACACTGCTGGAATGTGACATGTGATTGATTTCTTCAAAGGTGGCCTTCATGCTATTATCTGTTCTGCACCTCTTTTCTTTGCTCGTTTGGCTACATAGAAGGACAGAGGGACTATACTGTCAGCTCTCAGGAAAGCCACCACGTGGGAAGGAAAAGATCTGTTACTGGGCAATGTCTTGCATGGGGCACATGCCCCATGGAAATAAAACATACCTCCCGATAGTGCATTCCATGTGTTCAGATTAAAATTTCTCTTAGCTGAGGTGAAAACATCACCCTTCACAAGTCTGCCTCTGAGACAAGGAGAGTAGGAGAAATACCCCTAGACCCCTGCTGCTTCCAGTGTGCTCAAGACAAGCAGTGTCAGCACCAGCTGCAGAATCTCAGGCGACAACCTAGATGTGCTGGGTCAGAATCTCATTTTAACAAGATCTCCGGGTGCTCTTTGCATGTGAAAGCTTCAAAAGTAGAGCTCTAGGCCATGTAGCTCTTAATCCTCTGAATTTCCCTACCATAATAACAATGCTTTAATGGTATAAAAGAGCAAGAACATTTACTATATTTCATGATGATAAGGTTAACTGGCCTCCACTGGGTGATTCTTCTGCTCCCAAGGGTATCCCCTGGGGCTGGAGCCACCTAGAGACTTGAGTGGGCTGGAATACCTGCACTGGCAGAGAGAGAGTGCTGGCCGCCAGCTGGGAGCTCCCCTAGGGGGCTGTCCTCTGGAGCTTGGGTTCTCCTTTGCATGGACCCTCCATGGGGCTTGTCTGTCTCAGGCACGTGGTTTGGTTTTAAGGGACAAAGCTCCAGATCTCTGGAGCCTTTGAAAGTTACCTGGTGGGAGTTTGCTGCATTCTATTGGTCAGACCAAGTGACACGGACAAACTAGATTCAAGGGGAAGGGAAATGACTCCATCTTTTGATGGGAAGAGTGACAAGGGATTTGTGGCCATGCATAATCCATCTCCAAAGAGAATAACTGACATTTATTGACCAATGATCACATAAGTACTATTATCCAGTGTTACTCAATTTCATCCATTTTAAAATACACATTTAAAGAAAAAAAAACTTTTTATAGATCCACAAGAAGTTGTTGAGACAGTACAAGGAGATCCTGTATCTTTTTCACCAAGTTTTCTACAATGGTTAAACCAGCATAATTTTAATATAACATCAAAGCCAAAAACTGACATCGGTACAATGTGTATGGGGGTTCTACGTCAGTTTATAAGTGCGTAACTGGCATTTCTTGGGTGATTGCCACGTAAGTATTGTTACCATCTTTCATCAGTTCCAAGAGGCACATAGTTCATGGCTAACTCCTCTGAAATGAAAATGTGTCGCAAGAGTCTAACATTTCTTACAATTAGGAGCATCATTTTCCTTAGTGGTGCTTAAAATAATGGTGTCTTCTACAATATCTATATAGGATGTCTTAGGTTCAGTAAAATATGTATTAGCCCCTTTGACAAATAAACAGAGACGCAGAGTGGTTAAGAAGCCTGCCCAAGGAGTTCCCTTCATGGCTCAGTGGTTAACAAACCCAACTAGGATCCATGAGGATTGGGGTTTGATCCCTGGCCTTGCTCAGTGAGTTAAGGATCCGGCGTTGCCTTGAGCTGTGGTGTAGGTCGCAGCCGCGGCTCAGATCCCGAGTTGCCGTGACTGTGGTATAGGCCAGAAGCTGTAACTGATTTGACCCCTAGCCTGGGAACTTGCATGTGCCCCCGGTGCAGACCTGAAAAAAAAAGAAAAAGAAAAAAAGAGAAATTTGCCAAAGGTCACACAGTGAGAAGGGCTAGTGATGGGAACATAGGGACAGAATTCAAACCCAGGTGCTCTGATCCGACCACCAGCAAGTTTCATCTGGACTCTGTTGGAAGGTAATTGCAAGATTAATTTCAACTTAACACCTTACATATTTGGCAAGGCGTTGGCAAGGTTAGTGAAAAGTACGTAAGGAAGAGATGGACGAACTCCAGTTCTCTGGGTCCTGATCCCGCGTGTTTACCCCACACTACACTACTTAGCACAGAGTTAGCTTTCTGTGCATTCAAAGACTGCATGGCTTAGAAAGTTCACAGGAGCAACAAGCTCTGAAGCTCTTTGACTGTGAGTCTAAGCAACAGCGTGCTGCCCTTCTCTAGCTGCTCCCTACCTTCTGGTGCAATGAAGCGGCTCTCCTTAGTGAACACATTGCACGCTGCACGCCACCAATCCTTCTGCAGGGACAGAAAATTGAATAGGAAAAGTGAAATGAAGAAAATGGGAAGGAGGCGATTAGTTTGGTTTTCATATATGCGGTGGAAATCAGGCAGATTCTGGAGACAAACAGACCACCTATGGGTTGAAAAAATTGTGTCTTTTAATTGTAAGGCTGTTTCAACCACTTCCTACAGATGATGACCTCCCCTCCGCCTTTTTGGGGGGAGGGGGGGCATCACTAGAAAATGCTAAAAAAGAAAAAGAAATTGTCTTCAGCGGTGCCTTGGAGCTCAAGGCGATGCTTGCCACATAGACCACCAGTAAGAAAAGAGGGAATTCATTTGACCAGATGGGATATATACAAAAATAATTATAACTCACAAGTTTAAACTTTGCTCCCCGGGTAGGTCTTTGAAATCCTCATCTTGAACTTGGGGCTAACAACCCAGAATCATTTCATCTGGTCGTCCCAGAAAGCAGGGTTTGCACTCCAGTTGCCTTGGGTCCTAAATTCAATGCAAAATAACAGCTGGTTTGAAATGTACTCCTTCGTCCTTTGATCATGCGCTCTTTGATATGAGCTATTTTGTGGGTCAAGAAATGCCCCAAAAATAAGGTCTTTTGCTAAGGTAAAGACAATTATCTAGACCACCTGGGCATCCATTGATCCAACGAATCGTCATTTCTGTGTAATCACATCTTGTCTGGGCGTGTGTGGTCACATAATATACTTGATGCGAGGAAAAAGAATTTTCTCAACTAGGCCAGATAAAGAGAGGCCAGATAGACTTGACTTTGCTTGGAGTCAAGATTCAGTTTGCAGAACTTGAAATAGAGGAGGTGGCAGAGGGCAAGAGGAGAGATGTCATTTATCTAACACTGGCCTCCAAGCCATGGCGTCTCGTGAACTCCCACCACAACCCCCAAGGTAAATGCCACCAGTCCTGTTTCATGGATGAGTAACTCTGCCTCAGAAAGGTTATGTAATTTATCTGAGGCTGCACAAGTAATAGAAGGCCGGTCAGGCCGCACACTGTTCTGTCACACGAATTTCAAAAAAATAGCTGGCCCCTATAATTTGGGGTAAGGGGTTATGGGCCTATATTTTATTAAGAGTCCTATTTATAGCTCTTGTACTTCAGGAATTAGATTTCAGTGAGGTGGAAAATCCAGCCAGGAGGTCATAGGGTCCATTTTCTGCTCTGGGGTCGGATAACTGTGTGTTTTGCAGAACTTGCCTCATTGGGGTTCACTGCACAAAGGTAGGCCTCACCCTTGTAGACCTGAATTTTTTTTCTTAATTTTAGAAAGGTTGTATAGCATACATAGTGTCTGTTATGAAGTCCTTCGGCAGGGTCAGGGATTGTACCGTATAATCAAACACATTAACATTTCTACAGTGAAATGTGTGAATATTCACCCTAAAAGGAAAAAAAAGGCTGTAAGTAGCATCTTGATAGTTGAAGTTGAATTTTGCTAATAAATCACTGATTTTTAAAACTTTGAATTTTCAAAGTATTTAGATCATGGGATTGTGCATAAAGAATTTGTAAATTTGTAGACCTATACATTACCTACTTCTTTGTTATTTAGAAATAGAATTCTGAAGGATCCCAATCACTGGTTCCAGAAAGTTCTCTCTTTTCCTATAAATTTGTAGCACATTGGGCTTCCACTCAATGGGGCCCCTAACCCAGTATGTGCAGTTCAGCTCCGAGCCTCCCTCTGTGAGATAAGTAGAGCTCAAGGTGGATGAACATGAAATCTGCTTGTTATCTTACTGAAGTTTAGTTCCCAGTGAACCCCGTTTCATATTTGTACCTTCTGGTGCTAGTGGTGTGTGTGGCTGTGTTCCCTCCATACAAGACCGTAGAACCACTTGGCTAGAAGGAACCTTCAGGATCATCTAGTCTAATTCCCTGTGGTAGCAGCCTCCAAGATACCTCCAATGGTCCCTACCTCTGGTATCAACACTGTAGGGTAGTCCCCTCCAACACTGTACCAGTATAGGAAAAATCATGGTACGTCACTTCAGAGATTAGATTATAAAGACACTATGGCTTCCATGTCTCTCTTTCTCTCACTCATTCACTTTCCATTCCTCCCTCATCTCTGCTCTGGGAGGAGCCAAATGGCCCTGTCATGGGGGAACCCTAAAGCAGTCCTCTGAAGTGTCCATGTAGTGAAGAACTGAGTCCTCCTGGCACCAGCCATGTGAAGGCGCTATCTTGGAAGTCTATCCTCCAGCCCCAGTCAAACCTTCAGATGACAGCCCCCTTGGCTGACATCCTAACTGCAAGTTAAATAGAGACCCTAAGCCAGAACCACTCAGCAAAGCCATGCCCAACTCCCAATCCACAGAAACTGTGAGATAATAAACGTCTGTTGTGTTACGTCACTGAATTCTGACGGCATTTTTTTTTCCCACAGTGATACATAATTAATACATCCCCCTCATTTCACAGATGAGGAGATTGAGTCTAGAGACATGAAGAGATTCTCCAGCACCCCTCTAGGCCTGGGAGTCCAAGGGCCAGCCCAGCTCATTCTGCTTATGTGGAATAAGGAGGACGTCTTCAATTTTTTTTGATCTTGGATGTTGTTTCCCAGAATCGTAAACTAGAAGCCCCTGGAAAATCTGCCCAGTAACTCAACTGTGAAAATGAAAGTTTGGCACAGATGTCCTGAGGGAGGGAGTCTACTTCTAGAGGGAGTCTACCCACTTGCTAAATCTCCCAAAATAGCCTTCTTTTGTGCGTTTGTTTTTCAGGAGGTGGCTTTTGTTTTTCCCTGTAAGGGTTGAACTTTCTAGACTGCACTTGTTAAGCCAGGGAAAATAAGAAAGCGTTTGGCCCTTTTCCTTGGGGTTGAAGGGCATGCTCTTAAGAGACTGTCCACTCTCTCATAGGTTTTATCTCCATGTTGGCTCTGGCCTAACCTATGAGATTGCATCAGGCAGCAAAGCTGCAGCTGTCACCCTGGTTATGTTACTGGATGAATGAGTCCACCCCCTGCTGTAATGCTAGTGTCTTCTCTCACCAGCTGCAGTTTACATACAGGATGCATTTCCTGTCTGAAGCCCCCCTTGTCTGCCTCTCATATCTCCCTAAGCCATATGCTATGTGTTTAAGTACAGATGGAGACATTAATCATGTAATTCATCATATGGGAGGATTCAGAGTCTGGCTATTTTATTTCAGTATAAGTATGAACTTCTCCCTCTGATACTGGTAGAAAAAATCCAAAAAATGTCAGTGGACATCATACCAGGTAGAATATCTGCCTCTGCTTCATTTAACTGGATTCTTCCTTTTAAGGCAAAAATGTGGTATGGCACATACAGAGATTACCGAAAGATAATCTAGTGTGGTAAATTCACAGCAATGATAGCCATAATTCTTTTTTTTTTTTTTTTGATAGCCATAATTCTTGATCCCCGTCATGTATCCTCACTCTTTGGCCCGTGACTTCGCAGTACCTTTCTCTAAGCAGTCAGTGCCTATGCCCCATCACTTGAATCTAGACTTGCCTTGTGACTTGCTTTGGCTAGTAGAATGTGGTAGAGTGACTGTGTGACAATTGCAAGTCTTGGCCTCAAGAGAACTTGGAGCTCCCATTCTGTCTCTTGGAACCTTGTCTCTACCCTGTGAACATTCCCAAGCAAACCAGTGATCAGCTGACAGCCAGCCAGCCAACCCCTAGATATAGAAAGCCTGGCCAAGATCAGCAGAGCTGCCAACTTGACCTACATTTGACCATAAATGTGTGCATAAGCCCAGCACAAATAACCACCCAGTCATCCAGTAGACTCATGAGCAATAAGGAATGGTTGAGTTTTAAGCTACTGCAGGAATTCCTGTTGTGGCTCAGTGGGTTAAGGACCCAAAGTAGTGTCCCTGAGGATGCGAGTTCAATACCTGGCCTCACTCAGTGGGTTTAGGTTCTACATTGCCCCAAGCTGTGGGTAGTTCAAAGATGCAGCTTGGAGGCCTCAGCTGCAGCTCTGATTCAACCCCTAGCCCAGAAACTTCCACATGCTGCAGGTGTGGCCATAAAAAGAAAAAAAATTTTCTTAAAGCTACTGAGTTTTGGGGTGATCTGTTTTGCAGCATCATTTGTGGCGATAGATAACCGATGCACATAGGACAGTGTTTTCTTTGGTCGGTGTTTGTATTGTGCGGCATGTTTGGACCCCAGGCAAGAGCCTGGCTGTGAGAGGTTTTTAGAGAGAGAACTTTGCACGTCGTGCCTGGGGGATATAAGTCTGACTGACAGTCTGAGATCCCCATAAGAGGCAGGGCCTTGGGTATTACCCACCTGTGTATAGACTTCCAGGTAATTGTCCTATTTCCAGTACAATACTGCCACCCTTGAATGGATTTAGTGTCCTTCTTCCAGAATCTAATCCCACTGTTTCAAAATTCCTGAGATGAAGACCTTCTATCCTCTGCCGTGGCTCTACTGCATCTTATGGAGATGTTCTAACAAACCCACCTATTTTTAGCAGCGCCTGCCTCCCACTTCTAGAAGTACCTGCTCCACCAATTCCAGAACATTTGGTGGGGTTCTGGTTGTGGCTGGAGTTGGTTTTCCAGCTTGGAGCTCTCTGGTTAGAGGAGGCAAAGGCAATGAATCACAGCGCACTCTCAGACTTTCTTCTTGGAGAGGATTGGGCATGTGAATGGGGCGAGGAAGAGGAGAGCTTGGCTCCAGGTTTCTCAAGGTCATGGGTAAGAATGACCCACAGGGAAAAAGAGGATTGATTAAAGCAATGTAAGGGGAAATAGCCATGGAAGAGCTATTTAGAGGCTTTAAATTGAGCTTCAGTGGCATTTTCAGTGACTAGCAGGGAAAAAATGCTGATTTGAAACTTATAAACAAGGACCTGCTTTGATGAAACCTCACAACCATTTACAGCTGAAATCTTCACAATTCTCTCCCAGTGGCCGAAAGTTCACTTCCGCCCTAACACTATCAATGACTTTTTTCCAAAAGTCAAGTTTTCTATCATTGGTCATGGTTAGATTCCAAGTGGGAAATATTACATACGTAGTATTTTTATTAAGTATTATTCTTGTTTGTGCTTTTCTTCAAGGCCGTTTCCTGGGTGCTGTCTCCAAAAAACAACCAAAGAAACAAAAAACAAAGAGGACAATGTTCATGGTCACTGCAAAGTGTAAACAATTCAGTTTCTCTCCTTCTCCTCATTCTTCGCCCAGACTTCTTTGCCCACTGGATCTGGTTCCTCAAATCATCATTTGAAAATAAACATTATACAAAGAGGAAAATACATTCTCGACTATGATGATGAGGCCCCCTCTTACAAGTATCAGTCAAGGAATAGACATATTGTTTGGAATCAGTTACAAAATGCTGTTACTGTAGACCCGCTCTCAAGGCTAGCAGGTTTCTCTTTAGTGGTCCAGGGGCTCATGCCAGGAGATCCATGCTGCAAGGTCTCATGGGACTTTTCCCCCGACCACTCCCTCTATCTGATATCCTCTGATCTCATTGCAGTGTTTGCAGTATTTTTTTTTTAATTGAAGTGCAGTTGACTTACAATGTTGTGTTCATTTCAGGCATACAGCAAAGTGAGGTGATTCAGTACACACACACACAAACATATATATAAACACATTCTTTTTCAGATTCTTTTCCCTTAAAAGTTATTACAAAATACTGAGGACAGTTCTCTGTGCAATACAGTAGGTCCTTATTGATTATCTTTTTTACATATAGTAGTGTGGAGTATTTTCTTTAATAGGTAGAAATGTTATTTTCCTGCTCATTTTCCTTTTGCACATTCGGTGAATACGAGCTTACCTTCCTCAGTGATCCTGTGTCTTAGTCCTCTACTGGCTTGTAACCAGAGCTCACATTTTAATTGTCCTTATGAATGCTAACCTTATTTCAAAAAGTAGGGTACTACATAATTTATTTAGTACATGTTCTTTAACCGAGGTGTAAATGACTTACAGCATTATGTTATCTCAGTGCCAAGCGTGGTAACATTAATGATTTGATGTTTGTATATATTGTGAAATGATCACCACAATAGGTCTCGTTAACACCCATCACCAATACACAGAGAATTCTATTTCTCGTGATAAGATCCTTTAAGATCTACCCACCTAGCAACTTCGAAAAATACAATGCCATATTATTAACTGTAGTCACCATGCTGGACATTACATCCCCAGGACTTAATTTGTAACTGGAACCGATCACTTTTGACCCCCTTCACCCATTTTCCCCATTGCCCAGTCCTTGCCACTGGCAAACACCATTTAGTTCTCTATATCTCTGAGTTGGTGAGGTTTTTTTAGATCCCACATATGAGATCATACAGGATTTGTCTTTATCTGAATTATTTCATTTAGCATCATGCCCTCAAGGTTCGTTCATATTGTCAAAGAGGGCAAGTTTCCTTCTTTTTTATGGCTGAGTAATATTACATTGTATACAGGTACCACATTTTCTTATCTATTCATCCGACAGTGGACGCTTGGGTTGGTTCCATGTCTTGGCTATTGTAAATATGCTGCATTGAACATAGGGGTGCATGTATGTTTTTGAGTTTGTGTTTTTGTTTGCATTGGATAAATACCCAGAAGTGGGACTGATGAATCATATGGTAGTTCTAGTTTTAGTTTTCAAAGGAGCCTCCTCCATAGTGTTTTGCACAGTGGCTGCACGAGTTTACCTTCCCACCAGCAGTGCACAAGTGTTCTCTTTTCTCCACATTCTTACCAACACTCGTCTTTTGGCTAATAGCCATTCTAACAGGTGTGAAGTGATAGCTGGTTTTGGTTTGCATTTCCTGGATGATTAGTGATGCTGGATATCTTTTCATGCACCTGTTAGCCATCTGTATGTTTTCTTTGGGAAATGTCTACTAGTAACCCTTGAACAACACAAGAGTTGGGGCACCAATCTCTGTGTGGGCAAAAATCCAAGTATGACTTTTAATTCCTCAGAAATTAACTACGAATAGCCTCCTGTTTAGCGGAAGCCTTACTGATAACATAAACAATCCATTAACACAGATTTTGTAGCTATGTGTGTTATATAGTATATTCTTAGAATAAAGTAAGCTAGAGAAAAAAATGTTACTGAGAAAATAGTAAGGAAGAAAAAATACATTTTTCAGTACTGTACTTTATCAATACTATAAGTTTATATCATCTATGTAAAAGATGAACTATGAATCAGTACCTCCATCAATATTATCTTACGCGATGTAAAGCCCTGTTGATGTTATATTGTGTTACTAACACTAGACATCAAAAGTGAAGATATAATATGAAAAAGAAAGTCATATTTATTTATAGGTGTGACGATTCATGCACTGATAACAAAGAAGCAGCATATTGTTGCTTTAAGGTTGCCTTCTATTTAATTTTTTAATTAGAGTATAGTTGATTTACAGTGTTGTGTCAGTTTCTGCTGTTCAGCATCGATACCCAGTCATATATATATACACACACACACATTCTTTTTATCCTATTATCTTCCATCATGGTCTATCCCAAGAGATTGGATATAGTTTCTGGTGCTATATAGAAGGACCTCATGGTTTGTCCAATCTAAATGTCATAGTTTGCATCTACCAACTCCAAATTCCCCATCCATCTGGTTGCCTTCTCAATGCATACAGTTGCTTCATGGTAACCTAACATATAGTAATGAATGAATCGTTATAAAATATTTATGGCATACAGTATTCCAGTCATATTCATGATACTGTATTGGAAATATTGTTACATTTTTAAAATCACTTACCTGGGATGATAAGCTGATATAGTTTCTCCACTGACACTGTATGGTAACTAAGACTTGGAAAGCAAAGTCATAAAACAGTAAGAAAACTAGCACATTATTAATTTTATGGTAAATATCACTCACCTTATACTTCAAAATAGACTTATAGCGACATATATTTTATGATTCATGACATACTTTTTTTTTTTTTTTGCCATATTTCTAAGCCACACTGTTCACCTGGGAGTTTTTTCAAATTGTCACAAATTTCCAAAACAATTTTCCAATACATTTCTTGAAAAAAATCCACAGAGAAGTGGACCCGTGTAGTTCAAACCCTTGTCGTTTCAGAGTCCGTTGTATTTAGATCCTCTGCTCATTTTTTAATTGTTTTTCTGTTGCGTCGTGTTTTGTTTTCTGCTACTGAGTTGTGTATTTAGTACTTTTATTAAAGACGAGTGAGGGGGAGTTTGGCAAAAGTGTTCAGGATTAGGGGTGACTATAATGCTTGTGCTATATTTACTCCCTGTCTTGATATCTAAAGGATTCCAGATGGCTCCCTAGATTTCCTAAGATGAAATAAATGTAAAACTTAAAACTCAGGACCTGCAAAAATGCGCATGGACAAAACCAAGGGAGAAATAGAAAAAACTTTATGCAGGCTTCTTTCCAAAGATGAGGCAAAAATTTGGCTCTCAGCTTTCTGATGGCCCACTCAGAAAAGGAAAATATAGTCAAGTGGGTGATTCATGTTGTCTAAGAAATAAAGCCTGCCAGTAATTCTGAGGAAGTAAAGCTTCTCCTGGCACATGGAACTAAAAGAACATTCCCAGACAGGTTTTCACATGGGGTTCCTCACCTCTATAGTGAAGGAGATTGCTGGTGTGCTAGGGGTGTTAATTACGAAATCCCTCTGTGCCAAGCTCAGAAGGGTGGACGTCAGTGCATTTTTTTTGTTTTGTTTTGTTTTGACAAAAGCATTTGTTCTCAGGCATCTTCCACAGTGGGATCGAAGTATTCAGCTCTCCAGGGGGCTACCAAGAATCAAATGGGGGGTCTCCGCAGATGAATAGCTGGCTAATCCTTCAAATACACTCCCGTTAATATCATTTCTCTCAACAGAGTTTTGGCTTCTTCCTCATAATGCTTTTGAGCAGGAAATCTCTTTAGACAGTCCTGTGAAGGCTAAATAAAAGGAAATTAGCTTCATTGGCAAAGTGAGAATTTCAGGTTTGTGAACTAGCTTTCACAGTGGATTCCTATGAAGATAGATTCTTTTAAATGGAATTTTGTCTGGTTCGTTTTAAAAGTTGGAAAAATTCACATAAGGCTTTTCCCAACCCTATGAGGTAGCGATTGTGACAATTCGTTTCCATCATGTTTGATGCTGATCCTTGACCCCTGAGCTGGATCAGGAAGGACAAGGAAAAGAAAACATTAGAAAAGGTGGCTCCTGGCCGACCTAAAGGTAAATTTCACTTGGGGTACGGCTCAAGTTCCACAAGCCCTGAATCAAACTTGTCACCATCTGTTTCAGGTTTTGTGGGAACTAAGAAATCCACAGCCCAGGGAGATGTGAGAGCATCTCAGGAATGACCCCTCGCTGAATCTTGGTTCCATTCCATGATGGAGAGCTCCCTGGGGCTGCCTTTCTTTGTGACTTTAGGGCTGGGGGAAGAGCTCAATAATAGGCACCTTTGCAGCTCAAACTTGGACTTGTCATGGCCCTTTCCCACAGAAGAGCTGACCCTTGGAACAAGATCTCTGAACATTCCTTAAGTGCCTCCTGAGACACAATGACCCCAAACAAAGGCAATGGATTTTCCTAAAGACCGCATTGAATTCGCCAACTGTTTCCAACCTTAACAAAACCAAACTACACAGTACACTTATATCAGTGATTCAGCAGTTAAAAGGAGACCATCCATCACCCAGTTTCTGTCACCTGGAATCAACCTAAATGAGATTGAATTACCATCTAATCAGGGAAACCTTGAAAATTATAGAGGGGAAGTGACAATTGTGGACCTGAGTCTTAGAGCAGTGCAGATACGTGGCCCCAAGTCTAGGTAGAACAACTTGTTGAAAATACTCTCCTTATATGTCCAGCCCCACGTATTCACCCATAAGAGGAATATCTTTGAGGGGAACCTGCTAACTGTCTTGGGTCAGGTTCTCCAGAAGCAAAGCCTTGGATCGGGGTCTTTGGGCATGAAATTCATCAGGGACTGCTTGCAGGAGATAGCCTTAAGGGAGTGAGGAAAGCAGAATTGAAAGGAAAGTAGATGTGGTTTAAGGAGTAGCCTTACCTCTCTCTGCCTAATCCCATGGGGAGCTCTGGAGCGTCAACAGCATAGCAGAGTCTGTCCCACCTTGAGGCAAGGGAGGGCTTCAGTAACCTGTGCCAATCTCTCATTGGCTCCCAGTCACCCTGTAGGTGGTGGGCGAGGATAGGGGGGTGAACTTCAAGCACCTCCAGTTGAGTTAGGACCTGTTGCCCAAGAGCATCCTTGGGAGAAGGTGTCAGATGTGAGCTCACAGCTGCAACACTTGGACACCTTAGTGAAAGGGATCTCAGGGTATGAAGCAAGATACCAACAGCAGCTGCTAAGCCAGGACTTCGCAAACCTGAGTGTGCACTGGAATCCTCAGGAGTGCCTGTTAAAGACACATTGCTGTACCTCAGCTCCAGAGGCTCTGATTCAATAAGTCTGGGAGGGGGCCTAAGAAATCACATTTCCCAGGTGATGCTACTGCTGCTGATCCAGGGACCATGCTTTGAAAACCACTGTGTGGAGCTAACATTTTGAAAAAGCAACCAATCACCTTTGTAAAGCTAGGTTATGGGTATCTTCACTCCAGGCATTTGCACATCAACATATTTCCAAAGGTTGAAAAAAAAAAATGAGGGAGGAAGCTCCTGTTGTGGCTCAGTGGAAACGGACACGACTAGTATCCAGAGGATGCAGGTCTGATCACTGGCCCCGCTCAATGCGTTAAGGATCCAGCATTGCCATGAGCTACAGTGTAGGTCACAGACACATCTTGGATCCGGCGTTGCGGTGGCTGTGGTGTAGGCTGGCAGCTACAGCTCCAATTTGACCCCTGACCAGGGAATTTCCATATGCTGCGAATGCAGCCGTAAAATAAGAACAAAATTTTTTTAAATAAAAAAAAAAAAAACCAAAAATAATTTTAAAATGAGGGTTGGCACATTGCAAATGTAGACAGATTTTATCAATCAATTTTATGCTTAAAATTGCATTCTCTCATCCATCACCAATTTCAACTCCCATGAGAGAATTTCAGCAAAGAATCAAAGGAAGGTATCATTGTACCTAGAGATAAACACCTTGGCAGTTTAGTGATCAGATGGAAAGAAGCCTGGATTGGGTGTTCGGAAGCCTGGGCTCCATACCTTCTCCCCTGCCCCTGAGTAGCTGTGGGGTCATTGGCAGGTAG
This sequence comes from Sus scrofa, assembly GCF_054392235.1. Taxonomy (NCBI): domain Eukaryota; kingdom Metazoa; phylum Chordata; class Mammalia; order Artiodactyla; family Suidae; genus Sus; species Sus scrofa. Next base: position 13,772,010 of record NC_139401.1, read on the forward strand.
CTGCAACCAGTCTGGCCTCAGTTTCCCCAGATATAATGTCAAGACTTGAAACGGTCACTTCCAGACCTCAGCTCTCCTGCCAGTTATACCAGTATTTATGTTTGGGACCCCAAGCAAGCTGCTTGGGTTGCAGGTCTTAGTTTCTTAATCTGTTAAATGGGTATCATATACCCAGTTCTTTCCAGCGCTGCCAGCTGGCTTTCTTCTCACATTCCACCCAGAACATGTGAATCACCCCAAACATGACTGCCACCCTCTTTTCTCCTCCACTGAAAAGGGGCAGAGAAAAGCAGCAACACCTGAAAGCACTCAGCTGAGTCTCCTTTGTGTTACAAAAAGAGGAAGCAGAAGGAGTTGCTGCTCTCTGACATTTGATCCCGGTTCCTGGAATCTTGCAAATCGGGATCATTAATTGCCAAGCTGACTCAGGGGCCTGAGAGATCACAAGGCTGGGGCGCTCCCCATAAGCACTAAAGCTTTTGCTTAAATCCTCTAGGACTCCACGTGGAAATCCATAATGGGGTCTTCAGAGTGGTGTGGTCCATTGTATGCCTGTGTGCTTGGGAATCCCTAGTGAGCGGATTAGGAGCCACAATGGGGCACCTCCCATGAATGGAGACACTCCTGCTTAAAAATTAATAGGCTTGGTAATTCGGAGAGAACAGAGTGCTGCAGTGCTGACCTCAAAGGTCCATAATGAAGCAGAAACAACCATACCTCCAGCCCCTTTAGTCTTTATATTGATGCAGGAAAGTCACACAAGGTGCATGGAGTGCAACACATTTCTTTACTCAGCCATTCACTCAGTGTGTGTGTGTGTGTGTGCGCGCGCATGTGCTAGAGAAAACAAATAATGGCCAACAGTAAATATCTATTACGTGTTATGTAGAAATAGCTGTTTGTGAAGTGAGATGAGGAAACGACAGCAGGGTAAGGAGGGCAGGTTGTGCTGGGCAGGCCCGGGGAGCGGGGAGGGGGAGGTTCCCATAGGCATCATGGGGAGGAGTTGCTCTCTTATACAGGGATGTCAAGCGGACTCTCAGATACAGGGAACTTTGAGCAGAGCCCTGAAGGCAGTGAGGGGTGAGCTCTATGGCTTTATGAAGGGACAGTGTTTCTGGCAGAAGGGACAGCAATACACAGCCAGTGGAGGGCTCAGGAAGGTCTGGGGGCTAGAATGACACAAGCTGACCTGGGTTCTTTATGGAAGGAGTTCTCTGGCTCTGCAAACACTGCACTGAGGAGCAGAAGAAGAAGTAGGGAGACCAGTGAGGAGACAAGAGTCTAGGCTAATAAGATGTGACTTAGCTGTTTGTTTAAGGGGAAGTGATCAACTCAAGATAGAGCCGTATTTTCAAGGTCAAGTGAGCAGAATTTGCTCGTGATCTGGATATAGGATGAGCGAGAATGAGTCAAAGATAAATCCCATGCTTTTCGTGTGAACTGCTGGAAGAATGAAGCTTCCGTTTGCTGACACGTAGAAACCTGAGGGGGCTAAACATGTGAAAGGTGGGGTAGAAAACACGGGTTTGATCTGGCGTGTTCTAAATTTGGAGTGCCTATTAGATACCCATGGGGCAATGTCAAGTAGGCCACTGGAGATCAGAGTCCAGAAGGGAGGTCTGAGTTGGAGACATAGTACTTGTTGGTGTCAACTCCATGCTTTCTGAAACTCCGTGTGTTCTAAGCCCCAGTGGTAAATGACATAGTCCAGCCAAAAAGCTCTAGATTTACAATAGATTTTTCTAGCCTGAGACAATGTATAAACAAGTAAAACATAAAACCATGATGGGTTTAAGTACAACTCATCTTCAAATGAAATCTGTGGATGTGTTTTTGCAGCCAGGACAAGTATATTCCAAAAATATTCCAAGGATCAAATTAAGACACCCAGTCAGCTAGATCCAGTAATAACTAGTCCCCCTCCCTCCATATCTCCATGTCTTTGTGTAAGAAACAAATCAGTGAAATTGAACTTCATCAGAATTTAAATCTTTTGTTCATCAAAGGACATTATCAAGAAAATGAAAAGACGACCTATAGAAAAATAAAATATTTGCACATCACATATCTGATAAGGGGCTGATGTCCAGAATATATAAAGAGCTCTTAAAATGCAACAACCAAAAAAAAACCCCAGTTTTTTAAAATGAGCAAAGAACGTGGATAGACATTTTTCCTAAGAAGATATACAAATAGCCAACAAGTACCTGGAAAGATGCTTGACATCAATATTCATTAGGGAAATGCACTTCAAAACCATATTGAGATAGCACTTTAAACATACAAGGATGGCTATAATCAAAAGAGTGGAAGATAGAGGGTAGTAAGGATAAGGAGAAATTGAAACCATTGTGCATTACTGGTAGGAATGTAAAATGGTACAGCCAGTGTGGAAAACAATTTGGCAGGTCCTCTCGAAGTTAGAGAATTGCCATAAGACCCAATGGTTCCACTCCTAGATCTATACTCAGGAAGACGGAAACAGAGACCTAAACAAACACTTGTGCACCATTGTTTACAGCAGCACTAGTAACAATATCCAAAAGATAGAAACAGCCCAGATATCCATCAGCAGGTGAACGGAGAAACAAAATGTTGTGTATACATATGATGAATATTAGGAAGCCATAAAAAGATATGAAATGCTCATATGAGTCACATAATGGATGAACCTTGAAAACATGATGCTAAGTGGAAGAAGGCAGACACAAAAGACTGTACAGTATGTGATTCTATTTATATGCAATATCCAGAATAATAAATCCATAAAGGAAGAAAGTAGCATGTTGGTTGCTCAGGGCTGAGGGGAGAGGAAGAAATAGAGAATGACGGTTTTATGGCTACAGGGGCTTCTTTGGGGATGATGAAAATATTCTGGAACTAGACCAAGGTGGTGGTTACACAACATGGCAGAGGGACCGAAGGCCACTGAGCTGTTCCCTTTAGAGTGGTTGGTTTCACATTACATGAATTTCATCTGAATTTTTTTAAAAACTAAAAATTAGGATTGGCAGCAGAAAAAGGCTTGAAGGGCAAATGTCAGAGGCAGACCCTGCCTTTGCAGCAGGAAGCCATTCTTCCATAAATCTTCATAAATAAGCCCTGGGGTCTCCAGTACAGACACAGTTATCACCACCATCTCCTTTAGGCCACAAGAGCCAACACTTCTCTAAAAAAAGCAAGCATCACAAGTTGGTTGTTTCCCTGATTTATATCTGTTGCATTTCTGTTTTCTCTCGCTTACCATGGCCGAAGTGTTTGGAAAATAACTTGTACCCAACTAAGCGGAATAGCCTGATGCCTTGTTTACCGAAAAGGAAAATGAAAGAGACAGAAAGGCAGGACTGAGCACACTGTGCCTTTGAAAGCACAGACTGTACAGGGAGGAACGTGCTGCTATTTCCAGTCTTGTGTGGGTGTGTGGATAACAGGCCTCTGGAAACAGCTGTTTAACAACAGAATGGGGGAGTCTCCTGGGACTCACAGACCCACCCTCTCCAGTGAACCGAAGGAAAGTTCCGAGAGCTTGGGGCGTTCAGTGCATTGAAGCCATTCGAAATGGGGATTCAACGCTGGGGTTTGATTGCGCTGTCGTGTTTAGCTAGGCTTTGTTCCCTCTGTTCAAAAGAATGACTCCAGGAAACTGAAAAGCCAAACCAGAAACAGACAGGGTGTACTTTCCAGAAGAATAAGTGTCCTCAAAGCCACTTCTGCAGGGATCCAGCCTCCCTCTGGGGGTCTGACAATCTGCCCACTTGTGGAAGGAAACTGACTTGAATTGGAAGAGCAGTTGACCCCTGAGCAAACTTTTGTTTTAGGATCCAGCATTAAACACAAACTCTTTGTGAGGATGAGGAATAGAACATGATTTGAAGACCGAACTTGCTCTCATTTTTGTTTGAATGAATCATAAGACCCACCTTCAAAGCATGTCCCCATGCACTGAAAAGTGAAACCACCCCATTTCCATGCAGCTACAGAGAACACACCATAAATAGGACCAGAAGTGGTGGTTTGTTAAAAGCTGGGTAAAAGCTGATTTTTGTTTTGCCTATAAAACCTTGTGTCTTGGAGTTCCCGTCGTGGCGCAGTGGTTAACGAATCCAACTAGGAACCATGAGGTTGCGGGTTCGGTCCCTGGCCTTGCTCAGTGGGTTAACAATCCGGCGTTGCCGTGACCTGTGGTGTAGGTTGCAGATGCGGCTCGGATCCCGTGTTGCTGTGGCTCTGGCATAGGCCAGTAGCTACAGCTCCGATTCGACCCCTAGCCTGGGAACCTCCATATGCTGCAGGAGCGGCCCAAGAAATAGCAAAAAAGAAAAAAAAAAAAAAACTTGTGTCTTAAACCTAATGGGAGTAAGGATAAAGTCTTATAACTGAAAGACTAATTCCTTGAAGAGTGTATCTTTAGCCAAACTCTGGTCATCAGCTTGGGCATCTATTCATTCCATCATTCATTTATTCAGCAAGTGCATATTTATTGCCTGTAGTGTGCTAGGCATCATGTTAGGTGTGGGGATACAGTGATAAGCAAAGCAGATAAGGTCTCTGCCTCAGGGAGCAGGTGACCCAAAGAGGAGTAGAGAGAACTATTGATCCAGCTAGGGACTGAGGCAGGGGGCTGTTTTTCTATCATGCAAGTTCAATCCTTATTCTCTGTTTCTAAAATTAAACGCTGTGATGAAATACAGGGTCACCCTCCATTCCCTAGAGACATGGGCCCTCGAAAACATCAGAAGAAAATAGTCTCATTTTCCATTTCCCAAGGTCAGGATGATTCAGAGCTAAACAATGGCAGTGGTCCAGGCTGGGCTGGAATTCATGCCTGCAGGTCCTTCCCTCATTTCTCAGGTTCTCAACCCTGGATGGCCGGTGAGCATCCACTAGACCAACACACATGACGTCTCCAAAACAAACAATAACTTACAGTTAAATTTCCTGAGAAAACTCACAGCGCATTCCCCAGAAACTGTGAGGTCTTCAGAGAACTAGCCCCACTGAGAGAGGCGCCCAGTTTATGTAACCAAAGTACATGCAGTGTGCACAATCAAACAGGAGTCCTGGGCTCCCCGGTAAAATCTAGTTTCTGGATCTTGTTCTAGCCTTTCCCAGTAAGAAGAGGTAGTAGCATGGGCTTCGCATTTGCACAACTAAGAGACGGTGGTCATAGTTTTCTCAAAGCCAAGGGACAGTTGACCTCAAATGCAAAACCACATCTCCACCTTTTGAGAAGCAAAGTTCAATCCACAGTATTTAGCCAGCTATTCTTCCAGCATCTGGTCTTCAGGGTACCCCCAACGCTTTAGATAAAATCCATTCCTAACCCTGATGGCTGCGTTACACTTGCTTACAAAATTTGCGGCTGGCACAAAGCTGAGCATTGGCTGGGGAAAGGGTTGAATTTTTATCAAAATGAACCTTGACAGACTGGATTCAGACACACCCGTGTTAGCCAGCTGACAGATGACCTCCATCTCTGGTCCTTCTCAAAGTGGAGAACATCGTTTGTAATGGGATCAGATCCAGAAGCTGCCACTTAGCAGCCAAGCGTTGGACTTCGAGCCTAAATTGATCTGAAAGTCTCTGTGAAATAACTTAGCAAGAGGGCCACAACTTTGGGGATTACAAAACAGGGTTCTCCCCCTCTATTTAACCTCTCCCATATTCAGTTTCTTTAAACACTACTATTGTAATACCCCTTCCTGCCCCTAACTTTTCTGCATTTAGTAAGTCGAGGGTATTTTTACTCTCTTCAACACTTGGAAATGTAAGTTATTTTCTATGTCCTAATATTATGTCATTTTAGTGACTATTTGGGTGGGGTAGTATAGAGGCAGTTGCCTTAAGGTTAAATGGTTCAAAACCAGTTGGGCAGTAACTGAATAGTTTATCACAGTGAACAATTGGCCTTCCTAAATTTGGATTTCAGAATCATTGTTAGAGGCCCTAAAGGAAGTTGGGCACAGGGTAACATGGCCTACAGAGCTCTTATTGAAAGCCATTTGTGAAAAAGAGAGAGAGAAAAAAAAACAATTTGTGTAAAAAAAAAAAAAAAAAGAGAGAGAGGAAGTTTGTGGGGGCATATGGGAAATCTCTCTACCTTCCTCTTAATTTTGCTGTGAACCTAAAACTGTAAAAAAAATCAAGTTGCGACTCAGTGGGTGAAGGATCCAACATAGTCTCCATGACAATGCAGGTTTCATCTGGCCTTGTCGCAAGCTGTGGCTCAGATCTGGTATTGCCAAGGCTGTGGTGGAGGTCTGCAGTTTCAGTTCTGATATGACCCCTAGTGTGGGAACTTCCATATGCCGGGGCCACGGCCACAAAAAGAAAGGGAAAAAAAACCCACTCCCGTCAGCGGTACACAGCCTGCAGAGTGGCCCCCTGGCATTCATGCCCTTGTGTAATCCCCTCTCCTCAAGGGTGAGCTGGACCTGATGTCTCCTAAGTGGCTTCTGGCCGAGAGGATGCAGCAGAAATGAAGAGGTGGTGCTTCCAAGATTAGGTTACAAAAGAGGCTGTGGCTTTCCTGCTCTTCCGCATTGTCTGGCTCACTCTTTCAGGTTTTTCTTTTTCTTTTTTTTTTTTTTTTTTTTTGTCTTTTGTCTTTTTAGGGCCGCACCCACAGCACATGGACATTCCCAGGCTAGGGGTCGAATCAGAGCTGTAGCTGCCAGCCACAGCCACAGCAATGTGGGATCTGAGCTGCGTCTGCGACCTACACCACAGCTCACAGCAATGTGGGATCCTTAACCCGCTGAGCAAGGCCAGGGATCAAACCTGCGTTCTCATGGATGCTAGTCAGATTCGTTAACCACTGAGCCACTGCGGGAACTCCTGTCCGGCTCACTCTGATGGAAACCAGCTGCCCTGTGGAGAGGCTGACGTGGCCAAGAACTAAAGGAAGACTCCAGCCAGTGAGGAACCAAACCCCTCAGTCCAGCAACCTATGAGAAACTGAATCCCACCAATGTCACTTGAGTGAGCTTGGGGAAGAGTCAAAGAATTTAGTTATGTAAAGTTTTGTTGATAATTGGTAAGAGAGATCTAAAGCCAGAAATGCACACATACTTTCCTGTTGTTTTAAAAACAGCACAGAAGGAGTTTCCTCTATGGTGCAGGGGGTTAAGAATCTGACTGCAGAAGCTCGGTTTGCTGCAGAGGCGCAATTTCGATCCTCAGCCCGGCACAGTAGGTTCAAGGATCTGGCATTGCTGCAGCTTCGGCAGAGGTTGTAGCTGTGGCTCAGATTCATTCCCTGGCCCAGGAAGTTCTGTATGCCATGGGTGCAGCCATGAATATAAAAAATAATAATAATAAATCTTTAAAAATACAAAAACAAAAGAACACAGAATTTGCCAGTGTGCAGAGTTTGCTTCCTCCTCCTCCGCCTCCTCCTTCCCTTCTTCCTTCTTCTAATGAAATTGATCCCAGAGAAAGACCTCGCATTTGTTGCAGAGTCGATGGAGGGAGTGTGAGAGGGGAGAGCAGAGAGCAGAACGGGGCTCTGGGGGATCACCCGAGCGGACACTTTGCAGGGGAGCCAGACAGCTTGGAGCCATTCATCTTTTTGAAACTGTACAGCCAGACAAGAATGATGACTGGCCATTCACATGCCCGGCAGCCTTCCGGTCCGAGTTGGCATCTGGATTCATTCCCAGCTTGTCAGGAACCCCGTCTCCCTCCAATTTGTTACGGACAACTGTTCAGATCACCCAGGCAGCCTCTCCCTTTCTTCTTGGCTAGAGGCATGGGGAAGGTCAAAGACTGAAAGGAGGCTCGTGTGTCCTTCACTCTGTCACTGCTGGAATGATCCTGGTGGTTAGGGTCAGGCCTCCAAGAGGTTGTGCGCTGCCTTTGGAAGACTCACCTTCGATGCCTGGATATCCCTAAGGTTTAGAGATGCCAAGTCAGTTCTGAAAACACAAGGGCTGGTGCTCAGAAACAAAAATGGGTGAAAAGTCACTGCCACGTCAGCAAGGATGCAGTGGATTAGAGTTGGGGAAGCACACCCAGTTCTTAAAATTCTTGTGCCAGATCTGCCACTGGAAAGATCTTTCCAGTAAAGCCATGATCGGCTCTGTGCATTTTGTTTTGTTTTTTTTTTTGTTTTTTTTTTTTTTTTTGCATTTTAGGGCCATACTTGCACCTAGGCTCCCAGGCTAGGGGTCGAATCAAAGCTACAGCCACCGGCCACAGTCACAGCCACAGCCACAGCCATGCCAGATCCCAGCCGTGTCTATGACCCACACCACAGCTCACAGCAATGCCAGATCCGTAACCCACTGAGCGAGGCCAGGGGTCGAACCCATGTCCCTATGGCTGCTAGTCGGGTTCGTCAACCTCTGAGCCATGACGGGAACTCAGGTTCTGTGCTTTCATTTTGTCACCAATTCCTTAATCATACCACCTGTTTATTCCAAAGGAGCGATATCAGGGTAACCCCATAAGCAAATCTTAACCCTACTGATGCTCATAAAGACTGCAAGACCTATCCAATCCGAGGAGGGTCTCCCTTATATGGCCTCCTGGGCCCTGAACAACGTTGTTACATTACCTGTGATCAAGCACTTTACTTGTAAAATAATTCTCATTAATTTCCACAAGAAACTTGAGTGGAAGATCTTTTTAGCACCACTTCACAGATGAGTAAAACAGGGTTTACAAAGATGACTAACTTGCCAGCCATGAGTGGTAGAGCTGCGATCCCAGCCTAACTGGACCCCAAGGCCTCCGAGAAACCATAAGGCCCCTCATTTTAACTGAGGGGGACTCTACTAATCATTCCTCCATGGACAGGGGCCATAGATCAAAGGGACTCCATCACCCAGGAAAGGAGGTCCTTAATCCCCACAACCTGGAATAAAGGAAGGCCACTCAGGTCACACAGTGTCTTCAGTATGACTGTCACTTATTAGTAGCATCTGTGCTCAGATGCAGCAGTGAGCTGTCTGCACAATTACGGCGATCGTTCAAGTTGCTCCCCAAGAGGAGGAGACAGACAGACAGGCATGGCATCCACACCACAAGGCCAACGTAGCGTGTCCGGGAGAAGGAGGGGCTCTTAGCCCAGGGAGAGGAAGAAAGGGTATCAGGGAAGGCTTCATGGAGGAGGTGATTCCTATTTGAAAGAAAGACTTAGCCCCGAAAAGAAGGAAGAAAAGGGTATCCAGGCGGAGGCATCTGCAAAAGCTAGGCACAGAGACATTTTAAACACTCTAACTGCACACATTTCAGAATAATGAGTTGGAAGGGACACTAGACCAGAGCTGATTTGGAAGGTGCGTAGTAAGTTATGTTTTGACAAGTGGAGTTAGAGCAGCTTGTGAGACTCCAAGGGGGGCAGGGACCCAAAAATAACTTCAGCTCTGGATGCCAAGCTCAGGATGCGCCAGTCAGGGCCTGAGAGAAGAATGGGGGAAACATCAGGATAAAATAGGGGAGAACCTGAGCCCACATTGTAATTATCATCACATTTAGGCCTCGAGCCAGGGGCTTCTCCCCAGGGGCCCAGGGACCCTGCCATCACCTGCTGGCTCCCACCAAACCAGGCCTCCAGGCTGCAGAACAGAGAGATCCTGCTCAAAGGCCTCGCCACCTGGGCCTCCCAGGCCTCCATCTGCCTTTCTACAGAGCAGAGAGTTCTCCATGGTCACGGGAAGGCCCGCGCTTGCCTGGAGACTGGAGTAAGATACTCTCATCATTGGCGCAGCTTGAAGACTCAATATAGTGGGTGGCCACCCCCATACCAACAGTTATCCAGTCTGTTTAAAAGTCACCCACCCCCCACCCCAGGGATTTCCCATTGTGGCTCAGCAGTAATGAATCCAGCAAGTAACCATGAGGGCTCGGGGTCGATCCCTGGCCTCCCTCAGTGGGTTAAGGATCCGATGTTGCCGTGAGCGGTGGTGTAGGTGGCAGACGCAGCACAGATCCCACATTGCTGTGGCTGTGGTGTAGGCCAGCAGCTATAGCTCCAATTTGATCTCTAACCTGGGAACTTCCATATGCCGCAGGAGCAGCCGTAAAAAGCAAAAAAAAAAAAAAAATATATATATATATATATATATATATATATATATATATATATATCCCCCCAGGAGTTTCCTGATGGCCTAGCAGGTTAAGGATCTGGCATTGTCACTGCTGTGGCTCAGGTCAGTACTGAGGCATGGGTTTGATCCCTGCCATGAGAACTTCTACCTGCCGTGGGCGCAGCAACCACCTCTCCCACCCCCCAGTAGAACAGGCTATGTTTCATTTTGAAGGATGTCGAATTTTAATGATGCTATACTTACACAAAAATACGGTGAGTGGTAGAATAAATATAGGCATAGCACTGTTTATCTTCTTTAGTGCCTCCGATTGAGACTCTGGAAAGCAACCATTTTTATATAAGCCCTAATTTGTCTTTGGCATAGACTCCAGACCCCCAGGTAACTGCCTTGTGAAAGCCATGAAGAACCAGGCACCATAGTCCTTGGCAGACGCAGATCGGATTGCGGGGTGACATCCAATATCTGTTCTTCCTTTCTTCCAGAAAGAGACAATGCCTGGTCTTTATTGGATTCATGGCTGCCCAGAATAGAGACTAAAAATCCACATTTCTTCAGAGCTAGTTACGGCCAAGTGGCTAAATTCCGGCCAGGGGAATGAGAGAAGAAATGATGTGCTTTAAAAGAGAAAAGCTGGGAGTTCCCGCTGTGGCACAGTGGGTTGGGAGTCCTACCACAGCAGCTCAGGCCACTGGGGAGACGTGGGTTTGATCCCCAGCCAGCCCATTGGGTTAAAGGATCCGATATCACTGCAGCTGCAGCATGGGTCACATCTGCAGCTCAGATTCAATCCCTGGCCTGGGGACTTCCATATGCCATGGGTGCAGCCATGAAAAAAAAGAGAGGAAAACCGTGTCCCAACTGTCCCCTCTTCCACACAGGCACAGGTGACAAACTAAGGTCACAGAGCAGCTAGCAGAAGGAGGCTGGATCCCTCCAGTGCAGAGCTGCTGGGAGAGAACTCGACGCTCTCAGCCTCTGCTGCGTGGCTTCCTGCTACCGGTTGCTGAATTGTTGTCCCATGTATGGTCACCAGCTTCAAAAGGATCCACCAGAGAATTTATCTCATTTTTTGTAAATGAAGGCATAATATTCATTTAAATGCGTGAAATCTTAAGCATACCATAGCTTGATGAGATTTTCCATACGCATATACAATCATCCTGTGGTATCTATGGGGGACAGGTTCCAGGACCCCCCGCAGATACCAAAATCTGTGGATGCTCAAGTCCTTTATATAAATGTCATAATATTTGCATATGACCTCTGCACATTCCCAAATACTTTAAATCATCTCTACATTACTTATACCTGATACAATGCAAATGCTCTGTAAATGGTTATAAGTACAATGTAAATGCTATGCAAACAGTTGCCAGAACGCAGCAAATTCAGGTTTCGCTTTTGAAAATTTTAAAAAATATTTTCAATCTGCGGTTGGTTGAATTTGTGGATGTGGACCTGGTGGATATGGAGACTGAACATGCTGATTTGTTTATGTACTGTCTGTGTCTGCATGGCGCAGAGCTGAGTAGTTGACACAGTCTGCATGCGTGCAAAGCCCTAAATATTGACTGCAAAAGTTTGCCGACCCTTGTTATGGAACATTCTAGAACATACCAGAAGACTCCTTCATGTCCTAAAAATGAATTTGCCCATCAAGTCTTGGAATTGGTAAGCACGAATGATGACAGGAATATGCCAAGAAGGTTGCATTTGCAACATAGGCTAGAAGCCTCCGTTGGTTTTTTCCTCATTGGAACAATCAGCGTCTAACAGTTTTAGCTTGTCAACAAGTAGGTTGCCAAAGCCTTGCAGAACTCCTATTTTTAAAATTATCTCACAAGAGTGACTAAGAATTACATTTAAATGAACAGGAGCAGAGAGGAGAACAAATTTCCTGGGCAGTCGCACGCCCTCATTTGGGCTGTAGGGCTCCAGTCAAGTCTGACTGTGGCTTGCCTCATGCTTGCCGTTGTTTCCATATTTGAACTTCTAGGACATGGCAAATAAGGCGACTGAGAGTTCATGAGTTTGCTTTGGCCCCATTTCTTATATAATCATCCTATTCATTTGACTTTACAACATCCATTGCATAGTTTTTGTACTTTTTGCACTTTCTTCACCTTCTATCTGCCACTTGTAGATACATTGCAGTTCTCTAAGGGGTCTGCCCTCTGGACAGTACCAAGAAAGAGCCAAATAAATCTACCAAACAGCTCAGTTGCCCCTGTCCTTTTGCCTGGGCAAGAACACACCCCTGCAACAAATGACCGGTGCCCAACAGTAATGTGACTCAGATTAACAAGAAGGTTGGCCCTCCAGCCAGAACACCTCAAGAACATTAACCCATTTGGGACGGCAAGATGGCTCCGCTGAATACATGGCAGCAGGAGACAGGTGCTCTGCTCTGCCAGAAAATCTTGGAGTCAATGCTTTGAATTCAAAAGCATTCTATCCTGTGCTCCACCCCATTTATCCAAACATAGATGACCAGAGGGCCACCATAATCATAAGGAGGACAGCCTGGACACACATATTCCAGAGCCCAGGCAGAACCAAGGCCACACCCTGCTGACAGATTCAGTCCCAAAATGTTGTGCTACTCTTTTAGGATTTCTAAAACACGGGAATTCCTGTCATGTCTCAGTGGTAACAAACCTGACTAGTATCCACGAGGATGCAGGTTTGATCCCTGGCCTCTCTCAGTGGGTTAAGGATCCAATGTTGCTGCGAGCTGTGGTGTAGGTCGCAGATGGGGTTCAGATCCTGCATTTCTGTGGTGGCGGCATAAGCCGGCAGCTTCAGCTCTGACTTGACCCCTCGCCTGGGAACCTCCATATGCCATGGGTGAGACCCTAAAAAGATTAAAAAAAAAAAAAGGAATTCTAAAAGTTCACTTACACGGGAACAACAGTTCATGGATGATCGGCTCTGAGCCGAACTCTCCAAAGTCTATTCATCTTAGGCCCAAGCTAAGATGTCTAAGCTAAAAGGAAAAAATTATTTTCCCAATGTCTGGGAAACTTTAGGAGACGGCCCTTCTTGGCTAGCCTGGAAAGCACATGACGGCCGGTCCCATTGTTTCAGTGGGCCGGCAAAGGGGGCGGCAGGATGTGAGCGCAGAATGCAGCCAGCTTCTGCCTCTTCCTGGCCACGGCCTCAGGCCGGGGGGGCTCAGGAGGTGGGGAAATGTGATAGTTCTTGGTCACAGGGCTGAGGCGGATGTGCATGGTGAAGCTAGCACCTGGCCTATACCCCCGGTGCACTGTGGCATGCCTTCCAAATGCCAGCATCTCAACTCTTCGCCTGATGGCCTTGTTTGATGACCCAGGCCTGCCCTGCCCACCGCAAGCTCCAAGTGCCAGAGAAGCACCCCCACTCCAGAAGGAGCCCTCTGAACAACCCACCTCCCGCAACCTCGGCCACCATCAGCTCTGCTGGATAAAGCTCCTTTTGTTTGCTTCCTTCCCTTCCCTGTCTCATTTCCCCACACCTAACCCAGCGCTTCCTAGGGTTACCCCTTCCCGACAATTACATGTACTCAAATCCACATTTCAGGGTATGCTCCAGAGGAAGCCCGAGCCGAGGTGGGGATACTCTGAAAATGCAAGTCCCAAGGGGTCTGCAGAGACACCCAACTCCTGTGCCGTCCGCTGGTCTCTATTCTCCGCATGTGAATCCATGCCAGCTTCCCTCAGCTAGTGTCCTCCAGCCCTTCAGTGTCCCTGCGCTAGACTGAATATCAGTCCCCCCCACCCCCAAATGCACATGTTGAATCCTAACCCCCAATGTGATGGCATTAGGGAGTCAGTTATGAGGGTGGAACCCTCAGAAATGACATCAGTGCCCTTAGAAGAAGAGACCCCCAGGAGTTCCCCTGGTGGTGCAGTGGGTTCAGGATCTGGCACTGTCACTGCTGCTGCTCAGGTCTCTGCTGTGGCACAGGTTTGATCCCCGGCCCGGGAACTTCCACATGCCTCGGGCGCAGTCAAAAAGAAGAGACCCCAAGAGCCACTTTGCGGAGCACCAGATTGCAACGCCTAAGGCAGGAAGGCATTGAAGAAATGTACTTGACCAGGCATGGGGAACATAGGGAATGGGGAAGGGGCAAAATAGGACCTATGTCTGCTGCTTTCTGGCAATTTCACAACATACGGGAATAGCAAATTGAGTGCATTAAGTTATTGGAGCTGCAAGGTCATGCTTACTCGGTCTTAGAACGTTTTACCTTGCACTCTCTTTGTCTGTCTGTCCCTTTCAGATGAGGAAACTGTACTATTCTTGTGACAACAGAAAGCCTGTTTCCTCCCACGGTCCTTGCTCGGATGTTTGGGGTCTGTTAGTGGTGACGTCCACTTCTCTGCACCCCTCTCTCAGGCCTTCTTCCTCTGGGTAGAGCACGCCCCTCCCTCCTGCATCCATCTGCATCGCAGGCCCTTCCCCCCACCAGTCCTGGTTCTCTAGCACCAAGAGTCAGAGATGGTGTTCCCCTCACTCTGTCGACAGTGGAGTCAGGAAGAGCCAAGCTCCCCTCCCCTATCCTATCCATCAGCTCTCACGACATGGACACAAGGCTGTGTGCGTGCTGGGAGCCTTCACGGAAAGGTAGAGAAGGGTAACACAGGAGTAGCTTCAGCGGGCATTCTGCATCAGACTCTTCCCAGAATCGAATAAAGGTAGAAAGAATAAAGTCACCCTTTTATGCCAAGTGCCCCTGAACCCACATCATTCCTGTGTAATCTTGGGCCCATTAATCCCATTCTCTGTGCTCCAGTTTCCCCATCTGTAAATCAAGGACAGTGACAGTGTCTGCCTCAAGGAGTGGTTGCCATACTGATGAGCATCTGAGTGCTCGGCACAGAGCCTCAATCGTAGCTCAGGCAGAGAGTAATCCCTTAAGGGACATTAGGCGTTGTTATCGCCAGCCAAGAGCTCGACTCTGCCTCTCTCCAAGACAGAGCCCATTCTCAGCTTTTCCAGTCTCTTTTGGAAAAGCCTTCTCCCATAGGTCCTTTCTCCATCATGGCAACCCTCAGGACACAGTAATTGACCGAAGAACGCCAAATGGAGAAGCTCCAGTCTGGGTTAGTCTGAGAACCCTGAAACGGCTGAAAGACTCCCATGGTCTTGCTGCAGGATTTCAGTTTCTTTTGAGTGTCTGCTGCTTGATGGATGTGCATGCACACATGCGCTTCCAAAGGACAGGGGGTGATGCTTTGGGGACTGTGGAGGCCCAATCCACTAAGGGTCAGTTGAATCAGCCTTGATTCTCCCACCTGCAACGGAAATGGCACCTTCTCTTATTTTTGCTCCGAAGGCCAGTTCTCTTTTCTCTTCCTCCTGTTTCCAGCCCATTGGGAGGGGCATCTTAGTACCTAGGAAACAGCAGCAATTTAAACAGCAGCGCCATTTAGCCTTCATTTTTCACCTTCAGGTTTGCAGAGGCTGGGCTCCAGGCTCAAATCACATGCTCCCGTTGACCCGGGACTAGAACAAACTCTGAGGCAAGGTTTCCACTCACTTGTAACTTCTGTAAAGAAAAGGGAAAAAATACAGAGAGATTTATCTTTCCTTTGCTGAGAGCAAAGAGGGAGGGAGGGGTAGTTCTTTTAACAATGTTCTTTCAACCCTTGTCAACTGGGCACCTGTAATCGCTAGGTGCTAGGCACTGAGTGGGAATCAAAGAATATAAATCTGGTCTTATCTTTAAACCAATTATAATCTAGTCAGAAGATAAATTGCTGGAGAGAAACAGAGGGAGAAAAGGAGTGGTGCCCTATGAGTAATTGGCAGCAAAGCTAAAAATAGGGTTTTAGAAAGAGTCGAAGAAGTTTGGGGCAAGCTTAGCATATGTTAACAATCCATTCAGAGCCCAGAATTCATCTCAGTTGTGGTTTCCAGAAACCACCTAATAAGTTACAGCATTTTCCTTTATATGTTGCATCAGTCAGCTTGTACCTTACAAGGTCTCCAGCACACACACTCACCCTAAATAGATGAGGCTGCCCCACCATTTCTGCCAAGACCCCATCTATTTGTCACCTGCCGTGCAGCATCTGAACAAGTTTAGAGCCAGAGTTTTTCGGAAGACCCAGTGTTTTCAGGAAAGGCTACTAGTGTTTTTAGGAAAACATTTTGAAGCGGGAGATGGCATAACTGATGATTCTCCACTTGGACCTTGCCACTGTCCAGGCACATTCGGGGACATCTTTGGTTTGCCGATGATGTCAGCATCAGAAAACACCAGGCAGTCCGTGGGGAGAGAATGCTGATGGCAGGCATTTCTCATGTGTGTCTGCAAATCCAATGAAGCATTCTAAAGGAATGGTGGTAAAGACACACCCTGCTCTGACTGGCAACTTTTGCCGCTAAACCTGTGAGCCTGAAGACATACAAGGCAAAATTCAGCCTCCTCTCAACCTTGAGGGAATGAGTCAGCAAAGCAGTTCTCACGTCTCTCCACCCAGAAAGGCAGGAGGCTTTCCAAAAAAGGCTATGGTTTTTCTGTTTCCTTGGTTCCCTGACACATAGCCCCAGCCGTGATCACAGGCGCTGCCAGGCAGGAACCTGTTGCCTTATTTGGGAATCCTGCAGCCCTCTTTGTGGGGGGAGTAGGGCAGACTGAGAAGTCCAGGTCAAAATGACAATAATGCGACAATAAAGAGAATCAGATAACGAAAGTGGGCATTTTATCTAGAATAAATACAAAGCCTATACTTCCGGGGATCATTTCTATAGTTTGTGACCTAGAATAAAGGTAGAAAACTGCCTGATCCAAGGAATAAATACCTTCATACCCATTTCTTACTCAAGCTCTCCTGGGAAAATCTATAGAATCTTCCATTTTCCTTCCAGCCGAAAGGCTGTCTGCATTTCCCAGCTGCCGTGGGGACCGCTCTTCTGTTGGGAGAGAGTCTGTCAGTTACATCCACCCACAGTTCTCTAGTTGCTGCTTTTCGAGGGTCCCTCTTTCTGACCCCAGGGTGTGCTGGGTGACATTGATCGTGGCATGCAGATAGCAGGAACAGATGAGGAGTGGAGGCAAAGGGCAGGAATGCCCTGCATTTTATGGCTTCCAGCCTGCATTTCCTGGGGGTGTTAACAACTGGGGGACGCACCCAACCCCGATCTCAACCATCCAACTCAGCTTCCATCAAGAAGCAGGGTTTCTAGCACATTCTGGGGCCCTGGAAACTGTACAGAAGACCTAGGTCCCTCTGCTTGGGTAGTCCTCCCGCAAGGCTGCCACCAGCCACCACGTTTTCATTTCTGTGTTTCTCCAAATAGGAGATCACCAGCTGAAAGACAAGAGAACAGCGGGGGAAATGGAGGAAGACCCCAGAACAGTAATGGGTGTGTCAGCTCAGGCTGGAATGTGTGTCCAGCATCCATCCCAGGAATGAGAAAAACAAACCCAAGTCCAGATTCCCTCTCGGAGGTGCCGAGTGCATCAGCAGCGTAGCAGAGGGAAGGGTGCCCTCTGCTGTCATCTGTGGGGTTTTTTGCTTTGTTTTAAATTTAAAGGAAAATTTCAAGCTCCATGTGAAACAGAATGAAAAAAAAAAAACTATGTATTTTTGAAAAGCACGACCTGTAGCCAGGCTGTGTTCTGGGTCAGGTGAGAGAGACCCCACGGATGACGCAGGCAGCCCTGGAGACCCCATGGCCCTCTACTGAGGGGAAACTGGCTTGGGAGGGGGTCCTGTGGGCTTTATGGATCCAGGACAGTTTACCTGGAAATAAAGGCATTTCTTGGGAGCAGGGCCCTTCTTGGGTGGCGACACTCTGGCCAGCATCTCCATTTATTTCCCTGTCTTTTCCCAGTGAACCAATTTGGGCTTGTTCTTAGATTCTTCTGTTTATCTAGGAAAGGAAAAAAAACAATATGGTTCGCACATAAGAACTCCGAGGCTCGGCTTACAAATATTGCACGAAGATAATAATTTACTGGAGTTCCCGCTGTGGCTCAGTGGTAACGAACCCGACTAGTATCCATGAGGATGCAGGTTCGATCCCTGGCCTTGTTCAGTGGGTTAAAGGATATGGCATGGCTACGAGCTGCGGGTGTAGGTCGCAGACGTGGCTCAGATCTGGCGTGGCTGTGGCTGTGGTGTAGACCAGCAGCTACAGCTCCAATTCAACCCCTAGCCTGGGAACGTCCATATGCCACAGGTGCAGCCCTCAAAAAAGGAAAAAAAATGAAGAATTTAAAATACTAAATATAAATGCCCAGCTTAAATGAAAGATGAGTTATAGAAATCCAACATATTTCCTAGGAATATTAACTGAGATATAAAATTATTGGCCCAGATAGTCACCTTAGAGTTAAGACAAAGGCCATCTACAGGGAGAACTTAATCACGATTGTAATTAATATTTTGCGGATGGAAATGTCACAAATGAAAGGCCACAAACAACATCGATGTTAATGCTTCAATATTTACGCTCTTAGTTTTTCCTTTTAGAGTTGGGGCTTTTTCTCTCTTTTGGAAGCCTTCAAGAAATTGTAGATCACTGTACAAGTTGCACTTGTTGGAAAACTGCAATTATTTCAGGTTCACAAATGATTTAATCGGAGGGAGAAAGGGAGAGGCAATGCGGGAGGGGGCGTTAGAGACCAGTCTTTTGTCTTCCACAAATGTTACACCTTCACCTGATAAGATGCCTTGCTACTTAGCCCTTTTTTTTTTTTTTTTTAAAGCTGAATGAATTTCCCCATCAAGGGGTCCCAATTGGAGTGTTTACATACTTAGATTTTTCTAAATATTTCTGATTTCAAACGTATGTATTACTCAGACCCTTTTGGACCCAAGAAGTGGACCCGTAGCAAAAGAAGAATTTATTGGCTCATGTTAATCAACAGTAAGGTCAAAGGTGGTACTACATCTCAGAGGTCAGGAACCAAGAATCTAAATTTCATCAAAGTTTTCTGTCTTTCACTGAAAATTTTAAAAAAATGTTTATTATAGTCGATTTACAGTGTTGTGCTAATTTCTGCTGTGCAGAAATGTGATTCAGGAGTTCTCGTCGTGGCGCAGTGGTTAATGAATCCGACTAGGAACCACGCGGTTGCGGGTTCGATCCCTGACCTTGCTCAGTGGGTTAACGATCCGGCGTTGCCGTGAGCTGTGGTGTAGGCAGCAGATGCGGCTCAGATCCTGCGTTGCTGTGGCTCTGGCGTAGGCTGGTGGCTACAGCTCCTATTAGACCCCTAGCCTGGGAACCTCCATATGCTCTGGGCGTGGCCCTAAAAAGCAAAAATAAAATATAATAAATAAATTAAAAAATAAAAATGGCTCTAAAACTTATGACAAGGTGCTCGGCTTTACTCATAATAAAAGAAATGTCAACTAGGAGTTCCATGGTGGTGCAGTGGGTTCAGGAGCTGGCATTTTCACTGCCGTGGCTCAGGTTCAATGCCTTGCCTGGGAATTTCTGTATGCCTTGGGCAAAGGGAAAAAAAAAAAGCAAAGAGAGAAAGGAAGAATTTTTTCAGAAAAGAAAGAAATGTGAACTAAAAGTACCCTGAGACACCCCGCTCACCTATCAGAGGCCGATATTCAAAGGGCTAACACCAGAATTCCCTGGTAGTCTAGCGCTTAATGATCTGGCATTGTCACTGCTGTGGTTCCCGTTCGATCCCTGGTCCAGGAACTTCTGCATGCTGCTGGGCATGGCCAAAAGAAAACAAAACCAAATGCTGACACCACAATCTCTTAGCCAGTTGTGGGCCCTCTCATTGCTGGAGGGAGTGCAAAATGGTACCGTGCCTATGGAAGGAAATTTGGCGCTAGGTAACAAAACTGCACAGGCACTTACCCTTTGACCCACTTATGCCACTCGTAAGAATTTACACTGAAAAAAAAAATTTACCTTGAAATACGCTTCTACCAATAGGAAAATGCATGGGCCAAAGGTTATTCAGTGCAACATTATTTGTCTGAGCACCGGAGACTGTTGGATACATTACCCGGCATCCACAGAAAGGAATGCTGTGCAGATCAATTTAAATCACCAATAAAGGTCAGACGGACCTCGTATGCCTCCAGCTGGGCTACTCTGAGACGGTCACCTATTTGATGTTCTGGCCAAAAAAGTGTAGCAGTTTCAGATTTGCATACCTGTGAAGGCAAGACCCTCCCTTCCCTGTGGGTCCCAAAGCAGTTCCTGGAGGGCTTGGGAAGGGACTGTTTGTTTGTCTCCGTGTATGAAAAAGAACCGATTTCTTCTGCAGTCCTTCCCCATCTCAGTAAAAGGCAACTCCAAGCTTCTAGTCCTTCAGACCGAAAGCCTTCACTCCTCAAGTTTCAATATGCCCTTCTTGATGAAGCATAGGAAAAGCTTGGAATCGGAGTTACTCTTTTTGCATCACTATTTGACTCGGAGGCCGGCTGCTCAGACCTCAGGTTTGGGGAAAGAGGAAAAAGGACTGAAGATGGGCAGGTAACACCCCAAACCAAATCTTCGGATTTTCATCATACGATTATCGTGATACCGCAATAAATTGAATATCCGTTTAAGGAAATCCCTCATTCATTGCTCAGTGATATCTGCAGAGCTAGAAGCTTATGAGGTGAGGCAGAGAACACCAAAGAGCAGTAGCACAATGACAGAGCCCACACTTCCCCTCACCTTCCATGGGTAGCACCCAGTTAATGGCCCTGCCTTAGTGCATGGCTGGGAAATGTGTTCTCGCTGTGTGCCCAGGGGGGAGGGAAATGGTCTGGTGAACAACTAACCAGTCCCTGCCACCTTGGTGATAGATTATAAATAATGTCTTTCACATATTAATTCATTAATATGAATCTACCATTACTGAACATTTTCTATTTATACTTTGCCGGTAACGATGACTTGATGTCTTTTTAATTTCTTAAATGGGTGACCTATGTGAAACTCCTGATGGTGTAGAAAACCCAGTAAGGACGTTATGGATGCCAAGCCTTAAGGAACATTGCTCTCAAGTCCTATCAAGCCATTTCTCAGAAATATTCCCTGGTGCTGGCCGTGCTAAGACTCGAGAAAAGAAGGCTGGTGCTTCCAGTGAGGAATAAAATTCAGTGTCGCTGAAGCAGGTCGCAAGTGCTCACTGATAACAACTGTGCACCAGTTGTTCCCATTTCATAATGCTTTTCCACAAAGCCCCAGATTTCAGTTTTTGTCTTTTTTTTTTTTAATACCCTTTCCCCTCTACCATGGAATTTGTACATTTAACTTATATGGAGGCTCAAAAGGGAGCAAAATAAGAAGGGATGCTAAGATTGGAAAACGTAAGTGTTAAAGAAAAGAAAGAAAAAAAAAGAAAAGAAATCAGAGGACTTCAGGAGTAACGGGGAATGGAGCCGGGGGTGGGAGTGATAAAAACAGCATGAGGGTCACGTGATTTTGCCAGTTGGCCATTTTCTCCCTCTGAGCTTCCGCTCTGGTCTTTTTTCAAATTACGTTCATTTCCTCAGCAGGTTCCTGACCCTGCTAGGAAGCCTTAAATCACAGATCGTGATGTAATTGCTCTGGGGGCTGGGGTCTCAGGCTTTGGAAAGGCTCAAAAGCTTTCTGGGTGATGCTTTTGTCCAGCAGAGCTGAGAACCGCTGATTTCCCCCCTGGTTGCTTTTTGGTTGACTAATTTGGGGCACTTGATGATGATACCTCTGATGGAACTGAGTCAGGTGAAATCGAAAGCCCATACATTTAAAACAGGTAAAGAAATACAGCTCCCCAGGGCATAGTTAAAATTGTAACCTGTGCTAAAAACAACCTTCTGGCAGCCAACAGTAGTGATCACAGCATTCCCGCACTGAAGTTCATCTGATTACTTCTCACCAGGAGCTCTGAAGTTCAAGACACTTCTCACTTACTCGGTTTCTCTGTCATGTCCTTCAACACCTTCATAGGGAGTTAGGATGGAGCTTTTGACCAACTTAAATGACTTTGGGTGCCCTCCTGACGCTGTCAGTGCAAACTTAGCCAGTTTTTTGCAAATACAGGCAGGGCAGAGTGTTCCAGATGCCACCGTCCATGAAAGCTGTTGGGCCTTAGCGTTACCCTAAGACTTTCTAACAAGTCCATCAAGCAACCTTCATACAGACCAGACTTTCTCCAAAATATGAATAGGGCTAAGGTTGAGAAACCTTGACTAAAAGCAGCCATATCCAGAGTTCCCACTGTGGCGCAGCGGGATTGGCAGCATCTCTACAGTTCCAGGATGCAGGTTTGATCCCCAGGCCTGGCACAGTGGGTTAAAGGATCCAGCATTGCCTCAGCTGCAGCATAGGTTGCAGTTGCCACTTGGACCTGATCCTTGGCCTGGGAACTCCATTTGCAGCAGGGCAGTCAAAAGAGGAAAAAAAAAAAAAAAAAAAAAAAAAAAAGGCAACCATATCCATAAAATCCAATAGGCAGTACCATTTGGAGGGACCTTTAATAGTATAGATCTGTGGCTCTCAAGTGGGAGTGATTTTGTACCCCCCCCGTCCCCCTCCCCCACTCCCAGGGCTATTTGGCAGGGTCTGGAGACATTTCTCTTTGTCACACCTGGGGAGGGGGCACTACTGGCATCCTGAGTAGAGTCTTGGAATGCTGATATCCCACGAGGCACCAGATAACCCCTCACAGCAAAGGGTGATCGAGCCCCCAGCGTTAGAGTGCCAAGGGGGAGAGACCCTGCGCTAGGATCAGCTCTGTTGTGGCCCTGGGGTCCCCTGGTTCTCCCACCCCCTTTTGGTTTTGCGCTTTTCCGTCTGCCCTTGTATTGCCAGCCCAGGCGTGGGTGTCTAGACACAAGACAGCTCTGGCATAGCAATAGGGCGGCTGAGAGGAGGGAGGCTCGGCACAGAACCCAGCCCCGGAACAGATCGACACTGGAGTGGCCAGTGAACATCACAGGTTCAGCCAGGGCTGGGGAAGACAAGCCACAGTCATAATTCAAGGCGACAGTCAGCACAAATGGCCCTGCAAAAGACATTCTGTCCTGCCAGGCGCAGGGACAGAGTGGCTGGGAATCTGGGGCAGTGGAGAATTTTACTGTAAAAGCAGGCTGTTTCCGTAAAGCCAGGCAACAGGTAAGCCAGGCCCAGCCACCATGCTGGGGTTTGGGGGCAGGGCTAGATCCTAGGATGGGGCACCTTGCGGGAAGGACAGGAGGGAACCTGGGTCCTTTGCCAGCCAGCTGAAGGAGGACTTGAGACAGATTGCAGTACAGCTATGAAGCAGGGCAGGTGGGAGGTTGGGGCTCATCTCAGAAAAAGGGTGATAGATGTCCATTAGCAGCATGGGAACGCCACAGGGAGGGCGGGTCATGACGCATAAAGCACTGCTGAGCCCAGCACTAAGCAACTGGACACTGACTCTGTAGCAAAGGGCTGAAATCCTGCTCTTGCAGAGTCACATCTTGATCCCAAATCTTTCTCAATTCAAAGCATGAGAGCTGAGCAACCTTGCTATAAGGCCTCTTCAAAGAAACATGAACTATGAGTTCCCACTGTGGCAAAGTGGGTTAAGGATCTGACTGCGGCAGCCCGTGTCAGTGTGGACATGTGGGTTCGATCCCCAGCCTGGTGCAGTGGGTTAAAGAATCCAGCTTTGGCACAGCTGTGGCGTAGGTCACAGCTGAGGCTTGGATTCAGTCCCTGACCTGGGAACTTGCATATGTCATAGGCGCAGCCATAAAATTTGAGAGCTTGGGGGTTTTTTGTTTGTTTGTTGGTTGGTTGGTTGGTTTTTAAGGCCACACCCACAGCATAGGGAAGTTCCCAGGCTAGGGGTCAAATCAGAGCTGCAGCTGCTGGCCACATCACAGCCATCACAGCCACAGGGGATCTGAGCCAAGTCTGCAACCTACACCACAGGTCATGGCAACACCGGATCCTTAACCCCTTGAGTGAGGCCAGGAATCAAACCTGCATCCTCTTGGATCCTATTGGGGTTTGTTACCACTGATCCATGAGGGGAACTCCCCATAAAATTTTTTTAAAAGTGAGCTAAACCTGAACTCCTGTAATCTTAACTTCTACTTCTGTCATAACACCTCCCTTTCCACCATTGATAATGGTCGGGCCTTGAAAACAGGCAACAGTGTTTATCTCATTGATTCCCGCATGCTGTGATGTAAGTCCACCAATGTATACCACATCTCAACTCCCCATCAATATACCAAACTGGAACTCAGGGAGGTAGGTGAAAGACTGTTAGTGTCAAGAACTATGAAGGATCTGAGATTTGACCCTACCAGCGAGCTCATGGGTTAGCCTGCCACAGTCTCAGGGATGTTGGTCAGAGACAAACGCCTTTTTTATGCTTAGAACCACAAGCAACGTGAGCTTCATATTCATATCACATCCTTCTTGTTTCCCAAGTCTTATGGGGGCTGTACAGTGTCCCAGAAAGATGCTGTGTATGCAGTGGTTTTGTGTCATAATCAAGAAACCCCAAGCTTGGGGAACCCAAATATTTTATAGCGGGCAGAAAGCAGACCTGTCTGACTTTGGCACTGGAGTGAAATATTATCTTTATTATGCTGGGCAGCAAAGAAATCTACTCTGTGCTCTGGAGGAATATGCTGTTTCTACCTTTCAAGGATGCTGTACAAACATTTTGGGGGGAAAAAGGAAAGTACAGATCAAAGACCATCAGCATCTCCACCAACAAGACATGTAGAAGCTCCAAAGAGCCATGGAGAAGTGTCTCCAACCATGGTTAACACAGGCTCTGGGATGCTATGTCCTGTTTGTTGAGTGATTTTATTTTCTGTAAATTCTCAAATAGGAAATGTTAAATGTGCCTCCTCGCAAACCTGTATGGAGTCAACTTGCCTTTACAATTAGTAACCAATGCTTTTACTTTTATTTCTGCCAAGTGTGCTTTCTTCTTACAAAGATAAGTGCTTTCTGCTTTCGATGTGTGAAACATGGCAGTGAAGACCCTAAGGCTTATTATTCAGACAGTCCTGCCCAGGCTGAAAATCTCAGACCAGTACCAACTTCCTAACTGTCACTTCCAAGTCTTCAGCTCTTTTCCCTGCAGCTTATTCTCTTAGCATCCAGAAAACGCAGAGCCTGTGTCATTTAAGTCAGGGAAGATCATCCATCTTGCTAAGACCGAGATGGGAAGGCGTGTCAGAAATGTTCTTTGTATTTGCTGAATATTTAACACAATTATCTGGCTTAGTAATTCACACACAGACACACATCTTCAACCCTTGGTCCTATCCGTTTCTTCTCTCCCGCCCCATTATTATAATTTTGCGATACCAAGCTTTTTAAGTGCAAAACCAAGCAAATTTAAATATCCTCTTCCGTCCCCTTTTTGCCCTCTCTGAGGAACACAGGAAGACTACATTTCCCAGCCTCCTCTGCTGTTAGGTTGAGGCCATCTAACAAATGACCAGTATCCATGTGGATGAGGGTTTGTTCCCTGGCCTCACTCAATGGGTTAAGGATCTGGCGTTGACATGAGCTGTGGCGTAGGTCGCAGATGTGGCTTGGGATCTGGCATTGCTCCCAGATATCAGGATAAGCTGCTCCTTACGAGCAGGAGGCTATACATTTGAGTCAGTGTACTGCTGATAGATCAAGTCCCAGCCTTTCTCAAGCTCTCAGGGCTGGCCACAGTAGGAGGCAGTAGAAGAAGCCTGGGCTGGAGTAAAAAGAGCTGAGTTTAAATCCTGCTGCATCTCCTTCAGATTCAGAAGCCCCTGGCAAATTACTACACTCTCTGAGCTTCTACACTCTCTGAGCTTCAGCATCCTCAGCTGTAAAAGAGGGGTGATCATTTTTTATAGGGTTGATGTACAATTTAAATGAAGTAACATGTCTCGTATAGTTTCTGGGGTTTAATAGATGCTCGGTAAACAATAGCTGATATTATTATTGTTAATGATCACATCATAATACAAGCCCTACAGATGAAAGGGAATCTCAGGTCCTGGGGCATATGCTATTCTGAACTGTGACCACATCTGGCATTTCTCCTTGCATTTGCATGTCTTTCCACTAACTACTCCCCACAACAATCGAGTGATGAAGGCAGGTGTAATTATTACCGTTTTCCAAATGAGAAAAACTGGCCTCAGGGATTTCTGGTCTCTTGCCCAAAGGTCACACAGGTCATAGATTCAGAGCTGGGACTCAGCTCTGAATGACTCCTCCCACCCTACCAGAATAAACCAATCAAGTGTTACCTTATTTCTCCAGTGAGGTGAGCACCAACAATCTTATTAGCAGATTGGAAGCTGTGAACGAGCAACTTGGGGCCGGGAAGAGAAGCTGGTTTACTGGGATGGCCCTTGTCTTCTTCCATGAAGTTCCTCCAAGTGTGCCTGATGCACAGTGAGGCCAAACAAACTGAAGCATCGGGGTTCAGAGCTGAGAAAGGCTTAATGCAGGGCCAAGAAAGGAGAATGGGTGGCTTGTGCTCAGAACCCCCTGAACTTACCAAAGGTTTGTGGGGAGAAGTTTTCATAAGCAAAATTTTAGGGTGAGGGCTACAGAGCATCCGACTTTCTTCTGATTGGTTGGTGGTGAGGATAGAGGGTGGTGCTCCAGAAATCTCTCGCTCAGCCTGAAGTTAGCATCCTCCACTGGAGTAGGGACCTGAGTTCCTGCAGAAGAACCCAAAGATACTACTATGTATATTCTTGAGCAGGAACCAGGATTCTGTTTAAATGGCTGCACCCCTGTTTCCTGACTGCTCCTCCTTTGTTTGTGCTTTTCCTCCCTTCCCTGCTTAGTAACTTTGAATCTGCACTTTGGAACTCAGGAAAGGTCTAGGAGGCTGAGCCTTTTTCCTACCAACAACAGACAAGGGGACATGGAAAGGATTTGTACCCAAGAGGGTCCTGCCGGCTTTCACCTCCATAAGGCATCTTCCATAAACGTGGCTGGCAAACAAGCAGGAAATGCTATCTGGCAGGTTATCTGAGTAGAAAAGAAGAAAGCCCTTGGACCCAAACCAGGGAGCACGCAGTAGAAGATGGCTTTCAAGTCAAAGGGTAAAGAAATAGGAAGGAAAAGAGAGCACGAGTGTCAGGAGAGGACGTCTCTATATTCCATTCATTTTGTGAGTGACTTGGTGGACCCCGCCTTCTCTTCTGCTTCACATCACACTGGAAATAAGAAGAAGAGCCTGTTTAACAACATTATAAAAGGCATTTAAAAATAAAGGGGCAGGAGTTCCCGTCGTGGCTCAGTGGTTAACGAATCCGACTAGGAACCATGAGGTTGCGGGTTCGGTCCCTGCCCTTGCTCAGTGGGTTGACGATCCGGCGTTGCCGTGAGCTGTGGTGTAGGTTGCAGACGCGGCTCGGATCCCGCGTTGCTATGGCTCTGGCGTAGGCCGGTGGCTACAGCTCCGATTGGACCCCTAGCCTGGGAACCTCCATATGCTGCGGGAGCGGCCCAAGAAATAGCAAAGAGACAAAAAAAAAAAAAAAAAATATGACTTTAGCAGCTCAGGTCATTAAGGGGCAAATGCTTTAAAATCTGCTTTGGGACTGATTTATAAGACGAATGGAATGCTGAGTTGGGAGACTCCCATGCTCAGACTTACCACTAAGTATCTCAAGGACCTCAGGCCTATCGTTCTAGACCATTGGTTCTCAAACTTTCAAGTGCATCACCGTCACCTAGGGGGCCTTTTAAAATGCAAATGGATGAGCCCCAGCCCCA
This sequence comes from Sus scrofa, assembly GCF_054392235.1. Taxonomy (NCBI): domain Eukaryota; kingdom Metazoa; phylum Chordata; class Mammalia; order Artiodactyla; family Suidae; genus Sus; species Sus scrofa. The sequence continues at coordinate 13,799,732 of NC_139401.1, forward strand.
GAGTTTCTGATGATGCTACAGATGTGAAGTAGGGCCTGAGAATTTGCGTTTCTGGACAAGGTCATAGGTGTTGCTGACCCTGTGGTACTATGGTGGAGTTTTGTTTGTTTGTTTGTTTGTTTGTTTTTAAACTGGGCAAAGAACTTTATTAACCTCTCTTTCAAACCTTATTCCCAGGCTTCTTCAGCTTAATTAGCTGCAAAGAATGAATTGTGGGAGTTCCCTTGTGGCTCAGCGGGTTAAGGCTTAGGTGGCTGCTATGGCACACGTTTGATCTGTGGCCCGGGAACTGCTACATGCTGTGAGCATAGTCCAAAAAAAAATGTATAAACAAAAACTGAAAAGAGCTGCAATGTCCAGGGACTTGAACTTAAAAATATTCGAGATCTTTATTTTTTCAGACCCATAGACAAAATTTTTTGAAGCAGTCATACTATAAAATAGCAGCTCCCAGTCATTTCTTCAAGTTTTATCTTCCTCAAAAGTTGACTCGGTTCAGTTGGCTTCACTCTTGGAAGCCTAATCGGGATTCTCCACAAGATCGGGGACTTTATCAGCATCATCTTCTCGGGCAGCAAGTGATGCTTTCCCATCCACAGATTGCTTGGGCAGACCTTAAACTGCTCAGACTGTCTGGGCCAAGCTGGTTTAAGATGCTGGGTAGCATTTCTGTCAGCTGCTTTGTCTCAGCATGGCCTGGAAATGGTGAAAGTGTTTGCAGCCAGAAATGCCTGATCTTTAGGGCTATTAAAGTGAATCATTGTTCCTTGGCTTGTGGACATATTCACCTCTTCAATACCAGAGATACTGTTTACCCCTAACTTTTTTTCTTTTTTGGCCACCCCACGGCATATGAGCCCCCAGGCCAGGGATCAGATCTTAGCTGCCGTTGTGACCTACACCACAGCTGCGGCCGGGGATCGAACCTGCGTCCCCATGCTACAGCGCCGTCACGGATCCCATTGTGCCACAGCAGGAACTCCAACCCCTAACTTCTTTTTCGAGAACTGAAGGTTTTCGTCATCTGCTGTGGCTCTTCTGTGAACCCCTTCTTTCTAAGAGCAGTTCCCTTCCCACCGTGCTCGCTTGCGCCTGCAGTTTGATGAGTTCCCCCCAGTTTGTGATAGTTCATTTCATCTTGTAGGAGCAGAAATGGGGCCACAAGGGGGGACTAGGGTTGGCGCTCAGGGGGTTTCGGGCAGACCAGCTGAGGTTAGGCGCGTACACGCTGGGGTGTGAGACAGCAGCTAGACGGAGGTCAGAAATGACCCACAGATCGCACTTTGAGAACCCCTGTTATAGACCAAAATGGTTCAATTGGTTTTATCCTCCTAATGGGAGGAGCTTTTGAGTCTTCCTGGCTGGGACCACAAATCAGACCTCCACAATTCAACAGCTGAAGAATCATGGATGTTTACCTGTCTCCATTGCTGGATATATGTACATTTGTAAGAATGCTTGATTATTAAAATGTCAAAGGCTATTAATCTGGCAGGAGGTCTTTAGGGAAACCTTTATTATTATTATTATCATTTTTTACCTTGGCATACAGTGGCTTGATGTGGGATCTCAGTTCCTGGGCCAGGGATTGAACTTGGGCCACAGCGCTAAAAGCACCCACTTCTAACCACTAGACCACCAGGGAACTCCCTGGGGAACCTTTAGAGTTGTATGAAGCCAGAACGGAGTTGGGAAGGAAGGCGGGGAGCCTTAATCCAAGCATAATTAGGAATAAGGGGAACCCAAGTGGTCCTGAAACTCTTCAGAAATCTGTTGCCATCCAAGGTGTCAGCCCACTGGGAAACACTGGAAAATATGCAATCACAGAAATGATTGCTTTCTTCATCCTACTTAATCATGCTTCTCTTTGTGAATGTGGTTGGTTTTCTCGAGGGTTTCTCAACCTGTGCACTAGTGACATTTGAGGCTGAATCGTTCTTTGTTTGGGGGCCTGTTCTGTGTATTGGAGAATGTTTAGCAGCATCCCTCACTTCTACCACTAGATGCCAGTAGCACCCTTCTCCTCCAATTAGAACAACTCAAAATATATCCACACAATACCAGAGGTCTTTAGGGGGCAAAATCTTCACCCTCCTACCCGTGGTTGAGATCCATTGGTTTTATGTAATCAGGAGGTAGTTTCAAAATATCACTGAGTCCCACTCGGTCCTGGTGTGTGGCCCACAGTGGACCACAGCCGAGATCCTCCTGTCAGGGCAACTTCAGCTTGCTGGGGAAGGGGTGGCTGGGTGGGCCTGAGGACCTGGTACAGCCAAGCCCACCCCAGCCCCTGGTACTTTCCTTTTCTGGAGGACTCACTAAAATGATGATATAGATCTAAAAACAAACAGAAAAGATAACGTGAGAGTTCCTGCTATGACGCAGTGGGTTAAGGATGCAGCATTATTGCAGCTGTGGTATAGGTCACAGCTGCAGCTTGGATTTGATACCTGGCCTGGGAACTTCCATAGGCCACAGGTACAACCCAAACAAAGCAAAACAAAACAAAACAGAGACAACATGGAAAAATAATGTCCCCTGAACAATCATACCTCAGCAAGAAGTAAGCCTCAAGTATACCTTCATATATAAAAGACACATCATATTTTTGAACTTCCTCTTGCTTTCGTTGGCTTCAGCCATTGACTTCATTTATTGGTGAGGCAGTTTTATTCCCAGCATCTCTCCCTTTAATTTAAGCCACTTTCTGTTCAGTGCCTCAGCAGTGGGGCTAAAACACTGCACAGGAGTCATTTGTAGGCTCTGAGGCCATTGGGTTGTCACCCATGTGCTCTATCTGCTGAAGCTGAGAGCTGGGCTCCTCACTGCCACCACTCAACTGGAACCCACTGTTGCCCGACGACCGGGTTCGCCTCTTGGCGGGTGCGAAGCCAAAGGACACAACCAAGCCAAAAATCAGGAGAAGGATTTATTACTTCCAGCAAGTAAGGAGGACACTGGGGATCTTTCCCAAAGTAGTATCTCCTGGAACAGCAAAACTGGGGAAGTTTTAAGCTGAAGGTACATGCATATTCATGAAGGGGTTTGGGCAGAGCAGACCTCAGCGTAGAATCCAGGCAAAGGTCCACAGAGTCCAAGGTTTGGTTGATGGAATTCACAAGGGTCGACGTCTTTGTTCTACCCTCCATCCAGGTGGGGGCCTTGGTTCCTCCTAAATTCAAAGATTATATCAGCTTGTGATGTGCATCCCTTAAGGAGGAATCAAGATTCTGTTTTATCACTGAACTATTATTTAAAAAAAAAGTTTTATTGACATGTAGTTGATTTACAAGGTTGTGATAATTTCTGCTGTACAACAAAGTGATTCAGTCACACATGTACACACATCCATTCTCTCTCAGATTCTTTTCCCACATAGATGAGCACAGAATATTGGGTAGAATTCTCTGTGCTCTACAGCAGGTCCCCATTGGCCAATCATTTCAGATACCTCAGTGTGCATCTGCCCATCCCACACCCCCAGCTGATCCCCCCATGCATCTGTCTCCTTTGGTCACCATAAGTTTTGCAAAGTCTGTGAGTCTATCTGTTCTGCAAATAAGTTTGTATCATATTTTTTTTTAGATTCCACATGTAAGTGATATCATATGATGTTTGTCTTTCACTGTCTAACTTCACTTAGTATGAAACTACCATACTAAGTGAACTATTGTTTCTTGACTACTTTTCCTTTGTCCCTTAAGATCATTGATTACTGAGACCTGTTCAAGGGCAAGCATTTCAGCCAGGCTTAGATCCCAAGATGGCTTAGACCGAAAATGGCTTCTCTTCTGTCAAGACAGCCATGCCTGGTTCTCTTTCTCCAGGGCCCCCCTTCCCTATCTGCTTACACCACCTCAAGAGCATGTGACCTGAGCAGTCACACAGGGCCCCATGTTCAGAAGGGCCCCATACTTCCGACTGTGGCCTGTCATAGGTTTACTGCTCTGTGGTCGCCATCTTGAAATTTGTAACTTGTGAACAAGATGCCCCCACATTTTCATTTTACACTGAGCCCTGCAAACAATGTAGCCAGTCCTTCATCCTTTGTAGAAACCGGATTCTACCTTAGGCCCCCTGCCCAAGCTTTCTATCTGTTAAGTATGCTGTAAGTGTAAAAACCAGTTTTTAAAACGAATGACCAGTTGCACAACAACAAAGGCGACTGAATTTTTAGAAAGGGAAACATCTCTGGCACTTTCCAAAATAAAGATGTCTTATACTGGCCAGCAGATGTCGCTCTTGCTACATGACAAGAGATGCTATTTTCAGCTGGCTAGTTCAGGTGGAAGGATTTTTTGAGCCTTAGGGGAGGCAAGTCTTTAAAGGAACTTGAGCTAAGAACTTTTATGATAACATCATGCTTTTTTTTTTTTTTCTGATGAGGACACTACCACAAAGAAAGTTCGCCATCCAACAATTCTAAGGGGAAGAACTGCAAATCATAATTGTAACAAAGTATTCACTTGTTTAAATAAAAACTAAATAATGTAACTAAATGTAGCTTCTTCAGCAGGGAGGACATATTTATGACTGGCTTGTCCTTTCAAACTAGTGGCTAATGCAGAGGATATGTGATCTTGTGATTTATAGTATGAAATATAATTTGATCTTGGTCCCCAATTCCAGTGGAGAGCTCCTAAAACTCTTGCAATTTCCTAAACAAAACGAGGGATTAAGGTGTCTTTTGTTCTACTAATAAGGTAACTTTTGGAGGCCTCCCCGTCTGGGGGGCTGGTTGCCAGGGAAACCAACCCTGTGAATGGAGGGGGATGGGGAGAGGGGCTGGAGGTTGAATCAAGGGCCAATGACCAATGGTTTAACCAGTCACGACTATGTAATGAAGCCTCCATAAAAGAAAAAAACCAAAAAAGGATGGGGTTTGGAGAGCTTCCAGTAGGTGAACATGGAGATTTGAGGAGAGTGAAGCATCTGCAGAGGGCATGGAAGGGTAGTTCTCTTTCCGCATCCCCTGCCCTCTGCGTCTCTTCCAACTGACTCTTCCTGAGTTACATTCTTTTATAATCACCCAGTGATCTAGTAAGTAAAACATTTCTCTGAGTTCTGTGAGCTGTGTAGCAAATTAAACCCAAAGTGAGGGGCGTTGTGGGGCCGGGGAATCCTTTGGTTTTATAGCCAGTCTGTCAGAAGTACTGGTAATAGCTTGGGCTTGCACCTGGCGTCTGAAGTGTTGCAGTCGGGGCAGGAGGGGAGGACCACACAACAGACTTGTGTGACTGATCCCTTAACCTGTGGGATCGGATGCTACCTCCAAGGTAGATAGTGTCAGAATTGAGTTGAACTGTAGAACCCCCAAGTGGTGTCTGAAGAGCTGCTTGTTGGATGTGTGGCGGAACTCACCACATTGAAACTGCTTCTCAGAACACCTTAGTAGAGACAGTTGCCCAGTGTGTTGGCTTATTGTTTTGAAGGGTTGGATTTGTTGCCCCCCCACCCCACCCCTGCCAAGAAAAAAAGTGTCAGAGTCCAGCAGAGCATTGATACCCTCCATTCCAGGGCTCATATGAAAAATGGCAGAATGAGTCCAAGTTTTCCCTGGATGTGTTTCATCATTTGCCAGAAGGTCCCAGCTGAACATATATACCTTGTTCGAGGTGCGTCATCCCAGTGTAAATAGACAGTGATGGAGTGAGATTGTTCAGTTGGTAGAAAAACTCTTGGTTGCTAAGACCAAACTCCATTTTTCCGTAACAGGATCAGCCGGCTCAATATTAAAATGTCACTAGCACCAAAGTCACAATTCATCATAGAAAGACATTCACGTAGCCCTCACAGTCTCTCAGATGAATTCTTTTATGTGGTGAAAGATGGGAAAGCATTCTTTCAACTTTCGCCGGAAATCAGTCATGTGTGCACCACTGCAAGATCAGCAGAATCACAGTTCATAAAGCACATACACCTGCAGACCACAATGCAAAAGCAAAACGGTAATAATGCCTGGGTTTCATTAAAGAGAATGGTCTTGGTTAGTCCATCAGGATCCAACAATCCCTAAGCCCGCAGTCTGGGAAATTAGCCCTCCCGAGTTTCTGGGGCTTGGACCAGTTATCCAAGATGTATGTGCATTGGACATGTCACTTATCGTATATTGTTTTAGCAAAGCCAAACCAACTAATAATGCTTACGAGAGGATGCTCCATACATAACTAAATCAGTAAAAGGTGGGAGGCTCATTAAACTATGCATAACCTTACAAAAATGGACCGAAGGCATCAATATACACTCACAGAGTGGACTGGTGGGGCAGAGCATCTGCGAAGATCGCCCATCAGTGACCTTCACTTCTGGATCTTGTCTAACTCCTCATTGCCCCACCCAGCCCCTTAAATCTCAGTATCCATCCAACCGCAGTCTCCCATCCTCGGCTTATCTCCAGCACACCCCGTCTTTGTGCTGATGGACATCTATCTCTGTGCTCCTAGCCCAGTAGCCCACACCTGGCCTGACTTCTCTGCCCAGTGTGGAGTACATGGCTGGCCTTGAACATGTTCTTATCAACACACCCAGCTTCCTGTGCCACTCTCTGCTGCCATATGCAATGGGCAAAACCCGAAACCGGGGTCCTCAGTCTGCCCTTGCAGATTACCCCCTACTACCCCCCGAAGGCCATCCTATGACCAGCAACAGGGTGGGTTGGTGCCCTCACAAAACTGTGGTTGCTCCAGCCCCAGCTTGTGCCACGGGGCTGCCGGAAACCTTCCTTGTGACTGTCTGAGATGTGTCATGCCCTTCGCAATCGTCACCCTTCACCATCTTTAATATTTAATCGCTATTAAATACTATTTAATCTTCAATACTCTTCACAATCCAGTGAACAGCTTTTGCCTGGAGACAGTGGCCCCAGGATGGACATGGTGGCAGGCCAGAGCCAGGGCCCCACACCAAAGCCACGAGTAGAATATATAAGGAACTAAGTTATACTCATGTCAAGCAGCAAAACTGTCTCTCCATAGTAACGGAGTTGCTGCCCTGAGCTCCAGCCTCTCGTGATCTGAGAAGGATGGAGTAACTTTCTCGGTCCCGCTCCTCTCCGGGGCCCTCGCTGCAAAAGGTCTTCTGGGACCCCCAGTTTCATACACATGTCTATGAGGAAAACAGAGGCTGCCTCTCCTCGCCCACCGAGTCTCTTGGGGCCTATGAATGAGCCTCATCCAGCTCGCTGGCTGGTTCTGCGGAAAACTAAGCAAGTCCAGGAGTCTGAGCGGTCCCTTTCTCTAGTCCTGTTACCTGCACTGGCCTGCCCCCTGGCCTGGCTGAGTTTCAGACCTCACTGTGTACCGTGAGGTCTGAAAGGAGATCAGCTGGAGGCTTCGAGAAAAGCACGTTCCTCCCTCAAGAATGCATTTTAATCGGTCTCCACTGCAACAAAGAGCCCCAGGGGCAGTAAGATTGCTTTGGTGGTTTAACTCCATTCCTTATTCTCTGGCCTCTTGGCATCACCTCCGCTCTGAGAGATGCTGGACACGTTCCAAACAACTGAGTCTGTAAACAGTCCACCTCCCTTTGCCCAGAGTCCTAATGAGGTCCTGGATGGAGACGGCCCGGGACCCGAGGGAAGGCTCTGCTGAAATCATTCTTTTTATATTTGCTTTACACAGGTTGCTGTGATTCCTGAGTTTCCTACAGCAGATCCGCCTTCTTCTAATCAGGAGGAAAAAAAAAAAAAGAGCTACTTTCTTGAGTGAGAACTAGGTTAGTCCTTCCACTCCCCCGGGTCTCATTTCCTCATCGGTGAAATGAGAGGTTTGGACTCCAGGATGCCTGCATCCATTCCAACGCTGACAAACCAGACTTCGGGGACTCTAGGGACATGGGAGTCAAGACTGAGGAAGGGACCGCTTGAAATAACAGTAATAATGTGGCCATAGACCTATATATGTTGACGGGGAATGACCTCAAAATAAATTACATTTTTTCCTTTTTCAGCTGCTTCCACTGCATATGGAAGTTCGTGGGCCAGGGATGGAATCCAAGCCAGAGCTGTGACCTATGCTGCAGCTGTGGCAACACCAGGTCCTTAACCCCCTGTGCCACAGTGGGAACTCCATAAATTTAACTTTTAAAGGGAGGGTGCAGAACACTGCATACTTTTGGTGTCCATGCAAAGAGGCTCTCCTGAACATTATGAAAAAACCAATAATACTGGAGTTTCCATTGTGGCGCAGCAGAAATGAATCCAACTAGGAACCAAGAGGTTGTGGGTTCGATCCCTGGCCTCACTCAGTGGGATCTGGTGTTGCCGTGAACTGTGGTGTGGGTTGCAGACACGGCTCAGATCCTGTGTTGGTGTGGCTGTGGTATAGGCTGGCAGCTCTAGCTCCGATTTGACCCCTAGCCTGGGAACCTCCATATTGCTGCGTGTGCGGTCCTAAAAACAAACAAACAAACAAAACAAAACAAAACGAAACAAAACAAAACTTGTAATACGAATTCCTCTGAATTGAGGGTAGGGGTCGGCCTGGGAGTCATTGTATACTTTTTGTGCCCTTGGAATTTTTACAACCTGAATTGCACTGCCTTCTTCTCTTCTTCTTCTTCTTCTTTTTTTTTTTTTTTTTTTTTTTTTTTTGTCTTTTGTCTTTTTTTTAGGGCCGCACCTGTGGCATATGGAGGTTCCCAGGCTAGGGGTCGAATTGGAGCTGTAGCTGCTGGCAACAGCCGCAGCCACAGCCACAGCAATGCCAGGTCCTTTTTTATTCTATTTTTAATTTTTGAAATTTATTTTATTGAAGTGTAGTTTATTTACAGTGTTGTTCGTTTCTGCTGTGCAACAAAGTGATTCATTTATACGTATTTATCTATACATTCTTTTTCATCTTTTCCGTTATGGTTTATTACAGGATATTGAATATCGTTTCCTGTGCTATGCAGTAGCACCTTGTCAGTGTTCCCATTGTGGCTCAGGGGTAACAAACCTGACTAGTATCCCTGAGGATGTGGGTTCAATCCCTGTCCTCACTCAGTGGGTTAAGGATCTGGCATTGCCGTGGCTGTGGTGTAGGTTGCAATGAGGCTTGGATCCCGCATTGCTGTGGCTGTGGTGTAGGCTGACAGCTATAACTCCATTTCCACCCCTAGCCTGTGAACTTCCATATGCCATAGGTGCAGCCCTAAAAAGACAAAAAACAAAACAAAAATAAAAACAGTAGGGCCTTGTTGTTTATCCATTCTATATATAATAGTTTGCAGCTGCTAATGCCAAATTCCCAATGCAATCCTCCCCTAAAGGAGCCTTTGGCAACCACAAGTCTGTTCTCTATGTCTGTGAGTCTGTTTCTGTTTCATAGATACGTTCAGATGTGTCCTATTTTAGATTCCACATATAAGTGATATATGGTATTTGTCTTTCTCTTTCTGACTTGACTTAATAGGATAATAACTAGTTGCATCCATGTTGCCACAAATGGCATTATTTCATTTTCTATGGCTGAGAAGTATTCCATTGTATACGTGTACCACATCTTCTTGACCCATCCATCTTAGGTTGCTTCCATGTCTTGGGTGCTGTGAATAGTGCTGCAATGAACATCGAGGTGCATGTACCTTTTCAAATTATAGCTTTCTATGGATATATGCCCAGGAGTGGGACTGGAGGATCACATGGCAACTCTACTTTTAATTTTTTTATGGAACCTACATACTGTTCTCCATAGCGGCTGGACCAATTTACATTCCCACCAACAGTGTAGGAGGGTTCCCTCTTCTCCACACCCTCTCCCCCTCTCCAGCATTTTTTTTTTTTCCTTTTTAGGACCACACCCACAGCATATGGAAGTTCCTAGGCTAGGGGTCGAATCTAGGCAATGCCAGATCCCAGCCACATCAGCAACCTCTACCACAACTCACATTCCCCCACTGAGGCATTCCCCCACTGAGCGAGGCCAGGGATCAGACTCGCATCCTCATGGATACTAGTCAGGTTCATTTCTGCTGAGCCACAGTGGGAACTCCCCAGCATTTGTAATTTATAGACTTTTTGGTGGTGACCATTCTGGCCAGTGTGAGGTGACACATCATTGTAGTTTTGGGTTTTGTTTTTTTTTTTTGCTTCTTAGGAAAAACATACTGAGGTTCCCAGGCTATGGGTCCAATTGGAGCTTTAGCTGCTGGCCTACGCCACAGCCACAGCCACTTGGGATCCAAGCCATGTCTGCCACCTACACCACAGCACATGGCAACGCCAGATCCTTAACCCACTGAGCAAGGCCAGGGATCGAACCCACAACTTCATGGTTCCTAGTCGGGTTCGTTTCCACTACGCCACAATGGGAACTTCCTCACTGTAGTTTTGATTTGCATTTCTCTAATAATTAGTGATGTTGAGCATCTTTTCATGTGCTTTTGGGCCATCTGTCTGTCTTCTTTGGAGAAATGTCTATTTAGGTCTTCTGCCCATTTTTTGTTTGGCTTGTTTGTTGCTGTTGTTGAGTCATATGAGCTGTTTGTATATTTGGAGATTAAGCCTCTGTCAGTCACAAATATTTTCTCCCAGCGTAGGTTATTTTTTCGTTTTCTTTATGGTTTCCTTTGTTGTATGAAAGCGTGTTAAGTTTGGTGTTCCCTGGTGACACTGCAGTTAAGGACTTGGTGTTGTCACTGCAGCGGCTCAGGCTCAGTCCCTGGCCATGGGCATGGAAAAAAACCAAAGAACTTGTAAGTTTGATTGGTTCCCATTTGTTTGGGTCTTACTTGTTTATTTTTGCTTTATTTCTATTACCTTGGGAGACTGACCTAAGAAAACATTGGTAGGATTTGTGTCCGAGAATGTGTTGCCTGTGTTCTCTTCTAGGAATTTTATGGTGTCATGTCTTATGTTTAACTCTTTATGGCTTGGTGTTCTTGATGTATCAGTGTAGAAAGAGCTTTCTCACTCTTTTTTTTTTTCCCCTCTTTTTAGGGTTGCACCCGTGGCATATAGAGGTTCCTAGGCTAGAGGTGGAATCGGAGCTGTAGATGCCAGTCTATGCCACAGCCATAGCAATGCGGGATCCAAGCTGCGTCTGCGACCTACACCACAGCTCACAGCAACACCGGATCCTTAACTCACTGAACGAGGCCAGGAATCGAACCTGCGTCCTCATGGATGCCAATCAGGTTCGTTAACCGCTGAGCCATGATGGGAACTCTGAGCTTTCTCATTCTTTTCCACAGATGCAGAGCATGCCATTGTGTCAATGTACAATAATTTATTAACAAGTTACTTAGCAATCAACATTCAGACTGTTTTAAATCTTTTTGTTTTAAATATGTATTATACATTCTAACTAAATTCTAATATTCTATAATATGTAACTTTACATTTACCAGCTTCATGGACTTCAGAGTTTATTATATGTGCAATGAAATATTGATAGATTTTAAGTGACAGAGAGAAATGATCCCATTGATTTTTTTTTCCCAATGAGGTCACCTAGATTGAAAGCAAAGAACCTGGAAACCAGCCCCTGAGAAAGATGGAGAATGCCAAAAAAATAAATAAATAAAAGTGACTTGTATTAAGAAGTTGGGCTATGTGTCAAAACAGAGAAAATAGCCTTCCCACTGCCGTTCTCAATAATTGAGTTTTTGTCCTAAAAAAAGCCAGTTTGCCTAAGACTGCCTGAGCTTCTAGAATTTGGAGCACATGCTGCCTCCTGCCACTTGCCTGGGTGCCCCCCACCCCCTAGGGAGAAAGCAGTCGTGTTGTTTCATCATGTGGTTTCTATACCACCAGTGCTCAGTGCCCCCAGTGGAGGGCTGGCAGCAGCCCCGTGAAAACGATGTTCCGAAGTCACCAGAAGAATGTTTAAATTCCTAAATTCTTGCCAATGTCTTTTGAATCCGTGTAGGGCTTGCTTAATGTTTAACTGAAGCTTGGGAGAGAGTTGCATGGTGAGTGCTTTGCTGGGGGTGGGAGTTGGGGGTCCTACAATCGGGAGGTCCTTCTTTATTTCTTTTCCCACTGCACTGTTTTGTTTTGGAAAAATATTTTGTAACCCACTGACACATCTGTTGGCCACATGAGGGTCAACCCCAGACCGGTATGAATTGGAATCATTTTGCTTCTATCTCAGGAAGTTAGGTAATTAAAATCAAGGCAAACGTCGGGAAAATTTTCTCTCGGTTCTTCTGTAGACGTATCAATGCTAGTGCCTGATTCACAAGCCTCAGATCTGGGTCTGGGGGCCCTTGTTTGCGCTTGGCTTTTACCAGCACGCAGCTTCCTGTGGGAAATGCGGAGTTGAAGTCCCTGGTGGATCAGAACAAGCTCACATGTGTTAAGGAGCCAAAGCTCTCATTTTTAACTGCTCAAGTGGAGACCACCCAGGCCTGGGAGAACTGCTGGGGTCCAGCTTTTCAGATGTGGGATTATAATTATTCAGAGGATATTAGCATTCATTTTTTTCCCCTTAGCTTTAGGAAGTTAACTTGATATGTGATCAGAAATTCCTTCTCTGAACTGTCAAGGGTGACCCCTGTTCTGGCCTGGGACAAGTGATGCCATTTTGGGGACATGCAACCAGTATCCCCCTTTCCAATCAGGTATATATGTGGGAATTTGGGCTGCCTGACTTCCACGCCATCACTTTTCACGCTTAGAGGCCCTGGAAACACCAACTGTTGATGCTTGACTTTACATATCCTGACCCTGACCCCAAACCTAAGCAGGGCACCAGTTCAGAATCCCACAGATGACTCCTGGGCTCAGAGAGCCTCCTGAGTCCAGAAATTGGCGGCCATGCTTTCCTTTCAAAACTTTCACAGCAAGACAGAGTGAATATTTTTGTTGGTAATGGTCTATATTAAATCAGATTCCACAGAGCTACTACTTACTGAGCTCCCATTCTAGAAACTTCCAACTTGGGAGGAGAAGCATGAAATACGCTTGCATTGTAAGCACACCAGATCTCACCAGTCTTTACCTTTCCCCCCTCTCCCCCCGGGGGCCAGAGACAGGCAAGAGCGAGCGTCTTCCCAGGCCAGTGGGACCACTGGTAGGCCTTGTCACAACTGTAGACCACAACACACCATTACATTCTGGTCCCCAAAATCCGGTTACCACTTTCCACCCCCTCCACGCCCAGGTAAATAGCAAATGAGCAAAACCCAACCTACCACTTCAGCAAGGTTACTCGTCTGTTTTCAACGACCCTTAGCCATTGCAGCATCATCTTTGGCTCCATTTGGGGGCAGAATAGTGACTCTTAGTGCTACTGTAACAGACTTGAACATGCTTATTACATATTGTTAAAGCAATATTCTGCTGTGTTATAGCGAGTCACAGTTGTTAAGCCAGTCCAATTTCTTTCCTTCTTTCTTTCATTTGTTCGTTCGTTCATCCTTCCTGCCTTTTTTTTTTTTTTTAAGGGCCACACCAGCAGCATATGGAAGTTCCCAGACTGGGAGTCAAATCAGAGCTGCAGCTGCCAGCCTACACCACAGGAACAGCAATGCAGGATCCAAGCCGCATCTGCCACCTACACTGCAGCTCATGGCAACACCGGGTCCCCAACCGACTGCGTGGGGCCAGGGATGGAACCCGAGTCTTCATGGATACTAGTTGGGTTCATTACTGCTGAGCCACAATGGGAACTCCAAGCCAGTCCAGTGCCCCCTCCCCCCGCCCCCATGGCTGCATCTGCTCCTGTTCTGTGAGGGCAGCCAGCAAGCTATGAGGCAGAGGTTCCTTGTTCTCTGTCTCCTACCATGATCGGGAACATTTTAAACTGTATGATGGCCTGATATTTTAAGTTCTTCGCTGCTGCTTCTTTCTCTGCTTTCTTGACGACTCTGCCCTTACCCTGCTCTGCACTTCCTCAGGGGAATGATGCAACAGGCAAAAGCAACTAGCCAAGTGGTCAGTTTTGAGTTTCAAAAGCTCAGGCCTGGAAGGTTGCACAGCAAAGATGGCACAGTGCCCCTGTGCTCAAGCCGGGGGAAGATTACCTAGGATGTGGGGGAGGAAGAATCAGAAGGTCATTGAGAAACATTTCGATGCCAGTGGATCCTTGAGGAGGCCTGCACCCTTGACCAACCCAAATCAGGGAAGAGCAGGGGAAATAATAAACCAGCCCAGTTTAAGGGTCTGAATGCAAAGGGGATGTGTGCCCTGTCCATGGTTAAAGCCAAGCTGGGCAGAAGACCCCAGGGCTCCTCTTAGCCAGTTTGCTGTGGGGGCAGAAGAGCCATCTATTTGTTGTAGCTACAGGAAGTGTAAGGCAGTTTCCGAGAGCTTCTCAGAGCCGTGGGTTGGCCAAGAATGGCGGAATGTTCCCAGTACCAAGGAAGTGTGTGGTCACGGTACTATAAGCCAGTGGACCTTGGAGTCGGCAGCAAGGGCAGACTGTATAGGGACAGGAATGCCCAAGGACCCAAGGCCAGGGAGAATAAGGCAAGCTCAGTGGGCACCAGGAAGGAGAGCCACAGCAGGAAGATGGTCCCTATGTAGAGGCAGCGCAAGATGGCAGAGTGAGTTTCCATCCTCTAGGAAAAAGGACCCAAGAGAGATTAAATTCCATCACTTGAAAAGTTTTATTGGTGCTACAGTTCATATTCAGAAATCAAGGGTTTGGTTCCCGGAGGAGATGGATTAGAGCAGATGGGTAGCAAAGAGAACTGTCTTCTTTCTCGCCATGGCACAAGCTCCATCCTAAGGACAAATGACTGAGGGCAAGCAACAGCAGAAGGAGAGGCAAAATACAGGAAACACTTGGAAGGAAGAAAAATAGGCTGCGAGTGAAGCACAAGTGCTTAGCGTGTCCAGGACATAAGAGCACAGGCAGAAGGAGGAGACAAAAGAGGCCTGAAAACAATGAGGAGGCCAGGGGTTGAGGGCACATGGGCGTGCAGGACCTGACTATTTTGCCCCCTCCCTTAATTCCAGCTCTGAAGAGCTGGGTCATTGAGTTTTGTTTTGTTTTGTTTTGCTTTGCTTCCTTTTTTGACCACACCCACACCACGTGGAGTTCCCGGTCCAGGGATCTACGCCACAGCTACAGCAACACTAGATCCTTAACCCACTGTACCACAGCAGGAACTCCCCATTGAGATTTTTATATAGAGTGGAGACGTTTTATGCCAGGAAAATGGTAAGTTCTAGGGTGTCCATAGAACTTACCTACTAAACTAGGACTCTTTTGAGTGTGAAAGGGAGTGCTAAGCACCAGAGATACTGGGACATGTGGTTGCCCCTCTGGGCCTGTGAGACACAAGGAGGGACTGGCCCGCTAAGGGAAATGTCTGCGCGAGGGCTCATGTTCAAGTTCATGAGTTGGCACTTAAGGTTAGCTCTGCCCAAAACCTCCGCTAACACCTAGTCAGCTCTCAGTAAAGAATGTCTACAGAACCAACCAACATGCCTTCCTCTTGTCATTCTTATCTAAATGGGAAATTAATCTACCATCACTTCCTGAGTTTAAAGAAAGTAGTTCACAAATGCATCCTTCGGGGGAAAAAAAGGAGTCTTCTTATATTTGAGTTCGTATAAAGTTTTTCATATCACATGATCCTCCCTAAATTATTTTAACAACAAAGTATTTTTAGCAGAAGGCATATTAGCCTGAAAAGACCTCAGTCAGCACTGGTTCTGGCTACCTGTGGAAGTCACTAGTAAACAGGAGTAAAACACTTTTTAATACAGATTTGGCCATTATTCCTAGACATATGATAATATTTAACACGTTTTGGTTGCTTACTGGGGGCCAAGCACTGGCTAAGCCTTTTACTCATATGAACGCACTAATTCTCTGAAAACACCTGTGAGGTGGGTATTAATATCCCCCATTTTGCAGAGGAGAAAACTGAGGCACAGGAAGGCTCAGTGCCCTGCCTGAGGTTGTAGACTGTGGAGTAGCAGAGCCAGGGTATGGCCACAGCAGCCTGGCTCTGAAGCCCACGCCCTGGCCCCTGCACCATGCTGCCTCCTGCAATCACTGTCGGTGCTTGCCATTGTGAACAGACTTTCCAGAAGCTCTTCAGAAGCAATAGGCTGTATCACTAAGGTTGAAGATTATACATGTCGACACAGTGAATGAAAAATACATGACTAAGAAGAAAATGTTCAGTGGCCCCCAAGAGACAAGTGACTGTACCTCGAAATGGCTTAGAAGGGAGAATGGTGGAAACCTAGAAGATTCCTTTAGGTGACTCCAAAAGTGCCTTCCAGAATGATAAGACATCATTATTGGAAGACACATGTAGAGAATCTGAGTAAATATTTAATAATATAAACAGGGAAAATTCTAAGGTCATGTTTTATATTACATGTGTATTTAAATATGTTTAATGTTATAAAATAAGTGGTTCTAAACTGGGGGGGGGGACTGAGATTTTGCCCCCAGAGGACATTTACCTGGTATTGAGGTATTGACCTGGAGGCATTTTTTGTAGTCAGAGTGTGATGGGGCAGGGAGATGCTACTACAATCTAGTGGGTAGAGCTCAGTGTGCTTCTGTTCTGATTCCTTGTCCCTAGACCCAAGAACACTTAGCCTTGAGAACGAACACTTCACAGGGCCGTGATGTCCCTCATGATTGGACGTAACCCACAGATGATGT
The DNA here is from genome assembly GCF_054392235.1 of Sus scrofa. Classification (NCBI taxonomy): domain Eukaryota; kingdom Metazoa; phylum Chordata; class Mammalia; order Artiodactyla; family Suidae; genus Sus; species Sus scrofa. Next base: position 13,816,288 of record NC_139401.1, read on the forward strand.
AGAAAAATGTTTCTCGTGAACACTAGTTGTGTGAACCATTCCTAAAGAATGGCTTGGGAGTTCCCATTGTAGCTTAGTGGGTTACGGACCCGGCGTTGTCTCTGTGAGGATGCTGACTCGATCCCTGGCCTTGCTCAGTGGGCTAAGGTTCCAGCAATGCCACAAGCTGTGGCGTAGGTCGCAGATGCAGCTTGGATCTGGTGGTGCTGTGGCTGTGGCATAGGCCTGTAGCTGCAGCTCCAATTTGACCCCTGGCCCGGGAACTTCCATATGTTGTAAGTGTGGCCATAAAAGGAGAGAGAGAAAAAAAGAATGGCTTGGTCTTTTATTTTTTAATTAAAAAAATTTTTATTGACGTATAGTTGATTTACAGTGTGTTAATTTCAGGTGTACAGCAAAGTGATTCAGTTACAACATACATAGATATATGTTCTTTTTTGTATTCTTTTCCCATGTGGGTTATTATAAAATATTGAGTATAGTTCCTTGTACTATACAGTAGGTCTTCGTTGGTTGTCATTTTATATATTGCAGTGTGTATATATTAATCCCAAACTCTCTAATTTCTCCCCCCACCTTTTCCTTTTGATAACCGTAAGTTTGTTTGTCTTTGTTTCTGTTTCATACAAAAGTTCGCTTGTATAATGTTTTTAGATTCCACATATAAGTGATAGCATATGATATTTGTCTTCCTCTTTCAAACTTAATATGATCTTTAGGTCCATCCACGTTACTAAAAATGACACCATTTCATTCTCTATGTCGTTGAGTAATATGCCATTGTATATATATGTACCACGGCTTCACTGTTCATTCCTCTGTGGAGGGACATTTAGGTGGCTTCCATGTCTTGGCTGTTGTAAATAGTGCTGCTGTCAGCATTGGGGTGCATGTATGTATTCCAATTAGAGTTTTCCGTGATATATGCCCAGGAGTGGGATTGCAGGATCATATGGTAGCTCTATATTTAGTTCTTTTAAAGGTACCTCCATATTGTTGCACACAGTCGTTGCACCAATTTACATTCCCATCAACAGTGTAGGAAGATTTTGCATGGTCTTAGGATTTAGGAAAATGCTGTATACCAAATTCTCCCTTGTAACTTGGCAATGGACAGACAGTTTGTGTACGTCTCTGAGAAATTCTAGAAAGTGCTGGATTTTTTTTTTTTTTTAGTCCAAAACTCCAAATTTATTTGATCATGGAGCCTTGAAAAAAGTTTCTAATGGGTAGAAGGCAGGGAAGCTTCTAGTGTTGTTATGCTTGACTCTACCTGTTGAAATACATTTTGTGAAGAATTACTTTAATTTTATTACTTTTTATATGACTGTGAGAGCAGTATACCAGTTTTTTGGGGAGGGTAGGGGAAGGTATATGAAGGTAGGTTATACTGTGAATTTCATGTAAGGATAAGAAAGTGGGCGCTTTAAACAGTTAGAATCGGATATGGGTCCAATCAAGTGGAGAACCACTGCCGAGCAGCGAGCCTGGGCACCAAAGAGAGTGATGGCCCTGGCTCCACCCCACATCGCAGATGAGCCCAGAGGAAAGGAGAGGGTAAGAAGAATCCTGGGAATTCCTGCTGAGCTCGAGGTATCACAGAGCAGAGCTGGAAGCCACCGTATTCCTTGAGCCCCATCCCCCACTTTACAGACGAGGAAACTGAGATTCGGCAAGGTAACATGCCTTGCCCAAGGCCCTCTCAGTCACCACAATATGAAGGGCCTTCTGGTACAGTCTGATCATACTGCATTCTTTTAGTGGGTGAACAGAAAGTTCTGGAAGCAAATATTGTGTCATTATATTGTTTCTGTAGGATTTACTAGGTCGATTCATGGTCACAAATCCCTGAAGAGCAAGAGCATGATAATGTGCTAAACGTATTCCCCTGGGAACTCTCCGTTCCCTTAAACTACATTTAGCCAACCCCACAGTACAAAGTGTAAACTGGCCCCCTGGTGATCATGTGATAGTTTGGAAAGAGAAGTGGCCAGGAAGCCAGGAAACATCATACCCCTTCAAAAATCCGCTTGATTCTTAAGAATAACACCTTTTGTATTTCTTTAAACGTAAAAGGTGTTACATACCTCACTCACCAGACTTGGTTGAAGTGAAAAGCAACTCTTTGAAACATCACATCAACTCTGAAAGGATCAAAGTGTGCCACGACTAAACATTTTCAACAGTGAGACGTTAAGGCGTTCAGAAGCCAGGCTTTTGCCCTGGCTAGATAGGTGGGCTTGAATTTGTCATCTCAATTTTCTGTTTCCCCCACCTATATTATGGGGATGGAAATGCAGTTTCAGGTTTTCTCGGGGTTGTTTTGGAGGTAAAATAATACAAGGTCTAGAAAAGCTCTTCTAAGATGGATACAGCTTCGCAAATAAAAGAGACTGAAGTTAGAACATGTGCACATAGTTTTTCCAACCCGAAATGAATGTATTTTGGGTGACCTCTGATCCCTAAATGTGATCATTGCCAAGTGGTCTCCAAGTGACTAGCTGATTAGTCCAAAGCAGTTTGGGTTTCCTTTCCTGCAGATGAAACCAGCAGAGAAGCCAGATAGTTCTAGAACTTACATCCAGATGTTTTCTTTATGGTTTCCAATATACACTCAGCTGCGATGGGCTTTCTTCAAGACCCCAAAGAATCAAGAGCTAGAAATGTTGCCACGTACAGCAGTCTATACTCGCAGCTACAGTAGAGATGCACCTTGACCACCCTGACTTGAAGAGATTTCTGGATGCTTGGAACATGCTTTCTCAGAGAGTGACTTAGCTTCTGAGTATTTTTCTCTTCTTTCTTTGTTTCTTTATCTTGTCCAAAGACCTCCATCCAAGGACCACCAGGAACACCTATAGTTGGCATGAACCTATAGCCAGACATGTCAGGTTTATTGCTCTTTGCAGGAAGGGAGACTGTACACCATGGGGAGCTGCTGGGCATTTCATTAAGAGGTTTTTAGGGTTTGGGTTTGTGTTCGGTGACTTGGAGGAGAGTTTAAAGAAATGAAGTTTTGCTTTAGAGTGGATGCTGTGAAGAAGGTCAGGGAGGGTAATCCTGTGACTGAGTATTTATAGCTTATTTATAAGGCAGAATAACTACATCAAGGCCAGAGCTCTAATTGGTAGAAGAAGAGTCTTTATTTTTGCCACGAGAGGACAGGTGTGGTCATTTTTGTGACCTTACAATACTCATGTTTTATCTTCTGTATTTACGCATGATTACAGGGCACTCTTGTTTTTGTGTGTATCCATCCTGGCCCACAGAGTGACCTTGTCTGGCACTGATGCTCTGTGAAATATCTGTGTGCAGCAGGACTGCACCCAGACCCAGCTCTGAAGACCAGGCCAACTTCTAGAAACATCAAAGCCTAGTTGATAAGGGGCTGCTTTTCTCTTGCTCGATCTTTACCATGAAATACAATATGGAGACAAATCCCTGCACACAACGAACACATAGCTTAATGAACTTTTAAGATAAACACCCTTGTAACAACCATGCAGGGCAAGAACTCCAGCTGTGCCAGCCATCCCGGAAGCCCACCAAAGGAACCAGGGTACTTGCAGAGTTAGCACTTCCTTGTGTGTATCATTTTATTTCACTGGGTCTCTCCCTGGACATTGTAATTTGGTCTTGCTCATTTTTAAAAACTTGCTATGTCTTTTGAGTCTCTTTGAATCCATAGAGTCCGCTCTCTCCCTTTCTTTTCTTAGAATTTATCTGTTGAAGAATGAAGGTCATTTGACCCACAGCATTTCTCACCGTCTGGATTTTGCTATTTCTTACTCTTGGGCGGCTCAACCCTGACCTTGGTCTCTATTCCCTTCCTCTGTCATCTAGGTGCAGAGGTCTGAATGGGCTCAAGTTCAATGTCTTTGGCAAGTCTGTCAGTGGTGTTGTGATCTTTCCCCAGGCGGCACAGTCTGTCTCATTGTCGTTGAAATTATTTTTGTAAGAAAAATGTATGCTGTCTGTTTTCAGGTGTGAAATACTGACTTAATCCCCAAGCCCCCGAGGAGGCCAGCTGTGCTCAGCAATTCCGTCCCGAGGAAACTCAAAGGACGTGGCTGAGGAAGGCTTCTTCCAGCACAAAGGGTCAGGAATGGAACCTGGGACTGAATGTTTCCCTCCCTCATATTTCTGTGAATAATTTCCCTTTTCCACTAGATTTATATGTCATGTGGAAATACCTGTCACTCAGGAAGAAAACTTACAATAGAACATGGTGACATCTGGCTGAGATCACACTTGTCTGGGATATGATGAAAAATGCATGGTGTATTATAATGTAAGACTCAGTGGGAGTTCCCTTCATCGCTCAGCGGAAATGAATGTGACTAGCCCTTCCATGAGGATGCAGGCTTGATCCCCGGCCTCACTTAGTGGGTTAAGGATCCAGCATTGCCGTGAGCTGTGGTGTCGGTTGCAGACACAGCTTGGATCCCATGTTGCTGTGGCTGTGGTGCAGGCCGGAGGCTACAGCTCCAATTCGACCCCGAGCCTGGGAACCTCTATATGCCACAGGTGCGTCCCTAAAAAATAAATAAATAAATAAAACACATTAAAAAAAACTGAGGAATTATTACAACTGGACCATGGGATTCTATGCTTCCAGCCCATAAAGTTCTCAGTTGTCACTTCTTCATGCTTTCAAGGGAATAAGCCAGAGTTCCCACTGTGGTGCATTGGGATTGGCAGCATCTTGGGAGCTCTGGGACATGGGTTTGATCCCTGGCTGGGCACAGTGGGTTAAGGACCTAGCATTGCCACAGATACAGTGGATGTGATCCCTGGTCCAGGAGCTCCATATGCCACAGGACAGCCAAAAAAAGAAAAAAAGAAAAAAAAAAAAGAGAAGCAGGGAAAGTACAGCTCTGGGTAATAAAGGGATGCGGCCACCATTGATGGTCCTTCACAGACCTTCATGTCAGCTGTTCTCAAAGCTAAAGAGGTCAGCAAACAGATCATTAATGTTCTACTTAGGTGAACAAATGCTGTGACCCACTGTGCCTTTCACTGTTGTATTTCCAGTTTCAGTCATAGTCCAATCAGGAAAACAGAGCTCGTAACAGTTATTTTAACAGAGTGAATTTTTTAACTCAATACATTTTATTATATTTATAGTTGTATAGCCATCATCACAACCCAATTTTATAACATTTCCATCCCAAACCCCAAGCCCATCCCAACCCCCCCAACCTGTCTCCTCATATGTGTTTTTTTTGTTTTTTTTTTTTTTCTTTTTAGGGCCATACCTGCAACATATGGAAGTTCCAGGGCCAGGGATAGAATTGGAGCTGCAACTGAGGCCTGAGCCATAGCCACAGCCATGCCAGATCCAAGCCGCATTTGCAACCTATACCACGGCCTGGGGCAACACCACTAGGGATTGAAGCCACATCCTCACGGATACCAGTCACGTTCTTCACCCGCTGAGCCACAACGGGAATTCTGATATGCATTTTTGTAATTCAGCGAGTTTCAATTAGAGTTGTACAACCATCATCACAACCTAATTTTAGAACATCTCCATCCCAAACCCCTAGCCTATCCCTCCCCCCTCAACCTATCTCATTTGGCAACCATAAGTTATCAAAGACTGTGAGTCTCTTTCTTTTCTGCAAATGAGTTCAGTGTATCCTTTTTTTTAGATTCCACATATACGTGATAGCCTATGATGTTTATCTCTCACTGTCTGACTAACTTCACTTAGCATGATAATTTCTAGGTCCATCCATGTTGTTGCAAGTGGCATGATTTCATTCCTTTTTATGACTGAGTAATATTCCATCATGTATATGTACCACGTCTTCTTTATCCATTCCTCTATCAATGGACATTTAAGTTGTTTCCATGTGTTGGCTTTGTGTATAGTGCTGCAACAGATATTGGTGTACATGTATCTTTTCAAGTCATGGTTTTCTCCAGGTAGATGCCCAGGAGTGGGATTGCTGGATCGTATGGTAATTCTCTTCTTAGTTTTTTGAGGAAACTCCATACTGTTTTTTCTAATGGTTGTACCAACGTTCCCAACCAACAGTGCAGGAGGGTTCCCTTTTCTCCACACCCTCTCTAGCATTTATCATTTGTAGACTTTTTGATGATGGCAATTTGGCTGGTGTAAGGTGGTACAACCTCTTGGTGGCAAGAGGTTGGGGTTATGTGAACCTAGAAGATGGCAGGAGGGTCCCTGTGGGACTGCAGCCCAGACCTCCGAGTTGGGTTCTGATCTGGTCTGATGACTCTTATGTGACTGAGCAGGTCTGATAAGGCTTGTCTGGTATGTAGGAAAAGAGCAGAAACTGGAGCCAGGCTGCTGGGGAGGCACTAATAGGAACCTCAGCAGACAGGAGGGCAGCCTTCTCCATCCTCCAGTCTTGCATGTCCCTCTGCTGTCCCCTCAGGGCAGAGCGAGCTTGGGGCTGAGAGGCACTAGCTTAGTAATCTGCACACTTCCCTTTGTTCTTCTGAGCAGGTGTCTCTAATTCTTCTTGTTTTCAACGAAAAGTATCACCCTCTTCTTTTGAAGCTCATTATGAATCCACAGGCATTCTTTCTTCTTTTCTTTTTGGCTGCACCTGCGGCATATGGAAGCTCCTGGGCCAGGGATGGAATCTGAGCTGCAGTGCGACCTACGCCACAGCTGGATCCTAAATCCACTGTGTCACAGCAGGAACTCTAATCCACAATCATTCTTAAGGGTGTGGGGCTTGTGGTGGGCATCCTGGGTGTGCTCAGCTCTCAGAGACAGCCCGTAATTTTGATGTGTCGAGGAACCAGGGCGCGGGCTTCCTCAGTCCCTGGCCAGTGAGCGCTCTCCTCGTCCTTCACAATCAAGTCCCTATCAGTGCTAGGGTCTTGTTTGCTTGAGCCTGTGGTCTCTTTTCCCTACCATCATCTCTTCATTCCCAGGGCCTTTTGTGCCCAGCCTCAGATTTCTGATGGCTTAGAGGGCTGGACATGTAGTTACTGGGCCCTTGAGCTTTCTCCAAAGGCACAAGTCCTAGTGTCTGCCCTTTCCCTTTCTGTATTGTTGCCTCCAAAGGGCTGAAATGAGACCTCTGCTCTAAACCTTGACCTTGGTTCCTAAACTTGGCAGGAGCTTTAAGAATGTGAGGTGATTAAGGGATGCTGGGTACTGCGGGGCTCCTTGTTATTGAGCAGACTGTGGAATAATTCTTTGGAGACAGGTTTGTAAGTACAGATGCACATGGTACTCGCATTCAATGTAAACTGCCCAGGACAAAGAGCAATGACAGCCTCTTTATACATTCATTCACTAATTTAGTAAATATTTATTGAACACCTATTGCATGCCAAGCAACATTTTAAAACCGTGGTACTACAGCAGGGACAAAACCCTGCCTTCACAGAGTCTGCATTCTCGTGGAAGAAATGTAAATACAACAAATAACTGTAATGTATTATCAGGATAGGATGGGCGCTGTTGGGCTGCACCCTGCAGACCTGCGAGCCTTGTAGTTGCCCAGCTCTGAGACTGAAGAAAGAGCCCAGAGGTAGTGACAGAGGCATCGATGGTTTTTTTGGCAAGGGATCATGAGCAAAAGACTCCAAAGCGACACGCCACCATTTACAGCAGATGGCCAATGGGATATGGCAGCAGTCTTTGCTCCTTGGTGGAGAAGGAGACCACTATTTATAGGAGGAATTGGCATAGGGCGGGCTCATCAGTTCCCAGGAACGAATTAATCCCTGTGTTTAAGAGAACTGGATAGTCAAGGGAGTGAAGCAGGCACTGCTCCAGCAGGGGCTGTATAGAGAGCAGCTGTCTTGAATGGCCTGACCACATGGGCGCTATGCAGAAACATAAAGTAGTGGCCGGGATAGCAAGTGGCACAGGGGGGCTGTTTTAAAGAGGAAACATCTGGAGTTCCCGTGGTGGCGCAGCGGTTAACGAATTCGACTAGGAACCATGAGGTTGCGGGTTCGATCCCTGGCCTTGCTCAGTGGGCCAACGATCTGGCATTGCCGTGAGCTGTGGTGTAGGTTGCAGATGTGGCTCGGATCCCACGTTGCTGTGGCTCTGGTGTAGGCTGGCAGCTACAGCTCCGATTCGACCCCTAGCCTGGGAACCTCCATATGCCGCGGGAGCGGCCCAAGAAATAGCAAAAAGACAAAAATAAATAAATAAATAAATAAGAGGAGACATCTAAGCAGGCACCTAAAGGGACATGGTACTGTTGGGAGGCAATTCTCTGCAGGTCTCTTGCATTTCTTGCCATCTTTCGTTTCCAATGAGCTGTCCAAGGATGCTGTGTAGTGACCAGCCTTGGAAGACAGACATGGTGTCTCCCTCTGAGGCCAAGGGCTGATTTATTTTCCAGCCAGCACAATAAAGATAATGTCTCCCTTCAGAGTTTGTCTCCCACGTAAGCGATTGGGGGGGGGATCCTAAACTTGGGGTTCCCCAGCTTTGATGCAGAGCCTCTACATTACAGGGGGCGCCTGGGGTGCTTCCATATCACCCTACGGGACTTGGAGGGCAAGAGAAAATGATAGATCTAAACATCTGCTGGGGTAAATGAAGGCCACGCCAAGAGGTCCCACAGACGGCTTAAAACTGCTGATCTTAGCCAACGCTTTCACTTGCAATGAAATGGGTTCTGGCGCATATTCTGTACTATTAGCGAGCCATGCTAACTGTTTTTAAAAATCTGTTATTTTTATACACTGTAAGATTATGCATAAGAATAGAAAAAAAAAAAGAGGGTTGGCAGCCAAGCCCCTTGATAAATCATATCAAGGTAAAGAAGAACCAAAAAGCTTCTACAGATTGTATTTCGTCTCCAAGCAACAGTTGCGCAGTTTTTGACAACAGGGGGATGATAGAATGAGATTTGGCCGTCCCGACTTTCCGCGTGTCGTTCCAAATTCATAACAGGTTCAGCTGTATCTTCTTGGCAGACCTCCAAAAGGGAATTGGAGGATTAAGACAGCCATGCGTATCAGACACGTCAGGGCTCTCTGCAGACACTGTGCTGTGTTTCCAGGAATACCTAGCATTTCCCAGTAGTTATTAACTCCAAATCCAGCCCCAATAATGACAGGCAGATGTGTTGTTGTTGTTATACATTGTGCAAACCCATGGAACATACACCAAAAAAGAACCCTAATGGACACTTTGGATGGTGGGTGACGACGTTGTGTCCATGTAGGTTCATCACTTGTAACAGATGTCCCATTCTGCTGGGGGTGTTGGTTGTGGGGGAGGCTGTGGGGGGGCAGGGAGCATATGGAACCCTCTGAACCTTCCTCTGTGAACCTAAAACTGCTCTTAGAAAAATTGTCTTTAAAAAAAAACAGTCCCAGAAGTTCCCACTGTTGCTTAGCAGTTTCGAGCCCAACTCATATCCATGAGGATGCAGGTTCAATCCCTGGCCTCGCTCAGTGGGTTAAGGATCTAGCATTGCCATGAGCTGTGGTATCGGTCGCAGATGCACTCAGATCCCGCATTGCTGTGGCTGTGGTGTAGGCTGGCGGCTACAGCTCCAATTTGACCCCTAGCCTGGAAGCCTCCATATACCACAAGTGTGGCCCTAAAAAGCAGAAAAAAAAAAAAAATCCAGTCCCACACGGAGAAGGGCTACTGCGAGCAAGAGAGCATTTACTGGCCAACTCTGCATGGAAGACTCAAAGAGAACCCAAGTCAGCCTGCAACTGCTAAAAAGAATTTTATTTTCCAGTCCTCATCTTATTGGTCCAATAAGCTGATAACGGTCATTATGGTCACACGAGGTTACTAGAAATTCACAGCACACCACAGTGTTGACTGGGCCAGAGCCTCTCAAGCTGTAGCATGTATCAGAATCACATGGACACTTTAGGGCAGGTTCTGATCCAATGTGGCCTGAGATTCTGCACTTCTAACAAGCTCCTGGGGTGCCAGTGCTGCTGGTCCATGCATCATACTTTGAGTAACAAGGGATAAAGAACAACATAGATTTTAAATGGCATCTTAGGGCTTCCAAGGCAGCCTGCCTAAGGGGAGTCCCTGAAGGGTTCACATGGAACATAGCCCTCAACTGGCTGAGATTCTTAGGTGGGAGATTCTAAAACCAACCATTCAGGAGTTCCCTGGTAGCCTAGCAGTTAAGGATCCGGTGTTGTCGTTGCTGGGGCTCGGGTCACTGCCATGGCACAGGCTCAATCCCTGGCCTGAAAAGTTGCACATGCTGCAGGTGCAGCCAAAAGAAATTTTTCTTTTTTGTCTTGTTAGGAAAAAAAAGAATTTTTTTTTTTTTTTGCCTTTTAGGGTCGCACCCATGACACATGCAAGTTCCCAGGCCAGGAGTCAGATCAGAGCTGCAGCTGCTGACCACAGCCCCAGCAACACAGGATCCGAGTCATATCTGTGACCTACGTCACAGCTCACAGCAACACGGGATCCTTAACCCACTGATCAAGGCAAGGGATCAAACCCTCATCCTCATGGTTACTAGTTAGGTTCTTAACCTGCTGAGCCACAATGAGAACTCCTTTTTTTAGGTAGAAATTTTTAAATAAAAATAAATAAAACTAACCACCCAGGCAAAACATCCAGGGACCTCAGAGCTCTGTGCTTAAGACCACTTCTCAACAATAAAGACCTTGAACCAGCTGTCAAGGCTCACTCTGATGGTGTCTAGGCTTGGATTTGTAAGGAGACGTCCAGGAACACATGGACAACTACGTGTCTGTGAGAGGACACAGGAGCTGCACCTGGACATTGTGGCCTTTCCGTACATGTGTCTTCACACAGGCACACAGTGTCAACCTTATGGAACCAGCCTTATTGATCAGTTACTTGGGGCAAAGCTCTCTCTACGGGCTGTAAGGATACATCAAACACTCAACAGCGGCTGTCTCTGGGGCATGGAATTTGGAGCAAAACGGTTGATTTGGCTTTCTAAGTGAGGCAGTTCTGTGTGACCTGAGTTGTTAAAATAAGCATACTTTATTTGCTAAGGGCCAGAATATACTGTCTGACCAACTGCAAGACATACCAAGCTTTTCTAGCTTCCCTACCTTTGGACAAATGCTGCCGTCCAGAATGCCCTTGCCCACTTGCCAAATCCTACTCTGCCTTCAGGTCCAGTTCCTGTGCCACTGCCTCCAGGAAGCCCCCTTGGTGAAGTCCTAGGCTGAATCCCGGCTCTCCCATATGCTGTCACAGTATCCCACCCACTCTTTCATGAGAGTCCTTACCCCAATCCAGTACAACATTTGGGTCTTTTCTGCTTTTTCTTCTACTAAACAGTGAGCAACTGGAAGGCCGAGGCTTAGTTTCCTTCCTTCTGTATTCCCAGCTTCCAGCTTAGGGCCTGGCATGTAGTAACCACTAATCCCTGTTCTTTAAATTATCATATGGGTAGATACACACGCTATTGTTTTTCATGCACTTTGGGTCTAGTTTTGAGTTCCTACATTCAGAGTTAGGGATTTGAGGGCCCTGCTGTGATCCAGATCAGGACCCTAAAGTGTGGTCATGATGGCTGACCACAGCTTGTGTTCTGGGCCAAGTTCCTCATTGGGCTTGGGACCACCAGAGTTAGTGCTTGTGGGGCATTAAAGTGACTTAGTGACCAAGCTCAAATTTAGGCTCCTGGGTTGATTTTCAACCATCACATGGTCCGGCTCAAATGAATCTAGAAGGAGCTGTTGTCAAGCTGCTTGCACTTTTCTCAGGCTCTCACCCTCGCCATTGACCTACATTCCTCATCTGTAAGTCATTTCAGTTCACCTGACATTTTATTTGGAGAAGGTAGCTGAGTCGTGTCAAGGCAGATGGCCCCAGCCCCTCTGCTGGAGAGATCTGTCTCAGCAAATGCTGCCCCAGGGACTAGCTCTCAACCTCTTGAGTTAAGCCTTAGGGTAGAGCGCTGGCAGGCAGCCCTGTTCTCTGGCATTCTGTGCAAGAAGCAGGAGGGGAAGAAAGACAACATGTTTCTTCACGAAGGAGGAACCTCTAGCAAGAATGACAGATGGAGAAGCTGGAGCGCAGGCATACTTATTCGGAGTGAGACAAATCCTCAGGGACCACAACCTTAGAACCGGAAAGTTGTGAAGAAATAGGTATGGAACTGACCTAGCATTTTGCACCTATGCGAGCCAAATCATATGCTCTTATCCTCGCGAAATAGTCTGAGGCTACACTGTCTCGGAGAGTAGCCACTCCCCATGTGTGGCAATTTAAATTAATTAAAGTGAAATAAAATTATTTGGTTCTTGTGTTGCATTAGCGATGTTTCAAGTGTTCAGTAGCCACGGGTGTGACTGCTGGTGACCGTCCTGGACAGCACAGACATGGAATGTTTGCATCATTGCAGAGAGTTCTATCCTAGAGCACACGTCTAAGCGTGCAGCAAAGTGGCGTTGGTACTCTTCTCGCTTCATTAACTATGCCCCTAGACCCTTCTTTCTGCTTGTTTTCCAACCCTTCTGGGGGCACTTGGCTTATTAAGGTCAGTTCTCTGAATGGAATGGAAGGAAGCTAGGAAGAGCTAAGCCGGCAAACCCGGTCAAGTACAGGCTCATTATTTTCCATTTCTTTTATATCCAGCCAACCCCCAGCTGCCCTTGCCACCCACTCACAGGGTCTCAGCAGCCTCCGAGCCGCTCACATTCTATTTCTACCCAGACATGTTTCACGCACATGAAAGCAGGATTTGCAGAGTGAGGGAAGACTGAACACTTCTGGGACGAGGTTTTAACAGCTTCCCCATATGTGAGGCCCAGGCCATTCCTCTTGGGACTGGTCTCAGATGGTATGGTTTCCAGCAGTTTGAAGGCAGCTTTGAATACCTCTGGATATTTTATAGGCTGAGGACATTGGGGGCCTCCTTTTCTGGTACATTATAAAGGATTTCACCGGAGTGAAGAAGAAAGTATGTCCAGATTCAAAGCAGATATTTATAGAATGCTCATTCTCTTATTTTTGAAAAAAATACATGCACCATGTAAAATGTCTACCACCATAGGCAATAGGAAAAAGAAGAAACAGAAGCATTTATAAAGAAGAATTATTCCTTTTTAAATGTTATTTTTCTTAAAATACACTTTATATAACGTGTGTATATGCACGTATGTGTATATGTGCAAAGACTAAAAGTTTTTTTATTTATTTCTGGGCTCCCCATTTATCTCAAGAAGACACTAGAGGAGTTCCCACTATGGCGCAGTGGGTTAAGGATCCGACTTGTCTCTGTCATTGCCAGTTAGGTCCCCAGCCTGGTGCAGTGAGTTAAGGATCATGGTGTTGCTGCAGCTGTGGCGTAGGTTGCAGATGCAGCTCGGATTTGATCCCTGGCCCATGAACTTCCACGCTATGAGTGTGGCCCACACAGGGGGTGGTGGTGGAAGAAGGCACTAGAGACAAGGATGAATCAGACATCTGCGAGAAGCCTGGAAATCTCGAAAGGATCATCAGTTTGGGTGCAGCTGAGCTACAGACCTCTCATTCCAGATTTCAAAGGCATTGTGATACCTCAGGTTCCCCAAGGGATCCCCTTTTGGGAGGCCCTAGATGAAACTATTTAGAAAAGCCAGTGTGCGGACTGAGTTCACTTTAGTCCCCATCCTGGCCTCCACTTCCCCCGGTGATAGTCAGCCGTATTCTTTTTAAATGACCAAGTATTTCATCAGTTACAACTAGAAAGCAGTGGTGTCTGTGGTTCTGTTCATTTGTTTCTAGCAGGCTATCGTCCCAGAATGGACTTAGAACAGTTACAAAACATTACACACTTTTAAAAGAAATTTTTATGGCCGCACCCACAGCATATGGAAGTTCCTGGGCCAGCTGCAACTGCAGCCTACACTGCAGCTGTGGCAATGCCTGATCCTTTCACCCACTTTGACCAGCCGGGGATCGAACTCATGCCTCCATAGCGACCTGAGCTTCACCCACTGCACCACAGTGGGAACGCTGACATTATGTACTTTTGAAACTCATCAAATGCTACAAATTCATCATTCACTACAAATATGTTGATTACTACATGTATACTTCTCATCCATTGTATCAGATATACTGAATGCTACAAGTATATGTTAAATGTATCAATTGGAACAATATTTAAACATAAGAGATAAGGTTAACTTTAAAAGTAAATTAGGAAATTGGGCCAAAGAAAATCGAGTGAACTTCTCAGCATTCCATACTGTGGCTACATATTTGGTCCTGAGCTTCCAAGCAGCCAAGACAAAAAGGGAAACACAGGCAGTTATATGATCCAGCATCCATAAAGCATAAACTAATTTTTAGGGAGTTCCATTCTCCTCAATCCTAGCAAAGATTATTAAGAACAGTATAAAAGTGAGCAAGGACCTCATCAGTGACTCCATGAAAAATAAACAAGTTTAATATGTTTGTTCTTTTAATAAGACTAATGGACACTTGCAACTCTGAACGTTTTGAAAAGCAATTCTTAGGCAAGGGGCTTGGGGATCAAAACATTTTTTGCCCAGTTAAACAGCTTTCTGATGGATTATATAATCAAGGGATAAACTGTAGCACGGTGATTCTTGGCTGAAGTGGAGAAATGATTCAAATGCTTTAATCAACTGGGGAGTTTTTCAAGCTACATAAGCACCTCACCATTGCCGTCCTCTCACAAGAGTTGATAGAACTCTAGGATGTTTGTCCCCAAATTTATTAATAATGAGCCTGCAGTGAATCCCTCCTATGTGTTTTAGGATAGGAGCCCATGGGGAATGAAGGCTGTGGTGAGAGGATAGCAGGGAACAGACACAAAAACCACCCAGGAAGCTTGCTCCATGAACTGCCTTGACTTCACCTGACACCTAGGAATCAGTGTCTGGGATGGAGCCATGCATGTGTGTTGTTAACTCCCTTACCAGGTGGTTCTGATGCAAAACTCCTTTGGGAAGTGCTACCTGGAGCAGTGCGTGGAACTTGCACTGTTTGAGCCAGCTCCTCTGAATATTTTTTCCAAGAGAAAATTTCAAGAATGAATTCCCAGTGAAATACTCCCCAGTGAAATACCTGGAGTGCCACTCCTCTGTCATTCCACTTGATCAGTCCTGTGATGGGTTTACCAGTTAGCTCATCCCAGCTCAGCAAAGGTGGACACTCATTATGCAGGGAAAACTTACAAGAGGCAGTCCTAATGGGTGGCCTCCCTCTTCTGCCTGCTTATGTGCTTCTGGACACAGGTAAGAATTCTCTTGGTCAGAATCTAGATTCCAACTGTTTCTTTAGATTCCTTGGAGGTGTCCTGTAGTTTGATAATCAGCTTCTGTGCCTCTAAGACCTGCTCAAAATGCCACCAATGGAAAGCTACCATATTGTTGTTGTATACTTGATGCCTAAGGAAAAAAAATACCCTGAAACATAAAGTATTTTTAGTCTTTATCAAATTGATTTCAACTAAATTTATATACAATAATGATGGTGTGAATCGCATTGTGTGCAGTGGCTTGATGTGGCATCTCAATTCCCAGACCAGGGATTGAACCCTGGCTACAGCCACGAAAGCACCAACTCCTAACCGCTAGACCATGGGGGAGCTCCCTGACATTCACTCTTATCAAACAATATGGATTAACTACCCACATGGCCCAGGTAATTTGACATGACTTGAGATTCCTGAACCAATGCAAAATGAGAAAATTCAGTTTTTAAAATATTAAAGGAGACAGATGAGGTGAAGAGGAAAGGAAAGAAAAAAAAGGAGCAAAACCCTGTTTGTGGTGGAGGCAATACCGACTGGAACCACTTCTAACAGATGCAGGGAAAAGCTCCAGAAATTTCTTGCACTGTGGCCCAGCCCCCACGAATCCCAGAGATACTTTCACTGGGGCTCTTCTTCCTGTCTTGCTCTCCAGGTTTTCAAACATTCCTGAAAATGAGGGTAGGACATTCAGCGTGGTAAGCACACAGGGAACTCAGCTGCCCAGGGGATTGGTTGAAGAAGGGATGTTGATCAGAAACTGATTTCTTTCCACCAAAAACGAATGGCACCCAACTTGTTAATGGCTTTTAGAAAACTCAAAGATACCCAATTTCCACTGCAAAATCATTTTCACTTAAGAAAAAAGATGAGTTTTGATTTGATTTGATATTTTCTGTTTTAGCTCCAATAGCTAAGTAATTATTGTTCTCTTTTTTTTCTTTTTCGCCAGCTTTATAAGGATTTATTTTCTGTGGTACTCACTATGCTTCCTGGATTTGAGTGAGTGGTTCCTTTCCCATTTTAGGGAAGTTTTCGGCTATCACCTCTTGGAATATTTTTTATGTCCCTTTCTCTCTCCCTTCTCTTTCTGGCACCCCTATAATAAGGATGTTAACATTGTCCCAGAGTTCTCTTAGATTGTCTTCATTCATTTCAATCTTCTTTTCTCTTTTCTGTTCCGCATCTGCAATTTCCACTAATTTGTCCTCCACCTCACTTATTCATTCTTTTGCCTCCTGTATTCTGCTGTTGGTTGCTTCTAATGAATTTATTTCAGTTATTGTATTTTGCATCTCTCCTTGCTTAAGTTTTAAATCTTGTATTTCTTTGCTCAGTGTTAGCTGTAAATTATCCATCTTTGCCTCCAGTTTATTTCCAATGTCTTCCATCATCTTCAACATCATCAGTCTAAAGTCTTTTTCCTGGAGGCTGCTAATCTCTAGATCACTTAGCTCTTTTTCTGGGGGGTTTTCTTGTTCCCTTATCTGAGTTGTAGTTCTCTGCCTTTTCATTTTTATAGTTTTTTGGTCTGGTCTCCTTTTTGCAGACCATAGAGTTGTAGCCTCTCTTACTTCTGATGTCTGTCCCCCTTGTGGCTGAAGTTGGTGTGGGGGCTTGCTGTAGGCTTCCTGATGGGAGGGACTGGTGCCTGCCCACTGGTAGGTGGGGCTGATTCCTATCCCTCTGGTGGGTGGGGCTTTGTCTCTGGATGAGATTAGAGGTGGCTGTGTACCTGGGGGGTCTTTAGGCAGCCTGTTTAATGATGCGTGGGGCTGTGATCCCACCTGGAATATTGTTTGGTCTGGGGCTTCTCAGCACTGACGAGGTGTGTGTGTATGTGTGTGTGTGTGCAGATTTTCCCTAAATGGCCACCTCTCCAGGAACACACAGTGATGAATATTCCAGAGACCTTTGCCTCCAACGTTCTTCCCCCTTTTTTCCCAGCAGATCCTCTAAGAACTGTAGTCAGGTCCAAACCAGATTCCTATGGAACCTCCACCCTGCCCTGGGACCCAGTGCACATGAAAGTCTGTGTGCACCTTTTAAGAATGGGGTCTCCGTTTCCCCCAGTCCTTGTGGAGTTCCTGCACACAAGCCCCACTGGCCTTCAATGCCAGATGCTCCAGGGACTCTTTCTCCCAATCCCAAATCCCCAGGCATGGGAACTTGACGTGGGGCTCAAAACTCTCACTGCTGTAGCTGAGTCTCTGTGATACAGTTACTTTCCAGCCTCTGGGCTTCTCACCCATGAGGTATGGGATTGCTTATATCACATAATTGCCTCTCTTACCATCTTGATGTGGCCTCTTCTTTGTCTTCTGGAGTAGGATATCTTTTTGAAAGTTTCCAGTACATTTGGTTGAAGGTTGTTCAGCATTTGGTTGTAATTCTGTTGTTTTTGAGAGAAGGCGAGCTCCAGTCCTTCTATTTTGCCATCTTCATCCTGTCTCCTCCTCTCCAGCTTTATAAGGAAATACGAAAACCTACCTCTTTAGCTGTCAGGTTCACATTTGGGATAGCTCCAGCTGATTGACAGAGGAGTGAAGGGGAAATGGAGTTCATTCTTTCATTCAAAAGGCAAGCCTGTGATACTGGTGCTACGTGCAATGAAAATTCCTTTCATGAAAGAAGGGTAGAAGGATATTCCATCACATTCAATTTCCTATTCCCATTTCAAGTACAGGGACCTGGTTTTGAGGAGAGGATATTTTTGTTCTTAAATAGTTCATGAGAAGTCATTTGAAATTTCTTACTTTTACTACCTTGCAGAGTGGTGGGGGCAAAAATGTAGAAACGTTGTAAATAGGTTGGCGTGCTTGCCTTTCATTTTGTGCTTTTGAAAGAAATTTCTTAAAAAAAGACTTAGGTTCTGCCCTCCTAATTTCTAGTATTTAAGGAACTTCTGCAGAAAGTAAAACAATTATCTCTAGGAAGATTTAACACTGTACCTCAGGGTGAGGATTTCTATTTTTTTTAATTTTCATTGTAAAATAAAACATAGCTATGGCTAACACTCAGTAAATAGTACCTGTTATTACTAAATATTTTTTAATTAAAAAATAAAATAGGGAGTTCCCGTCGTGGCGCAGTGGTTAACGAATCCGACTAGGAACCATGAGGTGGCGGGTTCGGTCCCTGCCCTTGCTCAGTGGGTTAACGATCTGGCATTGCTGTGAGCTGTGGTGTAGGTCACAGATGCGGCTCGGATCCTGCGTTGCTGTGGCTCCGGCGTAGGCCAGAGGCTACAGCTCCGATTAGACCCCTAGCCTGGGAACCTCCATATGCCATGGGAGCAGCCCAAGAAATAGCAAAAATACAAAAATAAATAAATAAATAAAGTAAAATAGAAGGCGACTACAGGAAATCACATAAAACAAATACATGCCTTAAGCACCTTTTTGCTTGTAACCATTGCCAGATGAACAGTTTTGCTAGGCACCCCTGCTCTGTGCCTAGTCCCTTCCCACCCTCTCTCCGTAAGTAACCATCATTTTGGCTTTTCTAGTGATTACTTCCTTATAATTTTTAACAGTTCAGTTACCCACACACCTGTACCTAGACACTGTAGTGGTCTTTTTCATATTTAAAAATTCGATGTCCTGGAGTTCCCGTCGTGGCGCAGTGGAAACGAATCCGACTAGGAACCATGAGGTTGCGGGTTCAATTCCTGGCCTCGCTCAGTGGGTTAAGGATCTGGCGTTGCCATGAGCTGTGGTGTAGGTCCCAGACACAGCTTGGATCTGGCTTTACTGTGGCTGTGGCATAGGCCAGCAGCTACAGCTCTGATTCAGCCCCTAGCCTGGGAACCTCCATATGCTGCAGGTACAGCCCTAAAAAAAAGCATATGTATATATATATATATATTCATTTAAAAAATAAAATAAAAATTTGATGTCCTTTTAGTCTCTTTCAATCTATAGCCTCCCTGCCCATTCCTTTCTTTGGCTTAAAACTTATCCAGTGAAGACCAGAAACTGTTTGAATCATAGTGTTTTCACAGTGTGGAGCTTGCTGATTGCACCCTCGTGGTTTCCAGCTTTCAAGATGGGGGCCAGTGATACACACTTCCTGTTATTCACATGCTTGTACGGTCCCATCCAACATGGTGTCAGGGTTGGTCTGCGCCAACAGAATACAGCCAAAGTGATAATGTGTGGTTTCTGGGGTTTTATCATAAAAGACATTGTGCCACTTCCATTTTTCTCTCTTGGATTACTCAGCAGGAGAAGCCAGCCACTATGCCATGGGGGTGTTCAGGCAGCCTGGGACAGGCCCATATGAGGAGGAGCTGAGGTCTCCCACCTACAGCCAGCATTACCTTGCCAGCCATGTCAATGTTGGAAGCAGAGACTCCAGCCCCAGTCAAGCCTTCAGATGATTCCAGCCCCAGCTAACATCTTGGCTGTGACCTCAAGCCAGAACCACCCTGCTAAAACACTCCTGAATTGCTGACCCAGGAAAACTGTGGGGGTTACAAAGTAGTTGCTTTCTAACTGTACCCTTTGTTTTCATTTATTAGTTGGAATACTTTTATCAAGAGAGATTTTCCTCATTTACTACTTATTACTCACTGGCATAGCTCATAGGGGAAAGGTGGGGGTCAGTCTTTGATTCTTTCTCTTTCATTTATTTTATTTTTGGCCATGCAGACATTTCTGGGCCAGGGATCAAACCCATGCCACACCAGTGACCAAGCTGGATCCTTAACCTGCTGGACCACCAGGGAACTGCCACTCTCTTTATTTATCACAGGTGTCCAGTCCTTCTGGAAAGGTGACAGTTGTCATCATCATTCTATACATTATTGTGAACTCGTGTATTGAAATATATGTGATGGATTTTGATCCATCACGATTATTACCATTATTCAAGCTCATGTTTGGCCAGTGGGAGCTTTATCAGGTTGGTTCCTGAGTCTCGTGACAGGATCCTGGTTGTTGTGGAGAGTGTCCTTGCTCTCTGGTATCAGAAGATGTTCTGGGGGCTATTGTGTCATGTCAGTCCATTGAGAGTGATGCTGTGGGCTACGAATGCCTGAGGCCGTCCCACGCTACCTGATGAGCCATCCCTTCCCCCCCGCCACTTCTCTGACCAGAGCCAGCATTGTGGCTGGACCAGCCCTTGTGGGGTGACAGAAGGCACCTTGGCAGCAACCATCAGGGAACTTTGAAGAACCAAGATTACTGACAAGTCTTAGGGAGTCCATAGCCCAGCCAAGGACCACACAGTGAGGTTGCAGTAGGGAGAGGAGGAAGCACCATCCTGGGGTTTTACCTTTATTAGGGTCTGAAGGTGGGAGATCTAGAAGTTGGTGGAGTTGCTCCTTTTTTTTTTTTTTCTTGCTTTCTTGGGCCTCACCTGCAGCATATGGAAGTACCCAGGCTAGAGGTCATATCGAAGCTGTAGCCACTGGCCTATGCCACAGCCACAGCAATGCCAGATCCAAGCCACGTCTGCAACCTATACCACAGCTCAAGGCCACGCCAGATCCCCAACCCACTGAGCAAGGCCACAGATTGAACCTACATCCTCACGGATACTCGTTTCTGCTGCGTCGCAATGGGAACTCCTGGATTTACTCTTTATTGGCAAGTATAAAGAGTATGAGCAGGGATGAGGAAGTGGGAAGGGAAATAGGGAGTCACTCAAGCCCACTCCAGGTTTTTAAAAGGGGAACTTCGTGGATAGGGGCAGCCTGACTCTGTCTAGGTGGTTTGCCAGTGGCTGTGTGATACAGCTGGTGCTATGTTTGTTTGAGATGGATGTCATTGAAATGGGTGCCTTGGTGATCAAAAGCCTAATGTCAGGGACTGAGTCCACAGGCTCATCTTGTACGTTTTCTGGCCCAAACTCGGAGTCAGTTGTTTCTCCAAGAAGCACGGAGGGGAGTTCCCGTTGCGGTGCAGCAGAGACGAATTTGACTAGTAACCATGATGTTGTGGGTTCAATCCCTGGCCTTGCTTAATGGGTTAAAGATCCAGCCTTGCTGTGAACTGTGGTATAAGCTCAGATCCCTTGATGTGATGTAGGCCAGCAGCTGTAGCTCCGATTCAACCCCTAGCCTGGAAACTTCCATATGCTGCAGGTGTGACCCTAAAAAGCAAAATAAAAAGGGGGGGCATTTTTCAGGACCAGTCTGGCCACTGGGGATGTTCATTGCTACTGAGTCAATCGTTGTTTGTAGACCATTTCAGTAGCGGTAGGATGGGGAAGTACATGCACAGAAAATCTCATGAGCTCCTGTGATACTTCCAACCCAAATGGAGGAATACAGAGCTCTGGCTTTGTTCTTTGTAACTGCATCCTTCCACAGCAAGCATCCCAGTTCTCCAAGACACAGGAGCTAATCTAATTAGAATACCACAAATGTAACCCTTGGCTTTACCTCCAATTATACATCACATGACCTCAGGATAACAGTTCTCATACCACCACCAATATGAATATGGAAATATAGGAATTCCCTCGTGGCCTAGTGGTTAAGGACCCAGCATTGTCACTGCTGTGGCTCAGATCCCTGCTGTGGCAAGTTCAGTCCCTGGCCTGGGAATTTCTGCATGCCTTAGACACAGCCAGAAAAAAAGTCAGACGTTTCATTGGAACGCTTAATCACTTTTTCTCACTCCTCTTTTTCAATTAAAAAAAAAAGGCAGGTAATAATAAAAGAGATCATTTATAACTGTCATTTTCTAAGGTCATTGCCATGTCTGCACATTTTACAGAGCACTGGGGAGCTTTAAAAAAAAATCTTGATGCCTGGAGTTCCGGTCATGGCTCAGTGGAAAAGAACCCGACTAGCATCCATGAGGACGCAGATTTGATCCCTAGCCTTGCTCAGTGGGTTAAGGATCCAGCATTGCCCTGAGCTGTGGTGTAAGTCACAGATGCGGCGTTGCTGTGACTGTGGTGTAGGCCAGCAGCTACGACTCCAATTTGACCCCTAGCCTGGGAACCTCCATATGCCGTGGGTGCAGCCCTAAAAAGACACACAAACAAAAATCCTGATGCTTTGGTTCCCCAACCTCTATCCCCCAGATCTGATTTCCCAAATCTGTGGTGTGTCCTGGGCATGAGAATTCTTTCAAGCTCCCCAGGGAATTCCAATATCTGGCCGGGTAAGAACCAGTGCTCTGGGGGAGGGGGGGGCGAGGGGACGGACCGCTTCTCAAACTTGAATACTTGAATGTACAGGCAGATCACTTGGGGCTTTGGTAAAATACCAACTCCGATTCAGTAAATCTGAGTTGGCACCCAAGATTCTGTCTATTTTTTTTTTTTTTGAATTGGTCAGTGGAGTGTAAATTGACCCTTAGTGCTGGATTGTTCTAAGAAGCTCAATCTAGCAAAATTAAAATACCTATGTTCCTGCCCCCAAATTCCCCAAAAACTGGGTTCACCTCTTAGTGGGTGTCAAGTCAAAAGTCAAAACCAAGCCAAAGATTGGAAGAAGAAAGGATTTATTACGTGGAGCAAGTAAGAAGAACATGGGAGATCTTTTCCCCAAAGCAGTGTCTGCCAGAACAGCAAAATTGGGGAAATTTTACGCTAAGGGTACAAAGAGGCTTGGGTGACCCACAGTCCAAGTTTTAGTTGATTGAAGTCCTGAGCATCAGAACAGGTCAGCACCGTCATCGCTTAGGTTCCAGCTGATCTGGTGGTTGAACATTTCAGGCTGATCTTTACCACTGAAACAGAGCTGGGAGTCTTTACGATTGATCTTTGCTATTGTTCCTTCTCTTGGGTGAAAACAGGCAATGCTTCTGCATTCTTTCGTTCCCTTAAGGTCATTAATTAGACCTGGGCAGGCTCTGTAGCCAGGCTTAGGTCACAAAATGGCTTAGGCCCAGCATGGCTTCTCTTCTGTCAAGAAAGCCAGTACCTGGTTCTCTTTTGTTTCCAACCTGGGTTCTTAGACTCTTTAATCAATAGACATTGATGAGGCCAGACAAGAAATTCAGGCAAGGCGTTATTGGGGCACCTGCCGCAGCAGGAAGGAGTGAAAACAAGCAACAAGTGTCCTTGCTCACTGAGGGGGCCAAGCTGGCCCTTTAAGTGGGGTGAAGGTCAGGGCAGGTCCAAGGGGTGGGCCAGAGGAGTGGTTCAGGAGGTCTGCCCACCCCCTTGGCGGTGCTGTGTGCAGGGTTCATGCACGGTAGCCTGCTTTTGCTCCTGGCTTCTCAGAATTGACTGTTGGGTTTTTGGTCTTTGTATCTTGTTCATCATTTGCCTTGACTGCACGTGTACATAGTGATTTGTAGTCCCTTAGAAGTTCTTTGTGTTCTCTTGCTGGAGGAGACATTCATCCAGGTGCAAGCACTGCAGCCGAGGGTCCCGGGTCCCAAGTCCCAGCCTGTATGACTTTCTCCAGGGACCAACCCCTCCCCCGCCCCACCCAGCCTGTCTGCTTTCCATATTTCTCTTAGAGACGTACACAGGTACAAAATGATGGATATATGCATAATTCATCCCGTTATAGTTTGTAAGTCATGTAAATGTCCATCA
The DNA here is from genome assembly GCF_054392235.1 of Sus scrofa. Lineage (NCBI taxonomy): Eukaryota > Metazoa > Chordata > Mammalia > Artiodactyla > Suidae > Sus > Sus scrofa. The sequence continues at coordinate 13,839,984 of NC_139401.1, forward strand.
GTAGGGACTGTTGAAATAAATGATGGTGCAACCATAAAATGCCATAGGAGACTATAGACTTCAAACACGATAAGGTCATCCATGTGTACATCCAGGGAGGAATGTTAAACTACACTGTTATGTGGAAATAAGTAGAAACAATGCAAATATTGACATCGTTTTATCAATACAAACCATCTAGGGAAGGATGGTTGAGAAACTGGGAATAGTGACTACTTGCAAGGGGTAGAATTTGAAGACAGGTTTCAAATGAAAAACAAATCCATATTTCGTAATTTGGAACTTGATTCAAAAGGATTATAGAGGTGGGGTACAGGAAATGATTGCACCTGGGAGAACCCTTCCAGCACAGATCTGCCATCTCTCAAGTGTTAGACTAATAGGGTTCCTTTTTATTTTTAATTGTATTGGAGTATAGTCGACTTACAATGTTGTGTTATTCAGGTGTACAGAAAAGTAAATCAGTTATCCATATACATACATCCATTTCTTCTCAGATTCTTTTCCCATATAGGTTACTACACAGTATGGAGTAGATTTTCCTGTGCGATACAGTACGTCCTTGTCACTTACCTATTTTATATGTTAATCCCAACGTCCTAATTTATCCCTCTCCCCAACATTTCCCCTTTGGTAACCATAAACTAGGTTTTGATATCTTTGAGTCTGTTCCTATTTTGTGAATAAGTTCTTTTGTATCATTTTTTATTAGATTCTACAATTAATGATCTCATGATGTCTTTCTCTTTCTGAATTATTTCACTTAGTTTGTCCATCCATATTCCTGCACATGGCATGCTTTCTTTCTTTTTTATGGCTGCATAGTATTCCATTGTGTATATGGACCACATCTTCTTCATCTACTCCTCTGTCAATGGACAGTTAGGTTGTTTCCATGTCTTAGCTATTGTAAATAGTGTTTCAGTGCACATTGGTGTGTATGTATCTTTTCAAATTAAGTTTTTCTCCAAATAGATGCCCAGGAGTGGAATACTGGATCATACAGTAGTTCTATATTTAGCCTTTTTTTCCCCCTTCTTTTTAGGGCTGCACCCGCAGCATATGGGAGGTTCCCAGGCGAGGGGTCCAATCAGAGCTACAGCTGCCGGCCTATGCCACAGCCACAGCAATGCAGGATCCAAGCTGCAGCTGCGAACTACACCACAGCTCACAGCAAGGCCAGATCCTTAACCCACTGAGCGAGGCCAGGAATCAAACCCACAACCTCATGGTTCCTAGTCGGATTCATTTCTGACACTCCATGAGAGGACCTCCTATATTTAGCTTTGTAAGGAACCTCCATACTATCCTCCACAGTGGTTGCACCAGTTTACATTCCCACCAACAGTGTAGGAGGGTTCCCTTTTCTCTACACCCTCTCCAGCATTTGTTATTTTTAGCCTTTTTGAGGATGGCCATTCTGGCTGGTGTTAGATGGTACCTCATGGTAGTTTTGGTTGGCATTTCTCTAATAATTAGGGATATTGAGCATCTTTTCATGTGGTTTTTGGCCATCTGTCTGTCTTTTTTGGAGAAATGTCTATTTAGGTCTTCTAGTCATTTTTTGATTGAGTTGTTTGGTTTTTTTGATATAAAACTTTATGAGATGTTTGTATATTTTGAAAATGAATCACTCGTCGGTCAGCTCATTTGCAAAGGTTTTCTCCCATTCTGTGAGTTGTCTTTTCAGGTTTTTTTTAAATATATTTTTATTTTTTCATTATAGCTGGTTTACAGTGTTGTGTCAATTTTCTACTGTACAGCATATTGACCCGGTTACACATACGGGTAGAGATTCATCAGAAGTGATTAGACTTAGTTACCAGTGCTGTACAGCAGCATCTCATTGCCCATCCATTCCAAAGGCTTTTTATGGTTTCCTAAAGACCTATACATAAGCCCAGGTCCTATGAAACCTCTCGAGGAAAATGTAAGCAGAACACACCCTTTGACATACATTGCATTTTTTTTCTCTCCACCACCTAGAGTAATGACAATAAAACCAAAAATAAACAAATGGAACCTAATTAAATTTAAAAGGGGTCTTCTTCCACAGGGAAGAGTTTGCAAGGCGAGAAGGAACCAAGTAAGGGAGGGCAGGGGACAATTGTCAGAGACGGTTTGCCCCTGAGTCCTTGCCTGTCCTCAGGTGGGATCATCTGTTGGCTCAAGCTGAGAGTAGGACGAAGCTCCAGAACCTCAGGGAAGGGGAGGCGCTGAACCAAAGTTTGGTTAATCAAGGGTTTTATTTTGAGGGATCACAGTTCCGTGAATCATTTTTAAGGCAAAAAAGCAAAACAAACAACAACAACAACAACAACAACAAAAAACTGGGAATTTCAGATCTGTGTCTGGCTTTGTCTTAGGTGACAAGGAATTTATCCACAAATTCCCTCTGGGGAAAGGTGGTTCCTCCAGGGAGCCCTTGCCTGGAACACAGAAGCTTGGGGGCTTTTCCTAACTTTTCCAGTCACCCAGGCCTCAGGGAGACATCGTCCGTGTGGTTGGAGAGAGAAGGAACGGGGCGCATTTTTCATCACACGTGTATACTTTCGTCCTTGTGAATTTCATCTATCTAAAACTGAGCAATTTAAACAAATACACTTTTAAAGTGAACTTTAAATGAATACGTAAAAGACCATCAATTCCAAAAACCTCTTTCTTATAACAGTTGAGAATTCTTCCCAAATAGTTCTGGATGTAGAAAGAAGTCTTGGGCAGTGTTGCTTTGGTGAAAGCGCTGAGGTTAGACACTTTTACCAGTGTTTTGGTAACTCGGTTCTGGTGGGTGCATGCGCTGGCACTGGCTCTTGGTTTAATCTCACAGATGGGCATTGTACACCCCACACATGTGCCGCGTTTGCATATCTCTGCCTCTCCTCCACTAGAGCAGATCATGAAACTGGAGACAGATTCCAGTGCAAATACCTGCAAATAGAGCGTTCCTGTTCCTCTGCTGAAAGGATCTTGCTGAAGCCTGTGGTTGTCACTCTAAGCCCAGGTTCAGCAGACGGAGGACAGTTTGGAATATTTTCTCTCACCCCTGGGGGCTAATCTTTTCCAGGTCTTCATTTTCAGCCTCAGCCAGGAGTCTTCTTTTTTACTGTTCCCTCGTCAACGAGCCACTGCTCTGTCATATTTTGGCCACAGCTTTTGACTTACACGTGCTTAGGCAGCGTTCACACACCCAAAGATGCCAGCCTTGTCAGGACCCAGGGTATACGGAGCATTCGTTAACTCGATCTGCCTTTTCGGGGCCCCAGAAACGTGATTTCAATCACCAGTTAAAGTTCACCAGTCCAGTTCTCTTCACAATACTTAAAAGGATTCTTTCACTGAAGGTATTATAACAGGATAATTAAAGCCACTCCTGGGAAATGAACGATATACAGCTTTCTAAACACAGTTGTCTCTCAGAATCTGCAGGGGATTTATTCCAGGATATCCCACCCCAACCCCTTTGGGTCCTCAGATCCATGGATGTTCTAGTCCCATGTATAAAATAGGAAAATCAGAATGGAGTCAGTATGGCCAAGAGAGCTCTCTAAAATGGAGCTGGGAGGCCACTGAGCAGGTTGGATTTAGTAAACCTCAGCCCAGATGGAATCTGAACTTTTGACCACTTTTTGTCTTAATACAGGCATCCAGAACATCTGCATAGTGTTCTAGAAATTCAAGACACTTACAGGACTCTTACTAAATAACTTGTGACAGCCTATCCCTTAAGGACAAATACTTCCTTTTTGCATCAGAGCCAATCATAATTCTTGCAAGAAAACTTCAACAACCTTGTGGCTTTTGCCTTTATAGGCCCCTTTCTCTTCCCTGGGTCTCTCTCATGGTTTTACCTGAATCCATGTCCGCCAAATTGGAATTCCTAAGATCTCAAGTAAAGCTCTTGATTTTCCCCCTTTTTCCCCCTGGCTGCACCAGTGGCTTGCAGAAGTTCCTGGGCCAGGGATTGAACCCACACCATAGCAGCAACCCAAGCCACTGTAGTGACAACGCCAGATGCTTCTCTTGCTGTGCCACAAGTTCTTTGCAGCTTCGATACTGAGTATTGTTCAGCAGTATGTGCATATACTACTCCACATCCTCCCGTATATACTTTATTTATTTTTTTAGGGCTGCACCTACGGCATATGGGCAGCCCCAGGCTAGGGGTCACATCAGAGCTGAAGCTGCCGGCCTACACCACAGCCACGGCAATGCCAGATCCTTAACCCACTGAGCAAGGCCAGGGATCAAACCTGCGTCTTCATGGATACTAGTCACGTTCGTTAACTGCAGGGCCACAATGGGAACTCCGTCCCATATACTTTATTTTTTTTTTATTTTTTATTTTCCCACTGTACAGCAAGGGGATCAAGTTATCCTTACATGTGTACATTACAATTACATTTTTTCCCCACCCTTTGTTCTGTTGCAACATGAGTATCTAGACAAAGTTCTCAATGCTACTCAGCAGGATCTCCTTGTAAATCTATTCTAAGTTGTGTCTGATAAGCCCAAGCTCCCGATCCCTCCCACTCCCTCCCCCTCCCATCTGGAGGGGCTGTGGAGAAAAGGGAACCCTCCTGCACTGCTGGTGGGAATGTCAACTGGTACAGCCACTATGGAGAACAGTTTGGAGATACCTTAGAAATCAATACATAGAACTTCCATATGACCCCACAATCCCACTCTTGGGCGTATAAAAGAGACACATACACCCGCATGTTCATTGCAGCACTATTCACAATACCCAGGACATGGAAACAACCCAAATGTCCATCCACAGATGATTGGATTCGGAAGATGTGGTATATATACAGAATGGAATACTACTCAGCCATAAAAAGAATGACATAATGTCATTTGCAGTAACATGGATGGAACTAGAGAATCTCATACTGAGTGACATGAGCCAGAAAGACAAAGACAAATACCATATGATATCACTTATAGCCGGAATCTAATACCCAGCACAAATGAACATCTCCTCAGAAAAGAAAATCATGGACTTGGAGAAAAGACTTGTGGCTGCCTCCCATATACTTTAAATCATTTCTAGATTACTTGTACTGAATACAATGGAAATGTTACATCAGTAGTTGCTGGCGTATTGCAAATTCAAGTTTTGCTTCTTGGAACTTTCTAGAATTTTTTTCCTGCATATTTGTGATCCATGGTTGGTTGAATAGGTAGTTGATTTGGAACCTGTGGATACAGAGGGCCAATTGTAGTGAACTTTAGCAAGTTGAGATAGATCAGAACAAGGCTAGTGATGGACTGGTTGTTCCGTCAACTTCCAAGTCGGCCTTAGATAGAAATGGTTGATTCTTAAACAGGAAGGCCTGAGAGAAATACCTGTCCTATCCATAGAATGTACCTTGCAGGAGTTCCCTGGTGGCCTATCGGTTAAGGACTTGGCATTGTCACTGCTGTGGTTCGGGTTCGATCCCTGGCCTTGCTCAGTAAGTTAAGGATCTGGCCTTGCCATCAGCTGTGGTGTAGGTCACAGACCAGGCTCGGATCTGGCTTTGCTGTGGCTGTGATGTAGGCCAGCAGCTGCAGCTCCGATTCGACCCTTAGCCTGGGAACGTCCATATGCTGCAGGTATGGCCCTAAAAAGACTAAAACGAGAAAACAAACAAAAAACCACTGAATGGTGACAATCCTGATTAACTCCACTTCTAACTCTGTTGACTCCCAGCTCTCTCCTCTAATGCCTTTCTGTTCGCAATAATGTAGAGTTTAATTTTCACTTAACCTTCACTTATTTGCTTCTGGGAAGGGGTATTCATTTAACCAACATTTTTTTTTTCCTGTGATGGACAGCTTTAAGTTAAAAATAATAGTCTTTAGAGAGTCCACATTATACGTAGAGGTGCTCAAAGTGAAGGTAGCTATCTGTAACATCACAACATTGTTCCCACCAAAAAAGTAAAATATCCCTGTATCTTCAAAAGCTGATGGCTTTTTTTTTATTAAGTAGATTTACAGTGTTGTGCCAGTTTCTGCTGCACAGCACAGTGACCCTACATACACATACATTCCTTTTCTTATATTATCTTCCATCCTTAGGAAGCATGGGTTGTTTTGGTTTGATTTTTTTGGCCACACCTGTGGCACGTAGAAGTTCCTGGACCAGGGATCGAACCCAAACCGCAGCAGTGACTTGAGCCCCATCAGTGACAACACTGGATCCTTTATCTGCTGCACCACAACAGAATGCCACTAGTGGCTTTTTACGGGGAGAAAGGCTGCTGACGACAGTTCTCAACCAACATATGGAAAGTATTACAGCCCAAGAAGTGGAAGAGTCCTGAATTACAACCAGGAGATCTCCCTGCTCATAGTTATAAGCACTTAGGAAATCATCAATGTATAAATGCAGCAATGCGCAGCTTTCAGCTCTTGGCCGAAGGTGAGCAAAGATTTTTTTTTTTTTCATTCCACAATCAATGATTTACATTTATAACGCTTCCAAGCTAAAGCTAGCATTCTCATTACATGTATGCATGAGAATGATACAGGGCCATTTCCTGATGAATAAGCAGATTTCCTAGCATTCAGTGGAAACTAAAGCACAAAAAAAGGGAAAATGTCGCTGAGCAAAGCACCTATGTTCCTTTGCTTTCTGGACTGGCAGCCAAAAGTGACATGAAAAATGAGTGCGGGCCTCTCATGTCAGGCCCGCTGAGGGTAGGGTCTCAGGTGTAGCAAAGCCAAGAGGTGCTAAACCACTGTGCCTGACTTTCCAAACGGAGGCAGAGGCAGGCCTGTGAGGAGAGAAGGACTTGGTCTGGGGCAAGAGCACTAGTCCAGGGAGTTCCCGTCGTGGCACAGTGGTTAACGAATCCGACTAGGAACCATGAGGTTGCGGGTTCAGTCCCTGCCCTTGCTCAGTGGGTTAACGATCCGGTGTTGCCGTGAGCTGTGGCGTAGGTTGCAGACGCGGCTCGGATCCCACGTTGCTGTGGCTCTGGCGTAGGCCGGTGGCTACAGCTCCGATTGGACCCCTAGCCTGGGAACCTCCATATGCCGTGGGAGCGGCCCAAGAAATAGCTAAAAAAAAAAGACCAAAAAAAAAAAAAAAAAAAGAACACTAGTCCTTGGAACCACAAGGTGGTGTCCAGGAGGTTGCTAACCCGTGGTGCTGTATTAGGAATTGCTGCTGTCAGACCCCAGGGGTAGCAGACGTCAAGTCTGGGACCCTTTCTGAGTTGCCAAGTGAATTTAGGATGGGTCCTGGTCAAATGAGTCCCCTTTCCAAATCTGCAGTTCCTCAGCTTTTTTTTTTTTTTTTTTTTTTTTAATCAGTGCTTCTTTTGTATTTCTCCAGCTTCTACAATTCCTGGTCTCTCTCTATTCTTCATTCTCTGGGCTCGCTCGTAATTCCACCTCTTTCTCACAGTGCGGTCTCTTTCAAATTCTCTCTTCACGCTCACAGTTCTACATGTTATCTCTTCTCTCCTCCAACTCTCCTGCCTCTCCCACAGTTGCCACATTTTCCTACAATGTCTTTCCTACAATGTCTTACGGTCTTAGATTTTCATTTTATCCCAGTTCTATACTCTCAGCCCCCACAATTCCTTGTTGTACCCACAATTCCACACAAGCGCCATAATTCCTTGTTGGTCTCACAATTCCACCCAGCCCCTCCCCCCCACGTCACTACTGCACCCACAATTCCTTGCTGCACGCGCGATTCCATGCAGGCCCCACCACATCACTGTTGCTCCCACAATTCCCTATTTGCTCCCTCCGTTCTGCATTTTTTCCAACCCCTCTTTGCTCCCATAATTCCATGCAGTCCCCCCAAATCAGGTTCTCCCACAGTGCCAGGCAGCCCCCACAGGCCCTCACCCTCTCCCTCAATTCTTCATTCTTTCCCACAAGTCACTGTTTCTCCTCCAATTTCCCATCCTCTCCCACAATTCTGTTTTTTCTCTCACGATTCCTTGTTTTCTCTCCCAGTTCTTCATGCTGTCCGACAGTTCCCAGCTCTCCCACAATTCTCTTTTCTCTCACAATTCCCTATTCTTTCCACAGTTCATGCAGCTCCTACAGTCTCCATTCTCTTCCACAATTCCTTATCTCGCCTACAATCCTCTATCCTAAAATACCCTGTATTCTCTTTGGATTTCCTTTTCTCCCACACAATTCTCCACTTTCTCTCATAAATCTGTTTTCTCTCAATATTCTGCATTCGCTCTCACAATTCTTCCTCCTCCCTGTTGATCAGCCACTCTCTTTTACAGTTCTCTTTGCTCCCACAACTCTTTCTTACAGTTTTCCATTCTCTTCCACAATTTCTTCTCACTCCCACAATTCTGTGTTCTCTCCCACAATTCCCTATTGTAGGACTTGACAGAAAATTTTGTAATTATATTTTTGAGTATGTATTTCTCTTACCGATGAGTTTTCTGAAGTTGTAAAATATATCTATCTTATTAAGCTGTTTAACTGCTGGTCACAGTGGAGCGTGTGCCAGTTCACGCACCGTTCCGTGATGAGGTGAACCAGAAGAGAAAGCACTTTCTTTCTGGAGTTCCTGTTGTGGCTCATCAGGTTAAGAACCTGACATGGTCTCTGTGAAGACAGAGGTTCAATCCCTGGCCTTGCTCAGTGGGTTAAGGATCCGGCATTGCCATGAGCTGCGATGTAGGTGGCAGATGCATGTTGGATCTGGCATTGCCGTGGCAGTGGTGTAGGCTGGCAGCTGCAGCTCCAGTTTGATCCCCTAGCCTGGGAACTTCCATATGCTGCAGGTGCAGCCCTAAAAAGAAAAAAAAAAAGTCTTGCTATGAGAAAAATGAAAGTCACCTTGACTAAACACTGTGCTGAGTGGTATATCAGAACTATATTTTGGCATAAGCTTTTTCTCTCAGCTTGGACCAGTAGCTAGCAGTTCCTGGACTGGCACTAGGGTAGCTGTGCACTCTGTCACTTACAGTAAGATCCTGTTGTATCAAGGAGCAGTTGCTGACACAGTCAGTAAGTGGGCAGTGAAGGGATAAAGGAATTAATCTTGAATAGTATCATTTACTCATCAGTACTTATGGAGCATGTGGGACAGGCCACGTTCCGTGTTAAGTGCTGGGAATACAGAAGTGAACATGCTGGATGAAGTCCCTGCCTGAGGGCCAGTCTCCTCAACCAGGGCACAGGGTACCTATGTCCTTGCTCAGAACTGTGTCTACATTGACCATGGTCACCTTCATGGTCAATACCAAAGCCAAGGTGTCCATGGTTCACGTGGGCCCCAGAAGTCTCCCCCAGGCAAAGTCAGGGAGCCTATGAAGGAGGCCATGGATGCAGGCTCTCAGCCACATGAACTGTGCCTGTGTCTGTCAGAAAAAGATGGAGCCGGGGGAAGCCATCCAAGAGAAGGTCATGAAGCGGGAGGACTTCGTCATCATTAAGATGGGTCAACCTACGACCCATCTTCTTGGAGGGAACCTAGTGAAAGAAACCTGTCAAAAGACCCTCAAGGATCTGAAACTGGATCATCTGGGCATCTATCTTAAAAAGTGGTATAACACGGAGTTCCCGTCATGGCGCAGTGGTGAATGAATCCGACTAGGAACCATGAGGTTGCGGGTTCGGTCCCTGCCCTTGCTCAGTGGGTTAACGATCCGGCATTGCCGTGAGCTGTGGTGTAGGTCGCAGACGCGGCTCGGATCCCGCGTTGCTGTGGCTCTGGCGTAGGCCGGTGGCTACAGCTCCGATTCAACCCCTAGCCTGGGAACCTCCATATGCCGCGGGAGCGGCCCAAGAAATAGCAAAAAGACCAAAAAAAAAAAAAAAAAAAACTGGTATAACACCCTGGGGAGGAATTTTCCCCAAACACAGTTCAGGCCATGTCCTCGCCAGTAAAGTAATATTCTTGGATGGGGGCGGGGCAGGCGGAGGTGGCGAAAGCCATTGGAATCTCCACCCTCAGCCACTTGCAGGTCAGAAGGCTCTTGAATAAACTGGACTGAAATACAGACCAGTGACTAACCAGATTGTCACCTGTACCTCATACAGGAGAAATGGATCTGGTACTGCCACTCCAGGTGCGTAAGTGTCCCACCCAACAGCCCTCTGGGCTCTCTGGACACACCTTGGACCAACCCAGCGGACCCTTCCCTACTGGAGGATCCCAGGATTGAGGAGACTGCTGCCAAGCACAAAAAATTACAGCCCAGGTTCTGATCCGTTTCCGTATCCAGAGGAATGTGGTTGTAATCCCTCGGTCTGTGCCACCAGGACGCATTGTTGAGAACTTGCAGGCCTTGACTTTTAAATTGAATGACGAAGAGATGGTGAGCGTACTGAGCCTTAACTTAAACTGGAGGCCCTGCCCCATGAACCCTATGTCTCATTTGGAAGACTGGCCCTTTAATGCAGAAGATCAGCTCTGAATCTCCTGCTAAGATTGCCCGGCAGATGGTCTCTCTTCACTTCCTTCACGTGTAACACTCTCCACCAAAGTCCTAATCTAGCCAAACTGATCTCAGATCGCTCTGAGCCTGGCCCTGCTGTAGGCCAGAATCTAGGCAGTACTGTATCCACTTTGTTCAACTGGGAGCAGATGAGCACGAGGAGGAGATAGGATTCAGACAAGCAAATGACATTGTGGTTTTCACTTATTTGATATCATCACTAGGGAACTCTGCTAACCCTAAGAAAGCAAAGATTAAAAGAATAATAGTGGGTGGGGCGGAATTCCCATTGTGACTCAGTGCTAATGAATCCGACTAGTACCCATGAGGATGCAGGTTCAATCCCGGGCCTCTCTCAGTGGGTTAAGGATCCAGGGACCCTTTGCCTCAGAACTTCTATATGCCGGAGTTGCAGCCCTAAAAAGCCAGAATTAGAAGAAGAAGATAGTATTTGTGGAGAGTGCATGGGCTGGCTCCCAGTCTAAATCCTTTACCTGAATTAACTAGCTGCATCTTCATTCCTCATCCTTATCCTTAATCCTCGTTCCACCCTAAGAGGTAGAAATTTTGGCTAACTCTATGGATGAGGAGTTGAGACCCAGAGGTGAAGTGACTTGTCCAAGGTCTGTCTCCCTGAGAAAAAAATGGCAGAGCCAGGGTTCTGCGAACGGCAGCTTGGCACTTGCCATCTGCCTCTACAAGGATTGACTCATGAGCCGCTGCAGCTGCCAACCCTCGGCAGCCCCTGGAAGGCGCTCAGGGTGGAGATGAGGAATGAGGCCCTCTGTGCTCTGGGAAAACCGCAGAACAGATCTTTAGGTAGTCACATATTTTCAGGAGATTGTAGGAGCCCAATTCTGAAGTCTCCTCATATCTAGAAAAGCACTAAAATCCTTCATGGTGATGCCTGCTCGACACTAGCAGCAACCTTCTGCAAAATGCATGCTTGGGTGCATGGACCTCCCCCTTTGCCAAAATCGCATATATACTGACCTGCACCCTGCCTCTTTGGAGCGGTATTTCAGAGCTCTCTGAAATGCTGCTTCCCGGGCTATAGTCCCCATTTTGTCCCCCAAAAAACTTAACTTTTACATCATGCATATTTTTTCAGTCTGACATCTCTGATCATGATGAGATTGGGGCTGGTTTACATTGGAGGGGTCTCTGGGGCGTCCAACAGGCAGCTAGAGAGGCAAGTTGCAGGCTCTCAAGACAGCTCAGAGCCAGGGCTCATGATGTGAGAAAGATTTTTTTTTTTTTGAATTGAAGTATATATATATATATGTATTTTTTTTTCATTTGGGAATCTCCCACTGATAGAAAATAGTTTCTAAAGGCATCACATTTGTAGCAGAAATATGAAGAATCAAGCCTTAAAGAGGTTCAACTCTAAATAAGAGAAACTTACTCACAGAGTGATATACATCTGAAAGCATGTCTATCATGAAAACTAGGGTTCAGATAAGAGGCTGGGACTGAGTCACACGAAAAGATAGTTATGCACAATCTTAGAGCATTCTTTGAATGGTAAAGTGAGTAAAAATTAATTTTCATCTTGGGTGTTTGAGAAGAGGCTCTGAACTATCATGTAGAAACAAGAAAGACTGGGATTTATTGACTAGCAATAGCCTATCCTCTGAAGCTGTGATAATGGTATTGAAGCTGTTCGACAGAATGATAACCTCTAATAATCTAATTTTACTGGCACTCAATTCCTTTGAAGAGAAGCAGTATTTATTTCAAAGAGTGAGAGGCAGCCCTGGCTCTTGAGAAAGGTGTGATCTAGACCTGCTATGGACATGCGCCCTCTGAGTGCAGATGTGGGGAGTCCTGGTGAATCTGTGCAGACCCCATGGGACCCTGAGCTATAAGGACGCCGCTTGTTGTGTGTTGGGAACTTGCCTTTGCACATTCAGGCTGTAGCAAAGACAGTGAAGGTCATGGGCCAGGAGGCAAGAGGTCTCCAGGCAGAGAGCGGTGAAGAGCCAAGCTGAGAAAAGTTAAGTTCTCCCAGTTGTCATGTCAACAACTCTTTTTTTTTTTTTTTTATGGCCACACCTGCGGCATATGGAGGTTCCCAGGCTCGGGGTCTAACCAGAGCTGCAGCTGCCGGCCTACACCACAGCCACAGCGACTAGGGAGTCAAGCTGCGTCTGGGACCTACACCACAGCTCATGGCAACGCCAGATCCCTGACCCGCTGAGCAAGGCCAGGGATGGAGCCTGCATCCTTACGGATGCTAGTCAGCTTCATTCCTGCTGTGCCACAAGGGGAACTCCTCAACAACTCTTTTTGTAGAAAGCCTCCCATGGCTTCACCTCTCACTTAGAAGAAAATGCAGGAGTTCCAGTCATGGCACAGTGGTTAACGAATCCGACTAGGAACCATGAGGTTGTGGGTTCGATCCCTGGCCTTGCTCAGTGGGTTAACGATCTGGCGTTGCCGTGAGCTGTGGTGTAGGTTGCAGACGCGGCTCGGATCCCGCGTTGCTGTGGCTCTGGTGTAGGCCGGTGGCTACAGCTCTGATTGGACCCCTAGCCTGGGAACCTCCATATGCCGCGGGAGCGGCCCAAGAAATAGCAAAAAGACAAAAAAAAAAAAAAAAAAAAAAAAAAAAGAAGAAAATGCAAACTCCCCTCCCCTGGTCTAGGAAGCCCAGCAGGATCCAGCCCCCACTTCGTCTCCTGTGATCTGACCTCACTCACACTGGGCCAGATAGGCTGGCCTTTTCTGCTTCATTCCAGTCACACCACACTCTCTTTGCTGTTCCCATTGTCTGGGACCTTTCTGCAGCTGGGTCCTTTTTATCATTCAGGTCTCAGCTAAAATGTCCCCTCCTTAGAGCCATCTTTCTTAAGGACCACATCTGAGGTTGTATCCAGGGCTCTCAATCTGCACAGATCTCCCGGGGAGCCTGTTACAATGCAGACTTGGGCTCAGTGGTTTGGGGGAAGGGGAAGGGCACTGAGATTCAGCGTTTCTAACAAGATCCCGGGAGAGCTGGGCTGCCCTACCCCATGATCTCTGTCGCACTAGCTATTTCATCTTTTTCATGATGTTTCACACTTTGAAATTACTTTTTTGTGTGTACACTGGACTGTTCACAGGGTTGGTTGCTCGCTTTGTCAACTAGTAAGTAAGCTCCATAAAAACAGGGCCTTTTGGAGTTCCCGTGGTGGCACAGAAGAAACGAATCTAACTAGGAACCATGAAGTTGTGGGTTCGATCCGTGGCCTTGCTCAGTGGGTTAATAATCCGACGTTGCTGTGAGCTGTGGTGTAGGTTGCAGACGTGGCTCGGATCTGGCATTGCTGTGGCTATGGTGTAGGCTGGTAGCTACAGCTCCGATTAGATCCCTAGCCTGGGACTCTCCATGTGCCATAGGGCCTTTAAAAAATACAAAAAACGAGGCCTTCCCCCCCCACACACTATTCTTTCTCTTTTTTTTTTTGACTGCCCAGCAGTCAAAAGCATATGGAGTTCCCCAACCAGGGATCAGATCCAAGCTGCGGCTGCGACCTGTGCCACAACTACATCAACACTGGATCCTTGGATTTCCTGTCGTGGCACAGCGGAAATGAATCCAACGAGGAACCGTGAGGTTGCAGGTTTGATCCCTGGCCTTGCTCAGTGGCTTAAGGATCAGGAGTTGCTGTGAGCTGTGGTGTAGGTCACAGACGTGGCTCAGATCTGGTGTGGCTATGGCTGTGGTGTAGTCTGGTGGCTGTAGCTCTGATTCAACCCCTAGCCTGGGAACCTCCATATATATGCTAGGGGTGTGGCCCTAAAAAGCAAAAAAAAAAAAAAAAAAAAAACACAAAACCCACTGGATCCTTTAACTCATTGTGCCGGGCCAGGGATTAAACTTGCATCCTGGTGCTGCAGAGATACCACCGACCCTGTTGCACCACAGCAGGAACTCCTCTACCATTATTATTCTTTTTTTTCCACTTTTTATGGCTGCACCTGTGGTATATGGAACTTCTCAGGCTAGGGATTGAATTGGAGCTGCAGGTGCTGGCCTACACTGCTTCCACAGCAACACCAGATCAAGCCGTGTCTGCAACATGCACCACAGTTCACAGCAATGCCAGATCCTTAACCCACTGACCGGGGCCAGATCTCATACCCACATCCTCATGGATACTAGTCCAGTTCCTTTCTGCTGAGCCACAATGGGAACTCCAAACATTATCTTCTTTGCTGTTGTTAGCCATGCCCCTCCCAGCTCAGCACCACGGGCAGTATCTCTGAGCTGTGGGTGCTGCGGGCTTGCTGAGGCAAGAAGATAATTGAAAACTTGGTGTGATTATATACAGTTAGCTTTTTTTGATAATTCAGACCTAGGGCGACCGGCCATCCCAGTTTGCCCTGAGCTGAGGGTTTTCCTAGGACAGGGGACCTTGAGTAGTAAACTAAAAAGTCCCAGGCAAACTGAGCCAAGTTGGTCACCCAGTAAAACAAACCCGGGCCTCCCTACCCACCTCCAACAAATCAGCTTATCTACAAAATCGCCTTGACTTTGTCCATAAGGGTAAAATGGTGGTGTGATATTGTGATTTCTGATAAATATCTATCTTCGGTCTTTGTCTTGGTTCCGGGCCCCAGAGCTCCTAAAAGCTTTGGAATTTCTTACGTAGAGAGGGCTATCAAGGTGTCTTTTGTTGAGTTCATGAGGTGACTTTGGGGAGAGCATCTCCGGATGGCGGCTGGTTGCCAGGGGAACCAATCCTCAGAGGATTGGAAGTTTTAGTCTCACCACCAGGCCTTTGGGGAGGGAGAAGGAGTGGAGATTTTCAGTCACCAATGGTCAGTGATTTAATCAATCATGCCTTTGTAGCAGAACTTGCAGGACAGGATTTAGAGAGCTTCCAGGTTGGTAAGCACATGGAGACTTGAAGAGAGAGCTCAGAAGCTCTGTGCCTTTTCCCTGTTCTCTGTCCTCTGAATCTCTTCCATCTGGCTTTTCCTGGGCTACATCCTTTTTATAGTCAACCAGTGATCTAGTGAGTAAAACGTCTCTCTGAGTTCTGTGAGCCTCTGTAAGCAAAGTAGTTGAGCACCAGGAGGGGGTTGGTCAGAAGCACAGGTGACAACTTGGACTTTGTGATTGGCCTCTGAAGTGGGTAGGGGCCGGTCTTGTAGGGCTGAGACCTTCATCTGTGTGGTCTGATGCTGTCTCTGGGTAGATGGAGTCAGAATTAGGTGCATTTATGGGACACGCCATCCGTGTCCATAGCGAACTGAGTCAATTGCTTGGTGGTGTTGGGAAAAAACCAACACACATGTGAGTTCAGAGGAGTAACTGCTAGCCATGTTGTGTTATTTGTTTTTAGCTTCTCTGATGACAAATTGGTCTACTCCCATCTTGCCATTTAATTTTTTTACTAGCCCTCCCCCGTCAAAATGGGTGGTCGCAATGTTTTTTCTTCCAGTTTTACTGAGATGTAATTGACATACATAAGTTTAAGGTATACAGCATAGTGATCTGACTTCCATACGTCCTTAAGTGATGATCACAAGAAGTATGGTGAACATTCATCATCTTGTATAGATACAACATTAAGGAAATAGAAAAAAAAATTCTCCTTGTGATAAGAACTCTTAGGATTTACTCTTAACAACTTTCACCTATAACATAGAGCAGCGTTCAGTCTATTTGTCATGTTGTACATCACATCCCTCGTACTTATTTACGTTATAACTGGAAGTTTCTACCTTTTGACTGCCTCCATCAATTCCTTCTCCCTCCATCCTGCCTCTGGGAACCACAAATCTGGTCTGTTTTTCTATGAGTTTGTTGGTTTGGTTTGGTTTGGTTCGGTTGGTTGGTTTTTATTTTTGTTTCTTAGGGCCGCACCTGTGGCAAATGGAGGTTCCCAGGCTATTGGTGGAATTGGAGTTTCAGCTGCCAGTATATGCCACAGCCACAGCCAAGCAGGATCTGAGCTGCATCTGCACCCTACACCACAGCTCACAGCAACACTGTATCCCTAACCCACTGAGTGAGGCCAGGGATCAAACCCGCATCCTCATGGATACTAGTTGGGTTTGTAACCCACCGAGCCATGACAGGAACGCTCTGTTTGTTCTTGAAGTATAGTTCATCTATAATATTGCTAGTTCCTGTTAGACAGCGTAGTGATTCGTTATTTCTAGCCATTTCAAAATAATCACCATGATAAAACTAGTAACTATCTGTCATCATACAAAGATATTATGTAATTATTGACTATATTCCCCACACTATACATTTCATCCCCATGACTCATTTATGTAGCAACTAGAAGTTTGTACCTCTTAATCTCCCTCACCTCTTTCTATTCTTCATTCACCTCCCTCACATGTGGCAAAACCTGTTTTTTCTCTGTATCTATAACTCTATTGCTATTTGTTCATTCATCTTGCCTTTTAGATTCCACATATAAGTGAAGTCCCACGGTATTGTCTTCTTCTGTCTGACATATCACTTAGCATAATATCCTCTAGGTCTATCCATGCTGTCCCAAATGGTGAGATTTCATTGTTTGTTTGAGCTGAGTAATGTTACATATATTATATATTATACACACACACACACACACACACATATATATATACATACTACATCTTCTTTATCCATTCATGTATTGATGGGTACTTGGGTGCTTCCATGTCTTGGCTATTGTAAATAATGCTGCAATGAACATAGGGGTGCATATATCTTTTCTAATTAGTGTTTTGTTTTCTTCAGTTAAAGAGCCAGGAGTAGAATTGCTAGATCCTGTCGTAGTTCTGTTTTTAATTTTTTGAGAAATCTCCATATGGTTAGCCACAGTGGCTTCACCAACAACACGCAAGAGTTCTTTCTCTTTGCTATACATCCTCACCAACACTTGTTGTTTGTTGTCTTTTGATGAGAGCCATTCTGACAGATGTGAGGTGGTATCCCATTGTGGTTTTGATTTGCATTTGCCTAATTATTCATGATGTTGAGTATCTTGTCCTATTGGCTGCCTGTATGTCTTCCTTAGAAAAATGTCTTTTCAGATCCTCTGCCCATTCTTTTAATTGGATTGTGTGGTTGGTTGTTTTTTTTGTTTTGTTTTGTTTTGTTTTGTTTTTGGTGGGGGCATTGATGTTGAATTGTATGAGTGGTTTGTATATTTGGGACATTAATCAGATATATTGTTTGCAAATATCTTCTCACATTCAGTAGGTTGCCTTTTTTTTTGGTGAATTGTTTCCTTCACTGTGCAAAAACCTTTCATTGTGTTGTAGTCTCATGGGTTTATATTTCCTTTTTTTCCTTTGCCTGAAGAGATATATCCAAAAAAATATTGTAAAGATTCATGTTAAAGAGCTTATTGCCTATGTTTTCTTCTAGAAGTTTTATGGTTTCAAGTCTTTCATTTAAGTCTTTAACCCATTTCGAATTTGTTTTTGTGCATGGTGTGAGAGAGTAGTCCAGTTTGATTCTTTTGCATGTAACAGTCCAGTCTCTGCAGCACCATTTATTGAAGAGGCTGTCTTTTCCCCATTGTATATTCTTGCCTCTTTTGTCATAGATTCATTGTCTATGTATGTGTGGCTCATTTCTGAGTTCTCTAGTCTGTCCATTGATCTATGTGTATGATTTTGTACCAGTACCACACTGTTTTGATGACTGTCATTTTGTAGTATAGTTTGAAGTCAGGGAGTGTGATACCTCCAGTTGATTTTGTTAATTGAGGTCTTTTTTGTTTGTTTGTTTCTATATCAATTTTAGAATTATTTGTTCTAGCTCTGTGAAGAATGTCTTTGGTAATTTGATAGGGATTGCTCTGAATCTGTAGATTGCCTTGAGTAGTACAACATTTTAACTGCATTAATTCCTCCAATCCTTGAACATGGTATATATCTTTCTATATGTTTCTGGCATCTTTAATTCTTTCATCAGTGTCTTATAGTTTTCTGAGTACGTGTCTTTTACCTCCTTAGAGTTATTCCCAGGTATTTTATTCTTTTTGATGTGATCTGATAAATTTAAAATTAAATTTTATTATGTCTATTTGAATAAATTTGGATGGAAGAGATTTTTTTTTATTCAAATTTAATAACTATATTGGAGTTAAGTGTAAATAAATTGTGATCACAAAAACTAGTTTGGGAATCTAAGTTGATGAAAGTAATATGGGGAGTTCCCATTGTGGCTCAGTGGTAACAAACCAGACTAGTATCCATGAGGATGTGAGTTCGATCCCTGGCCCCGCTCAGTGGTTTAAGGATCCAGTGTCACTGTGAGCTGTGGTGTATGTTGCAGACACAGCTCAGATCTGGTGTTGCTGTGGCTGTGGCATAGGCCTACAGCTGCAGCTCTGATTTGGCCCCTAGCCTGGGAACGTCCATATGCTGTGGGTACAGCCCTAAAAAGAAGAAAAGAAAGTAATATGGACTAGAGCAACAACAACTGGGAATGTTTTAGTTATTAAACCAATGCCCCACAAATTAAAAAAATATATTTAAAAATATATATTGTTCTGTGTATGTTCACTTTATATTTCAAATATTTGAACCATATATCAGTTAGCTCTGATTGAAGATTAAGGTTAATTAAAAGATAATTTTCAAAAAAGGCAAAATCGTGAGTCTCATAAAGATGTAAGATGGACACATGTTAAATATTTTATTTAACTCCTGTGGGAACTAATTACAACTAGTTCACAGGAGAAGACAAAGAACAGATACATACAGATCAGGAATGTCAAAATAAGCTTGCAGTTGGAGGCAGAACTGTGCCCTTCCTACCTTGAAGGAGGAAAGTCACTTGAACCTCCAGAAGACAGGATGTACACGTCTATAGATAAAAATGATTTTGCATTGTTATACCAGTAATCTATAACTTGCAGTAAAATAGCTCAAAGACAATGAAAGGCTAGAATCAGAAAACCAGGAAGGGTGTGATCTAAACAGTGCATTTTTTTTTCATTGAAGACTAAATGTTTCTCTGCACCACCATAAGACAATACTTTTCTTCCTTTTTACTATTTTTTTAAATTGTAGTTGATTTGTAGTGTTGTGTTAGTTTTTGGTGTACTGTGAAGCAACTTAGTTTTATATATATAATTATATAAAAATACACTTTTTCACATTGTTTTCTGTTATAGGTTATTACAGTTTATTGGATATAGTTCCCTGTGCTATACAGTAGATTCTTGTTTATTTTATATATATTAGTGTGTCTCTCTTAATCTCAAATTCCTAATTTATCCCTCACCCTCACAATGCCCTTTAATCACCATATGATTTTCTTTGTGAATCTATTTGTTTCATAAAGAAGTTCATTTGTATCATTTTTAAGAAGATTCCACATATAAGCAATATCATATGATATTTGTCTTTGACTTCCTTCACTCGGTATGATAATCTCAAGTTGCATCCATGTTGCTGCATATGGCATTATTTCATTCTTTTTTATGGCTAATATTCCATTCTATATATACATATATATATACACACACACACACACATACATACACACCATCTTCTTTATCCATTCCTCTGTCAGTTGACATTTAGGTTGCTTCTATGTCTTGGCTATTGTAAATAATACTGCAAAGAACATTGGGGTGCAAGGATAATGTTTTTTGACTGAATTTTCCCATTGGTGTGGTTGTAGGTATTGGAGATCTAACATAACTGAAGAATAAAGCTGTAGTAGGTTGCTTATAGAAAACAGAAGGCTAAACAGGACAGCGTTTTTTTTTTCTTCCAATTTTATTGGAGTATAGTTGGCCCACAATGCTGTGATAGTTTCAGGTGCACAGCAAAATGGATCAGCCACATGTAGACGCATATCCATTCCTTTTCAGATTCTTTTCCCATAGAGGTTGTTACACATTATTAACTAGATTTCCCTGTGCTATACAACAGGTCCTTATTACTTATCTGCTTCATTTATAGTAGTGCATATATGTTAATCCCAACCTCCCAATTTATCCTTGCCCCCCTTTTACCCCCCTGGTAAAACCCTAAATCTGGTGTCAAAATCCTTGAGTCTGTTTCCGTTTTTTTTGAACAAGTTCCCTTGCACCATCTCTTATTAGATCAGGATAACGTTTTAATAAGCTCTTTATGTTGGAAAACATTAGCAGAATTCTTGGCAATGAATACAGGCTCTGAATTTGTCATTATGCACAAAATCTGGTCTGTCAAATGCACCTCTTTGGCATGTTAATCAACAGTATAACTGGGAGATCAACTTCTATTTGATCTCCGGACTCCAAAACCAGTGTTAGTTTTGAAGGTGAGTCATAGTGTGGTGTTATGGCAAGAACACTGGGTTAGGAGTCTGAACCCCTGGTTGCCTTTCTCTAGTTGTCGGCCTTGGATACATCTCATAAAAAACTATTCCAACCCTAATGACATCTAGTGCTTAGTGAGTGCTTGCCATGTGCCAGACAGTATTCTCAGGTCTGGGTCTATATTAACTCTTTTAACTTCACAATGACCCTGGAAAGTAGCTTCTTCCTATTTCACAGCTGAGGAAATTAAGACAAAGAAGTTCAACGTCTCCCATGTGATACATTTAGTAAGAGGTGGGGCTTCAGCCTCAGCTCCACATTTGTGGAAATGACCTAGGTCATTCACAAGGTGCCAACTAGCTCTGAAATTTTATGTCATAAAACAAAATCAAAACTGAAGAAAGATGGAAGATACCAAGTAAAATGGGATCTACTTCTTTAGAAGTGTGTTTTCCAAAACTTGTGTTATAATTCTTTATTCCTCATGTCCATGCCTTTATGAATAAGAAGGTAAACCAGAGCTTTCATCTGGCCTTGTATCAGTTTGAGTAAAACGGGAAAAGCACCAGAAGAAAATAAACCCTGGGCGGCAGGCTTTGACCACTTACTTCAAAGGTGGTATCTCATATCTATTTGTACATAAACCAGAAGACAAACTTTCTAAATATCTCATATTCTAAAAATGTTCTCATTGATCCTTCAGCCCAGTAAAGAAATACCATCATCAAATGATGCACCTTTACCCAGAATTAGTTGTTGCTTGTGATAGATCCCTTACTTTGTGAGTCTTAGAAGTCCAGTTATATTTGAGCTCATAATTATGTGTGTGTGACTTTCTCATTACAGGAAAATAGATCATGTGAAATTCAGGATAATGTGGTTGGAGCTGAGCTGCACTTCAATATTGTTGGTGACATCCATAGGCAGGTTTGGGTCCTGTCTCTAGTTCAATTCATTAAGAACAATAGGGAGTATGGAGTTCCCTGGTGGTGCAGTGGGTTAAGGGTCCAGCCTGGTCACTGTAGTGGCTCAGGTCACTGCTATGGTGTGGGTTTGATCCGGAACTTCTGCATGCCTTGGTGCAGCCAAAGGGGAAAAAAAAAAAAAAGAACAATAGGGAATAGAAGATTCTTAACACAGTTCCCCAAAATGGAACCAAAACTCAACAACATAACACAACTACATACTATAAAGGCATTTTTCCTCCTTCAAGAAGTAGGATATTTTGTGTTGCTTTATTGCTGAAGCTTGCACTTTTATTATTTCTCTGCATTTCCTGATATTGAGTGATCCATGCTCTTTTGGGACTTAATAATATTAAGTTTAGGAAAGCTATTTTGCATGAGCTCCAAGGTGAGGTCACATTTGAAAGGTATACATGCTGTGATTTATGGCCATCTCCATTTATCCGAAGGAGACCAAACAAATGTTTTGCTATTAAAAAAAAATTAATGTTTATTTGAAAGATAAAGCATGGTTCGGTTTTCATGGCTGTACCCACAACATACAGAAGTTTCCAGGCCAGAGATTGAATCCAAGCCACAGCTGCGACCTACATACGCCACAGCTGTGGCAACATTGGGGCCTTTCACCCGCTGCACAGGGCCAGGGGTCGAAACTGTACCTCTGTAGTGACCCAAGCTGCTACAGTTGGATTCTTAACCCACTGCACCACAGTGGGAACTGCTGCTACCATGCTGTTTTGATTATTGTAGCTTTGTAGTGTATCTGAAGTCTGGCAGAGTTACACCATAAACATTGTTCTTTTTTCTCAAGATTGATTTGGAAATTCAGGGTCTTTTCTAGTACCATAGAAGTTTGAGGATTATTTGTCCTAGTTCTTTGAAAAATGTAATGGGTATTTTTATAAGGATTGCATTCAATCTACAGATTGCTTTGGTTAGGATGGCCATTTTAATAATAGTAATTCTTCCAATCCAAGAACATGGCATCTCCTTCCATTTCATGGAATCATCTTCAAAGTCCTTTTTTTAAATACATTTTTTTGTTTTCTTTTTAACATTTTTATATTATAGTTGATTTTTTTTTCTTATTGTCTTTTCCAGGTCTGCACTTGCGGCATATGGAGGTTCCCAGGCTAGGGGTCTAATTGGAGCTGTAGCCACCAGCCTACGCCAGAGTCACAGCAACGTGGGATCCGAGCCATGTCTGCAACCTACACCACAGCTCACAGCAACGCAGGATCCTTAACCCACTGAGTGAGGCCATGGATCAAACCTGCAACCTCATGGTTCCTAGTCGGATTTGTTAACCACTGAGCCATGATGAGAACACCTATATTATAGTTGATTTACAATGTTCTGTCAATTTCTGCTGTGCAGCACAGTGACCCAGTTATACATATACATACATTCTTTTTCTTACATTATCCTCCATCCCGTTCCATCATAAGTGATTGGATATAGTTTCCTGTGTGTTACAGCAGGATCTCATTGCTTATCCACTGCAAATGTAATAGTTTGCATCTACTAACCCCAAACTCCCAGTCTATCCTCCTTCCCATTCCCCTTGGCAAACACCAGTCCATTCTCCATGTCCGTAAGTTTGTTTCTTTTCTGTAGATAGGTTCATTTGATTTGTGTATGCTGAACCATCCATGTGAACTTTGGATGAATCCCACTTGGTCATGGCGTATGATATTTTTTATATGTTGTTGTATTTGGTTGGCTAAAATTTTGTTGAGAATTTTTACATCTATATTCATCAAAGATATTGGCCTGTAATTTTCTTTTTTGGCAGTATCTTTGGTTTTGGTGTTAGGGTGATGGTGGCTTCCTACAATGTCTGGCATTATTTCTTCTTCAACCTTTTGGAAAATTCTAAGAAGGATTGGTATAAGTTTTTCTCTGTATGTTTGGTAGAATTTCATCTTCAGTGTTCTTCATCAATGTCTTATAGTTTTCAGAGTATAGGTCTTACACCTCCATGGTTAATTTTATTCCTAGATATTTTTTGGATACAATTTTAAACAGTATCATTTTTTACTTTCGTTCTGATATCTCACAGTTAGTGTATAAAAACATAACAGGAGTTCCCATTGTGGCTCAGTGGGTTAAGAACCTGACTAGTATCCATGAGGATGTGGGTTCAATCCCTGGCCTGACTCAGTGGGTTAAGGATCCTGCATTGCTATGGCTATGGTGTAGGCCTGCAGCTGCAGCTCCAATTTAACCCCTAGCCTGGGAACTTTCATATGCCACAGGTGCAGCCATAAAAAGAAAACAAACAAAAACCAAAAACATCACAGATTTCTATATATTAATCTCGTGTTCTGCTACCTTGTTGAATTCATTTATTAGTTCTAATAGATTTTAGGTGGAGGCTTCAGGGTTTTCTATGTAAAGTATCATGTCATCTGCAAAGAGTGACAGTTTTACCTCTTCCTAGCAAGTCTGGGTAACATTTCTTTTTCCTGTCTGACTACTGGGGCTAGAACATCCAATATTATGGTAAACAGAAGCGGTGAGAGTGGGCATCCTTATTCCTGAATTTTGTGGGTAGGCTTTCAGCTTTTCACCATTGAATATTATGCTGGTTGCAGGTTTGTTGTAAATGGCCTTTATTATGCTAAGATAATATCCTATCTGTACCCACTTTGAAAGTTTTTATCAGGAATGGATATTGAATTTTGTCAAATGCGTTTCCTGCATCTGTTGAGATGATCGGTGTTTTTGTCTTTTGTTAATGTGATTATTGCATTGATTGATTTGCATATGTTGAACCATCCTTTTGATCCAGTTTGCTTTTATCTAATTGTTAATTGTCTGTTTTCCCTCATTGTAAGGAAACTCTCAGAGCAGGAATTTTCTCTTGTTCTCTGCTCTGTCCCACAGATCTATGCTGGGTAGACCTTTATTGAATGAAAGAGCAAACAAAATCAACTTTTTAACAGTAAACTGTGAGCATAGTCCAGTATTTCCATCAGCCCTATGTTGTATTGTTAAATCCTGAAAATAGGCAGTCATCTAAAGTGTTTTAGTAACTAACTTAATAGACCCCCGTAGCAAGCGTGAGGTAACCTATTGTCATAATCTGAAGAGTATTGAACATCAACAAAATACAATCACATATTCTTTTTCTGTCTAGCAAAGAAATGTAGCACATTTGTCATATTGTGTTTATACCATATACTCCTAGTTACACGAATTCTTTTCCCTGGCATTCAATCAGTACCATGAGTTTGACAAAAGAAGGAAATACTAAAGTTTACATACATCATAAATCTGTCATTTAGGGAATTTATAGTGTACTTTGTTGTGCTAAAAACAAAATTTAAAAAGTATGTTTTCTTCGGTGTCACACTGTACAAATTTCACCCTATATGGAAAACACCCCATGTTTACAAGTTCAGTAAATGAAAGGTATTGGGCCAAGCAATGACTTTAGGATTAGACTCATGGATTTTATCCCCTTGGTTATAGTCAGACTAGCATAAACACATGCCATCAAACCAAAATGACCACTTCTCCACCTAAAGAAGAGCAAAGTACACCACTCTTCTCACATTAGCCCTGGGGAAGCTCAGCGCTCACACCTAAAATAGAATTTATGTTAAATGGGCTTAAAAGGGGATTTTCTTTCCAAATCTACTATAAGGTGTAATTCAAAGTTTGAGTGGAAATTGTTTCTACCAGACTATATAGGTATCTTGTTTGGAGTTTTGCTAGAGGCAAGGAGATGAATGCCAGCAGGTTATTGGGGAGGTGATCCTGGAAGTATTGGCAAGGGAGTGGGAAAGTGAAACAGGCAAGAGAAGGAAGCCATGAAAGTTAGCAAGCCCATTTCTACTCTGGGCATCTGGAGCTCATTCCCACGGAGATGGCTGGCAGACTAGGTAGCAATGTGCCTCAGAGTTCTCCCCACCAAAGAGAGTGGTGGCTGGGGTGTTGAATCACCAAATCCCTATCCATCATTGGTTTAGGGCTGCCATCATTGGTTTAGTGACTAGAAAACCTCCAAGAGTTGCAGTAAGCAGCCCTTGGCAGTTAGTGGATTCAGAAGTCTCAATGCTCTTGAACAACACACATGTGGTCATATATCATGTTACTCCTTGTTGAAAGTCCCTCAGTGGCTCCCAGAGCCCATAGGATGAAGTCCAACCCTTTAGCCAGGCTCCAGATGTCCCCATCATGCTAAGCTAGTAGTTCTCAACAGTACCACCTGGTTGAAGGTATTTTGGAAATGCACTGTGGGTTTTTAGGTAAGCATAATGATTAGGGACATAATGTTAGTTGATACTAGACATCCTAAACTTTATTATTTTCTATTAAAGTATAGTTGATGTATAATGTGCTGGAGTTCCCGTCATGGCTCAGTGGAAACGAATCCATCTAGGAACGATGAGGCTGAGGGTTTGATCCCTGGCCTCACTCAGTGGCTTAAGGAGCCAGCGTTGCTGTGAGCTATGGAGTAGGTCGCAGACGAGGCTTGGATCTGGTGTTGCTGTGGCTGTGGTGTAGGCCGGCAGCTGGAGCTCCGAATAGGCCCCTAGCCTGGGACCCTCCATATGCTGCAGGTGTGGCCCTAAGAAGAAAAAAAGAAAAAATTCACTATAATGTTGTGCTAATTTCTGTTGTACAATAAAGTGACTTAGTTATATACATATATACATTTTTTTTTCATGTTCCTTACTATTCTGGTTTATCCTAGGAGGTTGGAAATAATGTCCCGTGCTGTACAGTAGGACCTCATTGCTTATCCATTCCAAATGTTATAGTTTGCATCTACTAACCCCAAACTCCCAGCCCATCCCTCTCCCTCCCCCTTTCCCCTTAGCAGCCACAAGTCTGTTCTCCTTGTTAGATGTCCTGAAGTTTATATCACCACCCCACGCATTGTGCCCGGCCCCAAGTGGGTACTCAATCAATTAACGTATATGCGTAAAAGGACTCACAGTATGTGGAGTAAACTCCAGAGGCAGATCAGGATGAATCTTAATCACAGCGGAAGAAAAAATTCATTCACTCGTCCATCCATGTATTCATCAGATCAAGATTCCTTTGCTGAAATTCACCCAACTTTGTCATTTCATGTATAGTCTTTGGGTACATAGCTGATTTGTATATAGTTGATTTTCTTTTCTACCCTCCTGCCAAAGAAAACGTTAGAGTCATGGGACTTTGGCAATTCCCTTGTGGTGCAGTGGGTTAAAAATACTGCATTTTAACTGCAGTGGCTCAAGTCCCTGTTGTGGTGGGGATTGGATCGCTGCCCCAGGAACTTTTTATATGTCAAAAAGAAAAAAAGAATTGTGGGACTTTGGAGAAAGACACTTAAGGATCCAGAATCCTTTGCAAGCACAATATAGATGTAGAAACTGAGACCCAAAGAGGCAAACTGTCTTGCCAAGTTGGTTGAAGTTGGAACTAAAACCTGATTCTCCTAATTTCCAGTCCTGGGTTCTTTTTACCAAATACTGCCTCACTCAAGAATAGCAGAGCTCCTGGGAGTCAGGACAGTGTGGTTTGGGGTAGGTTATTACCTGAGCAAATACAACTATCAAGATTTTCTATTTTCCGGAAATCTTGCCATCTAAAAATCATTTCATAAGTGTTCCCTAGTGGCTCAGCAGGTTAAGGATCCAGTGTCATCGCTGCTGTGGCACAGTTTCAATCCCTGGCCCGGGAATTTCTGCATGCCATGGGTGTGGCCAAAAATAAGTATTCTATAAAATGATTTATGAAAAGGGATAAAACAGGGACAAACATTTGTATGTATAGAACATAAAGAATTTATCTTCCTTATTCCTCTAACAACCTGAAGTTCTTCTGCTAACACTTAGACCATTCTTATTTTTTTCTTCTTAGGGCCACACCTGTGGCATATGGAAGTTTCCAGACTAGGAGTCGAATCGGAGCTGCAGCTGCCGACCTACATCACAGCCCCAGCAATGCAGGATCCGAGCCACATCTGTGGCCTACACCGCAGCTTACGGCAATGCCAGATCCTTAACCCAGTGAGCGATGGCACGGATCAAACCCACATCTTCATGGATACCAGCTGGGTTTTTTTTATCACTGAGCCAGAACGGGAACTCCCTAGGCCATTAATTCTAATAATATATTTACATTTCTCTTACTCAGGGCAAGGGATTATGACTTAGTCATCTTTATATCTCAACTAAACAATGTCCAACACATGATTGACAAGGGGACATTAAATGTGTGTTAAAGGAACGAACAAGCCTGTAAACCACATCTGAGAACATTTTGAAAACAGGGAGGTAGATGTGTTTAAAATAAATAAATAAATAAAGGAAAGAAGGAAGGAAGGAAAGAAATAGAAAACATGTTTGTTTTAGCAAATTTTGCCATTTTAATTTTTTTTACAAGATCACAAATGTAGTGCTGAAATTTTATAGTCCACAGAGCATTTCTCAATGAAACTTTCCCAAGTCAAGTTGAAGCAACTTTGAATGAGTCTTGACTTTTAAGGCCTATCGAAACTGAGTTTCCTGGATTTAGTTCTCACAAATCATTCTATAGGGTTTATGCAGGGAAAAGTAAATAGACAAGCCTTGTAGGTGTGTGCCAAGTTATTGCTCTATTCAATTGTGAGCAGGAAAAGGGCGAAGGATATTTACACATGGGCCAGGAAGGAAGTCCACAGGATGGACTCAAGTTGTACCTTCCCCCAAGAAAGACCAAAAAAGCCCCCGAGTGCCTTCAGATGGAAACATCAGAATTTGGTCAAAGTCAAGGGAGCTAACATGCAGACAATGAGATCTCATTCCCAGGCAAGGGGATTTTTCTATATAGTAATGATATTTAAAGGGTCATAGACTCCCTTAAAAACCAGAAGCCATGTTGGAGTTCCCATCGTGGTGCAGTGGAAATGAATCCGGCTAGGAACCATAAAGTTGTGGGTTCGATCCCTGGCCTCGCTCAGCAGGTTAGAGATCCAACATTGCCGTGAGCTGTGGTGTGGGTGACAAATGCGGCTTGGACCTGGCATGGCTGTGGTGTAGGCCTGCAGCTATAGCTCTGATTAGACCCCTAGCCCGGGAACCTCCATGTGCCACGGGTGTGGCCCTAAAAAGACCAAAAAAAAAAATCAGAAGTCATGTTGCTCTTCTCTGGAGCATACTCCCCTCCCTTCCACATAAAATACTCACTCTTCCCGGTGGTGAAATGACCCCACCACCACCACCACCACCACTTCATGCCATGAAGAATGAAATCTGGTGGCAGAATTCATCTCCACTGAGAGCCAACTTCAAAACCCATGTTCTTTCCATTACGTTGGTAGATGGCTTTAGCCACAATACCTACCTGCTCTAACCTTCCCATTCCTCATCTGTAAAATGGTGTCAAATACCTAGTTTCTACAGGTGTTGTTAAGATACCTAGTTTATATAGGGGTTGTTAAGAGGAAACCGTTTCTCTCTCTCATGTCCAGCATATAATAACCACTCTGCAAATATCCATTTCTTTCTCTTCCTCAAATATCAAGGGGGCAGTTCTAAGAGCCGGCAAAATTTGAGGGGAAAACGGATCAACGTGTCATTTTTTACCCCCTCTTTGAATCTCACCTTGGTTTTGTCCTGCCTCCCGAGAGGTGAGAATCCTATTGTTAAAGACCAGATGTTTGAAGAACCACGAATGGGTTGTCTAGCCCATGTCACCAGGGAGAAAAAGGAACCAGGGACTGTCTAGCATACACACTTCCACTAAGCTATCCCTGCTGCCTGGCACAGGGCCTGGCATTTTGTAGGTTCCGGGTAAATGTCTGAGCAAAGAAAGAAGGCAGGAATAGATAGGGAAGGATGCAGGGGTTGAGGTGGGTGGGAGACAAGGAAGACTGAAAAGAGCCTGGAATTTGTTTCTACCGTAAAGCTCCAAGAACGGGGTCTGTGACAGGCACAGAAAGAAGGAAAGCAGTGTATCTCTCAAGACACACCTTCCCGTGCAAAATTTAGCAGGGTCTGCCTTGCGTCTTCTCCACCGCCTCCTTTCCTGGAACCAGAAGGCATGGGAAGAGACAGACTGGGAAGGAACCCTCCGTTTCTAGTACATGCTGCTAGGCTACATTTAATGGAGAAGAGGAAGAAGAGATGCCATCTTCTTCTTCACTGGGAATGGTGATGGAGAAAACGTCCTGAGGCTTGACCGGGAGGACTAGGTGACGTTTTCGAAACACAGGGACATGACCTCATCCTGCGAGTGGCCTTGGGCAAGATGCTTCACACGCTGGAGCTGAGGGTCTCCAGCTTTGAGATGTCAGAGTTGGTTCCAATCAATGATTCTCAATCTTGGTTCTTCATGAGAACCACCCAAGGAGTTTCCACATGTCCCCAGACCCAAACCATAGTCCTGACAGTAGAGTCCCTTGCGGTGAGACAGCATCGATAGTTTCAAAGCTTCCCAGATAATCTGAATGTGCAGCTGAACTTGAAAATTACTGAGCCAGGTAATCTCTAGAGCCTCACTACCCTAAGTGGTTCTCAGACAACATGCATGGGCATCACCTGCATTCTTTTTTGCTTTTTTGTTGTTTTGTTTTGTTTTTTAATTGACATATAGTTGATTTACACTTTTGTGCCAAATTCCGCTGTACATCAAAGTGACTCAGTTATACATATATATCCTAGGAGATTGGATATAGTTCCCTGTGCTGTACAGTAGGACCTCATTGCTTATCCATTCTAAATGGAATAGTTGGCATCTACCAACCCCAAACTCCCCATCTATCCCACTCCCTCCCTCCTCCCCATTGGCAACGACAAGTCTGATGTCTATGTCTGTGAGTTTGTTTCTGTTTTGTGCCATATTTTATATTCCACATGTAAGCGATTTCATATGGTATTTGTCTTTCTCTTTCTGACTTGACTTTGTATGAGACTCTCTAGTTGTATCCATGTTGCTACAGATGTCATTATTTTGTTCTTTTTTATGGCTGAGTAGTATTCCATTGTATATATGTATCGCCTCTTCCTAATCCATTCATCTGTCGACGGACATTTAGATTGTTTCCACATCATGGCTATTGTGAATAATGCTCTAGTGAACACTGGGATGCAAGTATCTTTTTGAGTTAGAGTTTTCTGATAGATGCCTAGTTGGGTTCTTTTTTGTAATCGGGACTCAGGCTTAATTCCAGAGCTACACAAACAGAATCTGCATTTTAACAAGAACCTCAGGTAATTTGTATTGACATTCAAGTTGCAAAACTCTGGCCTAGACACACTCCCACACTGCCCTTGCCCTCCAATAGTGTTTTGCTTCTGGTGCTCTTTTTTTTTTTTTTTGGTCTTTTTGCCTTTTCTAGGGCCACTCCCATGGCATATGGAGGTTCCCAGGCTAGGGGTCTAATCAGAGCTGTAGCCGCCAGCCTAAGCCAGAGCCACAGAAACACGGGATCCAAGCCGCATCTGTGACCTACACCACAGCTCATGGCAACCCCAGATCCTTAAACCACTGAGCAAGGCCAGGGATCGAACCTGCAACCTCATGATTCCTAGTCAGATTCCACTGAGCCATGACGGGAACTCCTGGTGCTGATATTTCAATATAACTTCTGGATCTCAGGACCAGGCATATTGTAAGTGCTAAAAGTTTTACATGTGTGTTAGGTGTATATGTTCAAAAAGCACAAAAATACCCCCATCACACCTGTTCCATGCAGGGACCTAAGTGGAAATAGACTGATGGGGGGAAGAATTCCTATAAAAGGGGCAGATGATTTTATGAGCTTCTGATCAAAGATTGTTTTTCCTTTGTAGAATGGACTAGGGCCCTCTAAAGAGCAGTTCTCTTTAAAGTCAGCCAGGCCAGCGTGGTTATTAAAAACACCTGCCTCGATGTGGTAATTTGTATCCATCATCTTTTCACCTGGCAACGCATCATTTCCAGGTTCCTTCTTTGCTCCTCACACTACCTGACGGTGCCTTTGACCATAGTGCTGCCCAGGAAATAATAGGCGCTTTGGCTGAGGAGTGCCTGACTTCTTCTGGAAATTTCCTGTGGTCATGTTCATTACCTCCATGAATTCTACGGGAGAGACGTCAGCTCTGAAACAACCAAGCAGCAACAGCATCAAAATGCTGAAACTAAAGCTAGAAACTGGTTATCCTGAGTTCAAAGGGTGTTTTGTTTTGTTTTGTTTTCTTTCTTTTTGTTTTTGTTTTTGTTTTTGTTTTTTGTTTTTTGTTTTTTTTTGGCTACCCCCGGGCATATGGAACTTCCTGGGCCTGGAATCGAATCAGAGCCGGGGAGTGAAGTTCAAAGGGTTTTGTTAATGGCCTTGAAGAGAACATCATTTGACACTTGAAACCACCAAAGAGTGAGAAGATGAAGAGGGGTGTCTGTATAACAGTGGCACAGGGTGGGGGACGGGGAGTGGGGGGCTGCTTTCCAGTCCCGGGTCTAAACCTGTAAGCTGTGTTTTGGGCACATCACGTAACCTCCCTGTCTCTGTTTCTTTGACCCTTCAAACATGGGGGAACTCATCATCCTGACCTACACAGTTGCGGTTGTTCAGTAAGATGTGCGTAAAGCATTTAGGATAATGCCTCTCGCAATTAGCCACGAAGAGGGCAATAGCTTAACTGGTTACCATCCAAGGATACTGAATCCATTAGGATATCTTCCAATAAAATAGAAGATCCAGTGCAGCCTGGCCTACACCAGTAAGGACATCCATGGTCTGCAGCAAGAATCTGCCTCTTTCCCACTGTGCACAGGTCATTGACTAGAAGTAAGGCAAATGCCCATTGCAGAATCAAGAATCAAGCTTATAATCAAGAAAACCTCCTCTTTCTCTATACTCATTTTATTGCTAACACCAGGTCCCAAGTGTATCAGAACTATTGCCGTGTAGCATGTTATCAGACTAAGCCTCATGAGCTTGGCTGGCCCTGCTGACTTTGGCTGATTTTGCTCATGATCTGCACATTGGCTGATACACTCTAGGCTTGCTGTCGGCCCTGCACATTGACTAGGTTGCTCTGTTCCACCTGTTGCTCATTCTCTTTCCACCAAGAGGCTTGCGGGGGGCGGGGGGGGGGCATGGTTTTCTCATGGCCGTGAGAGAGGCTCAGGTGTCTTATGACCTGGGCTTGGTTCTTACACCATTAGTCAAAGCAAGTAACACAGCCAAGTCCAAAGCCAACTCGTGGGGCCGTAGCCTCTGCCCACCGTGAAGCCACAGGGCGTGGGTGCGGGACGGGGTGCAGGAGGGACCAATCATTCATTCTGTTATAACAAGTTCTCAGAACAAACCACATCTAGATACCCCAATGAATTCTGTGAACTCATACAGCATTTTTTTCGGCCATTCATTTCTGCTCTCGTTCCTATATTATGATATCTCGCGACCCTGTGTAAGCTGTTGGAAGTGAGCAGGAGAGTTCACTTATCAGATGAGGACTGGGTGACCTTCCAGCTCTAGCTGCCCGGGATTTGCAGTCCGTGGAAGAAAACCCCGCAGAGTATGAAAACCTAGACGGAAGTAAGATAGAAGTGTCGTTCTGAACCAGCATCCTTGGTTCCTGCTTTGACTTCGCAGCTAAGTTGTCAAGTCTCAGAGCGCGGGTATCACCGAAGACCGTCCCGTGTCTGAAGGAGATGGGGAGACGTGTTGGCTCTGACCAGGGCTGAGCGAACTGAGTCTGGGGGAATTTTCTTGGCTAACAGGGAGCGCGGAGGATGCGCGGGTGCTGCTGGAGGCGGGTCCCAGCCAGATGTGCGCGGCCCGCCCCTCCCTCCCTTGCGCACTGGCCGCCTCGCCCGTGGAGGAGCCGCAGCGCGCCTGGCTGGGCGCCCCCAGCCTCTCCCCAGTCCCCGCTGAAGTGCCGGGCGTCCTCTCTCCCGCCGAGAGGAGCCGAGGCCCCGAGCAGCCTAGGACAGCCAAGACAGCCACCCCCCTGCGCCCCGGTTCCACGTCCTTCCGAGGGGGCGCAGGCGGAGGAGCGGGAGGCGGCGGAGGGAGCCCCCCGCCCGAAGATGCCCTTGCCTTGGGCCCTGGCGCTCCCGCTGCTGCTCCCCTGGGTGGCAGGTGGAGGAGGGAACGCGGCTGGGTGAGTGGCTGGCGATCCGCCTGGCCTGAGCTCGCCTGTTTGATCCCTTCCTTGTCCCCCGCCCCTTCAGGTGTTCCCGCGGGTGTATGGACGTGAGTGTGCGCGCGGAGATGGGATTCAAAGTGGATGCCAGGGCCGGGGCGTCCACGGGCTCCCCCCATCCCCGCGCGCCCCGCGGGCGGAGCTTTGCACCGGCTACCTGGCATCAGCTGCGTCCCACCTGACTGCGTCCCGAGAGGGAGGGAGGCCCTGTGTGCGGACCCGCGGGTGCGTTCTGGCTTCGGAGTACGCAGACACCCACTGCGCGGGTGGGCGGGCGGGCAGGCAGGCGAGTGCCTGGGTGGGTGGCTGGGTTCTGTGCCTGTGCGGTCTTGTGTTTTCCACTCTGTCGGAAGGGCGCCAACTGATTGTCAGTTGCAGGGCAGGGAGGGAAACTGAGGACTACGAAGAGTAAGCGTTTGCGGGGCTTCTCCGCCACTGTGAAGGGGGCCCCTCTACTGAGAGCCTTTCTGATTAAGGTTGATGAGCTGGAAAGGACCGAGACTGTCAGATGAAATCGACTCATTGTTCTTGCCACGGCTCTTCAGAATCTGAAGCAATTTCCTTACTTCCCACAAACTTTTCTAAGCCCTGAAACTTACTTTTCCAGAGACCAGCCAAACCACTTAGTAAATACACACTTAGAAATAGTGCATTCTCTAGGCCTGGCACTGCTCTAAAACAGTTTAGGGCTATTAACCTATTTACAGCCCATGACTGCTCTGGGTGGAAGGTTCTGTTATTATTGTCTTCATATTGTAGAGGAGAAAAAAAAACGAAGCCCAGAGAGGTCGAGTAGCTTGCCCAGTGAGGCACAGCCAGTCAGTGGCAACACCAGGATTCAAACGCAGGCAGTCTGGCCTGGAGTCCCTGCTCTTCACCAGTGTGCTGGGGGCAGCCTTTTAGGAATCACTCACTGGAAAAGCTTTCCCGGTTCTCTGGACTGTGACGTCTTACTTTCCGAGGCATCCACTAGAGCAGGGTTTCTCTCTTGTGGTCCTGTTGACCTTTTGGGCTGGGTGGGACACTTATTTGTTGGGGGTGGCTGGAGAGCATTCCTGTGCCTTGTGCGATTCTTAGCAGCATCTGCAGCTTCTATGCACTAGATGCCAGAAGCAACCTCCCCAAGTTGTGACGATCAAAAATGTGTCCAGACCTTGCCCAAGGTGTGGGGGTGAGGGTTGTACAGTTGCCTCCAGCACAGAATCTCGGTGCTGTTAAGATTTTTTTTTTTAGTTGACAATCCCTAGGGAGAGCAGGCTGAAAGCCTGGGTTTGGAACAGGCTTCCTAAAGGTGAGCCTATCTTTGTTTGACTTACAGGAAAAAATCTTTCATCAGAGTCAGCCACAGTATTAAGGGATTTTGAAGTTCAAACAGAATAAACTTCAAACCAGACTCTTAGAATGTATGATCGTAAGTTGCAATTTCCTTTTCATGATAAAAATGTAAGGAGATGCAATTTGCTCATGATCACATTTCCTTGAACCTTGGAAGTTCTTGTATCGCTAGAAAGTCAACTTAGAGAAAGATCAAGTGCTGTTTGGAGATGAGATTAATAGTTCTTTTAACAGCAGACAAACTGACTTCCCAGAGCCTCACTTTCAAAGGGCCACCAAATTAAACTGAAAGCCGAAAAGCTCCCAAATAAACCCAAGAATATTGCCATGGAGAATCAATGTCAGGATTCTGCAGTTGCACGGTTCTCTAGATGGAAACCGTGGTTTCTTGACATGGTATCTAGTTCACAAGCTCATATGCGCATTATCCGTGCAGCGTGCTTGGAAACGTCAAATGCTTTGCTCTTCAGGAGCTGCCCAGGGAGCAAGTTCTGTCAACTCTGACCTGAAGTTACAGACAGCACATTGACGGAAAAGGCAAGGCGCTTGTTGCGCTAGAGCATGTCAACTGGTTATTTTCTGAGTTTTACACCTTATAGTAAAAACTGACTGCTGTATAGAGATTTCTAATATGAGCACCCATGGTATTTTTAAAATTGAAACACTGTACTGTAGTTTCAGTGACCTAGAAAATTATAGGCCTTTTGTTTTTTTCTTTTTAGGACTGCACCTGCAACATAGGAAAGTTCCAGGGCTAGGGGTAGAATTGGAGCTGCACCTGAGACCTACATCACAGCCATAACCACGCCAGATTCGAGCCACTTTTGTGACCTACACCACAGCCTGCGGCAACAGCAGATTGGTAACGTACTGAGTGAGGCCAGGGATCAAAGCTGAGTCCTCATAGATACTAGTCGGGTTCTGAACCTGCTGAGCCACAATGGGAAGTCCAGTGTGCATTTTTTTAATTCGATGAATTATATTTATAGTTGTACAACCATCATCACAACCTACTTTTAGAACATTTCCATCCCAACCCCCACAGCCTGTCTCATTTGGCAACCATAAGTTATCAAAGTCTGTGAGTCAGTTTCTGTTGTGCAAATGAGTTCAATGTATCCTTTTTTTAGATTCCACATATACGTGATAGCCTATGATGTTTATCTCTCACTGTCTACCTTCACTTAGCATGATAGTTTCTAGGTGCATCCATGTTGCTGCAAATGCCATTGTTTCATTCCTTTTTATGACTGAGTAATATTCCATTGTATGTATGTACCACATCTTCTTAATCTGCTCCTCTGTCGATGGACATTTAGGTTGCTTCCATGTCTTGGCTATTGTATATAATGCTGCAATGAACATTGGAGTACAGGTATCTTTTTGGGTCATGGTTTTCTCTGGATAGATGCCCAGGAGCGGGATTGCTGGATCAAATGATAATTCTATTTTTAGTTTTCTGAGGAATCTCCACACTATTTTCCATAGGGGTTGTACCAATTTACATTCCCACCAACAGTGTAACAGGGTTCCCTTTTCTCCATACCCTCTTCAGCAAATATTGTTTGTAGACTTTTCGATGATGGCCATTCTGGCTGGTGTAAGGTGGTAACCTCATAGTAGTTTTTATTTGAATTTCTCTAATAATTAGTGATGTTGAACATCTTTTTATATGTTTTTTGGCCATCTTAATGTCTTCTTTGGAGAATTGTCTGTTTATGTGTTCTGCCCATTTTTTGATGGAGTGGTTTGTTGTTGTTGTTTGGTATACAGCTGCAGGAGGTGTTTATATATTTTGAAGATTAATCCCTTGTCAGTCGCTTCATTTGCAAATATTTTCTCCCATTCTGTGTTTTGTCTTTTCATTTTGTTTAGGGTTTCCTTTGCTGTGCAAAAATCCAGTATTCATCTTAGAAGGTGATTAGTGCCCAGTAGACAATAACACTCATCGAACAAATAAATCCTTAGCAATATGTGTTTTTCTGATCTTTAGTATCAGAATTTGGCTTAAACCCTTTCCTCTTTATTTTGTATACTACTTCAAACTAATATTGTAAGCATCATTGACTTTCAGTGTTAGCTTCAGGTGTACAAAATAGCGATTCAATATTTTTATAGGTTACACACCAAAGTTTTTTTTAATTACTCAATGAATTTTACTACACTTATAGGTGTACAACAATCCTCACAGCCAAATTTTATAGCATTTCCACCCCACATCCTCAGTGCATCCCCCAACAAAGTTGTTATAAAATACCGACTATGTTCCCTGTGCGGAACCCCATACTTGTTAATGCCCTTTGGGCACTGGGGCTCTTTAGATGCTCTAGATCTGCTTTTCCAATACAGTAAATACAGTAGTCAGTAGCCCCATGTGGCTGATGAGTACTCGAAATGTGGCCAAAGTTGGGATGTGCTCAACGTGTAAAATACACATTGGATTTTGAAGACTGTGTATGAAAAAAACATTAACTGTCTTACTAATCATTTTATATTGAATACATGTTGAAATAATAATGTAGGATATACTGCACTTGATAAAATATGTTGCTAAAATTAATTCCACCTGTTTCTTTTACATTTCTTTAAATGTGGCTACTGGAAAATTGGAAATGCCATAGGTGGCTATTATATTTCTCTTGAACAGTGCCAGTCCAGAGCACTTATCGATCTGAACTCCATCTCCAGTGTTCCAGGTCTTGGCACTGTCATCTTATGGCCTTGGGCTCCTACATTTACCTTATGGCGTTAACTTTGCTATTCTTGAGTTTGAAGTTTGGAACAATTCCCCACTTACATTTATGTTATACATTTTTTTTTCTCTATTGAATTCAACTAAAAGCCATGTGAGAGATGAAGGAAGGATGGGTCCATGGACTCATGGAGAGAGGCCTGCTTTCCGCAAACCACACCCTATGTTAAGAATTGGTTCTTCTCAGAGCCCTGCTAAGGAAGTGCTGTGCAAACAATTATCCACTAACTTAGTGGCTTAAAACAACATAAATTTCCTTTCCTAGAGTTCTGGAGGTCAGAAGTCTAAAATGAGTCTTCTGGGGCCTCTTCCTTCTAGAGGCTCCGTAGGAGAATCATTGCTTGTCCCTTATGCTCCTAGAAGTTTCCAGCAATCCTTGGCTTGTGGGCACATCACTCCAACCTCTTCCTCCTTTGTCACCTTGCCTTTTCTCTGACTCTTAGTTATCTTCCTCCCTCTAAGAAGAGCCCTGTGATTGTACCAAGTCCACCCAGAAAATCCAGGGCAACCTCCCTGTCTTCACATCCTTAATTTCAGCACATCTGCAAATTCCCTTTTGACCTGTAACGTCACATTTATAGGTTCCAGGGATTAGGACATGGTCATCTTTGTGGGGCCATTATTCAGCCTTCCATAGGAAACCTCAGCTGTGAGCCTACTTGTTTTTGGTTTTACAGGTTGGGTCTGATTTTTAAATATGATTTTAGTGATTTGTGAGTAGTAGGCCTATCATTCCTTTCTTTCTTTCTTTCTTTTTTTTAGGACCACACCCCATAGCATATGGAGGTTCCCAGGATAGGGGTCCAGTCGAGCTACAGCTGCCAGCCTACACCCCAGCAACACAGGATCTGAGCCACATCTGCGACTTACACCACAGCTCATAGCAATGCCAAATCCTTAACCCACTGAGCGAGGCCAGGGATCAAACCCACAACCTCATGGTTCCTAGTCAGATTTGTTTCTGCTATGTCACAATGGGAACTCCCCCTTTCTTTCTTCTTAACACCAGAATTTGTAGGAATATATCAAAAACTCAAGAGCTGAGTGTTTCTAGGAAATAGTGACCCTGAAATATCCAGTTGTAACAGAAGTTGTTTTTGAGCAGTCTTTTTTTTTTAATGATTTTTATTTTTTCCATTATAGTTGGTTTATGGTGTTCTGTCAATTTTCTACTGTACAACAAAGTGACCTAGTCACACATACATATATACATTCTTTTTCTCACATTATCCTCCATCATGCTCCATCATAAGTGACTAGATAGAGTTCCCAGTGCTATACAGCAGGATATCATTGCTTATCCATTCCAAAGGCAATAGTTTGCATCTATTAACCCCAGATTTCCAGTCCATCCCACTCCCTCTCCCTCCCTCCCCCTTGGCAATCACAAGTTTGTTTTCCAAGTCCATGAGTTTCTTTTCTGTGGAAAGGCTCATTTGTGCCGTCTATTAGATTGCAGATGTAAGTGATATCATATGGTATTTGTCTTTCTCTTTCTGATTTGCTTCACTTAGTATGAGAGTCTGTAGTTCCATCCATGTTGCTGCAAATGGCATTATTTTGTTCTTTTTTATGGCTGAGTAGTATTCCGTTGTGTATATATTACATCTTCTTAATCCATTCATCTGTCAATGGACATCTAGGTTGTTTCCACGTTTTGGCTATTGTGAATAGTTGTGCATGTTTTTAAGCCATCTTATTTCAGTAATTAGTTTAATTGGCATAGAAGGTATCAAAGTCTTATATGTAGTTTATATATATAAACCAAGGATATATAAACCTTAAAATGAGAATAAGGATATTGTCCTGTCCTTATATATCACATTGGCATTCAACAAATTTTGTTGACATCCTGCTATGTGTCAATATTTTTTCACTGTGATTGCACTCAATTGTCTCATCAATCCTAAGAAATAGGTATTATGTCAATTTGACTGACAATGGGATGGAAAAACTTGAAGAAAATAGGTGATTCCTCAAGAACTTCATTGGATTTGGTCTTTTGCACTAAGAATGATGACATTCGAATATTTCACATTTGTTTCTCAAAAAAAAAATTGAATACCTAAAAGGTGACATTTTTACAAAGTGCCTTCTCACACGTTATCACCAGTGAGCCTGTTAGGTTCTCTCTCTCTCTCTCTCTCTCTTTTTTTTTTTTTTTTTTTGGTTGTTGTTGTTGGCTTTTTAGGGCCAAGCCTGTGGTATGTGGAAGTTTCCAGGCTAGGGGTTGAATAGGAGCCGCAGCTGCCGGTCTACACCACAGCCACAGCCATGCAGGATCCGAGCTGCATCTGTGACCTACACCACAGCTCATGGCAATGCCAGATCCTTAACCCACTAAGGGAGGCCAGGGATTGAACCCACATCTTCAAGGATACTAGGGGGGCTCGTTATCACTGAACCACAACAGGAACTTCATAGATCGACTCTTGCCCAGTACCATCAAGGGATGCATGTGGAATAAATGAGTAATTCCTGATGCTCCATCCTCCCAGCTCCTTCTTCTCTAAGTTTACTTTCTCTCAGAAGCAAACTCTGAGACCCGAGTTCAAGTGTGTGTGGTTTACTTGGGAGGTGGCCCCAGAAAATTCTAGTAGGGAAGCTGAGAAGGAGGCTGGAGAAGGGAAAGACATGTTATATAAATAAGTTTCCAATGTGATTTAATTCTGGGGAGTTTGAGAAGACAAGAGGACATGAGCCTCAGAGTTATACCCCAGAGGCAAGGAAGCCTGGGGTGTCTATACTCCCATCAATCACTGATGGAGGACTTCTAAGGATGGGGATTCTCCTCATTCAGCCTACTGTGCACATAGGCAGAGCCAGCTCCTGCCAACAAAAGAAGCCCTTGGGCACCAGAAAATGAGGCTGGCCCTTAACCACAATATACCACCATTTTTCACTGACCCAGTGATACAGGGAAGTATCTCTGAGGAACTTGTGCTCCTGGTGACAAGTTCCAGGACACCAGCTCCTCTGGGGACAGTAGAGGCAATATAGGCATCCTAAGGTGTTTGGGGCTGAATTGGTCCCCCTGCCTCAAAGGAATGACTCTGTTGAAGTCTTAATCCCTCCAATGTGACTGCATTTGGAGACAGGGTCTTTTCAGAGGTAATTAAGTTAAAATTAAGATGGCCCTAGCCGAGCATGACTGGTGTCCTCT
The DNA here is from genome assembly GCF_054392235.1 of Sus scrofa. Taxonomy (NCBI): domain Eukaryota; kingdom Metazoa; phylum Chordata; class Mammalia; order Artiodactyla; family Suidae; genus Sus; species Sus scrofa. Next base: position 13,880,989 of record NC_139401.1, read on the forward strand.
AAAAAGAGGGGATCAGGACACGAACACCCACCCAACCTCAGAGGAAATCCTGGAATCCAAGACCATGTGTAGACACGAGGAGAAAACGCCACATATAAGCCGAGGAGAGGCCTCAGAGGAAAGCAGTCTTGCCTTGATCTCAAACTTCCAGCCTCCAGAATTGTGAGCAAAAGAATTTCTGTCGTTGAAGACACTTCATCTGTGGTACTTGATGATGGCAGCCCCAGCAGGCTAATACATATGGTAAACCCAGAAAAGATAGAAACCTGTTGGAACCAAAGAACAAAGGTTTGCCTAATGTTGATTTTCAGTTGAATGCAGACTGAAAACTGGGCCTCCCAAACCATTTGACTTTGGGGCTTTTAAGCAGGAAATGTCAGAATAGGGGTAACGGGCTTGTAACAGCCAGTGAACACAGCATCATAGACTTTTTGATTCTTTACTATTGGTTGCAATACTGAAAACTCAGATAACCTTGGTTTGAACAAATAGACACCCATGTGGGAGTGGGTAGTTAGGCTAGTATGGTGGCGTATGGAGTCAGGCACCCAAACTCCACCATCTAACATCTCCTCCAGAAGGTTCCGCCATCATGGCCAAAGACAGCTTCTTGACCCTTAGCGAACACATCCAAATTGTAGCCATAAGAGGAAATAAATTTTAAGGACACCCCTTCTCCCATTATAGCCACATGTTTAGACATTGCACATGAGGCTTTTGCTTACATCGCATCAGTTAGTTACATGGCTACACCTCATTGAAGTGAAGGCTGGGAAATGTGTTCTTTATTCTGAGTGGCTATGTCATAGGATTCTTATTACTAAGAAAGAGGGGAGAGTAGATATTGGAGTACCATTTGCAATATCAGCCATGTGCAAATCACATACCACATCTTCAGTTTACTGATGAGTAAACCGAGTTTCAAAAGAACAGGTGATGAAGTGATTTAAATGTCATAGAGAACAAGTGGCAGATCTAAGAGCCATGGTGTCTCCCAAAGATAATTAGATCACTTTCCATCAAATATTTTGTCCAATGTAATCAGTCATCCTTCCAGTTTCCTCAGGACTTGCTGGGTCCCAGTGTATTGATTTCAATAATTAACCTTTTGTAAATGTGAAGGTCTTAAGAGAAAACAAATACCCATATTCTAAAAGTAGTTAAAGTCCATTCAGTACAAGTCAGCAGCATTAATTGAACAACTGACATACCCAAACATTCTCCTGAATTCCAGAGATAAAAATCTTTCTGCCACTCGTACTATACAACTTTGTAGGACAAGCAAAATATCTGTCTTTTTTGGTGAAGGAGAGGTGCAGGGAGAGGGGTGTAACTCCAACTCCTAGCCCAGTGCCTGGCACATAATAGGTGTTGAATTAAAATTTGGGGAGTGCAGGGGATGAAGAATCTGACTACAGCAGCTCAGGTTGCTGCAGAGTAATGGGTTCGATCCCCAATCCAGAGCAGTGTGTTATAGGATCCAGCATTGCCACAGTTCCAGAGGTGGCATTAAAATTGGCACAATTGAGCAGGTGAGACCATTCAAAAAAAAAAAAAAATCATTGCCTAAATGAATGATTGAACAAGGGAGATGGAGAAGCAAATAATGTTATTTACATATAAATAACATGTTTATATGTATATAAACATTCAAAAGAATGAATATGGGTACGTTATATATTTATAAATTATATATATTTATATGTATATATACACATATATACACACAGATATATAAAATGGTCCATAGAATACAGATAAGAGAAATTTAATGAGCACGAGAGAGTCAGGGAAAGTGGAGGACAGGAGATGGCCTTGAAGCTGTCCTTAAAGAATGCGAGCCCACCTGCTTTAAAACAGAGAAGGCAAGCATTCCAGTGCTTGATTCATAGTAGGTCTTTCCGAAGAATAAATGAATGGCTGGCTGGACAGATACATACCTGCAAAAAGGAAGGCATTGACTCAAGGTACAGAGTGGACTGGCCAGCACCTGGGTTAATGATCCCAGTAACTGCCAAGATCAAAGGAGCCAAACTGGAGCTAGGCTCTAAGGATCCCTGCATGTCGAGCCGAGGAATTTGAATTTTGTTCTGAGAGCAGTAGAGAGCAAAGCAGGACATCATAGTCTGTATTCTTTACAGATAACCCCATCATGACCAATTCGTGCTCAGAATTATCACACAGTTACACAAAATTATCTGTAAGAAGCCATAATTTAGTTTAACTGGTGGCATTATTCCCTAATATACATAATAACAGTGTGCTGATAATCCATAGTATCTCAGATTTGATTAATACATGTGCAAAATTAAAAATCAAAATGCGTAGTTCCTTCTCTGGCTCAAAGGGTTGGTGGCATCTACGCAGCGCCAGGACACAGGTTCAATCCCCGGCCCAGCACAGTGGGTCAAAGGATCTGGTGTTGCTGTAGCTTTGGCATAGGTCGCAACTGGGGTGTGGATCTGTTCCCTGACCTGGGAACTCCATATGCCACAGGGTGGCCAAAAAAGAAAAAAAAAAATAGCAAAGCAGTAAAAAAAAACTTTGTACAGATAATCATCTTGCTTGATTTCTAGGCACCAGGTATATTAGTTATCTACTGCTATTTGACACATTTCTAAATTGCTTAGTGGTTTAAAACATTTATTATCTTACGCAGTTTCTGTGAGCCAGGAACTCAGAAGCAGTTTAGCTAGATGGGACTTGGGGCTTTTTACCAGGTTACAGTTGAGTTGTTGGCCAAGGCTGCAGTCATTGGAAGGCTTGACTGGCCAGAGGGTCTGTTTTCCAGATGAGTGCTCGCATGGCTGTGGGCAGGAGGCCTCAGCTGCTCGCCTTGTGGACCTCTCCATAAGGCTGCTCGGGTGTCCTTATGAGATGACGAGGTGATCTTTCCAGTCCTAGCTCTTTCAGTGCTGTCTGTACTTAGATGACTTCAGAATGTGAATCTCAAGCCCCAGGTGCTCTCTGCTGCATTCTTGACCTATCCATTGGGATGTCTCACTGAGCTTATTGGGACATCTAAAAGCGAACTCTTGATCAGCTCTCCAGAACTCACTTTCCCCCATCTCACCCATTCCCCCCGTTCCAAAACTGTCCAAAATGATTCGAGCCAGAAACCTGGGCATCATTCCTGCCAACCCACTCTTCCTCCCCGCTTATGTGCAGTCTGCACTAGGTCCTACTCCAGACCACATCTCAAGCCCATCTCCTTCTCTCCCTCCTGCCTGCCACCACCCAGCCACATCCCATCATCTCTCACCTGAACCCCCACAGGCACTTCTCTTTGCTTCTTCTTTGGTCCCTTCTAGTCCATGTCTCAAAGAGTTGCTCTTAAAATTGCAATCATATTATGTCAGCCCTCTCCTTAAAATCGTTCGGTGACTTTCCATTGGATTAAGAATAAAATCTATTCTATTTTAAGCAGTGTAAAAGGCCCTGCTTGTTCTAGCCTTTGTCTGTTTCTCTAATTCTATTTTAAATTATTCTCCCTCACGCTCAGTATGAATGAGTGAATGTGTGGGGAGATAAATATAACTGTCTGGATAACTTTGCTGACTTCTTTCCCTTCCTCTTCTCACTTCCCCACTCCCTAGTGGATGTTCTCTTCACCTCATAAATAAACTACTGCACTCAAATCCTTGTCTCATGATCTGCTTCTGGGGGAGCCCAAGCTAAAACACTCCCTATTCCCAATTTCTGCCTAACTCCTCAACTTGGAAGATAAGTGAGAGAAACAGAGGAAGCAGTGGAAAGTTCCAAATATTGCCTCCTCATGGCATGGGAAATTTGTTGTTGTTGTTTAATAGTTTTATTGAAGTATTGCTGAATTATAGGATTGTAATAATTTTTGCTGTACAACAAAGTGATTCAGTTATACACACATCCATTCTCTTTCAGATTCTTTTTTTTTTTTTTTTTTTTTTTGTCTTTTTTTGCTATTTCTTTGGGCCACTCCCGTGGCATGTGGAGGTTCCCAGGCTAGGGGTTGAATCGGAGCTGTAGCCACCGGCCTACGCCAGAGCCACAGCAACGCGGGATCCGAGCCGTGTCTGCAACCTACACCACAGCTCACAGCAACACCGGATCGTTAAGCCACTGAGCAAGGCCAGGGACCGAACCCGCAACCTCATGGTTCTTAGTCGGATTCGTTAACCACTGCGCCACGACGGGAACTCCTCTTTTTTTTTTTTTTTTTTTTTTTTTTGTATTTTCTAGGGCTGCACCTATGGCATATGGAGGTTCCCAGGCTAGGGGTCGAATCGGAGCTGCAGATGCCGGCCTACACCACAGCCACAGCAATGCCAGATCCGAGCCACATCTGCGGCCTTCACCACAGCTCACAGCAACACCAATCCTTAGCCCCCTGAGCAAGGCCAGGGATCGAACCCACAAACTCATGGTTCCTAGTCAGATTCATTAACCACTGTGCCACAACGGGAACTCCAGATTCTTTTTCCCACATAGATTATCACAGAATATTGGGTAGAATCTCTGTGCTATACAACAGGTCCCCACTGGCCAGTCATTCCATATACGTCAGTGTGCATATGCCCATCCCAGATCCCAGTCCATCCCTCCCCACTCCCCACCTGTCCCCTTTGGTAACCATTTAAAATACATATATGTGTATATATATGTATATGTACATATATATAGTGAGAGAGAGACATTGAATATCTATCATCTTTTTTAACTCAATGAGATTTATACATTTATAGCTGTACAATGATCATCACAACCCAATTTTACAGCATTTCCATCCCGAACCCCCAGCCCAGCCCCCCACCCCCCAGCCTGTCTCCTTTGGCAACCGTAAGTTTTTCAAAGTCTGTGAGTGAGTATCTGTTCTGCAAAGAAGTTTGTTGTATCCTTTTTTAAAATTCCACATGTAAGTGATGGCATATGACATTGGTGTCTCACTGTCTAACTTCACTTAGCATGATAGTTTCTAGGTCCATCCATATTGCCGCAAGTGCCATTATTTCTTTCCTTTTTATGGCTGAGTAGTATTCCATTGTGTAAATATACCACATCTTCTTTATTGAAGGTGCATCAGCACATACTGGTACATGCTTGACAGCTTGGGCATCTGGGGCTGGGCTGTCAAATGCCTACAAATCCAGGAAGGTCAAATGTTTTGAGATGTCCCTGGGCCTTCTGGGCTTGGACTCTGTATCTCAAAGATGGAGAGGAACCCAGAATTAATCTTAACAGGTTGGGTACTATAGACTCGCCATACTGGGAGCTATGATTAAAACAAAAGAAAACACAAACAAATCTCTTATGATTGGACTGTGCTCTCTGTATTTAGAAAAAACTTTCATTTCACTTGTTTGGCAATATTTAAATATATTCAAGCATCAGCAGAAAAGTTTTTACTTCTCAATTTATCTTGGAGAATATTATAAAGTTTCCTGGAACCCGACCATCAACAAGCATACTAAGAATTCTGGCAGAGTATATTTTTGCAGAAAATAAAGAATCCCATGAAGAAATACTATACTACTTACACAATCCCTGGAATGTTTTTAAATTAACTTCAGCTGTGGAGATGGCAATTTGTGATTAATTTGATCACTCTAGACAGCAAGCTGTATAATGCATTAAAGGAACTCTGAGCAATTCAGCATTTAGTTCAGCCTCCCACGGCTCATGGCCTCCTCCCCACAGAGACTTGCTCACCTACACTGCCCCTTCCCTGCCTCCAGACTGGCTTCCCTGAGCCTTCTATATGCCAGACATTATTTTGGAAGAGAGATTAGAGAGACAGAGTGTGTAAAAGCACGCGTGTGCAGGCATCTGTCTAGCCTGGCCAGACCTCCCAAGGTGGCGGAGAATGCTGCCTGGATCATTTCCATACAAAACCAAGAATTCTCTTTCTAGGTTCATAAATTTCTTGTTATTGACTACCCCACATTCATCAGGTTCCACGGAGTTGGGTCAGGCCAGTCAAATGCCTATAAGCTTGTACTACTCAGATATCTATTAAATTCAAGTGATTGATACTGTGCCTTAACCATGCGTCCTTGATATCCCAGAATGCACTGCTCCAACTTTGTACATTAAAAAAATACATGCTTCACTAAGTATGGAACTAAATACAATTCAGATTGCTAGCTTTCTTTTCTTTTTTTTTCTGTATGAATGGATTCACATGTGAGGGGAAAAAATCACATGTACTGGACTTTAGGAAAAGAAATGCATTTTTTTTTTTTCCATTTTTGGCTGTCCCACAGCATATGGAATTCCCGGGCCAGGGATCAAATCCCAGCTATAGTCACGACTTAAGGCGCAGCTGCAGCAATGCCAGATCCTTAACCCGCAGTGCCGGAATCTCCTCTGAAGGTTGACCTTGGCTTTAGGACGGCCCTTCAGCTTTGCACAGCAGCCTTGGACCCCTCCACGCAACCTCCTTTCCCTCTCTTCACTCAGGGTCCCAATTACCTGGTGGCCCCCTGGCTCTCCCCACCTTCCCCAGCTCCACAACCCAAGCCGCTGCAGTGACAATACTGGATCCTTATCCCACTGCGGCACAAAGAAAGTCCAATAATTAATTTTCTTTTTATCCATAATTTTAAATAGCTGCATATGTGAAGTTTAAAAAACTGGCAAGCCCAGAATGCAGAACTGGACTTTGGGTGTAACACATTAATTTCCTCCAGCAGCTACAAATCAGCAAGTAATTATTAGCCCTTCTTGTCCACTAGTGATTTCCCTCCTTTAAACTGTCTTCCCATTTTCCTGACTGGAGGTAGAATTTGATGATTAAACCAGTAAAATCCCATTTGCAGCTGTCCCTTTGAAGCCATCTCTCGAAAGTGGGTGCATACATGGACAGGTGCACCCAATTAAATAAAAGGCATGCTGCTCATTTATGGACCCACATGGGCCTCTGATGGTTTTTCCTACGTTGTTCTCCTCTGATGGTTTTTCCTACGTTGTTCTCCTCTGATGGTTTTTCCTACATTGTTCTTTCAAGCTGCTTGCTCCCCTTTAGAAAATATGCACGGAACACGCCACTGCATCCACAGAGCAGCTGGAGGCTGAACTGCTGATTTCCAGTTTGCTATAGTTGCCTGAATATCACAATCCATGTTGTAGTTCTCAGTCACCAAGTTGATTCTTAACTGTTGTTGCCATTTTTTTAAAACAAAGGAGAATAAGGCTAGAGTTAATGACAGATCTCTGCTCTCTTCTAACAGAGCTGTAATTCTGAAATGCATTTGTGACTGGGGGAGGGACTCCTTACAGTGGAAATCTTACTTTGTGAACCAAAGCAATCGGACTTTATTAACAAGTGTTTGATGGCCCAAGTGTTAGTCATTAATATTTTGGAGACGTTTACAAGTGATACTTTGTACGGTGTCAAAAATGATGGCGAGGGAGAAATGAATACACCTCAGATTTCTCAATTTCACCTTTTCACCTAAAGGCAAGCATGTGCAAGCAATAAAACTCAAGAAAGAGGGTTTCTCTGGAGAGCTGTGGTAATGTGCAAACAATATATGAATTTCACCTTCTGGAAACTTTCTCCTGTTACTTAACCCCAGGCAGTATGCTCGACAATCAAAAGTAATTGACTTTGACCAGTACATATGAAATGGGCTCAACCACCTGTACAGGGGATCCTGGGCCGTTTCGCCCAAGTTTCTAAGTAAACAAAAAAGAAATGCTGTTTCAACAGATTTCAGTTTTGTTCTTGGTGATTTCACATTTAACAGTTTCAATAATCTTTTTTTTTTTCTTGAGGTATAATGAACATATAACATTATATTAATTTCACATGTCCAACATGATGATTCAATGTTCGTATACATTGCAAAAACAATGCTTCCAATAAGTCTAGTTAACATCTGTCACCATGCATAGTTACAGATTTTTTTTTTCTTGTGATGAGAACTTTTAAGATTCACTATCTTATCAACTTTCAAACATGTAAGCAGTATTTTTAACTATAGTTCTTGGCTGTATGTTACAACCCCAGGACTTATTTATTGTAACTTCTTCCCACCAATCACCAGAATTCATATTAGGCCCCATTGCCCATGGAAAACCCCTCACCCACCCACCTAATCTAAGGACTTCTGTATCTTCCCCTAGTTTCTGAGACCTTACTTTTTTGGTAGCAGTCATCACGTTGGAGTGTAATTATCTTTTTACTCGCCCATCTTTCTCTCTCAATTCTTTGTGGCCAGGAGCTGTTTTGATTTACTTCTAGTGTCTCAGTGCCTAGTATGGTGCCTGGCACGTAGTTATGTAATCAACTTGGGGTGAATAAATTGGGTAGATGGACGGACGAATAATGTAGGGGAAGGAAAAACAATTTGCCCTCCACTCTTTTAGGTTGTGGGTTGAGATGTTCCCCCTTCACTAATAAAAGGCGGATAAACAGGAGAAAAACACAAGTTTAATAACATGTATGCCTGCTGTATACACGGAAGAGACCCAAGAAAAGTGAGAAACTTCCCCACAGGGCCCAAGCCACCACCTCCAATACCATCTCCAAGTCAAGACAAAAGGAGATGTTGCAGGTGGGGGAGCCAATTATGGGAGGTTGTCAGGCAAAGCACCATAAACCAGGATAAGGTTGTGTACAGATTTGAATCAGTGCCTTCTCCATCCATAGCTGTTTCTTGAGCTGTAGAATCATCTTTCTCTTCCTGGTACAGAGAGGGAGGCTTGCTTCCAAATGGACATTTCCCTTGTAACTGTAAACGTCACTCACAAAAGGGTAACTTCTCCTGTGTTTGCTGTTCTTAAAAATAAACAGCTCAGAATTATCCTTGTGCCAAAGAGGCATCTTTTAGTGGCATAGTCTTCTCCCCTTTAGTAGTTCGGTGACATGTGTTCCCCTCTGACTTCTAATACCAGTGAAATTAGCCAGGCTTTCTTGGCCTTAGTTTGTTCATGTGTAAGATGATAGGTTAGAACTGGATGGTGTCTAAGGGCACTTTCTGTAAGGTGGAATTCTTTGACAATCTCTCCTTACTGTAAAAATTGATTCCCACATATATGAAAGAGTAAAGTCACACAGAAACTATGGCAGCCATGAGAAGGTGACTTGCGGGCCTCCAACTACTGGGAGCGTAGTTGACCAAGGGCCCTCAACTGCTCAGCTCGTGGAAATCCATCACCACCTCGGAGCAAGGCCATGCCTCTCACGGGCTCTCCTTTCCCTGCCTCCTTCCAGGCTGAGCGGGGCAGGAATGCTAAGGCAGGACCTCTTATGGGAAACAGGACTCTCCTCTGAAGGTTGACCTTGGCTTTAGGACTCCCCTTCAGCTTTGCCCAGCAGCCTTGGACCCCTCCATGCAACACCCCCTTCCCTCTCCTTCACTCAGGGTCCAAATTACCTGGTGGTCCCCTGGCTCTCCCCGCCTCCCCCAGCTCCCATCCCATTTCTCTTACAGACCTTTCCCCTAATAGCATCCTTATACGTTTGAGCCCATCTTGGTTTCTGCTTCTCAGAGGGTTCAGACTAAAACTGACACCTAGTTCAAACTGAGACTTATTTAATTAAGAGCCCATGGCAGTTTGAAACTTTATACTGTATTCAACACCTCTAATACTAATTCTGTAACTAGTCCTCATCAAAGCATTTGATTAGGGAGGTTTACTGTCCCAAGCCCTCTATACATATTAAATAATTTCATGATCACAAACATCCTTTTGTTCTCCCCATGTAAGATGCGCTGTAGCTGGGGCATAGGAAGGTGAAGTAATTGGCTGGAGGTCACAGGTGAACATATAGTAGGGCTGGAATTCAAACTCAGGAGACCGTAGTCCTAACCACCATGCTGTATCGGCCTCTTAGCATCAGGGCTGATCCTGCTCTTTCTAGAGACACTCTGCACTTGGCTTTCCTGGCACCACACTCACCCACTGTTCCTTTTACCTTTCTTAACATTACCTGAGTCTTTCTGGACCTTCCTCCTCCTTGGCCCACCTCATATATGCATACATTTCCATGGGTCTCTGCCCTAAGCCTCCTTCGCTTCTTATACCACCTCCATTCTCTTAGACTCAGTAACTAGCAACCTGCACCTGACTTCCAAGTCCAGTCCTGCCTCTTGAATTTCCGGCCCAAATATCCAACTTCCTCTACAACCTCTCCACCCCTTGGCTGGCTGTCTCGTGAGCCCTCAAAAGCAGCAAGTCCCAAAGAAAACTCATCATTTCCCCTGTTCCCTAACACGTTCCTCCATCTATATTCCTCATCCTAGAAATACAACCCAGCCGTCTACCCAAAAACACATCCTTCTCACACTCCACACCCAGTGGACCAGAATATGATTTCCTCGAGGGCAGAGACAGAATGGGCCCTTGGTTGCTGCTGAACTTCTGGAGACTCACCCAGTGCCGGATACATTGTAGGTGCATAAGAAATACTTGTTGAATGACTCAATGAATGATTGAAATCCATTACCAAGTCCCCACCTCCCCTGCTAGTGTTCCAGTCAAAGCCACTAGAATCTCTCTTCTAAGCCAGCTGCTATCCCTGCTTCCATTCTGCCTCCTTCTGGTCTCTTTCACAGATCCAATGATATTTTTCTAGAGGAAATTCTTGCCAAATAACTTTCCCACCTAAAACCCGCCAGTGCTGCCCTGTTGCCGACTGTTAGGATAGAATACACCACAGCCCTAACTTAACTCAGAAGACTGTGATGTGGCCCATCTCCCTCCCCCTGGTCTGTCAGTTTTTCAAGCACAAGCATGGTATCTCTTGCCTCTTAGCCTGCACTCATTCTGTTACCTCTGCCCGTCATATTCTTTCCCTCGCTCCATATGGTTGACCTCTATTTGCCTTCAGGCTCATGTAAAGGTTGCACCCTCAGAGAGAACATCTTGGGTCCTTTTGACTAGGTTATGCGTCTTTGCTTTAAGCTTCTGTAGCTGACCATGTTTTGTGTCTGTTACCCTCACCCTCTTGTCTAAAAGCTCATATTAGGGACCTTGTCTGCCATGTTCATCTCTGTGCGTTGGTACCTAGCACAGTGCTCATTACATACCAACGCCCTGTTGAGGATAAAGCTGGGGTTTTTGGCATCAGGAAATAGGGAAGGCCTTTCCTCCTGGGGTTGGGGAGCATATTGTTTGCAAACCAGCGGTCAAGAAGTTGGCAGTCATCTGTAAGGTTTTGTTGATAGACCAAAATGTAATTAAATGAATCCCATATTCCTTATTAAAATATGGAATTTCCCCCCCCCATATAGCTTTACTGTTTATCATGTTTTCTTTTTAAATCCACCTGAAGTTGCAGCTCCCCTGTGGTGCCTTTATCTTCTTTCCCAGGCAAGATGCGTTTTTCCTTCCACGTTGCTGCTTAAACAACAGCTCCATGTTGTTAAAGGAAGAGAAAATGGAGGTGGGCACTTTGTCAAATTTTAGTACAAGCAGCTGAGTCTCTGAGGATCTAGGTGGAAGATTTTCTTTTTGCAGCATGAGATAATATAAGTTATATTACCTTATTCACCAGGGTATGGGGGTAGCTGTTTTTACCAATTAGTTTCAATCTTTGTGTTCATATCTTAAGGACTTCAATACAAATAACCCGATTGAAAAATGGGCAAAGGACCTGAATAGACCTTTCTCCAAAGAAAGCACACAAAAGGCCAAGGAACACATGAAAGATGCTTAACATCATTAGCCATCAGGGAAATGCAAGTCAAACCATAATGAGATACTGGAGTTCCCGTCGTGGCACAGCAGAAACGAATCCAACTAGGATCCATGAGGTTTCAGGTTCCATCTCTGGCCTCGCTCAGTGGGTTAAGGCTCTGGCATGGTCATGAGCAGTGGTGTAGGTTGCAGATGTGGCTCAGATCCTGCGTAGGCTGGCAGCTGTAGCTCTGATTGGACCCCTAGCCTGGGAACCTTCATATGCCATGGGTGCAGCCCTAAAAAAAAAAAACCCATGAAATACTATTTCTCAACCACTCAAATGGCTGCCGTTAAAAAGCGGACAATAGCAAGTGCTGGTGAGAACGTGGAGAAATTGGAATCCTCATACATTGCCGGTGGGAATGGAAGTTGATGAGGCCATCTTGGCAAACAGTGTGGCATTTCTTCAAAAGGTTAAACATGGAGTTGCCCTGTGACCCAGCAGTTTCACTCCTAGGTATATACCCACGAGAGATGAAGGTATATGTTCAAACGAAAACTAGTACACAGTTGTTCATAAGAGTATTATTCATCATAGCCAAAAAGTAGAAACAACCCAAATGTCCATCAGCTGATGAACAGATAAACAAAGGTGGTCTGTTCATACAATGGAATATTGTTTCGCAATAGGAAGGAACGAAGGAATGAAATACTCTTACATGCCGCCAAGTAGATAAACCTTGAAAACATGCTGAATGAAAACAGCCAGACACACCAAGACCACATAGAAAATGCTTGTATTTATGTGAAATGTCCAGAATAGGAAAATCCAGGGACAAAATGTCAATGTGTGGTTGCCAGTGGATGGAGGGCGGGGAGAATTGGGACTCACTGCTGTTAGGTTTGGGGTTTCTTTTTGGAGTGAGGGAAGTGTTCCAGAATTGGATGGTGCTGATGGTCTCATAACCCATTGAATATATGAGAAACCACTGAAAATGGTGTTTATTTTATATTATGTAAGTTATATCTCAATTTTTAAAATGCTACCCTAAAGAGTCTTCAGTACATCTTGGTGTTTGGAGTAGCATTTACTTACTCAGGACACTTTATATTCACTTGTCCACAATTTCTTATTTGGAAATCGTTAGTTACATACAGACCAGGTCAAGATTTTGATAGCCCTTTGAGAAGTGTTAGTAATAGCTAGATTAGATTAGGGTGGATGGCTCTATTATTTCTCAGTCAAAACTTTTTCGGAGAGCATAGTGTCGATACTTCCTATGTTGCCCTATACTGGAACGTATCCGTGTACAATAGACTGTGAACTTAATAGAGCAAAGCTCGATCTCCCCCCACCCCACCGCACCCTGGCTGCACCCGACGAGGCATGTGCAAGTTCCCAGGCCAGGGATCAGATCCAAGCCGCAGCTGCGACCTACGTTACAGCTGCAGCATTGCCTGATCTGTAACCCACTGCACCAGGCCAGGGATTGAACCCATGCTGCCTCAGAGACCATGCTGGATCCTTAACCTGTTGTGCCATAGTGGGAACTCCATAAAGCTGGGGTCTTTCTCTTTTTTTTCTTTTTCATTTTCCGTTTTTGGCTGCGCCTGCTGCATATGGAAGTTCCCGGGCCAGGCATTGAATCCGAGCCGCACCTGTGACCTGTGTCACAGCTGCGACAATGCCAGACCCTTAACCCACTGTGCCAGGCTGGGGAATTGAGCCAGTGTCTCCAAAGAGACAAGCCAGATCATTAACCCACGCACCACAGCCTGAATGCCTTGGGTGTTTTTAATCATTCTGTGTGCCTAAGGCATTGCTTAGAAAATAGTAAATGCTCAATAAGTGTTTCATTTTAATTCCTTGACACTTAACAGGGGACGGTTTTGCCTCCCATGGAACATTCCACAATGTCTAGAGACAGTTTTGGCTGACATAGCTGGAAGGATGGCTGCTTCTAGTTCTACAGGTAGAAGCTATAGAGGATGCTGCTGAACATTTTGAGATTCCCCAGGGCAGCCTCCAACAACAAAGATTAATCTGGCCCCAAATATCAGTCATGCAGAGGTCGAAAAGCCCTGTTCTGAATGATTTCAGTGAATGACTTATAAATCCCCCAAATTAATTCCCTTGGAGGATGGGGGGCGGGGGAAGGTCCCTTTCAAAAAAAAAAAAAAAGTCAGGCATAAAATCTTTCTTGCATTTGAAGTCCTCAGTTAATGAAATGCCCCAGACCACACCTTTACAGCTCTCCACTGAGTAGCCAAGTTGCTGGGAGGAGCAGACCACAAGGGACACCTGCAGGATTGTTAAACCTCCTGACCTTGACCAAGATATGATTAACTTGCAGAGAAGTCAGTTGTGCAGCCAAAAGCACGTGGTACAGTGTGTCCTCTTTGCCTCTTAAAGCGCCCAGGAAGCCTTTTGCGTGAGGAAACACCCCCAGCCATCCACACAATATACAACTTAAGTCTTTTCTTCTAGAATCTGGTAGCAACCCTGTGCAGTGCCCGACCAGGGAGTAGGTGAGCACACAGCCAGCTCCAGTCATGACACGTGGGAGCGGGGCCCACTGTCTCCGGCCTCTAGATCAAGGTTGGCAAACTGCAGCCCACATGCCAAGGCTGAGTAGCCCTCTGTTTCTGTGTGACCCTTGAGCTAAGATTGGTTTTTACCTTTTTAAATGATAAAGCTAAACCAAAAGACTATTGCATGATGCATGAAAAGTATGTGAAATTTACATGTCAGGGTCCCTCAGTAAAGTTTTATTGAACATGGCCACGCCCACCTGTGGCTCCCTTTGCTCTTGGACAAAGACCCTATGGCCCACAAAGCCTAAACGACTTACCATCTGATCCGTTGTGGAGAATGTTCGCTGACCCCTGCTCTACAGTTAAAGGGTGGAATGAATTGTGTTCACAGGATCAAGAAGGCACCCTGGGCTGGAATCCCTGACATGGCACAGCTCTGCTGGGGCTGTGACTCTGATCCTTTGGCCTGGAGTTTGCTCATCTGTGACACGAGAGACCTTCAGTGCAGGATCTCTAGAAGCTTTCCAGCTTTAACCATCTATAGTGTGTCAAGATTTTGAGATTGCAGTTTGCTCAATGGTTCCCGAGTGGCCAGTGGGATAAAAGCGCAGCACTCTTGTCTGGGACAAAGCCATGGGGCCCGGGAGTCACGTTACCACACTCGGGGCTGAAGCAGACACAGACCTGGTAGGCACTGTGTCTGTACAGAGCAGATTTGAAAATTGGCCATTTACAAGGTTCAGAAACAGACATTTTTGGCCGCTTTCGTGTGTCCTCGTTTTATAGATGATGTCACCCCAATTCTTTTCACCCTGGGGAAGAAGGAAATGGATGACACTCATTATTGGGGAAGCCTGGCGAGGGATGGTGGCAGAGGCGGGCAACCCCAAATTCAGGTTTTCAGAATCTCATCTCGTATTTCTAGCACGTTTATGGAAATTAACCAGGTGATTGTCATGGTCCTGTCGGTTTAATAGCATGACAGGGTCTCCCTTGCCCTTTCTGTTTGCTAAATACTAACATGTGGCTCTTTATCCGCAGTCCAAGGAATCACGGGTTGTTGGCACTGTCACTCCAGCCCGGGGTCTGTCGCTATGGAACCACCCTGGCCTGCTGCTATGGCTGGAGGAGGAGCAGCAAGGGAGTCTGTGAAGGTAAATATAAAAACTCAGACCAGGTAGTGAGCCTGCGTCCTTAGGCTTTTATTTGTGACCCCATAAGCTGTTGTCAGATTGCCAGTGGGTTCCCCAGAGGAGGGACATGGGTCACCACTAGCAGCCAAGGTCTGGGCTTCTGTGGGATCTCTTCCCATTCAAAATATAGCTGGTGCCGATACCCTAGGCATGATTTATTTCAGGGGCTTTGTCTTGTCACTTGTTTCTCTTATCTTCGTGAGTCTGGCTGGGTTGTTTGTTACTCTTTTTTGTTGTGATCTGAGTTGGGCAGAAATTGGTCAATAAATACCTCTTTGGAATTAGAGTTGATTTCTAATGAAATTCACTTGTTGATAATGAATCACTCAACCAGTAGGCTTCGGTCACAAATGTAAAAGTAAGCCGCTTATTTTATAGTTTGGTTACTCACATTTTTAAGTCCATTGTACCAGTTTCTTTTTTTTTTTTTTTCTTTTCTCACTTAAATTTTTTTTTTTTTTTTTTTTTTTTTGCTTTTTACGGCTGCATTTGTGGCATATGTAGATTCTCGGGCTAGGAGTCAAATCGGACCTGCATCTGAGGCTCGTGGGATCTGAGCCGTGTGTGCAACCTACACCATAGTTCATGGTAGCACCAGATCTTTAAGCCACTGAGTGAGACCAGGGATCGAACCCGCATCCTCATGGACACTATGTGGGGTTCTTAACCTGCTGAGCCACAACAGGAATTCCTATTGTAGAATCTTCTACATGGTTTCAAGGCATACCTCCATATAGGCAAGATATGCATGGCTCTTTTGTATAGATTTCAAACTACCATTATTTGCCTTGGACATTGTTTTTCAGTCCATGTGTTAGGAAGTCCAAAAAAGGCCTCTGATAATTTCAAGAGAGCTGGAAAGGTAAGGGATGAATACAGAGATTTGTATTGCTTTGTTTTCTGCATGACTTTCTGTAATAATCAACACTCAAATCAAATCCGCACTCTTTTGACTCGCTGACTAGGGTTGCATTTCTTCAGGGCAGGAATTTGGCTTCAGGGTCCTTGTGTCCCTAGTATGTGGCATAGGCCTGAACCCGAATCCTTTATCTGTTAGATGGAATAAACACCCAACTGCATGTCCCATATACTTCAGGCACTGGTGTGAGTCAGATTAGATTATACTGTCAAGCACGGAAATGTTAGCAGTTTTTTAAGAATAACTGTGCTCCTTTTTGCTGGTCTCTCCATGCCCCAATATCCTCCTCTTCAGCTGGTTCAGAAATATCTGGGTGGGAGTTCCTGTTGTGGCTCAGCAGGTTAAGGACCTGACATAGTCTCAGGGAAGATGTGGATTTGATCCCTGGATTCACACAGTGGGTTAAGGATCTGGCAGTGCCGTGAGCTATGGTATAGATCGGAGATGTGGCTTGGATCTGGTGTTGCCGTGGCTATGGTGTAGGCTGACAGCTGCAGCTCCGATTCGATCCCTGGCCCAACAACTTCCACATGCCACAGATGCGACCATAAAAAGAAAAAAAAAAAATCTGGGTGGACCATAGGTGAGGTTAGAACATGATCATGTCGGAATCCATGAAATGTCGAGGACATTGGTATTGCTCTCACATGCTCGATATTAGGGAAAACCTTCCCTGGTCACCATTTCCTTGTGATGAGATAGATGGCAAGAGTATGAAGGTACTAGAAAAAAAATATATGGAGCTCATCGTTGCCTCCCTAGAGAAAGAAAGTTAGAACATCCCCCTGGGACTTTGTCAGTTCAAAAGGGTAGTCCTCACGCTGACTGCATTTATAGTGTCAAGATCAAGGGCATTGTCTTGAGAACCGGGATGATGTGGCTGACCTTGGGCAAGGTAGGTAAGCGCGCTCAGGCTCCATTTCCTCCTCTGCGACATGGAAATGTGAACACCTACCTTGGAGGTAAGAAGCATATGCATAAAGGCTGCGCTCATTACCTGGAACACAGAGAAAATACCTTCTGTTACCCTTGACCTGAAAAGGACCAGTCGCTCTCATTGCTGACCTCTTCCGTCAAAGCACCAGGTGATGGGGGAGTTTAATGCTGCTTTATTCTTTTTCTAGACACAGCATGACATGTTTTTATTTGAAGTCAGTCAGGTGGAAAGGGGCAAAAACCACGTGGGCTGCCTGATTTTGAAATCTCTTACAGTCGCACGAACTTCAGCACCTCCTGCCGTAAAACTTGCGTGTCACTGGCGAATAAATGAGGGGGCGCTTTGGCGTTCTGGAAGGGTTGCTCTGTAACTCCATCAGAGCACTTTGGCCACAGACCACAGGCCTGCCACATTCTCAGTGCTTTTGTGGACTCACACCCTTGGCAGGAAAGAACTGAAAGCAGGATGTTAAGGGGGATTCAAGGAAAATGCTCTCTGTGCACGTTTGGCAAGACAAAGAGGTGGTCAGCTGCCCTCTGCTCCAGTCAAATGTTGACATATTAAAATGCAGTGATTTTTTTTGTAATATCCAATTGGCATGGTCCTTCTTGATGATAAAGTCATAGGCTCCTTGAAGCACCGAATACCAAGGTAGTTAGTTCCTGGTTACCAGGGCTCTCACTTCTAAGCTGGGGATGCAAACACATGCCAACCTGCCCCAACAAGCAGAGCCAGACCGCAGCCCGTGAGGTCCCAGTCCGCCCAGATCTTGGCCTCCCTCGTCTCCTCACCCTTCATCCCTCCAAAAGCCCTGCCTCGATGCCAGAGCAGGCCCTGCTCCACAGCCAGTATCATTCGAAGTGATCTTCACATGTTAGTCACTTAGCAAGATGGGATAAGATGTTGTCCATGACCTGATCGCTAGTGAAAAGCAATAGACGGAGGTGTTTGCGGCCCGAGTTGAATGAGAGAGCTTCCTTTATCGAAAGCACACTTAAATATCAGGCCATTTTAGACATAAACAGAATTTGCTTGTGCTGTGGATTGGCTATGCTAATCTCAGATCGAAAATTACTATAAATTGAAAACATCTTTCTGGAGCATTGACCTTCTAGCAGCAAGGATATTATTCACCACTTTTCCTCTGTTCTTTTTGGCATTAATCCTGGATTTTCCTGTCTGGACTCCATTGGAAATAACTTTCCAGGGAACAATCAGCTCTTCACGGCTTAGAAAAATAAAAGATGTCTTTTTCTAACATGTAGACTTAAAGCTACCTCTCCAAGGACATAAACATAACAAAACAGACATTGGAAATCAAATTCTATCTCGTTTGTTTCCAAAAGGGGAAAACTTTTGCTGGGAAGCATTTTCTCCCCCTTACCTTCTCACTTATGGTCTATTCCGAGCTATAAAATGTTTCCCTGGTAAAAGTGCTACACCATTTACTCTATTTATCGAACAAAACTATTTAAGGATCTAACATCTTCCCAACACTATTAAACACAGCAGGAGAAACCCAGATGAATGTTCAAGTCCCTGTGCAGAAGGCACTTAGAATCAAGTAGTGGATAGAAGTCAAGGAGAGAGGCAGCACATATGCCTAATTATTTAATGAGATGGAGGCTGGTCAGTTTCATGGGTGGAGCTGGCAGAAGTTCTGTGACCTTCTCAAAGCTGCGTGGAAATTCACGTGCGCCTGAAGACATCTGTGAAAGCTTCTGGGATAAGGTGCCATATAAGGTAATCCTTGAAGGATTGGGAGGTTATGAACCATCAGAGGGTTGAGAGAGATGCCGCAGGGTCAGGTAACAGAGAGGAAGAGGCAGAAAGCGCAGAGCAGGTCTCAAGAATAGCACGCAGTCTAGTCTGACCTCAGTGTTGCCGATGCCTAGAGAGTAGAATAAGCTAAGGCCACAAAAGAAGTTGGAGGCCTGGTCCTGGTTATGATACCTATTCTGTGTTCAGGACCCAGCAAAGATTATTTGATGACTTCTGTGTTAAGTGTGGCATGATCAGGGCTATACTTTTGGAATATCAGTTTCCCGACATGTTTGATGTCGTATTTCCTAGGAGGTTCTTGTAGGAATACTCTGTTGCGGGGCATTCTCAAGAGAAATGGGTAAGGAAGTGAGGGAGCAGAGGAAGAAGCTGGGCAAAGATGTGGCTGCAAGTCTGGGAGCTCCCACTGCGGCACAGCAGATTAAGGATACAGCGTTGGAGTTCCCGTTGTGGCGCAGTGGTTAACGAATCCAGCTAGGAACCATGAGGTTGCGGGTTCGGTCCCTGGCCTTGCTCAGTGGGTTGAGGATCCGGCATTGCCGTGAGCTGTGGTGTAGGTTGCAGATGCGGCTTGGATCCCGCGTTGCTGTGGCTGTGGTGTAGGCCGGTGGCTACAGCTCTGATTCGACCCCTAGTCTGGGAAACTCCATATGCCGCGGGAGCGGCCCAAGAAATGGCAAAAAGACAAAAAAAAAAAAAAAAAGAAAAAGGATACAGCGTTGTCCCTGGTGACAGGTTCTATCCCCGGCCCTGTGTAGGATCCAGCATTTCCGCAGCTGGGGCACAGGTCAGAGATGCAGCTTGGATTTGATCCCTGACCCTGGAACTTCTATATGCTGACAAAAAGTAAAAAAAAAAAAAAGTGCTGCTGAAAAAAAAAAAAAAAAAAAGAAGTCTGGCTTCACCCTGACCCCATGGCTAGTGTTAATTGCGCCACTGAATTGGTCCTGCCCATAAACCAGAGGCTAGGCTGCTAGACCCCTGCATCAGTGAAGCACTGGTCACAGGCTGAGGTGGGGAAAGTGGGGAGAGAAAGGCGTGGGGTATAATCGTCCAGATATTTGTGGGCAAAGTGGTTCCTATTAGCTAGATAAATATTTGCTAAGTTAATGATTTTGTGATAGAAACAGGGATAGAGGGGTAGGATGCTGTGACTGATTAGTTTGGTGACAAGAAAAAATAGACAACTGAGACTTTGAGTCCGGGTAGCTGGGAGAGGAATGGTGACATTAACAAGAAGTAGGGTTAGGGTCAAAATGGAAGATGCTGGAGTCTTTAAGGATAGGCTTGCTTAGGCGTGAACTTACTATGAGCCAGGGAATCAGTGGCAGAGAAGTAAGCAGTATTCCTGGGCAATGGCTGACCATTTCCAGAACCCTACTGGATCCAGAAATTGTGAGGGTCCATGAATCTCTACATGCCTCCTTTCTCTCTCATTCATTTTTTTTTCCTCTCTCCCCATCTTGTCTTTGATCATTTTCCCCCTTTTTTTTTCCTTTCTACAGCCTTTTCCCCCTATCTCCTCCCTTTGAACTAGACCCCAACTTTCCACCATCTTGTTTTTTTGTTTGTTTGCTTGTTTGGTCTTTTTAGGGCCACACCCATAGCATATGGAAGTTCCCAGGCTAGGGGTCAAATCAGAGCTATAGCTGCCGGCCTACACCACAGCAACGCCAGATCCTTAACCCACTGAGTGAGGCCAGGGATCAAACCCGCAACCTCATGGTTCCCAGTCAGATTCATTTCCGCTGCGCCATGGTGGGAGCTCCTGTTTTGGTTTTTTTTTTTTTGACTGTGCCCATGGCATATGGAAGTTCCCAGGCCTGGAACACAAGAGAACCCCAACTTTCCGCCATCTTTGACTATGTTTTCTTGCTATCCAACCTAATCAGTTACATAGCCTATCCTTGCCGTTTCTCCCTCAACTTTGCCCATCAAACAAAGAAGTATTGAGTGCCTAATTTGTGTCAGGTATCTGGATACAAAAGCGGATAAAACAGAAAAACAGGAACTCCCTTGTGGTGCAGCGAGTTAAGGATCTGTCATCATAGCAGCTTGGGTCCCTGCTGTGGTACAGGTTCGATCCCTGGCCCAGGATCTTCCACATGCCTTGATCGTGGCCCAAAACCCCCCCAGAAGGATAAATCCTGCTTTTGTCATGCTTCCTTCATCATCATCATGCTTTCGGTTCCCATCCTTGGGGCTGGAGGTAGACCTCCCTGCCTACAATCTGTGGGTTGTTTAACTGATAACACATAGCATCAAAACGATTTTGATCATTCAAAAGAACAAGACAGTATGGAAGAGCAAAAAGAAGCAAACATTAGAAAGGAGAGGGACCCTGGCACTTGCCCCAGGATAGCTATGGAGTCTCTTCCAACTTACAAATCGTACTCCTTTTATCAAATCTTTTGTGTTTACATGTAGAGCTGGCTGGCTGTGGTGTGGGAGGCTTTCTTTTTCTCTGAATGCCCCTGGAGGTGTAGCAGTGCTAAGCAACGTTATGATCAGCTTGTACTTCTGGAGTGGTAGGGTGGTAGGGATGGGAGCCAGTGATTTAGTTTGCAAGCAAAAGTGCCTTCCAATAGCTTGAAAGTGAAAACAGCTTTGTCTGTTTGTTTTTTGGCCTTGGCACACAGAAGTTCCCTGGCCCAGGATCAAACCCGTGCCACAGCAATAGCCAGAGGCACAGCAATCACTGCCGGGTCCTTAACCCACTGAGCCACATGGGAACTCCTTCAAGGTGAAAACAGACTGGAGAGGAAGCAGATCCTCCTCTGTATGTCACCATGAATTTCTCTGCCATACGGAAGGCGGCTGAGTTTGACATGTGTGCATTTCACTGGGCTAATTACTGCCGTTGCTTTATCATCAAGGCACCTTTTCTTTCCACAGCTACATGTGAACCTGGATGCAAGTTCGGTGAGTGCGTGGGACCAAACAAATGTAGATGCTTTCCAGGATACACCGGGAAAACCTGCAGTCAAGGTCAGTACGACAGAGCAGGGTGGTGATACAGACCTACCCCTGAGCTTTCGGAAGCAGAAGTGCATCGGGGTTGGGGACATGGTGTGGCACTCAGGATTCTGTAGACTTTAACTCAAATCTTCAGATGAAAGTGGTTTCAGAGGTAGATTTTTCACTTAGTCTCATCTAGAAGAAAGCGTCAAAGTCATTCTCATGTTTTTGTTAAGATGCCAGATAGAAGGCCTTTTTTTCCCTCTAAACAAATTATGTTTATTATACTTTTAAGCTACCGAAGTAATGCCTAGCTTTTATTTCAAGAAAAAAATCCAACAGTGCCAAAGGGGATAAATTAAAAAGTGAACATGTCCATCCATCCTCATTCCCTTCTGTCCCCACAGTTAAGAGTTTGTCCTGCACCCCTGTAGTTTTTTTCTATTAGAGCACAGACATGAATACCTTCTGGGCATCTTTGCAGGTCAGCACAGACAGAGCTATCTCATATTGTTTAAGGCTGTATCCTAGTCCCTAGAGAAAATGCTTTCTTCTTTTATATTAAAAAAAAAAATGGTTGGAGTTCCCACTGTGGCTCAGTGGGTTAAGGATCCAGCATTGCTACAGCTGTGGTGTACGTAGGTCAGAGCTGCAGCTCGGATTCAATCCCTGTCCCGGGAACTTCCATATGCTGCAGGTTCAGCTGAAAAAGAAAGAAAAAACAAAAACTTAAAGTGATCTCCAGGAGTTCCCTTGGTGGCTCAGTGGGTTCAAGGATTCAGTGTTGTCACTGCTGTGGCTTGGGTCACTGCTCTGGCTCAGGTTCGACCCCTGGCCTGGGAACTTCTGCATGCCATGAGTGTATCCAAAAAATATTAAATAAATAAAATGTAGAAAAAAATTTTTAGTTAAAAAATATGATGGAGTTCCCGTCGTGGCACAGTGGTTAACGAATCCGACTAGGAACCATGAGGTTGCGGGTTCGGTCCCTGCCCTTGCTCAGTGGGTTAACGATCCGGCGTTGCCGTGAGCTGTGGTGTAGGTTGCAGACGCGGCTCGGAGCCCGCGTTGCTGTGGCTCTGGTGTAGGCCGGCAGCTACAGCTCCTATTTGACCCCTAGCCTGGGAACCTCCATATGCTGCAGGAGCGGCCCAAGAAATAACTAAAAAGAAAAAAAAATAAAATAAAAATAAAAATAAATAAATAAAAAATGTTTGTCCCCATCTTTTGCCACTATCTAAACACTAAATCAGACCTCATCCTATGTATATCCTTATACCCTTGAGTATTTTTATCGGGTAAATATCTGTGAAAGTGAAATTGCTGGGTTGAATGATATACATATTTTTATTGTGACTGATATTTTTATTTAATGATTTCTATTTTTTCCATTATAGCTGGTTTACAGTGTTCTGTCAAATTTCTACTGTATAGCAAGGTGACCCAGTCACACATACCTGTATACATTCCTTTTTCTCACATTGATCTCAGTGGTTCTCAACCTGGGCAATTTTGTCCCCCAGGAAGAATTGCCAGATAAAATACAGATCCCCTGTTAGATTTAAATTTAGTGTTTATTTTATTTTGTATTTCAATTTCAGATAAACAGCTTTTGCAAAAGGTGCAGAGCCAGCGCAGGCAACAGAGCAGATCTAATATGGAGTCAGATCTGTTTTTCCCTATTAGACCTGCAGCCTCAGAGAGGAATCTCTGACTCACTTCCGATCCACCACCAGCACCATGCAGGCCAGCACCATACAGGCCAGCACCGCTAAGGTGCTTCTTAGAACGGCATCCAGCTCATGGAGAGAGGCGTGTTGCGTCAGTCTCTCATAAGTAACAATTCAGCTGTGTCCCTTACCTGGGTTTTCACACCAGAAAAACCTGCTTTTCTGTAAGTCTTTGATTCTGTACCGAGATACCTTTTCAAGAGAGCTGGAATAGAGAAGGCATTTTTCATGCTGATTTTCACGTCCCAGTGAAATATTTGCTTTGAGGGAGCAGTCCAGTTGGCTTAGATCTGGGACTGTCTTTCCCCCACAGCCTCCCTGCTCCAGGGCAGCCTGATCAAAGTCTGTATTTATCCACGAATGGCCACAGGCCTTAACCTTCAACTGATGCCTCTTCACAAAATGCTTCTTCCAAGAGACACCTCTGAGTTAGGCTTGAGCGATGGAATATTCCTGGCTTCCCCATTATGTCCAATAAACATTTTTCGCTTCCTACTTTAGAAGCAGTTAGGACCCATGCAGGAGATGGTAGGATAGAGGGGATTGGCAGTGGAGAACGGAGTGCAAATGTCCAGCTGATGCATTGGAAAATCCTCACCTAAGGTTGGAAAATCCTCAGTGGCAGTAAAAAATGCCAGTTTTTTAGTTTTAAGGATGCAGTTTGCCTGTTGCTGTGCTGAATTTTGGTCTCACATGGAATTTGATTCTTTTCTCCTTTCTTGAGAGAGTTAAATCATGAGCAACCCACATGGCCACATTCCTGAAGCTAAGACCCATGATCACTTTGAAGGTTTTATTTTCCTCGTGTATCATTTTTTTTTATTTTAATAAAAAAGCTAGATTTCCCTGGTGGCCTAGAGGTTAAGGACTTCGCATTGTCACTACTGTGGCTCTGGTTCAATCCCTGACCCGGGAACTTCCTCATACTGTGGGTACAGCCAAAAAAAAAAAAAAAAAAAAAAAAAAAAATAACAACAACTCCTAATTCATTCTTAGGTTTAAACACTAAAAACCACAGAGAAGGAAGTCATCCCCAGTCTTACCACTTGGAGCTAACCATTATTAACATTTAGAGCTTTTTTTTCTGTTTTTTAAGAAAATTTGGTATCGATCTATATACATAGTTTTGCAACCTTCTTATTTAACAACGTCCTGTGAACATCATTATATGGGATTAAATATTGTCCTGTGACCTCACCACCAATAAAAGCTGCCTGGCAGGGCTCTTCCTGGAAAGGTGTGAGCCTTTGGCCAGCACAGGGCTGCCCCAAATAAGAACTGAAAGGAGGCTGTGCCATAAGCATCTGTCATAGGCTGCCTGGGGCACCATTAAAGGCAGAAGTATCTAAATTATGTTTCCAACTTTTTATTCAAATAGTAAAGATACAAACTTGTACATCTATTAAAAGATGTACAACTCAATGAATTTTCAAAAACAACCATGTAACTGGCGTTGAGATCAAGAGTCACTTGCCCCCACCTCCCAACAGGGAACTATATCTTGACCTCTTACATCAGACAGTGGTTGTACCTGGTTTGGTTTTGTTTATTTTATTTGTGCCTGGTTTTGAATGTACTCATTGGTATCCAGCTTCTCCCACTCAATATCACATCTGTTTCACCTGTGAAAGTTGTAATTTGTTCAGTCTCACTGCTCTAGTATTCTGTTGCGTGAGTGTACACGTCGCTTATATGTCCTTTGTTGGGAGAGATTTGGATTCTTTCTTGTTTGAGGCTATTAAGGATAGTGCCACTGTGATCATTTTAGTTCCTGTATTTGTGGTGAATACATATCCATGTTTCTGCTGGATATACACCCGGGAGCGGAATTGATGGGTCATGGGTCTGCCTAAATCTAGGTTTAGGAGATGCTGCCAGACAGTTTTCTGAAGTGGTTGTACCCATTTCCATTCCCTCCAGCAGCGTACGATCATTCATGTTGTTCCACATCCTCACCAACCCGTTCATGATGATCGGAGAAGAGGTGAGTCATCACGCCTTGAACTCACCTCCAAGGGTGAGGTCCAGGGAGGCCAACCCAGTTCCACATCTGAATGATTCCCAATGCCCTTCACGTTTCTCCATTTTCTAACTGTCCCCTGCAGATGTGAATGAGTGTGGAGTAAAACCCCGGCCGTGCCAACACAGGTGTGTGAATACACACGGCAGCTACAAGTGCTTCTGCCTCAGCGGCCACATGCTCATGCCCGATGCCACGTGTTCCAGTAAGTTCCAACAGCTAGCCTGCTCTCAGCCAACCTGGAGGTGTGACTCTTGCCATTTGATGCTTGGGGGAAAGTTGACTTGAGTAATTGAGGGGGGAAACACCCAAAGTCTCTAACGTCACGCCAGGCTAAAATATCTTTGAGCACTTCATCTTAATTGTGGTAAAATACCTGTGTTGTGAAATTCACCATTTTGACCATTGTAATGTGTACAGTTCAGTGGCATTTCATACATTCACGGTGCTGTACCACCTATCACCACTGTCTGGCCTAGACCATTTTCATCCCCCCAAAAGGAAACCCCGTCCCCATTAGCAGTCACTCCTCAGTCTTCTTCCCCCACCCCCCAGGCCCTGATAATTACTAATCTGCTCTATGTCTCTATGGATTTTCTTATTCTGGCCACTATTTTTTTTTCTTTTTTATGGCTGCACCTGCAGCAGATGGAAATTCCCAGGCCAGGGATCAAATCCGTGCTACCGCTGCGACCTACGTCACAGCTACGGTGACGCAAGATCCTTTAACCCAATGCGCCTCGTTGGCGATTGAACCCCTGTCTCCACAGCAACCCCAGTCACTGCAGTTGGATTCTTAATGCACTGTGCCACAGCAGGAACTCCTGTGGCCACTTATTTTTTTTTCTTTTTTAAATTTCTTTTATTGAAGTATATTTGATTTACAATGCTATGTTAATTTCTGCTGTACAACAAAGTGCGTCATTTACAACATATATGCATTCTTCTTCATATTCTTTTCCATTATGGTTTATTACAAGATCCTGAGTCGAGTTCCCTGTGGCCACTTTTTAAATAAAAAGACTGGGGAGAAAAATAAATTATATGTCTCTGTCTATGCAAGGATGTATTGGGTTTCTGCATGAAAATAAGCACACTGAATAAAATAAGCATATTTTTTTAAGAAAGGTGATACATTTAGATTCCATTTGGGGACATCAGTTCTTCCCACCAACTACCTTTCTCACGCCCCTTGCCCCACACCCAAAGATCAGTGACTCTTGTTGGAAATACATTCTCATTCACATTCCTGAAAAGAAAAGCCTGTCTCCATCTCCGATAAAGAGAACCCGTGTCCTGTGGGAGCGTAAGTGTCTCTGTCCATTCATTTAGTGAGAAGCAAGGCTTTTCAGGTTTTATGTTGCAGCTGAAAAGCAAACCCATCCTCCCTGCTTCTCTCGGTCCCCTCCTCCCTCCCCATCTCTCTTTCCTCTGCCCTGCAGCCCCCCGCAATCCCAGAGCCTGTGCCTTCTGCCAGCTTCCCATAGTTGCAGAGTCTCACGGACTCCCCAGCCCATCCCGGCGCTCCATCACTTGTAAAATCTGGGCTCTAGCTCAGCTTCCTGCACCCACCCCCGACACCAGCTTGTCCTCATGCTTCCCCGCCTGGGCAAAGGGCCCCATCACCACTAGTCGCCTAGATTCCCCATTAGCAAGCATGCTTAAGAGATAAAGCAGGCATTCAAAGAGTCTTTAAAAAAATGCTTGTTATAAACTAAACAGCAACCCCCAGAAGCAATTAGGCAGCTTCATGGATTCTTCTAAGCCAGCGCCCATGTAACCACTAGCAAATAGAACTTCGCCAGAATCTTCCCCTCCCCACCCCTCAGCCCCATGGTAACGACTTTCCAGGCTTTTATAGGAATCGCTTAACGTTTTTTTAAAAGGTATATGCTACTGGCTGTTTCTGAAACATTCCATGAAATCCTAATTAGTGCCCCAAATGAAAGATAGAATGAGGTGAATTTTGAAGAGTAATTTTAAAAGAAGACAACTGAAGACAAAAAGAGTAGAAGTTCTCTTGTGGCTCAGCGGGTTAATGATCCAGCATTGTCACTGCTCAGGTCACTGCTGTGGCAAAGTTTCGATTCCTAGCCCGGGAACTTCCGCAAGCCTCAGGTGTAGCCCCCCCCCCCAAAAAAAAAAAGAAAGAGAGAGAGAGAGAGAGAAAGAATAAACTAGAAATATACTCATCTGTGATTGTTTGTTACATTACCATGGCCCATGTATCCGTTCCTATACCCTCTTTATCTGTTTCTGTATATGTGTAAGAGTTGCCTCTGCCTCCCTGTTTATAGCTCACAGTATCCAGGTAGACCTGAGCCTTTCTCCTGGAGGCTGATTTCATTTCAGCTGGCCCCTTGCAGTCTTTTTGGTCCAGCTGGGTGATTGCATGTTTTGGATACAGGTGGATAAAGAGTATATTTACCCTGCTCCTCTGTTTCAGACATTTATGATCCATACACACTGGACCCCTGCTAAGAACATGCATTCTTGTGAGATCTATTTAGCAATGAATGACAGAAATAGCCAACTAAATTATCTCATTTACTTAAAAAAGCTGGAGGCAAGCACTTGTAAAACAGGTCAGCAAAGACTTGGTCTCTGACATCCTCCAAGTAGGTGCTGACTTCATTTGTATGTTTGTGGCCTCATGGTCACAAGACGGCTGCCCCAGCTCCAGATATCACATCCATATTGAAGGAAGGCAAGAGGAAGGGGAAAGGAGTGATGCCAAGGAACACAAGTCTCTTTATGCCTGTCCCTTTTATCATGCAGCAGCATCTTTCTCAGAAGCTCCTTTCCCTCCAGCGTACTTATCTTAATATCTCTTTGACCATGGCTGAGTCATATGGTCACTCTTTGTTGCTGCAGGGGAAACTGGGAAAAAGACAGGTAACTGGCTTTACAGCCTCAGTGATAGGAATGGCTTTAAGACAACTGATCAGGCACCTAAAATACAAGGCTTTGTGGCTCAAGTGACTCTCACTGAGGCTAGACAGGAATGGAGAGATGGCGAGAATCTGCATTATTCAGATTGATCGTCTGCATCAGGGGTTGCATTTCAGCCACTAGTAGAGAACAGCGAGGTGACCTAAAGACGTGATGGGAGCTTATACAGGAGGAGAGATGCCATCTTTTGGTAACTGAGGGGTACATGCTCTACCTGAAGACAGTCCAGTGCAATGCACTGGCCCACACAACAAACCAGTGGGGCCACCAAGACACCACCCCTGCCTCGGTTCCGTTTGGCTCTCTCGCCACATGGGACTCAGAGAATGAAGCTGATCCTCTGATACCACTCCGTGTGTTACATGTAACCTTCTAGAGGTCAGAGGTTGTTTCTCGGTCAGCAAGCACTTATTAATCACCTCTTCCCAGGAGCCTCCAGGAAAGGCTAACCCATGCCTCCTTTTGCAGACTCTCGGACATGCGCCGTGACCAGCTGCCAGTACGGCTGTGAAGATACGGAGGCAGGGCCGCGCTGTCTGTGTCCATCCCCGGGCCTCCGCCTGGCCCCAAACGGAAGAGCTTGTATAGGTAGAGCGGCCCGAATCGCCTCCTCTCCAACCCCGACTCTCCCTTTACCGAATTCCTCCGTTTTCCTTCATTGCAACCTGCTTGTTGACTAGACATTGAAAGCTCCTAAAATGACAGATATTATGTCCATTTCTCAGACTTTTTACCTCCCTATGCTTTAGACACACTTTGTGATGCTAGAAAGAGCACTTCTCTATTTTTTTTTTTTTGGTCTTTTTGCCTTTTCTAGGGACACTCCTGCAGCATATGGAGGTTCCCAGGCTAGGAGTCGAATTGGAGCTGTAGCCACTGGCCTACGCCAGAGCCACAGAAACTCGGGATCCGAGCTGCGTCTGCAACCTACACCACAGCTCACGGCAATGCCGGATCCTTAACCCACTGAGCAAGGCCAGGGATCGAACCCTCAACCTCATGGTTCCTAGTCGGATTCAGTAACCACTGTGCCACAATGGGAACTCCCTTCTTCTTTTTTTTTTTTTTTTTTTTTGACCACTCCACAGCATATGGAGTTTTGGGCCAGGGATCAGATCCAAGCTGTAGTTAATGACCTGTGCCACAGCAGTGGAAGGCCAGATCCTTAACCCAGTGTTCCTGGCTGGGGATCGAATCTGCATTCTCATTGCTCCAGAGACACCACTGATCTCATTGCGCCACAGCAGGAACTCTCTCTATTGTTTTTGAATCACCCAGTGCCATAGAGGAAAAAGATGAAAAGTAATTTTTTTAAACTTATTTTATTGGAGTTCCCACTGTGGCTCAAGTTTTTAAAAAAAAAAAAAAACTTGTTTTAATGAAGTTCCCATTGTGGGTTACAGACCTGACATAGTCTCCATGAGGATACGGGTCTGATCCCTGGCCTAGCTCAGTGGATTAAGGATGTGGCATTGCCACAAGCTGTGGGATAGGTCACAAAAGTGGCTTGGAACCATTGTTGCTGTGGCTGGGACATAGGCCACAGTTGCAGCTCCAGTTCATCCCCTGGCCTAGGAACATCCATATGCAGGGAGTGCAGCTGTAAAAAGAAAAAAAGGTTACTTTATTGAAGTGTAGCGATTTACAATGTTGTGTGAATTTCTGCTGTATAGCAAAGTGATTCACTTATATATATGTTCTTTTTCATATTCTTTTCCATTATGATGTATCATAAGATACCGAATATAGTACTATACAGTAGGACCTTATCATTTATCCATCATTTATCCATCCTATATATACTAGTTTGCATCTGCTAATCCCAAACTCTTAATCCCCCCCAACCCCGCATGCCTCCCTCCTCCTTAGCAACCGCAAGTGTGCTCTCTGTCTGTCTGTGATTCTCTTTCTGTTTTGTAGATAGGTTCATTTGTGTCATTTTAGATTCCACATGTAAGTGATGTCACATGGTTTTTGTCTTTCTCTTTCTGACTTCACTTAGTATGATAATCTCTAGGTCCATCCATGTTACCAAAAATGGTATTATTTCATTCTTTTTGATGGCTGAGTAGTATTTCATTGCATGTGTGTACCACATCTTCTTTTTTTTTTTTTTTTTTTTTTTGTCTTTTGTTGTTGTTGTTGTTGTTGTTGCTATTTCTTGGGCCGCTCCCACGGCATATGGAGATTCCCAGGTTAGAGGTCAAATCGGAGCTGTAGCCACCGGCCTACGCCAGAGCCACAGCAACTCGGGATCCGAGCCGTGTCTGCAACCTACACCACAGCTCATGGCAAGGCCAGATCGTTAACCCACTGAGCAAGGGCAGGGACCGAACCCGCAACCTCATGGTTCCTAGTCGGATTCGTTAACCACTGCGCCACGACGGGAACTCCACCACATCTTCTTGATCCACTCCTCTGTCAATGGACCTTTAGGTTGTTTCCATGTCTTGCCTATAGTAAATAGTGCTGCTGTAAACATAGAGATGCATGTATCTTTTTGAATTATAGTGATAAAAGTTATTTTAACTTAATAATATTTACCCTGCATATTTTGCTTCAACTACCAAATTGTGTATGCTCATAGTACTATATTTAACTGTACTGCACTAAATATGCATACTTTTTAGAGCAGGTGAGCACATAGCCTCAAAACGGGATGTCCAATCAAACAATGTTGGAGTTCTTAATCGTTTTTGATTTAAATAAGCAAATAGTGTGACTTAATATTCTCCTTCTGTACTGCGAAAGAAATACTTTTCAATGGAGGTGGTTGGTGTTTATTCTAAAGGTATGTAAGTTGATAAACCACCTTCAGAAAGCTCAGCCAAATAGATCCGAAATCATTTAAACACTGTTTAAACAATCTATGTAAATTAAAAATTCGGCTCTCCTCTTTGAGAGTAGTGAAAGATTTAATTCGATTCACAGGCTTTAGTACTCGTCAGTAAAAATCAGATTTGTATAACAAGGCTCATTCGTGACCAGACTGAATCCAAATTTTTGCCCACCTCTTTGACTTACTGTGTACCATTTTTATTAGAAAGGAGAGATGATGTCCATGAAAGTGACCCCTGCAGAATAATTTTGGTCAGTCCAGCACCAAGTTGCATCATTTAGCCATAGTTCCAGAACGACATCTATTCCATTTGACGTCTGAGATTTAAGGCAAAACCTGAGTGTGAATGGTTTGGTCAGCAATGCTGGCAGCCCCTCTGTGGCTTGACTCTCCGTGGTAGAAAAAGAAAGAAGTCTCGTGTCTGCTGAAATTGCAGCCTTACATCATTACACTTGACCCATAATTTATGTATAAGTACATTCTTAGGAAACCACATTTCTGTGATTTGGGACAATATGGCAGGATTGAGGGGAGCTTGCTAATGAAATGATTCTTTTGTGAAATGCAAAATTTAAATGTGTGTGTATTTGGAGTTCCCATTGTGGTGCAGCAGGAACAAATCCAACTAGTAACCAGGAGGTTGCGGGTTTGATCCCTGGCCTTGCTCAGTGGGCTAAGGACCCAGAGTTGTCTCTGTGAGGATGCAGGTTCCATCCCTGGCCTCGCTGAGTGGGTTGAGGATCCGGCGTTGCCATGAGCCATGGTGTAGGTCGCAGACTCAGCTCGGATCTGGCGTGGCTGTGGCTGTGGCGTAGGCTGGCAGCTACAGCTCCGATTGGACCCCAAGCCTGGGAACCTCCATATGCCGTGGGTGCGGCCCTAGAAAATAAATAAATAAATACATGTGTGTGTATTGAGTTTGCCATACAATATGCATAGCTGGAAAAATATTAATTTGGTCAGCAAAGTGTAAGGTATATGTCCCAAGTACCAGCTGTAGGCTCCCTGCCCCAGAAAAAGCCAGGCCTTGCAAGGGAGAAAATGGGCATGTAAGTAGTGCCTTTGCAGGGAGATAAGGCCTCTAAAACAAGACATAGAGAGGGATAGAGGTCCGTCAAGTGAAGGGCCACGTGTGTGCCTGGAGGATCTAGAACACTTCTGGGGAGATATGTTGGTCCCAGAAGAATCCGAGTTTTCCAAGGAAGGAGCTGCGCGTGCATGTGCGTGCTGTGGGCGTGTGCACGTGAGTGTTTGGTGAGGGGGAGAGTGTTTTCTTGCTTTCCCTGACAACCTCCTGCTTCTCCATCCTAGACATTGATGAATGTACCTCTGATAAAGCCGTCTGCCCCTACAATCGAAGATGCGTGAACACTTTTGGAAGCTACTACTGCAAATGTCATGTTGGTTTTGAACTGAAATATATCCGTGGCCGATATGACTGTGTAGGTAAGAACTGGTGGCACCTCGTATGTTTTTCTTCTCCTCATCAAACCTGTAGGCGTTCTCTCCAGATGTTTTGACACCAGCTCAGTCTGTTAGTCGGACCATCTGCTGTACTGACCAGCTTAACAACACAGCAAAATTCAGGATTTGTTTAAGTTTCTGGCATTTAGGGAACTCTGATGACTTAAAGTACATGAAGCCAGTTAAGTAAAGATGTAAAGTAAGCGCTTGAGTCTCTATAGCTCTATTACAGAGGCAGATAGCTTGAGGTGATGTTTGTGAGTTTTTAAAAAATTCTTTTGGTTTTGTTTTGTTTATACTTTTGGTTCTGTCTCCAGGTATAGCTAAAAACGGGAACAATGAAGCATATTTATATGTGATAAAAGGAAGGGTAACAAGGCCTGTTTAACCTTGATCTCAGGGAGTTCCCATGGTGGCTCAGCAAAAACAAACCCAACTAGTATCCATGAGGACGTGGGTTCGATCTCTGACCTCACTTAGTGGGTTAAGGATCTGGCGTTGCAGTGAGCTGTGGTGTTAAGTTGCAGACACAGCTTGGATCTGGAGTGGCTATGGCTGTGATGTAGGCTGGCAGCTGCAGCTCCAATTCGACCCCTGGCCTGGGAACTTCCATATGCCGTGGTGTGGCCCTAAAAAATAGACCCTTGATCTCAGTGGTCTGTTCATAAGTTTCTATCATGAGTGGCTTTAGAAAAATGTATGAACCAGCCTTTCCTGAGCCACCAGGGAACTCCTGTTCCTGTTTACATAGCATGCATGCGACAAACATGTGTGCATGACGTG
Organism: Sus scrofa; assembly: GCF_054392235.1. Taxonomy (NCBI): domain Eukaryota; kingdom Metazoa; phylum Chordata; class Mammalia; order Artiodactyla; family Suidae; genus Sus; species Sus scrofa. The sequence goes on from NC_139401.1 coordinate 13,914,705, forward strand.
GAAAGCTAACAGTGGGGAAAAGGCAGGATTTCTCTCAACCCTCCACTAGAGCTGCCCAGGATGTGTCCTATGTAATCATGCTGGGACAGCACTTGGTTCCTGGGTTTTGAACCATCTTACATCTTCCCTCAAACACAAAGGCCATCTGAGACCAGCTCATAAAATCCACATTTCTCGTGAGCTGGGAGCGTAGGCGCTGCTGCAGACCCCTCCAGCTCTGTCACCCAGCCAGGCCATGTCACTGAGTAGGAGCCCGTTTCCCGACACCTAAAGGGAGGGACCCACAGGACAGGGTGAGAATCCATGTGGAGAGCTTCCAGAGGAAACAAATCTTGGCAATTTGCAAAGTGATTAAGATGAGCACTTGAGTCCCCCTGTGGCTCAGTCAAAAACAATACAGAAACAGATCACGGACGTGGAAGACAGACTTGCATTTGCAGGTGGGGGCGGTGGGGTTGGGGAGGGCCTAGGAGTCTGGGGTTAGTAGATGCAAACTATTGCATTTGGAATGGATAAGCAATGTATAGTACAGGGAACTATATCCAGTCACTTGGAACATGATGCAGGATAATGTGAGAAAAAGAATGTGTATATATGTATAGCTGGGTCACTTTGCTGTACAGCAGAAATTGGCAGAACATTGTAAATCATCTATAAAAAAATAATAGTCTGCTTTGTGTGCCTGTGATAAGTATAGACAGAAAGTGGGGTGCCAATGAAGGCCAGGAAAGCTCTTGTCTGGGTGGAATCTGGCAAACTTCCCTAGTGTAAAGCCAGCAGGCGAGCTCAGACCAGCCTGACCCTGCTCCTGGCAGTCTAGGAAAAAAATGCTCCACTTTTTCAGCTGACGTCAGTGGTTCCAAGCCCATCTTGTTCCTTATTGCTTAGGAGTTCCCAGCCCTTCCATGCATAGAGTTTAATTTCTGATATTATTATTGAGTTCTTAGTTAGACCAGTGAAAACGTTTAAGACATAAAAGCTGAACATCTTATGAGAGGTCAGTCATATTGATAAGCAGGAGATGAGGTCGCTGTGGGGGAGGCAAGAGGTACCTGGCCCCTACATCCTGGGTGGCAGGCAAAGCCAGGACTCTGGGCCAAGGCACCGGGAGTCTTCAGTGCCTCTCAGTTCCCAGGCCACACAGGGTTTGCTGGCCATGTGGAGTGGTTGGCCCTGGGCTGCTCAAGTTCAAGGGGTAGTCTTTCAGCAAGTGCTCTTACCACAAGGCACTGTGTTCACGGGACTGTTCACATTTTTAGATGTCAATGAATGCGCTGCGAATACCCACACGTGCAGCCTCCATGCCACTTGCCTCAATATCCTAGGATCCTTCAAGTGTAAGTGCAAGCAGGGATATAAAGGCAGTGGACTTCAGTGTTCTGGTAAGTACACTTGGCCGTGGTGTCTGAGCTATTCCCATAAAGCCTTCTCTCCACGTCTCCTTCCTCCCTTCTTTCTCCCTCCCACTCTGTGTGTCTGGCGTCATGGGGGTGGGGAGGTGCACACGTACAGTGTTTAGAAACTTAACTCTGCCTCAGACTTGTCTTCTCAGCTAACCAGACCACATCTCCAATTCTCACGCACGTTGTAAGTATGACACTTAAAGTAAACCAGGGTGCTGGAGATTTTTCTGGTCGCAACATACTTTCAAATACTGAAAATAAGATTGGAGCACAAATGACACTGAGCAGGTGTATTGGTCAGGGTAGGCTAGGTTACGGTGCAGTAACAAGCAGTCCTGAAATGTCAGTGGCTTAGAATCACAGGAGGTTTTTCTGTGCATCAGGATTTTTTCCAGAATGCACAACTGACTCAAAGTATGATGGCACTGATGTCATTTTATCATCATCCTCAAGCCTCTTTTCACTTTTTTTGGTATATAGCAAAGAGTCCTGGTATTCTGGCTGGTGAATTCCTTCATGCTTAGGTGGCAAACTCTGAAATTGATAAACCAAAGGTACAATAAGAAAATGTCACTGCTCTTAACAGCTATAGCAACAATCACAGTCTCCTTCTCATGCTCTATCCGGAGAGAGTTGTCAGGGCGTTTCTTCCCCATGGAGTCACTCAGGGACCCAGGCTGACCGAGACCCCACCATCTTATGGTACCATGGTGTCAATCCGAGGCCTTAGGGTTTGTCACGGTAGGGAAAGAAGCATGGACAGTCACACCCCAGCTCTTATTTAATTCACTTTGGAAGCAGGGACAAAAATACATACAATCCCGCTATGTGTCCCGAAAGAGAAGCAAACTAGAAATGATGCTGAGCGCCTGGAATGTCGACCCAGACAAGGCAGCAGCAATTGCAGTGCTGCCACTCCCCTGGCCAGTAGTGTCCCGCTGTTTTTAGTCACCCAGGTTATCCTCTGAACATGTGCCTTTTAGCACTGGCCCATCACGTGCTAAGGTTTATTGACTGCCCTGACCCAATTCTCCTAGACCCTTAGCGGAGTTCCCACAAGTTCCAACAAATACAGCTGCAGGTTGTCCTTTGACCTGTATCACATCCCATGCCCCCATCTGTCTGATGCTCTCGGTGGCTCAGCAGAGCGGCCCCTCCCTGATGACAAAAATGAATGGTCTGCGCCAGGACAGACACTGAGCATCATACCCATCAAAGGTTCCTCATCCCCCAGCGGGCTGGGGCAGATGGCGCTGGGCGAGAGGATGTTTGAAAGAATACAGGCAAAGAAAATGAGCCTGGAAATCACATTCCATGAGGACCTGCCCAAAGATCTGGGCAGAATTTAGCCTGGAAGAAGAAAACAGTGTGGGAAAGCACGAATTGTGCTAGTAAATATTTTAAGGAAGGCAAAGAAAAATGGCTTCCCAAAGCCAACCAACGCCAATGGGTAGGGCTGTGTTCTCTCTTAAAAATGCACACCAGGGAGTTCCTGCCATGACCCACTGAGTTAGGAATCTGACTGCAGCGGCTCAGGCCTCTGTGGAGGCATGGGTTCAATCCCCAGCCCGGCACAGCAGGTTGAAGGATCCCAACTAGGGATGGAGTTCCTGTTGTGGCTCAGTGGGTTAAGAACCTGACTAGTATCCATGAGGATGCGGGTTCGAGCCCTGGCCTCACTCAGTGGGTTAAGGATCTGGCATTGCCATGAGCTATGGTGTAGGTCACAGACGTGGCTCAGATCTGGTGTTGTCGTGCCTGTGGTGTAGGCCAGCAGCTGAAGCTCCACTTTCACCCCTAGCCTGGGAACCTCCATATGCCGTGGGTGTGGCCATAAGAAAAATGCACCCCAGGTATCTAAGAGTGGAGTAGGAAACCCCAGGGTTTGGGTATGGATTCCTGCCTTTGGCTGGATGGGATTCAGTGGCTACTCCGGCAGCTCGATGCTGCAGTTCTGTCCCTCTGTGTAGATGTGCCCATATGTCCAGAAATTTGATTCTAAGAAAGAGATGGGCTGCCGGTGCAGGGCTGTGCATGGGTGGGGTGGGGGAAAGGTGCTGTCATCTTGAGAGACCCTCAGGGAGGAACTGGAACAAATCAGCTTTCCATATAGGATCAGTGGTCAAGGCTTCCTTCACGCCTCCAAGTTTGCAGATGTCCCTTGCAGCCTTGCTTGTCTCAGGCTGTGTGGTGTAACGGTCACCAGCTCTGGCTCAGGAGCTGAGCAGGCCTCACCTGCACTCTGAGCTGTGCCCCATACTGGCTGTGACCATTAGCAAGTGGCTTAACCTCTAAGCTCAGTTTCCTCCTTAGCAAAATGTGGCTCACGGTAGACCTGGCTTAGGGGCGGGTGGGTCGTCGCTTGTTGTGGGCCAGACCGCCGTTCCTTGGTGCTCCCTGACTTCACTGAGGCAGGTGCATGATCCGTGTGTCCCCTGAGCCCCAGTGCTGTGGACTCTCTCTGCAGCTTTCTCTCGAGGTTTCCCAGACCCCTGTAGGTTCAACCCCAAGTTCTCACTCTTAGGGACAGCCCTCAGGCCATGGGGGCCAGAAGTCTGTGCATAAATCCCCCAGCCTCCCCCGCACGCAGTGGGACATTTCTGAGTTGGGATCTGTGTTGGTTCCCAGGTGTCCCAACAGGACTTTGCACCTGTTACCCACAGTGATTACCTGCCCACTGAGGCACCTTTTGGGGCTTTTCTCCCTTCCTGTCTGTCTCGCCCACCTTCTGCCTCCTGGAAGCACCTCCCCAGTAAACCACCAGTACCCAAAGCCTTGTCTCAGGCTCCCCTCGGGGAGCCCCACATTGCACCCAGTACCCCTCTCAGAGGTTCATTGTGAGATTTGAATGAGATAATATAAGTAGGGAGCTTCGTTCAGCTGGGCGCATAGTCGATGGTCAATGAAGTCAGCTCTGCTTGGGACTGTTATTGGCACAATTTCAATCATATTCGTTAAGAGCTAAGTACCCTTTACTATGAAATCCTGTAAAGGTCAATGCAAAAAATGCTCTGCATAGGAAAAAAAAAAAAAAAAAAGATCCGTCAGGAAAACGCTTGTTTCAGTAAGTGGGTAACTCATCTCCGTATACCCACCCCTGCCCCCAGGCCAAAGAATCAAAGTGATGAGGAAGAACTGGTCAGAGGAAACCTGGGCTCCTCTTCCTTTTTGATCATTTGGTCCCTGTTGAAACCACTGTGTGTTATCTATGTACACATGAAAGCCCTGGCTTTTGGGGGGGCACACCTGCAGCACATGGAAGTTCCCAGGCCAGGGATCAGGCCCACAAGACAGCAGTGACAGCACTGAGCCACCAGGGAACTCCCTGAAGATACCATCTTTATGCATGCAAATGGTAGCTGTTTGCAGCCTGCATTTCCTATGTTGTAGCCCATTGTTTCAAAGTTATAGATCCCGGGAGTTGCTGTCGGGGCGCAATGGAAACGAATCCGACTTAGGAACCCTGAGGTTGCAGGTTCGATCCCTGGCCTCGCTCAGTAGGTCAAGGATCCAACGTTGCCGTGAGCTGTGGTGTAGGTCACAGACGAGGCTCAGATCCCACGTTGCTGTGGCTACAGCTCCGATCAGACCCCTAGCCTGGGAACCTTCATATTCCACAGGTGCAGCCCTAAAAAGACAAAAAAAGAAAGAAAGAAATTATAAATCCCACATCATTCCAAACATTTCTTATGTCAAGAAAACTTAATGGTTTTTTTAAACCATCCAATTCAAAGCATTTGTTGTGTAAAGCAAAATTTTCTTGATTCTTTGAAACCTCAGATTCATCAGAGTGTTTTCTTTGAGAATCTGAAAATCATTCATTTTGTTATATCCCTTCTGCAACAGAATCACTTCTTAGTCTTTTGCCGGAAGTTTTATTTACAAGAGAAAACAGTCTCGGGGTCATTCACTGTATCAGTTACCCAGTCCTTTCCATTCTGTTTCGATTGCGTCTCTGTGAAATCAATAGCCATATCTCTTTTGAAAGTTGATCTTAAAGTCTTAACATATATGACTTGAAGGATGGCTAAAAAATCCACCCTTATGGGCCAAGAAAAGTCATACACAAATGAGAGAATCATATCCAGTTAGCATCCAGCATTAGAAAATGTTATGTTGTAAAATATATTTGTAGCCACGTGAATTGCTGTTATATAATAATATAGCAACTTTTATTACGAGTTCATAATCAACCTTTTGTTATGAGACTGGGAAGAGTCCCGTCTCTACACGGTTACAGAAGAGGAGTTAGTCAATTATCCTTATGCACCATCTGTACCCACAGGATGAAGCTGCCTAAATATTGATGTGTGTGTTTTTACTGTTGTAATATAATAAGTATTAATAATACACTGTGAGGTAGTTTGGTCTTAATTGGACAGCACCTATAGTAAAGAAATTAAAACTTTGATATTGGAGTTCCCACCGTGGTGCACTGGGTTAAGAATCCAACTGCAGTGACTTGGGTTGCTGTGGAAGTGCGGATTCCATCCCCAGCCCGGTGCAGTGAGTTAAACCATCCAGCGTTGCCACATCTGTAGCATAGGTTGCAGCCGTGGCTTGGATTCAATCCCTGGCCTAGGAACATCCATATGCCCCATAAAATTGAAAACCACCACCAGCAGCAGCAAAAGACTTTGATATTCCCCGACCTGGGTAGCAGCAGTCAGTTTAGGAAAGGATACTATGTCATTTAGTCACCAGACACATGGCTCCTGGAATCAAATTACTTTGGCTGGATTCCTGGCTCCCTGGCCTACTACCGGCGGACTGCAGACCAACTCTTTAACCTTTCAGCGTCTGTTTCCGTGTAGGCAAAATCTAGTAATAGTATCTGGCCCTTAATATTTTTCGAGGATGACATGAAATAATCCATACACAATAAATAAACGTCTACCTAAAGGGCTTAGCTCCAGCCCAGAATGCAGTCATTGCTCCATTAGTAAGAGTAATGGTGGCAGTGGCTTCTTTCCCAAAATTCGGCTCTTGTTCCCACTGGAGAGCAGCTTCTCTCATCGTTGGAAACGGGCTGTAGTCATTAGGAATTCAGTTCGTAGAGAGCATATTGAAGAACACAGGCGTGGCTTCGAGCAGGCCATTCTGATGTTTTTTCTTTCAAGTCGGGAGGTACGGCCTGGAAAAGATTTTTTAAACTCAGTAAAAGATTTCCCACATTCTAGTGATGAATTCTCAAAGTAACAGCAAACACAGGCCAAATATATGTCAGGCACTGATCTTCATAAGTGACACGTATTGGCTCATTTAAACCTCGCAAAAACCCTCTTCTGATCCCAGCTTTATAAATGGGGAGACAGGAGTTCCCGTCATGGCGCAGCAGAAACGAATTGGACTAGGAACCCTGAGGTTGCAGGTTCGATCCCTGGCCTCGCTCAGTGGGTTAAGGATCTGGCGTTGCCATGAGGTGTAGGTCGCAGACATCGCTCAGATCTGGCGTTGTGGTGACTGTGGTGTAGGCCAGCAGCTGCAGCTCCAGCTTGACCCCGAGCCTGGGAACCTCCATATGCTGTGGGTGGGGCCCTAAAAAGCATAAATAAATAAATAAATAAATAAATAAATAAAGGCAAAGAGCAGTTAAGTATCAGCTTGAGAACGTAGGATTAGAAGGTCTGGGGACTTGGGAGTCATACCCAGGAGACCGGGCTCCAGGGCTGTGTGTCCAGGACCCGTGGCTGCTCGTCTAGGGTGGATGCCTCTCCTAGGCCCCTGCCCAGCACAGTCGTTTCTGCTCTCCTAGCCCCTTCCCCATCCCTGTGTCTCAGGGTACATCCCTCATCCACGGTTAAGGCCCTCCGTCCAGGCCCGTGTCCGTAGCTCCGATGACAGGAGTGTTTCTCCCGCCAGGTGCAGGGAGAGCACCTGGTGAGCTCAGCACAGGTACCTGATGGTCAGGGTCACGTTGCTCCCGGGAGAGATGTTCTCACATCATAGCGATCTCTAAAGGGAGGATGTTCCAGGAGGTGGAAGTTGTGGACGAAGTGGCTGGTTAGAGACGTCTCAAATCTCTCCCGAGAGATATGGTCAAGTTCATTTGCAGGAGACTGGCCTGTGTAGCTGAAAACTCTGGAATGCCCTCTTTTTATGTCCGAGATCCCCCAAATGTGCCAGACCCTCCTACTGCACCTTCCTGTCCTGTTTTTATATTCTCAGAAAGATGATGTGGCAATCAAGAAATTTTCAAGAGAAATAGTATCAGCTATGTCACATTTTTTGTTCCTTTTTTTCCCTTTTTTGGCCACCCCACAGCGTACAGAGTTTCTAGCCCAGGGATCAGATGGGAGCTGCAGTTGCAACCTAAGCCACAGCTGTAGCAATGCCAGATCCTTAACCCTCTGTGCCAGGCTGGGGATCGAACATGTGTCCCTGTACTCTAGAGACCCTGCCAATCTCATTGCACCACAGCGGGAAGTCTGTGCTGTGTCACATTTAAAACAGCAACACCTATGGAGTTCCCGTCGTGGCGCAGTGGTTAACAAATCCGACTAGGAACCATGAGGTTGCGGGTTTGATCCCTGGCCTTGCTCAGTGGGTTAACGATCCGGCGTTGCCGTGAGCTGTGGTATGGGTCGCAGACGCAGCTCGGATCCCGAGTTTCTGTGGCTCTGGCGTAGGCCGGTGGCTACAGCTCCGATTAGACACCTAGTCTGGGAACCTCCATATGCTGTAGGAGCGGCCCTAGAAAAGGCAAAAAGACAAAAAAAAAAAAAAAAAAATGAAATAAAATAAAATGGCAACACCTAGGAGTTCACTGGTAGCTCAGTGGGTTAAGTACCCAGCATTGTCACTGCTGTGGTATGGGTTCGATCCCTGGCCTAGAAACTTCTGCACACCACGGGTATGGCCAATAATAATAATAAATAAAACAGCAATACCTAGATACAGCCAAATCTATCCATTCACAGTATGCGTGTACGTAGTTGGTTTTATCCTTGCCCCGACTCTCTTTACATACGAAGGAGCCAAATCACTAACACCACAAAGGTTGTAATGGCTTGATTTTTTTGTTTTTCAGTAGGAAGAAATGAAATCTTTACAACAGAAACTAAAGCAGTTGTTGACATTTGCCTGATAGAGATTGAAATCCAGTCCTCGTTTTTTATTAAAGGTCTCTAGTATTACGTTGCTGATTGCATAAAGGAAATTCCCAGGGAATGGGTATTTCCTGTTAATTTCTCATACTCAGTCCTGAGAAAAGAATCAGGGACCCGCAGATGGAATTACACCGTGGGGCCTCCCGCGGTGGGATCGTGTCCATGTACGGTGAGAGCTTATCATGTCACCTCTGGCACAAAAGCTGAAACAGGCCCTCTGAAGATCAGGAAAACGAGTAATGATGGAGTATCTGTATTAGTACTAGTTGTTTTCAAACCTCTAACTACAGGCTGTCACATTGATAAATAGCTAGGACATTTCATTGAAAAGAGTAATGGCCCTCTTGTCATAATAGCCTTAGATTGACTTCAAAGGAAAAGCTGGGTATTAATTAAGAGTATATGCGTTTTCAAAGCATTGTTCTTTTTCCCTTGGGTTACTCAAAATATTGTGGACCTCTCCCTGTTTATTTTTCTACCATTTGGATACAGACTGAATCAGCCAACTGATGGAGGAGGAACTGAGCAGAAGAGACGAAAACATTGCAAAGAAAAATATCCTAATAAAAATCCCAGTCTAATTTCTTTGTGTAATGCTCCTTTTAGACAGTGAAATTGACGTTGACTCCCTTATTTTATTTCCCTCTCAACTGTAGCCACGTAGTCGAATTGAATTGGTTCAGCTGGTTGGTATTAGACCTTTTTGCTTATAATACTAGATTACAGCTAGCATTATGGTGAACCATATAAACTGCCAAATTTTTTTTTTTGGCACTTTATATGGTTCACCATAATGCTAGCTGTCACCTTGGAACATCGCATTTAAACACATTACAATCTACCAGGACAACGGCAGCTTCGGCAAATAGCCGTGTGAAGGCAGAAATATTAGCGGACTCTGAAAAACCCATCATGTTGGGATCTGGAGCACCCCTTGGTAGGGAGCAATTATTTCATTATCATCTCTGAAGCAAAACAGAAGTGCATCCTCTAATAATTAAGGTAGTTAAGATCCTACCATTACCTTGGACCTCCTAAAAACGACTGCAAATAGGAGTTCCCTGGTGGCCTAGCAATTAAGGATCCAGCGTAGTCACTTCAGTGACTCGGGTCACTGCTGTGGTATGAGTTCGATCCCTGGCCCAGGAACTTGTGCATGCCATGCGTACAACTGAAAAAAAAAAAAAAAGATACAAATACAGTTCTTGCTAAATGTCAAATGGTTGAGCCTCATATGCATTGATTCTAGAAGCATTCATTTATTGCACTTTAATAGTGTTTAAAGGCTCTGACTTTTTTGTGTGTATGAGAGGTTATTAGCCAGTGTAAAACTTGTCCTTTTTTGTTTTCTTTTTAGGGCTGCACTTGTGGCATATGGAAGTTCCCAGCCTGGGGGTTGAATCAGAGCTGTGGTTGCCAGCCTGTACCACAGCCACAGCAACGGAGGATCGGAGCCGCATCTGGGACTTATACCACAGCTTATGGCAATGCTGGATCCTTAACCCACCGAGCACTGCCAGGGATCAAACCCACATCCTCAAGGACACTACGTCCATTTCTTAACCTGATAAGCCATAATGGGAAGTCACACCTTGTCTTTTATTGTTTATTTTAGTTATCCCTGAAAATGCTGTGAAGGAATTCCTCATCGTACCTGGTTCCATCAGAGACAGAATCAAGAAGTTGCTTGCTCACAAAAATGGCACAAAAAAGAAGGTATTCATTAAAAATGTCATCACAGAACCCATGGGGACTCCCACCCCTAAGGTTGGTTCTCAGCCCTTTGGCTCTGAAGAGAGTGTTTCCAGAGATGAGAACCATCGTGGAGAAAGAAAGAGGAGTGAGGAGACGAAGAAAGAGAGGCCGGAGGAAGAGAGGCGAGACGAGAAAGCCCTGGAGAACCACGTGGAGCAGGAGCAGAGCCTTCGGGGAGATGTGTTTTGTGGGTATTGCTTTTGTTACTTTATAATTTTATGAAAAATGATTTGTAGTTTCTCTTGGCAAATGAGAGAAAGAGAAGATGGTTTCATGCCTTAAATAACATGGGGTCAGCTTTAAGCCCTGAGAAGCACGGTTCTCTAGAAGGTCTGGAAACTGCCATCTTCTGCAGATACGAAATCAAATTTGCTGCTGTGGGACGCAAGGCAGGTAGGGCTCTTCTCCTCTCCTGGGAGGTTTCCTATTTGAGGCAAACCCTCTCTCCACTCCCGGCCAAGTAAGCCTGCCTGGTCCCGCCAACGCTCTTGTCTGGCTGCCCTGCTCTGCATGCACTGCCCTCAAAACACAGAGCCTCCCCGCGTGCATCTGCCGAACTTTACCTTTTTACCTCCTTAACCACTAGGCCACCAGGGAACTCCCACCTTTTTATTTGTTTGTTTGTTTGTTTTGTTCTTTTAGGACTGCACCTGAGGCAAATGGAGGTTCCCAGGCTAGGGGTCCAATCGGAGCTACCGTTGCCGGCCTACACCACAGCCCCAGCCACGCCAGATCTGAACTGCACCTGAGACCTACACCACAGCTCACAGCAATGCCAGATCCTTAATCCACTGAGCAAGGCCAGGGATCGAACCTGTGTCCTCACGGATACTAGTCAGATGCATTTCTGCTGCACCACAACGGGAACTCCTCCCACCTTTTTATTTCTTGAAGGCACTTTTTACAGGCCCACTCAGTGAAAGGAGAATTTCAGAATTGTGTGGTTATGATTTAAAAAGCCAAAATAGGAGTTCCCCTCATGGCGCAGCGGAAATAAATCCAGCTAGGAACCGTGAGGTTGTGGGTGCGATCCCTGGCCTCACTCCATGGATTAAAGATCTGGTGTTGCCGTGAGCTGTGGTGTAGGTCACAGACACAGCTAAGATCCAGCATGGCTGTGGCTGTGGTGTAGGCCAGCGGCTAGAGCTCCAATTGGACCCCTAGCCTGGGAACCTCCATATGCCGCAGGTGAGGCCCTAAAAAAGACATTAAAAAAAAAAAAGCCAAAATAGGCAATTGTAGAGAGGAAAATTCTATACAGAGCTGAAATTCTACATGAACTGGGTTACTGCCCTTTTCACTGGTTCCTGCGCAGAACTGCTCCGGAATGGTTAATCCACCTTGGATCCCACACACTGAGGCTTTCTGTTTCCTTTTCAAAAGCTATTTGCTGCTCCCTCCGTATTTTGCTTTGTCCATTCTTGCTCCATGGCTATTGGATTTAACCAGATGCAAAGTAGACACAGGCCTGCCTGTCCAAGATCTAACCCATTAGTGACCTTATCTCCCTTAATAGAGAGTCAGATACCTCAAGAGAGTATGTTTCCAGTACCTGGTGAGAAGGGACATGTCACTTAGGTGATGCTTAGGTCAGCTGAGGGCACCATGGAAAAAGATATTCTAGATGAGGAAACCGAAACCAGTCTGAATGCTTTGGAAAGGTTAGGGAAACTTACACTCTAAGTAGAACACAGCTGTTGCTTGGTGTCCGTGGGGGATTCGTATCAGGAACCTCCACAGGGACCAAAATCCATGGATGCTCTGATCCCTTATATAACCAGTGCCGTGTTCACTAGAACCCACACACATACTAGCGTATACTTTAATCTCCAGATGACTGAAAATACTGAATACAATGGAAATGCTGTGTAAGTAGTTGCTTGGCACACAAGACAAATTCAAGTTTTGCTTTTTGGAAATTTCCGGATTTTTTTTTTTTTTTAACCTGTGGTTGGTTGACTTTGGGGATGTGGAGCCCACAGAGACAAAGGACCAGATGTATATGATAAAACCCTGTTCGTTCACTCACGCATACTTTCTTAGCATGTGGGGCTTTACGGTTTGTTTGTTTGTTTGTTTTTGTCTTTTTAGGGCCACATCTGTGGCATATGGAGGTTCCCAGGCTAGGGGTCTAATCAGAGCTACAGCCGCCGGCCTACACCACAGCTCACGGCAACACCAGATCCTCAACCGACTGAGCAAGGCCAGGAATCGAACCCGCAACTTCATGGTTCCTCGTCCGATTTCGTTTCCGCTGCACCATGACGGGAACTCCTAAGGCTTCTTTTTAACTGATCGCGTGCTCATTGTTAGCCCCTAAGGTGAATGAAGCGGGTGAACTTGATCTGATTGTGGTCCAGAGAAAAGCTACAACGTCCAGACTAGAACACAGAGGTAAGTAATGCCTTCTCCCAAGTGCACACTCTCTCGTGGTATCCTGTGTTGGTTTCATTTCTTTACTTTATGGCCCCCCGCCTTGGGGCATATGGAAGTTCCCAGGCCAGGGATCACATCTGTGGCAACGTCAGATCCTTATCCCACTGTGCTGGGCAGGGGATCGAACCTGTGTCCCAGTACTCCAGAGATACCACTCATCCCATTGCACCAGCAGGACCTCCGCTTTCATTTCTGCATATGATGAGATGGTTGTTTTTTTGTTTTGTTTTGTTTTTTTAGGGCCACACCCGCTGCATATGGAAGTTTCCAGGCTAGGAGTCAAATCAGAGCTGCACCTGCCAGCCTACGCCACAGCCAGAGCAACACAGGATCCGAGCCGTGCCTGCAACCTACACCACAGCTCATGGCAGTGCTGGATCCTTAACCCACCGATCAAGGGCAGGGATCGAACCTGCATCCTCATGGATACTAGTCAGACTTGTTTCTACTGTGCCACAACAGGAACTTCCGAGATGGTTGTTTATGAATCACTGCTTCACTCCTCGACACCCAAGGGGAAAAATCATTCCATCATGACACCTGGGGCCAGTATGAAAATAGTAGGTCCTTGTGTGATTAATACCAGTGATTCCAATACTGGAAGGCTTTCTTCTCTCCACCTCTCCGCCTGACACCTCAAGTAAAGAGGCAAGGCAGACTGTATGTATGGAGATGGCAGAAAATGACACACGGGCTTCAACTCCAACAGCCAAGAGCCCACATTATTGCCTCCACCTCTTCCACTTTCTGTTTGCCTGGGGCAGGTCACGTAGGCGCCTCCTATGTGATGCCTCCTCGTGCCTTTCACGTGTAAAGTCAAGATAAGAGCTACCCTCTTCTTGAAGGTGCTGCCTTAGGCTGAGTTCCTCAAAAACAGACCCTGAGACAAGAATTTGTGTGCAAGCGGTTTATCTGGGAGGTGTTTCCAGGAAACAGCGGGGGTGGGGGGGGTGGGGCTTGGGGAAGAGAAGGAGCCAGTAAAGGGTGTGTTATTGAGCAAGTTTCCACAGTAGATGCCTGGAGTTGGATCCAGTTGGGGCAACTGGGAACCAGCGTAGAACACGTGTTTCAGAATTGTCTTACTGAAGACACGAGGGAGCTGCGGTATTTCTACTCCAACTCCCATCTGCCCTCGATTAAAGGCTGCTCCCAGAGAGTGTTAATTTCTTGGTGCCCCTGGCCTGCCATAAAGGCAGGGAGGTCCGCCATGGTAACTGGACCTCCGTCATGCTCGGACCCTCTTCGGGACTGGAGAGCACCTGGATTCCAATCTGATATCACGTCCACGTCTAGTTCCAGCCCTCGGTGGCTGTGGGACTTGGACATGTCACTTGTGACTCTCAGTTTTACTTTCCTGAAAATGGGCCTGGATTGTAGAATCCTTGTGATAACCAAATCAAATGATGTAACGTATGTGAAAATGTTCTTTGGTACATTGCAAATTGTAATAAGGCAACATGCAGCTGCTGCCCCTACTCTCTTTAGCTTTTCTCCTTTTCTCGCCATTCCTTTATTCCTCAGTACATCAGTTTATCTGCCAAAGCCTCCAAACCTGAGCCAGAGGCTGGCATTAGTTTTGAATCAGAAGCATCTCAGGAGTTCCTGTCATGGCTCAGCAGTAACAAACCTGACTAGTATCCATGAGGACACGGGTTCGATCCGTTGCCTCGCTCAGTGGATTAAGGATCCGGTGTTGCTGTGAGCTGTGGTATAGGTTACAGATGCAGCTCAGAACCCTCGTGGCTGTGGCTGTGGTGTAGGCCAGCAACTGCAGCTCTGATTCGACCACTAGCCTGGGAATCTCCATATGCTGCTGGTGCGGCCCTAAAAAGACCCCCAAAAAAAGAAGAAAAAGAAGCATCTCAGTCTTTCCCCTCTTTTCCCAGGGGTGTTTTCTGACACCTACATCAGGGGTCAAAATTCTTTTTTTTTTTTTTTTTTTTTTGTAAAGGTTCAGGCTTTGTGACCCATACCATCTCTGTTGGATTGGTCAACTCCGTCACTGTGGCTCAAAAGACAGTATGTAAATGAATGAGCACAGTGTGTTTCAATAAAACTTTATTTATAAGAACCAGCCCTGGGCCAAGATGTTAGTTTGCTGACCCCGATCTCCATCAAACCAGAACTAGAGGCACTGGTTCAAAGCTTGCATTAGCTGGCCCCGTATGCCACACGCTTGTTAAAGTAACACTTGTTAAAGTAGAGCTCCTGGGTGCCAGATGGTCCAACAGAAGAAGTTGAGATAGAGAAGTTTATTTCTCTAGGTCCTGGAGGAAATACCTGGCGTGGCCTCCAGAGGCCACAGAGGGGTGTTGAGGCAAGACTTGGGCCGCATGCCTTTCTTAGGGTCCATGTGTGAAGAGCTTTGGGGTTCCTGGGCTAAGGTTGGATTGGGCAGTTCAAACGAAGACAATCAGGGTTTTGGTACGTTCTGGGAGGTTCTTATCTAAGCAGTGCACATGGGCAAGGCTCTGGGGAGCAGGGGAGACTGCTGATCGTGGGGGCTGTTGGGGGAGTCGCATTAGGAACTTACTTTTACTCGTGACTCTGCAGGCTTGTATCTGGGGCACGTGCTTGCCTCGGGCCAGTGCCAGTTTAAGACCCCCACATGGCCAAACAAAACCCAAACTAAACTCCTTTTGGTTTTTGGTTTTGTTTTATTTTTGTCTTTTTAGGTTCACACCCGGGGCATATGGAGGTTCCCAGGCTAGGAATCAAATCGGAGCTGTAGATGCCGGCCTACCCCACAGCCACAGCAGCACAGGATCCGAGCCGCGTCTGCCACCTATACCACAGCTCACGGCAGTGCCGGATCCTTAACCCACTGAGGGAGGCCAGGGATCGAACCAACGTCCTCATGGATCCTAGTCGGGTTCCTTAACCACTGAGCTATGACGGGAACTCCCTGTTTGTTTTTAATTGCCATGTAGTTGATTTACAATGTTATGTTAGTTTCTGGTGTCCCGCAAAGTGACTGAGACACACACACAGACACACACACAAAATTCTTTCTCACACACATTGTTTTTCAGATTCTTTTCCATTATGGCTTGTTCTATGATTTTTTTTTTCTTTTTCCTTTTTAGGGCTATACTTACAGCATAAGGAAGCTCCCAAGCTAGGGGCTGAATCAGAGCCACAGCTAGAGGTTGTATACCACAGCTCACAGCAGCGCCAGATCCTTTAACCCACTGAGGCAGGCCAGGGATCGAACCTGCATCCTCACAGATACTAGTCAGGTTCTTTTGGGTTTTTTTAGGGCCACGCCCATGGCATATGGAGGTTCCCAGGCTAGGGATGGAATCAGAGCAACTGCTGCTGGCCTACACCACAGCCACAACACCAGATCTGAGCCGCATCTGCAACCTACACCACATCTCATGGCAACGCCGGATCCTTAACCCACTGAGCAAGTCCAGGGATCAAACCCATAACCTCATGGTTCCTAGTTGGATTGTTTCCACTGCGCCACAACGGGAACTCCACTAGTCCAGTTCTTGACCTGCTGAGCCATGACGAGAACTCCTTATATGATACTGAATATAGTTTCCTGTGCCATGCAGTAGGACTTTGTCGTTTATCCAGCCCATAGATGATAGTTTGCATCTGCTAGTCCCAGACTCCCTAAACTCTTTTTTTTTAAGTAAAATTCTTCTTTTTTTCACATTTTTTTTTTCTTGGTCAGGCCCATGGCATGCGAAGTGCTCGGGGCCAGGGATCGAACCCATGCCACAGCAGTGACAGCACTGGATCCTTAACCCCTAGGCCACCAAGGAACTGCCCTAAATTCTGGACAGCGACTGAAAGCATGGTATCGCCTTGCAGAGCTCCCAGTGGTAAACATTTTCCTAATGCTCTTGATGATGAAATGTGCCCTTTTTCTTGGCAGATTTAAATATCTCAGTTGATTGCAGCTTTGACCATGGAGTCTGTGACTGGAAACAGGATGTAGAAGATGATTTTGACTGGAATCCTGCCGACCGAGATAATGGTATACAGATCTCACTGTTTCGTGTTCTGCGATACCACCCAGGGGCAGAAAGCTCTCCAGGGATGGGAAGTCATTATTCCTCTCACTTGTGAGATCAGGGTTGTTTGTCAAGTTTGGAAACTTTTAGACCTTCCAAGGTCTTCTCTGATGAATCACTGGCTTGGGTCAGTATATATCCTCCTTAATCCCTCTCCCAACTACCTATGCCCACAGAGGATGCTCCAGCAAACCTCTCCCATTTTCCCTCTCCTGCTGCTGTGGGAACAGGTTTAAGAATGGGAAACGGTAGAAAGAAATTGTTTCTTTTCCCCGGTTTACCAGATATGATTCTCTGTGGTTTTGTTTTGGGTTCGAGAGGAGGGGGGAAATAAATCTGGAAAGGAAATATGACCTCTCCCTAAACCTGGAGAGCCCCTCAGAGCATCAAAACTGTAACAAGCATCAAATCAGGAACCCGAGCTCCTAGGCTGGATGCCCCTCAGAGCATCAAAACTGTAACAAGCATCAAATCAGGAACCCGAGCTCCTAGGCTGGACTTTGCCTTCTATTGCTTGAGAATGTCTTTCTGCTTAACCTTGGAGTTTTCTCTGCCTGAGAAAAAGGAAGATTTGTACACATTCACAAAACTTGGTAATAGAAGAGATGAGGTAGGGATTTAATTAAATGGTCTTTTAACACTGTAAGTAATTTGCAGCTGATGGAGAACTTGTGTTCCAGAACTTTCCACCTTGGTTGTTTGAACCTTGGCATGCATTTCCCCACTGAGTTGGCATGTATGATGGCCGGGGTCCTTAGGTGGGTCCACAGTGTGGTATTTGATCCACAACGCCTATGAATTTGCACTAATCATGGAGCTCAACCACCAGGTGTAATGTGTCACTCCAAGTTCTGATTTAAGATGGTGGGAACACAGGTCACCTTCTGTTTCTAACGTCCTCCTCCCAAGTGTCTTTTAACCAGTATAGTGGATATTTGCTCATCTACAGTCTTCTGGTTGTGGCTTTGATGGACTTGGGCTAAAACTCTCATAGAGTGGGGTTTGAAGAAGTTGACAGGAAGAAGGAATTCCTCTAGAAGGCAGGAGGAAGACAAGGCGGCACATGGGTGGAGTCTTCTGCTAGCCCAATTCCCAGAGACACTTGCAGGACCCAGGTTGACATTGCCTTAGTTTTTCCTGGACCCAGAGGCTCTATGGTATTCTTCCCTAGCTAGCAAGTTTGCCAGACTCAGCAAATAAAAAGACAGGATGCCCAGAGGCGTTTGCATTTCACATAAACAACGTGTCTGAGATATACTAGAAAGCATGCCTTGCTTATCCGAAATGGAGGCATCCTATACTTTATCTGGCAGTTCTACCAACTACACTTTCTCCTCTGTGACCCACTGCAGTAGGTTTCCCTTTCACTCCCAGCTAAAGTCCACTTTGATCTGTCCTTGAGATGTTATCCTTCGAAACATGCTTATTCATCCTGTTTCTTTTTTTTAAATTTTAATTTGTTGCTTGATGTCCATTGACAGCATAATGTTTGTAATTTATTTTTTAAATTACTCAAATGAATTGATCACATCTGTAGTTGTATAATGATCATAATAATCTGATTTCACAGGATTTCCATCCCACAGCCCAAGCACATCCCCCCACCCCCCAAACTGTCTCCTCCGGAGACCATAAGTTTTTCAATGTCTATGAGTCAGCATCTGTTCTGCAAAGAAGTTCAGTCCGTCCTTTTTCAGATTCCACATGTCAGTGAAAGCATTTGGTGTTTGTGTCTCATTGTATGGCTGACTTCACTCAGCATGATAGTTTCTATGTCCATCCATGTTACTAAAAATGCCAGTATTTCATTCTTTTTAATGGCTGAGTAATATTCCATTGTGTATATGTACCACCTCTTCTTGATCCACTCCTCTGTCGATGGATATTGAGGTTGTTTCCATGTTTTGGCTATTGTGAATAGTGCTGCAATGAACATTGGATTACATGTGTCTTTACGAGTCATGGTTTTCTCTGGATAGATGCCCAGGAGTGGGATTGCTGGATCAGATGGTAGTTCTGTGTGTAGTTTTCTGAGGAATCTCCATACTGCTTTCCACAGTGGTTTCACTAATGTACAGTCCCACCAACAGTGTAGTAGGGTTCCTTTTTCTCCACACCCTCTCCAGCACTTATTGTTTGTAGGCTTTTTGATGATGGCCATTCTGGCTGGTGTAAGGTGGTACCTTATAGTGGTTTTGATTTGCATTTCTCTAATAATGAGTGATGTTGAACATCTTTTCATGTGTTTCTCGGCCATCTGTGTGTCTTCTTTAGAGAACTGTCTGTTTAGATCTTCTGCCCATTTTTTGATGGGGTTGTTTGTTTTTTTGGTGTGGAGCTGCAGAAGTTTATAAATTTTGGAGATTAATCCCTTGTCCGTCGATTCACTTGCAAAGATTTTTCTCCCATTCTGTGGGTTATCTTTTCGTGTTGTTTAGGGTTTCCTTTGCTGTGCAGAAACTTTTCAGTTTGATTAGGTCCCATTTGTTTATTTTTCTTTTTATTGTCCTATGTTTCTTTTTTTTATATTTAACTCTGTAGGGAACTACCAGCCCACCTAAGAGATTTGATGGTGGCTCAGGAAGGGAGGGACGATGATGTGAGTGATGCAAAAGCTGAGAACTATGTGAATCATGTGTTTGTAAATAGGGGACTCTACCCTCTACCCCAACACCAAATTCTAAAAGGAATTTTGGTCAGGGGATATCCAGGTTTCCTGACTGCATGGAAAGGCTTGTACAGAAAGATCTCAGGGAGGAATTAGTGTAGAAGAAGAATTTAGTAGGATCTTTCACACGAGGGCTGAGCCTGTACATGCCCAAATAAACAATTTGATCAGTAAGAAATTGGGTTTCCTGAAGGTATGACAGTTATCGCTAATTATAGTCAGCTTTAAATGACCGAGATTCAATTTATGCTCCAAGTAGGATATGCCACCCAAACGCTTTGACCAAACAGAAGTTAAAGCCCATTAATACAGGTTATGGAAACAGTGGATAGTAGGCATTTTAACGAGAAAACTTTGTTCCTAAATATTTGAAATGAAAAGGATTTTGGCTTTCCCTCCTGGAGACTAGCATTCATTTTATGCACTGGAGCCACACCCTTTGCAATGACCTCATTAACTGTGGGTTTTTCTTCCCTTCCAGCTGTTGGCTACTATATGGCAGTTCCGGCCCTGGCAGGCCAGAAGAAGGACATTGGCCGTTTGAAACTTCTCCTCCCGGACCTGCAGCCCCAGAGCAACTTGTGTTTGCTCTTTCATTACCGGCTGGCTGGAAACAAAGTAGGGAAACTTCGAGTGTTTGTGAAAAATAGTAATAGTGCCCTGGCGTGGGAGAAAACCAGGAGCGCAGATGAACGGTGGAAGATGGGGAAAATTCAGCTGTATCGAGGAGTTGGCACTCCCAAAAGCGTAAGTGGCAAACAAATTAAGCAATATATTTACATTCTTTTTCAATGATAAGCAGAAACAAGTACTCACCTAGGCATCTGAGGCATGGGGCTACAAAGATCAATAAGACTTTTCCGTCATCTTTTAATTCGAGTCCACATATTAGCGATTTCCTATGATATTTTCCCTATACCTAAAGAGCTTATATTCTGGAGTGAACTAGGCAAGGTAATTAATAGCACAACTAATAATAATACTTGTCAGGTGCATGCGTCCATATCACATTTTATGGAAACGAGCTGCTTAGGTATCAGGTTGCTCTCACCAACTTCTGAACCAGGCTCTCAACTCCTTACTATGCAAAAGCACATTCTTTTTTTTTTTTTTTTTTTTTTTTTTTTGTCTTTTTGCCTTTTCTAGGGCAGCTCCTGTGGCATATGGAGGTTCCCAGGTTAGGGATCTAATCAGAGTTACAGCTGCTGGCGTACACCACAGCTCACAGCAACGCTGGATCCTTAACCCACAGAGCAAGGCCAGGAATCGAACCCGCAACCTCATGGTTCCTAGTCAGATTCATTAACCACTGTGCCACAACAGGAACTCCAGCACATTCATTTTATATCCAGCACTTATCACAGTGAATGGAAGCTAGAAGGTCATTTTTTTTTTTGCATGTTTTTCTGAACTGAACTGAGAGAATGGCTGGTGTCTGGTCTCTAAGATCACGCTCAGGGGCCATGATTCCGTAGAAGAACTCCAGGTAGTCGGAAGAGTTGTTATAGTCATGATTATTGTTGGTCACAATAAAAGAATAGAGATGAAAATCAGCAGTGGGAAAAGGTGCCGAGGGGAGACTGGGCACCAGCTGGCAGTTTTCCTCTCCCAGCAAGTCACAGGGACAGCTCTTGATTCTCTCAGCACTGATGTGTGGCAACAAGCACAAAGTCACTGCCTGCCCAGCAGGCTCGCCCAAGCCTTGGCGTTTAGGGTTTTTGTTGGGGGCTCAATCAGCGCCACATGATGGCCCACATGGCTGACCCTAGTTAGTCTTTTTTTTTTTTTTTTTTACTTAATGAATTTTATTACATTTAGGGTTGTACAGCAATCATCACAACCACATTTTATAGCATTTCCATCCCAAACCCTCTCAGCACATCCCCCCACCCCCCAACCTGTCTCTTTTGGAAACCATAAGTTTTTCAAAGTCTGTAAGTCAGTATCTGCTCTGCAAAGAAATTCATGGTGTCCTTTTTTTAGATTCCACATGTAAGTGATAGCATTTGATGTTGATGTCTCACTGTCTGACTGACTTCACTTAGCATGATAATTTCTAGGTCCATCCATGTTGCTGCAAATACCGTTATTTCTTTCCTTTTAATGGCCGAGTAATATTCCATTGTGTCTATGGACCACATCTTCTTGATCCACTCTTCTGTCGATGGACATTGAGGTTGTTTCCATGTCTTGGCTATTGTATAGAGTGCTGCAGTGAACATTGGAGTACATGTGTCTTTACAAGTCATGGTTTTCTCTGGATAGATGCCCAGGAGTGGGATTGCTGGATCAAATGGTAATTCTATGTTTAGTTTTCTGAGAAATTGCCATACTGTTTTCCACAGTGGTTGCACCTGGTTAGTCTTTAGTTTCTCCAGAGGTCATGCTGATACTGTGCAGCCCAAGAGCCCCACTATAAATCACATTGTTAGCTGCATTGTCTGGCGTAGACACGGGCGCTCAAGGGGTAGCATATGCTGGGGAATTAGAGGTTATCTCCCAGGAACTAGTCAAGGGCCAGACCTTTCTTTGGAATGTACGTGATGGTACCATTGTGAGTATGATTCTTATAGGATCTTTCTTGAAAATGCCAATTTGCTGTAAGTTTGAATTTTTTTTTTTAAGTTTTGAAAAGACAAAAGGAAATCACATCATTAGAAAGTGAAAATTCAGTTATTCCCTGGTGGCTCAGCAGGTTAAGAATCCAGCATTGTTACTGCTGTGGCTTGAGTTGTTGCTGTGGCATGGGTTTAATCCCTGGCCCAGGAACTTCCACATGCTGCAAGCATGGCCAAAATAAAAAAAGTAGATTCATAACCTTTCCACAGTAACCTGAGTGCTTCCATTTTTTGAATTTTTCTTTCCACATGAAGACATAGTTTATTTCCAACCACGGTATGCAGATGCTGTGGTTAAATTCATTTTGATAGGTTCTATGTGTGTGTTAATTTAAAGAAGAAGAACAGGTTCCAAATTAAATATTCTTTTTCTCTCTAAACTTTCTGTTCCCAGGGTAATCTTAATCATCTTTGAATTAGAATCATTTTACAGTATTATTAAATATTCCTTTTCTCTCTAAAATCAGTGTTGCTGGATAATCTTAATTATCTTTGAATTAGAATTAGTCTGCTTATCTCTGATACTGAGAATTAAAAAACCCGCTATGCATATTACTCTCTCTGTTACTTACAGTGAGTGGTATTTAATAGATGGTCCATAAATCATAGCTATTATTATTTTCATAATTATTGAATGTTAAGTGTTTGGGATGTTTTTTCCGATTTCAAAACTAACATGAATTATTTCTTTAAACATTACAATATTGAAGAAACTAATAAACATTCATTCAGCAAATATTTATTTTAATAAAATTTCCTTGAAAATATTTTTGGATAAATGACTCATATAAAGTACTCACTGTATCCTTAGTTTTGTCAAATGGGTCTCCTCTGTCATTTTTTTTTTTTCAACCAATTTGAAGCTAAATTGTTTTTCTTTTTGGCAGCACCGGCAGCATGCAGAAGTTCCCAGGCCAAGGATCAAACCCGAGCCATAGCAGTGACAATACTGGATCCTTAACCTCCTGAGCCACCAGGGAACTCCAAGAAGATAAAGTTTTAAAGTATTCATCCTCTCTACGCATTAGAAATTTCTCAAATATAAAGCAGTTTGCTTCTTTGTTATTTTTTTTCCCTTGTGATAAGAACTGTTACGATTTCCAAGTTTTAGGTTGTGATCTTTTATTATTAAATGTCTTAGATAAAAATGATTATAGCCTATTATGAAACATTTTCCAAAACAAAAACAGTGACATTTCAAATAATTTCCAAATATTCAAACCATTATTTTAAGAAGAATAACTTCTACAAACTACCAAAATCTGCACATAGCCAAAAAATTCCCTTTCAACTGTATAGTTTTGCATCAGATGTTCACAGGGAATGTTAAATTTCTTCTAGCCTGGTTTCTGAAAAGAAAACCGTATTATTCTTCTAGCGTTGCTCTTCCCCCCCACCCCCCAAATAAGAATTCTCAAGTTTCCTCTTAAACCTTACTCCTCTCAGCTTTCCAGGGCTTTCCAGGTTTTCTTTTGTTTTTTAGGTGTTACAGTGACCTTGTTTTTTCTGAATGTAATTCACTCAGCGTAGATACCTGACATCTGGAAAATCTATAACTATACACTCTATGTCAAAGACTGTTTCTGGAGTTCCTATCGTGGCTCAGCAGAAACAATCTGACTAGTATCCATGAGGATGCAGGTTCAATCCCTGGCCTCACTCAGTGGGTTAAGGATCCAGCATTGCTGTGGGCTGTGGTGTAGGTCGCAGATGCGGCTCGGATCTGGCGTGGCTGTGGCTGTGGTGTAGGCCGGCAGCTGTAGCACCAATTCGACTCCTAGCCTGGGAACTTCTATATGCAGTGGGTGTGGCCCTAAAAGCCAAAAAAAAAAAAAAAAAAGCCTGTTTCTTTGCAGTAGGGAGACATGAGTTTAGTCCAGTTTACTAGCTATTAAATGGTGTGATTATGTCATTGTTTTAAATATTCTGAAGTAATTTTGTGTTCCTTCTCCATTATTAGATCATTTTTGAAGCAGAACGTGGGAAGGGCAGAACCGGAGAAATTGCATTGGACGGCGTCTTGCTGCTCTCAGGCTTCTGTCCAGATGGCCCTTTATCTATGGATAATTGAATGTTACTGTTGTCTCTTATATCTTTATATTCGCCTTTGTATGTCATCTCTCTCTTTTTTGCCATTATATCATAGGACTCCCCCCCATTTTAGAAATACAGACTAAAAAATTGTAATCTACCAGCAGAATCAGTACTGTAAGATGACTTTCTTGTATAAGATGCACCAATGTTTTTAAATATTGTACCACTATGTCTTCTTATTCATTTCTCTTGTTTTAATTTTTAAATTTTTAAAATTAATTTTATTGGACTATAGTTGGTGTATTCATTTCTGAGTTTATAAAACCTGGAAGGGTCAGTTCAGCTTCCTGCCCCACCTGCCAGTATATTTGATGTGTCTGTATGAGTTGATGAACCTCTTTATACAACATTTCTAGAATTACCAAAAAAAAAAAAAAAGGACACAGAGTCATGTTTGACTTTTATGGCACTTCCCAGAAGCTGTAACAGCACAAATCAGATTTTATCTAAGTGGCTTAGCCTGACCTTTTACAGCCAAGCTTGTATATTTAAATTCTTTGTAATAATAATATTCCAATAATCACCTTGTGTCATGGTTTAAGTTTTTCTAAGTAGGAAAATAGGTTGTTGACTCTGTGTTTAATTAAGTGTGTGGTTATTTGCTTTGGTAGAAAATGTGGTTTTGCTGCTTTTCTCTGTGGAAATACTTGTATTCTTCAAATGACTTGCTCTTATGGAAACACATGACTGCTTTATTAGGCCTCATAATTACAGTGCCAATTAGCTTAAGTTGTTGAATTCAAGGCCTCAAGAAATACCCAAAACCAAATTATGCCAGTAGCAGGATTCCAGAAAAGACTCACTCATGCCTTCTTTTCTGTTTCCCTTTGCTTCCAAATTCAAGAACCTGCTTTGTGGGGTAATGAATTCTTAGTGTTCTCCCTAAGGATGGAAATATATACCTCTTTTTAAGATCCCGGGGCAGAAACAGGTTCAAGACAGCTCCCAAACAGAAGGTTCCCCAGATACTTGCCTGAGAGCCCCAGAAGCAGTGAAGACATTTAGCTGTAGAAAGAAGGAAAGCGAGAAGGATGCTTACTCATCTTTAAATTTTGCAGCCTCACTTTATTTATTTTTTTTTTCTAGGGCTGCACCTGTGGCATATGGAAGTTCCCAGGTTAGGGGATCCAATCAGAGCTGCAGCTGCTGCCCTGCGCCACAGCAACACCAGGTCCAAGCCCCATCTGCAACCTACCCCCCAGCTTGTGGCAACGCCAGATCCTTAACCCACTGAGCGGGGCCAGAGATCAAACCTGCATCCTCATGGAAATTACTTGGGTTCTTAACCCGCTGAGCCACAACGGAAACTCCTGTATGCTGAAAGTCTTAATAATCCTTCTGGTATGTCATCTTTTTTTTTTTTCTAGGTAAAAAAAAAAATCAAAACTTCTTCAACAATGTTCTCTTTAATACAACCAACACATATGGCCTTTTAAGATGGTAAGAAAAAAACACATTGTTTTCCTTTAGTGTCAAGTACTTCTGCCATAGAAAGTCCTCACAGGACTGTAGCTGTCCCTGTTAGAGTAACTGCTGGTTATAGAAACCCCCAAAACAGTGTTTCTCGTGAGATCAGATGAAGGATTGCCTGGTTCAGGCAAATCAGCCCACAGAGTTGTAAGAGATAATAAAATGGTTGTGTTAAGATGCAAAACTTTGGAGTAGTTTGTTACACGGCAAACGCTAACTGAGACAGGTGGTTTCTAAGACGGTGTTAAGACTCGAGGAAGACCCCCACCCCTGTCTTTGCTGAGACCAAGGAAAATTGTGGCTCAGATTAAAGGAAGATAGAGGGGAATCACTGGCAACGAAGGACAGCGCCCCTGTAATCCAGGTTAATGGGAGGGATGTTGAACCAGAAATGAAATAAGGACGCCTGCAACTATGTTACCTATGGGATACAAATCAAGGAATGAAACTGAGTTGCACGGAATAATGATGTTTCATATTTCTCTAATATCTGTAGCAGAGACCTCTAGTTGCCTACCCAATATCCACTCTCACCTTTTTCATTACTAGTATAACCATATATAGACATAGATGTGGGGGGAGCAATGTGCTCAACTAAAAGTCTCTGTTTGGAGTTCCTGTCGTGGCACAGTGGTTAATGAATCCGACTAGGAACCATGAGGTTGTGGGTTCGATCCCTGGCCTCGCTCAGTGGGTTAAGGATCCTGCATTACTGAGAGCTGTGGTGTAGGTTGCAGACGCGGCTCGGATCCCGCGTTGCCGTGGCTGCGGCTCCAATTGGACCCCTAGCCTGGGAACCTCTATATGCCGTGGGAGCAGCCCTAGAAATGGAAAAAGGACCAAAAAAAAAAAAAAATTAAAAGTCTCTGTGTCCCAACCTCTTTTTCAGATGGGGGAGCCCACTGGAGTCATTGGTGGGGCTTCTGGGAAGGATCATTAAGGAAGGCTCTCAGTTGGCAGCCCTCTTGCTATTTCCCTTCCTCCTCCTTTATGTCTGAAATGTCACTGTAAAGGCAGGAACCCTGGCAGCTGCCCTGTGACCATGAGGGCAAGGGCCAGGCCTTGTGGAGGAGGACATAGCCAGAGGAAGCCTGCGTCCCTGATGGCATGGTGGCATCTCCACACTTGTCCCAGACTGCTCACTGCCTGACATTAAGTGAGAGAAAAAGAAATCCTTTCTTGAGTTCTCTAAGCACAATCCAAAGTCAGGTGATCGCTCTTCCCTGACCCCTGGGGGTTGCCCTGCCATTTCCACCGCAAGACCATGGTCTTTGGGACTAACTTCTTGGACCTCAAATACCAATACATTATTTCTGCTGTTGTTGAAGTAGAGTTCAGGTGTACGGCATAGGAACTCCTAAACACAGGTTTCTATTCTAAAAACTGGCTTTTGAGAGTTCCCATTGTGGTTCAGTGGGATACGAACCCAACCAATATACCTGAGGATGTGGGTTCAATCCCTGGCCTCGATCAGTGGGTTAAGGATGCGGCATTGCCATGAGCTGCGACGTATGTCACAGATGTGGCTTGAATCCACTGTTGCTATGGCTCTGGCGTAGGCCGGCAGCTGCAGCTCTCATTTAACCCCTAGCCCGGGAACTTCCATATGCCGCAGGTGTGGCCCTGGAAAAAAAAAAAAATGAATTTATCTCATTACAGTGATTTTAGGGGATTTTAAGGAAGTTTTTTCCCAAACTCTTTTAAGAAGACTTAGACCAGGTCAACATCTAAAAGGCCAGTGTAACTGAATTCAACCTTTTTTTCCTCTTTAGTAAAACAGTGACTGCAAATGGTCTCCATTCAGTGCCTTGTCCTGCCCCCATGTGGATGCAGCTTCATTCTGTTTGCTCAGGGAGTGGCAAGGTAATGTGTGCTTTGGGATTCTGTAAGTTTGTTCAAATAAGAGTTCTTTTTTTCTTTGGAGAATGGAGTTATAGATTGGAGTAGTTATCTATGGCCTTCGGGCAACTTGTATATGTTTCAGTGTCATCTCTCTGCTTCATAAAAATTCTATATTAACGTGCACATGGAAAAATGCTGTAAAGCAGTTTATAAGTGGACTTACATCTCAGAGGCAGTGGCACGTCGTGGTGGTGAGTGTCTGGCCTGGAGCTGAGAGGGTCTGCCCCGAAGTGGGTTTAAAATAGAAATGTTACGTATGCAGATTTTTGACAAAAATTTCTCCTATGTATATCTCTAATCAGTTTGGGAATGTTGTATCAATTGCTTTCCGTTTCTGGGTTGTTTCTGTTAAGGTTTCTCCTACCCTGCGGCCACTTTCTAGCACGATGCGTGTTGGAGTCAATGAAGTTAGGCAAAGACTAATTACCCTTCCTTCGCAGTCATTTCTTTGACAGCCTTTCTGTTTATTTCACTTTCATGTCAACACATTTGCAAGTGCCTTTTTCAGGTACCGAAATCATACAGAAGACTTGCTGTGTCACCTTATGGTCGTAGGTCATTTATGCCCCCGAAACTGTTCGTATTAACAACTCAGAATTCTACTCCTAGGTATACACTCAACAGACATGCATCATAGCATGTTTTGTAACAGTCACAATGAAATAATTCAAATAGCTGTGATGTCCCTTTTGGGTAGAATGGCTATATAAACTGGTATATTCACTCACATATTATCAAGGAGTGAGAATGGGAGTTCCCTGGTGGCCTAGCAGTTAAGGATCTGGCTGTTGTTACTGCTGTGGTGCTGGTCCCATCTCTGGCCCCAGAATTTCCTCACGCCACAGGCATGGCCAAAAAAAGAGAAAGGAAACAAGAATGAACAAACTAACGCCACTCACAGCAACAGAGATGGATTTTTTGGAATGTGGCATTGATAAGAAGCCAGGAAGTATACACTGCATGGTCTCACTTAAGTTGCAAGATCCGGTGCCATGAAAGCTATGATAGAGAAGTTGGGATTGCCTTTACCTTGGAGGGGGTGCCAGGAGAGGACACAAGGGGGAACTTCGAGGGGGCGGTGGTCATTGTTCCTTGATGCTTTTTAAAGGGGCACAGTCACAGTGAAAATCGTTGAGCAGTACACGTATGATTTGTGCAC
Organism: Sus scrofa; assembly: GCF_054392235.1. Classification (NCBI taxonomy): domain Eukaryota; kingdom Metazoa; phylum Chordata; class Mammalia; order Artiodactyla; family Suidae; genus Sus; species Sus scrofa. The sequence continues at coordinate 13,943,347 of NC_139401.1, forward strand.
TGGCTTTTCTCCATATGTGTTCAATAAAAATTTACTTTAAAAAGTAAAAGTAGTATTTCCCCCCCCCCCCCCGCCGCCCTTTAAGATGAACCATATCTGTGTGACACGGTTGATGCCAGTTGACTTGGGACACCTAGAGTGTTACCTCTCAGTACCAGGCGGGTTGTGACCGAAGTCATACAGACTCATGTATAATCCAGCCACCCATGACTCTTAACATTAGGGATGTCCCCTGGCCTGCCACCCAGGATACCAAGGGACCCTGGACATCAGCAGACTGCTGGAGGTAAATGGCACTGGAGTCTCAAGGGGTGGGTTCAACAGGCCCCGGGCCTGAAGCCTGAGGGAACAACATTCCTGCCATTCTGGACCCTGGAACCATCACCTTCCCCACATCTCTTGTCTTTCTGGACAGTCGTAAAAGTTTCTGCATCCTTTTCCTCTCCTTGTCACTGTCGTAAAAATCTTTTTCCTCCCGAGTCTGTGCTGTAGTCACACAGCTGCACTTGCAAGGTCATTTTCCAGATCCTCAGTCGGAGTTCCAGTAGTGCCCCCTGGTGGCAGCTTATGTGCACATGTGTGGCTGCCCGCAAGCAAACAGCATGGAGGGCTGGCTGGCGTTGGCATCACCTGCTCCCTCTTCACTCCATTTCTCGCCTCTCCAGTGTCTTTTGAACTCATGCTTCTTTCCGGGTACCCAGAACCTTCCAGTCACCCCTGAGATCTTGAAGAATCCAATCTTGTAGACCTCTCATTCTTTCCCAGTTCACCCCTGTCTACATTCACTTTTCCCGTGTCCCATTCGGCTGATCTCTGACAAGTGAAGGGAGATGACCCTTAGAAGAAAATTCAGCCATAAGGAATAAAGAGCTGGAAGTGTAACCTTTCGTAAGTAATATTTGCTCTTTTAGATAGCAGCTTCTGGTGCCTTGATACAAAGGAACCAGTCAGAAGGCAACTGATTGTAGCACCTTCCTTGGTAAGATCAGGGACTCTCTTGTGATGCCTCACATCACACAGCTCCAGTAAGCTGGGGGCTGGGTCAGTGTTCGCTTGTAGCAAACGACAGAAACAGACCTCAGCTAACTCACAGCAAAGGCAAGTTACAGTAAGGAAACGGGTGTGTAGATGGGTGCAAAGACCAGCCATCCAGACTTGGAAATGAACTGCAGGGCTAGAAGCAGAGCTATGGGAAGAAGCCATCGCTGATCTGGAAGCCACTGCGGCTGGAATAATCTCTTACCATGTTAGTCCCAACAGTACGCTGCTCAAAATTCACATTCCAGGGAGGGTATGCGATCGGCCCAGCTTGGGTCAGATGGCTGCCCCCTGGCTAGGGCAGATTGAGGCACCTGATGGGCTGTTCAGAAGGTGGGCTGAAAGCCGGGTGGCCCAAACCCACCAAAGTCTACGTGGACCACGTGGTGGACCCCATCATGTAAAAGCTGGTATTGAGTACATGTCATCGTCCCAGCCAACATACTGATCTAAGTGATTTACCCTTGTCATGACTAAGGAGTTGACGCCTTCATTGTCTTCAGCAGCTAGAAAACTAGCTGGTATTCGGGACAGGTTTGAAATGAATAGCCAGTGGCATAAACGCTATTGGATGCGCCAAATGATGCAGCGACTACAATGTGTGAGGTTGTTATGGGGGTGGGGGATGAGGCTGAAATGGAGAAATGCTTCCTTGGGCACCATAAATTAGAAGGGTACACTTCTGGCCAAATGTGTCTCCCCGTGAAGACTTAGATGACCTGGGATGAGCATGGTTCTCCCTTACAGTGTGGTTCCTGATGAGTGTTCCCTTCTGGTAGCATGTCCAGGTCATGTTGTGAAAGGGGGGCTGTGGACGGTATGTACCATGTGAGTCCATGAGGGGGAGCCTTGAGGCTGCAGGGTGCAAGAAGTGTTCCCTGGTGGCACAGTGGGTTAAGGATCAGGCATTGTTGCTGCTGTGGTATGGGTTCAATCCCTGGCCCAGAACCTCCGCGTGCAGCAGGCTCGGCCAAAAAAAAAAAAAAAAAAAAAAAAGACAAAGGAAGCAGCACAGATCAGTGATTTTTAGCTTAATGCTTTTGTTTTGTCTTACCCTGCTGAACTCCTCTTACAAAATGACTTTAAAAAAAACCCTGAGAATCAAAAGGCGGTGAGGCATTTCATGGAGCAGTCCGCATCTCAGGATCACAGGCAGATGCCTTACTCCTGGAACCAAGTCACTCTGACCGAGTGAAATCCCAAGCAGTGGGCTTCGGCTTAGATTTCTTAACACTGGAGTTCCCTTGTGGCACAGTGGGTTAAGGATCAGGCACTGTCACTGCCATAGCTTGGGTCATTGCTGTGGCGTGGGTTCGATCCCTGGCCCAGGAATCTCCACATGCCATGCGCATGGCCAAAAAAAAAAAACAAACCAACATACCTTAACAGCAAGGAGGGATGCAATTGAGTTGACAAGCAGAGGTGTTTGAGGTAGTATCCTTTCATCCCATCTCTTTTTATACTTGCTCTTTTTCTAATTAGATGGGATTTTGAAGCGTGCCCAGTAACCAAGTGGTATAGATATTGTGTCACAGCCTCTGAATTTCCATCCTGTGATATGTGCCACCCAGTGATGGAAGCCAGACTCACTGGTCCTTCATCATCTGCTGCCAATCTGCTGTCGTAAATTGCTGGTACAACAACTTACATTCTAGAGAAACGGCAAAAGGGACAAATGATGTAGGAAATGAGAACAAGAGGTGTGAAAATGACTCAAAGGTTACTCCAGGTACGAGAGGATATGAAGTGGAACTTTTCCTGACTTGGAGTTTTGCCCAAAGCTGAGCACAGTGTTAAGTGCTCATTGAGTACTTTTACCTTCTTTCCTTCTTTTTCTTTCTTCCTTCCTTCCTTCCTTTCTTTCTTTTCTTTCTTTCTCTCTTTCTCTCTCTCTCTCTCTCTTGCTCTCTCTCTCTCTCTCTCTTGCTCTCTCTCTCTCTCTCTGTCTTTCCTTTTTTCTCTCTTTATTTTTCTTTTCCGACCATACTCAAGGCACATACACTGGGTACTTTTCTAGAGAAACATCCCAGACCATCTACACAGGGCTAAGTGAGGAGCCCAACACGACTTCTGCCACCCTTGGCCTGTCACTCCTTTTCAGCTGATGTGCAGGAGAAGAGTGGAACAGGGCTGTTAGAATTCTAGAATCCTCTGGGAGATCCTATTGTGGCTCAGCGGGTTAAGAACCTGACATAGTCTCTGCGAGGATGCAGGTTCGATTCCTGGCCTCTCTCAGTGGGTTAAGGATTTGACGTTGCTGCAACCTGTGGCCTAGGTTGCAGATGCAGCTTGGATATGGCGTTGCTGTGGCTGTCGTGTAGGCTGGCAGCTGGTTTGACCCCTAGCCTGGGAACTTCCATATGCTGCGGATGTGGCCCTAAAAAGGAAAAAAAAAAAAATCTAGATGCTTCCTTCCGCCTTCCAGGCAAGTGGAGGGGAACTTGGAGAGAACCACTCAGAGAGATTGACAGGTACCCTGAACTGAATTGAAAGGGCACAAGAAATGGTGCTTGACTTTCCTGGAAAAACCCAACAAATGGGGAGCCAGCTCGGGCTGCTGAGCACTACCTGTGACTATAAATTGAGTGGCTGTGGGCAGAGTGGCCTCTGCTTCCAGGACTTGGGGGGCAAGCAGAGCTGCTGGGGCTTTCCCAAGGGCTGAGTGCATATCAAGCAAGTAGCTTGTTCTGGAAGGACCTTGCCCAAGAGGCCTGTCTGCAGGTGAGGTGACCCAACAGAAAAAGGTTGTGTGGGACATGCCGGCAAACACAGGAGCTGGTGGTCACCCAGACAGAACAGAGAATGGGTGAGTAGGGGCCCCCAGCAAGGCTGGGATCTCCCCCAAAATGCCCAAGGTGAACCAACAAAAAGAGCAAAAGATGCAGGAGTTCCCTTGTGGCCTAGCAGTTCAGGATCTGGTGTTATTACTGCTGTGGCTCGGGTTCAGTCTCTGGCCAGGAACTTCTGCATGCCTTGGGGCGCTGCCAAGACAAAAAAAAAAAAAAAAAAAAAAAAAAGAAGCAGCCTTTGGCATGGGTTTGATCCTGGGCTCTGCACAGTGGGTTAAGGATCTGGCGTTGCTGCAGCTGTGGCGTAGGTCACAGCTCAGGCTCAGATTCAATTCCTGGCCCAAGAACTTCCATATGTTGCAGGTAATGCAGAAAAAGAAAAAAAAAAAGGAAATACTAAGAGTTTTTATTACAAGGAAAAAACTTTTTTTGTTTTATTTCATGTTTATGTGAAATGATGTTTACTAGACATATTGGGGTAATCATTCCCTGATGTATGTAAGTCACATCGTTATGCTATACATGTTAAACTTACACAGTGCTGTATGTCAATTATATCTCAATAAAACTGGAAGGAAAAAGAGAAAAAGGAAAGCAAAGCTGTGGGATTTGCTCAAGCCTCAAGCTCCAGCCATAGCGCAGTCAAGCGGCAGGGGAGAGCCAACACACCTTATTTCAAGGCACTGGTGAGAAAAAAATAAGTTTCTTCTTACTTACACCCTACACAGCAGTAAATTAGATTAAAAGGTGTCTCGCTTTGTTCTTGTGACAGAAACTATTTTATAGGAATAGCCTTTTGAAACGAATCTTTTGAATTACATCTAGGATAAACCTGCAGTATTTCAACAGTTTTAAAATGGATTGTTGCTGCCACTTTACTAATCACAGCTTTTGTCTCAGTCGTGTCTTCCCTCCTAGGTAAGGTTTATCATATTGCTCACAGAGTCACTCTGCTTCCTAACAGCATCCAGTTCGGAGCAAAGCCCTGCTTCCTTGAACCTTCCTCTGATTAGCAGAGAAAGCTGCCACTTTGTCTAGTTCTATCATCACTCTGTCTTTATTGGATCCTTGCAGGGAAAGACTGTGTACAGGTGGGGCGTGCCGGATGCACAAGTCTACCTAATGGATGTCTTCTATTTTCATATCAACAGAGCCATGCGAGGGGTGCCCTAAGTACTGGTTGAATTTATCACTGCATGAAATATACTGATGATTCACATTTTTGTCCAGTTTTGTGAACATTTAGCTGAGCACCTTTTTTTTTTTTCTTTTTATGACTGCACCCGCAGGCATATGGAAGTTCTCAGGCTAGGAGGTCCAACTGGAGCTGCTACACCACAGCCACAGAAATGCCAGATCGCAGCCGTACCTGCGACCTTCACTGCAGCCTGGTGGCAACGCCAGATCTTTGACCAGATCCTTGACTGGTTAAGCCAGGTCAAGGATTGAAGCCACATCCTCATTAAGACACTATGTCGGGTTCTTAACCAGCCAAGCTACAAGGGGAACTTCTGAGCACCTCTTAAAGCAGGAACCGTACTTTATAGAGTAGCTCAACAAACTTGGCCGCTCAAAAGCGATAACGCGCGTAGTTTCCTTTCGCTCAAGCCCAGGGGCCGACTGTGGGCCCTGGCCACGTGACCTCCTAGAAGGCGGGGCGTCCCCTCGCCCACCGATCGCCCTGCGCAGGCGCCACTTCCCTAGTACGCATGCGCAGGGCGCTGGGTTCGTGCTCCCAGCCGGTGGGCTTGGATTGGGTGAGCCTCTGTGGTCCCGCCCCGGGACCTGGAAGTTCCCACTGGATGGGGGAGAGCTCCGAGGGCTCCCGGTCTGGACCGCACTTCTTGGTGAGCCCGGTTGTGGGTTGCTTGGTGTCTCTGCTCCTGCAGAAAGGCGGGCCTTGTTCCCAGAGTAAGCCTCCCCTTGCCCGGGGAGGCTCTCGGTGCCCTCAGGGACGGGGATGCCCCAAAGCGGCCTGTCTTCCCCTTCCAGCCGAGGTCTTCGGGATGGGCAGATCCCTGGGGGCCGCTGCTGCCTGTGTGCTGGATGCCAGGCTGTCATCCTTGGATGGCTTGTAGCAGCCCTCTTTTGTCGCGCCACCCCACCCACTGAAACCCGAACTTGGGCCAGAGTGGACCCTTGGCGCTGGTTCCTTCCCATCGCTGCACCTTTACTAGGGGTCGTCATAAAGTGAAAGAGCCCTAGCACAGTATTGTGTGACTTGAGAAACTGCAAGTCCTCTACCAACGTTTGGCATCGTTTCTCTCCATAGAGGAAGGGGCTCCCTGTGTAGCTAGAGAGGCGTATGTGGGTTATGGCCAGAAACTTAAAATTTCTCTTTAGACCTTAGACATAGAGATATAAACAGATCTTGGTTATTGCTCATTTGTTACTAGCTTTTGGAAATTTCTCTTTGCTCTTCTTCTCAGGGTTTAGGGTGGACATGTGCACTTTAACCATGTACCATCATGTCAGTTAATATTTACAAGCTTTTACATGCAGTCACTCAACAGATACCTAGGGCTTACTCTTGCTGGCACTGTATAAACTCTTTTTTTAATTTTTAAAGCAGGGCTCTAGAATCACTCTAATTGCCTATTCTGTTTCTTAGCATTATGTATTTATTTATTTTTGCCTGTGCCTCCAGGCACGTGATCCTGCACCACAGCAGTGACCCAAGCCGCTGCAGTGACAACATGGGATCTTTAACCTGCTGTGCCACAAGGGAACTCCTAAACTCTATTTTTGATATGTATTCAGAAGCGAGGGGTATAGGTGTATATCAGCATTGTCTATACTAGAGTATGTTCTAGAACTGTGTTGTTCAGTGCAGTAACGGCCAGCTCCTCAAGGCTATTGAGCTCCTAAAATGGACAGATTGAGATGTGCTTTGAGTGTAAAATAGTGAATTTGGGAGAATTAGTATGAAAAAGAGAATGTAAACTGTCTCAGTTTGTTTATACCAACCAGCATGTTGAAATGGCAATATATGGGGCTTCACTGGATTAAATAAAACGTGCTATTAATTTCACCTATTTTTTTTAACATGGCTACTAGAAAATTTTAAATTATATTTCTGTCTTGCATTATATTGTTGTTAGACAGCACTGCCCTGAAAAGGAGTCAGCTGACTATGGCCTGCAGCCAGATCCAGCCTGCTTGTCTTTGATTTATTGGAGCAAAACCATATCCATTCATTTGTATATTGCGTATGGCCGCTGTTCCTGCTACAAAAGCAGCAGAGTCTTCCATGCAGAGATTGGAAGACCTGCAAAGCCCACAGTGTTTATTATCTGGTCTTTTTATAGAAAGTTGCCAACCCCTTACCCTAGCACAATGCTTGATATGAGAGATATATATAAACGTCTTCATTGTAGCCCTGTGTCATTGTCAGGCTTACTGTGTGACAGTTCTAAGGCCTTTGGAAGGACAATCTCATTGAATTCTCATAGTAAACCTAGGATGTTGGACTCTCACCTTTTAGACCCTTTTAGACCCTCTTTATCCCCAAATGGCTTGAGTCTTGATTAGCCCACAGTAGGCACTGTGCTGCTGTTTCTTTTATCTTTTTCTTTTTCTTTTTTCTTTTTTTTTTTTTGAGCTAGAATGTGTGTGTATGTGTGTGTGTGTGTGTGTGTTTTCTTTTCTTTTCTTTTTAAGGGCCGCACCCATGACATATGGAAGTTTCCAGACTAGGGGGTCGGATTGGAGCTGCAGCTGCCACCCAACACCACAGCCTCAGCAACGCTAGATCCAAGCTGAGTCTGTGACCTACACCACCAGCTCCCGGCAACACCAGATCCTTAACTCACTGAGTGAGGCCAGGGTTCAAACCTTCATCATCCTCATGGATACTAGCCGGGTTTTTTTTTACTGCTGAGCCACAACAGGAACTCCTGAACTAGAATTTTTTTTCCAGTGATTTTCTGAACTAGAAATGAGACAAGGTTGCCCCCCTGCCCCATGGAAGAAGCTGAGGGGAGCTGGGCTTAGGTGCAGCTGGCACAAGCAAACCGGTCTGTGATACTCACAAGCAGAGAGAAGAGAGTAGCCTGGCTGGTCTTTTCTCAGTTAATGAAGCCAATACTTGTTGAGTGATGGTAAGCCCTGGCCAGGTGTTTGCCCCGTGTGTATCAGGGAGTGAAACAGACATCCTTCTTCTGTGGTCCTGTGGGGACGGCAAGCCAAAAAGAAATTGGAATGTGATATATACGATGAAGAAAACCAGTGTGTGAATATTGCGTGTTGCTAACAGGTGTCCTCATCTGTTAAGATAAGCCCTGTGCCCACCTAGGGGCGGCTGTGAGGATGGAGGTGACGTGAGTGTGTACAGCACACAGCGGGCACTGCCTTCTACTGCTAGCAGGTAAGTGCGGGAAAGAATATGGGCAATTGGCTGCCTTGTGACACTTAAAATGTCCACAGTCCCCTGTTGCAGTTTGTAGAGAAGGTGCTCCGGTGAGTTGTGCACAGCAGGTGTTTTTATTTTTTTTGTTTTCCTTTAAGGGCTGTACCTGCAGCATATGGAAAGTCCCAGGCTAGAGGTCAAATCGGGGCTGCAGCTGCTGGTCTAAACCACAGCCACAGCAACACAGGATCTGAGCCGCGTCTGTGACCTACACCACAGCTCACGGCAACGCCGGATCCCCAACCCACTGAGGAAGGCCAGGGATCAGACCTGCATCCTCATGGATACTATTGGGGTTCTTAACCCGCTGAGCCACAACAGGAACTCCAGAAGTTGATTTTAATATTTCCTAGTATAATGAGGCTCATCTAGCAAATTCCAGAATCAGAGGGGTTGTGCAAGTTCAGTCTAGGAGCAAGACAGGCGCTGCTTTGGGCTGACGGCAGCATCATGGGGTTGGTCCTGCTGCGGGCGGGGTGGCGGGGGTTGCACCTGTATGGGCAGTGGGCAGTGGAGGCAGCTCTGGTTTAGATCACAGTCACCTGGAGAGCTGCCAAACACCCAGGCCTGCCCTCAGAGATTCAAATTCATTTGAATGTCTGCAGTGAGGCCCAGCCGTCATTCTGGTTTTTGCTTTTTAATGTTTTCGGATGATTCGGATTTGCGATCAGGAGTGAGAACCACTCATGGTGAGGGCCAGGCCAGGCGAGGCTCAGGGAGCTGGGGGGACAAAGGCAGTGATGTGGGACGTGGCAGTGCCTGTCGGTGACTCAGCGGGATCGCGAAGGAGGTGGGAAGGTGGCTTTTTACTCCCTGGCCAGGGAGCTGGGGCTCCATCCTGACAGCAAAGGAGAGCCTCTGAAGGGCCTGAAGCGGGCACCTGAGGGGATCTGTTGCCAACACCTGTCCTGAGGGTGATCCCGCCAGCAGAGTGCCGGGAATCGGAGTAAATTTTAGGCAGTGAAGAAGGCATTGGAGCTGGCCAGGTGACAGGCAGCCCAGGTTCGGCTTCTGTGTCCCTTACCGGCCGTGTTTGTCCTTGCTGAGACCCCACGTGTTCTAATTGGCTGTTTTCTTGTCTGTGTTCCTTCTACTGGGCTGTTAGCTCTTTCAAGACAGAGATTGTCTCATTAGGCTCAGCATCTATCGTGTAAGAGACGCATAATAAATATGTATTGAATGGACCACGGAGAACCTTAAACTGGACACACAGCCTACTTGGTCTTTTTATGGCAGTTCTCAAAATTGTAAGTCCCACTTGCTTTCATGTTGTACCCTCCAAGTCAAAAAATGCTTCATATCCATGTGATGGTCCATAGGGAGACTAGAAAGTTTAACAGGATTTAAATGCTGTTAAAACTATTGTGGAGAGAAGTTCCCATCCTGGCTCAGTGGTTAATGAATCCCACTAGGAACCATGAGGTTGTGGGTTCAATCCCTGGCCTCACTCAGTGGCTTAAGGATCTGGCATTGCTGTGAGCTGTGGTGTAGGTCACAGATGCAGCTTCGGATCCCGAGTTGCTGTGGCTGTGGTGTAAGCTGGCGACTACAGCTCCAATTAGATCCCCAGCCCGGGAACCTCCATATGCCACGGGAGAGGCCCTAGAAAAGAAAAAAAAAAAAAAATTGAGAGGAGTTCCCACTGTGGCACAGTGGATTAAGAATCTGCTGCAGAGGTGAGGGTTTAACCCCCAGTGAATTAAAGGATACAATGTTGCCACAGCTACAGCTCAGATTCAGTCCCTGGCCAGGAACTTCTAAGTGTCACAGGTGCGGCTGTAAAAATTAATCAATTTAAAAATAATTTTCAAAAAATAGGGAGGAGGCTGGAGAACGGTGTGATGGTTCCTCAAAAATATTAAAACTAGGGTGGTGATATGATCCAACAGTCCCACTTTGGGGATATACCCAAAAGAATTGCAAGCAAGGTCTCAAAGAGATATTCGTACATAGCAATGTTCATAGCAGCATTGTTCACAAGAGCCAAAAGGTGGAAGCCATCCAAGTGTCCGTCTATGGATGGATGGATAAACAAATGCGCTCTGTCCATACAGCGGACTATTACTCAGCCTCGAAAAGGAAGGAAGTGCTGACACATGCTCTGACATGGATGAACCTTGAGGACATTATGCTGTGTGAAATAGGCCAGGCACAGAAAGGCAAATGCGTATGACTCCACTTCAATGAGGCATCAACAGTAGTCAAGTCTGTAGAGACAGGCAGTACAATGGTGGTTGCCAGGGGCCGGCAGGAGGAGAAATGGAGAGTTGTTGTTTAATGAGTGCAGAGTTTGTTTTGCAAGATGGCCAGCATTCTGAAAGTTGGTTGCACAACAGTGTGAATGTACCTAATGCTACTGAGCCATATGCATAAAAATGGTTAATTTGGTAAATGATATGGCATTTGTATTTTACAAAAGAAGAAATGGAGGGGAAGTAGATAAAAGGACATAAGGACATGTGGGAGTTCCCTGGTAGCTCGGCGGGTTAAGGACCTGGCATTGTCCCTGCTGTGGTACAGGTTTGATCATACAGGCACAGCCAAAAAAAAAAAAAAAAAAAAAAAAAAAAAAACATGAAAGGAAGGGCTTTTACGAGAATTCATTAACTTCTGTAGATTTCCATGAGTAAAGAAAAGGTTTTTCTGGTAAGACAAACAGTGCTCCCATTGCACTCGAGCCCTGAAGCTACAGTCAAATTCCCCTTCCGAATCCCCTTGACACCCTGACTCTTCATTGAGAAATGCAACCTGAGTTAAACATTGCCTAACCTTGCTATGGACGCTGTAGCCCAGTCTCTTATTAACCACCTTGCTGACCTCCAGCCACCTTCAATCCTGCTTTCTTCGGTAGCGATGCATATAGAATGAGTATAGAATGCAGACAGGGTGAATATTTCTTTGCTGGGAAATTTTCCAACGAGTAGGGGAGAGGTCAAGTGTATTGAGCTGCTTGAGACCTTATCATTTTGACACCCCCTGCTTGACTTGCTCCAGATTCCAAGATCACAGGCAGCAATTCTGAGAGAAAAGGTCAGCAGTTGAGGATGTGTATTTTTAATTTTTCTGTGCTGCCTTGCCTGCTCTTTGTGGACTGAGCCTTTGATTCTTAGGAAGACCTCTTTTACTGTTTTCAGTCTTTAAAAGTGGAATTCAGAGTTCCCCTTGTGGCTTAGTGAGTTACTAACCCGACTAGTCTCCATGATGATGCGGGTTCCATCCCTGGCCTCACTCAAGGTGTTAAGGATCCAGTGTTGCCATGGGCTGTGGCGTAGGTTGCAGACGCAGCTCAGATCCTGCGATGCTGTAGCTGTGGTGCAGGCCGGCAGCCGCAGCTCCGATTCGACCCCAGCCTAGGAACTTCTGTGCACCTCAGGTGTGGCCCAAAAAAGCCACAAATAAAAAACACACACATAAATAAAACAAAAGTGGAAATTAGTGAAATAATGTCATTTGCATCAACATGGATGGCCCTAGGGATTGTCATACTAAGAGAAGGAAGTCAGACAGAAAGACATTGCCGTATGATGTCACTTATATGTGGAGTCAATGACAGCAATGACCATATCTATGAAACAGAAACAGTCTCGCAGGCATAGAAAACAGACTTGTGGATGCCAAGGGGCAGGGGGTCGGGAGGGAAGGGTTGGGAATTTGGAATTAGCAAACTATCGTATATGGGACGGATAAACTATAAAGTCCTAGTGTACAACACAGGGAACTGTATTCAGTATCCTGTGGTAAACCATCATGGAAAAGAATGTGGAAAAGAATATACACTATAAATCAATGACAGTGGAAAAAGTAAAAATTTTTTGAAAAAGAAGAAAAAATATAGGTGTGTGTATGTAACTGGACAGCAGAAATTAACACAACATTATAAATCAACTATACTTCAATAACATTTAATACTAAAATGAAATACATGTAAATGGACAGGGCTGTGTTTCAATAAAACTTTATTTACAAAAGATAAATGCATATGTATATATAATCTTCATTCTCCTTCTTCCAAAAAAAAAAAATGGCATTCAAAAAGGACAAACAGGAGTTCCTGTTGTGGCGCAGCGGAAACGAATCTGACCAGGAACCATGAGGTTGCGGGTTCAATCCCTGGCCTCGATTAGTGGGTTAAAGATCCTGCGTTGCCGTGAGCTATGGTGTAGGTCACAGATGCAGCTCAGATCCCACGTTGCTGTGGCTGTGGTGTCGGCCGGCAGCTGTAGCTCCCATTAGACCCCTAGCCTGGGAACCTCCATATGCCGAGGGTGCCGCCCTAAAAAAGACAGAAAAAAAAAAAAGACAAAAAGGACAAACAATGATCTTGAAGTACTGATTCTTGATTAATTAGAGAAAGTTCCAGAATTAGTGGCCCACTGAGTGACTGTTAACTGACTTAGAAAAATGAATAAATCAAGGCCTGCCCAGGTGGTCTGCATTCCAGCCCCCTCTGTTGGTCAAAATGCAAGACTCAGAATCTGGGGCATCGAGCTGTGCAGTGGGGAAAGGCCAGTAGCAACTCAAGAGTTGCAGCCATGGGTTCTTAACTCTTCATATCTGGAGGTAGAGTCTGGGGGAGCTTGAACTGTTTTTGAAGCAGCCTTTGACTTGGGAGGAAATCTCCAGGGCTGATCTGAATGCACAGCCCTAGGTGAGGCGAGGTGGCTCCCTTCTGGTGTCCTGATTCTAGAGGGAGGTATAAATCGAACAAGCCATTTACTGCACCATTTTTCAGGAGGCAAATGTCTTGACTATATAGGGTTCATCATGAAATTATATTAGAGTCGTAACTTTTTTTTTTTTTTGGTCTTTTTGTCTTTTGTCTTATTGTTGTTGTTGTTGTTGTTGTTGCTATTTCTTGGGCCGCTCCCGCGGCATATGGAGGTTCCCAGGCTAGGGGTTGAATCGGAGATGTAGCCACCGGCCTACGCCAGAGTCACAGCAACGCGGGATCCGAGCCACGTCTGCAACCTACACCACAGCTCACGGCAACGCCGGATCGTTAACCCACTGAGCAAGGGCAGGGACCGAACCCGCAAGCTCATGGTTCCTAGTCGGATTTGTTAACCACTGCGCCACGACGGGAACTCCTAGAGTCGTAACTTTTCTAATTAGGAAAACAATGTATCTGCATTATAGAAAATATAGAAAAAGACAAAACTCACAAAATCTTAACCATTTGGAAAATGCCTCTGTCTGAAATTTTTTGTATCTTTTTTCAGCCTTTTCTTTTCACATGTGATTTTTAACTACACTTTGGAGCAGACGCTAGGTGTTGTTTTTATTATTATTATTATTTTTTTTTATGGCCACACCTGCAGCATATGGAAGCTCCCAGGTCCAGGGACTGAATCTGAGTAGTCCGAATCTGAGCAACACCAAATCCTTTAACCCACTGTGCCCACACTGGGAACTCCTAGATGTTGTTTTTCAGTAATAGCTTTGTTCAGATGCAATTTACATACCATACAGTTCACTTTGTTCAAGTGTACAGTTCAGTGGTTTTTAGCACATACACAGCTGTGCACAGTCAACTTGAAAGAAGATTTTGTACCTCCCCCAAGACAAACACACCCATTAGCAGCCACCCTCCTCTTCATTCTGCCCCACTGGTTTCCCCCTTCCTCCATCCCAGCCCTAGTCCCCCACTAATGTACTTTCTGGGTCGATAGATTTGCCTCTTCTGGACAGTTCATGTAAATGGAATCGGGCATTATTAAGGTTTTGTGTCTCGAACTTCGCATAGAGCTTCGAAGGCTCATCCACATTCTAGTATGTATGAGAATTTCATTTTCTTTCTGGACACATAACATCGCATCATATGTGTATACTGCATTTTGTTTGCCCATTCCTCAGTTTTTAGACATTTGGGTTGTGTTTACCTTTAATCTGTCACGAGCAGTGCTGCCGTGAACTCTCGTGTGCAACTCTAACCATTTAGGACCTCGTAGTTTCTTCTGCTTTTGCAGAAAACAGCCTCCACATCTGTCATTGCCTTAAAGGAAACTGACAGAGGTAGAATCTCTGGCTAAAAGGACCTTAGATTTTACAGCCCTTGTCAGATGCTGTCTAGGAAGACCGCACCAACTCTCTGTGTGATGACTTCAGTGTTGTTAGCCTGTGTGTGTTCAGTGATAGCTGTTTAATATCAAGTGCTGTAAAATGAGAGATCATGGAGTTTTGAAAAGACAGCATCCCTGCTATCAAGATGCGTTCATTCACGTTGCGACCCCAGGGTATTCTGTAGGCAAGGTCACATGCATTGTGCGGAGAGAGAAGGAGACTGGTTACGTAATCATTTGCCTGCCCAAGATGACGTTCACACAGGCAGAACCATTAAGCAACTTTATGCACCTAAAAGTTAAAAAGAAAGAAAGAGGAGTTCCCGTCGTGGTGCAGCAGAAACGAATCCGACTAGGAACCATGAGGTTGCAGGTTCCATCCCTGGCCTCGCTCAGTGGGTTAGGGATCCGGCGTTGCCGTGAGCTGTGGTGTAGGTCGCATACACAGCCCAGATCCGGCGTGGTTGGGGCTCTGGTGTAGGCCGGCAGCTACAGCTCCAATTGGACCCCTAGCCTGGGAACCTCTATATGCCACAGGTGCGGCCCTAAAAAGACAAAAAGACAAAAAAAGAAAAGAAAAAAAGAAAAAACATAATGGGACTAGACTCTGCCCCAGGGACCTATTAGTCCAAAGTCCGAAAGCCCGTGGCTTGCGTAGTCTGAACCTTGGCCCCGTTGTTCAGAGACCCACATGTCAGCACAGTGTGACCTGCTGACTTTGGGGGCCCATCTGACCTGGACCCAGTTGCCTCCCAGCCTGTGCTGTCTCCCCATTTCTTTAGATTCCTTGGGACATCTAAACGGGATCCGCTTTTCACCCTGTTTCTCATGTTTTTGTATTCAGAATAGTACAACTTCAAGACTGTGAAATCAGTAAGAGTTCAGTGGAGTAGCTGATCGTGGGGTGCATAGTCCTGGCTCCTCAGCCTTTCCCTGTGGACACTGATGCTGGCGTGATTTCATCCCCAACACAAGCACCGGACTCCACACAAAGGAACCGCCTGCCCTTGATCTGGGAAGATCATTCTTTTGTAAAATCAGAGGTGGAAAAGTTACAGGAAATCTTTCAGGAAGCCTCTTTTAAGCAACTGTCAATGCAGAAGCTATTTACAGGGCCACTTTTTTTTTTTTTTTTTAGCTACTGTGAATCAGACTTTTGCAGCTAAACCATACTACACTGCAGACTCCATTTTTAACATGTTAACACCCATTTTTCTTACATAATTCTTTCAGAAAACGCTGCACAGGTAACTAGCAGAGAGTGCTGTGCTTCTATGAGGAAGCGGCCCCCAGCAAAGGTGAGTTTGAGAAAACAGAAACTTCTTCCCTCTCCCTCTCTTTTTGGCTGCGCCCACGGCATGTGGATCCCCGGGGCCAGGAATCGAACCCGTGTCATAGCAGTGAGTCAGGCTATTGCAGTGACAATGCCGGATTCTTAACCTGCTGCCCCATGAGTGAACTCCTCCTGTCCTCTTTTCTTTGCAGCTGTAACGATGTCCGACAAGAACCAGGTCGCTGCCAAAGCTGCCCTTATCGAGCAGCTGATGTCTAAGAGGAATTTTGAGGATCTCGGCAACCACCTCACCGAGCTGGAAACTCTGCGTGTGACCAAGGAGCTTCTCCAGGAAACAGTCGTGGTCCGGGCTGTGTACAGAGTCCTCAAACACTGCCCTACGGCGGCTCTGAAAAAGAAAGCCAAGTGTTTGCTGTCAAAATGGAAAGCTCTGTATAAGGACGCTCAGGTCAAGGCCAAGGGCAGCCCTAAGCTCTCCCCTGCGGGCAGACAGAAGGAAGAACATCAAAGACTTTCTCCCAACCCAAGTCAGGATGCAGCGCGGGGCAGCTCCAGTTCTCATTCTCCGCAGCCATCCCAAGATGTTGCTGGAGCCCCTGAAATGAACATGCCAGAAAATAGCCCCGGTGCAGGGGAGCCTGAGGCAGCGCATCTCAGGGCTGGTGACCCTAAATCCACCGACCAGAGCTCGGGCGAGCTGCGGGATCCCACGCGGCCCGTGCGAGCCAAGTGCACAGAGCTGCTGTACGAAGCTCTAGCTGCTTTTTCCACCGAGCAGCCTCGAGCCGATTTGTGGCACCGGTTTGCACAAGAAATCGAAGAGTGCATTTTTACCCTTCACGCCAAGAACCTCAAAAAATATAAAACTTGTATCCGAAGCAAAATTGCCAATCTCAAGAATCCCCGCAATTCTCACTTACGAGAAAACTTGCTCTCCGGGATCATGTCTCCAAGGGCATTTGCCGAAATGACCGTCATGGACATGGCAAGCAAGGAACTGAAGCAGTTGAGAGCCTCCTACACGGAGTCCTGCATTCAGGAACATTCCCTTCCCCAGGGGGTGGAGGGCACTCCGACCAAGAAGGTGAGATGCCGGCGCTGCGAGAAATTCAATTGCCAGGTCACCGTAATCGCCAGAGGGGCCCTCTTCCTTCCAAGCTGGGTGCGGAATGCAAAGCCGGATGAAGAGTTGATGACCTACGTCATCTGCAAGGAATGTGGGGAGCAGTGGTACCACAGCAAGTGGGTGTGCTTGTGACGGTAAATAAATGTCCTCTTAATAGCAGGTAACCAGCGTGCTGTCTTTTATTTCTACCACCCCTCGATGCCTGTTTTTAAAATCCTATACACACTCCTCTTTTTTTGTTTTATGTTTTGATTGAGGTATGGTTAGTTTACAATGTCGTGATAGTTTTAAGTATACAGCAAAGTGATCCAGTTATTTCTCAGATTCTTTTTCATTATAGGTTATTACAAGATAGGTTCCTGTGGTTTACCTCCTTTATATATACTAGTGTGTTAGACACACTTATTCCTAAAAGAATCCTACGGGAGTTCCCGTTGTGGTGCAGTGGCAACGAACTGGACTAGTAACCATGAGGTTGCGGGTTCGATCCACGGCCTGGCTCAGAGGGTTAAGGATCTGACATTGTCCTGAGCTGTGGTTTAGGTTGCAGACGTGGCTTGGATCTTGTTTTGCTGTGGCTGTGACGTAGGCTGGCAGCTGTAGCTCTGATTCGACCCCTAGCCTGAGAACCTCCATATGCTGCATGTGTGGCCCTGAAAAGTGAAAAAAAAAAAAAAAAGAGAGAATCTTATGAAAAAGTAAAGAAAGCCATTTGCTGAAGCGCATACCACTGTCACTAGAAATGGATAGTTTGGGGAGAGAGAGGGGATGCCTGTTTGCATTGTGCTCTGTGGCCGCTTGGTACTTTGCTCTACTCAGAGTGCGCTTGAGAGAAGCTCAGGGTAACCTAGGAGCCCGTGAGACGTGCGGACTCTCAGGCCCCATGCTACTGAATCTGCATCTGCATTTTGGCAAGATTCCCTGGTAATCCTGTTCAAGGTCATTGGCAAAGTACTGCTGCTGCAGTAGGCCTGTCGTTCCCAGCACAGGCTACTTGTTAGCATCATCTCGGGAGCTTTGCAAACCCACGGATGCCGAGGGGACGCCGAGGGCCCACCCCGGCACAGTTCCACATGGATCTATGGGATGCAGCCCCAGGCATCAACAGTTCAGGTTATTTTAAGACGAAGTCAGAGCTGAGAGCTACTCTTGCACAGGCTCTGACTTGACCCTTTCGTCACCTTTAAAGAAAAGAATGTTACTCTGTACGCTTCACAGTTGAGAGAACATTCACAGAGGTGCCGTGATGCGCCCAAGCGACAAGACCAGAAATAGCCCAACTCGAGCTGCTGCTGGATTTTCTTCCTCCCGTTGCCTCGACTGCTTCGGTATTGACGTCTGACGCCTGGAGATGCGGGACTAAGCAAAGCACGTCTTCAGGCTTTAACATGGGGGAATGGGAGCCTCGTCGTCTTCCCCCTCTCCTCGCTTTACAGGTCCCCCTTGAACCCTGCAAGTCACCCTCTGACTAATCCCACAGTTAGAATTTTGTTTCCAGTCCTCTTGCTTGGGTGAAGGAGTCACGTATTTCTCTTTTTTTCCTTCACACAAGTTCTCCAGGATGTGTAAAATCTTCCTGACACTTGGTTTCTGATGTTAGGGAGTCTTCAGGTTCTCAAGGGCATGTGTGAGCTTTGTAGAGGAGGGGGGGGGGAGCAACAGAGGCTCTCTAGCTGGAAACCCCCAATTTTGACCGACAAAACACAGGTTAACAAGAGAAAAGTAGTTTATTTACACAAGCAGCACGCAAGCCTGCAGGAGAAGCTCCGCGAGGAGGAGCTTAAAGGGATGGTTAGAACTTGGGCTTATATAGCATTTTAAGAGAGAATAATATACTGATAGGGAAATCACAAGACAAAGAAAAAGGGCTTTAGGCTTTTAGGGGCAGCAAACTGTGGGCAGGTAAATTATGGGGGGAACTAATGGGAGAGAGCGGTCGTTGAGTAAGATTTCCTTGTGGAGGCTTTTCAGGGCCATCCTGTCTCTTTGTGCAGGGAATGGACAAGCGGAATTTCTGTTCTGCTTTCAGGCAGATGGGGGCTGGACAGAGAGCTCTGCCTGTGTTTGCTTTTTCTCACTGGCCTTCTGCTCCGAATGATACTTATATTTGGAGGGTGGCGCTCTCTGAAGCCTTTTAGGTCTCAAGTTCCAGTTCGGCTTTTGTAAAAACAGGCGTTAACCTCAAAGAGGAAGTCCAGTGCCTCAGCCTTTGAATCCACCAATGTTTCTCTAATAGTTGCCAAGGAAATAACTTCTTTGAGGCCTTTGTAAAGCGTGTTTAACCAATCTGTATCATGTTTAAACGCAGCGAGCCTTCTCTGTGATTACAGCTGAGTTTTCTTTCTTTTAAAAATTCATGGAGTTCCCGTCATGGCTCAGTGGTTAATGAATCTGACTAGGAACCATGTGGTTGCGGATTCGATCCCTGGCCTCGCTCAGTGGGTTAAGGATCCGGTTGTTGCCATGAGCTGTGCTGTAGGCCGCAGATGCGGCTTGGATCTGACGTTCCTGTCGCTGTGGTGTAGGCCGGCAGCTATAGCTCCGATTCAACCCCTAGCCCGGGACCCTCCATATGCCGTGGGTGTGGCTTTAGAAAAGACAAAAAAAAAAAAAAAAAAAAAAGCCAAAAAAAAAACCCTTAAAATAAAATAAAAATTCATGGAATTTTTTTAGAGTTCCTGATGTGGCGCAGAGGAAACGAATCCGACGAGGAACCATGAGGTTGTGGGTTCGATCCCTGGCCTCACTCAGTGGGTTAAGGATGCAGTGTTGCCATGAGCTGTGGTGTAGGTTGCAGATGCGGCTCGGATTCTGCATTGCTGTGGCTGTGGTGTAGGCTGGCAGCTGCAGTTCCAATTTGACCCCTAGCCTGGGAAACTCCATATGCCATGGGTATTCCCTAAAAAGCAAATAAAAAAAAAACATGGAATTTTAATTTTTTGGGGGGGGAGGTGCTCTGGAGGCAAAGGAGAAGTTCCTGGGCCAGGGATCTAACCTGAGCCACAGCAGTGACCAGAGCCGCTGCAGTGACAATGGCAGATCCTTAACTGCTGTGCCACAAGGGAACTCTAAGTTTTCATAGTTTTGAATAGTTTACTTGTGAGTTATCTATAAACCTAAGCATTTTCACCACCTCTTTTCTCATCACTCTCCTATCATCCTTTGTCAGAGCTCTGAAGACCTAACTGAACGCACTGTTGCCTCCCTCAGGACAGAATTCCCGCAAGGGTCCAGAAAATTAACATACATTTGTGTTTTCTAACAGTTTTGAAGAAATCGGCTTGAGGCCGTCAAGTGAGAATTCTGTTTTGATGTGTTTTTCTCCCTGTGGCTTCCCAGGGCTGCTTATTGTGATTGTAACCGTTAGTCTTTTAAAGAAAAACTTGCCGAGTCACCTAAAACTTCAAGTTTCACAAACTGCGGTTTCATGTGACTTGGAATGAGTTTAAAAACTATTCAGTGATTAGTTCAAGTCAGTGTTTCTTTCTTGGGTTGGGGTTTTGTGTGTGTGTGTTTTGGGGCAATGGGGTTTGGGGGATATTTTTTATTTGTACTAGAATTTTGCAAACTGAATTTTCAGAAAAATAAAAACACTTGAAATGAAAATTACTTTTCAAGATATAAAAATCTGGGTAGCCTTCCTCATTTCTTATGAACTTTGTCAGTGACTTTTACAACTAGAAATAGGAAAGGAGTTCCTGCTGCGGTGCAGTGGGTTAATGATCCAGCTTGTCTCTGTGGAAGCGTGGGTTTGATCCCCAGCCCAGTGCAGTGGGTTACGGATCCAGCGTTGCTGCAGCTGTGGCGTAGGTCGCAGCTCTGGTTTGGATTTGATGCCTGGCCTGGGAACTTCCATATTTGTGGGAATGGCTAAAAAAGGAAAAAAGAAATAGCAAAATAGTAATCCGGGTTTTTTTTTTTTTTCTATTAGTCAATGAGACAGCATTACATTTTTCTAAGTATAGGTAATAATTCTTTGACGTCCTATGTTTTATCTCCTAAAAAGAAAGTGGTTTTCTTATAAATTACTCAAAGGATAAAGAATCATTCATTTAGAAGTTCCCGTGATGGCTCAGTGGAAATGAATCTGACCAGCATCAGTGAAGACACAGGTTCGATCCCTGACCCCGCTCAGTGGATTAGGGTTCCAGTGTTGCCGTGAGCTGTGGTGTAGGTCGCAGACGCAGCCTGGATCCAGCGTTGCTGTGGTTGTGGCGTAGGCTGGCAGCTGTAGCTCCAATTAGACCCCAGCCTGGGAACCTCCATATGCTTTTTAGGTGAGGCCCTAAAAAGACTAAAAAAAGATTCATTCATTTAATTTAAAATCATTTTTACAGGAGCAGCAAGTACAAAAGCCTCAGGATAGAAGGGTGCCTGGCACAGACCTGGCACAGCGGGAGTCCACCGGAGCTGAGTACAACGGCAAGGGGAGGAAGGCTGAGAGGTAAAGCAGAGCCATCCGGCTCATGAGGGCCCTTGTCAGTCATGATAAGGACTTTGGGATTTTTTTTCCCAAGCTTGATGGGATGCCGTGGAACATAAGGGGTTGGTAGTGATAAGGCTTGAATGACCTTTAGAAAGCATCCCTCTGGCTGCTCTGCTAAGTTAGATGAGGAAGGAAGCGGGGACAGATGAGGAGACACCCGTTAACTGTCTGTAGCAATGGTCCACATGTCACATAACTGGTTTCAAACAAGTGCACACAGGGGTTCCCGTCATAGCGCAGCGGAAATGAATCTGACTAGGAGCCATGAAGTTGCAGGTTCAACCCTAGGCCTCGCTCAGTGGGTTAAGGATCCGGCGTTGCCCTGAGCTGTGGTGTAGGTCGCAGACACAGCTCGGATTCTGCGTTGCTGTGGCTGTGGTGTAGGCTGGCAGCTGTAGCTCCAATTCGACCCCTAGCCTGGGAACGTGCATATGCTGCAGGTGCAACCCTAAAAAGAAAACAAACAAGCAAACTTAATATAGAAACATTCAAGTGTAACTATTTCTTTGGCTCTCCATTTCCTTCTGAAGGCTCCCAGGTCATATAAAATTTATATTAAATAAATGTGTGTGGGAGTTCTCTTGTGGTGCAGCAGCTTAAGGATCTGGCATTGTCAGTGCTGGGGTGTGGATTTGATCCCTGGCCCAGGAACCTCCACATGCCAAAGACGCAGCAAAAAAAAAAAAAAAAGAAGTGCGCTTTTCCTGTTAATCTTTTGTGACACAGCCCCAGCCTAGAACCTACTAGACAGTTTGGAGAAAAAAGTTTTTTTCCCTCCCTGCTTTGGTAATTTTGCATATGGATATTTCATCAAATAGAACTAGCCCTAAATTCCGTAGCTGTGGCCCATAATGAAAAAAAAAGCAGGAGTTCCCTGATGGCTCCGCAAGTTAAGGATCTGGCATTGTCACTGCTGTGGCTTGGGTCACTGCAGGTTCGATCCCTGGCCCGGGAACGTCTACATGCTTTGGGTGTGGCAAAAAAAAATTAATATTAATAACAACAAACAGCACAGAAATTTAGCACAAGTATGGCCTGGCTCCTGGTTGCCATGGTTACGAGGGATCCCTGCACAGGGCATAAACACCAGTCATTACACCTGAGTATAGTAGGGCTCTGGCTCTCCTTTTGTCCATGTTACATTTCTTAGATAAAAAGACGGATACAATTGCAACTCTGTCTCTACCCCAAGTGCTTGCTGAGCTGAGAGGTCCCTTTCATTCCCTATTACTAGTTCTCAACACCCGTCAGGAAGCCTGCAGCTGGCAGTGCTTCACTGCTTCTGCAAAGGCTGGGCCTTCATCTCTTAGGTCTGATGGCTTTGTTATTTATAACTTCCCAGAAAAATGCAAAATATTTGACTCAAATATTTTTATATCCCTCAGAGGTATTTACTGTAAATACCTAGATTATAAAAGGCACCTTCTTGCTTTCAGAAGAGCCCGCAACATGAAGGGAGAACCCAGGACAACTTCATATAATGCCATTTGCATTATGATTTAAAATTAGGTGTCCAGAGATGTTACTCTCCTTTGCCAGAAACGCACTAACAGTCGCACATCGTTTTACACTTTGCCAGGTGCTGGCGGTGAAGAGATGCGCCAGACTCCGGATCAGGCCTCAGGCCCCACAAAGCGCAGGGAAGCGCCAAGGTGATGTCGCTGCAGTCATTCCACATTTTAAGAGCTCTGAGGGAGACACAGACCGAGGAGGCGGGAGCACAGGGAACCCCGGAGGGTCAGGGAGGGCTTTACACAGGCTGTGACCCTTAGAATAAATCTCGAGATGAACTAAGCCAGGCAGAGGAAGCGGGGCTGATGTTCCATCCCCAGCTTTGTGAGATTCCTGCCGCTTTATGAAGAGCAGCTCATTTAATCTTCACAACTACCTGACCAGCAGCTTAGAGGTGAGAAATCGGAGCTTGAGAGAGATTAAGTGACTTGTCCAAGGGTACAAAGAGACAAAGCCAGAGCTATTCATCACAAACAGGTGGGTTGTTGGGGGGTTTTTGCTTGGTTGGTTGGTGGGGTGGTTGGTTGGTCAGTTTGCTTCCAGAAATATCCAGGCTTCCTGTTAATTGCACACAAGTTACAGTTGTTTTCCAATTGTGGTTTGTTTTTTTCAATGATAGGAGCATGTATATAGATTACACACTCTTCCTTAGCGCAGTGCTGAGCACTCCTCGGGGAACCTTCTCGAACCTTCTTGTGGTACCCATGTGATTTATCTGGTTTTCGAAAAGTAAGTGAATTTTTAAAATACTTAAAAATACAAAAACAGGAGTTCCCATCGTGGCTCAGTGGTTAACGAATCTGACTAGGGACAATGAGGTTGTGGGTTCGATCCCTGGCCTTGCTCAGTGGGTTAAGGATCTGGCGTTGCCATGAGCTGTGGTGTCGGTCGCAAACGCAGCTCAAATCTGGCGTTGCTGTGGCTGTGGTGTAGGCTGGCAGCTACAGCTCTGATTGACCCCTAGCCTGGGAACCTCCATATGCTGTGGGTGCGGCCCTAGAAAATACAAAAAAAAAAAATGTCATTTTAAAGGAGTATTTATACATTTATGTTTTTATGAATTTGAAGACTAAGTATATAAATGCAGTTTCAAATACCATTAACCGTAAAATATAGTGGTCTTTACATTTTCATTCTCTTTCTTTATGACCTAGGGAAAATGTATAACACAGATAACAATCATTTATGACAAAGAGCCTGAGCTGTTTTGTATTGTTTGTTAAATTATTGCAAACATCTGTGCAAGACAGTGAAAAAAATAGAATTAAAATAAATTTGTTGGACATAATCTTACTTTCTTTCAAAAATATAAACAAGGGAGTTCCTGTCGTGGCTCAATGGTTAACGAATCCAACTAGGAACCATAAGGTTGCAAGTTTGATCCCTGGCCTCACTCAGTGGGTTAAGGATCCAGCGTTGCCGTGAGCCGTGGTGTAGGTCGCAGATGCAGCTCCGATCCTGCATTGCTGTGGCTCTGGCATAGGCCAGCGGCTATGGCTCTGATTGGACCCCTAGCCTGGGAACCTCCACATGCTGCAGGTGCAGCCCTAGAAAAGACAAAACAAATAAACAAATACAAATAGAAGTAGGTTCCAAGTCTTTTTCATTTGGTGACACTTAAAAAAAAAAAAAAAAAAAGAAAACAGCCATGGAGAAGTTACAGATCTAATTAATAAGCAAACGAATGCATAGCTCGTTCAAAAACTTATTCTTGGAATATATTCAGTTTCAAAATATATATAAACAGAGGCTACTCCCAGCAGTTGCTCTTAAATAATCAAAATGGGAGTTCCCACTGTGGCGCAGTGGGTTAAGAATCCATCCGCAGCAGCTTGGGTCATTGCAGAGGTGCGGGTTCGATCCCCGGCCTGGCGCAGTGGGTTAAGGATCCGGTGTTGCCACAGCTGTGGCTCGGATTCAGTACCTGGCCCAGATGCTTCTGTATGCTGCAGGTGTGGCCATAAAAATAAATAAATAAATAAAATCAAAATGGTATCATAATTGGCTAATTTTACCTTTGTGGTTGGAAACAAAGTATTCAGAGATTCCCAAGGGTAACCAGAAGGCCTAAGTCAGCTCAAGGAGACACTCACCCATTTTCTGGCAGGAAGGAGCTCCCAGGTATCAGTGCGTTGGCATCTCTGAGCCCACCAGGCTGTCTGGTCTTGTCTTTATGTCTCCTCAGACTGAGGACTTCCATCTCTGCAGAGTTTTTTCTCACAGCAGGGAGGGAGACTTTTACCCCCTGGCTCTGTGAAATCTTCCAAATGGCTGAGCAGAAAGTGTCCAGACAGCTTAGTGGATTTTGCTATCATTTTTACATGAGACAATGACTGACTCAAGGGCATGGGGCTTTCTTTGGGCGGGGGAGGTGATGAAAATGTTCAAAAATTGATTGTGGGTGGAGTTCCTGCTGTGCTGCAACAGGCTCCGGGAGCAGCTCTGCAGCACCGGGCTGCAGGGCTTTTTTTTTTTTAAGTATAGTTGATTTATAGTGTTTCCTCAATTTCTGTGGTACAGCAAAGTGAGCCAGTCACACGCAGTTCCCAGTGCTGTACAGTAGGGCCCCATCGCCCATCCATTCCAAATGTAACAGTTCGCATGCAAAAAGCCCAAACTCCCTGTCCATCCCACTCGTCCCCCCTTCCCCTACCAGCAACCACAAGTCTGCTCTCCTTGGCCGTGATCTCTTTCTGTTTTGTAGGTAGGATCATCTGTGCCATATTTTAGATTCCACAAATTAGTGATATCGTATGGTGTTTGTCTTCTTTCTGGCTTGCTTCACTTAGTATGAGAATCTCTAGTTCCATCCATGTTGCTGCAAATGACATTAGTTTTCTTTTTTCGTGGCTGAGTAATATTCCATGGTACCACATCTTCTTAATCCATTCATCTGTCGATGAACATTTAGGTTGTTTCCGTGTCTTGGCTACTGTGAATAGTGCTGCTGTGAACACAGGGGTACATGTATCTTTTTCAATAAAAGTTTTGTCTAGGTATATGCCCAGGAGTGGGATTGCTAGATCATATGGTAGTTCTATATTTAGTTTTCTGAAGAACCTCCATACTGTTTTCCGTAGTGGTTGTGCCAATTTCCATTCCCACCAACAGTGCAGGAGGGTTCCCTTTTCTCTGCACCCCCTCCAGCACTTGTTATTTGTGGGCTTATTAATGATGGCCATTCAGACTGGTGTGAGGTGTTATCTCATTGTAGTTTTGATTTGCATTTCTCTAATAATCAGTGACATTGAGCATTTTTTCATGTGCCTGTTGGCCATCCGTATGTCTTTTTGAAGAAACGTCTGTTTAGGCCTTCTGCACATTTTTTAATTGGATTCTTTGGTTTTTTGGTTGTTGAGTTGTAGGACACAGGTTTGATCACCAGCCCAACACAGTGGGTTAAAGGATCTAGTACTGCTGCAGCTGTGGTGTCGTTTGCAACTGCGGCTCAAATCTGATCCCTGGCTTGGGAACTCCATATGCCGAGGGGCAGCCAAAAAAGGAAAAGAAAAAATTGGTTGTGGTGGGGGTGGCACAGTGCTGCCAAATGCTAAACACCATTGAATTACACCCTTGAAATGAGTGAATTCTGTGGTCTTGGAAGTCTATCTCAATAAAACTATTATAAAAAAATCAGGAGTTCCCATCGTGGTGCAGTGGAAATGAATCCGACTAGGAACCCTGAGGTTTTGGGTTCGATCCCTGGCCTCACTCAGTGGGTTAAGGGTCCAGCGTTGCCATGACCTACGGTGTAGGCCACAGATGTAGCTCGGATCTGGCGTTGCTGTGGCTGTGGCATAGGCTCTGCTGTAGCTTCAATTAGCCTGGGAACTTCTATATGCTGTGGGTGTGGCCCTAAAAAAAAAAAACAAAAATAAAATAAAAATAAAAAATCAAATGGACTGAGAGAGAGCATTAAGAAACAATGTCTCTTGGATGTTTATCTCAGTGAAACCTTTAGTGTCCCAGTTCCTCATCCATATGGTGGAGAAATCCTGGCAGAGGCGCCCCGCCAGTTCCCACTGACTGGGAACGGAGAGCCATCTGGCCGGCAGCGGCCTCTGTCCAGCAGCGTGCTGGGCCCTGGCCTCTGCATTTCCACTCAGAAGGCCCCCACCTCTTTTCAGTCACACAACAGACAGGGCTAAAGCTTCCATCCACAATCTTTGCCCCTTATGTTTCTTCCCCGTTTCTGAAGCCGCAGATTTGAGCAACGGAAGCCCTTAGAACATAGAAGATCATCTAGAATCAAGCCAGAGCAGTTGCCATTTCTGGCTCTGGCTAGATCTGCGCTCAGAAAAGAAGCTGCAGAGAAAACAAGCCCTACCCTTTTGCTACTCACAGCATGGCTCTGGGGATCAGCGGCAGCAGCTGGGACAAATACAGAAACGGGGCCCCATCCCAGACCTATGGAATCCAAATCTGTCTGTTCGCCAAGCCCTCGGTGGTTCCTGTGCCTGTTGCAGCTTGTGAAAGCCTACCCCGTCCCCAGCCCCCAGGCCTATGAACTCTGCCTTTCCGCTTATACCTTTGGACGAGATACCCGCATTCCTAGCCAGCCCTGGACTCTCCGCTTGTCTCAGTCACCAGCCACCTCCACCCTCTGTGTTGCTGGATCCAGGGGACAGTTCTCGGTCTTAAAACCCATGAGCAGCAGCTGACACACTCGCTTCCTTCTTGAGAACATTTTTCCCCCCCGTGGCTTGCCATAAGTCACGCTATCTCTGGTTTTCCCTCTTACTGGCCATTCATCTTAATATTATTTGCTGCTTCCTTGTTATTTTCCTGACCTCTTAATTTTGGAGTGTCCAGAATTTAGTCCTTGGGCGTCTTTGATATCTACACCCAGTCCTTCATCCATTTGTCTAGTTCCTTGGCTTTCTGTATCATCTATATGCTGATGACTTTTCTTCCTTATCTGCAGGCTTGCACCTCTCCTCTGAATTCCAGGTCCAGAAATCTCACAGCCTATTGAAAATTCTATTTGGATGTCTAATAAGCATCTCAACCTGAACATGTTTAAAATCAAGCTTCTGATTCTTTTCTCTAATACTGCTTGTCCACTTAATGGCAACTCCGTTCTTGCAGAGCTTGAGCTAAAAACCTTCAAGGCATGATTAAAAGCCTCTCTTTCACATGGAACTTCCAATCAGTCCACAAATCCTGTTTGCTCTGTTCCAACTATGTACCCAGAAGCCCAACTTAAAAATGGACAAAAGATTTGAATAGGCACTTCACCAAAGAAGGTAAGATAGACAGATGGCCGATAAGCACATGAAAACATGTCCATCCTTGTTAGTCATCAGAGAAATGCAAAATAAAACAGGAGCAAGATACCGTTGTGTACCCACTGGGATGGATATAATCCAAAAATCAGAAAATAACTAGTGTTGGAAAGGATGTGGCGGAATTGGAACCCTTGTACAGTGCTGGTGGGAATGTACAATGGCGCAGCCCCTTTGGAAAAGAGTTTGACAGTTTCTTAAGAAGGTATACAAACATTTACTCTACAACCCAGCAATTCCACCCCTTGGTGCACATCTGAGAGAAATGAAAACGTATATCTACACAAAGAGTTGGTCATGGACCTGTGAATATTCATAGCAGTGTTATTCGTAATAGTCAAAAAAATGGAAACAAGCCAGATGTCCATCAACTGGGGAGTGGATAAACAAATGGTCTTACTCATTCAAAGAAATATTGTTCAGTGATATACAGGAATGAAGTACTGACACAGGCTATAGTAAGGATGCACTTGGGAAACCTTTGCTAAGTGAAAGAAGCCAGTCTCAAGAGACCATACTTTTCTCTGAGCCCATTTATATGATCTGTCCAAACAGGCAAATCTGTAGAGACAGACAGAAGGTGAGTAGTTGCCTGGGGTTGGGGGTGGGACTGGGAAATGACTCCTAATAGGCACGAGGGATCCAACTGGGGTGATGGAAAGTTCTGCCACTAGACTGGGGGGATGGTTGCCCAACTCCAGAAAGCTCTGCACAGACTTTCTAAAATCACTGAATTGTGCATTTAAAGTGAGTGAATTTGGGAGTTCCTGTTGTGGTGCAGTGGAAACGAATCTGACGAGTGTCCATGAGGATGCGGGTTCGATCCCTGGCCTTGTTCAGTGCTTTGGGGATCCAGCATTGCTGTGAGCTTTGGTGTAGGTTGCAGACGCAGCTCAGATCTGGAGTTGCTGAGGCTGTGGCACAGGCTGGCAGCTGGAGCTAGCCTAGGAACCTCCATATGCTGCACGCAGGTGTGGCCCTAAAAAACAAAACAAAAATAAATGAATAAAATGAGTGAGTTTTATTGTACGTAAATTATACTTCAGTAAGGCTGTTAAAAATGTTCAGAGTCTTCAGTTCCCATCGTGGCTCAGTGGTTAACAAATCCGACAAGGAACCATGAAGTTGCTGGTTCGATCCTTGGCCTTGCTCAGTGGGTTAAGGATCCAGCATTGCTGTGAGCTGTGGTGTAGGTCACAGACTCTGCTCGGATCCCGCATTACCGTGGCTGTGGTGTAGGCTGGTGGCTACAGCTCTGATTAGACCCCTAGCCTGGGAACCTCCATATGCCAAGGGAGCAGCCCTAGAAAAGGCAAAAAGACAAAAAAAAAAAAAAATCCAGAGTCTGACCACACTATGTTTTCTGCCACCATCCTGCATCTCAGCCAGCATCACCCGCAACCACAATACCTTGTGAAGGGGCTGCTTGACTTCCACTCTTGTCTGCTAGGTGTATTTCTAACACAGGAGCTGGATTGATCCTGGGAAATATGCACATGGAATCATGTCACCAGCTCTCTGTCGGCTCCTGTCACCGAGAGAAAGGCAGAGTTCTTCTTGCAGTGGTCTTGCAAGCCTCACCTTTCTGTCCCCTTTGCTACCTTTCCCAGCTCCTAGACTACCATTTCCCTCCTTGCTGTGTCCTGCACTCAGGCACACTGGCCTCCTTGCTGCTCCATGACTGTGCCAGGCACATGCCTGCCACAGGACCTTTGCATGGGCTGTTGTTTCTGCTGGGAATGCTCTTGCCCCACTTGTCCCAGGGACTTAACGTACTTCTCTCAAACCCCAGCTCACATGTCATCTTGGGCAGGGAGGTTTCCCTGGCTGTTTACTACATCCCCTAGCACCTTTCTGATTGCTTTCATAGCTTCACTCACCATTTAAATACAGTGCTTTGCATATTCATGTTGTTTATTTTCTGCCCCTCCCCTCCCAACTAAATTGTAAACTCCATGGGGTCAGGGATTTTTGCCTTTTTGGTTCACAGCTTATTCCCAGCCCCTAGAGCAGTTCCTGGCACATAGGAAGCCTTCAACAGATATTTTTTTTTTCCCCACTGTACAGCAAGGGGATCAAGTTATCCTTACATGTATACATTACAATTACATTTTTATCCCCACCCTTTGTTCTGTTGCAACATGAGTATCTAGACAAAGTTCTCAATGCTACTCAGCAGGATCTCCTTGTAAATCTATTTTAAGTTGTGTCTGATAAGCCCAAGCTCCCGATCCCTCCCTCTCCCTCCCCTTTCCATCAGGCAGCCACAAGTCTTTTCTCCAAGTCCATGATTTTCTTTTCTGAGGAGATGTTCATTTGTGCTAGATATTAGATTCCAGTTATAAGTGATATCATATGGTATTTGTCTTTGTCTTTCTGGCTCATTTCACTCAGTATGAGATTCTCTAGTTCCATCCATGTTGCTGCAAATGGCATTATGTCATTCTTTTTTATGGCTGAGTAGTATTCCATTTTGTATATATACCACATCTTCCTAATCCAGTCATCTTCAACAGATATTTTTTGAAGGTACATACTTAAGTAAACCAGAAGAGCCAGGAATATGACTTATCAATCCATGCGTACATTTATATAAAGGATTAAAAATAAGTTTAGAGGGGTTGATTATAACTGACAACAGGAAAAACAATTTGAGAATGGCAAGAATGGAGAATTGGAAAAGAGAGATCATTTCCCCCCCAGAATGTTTGTGAGCTTTTCTTCCCTGTGTAGTGTCTTTGAGTGGACATCAGATAAACCAAGTCCTAGGCCACGTGCTCAAGCTAGCGTATAGGCAGTTATCCCAATTGTCTTAAAACCTTCCTCTTTCTTTTGCATTTTCCATTTTAGTCTTCAGTAGCATCGTCTTCTTTCATCTCATTTCAGGAAATGAGATGAAATGTAAAATTCTCTTTATTGTTTTACTTGCCAGAAGACCCTGCAAATACTTAGTAAGGAATAGAAATAAAAGAGTTGCTTGGTGCCTTTTTTATTGTTTTGACTGAATCATCTGTGCATTACAGACTGCTTGGCCGTATGTCAGGAATTCTAAACGTGCCTCTTTGAAAAGAATCATACCCCAAATCATATACATTATACACTCTTTGCTGCTTGAGGTTTTTTTTTTTAAGCTCATGTGCATTTTTTTGGGTTACAATTCGGTGGGTTTTAGTGTATTCACAAAGTTGTACAACCATCACCATTATCTAATTTCAGAACATTGTTATCACTCCAAAAATACATCCTGTTCCCATTAGCAATTACCCCTCATTCCCCCTTCCCTCACCCCTGGCAACTCCTCATCTGCCCTTGGTCTCTATGGACTTGTCTATCCTGAGCATTTCCTATAAATGGAATCATGCGATATGTTGCCTTTGGGGTCTGACTCCTTTCACATGAGTGGTTTTTGAAAACTCAGGAAATAAACTATATTTTACGAACCAAAGGAACTGTACTGACCTTTGTTGAAAGTGCAGCTTTAACTGAATTTACATAAATAATTTAACATTTACATCTGTCACAATCACACTTCAAACTTTTGTGTCAGTAATTATTTTTGGCTAACCACATGCCAAACTTGACATTTGGAAAGCAAAAAACCCCCCAAAAAACAAAACAAAAAAACCCCCTTTTATCTACAAGGTAAAGGTCATAAAGTTTTTTTCTTTAAGAAAAAGGAAATTTGGATGTTTTCCCCTAGTTTCTTAATTTTGTTGGCAAAGGTGAGTTCAATCACGTGTCATCACTATAGTCACTGTCATTAGTAAGAACTAAAGTTAGGAATTCTTAGCAGCGTAATGGATCGCTCTTTCTTCCTGTAAAATTGCTATTAAAATTATTGTGCATTTGAATCATATGGCTTGTTATAAAGCAAACCCTTCCTCATACAATTTTATTGTATCTCCAGGCTGGGGAATTTCACGCATAGCTTCCCATAAATTTTCCCTCTTCTATCTCTCTTTTATCATTGCCTTATATTATTTGGGGACATGTTTTTTTTCCCCGCTTGAAATGTCCATCCAGTTCCCTGTGCACACCTTAATTTTGCTTATATCCCTCAGAACCCCAAGGTTAATTCTTGGCATAGGAGATGCTTAATGATATTTTGTAAAATAGATTTTTACTTAGAGTGGAATTTCAATATGAGTTTATATGTGTTTCTGTTCTGCATTTTCCCCCCCACACACACTTTGGAAGCCTGCATCCAACTTTAATAAACTACATCAGATATTACTATTGTTAGTGTTTCAAACCCAATCTGCAGAAAAAGAACTTATTCAGAATAAATTTATTTCATTGATGTTATATAATGTGAAATTTATCAAAATAGCACAAAGCCCTGAGTCATGAGAGCTATGTTAGACTGTATTATTGTTCAAATATTTGGCCACCCTCCCAGTGGGACAGTTTTCAAACACCAAACCACTCAGATCCAATTTGCCATGTGATTGCACTGCCCCTCCCTTTACAAAGATCATACATCCCGGAATTCCCGTTGTGGCTCAGTGGTTAACGAACCTGACTAGGAACCATGAGGTTGCAGGTTCGATCCCTGGCCTTGCTCAGTGGGTTAAGGATCCAGCGTTGCCGTGAGCTGTGGTGTAGGTCACAGGCACAGCTCAGATCCGGCATGGCTGGGGCTATGGTGTAGGCCGGCAGCTACAGCTCCGATTGGACCCCTAGCCTGGGAACCTCCATATGCCAAGGGAATGGCCCAAGAAATGGCAAAAAGACCAAAAAAAAAAAAAAAAAAAAAAAAAAAAAAAAAAGGAAAAAAAGAAAGATTTTACATCCCTATGTGTGATGTACTTTAGCCAATGACATATGGGTGAAAATGATGAATGTCAGTTCTGGGTGGAAGATGTAAGAGTCAGCGGGACAGAGTTCCCGTCGTGGCTCAGTGGTAATGAACCTAATTAGCATCCATGAGGATGCGTGTTAGATCCCTGGCCTCCTTCAGTGGGTTAAGGATCCTGCATTGCCTTGAGCTGTGTTGTAGGTTGTAGATGAGGCTTGGATCCTGTGTTGCTGTGGCTGTGGTGTAGGCTGGTGGCTATAGCTCCAATTCAACCCCTAGCCTGGGAACCTCTGTATGCCCAAAAAGCAAAAAAATTAAATAAATAAATAAATAAATAAATAAATGACAAAAAACCTCTTCTTCCCACTCCACCCTAAAAAAGACAAATCACTCCCCCAAGCTCTTAGATGAGAAGAATACTTGGCAACTCCTAATCTGTATTTCTTGCTAAGTCATGCTTCCATTTATGAGGGTATAACTTTAGTGCAGTCTAAATCATCATGATCTTTTTCTTTTTCTTTTTTTTTTTTAGAGCTGCACCCGAGGCATATGGAGGTTCCCAGGCTAAGGGTCAAATCAGAGCTGTAGCCGCCGGCCTACACCGCAGCCACAGCAATGCCAGATCCTTAAGGCACTGAGCGAGGCCAGGGATCAAACCTGTGTCCTCATGGATACTAGTCAGGTTCATTTCTGCTGAGCCACAACGGGAACTCCTAAATCATTGCATTCTAATTGAAAATTTATGAGATAAATGGACATACTCTAGCCCAGTGCTGTCCACTAGAATGTTCTGTGATGATGGAACTATTCTCTATCTACAGTGTTCAGTGTGTCCAGTGGGGTGGCCAGTAGCCATATGTGGCTATTAGGCACTGTAAATGAAGCTTATCTGATTAAAGAACTGAATCCTAAATGCAATTTAATTTTAATTGATTTATATTTCAATTTAAGTAACCACATGAAGCTCGTGGCTACTATAGTAGCACCCAGATCTATTCCTTTTAGGTACCACATCAAATTTGCTCCACAAACATTTTCACATTATTTGTGTATTATATTTGTTCGTAAATATAATTTTGTTATTGAAATTGGGTTTTTTATGTATATTTCCTGTGTTTGTTGGTTGTATAAATGGAATTTTTTCTTTTTAGGGCCGTACTTGTGGCATATTTCCATATGCCAGGCTGGGGGTTGAACCCGAGCTTCACTGCAGGCCTACGCCACAGCCACAGCCACAGCAACAGCAACACCAGATCTGAGCTGTGTCTGTGACCTACACTGTCTTGTATAGTAACTTCAGATCCTTAACCCACTGAGCAAGGCCAGGAATCGAACCTGCATCCTCATGGATACTAGTTGGGTTCTTAACCTGTTGAGCCACAACAGGAACTCCTGGAATTTGTTCTTTGTTGGCCATTTTTTATCCAGCCACTATCTTAGTCCATCCAGCCTGTGATAGTAGAATGCCATAGACTAGGTGACTTATAAACAAAAAAATTTATTTCTTGCTGTTCTGGAGGCCACAAGTCCCAAGATTTGGTGTCTGCTGAGAGCCCCCTTCCACGTTCATGGAGGCCTTCTTTTTGCTGTGTCCTCAGGTGGTGGAAGGGACAAGGGAGCTTTGTGAGGTCTCTTTTATGATAATCTCATCATCAAGCCTCCCAAAAAATCCCTCCTCCTGACACCATCACATGGGGGATTAGGATTTCAACATATGAATCTTGGGAAGACACAAACTTTCAGTTTACAGTAAGACAGCTTGTTATACTCTTTGGATGGTAAATTTTCTATAGAGTTCCTTGGATTTTCTATGCATATCATCTGTGTTTAATGCAGCTTTATTTCTCCCCTTGGAATCCTCATACTTGTTCTTTTACTTCTGTGCGCATTTCCGTTGCAACGTTGAAGAGACATACTTAATTTTTTCCTGCTTGAAAGGGCATACTTACACAGATTGTTAACTATTAAGAATGACGTTTGGTCTAGGTTTTCAGTAGATACTCTTTATGAGGTTGAGCAACTTCCCTTTTATTCCTGGTTTGCTGAGATCATCACGAATGGGTGTTGAATTTTATTGAATCCATTTTTTCTCCATCTGTTGAGATGACTGTATGCTTTTCCCCCTTTTATTTTATTTTACTTTTTTGTCTTTTGTATTTTTAGGGCTGCACCCCCAGCATATGGAGGTTCCAGGCTAGGGGTCTAATTGAAGCTACAGCTGCTATCCTACGCCACGGCCACAGCCACATGGGATCTGAGCAGCGTCTGCAACCTACACCACAGCTCATGGCAACGCCAGATCCTTAACCCACTGATCGAGGCCAGGGATCAAACCCTCATCCTCATGGATACTGGTCAGGTTCATTAACCACTGAGCCAAGAGGGGGAACTCCTCCCCCTTTTATTTAAATCTTTTTTTATTTTCTAAAGTTTTATTGACATCGAGTTGATTTATGAGGTTGTGATCATTTCTGCTCTACGGCAAAGTGATTCAGTCAAACATGTACACATAGCCCTTCTCTTTCAGATTCTTTTCCCACGTAGATTATCACAGGATATGGGTAGAGTTCTCTGTGCTCCACAGCAGTTCCTTGTTGGCTAATCATTCCATATACCTCAGCTTGCATATGCCCATCCCAAAGCCCCAGTCCATTCCCTCTTTTAAACTATTAATGTCAAACCACCTTTGCATTCCTGAGATACCTCCAAATGGTCATCACATATTCAGTTCTATTGTTTGGTTCTCTCTTGATCATCAGTCACTTTTTGCTGCTTCTTGGCATGTCTAAGTTTGTTGTTGTTGTTGCATAGTGGACACTGTGTATAAATGAAGCATAAATGCTCTAGATAGTGTCTGCCACCACTGAGAGCTCCCTCTGTCCTCCATTTGGCAGATAGTGTGCGGGACGGATCACTTTAATCAAATCAGGGGGTGCGTTTAGGCTGAGTCTGGTTACAGCTGTGGCCAGCAGCCTGAACCAGCTCAGATGATTTATGCCTCCGCAGATGACAGTGATAGGAGGAGATGAGAGGAAAGAAGTTGCTTATGTGAGTGCAATTGTGGCCTCGCTCATACACAGAAAAGGTCAAGAAAGCTGCTGATGGGCATTGAGTACTCAGACATGTGGCAATGGGGAGGCGAGAAGAGCCCACTTCAGCATTACTGTCCTGAGTTGTAGGAGCAGCTCAAAGTTTTGCATGTGTCTGTGTGGATTTGGAAGGCTTCTGTCTGAAGGAAAGAGTTGCTAAGCTAACTGGATTTTTGCCTTGCCCTAACCATTGTAGCAGAAGGCAAAGATTACACTTGTTGTGCCATATAAAGTATTTCTAAAGTTTGCTTAAAATTGCTTCATTAAAAAATTTCTGGAGGGGGAGGGGGGAAGTTCCTGTTGTGGCTCAGCGGTGATGCATCAACTAGTGTCCATGGGAAGGATATGTGTTTGATCCCTGTCCCCGCTCAGTGGGTTAAGGATCTGGCATTGCTAAGAGCTGTGGTGTAGGTCGCAGACATGGCTTGGATCCCATATGGCTGTGGCTGCGGTGTAGGCCAGCAGCTGCAGCTCTGATTCAACCCCTAGCCTGGGAACTTCCATATGCTGCATATGCGGCCCTAAAAAAAAAAAAAAAAAAAAAAATGCAGGGGAGTTCCTGCTGTGGCTCAGTGGGTTAAGGATCTGGCGTTGCCACACCTGCAGTGTAGGTTGTAGGTTGCAGCTCTGGCTTGGATTTGATCCCTGGTCTGCACTTCCATATGCTGTGGATGTAGCAAAAAAATAAATAAAAAAATGTCCAGGGACCTGCTGTATAGCACAGGGAAGTCTACTCGCTGTTCCGGGATAACCTATGTAGGAATAGATATGTGTGTATATACAGTTGAGTCCCTCTGCTGTATAGCAGAAATTAACACAGCATTGTAAATCATCTATACTTCAATAACATTAAATTTAAAATTTCCCACTTATTGCTCAAAAGCATATTTTAACATGGAATTCAAAAATTTAAATAAAAGTTCCCCAGAATTCTACTGCCCTACCAATTCAACTGTTTTTTTGGTTTTTGATTTTTGGTTTTTTGGTTTTTTGTTTTTTGTTTTTGGCTGCACCCATGGCTTATTAAAGTTCTCAGGCCAAGGACTGAACCCGTGCCACAGCAGTGGCACAAACCACTGCAGTGACAACATCAGATCCTTAACCCACTGTGCCACCAGGGAACTCCACAGTTCAACTGTTTTGATTTTCCTTGTTCCTTTCCATTTAAAAAAAAATAAACATTCATATGCACAAACACACACAAATGTACTTTTTAACATACTATAACCATGGTATGCCTGGGTTTTTCCTTCTACTGCCTTTAAAGGTGAAGTTCAGTTTATGACTCACATGCATCAGGAAATCAGTGAAGGGATCAAATTCCCCACTTCATTCCTGAATGTTAATGCCTCTTTGCTTCTGCCCTCTGTAATTACCCAGGTTAAGCTATGTTTAGAGTGTGGTAAAGAAAGAGCAGCCCTATTCAACGTGCCCTCATTATTTTTAAGACTGTACATTAGATCTAGTTATGGCTAAAGAAAGAATTATAATTTCAGCTTTTCCATTGGTTATGAAGATTTTGGAATAGTTTACATCTTCATTTAGAGTTTCATCGAGTGCTGCCTTGTGCAAAGTTCTTGGTGACCTTCTGTCCCCTCAACTTGCAGCAGGCTGCCACAGCCCCTCTAAGGCTCATTGCCCATCTTTAGGGCTCAGCAGGAGTCACCTCCTCACTCACACCTTCCCTGGTACTGTCACCCTATATTCCCACCAGCTCTGCCTTGTTTATATCCTTCAAGGCCCTTAATCCAATTTGAAGCATTTTTTGAATTGTAGTTGATTTGCAGTGTTGTGTCAATTTCTGCTGTACAGCAAAGCGACCCAGTCATCTACCGATCTGTCTATATTAATCTCATATTATCGTCCATCAGGTTCTATCACAAGAGATTGTATGCAGTTCCCTGTGCTGTACAGCAGGACTTAATCCAATTTATAACTGCGATTTATAACCGTTGCTTATTGAATGTCTCCTCCACTCTTCTGAGCTCTCCTAGGAAAGCAACTGAATCTATTTTATTCAGCAAGGTACGGTCCTATGAAATAAACACAGCAGCTGGACAGGAGTGGAAATGTGGGAGGGTGCCTAGGGACACCCCTGAATTCCTCCAGGGTCTTGTCTCCTCGTTGTAGTCTCAGTACCTGAGAAGCCACTTTTCTGATTATTTAGGGATGTCATTTAGTGGTCACATTGCCTCCCATGAGTTCTGGGTCTCTTTCCTTGTATGTTGAAAACATCATCAATTTAATGATGATCAGTGTTTATTACACCTGAGTCTGGGGCCCATTAACTTGTAGCTTTTCATCAGAGATACCAGAGATGATTTCTTTCAGACTATAGCTTGAAATGACGTATCAACTCCCAGTGCTCATGTAATAAGTAGGTATTATTTCAGGAAAGGAATCATTAATGCCTAGCAACCTTGACCTCTTTTTTCTCGCTGAGTGATGCATTAGATGTTTACAGAATATAAAGGCAAAAACCCTAATTAGATGAAGGGAGCCAAACTAGGTCAGTTCTTAAGATGGTTTTCATCAGTAAACAAGCTCATGGAGCAAGAGTGATAGAGACTGTCTAGCTGACTTGTGTCGGCTTGCCAACCGCGCACATCCAACAACAAAAATCCCCCGAACCTGCCCTCAGGGAAAAACCTTTTGACCCAGCCTGCTCTTAGAGTCTAAAGTCAATTAGGTAAAGAAATGGATGGTGGAAGAGACCAGAATATACACATATTCTTAAGTGACAGTTGGCTAGTGTCCAAGTCATAGTTACTTCAGGAAAAGTAATTTACCTTTTTCTTTCTTCAGGTGCAAATCATGGCTACACTCAGATATGTTTATATGCCTCACTCACATCTTGGAACAACCTGAGAATCACTTATAGCACCTTCTTAGGGCCCTTTTTTGAAAACTCTTAGATAAGTGAAGGTACAATAATTCCCTAAGTGTATCTGTTAATAGCTGGTTGGTATTAATGGTTGCAGAGATAAACTCTTATTCCATCATTCCTTAATGATTATGAGATATGATTTTCAGGTAGCATTTCCTTAGTGATCCTATGGATTGCTTGTTGCTATTTAGTCCAATGTATTTGACACTATGTATCTTTTTTCCCTTTGGAAAATTAAAACTCCAATGCTCTGATATATTTTATTGTGTAGTTTTAATTATGTCTTAAATAATGATAATATCTCTTCCTCCTCCCTATTTTCATTAGATCTGTATTTTATAAAGCTTTACTCATATTTCCTTGGGGAAATACCCTGCATGGATAAGTTTTTTTTCTATAAAAGAAAAATTCGTTTAAGCTCAAACTAGAACTCAGTCTGTATTACATGCCTCACTTTCACAAGTATTCTAAAATTGTCTTTTATACTTGTGACAGACTCTCTCAAATAGAACCTTTTTAGTGAAAAAACTAATTAGATTCATTACCTGAAAATGACTTCCTAAAGAGCTAGAGGTTAATGATCATGGGCCCAGCGAATAATAAAAGTGAGATCCTTCTCACTGTATGGGAAGGCTTGATTCCATACCTAGAATAAGGAATTAAGAAGAGCTTCCTCAATTCCTAATTTTCCCACTATTTCTTTATATTTAGAGAGGACAGAGGTAGTACTTTATCAACAGAAAGGAAATTTTTAATTTTAATTAACAAAATTCCTGTTACGCCACAATATCCCAGCTGTTTTCACTTTTCGTTTATTTGCTCATTTGTTTCTCATTGTAAGCACAGCATTCTGTGACCGTGTTTATGTGATCTCTTTATTTCCACTTTAGGTCAACTTTTGAAGAGAACTATTATTTCATGCTCACTCTCGCCGCCAGAACGCAGCCGGGGGACAGGAGGAATAGTCGACCCAAAGAAAACCCGTGATTTAGCTATAACAGACAGGCAGAGTGGGTGAGGGCGGGGCGGAGGCGACCTCGGGGCCCCGCCTCCTTTGAGCCTCCGCCCCCTTCTGTCCCCGACCCCGCCAACCAGGCCTTGCCCGGCCTCCCCGGGCCCCGCCTCTCCTTCACCGGGTTCCCCCGCCCCGCCCCGGCCCCGCCCATCAGGCCAGGCCCCGCCCCGGCCCGTCGCCATGTTGTTCCCTCTGTGCTGGACCAGAGCAACCGGAGTCGGACCTGGGCAGTGCAGCCGAGGTGGCCTGTCCGCCTTGTCGTCGACCGTCTCTGTTTCCTCATTACACCTGGACGGGGCGGCTCGGAGCTCCCGGGCGTCCTTCGTGTGGCCGCGAGGTGAGCGGGGCGCGGACTTCCCTCGGGGCCGGGGCCGCCTGCGCGGGCGTCAGGGTCTGAGCGGAGCCCGCGGGCCCCGAGTGCGGCCTGGGCCTCGGGATTTTGGGGCAGGGGGCGCGCGCGGCCTGCACGAGTCCCTCGCCTGCCCCGGGACGGGGCGGGGGAATGGCTCGTTGCCCCCTGCCGCCTATTGACTGACGTAGGTGGAAAGACGGGGTCGTACACCGACACACCCGGGAGAGGGACGGACACTCGCCCCAACACGCGGGGACGCACACACACGGGGAAAGAGATCAGTAAACACCTGAGGACACACCCGAACACCCAGGGAGAGGGGCCCATCCACACAAACCCACGGGGGGGGGGTGGGGAAGAGGCCACATGCCACCGCCGGGGACACACACACACACACAGAGCCACTCAGGCACCCGGGACAACACCCACAGCCCCCAACCTTCCCCACTCCCGCACGAGTCACAGAGGGAAAGCGGAGGCGCCCACGATTCGATATTGGCGACCTCTGACCTGCTTCCCAGGTGAACCTTTGCTAAGGTGTTAGGGCCCCTCGCGAGGGGAGTTGGGAATGTAAAGCCAAACCCTGGGGCTGGAGGCGGTTTGGGGCGTTATCGGATTCACACTCTGGCTAAGGTTTCGATATCATGTACCTTCCTTTCTTCCAACAAGGAGGCAAGATGACAATTGTAAGTGTTGACCAAATAGTTGTGGAGTCAGTTAGGTTTTCGGTGGGTTTTTTTGTTTGTTTGTTTTTTTCTCCTTTTCAAGCGATGACACATCCCGTGACCAGTGTTCTTTTGAGGAATGACCTCTGCGAGGTTCCAAATTGTCACGTGACCATACTCTTTATAGGATTTCGGTGGTCTGATAAAATCAGTACATTTCTGTTGCTTTTAAAAATTAATTGAAAAAAATTTTTTTGTCGTATTTGTCTTCCTGTCACTTGCATCGTTGTCATGGAAAATCCCTAAATTGCCTGTAGTCTCAAAAGCTACAGTGGAACAAAACCAGAGATGAAGGAAGCCCAGTGCTTTTCAGCAAGGGACTTTTAAGAAGACTTTCTTCGTTTCTCTTTTAAGAGCTTAGGTGGAAGTGATAGTACTTGTGTCGAACTCTCACTGTCAGTGCTTTGAATATTTTTGTGTGGACGTCGTAGTAAATTTCCTCCTCCTTTTTTTTTTTTTTTTTTTTGTCCTTTTATGGCCGTGCCCACACCATATAGAGGTTCCCAGGCTAGGGGTCGAATCCGAGCTACAGCTGCCAGCCTACGCCACAGCCACAGCAAAAAAGATCCAAGCCATGTTTGCGACCTACACCACAGCTCACGGCAATGCCAGATCTTTAAGCCACTGAGCAAGGGCAGGGATCGAATCCGCAACCTCATGGTTCCTAGTCAGATTCGTTTCCGCTGCGCTACGACGGGAGCTCCAAATTTCCTCTTGTTTATACTAAAAAGTTCCTGGCTTGCTGACTTACTTATTTAGGAGAGTTCGGTGAATTGGGGATGTTTTTGGTTTATCATTTGTGAGGTTAGAATAGACCAAGGAAAACTAAGAATATCGTTGGCTTTGACAAGCTGGGTTCTTGGAAACCAAGGAGATATTTCAGTGCTGTTCCCTCTTTTCCAGCCTCTCCTCTTTTCGTTTCTTTCTTCTTCAGCCTCCTCTTCCATCTAGACTGCAGTACTCTTGAGGCCTCAGTTAAGTTCCTTTGGTTCTGGAAGTGAACTTTTAGT
Source organism: Sus scrofa (assembly GCF_054392235.1). Lineage (NCBI taxonomy): Eukaryota > Metazoa > Chordata > Mammalia > Artiodactyla > Suidae > Sus > Sus scrofa. Next base: position 13,985,220 of record NC_139401.1, read on the forward strand.
CGCCTCTCATTTCTTGGGCAGCCACTCTGGCACTGGGTGTTCTCTGCGTGTAAACCCTGTACGTTCATCATTTCATTGAATTCTCACAGCACTTCTGCGGTGTGAGCTCCATTGAACAGAGGAAGAGTTCGCTAGAGCATAGGAGGGGTAGGTCTGTTTGCCCTGGTCACAGGTAGTGAGGGGCCCGAGCCAGGATTCAGAGCAGGCCTGTTTGAGTTGAGGGTGGTAGTTCTCAGTGCGGGTGTGGGGTATTTGGCCATGTCTGTAGGCACTTGGGGTTCGCACCTGAGAAGGGGTGCTGCTGCATCTAGTGGGTAGAGACCAGGGATGCTGCTCAGCGTCCTGCAGTGCACAGTGCAGCTCCCTACGACAGAGAGTTGTCTGGCCCAGAATGTCACTTGTGCTAGGATCAAGAAACCGGGCTTGACAGCAGTCTGTATAACTCCAGAGCTCACATCTGGCGCTTCTGCAGTTCTTCAGATGTGACGTCGGTTCCTGTTTAGGATACCTCCTCATCATTTTAAAAAAGCCGGGGAGGGGAGGAAACTTGGGAACTTGAAGAGTTTTCCTCACAGAATACCTTTTTTTTTTTTTTTTTTTTTTTAAAGCAAAAGTATGAAAAAGAACTTGAGAGATATTCAGAGCAGTTGAAATAGACCTAAGGAGTTTGGTTTCTGTATTATTCCAGTTGTCTACAGACTTTTTCAGAGCAGACTGTCGATTGCTGATACAGAGGTGCTGGTGGTAAAGGCAGTGGGCAGTCCCCACCTCCTTGAAGCTTACAACCTAATTACAAACGATAAGATCAAGTTCTAACTTTGTCCTAGAACAGAATTTATTGCCCAGGCTACTCAGGATCATGGGCCAAGTGTCATTTAAAAAAACACAAGCAGGAGTTCCTGTCGTGGCGCAGTGGTTAACGAATCCGACGAGGAACCATGAGGTTGCGAGTTCGGTCCCTGCCCTTGCTCAGTGGGTTAACGATCCGGCCTTGCCGTGAGCTGTGGTGTAGGTTGCAGACGCGGCTCGGATCCCGCGTTGCTATGGCTCTGGCGTAGGCTGGTGGCTACGGCTCCGATTCGACCCCTAGCCTGGGAATCTCCATATGCCGTGGGAGCGGCCCAAGAAATGGCAAAAAAATAAAAAAATAAAAAAACACAAGCAGAACAGTTGCATAGTCACCCACAGGTACCTGTATCATGGCATTTACTGTGGGTAGACTTAGGTGAAATGGGGAAAATTTGATGTGTTTTTGATAGCTTTGTCGGTTGGTTATGAGAACTCAAGAAGCCATTCTTGTTGAGCATAAAATTCTTCCTTGAATTTAGCCTCAGTAGACAATTGTTAGGCACTTATTTTATCATTAAAATCCAATAAGTGATGAAATTTGTAAAAACTGACTTTTGCTTTTTTTTTTTCTTTCTGGCATCTTCTGGCCTCTTTTCACCATGCCTAAGACTAGGCCCTTCAGTACATGCACTGCTTCATCCTGGTAGCGGATAAAACTCTTAGGAGAACTTCGTTGAGTGAGAGGAGTCGAAAAGGATTGGCTCTGTTTCGGAATCGCTCTGAGTGTTATTCATGCCGTCAACATGGCTGCTTTTGTGAGGAGCTTTGCTTTTTCACTTGTGCTTGTGGACAGTGTGTTCTTTGCTAATGAATAGATTTCTCTGCCTCTGATCAGAAGTTGCCTGCTGTGGGGTAAAGGGGATGCTAAATTAGGCACCTAAAAATGCTTGCTGTCATGTGGGGTCTAACAGAGGCTTGTGTGCTCTGTTAGTCCTGGAGGGGTTTTGCTTTGGGAAGGAGCCAGAGGAGTTGGTGCGGGAAGAACAGCCGTTGGCCTCAGGGGAGTCTCGCTTGATCTGTAGTTGACTTGCCACTCTGGCCATGTTAGGTCACCACATTGCTTTGAGATGGTTGTACTTAATGTCTATGAGAATATATGACATCAAGTAAACACGTCAAGTTATTGGCTTCCAAGTACAGGTAAATATCGGAGATATTTTGGATTTGGTTCCAGACCATGGCAATAAAGCAATTCACACAATTTTTTTTGGTTTCCCAGTGCATATAAAAGTTATGTTTATACTAAACATATAAAGTTATATTTACATAAGTTGTATTAAGTGTGTAATAGAATTATGCCTGAAAACATACCTTAATTTAAAAATATTTTATTGCTAAAAATTGTTAGCCATCATCTGAGCCTTCAGTGAGTTGTAATCTTTTTGCAGTGGCAACATCACTGATCACCATAACAAATAGAATAATAAAGAAAAAGTTTAAAGTATCACGAGAATTTCCAGAATGTGACTCAGAGATGAGAAGTACGCAGACGCTCTTGGAAAAGTGGCGCCGATAAACTTGTTCCACGCAGAGTTGCCACAAACTTTTGGTTTGTAAAAACCTGAAACATCTGCAGAGCGCAATAAAATGAGGTCTGTGTGTAGTTCTGCCTCAGGCAGTTTGCTGGTTAAGTAGCAGGAGGAAATAAGCCAAACAGAAGTGTGTGTGTGTGTTTGGGAAACAAGTCTCACTTGAAAGCTAGCTAGGTAATAACTTCGTTCGTCAAAACCAAGGACGGGAAAATAGGGCTTGTGACTAAGTAGGTCATCAACAGAACATTTATTAATTTTTCTTTTTTTTGAGGAGGCGAACTCACAAAAACACCTCAGGGAGTTTGCAAAACTCTGATGCAGAGGAAAGGTCGGGATACCCGGGAAGGAGACCCGGGGGCCCCGTGGCTTTTGTTGGCAAGGCCTGGGACAGGCGGGGCGGGGGCTGGGCTCTTGGAGGAGAAATCTCTGTTCCCCAGCCTGAAACTTGGTATTGTATGCGTAGTGCACGTGAACTCTGCGTGTTCCCACATTCTGGGCTCTTTCATCACTTCCTTTTAACTTTTTTGACCGTGCTGGGTACAGGGCTTAGACTGCTGTTGCTTATCGTGAACATAGAGAAGATGATGAGATGTGAGTGGACCCAGGGAAGGTCATGGCCAGCTCAGCATGGGCTGGGGAGAGCCGGCTCTGTGTTTGGGAAAAAAGAGAAGGGAAGCAGGCAGTGGAGGCCTCATGGAGCCCTGCTCGCTTCATTGTGGGCAGTTTGAACACAGGCTCCACTTGTGTCAGAGTCCGGATGCCTTGCAAATGTATGCTGTTGTTGGACCAGGATGGAGAAACAGTAGGGAACAACCTGCTACATTCATCCTGTGGCCACGTTCGTTATCCAAGTGTGCAGGGTAGCTGGGCAGTGTAGCCAGAGACCTGACCTGCTCTTTCAGTGTGAACTGTTTTCATTTCAGGTTCTTGTGAATTAGATTAGTACAGAGGCTAAGGTCGTTTCTAGGAGGTTAGTTTCTCCTGAGAGTGCTGGTGTTATCAGTGTTAGAGAAGCCTGGAAAACCGCCTTACAGATTTGTTTCTGGAACTTGGCTGTGTGGAAATCTAACAGATATGGGGTGTTAATGATTCAACCGGTTCACAAATGTTAGAACTCTCTGGGGTGCAGTGAGTGGCTAGGCGACCTTTCGAGTCTGCTCAGTGTCACACCTGAGTGTTTCATCAGAGCCGTGATGAAGTGAACACACCTAAAAATACAGACATGGTTTAGTTGGAAGTCAGAGCAAAAGAACTGCTTGAGGGCCACATGTTGGTGAGTGCAGCGCATTTTCTACAATGAGTGCTCTTAAGTATAATTTCGGAAATATGGTTTGGGAGCAAAGAGCTTCCACCCTCATATCTTCTCCCACAGTTATATTTGTGCAGTACCTGATTTTTATCATAGCAGCCCTGGAAAACCTTGCTTTGCAAAGCTATGATGTCATCGAAAGGAATGTGGTGTGATTTAATGTTGGGACTGAACTCCCTTGGGTGGTGCCAGGACAGCCAGGACCTAATGCAGTGCCCTTCAGAATGTCAAATGGCCTGTCCTGCCCACTTTCCTGTGCATATTGTCGCTTGAACTCCTCTCCCTTGTGGCCTGTAGTGTTCCACCCCCACCCTCTGCAGTTTATTAGGTAGTGGCCTGCTGGGGGGAAAGGGGCCCCTGGGTGCAGACGGGGTGTCGGGGGCCTGCCCTTGGGCTTCCCGCCTGGCCAGCCTGGCTCAGTCATCATCAGGAAGTGCCTCGAGCTCTCTGGGCTGATTTCTTGTCGTTGTCAGCTGCTTCAGCAACAGTTAGGTTGCCTGTCTCTTGAGTTTGGCCCTACTGGACCATTTCTTTTCCATCCTCAGTTTTGCTGCTCTTATCTGTAGTTGTTCCCTCTTGTCCTTTTTGGGTTTGGACATGTTTTAGAGCTTTTCTGTCATTTGGTAGGAGTGAAGGTCACATGTATTTGACCTGCACTGTTAGACCGGGTTGATGTTACTTGCTCTTTGTGAACTTGGTTTATTGATCTGTAAAACGTGGGTGGTAGCGTCCAACTTGGGAGTGACTCAAAGGTCCCCTGCTTCAGTACCTAGTGGAGGTTCAGTGAACAGGGGTGGCTGATGCTATTACGGTCACAGCATTTATTATTTGAGCAAACAAGACAATGACAATAGGTAGGGAGGGAAGTGGACATATTTCTTGTGTGGATGAATGAAGTGGGTAAGACAGAAGAAAGGGGTTTTGAAAATGGGGAAAATAATTAGCTTGGCTATCAGGGTACCAGAGGAACATATTATAAAATGGGTTGGAATTCTTGCCTGGCACCTGATGAGTGGGAGAGTGGAGGTGGTCTTTAGGAATCACTGGGTTTAATATCCTAGGAAGAAAAGGTTTGGGAAGAGTTAAGATTTTCAGCCTTGTGTGATATACCTCCTTTGGGAGCCTGTTGGAAATGGGAGCCATATAGTTTGCAAAAACTGGTAGGGTGAGTAGGTGAGAAAGCAGAACCTATCACCAGAGTAGTTTTATGAATGATAAAGTAGGAAGCATTTTCAAGGTCATTGCCAGACTCTTTAGACCTTAGAGAGGCAGTATTGACACCTGAGTCCTGGCTATGACTTGAAGGTCCCACTGATGCCTCCAGGTAAAGGTGTGATACTTGGAAGAGCCTTCCCAGTTGGGCCTCCAAGATCTTATTTGTTATTTTTTTTTAAAAGCCTTGAGTACCCTTCTGAGATGTTTTGTTGTGTACATCCAAACAAATGGCTACATCTCAGAGAATTCACTGTGTACTAGAGCCTCTGGTGAGGACACTGGTCAACCATGAGGGCGTGTTTATAGACATGCACACAGTGAGGTCCTCCGAGAGGCGCTTTTTTTCTTATTCCCTTTAGGACTGTGTGTGCCTTAGAGCATTTGGTTGAGGGCTGAGGAGAAGCCCTTGAATTGGCCATTAGGAGGTCTCTGGTGAGGTGCTGACCTTCAGGGGGATGGAGGAGTTGAGCCGTGGAGTAAGCAGGGTGGAGGGTTGATCAGGCACAGAGGCAAAATGGGTCGTGAAGGCTGAGTCACTTTGGGCTTGGAAAGCTTTTCGTAATCAACGTCAGCTTCAGTACCGTGGTGGGACAAAGTGGAGCATCACTGGTGGAGAAGTGGGATGAAGTGAACTGTCTGGAAAGCTGCCTGCAGCACTCAATGCTTCTTGTTTTGACCTGGTCGCAACTTCCCTGCAAAATGGGAGCCTCAAATCTAGTTGAGCCTTATATGCCAGACTTATAGCTCTTCTTTTGAAATAGATCTTCTTGGGAAATTCCACTCCTCTTAATTTCTCTGATAGCCAAAAAGTTTCTGCCTTGCCATGGTCTCATGCCTCGTGTTTCTGTACTAGTTCTTCCCTGAGCTTCAATGGAAGTTCCTCAGTCCTTTCCCTTTTTGGCTCCAAGCTAAAGATAATAGGTTTCTTTGGGGAGTTCCTATCGTGGTGCAGTGGTTAACGAATCCGACTAGGAACCATGAGGTTGTGGGTTCGATCCCTGCCCTTGCTCAGTGGGTGAAGGATCTGGCGTTGCCGTGAGCTGTGGTGTAGGTCACAGATGCGGCTCGGATCTGGCGTGGCTGTGGCTGTGGTGTAGGCTGGCAGCTGTAGCTCTGATTCGACCCCTAGCCTGGGAACCTCCATATGCTGTGGGTGCAGTCCTAAAAAAAGCAAAATAAATAAAATAGGTTTCTTATCTAACTTGAAGAGAGCCGTTAAAACCAAAATTCTCTTAAGTTATAGCCGATCATTACAGATCATATTTAGTTCATGTTTTGCTGCTTTAATGTATTTTTCTAACATGCGTATTGAAATTTATTTCTTTCATAATGCATTCTTCTTCCTGAAACACCCAGCTCTATTTCCTAGGGTTCTGATTTTGGGACCTTTATCTCTTTCTTTGAGTTTTAATTCTGTCCCCCAAAGTGCAGCCTTAAACTATCCCCACTTTTTTCTGTCAAGCATTTCAAGTGCCTTTTTCAGTTGTGTCTTATTATAGGTAGATTTATGCTTGTTCCTTTTAAGGACTTCATTAAATAAAACAAAGAACAAAATGAATCCACTTAGAGGATTCGCAGTTTCTGTGAGTCAGTCTCTTCATTGAACCGTCACAGTTCCTGGCCAAAGTGTAATATTAACAGTGTTATGAGTGAGGGAGAGAATGAGGAAATAGTGAAGTGAAGTAAAGGTGAAAGTCTTTTTTTTTTTTTTCTCTTTTCTAGGGCCGCACCCGTGGCACATGGAGGTCCCCAGGCTAGGGTCCAATCAGAGCTGTAGCCGCCGGCCGACGCCACAGCCCCAGCAACGGCAGATCCGAGCCGCGGCTGTGACCTACACCACAGCTCACGGCAACGCCGGATCCTTAAGCCACTCAGTGAGGCCAGGGATGGAACCTGCAACTTCACGGATCCTAGTCGGATTCGTTTCTGCTGCGCCACGACGGTAACTCCAAGGTGAAAGTCTTGAGGGTGTTACAGGCTGCACAGATGGATCCCACGAAACACCCAAATGATGCGGACATGTGTTGACCACTTCTTGAAGTGCACATTCCTTTAAGAATCTGATGAAACCTTTTTTATCCTTTCCAGGGAAAAGCTCAAGCACATGCTTCTATCCGTATACTCATCCTTATTTCACATGTGATTCTAAGAGGTGCATTTTGCTCCTGCAGCTCCTTTCTGGACTCCCAATTAAGCACACTCCATACCTGTCCTGTCCCTGCAGTACTCATGTAGCAATTTAAATTTAAACCAATTGAAACAAAGGAAAATTAACACTTCGCTGCCTCAGCTGGACCAGCCATAGTTCAAGTGCTCAGTACTCAGTACCCACATGCGGTAGAGACTCCTGTACTGGACAGGAGAACATTTCCTTCGTCACAGAAGGTCCTCTTGGATCTTAGTGCTGCTCTGTGCTTTCAGGATGATTTAAGGAAATTGAGTTCCTTAACCAGATTTGTATTTTTTCTCCTTTCTTTTGCCTTCCTACTCTCTCCACCATCAATGATTAGTTAGTTTACCTCACTACAAAAGTGCCTTATTTTAAGCAAAATTTAGAGTATATATTTCTTAAAAGATTAATTACATGACTCATCTTCATAAAAGAGTACTTATTTAAATGAATTCTTGAAGTAGGGTGAGCTGCTTTGACAGCGTGATAGCATGCCTCCATTTACAGTTTCTTCTTTCTCTAGCTGTCTCTGTGCTCAGTGGTCAACTAGATAACTTATTTCATCTGACAAGTTGGGCCTCCAAGTTGGTCTGTCCCTAAGGTGTTCTGCTTACTACTACTGCTTCTTTTTTGGGGGTCACCTCCTTGCTGTAGGGACAGTGCCCATTATTACACTTGATGACTTCCTTGACTTGCCTCTTGCTCATATATTTCAGCAAGATGACCAGCAAGACTAGAAACAGAGTGGAACTAGTAATTAGGCTGTTACGTGAGATACACCTATGTTAAGATGGAAGGAAATAAATATAGCTCAAGTGAAAATAGAAATAATGTAGGGATTATCCATGCTTCTGTTTCCTTGGTTAGTTTCTTCGAGCATCAGTTTCTCAAGGTCTGAAATGAAATGATGTGCTTCTAACTAGGACATTCAGCGTAAGTGCAAAAGGAAGGTGTGGTTTTGAAAAAAAATCTGTTCCCAAATTTAAACCAAGAGTGATAAATTCAATTTGAGTTTTTGGAAGTGAGAATTAAGGGGTTACAGAGTATGTATTTGAAAATCCGAAATTTTAAGCAGTTGACAGACTTAGTGTACTCTCCCTTTGGCAGCTTGTTAGAGCAATGTCATTTTTTAGTGTTTGCTGTTGCGTTCAACAGTACTCATTTTAAGGGGGTTTTCTCATTAGACTTAGAATCAGTTTTTTTTGTCCCTTCCTACACATTTTAATAGGCCTCAAAAATAAAATGGGGGAAGACCGATTGAATAGAGAAAGAATTGTAAGCACGGAAAGTACAAATAGAAAAGTAAGAATAGAATAACAAGAATAAAGGAGGAAGTAGTGTACTCTCTGTTCTCACTTTAGCATTGGTTCGGTGCCTCAGGATATGGAAAGTTTGGTACTAGATGTTGCAGAACCAAAAAAGAACGAATGAAGAGATGGCATTAGGTGTTGTGTGTCTCTCCCAGGAAGTTGACAGTGTAATTAGGAAACAGCCATACACGAGTGACAGTTGGGTGGAGCGTAAGTGAAGGAGAGCTGTAATAGAGGTGGAGGGAGTAGGAGAGTGAAGAGAAAGATTAGGTTGCGGGGGTGGGGAGTGGGGAGAGGCAGAGGAGGCTTCTTGGATGAGGTGAGCGGAACTCGGCCTTTGGACCACTGGGATTTTCATAGGTGTGGGGAGGGGCCTCCCAGTCCAAGATAAGGGCCTGAGCCAAGGCTGGACAGTGAATGCCTGTGATAGACCTGGAGATGGTGACTTGTAGGGATATACTTGGGACAGACAGGTGTGTGAGGTTGGAAAGCTCTTTGAATACTGTGCTCAGAATCCTACATGATAAAAGTAATGGCATGGGCCTGCGGCTCAGATCTGATCCCTGGCCCAGGAACTCCATATGCTGCGGGGCGACCAAAAAGAAAAAAAAAGCGGACAACATTTAAAAAAATAAAAGTGATGAAGAAATAAATGGGTTTCATTCTCTGTAAGGATGGAGACAGTTAGATCCATGACCAATAAAAACTGTCTACCTTTAATCCGTACAAATGTTTCTATTTAGATTTATATTCTCCATGCTTGGATCTCACTCTCTCGTGGTTTATTGTAATAATCAGCTTTGGAAGCCAGCAACAGGGTTGAGGCCACCAGAGAAAAGGCTACTACTGATTCGCTAGCCATAAGCAGTTGGTAGTGCAAGATAAAAGTACATAAGAGAAAAGTTGGAAAAATAGTGTAATAGAAAGGAAAGGGCTTCATCTTTAGTTTTGAGGCATCTACTGAAAACATGGTTCATTTTCTTTCCCTAGCAGTAACCTCCTTAACCAGCTTCCCATTCGGATTAGTCCGTGCCGTACATGACATGCATTGCTGCAAGCACAAGGTATCATATCCCTGAGGCATTATCTATTGTGTCTGTAACTGGTTTATTGAGAAGGATACTGCCGAAGGGACAAGGAGATCATCTGTGGCACATGTAAATCTAATTTTAGGGTCTTATTGCTAATTCTCAAGCCATGTAGGTGTCTGTAAATACATATCTGTATCCTTTAGCTATAATTCACATACCATAAAATTCACCTTTCTAATGTGTACAGTTCAGCAGTTTTTAGTATGTACACTAAATTGTGCAACCATCACCACTCTAATTCCAGAGTATTTTTTATCATACCCACCGCCCACGAAAAAGAAACTCCATACCCATTAGCAGTCATTCCCCATCTGCTCATTCCCTGGAACCACAAATATACTTTGTGTCTCTATGGATTTGCCTATCCTCAATGTTTCATATAAATGGAATCATATAATATGTGGCCCTTCGTGTGTGGCTTCTTTGAATTAGCGTAATGCTTTTGAGATTCACCCTCGGTGTTGCATGCCTCAGTACTTCATTCCTTTGTATGGGTGATTAATCTTCCATTGTATGGATAGGCCGCATTTTATTGCCTAGTCATCAGTTGATGGACATGGGTTGTTTCCATGTTTGGGCTATTATGAATAATGCTGCTTTGAATACATGTACAAGTTTTTATGTGGATGTGTTTTCATATCTCTTAAGTATATACCTAGGAGAGGAATGAGTGGATCATATGGTAACTCTATGTTTAACTTTTGCGGGGAACCACAGACTTTTCCATTATCATTGGATCACTTTACATTCCACCAGTAGTCTGTGAAGGTTCTGGTTTTCCCACATCCTCGGCAGCACTTGTTATTGTCTGCCTTTTTGTCTTTTTAAATTTTTTTTTTTTTTTTTTTTTGCTCTTTAGGGCCACACCTGCGGCATATGAAAGTTCCCAGCCTAGGGGTTGAATCGGAGCTGTAGCAGCCGGCCTACGCCACAACCACAGCAACATGGGATCTGAGTCGCATCTGTGAGCTATACCACAGCCCACGGCAATTGTAAGATCCTTAACCCCCTAAGCGAGGCCTGGAATTGAATCTACATCCTCATCTGCTGAGCCATACCGGAACTCCTTGTCTGCCTTATTGATTCTAGCCATCCTGGGGAATGCGAAGTAGTATCTCATGGTTTTGATTTATACTTCCCTACTAGCTGCTGATGTTCACCATTTTTTCTCGTTTAAAAACATTTTTTTTTTTGCTTTTTTTTTTTTTTTTTGGGCTGCACGCATGGCATATGGAGGTTCCCATGCTGGGGTCATATCAGCTGCTGACCTTTGCCACAGCCACGCAGGATCCGAGCCTCATCTGTGACATACACCACAGCTCACGGCAGTGCCAGATCGTTAACCAACTAAATGAGGCCAGGGATCGAACCTGCAACCTCATGGTTCCTAGTCGGATTCACTTCTGCTGCACCACGACAGGAACTCCCCATTTTAAAATTAAAAAATAATATTGGAGTTCCCTGGTGGCCTAGTAGGTGAAGGGTATGGTTTTGTCACTATTGTGGCTCATGTTGCTGCTGTGATACATGTTCGTTCCCTGGCCTGGGGGCTGTTGTATGCTGCAGGCACAGCCAAAAAAAAAAAAATCATAAAATTATTATGGATGAATAATAAGAGTTCTGGGTACAGGTACTTTATCAGATATATGGTTCGCAAATATTTTCTCTCATTTTGTGGATTGTCTTTTCATTTTCTTTTTTACCTTTTTTGTGGTTTCTTTTTCTTTTTTTCTTTTCATTTTCTTGATAGTGCCTTTTGAAGCACAAAAATTTTAATTTTGATCAAGTTCAATTACCTATTTTTTTCTTTTGCTACTTGTGTTTTTGGTTTTATATTGAATTATTTTTTAATATAATCTGAATTATAGAAAAATTTAGGAAGAAATTTTCCTTAAGGTCTGATGGATAGCAGTGTGAGAAGAAAATTTAAAAGAAAATGATTTCTATTTAATTTCAGTTATAGCATTCAGTTGAGCTAGGGTTTAGTGAAAATGAAGCTTTAAAGAATTTTTTTTTTTTTGACCGTATCTGCAGCAGGCAGAAACCTGGGCCATGGATCATGCCCAAACCACAGCAGTCACCTGAGCCACAGCAGTGACATGAGCCACAGCAGTGACAACACTGGATTCTTAACCCGCTGAGCCACATGGGAACTCCAAAAAATACTTTTGACATTAAAAAAAGGAGTATGATTTTGTAACTAAATCAGAGCTCTGAAGACTGAACTTGGTATTGAGGATTTGCAGTTTTCTTGCCAATTTTCCTATTAACCTGTGAACTTTGACATGGTGTCATCATCACAGGAGGCACATTCTCTGTGTTTATCACTTAACACTGTAATTCTACAGTCCCACATCTCCTTAAGGGCTGCAGAGCATCCCTAGTTAGGCATTTAGGTCACTTCCATTTGGCCCACTGGGAACAGTTTTGCCCTGGGCTGTCCCAGGACCAGCTTGGCATCCATCCCTGTCCTGCTTCTGGTTCCCCCTCCGCCAACAGTTTCCTCCTCCTCTTGCTGCTGCGCTTTGCTGTGGTCAGAGCCACTCACCTGGGTCACATCTCCCTCTAGTGGACTCAGACCTTGGGGAGGCTGGGTCTGAGGACAGCGTGCACCTAAAATGGTCCCTGAGACACTGCTTTGGAACAGCCCACACTGGGAACTGTGCACAGTCCCTCCCTGGCACAGGTGACCACAGCCGCTTTTCCTCTGGCTGGGGAAGCTACTGCTTTTTCTCTAAGTGAGCAGCAGGTGAAGTAGCTGGCTGGATCTTGTTAGATGAAAATTTCATTCCCTTGATGGCTGGAATCACGCAGCTCCAGGAGCTGCGCGTACCTGGGGCCTCATCTGACCTAGGGAGCCCCAGCGGCAGAAGCCTGGCACTATGTGAGCTGCTCTTTGGGTGTTGGTTGAGTGTTGTGTTCTACACTGGGTATCCCTCATTTCTAAGTCTTGCAGCAGTTGTAGCACTTAGGTTTGTGCCTGGATTGTCACCTCCCCCAGCCACAGGCCCTTGCATCCAGAGGGCCTGGCTCCCAGAGGCACTCACTGAGTACGGGCTGCAGGACTGCGTTCCTGCCCATTGCTCGCTCCTGGAAGGCCGGGCTCTGGGGAGGTGCCGCAGGCTGCTGCGCACAGGGATTGCCCCTGCATTTCACACATGCTCAAACTACTGAAACCCTGATAAAACTTAGGTAGACTCAGATGCATTCTATATACATGTCAGTGGATTGAATACTATTAGTTTTGTTGGATTAGCCTGTTTTTGTACAGAGGTCCAAATAAAGCAAGCAGCTGGAAGACGCTTGCCGTTGCTACCCCTTCTTTTCATAAAGCCCTTTGAAGTAAATGCAGAGGCAGCTGAGACTGCGCCGTGGCTTAACTGCTGGGCTGTAGAGTTACCTGGCCCAGTCCCATCTCACCGCAGTCCAGCTCTATGACCTTGAGCAAGGAATGTAACCTCTCTGAGTCAGAGCCATCATCTGTAGGATGGGCACAATGAGAGGCACACCCGAGGAGTGAATGCCCTTAGGCAGAGGCAGTAACTTGCAGGGCGCAGTCGGATGTTAGCCTGGTGGTGGTGGTGGTCATCATTTTAGCCTTAACCCCCAATGTCAAGATTTTGAAGAGTCTCTCTTTTTTTTTTCATTGATTGAATTTATAAGTTAAGGGCTGCTGTATGTAAATTCCACAAAAATGCTTCTTTGCTAAAAAAAAAAAAAAAAGAAAAAGGAGAGACGGGTTTGGAATGGTTGGTTTAGACCGGAAAGCACAGCTCCACCTGGTCGACAGTGGAGACCTTCCCACGGAGTTGGTCTTGAGGACTGGGATCCTTTGGCTTCTGATGTCTGCCTGCATTGGCTCTGCCCACTGCGCTTACTGAAATTTGACAGAAGAAATGGCCACAAAAGAAACCTTTCCATGAAACTGCCAGTAAGGACTTCACGTATCCATTCCGCAGAAACTCCCTGCACTGCTTTGATGAGCCTGGCAGGGTGGTGAACGCTCTCCCCGCTGGCCGTGTCCCAGTGAATCTCCCAGCAGCCCTCGAGGTAGGTCCTGTTCCCACCAGAGTCCCCAGAGCTGCAGGACGTCGGGTACCTTGCCCATGGATCTGTGCTCTTGGCCTTTGGCCCCAGGAAGCAGTTCTCCTTTATGACAGTGGCCTTCTGTTTGCTCACAGTTTCCCTTCTGCCTTGGCTGCCCAGAAGGAAGCTTCACAACCTTTTGTGCTGCCTTTGCCTTAGCCCAGCTTTTCCTCTGTCACATCAGGTACCTCGCCTTCAAGCGGCGCTTCTTTTTTCCTTGTTTGTGTTAGCTTTATTTTATTCTCCAGAATATTCTAAACCACTCAGAATGTGGGCGAATTTTGAAGAACGAATGAAATACTTTACAATTCATTTTGACAACATTTTACAGTTGTCTGAATGGAATGCTTAGAAAAGTAGTGTGAGCAAGGCCAGGTGAAAAATTTTTTGAAAAAATGGTGATTATAGTATTTGATTCTAGGGCTTTATAGGCAGAGAGAGTTCATGGACTGCTTTCTGGTGCAGTTTTCCCTTTGAATTAAGAATCTAGCTACTGATAGAAGTCAGGTATTTTTTTCACATTTTAGTTCTGCTACTTAGTAGCATGTTTGGCCTCCATGTGTTTATGTTTTTTTGCAGTTTTTCTCTTGAAATCTTGGGTTTATTCTTAAAATTATGAAAACAGATTGAATGTACATTGTTAAGGTGAGCTTTTTAATTTTTCCTTTACAGATAATGATGTTTGAACTGAACAATTAAGGTAAGATTTATGACCTATGTAATGTGCTTTTCTCATTCAGATTTCTTTATAGGATTTAGCTGATTGCTAAAGTCATGTTTTAACCTTGGTGAAGATTATTGCCTGTGGGCAGTCCTTCTAAACTGGAATATAAAAGACTTCATATTACATTTTAAGGTAAGTTTTGAAAAGAACATTGCAGGACACCTTTATTCATTCATATTATACTAAAGTTTCAAAAGATTTTACTGTTTTTAAAGAAGAAAAAGGGAACATTTTTGATGTTCTTAAGCTGATTATGTTAATGTTTAGATTACATAAAGCTAGCTTTTGTTAGGTATCAGTGGGAAATAAGATGGTTTGTATAATTATCTGTATCACTCTGTATGTTTATAGTCAATGCTGTGGTTAGAGAGCTATTTGTATCTATATTAGTTGTTTGAGCAAGTGCCAACGTACTCTAGGAGGCCCAAATTATAGATGGGAAATGTAAAAATTCTACCCTATTTCCTGGTCTGTGAGTCTAACATATTCCAAATTTGATCAGAATAATGACACATGGGGGGAGTTCCCGTCGTGGCGCAGTGGTTGACGAATCTGACTAAGAACCATGAGGTTGCGGGTTCGATCCCTGGCCTTGCTCAGTGGGTTAACGATCCGGCGTTGCCGTGATCTGTGGTATAGGTCGCAGACGTGGCTCGGATCCTGCGTTGCTGTGGCTCTGGTGCAGGCCAGCAGCTGTAGCTCCGATTCGACCCCTAGCCCGGGAACCTCCATATGCTGCGGGAGCGGCCCAAGAAATGGCAAAAAGACAAAAAAAAAAAAAAAAAAAAAAAAAGAATAATGACACATGGAATTCCCTGGCAGCCTTGCGGTTAAGAATTCAGCATTGTCACTGCTGTGGTGCGGATTCAATGCCTGGCCCAGGAACTTCTGCATGCCACAGGCCAAAAAAAAGAATGGCACAAACTAGGAAATCCCTCATTATTATGAAAAAAGAAAAGAACTATCAAAGTGTCCCTATACAGTTAGGAATATTACAAATCTCAAGGGATTTTAAGACTTAATTCGGTAGCTGTATGCACCCACTCCTCTGGGTAGAGGTGGTTAGATTGCACAGTCTAGTTGATAATTTGATGTAAAAAAGTCTGTGCTCTACAGTGAAACTTCCCATCTGGTGAGAGGCAGGCAGAAACGTATGAAAATACTGGGATAAATGATAAGGCTAGGATTCTGCGCATCTCTTACACCCTTACAACACAGTGTGCAACGTCTATGTTTACATATCCTCAAAATTGTGTGAAAGGAGCAGTCTGGGCTGGGGGGCTGCTGCAGGAGCTCCCAGCGTTGGAAGTGACCTTGCCCAGGGGTTCTGAGGGCGCCGAGGTCAGTCAGGTGAGGCAGGGTGGGGTCGCCGGCGGAGGGAGCAGCCTGTGCCAGGGCCAAGGCAAGGGCAGGTGGGAGGGCTGAGCACGAGCCCCTGAGTTTCACTTCTGTCTGACTGCGTTTCCGAATGTCCAAGGCTGAGACTGGGGACCAGGGCCAGACGCCTGGCCTTAGGAGCTGGACTTAGTCTGGAATCTCTGGAGAACCAGTGAAGAATGTTAAAGACGGGACGTTAGCCCATTCTTTGTCAGAATAGTTGGTGTGCTTTTTTGGTTTTGTTACTCTTCTGAGTTGAGATTGTTTGAGCAAGATTCCAGCAAAAGATGTTAAAAAGGAACCGATTCAGTGTACTATGTCAGGAAATGAAGGGGCTTGAGGTGGTGTTGGTTTCCTCTCCAACACTCATTTAGCCTCGGCATCGGGCAGAGCGACCATCCATTAAAGTCGAAATGTCTCCAAGCGGGATGCACCTTAATTGCCTTTTGTGGGCCAACTTAAATTGTATTAATTATAGTAGTAATTACTGTAGTAGTAATTTAAAAGAGCCAAAGAAGAGTTAGGGGCAAGTTGCTGCGTTTTACCAGAATAGTGTGTAGCATGTAGTAGGAAATGCGTGATTCTTGCAGGGTGCAGGAGGTGTCCAGTTACAGTATACTGCAGCGTATTTTCATTAAACCTGGGGCTGGCCGGATAATGTTTACTGCGGTGGTTCTGCAAAATCATCCTGATCAATATAACAGATACCGTTCTTGGCTTTATGACCTTCCCATTGAGGGGTTCACAGTGTCTGCTTTCATGTTGATTACCATTTTTGCTCTAGGGCTGTGCTGGCCAGTGAGGCTTTTGGCTCTTTAAATGTGACTACTGAAATTAGTTAAAATTATATAAAATTTAAAATTCATTTCCTTGCTCCCACCAGCCACATGGCTCAGTAGCCACATGTGGCTAGTGGCTGCTGTATCGGACAGTCCCGGTGGCGGACATCTCCACTGTTGCAGAAAATTCTGTTAGACAGTACTACTTTAAAGGTTGTTGTCTTCTTTCACAAATTTTAATATCTTAAAAGCTATTTAATACTGAAGTATTTACAGATTAAATGATAAAGTATGATTCAAAATAACTGGGGAGAAGGGAGAATGGGAAGCTATGGAGGAAACGGTTTAGGGTCTGTGGGGTGTCATTATATTATTCTCATTATTTAGAAATAAGGGGTGTGTGTATATATATTTGTGTGTGTGTGTCTTTTGTCTTTTTTTTCAGGGCTGCACCCACAGCATATGGAGCTTCCCGGGCTAGAGGTCCAGTCGGAGCTGCAGCCGCCGGCCTACGCCACAGCCACACGGGGTCCGAACAGCATCTGCGACCTACACCAGAGCTTGTGGCAATGCCGGATCCTTAAGCCACTGAGTGAGGCCAGGGATCGAAACCGCATGCTCATGAATTCTAGGCAGGTTAATTAACCCCTGAGCCACGGCAGGAATTCCGAGATAAAGGTATATGTTTGAAATTTTCCATAATGAAGAATTAAAAGAGAAGCCTTAAATAGTAACTGTGCTCCTTCCAGCCTGTAAAACAGACATCTGAAGAGCCCCTGGCCGCCCTTAGGCTGGTTCCTGGGGGGCAGGAGGTTTTTAGTCCTGCCCTCAGGCTTCCACAAAAGGTACCACATTTTTGGTTAAGAGTTATTGTATTCCCCTCAACACACACAAGTAATAGCCCTTGCATTTATGAAGAGTTGGAGCTGCCCAAGTGAGTCTTGTGGGTAGAATGTACTAGATTGTGATATTATATT
Source organism: Sus scrofa (assembly GCF_054392235.1). NCBI lineage: Eukaryota > Metazoa > Chordata > Mammalia > Artiodactyla > Suidae > Sus > Sus scrofa. The sequence goes on from NC_139401.1 coordinate 14,002,639, forward strand.
AAAAATTCCATTGCTGCTGACATTAATGTTAGCCAATTCAAAATAGTGTTCCTGATGAAGAGAAAAAAGTCCTTTCCTCAGTGGTTGGCTGAGGTTTGTTCACAGCTGCATCAGTCAGCTCTGTCTCTGGTTTCCTGGTTACCAGCTCCCATGGTGATAGCATTGGAAGAGAGAAAGCGGGCGTTGTCCAGAAACCCTCTGGCCTGAGAGGAAAGCCATCAGTGCATACTGTCACTGTGCCACCAGAGAGCCGTGCGGTTGTTAGAGAAACTGCCCACTTCGGTCTCCTGTTGCGTCTCTCAACACAGTAACGTCCCTGGCGGCAGGGCCCATTGTGAGCCCAGAGGCGCGGTTGAGAGGACGGTCTTTGGGGTCAGGCTGGGCCTTGAGTGCCAGCCTCAGTCACCTGTGACCGAGGAAGGAGTGAGCCCTCAGTAGCTGCTTTGGGGGTGACAGTCAGCCAGTGCCGGGCGGAGGGCTTAGTAGGTGATGGCTCTTGCTTTCAGGTGTTCCCTGTGCAGAAAGGAACGGGGGCTTAGTGGGGTGTTGTTTGTTTGTTTTTCAGTTAAAATTTAGTTGATTTACAATGTTGAGCCAATTTCTGCTGTATAGCAAAGTGACTCAGTTACACACATATATATACACATTCTTTTCCATCTTTGAGATTGGATATAGTTCCCTGTGCTATACAGCAGGACCTCGTTGTTTAGCCATTCTAAATGGAATAGTTTGCATCTCCAGGGCTCTGTGCTTTATTTCTCCAAGACACTGATACTCATAGAGGCATGTAGAGCAGTGTACAGGTCTCAAGGAATGTAACGGTACCTTTTTGTTTTACAGGGTTCTGAAATCAAAGATCTTGAGATTCATCATGGCAGGAAAATCATCGCTTTTTAAAGTAATTCTCCTTGGAGATGGTGGAGTTGGGAAGAGTTCTCTGATGAACAGATACGTGACTAACAAGTTTGATACCCAGCTCTTCCATACGATAGGTGTGGAGTTTCTGAATAAAGATCTGGAAGTGGATGGCCATTTTGTTACCATGCAGATTTGGGACACGGCTGGTCAGGAGCGATTCAGAAGCCTGAGGACGCCATTTTACAGAGGTTCTGACTGTTGCCTGCTGACTTTTAGTGTCGATGATTCTCAGAGCTTCCAGAACTTGAGTAACTGGAAGAAAGAATTCATATATTATGCGGATGTGAAAGAGCCTGAAAGCTTTCCGTTCGTGATTTTGGGTAACAAGATTGACATCAGCGAACGGCAGGTGTCTGCAGAAGAAGCTCAAGCCTGGTGCAGGGACAACGGCGACTATCCTTACTTTGAAACAAGTGCAAAAGATGCCACAAATGTCGCAGCGGCCTTTGAGGAAGCAGTTCGAAGAGTGCTTGCCACCGAGGATAGGGCGGATCACTTGATTCAGACAGACACCGTCAGCCTGCACCGAAAGCCCAAGCCCAGCTCCTCGTGCTGTTGATGTGCTGTTGATGGTTTGAGAGGGAGGCTGTCCTGCGATCTAACCAACTCACACACGCACAGATAAGCACACCGTGGAGAAGAGAATTAGCGTTGCAGCAATGAAACGTACTCCTAAAACTAAACTAACCACATTGCTGCCTCATGGGTGGGTGGGAGAAGGGACACAGCCACTCACAGGAGAATCTGTTTACTCAGTATGGCACCTTACGTTTATCAACTGTAACGGTTGTCTAATAATGTTTAATTTAAATATGTAAGTTACCGAACTAATGAGATGACCAAGACTATAATTATAATTAAAACACTTGAGGATTCTAGAAGTTACTGTCTTTTTCCCGGGAAATTGGAGAACTACTTTTTCTATGTGTATATTTTTATGTAATTAGCATTCTGTCCCTGGTTTAGGGAAAACATGTCCTAAGCAATAATGTTAGATATTAAAGATTAAAATCTAATGCATTTGCACTGTAGTTATTTGATTACTTTTTCGTTCACTTTAAAATTACGTGTCCTCGTTTTCGTTCTCCGTGTCAGAATTGACCTCATGTGCAATCGCTTGTCACTGGTGTGCCACTCGTGCACCCCCTCTAACACAGAAGCCAAGTTTGTCACTTTTGGAGGAAATACCGGGTATGGACTGTGCTTTGCGTGAGGGTACATGAAGACACCTTTACTTGGTCATGTATTTATCCAGTGTCTTCTCTGTCTCTGGACGTCGTTTATTGATTTGGTCTCAAGGAGATTTTTGGTCGTGCTGCTGTGATGACCAGACTTTCCGATAAAGCAGATCGTGGTCTTTCGTGGGTAAAGTTCACATGCGGCCCCTTGCACACGGACCCCAACCTGCAGAGGCCCAGTGCCCGGGCCGCGTGTTAGTGAGGACAGGACCCTCGACTCTGGGGCGGTGGGTTATCAGGGGACGTGCTTCGGTAGGCAGAGGGTTGTCCTGTGTGAGGGAGTACATTTTGGAACAGTTGGCTTGAGATACTTCCCTCCCTGGCCCCAGTCCCTGGAACCATGGACACAGACTATCATTATCACGAGCTAAGCTTTCAAAGGTCTAAGTTCCTAATGCAACAGACAATTTGGCTATCAGCAAGACATTTTTAACATTTTAAATTTGGAGAAATTAAATGCCTGTATTCTGGGGTTAGAGAGGGCTGTAGTTTTTATTATTTCCCCCCCTTCCCATGATAATCCTCCATTCAAAAAACAAAATAGGAATCCACCGTTAATAAGTTGGTATAGGAGATCCCGTCGTGGCGCAGTGGTTAACGAACCTGACTAGGAACCATGAGGTTGTGGGTTCGATCCCTGGCCTTGCTCAGTGGGTTAAGGACCTGGCATTGCCGTGAGCTGTGGTGTAGGTCTCAGACGAGGCTCGGATCCCGCTTGGCTGTGGCTGTGGTGTAGGCTGGCGGCTACAGCTCTGATTAGACCACTAGCCTGGAAACCTCCATGTGCCGCAGGCGCGGCCCTAGAAAAGACAAAGACAAAAAAAAAAAAAAACGTATATATTATATATTCCTTTTGTTTGTTTTTTCTCTAGGAGACTTGCTTTGTATTTTAAATCAAGTGTACCCATTTGCGTTGTCTTCTCTTAATCTATCTAGATTTCCATTATAGTAGACCTACCTCATTTATTAGCAGCGCAGATGTCTGTTTATTCAAACTGTTCTCTGCTGATAGATATCTGGCAGTAGTGTGTTAAAGTGCCAGTTGCCCACATTTTGGTCAACAGTGGGTATTAGGAGTAAATTTTTTGTTCATTTTTTGAACAGATGATAGAGTCACATGGTTGAAAATGATAAGGCACAAGGGACAAATATCTACCCTTGCCACTGAGTTCACGCCCATGGAAGCAGCCATGGTTCAGTTTCGTGGGTATCCATCTAGAAATGTAGTACATAAGGAAAGCGTGTTGGGTTAGTTCTCTAGGGCTTCCCTAACAAGATGTGGATTGGGTGGTTTAAATGCTGGGAATTTCTTTTCTCACAGTTCTGGAGACTAGAAGTCCAAGATGAAGGTGTTGATAGGTTCAGTTTTTCCCACGTCCTTTCTCCGTGGCTTGCAGGTGACATTTCCTTTGTGCACAACCCCCTCCTGTTCCCCCCCCCAGGTGTCTGTGTCTAAAAAGACACCAGTGAGATTGGATTAGGGCCCACCCTAATAGGCTCATTATTTTATTCTTTTGCTTTTTTCTAGGGCCCAGGTGCAGCATTTGGAAATTCTCAGGCTAGGGGCCGAATTGGAGCTACAGCTACTGGCCTGCACCACAGCAACATAGGATCCGACCCACTTCTGCAACCTACACCACAGCTCAAAGCACCACCAGATCCCCAACCCACTGAGGCCAGGGATGGAACCCACATCCTTATGGGTACTAATTGGGTTCATTACCACTGAGCCACAATGGAAACTCCCTAATGGGCTCATTTTAACTTAGATTACTTTTTTAAAGGCCCTGTCTCCAAATATGGTCACATTCTGAGAGACTGGGGACTAGGCCTGTCGAATATGAATTATGGGGGGACCACAGTTCAGCCTATCACACACGTCTGTAGGTGTGTGTGTGTGTGTAGGTATTTACAAAGTGTTTAACTTTGATACTTGCATAGATTTACCTCATAACTTAGTGGTTTTTCCAAACTTAGGTAATCTTTTCGGTAAACTTTTTCCAGCTAAATATTCAGGGATTAGATTAGTTGGCAGTCAAGAAGTCTGCAGCTGGGTAGCAAAAATTGTTCAGAACGTGTAGACAGGCTGATGGAAGGGAGAGTAATCCAGCTTTGTACCGTGACTTACAGGGACCTGGTGAACGGAGGTAATTGACCAAACAGCACTGACATGTCACACTAGGAGGAACCAAACCTGACTGGATAGCTTTGGCCTTCGAAGTGACAAGTAACTGATGGGAGAGCTCTTCACGCAGCAGCAAAAGGTAGCTGAAAACTAATTCTTTTAAGAAAGTAAAACATGCTTGATTGGCTGGTATTACAAAGATGAGAAGTAGGGAAAAAGCCAGAGTTGGGGAGCAAAGCAGACCACCTTGGTGGCAGGAGGTGTGGAAGCAGCTGCAGAGCCCTGAGCCCTGAGGGAGCAGCCAGGAGGGGAGAATGGGACGAGGGGCTGGGGGCCCGGTGTGGGGACTGAATGCCACCTGGCCTCAGGCTGGCTCTGTGATGTCCGGTGCTTTTGTGCTGTTTGTGGACGTAAAGCCTTTGAGACAGAGTTCAGTTTTAAGAGAAAGGCAAACTGTTGAACTTGAGAGGATGGACAGATGTACCTTTGACACTCACTGTAGCAATTGCAGTGTGCTGTGGGGCAGATGGAAACCTGCATCTGTCCGTGCACTTCTTAAATGTTTGCGTCCCCTTCTTCCCCCCCACCCCCCCGCCCCGGGAAAAACTCCTTAGTTGAAGTTAAAACATCGTAGATGTGTTTTACGTTTCTGTAAAAACTGGGGAAAGCTTTCATTGTACTATCCTGGCCCTGTGACACCCTGTGACTCTGGTTCCCCAGCACCAGCGGCTTGTGGGCCAGGGCAGTGCTAGGGAAGAAAGGGGATCTCTGTAGTCGGTGCATTCTGGGAAGCCCCCATCCTGGACGTCAACCAGGATGTGCTGTCGAGACCACGCAGTGCAAGCACACGGGGGCAGCAGGCAGAGCAGAGCGGAGACCAGTGGTCTCGTGGGCACCGCTCGAGGGGCCTAGGAAATGAAAGGGGACAGGAGCGGATTTGTGCTTTTGATCTGGATCGCTTTGCGAGTGCTGATGCACATTCCAGATCTAATGCTGACTTGCATGTGCTCAGTGGGGCCTGATACCCAGGGTGCTACTGACGTTGCACAGTTACTCTTGTGTTCCAGAACTTTCCATGGCATCACCTACTACTGGATATGAGCTTTGCCAGCTCTTTTGCTTTTTTGGTGTTCTTTTGCTTTCCTATTGATCAGCCCCTGGTTTTCCGGTTACAGCAGTCCCCCGGTTCCATCCTTCCAGCTGTCCCATCCACATGCCCACAGGCTTTCCCCACACAGCCCACCCTGAGGTCCCCACCCCCCACTCCCTTGCTGGAGCTCTCTCAAAGAGACAGTCATAAATGAAACCTGACACCTTACTACACTGATCTACTCGCACAGGGCTCTTTGCAGGGTGCCACTGTTATGTGGCTGAGCAGGGATCCCTACCTTCTCCACCCTACAACCTCCTGCCGGAACGCCACGCCCTCTGTGTTACAGGCTCCTTGAGGGCAAAGCAAACTATACAGTAAATACGTGTGTGGGTCTCTCCAATGAGCATGGCTAAAATCATGCCTGGATTTTTAGCTGAGAATCTTTTTCTGCCTCGTTTGAGGCGATCTGAGTTCTATAAAATGAGTTACAATATATGTTAGTTTGCAGACTTCGAGAAGGGAAACAGGACCAAAGTGGTATAGTCGTGGTGGGGTGAGCACTTACAAAATTTCATAGTAAACTTCCACAATCTTGGACAAACATCTTTATTTAGGAAATCAAATAAATAGGATAAAAAATTACGGTAGCAACTTAACACAAGAATACAAGGCCAAACTTAGAATTACTTGCTCAGGTTACTCAGAATGGAACAGAATTCTTCAAGTGCTCACAACTAGCACAGAAAAAACCCGAATATGACTTGATTTTCAGTGGACGTTTACTGGTTACAGTAAGATCCCACGCTGTCACCGCACAGCGACCACTCCCGCCCACTCCTGTACACAGCCGAAATGGCCAGGAGTGCACGTGCTGATGGAACACAAGCTTGTCTGTTTCCAGCTCCAAAACTGCCTTACAACTTTTTACTACAGGGGTCAACAGGTTCCCTTGCTCTTCAGTGTTACCGTCTGAGGGAAAGGAAACATAAGGACATAAACTGTCACTTTGGTCCTAGCCTTCCAGTTTGCCAACACGGATCCAGGATTCTAGGTTACAGCAGCATCACTGTTCCCAGTCTCACCGGGCAGGCGTGTGGCATTTGGCCCGGCCAGAGCTGTGAGCTCTGGCTTGTTGGGTAGTGCCCTGTACACTGCCTGTACGTTTTCCTGACATCTCTAGATGTATAGATCAGCCCATCTCTGTGCTGGCAACTTCATTCCCTACTGCTTAGAAGCTTTTTAGCTTTCAATCTGCCTACCAAATCTTTACCATGACATCTGCTTCTGGGTTGTTACACCAATATCAAACTATCTGAATGAGGAAAGGCAAAAGCTTATTCTCAGTTTTTAAAATAAAAATATTTTCAAGATTATCAGCAAAGAGCTCTTTATAAATAACACTGTCCACAAGCACATATCAACCTGTTGATAACCGTAAGAAACTGAATGTACTATTTTTAAATATAAAAGCAATTTCATTAGGTGTAGATAAATCAAGGCTACAAGAAAAACTTTTCCATGCTATTTAATCAAGTTACTTACAATGTACACGTTTTTGAGTATACCCCTTGTAGTGACATTGTTTATTTCTGAATTTTCTGCATTCAGCTTAAAAGGTGTTTCTTCCCAAGAAACTGAACTTTTCTGTCAAATGCGCTTGATCGAATAGGAGAATTGGGTTCATAAAATGGATTCATTGCAAACTAGGAGAGAAGAAGGTATTAAAGTGAGCTGGCGAAGTAAAAAGGCTGCCAAATCATAGATCTCTAAAAGGCAATTATTTTAAACTTTTAAATTAAGTCATCAAAGACATTCAAAAGTCTGAAGACCACATTTTTAAGTTTCAGTGAAAAATGTTCCATTGTCAAATAGTAATGTTTCCTTAAGGAAATGTTTGTCTTGATGTTTTAGAGAACTACCCGCGGCAAAACTAACGGTGCTAAGTGCTGCCTCTGTGCGCTAAACCAACTTCCAGGACTCACCTTGTGCGTGAAATACTAATCCACTCACGACCATTACAAAGATGTGGATTAACCTGGAAGGCTCCTTGGCTACATAAAACAAACTCAAAATCTGCCGCATGCTTAGAGTGAAGGAAAAAGTTATACCATACTGCTAGTAAAAGTTCCTCTTGTGTGGCAATTTTTTAACATTCAGGTTTTTAAGACTCTCCTTTAACACAAAGTGATCAGTTTCTCAGATAATGTAGTTTGTAAATCATAATATATGTGAAAGAAAATTAGTCCTGAATGGAATCATGAATGAGGAAAGGAGTTACCCACTTTTACACCTTAATCACTTGATGCTGTCCATCTTTAAAAGGGGGCTAAATATTCTTATTTGCTGCTTCTGACTAGGAATATTAACTGTGCTGATATGCAAAAAATTTTGTCCAAATACAGACGATTTAAATTATTAAGAATACACTGTCAGCACTGCAGTTTAACTACTGACTTATGACCATTTCAGTTTTTCTAATTACGTATCAAGAAATGCAGGGGGCCGCTTTCTCCCCGAGTGACTCTTTGATAATACATGAAATCACCTCCTACCAGCTGATACTTTATACTCATGGCCCTGTAACTTAAGTACATGGAAGACATTTTAGATTAAAATTATGAAGCAACTTCCCTTAGGTAGACTGCTTGTCTCTCTTTAGGGTTCCCTCATAGAATCAACTGTATGCACCAAAAGGGGGAGAATGAAACAATGCAAAAGTAACCAGTGCTAGTTGTTGTCCTACAGGCATGCTAAGGGGGGGGGACCCGCCTGGTGAGGGAGCTGCCTCGACAAGCCAGTGTCCTGCCCAAGTTGGAATCCCTTTTATAATCAGATGTTGCAAGGTCCAGAACATATCATACCTTTATGTATAAATCATAGACATCAGTAAAGAAGTTCTTTATTCCGTCTTCTTGCCTTACGTCATGCAGCATGATAAATCTCATATGTGAAATAATTAAGGTATAATCTCTTTAGAAATGAAAACTGAAAAGCAGTCAGTTGATACATTCTTCAGAGTAGTCACATGCAGTGTATTTTGCGAAGGAAAACTTGAATCCATCACCTGGGTTCAAAATTATGTCAGTTTTATCTTGAAGAGCATATAATCTTTTTAAGTTAGAAAATAACTACAAAATAAAGTCACCCTTGATAGGATTCAGATAAAACTTAATTTTATATGAGACTTGATTTTCTTTGTTTCTTTCTTTTTTCTCTTTATGGCAGCACCCGCAGCATATGGAAAGTTCCAGGGCTAGGGGCTGAATGGGAGCTACTGCCACCAACTACACCACAGCCACAGCAACGCCAGAGCTGAGCCACATCTGCGACCTACACAGCTCATGGCAATGCCAGATCCTTAACCGAGTGGGACCAGGGATTGAACCTGTGTCCTCACAGACACTATGTCAGGTTCTTCACCTGCTGAGCCACAATGGGAACTCTAAGACTTTAGTTTTAAAGCTGTTAAAAGGAGAGTGTTTTTTGCCTCTAAAGAAAGAAAAGCCCTGTAAATTCAATTTTTACCTGATACTTTGCAGTCCAGACTCAAAGCCTGGCATGTGGGTCCCACATGGTTTAATCTGTTACCCCAACCCTTGGTTAGATCTCCTTATTACATAGATAAGGATATGACCCGCAGTTACAAATGCCGAGACAAACCACTCATTGAACTTGTCCACAGTCTTCAAGTACATGTTGTTTGACAGCCACATGTTCTCGTCCACCAGGTCGAGAGCAGCGTGTGCTATGAACTGGTTCAGGTGGCGGTGATCGTCCTAGGTGACAGCGAGCAGCACCAGATTAACATTCACACACAGTGTCAAAAACGGAACACTTCATTCTGTAAATGTCACACACAGCTTTCTCCGGGGAGGGAGGAGCTTGCTGCTTTTACTTCGATTCTTAGTCAGGAGACTTACAAAGGTCTTCAGTGTTTTCACATCATTTTCTATTTTCTAATTTGGTATTTAAACCTCAGCGAATGGAAATAGGCAGTTATTCAAGAAACTATATAGATTTTAATTTTATGAAGGAAGTTAGTAAATTTTCTAACCATTTAAGGATGTGAAAAACCAATACCACATTAAAAAAAAAGATCCTGCTTTCAAGAAGCTCACGTCTTTTTCGAGGAGGAAGACAGAAAAAACAGGTGGCCATGGATAAAGTAGAGCAGTTTCACAGGCTGGGGCGATGGGCGTGCTGGGGCGAGATGGGAGTGGCGGTGGGAGGCGGGCTCTGTGTGCAGTGACAGCGGGTGAGCAGGGGAGGCAGCCTGGCATAGCCGCCTGGAGCTGTAAGGAAGTCATGCGGCAGGAGGACCTGGGAATGGCTTGTGGCCAGGCTCAGCCTCAGCCCCATGCAGTCAGCTGTGCCGACAGCAGGAGAGAGGGGACTGTTCCACCAGAATGTCGAGAGGGAATCCACAACCTGGAGTGCAGTCTCGCCCCTGGGGAATTCTTACTTTCCAGATGCATTTTTCAACAGCTGTTAAAGGTTGGGTTTGTGCCCCTCGCCGCACTTCCTCTACTGGAGTCCTAACCCCCCTGGGCCCCAGGATGTGATCTTATTTGGAAATGGGGTCTTTACAGCGGTAACAGGTTAAAATGAGGACATCAGGGTGGGCCCTGGTCCAGTGTGACCTTATTTATTTATTTTTTTGCTTTTTAGGGTGGCATCTGAAGCATATGGAAGTTCCCAGGCTAGGGGTTGAATTGGGCTACAGCTGCCGGCCTATGCCATAGCCACAGCAATGCTGGATCCGAGGATCCGAGCCATGTCTGTGACCTACACCACAGCTCACACACACCCACGGAGAAGGCCAGGTGAGGCCTGGGGTTGTGCTGCCACCAGCTGGGAGGGGCCTGGGCAGACCTTCCCTAGCTGCTTGGAGAGGGCACAGCCCTGCTGACAGCTTGAGCTTAGACCTCTGGCCTCCAGAACCTCGAGGTAATACACTTCTGTTGTTCTAAGGCGCCCGGTTTTTGGTACTGTGTACAGTAACCCTAAGAACTTAATGTAACTTCCTTACTCAGGAGGCTGTTCCCCTGACTGGGCTGGACGAAGGCTGCTAGTTGCCCTGGAATCACTCACATAGGTAAAGTCTGTTTGTTTATCTTTTTTTTTTTTTTTTTTTTTGCTGTGCTGGAGGCATGTGGAAGTTCCTGGCACAAGGATTGAACTAGTGCCACAGCAGTGACCTAGGCCTCTGCAGTGACCAAGCCAGATCCTGAGCCACAAGGTAACTGTAGTTAAAGCATGTCTATACTGGACTCTTGTCACTGTGAGAAGGCTAATTTATTCATCGGGGAAATGGGTGTGTTCTGTGTCTGGCTCACAGCACTGTTTTCTTTCACACTGATGGTCAGACTTGAGAGTTGAGAAGGCAACCGTAGAAATGTTTTAAGAAGGTGAGTGGTAGCAGGAGAAAGAAGTCAGATCAAGTCGTGTGGCACAGTATTTTTATATGCAGTGCTTTGCTGACCACAAGGCCACTGGAGTGAGAGAAAAACCACAGATATGTAAGTAATCACACACCACACGCAGCACCGGGCTGGCTTCTTTCACCCTGTGGGACTGCAGAGCAAGGCCCGCTCCGCTGTGGTGGGTTCCTCGTTCCCTCATCTGTCCAGATCTCTTTCAGCTCTAAACTCACATCACATCATGACCCATGATCTCATACCACAACATACCAACTGGGAGGGAATTTTTTAAGGTTCCATACGCACTTTGGATTCTGCTTTTCCGGCTGGCAAAAACTCCATTTCAAAAACTGGATTGTCATGGTGACCAACAATGACAAAGTAGAAGCTTCCAGACATCGTCCTCAATATACAGCTCCTAATTAAATGAAAGTAATACATATTTTCAGTACTCAATACTGAAAACCAAAACTGGTTAACAGGAAGTGAAGAACTCCATTTTTTGGTTTTACTTAAACCTGAATTGCAGAGGAGGTGGCCCCTAAGCTTGGCAGGCTTCCCAGTATACCACTGTAGATACACGGCTTTTGAATGATACAAATGATTTCTCTGTGATATGCAGAATCCAGTTCTAGATTTTCATAGGGAAACTAGAAGACCGCTACTATGAAATCACAGAAACAACACTGTCATGATCTGAAAGTGTGGAACAGCCAGGCTACACTTGGACGGGACCAGTTAGTAGCAGTGCTGACACCTGGAAAGATCATAAAGGATGCTGATTAGGAAATAATTGGCTTGCCTTACAAAGTTTCAGGAAGGATGTTTCTGAGGAAGCTAAAAACCACTCTCCTGCATGTCACCTACAGAAAGGCACGCCCCTCTAGCCTTCATCTGCAGACCGTGTGCAGTGTCCAGCTTCCTACCCGAGGGTCTATGCTAGGAATGCAACGCTGCACATGGAAGAGCTTGAGGTATGCCTCTCAGACATGTCAGTGAGAGGAAGAAACAGTACCACCCCCACCCCCCACTGCACCTGCAGTATATGGAGGATCCTTAACCCACTGGGCCCGGCTGGGGATCAGAACGGGAATACCAGAGAGACAGGTTAGATCACTAGCCCACTACGCCCCAGCAGGAACTCCAACAAAGTTTTATTTTCTAGAAAAGAGGGACGAAATCATATCCAAAAAGGAAGACATTCTGGGGCATTAAGAGGTCTCGGAACTGCGGTTAATAGGCTTGCTCAAGGAATATAAGAGAAAGTGGAGGAGAAATCAATGATTCCATGGCTTTTAGCACAAAATCTGGACAGACAGATGGACAGACATGGATTTATGTGAGTCTTTGGACTCAGACAAAGCTAGTTTCACGGTAGCTCTGGCACAGGAGCCAGGCTCGGTCCTGGTGCTTCATTGGCCACCGTCGGATTCCTTCTGGGAAATCAGGATGACCGTGACCATTGTAGCCCCTCACGGTGAGTCTGTGAGTCTGCGGACGACACGACCTAGAGGCCGCAAAGCGCCCAGGGCAGGGTCTGGCTCCCAGGCGGTGCTCAGGAAATGTTCCTTAAAACCCTGCGGAAGAGTGCACCCCCGACCCAGACGGGCCCAGGAAGCCTCCTGGGGTTGGGAGGAATCTGCTTAACTGGGAGCCTGCAGTCTCGGGGAACGTACTCTGAGGTGTGTCAGAACCCAGGGCTCATCAAGCCCCACTGGGCTTCCATGGGTTCACACAGAACGTGTGGTGAACTCCAGAGATCTGAAGTGTGTTTCCTGGGCAAACAACGTTTCATAGAGAGAACCAGGGCACAGCTGGCACTTTTCACTCTGCAACTGGCAGAAAAGGCAGATAGGAGACTCTCCTGGCATGACGAGGTGAGTCAGACGGAAAAGGTTATTTGGGGCAGGGGCTGGCACACCACCGTCTGTGGGCCTATCTGGCCTGGGCCGTCCTCTCCCTGCCACTGTCATCTAAGGCTGCTTCTGCCCACAGCAGCAGAGGGGGGCCGTCACCCAGAGACCATCTGGCCCTTTACAGAACATGGTGGTCCCTGTTTTAAGGGAAAGATGAGAAAAAGTAAAACTGGACACAAAAGGCGAGAGCGATACAAAAGCTATGGGGAAGGAGGCGAACTGGCAATAATTCTCAAGCAAAAGTGAAGGGAGAGGGATGGGAGCTTGAAACTTAACAAGGTGCACAGTGACATCATCCATTCCTGCTGGAACAGGTTTCATAGCTGGAGTTTGCCAAGGGGAGGGCTTACTTTCTTCCAAACAAACACTGAAGCAGCAGCAGGGGAAAAAAATCCTGTAAGGAAATTATGTCTGCCCCTACACACATTTAAGAAGCTGCACAAGACAATATAGTATAAGGAAGATCGCTCCACACGCACACACACACACACCTAGACGCCTGGGAGAGAAGCCCCGGGCTCAGAAGCGCGGGAGCAGCCGCAGAAAGGGGGCTGCGGGCCATGCGGCATAAAGGCGCCACAGCAAGCTGCCCACGGTGTTACCCCACACGCAGCTGAAGAGCCAGGCAGGCAGCTCCGTCCCTCTGACGAGGAGAAGCTGGAAGGGGAAGTGGGGGAAAAGGAAGCCGAGTCTCAGGAAGGGACTGGGGCTTACAGGGCGGGGCGGGCGCCGAGCCGGGCCCCACGCTGGGCAGCGTGCTGTCTGGGAGGAGGGAGGCTTGCTCCCCGGCTCACCCTTCCCCTCGCTGAAACAGGGGCCCTCCCAGCATCTCCAGGGCCTCGAGGAGCGGGGGTCGCTGCAGAGCTGGCACTGGCCTAACCGGGAGCTGAGGCTTCGAAGAGGCTAGAACCGAGGATGTTTCCGCACGTGTGGCTGAGGCGACGCAGGGGAACAGCAAGGCGACGCTGCTCTTCACCGAGAAAGGGAGGAGGAAAGGGAAGGAAGAGGGAGGAAAAGGGACAGGCCGAGTTTGAAAATGCGGTGGAGCCAGAACAGCCGCCCCTCCCCAAGGGGCCCACACCCTGAACCCGGGAGCCTGTGCGGGCTGCTTTACCGGGCAAAGGGCTCAGGCCGCTCAGCAGCAGCCCGGCCAGCGGGCGGGGCGGAGCCGGGGCGGCGGGGCGGAGCTGGGGCGGCGGGGCGGGGCCCCGGGGCCTCCGCTGGGGCCTTAAAGGGAAAGGGGGCGGGCCCGCCCCGCGCGGGGCGGAGCTGTGGGAGGTGGCCCAGGGAGCGACGGCGAGGCCGGCTACAAAGACGGAGGAAGAGGCCGCGAGTCAAGGAACGCGGGAGGTTCGAGAAGCTGGAGAGGGCGAGAACACCCGTTCTCCTCAAGCGCCTCCGGAAAGGACTGCAGCCCAGTGAGACTCGGGTTGGACCTCTACGCTACAGAACGGTAAGCTGCTAATGTGTGTTGTTTTTAAGACACTGAACTTGTGGTAACTTGTTAAGGCCGTAGTAGCAAACTAACACCGTCAAGCTGCAAAATCTGCGGGTATAAGAAAAAGTAAGTACCAGCAGAAAAGTAGAAGGTGCGTCCTCCACAGAGTGGGGACACAAGGAGTTTGTTTACCATGGGACTCGGGTTTCAAGGCCCTGTGGAAAGAGGGGGTGTGGGAGGCTGGCAGTGGTACCCGGAGGTGAAGCCACTCAGAGCAATATGTGGGGTGAGTCTGAAGAGAACCGCCACTGTGCTTTTCCAGCAAGTATCCCCTCTACCCACAGCAGCTGAGCACATAAAAAGTGCTCAGAGCTCACAGAAGGGTGTGTGTGTGTGTGTGTCTGGAACGGAGTATGATGTTGGAATACAGGAAGGGGAATGGAGGAACGGGAGGCATGGGTGGGGGGCGGGGGTAAGGAATAATTGGCCTCTGTAAGGGAGAGAACCTTCTGGAAGCTTCAGTGCCGAGGCCCTTTAAGGCCCTCAGGGGCCTGATTGATGACACCTGTGTTCAAGTCACAAGCTACACCTTTGTGAGAAGGTGTTAAGGTTATTAAGGTGCCAATGAAGAAACCCTCCCTTCCAAGGGACAGCACTCCCACCTGTGGTGAAAACAGCAGTCTCTGGTGGATGGAGTGACAGCTACTTTCAAGAGAGGCAACTGAAGGACTCAACAAGGACTTGCCTGAGGTGGAAGAGCACGTGTGTAGGACGTAAGGAGGAGGGCCCTAACTAGTAAGGAGCAGAAAAAAGGACCGGGAAACTGAGGCTAGCACCAGAAGGGCAAAAGCCCGAAACGAGCTGACATCTGTGGAATAAATACGTTAAGAAAACAAAAGCCTTTCTAGGCTACAATCAGGAAAAAGCAAGGGAGAAGGTCGATTACCTCAAGCACCTGGTACCTAACGGCCAGAGGACACAGGTGTGCAGAATTGCAGTCTTCTCAAAGAATGATTTTCAGGAGTTCCCGTCGTGGCTCAGTGGTCATGAACCGGACTAGTATCCATGAGGACACAGGCCTCGCTCAGTGGGTTAAGGATTTGGCGTTGCCGTGAGCTGTGGTGTAGGTCACAGACACGGCTCGGAGGCTGTGTTGCTGTGGCTGTGGTGTAGGCCAGCAGCTGCCGCTCTGATTTGACTCCTAGTCTGGGGGTGTGGCCTTAAAAAGCCAAACGAGAAAAAAAAATGATTTTCACACAGCAAGTGGGGAAGAAATAAGGCTAGGCAAGCTGTGAACCTCAAGACAGGTAAGTTAAAGAAATATCTAGACCTTTCAACGAAGTCTTCCCCTCTCTGCAAATGAGGTATGTTGGGCTAACAGCTGTGGTTCTCTAACTACTGATCACTGACTTTGCAGAAATCCCAGGAACAGAAAAGCGCCCTGCTGCCAGAGTAACTGCTACTCCAACTTGAAACAAAAAAGGTTATCTCCCAGTTTGCAGCTGAGTACTTCCCAAGAGATGAAATTACCAACAGAAATATGTATCAAATGCCTGTCTTTGGTAAACACTGTGCTGGGAGCATTTGTGATAAACCAAGTCATTTCATGTGAATCTCTGGACAAAACGAAGAGATTACTACCCTCGTACGTGCAGTGTGAGAAGTCAGAGCAGACCTACACTGCTTGGTGTGGAAGGGAAATGGGAGGTGGTTAGGTGACCTGAAGCCTGGATGTCGGTCTGTGTATCCCCAGAGCCACAGCACTGCCCAGGGCCAAGAAGCACTCCTTCTCTGCTGAAGGAGGCACAGCTGGGAACTGACTGCAGTGTTAACTAAGTGCTTCCTGTCAGATGACAGCATGGGGTCTCGAGGAAAACAGCTGAGTTTGAGCTTGACCTAGTCTGTCTCAACGTTGGAATCAGTAACTAAGAGGAAGCCAGCTCGCACAGATAACGAGCTAAGGGCAGCTAATTGATTAGAAGACCAAAAGGAGAAAAAGGTGTCATGAACAGGACAGGATTTAAGAGGATTCGAAATAAAGTCCTGCACAACAGGATGAGGGAAACTAGAATAAGAGCAGTTCATTGCTTTTCTAATTGACTGCAAGCTCAATCAGAGGCAGGAATCTGATCCAGTGGTCAAAAAAGCTAATAGAATTCTAGGCTGTATTAAACACGATGTCCTCTTTACTAATAATATCTCTGGGGAACGTACTCACTGTTGGGAATCGCATTTTAAAAGGATCAATAATTCTGAACTGTGTGTGTTGGGAGGAGGGAGGCATCTAGGCTAGGGACTGTTCTGGAAACAAGACAAAAGCTAGCAAAAGCTACCGAAGGATGTTTAAACTGGTGGTGTCGGGGGAGAGCTTTTTTGTGGAGGGCGGGGGGAGTGGGGTATGGTACAGTCTTTAAATGTGAAGCTGTCTAATGGAAAAGGGATCGGACTAGGGATGGCAAATGGGTCTTGTGAGCTCATTCTAAGGAAATGGTGTGAGAGAGTCTGAGAAGACCCCTAGGGTGGTCAGCGGGAAGGAGGGCTGTGATCAATGATCGGCGAATGCTGTGGGTTTGGGAGAGGGCAGTGCCTATGTGAGTGCCAACTATTTGCTAGCTGTGAACTAGACAGACTTACTCCAAACTGTTCCAGAGGCCAAGCCTAGGACTGCTCCTCGCAGGTTACATGGAAAATTAGGTGGGTCCATATAATGGAGAACTTGGCAACAACTAAAGAACTTTGAGGCTGCCTGGTGAGAGGACTCCCCTTCCCCCACCCTCTTCACTGGAAGCGAGTAAGGGGAGGCTGAAAGGCCACTAGTGCCAGAGTGGGAGGATG
The DNA here is from genome assembly GCF_054392235.1 of Sus scrofa. NCBI lineage: Eukaryota > Metazoa > Chordata > Mammalia > Artiodactyla > Suidae > Sus > Sus scrofa. The sequence continues at coordinate 14,019,622 of NC_139401.1, forward strand.
AGCTCCATGAACTTAGAAGTCCCCTCCAAGACAACTTGGACTCCAGTCCCAAAACCATCCGTTTGTCCAGCAAACCTCTTTATATCCCCTATAGAAGAACTTCTAGAAAACCGCTCTGTGCTCCCAACAGCACTGGCTTCAGTCATTCTGTAGCCTTGGGGCTGCAAGAGTAACCTAGTGTGGCACAGGACGTGTCTCCTGCAATAAGCAGGATGGACAGTATTGACAATTCCTTAATAGGACATTTTCTATTAAAATTAGAAGCAATTCCTCTACCTCCAAGTGAGATGATGCTGGCTTTTAGATATTGAATCTAACTCTATGTAATCTGAGGACCAAAAGTGGGGGTAACAGGGTATTGAGGCACAGATGTGTTTTTATTTAACAGTATCTGCAACATGAACACCTTTGAACATGTTTCATCATTTCACTATTCTGCTCAAAAGCCTTAATGCTTCTCATCTACAAGATCAAGTACCAATATTTAAAACCTAGTCCTATGTTGCTGTGCATGGCTTTGCTCAATCTCACTTCCCTACATCGGCTAGAGTGGACTGGGCTACTTATTTTTTTTCTCCCCAGCTGTGATTGTGTCCACTCCAGTTAAGTTTCCTGGCCTGGCATACTCTCCCTGATTCCATGTGTAAACCTTACCCATCTTTTTAAGTCCAATCAAATCCCTCCTCAAATTATTTCCCAACACCAACCTACACACTCCCTACCTCCTGTTGAAGTCCTCTCACGCTTGATGTTTCTTACATTTTCTAAGCCTCGAATGACTAGGGGTCAAAATTCATTGTACTTATCACTGCTGTTCACACAGCCAGCACTGGCCCAATTCTGTCTTCGTAGGACTTAAATACCTCATACCCACTGGATGGGGCTCTGGAGTCAAGCAAGTTTCGTCTGCTCTTGAGAGTATCACGATTTTTTTTTTAAATTCTTTTGAGAATTTTCCCCTTCCTCCCATGCTTTCTGCCCACCATCCAAATCCTACCTAGCAAAGCCCTGATGAAGTCTTAAAATGTATCTTAGCCAATTCTCAGGCTTTAATGTTATTATTGCTTCTAGAGAGACTGGTTCCTTTTCTAATTAGATTTAAACATCGTAGGAACACAGTTCACCTATCTTCCTCACCGCACGCTCGGTTTTCCATGGGGGGCGATTATGCCTCCCAGGGAAGACCTGGCAATGTGGGGAGACATTCATGATTGTCACAACGGGGGGGGGGGGGGCCGAGTGCTACTGACATGTAATGGATAAAAACCAGGGATGCTGGTCAACATCCTATAGTACACAGGACAGCCTCACAAGAAAACATTTTCCGGCTCCAAACGCCAGTAGTGCCGCGGTTAACAAAACCGGGGTTACCTGAGTGGCCTAGTGAAAAAACAGAACAAGCAAAGCCCCAGAGTCCGCGCACGTTTGCCTGTTAAAGTGTGCACTGGCCGGGCGGGTTGGGCCCAGGGCAGAAGGGAGAGACTAGGTCAACAGCCGGGTCACGCGGGGCACAGGACGTCCCTAGAATCCCGGAGCCGCCCACTCACTCCGTCCCCTACCTGCGGCGAGACGCCGGCAACGGAAACGCCCAGTCAGTCCCCGCGGCAGAGACCCGCGCCCCACAGCTGCAGTGGGGACTCCCGAAGCTACCCTCGCGAGATTCCACAGCTGCGCTCCTGCGACACGTAGGCGGAGCTTCCGGCGGGAGTGCTGCGCAGCCCGGCGCGTGCGCTGTAGCGCTCTAGATAGGGCGGCTGGGCTCAGAGGACTTCGGGGAGGGGTGGGCTCAGCTCTGAGCTCCGCGAACGCCGCCCGGCTTGTTTCCTTGCGCCGCGCCTCCTCTCTTCCGGTCTCCGCCTCCTCTCTGGCCGTGAGAGTTGCGCGTGGGTCACAGCCCCGCCCACCCATCAGAACCGCAGAGAAAGCAAGTGGCCGTTTCTGCCCCGGTTCCTGGTTCGGAGCGCGAGGCAGTGTTCGGCTCTCTTGTTCCTCCGGATCCGTTGGGACAGAGGCGGGGCTCCGAGGGCAGGGATTCTGCTGGGCTAGGTCTTGAACTCGTGCCACGGAGGGTTGGGACGGGCTCGGGAGGAAGCCGACACCTGATGGCTCAGGTAGATACACCAGCCGCTTCCTGGAGGCGGGCCAAAGTGAAGGCTTTGTTTCGGTTAAAGCGTCTCTGGGCTTACTTTGAGGCCACCGGTCTGTCTTCAGTAATTCAGGTCCCCTCTGCCTGAGAGATAACCCGTAACCATTTTCTCTTACAGTCCACCATGCCCCCCAAATCTGACGTGTTGAGTCAAGATGAACTTCGCAAAAAGCTGTACCAGACATTTAAGGATCGGGGTATACTGGACACACTCAAGGTATCAGTTTTAGGCGTATCTGTTGTATAACTTTTACAAGTGTAACCTGTAACCTGTATACTTAAATACATTCATGTCTTGAGTTTTAAAAATAGTGTGATGTACAGAATGTACTGGTGAGTTACATTATTCTGTCCTGTGTAACACTTTTGTCTTAGAACAGTAAACACACTTCAGTAAAGTGAGGTTTGTTTTCAAAAGTCTGGAGTACAGGTTGCTGAATTCACAAGTGGTTTTATAATACTCGTATTCGAATGGAGAGTATTGTCACTATATAGAAAACTTAAGGGACTGTTTACTGTAGAAAGATAAATTTCTTTTTAAAAATATATTGAAAGGTAGGAGTTCCTGTCGTGGCACAGTGGTAAACGAATCTGACTAGGAACCCTGCGGTTGCGGGTTCGATCCCTGGCCTTGCTCAGTGGGTTAAGGATCCAGTGTTGCTGTGAGCTGTGGTGTAGGTTCCAGACATGGCTCGGATCCCGCGTTGCTATGGCTCTGGCGTAGGCCGGAGGCTACAGCTCCTATTAGACCCCTAGCCTGGGAGTCTCCATATGCACGGGAGTGGGCCCAGAAAAAGGCAAAAAGACAAAAAAAAAGTACATGTGTGTATGTATATATATGTATATATGTATATGTATGTATATGTATATATATATAGAAAGGTGTATATATATATAGAAAGGTGTGTGTGTATATATACATAGAAAGGTATGTATATAGATATATAGAAAGGTGTGTATATATATATATATATATATATTTGAGCAGCAAATATTTCTTTTTTTTTTTTTGTCTTTTTGTTGTTGTTGTTGTTGTTGCTATTTCTTGGGCCGCTCCCGCGGCATATGGAGGTTCCCAGGGTTGAATCAGAGCTACAGCTGCTGGTCTACACCACAGCCACAGCAACACCAGATCCAAACCGCATCTGCAACCTGCACCACAACTCATGGTAATTCTGGATCCTTAACCCACTGAGCAAGGCCAGGGATTGCACCCGCAACCTCATGGTTCCTAGTGGGATTCATTTCCACTGTGCCATGGCGGCAACTCTGCATTTTGTTCTTTTTTATGGCTGAGTGGTATTCCATTGTGTATATGTACCACATTTTCTTTAATCCATTCATCTCTTGATGGACATTTAGGTTGTTTCCATGTCTTGGTTATTGTGAATAGTGCTGCAGTGAACATAGAGGTACATGTATCTTTTTGAATGAAAGTATTGTTCAAATATATGCCTAGGAGTGGGATTGCTGGATTGTATGGTAGTTCTATATTTAGTTTTCTGCGGTACCTCCATACTGTTTTCCATAGTGGTTGTACCAATTTATTTTCCAACCAACAGGGTAGGAGTGTTCCCTTTTTTTCACACCCTCTCCAGCATTTTTCATTTGTAGACTTATTAATGATGGCCATTCTGGCCAGTATGAGGTGTACCTCATTGTAGTTTTGATTTGTGTTTCTCTAATTAGTGATGTTAAGCATTTTTTATGTGCCTCTTGGCCATCTGTATATCTTCTCAAGGGAGAAATGTCTGCCTGTTTTTCAGTTGGGTTGTTTATTTTTGTTTTTTTAGCTGTTGTGTGAGTTGTTTATGTATTTTGGAGATTAAGCCCTTGTTGGTTGCATCATTTGTAATTATTTTCTCCCATAGGTGTTTTTTTTTTTAATGGTTTCCTTTGCTGTGCAAAAGATGTCAAGTTTGATTAGGTCCTATCGGTTTATTTTTATTTCTATTGCCTTGGGAGACTGACCTAAGAAAGCATTTGTATGGCTGATGTCAGAGAATGTTTTGCTTATGTTCTCTTCTAGGAGTTTTATAGCTTCTTTTCTTATGTTTATGACTTTAAGCCATTTTGAGTTGATTTTTGTGCATGGTGTGAAGGTGTGTTCTAGTTTTATCGATCGACCTGCAGCTGTCTAGTTTTACCAGCACCACTTTCTGAAGAGACTGTTTTTCCCATTTTTCCATAATTTTGGATCCTTTGTTGAAGATTAATTGACAGTAGGTGTCTGAGTTTATTTCTTTTCCATTGGCTCATATGTCTGTTTTTGTACCAGTACGGCACTGTCTTGATTGCTGTAGCCTTGTAAAATTGTGTGAAGTTTGGGAGTTATGTCTCCTCCTTGGTTTGTTTTCCCCTCAAGATTTCTCTGGCAATTCTGGGTCTTGCATGGTTCCATATAAATTTTTAGTTTGTTTGTTCTGGTTCTGTGAAAAACGTCATGGGTAATTGGACAGGGATTGCATTGAGTCTGTAGATTGCTTTGGGTAGTATGGCCATTTTAACAACGTTAATTCCTCCAATCCTGGAGCATGGAATATCTTTCCATTTGTTTGAATCCTCTTTAATTTCCTTGATTAATATTTTATAGTTGTTAGCATATAAGTCTCCTTGGTCAGGTTTATTCCTAGGTATTTAATTTTTTTGGGTGCAATTTTAAAAGATATTTTTATATTCCTTTGTTAATATTTTACTGTTAGTATACAGAAATGCCACTGATTTCTGAATGTTAATCTTGTATCTTGCTACTTTGCTGAATGTGTTGATCAATTCAAGTAGGTTTTGTGTGGAGTCTTTAGGGTTCTCTATGTGTAGTATTATGTCATCTGCATAGAGTGACAGTTTTACCTCTTCTCTTCCAATTTGGATACCTTTTATTTCTCTTGTTTGTCTGATTGCTGTGGCCAGGACTTTCAATACTGTGTTGAGTGAAAGTGGTGGAGTGGGCATGCTTGTCTTGTTCCACATTTTAGCAGGAAGTCTTTCAGCTGTTCTCCATTGAGTATTAAATTGGCTGTGGGTTTGTCATAAATGGCTTTTTTTATGTTAAGTATACCTACTTGTTGGTAAGAGTTTTTATCATGAGTGGATGTTGGACTTTTCACATGCTTTTTCTGCATCTGTTGAGATGACTTTTCTTTTGTTAATGTGGTGTATGAAGTTATATTTTTATATGGTCAAATCTATCATTTCCTTTTTTTATCTTTTATTATTAAAGTTTTTGTGGCCACATCTGAGGCATATGGAAGTTCCCAGGCCAGGGATTGAAATCAAGCTGCGGTTATGACCTATGCCATAACTGCAGCAAAGTGGGATCCTTTAACCCACTTCACCAGGCCAGGGATCAAACCCTTGCCTCCACAGTGACCGAAGCCACTACAGTTGGATTCTTAATCCACTGTGCCATGGTGGAAACTTATTGTTTACCTTTTTTGCTGGTTATTCTCTGTAAGTCCTTCTCCATTGAGAATGAATATTCACTTTTTAAGTTTTAAAAAAGGCTTCCTTATTTACAGTTAACTTGTTAGCCCACCTGGAATTAATTGTAGTCTGTAACACATCAATCCACTTTCATACATGGAATGGTTCTTGCATCTGGGCACAGCATACATTCTTTTACTGCCCTTGAGATTCAGTTTGATATGGTTTTACTTTACTTCTATAGTCACAATTGATATTGACCAATCATTCTCTGTTTTAGAAAAAATTTTATGGAAGTATGGTTGACTTAAAAAGTTGTTAGTTTGGGGAGTTCCCGTCGTGGCGCAGTGGTTAACGAATCCGACTAGGAACCATGAGCTTGCGGGTTCGGTCCCTGCCCTTGCTCAGTGGGTTGACGATCCGGCGTGGCCGTGAGCTGTGGTGTAGGTTGCAGACGTGGCTCGGATCCCGCGTTGCTGTGGCTCTGGCGTAGGCCGGTGGCTACAGCTCCGATTGGACCCCTAACCTGGGAACCTCCATATGCCGCGGGAGCGGCCCAAGAAATAGCAACAACAACAACAAAAAGACAAAAGACAAAAAAAAAAAAAAAAAGTTGTTAGTTTGGGGTGTACAGCAAAGTAAATCTGTTATACATATATCCATTCTTTTTCAGATTCTTTTCCTATTTAGGTTATTATGTAGTGTTGAATGTAGAGTTCCCTGTGCAATAGAGTAGGTCGTTGTTAGCTACCTATTTTATACCTAGTAGTGTGTTTATGTCAATCCCAACCTCCGAATTTATCCCTCCCCCCCAATATTTCCCCTTTGGTTTCAAAATCTTTGAGTCTGTTTCTGTTTTGTAAGTTCTTTTGTATCATTTTTATTAGATTTCACATATAAGTGATCTCATGATATTTGTCTTTCTCTGTTTGACTTACTTCACTTAGTATGATAATCTCTAGGTCCACCCATGTTGCTGCAAATGGCATTATTTCATTCTTTTTTATGGCTGAGTAATACTCCACTGTATATGTATACCACATCTTCTTTATCTGTTCCTCTGTCAGTGGACATTTAGGTTGCTTCCATGTCCTGGCTATTGTAAATGGTGCATCAGTGAACATATTTAGGTGGGTTTTTTTTGTTTCTTTTTTATGGCTGCATCTGCGGCATATGGAAGTTCCTAGGCTAGGGGTCGAATCAGAGCTGCAGCTACAGACCTACACCACAGCCACACAGAATCTGAGCTGTATCTGTGACCTGCACTCCAGCTTATGGCAATGTCAGATCCTTAACCCCCTAAGTGAGTCCAGGGATTGAACCTGCATCCTTGTGGAGACTACATTAGGTTCTTAACCTGCTAAGCCATGGCGGGAACTCCTAGTTGTTTTTTTTTTTTTTTTTGAAATTAATTTATTTTTTATTAAAGTATAGTTGATTTAGAGTGTTGTGCCAATTTCTGCTGTACAGCAAAGTGACCCAGTCATACATATATATGTATTCTCTTTCCCATCATGTTCTATCCCAAGCACAGGGAACTGTACATTTAGTTTTTTAAGGAACCTTCATATTGTTTCCCATAGTGGTTGTACCACCTTACATTCCCACCAACAGTGTAGGAGGGTTCCCTTTTCTCCACACCCTCTCCAGCATTTACTGTTTGTAGATGTTTTGATGATGGCCATTCTGACTGGTGTGAGGTGATAGCTCTTTGTAGTTTGGATTTGCATTTTTCTAATAATCAGTGATGTTGAGTGTCTTTTCATGGGCTTTTTGGCCCTCTGTCTTTTTTGAGAAATACCTGTTTAGATATTCTGACCATTTTTTAATAGGGTTGCTTGTCTTCTTTATATAAAGCTGCATGAAGTGTTTGTATATTTTGGAGATTAATCCCTTGTTGGTCCCTTAGTTTGCAAATATTTTCTCCATTCTGTGGGTTTTCTTTTCATTTTGTTCATAGTTTCCTTTGCTCTGCAAAGGCTTTTAAATTTACTTAGATCCCCTTTGTTTACTTTTGTGTTTGTTTTCTTTTATCTAGAAGGTTGATCCAAAAAGATGCAATTTATGTCAAAGAATGTTCTGCCGATGTTTTCTTCTAAGATTTTTATAGTATCTGTCCTCACATTTAAGTCTTTAATCCATTTTGATTTATTCTTCTATATAGTATTAGAGAATGTTCTAATTTCATTCTACTTTTTTTTTTTTTGTCTTTTTGCCGTTTCTTGAGCCGCTCCCACGGCATATGGAGGTTCCCAGGCTAGGGGTCCAATCGGAGCTGTAGCCGCCGGCCTACGCCAGAGCCACAGCAACGCGGGATCCAAGCCGCGTCTGCAACCTACACCACAGCTCACGGCAACGCCGGATCGTGAACCCACTGAGCAAGGGCAGGGACCGAACCCGCAAGCTCATGGTTCCTAGTCGGATTCGTTAACCACTGCGCCACAACGGGAACTCCAGAAATTCATCTTTAATGTCATTCCACTGTTTGCTCCTCTTTCACCTGCTTATATCACTCATTTGATTATTATCCCATTTAAGTACTTGTTCGCAAGACATCCTAAATCCTTTTATTAACCTGCATGTAAGTATACTTTTTCCTTACTATGTTACAAGTTTGATTAAACCACTCTGAATTTTACTGGTGGAGAAGGCTGTAGTTTCTCTTTTATTATTATTTCAGTTACTTAACTATCAGATGAGGCAGAGCATGCATATTATGTTTAGTGTAAATGTCTTTATTACTTGGGGGTTTTAGCAGTACATAATGATTTCTGTTCTCTACTAGTTTTTTATTTTTTTACCTACTAGTAATTTTCTAATAATTTGTTTTAATGAAACATGGTTGATCTACAGCATATTACTTTCAGGTGTACAGCAAAATGATTGAGTTATACATATATATTTTTTTTCATATATTTTTCCATTATGGTTTATTACAGGATATTGACTATAGTTCCCTTTGCTATATAGTAATACCTTGTTTTTCCATATTCTAGTGATGATACGCTATTCTACTCTCTAGCTAAATAGATGTAACAAGAACTCCATTTGTTTCTTGTATTGCATTAATAAGAATTCCTTAGATGTTGTTTATTGCTGAACTGCATAGATCTAGGCAGTATACTCTTAAACTCAGCCCAGTTGTATGTTTCCAGATTATATGTGAAAAAATTAGAACAGATAGCCAGCTATCAGATTAATTTAGGGGATTTTCTTGTCTCTTTTTTCGACTGAGCCTGTGGCATGCGGAAGTTACATGAGCCGTGGGTTGAACTCGCACCACAGCAGCAACCAGAGCCACAGCAGTGACAGTGCTGGATCTATAAGTCTCTGAGCCACGAGGGAACCCCTTAGAACCCAAATGAATAATATTGCTGGTTTTATAACCTTGTGAAAATTACCCACCTTGAACCTAAATTTCTTCATTTATAAAATAGGGGGAAATTACTGTATTTCACAATATTTAGAATTATAAATAGTCTTTGTGAAAGGGAATCTTAATAAGCTTTTTGGGGGTTTACTGGTTTCTCTCTTGTGTTTATTATTTTCCTTTTGGGAACCGACTTTTTTTTTTTTTTTTTTTTTGTCTTTTTGCTATTTCTTTGGGCCGCTCCCGTGGCATATGGAGGTTCCCAGGCTAGGGGTCGAATTGGAGCTGTAGCCACTGGCCTACGCCAGAGCCACAGCAACGCAGGATCCAAGCCGCGTCTGCAACCTACACTACAGCTCACGGCAACGCCGGATCGTTAACCCACTGAGCATGGGCAGGGACCGAACCCGCAACCTCATGGTTCCTAGTCGGATTCGTTAACCACTGCACCACAACGGGAACTCCGGAACCGACTTTTATTTTGACCAATATACTTTAACTCAGCATTATTTTCATAGCTTGCGACAGTCGGCAGAGAGGTGAGGTAGTAGTAGAATTGTCCCTATATTTGATATCCTGATGAAAAGTTGCTGAAACGGGCTCATAGGGAAGTGAAGTTAGAGTCTCTGGCGTTCTGGCTCACCGCCAGTTCACTTGGAAGCTGGCAGAAGCAAGCTGCTTTTTCCAGAACCCACTGGGATGCTTATCTTACTGGGTGAGACAAAGTGTGCAGGGGATGGATCCTAACTTTTGGTCATGGATCTAGAACCATCCTGGAAATAAAAGGAAGGATTATAATTCATGTGACAAATCTGTGTACCTCCTGTGGAAAAAATCTTGCTGATTTTTTTCCCCCTCTTGTTTCATTTTGTTCTGGAGCTAGACACAACTCAGAAACCACCTCATTCACGAGCTGATGCACCCTGTGTTGAGTGGCCAGCTGCAGCCCCCGTCCATCGCAGTGGAAGGGAGCGCCCTCTTAATAGGCGCTTCCAACTCTCTCGTAGCAGATCACCTACAGAGATGTGGCTATGAGTATTCACTTTCTGTCTTCTTTCCGGAAAGTGGTTTGGCTCAAGAGAAGGTATGTCTTTGCTTTTGTCTTTCTAAGTTTTCTGTTAGAAGTTCATTCTTGAGATAATAGCTAAGTGCTCCTTGGCTAGCTGGGTCCATTTCTCATCCATCTTTGAAATTACATCACATATTTGTTATAGGAGTACGAAATTTGTTATTGTTATCAGTTCCTTGGAATCTTGATGTGTCTTTATAAAATTGTGATGTATAGGATCACTGCATGTTTTGGAGCTAGCGTTGATCTGACGCTCTGTGTAGTCTGACACCCGTAACGGCCATTTGTTGAATGTCTGTTGGAAGATTGGCCCTGCTGGTCACACTGCAGGTGTGAGGTGTATTACAGATGAGGATCCAGAGTCTAGAGAGGTGAGGCTTTCCCTGGAAGTGCCATGAGTTAAGGATCTGGCGTTGTCTCTGCAGCAGCTTGGGTTAGTGCTGTGGCTCAGGTTCGATCCTTGGCCCAGGAACTTCTGCATGCTGCGGGTGTGGCCAAAAAATAAAAATAAATAAATAAATAAAAACACAAAAAAAAACCCACCGCAGTCGAGAGGTGAGGTGATTTACTCAAGATCACGTGATTTGTAAGTGGCAACAGAGGGTAGTAAATCTAGATCTGTACAGTATGCTCTGCTTACCATGCTAGAGTCTCTTCAGATATTTGTTGCTTATTAAACATATTAAAACACATTTTACCGCTTTCTGATTACCTTAAACTATCTCCCAAATGTTGAACTTACTAGTCACACTGTGTAAATGCAGATAGAGCAAACTTTTCCTATTTTTTAAGAGACCTAATTTTTTTAGAGCACTTTAGGTCACAGCACAATTGAGTGGAGAGATTGCCAACATGCTCCCTGACCCCACACAAACACAGCCTCCCCTGCTATCGACATTTCTGACTATGTATGTATTTGCATTTGATGAACCTGCACTGTCTCAGCATATCACTCAAAGCCCATAGTTTTTTTTGTTTGTTTGTTTTGGGGGTTTTTCTTTTGTCTTTTTTTAGGGCCACACCCGTGGCATGTGGAAGTTCCTAGGCCAGGGCTTGGATCGGAGCTATAGCTGCCGGCCTATACCACAGGCACAGCAACACCAGATCCAAGCTGTTTCTGTGACCTACACCACAGCTCATTACGACGCCAGATCCTTAACCCACTGACCAAGGCCAGGGATGGAACTCATGTCTTCATGGATACTAATCAGATTTGTTTCTGCTGAGCTATAACAGGAATTCCCTTAAAGCCCATAGTTTACATTAGAGTTCGCTCTTGGGGTTGTCCCTATGTTTTTACTCTATCTTGGCAATAATTGTCTGAAAGTTGGATATTCAGAGTTTTTTCTTGTTTTTGTTGTTGTCGTTGCCTTTTTTTTTTTTTTTTTTTTGCCACGCCTGTGATATGCAGAAGTTCCTGGGCCAGGGATTGAACCCCCACCACAGCAGTGGGCCCAAGCTGTTGCAGTGACAACACCGGATCCTTAACCCACTGTGCCATGAGGGAACTCTATGATGTTCAGAAGTTATAAGAGAACAGTGTTATTATTTGAAAAAGTTAAAATTTAAATAGGCCATATTTATTGATTAAGAACGAGATTTGCCAATATTAGGAATTCTTTTTTGCTCTGTCAATCTTTAAGTTTCTAATTACATTTCGCAGTGGCTTATAACAGTCATTTTATATTTATAGCATTGATGACCTGGTTGACACCCTTAAAGGTTTCTGTACCATAAAATACTGTGCAGAATATTTTTTTAAAAAACAACTGAAAATACATCAGTATTCTCAGGGTAGATACAGTGAACAATACATATTGTAGTAGAAATAAATATTAAGAATGTTTACTCAAAATGTTTGACTAAGGTGTGTCTAACATAGTTTTAAACATTCAGAGTTGTAAAGACAGTAAAAACTCTTTACGTTATGAAGCAATAGTAGTTTTAAAACTACATTGCAATTAAGAGACTCTGGAGTACATTCATATATTTGTTGGTGCCTCAGATGTTTGTTATCTGTAAGGCATTAGCCATTTCTGTCATTTTTGTTTGGTGTATCGTCTTTGATCTGAAGTATTTAGAGGTTAATTATGTGATCAAGAGTAATTTTATCCTTTTGACACCAACGTTTAACTTAATAGTATAAGAAAGCTTAAATTTTATTTTATTAGTATGGTTATAATTTTTTTTTTTAAGAGCTGCACCTGTGGCATGCGGACGTTCCCAAGCTAGGGGTCGAATTGGAGCTGCAGCTGCCAGCCTGTGCCACAGCAATGCCAGATCCAAGCTATGTCTGCCACCCACACCACAGCTCGCAGCGGTGCCGGATTCTTAACCCACTGGGCAAGGCTAGGGATCGAACCCGTTTCCACTGTGCCACAACGGGAACTCCATGGTTACTTAGTCTGAAGCATGATTTTTAGTCTTGTATTTGGAAATGTCCTAGTTTATCACTTAGACATTGATGTTAAATCTGTCTACTTTTTTTTTAAGGTATTTACTATGCAGGATCTATTACAGCTCATTAAAATCAACCCAGAATCCAGTCTCTACAAATCACTGGTAGAATTGTTTTATTTTTATAACCTGTTTTGGTTTGTTAATTATAACTGAATGCTTGAATAAAGGTACACTATTTTCTTTTAACAGATTTCAGGATTTGATAAAGGAAACCAAAAAGGTAGGAGCCTTCATCTTTGTAGAGATTAGGAACATTGTTAAGTGTATTTTTGTATCAGAGAGTGAAACATTTTTAGGGGGAAAGAATAGGAAATTTAATTTGAATTGGATCATTTGATCTTCCTTGATAACAATACCTTACCTTTTTTCTCTTTTTTTCTTTTTTTGGCTGCATCCATAGCATGTGGAAATTGCTGGGCCAGAGGTCGAACCTGAGCTACAGCAGTGACAGTGGCAAATCTTTAACTGCCAGGCCACCAGGGAGCTCCATCCTTACCTTTCAAATAAAATGATTCATCTGTTTTGATGCATGTGGATCATTTGCCCTTCACTTCAACCTTTTAAAATAGCTCTTACTCAAATAAGAAATTTGGAGGAGTTCTCTGGTGGCCTAGTAGTTAAGGATCCGGTATTGTCACTGTTGTGGCATAGGTTCAGTCCCTGGCCCAGGAATTTCTGCATGCTGCAGGTGTGGCCAAAAAACAAACAAAAAAAGAAGAAAACAAACTGGAGACGGCATCAAGAGCCTTACAAATGGATTGGAAGCTAGTCTTGGTAAATATACCTACTGTTTGAAACATTTCCAGAAAAAAACAAAAACAAAAAACTAAAATTGTTTAAGCCAAGTATCTTTATATCATAGATATCCCTCCTCAAGTACAATGTAGAGTATTAATATTTGCCTAAAGAGTGAAATACCTGTTCAGTAATGTGTTATTTTTTGTTAAGTGTTTATATAGGCCTGACACATTACTCTAATTTTGGCCTTGATAATAACTTTCAGAGTCCATTAACTGATCTCAGACAATAGAAACTATATATATTGGTCTCTGCCCCCAGTTCCTGGCACACACCTCCTAAAACCCTTCTGATTTCCGAAGTGATAAGAACACAAGGTGCATCTCTTGTTACAATACTGGTCTGTGACCTCTGTTCTTGACACAGGCCTCCAGACACCCTTGTAACTTCCTGGGTGATAGGAGTGCCTTTTGTTCTAATGAGCCAACTTTGCGTGGGTCCCTGGATGGCTCCTGGGGGAGGGCCAGTCACTGCAAGGGCCAAGCCATGAGTAGAAGCTGGGGATTTTCAGCCCCACCCCCCAGTCTCTTGAAGGGGGAAGGACCGAAAATGATGTTAATAATCAATTATGTGTACTTTAAGCCTCCATGAACCCCAGAAGTATGGAGTTTGGAAAGCTCCCGGGTTGGTGAACACGTGGAGGTGCTGGGAGGTGGCGGAGAGCGCGTGGGAGTTCCGGGCCTTCCCACGTGGACCTCACCCTCTGCATTTCTTCCATTCCGCACTTCATCTCTTTCCTTGATGCTATGCTTTATTTAGTAAACTGGTAAACATAAGGAAGTGTTTGCCTGAGTTCTCTGAGCTGCCCGGCAGATGCATCAAACCCAAGGAGGGGCTTGTTGGAACCTCCATTCTACAGCTGGTTGCTCAGAAGCACAGGTGATAAGCTGGCCTTGCAGCTGGTGTCTGAGTACGTGGCTGTGGAGGGAGGGCAGTCTTACAACAGAGCTTAACCCCTGGGATCTGATGCTACCCCAGGTGGGCGGCGTCACAATTGGGCTAAATTGTGGGACACTCAGCTGATGTCACAGAGACTTGCTTGATGGGGGGAAACCCTCTCCGCCCCCTGCCCCCCAGCCCCACATGAGCTGACCAGGGGCATGAAGTATGAAGTGTTGTGCAGCATCCTGTGTAGCGTGAAGGAGGCTCACATGGAGGAGAGCGCTGGTAGGAAGAGGTGGGTTTTCCCTTCACAGACAAGGGAAGCCGAGGTTTCTGCCTCTCACAGCTGCTGTGAGTGGCCGACCACGGGCTGGGCTTGATGTTGGACTAGTAGTGTGAACATAAGCTGGTAGCTTGCCTCTGGTGGGCTGGGATCTTCCACGTGCCGTTGGTGTGGCCAGAAACATTAAAAAATAGCTACATGTGAGGCGTGACCACCGTGTGGGACAGCACAGGTCTAAGTAAATAGCTGCTGTCCGTAGCTTCACTGTTTCAGGGAGAAATTGAAGGGATATTTAGGAGTGATCTGCCTTCAGGTATTTATATTGTTCTTTAAAATAACTTTTCACCTTTAAACACTCTATTTAAATCTTTGTAGTTAAGAAAGACCTCTGGCTAACACCTCTTACCACCTTTACCCAGCATCCTGGTAAAATTTCTGAAACTCAGGAGAACAGTCCCATCAGGTATCCTAGTGGCAAAATTTGGGTGGGATTCTCTTGCTAACGGTGAAATTAGCTACTGTTAAAAAATGAAAAGATTTAAAAATTGGTGGCTTCCAGTTAAGAGATTGAGACCATGAGAAAGCATGTAGGAACACCTGTCTGTCATGTGTTCCCTGACGGAGACCCATGGTCTCATCTTCTGGTGTCCATGTTCTGAGGGTGCTGAGCTGTTGAATGGTTATGGTACTTTTGTTCTTACACTCCACTCACCCATCCTTCCCACCCCTAATTGTTCATTTCTGAGATAATGATACCCAGAAAATAACTGAGCTGAAAATGTGGACACTGGCTCTTTGCTTTCTGGAAGTTAAAATCCTTAGCTGTGATTGGCAAAGGAATAGATAAATAGATGAGTGGGACAGAATAGAGAGCCCAGAAGTGGGTCTGCACAGTCAACTAGTTTTTGACCAAGGACAGAGGCAGTTCAGTGAAGGAGTTGAACAAGTGCTGCTGGGACAATTGGACATTCATCTGCACAAAAATGAACCTAGACACAGACCTGACACACAAAAATTAAAGATGAATCATAGATCTAAACATGGGGCCTAAAACTGTATAACTTCTGGAAGTAAACATAGGAAACTTTTGTGACTTGAGGTTTGAGGATGATGAGCTATGACACCAAAAGCATTATTGAAAGAAACAATCAACCAGTTAGACTTTATTAAAATTTCAGAATGTTTGCTCTATGAAAGATACAGAGTAAAAAGAGAGACAAGTTTCATGCAGGGAGAGGGTATTGGTAAAAGACTTCCAATAAAGGACTTTCATCGAAAGTGTACAAAGAAGGAGTTCCTGCCGTGGCGCAGTGTGTTAAGTAAGAATCCAACTGCAGCCACTCGGGTTGCTGCAGAGGTGTGGGTTTAGTCCCTGGCCTGGAGCAGTGGTTGGATCCGGCATTGCGGCAGCTGCAGCGTAGGTTGCAGCTGCCACTCGGATTCAATCCCTGACCTGGGAACTTCCGTCTGCTGTGAGTGTGGGCATTAAAAAAAAAAAAAAGTATACAAGGAACTCTGACAACTCAACACTAAAGAGACAACTCAATTTAAAAATGGGCAAAGTTTCAGTACAGACAGTTTTCCAAAGAAGACATACAGATGGCAGATAAGGATATAGAAAGTTGCTCCACATTGTTTGTTATTAGAGACATTCAAATTAAAGCAAAAATGAGATAACACCCCACACCTATTAGAATAGTTAAAATCCAGAGCACCTACAACCCTGGGTGCTGACAAGGATGTGTAACAACAGGAGCTCTCGCTCACTGCTGGTGGGAATACAGAATGGTGCAGCCACCCGGGGAGATAGGTGCTTTCTTAGCGTACAGTCGGACAGCCTTGGCTCTATGTATTTACCCAACTGATTTGAAAACTTAAGTTCACACAGACAGCTGCACATGGATGATTGTAGCAATTTTATTCATACTTGCCAGAAATTGGGAACAACCAAGATGTCATTTAAGAGGTGAATGAATAAACAAGCTGTGGTACCTTAGACGGGGGACTCCTATTCAGCTAAAGGGAATGAACTGTCAAGCTATGCAAAGAGATAAATAAATCCTATGTGCGTATTAATGTAAGAAGCCTGTGTGCAAAGGCTACATGATTGATGTGACATTGTGGAAAAATGCCAAGCTATTGAGATGGTAAACACACCCATGGTTGCCAGTAATTTGGAAGGAAGAGGTAGAAGGCTTAAGAGATGAAGCAAGAGTTCCCATCGTGGCGCAGCAGAAATGAATCTGACTAGGAACCCTGAGATTTTGGGTTCGATCCCTGGCCTCGCTCAGTGGGTTAAGGATCCAGCGTTGCCATGAGCCGTGGTGTAGGTCGCAGATGGGGCTTGGATCTGGCATTGCTGTGGCTGTGGTGTAGGCTGGCAGCTGTAGCTCTGATTAGACCCCTAGCCTGGGAACCTCCATATGCTGCGGGGGTGGCCCTAAAAAGACAAAAGACAAAAAAAAAAAAAGCTGAAGCAAAGGATTTGTTTTTGGGTGTTGAAAATATCCTTAGGATGCTGTAATGGCAGGATACATGGCACTAGACATTTGTCAGAATTTGTGGAACTTGGAGCTTCCATTGTGACGCAGTTGAAATGAACCCAGTGAGTATCCACGAGGATGCAGGTTTAATCCCTCGCCTTGCTCAGTGGACTGGGGATCCGGCGTTGCCGTGAGCTGTGATGTATGTAGATCACAGACGTGGCTCGGATCCCATGTGGCTGTAGCGCAGGCTGGCAGCTGTAGCTGCGGTTCGACCCCTATCCTGGAAACTTCCATATGCCTCAGGTGTGGTCCTAAAAAGAAAAAAAAAAAAACATTGTAGCACTTTATAAAGAGTGAACTTTCATGTATGCAAATCTAGGAGTTCAGGTCATTCCAGGATGGAATGCAGACTGTGACAAAACAATCTAACCATAGTAACCTCACTGAAGGGGGTGGGGAGCAAGTTTCCCAGCTGACTCACTTGGGAAAGGAATGAAGACTAAGGCTCCAGGCAGAAGGAACTGTTCAGAGACTATGACTTCAAGGTGGTAATTCCTTCTTGTTGGGGGTGCAGGGTAACCATCCTGAAACCATGATACATGTGTGACGGAGTTAAACGAGTAAATGGCTGGTAGATGGCAGCAGCCAGGTGTTTGCTGTCGGAGTGGGACCTCACAGATACATTGGGGCGGAGGCTGGAGTGGTCCATGTGGGGATGGGTTAGTTGTAGACGGCAGTGTGAATTAGCTTCATGTAGATACAGGTGATTGAGATATTTATAGGTAAGTATGTAAACACAGGTTATTGTGCACTCATTCCCTTGCTCTGTAGGCTGAGGGGGAGAAGCAGTGACATCCTAGTCGTGATGAGCACACCTCGAGCCCCGTTGAGAGTCCTAAGACAGGGTTTCTAATGACATTCCATAGGAATAGGAACCAGGGCTCCTAGGACCCGTGGTCAATTCCAGGAATGGAGTGGGGACTATTACGTGATGATCCTGGAAGCCCTTACAGTGCCAGAACCTAAGGAAGTGCTTAAGAAAAAACCCACAGTGAAAGTGCTTCCACAAGCCAAAGCCGGAACAATTGGAGTAACAAAATAAAAGATGGGGTGATGTACATGAGTTACGGAAGTATGCTGCATTATAATTACCAAAGTATAGAATAGGGGTTCATGCAGATATAGATGACTGCCTAAATGAGGAGACTAGAGAAATGCTTCCTAGAGGGGGTTGTGCGTGGAGGGGAGGGGGTTGAGCTACTTAGGGGCCTGCGGAATGCACTGCAGGAAAGGCCATGACAGCAGAAGTGCTGAGGTGGAAGAGCACGCCTCTCAAAATGATGTATTGCAGGCTCTTGATTTCTGCCAAATGTTGATTTTTTTTTCCTCCATGGGGGGAACTGAGATCCAGCCCCAGCATGACAGTAGGCTCCGGTTAGGTGAGAACAGGCTGACAAGAAACCATCAGGAGAAGAGGGTGGATGAGACAGAAAAGAATTGCCAGGAAATGAATATGAAAGATCAGAGCTTCTATTTATAGTAGGGGAAGTAAAAAGTAGTGTATTATAGTATTGTCAAAAAAAAGCTCTTGATTTGATGTAGAAGTCTCTTTAACTGTTCTAAGAAACTGAAAACTTTAAAAAGCCTTGAGTATAAGTTATTTTAGAAGTTTCAAACTATTCAGAAGGGTATAAAGTGAAAGAAACATAGAAATTCTTGCCCATACTCTCTCATTTACTTTCTGCTGATAACAAAAATGAGTGTCTTGTTTATCCTACTAGAATTTAGTTGATGGGTGTTAAAGTCTCTATAGATGTAATTAAAACCCATATACTCATCAGTGGGGTCATGTTATAAACTATTGTGTGATTTGCTTTTTTTAATCCACCAGTATATTTATCTCTAGCTGTATACTTAGACTAATTATTTTTAAGGGATGTATTTAATTAACTTCCTGTTGATGGAGATTTTATTGTGTAGCTCGGTTTTGCTGTTAGAAGCAGTTGCCGTGCAGCGTTAGGTCTTTTGTGCCTTGGGCCAGCATAGCTGTCTAAGGGGAAAGAAGTGGAATAACTAGGTTAAAGGGCGCTTGGATTGTGAGTATCCATAAACACTGACAAATTGCCCTCCCAAGTGCAGAACAGCCTGCTTCCCCGCTCCCTTGCTGACACCTGGAGTGCTAAGGTTAAAACTTGATGACATGATTATCGGGAAAAACGTGATCTTTCTCTTGTGTTAATTTGCATTTATGATTTTGTTCATACTCATTTGACTTGTAATTTTTCTGTAAACTCTGCCCATGTCTTGCCCTGGTTTCCTGTTTTGTTATTGACTTGTAATATCTTTGATGATATGAAAATTAGTACTCTGTCTCTATATTATGGCACGTGTATGGTTCTGGTTTATCCTTTCTCTATGTTTTTTTTTTTTTTTTTTTTTTCCCTTTTTAGGGCCCCATCTGTGGAAGTTCCCAGGCTAGGGGTCCAGTCGGAGCTACAGCTGCTGGCCTATGCAACAGCCACGACCAGGCCAGATTCAAGCTGCATCTTCAACCTACACCACAACTCACAGCAATGCTGGATCGCTGACCCACTGAGCAAGGCCAGGGATCGAACCCACATCCTTATGGATACTAGTCAGATTCGTTTCCATTGCGTCATGATGGGAACGCCCATCCTTTCTCTTTTTTTAATAATTCAGTGAATTTTAATTATCATTGTACACCCATCGTCACAACCTAATGTTAGAACATTTCTATCCCATGTCCTTTGTCTTCTGACTTTGTTATCTCATGCCATATATGTTCTTAATTTTCATGTTTGATGAATATTTTTTCTTATTGTTTCTAGGTTTTCGTGTCATGCTTGGAAAGGCCTTTGCTCAGAAATAATTTTTGAGAGATATTTTATTTAGAAAAGATAATATTATAAAACCAAGATTGTGTAAGCAGTGATTGAACAGTGGTTGAATGAAAGAAAGTTGTGAAATGAAACCATACATGTTATGTCTTTTAGGTTTTCTTATGCAGTTCCTAAAAGAGATGGCAGAATATCATCAGACTAAGGCGAGTTGCAACACGGAAACTCAGACAGATTCAGCACTTCCCATCAAAGACTCTCTGGGTAATTGTGGTCTTCTGTAATCTTAATTCTTCGGTTTCCATTTTGAATGAAAGGCATGACCTGATGTACTGTATTATGGTTTGTTCCTTGATGGGGAGGGATGAAAGCTGCCAGTGGCAGAGGTGCTCATTTTTTCTGGAATCGTGGCTGGGAGGGACCAGGAACTGCTCTCCAGGGCTGCCCCTCCCAAATCTCATGGGGACTTTGGGGCCACTTCCTTGTTTGCTGAGTTGAACCTCTCTTGACTCTGACGTTCTTTCCTGTGTCTCATCTAACTTTATAGCCATTAAAGTGAGAAGATCCTAGACTATATGCATTTCAGAGAACTAGAGAAGTCAGTGGTCTGTTCCTTTATTTTATAGTTGGAGAAACTGAGGTCACCCGAGGAAGAGCAACTTGGCAACACCCAGTCTGGGTCAGAACCGGTAGTAAAATGCAAGTTTTCTGGTCCATGATCCAGGGCCTTTTCTACTGTGTAGCCTTTCTTTGTTTCTTTCTGTCTTGCCGAACTTGGGGCATGCAGAGGTTCTGGGACTAGGGCTCGAACCTGCGCCACAGCTGTGACTCAGGCCACAATGGTGAAAACACCAGATCCTTAACGCGCTCTGCCACAGGGAACTCTGGTATAGCCTTTCTGTAATTCCGTTTTGGCCTTTAGTTGTGTGCTCAGGAAAGAAAGGAAACAGTTCAGATGCTGGGGTTAATTTCTTGGCCCTTTATTACTCTTAAAGAGCATTAGTGCCTTTAACTTGGAAGAAGGTTAGTTCATTTGTAAAGCCCATATTGTATGACTAGGCCTTTATTTAGGTGTAGGTTTGATTCCATTAGGAACAGAGAATATGCTTACTCTAGAGCAGTTCTGTTCAATAATAGGAGCCCCATGTGTGACGTGACATTTTGCAACAGCCACAGTAAAAAAGGTAAGAGGCAGGTGACATTTGTTTTAGTAATATACTTTACTGAACCCGATATGTCAAGATATTATCCCAGCAATGAAATTAATATAAAAATAATGAGACATTTTACATTTTTTGTTTTGTACCCTGTCTTGGACACCTGGTGTGTCTTTTACACTTAGAGTACGTGTCATTTTGCACTGGTCACGTTGTAGGCACTCAGTATGGCTAGATGTGGCCACAGGCCTGTCTTGGACAGACCAGTCCAGAGCATTTGGGAGAATTCAGAAAGGTAGATCGAAAACCACAGCTAAAGCTTTGCCAACAGAGACGTGTCTGCCAATATTTTAACCAGCTTCTGCCAGCCTTCTTTTCCTGGGTCTGCTTTTTGGTAGTGTTGGTGTTATGACTGAGATAGTACAGGAGGGCCAGGTTTGCAGTGTGCTTTGTGATTGATCCCCAATCCGCAGTTGGTTCGAGGGCCGCGGGTCTACTGGAAAGAGCACCTGAACGAGAGACCATTAGTCGACCTGGCTTCAGCCGCATTGATGCCGTTAGGTAGTTGCTTAGCCCTCTGGCAGTTACTTCACCTGTATGGGCACCTTTTCCCTCTCTGTGGAGCTGAAACACATGGTGTTTGCTTCATCTGAAGGTTAGTGTTGCGAAAGTGTGAGTCAGCTTTACCCAAAATCCAATGAGAGCTCTCTCCCTTGGCTTTTAGAGGCTGGGGAGAGAGGCCTGTGTTTTCTGACTTAAACTGTGCTCTTTGTTTTCTTTACCTCTGGTATGTTATGCTGAGAAATTTCAAACATTCAGAAAAGTTGAAACACTTTCACAGTGAATGCTTGTATACCTAGAGTCTGCCGTTAAACCTGCATTACACTTACTTGATCACTTACCTGTCCATCCATTCAGGTCTCTCTCTCTCTCTCTCTATATATATATATATGTATTTTTTTTTTGTCTCTTTTTAAAGGCCACACCTGCAACATATGGAGATTCCCAGGCTAGGGGTCTAATTGGAGCTGTAGCCACCGGTCTACACCACAGCCACAGCAACACGGGATCCGAGCCACGTTTGTGACCTACACCACAGCTCACGGCAACACCGGATCCTTAACCCACTGAACGAGGCCAGGGATCGAACCCACAACCTCATGGTTCCTAGTCGGATTCATTTCCGCTGAGCCACGACAGGAACTCCCAGGTCTATTTTTTGATATATTTCCAAGTAGGTTGCAAACATGCCTCCATTTTCCCCAAAGTATGCCCTTTGCTTGTGAGCAGAGCCTCCTGCTGTCTTGACCATGTTTCTGTAACCTGTTTCCTGTGTTGTTTGATAGCTGAGAAGCTGCAGCTTATTGATGATGAGTTTGCAGGTGCTCACCCTCAGCACCCAAAGTTAGAATCTTTGGAAGTCAAGTTAAACGAATATAAGAGAGAACTAGAACAGCAGCTCCGGGCAGAAATGTGTGAAAAGGTAAGATTTATCTTATTGTTAATGAGAGTGATACTTTTTTTTCCTTTTTTTTCCTTTTAGGGCCACACCTGTGGCATATGGAGGTTCCCAGGCTAGGGGTTGAATCAGAGCTACAGCTGCAGGCCTACACCACAGCCACAGCAACACGGGATCTGAGCCTCGTCTGTGACCTACACCACAGCTCATGGCAACACCGGATCCTTAACCCACTGAGCAAGGCCAGGGATTGAACCCACATCCTCATGGATGCTAGTCAGATTCTTAACCCACTGAGTCACAGTGGAAACTCTGAGAGCGATGTTTTTGCTTTTCTTTTAATGTCTTCCTGTTAGGTGTGTAGGGCAATATCTAGAATCTTTACTGATGAATGTGATTATACTGTTGTATTATTCTTTGCAATTGATGTCATTTCTTTATGCCTTTTGAGTGAACCCTACAAGTACAGTGAATGAGATGACACATGAAGATGAATTAAACTAAATATATGTAAACAGCATTAACATTAAGCCTAATGGTGAAAAGATAATTTGTTACTATTTCTTCAGTATAGTTATTGTATTTACAATTATTTGTCATCGATTGGCAGTTGAAACATTTTAAAGATACTGAAATAGCAAAAATTAAAATGGAAGAGAAAAGAAAATGTGAGAAGGAATTGACTGATTTCCGGAATGAACTTGAGAGAACCTGTCAAGCAAAATCTGAAGCCCTCATTTCTCGGGAAAAGATGACCCTTGAGAGAATTCAGAAGCATCAGGAGGTACTATTCTACAGTAGTTTACGGGTGGCTATGTCCAGACTGTCTCTCTGGCAGGGGCTGGGGCCCAGGGCGCACGTGGGAGGATGGGCCTTGGAGAGGACGCACTGACACCCTTCCTCTGAGCCGGCTGGAGGGAAAGGACGGCAGACGTGAGTGCAGGCGCTGGGAGTGGGAGAAACACCCAGGAAGCAGCGGGTTTGAGGCTTTGGTAGCAGCTTGAGGGAGAGGGTCAGGGTGGGGAATGGCCTTTGCAGGCAAAGGAGAGCAGCTCTGAGAAGCAGATGGGGCTGCCTGAGCCGTGAGGGCCGGGCCGAGGCGGGCAGCCTGGCATTACTATGGACCAGACCAAGCGCTCGGCGGCAATGGTTGTGGCCCAGCTCCTGGAGGGTGTGCAGGTCAGCCAGGGCGGCAGAGAGGAGCTTGGAAGAGCTGCGTTTCTTCGGCCTGCAAAAGGTAGCCCATTTGGTGGAACACACTGGGGTTCAACAGTGTAGGGAAGGGAGCCTGAGAGATCCAGTAGCTGTGAACACCAGCCAGCAGGGCCGGTGGCGTGGCTGTCACACAGACCTCAAGAAGCAGGTCTGCGCATCCTGCCGGCTGGAGTAATAGGGCTGAGCCCGGAGGACAGCATTGCAGGTTGGGGTTTCAGGTGAAGATCGCAACAAAATGGAGCGCATGGCCCTGGGAGCCAAGGTCAGGTCCCCAGAGTGGCAGCGTGCAGGGCTGCCAGGCTCGGCCACGTGGCCTTTGCACTTGTCCCCAGGAAGGTGGCTGGATGGGAGGTAGAGAGGTTGCCGAGTAGCAGGGAGGGTGCGTAGGGAGGGATTGGGTCCATCGATTTAGGAAAACCAGGCTCCTTCCCTAAGGGCGTGTCATAGACCAGACTGGATTTGGGGGCCCGTTTGCTATGGACAGAAGCCAGAACTTGTGTCGGGAGGTGTTGGAAGTGGGAGGCTTGCTTCCAGGGTCCACCCTTGCTTGGAGCTTCTCCGTAAGACCCAGTTTTGGTGATTCCCCCCCGCCCCCCACCTTGAGTTTTGTGTAGCAGTTCTGGAAAGTGGGCTTGCTTCAGCCATAAAATAAATGTTGGAAGCACAGGTGTTGGAAAGGCTTGGATTGTGTTTATACTCACAAGTTGACCTTCAAGATAGGTGGCTGACTAGATCAGATCAACCAATTAACAGACTTGAGCCCCCATTTAGTCCACTGATACTCTGAAGGCTCTAGAGAAGGTTGGCATCCTCGAAAAGAGAACGGTGCCTGGAATGCCCCTCCCCTCCTCTGCCTGATAAAACCTCCCAGTCCTTCAAAATCCAGCTGGACTGTTACCTCCTTGCGACACCTGTCCTGACTCCCAGTGGCACTCCGTTGGGTGTAGCGCATGCCGTGAAGTCTTGAACATACTTGGTTGTGAAACCGTCACCGTGCAGTGTGACTGCAGGGTGGGTTTGTCGTAGTGGGTTTCCTTCTCTCTCCCTGACTAAATGGTGAGTCTTTACTCACGGTGGGGACTGTCCGTTATATCCCTTCATCTTTGTATATGCAGCTCATGGTATTCCCTCTGACGTCTGATAGGTGTTCAGGAAATCCTTGCCCAGGGAACACACAGATGGAAGCATAGCCGTTCATTCGGGGCATCATGTGAGCTTGTCGAGTCCGAATGACCTAGAAATTGAAACTTGCAATAATGATGGAACTGTAGGGATTCTCTCTCTTTCTTTCTTTTTTTTTTTTAAGGGCTGCACTGTGGCATATGGAGGTTCTCAGGCTAGGGGTCCAGTCGGAGCCACAGCAATGCCAGATCCAAGCTCCATCTGTGACCTGCACCACAGCTCATGGCAACACTGAATCCTTAACCTACTGAGTGAGGCCAGGGATCAAACCCATGTCTTCATGGATGCTAGATGGGTTCGGTAGCCAATGAACCATGACAGGAACTCTGGGATTCTCTTCTTTTTAAGTTTTATTGCTAAATGTATCCTTTGTTTCATTTTTTCTTGCTGAAGAACTTAGTGAACTTTGAAGTGTCTGAGAGATGTTAAGTAAAACAACTGGAGAAGGGGTGTTAGGAATTTAAGGTGATGTACCTTAACGGTCCTCAGGGGAGGAAGGAGTAAATTACTGTGGCAAAAAGGCAAAACATGTACCTCAAATTGAAGTCTCTTCAAAGCGAAATTGTTCCTTTAAATGTCTGCACTTAGCAAGTGGCGTATTAGTTCAGCTCTCTTTTGTTTTCTTTAGTTTGCTTGCTAAAACTGAATGCTTTCCTGTACAGAATGAAACGAAAGAAATTTATGCTCAAAGACAGCTACTGCTAAAAGATATAGATTTGCTGAGAGGCAGAGAAGCAGAGCTGAAGCAAAGAATTGAAGCTTTTGAATTGTAAGTAATGTGTTTTGTTGTGGATACTCAGAATGAATGAGATTTGAAAGAACTCCTGAATGGGTCTCAATATTCTAAGATTAACTATGAAGTACAGTTCTGGGTTGTAAAGGTGATACCACCTAGCATTAAAGGGCACCGGTTGAGAGAAACAAGGATGAGAGTTTTGCTTTTGAAGTACCAGACACTGGGATGAAAGGACGATTCGCCGTCGTGGGGCTCCGGTGGAACCGGACTAATAATTCGAAGAAGCTGATAATGTTTGAAATCCATCATCCGTTTCCCATTTGTGAACAACCATTCAGATCTGATAGACTGATGTACAGGTCGTAACTGAGTCCGTGCTGTCTAGACCGCCTGCTGCCTTTACCTGCTCTGCTGCCGAGATGGGAAGATAAGGGGCTCTGGGTTGCCTTGTACCGGGGGGGACTCTTTCTTTTGATGAGTGTGTTGCTTCCTCTAAGTGCTCACCAGTGTCTGATTCGTCACATCTCACGTGGGATTCACGCAGGCTCAGCAGTCAGAGGATTGCTGGAATAAGCCTTCTTGCCCATTGCGGTCTGCTGTGAATCAGTACTCGAAGATACTCCATGAGTCCTCTTTCATTAAAAGACTTGTCTTCATCTTCTTTAATGTTATTTTCTCTCCTACAAGGGCTGGGTTGGTTTGATTTCTTCTCTCTGGCAGCCTTAGTACCTTTTAGGCAATACGGAAGAGGTGAATGATCACACGAGAGAAAAGGAACACGGCTTGGGCCAAGATAGTTCATGACGCTATAGTCACTTCTTGACCTCCACTTGCCCCCCTCCTCCCTTGTAGGCAGAAAATAAGGTAAATAAATACAGTGTTATTTTACCTTTAAGTTTTTATTTATTTATTTTTTACTGTTAATTACTGTTCCTTTACTGTACAGGGTAGCCAGCAGAGGGAGCCAACACACAGAGCTTTTATCCTTTGCTTGGAATACTCCCTGTTCCCTAGTACTTCTATTATTATTACTATTCTTCTTCTTCTTCTTTTTTTTTTTTTTTTTTTTTTTTTTTTTAGGGCCGCGTCTGTGGCATATGGAAGTTCCCAGGCTAGGGGTCGAATTGGAGCTGCTGCTGCACCATAGCCATGGCAACGCCAGATCCGAGGTGTGTCTGTGACCTACACCACAGCTCATGGCAATGCCGGATCCTTAACCCACTGAGCGAGGCCAGGGAGCAAATCTGCATCCTCATGGATACTAGTCGGGATTCGTTTCTGCTGAGCCACGATGGAAACTGACTCTTTTTTTTTAAATTAAAGTATAGTTGATTTACTCCCTAGCACTTCTCTTCATGGCTTGGTGTAAGTACCTCTGAACCCATTCTCCAGCTCTGGAATCACCGTCGTGCTTGATGTAGGGTCTCACTATGAAGACCATTCCATTCTGCAGTATTTGGAGGTTCTGACTGATCATTTGTCTTTTGCTCTCATTCAGCACTCTTATCAGTGTGGAATTAGTCAGTTATCAAGTACCAGAACGAATCTTCTGCCTCTGATTCCTGTGGGCTTATCAATTGAATCTTACGGTTAGAAGCAGTATTCTAGAGGAGCCAAGCAGTTGAGTACACGAGCTAAAGTCTGGTTTGTAGCTCTGGAGCTATCAACATTAGTCATTCAGCCCTGGATTGATTATGGCCACTTAGCCCTTGTGACCATTTTTCAAGTGTGAACCATCTTCTTTGAGAAAGCACTTTGGTTTTGGCACTTGCCCACTGTCCCCAGGCAGGTGGCACCAAGGAGTTCCATCGGCCAGTTCAGACCTATCATCACTCAGTCAGCTCATAAAAGAGGTGGAAGACTTCTGGCTCTTGCCCTAACAGTCACATAACAGTTGGAGTCTGTGGAGCTAAAAACACATGGTATCTTTCCCCCTAAATTTTCTACTCCAAGTACTATAGTTTTCTAATTTGCCTTATCTGTTTTTGCTAATTTCAGGGCCCAAAGGCTACAAGAAGAGAAAAATAAAAGTGTGATCGATGGGCTTAGGAGGCGGGAGCTGAACATCCAGAGTATGGAGGAGACCTACGATCAAAAGCTCAAGAACGAACTGCTAAAGTAATTGACGTTTTTAAAAAAAGTATTGCAGTTGAGTTAAATTGATAACACATAGCAACACTAATGAAGTAGGTAGAACTAATGTTTGATGGCAACACTGAGTATTAAAAAAAATGTTTGTAGTGAAAGTCAAGCGTTTCCTATGAGTATTTGATATGATAGTTTTAAAAAGATACAGTACAGAGAATAGCATCTCCTGCTTCTGTTGTTCCTCTAACATTGATCAAGGGCCTATGATTTGCTTGCATTTTTTTTTTCTTTTTAGAGCCACACCTGAGGTATATAGAAGTTTCCAGGCTAGGGGTTGAATCAGAGCTGCAGCTGAGGCCTACGCCACAGCCACAACAACACCGGATCTGAGCCACATCTGTGACTTACACCGAAGCTTGTGGCAATGCCAGATCCTTAACCTACTGGGCAAAGCCAGGGATTGAACCTGTGTCCTCGTGGAGACTGTGTTGGGTTTTTAGCCTGCTAAGCCCCAATGGGAACTCCTTATCAATTTGCTTGAATTTTTTAAGGGAACTTTGTGACATGCTCACCTTGTATTGCTGAAAAGCTGTAAATGGAAATTACAGGCACTTGTATCTTTTTCTGTACCCCACTTAAACTTTCTTTAAGGTGGGGATTTCTAATGATTAATAGGTTATTCTACTTAATGGTTATAGTATTGGTCGAATATGTACCTTATATTCCTTCAATATTCTGCAAAGAATCAAAAGAAACTAGAATTAACTATGAAGCAAAAAATGATACAGGGAAAGAAAAATAGGGAAACTGTGGTACTGTGGCCTTTTTGCAGTCTGAGTTTTGTTGTGTTCTGGTGAATAGTATCTCAGTGCAATGACAGTAAGCCCATAAATTGTAACTTTTCTCTCCAGGGCTCTGCGTAATAATGTTTGGCACATGATAACTGTTGGGTTAATGTGAGTTGAGTAAATGAATTCATAGTGACCAGATAGCTCAGCAGCTCTGGGTATGTCTTAATCATTGGCCTCTTTTTACTGCTTTGTCCATGATTTGCTATTGACAGTTCATTATGTAGTACTTGCAAAGGTTTTTTTTTTTTCTTTTTTTGAGGTTGTTCTTAAAAAGAATTCTAGTACAAAATACAGCACCTTTTCCTTGTATAAGTTTTGAAATAATGGATTTTATCTCAGTATTTTATGTCAACTCCTCTAATAGAGCTGTGAGCACTGAAGAATCTGTGGTTATTAAATGGTTAGGGATAAATGAATAAAACGTGTATGTGAACTTGGCATGGCCATGGAGTAGGGAACTGTTGCGTATCTTTGTCTGGCCTTGGGTTTGGCAAGTGTTGGAGTTTGGAGGATGTTGACCACAGGAGTGCTTCTCCTCTTTCCTTTCTCTCATCTCTGAACCAGAAAGTCAGCTTGTAGTAGCTGGTAGAGATAGTAAAATTCCGTGAAAACATGCCTTTTGGTATCACCAATCCACATATAATGCTCTTGGCAGTGGCTCTCAATATTGTGCTCAGCCCCTGAGGGTGGAACTTCTTATCCTGCTTGGGGTTGGGGAAGTGGGGTGAGTTGCTGCTGCTTTTTTTTGTCCGCACCTGCAGCATGCAGAGTTCCCAGGGCCAAGGATCATAGCTGAGCCACAACAGTGACAACACCAGATTCTTAGCCACTGAGCCATCGGGGAACTCCGTGACTGGCTTGTTATCCTTGGGGATTTAGCGTCTGTTGTATACAGGGTAAATGCAACTAAACTAACTTAATTCTTGGTGTCAGTGGACATCACCCGAAAAATAGTGCTTCGGTAGCCTCAGTAATGTGCCCTTTTATTTTGTGCTGGAGTTTGGGGACCAGTTTAGAGGATTGCAGCAGGACTTTTTATATCCAGAATTCAGATTCATGGCCGTAGTACCGGGTGACGTTGAAGCTCATGTGTTGTCCTCTTCGGTGCCCTCTGGCGCCAGGTGTCGTAGATAAGCTCAGGCATCGGTAACAGTCTGTCCAGGAACATGACCGGGAAGGAGCTCATTTTCCGTCATTCTGACTCTCAGGTATCAGCTGGAACTGAAGGAGGACTACATCACTAGAACTAACAGGCTGATTGAAGATGAAAGGAGGAATAAAGGTGATTCTCGGGGCTTGGAGGGGGCTGGATTTTTCAGTTCCGATGCCTGTGATTAGCTTCCTAAGTTGGGCTTGCTGTATAATTCATAAAATGTGTACCTTACATTTCATTGTTACCATAAAAGGACACCGTTTTTGTCCTTTTAATTTTATAAAATTAAAAATTAGCACTATGTTTTTGCAAACTTCCATGTTTAACCTTTTCTATATTTGCAAAGATCAGCGGTTTATTGGCAGGATTTTATTCAGCTTTTATTTCACTCTGTTTTGGTAAATCCGTGATGTCAAGAAGGTGGCAGCCACTTACTGCCATCGGTTAATATTACTCATCACCACGAGAGATTTCATTTTTCTTTCTTTTTTTTTAAAGTGTTTTTTTATTTTTGTTTTTTTGTTTTTAGGGTCGCATCTGTGGTACGTGGAGGTTCCCAGGCTAGGGGTTCAATCGGAGCTACAGCTGCCAGCCTGCGCCACAGCCACAGCAACGCAGGATCCTTAACCCACTGAGTGAGGCCAGGGATTGAACCTGCAACCTCATGGTTCCTAGTTGGATTCGTTTCCATTGCACCACAATGGGAACTCAGAGATTTCATTTTTCACGTGGGGAAAATTTTCGCTTCTCTGTTCCCTGTGACCTAATTTCTTACTTCTCTCACTTCTAATATGTATTTATGCTTCGTGATATTTTAACTTGACAAGTAACTTCCTAAACTCTTGTATACATTATCTACATTATCCCAAGACTAGGAAGGTTGGGTAATTTTTTGATCTTTCATCTGATCTTTACATTTCAGTATATTTCTTTTTATTTATTTTCAGGCCGTCAATACTGAATCCTTTTTTGGGGATGGGGAGAATCAATCTGTTTTATTGAGGGGCTTTGGGGGAGGATCGAAGGATTGGGAGAACAATGAGACCAAACATCTTCCCGTCCTGGATCTCCTAGCTTCACAGTCACTCACTGCCAGGTCCTTAACCCACTGAGTGAGGCCAGGGATCAAGCACGCATCCTCATGGATACTACTCAGGTTCATTACTGCTGAGCCACAAGGGGACCTCCTATTTCAGCATATTTCTAAGAACTAGCCTAAGACAAGAATTTTTGGTGGACGTTTCAGACACATGCATGGGAGTAAACCAGGGCTGGGTGCTTGATACTGATCAGAAGGTCACCAATTGTGGCTGCTCCTTAGTGACTATTTTGCAGAGACTAATACTTGTTTCAGAATTATCACCATCATGTAATGAGCACTTTTTTTTTTTTTTCATTTTTGGCCTCCCTGTGTCACATGGAGGTCCTAGGTCAGGGATCAGATCCGAGCCACAGTCATGACCTAAGCCTCAGCTGTGGCAACACCAGATCCCCAACCCACTGTGCCGGGATGCGGATCAAACCTGTGTCCCAGTGCTCCCAAGATGCCACTGATCCCATTGTACTACAGTGGGAACTCCAGTCAGCACCTTATTTTTGGATGACATGTTTACTTAGGCTTGTGTTAGATGAAAAGGACAAAATAATAACAAAATTTTAACAGAGCATTCTTTGTCTTTAAGGAAATTCAGAGCCATCGGCATGAGGATCCCACATTGCACAGATGGTGTAACTGTGCTTACCTGTGTTGAGCAGGAAGTTCATCACATATATGACTATTACAACAGACTTCCCACCACCTATTGAGTAACGGGGCTTATCACTTGCCTGCTGATTTTTCTTTTTTTTTCCCCCAACACCTGCTATTTTAGATGATAAAATAGTGGCCATTGGGTCTGACATATGGGCTGTAAGTTATTAAATTACTTTTGTATTCACTGGGAAAATGTAATGTTTAGTTGGTTGGCTCTGTCTTTCAGAAAAAGCTATCCATTTGCAAGAGGAGCTCACAGCCTTTAATTTTAAAAAGGAAGAATTTGATCGTTCTGTAAATCGTGTGAAAGAGCTTGAGGTAATGTTAAGCCTATTGGTTTTTCGGAACAGACGTTAGAGAACACGTGAAGTTTTAGTCTCATACATCATTCATCTCAAGTTATCCTCTTAATTAAAAGTTTGGACTATTTATTATATGACTGAGAGGGTGATGGCTGAACTTAATGCAATAGTTCTTCCTTTCCATCTTAGTCTCCTAGAGAAGCAAAGAACGAGTGTGTCCTTTGAGGCGCAGAGTTGTCCTTAAAATCCTATCTGTCTCCCTCACTGTCCATGTGCCCGTGTGCAGGTTCTGTGACCTCCGATCCCTTCTCCATCAACTTTGGGATATTGCTCACATGCCATGGTTCTTGAGGGACCTCAGTGAGCTGGTCTGTGTGCCTGGCCTGTAGCAGGGGCCTGGTGTATGTTAGCATCGACTCAGCCTCTCCTTCCTTCCCCTCAGCAGCAGGTAAAATTCCTGTCACTACATCAGCATCTCCCAGATTCCGGCACAATGTGATGCATTTTTCACATGCCACTGTTGCTCTCTTTCTGTTCCTTTGTGTACTTGCTCTCCAAAGAGCAAAGCTGTAACTTGAGGAACTTAAACTGTCTTCTGTACATAAAATTTATTTTTGCAACTGTAATGTCTTCCTTACTTGAGAACTTTGCAGGCTTCTCTCTGCAACTATGAGATGGATTAGACTTAAGGAAAGTACCTCACAGCATGTTAGTGGCATCTCTCCCCTTTTCATGCGAAAAAATTTATTGTTAAATCTGTGATGGCTTATGTGTCCTTAGTTGCAACTGGAAAATCGGGTGATAATCAGAAGCTCCTGCTTTGCTGGACAGTGTTCTATGTAAATTGATTTGGATAAACCTGCCGCAGCTCCAGGGCAAAAGATGACTTTGATTGATAGAGTTAGGGTCAGCTTCTTGCTGAGAAACAGACGTCTGACAAGTGATTAAATTGTGCCACCCAGCTGAGAGCAGCCCACTAGCTTTTACCTGGGCAGTGCTGTGAAGTCCCCATTCAAATACAAGTTTCCCTTTGCCAATTGCAGCTCGAGTTAGAGTCCGTCAAAGCCCAGTGTTCGGCACTAACAAAGCAAAACCACGTACTGAGGGAAAAGGTTGAAGAGATGGGTGACTATTCACGACTAAAAGAAGGGAAACTGGAGCTGCAGACGCAGAATAAACTGCTTAAAAAACAAGTGGAAGAGATGAAAAACGAAAACTTGCGTCTCCTCAGCCGTAAGTCTTTTTTTCTGATTTGCCTGTTTTTTTTTTTAAATATTTTTTTTATTTTCCCACTGTACAGCAAGGGGGTCAGGTTATCCTTACATGTATACATTACAATTACATTTTTCCCCCCCACCCTTTCTTCTGTTGCAACATGAGTATCTAGACAAAGTTCTCAATGCTATTCAGCAGGATCTCCTTGTAAATCTATTCTAAGTTGTGTCTGATAAGCCCAAGCTCCCGATCCCTCCCTCTCCCTCCCCCTCCCATCAGGCAGCCACAAGTCTCTTCTCCAAGTCCATGATTTTCTTTTCTGAGGAGATGTTCATTTGTGCTGGATATTAGATTCCAGTTGTAAGTGATATCATATGGTATTTGTCTTTCTGGCTCATTTCACTCAGTATGAGATTCTCTAGTTCCATCCATGTTGCTGCAAATGGCATTATGTCATTCTTTTTTATGGCTGAGTAGTATTCCTTTGTGTATATATACCACATCTTCCGAATCCAGTCATCTGTCGATGGACATTTGGGTTGTTTCCATGTCTTGGCTATTGTGAATAGTGCTGCAATGAACATGTGGGTGCATGTGTCTCTTTTAAGTAGAGCTTTGTCCGGATAGATGCCCAAGAGTGGGATTGCGGGGTCATATGGAAGTTCTATGTATAGATTTCTAAGGTATCTCCAAACTGTTCTCCATAGTGGCTGTACCAGTTGACATTCCCACCAACAGTGCAGGAGGGTTCCCTTTTCTCCACAGCCCCTCCAGCACTTGTTATTTGTGGATTTATTAATGATGGCCATTCTGACTGGTGTGAGGTGGTATCTCATGGTAGTTTTGCTTTGCATTTCTCTTATAATCAGCGATGTTGAGCATTTTTTCATGTGTGTGTTGGCCATCTGTATATCTTCTTTGGAGAAATGTCTATTCAGGTCTTTTGCCCATTTTTCCATTGATTGATTGGTTTTTTTGCTGTTGGGTTGTATAAGTTGTTTATATATTCTAGAGATTAAGCCCTTGTCAGTTGCATCATTTGAAACTATTTTCTCCCATTCTGAAAGTTGTCTTTTTGTTTTCTTTTTGGTTTCCTTTGCTGTGCAAAAGCTTTTCAGTTTGATGAGGGTCCCATGGGTTTATTTTTGCTCTAATTTCTATTGCTTTGGGAGACTGACCTGAGAAAATATTCATGATGTTGATGTCAGAGAGTGTTTTGCCTATGTTTTCTTCTAGGAGTTTGATGGTGTCCTGTCGTATATTTAAGTCTTTCAGCCATTTGGAGTTTATTTTTGTGCACGGTGTGAGGGTGTGTTCTAGTTTCATTGCTTTGCATGCAACTGTCCAGGTTTCCCAGCAATGCTTGCTGAATAGATTTTCTTTTTCCCATTTTATGTTCTTGCCTCCCTTGTCAAAGATTAATTGACCATAGGTGTTGATTTGCCTGTTTTTAATTTGTTACTTTATATTGGAGTACAGTTGCTTGAAATGTTGTTAGTTTCAGGTGTACAGCACAATGTTTGTTCTACATATATCCATTCTTTTTCAGATTCTTTTCCCATATAGGTTATTATAGAATATTGAGTAGAGTTCCCTGTGCTCTACAGGTCCTTGTTGGTTATCTGTTTTATATACAGGAGTGTGTATATGTTAATCCCATCCTCCCAATTTTTCCCTTCCCATAACCTTTCCCCTTTGGTAACCATGTTTGTTTTCAAAGTCAGTGACTCTATTTCTGTTTTATAAATGAGTTCATTTGTATCATTTTTTAGATTCTACGTGTAAGTCGGGCACACTTGTCCTTTTCTGTCTGACTGATTTCACTTTGTATGATAATCTCTAGGTCCATTCCTGTTGCTGCAAATGACATTATTTCGTTCTTTTTTTTATGGCTAATATTCCATCTTGCATATGTATCATATCATCATCTTTATCCATTCCTTTGTTGATGGACATTTAGATTGTGTCCATGTCTTGGCTATTGTAAATGGTGCTGCAGTGTACATTGGGATGCATGTATCTTTTCGAATTATGATTTTCCCTGGATAGGTGCCAGGAGTGGGATTGCTGGGTCATATGGCAGTTGTGTATTTATTTTTTTTAGGGAACCTCCATAGTGTTGTACCAATTTATATTGCCCCTCCACAGCCTCTCCAGCATTTGTTTTTTGTAGATTGTCTGGTGATGGCCATTCAGACTGGTGTGAGGTGATACCTCGTTGCAGTTTTGATTTGCATTTCTCTAACAGTTAGCGATGTTGAACATCTTTTCATTGTGCTTTTGGCCATCTTTTTGTCTTTGGAAAAATGTCTTTGTCTATGGAAAAATACCTTTTGTCTTTGGAGAAATGTCTGTTTAGACCTTCTGATCATTTTTTGATTTGGTCATTTGTGGATTTTTTGATATAAATCTGCTCTAAACTTCATGATTTCTTCTAACTTTAGGCTTGCTTTGTTCTTTTTTCTCTAGTTGCTTTGGGTACAAGATTGGGTTGTTTTATTTTATTTCATCTTTTTTTTTTAAAGGTCACACTCGTAGCATATGGAATTTCCTAGGCTAGGACGTCTAATTGGAGCTGTAGCTGCCAGCCTGCACCACAGCCACGGTAATGCCAGATCTGAGCTGCATCTGTGACCTACACCACAGCTTATGGCAATTCTGGATCCTTAACCCACTGTGTGATGCCAGGGATCAAACCTGCATCCTCAAGGTTACTGATAAGAATCATTACTGCTGAGTCATGATGGGAACTCCAAGATTGTTTATTTTATTTATTTATTTATTTTTGTCTTTTTGCCATTTCTTGGGCCGCTCCTGCGGCATATGGAGGTTCCCAGGCTAGGGATCTAATCAGAGCTGTAGCCACTGGCCTACGCCAGAGCCACAGCAACACAGGATCCGAGCCGTGTCTGCAACCTACACCACAGCTCACAGCAACGCCAGATCCTTAACCCACTGAGCAAGGCCAGGGATCAGACCTGCAACCTCATGGTTCCTAGTCGGATTCATTAACCACTGAGGCACAATGGGAACTCCAAGATTGTTTATTTTAGATTGTTGTTTCCTGAGTTTAAGATTGTATTGCTATAAAGTTCTCTCTTAGAACTGCTTTTGCCATATCCTTTGGGTTTTGGATTGTTGTGTTTTTCCTCTGTCTCTGGGTATTTCTGTTGAGTACCATATTGTTTAGTCTCCACGTGTTTGTGTTGCAGTTGATTTCTAATCTTGTAGTGTTGTGATCAGAAAAGATGCTTGGTATGATCTCAGTTTTCTTAAATTTATTGAGGCTTGATTTGTGGCCCAAGATGTGGTCTATCCTAAAGAATATTTCATGTGTGCTTGAGAAGAATTCTGCTGCTTTTGGGTGGAGTGTTCTAGAAATATGAATTAAATCCATCTGGACGGAGTTCCCGTCGTGGCTCAGTGGTTAACGAATCCGACTAGGAACCATGAGGTTGCAGGTTCCATCCCTGACCTTGCTCAGTGGGTGAAGGATCCGGCGTTGCCGTGGGCTGTGGTGTAGGTCACAGACGGCGCGGCTCGGATCCTGCGTTGCTGTGCCTCTGTCGTGGGCTGGCGGCTACAGCTCTGATTCGACCCCTAGCCTGGGAACCTTCATATGCCACGGGAGCAGCCCAAGAAATGGCAGAAAGACCAAAAAAAAAAAAAAATCAATCTGGTCTAATGCCTCATTTAAGGCCTATGCTTCCTTATTTTTCTGTCTGGATGATCTGTTCATTTCTGTAAGTGGAATGTTAAAGACCCCATTCTTGGGTTCCTGTCAGTTTCTCCTCTCACGGCTGTTAGCTGTTACTTTATATCCTGAACTGCTCCTGTGTTGGGTGTGTATACATTTACAATTGTTGGATTTGTTTTTGTAGGTCTTTTTTCTTCCCTTCATCTTTTGTTCTCTGTCTTTAGTATTGTGTTTGAATTGCTTTTTGTCCTTTATGTGTCAATCTAGTGTAGATTTTTGGTTGTGGTCATCATGAAGTTTTGATACAGCAGTTTATGCATATATACAAGTTGCTGGTCTCTTAATTTCAAATCAGTCTCCAATAGCCTGCATTTGTACTCTTCTCAGGATTGGTTTTGATGTCATATTTGTGTGAGGATGATTTCCTACCTTTACTGTATGTTCGTCTTTACCAGTGAGCTTTCCCATTATTTTCTTGCTTCTAGTTGTAACCTTTTCTTTTCTGCCTGGAGAAGTTATTCTTGGATTTATTGTAAAGCTGGTTTGGTAATGTTGAATTCTTTTAGCTTTTGTTTGTCTATATAGCTTTTGATTTCTCTGTCAGATCTGAACAAGAGCCTTCCTAGGTAGAGTATTTGTGATTGTATGTTTTTTCATTTCGTCACTTTAAATGTATCTTGCCATTCCCTTCTGCCTGCAGAGTTTTATGGAAAATCAACTCATAACCTTATGGGGATTCCTTTGTATATCATTTGTTGTTTTTCTCTTGTTTTTAGTATTTTCTCTTTGCCTTTAATCTTTGTCTTTTTAGGGCCACAGCGACGGCATGTGGAAGTTCCCAGGCTAGGGGTTCAATCAGAGCTATAGCCCCTGGCCTATGGCAGAGCCACAGCAACGCAGGATCCAAGCCATGTCTGTGACCTATACCACAGCCCACAGCAACGCCAGATCCTTCACCCACTGAGCAAGGCCAGGGATTGAACCCACGTCTGGCTAGTTGGGTTCATTAACTGCTGAGCCACATGGGAACTCCTGATCTTTGTCATTTTGATATGTGTGTTCCTTGGTGTGTTCTTCCTTGGGTTTATACCTTATGGATTCTGCCCTTCCTCAACTTCAGTGAGTGTTTCTTTACCATGTTATTGAAGTTTTTGGCTGTTATCTCTTCCAGTATTTTATCAGGCCCTTTCTCTCTCTTCTTCTGGGACTCCTATAATGCAAATGTTGGTGCATTTAAGGTTGTCCCAGAAGTTTCTGAGTTTGTCCTCAGTTCTTTTCATGCATTTTCCTTTATTCAGCTCCACAGCAGTGACTTCCACCAGTCTCTCTTCCTGCCTGTTTATTTGTTTTTCTGCCTCATTTATTCTCCTGTTGATTCCTTTTAGTGTATTTTTCATTTCAGCTACTGAATTATTCTGTCCTGTTTATTTGTTTTTTAAACCTTCTACGTATTTTTTAAACATTTTTTGGTACCTTCTTGGTGTGCCCCTCCATTCTTTTTCCGAAATCGTGGATCATCTTTAATGACTCTGAATTCTTTTGCAGGTAGATTGCCTGTCTCCACTTGACTTAGTTGTACTGGGGTTTTATCTTGTTGCTTTGTCTGAAACATATTTCTCTTCTCTCTCATTTTGTCTAACTTTTTGTTTGTGATCTACTTTTTGCAGGCTGTAGGATTGTAGTTCCTTTTTTCTGGTGTCTGCCCTCTGGTGGGTGAAGTGGGTCCAGGGGCTTGTGGAGGCTTTCTGATGGGAGGGACAAGTGCCTGGTAGGTGGACCTGGGTCTTGTCTCTCTGGTGGGCAGTGCTGTATCACGGTGTGTTTACAGGCACCTGTGTGTGGTCTTAGGAGGAGTTTAGACAGCCTTTCCGCTGGTGGGCAGGGCTGTGTTTCCATCCTGTTGCTTGTTTGGCCAGAGGTATCCCAGCACAGGAGCCTGCAGGCTGTTGGGCGGGGCCAGGTCTTAGCACCAAAAGTGGTGACCTCTGGGAGAGCTCACACCCGTGAATAGTCCTTGGGGCTTTGGCCTCCACAGTGCCTGTGAGCCACAGCCAACCCCCGCCTCCCCAGGAGATCCTCCGAGACCCACAGGTAGGTCTGGCCCAGGCTTCTCTGGAGTCACTGCCTTGCCCTGGGTCCCAGTGCACATGAAACCATGTATGTACCCTCCGAGAGCAGAGTCTCAGTTTCCCCTAGTCCTGTGGAGCTCCTATAATCTTTCTCCACTGCCCTGCAAAGCCAGCCGCTCTGGTGACACCTCCTCCTGATGTCAGACCCTCAGGCTAGGTAGCCTGACACGGGGATCAGAACTCGTATTCCTGTGAGAGCACTTTGTCTCATTGCACCTTCTTTGTCTTTGGATGTAAAATACCTTTTTTGGTCGGTTCTAGTCTTTTTAGTCGATGGGTGTTGAGTAGTTAGTTGTGATTTTGATGTTTTTGTGAGAGGAGGTGAGCTCAAGTCCTTCTCCGCCATCTCATCCCCTTCCTTTGTGATGTCCAAGCCGAAGACATAATAAACTTCCATGAAACTTAGGGAAGACTGACTGAAAGAGAGTGATGAATTGACAAGATCTGGGCAATCTTTTTCTTGCCTTGGTGCTTAATCTGGTCTCACTTGCTCATGAGATGCTTTGTGCAGAGGGACGGCATCTGCTTTCTGCCTGGACCCTGAGAGCCATTGGCAGATGCACAGATTGAATTGAAACTCAGCGCAATATTGACGGGTTTCGGTAGAGCATTCCGTCTCTGCCTCTGTATGGAAGAGGGTGGGGAGGCGGGCTTTCAAGTTAATTTGAGAATTAGAAAGGATTCTGTTACGTGGAGTATGATTTGAGAGTAGTAAAATAGGCATTTATATGCATTAATTGTGTTTTGAAATTTGTGAGTCAGAATTGCTCATAGTTCTTTTGATAGAATAAATTCAATATTGTGTGCATACAAAGCAAAGGAAGAACAATATGAAACCGCTTGAGCTACTTCTGTGAATTAAATGAGAAAACTCGGGGTTGGTAATGACCAGGCTTTTTTGCCCGCTTAGGCATAACTGAGCCATCTCCTGAGCTGGTGATTTTCCAGAAAGAATTAAAGAAAGCAGAAAATGCTATCATGCTTGAGCATAAGGAGTTTGAAACCCACAAGCAAGCTCTTCAAAAACAGCTGCAAAGCGAAGTGAGTATCTCTCCTCGGGCCCAGGGGTCAGGCCAGTCCGCTGCTTGGATGTGTGAACTTGATGCACACCACACCAGTGTAAATAAGAGTCTTTCTTACATCGGCGATCCCCCGAGATGCTAAAGGTCTCGTTTCCATCCGAGAGAATGCTCTAGTGATTGTGTGACTTGGTATTCGTAATAGTCGCGAAATCCAAAGGCAAGCAGACACAGCTAAAGACAAAATTCCCCAGGTCCTGATGCTGTTCACAGTAGCAGTGTCTCACTTCTCACCCCGTGCCTTGGAAATACTGCTTCCCTCTCTGGAGTTTGCCCAGGCCCTGGAGTAGCTGCTCGGATATGGGTGCAAGAGGAAGTGGACACTTGTGTGGTCTGTTGTTACTTTATAGGGATGTCATGGGTTATGGGCTGTAAAGCTGCTCAGAATTGACCAAGCAAACAAAGGGTGTAAGCCCAGTATGAGAACTGTTCCTTCGAAGTGAGCTGTGATGGGTTTCGAGTTGATTTCTTTCCCTTCTCTAAATCTCTGCAGATTGAGCATTCCGCCCAGCTGAAGGCCCAGATACTGGATTACGATGCTTCTGTCAAGAGGTTAACTATGCAGGTTACTGACTTAAAGTTGCAGCTTAAACAAACTGAGACAGGTTAGAGACATTTTTATCCTAAAAGTGTGTTGTGCATGAAACTTCTGACATTTGTGCAAATGTAAGGCTTATTACTCACTGAATTCATAGTAATTCTCATAGTAGGGAATAAGCTATAGAAACAGCTTCTCTCTTAGAAGTCAAACTGCCTGTCCATTTCAGGGGTAACAGTCAGGTCATCACTTAGAGTGACTTCTCACAGGTGCCCCACGCATGGGAGAGTTTCATTCCGCAAATAGGAAGGGTGTGGTGGTGATGCAGAGGTCCCCAAATTCACCCTGGACCTAGGCTTGCTTGCTTTCTGTCTTTTAAAATTTATTGAAGTATAATAGTTGATTTATAATGTTGTGTTAATATCTGCTGTACAGCGAAGTAGCTCAGTTTTACATACATATTCTTTCTCGTATTCTTTTCCATTGTGGATTATCACAGGGTATTAAATATTAAATCCCTGTTGCTGTACAGTAGGACCTGGTTGTTTATCCATCCCATATGTAATAGTTTGCCTCTGGACCTAGGGAGTTTCCTTTTTTATTTGTCATCCTGACAGTAAGATCAACCTACTCTTCAGTGGTGTTAGACACTCCTTGATAAACGCATACATCCGCTGGAAAGGCAGGGTGGCCTGGCAAAAAGAGCACTGCTGCTGGAATTGGAAAATTGGTTTTGGTCCCCAATTTTGAAGTTGGTTGTTGGGCCTCAGACATATTCCTTTTAACTTCCTTGGGCCTCCGTTTCCCCCTTTGTAGCAAGCATAATAATACCTCCCGGGCTGTGGAGGATGGAGGGGAAATGGGATGGGCTGCAGTACAGTGCCCAGTGCATATAAACCCTCGGGCAGTGGGCCCTGCTATCGTTTTATTCCTGGGTCTCCAGTGGATGGATGCTGCTGCCCCTCCTACTTCTCCCAGGTCTGCCACAGCCTGTATGCTTTGTTTAGCTGCTTTCACGCTCGGCTCAAGTTTCCCTGTGTTCATGGTTCTGAGCCTTCCTTGGTTCCCATTTGCACTTCTCCTCCTCAGGCCCTTGGCCCCTTGTCCCCACGCCACTTTGATTTCTGTCACTTTATCATCTCTGCTCTTTTCTTTCCTCATTTTCTCTCCATACCTTGGCGTTTGCCAAACTGCCCACAGCTGAAAGCACAGTGAGCTCCTCTTCTGAGGAATAGTTTAATAAGGATGGAAGTTTTTCGAACGCCCGCATCGCAAGCATCTGTCCTATGGCAGCATTGGGGTGGTGTTGGCAGGACAGGAGCGGTCATGTGTGCTGGCTTTGCACTGGGCCAGCCCAGTGACTCTACACCTTGCTAAGCATGGCACTCAGCCTCAATTAGTCACAGCCTCCATCTGTGACATGGGAGCAGTGAGAGTTCTGGGCCCACAGTGGTGCCAGGATCACATGTTCTCATTCTCTTATCTCAGCCTCAGGTCGTCTGCTGTGGCTTTGGCCACAGTCCCAGAGGTTCGGGGGCAGCACCCTGGGGTCAAACACATTCATTGCTTTGCAGTCAGTGTATGAACATTCATGCTGGGTGGGAAAAATAAAGGTTATAAATGGTTTTATGTCAGCTCAGGTCAGGTGTTTTTTAGCCACCAGACTTCACATCCGGTTAGGCTTTGCCCGGAAATAAATCATGAGTACCTTCTCAGTTCTCAGAGCTTTTTGGACTTGACGATTGTGGGTAATAGATTGTGAAATAATACCATGCATTACAAAAGAAAGCCTAGGAAGCAGTAGCTGGCACATAGATGTTCTTGAGAAATGTTAATAACTGCTGTTAGGACAGTGGTGGTTTCAGAAGCTGTTTATGTGCAAGTCTGTCCTTATTAAAATCTCTGTCATTATTAAAATGATTTTTTGAAAGAGAAAAGTCTCAGCACATAACAGTTGGATTCTCTGCCTTTCCCCCTCATGTCTCACCCTGTGTCTGCTCGTCACCCACAGCCTTGGAGAATGAAGTGTACCGCAACCCAAAGCCATCTCTGCTCAGTCGCTCCGTCAGCAGGTTAATGGGCGGCAAGATGGGGCCCCTGGATGGTGACATAAGCGGGGATTTCTTGAAAAACCCTCTGAGACAGGACGAGCTGCTGGCAGGCACAGTTACACCATGGATCCCAAGTTACCCCAGTGCAAGCCCAGAGGGCAGTTCCCCTGATTCTGACCTGGAATTTGTAGCTAGCACCAAGGCTCGGGTGAGAGAGCTGGAGCAAGAGGCCGAGCGCTTGGAAAAAGCTTTCCAGAACTATCATCAAAGGGTCAATCAGTGCCCCGCCAAGAGCCCACTGGAAGCCAGGAGCCCATCCCTACTGCACCTACTGGGGAATCTCAAGAACATCCTTCCAAGTGCCCCCGACAGGGGTGTTTTTCCCAAGGACCGAGTCGCATCTCAGCAGCCTCAGATGAGCGAGCGGCGAAAGGACAAGAGCGAAGTGTCCGAGGTGACCAGCAGCGCGGCCTGCAGGTCACGCAAGGGTGAGGCCTCCAGACGCCTCTCCTCCACTCCCGTCCGCAGAGCGAGGAGAAGCCTTGATGGTGAGATGTTCCTGGAAGGTAAGCTCCTGCTCAGGGTGCAGATAGGTTGGTGCCCCGGGGACCTGTCCTCTGAGAGGGCAGCCAAGACAGCAGAAGGCCATGGGAGCTGGCAGCCCTCCCTCTACCTGTGGGCTCCCGGGGAGCCCAGCATCTCCCCCGCGTTACGTTGGGGTGGAGGCAGTGGGATGGAGCGTCGCATGCAGCATTTGCTTGGCACGAAGAGGTGTTCACAGAGTGACCATGGCTTTTCCTTGGCTGCTGGTTAGTTTTATGTGTTTCCCATTGCCACTGCAGTGGCATTTGAGTGCCTGAATTGGTAGTGTTTTTTTTTTTTTTTTTTTTTTTTTTTTGGTTACCCCACATGCTGTGGGGTTCCTGGGCCAGGGATGAGATCTGAGCCACAGTGGCTCCTTAACCCACTGTGCCTGGCTGGGAATCAAACCTGCGTCCCAGTGCTCCCAAGACACTGCCCATCCTACTGCACCACAGTGGGAACTCCCTAAATTGTTAGTTTCGTGAATCATTTACACATCATTCTTGGCTGTTTGCAAGGTTGACGGCATTCCTTTTCAGATTAATAGAAACCCCATTGCTGTCCTCTCCACACCGTCTATAACATTCTCAGCCTGGTGCCTCCTGCTCTATAGGTTTGGGCTTGTCCTGTGCCGACAGAACGCCGCAGCCTTCACCTGCTGAGTCCTGGCACAGCCTCTCCGTGCACTCACGTTCCAGCCCAGCAGAGCTGAAGACCAGGTAACCACTTGGCTCTTAGGCACCTGCCGTCTCAGCCTTGGCTTGTGTGGGGGTTTTAGGTGATGTTAAAGACTGTGCGGCAGTATAGAATTTGCAGTCGCATCATAGGATGTGTGATTTTGAGAATCATCTGAATTACCCGAGGGGAGACAAGACTCCTTTTGGCAAACTAGTAATGCTACTTGTTGGCTAAATTTGATGTCTAGAATGTATACTATGGTATTAATAAGCATCTTCGAGTTTCATGAGCAGATTTGCTTTATGAAGGTAAACACATACTAAATCTGCAAAAGCATACAAATTCAGTTTAAACTTAAAAGTTTCACACATCATTAAAAACTCATTGACAAATATTTTGACATTTAAATATAAGCAAATAAGGTTGCACTTGGTAAAGCACGGAGATAAACCCCATCCAAAGTGGTAGTGGGCCCTAGGATATAGGGCCGAGGCAGGGTGGCGTGGGTGTGTTGAGAAGCTCAGCAGTGGGCAGCCCAGGCTGGGATTGGAGTCACGTGTGGGACCCCTGCCTGTTGCCCAGTCCCTAAGGTGGAAGATTCTGACTCCCTCATTCTGGGCTCCAGCCTGGGCATCTGTGTGTTGATGCAGTTCTGCAGAGTTGCAAACGGCCCCATGGGCCTGTCGTGGTCCTCAAGTGTGTAATGTTGTATTATATCGCTGCTGTGGAGAGAGAGGACACGGGGGCCGAGCTAGGATGCTACGGTACACAGGGGCTGCTGGCGGTACGTCTTCAGCTGGCTCGTTGCTAAAGCTGTGCGGAGCTTGGTTTTTGTCCACAAATGTTTTCTAGGTGTTAACAATTCTTCTGAGGCGCAGCAGTGAGAGGGCAGCGTTGTTCTTCCTTAGGGGTGGTAGCACCTGCCTCGCTGCACGGG
Source organism: Sus scrofa (assembly GCF_054392235.1). NCBI lineage: Eukaryota > Metazoa > Chordata > Mammalia > Artiodactyla > Suidae > Sus > Sus scrofa. The sequence goes on from NC_139401.1 coordinate 14,064,199, forward strand.
CCTGGGCAGTCTGGAGGACTACCAGAGTTAAGGTGCTGTGACTCTTGGGAATGAGGCCTGGCATGTGGAGTGCGCCCACTGCAGTAGTCCTTACTCGCTGTGAGTCAGGGAACAATGAATTTTCCAAAGCGTTTGCTCGAGTCACAAAAAGCTTTTTCATCACCCTCCGCTCTTTTGTTTTATGTTATTAAAGCTTCACATTCTTGAATTTTATTCTTCCAATACAGTCTTTATCAAAGACAAATGGAACTTGAGAAAAACCAATTTGCAAATTCGGACAAGCCAGCTTTTAAGGATAATGAGGAATTTGAAGCATCATTTGAATGTGAGTTTAAATATGAATGCTTGTTTTTGTAAGTTTAAAATATTGGAAGTTTAGTTTTGGTGAAACATGTTTGTTGTTATAAAAGCCAAAGCAGGAGTTCCCATTGTGGCTCAGCAGTAAGGAACCCGGCTAGTCTCAATGAGGATGCAGGTTCAGTCCCTGGGTTAGGATTAAGTGGGTTAAGGATCCCGCGTTGCTGTGGCTGTGGTGTAGGCTGGCAGCTATAGCTCTGATTTGACCCCCGCCTGGGAACTTCCACGTGCTGCTCCTGCAGTCCTAAAATGATAAAAAAATAAAAGGCAAAAGCAGTTATAAATTAGGACATTTTGATTTTGTGATAAAACTACAAGTACAGGAGTTCCCATCTTGGCGCAGTGGTTAACGAATCCGACTAGGAACCACGAGGTTGCGGGTTCGGTCCCTGCCCTTGCTCAGTGGGTTAACGATCCGGCGTTGCCGTGAGCTGTGGTGTAGGTTGCAGACGCGGCTCGGATCCCACGTTGCTGTGGCTCTGGCGTAGGCCGGAGACTACAGCTCCGATTCGACCCCTAGCCTGGGAACCTCCATATGCCGCGGGAGCGGCCCAAGAAATAGCAAAAAAAGACAAAAAAAACAAAAAACAAAAAACTACAAGTACAGCTATAGTGCCTCATTTTTGTATCACAAAGATTTTCAAGTTCTGAGTTCCATTTATTAAAAATTTGGGGATAACCGATTTCAAAGTTGCAGCTAAGCCCAGAAGTGAATCCTTAATTTATGAAGTTTAGGATGGGCCCAGATTTAAAATAAATGACTTCTTAAAATTTGCCTTTTTTCCCCTTTTTATGGAATATGAAGATACTATTTTTCTTGGAATTATATTGTTTCCATCAATTGTCGCAGATTTAGAAAACCCTTTGTTAGTTACAGAACGGAGGTACAGAATGGAGCTTAAGGGTCTGAGAACTGGTGGCCTGGCGTGGCCCTGCTCTGTCTCAGGGCCGGCTGCTTTGGTATAAAATAGAAATTGAGGGTCGACCAGCTCTCAGGTACTTTCTGGCTTGGCAAGTCTCTCTCTCACTTTCTTGTTTTTGTTTTGGGTTATAGAAGCTTTATTCGTAACAGCCCCAAATTTGAAACAACCCAGATCCCCTTCAGTTAGTGGGTGGTTAAACAAGGGATGTTAAGTCTCCACCATGAACTCCCACTCCACAAGTAGATGGAACAGTGTTGATATGCAACGGTTTGCATGGGTCTCCACGGAATGGTTTCCTGAAAAAAAGCAATCCCACAGAGACATACTGTACTAGTTAGTTTGTGTAACAGTTCTTCTTTTATTGAAGTATCGTTGCTGTACAGTATTACGTAAGTTACAGGTGAACAGTATCGTGAGCCAGTTTTTAAAGGCTGTACTCCATATGTAGTGATGATGGAGTATTGGCTGTATTTCCCATGTTTTATTTATAATTTTTGCCTTCATGAACATCATCCTCAAGTCTGAATGTGTAATGTTTGAACAGGTAAACAAGAGGGCTTAGTATATTTTGCAAAAGTCTTTGTAACCCACTTGATTAATTTTGTCAAATTGTTGATATTTAAATAAAATACAAATGATTATCGGCACACCCGCTGGGTGAATTCTTCTGTCACTGAGTAACACATGGAATTTGTAAATGAACCTCCTAAGAAGGTTTGAGAAGCAAGTGCACGGGCAAGGGGCTAGGGTGGCTCCCTGGAATCCTGTAAGGAAAGGGCTGGCCCAGTTGCTTTGGCTGAAACTTGAGCGCTGGGTGAGGAGTTAGCCTACCCTCCCTTCTCCTGCCACTGTGTGCAGTTAAGGGGCCCTTTCTTTGTGCCTCGTGCAGATGCGGGGAACACGCCCAGGCAGTTTGAGATGGACGGCCTCCTTCCCGCTGGCGACATGCCTCACATGGATGGTGCCGCAGCCGCTCTGCCCACCAGGGCTGTCTCCTGTCACTACCCCAGTAAGTTTTGCTTTGTCTTAACTAACAAGATATATTAATTAATTCATACTACTCATATTATTTTTCTTCCTTCCTGCTTCCTTCGTGCCGTAAAAAATTGGGACAGTGGAGTTCCCGTTGGGGCTCAAACCCAGTTACTATCCATGAGGACACGGGTTCAATCCCTGGCCTCAGTGAGTTAAGGATCCGGCGTTGCCATGAGCTGTGGTCTAGGTCTCAGATATGGCTCAGATTTGGTGTTATTGTGGCTGTGGTATAGGCCAGCAGCTGCAGCTCTGGCTCGAACTCTAATCTGGGGATTTGTATATGCTGCACCTGAGACCCTAAAAAAAGAAAAAAAATTAGGACAGTAACAGCTTGATATTTCAGTCTCCAGAAGAGCTGCTGGTGTTGGAGGGACCCTGGTCATCAGATTTCTCTTGCCTGGCCCTCCTTCCCTCTCCCCTGCTCTTCCCTGCATCCCCACTTCCCCCGAGGCGTGTGGAGGGGGAGGTCAAAGCTTTGTGCCAGGACTGGGCCCACAGCCGGGTCCTTTTCTCCTTGGCCCAAAGTGTTGAAGCCTCATACTGAGTGAAACCACCTTCTGGTCCTTTCCCAACACTGGGAGAACATCATCCCCCAAATCTCTGCAAAGCCTCTGGTGAGCAGTTTCTTGGTTGAAGTCACAGTACTCAGGAATATGAGGAATTGCTGGCAGAGGCAAGAGATTTTCCTGATTTCAGAGTAAGTCTTTCTGCAAAGTCCTCATTCAGTGCAACTTGATCAAGAGCTTTTCTATGCTGGGCACTTTGGTGGGGCCTGGGCATCCAGCAGTGAACTATGGCAAGCCCCTGCTTCACGGAGCTTCTGGTGGGAGAGTCAGTCAGCAGACTGTCTCCAGGGACCTCCAACGGGCTGGGTACTGAGTCAGGATGGCGGCGACCTGGCACAGCTGGGAGTAAAAAGAGTAGACTATGGGAAACCACCTTAGATAGCTGTCCTGCCTCTGAGGTGGAAGGCAGATTATCATTAAATAGTGTGGTTACATTTCAATCATTGAGAAATGCTCTAATGTTCATTATTTCACTTCTACATCTTAGTGTAAAGCAAAACGAAAAGGCTGAAACTTGGTATCTTTGACGTGCCCGGTGGAAACGCTTCTTTTTCTGTTTTTGTTTTTTGCGCTCTCATGTCCAAAGATGTTTCTCTGTGCCACTCTACAGGCACATAGTATACCCACAGCAGAGAAGGGTCCCTTTTTCCTTCCTTCTTTAAAACTTTTTAGATTGGCACCCCAACAGCATTCCTTTCTGGGAGCTCTGTTCCACGTACGAAAGCAACACTATTTGGGAGTGATCGCTGTCCCCCGCCAAGGAGGGAGGAGGCTGCATTTCCACCTACGGGAATAACCAGCTGCCACCTCTGGTCCTGGACTTCATGGCCAGGAAAGAGACGGTGTTGCCTCCCTCCCATTAGTGAAGCCAGCTCAGCTAGAACAGGGCACAGTGAAGAGGTCCAGACTCCTTTGGTGAACCCGTGAATTCGTCTGTTTCTTAGCATTGGTGAAAAAAATTAGGTTCTAGGCCAGAGCTGGAGGAGAAAGGTCAGCTTCCCCATCAGGGGGATTGAAATTGAATTAAATCTGTGAGGCACAGAGTCTTACGCTGGGACCTCTAGGGAGCAGGCCAATAATTAAAGCGTGGGAAGGAATAGAAAATAGCAGCCCCTCAGAGCATGGGCACAGGGGGCGGCTCAGAGTCGCACAGCGTCCCTGGGGCTTGGCAAGGCCCGCCCCTGCAAGCCAGTCCATGATGGTTTGAAAATTTTACTGCTGGAAGCCAGCTGCTCTTTATCTTTTGTCCCATTAGGCGTTGATCCGAAACCACTTGGAGAACAGAAGGATGAAGAGGAAATATGGGAACAACAAGCAAGAGAACTAAGGCAGGGAGGGGAGGGGAGGCATATCGAGCAGCAAGAAGCTTTGGAAAGGGGGCGGAGAGAACTCGAAAAGCTGGATCAGGAAAGGGTAAGAGTGCGCACACGTGCCCTGTCCTAGCTTCTTCATGCTGCACCTGCGGCAGAGCGTTCCTCTGGGGAGGTCAGGCCGTGTCTCCAAGTCCTAGGAGGGGCGGGTAAGTGAACCCCGGTCGGTGGCCTCCACAGCCCCTTTGCTGCCGAGAACATTTGTGGGCACGCGCACCTCGTGCCTTTCCAGGTTTGGTATTAGTGGTGCCCCAGTTCACCTGCATCCTCACGTGGTCCTGAAAACGGGCTCGTAGGCAAGATGAACTTCTCGCTGTGTTGTTGATCTTCTCGTTGTAAATGAGGTTGAAAGAAGAGACTCATGTTGCCTGGCTGGGACTAGAGCAGCTGGGGCGGTGGTTCTGGGGCTCGCTGCCTTCCTCCTGTGCTCTTCTGGCCCTCTGCGCCCTGATTCTGGCCCCAGATGGATTATTCCGGCCACTGCGCATGCCTGCCGAGTCTTGCATAAATTGATCTTCCATATGGAGGGTCCTTGGCCTCCTGGTTAATTTGGTCTAAAACGTGGGACATTTGAGGCAAATTAATCCCTTCCTTCCTTGAGATGACATGTTTTTGTCCCCCTTTGATGGTAGCTGTGAGTTCAATGAAAAAAAACAGTTTGCTGGCATGCAGATGGTACTTAAAGGAGCAGGATTTACGTTACTCTGCATCTTTTAACACTTAAAAGTTTTAGAAGATTGGAGTTCCTGCTGTGGCTCAGTGGTAATTAATGCGACTACTATCAATGAAGATGTGGGTTCGATCCCTGGCTTCACTCATTGGGTGAAGGATCTGGCATTACCGTGAGCTCTGGTGTAGGTTGCAGGCACAGCTCGGATCCCCCCCTTGCTGTGGCTGTGGCCGGCAGTTATAGCTCCAGTTCGACCCCTAGCCTGGGAACCTCCATATGCCTCAGGTGTGGCCCTAAAAAGCCAAAAAAAAAAAAAGAAAGACGATCTAGTTGTCTGTCTTATTTTGGTATCCATCTATTTCAGAGGCTAATTGAAGAATCGTTGAAGATGGAAATGGAAAAAGAATTCGAAGTCCTGAGTCCTCAGGAAATGAAAGACAAATCTAAATCTATTTGTGGTGAAAATCCTTTAGAGAAATACATGAAAATCCTCCAACAGGGTAAAGACCAGGACTCAGGAGATAAGGTGCTGATGCTGTGGCCTGCCCTCTATTTGGGGGGGGGGGGTGCCAAGGGCTTCTGTGGGTTATTTGAAAACTTTGTGATAAGGGTCTGCCTTCTCCATTGGAGACAAAGGTAACAGCATAGAAAATCCAAAGTTCACATGGAGCCTCAAGCCTTTTCAATATCTTACACTCCTGTCAAAATGTCACTTTTGCGTTGGTAGAAGGTGGATGAGATTTTGATTGGTCAAAGTTTGTAAAGGTTGGGAGGTCTGTTTTTTTATAAGAACATGAAAGAAATATAATGCAAGCCCTGTGAATGAATAATGAATGCGTTAGTAGTGGGACAGTAGTATTTTATGTAAGTCTGAGGTACTGTGGGTGTTGCGAATGGCTTCCGGGTAACTAGTTTATTTCGATGTGCTTCCTAAACGTCATGTTGAAAAGTCATTGCTTTTTTAGACTCTTAAATTACATATATATTTCAAAAATAGTTCTGAGAGAAATAATAAAGTGTTTAATAAAATTAATACATATCTAATTGCAAAATTCTTCTTTTCTCGTCTTTGTGTCAGAGTTCAAAAAAGATGGCCAGAGAGGGCTCACAAGTGGACACATTGCCATCTAGTGACAAAGACGAAAGGTACGGTGTCCCCAACATGGTATTCTTACGCAAACTGTGATCACATTGCGGGTTTTCTCAGCCAGGGAAATGGTCAGATATTGGAGTGTGCCTGTAAGAAATTGCATCAATCAAAAGCACCATCTTCCAAAAGAATCCCATTGGATTTTTTAACTTGTGAAATTGCTACTGATAGACATTGTAAGCAAGGGCAGAAACCCCACAGGGAAGGAAGGAGAACGTTAACAAAGATGCCTGAATAAACTTGACAGGAATTTAACACGTTAAAAAAATGTTTGTCTTTCCCTAATTCAGTTTCACAGGCTTTTCTCCTGAAGAACCAGATGACTCTTGGTAACTGCTTGGTGCCCAGCTGCTTAACTAAGATATTGGAACGAAAGGCCTGTGAGTTCACTGTAATGAGACATAATTCTCAATAAAAATTCACGTGCGATCTGGTGTGATTTTTTTTTTTCCCCCTGTAATTCTCCTTGGTACTGTAGCGTATAACCTGAGAAAAATCTAGTCAAGTGACACCTCTTCAGAATTTTTCATCCTCAAGCCTTTCATGACACTGGAATGAGCTGCCCCCCCCCTTTTTTTTTCCTTTCCATTTTTGTCTTGTGTTTTATGTACTTGAAAACTTATCTTACTTATCTTGTCGGTCAAGTTCTAGGCTTGCATTTTGGGAAGTTGCAACTGTGTTCCTTCCTCTCAGAGTTGGGCTACCCCTTGTCAAACAAGAGGCCATCTTCCTGCACATTTCTTGTGACTTGTCCCTGCAAATAAATAAGACAGGTTTTTCTATTCTTGGCTCTAGAAACAGTATGATAACACCTCTGGTCTTTACCTTAGACATCTTTTTCTTGAGAATGAACACAAACCCTCTTTGGATGGTGATAAAAAGAGAAGATTACATTTATTGAGCACTTACTGTGTGCCAGATACAGTTTTAAACCTTAATAGTTATTAACTCATTAATGCTCGTGTCGGCCACATGAAGAGTAGGTATATGAGTGTCTGCATTTTATAGATCGGGAGACTCGAAGCACAGAGGTTAGGGTCTTGGCCAAGGTCTCAGGGCTGTCAGGCTGTGGAGCCAGGATGTAAGCTTGGGCCTGCCTCTGACCAGGGCCGTTGCGGGTCTGCTCTGGTGGAAGACATTCCCGGGACTTACAGTCGGTCGCCCATGGGATGTCAGGCTCCCGAAGGACCTTCAGAAACTGTGTGTCCCCCGAGTCAGGAAAACCGCCCTCCAGTGCAGCACCAGCCTAACCTCCACACGGGGAAGGGCAGACCCGTTTGCTTTCTTTCCTCTTTGTTCATCTTTGTACACCTGCAGTGCTTAGTCCTGCGTGTGGGAGCATCTTGCAGAAGTTCTTGAATGATGCTGCCAGTATGGTCATCAGAAAGCTTACATGGAACTGCTCTGAGGGTGACCAACCATCGTAGTTGCCTGGACTGAGGGGTTTCCTGGGACGTGACTTTCTCTGCTGACCCCTGCTTTCACTTAGCGCCTAATACAGGAAGGGCTTGTCCGGGTCTGTCTTGCCAGTAAAACCGTAGAGGATTGGTTTCCCTTAACACATACAGACTCGGCTTCATTGTTTTTGTGAGTGAAACTTAGTAGGGTTCCATAACAGAACAGGAAGGAGATTTGGGGGGTATTTATTATTTCTTAGGCTTCTAAGGAGTTTCTCATTTTAAGTATGACCTTGAAAATAGTGGAAAGAAAGAAGTTGTCTGGGCATCATTCATTATCACACTTACACATCCAACATTGAGCCATAGCATCACCAAGAACTTGGTATCTTCTCTTTCCACAGCACCTCAGGTTGCTTTTTTTCCCCCTTCCAGCTTCGAGATACAAGTAACATATAGCATTGTGGGAGTTTAATGTATAGAAGGTGTTAATTTGATAGACTTATGTTGCAAAGTGATTAACACCATAGCATTAACTAACATGTGCGTCATGCCACGTAATTATTTTTGTCTTTTTAGGGCCTTACCTGCCGCATTATGGAGCTTCCCACACTAGAGGTCCAATCAGAGCTGAAGCCGCTGGCCTATAGAACAGCCATAGCAATGTGGGACCCAAGCTGTGTCTGTGCCCTACATCGCAGCTCACAGCAACGCTGCATCCCCAACCCAGTGAACAAGGCCAGGGATCAAACCCGTGGCCTCATGGGCTAGTCAGGTTTGTTAACAGCTGAGCCACGACGGGAACTCCCATGCCACATAATTTGCACTTGATGACATTTAAGATCTGTTCTGGGAGTTCCCGCTGTGGCACGGGGGGTAAAGAATCCGACTGCACTGGCTCGGGTCACAGCTGCTAACTTCCATATGCTGTGGGTGTGGCCATAAAAAGAAAGATCTATGCTTCAGCGACTTTCAAGTGTTTAATCGAGTATGAACTATAATCACTGTACTGTATGTTAGATTCCCCCGAACTTACTCATTTTCTAACTGGAAGTTGGTGTTCTTGGACCAACATCTCTTTACCCCACTCCCAGCCCTTGCTAGCCTTCATTTTGGTCTGTTGTCATGAGTTCTCACATGTAAGTGATACCATACAGTATTGGGCTTTCTCTCCCTGGTTTCACTTAGCATAATGTCCTCAAGGTCCAGCTATGTTGTTGTAAATGGCAGGATTTCCTTTTTCCTCATGATTGAGTAACATTCCATTGTGTGTATATATACCACATGTTTTTTATTCCTTCATCCTGAGATGGACACTTAGGTTGCTTCTGGGTATCTTGGCTATTCTGAACAACACTGCACTGAACAGAGCAATGCAGATATCTCTTTAAGGTCATGTCTTTGTTGTGTTTAGATAAATACCCAGAAATGAAATTGTTAGATCATATGGTCGTTCCAGTTTTCATTTGTTGAGGTTCTTTGTGGCTGCACCAATTTACTTTCCCACCAACAGTACACAAGGTCCCCATTTTCTCTACATCCTCAATCACACTTGTTATCTCTTATCTTTCTAACGATAGCTATTTAAACACGTATGAGGTGACATCTCATTGCGGTTTTGATTTGCATTTCCCTGACAAGTTGACCACCTTCTCATGTACCTGTTAGCCATTTGTATACTGTCTCTGGAGAAAATGTCTGTATCGTTCCTCTGCCCATTTTTTTAATTGATTGGCTTGGGGGTTTTTTTTGAGTTGTAGGAGTTCTTAATAAATTTTGGATATTAACCCCTTATCAGATACATGCTTCACAAATATTTTCTCCCGTTTCTCCCGTTTTGTAGATTACCTTTAATGTGTATGTGTTGATTATTTCTTCTGCTGTAATCTCACTAGTTTATTTTTGCTTTTGGTGTCAAATCCAAGATGGTGTTACGGAATTTACCCTGTGTGTTTTCTCGGGTCTTGTGTTCAAGTCTTTAATCCATTTTGAGTTAATTTTTGTGTATGGTGTAAGATGGGGTTAAGTTTAATTCTTTTGCATGTGCCTGTCCAGCGTTCCCAACATTAATTTTTGTTTTTGTTTTTTTTTTCTGGGGCCACACCTGCAGCATATGGAGGTTCCCAGGCCAGGGGTCTAATCGGAGCTGTAGCTGCCAGCCTATGCCACAGCAACATGGGATCTGAGCCGTGTCTGTGACCTACACCACAGCTCATGGCAACGCCAGATTCTTAACCCACTGAGTGAGGCCAGGGATCAAACCTGCAACCTCATGGTTCCTAGTTGGATTCGTTAACCATTGAGCCATGACGGGAACTCCCCAACATTACTTTTTGATGAGACTATTCTTTCTCCCATTGTATATTTTTGGCTTTGTTGGAAATTAATTGACCATGTATACATGAGTTTATTTCTGGATCCTCTATTCTATTCCATTGATCCATATGTCTGTTTTATGCCAATGCCAAACTGTTTTGGTTACTACAGCTTTGTCATATAGCTTGAAGTCAGGAAGTATGATGGTTATACCTATGGTTTTTTTTTCTTAAAATTGCTTTAGCTATATAGTGTTTTATTTTGTGGTTTCATACAAAGTTTAGGATTGTTCTATTTCTGTGAAAAATGCCTTTTGAATTTTGATAGGGATTGCATTGAATCTGTAGATTACTTTAGGAAGAATGGACATTTTACCAGTATTCTTCCAATCCCTGAGTATGGACTGTCTTTCCATTTGTTTGTCATCTTCAGTTTCTTTCATTAGTGTCTTACAGTTTTCAGTGTACAGCTCTTTGGTCTCATTGGTTTGGTTTATTTCTAAGTATTTTATTCTTTTTAATGTAATTGTAAATGGTGTATACTCTTAACTTCTCTTTGTGATTATTCATTGTTAATGTTTAATGCCTCATTGATCAGGCTAGGTCTTCAAGTACTATGTTGAATAAAGTGGCCAGAGTATGTATGCTTGTCTTGTTCCTGATTTTAGAGGAAAAGCTTTTAGCTTCTCACTGTTGAGTATGATGGTAGCTGTGAGCTTGTAATATGTGGCCTTTATTAGGCTGAGGTGCATTCCTCTATACCTAATTTATTGAGGGTTATCATGAAAAGATGTTGAATTGTGTCAAATGCTTATTCATCTAACACGACAAACATGTTATTTTTATCCTTCACTTTGTTCATAGGTGTATCGCATTGATTTACTTGCCCATGTTGAACCATCCGTGTATCCCTGAACTAAGTCTCATTTGATCATGATGTATGATCTTTTTTTTTTAAGTTGAAGCATAGTTGATTTTATGGTGTCATGTCTCTAAGCCATTTTGAGTTTATTTTTGTGTGTGCCATGAGGGTGTGTTTTAATTTCATTGATTTACATGCAGCTGTCCACTTTTTCCGGTAACACTTCTTGAGGAGACTGTCTTTTCCCCAATGTATTTTCTTGCCTCCTTTGTCAAAGGTTAATTGACTATAGGTGTGTGGGTTTATTTCTGGGCTCTCTTTTCTGTTCCAGTGATCCTTATGTCTGTTTTTGTGCCAATACCATGCCATTTTGACTACTGTAGCTTTGTAAAATTGTCTGAAGTCTTGGAGAGTGATGCTTGCTTTTTTCTTTTCCTTCTGCATTGCTTTAGCAGTTCTGGGTATTTTGTGATTCCATGTAAATTTTAGGATTTTAGTTCTGTGAAAAATGTCATGGGTGACTTGATAGGGATCACATTAAATCTGTATATTGCTTTGGTAGTATAGCCATTTTAACAATATTAATTCTAATCCAAGAGCATGGGATATCTTTTCATTTCTTTGAATCATCGTCACTTTCCTTTATTAATGTTTTATAGTTCTCAGTGTATGTCTTTGACCTCCTTGCTCAGGGTTATTCCTGAATATTTTATTTTTGGGATATGATTCTTTTTTCTTTTTTGGCCACCCTGTGGCATATGGAGTTCCTAAGGTAGGGGTCAGATCCAAGCCATAGTCACAAGCTAAGCTGCAGCCGTGGCAACACTGGATTCTTAACCCACTGTACTGGGCCAGGGATTGAACCCACGCCTCAGAGCTCCCAAGATGCCACTGATCCCATTGTACCACAGCAGGAACTCCTGGGTGTGTGTATGGGGGGGGGTTGTCCTTTTAGGGCCACACCTGCAGCATATGGGGGTTCTCAGGCTAGGGGTCCAGTTGGAGCTGTAGCCACCAGCCTACAGCACAGCCATAGCCATGGCTACTTGGGATTCAAGCCGCATCTGTGACCTACACCACAGCTCATGGCAATGCCTGATCCTTAACCCACTGAGCAAGGCCAGGGATCGAGCCCATGTCCTCATGGTTGCTAGTCGGGTTTGTTAACCGCTGACCCATGACAGGAACTCCCTTGGGGGGGTGATTTAAAAGTATTTTTTTTTTTACAGTCCCTTTCTGATACTTCATAGTTAGTGTAAAGAAATGCAACTGATTTATGTATGTTAACATCTATGTATGTTAATCTTGTATCTTGTGACCTTGATGAATTTGGTGATCAGTTTCTAGTAGTTTTTATGTGCAGTCTTAAGTGTTCTCTATATATAGTATCATGTCATGTGCATGTTATAACAATTTTACCTCTTACCTACCAACTTGGATACATTTTTTTTTTTTTTTGTCTTTTTAGGGCCGCACCCGCAGCATATGGAGCTTCCTAGGCTAGGGGTCCCGTCGGGGCTGTAGCCGCCAGCCTGCACCACAGCCACAGCAATGTGGGATCTAAGCTGTGTCTGCGACCTACACCACAGCTCACGGCAACGCAAGATCCTTAACCCACTGAGCGAGGCCTGGGAATCATACTTGCATCCTCATGGATACTAGTTGGGTCTGTTAACCGCTGAGCCATGACGGGAACTCCTGGATACATTTTATTTTTCTTATCTGATTGCTGTGGGTAGGACTTCCCACACTGTATTGAATAGAAGAGATATGAGTGGGCATCCTTGTCTTGTTCCACATTTAAATGGGAAGGCTTTTAGCTTTTTATCATTGAGTCTTTAGTCTATTGGCTGTGTGATGAGTGATCTTTTTAAAGTCCTGTTGAAATCTGCTTGCTAATGTCTAGTTGAGAATTTTTGCATTTGTGTTCATCAAGCATATTGCCCGATAATTTTCTGTTAGTTTCCTCATCTGAATTGTGTATTGGATTAATTCTAAACTTATAAAATGAGTTTGGAAGTGTTGAAAGATTTTTGATTAAGGATTCAATCTCCTTACTAGTGGAGTTCCCGTCGTGGTGCAGTGGTTAACAAATCCGACTAGGGACCATGAGGTTGCGGGTTCGGTCCCTGCCCTTGCTCAGTGGGTTAGGGATCCGGTGTTTCCGTGAGCTGTGGTGTAGGTTGCAGACGCGGCTCGGATCCCGCGTTGCTGTGGCTCTGGCATAGGCCGGTGGCTACAGCTCTGATTCGACCCCTAGCCTGGGAACCTCCATATGCCGCGGGAGCGGCCCAAGAAATAGCAAAAAAAAAAAAAAAAAAAAAAAGACAAAAAAAAAAATGACAATCTCCTTACTAGTAATTGGTATCTCTGAGTTTTCTATTTCTTTATGATTCAGTCTTGGAAGGTTATATGTTTCTAGGAAATGATATATTTCTGCTAGATTGTCCAGTTTGTTGGCATGTAATTCTTCATTGTAGTCTATAGTCCTGTGTATTTGTATAGTATCAGCTGTAGCATCTCCTCCTGGATGTATAATTTCGAGTCCTCTCTCTATTTCTTGGTTAATCTAGCTAAAGGCTTGTCACTTGTGTTTCGTTTCTTTTTGCCTTTTTTTTGGCTTCTTAGGGCCCACCTGCGACATATGGAGGTTCCCAGGCTAGAGGTCTAATTGAAAGCTACAGCTGCCAGCCTACACCGCAACCACAGCAGTGCCAGATCCGAGCTGTGTCTGCAACCTACACCACAGCTCACGGCAACGCGGGATCCGTAACCCACTGAGCAAGGCCACGGATCTAACTCGCAACCTCATGGTTCCTAGTTGGATTTGTTTCTGCTGTGCCATGAAAGGAACTCCACATTTTTTTTTTTTTAAAGAAACCATTGCCAGTTTCATTGATACTCTGGGCTTAGTTTTTCTGTTTTTTTGTTTTCTAGTTCTTTGAGGTGTAAAGGTAGGTTGTATCTTTGAGACCTTCCTTCCTTCCTCCCTTCCCCCTCCCCTCTCCCTCTTTCTTTGCCATGCCTGTGGCATGTGAAAGTTCCCAGGCCAGGGATCGATCCCACACCTCAACAGCTACATCACTTCGGTTCTTAACCCACTGCACCACAGACATTTATTGCTCTAAACTGCCCTATTAGTGTTGCTTTGCTGCATTCCCTAAGTTTTGATGTGTTGTATTTCCATTTTCACTTGTCTCAAGATGTTTTTTTATTTCTCTTTTTTGCTTTCTTTTTCATTGTTTGGGAGCATGTTGTTTAACATGTATTTATGAATTTTCCAGTTTTCTTCTCAATTAATTTTTGGTTTTATATGATTGTAGTTGGAAAAGATGCTCGATAATGATTTCAGTCTTCTTAAATTTGTCAGGTCTTGTTTCATGGCCTAAAACACGATCTATCTGGAGAATGTGCCATGTGTGCTTAAAAAGAATGTGTATTCTGCTCCTGTTGGATGGAATGTTGTGTAATTGTTAAGTTCCTCTTGTCCAATATATTAAGTCCAGTGTTTCCGTATTGACTTTGTGTCTGGATTATCTATCCATTGTTGAAAGTGGGGTTGTGAAGCCCGCTGATTATTACTGTATTGCCATCTTTTTCCCTCTTGAGGTCTGTTCATATTTATTTTATATATTTAGGTGCTCTTATGTTGGGTGCATAAATATTTACAAACGGTATATGCTTTTGGTGAACTGACTTCTTTATCATTACATAATGATGTATCTGTCTATTGTTACAGTCTTTGGCTTAAGGTCTACTTTGCCTAATATAACTACCTCTGCTTCCTTTTGGCCTCTGTTTGCATGGAATATATTTTTTTCCCTCCCTTCATTTTAAATCTGGTGTGTCCTTAAAGCTAAAGTGAGTTTCTTTTGGGCAGCATATTTATGGGTCCTTTTTTTCTTTTTTAATCCATTCAGACACTCCAAAGTGATTGAGCGGTTTGCTCTTTTTCTCCCCCCTTTGGCCTCACCCACAATATGCATAAGTTCTTGGGCTAGGGGTCAAACCTGCACCACAGAGGTGACCCATGCTGCAACAGTGACAACGCCAGATCCTCAACCTGCTGCCCCACAAGGGAACTCTTGCACTCTGTTTCTTTTAGTCTGAGAATTGAGTCCATGTACCTTTAAAGCAATTATTGACAGCCATGGACGTTTGCCATTGTATTGTTTTCTAGTTGTTCAGTAATTCTTTGGTTTTTTTTCTCTCTTATTGTCTGCCTTTGTGATTTGATGATTTCCTGTAGCGCTATGCTTAGATTTATTTATCTTTTGTGTATATACTTTAGGTTTTTGCTTTGTGGTTACCCTGGGAATCACATAAAACATATTTATAATAGTCTATTTTAAGCTGATGATAACTTAACTTTGAACACATAGAACTGCATTTATACTTTCCCA
Source organism: Sus scrofa (assembly GCF_054392235.1). NCBI lineage: Eukaryota > Metazoa > Chordata > Mammalia > Artiodactyla > Suidae > Sus > Sus scrofa. The sequence goes on from NC_139401.1 coordinate 14,079,247, forward strand.
TGTTTTGATGTCACAATTTGCATCTTTTTACATTGTATATCCAGTATCAAATTATTGCATAGTTATTTCTAATCCTTTGGTGTTTTAACTTTTATGTCAGAGTTACAAGTGACTTACCCACCACTATTACAATGTAAGACTATTTTGAATTTATATATTTACCTTTACCTGTGTGTTTTATACTTTATTTTCCTGTTGCTGATTAGCATCTTTTCATTTAAGCTTGAAGAACATTTCTTTTTTTTTTGTTTGTTTGTTTTTTTGTTTTGTTTTTGTCTTTTTGCTATTTCTTGGGCCGCTCCCGCGGCATATGGAGGTTCCCAGGCTAGGGGTCGAATCGGAGCTGTACACCGGCCTACACCAGAGCCACAGCAACGCGGGATCTGAGCTGCGTCTGCAACCTACACCACAGCTCACGGCAACGCCGGATCCCTAACCCACTGAGCAAGGGCAGGGACCGAACCCGCAACCTCATGGTTCCTAGTTGGATTCATTAACCACTGCGCCACGACGGGAACTCCCTGAAGAACATTTCTTAAACGACTGGTCTGGCTTTTGCTTGTCTGGAAAACTCTGTCCTTCAGTTGCGAAGGACGGCTTTTCTGGGTATAGTATCTTTGGTTGGCAGTTGTTCTCTTTCAGCAGTGGGATATGTCATTTCACTCTCATCTGACCTGGACAGTTTCTGCTGATGGTCTTATGGGGGTTCCCTTACATGGAATAAATTGTTTTTTTCTTGGTGTTTTTAAGATTCTCTCCTTGTGTTTATCTTTTGATAATTCAACATTAATGTGTCTCTTTGGATTCATATTTTTTTTTGTAACACTCTGGACTTCCCAGATCTGGATGTTTATTTCTTTTCCCATGTTAGGGAAGTTTTCAGCCATTATTCCTTTAAATAAATTTTCTGCCTCTTTCTCATCTCCTTCGTGGACCTCTATAATGTGAATGATTGGTTCACATGATGGTGTCCTATAAGTCCCTTAAATTATCTTCACTCTTTTTCATTCTTTTTTCTTTTTCCTCCTCTGACTGGATAAATTCTAGTGATCTGTCTTCAATTTGCTTGTCCTTTTGCTTAATCTAGTCTTCTGGTTGAACTCTTCTATTGAAATTTTGAATTACTGTATTCCTCAGTTATGTGATTTACTTGGTACTTTTAAATACTTTGTTGAAATTCTCACTTTGTCATTGCATTGTTCTCCTGACCTCGGATGCGCATCTCTGTGACTCTTACTTTGAACTCTCAGGTAAGTCACTTATTCTCATTTCAGTAAAGTCTATTTCTAGAGTTGTATCTTGTTCTTTTGTTTGGAAATAGTCTCTTATTTCTTAATTTTCCTTGACTGTCTGTGTTGATGTCTCTGCAGTAGAAAACAGCCACCTCTCCCAGTCTTGACCGAGTGGTCTCATGCAGGAGATGAACTTTGTCCTTCAACCTGGCCTAGGCTTCTGCTTGCTTCTCAAACTTTTACGATGGGCCTGACTGCCCTCTTTGTTCTTGGTGCTTCTCAGTACTTGAGAGTGTGTCAAGATTGTTCAGTGTCCCAGAGGGGAGGATCACAGTCAGCACCTAGATGCAGGTAGTTGGAAGCTGAACCCTCAGATGGCAGCTGGCAAAGTGTGTAGTTAGATTCCTTCCTGGAATATACTGGGAGGTGGGGGTTTTTGCCTGCTGCTTTTGCACTTGGCCTGGGTGTATAGCTGCAGGGTGTGCTCCTGGGCCTGTTAAGAGGTGCTTCTTTGTTTACTACAGTCCTGCAGGACTTGTGAATGGCCATCAGAGCCAGACGATCTGGGCATCTGTCCCTTGGGTGGCAGCTGCTAAAGCTGGAGCACAAATGTGTGTATCAGCTCCTTCCTGGGAGATTCCTTGCTCTCAGGGGAGGATACTAGTTATCCCCTAGATGTGTGCTAAATGAGAAGACTGACTCTTACCAGGTTTTCTTTTTTCTTTTCTTTTTTTTTTGCTTTTTTTAGGGCCAAGCTTGCGGTATATAGAAGTTCTCAGGCTAGGGGTTGAATTTTGGAGTTGTAGCCTCCAGCCTACACCACAGCCACAGCAACATGGGATCTGAGCCACATCTGTGACCAACACCATAGCTCATGGCAACACTGGATCCTTAACCCTCTGAGTGAGGCCAGGGATAGAACCCAAATCCTCATGGATTCTAGTTGGGTTCATCAACACTGAGCCACAACAGGAACTCCCTCATCAGCTTTTAATATATGCAAATAGACCCTTTTCAGGGAAAGACTAGGAGTTGGTGGTCCTTTAGAGCCAGGTAAGACCTGTTGGTGTATTAGAGTTTTGTGGGTTTCTTGGACACAAAACCTGTTGGCTTGAAGAGCTAGGTGTTTGGGGTGGGGGGTTCTGTTCGTTAGATGGAAGTTGGGGTACTAGATGTGGGGTCCAAATCCTTTGCTCTTCAGGGAGACCTCAAGTTGGGAGTACCTAGTGTGGTGGTGTGCTGGAGGTGGGTTTATGGTAAGAGCATGTCTCAGCCTTTCCCTCCTGTTTTGGTGTGGGTATTTTCTCCACTGGATGTGTAGGAGTAGCTCAGTGAGTTTTCTCTTTGAGAAAAAGTTGCTTTGTGTGCCGTGATACAGTCAGTGTGTCCATAGGAGGAAGGGAATTCAGGAGCCTGTGTCACTGTCTCAGAACTAAACCTTAAGGTAAATTTTTAACTCTTTGTAATATTAGTTTCCCCCCTTCTTTTTATTTTTCACAGCCCTTGTATAAACAATTAATGGTATTCTTTGTTTTCTTGCTTCACTTGGGGTTTGTTTTTTTTTTTTTTTCCCTTGTCAGTCAACTTAAATTCTAAGCAGTATTCTTTTTTTTTTTTTTTTAATTTTTATGGCCACATATGTGGCATACGGAAGTGCCTGGGCTAGGGGTCAAATTGGAGCTGCAGCTGCCAGCCTACACCACAGCCACTCCAACAATGGGTCTGAGCCACATCTGTGACCTCTGCCACAGACTGTGGCAACGCCCAGATCCTTAACCCACTGTGCAAGGCCAGGGATGGAATCCACATCCTAATGGACACTGTGCTGAGTTCTGAACCCACTGAGCCACAACAGGAACTCCTAAGCAGTATTCTTAATACTGCATATCAGGTTACAGCGTGTTTAATGAAGAGTAAATCAGCTCTTTACGTGGCATTTCAGATGGCCACATCATCTAGAATGCCTATGAACAGAGACTGCAAAGTGTGACACGTTCCCCTGCACCTCCTGGCTTTGCAAGACCCCCTGAGTGTTTACATCTTCCTCAGGTAAGGTACAATGAAGGTTAAATATCAAAACAGGAACATTGAGGGGCAGTTTAGAGAAAGAATGTTCACTGACCTCTCTTGGTATTTTTTTTTTTTTTAACTTATTAGCGCCGCACTCGAAGCATGTGGAAGTTCCCAGGCTAGAGGTCTGACTGTAGCCGCCAGACTACACCACAGCTCACAGCAACACCGGATCGTTAACCCACTAATCAAGGCCAGGGATCAAACCTTCGTCCTCATGGGTGCTAGTCAGATTCATTTCCACTGAGCCACAGTGAGAAATCCTATTTGTATTTTTCTTTCCTCAAAACCTTCTGCTTTTGTTCGTCTTTAATACTGATTTTGAAAAAGTCACCTTAAGTAAAATCTCTAGTTTTGACGAAACACCTAAGAACGAGCCCTGTACTAGCTAGTGAAAGATGCCACCATTTAGGACAAGATGCTAAAAGCGGATTGCCTCTTCTAAACCTTGTAACACAGGCAGACTTGGCTTTACTGTGCTGTGCTTTATTGCACGTCACCGACATGGTGTTCTTTACAGATGGAAGCTTTGTGGCAGCCCTAATCAAGCAAGTATATTGGGTCCGTTTTTGGAACAGCATTTGTTCATGTCTCTGTGTCCCATTTGGGTAATTCTCATAATGTTTTTGCTTCTCTAGCGAGAAGATAATGACCCGAGGACTCAGATGATGGTTAGCATTTTTGGCACTGAAGTATCTTTTAATTAAGGTATGTGCATTGTTTTCTTACACATGTTGCACACTTTATTAGAATATGGTATCATGTGTACATAACTTTTATATGTACTGGGCAGCTGAAAAAATTCTGTTACTCTTTATTGTGATATGTGCTGTATTGCAGTGGTCTGAAATTGAACCTTAGCATCTCTGAGGCTGGCCTGGATTAGGACTATAATAGCATGAAAAAGCCCTAAAAGGATTCTTTCAGAAAGTTCTTTGTGGAATCTTTAGCCCTCATCTTTTAAATGGACTTAAAGTATTTTGCTTGTTGGTTTTTAAATGAGTAGGTTCCTCTGCTATAATTTCTACTTTTTGTTTCTTACAAATCAAGTTTCACAAGGTATAACTAGAAACAGGCAAAAATCTCTATTTCACCCTCTAAAAGTTCCTGTCTTTGGTAGCAGGATTACTGTCAGTAATGAATAAACTGCATGTGATCTATGCAGCCCAAGCAATAACTGCACAAACTGCTATGTAAACAGAAGGTGTTCATTCAGCAGTGTGCCAAACAGCACACAAATGGCGCTCCTGATTGTTTCCCTGCTGAGCGTGAAGGAAGGGTGATGCTTGCAGGCAGCCCTTCATTTAGAGATGTCAGTGGGTCAATAGTGACACAGGCTGGCCCTGCCCAGGAAAGGTCGCCTGTGGAAAATCCAAAGTTAGAATCATGTTGAGAGATAAGTAGTGGAACGAGATTACAAAATGAAATCCTCAGTAACAAATTTAGCTCTGCGCTTTAGTGAGTAACTGTTCGATCTAAATGGTTCTTCTTATATACTCAATATATTGAAGTATAGTTGATTGATGTACAGTGTTGTGTGTTCATTTCTGCTGTACAGCACAGTGACCCAGTTATATGTATTATTATATGCATTCTTTTTTTGGGGGATTCTTTTCCATTATGGTTTATCAGAGAGTACTGAATATAGCTCCCTGTGCTATACACAGTAAGACCTTGTTTGGCAGACTTTTATAGCTTGGATTTGTAAAATAGCCAGTGGTACCTGGAATTTTATGAAGGTTCCTCATTGTTTTACCCTTTCCCCCAACTTAAAGCTTTGTGTTATTCCAGCTTTGTGTTATTCCCATAAATAAGTATGAAGCTAGTCAGGCAAATTACATACAGGTTAGTGGCACTTTTTGTAAAATACCACCCGGTCCAGTTATGATGTTTTCTCAAATCGCTCTTGCTTCAGAGAGTTCTCGCAAATGAAACATGTAGCACTTATAAACTTGATTTCCATACAAATGTAGAATCTTCGTGATGCATACTATTTAAAAATGACACCATACCGAAGACAAAGATAGTATTTACGTATGGTAAAAAGGCAAGTGAACGAAGCTATAATTTTATTTCATTTCTCTTAATACATCCACAACTATTTCCACCTAAATAGATCTTTAAAATAAGCATACACAAGTATTGACTATTATCTACAAATATTTATTGTAACACTTGAATAGAACTACAGGAAGCCCTTGGCACTGATAGAAAATATTGATCCACTGTTAGGTTACAAAAATTTATACATAGCAAAATTTAATGCTCTTTACATAAAAAATATTAGACTACTTAAACAAAACGTTCAGGAATTCCTGGTAATAGCTACCAGAATTAGAAAAGTAAAATTAGGCTTTAGACACTGCCTCTGCTAGAACACTGGACTCTAACAGCACCTCCACTGCTGGAAAAAATATTTAAGTCTGTCATGCAACAGGAAAACAAAACACCAAGCCATTCTGGAACAACTTTCTACACAGAAGAGAACTTCTCCCAAGTAATTAAAAAAAAAAAAAAGTCAAGATCCAAATAGGCATTTTTTAGGCATTAACAACAACAAAAAGAATCCAAATGAAACATTATACTTGATGTTCAGTTTTAATAGCATCTGATAAAGGTATGCTTCCTTTCATTTTAACACATTTCTGCACATGTATATGTTGTAAAATCCAGGAAACAGCCAAACCACAAGTTAATTCTTAACATGAATATACATAGTTAACCCTATATTATGCAGCCCCTTTTAAAAAGCACTGATGCACCCCAACAGTTATATGTATCATTTCATAAAGAACAACACAAAGTTTACCATCACTAATACCCAATACCTATTCACTTAATGTTCTGAAACACAATGATTTAGAAGGCAAGTTTCTTTTGAAGATGGCTTAAACTCAAGCAGATTTTTTTTTGTTTTTCTGATTTTTTCTGATTTTTTTTTTTTTTTTTTTTTGCCGAACATTGAATTTTATTATTCCCAGGAAACTAAGATTTAGGTAAGAAAAAGTGAAATAAATACCAACCCTACTTAAAGTATTCAAGTCTATAAAAGTAGGAGGTCTGTGGTCTAGTTGTAATTAAGTTGTAGATAGTTGGTATGAAACTGTAAACTCACTATTCAGACCACATAAAAATGGTTGAGAGTGGTGGTCATTTTAACAAGGTAACACTTCTTAAGGAAAAAAAAAAACATTGGTGGAACAAAATTTTATGAAGGATTTGGGGTAGCCTGTTGTAACTTAAGTTCTTAGAAATTTAAAGCAAATACTCATTAAGGCAGAGCTGACATTGAGCTGACATTGCTTTCTCAAGAAGAATGATGACAATTGGGTCACTTTATTACAATGAAACCTATTATAAAATTGATTCTGGACAGCCTGACACAGTTGGAATCCAGCTTTTTCCATGGTAGGTGTAGTAGAATTACTCTAGCAGGCTCGCTTGAGCATTCTTGGAAAAAAGATTTCTGAGTAGTTCAGGAAATTAATATGTCCTGGACTGGGGGAATCAGCCAAATTTTTTTAAAGGTCCATCGTAAGGCTCACGTATCCCTGAGCCAGTTTAATAAACGTCAGCTGTGAGAACTGGAACGTCACCTCAACTGTATTTTATTCCCTATTTAGATACGTAGATGTGAGGACAGATGGCATCTGTGAACTGGTGGCCATTTCGCTTGATGCTGGCGCACCACGGGCCCGTGTCAAGGTCTATGCCATCTTCTGCGGGCGTCTTGGCCGATTTGCTCTAGGGATGGATGCGAACATGCCACAAGGTTCAAAAGGATGAACCATCATTTTGTCAAAGTGTTGCCTTTTAAAATGGCTCACGTGACACCTCCGATATCTGTTCTAAAGGAAAAGATTTACGTACTGGAAGGTTTTCCTAGAAACACATCCTGGCAGCTTGAGACAGACAATGAAGTGTTGGGACTGGTACATGAGTTTGTTGGGTGGGGAACACATCTGGACTGCAGAGCAGCTGTCTGGTGATTTGTCAGAGCTGTCAACTCGTCGGCTGAGACCCTCTGGCAGACCTTTATGTGTAAGAATTGAGTTGTTCTTTTGACCGAGACTGGATATCTTGCAGTTCCTGTTCTTCCTTTGCTTTGATATCCTGGTAAGCCTGCATTTTGCTTGCATCCTTTAAGTAAGCCCAGTTAGAAGACAGTATCATGAGGAAGTGGATCTGGAAGAGAAGGGTGAGCATGATGGCTAGTGAGCATGTGAGGAGGCAAAGCGAGCTGCGAGCCGGATTAGACGCTGCGGACTGAAAGGGGAGAGGGTTATTCTGTATTAATACCCACCCTGCTGTCAGGGGCATCGGAGACGGAGCGCATGCTCTACCAGGGCGCTTCACATTGAGAGGCTGAAGAAAGGTTAGTACACAATGAACTCAGAAAAAAATGGTCAACGTTATTGTTCAGAAAAGGCAAAAATGAAGTACGTACGAGAGGGTAACTTTTTACCATTTTGAGAGCAACTTTAAGGACAGGCAGAAGTTCAGAAAGACGTTGTATGGTTATTTAAGTAAGTGTCATGCAAAGATCTTTCCTATCTCTGGACAAAAATCCATTCCCCCAAAGGCCTGAAAGTGTGAACAATGTTTAAGTAAGTAATATCAAACTACATATTTAACGTGGAAAAATTAAGTGAAGGTCATAACCCAAAATAAGAACTATAAGCAAAGCATGCAGTCCCTGTGTTAACACATTTTGAGCAGTGAAACTACATTTTTCATTTATAACTGCCATGATTTCATTTCACAAAAGGTCAAAATCTTTATAGTGGATGAGGCAAGTGCGTCTTTCCTGTTCATTTTCCTCATCTTTTCCTGCAAAATCTACAACACAGGTTCCTTCTATTTCATATTTCCTTCTCAACATATTTGAGACTTTCAGATCCAGGCACAATTTCTCTCCCCATTAAAATCTTACTAAAATCTGACGTGCAGTTTGAGAAGTGGCTGTGAGGAATCAGTTACTACTCACCCTAACTCATCACTTGGATGTTAATTCTCTGGGCTCTGCCAGGAGTTTGTAAAACCCTTTTCTCAGAGATAACTGATGAATTATTTTCTTTCAAATTTTTGGACAGTCCGCTTATTTGAGGGGCATGCATTTGGTAGCAAGCCAGGTAATGATAAAAAAAAGAAAATGTGTCCAGCAAATTTAAAATACATTTGTAAATTACTTTCCAGATGGAGTCTGACAAAACTAAGTCCAGATTAAAATAGTTCTCTTCCATTGCATCTTCAGGACTTGTTTTCATCACTGAAACAGGTTACCAAGCAAAACCAACGGACAAGGTAAGGATACCCACGTTTGAATACTTCACTTAGAGATACTGCTCCAAGTTAAGAAAACTTTTTCAGTGGATGCTCACCAGTGTCAACAAGTAACTGAATCCTTTCCAAAAGGTGGAAATAGCCAGATCTCATTATTCTGTAGTCCATGTACGGTAAGTCATTGTATTAATCTACCATGCGACGTAAGTTGATTAGAGCAATTTACAAATTACTGAAAGAAAACTGCAGGAACCTAGGCTCTGCTTTAGTCTATGGGTCAGGGACATTTCATGCTACCAAGTAGAGCTCTCTAAAGCTCCTCATGGGCCCTTATGCATCTAGAACTTAGTGCAGCAGTCTTCCCGACTCTTAAACTTCAAAACCGCATAGTTATACGTAGTAGCCATCATGTAGATCAGCTGGTGGAAGAGAACAGAACAGGACAGTAAGATACAGGCAGTGGGGGCCGGCGCCCTGACTCTCTACACACGGGTGGGAATGGGCCAGCTCCAAGCCTAAGGTGCTGCTTTTGCCAATTTATAATTACAACAGGAGATTTTCACACCTAGCACACACACATCTTTTTGTTGTTTCAAATATACACATCCTCTGCTCTCCCCTTAATATGCTAATGAAAAAGACTCCGATGTGTTTAAAGCACACCCGAGAGCTGGGTCAGCAGCCTGCGAACAATGAGGCTAAAAGCCCCGTGTGCCCTTGTCTTTGCCTCACTGTCCCCTCCGCCGCTTTTTAGTCCTCTCCTGGCCTGTGGCTCAGCTGGGAAAACAGGGGTTCTTTCTACGGCTGGAATGGGTAGGGAGGATGTCACGGTTGGAAAAGCTGGCAAGGACTCGGTGCTGAGCACAGGCAATTTCCCCCTCCCTCAATTTCCCCCTCCCTCTACCCATCAGATGTCTGGAAACCACAAGCCACACCTGCCCAAGTTACACATACACACATGCCAACATCCACCTGTGTGGTTGCAGCTTCCTTATTTGTGAATTTGCCTCAGGGCTAACCCTTCTAATTTCCAAGTCAGGCCTCCTGGCACTGCCATGGCCACACAGATGTGCAACGTGGGGAAAAGTCTGCGTCCACCACGGCCACACACGCCTTCTTGTGGCAGCTCTCAGACTATAAACAACAGTGTCCTTTTTGCAGTCTATTTAGTGCCGTGTGTGCTTGCATTTCTGTGATTGTGTTACTAGAGTCCTGAAGGGCTGGCCAGTGTTCCTACATGCAGGAAGGATGCAGGGGCCCTGGCGGAGAAAATACCTGTGTTGAACGAGCTTCAGTCAGGTTGAAGTTACAGGGCCGCTGGCTGTGAGTTCACTGTTCATGAATTGACAATAGACACTAAATAAGGTGTCTTTAAACAGAAGCAAACGGATGGATGCATATTCTTGTTTGGACCAAAAACATTGTGACCCTGAGGCTGTGCTTCCCCTGGAAGCAGTCGCCCGGTACTCGCTTGCTTGAGGATTTGAGGAGACCCTATGCAATAGAAGTTCTGTACCTAACAAGGGCCCCTGCCCATGTAGGAATGTGTATATATGAGGTTTTCCTGGAAATGATTTCTTGGCAAAGCAGTGAGTAATGCCTCACAGAACATCAGTCCACAGTTGAAGCCATGAAAGGAAGGGCTGAGTGTCAGCTGTGCCCCACGCCATCCTAGTTACCCGTGTTTAAGTGTTGGAACCCTCTCTTCCCACAGAATCCACATTTCATCCCCTACCATCTAAGCCAAGCCCACCACCTGGTACTTCCTGCAGTCTGGACAAGCGGTAAGTTGACACGGGGAAACGCAACCAAAGTCGAGTCCCGGGCTTGGTGGCTGGAAGGGAAATCCGCTATCACACTGAGGACAGGACATGGGGGACTGCACTGGGCCCGTCCTGGGGCCAGTACTCACCAGGGCGATGACGGTAGCGCCAGCTCCCGCGCAGGCCACGATGAACAGGTGGTAGGACATGTAGAACTGGGAAAGAAGCGGGCACCGGCGTAAGCACTTGCTGTTGGGGGGAAAAGGCCCTCCCATGTCCCCGGCGCTGCTCCCTCTCTCCTCTAGGGCTGGTTTCTGAGGGCTGGGCACCTGCTGGCATACTGGGGGCTTTCAAAACTGGCTGAGGCCCAGGCTGGACCCCAGCCCAGTTCAGTCTGAGGAGCTGGGGGCTGGGCCTCACCATCAGGATGTGACAAAGCTCCTGGGTGCCTGTAAGAGGCAGCCCAGGCAGGGAGCCCCTGCTATACGCTGGTCCAGGTCAGCACTCTTCACGCTGAGCAGCCCGGCCGGCAGTGCATGATTATTTCAGTAAGTCACTGCTATCCCCAAGCAGCTCAGGACTCTCTTAAGTATGCAGGCTCCCACGAGCGCCTCTGGGAATTTGCTTTTAGAAACAGGTACTACAGACCAACCCCTGGCGAATAGGAAGAACGAGAGATAGCAGCACCGCAGTCTGGAAACATAAGCTAATAATGGATGAGGTCTCAAAATTTGACTGTATACAAAGTCAGGAGACTCTTTTCCATGAAAAGTGACCTTGAATCTGTGACAAATGTTCTACTTGGAAGAAGTACCTCCAGGTGAAAGAGCAGAATCGCCACAGTCAGAGGGGCAGGGTCCTCCCTCAGTGGGGCCAGGCCCTGGCAAGGGGCCGCGCTCTAGGTCAAGAATGGCAGACTGAGCCCTATGGCCTGTCCCCCTCGGAGAAGCCTCTGCCTCAGCCTGGGTTGCCCAGGCGCACCGAGGAGCCCTCTGCCGGGGAAGGAGTTACCTCGTTGGTGTTGCAGATGTTCTCCAGGGCAGAGCCACATATTTTTCCGGGGAAGGCGTTCCAAGGGATGATGCCTGTGAAGCGAATCCCAACAGAAGCTCTGTTACTAGTGTAACCCCCAGCGCCTGCGGGCCCCGCTGCCCCAGGCCACGCTCTTCATCAGCAGTCAAGGTGTCTGCCCTCTGCAGCCCCAGCTTTTTGGAGTAAAAAGTTCTGCTTCGACAATAAGGTGAGAAGAGGGTCAACTAGTCCATCAAAAACTCCATTTTTTTCTCTCTACAAATTCAGCTTTGTTGAGTTGAGCCCTTGTTTATGAACCTGAGTTCACCAGCTGCAGGACCGCCTCATAAGGCATTTCCTCCTGCTGAAGGCAGACCCTTCTCCCCAGGCGTTTCATGGTCCATGGCCTCATCACTCAAGCTCTTTGTTGGTGGTCTGCCCAAGAGCAGCTCTCAAAGTGGGAGGCCGTGCTCGGCAAGTTTCATGGCCATTTGACAGAGTAGTTTCTGTTTAGGTTCAATAATTTGGATTACCATTTTGTATGGTCTTGCTTTTTACATACATTTTTATTGTGTTTTACGCGTATATCAGAAATACTTCGGGACTGCAAATCCAAATGGAAACTTGGCGAGCTGCTGGCCCTCCCCAGAGAGTGGGGCCGACACGGTCCATGCCATCTCTCACTGTACCCTTGACTCCCCGCTCTGCAGTGACCACGTCCACTTGGCTGCTGCTCTTCCTGCCATTAATGCTGAGGTATGTGCTTAAATATGAAATACAGCTTAAGTTCTGCTTCTCCTAGGAACTAAGGAAGGAGAATTTTTCAAAATTATTATTTATTCCTTCCATCTTTGCTAGGGACCAACAGTAAGTCTTTCTGCTTCAGCACAATGGGAAACGATGAAACCAGTGATTTCAAATAGAGATTTTAAAAAAAGATCACTGATGACCAAAAAGTTTATAGTGAATATTTAAGAAAGGGAAAATGATACGCATCTTGATATTCCTTTACAAATCCTTTACCAATCCACCTGAGTCTTCCTTTTCAATCTGTCATAAAGAACAGTGTGCTTGAACCTTCATCTTTAGGAGAAGAGATGCCTCTGATGGGTGCTTTTAGCTAAGTTTTTATATTATGTTTTAAGACAAGATGCTGAAGATAAGGCACATGGGAAAATCAGCAAAAATAAAGTAGTTCTGTCCCCCAAAGCTCCTTTCTCCCCACAGCTGTTTCTGCCAAGGACAGGCTTTTTTTTTTTAACCACCCTGGCCAGAGGCACCTGACCTAAACCGCCTTCTCTCACTCAGGGGGGTAAGTCGAGTCTACAGTGCATGACAAGAGCGGCACCAGTCCCCTGTGTGGTTTCTCAGAATGAACCAACCTTAGCTGCCTCAGGCGAGGATCCCACTCACTAGAAAATAGATTTGAACAGGTTTCCAACAGCCAGCGTCTACAGACTGCGTCTGATGACTTTAAAACACACCTGGATTTTATGTTGTATTTGCCAGTATTAAAGCCATTTCTCATTTTAAAAAGACCTGATTGGAAGAGGCGGATGTGCAACTGAACTGGACTCTACAGTTTTGTTCCATCCCGGAAATGAAATGGAAGGAAAAATACTTTTGATTGACCTGCACTATAAAGCAGCTTTGCATTCTACAAAGTGTCTCTTCCTAAATACTTCACTTGAAAATATAGTAATTTTGCATGACACTTTTTAGGAACTAAGAGCCTACGTGCTGTCTCCATCCAGAAAACGGAGCACATTGAGTGGAAGGGCGGGAACACATCCTGCCACTACATCGCCGCGCCCGCAGTAACGCAAGTGCAGACGCAGGCAGCGCGCGCAGAGTAACAGCGATGGGGGGGGGGGGTACCGTATTGCCGGATGTCCACACAGATCTGCTCCACCCCGGCTGTCCCGTTGCTCTGGGGGGCCTTGATGACTTCACAGGTGGACCATATGTTGTAGAACATGAACACCGGCACCGCGGAGAAACCGAACACGCCCAGCCAGGCCACTCCCAGCACGTAGGTGAGGAAGACAAACTAAGGAGGAGAAAGAACTGTCACCAATCTGGGCCAGGCCCACCCCCGCGAGGCCTGACGGCACATTTCTGGCCAAGGGTGCAGCGGGGGAAGGCCATCAGAGCACCCCCTGGATCCCGGCAGCGACCAGGCCCAGGTGAGCGAGGGCTGGTGGCTGCAGCGAGGCGAGCCTGCTCTCCAGAGCTCTAGGATGGGGAAATGTGACAGCTGAAAGCCACTGCAGGGACTTGGCAAGGGCCCTCTTTAAGCAAGGACATGAGCCCCCCCAGCGGTGGTCGCCCTTGTCCACAGCCACAGAGCCAGTGACAGGGCCTCCTTGGCGCTCTTGCTCAACTTCAGGTCCGCACTTAGCAGGGGGGAGGGCCTGGATGCTTTCCCAGCCCCTGAACCCTTATTTTATGTAACAGGCCACAGGACAGCCACTGCCCCAGGAAGCCCCTTCTCCAAAGGACCTCTGTCAGTTTCCTAATCCTGTGAAATGACTAAAAAGCAGTCCGTGCTTGTACCTTTAAATTTACAATAGCCTTGGACACGAGATTCGTGCCCAGGGCATCTGATAAAATTCTCATTTCCATCTAGCTTTGGTTTTTCATCTTTAAGAGCCCTGGCGGCGGCGGCGGCGGCGGAGGGAAGGGTCTGCGCGGTGCTCGCCCACCTGCTGCTGGGGGCAGTCTCTGGAGGTGCAGCATCGGACTGTTCTCCTTCCTTCCTGACCTGCTGACCGTCCATCTTCAGCGAGCTCAGAAAAGCTGGGGGCTTGAGATTTTCAGGGTGCCTGCCCACCCCCTCACCCCAGGAGGCGTGGAGCCACAGCCCTCACTGCTCCTCGCGTGCTCACTCCGTCCAGCAACCCCCGAGTCCGCTTTGCCGGAGGGCTGTGACTCTGTCCCCTCTTCTCCACGCCCCCTGGGGCCCAGTGCGGCTCACCGCTCCCCTGCCGTGAGCCTTGGGATCCATCCCTTCTGGCTACCGTCTCCGCCCTCGCTCCCATCCATCCCACAGGGCGCTGGAAGTGGCGCTCACCTGCCCTGCACCTCTTGTCATTTTATCCCCAGCCCAGCACCATGGCCTTCCGCTCTCCCCGGCGCAGCATTCTCCTCCTCCTCAGCTTCTCTGCCCTGCTTGGGCTGGGCCTTGCTCCCCCTTCCACATGGGGCCACCTCCTCCACACCCACGGCCCCCAGCCCGGGCCCCACTGCCGTCCCCAGGCTCGGAGCTAAGGCTGCAGGAACCAGGAGTGAGACAGAGACGCAGCCGAGGAGGGCACTTGGCGTGGGCCCACGACCTCCCAAGATGCGCCCCTGCCAGTGACGCACCCACCTTAAGGTCCTTAAGCTGCGTGGAGTCCGGGACCCTGTATACCTGGGTACCAGCTGGTCCCAAGGAAGTGCATACACTACCCTCTGTGTGCCTTCTCTAAGGAAGGCTTTTATGAACGCTGGGCTCTCCATGGCTTGAAAGCCCGACTCTGTATCCTTTCTTCACCGGAGCAGAACCTCGGCCGCGCATCTTCCTCTGCTGGCTGGGAATCTGGGCCTCCAGGTAAGCACTTCTCTCTCACCTTCCCAACTCTTCTCTTCACATCTGACCTCTTTTTCAAATGCCAGCCCCACACAGCCCACTGCTCGGCATCTACCATTAAAAACTCAACTTGGGAGTTCCCGTTGTGGCGCAGTGGAAACAAATCTGACGAGGAACTATGAGGTTGCGGGTTCAATCCCTGGCCTCGCTCAGTGGGTTAAGGATCTGGCGTTGCGGTGGCTCTGGTGTAGGCCGGGAGCTGTAGCTGCGATTAGACCCCCTAGCCTGGGAACCTCCATGTGCCACGAGTGTGGCCAATAAAAAAACAAACCTCAACCTTAACATGCCGCCACCCAGTCAAACTCCGGAGGTACCTCTTTCCGCCCCCTCCACGCACCCCTGAGTTTCCTTATGGGAGAAAGCACTTTCTAGCCCTGTCTTTTAACGAGCTCTTTTTAAGCTCTGTCCTCCTCTGGGCCTGAGGAGAGCAAACCCTGGTGCAAAAGGCCAGAGAGGGGAGCGGTCCCATCCACGCCTCTGCGCTGCTGTCTCGGCAGGAGAGCAGCCGCAGACATAGTGTCGGGGAAGGGGAGTGGCTGTGTGACAATAAAATGATTATGGCCCTCAAAACCTGAATTTCGTATAATCTCATGGGTCCTTAGATATTATGCTTTTTTCTTCCCCCAACAGTCTTAAGGATACAGCCATTTTGAGCTCATAGGCTGTACAGAACAGATGGCAGCCTGGATCTGGCCCAAGGGCTGGGCTTTGCTCACCCGCTAGCCCACGTCTTTAGGTTGTGTGCCCCCCTAGTGACCAGCCAAGTCCCCGATGAAGCACCTAGTAGAAAAATGTGCTTGGTCAACCCCGCCAGCGGGTTTGGGGCCATTAAACCTCCTGTGATAAAGTCTTCATGGCCACAGGCCCTAGTCAAAGACAACAGGAATGTTCTTTCCTTTCACCATGGGAACTTCGTATTTGAAAAATCTGTACTACCCTTATTCATCCATTACTGAGGGAAATACTTGATTTAAATAATACCAGCCATAGGTTTTAATTAATTTCCCGTCAATCAATCGTGTGCTGAGGGTTTTTCCTACCCCTGCGTGGGTAAGCACGCTACTCGTGTCACGGCCTCTGCACGTCCTGGCAGCTGGCTCTTAGCAAACACAGAGAAACACAGAGCTGGGGCCTGGCTGGCCGTCCGTCATCAGAGATGGGTACTCACCATCCCGCTGATGCAGCGGCCACAGGCGGTTGTCTTAAACTCGCCATGCAGCTCCTTGACTGCGCTGGTGGTGTAGAAGCCCTCTGCCAACAGGATGATCCCGTACAAGAAGAAGAAGGACGCGATGCCGTAGATGACGTACTGCATCAGTTGGATTCTGTGAAAAGGAAGAAGACACCACGGGGCTAAACCCACAGCGCGGTTGGAGATGGCTTGGCTGCTGGAGGGAGGCCCTGGCGGGGATGTCCCGGCACATTGCCCACCCCGCTGATGGCCCTGAGGGCCTGCTGGGGCATACCAGGCACCCCCCTGCAAGCTGGCCTTTCTTCCAAGGTGGGCCCAAGGTTGAGGTGGACAACCTTCCTGACAAGGGAGAAGTTCCCTTTGGGCAGGGACCCATTGGACTTCGAACACTTGATTAGACTCATTTTCCATTAGGTAACAGGCATCAGGAGTTCAATCACTCGCCCGAGGGGACCCCCACAGCCAGCATCTCAACTCTGGCCCACAGGACACTTCCTTCTGCCACATCCAAATGCCTCTCAACCAGGCCTAATGCTTTACCCCTGATAAAGCCCCTAAGTAAGCAGACGACACTTCTGTAAGGAGTAACATGGGGCAAATGTTTTCTGCACCGATAATCTCACCATACAACTGATAGTATGTGAGGTAGGTTTAAGATGCAGCAAGTTAACTCACAACTAATTCGGTCTTAGCGAAGCCAACAGAGATGCTGGCGACAGTCCCTCAGCCTTCGCGTGCCCACTGGAACCACCTGGGGAGCTTTAGAGAGGAGTGGGATCTGGGTCCTGTCCCCATAGATGAGGACTTCATTAGTCTGGGGCCAAACAGGGCCTTGGGGATTTTTTTTTTAAAGATTCCAGGCAGTTTGAGAGCTGCTTGTTAAGATGACCTGCTCATTAACACACCTTCCCCAGGTTCCGTCATGGTAAATACTTCTCGGCCTTGTTTTGTATTTAGTAGGCACTCTACGAGCCCCTTGTCCTTCTTGGTCCTCCTCGTAGCCTCCCCCACCTCTGCTCAGTTCCTTGGAATGACTCTTGAACAGAATGAAATTCCCTAAGGACTCTTGCCCAGGATTCTATTCTTGTGCCACCTTCAGTCTGGTAGAGACGTTTCTTGCCATCGCAAGACACCTCAACACTAGGGAACTTTGGGAGTTAGGAAGAACAACACACTGATGGGAACGGGGAAAATGAAGGAAATAAACATATCGCTGCTGAGCACGCGTGATTATAAGAATCCGGGTGCAGGAGTTGCTGAGACTCCACTAAGGATTCCTGAACGGGAAGGCACGGGTTTCAGGCTACCCCCCCCACCCCAAACTACACCCCTTTTCCGAATTGGAAAGTGACCAGGGACTTCCGTTCTGCCTGAAGAATGAAAGGCCCAGTCCTGATCCTGTGGATTAGAGCTGGGCTAAGTCCTGCACTCGGCCTCGGGATGGTGATTTTCTGTGACAACACTCGAGGGCACCTCTTACTTGGGAACCACGGTAACTCGCCGGTGCTGCAGATTGGCGGCCACGGGGTGTGCACCTTGCTGTGCCCCAGGGACACCCCGGCCTGGGTCCCAGACACCCACCGCACTCGGGACCCTTCCCCTCCTGTCCTGGACCTCTCCGGAGCTGCGGCCAGTCAGCCTGAAGGAGGAGCCTCGGTTTTCTCCCAGGCCAGCAGGCCGTGGTCTTTGGGGAAGACCTGGTGCAGCTGCACTTGAAAGGCAGCCACAGAGGGAAGCAGGTACTTACACCTCGCTCAGCAGGGCATGGTCACTGGTGTTGGTGGAGAAGTGCTGCTCCAGGATGGCCACGGTGCCCGCCAGGGCCACATGCCCACAGCCGCAGAACAAGGCCACCCCCGAGAAGCAGAGGATGGTGGCCACCAGGGAGGCGTAGGGGACTCCTCCCAGACACTTGATGCAGCACTCGAAGCAGCCTGGACCCGGAGGAGAGAAAACGCAGCACGTAAAGGCCAAGTGCCTCGGGACATCACACACCCCGCACATGAGCAGAGAAGGCGCCACTCAGCCACCTTCCCATGCATGCTCTATGGTTAATAGCTCAATATCCCCAGGGCCGGCAGGGGAGCTGTCACCATCGCACATTCTGTCGATGAGGACTCTGGGGCTCCAACTTGAGTGGCAGAGCAGCCAAGTGACAAACAGTTTGGGGGTACATCAATTCTAGAGCTTCCTGATTGACCTGGGCTCGGGGCTGGGGGACCCCTGCTCAAGTGACAATGACGAGCCATCATCCCGCTAACAAAGCTGAAAGAACTGCAGTGGGGCTGCGGTTCTATGCAGAAAAGCGACCATCAGGTTGCCCCAGCCTCAACCGTCTGGGGTCACAAGTACCTCTGTTTTTGCAGCAGCCAATGGCTTTCCCCGAGCCGTGGGCCTCCTGGGCCACCAGAGGAAGCAAACACAGTCGGTACCCGGTTGCTGTGTTCAGCAAACGATCAAGGTGGTCATTTTGGAAAGGTGGGGGGCGTCTTGGTCCCCAGAAGGACAGGTCACCCAGACCCACTCAGGTGAGCCCACTCAAGTTTCATTCATGTCAAAATCAGAAATTACATCAACTTTTAAATCTAAGTCTTCCCCCAAGCCAGGCAGCGCAAGCTCCCCCCACCCACCTCCTTGGCTTCCGCCTGCCCCCGCCCACCACACACGTTCAGAGGAAGAACCCAGAACTGGTGGGTGACATTTAAGCACTTAAAGAGAGAAAAGGAACAGAGGGTGGGGTGGGGGAGACAAAATGAGCATCCATGAAGTGAAATGGAGGAGACAGCCACAGTTCACTCTTCATTCTGGAGAAGAACAAAACTCGTATCCATTTTCAAAATCAACTTTGACTGGAGATGTCCATAAAGACCTCCCCGGGGGGCAGCGGCAGGTGCCACTTGCTGTTTAGAGACATTTACGTCTTGGTAGAGGAGTGCTGGCCTCGGGGGTCAGGGCCGAACCTCTGCTGACCTCCTGTCCCTGTTTATACTCTCTTGTCAGGGAAATCCAAGTCTGAACGCATGATGATGTTTAACAGCAATCAGGGGAAGTTCAGCACTTCGGGGCAAGCACGTTAAAGCGGCTCAATTCCTTCCCCCCAAGTGGTCTTTACAGCAGGTGGGGAACAACTACCCAGCATCAAACGCTGGAGAGTGGCTCTGCCACCGAACTGAGCAGCCCTTTCTAAACTAGCATGTGCAGAAACCGACCAACCACTGGAGGTGACAACAAGCTCGTTACCCCATCTCTCTTCAGTCTACTGGAAACTAAACTGTCAGACCTTTGTAACAAACTGTGCGCTTCCTTTTCATTTCCAAAGATGACCAGCAGTTTTCCTGCAGACCAGCCTCCCCGAGCTGGATTTATGACCTGGCCTCATGTGGGAACCAGCACAGAGAACAGTTCAAGTTCACTATTCACTAGCAAGTCGGTACCTTAAAGAGCTTTGAACACTTGAGATTTGTGAACCAGGATGATGGGAGTCCATCTTCTCCTGTCCCGTGACCTCCTGGGGGCTGGGGTGAGGTGAGAGGAATGCCACAAAAAGTCCCAATTCTCTCCAGCCTCTCAAGCCAAGAGCAACTACAATCCCTGGCCTCCATGTGTGCCATGATATAAAGAGAGACGAGACTGTGTGCGTCCTCTCACTCACCACGTCCCCCGTTCTCAGCCGCCACCATGAAGTTAGGAACATGATGGATGCCTGCTTCCCTGGCTAAGGAACTTCTGTCTGGTCCTTGTTGGACAGAGATGTGTGGCCTTGAGACGATGCTGTCGAATAGGGTGGCCACTAGCCCACCAGGCACATGTGGCTACTGAAATTATTTATAATTAGTTAAAAATTTCAGTTCCTCGGTTGCACAAGCCACATGGGCTAGTGGCTTACCATACTGGACAGAAGAGATTCAGGAATTTTTTATCACTATGGAACACAGCTGTAGAAGATATATTTCGACCTGCCACATAATTCGATTTTCTATGACATAAGCTAGGTTCTGAATTTTACTTTGTTTTTTCCTTTTTTTTTTTTTTTTGCTTTTTAGGGCTACATCCATGGCATATGTAAGTTCCCAGGCTATGGGTCTGATAGGAGCTGTAGCCGCCGGCCTACGCCACAGCCACAGCAAAGCCAGATCCGAGCTGTGTCTGTGACCTACACCATAGCTCATGGCAACGCCGGATCCTTAACTGGGCGAGGCCAGGGATGGAACCTGCAACCTCATGGTTCCTAGGCGGATTCGTTTCTGCTGCTCCACAATGGGAACTCCTGAATGTTATGTTGGATTTCATCTAGTCCCTACTCTTTGAAGATCTACAGGGTGCTAAGCACTGCGCTTGGCACTGGGAACGTGAATCTAAAACAAGATGTCTTGGTTGCTGTCAAGGAAATCAGTCTAATGCTGCAGGCGGACAAGTAACGGAATTTCTAGAGCACAGCATGAGGAGCACCAAGACAGAGACTGCTAGAGAGCTAGCAGACGGCGGGCGGGGAAGAAGAGGAGATAGAGGGGCAGGAAGGACGTGTAATTCATATTGGAGAAGGGTCCAGAAAGGCTGTCTAAAGAAAAAACCTGGATGCAGAATACATTTAAATAGCCAACAGGGATGCTGACAGATAACCTGACAGACTATCAACTGCCGAAGATTTCTGTTGTCTATGATGTGAATGAGCCCACGCCCTTTCTGACCATCTGGAGTTAGGGTTAGGTGTTACGATGAAGCACACTGGCCCTTTAACAATACAACTCATCCTCCCAAATCCACAGTTGCCACTTCAAAACAGTCTTTCATCTGAGGGGTTAGAGCATCCTGCTTCTTTCAAACGAACTATCACAGCTGTTCCCTGGCTCAAAAAGACAAGAATGATGCTGTTCAATCCCTAATTCACCACCGAGATCAAGGCTGAAGTTCCCCTCCAACTTCTCTCGCTCATGGACTCCATCTGCCCCGTGCTGTGGGGCCGGTTTTAGAACAGCAGGGAAAACCAGGGAGTCGGGAATTTGGGGGATCACTCCAATGAATGCTCCTCTCTCAGCAGAAGCCGATGCTCTTAGCTTTGCAGTAGATGATTTTATTGGCGAACACAGAGCCCTGACTCCAGTAGAACAGAGGTCACCCTACTGATCACTGTCATTCCACAGGCACAGATAAGCCTCTTCTGGACCCTGTGGGCCAACGTGAGCAGATGCTTGTGAAATACAACCTGGGAAAAATCTATAGGAAATAATACAGCTGGATGCAGAGCTTAGTCTAGCGTGGTCGACCAGTTACCCGCAGGGCTGAAATTGCATGTGTGGTGGCTATCTAGCTATCTGTAAATGGATCGCTCCTCACTGTACCCCATGCTTGGTGTAATGCTTTGCCACTGCCATCTTAACATTCCTAATAATTTTTGAACATGGATGTCTGAGTTTTCACTTCTGCACTGGGCTTGCAAATTATGGAGCCAGTCCTGGATATACTTAAACAGGAGGAGACAGGAGGGGTTCTTATTACTGTATATGGCATTGTTTTATTGTACAGTATTAGATCAAGATAGAGCCTGGAAAGGCGGACATCACCTTGCCCACCATGTCATCCTGAGCACGCGACCTTCACACACTCTCAAGGGACTGACAGGTCCAAGAATTACTTACTTCCCCTTCGCTCTGAGAGGGAGTAGCAGTCACCTGCTATAGCACCCATCCTGGAGTCCACGGTCCATGTTCCGTGAAACCAAAGGTCGCCAAGCTATACCCTGTATTTTCGTAAATAAAATTTTACAGGGACACAGCTTACACCCCCTTCATTTACACATCATCTCTTTTGGCCCCACAGTGGCAGAATTGAGAAAGAGACCGCATGGCTTTTAAAGCCTGAAATATTTACTACTTACAGAAAAGAGGCTGCAGAGCCCTATCTGGAAGCCCTGGCATTCAGACTGTGGTCCCAGGACTGGCAGCATCTACATCCCTTATGAACACGGTAAAGATGCAAGTTCTTGGGTCCCAGCCCAGAACAAGTGTGTCAGAAAATGGGGGGGAGGGGTGGCAGGACAGCCACTCCTCTGTGCTTTCCCAGGCCTTTTGGGGGGATTCTCATGTTGGCTCAACTCTGAGGACCACTGGCCTCAAAAATCGTGCCACCTCTTCATGGTGGCAGCTCCACCTGCTATCTCTTATTACCAGCCAAATTCGGCAACAGTGACAGGTACCTAAGTGCACAGAACGATTCCTGGCTCCCGGCCAAGATGGAGTATCAGGGCCCCAGTTTCTCCTCCTGCCTGAAATAATGACAAAACCCAACAAAACCTATGAAACAATGGTCTTCAAAGCATTAGCCATCAGGTTCTAAAGAACCATCCATGGCTAATGACTCAATTATTAAATTCTCCACATGACCCAAAGAATCAAGATGAAACCACCTGCAACTCATTTGGAAGAAGGAGTTATTAGCCCAGGGGCCCCTGAAGGCGCAGCTGGGCTCCCATTTGAACAGGAGCAGCTTCTCCCCACAACCTTGCTGTCACCACCATCTTGGGTACCAGCGTCTCCTAAAGGCTGTATCGAACTGAAGCTGTCGCGGAGCAGGATAACAGATGCGGGGGAGGCTGAGCACTAGGAGGGAGCCGCTGTCCGTTCATTCAGTCCTCCCATTTCATTCAGTGCTCACCAGAGTGCCTCTCATGTCCCGGGTAGTGGGCTGGATGCTGGGCACTCCACGGCCAGCTAAGGTAGGTGTGGGCTACACACTAACGGAGTCTATCCTCTACAGGGGAACAGACATTGCTCCAATGGCTCTGAGCTCAGATGTGCTAAGAGAGGTAACCAGGGGGATTTGCTTGGGCTTCTGGGGGGTGACCAGGGCCAGCCCTGCACTTTAGATATGAAGGGAAGATTTCAGTTTATCAGGAAAAGGGAGAGAGGAATGGGTTGGGGAGGGCATTCCTGGACACAGGACCAGCATGAACAGAAGCTCGACAGTGGAAAAGACCAGGTCGTCTTCCCGGGCATGGAAGAGACCAGAACAGGGAGAGCACACGGTGAGGGTGGGGCAGGGAAGACAGGAGGGGCCTCTTGGAGCTTGAGCTTCCCAGGGCTTTCCAGGCCACCTGGAGGATTCTGGACTTTATCCTCAGCGTCACGTGAAGACAGCATTTTTAACCACGGAGCCAAGACTAGGGTTGTGAAAGACCCCCAAAGCACCTGTGGTGATGAGGAGGAGCTAGCTGCAATGATTCAGGCAAAAGACGACCAGCGCCTGGACCAGGGCAAAGGCAGCAGGAGAGGAAGGAAGTGATGGGTCTGAGAGAGGTCTGCGACGCCAACTGGGGCGGCTTGCTGGGGATGCAGCGCAGGACTTGGGACGGACTGACGGCTACCACGGATGACTCCTCCTCAACTTCTGCACATGTAACTGGGTGGATGGTGTGTTGTTCCCTTAGGGGGGGTTGACCCAAGTGGGCTAGGCTTTGAGGACAAAGATGCCGAGTTCAGTTTTAGACGTGCTGAGTGGATGTCATCTTAAGGGAGGGTTTCTGGTAGGCAATTGGATAAGCAGGTCTGTAGATCCAAAGAGCTGATATTGGACATTGTCAGCTTCTCCTGGACAGCAGTGGAAACTTTCAGAGGTCAAGGAAAGACGAGCGAACCATGTATCAGTTGAAAGTGTTTAGCCCCTCCGCTTTGCCAAGTCTGGTCCTTGGACGAGCAGCACAAGCTTCAGCAGGGAGCTTGGGGGAAGTGCAGAATCTTGGGCCCCACCCTAGACCAAATGAATCAGAACCTGCATCTGAACAAGCCCTCAGTTGTGCACATGGAAGTCTAGGAAGCCCACTGCTAGTCACCAGTCCCACCTTCTCAATCTCGGAGCAGCGTTGAGAGTCTGCATGAAGCGCCTGCCTTTGTGTTTGCTGTTTTCCCCTTAAGAGGTGGCCTGCTGGGCTTGGCCAAAACTCTAGCCACTTGCAAATCAAATGCCAAGTGCCCAGGACCCGCAATGAAGAAAAACAAAATGTTCCAAGCTGCTCAGCTGTCTTAAAAAGAGTGCAACTAGAATGTTTTGTTTCCTGAGCCAGGCGAGTGCAATTAACCTCAAATTTTTCACATCAAAGATGCTTTAGCGCCATACCACAGACAGGATTGGAGAAGACTGGCTTATCACCCCTCTCTCCTCCCACCGGACAAAGGACCTGGATCTGTGCTTAGGGCTGTCACCAGCATGAGAAGTCACAGGCCAGGCTGATGTTTTTAAAGAGAGAGGTGGTGGTGCCAAGGGTCAGGAGAGTGCCACACTGTGACAAGTTTATGCTAGCTAAGGAAGGCCAGTGCTTTCTTTGGATATTCCTATAAATCCACAGGCTGAGTTTTCCCAAGCTTCAAACCAGCAATGGCACCGCTGGTTAACATGATCCAGAAAGTGCAAGGAAAGCGTCTGGGGGACGCCTGTGAACTTCTTGTGGAAAAAAGACATCACTGCTAGGTTTTCTAGCGCACTTTACCAGTAATTCTCAGTACTTCTTGGCAAGCCCCCCCCCCCCCAGCCCCTCTTGGGTTACTAACTCCTTCAGCCTTCATTTAGCCAGTCTCTGAGGCTAAGGAGAATTTTCAGTTTTGATTCGCACAAAACCTCCAGTGTGCACTGGCCTAAGATAGTCTCAGTATAAACCACACAGTAGGGAGAAAAAAATACACATCAATGCCTCGCCCTCTCAATGGCCATTTTGTCTCCGGCATCTCTAGAACCTTTTGTGCAGAACAAGAGAATAAAACATGTTTTGTCCTCGGGCTGGCAGATGGCCGTTGCCATGGCTGTGAGTTCATAACGGCCCAGTGATTTGCCCCAAGATGCCTGTGATCCTGGCTGCAGCTTTAATGCTGGCCCAGAAGGAGAGCCAGCAGCAACAAGGGCTCAGATTCTTCCCCAGGGAATGACTGTCACACACACACACCCTCTACGCATGGCCTTCCTTGCTGCTTTACTGTTTCCTCAAGAACCACAAAATCAAAAAGAAAAGAAAGACACAACTCTGCAACTTGCAGACAAGCACCAAAAGGAAAAGAGAGGGTGGAGAGAGTCCTCTTAAGAGAAACAAAAGTGGATGTCAGGGGACTGAGTTGTGGCTTAAGGAGCTCTTCCCACCAGGGGGTGATGGGGCCACCCCCGAGGACCATGAGCAACGTCTGGAGATATTTGTGGTTGTCGCGATTGGTGGATGGGATGCTACTGGCTCTGTTGAGTACAGGCCAGGGAGCTACTTGGCCTCCTACAGGGCAGAGGACAGCACCTCGACAACTACACAACCCCATTGTCAATAGCACCAAGGCGGGGAATTCCTGAGACAGTACAACACCCATGCTCTGCAATGTTCACCTTAGTGGTTTTCCACGGGGGATGCGATCTGGCTCCCCAGGGGACGTGTGGCAACATTTCAAGTCATCACAACTGGCGGGGCGCTACTGGCATGTGGTGGGGAGAAGCCAGGATGCTGCTGAACATCCCTCAGTGTACAGGACGGTCCTCCACCCAACAAAGGATGAGGGGACGCAGTGTCAAGGGTGAGAAACACCATTCTAAGGCTGCCATGTTTATACAGTCCTGCTCTGAGACACTGCCCAATTCTCCAATTAAAACTGGGGGGGGGGGCCTTAATGAAAGCTTACTTTGTTTACAAAATATTATAGAGCAGATCTCAGGTTTTGCTGCACACTAGATCCCACCTAGAGCACCTTCAAAAGCCCTGATGCCCAGACTCTTCACCTTAGACCCATTAAATCAGAATTTCTTGGGGTGGGACTCACTCAGGAATTAGAGGTCTTGATTTAAAAAAAAAAAAAAAAAAAAAAAAAAAGCTCCCCTGGTGACTCTTGAGTCGGAGAACAATTGTTCCACCACAGGTGGAACCAACTGTGGCCCATGGGCCAAACTCAGTGCTCCATATGGCCTGCGAACTCAGGAGGCCTTTTTATATTTCTAAATAATTTCCCCCCAAAACCCCCAAACTCAAAGAATAATGATACTTCATGATACAAGTATGTGGAATTCAAATTTCTAGGTCCATAAATAGTTTTATTGGAACACAGCCAAACACATCCCTTTATGTACCGTGTGTGGCTATTTTCAAGCTGCAAAGGCAGAGTTGAGTAGTTGCCAGATATTTACCATCTGGCCCTTTATAGGCAAAATCGACAGATCCCCGTTAAAGAGCACTGCTTCTCCAACTTGAATGTGCATATCAGTTCTCTGGGGATCCTGCTAAAATGGAGATTAAACAGGCAGGTCTGGGCGAGGGCTGTACAGTTTGCATTTCGTACCCACTCCCAGGTCCATTGGCTCCGTGCTGAACCATGAGAAAACAGAGGCTCTCCCTCGTCGGAGGGTCTGTACAGCAGGGGGTGGGGGTGGGGTTGCTGGGAGGCCCCGAGGCTCTTTCAGGAGGTCTGAGAGGGCAAAGCTATCTTTATGATAGCTCGAGATGATATTGACTTTTTCACTGTGTCGACGTCCGCACAGTAAAGCTGCTGACGGCTTAGCGCGAATCAGCCAGTGGCAGCAATGTGTATTGATGAGCGCAACAGTTTTCATCACCAAGTCAAGAAAAACATGAATAAATGAGACAGTTTCACTGTAAAATGTCCTAGTTGTGGTAAAACATCACCAGCTTCAATAAATCTAAACCCAAGTACACACCTCTTGAATATGCCACGAAACGGGAAAGATGCATACAACGTGTCTGCTACGTACCAAGACACAATGAAAAGTTCTCGTGTGATTGAGTTATGAGCTGAACCAGCACCTTGTTTTTGGGTGGAATGCCATTTTTCTCTTTAAAAATAAGTAAACAAGCTATATTGGTATTAAGACTTGGGAAAAAGACAGATAGCCAACAGGCATATGAAAAGATGTTCAACATCGCTAATTATCAGGGAAACGCAAGTCAAAACCACAATGAGATAGCACCTCACACTTGTCAGAGTGGCTATTATCCAAAAGACAAAACAAAAAAAACCAAAGCCTTGGTCGAGATGTGGAGGAAAGGGAACAGATGTGCCCTGTTGGCAGGAGTGTAAATTGGTGCAGCCGCTATGGGAAAACGGAGTTTTCATGTCCTCCAGATAAACACACAGAGGTAAAATAGCTTTGGTCATATCGGTAATTCTTAATTTTTTTAAGGCATCTCCATACTAATTCAAAAAGGTATATGCACCTCTGTGTTCACTGCAGCATTACTTACAATAGCCAAGACATGGAAACAACCTAAGTGTCCATCAAGAGAGGAATGGATAAAGACATGATACACACAGACACACACACACACCTCTCAATGAAATACTACTTAGCCACAAAAAAGAATGAAACCCTGCCATTTGCAACAACATGAGTGGACCTTGAGAGCATTATGCTACGTGTGAAAAGTCAGATGGAGAAAAAGAAATACTGTATGATTTCACTGCTATGTGGCATCTAAGGAAACCAAAAAACCCACAACTCACGGACCCAGAGAATAGATTAGTGGCAACCAACCAGTGGGGAAGGAAGTGGCAAAGTGGGTGAAGGGGTCAACTGTACGGGTGATGGGTGGTAACAAGACTTGTGGTGGTGATCACTCCACAGTGTATACAGATGTTGAACTACAATGCTGTACCTGCAACATCACATTGTACACACAGGGACTTGGTTATTTGGAAGAAATTGTCTCAAAGCCGATCTAAATGAGTTCACCGCTTCAAAGAAAACAACTCTTAATATCTGTTGCCAGTCAATTTTAGAAAACTTGCACCTGCCATAGTGGAAGTCCCTGCTTCCCGGTATTTAAAAGGATTCTTAATGAAGCTGGTGGTGACATTAATGAATGGGACTTTGTGGATTATAGTCTAATGAAATGTGTCAACACCTGGAAGGTCTGCACAGCTCAAAGAACCAGTATTTTCCAGATGGCCAATGTGCGGGATTACACAATCATTCTCGAATACACCGCCCATCCAATTTCAAGGTAGAGCAACAGATCTTAACGGAACCGAGTAGAGAAAGTTCACTGACACTGTTTTCGTTTCCACATAATAAATAATCTTTAAGAAACCACCACTTGTTGGATTTGGGTATAATATCAAGGAAGAGGTCCACAAATGTATGAAAAAGCCATTAAAACATTCCAGCCTTCTCCAACCCCCTATCTGTGAGAGACTGAGTTTTAGTCATATGCTTCGACCAAAACTAGATACGCCAAGATGCCTTTGAATGAATGCAGAGGCAGATGTAAGAACCCAGCTGTTGAATATTAAGCCACGTATTCAGGAGATTTGCAAAAAGTTAAAACAGTGCTACTCTTCTCACTCAAGTTTTATTTTGTCTGGAAAAAAGTTACCTTTCCTAAATATTTAACATGTAAGGAGTTTATTATTGAAAAATAAATACATTTATTACTTTTTTAAAGGAAAAAAATGTGGTCTTATTTCTGAGCTCAACTTAAAATATACTGCTTTTAACTTCTATAATGACAGTGTTATTACTAAATAATACATTTCTCAGTTATAATTTGTAATATAAAAGTATTTATAGATACAACCCACATGAACAAAAAGCTTTTTGGGGTCTTCAATTATTTTTAAGACTACAGAGGGACTAAACACCTTAAGTCTGTAAACCACTGGTATATCGTACTAAGAAGGTCTCACGCAGTGGACAGGGGAGCTTCCTGTTAAGTGAAAAATAACCTAAGTGAGAAATCACTCAAATGACAGACAGGCTGCTTCTCAATTCTCTCTTGACCTTCTTAGAGTCATAGGCATTAAAGTCCATTATATAAGGCCAAGAACGTGGAAACCATTTTCAGTAATGTACAGGGAATTGTCTCAGCAGGTGTGTGTGTGTGTGCGCGTGCGCGCGCATTTTTAGGGTCACACCTGTGGCACATGGAAGTTTTCAGGCTAGGGGTCAAATGGGAACTGTACCTACTGGCCTACACCACAGCCACAGCCATGCCGATCCGAGCTGTGTCTGCGACCTACGCCACATCTCATGGCAACGCCAGATCCTTTACCCACTGAACGAGACCAGGGATCAGACCCTCACAGAGACTATGTCGGGTTCTTAACCTGCTGAGCCACAATGGGAACTCCATCAACGGATCCTTTTAAAAGCTTGTCCTAAAATCTGTTAAACCAGAAATTCTCATTTTTGTGCAATGCTGTGAAAAATCTTTAAAAAGACAAGTGTCTAGGACTTTCCGTATGGCTCACAACAAAAAAGATGAGCGTCTAGCGTTTGCAGTGTGGCTTGGGTAGTAGAAGATAAGCAGTTGCATGGAAGCAAAGCAATGTTCACATGGTGAGAATAAACAAAGTCAGGAAACACACGCTTGTTAGTCTCTTCTTTCGCCTTCTGTGGGAACTGGCTTGGGTTTCCCTGAAGACCACGTGTGGGCTCTTAGCCTGGGGACGTGGGGCGCAAAGAACCAGGGAAAGCGACAGTGGGCAGGGGAAGCTGGCTCTAAATGCAAACGACAGAGATTTTCAGAGCACAGGGACCTGTAGGGTGTTCAGGAAAGCTGAGACCTCCCGGCAGGCAGTATGAAGCTGGAGCAGCACTCAACCTCCTCGACCATCTGGGCGACAGTGTCTATGCGCTCCTGGACTCTACCGAATCCAGTGCGTGTCTACTGAATTGCTGCTGTGTGCAAGGCACTGTGCTGGGGGCTGCAAGGGTTTGGTCTGCCCTCCCGGCATTGACATTGTGGAGTGGGGCGAGGGACACAAACATTCCAGACGTCATGCAAGTAGAATAAAGAACGAGGTAACTTAGGGACATGGGGAGGGAAGGAGGGACAGATCTCCTTGGCTTAGCGTGGGGGAGCTTAGGAAAGGGTGTGTGGGCGGCAGCGGTGTAGACAGGCCTTGAACAGAAGGAGCCCACGGTTAGGACAGATGGACAAGCAGGAGGGAAGGAGAGGGAGACCAATGCGGGGAGGGCGTGTTCAGGGCGTGACTGAGTTTCTCACGGCATCGGAAAGAAGCTGGAGAGGCTGGTGGGGCTCCCGTGGGGAGGCCTCCATGCCAGCCTGAAGCCTCGTGTGCTTCGTTTCACAGGCAGTGGGCACAGAGGGAGGGTTTGTGAGCAGGCGAGTGACATGATCTGAGGCATGCTTTTAAGAGCTTAATCTGGCACTAGGGTGTAGGCTGGATGCGAGTGGGTGCAAACTCAACTCCTGCACTGTAGGTGGGAGCAGAATGGGTCTGTGAGGGTTTTCTTCTAAGGGCACAGGGCATATTCCACGGAGGGAGGAAGGGTAAAACTCAGGCAAACCTTGGAGCTACGAAGCAGCCAGCATCACACAACATTTTATGGGAATAGCTTGGCGAGAAAAGAGGAGAGAATATACACAAACAAATTTTCACTAGGGTCATTCCAGAAATGTCAACTCACCCAGAGACACAGAGGGCAAATCAGTGGTTGCTAAGAGTTGGAGGGCTTGCAAAGGGACCCGGGAAAATCTGGGGATTGACAGGTCACCAGCTTGCTTGTGGTGCTGGTTTCCTGGGCACAGAGATGTCAAAACGTATCAAACAGGCCACTTTAGGAGTTCCCGTCATGGCACAGCAGAAACAAATCCAACTAGGACCCATGAGGTTGCAGGTTTGATCCCTGGCCTCGCTCAGTAGGTTAAGGATTCGGCGTAGCCATGAGCTGTGGTGTAGGTCCCAGACGCGGCTCGGATCCCGTGTGGCTGTGGCTCTGGCGTAGGCTGGCGACTACAGCTCCGATGTGATCCCAAGCCTGGTGGGAACTTCCATATGCCACGGGAGCAGCCCTAAAAAGACAAGAAAAAGGGCCACTTTAAATATATGCAGTTTATGCATGTCAATTACACCTCCAAAACAGTTTCTAAAAAAAATCCGCTGCTTTTTTCAAGATCTGCTTCTTAAATTCGATTTTTACAAAAGATGCTGGTAAGAGCAAAAGGCTACCAATCCCTTTTGGAAACTAAGAACAGGCAGCAAAAGCCAGGAGCCACATCAGCTTGGGTGGCCTGGGCTGGGGGGACAGGTCCTGTGGCATATCCTGTAGGCTCCCCCCACTTGGTTTGTCATTAAGGAGAGAAAACAGTGCCCTAAGGGGGGCAAACGATGTGATGCGTTTCCATCTTGAACTGTGTACACGGCTGGTGGCAGGCAGCCTTCTAAGGCCCCCCCCCACACACACACCCCGTGATGGTCCTCACCTCCTGATACTCACACCCTTGTGTGAGCCCCTCCCCCCAGTGTGGGCTGAACCTGCTGACCCGCTTCCCCATCAAGGCTTCAAAAGCCCGACTTCCCTCTTCCTCGCAACTGCCTCTTCTCTTGCTGGCACACTCTCTGAGCCGCTCCCCTGCTCTCTCTGATGAAGCCAGCTGCTGTGGCATGAGGGAGGCATGGGAAAGCCCACAGGGCAAAGAGTCGGGGGGTCTTGGGCCAACAGCTAGGGAGGAACTGAGGCCCTCAGCACCACAGTCATCGAGGAACTAAGTCCTGCCAACAAGCACCCATGTCATCTGGGAAGCGGATTCTTCCACAGCTGTGCCTTCAGATGGGACCGTAGCCATGGCCAGTGCTTTCCGGGCAGCCTTGTTAGAGACCTTGACACAGCGAAGCAGGGCCCAGGCTCCTGGCCTACGGAAACTGAGAGAATTTCTGTTGTTCCTGGCCGTGAAGTTGAAGCTGGATTTGTTACGCGGCAAGAGATGACAATACACAGCTTGCACTGTGGCTGTTGCCTGCAGCTCTACCAGAGAATCTTTTTGCATTTCTTTTTCAATACCCAAAGATGCAATGACAATATTAAAACATCGAGAAGAGTTTGCTTCAATTTCACTGTCGGCTAAGGATGTGGTGATTTGGCTTTGGGCATCTTGAGAGTAAAACCGTATATAAGCTGTTTGTGAATTTCAAGTTCCTGTTGTTCCTTGGAAAGGTATTTTCAACAGGAATACTTTACCACAGATGCTGTAATAAGGAACTGTTTTCTCAGCCAATGATATGATTCTCTATGTATTCAGCAGTGGTGGTCAGATTTTAGTGTGGATCTGAATTATCCAAATTCCTAGGACTCAGCCTGCAGGTTAGGGGTCGGGTGCTGGCAATCTGAATGTTTAATCAGCATCATTTTTTTTTTTTTAAGGGCTGCACCTGCGGCACATGGAGGTTCCCAGACTAGGGGTCAAATCGGAGCTGTAGCTGCCGGCCTACACCACAGCCACAGCCACGCCAGATCCAAGCTGCTTCTGCCACCGACACCACAGCTTGTAGCAACGCCAGATCCTTAACCAACTGAACGAGGTCAGGGATTGAATCCGCATCCTCACGGATACTAGTCAGGTTCTTAACCCACTGAGCCACAACAGGAACGCCTAACCAGCATCCTTGGTGATTCTCATTAAGGGTCTCAGAGGCCCATACATTAAAAAATCACTTACAAAAATGACCCCAAAATGTTACATGAAATAATATATATGTATCACAGAAAAAAAAAAAAAACTTGTCAAAGTACAATGAATGGGATAATAGATGAAAAGAGCTCCATGGCATCCATTTAATAAGAGGAGTTGGTTTATTACGGGAAATACTCAGAGAAGGACCTAGAAGGGGCCAAGGGGGCTAAGCTTCCAGAAAGAGACAAGGCACCATCTGAAGAAGGGCCGAGGGTTTATCTAAAGCCTATGAACACCAGGTACTCCAGGAAGCGAGGGTTCTGGAACCTGGGGAGAAGAAGCTGAGGGATATCAGGTGGAGAAGATTTTAGGAAACTGAGTGACCAGAACATTCTTAGGTCTTGCCTACCATCAGTAGGTTGACTTTGCCACGTGAGCTAAGAATGCAGTTACTCTCAGTCAGGGGTCGGCAATTCATTTCTAGAAAGGGCCAGACTGTAACTATTTTTGGCTTGGCGGGGCATATGGCTGCAACCACTCGATTCTGCTGCTGTCACAGGAAAGTGGCCACAGAGGATCTCCAAATGAATGGGCGTGGCTGGTTCTAATAAACCTTTACTCGCAAAAGCGCGGTGGGCGGCATCACCAGCCTGGTCTGATAAGCCACGTCCCCACAGGAATCTCTGTACCGTGTGTACTGCTACTGGGACAGAATAGGGGAATAATAAGAGGATGGTTTTAAGACCATGGAAAGGCTCAGTCTGATGCACCTGCCTCTCCTGCTGGCCTGGCATCTCGTCACTTGGGGTGACAGCACTGTCCATAGGAGTTCCCAGAGGAATCCCAGAGCATCCAAGCACGATGCTCCTCAGAGAAAACCTCGTCCCACCCAAATGACTCTGACACCCACAGCTTTCTGCTTCCTGGTGCACCAGCCATCTTATATAAGCTTTGGACAGATACGGAACCACATGGGGGTACGTGTGGGGGGACCTATTTGTGAGTGAAGAGGCACGAGGATGCGAGCCTCCAGCAACAGATTCAGCTGCTTCCCAACTGCTTCCCAGTATCCCCAGTGAGCTCTAAGGGTGGCAAAAGCGTTCAAGACGAAATTAATTTTAATTAACTCTAACCAAAAACATTTAACACGAGGGATATCAGCAAGAAAGCAAAGGCCAGGTGTCACTATCTGTAAAAGACTGCGAACTGCTGCTTTGACTACTCCGAGACCATGTCCCTAAAACCAGACACTGTTCCTGATAGAAAGCTCCTGTTCAACCCTCAATACTGATTGATTGATTTGCTTTTCATTACTGCTTGCTTTGCCTCCCAGGGTGAGCTGAGGAACAGACATGAGACCAAAAGGCCAAGGGGGTCCTACGTCCCACAGACACAGTCACAGCCACTGCTGCATAATGGAGTGCTAATCATATACCAACGGTATGGCTGATAAAGAGCTGAACATTTGGCAAAGAAAAATTACAGGTATATGGCTCACAGAGTAGTCTTTGGCAAATAAGCTATTAAATAGTTACTCTACGCTGGCTCATATTTTGTGTGAAAACCGCAGGTGATTTGACAATGAAATAATCGACCCACAGAAGAAAACAAAATGCATAGAACTCTTAAAAAAAAAAAAAACTCAGAAACATTACAGCATGAACCCGAGCAGGAATACACTCGCTCTGGGTCCACTGTTTGCCTCCATTTAACCTGAAAACACCTTGAGTCACAGGAAGCCTTCTGACAGACTGGGCGTGTCCCCTGGCGAATGCGGTGTAGACCAAGAGAGCCCCAACCAGACTCCGGGGAAGGGCAGCCCCGCCCTAGAGCCCAAGTGACACCGGTAGACCACTGGCTCCAGTCCGCACCTGACCAGCCACAGAGCCCGATGGACACACATGAAGAGCTAAGCTTCCCAACCGGGTGTTTTCAGAAAAGATCCACAGCAGAGAAGTCTCCAGAGGGAGACTGGGGGAGACTGGGGATCACAGGGGGCCCTCCTGGGCAGATGTGCCACCTGTGACGTGGCAGCGGACGGCAGGACCTTGCTTGCCCCACCTGGCCACTCGGGAAGCCAGGCTCAGCCATGGAAAGCCCAACCCATGGGCATCCTGCCAAAGTCTCAGCTAAACGCCAACATTCCTGCCCTCTCCCTGCAGCCTCTGTTGTAGATCAGACGTGAGAGAGTGCTCTCTGGGATTTCTGGAATTATCTACGGCCATCTTATCCGACTCCTTACCTGGCAGATTGGAGGCTGAACCACACGCAGGTTTACCAGCACCTGAATAATCATTCTTGGTCAGTTAGCTTCCAGCCTGTAGTAAGTGATGGCACCTTGCATGTCACTGGATTATATTAAAGAAGGGCGCGAGGGGCACTTGAGAACTGCCCCCAGTTTCTATCAGCTGCTTTCCCCTCATTCTCTCCCCAAGGAAACCAGCCTTTCCCACGTTCACGGCCCCCTCCCCACTCTCTTCACCAAGATTTCAAACAAAGGAATAAGAGGAGGCATGTGTTGAGCCAAGTAGCTGAGAGAAGCAGAGGTTGCTGCCCTTCCACACAAACCAGCACTCGGTGCATTAGAGACCGACAGGTCTTATACATGCTCCCCCCCCCCCACCAATTAATAGGGAAGGGAGAATGGACACCTTAAGCAATTCCTCGTCTTTTCCAAACACAGAAATTTGGAGAACTTTGGAGGGTAAGTTCACTTCTTCCATTCCTTCCTGCCTTTTCCCTTCTGGCTTTTGGACCTTCCTCGAAGGGAGAGCTCCTCAAACTGCAGTGTGCATCAGAGCCATCTGGACATCTTGCTCAAGTGCGGATTCTGATTCAGCAGGTCTGGGGTGGGGCCTGAGATGCTGCATTTGTAATTCGCCTCCGGTGGGGCCCATCCTGCTGGTCCCGAGACCAACACTTGGAATAAGGAACCTGAATACTTGCTGACTCCACCCTGCAGCCTGTGTAACACAAGCCACAAGAGCCTCAGCGCTTCCCTGGCACACTGTTCCATAGAATGCAGATACAGCCTAACAGTTCCCTCTTCCACGAGGGCCACCATCTCTGCCCTAGGTCCCCGAGGCAGCGTTACAGTTACATGGGGCTGCCCTTGTGGCCACCCACGCTTTGATTTCCTGGAGGCCTAGAGAAGATGGGGATGTCACCTGATGGAGGAAGTTAAAAAATGAAAAAAGAAAGGAGAAACAGATGGTGAAGGATTAACCATCCAAGCGCTAACCCAAAAAAGGAAAACGGGAAACGCTCAAGGCAAAGGAAGCTGGAACCACCTGGACACCTCAGATGGGGAATAAGGAGCTTGTGGGGCGGGGAGTCGGGGGGGAGGTGGGCTCTGCCATAGTAAGCGCCTGCATGGGTGGGAGATGCACTTTCCTTTGGCAAAGCTTCCCGGGTCAGCCTGGATCCAAACCTCTTCCCCTCCCTCCCCCCCCTCCCCCGCCCCCACTGGAAAGAATCTGAGAGCTCCACAAAGGGGAAAAGAAAAAAAAAAAAAAGACACAAGAGCCATATGGAATTCTCTATTTTTTCCCTCACACCATCTGCTTTGGGATCTAAGCACTGAACAGCAACCACGTTGATTTCAGGAGCCAGCAAAACCACCCAGCAGTTGGAAAGGCCATTCCACAGCTGGCTTTGGTCCCCTGACTCCGGGGCCGAGCTGTACTCTTGACACCATCCCCCAAGAGGCCTCTGCCCCTGGCTCCAGACACAGATGGCCCCAGTGCCACACGGGCACATTCCCTGCAGGGGCTTCAGCCACCGCACACACAGGATTGTGGCCACGGGTGGTGGAGACCGTTTCCAGATCTGGGAAGAAGAATCTCTAGACCAAGTTCAGTGATTTTGTTTCTCCCGTTAGTACAAGAACATGCTTGCTCGAGGACTTCTCACCTGAAATAGCCCCAGCAATGAACGGGATCCTTACTGGTGTTCTCTGGTTTCTCATCATACCATTCCAGAATTCCCCGAACTCTGAAAACTTAGATCAGCTGTTTTTGTTGCTGCTGTTGTTGTTTTTGTTCTGTTTTGTTTTGTTTTTGA
Source organism: Sus scrofa (assembly GCF_054392235.1). NCBI lineage: Eukaryota > Metazoa > Chordata > Mammalia > Artiodactyla > Suidae > Sus > Sus scrofa. The sequence goes on from NC_139401.1 coordinate 14,115,875, forward strand.
TCGAGCTCCTCTGACAGCAAAACCTGTTCTATCTCACTTTACTTGGTTCCTCAACTTGACCTGAATAACCCAGAGGCTGTCTGCAGGCATCACTGCCCCAACTCCAGCTCTCTAGAAAGATCGATGTGTTGGACTTGGCGGCGGCGGAGGCGGGGTGCCCAGACCTTGCTGAGGACATTGTGTCGTATGGGCTATGCACGCCGTGTCACTTTCAAAAACCCAAACTCTTGTGAATTCCCAAACAACTGTGGCCCCAAAGGTTTCAGTAAGGAAAGCGGAGCCTTGTATTTCTTCTTCTCAGCTGCCGCCGCTGCTTGGAAAGCCCATGTTCCGGTGTCAGGTTGGAGGGTCAAGGGCACGTAGGAAGTCTTATCCCAACGCACTCACTGGGAACTGCTGAACAGGTGGATAGAACTTCAGCAACTAATACAGGGGTTCCCCCCTCCTAAGATACTGACGATTACTCCTTGCCACCCGGTCCAGGAAAAGATGCTTAGTTTTTACTCCATTTCCCACTGGCCTGGTATCTTCCAACATATTCTTCAAATGAAGACCGTTCTCCCTCCAGCAGTAGTTTCTGACAACTTGGTGACCTTCCTGACATGTTTACCAGCGCTGTTCATTCTCTCTCTCTGCCACTGAATTGTGCACAGTGAATTATGCTGGGCGAGGGGCACAGACGGACTGCCCTACTGAGCTAAGTTTACATAGAAAATTCACCTCTTTTAAATGCACAATCCAACAGTTTGGGGTAAATTTACAGGGTGGTATAACCATCACCACGCTCTCGTTTTAAAACATCTCCATGGAAATGCTGACATCACCTCACACCTGTCAGAATGGCCATCGTCAAAAAGTCTACAAACAATAAATGCTGGACAGGGTGTGGAGAAAAGGGAACCCTCCTACACTGCTGGTGGGAATGAATGTAGGTTGGTGCAACCACTGTACAGAGCAGTGTAGAGGTTCCTTAAAAAAACTCCACATGGAACTACCATATGGTGCAGCAATCCCACTCCTGGGCACACACCCAGAGAAAACCGTAATTTGAACGGGTACCTGCACCCCACTGTTCATTGTAGCACTAGTGACAACAGCCAGGACATAGAAGCAACCAAAACGTCCATCAGCAGGAGACTGGATAAGGAAGATGTGGTACATATATACAATGGAATATTACTCAGCCATAAAGCAGAAGGAAACCACGCCATTTGCAGCCACATGGATGAACCTAGGAATGATCATACTAAGTGAAGTAAGTCAGACAGAGAAAGACAAATATCAGATGAGATCCCTAATATGTGGAATCTAATTTTAAAAATGATACAAAAGGACTTTTTCACAAGATAGAAACAGACTACAAGATCCTGAAATCAAAATTAGCGTCACCAAAGGTGAAATGTTGTGCGCACGGGTGGATTGGGAGGTTGAGATGAACATATACACACATGGCTCCGTACAAAATTAATGAGTAACAAGGACCTACTTTATAGCTGGGGGACATTTATTCACTACTCCGTGACAGCCTATGTGGGGAAAGATTTTGAAAAAGAATACACACACACGCAAATATATATATAGAAAATGGAGTCACCTTGCTGTACACCTGAAACTAACACAACATTGTAAGTCACTTCTACTCCAATAAAATTTAACAAGCAAACGAAAACCATCTCCATCACCCCACAAATGGTCCCCTGTATCCATCAGCTGTCACTCTTTGTTCCCCTGCCCCCCTGCCTCCAGCAAACACTCATCTACTTTCTGGCTCTCGGGATGTGCCGATTCTGGACATTTCACATAAATGGAACCCTACACTACCTGCCCTAGTGCGTCTGCTGCTTCTACTCAGCCCCCTGTTTCAGAGAGCCACTCATGCGGCAGTGTGCATCGCACATCCGTCATGCCTTTCCACTGCTGCACAGGATTCGCCGTGTGGGTATGTCACGTCTAATGGCGATTTTTAAAACTCAAGACTCCAGAAGCCTCCGTTCTTCAAAGGACCCAAGAAAACAAATGTCTGCTGGCGTTTCTTGCTCACCTTGCCTTTTCTAACTGGCTCTGGGCAGGCACAGGCACACACAGAGCTGGTGCCTAACAGCCAGACTCAGGGTGAAGGGATGTGTTACTCGAGGTGGCAAAAACGAAATCCCAAGTCAGACTTCCTGGTCATTCACCGGAAGCCACAATCCAGGTTTTAAGGCAAAATGAAAAACTGCCTTAAATGACCGACAGGTGGTATGACTTTGGAATTCAACATGCATCTTCCACTGTACCTCGGGACCGCTCTGTGTTGACCTGGAGTGTCTACACTGTCATTTCTGGTATTTTCCTGCAGGGCCCAGCAGATACTGGCGAGGAACGCTGCTCTGGGTTCACCCAGAATGAGAGCCATACTTGAAGCCCGCTGGGTTTCTCTGACCCACCACCATCCCTGTATTTTCCACGCCTTAAGTAACTGGCAGCCACGGAATCTGAGCTAATTGAGCCAAGACGATGCTCAGCCTTCCCGGCTTCCCGGTCCCCAGGTGCATGGTTCACGCAGACCCAGGCTGAGAGGTTCTGAGACGCCAGTGCCCCTCTGGAGTGAGGACACTGGAAACCAGACCCAGCGGACCTACCTGACAGGATCGAGCGCACACATATCCGATCCTCATTTCCCGGCTCTGATTTTTCCTTCTCAAAGGCAATGGACGGATGTTAAATCAGAGCGGTGCAGGGCTCAGTGGCCAGAAAGATATCGGGGGACTCCTCAGATGTCCTGGCTCAGGGCTTGGTCCCCCCGCCCGCCCTGTGGTGGCCGTGGGTGATCCCCCCCCCCCATGATTAGTTTCCATATTGGAAATTTGGTGCTTTACCCCAAGGCAGAGCTCATTGTACACTGCTCCCTTTGAGGAGAGGCGAGGGTGAGGAGACGGGAAGGAGGGAGAAGAAAGAGGTGAAAGATGGGGTGGGATGGAGAGGAAGAGAGAAAAAGAAAGATGATTAAAAAAAGTCTGTAAAGGGCCAATTCCACCCGTGCCCCTGGGAACAGATTAATGCATCAAGCAAAACAGAAAAGATCAGCAAACTGCAAGAGCCAGTACAAATCATATTAAAGAGAACAGTTGACGTGGCATGAGAATTCACCCCGAGGCTGTATTTACCTGGACTGCTCAAGGGGCTAGCCCTGTCCCCCAGGGTTGGCACGGGACGGTACTGGTGGTTCTTTGAGCCTGGGTACATCCAGTGGTACCTGCCAATTCCCATTTCAGCTCTGCTGTTCACTGCCAATTTCAGGTGGCAAAGAGTCAGTGTCTCTATCTCCAGCAAAGATTCCACATCAGCATTTGTATTTACTCTTTTACCATATAGTTAAAGGAAACGGGGGGGGGGGGGTGTTCACAATACATGCTATTATTGCATTGTAACTTTTCTGCACCGTCTGATCAACTCGGCAGGAGATGCTGAGACCACAGGAGGCTCTCTTCCATCTCTGAATGTAAGTTTACACACATCACCAATATTGTCTTGTCTTTCTGGATTTTCTCCATCTTCCCCCCTCCCCCGCCGACCCCCACCCCTTCAAACGCTCAATTTTGGGAAGATGCTATTTGTAGTGAAAATCTGCCTTCTCATAATTGTATTTTTCCTTCTGTTTGTTTCACGTTTAGACCCACAGAGCACCATCATCATTGCAGCTACACAAACAGAGGTGAACGAAGACTCACTAGAACGGGACCTCGTTCCAGCTTGAAAGGATGACCAGTCACCCCATGGTCTGCTAAATCTTGGGTGAAACTCCTGTCTCCCCACTGACATCTGCAACGTTCTCTGTCACGTCTTCTTCTTATCTTAGCTCTGGATTTCAGCGTCTAGAATGTTCTGGATTAATCCTGTTCCAATGCTCTTGCAGTGTCTTTATAGAGAAAGGGCTGCTGGTCTTAGGCTTGAAGCATTGCTTAGGTGACAACTGGCCTCCTGAGGCCTCAGGTCCCTGTCTGGTAAAATAACTAGATTTCCTACTTCTTAGGGGGTTGGGGAGAAAAATATCTACCAACTTGGCTGACATGGAATAGGCTGCTGGTAACTATTTGCTGAATTGTAACCTTGAAATCATTTAAAAGACCGTAAGGTCACTATGGCCAGTTGCTATCTGAGAAGCCCAGAAAAACTAATCAGAGGTTAAGTCCTCTGGGGTGCCTGCCATGAATATTGAAGGATCAGACGAATGGTGGGCAATGATTCCATTGACGTGGGCAATGATTCCATCAGAAGATGGCGTTATAACCTCCCACGTGGCACTTCAGATCATAGTGGAGGCAAGAAGGCAAAGGGCCGGACCAGCTCTGCTGAAAACCTCATAAGCCACTGCGAACCCCGAGCTGTGCTCTCCATCTCTGCAAACTCGGCAGGTCTCCATTTGGGAAGTGGAGACCTCCTTTTCCAGGTGGCATTTTAGGGGAAACCTTTTTGGCTTCAAAGTAAAGGAAAACCGTCTTTGAGAGACATTTATAAGATAGTTAAAGGTTTTCAAAGACAGCCAAAAGAGGGGGGGGAAGGATGCTTGGACAAGATCAGAACTGCACAATAAAACTATTTTTGCCGCTGCTGTTTTTCTCATTCATGATGATCAGGGCTCTTATTTACGACATGCTGGTCATCATGCAAAGCGCGATGCCCCTGTTACCTCACTCATTTTTTTCTTCTTCCAAGGGTGAATTTTTTTAATTATGTGTAACACGGGCACAGTTATTGGCCCACACATTTTCAAGGAATTGCACGTGTGCTGACTCTTCCCACTGCCGATCACCTTAGGCCCTCCAATGTGTGAGCCCACATCTTCAAGACAGTCCTTTCAAAATGAATTTTTGCCTAATGTACAGCTGTCCTGTCTGTCTGTCCACAGTTCTTTTCGTTGGGCTACTTGGCTCTCCAATGGAATAAGGACCCACCTCAAAATTCACCACCTGTAATCTCTGGGATCCAATCTCCTGGAGCAATTTCTTTTAGGGCCGTGTTTAGGCTCTGCCTGGTTCTGACTTGCAACCCCCCGCCTCCACCCAAAACAGGCATTAAGCTCAAGCCATATTCCTGTCTACACCCAAGATAACAAAGTTGGACTGTTAACCGTTACCTCAGTAATTAAGGTCACAATTATCTGTCACAACCATCCTATGAAATAGGTACTATTGTTACTGGAGCTCTAGAAGTGAAGAATGCCAGGGCACGGAAAAGGTAAGGTACTTGCCCACGACCCTGCGGCCAGGCCAGCAAGGAGGAGCCTGGGTGTGCGATTTGACCCCAGAGGGCAGGTTCTCTAACCGTGGCCTGTGCGTTCGCTGTCACCTTCTCCGCCTTGGCCAAACTCCGTCTGGGTTGGAGCTGTGCTTCTGTGCCGCCTCAAGAAATGTTTCAGGACCCAAGCTACAGGTGTTATTTCAGGGTTCTTAACAGTTCTCAACTCTGGCCTTCCCTGCACTAAGATTTCTCTGTTCCTGCTCAGGAGAGCCTATCGCTCAGACCTGGGCCGGGCTATAGTCTCCAAAGCAGAGAATGCCAGTGGGGCTGGTGGCAAGAACCAGAAGGAGGTTGGAGGTCGAGTGGCCTCCTGGAATGACCTCATTTTCTCCTGGCTCCAGAAGCTGTAAGCCCTCCTTATCGACCTGGAGCAAGAAGATTCCAAGGAGATTTTTTTTTTTTTTTTTTGGTCTTTTTTCCCATTTCTTGGGCCGCTCCCGCGGCACATGGAGGTTCCCAGGCTAGGGGTCGAATTGGAGCTGTAGCCCCCGGCCTATGCCAGAGCCACAACAAAGCGGGATCCGAGCTGCATCTGCAACCTACACCGCAGCTCACAGCAACACCGGATTCTTAACCCACGGAGCAAGGCCAGGGATCAAACCCGCAATCTCATGGTTCCTAGTCGGATTTGTTAACCACTGAGCCATGATGGGAACTCCGTCCAAGGAGATCTTGGTATCACGTCTGATCTGAAAATTTTACGTCTTCCTCTCAAAAAAATTCTCTCTCCATGCCCAACACCCGATTGGTACCCAATCAGCATCTGCTGAATAAATACTGGGCTGAATACAAGGGAGCATTCTGGCACCCTGGGGATCAAAAAATGGACCTCACCCAGGCCAGCTCAAGAGATTCAGAAAATCTGTGCCCAGGATTCATGCATTCTGTCCTCATCGCCTCACGCAGATGGGGAAATCTCCAGACAGGCAGGCCATCCGGCACAGGCTGCTTGGCAATGACAATGAAAAACCGTGGGCTGCCCAATCTAGGTTGTCTTCTGAGAAAAACATGGCCGCCATGCCCGAGATGCTTAATTCAGCATACAACTCCTCCTGCTCCTCCTCCAGGCATGGAGATGGGATCAGCAAGTGGAGGGATGTTGTCCAAGACTTCAGGGAGGGCCTCTGGACAACAATACATCTCTAGATATGGAGGGGAAAGAAAACCATGTCTATCCTACATTTCTGGGCCAAACTTAACATTCAATATCAATTTATAAAATTTTTTTTGTCTTTTTGCTATTTCTTGGGCCGCTCCCGCGGCATATGGAGGTTCCCAGGCTAGGGGTCGAATCGGAGCCGTAGCCACCGGCCTACGCCAGAGCCACGGCAACGCGGGATCCGAGCCGCATCTGCAACCTACACCACAGCTCACGGCAATGCCGGATCCTTAACCCACTGAGCAAGGGCAGGGACCGAACCCGCAACCTCATGGTTCCTAGTCGGATTCGTTACCCACTGCGCCACGACGGGAATTCCAATTTATAAATTTTCAAAGACCACAGTATACGTCTTGTTTCAGAGGACAGGGTCTAAACACTTCAAAGGGAGTCACGGGATTGCAAGGAGAAGCCGAAGCTTGAAGGGTGTGTCAAGACACTGTCAATTCTGGGCAACTGTCAACACACCCAGGAGGCTCCTGCCCTTCAGAGGGAAGACGGCAAATGCTCCCCTTACAGAGGACAAGGCAGAGGTGGGCAGGAGCCTGGTCAATATTCTTGAAGAAGCACAGAAGACTGTGACATCTCAGCTAGGATTTATGGTTGGGGCCAAGGTGAGCGGTGGTGGTTGATGGCGAGACACACGACTGGGTGATCATGGCCAGAGGTGGCGGGGGCTTAGGGAAAACAACGCAAAATAAGGCCGTGTCCACTCCCTCCCCCCATTCTCTCAGCTGCTGGGATTTAGGGACAAGGCTGAATAACTAAACTGCAGACTGGTATGCTTTCCGTCCTCGAGGAAATTATCACTGGAAGCAACTAATTTAGCAAAGACTGGGCTTCCTCAAAAGACCGCGTTCACTGGGCAAGGTCTGTGGAAGCTGTGCCTGCCATCCTCCACTTTTAGCTATTATTTGACATATTCGAGGAAGCCACGACAGCGCTACAGAAAGTAGCAGAGGTTGGCTGATGACAGCCACCTGTTCCTATAAATAAGGTTTTACTGGAACACAGCCACACCCGTTTGTTTCTAGGCTCTCTGTGGCTGCTTCATGCTACCACCAAGGTAGAGGTGAGTAGTTATCGCAGCCTGTGTGGCCCACAGGGCCTAAATATTGACTCTCTGGCCCTTTACAGATGAACCGTGCTGCCCCTTGAACTCAAATGCAGCCAGTAAGGCTGGGCTAGATTAAAAAACGTCCTGCAATTATGCAAATCAGCCCACCAAAAAAGAAGTTACTTTATTTGCTCTCCTTGCACCTTCTCTTCAGAGACCTATCACCTGAGGTGGTTAAGGATCAAAATTCTCCTGCTGGGCATCGCCGTCTGCTATTTACTCTGCCACCAAGCAGCAAAATTATTGTTAGAATCCAGATGCCACGATATCGAATGGTCCCTGAGATGAGGGAGCCCCCTTCTGTTCCTGTGATGTGAGCAGAGAGGACAGAGGAAGGACGATGTTTCGAAGGAGAACGTTAATCGATGGGTAAATAAATGAACAAGTGGACGAATAGCCAGGTCCCTTTGCGAAGCCGGGGTTGGAGCCTCCTTCGCTTGAAAGCCACCTTCTTCCTCTGTCCCACAGCCCAGCCGTCCCTACTCATGGGCGACCGTGGCACGTGGATGCACATGTGGTCCCAAGGAGGGGGAAAAAAAAAGCAAGGGAGTGCCTCAGAACAATCCCGATTGTGGCCAGTCCCCATGAGGGGGAACTTGTGACACGGGGACACTGGCCACGTCACACGTTCTCAGATACGTGGAGGCGTCTCACTCTTGTCCCTAAGATCGTCTCCTCTCAACTGGCCTGTACTTCCGAGTAACAGAGAACACGCTGCTTTGGAACACGCTGGTCTGAATTCGAGATTTCCCCTCCATTCTAAGGAAGGCACATCTAAATTTCCAGACATGAGGCAGACTGCTTTGTCTATTGAAAAGAGCGGGGCCACGGCTTTAAAAGTCTGCTAACGGAAACGATAATGGAAAAGGAGGCGATGCCCCAAGTGGCTTGTTGAGATCTCCGCCACATTTCAATCAGCTTAGGGGAAAAAAAAAAAAAATCAAAGCAAGCTGTATCATACCTACCACACATGTCCGGCGCCATCTGGCCGGCCCCACTTTTCTCTACATCCCAGTCCCCAGACACCCTCTCTTCAAATGTCCTCCTCGGCAGAGTCTTACAGGAAAAAAAAGGCATCTCAATCTCTGTCTCTGCCATATTTATATTTTCAACTTCGAAAACATCAATTAAAAAATCGCAAGGTCAAATAATTCATGGATCACCGGGAATGTTAAGCAGGTCCCTCTTGGTTTTTAGCATACTTTTTTTTTTTGTCATTTTTATAGCATACATGGATTTTAGAGGAGAGCTTTCTTTACTCAACAAATAAAAAAAGAGAGACAGAGAGGTGGGGGGGGGGCAAAAGTGCACTTAGTGTGCTGAATTAAAAAAAAAAAAACCCACAAGAAATTACACCTATCTGATTTAAAAGACTGAAATGCATGTCTTCATTTTTTTAGTCGAGTCCACCACTCGAATCCATTTCTGACTTTGCCTAGGTCCTGTCGTTTATTTGAAAGTACGCCTTATTTCTGGTTTCCTACATTTTTTCTTTTGAGGTGGTTAGAATTTTAATTTGATACCTGGACTTCTGAAATTCATTTGGGCAGTGATTCACAGAAGCCGAACTAGCCAGGCTCTAATTGTTTCAGTAGAGTCCAATTTCCTACACATGGTAAAAATAATTTTCCTACCATATACTTAGGGGTTTTCTTCCACACAATAGGGCAAGTGCTTCCATGGTTTTTCTGCCCCTTGATTACACACTCCCAGCAATTCTAGATGCATTGGTTTTCACAAATGAATTGACATCAAGTAATACTCCACAGAAATAAACAGAAACCTCATTCTCCATCTCTTTATTATCGAGTCCCATGATCTAGTTTCTTTCGTTCTGTCTTAATTCATTTCCTCCACTTATTCTATTTCAGTGCATCTGCTTACTCAATCCTCAACACTTTGATTTAATTTAATGCTTCCAATTTAAAAACTGGCATTTGTCATAATTTGGCGTTTCTGACTTCCATCTGACAAAACCTGCTTGCTTTCTGTAAAAATTCCTGAAAAACTGCTACAGAACTTCTGGTGCGTTTTGATCATCCAGGAGGGTCAGGTGACCAAGGCTATGGGGCTGTTTCAGAAACACATTTTCTCGTCTTCCTCTCTCTCCCTCTCTCTCCCCCCTTTTCTTCTTTCTGGACTTGGATTATTTTTGTTTAAAACAGGAACAAAATCATTCTGATTTCGTTTTTTTTTTTTTTTTTTTTTTTTTTAAATCAGCTCTCTTTGTTCTACTGAAACTCCTGGGAAATGACGCTGGCTGCGAAAGTTGAGATCAGTTCCTAAGAACACTCGCTTTAATTTGGATTCTCCGTAGAGGCTATAATAATTACCCGAAGCTATTAATCCACAAGCTACTGGGTACTAGCTAGCCACTCCAAATTAAGAGACAAGTGCAGCCCCTCCACTGACCATGAAAACAAATAGGAAAGGAAAAAGGGGAGGTGGTGGGGGGACGGGGGGGGGGAATATATGTGCCTAAACAACTCTGTGGGAAGTGACAAAATGTCTAGGATTCAACTTAGTAAATCACTTGCTGAAAAGCTTAAAGGAAAAAAAGGGGGAGGGGGAAACTTCACAGATCCGCCAGCTCAAGAATTACATAATGCCTTTTCTAACTGTGTCAAATTTCTGAATGTTTACTTTAATGATGTACACGTTGATTTTACAAATTTAAAACTAACTCTGAAAGAACACTGGAGTGGCAGGCATATACAAACAGGTGTGATTCTCCTTTGAGGCCCTGTGTGTGTGCCTGGAGTGGCAATGGCTGAGCAAGCTGGGCAAAGGACAGAGATGACACCCATGGGAGCCTTGATGTCGCCTGGCTGACAGATGAACTTGCTGGTCAAAATGAAGCTTAGGAGATAAGCTACCCTCTGGATCAACATTTCGGGTGGGTCACAAAGCAGTCACAAACCCTGCTGCTGGGATCAAAAGCCATGGCCTGGCCCGAATTCTTACTCAAGCGTGTACTATACGTGTGATGGTATCTTGCAGTAAACTTGGGATCTTTGAATTACTTAACAAAGAGCTGGTGTTTATCAATGTGGGTAATTTTATAATTTCCTCCGGGCATCATCTTTTGCTTCTGATGTTGTCCCTGAAACCCCAGCTCAGGAGTTTTCACACACAGACTGCCACCGATGTAGTGGCGGCTGGCAGATTTGGAATTAAATAATAAATATTGAATTGACCTACAATCACAGCATTCGGTAAGAGGAAATAATGGTGAGAATCACCATTGCCTAGGAAGGATCTCAACACAGGTTTTATGTCCCTTTCCTGCTTTCGGAGAGAAAAATGAAAGGTATGGTGGTTGTGTTTTGTTTTGTCTTCCTGCAGAGACCAAAGGGGTTTTTGTCTGTCACTGGCAAACACCGTATCGATTAAAAAGTGGGTACTAAGCGTCTACTTTCGGGGAAAATTGCTACAACTGTGATCGGCTTCTGCACCAAAAGGCAATGCTATGGTTAGGTGTCCTAAGCTTTGTCTCTGCTCGTTATGGAAAGGAATCTTTAAACTTTCATCTCAGTTCCTCAGCTTCATAAATATTTCCAAGAGTTTCTGTCACTGCTATTTGGTCTTTCATGTAAAACAAAAATATATACCTATCCGAAAAGGCAGGGTTCCCCCCCTCCCCCGAGTGGTTTTTGCCGCTGTTGTTTGGGGGCGGGGGCGCTATAGGTTTGATTGCAGAGATGAAGCTAAACTGCCAGTTTTCAAAATCCAAGCACTACGTACTTCACACGCCACTGAATTCCTCACCTAAAAATGGCTAAAATGGCAACTTTTATGCTCTGTGTATTTTATCATCCTTTAAAAAGTAATTAATCGAGAAAGTGAAATGGTTCTGTTTAGGATCAAACGTTACTCAAGTACTGGAGACAGAAGAAATTCCGTATAAAATCAAGAAGCTTCTACCCAAGCACACTGGCACGCTGGCATATGTGAAATTGCCGTCTTCGTGGGTGGAAGATGGTTGACTATCAGCAATTTCAAACCGTTCAACCTACATGTTCTTAAGTCAAACAGAGCTGGGCTTCTATCTGGGAGGGTGACTATTGTTTGGCAACTGTCAGTGGATGTCAGGGTCACGAGAAATAACCTGAGCACGGGTAGCTTTGGATGGAAAGAGCCACTGCGGGTACAGCATACGTTCTTGCGCCTTTAGGAGAGTCTGTAACTTTGGGGGAGGGACAGAAATGACCAGGCAGTGAGATGCTGTAACCTAACAGGGGCTCGGCTGAGCCTATGGGGTACGGAACTTGAAGCAGTCATTATCTAGGCAGACAGATGAATTTTAGCTTCTATTTTCTGCTGTCTTCTTACCGTCAAACACCTACTTCTCCCCGCACAAGCCACACCGTATGTAGGTTCTAAGGTTGCCTTTTGAGGAACAGGACCTGTGTGCATTTTCTATGCCTACATCTGGAGTCTTGCATCGCAGAAGACACCCCCCCCCCACCCCCGCTTCCATCAGCACCAGCCCCCAGGGCTGATGTCCCCTCTTCTCAGGCTCCAACTCGAAATGGTCATGACATGTCAGAGTCGGGGTCTCAGCCTCGTACACAGCAATTGTATTAAATAAGAAAATGAGAGAAGGTCCACAATCACGACAGCATCAGCGGAATCGGGGGAACCAGAGCGTATTTAACACGCGTGCCCTGCCAGTTCCTCCTCAGCATTAGCAGCAAACAATGCATTCCTCGTCCCTGGAATATCACATGCAGAGCCTAGGACCTCAGTTAGGACTCATTGTAGCAATTAAAAGAGACAGTTTCCCCAACGCAGCTACCCAAGGTGGCAGACTGCGGACATCCTTCTGTGCAATCCCACATTCAGGAGAAAGATTTGGACCCCGAGTGGATTAAAAAGAGGCTGCTCTATTCATTTAACATCAGCCTCCAGGAGAACCCCCCCCTCCCCACAACCCAGACCAGAGCATGGGGATGCTTTCGGAGCTTATTTTACAAGAGACACAAATCCGGCTACCCCCTTTTAACGCTACCCACCGCCCCCCCACCCCCCACCCCAATGAAAAGCTTTAAACAGGCTATTGTCAGAGCCCTGGGTACCTTTTCTCTCTTGGCTTTGTTCAGTATTTTCCTCGGCTGCAGTTTCCATGGCTGGCTTCATACCATCCACCAAAAATGCTTTTCCCGCTCCCCCCCCAACACACACTTGTCCCCCTCCTCTGCTTTTGCTTTTGGACTCCCCTCCGGCTCTTATTTACACCCGCGTGATTGAGAGCTTCTGTTCTTCACTACAGAAGACTACGGTCCCTTCCAAGATGCAAAAGTCTCGCCGGCGTCAATCCCTCTCTGCCTACTGGTCCAGAAAGACAGCTGCCAAGGAGCCGGCAGCCATACGTCACCGAGGATCCCGGTTATAAAACAGCCGCCCAGCGCCCGAGGCCCGATGCGGCTCCCAGGGGCCCCCCCACCCGCTGCGCCCTGCCCGGCTGCGCCTCCCGCCGGCCTCCCGCTCGCCTGCACGCGCTCGGGCTCCCTCCTCTCTCCTGGCTGACTGCACCCGACGAATGCTAATTAATTCTCCCAGGGAAGAATAGACCTGTGACATCAGAGCAGGGGCCCAGCGGAGGGAAGAGGAGAGCCCCCTCCCACCACGTGACTCAGCGCTCAGGCCCCAGAGAAGGTTTCAGCAGAACCTTTCAGGCGCCTCTTCCCACCAGCGAACTCTTCCTTTCCCCTGGGACCCCTTTTTGGGGCATCCCAGCTTGTTTTATTTCAGTTACCCCTGATCCTGGCAGAATCTAGGCAACAGACTTGCCCACAGTCTCCGTTTTCTTTTTCTTTAATATGTATTTTTCCAGAGAAAGACAGTTATCTATGATGCTATTTATATGCGGAACCTAAAAAAACGCAAATACAAATACACTTATTTACAAAACAGATAAGGAAAACAAGCTTATGGTTGGGGGGGGAAGAAATAAATTAGGAGTTTGGGATTAACAGATACAAACCACCATATATGTAAAACAGGTAACTAATAAGGACCTACTGTATCGCACAGGGAACTATACTCAATATCTTGTAATAACCCACCATAAAGAAGAATTTGCAAAAGAATAAACATACATATGTATAAACTGAACCACTCTGCTGTACACCTGAAACTGACAAGACTGTAAATAACGTATATTTCAATGACAAAAAAGGTGTCTTTCACACAACCTCTAGCCAGCTAGCTAGACTGATTTGAAAACATAAAGAGGGAAGAAAAATAAGTAAGGAGGAAGAGGACCTAAACAAAGATTTAACAAGGGCAGTGTAGCAATTGAGTAGCAGAATCCAGTTCCTGGGCTATAGCTAACATGTGTGATAGAAAGAGAAACCTTAGCTCAAGTCGACTCATTACGCAAATATCCATCCCGATTTAAAAATAAGCATAATATGCCACACGTACAGCTAGCTGATATTTTGGTGGGTCCTTGGAATGAAAAATCAAAATAGAGTGGTTTTGCTTTTGGACGCGGTTATTTCTCTACGCTTTTCTCCTTAGAACCCCTCACTCAGAGTTCAAAGGCTGTTTTCGAGAGTGTTCTGAATGTTAGGCAGAAAGGCTTCTGTAACAATAATGATTCTGACTGCTGGTTTCACAAGCCTTTCTGCACACCCAACTACTACTGGATCATCGTTCTCAGCCTATCTAAGCATATAAGCCTTTATCATGGTTATATGCCATAGGTTCCCAAACATCAGGAATTTCTGTACAACTCTTTTTTTTTCCCTTTTCTGGCCACACCCACAGCATATGACGTTCCCCAGGGCCAAGGAGTGAAGCCACGCTGCAGCTGTGACCTATGCCACAGGTGTGGCAACACTGGACCCTTAACCTACTGCACGAGGCTGAGAATTGAACCAGCGCCGCCACAGAGACAAGCCAGATCATTAGCCCACGGTGCCACTGCAGAGACGCCTCTGCACTACTTTTTAAGCATTTGTTTCACCCACTTACCTTCACTGTCCCGATCTCAAAGAGTTACAGAAACTCAGTGTAATACCCTTAAGGTCCATCCATGTATGCTAAGTGAAATAAGTCAGATGGAGAAAGACAAATAACACGCGATTTTACTTATATGTGGAATCTAAAAAACAAACCAAACAAAATAAACAAAACCCAGGCTCAAAGATACAGAGAACAGACTGGCGGTTGCCAGAGGCATAGGGGGTTGCGGAGGGCAAAATGGGTGAAAGAGATTAAGAAGTTCAAACTTCCAGTTATACAATAAATAAGTCACGGAGATGTAACGTACGGCATGGGAAATACAGTCAAGAATATTGTATTAACTTTCTAAGGGGACAGGTGGCAACTACACTTACTGTGGTGACCGTTTTGCAATGTACACAAATGTTGAATCACTACGTTGTGCACTTGAAATGAACATAATATTGTAAGTCAGTTATACCTCCATCCAAAACAAGGGATGGGCACATGCACACTGAGGTCTACGGAATGACTGGCCAACAGGGACCTGCTGAAGAGCCCAGAAAACTTCAGTGGTAATCTACATGGGAAAAGAATTTGACGGAGAATGGACGTGTGTCTACATATAAATGAATCACTTTGTCGTAGAGCAGGAATTATCACAACACTGTACAGCGACTACACTTCAGTAAAACTTTAAAAAATGAACAAAACCGAAAATGCAATAAGAGGTACATATACGTATATATGTATGTGTATACACACACACACACACACACACATATATGTGACTGGGTCACTTTGCTGTACAGCAAAAATTGGCCCAACATTGTAAATCAACTATACCTTAATAAAATTTTTTCTTAAAACCCACAATCTTAAAAACTCAAGTCAAATACAGGGATGACCATTGATAAGCAGAGGGTAAGGGGCTCCCGGACCGGGCCGAGTGTGCTCCTTGTTTGGTTTGAACCCTCGTTTATTTATTTATTTATTTTTGGCTGCACCTGCGGCATGCTGAAGCTCCTGGGCCAGGGACGGAACCCGAGCCATAGCAGTGACAACTGCTGGATCTTTAACCCACCGAGCCACCAGGGGACTCCTTGAATACCCATCTTAGGAGCAAACATAAACATAAGTTGGAGGCCACCCTTTCCTAAAAAAATCTCCCCCAAGATTTGAAGGTTTGTTGCTCAATACTTTAGATAAAAAAAAAAAAATCAAAAACATAAAACAAAATAAAATAAAATAAAGGATAAGCCCCGGGATCAAAATCAGCTGACAACCTGATCTTTGCATGCACTGCTTTTAGATAATCCCCGGAGCTTGCTACACTCAATATGTCTGGCCCTGTTCAACCAGGAAAGCCTTTGAAAACCAGTTGAGCCTGTTTCAATATTTTCTTTTCATTTCACATCTCATTTTTCACTTTAACCATGGTCCCAGGAGACAACGCTCACAATCAATGATCTCCTTAAGTTCCGGCCCCAGCCAGCTTTACTGTCGCCTGGCGAGGGGACTGAGAGGAATGGCAGCCTGAAATTTCAGACTGGCAACAAGAGATTCCGAGGTGATGTCACTACAGAGCAAAGGAAAACGTGCTGCGGGGTCCCCACAGGATGCTTGGCAAACGTTTCTGCAAAGACGGCTCAGATGCATCCAGCCAGGAAGATGGCAATCGCTGTGACGCTGACAGGCTTGTTCTTTCTCTCTGAGCAGTTCCAGCCAGAGTGAATACCACCACAAAATTCGATGCAGCACAAACGGCAACAACTGTGACTAGCGACGTTATTGGTTTTGATTTGAAAAGCATCATCATTCAATCAAAAGCAAAATCATTCAATTACAGAACTGGCAGAATGGAATAATTTGGGAGAATAGTATTTGAAAATGTTGGTGGAAGTGGGAAGGCAGGATGTCAAAGACCTCCTAAATGCAAGGGCAACGCCAGCTCTGTATCAGGGCGTGGGAATCACAGCCCTTGGACCAAATATTCACAAATCCTCCAGCTGATACTCTGATCTCCTTTTCACCCTGAAAATACTATAAATCGACTACCCATCACTTTTGCCTTAGTCATGACTGGACTGTTTTCTTTTCATTAGACTGACAATGAGTATGACAATTCTGGAAGTTGCCAGTGTACCACTTGCTTGCTTTCTTTTTTTTTTTTTCTCTCTCTCTTTAGGGCCGCACCCTCAGCATATGGAAGTTCCCTGGCTAGGTGTCGAATCAGAGCTGCAGCTGCCGACCTACACCACAGCCACTGGATCCGAGCCACATCTGTGACCCACACGGCAGCTTTCAGCAATGCCGGAACCTTAACCCATTATGCAAGGCCAGGGACTGAACCCACATCCTCACAGATGCTATGTCGGGCTCTTAACCTGCTGAGCCACAATGGGAACTCTCCAGTACACGACTTTCTTAGCAGACTCAAAACCTCCTTGGTGCTTATGATCAATGATCTGAATCAGGAAACAAACAAACAAACAAACAAACAAACATGGTAGAAAATGTGCTAAGAACCAGAAAGCAAAGAGTATACATTTACAGCGTTTCTAAGGTCTGCACCCATTTTTGGCTAGAAAAACTATGTAGAATGAAGAAGATGGGAGATGTCTCCTGGGGCTGAAAATTACTCTTTGAGCTTCGTGATTTTAAGGCATTCTGGTTGAAGGCACAAATACTTCTGAAAGCCATAACAAGAATAACAAATACTGACACACCTGGACATATTAGATTGAGCCATACAGAATTGCTGATATTGGCTACAATGGTAGTTGCGCGTGGTTGAACAAAGTAACCCAGAGGCTAATGGGACACAGAGAATCCTCCTAAACCAGGGGACTCCTACCTGCTTACAAGCACAACAGAGTCCCAACAAGGGAGATGAGGGGAAGGGCAAGAAAATTGGGGAAAAGCTTCACAGAACACAGTTGGCCACTGAGCGCGGTTAGAAACCTGCCAGGTTGGGAAGCACAAGAGTGAGGGAAGAAAGGGCAGGGAAGAGAAAAATTATTCCAGGAAAAACTGAGAAAGAGACAAAAGGGAAAAGAGTACTGCCAAAGTGCTGGGGATGTGATTCTCATGACACAGGGGTCAGAGCACAGGGTGTGTGTGGTCGGGGTGGGGGAATGCAGGGAGATGGCTGAATCAGTAGGTTGGGAAGCAGCAAGGCTGAACACCTTGCAAACCCTGGAGGCACTGGGCGGAGATGGAAGGCGTGAGAGCAGATCTGATCTAGGCTTTCCCTGAAGGCCATTCTGGTGGTGATGTTTTAAAGACGGCGTGGAGGCAGAGCAAAACCAGAGGCTGGAAAACCAAGTAGGACGTCTCTTCAAAGGGCACAAGCACGGGGAAGGAGGGGCATGAGGAACCAGGGAGGACCCGGACGGCATCTGGTTGGATGGACACCTAGGCATGGAGTGGAAAAGGAGAAGGTGTGAAGGGCAGTCTGGAGCTTCCGGCTTCAGTGAGTGGAGAGATGCTCATGTTCCATTTTTGAACCCAAGTGGGGAAACCAAAGAGAAGGAAGAGCTTTGGTGCAGGGATGAGCGTGTATGGGTTCAGGTGTCCTTGGACATCCCGTGGGAGCTGCCCAGGACGCATTCAGGAATACGGCTCCAAAGGAGAGTGGTTGACCCTTTGGTGGAGAGGTTGCCTTGGAAAAACAAGAAGTCTGGCTCTGCTCAAATTCCACCTTCCCAGGGGACCCTCCCTGACTCTGCCGCCTAAAAGACAGCCATGACAGACTCAGTCCCTTAACCTGGGTTGGCTGTTTTTTATGGCTTTGACCGTGATCCAACAGTGATCGCGCTATTCACTCACTTACTGTCTTTCTTCTCCTAGGATATAAGCCCCTTAAGGGCCGAAATTTATGTGTGCTTTGACCTCTGTTGTATTACCAGCTTCTAGAACAGTCCCTGGCACATAGTAGGTCCTCAACAAATACACTTAAGTGAACAGTAAACAAATGACCAGGGAGAGGGAAAAACTACAAATACACTGAGATTTGAATTTAAGTGGGATGATGGAATTAGACAAAGGTTCCATGAGAGGCATCAAGTTAACAGTGTCAAAGTGCGCAGAATAATGTAGAAGGAGCAAAAAAGATGAGGACTGGCAAGGAGTCCACCAAATAGCCATCAGAACTTCCATAAGCAGAGCTGTGGTTGAATGGCTGAGTTCTCACAGAGCTCAGAGAAAACATTTTACTTACTAGATTACTGGTTTATTATAAAAAGGTTATTAAAGGCTACAAGCCAACAGCCAGAGGAAGAGATACACAGGGCAAGGCAAGGAGGAAAGGGCACAGAGCTTCTATGCTCTCTCCAGGCACCACTTTCTCCATATCCTCACGTGTTCGCCAACCCAGCAGCTCTGCAAACCCAGCCCTTTTACGGAGGCTTCATTACATAGGCATGATTGATGAAATGATTGGCCATTGGTAACTGAACTACAGCCCCTCTCCCCTCCCTGGAGGTCAGGGCTGGGGAACAAGGGAGGAAGAGGAGTTGAATTGGATCACAGAATCATACAAGGACCAAGAGTTCCAATTCTCTAATCACAAGGCTGGTTCTACTGACAACAAGCCCTGTCCTGAGGTCCCCCAAAGCCACCTTGTTAATAAAACAAAAGACACATTTATCACTCTTCATCACAGTAACAGTAAACAAATTTCCAATGGTTTTAGGAGCTGTGTACCAGAAATAGGACAAAGACCAAATAGATATTTATTATACATTACAGTATCATAGTCTTCAAGTACCAAAAATTTGCTTTGTGTTTCTTATATGATCCTGTGATCCGAATAACTGGCAGGAGTGTTGAACACAAGACGAAAGTGAGAGGACTCTCAGGGCCACTATGGACATCATCCTGGTCAGCTGACTGGTTGGCTGGTTCATTCATTCAACCAAGAGTCACTAAGCTTCTACCGCATACCAAAAACTGAGTCACCGTTCTGTCACATGACTATGATTATTCATTCAACGAGGAATTCGTTAACTTGTCGAATGATCTATCTACATATCCTTATCACATAGCCATCAATGAAGTTGGCCTAATGTGTACTTCTTTCAACTTTCAGAATTGTATTTTAGGTTTCTTCTGGCCTCAGAATGGCTCCTTAATGGGAGTCATTAATCACTAAGAAGGGATGTTTCCGTATTCCTTTAAAACCACACTTGACCTTTGAACAGCATGGGGGTTGGGGGAAGTTGAAAACTGTATATAATTTTACCGTTGGCAATCTGTATACGCAGTTCCAATCTTGAGATTCAACCAACCTTGGATCGTGTAATATGTATTTAGTGCAAAAATCCACGTATAAGTGGACCCATGCAATTCACATCTACGTTGTTCAAGGGTCGATAGAATTCCTCTGAAATTGTCACATTCCATGGAACACTTTTTTTCCCCCCCAAGACCAGCCTCCCACTCAGCACCCAAGGACAGAACCTCTTCATGGTCACACAGCTCCAGGGACAGAGCTGCCTTCATTTCCTTTCTATTCACCTCAGGTTCCATTCTTGGCGTTGACTGTTTTCTTTCTGGATCACCTCCTTCCTCCTGGTGATAGATGCCCCCTCTCTTCCAGGGAGCTGACGCACCCTCCCGACTCCTCAAGCCCCTTCACCTCCCTCCGGAGGAAGGAGCTAAGACAGCTTTTGGGAAAGACATCATGGCCACTGCCTCCAACAAAGATGGGTAACTCAGAGCCCGCGGGTTTTCTGGAGACCTGGTCCTTCTGCACTATTTCCGGGACCTAGAAGGCATTCACACACCCCAGCACAATTCTTCCTCTTTGCCCGTCAAAGGAAATCAATACCCAGAGCAATAGCCCTAGAACCAAAGATAACCTCAGGCTACGTTCGAGTGCAAAAACCCTTCACCTGCTTCGATGGATGAATTTTTGAGAAATTGTTAAGTGACCCCTATTTTCCTATTACTTCTTGTGACAAAACCAAAGACATGTTCTAGTGGCAAATTTATGAGCCACTGGAGAGACCAGACTTACAAATACAGCAAGAATTCTTTTTTTTTTTTTTTTTTTTGTCTTTTGTCTTTTGTTGTTGTTGCTATTTCTTGGGCCGCTCCCGCGGCATATGGAGGTTCCCAGGCTAGGGGTCGAATCGGAGCTGTAGCCACCGGTCTACGCCAGAGCCACAGCAACGCGGGATCCGAGCCACGTCTGCAACCCACACCACAGCTCACGGCAACGCCGGATCGTTAACCCACTGAGCAAGGGCAGGGACCGAACCCGCAAGCTCATGGTTCCTAGTCGGATTCGTTAACCACTGCGCCACGACAGGAACTCCCAAATACAGCAAGAATTCTTAAATCTCACATTTCAAGCAGAAAAGATATCCTCTGTGTAAAGTACTGATAATATTCAAGATATTCTTACTTCGGTGATGTGTTCAAAAGGCTGCATAAATTTAAAAGACATAGAAACTATAGTGTGGAGCCTGAAGTTTAGAATGTGATTGTCTACAGTTGGGTCTTTTCCACAATTAGGTCTTCCCAAAGCTTTATCAATTGGCAAGCCATTCTCTCCCATTACCGGAACAAAATCTCTAGTTTTGGGAGTTCCCATTGTGGCTCAGCAGCAACGAACCTGACTAGGGACCATGGGGATGCGGGTTCGATCCCTGGTCTCACTTAGTGGGTTAAGGATCTGGCGCTGCCCTGACCTGTGGCATAGGTTGCAGATGCGGCTCGGATCTGGTGTTGCTGTGGCTGTGGTGTAGGCCAGCGGCCGCAGCTCCGATTTGACCCCTAGCCTGGGAACTGCCATCTGCTGCCCCTGCTGCCCTAAAACAAAAGAAATTTCTAATTTTACATCCACTGTGGGGTTTTAATGCCTTTTGATTCTTTACTCTTATCATTTGCTTTCCGGATGTGTTTCCTCAGTACCACCTCTATATTTGTTACACTTTCCTTTACAGGAAATGACACTGCACACAGCTAAGAGCTCAAGTGACAAGTCAAACTGGATGGTGTACTATATGAAAACTCTCAGAAATGCTAGAGCTTCATAAGTAGAAGGCATCATCACAAGACCTTCTCCTTAACGGTGGAGGTGGTTCCTAGGCAGACCAAGGTCATCAATAACAGTGGGCACGTGGGACTGCCGATTAGCCAGTCGCTTCCCCACCTAATCAGCTGTTTACTTAATGACAGGCCGTGTCCTCGTTAGGGGCTGCCAAGACAGTGACTCTTGAGTCTGGCAAAAGCAAACTGACAGGTGATGAGCCTCTCTTTCTGGCAAAAACGCCACTCGACCTCATTTTCCAAAAGGAGAGTGAGAGAATATATTTGGCAGGAGCAGGCCAAGGCTTCCCATGATAGAAATAGGTGTGGCAGGAGAGGGTTCAGTGTACCGGGCTGATGAATGGGCGCCTGGCACGGGCCATGTTGCGGCAGGATGTGGCGTGTGCCTTTTTCTTGCTGGTGTAGCCCATACCTGTCTGCCCCAGAGTCGAGATCAGCATGGCTGCTTCTTTCTCTGAGATCAGGGTTGCTCAGCCTCAGCACCAGTGACATATGGGGCTGGATGACTTCTGGGTAACCCTGAGGCCGTCCTGCATATTGGAGGATGTTGAGCAGCATCTCTGGTCTCTACTCACTAGGTGCCAGTGATTCCACCCTCGTTGTGACAACCAAAAAAACATCTCCAGACATTGACAAATGTCCCCTGCAGGGCCAACGTCACCCCCAGATGAGAACCACTGCCTTAAACCTATCTTTTCTTCGCTCAGTTTCCCCTGACTTTTATGATGATACCCTATCAGCCCACGGTGCCCAAGCCTGACCACGCTCACTGGGGAAGCTTTGAAAACACAGATGCCTGGGAGATCCTGCTGCGGTACAGTGGGTTAAGAACCTGACTGTGGCTTAGGTTGCTGAGGAGTTGCGGGTTTCATCCCTGGCCTGGTGCAGTGGGTTAAGGATCCAGAGTTGCTACAGCTGTGGCATAGGGTGCAACTGCAGTTCGGATTTGATCCCTGACTTGGGAACTTCCATATGCCAGGGGTGTCGTTGTTTAAGAAAAAAGATAATACTGATGCTTGGGCACCACCCCGGAGTTAAAAGGGCAGTGGGGAGATCCCGCTGTGTAGCACAGGGAACTCTATCTAGTCACTTGTGATGGAACATGGAGGAGGATAACGTGAGAAAAACAATGTGTGTGTGTGTGTGTGACTGGGTCACTTTGCTGTACAGCAGAAATTGACAACACTTTAAACCAACTATAATAAAAAAAAATAAAAATCTTTAAAAAAAAAAGGGGGGGGCATTGGGAAGGATCTATTTGTTCCTGGATTTAGTTCACATCACAGCCCTGGGAGGGAGGAGATGTCGTCAGGCCATTTTATGGGTGACATAATGGAAGGTATGGTGGTTTGGGTTTCTGTAAGACAAGCAGCTGGCCAAGTACAGACTGCTGGGGGTCCTGAGTGGGGCTGAGCCTTCAGGTGATCGGAGACCAGAGAGAGCTGGAGGCAGATAAACAATACCCTCACGGTGGGTCTCGTCACGCTGGGGAGAAGTGGACCCGACAGGCTGGAACCACAGGGAAAGCCAACACACAAGCCAGGGCCAGAGAATGGGTTCTTAACCTGGTTTTACTGTTTAACAAGGCAAGCTTCTACTCCTCCCTCTGTACGCCAGGCGTACATCAGGAGACGAGACAGCTGATCTGACAATGTGCTTCCTGATTAATTATCACATCTCGTGGGGAGCTCAGGCTCCTCATTAGGAGTGGCACACCATCAACGAGCTCACCCTGGGAGGGCTCCCAATTAACGTGTCCACCAGGCATGGCCCAGTCAATGTGAACCAGGACGGGTCTTCCAAACCCTTCTGGGAGCTGCTGAGCTGTAGCTGCTGGGATCCTGCCCGTATCTGCGGAGCACTTCCTACTCTGTCCGCTGGAGACTGCGTGGGCTGGGGTGTTCTCTTACCCAGAGGAAGCTGGTGGCTCACCCTGAAAGCAAGGTGACACGGGGGCAGCCAGTGGGGGTTTTCTCCACATCGTCTGCCCAAATCCCAACTCATGCTGCCTTCCCAGCTGTTCTTCTTTTCCTGGAAGGCACAGCCCCAAGCCCAGCTCCTACAGAAGCCCTCCTTGGTTAAATCCACCCGTTTTCCTTTTCCTCCCATCCTTCCCTTGAACCACCCCCGTGTCTCTAGTTATAGACGCAACCTCTCCGAATGACGGCTATTTCCACCGGAAAGACACTTCCCCTGTTGATACCTGCCTCCCACACAGGTAGGAAGCCAGGCATTTTCAAATTCAAGGCTAAATCACAAGACTTCTGGGCTCTGAAAATTCTCTAGGGAAGTTGGGGACTTATGGGATGAGCCCATTAAGGTAGGGATAAAGAGGATGCAAGCCCTTTAAACTTGACAACTCATGAAGGAGACCTTATTCTTGCCCAGGTGCTACTTTGGCTGGCTGGCTCTTCACCCTCCATGCGCAGGAGCCTCTGTCACCTTTCCCTGAAATGGGAGTCCACGTGTGGCTGAATGGATTTCTACCTGTTGGGCTGCTGGGTAAAGGTGCTTGGTCAGGCAGGCACACTGACTCCTACCTCCCCCTTGGGGAACCAAACCCCTCCAGGCCTGCTCCTGACAGTGCTGACTTCATGCAGTTCCGGGCAATGGAAAGCAGAAACCCCTGGGGCCTGGTGATAGTTTCCTAATCTTTGCAGGCGCTTCTCTGCAATTACCACCAAGTTATCACAAAGAGACCGAAGTGCCAGCTACCAGAAATACTTGGCCAGTTCCCTCCACGAGCTGTTGCCATTTGCTCTGGGCTTAAGAGCTGGCTGGATGCGGAGCCCAGGGAGCAGGCTCAGTGCCCTGTCCAGGGGGCCCACCACGCCCACCTGAGATGTGACAGTGGCTTCAGAGGGGCAGAGAGAAACTGGCACTTAAGAACTGGGGGACTCCTTGGTACCAATGTTGTTGCGGGAATTGTAATCCGTGCTCTTTCTTTTCTTTCTTTCTTTCTTTTTTTTTTTTTTTTTTTGGTCTTTTAAGTGCTGCACCCACGGCACATGGAAGTTCCTGGGATAGGGGTTGAATGAGAGCTGTAGCTGCTGGCCTACACCACAGCCACAGCAATGCAGGATCTGAGTCGTGTCTGCGACCTACATCACAGCTCACGGCAACACAGGATCCTTAACCCACTGAGTGAGGCCAGGGATTGAACCTGCATCCTCATGGATACTAGTTAGACTTTTTTCCCCCTGTGCCACAACAAAATTCCCAAGGCAAGTGCTTTCATTTTGGCCTTCACGATGGTATCGAGAGGCGCGCATAACCACTCTCCCCACGGGGACAAAGGAAGCAAGACCAAAGGGGGAGACAAAGAGACTTGGCCCAAGCCCCAGGGCTTGTCAGAGGCTGAGCTGAGACTTGCCTCAGGCCGTTGGATGCCAGAGCTTGGAACTCAAGACTCAGGCAGCCATGACTTAGGTGACCAGGTGCGTCAACTCAGAGAATCCAGGTCACCCCCAAAGACTCGCTCAGGACGGCCAAAAACACAGGGCTGCATGCTTCCCCTGCTGAGAAGGCTCTCATGTCTGGAACCTTGCCCACTGTCCCTGCCAGGCCAGCTCCACCAGTTACCAACTGTATGATGCCACGTGACCTTTCTGAGCCTCGGCTTTGCCACCTATGAAAAGGAGTCATAGAGAACTTCCTTCATCGGGCTATCGGTAGGTGGAATCCTTCACACAGAGCCTCAGGACAGCGTGTCCTACGTGGTACTCATGAAGGGCTAGTGTTTCTGTCATGTAAGGTTTCTGTGCTCCCACCCCCGTCGCACAGGTCCAAGGGGGAGGTAGAGAGAGCAAAGAATAGCTGGTGATCCTACATCCTTCCAGATCTTTCCATGTCCCTGAGGGGTTCACGTCTGTGGCCCTGTCTGACCTGACTGGACTTCTAAAGGTACTTGCCCCCACCCCGCCGCCTCCCCCAGACCTCCCAGCGGAGGCACGCCTCAGACGCGATGCCTGTGAGCAAGCTGCAAGCCAACCAACGGATGTGAGAACGACAAGGCCATGGGATTTAAACAGATGCATCTCCAAGGGCACTCTTTAGCAAATTGTCAAAATTGGTTTCTGGAAACTGGAGGATGTTGCTCACACCTGGGTACTCAAGACCAAAGGAGATCTGCCTCTGATGCTTATTTAAAAAAAAAAAATCACAAAAAGCTTGGTGCACAGGAGGGCCTCGAGCTTGCTTTCATATGCTGATGTCAATGTCTTGAAAATCTTAATAACTTGATCTTTGAACTTCTGTTCTGCCCATGAAATCCAATGGGACAATGGAACATGCAAGTGAGCAGGGGCACTCTGTGCTCCTGGCCCCCAATTTGCATAAAGCATTCCCAATGTCCCGGGCAAAAAATGCACAGAATGCCAGTGGGTCCCAGAGGCATGGAAGATTGAAGGTCAGTACAAGGTGAGGATGTTCTGGCTAATCAATGAGTAGGTACTGGCCTTGTCACCTGCCAGTCATGATGGCTTGGGCAACTCACGCCTGAGCCTCTGCTTCCTCATGTACAAGAAGGCTGGACCAGATGCTCTGTGAAGCCTGTCCTTGCTCTAAGAGCCACAGAGCCTTAAGTGACCAGTTTGGCAGTGTGGTTATAAGAAGAAATAAGAGACATCAGGTAAGGAGCCCTGCAACCCCACCTCCATCACTGTTCCCAGTGCCCGAGTCAGCCTCTCACTATGCAGGTCAAGTCACTTTTCACTTGCTCTAAATGACATCTCAATACCCTGGGGTGGATTCTACTGGGCTCCCGGCATTCTTCGGAGTGAGATGCCAGCATCTCTTTCTCTGCAAGCACATGATGCAATTCAGTCCTTCTCGGCTTTGCTTTTCCTGACTTGTGTCCTCGAACTTCTCAAAGCCCAGTTACACCCAACTTCTCTGCATATTGTTAACAGCATGAAGAAAATGGAAGCCAGTGAAACCCCTACAAAAATATTTTATAATAAAATACAGAGACCCTGTTGGAGAGCCCGTCATGGCTCAGTGGTTAGTGAACTTGACTAGCATCCATGAGGACGCGGGTTCGATCCCTGGCCTCGCTCAGTGGGTTAAGGATCTGGCCTTGCTGTGAGCTGTGGTGTAGGTCGCAGATGTGGCTCGGATCCCGCGTTGCTGTGGCTCTGGCGTGGGCTGGCAGCTGCAGTTCCGATTGGACCCCTAGCCTGGGAATCTCCATATGCCACAGATGTGGCCCTAAAGACAAAAAGACCAAAAAATCAAAAATAAAATATAAAGTAAAATACAGACCCTGTTACCCACTTGGAAATTTATTTCCGAAACAAAATGGATAAAACTTACTGCTTCCCGATAGCAACATACAAACCCTGAACATCACGTTCTAATGTTTTGGTTTTTTTTTGCCCAACAGAAATCTGGTAGAAAGACAGTTTTAACTGAAGATCGGTTAAGACCTCTTCACGGATCGGGGATTAAAATTTTTAGCACAACCGAAGCACACAGTTGCTTACTTTTTACAATAAAAAATAGATTATTGACTGGCTAGGATAGGAAGACTATGGTATCTGTCAGCCCTCCAACCGTCAGTGTGGACTGAGGTGATCTGGGTGAGCATGTGGCTGTCACCTTCTGCTCCTACCATCAACGTGACCTTCCTGAAACTACCTAGTCACATGAGGGGTCATGAACATCCCAAACAAGCAGTCTCATACCAAACAATTCTGATAAACACACCAAAATCTGAAAACCACTGACTTACCAAAGAGTATGTAGCTTAACAGAAGATTTGCGATTTACCAACACATAGCGTGACCAAGTATGTGAAATTTGCTTTCTGAGGTTAGTGTGCCTGTTCCTGCTAGTTCAGACAAACACCCAGGATTCAGAGATGCACAATTCAAAAGCCCTCAGCTCAAAGTCCACCAAAAAAAAAAAAAAAAATCAGTGCCTTGGTGGATCAGTTGCTGGGTGGTCCAGGGTTGGTATAAAATATGAACTGCCCAAAAGTGGGAGCTATTTCACTTAGCCTCGGCTGCTGAGAAGCTCCACTAAAAAAGACCAAATCCCGCATACTTTGAAATATATTCACATTTATCCAAATGGACTATTTGATTAAATTGCCTCTTCTCTTTATTTTTCTGGGAGGGAAGTGAGAAGGAGAAAGATGAAGTCATTTAAGGCCCTTTGCTCCACTAAAATTATCAGTGGGCTTTGAAAGTTGGAAACCACTGGGACAACTTGAGATAACCATCCCTCCCTGCCAGGTCAGGCATAAAATATCCCAGTGTGTAGAGAAGGCAGAGTAAATCTTAGCAATCTCACTGAAATCTATAAGTAACAAATTATGTCATAAAACCACACATGACAACTTCTTATTGGGTAATGTCAAGATTCAGAGCACTGCGGAAGAAAAAGCAAATCAGAGGAACCACCTCTGTGCGTATGGCCTCCGACCTCAGGAATGGACAGGGGCAAATGAGGGCAACCACCTGCTGGGCTGGCACAGCCAGATCCATGACTTGTGCTCTCCATGACTAAATGCCCAAGGTCATGATTTTACTGGAATGTAAAGGTTTGTCTCCAGGCCCTAACAATGTATAATAGGATCCTGAGAGGGGGTGACTGAACGCTGGCTCTAGAGGGGTGCTGTAAATCACTGTGAAGAGTTCCCATTGTGGCTCAGCGGGTTAAGAACCCAACATGGTGTCTGTGAGGGTGCAGGTTCAATCCCTGGCCTTGATCAGTGGGTGAAGGATCCAGCGTTGTGGCAAGCTGCGGTGTAGGTCGCAGATGTAGCTCTGATCTGCTGTTGCTGCGGCTGTGGTGTAGGCCGGCAGCTGCAGCTCCAATTTGACTCCTAGCCCGGGACCCTCCAAATGCTGTAGGTACGACAAAGAAGAGACGAGAAGATCACTGTGAAACCAGAGATATGCTGGAACCTGAGACACAAGTTGGCCTTAATTTCTAAGGCAGACAGGACAGAGTTCTCTCCAGTCACCAGGAAAAACAAACAAAAACAACCCACCAAAAAAGCCCCAAAACAACAACTCAAGAAGAGTTTTTTTTTTCAACAGATGACTCAGGAACCCTCCTAATAGGAAACTGATTTCTAGAAGCCAGCCTAGGTTTCTTGAGGAGTAAGTAATACCAAATTAACCTACTTTCTTTTTTTCATTTAGATACTTAATTTGTGGGTTTGCCATGTTTAAATAACGGTACCTCAGGAAAAGACTGCTTTCTCCCAAGGAGATTTTATGAATCAATTTACTCAGACTCTGCTCCTGCACCTTCAACTTTATTCATTCAGCCCATCAGAATCTTTGTCATCAAAACAGCACCGTTTGGAGTCACGTTTCAGTTTCTCGGAGCCCGTTATCCCCGCCTCCTTCTGAGCTGACACCTGCGACTTCTGAAAAGTCTATGGATGCTGCTGAGATTCGCCTGGTAAACAAGCCCCAACTGACAGAATCCGCCCCTCTAGTTAGGCCGGTCAAGTGGTTAAGAGTTTCTTTTAAACCGGATTCACTATTTTCACATCAGTGGCATCCTGTATTGCTAAAAGGAATCGTCTCTTTTATTTATTTATTCATTTTTTTAAAGCCAGGAAGATTAGATCAGGTCAATGTCATCTTCTGCGATGAGCGCACGAGCTATTTGATAAAAACCGTTCCTGTTTTTAAGGGAATAAGATAGCTTAATGTTGGCAACATGCCAGTCTGCTTAAAACATTTCTCTCATTCCATGTTTCCCATCAACAAAATGTAAGGTCACTTAATCATACACTCAAGTGGAATCAGAATGGGCTCATGTTGGACTTCCCGTGTGGCTCACAACAGAATGGGCTAATGTACTTTCAAAGTGGTTACAAAATGATGGATGTCAATTCAGAGAGGAGGCTTTACCAGTGCTGTGCCACTAGGCTTTGTCCTTGGTCTGGGCCATGGAGATGCCTTCATTTTACCACCTAGGCACTTAAGATGAAGGCACAGGTGTCAAGCAATCTAGAATTTCTTCTCAGAAACTATAACAAGGACAATTTTGTTAAATTTTTCCCTGATTTTTCTGGCCTTGCTTAAAATAAATCTTACGCACACACAGAATCCTCAAGGAGGAGGAAAAATTTAAGGCCGCCTAGCCCTTCTCTCCTTCTCCAGGGTGTCATCGGGAGAGACAGGACTCAAGACTCGGGTCTCCTGACTCACAGCCAAACATGCTCTTGTTTTCGCATGATGCATAGTTATCCAAGGAAAGCCTCTGTTAGGATGAGACCCAAATGCGAGGTCTGCAATGCACACAGGAGACGTAGACAATTCTTCCTAAAATATACGTTCTATCTTTGCAAAAACACATTCATTTATCTTACAAAATACCTTCTCAAATAAATCAGACTGGGCCAAGACCAAGTATAAGAGAGAAGACAACATACGGAAATCAATGCTTGTTAATGTATCTTTCTAATGAAAAGCCACTGATAAGCCATGCCATTGGATTAAGCATCTAATGCATACCATGGGCTTTGCACAAGAGCTGGGAACACTCAATACAAAGTAGCTCCTATGATTAATAGGCAGGACCAGACTGGGGTTTGAAATGCTTTTTCTTGAAGGCAATAAAGCGCCAGCATGGATCTTGTCAACCGGCCCCGGACAGAGCAGAATGGATAGTTACTAGTCACCTGCTCCACCCACTGTCGGGGGGCGGGGGGTGAACCTAGGAGTATGGGCAATTCCCAGCTCCCAGGCTGAGATCCCACCCAGGAAAGCAAATCCAAGTACAAGGGAGTGGCAGCGGTTAATGGGAAGAAGAGATGCACACATTTATGAAATGGAAACCAGTGCACATCTCTATGCTTTATCATTAATAACGAATTGCAACTTCTCACCGATAAATGGAGCACACGAGTGTGTTATGTTCCCCAGCTGAAAATGGACACTTCGAGGGAATGTGAAATGCCTCTTAAGCACTTAAAATGATAAAGCAGTAAAAGAATCCAAGCTCGTGTGGTGGTTAAACTGCCAACAGAGAAATGCTCACTAGTGTTTGCAAAAACAGAGAAAAAAAATAAGCACGTTCTTGATTTGGGCTAACTCTTCAAATCCCCAAACAAAATATGAGTTTGAACATTTTTTTTTTAAAGTGCCTGATCCTAGGCATTGGCATTTTATGAAGGATAAATTGAACATGGCACCGTGAAACTCATGTGCATTTAGAACATTTGAACATCTTTACTTCTAACTGGCCATCCTGATGATTAG
Organism: Sus scrofa; assembly: GCF_054392235.1. Classification (NCBI taxonomy): domain Eukaryota; kingdom Metazoa; phylum Chordata; class Mammalia; order Artiodactyla; family Suidae; genus Sus; species Sus scrofa. Next base: position 14,146,668 of record NC_139401.1, read on the forward strand.
CTTGCTTGAAATGACAAAAATCTTATTTGAGGGATCTGCTGTAACCTCTTCTGCTCTTCTGTCAGTTTCCTGGGTAAAACTGACAGGTAATTTGTCATGTTCACACCAAAGAGTTGATCAGTCAATATGTTAATTATCCAGTATATTTACTCCTTAAAAAAAAAAGTAATTTGATTATTTTTCACTAATTACTGCTAACCCCAGTGCTGGCAGTCAAAAGAAATGAGATATGGATTACAAACTCATTAACTCCAAGCTCATTTTTAATACATTCAGAGGGGTCAAAGACAGCAATGATTTCACCACTTAAACTAGTATCACTAAAAATGATTATTTTTATCATTGTGAATAAAAAACAGTAAACCTTTGCCTGAAACGCTAACTTCTGAACTTTTCTGCCAGAACATGTCCATTCCCTTCCCTGTCTTCCTCTCCTTCACTCATCAAAAATCTAGATATCTCGGAGTTCCTGTCATGGTTCAGTGGTTAACGAACCTAACTAGTATCCACGAGGATGAGGGTTTGATCCCTGGCCTCGCTCAGTGGGTTAAGGATCCAGTGTTACCGTGGGCTGTGGTGTAGGTCACAGATGCCGGCTCGGATCCCGTGTTGCTGTGGCTGTGGTGTAGGCCGGTGGCTACAGCTCCGATTGGACCCCTAGCCTGGGAACCTCCATATGCTGAGGGTTCGGCCCTAAAAAGCAAAAAAAAAAAAAAAAAAAAAAAAAAAAGAAAGAAAAGAAAAGAAAAAAGAAGCAAATCTACACAGTCTTGTGCATTTAATACCTGTGTGCATCCAGATAACTCATTTCTAGTCAATGAAACGCTATGGGTATAAATTCCCATTTTTACAGCACAGACTTATCATGTTTTTCAGCTTTTCAGGATTTATCAGGAAAAGATTTAATCTTTCTTTTTTTTAAAAAAAAGCACATTTAGAGACCACTGAAATAAAGATATCTTCTATTTTTGTTCCCCACCTAAAGCACATAACCATCCATATCTACTAAGTACTCAATACAAGCCTAGAATTCAATTAACATTTGTTTTGTAGCCTCAACGGTAGTATAAAACCATAGAACTATACAGAACGCATGACAGGTATACATGACGAGTATACAAATTGCCTCCGGTGAGTCATGTGAAATTTCAATTTGGAAGCACTTTTGTAGGTCTTAATGGCTGTTTGGTAATGCGTGCATTATTCTTCAGTTATAAAATTCACACGTTTCAAAAACTAACTGAGCTAAAATGTGTCCACAAGGAATTAAATCAATGCACTTCCCTGCATAAAAATCAGCCAGTCGGAGCAGAAAAAAAAAAAATATGTTTTTGCCTATGATGGAAGGTAGCCGTCCCCATCCAACACGGCTGTCTCATTGTACAGTGATCCTGGCTAACAATCAATGTCTAAGGCATAAAAATGTAGCTACCCCTCTAGTTATCCAGAGGGAGGGCCATCGGGGTAGGCAAAGACTTGACAAAAAGAAATACAACCGAAATGATCTAACTCCGCCATCAGACCAGCTTTGAAAATCACGAGGATATTTGATGATGTTTCAATCGCGGCCTAGGCATTATAAAGTTTTGCTGCCCATGTCAAAACACCGATTTCTTTTTTATTCCCCCCTTGGCTACTGTTTGTCTAGGAGGTGGCAGGCCCTCCCCCCCCCCACCACCCTGAGGCCCTTGCACTTAATAAGATCCCCCCCACACACACACAGCCTTCCTGCGAGGGGGCGGGGGTGGGGCGGCGGGCCAGGGAGCCCAGTGGGACCCACTCGGCTGGCTCAGGGGCCAGGGGCCATGCGGGTGACTGGTGTGGCCGCCCGGTTCAGCCCTTTTTCTCTCCACACAATGTCGCCTTCCTCTCTCTATCATCATTCATATCTCAGCTATGACAGGCTCAAAAAAGACTCAGAGGGGAACCGTGCCTCAAATTAGCATATTCCTCCCCGCCACACAATAGCCGCTTTTAAGCTTCTGCTTTTTAAAAGCAGGGGAGAGAGGAGGAGGAGGAGGAGGGGCAAAGCCAGGCTGCTCTTAGCAACAGTGTCTGAATGTCAGGATTTGCCTCCCTCCAAGCCCAAGTGGCTGGCGTGTTTTTCCATTTTCCTAAAACGCGCCTCCCCTCAAAGGGCCTCCAAACTTATTAGAAAATATTTATTGGGCCACTGAGTAATCAACATCCGCCCTCCTACTAAAGTGCAATTAAATCTCTGCATTAAAAAAAAAAAAAAAAAAGATCAACCCTCAACTCTTTCTCCAATCTTGCTGTGGAGCGCTAGCTACATCTCCCCCTTTCTCCTGGAGAAATTGACAAGATGAAGAAATCCGGTTAGTATAAACACTTAGTAAGGGGGAATCCTTAGAGACAACACCCTGGCCATATTTGTTTACATGGTTTCAATCTCCACTGATGGGAAAAAAGACTGAAAGGCATCGTGGCTGCTCTGACCACCCTGGACTCGACTACAGGGTGCTCGCCATCCCTGCTCCTTGTCATCCCGCCTTGGAAGCTGTCCCTGTCACCTTTGTCTTTGCTGCCGGAGACTCTTAAAGCTGCAACAGGCACCAGCCAGCCGACCAGACTGGACCGTTTGAAAGGTCATAAAAACACCCATCTAGTGAATCTCTAAGCTGCCGGGAAAAGAAATGATTTGTGTTCCATGCCACCAAACAGTAAGTCCTCAAAAGACAGCGAGGTGGGGAAATGAAGATTTCTCTGACCCGGAATGAACTGTCTGCAAGGGCTCGGAGCCCTTTTAACCCAGAACCACCAGGGATACGAGGGGATGTGCTTTCTCCTACAAACCCCACTTCCTTCCCTCCGGCCAGGGGGCTGGTTTTCAAGGCCCCCAAGGGTCAGGATGGAGCCAGGCGCCAGCTGGGGCTAAGCTTGGCTCTGGAGGGCTGCCCTCCCGCCTTCTCCCTTCCCAAAGGCAGAAGGAGCGGCCAAAAATGACGTCAGGGCCGATCTGCTTTGCCTCCCAATCACGTCCCACAGAGCTGAGTCTCCTGCCTTTATTAGATGCCTAAACACTGCCCCCGCCCCAGCCCCGGGCCCCCCACACTGGGACCAAAGCACGTCTTTGTGCATGTGATCCAGTTCCCATTACTGATCCCGACTCCGCCTCCTCCTCTGTTCTCTCTAATGACCCCTAGCCCCTGGCTCCCACCTCGCCCTTGCTTTCTGGTCTACAGCACAGGCCCCAGGCTCTTTTTTCTCTGTGAACTGATGTTTTGCTGGCCTGGGTGGTTTCTCTTGGTTCGAGCCTTTCCTAACCCCAGGTCTTCAAGCCCCACTTAAGAACCAGTGTTCAAAACAATAGCTTTATTCTCTGCATTGTGATCTATAGATGCAGTGCAGTCAAGTCAAAACCCTGGCCAGCCTTCTGATGGCCATCAGCGAGCGACTTCTAAGTACTCACGCAAAGGCAAAGAAACTAGAAGAGCCGAAATCATTCTGAAAAGGAAGAACAAAGCCAGAGAGGACTCACCCGGTTTCAAGACTTACTATAAGGCGACATCAATCAAGGTGGTGTGCTTTTGACAAAAGGGCAATCACGTAGGTCAGTGGAACAGAAGAGAGAGCCCAGAAACGACCCACACAAATAGACTCAACCAACTTTTGCCAAAGGTAACTCGGTGGAGGAAAAAAGAGTCTCTTCAACACACTGTACATCCAGAGGCAGGAGGCGAATTTAGACACGTACCTCAAACAAAAATGAACTCCAAATGGATCGGAGGCCAAGATGCCAAACTATCAAACTTGTAGAGGAAAACAGGAGACAATCTCCATGATTTGGGGTCTGGTGATGGGGGTTTAGATACAGCACTGAAAGCACGATCCATGAATGAGAAAAGTGCCAAGGCCAACTTCAAAATGAGCACTTAAGAAAGCAGGTTGCGATGGGTTTACAAGTTCATGAGGACATTTGCTTCATCAGAGCTGTGAGTTTACGGGAGCTCCCTCTTCCTGGCTGATGCCCTGGCAGGGCCAGAGTCCCATCGGCAGGGGGAGTATCTGGCTGAGCATCACGCCATCCACCCCTCAGGCTCCGTCCTCTGTGACCCCCAGCAACCTGAGCTGCCCGGCACTTCCTCCGTCACCGTGGGCTCTGCTAGTGCTTCAAGCCTGATGGCCCTGCCTGCCTGAGATCCCCCAGTATCCCTGCCCACTCCTGGGTCCCTCACTCAGTGTCTGCTGCACAGCAAGTGCACACTAAATATTTTTTTAAAATGCACAACCCTGACATTCAGATGCCATCTCTTGGGTTCCTATTTCCGGCCAGGCACTGCCTAGAGACACCTGCTCACGGAAGAACGAATGCCTGCTCCCACCCCATGCTCTGGTCCACTGTTCTGGCTACACCTCCTAGTCTCCTTGTGACCCTCCCATGGGTGTTCTGAGGCTCAGGTGGGTGTGCAGTCTATCTCTTAGAAAGTCACCCTTTCCATTAGATTCCAACACCTCCACTAGGTTGAAGCCCCTCCATTCTAAATTTCAGGCCACGGTTTCTTTCTTAAGTGTTGGTGGCTCATTTACAACACACACGTGAATGTGTACAATTGCACATGCATTCACGTATATGTACTTACATACATAAATGAAGGGGGAGGAGGAAGAAAGTTCCGGTGGGGGTGGGAAAGATGATTTCAATTTAGAATATTTTCAATTTAGAAGAAAGTAAGATATTTCAGTGAAAGCACGTGGATGTACAATGTGTGTGCGTGTGTGTATCATGTACATGCACATACACGTGTGCATTCACCAGCACCTCATGGACATGCAGACACATGGATGCGTGTACATATAGGTACACATATAAACATACATCGTGCGCAAGTGCGGGTCTATACATGCAGGCACGCGACACTCCCATAAACACATTCGGTGTGCGTGCACATATGCATATATACATGTGTAGCACGGACACACAATACACATTTACATGTACACAGATTTTCACTAAAATATTTCACATCCTTCTAAACTCAAAATATGCTCAGATGACATCATCTTCTCCACGCCCATCGGGTGCCTCCCCTCACACTTCCTAATGATGTCCTTCCCATCAAAAGCATCACCATCATCCCAATAACTCAAAATTTCTGGGCATTCGGAATTCCAGCTCCTCCACTGACCAGCTCAGTCACTTTGGGAAGTTCCTTAACGTCTGCCTCTCTGGACATCCCTGACTACATCCATATAATGGTCATAATATAACCCCACTTCTTTGTTTGGAAGAGTCACTCAAATTCCATAGAATCCTTCTATATACAATGCACACAGTCTCTGCCTCTAAAACACTTATTAGCTGGCTATGATTCTTCATATCGGATCACTTATCACATGTGTGCATGTGTGTAATTCAATGCCATCCTTGCCCCTTTATCCAGTCTCTCCTGGCCTCAGGCTTGCATGGTAGCAATGGCTGTACAGCTGGACATCAAGTTGTCTAATCGCTCAAGTTCTAGATCCCAAAACCAACACTTCCATTGAGCTGTCCCCACAATCTACAATGGAATCCCTGCCTACGAGATCAGCTTGGCTCTCCCAGGTCCACATGGATCACCCTCCCTCCACATCCTCTGGGTTCCCCACACGTACCTTCTTGCCTCTTCTTCTTGGACCAGTTTCCTCCTCATTCTTCCCTCTCCTCATCCACTTATCCACTTTTGAGACATAACTCAAGGGCTGCAGCTTGTGGGGAACCCTCCCAATGACTCATTTCTCACTATCTCTCAGGTCTATGAACCACCACCCCCTCCCCCAGTTACCACGTTACAACATTCTTTTTTGCCAAAGCGTCCATCTGCTTTTTTTTTCAAAAAGGCTTTGACCTCTGATGCCATACGTGTTGCTTCTCTTATGCCATGCCAAAGCACCCAGCCTAGATTGAAAAAAACGTGGTCACGTTCAAAGCAAACCCACTGTTTTCAGATAATTACTAGACTGCTGGCAATGCTTATGTCTTGTGGCTTTTAAAATAAGAATACAATTTTTCTATCTTAGAGAAATAAAAATGGGCCACAGAGGACCACCTCTTTTAAAACATCGGTAAGGAAACAACCCTTCCGTACCAGAAAGGGAACATTTGGCCAAGTGTCTTGTAAAGTGTACATTTACATATCTAATATATTACATTGGTAGGCTCAATATGCAGAAACACCAAGTGGTTTTAATTTTCTACCTCCAGTCCGTGCAGCCCAGGGGCTCAAAATGACCTCGATGTTGAACAGGAGGCACATCCATCTGCCAGCAGTAATTGTTTTATTGACCTGATTAAAGAACAACTATTTCCATGGTCAAAGAGATCTATCCAAACACATCAGCCTTAGGCACACATTGGCAGTAATTAGAGATGCATATTTCCCTAATTAAAATAGGAGTCAACAGGCACAACATAAAATGATGCATTATTCTCATTTACTCGGCATATTTCTTTCACTGGTTAAAGTGTATGATTAAGCCAAAACCCATGTTTTTAAAAAAGAAAACAGCTTAATTGAGGTATTATTGACACACCATATAATTCACCCACTTAAAGCATATAATGCAACAGTTTTTAGTTTCTTCCTCCCTTTGCATTTGCTTCAATTCTATGGTTACAACTCTCACCATGATCTAACTTTGAAGATTCTGATGACCCCGAAAAGAAACTCTAATTCCACTGGCAGTCAATCCCCTTTCCTCCCAACCCCACCCCACCTGCCAGTCCTGGCTGTAAGCAATCACTAATACACGTTTTTCCTTCGATAATTTTGCCTGTTGTGGACTTAAGAAACATTTTAGTATATACCAGTATTTCCTGTTTTGTGTGTGTGTGTGTGTCATGGCTGCCCCAAATTCCATTTTTATAGAGCTCTACTTTAACACAAATGTTGGTTATATTAAAAGTAACTGAGAAGAGAGTTTCCTGGTGGTGCAGTGGGTTAAAGATCTGGCATTGTCACTGCTGAGGCGAAGGTTCCATCCCTGGCCTGGGAACTTCCGCATGCTGTGGGTATGTCTCCCCCCACCCCCCACAAAACAAGTAACTGAGAAAACCTAATTTCACACTGGACTGATGTCCATTAGATGGCAAGAAGTTTCAGTGCCTTCATCTTCTGATAGCCAAAAGGTACTCTGACCACAAATGTATCCTGTGAAAGTCAAACACTCCATTTAATAATTTCATCAACTTAGTACATTCAGAATTGTTTGAACAAACAGCATCAACATTATTATTCCAGCTGGATCCAGTAAGATGACTGCCAGTAAGACACAAAGAGACGCTGAGCCCAAGGAACTGGAGACTCTCATTCTCCAGGTCAATGCTGGGATCTGGAAGGAGCTTCGAACTTGGGTAAGACAAAGTATTTGATGGTGTGGCCCACGGTATCCTCCAGATGTCTACAGCTGCAGGTGGTTCCCCCCATCCCAGAACCTATCAAGACATTTCAACAGTGTCTGAGCTCTCTATGGCTTAGAGTCCTCAAACCACTTTTTTTTTTTTTTAACCACTAACTATACTCTGAACAAAAATAAGAAAACAAAAGAGACAACTCATTGTCTTGATTCTAAAGTCAGACCAAGAATGCGGGGCTGTATCTTGCCTCACTTACTTGGGTATCTTCTAGCATTTGCCAGAATATTTTCTTTTCTACAGTGCAAATGTAAGCACTTGAACAGCCTCCAGCTCTTTTAGTATTTATTTAGGATAGACTGCCATTTTCCATCTCACACAATTTTGCTCATTTGTATGAAATGGCCTTCTCTCCAACCTATTCCAACAACCTATTCCAAAAACAAAAGAGAGAGAGAGAGATTTGATTTTTCCATGTGAGAGGGAAATTGAGAGAAAAAGAATCCCCTCTCCTCTGATACATACTTTGGTCTTCACATTCACCTACAACTTATCCAGCTTTCAGCTTACCTCTGGTTATATATTTATAAGTCAAGTTTCAGGGTTTTGTTTAAATCGTTAGCATTCCACCATTCTGATGAGATGCTTTCCCTTCTCAAGACAAAAGGACATCAGCAACCTCACAAGCCAACTTAAATTTGAAAGTGCCGAATTTCCAGTTACATGTTCTATACGGGGCACACACATCCACGCAGAGCCCAGGGCAACCTCCTCATCAATGGCCCTCATCATGGGTTTTCTCTGAAACATCCCCCTCCACATGCAGGAGGTTGCATCCTTCTGGGGATGGCTCCCAGGCCACAAAGCGGGTACCAGGTCTCAAGTGGTGGGTACTTTGTCTTAGAATGAGCGAGGAGTCCTATTCAACAGAGAGGAATGCCAACACCCCTGCCCTCTGCCCTCCATTGCTATCTCCCTTGCTCAGCTTCCATCTCTCCCTTCCTCTGCCATTTGGCTGCCTCTGGTTTTGCCACTAAGCCCTAGTTCCTTTTTCACACTTGCATTTCCAGCCTGGAATTCTAAATTTCCATACATCCCTCTATGGCATCTCCTGGTCACCCCCAGCACTTCTAGACCCATTCGCCTAATTCTGATCAGTGTTCCTGGGCGCTGCTCTCATGAACCTTAACCCAACAAATACTCTCCCAGCATCCATGACTCATGAAAAGCTGTCTTGCACTCTCTGGACGCTCATATTTCTGTTTCTCTATTCCATAAAGTGAAGGGGAAAGAAATTGACCAACCAGAGCAAAGCCCCATTTCTTCCCTCTCCTCAACCCCTCCCTTTAAAAAAAACAACAACCCCCCCCCCAAACTTCTTAATCATCTTTCCTAGTACTGACTCACACCTTCTAGGCACATGTCAGTACGGCAGTGGGGCCGCCAACACATGCAGGAATCGCTCATTTCTTGGCCTGAGCCAATGCATGTACAATAAGGGGGAGAAGAGCTTGCTCTCAACGGCACCAGTGAGACGACCGTTAATGGACCGAGGGAGACAGATGGTTTGGCTGTTCCGTCAGTATGTGTATTTGCATTGAGCTTTTTCGCCCAGCACTTGTCATGTTTCCATATGCTAAACAGATAAACATGGTACTCTAAGACCCAAATTCCCCAAATCAGCAATAACACAAAGATGAGACCTCAGGAAACGATGATGAGATGAGTGAAAATACCACCCTATGTGTCTGCAAGCATCCTTACAGATGAGTTGCTGCCCAGCTTCTGCAGGGTGAACAGAAAAACTTGGCAGAAAATCAGTTGAGGGAACAAGAAGGCAATTTAAAAAAAAATCCAAACCGGGTTTCCCGTTGTGGCGCAGTGGTTAATGAATCTGACTAGGAACCATGAGGTTGCAGGTTCGATCCCTGCCCTTGCTCAATGGGTGAAACATCCGGCGTTGCCGTGAGCCGTAGTGTGGGTTGCAGACGCAGCTCGGATCCCACGTTGCTGTGGCTCTGGCGTAGGCTGGCAGCTCAGCTCCGATTGGACCCCTAGCCTGGGAACCTCCATATGCTGCGGGAGAGGCCCATGCAATGGCAAAAAGACAAAAAAAAAAAAAAAAAAAACCAAACCATTTTTAATATAAATAAGGATTTTGAGACCAAATGTTAACATATACCAATGAATTTCTCTCTCCTAGTCTACTTTAAACAAGTAAGGATCCTCGTTCTTTATGCATTTCACTCTATTATTTCTAGCTGCAATGCATAAATATCCCATCTAAACGCCAAGGCAACATTAATCCCACCTGTATTTTTGCATAGTTTGAATACATGAATTATGATTCTATTCAGCCTTCTGTCTCAGCATCACTCAGGCTCTCACAATACTCATTTCTTTATAGAAAATAGAAGTGTTTGCTAATCCATTAGCCACTCGGCTCTAAGTGGATTAACACTGGCACATTAGAAAATGGCTCCTATATATCACGTTGAGTAAGTAATTCCAAGATTCTTTTTCAAGCAACTTTACCAACACTGGGATTTAAATATTAATGGGTTTTTTAAATTCTCTGTTATTTTCTTTAATCATATTTGGTTCGAAACATAGAAGGGGAAGTACCGAATAAACACCTACATTTTCTACAGTCTAAGCCTGGGACCACATGAATCTTCAATGGCCATTATAAAGATATCAAGGGACCTCCCGAAAGATGAAGTAAGAATTTCAGATACTTTTCCTGTTTACTCAGACAAACGCCCCATATCACGAAAGTTCTTCACCTGACAAAACTGAATGGGAGAATGAAATATCACTTCACACAAACTAGGATGGCCGTAATCAAAAAGACAGGAACAAGTGCTGGGGTGGATATGGAGAAACCGGAATCCCCATCCACTGCCCGCTGGCAAGAATATGTATAAATGGAGCAACCACTCTGGGAAACAATGTGGAAATATCTGCAAAAGTTAAACAGAGTTATTCATGTGACAATTCCATTCCCAGGTATATACCCAAGAGAAAGGAACAGCCTATGCCTTCATACATAAAAACTCATACATGGAACTTCATAGTAGTATCAGTTATAATAGTCAAAAAGTACAAACAACCCAAGCGTCCACTGACTGGTCAATAGATAAACAAAGTGTAGTCCAACCATACAGTGGAAGACTACCTGGCAAAAAAATCAAAGCAATGATACACGCTTCAACATGTATGAAGCTCAAAAACATGTTCAGTTGACCAAAGCCAGACATAAAAGAATAGCTATTATGCAAGTCCACTTCTATAAAATGTTCAGAAAAGGCAAAGAGACAGCAAGGTGATTTTAGTGGTTCTCCAGGGAACCTGGGACTGGAGATGGGAACAGGGATTGACTGCAAGTAAGCTTGAGCGATCTTCCGGGGTGATGGAAATGTTACAAAACCGGATTGTGGTGATGGTGGCGGTACAACTGGGCACATTTACTACATGTCATTTAATTGTCTTTAAAACTGGTGAAATCTATGGTATGTCAATGAGGCAATCTAATTGTTTAAAAGAACAGACATGGGAGAAATAGCCAGGAAGCAGGTAGAGCACTTCAGCTCAGAGATGATGATGGCCTGGACGAGGTAAGAATGAAACTAAAAAGAAGATGGACACATCAAAAGAAGCCGAGAAGAGAGAACTGTTGGGATGTCCATGATGCCCATCCTGACCCACTTCGGCAGTCTGTGAGCGCACACGGCACCCACGCTCTGTCCCATTTGTTTTGACAGAATCACAGGCTGCTTCATAGTACCAGGTGATACTGTTTTGTGCATACTGTCACTGCCTGGAGGCCAGGTATGCACATGGGGACAACTTAAGTACTCACCAAAAAATGGGTGGGTGACACAAGAGAACGTAATCAGCCTCAGGCTGAATATCATCGATTATTCTGGATTACATTAACAGTCATCATAACTACTATGAGGTACCACCTCACACCAGTCAGAATGGCCATCATTCGTAAGTCCACAAATAACAAATGCTGGAGGGGGTGTGGAGAAAGGGGAACCCTCCTGCACTGTTGGTGGGAAGGTAAGCTGGTACAACCACTATGGAGAACAGTATGGAGGTACCTTAGAAAACTAAATACAGAACTACCATGTGACCCAGCAATTCCACTCTTGGGCATGTATCCAGACAAAACTTTGCTTGAAAAAGACACATGCACCCGCATGTTCATTGCAGCCCTATTCGCAATAGCCAAGACACAGAAACAACCCAAATGCCCATCGACAGATGACTGGATTAGGAAGATGTGGTATACAGACACAATGGAATACATCTCAGCCTTAAAAAAGAACAAAATAATGCCATTCGCAGCAACATGGATGGAACTAGAGACTCGTACACTAAGTGAGGTAAGTCGGAAAGAAAAAGACAAATACCACATGATATCACTTATTTCTGGAATCTAATATACGGCACAAATGAACTTTTCCACAGAAAAGAAACTCATAGACTTGGAGAAAAGACCTGTGGTTGCCAAGGCGGAGGGAGTGGGATGGATTGGGAGTCTGGGGTTAATAGATGCAGACCGTTGCCTTTGGAATGGATGGGCAATGAGATCCTGCTGTGTAGCACTGGGAACTCTGTCTAATCACTTCTGCTGAATCTATACGTGTATGTGTTACCAGGTCAACATGCTGTACAGTAGAAAATTGACAGAACACTGTAAACCAGCTATAATGAAAAAAATAAATTAATTAATTAAAAAAATAATAAATACAGTACCTTCCAAAGCAAAAACAAAAGAACAACCAGTCATCGTAATGGTAGAACAGTAAAACTCAGTTAGCTTCAACACAGGAGTTGCTCAAGTCATCACCACAATAGACAGTCAATATTTCAGGCTTTGCCAGCCGTTTGGTTTCTGTTCCACCTACTCAGCTCTACCCTTGGAGCGCAATATGTCAAAAGAGTAGGCACGGCTGGGAGTCAAATTTTCTCTACTTACGGAAAAAGGTGGCCAACTCGTAGGCCACAGTTGACGCAGGCAAAGGGAAAAACAAGTCTGACGAAAGTACGATTTTCCTTAGTTTCCCATGGAGCACAGTCTTGACCTACCTCATCTATAGTGCCTCCTCTCAGCCCTTTGGAGGTTTCAATTAATTTTTAAAAGGTATTAGACAATACACGAGTTCCTGTTGTAGCTCAGTGGATTAAGGATCTGACATTGTCTCTGTGAGGATGTGGGTTCAATCTTTGGCCTCGCTCAGTGGGTTAAGGATCCAGCAACGTCATAAGCTGTGGCATAGGTCCAGGCATGGCTTAGATCCGGTGTTGCTGTGGCTGTGGTGTAGGTTGCAGCTGCAGCTGCAGCTATGATTCGACTCCTGGCCCGGGAACCTCCACATGCCGCAGATGCAGCTGTACAAAGAGAAAAAGTTTTTAGGTAATACAAGGACATAGCTGAAAAAGAAATCAAAGCAATATAAGGATTTATACTTGGAGAATGCCCACTTCTCTGGCCTTTACTGAATGTCTCTCTTACCCTCGCCCAGGCCACCACTTCTAAGTGCTAAAGTCTAAAGACACACAGCTCCCATTTTTCCTTTGCGAAAAGTAGGATAACACTATTTACTGTTCTGCATCTTCTTTTTTGTTCAACACACACAAGAAATCTTTCTATGTATCAATGTACAACTGCTCCATCCTTTTCTCCAGCTTCAGAGCAATTCCTGTGTGAACTACCCCACAAGATTTAGTCCGGCCCCCTGTAGGCTGATGCTGGTTTCTGCCCTTTGGTTATTACAAGTAAGGGCTGAGGGAAGAAGAGAAGGAAAGACTGGTCCATTCAACATTTTGTACAAGTGCATGTACAGCTACAAGATACATTTCCAGAAGGGGGATTCAGGGTCAAGGAGTGGATGAATTTTTATTTTTATAGGTTGAGAAAATGTCTTCAACAAAGGCTGTTCCATGTTTGGCACTCCCACCAGTAGCACACGGGAGGAAGTGCCTTCTGCCCTCGTTTTCATTGGAACAAAAGCAGAAAAGCTGCTTTAAATAGTCTCTTAGATTTCTGTGCCCCCGAGACCACACTGATGAACGGCATCCAGCTGCACTCACAGTTACAATTTATCACAGCAATCCAGACAGACCATAAGGGAATAAGACACACATGATGTCTGGAGGAATCCACGTGGAGGCATCCCTACTCTCTCTTCCACCAGGGGTCACATGGGGTGTACTCTGCCCTCAGTGACGAAAATGCGACAAATAGGAGATGCTTCTGCCCAGGGCAGCCATTAGAGAGACTCTGGATGGTCACATAGGCATCCTCTGTCTGGGGAGAGTGAAATTCCAACCTCCAGGAAGGCAAGCAGGTGTGGAGCAGAAGCCATTTGTTCGGATAGTCTAGGCAGCCTGACCCAGCCTCAGTGGTTCGCGCCAAGTTTCACATCTGCACAGTGAACTGTTCACTAGCCAAGGTTCCAAGGGTCAAGCCTGCAAGCAGGCCTTGTTACAGAGAGCAGTCTTGCTATGTCAGTCCCTTTCTGCACCAGCTCACAGGCTGCCATCTTTTCAGCTAACCAGCTAGTTTGAAACTCTAGGGCCAAGGGATGGAAGAAGATGTGGCTGGTGGTGAACTAGGGCTCAGAGGGACGAGTTCTCATTGGTTGGCTACTGGCCTTGAACCACTTCCCATCATTTGAACCCAATGGAGCACTCTAGGCGCTGCTGCTGGAAAGTGTGCCTGGTGTGAGAAAATTGTATCCTAGCAAAATTACTATTTATGTCAAGCCTCTTCTTTTCTTAAAAATGACCCCATTCTTTCACTCTATGGGACTACAAAGAGCCAAAAAGGAACTGAGGGCTGGTGCTGCCTTTATGGATTTTCATGAAAGAAAGATTGTACTACCTCAGTGAGGAAGTAGTCTATGGAATGAATTTCTTTTGGTTTTACGACTGCTGAGATTTAACTACACGGATACCTTAACAGGGCCTTTCTCTCTGTAGCATGTATTTTCCACTGATTCTATGAAAGCACACATTTTCCAGTGCAGTCTACCTGTGCCCCTTTAAAATAAATCACAGTTCCTGTTGTGGCTCAGTGGTAACAAACCTGACGAGTATCCATGAGGACGTGGGTTCTATCCCCGGCCCCACTCAGTGGGTTAAACGATCTGGCGTTGCTGTGAGCTGCGGTCTCGGTCGCAGACGTGGCTCAGATCTGGCATTGCTGTGGCTGTGGTGTAGGCCGGCAGCTGCAGCTCCGACTTGACCCTGAGCCTGGGAGCTTCCATATGCCATGGGTGCATCCCTAAATAGGCAAAAAAAAAAAAAAAAAAAAAAAAAAATCCTAAAACGAAATGCTTTAGAGCTTAATAGAAAGGTTTTAAAGTGGTTCCTTGCTAAACCTTCTAATAGTCCAATTTTAAAGTTAATCTGTAACTGACAGATATATAATGTACACAAATAAAACGTACAAATGAGAAGCGCGTACTTTACATGGAATGTTCTCTCCCGTCCAGGTGCTTTCATTTAACAACTTTCTTGTGAAATTCATGTATGTTGCTGGGCACTAGTAGTTTTCCTTTTTCTCACTGCTGTATAGAAATTACTGCGTCAACATGCCACAGTTTATTTATCCTGTCTATTGGTGAAGAACATTTGGATGGTTTCTAGTTTGGGGCCATGATGAAGAGTTCAGCATGTTCATTTTCCAAATGCTAGTAAACTTTTTAAATAGATGAGTAACAGGCATATAGTCATGTACACAAATCCTAAGAATATAACTTGAGGAATTTTACACACACACACACACACACACGGCTGTGTAAGCAAACCCAAGAGCAAGACATAGCATACTTCCATCACCCTGGAAGGCTCCCAGAGACTGCCTCAATTTTATCACTGTTTTTTTCTTTTATAATTTTATGGCCACACCCATGGCATATGCAAGTTCCCGGGCCAAAGAGTGAATGTGAGCTGCTGCTGCGGCAACACCGGATCCTTTAACCCACTGCACCGGGCTGGGCATTGAACCCGCGCCTCTGCAGTGACCTGAGCCGCTGCAGTTAGATTCTTAGCCTTCTGCACCATGGTGGGAACTCCAAGACTGCCTCAGTTTTAAATCACTTCCAAGAGATGAACAACTGCCAATCTTTCCACCCGTGGCACATGCTCCACTGAAGTAAATGCCCAGAATACAGACTAGTCACGAGTTTGACTCCAGGCTGTCATTTGCTTGTGACCTTACAAAGGTCACTCTTGGCCTCTTTTTGGTCATCTGCAACGAGGAGATGGGGCTAGATGGATCCCAGGGCCCTGTGCAGCTGCAAAAGCCCACACAGCAAATAAAACCACAGCCTTCCCCGCCTGTCCCTCATTCCTGAACCCCAATTCTTTTTGCTGCTGTTTCATCCTAGAGTTGGCTCAGTCTTGACCAGGGGCACCTAATCACCACTTCCCACTTAGTAACTTATTAGGTTCTCAAACATCCTCATCAGACCATGCCTCCGCCGCCTTTTGATCATGTTCAATAACTGCAGTTCTTTGATTCTGCCCCTACTGACTCTTCTCCATGTCTTTGTGGCTGGCCATGGAATGTTCGCTAACTCTCTCTGTGCCTCCAGAAACTAAAGAGGCCCAACAGGATATAACTTTCTAGTCATGCTGATCAACCTGATGGAGGAGAGCGGATCTGAGACAAGGAATACGGCCTCTAGAGCCTTCCTCTTCAGTGTGGGCTGTGACCAATGGTGGCAACATCACCTGGGGACCCAGCACAACTGCCAAGGTTCAGGCTCACCCCCATACCCCCACACCCGGATCTGCCTTGTCACAAGACAACCAGGGAATCCCACAGAGGTTGGAGTTGGGAAAGCAAAGAATGCCATATATTTAAAAGTAAATCTTGAGGCGTTCCCGTTGTGGCTCGGCAGGTTAAGAACCCAACAGTGTCCATGAGGATGTGGATTCGATCCCTGGCCTCGCTGAGTGAGTTAAGGATCTGGCATTACCACAAGCTGTGGTGTGGGCCTCGGCTGCAGCTCCGATTCAACCCCTAGCACAGGGAATTTCCATATGCCGCAGGTGCGGCCCCTAAAAAGAAAAAAAGAAAAGTGTATCTTGAGAAGAGATGTTTCAGTGGTTTCTACCACTGCTGTGACAAATGACCAACAGACCTCCAGGCTTAAAACCGTACAGATCTACTCTCTCACAGTTCTAGGGGCCAGACGCCCAAAGTCAGTTTTATGGGCTGAAGTCAAGCTGTTGGAAGAGCTGCTTCCTTCTGAAGGCTCTAGGGGAGGATTTCCTGGTTTCTTCAGCTTCTAGGGGCCACCTGCATTCTTTGGGTTGTGGCCCCTTCCTCCATCCCCACAATCAGCAACATAACATCGTCAAACCTCTGTCACACTCATCTCAGCCGCCATCCTCACATCTCCTTTCGACTTTCCTGCCGAGGTCTTACAAGGACCATCGTGACTGATCACATTGGACCACCTGGATCACCTCCCCATCTCATCCTCAGATACGTCTGCAAAGTCTCCTTGGCCATATAACGCAATACAGCCACAGAGTCTGGGGATTAAGACCTGGGCATGGGTGGGCGGGCATTAGTTTATCACAGAGGAGGAGAAAGAGAAATAGCAGAATGAGGCAATAATTATTAGCCAGAATCACTCATTAATGATCACTTATGCAGGTAAAAGAATTGGGTACAAAGAAGTCAAACGAAAATAGAGGAAATTTCCATGGAGCATATTACTTTACATCTTAACATGCAGCAATCAAGGACCCACAGTTTTAAGCTCACAGAGTCTGAGCCTTCCTCCTTCCTAGCATCACAGCATCTTAGACTTGGAAGAGACTTTGAGGGTAAATGGCTTCAATGTCCTTATGTTAACAAAGAAACTGAGATGCTGCCAGACTAACGCCTCCCAACAACAGAGACAAGGATCTGAGCCACCTTTCACACGCCCCAAAGCTACCTCTTTTTAATATTTTAACAAAGGCTGGGGTTTGTTTCAACGATTAGACTCTAACTGATCTTTTGCTAAGCCTATGTTATCTAAAACGGAAACTGCCTAGGTTCATTAGTTCAATAAGCACAGTCGTAGGTGCTAGGGTACACAAAGATACAAGATTCCTGGCTCTTCCCAGGGTTCACACCACTGGGGAGACAAACAGGGAAGCAAAATTCTGTGTTGTAAGCACACGGTATGATCAAGGCTGTGATAAGGGTTAGTTCACGACTGCATTTATCTACCCCTATGAGTGCCTTCCATGTGCCAGAAACCTAAAGGGGCTAGGAAGCCCAGAAAAGGAGGACCCGATCTGGGACTGCATGAGTTGACAATTCTAGGGCTGGGTGTAACTCTGAGAAGTGGTGGAGACAAGAGGGAGCCCCCTTTGCTGAAGGTCTGAAAACACCCCATTTTGCGTAAGAGGTGATTGATTATGTCTGTGCTTGTGAGAAGGCATGCTACTGCTTTGGCTCTCCTGGAAAGTACACAAAAATGATCCTACTTCTCTTTCAGCAGTAACTACGTGTGCCTTTTTATTCCCCTTAAGAGTAATTTCTTTTTGCTGTTCTTCCAACACCTTCCTATCCACCTCTTGATCCTTCCACTCGCGTCCCTCTGTCAAATTCAAGATTACTTAAGATTACAATCAGTGGTATGTTGGTAGCACGGCTGACGATGGCTCTCTGTGGCGTGGGGAGCCAGATCTGCAGCATTTGCTGTTTTCCCTGGTGTAATTACTCCCACCACAGCTGCCAATGTGATGTCATCGAACTGGGAGTTGGGAGGAGACGCTCATAATCAGGGCAAGAACTAGGAGACGTCAATACGAGTCTTCCCAACATGTTCCAGGCCGACCCTTTTTAAGTATAAATTATGACCTTCATGCTTCTGTTCAAAGTAATTCTAGGGTAGACTATCTAACCCTTTCAAGTCTTAGGGATGGCAGGGGCCTTCCTTGGCTACTGCTATTCGCACAAAACTCTCTCCCCTCCTTCTGATCAACTTCAATACTTAACTGCACCACAAGACTTCTATCTGCTCATGGGATTTCTCGATGGTTTCACGTATGTGAACTATCTGGAACCTCCCTATAATTTCTCTAAGAATAAAAAACTAGCATAGGTCTCTTAGGCAAGATCCTTTGTATCTTTCACGGCAGACAGGCATACGGTTAGCACTCAATTGCCCTCGCTTTGTTTCTCCTTCCAAATAATCCAAATGGTCCCCCAAACTAGATCTCTGTTAAAACCCATTCACTCCTGTCCTAAAACACAAGAAAATCTATCATACAGCTTTAAAATTTGCAGCAAGCGTGCTCTTTAGCTTTGAGGTTTAATTTACATATACTAAACTCCATCTATTTTTTTACATGTGCAATTTGCTGAAATTTAGTAATTAGATGCAATTGTGTAATTATACACAATTGTGTAAGGACCACAATCAAGACACAGAACAGTTCCTCCACTGTGCAGTTTCCTAGTACCTTTCTGCAGCTGATCGTCTCTGACCACTGGCAACCACACATCTATTTCTTGTTGCTACAGTGTGGCTTTTCTGGAATGTCACATACATGAAATCATACAGTATGTGTGTACCTGCCTTTTTTCCATTTAGCATAATGTTTGAGATTCCTATGTTTTTATCTGTAGGTCTGCCCTTTTTGTTGCTTAGTAGTGTCCCATAGTATGAATACAGCATTTTTTTTTTTTTTCAAAACCCATTTACCAGTTGAAGGACATTTCGGCTGTTTCCAGTTTGGGGCTATTGTGAATATTGCTGCTGTGAACGTTGACTTGTAAGTCTTTGAACAAACATTTTATCTTCATTTCATTTTTATATACCAGGTATAATTACAGATGTATTATGCCTGCCTTCTCATTTAATGCTAACATCAACCCCAAGGGATGAGTACTTCTTAGTTCATCTAAAAAGTAAAAATGAAGTAAGTTGCACACATTCACACAGCTAGGAAGCGGAGGAGTCAGGATTTGAACCCTGCTGCCCCACACGGTTGTCATAGGAATTAAATGAGTTAATACATATAAAGTGCTTAGAATAGTAAGCATTCAATAGACGTTAGCTATTATAACTACACTCTTTGCCACACATGATCCTACCACCCACAGAGTATTCAATAGTATTTGAAGGTAAGGCTGTACAGCTATTGAAATAAATGAACAAAGCACCTCACCAATGTTATTTGCATCATCCCTGTTATCGGGTCACCCTTCTTTTCTTCCCCATCCTTCATTCCACTTCCGGATTTAAAAAGAAATCCATGTTTTATCACCTCAGCAACTGATACCACCTCCTCACAGCAACAACTGAAACATCATTCAGTGCTAACAGAAGTGCTGAGACAAATACTTCATGGTGAGTTGAAAGAAAAGCTGTATGAGTTGGACAGGAGATTTTTATACAGGAAGGCATTTTAGAAGACTAGAGAATTCTCACTAGAGTTTTTTTCTTCCACAATCAACCTCTTTCTTTTGCCTCCCTTTAGTCATTCCAGTTTTATGGATTTTAAAAACAGAGCACAGAAATGAAAGGTCACATTAACTTTTGGGAGAAGAGTAAAATATGATTGTCATTCAAAATACACGGGACTCTTACAACATTGGTGTAGCGAAAGATTTGGTATAAAAGATGGCTCCTGTGTGGAGTCCAACCAAGGCAAGGCACCTGTTCCAATTCTAGAAAAATAAAAAAGACAGTCACGTAAGATAAGCTCTGGTGAAAACCCAGTAGGGAGGCTTGCCAGTATCTTTGCTCCTGATGGGATAATTATCCACTCTTATCCTTCGAATGCTGTCAAGTAGCCATTTCGGCAATTGTCAAGATTTTTCCCATGTGAATATGAGATCATTAACACAGTCAAATCCTGTGAACATATTTATGTCTGCCACAGGGAGGAGTTTTTTTCATATTCTTTGTTAACAATAATTCAGATAAAAATTCTTTTAAATGAGGTTGTTTTCCATATATGTTAAAAATAATTCGGATAAAAATTCAGCGTTGACCATCTTTTTTTTCTAATACTATTTTAGCTCTCAACACTTTTTTTTGGCAGTCACATTGGTATGTTTTGGTATTGAAAAAGTCAGTACTGAACAGTGGGCTTCCAAAGTGACTCTCAGGACTCAACATTGTACTTAAGAAAAATCTGTTTGAGGTGCGTGGTCTTCTAATTAATTAATTTGTTCATTGAAAAGGGAACCTAGACAGATTCAGTTAACAAAAGCAATATATGCAGATGGTAATAAAACTCAAAACAAATAAAGAGTATATAGTAAAAGTAAATCCCTCAGCATGGGCTTCATGGAAGCTACGAATCCCTGCAAAACTACAGGCAAACTCTACATACGCTTTGTAGAGACATTTTTCAGGGGAGAGAGAATTTACAAGTTTTTACCAGATTCTTCAGTGGTGTACGACCCAGAAATGGCGAGAACCAATAGTCTGGATGGTCTGGTTTAGAACAGCTCAGTGGGGTACAGGGTGTGTGTGTCTGTTGGAGAGAGTGACAACGTCCTGGACTAAGTTCTCAGGACAGCAGATAAGGGAAAAAACACCACCAAAGCAAAACCATGCAGTCTGGCTTTTGGAAGCGCAAAAGCCAAAAGGAAACTTTCTTTTGCCTTCAACTGAGGCCTCCCCTTCCCTGGGGGCAGGGGAATTAAGACTCAGGTTGAGAGAGGGGCAAGATTCGGCGAGGAAACCCGGGCACTTTTCTGTCCTGGGTCTGCATTTGGGAGAGTTCACTGTACATGTCACAGGCCCTGCTGGAGTCGGGGAACGTTTCTTCCGGTGATAACAGCAGAGGCCTCAGTGACCTCTGAAAAATCCCACCCCCCCACCATCGTTTCTGCTTTCAATTCCTAACACCATTTTCAAAACATGAGATGATAACTGCAACACAGCAGGCAGGTACAAAATAGGAAATAAGAGGAAGCAATAATAGTAAGTAGAAGTACATTTTAGAGCTTTTGGAAAATACCCAGTGAGCAACGTATTACGAATATTATACCCAAAGAGCTGTCTCTTTCACTTCCTACTTCACTTGTCAAAATGGAGTTCAAAAATTGGTATAACCATAGCCAGCCACACAGCCTTCGGTAATCCTCCCACCCCATACCCTCAAAGCCCACCAATCTTGCAGAATCTTCAGGAACAGCATCCTTCTTGGTTCGGCTGGGATGATAGGGGACCTTGCATATTTTTACATATTATATGAGGAATCTCACCAAACCACCCTCCAGGGGCCATCTTCGAAAAAGGACCTACCAAAGACTTAGAGAATTTCATACAGTCTGAGAACATCTCAGTTCTGGATAACAACAAATGTCCTACCCACAGGCTACCCCCACTTGATATGAAAATGTCCTGCACCCCACTCTGCTCACTAGGAAAGTGGCAGAGTGCAATCCCACAGTGCACAGTGGCTTCAAAGATGACCATCAGACTCAGCGGAAACTTTGTTTGAAGACACCAGGGATTCAGCCCCAGAGAAAACCACAAGAGCTGTAACCTCACAAGCAGAAAACAAGCTCGTAGTAGTTATTCCGACGCCAAACTGGCAATTGTTTGACCTCTTTCCATGTTGGCCGCTTCCCAGGGCTCATTATGAGAAAGGTTGTTCTTTCTCTCTCCCGAATGAATGCAGCTTTTGAACGTACTTTTCTAGTTACGTTTGGTCTCAGTGCCCAGGGATTATTTTGACCATGATCTCCCTAATGGGAAACTCACTCACTTTCTTCCCAGAGAAAGAGCTGCCTTGTGATAATTATAGCGGTTTTCAAGACGCCAGGATGTGTGGCATTTTGAAAAGGAAAGCGACAAAGTCTTTGGCCTAACAACAGAGAAGTAACTTTCCTTTGGTCCATCCTTGTCCCTTCTCTTCAGTTTGCCAGGAAATGGTGAAAGAAACCAGAAAGAAAGACTCACGTGGCAGTTGCATCTTTTCTACCACATGTGACACCCCAACCAGTATTGTTCCCAAAGCCGTTTCTTACGGAACCTCGTATTATTATACCCCAGAACGGATAACAAGTGACAGCAGCACGTGGCCCTGTTTGTTTTTGAAAAGCACCTAGAGGTTAGCAGAGGCAAGGGAAAAGGTTGCCCACACTGTATCCACGAAGTCATATTTAAAAGGGCATCTGTTGCTTGACTCTCCATTCTCCACCTCCTTAAGTATAAGGAAGAGGGCGAGTCAGCAAGAGATGACAAATCTGAAGGAAATCGATGTTGATCCTTAACCCTTCTGCCCAGCTCTCCAAGGACACACATGGGAATATAAATAGATCACGGCAGTCGATCCGCAGTGCGTCTTATTCAGCACAAAAGCAAAGTGGTTGCTCCACTCTGAATCACCTTCCCTGGCTTTGCTGCCCACTCCCTCGTCTAGAGAGCAGGCAAGGGGTGCTGCTATACTCCACCAAAGGCCCGCCCCCTCCAGAGCTAAGTGGGTGAATTTGATCTTTTGGGGAAGTGGCTACATCTTCATACACTGTGGGGGAGAGGGTTGCAGGGGGCGGCACACGGGGCACAGCGAAGGGAGTGATCCTGGCTTTCAGGTTTTCCAAAGGCCAATCTGATTCCAAGGTCAGAGTTTTTAACAGAGGATGGCTTTAGAGGAAGAAGACAATTTCACAAATGATATTCTTGTAATATACTCATTAACAAGTCCTAAACTTGTGTTTGCCAAGGGGGAGGAAGGGGGAGTGGGAAGAACGGGGGGCGGGTGTTGGGCTTAATAGATGCAAACTATTGCATTTCGAATGGATAAGCAATGAGGTCCTACTGTACAGCACAGGGAATGCTATCTGGTCTCTTGGGATAGACCAGGATGGAAGATAATTTGAGGAAAAGAATGTAAATATACATGTTTGCCTGGGTCACTTTGCTCTACAGCAGAAACTGATCCATTATAAATCAACTATTCTTTAATTTAAAAAAATTTTTTTAAAGAAAATCTTAAAAAAAACCAAGTCTAAAAGAGGTGAAAGAGAAACAGAGGAGTCAGAATGGTTTCTGGGGATCCCCGTCCCCAAGCAGTGTGTATGAGAGACAGGGAGAAGGTCATGTAGCAGAGCCAGAAAGGTGAGCTTCAGAGTGTTTAAGTGTGTATGTGATCAACACAGCCAAGGGCCCGTGGTGAAGTGGCCGAGAGGTGCCTGCTCCATTACCAAGAGGCTTCATGAAGACCTGAAAAAGCCACTCGACCCTCCATGTCACCAAACGCTAAGTTCAATTCCGTTTCCTCATAGTTGAATTCTAAGGAAGCCCTCAGAATTTTCAAAGGGCAGCTAGTCAGGTCAGCAGCTCACCACGTGGCTGTAAAGATCAAATGGACCTCGGGGCACCTTGTGAACGGTAATGCAGGCTGTGACATCAGACTCACAAAGAGTGCAGAGGTCATGGGCAAAATCCATGGGCTGATGTTTCAGTTCCAACAGGTAGAAGAAAAACCTGATTATCTCAGCTTCATTTTGCTTCTGACTTCTTGGACAAGAACAATGACCTTCGGCCAGGGAAGGGGAGAAAGAACTACTGAGAGAGCTGAAGCCCCAAATCTATTAGAAGACATTCTAAAGGACTTTAAGCATTACAGTGAGGACAAACTAGACGCCACATACTTGGAGAACTACAGGAAAAATACCTAAACCCTCCTCTGTAATATCAATGGAGACGAGGAAACACATTTGCAATTTTCAAGAGAGAAAAAGAAGATACAGGCCTTAAAAGCTATGGATTGCTGAAGGTGATAGACAACCTCAAGAGGCTAGATTATTAAAGAGTGTCTTGTGAACACCTGGGAGAGGATGCAGTGATGATTAGATGTAACAAGACTCTCTTCCGTTTTTTCTTTTTTTTTTTTTTTTTCCAAAGGTAATCAGATTATTAGGCTGAGGGAATTTTCCAGACACAAACCATCTGGATATGGCAAGGGACTTGGTGAAGGTCTTTCCAACTGCCACTGTTCACAAGAGAATTGGGACAAGACCACCTTTAGTGATGTGGATTCCCAACCGGCCTCGAGGCTGTGTCCAGCAGTGGGATGAAGTACTGAGCTGCCAGGCAACGTCCAGGGGCTGAGGTGCTATGGGGCTGGCCCTTCCTCTACTGAAGCTCGCTTACCCATGGCTCAAAATTACTGACACCTTCTTAAGTCTGTAGGTGATAAAAACCAAGGCCAACCCACTCCCCTTTTTCTAAAATTGGATTGGAATGTAGTTGACTTACAAAGTTGTGTTAATCTCATGTGTACAACAAAGTAAATCAGTTATACCCATATTCGTTCCTTTTCAGATTCCTTCCCCGTGCAGATTATTACACGGTATTGAATTTCCCTGTGCTCTGCAGTTGGTCCTCATTACCCCTGTTTTATATACAGTAGTGTTGATGTTAATCCCAACCTCCCGACCTCCGCCTCTGCCACTACATATCCCCTTCGGTTACTGTAAGTTTGGTTTCAAAATCTTTGAATCTGTTTCGGTTTGTAAGTTCTACTCTATCATTGCTATTAGATTCCACATATTAGTAATCTCATATGGTATTAGTCTTTCTCTTTTGACTTACTTCACTATGATAATTTCTAATTTCTATACACACTACTATATATATATATATAAAATAGGAGTAATGAGGACCAACTGCAGAGCACGGGAAATGCATTCAATTCATTCATTTTAATTGGATAATCTATCAAATTTCTATGATAATTTCATGTTGCTGCAAATGGGCATTATTTCCTTCTTTTTTATGGTTGAAAAGTTTTCCATTATATCTACGTACCACATCTTCTGCATCTGTCCATGGACATTTAGGTTGCTTCCATGTCTCGGCTATTGTGAATAGTGCTGCTATGAACATTAACCCACTCCCTTTTGTCATGACGGAATCATCAAGTGCCAAAAGCAACTGGACAGGATGAGACTAGGAAAAGATTAAAACATCAGGAGGACAAATGTCACATCCTAAATTTAGGTCATAGGAACCAAATCCACGATTTCAAGCTGCAGGTGACACGAGGTGGTAATAGGACGGGCTCATTCATCAGCAACACAACAAAAGGGACTCAAACATCAGCTTGAGCCCAATAACAGCGTTACCTCGAAAGGCCAATTAGGGCTTACACTGCATGACCCAAAATGAGAAAGCAAGATGGTATCTGTTGTTTGGTGTGCAGTACTGGCTGCTACATCTCTAAGTAACTTTAAGGAGACCAGTAACCAGGTAGAAGGGCTAGTGGGAAGATCAGGAATTATGTTCACAAGTACAAAGCACACAGCCTCATTCTGAACTGTTAGCTTTTGTGAAAGGTCTGCATTTCAAACTGGATATGACATCAGATGATCACCGACAAAGACTCAAGTCGGCCAAAGAATTTTTCAGAAAGTGAGAAGTTCTTCAAAGACACTGAAATTGTGTGTGTATGTGAAGGTACTCCTGGAAAAGAGTTATTTAAATGATGGGAATGTATTAAAAGCAGTAACTTTTAGAGAGCACCCCCTGCCTACTGCTGGATTTCAAGATTAAAAAGTCAAACCTCAGCCAAGAGTAAGTTGACAGGTTACTCAATTTCTGAGTTTGGAAGGTAATCTTCACAACTGACTGTAATGACAGGATTTTGAAATCAGATCCCAAACCAGTCTCGGGTTTGTCCTGCAGTTCCTTATTTTCCATAACTCTGGCTAATGGAATATACATTAGTTATGTAAATGAGCTCTCACTAAAAGTGAAATACAGGATCTTAGTCATCTTTTCTTAGATAAAATTGTCTATTGTTGGTTATTAACCTGCCTACATATAAAAGAGTAACTTTAAAAATGTGATCGTTGCATAAGAGTTTTCCTTTACCCCGTGGGTCAAATGAGGGGAAATTCCATGGCCCAGAATAAAATGTATGCTGTTTCCCCGGAAGAGACTCTGTTTCCACAAACTGTGACAACAGCATTCTCGGACAAGTAGTGTCTTTCTTTTCTCACACTTATTTAATAAAGTGATTCACTGTGAAGCTCCCTGAAGTAGGGGCTATTGGTTTTGACATAACCTAACCCACATCTTTTTTTCCTCTCTGGGATCCTGAAGTCATTGTGTGCCTTAACTCAAAAGCTGTTGCAGAGTGGTTCATCTAAGTAAACCATACTGCATGCTGCATGATGGGAGTCTCATAAAGATGATACAGACACTTTATCCCAAGAGTCAATCTCCTGGAGCAACACGTGCATAGAACACAGGAGAGTCAAGGGAAAATTCTACTAGGATTCGACCCAAAGCCTTCAGAGGAACCACCAAAAGAACATGAGGTATCCACCAACTGATGAATGGGTGAACTAAATGTGATACATTTCCACGCAATGGAGTATTACTGGGCCACAAAAAGGAATGAAGAACCGACACAGGCTACGACATGGATGAACCTCAAAAACGTTACATTAAGTGAAAGATGCCAGATCCCAAAGGTCCTATGTGATTCCATTTAAAATAAAAGTGCCGAAAAGGCTATGAATGGAAAATTACATAGAGCAAATTAGCCATTGCTGAGAGCTGGGGGAGTGAGCTGGAGTTCAAGTCGAGTGACAGCTAATGGGAATACATTTTGATTAGGGGGACCAAAATATTCTACAATCAGATAGTGGTGATGGCTGCATGGCTCTGAAAGAATTATTCTAAATCACTGTGAATTATACACTTTAAATGAGTGAATCGTATGGTATGTGAAGTATGTATCACTAAAGCTATGAAAACATGTCAGGGAGTAGTGGCGAAAATGAGGGACCATCACTGTGTTATCTGTGGTTACCCGAGTTTCTACGTGCAGTTAATTGTCACCCCTTGGGCTTCTTTACTCTTCCAGGACGCCCTCTTCAGTGACACGGCAATTATTTCCCCTTCCTTTATTAATAGTTTATTTTTAACCACTCTTTTTGGGGAGGGGTTGGAATAACTTTAGGCTTTGAGAAGTGTCACCAAAACACTGCAGGTAGTGTACCCTTCACACAGCTTCTCCTTATGTTAATGTCTTACAGAACTGCATAAATTCAGCAAAACTAAAAAAAATTCACCTTGATACAATGTGATTAAGGTACAGAATGTTGGGGGATTTTGTTTCTTTCCCACTAATGTTCTTTTTTTCTGTTCCAGGAACCAATCTAGGATCTCACCCCGCCATGGAGTTGTCACATTTCCTTGGTTGCCTTCCATCTGTGACAGTTCCTCAGTCTTTGTCTTGCATGACCTTGACCCTCTTGTGGAGTACTGGTCACGTGTTTTGCAGCGTGTCCCTCCATTTGATTTGCCTGCTATTCCCTCGGGATTTGGCGGATGTTACGCATTACTGGGAAAGACACCAGAGAAGCCACATCCTTTGCTATGCACCATATTGGGGGCTGAGTAGTGTTAACCAGTATTACCCGCAATTTTAACCTCGATCCCTTGGTTACGGTGGGTCTGCCAAGATTCTCCAATGACATTTTAAATTTAAAACTTATTTCCACATGCTCCAAAAAAGTATTTCCTCAGTGTCTGCCATGGGCCAGAGAGAACATGAGGCTCCAGGGCAGCCATGCGCATTCCTGTCTGCAAAGCAAGAGGGCCTGGGAAATCCTGTAAACACACACATTCCTGGGCTCAGCTCCCTAAGATACTGAGCCTGTAGCTCTGACAGAGGTTTCCCAGGAGATGCTGGCAGTGGCTTGGATAGAGAGGCAAAGAGCAACAGGACTTTGTCTCTACTTTGGAGGAGCTTTCAGTCTAGAAGGCAGAAGGGCACCGAGATGGATACATCATAATGGGATGATACGCATTCTATCGAGGTCCAAAGGGAAGGCTGTGTGAGCACAGAAAACGGAGCCCCAACACTGCTTCTGGGGAGGGCTGATTCCCTGGACCCGGTCCTTGGAAGTACCTGACTAACAAACAGCTCTGGACTCTATTTACCTCTTTAAAACTGTGTGATGACTGGAGTTCCTGTTACGGTGCAACAGGACTGCTGGCATCTCTGGAGCACTGGGATGCAGATTTGATCCTCAGCCTGGAACAGTGGGTTAAGGATCTGGCATTATAGCAGTTGTGGCACGGATCACAACTGCGGCTCAGATCTGATCCCTGGCCCACGAACTCCCTATGCGTGGGATGGCCAGAAAAGATTTTAAAGAGAAAAACTATGATGACTGTATGCGTACAAAGAAAATCCCCTGGGCCTGGGTGTTTTTCAGAAAAGCCACACTGTCTAGAACACCCCTTTGCAAAAAGGGAAAACGTTTACCACTGGGAGGCCGAGTCTGTTTGGCAGTTCCCAAACTTGTTTAAAGAAGTTAGAGCTGTTCCTCACTGGTTCATTCTATTTTCTTAACCCTCAAGCTTTTATGAAGTCTTGCTTGAGTCTCTCAAGAGTGGGCTCATCTTACATTAGAGGAGTTTTGAACACACACCATCACACAGCGTCCTCCCTGAGCTTCTGAAGCCACTGGTTTGAGGTGGGTACCTGGCCCATTTTGCACTCTTCCCGGGTGCAGCTAACATGAGCCAGGGCTGGTAATCACTGGGTTGGGCACAAGCCTGGCTTCTTGAAATGTGGTCCTCAAACCCGCAGCAGCGGTTTCATCTGGGAGCTTGCTAGAAATGCAGAATCTCAGGTCCTGTCACAGACCTCCCGAAGCAGAGTCCCAGGTCATCCATCTAGATCTATGTTCAAGTTTGAGAGGTACTGCGGTACAGCTGCTCTGTACCATATAGGTGCATGTGGCCATTTAATGACTATCAAACAAAAATTAAGTCAGCTCCTCAGCTGCACCAGTCCCATTTCAAGTATGCCATGACCACACATGGCTAGCAGCTACCATACTGGGCAGTACGGAGACCATTTCTGTCATGGCAGCAAGTTCTGCTGAACGACACTGGGCAAGGGTATAAAATGAGGAGTAGCCCTTGGTATCCAAGGGAGGGCCAATGTCCACGAACAGGGGTGGAGGTTACTGGGTCCAGCTATTCCTCCAGCTGTGGCACTCTCTCTTCATCCTTGGAAAACAGGTCTTCTTATAGATATAATTAATCAAGATGGCGAAGGCCAAGGTGGCCCAGCCTTTGGGCAAGACAAGGAATCCTATTTCGATTTGGTGAAATCCATATGCCTGTGGGACATTCTACTGGAAGAGAGGCACGGGGGAGAAGGGCTGCAGCACACAACCATTTGTCACTTTCCGGAGTGACGGGAGGCAATGCTGATACTGATTCCAAGGCAACAGGCATGCGTTGGGACTTTGCAGGTCAATCAAGATACGTGGCCACTGAGGCTGAACAGGGAAAAGAGAACAGGGCTGAAACATGAGAGTCGCCAGCACACAGGAGGAGGAACATGGAGTGGATGGGATGGCCGAGCCGGGGCGGATCCCAGAACCCAATAAAGGGAAGAAGTTAAAAGCAGAGGCAAGGAAGGAGAGGCGCGAACAATTGAACATGATCTTGGAGGAGGTGCAGGACAAGCACCAGAGCACCCACGATCTGAAGAATGAACACTAATATTGTGCACTCTGGGCACTTTTCTGGCTTCACCCTCAACTCCCAGCCCTGGTGCAGGGGGTGGGATCTTCTGAAATGAGTGGAGAGGCGCCGACACAGAGAAGCGTGGAGACGGCGCATCAAGAAACAGAGGGGACTGTCCACCTGGCGTGCCAGTTGCTCCACGGGACTAGGGTTTAGAAGCTTGGCAGAGGGAGAAGAGGTTTGGCCAGATTCTTATGGAGTTGGGGGCGGGGGGGCAGTGTGGGCAACTGTGAGCAGCCCTGAGGGCTCGGAAATCAGTAGGCATCTCACCTGCTTTCCATTTGACGATCCTGAAGTTAAAAGAAGCTAAGCCTTTTGGCCCCGCCCCCCACGAGGGCCTGCGGAGCCCCAAGGAGCAGGGAGCCTGCAACCTGTCCCAGAGCTCAGGTTCAAACTTGGGCTCCATTACTTATCAGTTGGGGAACCTTAGGAAAGGGGTTTATTGTCTCCATGTCTCTGTTTCTTGATTCCTAAAAAAAAAGGGTGCTGGGGTTTCCTTGGGGGGTGATGAAAATGTTCTGGAACTAGACAGAGTTAGTGGTCGTTCAACACTGTGAGCGCACTAAGTGTCACTGAATTTTTCAGTATAAAATGGTTCATTTTGGAGTTTGTCTTGCGGCTCAGCCGTAATAAACCTGACTAGTATCTATGAGGATGCAGGGTGAAGGATCCGGCGTTGCCGTGAGCTGTGGTGTAGGTCGCAG
Organism: Sus scrofa; assembly: GCF_054392235.1. Taxonomy (NCBI): domain Eukaryota; kingdom Metazoa; phylum Chordata; class Mammalia; order Artiodactyla; family Suidae; genus Sus; species Sus scrofa. Next base: position 14,177,282 of record NC_139401.1, read on the forward strand.
ACGTGGCTCGGATCTGGTGTGGCTGTGGCTGTGGCGCAGGCCGGCAGCTGTAGCTCTGATTGGACCCCTAGCCTGGGAACTTCCATATGCTGCGGGTGCCGCCCTAAAAAATGAAATAAAATAAAATGGTTCATTTTATGTCATGTGAATTGCATCCCAATTTTATAAAAAAGGGCTGTCTACTTCATGAGGGGGTCCTGGGATTAATGGGTCAATCCATATTGAGCAATGGGAACCAAGTCGGACACACAGCAAGCCCTCCAATGAGACCGAGAATGATCCTCTCAACGTCCAGCTGCTTCACTGCACCTAAGTGCCACAGAAATGTGCCTAAGGGATCCTGACCACTCAAGTGTCTGCATCTTGTCTACCGAGTGATTAAAAGCCACACTTTTATATTGAAAAAGGCATTTCCTTTTAGAATGCATCCAAGTATCCTGCCCTTCACATTTTCCATCATTGAATTCACAAGTTCCCATTTCATTAAGCTGTACTTCACCTTTTTAAAATTAAATACTGCATGTAAAAAACACCAGGCTTCATTAAATGTCAGAAAAATAGAGTGTCATCTTTCCTTACCCTGAGCAACACCACAGGGGAATACTTAATAGTACAGAGTGAGCACAAAGACACATTTCGAACTGAGCTGCCAGCGATTTACAATGCATATATTAATACTATTTTTACCCAAAAAGAATGGGATTAAGAAAGACATTATGAGGCAGTCGAGAGCTTTGTTTCAGCAGTTTGTAAACAGATGCAAGTAAAGCTTGAAGCTCCCATCTAAGAAAAAATCCCAACATCTCCTAAACAAAAGCCTACGTTTTTCTGGGGCTTAAGGGAAAAAAATTGCCCCCCACCTCCCCAAAAAAAGGATGTTAGGGAAAATTAATACAACCAATGGCAGATTCCTTGGTCATTAGATTCAAGAGCTATTCACTGAGCACTGAGCATACACAATACATCCTGGAAGGTTCTGGGGGATACAAGAACTGGTGGATAACTTGGACACTGTGGTTCATGGGTAATTCCTACAATGATGGTGTAAGGAAGCGATGACAGCCGTCCCCCCTCAGAAAGGACAAGGCGTGGCAGAGGGCAAGAGCTTGTGTACTGCTGAAGAATTAACTTATATACGGCTGGAAGCTGCATTGTGTCCCAACAAAAACATACGCTCAGGTCCTAGCCTCCAGTCGCCATGAGTGTAACCTTGTTTGGAAACACGGTCTTCAACAGATGAAATCGAGTTAAGACGAGGTCATACTTGATTCGGGTGGGCCTCAACCCGATGGCTGCTATTTTTCTGAATAGTGGGAGATATGGACACAGAGAAGAGACACAGGCAAAGTGTGAGGCTAGAGGCTTCCACGAGCCAAGGAGGGTCGAGGACGGAGGGCAACAACAGAAGCAAGGGGAGGAGGCGTGAGACGGATCTTCCCTCAGAGGCTTCAGAAGGAACCAACCTTGCCAGGACCTTGGTTTCAGACTTTTAAGCCTCCAGAGCTGTGAGAGAATCAAGTTCTGTTGTGCAAGCCACTCTGCTTGTGGCATTTTGTTACGGCAGCCCCAGGAAGAGAAGTCCTGTGCTGTGCAGTGCGTGCCCTCTTCAAGGACCTGAGGGGTTGAATGAAAGGGAAATCAAAGGCACAGGCTCTACAGCCAGCCGTCCTGACCTTGCTCCGTAAGAGCCGTGTGGCCCTGACCCAGGCACTACATCTCCCCGGGCCTCAGTTTCCCCATCTTCCATGGGGATAATAATAGGATCTGCCTCGAACGGTTGTCAGGAAGCTTACATGAGATCAAAGTCATGAAGGCGGCATGAATGCTATTACCGTCATTCTGGAATTTAAAACTTAAACGCTCCATGCACCACCACCCCTCCCTTCCACCTCCCTTTCCCTCTTTGGCCTACTTTTTCATTCTCTGACATTTTAGTATTTCAAACATGGTAGGATCTATGATGCCTTTAGTTCAATGAAAACCTGAGCTTCATGAGCAACAGAATCACATCTATTTTTGGCATCTCCCGACGTGACTAGAATAGCCCGACAATAGAAAGGCAAAAATAGTACCAAGTGCCTTTGAGCGCAGAGGACGTGTGTCCATCTCCATCCTCGAGAGGCTGCAGCCGGGCAGGGGACACACATCCTCGGAGCCAAAAGGATGAGGGGACACACACGTGGAGATAGGAAGAGGCAAGGCAGAGGTTCTCGAGGCAGAGCTGAATGAGAGGTCTCTGTGGGCTGCACAAGCCCGCAGACGCTACCGAGAACCAGTAAGAAAGGAAATTGCAGTGGAGGCGAGTCCTAACATGGATTTGAAAGCAGATGGACACATAGGGTGGAGAAGGACTCATGTGCGCATCAAATTGCTGTAGGAGCAGCAACTCCACTCCGAGGTATAGACCCCAAAGAATCAAAAACAGGTGTTCGAACAAAAACCTGTACACATGTTCATGGCACCGCTCTTCACAATCACCAAAAGGTGGAAATAACCCACATGTCAATCAACTGATCAATGGAGAAACAAAATATGTAATGCAACAGCATTCATCCATCAAAAGGACGCAAGTACTGCTGCAAGCTGCAATGTGCGCGAACACCGAAAACACACTAAGCAAAAGAAGCAAGATTCAAATGGTCACATGTCCTATGAGTCCGTTTATATGAGATGTCCATAAAAGGCAAATTCATGGAGACTGAAATCAGGGGCAGAGGGGAGGAAGGAAGAGGGAGGTAGAGAGTGGGAAGAGGATTTTTTTTAAGGGGTGGGGTGACAAACATCTTCTGGAACTGGATGGTGGTGATGCCTGCATAGTATGAATGTATTCCTGGCCCCTGCATTGCATATTTTAAAACGTCTGGGATGGTAAATCTTACGTTACATATATTTTTCCCTAAAATTAAAAGAGATTAAATGAAAGCAATTAAAAGCAAGGCAAGATTCCTCAAGAACAACAAGAAAAAAGCACGGTGAGCATGACAAGGTGATGTGTTGTGCGGAAAGAAGAGAAGTTGTGGTAATTCACTTGTCGCAGAGATGAGATGAACTTGGTGCAGCACCTCAGGCAATCCTTCTTTTTCAAAAAATTTTATTAGAATACAGTTAAGGCAATCCTTTTTAAAATCAAAGATCAAAGAAAAAGCCGGAAGCAACATACTCAGAGCTCTACACAGTCTGAGCCTACAGGCTGGTTCCTACGCTACTTTTGGGTCACTTATAAGTGTATTATTAAGTCTTTAGGTTGCTGATAAATGGTTATGGGTTGGTTATTCATCAAGGGAGACACACAGGTGAACATACAAGGTGCCCACATCCTTGTCTTCAAAATAGGAAGTCTAAGTCTTAGAATTTTAATTGTAAAAACAAGTTGAGGAGTTCCCACTGTGCCACAACAGGATTGGCAGCATCTCTGCAGTGACAGGACGTAGGGTCGATCCCCGGCCTGGCGTAATGGGTTAAAGGATCCAGCGTTGCTGCAGCAGAGGTCACAACCTCAGCTCAGATCTGATCCCTGGCCTGGGAACTCCTATGCCACAGGGCAGCCCAAAGGGAAAAACCAAACCAAACCAAACCAGATCGAGTTTAACTTGTTCCACATTGCTACCTACAACTGTTCTCTGATGAATGCCCTTAGGTCCTGGGTTCCCAAGGTAACTACTCGCCCAGCAGTGGTACCTAAAACCCCCAGCTGATCATGTCACGGGCAACTTTAAGCTGTCATCAGGAACATTAGGCAATGAGACGCCAGCGGCATGCAGGGCAGATGGTGCGATGGATCCAGCCAGCTGGTCAAGGGTGGTCTGGAACAATTTACCACTTGTGAAGATGGCCTGCTGCTGACTCTGGAGGCATAAGGAACCTTCTGCAAGCCTGTGCAAGCTCCAGCAGAGCACATCCACTTAGTAACACTGAGGACAGTGGACAAGAGGCCGGCTGCTTCTCAGTGGAAGTCAGCCTCTGCTACAGAGGGCCACATGGCCAACTGGAGTGGGCCTGCTGTCCAGCACTGTCTGAGGTGACATCATGCACATACCATGATGCTGTGTCACCCCCTGTTCAGTTCCTGGAATAACGGACAAGCCCCTGGGGTAATTTCCAATCACCATTTTGACTCCCAAGCTGGGGGGCGAGTCTGGGGTTCACAGAAGTACACAGGCAAGACCATTCTCTGGGTCACACAATTTCTAGCTGTGTCTCAGTGCCACTGCAAGGTCTGCATCATGGGGCAGCTAAGGACACTTCCCCGGGCCATATCCTCCCACCCAGCTGCCCCTTGTTGCAGTGAAGAGTCACTGGAAAATGCAAACCAGCTATAAATGCAGATGATTATATCGGCTTTCTGTCCAAATAAGTAACACTCTCCATCTAGAAGTGGGATGTCTCCTTTGGAAGCTGAAGAGCTGATTGAGATATAGGACAGAACAGATGGACTAAGATCAACATTCTTTTTTGTTTGTTTTCTTTTTAGGGCCACACCCGCAGCGTATGGAAGTTCCCAGGCTAGGGGTCCAAGTGGAGCTGTAGTTGCCTGCCTACACCACAGCCATGCCAGATTCAAGCCGCATCTGCAACCTACACCACGGCTCACAGCAACGCTGGATCCTTAACCCACTGAGCAAGGTTAGGGATCAAACCCAAATCCTCACGCATACTAGTCGGATTTGTTTCTGCTGTGCCCCAACAGGAACTCCAAGATCAAGATTCTTTAACAGGTAAATGATGTCCCACCAAAGAGCACCCGGAGCATATAAACTTGACCTGGATGCTGAGACAGCGGTTCCTCACGGCATCTGCTAAAGTGTGAGTTATAGAGACAGAGACGGGTTGGCGAGCAGGCGGGCTGCTATGGGTAGAGCACCTAGGATCCAAGTTGTATGTCCAGGGCAGTACCGAGAAGACGGTAACTGTCAGAAACTGTATTTCTGGCCGTCTGGGTCCTTTAAAACACACTTGACTGCACATCATGTTTTAAAAATCATTTCACCTATTTGCTTCATCTCTTTTTTTCTCAAGGCATCTCACAACTAAATATTTCGCTATGTACATCCCCCAAAGCACATCTTCCTACAAGGCCACAGTACTACTGTCACCCCTGCACGAGTTACCAACAGCTGTGGAAAATCATCCAAGTCCTGTCCACATTCAAATTCTGCAGACTGTCCCCTCCCAATTGTCATTTACAGTTGGCTTGACTGGACTAGGGTTTGACAAGGGCCTGGAGATGAGATAGAAGCAAATCTAGAAAGCAGAACGAGAGAAAGAGAGAGAGAGAGAGAAAATTATACCTTACTAAAGATGACTTCTGTGGATTTTTCCTTTTTCCCTATTCAGGGCTTAAAGTGGGGGGCGGGGATTAGGCTCAGTTTATGGGGGGCAGAAAGGACTGTTCCCCCTGCCACCTTCCACCTGCAAATGCTCCGATTATCGACTGATCCCTCAATCTTCCTAACAGCATGAGGTGAGGGACCACCCATCAGCAGGGGTGTCAAAGAACAGAGCAGAGGGGTCTGAGGGTGAGAAGGGAGCATTTAAGTGATGTGCAAAAGAAAACCCATGCAGAGACTGGGGACCCCAAAAAAGTGCTGAAAGATTTCAGAGTCTCACAAAAGGCCACCGACAGTTACTGAAAAGTGGCTCTGTGCCAGATATTTTCACATTCATCTCATTTAATCCTTAAGGAGATCCATCAGGAGTTGTTTTTTTTTATTTTTTCTTTTTATTTATTTATTTGTTTTTACTACCCCCAATATATAGATGAGGAGATTGAGGCTGTAAGGAATTTCAGTAGCCTGCTGTGTAGACAGAATCATGGTTCCCACCCCCACCTCCACCCAAGATGTCCGCATCCCAATCCCTGGACTGTGAGAATAGGTTCACTTCCAAGGCAAAGGGGGAGTAGGGTTGCAGATGGAAATTAAGGCTGCTCATCAGCTGGCCTGAAAATAGGACAAATAGCCTGGATGATCCAGGTGAGCTCAAGGTAATTGCAGGGTCCTTAATTGCAGACAAGGGAGGCAGAAGAGGTCCTTCCCAGACCCCTTTAAAGCCACTGCTGGCTTTTAAAATGGAATTAGATGGCCGCAAGCCAAGCCAATGGGGGCAGCTTCTAAAAAAAGCAAAGGGCAAAGAAAGAAATGGGTTTCCCTCTAGAGCCTTTAGACAGGAATGTGGGCCTGCCGACACCTTGACTGGAGCCCACGGGGACCCCTGTCAGACTTCTGACCTCCAGAACGTAAGCTCACAGATTTGTGTTGTCTCCGGCCACGAGTTATAGCAGCCAGGAGAAACGAATACAGCGGGAACACAAAAACAGCCCTGACGGGAGAATATCCTTTGCTTTTACAAAAGTATTTGGAATGGTTAGCGCCCCACTCCTCAGAGAGGTAGATGTACTTTTCACAATGTGCTTAAGCTCAAAAAAGTCAGCCTGTTTTTTCTTAAGCAGGGCTGAGGTCTGAATGTTTGTCCTCCACAAATGCCTATGTTGAAATCCTAACCCCCAAGGTGATGGTGTTAGGAGATGGGATCTTTGGAAGCTGATTAAGTCACGAGGGTGGAGTCCCCGTGAACAGGATTAGCGCCCTTAGGAAAGAGGCTGGCAAGAGAGCCCTCCCCCACCTTCCACTAGGCAAGGATGTAGCAAGAAGACAGGCCTCTAGGAACCTGGAAGAGGGCCCTCACTAGACACTGAACCTGCCACCACCTTGATCTAGGACTTCTCGGCCTCCAGAACTGTGAGAAATAAATTTCTCTTGTCCATAAGCCACCTCATCCGTGCCACTCTGTTACAGCAGCCCCAAAGGACTAAGACAAGCGGATCATTTCTAACCACATACAAGATCCACATACAAACAGGTTGGGGCAGGTGGCCTGAGCCACCCAGGGATTAAAAACTTGAGGAGGGAAGCTGCAGTGTAGATAGTCCACCCGTGGGCAATTGAGAATATAGTTTCTGAATTCAAATACAATGCTGCTGGTTACACCCTGTTGGAACTTTTTTTTTTTTCAATCAGGACTGCCAGAGACTTCTTCCAATTTAGACTGTTAAATTCGGCTCAGGGAGGACGTAATTACACTGGCTGATAAGCAGCCAGCCCAGAAACCTTGCAAATATTACACAGTACAGTAGCATTGGATAGGAAGAACCTAAATAAAACATCAATAGCCTCCAGCACAAAGACCTGGATTCAAATGCTTGGTTCTAAAAGCTATCCAAATGTTCAAGACTGACTTTCAAAGATTTCCATGAAAGGCGCAGGGCTCTGCACTGAGCTGCTTGGTGCTATTTACTCTGGGGAACCATCGCTATCAGCAAAACCACTGGTTCCCTAGGTTTTGATGGGTGTGTCACCTGGAGGACTTGGTAAAACATCACTGGGCCCAAGCAGAGGGTCTGATTCAATGGATCTGCTGGGATGGGGGCCTGGGAATTTGCATTTCCACCAAGTTCCCAGTTGATGCTGATGGTCCAGGAACCGCATTTGGAAAAGCGCCAGTAAAATAAAATCCACCATCCCTACCTCAAGATGAGTTCAACTTGGGAAATCCAAGCCAGCCTTTTGTTTACCAAGAACAGAGTCTGGCCATTTAAATGGCTAGTGGCAACTTGCAGCTTCTGTGAAGGGTTCTTTTGCTCCTTTGCAAGGCACACAAAAGACCTCTGCTGGCACGCCCCGCGACTCTCCCTAGAAATGTGTGAGCCTGTACCTGGTCACACCCTAGTCACAAGGGCAGACCACGTGAAGGCAAAGGCCACAACACACACCTTTACAAGCAGGAAATGATAACTTTCTCGGAACCTAGGACTGGCGGACAAGGTGGTGGCCGGGGAGTTGGCTACCCTCCAAGCCAGGGATAGAGAGCTGGGCCCGACCGCGGGAATATTCTTGTCCGGGTCCCTGCTCGCTCATTTAATATCCCTTGCCCTTCACAGAACCATCAGGTGAGCGTGGAGGACACTTTTTTTCTTGCAATAAAGTATTTTTCAATTAAGGCATGTGCATTTTTTTTTAGATGTATGCTACCGCACACTTAACAGATAGCAGTACAGTGCAAACATACCTCTTTTTCCTCCTTTATCGAATCAGAGCTGCAGCTGCCAGCCTAAACCACAGCCACCGCCACACCAAATCTGAGCCACGTCTGCAACCTACACCACAGCTCAAGACAATGCCAGACCCTTAACCCACTGAGCAAGGCCGGGGATCGAACCTGTGTCCTCAGGAATGCTAGTCAGATGCGTTCACCACTGAGCCACAACAGGAAATCCTCACCTTTTTAAAAAATTAATTTATTAAAGTATAGCTGATTTACAATGATGTGCCAAATTCTGCTATACAGCATAGTAACCCAGTCACACACACACACACACACACACACATATAGACACACATATATACACATTGCTTTTCTTGTATTATCTTTCATTATAGTCTATCCCAAGACATTGGGTGTAGTTCCTCATGCAAACATAACTTTTTATACATCCCGGGAAACCAAAGCATCTGTGTGACTTACTTTACTGTGATATTTGCTTTATTGCAACAGTCTGGAACTGAGTCCATAGCATCTCCGAGGTATGTCTGCGTGTGTGTGTATACACGCACACATATATAAATCTAATATATATATTCTAATAGGAATATAGTTATCTAATATGAAGATGTATGACTATATCAGACTATGCATTAGAAAATACATGCAAAAATATATCTTCATCTAACATAAATACATATACACATTAGGACATATATGTGTGTGTATATATCCTCAGGCCAGAATCTTATTTAATGGAGAAACACTAAAGTCAGGAACAAAGCAAGAATGGTCACTCTCTGCATTACTACAGTGGGCGGGAAATAGCAATTAGGCAAGAAAAATCAAGAGAGGAGGACTCTTATTTGCCTCATTCACCACCACTGCCCAGGTGACACAAACTAACTGAAACGCAGTAAACACTGGGTCAATACGTACCCAATATACAGATAAGTCCATCACAAAGTGAGACATGGGGCAGCATCCAAGAAACAAATCTCACATTTTCTAAGAAGAATATGGTTGCCAAGGGGGAGGGGGAGGGGGAGGGACGGGGAGCTTGGGGTTAATGGATGCAGACTGTTGCCTTTGGAAGGGATTAGCAGTGAGATCCTGCTGGGTAGCACTGGGAACTATGCCTAGTCACTTAGGATGGAGCATGATAATGAGAGAAAAAAGAATGTATACATGTATGTGTAACGGGGTCACCATGCTGTCCAGTAGGAAAAAAAAATAATGTGTTGGGGAAATAAAAAAAAGAAAAGAAAAAAAGAAAAATAATGAATTGGACAGATAAATAAACATACTCACCCAAAGAACTGCCTTCTGCAGATTTTTTTCATTAAGAACAATGAGAAAAGTCCATCCTAGCCACGTCTCAGAATCCCAGAAATATTAAACGTCTATCACCAAAAGAATCATCTAAGAATGTGATGGGAATATCTGCTCCTTCGCTTACTGGTACTCTTTGGCCAGTTCAGCCACCATATTTAATATGTGGATAGGTGTCAGGTAGCTGCCTTAGGTATTTCTTCAAATGCAGTTTCCAAGCATGAACAGTGTAGTGGAACTGACTAGTGAAGCTGACTGGTTCAGGGGTTCAAACAACTGAGGAAACTCAAGACCAGGGCCTTTTCTAAAAAAACATTCTGTACCCCTTTTTACAAATTCTATAAACTGTGCATAAACCAACTCTAAGTATTAAATATATTTATATGGAAGACCGGCTTATTATAAAGCACATAGGCATCGCATGAAAAACAAAATTTCTCTGCCTTTCTTTCCTCCACAACTAACGCATGACTAAACTTAAGCACTAAATAGGAATTATCTTGCTTGCCACCTAAGAAGAATTATTAGCTGTTCAAATAGATGTCCAGGAAGTGAAAGCTAAACACCTTTTTCCCCAGTAACTTTCACCCCAGCAAACAGAGGCCACCTCCACAAATATCCCATAGAGTTTTGTGACAGTGGGGGCACCATGAAGGTTTGGTTGGGAAGTTAGCAGTCAAGGACTCTAGAAGCCAACCTGTCCCTTTACCAGCCTGGCCTCTGCTGTTTCTGACCCCTCTTCAGCAAAATCTTTGGTCAGGTCGAGGGGTGCATGAAGGGGGTGATTGGAATGGCTGAAGTGCCAATGATGCGCGGAGGAGGAAAGAGTGCAGGACAGAGGATCCAGGCTTGCCTCCTGTGGGAAATCCATATGAGTATTTTGTTTGGATTTGGAGAATTTTAGTTTTTCCAGCCCTACTGCTTCCAACTGTCACCATCATGGCCCCAAAGTGAAAAGGTGGCATCTCTTTTTAAAAGCGAACACATGAATATTCTGTGATAATCTATATGGGGAAAGACTCTGGAAAAGAATGGATGTGTGTATATGTCTACCAATCATTCTGTTGAACAGCAGAAATAATCACAACCTTGTTAGTGAACTATCCTTCAATAAAACAAACAAAAAAAAAGCAAAATCATGTACAGCGAAAAGAACACATATCTGAAGAACAGAAAAACCCACGCTGTACACTCTGGTGATACACTTGTAATGTGTTAAATTAGCAACAGAAATGCAATTTTGACTTTGTTATCTACCCCCTTTCTGCCGCGTCTACAAAGTCATAAGCACAAAAACCGCTGTTTTTTTGGTTACGCCCTGCAAAAAGCTTTCACCCAATTAGTATTCTACTTGTGCACCAATGCAAATCTATTCAAATTTTAAGCTAATGAATTAGGAAGCAAAATCTCATCCTGAAGTTGCACGTTTAATCAGTGATTAATTTAGCCCAATGCCTTTAGGAACTCAATTGATATCTTTGCAGCCTACCACATTTTTCTCCAGTGAAATCTTCAAACATTCTCCCCTAAACACCACATTCCTTCATGTTTATGTTTATAGAACTATACGTATCAGGATATGGCTGCTTCACTTGAGCCTGGGAAAAATGCTTCCCACATACACACTATTTGTAAATTCCCAGCACTGTTGACATTACAGGGCATGGGATGGATAGAGTCCCTATATAATCCAGACAAGACCTCCGCATTCAGATCTCAAGTTGTTTCCTCTCTTAGCGGACGTGGGGAGAGGCCACGGCACACTAAGCATTCACCCTCCTGCTGATCTGGTTGCTTCTCCAGCTCTCAACGAGACGGGCCAGCAACACCGGACCAAAGACAAAACCTTCTTCTGGGCCCCCACCCCCCCACCCCTCGTTTTCCAGCACCCCTGCCCATGCCTACTGCAACCACTGACAACCGCTTCTTGTTTCCAGTGCCATAACCAAGAAGTGGGTCAAACTCAAATGATGATGACCAGAGGGGCAAGAGTTGGTCAAGTTCAGCACTTGGACTTTCTCCTTCAGGAGGGCATGGGGCCATCCTGGGGCAAGACACAGGCCGGAGTGCTTGGTGTGGACGGCACCAACTTCCTCGGACTAATACCTCTCTTTACCGGAAAGGCTCAGAGCCCCCAGCCCCTACTCGGTTTTCATTACAGACCTTCTACCAACACGATCCCCCAGCCTTACTGTCCTTGTTCTCAAAACCCAGGGTGGAAGGAGTGAGGTAGGGAGGATGGCAGGCTAAGCAGCCATCTGGACCTTGGCTGCACTTTAGAATCACCTGGAGAGATGTTCACAGTGTCTCCCGCCCCACTCCCCGGCTGTACCCCGGAACAATTACATCTGAATCCCTGCAGATGGAAGCCAGGGAACAGCAGCAAGTAAAGCTCCCCAGCAAATGCCACAGCGCACAGCAAAGTCTGAGAGTCAGTGGTACCTGGGTCCTATCAGAAATCAGGAGATTTTGCTTTTCCCAAATGACCCTATCTTCACGCCCAAAAGCCATGCGTTATCGAGCCAGTGCTCCTAACGAGAGAAGTTTTAGATTTTACAGGTGGGTTGGGGACAGAACAACAACAGGCTGAAAACCACTGAATCTGATCATCCCTAAGGCCCCTATCAGCAGTCTATTTCTCTGCAATGCTAGAAGCATCTCATGTTCTGTGTGGAATGTGACTGGCACTGATGGCAAATGTCAGGGCTTTGCAACATTTTCTCCACGCGGCCATGGGTTACTGCAAAGTCCACTTTCCGGCAGACAGCCTTCTGGTTACAAGCTTGGTACTGAAGGGGGGGGGGGGGAAGCAGCAGCAGCAGCAGCTTTCAATCATGAACAGATCTTCCAAAACACACACACCACTCCGGAAAATCACATCATCTTCGAATGGGTTTCATGCAAAGCCTCCGAAGAGAGAAATACACGTGCATTTCTGTCTCTTTCGCCCTGGTACACGACACCAGGAGTCCTACTTGTCACATGGTTTCCGATGGAGCCAGCCTTTGGCCGTTCACACTCTGCCCTCTCAACCATTTGTATATTCTTTGTTCAGCAGCCCCGCGCACACTGAAGCATTGTGCTCAACAGGAAGTGCTTTCTTTTCTCTGGCAGAGAAAGATGGGACTTTGGGCCTTTTCTTTTTCTGCTACATAGGGCAAGATTATTTTAAAGTCCCATTTGGTTCCTCAATTGCCATCCCCCCGCCACCATGCGCCCTTTTTTTTTCTTCCTGTTTTGGTTGGTCGTGGTTTTAAAAAACCAAGACAAGCAATGAAGTAGAAAAAATTTGGTTTTCGCCTTTTGTTTCCCAAGCCAATTAGCTCAAACAGAATCACCCCCGATGCTGGTGGTAACAACAGCTCTCTTGCTATAAAGTATTTCTGCATTTTTAGATCCCTCTCTGGTCCCCAGGAAAATACAAGTTTCCTTTACAATGAGAAGCCCACAGCCCGCCAGGCCAATGAGAATAATGGGGTGGGAACAAGAAAGGAACTTACAGACTTGGCTGTGCAAACATATTACCTGGGACTTTGTAAAAAACGCAGCTTTGCTTTTGTTTTCTCCTTCTAGGGCCGAACGTGCAGCATATGGAAGCTCCTAGGCTAGGACTCAAATTGGACCTACAGCTGCTGGCCTGCATCACAGTCACAGCAAGCTGGCATCCAAGCCTCACCTGCGACCTACACCACAGCTTATGGCAAGACCAGATCCTTAACCCACAGAGCAAGGCCAGGGATCAAACCTGAGTCCTCATGGATACCAGCCAGGTTTCTTACCACTCTGCCACCACAGACATTGTAAAATGCTGCCTCTGATGCTGCAGGTCTGGGGGCAGGAGCTGGCCTGAGCTTTGGGACTTCTGCCAGGCTCCCTGGTACTAGTGATGCTGCTGGTCTCGGGACCATATCTTGAAAAGCAAAGGCCTAGCTGGTGGTTCTCAACCTTGGTGTCCCCATCCTACGGCAGATCAGTGGAACCCGAGTTCACGGGGAGAGGCTGGGGCACCCCCTCCAGGTGACTCTAATCAAGCCAATTCGTAGAGAATGACAGCAGGCAAAGAGTGCTCGCCCGGCCACCAACTCCCCGTCGTACAACTCCCCTGGTGGTGGCAGAGGCTGGAAGACAGAAGGTGCCAAGTCTCAATGCAGGGCTAGTGGCCAATTCCCATTGCCAGGGAGGTTACCATACTCGAGAATAGAGCCATCCATTTAACATCCATCATTTGCAGAATGGCTAGTAAGTCTCTGCATTTGGGACACCCTGCAGAACGAGAGATGTGCTCCTTACCCTCCTAAAGCCGACAGCTGAGTGGGCAAAGGCGTTACTCAAATCATCCCACAAATCCTTACGATTTTAAGGCACTGTAAGCACGAGGAACAAAGCATGGTGTGGAAAGAGAACACGGAGCCGGGTGCTGGTTTTGCCTTCAAACGGGGCAAACACGTGGTTTGTTTATCGTCAAACCAGTGATCACGCACAAGCATGGAGTTTTAAAAAACTGTGCTCTAACACACACAACACGAACTTTATAATCCAGAGGTATTAAATACATACACAGAGTTCCCGTCGTGGTGCACTGGAAACGAATCTGACCAGGAACCATGAGGTTGCAGGTTCGACCCCTGACCTCACTCAGTGGGTTAAGGATCCAGCGTTGCTGAGAGCTGTGGCGTAGGCCAGTAGCTACAGCTCCGATTAGACTCCTAGTCTGGGAACCTCCATATGTTGTGGCTGCGACCCTCAAAAGACAAAATAAAAAAATAAAAAAATAAATACATCCACAGTGATAAGTAACCATCATCACCACCCACCTCCGGAACTTTTTCATCACCAGAAGCAGACACTGTAACCAATCAACAATAATTCCCCATTCTACCCTCCCAATTGTAGAATTTTTTAACCGAAGGGGATTTTGGCAGCTTGTACTTCCACAGCTTTTTTCCTTTTCTTTTTCAGCCATAGCCTTGTCACATGGAAGCTCCTGGGCAAAGGATCGAACCTGGGCCGCAGCTGTGACCATGCTGGATCCTTAATCCACCATGCCACAGTGGGAGCTCCCACAGACCAGTTTTCTAGAGGAGGAAAACTGACTTTCCAGTTCAGAATATGCGCCACAGTAGCATGCTTTAAAACAGAATGAGACATGAAAGAAATGCTATTAACTGTAGGCTCTTAGCTCATCACTCCCAGTCGTCACTGGCGAGAGGAAGGCAGAACCTGCCGGCCCATTGAGGGCCGGAGTTGTTATCCCGGCTTCCTCTACCTGAGCCCCAGGTGTGTGGGCTGGGTCACTCTTGTGAAGGACTGTCCTGTGTACCACAGGAGGTTTAGCAGAATCCCCGGGCTCCACCCACTCGATGCCAGTAGCATCCTCTCGAACTGTGGGGATGGGGAGGCACCAGTGCCCGGTGGAGGACCGGGCAGTTGGCAGGGTGTGGTCTTCGAGGGCCGAAGAACTTGTCTCAGTCTCACTCAGGACAGCCCCCCACCCCAAGAAGGCTTTTCCTCCCTTCCAAGAGGACGAACCCACTTCTTAGGAGGGAAAGTCACGCTCTCTCCACCACAGTATATTTGAAAGCCCCCTGGGAGATTTCTCTTCTAAAATCCTTATGCCCTGACCACCCACCCGAGACCACTTAAACCAGAATCTCTGGGGGCGGGGCTTGGGCATGAGTAGTTTTAAAAGCTCTCCAGATGACGTGGCCGAGGTCCAGAACCCCGGAACCCTTGACCTACCACTTGCTACGCAAGTGTGGCCGTCCATTGATTAGTGGTGTTGGAAGGTCATGAGACATGCAGAGTCTCAGGCCCTACCGCAGCCCCACGGAACCTGAATCTGCATTTTCACTGGATGTCCCCCCATCCCTCCCCTCCCCGCCCCCGGTGATCCAAACACACATTCGAGTTTGAGAAACGCTGCTCTGGACCTCTAGCAAATAATACCTTGGCTTGTGAGTAGTCATGCTCATCTTCTATCCCCCCAGCTGCACAGAGCAATTCAGAGGAAAACCAACCAACCAAAACCCCCCCCAATCCTTGCAGATGGGAATTCTGAAAGAGTAGCTTCCCCATTTCTCTCCTCCGAGCCCAAGAGGCCACACTTTGGGGGGTGGGAGCGCCAAGGAAGAAATGTGGCATGCCTGCCACTGTGGACATGTGTCTGGGCTCTGCCCTCCCCCAAAGGGGGCTGGACCCACTGCTATGCGCCCCGTGGGTGCTGAAGAAACATCTGCTGGCTGGCTAACCAGGCCAGATGTGAGAACAAAGCGTGTTTTCTCCCAGAGCTGGGGGAACCTGACCCACCTCAGGGTTTAGGGCCAGCAGTCCCAAGTCGGCTAGCTCTCGGCTTGGGAAAGCAAGGGAGGCTGGAGGCCCAGAGGCGAGGGTGGGCTGGAACAGCAAGGGGCAAAGCGAGAGGCTGTGGAGGGCACAGAATGCATTACTGTACTCGGGGCATGAAATAAACAGAGGAAAAGGATGCCAATCACCGCATAATGAATGCGCTTCTGGCTGCCAAAGTAGGAGCCCCAGAACAATGAACAATCCGAGCAGCTTCTGTTTCCACAATGCAGCCTTGTGAATGTCCACGGGCAGAAAATTCTGCCTACCATGCACTGGGCATTTTTCTTTCTGGGCTGTGCTCTAGATCTAGGCGGCGGATTGTGTACCGAAGAAAACGTTTCATTCCAGGGCGAGGAAAATGAACATTTGAACCTCCTGTCCTGCACAGGCCTCGGGGAGGACGGGACTTCTTTTTCTGGAAAGCGTTTGCTGAAGCTAAAGCAAGTGCTCAAAACGGCAGTGGCGGTGTGGGGTGCTGAGCGGTGACATGCCGAAAGGGCTTCGAGAATCTCCTTGCCCATTAAACCGCATCGTGGGCACAGCTTGGCCGTCATCCCCCTGCCCTTGGGTCTGCTATTTGTCAACTTGGTTGACCAGCTGTCAGGACCCTCCGTCAGTAAGTTCTATGCAGGTACTAGAGCAGATCATGATAACACAAGCCATGCCATCCATTTCTGTGGATGATTAGCCAAGGGCATTACAGTCTAGGGGACAAAGCCATTCCTCATTACTTCTATGAGCGCAAAAGGATCCACCAACTTCTCTGGTGACGGAGAAGAGAGTTCCAGGAATGGTCTTCTACAAAGAGGAAACATGTTGAGTCTTTTAAGCATAGACTCAACCAACCAGGGATTGTGTTCATGACCATTTGTCCATTGCAAACCCGGGTTTATTAAGTGTCTCACCTGGTATCCGGCTTGATGCCAAATATAACGAGTAACCATCCCTGCCCTGGAAGCCTGTACAGGCTCATGAGGGAAACAGACATGCAAACGAATAATAGTAATACCATGTGATCCAATGGGTAAAAGAGGCATATCCTGCCACAAAGGAGAGGAAACAACAGAACTAAAAGTAGAGGGGGGAAGGAAAGGGTTCTGAGAGGAACGCTGAAACCAGAGTGGGGGGTTAATTAGACAGACAAGGCCAGGAAGGGAGCAGGAACGGACTATGCGAAGCCGGGGCATTAGGAAAGATTGTGGCAAGTTTGGGGAGATAACAAATGAGCTAGCAGTAAAAAATATATATGGGAATATGTTAGGAAGTGGGACCAGAAATAGAGACATATGCCAACAAAGATGTGTCCAAAATATATCTCTAGCCCTTCTATCAATGATCAAATCCATTTCTGAGATCTTTAACACAATTTCCAGGGTGGCCAGGGGAATGACACAATCTCCCGCAGCACTAGAATTCAAGACAGAACACCGTAGGCTCCATAGGAGGAAACCAAAAAGCCTTTCGGGTTCCGAGTAAGGCGGAGGGCAAGTTGCAGAGCTCACTTCTCCCTTCAGTGGCCAGAATTTCTAGTCCGGGGTGGTTTCTCACTGGGGTCCTATTACCTCCCGTGTCTAAACTCCTGACAGACACTGGGGGGCAGAGTGGGCTTGCTTGTGAATGGTTTAAAAGTAGAGGCTCCATCTTATGAGTCACTCTTTGTAAATGAGGAGGTCTGGGCACAATTTTTGCAGGGGAGCTAAGTACAGCTGAGGCATGGGGAGCAATCTGGTGTAACTGGAGGGTTTTGCTTGCAGGACAGAAGGACTCAACAATCATGCCTTCCTGTAGTCCTGTTCCAAGTAGGCATTTAGCTGATTTAGTCCCGGGGGTCGACCAGATATCCACAAGCAGTTTTAACTATTGTGACTTCACTTGGAAAATCATCTCACAAAACTTCCAACAAGCATAGTCGGGACCATTTTAGTCATGGGTCAGCAAACTCTTTCGGGGCAAGAGCCACAGAGTAAGTATCTTAGGCTTTGTGGGCCACATGGAATTTGCCACCACGACTCAACTTTCTCATTGTAGCACAAAAATAGCCACGGATGATAGGAAAATGAAAGGACGTGGCCGTGTGGCAATAAAACTGTGGACACAAATTTGGAGTTCATTTCATTTGCACATATTGTAAAATACTATTCTTTTGGTTTTGCTTCCAACCATTAAAAAATATAAAAGTCCTTCTTAACTTCTCCATTCTTCAAACCCCAGGGGACCATTTTATGACCAGGGTTCATCCCCAAATTACATCCCTGAGTCGGCAGTTGTGTTTATCAGGAATGCTGTCAAGTTAAAGATTTTTACTGTAAATGAAGCATTTCTTAAACACGGGTCTCAAGGATCCTCCAGATCTCAGGTCTCAGAATTCCGCCTTAAAGGCATATCATTACCGGAGTTTTTCAAAGGACCAGATAGATTTTCCTTCTCGCTGAAACTGAGTTACCGACTAGAGGGTGACAGCATGGTGGCCTCACTGAATCTACCACAGGACAATGTGCTTCTTGTCAAACACCGGCTTCTGCCTTCTCTCTGACCAACGCATTACTGGAACTGATAACAATTTATAGAATGTGCTAGCCTAAATGACACTTCTTTTCCCTGCTCTGTATCTGAGATCCAGTACTAACGACTAGCAATGGTCACATTTACCTGAATGGCCACAGAGGCCAGCAGAGCAAGAAGCAAATCAGGGATCCCCAAGTGCTATGTCCTGGATTACTGGTTCCCAAGGGACAGAGGTTGTGGGTTCTTTTGTTTGGGGATTTTTTGGCTACATCCGCGGGATGCAGACGTTCCTAGACCAGGGATCAAACTCGGGCTGCAGCAGGGACAACAAACGCTGAATACTAACCACTAGACCACCGTGGAACTCCAAAAGTAAAGGGTTTTTTAAAATTTTTTTAAATTATAATGTACCATGTTGTGCCAATTTCTGCTGTGCAGCAAAGAAGCCAAAGGTTTTCAATACTCCACAAAGAAGGGCTCCTATCTCAGAGGCCAAGTACCAGCTGGTGTCTTTCCCTGGGAACTGAAGGTCCCTGCATCCGTGAAGGGAAGCTTTCCAGAGAGCTGGTTCATTTCACCAGTGGAAGTAACGGAGTGCCGCCCACGATCTCCTTTGTCCTTAGGATGCTGCACAAGAGGGGAGAGTGGACCACTGATGCAAGTCTGGCCCCTTTTCTCTGGTCTCCCCACACCCTCAGAGACCTTGTGGGGAGAACCTGCTGGCACTGGGCCTGGATCCTCCCCAGGGTCCAGCAAAGCTGGTTCCGAGACCACAACTCCCTGTTGCTTAGGGAAGGGTTCTCTGTCCAGGACACCTTGGGGACCACTCACTGTTTCCTCAGTGCAGAGGGGAGAGAAAAAGCAAAGCCTGGCCACTCTGATTCCCTCCAGATCACCCGAAAACGTCACAGCCCACCAGGCCTTTAAGCAAGTCCAAGATCAAATGAATGTGCACCGCAGCCCCCCTAAGGATGACACGGAGCTTTTTCTTTCGCATCCATATCCCCACTCTTGTATCAAAAGACTTGGAAGAAGCTATGCTTTGTTACACTAGTAAATCTAGACAAAATGCTGTGACAACTGGCTAACCCGATGAGCTAGACAGTCAAAGTTTATCACACGCTTGCCAGCCCAATTTGATCCCTATGTGTGAGTTTATATAAGGCAGCTCTTGTCATCCTCTCCTCTTACGGTTCGAGATTAACCTTCCTGTTTGGCGCACTCATTCTAAAATAGGTGAACCATATGCCGAGCGGTTTTTCCTCTTTTGGGTAACTTTTCGCTGCAAACTCAATCACAGCTTCATACATTTCTTCGCCACCAATTATTCATGTTGAGCAAAAATTCCCACCACCACATGAGAAGAAATAATACAGCAGATCAAAGAGTCGGTTAGAAACGCAATGTTGGGTTCCCTACTGGATGGGACTTCGCTGCAGAACCACTGTCCATTTTCTCTCTTGCACGTGCGACCAAAGGGTCTGCTGCTTTCAACCTATGTTAAGGAGATGACGTATACCTTTGCCAAAATGTGGAAGGTGACATAAACAGAGCGCCACACCAGGCCTCCCAAACACCGCACCCCGCCCTGTCTCTTGTCTCCTCTGACAACTGCTCAGCCCCGAGGAGTCACAGATGACAGTAAGAAGTGAAATGTTTTCCCTGAAATGTTACAACATCATCTTGGTGAGAAAAAGAGCTTTCTCTTACTTGCCATGCACATGTTTTCTTTGGGGGGATGTTCTCGTAAGGGGAGGGATCTTAATCTGAGAGTGTCTACTGGGGCATCCTGGCTGATGTCCTGCCTTCATTATAGCTTCTAAATATACCCACATAATCGCCACAGCCCCGGGGTCACTAAGCTCCTCTGCGTCCCCCTGCTATGATCCAGCCCCAGAGAAGGGCACTGACCGTGGCCACGATTAACCTGAAAATCTAATTTCCACTGAACGTAATGATAATCTGGTGCTCCCCTGCCCCCCGCTTTGAGTTGTTTTAAGATTTCTCAACTTGTATTGAAACATGCTGCTTTCATTCCCCTAGAGGGAAATAATATTCCTTTGGCAAAATTCTTAGGTCAAGCTCATGTGTATTTTGGAATGGACCAAAAGCTGGGAGGAAAAAAAAAAAACAACAGATATCATCTGGAGGGAAACATCATGGCCAATTAGGGGCCAACCTTCCTGGCAAGTGACTAGCATGGAAGGGGATTTTCCAGACTGTACACGGAGGACTGTTAGTACCATGAGGGGTTGCAAAGTAGTCTATAATGAAGGATCTTTGGAAAAGGACAGAATTTGTAACTCCATCATGGGAACTGGGAACAGATTTGAGCAGACTAGCAGAAAAGCAACCCTTTTTTAAAATCCCAGTGTTCCTTGGGGAGTTCCCATTTGGTCTAGTGGTTAGGATTCAGCACTTTCACCACTGTGGCCCGGGTTCAGGTTCCATCCCTGGTCTGGGAACTGAAATCCCCCATCAAGCCGGTGCACACTGTGGCCACAAAAACCCTCAGTGTTTCAGACATTTCTATGACCTCAAAATCCCCACCTCCCACCCCAAAGAATATCTGCCAGTATCTTCAAATACTGGCGCCTAGATGATGGGCTAACAACGCTGGGATACAATGAGGGTTTAAAAAATATATATTTATGAACAATTTAAAAATATATATAGCTAGAAGATAACTAGTTCATCCTTTTAAGTATTAGAAATGAGACCTCTGTATGGCTGCAAAACAACAGAGCAAACCACCGTGACTCACCTGTTACCAAGCTTCTGGTGCCACCCCCATGTGGAAGGCGTTGCTGGTATGAAACCACATCCCATACAGAAAGAAAAAAAAAACACAAGAGAAACAGCTAATTGGAAGACACAGATGATACCTAGATATTACTCCTCATGCTTATCAAAGCTTTTTTTTTTAAAAAAAAAAGAATTTAAGTACTTCACTAAATAATAGACTGTTCCTCATAAAATCACCAATTTTGTAGGAAAGAAATGGTCACATGTGGGCAATTTTATGGGGTTCACTCTAACCACAGGAATTACATTCAAATAGGTAGAAGATAGGGTTGTCCAGTGTTTTTAAAATTAGACATGAAAAATTGTGATGATTCAGCTAATTGATCTGATTCTACCAGTGGGAACCAAAAATAAGGAACATTTATTGCAGATGATGAAGTCAACTGTTTGGCAGACGTGTTTTTATTGGTAGGAAAAGTCTGGATTTTGTCTTAAGTATATATAACACACGGGCCCAATGTTTCTTGACCAACAGCTGAGCTTAGTCTATAAAATTCCATTGGTCTTAAGATTTGCTAAAATTCAGTATTTTAGATGCTCCTCTCCTTTGGGGTCAACAAGTTTAAAGATCATCTTAAATAACCCAACAAATCTTTTCTCCCTTCTGTGAATGGATCAGCACAAGTCAGTTGACGCTGGTTGACTACCATGTTATCTTCCAAGCAAGACTGTACTTAGAACTAAGTTTACACACCTCTCTCGGGAGCAAACTGCCTAATATTAAAATTCTTTGAACCCAATCAGAAAATTACATGTAACAGAAAAGAACTTTCAAACAAGCCATCCTCAGATGAGCTACTTTCATCTCTGGCTGCTGTTGCTTTAAATGACTCAAATACACACAGATTATATTAAGACACTGAAAAATCCAGATGCTCCCACCACGTACATCTCATAAAACAAGACTGGTTGGTGAGCGGGCACACCTAAACCTATGCATCAAATCTCCATTTGGTACTCACTTGGGGGCGGAGTCTTCCACAATGGATTATTTCTATTGTTACAAAAAACCTTCAATCTGTGGGTCATAATATTGCACCACTTTCCTACCCAGCTGCAAGTCATATGCAAGAATCCAAAGGAATGTCCCAAGTTTGTTCCAAAAATGTCCAGATGGGCTCACTCGCATACCACTCCAATAAACCCTGCCAGCCAAGCCTGCGTAGCCTCATCAGTCCACCACGTTTACACGCCACGGAGGTGCAGGCAAGCTCACCCGTCCTCCAGCCCACAGCTCAGATGACTCAGCCTGCAGATCTTGCGATGACTAAAGTGTGTTCCTTTTCATCAACTTAACTGCATTTCTTTTATCTTACCAGGTTCATTTCCCTCCCCACTGAAATCGTTCAGTGATGTCTACTCTTGTCAATAGCAGAACGTGGCCCCTACAAACTAGTCAGTGCTACCAAAGTGGGTTAACGTCACTCTCATCAAGGAGCAGAAGGGCTACTTGTATGACTGGGGATTACTTCTATTGTTACAAAAAACCTTCAATCTGTGGGTCATAATACTGCCTTTAGGCAAGAGTTTCCAATTTTGGCATTAACGACAGCCAGGGCCAGTCATTCTTTGTGAAGGAAGCTGTCCTGTGCACTGTAGGATGTTGAGCAGCATCTCTGTCCTCTACCCACTAGATGCCAGCAAAGTCTCCTAGATGTGCAACCAAAAGTATCTGTGGGCATTGCCAAACACCCCTGGTGGGCAAATTGCCTGGGGTTGAGAAGCACTGCTTCAGACTTTCTAAAATTCTTTTTTGAAAAAATGATTATTTTTTCCATTATAGCTGGTTTACAATGTTCTGTCAATTTTCTACTGTACAGCATGGTGACCCAGTCACACACAAACACACACACATATATATACACACATTCTTTTTCTCAAATCATCCTCCATCATAAGTGACTAGACATAGTTACCATCACTATGCAGCAGGATCTCATTGTTTATCCACTTCAAAGGCAACACTTTGCATCTATGAACCCCAGATTCCCAGTCCATCCCACTCCCTCCCCCTCGGCAACCCCAAGTCTGTTCTCCAAGTCCATGAGTTTCTTTTCTGTGGAAAGGTTCATTTGTGCCATATGTTAGATTCCAGATATAAGTCATATCATATGGTATTTGTCTTTCTCTTTCTGATTTAATTCACTTAGTATGAGAGTTTCTAGTTCAATCCATGTTGCTGCAAATGGCATTATTTTGTCATTTTTAATGGTTGAGTGGTATTCCATTTTGTATATATACCACATCTTCCTAATCTATTCATCTGTTAATGGACATTTAGGTTGTTTCCATGTCTTGGCTATTGTGAATAGTGCTGCAATGAACATATGGGTGTATGTGTATTTTTCAAGCAAAGTTTTGTCTGGATAGATGCCCAAGAGTGGGATTGCAGAGTCATATGGTACTTCTCTATTTAGTTTTCTAAGGAACTTCCATACTGTTTTCCATAGTGGTTGTACCAATCACACTTTCTGGAATTCTAAGAGTTTGAGGATCCCTAATAACTGCCTTCATGTTGTCCTAGGATTCTGTGGCTGAAAGTGGCATCCCTGGACCAGTGGCATCAGAAGCACCCGGGAGCTTCTTAGAAATACAGACCCACAGGCCCTAACCCACACCTGTTGAATCAGAAGCTGCAGGTGAACAAGAACCCTAGGTGATTCTGATGTACATTACAGTCTAAGAAGCCCTACTCTGCAATACCCTAGGTTAGAATCTATCATTGGGCATCTTATAAAAAAGATGATTAACTAAAGGTGCTAAATATTGGCTGACAAACTAGAATCATTTATTACTCAACAGATGATTTCTTCCTATTTGTTCTTGGCTGGATACATTTTATTTCTTTCTCATAGAGGGACACTCACTTATACAGAGAGGGGTGGGAATCAGGCACTCACTCTCATGCCCCACTTTCTCATAGGGATCAGCCTGTGTCAGCTGCAGAATCCCAGGCAACATGAAAGCAGTTATAAAGGGTCTGAGAAGGCTGTAATTTTTTTTAAATTACTGAATGAATTTTATTATATAGTTGTACAACGATTATCACAACCCAATTTTTTAGCACTTCCATCCCAAACCCCCAGTGCATCCCCCCACCTCCCAACCTGTCTCATTTGGATACCATAAGTTTTCCAAAGTCTGTGAGTAAATATCTATTTTGCAAAGAAATTCATTGTGTTCTATTTTTAGATTCCACGTGTAAGTGACAGAATATGATGTTGGTGTTTCACTGTCTAATTTCACTTAGCCCGATAATTTCTAGGTCCATCCATGTTGCTGCAAGTGCCATTATTTCTTTCCTTTTAATGGCTGAGTAATATTCCATTGTGTACATGTACTGCATCTTCTTTATCCATTCGTCTGTCAATGGACATTTAGGTTGTTTCCATGTCTTCAATATTCTATGTAGTGCTGCAACGAATATTGGAGTGCATGTATCTTTTTGATTCATAATTATCTCTGGATAGATGTCCAGGAGTGGAATTGCTTACTAAAATGGTAATTCTATTTTTAGTTTTCTAAGGAATCTCCATACTGTTTTCCACAGTAGTTGCACCAATTTACATTCCCACAAACATTGTTATAGTGTTCCCTTTTCTCCACACCCTCTCCAGCATTTATGTTTTGTAGACGTTTTGATAATGGCCATTTTAGCTGGTGTAAGGATGTACCACATTGTGGTTTTGATTTGCATTTCTCTAATAATGAATTATGTTGAACATCTTTTCACTTGGTTTTTGGCCATCTGTATGTCTTCTTTGGAGAATTGTCTGTTTAGATCTTCTGCCCATTTTTTGATGGAGTTGTTTGTTTTTTTGGTATTGAGTGACAGGAGGTGTTCATGAATTTTGGAGATTAATCCCTTGTCAGTCACTTCATTTGCAAGTATTTTCTCCCATTCTGTGGGTTGTCCTTTCATTTTGTTTAGGGTTTCCTTTGCTGTGCAGAAACTTTTAAGTTTGATTAAGTCCCATTTATTTATCTTTGTTCTTATTGTCATTACTCTAGGAGGTGGATCTGAGAAGGTATTTCTTTGGTTTATGTTGGAGAGCGTTTGGCCTATGTTTTCCTCTAAGAGTTTTATAGTATCCAGTATTATATTTAGGACTTCCCGTGTGGCTCACAACATAATTTTTTTTTCTTTTTTTTTTTTTTCGCTTTTTAGGGCCACACTCGAATCATATGGAGGTTCCCAGGCTAGGGGTTGAATCAGGGCTACAGCTGCCGGCCTACACCACAGCTCACAGCAATGTGGGACCTACATCTGCAACCTACACCACAGCTCATGGCAACGCCAATTCCTTAACCCACTGAGCGGGGCCAGGGATCGAACCCATAACCTCATGGTTCCTAGTCAGATTCGTTTCTGCTGTGTCACAATGGGAACTCCATCCAGCTGTACTTCATATGAAGACAGGCGACTCAGTCCCAACAACAGTCCTCAACCACCTTCAATTCCAGGATCCCATTCTTAAGTGGTCTGACACTAATTTTAAAAACAGATTTATTTAAGCTAACTGAAGATCAAGGATATGCATTTTCAACCAGGGCAATATCACCCCCAGTAAAATGGAAATGGGTTCTTGAGGGGCAAAATAAAACCTTACTCTTATTACATAGAAAGCAGAAATACACACCATACATAAACATATTACACAGTGTGTCTGTGGTATTCACCTCTCATAGGGAGGAAATTAGGGAAAAAAAAAAGTCTAAACATTCTTTTTGGAAGAAAAAAGTTTTAAAGGTAGTGAAGAGGTTGAGATACACTGATTTTAAAAAGTGATCTCTTGGATAAACAAGATCCCACTGTATAGCACAGAGAAAACTATATTCAATGTCCTATGGTCAATCATAATGAAAAAGTTTTGTTTTTTAAAAAGAGTATAATACGTGTAACTGAATCACTTGGCTGTACAGCAGAAACTAACACAACATTGTAAATCAACTATACTTCGATTAAAAAAATAGGATAGGATAAATGGAGTTCCTGCTATGATGCAGCATGTTAAGGATCTGGTTTTTGCCACAGCTGCACGTAGGTCAGAGCTGTGGCTCAAATTCCACTGTGGCCCTGGGGACTCCCATTTCTGTTGGTGTGGTGAAAAAAGAAAAAAGTAGAATCAATACCATGGTAAAGGGACAAAGAAAAATTCATGAAAGACAAAAATTGGGTGTTCCCATTGTGGTTCAGTGGATTAAGAACCTGACTGACTAGTATTCATGAGGCTGCAGGTTCGATCTCTGACCTTCCTCAGGATTAAGGATCCAGTGTTGCCATGAGCTGCGGTGTAGGCTGCAGATGCAGCTTGCATCCCGGGTTACTGCGGCTGTGGTGCAGGCCGGCACCTGCAGCTGTGACTCAGCCCCTAGCCTGCCACAGCCACCGCAACACCAGATACAAGCCACATCTGCAACCTATGCACAGCTTGCAGCAACACCCGATCCTCAACCCAAAGGGCAAGGCCAGAGATTGAACCCGCATCCTCACCGACACTGTGTCGGGTTCTTAACCCACTGAGCCACAACAGGAACGCTTCTTTTCCTTTTAAACATTCTCTCCAGTTTTAAGATTCTTAAATTTATTTTTTCTTTTATCATTTTTTTTTTTTTTGTCTTTTTGCTATTTCTTGGGCCACTCCCGCGGCATATGGAGGTTCCTAGGCTAGGGGTCGAATCGGAGCTGTACCCACCGGCCGACACCAGAGCCACAGCAACGTGGGATCTGAGCCATGTACCCACTGAGCAAGGGCAGGGATCGAACCCGCAACCTCATGGTTCCCAGTCGGATTCGTTAACCACTGCGCCACGATGGGAACTCCTCTTAAATTTATTTTTTTCACTGAAGTATAGTTATTTACAATGCTTTGTTGGTTTCAGGAGTACAGCAAAGTGATTAGATTACATTTTTCTCTTTTTTTTCGATTATTTTCCACTTTGGTTACTACAAGATACTGAATATCATTCCCTGTGCTATACAGTAAATCCCTGTTGTTTATCAATTTTATGTCAGATTTTTAAGTGTCATTAATTTGGGGTTTTTCGGCAAATCCATCTACTCCCTGTTTGGATTCTGAGAGAAAATCATAAATAGAACTTTAGTATATCCTGCCATAGAGTACTTCTCACCCCCCAAGTAAGGTATTGAACGGGGTGAAGTCAGATAGAAGGATGAGGGCTGTAACACCACATAGACAGTCCTAAAATCATCCTTCTTTTCCAAAATGAACCGTAAAAAACACAGACAGTTCTTATGAGAAAAAAAAAATGGAGTGAGGGACATGATACTCAAAATCTTCATCGGTGCCATATATAAGAAAAAAGAGAAACCTAATGAAAATCGTAATGCCATTTTACACAGGGTAAGCGATTAAGTTATTTCTCTAAATATAAATATTTCACTTTACCTTGAATAAAGACCCGGAGGGTGCTTGTGGGGTGGGTGGTAGAGGGGCTGGAGCTTATGAGTTACTGTGAAGATGGGGAAGGGGGGCTACCTGAAGTCAGAGGGAAGGTTGCAACCCCAAGTGGGGGGAACGTGGGAGCAAAAAGATGCAGAAGCTATGAGCGCAGGCGTGTTCCAATTCTGCCCAATTCAGTTGCGTCTAGTTTTCTCCTTTCACCGAATACTTCATCGAGAGAAAATGCAACATAAGCAAATGTGAAATTCCCATTACGCTTCCACAGTGTCCTACTCCATGAATCTCAGTGGACCACATTCATGCTTTCAAAACAGGGCTGGAGTGGAATGGACTGGATTCCCCAGACTGCTTCGTTTCTTCATCCTGGATGTTCTATAAAAAGAACGGCTCCTTTTTCTGAAGGATGTTTTTGTTCAGAATCAGATCCATCAGCTACAGTCAGGCCTCCAGACACATCTAACCCATTTTCCCATAAGACAATGCCTCAAACTAATAGCATTTCACACCATTCCCAAGTTTCCAGAGTTCAAGAATTCACACATGTAACACACTGTGCTGAACATGGGAGGCAGCTATGGAGAGGGTTCCAGACTTACACAGAGTGGTTTATATGCAAACTCCTGTATGACTCGCAACATCCCTTTACCTTGCTGAGCCCCGTTCCTAAATCTCTGAACACAGGATGGCTCCGAGGATAAGGTGAGATAACCTATCACAAGATGACCTGGGCCAGTGCTTGGAAAACATCAGCTGAAGGTCAGTCTGGCCACAGACTGACTCATGACCCTGAAGGAAGTCTAACCTTTATCCTTCTATGAGTTAAGCAGTGCCCTATCAGAAACATGCTTTACTTTACTGCCTTGGCAGAAAATGGTCATTAAGGTGACTATAAAGATGCAGAGAAAATAGAAAATAAACATGTGAAACACAAAGGCAGTTTACAGACCCAAGAAGGACGTGGGGGAAGGCAGCCACCTCTACCAACTGAGAGACAATTTCATTTCCTCCCTCAGGTTTTTATTAGCTTTCGTCTCCTTGGTTTCTTGTCTTGCAGTCTGGAATGTGCCACTTCCTCGACTGAAAAAGAAGAAGATTCAGTCTCCTGAGTCTACAAAAATTACTCTTGCTCAACCCATTCTTCCTGTCATTGCATTTGAAGGAACTTCAGGGTCATGTGGTTTCACTCCTCCACTAGACCTGCCAGAAACGAAGAGCCCTTGTTCCCTAAGTCCAGCCAGCCAGACAAGGTCATGGTGCCAAACCCCAAGATTTTTGCATGCTTGTTGTGGGGACTCCATGTTCAAATACACTTTGGCAGACAATGTGCACTTGAACCTGAAGACGGACACAGTCCCCCAAGAATGGGGCCAGGAACTTGGTGAATTTTCTTTCCTGCTGCTCTCTGCTCAACCTGGTCCTGAAACTTAGACTCCATGGAGATTTCCCTACCAAGAAAAAGATACTCTGAAGGCCAAAATCGGCCTGCGGATTTTATTTCTCACTACAAATTAACGAACCTCCGATTTAAAGTTCTATATTCAAAAAAGAATTGCCGAATTCTAATTGCGAAGGTGGCAAAAGAAGGTTACGCTAGAAATATAAACTACTACCATCAAGCCTCATCATTTGTTGGGCTGAGTTCAGAATTCCTATATGATGGTCAGGCTCTTAGTGGTTGCAGAAAATTAGGTGATTGTGTAACAGGAGTCCAAGTGTGTGGTTTCCAGACTCAGTCCACTGTCAGTGAAGTACAGTCTCCTTTAATGCACATCCTTTACAGCAAAAACACAAATAGGATCCTCTTTACTAAGGTCTTCATTCCTATCTGCCAATGGGTGCCTTCAAAAACAAGTGGGAAATACACCAGGCCTAGATACAGGAATGTTTCCTCTCACTTAATTTGTTATTAAAGGTGATTCCATTAAAGTAGATTGGATTTATTTCAGCATTTATGTTGATTATCTCACTCAATCATCTCAGCCACTCTGAGCTAGAGACAGCATGCTTCCGCCACTGTGCTAATGAAAATGGCCTGCCCGTAAAGTGATTGCCCAACACTGTCTCATCTACTCCTCGGGGAGGGTATTACCCCATTTTCAACAAGCTTACTTAAGCACACAGAGGCTAACTGGCTTTCCCAAGATCATGAGATAGACAGAGGAAGTCACAGTGCTAACACTCAGGCCTCTGACCCTTGTCCAGAATGCCTTCTCCTCGGCCTCAACAGCTCCCACTAAACGAGCTGCCCAAAGGCCAGCAGAAAATCACTAAGAAAACCAGAATAAAGTCAGGCTTCTGTCTCCCACCATAGTCAGGGCTCATGATGCATACTCACAACCAAATGCCAATCCAATCACAGAGAAGCCTGTCTTTTTAAAATCCCAACAGACTTGACAATCCCAAGGACAGGGAACAGTGCCCTCTGAGCACATGAGCTGCAGTGACACAGGATGAACTGCAGGGGGCCCATGTGAGCCAATCCCATTGAGAAGGTATTAAGGATGGGGCTCCATCAAGATGGGAGGAGGAGCATGGATGGACCTAGAGAATGTCACACTGAGAAGTAAGCCAGACAGAGAAGGACAAACACCATATGATATCACTTATATGTGGAATCTAAAATATGGCACAAATGAATAAATAAAATATGATACAAATGAACTTATTTACAAAAGCAGAAACAGAATCACAGACATAGACAACAGACTTATGGTCACCAAAGGGGATGGGTGGTGGAGAGACAAATTAGGAATCTAGGATTAACACATACACACTACTATATATAAAAATAGATAAACAACATGGACGTACTACAGAGCACAGTGAAATATACTCAATATCTTGTAATAACTTATAATGGCAAAGAATCTGAACTAGATGTATATGTACAACCGAGTTACTCTGTTGTACACCTGAAATAACACAATGTAAATTAACTACACTTCGATTAAAAGAAATAAACATGAAAGTATGATCAAGTGAGGGCACTCCATTGGCTGTTAACCGGTGTGTCCGACCAGACGGGAATGTCAAGGTCAAAGCTTTCTATGTCATCATGTAATACGTAATTATACATGCATGTATAGTACGTATGTTCTTTCTTTATTAATGCTGCTTAGGGTATCATGTACAACTTCAAAGACGTGACAAGTGTTAACAACATTTGGAGATACCTGCAACAACTATAGAGATATGGATACAGGTAGACCTCAGAGATACTGCAGGTTCCACTCCAGACCACAGCAACAAAGCAAACGCTGCAATAAAGCAACACACACATTTTTTTCGGTTTCCTAGTACATATCAAAGTTACATTTACACCATACCAATCTATTAAGTATCCAATAGCATTATGCCACCAGAAATGCATAGACCTTAATTATAAAAAATGCTGTTGGAAAAATGGCGCCAATAGACCTGCTTGATACTGGGTGGCCACAAACCTTCCATTTGTAAAAACCGCAATACCTGTGCAGCGCAATTAAGCAGAGACAAAACAGGATGTGCCCATGTATCTGTGATTTCTATTCACGCAGCAAAGTCATGGGTCTACTGAAGCGTGGCCCACATTCATGTGAAAGCAAATGCTAAGTTTCTATTGGAGGTGAGTAAAAACAGGGGTGTATTTTTTTCGTATCCCATTTCCTCCTGAGTTCTCTTCCCACAGGCCCCTTGAAGGTGTGTGGACCCCTTTAGAAGCCCCGGCTCTAGACCAGGGGTCAGCAAGGCCAAATCGGACCTGCAGCTGGATCATACATACAGCTTTATTGGCACATGGCCACACCCATTCAACTGCGGACCAGCTAGTGCTGTTTTGGCCTACAAAGCACAGCTGGGTAGCTGTGACAGATAGTGACCGCCTGGCTCTGTACAGAAAAGAGTTGCTGAATCCTGAATTAGAATCAGTGAGCTGGGGCTTCTCTAAACCCCTGGGACATCAGGGCTTGGCCAGGCAAGCATCAGAGGCTACATCCATCCTCAAGGCCTCGGACTCTCAGATGTGCCTCTATTCCACAGTTTGTTCTAGTTCTTTGCCTTCTCTCTTAGACTAAGGCGCTGACATGGAATACTTCCCAATACTACAATAAAAACTGCCTTTGGGACTGGGCTCCCTGGTAAAATGCAGAACTCTCTTACAGTATGAAGAAATGCAATGAACACGTTGCACATGCATAACCTATCTATGCACAACATGGAAATGAGCAGCTCCAAGAAAGAATTTTCTGATCCAGCTAGCCATTCTGCCGCTTTCACGCTAACCCGCGTAAGGCTGAATTTCAGCCCGGCCATATATGCATCTTGCAGTAACAGGAGCATCCCTCGAAATGGAGCAGAGTTCTCCCAGGCTGCCTGCCCTCCCAATCTGCCCGGCTTCAGACCACGTGTACTTGTTATTCTGCTGTTACAAGCTTCCAAACCTCTATGGGATCTCAGATGTGAGAAGATGTGGCCTGAAACAATGGGATAGGACAAAACAAAACAAACCTCCGGAATTCATTCTCAAGCTGAGTATTAAACAACGGTTCAGAATTTTAAAATCAACGGCTGTGTTGATTCAAGAGTCCCTGGTCTCCTATCAGTTTCACTTATGCCTCCATCTACCAGCTTCCTAGACAAACTTCATTCTGCTTCTAACCAAATAAAGAAGAGCTAGAAACCTTTGCAACTTTAGAGCGATCAAATGTGATTGTAAAGCAAGGGCTTCCTCTTTTGATAATCGGAGCAGCTGCTGTGGCAAAATTGTTTTTCTTCACCCTCTTTCACTGGGGTTTCTCTCCAGCAGCTGCTTTTGTTTTTTGTTCATGTGCCTCCTCCCACATCCCCTCCCCTAACCAGTTACGAAGTTGGGGGCCGGGGTGGGGGGGGATGCTGAGATACAAAGCAGTGCTTGTTAAAATTTTGAGTAAATCTGGGCTAATAGCCAAATTTAATTCTAAAGACCCATTTTGGAGGCTCAGGACTAAAATGGAACCTAGTATAGGTCTGGCTGTTTCTAGGACACCATGTCCCTATTGGGGAGGCGGGGTGGGGGGGAGGCGAGAGATTAATCTGATTCTATTGGCCACCATGTTCGGAAGATTTGATACATAATAAAAATAAACCATTTCTCATAGAGCTAAGCTATGAAGAGCTTTTCAGTCTGAAATAACAATTTACAATGAGATGAAAATTTAAACTCAGTTGGCTCTACTGCACACCAGTCATGTAATTCTGCTCTTTTCCAAACTCACACCTAACTTGACCTTACCTTCTTAGAAATAGAGCAGTTCTAGTATTTTTTTTTTAAATCAGCCTCATGACCTTCACATTTTAGGATTAAGTCCGTTAGAAACATCTAGTACTTCCAACAACAGAGTAGCTGTTGACAAAGCAATTCATCACCCAAGTTCACAGACTCCCTTCGATGATCAGATTACCCCCCAAACTGATTCAAAAGAACAATTTTAATAAGCCAATCTCAGGATATCGTTCTTTTGTTAGCAAGTTATGTGGTAGTTATGGGGGAGGATGCTCTTTCGTGTTTTATAGCCCTTCCCAGAAAGACTCTGGAAGGATGGGCATAAAAAGCCAAGATCACTAACCTGAGAAGGATCTGAACGCACTTAAATTTGAGGGGAGACATATACAATAGAGTCTGTGTGCTTTTTCTGCTTCTCTGTCTCCTGCTAGAGTTCTACAACCCAATTGCAGATTAATTAGGCCATAAAGCTAACTGTTGATCCTTTCGTGCTCTGTCAACTCTTAAGAGGCCACAAGGGCCTGCCTGGAATATGATCGCAGATAGCAGCTGGCATTTATTGGGCACTTACCATGTCCAGACCTGGTTCCTGGCACACCCCTTCCATCTTCTCATTTCCTCTTCGAGACAAGCCAGAGGAGGTTTGACGCCAGTGGAGACTGCAGCTTGGAGAAGCTAAATTGCTTGCGGGTGAGGGGCAATCCCAGGATCCGGATATAAGTTTGTCTGACATTGACAATGACTCAACCGCTAAAAGACAGCTTCAAACTCAGGTTTATCTCACCTCCAAAATGGCTTTACCTTGATTTTGAAAGTTAGCAGAAAAACTTAGTTCAAAGAACACCTATTAACCTTTGTGTACTTCCTTTCTAGAGGAGACACTCCCAAGTCTTGATTTGTAGCATATTCACTCATATTTACTTTACACACACTTGTAACAGCTTGATTATCTGCTTTATCAACTGACCCTCATGGCAGAACTCTGAAAATGGTAAAAAAAAAAAAAAAAGGCATCACTGAGAGTACAAATGAGATTAAAAGGAGAAAAGTCTCAAACTTCACATCAATGCCCAAAGCACAGCAGTTCGAACCCATTTAATGCTTGACCATAATTCCACTGAAACATGGCCCACGAGTGGCATCCATTTTGATCTCACAAAAATACATCAAAATCCACAGATGCATCCTTAACCAAATGGTCAGGGGTAACGTCACTAGCAATGAGATGCATCAACCTCATGTGTGCTCTGATAGGCTACACTGCCATGGGCACAATGTCAGATGCCCTGTGGCATTCTTGCCCCAAATGCATAACCTTAACCTCATCATGAGACAACAGACAGACCCAGGTGGAGAGACACACTACCCAATGAATATCTTCAACAGAGTAGAGGTCAGGACAGACAAGCAAAAACCGAGGAACTGTCACAGGTAAGAAGAGACGAAGGTGATGGGACAAATGCCACATGGGATCGGTGTCACTAGGCTGAGAACCACCGGGCTAGCGCACATCCCCCTTCATCCACAAGGAGGCCAGGGATTATGGTGTCAAGTACAATTTGGACTCTGAGCTCTAGGTCTCGGCATTACCCTCCTCTTTCGGTCAAATCGCCTACTGACCAAGGATAAGGCACCCGTGCAGTGTGGGGACACCTTTCCAGACTGAATACCGGCCCTTGTGAATTACTTTACTCCACGATGTAAGGAAGTGGAGAGAGACAGCACTGAAGGAGGTGTGGCTCGAGCAGTGCTCAGCGCGGACATCAAGCTCATTAATTTCTTTTGCGAAGAACCAGTGATACAGCCGAAATATCAAAGAACAAATCTTGAGCATGCCATTCTAAAGTCCTAAATAATTTATTCTCCAAAGTGGCTTAATTTATGCATGACAACATAAGCGTTAAGAAGCTATCATGTGGTGTATTTATACTCCACAGTGCAAAGAGGTTTAAAAAACACAGAAAGCACCAGCCGGAATTCCCGTCGTGGCGCAGTGGTTAACGAATCCGACTAGGAACCATGAGGTCGTGGGTTCGGTCCATGCCCTTGCTCAGTGGGTTAAGGATCCGGCGTTGCCGTGAGCTGTGGTGTAGGTTGCAGACGCGGCTCGGATCCCGCGTTGCTGTGGCTCTGGCGTAGGACGGTGGCTGCAGCTCCGATTCGACCCCTAGCCTGGGAACCTCCATATGCTGTGGAAGCGGCCCAAGAAATAGCTAAAAAAAAAAAAAAAGAAAAAGAAAGCACCAGCCAACTGAAAATATCATTTGTAACACAACCTTTTGATAGCAACTTCATACTTTTCAATAGCTGAAATAAATAATAATAGTAATAATGATAGCAATAATACCAGCTTAAACACTGAGTATTTTCCATGGGCCAGGTATATGTTTCATATATGTATATGAAACCATTTACCATCTAATGATACAAAGTTGCTACCTCCATGTCCCTGTTTTTCAGATTAAAAAATCAAGACCCAGAGAAATCTACTTCTAGGTAACTGGTATTTCAATCCAGCAGTCTCCAAAGGCCACTCTCTACACCAGAAAACGACGATGTTACATCTGATCCTCATGTTAGCACTAAAACCTATCAAAGCACGCAGAAGTACTGGTTGCGATACTGACACAGCCACTGAGGGCTAGAATGCTTCAGAGAAATGTCACTGGGCTTTGAAGGTCTCACATTAGAACAGACTCATCTCTTGACTTCCATTCCAAGCCTCCTCCTTGCTATACCAGAATGAGTTCTTTCCTGGGTGCCAAACTGTAGATTAGCAGTGCCTACTGTCAATGGTGATGGAAATACACTACATCTGTGTTGCCCAATATGGCGGCCTCCAGCCACATGTGACCACTGAGCATTTAAAACGTGACTGACACGGCGCTCTCACTGTGGTGCAATGGGACTGGCAGTGTCTCTGGAGCACTGGGATGCAGGTTCAAGCTCCGGCCTGGCATAGTGCTATCTCATCCCTGGGAACTCCATATACCATGGGGCGGCCAAAAAAGAAAAAAAAAATTCAAAATAAATAAAATGTGGCTATGTCTGAAGAACTGCATTTACTTTCAACCAATTGAAACTGAAATAGCTAGTGATCCTCGTATTGAAAATACTGCTCAACAGGCCATGAGAGGTCCAGCATCTTCACCTCTTACAATTACTTTCCAAACCAAATACACTTCCAGACTCTGTTGCCATGTTCATTTAACAGCTTACAGTGTATCTCAAGCTCTACTGAAACAGAAGACCACAAAGGGGGTTATTCCAGGTCTATCTCTATGATCTCACTGGGTATGTCCCTAGCAAAACCTACCATGGCAGGCTCACCTATAAACTGGAATATGTGACCCATAGAATAGAGTCAAGTCAAGCAAAAATGTTTCCCAAAGAAAAGCCACTGCACATGTCCTTGCATGTTGAGGATGTAATTTGTTTCCAAAAAGCTGAAAACGGTTTCACGATAAGGCAAACCTGAAATCCACCGACTAGGAGCTGATTGCCCAGCCTGCCTGAAATACGGCCTCCAACTGGCACTTAAGACATTACCATGCCAATTCCTTCCCTGGACGCCAACCACGGAAGACTTTCATTATTTCCTGCATCTGCTCACTCTGTTCTCTGCATAGCTGAGAAAACTGAGGCCAAGGCAAAAGTGAAAAAATCTTACCAAATCATCACAGGCTTCATTTACAGCAAATCCGAGCATAAAATCCCCAATACCAGCTTTCCTACCTCTAAAGGTGAATTCTGGAAAGCACTGCTTTCCATTAGAGAAAAGAGGACAATTTTTCTGCAATTTCTCTATTGCTCTATGTTCCCCTGCTGAAAAAACTCTCTCCGGTTCAGAGAGCAAAATAATGAAGAGCCAATAAAAGATTTAATGGCAGTCACTGTTTAAAGCAGGTTTTACAAAGGATGCTCTATTTGCATCTAAGAGCCAAGTGCAGAAACCTACTTTGATGTTTATATGAAGTTCGGGCCTCAAACAATAAGAGACTAGGGACCGAGATGCTTTTGTTACCATCTTTTTGACAGACACAACTGCAAGAAGGTCAGGATCATCTCCAATGTGGAAGAAAAATTTAAAATGATCATCGAAATGGTGGGGAAAGGGGAAGAAATGTGGAGTTACCCAATCAAAGAAATAGGTGGAGTACTTATTTAGCTTAGGAAATTTAGCAAGAATTTGTTTTCTTTGTGGAAAGTTGGGTCACTCTAAGAAACGGTCACTGCATGTCATGCATGCAATGAGATAAGGATCACTTTCTACACTCGATCCACTTTGGGCTATTTCAAAATGAGTCCCCATATGGCTCCTTTAAGAGGAAAACTTTAAATTTCCACTTTATGTTGTTCCCACATCTTGGCCTGAAAAAAACCCCATATGGGATTGGGGGGGGGGTGAAATCACTAAATCCATTTTATATCAGTGTGAGGAAAACAGACGAGGGCCGGCCCTCCACATCCGTAGGTTCTACATCTAAGGATTCAGCTCAAATGAGACTGAAAATATTCAGAAAAAGAGAGTCGGGAAAGTTTCAAAAAGGAAAACTTGAATTTTCTGCCTGCAGGCTGCTATTTACATAGTACTTCCTTTCTATCTAGAGATGACTTAAAACAGCACATGGGGGTGTTCCCTGGTGGCTCAGCAGGTTAACAATCCCACACTGTCACCGCAGTGGCTCGGGTTGCTGCTGTGGCATGGGTTCAATGCCTGGCCCGAGAACTTCAATATTGGGGGGGAAAAAAAAGAAAAAAAAATTGGGGGGGGGGAGAATGTGTTTGGTACATGCAAACACTAGCCATTTTATATAAGGGACTTGAGTATCCACTGCTTTTTCTAACTATGGGAGGGGTCCTGGAGCCAGTCCCCTGTGGACAGGAACAGGGACGGAGATATACCTATATTTATATATACATATATATGTTACTTTTTATTCAGGTGAAAAGCATTAAATATTGACAATAAAAAGTTTTCAGGCTTTTTAGAGAACACAACACATCCCAGACCTTCAGGTTTTTTTTAGACCACTACACCAGATCTTACAGTAAGTAGGGCTCGGCCTCCAAATAGAATGGAACTTCCAGTTAGTAAAAAGGACCCCTCCTCCATTTACACTAGCCAAAATGTGAATCCAAAGAAGGGGTGAGCCAGGCCTCTAAAAGACTGTTCAAATGTTAATAAATGCTTCAGTATCTTCCTGCTCCATCTTGTTTACAATCTCCAATTTGGAACATTTTCCAAAGCAAGGGAATTTGTATTCAAAATGTGTTAACACTATCAGCTACTTGAAAAACTCTTCCTTTCCCCATCATGGATTTAGTGATAAAAAGCTACCTCGACTTTTTAAAGGTTTACATCTGTAATGTTAATATGGAACATGGATTCCAAGAATTTCATTATTCTGAAAGAAAAAAAATCAAATTATTCCAACAGTTGAGATTTTTAAAAATCTGAAGGTTTACATTTGATGTTTTCATAATTTTACTTATTTTTAAAATCTAAGTGTAGCAGACACTGCTTCCTTTTTTTCCTAGTATCTATGCCCTCCTTTTCTACAGTAATAATATTTTTGGCTAGCTGCCCAGCAGAGGATTACATTTCCCAGAATCAATTGCACTTAGGTGTGATCATATGACCAATTTCTGACCGAGGGGATGTGAGGAGTAACACGTGCAATTTCCCAAGAATTGCTTTTAAGAGAAGGGCTTGCCTAACTTTCTCTTTTTCATCTTAGCAGGAATGTGAAGGTGATGGCAGGAACAACAGCAGCTCTCTTGAACCATAAAATGGAAACCAAGTTATAAGTATGACAGAAAGACAGCCTAAGCCTAGGTCTCTTGACTTTTTTTATCAGAGGAGAGCCACCATACCATCTGGCACTTTTACATCAGAGGGAATGGAAACTTCTAGTATGCTGAAATACTAACGTTTGGGGAGGGTCCATTACAGGTAAGTTATATCCCAGCTAACTAACATGAAAACAAAGTAATGAAATTATCTGTGTGTTTTGTTCTATTAAAAAAATAATTAGGAGTTCCCGTCGTGGCGCAGTGGTTAACGAATCCGACTAGGAACCAAGAGGTTGCGGGTTCGGTCCATGCCCTTGCTCAGTGGGTTAAGGATCCGGCGTTGCCGTGAGCTGTGGTGTAGGCTGCAGACGCGGCTCGGATCCCGCGTTGCTGTGGCTCTGGCGTAGGCCGGAGACTACAGCTCCGATTCGACCCCTAGCCTGGGAACCTCCATATGCCGCGGGAGCGGCCCAAGAAATAGCAACAACAACAACAACAAAAAGACAAAAAAAAAAAAAAATTAATAGACAGCCCAAAAGTAAACCCACACACTTATGGTCAATTAACCTATGACAAAGGAGGCAAGGCTATACAACGGAGAAAAAACAGACTCTTCAGTAAATGGTGCTGGGAAGACTGGATAGCTGCATGTAAACTAATGAAATCGGACCATTTTCTAACATCATATACAAAAAAAAAAAATCAAAATGAATTAAAGACCTAAACATAACACTGGAAACCATAAAACTCCTAGAGGAAAACACAGGCAGAACACTCTTAAGCATAAATCATAGTTTTTTTTTTTTTTTCCAATCGGTCTCCTGAAACAAGGGAAATAAAAGCAAAAACAAACAAATGGGAACTAATTAAACTTAAAAGCTTTTGCACAGCAAAGAATAATCTACTGAATGGGAGAAAATATCTGTAAATGATATGACTGATGAGGGGTTAATGTCCAAAATATATCAACAGTTCATACAACCCAACATTTAAAAAAACTAACAACCTGATTAAAAAGTGAGCAGAAGGAGATCCCGTCGTGGTGCAGTGGAAACAAATCCGACTGGGAACCATGAGGTTGCGGGCTCCATCTGTGGCCTTGCTCAGTGGGTTAAGGATCCAGTGTTGCTGTGAGCTGTGGTGTAGGTCGAAGATGCGGCTCGGATCTGGCTCGGATCACAGCCGTGGCTGTGGCGCAGGCTGGCAGCTGTAGCTCCAATTCAACACCTAGCCTGGGAACCTCCATATGCCGTGGGTGTGGCCCCAAAAAGACAAAAAAAGGAGATGAGGAACACAGAGATGGAGCCAGAGTGCTTGGGTTCAAATGCTGGCCTTGCCACTTCCTAGCTCTGTGACCTGAGTGGTTCTATCTGTGAAATGGTTAGAGTCACACTGGTTCTTGCAGGTATAGAGCACTTAGAACACTGCCCATATACGGTGAGGACTCAGTAAATGTTTTATATATGTATCATATATACACATCTCAGTGTATACACATGTGTATATAATAGATATGTATGTTACACAGCATATACATACACGCATGTCTGTCTCCAAACATGTATGTTATATATAACATACATATTGATTTTATACATAATGAGTATGTATTATTATGCATCTGTGTATTTCTTTTCTTTTTTGTAGCATGTGGAAGTTCTGGGGCCAGGGATTAAACCCGAGCCACAGTTGCAGCAACACTGGATCCTTAATCTGCTGCACCGCACGGGAACCCCCTCCATTTCTTGACTGATATACACCTATACTGTGCTTTCTTTGAAAACTCAGTAGATTCATAAAAACAAAGTGTCTTCTGTCCAAAACCTAGTCAAAGTTTCATCTCCTGCATGTGTAATACAACTAACAATTAAGTGCATCTGCCACTTAATCATTCCCCAAGGGGCTCTGAAAAGGCCCAGCAGGGTTTTCAGCTGCTATAGCCCAAAGTCATAAGGCTTTCAACTGTAATTTTATTTTCTCAGTGACCAGTGGTGTTTATTTGAGCCATAAAAAAAAAAGAAAAAAGAAAAAAAGAAAGAAAGAAAGGATGAAAGGAAAAAGATGTTGGAGTTTCCCTGTGGTGCAGAGGGCTCAGGAGCTGGCATCCTCACTGCAGCGGCTTGGGTTCAATACCTGGCCCAAGAACTTTCACATGGCCATGGGCATGGCCAAAAAAAAAAAAAAAACAAAGATGCTAATACAGAAATACAATGAAAGATTTCCATACAGGCAAACATGGAAGAAAGAAAGACTCACAATTGAAGCAGTACTCTTTCCCACACTGCCCCCAAGGCTTTGGGATGGATTTTTTAAAAAATGGGAGGCATCTACATCCATTGTTACTCCCCTCTTACCCAGGATTTGAACTGTTCTGGAAGCCTTGGTCATTTGCAAAACAGTCGAGTAGAAAGACTCTGAGGGGTCAACAGCTGCCACAAAGCCCACGCCACAAAGCTCCTGAGCACCCACTGCAGGCTATATAATGCAAAATAATGATGCTTTCTGCACTGCTTAAGTTAGTTGAACACGTATTCGTTTATCAATTCGCGTGTGTGCGCGCCCGTGCGCATGCGTGCACATTTTGAGGAGGTTCCATCTTCAAAAAATAAATAAAATAAGGCAGATTGGCTATCAGGGGATCTCTGTGTCCACAGAGCAGAGACAGAAATCAACTGAAATATTCAAATGTGATGTCATAGAGACTTCAGCGAAAAGCAGGCACATGGCCTCAGTAGCGGTGGCTAAAGACACCCTGTATCACGTTCAACTACAATTTATCCCCAAGTCCTTCGATTCTCTCCACATGATCCGTTAAGGTTGTTTTCACTCAAGCAAACACAGCAAGGACACATAGAAGCAATTTTTAAATCTTCAAAATTTGTAATGGGGGAAATTTTAAGTATCTTTAGTACTTTACAGTAATAACCTCTGGCAATTCTCCAAACTGCGGTGATCAAGTCATTTGCTGAAAATGCCAGTTAAATGAGGAGTGACTCACTGGACGTGAGCAAATTACTTGGAGAGATTTTTACAGCAATCAAACCGTGGATATTTTTAAACTAAGTAAGCACAGCCTGCCATTTTAAGTACAAAGTCACCATGGCAACGATAACATATACTCTATCTCCCCAACCCTCAAGATAAGCTTTCGTAGGTAATAAAATTATAGAAATTCAATGAAGCATTCCATTTAAGACTAAACTATGTAAGAGATTAGAATGCGTCAGGCATTCCAGCAACACCTTAATTAAGTTCAGGTTCCTGAGACAGTGTCGCCAAGCTGCTAAAGAAAGAAGCATCACGCAATGATGATGTTTCATTATGTTATTGCAATTACTGACATCACCAATGGCTTATCTGGTGACGTCACTTGAAATTTTGATCAGTTTTATGACCAACCATCCCCATTTTCCCCCTAATTGCATTAAGCTATCAATGATGATTTGCTATATTTAGAACATGCCCTTTTGCAAAGGTCTGATTGTCCCCAACTGCATATGTTTCAGCAGGATGTCCACTTGCAAAAGCGCCAACATCCAGATATAATGGAATCTGAAACCTGTACATACTGTCGTGAAAATAGCCAGCTACTTTGTGAAAGAAAAATGTCCCCTATATGGTAATATATGTGGTGGATACACAGAGCGGCAATGGCACCATTCTACCACCAGAAAAAAAAAAAAAAAAAGGTGTTTTGAGCACATTTTGGTTGTTTTCATTTTATCATCAATTCTCCGCTCACAGGTCCATCTCCCCTACCAGCCTACTGGCTCTTCCTCAAAGCCAAGCACTCTCTTCTTCACCACCATAGTTCTTGCACTGACAACTGCACTTG
This sequence comes from Sus scrofa, assembly GCF_054392235.1. Classification (NCBI taxonomy): domain Eukaryota; kingdom Metazoa; phylum Chordata; class Mammalia; order Artiodactyla; family Suidae; genus Sus; species Sus scrofa. The sequence continues at coordinate 14,219,601 of NC_139401.1, forward strand.
GGCAGTGAATGTGTGTGATGCAAACTGGGAAGCTGGCTGGTCAAAGGAGCTCTGTGTCACACAATGCCTTTGATGAGACCAACAAAAGCAGCCACATCACAGCAAAGAACTACCATGGATGTTTAGAGCTTGGGCTCAGCAGGACCAGTCTACTTTCTTCCCAGGCAGTGTGGCAGCCAATCACGATAATGGCAAAATGGTACACCTTCTCTGTAACAGTATAGAGACATTTCCTCAGGGGCATGGAAGCACCACCAACTCCCAGTGACCTTGGGCAGATGAGCTACAGGGGGGCAAATCTTTGCTCCATGGTCACTTACTTCCCGAACTTCTCAACTCCCTTGATTTACTTATTTGGAGAAGCCATCTAAATTCTCTTCCACTTCTGGGAAGGGTCAAGAGAAGCCAAATCTCTTATGACAGAGATTTCAAATAACAGTACACCAGGATGGCACATGGCACAAAGGATGAGGGGAATGGATTGGAGGTGGGGGTGGGAGGGAAGAAGGAGAGAGTTTCTTAATGGGCCAAGCAAGATGTGGCTCTAGGATTTTGAGTAGATAATATTTTCATGAGCAAACACCTGCTTTCAAATATAAGGACAAGTACTATAATAAACAGGGTTTTGATTACTTGCTGTATCTTATCAGGTTAAGTTCTTAATGCTAGGAAACTAAGACATGAGTTTCCCCATTTTTTTTAATGGCCATACCTGAGGCATATGAAAGTTCCCAGGCTACAGGTCAAATCAGAGCTGTAGCTGCCAGCCTACAACACAGCCATACCAAAGTGGGATCCGAGACATGTCTGATAACCTACACCACGGCTCACAGCAACACTGGATCCTTAACTCACTGAGCGAGGCCAGGGATTGAACCCTCATCCTCATGCATACTAGTCAGATTCTTAATCCCCTGAGACACGACAGGAACTCCCCTCATTCTTAATTTCATCCTCAAAGAGCAATTTTATATTAACTTCCAGTAATGTTCATTTTGAAAAATTACAGAAGATTAAGACTTTCAAACAACCTATGTAGAAGCCTCAGTATGTGCAATTACATTGGATTTTTCTCACAAAGTTTTAAGAGTAAGGTGCATGGATTCAGAGTAAGATAAAGATACATATATTTAGGAATAATTCAACTGTGTGGACATAAAAACTTGACACTTACCTGGAAATAACCACATCTTTATCAATTTCACCTAAAAATAGGAAGGGAAAAACGTCCTGACAAACAGCAGCTAGGGTTAATTTTCAGTGCCACTATTAACCTACCAAGAAGCATTCGTTAAGTATAACTGAAAAAGAACCAGAGCAAACATAACTAGAGACCGGTCTCCATTTCCTAGTCAACCATTACCAGCAGGTGTATCACGGCAAAAACAATGCAGCACACAGACCCACATTTATGGGGTAGATAACCTGGGGGGCGAGTCTCTGCTTCACCAAGAGTTGCTGATGGACAGCATACTTTGCTTTTTAAATACTTGTGAGGGAAAGTCCACGTTTGGGGCTGACACACCTAAAGCCAGAGTCCATAGAAGACTAATGAGAACGAGGTTTCAGCCACTCCTGCAAAGTTTCAGGAAAAAAAAAAAAAAATGAAGAAACACTTCTTTGGTCTCACTGCAATACCAGGCTGGATACGGCCCTTGGGAGGGAATATTTATTTAGGCCACTGCCTTCTTTTTAGCTTCTTGAGCAGCTAAGCTGTCTTAGATGGAACCATACGAAAATGCCATATTGGATATGGCCCCCAAATGGTCAAATTTGATCCATTTCATGTGTCTCAGTATCTTCACCAGGTTGGGAAAATCAGGAAACTCTGCCATTTAACTCAGCCACTGTACTACTCAGCAGCAGCTCTTAGAAGAAAATAAAAAGGTTAAATCTATTGCTGGAAATTTAATGGTGAATGAAAAAATAATTGGTTCGCTACAATGGTCTCTGCCATCTTCTTTTGTTACAGAAATATTTAAGAGTTTGTTAGAAAGAGGCTGAAATCATAAACAACCTTTCAGGTAAAAACAATTTTCTGAAGCTGATTATGATTCAGTTTCAGCTCATACATGCTATCAGCCATTGTTTCATTCTTCTTTATCATAAAGAATGCCCTGTTCATGCTAAGAGTTCAGTGGATCTCGACTAGATTCAACAAGTAGGTCTAGACAGGCACCAGCTAATTCACATGTGACATCTAGGACTAGGTTTGTCCCCATCAGAGAGGGGATGTCTGAAGGCTCCCCTTCAGAAAGGCACCCTTTTAAATATATATAGTTGATTTACCATGTTGTGCCAGTTTCTGCTGAACAGCAAAGTGACCCAGTCATACATATAAATACATTCCCTTTCTTATATTATCTTCCATCATGGTCTATTCCAAGAGATTGGATAGAGTTCCTTGTGGTATACAGTAGGACCCCCATTGCTCATCCGTTCTAAATGCAATTGTTTGCATCTACTAACCCCCAGTCTCCCAGTCCATCCCAATCCCTCCCTGCTCCCCCCTTGGCAACTTCAAGTCTATTCTTTATGTCTTTGAGTCTGTTTCTGTTTCACAGACAAGTTCATTTGAGAAAGGCACCTTTTGAATTCGGCAACTCCTCTCAAACTTGGGCCCTTTTATTTGGTGTCTAGAATTTCTTGCTCTATTTCAGCCCAATTCTCCAACTTGCCTATGGGCTATGGGTCTTAAAGATGTGCAAAGACTGCCTTTCCTGACTTCACAAGTTCAGTCCAAGTCAGTATTTCCCAACCTTGGCACTCTTGACATGGGGACTCTTGACATGGGGTGGGCTCTGGGTATCATAGGATTTTAGCAGCATCCCTGGCCTCTACCCACTACTTACCTGTAGTATTCCCCTCCCCCAACCCCAGTTGTAGCAACCAAAAATGTCTTGAGACATTAGCAACCATCCCATTGGCGGGGGGTGGGGGGCCAAAAAAAACCAAAAAACAAAAACAAACAACTCTTGCAGAAAATCATTGGTCTGACAAACTCTTATTCCAACAAAAAATAACTCATGGTTGCTTCTAAATACTGTGAGGCCTCCATTTCTTACCAGTCCTTCAAAGAAGGGGCAAGTGACTTTGCAAATATTGCCTCTGAGCCGGTGAACAAAGACCCTGCGCAGGCACCAAGTTACACACCTTCAAGTCCCCAACCAAGCAGAGGTTTCCAATTAACAACCCTCCCAAAACACTTTTACTTTGGTCATAAGTCTTCTTTTGCTTTTTAATGGTGTCTCATGTTAGGCTGAGGAAACTGCAATTCCATCACAAAGAAACGCTATCAATTTTTGCTCAAATCCACAAGAGCTAAAATAAGATGATAAAAAGTTAAAGATTTAACTTTCATGTCCAAATTTATATTTCAATTTTTTTTACTTTAAAAAAATTGTATTTAAGTATATGTCGTTGATTTAAAATGTCGTGTTGGTTTCTGGTGTCCAGTAAAGCGATTCAATTATACATATAGGTATACTTTTCCGTAGTCTTTTCCATTATGGTTTATCACAGGATATGGACTAGAGTTCCCTGTGCTATACTGTATGTCCTTGTTGTTTCTTTTATGTATAGTAGGATGCATCCCCGCTAACCCCAAACTCCTAATTTGTCCCTTCCCCACAGAACCCTTTCCCCTTTGGTAACCGTTAAGTTGTTTTCTATTGGACTTCAATTTTAAGTTTCAGAGCTTCTACAATGAGGGATCCCTTCAAGAAAAACACATGTAACAAAAAGAAGTGAATTTTATGTACAGATTCTTACAACTGGGGCCTTTCTGGATTACTCAAATCTAAATGTATGAGAGTAAGCATGTATGTTGGGGGGCGGGGCAGGGGGGAAGGTGGGGGACGGTGTCCTGGGACAGCAGTCATGTGTGGAAACTGTCCAGCAGTCCAGTTTTGTGCCAGCCACCATCAGCAACAGTAAGGGAGTAACAGCACCCTATTAAAAACTGCATTTCCCAACATCTGTTTTAGGAGAATGTACATTTGTGATTTCCGTTGCCGCCAAATAAATAAATAAAATTTGAGGCCTTGTGGAGGACCCAGAGTATTTCTGTGAAGTGATGGGTAACAGCCACACATGTAATCTCCTTTGACAGCTGAATAAACCACTTTCCAGAACAAATCAAGCTCACACTCCAGCCCCACAGTGGCTGCCTCTCAGCAGGCTGAGCAGCTATGTCAAAATACTCCAGGAAAAGTGTTCCATTAAACTACTTTGGAAAACCAGGTACTCTTGAATCGACCAAGCAAAGTTCATTTTCAGGAATGACATCACCAAACGTGGAAGTAATATTCCCACAAAAGTGGTGGGTTTAAATCACTCCAGGGTTTCGTTAGCTGCATTGCTCTAATATATGAGTGGAAAATTGGCTTGTTTTCTCTTCCAACTCAGAGTATCCAACTTGAATGTAAACTTGGACTTTGTATTGGGGAAAACAGGGCCATTTTTCTTTTAGAAGAAATTCAGTTTCGGGGTTATTTTCTTCTTCTTTTTTATGGTTGCACCCACAGCATATGAAAGTTCCCCAGACAGGGGTTGACTAGGAGCTGCAGCTGCCAGCCTACACAACAGCCACAGCAACTCGGGACTGAGCTGTGTCTTTGGCCTACACCACAGCTCAAGGTAGCACCGGATCCTTAATCCACTGAGCGTGGCCAGGGAATCAAATCTGCATCCTCATGGATACGAGTCAGATTCGTTTCCTCTGAGCCATGACGGGAACTCGTGTGTGTGTGTGTATGTGTGTATGTGTATGTGTATGTGTGTGTGTGTGTGTGTGTGTACAATGGATCTTTTAACCCACTGTATCGGGCCAGGGGGATCAAATCCATGCTTTTACAAGGACCCAAGCTAACGCAGTCAGATTCTTAAACCACTGTGCCACAGTGGGAACTCCAAAATTCATGCTTTAACGTATTGAGGGTTCTACTTTCTCTATTATATCTAGGGTTGGTTTAAGTAAAAACACCTCATTTTCCTTCTTCTGACCAGACTGGTATTCATCTGGACCTGTCTGTACATTCAGCTGCAATTTGTCACAGGTCTGTGGAAGGAAAACCATGACATCCCATGGTATTAGTTTTGACCCCGACTGATTCACTTTTTCTCTTTAGAAAAGTCACAGAAACGATGAGATAGATTGTGTGAAGATCTAATTGTGTGAAAAGACACACCATGTATAAAAATGGAAGATTCAATACTGTGAACACACTGGCTGTCATGAAAATTATTCAATAAATTCAGTGTAATCCCACTCAAAACCCTAACAGGGATGTGTGTGGAACATCAAAGGCTGATTCCAAAAGCAAAAAAAATGAAGAACATCTCAGACACTGTTAAAGAAGAACAAGAAGAGAAAACTTCTCCTAGGAGGTATCTGGGCTTACATCAAATCCAGACTAATTAGGACAGTGCAGTCTTCGCACATAGATGGCAAAACAGACCACAAGAACAGAATGTGGTCCAGAGACGTACACACAGGTTCAAGAGAGAAATGTAATACATGAGAGAGATTATAATATATAAACATTGGTAGGGAAAGGATGCTCTATTAAGTATGTGGTGGTATCTGCATAGGAAATGCAAGCTATAAAGAGAGTTCTACCTCATACTATACCAAGAAACAAAAATCCCAATGCGGTAAAGACTGAAAAATAAAAAGCACAGTTAAAAAAAAAACTTTTAAAGAGTACAGAATATCTTCGTGACCTTGGAGATAGGAACAATTTTAAAACAAAGCAAAAATAAAAAGCAGCAATCATAAAATATAAAGGAAAAGATGGATAATTAGGGCTTTATCATAATAAAAAATATTCAGTACAATGAAAGATGTGTTCAACAAAGTTATACTTTCTCTATTATATCTAGGGTTGGTTTAAGTAAAAACACCTCAGAGAGGTGTTGAGAGGAAGATGATATTGATGACACATTTAACTAAGGGTGAGTATCCAGCATGTATAAAGCATTGCTACAAATCAATAGAAAAACACAAGCCAGGATATAAAGGAAAGAGAAAACCCAAATGGCCAATAACCTGCCAAAACGTTTCAACCTCTGCAGGGAAATGCACCATAAAAAACAATGAAATACCACTTTGTACCTAGCAGAATTTTGACAAATGAAAAGCTGTGACAATACCAAATGCTGGAGAAGATTCTGAGAAACTAGAATGCTCAGACACTCCTGGTGGGAGTATAAATTGACACCACCACCTGAGAAACAGTGGTGACATGGTGACATACAATTTAACGGACCCCTCCCCTACATCCTGTGATTTAGCTCCTCTCCAAAGCTGAGACACATTTCCTGAGTTGTTTTACAGATGCTAAAACCCCCACCAAACAGAAGACTTAACTACTTGATGACCTTGAGCACTCCCCCCAGACCTACTGGCACAGAAGCCTTGATGACGTTAACCCCTGTGACCCCACCGTGGGACCTCACCATCAGCCAATCAGAGATGGTGCACCAACAGATCACATACCCTGGGACGGCCCTCCCTCGCTTGGCCTTTAAAAATGCGTTGCTGAAACCCATCAGGGAGTTTGGGCTTTTTGAGCACTAGCTGTCTCCAGCTCCTTGGATGGCGTCTTGCAACAAATACTGCACTTGCCTTTACCAGAATCCAATCCAGTGTCAGTAGACTGGCTTTACTGCGTGTGGACAAGCGGCTTCAAGTCTGGTTCAGTTAACAACTGCATCATTGCTTCAGTTGATAAGATGACAAAATTCCTCATTGAGGGAATGAAGGCAGAGTATTAATGTCTGAGTCCAAACAATGAAAGGAGCAAAGTTAATTTGGGCAAAACACTTTTGTATCCATTTCTAAAAGTTTTCTGGATGATAATCCAAAAACACCCCAGGCCTTTGATCCTTTTCCCACACCCCCTTTGCCAAGAGCTCACTAATTCAGACAACTGTTGTAACTATCTTCTTCAGGAAACTACCTGAGAAGAGGTCTTAACATCTGTTATTACATCCTTATAGCTTGAAGCCAGAGAACATGAGAACGGAGGGTCTCCTCGACAGATACACAACATCCACGACTCCCTCTTTATTCACAAGCCCTCGCGATGCACTTTCCATTTCCAAAGAGGAGGATGGAGTTCCCTCTGGGATCTCTGCAGCACCAGGACACAGGCTCAATCCCTGGCCTGGCAGAGTTGGTTAAAGGATCTGGCGCTGCCGCTGTGGCAGTGTAGGTTCCAACTGCACTTTGGATCTGATCCCCGGCCTGGGAATTCCATATGCCATGGAGCAGCCAAAAAAGAAAAAAAAAAAAAAAGGTTCCATTTCCAAAGAGGATATTGGCAAGACCTTATCTTTACCACCCCTTCACCTGGATGAAGGCTTTTCCCTTACCCATCTCCTCTCCCATCAATTATTTTCAAAGTCCCTCTCACGCCTGCTGTGTGAACGTTTTCTACTTAAGACAGAGGGCCCAGGGGCAAAGGCACTCCCTAGCACAGCTCTACACATAAGGGCATTTAATAAAGGCTTGGCACCATACTCATTTTCTCATTCATACAGAAAACATCACCGAGTTTTCAAGTAATGGTATTAATGTTGATCAAAAGCTGCCAGACCTAAGAATTCCCCCTGTATGATTCCATTTATATAAAGTACACAAACTGGCAGAACTATGCTGGCAGAAATTAGGAATGATTACCTTTGGTCCAGGCTGCCTGCAAGGGAGCTTGCAGGGGATTTGTGAGAGGCTGGTAACATTCCACTTCTTCATCTGTGTACTGGTTACGTTTGTAAAAATGTATAAAGCTTACTATCTGCCCACTTTTCATGGGCATCTTATGCTTCAATACCAAATCTGAAAGTGATTTGATAACATTTGCACCTCTTACAAAACATCTAAAAATATCTGTGGCAAAATATCATTATATAATAGAGCTCCAAACAGTTTTTGGTAATCCAGGACAGTGGCTTTGCAAGATGACAGTAATTCATGGAATGAAAACTCATCTTCTTTAATGCGCTGATTTCTGCTTTACTTAACCACAGATACTGTCAGGCTCTGCCACAGGAAAAAAAACTTAAAGGAAAAATATCAAAATGGGGCTGAGTCGAGTAAAGCCATCCTAAGGGTTTGAGTTTCTTCGCTAATTATATCGTCATTCTTTGCTCATTGTGTGAGGGAACATATGCCTGAATTTAAGCTGCCAGTTTAAACTACCCCCCCCCCATTTAAATGCTCTTTTTAGAGTCGGGTGACAACACAGTCCTAAACCTAACAGAGCGAATTGATATGCACACAAAATGGCAGACTTTGCTGGCTCCTTCTGACCTTCGCTTTCTGAGGTTCCTGCTCTTTTGACACTGGAACCACTTAGCAAATATGCTCAGACTTCTCAGAAAACACCAGTTTAAGGTCCGAATCTGGAGGGAGGTGTTAAAGATGAGGAGGGGGCAGGAAATGGATGGCTGTTCAAAAAGGATCTCTGTGACCAAGAAGGGGGAAGTTGGTCCCTTGGCTGACAGCTCCTGCCTTTCTCAAACACACAAGGCCAAGTGCAACGAAGTCATTACTACAGACCCTGAGGATGGAACAGGATATACAGGAGATTGCCTTCAAGGCTTAATCTGGGTAGATTTGATTATAGCTAAGGCGATGAATTCTAAATTTGGAAAGGCCATCAAGGTCATTAAGGATGACTTTCTACTTAATGAAGACAACTAAAGGGGAGGAAAACAATTTCAGTAAGCAAAAAAAACTTCATAGAGATTCAGCTCTTTCCGAGACAAAGCACCCTGAATATCAGAACAAGTTACCAAGGAAAGCCAGACGCTCTCTGTGCCAAGGGGTGTTTGCTCTCATTGTTGACAGCGTCTATGTACCATTTGACTCCAAAGAATGAACTGGGTGGCCTATAAGGCTCCCCATTATATCTCCCAATTCTCTGATGATGTTGAAAAAAAGATTTAAAAACAAACAAAACCCTTCCTTTAGGCAGGAGAACAAGTATCCCTTTTGGAAGGGTAACTTTTTTTTTTTTTTTTTTTTTTTTTTTTGCTTTTTAGGGCTGCACCCATGGCATATGGAGGTTCCCAGACTAGGGGTCGAATTGGAGCCGTAGCTACCAGCCTACACCACAACACCACAGGATCCGAGCCATGTCTGCAACCTACACCACAGCTCACAGCAACGCCGGGTCCTTAACCCACTAAGCGAGGCCAGGGATCAAACCCACAACCTCATGGTTCCTAGTCAGATTCATTTCTGCTGCACCATGATGGGAACTCCAAGATAACATCTTTTAACCATCTTTTAACCAGAGATTTTTCTATTCTGCAGGTGTGCTCAACTAAGTCATCAGTGATGCCACTACTCAGATTTTATACTATCATGAAATACAAAAGGTTTTGTCACTCTTGCTTGAAAGCAGTACTTCTCAATATGGGGTGATTTTGGCCCCCAATAGTTGTTATTTGGCAACGTCTGGAGACATTTTTGGTTGTCACAACGAGGGGAGTGTTACTGGCATGCAGTGGGTGGGTAGAGGTGAGGGATGCTATTCAATAACCCATAATGCATAGGACAGTCCCTCACAACAGACAATCATCCAGCTCAAAATGTCGAAAGTGCTGAGGTTGAGATAAACCCTGATCTAAAAGTACACTTGAAAAGGAAGGAAAAGAGACTTCTCTCATTTCACTACCTGTCTCCAATTCCTCAGAAGAACAAAGTACAATTTAACATCCCACAGAAAACAAATACACAAGCAGATGCTACGCAATGACTCTAATGCAAGATCATTTACAATAGATCTTATCAAACCAAATACCAGAATTATAGAACCACTGCAAGTAAAATTCAAAAAAATCAAGTTTATTTTTCCTCTGGTGGATTTTCTTTCTAGCCAAATAAGCAATTTTTACTTCTAGACATTAAAATCCTATTTTCTAACTAGCAAATGTAGTCCTTCTTACTGAAGTAATCAGCTCATCTCTCAGATGTAGTTAGATGTAAGTATCAATATACTACAATACATTTTAAAACAAATGATGAAGATTCATCAAGAAAAACAAATACGAATTAACTACATCACTAGGAATGAACAAGGGAACATCACTACAGACCCTACAGACAACAGAATTATGTTCATAATACATAATACAAAAGTATTATGAACTTTATGTCAATAAAGTTAATAACTTAGATGACTAAGTTCCTGAAACACAAGAACACAGCTTATTAAGGCTGGAGCAAAGAGAAATAAGAAATCTGAATAGTACTATCTGTTAAATACAATTCATAATTTAAAACATCTCCACAAAGAAAACTCCAGACACAGCTAGCTTCACTGAATTCTTTCAAATATTTAAGGATGAAATAATGATACTTGTCTATGTATAAATAGACATGAACTGGGTTCCATTTCAATGCCTACACCATCTGGAGTCACGCGAAAGAGACTGTTTTCATCCTCAAAAGGCTCACGCTTCCTTCTTTGTCCACTTTTATCTTTTGAAAAGGAAGCAAGAGACCAAAATTAAAAATATTCTTGCACGGTTCATCTATGATTGTCCATTGTAATCAATTAAGATCTGTCACTCTCCATGTGGCTTTCTGTGCCACTTTCAGATCCCAGTAGTACCCTTTGCTCACTCCTACCTCTTGTTCGTGTGTACCCTAATCCTTTCCACCCTTCTCAACACACCTCAAAATACAAGTCTCCACCGAAAGCTTCACACAGGCTACAAAGTCTGGGTTTCTTTTTTCTCCTTGGGTCCACTGTCACTTCTCTCTAGCTGTTACTTCCCTGCTTAAAATTCCTTTGTTATTCTCTGTGACCAACAGGATAACCATCAAGTTCTTACCTGGCTCTTCACCATCTGGCCTGGCCCGTCTTCCAGCCTCAGCTCTCCTTATTCCCCAACATTTAGGCCATGCCTGACTCCTCAACATGGTCATGCAGCAGCTGGTGCCATGACTCCTGCTCTTGCACATCTGTACCCAGGGTCTGGGGTATCTTCTTCCCAACAGACCCCTGTCAACATGCTCATCCTCAAGAGTCAGCTCAAGAGTAACTGCCTCCCTAGAAAATCCCTCAGAAATACCACCTCACCCCTTTTCTTCCCCCTCAGAGGAAATCATCCAACATGACTTTGCACTTACTTCTATTATAATAGTTTATCTGCATCTCCGTACTGACTGTGACACTCTCAGGACAGGACTGGGTCTTGTTTATTTTTGTTTCAAAACTTAGCAGACTGTCTGGCTCATCTGAGCAGGACTCTGAACGCTTGCTGAGCGAGCAGCTGTCTTGCATTCTCAAGAGTCTTCATGGTGATGGGCATGGGACAGTTTGAACTCAAACACTTACGGACTGGTGTGTGCTAGTTGCATGGCACTGGGCTAGGTATTCATTTTACCCAGTTATACAAGGTGAGAATGAAAACTCAGGACCGTTGTTACCTTTTAATCCTCAGAGCAATAATGAGGATAATAATGCAGTGGGTGGGTAGAGGTGAGGGATGCTTGGTGTTTCACACCAAGCTTTTTTGCACTCCAAAAATCTGACAAGAACGAAGTACTTATCACGAGAGAGGAAAATATTTTACAACATCTGAAGAAAAAAGCCAATGGCAAAAAAAAAAAGTAATAACATTCAGATGGTTCTTTAAATTGTTTTTGTGTCTATGTATGCCTATGGCCATCAATTTACTGGTGAAGTGACTTCAAGCTCTGAAACTTATTCCGTGAAAATCTGTTCAAAGCGTTCATGTTATTGAAGAATAATTAATGTAATTTGCCCTCTTTAATTTAGTCTAGTTTATCATAATCCTGCAAAAATAAATTCTATACACCTTGAAATCTATACATTTATAATGCAGACACACCTTAGTAAAATGCACTTTTATGTGATAAAACCCTGATGCTTCCAACAAATATTTGTGGAATACCTCCATCGATTATTTTTACTTCAGTAAAACAACCTTTGTTCTTGACCAATGTGACATTTGAACAGAAGATATATTAAAAACAGTAGGGAGCTCCTGTCCTGGCTCAGCAGTTAATGAACCAGACTAGGATCCATGAGGATGCGTGTTCCATCCCTGGCCTTAGTCAGTGGGTTAGGGATCTGGTGTTGTTGTGGCTGTGGTGTAGGCTGGCAGCTGCAGCTCCCATTTGACCCCTAGCCTGGGAACTTCCCTATCTCATGGGTATGGCCCTAAAAAAAAAAAAAAAAAAAAAAAAAATCCCACTAACAAGCCAGCAAATAGTAACACAAAAAATCATGTTAAAATTATTAAATGGATGACACTTGGCTTAAAGATACCATAGGAGCTCTCTTACCCATATTTACCTAATGGACCCCCCGATTACCCCATATTCTCTATTCTTTTTGTAAACCATACTGACCACTGTCCACAGAACTTGATTTCTAGGCTATTCTCCAGGACATCTATGACTTCTCCCATCAGGTGAATTGGGTACCTCAGAAAAGTCTTTTAGATTTGTTCCCAAACCTGTTTATGCCAGTTACGGTTGTTCATGTGATTATGAAATTTAACTAGGTAATAATCAGTGCCACAAGAAATGAGTTTTTCTTTCTTTGAAAATCAAGGTGATTAGCTTTGAAAAGCCTCAAGAGATGACTCACTTGGAAAAACAGTTGCCACAAAAAGTATGGACAGGAGAGTTTTAAAGGTTTCAGGGGAATGGGGTTGGTGATCAAAAGGGGTTCTCTGTCCACAGATTGGGTCTGTCTACCTCTAAGTTCTCTGCAAGGATCAAAGTGGAAATCAAAAGCCAACTTTGGCTGTGATTTATACACAAGAAAGACTTCAAGAAATTTCCATCAGGGCTCTCACTCAAAGCTAAGACCTTGACTTGACAACAAAACACCGGCCAATTCATGTTTAAAGTTAAACAAAATGTGTCAGGGACGTATGTGGTACTCTGGATTACTCACCACTTTGGCATTTTCAATAAACCATCTGACTGCTTGACCCCGGATGCAGCAGATAAGGATGTTCTCAAAGAACCCCTTGGAGGGGTCAAGTGGATTAGACAAGAGCTCTTGCTGGAGCAGAAATATACTAAGTAATTAATTACTTCCTGTTGGTCACAAAGAGTACTCTGTGTTACTGGACCAGGGGTTTATTCCAAAGTTCAGTCTGGGGCCCAAAACTTGAAGGGAACTCTCTCCAAGACCCAGGGATGGGCTTTTACTAGAGTTCTCCACTCAGACGGAGGGAGGCCAGCATGTGCTGGGAATCCTGCCTGCCTTGCTATCCAGCAGGATGCCTTCCTTTGTCTCCAGTTGCATCTGAATTCCTCAGTCAACTGTGAGAACCACAAGTTGTATGTGTGGGTCCTCAGTGAGTGCTTCCTTCTTAGCCTGGCCTCTGAAGGTGGCCTGGGCGCTGTGTTTGGAATCAAGAAAGGCTCTCTGGAGCAGACAGCTCAAAAAGACAAAGGGGCAGGAGAAGCCAAAGCTGGAGGCCCTAAAGAGGGTGAACACTACGGCTTCCTCCAGCAATCTCCTTGGGGGAGGGCCAGTCATGCTGTTGGCAGGTGAGTCAAGATGCCAGGATATGGAGTTCCCAGGTGGCTCCATGGGTTAAGAACCCGACATAGTGTCCGTGAAGATGTGGGTGCAATCCTTGGCCTCACTCACTGGGTTTAGGATCCAGCGTTGCCACAAGCTGCAGCAGAGGTCACAGGTGCAGCTCGGATTCGGTGTTGCCATGGCTGTGGAGCAGGTCACAGTTGCAGCTCTGATTTGATCCCTGGCCTGGAAACTTCCATTAAAAAAAAGATGCCAGGAGTTCCTGTCGTGGCTCAGTGGTTAACGAATCTGACTAGGAACCATGAGGTTGCAGGTTTGATGCCTGGCCTCGGTCCGTGGGTTAAGGATCCGGTGTTGCCGTAGCTGTGGTGTAGGTCACAGATGAGGTCCAGATCCTGTATTGCTCTGGCTGTGGCTTAGGCAGGCAACTACAGCTCTGATTCGACCCCTAACCTGGGAACCTCCGTATGTTGCAGATGTGGCCCTAGAAAAGACAAAAGACCAAAAAAAAAAAAATTAAAAAATTAAAAAAAGATGCCCTGCATTCAACACAACTACAAATGATACCTGTGATGCTGGCTTCAAGAAAAGCAACAGCGATTCAACAATTAGGGAGCCGTTTTCTCATATTTTTCAAGCCTACCATGACCCTTTCACTTCTTTTTTCTACATTACATCCTTTTAGATCTGTAGGGATCCAAAGACATGATTTCATCAAATCCTTGTACTGTGTATAAACTGAGCTTAAGAAGAGAAAATGATTTACCCAAGATCACATAGCAAGTTCATGGCACCACTGGGGCAGGCACCTGGGCCTCGGGCTTGTCCTGCTTTGCTTTTCCTCAATTTCCCAGCCCTGGAAACCACCAGCACCAACACAGCACCACCCAGGAGCTTGCTAGAAAAGCGAAAACTCAGAGAATCAGAAGCCGCTTTTTGAAAACGATCAGAGGATGATTTGTACCAACATGACAGTTAAACAACTGCTCTAAAACCAGTTTTTTTTTAATGCTCTTTAGTGAAACGATTGACTGTCTTTAAATTCACCATCCTCATAAAAACTTGCTTATCACAAAACAGACCAAAACAATTATTTAGCGGTTTTGCAGCCTCTGATCATTTCCCATATAATTTATTTAAAATTAGAGACAACTAAGGAAACAAAATCAGCACTTCTCCCTGGATACACAAGCCATATTAAAGCCGGGTGGAGAGTCCCCAAGCGCCTCATAAGGGGTTATTGCGTGGCATTCATTTGGCTGGTGTATCTTCAGCCCTATGAATAAAGTAAGAGAGTCAAAATTCTGCTACGTGATGTGAGTTCTCATCACATAAAACCAAATTTAGAGGGAGAGAAAGAGCGAACGCGTGCACACATACGCACAGTGGCCAAACGTGGACCTCTTCAGCCAGCCAAAGAGTTGCCACTGGCTCCTGGAGGTGTTGTACTGCATACAAACAGTCCATCGACACCTTCCCATTGTGCAAAACCACCAACAGTAGTGAACAGTCGAACACACTTCAGACCTCAGTCAGCTCATTGCATTTACATGAAATGTCCAGAATAGCCCAATGCTCAGAGACAGAAAGCAGTTTCGTGGTTGCTAGGGGCTCGGAGCTGGGGAGAATAGAGAGTGACTTCTAATGGGAACAGGGTTTCCTTTTGAGGTGATGACAATTATTAGCTAATGGTGGTGGCTGCGCAACTGAATATACTAAAAAAAAAAAAAAATCCCTGACTTTGTACACTTCAGTGTCTGAACTGCACGGTATGTAAATTCTATCTCAACAGAGCCATTAAAATCAATTGGCTCAACAATTTTTAAAAACATGTTTTTTGTTTTGGATGCACTGAAAGATAAACTGCATGCACCACACTTAATTTTGTCAAAGATTTTGAATACCTTACAATTTGGGTTTAAAGGGGTTTTATTTTTGGTCTTTTTAGGGCCGCACCTGTGGCATATGGAGGTTCCCAGGCTAGGGGTCAAATTGGAGTTGTAGCCAATGGCCTACACCACAGTCACATCAGATCCGAGCCACGTCTGTGACCTACACCACAGCTCACGTTAACCACTGAGCAAGGCCAGGGATCGAACCTGCGTCCTCATGGATACTAGCCAGATTCGGGGTTTCCAATGAACCACGACGGGAACTCCAAAAGGGGCTTGTTATTTCCACAAATCACACCCACTCTACCAGTAAATTAACTGATACCACATTAAGGAAGTGCCTTGTTTAAGAACCGAAGCTCCAGCCAATGGACGAATGATCAGAATTTTCCCAAGGTTACATCATTTCAATTAAAACCTTCATGAGGGTACGTTTGTTCGGTAATTAAATACATCTGGAAAAATAAAACCAGTTCGTGGCCCTGTGGTGTATTTACTAAGAATCTACTAAAGGAAATCAGTATGTTTCCTTTCTGGCATGAAGGGAAGTCTTTTTTTTTTTTTTTAATGTAAAAACTAAAAACTAAAACCAAGGATACTGCCAGAACCAGTGAGGTATGCACAAATTAACATAAATTGGCAACTGAAGTGTAGAAGCAACAATTGTCCAAGACACAAAGTACTTCCTTGAGAACAGACCTCTGGTTTGGGCATTTGCTTCATGAGAACCGCATCTAACTTCCACACCTACTTAAAAATAAAGCCCACCCCCAATTAAGCCCAGGGTATTATCAAGGCCGTAGGGAAGAAGAACCCCAACTGGTAATTCAACACTCAATTTCTCACCAGTACAAAGCTGAATGCCTAGTGTTAAAAAACCAGAAATAAGTTTATTTCAGGAAAATCAGTTAATGCTTTCCCCAAGCCTGCACTTCTGTGTAAGTTCAATATTCCTGTGCCAAGCAACGCCGAAATGGTTACAGGCGGAGACTCCTCAGTGGGGGGCATTAAGCAAAGCAGGACCTAGGAGAGGTCATGCAATTCTGCCCTTTCTAGAAGGATCTTAGCCTAGCTCACCCCCAAGTCTTTGGTAACCAACTGTCCAGTTGGATTCGGAGGCCTTATGTCCTTTCATATTTTGATCACCTAGTACTTTTGTTGAAAAAAGACAAAAAGGTTTAACTCTCAAATTCTTTGAGCTTCCTTTTAAACGCGAAATAATGTGCCCTCCTTACTAACCCTCACCAAAATCTTAATAGGCACAAGACTGCCTCCTCCCCCACCCACTCAATAGCAGAGGGAATGCAGGATGGGGTAGGGGGCTGGGGGCTCAATTCCTTAAGCCCCCTCCCCCAACCCCCAGCGGCCCTCAAGGGTTAAATCCACTGACTCCCTCATTAGGAATGCTTTGGAGGGGCTCCCCACGGTCTTTGTGGCTTTTGTGGCTGGAGTCTGTCTGCCACTAGAGAAAGATAATAGAGCAGGGAGAGAAAACCCGTTCCCAGGCACATTTCCAGGGGTGCAATGGAATTGGACGGATTTCCATCGCACTCTTTATGAGTTTTCCAAGAGATACGGCGTCCCCGTTTCACGACATGTTGCTGACGATAGTATTTCGGGGGTGTCAGGAGGTGACAGAATCCTACAACCGCCTAATAGCCGCCCCGAGCCAGGTGGGAGATTTTCAATCACCAGGGCTCGGCTTCTTCACCGTGGCTAGTCGATCCCCCAACTGCCCCAGAACCCGCGGAGCACAACGTTTCCACCTGCGCCCAGGTCCGCATTTTGATAGTTGGATCGGTGGACAAAGAGACTCACACTCTGTCCCATCTCCCCTCCCACCTTCCTGGTTTCAAGGGTCACGGTTCCCAAATGAACTCTCGGAAGATCCCAGGCCTGGGGAATGGGCGTTTGTTTCAGGTGGATTTAAAGCGAACAGGACCCCGACAGGGTGGGACCGGATCGGAGTCGGAGCTGGGCGCTCGGGCGACAGGACACCGTCCCAGGAAAAGGACAAGAAGCTACTCTCTCCCACCTCCACCACCCCCCCGAAAAGAAAGCAGGAGCCCGCAACCCCGGACGCTCCGTCCGCTCCCCCAAGTGCCACTCTCGGGGGTCCAGCTCTCCCCCTCCAGCGAGCCTCACGCCCTCGGGAGCAGCGGGAGCGCCGCTAGGGTGGAGACGTCCACGGAATAGGGCGGGGACGCGCACCTGGGCGTTCGGGACACCTGCGCCGCGCCCCTCCCACCCCTACCCCCCCACGGAGCCCCGGGCCGGGTGGCCAAGGCGCCCCCAGGAGGCCCCACCTGAGCGGGGGCGGGGCGGGGTCGCGAGGCCGTGGCGGTGGCCGTGGCGCGGGGCCAGCACGCCGGCTTACCCATGGCTGGAGACGGGCGGGAGGGGCGAGGGCCGCGGACGCTCGGGCTCCCTGGGGACGGGCAGAGCCGGTGGCACAAGTTTGCAGGTCCGGCGGGCACGTGCGCGGGCGGGCGGGCTGCGCTGGGCTGCCGGGCTGGCGGCTGGTCTTCGCTGCGGGCCGGGGTGGGAGCGCGGCGCGGCTCCGCCTGCACTGGGGGCCGGCCGCGCCGAGAGGGGCCCTGACGTCAGCGCCGGGGGCTTTGTGCGCCCGCAGCCGGGCCCCAACCGGGCAGCGGGCGCGCCGAGGCGGCGGCTAGGCTGTTGGCTTCCTCTGGGACCCCCGGGCGAGCACCGAGGGGCGCGGAAACCGGAAAAGCCGACGGGGGGGATGGGGAGAGAGGGGCGCGGGCTTCCAAGAGCTCAGAGGCACCCATCCGCGTCCCAGAGAACTGTTACAGCTGGGGGTGTCTTTGCAGTCCTAGTCATCACCCATTGTGCAGATAAAGACACTGAGGCCCGAGACACTGACTCAAGGATACCTAGTGTCTGGGAGTTGTGCTGCAGTCTACAGTTCTGGATCCTACTGCTCACACGGGCGCTCCGGGAGCTACTTAATTCAGTGGATCTTCACCCCTGTTGCACATTAGAATCAGCTGGGGAGCGTTTAAAACTCCGATTTCATCAGGGCCTCAGCAGGTGGGACCCAGGCATCCGTGCCTCAGAAACTCCCCAGGTGATTCCAATGTGTGGTCAAGGTTGCCAACACTGACTTGAGTTACTTGTGGGTAACAGATGACTTCGAAGAGCACGAGCGACACTCTCCCATCTGGGGTGGTGACAGATTTGGTGGCGTCCATAATCTGCCCTAGATCCCTGGAAGCCCACCCCTGGCAGGCTCTGGGAGCCTCTGCAGACCCGCCCCGGCCACCGCTTCTCCTGCTGCTCAGGCCCCGCTTGAGCCTCTAAGTGAATTAATGGTTTAACAGTGTCTGGAGCTTAAATTCCTTCTGTCTCCTTAGAGAAGAATTTTCCTGTCTCCAAAGGTATTAGAAAAGCTCCGAGATCCCTACAGTTTTTCTCTAAGGCTCTCTGAGACATTTCTGAGCCCAAACTTCCTCCCCTGATAGTTGTGCTTCTTCATTGTTTTGAAAATACATCGTGTTACTTGAACAGAGGGTTACATAAACAGTAACAGTAGATAGTACACTTACAGGGCATTTAAGCCAAAAGAAAGAGGCTTTAGGACTGGGAAAGGGTGGAGGAGGCAAACATTTCATCTATTGAAATTTATTGGATTAGGAAAGATTTTTATCAAGGCAAAGCTCTAGAAAGCCTAATAATATTTTGCATAAAAGGACAGAGATTTGTGCTAGGCAGATCACGGGCTCATATTCACAATCCCACGGGAACAGTCATTCCTAACCAATCTTCATGCAGTAATAAAACAGCAGGGAGCTCACAGGTTTAACTTTTTGTCCTCCTGTTACGGAAATGTAATCCATTTGAGCGAGGCCCCAAACGCGTGTGTGCGCAGAAATCCAACTGCAATTGACAGCAACTGTGATCACCTGCCAGTGGGTGAAGACAAGGAGGAGTTCATTTAAGTCTTGATTTAGAGAAGAGCCTTGGGTTGGGTTGGTCCCTACATCTTAGGAGGCTCCTAGGAGACAGTGAAAACCACAGAATGAGACTCGAGCACACAATCTGAAATACTATTTTGGCAAGAAAGAACTTCACTGAGCCGCGGTGGAATCAAGAAGTCTAAGGTTTTGTGCACTGCAATGAATGAAAGTAAACCCTTTGGTCCACTTTCTCTCATTCCCTAGAAGTCTCGGGGTTTTTTGTTTTGCTTTGTTTTTTGGGGTTGTTTTTTTTTTGTTTGTTTTTTAACCAAAGAAAAGAAATAACGGCTGTCCAAATATTGGGGTTACTCACAGTGGGATGCTGTGATAAAAAACCAAGTTATAGCAATTATGTACACAATGTCCAAGGAAAGCCACATTTTAATAGAAACTCTTACTCACTTAGGAAATGTCATCAGCTGATTTCAACAAGCAGTTGAAATTTTTGTCCCTAAAACCCTGTAGGAAAACAAAAGAGCAGTTGGGAAATGAGCAAGGCTACTAGTCATGGGGTGCAGAAGAGAGCTAATATGCATATTTGACTGTTAGTCAAGGAAATACTATTTTCAAATAAAAACCAGTTTTCTCATATTAGGTAACTAAAACCTTTTAAAAACAAAGCAAGACTACCTTGCAGGTGGATGAATAAATTGGTAGAGCCTTTCTGGAAAAATATTTGGCAGGATGTTATCAAGAGACTTAAAAATATTCATAGACTCTGGCCTAATAAGCCGCTTCTGGGACTCTCCTAAGTAAATAATGACGGAGTCAGTCAAAATTAATGTCAAAAGATGTTTATCACAGACCACGATGGAATATCAAATCAGACAATAAAAACAAGAAAGGAAGCAACAAGTGTTTGACAAAAGGAAAATAGTTGCATAAGTTATCATTGATGGTGCTCTCAGCCCTGGGAGACATTTGACAATGTGTGGAGACAGTTTTAGTTAGTCACACCTGGGGAGGGGGTGCTACTGGCTTCTGGATGGTGGGGGCCCAGGATGCTGCTAAACATCCTACAATGCACAGGACAGCCTTCACTGCAACAAAAACGATTGAGCCCCGAAAGTCAATACTGCTGAGGTTGAGAAACCCTGATCTATATGATGGAATATCACACAGCCTTGTTTTTAAAGAATTAGGTCAGCAAGTGCTCGGAGATTTTGTTTTATTGTTATTATTATAATTTTCTTCTTTTTAGGGCCACAGCTGTGGCATACGGAAGTTCCCGGGCTAGGGGTTGAGTCGGAGCTGCTGGCCTATGCCACAGCTCCTGGCCATGCCAGTTCCGTAACCCACTGGGTACTAGACTAGTTGGGTTCTTAACCCATTAAGCCACAAAGGGGAACTCCCTGTTTTATTACTTTAAAAGGCGAATAGAAAGCTGATTGTGCAATATAATCCTACTCATATTCATATGTATTGGCAAAGACTGAAAGAAAAGACACTATGGTAGAAACAATTACTTACACACCATTCATCCTCTGGCTGACCACACAGCTGAACTACATTTCCCAGACCTCTTAGCAGTTTGGTGGGGCTAAGTGACTGAGGTCTAGCCAATAAGATCAAAGGTGGCGTCCACCAGTTTCAAGCCTTACCCGCAGAATCTCCAGCACCTGTGCTTCTACATGCTTTACCCTCCCCTCAGCTGGAGTGTGACACTGACACCCAGGATGCCTTCAGAAACCACTCACTGACGATGGAACTGCCCCTGCCCCCCTGGGTGACTGCATGACTTTGTGGAGCAGAGGCTTAGTGCTCCCCATCACAAAGCCTGGATCTGACTTGGATACTTAGGTGAACCAGAAATAAAACTTCTGAGATGTTTGAACCATTATGTATTTGGGGGCTTATGTGTTAGAGCAGTGGCCCTACCCTTACTAATGTATCAATATATTACCATATACCAAAATGTTAACAGGATTTCTCTCTGGGATTAATGGAGTTTTTAGTTGTATGTTTATAGCCTTTTTGTGTTTTCCCAGACTTCCATAATGAACAAGATTAATAATCAAGGGGAAAAAGTATTTGGTTTTAACTTATTCCACAGTAGGGATCATCTCCTGATAATATTAAACTATTAATGAAATCATATTCCCAAATGATTTCATACAATTTGAGATCTTACTGACCCTCAAAGCCTCATCTAGGAGTGCAACTAATTATAAACTGTAAGGATACATTTTGTGTGCCCTGATCTTTGGGGGGCGTTTAATCACATGCATGCCTATCACTGCTTCCTGTTTCATAATTGCTCATGAGCCTTGTCCCTCCAGCAAAAATCTTCTCAACGGGCAGAATCCTGCTTGATGTTTGATTCTTAAAATCTCCTCTCAGCCTCTTGTTTCTCTAGTTACTTGTTCAGCACATCAGGCACAATCTCTAGCCTTTACAGCCTTTTCTCCTGTCACTCAGAAACATGGAGGCTTTCTCAAACGAATGGGAAGTCTATGAATTGGTTTTCAACTTTTTTTTTTTTTTTTTTTTTTTTGGTCTTTTTGCCTTTTCTAGGGCCGCTCCTGCGGCATATGGAGGTTCCCAGTCTCGGGGTCTAATCGGAGCTGTAGCCACTGGCCTATGCCAGAGCCACAGCAATGCGGGATCCGAGCCGTGTCTGCGACCTACACAACAGCTCATGGCAATGCCGGATCCTTAACCCGCTGAGCAAGGCCAGGGATCGAACCCGCAACCTCATGGTTCCTAGTTGGATTCGTTAACCACTGTGCCACGACGGGAACTCCTCGTTTTCAACTTTTATAACCACCTTATAGACAGAGCAAAAAAAAAAAAAAAAAAAAAAAAAAAAAAAGACTTCTGTTGGCAGAATTAAATGAAAATGTTAGCAAACCTCGACAATGTTTGACTAATGCTGATGAAAGCTAAATGACACAAAGTGGGACATGGAAGACTATGAATGAAAAGGCAGCACTGCTAATGTCCTCAGCTCTTCAAGTGGGCAATCAGAAGACAGTCAAACTCTGATGGAAAAGGAAATACGGATTTGCGAGGAGGGATACAGTAAGTGACATAGATCCTCATCATTCATGTCAAGGAGTCAGGAGGTATGGTCGAAAGTTGATAAATCAAGAAAGAGAATTAAGCTTAGTATCAAGATCAGAACCACTGTTCCCAAGCCCATCACATCCGATGTCATTTATAAACATTTATAATGCCCTTTTGGCACCCCACAGATGAAATACAAATGAAAGAAAAGATCAATATAACCCCTCAATTATAATATAAAGGAGAACTGAAAGTAATTTAAAATAAATAGTGTTTTCCCCATGTGTAAACACGCAGGCACAAACAAGTACACGGGAAGATGTAATGAAATCCAGTGAGCAAGTGAGTTCGAGAATCCCCAGGAGTAGGA
This sequence comes from Sus scrofa, assembly GCF_054392235.1. NCBI lineage: Eukaryota > Metazoa > Chordata > Mammalia > Artiodactyla > Suidae > Sus > Sus scrofa. Next base: position 14,242,396 of record NC_139401.1, read on the forward strand.
CAGCTAAGACATCAACCCACAAGAGCTATGTAATATTCACTCAAATACCAAGGGTGGCCTTGCCATCAGTGTCATGATGTTCCAAAATCGTGAACAACCTGGTAAGGTTTCAAGCTAAACAAAATGCATTCTTCTCTTGATTGACATGGCAACTGCAGTCCTGAAAACAAACGAACAAAAACTATGTTTCTTAAAACCACCCCCACAACATCTCGTGTTTATATGTAAGATGGACTTATTTCTTAGGCACTAACTAGAAGCAGATTTTTTGTCTATATACATGTCCAGAGGACATTAAAAAAAAAAAAATCTATCAAGAAACGGGGATATGGCCTCATTGCACAAGGCTCTCTAGTGCATTGCAGGAGGCCTGTCAGCTCACATCTGGCCCACTAAGTGCTAAGAGTGCCCCCTCCCCATCATAGTGACAACCCCAAATGTCCACACCAACATCCCAACTGTCTCACCTCCCCCCATCTAGACTGTGGAAGCACCTCCAGAGGAACTCAAGCAAGAAAGAGTTAAGAAAGCCTGCTTCTTAGAGCGAGGCCATCAGTTTAGAGAGGAAGGCTGTGAGGCTGTTTTTCATCAAGCCCTACTATTCTATTTAATTGTTATCACATGTAGGTTAGGTATTATAAAGATATATCCTTAAGTACACCATCTTTTATGTGTTCGTTGAGTGTTTAATTCTATGCCTTCTGGGCTCCTGAGACCTTATTTTCAGACATACCCCATGTGTAAAATAGGTGTAATCATAGCCCTACCTCATAGAGTTGTGGGGATTAAAGGAGGTAATATTAGTAAGGCACTTATCACTGGGGGCTCAATAAATGGTAGCTATTGATGTGGATGTTGTTGCTGGTGATATCATCGTTATCTCTGCCTTTTACCCTGGTGAGGCACTGGAGTGGTGCTGAGGGGTCCTTGTGGCAGCGAGAAAGCAGTTTTCGGGTGAACACATTCCAAGATTTTGCAGTGCCAAAAGAGATGGAAGTGTATGGTCCAAAATTTTCTTTATTTTCTTTTACGCAGGCGCAGAGCCCTCTCTTGGCTCTACATCCGTGGGTGGAGGGAGGTTATTGATTTCCATTCTTCTATTGTGTTTTAGTTAGAGGTCCATTTACTAATGAGTGAGGGATGGGGGTCAGGTGGCCTTGCGTAGTAAGCAAATACAATGTAGCCCAATGTAGTAAGAAGCAATGGGAAAGAAATCAAAAAAACAAAAAAACAAAAACAAAAACAAAACAAAACCCTTTGCTATGTAGTTGGACAGGTCATCATCTAATTAGAAAAAAAATGAACTTAAATGTACACCTTTTAAGACTACAAATCCCAAAGACTCAAGATCACTCAGAGTTTGAGTGTGACTCCAGATGGTTTTCTAAATGCCTCCACGTGATTCTCCATCCTGAGAGTAGGCAGGTTGAATGGAAGAAGGGCAGATGGAAAGTACAACGAAAAGCATAGAGCTCAATACAAGGCAGGGGCCTTGGGGGTGGGGCTGGGGGAACTTTTGTAGCCCACAAGCAAGAGCCGCCTGGATCTTGGAGAGGAAGCTGAGATAAAGATTAAAGCACTCCCAAGATGTTCAACTTTGCCTTCTCCTCCTACATTTTACTACATTCAACTTTGGGATGGAAGAATAGATGGGATTTTTGCCTGCCAGATGTTGAAGGGGCTAATCACCCCTTGGGTGGGAAAAAATAGTCTTTTTGACTCTTTGTTGGCTCTTCTGGTCACCTGCAGGTGACCGATGGAGGTGTCCCAGCTTTCTCTCTGCCTGGGACCTCTCCTATGGTCCTCTTCCTGAGCACCTGGGGTGAGGGCCCAAGAGTGCCTCTGGCACGTTTCTGGTTATTTATGACATCCTGACATTTCCTCACATTTCCTTTGATCAGGAAACAGGGTCTTGGAGCTATTAGGTTGTATGTCCCAGGTCACACACTGATTACATGGCAAATCTGTCCCCTCCACCTTGTTACCATCCATAGAACATGTTCCTAGATTGTCAGATTGCTGGTCTGGGCTACAGGGAACAAGTGCAAGGCCTCAGCAGAGGTCCATTCTGAGGCCTTCTTTCAGAATCAGTCTCAAGTTCAGCTGTGGCTTAGAGAACAGGGAAAATGGGTACATCCTTCCCTATGTCTTAAAGACTCGCAGCTCAAAGGGAGGAGGATTTAGGTAAAATAGATATGAGCAGCATACCAGGGGGCCCTGGATTTCAAAGCTGGCTAGAAGCAGATTCTGCCTTTAAAACCCAGGTCACTTTCTGCCGTATTTTTGCAAGGCAGAGCCACTGACAAGTGGTTTTCCTTTAGTTTGTACTTAACATTTCAATCCATAAGCCTGGGTTATGTCGACCTCTGATGCTTGGGTCTTTTGCAGGACTCTCTGTTTTGACACTGTGGTTGAGTTACCCACAGAGATGAGTCTAGATTAGAGTTCACAGGGGAGCATCAGGGATTCACAGTGAACACCAAAGAAGAGCTAATCTCAGAGTGTGTCCTTGCTTTTGCAGACAAAATTTAAAATGCAACCATATAGAGAGCTCAAAATTATTTAATTAACCTGTCGTTTTCATTAGCTGATAGTGATTTCTCTTAACCAGCCCACACTTCCCACTTGCCTGGTAACAATGTTTTGGGGAGCCTCCTGGAAAACATAATGTTGCTTTGGGCTAGAATTTTCCTTTCTCCTCCTGGCTGATTCGCATAAACGTGTCATAGAATATCTGAGTTAAAGGGACCTTTATAACTCAGTCTAGTCATCCACATGCCTGAGTCCCTTGTGTCCTGTCTGTAGCTGTCAGCCACGCAGGTATATTTGAATACTTCTCAGGGCAGGAAGCTCACTACTGTTATTTCTCAACAAATGTGATTGTTAAAAACGTTTTTCATTCCAAGCTACCATGTCCAACCTCCATCACCTATCCCTGAGGAAGGTTCCGTTTATTCCAAGCTGGGTCTAGCTCCTTTGACTGTTCTTCATGATGAAAGTTTAAAAAAATCTCTCATGCTCTAATTTTGCAAAATTCCTCTTCAAGTAGTGGGCTCTGGATAAGATGTAAATCTCTAGCTGCTTAAGAGGGAACTTTTCCCCTTACGTTGAAAATATGTTAAATAATATGTTATTTATTATTATTATTGAGGAAAAATACACACAACATAAAACTAACCATTTTCAAGTGGAGAATTCAGTAGCCTTTAATCACAATGTGGTGCAAATATTGTCATTTTCTAGTTCCAAAACATTTTCCCTAGCCCGAAGGGAAACTCAGCAGTCATTCCCCATTCCCCTAGGTAACCACTCATCTACTTTATGCCTCTAGGGATTCGCCTATTCTGGACATTTCAGGATAAATGAAATCATACAATAGGTGGCCTCTGTATCTTGGCTTATTTCACTTAGCATAAGGTTGTAGCATGTACCAGTACATCATTCCTTTTTAAAATAGCTGATTAATATTCCATTATATGGATAGAATGTCCACTGTATGAATAGAATATCCAAAAATATCCATTGTCTGGACAGACCGCAATCTGTTTATCCATTCATCCACCAGTCATTTGAGTTGTTTCCACATTTTGGCTACTGTGAATAACATTGCTATAAACATTGGTGTACAAGTATCTATTCTAGTCTTTGCTTTAAATCCTTTTGGGTATGTATCCTGAGTCAAAGTGCTGTGTCCTGTAGTAATTCAATGTTTAACTTCTTGAGGAACCACCATAGTCTCTTTCACAACATTAGTGTCTGAGGGTTCCAATTTCTCTGCATCCTTGCCAATACTTATTTTCCATTAAATTTTTTTAAAAAACTGTCCTAGTGGGAATGAAGTGGTATTCCAAGGAATCTATTTTTTGAGACTTCCTTAACATGGCCTCTTAGGCCCTGGTGAGGCCTACCCTCATCTCCCACTGCATGCCCTTACTCTCCATGCTCCAGTCTCACTATTCTCACAGGCCTCGGGGCCTTTGCACATGCTGTTCCCACTGTCTCTTTGCCTGGCTAGAGACCACTCAGCATTTGGCTCAAAACCTGGGCATCATTTCCTCAAGGAAACCAACCCTCTGTGACCTCCCTACTCAGTCAAATGCCCAACTGACAGTCTTAGGGCACCCAATCCACCTCCCCTTCCTAAGGACCTACCAGAGTTGAAATTTACTTCAGATGATGTGAACATATTTTTCTCCTCTGTAGGGCCATGACTATAGTGGGAGTAAATTAAATATGATGATTAATGAATGAAAACCTTTTTTTGAGGCAGCTTGTGAGACTTTGAACTTGTAGCTAATTAAAATCTGAAAGTCTTTGGAACATAAGGTTTTCAGATTCATGTCCCATCTTCTCCTTCCCAAGACTCTGTTTCTACAGTAAGTCTGCTGTCTCTCCTGCATCATCAATATCTCCCTTCTACTTGGATCATTCCCATTTGTTCATACACGTGTTCTAGCCACTGCCTTATTTTCTTGCTTCCCTTTTAAGCAAAACCTCTTGGGAGAGCCGTCCACACTTGCCTGTACTTCCTCACTTCTCACCATCTGAAGCCTGCTCTGATAAGCTTTGTGTCCCCATCATCCTGCTGAAACTGTTCTTGTCAAGGACACAAAATCATTGCCATGGGGCAAGATGGGACTCTTGCAGTGGAATGCATTCTTATTTCAGCTTCCATGAAGCCAGATGTTTCTGGTTTTCATTCTACTTCACTGGATACGACTTCTCTATCTCCTTTGTTACAACAAAATTATCTTGTCATAACTATGTCTATTTCTTTCTATTTTTTATTTATTTATTTATTTTTTGCTTTTTTTAGGGCCATACCCATGGCATATGGAAGTTCCCAGGCTAGGGGTCAAATCGGAGCTGGAGCTGCAGGCCTACACCATAGCCACAGCAGTGTGGGATCCGAGCCATGTCTGCAACCTACACCACAGCTCACAGCAATGCCAGATCCTTAACCCACTGAGCAGGGCCAGGAATTGAACCCATGTCCTCATGGATACTAGTTGGATTATTTCTGCTGTGCCACAACGGGAACTGCTATGTTTCTCTTTTTTTTTTTTATTTTTTCTTTTCTTTTTTTTTTTTTTGCTTTTCAGGGCCACACCCACAGCATATGGAGGTTCCCAGGATAGGGGTTGAATTGGAGCTGTAGCTGCCGGCCTACACCACAGCTCATGGCAACGCCGGATCCTTAAACCACTGAGCAAGGGCAGGGATCAAACCCGCAACCTCAACGCTGCCAGTCGGGTTCATTAACTGCTGAGCCATGACAAGAACTCCCTATGTTTATTTCTTATTTCAGTTTCACTCTATAGATGTTCCAAGTGGCCAGGAATGTTGTTAGTCTTGATCACTGCTTAACCTCCATGCAAAGAAAGTATCAGATGTTCAAGTTTTTTTGTTTTTTTTTGTTTTGGCCACACCCATGGCATATGAAAGGCCCTAGGCCAGGGATCAATTCTGAACCACAGCTGCCACCCAAGCCACTGCAGAGACAGTGCTGGATCCTTAACCTGCTGCACCATAGTGGGAACTACAGATGCTCAGGTTTTTATTAAATGAATATTTCCTGCATTTGAATCTATATAATTTTCATCCTGAGGATCTTTAAAATTATTGTTTGTATAAAACATATGACATCTTATATGTATCATCCTAAGTTTTGATTCTTCTACCTAATATATTAGCTATCCCAACTAGGTTTGATGAACACTATCAATTTTTATTCATCTTAGGGAAAAAAATATTGATTCTGACACTCTTTCTTCCTTCAGGTTGACCTCAACTCATTGATCAGCATTGTCTGAGAGTGACTGTTTTCAGCCAGCTGGGTAATCCTTGATTGTGTTGATACCCAGCACACATTTCAGTATGTTGTCCACAAGGAAACAACAACTTCTGTTGTGGAAAAAGGCCAGCATCTGTTTAGCACACACAAAGTTCTAGGTTGATTCAGCTGCTCAGCTGGGGCAGGCACCTGTCAACAGGGTGATTTCCAAAATGTAATGTGAACGAGGCCCATTTAAATCCCAGAAAGAGAAGCAGATGTAGCAATTATGCAACCCCTGCATATTTCAATGCCCAGAAACTGCCTCATGGGGAAGGAACAAGTTCTTGTGCCATATTGAAATCAAGGTCAAGGAACACCTGGCAGTGCAACCATTTCTGCTGCTCTCACGAGCCCATACGGTTTCAGGACTCTCCTTCTCTCCTCTCCTGTAAACAGCTATCTCTCTGCTTCAGCTCTTCCTGAAATCCACATAGGGTATGGGACCTGGCCCTGTTCACCTATCTAGAAACTTCATCCAGGAAAGCAATGAAGTTGGATGTGGCGGGGGGAAGGGGAGGGGTAACTCTTGAGCTTTAATATATGCTGGTTCCCTATGATCATATCGTTCTTTTAAAAATGCTTGGACATCCTAATTGTAACTCTCCATTTGTAGGTGCACTCTATATGTCATTGAATATTCCACCACTGGGTTCATGAAATAGAGGTAGGCAAGGTCAGCATTATCAAAATTTTGCAGAAGAGATCATTGAGACTGGGACTGGTATAGCATTCGTGGATGGTTACAACTAGAACTTGTTGACTAGAGCCCACAATGACTCCTTGTCAATTTCCCATCCCACCTACCAAGGTCAGCTTCCAGGTACAAGTGTGATGCAGTGACTAGGTGACCTGGTGTTTTCTTTTGAGCAAGTGACCTGACTTCTTTGAACCTGTTTCATACTTGAGATGCAGACAGGAATACTACTGGGCCAAGCTACCTTGTGGAATTCTGACAAGGCTAATAAGAGAGTATTTGAAAACACATGGTTTAAGATAAAGCTCTGCCTCACTCTAGGCTTACTATTTTTCTTATTATTGCTATGATTGGTCAAACCTCTCTCTCTCCCTCTCTCTCTTTCCCTTTATTCAAGATGGAGACTCTTGTCTCCTGGTGCATCTTCACTGACCCAAAGGGTCTGTGATCATATCTACAGAGCCCTGAAGAGTCCACTGATGTATCTGACAGGCTTGAAATCAGGACTCAGGCTAGATGACTAGCAGGTGTTCATTCCCAGCTCACCTGGAGATGTCCTAAGGACCAGCTAGGCTCTTCTCCCTCTTCTCCTGTGTCCTTAGTCCTTCACTGATGTCACTGATGTTTGCTGAAAGAATGAAAAGACATAGAGAGCAGCCAGATCCGGGATCAAACCTCGCCTTGGGCCTTTATTAGCTGAGCCTCAGTTTCTCAATCTGCAAACTGAAGACAACTGATTCCTTTCAGGGTTGGGAGGCAGAGTTCAGCAATAGCGTCTCACTATTTCTCTCTTTTCTACATTCAACTTACTCTCAGTTTCCTTTTTAAAATGGTATCTGCTTTACATGTGGTTCTTTCTTTTCAATTTTTGCTCCGTGTCAAAGGCAGAAGCAAACGAAGAGGCAGATCTCTGCCATCAGACCTGCCCAAATTCAGACTTCTCTCCAGTCTTTGTCTTTTCTTTCTCTAGTCATCAGTTGAAAAATATCCTTTGTGCTGTGTAGGTCACAAATAAAAGCATAGCACATACAAGGCTAAAATATTAGCAAATCATTCCACCTACATAATGTCCTTTTTTTAAACAAGGCAATCAAAAACCTTAATTCGAATTCTAAAAACCATTACATTTCTTTTGATTTCTTAAAGTGCAATTGAATTTGAGATAAAGAAACAAAATCCTTTAAGAGAATTACACCGAAGTCACTCTCTAGCTCCGAACAGGTCATATTTGGGGAGCAATTTCCCAATACGTAAAATGAATAATGATGGCTTTAGAATAATCATAATTACATCCTCAAAAGGGAATTTTATCTCAGTTAATTTTTTTCTTTGTATAGTCAAATGACTGATTCTGAGGCAATTATAAAGCACGGCATTATTTTTCACCACTGAATAGCACGCCCATTACCTCTCACAATTCCCTGTGTTTGCCTGCCATGCTGGCAATTGAAAACAGTAGTTTTGTGATTTAAACTTATCAAGCAAAATGCCATTTAGGAGCCAATTTGCTAATCGACCTTTGAGTGTATGTCTTTATACCACAGCAAAGGGCCAAGAAAAAAATATGTAGGCGTGCGGCTGTGGAGGTACGATTAATCCTCTCTCTACATTTGCTTTCCACTTTCTTAAGGAGTCTTGTGTGGGTGGTGGGAGCAGATTGGGCGTCTTAAAAAGCCAGGATCCTTTTTCTCTTCATAGCAGCTGTGCACAGGGTTTCTTTGCCTCCCTTGGGTCTGTCTTCAGGGCTAAGCCCTTGGAGGTGCGTCTTCCCACCTCTTCCTGATGCCTGTTGCATTGTCTCATCTTTCAGCTGGCCTACTGCAGCCTGGCTCCCTCCTTGCAAAGGTTAAATGTTACATCCTATAATGAAGAGCAAGCAGTGACAGGGTGCCAGTGGATGGCACTTTGTCCCAGCAAAATACACACGGCTGAGAGGTGTGACCCAGTGATTCAGCTAAGAGCATGGGTTTGAAGTCAAGTAGACCTGGGTTCACATTCTGCTCCTGGTTTCAGAGACGCTATGGGGACGTCAAGTGAGCGACCTGATCTGCTTTACGCAGCCTTCCACCCCTATACAATGGAAGAGCAATCATGCCTCTATTGGAAGATTTATCATGAAGATACAATAAGTTAAAGCACTTAGTGTAGTGCAGAGCCTTGCTTTCAGTACGTGTTCCATAAATAGTGATATAGCAGGCAGAGTGGCCCTGCGTAGACGGGTATGGGTAAATCCTACCTTATCGTCCGTTCTTCTGCTTGGTGTCTTCAGAAGGTTTTGTTTCTTGGTGCGTTGTAGTTTATGTGTGTGGCCCAAGAACACCTTTCCACTGGACAGTGCTCTCCCACTTCCACTCTGTGTATGTGGAGGTTATGCAGAGATGGGTACAAGTGTGTATACATATATATGGACAACTTTCCCCTTTTTTTTAGCATCCAATGGTGTTTCTCTTGGTTATATCATTTCATTAACCTTGTATCATAAGAAACAGGGATTTATTTCTGGAGTGGAGTTCTAAAGCCAGTATTCATTTCAGTTTTCTTTTGGAGAGCTGTGTCTCTCTTCCAAGTCAAACCATCCAGGAGCCCATGGTTGCCCACAGAGGAGGCAGGGAGTGTGTACGTCCTTGCCTATAGAAAGGGGCATGTGAGGTGGGGGACGAGCACCCTGGTGCAGCCTGGTTGCTTTGACAGAAGCCACCAACTGCTCTCCCACGCCCACCCTGTCCTTGGCTCGGACCACACGGCAGTTGTCTGCTTTGCTGCTCCCACATCTTACTCATTATCACTGACTGTTCTCAATCTGTCTTTTTCTGATTTTCTTTTTCTTATTCCTCCACCTCCTCAAATTTTTTTTTTTTTTTTTTTTTGCTTCCATTTCCTCCTCCAATTCCCACCAGCCCCAGGCTGAAGGCATGCTTCGCTTGGCAGGTTTCCCCAACTCCTGCCATGCTCCCTCCATGTTGACCAGGACTACACAGCAGAGAGAGCTGGGGGGCCCTCTCAGGCCATTCCCTGGGATGGAGCCTGAGATAACGTTGCCACGGGTGATTTTTGTGGTGGTTGTTTTTTAGACTTTTAGGGACAGACCTGCAGCATATGGAAGTTCCCAGGCTAGGGGTCAAATCGGAGTTACAGCTGCTGGCCTACACCATAGCCACAGCAACTTGGGATCCGAGCCACATCTGCAACCTACGCCACAGCTTAAGGCAAAGCCAGATCCTTAACCCACTGAATGAGGCCAGGGATCAATCCCACGTCCTCAAGGATACTCGTTGGATTCATTATCACTGAGCCACAATAGGAACTCCACCATGGGTGGACTTGTGCCAGCCCTTTCTGCTTTTCTGGAGGATGAGTCCAAGTGATGGTGTTTGTCCAGTGGTCACTAGAAGGGGTTGTCTGCACTCTGTGAATATCCTGTCTGGGTTGCCAGGGGGCAAAGCCCTGGTGGCTTTGGTCCTATGTGAGGATCATTCAGGTTAACTGATTGAAAAGGACAGTAGGTGACCCTCTGTGTGATGAAATGATGAACTGGTAGGTGTGAGGGGGCCACAATGTCTCCCTTCGCCAACGGCCTGCCAGACAGGAAGGATTTCCCACTCTTGGGTCCACTCAAGGCAAGTCTGCGTGCCTGAGTGTGACTGGCAGCCACTTAGTACAATCAGCTGGGGATGCTTGTGAAAAGGTTGGTTTATAACCTTCTGAATCAGGTTATCTGCCTGGGAATATGGATTTTTAACAAGTTTCTTGAGCCACTGCTACTCAGAGAGTGGACCTGGAACCAGTAGCATTGGCCTCTTGGGCATGCTTGTTAGAAATGCAGAATCAGAGCCTCATTCTGGACCTTCTGAATCACACACTTTGGAAGTAGGGCTGGGAGCTTTGAGCGATTCTGCTGCTTGCTAATGCTGGACTAAGAGAGACAGTGTTAGCTTCCTCTTGCTGCTGTAACAAATCGCCACAAGTTTAGTGGCTTAAAACAACACAAATTCATTCTCTTACAGTTGTGGAGCTTAGGAGTCTAAAATCAGTTTGACTGAGATAAAGTCAGGGAGTCAGCAAGGCTGTGTTGCCTCCAGAAGCTCTTGGAGCAGATCCATTTCCTTGTCCATTTCAGTGTCTCTGTGGCTGCCTGTCAATTTCTTGTTGGCTTTGGCCTCCATCCTCCATCTTCAAAGTGTATTACTCCGATCTCTACTTCTGATGTCACATCAGTTGTCTCCCAACTTTTATAAGGACGCTTGTGATTATACTGAGCCCACCAGGATAACCCATGATAATTTCTTATTTCAAGATCTTTAATTCCATCATAACTGCAAGGTCCTTTTTGCCATATAAGGTAACAGTCATAGCCTCCAAGGAGTAGGACGTGGACAAGTTTGCGGGAGGGCGTTATTCAGCCTGCCACATGCAGTGTCTAACAAGGTCCTTGTCAATATGTAATTGTCACCTGCAAGCCAGTGGACCAGTGTTTATGGTCCTATTATGCTTATGCATCCTATTAACCCATGCAGCTCCAAAGGTGAGTGAGGGGCCTCCCTGAGGGTCCCGTTGAATGAGCACTTCACTGTTCTTAGGCGCTTCACCTGGATTGACCTGTTGATTCCTCAGGCAATTCTGTGAGCAGTAGGGTTGTTAGATCATTGCTATTGTGCAGTCAGATGAGGAGACCAGGGCGCTGAGTACATGAGGAACTTGCCCGCACTCACACAGCTGACAAGAGAGGAGAGCCGGGCAAGGCAGCCATTCTGACTGTAAAGCCACACAGAAGATGGCTTTGCTGTGGTTCAGCAATGGATCCTTTCTGGTCCAATTAGTGCTTCTCACATTGTAATGGACATCAGAATCACCTGGAAGGCTTGTTAAAACATAGGCCCCGATTCAGCCAGTCTGGGGTGGGGCCCAGGAATCTGTATTCTCACAAGCTTGGGGTGATGGGATGACGTTGCCGGTCTGGAGTCTAATGCTGCTGGTGCCAGGATCACATGGCCCTGGTGGAAAATGTATGTCTCACGGGATCTAGCCCAAGGGCTGAGTGAGGGAGCTGGGGTAGTTATCCACCAGCTACTCAGTCACTGGTATGGGGCTGCTCTGGGGGAGTGATAGTTCCGCAGATACAGACAGAGTCATCTTTTCTTGGCTTTGGAGAAAGGCCTCAGGCAAAGAGCTGTGGATAGTGGCCATAGGAAATTGGCCAGTGGACGGTGAAAAGGTCAGACCCCAGGGATATGGGGGGCCAAGAGCACCTGCTAGAGTGAGTCATTCCTCCTGAGGCTTCCTTTTGTTACTTACCAAATGAGGGGGTGAGAGGGTGCAGAGCTGCGTGTGTGTGTGTGTGAAAGAGAATTCTTAAAATACACCCCCCCCCCGCCACAAGATTCCACATTCCCTAGTCCCAGGAAGCTGTGAGTGTGATGAGCTGTCACTCTCAGGGTTGTGTGATGCTATGTGGCCCAGCTGACCTGGAAAAGGGACATTACCTGGGTAGTCTTCTCTAACATAAACCCTTCAAAGCAGAGATTTCTCCGGCTGGTGGGAGAAGAGGAAGGCAGAAGAAGGCAGAGACATTGGAGTCCTGAGAAGGACTCGCTTTGCCATTGGTGGAGGCTGGTTGAGAATAAATGTGGGCCACCTTACAGAACTGAGAGGGAGCTCCCAGCTGACAGCCAATGCAGAATGGGCATCTCAGTCCAACAACCACAAAGAACTGAATTCAGCCAACAACTTCAATGAATGAACTTGCAAGCATGTTCTTCCCCAGAGCCTTCAGCAAGGAAGACAGGCCTGCTAACATTTTGATTTCAGCCTGTGAGACCCAAGGCAGAGAATTCCGCTATGCCATGCCTGCACTCCTGACCTACAGAAACTATGAGAAACAAATCTACATTATTTTAAGCCACTAAGTCTGTGGTCATTAGTTATATGGAAAAACTGACACCATGTGCTTACATGAATCAACAAAACACTACTCTCAGGTTGATAGCTTTGACTATGACTAAGCCTAGGTGTCATTCAAGCTATTAACAGAAAGAAAAAAAAATAAACTCAACAAGAGGCAAGTAGCTATGGGCTGTGACTAGACCACCCTGTGAGCCTGAGTAATGCCCGCAGCCCCCAAAGATGTCCCCGTCCTCATTCCCAGAGCCTCTAACCATGCTGATGGGACGGTCAGGCAGACAAAGGAGATATAAGGACAGAAGCAGAGGTTGGAAGGCTGCTCTCTGACAAGAGAGGAAGGATGCTTCCCCACCCGAAGCCTCTAGAAGGAACACAGCACCTTCATTTTAGACTTCTGACCTCCAAACTGTAAGATAATAAACTGGTGCTGTTTTAAGGCACTACATTTATGGAAGCATGCAAGGGTAGTGATAGGTAATGCATACAACACATATGCAAACAGTGTGGCAATTCCACAAGCAGCACACAATGTCCACAAGCAACCCGAGGGGTGCTAAGGAAAAAAGTTTCTCCACATTTGAGTTTAGGAGATGGCCCAGAAAAGGTTCAGGTGAGTTATCACCTGACGAAAGCCCTGAGGAGAGAGCTTGCAAGTATTGTACATTCCACAGAAAAGGGCTTCTGACTCTCGATTGCATTATTCTGTGGAAACCAACAGCTGAGAGGCAATTTACAGAAAGGGAAATCATGCTCTGGTTTCAGGGATATGTGAACTGAACTCAGGTCACTTAACAGGGACAAAAAAAAAAGGCCTTTTGGTTCACTCTTAAGTATTCTCGCCAATTTTTTTTTTTAATTTAAATGTGGTGTATAATGATATGGAAAACCAACATATTCTCCAGCCTATGTACTTGAATAAAGGCATATTCTTTGGGCGGAGGGGGAAGCTTAGGAGGAAGTTTGGCTGTCCGGGGTGCTTTACTCATTTACAGGGAGCTCTTCCTGACCTTGACAATCTTTTTTTTTTTTTTTTTTTTGTGCTTTTTAGGGCCACACCTGCAGCATATGGAAGTTCCCGGGCTAGGGGTCGAATCAGAGCTGCAGCCACAGCATCTTCAGATCTGAGCTGGGTCTGAGACCCACACCGCAGGTCATGGCAATGCCAGATCCTTAATCCACTGAGCAAAGCCAGGGATAGAACCTACATCCTCATGGATACTAGTCATATTCGTTACTGCTGAACCACAATAGGGACTCTTGGTTTTGGTTTTTAGACACTCTCTCTCAAGAAATTCTTAGGCACTTTGCCACTCAGAGTGTGGTGCATGGACCAGCAACACCAGCATCACGTGGGAGTTCGTTAGAGATACAAAGTCTCAGACCCATCCCAGACCTGCTGTCAGGATTGTATGTGATTTGCATGCAACAGAAAATACAGGCATACAGGCAGGAAGTAGTTCATAGTTATAATTCTTTTCTATGAGGAAAAACCACCATTTTAATTCTTAAAATGATTTTAAATGTTAAAGTATTTTATCTTAAAAGTAATAAAAGCTCATTATGGAAAAATGGGGAAAAAGATCACCTGCCCTCCCAAAGCCCTAATGTCACTGCTATTTTTATCTGTGTACACTTCCTCACACCTACACTGGATTTCCACATCACACTCTTCGTTTTTTAAAAAGCTTTAGCACTGAACATAGTCTCAAAACCCACAATTTTACCATCATTACTTCAATGGTTTTATGAAAATGGAATGATTAATTTCGCCGTTCCCCAAACTGAGGCAATTTTTCACTAATCTAAGGAATATTGTGATGAATGTCTTTGTGGTCATATACGTTTTGTCTAAATTGAAGACTATTTCTTTAGAATGATTTCCAAAAGTGGAATTACTGGTGGCTTGGTAATAAACACTCAGAAAGGCACGTTTTAAGAAATCAGTGGTCCATGGTTTGAGTGAATGAGGGTGTGTGTGTGTTAACTGGGACTTTGTTTGGGGAGCCCAGAAATCTAATCTTTTTCATCTAGATTCTACAACAGACTGATAGTGTCTCACCTCTCTCTTGAAAAGCTCAGCCTTGGTTCAGCTTGTGAAAATGAGTCTGTCTCTGGGAGATGCCCAATGACACAGCTGGGAGGGACCACTCGCTCCCAACCTGGGCTTCTTGTCTTCTAAGACAGTATTCTCAGTTGTCAGTATCATTCCACAACAAAGTGAGTTACAACCTATGTTCACCCCGTTGATTATCTATAGGACTAGTTCGTGGAACTAGATGGGCACCGATTTTAAATGTTTTGATGGATCACATTTGATTTTGTCCCTTCATTTTTCACACCTGTCAGAAAGCAAAAGTGGGACAAACGTTTTAGGGGTTTTTTTCTGCCTCTGCTTTTTAATTTTTCTTTTCTCTTTTTTTGCTAGCCGGACACATACAGAGTCCCCAGGCCGGGAATCAGATCTGAGCAGCAGTTGCGACCTATGCACAGCTGCTGCAACACCATATCCTTTAACCCACTGTGCCTGGCCGGGGACCAAACCTGCGTCCTAGCACTGCAGAGATGCCACCAATCCTACTGTGCTACAGTGGGAACTCCCCCTTTTTTTAAAAGTTTAAAGTTTCAGGGGTTTTAACTAGTAATCATCACCACTAAATTAACATTTTTATAACATTTTTATCATGTCTAAAAAAATCTCTAGACCAAAGAGCAGTCACTTCCAATTGACCCTCAAGGTTCTCAACCCTCACCCCCTAGACAGTCATTAATGTATTTTTTGTCTCTAGAGATTTGCATATTCTGGATATTTCATATGCACTGACTCATCCAATATGTGACCTTTTGTGATTGGCTTCTTTCAGCATAAGGTTTTCAAGGTTCATCCACATTGTAGCATGTGTCAATATTTCCTTTTTTATGGCTGAATAATGTTTCATTGTATAGAGAGGCCACATTTTATTTATCTATTCATCTGTTGATGGACATTTGGGTTGTTTCCAGTTTGGGGCTATTATGAGCAATGTTGATAGGAACATGCATGTACAAGTTTCTGTGTAGACGTATGTTGACATTTCTCTTGCGTAATCCCTAGAAGTAGAATTGCTGGGTCATATGATAGCTTTTGTTTAACTTTTTGAGGAACTGCCAGGCTCTTTTCCAAAGTGGCTGTACAATTTTCCATTCCTACCAGCATTGTATGAGGGTTCTGTTTTCTCTCCATCTTCAACAACACTTGTTAATGTCTATCTTTTATATTACAGCTACCTTAGTAGGTGTGAAGTGGTATCTGATTGTGCTTTTGCTATGCATTTCTCTCACGGTTCATGCTGTTGACCATCTCTCAGTATCTATTGGCCATTTGTCTCTCTCTTTGAGGAAATATCTATCCAAATCTTTTGCCCATTTTTCCTAGCTGGGCTATCTGTCTTCTTATTACTGAGTTATAAGAGGCTTTTAAAAAAACTCTATCTTGGATTCAAGTCTCTTATCAAATAAATTATTTGCAAATATCTCACCTTATTTCTGTGGGTTGTCTTCACTGGTATACCTTTTTTAGTCTATACATAAAAGCAGCTGCACTTACATTTGCTTTTGGTCTTATTTCAACCATAAATTTCCGGTGTGTGTGTGTTAAATCCAGGCATTAAGCAACATTTTTCAATGGAGTCCGAGAGCAGAAGCAGACCATTTGTTCACCTGATTCTGAGGGCCTGATTCTTACAGTAAGTGAAATGGAACCAACACCACAAATCAGAGTTTACTTTCTCTCTCCTGTGCCCTCTTAGCCTTCCTACCTAAACATAGATCTCCAGAGATGGAGGAATGGAAGAAAGAAGTAATAAATCATCCACATTTTGGCAAGATCGTCTTGCAAACAACAATGTAATACCCCAAATGGGAGGATGAGTTCGTTAATTGAGCCAGGTGAAATCCACTGCAGAATCAAGGCTTAATGGAAAAAAAGAATAATAAGATCTGTCAGGAAATTAGCCCCCCACGGACAGGAAATAGGAATATTCCATGTTTTCAACAAATAGTCCTTCCTGAAGAAACATGCCAATTCTTTCACTAAAGACACATCTATGCATGTTGATTAAAAATGAGAGCTGAGCATCTGAAGAAAAGTAGGGATGCTGCCCACCAAAGGCCCCTGCCACATAATGAAGCAGTGTTAGGAGAAAGATGGATCTAGAAGGTTCTTCCCCTTCTTTGC
Source organism: Sus scrofa (assembly GCF_054392235.1). Taxonomy (NCBI): domain Eukaryota; kingdom Metazoa; phylum Chordata; class Mammalia; order Artiodactyla; family Suidae; genus Sus; species Sus scrofa. Next base: position 14,259,037 of record NC_139401.1, read on the forward strand.
TGTCTGCACACATCCATGCCACCCAGGCTCAAGTTTGATCAACCCCACCTCTTTCCTGTATCTTCCCCAGACCTCCATCAGCCCACACAGTTTGCCTCAGTCTCCCATCCCCAGAATATCCTGGTCTTCCATACAACTCAGTACTTAACTCTCTGCTCCCTCAGATTGTTTTCTCTGTTAACCCCTTGTCTCTCTATCTCCCTGCAAGTTCCTAAGGCCCGAGGCTGTTGTTTCTTCTATACAAAGAAGGGCATCTTTAAGTGTTTGTTGAAGTGAGTTACCTTATGGGTGATGCTGCTGGGTCAGCTCAAAGCATCTCCTACGGTTGTGCATTGCCACAGTTGGCAGGGCTGCTGGCAGAGGAGGGGAACAGCAGGCCTGGGGGCCGCTGCCTCTGTCGCCTCACTTCTTGGCTCTTCCTTTCTGCCTCTTCCTTTCCTGTGTCTCTGCTTTCCATTTGTGTCTTTTCTCTCTCTCTCTCTCTCTTTTTTTTTTCAAATCTTCTATCCTCCCCACTTAATGACAAGAAGAAAAATGACAGTCACAGAACTCAAAGAATAGCAAAAAGTAGGAAGGGCAGAATTAATTGTTTGGTTCTTTTTCATCTCTTACATTTGTCTTTTTTTTTTTTTTTTCATTGTGTAACTTTTGGCCAAGTGAGGTTTGGGAAATTTTTATCTGCTTAGAACAGTAGATGGTAGATTTTTGTGCCTATGAATGCCTGGTGCACAATATTAGTATTATCGCAATTAACAATGTCTGCAAGTCTATATAGGTCTCTGTTTAATTTAGGCTGATTCAAATAGTCTGAAATCTCAGAACTAAATTCAGTATCAGAAGAAGGAAACCAATGCACTGCTCTGATAGTATTCCTAAACCTCATCAGGGCAGCGTTTCCTAAAACTACAGCCTCCCACCCTGCAAAAATGCTGGCTTATTTCTGGCAGACACTTAAAACCAAAATCCAACGCAAAAACAGAAATTGGGAGCTGAAAAGCTGGTGTGTTACCCGATCTAGAAATGAGTATGGATGTCAAGAAGCCCCACTGGCGATCTTGTGGTTCTGCCCTGGCACATGGGGCCTTGAGTAGGGCCGTGTGATATAATTAAAGGCTATGTTGTCTGTTGGGGGAACGGCACATTCCAAAAGTAGCAAGAATTGATGCTGTAAGAAAAGGTTCCATGAAATGTATCTATTTCATGGAATTACACCAAATGTACTGTGTGAGAATCAGCTGATTTTATGCGGGGCAAGAGGGGAAAAGAACATCATGGCCTTGAGAAATCCTCATTATCTTGCTTTCAGAACCTTCCAATGAAAATAGAAACAGGGCTTCCTTCCAGCAGAAGCCTTAGGATTAGGTTCTTCCAGTTTCAGAGACAGTGGAAACAGCATTTCCTTGGAACTTTTTTTTTTTTAGCATAAAATTCTTAACAAAGATAAAAGAAATAGTGGAGGGGGGGAGGGCCCAAGGCACTGAGATAAAAGGCATGGCACAATTTTTCTATTTGATGTTTTCTGAAAAGTATCATGATCTGACCGGATTTTTACTTCTTTCATCCTCATGATGGTTGAGGCCCTAATTGTAGCAATCAAAGTCGAGTGGACGACCAATGGAATCAGCTCCCAGGATAACACAGCTCTGGGAGAACTGCCGCTCTCAGAGCTTTCAAAGTAATATTCATCAGACTCAGGCAGACATGCCAGCTGTCAAGGAGATGATGGGTGTAGCTAAGTGAGGGGCCTGCAACTCAAGGTCCTCTGTGACCTCCTGGCTCATCACTACTTCCCAGCGGAGCAACATGGCACCAGGAAGGTGCCCATGTTATTTCAGTCTTTTCTCTTGTGCCCTTGTGCTTCGTATCTCACAGCTCCAAGAAGGCCAGTGGGGAACTCCCTGGTGACTCAGTGGGTTAAGGATCCAGTGTTGTCACTGCTGTGGTACAGGTTCAGTCCCCGGTCCAGGAACTTCCACACGCAGCCAGGCATGGCCCAAAAACCAAAGTAAGACAGCTAGTAGAAGAAACCTCAGGGCTTATGTGTCTCCGGATTAACCATTTCTGATGCTGCAAATAAGCCAATCATGGGGCTTCAGTGGTTTCTTGAAATATTGAGGCGCTGGATGGTATTTCTTCTATACTCACTGAGCATTGGCTGGTTGGCTGTCTCTGGGAGGGGCAGTGAGGGGCGGGAAACAGGAACCCAGCCATCCTGGAACTTACAATCAGAGGTTGACTTTTGAAGAAGTACCCCGACTGACTCACCTCATGCCAGGAAGATCTTATGTAAAGACCACTTTTATGTGACTGAGACTAGGGCCCCTCAGTCTGAGAGTCACAGCCTCTTGAGAGTCATGGCTCCTTGAGAGTCACAAGAAGGAGTTCCCTGCGGGGCAGCGGGTTAAGAACCTGGAATTATGACTGCAGTGGCTTGGGTTGCTGCTGGGGCTTGGATTTGATCCCTGGCCCAGGAACTTCCACGTGTTCTGGGCACAGCCAAAACAAACAAACAAACAAAAAACAACAACAACAAAAGAAGGAGCTGCCCAGCTCAGTGCCTCACAGGATGCTTACTGGTTCTGGGGCATCCACCACGTGGGAGTCAGATGTGATTGCACTGGGTCCATACCTGATTCTGAGAGTGCAACTTGATGAAGGTTTGGCAAGTCCCAGTATGGCAGTGTTTTCTCCGGGCTCCTTCTGTCCCCTCCCATGAACAAGGCCACTCACACAACCCAAGCTGACGTAGGACAGGAAACCCAATGGCTCGTCTCCCCCTTTCACAATTTGTGATTCACCCTACTACGTACAGCCTGGGTTTTAAAGATCTCAGGTTGCTTCAATGTGAACTCTCAGGATCTCACTTCCTACCTGATTGGCTGAAAAACAGCAGAGTCACTCCATAGCAATTTATTGGATAAATAGAAGAAAGAGCGAGAGAGCAAAAGAACAAGGGAGTCAGAGCGTGGGAGAGAGCAAGAGACTTCATGCAGATGTCCAGGAAGCCCAGTGTGTTCAGCCTTGAGGTTTAATTCGTTAGATCCGTCATTTAAACCCCAGACACTTCAGAGCAGTGGTTCTCAGCCTGGCTGCACATCAGAATCCCCCGGGGAGCTTTTAAAACGTACAGATGCCCGCATCCTACCACAGATGAATTAAATCTGAATCTCTGGGGCTGGTTCACAGACATCAGTATTTATTAGATTTTCCATTGCTATAGAATCACCAGACAACTGAGAACCACTCAATTCGATTTCTGGTGGAGGATTTCAGAGGATCAGATTGAAAAAGCCTCTGGTCTTCTGAGTATACTCCAATTCTATTTAGATATAAAAATCCCGGCATGATTAGTATCAAGCTCAGCAACCTCCACTTGTTGCTCTTTGCAACATTTGTGTTACTAAGAGAATACTGGTTATATGTACGCATTCACACATTTAAGTATATAGTATATAGTGATGCTTCTGGGCAGAGATTGGTTTACCACAATGTTTCTGGAACCAAGGTATTTGACGACTTCATTTTTATCAGAGAGGTATTCGCCTTCTTTTGTGACATGAGCCCTTGAAAATGCATCCTTTCCTTTATTCAAAGAACAGGTGTTGAGCCTGTGCCAGGTGCTGAAGTAGGTACACAGGCGATAAGACAGCAGGGCAAGCCCATAGAGCCTGGCCAGGCTCCAGGGGAGAAGGGTGGAGTGGCATTCAATGAGATGGTGTTGTCACGAGGTGTCCCAGGGGCTAATGGAGGTTTGGGACTAGATGATGACACCGTGAAGAGCTCAAGGAGAGACAACTTTCCTGCGACTTGACGGTTAGCAGCTTGCCTGGAAGCTCAGGGAGGGGATAGCCTATCAAGACGCCGGTGGCAGGGAAGGGGCTCAGAGGCAGGAAAGAGAGAAACTGGTCCATCTTGCCCTCACCTATAATAGGCCATTAAGACACAAGATAGAACTGGGGTGGATAATTCTGTTGCCTCCTAACACAGGGGTTTTGGATATTTATCCACACAAGTGAATGAGACACAATCCACGTCCTTTAGGAAATTTCAGCCTCATCGGGGGCTCAGAATGGTGACCTGCATTACCATGCTTTCTTTTTTGAATAGATCTCCCCCAGAGCAGATCCCTGAATCTGCTATAATTAAATACAAGACAAACCCAGCAAGAGGAATGAAAGCACCTCATTATAATTAAGTATCCAAGGCAGTGCGCCTGAGACTTCCAACATGGTAATAACACCCTATGGTTGTATATCACTTTGCCATTTATTAGCATATTTGATCTTCATAAAAGCTTTGGGAGGTGGATGAGACAAGAGAGGCAATATTATTCCCACTTGGCTTGACCCAAAGGGTCAAGCGATGGATCTGGAATAAGGAAATAATGAACTGTTCTAGAACCCACATCTTCCTTCTCCTTATCTCATCTCTCTGCATAGTCCTTGCCTTTTGGCTGAACACCCATTTTTCACAAATGCCTCCATGTCGTACAAGTTGGAGAGAAGAGAAGGCTAGACCTGGAATAACTCAATTTGAGGAAAATGTGTTAAATTTAATTCTCGGTCCTCAATTTAGTCTCTTAGCAACCACATATATTTAGTGATGTTACTTCTCTGCCTGTAACGCACACCCCACATGCACTTCGTTTCATATGTACTCCTTGAGCTGGATCTTAATTTAACTGCAGCTTTGGTCTAGAAACTGATTTTTTTCATACTCAGAATCTGAGTTTTCACCCTCTGTTATGCACATGATGTGTGAAATTCTGACATCTTCTCATTAAAAAATTTTTTTTCTTGAAGAGGATGATGCTAACGAAGAAATTTTTTTCTTAAAGGTTGTTTATGGCTTTAGTAAACCTATCGGAATTTAAATAGGCACAACCCTTCTGAAGAACAATTTGACAGTAGCAAAATCTAAAATACATTCTCTGTTTGACTTGCTAGTTCTGCCTCTGGAACCTGTCTTATGGAAGGCAAATCTAAAATGCAAATTCAAATGTATGCATAAAAATCCTCACGAATGGATATGCACACTATGACCCTAGCTATGTAAAATCCCATAGATGAGAGGGAAACACACTAAAATGTCAACAGTAGCTGTATCTGGGAGGTAGCATATTGGTATATCTTTTCTCCATGCCTATTTTTCTGTTTTTCTCCATTTCTCTATGTGAGTATGCGTAATTCTTTTTTTTTCATTACAGCCACACCTGTGGCATATGGACGTTCCTGAGCCAGGGGTCGAATTGGAGCTTCAGCTGCAGCCTATGCCACAGTGACAGCATGACTGGATCCTTAATCCACTGAGTGAGCCCAGGGATCAAACCCGCATACTCAGAGAGACAACAGTTAAGTCCTTAACCTGCTGAGTCACAGCGGGAATTCCTGTTATTCTTATAATCAGAAAGAAATTAGTTTTTTAAAGGCTTCGTTTCTGGGTTGAATGTAGGTGCTTCACAAATACCTACTTTGAGTAACTCTAAGAATATGTTTCCGGGAGTAAAGTGAGGAGTCACAAAATCATTCTGGCACTGGCCTTCCTACTTCTATCCTTGATTCCCTATAGCCTGATCTCCACACAGCAGCCAGAGGGATGCTCTTAAAATGGAAGAGCAAATGTCATTCTTTGACTCAGTATTCTCCAGTGGTCTCCCATCTCTTTAAGGCGATGTCTTTAGCAGAGCTGACAAAGCTCTGTGGTATCTGCTGCCTCCTCTCCACTACTCATGCTGCCTCCCTCCAGCTGCCTCAGCCACTCTGGCTTCCTTGCTTTCCTTTCAATAGGCCAGGAAAACTCCTGCCTCAGGGCCTTTGCACTGGCTGTTCCCTCTGTTTGGAAGGCTCTCAGACACCAACATGGTTGCTGCCTCCCCATCTTCACATCCTTCCCTAAATGTTACCTTCTCAGTGAGCCTTTCTGAACCCCCAATTCAGATCTGTGTACCCCACTCCCATCCCAGATGTCCTCCCCACACTCCTGGTCCCTCCTTCTAGATTCATTTTTCTTTTATCTGTAGGATATTTTTCTTTCATCTGCTAATACACTACAACCACTTATTCATCACGGGCCTTAATCTATAACAGGCATGAAAGGAGGTTGAGCTCTCTAGCTTACTTCTACTGTAATAATGTGCAAATCGCCCTTTGTGCTTTTTTCTCTTTCCGAAACACATTTTTTCGGGGCGAGAGGGGAGGCAGAGAAATGAGCACATTGTGTAGTCTTGCATTTTTCTATTTGGGTACTTATTACAACTGGGCATGTAAAGATATACCATATAGGTCAGGCTATGTGATTTGGGTCTCTACTAATTCTGTTTGAGTTACTGTCAAATATATTTCCAAAATGGCCCTAATATAAAGATATACTTTATTTCACTGAAATGTATAGTTATTTGTTTTTAAATGGGTAGTATATTTACATGGCTTGACAGTTCAAAGAGGGAAAGTGAAATACAGAGAAAATTTTCATTTATATCCCTGCGTTCCAGTTATTTAGTGCCCCTCCCTAGTGACAACTACTGTGAGTAGTTTCTTATGTCTTCTTTTCTTTTCTTTTTTTAACTTTTTGGGGCCACACCCATGGCATATGGAGGTTCCCAGGCTAGGGGTTGAATCGGAGCTACAGCTGCCAGCCTACACCACAGCCACAGCAACACCAGATCCAAGCCGTGTCTTTGACCTACACCACAGCTCACGGGCAACGCTGGATCCTTAACCCACTGAGTGAGGCCAGGGATCGAACTTGCAACCTCATGGTTCCTAGTCGGATTCGTTTCTGCTGAGCCACGACAGGAACTCCTCTTATGTTTTCTTATAGAGTGGTTTTATCCCAAACAAAGCAAATTCACACATAACATATACTTCCCTTTTTTCACCCAAATGGCAGCATACTATACACCCCATTCTGTACTTTGCTTTTATTCTTAGTGTATCTAGGTGATCATTCCAAACCAGCACATAAAGATTCTCCTTAATCTTTTCATAGTGGCATATTCTTGCATTGTGTACATGCATCAAAAATTCACTTAGCTAGTCGCATATTGGTGGATGGCTGAATGTACTGTTTCTAATCCTCTGCCATTGTCAATGCTTCTAGATAAGTTATTTTGCACATTTGTGACTGTATCTATAGAACATGTTCCCAGAAGCAGTCTCTCTATGCATGTATAATATTGCCACATACATTATTTTTGGATATGAAGACACAGGGCTATAAAGATATTATCCTCTGTAAGTTAATGCAATATTTCAAAGTGAGCTCAACCAATGTAACTACGGCATCAATTTCTGTAACATTAAATCAGTTCATGATGCATCTCTGTTCCATATGGCCCAGTGGCTCTCCACCTTGCTCAGAGAAACAGCCCCAATCTTTTCATTTGCCTACAAGGCCCTCCTTGATCACTCCCCGTTTCTTCTCTGGCTTCATCTCCCCATCTCATTTTTTCATTCACTCTGTCCCAGGCAAACTGGCCTCCGACCTCAGGGCCTTTGCATGCACTGCTCCTACTTATCTACATGGTTTTATTCCCTCACTTCAACTGTCATGTTTTCAATGAGGCTGCCCCAACAACTTGGTTTTGCAATCTCCCCACTTCTTATCTTCCTTCCCTATCCTTTCTCCGTCACTTCATTTGCAACCCTTTGACCCTGTTTGTATTTGACTAATTGATTTGGTCTCTCCCTCTCAGCTAGAATGAAAGCACCATGTGGGCAGAGATTTCCCCTGTTCTGTTTACTGCTGCATCCCTAGTGCTTAAACCATTGCCTGGTGTACAGTGGATGCTCATTCAACATGTATTTGTTTAAATAAAGATGTGCAAATGGCTAAGAGAACTCTAAGGGACAATAATGAATGTGTAAGGGGTGGTTACTAGCTTTACTGAATAGTAAAACATGTTATAAATCAATAATAATTTAACAGCTTGGTTTCTGGATCAAGAATAGATTGAGGAGTTCCCATCATGGCGCAGTGGTTAATGAGTCCGACTAGGAACCATGAGGTTGCAGGTTCGGTCCCTGCCCTTGCTCAGTGGGTTGATGATCCGGTGTTGCCGTGAGCTGTGGTGTAGGTTGCAGATGTGGCTCGGATCCCGAGTTTCTGTGGCTCTGGCGTAGGCCGGGGGCTACAGCTCCGATTGGACCCCTAGCCTGGGAACCTCCATATGCCGCGGGAGCGGCCCAAAGAAATAGCAAAAAGACAGAAAAAAAAAAAAGAATAGATTGAAAAGAAGAATAGCACAGAGAGTTCAGAAACAGACATAAACACATATGAAAATTTAAAATACGATGAAAGTCACACATGAAATTGAAGTAAGAAAAAGAAATAGGTTATTCAAGAAGTAGTTTTGAAATACTTGCCTAATCACTTGGAGAAAATAAGATGAAATCTCTATCTCTTTCACCAGATGGACCAATGGTATATACGTAAAAAATAAATCACCAAAAATCCAACACTAAAATTTGGGTGAACTAATGTGTATTCATGGGGGTAGCTTTTCTATATAGGACACAAAATTAGGAAGATATGTAAGAAAGGATTAATATATTTCACTAAAAATAACAAAGCCTCTGCAGGGGAAATTACTATAAACAGAATAAAAAGGGAACACATACTAGTGAAATTTTGCAAGCTATATGACTTATGACTAATTTCCTAAAATTACAAAAAGCTTTTATAAATCAATAAGAAAAAGATAAAGAAGCTAACAGAAAAATGAGACAGGACATGAATAAGTAGTTCTCAGAATAAGAAATCCCAGTGGCCAATAGTGACAAAATGCTTTCATTTATGACTTTAAGAATGCAAATTCAAATGTCAAAAAAATACATTTTTTTCAATACCAGATGGGCAAAGATCCAACAATTTGTTGATAGCTGCTACTGGCCAGGAAGAGAAATCAGTGCTCTCACCCACTGTTGGGGGAGGGGAATTTCTAGCGACCTCTTTGCAGAGCACTTTGCACATCCAGAAGTTTGTACTATAGAGACAAGTGAAAAAAGATGTGTATTCAAGGATATACACTGTAGCACTGTTTACATTCAAAAATAAAAACGGAATTGTCCAATGATAAGGAAACACAGATTAAATAAACTATTCTATATCCACACAATGGAACACTCTACAGCCATTTAATAAATATCCTGGGATCTTATATGTGATTATGTAATACTAAATATAATATAAATATAATAACTGCAAACAACATGTGTGGTATATTTCCATTTGTGATAGAATGGATATCCATATATATTATTGTATACATATAAAAAACTTTCTGGAAAGATCAACAAATATTACTCCTGGGTAGTGGGACTTGGGTCTATGTTGGGAGAGGGAAAACTTTGCCTTTCATTTTATAGCCCCTTTCTGGTCCTCATTTCTTACAATGTGCATGTGTTACATGTATTATAATTTTTAAAAAGTTAAATTACACTCTAAAAACTATTCTAACTGTAGAGGACAGAGGTTCAAATATGGAAGGTAGTTCACTCTGTAGAGAGCAGAAGCTGGAATCAAAAGAGAATCTGTGGGGGGGAGGAAGCAAAAAAGGGAGTTCCCGTTGTGCCTCAGCAGTAACGAACCAGACTAGGATCCATGAGGATGCGGGTTCCATCCCTGGCCTCGTTCAGTGGGCTAAGGATCTGGTATTGCCGTGAGCTGCGGTGTAGGTGGCAGATGCACCTCGGATCCTGTGTTGCTGTGGTGTAGGCAGGTAGCTGCAGCTCCAACTCAACCCCTAGCCTGGGAAATTCCATATGCTGTGGGCGTAGCCCTAAAACAAAAAAAATTCACAAATTCTCTTTTGTGAATTTGTAAATTTGTGAAATAAAGATCTAAGTTTGTGAGGTCAGATGAGGATATCTTCATCTTTCAACTAAAGTAACATTCCCACTTTCCAATCAAAAGACATAAATGATTAGTCCCAAGCATACTATAGACTGAGAAAGCCAGGTGTATGTCCTTAATCTATTACTACAGGGCAACCTAGGGAAAAGTTATTTAATCCCTCTCTGCCAGCTAATAAGCTATATATAAGGCCAATTCTAAATAACAGTGGTTGAAGAGACAGGATTTTTTAACTCTCTCACAAAAGGTAATTTAAAAAAATTTTCTATGGTTATGGACTTCAGGGCTAGTATAACGGCTCCATGATCATCAGGGACCCTCATACTTTCCTGCTCCATCCTCCTTGCAAATGGCTTTCATCTCTAGGTTACCTCAGGATTCAAGGTGGCACCTGGGACTCTCGCCATGATGCCAGAATTCCCAATAGCAGGAAGGTGTAAGAAAGAAAGGTCAAAAAGGGTAACTCTCGATTTACTTAGCTTTCTTTAAGGTGCCTCACAAGATGTCCCATACAACACTTCTGCTTAGTTCTTTCGGCCAAAACATGGTCACATGACCATATCTAGCTGAAAGGAAGCTGCAAGGTTAATGTGGTCTTTCAGCTGATCACATTTTTACACTCCATGGAATGTTCTATTATTCAGGAAGAAGGGGAGAATAGACATTAGGTGACAATTTGCAGCCTTTACAAGCTAAGTATAGTTGCATCTGCAAAAGAGAACTAATAATAAGCCTTTAAGGGTTGAGGTCAGGCTTAAAAGAAATAATGGATGTAATGCATTGTACACAGTAGGTGCTTCATTAATACTTGGTTCCTTCCTCTCCCCTTTCTTTATTGGCTTTTACTATCATTGTTTCATCTGAGAAAGCAAGCAAGAATGCAATATTGGTTATACCATTTTTTTGAAACGGAGTCCTGAGTTTTCACTTATATTTGGCCTAGGTTATTAATTCTAGTCAAGGAGAAGGTTTGTCTGCAACCCTCTTTGTGTGAATATTGTCTTTTATTTTTAAGGTTTAAAGATTACTTGGTCAGATCTTAAATGTTAAGAAACTGATGCAGCATGACAGTATCAGCATTAATTGGCTTGTGTTGAGGGTGTGGAGAATTACATATAAATTCTCAGAGGCAAGGCAGTAGAGAGAAAATGAGCTGTGGAGTCAGGATTCTGGGTTTGACTATTACCCCACTCCATACTAGCTCTGTCACTATGCAGAACTTACCCACCTATAAGTGGGTTTAAAATAGGAACTACTGCATAGAGTTGCTGTGAGAATGAAATAGGATGATGCAGGCAAATTGCTTAGTGCAGCACCTGGCACATAGTGGATGCTCAATATATGTTGTTTGTTTTATGGAGTGGGGGCACGTGTTATCCTCTCCTGTTATGTCCATTAAGGGAGAGAATTTCCATTCCATTTTTAAAGGGTGCAGGAAGTAGAATTATAAGATTTTTGCCTGCTATTATACACACTTTGTAAAATTCCCTCCCCTGAAGTTTAGGCAGAACCTGTGACTATGACAGAAAGGCTCTTCTGTGATTAGGCAGCATTATATGGCAAATTGCAGATATAATTAACATCCCTAATCAGCTGACTTTGAATAAATCAAAATGCAGATTATCCTGGGAGGGCCTAACCTAATCAAGTGAGTCCTTTAAAAGAAGGATTCTCTTTCTGGACTTGATGAAAATGGCAATATTGTGGAGAGGGCCACATGGCAGGGAATGGTGGGCAGCCTCTAGGAGGATAAAAGAGTTCATGGATGACAGACAGTAAAAATACTGAGACTTCAGTGCTATAATGGCAAGGAACTGAATTCAGCCAACAACCAGAGAGCTTGGAAGAGAACTCCAAGCCTGTGATGAGGATGCAGGCCAGCCAAAACCTTGATTTCAGCCTTGTGAGACCCAAAGCAGAGGACCCAGTTACATTGTGCCCACAGTTCTGACCCATGGAAACTATGAGATAATAAATTTTTGTTGTTTTAACTTTGCTGCTAAGTTAGTTTGTGTTAATTTGTTACACAGCTCTAGAGAACCAATACAGGGGATGATATAGCTTGATTCCTCTAGATTAGGGGCCAGAGAACTCATATGCCAAATCTAGCCAACCACCTGATTTTGTAAATAAAAGATTCTATTGGCAATAGCCATGCTCACTTGTTTACACATGGTCTATGTACCTATGTCTACTTTTGCATTATAGTTGAGTAGATGCAATGCCTAATGTGTTTACTATCTGGTTCTTTATAGTAAAAGTTTGCTGGCCCCTGCTCTAGAAGAAGACTTTGAGATAAATATTTGAGAACAAGTAGTTTACTTGGTGGCAACCCCTAAAAACACTAGGGGAGTGGGGAGGGCAGATGGGTAAGAAGGTAGCCAATAAAGAGTGTGTTATTCAAAGAGTGAGTTACAAGGGAACCCTCATAAAGTTATCAGCTGATTTCTCTACAGAAACTTTGCAGGCCAGAGGGAGTGGCAAGATATATTCAAAGTCCTGAAAGGAAAAAACCTGCAACATAGGATATTCTACCCAGCAAGATTATCATTTACAAGGAGATCCCGCTGAATAGCATTGAGAACTATGTCTAGATACTCATGTTGCAACAGAAGAAAGGGTGGGGGAAAAACTGTAATTGCAATGTATACATGTAAGGATAACCTGACCCCCTTGCTGTACAGTGGGAAAATAAAATAAATAAAAATAAATAAAAAAAATTAAAAAAAATATCATTTAGAATAGAAGGAGAGATAAAGAACTTCTCAGGCAATGGAGTTTCCGCTGTAGCACGAGATCTGCAGCATCTTGGGAGTGCTTGGATGCAGGCTCAATCCCAAGCCTGGCACAGTGGGTTAAAGATCTGGCAATGCTGCAGCTGCAGCTTAGTTTGAGGCTACGGCTCAGATCTGATCCCTGGCCTGGGAGCTCCATATGCTGCACGGAGGGCAAAAAAAGAAAAAAAGAGAACTTCTCAGATAAGCCAAAAACACAAGAAGATAGCAAAACAAAACCTATCCTTAAAGAAATACTGAAAAGTCTTCTCTAAATGCAAAAGAAGCAAGAATCTATGGGGAAGAGAAAATCACAGTAGAAAAGGCAAATATATTAAAGGACTGATGATCACTTAAGCCAGGATACAGATTAAAAAGCAATCGAAAAAATTGTGAAAGTGATTATAGCTGCAATGAACAGCAAAAGGATAAATATAAAGATGTAAAACAGGATGTCAAAATCACAAAATGTGGGTGAGGCGAGTAAGAAAATGTAGAGTTTTTAGAAAGTGTGTGTGCTTATATGACCATCAGTCTAAAGCAAGTAGATATAGTTACGGATTAACATACTTGAAAACCAGGGTAACTGTAAATCAAAAATACACAACAGATTGACAAAAAACAAAAGGAAAGGAACTCAAGCATAATACAAAATAAAACCGTCCAACCACAAAAAGGAAAAAAAGAAAGGAACAAAGAAGGAAAAAAAAAAACCAATTGGAAAACAACGTTTAAAGTGGCAATAAGTACATACTTAATAATTACTTTAAACGTCAACTGACTAAATGCTTCAATCAAAAGACACAGAGCGGCAGACTGGATAATAAAATAAGAACTTATAATATGCTGCTTACAAGAGACCCACTTTAAGGCAAAAGCTGCATGTAGATTAAAAGTTGAGGGTATTGAAAAAGACATTGCATGCACATGGAAACATCAAGAAAACAGGGTAGCAATACTCAAATTTGACAAAATAGACTTTAAAGCAAAAGCTATAAAGCAAGACAAAGAAGGACATTATATAATGATAAAAAGATCTGTACAAGAAGATATTACACTCCACATATATGCACCCAACATAGGAACACCTAAATATATAAAGCAAATACTAACAGACATAAAGAGAGAAATTGATGGAAATATAATAATAGTAGGAGACCTTAACACCCCACTAATGTTAATAGACAGATGTTCCAGACAATCAATAAGGCAACAGATATCCTAAATGACACAATAGAACAGTTAGCTTAATTGATATCTACAGGACACGTCATTTAAAAAAACCCAGGATACACATCCTTTTCAAACACAGAGGAAACATTCTCTAGGACAGACAATACACTAGGACAAAAAACAAGCCTCGATAAATTTAAGAGTATAGAAACTACCCTCAAGAAATTTCTTGAGCATCATTTCTGACCACAATGGCATGAAATGCCATGAAATGGAAATCAATCACAGAAAGAAAAGGGGAAAAAAAGATTACATGGAGACTAAACAACAAGCTACTAAAAAACCCCCAATGGGTCAATGATAAAATCAAACAGAAAATCAAAAAGTACCTTGAGACAAATGACAATGGAGACACAACCATATAAAATCTATGAGATGCAACAAAAGTAGCCCTAAGAGGAAAGTTCATAGTGACACAAACATTCCTCAGAAAACAAGCATGATCTCAAATAAACAATCTAATCTACCACCTAAAAGAATTAGAAAAAGAAAAACAAACACAATCTAAAGTCAGCAGAAGGAAATAAATAGAGCATAAATTTTAAAAAATAGAAAAAATAAATAAAACCAAGAGCTAGTTTTTTTAAAGGATAAACAAAATCAACAAACCTTTATCCAGGCTCTCAGGAAGAAAAGAAAGAGAATCTAAATAAACAAAATAAGAAATGAAAGAGGAGAAATAATAACTGATACTGCAGAAATATAAAAAATCATAAGAAAATGTGTTAAACTATATGTCAACAAAATGGATAACCTAGAAGAAATGGACAAGTTTCTAGAACCATACAGCCTGCCAAAATTGAATCAAGAAGAAATAGACAATTTGAACAGACTGATCACTAGAAGTGAAATAGAATCTGTAATGAAAAAAAAAAGCCTCCCTGCAAACAAAAGTCCAAGGCCAGATGGTTTCACTGTGGAATTCTACCATACACACAAAGAAGAACTTACACCTATCCTTCTCAGACTCTTCCAAAAAGGCTGAAGAGGAGGGAATACTCCCAAAGACATTCTACGAAGCCACCATCACCCCGATATCAAAACCAGACAAAGACACTACAAAAGAAGAAATATACAGGCCAACATATTTACTCAATATAGATGAAAAAAATCTCCAACAAAATATTACTGAACTGAATCCAGCAATGCATAAAAAGAATCAAACAATATGATCAAGTTGGATTCATTCCATGGTCACAAGGAGGGTTCAACATATCCAAATCAATGTGATACACCATCTCAATAAAAGAAAAGAAAAGAAAAACAAATGACATGATCATCTCATTAGATGGAGAAAAAGTACTTGATAAAATTCAACATTCATTTGTGATAAAAACTCTCACCAAAGAGGGTATAGAGGAAACATATCTCAACATAATAAAAGTCATTTATGACAAACTCATAGCCAATATAATACGCAACAGTGAAAAGCTGAAGGCTTTCTCACTAAAATCTGGAACAGAACAAGGATGCCCACTCTAACCACTTCTGTTCAACACAGAACTGGAAATCCTAGCCACAGTAATCAGACAAGAAAAAGAAATAAATCTATCCAATTTGGAATGGAAGACTTAAAACTATCACTACTTGCAGATGACATGATACTCTTTATAAAAAACCCTGAAGACTCCACACAGAAACTATTAGAACTAATAAATGGGAGTTCCTGTTGTGGTACAATGGATTAATGATCCAGTGTTGTCTCTGTGGTAGGGCAGGTTGAATCCCCAGCCTGGCACAGTGAGTTAAGGATCTGGCATTGCCATAGCTATAGCATAGGTTGCAGCTGTGGTTCAGATTTGATCCCTGGCCTGGGAATTTCCACATGCTGTGGGTATGGCTGCAAAGGGAGAAAAAAAGGAACTAAAAATGAATTCAGCAAGGTAGCAGGATACAAGATTAATATACAGATATCAGTTGCATTTCTTTACACTCACAATGAAATATCAGAAAGAGAAAGTAAAAAAAAAATTCTATTTAAAATGGCATAATACAATAACTAGGAATACACCTAACCAAGGAGGTAAAAGACTTATATGCTGAGAACTATAAAAATGGAATGAAATGAAAAGATAACCCATGCTCTTGGATTAGAAGAATTAATATTGCTTAATATGGCCATACTACCTAAAGCAATCTATAGACTCAATGAGATCCCTATCAAATTACCCATGACATTTTCATAAAACTAGAAAAAATAATCCTAAAATTTATACAGAACCACAAAAGACCCAGAATTGCCATAGCTATCCTGAGGGAAAAGAACAAAGCTGAGGCATAACCATTCCAGACTTTGGCAATACTATAAAGATACAGTAATCAAAACAGCCTGGTATTGGCACATAGCCCAGACATATAGATCAATGGAACAGAATAGGAAGCCCAGAAATAAATCCTCACACCTACAGTCAATTAATCTTCAACAAAGCAGGCAAGAACATACATTGGAGAAAAGACAGTCTCTTTGGCAAGTGGCACTGGGAAAGCTGGACAGCCTCATGTAATCAATGAAGTTAGAACTCCCCTATGTCACACACAAAAATAAACTCAAAATGGCTTAAACACTTGAATATAAGATATGACACCATTAAACTCCTACAGGAGAACATAGGCAAAACATTCTCTGACATAAACTGTAGCAGTATTTTCTTAGATTGGCCTCCTGAGGTCAAAGAAATAAAAGCAAAAATAAACAAATGGGACCTAATCAAATGTATAAGCTTTTGCACAGCAAAGAAAATCATAAACAAAATGAAAAGACAATACAGCAAATGGGAGAAATATTTGCCAACAATGTGGTCAAAAAGGGCTTGATTTCCGAAATACATAAACAGCTCATACAACTCAGTATCAAAAGAAACCAAACAACCCCATCAAAAAATGGGCTGAAGACCTAAACAGACATTTCTCCAAAGAAGACACACAGATGACCAACAGGCACATGAAAAGTTGTTCCATATCACTAATTATTAGAGAAATGCAAATAAAAACCACAATGAGGTATCACCTCACATGGCTCAGAATGGCCATCATAAAAAATCTACATATAAGAAACGCTGGAGAGGGTGTGGAGAAAAGGGAAACCTCTCACATTGTTGGTGGGGATGTAAATTGGTGTAGCCACTATGGAAAACAATATGGAGGTTCCTTTAAAAACTAAGAATAAAATTACCATATGACCCAGAAATCCCACTCCGGGCATATATCTGGAGAACACCATGATTCGAAAAAATACATGCACCCCAGTGTTCACAGTAAGACTATTTACAACAGCCAAGACATGGAGGCAACCTAAGTGTCCATCAACAGATAAATGGATAAAGAAGATGTGGCATATATACATAATGGAATATTATTCAGTCATAAAAAAGAATGAAATATTGCATTTCAGCAACATGGATGGACATAGAAATTACCATACTAATGGGAAAGGGTGCTGGGAGGGGTCAATTAGAAGTATGGGATTAACAGATACACACTACCATATTTTAAATAGATAACCAACAAGGACCTACTGTATAGTATGGGGAATTATATTCAATATCTTGTAATGACCTACAATAGAAAAGAATCTGAAAAAGAAACTGAATCACTTTGCTGTACACATGAAACTAACACAATACTGGGAGACGGGATTAAGATGGCAGAATAGAAGGAATGGAGCTCAACTTCTCTCATAAAAACAACAAAATTACAACCAAACGCTGAGCAACCTTCAACCAAAAGGACTGGAAACTTTCAAAAAGATCCTACTCCAGAAGACAAAGAGAAGGCCACATCAAGAGGTAGCAGGGACAATTATATGATATAAGCAACCACATACCTCCTGGCTGGGAAGCCCCACAGACTGGAAAGTAACTGGTTCACAGAGACTCACCTACAGGAGTGAGAGTTCTAAGCCCCATGTCAAATCCCCACGCCTGAAGATCTGGCACTGGGAGAAAGAGCCCCTGGAGCATATGGCATTGAAGGCCAGTGGGGCTTGTGAAGCTCCATGGGACTAGGGGAAATGGAGACCCCATTCTTGAAAGGTACACACAGACTGTCACGTGCACTGGGTCCCAGGGCAAAGCAGAGGCTCCATAGGAATCTGGGTCAAACGTGACTGCAGTTCTTGGAGGATCTCCTGGGGAAAAAGGGGGTGACTGTGGCTTGTTATGGAGGAAAAGCATTGGAGGCAAAGCTCTTGGGAATATTCATCAGCATACATTTCTCTAGAGGTGGCCATTTTGGGAAAATCTGGCCTCACCCATCAGCACTGAGAAGCCCCAGGCCAAACAACAATCCAGGTGGGATCACAGCCCCACCCATCAGTGAACAGGGTGCCTAAAGACCCCTAGCCACCTCTAATCTCACCCAGAGACAAAGCTCCACCCATGAGAAGTATAGGAATCAGCCCCACCTACCAGTGGGCAGGTACCAGTCCCTCCCATCAGGAAGCCTACAGCAAGCTCCCTCTACCAACTTCAGCCACAAAGGAGGCAGACACCAGAAGTAAGAGAGGCTACAACTCTACTGTCTGCAAAAACGTTAGCACACCAAAAACCTATAAAAATGAAAAGGCAGAGAACTATAACTCAGGTGAGGGAGAAAGAAAACCCCCCAGAAAAACAGCTAAGTGATCAGGAGACTATCAGCCTCCAGGAAAAAGACTTTAGACTGTTGATACTGAAGATGATGCAAGACATTGGAAATAAACTGGAGGCAAAGATGGATAATTTACAGGAAACACTGAGCAAAGAAATACAAGATATAAAACTTAAGCAAGAAGAGATGCAAAATACAATAACTGAAATAAAAAATTCATTAGAAGCAGCCAATAGCAGAATCCAGGAGGCGGAAGAATGAATAAGTGAGGTGGAGGACAGACTAGTGGAAATCATGGATGTGGAACAGAAAAGAGAAAAAAGATTGAAAAGAAATGAAGAGAGTCTCAGAGAACTCTCTGAGAATGTTTATAGCATTAACATCCATATTATAGGGGTACCAGAAGGAGAAGAGAGAGAGAAAGGGACAGAAAAAATATTCAAAGAGATGGGAAAGGAACCACTTACTCAAATCCAGGAAGCACAACCAGTACCATATAAAATAAACCCAAGGAGGAATACCCCGACGGGCATATTAATCGAACTGACCAAAATTAAAGACAAAGACAAAATATTGAAATCAGCTAGGGAAAAGAAACAAATAATATACAAGGGAACCCTTATAAGGTTTATTGGCAGATTTTTCAACAGAAACTCTGCAGGCCAGAAGGGAGTGGCATGATATACTTAATGTGATGAAAGGAAAAAACCCCAACCAAGATTACTTTACCCAGCAAGGCTCTCATTCAGATTTGAAGGAAAAATCAAAAGCTTTACAGATAAGCAAAAGTTAAGAGAATTCAGCACTACTAAGCCAGCTTTACAACAAATACTAAAGGAACTTCTCTAGGCAGAAAGGCAAAGGCTGCAACCAGAAACAAAAACACCACAACTGACAAGGCTCACCAGTAAAGGCATATATACAGTAAAGATATGAAATCATCCATGCACAATTATGCTACCAATATCAGAAATCATGAGAAGAGAAGGGTACAAATGCAGGACACTGGAGATGCACTTCCAATTAAGAGACCAACAACTGAAAACAATCTCTTATATATATATAGACCCCTGTATCAAAATTTCAGGGTAACTGCAAACCAATAACCTACAACTGATACACAAACAAATAAAAAAATCAACTCAAATACAACAGTAAAAATAGTCATCAAACCACAAGAGGAAAGAACAAGAGAAGAAGGAAAGAAAAAACGGCAACAAAAAACAAATCCCAAGCAACTAATAAAGTGGCAATAAGAACATACATATCAATAGTTACCTTAAATGTTAATGGACTAAATGCCCTAACCAAAAGACATGGACTGGCTGAATGGAGACTAAAAAAAGACCCATATATATGCTATATTCGAGAGACCCACTTCATTTCTAGGGACACATACAAATTGAAAGTGAGAGGATGGAAGAAAATATTCCGTGCAAACAGGAATCAAAAGAAAGCTGGAGTAGCAATACTCATATCAGACAAAATAGACTTTAAAATGAAGACTATTTTAAGAGACAAGGAGGGACACTACATAATGATCAAAGGATCAATTCAAGAAGAAGATATAACAATTTTAAATATCTATGCACCCAACATAGGATCACCACAATATATAAGGCAACTGCTAACAACCTTAAAAGGACAAATCAACAGTAACACAATAATAGTGGGGGACTTTAACACCCCACTTACAGCAATGGACAGATCATCCAGACAGAAAATCAATAAGGAAACCCAGGCCCTGAATGAAGCATTAGACCAGATGGACTTAATAGATATTTATAGGACATTCCACCCAAAAGCAACAGAATACACATTCTTCTCAAGTGCACATGGAACATTCTCTAAAATTGATCACATCCTGGGCTACAAATCAAGCCTCAGTAACTTTATGAAAATTGAAATAATATCATTCTTTCCAACCACAACACTGTATGACTGGAAATCAACAAGAAAAAAACTGCAAAAAACACAAACACATGGAGACTAAACAACATGCTACTAAACAACCAATGGATTACTGAAGAAATCAAAGAGGAAATTAAAAAATACCAAATGAAAACAAAGATATGACACTCCAAAACCCATGGGATGCAGCAAAAGCAGTTCTAAGAGGAAAGTTTATAGCAATACAAGCCTACCTCAGGAAACAAGAAAAAGCTCAAATAAACAACCTAACTCTACATCTAAAGCAGCTAGAGAGAGAAGAACAGACAAGACCTGAAGTTAGTAGAAGGAAAGAAATCATAAAGATCAGAGCAGAAATCAATGAAATAGAAAGGAAGAAAACCATAGAAAAAAATCAATGAAACTGAAAGTTGGTTCTTTGAAAAGATCAACAAAATTGATAAACCCTTAGCCAGGCTTATCAAGAAAAAAAGAGGACTCAAATCAATAAAATTAGAAATGAAAAAGGAGAAGCAACAATGGACATCAGAGAAACACAACGGATCATAGCACAGTACTGTAAATCGATTTTAGTCCAATTTTAAAAAAAAAGAATGTGTTATTGAGCTGGCTATTGCTGTGGGTGACTGTGGTTTAATCCCACCAGAAAGCTCTGTGAAGCAGCAGAGAACGTGTATCTCGGAATCATCTATGTGATGGGCAAGGGAGCAAGGGTATTTACTTGTCAACTTTTATCAGTCATTGGTTGCAGGCTGTTGCTTCCTGGCTTTGGAGAAATCCCTTGGGCAAAAAGAGAGAAATACAGGCAGTTGGAATTCAGCCTTAAGTGATAAATCCTGATGGATAGAGGCAGGGCAGGAACAGGGTCTACTACAAGAGAGAAAAGTACATGGGGATAATTCCAGTTTCTTTCCACACTCCCACCTCACTCATCGTCTCTCCCCAGATAAGAATGCTGAATTTGGAAGAAAAAAATAAACATGATTGGCTCAGGGTTTCTTGAGTTATTTTTCTTTCATATTTGCTTCCAACATAGACAGTCCAAAGAGTAGGTTTGCTCCTCACTAGGAGAGCAGCTTACGGGGTGGGCATTGCCCCGGAAAGAGTGGGGAGCCCAGAGTTCAAGTCAGCGGCAATGTATTGAGAAGTGCATTTGCCCGTGGATTTAAGACCACATTCTTTGATCATCTCATTAGTCACAAAATTGAAATTTCCATTTCCGTCAGTTAGACTCCTGAATTTATTTCTCAATTGATTTCTGAATTGGTATGGAATTGGGCTGCAATTTATCAGGCTCTTAAACACCACAGATGATTACTATTTCTATGGACTAACTTACTTTTTTAGGTTCTTAACATGACCTAACAAATTATTGCGAAAGACGCAAACAACACCCAATTTGTGGAATGGATGTCCTGTGGTTATATTTGTTCAGTCCATTTGTTTCCTTATACGAAAACAAGCCTAAGTTTAGAATACAGACTGTTGTATCAGAAATCTGTTTTTCCAGTTAGTATACAAAACTTCTGCTGGAAAGATGACAGAAAACTGCTGTGTGCTGGAAAATGCACATGATGAATTAATATCCTTTTCATCACTTGGGCAACAATGGCCTTTTGTGCCTCAAAAGGACATACCATATTCTAAAACAGAAATAACAGCTGTGCATATCCACCATCAAGAGAGACTTGCATAGCGGGTGTGATTTACCACAAAGACAGCAGGAGGAATCACAGACAAGAGAAGAGTAATGACTTTTATGGTTTCTTTTTAAGAACTTGATCCTTGTACACCTTTGCTTTTCACTTCGTGCATGGCTATAATGAGATCCTCTGCTACTTGTACTGTTTCTGTTTGGTAACTACTTCTACTGTACTTTAGAAAAAAGCTTGAGGTATCTCATGAAATGGTCCTAATAGAAAACAGGAAGAGAAATGAGTACATACGGGGAGAAAGAAGAGTCAGACAGAGCAAGTTATTACACATGTGATTAAAGTGGGCAGAGGATGCGAGTTGATGATGGGATGAAGTTACTCCATCGGCTCTCCATCTTGAATAGCCCAGATTCTGACAGTTCTGACACAGGGCTCTCTCACAGTATGGCTGCGGCGTGCATGTATCACAGAGGGGTAGGTGCAGCTGTGGGTAGCAACGACTAAATCATGACAGTTCAAGGAGACAGAAGTTTACTTCTCTCATGTAAAAGTCTGGCCCGGGTGGTCCAGAACCAGTGTGGCTATCGTACTTCACAAAGTCCTTAAGGACCCAGACTCCTCTCATCTCACTATTCCCCAATCCCCAGGGTGTGACCAAAGATGAAGGTCAGGACACTAGCCACCAGTGTGGCCCAGGGAATTCTGGGCAGCAGGAGCACAAAGGGGTGAAGAAGAAAACTACACAATGGCATGTGCCAGCTTTCTGTGAAAGGAGATATCCTGCAGCAGCCGTGGAACTTCATTAGCCATATCTAACTGCAAGGGACACTGGGAAATGTAGTTTTCCCATTGTGTCCAACTAAAAATTAGGGTTTCTATTACTATGGAAGAAAGGATGTTTGATACTGGGGGACAACTGGCAGTTTCTGCCACAGTGAGCTGGAAACTGATCAATGGAATGTGTCCTCCACATGTTGTTCCCAAATGCTGGTCTTTAGCACCAGTGCCAACCCATAACAAAGTATTCACTAGGCTCTGTTGAAATATACACAAATTTGTGCAATGTGGTGATTTTTTAATAGTTTTTTTAAAGGGACTGTCCATAGGAATGTCTGTGGAGTTCCCTAAGACACCATCTCCTTCTCCCACCCTTAGATACATGGAGAACACCTTGTGGTACCCTGCCTGGGACCCCTCTGCCACATTTTCTCTGGGGTCTTATTCTCGCCATGGATCCCTGTGTGGGATCTGTATTAATTAGAGAGCTTTTGGCTGCATGTCAAGTGACTGAAAGTATGTATTGAATCATGTCATATGACAAGGTTGGACATAGAGAGGCTAATTCTCCGCTATTCTCTTGGCTCCCTCTCTTAGTCATAAAATATTCTCTGTGGCACTAAGGGTCACATTCTCCCATGACTGCATCCAAAGCAGGAAGGAGTGGTCCGCTGCCTTCTGCCAAGGAAGAAAAAACTTTCCAGAACCCTTTTCGTTAACAACCCACTGGGCAAAAGTGGGTCACATGAAACCGACTGGCAAAGAGCAGGACTACCTTGGCCAGTTTAGAAAAACCACGATTCACTCCATGGAGCCCAGCACCTTGTCACATAATACCTGGACAGTATCACCCAATGGTGTCTACCATAGCTTCTATCTGTCCTCTCCTTGTTTCAGGCTCTTCTCCGGGAGGGAGTGTAGAACCCCAAATGTATCTATGCACATGGAACTGCCTGTCTAACAGCTGCCTCCCTCCTGGGAATTATCTGGTGGGGCAGAGTGGCTGAGAGAGGGTGACAAAGCACTGCTTTAATTTATCTCATATAATCCAATATCTACAGTATCTGCACACACAAATTACATTTATCCCTTCCGAGTAGGAGGCTTATGGATCTCAAAAGCCCAAAGGTGATTCATCTTCACTACTTCTGGTCTTCATCCCTCCCCTGAGTGCATGAACAACTGGGTAGGGTAGGGTTTGGTTAGAGGGGAGAATATTTTCTCATCCGACTCATCTGTGTCTCCAGGTAAACAGTAGCTCTTTGAGGGCAGAAGCTTGATTTGGAATCCAACACCCGACAGTCAGTAAGCACTCAAGCAATATAGACCGAAAGGATAAAGGACCTCTCCCCCAGGTGCAGGAAAGGGAGCTGTCAAACACGTCAACAGACCTGAACACTAACCTTTGCATTCACAAGTCAAGAAGTCGAGAGAGGTGGCGTTTTCAATCCCCCGAAGTTCCTGATTTTCCTGAAAGGGAGTGTTTAGGTTAGGAAGATGAAGTGCAATAACATAAGCTAAGCTAACTAGAATATTATTCGAGTCACTACAAGATTCATAAGTCATGTCTGTTTCACAGGAAGGGTCTGGAAAGAAAGGGTTACAGCTGAAAAGTGTTCAAGATGCAAGGGACTGTCTCCAGTGCCATGTTGCCCAACAGAACAATGGCTGAACTGGGTTAGAGAAGCCCTTAAATTTCTGTAAGTTGAAGCTGACTAAGACCAGCCTGAGAGTTCAAGATTACCTGTCAAGAGCCAAGTTCTTCACATGGAGAATCGGGAAGCTATTGACTATGTTGGGTGGAAACTTAGCAAAAACGTTGAGATGTTCTTAGACTGGAATTAGAGAGATCTAGTGTCAAACTGCCTTCTCACTGTAGGTAAGACCTTCTTTGTATTTTTGTAGCATTTGGATAACAGCTATACTGCGATATAAATCACATACCATATGATTCAGCCATCTAAAATGGACAATTTAATGGCTTTCAGTGCATTCACAGAGTTGTGCAACCATCACCACAATCAATTTTTGAACATTTTCATCACCTGAAAAAGAAACCCCACACTCATTAACATCCCCTTTCCCCCTCAATGTCCTCAGCCTCTGGCAAACTCCAGTCTACTTTTTGTCCATATGGATGTGCCTCTTCTGGACATTTGATACACAGGAAATTATTTAATAGTAAGATACTGTATGTGGTCATGAGTTTCATCATCTTCACAAGTGCACTGCTACAGTGAAACAGACTAGAGAGACCCATATTTGCCCCTAGGTGGGCACAATCACATAACCAGGCCATTGTCCAGTTGTGTGTTAAAAAACAGCTGGGACAATCACTTAATTCCTTTAGAATATCTGAGCTATTCAAAATTAATACTAATATTAGAAAACCATATTTTTTAGTAGTATCACTAGTGTTGCTTTAAAAACAAACCCTGTTGTTCTTGGTATTTATTTTATGCCTTGGCTCTCCTACCAACTTATAAATCCAAGCCCTGCCATTCTGTCTGAGCTCATTAACAAGGGAAGGGGTGAATGTTGAAAAAAAGAGCGATGAGGAACATCTTCACTGCCCTGTTTGTTGTCCTGTTTGGTGGCACTGCTGAGGTCCACAGTGCACTGGCATGGGCCTGTACCCACTGGGAGGGAAGGGGGCTTGGGTCTTACTTGCAGAAAGATGTCATGTGGGTTAGCAGCAGCCTTGCCCTTAGAACAGGAAGGCTTTAGGTTTAGGCAAGAGGCAGGAGAATATTTAGGTCAGAATCAGGCTTCACACATAACATGTCAGAGGGTCTCACAGGGGTGATATCATATCCTCTCCCCCTTTAAAAATATCTGCTTGCAGGAGTTCCGCTGTAGAAGAGCAGGTTAAGGATCCGGCATTGCTGCAGCAGCTGTGGTGTAGGTAGGAGCTGAGGCTCAGATTCGACTCCTGGCCCAGGAACTTCCATACGCTGTGGGTACAGCCAAAAAGCAAAACAACAACAAAACACCCCCAAATATCTGCTTGCTTCTTGGTGCATATGATACAAATCTACACTCGTCTCCTCCAAGCCAGTACCGTCCAATAAAACTTGGTGTGTGGCTAGAAGTGTTCAATTCTGTGCTGTCCATGTGGCTGTGGAACACCTGAAATGTGGTTTGTGTGACTCAAGAACCGCATTTTCCATTTTAGGTAATTTACAGGTAAATGCCACACCTGCCTAGTGGCTGCTGCACTGGACAGCGCCAAAATGGAACATTTCCGTCACTGAAGAAAGTGCTATTAGACGCCATCATTCCTTCAGAGGCCAGCTCCGAGACAGGGTTCGCATTGCTGTGGAAAGGTAAAGGGGTGGGAAAGTGAGACAGGAAAGGAAGGGAGCCAGAAAAGAGCACATTGTCAATACTGCAGGCCCCCAGGGCTGAGTGATGCAGGGAACCCTGGGAGCCAGTGCAGAGCACACACCAAAGGTCTCAGTGTCGTCCTGCCCAAGAGGTAAAGGAGTTGGTGTATTTCTCCATCAATTCCCGTCAGTCGTGGACTGAAGACTGACTGAGGGGTGTTAATTCTTAAGCACTTCCTCCTGTCCAGAGCATGGGCTTAGAAGGCTCTGTAGCCAGAGGGAGACTTTGGCCAAGTCACAGAGGGCAGTGGTTGGGGTTGGCAGGGTCCAAGTGCTTGGGGCACCAACACTGCCCACACCTCAATGCCTGACCCCAGTCTGATTTCCAGACACAACTGTAATACTTCACACAGAGCCTTAAGGACATTTTTGCAGTTATAAATGGAAAGACATATAATAATGTAAATATATATCTACTTCCTTTTGTTCCCATTTATACAAATGGGATCATTCCATGCATACTCTTCAGCATTTTGCTTTTGGCACTTAATAGTATACCCTGGAGCTGTTTCGTTGTAGTCATTTCTTGGCTGTTTTCTGCACTTGGCTGTCTTTATCACAAAAAAAAAAAAAAAAAAAAGTTCAGACACAAGGGGAAAAAGAGCTGCAGTGGCTTGGCTGAAAGAATGCAAAGAGATTCATGTTTAGCTTATGGATTTAGAAGGCAAGCTGTTTGTTGAGACTGCAGACTTTGGTTCAAGGCGTTCTGGGATGGCGTGATTTTCCTGTTAAAAACAAACGGGAATTTGCTTGATGATAAACTCAGGCAGTGTGTGGGCTGATGAGACAATAGAGCATGCAATCAATGGATTAACCTCCTGGGGCGACTGCAGTGGCAGCAGGTGGCTGTCTCCGGGGCCAGGCATCCCAGCCTGCCCTACATAGGAGCATCTGGAGTCCCAGGTTCAGGTCTAGCTCTGCCTTTGACTTGCTGTGTCATTACTGAAGCCTCTGGACCTTGCAGGGCCTCAGTTTCCACGTCTATTAGGTGAACATGATCATGTTTATCCTAACCTCTCTCTCCATGGGTTTGATACATGGACCGCCAGGGGCTGCAAATCCAAATGCCTTCAGGAGCTATGTAGGTCAGTATATGAGTCAAACGCGGCTGGTGTGAGTAATAGGGAGTAGTGGGGACTGTGGCTAAGAGGGCTCTAAATCACACACACACCCCATCTTGCAGATTTAAGCGACTACTCACCTGGCCAAACAATGCACATCTGTGGGCTACTTGGAGCCCTTCGGCAAGAGTGTACATCCTATATACTGGAGCTATGACTTCTGGGTAGAGGGGATGGCACCACTGTGACTGTTTACCAAGTCTCACCCCTACTGACCCTTTCAAAAACTCCATCTCCCACTTCATTGGTCCCTTCCTGCACTAGTCAGGAGAAGTCAGGGTGCGCTGTGGCAATGACTCTAAAAGGTCAGTGGCTTGAAAGAGCAAAGGTTGTTTCTTTTTTGCTCACACTACACGACCCGTGTGGGGAGCTGGAGGCTGACCTCCACAACCTCATCATGTACACAGATGGGGCTCACTGTCCAGGGCTTCTCCCGCAGTGCTGGGGCCCAGGACAAAGGAAATGTTGTACACCGGCCTTTAAAAGCTTCTGCTCGCATTTCGTTGGCCAAAGCAAGTCACGGGGCTTGGGCACCCTCCCGCGACATCCTGCACTGTCTGGAAAGAGGACTGGAACTGTCTGTGCCCAGCACTGAGGCACACACTCCTTTGGATGAACAACGGTGTGCATTCCTCTCTTCCATGTCTAGAGTTCAGTGGTTATTATGGACATCCCACACCTGCCTGAGCGCTTTTATCTCCGTTTTGTAAGCAGGAAGACTGACCACCGCCGAGCCTCCAGGCTGTTTCTCCTTCCTAATCGCCACGGCGCTCAATGCCTGAGCTCATCATAGCCAGAGCAGTGGCAGAGTCCTGGGCTTGTCCCTTTTCCAACTTCAGCTCAAACCAGGGGTCCTTACTTTGGAGCCATTCCCTGGCAGTTTTTAAAAAGACTCAGTTTTTTTTTTTTTAATTTAATTTTATTTTTTTGTCTTTTTGCTATTTCTTGGGCTGCTCCCGCGGCATATGGAGATTCCCAGGTTAGGGGGTCTAATCGGAGCCGCAGCCACTGGCCTACACCACAGCCACAGCAACTCGGGATCCGAGCCGAGTCTGCGACCTACACCACAGCTCACGGCAACGCCGGATCCTTAACCCACTGAGCAAGGGCAGGGACCGAACCCACAACCTCATGGTTCCTAGTCGGATTCGTTAACCACTGCGCCACCACAGGAACTCCTCAGTTTTTTTTTTTTTAAATTAGTTAATTTACAGTTGTGCCAATTTCTGCTGTATGGCGAAGTGACTCAGTCATACCTATCTACCTACAGATGCATTCTTTTTAAATATTTTTTCCATCATGGTCTATCCCAGCAGATTGGATATAGTTCCCTGTGCTAGAAAGTAGGACCTTATTGTTCATCCAAGGCAGTTTTTTTAAGAGCAGTTTTAGGTCCGCAGCAAGATCGAGTACAAAGACTTCCCATGTACGCCCTACCTCCACATATGAACAGCCTCCCCTGTTATCAACATTCCTCATTAGAATGGTACACTTGTTACCAAGGATAAACCTACATTGATACATGTTATCATCCAAAGTCCACAGTTTATCTTATGTTTCATTCTTGGTGTTGCACATTCTCTGGGTTTGAATGAATGTATAACGACATCTATCCATCACTGTAATTTCACAGAGTATTTTCATTGCACTAGAAATTCTCTGTGTTCTATCTGGTCATCGCCCCCACCACTCCCACCAGTAAACACTGAACTTTCTACTGTCTCCATAGTTTTGCCTTTTCTAGAATGTCATATAGTTGCAATCGCACAGTATG
This sequence comes from Sus scrofa, assembly GCF_054392235.1. Lineage (NCBI taxonomy): Eukaryota > Metazoa > Chordata > Mammalia > Artiodactyla > Suidae > Sus > Sus scrofa. The sequence continues at coordinate 14,288,107 of NC_139401.1, forward strand.
TACCTTTGCAGCTTGCCTTTTTTCATTTAGTCATACACATGTGAGGTTTCTCCATGTCTTTTCATGGCTTGATAGCTCAGCTCTTTTTAGTGCTGAATGATATCCCACTGTCTGGATATACCGAGTTTATTTATCCATTAACCTACTGAATGACATCTTGGTGCCTTCCAATTGCTGGCAATTGTGAATAAAGCTGCTATAAACATCCATGTACAGGTTTTCGTGTGGACTTTAGTTTTCACCTCCTTTGAGTAAATACTAAGGAGAGGGACTGCTGGACTGTATGGTAAGAGTATGCTTAGTTTTGTAAGAAACCACCCAACCGTGTTTCCAAGTGGCTGTACCATTTTGCATTCCCGGCAGCAATGAATGAGAGTTCCTGCTGCTCTGTATCCTCATCCCCATGTGGTGTTATCAGTGTTCTAGGCTTTGGCTATTTGCTAACGGATGTGAAGGGGTAATGTCCCTCTCATCCTTTGAATCATTGCTGTCATTCATTTCACTCAGAGGTAAGCATATATAAGCATATATACACACACCCATACACACGACATATACACATACATACATAATTAAAAACACTGTTTCTATTATTTTAACAAACTGTTATCTGTTAGACCAATTAAAATAAGAAAAACAAAAAGTAAAAAGAAAGTAAAGTGTAAAATAATCTTACATCATTCATAAAAATCAACTGAAAATGTCTTAAAGACTTGGATGAAACTATACAACTCCTAGATGAAAACATAGGGAGTAAGCTTCTTGACATAGGACTTGGCGATGATTTCTGGATTTGACACCCAAAGGCAACAAAAGTAAAAATAAACAAGTGGGACTACATCAAGCTAAAATGCTTCTGTGTAGCAAAGGAAACTACTGACAAAATGAAAAAGCAACTTACTGAATGGAATACAATATTTGCACACCATTTATCTCAAAAACAGTTAATATTCAAAATATATAAAGAACTCATACAACTCAATAGAAAACAATCTGATTTTAAAATGGGCAGAGGATCTCAACAGACATTTCTCCAAAGAAGACACACAAGTGGCCAACAGATACATGAAAAGGTGCTCAATACCACTAATTATCAGGGAAATGCAAACCAAAATCACAATGAGAGATCACCTTACATCTCTTAGAATGGCTATTATCAAAAAGACATAAAATAACATGTTAGTGAGGATGTGGAGAAAAAGAACCTTTATGCACTGTTGGTGGAAATATTAATTGGCAGAGCCACTATGGACAACAATATGGAGGTTCCTCAAAAAATTACCTCATTTTTGCAGATACATCCAAAGGAAATGAAATCACTATACTCAAGAGATACCTGCTCACTAATGTTCACTGTGGCATTATTCACCGCAGCTGAAAGAAACTGTACATTCAATGGAATATTATTCATCCATAAAAGACGGAAACCCTGCCATTTGTGATAGCATGGACAGCCCTTGAGAGCATTATGCTTAGTGAAGTGAGAAAGACAAATACCATAGGATCTCACCTGCATGTAGAATCTAAAAAATCCCATGAACTCATAGATACAGGGAACTGGTTGGTGGTTGCCAAAGGCAGGGAATGGGAATTGGGCAAAATGGGTGAAGGGGATCAAAAGGTCCAAACTTCCAGTTATAAGATAAATAAGCCCTAGGGGTTTAATGTACAGCATGGCGACTACAGTTCACAATATTGTATACTTGCAGTTTGCACAGAGAGTAAGTTTTCATCACAAGAAAAAAAAATATAACTATGTGAGGTGATAGATGTTAACTGAGTGTGGTCCTCATTTTGCAGCATATACATACATCAAATTATTATGTTGTATGACCAAAACTAATACAATGTTATATATATATATATATATATATATATATATATATATATATCAACTATACTGCGATCAAAACTTTTCACATTTTTAAGTCAAATAAAAAGTAAAAAGAAAAATTTAATACCCATGCTGGAATTCAGCTTCCAAGAGAGATAGCTAGATAGTTTGACATACTGTGAAAACAATGAATTTTGCTTCCTGCTTTGTAATTAGCTAAAGTTTTCTAAGGATCCTATTTCAGCATTGTTTTTTAGCCTCATGGTCTCTGATTTATGTATATTACATGTTACTTGGTAGCACACCAACTGTATCCCTCATCACCATCCATCTTTTTGGGATGTGCTACAGCATTTCCTAAAGACACTTCCCTGTAACTTGGCAAAATGAAGGTATTCAGACATTCTGAATTTTTGCTTGGGGCGGACCAGCTTTCTAAGTCCCCCTTGGACTTAAACATACAGGTTATCTTCAAGCAAGAGTAGGAATGAAGAGCATAATTTAATTCCCTTTCCTATAAAGATTCTATTTTCTTTAAAATTTATTTTGGCACTAGTTAGAATCCTGCTTTTTGGTCAAGTACTTGCAGGTCTGACTCTGCAGAAGCTGGGGTGGAGCAGAGCCTACTCATGAACAGAATTAGAAGTAGTTTCCAAACCTTGCTCACCTCTCATTTTCCCAAGATCACCTCCATCAAGCTGCCCTACCAGCAGCTGGGAGAACAGAGATTTTCAGTACAGGTGGGATGAATGCTCTGAAAGGCTGTGCCCAGAGGAACCAACAAATAGGCAAATGTTTCCACAGTACTAGAAGGTTTAAAACATGGTCCAGAAAAAAAAAAAATCTTATCAGGATATGCAAAGGAAAATTTTTTAAAAACCAGCAAAAGTGTCATGTTTGAATGTGACAAAATTATCTAGGATAGAGACTGCCAGTGTTTTCTGCAGGATGGAAACGAACCACTTAACGTAGCCATACTTCCTTAAACAGTGAAATCGCATTGAAATAATCACTTTTTTTTGGGCCTCGCCTGCAGCATGTGGAAGTTCCTGGGCCAGGGATCAAACATGCGCAAAGCTCAGCGACCTGAGCTACTGCAGTGACAATGCCGGATCCTTAACGCACTGTGCCACAAGGGAACTCCAAAATGCCCAAACATTGAAATGGAAAAAAAAAAAAAAAAGTTGTCTTACCTTCATTTCTTCCTTCCTCGACACACTGCCTTTCCTTATGGAGATCCCAGTTTCCGACCTGTACCATTTTCCCTGTCTCTAAAAAACCGTCTCAACATTTCTTGCAAGGCCTACTGGCAATGAATTCGCTGAACTTTTGTTTGCCTGAGAAATGCTTTATTTCTTGGGGTACAGAACTCTAAGGTGGTGGGTTTTTTTCTCTCAACACTTCAAATATTTCAGTTCATCCTCTTCTTGCTTGCTTGGTTCCTGAGGAGAATTTCGATATGATTCTTACATTTGTTTCTCTACAGGAAAGGTGTTTTTTCCTCTTATTTCTTTCAGGATTTTTTTATCTTTGATTTTTTTGTAAGTTGAAGATGATATGCCAAGTTGCAGGGTTTGTTTTTGTTTTTGTTTTGCTTTTTTGTGCTGCACCCACGGCATACGGAAGTTCCCAGGCTAGGGGTCAAATTGGAGCAAGTTGTAGTTTTTAGGGGGTAGCATTTATCTTGCTTGGTGGTCTCTGAGCTACCTGGATCTATGGATTGATGCCTGACATTCATTTGGGGACATTCTCGGTCACTATTGTTTCAATTATTTCTTCTCTTTTTTTCCTCTTTCTCCTCCTCCTTGGATATCATGTTCTCGGTTTTTTTCAGCCTTTCCTCTCTCTGTGTTCTGGCGTTGGAGGATTCTGTCGCTCTCGCCCCTGGCTCAGGGTTGTTTTTCCTCAGCTATGTCCAGTCTACTAATAAGCCCGTCAAAAGCATTTCTTCATTTCTGTTACAGCGTTTTTTTTGAGCTCTAGCATTTCTTTTTGGTTCTTTTCAGGATCGCCACCTCTCTGCATACATTGTCCATGTGTTCTTACCTGCTCTTGATTTTATCCATTAGTGCCCTTAGCATATTAATCAGAGTTTTAAATTCCTGGGCGGCTAATTCCAAAACTCCTGATTAATTCCACAATTCCTGCCATGTCTGGTTCTGAGAGTTGCTGTGTCTCTCCCAGGTGTGTTTTTTTGCCTTGTGGTGTATGCCTTGTAATTTTTTCTTGGTAGTTGGACAAGATGTACTGGGTAAAGGAAATGCCATAAATAGGCCCTTAGTAATGCAGGGGTGAGGCTCGGGGGTGGTGGGGGGGCAGCATTCCGCAGTCCTGCGATTAGGCCTCTGTCTTTTCGAGAGCCTCTGCCTCTGGCTGTGCAAGTCACACGTGCTTCTCAGTTTTTTTTCTCCTCCCTTGGGTGGGACAGGATGGCTGGAGTCGGAGGTTTCCCATCCCGGGTCAGTTAGGCTCCGGTTACCTAGTTTCCCGGAGGGCAGGCCTTGGAAAGAAGAACACTGTGCTCTGGCTTCTTCCAAAATGGTCCCTTTTCCTCTGGCCCTGCCGGAAACCCGAGGGGATCTCGCTCCACTATTTAGCGTGGGAATCTGGTCAAGACCCTGGAGAGAAATCCCTCAGTGTAGTGTGGGGGGCTCCCCTACAACCCGGACCCCCTGGAGTTTTTACCTCTCAGACTCGTCCACGCTGAGCCTCCGGCGGCGATTCTTCAGTCCCAGTTCCTGTTTGCCGCCCCAGACGGCACTGGTTCTCGCGAGGTTTCCCCTCCTGCGCCTCCGCTGTGGGAGCCGTGGCTCCTCGTACGCGCGAGGCTCTCGTATCGTGGGGCCAGCGGTTTGCTCTGTGTCCTCCGCTCTGCTACAGCTCCAAGAAGAGTCGTTGCTTTTTCAGTCTGTCAGCTTTGTCATGTTACTGGGATGGAGTGGTGACTCCCAAGCTCCCTACGTGTGGAACCGGACGGCCCGGCAGTTTTAAATCTCCACACACAGATGAAAGGTATAGACGCAGAAGTTAACCGTAATCCTGGAAGGCTTAGACTCACAAAGGTCACAGTCCCGGCCCCATCATTCTGCACCTGATTCCGCTCCCCGAGGCCATCATTTTCAGGTGGTGATCATTGCTGTAGGAGTAATAACGGCAACACAAGGGTTAATGGTGGAGTGGATTGTGATTTTAAATAGTACATTGGGAAGGTGACATATGAATAAAGGAGAGAATGATTGATTGATGTGGGTATTTGCAGGGTAAGCTGTTGAGGTAGAGAAATGACAAATGCGAAATGCTGGGTACAGCTGCGCTTGCAGGCGTGCGTGTGCTTGCATGAGTGTGTGAGCGTTGGTGGGGGAGTGGGTGTGACTGTTCTGTATCACCACATCCCACAGGTTCGAGGAATACCCTGGGGGTCTTGTTAGCATGCAGATTCTTTTTTTTTTTTTTTTTTTTTTGGTCTTTTTAGGGTCGCACCCTCGGCATATGGAGGTTCCCAGGCTAGGGGTCTAATCGGAGCTGTAGCCGCCGGCCTACACCAGAGCCACAGCAACGCAGGATCCCAGCCGCGTCTGCAATCTACACCGCAGCTCACGGCAACGCCGGATCTTTTAACCCACTGAGCAAGGCCAGGGACCGAACCTGCAACCTCATGGTTCCTAGTCGGATTCGTTAACCGCTATGCCACGAAGGGAACTCCTAAAATGCAGATTCTAATACAGTAGGTCTGGATGGCACTTGAGACACTGCACTTCTTTTCTTTTTTTTTTTCCTTTTTAGGGCCTCACTAGCAGCATATTGAAATTCCCAGGCTAGAGGTTGAATTGGAGCTACAGCTGCCGGCCTTCCCCACAACTCACAGCAACAACTGATCCTTAACCTGCTGAGTGAGGCCAGGGATCAAACCCGCATCCTCATGGATACTAGTCTGGTTCGTTACCGCTGAGCCACAGTGGGAACTCCGAGACACTGCATTTCTAATAAGCTCCCAGATGATGCTGATGCTGATGCCGCTGGTCCAGGGACCTCACTTTGAGGAGTAAGGTGCTAGAAAAAGTTAGATCAGCAGGGCTGGAGCAAAAGGAGAGTGTGGGCAAGTAAACCAAACCTCTGTCAGAAAGCTAGTAGGGTGCCAGATCTTGCCATGTCTTGGAACACATTGTGTGGACTTAAGCTGTTACTGAAAACTAGATGGGAGCGGGGAGGTGATGTGATCTGGCTTCTGTTTTAGAGGTGTCTCAGTAGGAGCTGTGTTAAGAACAGATTGTAGAAGGGTGAAGGTGGTTAGGAAGCCACTGAATGAATCCCGATGAGAGAGGGTGGTGCCTTGGACGTGGAGGCGACAGTGGGAATGTGAGAAGTAGGCAGAGCCAACAGGATTCCTGATGGATTGGTTGGAGGACTAAAAGAGAAGAGTCACTTGAGCACTTGGAAGCATGGAGTTGCCACTTCTGCCCCATGTCTCACATCCATCTTCTCTCTCCAGTTCACTGCCACTTCTCCAGCCAAGCCCCATTAATTCTCATTACTGTAATTGCCTTCAAACAGACACTGCAAACATCTTCTTGAGAAACGGCTTTGTTCAGTCCAAGCCCTTGTAAAGACCTTAGAGAGTCCATGGTCTGGCATGGAAACTCCTTCATAAACTGGCCTTTTCCCACACTTTTGGGCTATTATTCTCGCCTGTGGCTTCAGGGCCTGCTCTCTATCATGACATACATGCTATGGAAGATGAAAAGCTGTGGGGTATTTGCAGATCCTGGCATGCCCTTAAGCCACGGCATTGTCTCATTCACTTTCGTCTACTTTTGTTATTTGTACCTAAAGAAAGCAAACCACTTGCAAGCTTGTCTTTACTGTTCCTTTATGGTTGTATCACAGTGCTTACATCAGTGCCACATCATGTAGAGGCCATGGACCAGCAGCAGCAGCACGTGAGAGCTTGATGCCAATACAAGTTCATGGGCCTTACCCCAGACCACCAAGTTAGAATCTGCCAGTAGGGCCTGAGAATTGATGTTTTAACAAGCGCCCCAGGTGATTCTTACACGTGCTAAAGTTGGAGACAGAGTGGATCACACCACACCTCAAACTGAACATCAGTCGGTCCCCACATCATACTTGAGAACTGCTGATCCAGACCAGCAGGCACAATGAGACCCCCAGAGAGCTTTCATTAAAACGGTGGTGCCTGAACACCCACTGCCTTTCACTGTGATTGAAATGGCTGGAGGGGGTTCACATGATTCTAATATGTCGCCAGGCCTGGGAACCTTGGGAGCCTGGCAGATGGATGTCCACTCTGTTCACCATACATGACTACATTTTCTGCCTCTGGCTATTCCCTATGCCTGGAGAGTCAGTCTGTGCCCTCTGCATATTGTCTGATATGGCCATTCTAGCCATATTCCCAAATATGGCTTCTCTTCAACCTGGTCTGGGATCCTCTTCTCTCAATTTCCTGAAGCCACATGGGTGGCTTCCATGACACTTGCAGCCAAATCAGACCCCTACCTTGTTTTCTTTGTTAAAATGGGGCCTCATTCAATGGAAAGGTGCTTCTCAAACTGTGTTCTATGGAGTAGAAGCATTCGCTCAGATGCTAATACTTATTGGTGGGACTGTTCTTTGGCCAAAAAATGAAAGTTGAGAACTATTACATACCACATGATTTCTGGACCTCACTCTCTAGGTGTTTCTCCCATCCCTGGACCGTATCGCTCAATCTTTTAAAAAAAATAGCATTTTCTGTCATGGAGCTGAAATTCACATAACATAAAAGCAACCATTTTAAAGTGAACAACTCAGTGGCATTTAGTGCGTTCACAGGGTTGTATAATCACCACCTCTATCAATTTCCAAAACATTTCAACGCCTCGAAAGGAAACCCTGCTCCCACGTGCTGTCACCTGCCGTTTCCATCCAACCCCTCAGCCATTAGGCATGTTACTACTACTTACTTTGAATCAATTTGCTCTTCTGAAAATTGGGGATCCTGCTCTATCAGGCTGTTAGGAGAAACAAGGCAGGTGATGTGTGTAAATTGTCCAGCCCTGTGCACATCAGGTACTTAATGAAGGTCGGATCCTTACTTCACTTTGTCGTTGGTCTCATCATTCTGGGGTCCCCGAGGTCGGATCCCACATCACTCAGAAAAAGAAAAAAGGCTTTGTAAATTCTTTCTTTAGAAAACTAAAAATATATCTCCCCCCTCTGAAAGATGGAACAAGAGTAACTGCTCTAAAGACCATTAGCAAGAATCTATATAAAATTTCCCTTTTTATTTTAGAACCCTTTTAATTTGGGAATTATTTTAGGCTGATAGAAAAGTTGTAAAGATTATATGGCTCCTGTAACCCTGCACCCAGTTTCCCCCACTGTTAACTTTTTATCTAACTATGGGACATTTGTCAAAAGTAAGAAAACACTGGCACATCACTCTTCAATACGATTACATCCTTCATCCAGATTTCAGCATTTTCTCCACTAATACTATTTTTCTTACCCAAGATCCAACCTGAATCCCACACCCTGGAATTAGTTGTCCTGTTTCCTTGGTCTTCTCTGTGGCAGTTTCTGTCTGGCTTTGCTCTTCATGACCTTGAGGGTTTTGAAGGGTATGGTCAGGTATTTTGTAGAATGTCCCTCAATTTGGGCTTATCTGATGTTTTCTCAGGATTAGACTGCGAACATGGGTTCTGAGGCCACTGCGGGGGTGAAATGCCTTTCTCATCACACCAGATCTCATCAGGTAGTAGCGCGTGGTACCTGCAGAACTTACAACCGGTGATGCTGACCTTGAGCTCCGGCGTAGTGTTGGCAAAGTTTTTCCACTAAAAGTTATTTTCCTTTTTCTATCCTCTGGTTTTTGGAAGTGAGCCACTAGTTTAGCCCCTACTCAATGGAGATGGAGAATAAGATCAGCCTCCTAGAGGGGCAGTATCTATAGCCTTTATTTGGAAATCTTCTGGAAGATTTGTCTCTTCTCCCCGTATTATTCACTTATGAGGATGGACTCGTGTGTATTTCTATCATACTTTGGGTTATAATCCGATTCTCTATTATATATTTTGTTGCTCAAATTGTTCCACTTGGGCTGCTGGGATGTCCTTCAGATTGGTTCCCATGTCCCTTTGACATTTCGTGATCCTTTTCTTTTCCTAGTATATTAGCTTGTGTTTGTGTGTGTGTGCATGTGCGTGTCTTTTTAGGGCCGTACCTGTGGCATATAGAAGTTCCCAGGCTAGGGGGTCAAATCGGAGCTACAGCTGCCAGCCTATGCCACAGCAACTCAGGTTCCAAGGCGTTTCTGAGACCTACACCACAGCTCACAGCAACGCTGGATCTTTAACCCACTGAATGAGGCCAGGGATTGAACCTGTATCCTCATGGATACCAGTTGGGTTCATTACCACTGAGCCATGATGGGAACTCCCTAGCAGCTTAGCTTTTGATACACATTTTGGTTTTCTTCCCCACCTATCCACTGAAATTCCTGTAAGGTCCTTTAGGTTACAAAGTTTTCTAGATTGTCAGGCCAAAGTATACCAGTTTGTTCTTAGGTTACCAGACATTTCTGTGACAATACAATTGATCTCTTTTCTTCAAATTCCATTTCATTTCCTAAAAATCTACTACGGAATTTTCAAACTTAACAAAGCTAGAGAAAAGAGAATAATGAATCTCCATGTATCCATCACCTAGCTTCAACAATTTTCAGCATTTTGCTGACTTTGATTCAACTGTCACCTCTCCCATGCTCTGCCACTGGAATCCTTTAAAGCAAACCCCTGACATCATATGAATTCAACTACAAAGAGTTCAGTCTTCAATAGATCAGAACTTAAAAAATATATATATATATATATATATAAAACCAGAAAACAATCATTACACCTAATGAAACTTGTAATTCTTTAATATCCTCTAACGCTCAGTCCATATTCAAATTTCCCCTCAAATTTTAATAATTAATCTGTTTAAGTTACAATCCATACAGAGTCCACACATTACACATTATGACCATCTTTCCCCCAGCCACCACCCCTTCTCCATCACACATTTTTTAAAAGTCAATTTGTTGAAGAAACTGGGTTTTCTGTGCTATCAAATTTCCCAATTCTGGATTTGGCTGATTGTGTCTTCACAGTGCCTTGTAACATGTTAGTCTAGTCCTTGAATATCCCATAAATTGGATAGTTAGATATAGAGTCTTAATTAGATTCTATTTTCATATTTGCAAAAATATGTGCAATATGTTTGATACATATATCAATTTATCTATCTTAGCTACTTTAATAGCATACCTATTTTGCAAAAATACTTTATTGGTGGGGAAGTCAACTTCCTAAAGCCTCACAGTAGAGGCCCTATTACCCACCTGTCCCACTTGTAATTTTCCCTTTTGCGATTCCTCCAGTTCCTGGTGTCGCTGTTGCTTGTCTTTACCATTTTTTTCAGTTCCCTTCACCTGTGGGTTCACGTCATCGTCTTCAGGGCCCCTCTGTCACTGGTCCATTCCTCCTCGTCTCTACATGGTTCCCTTTTCTGTATTCCTAAGGCTGAGGGCTCCGAAGTCTGTAGTTTTGAAGCAGACCCTTTCCACTGAGTTCCAGGCCCAAATATCCAGTGACCGACAGGATGTTACTGGATGTTCAGTGAGCTCTTCAAACTCAGTGTGTCCCCAAGCGGAGTTAATTATCCTTATTCCTAAACGCTCTTTCTCAGCATGTTCTCCACCTCAATGACAAGAACCACATTCCAAGACAGAAACCCAAGCCACCTCAGACATTTCCTCACCTGCCCCAAATCGCCAAGCCACAGGACAATATCTCAACTGTGTCCCCTTTCTGCGCTGCTATTGGCTGATTTCTAAAATTCAGACAAAGCACAAATGCCTTACTCGGTCACACACTCTCCAGCAGGAGCAGAACCTAACCCTTTGCTCCAACGTGGAACACCCCGGAATCTTGCCGAGGGCCGTAATCAGCTCCGAACTGTACACTGTGCTCTGGATACACTGTGCTTTACACATATTGTGAATATGTTTGTAGAAAGGGAAGCAGCTAAAAGTAGGAGTTTAGGAGTCAGAGCATCTGGGTTTGACATCCAGTTCCACCACTGAGAGTGAATTTGATTAAGTGGGTTAGTTCCTCTGTGCTTCAGTTTCTTCATCTGCAAAATGAGGGTAATAATCCTTCACTACTTTTCTGAAATTCTCAAAGCTCTGGAAACTCGAAGTTGTGTTTCTTTTGTTTTTAAATAATTTGTTTGGTAGCCAAACCTGACTTGACTGTAAGGATTTTAAAATTGAAGCACAGATGGAGTTACCATCATGGCACAGTGGTTAATGAATCTGACTAGGAACCATGAGGTTGTGGGTTTGATCCCTGGCCTTGCTCAGTGGGTTAAGGATCCAGCGTTGCCGTGAGCTCTGGTGTAGGTTGCAGACGTGGCTTGGATCCCACATTGCTGTGGCTGTGGTATAGGCTGGTGGCTACAGCTCCGATTCAACCCCTAGCCTGGGAACCTCCATATATTGTGGGTGTGGCCCTAGAAAAGACAAAAAAAAAAATTGAAGCACAGTTAATGTGCAATGCTGTGTTAATTTCAAGTATACAGCCAAGTGGTTCAGTTAGATAATACGTTTTTTCAGATTCTTTTCCATTACAGGTTATTCCAAGATATTGAATAGATTCCTGTGTTATAAGTAGGTCTTTGCTGATTGTCTATTTTATGCATAGTAGTGTGTATCTGTTTGTTTCAAACTAATTTATTGCCCTCCCATTTCCCACTACCCACTTTGCTAACTGTGTTTCTTTTCTATGTCTGCAAGTCCATTTCTGTTCTGTAAATAAGTTCACTTGTCATTTTATTTTAGATTCCACATCTAACTGATATATTAGGCTTTCTCTTACTTACTGTGACTGACTGTAAGGATTTGATGACAAAACCTGATGTGAACGGAATTGAGGACATTTATAGTCTTTGTCCACTTAAATAATCTTCCATTTTACTGCAACGACTGGCTTGGATGACAGGCTGCTGCCCCAACCCACTGAGACAAATTCCACAATATGCTGTTCTACTTTTCAAAAAAATGGCAGTGTCTGAATTCTGAAACACACTTAAGAGTTTTTGAAAACTCGGTTGTGTACCTGTAATGGCTGCTTCATAGGTTGGTCACAGGTTGCTTGTAAAAGAAATGAGTATTTGTTAAGCAATTAGAAGAGTATGTGGCCCATAGTAAGTCCTGTATGAGTGTTTGATAAAGAAGCTTTTCATGTAACAGTTCACCCTAAAAATGAAGTGAAACAGAAACTATTTTGTGTCAGAAGTTTGATGAATTGGGGGGGGGCTCCATCAAAGCTGGGTTCTTATCATAGCTTTTCTGTTACAAAGAAATTAAGCATGAGAGAGACAGAAAAACCCCTTTGAATTGGCACTCCAATCCTCTGCCTGCTCAGAACTAACCTCCATTCTGAAGCTACCGTGTGTGAATCTTTTCCAGGGAAGTTTCTCAACTTTAGTCCAGACAGTATGCATCCGTGGTATGTATTATTTTAGAACCAAGAATGATCCAGCCCAAATGTCAACAGTGCTGAGGCTGAGAAGCTCCGCCCTCACCTTGCTCTCTCCTAAGCTCTTGCAGTGCTGCCGCGCCTCTGCCGCGCACATCCTGCAACTACTACCACTGCACCCCTGTGAACCTCCCTCCTAGACTGCCAGCTCCCCACAGGGAGAGACCGTGCTCTAGCTCACTGGGGTGGAAAGGCCTCAGTATGTGCTGGGTCAGTGAATGAACAAGGCACGGATCCTTCCTATCACTGATGATCACACAGGAGACATGAGGGCAGAAGGACAGGTGGGACCGACAGTGCTCACAGGGAGATATTTCTCCATATTTGGAAGAAGGTCCATACCGAGGACTTGCACTGGCACTCTGGCAATTTTTAAGACGGGGAATACGTAAGTGCCAACATTTATCGAGCAGATACCATGCGGCCAGTGCTGTGTGTGTTACAGGCACTAACTCCAGGTGGTCCCCTCACGAGGAGCCCAGGTGTGGGGGTCATGAATACCCACTTCGAGAGCGAGGAGCATCAAGCCCTGGGGGTTGTGTGTGTGTGTGTGTGTGTGTGTGTGAAAGGAACTTACCTGCAGTCACAGAGCCATCAGGGCTGAGACCAGCCTGGTGGCTTCTCTGGGGGAAGGTAGGAGAGTCCTTTGTAAAGAGGAACACTTCACTCTGAAATGGCTATGAGCCTGCTGCAATTACAGGCTTTGGTCTGTACTCACGCTTCAGTCACATTAATTTTCTGTTTAGGCGGATGGGTTTCAAATTAAAAAAGAGAACCACCAAAGAACTGAAATTTTGCTTGTGTGTTACCTCAGGGGAAGTTAATTCTGATTTTTGTCTGCAATACCCAAGCACAAAGTGCAACTCCAGTAATAAAACGTGAGCTAGGAAAAATAAGCACCTGGGGCTGATGAAAACAATGCATCTGTCTCGGGCCAGGGGCTGAGAAGTGCAGCCAAGTGTTCCGGGGAGAAACGTGTCAATACCCCGTCTTCTTACCAACCGTTGATGGATGTGCTCATCTTCTCAGGTCAGCGAGGCCCACCCTGGTAACGCTCAGTAATAACTTATTTAGAAGGCGGCTGGCTTTTATAAATGGATGGCACCATCAAGTTTTAGGTTTTCATTCTCAGAAACAGATTCTCTTAACCAAACAATATTCTCTATCTGTAGTAAGCGCTCAATTATACCTTTTCTACCACAGAGGAGACTGTAGAGGTGAGCAGAATTACTGACCTTGGCTCTTGATTCTGGATGATATTCAAGCTCTGTAGGGGTAAGCAGATGACCAGAATGTCAGACATGGATTCTTATCCCTTTAGAGCAGGGCGGGGCGAGCTACTGCCCAACCGGCCCAACCTAGCTCCCGGCCTGCTTTTATAAATAAAGTTTTATTGGCACACAGGCAGGCCCATTTACTTACCTGTCTCTGGCTGCTTTCCTGCTGCAAGGGCAGAACAGGAGGAGTCAAGACACAGACCACAGAGCCTGAAATCAGGAACAATGCGACCATCTATAGAGCTCCCCTGTCGAGCTTTGTGCTGGAGAAGTGGTGCTTGTTCCACACGGTTGCATCGTTTTCATCGGGGCTAAAGGCCTTGGAGTAGGAGCGGCCATCTAACTCGTTTAAAGCCTTTGCCTCCTTCAGGTGAGTTAAAGATGGAAGGAAACAGAAAACACAAAACCCAGGCAGAATCTCCAAGTAAGAACTTTAATGAACTCTATGCTATTATTGACATTAAAAACCAGGGGGATATATATGATTTACCTATGTCCAAAGAAAATCTCACGGTGGCCACAGGGCACGTCCTGCCCCCTCTAGGTGGCTGACACCGCTCCCCCTGCCCCTGCTCCCGGGCGGGGGCGGGGGGGACACTCGACTTTGGTGAGAATGCTCATTTGTCAGCATCCCCTTTCCTGGAGAAGACCAGGGGCGAGCGAGCGAGGGCAGAGGGCAGCCCAGGGCAGGGGCTGCAGGCGGGGCGTCAGAACTTGAGCGGGATGACGGGCCAGTACTTGGGCTGCTTGCGGTCGCAGTGCTTGTCGAAGCTGAGCTGCACGGCCGCCTCCATGGCCTGGATCTTGGCGGCGCTGGCCCCGTACAGGCGCCGCATCTCGGCCGCGCGCCGCTCGCCGGGCCGCTCGGCCGGGGGCAGCGCGGAGCGGCGCGTGTCACAGTACAGGTCGTGGTCGGCGTTGACATAGTCGTCCAGGCGCGCCGCATCCAGCTGCTGCTGCCGCCCTGGGGAGCAAGCGACACGGCCCACGGCCCGGTGAGCTGGGCGTGCCCCACGGCCTCACTCCCTCTACTCTACCGCTCGAACCCGGGCCGGGGTGTCTCAGAGTCAAGGCGTACGGCTCCCGCCTAGTTATGAAGCGGTGGGCTCCCTTATCGGGGGCTACACGCCCACAGAAAGGGCAACAGGCCACAAACTATCAAACCTCTGCAACCCGCCCTGGTAACATAGGGGAAAAACGCAACCACGTGGGCCTCTCTTTTCGTCTACACTGCTGCCCAAGAGCGGCCCAGTGGGGCCTGGCTGGTGGGGCCCACTTGCTCTCAAACAGTGCACGGGGCCAACAGGGAAAGCAAAGGCTTTCCACTGAGTCCCACGTGGTGAGAAGTTGTACTTCCCACCACAAATGAGGCGGTGGGAAAAATCACTTCTCTGAAAGAGGTACGGATTGGAGGTCATCTGGAAAAGGGAAGTGCTAACAGCTGGAGAACTGAAGATGATCGATGATCCCTGCATGCGTCCCAAAGACCAATCACTTCACTCAAGGAAAGGTTAGTGGAGACAACACTTGCCCAAAGCAACAGGGCCGAGAAAGCCCAATTGTGCCCACCCCATCCTGCTGTTGTGTGAACACCCCCACAGCAGCCTGTGCCTTCCTCACACAGAATGGGACCTGCCCCTTCACCTCCCAGGTCAGCTCAGGCTCAGCTTCAAGGAGGACGCCCTAATGCTATGAGTTTACATGGATTCTTGCAGAGCAAGAAGTATTTACTCAGGTTATTCTTGCCTCTTTCTTTTTACTATAACAAGTAACTTTATATTCTTTTTTTTTTTTCTTTTCTTTTTGGGCCGCACCTGCTGGCATATGGAAGTTCCCAGGCTAGGCGGTCGAATCAGAGCTGCAGCTACCAGCCTAGGCCACAGCCACAGCAACGCAGGGTCCAAGCCGAATCTGCAACCTACACCACAGCTCACGGCAACACTGGATCCTTAACCCACTGAGCAAGGTTAGGGATCGAACCTGCAACCTCATGGATACTAGGTCAGTTTCTTAACTTGCTGAACCACAATGGGAACGCCTGTAACTTTTATTCTTACGTAGGTAGAAAAAACATAAAAATGTCAATAAAACCAACTCAATTTAGCCAACTGACAACGATTTTTGTAAGGGACTCTGTCAGGAATAGAGAAACTGGTAGTAGAGTGCGAGCATCTTTAGCCACCACTGCTACCTAGAGAAATGCTACTTAGTAAGGAGGGAAGATGGCTGTAGGGGAATCAAACAATGATACAAATCATTCCCCCTTGGCTGAAAAAAAAAAAGGTAATAGAATGAAAGCTTACTATGGAAGGGAACACAACAGTGAGCAAGTCAAATGAATGGCAAGATATTTACGTGGCTGTGTTATTTATGTGGCTAGGCAGAGTCACTCACAAATCCTATTCTTTATAAATCACACCTTGGAGATAGTGGGAAGGAGTTTCATAAACTTGGAAATATTACTACAAATACATGTGGCCATTTCAGTCTGTGCGCATCTGCAGCTTATTTAAAATTTTTAAATTATAGTTAATTTACATTGTTCTGTCAATGTCTGCTGTACAGCAAAGTAACCCAGTCATACATATACAAACATTCTTTTTCTCATATTACCTTTCTTCATGTTCCATTACAAGTGATTGGACGTAATTCCCTGTGCTCTACAGAAGGACCGCATGGCTTATCCATTCTTAATGTAACAGTTTGCGTCTATGAACCCCAAACTCCCAATCCATCCCACTCCCTCCCCGTCCCCCTTGGCAACCACAGGTCTGCTGTCCATGCCTGCAAGTCTGTTTCTGTTCTGTGCAGCTTATTTTTAAGTAAGGAAGTAATGCATGGATAAGCCATGACTGTCAAGCAGAAGAAATGCAAAACAACTGTTAGCTCGCCCATGGAAAAGGCAGAACTGGACTCACTGTGCAAGGCACAACTAAGCCAAATACTGGCCTGATATGCAAATGAATGGTCAACCCGCATTTCTTTCTCAGTTTTGGTCTTTCCAGCAAGTGCGAAACTTGAGGATTTAAGATGTTCAGTTCTCATGGGCGTTTGAATTCTAGCCTCTCCTCCCACTGGGGCCTGCTCTTCCCAAGGCTTGGCATTTCCACCCTAGCCAGGGACAACAAATTCCCTCTGCTACCTGGGAGAGCCTTGGACTTGTCACCAATTCTTGGGCCCCAGGAAGCGACTTACCATGTGCGGCTGCTGCGGCAGAGGTTCCCAGACCACGCACCCCCTACTCTCGAATTTATCCCAAGACTGACATCATTCTCACCGACTGATTTAGTGCCACAACAGATGTTCAACTTCCTGCCGAAATCTCAGTCTCTGAGTTCGAAAGTTTTAATAAACACCGGAATCTCTGCTCCCTTAGTAAGTGTTGCTCTCTGCCGTTACGATATGTGAATTTTACCTTTTTACTTTTTGCCTCTTTTCTTTTTCTTAACATGGTTGTAATTACGCTTGTTTCTGCTGCCCTTCTGACAAAAACTATCTTCCAGACATTAGATTGGTTCAACAATTATACACCAAGAGCCCTTTCCTCTGAAACACTACGTGATGCCAAAGCAAGCCCAGCGGGCCATCAATGGAGCCCGTGCCGCTCTCCAGGTCTGCACTCAGCACATGCTCATCTCATCAACCGTCATAGGGTTTTAGTTCTTAATAAAGTTTACCCGGTGTAAGAATAAAAGAATACAAGACACGGCCCTCTGCTCCTGGTCCTCTACTTGTATCTCCGTCCCATCCAGGTTTCTTCATGAAAATTTAAGGCCCAACCCTTGTGCCCTCCCTGCCTCACAAGAAGTTGAGGAAACGTTCTAAAATTAGGTTGTGATGATGGCTGTACAACTATAAATATAATAAAATTCATTGAATTATTAAAAAAAAAAGAAGTGCGGCGGTTTCCTGCACGGTGGGCAGTCGTCCTCAAACACAGATTGGAGGGGCGGGGAGAGGGGCCCGTGGCACCAGTAGCCCGACCCAAAGCAGGTGCTCAGAAATGGTTGTCAAGAGAAAGCTCGGACACAGGCCATAAGTTATTTTTTGTGAACAACTGTTCCTTCCAGATGCTGCTGAAGAAAAATGACAACCCAGGGATAGAGAAACAGATGCTCAACTCTCAGAAGGCGCTGGGCAGAGCCCCCTCCTGCAGGTCCTCAGAGCCGCGGAGGGGAGAGGCTGGGGGAGCGGGGGAGGAAGGGGTACCACTGAGTTGGGGCCTGATTTTGTTCCCTTACATTTCCATCGCTGTGCCTGTACTTCCTCACACAATTTCAAAAAACAAGTTCTAATGTTAGACTACAAATCTGACAACCAGTCACCTTAAAACCAAATACCCTCAGACTGGCTGGGCACTGGAGGCTACAGGTAGCATCTGAAAGTGCTTTAGTGTATAATGACTTAGGGGAGGCAATATGCATTTGAAGGCCCCTACTTACTCTGAGCTCTATTTATGGCTTCCTCCCTCCTGATGAAAGAAAGTTTTCTCAATCACTGGCAGGTTTTCTTCCCAACAAAACAAGGGGAGGGATCAGCCAACCAGCTGGAGAATCATTTGGCTGAAGCAGAGAAGTCAACATCACACTTCAGACAGAACTGAACGGGGGCCCTGTCGTGGACAGGTGGGTCATTTTCCCTGAAAAAAGCTGTGGACTCAATGTTACCAAGCACTTTTTTCTTATAGGCTATTTGGGCAGGACAAATTTTTTTTTTTTTGGTCTTTTTGTCTTTTTTTTTGAGGGCCACAACCACGGCACATGGAGGTTCCCAGGCTAGGGGTCTAATTGGAGCTACAGCTGCCGGCCTACACCACAGCCACAGCAACACCAGATCCCAGCCGTGTCTGCGACCCACACCACAGCTCACAGCAACGCCGGATCCTAAACCCACTGAGCGAGACCAGGGATCGAACCCAAAATCTCATGTGTCCTAGTCAGATTAGTTTCCACTGCACCACAACGGGAACTCCGACAAGTTTTTTTTTTTTTTTTTTTTTTTAAATGGCTGCACTTGAGGCATATGGAAGTTCCCGGGCCAAGGACTGACTCCAAGCTGCAGCTGCGACCTACGCCACAGCTGTGGCAATGCTGGATCCTTTAGCCCACTGCGTGGGATGGAACCTGAACTTCTGCAGTGACCCGAGCTGCTGCAGGTGGATTCTCAACCCGCTGAGCCACAGCAGGAACTTCCAAGGCAACTGGTTTGAATATAAATCAGAGTATCTTTAGATTCCAGCTTTAAAATAGGGTATTGGAGTTCCCGTCGTGGTGCAGTGGTTAATGAATCCGACTAGGAACCATGAGGTTGCGGGTTCGGTCCCTGCCCTTGCTCAGTGGGTTCACGATCCGGCGTTGCCGTGAGCTGTGGTGTAGGTTGCAGACGCGGCTCGGATCCCACGTTGCTGTGGCTCTGGCGTAGGCCGGTGGCTACAGCTCCGATTAGACCCCTAGCCTGGGAACCTCCATATGCCGCGGGAGCGGCCCAAGAAATAGCAACAACAACAACAACAACAACAACAACAACAACAACAAAAAGACAAAAAAAAAAATTAGGGTATTAGTGGGTTTATTGTTGTCTCCCCAAATTTACATCAACGGGGAACTTTAGAATGTGATTTTATTTGGAAATAGGGTCTTTGCAGATGTAATTAAGGGAAGGATCGAGAAAAGATTGTACTGGATAAGGGTGGGTCCTAAGTCCAATGAGAGTGTCCTTATGTGAGACAGAAAAGGACATGCATAGCCACAGGGAGAAAGCACATAAAGATGGCAGAAGAGATGGCAGCTATGCTGCCACAAGCCAAAGAAAGACAGCAGCGAGCCACTGAAGCTGGCAGAGGCAGGCCCTAGAGTCTTTGGAGGGAGCAGGGCTCTGCTGACACGTTGATATTGGTTTTCTGGCCTCCAGAACTGCGAGAGAAGAAAATTCTACAGTTTTGCCCTACGCGGTTTGTGGTAATTTGTAACAGCAATACTAGGAAACTAATTCAAGAGTGAAACAAGAAAAACAGTATACTATTAAGAGAAACGCTACTGGATTTCACCTGGGTTCAGGATATATAACTTAGATATTCTCCACCTAACCTGTACATTTACATGATGTTACCATATGCACATTTAAAGTCTATAAAGGAAAAAAAAGTCATGGGAAGGGACTTGGGCTTCAGAGAACCTGACGTGGCAGGAAAATGTTCATTCAGTTTCCACAGATAAGTAGCTCAAAGGCAGAACATTTGGAAGACAAAGCACTAAGACAGAGGAGTGTTAAAGAGTGTGATTCCCCCCCTTTTTCTAGGATTAGCATGTCTGGTTATATTCTCCACTGTGTTGCCAGAATTAATGACCTCAGAACAACCGAGTGCAAGCACAGCCTTGATTTCTATCACGGATGCCCCATTTCCAGCTTGTCAGCAACACACCCAGAACACAGGTGCTTGCCAGCAGAGCTGGACCATTTCCGATGGGTCTGTGGTCCGCATTCCGCTGCCCTCTCTCCATAGCAAATGTAGTCCCTATGTCCGCGGACAATCGCCATGTGCAGTTTTAGAAGAAACGTGCGTTTCTAGCCCTCCCTTCCACTGCTCTATGGCCACTCATGTATCTTCTCATCCATCGGTTTCATGCCCATCTAAACATCTGGACTGGATGAAACAGGCACATGCGGCGGGACTGTGCGCAGACAACATGATCCCCCATTTCAGTCTCACTGACGGAACCAAAACGGCTCACTAACCCTGGACCGTGGCCTTTGCTGGACCCTCTAGGTTTTCAGTGGAGTGCAGACTGAGGGAGAGCCAGGTGGGGTTGCACGGACTGACGCCTCGCTAGGAAAACCGGGGTCGAAACTGTGCCCGAGTGGACACAGATGTTGACCATTGGATGTGCATAAGACACATCCAGGTCCTTGGGTGAGAAGAGCACTTTGGGTGCTGGGTGGGGAGGGCGCTCCCCCCCTTTCTTTCCCTGGTATTCTGCACCCGGGCCTCAAGGCCTAGCGTACGCTCCGTTTCGCCACCACGACCCGTGGGGCTCCTCTGACTGCTGAGTTCACTGGCTCTTCCCCTCACTGGCCAAGGACCCATGGCCCACACCAGGTGGCTCTTCCAGGTACCATTTTCAACTTGCCTTTGCCTTCTCTTCCCACCTAGGTTTGCTCTTTGTGACTATGTCCCTGTTTGGGCCCAACATCTACCCCCAAAACATAGGTGACAGGTATGTGACTGGTTCATGCCCCAAACGACAGTGGCAAGGATTTGTTTGGGGGGCCTGCTTCTCTACGGGGCATGAGAGCTTCCACTCATTTTCCCTCTAAGTATCGGGACGAGGAACTTGCAGTCTCAATGGATGGTTACAGATGGCTAAAAAACTGGTACCTTTCTTAACCTAACAATAAATGTTTTTCCTAAGAAATAACTGAAAACACAGCTGACCTTTGAAAACTTTACAACTGTCTTTCCTGTAAGCGGTGCTACCACTGAAGTTTTAAATGAAAGAATTAACTCCTTAGGAAATGATGACATATAACCAAAACCATGCCTGTCACCACTGCACAAAAGGGGTTCTTTTGTTTCTACTTAAAATCTTTTGGTTTTATCACTGAAATATGTGAAATTAGAAATATCTGGAAGAAGAGTAAGCACAAACAAGAACACGCTGTCCAGTCTAAAGGATTTTATCTCAAGGAAATATTAAATAAGACTCCAATGATGAACTATACCTTTCAAGTTTTGCTACATTTTCCCTTGCTAATAGTATCTTATAAAATCTGTGTTCTCTAAATGATTTGTGTTCAGGGTGGAGTCCGCCACTTCTACGGGCTCAGGAGCAAAATAACTTCAACCAAGTGTTCATACTGCTCGGGTCCCTCATCTCTTTAGCAAAGCATTTCCTCAGTTGTGTAGGTAACTACACCTCCGTGAGCATTCTGAGCGAAGGTGATGGACTGGGAGGCACCATGGGCATTCAAATTGCTTCCATCTGAATGCCATCATTCATTACTGCTCCAAGGGACATGTACTGATCCCACGTGCCACCTGATGCTGCAGCGCTGAACTAATGGGCAGCACTTCGCCAGCGTTACGTTTCTCACCAGCACTTTTGGTGTAAGATTAGATTTGGACACCACAGCCCATTCTCATGCTCGCCAGACAAATCTCACATCTCCTGGGGACCTGATAGTGCTTTCAGGGCAGAATACAGGACACAAGAGCATCGGTGACCCCAGCACAAGCAGTTTTGAATTATGCTACAATTACACGCTTTAAAAGCACACAGTCACAGAAGCTGAAGGTGTTTAGTGCTGCTATGAGAAATGTGGAAGTGGGTTCATTTTCCCAGCCCCTGCATTTTACTATATTAAGTTATATCAAGCAAGAAGGTCCTCAAAACAGAACTAAAAGTTGTGTTAATAACTAAATCGTATTAGTGCCTAAACTTGACAGACCCCAAAGCTTTTCATTCTTTTCTGTTTTCATTATTCTAAATAAATTTAAGAATTTGAAAAGTGCTGCCCAGGGCAGAAATATATGACTTTTTCTTGAAGTCACTGAACACCTTATTAAAAATAAACAGAATCTCAATCGAGCACTAATCAAGACAAAGAGTATCAGAGTAAATGCCCTCATGGTTAATAATCCATGTTAAAGCAGGAGTTACCAGCAACCAACTGTAACAATGAACATTCCGTGGGCGCTGACTTGCGAGCAGAACACTGTTCTGTTAACTTTTCCTTCTTGTCTCCTTGATCTTCACAAGTACCACCCCCTTCATCAGGATTCCCATTTCACAGTGGAGGAGACTGAGGCGCAGAACGGCGAGGGGAGGTGGTGCACAAGAAGAGAAGCCCTGGCCAGTAAGGGCTGGAGCGAGGCTGGAAGCCTGCGATTGGAGCGGGCCTGTGTATAACTACACCAACGATAACGTGAACATCGGTGGGTAAAGACGGAGGTTGTGAGGGTTTTCACCAAATTCCCTTTTTTGCTGTTTGCTACCTAGATCATGGCAAAACAAAGAGGTACCACATCTTCCTCACAGGGACGGCAAGACCCGCGTGGTTCACTTCACGGCCTGCTCACAGACTGCATCGGGGAACAAAAGAAAACTCCGACGGGGTTACCCGATCAGCTTCCTAGGGTTGCTGTAACAAAGTGCAGCAAACTGGGCGCCTCAGAACAACAGAAGTGTATTACCTCGCGGTTCTGGAGGCTGTCAGCAGGGCTGTGCCCCCCCACAAGCCGCTAGAGAAGGTCGGCCCAGGCCCGTCCCCAGCTTCTGGCAGCACAGCCCCAGGCCTCACGTCCTCATGCGGCCTTCTGCCTGGGTGTGTGTCGGTCTCTGCATCCAGATTTTTCGCTTTTTATAAGGACACCGGTCACACTGGATCAGGGCCCACCCTGATGACCTCATTTTAACCTGTTACCGCAGGTTAAAAAAGCACCTATTTCCAAATAAGGTCACATCCTGAGGTCCAGGGGATTAAGACTCCGACAATTTTTTTTTTTTTTAGGTCACCCAATTCAACCCATAACAGTTATGATAATAATATGATTTGGAGCCCTGATGTAAACGAAGCAGATTTAGGAATAATATCAAACAAGACATGAAGTTCCTCAAGTCTACAAAGGCATCAAAGCCTACTTTCACTCTGTAAAACGGCCCACAGAACCACAGCAAGTTCAGCCCTTCACAGGACGGGGTTGGGAAAGTTCTGATTTAAGGCTCATAATTCATACTGCAAGACTTCATTCATTCACTCTAAACAATATCAAGTGCCAGGCACGACTAAGCAGACAACCTTCATGAGTTTCCCTTAACCTAGCTGGAATTCTACCTGACAAAGGCAAGAAGGAGAAACAGGGTTTTTTTGTTTGTTTGTTTTTCCCCAGGCTAGGGGTCAAATCAGAGCTGTAGCCGACGGCCCACGCCACAGACACAACAACTTGGGATCGGAGCCTCATCTGTGACCTACACCACAGTTCAAGGCAACACCGGATCCTTAACCCACTGAGTGAGGCCAGGGATCGAACCCACATCCTCACGGATACTAGCTGGGTTCATTTACTGCTGAGCCACAACAGGAAGTCTCAGGGATGGTTCTTTTATTCTTTTGCTTTTTAGAGCTGCATCCAAGGCATGTGGAGGTTCCCAGGCTAGGGGTCTAAACGGAGCTACAGCTGCTGGCCTATGCCAGAGCCACAGCAACGCAGAATCCAAGCCATGCCTGCAACCCACACCACAGCTCACGGCAATGCCAGATCCGTGACCTACTGAGTGAGGCCAGGGATCGAACCCACAACCTCATGGTTCCTAGTCAGATTCGTTTTTGCTGCGCCACGACGGGAACTCCCTCAGGGATGGTTCTTAACCATGTATCTGCAACCGAACTGCTGACATGGGAAGGACACATTTCATTATTTTATTTTCATTTCATTCATCTCTATTTTCCACTGAATAATTCTATCAGGTTTACTTTAAATTAGCAAGTAATTAAAAATGGCCTTTCAGATAGAGTTACCATATGATCCAGCAATTCCACTCCGAGGCATCTAGCCAGACAAAACATTCATTCCAAAAGACACATGCACTCCTATGTTCAAACAGCACTATTCACAACAGCCAAGACCAGGAAACAACCTAAATGTCCACTGACAGATGAATGCATTAAGAAGATGTGGTACATATATACAATGGAATACTACTCAGTCACAAAAAAGAAGGAAATAATGCCATTTGCAGCAACACTGACAGAACTAGAGATTCTCATATTAAATGAAGTAAGTCAGAAAGCGAAAGACAAATACCATATGACATCATTTATATGTGGAATCTAAAATATGGCACAAATGAACCTATCTATAAAACAGAAACAAACTCATGGACAAGGAGAACAAACTTGTGGCTGCCAAGGGGGGAGGGGCTGGGGGAGAGATAGACTGGGAGGTTAGGGTAAGCAGGTGGAACCCCATGGAGGGGCTTAAACAACAAGGTCCTGCTGTATAGCACAGGGGACTATATTCAATGTCCTGTGATAAAGCATAATGGAAAAGGATGTTTTAAAATATATACATGTATAACTAAATCACTTTGCTGTACAGCAGAAACCCATACAACACTGTAAACCACCTATATTTCAACTTAAAAAAAAAAAAGGGCCTTTTAGATGACTGAGGTTTGCCCGCATCCTGACTTACAACTTCTAGCACAAAAGGAGTCCTCTCTGGCAGGAAAAACACGTTCTTCTGCCTTCAGGTAAGGACAACAGAAATAAGCCCTATCTCCACCATGTTTCTTTTTCAAAAGCTGTAACTAACAGCATTGCAACCACAGGTGGACACACTCCAATGCTGACTCTCCTTCATTTGTTGTGTACTTCTAAATTAGGCTGACAGTCGTTTCATATGTATTTTGAAAAAAGGTAAAATTTATTTCTGAAGATCAAGGAAAGCCATGCTTTCTATGTGTAATAGAAAGTACTGTTTCAAAAATACCTGCTTAGATATACTTTCTAATATGCATCAAAGAACTCAATGGTTTAATCAAAAGAAGGGAAGTAAAAAAACCCGAAAGAATAGTTGGAAGAATTACAAGCAAAACCACTGAGGGGCCTGAGTCCTATACACAGCTCACTGCTCAGGAGGGTGGGAGTCCTTGGTCCTACTCTGAGCAGCCCCTGGCCTCCGAGAACTCCCACCATCAGTATTCACACGCAGGTGGGCCTGGGCCGTGTCCACGTGACACAGAAGAGCCAGCTTCTGGTGGTGGGAGTCCCCAGAAGCCGGGGGACTGCTCAGAGTAGGACCAAGGACTCCCGCACTCCCCAGTTCCTGGGGCCCAGTAGGGATCAGTACATGCCAGCCCATCATTAGGAAAACAGAGATCAATCAAGATGGAAACGACACTCACCCATCCCCAGGCTTCTATGTCTCTGTTTATTAGAAAATTCTAAAATTTCCTTGATTAGTGTTTTATAGTTCTCAGCATATAAGTCTTTCAATGGAAAGATATTCCATGCTCCTGGGTTGGAAAAATTAATATTGTAAAAATGGCCATACTACCCAAGGCAATCTACAGATTCAATGCAACCCCTATCAAATGACCCATGATATTTTTCACAGAACTAGAACAAACAATCCCAAAATTTATATGGAGCCACAAAAGACCCAGAATTGCCACAGCAATTCTGAAGAACAAAAACCAAGCAGGAGGCATAACTCTCCCAGACTTCAGGCAATATTACGAAGCCACAGTCAACAAGACAGTGTGGTCCTGGTACCAAAACAGACAGACAGACCAATGGAACAGAACAGAGAAACCAGAAATAAACCCAGACACCTATGGTCAATTCATCTTTGACAAAGAAGGCAAGAACACAAAATGAGAAAAAGACAGTCTTTCTAGCAAGTACTGCTGGAAAACCTAGACAGCTGCATGCAAATCAATGAAACTAGAACAAACCCTGAGACCATGCACAAAACTGAACTCAAAATGGCTGAAAGACTGAAATGTAAGACAAGACACCATCCAATTCCTGGAAGAGAACACAGGCAAAACTTTCTCTGACATCACCCTCACAAATGTTTTCTCAGGTCAGTCTCCCAAAGCCACAGAAATAAAAGCACAAATAAACCAATGGGACCTAATCGAACTGACAAGCTTTTGCACAGCAAAGGAAACCACAAAGAAAACAAAAAGACAACTTACGGAATGGGAGAAAATAGCGTCAAGTGATGCAACTGACAAGGGCTTAATCTCCAGAATATACAAGCAACTTATACAAGTCAACAGCAAAAAAGCCAACAACCCAATTGAAAAGTGGGCCAAAGACCTGAACAGACATTTCTCCAAGGAAGATATACTGATGGCCAATAAGCACCTGAAACAATGCTCAACATCCCTGATTATTAGAGAAATGCAAATCAAAACTACCATGAGATACCACCTCACACCAGTCAGAATGGCCATCATTCTTAAGTTCACAAATAACAAGTGCTAGAGGGGGTGTGGAGAAAAGGGAACCCTCCTGCACTCTTGGTGGGAATGTAAGCTGATACAACCACTATGGAGAACAGTATGGAGGTACCTCAGAAAACTATACATAGAACTACCCCATGACCTAGCAATCGCACTCTTGGGCATATATCTGGACAAAACTTTCCTTAAAAAAGACACATGCACCCACATGTTCATTGTAGCACTATTCACAATAGTCAAGACATGGAATCAACCCAAATGTCCATTGACAGATAATTGGATTAGGAAGATGTGGTATATATACACAATGGAATACTACTCAGCCATAAAAAAGAACAAAACAATGCCATTTGTAGCAACATGGATAGGACGAAAGACTCTCATACTGAGTGAAGTCAGTCAGAAAGAGAAAGACAAATGCCATATGATATCACTTATATCTGTAATCTAGTATATGGCACAAAGGAACCTTTCCACAGAAAAGAAAATCATGGAC
This sequence comes from Sus scrofa, assembly GCF_054392235.1. Taxonomy (NCBI): domain Eukaryota; kingdom Metazoa; phylum Chordata; class Mammalia; order Artiodactyla; family Suidae; genus Sus; species Sus scrofa. The sequence continues at coordinate 14,315,268 of NC_139401.1, forward strand.
TTGGAGAATAGACTTGTGGTTGCCGAGGGGGAGGGGGAGGGAGTGGGATGGACTGGGACTTTGGGGTTAATAGATGCAGACTATTGCTTTTGGAATGGATTAGCCATGAGATCCTGCTGTGTAGCACTGGAAACTCTGTCTGGTCACTTATGATGGAGCATGATAATGTGAGAAAAAAGAATGTATACATGTATGTGTAACTGGGTCACCATGCTGTACAGTAGAAAAAAAAGTTAAAAAAAAGAAAATTCTATGTAAAATATATAACTAGAACTCAATAAAAATACTACTGAGGCTGTATTATGGTTGTAATAGGGAGAAAAGCGTGTGTATGTCTGTGAGAGCACTTAAGAGTGTAAGTGGGCTGGTAAGTCTTAGTAGTAGGAAAAGTACAAAAAGCAGTTTTAGGTTTTTTTCTGTGGCAAGTTAGTAAGAAATTTTAAAAAGAAAATTCCTGCCTTCCAACTGAAGACATACGATCACTATCACAATTCTCTCACCCCAGGGACGGACAGCCATGTGCAGGATCAAACCAGAGAGGGTAAGGACCAGGCATTTTGTCATTCTGTTGAGGTTCATGCTGATTGCAACTCTGAAGGGAGCTTAAGATTTAAGACTTGGTAGCTGTGTAGCCCCAGGGCAGTCTCAGGGCTGGGTGCCAGTGAGCGGGAACAGTATTTTAGGAAACTAGGGGTCTTAGGGACAAAACCTAACCCCTAAGTGTGTGCTAGAATTGGAGTCAGACAGACCTTGGTTTGAATCTTAATAGCAAATGACAAGTTGGGGACCACAGACCACGTCAATGAACCTCCTGAAGGCTCCCTTTCCTCACGTGTGAAAGAGGCTTATCCTGAGGGACTGTCAGGTAGAGAGGAAACACACACACGTGCACACGCACACACCCCATCTGATGTAGTGTCTAAAAGCCAGTAAATGGCAGAGGGACTCTTAGGATGAGTTTTGCTCTAGGACCACAACTAGTCCTACACTAAAACAACTCTGGAAACGTATATGGCTGAGGTTCCACATCCCACGGAAGCTGTTCCAGGCTCAGGACTGGGTTGGAAATACTCTCTGTACCCAGCAGAGGGTTTGAAGGATACAGAGGCGGGAAGGGGACGCAGGGAGGACTCACGGCGCTCCTCCCGGTGCCGCTCGGTCTGGGCGAAGTACTGGCGCAGCTCCTCCGTGATCTCCATGTTGCTCAGGTCGCACTCTATGCCGCCGTCGTCGGACTCGCTCTCCTCCTCCTGCTCCTCCTCCTCCTCCTCCGCGGACCAAGCTGGCTCTTCTCTGCCGCGCGGACCCGGCTCAGGCCCACCCGCATGCGGATACTGGTGGCAGGAGCCCCCCGGGGCCGGGGGCTGCTCAGAGTCGGGCCAAGGACTCCCGCCCTCCTGGGCATAAGCCCCCTGGGCAAGGCCTGCGGGGGGGAAGTACCACGGGGAGGAGAAGAAAGATTCCACGGCCTTCCGATAGGCGCTCTGGTGGCTGCGCATCCACGCCATGGCCTGATGGTAATGGTGCCAGTATCTTGCGTAGACAGGATGGGAGCACCAAGACTCGGGAGCTTGCCCGGGGGCCGTCTACAAAGCAAAGGGAAGGGGAGGTTCCACGCATGGGGCAGCCTCAAGGGCGTCCTCAACTGTTTCATCGGCCGAGCGCCGTGTGTTTCCTGCACAGCGACGGACTTCCTCTTCTCCAGAAGGACGCAGCTGGGCCAAGGGGGATATAGGACAGGTCCACGCCGACGGTGGGCGCCAAGCGTGGGCACACCTGCTCTGAAGCACGTGTGCATGAGGCTCGTGTGGAACACTTAGTCTGAGGCTACAGCCCATTATAAAGTGCAGACAGAGGCTATTTAATGGACATTTTTAGATGAGATGCAGGAGGCAATGAGGACTCCACGTCTATCATCTTGGCCCTTTCTTCCCAGTGTAATTAAGTGCCTAGTTCCAAGTTACAAATGCCTACCAAGGACCACATGAACCAGTGAGCATGGTGTTCTCCCGCCCCTCTGTCTCTACCCACCGCCCCCACCCGCGGCTGCCCACTCCTCTGCCAGGGCCAGGAGAAGACCAGCAATGCAGCCATTGTGCTTACGTCTGAGCTTTCAGACGATTTCTTTGGTCTTCTCCATCAATGAGACGTCAAGACTTTAAAGACTAAAACTCACTTTTTTCTCCGGTGAGTTAAGAAAAAACAAAACAAAACAAAACACTTCTTACCTCTGCTGCCATCTCCAATAGTGAAAGTCCAAACGAGCACAGGAACTAGGAAAGAACAGAATGCAGACAGCTGGTCAGTAGAGGGGTGTGATATTTGTGGCCATTTTGCACTTCGTAAAGCAGCTCCTCAGGCTGCTCTCCTCAGCCGGTGCCTGGTCTTCACACAACACACCACCACGGCACCCTGGCACCTGGCTGGGACCTTGGGCTCTGAAAAGGGGGGAGCCCCTTTGGTATGATTCAGTGGCTCAAAGGACACTGCACTGTTCAAGCATAGCCACCTGTTTCCCTATTGAAAGTAAAATCTGTGAAAGTAACCATATAAATATATATATATATATATATAAAATAATATGGGCATCATCAACTAAAAATGAATAGCTATGACTTTATTAACAAATCCTTAGCTCATGCTAGCGCCTGTTTATCTTTCCCCTGGATGTCCCCGAGGCCTAAATCGAATACCTCTTGTCAACTCACTGGGAACCTTAGTTGGGTCTTTCCTCAGACTTGGGATTTGGGGAAGCCTCTCTAAATAAAACATCCATCTCTCTAGCCGGGTGGTCCCCTGGGCTTTAAGCTCCACAAATGGGCCTTGTTTTGTTTTGATTGCAATAAGCATCTTTCAGCCAGCACTGACCCCATACTCTCCTGGCTTAACAACCCTGTATCTCTGCAGGAGGAGACACAGTTCTGCAGAGACCCTCCACTGAGCAAGTGCATAGAGTACCTCTGCCCAACAGCCTTACTCTGCCAGGATTTACCCCTTTTCCCCCACCTACCTCTTATGATTTACTGACATGACAGGAAATACCTGAAGGTAAAGCTTAACCTGCAGCTTCAACTTTTACAACCTGTTTAAACAAACTCTTTTTTTTATTTCTTGTTCAAGGGTTCAGAGATACTAAGATGCCAGCCTATACCAGAATGTACTTGGAAAAAAAAGTTACACAAAAGTAATGACCTAAAACGCATGAGAATTTAAGCATCTATGAGATGAAACCACTAATACAACTGGATACTGAGTACACAGGTACCTGGGGTTTCAAAGTGTGGAAATCAGATACTGAAGGAGTCCTATTTTTCCTACTTCACTTAATTATACAGTAGAATTTTAAATCTCCAAGCCTTAAGAAATAAACTTGACTTATTGTGTAATCTCCATCAGATGTTTTGCTATGGTTAATATGGAAAACTGAGATGTTAACTGACCTCATCTTTTAAGATTTAGCCTAAAGAGAATGAAAGCTTAGATATAACAAGCTTTCAGATGGGGTATTTCCAACAGTACTGACATGATCTTCTGTAAATTTATCTTAAACACAGCCCACACTTCCTGTTCCCTGTTCTAAATTCACAAACACACACATGCGATGAATGTCAACCAGGGAAAAGGTAGTAAGTACAGTGAAAATACAAGTGTAAATGAAGTTCACAGTAGTTCCCATCATGGTGCAGCAGAAATGAATCCGACTAGGAACCATGAGGTTGCAGGTTCGATCCCTGGCCTCGCTCAGTGGCTTAAGGATCCAGCGTTGCCGCGAGCTCTGGTGTAGGTTGCAGATGTGGCTCGGATCCTGTGTTGCCGTCGCTGTGGTGTAGGCCAGCAGCTGTAGCTCCGATTAGACCCCTAGCCTGGGAACCTCCATATGCCATGGATGCAGCCCTACAATGACAGGAAAAAAAAAAATTAAGTTCACATTACTTTAAAAACTAAAGGCTTAAAACACTAGCAATTATCTGAAAATCTGGCTAACTGCTATGTGCTTTACAGACTACTGAGGAAATATGTATAAAACAGTCAATACAATTAAGGGGCTAACGACCTACAGAAGTAAAACCAACACAACAGAAATTACAGTAGAAATCAGTCTATACTTGAGGGCTAAAGTGTAAGGTGCAGCCTTTAAGTGGCTAATTCACTCCAGCCAGGTTTTATATGTCTACCACGAAATCTGAACAGCTTTCTGAGAGCCTAAAGCACATAATGACATTAAAGAGAACTCCATGTGTATCTTAATCAAATTTGTTTTAGAGATTAACAATTAGCACAGGAACTAAATTAGAAAAGCCTAGGAGACATCTGCGTGTCTGCAGGAAATTAAGAGTTTTGAACCCACGTGTCTATGCCTTATAAAATGTGTACTTAGAACCAGATCATTGTAAATATTAATTATCTCAAACTGGGAGATCTGACAGCTTCAGATATGTAATAAGCATTATCATGAATGAACACGACTGCAGACCTTAGGAAATCCTGTTTCTTATTTATAACTGGGAACACCCAGGCTGGCTTTAGAAGCAGTAGTACTAGTATTCTGAAAATGCACAAGATGGCTTATGAGAGGCTCCTCTCTTCAGGGCTACAAGGTGGACATGCGCAGTAGAGTAGACAACTGTTTAAGAGGTTCAAGTGCAATTCATCATGTTCGCCAGGCTGTTCAAATGTCAATGGCTGTGATTAAAAAGGGGATGGGAGTGCTAATTTGAGGAGTGGTTACTTACTTCTGACTTTGATTCAACAAATAAGCTGATAGAAGGGCTGCCATGTGCCACTGCCTCAGAAGTCACAAAAGGCACTGTGAGCACTTGTGCAAGAAAGCAGTCAGGACAATGAGGTGTGATGACCGAAGAAAGCCAGTTCTAGCATTTGGATCAGAAGCAGCTCAGATTCAGCACACTGTGCCAACTCCATAAAGCCTACCAACTCATCTGCTGAGATGCTGGACTCTTTTAAGACCCAGGCCATGAAGGAAAGATGAATTTACATTCATCATGGAATACAGGCAGCTCTGTCATTGATTTTATGCTGATTATGCTTTCTGTATTGTTTTGGCCATGGAACAGGTAGAATTAAATCTGCTGCCATCCTCCAACAGGTTTAGAGTCCTCAGGCTCTATGTGGTATATGCTGCTCACTTCACCCTTGGCTTTAATTACACCCCCCCTAAATTCCAAAACTCGTGTATCATACCCTTTTACATTTTAAGTATCTTTAAGATTCCTAAAATCCTATAGATATTTTATTAAAAATAGTACCACTTATATGTGAAATCTTAAAAAAAAAGATACAAATGAATTTATATACAAAACAGAAACAGACCCACAGACACAGAAAACAAACTTATGGTGACCAAAGGGGAAATGGGGCGGGGGAGGGGGAATAAATTTTAGGATCTTGGGATTAACATATACACACTACTATATATAAAATAGACAAGAACTTACTGTATAGCACAGGGAACTCTACTCAGTATGCTGTAATAATCTTGAAGAAGAATCAGAAAGAAAAAAATATAAATATATACACACACACACACACAAATACACACACATATATAATATCATACACATATGTATAACTGAACCACTTTCCTGTACATCTGAAGCTAACATAAATCAACTATACTTCAATAAAAAAATATATAAAACTTCAAGTTGAAAAAACAGTTCCTGAGAATGAATGACAAGTTAATCAATTAATCTCTCTAAAATCAAATAAAATATAGAAAAACACATCTAAAGAAAGAGCAGCTTGCACAGAGCTTTATAATTATTACTAGCTCACTATTTCCAGGATTACTCTTGGTATTTTATGCCAGCAATTTTTTTCTCTAAAGGGCCAAATCGTAAACATTCTGGGCCAATGGGCCACATCCAGCCTGTCACATGGCCTTCCTCTTTTTTTTTTTAATTAAAAAAAATCCTTATAATGGAAAAGAATCTGGAGAAGAATATGTATGTGTGTGTGTGTAAATGAATCACTTTGCTGTACACATGAAACTAACACAACATTATAAATTAATTACACTTCAATAAAAAACATTCTGTTAACCATATCAGCAAGGAAAGGAAGAAAAAAAAGGAGGGAAAAAACCTCTCACGATCCTTTAAAAATCAAAACACCATTCTTAGCTGCTGGGCAGTACAAACACAAGCCACAGGCCACCACATGCCCACCCCTGCTAGAGTTAACACATTATGACACTGTAGACTCTGCCCTCAGGATGGTGAGCATCCTAATTGTTCCTCACTTTGCACTTGGACATCAGTGGAGGAACTCTGAGATTCTCACCTGTCCTGTAAGTTATCAGGCTCAGAATAAGACTGGTGGCAGCAAGAAAACTGTGATGATGACCAACAGCAATTCTGGTAACCAGTTCCTAACACTGAGGGCAACAGAACCGTCTCCGTGACTAAATAAGCAAATTGGACCATTTCTTAAAGAGCTACATAGACATTTCAAGACTTAAGGGAGAGAAACAAACCAAACAAAAAACCAGTTTAGGGTTAATAGATGCAAACTATTGCATGTGGAGTAGATAAGCAATGAGATCCTGGTGTATAGCACAAACTATATCTAGTCACTTACGATGGAACATGATGGAGGATAATGTGAGAAAAAGAACATCGATATGTATGTGTGACTGAGCTACTCTGCTGTATAGGAGAAAGTGACAGAACACTATAAACCAACTATATGGAAAAAATAAAAATCATAAAAAAAGGAAACAAAAAACAAAACGAACAAACCCAAACTGCTGAAAACAGCATCAATCGATAGGGCTTAGAAAGCATATGCAGTGCCATGATTTCTGATGGGGATTGGACTAGCTGCCCGGGCTAGGCAGTAATCTGGCCAGGAGAGAGTCCTGAGTGTTATTATTGCAAGAAGCAAGACAAATCCTTCCTTGCTGACCGCATGGGTTAGCGCCCAAGGGAAGGTGAGAATCTGTAAGAACGGACCTTATTAGCTTTTTAAAACTGGTTCCTCTTCCTGCACAGACACCTTAAGGACCTAATAAAAATACCTGGGTTTCCAAAAAGTGAACATTAAAATAACTCCAGGAGCTACGGCAAGACTTTCACACACCGCCACCATCTCAAAGAAAAGAAAGCTATGTTCATAGCAGATTGAGATGCCCTTTCAATGGTCTTTAATTTTATCTTTCACGCCCTACCTCCCCGGGAGGGTCTCCTACTCTACAGTGGCCCCCTGACTTCAAGGACTGCACGGCAACTTTTCTTCTAACGGGATGGCGGAGCTGAAAGAAAGGAGAGGGTCAATGTCAGGGAAGGCTGGGGTCCACAGCCTGACCAACTGGGCAGCCCTCCCCAGGAAGGACAATGGCACAATAGTCACTGCCCAGCTGAGCCCAGGCGAGTACAGAGCCCGAATTCATCCTCTGTCCTCAACCACCAGAGAAGGAAGGAAAAACACAGCGCTGAGGTCATTCACGAAACACTGCCGCGGGCCCTGGGCAAAAAGACAGTGTCTCTGGGTCGTGAATGATATATTTTCCCATATGGCCTTTCTTAAAAAATGCACTCATTCTTCAATGACCCTGCTTACCCTGGGAAATGTATTTTTTAAATGCATAAATATACATGAACAACAACAGGCAAGAGCTTTGTGGTTTTCCATAGATGAAATGTGACTATTTCCATCCAGTCATTAAACATTTCCACCAATAAGTAACGTGGCCTGGTTGAAAGGTAATGACACTGGACACAGTCTTTTTACTGCCTATATGTATTCTCATAAATAGCAGATCTAGGATGTGTCATAGTGACAAGATAAACAAAATAAAACTCAAAGTCCTTTCAAAATGACAATATGTACTCTGGAACTGGATCTTCCCCTCTACCCTCCTTTTCCACTGGAATTCTGAAAATTAAAAACATGAAAATTCTTCTGCTTTGATTTTTGCAGGGAAACACATTCAACGTCAGCCATTAAAGAAGTTATGCAACTTTCCTGTAAGGCTCCTACTAGTGTGAGTTTTTTGAGCCAACCAGAGAATTGAGGGAATGTAATTAGGCCTTCAATACACACAGTTCCAAGGCAGAAGGAAAGGGCTCTGCTGGACATGGCTCAAAATAAAAGATGGGATGGTGAGAAATCTGAATTACCTACACCGAATCACATGCAGCTCTTGGAATCTCTGTGCAGTAATGACCCTATCAGAGATGTCTCCCAATAACACACACGCCCGCAGGAACTTCCTCAGCTAAGATAAATGAGAAAATGAGGTGTTTTGGAGAGCACTGCTTCCCGCCATCACCCCTAGCTCCCACGCAAGGTTGGCAAGTTCATCCGGCTCGCTGCCCTCAGGGGCTCCCTCCTGTGGCTTGGCATGGTCCCTGCTTAGTGATTTGGACGTCGAAGGTGGCTTGAGTCTGAATGGCCTTTTTCCACCCTCAGCGGCCCAAGCTCCATCTTCCCAACCTGGCAGAGGCCTCCCACAAGTGCACGGGCTACTGTGTTCAGAAGGCCTGCACCTCTCCGTCTGTAACAGTTAAAGCAGATGGGCGAGGGAGGCCAAAAGCTGAGCTTTATTTCCTTCTCATTCCGGCAACACCAAGCCCCAACTTACTCTTGTGGATGGTGCAATAAGAAGCAATGTCACAAACAAGGTTGAAAGGGTATAGTTAACAATTCTTTTTAATACCAATAATATTCCACCCACAGAAGGGCATTGTTTAATGTGTCAGCAAGGGTGATGGATTTGTGAATGGATTTATTTGCAAGTTCACCAAATCCCCATGTGACTAACATAAGAATCAGAAGTGAAATATGAGGACACCTTAAAACAAAGTTACCCCCTGACTCACAAACACAATAGGCAATAGGATAGCTGAAGACTGGGATAATTGAGAAAGACGTACTAATAATACAACACAAATCAGGAAGACGTACTAATTATACAATGAGGAAAAAGTTAAGTTCCCTTCATTGCAAGGATATTCTTCCAACAGCAAAACCTAGTGTGACTATAAAGGAATAAGGATTGGGTAGGCGGCAGGTAATACAAGTTATGAGCATATCAGCCCAAACCATGACTAGTTTTAAGTGGTTAAAATCGCCAGCGGATGTCAGGAGTATTCTTTCAAATTTTACTTCCGTAAACACATACAGGGTAATTCCACGTTAATCTCTCTTTTATAAATTTAAACGGCACTCACTATGTCCCTGCCATTTGGGTATTACATCAATTACCTGTAGGCATGGATTCTGTCATCTATTCCTTTTAAATTTCCTATTTGCTTTCCAGCACACACAAAAAAATCACAGCTAATATTTCCTGCCCTCAGATGCTATGGGGATTGTTGTTTTCTGTTAACACTCTCCTCCGACCTCTACCTTCCCTAAAATCACTGGCTAGCTAGTAACTCAAATAACTCTGACTATAATGCTCCAAATCTCTTCAGAGAGCAGACATTTAAATACATGAATATGTTTTTAAAGATATTTTCAAATCATCTGACCTTTGATCAAAAACAGTTATGCTCTTCTTTCACTCGTTCATTTTTTTCACAGTTCTGTAGCTGGATTTCCTATTGTAGAGAAATACAGAAGTCCCTCAGTGACTGTGGGGAACTGGTTCCAGGATCCCTGCCAATACCAAATTCCGCAGATGCTAGGTCAGTTACACAAAATGGGGGACAGTCGGCCCTTCGTACCCAGTAATGCAGAATGAAGGGCCAACTGGAGTTCCAACAGTAACACAACTATTTCGTGAATTCTCCGACCTCTACTCTTTGGTTATTTGTTCATTTTTCCCTCCCTATCTATCCTTATCATCCCATCCTATCCTTAAATGTGGCATCCTAAAAACCAAAATAATCCTTCACCATCTGTAAAACACTTTTAGAATGAAAATTCTCTCTGGAGCTTTAGTTTATATCCTTTTCCAAGACAGCCACAAACACAGAGAAGATCTGTACACCTTACTGTAAACTTGCCTTCAGCTATGCCTATCCAAAGTTACTTACTAGCCAACAGTCTTTTAAAATACATGGTTTCTGTTCACAGTGCCACCCCAAAGAGACTGTTATTCCTATAAACTACATTAGTATCAACTGTACTTTTAAAGATTACTGCCACTCCACAATTCATGGGAACGCTGAAAGTAAGTAACTGCAGAAACGTTACTTGTGTTACTAATCTTGAGACTTTCAGGTAATGTTCTGACTTAAGGTCCAAAACAGCTGAATACAGAACCTAGCCTGTGAAACAACTTTAAAAATCATTCCTGAAAGAAATAAAATTCTTCAGAAACTTCTGATTTGTTCTAAGGGACTCTCAGGGTTTCAGAGCTAAAAGGTACTTTGTTGGCTACTGGTTCAACTCCACCTAACTACTAAGAAAGAAAAGTGGGAAAGGACACTCTCCACCACAAGTAAGGTGCAGAGAGGACCACAGGTGGCCAAATGCTCTCCAGATGACTTCCATCAAAACCTCTGACCTCCCACAGAGGTCAACGTGCAAGGGGAAAGAAAACAACAATTTTTGAGTAGATGGGGCCAATATTCTGGACATCCCTCTAAGGATGAAGCTGACCGGGGCGATCTTCTGATACAGGTCTGGGTGGGCAAAGTCTGATTTCACTTTCCAGACAGTGTAACGTAGCATTTCCCGGCACATTAAAATCGCCTGGGTAGCTTTAATAAAATTACCAATGCCTGAGCCCCACTTCGCGCAATTCAAATTTAACTTAACTGCGCATTTAAGTCATCCAGTGATTTTCGTGCATGGCAGAGCCAAGAGGCTCTGGAACCAGTTCCTTCTCACAATTAACCAACGATTTAGGGATCTCATGGGCCTGTGTCCACCTCTTGCCTCAGGATGATAATGACGACAACGTGACGGCCAAGCCCTCAGCTCTCCTGGCCTCAGAGAAAGCCAGGCTCAGAAGCCTGCAAGACCCTCCTTCATTCCCCAAATGAAACCCAGCCGCCCCCGAAGTCACCTCGAGGGCGCGTAAGTTGAGGATCCTGGGCGGTGGGCGAGCAGGGACCTACTTCCGGTGGGAAACTGAGGATGCGGGGAGCAGGAGAGGCTGTTGCCGGGGCGACTACACGTGGGCTTCCGGTAAGGGTGACGCGCCGCGCAGCGCCGGAAGTCCCGCCCCTCGATGTCAACGTCACGTCCTCGCCGCGTTCCGCGCCACGCCGGGGAACTGGCTGGGAATGAAGCTCCTCCCCTTGGGGCGGGGCGTCGGGATCGCCGGTGTAGGGTTTCGCCTCCAGATTGAGGCGCGCGGCTGTAGACCCTCCCCTGTGCTGGGGTCGGGCGTTAAGGCGGGAAGGTGAGGGTCGTTTCTGCGCGGCTGCGGTCCCCGCAGCAGTTCCGCGGCTTTTAGCTTTTCGCCCTTCTCTCAGTTTTCTCACCTTCGTTCCCTGGTGTTTACTTAGCCTTTCCCTTTTCAACTAAAAGGGAGGGTGTTCGTGGCCCCAGGGAGAGACGCCCAGCCATTGAAAATAGTCACCCAGATCAGAGTTTGAGTCCACTTCTAGCCCTTAGTTTATTAACTTCCTTAAGCCGCAGGTTCTCGCCCCGTAGAGGTGACTAATAGTGCAGAGTGGCTGGTGCCTGATAAACATAAATTAGTGCTTATTAGCATTTTTAAAAATCACAGTCATTATCAGCAATACCTGTTCTGTTAGCGTCGCAGAGGATCATTAATAACTAAGCATACTCCACTCAAAGACTGGCACATCCTTTCTGGGGCAATTTGGCAAAATGCTGCAAAAGCCCTAAAAGGGGGCATATTTTTATACTAGAATGTTCACTTCTGAGAATTTATTCCAAGGAAGAAAAAGACGTAAACCGGATGCTCATTGCAGAATTATTTGAAAAAGGGGAAAATAAAGTTATTATACTGAATACACTAATTAAAAAAAAGGAAACTATAAATAGAAACGAAACCAAATAGAGTTATGGAAACTTTGTGAACAAATTTCTATTTGACCAAAAAAAAAAAAAAAAAAAAAAAAAAAGATGCAGGTAACTGAAAAAAATGCCAAGAAACATGAAAAAAAAAAAAAAGTGGAGAGTGAAAACAACTTAGATTCCTAACATGAGTGGATAGCTTGAAATGTAGTCTGAATTGAGGCGGGCTGTAAGGGTATATTACACAGTGGATATTATAGAATTCGTTTGAGAAAAAGACTAGATCTCATTTTTAAATAGTGACAACATGTTAAGGAAGGACTGTTTAGGTTGGATAAAATATACAAATTGGGAGTTCTCTTGAGGCACAGTGGCTTGGGTTGCTGCTGTGGTGGTGGTTCAGTTCCTTGCCCAGGAACTTCCATAGGCCAAAAACCGTATTTTGTATAAAAATTAATTTTACCTTTTTCTTTTTACTTTATAAATGTGGCTACAAGAACATTAAACATTCTATATGGGGCATGCATTATATAATTATATATGTCTGTTGGACAATAGTAATTAGCACAGACAATAAATTATATAATTGTATACCGTGGTAAGCGGAATGCAGAAAATACAGCAGAACAAGGGCCAGAAAATGCGTTTATATTGAGGGTTGTTTTTTTTTTTTTTAAACAAGGTCTGTCCTCCATTGTTCAGAAAGTGATTGTGGGAGGAAATAAGATCTCTGTGGATAGAAGGGTTGGGGGGAGGGGGGAATAGCAGGGATGTGGTATCTTCTGGGAAAAGTCAGGTATGGATGGAAGCTGATAAGTCAGTTTTGGTTCTGGTGGAATCCCTGCCAGAGGGAAGAAACCACATGAAGGGGGGGGGGAGGAAGCGGGGTAAAATACCAGAGAGGAAGACCTCAGGGGGCCTCTGGAGAAAGCAGAACAAAGCAGGCTCAGAGTTGGATGGGTTTCAGGTAGTTACTGGAGTCCCAGGAGTTATAGGCTATATATAGTATTGTGAGTTTGTGTGTATATACTCTCTTTTTGGGTGGAAGGTGTCCAGAGTTGTCAAGTAGACCCACAAGACCAGGGAATCACATTCCACCTACCTTGTGGGTCTACACACCTCAGTTTGCTGTCTCGGCACGCATAATCCAAAATGGCACACCTTTGCACCTCCCTTCTAGCCTGTGGGAAGAGGGAAATGAGAGGCAGATTCACGTCCCTTCCGTCGAAGGTAGGGTTTCTGCACCTCGACATAATTCATATTTGAGGCTGCATAATTCTCTGTTCTGGGGCCTCTCTTGTGCGTTGAAGGATGTTGAGCAGCACCCACTAGATGCCAGCAGCACCCCCCATCTGTGACAGCCAAAAATGTCCCTGGACATTGCCAAACGTTCCCTGGGAGTAAAGTGACACTCCTCCCCCAGTTGAGAATCACTGTTTTAAGCGGTGCTTTGACCTCAGCAACTGCCCACAACACTTCTGCTCAGGTGGCCAGAGCTTCATCACAGCTATCCTAACGGTAAAGGAGTCTTGAAATTGTCTGCTGGCCAGGTACTGAGGTAAAAGCTCCAAAAGAAGGTGAGGAGCTATCAGATTCTTCCACACCCTCCTTGCTAGAGGGAATGGAAGTTTCAGAGCAGACCGAGGAGACGGCCCTTTTTTTTCTGTCTTCCAGGCAGAGTTTTAGTCATTATTCGTTGCAATTCACTTGCATTTAAATGCTGGTGGTGAGGACACTAAGCACCTAAAAAGTAATGATCCCTTCAGGAAAGAACGGGCATTGTTACTCCAGAGAGCGGAACCTTGGAGAGAAGCTAGATTCTGAAATGGAGGCTGGAGGTTGGATTTTTTTTTTAACTTGTGTTTTAGCGCCATCTGGTGGAAATGTGTAAATCCTACCTTTCCTTACTCGTCCGTATTTTCTTTCATTTGTCTCTGGTCTAAGCCTCAAATTATAAAGAAACATTTGCTGGGTTTTAGCAAAGCTTTAAAGGGTCCTTTAAGAAGAGAGACTCTTCAAAGCAGGGTTTCTCACCCTCGGCACTATTGAGCATGGGGGGCCCTGTGCACTGTACAACGTTTAGCAGCATCCTTGGCCTCTATCCACTGAGTGCCAGCAGCACCATTTGAGAGAACCAAACATTGCCAAATCTCCCTTGGGGTGAGAGTGTGAACTTTGCATCCTTTAGAAAGAGCATCTAAAATTCCGCGGTCAATGTCAGTGTGTCCTGGGATTGGGAATGGTGTGCCTTGAGGAGATGGGAAAAAAACAAGACTCCAGCCACAGAGTGACACGTTCTGTTTTGTACCCTCTGGACAGCTCTGCTCCTGCTTGTCCCAGCAGCTGGAGGTGAGGTTGACTGAGGGATGCCCAAAGGCCTGGTGAGAGGATGTGGTGTTTCTTTAAGCCCCTTGGTGAGAAAATCCACAGAGGCCATCACCTAAAGCCAGAAGTGACTCAGAATAATCCCAGGCTGTGACACTCGGCCCCAGAGTTCCCCTTAAGGATGCGCAAGTGTGGATGATTCGGCCAGGGATGGGATGCCACAGCTAAACTTGTGGGGCTCTTTGGATCCGTCGGGCGCCCCTGTGTCACCTGGGTGTTGTGCAGAAGTGGTTGGGAGCCAATTCCCTTGCCTGGGAACAGTCCCGACTCCTTTCCTCAAAGCTGGGTAAAGGGAAGGTCAATTTCCCAGGAGTAACTCCTAGCAGGTCCGACTTCCAGCCTCTTGGAGGGCTCTCCTCTCATTTGCCTTTGATTGGACCTTTTCTGGAAGCCCCTGCGCCACAACCCACACTCTCCCTTTCAGTAGAGGACCTCATGTCCTACTGACAAAGTGAAGATGACCAGGGGCAGATCCCATCACTTAGAAATGCAATGCCGTCTGAACTCTGCACTCATCGTCCTCCTGTTTTAGAGGAAGAGGTATCTTGGCTTCTGCCTGGACTGGTCCATTCTTATATTCCCTGGATCCAGACCCACATCTTCACAGATGCCCCACTCCCTTGGTTATGCATCTCTCCCTTTCCCCACCAGTATGAACCTTGCTCAGGCTCCCTGATTTTTACAAGAGTTTTGGTTGAGTTTTCATCTCTCGCTCCTTACTGTTCTTTCAACTTCTCTTTTTGGCCTTACTCCTGCACTAAGTGGGCTAGCTCGACCCCCTTGCCTCCTTCCCACTCAACCCACGGCCATTTCTCCTCTGTCACGTCCATTATAGTACAAGGGTGTCACCAAGTCTCTCTGCAAACTTTCTCCTATTTACTCCATTGGCCTCTCTGCAGAATTTGAGCCTAGTGACCATAACTCTTTCTCTGCACTGACCACACTTCCCCTCCCCAAACTGCAAAAGCAACATATGCTCAATGCAGAAAACAAAACGCAAGAAGAAAATAAACACAAGAACACAAATACCAGCCTTGAAAAACACACGTGCTTAAGCATGAAGGAAATCAAGAAATACTCCCACTACCTGAAAATAACCACTCTTTATGTTGAGCGTGTGTCTTCCCACTTTTGTTCTGTACTGATCCATTTAAGCACATCCTTGCTACTCTCTTGAACATGTAAAACCAAATGCTTTTTTCTGTAGTCCCCTTGCGTAACTCTCCCCCAGAAAGCTGACTCTCTGTTGGAGTTTAGGGTGCAAGATGTTTATTACAGAATGACCCTGGAACCGATATCTATGAAAGGGAAATGCAGGAAGCAGGATTAGGTAGAACAGGGCTTCTCAACCGTGGTGTATTGCCATTCTGGACTGGGTTGGGTAATCTTTGTTGGGGGGCTGTCCTGTGCGTTGTGGGGTGCTTAGCAACATCCTTCTAGATGCCAGTAGCGCACACCTCACCACCCCCACCCACTTCCCCCCAATTTTGATGACCAAAAATGTCTCCAGACATTGCCAAATATCCCTGGGGAGGGATGCAAAATTACCTTCAGTTGAGAAATGAACTTGGATACGGCCTAACAATAGTCTTCATGGGCCACACAGGCATCTCAGGAGTGAGGATGGGGCTGAGATGGTTTGGCCTTTGTCTTTCCCACATGGAGCAGTCACTGGACTTGAGCTGCTGGAAAGGGGTGTGGCACTGGGTCAGGTGGCACTCGGCAACTGGAACAAGTCCTTCCCTCAAGGGGATCTGGGCCATCCAACGTTCCCAGCATGTGCTGCTCTAAATTGCTCACTTTCAGCATCTTCCACTCAATGATAGAGCTGCTGAGAAGTGGGGCTGTGCCTCATTCAGATCTGTGTCATCAAAACCTAGCATCCTACATGGGAATGAATACCGGTTAAATGAAAGAATAAAATGAAATGGGAAAATCATCGTGGCTATTTGGATATATTTGCAAACTGAAATATTATACGGAAAGGCTTCATTACGCATTTTCTTGAGATGCTGGAAACTCTCAAAGGGTTAATCCATATTTATTATGTTAAGTTATCAATACTTTTCTGAGAAGTAACAAGGGTCACGATCTACTGATTATACTAAATATTCTGAGCTTATCTTTAATGGTGTTTTGAATTTTTGGTAGATGAGATTCTTTATCAGTAATTTTAAGAGAGGATCAGGGGATTGGTGTAGCTCAGAAGTGTGATTCAGAATTCAAGTAATAAAAATTTTTACTTAGGCGTTCCCATTGTGGCGCAGCAGAGACGAATCTGAGTAGCATCCGTGAGGATACAGTTTCCATTCCCGGCCTCCCTTGGTGGAATAAGGATCCAGCATGGCCATGAGCTCTGATGTAGGTCCCAGACGTGGTTCAGGTCTGGCGTTGCTGTGGCTGTGGCGTAGGCTGGCAGCTGCAGCTCCCACTCAACCTCTAGCCTGGGAACCTCCATATGCCACGGGTACGGCCCTTAAAAAGGCAAAAATTTTTTTTACTCAAATGGATATGATTATAAAGCATTATTATGTCTATGGATAAATCCACAAAGTAGTACCCATTTCTGTCCAGCAGATGGCACAGTTATACATAGTTATCGATGGAGAAACTTTTTAACCAGTTTTTTTTTTTTTTTTTTTAATTTTTATTATAGTCAATTTACAGTGTTGAAGTAAAAAAGGAAGTGCATTAGTCTCACGGCCATACACTACAGTGAAGTGTGTCATCAGATGTCAATGGATGTAACTGTACATAGAAAGTTCAATAATGTATTTTTTTCCTAGACTGAGTTTCCAACTCTATTCTTCCACATTTTTTAAGTTCTTATATCTTCAACAAGCTTAGGATTAGGTAAAAGTTAATCTTGAAATAATACTGATTAAGTTCATCTGGCTAATATCACTGGAGCACAGCAATGTGTAAGGGTTTTTGAGAGCATGATTTCACATATGGCATGTTTTCTGTTCTCACAAGTTATTTTACAGGTCAAGACACAGAAATAAAGCACACCTACCTACATATACAGGGCAGTATCCCCCTTACAGATTAAGAAAAAAATCAAGTCATAGTGCTCCCCCCTCCAACATTTTCAGATTTTGCTTGGTGTGGATATTGCACATAAGCGCTCCCGTGGTGAAACAGACAAAGAACTGTTCTGGGGGGTGCAAGATCTGGCTCTGTCCTCTACTGGTTGTATGACTTTGATTATGTTCCTACTTCTCCGAGCCTATCTTCATCTGCTAAGAGAGGAACAATGATGCTCACCAGGCTCTCTTCATAGCTGGGTGATGTGTGCTCAACATGTAAAAGCCACAGACACCGGCTCCTTAGATATGCAGGGCTGTCTGTGCTACAGAACAGAGGAGCCCAAGCAACGGCCACTGTCATCAAGTGTCTACCAGACAGCAGCCAGGGTCTCTAATGTTCTCTCTGTGGAGAGGCTGAGTCCATGAATTTCTGGGTTCTTGGCCAATTCAGGGTGCCGGGAGGAAGCAGACTCCCGGTGGGAGGTTAGATTTCTGCTAATCTGGGAAGGGGCTTTGATGAGTGTCCTGACCTTTTTACCGAAACCTTGTAAAGATGGGCACTCTTCAGATATGTTTCTTATTTTACTTTACTTCGGCTCTATTTCTAATTTCATTTTGGGTAATCTCTCTCTCTCTTTTTGGCCACACCCATGGCATGAGGGAGTTCCCAGTCCAGAGATTGAACCTGCACCATGCAGTGACCCTAGACAGCAGTGACAATGAAGAGTCCTTAACCCACTGAGCCACCAGAGAACTTCAGGGAATTTCTGTTTTGATAGCAATTCAAAATGATAAAAGGATATAATGGCTATATATGTACAGACATTTATTACAGTATTGCTTATGGATAATTAGTGAAATTGGAAGCAATTTAGGAACATGGAATATTAGGCAGACATCAAAATTAACATGATGAATATTGTATAAGTGCATGGAAAATATGTCTGATGAATGATAAAGACATTTTCTAAAAAAAGCACAGAATGAATTATGTGTCATGTTAGTAACTGTGGAAATTGAGAGCTTATGTAGCTGTGAAAAAAATCGCATGAAGGATGGAATGGTACTAACCTGTGATATGTCAGAGCGTTAGCAGTCTCTTTCTTCCTATATCTCTGTCTCTGTGTGTATGTCTCTCTTCTTCCTAAATCATATTATTGCTGTCATACTGCTATTTGCAGAACCTGACACTTCTAAAGAGATCTTCACGCTTTGTTTGAAATACAGTAGCAGCTAATGTATCCAGTATGCTAGGGAAGAAGTGGCATACATAATGACTTATGAATCTGATTTTTTTCTGTTAACCGATCTTTATTCCTCTTAACACAAAAACAACAACAAAACCATTTTGGCAAGAAATCTTTCTAGGATGTATTGCCTACTTTCCTGCCTCCTCCAACAGTTTCCTGAACATATTCAAACATCTTTCTATTTCAGGCTTACCATGATGAAATATCAATTTCTCTCCCACACTAGAATATACTGTCTTTGTGTGTACTTCAAGCATAGGGTTATGTGCATCTACATGGCATGATCAAATCTCTGCTGAGTTTTGATCCTTTTATTCTTTTTTTTTTTTTTGCTTTTTAGGGCTGCACCCATGGCGTAGGAAATTCCCAGGCTAGGGGTCCAATCAGAGCGGCAGCTGCCAGCCACAGCCACAACCACAGTAACACCAGATCTGAGCTGCATCTATGACCTATACCACAGCTCATGGCAATGCCGAATCCTTAACCCACTGAGTGAGGCAAGGGATTGAACCTTCATGGATACTAGTCAGGTTTGTTATGAGCCTCAACAGGAACACCTGATCCCTTAATTCTTGCTTTGACATGTTTTCTTTTTTCGTGGTTTGGTCTTTTTCTCTCTTGAAGCCTATCAGCTGTCATTTTCGTGGTTGCCAGTGTCCCAGTCTTTAGGAGCCTTCCTTTCCTAATCTCCCCACAAATTTGCTGCTTCTGATAAGCCTTGTTAGAAAATAACACAATCGAGTTTACCGGAATTATGCGCAGAGAGCGTCAAAAGATTTTCTGCTTTGTATAGCTGTTTGGACTAGAGACATGGCCATATCCATTTTGGTTGCTCAGAGGTATGTTGACTCCTTTCTCAGCCCTTGGCTGTTTCCTAGCTACACTGAAGTCTCAGGGAAATGACCACTCACAAGGGACATGCTGTTACAGGGCAAACAAAACATTGGCTCTTAGAAACAAAGCATACTAGTGGCAAATGCGGTCAATGTCAACAAATCCATGGAAACCGAAAGCCGAGTCATTCAATCAATAGTCATCAAAACCCACACTTGCATCTGTGTCCTGTGTCACTTCATCCCTTCCATTCACAGACGTCATCCTGGTACAAATTTGCCTCCAGTTTAGAAAGGAAGAATGGAACAAGACAAAGCAGAAACTGTACAAACCAAAGTAAAGCATAATTAATGTGATTCAAGGATCTTTTCCTCTAGCCAACTAATCCATAGCACACATTTTGAACATAAAAAGGCATATTTTTAACATACAAAGTGGGTTGCTAGATGCCATGGAGACTCAAAAGAGCTATCATTTATGCTCCCTACCCTCTTTTTTTTTTTTCAAAATAATGAACTATAGGAGTAGGGTGGACCATTTGTTCCCTTGAGATGGAATTAAATGGAATTAATTAAATTAAATAACACAACTCTCTGGTAATATATATGTTCTATAAATTCAGTTATTCCTGCTACCTAGGGTGGTGCTATTTTCTTTTAGTTCTGGTTTCTAAAGTAAGACTTCAACTCAATGTTGGCCACACTGCATGTGTAGGCACTGTTTTGAATAGTGTTTCTACAATAATTTATTGAATTCCACCTCACTTTTTTTTGGTCTTTTTTCAGGGCTGCACTCAGCATATGGAGGTTCCCAGGTTAGGGGTCCAGTTAGACCTGTAGCTGCTGGCCTACAGCACAGCCACAGCAATGCCAGATCTGAGCTGCGTCTGTGACTTACACCACAGTTCATGGCAGCACCAGATCCTTAACCCACTGAACAAGGCCAGGGATCGAACCTGCATCTTCATGGATACTAGTCAGATTCCTTTCCTCTGAGCCACGATGGGAACTCCAAAATTCACTCCATTCTTGAAGGGATTTACGAATTTCCTGGGCCTGGGGAAAACTTATTATACTTCCAAGCCTTCTCTTTATTTCAAAAAATAACACAACAAAATTGTCAATAGTGACAACAGAAAATAAGCAAACCCACCCCCTAATCATTAGAGTAGCGGTGGAAAGATAACTCACAATGGGACATAACTTTTGGTTTCCTTTGCTTAATTCTGAAGAGACTTGCAGATGCCAGAGGTCGTGTGTGAGACGCAACCTACACCTAGATCAGGATATGAGAAGTGACCATCTTCTAAGCATCAATGCCAATTGCTGGACAAATTTTTGTTCCTTGTGGTTAGAAATGATCATCAGTACTGGAGAAATGATGGGGAGGTCTATACTGTTTTACTGGCACGTGTAGACTGTCCAGAGAATGCATTTGGAGTGAATAGCAGCACTGGGTCTAGATTAGAAAACATTTTCTGGTCATTGTGATAGAAAGCTAGTTGAGAACATGGGTATCATTTCCAGAGTTTGAAGTCTATTAATGAAAACCTACAATGTCCTGGGAGTGGCACAGTGGATTAGGAATCTGGCTTTGTCACTGCTGTGGCTTGGGTTCAATCCTTGGCCCTGGAACTTTCACATGGCAAGGGCTTGGCAAAAAAAAAAAAAAATTAAAATAAGAAAAACTACAATGTCCTATTGTTATTGGAATATATATATATATATATATATAATATATATATATATATTATATATATAGGAAACTGATACATCTACTGAATTTTGAATGGTTCCTGGTGGTAGGGACAGGGTTAATATTTAGAAAAATCATTGAATCAAACATATTGGAATAATCACAAAGAAAGTATTTAGAGCCCTGAAACCATTCCAAATCACATTTTACCCAATAATTTAAAAAATTCTTCATCCCATTTTTACGGTGTTGTGAAAAATTATGAAATGACCATCTTTTTTGCTCATTCTCTACTGGAAATGATGCTAGGAAACAAGATGGCCTAAAGCTTAGGAACTAGAGAATACTTTGGTTTCTGGTTATAGAATACTATAAACATCTACAAATTTGATGATCAGTAGCTCAGTGATGATTCAGAACAATTGTATGTACTTAATTGATGAGGCAACCATTTGGTTTTCTTTTAAGCTAAACGAATGCAATCAATCTAATATGCATAATTGATAAGACCCAGAGAAATAAAGTACTCCTTGAATGATTTAGATCAAGGGTTCTCAGCTCTGGATTCCCACTAGCAGTACTTGGAGAGCTTTAAAAACCCCCAAACACAGGCCACATCCCAGACCAATTAAATTAGAACCTCTTGGGGCTGAGCCTGAGATACCAGTATTTTTAAAACTCACTAGGTGATTCTAATACATTGCTGAGTTTAGGAAACCCTGCCTGATAGAATATCCCTGCTTACTCTTAGTTAAGCTTAAGTACATTAGGGGCTCTTTCTTTAACAACCTGTAACAGTCTGTTTCTTTAACAGCCTTTAGGAACCATTTCTGTCTCTTTTGCTTTAAATAAAAGCAAATTGTTCCAAAAGAATATTCCCATTTGTTTTCTCTCTCTCTCTTCTTTTTTTAGGGCCACACCCCTGGCATATGGAGGTTCCCTGGCCAGGGGTCCAGTTGGACCTGTAGCTGCTGGCCTACGCCACAGCCACACCACATCTGAGCTGCATCTGCGACCTACACCACAGCTCATGGCAACGCCGGATCCTCAACCCACTGAGCGAGGCCACGGATCAAACCTGTGTCCTCATGGATGCTAGTCAGATTCGTTTCCACTGAGCCACAACTATTTGTTTTCTCTTATTCTGCTTTTCTTTTTTTCTACTTTTGGTTTTTCTGCCATATTGATCAATGTAGCATAATAGCATATGGCATCAAATCATTCTAGAGTTGAATACTGGCTGGGCTATTTACCAGTTTTCATAGATTGGCAATGTATGTAACCTCTAGGCTAGGTTTGTTTTTGTTTTTTTCCCCCCATCTATAGCAGTGATTTTCAGCTGGAGGTCATTTTACACCCAGGAGACATTTGGCAACGTTGGAGATTTTTTTTTTTTTTTTTTTTTTTTTTTTGCTCGCCCAAAGCATATGGAGTTCCTGGGCCAGGGATCAGATCCAAGCTGCAGTTGTGACCTACACCCCAGCTGCAACAACGATGAATCTTTAACCCACTGTGCTGGTTGGAGACATTTCTAATTGTCACCCCTGGGTGTTGCTTTTGAAATCTAGTGGGTAGAGGCCAACAATGTTGCTCAACATCCTACAATGCACAGGACAGCCTGCACAGCAAAGTATTACCTGGCACCAAATGTCACTAGTGAATGTCACTAAGTGAAGGAACACTGATCCACTGAGTAAGGCTCTGGAGTCTGACTGCCTGTATTCGAATTCTCATTCCCCGACTTCTTAGCTGTGTAACCTTGAGCACTGTAGTAGTCCTGCAAGTCTGAGTATCGTTGGCACTCGCTTTGCAGTTGATGGGAGGTTTAAATGGGCGGATGCATGTGGAATAATAACACAGTGCCAGGGAGCGACTTATCTCCAAAATATGTTTCCTTCTATTTTGGGGGTCATTTAAGGCTTCTTGCCAATATCCTCGAGATCATTTTTTTGATCCTACTCCTAATAATCTCATTATTAATACTTCATGATTTGGTGGCAGAAGGGGGAAAGGGGTTGCAGGATGGAGTTGTCTTTGAACATGCACCTGCTTTGGGGTTCCAAATGGAAATTCAGAGGAGACAGTCCTACAGAAGGCTGTTAAATTCCATCCTCCCACCTTTCATGTTCCCCTCGCACTTTACCACTAGCATGACACTTGTGTTGAGGTGGAGTGTTCCAATAACCAAGCTTGAGTTGAGTCAAAGAGAAGTCAACGTGATTCTTACAAGTGCTTATTCTAAGGGAAGAGGGTTAATTGCAATGAACCAGTTTATTAATCATCTTTATAAACAAGGTCCCACTGTATAGCACAGGGAACTATATTCAATATCCTGAGATATACCATCATGAAAAAGAATATGAAAAAGAAAAAGAAAAAAAATATATACTGAGTCACTTTGCTGTACAGGAGAAACTAGCACAACATTGTAAATCATCTATACTTCAATAAAATAAATTTTAAAAATAAACTTTATTATTAACAAGAGGCAGATAGCTACAGGAGTCTGAAAGTTAGGAAAGAGCTCAGGCCAGAAATAGATTGGGCAATCAGAACTTCAGAAGGAGTCAAAGTTACAGCAGAGAAGGAAATTGCAAGGGAGGCTGTAGGGAGAAGAGAGAAGAGGCTCAAGATATAACCCAAGAAATCTCTGCTCGGCTAATATGAATACAGACCTACCATGCGTTTGCCAGTCAGCTTTTTATCTCTTACGTACATTTGACTTTTAGGGAGCATCACTTCCTACTCCTCCAGCTCTTGACCCAAATGTTCTAAGTCTGGCTTGACACTGATAAAATATATCTTTACTAAAATTTGAATTTTGCTATGCATGTGCTTTTCTCTAGTCATAGTGGGCATATAACTAGGGGTGTTTTTAATAACAATTTTATTGAGCTATAACTCACATACCATCCAATTCACCCATTCAAGGAATACAGTTCAATGGTTTTTAGCATCTTCACAGAGTTGCGCAACTGTTGCCACAATCAGTTTGAGAACAATCTCATCAGCCCCCAAAGAAACCCCATACCCATTAGGCATGGCTCCCTATTTCCCCTCAACTCTCCTAGCTCTAGAGACTTTCTTTCTCTATAGATCTGCTTATTCTGGAAGTATATATATATACACACACATATATATATATATACATTTGGATTAATTCAATATATTCAAATATATATATGGATTATTTCAATATGTCCTTGGTTTCTTTCACCTAGCATATTTTCAAGGCTTATCCCTATTGCAGCACTTCAGTACTTCATTCCTCTTACGGCTGAGTAACAGTCCATTGTATGGATAGACCACATTTTGTTTATTCATTCATGAGATGATGGACATTTGGCTATTGTGAGTGGTGCTGCTCTGAATATTCGTGTAGAAGTATTTGAACACTTGTTTTCAATTCTTTTGGGTATATACCTAGGAGTGGACTTGCTCAGTCACATGACACTTTTGAGGAAGTGCCGGAATGCTTTCCAAATTGGCTGTACCGTTTTGCCTTCCCATCACAAATGCATGACTATTCAGATTTCTCCACATTTTCACCAATTCTTATTATTACCTGTCTTTTTTTTTTTAGCCACCTTGTGGCAATATGGAGTTCTGCCAGAGATCAGATCTGAGCCGCAGTTGCAACTCACATGGGCAATGCCAGATCCTTAACCCACTGTGCTGGGCAGGGGACTGGACCTGCATCCCAGCGCTCCAGAGACACAGCTGATCCTGTTGTCCATGGCAGGAATTCCTGTCTTCTTCATTTGAGTCATTCTACTGGGTATGAAGTGGTATATCAGTGTGGTGTTGACTGGATATTGTTTAAAAAAACATTCTTTGATATACATTTCCAAGTCACTATCTTTATAATCAACATTTAAAATAGCTTCAAAATATTCTTTCAAATGGCTAGAGTATAATTTGCTAGACCACTCTTCCATCTCGGGACATTTAAGTTGTTTCCAAATTTTTACCATTATAGATAGATTTTTCTGGCATACAGACTTTCATTGTTTGAATTATTTACTTAAGCTAATTTCAAGACCCATTCTAAAGTCTTTATCTGTGAAGAATGCATAAAGGAATACACAAGTGGAAAATTTTGTGTGATGGACAAAATATTCTATCACGGATTAATATTTATCATCAAAGGTTTAAACTTTCAGAAAGCTCTCAATAAAAAGATGGATTCCAACCAAATAGTGATCACTATTTTGACCACCTAAGCCATCTTTGAAGAGAAATGAAAGGTCCTAATTCCCACTTGAATAGAGACAGAACTCCCATTGTTCACTGTTGAGCTGGTAGACTTAAATTTATTATTACCTAATAATAGATTTTTATTGTATAAGAAAACAGGAAATATCAGCAAAAAGAAGGAAGGAAAAATTCCCCTCCTTGGGAGTACCCACTGCTTCTTTCTACAGGTGCCTGGATGAGCATCTTTATTATTATTGTTCTTTATCTTTTGTCTTTTTAGGGCTGAACCAATGGCATATGGGGGTTCCCAGGCTAGGGGTTGAATGGGAGCCATAGCTGCTGGCCTACATCACAGCCACAGCAATGTGGGATCTGAACTGCATCTGTGACCTATACTACAGCTCACGGCAAAGCCAGATCCTTAACCCACTGAGCGGGTCCAGGGATCGAACCTGAATCCTCATGGATAGTAGTCGGGTTCATTAACCACTGAGCCATGATGGGAACCCCATGGATGAGCATCTTTAAATCATTAGCAGGTATGAATTCCTGAACCTCCTGTGGTTAAGCCTGAGAACAACCATCCACAGGCAGTTTTAAGAAATGCCAAGAGCTCCCCTGCAACGCCTGGAGCTTTCAAATTGCTAGGGTTTCTTCAAGGAAGTCCCTTTGGAGAAAAGCAACCTTTTTTTCTATTTTCTTTGTCTCTTAAGGTTAGTTTTTATGTATTTGAGAGAAAAATTCATACAAATATGTGGAAGAAATTTTCAGTAGGCTCTTCTATTTATTTAAGAAAATTTATTTAAAACTGGAATGACATTAATTTCCAATGCATTAATTAGACAGCTTGCAGGGTCCATCTAATTTAAATAATTTCCCTAAGTTCACTTTACCACTTTTGTATGCAAAGATGTGCCACTGAACTAATTTGACTGTCACAAAAGGGGCTTTTTTGACTGTAAAAAGTAAACTTTTAAAAATATCTTTGAATATGTCAAATTATGATTATAGGAATAATTCTACAGATTAACCATTCACATTCAAACATTTACTGACTACCTATGGTGTGCAGTGCAAGATGCTGGGGCCATGGGCTCAGTTACAAAATGGGTTGGGTTCTAGGGAGAAAGACTAATCTTGAGGCAGTAAAGTTCTATTATGAATGTCAAAGCATCCACTGTATAGGGATTCGCTAATTGGGGATTCTCTAGAGGCCAGCTTTATTAGAGTTTTCCTTTTTAGAAAGCCTGAGCATCAGGATTTTTCCAAGTTCCCCATGTGATTGCCATGGGTAACCAAGTTGAAAACCACTGGCTTAAAGGCATTCAATCCTGATGAATAAGCCCTCTTGCTATCAAAGTTCAAAATAAAGAAATACAGAAGGAAAGACACAGGTGGGGGGGATTAATAGATAAAAACTACTATGTATAAAATAGACGAGCAAGAAATATATATTGTACATCATAGGGAATGACAGACTATTTATTTATTTATTTATTGTCTTTTTAGGGCCGCACCCATGGCATATGGTTCCTAAGCTAGGGGTCAAAACAGAGCTACAGCTGCTGGCCTATGCCACAGCCACAGCCACAGCCACAGCAACGCAGGATCCCAGCTGCATCTGTGACCTATACCCAACTCACGGGAATGCCAGATCCTTAACCCACTGAGCGAGGTCATATATCGAATCCATGTCCTCATGGATACTAGTTGGGTTTGTTACTGCTGAGCCACGATGGGAACTCTATAGCCATTATTTTGTAATAACTTATAATGGAGTATATCTATAAAAATACTGAATCACTGTGCTGTACACCTGAAGCTAACGTAGTATTGTATATCAACCATACTTCAATTTTAAAAAGTGAAAAAATTAAAAAGGCATATTTGATTTGTCACCCTCTTGCTTGACAGAGAGAGAGAGAGAGAGAGAGAGAGAGAGAGAGAGAGAGAGAGAGAGAGAGAGAAATGGTGGCAGAGCAACTGAATCAGACAATTCAAGC
Source organism: Sus scrofa (assembly GCF_054392235.1). Lineage (NCBI taxonomy): Eukaryota > Metazoa > Chordata > Mammalia > Artiodactyla > Suidae > Sus > Sus scrofa. Next base: position 14,342,565 of record NC_139401.1, read on the forward strand.
GGATTGGGAGAAAGCAGAAAGGACCCAGAGTGGAATGTTATAGAGGGAGGGGGATGCATATCGTTATCAGTGTGACACCATTAAGAGCACCTGTACCTGCTCATTTAAGGGGAAAGGGTAGCAGCAAACAAAACCACTCTTTAAAAGGCCTGCTGCTTCTGTAGGGTTCATAAAGTGGCCAGTGCCTTGATTATGAAATGAAGCTTTTGTTTACAGAGGATAAGCATCTCAACAATCCTCTAGGTCCGGTAGAAACATTGAGAGGACCTGGTCTGGTGATTTCCCACCTAAAGGTGGGACACTTGTGCAGAGTGAGAGGTGGCCTTCACATAGATAACAGAGGAACTAGGCTGGTTTTTTTCGTAGCCTCCATACTTGTAACTCTGCATTGTTTTTTCTCACTTCTAACTGGCACAGCAGATGGCAGTCCAACATAAAAAGAACGAGATGAATCTGGGACCATCTCCAAGGAGGCATCGACACAAGAGACAGACTCTGGGAACTGTACAGCACCTGAAGAAACACTGTCTAATAGAACTTTCTGGGATGACAGAACTGTTTTCTGTCTGCACTGTCCAGTACAATAACCACCAGCCATGAGAGCTCCTGAGCACTTGAAATATGGCTGGTAAGACTGAGGAATGGAAATTTTATTTAATATTTTTTCCTCTTTTTTAGGGCTACACCCGTGCTATATGGAAGTTCTCAGGTTAGGGATCAAATTGGAGCTGCAGCTGCTGGCCCACTCCACAGCCACAGCAATGCCAGATCCTTGAACCACTGAGCGAGGCCAGGGTTTGAACCCACATTCTCCTGGATACTAGTTGGGTTCTTAACCCACTGAGCTACAACGGGAACTCCTAATTTGATTTAATTTTAATTAAGTACAATTTAAATTTAAGTAGCAACATGAGGCTAGTGACTTTTGTACTGGTCAGGTTCAGCTCTAGATAATGAATCTTGGTTCTGTCATTTGCTTCCCACTTAACCTGGCACAAATTTCTAAACTTCTTCAAGCTTTGGTTCCCATATCTGTATCTCTTGTTTGCTGGTACCAGAATTCCTCTCAGGGACAGAACTCTCGTTGGCTGGAGAATATATCTTGATGGAAAATTTGCCTATGAAAATATAGTCCTCAGAGAAGGGTCTGGAAAGGCAATGCAGAATACTGGAAGGGTCAGTCATTTTCTATAAGAATGTGGGAGAAATGATATTTATTTTTGGCCCTGTTGAGAAAAAATCAGGGAGGAGGGGAAAGAGGAGCAGTAAGAAAGGTTGGGATCCTTGAAATATTGGGGTGCCAAAAAGGATGCTAGGAACATGGGGAGGTAATATTAGTTCCATTACTTCTGTTACTGTGTTGTACGCCTACTCTATCTTTCTAAATCTTTGGTAAAATTTCTGTCAACACAAATGGCTTGGTTGGATTTGTGTGTGTATTTACATGTATGTGTGTGTTCGCCTGTCAATTAAGGAAAGGGAATGGGCCCAATGTTTAGAGTAGAATTGAACAGAAAAGGGAAAAAAATGGAATGATCAGATAGTTACTAAGTTAAATTCATTCAGCAAGAGCAGGTGCTCAGAGGCAGGGAAATCCATCAGAAAGTAAGCTCCTAAGGAAGTTTTAGAAATCAGAGGGCTACCAGAGTTTTTTTTTTTTTTTTTTTTTTTTTTTGTGAAATGGAGAGTGAAAACAAACTTATATAGCTCAAGGTAACTGCAGCTACTACTTGTATTATATGTAAACTACGTAAAGAGATGTGAAGATAAAATTAGGCTTGTAAACTGTACATATGCCTTGAACATAGTAAGAACTTAATAAATGAGAGTCAAGCTTCAGTTTCATAGGTTTAACATGAATATAATACTCTTTGTCTTTTTTTTTTTTTTTTTTTTTTTTTTTTTTTTGGTCTTTCTAGGGCTACACCCACGGCATATGGAGGTTCCCAGGCTAGGGGCTGAATCGGAGCTGTGGCCACTGGCCTGTGCCAGAGCCACAGCAATGCCAGATCTGAGCCATGTCTGTGACCTACACCACAGCTCACGGCAACCACTGGATCCTTAACCCACTGAGAGAGGCCAGGGATCGAAACTGCGTCCTTGTGGATAAGAGTCAGAGTTATTTCCACTGAGCCACGAAGGGAACTCCAAATATAATACTTTTTTTTTTTTTAAGAAAATTAAGCAAAATCCCTTGTGAGTTTCTTGGTTAACCATTGACATTCCTTAAATGCCATGATCCTTCCTTTTTACATTGTAGACCCACACAGGGTCCAGAAAATTATTAGCAACAAATGATATCTTTTCTTGTGTCCCTTCTCTCAATTACATATGGGCATTCCTTTAAGGAACAGTGACGTATTCCACCTATGAACTATTTTGTGGCAGAACAGCCTTTACACTGAGCTGCTGTCCGGTGTCCAAGTTCATCTTTCATCTTTACTCACAACCATCTCAGATTTTTCTTTCTTGTAACACATGGGATTATTGCATAACATCGATGAGCCTAGCTTCTATCTATTTTTACCAATTTGAGGATATTGTTTACTCAATCAAATGTCCTTGCCTCTCCCATAGTGGCCTTCATTTTCAATCATTTGTATTCCTCCTGCTTTTTGAATGTTACTAATTGTTTATTCAGTACATTCTGCCTTTGGCTGAAATGTTCCTTGCACTGTTTTTTTTAACCTCTCTTATTCATGTCAGTCTCCCTGTTGTTGAGTGAGTACTTAAAGATCCTTCTTGTATTAAGAATCAAGCCTCTTCCTGAGAGGAGACTAGGAAAATTCTGAGAATCAGAGGGCTTGGATTATAGCTCCTAAAAAATTCAGAGTGTTCAGGCTACTCTAGTGCTCACCAGAGAGAGGTCTGATTTTCCTCATGGCCAAGATGGTGACTTTAAGTTTGAAGGTTCAGTTTAAAAGTGTTTTCTCCATCCAGAAATAAAAAAGAAAAACTTCCCACCTCACCTGCAATTCAGCTACCTTGCCTCTGGTTGGTGGTGTGTTTGGTCCATGCCACTTATCAGCGTATGTGTGAAAGTGTGTTGATCAAAATAAAGATAAGCATGCCTTTTGTCCTTCAAAATATATACTTCTTTTTTTGGCCACACCCACTGCATGTGGAATTTCCTGGGCCAGGGGTTGAACCTGTGCCACGCAGTGACAATGACGGATCCTTAACCTGATGCGCCATAAGAGAACACTTCTATGCTTCTTATTAGAACAGCTTAGTGTAAGTATGATGGCATAATTAGTCAAATTTATTACTTGAATTTTCAGCTAACATTTCTATCCAAGAGATGGAGAACTAACTGAACCAGGATCCTTGTAGATTCTGATGCTGAGTATTTAATGATTTGAGGCCTGGGGATTATTGCATTTCCCAGTAATGCTTAGATTTTTTTTTTATGGCCACACCCATGACATATTGAAGTTTCTGGGACAGGGATCAAATCCAAGCTGCAGCTGCCAGCCTAGGTCACAGCTTCAGCAATGCTGGAAACTTTAACCCACTGCACCAGGCCAGGGATCAAACCTGTACCTCTGTAGCAACCCTAGCAGCTGCAGTCAGATTCGTAACGCACTGTGCCACAGCATCAACTCCTGCTTAGGTTGTTAATGCAAGGGCTCAGGTGTGCTGAGTAAAGACAACTGCAGTGCCACTTCTGAAACCCCAATAGCAGAATGAGAGTCCAGGAAGAACTGTTCCACATTCTGATGTCTCAAGAGAAACATCATTTTGTAGTCATTTCCTTTCAGCTCTTTACACTCCATGGTGAATAATAAACACAGACATAACAGGTAAGGAGACATTTTCTTTTCCAAGAGCTGGAGTTGCCTAGAAAACTCTGGAATAATAATAAAAAAAACCAACCCTGAGTATAAATCTTGTCAGAACTGATAACTAAAGCTTGAAGTCTATCTTCTCTAAGTGGTGAGAGCTGCCAAAGAGTGTATTAAGAGAAGCACCCCAGTTTGTCTCTGAATAGATAGGGTGTTTATCAGTCAGTATTAGATAGGAAGAGTTCACCACAGACTTAGTACATTCTGTCAAGCTCTCTCATTTTACTGTGTTTGTAAATCATAGAGCGTGTTTGAAATACAAAGTAATGGTGGGCTCTGATGTATGGTAAAGGGTTTCCATTAGTGTCAACTTTTTTCCTCTCTATACCTTTCCTACAGCTCCCATGAGGGACATACTACTGGGTAAAGAGCACATGCTGAGAAATGGAAAATATCTGAGAGGTGCAAGGGACATTTACTTTCTTCAAAAGAGGGGGTTTCTATTTAGAACCTGAGTCAGTTTTTTCTTTTTAATATCCCTAAGGTTGGTATATCAGTTAAGGTACAGTCAGAAGAGACAAATCACAAACAAACTGTTTGAGCTCTCAGTGGAACAGTTTGTGAAATTCCAAATCTCCACAAAAGGTTACCTAATATTTTCTCACCATCTCCATGGTGCCTCAAACCAGGCTGTCACTGTAATCTTGTGAAAAAACTAAAGTTATGTATTTTAGCAGTTTCCATGATTCAGACACAAAAGTAGTGAGGTTTATTTGAAAAAAAATTTATGCTTAAATCTGAAAAATTATATCGTGGAAGAAAATGCTAACTATAAAGGAAAATGTTTAAGCTAAATTGTTGGGTAAACAAAGCAAATTACTCAAGAGTATGTATAGAGGATTTCCTGTTTTAGTGATGGTGGAGTAGCTAGGATTGGACTAACCCTACTACATATGCAAATTGTAAACGAATGACAAAGTTTTAACAAAATAACTATTTGAAGACACTAGAAAGTGGCAAAAAGGCTACACAAATTGGATTTGATTCTTGAAAGAAGGGAGTTGCATGGGTAAGGTCCAAGTTTATATAGCTTTTCCCCTGAAGGCATTCTCCATCTATAAAACTCAAACAGAAAGCTGATATCATATTGGCTACAGATATCAGTAGATCAAATTAGGAGATGCAAGAGTGGCTAGGACTTGAGTGGTAGAACTCTAGAAAGGAAGGAGTCACAGAGGTGGCAGCATATAATTTCCCCGAAATCCTATAAATGCATCTCATATACACACAAAACTGTGTACAATCTCCCTTTACATCCTAGGCTGACTGCTAAGTTGAACTTGCACCACGGAGTACCTAAGGATACTAAGGGAAAGCAACAACCAGGAAACTGAAAAATGTGGGCAGAGATTTAAGCTCCTGTTCACAACAAAGGAGATAGTTTGGGGTGTGAGTTCTGCCAAGGTTTAGAGGGATGGCAGGTACTTTGGATTTTCTATGAAAACTCCAGAAAGGCCATGACCAGGGTGCTAAAAACTCTGTCACAGGACTAAGAAATTAATCCTAAGACTAAGGACAAATCAGAACAGATCTATCCTGATAAAAGTGTAAAACCAAGCCTCCAGAAATTCAAGGCTATTGGCCAGTAATTTAACTACCTGGCAAGAGAAAAATCAGCAATATTTCATTTGTGGATAACAGAGTCTAGATTCTCTAAAACATGTCTCCCATGATGTCCAATATACAATAAAAATTATAAGATATGCAAAAAAGCAGAAACATGTGACCTAAGGCCAGAAGAAAAAGCAGTGAATAGAAACAGATGAAAATTTGCAGACAGGGACATTGAAGGAGCTATTATAATCGCATCTAAGAACTTAAATTAAAAAATTATTATAATGAATGAGTAGCTGGGAAACTAAAGCAGAGAAATAAAAACTAAAAAAGAACCAAATGAAATTCTAAAGCTATAAAATACAATTACAGAAATAAAAAATTCACTGATGGGCTTAACAGCAGCATGGACTTGGCAAGAGAAAGGATAAATGCTGTTTTAAAGAGAAATCAATAGAAATCATCAAAATGGAAGAATAAGGTGAAAAGAAGATTAAAAAAAGGAACAGCTTTCAATGACAAGTGGGATGATATCAAGGGAACTTACATATGTGTACTTGGTGTCTGAGAAGGCTTAGAGAGAAAGAAGCAGAAAAAAATGTCTGAAGAAATAATGGCTAAAAAGTTCCCAGTGGTGAAAACCATCAGTTTGTAGGTCTAGGATGCTCAGTGAACCTTAAGTAGGAAAACCACAAAGAAAACTACACCTAGGAGTTCCTGTTGTGGCTCAGTGGATTAAGAACCCGATTAGTAACCTTGAGGTTGCAGGTTCAATCCCTGGCCTCACTCAGTGGGTTAAGGATCTGGCATTGCTGTGAGCTGTCATGTAGGTTGCAGATGCAGCGCGTATCCTGCATTGCTGTGGTCGTGGCATAGGCAGGCACCTGCAGCTCCAATTTGACCCCTAGCCTGGGCATTTCCAGGGCAAGTGTGGCCCTAAAAAAAAAGGAAAATTATACCTAGGCACATTATATTCAAACTGCTGAGAACCAAATGTAAAGAGGAAACTTAAAAGCAGCTTGTGGGGAGGGAGACACATCAGAAAACAGTGGAATGAATTATGTCTGACTTTTCATCAGATATAATAGATACCCAGAGACAATGGAATGACATTTTAAATGAGCCTAAAGAAAAAAAAAATTCAACCAGAAATCTATATTCAGTAACAAAAAAAAAAAAAAAAAAAAAAAGAAACCCAACACAAATCTATACCCAGAGAAAGTGTTTTTTGGAAATAAAAGGAAAAAAATAAAAATATATTTTGAGAAGAACAAAGACTTAAGGAATGTGTTCCAAGCAGAACAGAACTGCAGGAGATGAAAAAGGAGTTTGTTCAGGCTGAAAGGAAAGGGCATCAAATGGTATCTCCAATACAAAGGAAGAAATAAAGAGCACTGGAAATGATCAACATTTGCATAAATGTAAACAGATATTTCTTTTTGTTTTTAATTTTAATTTCTTTAAAATACAACTGACTTTTTTTTTTTTTTTTTTGCGGGGGCGGGGGGCATGCATGCGGAATATGGAAGTTCCCAGGCTAGGGTTCAAATCAGAGCTACAGCTGATGGCCTATGCCACAGCCACAGCCACAGCCATGTGGGATCTGAGTTGCATCTGTGATCTACACCACAGCTCACGTCAAATGCCAGATCCTTAACTCACTGGGCAAAGCCAGGGATTGAACCCAAGTCCTTGTGGATCCTAGTTAAGTTTGTTACCTCTAAGCCACAACAGGCACTCTGTTTATTTATTTATTTATTTATTTTTCAACTGACTTTTTAAAACAAATGTAATATTTTACTTTGGCACAAGCGTAATACATCTAGCAACAATAACAAGGGAGGGGTTAATAGAATTCAAGTGTTATAATAGATATAATAGATCTATTATATCATTTTATGCATAGTGATATCGAAACCGTGTAACTCAGATTGGGACTTGAACTCACTGTCTTTTTTTTTTTTTTTTTTTTGTCTTTTTGCCTTTTCTAGGGCCACTCCTGCGGCATATGGAGGTTCCCAGGCTAGAGGTCTAATCGGAGCTGTTGCTGCCTTCCTATGCCAGAGTAACAGCAATGCCCAATCCCCAACCCACTGAGCAAGGCCATGGATCGAACCCGCAACCTCATGGTTCCTAGTCGGATTCGCTAACCATTGCGCCACGACGGGAACTCCTCCACTGTCTTTTAATTAAAATCACACACCTGGTCTCAGGAACTACTGAAGTTCAAGTTCTTTCATCTCAGCACAGAAGGAATTCATCAAGAGGCAAAGTGATAGGAAAGAAGGAGATTTTTTAAGAGACAGAGTGTGGGCTGTCTCATAAGAAGAGAGCACCCTGGGAGTTGCACATTCCATAGACAGAATGGGGTCCATCTCAAAAGGCCAGAGAGTGCCCCTGAAATTTGGGAGTGATGAGCTTTTATGGGGCTGGGTAATTTCATAGGCTGATGAGTGGGATGATTATTCCAACTACTTCAGGGAAGAGGTGGGGATTTCCAGAAATTGGACCACCACTCATTTTTTGGCCTTTTATGGTTGGTCTCAAAACTGTGGTGCCAGTGGGCATGTCATTTAGATGCTAATGTACTATAATGAGCACCTAATAAGGCTCAAGATCCTCTGGAAGTTGAACCTTCCACCATCTTGGGCCTAATGGATTCTAACCAGTTCTTGCTGTATCCTCAGCAAGGATGTACTCTTTTAAGGTTGTACCCTGCCTCTTCCCTCCTGTTTCAATGTAATGTTAAATCTACATAGTTTCTGGTAAGTTCAGGATACATATTATAATGTTTAGAGTAACTACTAAAAATAACACAGTTATTAAAAAATCAATGCAGGAATTAACAAGGAATAATAAAACAATATTTGACTAACACAGAAAGCAAGAAAGGAGAGAGGAATGACAACAAACTTTGCAAAAATAAATAGGATTCTAAAATTTACCTGGAAGAATAAACAAATGGAGAATGGCCAAGAAAATAATAAAAACTTATTCTTTCTGATGTAAAAATGACCAGTAAAATTCTTGATTAAACCATTCTGAATACTAGTGGAGGAAAAGAGAGATCATTGGAAATAGACCCATGAATATAGGGGAATTTGATATTTAATAAGTGTGGTATTTCAACTTGGTGGTCATGATGGGCGATCCTGTAGCTAACATACTCATTCTTTCCAAAGATTGGAAAGAAGGCAAGTACATCTGCTCTCACAACTTCTCTTCAACATTGTATTGCTTTTATTTGCCGATGCCATGATCATGTCATGGCAGTTCAATGAAGGAAAGGATCATCTTTTCAACAAGTATTCCTAGAACAACTGGATATCCACATGGAAGAAGAGTAACCTCAGTCCCCAGCTGATCCACAGACTCCACACAATTCCAATCCAAATGCCAACAGGTTTCTGGGTAGAAATAGATAAGCTCGCTCTAAAATTTACATATTAAATATGACAGACCCAGAATAATAAAAATCAACATGACAAAGAAGGACCCAAAAAACTGGAGTTCTCGCCGTGGCCCAGTGGTTAACGAACCCAACTAGAAACCATGAGGCTGTGTGTTCGACCCCTGGCCTTGCTTAGTGGGCTAAGGATTCGGCTATGCCGTGAGCTGTGGTGTAGGTCGCAGATGTGGTGTGGATCCCGCGTTGCTGTGGCTCCAATTTGACCCCTAGCCTGGGAACCTCCATATGTCTCCAGAGCGGGCCTAGAAAAGGACAAAAAGCCAAAAAAAAAAAAAAAAGGAAAAAAAAAAAAAGAAAATTGGAGGAATTTACCTTACTTCAAAACTTGCTTGCTGTGATTCAGATTCCAATGTGGAAATGGTTGGTTCTGAGCCTGTGACATTTGCATGGAGGAACTTCACTGGGGAGTGCTCAAAGGAACCATGCTGAACAATGTACGATTAAGTAGAGGGAAAAATTGAAGAGCTGCAATGAATGTGTCAGTTGACCTCTCAGGAAACCCTGCAAATGAGAGAGCCCTTCACAGCTACCCTGCTTTCAAGAAGGGGAGGCCTGGCTTTTAAACCCTCAATTTGACCACTCATTGGTTTTGGGCTTCTCCCAGGGAGGGACTATCACCTTCAACATTCTTTGGCTGGGGGCCATCAGCCACTAGCACTTCCAGCAGTTGGCAAAATGAGGGCTTTAGTGTTTATAGGGGATCTGGCTGGTGTCAGACCACACCATCCTTTGTGCCACTCGGATATCCTCGCATCTTACAGTAAGCTCTGGGAACGGCTTCTTTGCAAGTCTGGCTGTTCTCTTTTCCCACAAGAAATTTTGTGAGGAAAGTTCGTGAGTACTACAGTTTTCATCTTGGTAGCTATTTTGACAACACAGCTGATATTTATCAGTTCTCTACTGCCGATTCGACATTCTACTTACCCTGCGCTATCAATACAAGATAGAATAAACAAAATGTGGTATAACCCTACAATGGAATACCACTATATTGATATGGTGGAAAATAGCTAAGCAATAAAAAAAAAAAAAAGTTAACTGCTCACGCATGCAACAACATGAATGAAACTCAAGAACACTTTGTTGTGTGATTCCATTTTTATGAAGGTTAAGAACAAAGCAAAACTAATCTACAGTGACAAAAATCAGAACAGTGTTTGCCTATGGAGGGTAGGAATAGACTGGAAGGAGACACAAGGGAATCTTTTGAGGGAAACGGAAACATTCTGCTTCTTGAGTCTGCTGGAAGTAACATGAGTGTATACATTTATCATTCAATTTTATATGACATAAGCCAAAATATTAACCATATTGGAATTCAGTGATTTTCTTATTTGCTATATCTGTTTTCCACAACTTGTAGTTCTTGAATAACTAGAATTTATTTTTAAGAAATAAATTGTTTTATTATTATTATTTTTAGGGCTGCACCAGTGGCATATGGAAGTTCCCAAGCTAGGGGGCGAATCTGAGCTTCAGCTGCCGGCCAACATCACAGTCATAGCAGTGCAGGATCCAAGCTGCATCTGTGAGCTACACCACAGCTCACAGCAATGCTGGATCCTTAACCCACTGAGCAAGGCTAGGGATCAAACCTGCATCCTCATGGATACAAGTAGGGTTCATTTCCACTGAGCCACAGCAAGAACTCCTGAAATAAATTGTTTTATTGTTTAAGTTCCTGAGCTAGTTTTCTAATTTGGCCATTTGTGAATTTATGTCTACACACGGTCACATTATCTCTGGATGTACTTAATGCTATACTATTTGAATTAGATTATTGGCAACAGAAGATTTCAAAGTTCTAAAGAATCACAGATTTTTTTTTTTTTTTTTTTTGCTTTTTAGGGCCGCATGTATGGCCTATGGAGGTTCTGACCTCTAGCTGCTGGCATACGCCACGGCCACAGCCACTCCAGATCCGAGCCGAATCTTTGACCTACACCACAGCACATGGCAATGCTGGATCCTTAACCCACTGAGTGAGGCGAGGGATCGAACCCGACACCTTATGGTTCCTATTTGGATTCGTTTCTGCTGCGCCACAACAGAACTCCTAAAGAATCATAGATTCTGTATGGTTGGAAAGTAACTTGAAAAATCAGCTGGTCCAGAAGATTAATGTCCATAGCTCTTGGGAGAGGTGGTTATTTATTTTCTTCTGGTATATCTCTAGGTATAGAGAGCCTGCCACTTCCTTTAGCCAGCCTCTTTCAATACTTTATCATCTTGATGGATGATTACTTAGAAGATTCTTTTCAGGCAGGTATATGCCAAATAGAATACTGTTACATTGAGGGCAAAGGAAGGTTATTGACTTCTAGAATGTTCTTACACCCACATAATCTTATTGCTCTATCATTTGATATTTCTGTAGTTTGATTTTTTATTATTCATGATGAAATTAAAGAGCTGTTTGTATGTATGAAACTCACTTTTCTTTAAGGACAAACTTCCTTTTATTATTTAAGAAATTTTGAGCCCAGAAGCACCTTGGCTCCATAATGATGCTTTGCCTCTAGTACAGAATAAAGGCATTGTACATCCATGCCTTCTATCTAATAGATGGTCTGAGAGAAGAAATACCTTATCTAGAAACTTGTATAAATTATCTCAAATTCCTATGAGAACCAGGGGATAGTCTTTGATTTCCTAATCCCTTTCTGCTCCCCTAATCTATTCTGTAAGCCTGCCATGGTCTAGCATCTGAGAGGTTTAGCATCTGAAAGGAAATTTGGAGGAGTCCCTTCATGGCTCAGTGGTAAAGAACCCAACTAGTGACCATGAGGATACGGGTTCCATACCTGGCCTTGCTCAGTGGGTTAAGGATCTGGCGTTGTCGTGAGCTGCATTGTAGGTTGCAAAGGCAGCTTGGATCCTTCGTTGCTGTGGCTGTGGTAGGCTGGCAGCTGCAGCTCTGATTTGACCCTTAGCCTGGGAACTTCCACATGCCATAGGTTTGGCAAAAAAAAAAAAAAAAAGAAAAAAGAAATTTGGAGATGTTCAGGAATGCTCACCAAGATTCAAAACTCCTTATTATGTCAGATCAGAAGAGAATGAAAATAGAATCTTTCAATGGGGACACCATAGGACCAGAGAATTTATATTCCAAACCAGGGCACTTTTGGGAGGGAAAAGGGTACTATTCCTAATTTAGCTAGCGCAACAACCATAAATGGGACTATCCCAGAGTAAGTTCATCTAAGCTTCTTTTAGCCAACCAATGAGAGATGGCTGCGATTGCATGCATGTTTGTACACTGAAGGGGAGTGAGGGAACATCTGTCTAGAGAGAGGAAGACTCCAGTTAAGGTTTTCTTTGTGAGTTCAGGTAGAGGAGAAAAATAGCTTATGTTTCTGCTGAAGTCAACAGTTATCATGAATAGTGCTACAAACAGAGATTTCATTATATTTTTGTGGTTCATGATGCTCTGAATATTGATGGGGATGTGGTTTGGTGCAAAGCTCTTTTATTTTGGGGGTGGTCTATCTTCCTATTGACTTTTCTGTATGCAGTCATGTGTCTGGTTGAGAGACTACCTGTTTGCCTATTTGTGAGAAAACTTCCCTTTGATTCAGTTTTTGGCCTGCTCAGCGCTTCCCTGTATTACTGTTTTGCCTTCCACTAATCAAAATTGACAGCTATTGACCAACTCTGACACCATTCTGATTTTATGCGTATCTTTATACACAAACTTCTCCTTGGTTATGCCCATAATTGGTACAGTGGCTATGGAATCATTTTTAGATTTAATTGGTTGTTCTTACTTTTAAGTAGTTTCTCATGTGTAAAATAGCTCCTAAATATTGCCTGATGAGAATACCATTCATCAGTTTAAAAATGTAGTTCCTGTTCATGGGTCTACAATTAGAAGGAAGAAGTTTGTTAAGGAAAAATGTGTAGACACTAAAGTGGACTTTCAATATTCAGTCTGGTCTGGGAACAAATAAGGGCAATGCCTTTCACTTAATTCAATTACTTGTGAGTTTGATTCTATTTAATTTGATCAAAAATCCATGAAACCAAACCATTTGCAATAAGGGCAACACAACTCCTCCTCTTTTATTTTGATAGATGTTAATTACTGCAGGCAGGCACTATGGGGTAATTCAATTACTGGCCATAATAATGTTGTCATTTAATTAATAATGCATGCCTCATATGTGATTGAGAGTGAAGAGTGTGAAGGCTTTGGAGAAGGATTTCAACAACAACAAAAAATTTAATTCAGATACAGGTCATTCAAATTCTAAGCATTTTGCTAAGGGTAAAGGCCTGCTGTAGCCTAAAGGGAATGGAAATGATGGAGCATGTCCAGTTGTCTGGTGAATAAGCCATTCCTTAGTGAAAAAAGTAGGAGGTACTTCAGGAAAATTACTGATTCTGAGGTTGCCAACTATCAAAAGTGGAGATAGTAGTGATAATAATAATAGTAACAATAATAATAATAATAACAATAATAATAATAACAATAATAACAATAATAATAATAATAATAGTAACAATAATAACAACAATAATAATAGTAACAATAATAATAGTAACAATGATAACATAGAATGCCAATTATATGTCTGGCATTTAAAAAATTTATAGATATTCCCTCCTTTAATCTTTATGACGTCCTTTTTCACCTTGCTATTATGGACAGGTGATGTTTTAGCATTGACTCCCTTAGAAGACTCTTCAGACAAGAATTCAAATGCAGGTGGCTTATTTGGGAGGTGAAGGAAACTCCAGTAAAGATAAGTGAGACAGGAAGTGGAAAGGCAGGCAATAAAGGATTAACAAGTTATGTACCATGAATGGGAACTGATGAGATTTGGGGATACAATATAAAACCATACCTCAGAATTAGCTCAGGGGCAAGGCAACGGAGGTACTTTTACTTGCCAAATCCCATTAGCCACTTGTTGAGAGCTGCTCTCAGAAGGCATTAATTCCCTGGCACTTCTAGCCTGCCAGTGGGTGGTCAAAGCAACTACTATGCCACAAGGAGCCTTTCAGTAAAGGAGATACAGGAAATGATGGGGCAATTTGGGCTATAGGCATGGAAGTGGTAAGTGCTCTAAATAGCATTTTACTACAATCCTTCATAATGCATAAAGTTAAGAAAGTAGGATACCAAACAATATGTATAGAATGACTCCATTTTTGCAAGCCCACTCCACGTACATACACACACACTCTTATAAATACATAGAACTTGCCACTAGCTTGTTGTGATTCTCTTCCCTCCAACCCTTCCACTTGACCTCTGGATCCCATTCTCTTATACCTTTTTGGGCATTTTATTCCTTCAGTCAACTGTCTTCTCACTCTCCCCCTGCCCTACTTCTTTCTCACATGTAACAGTAACCTTCTTGTTCTATTGAAATATTCTCATCTGATATACATATACTGTACTCGCTCTCATCCTTTCCCTTGGGGGAGATGTCTGCCCTGACAACAGAATGAAAACACACTATGAAGCCTCTATTTCAACAGTCAAACTAAGATACACTTTCATGTGGTGTTTTTATATTTATTCTGTTTGGGGTTCACTGAGCTTCTTGAATCTGTGGGTTGCTATCTTTCATTGGTTTTATCAGGATTGGAAAAATTCTCAGCTGTTAGTGCTTTGCTCAGAACATTGGTTGGCCATGTTAGTTGCTGTTTCTATGGGTTTCCTAGAATCTCACCTTGTGTGTACACAGCTTAGGAGGCAGCCAATCACTTGAGGAGAAATTTTGTGCAGAATTTGGGCCTCAAAGTCTCTCTGAAACTTTCCCCCTCAAGTTCCAGCCACTTTGGCAGCTCCAAACCGTGACCTCCATCTCCTTAGCTCAGTAACACCGTTGCTTTTGGCTTAGGCTGTGAGAATGAAGCATTCTCTGGGAAAAGCTGGGGTGAATGTGTAGCTTACTTCCTGGGCTTCTCTCTTATCAAAGTTTCTAGAGCTGCTTGTCCTGAGTGCTTTCTAATGTCTGTGCTCTTTACCTTGTTCAACATTTATAACTATTTTCATCATGAGTATTAGTCTGATATTAACTGGTCATCTTTTGGTGACCTTGAAATGTCACCTCCTCAAAGAGGTTTTCTCAGCTACCATCTCAGAGTGTTCTCTTCCTTTATCTCTGTTTATGTCTTAGTTTTTTTTTTTTTTTTTTGTCTTTTTTTTTGCTATTTCTTGGGCCGCTCCCGCGGCATATGGAGGTTCCCAGGCTAGGGGTAGAATCGGAGCTGTAGCCACCGGCCTACGCCAGAGCCACAGCAACGCAGGATCTGAGCCGCATCTGCGATCAACACCACAGCTCACGGCAACGCCGGATCGTTAACCCACTGAGCAAGGGCAGGGACCGAACCCGTAACCTCATGGTTCCTAGTCGGATTCGTTAACCACTGCGCCACGACGGGAACTTCCAGTTTTTTTTTTTTTTTTTTTTATCATAATATGTATGTTCTTTGCTTGTGCCTGTTCCTCCCTAAATGAATGTGCTGGAAATTTCTATCCATGGAACTCATGAGTTAGTTCTTAAGTTAAATGAGTTGTGAAGGAAAGTAAGGGAGTGCGACAAGTTGGTAGGAAAGGGAGGGGCAGCAAAGATGCTCCCTACTTTGCTAGGAGCAAGGGTGGTGGGAGGGGTTGCTAGAACTCCCAGGGTGAGGGCTGTAAGATGCTGGTGTGGGTGCCTATGGGCTGATAAACCAGGTCCTGAGATTGTTTCCTAATATGACCATTCATCTCATCTCTACTCCCAGGGACACAGAAGTAGCGATCATTATCCCCATTGCCCAAGGGGCACACAAAGAGACTGCACTTGAATCTAACCTGGATTTATTTGACTCCATAGCCAATGTTCTATTCCTGACATCTTCAGGTCATACCCTTTAGTATGTACACATTTCTGAGTCTCTGGGTCTAAGCTGGGTTCAGAATCTGATTTGGTGATTTGAATATTAATTGTCCAGTGGTTGTCACTTTGGGAATCTCCTGTTATGGTACTGAATTAAATTTGAGGTTCAAAGACTGTATTAATAGCCTTTGATTAAAATACATCATTATCAGGGGTTTCTGCTGTGGTAAAATGGGTTAAGGATCTGACTGCGGCAGCTCCGGTGTGGGTCACAGCTGCTGTTCAGATTCAATCCCTGGCCTGGAAACTTCCATATGCTGCAGGTGCAGCCATAATAAAGTAAAGTAAAATAAAATAAAATAAAATAAAATAAAATAGACCATTATCATGAAGTGCAAAAAAGCAAGGGACATTCCAGTGTGGATATAAAAAGAGAAGGAAAAAATGGACTCACATTTTCTTGGGTGTGCAGAGAAAACCTTTGGATGATACACAAGTAACTAATAACATGGGCGAGGAAATGGGTGGGTAGGGAGATGGTGTGCAGAGACTGTTTGCTGTATGCCCTTTTGTAACTTTGAACTTTGTACAATAAAATTGTAATATGTATTAAAAAAAACTAAATTAAAAATATCTACATAGGGTGTTTCCGTTGTGGCTCAGAGGAAATGAATTCAACTAGGAACCATGAGGTTTCAGGATTGATCCCTAGCGTCACTCAGTGGGTTAAGGATTTGGCGTTGCAGTGAGCTGAGGCGTAGATTGAAGATGCAGCTCAGATCCTGCGTTGCTGTGGCTGTGGTGTAAACTGGCAGCTGTAGCTCCAATTGGACCCCTAGCCTGGGAATCTCCATGTGCTATGAGTGCAGCCCTAAAAAAAGAAAAAAAATCTACATAGTACCTGTACAGATGTAGATGATTAACAAACACTTTTTTGCTTTGATTATCTGTCAACTGCATCCCTTATAGCCTTTCTGTTTCAGGGTGCTCCTGCCAAAAAGCCAGATTTTGGGCATATCGTATGAACATTCTGGATGAATCTTCCATAGAAATACGTGGAAATGAGTACCAATTATAATGACATTATTTACATTACATTTAGCTACCTTATGGATTAAATAGGGTTTTCAATTGTCCTGATCTTTATTTATTTATTTATTTTTTGCTTTTTAGGGCTGCACTCACAGAATGTGGAGGTTCCCAGGCTAGGGGGTGACAGAGCTACAGCTGCCAGCCGAGCCACAGCCACAGAAATGCAAGATCAGAGCCGCGTCTGCGACCTACCTCACAGCTCACGGCAAATTGTCTTGACCTTCTGTCATGCTGTTTGCATGGTATTATATGTTTCAAGTTTTTAAAAATATACTTATTAAATGAACATAACAGAACTTTTATAAATTGTCATGATTTAGATAAAATATACCTATACACAATTTATTAAAAAATTTTTGTTTAGCATTTTCACCTTCATGCGGGTACAGCTGCTAATTTTTCATGTTGGAAAGGGAAAAATCGGGCTTTCATTTTACAAGGGAAAAATTACTTCCTGGATGATGACAGGAGTGAAGAACATTAAGATATAATTCTCTAATTCAAGGAGACTCTCAGGAATCAAAGAAATTCCTTAATGATCCAATAGATTACTTAAAAGAGGATTTTTTTCTCCTCTTCTGTCTAGAAAAACTGGTATTAATTCATCAGAATAAAATGCGGCTTTTAAGAGAAAGAAAGAGTGCACTTTGCTTTGACACTGAGTGTATTTTTTTTTTCCAGTGGAGTTTCTTTCTTTCTTTCTTTTTTCTTTTTTGGTTGCACCCGCAGCATGTGGAATTTCCCAGGCCAAGGACTGAATCCAAGCCACAGCTGCAATCTACATCACAGCTGTAGCAACACCGGATCCTTAACCCACTGTGCCTGTCCAGGGATCAAACCCATGCAGCCATAGAGACTACACTGGATCTTTAACCCACTGCACCACAGTGGGAACTCCCATGGAGTTTCTTTCACTTATTCCATTAGAGCAAAATAGATGATTCTGCTCTTTGGTGTCACATATGGTCATGTCGAAATGAGTCTGTATGTTTATCTTAAGAATATTTTGGTTTAAAGGCAGCAAATAAGTCTTCAGTTTCTTTGAATCCTAAGAAGTGCCATCTGACTGCCTGAATAACACTGAAAACAGTGCCTTGATGACGGGGCAATTCTGTCGCAGGAGCCTTGCTAATTGAAGATGTGTCACATTACTCCCTTAATTTAAGCATCCTGCTTTGCAAATGATGACTGCTCTTTTATATTTGTGCTTTTCTTCCCAAGCAAATCATCATTGCTTGCTCTGTTCCACACCAAGGAAGATACAGGGACTGCTTGACGGGATGAAGGCGCCCAGCACCATGCCTCCTGGTACATGGCAGTCCTCGAAACTGATATTATTATCTAAAAGCACTAAAAGGGGGAGTTCCCCTTGTGCCTCAGCAGTAACCAACCTAACTAGTACCCATGAAGATGCCGGTTTGATCCCTGGCTTCGCTCAGTGGGTTAAGGGTCTAGTGTTGCCATGAGCTGTAGTGTAGGTCACGGACGTGGCTGTAGCCGTGGTGTAGGCTGGTAGCTGCAGCTCTGATTCAACCTGTAGCCTGGGAACTTCCATATGTCACAGGTGCAGCCCTAAATAAATAAATAAATAAATAAATAAATAAAAGCACTAAAAGGGAGGTTTGTTTGAATTTATGTTCCCCAGGAGCAGACCCTGACATAAGAATTTCCGAGGGAAGTGCTCCCAGGAGTGGTAGGAAGGGAGGGTGCAAGACAGAGAAGTCCCAGCTTCTGCCCAATCCCTGGGAGCTCGGCGTGATGGATGAAGCCTCAGAACCTGTCCAAGCCTCAAGGTCTCAAGGCAGGGAGCTGAGCTTCCATACTCCCACACTCCTGGGGAGGAAGTCAACTTCCAGACACCAAGGCTCTCAGTACAGGAGAGTGAGGTGGCAACAGAGGCTGAGGGCCTTCGCTCTGAGGAAATTTGTAGGGGCCAGCCTTGAGAAGCAAAGCCTGTAGAAGCCCGGAGAAGGGCACACAGAACCCATAAAAGAGATTTGAAGGGGTCAGTGCAGGGCATCCATGTGTCTGCTGCAAGGTCAAGGCAGGGCCACCTTCATGGGCATGTAACTAATGCGGTTGCACAGCGTCCTGCCCTTAGAAGGGCCCCAGGCTTGGCATTCAGTGCTCTGCAGCCACCATCTTGAAATTTTCAGAAGTTTTGTTTGACTTTGTGTTTGGCAAGTGGAGTCCAATGGAACAACAGAGCATGTGCTGGGCGCTTGGATCCTGGGTGCAGGCGCAGCTCCCCCTCCCACCATTGCCACTACCCAGGAACCGGCTCTAATCCACTGGTTTAGTTGCTTCCTGCTGCTGGGGGCCCACCTGCCCTTCCTCATCCCTCCCCACCCACTGACTGTAGCCACCTTCTGCTCCAGCAGAGACTGTTGTGAGGGTGTTGAGGAGGCTAGTTCCGCTGCTGCTGTCCGCCTCTAGCAGGGGAGAGGGGAAAGTGTGGGGAGGCCTGGGGTTGAGTGTGTGCTGGTCACATCTCCATATCGTCATTACTGGGGACCAGAGGGAGCGGGGTGAGGGGAAGGACGGCACACCCCACCCACCACAATCCAGGTGCTAAGTGTGTCCTGGGAATGGGAGATTCCAGCCTGTTGCATCACCAGGTAGCCTGCTGGAGGGGAAACATGGCAGCCAAGGGGTGGTGCACACACATGTATGACCACATCAAGTTACACGGTCAGGGTTCCCATTGTCTGGGAGGGGAAGGTGTGCATCACATCAGGACTACCCCATGGCAGAGGCTTCAGGGAACCTAGAATGGACTACCAATTACCACCATCACAAGCTGAGAGAGAAGTGGTGAAGGAGGGAACACTTTTTATGTGTTAATAACTTTAAAAGCACCTTTCCTTTGTTTTTCACATTTTCTTTTTGCATTGGGTCCTGCAAATTAGATTGGCAGCATAGGTCAAGGGAAGATAATATTTAATAGGGAGGCTTACTGTAGAAGGACAGAACAGGTAGAAACATGTTAATGCTCCCATCAGGAAAAGTAATAATTATTATACTACTGAAAATGAATTACCTTTCATCGAGCCCTTCTATACCGTTCATTGTACAAATTACCTTATTTATCTCTTTTAAGCTTAACAAAGATCTTACAAGCCATAGATGACAAAACCCACTCTCAGAAAAGTGTGTCATTTGCAATTCACAGAGTAAGTGGAGACAGAAACCAGGCTTTGTTTGATGACAGAACTGATGACTTCTAAGCCAGCTCTTTCCAATAGAAATACAGTGTAGGTCATCTCTGTAATTTAAAATATTCTAGTAGTCGCCCTAAAAAATAAATGGGTGAGGAGTTCCCGTCATGGCGCAGTGGTTAACGAATCCGACTAGGAACCATGAGGTTGTGGGTTCGATCCCTGCCCTTGCTCAGTGGGTTAACGATCCGGCGTTGCCGTGAGCTGTGGTGTGGGTCGCAGACGCGGCTCGGATCCCACGTTGCTGTGGCTCTGGCGTACGCCGGTGGCTACAGCTCCGATTAGACCCCTAGCCTGGGAACCTCCATATGCCGCGGGAGCGGCCCAAGAAATGGCAAAAAATAAATAAATAAATAAATAAATAAATGGGTGAAGTTAATTTTAATCATCAATTTTATTTAATCCAATATATTCAAATTATAATTTACAAATGTAATCAACACAAAATTATCGAGAACTTTTATATTCTTTTTTTAATCTAAGTCCTCGAAATCCAGTGTGTACTTTACACTGAAATCACATCTCAATTTGGATGCTAAATTTTTATTCTACATACTTAGTTTGCATTTGGATTTCAGAAAAATGACAGTTGAAAAAGTAGATTCACATACCCAAAGACGTTCCAAGCATACTTAAACATTTTCCAGTAACTGAATCAAGCATTTAATTTTTATATTTAAATTTCAAGTAATTAAAGTGATATAAAATTAAAAATTCAGTTCCTCAAGGGCTCTTGGCGTATTTTAAGCACTTGACAAGCCAAATGTCCCACCGAATTGGACAGCACAGCTCTAAGCTTCATGGTGGCAGTTAGAGGTGGCAATGGAAAGCCTCTTGGCAGGGTCTTGAGATAGATTTGCAAAGAGTCAAGAGACATGAAGAGAGGCAAGAGGGAGTGGGTACAAGCACGGGAGGTGGCAATGGCATCTCAGGTGCCAAAACATGTTACAGTCACTTCTTTCAATAAATATTTATTGAGTGCCAACTCCGTATTAGGTGCTGTTCTAAGTAACAGAGATACAGGACCTGTCTTTGCCCTCATTTTCATGTTTGTGGTGTATGTGGCCTGGGCCTGGGTAGAAGATAAACTGTAAATATGTGTATTAGATTCCTGACTTCTGTGACCAAGTGTGACAAACTTGGTTGCTTAAAATGACAGAAATTCAATCTCTCACACTTCCAGAGGCTAGAAGTCCTAAGGGTCATGCTCCCTTAAGAAGGCTCTAGGGAAGAAGCCTTCTTTAGCTTTTCCTAGCTTCTTAGCCCCGGGCATTCCTTGGCTTTTGGCAGCCTGACTCCAACCTCTGCTTCTGTCTTCACATTGCTGTGTTCTCTCTCTCTGTTTGGGTCTCTGTCCAAATTTCCCTCTTCTTGTAAGGACACTGGTTATATTGGATTAAGAGCCCATTGTACTCTAGTACCACCCACAGGTATCTGGGTTTAAGACTTCCCCCTTTTTTTGGTGGCACCTGTGGCATACAGAAATTCCCTGGCCAGAGATCGAATCTGCACTACAGCAGGGACAATGCTGAATCCTTAACCACTCAGCCACCAGAGAAATCTAAGACTTCAACATTTCATTCAAGGGGACACAATTCAACCATAACAACATGTAAACTTATTACAAAAAGTTCAGTATTATTGTTCCTCTCCTTTCCTCTCCTCTCCTTTCCACAGCTGCACCTGTGGCATATGGAAGTTCCTGTGGTAGAGACTGAATTGGAGCTGCAGCTGAGGCGTATACCACAGCCAGAGCAATGCCAAATCTGAGCCACATTTGCCACCTACACCATAGCTCGTGGCAACTCCGGATCCTAAGCCCACTGAGTGAGGCCAGGGATCAAACCTGCATCCTCAGGGACACTATGTCAGGTTCTTAACCCACTGACCCACATTGGGAACTTCAAGTTCAGTATTTTCCAAGAGTGATTCAATGGAAATAAAGCAAGACAATGGGACAAAGATGGGCATGAAGTGGGGTGGAGTGAAATCTCACAAGAGGAGGCACAAGCTGAAGGAATAAAGGAGAGACACAAAAATTCTGCCAGCCAGCTGGCCAGCCAGCTGGCCAGAGGTGCCTGAGGACAGCCCTCCCTGACCTTCCTATTCTGTGTGAGGATTCCAACCAGTGGCCCAGGGGCGTTAGAAGCTCTGCAGAGTTAGAAGCTTAGACCCTAAGGTCTCTGAGCATCTGTCACTCTTATTCTATTGCTCTTTCTCCAGCTCCTTGCTGAAACTTGTGCATTGAGACTCACTATCAACAAGAATGAACTTGTGAGCCAACATTTTATCCCCACTATAGGCACAATATCCCAAGAACAACTTTGATAGTATCCCCAACAACCTGGCCCTAAACCCAGTTCTATGAGACTTGGTCAAATGGCCATAGACTTGGATTGTTGAGAACTATTGTAAATGCCCACATCATCATGGTGTTGCCACTCAGGCATCTTCCCTTCCTTTTCTTTGACTTGAGCTTGGTTTTGTTCACATCTACAGCTGTACACTCTTGTTCAAGACCCACTGGACCAAGTCTGGAATCAAAGAGATGTCCATGAAAAGGAAAGGGGCCATAACAGTAGGCTATGAATACATTTTAAAAAAATTGTAATTGATTTACATTTTTTGTGCCAATTTCTGCTGTAGAGCAAAGTCACTCACTTCTACATATATATCCCAGGAGATTGGATATAGTTCCCTATGCTATAGAGTAGGACCTTATTGTTTATCCATTTTAAATGTAATAGTTTGCATTTACTAACCACAAATTCCCAGTTCATCCCACTCTCTCCCCCCTCTGCCTTGGCAACCACAAGTCTGTTCTCTCATCCAAGTACTAATCAGACCCAACCCTGCTTAGCTTCCAATATCAGATGAGATCAGGCACATTTAGGGTGGTATGGCCATAGACACAAGTCTGTTCTCTATGTCTGTGAGAATGTTTCTGTTTTGTAGACAGGTTCATTTGTGCCATAGTTTAGATTCCACATATAAGTGATATCATATGGTATTGGTCTTTCTCTTTTTGACTTACTTCACTTAGTATGAGAATCTCTAGTTGCATCCATGTTCCTACAAATGGCATTATTTTGTACTTTTTATGGTTGAGTTATATTTCCTTGTGCATATGTACCATATCTTCTTAATCTATCCATTTGTTGATGGGCATTTAGGTTGTTTCCATGTCTTGGCTATTGTGAATAGTGCTGCTATGAACATAGGGGTACATGTATTTTTCAATGAGTTTTTGAACAGTAGTACTCTTAAATCAATTCTGTTGTGCCTCTGCAGTTAAAACCATTCTCCACAGCACCATATGTGCAAAGATAATTGAAAAAACTAGAATAAAAACAAAAAACTCACTCCTCCAAAAACAAAACCAAATTTCAAAGCCCCAAAAAATCAATCAAACAAAACTCAAAATTCAGAGATAATCTTATGTGATATTCTCATTTCTAAAGTGAGAGCCCTGATTTTCCCCCTAAAAACCCCAGTGGACTAAGACTTAAACAGGAAAAGTAAAACCTTTTGAGAAGAACAGGGAAAAGGATCTGACACCCAATTCTAATGCGTGTGTTGGGGGAGGGTATCCCACACCACCAAGCTATTCTTGGACACAAGCTAGGTGTCCTACAACTCATTTCAATTCTGACACTTACTACCCAAAGACAGCATCAGATCCCACAGGTTAAGGCTAGTTCTACAATACTGTCTTCCACCCCCAACTCCCTTCTCAGACGCCAGTTGCAAGTCCAGGTTGTCATCTAGGCTTCTGGCTATAGATCAGAGGGTCCAGTGACCCATTCCTTGGGTTCCATTAATTTACTAGAGCAGCTTGGGGAACTCAGAGAACTATTTCACTTACTAGGTCACTGGTTGATTATAAAAGGTTATAACTCAGGAATGGCCAGATGGAAGAGATGCAGAGGGCAAGGGATAGCAGATGGGCATGGAGCTTCCATGCTCTCTCTGAGCATCCCACTCTCCCAGCACCTCCACATGTTTACTAACCCACAAGTCTCTGAACCCTGTCCTTTTGGGTTTTTATGGAGGCTTTGTTACCTTGTCTTGACTGATTAAATCATTACTCATTGGTGACTGAACTCAATCTCTAGCCGCTCTCCAATCCCCAGAAATCAATGGGGGTGAGCTTGAAAGTTCTAACCTTGGAGTACCCCTGTAGCACAGTAGGTTAAGGATTTGGCATTGTCACTGCCACAGCTTGGGTCGCTACTGTGGCTTGGGTTCACTCCCTCACTCCTTGTCCTGGGAACTTCCAGATGCCACGGCCATGGGGGAAAAAACAAGAAAGAAAAAACAAAGTTCTAACCCTTTAGTCACATAGTTGTTTCTCCTAGCACCCAGCCCCATCCTTAGGTGTGGTACCGAATTCACCTCACTAAAATAAGAATTTGCATTTCCCAGATGAGTAATGATGTTGAGCATCTTTTCAAGTGCTTATTGGCTGTTTGTCTATCTTCCTTGGAGAAAGGTCTGATTAAAGACCTTTGCCCCCTTTTCAGTTAGGTTGTCATTTTGTTGTTGAGTTGTAATAGTTCCTCCTATATTCTGGATATATATTCCCCTTTGCAAACAAAGAATGTCACTCATCCCTTGAAGACTCAATTCAGATCCTCTACAAGCCTACTGTCCCAGCTAGAGTTTTATTTCTCCACAATCAGAGAGTATGCAACAAAGACTGTACGTGGCCCACAAAACCTAGAATATTTACTCTTTAGCCTTTTACAGGAAACAAGCCGACTCCTGGATTATAAACTCCTCAAGGACAAGGATGGTTCTTGACTGTGTTAAATACTCTCAGTGATGGCCCTTGGTCACAAAACAAATCTAGTGTTTGAAATTTAGTCCAAAGTAGTCTGTTTTGGACCAAAAACCAATTCCAATGTGATTAGGACTAAAAAACTCTGAACTCCACATGTGTTTATTTGGAAACTGTACTTACATGGAATACCTCATTTTCTGGTAAGGTGGAATAAATGAGGTGTTCCTATAATTTTGTTTACCAAATGTTGTGGCTGAGTTTGTAGGGAATGATTTGCATAAAAATTTACATGCTTTGAACTCGGAAGTCTAAGATACAGGGTAAGACCAGAACATTGCTATCATTCGGTCCATTGCTGTTCTCATCACTATTGTAGAAACATAAGATTATTATTACAGTGTCACTTAAATACATGGCTCAGGAACTGAACCTCTTGGGTAAGAGCCAGCAATTACCTCGTGGATGGCAAAGGCCTGTAAATGTCTGGGCTCTTACCTGAAGAGGTTTCAGACTGAGAGAAGAAATGCACTTAAAAATAATGCATCTATTTTAGACATCCTGAAACTTGGATATTTCCACCTTGCTATTTTCACCTTCGACTAGGCTTTGCCTATACATCAGAAATAGTACAACGACAGAGAGGACAAGATGGCGGAGGAGTAGGGGGACACGCTCGCCCTCTCCCACAAACACAACAAAAAAAGCACATCTACAGAAGAAATGACTCGCACAGAACAACAACCAATCGCTGGCAGAGGAACCTAAACTCCAATAACGGCAAGAAGTTCGTGACATTATTGGGCAGAACGGGAGAAAAGAGGAGAGTGAGAGAAGGTGAATCCGAGCGGGACGGGCGCTCCCGAAAGGGAACTGCGGAGGAGAAAGGGATCCCGCACCCTGGAAAGTCTCCTACCGGGGGAAAGATCAAACGAACCGGAGGAATCTCCAGATGCAGAGAAGAGTGTAGCAGTAAGTCGGAGTACGGAAAAAAGATCAAGAACCCAACGGACCATCTGAACTACGGGCACAGTCAGCAAAAATTGAGACGCCTGGGTGGGGGCTGGGCACCGAATCCTCGGCTCCAGAGGTTAGTCCCCGGGAAAGGGCCGGGGGACGCCTGGGTGGGGGCTGGGCACCGAGACCTCAGCTCTGAAGGTTGGTCCCCGAGAGGGGGCCGGGGGACGCCTGGGTTGGGGCTGGGCACCGAGACCTCGCCTCCGAAGGTTAGTCCCCAAGAAAGGGCCGGGGGACGCCTGGTGGGGGGGGCTGGGCACCGAGACCTCAGCTCCAGAGATTAGTCCCTGGGCTAGGGGGGCGGGGAAGAGCGGAAACTGCTTGGGAGGTCTCTAAACCATTTGACGGGGCAGAGACTGCCTGGGAGACTAGAAAACAAAGCTGTCGCAGAGGAAGGGAGCAATACTCTAGGGGCGGGGAAGTGGAAAGCCGCCTCAGAGGGAACCTGGGAGAAGAGCCTGGTCTGCGCCCGTGCTGGGGAGGGGAGAGAAGAAGGGGTGGGTCCCCATAGAATACCCCCCACGCCACAGCAAGCTTACAGGCCCGCTAGCTAGCAGAAAGCTGTGCTTCCCAGTGCATTCCCTCCCCCCACCCCCGCCACCCCCTATGCTCTCGCCGAACCTGGGGCTGCCTGCCATCCAGGAGGGCTGGCCTCAACAATTGCCTGAAGCCTACCACCGCAGGGGCTCTCCCTGCACAGGCCTGCTTGCCCTTTGGAGGGGCTACACTTCCACAGAGCAGCACCAAACACCACCAGCCCCCTAGAAAAGGCCTGCAGCCCAGAAAAGCTAGAACAAGCCTAGCCAGGCCGTGAATAGATCGACCTAATTCTCCCACGGTTTTTCTGAGACGGGCTCCCCCGGGGAGGAGCCTCTTGAGTCTCCAAGGGCCTTGCTACACGCCCAAGACCCCAGGGGGTGCTAAGACCTAGTGGACCAGCTGCATAGGACTGCCAGCTCCAGGCAGGACCCCCTGCAGCCCAGAAAAGCTGCAACAAGCCTGGCCGAATCGGGAAAAGATCTCAGACGGTCTTTCTGAGTCGGGCTGTCCTGGGGAGGAGCCTCTTGAGTCTCCAAGGGCCCTGCTACCCGCCCAAGACCCCAAGGGGTGCTGAGACCTAGTGGACCAGCTGCATAGGACTGCCAGCTCCAGTCAGGACCCCCTGCAGCCCAGAAAAGCTGCAACAAGCCTGGCCGAATTGGGAAAAGATCTCAGACGGTCTTTCTGAGTCGGGCTGTCCTGGGGAGGAGCCTCTTGAGTCTCCAAGGGCCCTGCTACCCGCCCAAGACCCCAGGGGGTGCTGAGACCTAGTGGACCAGCTGCATAGGACTGCCAGCTCCAGGCAGGACCCCCTGCAGCCCAGAAAAGCTGCAACAAGCCTGGCCGAATCGGGAAAAGATCTCAGACGGTCTTTCTGAGTCGGGCTGTCCTGGGGAGGAGCCTCTTGAGTCTCCAAGGGCCCTGCTACCCGCCCAAGACCCCAGGGGGTGCTGAGACCTAGTGGACCAGCTGCATAGGACTGCCAGCTCCAGGCAGGACCCCCTGCAGCCCAGAAAAGCTGCAACAAGCCTGGCCGAATCGGGAAAAGATCTCAGACGGTCTTTCTGAGTCGGGCTGTCCTGGGGAGGAGCCTCTTGAGTCTCCAAGGGCCCTGCTACCCGCCCAAGACCCCAAGGGGTGCTGAGACCTAGTGGACCAGCTGCATAGGACTGCCAGCTCCAGTCAGGACCCCCTGCAGCCCAGAAAAGCTGCAACAAGCCTGGCCGAATTGGGAAAAGATCTCAGACGGTCTTTCTGAGTCGGGCTGTCCTGGGGAGGAGCCTCTTGAGTCTCCAAGGGCCCTGCTACCCGCCCAAGACCCCAGGGGGTGCTGAGACCTAGTGGACCAGCTGCATAGGACTGCCAGCTCCAGGCAGGACCCCCTGCAGCCCAGAAAAGCTGCAACAAGCCTGGCCGAATTGGGAAAAGATCTCAGACGGTCTTTCTGAGTCGGGCTGTTCTGGGGAGGAGCCTCTTGAGTCTCCAAAGGCCCTGCTACCCGCCCAAGACCCCAAGGGGTGCTGAGACCTAGTGGACCAGCTGCATAGGACTGCCAGCTCCAGGCAGGACCCCCTGCAGCCCAGAAAAGCTGCAACAAGCCTGGCCGAATCGGGAAAAGATCTCAGACGGTCTTTCTGAGTCGGGCTGCCCTGGGGAGGAGCCTCTTGAGTCTCCAAGGGCCCTGCTACCCGCCCAAGACCCCAGGGGGTGCTGAGAACCAAGTGAAATCTGCTACCATCGTGGGGTGGACCTCCCAGTCCTGTCTGCCCTCAGGAAGTCCTCCTTTGCTTCAAAGAAACACTGTTAGTCCCATCAACACTCCAGAAAAGCCACACTGCCTCAAAAAAAGATTGACCAACAACGACAGCCCTCAGGAAATATTCCAGGGCAGTGACAAGGCAAACACTACCCGATAACGGAGAGTACAACTCCCTCAGGAGAAAGAAGACAACAAGCAAGATGAAGAAGCTGAGAAACCACCCCCAGTCAAACCAACAGGAGAACTCACCTAAAACAGTCAACAATGAAACTGATCTCTGCAGTCTGACAGACCTGGAGTTCAAAAGAGAAATAGTGAAAATACTGAAGGAATTAAGAGAAGATATGAACAGCAATGCAGATACCCTCAGAAAGGAGCTAGAAAATATAAGGAGGAGCCAAGAAAAACTAGAACATTCATTTGCAGAGATGCAAACTGAACTAGGGGCAGTAAAAACCAGAATGAATAATGCAGAAGAACGAATCAGTGATATGGAAGATAGAATAATGGAAATCACTCAATCTGGTCAACAGACAGAAAACCGAATCAAAAAACTGGAAAGCAATATAAGAGACCTATGGGATAATATAAAACGGGCCAATCTACGCATAATAGGAATTCCAGAAGGAGTAGAAAAAGATAAAGGAATGGAAAATATATTTGAAGAAATTATCGCTGGAAACTTCCCAAATCTAAAGGATACTGGATTCAAGATACAAGAAGCACAGAGGGCCCCAAACAAACTGAACCCAAACAGACCCACACCAAGACACATCATAATAAAAATGGCAAAAGTTAGTGATAAAGAGAGGATCCTAAAGGCAGCAAGAGAAAAACAGAATGTGACCTACAAGGGAACCCCCATAAGAATATCAGCTGATTTCTCTACAGAAACACTACAGGCCAGGAGGGAATGGCAAGAGATATTTAAAGTGCTCAAAGGAAAAAATATGCAACCTAGAATACTTTATCCAGCAAGAATATCATTTAAAATAGAAGGGGAAATAAAAATTTTTCCCAACAAACAAAAACTTAAAGAATACAGCAACACAAAACCCAGGTTAAAGGAAATATTGAAAGGGCTTCTCTAAACCAAAAAGAAAGGAAGGAAAGGGAAGAAAAAAGAAAAGAAAAAAAAAAAAAAAGAAGAAGAAGAAGAAGAGGAAGAACTAGGACTGAGGAAGATACAATCAGAGAGCAGTCACTCAAATAAGCCAGCATACAGATTTAATCATGAACATGCTTCAAACAAAATAAAATTAAAAAGAAAAAAATAAAAGAGTCATCAAAACCATAAAATGTGGGCAAGGGATGTTAGGAGGTAAATAATCCTTTTTGTTTGTATGTATGTCTCTCTTCTTAATTTTAATATAATAATGAAGTGTTTGAACTTACAGGACCATCAGGCTAAAACACACAATTATGGGAAGGGGTTAGCATACTTAAAAAACAGGGCAACCACAAGCCAAAACCAAATATTGCATTTGCAAAAAATGAAAAAAAAAAAATACACTCAAGCAGATAATAACAGGAGACCATCCAACCAAAAAAAAAAAGAAAAAAAAAAAGAAGAATGGAGAACCATAGAATCAACTGGAACACGAGGATCAAATGGCAATAAATAATCATCTATCAATTATCACCTTAAATGTCAATGGACTGAATGCCCCAATCAAAAGACACAGAGTGGCTGAGTGGATAAAACGGCAAAAACCTTCAATATGCTGCCTACAAGAAACTCACCTTAGGACAAAAGATACATATAGATTGAAAGTGAAAGGCTGGGGAAAAGTATTTCATGCCAATAGACATGACAGAAAAGCAGGAGTTGCAACGCTCATATCAGACAAAATAGACTTTAAAACAAAAGACATAAAGAAAGACAAAGAAGGACACTATTTAATGATTAAGGGATCCATCCAAGGAGAGGATGTTACTATCATCAACATATATGCCCCAAACATAGGAGCACCCAGATACATACAACAAATATTAACAGACATAAAGGGAGATATTGATGAGAATACAATCATAGTAGGAGACCTAAATACCCCCCTCACATCAATGGACAGATCCTCTAGACAGAAAACCAATAAAGCAACAGAGATCCTAAAGGAAACAATAGAAAAGTTAGACTTAATTGATATCTTCAGGACACTACATCCAAAAAAATCAGAATACACATTCTTCTCAAATGCTCATGGAACATTCTCAAGAATCGACCACATATTGGGACATAAAGCGAATCTCAATAAATTTAGGAGCATAGAAATTATCTCAAGTATCTTCTCTGACCACAATGCCATGAAATTAGAAATCAACCATGGGAAAAGGAAAGAGAAAAAACCTACTCCATGGAGACTAAACAACATGCTACTAAAAAACCAATGGGTCAATGAGGAAATCAAGAAGGAAATTAAAAACTATCTTGAAACAAATGATAATGAAGACACAACCTCTCAAAATCTATGGGATGCTGCGAAAGCAGTGCTCAGAGGGAAATTTATAGCAATCCAGGCCTTTCTCAAAAAAGAAGAAAGATCCCAAATTGACAACTTAACCCTCCACCTAAATGAATTAGAAAAAGAAGAACAAAGAAGTCCTAAAGTCAGCAGAAGGAAGGAAATTGTAAAGATCAAAGAAGAAATCAATAAAATAGAGACTCAAAAAACAATAGAGAAAATTAATAAAACCAAGAGCTGGTTCTTTGAAAAGGTGAACAAAATTGATAAACCCCTGGCCAGACTCACTAAAAAGAGGAGAGAAAGAACCCAAATCACCAAAATTATAAATGAAAAAGGAGAAATCACAACGGATACAGCAGAAATTCAAAAAACCATAAGAGAATACTATGAACAACTATATGGCAATAAGTTTGACAATCTGGAAGAAATGGACAATTTTCTAGAATCTTACAGCCTGCCAAAACTGAATCAAGCAGAAGCAGACCAACTGAACAGACCAATCACTAGAAATGAAATTGAAGAGGTCATAAAATCACTCCCTACAAATAAAAGCCCAGGACCAGATGGCTTCACAGGTGAATTCTATCAAACATATAAAGAGGAATTGGTGCCCATCCTCCTTAAACTCTTTCAAAAGGTTGAAGAAGAAGGAATACTCCCAAAGACATTCTATGAGGCCACCATCACCCTCATTCCAAAACCAGGCAGAGATACCACCAAAAAAGAAAACTATCGCCCAATATCATTGATGAATATAGATGCAAAACTTCTCAACAAAATCTTAGCCAACCGAATCCAACAACATATCAAAAAAATTATACACCATGACCAGGTTGGGTTCATCCCAGGTTCACAAGGATGGTTCAACATACGCAAATCAATCAACATCATACACCACATTAACAAGAAAAAAGTCAAAAATCATATGATCATCTCAATAGACGCAGAAAAAGCATTTGACAAAGTTCAACATCCATTCATGATCAAGACCCTCGCCAAAGTGGGTATAGAGGGAACATTCCTGAATATAATCAAAGCCATTTATGATAAACCCACAGCAAATATAATCCTCAATGGGGAAAAACTGAAAGCCTTCTCACTCAAATCTGGAACAAGACAGGGATGCCCACTCTCACCACTGCTCTTCAACATAGTTTTGGAAGTCTTAGCCACAGCAATTAGACAAACAAAAGAAATCAAAGGCATCCATATAGGAAGAGAAGAGATCAAACTGTCACTGTATGCAGATGACATGATTCTATACCTAGAAAACCCTAAGGACTCAACCCCAAAACTCCTTGAACTGATTAATAAATTCAGCAAAGTGGCAGGATATAAGATTAACATTCAGAAGTCAGTTGCATTTCTGTATACCAGCAATGAAGCATTAGAAAAGGAATACAAAAATACGATACCTTTTAAAATTGTACCTCACAAAATCAAATACCTCGGAATACACCTAACCAAAGAGGTAAAGGACCTATATGCCGAGAACTATAAAACCTTAATCAAAGAAATCAAAGAAGATGTAAAAAAATGGAAAGATATTCCATGTTCCTGGATTGGAAAAATCAATATTGTGAAAATGGCCATCCTACCCAAAGCAATCTACAGATTCAATGCAATCCCTATCAAATTACCCATGACATTTTTCACAGAACTAGAACAAACAATCCAAACATTTATATGGAACAACAAAAGACCCAGAATCGCCAAAGCAATCCTGAGAAACAAAAACCAAGCAGGAGGCATAACTCTCCCAGACTTCAAGAAATACTACAAAGCCACAGTCATCAAAACAGTGTGGTACTGGTATCAAAACAGACAGACAGACCAATGGAACAGAATAGAGAATCTGGAAATTAACCCTGACACCTATGGTCAATTAATCTTTGACAAGGGAGGCAAGAACATCAAATGGGAAAAGGAAACTCTATTCAGCAAGCATTGCTGGGAAACCTGGACAGCTGCATGCAAAGCAATGAAACTAGAACACACCCTCACACCATGCACAAAAATAAACTCCAAATGGCTGAAAGACTTAAATATACGACAGGACACCATCAAACTCCTAGAAGAAAACATAGGCAAAACACTCTCTGACATCAACATCATGAATATTTTCTCAGGTCAGTCTCCCAAAGCAATAGAAATTAGAGCAAAAATAAACCCATGGGACCTCATCAAACTGAAAAGCTTTTGCACAGCAAAGGAAACCCAAAAGAAAACAAAAAGACAACTTACAGAATGGGAGAAAATAGTTTCAAATGATGCAACTGACAAGGGCTTAATCTCTAGAATATACAAGCAACTTATACAACTCAACAGCAAAAAAACCAATCAATCAATGGAAAAATGGGCAAAAGACCTGAATAGACATTTCTCCAAAGAAGATATACAGATGGCCAACAAACACATGAAAAAATGCTCAACATCGCTGATTATAAGAGAAATGCAAATCAAAACTACCATGAGATACCACCTCACACCAGTCAGAATGGCCATCATTCATAAATCCACAAATAACAAGTGCTGGAGGGGCTGTGGAGAAAAGGGAACCCTCCTGCACTGCTGGTGGGAATGTAAACTGGTACAGCCACTATGGAGAACAGTTTGGAGATACCTTAGAAATCTATACATAGAACTTCCATATGACCCTGCAATCCCACTCTTGGGCATCTATCCGGACAAAGCTCTACTTAAAAGAGACACGTGCACCCGCATGTTCATTGCAGCACTATTCACAATAGCCAGGACATGGAAACAATCCAAATGTCCATCGACAGAGGATTGGATTCGGAAGATGTGGTATATATACACGATGGAATACTACTCAGCCATAAAAAAGGATGACATCATGCCATTTGCAGCAACATGGATGGAACTAGAGAATCTCATACTGAGTGAAATGAGCCAGAAAGACAAAGACAAATACCATATGACATCACTTATAACTGGAATCTAATATCCAGCACAAATGAACATCTCCTCAGAAAAGAAAATCAATCATGGACTTGGAGAAGAGACTTGTGGTTGCCTGATGGGAGGGGGAGGGAGTGGGAGGGATCGGGAGCTTGGGCTTATCAGTCACAACGTAGAATAGATTTATAAGGAGATCCCGCTGAATAGCATTGAGAACTATGTCTAGATACTCATGTTGCAACAGAAGAAATGGTGGGGGAAAAACTGTAATTGCAATGTATACATGTAAGGATAACCTGACCCCCTTGCTGTACAGTGGGAAAATAAAATTAAAAAAAAAAAAAAAAAAAAAAAAAAAAAAAAAAAAAAAAAAAAAAGAAATAGTACAACGAAAGAGGCACTTTGCTCTTTTCTTAGTTTTTATACCTTGTTTTTTTTTTTTTTTTTTTCAGTTCTAGCTTGAACATTTCTCAGGCCTTGACAATCAGATTGAATTTCACTGCTGATTGCAGCCTAGTGGAGGGAAATTAAAAGTTGTGACTGTATTACCCTCTAGTCTTCTGTGTGATTGGCTGAGGTCTGGATTCGATTCTAATTAAAAGCAGATAGGAATTACTGAAGTGAAAGTAAAAGAGAAATAAGAGTCTTTACCTTCAGGAAGGCAGATTGGCAGGGGTCTGCACGTCAGGGGAAACCGATATTCCATGGCCCAATCAGCAAGTTTTTTTCTCTGAAGGGCCAGAGAGTTCAGCTTTGCAGCCCATACAGTCTCTGTTGCCACTATTCAACTCTGTCATTGCATAGGCAATAAGAGAAAGAAATGGCAGGGCTGTGTTCCAAAAACTTTATGTGCAGAAAGAGACTAGAGTCTAGATATGGCCTGGGGGCAGTAGTGTGCCCCTCCACATCTACACAGTCAATCTGGCCAACACACTGAGGATTTCTGTGTTTATAACCCACCCAAAGAAGGTGACCAGGGAAGGAAAAGAGAGACGCTGTTACACAAAGCACATTTTCTGTTAAGATTCTGCTAATGCCTTTGGATGGGGGCAAGGCTAAAATCACGGCCAATACGGGACTGATGATCCATGAAGTTCTAGCCTCATTTTTTGTAGTAGATTTAATCCAAAGAATCAAGAACTGACTGAGGTGATCCATAGATAAAAGAAATGGGGTAATAATTTGTCTCAAGATTGTCTAAGTGTCCACAACTCTTACTACCAGATAATTTTTTCTTTTTTGGTTCGAATCTGGAACTTTTCTCTTAGAAACTTGATGTTAATTACCTGTGTATGGTTTCAGCTAAGACTATTCACTTATATGCTGGGTTTTTCTCTCCTAATATAAATACCCCCAAGATACCCTTTAAGTTCTTCTGAGAAGTCAGAACTTGGAGGGGTATTTTATCATACAGCTTAATATTAACAGATGTTCAAATGTCTGCTAAAATCATAAGAGCTTAGACAGTATTGAGCTGGTGTAAGAAAAGACAGACAAAGAGAATGGCTTAGAAATGCCCCCCATCCAGTTCTTACCCTCATATAACCGCCCATTTTTACCCTTATTTAGACTCCAGTGTTTACATAAAAGATACTCACAAACCAGCAAGGGGAGGGGTGGTTTATGTAATAAATGGTAGTAGAAAAGTCAAAATCAGAAAAAACAATTTGGAAAGAAATAGTTTAGGACCTCACCCCATACTATACACTAAATGATTATCAGATAATATGAAGAGTTATAAATGATATGATATCAAGATATGATAAGACAAGAAAATATAATAAAATTCAGAAGAAAATTTGGTTGACTGTTCAAATGACCTAAGTAGGGAATGACTTTGATGCATAAAAGCAAAGGAAGAAACTGAAGCGGATAAATAGATTTATAAATCTATATCAATTTATAATATATACCTATATTCAATCTATAGCCAATCTATACAATTTCAAATCACCTCTATAATAGAAAATATTAAAATCAAAATAAAAGCTCAACAAATTAGAAAACTATTTGCCAAGAAGAGTTAATACGCCCAGTATATAAAGAGCTCCCATGACTTCAACAAACAACCTCAACTTAAACAAAGAATATTTCAGTAACAAATGAGAGAAGAGCACACAACATATATGCTACAAATGAGGAAATGTACATATCAACGAACAGAAGAAATTTTCCAACCTCACCAGAGATAAGAGAAATGCATTGTAAAACATGATGCTAATTTTTATCCATCAAATTGTCAAAAGTTAAAAAATGGTAATAGTCAAAACTGACATGGTTACAGTGAGACAAACACATTTGAACCCTGCTGTTGAGCATTGTACTTCTTTTCTGTGGAACAATTTAGCAATATGCTTTTAGAACCTGATATTCATATTCCCTAGCTTAGTTGTTCAGGTCCAGGAATTTATTAGTAATCTATCCAAAGGAACTGATCAGAAATTCAGACAAAGATTTATTTCTCCAAATGCCTAATATAACTCTCTCTCTTTCTTTCTTCTTTTCTTTCTTCCTTTCTCTCCCTTTCTTTCTTTCTTTCTTTCTTTCTTTCTTTCTTTCTTTCTTTCTTTCTTTCTTTCTTTCTTTCTTTCTTTCTTTTTTTCTTCCTTCCTTCCTTCTTTCTTTTCTTTTCTTTTCTTTATTCTTTTTGCTTTTTAGGGCCACATCCAAACATTCCTGGCTAGGGGTTGAATTGGAGCTGCAGCTGCTGGCCTATGCCACAGCCACAGTAACGAGGGATCAGAGCCACATCTGTGACCTACACCACAGCTCACAGCAACACCAGATTCCTGACCCACTGAGCAAGACCAGGGATCAAACCCACATCCTCATGGATACTAGTCAGCCTCATTACCACCGAGCCACAATGGGAACTCCATATATACATATATATGTATATATATTTTTTTAATTGGAAAAAAAATGGGTTGGCATATTATGGCCCGTGGGCCAAATATGGCCCCCACCATGTGTTTTGGTGCAGTCTGTGAGCTAAGAATGTTTTTTGACATTTTTCGATGGTTGAAAAAACTCAAAAGAAGAATAATATTTCATGACACGTGAAAATTATATGGACGTTTTGTTGGAACACAACCCACCTGTTTGCTTACGTGGTGTCTATGGCTGTTTTCACTCTGTAGCAGCAGACCTGAGTCATTGGACAGATGCCATAAAGGGTGTAAAACCTCAAATATTTGCTATTTGGCTCTTCCCAGAAATTTTTTGTCAACTGCTGGTATAATAAATAATGAAACACTTATTTGATGTAATATTTGATATATTTGCAATTAACATTTAGTAATATGAGAAAATACTCATAACTTCTTGTTAAGTGAAAAAATCTGGAACCAATCTATTTATATAAGAGTTTCCTGGGAGTTCCCGTTGTGGCTCAGTGGTAATGAACCTGAATAGTATCCATGAGGATGTGGATTTTATCCCTGGCCCTGCTCCGTGGCTTAAGGATCTGGCGTTGCCATGAGCTGCGGTGTAGATTGCAGATGTGGCTTGGATCTGGCATTGTTGGGGCTGTGGTGGAGGCTGGCAGCTGCAGCTCTAATTTGACCCCTAGCCTGGGAACTTCCATATGCCTCAGGTGCAGCCACCCCCGCCCAACTGCCCCGCAAAAAAAAAAAAAAAAAAAAAAAAAAGGAGTTTCCCAAGGACTATTTTCTTGGGTAATAGAATTCATAAAGTGAGAAATCCGAGTTTCAAAAGTTATGCAGGACTCCTCTTGGCTTCCACAATGCTACTTAGCAGAGTGAATCTCTCAGAGGGAAAATATGGTCTTCTATGTTCCCCAATTTTTGTTCACAGATCTCAATGTTCCATGGAACATAATCTTGGAACTGCTAGTTTATGTACAATGGCTTCCATTATTCTCAAATATATTTTATGTTCACATGCACACACAAGAGAGTGGTAAAAATGAGTCAAAATGCTGACCACGTTTCCTTCTCAGTGATAGGATTATAGATAATTTTGGGGGAGTTTATGTATGTAATTCACAAGTATGAATTAATCTTGCAATCAGAAAAAAAGGTTAATAAGAAAAGAATATGGAGTGATGCCTGCTAAAGGAAGATTTTGGAATGAAAGTAGAATCTCCAAGTAAATCAGAAATATGTAGAATACTGTGTACTTGAAGCAAAATTTCAAGTTATTCTCATTTATCCAGTACTTCTTCTCCTCTGCTTCCTTTCCTTTCTATTTATGTATATATGTATGCATGTATTTAAGTGTGTTCCCTATGTCTAGGGAACATAGGACAGGTTTCCACATTTCAATATAGAAGTTAATCTTGTTATTTTTGCCTCCAAGTAAGAAAGAATCATCATTTTCTCCCAGTCAGTCAAACTGGACTAGTTTACTTTTCAAAATAAGCTTCTTATTTTGGAATAATTTTAGATTTACAGAAAAGTTGCAAAGCTAGTAAGAAGGTTCCTACGCAAACTTCACCCAGCATCCTGCTAATGTTAACAACTTGTATAACTGTGGGACATTTGTCAGAACTGAGCAATTAACAGCGGCATGTTACTATTAACTAAATTCTAGAGCTTTGATGGGTTTCCACCAGTTTTCCCATTGTTCTCCTTTTTTTTTGTTCTAGGATCCAATCCAAGAAACTACATTGTATTTAGTCAACTGGTTTCTCTGGGTTCAGTGGAAACTTTCAAGACTGAGCTCCATCTCAAGTGTATGATTTATAAAACACTAAATAAAGATGAAGTTTTTGGCTGTCCCTTATCAAATTCCTGAAAGTGATCAGGAGGTATTCAGGAGACCCTCTACTTGTGTTTCCAGACTCTCATGACCTCTTCTCTGGATAAAGAGCTTTCAAATTTGCAAAGCGTTTTTTTATAGATATCTCAATTCATCACCCCAATCATCCCATGAAGGATGCAAGGCAAATGGAATTTTGTTTTTTTCCCATTTCACTGATTAAAATCTTGAAATCCAGAGACAGTACAACCCATGTGGTCATAAAGGGTCTTATGCTTAGAAGTGATTTTGTTTTGGTTTTTTGTTTTGTTTTTGTTTTTTGGTTTAATGCTCTGTTGCAACCTTCATCTTTTTTGGCTACACCCATGGGATATAGAAGTTCCAAAGCCAGGTATCAAATCCAAGCTGCTGTTGTGACCTATGCCACAATTGCAGCAATGCAAGATCCTTAACTCATGGTGCCAGGCCAAGGACTGAACCAGGAACACCACAAAGACAAGCCTGATCATTAACCTACTGCACCACTGTGGGAACTCCTGTTGCAATCTTTTGGAAATTTTTTTTTATATTGAAGTTTAGTTGATTTACGATGTCATATTAGGTTCAGGTGTATAGCAAAGTGAGATATATATATATATATATATATATATATATATATATATATATATATTCACACACTTTTTGAGATTCTTTTCCATTATAGTTTGTTACAAGATATTGAGTAGGGTCCCATATGCTATATAGTAGGACCTTGTTGTTTACCTATTTTATATATAGTAGTTTGTATATGTTGATCCCAAACTCCTAATTTATCCCTCCCCCATTTCCCCCTTCGTAACCATAAGTTTGTTTTCTATGTCTGTGAGTCTATTTCTGTTTTGTAAATAAGTTCATTTGTATCATTTTTAAAATTCCACATATAAGTGATATCATATAGTATTTGTCTTTGACTTACTTCACTTAGTATGATAATCTCTAGATCCATCCATGTTGCTCTATATGGCATTATTTTGTTCTTTTTTATGGCTAATTCCATTGTACATATATGTACCACATTTTCTTTATCCATTCACCTGTCAGTGGACGTTTATGTTGCTTCCATGTCTCAGATAGTGCTGCAATGAATATTGGGGTGCATGGATTTTTTTTGAATTAGAGTTTTTGTCCTTTCCAGATATATGCCCAGGAATGGAATTGCTGGATCATGTGGTAGTTCTACGTGCAGTTTTTTTAGGAGCCTCCATACTGTTTTCCACAGTGGTTGTATCAATTTACATTCCCATCGACAGTGTAGGATGGTTCTTTTTTCTCCACACCCTCTCCAGCATTTGCTATTTGTAGACTTTTTGCTGATGGCCATTCTGGCTGGTGTGAGGTCAGTGTTACCTCACTGTAGTTTTGACTTGCATTTCTCTAATAATTAGTGATGCTGAGCATCTTTTTATGTGCATATTGGCCATGTGTATGTCTTCTTAGGAGAAATGTCTATTTAGGTCTTCTGCACATTTTCTGATTGGGTGGTTTGCTTTTTTGATACTGAGCTGTATGAGCTGTTTGTATTTTTTGGAAATTAGTCCTTTGTTGTTTGCAGGGGCCCTGCAGTGATGAAGCAGGTCCTGCCTGGAGGGCTTGCCTTTCTCACATGAGAGCACATAGAATTGGTGCAGTTGAGTGGATTTTAGTGCTTTCTGCCCTGGAGTTTACTCTTCCTTCTCCTATGCTACATTTCCATCAAACTTAGGATCTATGACCTGAATCTAGTCTCGTGGTCTGTTCCCTTAATTTCCCCAAACTTTACTTTTCTAGTTCTATATCAATGCGTCAGCATTTTGTGCATGATTTTTCTCTCAACAACTTTGATCTCTGTTTTAAAAACAAATCAGTCTGAAAACTTGCTTACCTCTGGGTTAGACAAACTGTGCTGCTAATTTATGTTCATAATAATTTCCTGGCAGTGGCTACTGCCTCAGCAGCTATGCATATCATTTTTATTAAACAGGTTTAAAATAAAATAAAAACGGCTCTATTTTGTTTCCAAGGTTGGTTAATTAGCTCATGCTGTTGCCAGGGCTGAACTGTGAATTATAACTACCTTCCTGAAGGGGAGATATTAATTTTTCTGCAGACATGGAAACATTTGGCTGAGCAGCATGATTTTAAAATCAGGGAGCACTGTTTTGTGGCCACATAGTCAAAGTGATGCTTAGTGGCCTGGATGGCTGATCCATATATATATGTTGGCCCAGAGAGCACTTGATAAAATTGTGCTATGGTTTGGGGGAGTGATAAGGGCTTTACCAAATAAGAACTTCACCCTGGGCTTTATATCATTGACAGAAATAGCAGTTTTGTCTGGGAGCAAAGATCTGGATCAATCTATTTGGATTTAATTTTAGTCCAATAAAGGTCTGATCATATGGGCACTGGTTGTCTAAGAGAGTTGTGTCACAGTCATGCTTGCATTTAGTTTCTAAAAATAAACCACAAGAATATAGGAAAGAGGGAAGAGAGTGAGAGAAAAAAAAAGGAGACTTCTGGGGATGTTAAGATAGGGTGAATGTATTTTGCATGTGGGAAGGATAGGAGTTTTGGGGAGCCAGAGGGTGGACTGTTATGGTTGAATTTTGTCCCTCCTAAATATGTGTTGGAGTCCTCACCTCCAGAACCTGTCAATGTGACTTGATTCAGAAATAGGGTCTTTGCAGATGGAATCAAATTAAGATGAGGTCATACTGGATTAGAGTGGGCCCTAATCCAATGACTGATGTCCTTGTAAGAAGAGGGAGATTTGGACACAGACCCAGGGAAGAGAGTCATGTGAAGATGGAGACAGAGATTGGAGTGATGTGTCTAGAAGCCAATGAAGGTCAAGGATTGCTGGCAATCACCAGAAACTAGAAGATGCAAAGAAGATCCTACCCTAGAGCCTTCAGAGGGAGCAAGGCCCTGCTGACACCTTGATTTCAAATTTCTAGCCTCCAGAACTGGGAGGGAGTAAATTTCTGTTGTTTTAAGCCATCCAATTTGTGGTATTTTGATATGGCAGTCTTCAGCCCTAGGAAACTAATATATATTGTAAATGAGGGGAAAAAAGACAAACAAAAGGCAAAATAGCTTATCTATTCTGTAAGTATGAGTGTAAAAGATGGTACATCTTAAATAAGAACTTTTTTCTATCCGATTATGCTTACTGTAGAAAATCTGGAAAATAAAAAGGAAGTAGAATCCCTTTACACATATATAAAGAGTACCATGATCCCTCTATACATAACACATTTGTATTTATGTATTTCTCACCTATTCTATCTCTCACATTGTCTCTAAAAGTAATGTCAATTTAAATATGCAGTTTTGAAAGATTTCTATTGATTTTAATGTGCTAGCAGGACCATTTGAAATGCCATGAAATGTTTTTAGAAATATATTTTATACAAACTCAATAAGATTCATTTGTATAGATGTGTCAGATTCCTCTATACGGATGCACTATAGCTTAACATAAAAATGTTTTAAAAATTTCTATGTTTTTAGATATTTAATTTAAATTTCTTTAGTCTGTTTTTTTGTAAATAAAGTTTTGACCTGGTTGCTGATTTTTCTCCCTATGGTAGCTTCCAAAAATGGCTTTGTATTAGAAATACACACACAGACACGCACACACACTCACACAATAACTTCAAAAATCAACAGAGAGGAGAAGAGACTTTTCAACAAGTAATGATGTGGACCTTTGCAGTAGTCACTCTAGGGCTTGTTAACAAGATTC
The DNA here is from genome assembly GCF_054392235.1 of Sus scrofa. Lineage (NCBI taxonomy): Eukaryota > Metazoa > Chordata > Mammalia > Artiodactyla > Suidae > Sus > Sus scrofa. The sequence continues at coordinate 14,384,550 of NC_139401.1, forward strand.
CAGGGACTTCTGGGAAATTTCCCATTCTGATGGCACAGAACTCAGCCCAGGCTGATCTGGTAGTTTGGGGACATTGGGCCTATGTTCATTCCCGAGTGTTTTGCACTGTTCCTCAACCAGTAATCAAACTGTATAATGTACAACTCCAAGATGGATGAGAAAATCCTGGCTGGATGACGTGTTCCCTCGTACATAACTGGCCTGACTCACCTGCTGACCTGCTCCTCTCTCTACATATGTAGGAACAGGGCACAAGACGTTATGAAGCATTAGTTTCTAACTTGTAAGAAATGGACAACAAATTTCATTTATAATGTTACATCAAGCTATAAAATACTCTATCAGTAGGGATATAGAACTTAACATTTTATTGAAGAACATGAAACAACACCTGAATAAATGGAGAAACATAGCCGTGTACTGTTCGGGAAAACTTAGTAGACTACAACTGTCATTTTTTCCCCAATACATATATAAATGAAAAATAATTCCTCTCAGAATCCAAAGAAATGCATATTTGGAAATATAAAAGTTGTTCTAAAAATTTAGGTGGAAGAAGAAATGAGTGAGATTTGCTAACAGAATTTATGTTTCAGAAGACAATCAGGAGGACGGGATCTAGTGTTAAGCATATAAAGCTTATAATAAATCTATAGTAATCAAAACATAATGTCAATGGCCTGAGAAATAATAAGCAGAATAATGGAACATGGTAAAGACTCTCAACACATATCCAAGAATATAGGAAAGTTAATACTGGAAAAGCTGGCCTTACAATTCAGTATGAAAAGAAAGATTATTATAAAAAATTGTTGGGTAACAAGGACTTACGATATAGCTCAAGAAGTCTATTCAATAGTCTGTGATAGCCTACATGTGGAAAGAATCTGAAAAAGAATGGATATATATGTATATGTATGGCTGATTCACCGTGCTGTGCACCTGAAAACTAACACAACATTGTAAGTCAACAATAATACTCCAATAAAATTTATTAGAAAAAAAGAAAAGGAAGACCATTAAATGTTGGTATTATTTTGCTATCCAATTGGAGGTAAATTATTATAACCTATGGCCTTATACCATGGATACAATTATGTACCTAGTGGATTAATAAATCTCAATGTAAAATGAAATCTTTATGAATATTAGAATAAAATTTAGGAAAATATTTCTGGAACCTTATGAGTGAGCAGAGATCAGGAATCTTGGAGGCAATCAAGAAAGTGACTAATAGAATACACATTTAAAAATATTTCTGAATAAAAAATGTATACTAAAAAGCTAAAATACAAGGAATAGATTGAGTCAACTATGCAAAGTATATAAGACAGGCAAAATGCAATATTTTCAATTTTCAAAGGACTCCCACAAATTGGGAAAACAATACAATAGAAAAGAATGTTCACATTTATAGAAACTAAAATGCAGATAATAAATAAGCTAATGAAAGGAGGCTTAACCTTGTTAGCTTTAAAGGGAATGCAGATTTGAAGCACAACTTTCCCTTGCCCAGATGGAAAAAAAAGGTCGATAACATTCAGTACTGGTGACAATCTGGGAAAACAGACATTTGTGTATCGCTGTGGGAAGGTGAATGTTGTACCATCTTCTACATATGGAAAGTTACCTTTTAATGTTTGTAGAAATGAAAAAATGGATATATCTTTGGGCCAGCAACCCCAGCTATGGGAATCTATCCTACAGGATTGAACACACTACGACATAAGGTATAGCCAAAGGAATATCCAGGCAGCTTTTTCTTTTCTTTTTTTTTTATTTTCCCACTGTACAGCAAGGGGGTCAGGTTATCCTTAGATGTATACATTGCAGTTACAGTTTTTTCCCCCACCCTTTCTTCTGTTGCAACATGAGTATCTAGACATAGTTCTCAATGCTATTCAGCAGGATCTCCTTATAAATCTATTCTAGGTTGTGTCTGATAAGCCCAAGCTCCCGATCCCTCCCACTCCCTCCCCCTCCCACCAGGCAACCACAAGTCTCTTCTCCAAGTCCATGATTTTCTTTTCTGAGGAGATGTTCATTTGTGCTGGATATTAGATTCCAGTTATAAGTGATATCATATGGTATTTGTCTTTGTCTTTCTGGCTCATTTCACTCAGGATGAGATTCTCTAGTTCCATCCATGTTGCTGCAAATGGCATGATGTCATCCTTTTTTATGGCTGAGTAGTATTCCATTGTGTATATATACCACACCTCCCGAATCCAATCATCTGTCGATGGACATTTGGGTTGTTTCCATGTCCTGGCTATTGTGAATAGTGCTGCAATGAACATGCGGGTGCATGTGTCTCTTTTAAATAGAGCTTTGTCCGGATAGACAGGCAGCTTTTTCTTGCAGTGGTGCAACTGGAAACAGCTTGATGTTCCTCATTAGAAAAATGGCTGAATTAATCATGCAAATTCTTCCTATGAATTACTAGAAAAATGAATTATAGCTGTATATATTGACTTAGTGATATATTACTGAGGAAGGAGGGATAACAATCTTCAGGGTAAAATAAAGGTTATGATATAAGTTAGGTGGAAAAAAGTAGACCCTTTTGCTCACTTGCAGTTGTTTGTATACCAGCCTAGTGAGAGATGTAATTTAGGACATGCCCTAAATTACTATTATTGGTTATTGTAGGGGGTTTGATTGGATTCAGGGATAGATATGTACATAAAGGATTTAGCAATACATCTATTACATAGTCAACACTTTAAATGAATGAAATGTCATTATTGTGCTTCAATTCCAAATTTTATAAATGCTTATTTACTTTATTTTATTTTTTAAAGAGTATCTGCAATTTTATTTATTTTTTTTACATTTTATTTTTATCAAAGTATAGTTGATTTATAATGTTATATCAATTTCTGCTGTACAACATGATGACCCATATTATTTTATTATCATATTATCTTATTATCATATTATCTTCCATCCTTCACTGTTGGTGCAAGTGTAAATTGGTACAACTACTATGGAGAACAGTATGGAGGTTCCTCAGAAAACTAAATATAGAACTACCATATGATTTTGCAATCCTACTCCTGGGCATTTATCCAGAAGAAACAATAATTTGAGGATTTACATACCCACTTATGTTCATAGCAGCACTATTCACAATAAACAAGACATGGAAACAACCTAAGTGTCCACTGACAGATGAATGGCTTAAGAAGATGTGGTACATATATACAATGGAATACTACTCAGCCATAAAAAAGAACAAATGCTTATTTATTATAAGCAATATGAAAGAGCATTATAGTGTTTATAAAAAAGAAAAAATTGATTATGTCAATTTGAATATATCTCCCTGTGTCTTTTATATCTATCTATTTATCTATGTATATATGTATGTATTGGCATCATAGATATATATATAGTTTAGAATTTTGCTTTAGTCACTTTACTGTGCATTTCCCATGGTATTTTACAATTTTCAGTATTATATATGTATATACTTCTAATACTTAGTTTTTAATGGCTGAATGGCATTTAATTTAATTGAAGAATCATGATAACTTTTCTAACGGCAGATGTATGTTATTTTCAGTTTCCTGATACTGTGGTTCTTGCTGCATGAACACCTATATGTTTATTATTTTTATTCTGCTGATTAATTTAAAAGATATGTTCTCTAATATGGGATTACTATACAAGTTGTATAGGAATATTTATTTATCCTGTCCCACACTGTGTTAGCTATGACATTTTACATCAGGTATTTGAATTGAGATTCATTGAAATCCTTTCCTGCCTGTCTTACCTTCTGAAGGCAGATCAGAAAATAATTTGCAAAGTGCTGCTTTTCCCAGCATTTTACTGATATCTCATCAATAAGGCACACATTACCACTTTTTAATTACAACTAGAAATTTTAAATATGTATACCAAAGTACCTGTAAGAGCTGAAAGGATCTTTAAAGGAGAATTTGACAGCATTATTGACAATAGTAGCAGTAATTTGCATTTATCTTTTACTCAACTGGATGACTCCACTTTCTTTTTTAGTATAATGGATTAATGCATAATTTCTAATGCTGCTTCACTACCATCTTTGTATACATCATTTAAGGAACAGTTTTCACTTGCCCGAGTTACAAAAGCTTAGTAGTAGAAATCTGAGAGAAAAACTATGACTTCTGTTTCCCTAGTCATTAATGTTTCCAGGAATCACATTTCCTATGTTTCTGATGAATTCCTTTACAGTAGTTCTCTTTGGGATTTAGGGGGAGGTTCTGCAAACACCTGTAGGCTTTGAGACATTCCCCCCAACCCGACACGTCTCTTCTCTATTGACATCTATGGGATTGAGGATTCGGGCATCTCACTCTGTTCTTTTTGTTGCTTATAAATGACTAAACTATATCCATGAGTCATGGAGGTGCATCACATGACTGTTTTCTACTATCTTTGGGGTTTATTAAATAGGATTTGACCTTGTTCTTCTTCCTTTCAAGATAGAATTCCTACCATGGATATCTAATAATACTACAGATATTTTTACCTCCTCTTTTTAAGCAATCTTAGCCAGTTCAGACAAGACACTTTGTATTCTTTTTTTTCCCAGAGCCACACCTGTGGCACATTGAAGTTCCCCAGTTAGGGGCTGAACTGGAGCTGCAGCTGAGGCCTATGCCACAGCCACAGCAATGCCAGATCTGAGCCGCATCTGTGAACTATGCCACAGCTTGTGGCAATGTCAGATCCTTAACCCATTCGGCGAGGCCAGGGATCGAACCTGCATCCTCACAGAGAATACATTGGGTCCTTAACCCACTGAGCAACATTGGGAACTCCATACTTTACATTCTTAAGCTTCATTAGTCATGATTTAGGAGCTCTAACGAATCACTTTCATTTAATTATATCTTGCTTTTAGGATAAAAGCGTCATAGGACTTGATGTTTTATTACTACTCCAGTATCATCAAAGTATCACTAGTATGTTACCTGCCACACTCCCTTCCCCTTTTATGATAGAGGACATAAGACACTGGTGGTGGTGAAGACATCTGTTTTTAAACTCATGTAACAGATGGTACCATTTGAACTCAACAGAAGTAGAGAAGAAATGGAATGCAAACTACTTGCACAGTTAGAAGCTATTTAACTGATGTTCTGCACACTCGGCTGGTACAGATTGCTTCGTAAGTGATACACCTTAAATTGAAATGCTCTGAGATATTTACTGTTTCACTTTCTGCTAATTTTTTTGTCCTGCACTAAAAGCAAGTTTTTGTTATTGGCTATCCTCTGCCCTCCTCCCCCATCTAACAACCCTGCTAGTAATTGACAATGGGACTGGTATGATGTTAAGCAAGTTAAACTTATGTAGCTCCCACCTCTATGACTTACATTCTAAAAATAGCATTTCACAGGGCTACACACTGTTGAAGGAAAATAAAAACACATGGAACACTGTCATAAAAAAAATGTTTTACCAGCTGTTCCTCCTACCTCTCTGTTTTCTTTGTGTGTATGTGTGAAGTACAATTCTATACAGTAAAATGCTTTTATCTTTAGCATACAATTGGATGAGTTTTGACAGTATGTACACCTAAGTAACCAACACCTCCATCAAGATATAGAATCTTCCAATCTTCCATCACTTCATAAAAGTCCTTTGTACATCTTTCCTGTTAATTCTCTTTTTCCACCAGGCAACCTCAGTTCTGATTTCTATTACTATAGACTAGTTTTAGCTGTTCTGGAACTTCATATGCCTGGGATCATAGGGTATTATATAGTCTTTGGTGTCTAGTTTCTTTCACCTAACCTAGTGACTTTGAGATTCATCCATGAGGTTGCTTGCATGAGCAGTTAATTTTCCTTTAATGCTGAGCTGTATCTCATAGTACAGATACACCACAATTTATTTTTCATTCTATTGATGGGGCACCTGGTGTGCTGGTAGTTTTGGGTTATTATGAATAAAGGTGCAATGAACATTCTCGATACAGTGTTTTTGAGGCCATGTGTTTTTTATTTCTCTTTGTCCAGTCTCTGGGAATGGAAGTGCTTGGTCATGAGGTAGTTTTATGTTTAACTTTATTAAGAAACAGCCATATGGACATTACATTCCTGCCAGGAATATAATAGTTTCCTTTGCCCTGAATCCTGGCCAGCATTTGTTTAGTACTGCTGGTTTTTAATTTTTATTTTTTTACTTTTTATTTTTTTAATTATTTTTATTTTTTATTACTCAAATGAATTTATCACATTTTTAGTTATGTAATGATCATAACAATCCAATTTTACAGGAAAATTTTATATTTAAAGTTAGAATTTGAGCCTTTCTAGTGAATATGTAGTGGTATCTCATTGTGATTTTCATTTGCATTTATGTGGGGACTAACAATGCTGAACATCTTTTCATGCTTTTATTGGCCATTCACATATTGACTATTTTGACAGGTCTGTTCATATCTTTTGCCCATTTTTTGTTCAATTGTTTGTCTTTTTTGTAATGGATTTGTAGGAGTTCTTTACATATTCTGGACACAAGTTTGATATATATAACATGTATTTAGTATTAATTAAATATGTATTTAATTTTTCTCAAGTCTGTGGCTTGAATTTTTTTTCTTAATGCCGTCCTTTGATAAGGAAAAGTTGTAAATTTTTATGAAATTTGACATATCAATTTTTTTCTTTTAAGGGTAGAGACTTTTGCATTCTAAGAAAACTTCTATTTTTTTCCCTAGTAGCTTTATCATTAAGCTTTCGTATTGAGGTCTGGAATTCATCTGGAGAAAGGTTTGTGTATGGTGTTAGGTACGGGTCAAAGTTCACCTTTTTTTTAACTCAATGAATTTTATTACATTTATAGCTGTACAATGATCATCACAACCCAATTTTACAGCATTTCCATCCCAAATCCCCAGCACATCCCCCCACCCCTCAACGTGTCTCACTTGGAAACTAAGTTTTTCAAAGTCTGTGAGTCAGTAGCTGTTCTGCAAAGAAATTCCATCCTTTTTTTAATACAGACAGTCATTCATTCCAGTGTGATCTGTTGAAAATCTTTCCTTGCCCACTTACTGTTGTGGAATCTTTGTCAGAAGTCATTTGGCTACAGGTGTGTGGGTCTGTCTTGACTCTGGTGTTTTGTGGATATAGTTGTGGATCATAGGCCAATACTACACTATATTAACTGCTATAATGTTATACTAAGTCTGGAAGGCAGGACCGAAAGTCCTCTGGTTTTGTTTTTCTTTTTCAGGTATTTGGGTCCTTTGCATATTCTATATGAAGTTTAGAATTAGCTTTCAATTTCTACAGAAAACTAGCTTTTTTTTTCCTGTTTTCATATTAACCTCGACAATTAACCTAATACTTCATTCCATTACCCCATGAAGTTTTCATTATGTTCAACACAGTACCAGTTTCTGAAGAATACTTTAGAAACTAAAGTCTGATTCTATGAGCATGTCTTTCAAGCACAAATTATTACTGAAAAATAAAGTTTTGCCTTTATACCTAGTACAAGAATTCAGGATGACTTCAAAGGCAGATGTGGGCTGATTGCTGTCATTTGAACATTAAGAAAATGCCAACCCAGAGGAAGCCAGACATGCTTATCAACACATTGTGAATTAAACACTGTCACTCTGGGAAATCGCTTGGAGGCCAAAGTGATTATAAAAAAAACAAAGCAAGAGACATATCTGAAAGTAAAAAACAGTTTCTGATTTAAAGAGGACACTCTGATGATCCACAATGTGGCATATTAAAACTTTAGGTTATTATTTAAATGAAAACACAAAAGTAAAAAAAAAAATCCAGACTTTGCAGACCTTAATAATATGTCAACTGTTGGGGGCAGGGGGGCCCTAAGATGCCATTTTGAGAACCTCAGTCACAATATTTTTAATCATATAGTTTTCTGTTTGGTACCTTATAGGCCTGTAACAGTTAATATTGCTACAGTTTGAATACAGATATTTTCTTCATCATTTTTTGAATGACTGCCAGTGTGTAGTAATGGGAGGGGTGTTACAAAATATTCAGGAAGACACACTGGGACTGAATAATTTCCGTCCAGTAAAATACAAAGGGAATAATTTTAGGATAATGGCTTCATTTCTTCATTTACTCATGCACCAACTATATATTAGGAACTGTGCTAGGTGTCGGATACAGAGTGATGAACCAAACAGCGTTTCTCTTTCAAGCTTGTAATGTATTTGGAGTTCCCATTGTGGCGCAGTGGTTAATGAATCCGACTAGGAACCATGAGGTTGTGGGTTCGATTCCTGGCCTTGCTCAGTGGGTTAAGGATCCGGCATTGCTGTGAGCTGTGGTGTAGGTTGCAGACGCGGCTCGGATCCTGCTTTGCTGTGGCTCTGGCGTAGGCCAGTGGCTACAGCTCTGATTGGCCTAGCCTGGGAACCTCCATATGCTGCGGGAGTGGCCCTAGAAAAGGCAAAAAGACCCCCCCCCCACACACAAAAAAAGAAGCTTGTAATGTATTTGGGAGGAGCATATAATAAGTAAATAAACCAGAAAACATGACTATGAATTGTGATCCATGCAACAAAGCAAATGATCAGAATTCAATAATGGACTCAATCATTTTCATTGATTGGTGTTAGAGAAGGCTCCTGTGAGAAGAGAATATTTTACCCAGTGTAAAGTAGGGTTGTGTAAATTAAAGGAAGTTCTCAGAGGACCCAGAAGTCAGAGATTTTGATCATATGAAGTGGGGTTAAAGGTGGGAAGCTTTGGGGGAGCTAATTTCCAACATAGACTTTTGAATATTAGAGGTGGTTTTATGGAAAATAGTGGGAGAGAAGGAAGAGATGTGGAGACCAATAAAGTTAGGAAATGTACCTAAAAGTCAGGAGAGATGATTAGCCTTTAAGTTTTAGGGAACAGGCAGAAGATGGAGATAGCTGACAAGGCAAAGTTTTATGACAAAGTTATAAGAGTGTGTGGTACACAGGAGGGTCATTTAAATGGATGGAAAAATTGCCAAACCAATGAAAAAGCATAGCAATAGATCCTCTTATTTTTTATTTGTCTCACCTCTCTGAAATTTTCATCATTACCAACACTTTTTTTTTTCAAATCCACTCAAGTTCCACTCTAATAAATTGATGTTATGTGTTCTCAGGGATCTATTTATAGATGAGATGTTCTTTTACAAGATAATGTTGAACATCAATATGAGAATAAATTCCTTTGGGCAGAAACCAAGATATGTCCCATGGGGTGCCCCCTTCTGAATATATTATAGTGGTGACCACATTTTTAAGAGAAAATAATTATTTTCTGTGCATGCTATTTTCAGTTGGGGATACTATTTTTCGGGTCAGACATTTCATTTGTGAAAAATGAGAATAATCACACAGAGCAATTAAAATATGGTGACCTCTTGAAAATATCACCTCATGTATTTATAATCTTTTTCAAACCATAAATATCATTCATTATTAATTCAACCATGAAACTAAAATGTAATTGAGATAATGAAATAGCCCATCGGTCTTATAAAATCAGTTTTTGTTGTTTGGGTTTTTTTTTTTTTTTTTTTGGCTGTGCCCACAGCATATGGAAGTTCCTGGGCCAGGGATTGAACCTGCAACACAGCAGTGACAATGCCAGATCCTTAACCACTAGGCCACCAGGGAACTCCTAAAGTTGGTTTTATAAGCTGGTTACCTTAGGAACAAATGTAATGACCCCATAAACTTAATGTGTCCGGTTTTCTTCAGGTGCATGTCACTTGCATCATTTTATCTTCTAGAATCTTCTGTCTGTTCAATTGCTACTGAATAAAGAGAGTATTTCACAGACACCAGGGGTACAAGTTTATCATTCATGATTATTTTGCTCCCTTCATGGATCTGATAAATTTTCCCTTAAGATATAGTTAATATTCTTATGAACTGCAACTTATGCTGTGGAATATGAGTTACTGATAAAATACATATATATATATATATATATTTTTTCTTTTTATGGATGTTCCCAGGCAAGAGATTGAATTCAAGCTGCAGCTGTGACCTATGCTGGATCATTTAATCAGCATGGAGAGATCAAATGCCAACAAGATTTTTGGTGGACTTGAAGCTTTCCAGAGCATCACAGAACTTCCTGATTCCAGGCATGCCCAAAGCCAAAGCTGGATGCCTCAGACAATGGGGTGGTACTGGTGAGGGGAGGGTATGAACGAGACACCTTGGTTCTTTTTTTTTTTTTTTTTTTTTGATTTTAGGGCCTCACACATGGCATATGGATGTTCCCAGGCTAGGGGTCACATTGGAGCTACAGCTGCCAGCCTACACCACAGCTAGAGCAATGCAGGATTTGAGTCATGTCTGCAACCTACACCACACCTCACTGCAACACCAGATCCCCCCAACCCATTGAGCGAGGCCAGGAATCGAACCTGAGTCCTCATGGATACCAACCAGATTTGTTTCTGCTGTACCACAATGGGAACTCTTTTTTTTTTTTTTTAACCTTGGTTCTTTGACAGACTACTTCAGGCAAACTCTGTAAAGCCACGTGTTAAACCCAATTACTCTTACTTGAAAAGGAGACAAATACAGACCGAAAATAATAATGTGACCTAAAAATTAGGTGTGGTTGCAATGACTGTTTAAAGAGCTACCTAGGAGTACCCTGGTGGCTCAGTGGTTTAAGGATCAGGCATTGTCACTGCGGTGGCTCAAGTTGCTGTTGTGGCACAGGTTTGATTCCTGGCCTGGGAACTTCCACATGATGTGGGGGCATCTCCCCAAATAAATAAATAGCTACATGTAGTAGCTCCTATTTTATAAAATTTTACAATTGTCACCTTCAGTTCCTTGATCATCTGAGTGAAGCATTAAAATCTATTTTTTTTCCAAAGAGGTAGAGGAGTTGGGAATGAAGGCAGCAGATGCCATATTTTGGCTAATTTACTAGAAACATCTTTCAATGGAGTCATGATAGAGCCTGTGGTTTTCTTGCTGACCCTGAAGTGCAGGTTCAAAGAGAACGATTATCATCAGATGATTTATTCTCTTTAAAAAGTTGACTCTTCCTAAGACCTTTGGATGACCATGTCATTTATCACTTATTCTAAAATGAAGTGAAGATACTTGATAAATTGCTCAGCCTGGCCTCAGAGAGCTTGGCTGCACTCTGCTTTTCAGGTGGAAAAATCAGTTCCTTGAGATAACTGTCTGGCATTCTTTAACTCACTGCCTAAACCGTTTTTTAGATTTTTGTTCCCTGAGTTCTTGATCCACCCATATTAGGATTGCAAAACAGAGAATTAGCTCTTACGGACCACTGACTGTTCATGAAACCACTAGGTAAAAATGCGAACGTCAGTCTTCTTTTTCTTAAAATGTAATTTTAGAAGCTAGGGGTAACTTGGTGTAATTGAACTGCAGGGGGCATGACAGCAGTGATTCCTCCTGCTGTGTGTTGTGGTCAAGGCAGGCTTTTCTCGATAAAAGAAAGATTTTATTCAAGCCTCTGCAGGATGATGTCATTTATAGTGGAATGTAGGAGACATGGATAGGGTGAAATACCTTAAAATAATGTCAGTATTACTTCCAGACAATACCAAGTCTAGAGAAGATTCCTTTTCTCAGTGAAAGCCATGGAGAATGCCACTTCCTCCAATCAGAATAGCGCAGAATGGAAGGAATACACGGGTCTTCTGAGTCAGTGGCAAGGAAGACAGAGCTCCTTCTACCCTTTATGTGGTACCCCAAATTTGCCCTGGAAGAATGGCTTCATGTCTGAGGAATGTTAAACTACAGTGTGAAGGGTGGAAAAGAAGACCTGAAAACGCCCAGGAGAGCAGAGTGTGGGAGTCATTTTTTACTTAGAATGTAGTGGATAATTTTTTGTTTGCCTCCTCAGTATGTAGTTAGGGAGCCACATGGTCCACGTGAGTCTGACCCCATCCCATGAGTCTGGACGTGGTCACCCATAATCCAGGTCTGGCTCATGAGAAACTGTGCAGGACTCCGGGTGATCATTCAGGAAAGCAGCTTTCTTCTCCACTGGTCTTGTTCAAGTGGTGGAAGGAAGTTCTAGAGCTGCCAGCAGCCACCTCTACCGTCATGTTGGGAAAGACCACTTACAGGAAAGCAGAGCCTAGTGTTGCTGACCTATTTGGGCACCTGAAGACATGGAAGCAACCTAAATGTCCAACTGCATAAAGGATAAAGACGATGTGGAACATATATACAATGGAATATTAGTCATAAAAAGGATGAAATCATGCCATTTGCAGCAAGATGGATGGAACTAGAAATTACAATATTAAGTGAAGTCAGACAGAGAAACACAAATATCATATGAGATCACTAATATGTGGAATCTAATAAAAAATGATACAATGGAATTTTTCGCTAAATAGAAAGAGATTCAAAGGATTTTGAAACCAAACTTACAGTTAAAAAGGAGGAAATGTTGGAGGGGGGTAACTAGGAGGTTGGGATTAATATATATACACTGCTATATATATAATAGATACATCACAAGGACCTACTGTACAGCACAGGGAAATCTATTCAATACTGTGTAGTAGCTTATATGGCAAAAGAATCTGTAAAGGAATGGATATATGTGTACATATAACTGATTCTCTTTCCTGTACACATGAAACTAATGCAACATTGTAAGTCAACTACTTATATTCCAATAAAAACTGTACTATATTCCAATAAAATTTTTTTAAAAATTGGGCACCTGGATGTGGCAGCATAGCCCACGTACACCTTTGGGATGCGTGAGAAATGTGGAGGAAAGATAGATGGAGGGAAAAAAAGAGAAAGAGAAGGAAAGGGTAGAAGAATGCTTAATATTCCCCATGAGACAAAGGCCAAGTTTCTTTGGGGAAAAATACCCACCTTCCAAGGCTGTGAAGGAGGTTAGAGCAAATGCGTAAGTGGCTAAGATGGAATCTGCCTACCTATTGGCCACATGAAGAGCTGGAGTTATTTGTCTTAAAATCCATCTTTGAAACAGTTCATTCTGCAAAATTTCATCTTCCTCTTCTGTAAAATGAGGAGTTCACCCTTGATCATCTCTCTAAGTGCCTTCCAGTTCTGGTGTGCAGGAAGCTGCCTCCCTCCGCAAACGCCAATGTACTCAAGTATAAGGCACAAATGCCCGCCAGAGGTCACTGTAGGATACGATTGACTGCTCCTTTCAACCAGGCAGGTACCACTGGAGACAGTGGAAAACCCCTACACAGCCAGCTCTGCAAGCCCTGGGGCAGATCACGAGCCACACCTTCACTTTCCTTATAACATGGCACTGACAATACCTTTTACTTCCTTGCTTCCTAGTCACTCACCATGTATAATATTTATTTACTCATGACAAACTCCTCTTTCCAAGTATAGTTGGAGCAGGCACTTTCTGTCTCTGAAGAAAAGCACTGTGCTTAATTATTGAGACTAAAAATGTTGTGCTTCTTTTGAAAAGGAGTTTGAACACAAACATCTCGGCAGCCCTTTGCGTGTTTCTCTTTCCTTCTCGGTCCTGGTATGTGCTGCCTGTCATCTCAAAGCCATTACTGGCCGGAAGATGCCCTGCCTTGCTTGGAGAATGTTCTAGAAGCCCCAGGAGTACCCCATAACTTGTAATTTCACTGATAATGTGAGTTCTAGCCTTAGGTGCAAGGGTCTTGGGAAGGTGGTGAGCATATGCGTGTGAGCACATGCACATCTGTGCTGTCCTCTCCCAATAAATATCCATTCTATTCTATTATTCCAAGAGTTTTAATTTGTAGACATGGAAGAGACTGTACTGCTCACTAAATCACCATGTTCACTCCTACATTTCCCATGCTTCCTTGAAGCTAGTCTTGAACATGTGATTGTTTCTGGCTAATGAACCCTGATTGAAAGTGACACATGTCACTGCTGGGTAACACAATTAAGGATCTGTATGTCATCTCCATCTCTCTCTTCACCTGCTACATTGAACTGTAGCCACATTTTCCAGCTGGCAGAGCCAGAAAAAGGAAGAAGATGGATTAAGAAATAAATCTTCATGCATTAAGACGCTGAAATTCCTGCTTTTTTTTGTTTTGTTTTTTGTTACTGTAGCATAGCCTATCTTACCCTGACTAAAACAGTGGGAATGTGAACACATTTGAGAGAAAGTGAAGGGCTTTATTCAGAAGCTAACTGAAGTCCTTGACATTTTAACTCTTAATTATTATTAATTTTTATCAACAAATTTATAAACATTGGTGAGAGGAACACTCTTATAAGCTGAATGCTATGTCAGAGAAAATGCCAATACCTGGAAAGCATATTTCTGAGTTCTTGTAGAGCCTGGAAATTATCATATGGAGATTTTAATGCTCCAAAATATTATACATTTGAATAACACATGTGGATGAATATTGAACTAATGGTCCTATGGAGAAAGACCCAGAAAGGTCATAAAGGACACAGCTCCCAGGTGAAAGAAGCCCGGCCACTCCTAAAATTAGTGGAGGTGCTAGTTATCTCGCCAGGCTCTGGAGAGCAAGGTTTCAGTGTCTTTTCAAAAACACAGAGATTCCTATTCTCTCTACCCAGGCCAAAATGGCATGTTATCCTAATTTTACCGACATGAAAAGAACTTCAAACAACTTTTTTCCAAGCAGATTTATTTTTGATGTCTTTTGATTCCAAGTTCTAAACCAAAAGAAAGGAATTTTTAGTTTGACGGTTATGACCCTCGTAGATTTTTTTCCCCACAGAAAGAGAATGATAAGGAAGTGTTTAATAGAAAATTCTTCACTTACTATAAAACTTCTGGTGCATATCATTAAAGCTGACTAGTGATTAAGGATTTTTATGGTTAGTCACATGTAAGAGAATTTCCTTTCTGCACAATACAGCTTGATTCAGCTTTATTTACTGATGGATTTAGTTTTAACTTGCTTTCTCCTTGCCTATTTTTATCTTTTGCATTTTATTAACTCAGATGCTAGAACATTCCTCAGCAGCCCACGTCTTCTCACAGGACCTCAGGCTTGTCTTTCTGCCTTGGGGTTCAGTTTGAAAGTGAGTTATCTCTTCAAGGTCTCTCCTTCTCTCTAGTAAGTAGGAGATGCCTCAAGAATCCACAGCTGCTATCATGTCAAGCTATTAAAGATATCCTTAGACTCCAGATAGCCAGCTCTAGGCTTCCCAAGTGACAATCCTTGATAAATTGAGAGACGTGAAAGTCTACAGAGTAACTTGGAGACCTTCCTTTCAGGTGTCATAGATGTACTATCTATGCCCTGGGGAACCCACAGGCATTATTCCTAGATGGTAGTTCTGTCCCACACATTATATACTGTGGAACAACTGTATGAGTCTAGCCTCTTGTTTGCTTAATTTTTTTTAATTTTTTAATTTTTTTTGGTCTCTTTTTTGCTATTTCTTTGGGCCGCTCCCGTGGCATATGGAGATTCCCAGGCTAGGGGTCCAATCAGAGCTGTAGCCACTGGCCTAGGCCAGAGCCATAGAAATACCAGATCCGAGCCACGTCTGCAACCTACACCCACAGCTCACGGCAACGCCGGATCGTTAACCCACTGAGCAAGGGCAGGGACCGAACCCGCAACCTCATGGTTCCTAGTCGGATTCGTTAACCACTGCACCACGACGGGAACTCCTGTTTGCTTAATTTTAATCCTTTAACTGAACTTCAAGGCTAGGGGTTGAATCGGAGCTGTAGCTGCCGACGTACGACACAGCCACAGCAATGCAGGATGTCTGCAACCTACACCACAGTTGACGACAATGCTGGATCCTTAACACACTGATTAAGGCCAGGGATCAAACCCGCATCCTCATGGTTACTAGTTGGGTTCATTGCCGCTGAGCCACGGTAGGAACTCCCTCTCCTCCTTTTCTTCTTTTCCTTCTTCTCTTTTATATGTTTCATTCTTTTGCTTGTCTTTACCACTTTACCCTGACTCTGTCATCTTCTCATTGATAGGAATTATGAAAAGGGGAAATATACAGTTTAGAACAGGAGAATGAGAAGTGAAGTGATCTCTGCAATAGGAGGACATGTTTTATAACACAGTCTTGGGCAGAGAATAGGAAATTGAAGGAAAACTTTTTCAGATGAGTAAACATGCTGTTAGCTCATTGCACAAGTAGGTATTTGGGGAAGAGTGACCAGGTATGTTCATTCCAATGTTTAGGAAGGAGAATTTCCCTATTTAAGAATGGGCTGAGTGTTGGGGGTATAAAGATTTAAGGAGGCAGGGTTCCTGACATTAAGGAGATCACTGTCTAGTGCCTTGGTACTCAAAGTGTGGTCAAGAAATGTAGCATTGGAGTTCCCATCGTGGTTCAGTGGTAACGACCCCGAAAAGTAACCATGAGGATGCAGGTTCAATCCCTGGCTTCCCTCAGTGGGTTAAGGATCTGGCATTGCCATGGGCTGTGGTCTAGGTCACAGACGTGGTTTGGATCTAGTGTTGCTGTGGCATAGGCCAGTAGCTACAGCTCAGATTCGACCCCTAGCCTGGGAACTTCCATATGCTGCAGGTGTGGCCCTGCAAAGACAAAAAAAAAAAAAAATCAAATTAAAAATACTGATAGAGCCAAATTCTTTGGCGGAAAAAAAAAAAAAAGAAATGAAGCGTTAACATCACCTGGGAGTCTGTTGGAAAGGTAGAATCATGGCCCTATCCAAATATGCTAAGTCAGGATTTTCATGTCAACCAGATGCCCAGGTCATCTGTATGTCTGTTAAAATTTAAGAAAGCACAGACAAGTAAAAAAAAAGCCAAGGACAACAGATGAAGTGTGAGAATGGATGTAAACATAGAGTGCTGTGGGATCACACTGGAACACCATCTGGCTCTTGGCTGCCAATGGCAGGTGATGTGAGTAGGGAGGTCAGGAGATGACAAGTGAATGGGAATTTGAAAAGGGAAGGGTTCCCTAGGGGCCATAGTACAGAGGCAGTAGACTATACAAGGGCCTGCTGGTGCTCAGAGGCAGGGCCCATTCAATTAAATGCAAGTAATTCAACTGGATAGAACTAGAATTTGAAATAAGAAATGACAAGAGGTGAGATTTAACAGGTGGATGGAGTCAGATCTTGAAGGGTTAACCGTGCCCTCCTAACAAGGAATGACATTATCTGTAAGGCACTGGAGACTCACTGATTATTCTAGTTTGTACTGCTGGGAAGTCAATTCTTAGAGGAACAGGAACAAAGCCAATAATAGTTATAATATTTATTGAGCATGTATTATATGCTAGGTGCTCTAACAAGTACTTAAGATGGCTTATTTCACTTAACCCTCCCAACTAGCCTATGTGAAAGGTATTATGACAACTTCTAGGGGTACAGGGGGTGGTACTGCTGTCCCCTATGCATGTGAGTGGGAGTGTAGGGAAAAAGTTCCCTTGGGGATGCTACAGAAAGGGGTGGAATACAGTTGCTTTATATTTGGATCACAAGGGTTAACCTTATGTTATCTTGGGGGTCACCGATTCTCGAGAAGGGAGGAAGTGAGAGCCAACTGTTCTCCTGCCCTCCTTTGTTTACTGCTTTCTGTTAAAATTTTGTTTTGTTTGAATAACAACCTCTTCTTCCTCCTGACATGGGTTATGCATTGTCAGCCAGCTTAACACAGAGACCCCAGGCAATGGCAGGTGCTCTGTGGGTTACCTTTAGAGCGAATTCTGTGAATAAACAGTTCAGTCAAAAAACACCAGGTGCCCAATCTCACAACCCATAAAGTCAAACCTGACTTTCACATCCTGTGGAGAAGTATTTTTTCCAGGGTTGGCGAGAGCCAGAATTGGGAGGCAGGGCACATTTGTCTTAGGGCTGCCCCCTGCCTTCCCTTTTTGGAAAACTGTCAGAATTAGATGGATTTCTCTTCCTCATCAAAACACACCTGGCTTGTATCCATTTCCTCAGATCCTATCCATCTCCAAGAAAATGTGTCATGATATATCAATGAACTAGCTGTCAATCCTTTATAATGGGTTGGCCCATCAATAACATTGTCTCTCCCAGATAACAGATGCCTTGTATTTAGAGTGATGCTGATGTGGAGCATGAAAAACAACAGTCAAGAAGATTCTCTGCTTTGGGATGCCTTCTCTCCATTTTCCATGACCATTACATTAATGAAGATTGAGAAAGAACAAGAAGAATCTCTCTGCCTAACTAGTCTCAGTTGTTCCTTCTCTTGGTTTTGCTGTTTCTCTGTCTAATACTGACTTATTTTCTAGGTTGTTCCTGTGACAGGCAGCCCTATGATTGGGCTCTGGTCCATGGTGTGCCATGTTTTCTTTGAAGGGTGCTGTAAAGGTTACTTCCTGATACATTTCCCTAATTTTAAAAACTAGCCCAGCACATTTTCTTCTGTCTCTCCCTCAGGTACTGCCATGGGTGGTGCACTCCATAGCAGCTTGAGGCTGGCTCCCCTCTCACAGAAGGTAGCCATCTTGGGTTGGGAGCCAGTAAAATGGCTCATGATCACTTGAATACCAAAATGAAGGGCATTACTCCCCTTCTCCTGCTGCCTAGGGTCTCCTGCCTATTGTCCTCTCCCTTGCTCAGGGAACCCAGAGGCAGAGAAGCACATCTTCTGCCTGAATAGATGTACAACTAGTGTCCAGATGGCAGTCTTTTCTTGCATTCTACTTGTGGGGACATGCAACTAGTGGTCCCCTTAGTGCCTGTCCTTTCTCTGGATTCAGAATTGGTAAGGATGCCGTGGAGTATGGGAGGAAAAAAACTACTGTGCTCCCTTGAGTGACTGACTCTTCTGTCTCCTGCCCCCTGTCTTTTAACATCATCTAGGAAAGTGGGGGAACTATTGTGGGGAAAGGGTGGCAAATGAGGTTCAATTCCTTCCTAGCAAGTCCTTTGAGGAGTTTTCTGCTCCCAAGTATTTATGACTCTCTTTAAAATAGGGAATCCTTGATATTTTAGCTCCAGCACCAATAGCTGCCACAGGAAAGCTCTTGTTCAAGTTCCATAAGCATCACACAAAAGCCAAAAATAATAAAATAAACAATGAATGGTTTGAGTAAAATTTTTAGAAGTTCTACATGTCAAAACTTGACTTTAACAATGACAAACTGGAAAAAATATTTGTACTGTGTATGCCAGACCCTATTGTTAGTATAAAATGATTGTGTTTCTTAGCACATAAAAGCTGTTACAAACCAGTTACAGAAAAGAGGAGTCTCAGGAGAAAATTATGACAAAGGACCCTAATGGGTAAGTACTAGGAAAGAGTTATAATGTAAAATTGAAAATGAACAAATAATTCAACCTTTCCTATTACCAAAGAGCTAAAAAATAAAATAACATTGAAATGCATTTTTGTCTAACAAACAACACAGATTAAAATAAACAAGATAGTACATAATGTGGTCAAAGGTCAAGAAACATATATATTATATATAGAAAAAATATAGTCTTTTCAAGGCAGCATATGGAAGTTCCTTGGCTAGGGGTTGAATTGGACCTGCAGCTACTAGTCTACACCACAGCCATAGCACTGCAGCTCACAGCAACACCAGATTCCTAACCCACTGAGTAAGTCCAGGGATCAGACCCACATCCGCATGGATACTAGTTGGGTTTTTAACCCACTTAGCCACAATAGGAACTCCAAGAAACAGATATGTTTATATACTGCTGATAGATGTATAAATTGATACAACCCACTTGGAGAATACTTTGGTAGTACATAGCAAACTCTTAAAATATTTTAATCCTTTTAGAGCCTGTGGTTCTACTTTTAAGATAAAAGAGGAAGCAAATGAACTTGAATCAATATGAAGAAATGGCTACAAGGATGCTCACTGTAGTACCTTTTTTTGTGAAAACTTGGAAACCACTAAAATATCCAACAAAGTGGGACTGATTAAATAAATGATGAAATACTGTGCAACTACTAAACACAACACTGCATGAAAATACTTAATAGCAGGGAAAGTGTTTGAAAAGCAGCTTATGAACAATATTAGGACATGATTTCATGTTGCAGAAGAACTTTAAATATTTGTACACCTGGAAAAAATAAAGTTGCTTCAAAATGTTAACTGAGGTATTGATGGGTGGGGAGTGAAGGGAAATGGAAGGAGGGTGGTAATTTTTCTTCCATATTTTCTATAATTCCTACAATGCATATGTACTCAATTCATGTCATGAAAATAAACAGTAAGAATCACGGACATATGGCAAAGGGAATGAAAAGTAGAAAAATGATATGCAAGTAAAGATAAATTTAATACACCAAATGTATATCTATATCTTAAGCATACTAAAAGAGATGGGCCTTGATGTATCACCTCACACAGGTCAGAATGGCCATCGTCAAAAAGTCAACAAACAATAAATGTTGGAGAGGGTGTGAACCCTCCTACAATGTTGGTGAGAATGTAAGCTGGTGCAGCCACTGTGGAAAACAGAATGGAGTTTCCTTGAAAAACTAAAAATAGAACTACCATATGATACAGTAATCCCATTCCTAGGCATATATCTGGAGAAAATCATAATTCGAAAAGATACATGCACCCCCTATGCTTATTGCAGCACTATTTACAATAGTCAAGACATGGAAGCAACCTCAATATCCAATCACAGGTGAATGCATAAAAAGATGTGGTACATATATACAATGGAATATTACTCAGCCACAAGAAAAAACAAAATAATGCCATTTGTAGCAACATAGATATACCTAGAGATTATCATACTGAGTGAAGTAAGTCAGACAGACAAATATCATATGATACCACTTATGTGTGGAATCTAAAAAAAAAAAAAGACACAAATGAACTTATTTAAAAAACAGAAATAGAAATACAGATACAGAAAACAAACTCTTTTTTTTGTCTTTTTAGGGCCGCAAGGGCAGAACATGGAGGTTCCCAGGCTAGGGGTCTAATTGAAGCTGTAGCTGTCAGCCTACGCCACAGCCACAGCAATGCCAGATCTGAGCCACATCTGAGACCTACACCACAGCTCAAGGCAATGCTGGATCCTTAACCCACTGAGTGAGGCCAGAGATCAAACCCTCATCCTCATGGATGCTAGTCAGGTTCGTTAATAGCTGAGCAACACCAGGAACTCAGAAAACAAACTTATGATACTAAAGGGCAAAGGTGGCTGGGGGAGGGATAAATTAGGAATTTGGGATTAACATATACACACTACTATATATAAAATAATCAACAAGGACCTACTGTGCAGCACAGGGAAATCTACACAATATTCTGTAATAACCAATATGGGAAAAGAATCTGAAAAAAGATGGATATATGTCTATGTACAACTGATCACTTTTCTGTACACATAAAACACAACTTTCTAAGACAACTATACTCCAACATAAATTAAAAATTAAATTTAAAAAAAGTAAAAAAAAAAGAGACGGGGTTTGCATTTAAGAAATATTCTCTCAAGAGAATAAGAAGACAAGTGATAGACTGAGAGACAATATTTGAAAAAGACCATGTGATAAAGAACTGTTGTCCAAAACGCAAAAAGAACTCTTATACCTCAATAATAAGAAACCAAACAACCTGGGAGTTCCCACTCCAGTGCAGTGGCTTAAGAATCCAGTGTTGCCCCCGCTGTGGTATAGGTCACAGCTGTGGCTCTGATTTGATCCCTGGCCTGGGAACTTCTATATGACGCAAGTACAGCCAAAGAAACCAAAAACAAACAAAAAAAACAAAACAACCCCCCCAAAACAAAACAATTAAAACCCAAGACCAGAACAGACACTTCATCAAGGAAGATATACAGATGGCAAGCAAGCACATGAAAAGATGCTCAACACAATATGTCATTAGGTAAATGCAAATTAAAACTACAGTGAGGTATCATTATACTCTCTTAGGCGAAAACCCAAAACACTGACAATATCAAATGCTGGTGAGGATATGGAGCAACAGGAACTCTGGCAAAGAAAAATGGCAGAGCCACTTTAGAAGAGAGTTTGGCAGGTTTTTTTTTTTTTTTTTTTCAAAACTAAATATATTCTTAACATATGATCCAGAAATCCTTTTCCTTGGGATTTACCCAAATGAACTGAAAACTTATGTCCACTGAAACCCACACATGAATGTTTATAGCAGTTTTATTTATAATTGTTAAAGCTTGGAAGCAACTAAGATGTCCTTCTGTAGGCAAAGAGATAAACTGTGGTATCCAGACAATGGAAGATTATTCACTGCTAAAAAGAAGTAAGCTATCAAGCCATGAAAAGACATGGAGGAAACTGCAATTCATATGGCTCAGAGAGAGAAGCCCATCTGAAAAGGCTACAAACTGTGTGACTGCAACTTTATGACACACTAGAAACGGCAGACCTATAGAGACAATGAAAAGATCAGTGGTTGTCAGGGGTTAGGAGGGAGGGAGGGATGAATAGGCAGGGAACAGAGGATTTTTAGGGCAATCAACTATTCTGTATGATACTATAGTGCTAGATACATGTCATTATACATTTGCCCAAAGCCATTGAATGTATAACACTAGGAGTGAACTCTCATGTAACTATGGACTCTGGGTGATAATGATGTATCAATGGAGATTCATCTACTGTAACAAAAGTACCTCTCTCTATGGGGGATGTTGATAATGGGGGAGGCTGTGTTTGTGAGAGATGGGGGCTATATAGGCAATCACTGTATTTTCTGCTCACTTTTGCTGTGAACCCAAAACTGCCTTAAAAAAATAAATTCTACTTAAAAGAGAGAGAGAGAGAGAGAGAGAGATGGGCCGCTTATCCCAATCTGAGCCAAAGTAAAGACCCCTCATATTTTAGTGGGAGCATATATCATAGACACTGCTTCTCCTGGGTCTTCAAAGAGTTTTCTCCTCTGGCCTGTACTAAAAAGGACAACATGTTATGTGCTAAAAAACAAACAACTTCCACCCCACCCCACCCCAAGAAAGCAATGTGAGCACTTTTTTTTTTAATGTAAATCAACTCCCTTATGTTGCCTGCTGGTCTAATACCAAAGCCCAGGCCAATAAATGCAAGACTAGGAAGAGCCAAAATAAAATGGATAAAGAGCACAAGTCTCTGATGATCTGGTCTCTACAAGGATAACATTTAATGTTCATGCAATCAAATAGAGTAGACAGAGGAACATGCTGGCCACAATGGACAAACACTATTTCTTAAGACTGAGCTTTGCTGAGTGGTTCTCCTCTTTGGCAAGAATCAGAAGGGAGAGATTCCACACCATCACTACAGTTGGATCCAGACATTTGAACTCAGCAGAGATGGTATTTAGGTTGACTCTTGTGGGATTTGAATACTTGCCTGAAAAGAAATCCATTCAGATTCTACATGGTAGTGGTAGGCATACCAACACAGGGTCAACCATGGGCCCAGTGAGGCATTACTAGAAAGTATTTCTGGGTTGGCTTCCAAAACATGATAGGTCTGGAAGAACTTGAAGATTTTATCTTTTCTCAAAGTCCAATTTTTCTTCTTTCCTTTCTCTGTTTATCTACTCAGACTCATCACCCCTTCCTTTCCTTTTCCCTTCCTTCTTTTCAAGTTTTTATTGAAGTATAATTGATTTACAATATCATGTTGGTTATAGGTATACAGCAAAGTGATTCAGTTAGACATTATCTATCATCTATTCTTTAAAAATTATTTTCCATTATAGGTTATTACAAGACATTGAATATGGTTTCTTGCACTTTACAGTAGGTCTTTGTTGATTATCTATTTCATACATAATAGTTTGTATATGTTAATTCCAACCTCCTAATTTACCTCTTTACCCTAGCTTTCCCCTTAACCATAAGTTTGTTTTCTTTTCTTTTTTGTTTTTAGGGCTGCATGTGCGGCATATGGAGGTTCTCAGGCTAGGGGTTGAATCAGAGCTGCAGCTGCAGGCCTACAGCACAGACACAGCAATGCAGGATCCCAGCTGAGTCTGCAACCTACACCACAGCTCAACTGACAACGCCGGATCATTAACCCCCTGAGCTAGGGCAGGGATCGAGCTGGCATCCTCATGGATACTGCTCGGGTTCATTACCACTGAGCTTCGATGGGAACTCCAAGTTTGTTTTCTATGTCTGTGGGTCTATTTCTGTCTTGTAAATAGATTCATTTGTCTCATTTTCTTTTTAGATTCCACCTATAAGTGATCTCACATGATATCTGTCTTCCTCTGTCTGACTTGCTTCCCTTAGAATGATCATCTCTAGGTCCATCCAACTCTTCCCCCTTCTTGTTTGCCTTTCTCTCCTCTTTTCTTTCATCTCCCACAGCCTTGAAGCCTGCTCTCCTGGTTGGCATGTGGAACTCTGCCTTCTAACACAGACAGAGATTTTAATTACGTAGGGAGACACAAGCATATCGAGCCAAGATTAACTGCCTGGGCAGTGCAGATTAAGGAAAGAAATGGGGAAATTAATTATAAAGACGAGATTGTTTTCTTTCATTTCGTTTTGACAGTCTGATAAGGGCTCCCTGGGAAGAGACCTGCATTTGATGTGACAGAAAACCACTGCTTTTGTTGTTGTTGTTGTTGTTATCCTGGGCAATTATTTCTGAGCTTCTCTATTCCTTTTCTTTTGTAGCTTTCTCCTGAGTGAGCTTGTAAGACAGGACAAGGACTTATGATATTCTTCGGGTTGCCTGATGTTTTTCTTCTGGCCTTTTCCACAGCCTGGTCACACTCACATTGCAAGGAGCTTTTACACGATGCCACAGCTGGACCCTTGGAAGAAGCAGTTCGATGCTCTGTCCTCATTAATTGCCACCAATTGAGCTATTCCCCGAGAAGACCAAAACTTTCTAAATATCTTTTAGAGTTCTACGAGGATAAAAGAAGTACCTTAAATATTTTTAAAAAAATGTGTTATACAGTCAGAGAGATGGTAAAATAAAAGGAAAGTAACACACTGTTATGATTCTTAGTTGGTTATTATGCATTGGCATCTATCAATGAAAACACGGAATAGTGCACGTGCAGTTGCTTCAAAAAGATCAAATGTACCTGTGTATCTGGGCAACAGATATTTAGAGCTGAGGTTACAGATATCAAACCATAAGCACGAATTTCCCCTTCTGCATGTGAGCTGATAAAGAACTATCCAGAACTGTCTTGTGTCTCATAGTAGAGGTTTCGTTGCCTCTCCTCAACCTGAGGGGGAGAAGTATATTTAAGAAAAAGGTAAATACAATTAAGGAACTGCAGGGCCAGTTCTTTTGTGAGCAGAGTTATCCAGTTCTTCTTCTTCTTCTTCTTTTTTTTTTTTTTTTTTTTTTTTTTTTTTTTTTTTTTTAGAGCTACACCTGCAGCATATGGAAATTTCCAGGCTAGGGGTTGAATTGGAGCTGTATGCAACTGTGACCTACACCAAAGCTCATGGCAATACTGGATCTTTAACCCACTGAGTGAAGCTAGGGATTGAACCGTGTCCTCATGGATATTAGTTGGGTTTGTTACCTGCTGAGCCACAATGGGAACTCCCATCAGTGGGTTTTCAGGTATTTTTTCTGATCATTCTGAGAGGAATATATCATAAATAAAAATTGTGAGTGAATTTGAAAAGAAAAAAAGACAGGTGGTTTGCTATCTAAAACTAGGAGCCAACTCTTTTTTTGTTTTTAACAGCCTTTTTGAGGTATAATTGACAAAGTTTTACCAATCTTCAGTGTACAATTCAATGCTTTTTAGTAAATTGCTAGAACTGAGTCACCAGCAGCACAAGCCAGTTTCAGAACAGCTCCATCATCAGCAAACTATGACCTGATATTTGTAAATAAAGCTTTATTGGAACACAGCCACGCCCACTCATTCAGGTATTGTCAGGGCTACTCTCCTACTGCAATGAAGTCAGGTTCAGTTCTAACAATAGAAACCTTATGGACTGCCAAGCCTAAAATATTTACTAACTCGGCTTCTTACAGGAAACATTTGCTGACTCCTGCTTTAAAAGGAAACATGAAAAATAAAACACAATGAAAATTGCCCAATGTGATGAAATGTGCCCTATTTAGATAAGGCTGGTTCTATTTTTAGACATCAATTCCGAGATACATCAGACTCACTTTTACATAATACACCTCTCTTAGCCTCACTTTTCTTCCTCTGTAAAAGGGGGACAGTTTCCACTTCATGGGGCTAGTATGAACACGAAGTTGAGATTATGCATGTAAAATACATTTAGCATAGAGCAAGGGTACATGGTAAGTATTCAGTAAATTACTCTGTGCACTTCCAGACGTCAGTGTTCATTTTGTTGTTTAGCCAGGGAGGGGAAGTTAAATCATTTTGTAAAATTGACTCTCAATAGAAAGGGTGGCCACTTCAGGGAAAGCTGCAGCTTCTGAAATGCTCCATGAAAGTAGAGTAATCTTTTTTCATGTCTCTGTTGAAGAGGGTAGCGTGGGGGTGGTTGCATTAGTGTATGCCTAGAAATCCTCAGCACTTCATGTTCAGGGCGGGGGTCACTGTTCTCCCCCATCAGCAAAGCCCCACAAATGTGCCCAGAGGAGCTGGCTGGGGGTCTCCAGTTACTCCCCCCATCTAGGGGTTTGGGATCAAATGGTCAGACAAAGCTATGTGAGAGATGAGAGATCATCTGACTAGGCTTTTAATTTCTGTAAGAGTCATATAGGTCTGGGAGATAAGAATTACATGAAAGGAGTCAAGTTCAAAGGTTTTTTTGAATTAGAAGGAAAACGCATGAATATATCTGGGTAAAACACATGTACATATCTGATGAGCTAAAGAAATTCAAAATTAAATCAACTGAGGCCAGCACTTCGGTGGGAGTGACGGAGTAAATCTAGCTTGAAAATATGACACATCGAAAAGATGCTATGTACCACTATGTTTGAAACTTTCGAAGTTGCTGTTAAAAGAATAAATAAGGCCCAGTTAGTTCTATCCGTGGTGTTGTCAAACATTCAGTTGTGCCTGGGCCAACACTCCAAATTACAGGGGAAGCCAACCTGCAAATGGTGTGGGATGACATAAAGTTTTTTAGTGGATCAGTAGTATTTAATGCCAGAAAAATTTAGAATTAAAGTTAGAAGTATTTCAGACAATCATAGTAGTAGTATTACTATGTATTTGTCTTAAAGCAGTGATATATATTTAGAATTTTAAGTGTCTGTAATGTTTAAAAGAATTTAACCTTTTAAGAGTGTTGGGTCAGTCCTTTAATTTTAAATTATGTAATTAAGTAATCAGATTTGCACTGTTAAATGGAAATTTTACTATATAAGCTGAATTAGAATATTTAGAGTACTTAAGTATTGTCCTACTTATAAGTTTAATTTATTAGATTTATAAATATTACTTAACTTGAAAAAAAATTTTTTTTGTCTTTTTGCTATTTCTTTGGGCTGCTCCCATGGCATATGGAGGTTCCCAGGCTAGGGGTCGAATCGGAGCTTGTAGCCACCGGCCTACGCCAGAGCCACAGCAACGCGAGATTCGAGCCACATCTGCAACCTACACCACAGCTCATGGCAACGCCAGATCGTTAACCCACTGAGCAAGGGCAGGGACCGAACACGCAACCTCATGGTTCCTAGTCGGATTCGTTAACCACTGCGCCACGACGGGAACTCCTTAACTTGAAAATTTTTAATTGCTATGATCCAGCAATTCCACTCCTAGATACATATATCTGGAAAAAAATAAGGCACTAATTCGAAAAGATACATACACCCAGTGTTCATAGTAGCATTAGTTACAGGAGCTATGACATACATGGAAGCAACACAAGTGTCCATCCATAGACAGATAAAGAAGATGTGTTATATATATATACAATGGAACATTACTCAACCATAAAAAGAATGAAATAATGTCATTTTTAGCAACATGGATGGACCTAGAGATCATACTAAGTAAGCCAAAAAGAGAAAGACAAATACCATATAATATCACTTATATGTAGAATCTAAAATATGTCACAGATGGTACTATCTACAAAACAGAAACAGATCACAGCCAAGGAGAGCAGACTTGAGGTTCCCAGAGGGAGGGAGGAGGGATTGAGATGGACGAGGAGTTTGGGGTTAGTAGATGCAAACTATTACATTAAGAACGGAAAGTAATAGGGTCTTACTGTACAGCACAGGGAACTATAGCCAATCTCTTGGGATAGACCATGGTGGAAGATGATATAAGAGAAAGAATATAGTCAGTCATAAGAAAGAACAAAATTCTGCCATTTGCAGTAATATAGATGGACATAGAGAATATCATGCTTCCTGAAATAAGTCAAAGACAAATACTCTATGGTATCACTTATATGTGGAGTCTAAAAAAATAAAACAAAGACATGTACATAGCAAAACAGGAAAGGACTCACAGATACAGAAAACAAACTAATGGTTTCCAGTGGGAAGAAGCAAGATGGGGGTGTGGGATTAAGAGACATAAACTACTCTGTATAAAATAAATAAGCTATGAGAGTATATTGTACATCACAGGGAATCATAGCCATTTTTTCATAATAGCTTTTAATGGGATGTAATCTGTAAAAATGTTGAATCACTATGCTGTACACCTGAAACTAATATAATATTATAAATCAAGTATACTTCAATAAAAAAAGAACTTGAAAGTTTTGTCTATGAAATCAGACAATTGTAGTTATTTTTTTGAAAAATAAAACTGAATGTAATACATTTGTAAATTTAGTTAAAAGTACTTAAAGACATTTAATTAAGTTTAAAACCAGAGCAAAATTATATAAGGGCCTTTTAAAGGTTATTCCTAAATTCTGCTAGACTTACACACAGAACAAAATTTTAAGCTTTTAAAAACTTAAGTAAGTAGATTTTTGAATTTGTAACTTAAATAAGTTGAATGTTGATTTTTTTTTTTCCTTTTTAGGGCAGCACCTGTGGCCTATGGAACTTCCCAGGCTAGGGGTAAAATCAGAGAGCTACAGGTGCCAGCATAAGATACAGCCACAGCAATGCCAGATACGAGCTGCATCTGTGACCTACACTGCAGCTCAGGGTGACACTGGATCCTTAACCCACTGAGCAGGGCCAGGGATCAAACCCGCAACCTCATGGATACTAGTCAGATTTGCTACTGTTGAGCCACAACAGGAACTCCTGAATGTTGGTTTTTAAAACACATGCACAAAACTTCAGAATACTCTTCTAGGCACAAAAATCACCCTTAAGGATGGACACACACACACACACATACACAATGTCCACAAAAATAGGTGACTGGATGAAAGTAGAGAACATTGTTGACATAGAGTGATTTTTCCTTTCTTTGCTGTGCCAGTGGGGAGGTAGAGAGAAGGCTCTCCCCATGCCCCCAGACTTGGATAAATTAAAGATGGTCACACATTCTTTGAAATTCCTTTTAAGAGGTGGGGTTTGTGTTTCTTCCCTTGAATCTGGGTAGCTTGACCAACATTTGATAAGGCTGAATACGCTGCTAGTCAAGCTCCATCAATGCCACTCTTGGGTACATGTCCCAGAGGAACTCCCTTACGTGTGTACAAGGAAAACTGCCCAAGGATGCACATAGTTACAGAATCAACTGACATGATTATCTACAGAAGAACAGATAATCTGTGATACACTCATGAATCAGAATGCTCTTCACAGTGAAAAAGGAATAAACTAGAGTTACACATATCAACATGCACGTATCTTACAGACATAAAACTAAGGGAAAATAGCAGATGGAGAACATGTTCTCAACTTTTTCATTACCACAGCACAGGGAACTCTACTCAATATTCAATTCCCTCAATTCCTCTATGGAAATAGAATCTGAAAAGGAATGGATATGTGTATATGGATATCAGTATATGTATAACTGATGCACTTTGCTGTACACCTGGAACCAACTCAACATTGTAAGTCAACTTTACTCCAATAAAATTTAATAAAAAGAGAATAAAAGAAAAAATAAATCAAAGTTTTTTTGTGTGTAGGGGGGACGCACCCATGGCATAATCGAAGCTCCCGGACCAGGGGTCGAACCTGTATCACAGAAGCAACCTGAGCCACTGCAGTGACAGTGCTGGATACTTAACCCACTGACCTACACAGGAACTCCAAAAAATATACAAAAGTCTTTATAAAAGAAAGAAACTTGCAAGCAATAATTATTTGCTTATGGATACATACACATGTGGTAAAGGCATAAAGGAAAGCGTGGGAGAACAGTTTCAGGAGATCAGTAACTTTGCAGGAGCAGGAAGGGAGGGAAATGAAACTGGCAAAGGATGCACAGAGGCTTCAAGCCTGTTGCTGGATACGTGATATCACTGATGTTTCAAGTGGAGACTCCCGGGGGTAGAGCTGCAGCCCCTATCCCAAGTACATATTGGTTTCATCCAGTTTCCCTCTCTGAAAAATTTCCCTGAGCTTCCATTAAAAAAACCTCTCTTCAGAGAGTTCCTATTGTGGCTCAGTGGTAATGAACCCAACCAGCATCCATAAGGATGTGGATTCAATTGCTGGTCTTGTTCAGTGGGTTAAGGATTGGCATTTGCTGTGGCTATGGCGTAGGCCAGCAGCTGTAGCTCCGATTCAACCTGCAGTCTGGGAACTTCCATATGCCACGGGTCTGGCCCTAAAAAAACAAAAACAAAACAAAAAAACCCTCTCTTCAAAGAAAATAAATTTAGTGGATTGTACTCATCACATTTTGTAATAAATATAATTGAGTCACTAGCATGTTTTACAAATTTGACTGGATATGGCATAATATTAAATAAAATGAAGTTGTGTGTCACAAACAGAAACCACTCTCCCCCACCCCAAATCAAAAAATGTGTGAAGTGTTGCAGTCATTGATTTATCTGAGGAGGGGCAGGACTCCCTTGGCATGTATCATCTTAAGAGAATTTTATAGAGGATGCCAATTTACATCATAAGAAAGCAAAGCCCACAGGTTGGAAGCATGGAACACACACGGCAGAACTTGTCATTTCTTAATTAGACTCATGAAGTAGCTTTCATGAAATACGTATTGGTATGTTTTCTTTTTCCTCTGTAACATGAAACTGAAAATACAAATGCAACATCGTCTTCGAAATGAACATTTTAGAGAACTAGAGTTCAGTATTTTTACACATGGCCATGGTTTAAAATGAACTCATTTGAAATATGCTGGCTACCTCTGTGAATGCTATGGCTTGAGTTGCCTTCATCTTGTAATTATATATTACGACTTCCTCTGAAGGTAAGCTCCATGTAATTCATTAAAACTCCCAAAGTTTTAGCTCACTGTCACATTAAGTATTTTAAGCTTTAGCTCACTAAAATATTTTCTACATATATGTTTATACTTACACATCTTTATGTGTATATAATATAAAGGGAAATTTACAAACACCCATTTCTGCAGCACTTGTTTTCATAATAAGACCCAGCAGGAACAAATGGTTTGGGTTGGTGCACATTGAATATATCAGATTTTACAGATTTTATTCTATTGTGCAGAAAAGAAATGCATCATAACATAGCAATGTAATTTCTTTTCTAAGTGATGCAGTGCTTTAATATGGAACCATATAAGAGGATCCCTTTCCCAAGCTACCACTGAATGAAGGGCTATAGCCGTTCTTATGAAAGAGATTAAGTTTGACTACATATAGCTATCATAACTTATTTCTAGATGAATCTTATAGGAGACTCATTATCGGATATTATATGGGCTCCTATAATCATACAAAGGAGAAGGGCAGTTTATACAGGAATCATGTAACAGGTAGGGTCCCAAGGAAAGGTGTGTCCTTCTCTGTGCTAGGGACTGAGGTGAGTTTTGGACTCACTTTTCCTCCTTTCCAAACTCCTGGGTGATGGAGAATATAAACAAAGTATTACAAGTCGAAGGATGCCAGCATTATTAATGGCAAGATGAAAGTCGATTAACTCTCAAACATAGAGATATCACTAAATCCTTGATACGCACAGACTGTTATTCCCTGGTGTTAATCCCTCAGCTTTCTGGAATGAGGTGGCAAAAGAGGAGCTCCTAGAGCCTGAGTTGAAGAGAAGCATTGCTCTGGGCTTTGGGGAATTCTGCATAGTTTTCGGAGATCATATACAAGACTTGGCTACATGTTCTTACTATGCTATGAGCATCACCTTGCTATATTATTCACAGGTTACATAATACTGATCAGGCATTAGACATGTAATGTATTAGAACCATTGAAGAGATGATAGCCTTGAGACTCACACATTCAGGTCCTCAAAAGGTCCAGAGACTAAGCACAGTAGATGGTATTAAGCTCTACCATACTTGTTAAGGATGGTGAGGCAGGAATTAAAAGCTCAGATTTCTTTTTTTATTATTAAAGTATAGTTGATTTACAGTGTTGTGCCAACTTCTGCTGTACAGTAAAATGATCCATTCATACATATACATTCATTCCCTTTCTTATATTATCTTCCATCTCCTGTTCTATCCCAGGAGACTGGATATAGTTCCCTGTGCGGTATGTCAGGACCTCATTGCTTACCCATTCTAAATGTCATAGTTTGCATCTACTAATTCCAAACTCCCCATCCCTCCCACTCTCTCCCATTTTCTGGGTTTTTTTTTTTTTTGTATCCACTCATTTTATTTTTTAGATCCCACATATAAGTGGGATACAGTATTTTTATTTCTCTGTCTGAATTACTTCACTAAGCATTATACACTCCAGGTCCATCCATGTTGTTGCAAATGGCAAAATTCCATTCTTTTTTATGGCTGAGTAATATTTTGATGTATGTGTGTGTGTATGTGTGTGTATGGTCCATATTCTTTACACATTCATCTGCTGCTGGATACTTAGGTTGCTTCCATATCCTGGCTATTGTGAATAATGCTGCTATCAACA
The DNA here is from genome assembly GCF_054392235.1 of Sus scrofa. Taxonomy (NCBI): domain Eukaryota; kingdom Metazoa; phylum Chordata; class Mammalia; order Artiodactyla; family Suidae; genus Sus; species Sus scrofa. The sequence goes on from NC_139401.1 coordinate 14,417,381, forward strand.
TGAGGGTGCATGTATCTTTAGTGTTTTTGTTTTCTTTGGCCATATACCCAGGAGTGGAATTACTGGATAATATGGTACTTCTATTTTTAGGTTATCGAAGAACAACCATACTGTTTTCCATAGTGGCTGCACCAATTTACATTCCCACCAACAGTGTTACTAGGGTTTCCTTTTCTCTACATCCTCACCGACATTTATTATTTGTTGCCTTTTTTTTTTTTTTTTTGTCTTTTTAGGGCCGCACGTGCGGCATATGGAGGTTCCCAGGCTAGGGGTTGAATTGGAGCTGTAGCTGCTGGCTTATTCCACAGCCATAGCAACGTTAGATCAAAGCTGCATCTTCGATCTACACCACAGCTCATGGCGATGCCATGTACTTAACCCACTGAGTGAGGCTAGGGTTTGAAACTGCGTCCTCATGGATGCTAGTCATATTTGGTTCTGCTGAGCAATGATGGGAACTCCTTGTCTTTTTTTAAATTAGTATTTTTATTTCTTCTATTATAGTTGACTTACAATGTTTCATCAACTTCTGCTGTATGGCAAAGCGACACAGTTATATATATATATATGTATATATGTTCTTTTATTTGTTGTCTTTCTGATGACAGCCATTCTGACAGGTGTGAGGTGATATCTCATTGTAGTTTTGATTTGAATTTCCTTGATGATTAGCAATGTTATTCATCTTTTCATGTGCCTGTTAGCTATCAGTATATCTTCCTTGGAAAACTTTCAATTCAGGATTTTGCCCATTTTTTAATCCAGTTTTGTGTGTTTTTCTTCCCCCTGATATTGAGTTCTCTGAGCTCTTTATATATTTTGGATATGAACTCCTTATCAGACATATAATTTGCAAATATCTTAACCCATTCCCACCCCTCTACTCATTTTATTGGTGGTTATCTTCACTGTGCAAAACTTTTAAGTTTACTGGTCCCATTTGTTTATTTTTGCTCTTATTTCCCTTGCCTGAGGAGACAGATCCAAAAAATATTGCTAAGACTCATGTTAAAGAGTGTTCTGCCTGTGTTTTCCTCTATGGTTTCCAGCCTTACATTTAGGTCTTTAATCCGTTTTGAGTTTATTTTTGTATATAGTAGGAGAAGAAGTTCTAATTGCATTTTTTTGCATGTAGCTGTTCAGTTTTTGCAACACCACTTATTGAAGAGACTATCTTTTCTCCATTGTATGTTGTTGCCTCCTTTGTCATAGATTAACTGACAATATGTGCGTGGGTTTATTTATGGGCTCTCTATTTTGTTCCATTGATCTATGTGTCTGTTTTTGTGTGAGTATCATAGTACTTTGATTACTTTAACTTTGTAGTATAGTTCCTTATGATTTTCTTAATAACATTTGCTTTAACTTACTTTATTGTAAGAATATGTTAATACATATAACATGCAAAATATGCACTAATTATCTGTTCATGTTATCAGTAAGGATTCCAGTCCACAGTAGGCTATTAATAGTTAAGTTTTGGGAGAGTCAAAAGTTGTGTGAAAATTTCTAACTACATGGAGAGGGGGGGATCAGTGCCCCTAACTCCTGCGTTGTTTAAAGTTCAACTGCAAATGTTTACATACATAGGTCTGTAAATGGAAAGACAAGAGTCCAAGAAGACATGATTTTTTTTTTTTTTGCTTTTTAGGACTGTACACATGGCATATGGAAGTTCCCAGGTTAGGGGTCGAATCAGAGATGCAGCTGTGGGCCTGCACCACAGTCATAGCAATGCCAGATCTGAGCTGCAGCTGCAACCTACACCATAGCTCACGGCAATGCCAGATCCTTAACCCACTGAGTGAGGCCCTCATCCTCAGGGATACTAGTCAGATTTGTTTCTGCTCTGCCACAACAGGAACTCCTGATACACTGAATTTTTAAATGTTTTTACTTTTAGGAAGGATAGTGGTTTGAGATAGGGCTTTTATTTTTTAATCAATATGCCTCCAAACTGTTAGATATTTTTGTTATAAAAGGAATGTATTTATATCTAGAGTAAATAAATTTGAAATAAAATAGCTTATACACACTCTTTGTTAAGACTTCTTTTATATAACCTATGTAATTCTGAACTCCAAAACTCATGAAGTTTAAGAACCTTAGAGAGTTCATACACAGCTCAGAAAATGCCTACATTGTAGGAAAGTAAAAACAGCAGTGGAATTGAATGACTCAGAGAGGCTAAAGGGAAATAAGAAAATGGACACAGGTAAATGAAAGTTTTTCTCCATCAAGTGAAGACAAAGGGAAAGTGGTTTAAAGTGCAAGATTAAGGATTTAAGTTAGACATAAGGAAGATCTTTTTCATGGTCTTGTTTGTTAAAAATTGGACTGAGTTATAATAGCAGTGTGTGGAATCTCATTTCCCAAAAGCTGGTGTCAGGAAAGAAGGGCCTATGTTGTTATATTCCTTAAGGTGGATAGAATTCCATCACTTTTGACTCTCATGGACATAGTTATTCTAGCTGAAATAGACTTAAAGGCTGTTGGTGTCTCCTATTTATCTTGTAGTTTTTGTCTTTGTTTACATCATTCCTGGAGAACTAGATGGCATATGTTACAGTAAGAGAAGACAGGTTGGCTAATGGTTGTACCCAGGTGGATGTATGCGGCTGAGGCAGCACAAAGCTGTCATCTCATTAAGCAGGGTTAAAACACAGATTTTCCCATTGATTACACTTTGTTCTGCATTCATATATATATATATATATTTATTTATTTATATGTATTTATGTATATATTTACATATTTGCTGCTTCTTTTCAGATTATTTAGGAGAAATATTTTGCCTATTAAGGTTGGTATGAATAAATGTTTAATCATCATCCCCTTATTATTCTGCATATAATGCTGGTATAGTACTTTCTAACTTGATAAATGTGTTAAATTTACTTGTAAATTAAGGATATTCATATTACAGATGGGTTTGTCATGAAAGGAATAAAAGCTAAACTTAATACAATAAAGTCTTACAGGATATTCACGGTGAGCTTTTTCTTTCTTTAAAAGTGTTTTCAATTTCTAGATTTAGTGTTCACAATGTTATGGCATGGAAGGGCAAACAGAATAGGGTAAATGAGCAAAGTGGTGTTAACTCCTTTGCTGGCTCCTGCTCAATCTTTTTTCTTCGTTAGTTAAACCACTTGAGACACCCTCCCCACAATATGGGGTTAAAGTGTGGGGGAAGGGAATCAGATTGAGGGAAAAGATGGTAAGAGGAATTTCTTATTCTTTAATAAAATCCCAGTTCAGGTCAGGTAATCTTCTATTTTGAGAAAATTTTGGAGAAAAGTTTGGAATTCTATAATTTTCATTTTAGAGGCTCTCCATTTACATTTTTACCTCTGATCTGCTTAAGCAGAATACTCCTCCCGCAATTTATTGCCTTTTAAGGCCATGAATTCAGAGGGCTGACAGTAAAGCTGGACAAGTTCTAATATGCCTTGTGCCAACTGTAATTTAGCTGGTCCTTTGAGAGCTCAAGTTTTTATTACCATAAATATTCTTCTGCTTCCAGGCGTCTCCCTGCTGACAACATTGTCCAATTGTGAATCCCAACATCAAAAGCCTAAGAATGAAACTGCAAAGGTCAGGTTTCATTGTAACTGCAGGCTGTGGTGAAAGAGAAACAGTGTTCCTTAGGACTGAACTGCCGCCCACCACTTGCTCTAGACAGCACAGGGCTTGGGCAAAATGTCACTGTGCAATTCAGGTGAATGATCGTACCTGGCACTTGGATCATCAGGAAATATTTGGTCATTTTTCACAGTGTCTGACTTTGTCACCATACAAGGAGAGAAAGATTTTTAAAGAGCACGCTGATTTAGCATACATGAATATCGCATCCTCCTACTTCTGGGATGTCCTTTTCTCCTTCTTTATCTAACGGGTGTTTCCCAACCTTCAGATCTTATCTCAAGCAACACAACTTGATGTGGCTGACCACTTAGTACCTTGTATTTACCTGCAAAACAGAGATAATGATGGCTTCTACCTCCAAGAGTCATTGGGAAGATTAAATGACTCAGGGCACAGCAAAGACTTAAAAGGGTGCCTGGCACGGAGTAAATTTCTCAACCATTGTTAGTTCTTATTATGACCTTTATCTCTGTAATAGCTAAGGCTGTCTGAGCAAGGTACTTTATGTGTTTCACTTGTACTTTCTCATTTCAACCTCACAGTAGCCCTATGAGGTCGGCACCACTGTCATTTGTAAACTACAGTGGAGGAGACTGAAGTTTGAATGGTAACTTGTTCAAAGTCACAAAGCAAGTCAATGACGCACCCAGAATTTGCATCCAAGCACTGAGACTCCAGCACTCATGCTCCTGAGCAAAGCCGTGGAGACAAACCTATGTAGGAGATGCTGTCGCTCCCCTGCCCATAACCCATCATCCTTTACTACATCAGGGCACACTGTCCTGACTTCCAACTCCCAGCACCCACATTTTGTTGCATTTCAATTTGGTCTCCAAACACTACTTTACCACTCATGTGCAAGACCAAAGATGTCAGGGATCAACATCTTGGGAGCAGCCCTTAACAAAAGATGGCGATGTGTTTGTGGATACCTCATCTCTGGGTAGGATAACTCTAAGAAAAGTTCTACCCTGGCTCCTGGGTTTAGCTGCCCACTCTGGCAGTGAACTCTGCACCCCTGACCCAATTCTTCACTCTCCTGTTGTTTCCTCCACCTCCCAAATAACTTCCACTCAAACCTTGTCTGAGAGTATGATTCTGGGGGACACCAAAGTAAGCTAGTATCTTTCAATGCTAGGAGTCCACATGATTCTAAAGATGCTAGGTGTGGAAAAGAGCAAGGGAATGGCTGGAATCAGACAGAAGGAAGAAGGGTGGATCATCAAGCAGTGTGTCCTGCAAGTATATGGCAAGGTTTCTTAACCTCAGCACTAGTGACATTTGGGGCTGGATATTTCTTTGTTTGGAGGACTGCCCTGTGTATTATAGGAATTTGAAGAGTATCACTAGCCTCTACCCAATAGTAGAATGGCAACCCCCAACACCATCTACGACAATGCAAAATGCCAACAGATATTGCAAAATGTCCCCTTGAGGGGAGGGCAAAGTCACTCCCAGTTGAGAAACACTGAGTTAGAAAGATGAGACTGTTCTTTCCTATTTCATTGATGTACTGACTTGGCAGGTATTAATTCATTCAAGAGAATTATAATGATATTGACATCACTGAATGCCCATGTGCAAGGCATTCTACCTGCTGCTCTACGTATCTTGTCTCATTTGGTCCTCATGGCATTTTGCTACTTCCATATCACATGTAAGGAAACCAAGGCTCATGGGAAGGAAATGATTTTCCCAGTGTCATAAAATAAGTCAAAGAAGGATCCAGGGTTCAAATCCAGGCCTGGCAGCCTGCCTGCAATTTCATTCCCCTTCAACTAAGATCCATTTATGTATTCATTAATGCCTTAGTGTATGCAATATTTATTGAGCATCTGCTGGGTGTCAGGGATGGGCATTAAGAGCAAATGCTACAACCATAATGCTTAGCTTGGTGCATGACACAAAGTAGTGGCTCAAGATCTCTTATACCAAAAGAAGCAAAATCAAACTACACTAAGTTATGGGGTTAATGTAAAAAATTAATCACTTTCTTGGACACCATTTTGTTAAGAAAATATATTCTACATTTCAAAAACCTTACGAAAATAAACTCTTGGAACACAACTTGTCCAAAATCTGGAAACTACCTGCACATATTTCAGAAAATTCCCTTTTCCCTTTATTCCTTGGATTTGAAAAGTAAAAGCTTCACTCTGCAAACAGTATGCAGGTATGATTTCAGTGGATGTAAAGATTTTTATGAGAACTCATGAGAACAAGAGTTCTGATGTTTCCAGAATGCCATTTCATTTCTATTTGACTTAGACAATTAGCAAGAGGACCTTAGCCACTTATCAAATCATATTTTCATTTACATTTCTCATCACTAGAAATTAGAAAGTAGTTTCCAAGGTAACAGAAGCCAAAGATGTTTTTCCCTCCAGTGTATCAGGAGTTTAAAATGGGATTCTACCTGTTTTAGCTTTTGCTAAAGTCTCAAAGGCTCTTAACAAAAAATAAAAAGTATTAAGTACCCTCACCTTCCAATGTTTCAACATGAGGGACTCGATGAACACATAGACAGAATTTTGGACCCTTAGCTCAACATCAACTCAGGTATATAAGAAGATAGATGCTTGAGAGGCCAGTAGAGGGGGTGGGGAGCTCCCAGAGATGGAGGGAGAGAGAGGTAGAGGGAAGGGGAGAGGGAGGGAGAGATATTTATTGATTGATTCTTTGGATTCTTTAGTTGTGTGACATTTCCTCTTTCTTCATCCCATGGTGGAGGTAAAAGTGGATGCTTCACCTTCCCCTCAAGGCACTGAGGAAGGCTTCATTGGTACCTCTTAGAGAGAGCTTGTTCCATGTGTCCTCTGGATTCAGTGAGCATGAAGAAGACTGGTATAAGATTCATGATGAAAGAAGGAATATAGGCAAGAGAATGACTGAAGTAGCCAGTATTAGTTTCCCAGGGCTGCTGTAACAAAGTACCACAAACTGAGTGGCTTAAGACATCAGATAGCTTTCCATTTATTTGTGTCTTTGTCAATTTCTTTCATCAACATCTTATAATTTTCAGGCAGAGATTTTTTCCTCCTTGGTTAAATTTATTCCTAGGTATTTTATTCTTTTTAATGGGGGTTAATGGGATTGTTTTCTTTATTTCTTTTTCAGACTGTTGTTGTTAGAGTATAGATACGTAAATGATTTCTGTATGCTGAAATTTCTGTATGATTTCTACTGTTTATTAGTGCCAACAGCTTTTTGGTGGAATCCTTAGATTAATATATGTGTATCCTTTCTGATTTTGATGCCTTTTATTTCTTTGTCTTGCCTAGCTGCTGTGGCTAGGACTTCCAGCACCATGTTGAATAGCAGTGGTGAGAATGGGCACTCATGTCTTGCTCCTGATCTCAGTAGGAAAGCTTTCAACTTTTCCCCACTGAACATGATGTTAGCTGTGGGTTTGTCATATATGGCCTTTATTGTGTTTAAAAATGTACACACACATTTTATTTATTTTTTTAATTTTAATTTTTTTTTGTCTTTTTGCCATTTCTAGGGCTGCTCCTGTGGCATATGGAGATTCCCAGGCTAGGGGTCTAATCAGAGCTGTAACCACCGGCCTACACCAGAGCCACAGCAACGCATGATCTGAGCCACGTCTGCGACCTACACCACAGCTCAGGGCAACACCAGATCCTTAACCCACTGAGCAAGGCTAGGGATCGAACCTGAAACCTCATGGTTCCTAGTCGGATTCTTTAACCACTGAGCCACAACGGGAACTCCCACACACAATATTTAGAGGTAATTTCCTTCTACTCTCAATTTGTTGAGAGTTTTTCCCATGAGAGGATGTTGAATTATGTCAAATGCTTTTACTGCATCTATTGAGACCAGTATCTACATTCCTTTTTCCCCTGGCTTTATTGAGATATAATTGATATGTAACATTTGTACACTTAAGATTATATATGTATATAATGCAAAATACTTACCATAATAAGGTTAGTTAACACATCTATCACCTTACATAGTTACAATTTTTGTATGTATGTGTGATGAAAACTTTTAAAGCTACTCTCTTAGCAACTTTCAAATATACAATACTGTTTTGTTACTTACAGTCACTATGCTTTACTTATCACAGAACTTATTCATCTTATAACCAGAAGTTTGTACCCTTTGATCACTTTTACCCATTTTCCCTTCCTCCCCTACCTCCCATCCCTGGCAATCACTAATCTATTCTCTATTTCTGTGACTTTGGGTTTTCTAGATTCCATATGTAAGTGAGACCATAGAGTGTTTGTCTTTCTCTATCTGACATATTTCACTTAGCATAATGCCCCCAAGGTTCATCCACGTTGTCACCAATGGCATCTACATTGCCACAAGTTCCCAGGTGAGGTTGACGTTACTGGTGTGGGGACCATACTTACAGTCATGTGACTTAGGGTTATCTGCTAAATACTGTATGCGTGTACATTTTCTGAGAGGAAAGAATTTATAGTTCCCATCAGTCTCAAGCAGTCACTGACTTGAAAAACAGCAAGAACCAATGCCTTGAAGAAAATTAAGGTATTATCAGATGAGTTAAGAATTCTTAAAAAAAAAGGATTCTTTATAAAGGGAGGGATAAGTCAGGAGTTTGGGATTAACATATACACTACTATATGTAAAAAAGGATAAACAACAGGACCTACTGTATAGCACAGTGAAGTATACCTAATATCTTGTAATAACCCATAAGGGAAAAGAATCTGAAAAGAGGATTGTATCTATATTTATGAATAACTTTGCTGTATACCTGAAACTAACACAACAAATGCAAATTGAACCATTTTACATAGTTGTAAATAAATCAACTATACTTCAATAGACCTAAAAATACAAACTTGGAAAGAGGCTAATAGAGATACCTATGGTGGGAGCACACTGAAGTCTTAGTTTGTGAGAAGGCATAAGGCTATACTTTTCTTTCTTCTTTTTTTAAAATGATTTTTATATTTTCCATTATAGCCAGTTTACAGTGTTCTGTCAATTTTCTACAGTACAGCAGAGACCCAGTCACACATACATATATATATACATTATTTTTCTCACATTATCCTCCATCATGCTCCATCATAAGGGATTAGATATAGTCCCTTCATGCTATACAGCAGGATCTCATTGCTTAACCCCATTCCAAAGGTAATAGTTCGCATCTATTAACCCCAGATTCCCAGTCCATCCCACTCCCTTCCCCTCCCACTTGGCAACCACAGATCTGTTCTCCAAGTCTATGAGTTTCTTTTCTGTGGAAAGGTTCATTTGTGCTGTATATTAAATTCTATATATAAGTGATATGTATCAAGACTATACTTTTCAATATTTTCTCTCTCTTGAGGATAGGGTGTAGGAGGAGGGAGAGTTTTTCTTTATTTCCAAGGCTCAGTGCCTCAGTGTTGCTACTTGGTCTCTCTAGGATGTTCTGGTTCTTCTGTTGCTTCTCTACCATTTTCCAGAGAGCAGTATAAGGAAGTGGAAATTAAACAAAAGACAAAATTTTGGGGGACATAATGACTACTGGAGAAGGTTACTTTAAAACGCAGACTCCCAGGCTCCAAGATGCCCTGGATCAGCCACAGAAGTGGGGTGAGCCCAGGAATCTGCATATTTAAAAACACCTCAAGGAGTTCTTATTGTGGCCCAGCAGTAACGAATCTGACTAGTATCCATGAGGTTGCGGGTTCGATCCCTGGACCCGTTCAGTGGGTTAAGGATCCAGCATTGCTGTGAGCTGTGGTGTAGGTCACAGATGTGGCTTGGATCCCACATTTCTGTGGCTGTGGTGTAGGCCTGAATCTGCAGCTTTTATTCGACCCCTAGCCTGGGAACTTCCATATACCATGAGAGTGGCCCTAAAAAAATAAAAACTAAAAAACAAAAACACCTCAAATGATTCTGATGTGGTCCTGCCCAGCCACTTTGTGAGAAACCTTGATCCATTATTTTCTGAGCATTATGCTGGCTTGAAGAAAACAAATTAAATCTCTAGGTGCATCACAAATCTAATTTCTTGGCTACCCATGGTTATGAAAGCCAGGCATCTCTCTTTTCTCATTACACTTCCAGCTAGGGTCATTTCCTCTTAAGATTCCAGCTCTCCCGTGCCCGCAGGTGAAGTCAGAGCATTTCTTCTTACTTACCTTCCTAATTGCTGGGAAGAGCTACTGTGCCAGGTTTTGCAACCTCTTCACCGTACCCTGGAGGGGAGCCATCCCAGTGGTGGGCCTAGTACTTTCTCTTTGCAACATGCTTTGTAGAGTCAGTAAAGTTTATAAAGTGCTTCGTGAGCTATTTGGACTCGAGGCACTGCATAAAGAGATTATGCAAACACAAAGACGTCCACGCTGCAGGCAGGTGGGGAAAAATTTCCTCTCCTCCCCTCCTACCTCCTTCAGCCCTGGGAAGAATTTGAGTTCAGATCTGCTGGGATGCCTTTGCAGAGAGAAAGGCTGAGCTGTTAAAAGAGTAAAGTTGGTAACACAAGTTGGTAACACCTGCAGGCTAGGAGAGTCATGGGATGAGATGGATTGGAGGTTGCATGTTATGCTTGGAGCAGAAAAATTTATTTGCTGAGGGTATTATAGTATTACCATTTACCTAGCATCTACTATGGGCCGGGCACTGAAGTAGGTGTCTGCTTATGTACTTTCTTTCATTTTCATCACAATGCAGTGAGGAAAGACATTCTTACCCCAATATTATACAAAGAGAAACAGAAGCTCAGGGAAATGTGAATTTGTTCCCTGTAATAAAATTACCAGCTGGAAAACCTAGGATTTTCTCAGCCATAAAGAAGAATGAAATAATGCCATTTGGAGCAACATGGATGCAACTAGAGAATCTCACACGAAGTGAAGTAAGTCAGAAAGAGAAAGACAAATACCATGTGATATCACTTACGTGTAAAATCTAAAATACAGCACAAATGAACCTATCTAACCAAAAAAAGACTCACAGACATGGACAGAAGACTTATGGTTGCCAAAGGGGAGGGAGTGGGATGGACTGGGAGTTTGGGGTTAGTAGGTACAAACTATTACATTTAGAATGGATTAGCAATGAGGTCCTACTGTATACAAAGGGAACTATATCCAATCTTTTGGGACAAACCACGATGGAAGATAATAAAATAAAGGGAATGTTTACGTATATGTATGACTGGGTCGCTATGCTATACAGCAGAAATTGGCACAACATTGTAAATCAACCATTAATAAAAAAGAAAAAATAACAAAAAGAAAATCTAGGATTCAAAACCATGTTTCTTAACTACAACAATCTTCTTGCCACTACACACATCTCCATCCATTAATATTTGGCTAATAGAGAGAAAAAAGAAGGATGACAAGAGAGATTTAAGATATACTGTAACACAAATTCCTCTCCAGCTTATTCTTTATACCAAGTTTTTGGATAGTCTTGGTATTAAAAAGCACTACCTCTGTGCTATACTTGGGAAATGTTTCCATTTCTGCTGAAGAAAAAATATAATTTTGAAAACAAGTAGATGGTGATGACATTTTGAAAATGATAACAATATATATTTTATTTCCTTTTAGGTGTTGTTCCCTTTCCACTATTTTGTGGGTCAAAAGGTTTATAACTAGGGGAGTTCCTGTGGTGGCACAGTGGATTAAGGATCTCATGTTGCCATGGTTGTGGCATAGGTCACAGCTGTAGATCAGATTTGATCCCTGGACCAGGAGCTTTCATTTGCTGTGGGCATGGCCATAAAAAAGGTTTATGACTAGGAAAAGAATGGGAGAAACCAAAGATTGTACACAAGGAGAGAGGGAATGGGGAGGAGATGCTTCTATTCCACTGGGCCAGGAAGTTCTTTTGGTTCTGGAAGAAAGAGCCAAGGAAAAAGAAAAAGGTTTAAGAGATCAGATATCAGTGTCCTTACTTCTTCCTTTGTTGATGGCTGAATCTCAAGAAGTGAAGATGCATTGGTAAAAAATTCCACATAGTTTCATGGGTGATGCCAAAAAGAGTGGGGCTCATATCCTATCTCCAAATAGGACTCTGGGAAGAAAGCTCACCAGGCTTTCTACAGGCACATGTTACCCATAGATTGTTCCAGAAGAGAACCCAGGTTTTACCGAGTTCCTCTATTTGAAATCTGCCATAGAGTTCTGATCTAACCACTTTAGACAGTTTTTAATTTAGTTTTTGCTAATATGAAGAGTTCTCTTCACCAATTGTATTTGGAGACACATACAAGTTTTTCTCTCTCTCTCTGATCTAGTAGCAGAACACAGTTGAGTCAAATTTCTTGACAGGTCAGAAAAATCTGACGTCTGTTATGGATGTTGAAAATTGTGATTCCTTATATGCCAAGGGGTAGAATTGGCTCCTCACTGTCTGCTCCCATTCCCAACAATACAACATGGATACGAGCCATGCCACTAACACTTCATGTTCATAGTAATGATATCAAATATAGGACAGACAGAGGTGGCAGTGCCCACCCACCCTTTGTGGATTAAGGTATATATATTTTTTTGTTTTCATGCATCACATGCACATGGGTTGATCTTACTTTAAGAAAATGCTGTAGAATATTGCAGTTGTTGGATATATTGAAAATAGACAATGATTCAAGAATGTCTGAAGCTGCCTGGTTTTAATGATTGTTAGTTCATTGATATCATGTCTATGTCCAGGTTATCAGCTTCAGATGCTTGGTGAATTGCATGCAAGGATGGTTCAATTTGTTCATGGCTTCCAGTAATCATGTTCTTTAGTGCTTCCCTCCTTCATTGACTCTGGGCTTAGCCTTGTGACTTGCTTTGTCCAATTAGACAAGAGCATATGTGATATGAGCTGAAACTTTAAAAGTGCTTGTGCATTGGGTCTTGTCCTTTTCATGCTCTTGAAATAATTCCACCAAGCCCAGCCTGACCTACTGGAGGATGAGACACCATGTGGAGGAGAACTGACAGTCAGCCAGCCTCCAGTTGGCCTGGCAGCTGATTAGAGCTACATGTGTGTGTCCCAACCAAGGTCAAGCAGAGTAGCTCAAATCAGCAGAGCCAGCCAGTTGAGCCCAATCTAAACTGATGACCTATAATCATGAGTTCAATAAACAGCTGTACCTTTAAATCACTGTGTGTCTGGGTGGTTTGTTTTACAACCAAATCAGTATAGCTATCAAGAATATGATTTACCCAGTCTATTCAGAATTAGTTGGTTTGGGGGGATGACCTCATGAAGGACAGATGAATAAAACAATGCAAATTTATTAACATGCTAAGATGCAAGATTGATAGGTAGATAAGATGATTATCAATGTATTTTCTCCCTTAGGAGACTATTCATGGGAATGCAAATGATACTCAAAAGGCAACCTTGATAGCAAAAAAAAATCAGCCCGAGGGAGGCAAATGCTTGATCTCAAAGCTAGCCTGATACATTCATGTCCACTGCCATAGTATGGATTTACAAAGAAGGTAGAGAGAGAGGGAGGTGGAGGAAGAGGGGGAGAGGGGTAAAGGGGTAAAGGGGGAGAGGGGGAGGGGGAGAGGGAGAGGGAGAGGGAGAGGGAGAGGGAGAGGGAGAGGGAGAGGGAGAGAGAGACTTAAGTTCCCTGTATAGATTATTCATTTTGCTTTACCCTTTCCTAGAATCCATGAGACCGGTATCACATATGCCTGCTGAAGTTACGCCCAGGTCACTTTGCTTACACTTGGAAATTATTACATCTTACAAATCATCTTTTATTATAGATTGTCTCTATGGCATTTTATGTTTAACTTTAAAAATAATATATACTTTAATGTTATGTGAAAATGGATTGAGTTGAGATGGATGGTTGGTGGAGACCAGTCAAGAGGGAACCCAAGTGAAAAATGGGCAGAAGACCTTAAAAGACATTTATCCATAGAAGACATACAGATGGCCAAAGGCACATGAAAAAATGTTCAACATCGCTAATTATTAGAGAAATGCAAATCAAAACTACCATGAGGTACCACCTCACACCTGTCAGAATGGACATCATTAACAAGTCAACAAATAACAAATGCTGGAGAGGTGGAGAAAAGGGAACCCTCCTACACTGTTGGTGGGAATGTAAGCTGGTACAACCACTATGGAGAACAGAATGGAGGTACCTCAGAAAACTAAGTGTAGAACTACCATATGATCCAGCAATCCCACTCCTGGGCATATATCTCGACAAAACATTCATTCAAAAAGATACATGCACCCCTATGTTCACTGCAGCTCTATGAACAATAGCCAAGACATGGAAACAACCTAAATGTCCATCAACAGAGAAATGAATTAAGAAGATGTGGTACTTATATTCAATGTAATACTTCTGAGCCATAAAAAGTACAAACTAAAGCCATTTGCAACAACATGGATGGAACTAGAGACTCTCATACTAAGTGAAGTAAGTCAGAAAGAAAAAGACAAATACCATATGATAACATTTATGGATTCTAAAATATGGCACAGATGATCCTATCTACAAAACAGAAACCCATCACAGCCGTGGAGAGCAGACTTGTGGTTTCTGGGGGCTGGGGTGGGGGGAGGTGGGAGGGAGTGGGATGGACTGGGAATTTGAGTTTTTTTGGTTGCAAAGTGTTACATTTAGAAGGATGGAAAATGGGCCCTACTGTACAGCACACGGAACTGTGTGTGATTAGGTCACTTTGCTGTATAATAGAAATTGAAGAAACATTGTAAATTAACTATACTTTAATAATAATAATAATAATAATAATAATAAAAAGAGGCTACTGCAGTGGTTCAGGCAAGGGAAATGATAAGATTAAGCTGTTGGCTGTGCAGATGGAGAGAAGTAAATGGAATCCTGAGAGAATTTGCAGGTAGGGCAGTCAGGACAGGATGACACCTGGGTTTAGGATGGAGCAGCTTGTTGGTTCTATTTGTTGGATGAGTTAAGTATCTTTATCTTGGGTTTTTCTTTTTCTTTTTTTTTCCTGCATAAAAAAGAACAGGGGCTCAGAGATGTTCTTTAATTAGGATGACTTGGGCACAGTTCTGGCACCAGTAAGCTCTTAGTAAATGTCACATTTTATTTTCCCTGCCTAGTCACACAGCTAGCCTGACTCCAAAGCCTATACTCTAAGCCAGTGCTTCTCCAACTTTAATATGCCTACAAATCACCTGGATATCTTGTTAAAATGAAGATTCTGATTCAGCACATCTAGGGTGGGGCTTTAGATTCTGTACTTTTCCTAAGTTTCCAGGTGAGGCTGATACTTCTAGTCCAGAGACCAGGCTTTGAACACGTACATGAACATGGGATTGTCATTACACTTCATTATTTTTATTTATTTATTTATTTATTTATTTATTTGGTTTTTTAGGGCTGCACCCACAGCATATGGAAGTTGCCAGGCTATGGGTCAAATCGGAGCTGCAGCTTCGATCTATGACACAGCCTCATGGGATCCAATGCAAATTACAGCAACCCACTGAGTGGGACCAGAGATTGAACCCACATCCTCACGGATACTAGTCGGGTTTGTAACTGCTGAGCCAAAATGAGAACTTCTGTCATTACACTTTAATAAGAGTAATGATGTCACTTTGGCAGCAATAAGAGCTAAACAGTATGTCTCACACTTACAGTGTGTGGGTAAAACATGACCAGTAGCCATCTGTGTTTGTCTTTGGGGCTTTAGTTCTAAACCGGTAATGGAAACAGGTGGGATGGTTCTTGGAATGGAAGAGGTAGGCTATGAAGCTCTGACATGGTAAGAGACTAGGATGCCCCAAACGGGTCGTAAGTAATTTGTTTTAATTTTGTGTATCCAAAGTCATGGCTTTTGATATTTTTTTGGTGAAATTCAAATATTCAGACAGGAATGAGCCTTAATCTTCTAAGAAGAAACAGAATAGTTTTGTTTGGAGCAAGGGCTAGCAGAACTTTCTGGGCATTCCAACAGAGACCTAGGGTAGCCTGGCATAGAATGCCCTTGAAATGTAAGTGACGGAACCACATTTGACATTCTTTAATGCATAAAGACTCACCCCTCTTTAAGAAGTTATCTCCAGTAGCTGACAGAACATAAAGAGCTAAAGAAGCTATCGCAGGCTGTCAGAAAATATTCAACTACATTAGTACAGGATCAGTTCGCTTGCTCAACAATTTAACCCAGGATGCTGTTGACAGATTTCTTAAGCAGCTCCATCAAACTGCATGCAACCTGACAGCATTTTTAAGAACTAAGCCCACATTTTTGTCAAAGAAAAACATTTTAAGCTGATTTCTCTTGGGCGGTGGGGTAGGGGGTAGACCAAGGTGTACAATAGCTTTTCATGGGCTGTCAGAGGAATCATTGTGAGTTAGCTTCAAAAGTGATTATGATCACCAAACTTTAGGGTTGGAAAAAATTTAGAATCCATAAAAGTCACAGAATTTCAGAGCTGGTAGGAACAAAGAATAATCTCTTATGATGCAATCAAGAAATCTGAGGCTCAGAGACTGAAACAACTTGCAGCAAGTCATAAGACTGGTGATTGACCATCTTTAATATAGCTTCTTGTCACTACCAATGGTGCAAAATAATCCTGTCGTTAAACTCTAAGAATTATAATTTTGCAAGGCCCACATTTCCATAGAGAGATTTATTAAAGCAAGGCTTTGATTACCTTTGAGCTCTTTGATGCAAGACTTGTTTAAAAGAGTGTTTTTAGGAGTTACCATTGTGGCTCAGTCGGTTAAGAACTCAGCAAGATGTAGGTTCAATCCCTGGCCTTCCTCAGTGGGCTAAGGATCTGGCATTGCCATTGCCATGAGCTATGTTATAGGTCGCAGATGCGGCTTGGATCCCATGTTGCTGTGGCTTACTGCAGGCCTGCAGCTTCAGCTCCGATTTGACCCCTAGCCTAGGAACTTCCATATGCCGGAGGGAGCCGTAAAAAAGATAAATGAATGAATGAACGACTGAATTCTCCTACGAAGGAGGAGATAATGTCAGGGGGCTCCTATTTGTAAAACGTGGAATGCCTCTAAGTCTCTTTTACATGACCTCAGGGATGGAGGGGATCATTTCATACTTTACTAAGACAGCCAGCCAGGACTCCTTCCTTGAAGGATTAAAGTGCAGCACCCAGCAGGGCACCCAAGGCCATTAATGATCTGGCTCCTTCCTGGCCGACACCCACCTACTGTTTCGCCAGGGGGAACCATATTTCTTTTAAAAATGCATCTTCCTTTTCCATAACTTTGTGTCTTTATGCCTGGAATATCCAACTCCCCCCCCCACCCCTACCCTGTGAGCATTTTCTTATCCAATTAGACCAGGTCCATGTCTCCTCCACTATGAAGTCCTCTGCAGGGTCTCTGGTCTGAAGTGGTGCTGCTGTCTTCACGCTATTTATAGCACTGTGCGCTTCTCCTCACCACAGTGTCTTCTAATTACTCATTTACATTTGTGTCTCTCCACAGGGATAGGTGAAGCCTGGTCTGCTGTTTTGAGTAACCACTAGCACCATCCTGGCCTGGCCCCTAGAGATTCTGATTCAAAAGGTCTCGGGGTGGGGGGGGCATGGACAGTGGTATTTATGCCTGAAAGTCCCCCAGGTGATCTGAATGTGCAGCCAGCATTGAGGAAATACCATGATTAGAAGGTCAGCTCTTTGCAGAGACTGCTTATTTGTCTTCTTCGCTATCTTTCCCTACCAAGTGTCCAGCATAGTGCCTGGCGAGGGGACTTGTGTAAACCCAGAAACTGCAGCCAAAGTAGGCTCCTCTCAACACTTGATTGCTGACTTTGTTGAATGATCCTCGTTCTCAAAAGGGATTTAAATCTCATTGGGGGAAGACAGGTACACAAGTGCCACAAAGAGGAATATGTGACTTCCATGTTTTCAATTGATCTGACATCCAAGCATACTATTTCCAAAATAAACCTACAAGGAAGCTCCCCTGGAGAATCATTTGTTTGCTATTAAGGAGGGCAGAAGTGGGAGGAGGTGGGGTCAAGTTGTGTAAGGTGGGATACTCTGGTAGGCGATGACAGAGTGCTTGGCAGAGCGGTGGAGAGCAGCATGAACATGAATGAATGCCAGAGCCATGCTGGCTGGGTCCAACTCTCAGCCCGGTCACTTTAGAAGTTCTGTGATCTTGTTCAAGGTACATCACCTGCCTTCCCTCATTTTTCCCATCTGCAAAATTGGATTCTCGTATTATTAGTGGTATCTGTCTTCCTAGCCTTATCACAATGATTCAATAAGTTCAAATACATAAGATACATAAAACAATGTCTGATGCAGAGTAAGCTCCCAATGAACACTAGCTCTTTCATTACTACTACTACTACTACTACTACTACTACTACTACTACTACTACTACTACTACTACTAGGGGAGGTGGAGGCTTTGCTGGAGCAGGGGAGCTGATGGAGTGAAGCCTGTCACCTAGCATAGAAGGAGATAAATGCAGTCTTATTGTTGTCCTCTGTTCTCTGTTTGTCGAGTATCTTTGATCTAATGTATTAGAGGAAGATGCTGCCTTTTATCTTTAAAAGATAAAATGAAAAAGTGTTTGGGAGATGCCTTGGGGCACCTTGTCCATTCAACTAGAGAAAGATCAATGATGGCACTCAGCTTTTCAAAAAAGAGCCTCAAGGGCATCATTTAAGCAGAATTGGCTTGGAACCTTTGGCTCAAAATACCATTGCTTTCCTACAGTCCTGCTGGGGGAAATTTCAGGTTTAAAGATATATATGTAAATATATATATATATATATATATATATATATATATATATACACACACACACATATGTACACATATATGTATATATATATATTTCCCTCCATCAGTTGTTTTTCTTAGGGGACGTCGAGAACATACCACATATTTCTGTAAAAGTCATTTCAGAAATGATAATGATTCATGGAAAATATATTTTATGACATCTTTCTTGGATTTCTTATGTGACTTGAGAGGAGAATTAACCCTTTGGTCACCACCTGTTCTAGCTAATGGAGGGTACACCCTCACCTACCCGTCAGATGGAAATCATGACCCCTGTGGGTTCCATCTCAATGTAAAAACTCAATTTCTAATTGATAAACCTGATTTAATTCACTAGGAACACAAACTTATTTGAGACAGCTGATATTTTGGCCTAGGAGGCCCTCAGAATATGACTGTATGTGGAGACAGGGCCTTCTAAGAGGCAGTTATGATAAAATGAGGTCATATGGGTGGGCCCTAATCCAATCTGACTGATGTCCTTAAAAGAAGAGGAGGTTAGGACATGCTGAGAGACAGCAGGGATCCACACCCACAGAGGAAGGATAATGTGATTACACCTTGATCTGGGATTTTCAGCTTCCAGAACTGTGAGAAAGGAAGTTTTCTGTTGTTTAAGTCACCTAGCCTGTGGAATTTTGTCATGCCAGCCCTAGTGAACTAGTACACTCCCCTCTGGTCAGTTATGACCCCCAGGTGCAGAACTATACTGGTCTGTTCTTGCTTTTTGGATGGATGTGGCTAGCAATGAACATGATGGTGATAACTCTTCTGCTGGCATCTGGGTGGCGCAGCCTCAGGTGTGCAAATAGGTCATACTCAGAGCAATCTCAAAACCCCTACAGGGTCACTACAAGCAGCAATGCCCCGCCTTGTTTGAGAGCTTATTTCTTACTGGTTCACTTTCTATAAAATCCACTGGAGGGACCTAGGGGTGTAATTACTGTTGCCTGTTTCATCTTGCTTAAGAAGACAAATTTGAACAATGCTGGAAAGTAATTAATTTTTTGTGGCCCCCATTATACTGACTAATATGACCTAATCTGAAATTAATTTATTCAAAAGAGTACATTTCCAACCCAAGTAGATTCAGCATGTTTGCTATTTTCCTGTTTTCCAGTGTGAGAGCAGAAAAGCATCTATTATGACTCTTCCACAATTCCTAAAGCTAAATAAGCGTATATTCTTGGGAAGTTTCTCTGTATATTAGGAAAACACTTGTTTTCCTTTCCTCAACATCCATGGATAAATAATTAAACATAATAATTATAATAACATTTAGAATGATAAATAACAATTATTGACTATTTCCATGGGTGAGGCACCATGTGATGTGTTTAATCTTGTATTACCTCATTAATTTTTAGGAAAATTTTTATGAATTACTTGCTATCAAGATCTTCATTTTGCAGATGAGGAAGTGGAAACAAATACAGAGAAGTTACCAAAAATGTCTTATAAAATTTTAACTTTTTAAGATACTACAAAACAATCTTCCAAAATGGCAGTATGATTTTACATTCCTATCAGCAAGTAAGAGAGTTCCTGTTTCTTTATACTTGTCATTGTCTGTTGTACTGATTATAGCCATTCTAGCCATTGGAGAAGGTGTGAAGTGGTATCTCTTTGGGGTTTGAATTTGCACTTCCCTCATGACTAATGATGTTGAGCATCTTTTCATTTGTTTAGTATCCATCTGCTTATCTTTTTTGATGAAATGTCTATTCACATCATTTGGTCCATGTTTTGACTGGGTTGTTTGTCTTATTCTTTTTTCTTTTTTTTTTTTTTTGGTCTTTTTTTGCTATTTTGTGGGCCGCTTTTGCGGCATGTGGAGGTTCCCAGGCTAGGGGTCGAATCGGAGCTATAGCTGCCAGCCTATGCCAGAGCCACAGCAACGCAGGATCCGAGCCGTGTCTGCGACCTACACCACAGCTCACGGCAACGCCGGATTGTTAACCCACTGAGCAAGGCCAGGGATCGAACCCGCAACCTCATGGTTCCTAGTCGGATTCGTTAACCACTGAGCCACGACGGGAACTCCTGTCTTATTCTTAAGTTGTAAAAATTCTATAGATTCTGGATAGAATCTGCTGAAATCCTTTTACATTGATTTTGAATTTTCCAGTATCAAATGCACCATACTATCCCAGATACATAATAAATATTTGACAAGGATGATTCTGATGATGCTATTCAATTCAGTTTAGCTCAACAGATTTTTATTGAGCAATGACTATGTGCTAGGCATATACTGGGTACTGGAAATGCAGTAGAGAACATGACAGACAAAATCTGTGCTCTCAGAGAAGTGAGGAGTAATCACTGACGGTCAAATGGCTGTGGAATGGAAAAGGCTGGAATTCAATCCAGGCAGTAACCTTTGAGGCTTGGGTTCTCAGACTCTCTGTTATCCAGCTCAGACACAGGTATGGTCAAATGTACTGAACTTCTGTTCTAGAATCTGATTCCCATTGTGACTCAGATCTTTTTGATCACCATGTGGTACCATGAAAACCCCAAATTCCAGTAGTCTTCTATATTTAAAAGTGAAAACTGGCATGGAGTAAAACTTTACTTATTTGGGTTAATCCTGTACAATAGGTTATTTCCATATATGCCATGTATATGTAACCCTGTATTTTTCTCCAAAGGCTTAAACCTCCACCAGAAACTGAGTCGTGGGGTCATAGTTCAGCTCTCTCTCTGACATAATACTTCCCTTTTCTCTTTTTCCACATTGTTGGTCTAAGAAACCCACAATCAGAAGTTCTGGGGTCTAATCTTCCTAGACTTACAGGTAGGGAATTTTATTCCATATTTTTAGGAAGCAGACTACTGAATGATCAATGTAGTCAGTCATTTGCCTTTATGTCATGAGAGTTTTCTCTAGAGACAGCAGAGAGGTCCTTAAACCTTTGCTGACAATGTCTCCCCAGCATGCCTTTCTATTAGCAGTGGCCTCAGTAACCACCTCTGGTGATGATGATTTCCTGCATCTCTGTTGACAGCAGCTTCCAGGAACATCTCCCCTAGTGGGGGCAGCTTTCCCTATGGCGGTTCCAAACTGTTTCTCTTGGTTGCTCTCTGGAGTTCCACCCTCCAGGACCATTTCTGGCAACTCTAAGTATCTCCACAAAAAGTTATCTGTCAACGCTTCTGTTTTTCCCAAATGTGCTTTCTGGAGAGCTGTTTTTCGGATAAGGGCTGGCTTGTCACATACGGGGTGACCACAAAGGGAGCTCTTCCTTCTGGCTATACTGTGACCTTCCTGCTTTGTTCTTCCTGGGAGGGTCTAGATGAGGCAGGGATGCTTATCCTCATGGAGTTGAAAGTACAGAATTTGCTATCAGGCAGTCTTATAATCTCTGCCTTTTCCTAATGGAATGTTCTTGGGCAAGTGACTAATCTTTGTTGCTTCAGCTTCTTCACCTATAAATGGGGGGATAAGTTTTTCTATGTCACTGGGTTACTCTGAAGATTAAATGAAGAGTGCTTTGTGGCTGGCACAATTTAAGAACTCAGTAAATTCTAACCACTGTGATATTAGTCCATGCTGAATAAATATTGCTTGAGTAACTAAACTATGGAAGGGATTTGGAAACAGCACTGCATTCTTCACATGGAGTTCAAGGACATCCTAGAAAATGGGTAAAAGAAACAACTGCTTGTCATTTCCAGAACACTGCCATGTCTTTACACCCACCTTCTCTATTTGGACCGCTGGAGTACCCTTCCTTGCTTCTTTACCAAGGGAACCCCGCAGCTTTCAGAACTAGCTCAAATGTCATATCATGTATGACAGAGGCTCACGGCTTTCCCCCATGTGTATCCATCTAATATT
Source organism: Sus scrofa (assembly GCF_054392235.1). Lineage (NCBI taxonomy): Eukaryota > Metazoa > Chordata > Mammalia > Artiodactyla > Suidae > Sus > Sus scrofa. The sequence continues at coordinate 14,439,619 of NC_139401.1, forward strand.
GCTAGTCTGATATTGCATTATATCAATTGTTTGCCTGTCTTCTTTACCAGACTCAGACTGTTTGGGAGATGGAATTTGCCTTATTTTTTGAAGGGTTTCATTTAAAAAGGTACTCAGTATAGAAAGTGACTTATGAGGTCTTTTACTTTTTGTGTGTGGAGGGGTGTGATGTCTTCAAAATCCTGTATTTTACATTTCTAGCACATCCCAATTTGAATGAGCCACGTTACAACTGCTTAATAGCTTTGTACAGCCAATAGATACTGGATTGGACAAGCACGGCTCTAAATGCTCCATATCCTATAGTCTCATAGCACTTCATGCATATCTCAATTATAGCACTTACCATAGATTATGTATATTACCAATTATCTTTTCATGTGTCCATTTCCTATGATCATTTCTAGGGTGAGGATTTTATCTTATTTATCTTTGTATCCCCAGTCCCTGATGTAGAGCTTACCATATATTCTTTATTTCTCAATAAAGAATTATCCAATGGATGGAGTTCCCTTGGTGGCGCAGTGGTTAACGAATCTGACTAGGAACCATGAGGTTGCGGGTTCGATCCCTGGCCTTGCTCAGTGGGTTAAGGATCTGGCGTTGCCTTGAGCTGTGGTGTAGTTTGCAGATGCGGCTCAGATCCTCTGTTGCTGTGGCTGTGGCGTAGGCTGGTGGCTACAGCTCCGATTCGACCCCTAGCCTGGGAACCTCCATATGCCGCAAGAGCGGCCCTAGAAAAGGCAAAAAAAGACAAAAAAAAAAAAAAAAGAAGAATTATCCAATGGAATAGTATAGCTATCATTTATTAAGCAACTAATGGGTACCTGGGACTTTATACCTGATATTTCATTTAATCATTACAATACCTCGAATGATCACTAGTCATCCCCAGTTTGCAGATAATAAAATGGAGACTCAGAGTGTTTAAGTAACTTTCTGGAGGTTAGAAATTTATAGGTAGCAGAGTTGGGATTGAACCCTTCTGGCTCTAAAATTAGAAGATGACTCTCATCAATGCATGTGGGTTCAATCCCAGTTTCGTTTCTAATTGGATGACCTTCTGCATGACATTGAACCCCTTGAGCCTCAAGTTCCTAATTGTAAAATGAAGGAATTGCAATAACTAATGTATAGGGTCTCTTTTAGTTTAGGATGCTGCAATTATAACTTGTTCCATATAATTGAGTCAGTTTTTCCTAACATCTAAGTTTTTTTTCCAGAAAATAAAATATCTCTTAAATTAGACAAGCTTATATCACTTGGTTAACTCCAGAGACTAGCTATATATTCACTTGATTTCACTGTAAGAAACACAAACAAAAATTAAACTTTTGTAAATGGGATTATTTTTATTTTCTATCCTGCATGAGAAAGTAAAGCTTGTTTTATTGGCATTCTCACTTGATCCTAATTCTTTTTATTTTTTTTTGCCACACCCACGGCATGCAGAAGTTCCAGGGCCAGGGACTGAAACTGAGCCACAGCAGTGACAACACTGGATCCTTAAGAGCTGAGTCACCAGGGAACTCTGATCCCAATTCTTTTTTTTTTTTTTTTTTTTTTTGCCATTTTCTTGGGCCACTCTCGCAGCATATGGAGGTTCCCAGGCTAGGGGTCGAATCGGAGCTGTAGCCACCAGCCTACGCCAGAGCCACAGCAACGCTGGATCTGAGCCGCGTCTGCAACCTACACCACAGCTCACGGCAACACCGGATCGTTAACCCACTGAGCAAGGCTAGGGATCGAACCCGCAACCTCGTGGTTCCTAGTCGGGTTCGTTAACCACTGCACCACGACGGGAACTCCTGATCCCAATTCTTTAACATTTATTTCTTCATTTAATTAATTTGAAGAACAAACTCTGTAAGTCTATGCCTAATTTTAACAAGGAGAGCAGTCATTTCCTCTGAATATTCTTTCCGTAAATCTCACAATCTTCCCTTCACTAGTTAACACATACTAAAAAAGCTCAGAGGCAATAAAAGAGGGCTTTATTCTGAAATAAAATCAAGTGGGAATATCTTCTATATTAATTTCCTCATTGGGTTAAGACATCTCAAATTTCCATCTAGCTTTAGCTTCATAAGAGTTTTTCCTACAAATTGTGTAATCATGGCTTTGCATACGCAAAGTTTTCTGAAAGTGGAACCTCATGGACAGTTAATGATGAATGTAATTTGTACTCTATAGTTCTACACTTGATCTTAGTTGAAAGGCCGAGAAGCCCTAGTTCTATAGTTCTAGAACAGAGGTTGGTACACTTAGCCTGTGGGCAAAATCCAACTTGCTGCTGGTGTTTTAAACATAACTTTATTGGCACAAAGATATGTCCAGTTGTTTATGTATTATCTATGGTTATTTTCAGGCTACATATGGCTGGTAAATATGAAAATATTTATGATCTGGTCCTTTACAGAAAATGTTTAGGTCTCTGTTTAGAGCACATTGCTTTGGTCTGCTAAATATCTGTGGGAACAGCTTCCATTATGAGGAACATCAAAATTTTGAAGTGACCCATTTCCTAGGAGTTCATAAAAACCCCAGTTGAAATCCATGTCTGGCAAAAGTTTGGGAAGAAGAAAAAGTCATCTCTAGACTTTGCTGGATGCTTACTTTGCTTGTGCTAGTTGAGATGCAGGTAGGAAAAAATGTAGTATAGTTGTTAGGAGACATTCAATTCTAGAACTTTCTGCATACCATTTATGTAGCTTTACCAGCTTTTATCTGCCTCTTTGTCTTTAATTATTATATATGACTGATGTTAGTACAAATCTCCTGGACATATGAAACTTAAAAGAATTAATACACATAAAGGGCTTAGAACAGAGCCTGGCTCTCAAAGGACATTAGTCGTTATTAGGTAGCTATTTCAAAGGAAGCAAAGCATGCCAGGAAAAACTTTCCCCTTGAAGTTACTCTAGATTTCAGTTTAGAGGATGAATTAAAGCAGTTTCTATCAAGACTACATTTATTTTCCTTGTCACATAGAATCCTATGGTGATGTCACACAGGAAAATAAATTATATGAGAGAAAATTAATTATGTTTGGCAGGGACTTCATTTGTTTATCATTAAAACATCTCTGATGATGCTTTAGCTGCCACAGCCAGAGGGAAGTAACGTACAAACCAAAACAAATTAGCAAATTTGAATGTTATTGTCTGAACACGATTTATTAGGGAGCGGAAGTTGTTTGACAGATACCAAGTTTTTGGGACTCCAGGAAAGGCATCCATCATCCTATAGCACACAATGAAACTATAAAATGGGGGAAAACATTGTTATTTACTCTAAGTGTCACCAGTGCTAGTTATTGTTTTGACTTGAAGGAAATAGCAGCTGCTGTTACAGCCCAAGCCCTACCTCTTCGGCACTGACATATGCTTAAGACAGCTTGACTTTCTTTTTGCTTTTTTTGCTTTTTAGGGCTGCACCCATGGCATATGGAAGTTCTCAGGCTAGGGGTTGAATCAGAGCTGCAGCTGCCGGCCTATGCCACAGCCACGCTGGATCCAAGCCATATCTGTGGCCTACACCACAGCTCTCAGCAATGCTGGATCCTTAACCCACTGAGCGAGGCCAGGGATAGAACCAGCATCCTCATGGATCCTAGCTGGATTCCTTTCTGTTGCACTACAATGGGAACTCCCAAGACACCTTAACTCAACTGCCAGCACCTGTGATTTTTCAAAGGTCTCTCTAGTCACCAAATCCCTTCTGTCTACCCACACACAGTAGTCTAGACATGCCAGAGAATTAATATCCTCTAGATGCAGGCCTCAACGATTACATAATGGGAAATGAAGGGTAGATACCACAGCTCTCTTGCCCTTCGGATGTAATATTTCTGAGGTGTGTGTTTCACGTTGGCTCCCAGATCTCCCCAGTGGATTTAAGCTCTAATCACCATCCCCGCCCCCAGCCTTTTGCAGGAATTTCATCTTTATTAGGATACAGAGACTTGCAGGGTTCAGTGCAATAATATGCCATATTAACTTATTCATACTCAGAGGAAATACAGTGCAATTATTATGATTCAAGCTTCAGTTTTTCAGAGTAGTAACTTGTTTCACCACAATCCCTTTCTTGCCTTTCTTCCTATCCCATATAACTTTCACCTGCCCTTCAAATGTTCCCTGAAACTACCTCCAAAATATACTTATATTTTAGGCCTTATTTCAGAATCAGCTTCTGGAGAAACTGATGTGAAACAGGTGAGAGCCTGTTGTACAGTTTTTGACTGTCTCTTATGGCTATAATTCCCTTTATTATTCATAGAAGTACATATAAGCACATAAATGAATAGGTTAATTATGTAAAGACCAACCATTTTTACTATAAAAACAATTGCTTTCCATACAACAACCAACTGAATCAACTTTCAGACCCATGTGTGAAAGATACAGTATGGTGGATATAAAGTTTAGGCTCACTTAGAATAAGACTTTGAAAGATCTTGAACCTTTTCCTAAGCTCAGAAAGCAAATCACACACACCTGTTGTGGTGTACATATCTTCTCTGGTACCCAAACCTATTTATATAAAATTTATCCAAATTTGCTATGTTGGTTGTTATCAGCTTGTTTTCATTTTTGGAAACAAAACAAAAACAACCACATGTGTATAGCTATAGAAAGGATACTGAATAGGGATTCTTCAATCTGAGTCTGTTGATAGAAATGCTTCACAGCTGGTATGGCACAGGGACATATATCTAGCTACTTGTGATGGAACATGATGGAGGATAATGCGAGAAAAAGAATGTATATATATCACTAGGTCACTTTGCTATACATCATAAATTGATAGAAAATTGTAAATCAACTATAATAAAAATTTTTTTAAATTAAAGAAAAAAAAAGAGAGAAATGCTTCACAGCTAGGCTTCAGGAAATCAATGCAATCTCTGGAATTGCCTGTAAAATGGGATCATGCACATTTTTTTTTTCTGAAGAAAGTTTCCTGAGCTTCTATTGGATTCTCAAATGTGTCTATGACCCAAAATTCACAGGGGAGGGCAACAACATTAAAGATACCAGAACTGATTTGCAAGAGCCTTTAGATGCATCCTCAGGGAAATCTTTGACAATATAAAAGCATAAAAATCAAAGACTCTGATTCTGACCACAGCAGAAATATGACTACTGGATTGATCTTCCCAATACAACCAACTATGAAAATGGACAAAGTCTAGGTAGACTCTGAAGATGATGTCCTCAAGTTGTTTACACGCTTGTAACCTGGGGAGAGGTGAGCAGAGATTATAGAAGGAAAGCAAAAATAATGCAGCAGTATTTCCCTGACAGCTGTGAGCCTAGGCTCCACTATAGCCTGAACTCTACTTGGCCACAGAGAGTATTAATTAGGTTTAGCTTTTCACCAGCTTAGTGCTGAAAGGGCCATAGTGATTAAGGGGACTAATTAGGCCAGCCCCAAGGGCAATATCTGCATGTAAATATAATAGGATTATTCTTCAGGCCTCTCTAGCATGCCACCTTATATTACTATAGTGAAATGTTTGGGGCATTTAACCTAATTACTTGTCTAGACATGTCTTCTAGATAGGCAGGCTTTTCATATTGTATTGTTATTCTTATCAAAAGCAGAAAAATAAGATTCAGTCCAGGTAGAGGCAAATGCAAAAGGGAAAAAATTCCCATAGTCTGGCCTCAAAAGAACCCAGGGAACATGTTGTATATACACCTCTGTTAGGAATCCAGAGCCTGTCAGGAGTGTTCACACAGTAATGCCTTTCTATTCCCACTATTTTTTTTTTTTTTTGTCTTTTCCCGGGTTGCACCTGCGACATATGGAGGTTCCCAGGCTAGGGGTCTAATCAGAGCTGTAGCTGCTGGCCTACACCACAGCCACAGCCACAGCAATGCCAGATCCGAGCCATGTCTGCGATCTACACCACAGCTCATGGCAACGCTGGATCCTTAATCCGCTGAGCGAGGCCAGGAATTGAACTTGCAACCTCACGGTTCCTAGTCGGATTCAATAGCCACTGAGCCACGATGGGAACTCATATTCCCACTATTCCCATACCTTTTGCCATTGTTTTCAAAATCTCTAGTAAACAAAGCCCCTATAGTTCCACAGTGCAAATGGTTTATGACAAACTTTTAGATCCCATAAATAAACATCATCAAAATTCCACTAAGAGGATTTCCCATTGTGGCTCAGTGGTTATGAGCCCAGCTAGTATCCATGAGGATGCGGGTTTGATCCCTGGCCTCACTCAGTGGGTTAAGGATCCTTATGGCATTGCCGTAAGCTGTGGTGTAGGTTGCAGACATGACTTGGATCCCACATTGCTGTGGCTGTGGTGCAGGCCAGCAGCTGCAGCTCCAATTTGACCCCTAGCCTGAGAACTTACATATGCTGCAGGTGCAGCTCTAAAAAGACCAAAAAAAAAAAAACCCACATAGAATAGTGTACACATCCTACCCTGAGGCTTCAAGAGCCTTACTATCTAGAAGTTGAGAAAGACTTTCTTTTCATTGGACCCCCCCCAACTAAGGTGGACCCTCATCACTATGTAAATATAAGTATGGGGGTGAGTAGAGGTAGATGAGAAGAAATGTAATGAAAACATGCCAAAACTGATAGTAATATGAGTATAAATATTACTTTAAAATATTTTTTATTGCAAAATGAAATACATATGCAGAAAACCACACAAATGTGCATCTTAGTGCATTATTATAAGATAAATAGGATTCTAACTACTAAACAAGTCAAGAAATAGAACTTTGCAAGTCATTCCCTGAAATCCCACCTCAAAATTCTTTTTATTTTATTTTATTTTATTTTATTTTCCCACTGTACAGCAAGGGGATCAAGTTATCCTTACATGTATACATTACAATTACATTTTTTCCCCCACCCTTTGTTCTGTTGCAACATGAGTATCTAGACAAAGTTCTCAATGCTATTCAGAAGGATCTCCTTGTAAATCTATTCTAAGTTGTGCCTGATAATCCCAAGCTCCTGATCCCTCCCACTCCCTCCCTCTCCCATCAGGCAGCCACAAGTCTGTTTTCCAAGTTCATGATTTTCTTTTCTGAGGAAATGTTCATTTGTGCTGGATATTAGATTCCATTTGTAAGTGATATCATATGGTATTTGTCTTTGTCTTTCTGGCTCATTTCACTCAGGATGAGATTCTCTAGTTCCATCCATGTTGCTGCAAATGGCATTATTGTGTTCTTTTTTATGGCTGAGTAGTATTCCATTGTGTATATATACCACCTCTTCCGAATCCAATCATCTGTCGATGGACATTTGGGTTGTTTCCATGTCTTGGCTATTGTGAATAGTGCTGCAATGAACATGCAGGTGCATGTGTCTCTTTTAAGTAGAGTTTTGTCCGGATATATGCCAAGAGTGGGATTGCAGGGTAATATGGAAGTTCTATGTATAGGTTTCTAAGGTAACTCCAAACTGCTCTCCATAGTGGCTGTACCAGTTTACATTCCCACCAACAGTGCAGGAGGGTTCCCTTTTCTCCACAACCCCTCCAGCACTTGTTATTTGTCGATTTATTAATGATGGCCATTCTGACTGGTGTGAGGTGGTATCTCATGGTAGTTTTGATTTGCATTTCTCTTATAATCAATGATGTTGAGGATTTTTTCATGCGTTTGTTGGCCATCTGTATATCTTCCTTGGAGAAATGTCTATTCAGGTCTTTGGCCCATTTTTCCATTGACTTATTGGCTTTTTTGCTGTTGGGTTATATAAGTTGTTTATATATTCTAGAGATTAAGCCCTTGTCGGTTGCATCATTTGAAGCTATTTTCTCCCATTCTGAAAGTTGTCTTTTTGTTTTCTTTTTGGTTTCCTTTGCTGTGCAAAAGCTTTTCAATTTGATTAGGTCCCATGGGTTTATTTTTGCTCTGATTTCTATTGCTTTGGGAGACTGACCTGAGAAAATATTCATGATGTTGATGTCAGAGAGTGTTTTGCCTATGTTTTCTTCTAGGAGTTTGATGGTGTCCTGTCTTATATTTAAGTCTTTCAGCCATTTGGAGTTTATTTTTGTGCATGGTGTGAGGGTGTGTTCTAGTCTCATTGATCTGCATGCAGCTGTCCAGGTTTCCCAGCAATGTTTGCTGAATAGACTTTCTTTTTCCCATTTTATGTTCTTGCCTCCCTTGTCAAAGATTAATTGACCATATGTGTCAGGGCCGCCTCAAAATTCTTTTTCCCCCTCAAATGTTACCACTATCTTTATCTTTTATAATAATCTTTCTTTATGTATATTTGTGGTTTTATTATACAACTGGGCATATCTAGAAACTATAACTTAGTCTTGCCCATTAAAAAATGATATGTAAAGTTTCAAGATATATGATTAATGTATAGAAATCTGGTACTTTTCTATATGCTAATAATGAACTATCAGAAAGAGAAAGCAAGAAAACAATCCTGTTTAAAATCCATCAAAAAGAATAAAATACCTACAAATAAACTTGACCAAGGTGGTGAAAGACCTATACTCTGAAAACTGTAAAACACTGATGGAGGAATTGAAGATGATAAAAAAACATGGAAAGATATCTTGTGTTCATGGATTGGAAGAATTAATATTGTTAAAATGTCCATACCACCTGAAACAATCTACATATTTAAAGCAATCCTTATCAAAATACTGATAACATTTTTTTACAGAACTAGAACAAATAATCCTAAAATTTATATGGAACCGCAAAAGACCATGAAGAGCCAAAACAATCTGGAGTATAAAGAACAAAGCTGGAAGTATCACACTCCCTGACTTCAGACCATATTACAAAGTTACAGTCATTAAAACTGCATGGTACTGCCACAAAAACAGACACACAGATCAATGAAACAAAATAGCCCAGAAATAAACCCATGCACTTATGCTCAATTAATCTCTGACAAAGTAAGTAAGAATATACAATGGAGAAAAGACAGTCTCTTCAATAAGTGGTGCTGGCAAAACTGGATAGCTCCATGTAAAACAATGAAATTAGAACATTCCTTAACACCATATAAAAACCCCAAAATAAACTCATAATTGATTAAAAATATAAATGTGATACCAGAAACCATAAAACCTAGAGGAAAACATAGGCAGAATGCTTTTTGGTATGAATTATAGCTATATATATATTTGGATCTGTTTCCTAAGGCAAAGGAAACAAAAAATAAAAATAATCAAATGGGATCCAATTAAACTTAAAAGCTTTTGCACAGCAAAGGAAACTATCAACGAAACAACCTACTGAATGAGAAAAAATATTTGCAAATGATATGGCCAATAAAGGGTTAAAAAGGTTAATATCCAAAATATAAAAACAGCTTATACAACTCAAAGAAACATGAAACTTTCTCTTGAAGCGTAAAAATGCTTTATATCTTTTAAAAAATACAACCAGCAAAACACATTTTTTTTTTGGCCTGGTGTCAGATAATAAGGCAGTTTTACTTTTAGAGTAATATTTACATCTAGATTTTATATACATAGTTTAATTTCTGTCGTGTTCAACTCATCACATGTGGAAGAGTACAAGCTATACAAGAGGGACTTATGTGATGGAAGATAATTACAGATCTATTGGTTTATAATTTAACAGTTAAGACCCAAGTGATGTCTTCACCTGGAGACTTTAGGGGCTAAGCTCAGTGTGCAAATGGTTGTGATTATAAGGGAGTTGGGGGAACATATAGATTAAGAGATTACTCTCTTACTGTGAATGCTTGAGTATGATGGGCATTCTCACTGAAACTGATTCTTTTTTTTTGGCTGTGTCCATAGCACATGGAAGTTCTTGGGTCAGAGATTGAACCTGCGCCACAGCAATGACCCAAGCCACTGCAATGACAATGCCAGATCCTTAACCCACTGCACCACAAGAGAACTCGCTGATATTGAATCTATCTACAAAATTTGGATGAAAATTTACTGAGGTGTTGGAAAGGGATTTCAACATTCTTTTCGGCATTCAGCAGAGTGGTTTTCAGAGTTATAAAAGTTGCCTCTTAGGCAATATTCTCTCTCTTGGTGGGAGAAATATCACTGAATTTACAGAAAAAGTGCCTCCTCAGGCTCACCCTAGGTATGCTATGCAGTTTGCTACTATATTTTTGCCACACACAACACCCCCCACCCCTGCCCTGGGTCTGTGTGGGTATATTAATATATTGTATTCATCGCTGCTGCTTTTAAAATTTAAATAGACATGATTTTATTCATTTATTAAGGAAAATGTGCAGGGAGGTATTAAGAGGTAACTCATTTCCATTTTATTTCTTGTTTATTTTTAAGGTCTTTTAAAAGGGCCTTACTTGCTTGAAGATTGCCAAGTGGTTGAGGAAATTTACAAAATCACATGCAGAATGATTTTTTAAAACATCAAAATCTGAACATGAGACTTTATTTCATGTTTTGGGCTGTGCCTGTCGTGTACAGAAGTGGTCAAACCTGTACCACAACAGCGACTTGGACCTGTAATGATAACACGGAATCCCCAAACTGCAAGGGAACTCCCCATGCAGACTTCTAGATTTTGCCCATAATTCCTATCAGAAGACAAAACTAAGAACTTGACTGTGACTTTAAGGAAGTCACATGATGTCTTTGGGCTCATTTTTCTTTGTCAACTGATAAGGCAGGTTTAAATATTTTTTTAAGTTTCCCTCTCTTCCACTTGTCATTACAAATTATCTGCTTAATAATCTATTAAAGAGAAACAATCATAATGTCATTGCACTTCACATTAAGACCTTAGCCCATATGCCATTTTGAAGTATTCAACAAATGTCCAAGCTTTGGGATATAAATGGAGTTTGGGTAGTTGCAAAGAAATCCATTCTGGTTTAAGATATTTGAACTAAGAAATTTAGTCCTACTCATAGTTTCCTTAGAGGACCCTTTAAAAACTTGTACTCATATCTTTCATTGTCTCAAATTTATTCATGGTTTTCTCTGTTAAACAGAACTTTAAGTTTTTGACATAGCCAAATTAATCAATTATTTTTGCATTATAATTTGTGTTGTCATTTTAAGAAGCTCTTCCCCTCACTTACATCATCTATATCATCAAGATATTCTCTTACATTATCTTCTATTATTTTATAGTTTTAATTTTTCACACTTGGATATTTCATTAAGCTTGAGCTTTCATTTTGTATATGATGCATTGGAGAAATACAGCATTATATTTCTCTATATAATGAGCCAGTTTTTCCTGAGGCTGTACTAAGAACAGTCTTTCTTTCCTACATTTATTTCTGTTACACTTTCAGATATTAAGTTTTCATACATTTCTGGTTCTGCTTTTAGAGTTTCTATTTGGTTCCACTAGTCTATTTGCTTGTTTTTGTTTATTTCTTTGTTTTTTGCCAATGTCTTACTGTATTTATTACCATGGGATTTATGAATACCTTAATTCTTGGCTAGGTCAAGTCCTCCTCTTTGCTTTTCTTTTTCAAAGTTGAAAAGCTATTTGCACATTTTATTCTTCTACATAAATTTCAAAATAATTTCATCAAGTTCCTAAAAAATTTCAGCTGAAATTTAGATAGAAATTACATTGAGATTCTCTAGTTCCATCCGTGTTGCTACAACTGGCATTATGTCATTCTTTTTTATGGCTGAGTAGTATTCCATTGTGTATATATACCACATCTTCCGAATCCAATCATCTGTCGATGGACATTTAGGTTGTTTCCATGTCCTGGCTATTGTGAACAGTGCTGCAATGAAAATGCGGGTGAATGTGTCTCTTTTAAGTAGAGTTTTGTCCGGATAGATGCCCAAGGGTGGGATTGTGGGGTCATATGGAAGTTCTATGTATAGATTTCTAAGGTATCTCCAAACTGTTCTCCTCCTGAGTGAAATGAGCCAGAAAGACAAAGACAAATACCATATGATATCACTTATAACTGGAATCTAATATCCAGCACAAATGAACATCTCCTCAGAAAAGAAAATCATGGACTTGGAGAAGAGACTTGTGGCTGCCTGATGGGAGGGGGAGGGAGTGGGAGGGATCGGGAGTTTGGGCTTATCAGACACAACTTAGAATAGATTTACAAGGAGATCCTGCTGAATAGCATTGAGAACTTTGTCTAGATACTCATGTTGCAACAGAACAAAGGGTGGGGGAAAAATGTAATTGTAATGTATACATGTAAGGATAACCTGACCCCCTTGCTGTACAGTGGGAAAATAAAAAAAAAAAAAAAGAAATTACATTGAACTTACAGGTTTATTTGGGAAGAATTGGCTTCTTCACAATATTAAATTGATTCAGCCCAGAACATGAAATCTCTTTCCATAAATTCAGAGCTTTCATGTCATGTAATATAGTTCAATAATTTCTCCACTGAAGTCTTGTGTATTTATTTTTACATTTTATTGCCATTATGGATGACACATTATTTTATTATATCCCCTAGCTAGTTATTTCTGTTACAGGAAAATACTGATTTTTCTAGGTTGAGCTTTAATTAGTGGTCTTGCTGAGACCTCATTTTCCCCCGGCTTTATTCAGGTATGATTGAAAAATAAAAATTACATATATTTAGGGTATAAAATACTGTATCATGATATAAGTATACCCTGTGAAATGATAGCCACAATCAAGCTAATTTTCATATCCATCACCTCACATAGTTACTTTTTTTTCTGGTGAGAACACTTAAAATCTACTCTCTTGGAGTTCCCATTTGGCTTACTGGTAACGAACCTGACTAGTAACCATGAGGATTAGGGTTCGATCCCTTGCCTCACTCAATGGGCGTTAAGGATCTGGCATTGCTGTGAGCCGTGGGGTAGGTCACAGATGCAGTTTGGATTCCACATTGCCATGGATGTGGCGTAGGTCTGCAGCTGCAGCTTCAATTTGACCTCTAGCCTAGGAACTTCCATATGCTACAAGTGTAGCCCTAAAAAAGCTAAAACAAACAAACGAACAAACAAACTACTCTCTTAGCAAATTTCGGGTATACAATATATTATTACTAACTATAGTCACCATCCTGTACATTACAACATTATGTTTATTCATTCTTCCACTGACAGACATATAGGTTGTCTCTATATTTTGGCTATAGTGAATAGTCCTACAATAAACATGAGAGTGCAAATATCTCTTCGAGATCCTGATTTATTTTTTTAGATATATACTTAGAAGTGAGATTTTTGGATCATATGGTAGTTCTATATTTTTCATTTATGAGGAAACTCCATACTGTTATCCACAATGGCTGCAACAATTTATATTCCCACCAGCAGTGAACAAGGGTCCCCTCTTCTCCACATCCTCACCAACACTTGTGATTTCTTATCTTTTTTAATAATAGCCACTTAAACAGGTGTGAGGTGATACTTCATTATGATCTTGATTCGCATTACCCTGATGGTTAGTGATGTTGACCATTTGTTGTATATGTGTATGTCTTCTTTGGAGGTATTTCCCAGGGTTTCCAACTTGAGGATTGATTTAATTCTGGTTTATCTCTACTCACAGAGTGTAACCCTTTGTTGTCACAACTACAAGACCTGGAGTATTCATCAGAATCTTTTTTTTTTTTTTTTTTGGGGGGGCAGGCCTTGAACTCCAATTTTCATCTATCTCATATCTGAGGGTCTTCTAAAAATATCTGTATAGTTTCACAGCCTTTCAGCCACTACCTTTTGAACTTAACACTGGCCCAAGTAGAAATAAAACCTAAACGCCGAGCTCATTTCTTACGAATTTTTCTTCTCTCTGAACCCTTGGACTTTTCATTCTTTCCTTTGTTTGTAGCTCTCCAATGATTTGAAGACATTTAAATACTTGTACATTATTTCAGTTGTCTTCAGTGGGGGAGTAGGGCCAAAACAATCTAGTCTATTATTTCTAAAAAGAGAACTTGAAAAAGCACTTATGATGAACCCTACCAGGCAACGCCCCTTGCTGAGAATTCAATCTCTTAAAAAGGAGTACAAGAATGAGGCAATTCCCACCACTCCTGGGGCTTTGTAGATCATAGGGGTGGAGGAGTGACTTTTAAGGATGGCAGAGTCACCCACACGTGCTTCATTTTAAATTTTAAAATTTGGCATAATTTCAGATTTACAGAAAAGCTGAAAAAGGGTTCCCATACACCCTTTATTCAGCTTCCCCTAATGTTATCATCTAATATAACCATGGTGTGTTTGTTAAATCTAAGAAACTGACATTGGTTCAGTACTATTAACTACAGACTTTATTCATATTTTACCAGTTTATCTATTAATGTCATTTTTTACTGTTCTACTCTGCATTCTAGGATGCCACATTATTTGTCATATCCTCTTATCTGTGAGAGTTTCTCTGACTTTCGTTGTTTTTCATGACTGATGGTTTTGAAGAGTATTTGCCATATATCTAGTAGAATATCCCTCACTTTTGTGTGCATCTGATGTTTTCTCAAAGGTGGAATGGAGTTATGAGTTTGGGGGGAAATACCTCAGAGATAAATTTCCATTCTCACTCTGTCATATCAGGGATACATGACATAACTGTGACTTATTACTGATAATGTTAAACTTAATCACTTGGTTAAGGATGTCTCTGCCAGTGCAGAGACATCTCCACTGTACAGCTACTATTTTTCCCTTTCCAACCTACACTATTCTCATTAGCTATTAACCAAAGAAGTACTTCTTTGCTCTCTGTTAGCACCCCCAAAGACTCCTGGCAGCCTGGATTTCTCTAGTGGTGTGACAGGTAATGATAGCCTCAAGGTACTGAGAAGAAATAAAAAACAATGGGACATTTAGGTTGCTTCCATGTCTTGGCTATTGTAAATAGTGCTGCTATGAACACTGGGGTGCATGTATCTTTTCAAATTATGATTTTCTCTGGACAAATCCCAATGTCCATCGACAGAGGAATGGATCAAGAAGATATGGTACATATACACAATGGAATATTTCTTAGCTATAAAAAATAATGAAATAATGCCATTTGCAGCAACACAGCTGACACTAGAGATTATTATTACACTAAGTGAAGGTAGTTAGACAGTGAAATATAAACATCATATGATATCATTTATATGTGGAATCTAAAAAAAGGATACGAATGAACTCACTTGCAGAACAGAAAAAGACTCATAGACTTTGAAAACAAACTTAGAGTTACCAAAGGAGATAGGTGGGTTATGGACTGGGGGTTCGAGATTGGCATATGCAAACTATGGTATATGGAATGATTGGCCAATGGGGACTTGCTGTATAGCACAGGAAACTCTGCCCAATATTCTGTGATGATCTATGTGGGAAAATAATCTGAAAGAGAATGGATATGCATATATGTATAACTGAAAAAAATGAATAAAAACAAACAAAAAACAATGGGAGGACCGTAAAGTTGTCTTCTAACCTCTTATCCACTGGTCCATTGCTGCAAATGCTGCATTCCACTCTAGGTAGCCGCCTTCTCATTCCTTCACTCATTTATAACCAACTTGCCCTCAGCCCTTCAGGGCATCCTAAGGTTTTCATAATTTTACTTATTCATTTCATGGTTTTCTCTTATTTTTTAGGAGGTAGTTTGTCAACTTGTCAGAAATAAGAAGCCACCCTTAGGTCATTTTCACCCAATGGAAATCCATAGTAGTGATGACTCAATTTTACCACCAAAGAAAATGAAGCTAAGAGAGGCTAAGGAATCTGCTCAGTGTCACAGAGCTACTTATTGCAGAATTCACATTCACACCCAAGGCCCTGGGTCCCTACCACTGTGATGTAGTATTTGTCAGATACCAACTTGAGCAGCATATTCTCCAAACAATGCCCTCTCATCTCCTCTAGAACCATTGTCCTTGGGCAAAACTTGAATACTAAGCTTAGCTTTGTTTCCTTGGCATGAGTTATTACAAGAGACATTATTTTCTTACCTGAGGAGCCATGGTAAGTCAACCTACAGCCCTCCAGACACCTGCAGGCTTATCTCAATCTCTTGGATCTTTATGGCTGGGGTTCTTGAACTAGAACTCCTGAGATACCTGTTTAAATGGATGCTTCATCTCTGCTGCTCTGAGTGTTTCTCTTGAGCTGTGTGCCAAGGTCCTTTTCAGACAAGTAGTTCTCTAGCAGTAGTTCGAGAAAGCCCAAGATGAAATTTATCTTGCAAATATTTTTTGAATGCCTCCTGAATGGTGAAGAGCTATGTTAGCTGCTGGCTGAGCAGGAAGGTAATTTGGGGAGAAATAAATAGGCTTCCAACTTCATGGAGTTTAATTGGCATTGCAGTGAAAAAGTATCTATTTCTACTTCCATCTCAGTATTTATTTCTCTCTCTCTCTCCACACACACACACACACACACACACACACACACACACACACGATAGCAAGTTCTTTTCCATTACCTTAGAGGTCAGAGAATTACTTTCTATACCTGGATATAGAAAAAAGATCAACAAATTTAATTCTGTAGCTAAACTACATGTCTTGCCAGCCTTAGAGAGGTTTTCTTGGTTAGGAAGCTATGAAGTTTTGCTTTTTAAAAAAATTCTTTTGGGAGTTCTCGTCATGCTCAGTGGTTAATGACTCAGACTAAGAACCATGAGGTTTCAGGTTCGATCCCTGGCCTTGCTCAGTGGGTTAAGGATCCGGTGTTGCTGTGAGCTGTGGTGTAGGTCACAGACATGGCTCGGATCCTGCGTTGCTGTGGCTCTCGCGTAGGCTGGCAGCTACAGCTCCGATTAGAGCCCTAATCTGGGAACCTCTGTATGCTGCAGGTGTGGCCCTAAAACAAAACAAAACAAAATAAATTGTTTTTTCTACCTGTACACCTGATGGGAGATCTTGTTTCACTTCTCTTATTTCTTTGATAACAATTTCCTCTTAGAAACATGTTTAGCTTTTCCCATCCCATATGTCATATCTGTGTAAAATTAGATTATTGACTCATTCTGATATTATAAGGAAGGGAAACCCAGTGACTACTCTTTGGTCTCCAGAGCATAAAAATTGGGAGGAAATTCCTTCATAAGAGAACACAAAATTTGCTAAAAAAAAAAAAAGGGAAGGGCTTAAAAGGACACATAGAATCTCTTTTTAATTGTCATTGCAGTGGGTCTTCCAGATGCATGCATTTTAATTTAGTATTTTTTAAGTCATCTACTGAAAAATAGATATTTTCTTTTTGAGCTAGGTAGAACCAATGCTAGGGGCAATTTAGAAAGAGACTGGCTTTTGTGATATTTACTGGCAATTTTTGGCCATGATGACTATTCCACTATGCCAGATTCTAACCAAGGATGAAATGCTGTTAGAGAGATGTTTTTTCCTGTCTTTATAAATTCTTAGCAATTCATTTGACTTCTGTTCCACAAATATGTTGCTATTTTATAAAAAACCAGAGATCATATCTCATGGTTTGAAAAGTCTTTGAATTGTAGGTTAAGCTCTGTTTTAAAAAGTTTTTATAGAGATAACATTGATTTATAACATTATATGTTTCAGGTGTACAACATTATGTTTCTATTTCTGTTTACCCTATGGTATGCTTACCACCAATAATTTAGTTTCCATCAATAACCATACAGTTGATTCCCTTCACCCATTTTACCTTCCAGCTTCTTCCCCTCTGGTAATCATTACTCTGTTCTCTGTAGCTACTTTTTGTTTGTTTGTTTGTTTGGTTTGGTTTCTTCATTTATTTTGTTCTTGAACTTATTTCACTTAGCATAATACCTTCAAGGTCCATCCATGTTGCAAAGAGCAGTATTTCATCCTTTTTATGGCTGAGTAGTATTCCATTGTATTTTTATCACAATAAAGCTCTATTTTAAAACTTTTTCATCTCAATGAATTGATAAGTTTAAAGATGTGTTATGTGGCACTTCCTGAGTAATTTCCAAATATTCTTGCCTTAAAAAACTACTTCTTAGGTTAATTAGAGCTAGTTAGAAAGAAGTTCAGTGGGCATAGGAAGTGGTTATTGAATGGTGAGAGGATGCTGGTAGTAGAATGGTGCTAGAGTTTATGTATGGGTATGTATGTATGTATATTATGAATATGTATAACATATACATATGTACATATCTCCATATATCTATCTCTCTATATATATAATTTAGAATCAAAATTAGGAAATTCAAATAACTGAATTTAGAAAATACATTCACCTTAGCTTTATGTCAAACTATCCATATAAGTAAAACCCTAAGATCAGATTTTATGTGGCAGATTATGTGCTGGAGTCTGAAAAGTATTGTTAAACCTCTGAGAGCTATGTTAACTATGTATTCTGGTAATTGAGGTATTCTTTTTTTTTTTTTTTATTTTCCCACTGTACAGCAAGGGGGTCAGGTTATCCTTACATGTATACATTACAATTACATTCCCCCCACCTTTGTTCTGTTGCAACATGAGGTATTCTTTAATGTTAGTGTCATTTTAATGCAACTGAAGACAAATCACTATTTTAAAGCTATGGGGGCTCCTACTGTATAGCATAGGGAACTATAACCAGTCTCCTGGGATAGATGATGATGGAAGATAATTTAAGAAAGGAAATGTATATATATATGTATGCCTGGGTCACTTTGATGTACAGCAGAAATTGGCACAATATTGTAAATCAACCATACTCTAATGAAAAATTAATTAAAGCTATGGGAGAACTTCGGAATACATGTATAAATCTTATGGCATGACCATTTTCTTAGATCACCCAGATCAATCCAACAGCCTCTCAATTAAATGTAACAGCTATACCGAGGTATCCATTCTTTAAATGGTTTCAACTCCTTGTTGGCATGTATCATCAGTATGCAAAAGATAGAAAGTGTGGTAAAGTGAAAAGTGCTCCAGATTATGTCAGGAGACCTTGATTCTAATTCTAAATCTGCCATCAACAGTAATAATTAAAAATCCATATGTGTATCTTTTTGCTATTGTTAAAAGCCCTTCTACACACGTTGTATCATTTGATAGCAACACCTAGGGAATCAGATTTCTTATTATCACTTCTTTCTTTTTGAAACATTTTGGCTAATTGGTAATATAATACTATATAATATATATAATGCAAGTTGTACCTTTGGCCAACATCTCATTTTCTCCATTTACTCTAGCCCCTGATAACCAACAATCTATTCTCTGTTTCTATAATTTTGACTTTTTAGATTCCAGTTCTAAGCTTGTGAATTGTTTCTGCTGTGAAGGGCTTTTTAGTAGCCCATGTGGTATGTTAGGGGCTATATAAATGCAAATTTCATTTCATTTAGAAATGAAATGAACCACATTAAATGGACATGGGTACAACCCTGGAATTAAAAGGAGGGCCAAGACAATATTCCATATCAAAATGTAACACTGTAGAAGTCTTAAGCATTAAAAGAAACAAGAGAGTATGGATGGGAACAGAAACAGGATGAATTATTGGTTCCATTTCATTGCTTTCTCACTCATCAGCTAGAAGGCTGAATTCACTGTGTTGCTTTTCTCTGGTGATTCCTGATTCTGCATGGCCACTGGGCTCAAATGAGCTTCTTTTTGATCTAATTGTAATAATTAGTTATAATAATGAAATATACATTGCCACAGCATTGTTGGATAGAGCCTTTCTATTGCTTAGCAGACAATGACCAACTTAGGAGCAATGGTTCCTAGATAGAAAAGAGAGTGGGAGAGAGGGAGAGGGAGAGAGAGGATCAAGCAAATTGTGTGCCTGTGGTGCCGCAAGGCACACATACAAATGTTCTTTCTTCTCTGTGGCAGAAATTTTTAATTGGCATAGCAGAAAAATCTTGTTGCTTTATGAAAAATAACTACAAGTTGGCTTTGTTTAACAAACATACCTTGGTTTCCTAAATGTTGGAGTACACAGAGGAAATATGGAGTTCTGGCAGGATAGCCGACAAGATTATCCTCACACTAAAACTTCAGAAATGAGGACGACATTAAAATGAAAAAAAATTTAAGTACACAGTTGAGTTCAAAAGGAAAAACAAGATCAATCTTAAGCTGCCAAAACCAAAGAAGGAATGTAAATTCATTTTATGAGTGGAAGATTAGAGGGGGTATGAGGGAAATGAATCAGATATAGGCTCCAGTGGGATAGAGGCCGAGGTTGATTAAAGATGGCCACAAATTATTTGCTGCCCTTCCCATCAAGAAGAAAAAGTTCCATTTGTACTAAGGCTGGCCTGCCACTTGCTTTGACCAATAAAGTGAGGCAGAATGGTGCTGTGTAATATTTAAGGTCACAACTTAAAGGATCTATAGCTTGGGAGTTCCCATCGTGGTTCAGTGGTTAATGAATCCGACTAGGAGCCATGAGGTTGCGGGTTCGATCCCTGGCCTTGCTCAATGGTTTAAGGATCCAGCATTGCCATGAGCTATGGTGTAAGTCGTAGATGCAGACTGTATCTAGTGTAGGCTGGCAGCTACAACTCCAATTAGACCCCTACCCTGGGAACCTCCATATGCCACGGGTGCAGTCCTGGAAAAAGACACAAAGACCAAAAAAAAAAAAAAAAAAAAAAAAAAAAAAAAAAAAAAGGAGGGGGATCTATAGCTTGCACCTTCCCTTGGAATCCTGGTGCTTTGCTGTGTGAAGCTCAAGCAAGTCTCATGGAGTGATCATATGGAGGAGCACCAATGCATCCCATCCAAAAGCCTGAGCTAAGCCCCCAGCCACCAGCTAGCATCAACTTCTAAGTCATATGAATGAGCCATCTTGAATGTTTCATCTCCAGGAAACCCTTTACATGACTATAGCTCAGCCGATCACCTCATGGAGTAGAAAATTTGCCAAGCTGAGCTCAATCTATAGATTCATGGGGGATAATAATTAGTTTTATTAGAGTATAGTTGATTTAAAGCATTGTGTCAATTTCTGATGTATAACATAGTGACGCAGTCATACAAAGAGTAATTAGTTGTTTTGTTTTAAGCCAATACATTTCAGAGTACTTTGTTACTCAGCAATAGATAAGCAAAACAAGATCTGAGATAGATAACCAAAACAAGATCTGAGATTTTTTTTATTAAAGTACAGTTGATATACAATGTTGTGCCAATTTCTGCTTTACAGCAAAGTGACCCAGTCACACATATACGTACATTGTATTTCTCTCTTTTTTTAAAGGCTATACCTGTGGCATATGTAAGTTCCTAGGCTAGGGGTTGAATTGGAGCTGAAGCTGCCGGCCTACGACACAGCCATGGCAACACCAAATTCGAGGTGCATCTGCAACCTATGCCACAGCTTGCAACAATGCCAGATCCTTAACCCACTAAGCAAGGCCAGGGATCAAATCCACATCCTCACAGATTCTGGGTTCTTAACCTGCTGAGCCACAATGGGAACCCTCTCCCTTTCTTATATTATCTTGCATCATTGTCTATCTCAAGATTTTATGCCTGCATAATAACAGAAACTTAGGCCCATATAATGCAGAAGGAAGATGCTGGAACTAAGACCTCTACATAAGTTTAGGACATGGAAGTGTTGTTCCCTTGGTAAAGGAGGAACTACAAACACTCTGCCCGTCATCCCAGCTAAGCACAAAGAAGCTTGCCTTTCTTGTCTTTATTAGGGGGCTAGATGAAAAGAACATTTTTGCATGCAATTGAAGCCTCAGATCAGCATTATGCATGAATGCGAAGTCTAAATTTACGCTACTCATTTAGTGAAGGATTTCTCCAAGATGAGAAATTAATATAAAAACTGATCAAGAAATGACAAAGCCTCTGGGGTGATTTAGTAGAAACAAGCACAAACTGTTATATTATAGCATTTCCACAATTTAAGGTGGCTGTGATACTTAATGATATGTGTGTGACTTAATGATATGTTGGGCCCTCAACCTTATTCACTGCCACACATGATGCTATTTTAGATAGAAATCAAAGATTTGAATGGAAAAAACTTGCAGGGGGAGGGGGGCACATGAGTATCACTGATGAACACTGCAGTTCTTTTTTTGTAAAAGTCCCTCTCTCCTTTATGCCAACTCTTCCATTTATGTATAGGTGAAAAAAATCCTTGATTTACCTCCTTTCCAGAGTAATAAAGGTTTTTATCCAGACCTGCTTAAATCAAGATTTTGTATTTTAAGGAAACTGACATTTCCTATGTATGATTGGAAGCATGACATTATAAATGTTACTAGCATTTAGGCTATAAGGAATATCTTACTTCTGCATCATTTTGAATTTATCAAAACTGTCAGTGAAGACTCTAGTACTGGTAATCAAGGGAAGTGGTGGAATGGATCCAAATTTATTTCTTTCCATTTTACAAGATAAAGATAAAAGTATGAGGAGGGAGTCTCAGGGAATAACTGAAGCATAAAGATGACAGCTTTCCAACTCTCAAAAGAAATAGGTTTATCCTTGGTAACCGACCTCAGCCCTCACAGTAGAACTCTTGAGAGAACTGAGGTCTGCTAGAAAGTTATTACATTTTGTAGTAACCAAGAGCCTATAAGCAGAGCTCAATTTTTCTTGTACTAGACACAACAACGATACTTTTAAGATGATACAGGAAAGAGAAATCTCCTCCCACCTCCACAGCAGCCCCACCACACCACTGTCCCCAGCCTGTGTATGGTGCTGACTGAAGCTAAATATCTACAACTTGCATTTCTCTTTGATCTTACCCATCTTTCTTTCAGAGAAAGTTAAGTTCTATCATCCTTTTTCCAAAATAGGAAGGGTCCTCTTTGATTTTCATTCTGAGAACTGCCTACTCAGCTGATGTTCCTCTCTTCTCTTCTCCCTCAACATTTTCCCCCCATAACCTTATTTTTCCTCATCTACCCTTCCTTTCTACTCAGATTTCCTGTACTGATATAGTTTTGGCTTCCCCACATGGAAGTTTGCTCTCTATTTACTTGACTGTGTTTTAGTTCCATTTTCTATTTTGATTTCTATATTTTCCAAGGGTCTTTCCTCACTGACTAGCATGCTTTAATAGCAAGTTGGCTTTTGAAACTCAAACTACTTGATACAGGGCAATAATATTGTAATTGATGGTTATATGTCAAACCACCTACTTCAGAAGTAACTTCAACCCATACTTTGTATAGGATATGGCATAATTCTAGCAACTGGTAAGTTTGTGGAATAGGAGGAAAGTGGAAGGGCAAGAGCTCCTCTCTCTGTACCTGTGGAATCCTGCTGTCCCAAGTTCTCTTCCTTTTGTGGAGTAACAAGAGCTTGACATTCTTTGTTTCCCAGAGTGCTTGATTCAGAATATTTTGCTTCCCCATCTTTCCACTCTAATCATAACATTCATGCTCTCAACCTACTGAATGTTAACTCAGCTTTGGGGATGGAGGAAAAGGGAATAAATTAGTTTATATGGAGACTCTAACATGTTTGGAGAACTTTAACTAACATTATTTCATTAACCCTCACAATCACTCTAAAAGGAATGGCATTTTTTGAACTCAGTTTACAGATGGGGAGGCTAGGACTCAGAGAACTGACCTCACTTGCTTTATTACTTATTTATTGCTGTGTAATAAAGAGTTTACCCAATATTTAGTGACTTAAGACAATACACATTCATGATTTCACAGCTTCTGCGAATTAGGAATCTGGGTGCAGCTTAACTGGGTCCATTACTTCTGGGTTTCTCACAGGCTGCAATTAAGGCATTGAGTGGGTTGTAATCATCCTAAGACTCAACTAGGGAAGGGTGTCCCAAGCTTATGTGGTTGTTGACAGGACTCAGTTCCTCATGGGTTACTGGACTGAAGGACTCAGTGCCTGGCTTTTGGGTAGAAGCTGCCCTCAATTCCTCAGCACATGGGCCTCTCCAATATGGCAGCTTGCTTAGCCAAAACATGCAAGCTGAGGGAATCTAATAGCAAGAGATGTCGTAACCTAATCATGTAAGTAACATCCCATCAAGTCTGCTACATCCAACTTGTTAGAAGCAAGTTACTATGTTCAGCCCACACTCAAGGGGAGGGGGGAGTGTGAATACCAGCAGGTGGGGATCATTGGGGCCATCTTAGAGTGTGCCTGCCACCCTTGCACAAGTCTATACGTCTGGTAAAAGCCAAAAGAGATTTAAAGCGCATCTATCAGTCTCTAACCCTGTGCTCCTTACTCTCAACTAGGTGGTAATGTGATTGGACTAGCTCACATTGATATCTTGCAGGTTTTCTAGATGTTCCTGTTAATGTGCTATCTCAATGGGTTATCAGATTTGACAGTGATATTGGGACCTGGTTATAGAGAACTCTGATGTACAAGGAGATGAGCTGAAATTTCCTGTGATGTGAACTATGGAGTCAGGGGTGAATGAGTAGGGGCATGGCCTGGTGCTGGTGGTGGTGGAGGAAGAGAAGTTAAGTGTAGCCTGAAGAGCAGAGAGAGAGAGAGAGAGAGAGAGAGAGAGAAGTCCATCATGGATATGGCAGAAAATATCTAAGATTTGTAGCATACTTAGGAATATAGTAAATGACTTTTACTTGCTACCACAACTGATGATCACACAGAAAACCACTAATTATATAAGGTTATTAACAAGGTAACTGAAGTACAGTAAGAGGGTACTATGGAGGTAGCAAAGGCAGAAAGCAATAGGGGAATGTGAAAATGCCTGTTTTAAAGATGAGGAAACTGAGAGCCAGAAAGTTTACCCAAGAACTGATATAATTTAATGACAGAGCTAGTAAAACTGTGTTCTGATACAATGGATGAAGTACTTTGCCCTAAATGTAAATAAGTGAATGATTAAGTATGTTTCCCTCCTTCTAACTATGAGCAGAGGAATTAGGTTTGGGTAAATAGAGACTGGCAGCAGGGAATGTCGATGATGCCTCACTACCAAGGGTATGGATCTGGCTTCCAGTAAATACTTCCATTAATCCAGAGATACCCATGGCCACTATTAAACTGATAAGGATTTGAGCAGATGCCAGGGATCTGACCCATCTGCTTCTTACTACATAGGTTCTTGCCACAGCAACTCCTCCCTACATTCCTCTTTGGGATACACATGGACTTATGTGGTCCACCCACAGCCTTGGTCATTAGTGCCACATCTCCATGTGTTTAGGTCCATTTCTTTTCCAAAGTCATAGGATGACTATGAGGTGACACTGAGATTTGAACTCAGGTCTCTTGACTCCAAGTGGTTTGCTCTTCCCTCTACACTATGCAGTTGACCAAACATTGGGAAAGAGTTTGAACCCGAGTCCTCATGGATAGTCGGGTTTGTTCACCACTGAGCCATGACGGGAACTCCCTGAGTTCATTTTAAAGGCTAATGAAATGTCAACCATAACACTGTATCAGTGTCCAATTGGAATTTGTACTTTAGACGAGAAAATACGGAGATTAAAAAATCTTCTCCCTTATACAGGTTATATACCTGGGAATGTTGGGGAGCATAATTTCAAAAGGAAAAGGTTTTAGCTAAAAGATTTATTAAGCTGGATCCTTCATGGTCCAATGGAAACTTCATCTGTTGCTTGGAAACTCTTTTTTTTTTTTTTTTTTTTTTTTTTGAGATGGTGCAACTTGATCCAGTTGAAACGAAAAAAAAAAAAAAAAAAAAAAAAGCCAAAGCAATTGTCTATCACATAAACTCATTCTTCTCCAATAGCTGAATCTGGATTCTGGATCATTTGTCCTCCAGTAACTTCTGTGTCTTTTTCCAAAATGACTAGTACTGTAGATAATATCTGTATATACGTTTGTAGCAAAATGAGAGCATAACATCTGGGATATTCTTTTTGCAAAGAAATGTAAGCTTTTTCAAAGCCCTAGGTAACTGTGGTTTTTCCTCAGGGAATATAAATCTTAAATCATCTAACCTGAGAAATACAGGAAGTTCAGAGATGATAGCAGGCCATCTGGATTCTTAGTGACCTTTCATCCATGTCTATCCTGAAGTAGATACAGTTTCAGTTAGTTTTTCTAGGTGCTACTACATTTGAAAACAGTAAGGACAAAACTTTTCTTCCCTTCTCATCATGCACCTGTCATACATGCGCTTTGAATATGCCTCAGGAGAATCTAGGTACTCTGCCAAAGATGGGCAGTATGAAGAGGTTTTATTTACAAAGAGCAGCAGTGGTAGTAGATTGCAGCAATGGTGAATTAGGTCTGAGTGTCCCACCATGCCAAGAATATCATTGGCTTTCACATCCTTTTCTACTCAAGATTTAAGAGCTTCTATGTGGTAGAGCCAAGATGTGAACCAGGTTCATGAACTCAGGATCACACTGTCTCCACTTTATAATGACAGAGCCTCTCTTCCTCAACTGTCAAGGACACCACTGTCACTGTTTTTTTTTTGTTTGTTTGTTTGTTTTTTTGTTTTGTTTTGTTTTGTTTTTGCTTAAAACATCAGAAATGTATTTTCTCAGAGTTCTGGAGGCTAGAAACCTGAACCAAGATGTCAGCGGGGCCATCCTTCCTCTGAAAATTGTAGGGAAGAATTCTTTGCCTCTTCCCAGCTTCTGGTGGTTTGCCTGCAATCTGAGGACATTACTGTCATTTTGATGAACGGTTTTACACCCTTGGATCACCTCTGCTGTCATGTGGGAAATCATGGTAAAAAACACCACAACCAAGTCCTGGCACTATACAATGGTTCAAATAGTGTTGCTATGAAGCTCATGCTTAGACTCAAATCTAGTAAGGCATTTGGTGGCATAATACCAAGCTTCAGCTTCAAGAATGCAAAAGGAAGAGGATAATCCAGTGATCACTTACATTCATTACCATTACAATGTTATATGTGCATTCACTATCATGAGTATATGTTTGTATAATTGTGAAATTGACAAAGACAATTATGATTTTTATTACGAACCACAAACATCATCATCATTATGGAATTAATCTTTTCCATCAAATTTTTTTGTGAGGGGTCATCTTCTCAAACAATGCAGTAGATGGGCTTGTAGTTGGTTAATTCATCCATTTAAATGGTCTCAGACAAAAATTAAAAATGATATATATATGTGGCTAATTATTACAGTATTATTTTAAAAGCAAAAGGCTAGAAACAGCCCAAATGCCCATCAAAAGAAGACCAAGTTGGAGTTCCCGTCGTGGCGCAGTGGTTAACGAATCCGACTAGGAACCATGAGGTCGCGGGTTCGGTCCCTGCCCTTGCTCAGTGGGTTAACGATCCGGCGTTGCCGTGAGCTGTGGTGTAGGTTGCAGACGCGGCTCGGATCCCGAGTTGCTGTGGCTCTGGCGTAGGCCGGTGGCTACAGCTCCGATTGGACCCCTAGCCTGGGAACCTCCATATGCCGCGGGAGCGGCCCAAGAAATAGCAACAACAACAACAGCAGCAAAAAGACAAAAGCAAAAAAAAAAAAAAAAAAAAAAAAAAAGACCAAGTGAATATTCCGGGATAAATGCACATGATAGAACACTATGAAGCCGTATAAGGAATGAGGATACACTCTGTATACTGAAACACAATGATCTCCAGGCTAAATTGTCAACTAAAAAGAGCAAGGTACAGAACAGGATTATGGTATCTGAATTTTGTGCAATAAAGATGGGGATATGAATATGTATCTTTATATTTACTTACATTTTAAAAAGAAAAATGAACTAAAATTTTAAAGTGGTTACCCAAAGGGGGAGGAAATAGGATGGAAAAGACAGAAGTAAAGGAAGAATTTATTGAATGTACACTGCTATTCAGTTTGTTTTTGAACTATCTAATGTGTTACATAATTACAAAACAAAGCAAAAAAAGAAATTAATTGAAAATAAATTGAAACAAGTAAACTTAATTATATATCAAGATGTCATTAGCTCATAGAAAAAAGAATAATATCAAATGACATTAAAATATAGTGAATTGACTATAAGTCTCTAGAGTGATATCTCCTGAGAACAGATAGAACCAGAAAGAAATCTTAACCATATTAGTGACTTTATGTTAGTAGTAACATTCATACTGATGGTTTATAATTAGTATAGACATATTTTCAATGAAGGAAATAAGTAATTATGTTACTGTCATTAGAAATCAAGATTTTTAGTGTTTGTGAGGATGTGGAGAAAAAGGAACTTTTGTATACTGCTGGTGGGAACGTAAACTACTATAGCTATTACAGAAAAGAGTAGGAAATTTCTTCAAAAGAAATTTAAGTAGAACTACACTGTATAGTTCAGCAATCCCCCATCTAGGTCTTTGACAGATGAATGGATACATATACATACACAGTTGACCCTTGAACAACATGGGTTTGAATGTCACAGGACTACTTATAGGTGGATTTTTTTCATTAAATGCATAATACAGTACTACACAATGTGAAGTTGGTTGAATCTGTGGATGTGGAACCACAAACAGGAAAGAAATGCTTGTATGGAGGGCCAAGTGACTATAAAGTTATCTGTGAATTTTCACCTGCATGGGGGTCAGCGCCCCTAACCCCTGTGATGTTCAAGGGTCAGTGGTACAATAAAATCTTATTAAGCCTTAAAAAAGATGTTAATCCTGCCATCTTCAACAGCATAGATGAATCTGGAGGACATTATGCTAAGTGAAATAAGCAAGACATAGACAAAAAAAATACTATATGATCTCTCTTATATGTGCACTCAAAAATAGTCAAATTTATATAAGAAGAGAGTAGAACAGTGGTTGCACGAACTGAGGGCAAGAGGAAATGGAGTGATATTTGTTATAGGTCAAAGTTTCAGATATGTAAGATGAGATCTAATGTAGAGTAGGGTATACTTGAAATCTGTTAGGATGATATATCTTAAACCTTCTCACCACATACAAATGGTAATTATGGAGAGGTGATGGATATGTTAATTAGCTTGATTGTGGTGATCATTTCACAGTGTATACAAATATCAAAACATCAAGTTGTACACCTTAAATATATACAATTTTTATATATCAAAGCTATCACAAGAAAACTGTTAAAAATGAAGACATCAAGATTTCCAGTATCAAAGAAAAGAGATTTTTGTGGTACAACAAACAAAAATCTTGTAGACTTAGATGTAAACAGAAAAACTTAAGGTTAACTTATTACTTTTTTTTCATAAAATGTTTCCCCCCATCTGCTCATTGAAAATGTCTTGAACTAGTGACAATCCAATAGCAATAAGCCCTTTAACTGCCCTGTCTATGTTGTAAATATACAATTCCTTGATTAAAAAGAGCCAAGGCTCCTTGGAGAAATGACAGATTTTGTATCTGGAGCAAGCCTTGGGAAAAATGGACTTGAAACTCTGTACCAGAAGGCAGATGATGCTATAGAAAATTATACTGACTGTGTCAAAAGGATAATGAGAGCCAAAAAATTACTGTCTTTTTTTGGTAGGTTGTACATTTTGCTGAAAATTGATAAAATGTCAGAGTCAAGATTTTTTTTGACTTTTCTGTATGAATTGCAAGATAGTGAGCAATAATTCCTGAAAGAAGCATAGAAAAGTTCTATATAATAAATACAGAACAAAATTAGAAAATCATTATTTTGGCAACCATTAAAGAAATAATGAATGTAGCCAATGACCATCAATAACATCAAACCACTGGGTGAAATGTCAATCAATAACTTCCCAATGGATGGATTGGGCTGATAGCCCATGAACCCAATGATTATTTTCACATCATTAAAAATGGAACAATCAGACATTGGGTGCCTCATCATGAGATATAGTAAAATGTTCACAGCACTACTTTTGAATTACTCTCACTGAAAACAACTGAACCTTAAATGAACTGAGCCTCAGGGTCTATCTACTGGTTTACAGAAAATATTAGGGAAGAGAGGAACAAGTTGAATGGTACCATGAGGAAGTAATCATAAAAATTCCAACCACACTGTATTCTTCAAGACAAACAACCAACTTTACCCAACAAATTTGTATCATGAGAACCAAAAAATACAAAAGGAGAAACCTCAGTAATAGAATTAATAGAGACTTAAGAGCCGTAAGTAGATGTAATGAGTAGACCTTGTAAATACTGATTCAAACAAATTAACTCAAAATGTCATTTTGAGACAAATGGAGAAATTTGCAATATAGATTAACTGTGAGATATTAAGAAATTGTTAATTTTGTTAGGTATCTTAATGGCAGGGTGGGTAGGTTAAAAATAATGCCTTTATCAAATATAAACTAAACTGAAATATTTACAGTGAAATGAAATGAAGTCCATCATTTGGTTTAAGATGCTCCAACAAAAAGAAAAAAACTGTGTCTATGTGTGTATATGAATAATTGAAACAAAGATGGAAAAATAATGATTTTTTGTTGAATCTGAGTGATAAGCACATGAGTTATATATATTTCTTTTTGTGTATGCTTGCAAGTTTCCAATACCAAAAGTTTTAGAAACTTTCCCCAAGAGTTCCTGCTGTGGAGCAGTGGGTCAAGAATCCTGCAGTGGCTCAGGTTGCTGTGGAGGTACAGGTTCAATCCTTGGCCTGGTGCAGTGAGTTAGAGGACCTGGCATTGTCACAGCTGTGGTACAGGTCACAACTGTGACTCAGATTCAATCCCTGGCCTGGGAACTTCCCTATGCCATATGTGTGGCCATAAAACAATAAAAAAACTTGTCCCAAACTCAAACCAATTATTTTGCATCATTTTTTCAAGATGTAAATACTTTTGATATTGGTAAAGGCTTTGTGATTTCATAATGACATACAAGTTCATATTTACATTTATGTGTAATACAAGGAAAGTACATTTGATGCTTCTGTTAATTTGAAGTTGTCATGGCTTTATTTACTGTGATAACATTCCTAGGCTAATTTTTCCTTTGATTTTTTTAACAGGAAAAGACTGGATTTATAGCTTTTGATTCTATTTTCTTCAAATAGAAGCTAAGGGGCAAGATACAAATGAAAATCCCTTTTTAATGCTCTACAATTCTTGACCTTCTATTTCAGTAAGTGAAATCTGGTTTGCTTGTCAGTTCAATGTTTTATTAAAGGTCAGATTGCAGTTTGTTATAAATAAATCCTAGAAAGGTGTGGGTAACAGGAGTTGCATTTAAGGGCAAATTCAGACATTAAAAAAATTATTAGATAAGGCAAAATATTTTTTTGGTGTTGGCATTACTCCATTATTTATATATTTTGTTTTTAAGGAAACATCTTGCTTTACTTTTATATAGCCTATTTACTGTATTTACTTAACCTTCTCCATTTTTTCCTCCTTATGCCATCTTTTCTAGATTAACTCTTTGCTGATACCTTAAGGCTCAGTTGTAATGTTACTTCTTCTATGACCTGAGTAATAATAATGATGCTCTTAGTGCACACTAATAGGGCCATGTGTGTTATAATGGCTTTACACATAAAAACTCATCCAGTCCTCACTACCAACTTATGAGATATGTGATATTTTGTATCTTCTTTCAAGCAGAGGCCCAGAGAAGTTGTCATTTGACCAAATAATAATATGTAGAAGACAAAAATCAGGTGATACTAAGGGATGGCCAATAGGGTGACCAGTGTCCCAGTTTGCCTGGCACTGAGTACTTACTAGGAAGCTGAATACTTCATTCTAAAACTGGGAAGTCTTGGCTAAATGAGAATAGTTGATTCCACTAGAGCAGTTGCTTTCCTGCAGCAAAGTCAACGATTTATCTCCGCCATAGGGTGTTTCTCTCCACATAGAACTGGAGCAGGGTGTAAGGAGTTAAAGTCAGAGGTATTGCTGAGATATTGCAGAGTTCCTATAAACATGGGGTGTTATTAACTTGTGGTGTTTGCTTTATATACTAGAAATGTGTTTGACAAATGATGAGTACATTTTTAGGCCTGTAAGTTAAACCTTATTTTAAATGTAGTCAGTTCTTTAAAAAAAAAAAATAGAAGGTTCTGATGTGAACCCACACTTACATAAATGTCATTTGTTTCTTTTCCCTAGCTGCTTTCAAGATTTTCTCTTTGTCTTTCATTTTGGTCAGTTTGATTAGTATGTGTCTCGGAGTGTTCCTCCTTGGGTTTATTTTGTATGGTACTCGTTGTGCCTCCTGGAATTGAGTGAGTGATTCCTTCCCAATGTTAGGGAAGTTTTCGGCTATTATCTCTTGGAATATTTTTTCTGTCTCCTCTCTCTCTTCTCCTTCTGGCACCCCTATAATACAGATGTTGGTGCGTTTAACATTGTCCCAGAGTTCTCTGAGACTCTCTTCATTTGTTTTCAATCTTTTTTCTCTTTCGTGTTCTGCCTCTGTAATTTCCATGAATCTGTCCTCCACCTCGCTTATTTGTTCTTCTGCCTCCTGTATTATGCTGTTAGCTGCTTCTAGTGAATTTTTTATTTCAGTTATTGTATTTTGCATCTCTTCTTGTTTAAGTTTTATATCTTGTATCTCTTTGGTCAGTGTTTCCTGTAAGTTGTCCATCTTTGCCTCCAGTTTATTTCCAATGTCTTGCCTCATCTTCAACATCAACAGTCTAAAGTCTTTTTCCTGGAGGCTGAGAATCTCCTCATGGCTTAGCTGTTTTTCTGGGGTTTTTTCTTTCTCCCTCGTCTGAGTTATAGTTCTCTGTCTTTTCATTATTATAGGTTTTTGGTGTGGTGACCATTTTACAGATGATAGAGTTGTAGCCTCTCTTACTTCTGTTGTCTGCCCCCCTTGTGGCTGAAGTCGGTATGGGGGCTTGCTGTAGGCTTCCTGATGGGAGGGGCTGGTGCCTGCCCCCTGGTAGGTGGAGCTGATTCTAATCCCTCTGGTGGGTGGGGCTTAGTCTCTGGATGGGATTAGAGGCAGCTGGGTGCCTGAGGGGTCTTTAGGTAGCCTGTTTACTGAAGGGTGGGGCTGTGATCCCACCTGGGTTGTTGTTTGCCCTGGGACTTCTCAGTGGCTGGCTGGGCTGGCTGATGGGTGGGGCCAGATTTTCCCAAAAGGGCCACCTCCAGAGAAGGGCACTGCTGCTGAATATTCCCGAGAGCTTAGCTTTCAATGTCCTTCCCTCACAGCAGGCCACGTTCACCCCTGTTTTCCCAGGATGTCCTCCAAGAACTGCAGCCAGGTTTGACCCAGATTCCCTTGGAGACTTTGCTTTGCCCTGGGACTCAGTGCACGTGAAAGTCCGTGTGCGCCTTTTAAGAATGGGGTCTCCATTTCCCCCAGTCCTGTGGAGCTCTTGCGCACAAGCCCCACTGGCCTTCAGTGCCAGATGCTCCAGGGCTCTTTCTCCCTGTGCCAGATCCCCATACGTGAGAGTTTGATGTGTGGCTCAGAACTCTCACTCCTGTAGGTGAGTCTCTGTGAACCAGTTAGTTTCCCGTCTGTGGAGCTTCCCACCCAGGAGGTATGGGGTTGTTTATATCGTGAAATCGCCCCTCCTACCTCTTGATGTGGCCTCCTCTTTTTCTTCTGGAGTAGGGTATCTTTTTTAAGGTTTCTGGTCCATTTTGGTGAAGTGTGCTCAGTCTTTAGTTGTGAATTTTGTTGTTTTTAGGAGAGAAATTGAGTTCCAGTCCTTCTATTCCACTATCTTAACCCCGTCTCCCCATAAATGTCAATTTTACTTCATGTATCCTATATTGACCTACCTATATTTCCCTATTTTTTAATATTTTAAGTGAGAATTGCAACGATTTTTGATATTTATTTATTCATTTATTTTGCTTTTAAGGGCCACACCCATGGTATATGGAGGTTCCCAGGCTAGGGGTCCAATTGGAGCTACAGCTGCTGGCCTATGCCACAGCTACAGCAATGCAGAATCCAAGCTGTGTCTGAGACCTACACCACAGCTCATGGCAATGCCAGATCCTTAACCCACTGAGCGAATGCCAGGGATCGAACCTGCAACCTCATGGGTCCTAGTCAGATTCATTTCTGCTGTGCCACAAGGGCAACTCCGCATTTCCCTATCTTATAAAAAGGCACCAATGGGGCAGAGAGTGAGGTGTGTAGAGGGGAAAGAATTACAGTGTGAAATGAACTCATATTTGCCTACAAGTGATGGTCATTCATGAGCAAAACACTCATCAACTTCCTTAGTCATGAGTCTTCCTTCAAAAAGTATCTTTGAGTTCATGAGAACAGGCTATTTTATTTTGCATTCTATATTACTGCAATAACTCCACAAGCTATTTCAGAATTTAATGATATGATAATTCAGTTTTCCAATAGACTTCCCAATATGGTCAAATCACTCATGGCCAAGGATATACCCCTTTATTTATTAAAACCAATTTTCAAGTGTAATTAAACCATGAGAGAAATTGTGTATCTGACATCATTTAAGATCCTCTTCTGAAAGGATGCCATTAGTTGCCCACATCCTTTAATTTGTCTGAGTTTTATTTATTATAGGAATGTCCTCAAGGTAAACCTTGCGACTGCTTTCCTGAAACATTAAGAAAGATTTGAAATTTTCAATGGTCAATATGTTTTAAACTGTTTTATGATTTGGTCATTTAGGATGATACAAATCAGCTCCTTGACCCAAGGAGATAGCTTGAGTGTCAAATGAGTGTTAAGATAGTTTATACAATTTTATTGATTCTTTGAGGTGTTGTTTTTGAGGATGGAGCCAACATCATAAATGACAGATATTATACAGATGGAGGTGGACACATCAAAAAATATTACATCTATACAGGAATGGTCTTACATGAATATAGTATTAGTCCCCTAAGAACACAGTAGATAACTGTTTCTCCTAAACTCATAAAGCAGAAGAAATAAAAAATGAAGAAGCAGAAGAACCCCTCTCAGTTAAAAGATCAAGAGAAGTTCCCTGAAAGGACAAAAAATTGAAATGGACCCTTTTAATAGATTATGAGTTTAAAAATGAGATAATGAAAATACTGAAGGAATTAAGAAAGGCTATTGAGAGGAATTCCCATTGTGGCTCAGCAGAAACAAATCTGAGTAGTGTCCATTAGAATGCAAGTTTGATCCCTGGTCTTGCTTAGTGGGTCAGGGATCCAGCATTGCCATGAGCTGTGGTGTAGTTCACAGATGTGGGCTTGGATCCTGCATTGCTGTGGCTGTGGTGTAGGCCAGCAGCTAGAGCTCCAATTTGATCCCAAGCTTGGGAACTTTCATATGCCACAAGTGTGGCCCAAAAAGCAAAAAACAGCAAAAGAAGGGCTAGTGACAGAAAAGCTATACTATAAAAAGGAACTATAAACTATAAAAGCCAAGAAAAATTATAAAATTCTTTTACAGTGACTAAAGGTGAACTAAAGGCAATGAATAGCAGAATGAATAAAGCAGAAGAATTAATAAGTGATCTGGAAGATACAATAATGGAAATCGTCCAATTAGAACATCATACAGAAACCCAAATGAAACATCATACAGAAACCCAAATGAAAACAATATAAAAGACTTATGGGATAAGATAAAGCATACCAATCTATGCATAAGACTGATCCCAGAAGGAGAAGAAAAAGAAAAGGGAATTGAAAATGTATTTGAAGAAATTATGGCTGAAAATACCCCAATTCTAAAGAAGGAAACATATCCAGGTAAAGGAAGCAGAGAGTATCAAATAAGATAAATTAAAAAATAGACCTATATCAAGACAGATTATAATAAAAAATGGCAAAAGTTAAAGATAAGGAGAGGGTTCTGAAGGCAGCAAGAGAAAAACAAAGAGTGAATTACAAGGGAACCCCCATAAGTCTACCAGCTGATTTCTCTACAGAAACTTACAGGCAGAAGGGAGTGGCAAGATATATGCAAAGTCCTGAAAGGGAAATATCTGCAAACTAAGGTACTCTATCCAGCAAGATTATCATTTAGATTAGAATGAGAGATAAAGAATTTATCAGAGAAGCAAAAACTAAAATACTACAGCATTACTAAATCAATCAATGTGATACACCACATCACCAAAAGACAAGACAAAAACCACATGATTATCTCAGTAGATTCAGTAAAAACATTTTATAAAATTCAATATCCACTCATGATCAAAACCTTTACAAAAGTGGGTATAGAGAGAACATATCGCAACATAATAAAAGCTCTTTATGACAAACCTATAGCCAATATAATACTCAATGGTGAAAAGCTGAAAGCCTTTCTGCCAAAATCTGGAACAAGAGAAGGATGCCCACTCCCACCATTTCTCTTCAGTATAGGACTAGAAGTCCTATCAATAGCAATCAGTCCAGAATAAGAAATAAAACCTATTCAGATTGGTAGGTTAGAGGTAAAATTGTCATCATATGCATATGATATGATACTATATATAGAAAACCCTAAAGACTCCACACAAAAACTACCAGACTAATGAACAAATTCAGCAAGGTAGTAGGATATAAGATTAACACACAGAAATACGTTGCATTTCTTCACGCTAACAATGAAATATTAGAAAGGGAATGTAAACAAACAATCCCTTTTAAAATCTCATCAAAAAATAAAATAAAATACTTTGGAATAAACCTCACCAAGGAGGTGAAAGACTTATATGCTGAGAACTATAAAACATTAATAAAAGGAATTAAAGATGATAAAAAGAAATGGGAGTTCCCACTGTGGCACTGAGGGTTAAGGATCCAGCATTGTCTCTGCAGTGGCTTAGGCTGCTCTTGAAGCATGGGTTTGATCCCTGGCCCAGTGCAGTGGGTTAAGGAACTGGTGTTGTCACAGCTGTGGCATAGCTTGCAGCTCTGGCTTGGATTTGATCCCTGGCCTGGGAACTTCCATATCCTAAGAGTGTGGCCCAAAAAACCCCCCCAGAACAAAAAAAAACCCCAAAATGATTCAAAGAAATGGAAATATACCCCATCTTCTTTGATTGGAAGAATATTTAAAATGGCCATACCACCCAAAGCAATCCACGGGTTGAATGTGATCATTATCAAATTACTCATGACATTTTCCACATAATTAGAACGAATAACCCCAAAATTTATATGGAACCATAAAAGACCCAGAATTGTCAGAGCAATCCTGCAGGAAAAAAAAAAGCAGGAGGTGTAACCCCGCACCTCCCCCCCCCAGACTTTATATAATAATATAAAACTACGGTAATCAAAACAGCAAGGTTTTGTCACAAAAACAGACATACAGATCAATGGAACAGAACAGAAATACCAGAAATAAATTCATGCACCTATGGACAATTAATCATTGACAAAGGGAGCAAGAATATGCAATGAGTAATAGTCTCTTCAGTAAGTGGTGCTGGAAAAGTTAGACAGCCACAAGTAAATCAATGAAGTTAGAACACACCCTCACACCATACACAAAAATAAACTCAAGGAGTTACCATTGTGGCTCAGTGGTAATCAACCCGACTGGTATCCATGAGGATATGGTTTGATCCCCACCCCTGCTCAGTGGGTTAAGGATCCAGCCTTGCCATGAGCTGCTGTGTAGGTTGCAGATGCGGCTTGGATCTGGCATTGCTGTGGCTGTGGCAGGCAGCTGCAACTTTGGTTTGACCCCTAGCCTGGGAATTTCCATATGCTGCAGGTGTGGCCCCCCCAAAAAACCCTCAAAATGGCTTAAAGAGTTAAATTTAAGACAAGACACAAGATATCATAAAACTCTGAGAAGAGAACATAGGCAAAAATTCTCTGACATAAGTCTACTAATGTTTTCTTAGGTCAGTCTCTCAAGGCAATAGAAATAAAAACAAAAATAAACAAATGGGACCTAGTCAAACTTAGAAACTTTTGAACGGAAAAGGAAACCACCAACAATACAAAAAGACAATCTATGGGAGTTCCTGCTGTGGTGCAAGGGATCTTCAGCATCTCTGGAGCTCTGGGACACAGATTCAATCCTCAGCAGTGGGTTAAGGATCTGGCATTGCCACAGCTGTGGCTTGGATATGGCCCCTGGCCTGGGAACTCCAGATACCATTGGGTGGCCATAAAAGGAAAAAAAAATATCTGCAGACTGGGAGAAAACATTTGTGAATGATGATACTGTCAAGGGCTTAATTTCTAAACTATACAAACAGCTCACACAATTCAATAACAAAAAAATATATAACCCACTCTAAAAATGGGCAGAAGACCTAAATAGACATTTCTCCAAAAAAGACATATAGATGGCCAATAAGCACATGAAAAGATGCCCATCATCACTAATTATTAGAGAAATGCAAATCAAAACTACAATGAGGTACCAGCTCACACCAGTCAGAATGGCCATCATTAACAAAGTTTCAAATAATAAATTCTGGAGAGGGTATGGAGAAAAGGGAACCCTCTTACACTGTTGGTGGGACTTTAAATTGGTACAACCACTATGGAAAATGGCATGGAGGTTCCTTAAAAAACTAAAAACAGAGGGGTTCCCATTGTGGCTCAGCATACTGAACCTGACTAGTATCCATGAGGGTGTGGGTTCAATCCCTGGCCCTGCTCAGTGGGTTAAGGATCTTGCATTACTGTGAGTTGCAGTATAGGTTGAAGACATGGCTCAGATCCTGTGTTGCTGTGGCTGTGGCATAGGCCCGCATCTGCAGCTCCTACTTGACCCCTAGCCTGGGAACTTCCATGTGCTGTGGGTGCAGGCCTAAAATAAATAAATAAATAAATAAAA
Organism: Sus scrofa; assembly: GCF_054392235.1. Lineage (NCBI taxonomy): Eukaryota > Metazoa > Chordata > Mammalia > Artiodactyla > Suidae > Sus > Sus scrofa. The sequence goes on from NC_139401.1 coordinate 14,478,095, forward strand.
GTAGAGTTCCCCTGAGACCCAGCAGTCCCACTCCTGGGTATCTACCCAGACAAAGCTATAATTTGAAAAGATACATGCACCACTATGTTCCTAGCACTATTTACAATAGCCAAGACATGGAAACAACCTAAATGTTCATTAAAATATGAATGAATAAAGATGCATATATATATATATGCACATACATACAATGGAATATTACTGTCATTAAATAGAATGAAATAATGCTATTTGCAGCAACATGGATGAACCTAGAGGTTATCATAACTAAATCAGAAAGAAAAATACCATGATTACATGTAGAATCTAAAATACAACACAAACGAACATATCTATGAAAGAAAAACAGATGCAAAGACATAGAGAACAGACTTATGGTTGCCAAGGGAGAGGGAATCTGGGGGAGGGAAGGACTGGGAGTTTGGGATGAGCAGAGGCAAACTATTATACATAGGGTGGATTAAACAAGATCCTACTAGGTACTAGATTTAATATCCTGCCATACATTAATATATTCTTCCAATATATAATGGAAAGAATATATTAATGTATGACTGAATCACTTTTGCTGTATAGCAGAAATTATTAACACAACATTGTAAATCAACTACACTTCAACAAAATTTTTTTTTATTTTTTATTGTTATTTTCCCCAACACACTTTTTTTGCACTGTACAGCATGGGAACCCAGTTACACATGCATGTATACATAATTTTTTCTCCTATTGTCGTGCTGCATTGTAAATATCTAGACATAGTTTTCAGTGCTACACAGCAGGATCTCATTGTAAATCCACTCCAAGAGCAATAGTTTGCATCTGTTAACCCCAAGCTCCAAATCCCTCCCCCTCCTTCCCCCTCCCCCCGGGCAACCACAAGTCTATTCTCCAAGATTTTCTTTTCTGTGGAAAGGTTCATTTGTGCCACATATTAGATTACAGAAATAAGTGATATCATATGGCATTTTTCTTTCTCTTTCTGACTGACTTCATTCAGGATGAGAGTCTCTAGTTCCATCCATGTTGCTGTAAATGGCATTACGTTGTTCTTTTTTATGGTTGAGTAGTATTCCATTGTGTATATATACCACATCTTCTGAATCCAGTTGTCTGTTGATGGACATGTGGGTTGTTTCCATGTCTTGGCTATTGTGAATAGGGCTGCAATGAACATGCGGATGCATGTGTCTTTTTTAAGGAAAGTTATGTCCAGATGTATGCCCAAGAGTGGGGTTTCTGGGTCATATGGAAGTTCTATGTATAGTTTCCTGAGGTACCTCCATACTGTTCTCCATAGTGGCTGTACCAGCTTACATTCCCACCAACAGTGCAGGAGGGTTCCCTTTTCTCCACACCCCCTCCAGTACTTGTTATTTGTGGACTTCTTAATGATGGCCATTCTGACTGGTGTGAGGTGGTATCTCATGGTAGTTTTGATTTGCATTTCTCTAATAATCAGGGATGCTGAGCATTTTTTCATGTGCTTGTTGGCCATCTGTATATCTTCCCTGGAGAAATATATTAACAAAATTTAAAAAAAGATGGAGGTAGAATTTGTCTACCTCACATATTCATAAGATTGCCCTCTGATCAGAAGGCAGAATGTTGTACTGTATCTACTGATGTTTGTAGTTTGGCCTACAGAATATTAAATATTATTATAAGTTTTATTATGTTATTTACAAAATATGCTCACAAGGCAAAGGAAGAAAAATTTTAATCAGCCATTATCTCATCCTCTTGTTGACATTTTATTAGTAAACATTCCTATATTTTCTCCTTGAAGAGAGACAAATTTATTTTTACTAAAAATCAGATATACTTCAATAAATAATCAGAAATTAAGAATAAATAAAACAGGATCCAAACTAATATAGTACATCATATCTTGCTTCAAAAATGTTTATAGAGTGAGAACTTCTTCATATGCTTGTAAATATTTAACCTATCATGCTATATTTAATGACTGTATGTGATTTTGTTGTATGGATATGACGATGTATATAATTCAATTCACTATATTTGAAAATTAGGTTTTTCCTTCTTTTTTGAAAGCACTGCTAGGTGAAGTTTTTGTAGCCAAATATTTGCACTTATGCATAACTATTTCATTGGACAAATTTCTTTCTTTTTTTATGCATTAAAAATTTTTTTTCCCGCTGTACAGCATGGGGACCAAGTTACTCGTACATGTGTACATTTTTTCCCACCCTTTGTTCTGTTGCAATATAAATATCTAGACATAGTTCTCAATGCTACTCAGCAGGATCTCATTGTAAATCCATTCCAAGTTGTATCCTATAACCCCAAGCTCCCAATCCCTCCCACTCCCTTCCTCTCCCCCTGGGTAGCCACAAGTCTATTCTCCAAGTCCATGATTTTCTTTTCTGTGGAAAGGTTCATTTGTGCTGTATATTAGATTCCTGCAGGGAGCCGAGGAGATGCAGGGACTCAAGGAAGGGACCTTGCCAGATGGCAGAAAAACCCAAAGGCAGGTTCCAGGCAGGTTCCTAACCAAGGAAGGGAGCTCACCTGAATGCTACAAGCCAAAGGTGGGCTTCTGGTCAGGATAAAAGCCTGCCTGAAAGGTGCAAAACCGAGGGCAGGCTGAAGCCTGCCTGTGCAGGTTACATGGCTCTCATTTTGATGTTGATGGGGAAGAATTGGGGCTTTCCTGGGAAAACAATTTCCATGTTTGTGCCAGAGAACATGGACTGTTTCTCGGGTGACCTAGTCTTTCCTGTTGTTTTACTTGTTGTTCAGTTTTTCCTTAGTCTTTCCTGTTATTTGCTTATTATTCTTATTTTCCATTCTTACTTTCCTGTGGTGATTTGTGATTTAACAAAATTGTAACAATAATATAATAAGAATTTCATCCTGAAAGACTTTCCCCTATTCAAATCCAATTTAATTAAAAACATAGGGTTTATCTACTAACTAGTTATACAGTAAACTTTAGAGTTAGGATTTTAATGAGGTTCATAGAAATTAGACATATATTATTCATTAAACCTAGCTGTGAGTTTTGTCCTTGATTTTAGAAGCTTTTAAGTGATAGCTAGTTAAGTTGATTAATATTTTCTTATACTGTCCCCCTGCCATAACGCTTTAAAGATAAACACTAATCTAAAAACAAGATTTGTGAATGACAAATTCTTGTAAAGACTGGCTGGCCATGGGATGATTTGTACTGAGTCTCCTCCTTTCCACATGATGTATTGTACCTATTTGCCCTTAAATTGTACTCACTAAATTTAGTTAAGATAAAGATTTTAGAACATGATGTATAGCTGCTGTACCATGTAAAAGTTAACCAATGTACTTTTAACACTGTGATGTAATCTGTAGTTAAAAACTGTCTATATAAACACTCATCTATGCCAATAAAATTTGAGCAGTCCAGAGCCCTGAAATAAGAGACAAAGAGGCTGTCTCCGTGTGCATTCGCTGACACCGTCCATTCCCGACAGGGTGCTCATCCCTGGCCGCTGGAGCTGGACTCCGGCAGATTCCAGTTATAAGTGATATCATACGGTATTTGTCTTTCTGACTCATTTCACTCAATATGAGAGTCTCTGGTTCCATCCATGTTGCTGTAAATGGTATTACGTCGTTCTTTTTTATGGTTGAGTAGTATTCCATTGTGTATATATACCACATCTTCCGAATCCAGTTGTCTGTTGATGGACATGTGGGTTGTTCCCATGTCTTGGCTATTGTGACTAGGGCTGCAATGAACATGCAGGTGCAAGTGTCTCTTTTAAGCAGAGTTTTGTCTGGATATATGCCCAAGAGTGGGATTGTGGGGTCATATGGAAGTTCTATGTATAGATTTCTAAGTTATCTCCAAACTGTTTTCCATAGTGGCTGTACCAGCTTACATTCCCACCAACAGTGCAGGAGGGTTCCCTTTTCTCCAAACCCCCTCCAGTACTTGTTATTTGTGGACTTATTAATGATGACCATTCTGACTGGTGTGAAGTGGTATCTCATGGTAGTTTTGATTTGTATTTATCTAATAATCAGGGATGCTGAGCATTTTTTTTTCATGTGCTTGTTGGCCATCTGTATATCTTCCTTGGAGAACAGTCTATTCAGGTCTTTTGCCCATTTTTCCATTGGGTGATTGGCTTTTTTTTTTTTTTTTTTTGGCTTCTTAGAAATGGAATGCCTGCATTGGAAAGCATATCAACCTCCCCAAATCTGTCCATTTGGCCTAATTTTGTTTCCAAGTAGTATAAAAATATATGAACATTAGGTTTCTTTGATTTTTTTGAGGTCCCTTCTACAAATTACCAAACTTCATCTCATGCCAAGAAATTCTGTTATTTGCTTAGTAAGGTTGCAATAAGGATGCAAAATTTCCATTGCTCCCAGCACTTTTTCAGTCTTTTCTTTTTCTTTTACCTAGGTGTCTTATAGGTAGCATGGCCATGTATCTTAGTTAGCTTTGAATAGTCATGGTTTATGCATATTACCATAGCACAATTATTTATAGCACTCTATTTCACTCTCAAAATCATTCCAATTAAGATGGTCATGATGTGAATGTTAGAGAAATGCATTTGAAGCTTTACAAATGAGCGTGAAAACTACTTAGAGCTCACTAGGTAGAAGATGAATGAGGAACAATGAAATCATCATTATCCACCCAAGACATCACTTGAAAATTCTAGTTTCCAAAGGAAAATCATGAAATGCTTGAACTGGGTAAACCATAACAGTGGGGGTTACCACCAGTGGTACTAGAAGCTGGATTTATCAAATGAATGAGAACACCTTAATTTGGAGGGTATTGTGGGTCTCCAGTTGATGGAAATTCATAGAATGTCCCTAGAAGGGGTATAACTGTTGATAGTCAAGTCATGGCTTGCAGAGAAGGGTAATCTTAAAGGAACTGAGTTCCTGCAGCAGAGGGTGCTAGCTTGAGATATTTGAAACAGAGGGAGGGGGTTCTTTGTTCTAGTGCCTACTTGCAAATTTTCCTAAAGTTTAATACTGTTATTTATTTCCTGTACATTACCATTACATCCTAAATAAAATATATATATTCATCTTTTGAATATCCAAGGATATAATCTTGAGCACATAGTAAATGCTCATTAAATGCCATGTATCATGAATAAAATAATGAATATTATAAAAGAATGCATAAGCCATGAAATTTGGCATCCAAACTATGTTTTTCTTTTTGCTTTTTAGGGCCACACCTGAGGCATATGGAAGTTTCCAGGCTAGGGGTCAAACTGAAGCTGCAGCTGCTGGCCTATGCCACAGCCACAGCAATGCAGGATCCAAGTGGTGTCTGCAACCTACACTGCAGCTCATGGTAATGCTGGACCCTTAACCCACTGAGCAAGGCCAGGGATCAAACCCTCATCCTCATGGATACTAGTAGGGTTCATAATCCACTGAGCTACAATAGGAACTCCCAGCATCCGAATTTTTAATTTCAGATTTCTTCTTACTTTTTTTTTCAAAGCAAATTATTTACTGTCTTTTGTATCCATTTTTTTTTCTTCTACAGAATGTTTTGAGCAGAGCTTCCAGGAATTCATTACTGAAGCCCTGGAATTTCTAGGAAAGTCCAGTTACTCCCAGTAGTTTGCACTTACAATATAGCTATTTTATTTTGAGGTATATGTTTCTATGAAGAAGCAAGTGTCAAACAGAATTCTCCATCTTTAATGATGATAAAGAAATTTCTAAACAGTTATGGTAAATAACTCAGCAGTGAAATCTCTGCAGTTAATTCCCCAACCATTTGCCATTAATTTGTCACATCTTACAAGCAGACATTTGGTATTTTCATTGATGCAATTCTTTTTTAATTGAAGTATAGTTGATTTACAATGTTGTGTTAGTCTCAGGTGTACAGCACAAGTATATATAAATACCTTTTCAGATTCTTTTCCATTATAGGTTATTACAAGATATTGAATAGAGTTCCCTGAGCTATATAGTAGGTCCTTGTTGTTTACCTATTTTATATATAGTAGTGTGTATCTGTTAATTCCAAGATCCTAATTTATCCCTCTCAACTTCTTTCCCCTTTGTAACCATGTTTGTTTTCTATGTCTGTAAGTTTGTTTCTGTTTTGTAAATAAGTTCATTTGTATCATTTTTTAAAATTCCACATGTAAGGGGTATCATATGATATTTGTCTTTCTCTACCTCACTTACTTCACTTAGTAAGACAATCTCTGTGTCCATCCATGTCGCTGCAAATGGCATTTTTTTCATTATTTTTTATGGCTGAGTGGTATTCTATTGTGTGTATGTGTGTGTATCCGACTGTGAATGGACATTTAGGTTGCTTCAAAGATGCAATTCTTATTCTGTCTATGACCAGTGATGAGGTAGAACAAGGATCAATCTAGCAACTTTGGTTATCATGACATTTAAATCATGTTTGTAGTACAACCCAATTGATTGTAGAACCATTAATTAAAAGTGGATGAAATAAAGCACTTTGTAAGTTTGTACTCTAAAATTTGCAGTTTTGCTTCCTCATACATTGCCTTTTTTGAAAATATAAGTGCTATATTTCCCTTTTTTATCTGAACATTTTAGTCTAGAATAAAATATAATGGATAATCAAGACTTCAAGAAAAACTTGCTGGGCAAAAAATCTCACCCTTTACATGAGCAAACATCTGTGATTCCTATCTGCAGAGATGGTATATTTAGTCTTACACAATCGAGTTGGTATTCCAACGACATCCCGTGGACCTCATCTTTAGTTAGCTGTAGCCCTAAGTTTAGAAGGTTTATTCTAAACCTTAAAATTAGCCCTAGAGGAGTTCTCTTGTGCTACAGTGAGTTAAGGATCTGGTGTTGCCAATGCAGTGGCTAGGGTTTCTGCTGTGGTGCAGGTTTGATCCCTGGCCCGGGAACTTCCACATGCTGTGCGTGTGGCAAAAAAAAAAAAAAAAAAAAGCCTTAGAGAAATACAGCAAGTATTCCTAATATCAAATGTTCTAACAAAAGATTGTAACTGTTTCATGAACTATTTCAAAGCTCTCAATTGGAGTTGTACACAAAACAACTTTATTCTTTTCTCTAGTTGCTCAGTAGACTGTTTTCTTATGAAATGAAATCTCAGAGCATGATCCATAAGGTTTCCAATCACCCTCATGTAATAAAATCCCTCCAGTCATAAGAATAGTCTTATTTTAGTAGTTGATATTTCCATTCCACACTCTACTTTTTCTTGTCCTATTTCAGATCTAAAACTGGGGGCGGGGTGAACAGGGCTGGGCTGAGTAGATATAGTTTAGGAGGAATGAGGATTTTTTCTTGATTAGGTGCATCTCCTCCTCCCCACTCAGTTGGCTGACCTTAGTTTTAGAAGCTTCCAGCATAAGGAATGGAATTAGGGGAAAGGAAGAGTCCCAAATGACTGGTACTGCGGTGACCTCCTGTTTATATATGCAAGGTTTGGAAAGCAGTTAAAGCTGACTTTTGATGCACTTCAGAGTTTTTAAGAGGCTTCCCTGGGAAATGTGTGGTATGGGTGAGTGTAGGATCTCTGGCTGGCTGCTTAGGAGTATTCTCCCCACCGATTCTTCATCCAAAAATACTCTTCTTTTCACATCACTTTGTTTCATGTCACAACGACTTCTTAAGCAATTTTCCTTTGGAAATAAAACCAGTCTATCTCCCACTTTCAGGGCCTACATCTTGCCCAAAGGATGGATAAAGTACCTTTGTCTTATAGTGGGTGGAGATACATGGCTCTCAACATAGCTCTCTACTCTGATGCTGCCATTAGCCTCTCCTTGGTATGAGTCAAGTATGAGTCAGACCCTAGTCCACTGTGTCCTTGATTGTCAAATGATACTGCTCTGGGGTCACTATTTACGTAGATGGTAGAATGAATAGTGACTCCTGCAGTTATTTAATACATATCAAGCCTTCTGAGTACTCCTCTTAAAGTCTGTCTCATTAGGCTTGAGGTGAGCGGTGAAACACCCCTCTCCCTTTCCCCCACGTGGGAAGGGGATAGGAAAACACCACAGGATTCCCAAAATACTTTCCAAAGAAAATTTCCCCCTAGCTTCATTAATTCATGCCCTCACCTCCCAGCCTGGAGTTTCCTTTTCTTCACTTTTTTTTAAATAAGGGAATAGAGATAAAAAAAAAATCGTAGTAGATTCATGTAGCAGAGAACAAACATGACTCTACATTGGATCTATTCCTCTAGCTCTAAACTTTGTGCTTTGTTGTCTATCCTGAGTCATGCTGTCTCTAAACCTTTGTAAATGACTGTTGTCTATAGCCTGAAATAGAGTTGATAGTCCTTTCTCAATTATCTGCCTCCCAGGCTTGACTTTTAAAAGTACAACACTTTCCCATTCATATAGAGATAAAAAGTGTCAGAACAGAGATAACAATTATCTTTTTGGAGGTTTACAGAACGTCTTGACCAGACCTATGGGTAGCTGTAAGAACAAAGGATTCTGGGCACCAAGAAGTTTGCAACAACTAGCCACACCTCCTCCCCTTTTAGTATAAAAGAAGTCTGAATTCTCACTCCCGTAAGATGTTTCCTTGGGACACTAGTCCACTATCTTCTCGGTCTGTTGGCTTTCCAAATAAAGTCGTCATTCCTTGACCCAACATCTCATCTCACAATTTTTTTTCTTGTCTTTTTGCCTTTTCTAGGGCCGCTCCCCCAGCACATGGAGGCTCCCAGGCTAGGGGTCTAATCAGAGCTATAGCCGCTGGCCTACGCCAGAGCCACAGCAACACGGGATCCGAGCCGCATCTGCAACCTACACCACAGCTCACGGCAAGGCCGGATCTCCAACCCACTGAGGGAGGCCACGGATCAAACCCGCAACCCCATGGTTCCTAGTCAGATACGGCAAACACTGCGCCACGACGGGAACTCCTCATCTCACAATTTTTGGGGCTGTTGTATGGTGAGCAGTATGAACTTGAACTCAGTAACAGTCATATAATGGTCTACTTTTCACCAATGAAACAAAACAACAAAGCAAAGTGAAACCAGCAAAACCTTGTACAACTGATACACACAAGAACATGGATGAATCTTAAAAGCATTTTCTTGAGTAAAAGAATCCAGGTAAGAAAAAGTTCACAAATGATATTAAACCATTTATATGAAGTTCTAAGTCGAACAAAATTAAATTTTTGCGATAGAACTCAGAACAGTGGTTGTCTCTGATTTGGAGAGAGGATTAAATGAGATGGGCATCACTGTGATGGGAATGTCTCAATTTGATACAGTTATCAAAACATATCCAATTATTGTGTGTAAATTATAGCTCAGTAAGTGATTTAAAAGAACTTAGAGTTTACTGGACAGATTTTGCAGAAAATTGGCAAGAGGAACATTGAAGTCAATTACACAAAAGGCACCCTAAGTTCTCCTTGACTCTCAAAAAACAACCTTGTGAAATTTGTTCAGCATTTCAACACATCAAAATGGCTTAGAAACTGTGTTCTCTCCTTGTTATTTTTGTTGTCTGCTATTATTATTGCTTTGTCTTCTGTCTTCATGCATATTGTCAATATAAATGTTAAGAAAATTTTTCCCCTCACCTCCCACCATCTCCTTTCAGATTGAGAACAGGTTGTTCTATCAAATGCTTGAAGTTGTGTTCCTTAAAAAGCTATGCCCCTAACTAAGCTTATTACCCCATAATGAATATGCCTTAAGTCATCTACCTGAATGTCACACAACACTTTGTCAAATACATGGTACACTATATTTCCATGATATATCCTCGGATTTACCAAATTATAACTGGTTTCAAGATGTATTTCCTTTATTAAACTAAAATATGTGAAATTGAGCCAATGTCTCTTTGAAATTATTTTTGGTATTTACAATGTCACGGATTCCATTTATGTTCCTTATCTCTTCATTGTATTTTATTTTTATGCTTACAAGTATACAGTATAGAGAACACTTGAAAGGCTGTAGCCCCTTGCCCTTTATAGATGATATTAGATAAAATGGAAAATGCCTCAAAGCTTTAAGCAATATGGCAGTCTGAGCTGATAAGGAAAATCAAATAGGCACAGATGCTGGACAAAATGTAATGATCTTTTTCTACACAGCTGATCTTGAAAGAAAATAAAGAAAATCCCCTGATACTAGAAATGAAAAGGAAATGGAACACCAGAGCACTAGGCAGAACTGATGCAATGGTGGGAGGTCATGGAAGTATCAGGTCCAGGGGTTTGGAGATTGGGTTTTGAGGCCCACACAGGGACAGAAGATGTATGCTTTAGCCTGCACACTTAAGGAAGCTAGAATGCAGCCCCATAAATAAAGCTACATAGCCCCCCAAATCTGTCTCAATAATGCAAAGTGTATAACTCTTTCTTGCCTTGAGGAAGATACAAATAATATTGCTGTCAGGGGATGTTGTAAAAATAAAAGAGTTGTCTATGAGATTAAAAACGATATGAAGGTACTACCTAAAGCCATCTATAGATTCAGTGCAATCCCTATTGAAATTCCAATGGCATTTTTCACATAAATAGAAAAAACAAACATTAAATATATATGGAACCACAAAAGAGCCCAAATCACCAAAGCAATCCCGAGAAAGAGCAAAAAAGTTGGAGGTATCACACTTCCTGATTTCAAACTTTATTACAAAGCTATAGTAACTAAAATAACATGGTACTGGCATAAAAACAGACACATAAGCCAATGGAACAGAACAGAGCACCCAGATAAACCCAAGAATATACACTTAACTAATATTTCATAAGGGAGACAAGAATAGACAATGGGGAAAGGAAAGTCTCTTCAATATATGGTGCTGAGAAAACTAAATATTCACATGAAAAAGAATAAAATTAGATTCCTCATGTCACTCACAACAATTAAATCAAAATGGATTAAAAACTTAAATATAAGATTGATACTATAAAACTCCTACAAGAAGACATAAGGAAAAGTCTCCTAGACACTGGTCTTAGGACCAGTGATTTTTTTTTGGATATGACATGAAAAGCACAAGCAACAAAAACAAAAATAAACAATTGGGACTACATCAAATAAAAAACTTCTGCATAGCAAAAGAAATAATCAGCAAAATGAAAAGACAATCTAAAGAAAGGGAGAAATCATTTCAAATCATTTATTGGCTAAAGGGTTAATATCCAGAACATATAAAGAACACATATAATGCCATAACAAAAAATTCACCAGACAATCTGATTAAAAAATGTGCAGTGGTTTCTGAATGTTAATCTTATATCCTGCTACTCTGCTGAATTTGTTGATCAGTTCAAATAGTTTTGGGGTTGAGTCCTTAGGGTTTTCTATATATAGTATCATGCCATCTGCATACAGTGACAGTTTTACCTCTTCTCTTCCTATTTGGATGATGCCTTGTAATTCTTTTGTTTGTCTGATTGCTGTGGCTAGGACTTTCAATACTATGTTGAATAACAGTGGTGAGAGTGGGCATCCCTGTCTTGTTCCAGATTTTAGTGGGAGAAGTGAATTCTGTTCTTTTTCCAAAGAAGACTTCCAATTGACCAACAGGTACATGGAAAAATACCCAATATCACTAATCATCAGGGAAATGAAAAATCAAAATGCAAAATGAGATACTACTTCACACCTGTTAGAATGACTATGATCAAGAAGGGGTAACAAGTGTTGACAAGGATGTGGAGAAAAGGAAATCTATGTATACTGCTGTTAAGAATGCAAATTGGCTCAGCCATTATGGAAAACAGTAAGGAGTTTCCTCAAAAAAGTAAAACTAGAACTACTATATGATCCAGCAATTACACTTCTGGGTATTTATCCAAATGAAATGAAAACAACATCCTAAAGATAGCTGTGCTGCCAGTTTGACTGCAGCATTATTCATAAATGTCAAGATTTATAAACAAACTAAGCATTTGTCAACAGGAATGAATAAAGAGGATGTGTTTTATACATACAATGGAATATTATTCAGCTGTGAGAAAGAAGGAAATCTTGCCATCTGTGACAATATGGATGGACCTTGAGGGCATTAAGCTAAGTGAGTTAAGTCAGAAAAAGACAAATACTATATGATGTTATAAAAATGCTGAACTCATAAATACAAAGAATAGGATGGTGTTTACCAGGGGCTGGCACTGGGGGAGTTGGGAGGATGTACAAACTTGCAGCTAGTAGATAAATCAGTCCTGGAGATATAATACACAGCATAGTGACTACAGAAAATATGTATCATAAACTTCAAAGTTGCTAAGAAACTAGATATTAATTTTTCCCACCACAAAAATGAAATGATAATCATGTGATAGACCTCAATCTTAACTAACACTATGGTGGTATAACTGATAAATATATCAAGTAAACATGTTGTATACCTTAAATTTACACAATGTTATATAACAATTATATCTCAATTAAAAATCATAAAGAATAGGTTCTGATACAAGTTACTTACATGATCCAGAAACCCCAAGATGAGAACTTAAAATAAAAAATTTTAGTAAGATGAATGAAAATCACCAAGTTCCAGTGGGGGAAAGTCTGTTCCACTAACTCCTTGGCCTCCCAAAAAGGATGAACTCACAATAAAAACTCCACACAATTATGGTTCTAGCAATATGGTGATCTTATTAATGGGAAAACACTTCTGCTATAAAATGGCCAGAAATGCCAGACAAACTATAACAAATTTTAAGTGTGTAGTATACACACGCACCTCCTGCCATACACACACACAAAGAAGAGAAATCTTCAGAGGGAAAAACAAAGAAGTGGCTACAGACAAAAAATAAAATCATGATCCAAAGTTACCACTTGCCTAGCGTGAATGGAATGAAGGTCACCAGTCTCAGTATTACCAAGAACTGACTTTTAATGTACAGAAATAGTCAATGAATCTTTGTTTCTAAGTGAGGAGGAAATTTGGAAATATGTCTTCTGAATAAACTTAATTTTCTGGACTGTCTGTTGGCATGAATTATCTTTCTAAACTCTTATGCTCTGTCCAATTTCAGTGTAGCTAGGTGCCTAAGAACAACGTTCCTGAGAACTCCCTGTAAAGAGTATTTTGGCTTATATTTGGTCAACAGTAGAGAATTATGGAAAGAGTTGAAGATGAAAGAGAAGCTGATGTCATTGTTCTTGCCTGGTGGTCATGCACAGATGTGTAAGCTGCAGATGTGAAACTGTTGGTATACCTGGAAGAAGTATATAGAAATCCTCTCTGAAGGGATATACCCTCGGTCCTGGTTATAGATTCTTACGAAGACAACTTCATTGAACTTGAACAACCCCAAATGAGGAAACTCATAAGATAGCAACCCATCATAAATGAGAATCACATTGTACTTATCAGTTGTAATCACAGCAGGGTTATATTGCTAAGAAATTTCAGTAATAGAACAATTTGATTAAGATGATAAAATAAGTATGTCTGAAATAATTAAAGACATAAAGAAGGAAATCAAAGCCAACTATGAAAAAACGAGGCAGTTTTGAAATATAACCAAATAGATTTCTGCAAGGAACAAAATAGCCAAGAAAAAAACTATGATTGCTAGTTTTAATGCAGATTAGCAGTGCTGAAGAGAGAGCCAGTGAACTAGAACTCCAGAATGAATCACAAAGAGTTAACCGTGTAGAAACAGGAACAGAATTAAGTGGCATGGAGGACAGAATGAGAAGAAACAGTGTATATCTAACTGGAGTTCTAAAAGAAGAAATGGGAGTTCCTGTCGTGGTGCAGCGGAAAGGAATCCAACTAGGAACCATGAGGTTGAAGGTTCGATCCCTGGCCTCACTCAGTGGGTTAAGGATCTGGCGTTGCCATGAGCCGTGGTGTAGGTTGTAGACATGGCTTGGATCTGGCATTGCTGTGGTATAGGCCGGCAGCTACACCTCCAATTGGACCCCTAGCCCTGAAACCTCCATGTGCCGTGGGTACTGTTCTGAAAAGACAAAAGACAAAAGAGAGAAGGAGAAGGAGAGGAAGAGGAAGAATAAGAGGAAGAGGAAGAGGAAGAAGAAGAAGAAGAGGAAGAGGAAGAGGAAGAAGAAGAGGAAGAAGAAGAAGAGGAAGAGGAAGAGGAAGAAGAGGAGGAAGAAGAAGAAGAAGAGGAAGAGGAAGAGGAAGAAGAAGAAGAAGAAGAAGAAGAAGAAGAAGAAATGTAGAAATATGAGAGTCAATTCTTTGGCCAATAAGAGGTGAGACTATTCTATAATTGTTGAAGGAATTAATCCTCAGATTTCAGAAGCATAAGTATTTCAGGGAGAATTAAAAAAAACTAAAAGTACATCTAGACATATCATTGTGAAATTCCAGTACATGAAAGATAATGAGATAATTTTGGAAGCAGCCAGTAAGAACAGGTCCTATGTTTCAGAAGTTATATGACTGGATCTTAGGTCACTTATCCTTTATCCATAGCTGATATAATTTGCAATGTCATGTTTTTCCTCACTTTATCATACTTTTGGTATGATTCACTGTAGAGTCACTATTGGCAGGCTGCCCATAGCCCCTAGGCCCTGACCATTCCCATGGACTCAAAAGTTTCCAAGTGCAAGTGTGTATGACACTTTTCCTGTCAACCAGGAGAGTAGGCTGGAGTTCTGGAGAGATGATGCACCTGTCAACCCATGAGAACACTGGCTCCTTCTCCCCTCATTTTGGATAACTCTGCTGCACCTAAACTATCTGGCAGAGTACCCCAGGGAAAATGGGCTTCAGTATCCCACAGTGGCAAATTGGCTCTATAACATGCCCTTAACTGACTTCCTTCCTTCTTTCTTGTAATTCCCCAATAGTGCTTCCTGGGATGATGTTTGACATAAATCATGTGCGTTCACATCCTGGTGTCAGGGACTTCTTCAAGGGGAGTCATAAATATATGATTTTGTTCCCACAATTTTAAATAAAAACACTATTTTTTGGAGGGGGAATATTGTTCTTCATTTTCAGACCTGTGAACTCTGAATTACTCAGCAGTTTGCCCAGTCTGTGTGAGGCATATGTGAGGCAAGCAGAATATAGTACATGTGGCCTCTTCTTGGCTGTTTCTCATCAAATCCTGAGTGAGGAACCTCTGACTCCAAACTAAGAAAGTCTTATTTTTACCTTTTAAAAAACTT
Source organism: Sus scrofa (assembly GCF_054392235.1). Lineage (NCBI taxonomy): Eukaryota > Metazoa > Chordata > Mammalia > Artiodactyla > Suidae > Sus > Sus scrofa. Next base: position 14,493,210 of record NC_139401.1, read on the forward strand.
TTTATTTTAAAATAAAGATTTCCAGGAAGTTGAAAGGAAGTATGGAGAAATTCTGTGTACTCTACACCCAGCTCCTTGTGATGGTAACACCTTACATAACATAGTATGTTATCAAAACCAGGAGATTGATATTGGTACAATATAAAGTCATTATTCACATTTGACCAGTTTTTGCATGCATTCGTGTGTACATGTGTATACGTGTGTGTGTAGTTCTATGCAACTTTATCAATGTATAGATTCATGTAACCACCACTATAATCAGGACACAACGGTTCCATCACCACAAAGGAGCTTCCTTGTGCTACTCTTTAAGAGACACCCCCCCATCCCCTTCCTCACCCCTGGCAACCACTAATCTATTTTCCATCTACTCCCCTTTCATGTATAACCTTCAGACTTGTGTAACAAGAAAAGTTTGACTCTCTCACAGAGACAAAGCAGATTAACAGGCAGTTTTTCAATGTCAATGGGATATTCAGACTTGATTTTAAATAAATTCACTGGCACTTTTGATACAGTGAAGTGTTTCTAAGAGTGTCTTTATATGGGTACAAACAACCCACTTCAAGGGAAATAAATGTTCATTTCAAAACTGTGCTTTTAATATTTATGAAATTGGTAGGTCCTGCTTTATCAGGTTAGGATACAAAATAAAGGGTATTTCTCATGACTTTTTTCATTTGTGTTAACTGCTTTGTTGGCCTGATACCTTCTTTTTGCAAGGAACACCTTTCTTCCCTCGATGTAGTCCACCTTGATGATAATTCTAAGAACTTTAGTGTTGGCTGTTTGGTCCAAAAGCTTCAGTTCTGACTACTATTACCTTCAGCAAAGAACAATGGAAATATACTGTTATTGTTGTTGCTTGGGCCCAGGAGTCCCAAGCTCTTCCATTGTTGTCTTTGTTTCATGATATTGCTGGTAGTCAATCAGTCTGATGACTTCCCCTTCTGCTGCAAAGACAAGATCAAGTTTCTTTGGGTGCAGTTGGGAAGAAGGAAATTTCCATATACCCTCAGAAATGTCTAGATCTGAAAGCATTCCAGCATCAGCCATGCCCTAGAAATGGGACTGGTCTTCTTTACAACCTTGAAGAACACAGCTTCTCTGTGTTCAAGAAGTGGCATTCCTGGCTTGCATGCTGCTTCTGGGTAGAGCTGAATTCTACCACTCTTCTACCCTACCAACAAAAGTAGGGAGGTAGGGAGAGAAAGGAGGTACCAAAGTGGTATTTACTGTGCCTTGTCTCCACAAGGCCAGGGGAAGCTTATCCACAACCCCAGTAACCCACCATCCCCAGTCTTTTTGAGCCCTGATGTCCTTGTCTCTAACCTTAATCTAACCCAACAAGGCTTGCCCATCACTGCTTGAGATGACAGGGCATTTTAATACTGCATATCTTGGCAATTGACAATCAGAGCTTTAAAAAAGTAATTCCTAAGATCTGGATTTTCCCATCTTATGCAGAATCAGTTTGTTATATTCAGAAGTAAACATGTTTTAGAATTACCATCTCTAAAATTGGTGGCAAGAATGAAGAAAACAAAAGGGAGTTATGGCATAGAGTGACTAGAGGTATGAATTTCTTTAGTTAGGAAAAACAGAGAAGGCTCAGAAAGAAGCCACAAAAAGTCCTGAGGAAGACAATGTATGCTTCGGTAGGGGAGGAGTTTTCATGTGTTTACTTCACACAAACCAGAACAGTGCCTGATCCATATACAAAATATGTGTGAAATGAATTAATAAGAGTTCCAGGCAGAGGGACCAGCAAGTGCAAAGGCCCTGAGAGAGAAAGCACAGTGTGGCTGGAAAAGAGTGAATGAAGAGAGAGTCAAAGATGACTTTGGAGGGGCAGGAAGGGGGTCAACTTTTGCATCTTGGCTTTTATTCCATTTGGAATGAGATCCCATGTGGAGAGTGTTGAGCAGTGGAGTAATGTCAGATTTTCATTTTATCTACCCAGTCACCAGGGGATGCAATGGGATACTGTGGTATGGGAGAGGTGGATGGGAAGTTATGACTTGGAGGGCTCACTGGATATCCGGGATCAGTGCTGACATGCCAGATTCTTCCTGGGGTAGGCCTCCCAATCTAACTACACCCTCCCTGGGAACAGTAGAATTGGAAGAAGTCCAAGTCATGAGCATCTCAGGATCAGGAATGAGGTGGGGCTGTGCAGGTGATACCTAACAGTGAATGTAGTGAAAGGACATGACAAAGCAGGAACAGGGAGGGACAGAGAAAATGCATTGTCAAGTGATCAGTGGCAATGACAGCCTAGGTAACTGATTGCCCTGGAAAACAAATCAATCAGAGGCACTGTGGTAGCATGGTCTTCCTCATTATAGTTAAAGAATCAAAATTCACTTTCAAATAGATTCATATGTCTGTTTTAGTTCTTGCCTTAATCTTCTTAGAAGAGAAACATGAGGGCTCACTGGTTCAAAATAAATATATTTCTAGAAAAAATTAATATATTTTTTAACTTTCCTTGTTCCAGAACTTTTATAAAAATTTTCTTTCAAAATTGAGTAAATAGGAGTTCCCGTCATGCTCAGTGGTTAACGAATCCGACTAGGAACCATGAGGTTGCAGGTTCAATCCCTGGCCTTGCTCAGTGGGTTAAGGATCTGGCGTTGCCGTGAGCTGTGGTGTAGGTCCCAGACGTGGCTCGGATCTCGAGTTGCTGTGGCTGTGGCGTAGGCCAGCGGCTACAGCTCCAATTAGACCCCTAGCCTGAGAATCTCCATGTGCCGCAGGAGCGGCCCTAGAAAAGGCGAAAAGACAAAAAAAAAAAAAAAAAAAAAATAAGGTAAATATGTTCATATGAAGCAGCTCTGCTATGAAATAAAAATTGACCAAAACATGATTAAAAATACAGTTTTTAAAAGTGTTTGGATTTTCACTACTCTCCAAATAGTTATATCTATTTCTCCATTAGTGTTTTATTTTTGCTTTTTTCCTCCAAATTCAGGATTTGTCTAGCCAGATTCTATTACTTTTTTTTTTCTTTTGTCTTTTTAGGGCTGTACCTGTGGCATATGGAGGTTCCCACACTAGGGGTTGAATCAGAGCTACAGCTGCAACCTACACCTCAGCTCATGGCAATGCCGGATCCTTAGCCCACTGAGCAAGGCCAGGGATTGAACCCACGACCTCATGGTTCCTAGTCAGATTTGTTTCCACTGCACCATGACAGGAACCCCAATATTCTATTACTTTTGAATTCATGGATATATAGGAAATACTTCATTTATGGATGGGGAAAACCTGACTGAAAGCCACAAAAATGGCATGACAGTTAAGCAGAAAACATGATCACTTTAACTAAAGTGGCCAAATAAAGATGATGCAGCTACATTATTCACGTTTACCTTATATCTTCTTCAGCTTTGAGAGGCTCACATAATAACCATCCTGTTCACGGTAGAATTAAAATCAATTCAATTCTACCTAAGTAACATTTACTGTGTCTCTGTACCTTACAACACGGCTTGAATTTAGTAATGCGAAAGCATGAAGAGATGCGAATTAGCTTTTTTATAATGATTTTAATTTTTTTTCCATTATAGCTGGTTTACAGTGTTCTGTCAGTTTTCTACTATACAGCATGGTGACCCAGTTACACATACATATATACATTATTTTTTCTCATATTATCATGTTCCCTTGTCTTTTAATGCCTATCTTTGGCTCGCCAGCAGACGGTATTATGTGTCAGGGTGGGAGGTGAGTAGGTTGCAGAAATGGCTCTATTTCTTCTCCCTTCCCCAAATTACGGCCCTTGGCCATGCGACTCTGCCATGCCTCCTACCTGGACTCTGGCCCAGGCTAAGAGAATGAGTTGGAAGTGGCGGTATGTTCATTCTGAGCCTAGAGGGGCCCTTCAGGGCCTTCAATGTTTATACGTGCCTCTGACATCTCCACGTCATTGGGGCCTATGCCAGGTAGAATAATGGCCACCCAAAGATATTGACACCCTAATCTTATACGCAAAGGAGTCTTTGCAAATATGATTATATTAAGGATCTTGAGATAGAGTTGTTATTCTGGATTATCTGGGTGTGCCCAATTTAACCATGTGAGTACTTGAAAGTGAGGAAGCTTTCCTAGTCAGTGCGAGATGTGACTGTGGGAAAATGGTCAGAGAGATGCTGGTCTTAAAGATGGCGGAAGGGGCTCATGAACCCAGCAATATGGATTCTTTCCTAGAACTTCCAGAAAGGAATGCAGCCCTGCTGACACCTTGATTTTAGTGCAGGGAGACCTGTGTCGAGACCTACAACCTCCAGAACCATAAGATAATAAATTTGCATTGTTTGAGCCACTAAATTTGTGATCATTTATTACAGTGGTAATAGAAAATTATGCATGGAAATTCACATAGATTATAAATTTGCATAAACTATGCATAGAAAATTATAACTGACACAAGAGAAAAAAGTTAACAGATTTTTCTCTCTCTGCTGGTTTATAGAATCTCTTTTATACAATTCAATCCATGTTACAGAATATGCAATCAATTCAAATTTCACCTCCCCATTAAGGCTCTTTTCCCGTTCACACTTTTCCCCCAATTGTGGTTGGATGGAGAAGCTTGTAGCCCTTCTAGTGTTTGGAATGGGAGGTAGGGGGCCTGGGCCATTTACTTTGTAGGGCTGGCCTGGTTTCTGCATGGATGTGACTGCATACTCTGGATTGTGCTTGCTATGGCCCTGATGTGGCTGCCTTTGGCATGTGAAGCTAAAGTTCATGGTTTATACATCTTCTGGTCTGTCTTCTCATTACAGTCAAGCATCTCTCCTTGTGTCCTGGGCCCCACCTAGATTCTCTCTGGCTTTGTGGACCCTTCAAGTTTTGAGTCACTCTTTTTTTCCCCCTTTTTAGAGCCACACCTGTGGCATATGGAAGTTCCCAATCTAGGAGTCAAATTGGACCTGCAGCTAAGGCCTATACCACAGCCACGGCAACACTAGATCTGAGCCATGTCTGTGACCTACCCTGCAGCTCATGGCAATGCTGGATCCTTAACCCACTGAGCAAGGTCAGGGATTGAACGCACATCCTCATGGATACTAGCTGGCTTCTTAACCTGCTGAGCCACAATGGGAGCTCCCTGACTCATAGTTCTGTTCATCCATTCCCTGAGTGACCTTTCCTATATCCCTCAGATACTAGGCTACTTTCCCCTCCATGGAGATCCTTCATGGAAAGGTCTCAAGAAGATGCTCAAGCCTCACTTTGCTCCTTCTGTGGAGCATGTGGGAACTTTCAGATCCATTCCACAGATGGGAAGTGGGGCAATACACAAAACAGTCACATCAGGACCACTCTACAAAACATCCTCCCTCCCTACCTGTCATGTCAGGAATTCCCAATTAGGAGCACCGCCCCCCCCCCCCAGCACCCTGCCTCCAACCACGCAGCTTCCAGCTTCTCTCCCAGACCGTGCAACATACGTCTCCACTGCGGGATTCAAGCCAGAGTAAGAAAGCCAAGGCCCATGTGCTCACACTTTCTTTCCTCTTCTTCTTCTTCCCTATATCCCTCCAAGGCAGGAGGAGGGAACTCCTTCTTTCTGAGAGGAATTCCCAATACATTTCAGCCTCCTCCTAAATAAGGGAGCATTTTCCTTGCCCTAATCACTGGGTTTATAAAGGCAAAGGGATGCAGGAAGAAAAACAGTGTTAATAATGATGCAAAAGATGTTTTCTTTTACACGCCTATTACATGCCAGGCACTAAGCTAGGTACTGTGATGTGAAATATAGCAACATTCACAAAGATAATTCTTTCCAGAGTAGAATGTGGAGTGTACGTGTGTGTGTGTGTGTGTGGGTGGGTGTGTGTACGCATGCATGTGTGCATTTGCATGTGGCTGGGAAAGAAAATAAGGACAGAATTTTTTACAGCATAACAAAAAGTATTTACATAAAGTTTTGGGGGTAGATTAAAGATCAGAGGAGAGATTGACTTAGAATGGCATATAAAACTGGGTGATGGATCACTTAAATCTGAAAAAAATATATCATTCTATCAATAGGGAACTGGGATAAAGATTCTGAGCTTTTACAGAAATATGTCTGGTTTTGAAGTATAAGACAAATCATTAGCATGAACGCTGGGAGTGATATGAATGGAAGAGAGGCCTTGCTAAGCTGTGATTCATTTAAAAATAATCCTTTCTGCATCCAATAACATCAGATTTAGGGCTTTAATTTGATGTGCTGATTCGTAACTTCAGAATTGGTAAAAATGGAGAGTAACTATTTTGACTTGGGCAAAATCCCAAGTCAAATTCTTAGCTTTATCCTGTTACTTTTTGCAAAAGAAAAAAAAATTATCCATTAAAAATGTGATGCGGAGGGAATTCCCATTGTGGGTCAGCAGAAATGAATCCTACTAGTATCCATGAGGATGTGGGTTTGATCCCTGGCTTTCCAGTGGGTTAGGGATCCAGCATTGCTGTGAGCTGAGGTATAGACTATGGACGCAGCTTGGATCCTGCACTGCTGTGGCTATGGCATAGGCTGGCAGCTGTAGCTTCGATTTAACCCCTAGCCTGGGTACCTCCATATGCTGCAGGTGTGGCCCTAAAAACGAACAACAACAAAAATCTGATGTAGGAGTTCCTGCTGTGCCGCAGTGGGTTAACAATACAATTGAGGCAGCTCAGGTCACCATGGAGGTGTGGGTTCAATCTCTAGCCTGGCACAGTGGGTTAAAGAATCTAGCACTGCTGCAGCTGCAGTGTAGGTCACCGCTATGGCTCAGGTTCAGTCCTTGGCCTGGGAACTTCCATATGCTGCAGGTGTTGTCATAAAAAAATTTTTTTAAATCTGATGTTGGAAGAGAGGCCAATTAAAGCCCACCATGAACAGAGTCTACATGGCACGTGTAAGAGCACTCTGCAAATGGAAGTGTGCCATCCTATGCTGGGTTCTCTAGAAGATACCCTGAGGCAAAGAATCCTATAGTCACAATATGTTTAGCAAGTGCTCCTAAGGGAGACTGGTAAGGGAGTTGGAGAAGCAGGACAGGGAAGAGAGAGTGCCATGAAAGCTCCCAACCTTGGGCCAAGTTCCTTCAAAGTTAGCTTATGTCCAATCCTACACTAGAGGTCTAGGGTATAAGAGAGGCTCCAAGATTTTGTCTCAACATGGAGGAAAGGAGTAAAGTTTCCATACTCTGGCATCTACCAGTCATTGGTTCAGGGCTGCCAGAACAATTGAGCATATGGGGGGTAGGGTGGGGGGGACATCAACCCCGGACACTCCTGGGTCTCTGCAGTACACAATTCAGCTCCAGTTGTTTGTAAAGTGTCCTCTAAAGAGTCCTACAGGTGCAGGTATTGGAAACCAAAGCCCAGAGAAACCAGAGTGGGCAAGTGCTAAAAGTGTAAAAGAGATCTGAAGGGATCTCGGTGGAGGAGCACTGAGAATGTTCATGACTGGTGTCACTAAGTTCATGTCAGGTCATATGATGAGGCAAGACTCAGCTTCCCCAATATACTCTTACTGTTCCCTGAGGATTTTGTGAGAATCATTAACCTCAGACCAGACCATTGACATATAACTGTGATGCCACTTAAACCCCACGTTACTGTCTTATCTTTTTCCATTCCAAGATCGGAGACTCACTTTATAACTAAGCTTTCATTCTCAAGCTTAAATACTTTTCAGCTCAGGAATCTTAGTTTCCCAAAGATGGCACCATCTGTCAGGACAGAAGACCAAGGACATCCCTTTCATTGACCTTCCAGTTTAGGCTCCTTTGCCTGGCTTCTGAGGCTGTCTGAAATCTGTCCCCTTCCCTCACTTTGCAGCCTTCACACTCCTTCTTGCCAGGTGGCTTTTCAACTGCCCACATCTCCTATCAATTGTAACATGCTCATATCTGCTTTGTCACTTTATCCTGCCTGTTTCCACTACCCAGATTCCCCCTGCCTTCTCTTTTACCTGTGCAAATGCCACTCACTGTTCAAATTTTAGCCTAAGTCCCCCCCCCCCAAATCATCCCTCGATAAGTCCAGGTCTCATTGCTATCACCCTTATTTGAACTTTTTTTGGGGGGAGGTGCTGTGACTGTGGCATATGTAAGTTCTTGGGCCAAGGATTGAACCCACACCACAGCAGTGAACTGAGCTGCTGTAGTGACAATGCCAGATCCTTAACCCACTATGCCAGAAGAGAATCCTGAACTTTTATGAGTAGGTTGGTATGAGAGCATTTCACATGCCTTTGTATTGGGCTTTATCTGTGTACCGAGAAAGCATTCTATGAATTATGCTCAGCTATAGTGCTATGGTTTGGTCTAGTCCAGTTGTTATCAGCTCTGGTTGCCTTTTAGAATTATTGGAATTTTGAAATTTTATTTTATATTATTTAATTTTATAAAATACTGATGTCTGCATTCCACCAAACCCAATTATATAAGAATCTCTGGAAGTGGAGCCCTGTATATTATTTTTGAGGACCCTGAGTGATTCTAATGTACAGCCAGAGTTGAGAATTTGAATGACAACTGGACAGAATCACTGTTAGTTTAAGTACTCACCTTTAGAAAACAGATTCATACATTGCGATAGTGGGAACTATCCAACACTGGAAAGAGCCATTTTACAACCATCCTACAAGAGCCCTGCATCGTTTTTAGCTAAACAAACAAACAAAACCAAAACAACAGAAAATAAGGAGGGAACACATATCTATCTCCATAATTTCAGATCCCTGTGTTTGGTATTTTAAGTCTCATTTTTGCTAATAATAACTCACAGTGGCACTACTGATATGACTGTCATCATGTTCCCCAGAAGAAACCTCTTTAGGAATTTCAAACAGACAGAAATTTGATACAAGGAATTGGGTTCTTAGAGAACTATTAGAAGGGATAAAGGGATCAAAATCAGGAGGCCTTTTCTATGATGACTTCAAGGTTTTATGCCAACATGATTGTGATGCAGAGACTAGGAAACTACTATAATGACCATGAAATCCAGCCAACATCAAACCTGCTGAGCCATAACTTTATGCTCAAAGAACATAGAAAAGAATGGCTTCTATCTCCTTCCTGTTCCCCCCCATCTCCTATGAGGATATACAGTTGGCAGAACCTCTATCACACCTAGAATACTAGTGTCAAGGGATTTTGGTAAATGTAGTTTTTGGACTTCCAGCCTTTTACTGTGGGTGGTTGGAAATGCAGAATGCCAAAAGACAGTATCTTGAATACATTCCTGAGCAAGCCCAAGGGTCAAATGCTACAGATGGGTTTGTGAAAAATAACAATGTCTCATATCAATGGTGTTGCCATAGGTCTAGGTTAAAAAGAGGAAAAAGTCCCAGATCTTGAGATAGTAAGTTCCTTTAGAAGAGTTGTTACATCTTAGGCTCCATCTGTGGCCCATAGCTCCTTGGAGGATTTGTCTTGTGTCAATTACTCCTGAGGCCTTTCTTAAACTGGATGGACATGTGCCAGTTGTGCATGCTTGGGCTCATTGCTTAATCTCCCTGAGTAAGTAAAATTAATGCATGAAGAATTAGCATCCCTGATGGCAGTAGGTACATGCAGCTTTTCCAAAGGCAACTCAAAGCTTAGGATAAATGTTAAACATGGAACTGGTTTGAAATGAGGAACTTTGAAAGTTTTCAGTTTGTAGTACAGAGGGAATACTTAGTTAAATGCTTTTATTTTTTATTGTTTAGACAGAAACAGTCGAAAAAGATGATAGTTGGAAATGTTAGTGTTAATATATAATGCTAGACACTGAGAAGTTAAGGTTGGTCCTTATCTGCTTGTCTTACATTCATTTCTATTCAAGCTGATATTTAAACATCAGTGGAAATCTTCTAATTAAGGGAGCTGTACCATTTTGGGGAAATGCATAACTTCTGTGAGTCTTAACCTCTTCAAGTGTAAAATAGGAAGGCTAATGCATTTGTTACGATTAAATAAAGGCCTCTCAAATTTCTTCACTAATGTTCCCCTAATGGCAGAAAAGAATGCAAAGGTAGCCATGGAAAAATCAAGGCTTCTTTGAAGTCTTTTGTTTCAGCATAAAATGTCAAGTGAATTCTAATATGAATCCATATTATATTCATTAATATTTTAGATATTTTTCATCAAGGAAAATTGACATTTTAGGAGGATGTACCTGTTTTATCCTATGGTTTCCAGTAGATTCTAGCATGCTCTCTTGAGAACCAAGGTTAAAACTGGAAGTGTTCCGCCAGTGTCTGCATGTAGGAGGTCCCTAATTCCTCTTAGTTGAATTCTAAAGATATAGAGATTTTTTTTTCTTCCAGGTTTATAATTGTACAGCATAACAATTTGACTTGCATCATGAAATCATGACCACAATAAATTTAGTGAACATCCTTCATCTCATAGAGATATAAAAGTAGAAAAAATAAGTTTTCCCTTGTAATGAGAACTGTTCAGATTTACTCTCTTAATAACTTTCATAAATACATACAAGTGTTAATTAATTCTGTTGTATATCACATCCCCAGTACTTATTTATTAGATACAGAGAATTTAGAATAAGAGTAGGTAGTAGTTTCTAAATTTTAAAGGTTACTGTTCTTGTTTTGCTTTTTCAATTTTGCCAGAAAATGTTCATTCTCTTGGTAATGCCGAGGTGTGATCGAGCCTGTTTTTTCCCTTCCCATCCAATTACAGATACTGCAATTTTTTTTTACCCACTGAGGTCTTCTCTGCCCAGCACTTAGTTAATCCAGACCAAGACTGCTTTTATGCCTTTACATTAGGAGCCCTATCCTTACTAGCTGATGGTGTCTACTGCTAAGCTCAAAAGTCTCATATATGCAAAGTGTAGCCCAAATGCCCAAGTACCACAAAGGCAGGCAAACCACACTGCCAATCAACAGGAATACTGAGCTTAATCTCTGTTTCCCTGAATATGCACTCTAGGTCCTTCAGTGTGGCAGGAGAAATTTCCTGGTCACCGGACTGGAGCACAACATGGGGGACCACAAAAAATCAAATTTCCTTTAGCTCTCAAACATGCTGGTCCAATTCTTCTCTCCCTATGCTGACTAGCCAGATATAGGGGTTCTGTACATTTGTCAATCTTGGATAAACCTATCAGAGTTTCTCAGTCTTTCCCTACTATGCTTCCATACTTTTATGGCTTTGCTTGTAAAGGTCACTAGGACCCAGTTCAAATGGCAAGTGTCTACGTTTTCCTTTCTTAGAAGCCTAATGAATCATCTACCATCCCTTTCCCTTTCCTTCCAACCAAGGTGTTCTAAGAGCTGTTACATATGTCTGTTTTGGCTTTTATCACATCATACCAGTGAATGTTACATGTTGTCTGTCTCCAGTGCTGGTCTGTAGAGACAGGGAGTGGGCCATGTCTTAGCTATGACGGCATACCCAGTGCCTACAAACTATGGGCAACCAAATATTGATTGAAGGAATGAATACACAAATGAACAAGTTAATAGCAGCCTAAATCATAAACAAAAGCACAATCCAAATGGCTGAAATGCGTAAGTGGAACTGAACAGGCTTTCCTTCATTGTGAAATATTTGCAAAAACCATATGAAGCGTGAAGATGTCTTTACGTGAAGGGACTTCATTTGGAAATGAAACATATAGAAGGCATTGCCTTAATACCTTAAATCTGATTTACTAGGAGAGTTATTTCTGAATAAAACACACTGGGAAGATGAACACACACCCTACACCCCGACTCCACCTCTGTTATAAATTGTGTAGAAAAAAGAATCTGCGTATATGAAATTCACTAACGTATAGCTTGAGTTTATGAACTGGCAATGCATCTATGCTGTTAATTATTTTGTAGTTCATGGATTAATTAATGGTTAACAATTACACGGCAATGATGCACAAGCCATTTTTCCCCAATATTAAATTTAATATTTAATAACTATTTCACAGATTATTTATATGCATAAAAGACAGTCTTATGGAACCTCCTTTCTCAAGGAAATGTCAAATACTTCCATTTTTAATTTAGCACTGAGATTGCAGTTTCTTTGTCATAGTAATTACGGGCTTTCCTGCCAGGGCCCCATTTTTGCTTCTACTTTATAACACAGTCATGGTTGAATAGCTTTAATCAGGCACCAATTAGTCCCAAATCTATAACTCATTGGAGTACGGCTTTTTGTTGGTTGTGCTTTATTCTTTCAAACTGGGAGGGAAATGTTAGAAAAGTTTGAGCAAATGATCTCAATCCCTGATGAGTAGTTAGTGGAGAGATATTTCTGTAACCTGCCCAATAAACTGGTTATCATATTAAACTCATTTCTAGCAGCTTATATTCACTTAAGCATTGCTCCAGATGGTGGCTGTCAAAATGTTTCTTATAATTAGCATCAGTAAACTTCTCCTGGGCCTTTAAAATTCATTGCAAATCACATGTTGTCTATAATCATAATAAGATTGGGAACGTTATTAATATCCTACTCCGTATTCTGCTAGACCAGTTTTGTAAAACTACATGGATCCACAGAGCCAACTTTTCTCTACTATGCTATTTCAAAGGATGTTAAATAGTAAATGTAACTATATCTCGATACCAGTAAAATTAAATATAAAATGGAGACCGGATGTGAGAATTCTCTGAACACACAGAACCATTTAAGCCACGTAAGCAAAACTGAATCTAGCTTATTTTATGAACATAAGTGAAACCTCTTAAGTTATCTCTTGTAAATACCTCTGACAATCATAAAGGAAACTTAGGTCATACTCCTAAATATGCTATGAAATAATAGCTTTTAACCAATCCCCTGCCATCTGGAAACCCTCATTGTAATGACCAATCATTGTAAAGTTAAATAGCTTGCTCATTTTCACTTTATAAGGCCTCTGAACTTCACACCAGTTTTTATTTTGGGAGGCTTCTAGTTCGTGAACAGTTCTTATATGCACAATAAACACTTACTAGATACTCTTTATTGATCTGGTGGTTTTATTTTAGCTATTTCTGGATTTTTGACAATATATAAATTGATTTACTCATTTTTATGGCGTTGACTAATCAACTCTGAAAAATAACGACCCGTCAAACCATTTGTTTAGTTAAGCACATAAACTGTTCATATTAACATATCCTATAAAATAATCATTTGGCTCACACTGTGTTCCATTGGACTGGGTGTCTCAGCTGTCAAGTTAATCAGGTCTCTTCTGACTGCAAATGACAGAATCCCTATTTGAACCAGTTTATGAAGAGAAAACAGGATTGAAAGAGCACTGGGCATCTTAATAACCAAAATTCAGAAGTATACCAAGCGGTCTCAGGAATAATCGGGACCAATGACTCACCTGAATGCTGTCTTCATTCTGCTTTCTGCGCTCTTTGGAGAAACCAGGAAGGGAGTGTGAGAAGCAGGATGGTGAAGGAGAAACCAAACAAGTAAGTTCTAAGCCAAGTTCCAGCTTCAGCCTTATCCTGCAGAAGAGCTCCAAGGCATAAATTTATAACTCAGAGTTGTTCCAACTGGCAGCAAGGGAGCTTGGTTTTCATAGTCTACACCAGTCAACCATTGACTAAGTGCTCAACGCCCATGCTGGGGAATTGTAAACCCAGGCACTTCTTGTTTTACATGCCAGGGCAAAGCAGCTCTACTGGCCAAAAGGATGGCGTCTTAGAATAGTCACAGGTGTGGACTATTAAATGTCAATGCACAGAGAATCTCCAGTCATCCAAAAGCTGTTGGCCTAATAGAGTCACAGGTGTAGACCATTAGAAGCCAACGCACACAGACACAGACACAGACACAGACACACATACACACACACACACACACAGACACACACACACACAAAGGAAATGGTTAAAGGAAGGCTCAGAGGGGAGTTCCCGTCGTGGCGCAGTGGTTAATGAACCTGATTAGGAACCATGAGGTTGCAGGTAAGTTCCCTGGCCTTGCTCAGTGGGTTAAGGATCTGGTGTTGTCCTGAGCTGTGGTGTAGGTCGCAGACGTGGCTCGGATCCCTTGTTGCTGTGGCTCTGGCGTAGGCCGGTGGCTACAGCTCCGATTAGACCCCTAGCCTGGGAACCTCCATATGCCATGGGAGCAGCCCTAGAAAAGGCAAAAAGACCAAAAAAAAAGGGGGGGAGTCTCATAGGAATATGGGTGGAATGTTGAGAGTGTTCACTACAAACACCACTGAAATTATTTTTCATCTTTCATCTCTGCCTGTTGGCTTCATCTTTCCCCCAATACCTGTCTCCTCCATGAGTCAGGGAACATGGCTGCCAAGTGCTCTTAAGTATCATATTCTGTTGTTTTCACTACTAAATTGGGAATTTCTTACTCAATACCAACTGGAAAAGGCATGAGGAGGAACTTGCATCTTACTGATTTGGGTCTAGCGGCCACTTTGTTACCAATCAACTCTAACTTTGGGAAGAGGATGATATAAACACATGGTGCCCTACAAGAGCTACATTTGAAGTAAAGGAAGCAGTTTCTAAAAGAAGAAGGGTTGGAGTTCCCACTGTGGTGCAAACGGATTGGCAGCATCTTGGGAACACTGGGATGCAGGTTCGATCCCTGACTGGGCACAGTGGGTTAAGGATCTGGCACTACCGCAGCTGCAGCTTAGGTCTTGACTGTGGCTCATATTTGATTCATAGCCCAGGAATGGACATGGATATGCTGTGGGGTGGCCAAAAAAGAGAAAAAAAAAAGGGGGGGAGGAGCTGTGATGTTACTGGAAGAAAGTATGCTGGGGAGACAAAAGAATATTTGGTTAGAGGAGGGGTTTTCATGGCCAGAGTAACATGTCCACTGCCTAAGGACTAATCAGTACTCTACACGGACATCCTATTTCAGATGACAGCCTTGGTATGGTAGGGGCCATGGGTGCCAGTTGCTGGCCACAAAAATAAAAACAACAAAAAAAGAGATTGTAGCTTGTTTTGGAAAAAAAAAATCTCAAAAGGACACCCTGTTGGGGTAGACCATAAACATGAATTCATAATATAGAATAGATATTATATGAACATGAATTCAATGTTCATGATTTTATTAGATTCTTATGCATGTACTTCCCTGTTGAATACAAAAGGGATTTCAAATGTAGGAAATAAAGCTGGAGGGGAATTGGACCATTTAGACCATCTAAATTTATCTCTTAGCCTGATTTTTCTTTGTGCGGCTACAGATGCTTAATAACTGTCTAATCCAATGAGAGCCCCAACATTAGTGTCTCAGAGGTGAGCTACCTACTTTTATTTCTCTAGTTTAAAGAGATTCCATCTTTGCTCATTTACCTTCCCTTTCAACCTATATCCCCACTTCTGTTTATCAAGCATTTTTCACGTAACATGCTCTGATATTAGCACAGCCTTGCATGAATATTTCAGTGTGTTGAGGGACAGCATTGTTATCAAGCACCAGCAGCTGCTGTTTATTGGTGATAAATGAGTTTTGTACCATCGAGAGCAATTTCCCTGGTTTTTGCTCTATTATCTAGGTAGAGATGAAGGATATAATATACCCTTAAAGCTATATTCATACAATTATCCAGTTAATGAGGCACTGAGGAGAGAGAGTTGTGGAGCGAGAAACACACACAGAGGGAGAGGAAGAGAGGGGGAGAAAGGGGTGGGGGAAGAGACATACACATGCAAGAGAAAGACAGTGACAAAGAGAAAGAGGTGGAGGGGGGAGGGAAGGAGAGAAGCAGAGAAGGGGAGAGAGAGCACAAACCACAGGCAGAATCTCAAAATACTGCAGATCCTCCACTGTGCATCTATCTCTAGAGTTTTGCTGTGCTATAATTTGTAAGGAAATATTATCCAATGTGGAAAGGTGGCGAATCATTAGTATTTATGATGAACAAGTTTCCAAGATCATATTTCATAGTCAGATGGGTGCTTCTGCTGCTGTTTGGAGTTAGTATTGACAGCAGAGGCTTAATTCAATGAGTAAATTCATACCTAACATGTTGGCAGAGGCATCGCTGTGTTTGCCTCTGTAGAACATGAAATCAAGGGAATTAAGTGGAAACAGAAGGGGTTTCAGATATACTGTACAGGGCAGAGAGGCTTCACCTGTTGAAGGAGTAAGTTGAGGGAAGATGAAGCAGTTGTAAAGTTGCCTGCTCAGAGTTGCTCCAGTATCTTAGGGCTCGTTTAAGGAAGAGCACTAACCCAGAACAATCCAATAACTGTTTCTTGAGCATATGTGCTATGCCAGATCCTATGCTCCATGCTAGGGATTCCAAGGAAAATCAGAGTTCCTGCTCACAGCAAGGTACATAGATTATGTCAAGTCATTGTGGTGCATACTGTGTTGGAACTGAACTCATGATGCCATGGAAATACAAAGGGGAGTTACCTCATGTCTCCTGGGGGTGGAGCGGGGGTGGGGTGGGGTGGGGAGTGTGGGCCAGGGCAATTTGTAGTTCAAAATATAGCAAAGGTGGGGAGGTTGACTGGTCAGATGGGCTACACGGAGAACACAAATCCAAGATTTGAGTTGCCTGGCGTGAAGGCTAGATCCTGTGTGATTATCCTAGGTTTTTATTAGTGCTAGGCAGCAATGGCCTTCCTAATGCTGCCCAAGGTAATGCTTGTCCTTAGCGGTTCTCATTAATGCTGGTTCATAATGAATAAGTACGAGCATACCTAGTTTATTTGATTTTCCTGCACTAGGGTCCGCACCCTGCTCCCTGGGCTATCTAATCAAACCAGACCCGTGACTTTGGGGTCCTCTTCTAAAAGGATCCTTGGTCTTGGTTGCTTTGCCTACCTTCTAGCACCTGGACTTCTGCATACACATCATCTGACCACTGTTCTAAACCTATATTTTCCACAAGTCCTAGAACGCTGATCATTAAGATGTACAGGTGTCTCCACAGTGGCCACGGACCACTACTTTATTCCCATTATCTGTGCCCTGCCTGCTTCTGGCTTCTTCCCCTTCCCATAGACTCAGGTTGTACATGATCCTTTTGAGTCTGGGCACTTGAATGGTTATATTCTTGTCTTTATAATCATTATTGTTATAACACTTTATATTTCTTTAGTAATTAATCATTTTTACATAGTTCTTTACATCTTATTTAAAGCATTCATGGGAGTTCCCATTGTGGCTCAGTGGTTAATGAATTCGACTAGGAACCATGAGGCTTCGAGTTCGATCCCTGGCTTTGCTCAGTGGGTCAAGGATACAGCGTTGCTGTGAGCTGTGGTGTAAGTTGCAGACGTGGCTCAGATCTGGCATTGCTGTGGCTGTGGCGTAGGCCAGCAGCTACAGCTCCGATTCAACTCCTAGCCTGGGAACCTCCATATGCCACGGGAGTGGCCCAAGAAATGGCAAAAAGACAAAAATAAATAAATAAATAAATAAAATTAAAAAATAAAGCATTCATGAAACTGTTAATTTATAAATGTGCTTTATAAATTGAAATTTCACAGTAGGCTTGAAGTTCCTTTGCCAGTGAATTTCAGAATCATGGCCCTGGTATCTGTAAGGAAATCATAATCAACTTTTTTAATTTTTAAAATTTTTTATTGTTATTAAAGTATAGTTGATTTAAAATGTTGCGTTAATTTCTTCGGTGCAGCAAAGTGATTCAGTTATACATATATATATATATATATATATATATAGTCTTTTAAAAACATTCTTTTCCATTATGGCTAATCATAGAATATTGAATATAGTTCCCTGTGCTATACTTTAGGACTTTGTTTATCCATTCTATATATAATAGCTTAATCTGCTAACTCCAGCCTCCCACTCCATCCCTCCACCAGTGAAACTTCTTTATATGGGAAGCCAAATTTTAAAAATGCTCTCTTTTATCCCTTTTTTATCTTTCAGATTATCTTATTCATCTTGACTGCAATTCTGTTTCTGATCATAGATGTGAACAAGAAAAGTAACAATCAAGCCTCTCCCCAGGCTTCCCAAATCACAGTGGACTTTTTTTGTGTGCCGTACCTGCAGCATATGGAGGTTCCCAGAGTAGGGGTCAAATCAGAGGTGTAGCTGCTGGCCTACGCCACAGCCACAGCAATGCCAGATCTGAGCCACGTCTGCAATTTACACCACAGCTCACAGAAATGCCGGATCCTTAACCCACTGAGCAAGGCCAGGGATCGAACATACATCCTCATGGATACTAGTCAGTTTTGTTTTCGCTGAGCCACAATGGGAAGTCCCACAGTGGCCTTTTAATTCTCTGAGTTTCTAAAGAAACTTTTGTGGCCTGAACTAATTATCTTGGCATTGGGATTGTATTTGATTACGTGTCTGGATCTGTGGATATTAAGTTCATTGAAAAATTAAGAGTTCCCTAGTAATTACTGTATAGTTTCCATAGTGCTTAGCAGTAGAGTTGATATTCAATATAGTTATTCAGTAAATACTTGAATGAGTACATTTATTCAAGTATTATAATAAATATACGATATGTGACTGACAGATGGAATGAGTAAGAGAACAAAAGAAAGACAAATACCATTATGATATCACTTATAACTGGAATCTAATATCCAGCACAAATGAACATCTCAGAAAAGAAAATCATGGACTTGGAGAAGAGACTTGTGGCTGCCTGATGGGAGGGGGAGGGAGTGGGAGGGATCGGAAGCTTGGGCTTATCAGACACAACTTAGAATAGATTTACAAGGAGATCCTGCTGAGTAGCATTGAGAACTTTGTCTAGATACTCATGTTTCCACAGAACAAAGGGTGGGGAAAAAATGTAATTGTAATGTATACATGTAAGGACAACTTGATCCCCTTGCTGTACAGTGGGAAAAAAAAAAAAAGAAAAGAAAAAACAAAATAAAATAAACAATAATAATAAAAAAAAAGAATAAAACAGGTTCTGGTCCCTGACGCTTCCCTCCAGCTTAAGACAGCATGATCCGCTGGACCTCCAGCACCTTGCCTGAAAAGGACAACTTAACTTGGACCGACCCTTTGGCAGCCTCAGCCGGTCCTTGAAGAGGATGACCGAAACACTATGTGCCACACACTGTGTGTCTGCTCTTGGGGAGCTGTCATCATTGACAATAAGCACTGCATCTGGGGGAGGGGGACCTGAAACCCAGTAACATCTTACTTGGAGATGAGGGTTTTAATGGACTTGGGTTCCATGAATCAAGCATGCATCCATGTGGAGGGCTCCCACCAGGCTCTGGCCCTACAGGACTGGGCGGCCCAGTGGTGCACCATCTCCTATTGGGCCCCAGAGCTCTTTTCCATGCAGAGCCACTGTGTCATCAATGAGCGGACTGATGTCTGGTCCCTAGGCTGTGTGTCGTATGCCATGATGTTTGGGGAAGGCCCTCATGACATGGTATTCCAGAAGGATGACAGTGTGGCCCTTGCTGTGCAGAACCAGCTCAGCATCCTGCAGAGCACCAGGAATTCTTCAGCTTTGTGGCAGCTGCTGACCATGATGACGACTGTGGACCCCCAGCAGCACCCTCACATTCCTTTCCTCCTAAGTCAGGTGGAGGCACTGCAGCCTCCTGCTCAGGGCCAGCACACTACCCAAATCTGAACAAACTAGTGGCCATGTTGAGAAGGTGGCCCCTGTGCCTTGGGAAGAAGCTCCCATCTCTCAGTGGAATCTCCATCCTTTCTATCCAGGACAGCTCTCTTGTGGTTGGGGCAGCCGGGGGTGGGGACAGTCAGCTCAGTTTTCCACATCTGTCTATGCTCTCTTACCCCAAAGAGCAACAACTGGACAGGGGACTTGACTGAGTGGGGGTGGATAAGGGTCAGGAATGGGGTAAGAGAAACGAATAGAATCTGGTAAAGGCTCTGAGCAGGTCTGCTGAGCTTATATCATGATATGCCTCCAAATCTGGGAGCAGAAGAATGTATAAATAGAAGAATAAAGTAAAAGAAGCTTGATGTGAAAAAAAAAAAGAATAAAACTGTCTTGGTCGCCTAGAACAATGCTTTGAATAAGGGTAATGTTCTTTAACTCTGTTGATATTGTCATTTATGAAATTGAATTAAAGCATTAAATACACTTAAATGTGCACGCAACACCGATCTCACATCATCATAAAATAGAGTCTTGTTAAATCAGGTTTTTTTTTTCTTGTATCATGAACTTTAGCAGTCCTGTGAAACTTATGTCCTACTTCTCTGAATCAATGTTTTTAAATGCTTAAAATAAAATGCAGAGAAACTGGTCATATCATGTTCATGGATACCTTGAATTTTGTCCAGGGATCACCTAGTCCATGGACTCCAGGTTATAAATCCCTGGAGGCATGAAGGCATGAATGCATGAATGCATGAATGCACTGGAGAAATGAAAGTCCAATGTATTAAATCATAACTGATAAATAACTGTTCCCACCATGTTCCACATTCCATGGCAAATGCCATGGAATTTACCTGTGATATAAATCTTAGATTGGGAGTTCCTGCTGTGGTGTAGTGGGTTAAGGATCCGGCATTGCTGCAGCTGTGGCATAGGATGAAGCTGTGGCTTGGATTCAATCCCTGGCCCAGGAATTCCATATGCCATAGGTGCAGCCAAAAAACTCCCAAAACAAACAAACAAACAAAATCTTAGAGTAGGATCAGCTTTTCCAAAAGTGTCAACACAATATTTTAAGTAACTTTATTAGGAAACATATGTTGTGATAAAAGTAAATGAGAGTATGACTAATGAATAAATGACCTGCAAGATTTTTATGG
Organism: Sus scrofa; assembly: GCF_054392235.1. Taxonomy (NCBI): domain Eukaryota; kingdom Metazoa; phylum Chordata; class Mammalia; order Artiodactyla; family Suidae; genus Sus; species Sus scrofa. The sequence continues at coordinate 14,513,900 of NC_139401.1, forward strand.
GAAAAGGAAAATTCACTATAGATATTCCTCCTTTAAAACATATCCAGCCTATGTATGTGTCACATACAAAATAAAACAGAAAACAGGAGTGCCCATTGTGGCTCAGTGGTAACGAACCTGACTAGTATCCATGAGGATGCTGGTTCAATCCCTGGCTTCACTCAGTGGGTTGGAGATCCAGCATTGCCATGAGCTGTGGTATAGGTTGCAGGCACAGCCCTGATCTGTATTGCTGTGGCTGTGCCATAGACCAGCAGCTGCAGCTCTGATTTGACCCCTGGCCTGGGAACTTCATATGCTGTAAGGCATGGACCTAAAAAGCAAACAAAACAAAAACAAATACAAAAAAACCCTCAGAAAATATAAAGGTGTATTTATAACTGCCAATCCATAATTGATTTTTATATTGGATTGGGCTCGTATTTGTCTATGCGTTTGAAAAGATTCCCTGGTAACTCAATGAATATGGGTATATTGTCATAATCAAAAGAAAAACTGATAATAACCAGTTACAATCCACGATTATTAACTTAAGTTAGCCATTACTTACAGTAATCATCTGTTAACAGTATAGGGCATGATATACATATAGTTATATATGAGTGTACACACACACACACACAGGTGCACACACACTGGAGGCAATGTTGCATAATGGAATGAAGTTGTGTTTGAAATCAAATGGATATGGCTTTGAATCCTGTCTCTACCACTTAGTCCTTCTGTGACCTTAGGGGCCTCCTTTTCTCCCTTCTTTCCTCTTTTGTTTCGTTCAGAAAATATTCATGCTATGTTTGGCTGAGTATACTGTGACTAAACAAACCGATGTGAAACCTGTCTCGATTAAGTTTCAGTTTCTTCCTATTTAAGGCAAAAATTCATCTGATCTATTTTTATAAAATTGAGCTGAGGAATATGATGAGATACTAAATAAGAAACATTTTACGAAACTCCTGACATTTAATAGGCACTGTTTAATTTCATCTCATACCTAGCAGGCCATGTGAATGCTTGGGGCTCCCCAAGGAAAATCTTTATGGAAAAAGATGTTAAAAGGAAATTGGGAGGAGGGGAGGATTGGGGGGAGGCACTCAAAATGTACAAACTTCTAAAATTATCACAACATTGTAAATCAGCTATACTTCAATAAAACTTTTTAAAAAATGAAAATAAGATAGACTGGGAATCTGGGGTTAATAGATACAAACAATTGCATTTGGAGGGGATAAGCAATGAGATCCTGCTGTAGAGCACAAGGAACCATATCTAGTCACTTGTGATGGAACATGATGGAGGATAGTGTGAGAAAAAGAATGTATATATATGTGTGTGTGTGTGTGTGTGTGTGTTTGTATGACTGGGTCACTTTGCTGTACAGTAGAAAATCGACAGAACACTGTAAACCGACTATAGTGGAAAAAATAAAAGTCATTAATAAAAAATTTAAAAAATGAAAACCAAATGAAAACAAAAAGGACAAACTTACAGTTATAACGTAAGTAAAGTACTAGGGATGTGATGAACAACATGACTATAGCTAGCACTGCTGTATGATATATAGGAATATTGTTAAGAGAATAAATCCTTGTGTTTCCACTGTGGCACAGAGGGGTTAAGGATACGGCATTGTGTCTACAAGGGTGCAGGTTTGATCCCTGGCCTCAGTGCAGTGGGTCAAGGATCTGGCATTGTTGCAGCTGTGGTCTAAGTTGTAGCTGTGGCTCAGATTCGCTCCCTGGCCCAGGAACTTCCATATGCTAGGGAGAAGCCGAAAAAAAAAAAAAACAAAGAGAGAGAGAGAGAGAAAGAGAAAGAGAGAGAGAGAGGGAGAGAAAAGGGAATATCCTAAGAATTCTCACAACAAGGATAATTTTTTTCCTTTTATTTTTTCTTTTTATTGCATCTATATGATAAAATGGATGTTAGCTGAACCTATTGTGGTAAACTTTTCACAATATATGTGAATCAAACCATCATGCTATATTCCTTAAACTTATACAGTGCTGTATTTCAATGATTTCTCAATATAATTGGAAAAAATTGAATACAATAATATATTTCAAAGAAAAAAAGAAAACAATGCAATATGAAATGGCTTTCCCATAATATTTTGTTGTCTTTTGATTGCATTAACCTAGCAAAAGAGCTCAAGGCCTACTCACTCTCTCCAGTACTTGCATCTTTGCTATAACTGGTAAAGCACACTAGAAAAAAAAAAGATGTGACTAACACTGATTTAAAATAATGAAGCCTGGAGTTCCCGTTGTGGTGCAGTGGTTAATGAATCCGACTAGGAACCATGAGGTTGCGGGTTCGGTCCCTGCCCTTGCTCAGTGGGTTAAGGATCCGGCGTTGCCGTGAGCTGTGGTGTAGGTTGCAGACGCGGCTCGGATCCCGCGTTGCTGTGGCTCTGGTATAGGTCAGTGGCTACAGCTCCGATTCGACCCCTAGCCTGGGAACCTCCATATGCCGCGAAAGCGGCCCAAGAAAATAGCAAAGAGACAAAAAAAAAAAAAATAAAATAAAAAAAAAAAATAATGAAGCCTAATGCAAATAATACACATCAGAAATCTAAGTCTAGATCAGTGGTTCCCTAACTTGAATCGCCTGGAGGAACATATCCCCAGAGTTCCTGATTTCTGCCCAAGAATTTGTATTTCTAACAAGTTCTAGGTGGTGCCTATCTGCTTTTCCACAGTCTGAGGTCTTGACTTTGTCACACTACAAAGAGTGATGTAACAGAAGATCCACTGGAGTTCAGAGAATCTTGCTCTTTGCTGATGGGCTATAGAACATCACTTGAGAGCTTCCATTTTAAGAGGAATGGAGAAGAAACACAGAAAGCAACTACGGGAGACAGAATGATCACCCCTAAAGATGTCCATATCCTAATTTCTACAACCTCCCAATACCTTACCTGACAGGGAAAAAGGGAGTTTGCCAATGTGATTAAGTACCTTGAGATGGGGAGTTTATCATGGATTATCTGGGTGAGCCCAATGTAATCAAAAGGGCTCTTATAAGGGAAGGAGGGAGACAGAAGAGTCAGGTAGGGATGGAGATGTGGTGAATGAAGCAGATAAGGAGAAAGAGATGTGACAATAGAAGGAGAGACTGGGGTGATGTGAGGATCCACCATGATCCAAGGAATACAAGTAACCTCCAGACACTGAAAAGGGCAAGGAAAACAGATTGTCTCCCAGAGGCTCCAGAAGAAAGGAAGCTCTGTTGACACTTTTTTTTTTCCAATCCAATGGGCCCATTTCAGATTTTTGATCCCCAGAACTGTGAATTATAATAAATTCGTGTTGTCTTAAGCCATCAAGTTTGTGGTCATTTGTTATAGCATCAATAGGAAATAAATACAGCTAGTAAGAGACAACTTAGCTCTTTGCTTAATTTATCCCAGCCAGAGATTATGATCACTTCTTCAAAATGCAATTACTTATTCTTTTCTTTAGGGATGCAGGTAAATAGTTTTTAAAAAATGAAGTTTCTAAGCTATTTAATGGGCCTGTAGATATGGTATCAGCCACCATTCTATTCGACAGTAATCCCCCATATCCCCTCATCCTCTTTACTCCAGTCCACTTCCTCACCAAGTCACCTAACCCTAGACTGTCCATTAGAGTGTAGCCATAGGAGGCTTAATATAAAATCAAGCCTGCTTTGGTTCACTAACAGGAAGTTCGGGTGTGTGTGTATTATTACTCTAAACCTTAAAGATAAATGAAACACACGTATCGTATAGTCAGCCAAATAAATTGCATACACTTCTTGATTAAGCTTACAGAGACTACTCTGCCTATTCTCAATTCTCAAATGTAGATTGAACAGATTATCGTGAAAACTACTAACAAACATGTAAATGTATAAGGGGAAAATATATATATATACACAAATAAGGAAACATAAATATATATGTATGTATATAATTATAACATATACATTAACATATATATTTTGTTTTTATTTATTTATTTATTTATTTATTTTTGTCTTTTTGCCATTTCTTGGGCAGCTCCCTCAGCATATGGAGGTTCCCAGGCCAGGGGTCGAATTTGAGCCATAACCACCAGCCTACACCACAGCCACAGCAATGCGGGTTCCGAGCCACACTGGCAACCTACACCACAGCTCACTGCAACGCCAGATCCTTAACCCACTGAGCAAGGCCAGGGATCGAACCCACAACCTCATGGTTCCTAGTCGAATTCATTAACCACTGAGCCACGATGGGAACTCCTGTATATATATATATATATGTATTTAATTTTTAGGGTCTCACGTGTGGCATATGGAAGTTCCCAGACTAGGGGTCGAATCAGAGCTGCAGCTGCCAGCCTACACCACAGCTACAGCAACGCCAGATCCGAGCCACATCTGTGACCTACACCACAGCTCACGGCAATGCCAGATCCTTAACCCACTGAGCAAGGCTGGGGATCGAATCTGCATCCTCATGGATACTAGTTGGGTTCTTAAGCCTCTGAGCCAGCCACAAGGGAACTCCCAACCCCCTAATACATTGATGGTTTTGAAATAATTATCTATAATTCATGTGATACTCCTATTTTCCTCCAAAAAAGATGTTATTGAACCAATGGTAACTTTTACAATTCTTAGTGTCCTAGATGAACAGAAATACAGGGTATTGACGGGGTATTTTGCTTGAAAAAAATTATAATGAATTTTATAGAGAATTTTAAGCATGCATTTAGAATTTCTTCTGACCATTTAGAATAAATCTAAAGTAAAAAAAATATATGCATGGATTTGTAAATATTCATAGCAAAGATATACTTTAGAAACATTTAAAAACTTTCCTGGGTCCTAGAAGAGCTGAAGATGCTCTGAAGGTCTTTACTTCAGGGGTTATTGCTGATATAGAATGACAAATGTGCCTTCAGTCAAGAGCAGAGATTGGAATCTGAGAGTGAATTCCTTAAGGAGACAAGATTTTTCTTAAAGGAGTGGGAACGTTGCTTGTAAGGCAGAAGAGAAAGTATGCATACTTTTTAATTTTCTGTATATTGATTCTGTAGGTTTGTTTTTGTCAGGATACCCAAGAACAAATAACCTCATTAATGTGTGCAAGTCTGCAATCTTTATGTGGTGTATAGCAACATCAATGGCTGAGGATAAGTTAGAATTATCCAGATTCCTCAGACTAAGCTTTGGTAGGAATAAAGAGCACAGTTCATTGCTTTCAATATTAAGATACTGAGGACATGATTTTGACTGGGCTCTAGCATTTAACAGGGTATAATGTGACTTAATATTTACTACCTCTCATTTGATTCCAGTGGCCATTGTTTCTATTCTAAGAATTAGGATAAATCAATGTTGTGTATTCATTTTATCATTACATGCTCAAGGGTGGGTCATAGTCTATGCAGCCTGATTTGATATTCTCCACTTTAGGTTGCTTTGTAATGCAGCATAGAGAAGAATTCTCATTCGGAATTATAAGGAAGAGAAAAAAAATAAAATTAACCAAAATTAATAGACAAGTTGGTGATACCCTTTAGAGACGATACTGATTTCACCATTACTCTAATTTGCCATTTATTTCTACTGGAAGCGTAATTTAGGCCAATAAATAATTTACATTAAATGAATGTTTGTTGACAGAATGAGTACCATAAAAACATACTTAATAGAATCGCTCCCTCAATGGAGATTAACACTCCCCCCCCCACACACGCAGTTCATTATGGATATGTCGTTGGCCTAAGGGACACAGGAAGGCAAGAGAATGTATGTGAATTTGGACTTGCCTCCCACATTTTCCTTTGAATGACTTTAGAATTATTTTCTCCTATTACATGAGTGACACTTGTAAAAATTTTCATTCCTTGCCCTTCTGTGATGTGCATGCCTCCTTTCATGAGACCTATGTTTTCCTATTTCCAAATTTTCCGTTTTCATTGGTAAACCCATTCCAGATCCATTCTGACACAAAGATCTTGTCATTTATCACTGTAATGTTAGCACCAACACCTAACACTGAATGTCCCTTGGTTGTCAGATTTTTTTTTTGAGAGCCGTAATTAACTAAATGCATGCATCATTGATGTTTACATGCAACAGATGGCTTAGCTGGGAGGAATAGATAAATTTAGCTTCTGTTGGGCATGTATGAGTAATACACTGGAAGGAAAAATGTGTAGAAAAAAATGACTTGAATCTTCCTATATTTTGAGTTTTTTAAATTCAGCTTTGGGGAATGATCTTTTTATAATACTGAGGTTCCTTGAAGGCAGAGGTCTGACATATATTTGCCTTGGTGAAGAAATGGCAATGAACAAAGGGAAGTTCTTGGCTTTGGATTCTAGAGCAGGACCCTTGGCTAGTCATGGACTCTTGGGGGATAGGCGAGTAGTTGATCCAAAAGGACAAAAATTATTTATTATTAGTTGTAGTTAGAGTTTTAGGTTCTCAAAGAATGACTGCTGGTATAAATGAATGAGTGAGTGAATGAATGAGTGACTGATAAGGATAATGGGCAAGGGCTTCTGAAGTCATAGTTTGTTCATAAAATGCTTTCATATGCATTTTGCTTGAACTTCAGGACAAATCTGTATGGTGGAAATTATTGTCCCCATTTTGTAGCTTAGAAAGCCAGGGCTCAGAAAGGTACAGGGACTTGACCAAAGTTCTTAGCTGGTAAATGACGAAGGCAGAATTTAATCAGAACTTCTGGCTCCAAATTCTCTACTCCTATGGTTATACCCTGGCATGTCCTACTTAACTACCTGTCTGAATTTGGGTGTCTAGGAGAATGATGGAATGACTTCTGATGGGATATTTGTGGGGCTGCGAGTTCCCTTGAAGGCCTAACCTAGGTCTCCTTTTATTTATAAGAGAGGAGGCCCAATGATCCCTGAATTGGAGAAATACATCTGACCCCTCTGATGGCAACAACTTCCAAAACAGAAACCAGAAGCCATTTATCTATCTATCCATCAAAGTATAATAGACATATAAAATTGTAAGTTATTTAAAGTATACAATGTGATGACTTGATAAATGCATACATTGTGGGAGTTCCTGTCGTGGCTCAGCTGTAACGAACCTGACTAGTATCCAGGTCGATCCCTGGCCTCGCTGAGTTGGTGTTGCCATGAGCTGTGGGTAGGTCACAGACACATCTCGGATCTTGTGTTGCTGTGGCTGTGGTGTAGGCTGGCAGTTACATCTCCAATTCCACACCTAGCCTGGGAACTTCCATATACCACGGGTGCAACCCTAAAATAGAAAAAATACAAAAAATGTATACATTCTGAAAGGGTTCTCCCCAGCAACTCCAGGCAGGTAGAGCCATATCTCTTGAAAATCAAAAATGATTTCAAATGTCTTTCCAGCTTAATTGTAAACATCAGAGGGCAGGGCCCACACCAATCTTTTCTACAAGTTCTTCCTGAGTTCGTAGCACAGTTTCTGAAGCATAGTAATTCCTCAGTAAACACACTCATCCCTCAATTATTGACTTTATTACTATATTTTTTTCTTTTATGGCTACCCCACAGCATGTGGACTCCCAGGCCCGGAATCAAATACAAGCTGCAGCTGCGACCTACGCAGCAGCTGCAGCAATGCTGGATCCTCAACCCAGTGCTGCTGGGCTGGGGATTGAACCCGTGTCCCTGCTGCTGTAGAGACATTGTTGATCTTATTGCACCATAACAGCAACTTGCCTCATTTATTGACTTTAAATTGTACCAGAAAACCTGACTGCAAAGTGAGAAGACTTTTTTGAGAGTGTGTGGGAGTGGCAAAGAAGAGGTGTTAGGGAGTTATTGTTTATAAGGTGCATTTTCCTTTCTGCCTAATTTTATCCACTAATTTTTCAATCTTTCAGGAGATTATGATTCTTTTGCACACAAACTGGCCTTAAAATTATTATAGCACGGAAAACCACTTAGAGGTCAAAAGAAAGGCTATTTTATGAGAGAACTTTGAAGCACATGAAGCTATCTCATGCTTCCAGCAGCTTGAAGATCTAAAAATAATTTCTGTTACTGATCATATGAACCCAAAGCAAAGTCATTTGGGTTCATGGCAATAGGTCACACCATTCCAATGTGTTCCATATGATTTGCTCTGATTAGGAAACTATTGTTTTTTGGTTGGTTGGTTGGGTTTTTGTTTGTTTGTTTGTTTGCTTGCTTTTTAGGGCCACACTTGCGGCACATGGAAGTTCCCAGGCTAGGAAGTCGAATTGGAGCTGCAGCTGCTGGCCTAAGCCCTACGCCACAGCCACAGCAACTCGGGATCTGAACTGCGTCTGCAACCTACATTACAGCTTATGGCAACGTGGGATCCTTAACCCACTCAGCAAGGCCAGGGATTGAACCTGCATCCTCATGGATACTAGATTCATTTCCACTGGGCCACAACGGGATCTCTGGAAACTATTGTTTTGAGTCAGCTGAGGGGTGTATCTTTTTCTGAAATGGTAATGATACATTATGTCTTTTTAGGGTAAAACAAAACAAAACAAAAAGAATCATCTAGAAGGTGGAATAACTTTCTAAGAACTCTCAGGAAGACAACTGTAAACTGACAGTCACTATATGAAGTAAATCTGCCTTTGATGATTGATTTAATCCTGACACCCAGCAAACTGGAAGCTTTAAATAGACTTGGATGATGCTGACCTCTGTTGGTATGCATGCTCGGCTCTGTCAAAAACTTACTAACTTTGCTTTTGTTGGAACAAAGCCCAAAAACAGTTGATCTGCTGCTTGAAGAGGGAAATGAGGGCACGGTAGGGAGAAGGGTTGGCTCCAAAGACCCCCACAGTCTAGTCTTCCCCTCCTCAGGTCCCATCTGTTTACCCAGATGCCTTTCTCCTTACTTCCTTGCACCCCTGTGATTCATCACATTTTCAGTTTTGAAAGTCTCAAAAACAGTTCGAAAAGGCAATCTGAATTTCAAACCTTGGTTCAGAGATTTTTTTAGAAAAATCTTTCTAATGTTGGTAAAAAAAAAAAATTGCACTCAACTCTTCAACTAGCATTTAAAGGTAGGTACTCTTGTAGGACTTTTAGTCTATCTCTAGTTTTACTTTACATAATAATTAGCAGTTTGAGTATCTTTTTTCCCAGAGTAATTGCAACTCCTCATGGGAGAGACCTTGTTCTTTTTCCTTGGATGTCTCCTATGCTTCACATATACAAGTCACTTGGGTTTTGTGAAAATATGAATGAATTAGATGCCACATGGAGAGACCGAAAGAGAGGCTATTTTAAAGATTTCCCATATATTCACTCCTAAAGTCATGTACTTATATGCATACTGATTTCTCAAATAAGAATCCAAGTAGGTGACCAGTAGCCTAGATTATCTGGTTGAGATTCATGCTAAAATTAATGTTATGTTTCCGTTTTTTTGTTTTGTTTTGCTTTTTAGGGCAGCACCTGAAGCATATGGAGGCTCCCAGGCTAGGGGTCTAATCAGAGCCGCAGCCGCTGGCCTATGCCACAGCCACAGCAATGCAGGATCCGAGCCGCATCTGTGACCTACACTACAGCTTGTGGCAACCCTGGATCCTTAACCCACTGAGCGAGGCAAGGGATTGAACCCACATCCTCACGGATACTAGTCGGGTTCTTAACCTGCTGAGCCACAGAGGGAACTCATAGGTTTCCAGTTTTAATCTAAGTATCTAAGTATTATCCATTGTCTAAGTATCATGATGCTTTCCATAGTTGTGTTTATCTATATTCTATCTCACACAATGAATTTTCAATCTTTGCATTCATTTCTGCTTCTGTGTACTTTGAAACTCTCCCTGAAACTTACATAGATATACTTGTGTTTAGGATCCCTTACTTTGCTTTCGGTGGTTATAGCTTATCTTGGGATCCTGGCATATTTGTAACCTGGAATTATTCTTTAACATAGCATGCACTACATTGACCTTTGGTTTTCAATTTTTCATGGCATTAAAATGGACTCAATCATATCACTTGTTTCATTTACCCACTTAAAATTTCTATCCTGTAGTATGAAACTGGATATTCACAAGAGTCACACAAAAAGTATTAGGAATCTGAAATTAACAATATGCCAAGCCCAAGGTCTGCATTCTGAAATGTTACTTGAATGCTTTGAAGTTGTAGGACACATTCCATGCACATGTTTGTTTTGTCTTTAATAAGAAGTAGTTTTGTTACACAAATGGTAATAGATTATGTGAACAAACAATGGAGTATGTGAATTTCTAACAGTCTTCAAGAAATAGATATGCTGATATCTAAATAAAGATAAAACATCCTTTGGTATTTGGAAATGAAGATAGAATTTCAGAAATTGTTTTCTTCATCAAATGAGAGCTAATAAGAAGTGATGACTGAGACAGGTAGTAGAATTAACTAGGCCAACCATCCAATCATACAAGCTAACACAAATCACTTGAATGTACTTTTCAGGCTGAAAACATGGGCTCTGAAACCCATCAAAATAAATTTTACAGATGGTTTGACAGTGTCACCATGTAGGATGCAAATCATCTTCTGCACTCCTTTAACACATATTTGTTTTTTTAATAAAAATTCCATCCTAGAGGTTTCTTTTAGATCATAACTCTACTAACAAGTGTTATCAAAATGAATCTATCTTATGTATTTCATGCTAGTACCTGAAAAACACACATGTACACAAATCCACCAACTTTCTCCCTTGTTAGAAAGAATGAAATTGTATTTTAAAGTGCTTTGATATTGTAGTGTTTTAATGACAGTTTTTAAAGGTGCTCTCTGCTGAAAAAGAGAGTATTGGTTATACCTTAACATTGCCAACCTGATCTAGGCCATTATTTTTCCCTGCAATTAGGGTATGATAACATTCTTGACTTTTCTCACATACTGCCTAGGAGAAGGTTAAGTACTGACCCTAGAAAGCTCAAATATCCCACCAAATCACATAGCAATTACAAGCCAAATGGACTTGGACTACATTAGGCACAGCCTGGTTAACTGTTGGCAGTTAGGCACACAGTTGGGTAGACTAATTCCCTAATCTAGAGATGAAGATCGATTCCCATGGTGCTATGTAAGTAGACTTTTCAACATACATTATTCTGGGAGAATGGTATCCATACACTCTTTCATAGTGACTGAAGAGACATTTAGTGACTTGTTCAAGGCTGGTTGTTCTTTCAGCAGGGATGGAACTTAAACTCCAACCTTGTGCCTCAACCCAAGATATTTTGCTTTTCTCATGACATTACACATGCCTAACAACACTGGTGTACTGGTAGAGTTTAACAACTGGGTCTCCAAGGGAAAATGAAAAAGCTCTGATTTGTAATAAACTGTCCCATGATGGCATATTTCAAGCTACCAATATGATATCACTGTATAAAGAATTGGGAAGCAATGCACAGTAGCACACCATTATATAATATTTCCACCCTATAGATATAATAAACACAAATAACTCTAAGCACATAGGTCATAGTAAAACAATTAAGAAATGATGAGTTTGAATGCTTTCTTGGCTTTTGATAATTTATTTCATTGTAAGTTTATATCATTTAATCTTTAATAATAGCTGTCTTTAACCTGTGGCTTGCAAAATTTCTGACTATTTAACAGTTGGATGTCATGAGCCAGTATATGCTGGTCCCATCACTCTATTGCCTTATATTTGCATGATAATGAGAGATAATGAATATTAGCATTTTAAAGAGTCCATGTTAAATCTACAACTTACTCACCATTACTTTTTATCTATTTCTGCCTGCAGTAGGAATACTTAGATGACAAAAAAAAAAAAAAAGGAGAAATTGAGCTTCTTTTTGCAACTCTATGAAGGGGAAAATTTGGAAACCTGAGCCAGACTTTGAAGCCAGGACTGGAGAGAGAAACTAGGTAGGAACTGGAAGCTACCCCAAAATGAGGAAGGAGGTTTAGAGAGTGAAGCAAGAAGCAAGAAGGCCCTATGCTCCTGGACAGATTCCCAGACTAATTTTTCTCATTGCTGATCACCAATGTGTTTTTCCTAGACAACTCACACACACACACATATATATATATATATATATATATATATATATATATGTCATTTTTATTTTAGAGCTATAAATTTCACTTCCCCTTTTCCCACATCCTTAGATGACTCAGAATTCTTAATTTCCACAATGTAAGATCATTCAAGCTTCATTTCTGGATCATACCCAATCCTTCTCTCTAGTGTACAACTCTTTCCTTATACAAGTTTTGAATCCTCAACTGCCTATAAGAGCATCTCCACCAGGGAGGCCCTAGGCCCCAGTTAGGTCACAATAATCTCATTTACTCTCCCAAACAAGGTGAACCTGCTTGCCTTTCTAGCTCCTGTTGGTGGCTCTACTGTTCACTCAGTCATCCACACTTAAAGCTTCTGAGTCACATGTGACTTTTCGCTTTCACCTCATTGGCTAAGTCTGGTCAATTCTACCCTTGAAAGGCCTTTCTAATATGTCTCTTCCTTTCTAAGGAAATTTTCCTTTATCTCTTTCATTAAAATTTTTCCCCAGCTTTATTGAGATATCATTGACATATAACATAGTGTTAGTTTAAGGTGCACAATTTTTTTTAGGGCCTCACCTGTGGCATATGGAGGTTCCCAGGCTAGGAATCGAACCAGAGCTGTAGCCACTGGCCTACACCCCAGCCACAGCAATGCAGAATCCAAGCCTTGTCTGCAACCTACACTACAGCTCAGGGCAATGAGGGATCCTTAACTCACTAAGCAAGGCCAGGGATTGAACCCACATCCTCATGGATACTAGTCAGGTTTGTTAACCACTGAGCCATGACAGGAACTCCCAATGTGTTGATTTGATACACCGATATACTGCAAAATGATGACCACCATAGCATTAGCTAATACCTCCATCACATCACTGGATGTGTTTTGTGGTGGGAATATTTAAGATCTATTCTCTTATACATTTCTAGTATATAACAGAGCATTATTAACTGTGCATTAGATCCCCAGAACTTATTCATCTTATAACTGAGAGCTTGTGCCTTTGACCAACATCTGTCCATTTCCACCTCCCCTGGCTGCTACTGCTCTGAAACTGAGTCCCCCTAAAACCAAGTTCCTCTGCTGAGTTTATGATTCATCTCCCTACCCAAAATGTTATTCCCTTTCTCATCCAATCCCTGTTGCCCTAAAGACTGAGAGGTATCAAAGAAATGGGGTGATCGAAACTACACACAAGCCTGTGAGTCCCTGTCCTTTTTCTCCTTTTATGCCTGCACCTGCAGCATCTGGAAGTTTCCAGGCCAGAGGTCTAATCAGAGCTGTAGCTGCTGGCCTACACCACAGCCAGAGCTACTCCAGATCTGAGCTGCATCTGCGACCTATGCTGTAGCTTGCAGCAATGCCAGATCCTTAACCCACTGAGTGAGGCCAGGGATTGAGCTCACATCCTCACAGACACTATGTCAGGCTCTTAACCTGCTGAGCCACAACAGGAGCTCCCTGAATCCCTGTGCTTTGACATAAAAGTCTTTTGCTTTAGTCTCCCAAACCTCCCCTGATTCTCAAAAGGCTGGCTCAAGAGTTAATGATTAGGAAATGTGAAGATGTAGAAACAAAGAATACTCGTTGGGTTGGGAAACTGATAACAATTTAGACTATAAGCCAGCCACATAGCAGTCACTGAAATCCCGGTTGCCTAAAGATAATAATAAAGGCCGGACACATATTCTGAAGTTATTTTTACAGGAAGAAGATCCCTCACCAGATGAAAAGTGCTGACCACAAGCATGTAGATCCCTCCTACACTGATTAAAATCAGAAGATGGGTGATGCTCAAACCTTCACCTTGATGCCATCCAGTCTAAGAATTGAACACAAGCTGATCAAACCCTAGAAGCCCCTTTCCTCATACTGCATTTAAGACTTTGTCTCCTAACTAGCAACTTAGAGATGGTCTTTGGACATTAGTCTAACATCGTCCCAGGTTGCTGGCCTCCTAAATAAAGCAAACTGTTCCTTTTCACCAACACTTGTGTTTTGAGTGTTGGCCTTTCAAGTGGTGAGCAGCTGAACTTGGGTTAGGTACCAGCCTCCTCTGGTTGTAATTCCATTCTCTGTTTCTATGAGTTCGGCTTTTTAGATTCCAAATATGTGATATCTTAACGGTATTTGTCTTTCCCTGTCTGACTAATGTTACTTAGCAGAATGCCCTCTTTCTTTGGAACTCTTCCTTTCTATACAACTGCCTCCCACTAACTCTACCAACAAGGCTTGTGTGTCTTATATATGCTGGCTCATTGAGATGGGCAGCCAATCACATTAGTTTCTTCCAGACTAACTTTGTTAAGGTTGTGAGAGAAAAAAATGCTGTGGGATATTGATCGCCAGGGTGGGAAAGATCAACAATGACAATGATGTAACAGTATTAACAGATATAGGAGCTCTCCTTGTGGTGCAGAAGAAACCAGTCTGACTAGTATCCATGAGGATGTGGGTTCAATCCTTGGCCTCGCTCAGTGGGTTAAGGATCTGGCTTGCCATGAGCTGTGGTGTAGGTCACAGACACGGTTCAGATTCCATGTTTTGTGGCTGTGGTATAGACTGGCAGCTGCAGCTCTGATTAGACCCCTAGCATGAGACCTTCTGTATACTTCAGGTGTGGCCCTAAAAAGCAAATTAATTAATTAATTAATTAATTAATTAAAAATTAATAGATATTATTCATGTGTCTGCTCTGCTGTCAGACACTTGTTAGGTGATCTCTCTCTCTCTCCCTCTCTCTGTCTCTCTCTTTCTCTACCTGCTCCCTATCTATCTATCTCTCCTGATCCTTACTACTCAGCAAATGATGCATTATACATGAGTCAACTGAACCTCAAAGAAGCTAGGTGATCTCTGGTAGAATTTAATGTGGGAGTACCTGTAGCTCAGGTGCATATGTTTCTAGAATCTATTGGGAAGGAGGACACTACTAACACAGAAATATCTGAAAATGGGAGGATGAGCCCACTGCTTTCTCTGTGCCCCTGACAATGCTCTGTCAATTGTTTGGAACAAACATTCAAATCTGTCTAAATTGTATACCCACAAATCACTTGACTTGGAGAAGGGCATGTTCTTGACCTCCTCCTGTGCAAGGCCTGACAATCAGTGGGGGTGCCTAAGGTTGACTCTTTTCGCATTCTCTTTTACCAGGTACACAATACTGGCATCACCTCAGAAAAAGTCCTTTATAGCCAGAAATGTGGTAAAAGATTAATTTTAAAGGCCAAGAGATATGTAAATATCAAGTGTAATAAAATCAGGTCAATCTACTTGCAAAAAATTCTATTGCAGTGAGAGGCACAGATAAATATCTATAACTTAAGTTCCACTGTGTGATGCCAAAGGGACCACTGGATCGCCATCTTCTGGGCTAGAAGGAGTGACTCAAATAGGGCTCAAATGACGATATTTCCCAAAACTGTCTACCAAGCAATATAACTGAACTTGTATTCAAGCAGTTTTGAGATCACGTCGAAGATAAGAGCTCCACATTTTTTATTTATGTATGTAGCTTTTGCCTTATAAACAGCATGATATAGAAGAAGAGGGGCTTTGGGATTAGGTGGGATGTGATTCTTGGCTCCACCTCTTGCTAGCTGACTGTTCCAGGGCAAGTTACCT
This sequence comes from Sus scrofa, assembly GCF_054392235.1. Classification (NCBI taxonomy): domain Eukaryota; kingdom Metazoa; phylum Chordata; class Mammalia; order Artiodactyla; family Suidae; genus Sus; species Sus scrofa. Next base: position 14,529,551 of record NC_139401.1, read on the forward strand.
AGCCTTTCTCAACCTGAGTACCTTCATGAATAAAATGAAGTTAGCACTATTTACCTGAAGGCACTGTTGCCAAAATTATCACATATACAGCCATTGTCTATGCATGTGTACCTTAGTGGCTTAGACAAACAATCACTATTGTTATTCACAAGTCTAAGGTTGAGTGGTTCTTTTGATCTGGACCAGACTTGGTTGATACTGGCTGGGCTCACTCATGCACCTGCCAGGCTGGTCTAGGATGACCTCACTCACATGTCGGATGGCTGGCCAGCTGTTGGTTGATATGAGAGAGCTGATCGGGCTACATGCTTCTCATCACTCAACATGATAATTTGAACTTATCTACATGGGGGCTGATGAGGGTTCTTAGCCCATATTCGAAGGTGAGCAAAAGAGACACCACCTTTTTTTTTTTTTTTTTTTTTTTTGGCTTTTTAGGGCTGCACTCACAGCATATGGAAGTTCTCAGGCTAGGGGTTGAGTCAGAGCTACAGCTGTCAGCCTAGGCCACAGTCAAAGCAATGCAGGATCCAAGCCGGGTCTGTGATGTGACCTACACCACAGCTCATAGCAACGCCAGATCCTTAACCCACTAAGCGAGGCCAGGGATTGAACCCACATCCTTATGGATCCTAGTTAGGTTTGTTAACCATTGAGCCATGAATGGAACTGCCAGAAACTCCACCTCTTGATTAGAACTGCAATCACACCATAAAAAGATATGGATAGAGGAGGGGTGGAAAGTGTGGCCATTTTGGCCATCTATCACATGATCACTTTGAAAAATCAGTCTTTTCTAAAAATGAACACATGCATTCCTTCTGAGCCAGTAACAGCATCCCTAGATATATTCTTAAAAGACACATTCACATGAGCTCAAAACACAAGCACTGGAATGTTTATAGCAGCACCAATCATAATAGCCCCAAACTGTAAACTACCCCAATACCCATTAGCTTGCTTATTTAGAATAGACAAATACATAGTGGTATTTTCACAACATGTAATACTGTGTGCAGTGAAAATGAACAAACTACAATTACCTGCAATAATATGGATGGATATTACTAGAGTAACGCTGAAAGAAAAAAGCCAGACACAGAAAAGTACATATTTTCTGGTTCCATTTAAAGAAACTTCAAAATAAGCGAAATCAATCTATTCTATTAGAACAAGATAGTGGTTACCTTTGGGGTAAGGGATTGGAAATGGGCACAGGCAGAGGGGGGCCTCAAGGGTGCTGGTCAGGTTCTGTCTCTTGATCTGGGTGCTGATTAAACTGCTGTGTTCAGTTTGTGAAAATTCACTGAGCTGTATTCTCATGAGTTAAAAACTGTTTTGTATGCATATTTTACATCAATTAAAATGTTTATAAAAGATAGCATATTTGAAAGTACCTATTCATAGCAGGCTCTCAAATATTTATCTTTTCCCTTCACATTCCCCAAAGAGACTCTGTATGTGGTAACAATTTCCACTGTTATCTATTTAGCATGAAACAATCAGTCATTTGTATGAATGTAAATAGGACACCCAAAGATAATTAAAACAATGGGCACACTTAATTCTTGTATTTTTAAAGGACTTATTCTGTCTGAGATATGATATTGGCATTCAAAGGGCTGAATCCAATTTAATGACTGGGTGGCATACTGTCTGAATGGTTTTTCAGCGGTCTTCAATCTTTTTTTCCACCTGTTAGGATCAGTGAGCAAACTCAGGGTTATATCCAATTTACAGGTCAATGCCTTATGTCCATTCCTTTTTTCCCTACTCAAGAAAACATATTGGAATGTAAGAAATGAAGCATAACTGTATTGTAGAGATAACTATTCATTCTCTAATTTATAGTGGAGGGGAACTTCATTCCAAACTCTGGAGATACAATGGTGATCTAGAAAGATTATATCCCTATTTTAACAGAACTTGAGGACTTCCTTTGTGGCACACTGAGTTAAGGATCTGGTGTTTTCAGTGTAGTGGCTCAGGTTGCTGCTCTGGTGCAGGTTCAATCCCTGGCCTGGGAACTCCCACATGCTGCAGAAGTGCCCCCGCCAAAAGGAACTTCAAATCATTCATAGTGATAAAATACTTGCAACATATCCACAATTAATCAGGATAACAAGTATATTAGGACAGTAAACTAACAACTGCTAAATCAGAGTGTTATAGCAGGCAGATAACTAGCCATGAGCAGAGAAGGGGGGCACAGGGCCGGATGGCAGGAAACCACACTTCATGTAAACAGTGGGGTCCATGGGCAGACAAAGAAAAGCAGGAACATCCAGACTGACAGGAAACCACACATTTTGGGCTAAGTGGCAAGAAAGGTGGAAAGGGCATGAATCTCCAGCTTCTGAATGTAACCTGTTGCTCATTATACATTACAATAAATTATAATATAATTAGCTAGGCAGATAAGAAGTACCCATCATGCACTGATGCCGTGACACTTCTAATCAAAGCTAAGTAAAGACAAAAATCCCTTCTCCCTTCAGGAAGGTGGAACTGGAATGAAAATTAGGAAATATGACTCCCAAACTCCTACTTCCCAGTGAATATTCCGCCTATGAAATTGGATGCCCCTTATTACCAGTGTGCCAAAGAAATGCAGGGTACCTGCTGGCATCTCTGCCCACTTCTCTTTAAGAGGTGTATTTCTCACTTAAATACATCCTCACTTTTCTTTCTCAATTTCCATCTCATTTCTGAATTCCTTCTGTGATGAAATAAGAACCTTCCCCTTGCAAACAAGAACATGGAACTAATACAGAATCTGGATAGGGCTGGGTTTTGCTCTTGCAAAAATCATCCCCCAAATTCAGAGGCATGAAATAATGAAGGTTTGTTTCTTTTGCTGCATGTTTCAAGAATTGATTGGGAATTTTGCTCCACTTTACCCTAAACCTGGGACAAGTGTCAATGTGGAGCATTGCATATCATTGTGGTATGGGGAGAGAAAGATGCCGAAGCACACACTTGCTTTTAAAGCTCTCACCTGACAGTGACACATGTCATTGATGCTCATATTTTGCTGGCCAAAATTAGTCACGTAGCCACACCCAACTTCCAGTGGGGAGTGAATTTCAAAACTATCATGTTTGGAGTTCCCATCGTGGCTTAGTGGAAATAAAATTGACTAGTATCCATGAGGATGCAAGTTTGACACCTGGCCTTGCTCAGTAGGTTATGGATCAAACATTGCTGTGAGCTGTGGTGTGGGTCACAGATGCAGCTCAGATCCATCATTGCTATGGCTGTGGTGTAGGTTGGCAGCTGCAGCTCCAATGTGACACCTAGTCTGGGAACTTCCATATGCCATAGGGCAGCCCTAAAAAGACAAAAAAATAAAAGTAAAAAATAACAAAACTATCATGTAGAAGAAAAGAGAGTCAGATTATTTGGGGAAAAACCTTAATGACTACCATATATTGTTAATGTTCAGGTCTTAAAATAGCTTTTATTGTTGGTCACAAAATCAACCTCAATCCCTACCCTTACTTCCCAAAAGATATCTTTGTAATCACAAGAAGGAATTGCAACCCAGCAGAACTCTCTGGGGCCTTCCTCAAACAGGAACTTTCCCCTTATCCTCTGCTTTAGTTCCTCTCTGAAGTACAAATAGCAGTATCTGATGTGCATTTCTTAAGTTGTTTTACAAATGTGAAATCCCCCACCACTAAATGGAAGATGTTAACTACTTGATGACCATGAGCCCTTAGCCCCAGGCCTCCTGGAGCCTAAGGACCAATAATGTTAATCCCACCCTGTGACCTCACCATCACCCAATCAGACAACTGTGTGCAAGCTAATCACATACCCTGCAACCTCCTTCCCTCACCTGACTTTTAAAAAGGCTTTACAATTTTGGTCCCTAGAGTTCAGGATTTTTTTGGAGGCACAAGTCACCTGACTCCTTGCATGGCCTTTCAGTAAACCTTTACCTGCTCTAAACTCCAATGCTTCAGTTTATTTGGCCTCGCTGTGTGTTGGGCATGCAAACTTGCACTAACAGAATGACTGAGAATTTGAACATGAATTAGCCTAAATCTATTCTGGTATTATTTAGGAGATGTCAGAGCTGGAAGAGACCTTCCATAGCATCTAGTTCAACCTTTTTACATTAAAGTTAGAGAATATGTAACTCAGAGGTCACCTGCATCAAGTCAAAGAGATATTTGCGGTATAACCAGAACTTGAACTAAATTTAATGCTTTTAATTCAAAGTGTCACCTTTGTAAGAGAAAGACACTGCATATTGTAATAGCATCTGAAGCATTTATAATTTTGGCCAACATTCAGTCTTTGTTCATTCCATATATATTTATTCAGCACTTATAGGCAATGAACAAGATACTGTAGTAAATAAAAGGTGAAAATAGCCACAGAATCTACACTCAAAAAGTCAGAGTCTGGTAGAATCAATCAAGTAATGGGATATAAGTATATTAAGAGTTACAAAGGATATAGAAAAGGTCATTTTTGCCCACTACAGGATTAACTGTTAATGATAGCTGGTCAAAAATTGATAGGTAAGAGTCAATGGATCTTTGATGAGGGAGCCAAGAATACACAATAAAAGGAAAGTCTCTTCAACAAATAGTGCTGGGGAAATTTGATATTCACATGCAAAAGAATGAAACTGGACCTTTGTCTTAACACCATACACCAGAATCAACTCAAAATGGGTTAAAGATTTAAACTTAAGACCTGAAGCATAAGATTCCTAGAAAAAAACATAGGAGAAAAGCTTCATGACACTGGTCTTAGTAATGATTTCATGGATTGGATACCAAAAGCATAGGCAAAAAAGACACAAACAAGTAGGGCTAATCAAACTAAAATGCTTCTGCACAGGGAAGGAAATAATCAAAAGAGTAAAAAGGCAACCTACAGAATGGGAGAAAATATTTGCAAAGAATATATTTGATAAGGGGGTTGAGCCTCAAAATATTAGGAATTTCTACAACTCAATAGTAAAAAAACCAAAACAAAACCACTTAGTGACTCAATTAAAAAATGAGCTAAGGAACTGAATAGACATTTCTCCAAAGAAGACATAAAAATGGCCAATACACTTATTAAAAAGATGCTTGACTTCACTAATCATCAGGGAAATGCAAATCAAAGCCACAATGAGACATTACCTCACACCTGTTAAAATGGTTATTATCAGGGAATCAAAAAATAACAAGTGGTAGCTGTTGGGCTTCCAGGCCTCTTCAAGGAGAATTGAACTCAAAGCCTCTGGCCAAGACAAGAAGTACCAGACCGTTATCATTGCCCCACCAATCTCATTGCAATACCCCTTCCCCCACTTTGAGCAACCCGGCCTACTCCACCCTGCCCCCTATTAAGAAGGGGCCCAATAGGGGGCAGGGTATGTGGCCCACTCCTCACCCTGCACTTATAAGGGCATTATATACCCCCAACCAACCAGCAAGTGTATCCTAAGACCCCTCTTTCCCCAACCAATAAGCAGGTTAGCAGGTGTATCATGAGACCTCTCCTCTCCCTGAGTTATAAAAACAGACACAACTGCACGCTTGGAGTCAGCACCCCCTGATTATAAGGAAGTTGTCCTGCTGCACTTGTAGCATCTCTCATCTTAGACTCTTTTTTCTATACAGTGTCGGCTCTCCTTGATTATCAAGAAGCCATCCTGCTGTGTTAACAGCATCTTTTGCTGCCTCAATAAACTTGTCTTTTCTTCACCTTGCTTGGAACCCGGAAAATTCTTCTTTCTGATTCACATGCACAGACCACGACATTAGCAAGGATGTGGAGAAATTGGAACTCTAACACCCTCTGGGTGGGAATGCAAAATGAGGAAGCTGCTATGGAAAACAGTGTGGAAGCTCCTCAAAAGATTCAAAATAGATCTACCATGTAATTCAGCAATCCTACTTCTGGGTACTGATCCAAAAGAACTGAAATCAAGATCTCAAAGAGATACTAACATTCCTATGTTCATTGTAGCACTAATTATAATCCAAAATGCAGAAACAACTTAAATGTCCATCACCAGATGAGTGGATAAAGAAAATGTGGTATATACAAACAATCAAATACTATGCAGCCTTTAAAAGGAAGGAAATTCTGCAGTATGTGCTGACATAGATAAACCCTGAGGACATTTTGCTAAGCAAAACAAGCCAGGCATAGGGAAACAAATACTGCATTATTCCACTTATGCTAAGTATTTGAAATAGTCAAATTCACAGAATCAAATCAGTAGATTGGCAGTTGACAGGGGGAAATAAGGAGTCACTAATCAATGTGCACAAAGTTTTAGTTAAGCAACAAAACTAAGCTCTAGAGATCTGCTGTACAACATCGCACCTCTAATCAACAATAATGTACACTTTTGTGCACTTAAAAATCTGTTAAGAGAGAAGGTAGATTTTCATTCTTACCACAATAAAATAAAATTTAAAAAAATTTTCTATTTAATCAAATATAGAAACACCAGCTAATATCAGTTGATTCCTTTTTGTGTACCACACACTCTTTCAAGGACTTTCTAGTTTCACTTTTTCAGACTGATTGAGGAAGGCTTGACATATTTATTATATTGATCTGTCCATTTATTCAGGTCTTCTTTTATGCCATTCTATGACATTTTAAAAATTTATCCAAAAAGCACTTGCACATGCATTGCTAAATTTATTTCTAGGTATCTTCTGGTATTTTGCTGTTATTGATTGAAACATTTATATCTGCTCTTTAACTGGATATTGCTGATATATATGAGATATGTTAATTTTGGTATGGTGATTTTGTATCAACAATCTTGCTAATTCTAATCTCTTACTAGTTCTAATAATGACTTTTTGATTATTCTGGATTTTTCATGATCATTTCATGTACAAATGAGGATCAGTTTTCTTTTCCTTTCTAGTCCTATCTTCTTTATTCCCTTTTTCTAGTTTTATCTCATTGGCTAGGGCCCCCATTAAATGTTCACTTATAAGTTCCTTCTGTGGCACAGTGGGTTAAGAATCCGACTGTAGTGGCTCTGGTCACTGTGGAGATGTGGGTTCAATCCCTGGTACTATGCAGTGGGTTAAAGGATCCAGCACAGCTGAGGCTCAGATTCAATCCCTGGCCCTGGAACTTCCATATGCCTCGAGTGCGGCCATGAAAAACAAACAAACAAAAAAACTATGAGTTCCCATCATGACTCAGCAGTTAACAAATCTAACTGGTATCCATGAGGACTCAGGTTCAGTCCCTGGCCTTGCTCAGCCGTTTAAGGATCCGGTACTGCCATGAGGTGTGGTGTAGATTGCAGACACTGGATCGGCTTAGATCCCTAGTTGCTGTGGCTGTGGAATAGGCCAGCAGCTACAGCTCTGATTCGATCCCTAGCCTGGGAACTTACATATGCTGTGGGTGCAGCCCTAAAAAGACAAAAAAAAAAAAAAAAAGGTTCAGTTATAGTGAGAACGGGATAACTAGTCTCCTTAACTTTCATGGGTAATTTTTAAGATTTTTACCATTAAATGTGATGTAATACAAGCTTTAACAAAAAGTTTTTGTTTTTGTTTTTGTTTTTTTTTTTTTGGTCTTTTGTCCTTTTTTTTTTAGGGCCACACTCGAGGCTTGTGGAGGTTCCTGAGGTTCCCAGGCCAGGGGTCCAATTGGAGCTGTTGCTGCTGGCCTACGCCAGAGCCACAGCAACGCCAGATCCAAGCCACAGCTCACAGCAACGCCAGATCCTTAACGCACTGAGCGAGGCCAGGGATGGAATCTGCAACCTCATGATTCCTAGTCGAATTCGTTTCCACTGCGCCATGACCGGAACTCCCAAAAAGATATTTTTGATGTTAATGATGATCCTATTTCTTTCAAGTTTTCTAAGATTATCTTGAATGGATATTGAATTTTATCAAGTGTTTTCTTTTCGATTCAATTGAGATAGTCAAACGACTTTTCTCACATAAGTTGTTTCCGTGTATTTTTCTGTTTTATCACTCTCTCATTCCCGAGTGTAAACAAACTCTTCTAAATTTGATGTATTAATTTTACAAACCACTGTTGGATTTAATTTACTAGTATTTTATTTAGAATTTTATTTTATTTTACTTTGGTTTTTTTTTTTTTTTTTTTTTTTTTTTTTTTTTTTTTTGTCTTTTTGCCATTTCTTGGGCTGCTCCTGAGGCATATGGAGGTTCCCAGGCTAGGGGTCTAATTGGAGCTGTAGCCACCGGCCTACACCACAGCCACAGCAACACCAGATCCGAGCCGCATCTGCGACCTACACTACAGCTCACGGCAACGCTACATCTTTAACCCACTGAGCAAGGCCAGGGATTGAACCCGCAACCTCATGGTTCCTAGTTGGATTCGCTAACCACTGAGCCACGACGGGAACTCCTATTTAGAATTTTAAAAATATACACATATCTGTAATTCCTTCTTGTACTGTTTTTAACATTAAGTTCATATTAACTTTGTAAAATGAGTTTGACAGTTTTCTCTTCTTACTAGTATTGGAAAAATTATATATAAATGTTCAGAAAACTTGTCCGGGCCAGTCCATTGACCAGAAGTCAATCACTGTCTACATGTAATTGCAAGGACACTTGGGAAATAGTGTCAGGTGTGTTCCCAGTAAGAAAAGAAGAATACAGATATTGATAAGCACTAATAGTCTGCCACAGTAATTTATATTGTTCTAGAAAACTTCCATTGCACTTGCATTTTTATATTTATTGGTAGAAATTTATTCACTGAATAGTTTATGATTTTTATAAATCTCCATTATCTCCATTATAACATTATTTGGTTATGTGGTTTATAACAGTGTTTATTGGCATATTCTCTCTTTATCCCATATATCTGTCTTGCAGAGGCTTATTTATTACTCATTTCTTTCATAAAGCTAGGCTTTTGTTTTGTTGACTTTTCTTATTGGTATTTTCTATTTTCTGAATTAGTTTGCTAATGAAACTGAGCAGGAATCTGTGAGGCTCCTGGGCACAAAAGCCTTTCTGTGTCCCCCATTTCTTGTTTTTAGGAAATATGCCTCATTCAGCCTCCCTGACCTTCCCTGTGTTCTAAAAGGCAGGCTCAAAAAGTTTGCTAACCAGGGAAGGTAGGGGATTCAGAGACTAGGGAGGCACAGTCCAGGCACAGTAGTGCAGCCTAGGGGCAGGGTCTTAATTCCTCCTCAAAGAACAATATCTTTGAGTTCTTCTGCAGATGTTAACTACTTTATGAAGCATTCTTCATTCCAGAAAAGAGGACCACAAGAACCAGTCCCCAGGCCACTAAACACCAGCTTTGAAGAAGAATGAAAGCTTGCTTCTACCCTGATCTTTATCTATGGCCCTATTTTCAACTTCCACACTATAAAACCACCTCCTATTCTCTCCCAAAGGAGGGCACAGCCTTTAAGGCATTAGCCTGCTGTGGCCTCCTTTGCCTGGCAAAGCAATAAAAGCTATGTTTTTGTGTGTGGTAGCAATAATAGCAAGAGGCCTATGGTTCCCAGACAAACTTAGTGCATCCTAATCCCAAGACTTTATACGTATAGACAGCTAAAACAGTAAAATGCAACCAGAAATTAAAAGTAACCCAAAGCACACAATCTTAATCACATCACACTGTTCCTTTCACTATACTCAACAGGAATATTACCCAAGGCACTCAGTTCCTAGCTGTTATTCTTGTTCTACATTACCATATAATAATTGCAACCTGCCTCTCAATTATACTTGAAACCGAGCAGGGCACTGCGGGGCTCCTGGGCACACAAGACTTTCTGTATTCCCTATTTCTTGGTTTTAGGGAACAAGCTTCAGCCTCCATGACCTTCCCTGAGCTCCAAAGGCAGGTTCAAACAGTTGATAATCAGGGAAGGGAGGGGATGCAGAGATCAGGGAGGAGCAGCCAAGAAACAGTAGCACAGCCTTGGGGTAGGGTCCTGGTCCCTCCTCAAGGGATACACACAACAATACCTTTGAGTTCTTCTGCAGAACTAAAACTCACAACACATGAAAACAACAGAAGAGGTTCAACAGAACCAGTCATGGGGCCATTAAACACCAACTTAGGAAGAATGAAAACCTGCATCTACCCTGATCTTTATCTGTGGCCCTATTTTCTACTCCCAAACTATGAAACCACTTCCTATTCTCTCCCAAGGGAGGGCACAGTCTTTAGGGCACCAGCCTGCTGTGACCTCCTTTGCCTGGCAACGCCATAAAGCTATTTTTTTTTTCCTTCACCCAAAACTGTGTCTCCACATTTCTATTTGTCACCAATGGACAGAGGCCAAGTTTCAGCAACATGCCTCGGTTTTTCTGTTTCCAATTAGGCTGTTCATATAGTGTGTCCACATATTCAAAATTCATCTTGTAGGGATTCATGGAGGAGAGAAACTGGAAGACAACAAAGTATATGTTGGCAAAGAGTATGCAAGAATGAATTTCCTAATTTTGAGTTAGGGGGTGCTTTTCAAGATCCTGGGCAGTGGAGGTCAGGCTCTTTCTTTTTTTTTTTTTTCTTTTATCTTTTGCCTCTCCCCCTTTTCCTCAACTTTACCTCCTCTCTGAAGCACCTAGATAACAGTATCTTTTGCGCATTTCCCAAATTGTTTTACAAATGTGGAAACTGCTCCCCTCCACCAAATGGAAGATATTAATTACTTGATGACTGTACACACAGCACCAACCCCCAAGGATTGATAATGTTAGCCCCTGTGACCAAGACATGTCACCTCATCATCAGCCAATCAGAGAACTGTGCAAAAGCTAATCAATTACCCTGCGATCCTCCTTCCCTCACCTAGCTTTTAAAAATGCTTTACGATTTTGTTGGGGGTGAGGGGGGGAGTGCAGGAAGCTACCAGTCTCCTTGAACGACCCTACAATAAACTTTTCCCTGCTTCAAACTCTGACATTTTGGTTTGATTGGCTTCCCTGTGCATCAGGTACAAGAACTTGTGCTAACATATACATAGTGGCTTTGGCTCTTAGAAGATTCTCTAAGTGTTATTTGTGGTTGATTAAAAAAATTAGAATCAAGGAATGGGAAGCATCAGTGTGGCCTGAAATAGCTTGGAAAGTTAATATACACAGTCAGAACGTTGAGATTATATATTTCACAGGTGAGGAAACTAAAGCTTATAAATGTTAGGCATGGTTCTCACACTATCTGGAAAATACCAATTAAAATGAATAATTATAGGGGAATTCAGGCCTTTGGAGTCATTTCGTGGTTATAATAATTTTGTATACATTCAGATGTGATGCTTTTTTCTTCTTTCTTTCTTTCTTTCTTAGGGCTGTACCTGTGGCATTTGGAAGTTCCCAGGCTAGGGGTTGAATCGGAGCTGTAGCTGCTGACCTACGCCACAGCCACAGCAATGCCAAATCCTTAACCCACTGAGCAAAGTCAGGGATTGAACCCGCATCCCCATGGATACTGGTCAGGTTTGTTACCACTGAGCCACAACAGGAACTCCTGTGAGGCATTTTTGGAAAGCTTACTCTGGGTCACCAGTTGGCAAATGACGACTGATGGGCCAAATCCAACTGGACACTTGTTCTTATAAATAAAATGTTATTGGAACACAGCTATTCCCATACATATTGTCTAGGGCTGCTTTCTCCAACAACGGCAGAGCTGAATAGTGGCAGAGACTGTACAGCTCACAAAGACCGAAATATTTACTATCTAGTACTCTGTAGAAAAGGTTTCCCGACCCTGCCCTAGGTAGCTGTATTAGTTCTCTTTTACTCCACAGCTGATCTGGAGGCCTGCATTTATTGCTTCCCTAGGGCTACAATTAATTTGACAAATGATTATGACTTCAAGACTGACATCCCGTGGTAATTTTGAGACATAAAGGCATTACTGTGAACCTTAGCGCCCCCTCCTCCAAGTAACTGTGAATAAGAAAACATTCTTCATGGGCTGGGGCCTATGGGTTTTTTTCTGGGGAAGAGAGATGAATGTAGGGAAATGGGTGGCATCTGTAAAAGTCATTAGGAAAGTAATTTCCAGCGATCCTGTAACATTTAGAGTTCATTTCCTCAAGAGCAGCATCGCCTCGGTGCATCTTTACGCATGGCTCATTCAGTCAGAGCGCCCTTTTGAAAGGCAATGGAATGTGCCCTTCTTAACACACAGCTGGGGAAGTGGAGCTTGTCATAGCTGAGGGTTCACTGGAAGGTTTACATGCAACCCAGTGGCAGGAATGCCGCTTGGAGGAAAGAGGACAGGAAGCTCAAGACCAAAGCCAGTTCCAAATGCCACCTCATTAGTAGCAATTAGCACTCAGTCATGCCTGGGAGATTGTCCCCATAAAGCAGGTCAAATCAATTACTGCCTGCCTCTTAGACAAAGGACGAGGCCATTGCAGATGGCTATGGCTAGTTCTGGGCTTTTATATCTAAGACCAGGAGCAGATTTGATGACGCTCTAAAAGCTTCTCCCCACAGGAAGGCTTCCCCTCTTTTCTTCTGCTCTGTGTGCACGGAGAAATATAGCTGCTGTCAAAAAAAGGCCCGTGAGGAGTTCCGTTGTGGCTCAGAACACCACTAGTACTCATGAGGATGCAGGTTCGATCCCTGGCCTCACTCAGTGGGTTAAGGATCCAGAATTGCCACAAGCTGCGGCATAGGTTGCAGATGTTACGGCTGTGGTCTGGGCCAGCACCTGTGGCTCCGATTCAACTCCTAGTGTGGGAACTTCCATATGCTGTAGGTGTGGCCCTAAAAAGAAAAAAAAAAAAAAAAAAAAGAGGGCCTGAGTATCTTCCAGGCCTGGGTGCAAGAGAACTGGGACAAACTTTAAGGATGCTAGAAACTTGGTGACTTTGTGAATGGATGCAGAGGGGTTTGCTTACGGTGAGAGAGATGGAAAGAGAATGAAATGCACACGTGACATGGATGCTAATGCCCTCCCTGACACAGACAGAAACCAGCTCAAAAGAAAATCAAAGAATTGATCGGGTCCCTGCTAATGGCTAAGCTGGTGACAGTGTTTTTGTCTTTTTAGGAGGTGATGGAGAAGGGTCAGCCAAGGTGTTTTATGAGCTTCTGGGAAGAAAGAAATGCAAGTGCTGGCCAGGGCCCTGGTGTGGATTCTTAACAGCTGGTGAATGTGCCCAGAGGCCGTGTCCATCCTCTTGCACTGCTGGAGGCCAGTGAAGAGCTAAGCGGGCTCTTTGGGAAAGAGGGGGGAGATTCCTGCTTTTTATGTAATGTTTCGTGTTAATACCAATTGGGGTAATTTTCACTGGGTGTTCACAATAAGGTGCTCTCAATTAATATGACTTTGCATTTATATAGTTCATTTTATCAGATGCTAAGCATACTTTGCAAGTGCCAGGAGCTGCTATTTTGTAAAACAGCTATGTCCTAGATAATATAAAGCTCTTCGGTCACCCTCTGTCATCAATGTTCTGAGAGAACTCCCTAGGCTCATCTCAAAGTGCTCCTCAGAGGTGTCATTAGTGGGATCCAGAGGGGGAGGTTGCAGCGTGGTCAAAAACTCAAGGGTGGGGACAGCCCGAGGTGAGGCTGGGGTTCTGTATCTGCCTCCTCAGTGTCATCATGCTCAACCTCCTCCAAAAAAAAATATATTATCTCAGAAAAAGAAACCCAACAGTGTTCTTGCTATATGCTAACTGAGCTTTATGACAAGTCCCTTCTTCTGGATCTCTTCAACACTGGAATTCATTGGCAAAATCTTGGAGGGGCATTTCTTAAAATATCCAAGGGTGCTTGTTAAAATGCCGAGGGCTAGGTTCCTCCAGCTCCTACTGAATGGGAATCTGAGGGCAAAGGGTTCCCATGACTCTCATGTCTACTGAAGTCTGAGAAGTGCTTGTTTAAGATCCTAGTGGCATGAAGTTTCACTTACTGTTAGTAATAACAGGGCTGTGAGACTTGCTATGTGATGTGTGAGTTTCCTGAATTCGCGGTTTTTCAAATGCTTACTATTAAGCACAAACCATTTTCTGCTGAACAATTTTTGTCTTTTTAGGGCTGCACCATGGCATATAGGGATCAAATTGGAGCTGCAGCTGCTGGCCTACACCACAGCCATAGCAACTCGGGATCCCGGCCGCATTTTCAACCTGCACCACAGCTCGAAGCAACCCTGGATCCTTAACCCACAGATCGAGGCCAGGGATCGAACCCACATCCTTATGGGTACTAGTCAGGTTCTTAACCCAATGAGCCACACAAGGACTGCCTTCTTGACAGCTTTAATCCCTGCATCATTACCTGTTCATCCACTCACCCATCAGGTATTCTGATGGTCTCACTGTGGCTCAGGCACAGAGCTCCTAACCGATGACTCAAAGATGGAGAGTTCCTGCATGGAAAGGACATCAGAGAAAAGACGGGTATGTGAGGAACCAAGGAAATGTGCAAGTGCTCCTTCCAGACCCTTTACTTTCCTTCCATCACAGCCATTCTGGAGGGTCTTCCCAATTTGAATCTCATCATCAATCATTTTACTTTTTTTTTCTTTTTACAGCTGCACCCATGGCATATGGAAGTTCCTAGGCTAGGAACAGGAGCTGCAGCTGCCAGCCTACACCACAGCCACAGCAACTCGGGATCCGAGCTGCGTCTGTGACCTACATCACAGCTCACAGCAATGCCAGATCCTTAACCCACTGAACGAGGCCAGGGATCAAACCTGCAACCTCATGGTTCCTAGTTGGATTCGTTTCTGCTGCACCACAACAGGAACTCCTAGAATGGCTTTCTTTCTACTTGATATTTACAATTTCTTTTCTCCTTGAACTTTGGTGGTGAACCTTAAACTTTCCTTGACCCTGTTAGGTCAATTCAAGCTGCCAAGTTTCATTTTAATTTGCTGTCTCCATTTACACAGAGTGGTCATCACATGGATGGAGAAAGGCATGAAAATGTACTGGTTGGGATGGCTCCAAATCTACCCTCTGCAGCCTGTACTTGGCCCTCGCAGTGGCTCTGCTGTTCCTTTTCTCCTATTTCCTTTTTGGCTATTGCAGACATTTTCTTTATATCCCAATGCCTTGGGATCACTTCTGTCTCCCTCACTCAGAGCAGATAAGCTTGTGTCTTTCATTATGTAGAATATCCAGAAGACTCAGCTGAATTTTCTAATTCCCTGCTCCTCCCGGTCATTATATCCTTCTCAAGGCTCCAAATTTATATTTCTTGTTAAGTCACTTCTTCTGTCCTTTTCTTTCTTTCTTTCTTTCTTTCTTTCTTTCTTTCTTTCTTTCTTTCTTTCTTTCTTTCTTTCTTTCTCTCTTTCTCTCTCTCTCTCTCTCTCTCTCTCTCTCTTTCTTTCTTTCTTTTTTTTTTTTGTCTTTTTAGGGCCACACTTGCAGCACATGGAGGTTCCCAGGCTAGGAATCAAATTGGAGCTGCAGCTGCCAGCCTACACCACAGCCACAGCAACACCAAATCCGAGCCACATCTGTGACCTATATCACAGCTTATGGCAATGCCGGATCCCCCACTCACTGATAGAGGCCAGGGATTGAACTCATGTCCTCATGGATACTAGTTGGGTTTGTTACTGCTGAGCCATGACAGAACTCCCTTATCTGTTCTTTCTCTTGGACCTGGGTTCAATGAAAGAAAATGTTAGAATCAAATAATTTTTGGAAATTCAGTTTATTTTATTCATCCTTTGGGGGATTTACATGGCACATTACCATATTAAAGGCTTTGAGAAGCTGTGTGGCAATAAAAAAATGTTTAATGTCATTTAAACCAAACTTTCTCATTAACTGTAGAGCCCTTTTTTGAGCAACACCTATTGATACTCTGGGAAACTCATTTTGCAAAATGTTACTTGAACATATAGAAGGTCGAGAACTTGGTTTTTTTTAGGCCGTACCCACTGCACATGGAGGTTCCCAGGCTAGGAGTTGAAAATTGGAGCTGCAGCTGCCGGCCTATGCCACAGCCACAGCTACACCAGATCAGAGCTGTGTCTGTGACCTACACTGCACCTTAACCCACAGAGCCAGGCCAGGAATCGAATCCACATCCTCAAAGAGATCCTCACAACATTGGACCCTTAACCCGCTGAGCCACAATGGGAACTCTGAGAACTTGCTTTTAATAACCTTGTTATCCTATCTCTACATATAAATCCCCTTTCCTGTGGCCTGTTGTCTTTTTGCAAACAATGAATCTTCAAGAAACGTTGCTACATGAGGAAATGAATGAGTTTACCCATTTAAAAATAAGTATTTATTAGAAAATTTACTGTGTTCTAGACACTGAAGGTACAATGGTGCATAAGACACAAAATCTCTTGCTCTCATTGAGCTTCCTTTTTAGTGGAGGAGGGCAACTATAAAGTGAGAGATGGGGAGTTCTGTTGTGACTCAGTGGTTACGAATCCTCCTAGTAGCCATATTGGCCTCGCTCAGTGGGTTAAGGATCTGGTGTTGCCATGAGCTGTGGTGTAGATCGCAGATGGGGCTCAGATTCCCCTTTGCTGTGGCTGTGGTGTAGGTCGGAAGCTACAGCTCTGGTTTGACCCTTAGCTTGGGAACCTCCATGTGCTGCAGGTGTGGCCCCAAAGGGCAAAAAAAAAAAAAAAAAAAGAGAGAGAGAGAGAGAGAGGGAGCTGAACAGAGATGGAGGAATAATGTTAGGTGATGACAGAATGCTTTGAAGAAAAATAAAGCAGAGAAATGGCATAGAGAGAGACTTGGATACAATTTTAGGTGGAATACGGGGTCAAGACCCCCTTTTGCAAATCAACTATACTTTAATTCAAAAAAAGAAAGACCTCTTTATAGTTGTGACATTTGAGCTAAGGCTTCAATAAAGTGGAGGAGTGAGATCTTTGAGTATTTACAGGAGAAGTTCAGGTAGAGGAAAAAGCAAGTGTGTGGTGGTTTGAAAATATGTCCACAAATTTTTTGCCATCTTCTCTTCAAGAGAGGGATCCTACTTCCTAACCCATGAGTATGAGCTGACCTGGTTACTTATTTCTTACAGAGGATATGCAGAAGTGAGCGTGCGTGCTTTCTGAGACTAGGTCTTAAATAGCATCACAGCTTCTCCCTTGACTTTTCTCTTGGATCACTTGCTCTGGAGAAAGCTGACTACCATGTTGTAAGGACACTCAAGCAACCCGATGATAACATTTCTTCCATTCTCATCTGGCTTGATTTATGTATGATCCTGAACAAACTGAGGTTATTCAGTCCTCCTAAACTCCACTTGCTTGGCACAATCTCTTCTGTTGAGCCTACTTCAGCCTATGCAATAAAATCACCCCAAATCCAAAGTCCTTTCAAAGCTCAGGAGATAAATCTGCGTGGTGTTGGCAGAATCTGAATTGAAGGGTAAGCAAATAGCAGCAAGGGATTATAAATCCCTGCTTGCTTCAACTATAAACCAATCTGTCCACAGTGAGAAAGCATTTAATAAAGGGTTTCATTGTACTAGAGAAAATGGAAAATTATACTCTGTGAGTGCCTGGTCTGCCAGCAACAGCCTGGAACCAGCAGCATGGGCACATTTTAATAGTTTTTTAAAAAATCAATAACTTTAGTCTTTTTAATTAAATTGCTGTAAGTGGGAAGAACACTTAATTACAGCTTCCATTCCTTCATAAAAAGTTCTCCATGAAGAACTAGTGTAATCGGATTTGGATTTTTCCCAGCCACCTTGCATATATATTTTTTATTGTGTGAGTGGGCTGAATTTTGTGGTTTTGGTGGCCTGGAAATAAACATGAGAATAAATGGGGGATAAATAACAAAATGAAAGTCTACCTAGGCAGCATCTGTGACATCATAAATCTCAACTTGAGTGCTAAGGAAAGGATGAAAAAAAAAATCAAGATTTCAAATAGCAGACAAAGTATATCCTGTTCCTATTCTAAGTAAGAGCAGGCGAGAACTGGCCAATGTCCAATCCTGGGAAGGCACCTAGAGATTTTTAATATACTGGTGAAAGCAGTGGGCGTTTTCAGGGATAAAATGCTAGCATGGTGCTTCTAAAAATATCCTTAATGCAATGGAAGTCATCCCTTCAGTTACTCTATTTTAATTAGATCCTCTCCTCTGTTTATTTCGTATTTGTGCTGCTTTCTTTGTTATTTTTCTCATCCTCCTGCTGTCCTGGAGGCTCTTCCATGTTAACACAGGCGGTGACACTTAGTGGTACTGACAGGTTGCCAGGCCGAGGCTGCTTCTCTCCCCTGGAGCCCAGCTTACACCAGCCCCCCTGCTCTGATTCATGATCTAGAAGATTTCCTCCACTCAGGTATGACAAAATTTCCCCTGAACAGATGCTGGCCACAACTTAAGCCCCCCATCTTTCCTATTTCTGGTCATTTTCTAAAGCAACAGACCTGAAGGTAAAGTAATATAAAACCTTCAAAATAACTTTATCTTATACACGAGCAAGATCAATGTCAAAGTCCCTCACCATGCTATTAGGTGATGAAATAGCATACATGGCAGGAAGCCATCCTTTTCTTTGATTGCTGTGCAAGGTGATGGGACTCTGACTTGTGTGAGAAACCCAGGAAACTAACACAGATTTGACAAGCTTGGTAAGTAACTTTAGACACACTCTAGTAGTTTTAGATTAAATCAAAAAGTGTCGTAGATGAGCCAAGGAACATGGCTTGACTATTGAGCTATATGTAAAGCTTCAGCATCATCAACCAGAAATAGCACATAGGACATGGCAGATAACCCTTGCCACTACCTCAGCACTGTTCATTCCAGAAGATGTGCTTCATCTCACAAAAGGCAGGACCAATGCTCTTGGCTTATTTTAGTATTTAAGGGCCAGTCTTCCCAGCCTAAAAGCCCCTAAGTAGGCTCATGGGAAAATCACTGAGATGGTCCAATCTCACAATGAGTCTAGAAAGAAAACCCACAGAAATGAAGGCTCTAGCTTAGAAAAAAGCTGGCGTGTAACAATGTGGGAGGGCTTATTTTTCTCCCTCCACAAGCATAAGAAGAAAGCTATTTAAGTGGTAGGGAAGGATTGTTTCATGCATCAGAGACCTCACCTGAGTGTGTCTACACCTGGCAGGTTGGGGAGGGCCCATTTTGCCAGCAAAGCACACCCCTTAGCAAATAGTCACAAGAGGCCTCTCCTGGCTTAACATTTCCTTCTGTCCTTAACCTTCTGCAGCCCCCTTAGTTTTGCCATATCGGAGTTGAGCTGGAATCAGTCTCTTGCTTTTGTACATTTTTTAAAGAATCTTTTTTTTTCTTTTTATGGCTGCAGCTGTGGTATATGGAGATTCTCGAGCTAGGGGTCAAATCAGAGCTGCAGCTGCCGGCCTACGCTACAGCCACGGCAACATGGGATCTGAGCTGCATCTGTGATCTACACTGCAGCTTGAGGCAACGTCTGATCCTTAACCCAGTGAGCAAGGCCAGGGATCAAACCCACACTTTCACAGAGACAGCTCAGGTCCTTAACCCACTGAGTCACAATGGGAACTCCAAGAATCATTATTTATAACATTAAAGAGGAGAATATTTTTGTGATGAGATTTGGATTTCCTTTACTGGCATTTCTCTCTCAGTCTTCTCAAGAAAGAGAGAGACCATCTACCCCTTACTTGGTGACCCCTCCATACAGAGTGATCTGGGTGAAGGGTCACCATTATTACCTAACTGCCCTTGAAGTTTGTCAGAATCTGCATTCACAAACTTGTAAAGGAGTGATACAGTGCAGTCTCTCTGACTGAAATATTGGCTACTGTTGGCAACTATCAATGATCATTGACCTAATGGAAAGGAAGGGGCTGATCTTCCCAAAGCAGGGAATCCAGTTGCTATGGAAGATTTCTTTTTAGGAGCAAGATTTTCATTTAGGAACAAGATCATACTTGCAAAAGTCAGAGGAAGAAGGAAATATGAAAAGTATTGGCCCTTCCAAGAAATCGTACATGATAAAATTCAGAACATGCCATCTGACACAAATCTATTTTAGATACCTTCTGTGATGCCGTGGTAGGTAATTTGCTCCATTGCCAACCTTACCATGGCTAAAATGTATGTGCTGCTCCCCTTCCTACATACTTCCATCGAACCCCATCAAACACACACTACTTAGAACAGTGGCGAGGGTGACCAACATGTCCTAGTCCTCCTTGGACTTTCCTGTTTTTAGCATGGAAAGTCTCATGCCCCAGGAACCTCCTCAGTCCTGGGCAAACTGGGATGGCTGGTCCTCCTACTTGGCTGCACAAGAGAGTCATATGGGGAGCTTTGAAACATCTTGATTCTCATGCTATACTCCAACCAACTACATCAGAAACTCTGTGGGCAGTATGCAGGAAACTCCAAGGCACGGTCAAGGGTGAGGACCAGACACAGAGAACTCATGTGCTAACTTTTTGATGCTAAAACCAGAGCCTCCAAAGGTAAGATGATACAGACACAGTTATATTTCCTATCCTGTTTGTGATAACTGTGCCTGCATTTTAACTACATTAAATTTATCAGATGCATTTCCCGAGTTGCCAAGATTGAAGACCATTTTGTATGATAAAACCATCCCTTGAAGGAACGTGGTTTGATTGTGAAAATGGGGAGCTCTCTCCAACAGCTAGCAATATTTGTACAGAATTTTGGAAGGCAACCCTCCATCCCTGGTCTTCTTGTCTTTTAGTTCACTGAGATAACAGACTTGTTTGGAGCTCCAATTTTAAGTACTGGTCACCATTCCTGGGGATCTCAGCTGTTTGCTGACTTTCCCTGTCTATGGATTTATCACTAGTGAAAACTGTCGCTCCCCCTAATTGGGTTACTTCATATTTTTTAGGGGTTGTTCACCTATACTTATTCTGAAAAATCTCCAAAAGAAGATAATAATTTAATTTCCCTTCATAGCAAGGAGGAGACAGGAGTGAATGGGTCCTCAGAAGCTCTATACTCCTTTCCTTTCCTGGGTTTTAATGATAACCAGATAAGCCTTTTAGAAATAAAGGTAATCTGAAAAACTCCCTCATCATGAAAGGCTAAGATTTTCATGGGTTGACATCCCAAGGCCATTTGCCTATAGAGGGTAATGTTTTCCATTCATTTATGTAACAAATAATTGAGTCCCTTTATGCCAGGCACTGTGACATTGACTGTGAATACACTGGTGAAGGAGGCATTGTATTGTCCCTGATTTCACAGAAATGAAGTTCTTTTTTTTCCCCTTAATTTTAGGGCTTCAGGTGCAACATATGGAAGTTCCCAGGCTAAGGGTCAAATCTGAGCTACAGTAGACGGCCTACTCCACAGCAATGCCAGATCTGACCTACACCACAGCTCAGGGCAACGCTGGATCTTTACCCCACTGAGCAAGGCCAGGGATCGAATTTGCATCCTCAAGGACAGTTTGTTTGGTTCGTTTCCATTGAGTCACAATGGGAACTCTGGAAGTGAGGTTCTGATGAACCTCTTAGCAGCAAAAAGGACTGAACTATCCACATCAGAATTTCCGGCATTGACAGAGAAATTTTTGAGTAACCTTGAATTTCCTTATATCATTGTATACAGGATGCCAAATACTCTGCTGACAGTATGGGTGGCCCTATAACCCTCTTTAACACAATCTAAGTGATATTTACATAAATATATTTGTATGTATGCACACACATCATCACGTTTGAATATTATTTAATTTGTAGGCTAATATTTACTGAAAGCTTATTACAAACCAAGTACTACTTGAACAGACCCAGTACAATGACATTTAAGATGAAGAACATCTTATTTTAAGAAATGACAGCTAATACCTTCATCTCTCATTCTCTTGTTTTTCTATCACTCTGGTACTTAGTCGAGACTGTAGAAAAAAGAACCATAGAGGCCTCTGCCTATATTTGTTTTCAGAAGAGCCTTAAGGCGTTCAACCTCTGGCAATCAGCACACTCCAGGCAAAATGACTCAAGAGATGGTTGATAAGCTTTTGAAGAAAACAAATCTTAGCGAGTTACAGAAGGGAAAATATGAGAGACAACAAATGAAGCCTCCATGGAGTGGCAGGGCACATCAAGGGCTGCTGCTCCCCACTGTCCTGGTGGCACTCCAGTTGCATGGATTAATACTTTAAAGAGTCACTCCTGTTAATCGTTTAGTAGGATTACTGCTTGGCATTTCAAGGCTTTCTCTACTTAGAAAATTGCATAAATTATATCTTTTCCTTTCTTTCCTCTGTATTGTTTGTTTTTCATAGTTTTTGAGAAGATGAAATTTTACTAAATGCATTTTTTTATGTTGTGTTGTTGGTTTTAAATCTCCGCATGAATGCCATCTGAAATCATTGTGCTTAAGATAGATTAGACTGTGTTATTAAGGAGAAAAATTTTAATAAAACAGAAATCACTTGGGAGAAGAAAAATAGTCTTTAGGCTGTCTTAGAGCCTTAAAGTATTTTTTTGGCTACATCTGAGGCATGCAGAAGGTCTCAGGCCAAGGATCGAACCCAAGCCACAGCAGTGACAATGCTGAATCCTTAATCACTAGGCTACCAAGGGAACTCAGAACTTAAATTTTTAAAATCTATCTATCTATCTATCTATCTATCTATCTATCTATCTATCTATCTATCTATCTATCATGTGTCAGTCTAGTTTGTTTCTTTTAGCATAATATAAGCAGGAATTAGGTAGGATTTGAATATGGCTCAGTCTTTTATGTAATACATACCGGATCTATTTTGGTGATGGTGACTTGAAGGTAGTTCCTGACATATAGAATGTACACAATAGCAAGTGATGCCAACTCAAGGAATCTTTTCTTTTTTTTCTTTTTTTGGCCACCTCTGCACTGCAGCTTCGGCAGCACTAGATCCTTTAACCCACTGTGCCTGGCTGGGGATCAAACCCACCCTTCCACAGTGACCCGAGCTGCTGTAGTTGGATTCTTAACCCATTGTGCCAGGCGTTTGAGGGAACTCCTGAAGTACTCTTTTCTAAAGTAAACAAATGAATTGGTGCCTGAGACAGCTTTATGGGTCCCTTTGGATAGTGCTGATCAATGAAACCATAATTACTAATTAGTTGCTCTGTACAAGGCCATTACCAAGTGTATTTTAAGAGACGGACGAATAATACTCCTAGCAATTTCTAAAAGATCCCATGAATTCAATTGGAGACAAATGGATAGAAGAGGGGACCCACATGACACCAAACACAGGGGAGTTTGAATGACACAGACAAATGAGACACAGGACCTTAGATGCTGAGTAAGGATTGATAGGGACAGAGGAGCTGGCAGGGCATTCAAGTTTGAGCGCACAGTTGCCAAGGAGAGCTTGAGAATCAGAGTTTTTCTTTGGCCCTGTGGCTGACACCCTAAAGACTGGCACATGCCACTGTAGTGACCGACATCTACTCTTCCTCATCATCAGGGGTCAGCAAACTTCTATAAAAGACCCCTGGCTTTGGGATCATGCGGTCTTGGATGTAACTACTCAGTTTTATTATTTTAGTGAAAAGAGCCATAGACAATATGTAAACAACTGGGCTTGGCTGTGTTCCAATAAAACATTATTTATAAAAAAAGGTGGCAAGCCAGTTATGGCCTGTAGACTGTCATTTGCTGACCCCTTATCTATTCTACACATTTGGTGTTTAATTGCCCCCCCCTTCTTTGTAGTCAATGGTAATAAAGTAGCCATTTTCTAAAAGTAAACCAAGAAATGAAAATAAACTAGTCCATGTAAATCAGCTTAGAAGATGAATGTTAGAGAACAAAACACATACTAAATAGAAGCAACAAATATGTCTCTAGTTCACATGCCAACTCTAGTTTTTTCAGCTTACTTTCAAAGATGAAAGAACCTATTACATTTTGGGTTCAGTGAATGGATAGACATTATCTGATTCAACCCATGTTCTGTCTGACCCTTATCTTTTAGGGATGACAAGGCCGGGGTGGCATTTCCCCTAGAGTCACCAGATCTCAACTTTCGGCATATACTATTGTAAACATGCAGTGAATCCTTAATCATTAATTTCCAACAAGAGTAAAAGAACCATTTCCACAGAAGTCACGATCCATATTATGCACAGTGACAAAGCCCATTCTTTTAGGTAGTGCATAAATAAGACATTATTAATGCATATGTAGGTAGATTATATTAGAGAGGACACAATATCTTCAAATTTAGCATCCCATTTCGCACACAACAGTTTGAATCCATCAATCTTTATAGACTACTGGGTACAATGATAATTTATTATTCCTACAGTAGCCAATATCTCTCTTTCACACAGGAGATAGAAATCCACACCAATCATATTAAGACATAGGATTTAATATAAATAATATTTCAGGCATTGGAAAACATAAAAGGCCAAAAGGAAACACATCAAGGAGGTAGGAACCTTAACAGGTACTATACCCTTTATAGCCCAGCAAAAAAAGAAAGAAGGAGAAGAAGAAGAAAAAAAAAAAAAGGAAGCGGTTGAGAGTATTAAAATGTAGAAGCTTGAATGAGGTAGACCACAGGAGTGGGATGTGGGCAACGGCAATGCTCGGCTTGCATTGATGTCTCTTGAGCTGGGAGAAGAGGCTCGTGGGGCTGCGACCTAGAACTCTAAGAAAAGGACTTTGCCAGTGAGTGATGCTATATCTGAGCATACACTGTGAGGCTAGGCCTGAAAGTGTCAGCAGAATTTCAAAGTGGTATCCACTATTGCTGCTGGAATAGTTGCGACGGCTAGGAGAAAGAAGCATTGCTAGGATGATGCTGATAGAAATAAATAAAAGCAAATAGCAAAGAACAAATCCCTTCTTCCTCCTCCAGGCTTGACATGTTCCTCTACTGCCCCCCATTGGCAGACTCTAATGCAGAGTGGCAGGCCAATTGAATCATGGTTTGCAGAATGCCAGCTCCAGGACTACAATGGTGGGTTTAAAGCTGAGAGCCAAGATGTTGTCACTGCTGTAGCACAGGTTCGATCCCTGACCTGGGACTTTCCACATGTTGTGGGTGTGACCACAACAAGAATTTAAAAAAATAAATCGAAAGCCAAGAGCTTTAACAAAGGTACCCCTTTTAAGAGCATTCTTCTGAAAATTTGCATGTAAATTCAATTTTATTAAGTAGAACAATTTTTCTTTTACCAACTGTCAGAATAATTTGAATAACTGCTTTATCTATATTCCTGAAAAAAAATCTATAGACCATTGATTGCTGGACATTTTGAGTTTTCCATGTCTCTCCTTTCTTCAGATCAGGGGTTGCCATACTTTTTCTGTCAAGAGCCAGATAGTAAGTATTTTCAGTTATGTCGGCCATATGGTCCCTGTTATGGTACTCAGCTATGCAGTTGTTGCAGCTATTCGACTATGCCTTTGTTGTATGAAAGCAGCCACAGAAATGGTACAAAAATGGCTGTGTTCCAATAAAACTTTATTAACAAAAACAAGTGGCTGGTATGAACTGCTTTAATGCAGTGATTCTCGACCCTAGATGCACATTAATTTTTTTTCTTCCATATATGATGGTTTATTTACTTCAGAAATTGTTGTTTCAAACTATTACTCATAACTCATGCACACATAAGTAAAGGACAAAAAGCACATGAGACACTACAATGAAAATAGTTATACTAAGTAAAATATGATTATATTGGGCATAGAAAATGAATATTATGCTACCTTAACAGAGTAGTTTGAACATATTCCAAGATGAGGTTTGTTTTCCACCCTTCTAGGTGATAAAATTTATTATAAATGTGTCATTAATGAAGTAAACATGTCTATGGTATCACCACACCAATGACCACTGTGGAAATTTTCATAATGTTATAGGCTCTGGCTTTCTGCTTACATGTTAATAAAGTTACATAATAATGAACAGCCAGGGGCACCTGCCTTTTTTCCCTCCAGCTGAGGAAACCGAAGCACAGAAAAGTAAAAAAACCACTTCATCTTGTTAAATTTCACCCTGAAGTCAATGGCTAGAAGATTATAATACAGGTCTTTCACTAAATATTCTTTTCTTAAATTTATTTTTTATTGTTATTTCCCCCAACACACTTTTTTTCCCCACTGTACAGCTTGGGGACCCAGCTACACATACATGTACACATAATTTTTTCTCCTATTGTCGTGCTGCGTGGTAAGTATCTAGACATAGTTTTCAGTGCTACACAGAAGGGTCTCATGGTAAATCCATTCCATGAGCAATAGTTTGCATCCGTTGACCCCAAGCTCCTAATCCATCCCACTCCCTTCCCCCCCACCAGGGCAACCACAAGTCTATTCTCCAAGTCCATGATTTTCTTTTCTGGGCAAAGGTTCATTTGTGCTGTATATTAGATATCACATGTGAGTGATATCATATGGTATTTGTCTTCTCTTTCTGACTTACTTCACTCAGGATGAGAGTCTCTAGTTCCATCCATGTTGCTGCAAATGGCATTATTTCATTCTTTTTTATGGCTGAGTAGTATTCCATGTGTATATATACCACATCTTCCTAATCCAATCCTCTGTCGATGGACATTTGGGTTGTTTCCGTGTCTTGGCTATTGTGAATAGAGCTGCAATGAACATGTGGGTGCATGTGTCTTTTTTAAGGAAAGTTTTGTCCCAAGAGTGGGGTTGCTGGGTCATATGGTAGTTCTAGGTATAGATTTCTAAGGTACCTCCACACTGTTCTCCATAGTGGGTGTACCAGCTTACATTCCCACCAACAGTAGATGCACATTTAGAATAATCATGGAAAGCTTTCAAAATACTGATGCCCAGTTCCAACTTCCAGAGATTGTTATTCAGCTGATTTGAAATGAGGCCTGAGCATTAGCATGTTTTAAACGCTCCTTGAATGATGTGACTGTGCAACCAGAGTTGAGAACTCTGTACTGCTTTAGACTCTGGGTAATCCCTTAATCAAGTGATTAATCATCAGTAACTCTTAAATGCCCTAAAGGGATTTATTTGAAAGAACTCAGAAGTGAATTATTTCTTGAAAGTTTTTTGGAAACCAGAAACATCATCTCCTCATTTATCTTTGCTAAGTACAGATTTTCATATATTAATTTTTTAAAAAGTAGGAAGCAAGTGTACATATACAAATCAGACTCTTAAGCATTTGTTGGTTTGGAGTAACATGATATATAACAAGACACTGGTGTCTTATTTATTTTTCTGTGTCTGGCATTTGGTATATGTCTGGCATGTAGTGATGGTTAGAAAGAATAAATAAACAAGTGAATGAAGAAAGGAAGGAATGAATTACCATCCTTCTTGATTCAATTCAGATTGCGCCGAGGCTTAACTGACCACTACTATAAGGCCACCACTGATCATGTGTCATGGATCTAACACCCTTTATTTCTGTACATAGATTAATTTCTTTCAGGATACTTGTAAAAGCAAGTTATACAACACCCTTAAGTCAGGGCAGGACCCAATGGCCATTTCATTTCCTTAAGCCGCACTTGTAAAATTCTCACTATTTTTATTTACAGTCTCACACATAGAGTCCTCAAAAACACAACAGTGTTTTGGCTGGTGCTAGAGTTGTCATGGCGATGTGCTTATGGTATCCCTAGTGTTATGAGAAGGCAAAAAAAGGGAAGATAGAAATACTTAAGATGGTAATATTGCTTCTCTTTGTCTTATTTGCCCCAGGCACCAACATCCACGGCTTGGGTAAGATGAGGAAAGGCAGCTGTAACTGCAGGGGGGCTTACACCTAGATCTCGTTATTAAGAAATCAGCAAGTCCAAGACTTCCCTATTACCTTACATTAAATGTCTTAATTAGCAACAAGCTCCCCTCTTTTACAGCTGTTTAAGCCTTCTTCTTTTCTTTTCTTTTCTTTTTTCTTTTCTTTTCTTTTCTTTCTTTCCTTCTTTCCCTCTCTCTTTCTTTCTTTTTGGTTTTTAGGGCCTGTGGCATATGGAGGTTTCCATTTAGGGGTTGAATTGGAGCTGCAGCTTCTGGCCTATACCACAGCCACAGATGCCAGATCTGAGCCACATCTGCAATCTACACCACAGTTCACGGCAATGCCAGATCTTTAACCCACTGAGTGGGGCCAGGGATTGAACCTGCTTCCTCATGGATACTAGTTGGGTTCATTAACCACTGAGCCATGATGGGAACTCTTTTTGAACAACAATATCTTTTTTTTCCCACTGCACAGCAAGGGGATCAAGTTATCCTTACATATATATATATTACATTTTTTCCCCACCCTTTGTTCTGTTGCAACATGAGTATCTAGACATAGTTCTCAATGTTACTAAAAGTGTTTTGAATAGTTTAGATATTTTAAAATTGCAGTCAAAAGCAGAAAGAAACCATTGTAACTTCTTAATGTTTTTTCACCATTACCATGATTCTGTAAGTAATATCAGACCACAGAACAGCTGCCAAATAGGATGCTGGCTTCTGTGAATATTGTATATTTTACACACATACACATTTGCACAACTAAGTTAGGGCTCCTGTATCTAAGGAGATTTAAAAAGATTCTCCTGTGGGTTTTCCAGACTTCCAAGCTCTAAGCCAGTACTGACTTGACTTAGAAAAATAAAAGATGTACAACTTACCCAGTACTCATCTATTCTCAGCCTTGATTTGACAGTGGAAACACCCAGGGAGCTTGACCAATTGCTGTTGACTAGGTCCCACCTCTAGATGCTTTAATTTGTCTAGAGGGGTTCTCTGGTAATTTTCCCCAGATGATTCAATGCTGAAAACTTGTCCTTTACGTCCTGTGCAGATAACCTGGTTTGCTAATTCAAACCCTTTGGCTGTTTTGCCCACTTCAAAGGTCTTTGTCGGAAGGCCACCTTGCCTTTTCTAATGACCAGAAAGCCATCTACGAGTGGTCTTGTAGCTGAGGCAGTTTACTTGCTTGTTGACCTTCATTCTATGTGCCAGCAGTTTGAGTTTGGGCTTTTTGTGCCATCTTTGCTGGTCCTGCCTGTTGAAATACTCTGTGGCCTGGACTGCCAAGTGCTGCATGCTTAGCTGGGTGGCATCTATTATTCTGCCTATTAGCACCACATCCAGACTATAACCCTCTACCTCCCAGTTGTTGCCTACTTTCCCAGCACCTTTTTGCATGCCACAGGACAGACTTCATTCTAGGCACCTGCCTTTTTCACCCTATCTCATCATGTTGGTTTCCTGGACTGTATCTGTGCCCAATATATGAAAAAATTGTAGATAATTTACATAAGCCTATGTCTTTTACAAAGAAAAGTTCTTTTGCTAAAAAAACTCAGGTTTGTCAATGACGTCAGAATTCTTAAGTCTCTTCAAGTCACGTGGTTTTGAAAAGGAAATAAAAGTTTTCCTCAAGTTCTTTAGAAAGCAGGAAGGGAATTCACTAGAAAGAAATATACAAGGCTTGGTTCTAAACCAAAGCAATCAGAAATCTTATAAACTTGTGTTTATTTTTTTGACATCTTTCTTTTCCTTATTCTCCACTACTGTAGTAGAGACAAAACTATCTGTTCACCAAACTGTTTTATTTTCCTCTCTCTGGGCAGACAGGGAGACTCAATTTTCTGACTTCTTCATCGTTGAAAACACATAACTGGGTTCTGTCCACAGGGATGTTGGTGGAAGCTAAATAAGCCATCCCCAAGCCAAGTCCTTAAAAGCATCCATCCAATCATTCAGTCTCTTCTGCTGCTGAATCCTTGGAAGCTACATGCTTCAGATAATTCTTACAAGTCTCCACCACCACAAATTCCTGAATGAAATGCAGAGGGAAGCCTCCCTGACCACCTGTGTTCCATTTTTAATGAAGGCGAAAAATGCTTTGATTAGGCCTTGAGTGTTTTGGCTACCATAGAATAGCCTAGCCACCCAATTGATACATCTCATTTCTATTTCTTCCTTAAAATTTTCTTCAAGATACAATTGAGAAAACAATACAAAGTTTGATGTAGAGTCACTTGTTGAAGATAAATGACCAAAATATTTTATCGTAGCAGGATGATAATAATAATCTATGAAATCTTCTCATGATAATAGGAATTATTATATTTATAATATCTATACAGGAAATGAGTAGTTGACCTATTTTATGCCATACGTACATGTAACAAATTCTTACAAGTGCAAATTAACAACAGAACAGAGATCTAACTGCTCCATGTATGTTTCTATACATCCACATTGTCATGAGGCCCCAGCAGAGAAGTTACCATAATATTAACCACACCCTTCTCCTTGAAATATTTTTCACTTGGTTTCTAAGACACCTCATATGCCTGATTTTCCTCCATATTAACTCATTCTCAGTCTCTTTTACTGGTTTCTTCTTATCTCCTTGAACTCCTTGAAAAGATCTGGCTGTCCCAGGCCTCAGTCCTTGAATCTGTTCTGTTTTCTATGTAAAATCCTCACTCTATCTTCTAAAGTATTGTCATGGCTAGAAATATTACATTTATAGCAAGACTTTCCAAGTTCCTATCTCCTGTTTTGACTCTCCCCTGAACTTCAGGCGTGTATATCCAGCTGACTTCTTGACATCTCCATTTGGATGTCTAACAGGCATGTCAAACTTAGCATAAGCAAAACTGAATTCATGATTTCTCCTGGAAACCTACTCCTCCTACAGTCTTTCTTGTTTTAGTAATAGGAAATTCATTGTTTCCAGTTGCTCAGGCTAAAATTCTGGCTTTAGCTTTGGCTTCTCTCTCGTCTCACACATTCTCAGACCGACTATATGGAGAAGAGCCTCTCTGATAATCTATGGAACCAGTTGCACTCTTGGCAATGAATATAGAATCCAATGATTTATTTCCCCACTGCTTTCACTATATTCTCTGCTTGGGTTATTGCCTTCTAATAGCACTAAACAATCTATTCTCAACACAGAAACTAGAGTAATATTGTTAAAATGTTAAGTCAAGTCATATCATTCTCCTGTTAAAATCCTTCCACTGGCTTCCTCTCACACTTATGGTAAAAGCCAAAGTCCTTCTAATGACTTACAAAACAATGAAGGGTACAAAACCCTACATGACTGACCCTTCATTGTCCCTCTAACATCTTCTCCTACAGCTCTCCCCCTTGATTCAAATCCAGCCAGACTGGCCTCCTTCCTGTTCCTTGAACAAGTCAGGCATCCTTCTAACTCAAGGCCTTGACAGTGAAGCTTTGCTGTTAGCTCTGCCTGGAACACCCTTTTCCCCAGATATCCACATGCTTTTTCCTTCATTTCCACTAGGTGTTGAAATGTTACAAGAAAGTGAAATTGACCAATCTACCCCAACCCCACCCTCCCTATTTCCTTCCTATTCTTTAAATTTCTCCATACCACTATTCACCATTTGACACGTACCTGTTTAGCATCTCTCTTCCACTAAAGTATAAATTCTATGATTATTAAGATTTTGTCTATTTTATTATTATATCAGCAGCACCTAGAATAGTACCTAGTACAAATGGAGTGATAAATAAATAATTATTAAATGAATGAATGAGTGAATGAAGAAATGGACGAATAGATTTTCCACTATAATTTAAGTGGTATTGGCTTTCAACTATTTCAGACAGATGCTTAAAATATTATCTCAGGGTGGCCAATCATTCAATAGATTCCAATTAAATTAAGTTACTGGCAGGATATATGCTGATGTTTCACAGTCTTCATTGTGTGAGAATTATTTCTATCTGATCTGCTGAAGTTAAAATTTTTATTCCTTACTCAGTGAAGATGGATAAACTGATTATCCAGGGTCTAGTAGGAAAACAGAAATCATACTAGGTACTTCAACTGAAGAAATTTAATACAGGGAGCCAATCAATAGTCATTGGAGGTTAGAAAGATCAAAAAGGGAACACTGAGGTAATCTAGTGATTATAACTTCAGGAAGGAGCTGCTACTCCTGAGAGTATGGGAATAAAATAAAGAGGCAGAGATGATCAGAATTAAGAAGCTTGGAAAATACCAAATGACCCAGTAATTCTACTTTTAGGTATATACTCAAGAGAAATGGAAATATAGGTCTACATAAAGCATGTACACAAATGTTCATAGTAGAAGTATTCATATTAACTGAAAAAGCATAAATAACCCAAATGTCTATCAACTGATAAGTGTCTAAACGAGAAAAACAAAGGCAGCACCAGGATTCCCAGGGTCCCCTGGATTCCAAATGTAATCTACTCTGACCCCAGTAAGTAGCAGCAGCTCAGTCTCCTGTTGGTTAATCTTGATCCTTCATCTCCACGAGGACAGACCTTTGCTCTACTTTGATTTTGGATTCATGATCATTGAGAGTCCACCATGACTCAGTGCCTGTCTCAACTGTCAATTCAGTGAAATCATGGTTGTGCCTGCTGCTTGGAATTAAGTCCTCCAAATCAGCAGAATCCAGGTAATAGGTTTGAAAGCAGACATTCTGTGAGTAGGATAATAGGTATCATGGTGAGAGGAGCCACTCCCACTTCCATTCCTTGATTCCTTGGCCCACGATTTCTGCCTATGGGAGTTAGACATGGATGTTGGTTGCTGACCCAAAGTACATTCTACCACCTGTGAGATAGTTCCCAATCTTTATCTCCCAACTGGTCACAACTAAACCTTTAGTTGG
Source organism: Sus scrofa (assembly GCF_054392235.1). NCBI lineage: Eukaryota > Metazoa > Chordata > Mammalia > Artiodactyla > Suidae > Sus > Sus scrofa. The sequence goes on from NC_139401.1 coordinate 14,562,089, forward strand.
GTTTTCCTTCCTTCTATTAGACCAGCTGCTTCTGGGTGATGGGGCACATGGTAATATCAGTGAATTCCAAGGCCATGCACTCATTACCACTTTTTTCTTCCTGTGAACTGAGCTTTTGGTCACAAGCAATGGTTTGTGGGACATCACAGTTGTGAATAAAGCATTCTGTGTGAGCACAGATGGTGGTGCTGGCAGAAGTATTATCGGCAGGGAAGGCAAATCCATACCCAGTAAGCATGTCTACTCAAGTGAAGACAGGATACAACTCTATGTTTGATGGAAGGGGTCCAGGGTAATTAACCTGCCACCAGGTGTCTGCTTGGTCTCCTGGAAGAGTGTGGCCATATTTGAGACTTAGTGTTGGCTTCTGCTGTTAGTATTCTAAGATCCCAGCAGAGGCAGTTGCTGGATCAACTGGATCAGAAACAGCTAGCTTATAGGAAGCCCTGTCCCCTTCTCCTGCCTACCAACTTTCCTCTAGCACCCCCTACTGGCAAACCCAAGTATGAAGCTAAATGGTAAAGGAGAAATGAAATTTTGAGTCCCAGTCACAGCTTCATGGAGCCGAATAAAGACTGGTTGATTTTATGATGAGAGGCAATAGCTTAATAACCATTCGTACTTGGTAAATGTCTTTCTCCCCTTCCTGGGAAAAAGAAACAGTATGATGAGGCTGAATCTCCCCTATTTGTACTGAGAGTCATGAAGGCATAGCAGAATGAGCATGGGACTTGTCAGAGCTCCACCTCACCAAAGAATGGGTACGTGGACAAGTGGGCACATCACCTGATCCCTGTGAGTCTCTGTTTTCTCATCTATGAATAGGGAATAAAAAATTTCATAGAGCTACCATGAAAATGACATGAAGTACATGAGGTACTATCTGTCAAAACACATTTCCCAATAAATATTGTTTCCTTATCCCCCAGTATTTCCAGTTTGAATTTATGATCATTTATCTTGAGTATGGAATTACTCATTACCTTTTAGCAGTTGTTCTCCATGGTTGATCCCCCACCCCCCACCCCAACCCAGGATTCACTTGGAAATGTCTGGAGACATTTTTGGTTGACACAACTGGGGTGGGGGTGCTAATAGCATCAAGAAGGTAAAGGCCAGATATGTGCTAAACATACTACAGTGTACAGCCCCTAATGACACCCAAAATATCAGTTATCACACATCAATAATGCTGAGGTTGAGAAACTCTGCCCTATGATTATTTATGCCAAAGTCACTCTCTCAGATGGGAAGCCCAAAAAGGAAGTAATTACAAAAGTGGTTGACACTGAGTTAACTGACTCCTTGCCACACTGCCTTGATTTAACTCCAAACCTTGCTCCCAAATTGGTTCCTAATGGCGCTTTTAGATTATATTGCAATGGAATAGCCCAAGAGTACTTATAGAAGATAAAGATCTGCCAAACTGGCCAGAGACCAGCCATCTTCTTTGCTAAATTTACAGCAGTCTCATATTTTGCTTCATGGAGCAGGGGATGAGCCAGCCACATACTCTCTTCACCAGGTTAAACAACAATGACATCTAGGACAGCTTCAGTGGCAGCAAGAAGAGCTAAAATTTGTGTGCACCAGGCACTATGCTAAACACTTTCCATGCATTATCTCATTTTGCTTTCCTTTGGGGGTTCAACTTTTTTGCTTCTTCTTTCAGATTAAGCCATCTTATCAGAACTGATCAAAGTGTTAACTCTTTAAATGGTACTGCAGGGACATCCACAGGGTGCAAGCATTGGTTATCCAAAATGGAAAAGTGCTATGTAGGTATTCTGCTTTGCGTGCTCTCCTTCCCCAGAAAACAAATTATCTAAAGAGAGGAATAAATCATTGACTTTCAGACAAACCGTTTGATGCAAGTCTTGTCTACTTATGACTGAGTGAAAAAAAACATCTCACAAGTTTTCAATTTAAGAAATTACTTTTCTCTTGTCTTTTGGCTTCTATATTACAATAACCTCAAAGAAAATAACATCACAAATCTTGCCAAGGAAAGATCAGAGGCACTACGATGTTGTGTAAGATGAAAAAGTTTTCCATAAATTTTGAGCACTAAATGTTTGATTTTGTTCATCAACAGCAGAGGACAATTTCTCATAATGGGACTCTACACACCTCATTGGGAGGAAAACAAAACTGTTACTCAAACTCCAGAAGGGTAGTGACACACACCTACATGGACATAGTTTGATGTTTAACGCTTTCCCAAGGTAAAGAAATATTTATCCTGTGCTGGGGAAGTCCTGGCTTTGGAGTCAGGCAAATATTTTATGACTCTGAGTAAGCTACATATTTGAATTTTTAAATTTAAAAAAATTTAATTTTTGGCCATACCCATAGCATGTGGAAGTTCCTGGGCCAGAGATGAAACCTGTGCCAAGCAGTGACAACGCCAGCAGCTTAACTCACTGCACCACCAGGGCAGTCCCCATATTTTTAAAGAGACTCAATAAAATGCGGATAATTTATAGAGTCTTTAGGAGGATTTGGGAAAGAACAAAGGTGGTGTGCTTAGTACATAGTTGATGCCCTATAAGTAGTACTTCCACTCTCCTTCTGCAGCATTAAAATGGCATTTCCAAGAGATCATGGTCAACATCATGAGTAAAAAGACATATCAATGTCAAGGGCTACTTCATATGATGTACTCTTGCCAAAATGCATAACTTCAATCCAATTGTTAGAAACATCAGACAAACCCCAAATATGAAACATTTTAGAAAATAACCAATGAGTATTTTTCATATGTTTCAACATGGAAGATAGAGAACCTTTCAAAATGTTTCAAACATTTCATGGAAGACAGAGAAAAACTAAGGAACTGCTACAGACTGGAGGGGACAAAGGGGAATTAATAATTATACACAAAGTGGAATCTTGGATAAGATCCTGGAATAGAAAAAGTACATTAGGGATGTAATTGGTAAAGCTTGAATAAGTTATTCAGTGTTGTTAATAATAGTTTAATATCAATTTCCTATTCTTGATAATTGTGCTATGGTAAGATATAGGCATTGGGGAGATCGGATAGAGGTATAAGGAGATTCTATTTTTGGGCAACTTTTTAATGCAAGTCTAAAATTAGTTTAGAGTAAAAGAAGGCAGATTCAATAATTTCTTGATGCTAAGAAAATACATTCATGACTTGCATTAAGTGTATTACATTAAATTTCTCAAATGATGAAGAAGTCTCCCAAAAGAAATATTTTTCTTTTCTGGGGACCAAATGTACTCTTTCACTCATATAAACACATATACAAACACATACATCTGCAGGACAATTTGGAAATATATAGCAAATGTTTCAAAATGTGCATACATTTTGACTCTGCTATTCCACATCTAGAAGTTTATCCCAAGAAAATCATAATACTCTTGTACCATAGGTGCTCAATAAATATTAGTTAAATAAAGGAATAGATTGACATGTATAAATAAAAATGTCTTTCATGAGATCATTTATCATAATAGAAAGAATAGCCTCAATCTATGTCAAGAAAGAATTGATTAAATAATGGTAGCTTCCATGCAATGGAATTGTGAAAAATGTTGCTATAGAGATTTATTGATATGGAAAAATGCTCAGAATATATTGCTAATTGAAAAAATTTTTCAGGTTGCAAAATAACCTCATTTTTGTTAAGAAAAATATATTTTAAATAGATAAAAGGATATACAATATCCCAATGTTTTCAGCTTATGATCTCTGGATGATGGAATTTTGCATGTATAACCATGTTAAGATTGAAAATGCAGGCCAGACAAGAAATTACAATAGAGATGTAAGTCCAAAATCAGTCAGCCAAATCATCATAAGTGATTTTTAAAGGGATTGAGTCCAAGATTTTGTTCCAGGACTCCTGGACCCCTCAGCCATATCAAGGCTATGAAAAGTCATCAGGGAGAGGACTTTGTGCAGGAGATGGCTGAAGCAATTTCTCTTCAACAAGAGGACTGCAGCAGAGCTGTTGGTTCTCTCTCCCTTCAGAGGTGGTGTGGGAAGGGGTTACTGTCTAGTTCCATCCGTGTCAAGGAGCCAGGAAGGAAAGAATTGATAGAGCTTGAAATGTGCCTCTGGCTGCTGGGAGATACAGGAACTTGTATCTGACTCTTGCTTCAGAAATTTCAGATACCTGAGGACTAAAATCAGACCCCTGACCAAGACATGAAAAAGGGGGTTCAGGAAGGGCTGAGAAACTACACTGTCTCCAGAACCAAGAGAAGTGTTCTGCATTCAGATGGATTGCATTCTCTTGGTTCTGCTTTCAGTGTCTCCAGGACCAAGAGAAGGGTTCTGCATTCAGTTTGTGGATATAACACATACAAGTGGGACTGTTTCCTGGAGGGAGGGAGGGAGGAGAGAGAGAGATAGAAAGAAAGAGAAAGAGAGAGGGAGGGAGGTAGGGGGGAAGAGAGAGAAAAAGGATGCACCCTCTAGTCAAGGGAAGTCAGTTCAGAGGAGATCAGCCAGGAAACAATGAAAGGGTACCTCACATGTCTCAGGAAAGAGTTTTCAACATCTTTGTGAGTTTTTAACATCACAGAGCATAACAGCAGCTTACGGTGCTAGAAGGCAAGATATGAGCACTCTTCCCCTCCCTTCCCCTCTCTCCTTCCATCCACCCAGTTCTAAAAGAGCTCTGATTACAGCCTGTGGGTGTTCTTATATATATGTCTAAAGAGCAACAGTAGGCTGAAGCTCAGGTTGAAAATCGGAAGAATTTCTCAAAAGATCAAATCAGAATTGAGACTCCAACTGGAAGCTTGAGTGTTCAAGTGTTGATCCTTTTCTTGGCAAAGATCACAGGTTACATTAGTATAAGGATAATGTGAAAAAGGATGAACCCTTCATGTAAGAATGGACAGAGCATCTATCAGAGAGCAGTGGCAGTTCAGCAGGAATTGGATGATAGGTACTGAGATGGATGCTAGAAGACTCATGCACTCCTATTTTATGAGAATAAACAAGGATTAATTACAAAGGATGTTCATATTCCACTGGAGAGATCTAGGAAGATATGGACAAATAATTCAAATATATTAATTCACTTTTCACTAATACTGTGCTCATTGGAGAAGATAAAATCATTGGAATTTAATTTCTAAAGAGAAGACACATTTATTTTTGGCAACATGGCAGTGGCAATTCTTTTGTTGGGGCTACCCTTCTTTCTCTTTTCTCCTAACTCTCTTTTGGCTCATTCCGCTACATTTTGACTATGTTTTCATGATTATGCTCTAATCAGCTTGACATTCCTTCAACAGCTGTACTAATTTCCATCCATAAAACTCACTCCCACTGCTATTCAAAGCAGAGCATACCCATGACTGTGGTAGAGCACTGATCCCTCCTGGGAAGATTCAATATGTTCCTTCTAGATCATGAGCTAACTTACTTGAATTGGCCTTTTATCTTTATTGAGAAAGAAGATGACAAATGTATTTCTTATGAGAGGAGCTAGGCACGCTCTTCCTTTAAGCATTAGAAAATGCAATTCTACTAACTTCTTTGAATAAGATGTAAAATCTTTGTACTAGTTTTCCTTCCCATATCCGGTTCAAGCACTGGAAGGGCATAGTCAGAAAGCAGGATGCTCTATTCAACTAGCTGTTGGATTAATGGTCACTACCTTCCCTCCATGGGAAGTAGAGATGGATGTCCACTGTCCACAGAATGCTTGTGCCTGGCAAGCTTGTCTCGATCATCCACATCCACACACACACACACACACACCAGTTCCCACCATTAGGTTCTATACTTATCAAGTGTTCATTGCATTTGCTTCTACACCTGTTTATGCCACTTTTCTTTGTCATAGCAATTATGCAATTGAATAAGGAGGAAAATTGCTGTTCAAAGAAACTGAATTGGGTGCTTTGGAAAAACGCTTGTAAAGGCAAGTCTCTGAAACATGGCTGTCAAAAAATATGGGGGGGGGGCAACCATAAAAGATTGGGGAGGTTTGTAAAAATTAGAAGCATTCTGTGCCTTACACAAATTGGCAACCAGCTTTCCTTTTTTTTTTTTTTTTTTTTTTTATTTTCCCACTGTACAGCAAGGGGGTCAGGTTATCCTTAGATGTATACATTACAATTAGTTTTTCCCCCACACTTTGTTCTGTTGCAACATGAGTATCTAGACAAAGTTCTCAATGCTATTCAGCAGGATCTCCTTGTAAATCTATTCTAGGTTGTGTCTGATAAGCCCAAGCTCCTGATCCCTCCCACTCCCTCCCCCTCCCATCAGGCAGCCACAAGTCTTTTCTCCAAGTCCATGATTTTCTTTTCTGAGGAGATGTTCATTTGTGCTGGATATTAGATTCCAGTTGTAAGTGATATCATATGGTATTTGTCTTTGTCTTTCTGGCTCATTTCACTCAGTATGAGGTTCTCTAGTTCCATCCATGTTGCTGCAAATGGCATTATGTCATTCTTTTTATGGCTGAGTAGTATTCCATTGTGTACATATACCACCTCTTCCTAATCCAATCATCTGTCAATGGACATTTGGGTTGTTTCCATGTCCTGGCTATTGTGAATAGTGCTGCAATGAACATGCGGGTGCACGTGTCTCTTTTAAGTAGAGTTTTGTCCGGATAGATGCTGAAGAGTGGGATTGCAGGGTCATATGGAAGTTCTATGTATAGATTTCTAAGGTATCTCCAAACTGTTCTCCATAGTGGCTGTACCAGTTTACATTCCCACCAACAGTGCAGGAGGGTTCCCTTTTCTCCACAACCCCTCCAGCACTTGTTATTTGTCGATTTATTAATGATGGCCATTCTGACTGGTGTGAGGTGGTATCTCATGGTAGTTTTGATTTGCATTTCTCTTATAGTCAGCGATGTTGAGCATTTTTTCATGTGTTTGTTGGCCATCTGTATATCTTCTTTGGACAAATGTCTATTCAGGTCTTTTGCCCATTTTTCCATTGATTGATTGGTTTTTCTGCTGTTGGGTTGTATAAGTTGTTTATATATTCTAGAGATTAAGTCTTTGTCAGTTGCATCATTTGAAACTATTTTCTCCCATTCTGTAAGTTGTCTTTTTGTTTTCTGGTTTCCTTTGCTGTGCAAAAGCTTTTCAGTTTGATGAGGTCCCATGGGTTTATTTTTGCTCTGATTTCTATTGCTTTGGGAGACTGACCTGAGAAAATATTCATGATGTTGATGTCAGAGAGTGTTTTGCCTATGTTTTCTTCTAGGAGTTTGATGGTGTCCTGTCGTATATTTAAGTCTTTCAGCCATTTGGAGTTTATTTTTGTGCATGGTGTGAGGGTGTGTTCTAGTTTCATTGCTTTGCATGTTGCTGTCCAGGTTTCCCAGCAATGGCAAGCAGCTTTAAATTCTCATTCTGCTTGACTAAACTGAACTAGAAACTTTAGTCAAAGTACTAAGAAAGGCCGTCTGAAGTCTTATTTGGCAGACTTTTGCTAAAATAAAAAGTCCTGGCCCCAGGCTGGAAGAATTGGTAAGTGCATATCTATTGATGTGTTGTTATTTAAAGTAGTTTACTAGAGTTTCTACTGTGGCACAATGGGTTAAGAATCTGACTGTAGCAGCTTGGGTTGCTGTGGAGGTGCGGGTTGGATCCCTGGCTCGGTGCAGTGGGTTAGAGGATCTGGTGTTGCCAGCTTTTGCAACATAGGTCATGAGTGTGGCCGCTAAAAAAAAAAAGTAGTTTATTAAAAATGAGTATTATTATTTTTATGATTCCTTACTTTAACTGACTTTTTCGATTGAACAAGCAACTTCCAATCCTGAATGAATTGAAAGGGAAAAATTCTACCCTACGTCCTAGAGCAGGGATTGGCAAATGACAGCTCTTGGGCCAAATCCAGCCCACCCCTGTTTTCAGATGAGCCAGGAGCTAAGACTATTTTTACATTTGTCAATGGATGAAAAATATTAAAAGAATAATATTTTGAGATATATGAAAATTATATAAAATTAAATTTCTGTGCCCATTAATAAAGTATTTTATTTATTTATTTATTTATTTATTTATTTGCTTTTTAGGGCCACACCTATGACATATGGAGGTTCCCAGGCTAGGGGTCGAATTGGAGCTGCAGCTGCCAGCCTACACCACAGGCACAGCAATGCCAGATCTGAGCTGTGTCTGGGACCTACACTGTAGCTCACGGCTATGACAGATCCTTAACCTACTGAGTGAGGCCAGGGATAGAACTCGCATCCTTACTAGTTGGGTTCTTAACCCGCTGAGCCACAATGGGAACTCCCATTAATAAAGCCTTATTGGAAGATGACCTATTCTTTTAAATATCATCTAGAGTGGCTTTCAAGCTACATTGGCAGAACTGAGTCATTACAATAGAGGTGGTTTAGCCTGCAAAGCCAAAAATATTTACTATTTGGTGCTTTACAGAATAAGTATGCTGACCTCTGTGCTAGAGCATTATTGAGCATTATTGAGAACTTTCTTACCTCTCATGTTTTTTTCCTGTGGCTTGGCAGGAGACATTTAAGGCTGCCTTCAATTCACTTATCAAGGCCGTCTAGATTAATGTTGCCTTTCTGTGGGCTAGGATTCACACTAGGACAAAATGCTCTTGTTGGCAATCAGACATTTTTCTATGTCAGAACGGAGTGAAAAGAACCAAGAGTGACCTTTTAATGCACATTATTTACTCACAGGAAGCCTTTATTTAAGTACAGGCAGCTCTGAGTTCATCCTTTTCCTTCTGCTTCCTTTGGGCCAGGTTGTCTGAAAAAATAAAGCAATTCTGTTGCTTTGTTTCTATTCTGAAGGAATGACGTAGGTGAATAACCTGGAGAAAATTGATTTTTTTTTCTGCTTCTGCATCTTGGTTTGATTTTCCTTTCAGAGTTGACAGATAATCCTCCTTTCTGTTTTACTGGAAAATACTGGTATTCCAAGTTAGGTACTAGATAGCTAAATAATATGATTTAAACAGGGGGAAAAAAGGACAAAAAACCACATTGGTCTCTCTCTCTCTCTTTTGGGCAGGAAGCAATCAGGGACCAAAGAGAAAGTTAGGGAGGATCTCGAATCGCAGTCTCTTATGCTGAGGCAAAGCAATACCTTACTGACTATTAAAAAGTGTTGGCGGGGGCGGGGTCATTCCCGCTGTGGTGCAACAGGATGGGTGGTATATCTGAAGCACCAGAATGAAGGTTCAGTCCTGGCCTGGCACAGTGGGTTAAAGGATTCAGTGTTGCTGCAGCTGCAGTGTAGGTTGCAGCTTCATCTCATATCTGATCCCTGGGCCCAGAAACTCCATATGCCACTCAGGGCAGCTGAAAAAGAAAAAGAAAAAAAAAAGTGTTCAGGGGGCTTCACTGTTCTGGTGGAAGAAAACTAGGGTACTACCAGTTTAGGATAATCAGTTTCTGCCTTAACAAGGTGATACTTGCAAGCTTTGACGGGGGAACCAAGAAATGGTACATAGCAGTCTTAGATTGCCTTCTCTAGAAATAGAGCCTGAGTCAGGGATTATTGTCTAAGTAATTTATTGAGGGTGCTTAGAAGGACAGTCTGTAGAGGAGTGGAAAAAGCTGGCTAGGAAAGTGGAGATTAAGCAAGAATGTAGTTTCCAGTGAAGTGAAGCCTTGGCATGAAATTTTGGGGGCATTTGATGCATGGACAGCACCAGAGTCTGCCCCATCTTGAGGCAAGGATGCCTGGCTTTGGTACCCTCACATCACACAGTCCTTTGTCGCCTAGCGTGAGGGAGTGAAACTCCTAACCATCTCTAGCAAGGCCACCTCAGTCGTCCAGGGCAAGGCTCCACGGAGGAGGAGGTGGCAGGGGAGTAAGCAGCCGCTTCAGAGCAGCTGGTCAAGGAACCCGAGGAACCAGTTACCTTGGGCTATGGGATTAGATTCACAGTCAGGTCACGAGGCCGACCATCACACAGCACTTGTCAAGAGGAAGCAAGTCTCAAAACTCACAGACTCCTCAACAGGTTCAGGATGTTGGGACCAATCTTCGCAGGCAAGAGAGGGCCAGCAAGGCACAGTCTTCCATTGTGCAACAGACCAGTCCCAGGGGAAGGGAACAAGCACCTTCAAATGAAGGTGGAAGGGTTCTTAAGCACACTGGGCTGAACATGCTGATTGGGGATTATGTTGTGAGACTTAAAGTGACCACAGACTCTCTGTATTACCTAAGAGTAACTTAAAAAGTAATTGCATTTCCAAGTTTTAATACCAGAGCAGGGGAAGAACTAGTCCCATGTGGAGGAACTGAAAGAGGGCAACAGAAACAAAAATGTGCCTACATTGTGATCCCGCTGGTCTTACCAAAGAGTGTCTGTAGAAGGCACTCACTTGCCTTACTTAAAATGTGTGGCCACTGTTTCTAAAATGGATCAGAACTGTCAAACCCAAGGAAAATAAGTTTTCATGTTGATATTCTAAAGTTTGTGTCCTAGATTCCTCTTCGGATTTTAAAATATCAAAGTTGGAAATACATAGGTAGAGAGGGGCAAAAGGAAGAACCCAGAGACCTGTCTGGGTTGCTGATGTTTTTCCACATAGCTGGCTGGAATGGACTTCTGTGTCTTACAACCAAAGTCTTTTAACTAAGACTTGTTCCATGCAGGGTCTTAGAAGCAGTGATCTAGTTCCATGTGGGATGGATGAAAGGAATGAGCAGAAGGCAAAATATAAGGATTGAGTTTGAAGTTTCATTTTCAGGGCAATCATCCTATTTTTACTTAGTTCATTTTTAGCTGTGAGGGCTTTGGGGATGGGTGGTTAATGGAAATTATGGAGGTCCTTTGAGTATCCCAGGCCACCTTTGGGAGGGTGCCATTGTAAGACAATGTCATTCCCCTCCTTTTCATGGATGAGGAAGAAGGGACTCATAAGTGCAAGTAAATTGCCACAGATCACACAGTGGCCAAGTGGCAAAGCCAGGGAGCCTATCCTGTCTGCCTCCAATGACCTTGCCCCTTCCCTCCTACTTAGCCTGGTGGAAAAGACCCAGCTTTGGGGTGAAGTCACTTTGAATGTGTCCTCTGTGTGCTTTTTTGGTGAAAGATTTTCAAATCTTCGGAGGGAGATTATTTGTTTCTGTTCACGTAACGCAATTAGCCTGTTGAACGCAAAATGTTTTCCTCCACTCAGCCTATCCACTTTCAAAAGCACAGAGAGAACTAAGGCTACCGATGGTGATGCTAACGTTCGTGGGGAGCTCACAGAAATGAAAGCACTAATTTATCTCAGTCTAGTTATTACTCTGGCTTCTTCCTTCCCTCTTTAGTGTAAATTGATAAGAACGTGAAACTATGTCCTGACTGGAGGTTTATCATTTTGCTTAATTAAATAACTTTCTCCGAGGCATGGAATTATAATTATTTCCTCACTTTCTTATGCCCACTAGTTCAAATCCTCACATTTATTTATAAAACATGGTGGGTTTTTCTCCCTCTTCCTGCTGCTGCCAGCATGGGAGATATTTCCTGTTCTTTGATTTTCACTGTACTGGAACAGATTTTCATTAAACTTTTTGGCAATTACTTGTACAACTTACAGGATTCATCTTTTCTCTATAGATGGCAGGATTCTCATCTCGGGCAATTTTCTCTGGAAGAGATTTGGATCATGTAATTTTAAAATTCTATAAAATGAAAAGGGAGGAAAATATTATAACAGTATTTTTTAAACCAAGCAGCTGGTTTCATTATCATTTTTTTTCTCCCTTGAGTGTATGTTGATATACATAGTAAGCCTCAGCATTTAGTAAAATAATACTTTTAAACACAAGGTTCATCAGAGAAATGAAGGGTAATAATATTGCTATCATAGGCATATTCATCTCTAAGTCAGTGAAGAAGGCGGGGGCTCTTAATTTACCACACAGATTTTTTTTTTCACTTGAGATAAATTCCTTCAGACAAATTCAAAATTAAAGTCTTGGACAATGAAATTCCTTCTATTAGGTCCCTTATGAAACACCAAAGTTATCTTTTCAAGGTAAAAAGTACAAAAAAATACCTGATAATAGGAAATATCTGTAACTTATCCTATGTCAAGTGTTTGACATGCATTATTCAAATTCTTATTGCTATTTTACAAGTCACTTAACTGAGGTATGATTGACATGTCAAAAACTATACATATTTAATGTATATAAACTTGAGTTTGGAAATAAGGATATATTTACAAAACTATTATCCTCATTAAGGTTATAACTATATTCATCACTTCCTAAAGTTTCCTCCCACTCTCATTATTATTATTATTTGGACATATACTATTCTATGCAATATTCTATTTTTTCTTTGGAAAAATCCCTATGATTTAGGTATTATTATTATTATTATTATTATTATTATTATTATCTTTTGTCTTTTTAGGGCTGCACCCATGGCCTATGGAGGTTCCCAGGCTAGGGGTCTATGTAGCCACCAGCCTACACCAGAGCCACAGTAATGACAGATCCAAGCCATGTGTGTGACCTACACCACAGCTCATGGCAACGCCAGATCCTTAACCCACTGAGCGAGGCCAGGGATCGAACCTGCAACCTCATGGTTCCTAGTTGGATTCGTTTCCACTGCGCCACAACGGGAACTCTGGTATTATTATTATTATTATCTCCATCTTAGAGTTAAGGCAACTGGAGCTTGCAGGTTGCTCAAAGCCCCGTGCCTTTCATTAGGCAGAATTGAGATCTAAACCTTTACCTCTCTGAGTTTAGATCTTAATTTCTTGCTTATGCTACCTCCCATTCCAGAATAAGAGAGAGGATTCTAGGAATTCAATTCAGCTTGAAATCAGAAACCTCTATAGGCAGACCTCTTTTTTACTGTGATTTACCCTATATTGCTCTTTGCAGATACTGCATTTCCCACAAATTGCTGATTTGTTGTAACCCTGTGTTGAGGAAGTCTGTTGGCATCATTTTTCCAACAGCATTTGCTCACTTTGAGCCTCTTTGTCAAAAATTTTCATTATTATTTTTGCGACAGTGATCTTTGACCAGTGATCTTTGATTGTAATTGTTTGGGGGCTCCATAAACCTTACCCACATAGATTGGATGAACTTAAGTTCACATAGATGGTGAACTTAACTGACAAATGTGTGTATTCTGACTGCTCCACTGACAGGGTGTTTCGCTCTCTCTCCTCTGGCCTGTTTTGTGAGACTCAACAATACGGGAATCACACAAATTAATGACCTATAGTGGCTTCTAAGCCTTCAAATGAAAGAAAGAGTCATATGTCTCTCACTTTAAGTCAAAAACTGCAAAGCTTAGTGAAGAAGGCATGTCAAAAGCCAAGAGAGGCCAAAAGCAAGGCCTTTTGCACCAGTTAACCAAACTTTGAGTGCAAGGGGAAAGTTCTCAAAGGAAATTAAAATTCCAGTGATCACACAAATGATAAGAAAGCAAAACAACCTTGTTGCTGTTATGCAGAAAATCTGAGCGGTCTGGAGAGAAAATCAAACCAGCAACAACATTCCCTTCAGTCAAATCCTCATCCAGAGCAAGGCCCTGACTCCATTCAATCCTATGAAGGCCGAGAGAGGGGAGAAACTGCAAAAGACAAGTCTGAAGCTAGCAGAATTTGATCCATGAGGTGTGAGGAAGTAAATGGTCTTCATAACATTGAAGTGCAAGGGGTTGTAAGTCAATTAAACTTTAATAAAATGAATAATAAATAAAAGCAAAAACAAGTGCAAGGGGAAGCAGCAAGGGCTGAGGTAGAAGCTGTAGCAAGTTACCCACAGGATCTAGCTAAGATAATGAAGGAGGCAACACTACATAACATAATTTTCTTTCTTTCTTTCTTTCTTTCTTTCTTTCTTTCTTTCTTTCTTTCTTTCTTTCTTTCTTTCTTTTTCTTTCTTTCCTTTCTTTCTTTCCTTCTTTCCTTCCTTCTTTCTTTCTTTCTTTCTTTCTTTCTTTCTTTCTTTCTTTCTTTCTTTCTTTCTTTCTTTCTTTCTTTCTTTCTTTCTCTCTCTCTCTCTCTCTCTCTCTCTTTCCTTCTTTCCTTCCTTCCTTCCTTTTTTTGTCTTTTTAGGGCCACATCCTGGGCATGTGGAAGTTCCCAGGTTGGGGTCCAATCGGAGCTACAGCTGCCAGCCTATGCCACAGTCACAGATATGTGGGATCCAGGCAATGTCTGCAACCTACATCGCAGCTCACAGCCATGCCGGATCCTTAACCCACTGAGCGAGGCCAGGGATTGAACCTGTGTCCTCCTGGATACTAGTTGGGTTCATTAATACTGAGCCACAATGGGAACTGCTTTTTTTTCTCTTTTCTTTTTTTTCTCAGATTTTCAATATAGACAAAACAATCTTCTGTTGGAAGAAGATGCCATCTAGGACATCCATAGCTGGAGAAGAGAAGTCAATGCCCCTGGCTTCAAACTTCAAAGGACAGGCAGACTTTCTTGCTAGGAGCTAATGTAGCTGTTGACTTTAAATTGTAGTCAGCACTCATTTAGCACTCTGAAAATCTCAGAACCTTTAAGAATTATGCTAAATCTGCTCTGCCTGTCCTTTAAATATAGAACAGTAAAGGCTAACTGACAGCACTTCTGTTGACAACACAATTTGCTGAATATTTTATGCCCACTGTTGGGACCTCCTTCTTAGAAAAAAAGGGATTCCTTTGAAAACATTACTGCTTATTGAAAAAGCACCTGGTCACCCAAGCACTCTGATGGAGATGGACAAGAAGATTCATGTTGTTTTCCTGCTTCCTAATGCAACACCTATTCTGCAGCCCATGGATCAAGGAATCATTTTGACTTTCAAGTCTTATTTTTTAAGAAATACACTTCACACCCTGCCATAGATACTGATTTCTCTGGTGACTCTTGGCAAAATCAGTATAAAACCTTCTGGAAAGGATTCATCATTTCCAGATGCCATTAAGAATATCTGTGATTCATGAAAAGAAGTCCAAATATCAACATTCACAGGAGTTTGGAAGAAGTGGATTCCAGCCCTCATGGATGATTTGAGGGGTTTAAGGCTTCAGTGGATTAAGTAACTGCAGAGGTGATGGAAAATGTGAGAGAACTAGAATTAGAGGTGGAACCTGAAGATGTGACTGAATTGCTGCAATCTCATGACAAAACTGCAACAGATGAGGAGCTGCTTTTTATGGATGAACCAAAAAGTGGTTTCTTGAGATAGAATCTACTCCTGGTGAAGATACTGTGAAGATCATTGAAATGACAACCAGTGACTTAGAATATGACATAAACTTAGTTGATAAAATGGTGACAAGTTTTGAGAAGAATGACTTGAATTTTGGCAGAAGTTCTACTGTAAAATCCTACCAAATAGCATTGCACATTAAATACAGAGAAACTATTCATGAAAAGAACAGTCGACCCATGTAGCGAACTTCATTGTTGTCTTATTTTAGTAAATTGTGACATCCATCCCAGCCTTCAGCAACCAACACCCTGATCAATTAGCAGACATTGACATTGAAGCAAGACCCTCCTCCAGCAAAAAGATTACAATTCGTTGAAGGCTCAGATGACAGTTTGAATTTTTTTATCAATAAACTGTTTTTTAATTAAGATGTGTGCATTATTTTTTAAGACATAATGCTATTGCACATTTAATAGACTATAGTATAGGATAAACGTGTCTTTTATATGCATTGGGAAACAAAAAAATTCTTGTGACTCACTTTCTTGTGATAATCACTTTAGTGTGATGGTCTAGAACTGAATCTTTGATATTCCTGAGGCCTGCCTGCACTGCACTATGATATTATCTAATTAGAGAGTAAGATGGAGTAAATGGAGTAGCCAAAGCACCAGTTTGAGTTACTTTATTTGGGAGGGAGGTCTAGAAGTGCTAGTCATTTTGTAAGAGAAAAGCTCTCAAGGCTAAAATTTTCTAATTCAGGAAAATGGTAACACCATGCATACTGCTACCTCAGGGCCTTTGCACTAGCTGTTCCTGCTGCCTGAGTATTCTTAACTAAGATATCAACATGTCAAATTCCTATACCTTCTTGAAATCTTTGCTCAAATGATGGGCCTAACCAGACCATCCTATTTAAAATTAGAAACGCCCAAGCTCAGAACTTTTGAACCCCTCTGCTTTGTTTTAAAATAGCACTTATCACCTTTTAACACACTACTTAACTGACTTATTATCTATGGTTTATTCCTGTCTTTCCTCTCTAGAATATAAATACTCCAAATCAAGGGATATTTGTCTACTTTGTTCACTGAGGGACCCCAAGTTCTTAGAACTGTGCCTGACACACAATGGACACTCAATAAATTTAGTTTGATGAATAAATAAGGAAGATATATTCTTAGGAATTATCAACAAGCAAACAAGCAATTAGGAAATCAGGAAGGTCAAGCTAAGAGCATGACTGAAGGTGGAGTTCAGAACTTTCATTAATGTTACAGCAGAAAGTCTTTTCCTGGTTGAATTTCTCTCTCTCTGTCTCTCTCTCTCATACACACACACACACACACACACACACACACACACACACACACACACACAACTATAGAAACACACATACACACACCCTTTCCCCTGAAAGGCAAGGCCACTGGAGTATTTTACAGGTAATAATTCATTTTGGAGAAATCACATTTAATGCTTCTCTAGGAAAATGAACACAAAAGTCATTTTCTCTGCTCTATAGCACAATTGTAAGATGTCCGGTTACCTAGTAATCCGTGTTGGCTTGCATACCCAATGACTTAAGTGGGAAGGAATGGGCAACAAAGAACTATAAATGGTGTTCTTATCAGGAAAGCCTGCTTACTGTGAATTGACTGGTTCTTCCAAAGCAAAGTGTAATTTAGCCCACTCTCTATAGCTCAGAATGGCTTTCCCAGCCAATACCATTGATTATAACTTAATCCTCAATGTGGAGCACCTACTAAAGACTTCTGGGAGGTAACTGGCCTATGGGGGAGTGTTAAGAGTTTGTAAGTAGAGTAACCCCAAGAGCTTTGGGGCAGAAGGTGAAATACAGATGAAAGGGAGGTTAGAAGGAAAACGGGACATCATTTCAAAACAGAGTTTGAGATGAACACTAACAAAAAGCAGGTAGACTAGTAGTAAAAGGAGAGTACCACCTACAGTGGGTGAGTGCAAGAACACCTGCAAAATCTTTAGAGGTAACTCACAACAGGCCTTTAAAAGTCACCATTTAGAAGAGGAGTTGACAAACTACAGCCTACAAACCCAATCTGCCTTTGCCATCTGTTTTTGGATGGTCCACAAGCTAAGAATGGTTTTTATCTTTTTAAGTGGCTTTTCTCCCTTAAGAAAAAGATTAATATTTTGGAACACATGAAAATTATATGAAATTCAAATTTCAGTTGTCTGGAGTTAAGCTTTGATGGGACATAGTTACACTCATCTGTGTACATACTGCCTATGGTAATTTTGGTGCTACATTAATAGAGTTGGACTATTTGGATTTTGGTTTTTTTGTTTGTTTTGGCCGTTCCCCTAGCATGTGGAAGTTCTTGGGCCAGGGATCAAATCTGCACCACAGTAGCAACCTGAGCTGCTGCAGTGACAATGTCAGATCCTTAACTCGCTGAGCCACAAAGAAACTCCCAAGTTGGACTATTTGTGACAGAGGCTCTGTGAACTACAAAGTCTAAAATATTTCCTGTTTGCCTCTTATGGAAAATTTTTGTTTACTCCTGGCTTAGAACTTCGGTTACTTTGCTATGTTTTTGTATTAGAGATGAAAATAAGGTTTTTTTTTTTTTTCTACAGGTACTTTTGCTTAATAAAACAAATCTTATAACAATATATTTTTAATATTATAATAATACATTTTAACACTTTTTCTATTTTACTGCTGCACCACCTTGTTAAAAATATCTTGCCTTGCAAACGGCTCATCACCTGAGAACCATATATCTGGTGATAAGTAATAAGCATTACTCATTAATTTAAGTAAGATTCCAATCTCATGCAGTTTTCTTTCAAATTGTTTTCAGTTTAATAAAACTCAACTGCACCTAATAGAGAATTAAATGTCTATATTTGACTCAAATTCTGAAGTTGCTTTTCTCTTTTATGAGAAGGTGCTGGAATTTTTTTTTTTTCTTAAGCCAGCAAGGGGTGGATATGCTATGTCTTCCAAATGAATCTGAACCTTTTGGATCCTTGCCGTGGGTGCAGGGGGAGGTGGAAATCGTGGGTTCCATTCCAAAGATGCAGCAGTCCAAAGAGTTTAGCCTTGTTTGTGGCTATAAGCATATCTGAATGGTCCCATCTCTACCGGCTTGTGAGGACAAATGTGGTTTTATTAATACGACTGCAAACATGGATCTATTAATATTAATCTGGGATTCTCCTTGACTCCTGGTTTCCATCTGCTTATAAGGAAATGGTAGTGCCTTGCAAATTTCCCCTCCCCAGGCATTTTGGGGGTCCTCAGGGCTGGCTTGCTGTGGCTGCCAGCCAAGTGGGGATTTGAATGTGCAGGTCTTAAATCTCCCTGGAAGGCTGTGTGATGGTGTCACTACATTAGCTAGAGTTGCCTCTGCCACTTCATTGTTGCCGAGCTGGAGACTGCTGCCTCTGTGGAACTTTCCAGGGCACCGCTGGCCCTGACGGCCCTGCAGAGTTATGGCCCTTCTGCTCCCATGATACAGAGTTGCCACTGCTGCTTCCAAAACCTCATTCCCATGGTTCATTTAATATCAGCATCCAAACATCCCCCTTAAAAGTGAAAAGAAAATACACTTTGTCCCACAGCAAGGTCGCTTGGGAGCTAAAGTGCCACAAAGTTGAGGGAACCAGCAGTTCCCACTCAAACACATGGCTCTTCTACCTTCTGGGTTCATCACACCACAAGGGGGACAAGTTCCCAGAAAAGCTAAAATTATTATCTCCTCCCAACCTCAGGCCATGTTCCTGAGTCTGGCTGGTTATTCCGGAGTTTATCTCCACTATCATAAATTCATGCCCAGGGCACTTGGTCAACCTTTCCTGAAAGCTAGGCTTCTTTGAGGGCCTTGCCAGTGTGTTGAACTCATTTATACATATCTGCACTCAAGTTGTGGTCATGGTTAAATATACTTTACCTCCACTACCCAGTTCCCAAGTAATAAGCAATATGTAGATATAAACAAATAAAGGTGTGAATATGTGCATGTGTGCGTGTGTCTCATCTAGCAAACTTGTGAAATCTGGCTCAGCCAGGGTGCCCTGTTTACAGAAAATCAAAAGATTTTTTTCTTAGTGGAGGCCTTGATGATGGTTTACTACGAGAAAAATGATATATAACTTTTTACATTAGACCTTTGTTCTCAAAAAAAATTCTATGGACAATAATGGCTTTTAGGATGATTTTAACAGGTACACCACAAACATTTTTTAAATGAATGAATAAAATTAAACTATTCCTTATTAATACAGCATTTTTCATCCACTCAAAAGCATCTATGAAGAGGATCACTGAAAAAATATTCGTTGTGTATCTACTATCTGCCAGGCATTGGGGATACTGTGGAAATACAAGAGGTCCCTGCCCTGATGGATCTGATAACCTAGTTGGGGAGTAATAAACAAGCATAGAAATATATATATAGGAGTTCCCTTGTTGTGCAGTGGGTTAATGATGTGGCGTTGTTGCTGAAGTGGCTTAGGTCACTGCCATAGCACGGGTTTGATCTCTGGCCATAGAATCTCCATATGCTGTGGGTGAGGCCATAACAAAAGAAATACATAGATAATTTTTTAGTTGTGACAGTTTCTTTCACATTTTAAAAATTATAGTTGATAATAACTATACACTGGGTCACTGTACAGCAAAGTGACCCAGTCATATATATAATATAATATATAGATAGATAAATATACATTTCCTTTCTTATATTATCTTCCATCATGGTCTATCCCAAGACTGTGCTATACAGTAGGACCTCATTGCTTATCCATTCTAAATGTAATAGTTGCATTTTCTATCCCCAAACTCCCAGTCCATACCAATCCCTCCTCCCTCCCCCTTGGCAACCATAAGTCTGTTCTCTATGTCTGTGAGTCTTTACTGTTTTGTAGATAGGTTCATTTGTGCCATATTTTAGATTCCACATATAGGTGATATCATATGGTATTTGTATTTCTCTTTCTGACTTACTTAGCATGATGATCTCTAGTTGAACACTGTGACAATCATCATAAAGAAAATTAAAGTAGGGTAAGGGGATAGAGGGTGGAAGCTAGGGAATGCTTCTGTAGAGATGCAGGATAGAGAGATAAGGCCTCTATAAGGAAGGAACTTTGGAGGGAAAACTTGAAGAAAGTGAGAGAATGAGGCTTGTGGCAGTCTTGGAGGAGACAACTGGAAGGAAAGCATGTCATGAAAAGGCACTGGGGGTAAGGACAGAGGGTAGATGGAGCTTCTAGGATAGACAGATGGGCTTCATTTTTGTGCAACCTTCAACCTGAATCATACCCTTCCTCCCTCTTTTCCTCTCAGAAAGTTTAATCATGCTGCCTGAAATTCATCTATTAAACACCTCCCCCCACCACCAACAAAAATCACCACTTATGAAGATCTACTATGTTCCAGAGATTTTTGCCTAAGTCATTGACAATAATTAAAATGATCCTGGGAGGTGGACACTTTAGTCATCATTTTAGATTAATTACGTGACCTGTCCAGGACCATACAACTAGTAACTGATTGAACTCAAGTCTGCTGAACTCCAAAGCCCAAGCTATTTCCATCAGTTACAAAGTTTTCAGTCTTCTCCAACTTCAGCCTCTTTCTTCATATTAACTATCCTGTCCTAGGTAGGTTCCAAGGCTCAAATGAAGACCCATTTGGTGGGAATAAGGAGAATGGAAAGGAAGGCAGCTGGGGAAGGCAGTTGGGTAGGTCTCAGGTGACTACTGCTCCCACTGACTTTTGGAGGCCTCCACTGAGGCCCTGAGAGTGACCACACACTGTGAAGCCTTTCAGGAAGAAGTAGAGAAGTTCTTCTGCCTCGCTGGCCTATGGGTCTTTGGAAGTTTAGGGCCTGGAGATGGGGCATCTCATGGCCTACAAAGAAGGTTTCCCTGGAGTGGGCAGGATGTGATAGAGGATGGCCCGTTCACTTATAGATGCCACAGGTTTTCTGCCTCTACAGATCCGGCTCCCCATGTCATCTGTTCTGTCGCCCTCACTCTGAGCATTTATGGTGGTCAGTGGCTGAGAGTGTTCCATCTCCTACGGGAGCCCACTAGCACAGGTGAACTCAACGACCTGAGCTTAGGCCAGAAGCTCCTCCCTGAAAGCAGAGGGGTGGTTCTCCCACACAAAGTGCCCTAGACACAGCTAGAGTACAGGTCTCTTTCTTCCAGATTCTTTGCAAGGAGATTTGATGGTTGTGCAGGTTGAGATTTCTCAGGAATTGGGGTCGATTGGAACCCAATCGTCTCTATTGTAAGTCCAGCTCAGACGAGTGGGGAGCACTCTCTCCAGTACCTTCCTGAGGACAGGAATCTGTTTCATGTTTGTGAAATCCCAACCATGCTCTTGAAGTCTCTCAAGTCCTCCAAATGGGAATCCTAATTAGTTATGTACTCATTATTCAATGAATGTAATTGTTCACAAATCCAATCATTTATTCATTACTCTTTGCATTCTTTTGCCCTTTGGGCCATCCCATTCAATTTTCTAATACAGAGAATATAATTGAATGGTTCTCAGCATCTGCACATGGCTGTTCAGCAGTATTTAAAAAAAAATCACACCCTTGTGAAGATGAGTACGAGGATAGAGTAACTGCTATGAGGAACCACTGCTAAATTTTACGAGGTTAACATAGAAAAAATGAAGGTCTCACTTACATAAGAGAGCATGATGTGTATTCTCACTCAGATGACTCTCCTGAGAGCCTCCCACTGGCTCAGGAACCCAGGCTCCAACCACGTTGTGCCTCCATCTTCCTCTAAGTCCTTGGAGTTCTCTCTAGTCAATTATCTAAGAGAGAAAGAAAAGGAAAGGCCACATAGGTAAGGATTGTGAAAGGTCATGAAGGAGGTTTATATTCCTTTGTTTCATATTCTTTGGGTTCAGACTCAGATATTTGGCTGTATTATAGGCTGGAAAATGCAGCTTAGCCGACTGCCCTAGATGAAAAAGAAGTGATTTGGTGAATAATTGACTATCCATTGTAAAGCCATGGTCTCTAAAATCAACTGGGATGCTGCCTGCCCAACATCCTATGTTTCCCTAGCTATTTTTTTCTCATATCAATTATTTCAAATCTTAGTGTTTCCCAAGTTTCAGACTCTACCACACTTCTAATTATTTTTGTAAAACAAAATATTTCAAACATATGTAAAAGCATAATGAATGAAGTTCACGTGTGTAGTCTCCACCCACTGAGGAAATAGAATATTGCAAAGACAATTGAAGTGTTCTGATTATCTATCTCTGATTTTTTTTCTTAGAAGGCAATATTGTCTCTTATTTAACAAAGAAAATAAAACCCCACCGTATTGTAACTTCTTCAATATTCTGCCATCAATAAGACAAACATCTTTGCTTCTATCACCATTTCCTCCTGTCTTTTTGGTTGCCCCAGAAGAGCAATATCTCCTCTTTTGCCTATTCCTTTCACTTGTTCTCTTCTCTCTTCCCCATTTATCAGAAACCTCACTTTTTTCTTAGCTCCCATCTCTGTATATTCAGTCTCTTCCTTCTCATCAACATTTAATTATGTTCAAGTCTCTTCTTACTGACAAATTCCAAAGCAAAACCCCAAAGCTCTGTTTACTTCTAGTCCATCTCTAGACTCACTCTCCTCTTCATGAAAATTCTCTGTGAAATGACTGTCTGCTCAAACTTTAATCCACTGTAATCTGGACTCACCGCAATGCTCCAAGGAACCAATTCTATCCTAGGCCATTATGACAATCAACTCAAACCAAAAGACATTTCTCAGTCCTTATCATCTTTGACCTCTCAGCACTTTTGACCCCATGGATCTCTCCCCCCTTCTTGAAACACTCTCTTTCCATGGCTTCCCTGCATCTGTCCTCTACATTCCTTTAAATGATATTTATTTTTTTTCCTAGATCATCTTCTCTCCTTTTAAACATTTTTCTTAAGTGATCTTATCTACTTCTTTGGATTCTCTCCATTTTTCTTCTATA
Organism: Sus scrofa; assembly: GCF_054392235.1. Taxonomy (NCBI): domain Eukaryota; kingdom Metazoa; phylum Chordata; class Mammalia; order Artiodactyla; family Suidae; genus Sus; species Sus scrofa. The sequence continues at coordinate 14,585,216 of NC_139401.1, forward strand.
TGTCATTTTCTACTGGATTCTTATCAGCCCCAAACCCACCTCTCTCCTACCAAAACCAAACAAAGAAACGAACAACACATCAACAAGAAAGATCTACCTTTCAACCCTTGATATGCCATCCACCTGGTTTGCTATTAATTCTTAGTAAAAATTCTTTATAATTACCTACAAATATCCTTCCACTTCCTCACTTCCCACTTTTTCTTCAGCCCATTCTAACATACTGGCTTCTGTTCTCACTGTTCCACCATGATGACTTTTGAAAAGGTCACTGGTAACCTTCACATCACTAAACCCAGTAGACAGTTTTAGCCATCTTTCCCCTGACCTCTTAGTAGCCTAAAGCCTGTGGAGTGAGTGCTTATTAAAATAGCCTTGGATTCTCCAACACCACACTTTGTCTCCACTTCTCTGACTCTTCCATCTATGCTACTCTGTGGGCTCATCTCAAAATATCTATCTTTTAAATACTGAGCTTTACAAGGCTTGATCCTAAGAATCCTTTTTCCCTCCTCAAAGTCTCCCTGCCCTTGACTTCAGCTACCGTTTAAATCCTGATAGTCCGTAGGTTTATTAAATGTCTGATCAGATTTCCCTTCTAAGCTCCAACCTACACATCCAATTTTCCCCTCAGCTTTACCACTTGGATATTTTAAAGGCTTCTCTGATTCAATATTTCCAAAACTGTTATCTTGCATTTTTCTCTCTACACCTAGGTCTAATTCTCCAGTGTTTCCTGTTCCATCATCCACTCAGATACACACCACACCCCTGCCCCAAATTACACTTAATAATTTCTCCTCCCTCCCCCCTAATTCCTTTTATTATCTTAGTTTCACCTCTCAAATCTGCCACATATCTGCAAATACCCCTCTGTAAATATCTTGAACCAATTTTCCTTCCTTCCCTGTGATCCTGCCATACTCACTTTAGAGGTCTTTAGACTAGTTGCATTGCTCCCTTCCCGTTTTGTGAAACATTCTCTTTTTCTGCTACATCACTCCCTATGACCTTTAAAGCCCCTCTCGTAATTCTGATCCCAACTTAAACACTTCTTTCCCCCAGGGAATTGTGCCTTGATTCCTCAGATTGGTTCAAGTTTCTTTGCTATACAATCATGGTTTACTGTATCTTTCACAGTATCTAAAATAGGATATTTATATTCATGTGATTATGCAACCAAAGTTGAACCTTCTCCACAAGAGTATATAGACTAGTCTGTATTGCTAACCTCCATCTTCCTGACACATAGTGCAGAACATAACACATATCAGGTGTTCAGCAAATGTTTAAGTGGTTTAAACTACCAACTCTAGCCTGATGATTGCCAAGCTGTCTCCACCCAAGGTGCTCTACTGAGCTTCAGATCTATATAACTAACTCTTTGCTGGGCATCTATGATTGGGTATCTCACTGGCATCTCAGTATTAACAAATCCCAAAATAGTTTTATTATCTTCTTCCTCTTCCCTCCCCCCACCAATCCAAACCTCATTCTCTCCCTGAGTTTCTGTTTTAGAGAATGATTCCCCTCAATCGGTTATTTGCTCAAATTAGACAGCAGACATCAGCTCTGGACTTTTTCTCTCACCCACCTCTCACTTCTGATAAAGCATCAAGTCCCACTAATTCTATCCCTCAATTATGTTTTCAATCGATTCATTTCTACTCTACCTCATGTCATTCTAGTTCAGAATATTATCAACTCTAGCTTGGATTGCTACACATGGCAATTCCTTTACTGGCCTCTCTCCTCCTAGCTTTGTGTTGCTCCTAGCCACAAGCTTTATAAACCAAATTATGTCAAAAAGGCAGATCTGATCATACATCTTCAGACTCCTAGATAGTTTCTCATCACTTAATAAGGCTTATGAAATGCTGAAGGATCCAGTTCTTACTTGGTCCTCCAGCCTCATCTTTCACCCCTCTCCCTCCTTATTCTATTCTCCATCCATCCTAGGTTACTTCCAGCTTATTGAATGGGACATGTTCTCTTATACTTTCAGATTTTCTGCATCAGTAAGTTATATATTATAAAAAATTATTCCAAAACTTAGTGTCATATAACAACAATCATTATTACTTCCCATGGGCCTACAACTGGTTAATTCTTCTGATTTGGGCCAGATTCATCTGATTTCCATTGGACTAGCTCATTCAACTTTACTAATTTAGCTGGCCACTTGGGGACTGGCTGGTCTAGAATAATCTAGCATGGCCGCATCTGGTTCTCCTCCACATGTCTCTCACCTCCAGTAGGCAAGCCCTGGTTTAAGTACCATGGTGGTAGCAGAGCTAAAAATAAAGGAAAAAAGGGAGAGCAGAAACATGCAAGGCCTCCTGATGAGGCCTAGGTATGAAACTAATATATGATGATTTCTCTTGCATTCTATTAGCTGAAGCAAGTCACAAGGTCATCCCAGAATCAATAGGTTGGAAATAGACTCTGGATGGGAGGAGTTATAAACCCACATTGCAAAAAGGTGGGTACATAAATGGGTGGAGAATCTGGGCCATTTTTGCCATCAGCCTACCCCATTATCTTTTGTGTTTCTTTTGCAGAAAATACCTATACCCCAGCCCTTCTCTTTAATAACTCATAATTATTTCTCTGATCTCAACTTAGGCACCACTTCTGGGAAGCTTTCCTAGATCCCTCTAGATGTCTCTCTTCTGGACTTCATCATCATAGAACATAGATTAAATACTTGACTACTTAGCTGATTCTCCATAAATCTTAGAGGACAGAGATTGTGTCTTATTTGGTCACTTTCTAGTACAATGCCTGGCAACAGCAGGGGCCATTATGGGCAAATTTAAATTTAAAATGTATGATAAAAATCATGCAAGGTCTCAATAAGTGAATTTAAATGTAAAATGCACAATAAAACCAATCAATATCAGCCACTTAAATCTCTGATTATGGATAAAAAAGTATCCAATATTTTCACCACCTCACCTTTACCCCTTTATTTTCCTTTCTTTCTTCTTCTGTAGAAGCAAGGGAGCAGGATTTGAACTTCACTGTGTGATTCGACTCATACAGGGTGGTCACAAAAATATAAACACAAGAATAATGGGCCTGAATCTACCTTATTTTCTTTGTGGGGCAGAAGTATTTATTTCAAGCTCCTTTTTCCACTGCACTGTTCTCTATTCGTCAGACATCTGACAAGAAGTATTGCAGTGTTTTATCTATAAATTACTTTTTCTCAGGGCTCAGTAATTTTCATCACCAGTCCCACGTCTTCTGCAAATCCTCGATGTCTCACAACAGTGCTAAATCTGGTATTCACAGTGCCTCTTCTAGAGCAGTGAGACACGAGATGACTCCAGCTTCCTTCACTTGGCTGCCTTCCTCTTTGCCATCTTATCACATTAATTTCCTAGTTGTTATTGACTTTTCTTAATCGCCTCTCTCACTTTGTAATTACTTTCCTCTTGCCGTAGCTGCTTCCCCAACCACATCTCACCTCATCCCACACTCAGATTCTTATGTGTTGCTGTACCTTCCTCTTAGGACATGGGAGCTGACAATTTTCCAGTCACTTTCCAATCCACATATTTACTTTTGCTTTCCCACCACATATTTTTTTTCTCTTACAAGTTATTATGATTTTCAGTCTATGATTCAATGGGGAATATTAATCCCCCATCCATATATAATTCATTTTAATAGCAGGATGTGATGAAATGGGCAGTTATCTCTTTCACATCTTTAAGCCCATCAAGGTTAATAATGTCCTCTCCTCACATGTACCCACTCCTATGGTCCCATCATTGCAACTGTAACATATTTTCTTGAACTTCCACAAATTGCCCCTGAGTCAATTACCATTTATCACAAAAGAGAGGATTAGCAATAAGAACAATCCATGAAACCCACAGTACTATACATAAAATAGATAAGTAGTAAGGGCCTACTGCATAGCACAGGGAAATATACTTAGTACTCTGTAATAACCTATGTGGGAAAAGAATCTGAAAAGGAATTGATATATGTATACGTATAACTGATTCACTTTGCTGTACACCTGAAACTAACACAACTTTGTAAGTCAGTACTACACCAATAAAATCTTTTAAAAAAAAGAAAATAATTCCCCCCCAAAAAAAAACCCATGCAAAAAGTTTTCCTCAGATGAGAGTCTTTTCAGCAAGTATTGCTGGGAAACCTGGACAGCTGCATGCAGATCAATGAGACTAGAACACACCCTCACACCATGTACCAAAATAAACTCAAAATGACTGAGAGACTTAAATATAAGACAAGATACCATCAAACTCCTGGAAGAGAACATAGGCAAAACATTCACTGATATCAACCTTGCAAATATATTCTCAGGTCAGTCTCCCAAAGCAACAGAAATATAAGCAAAAATAAACCAATGGGACCTAATCAAACTGACAAGCTTTTGCACAGCAAAAGAAACCACAAAGAAAACAAAAAGATAACTTGCAGAATGGGAGAAAATAGTTTCAAATTATGCAACTGACAAGGGCTTAATCTCTAAGATATACAAACAGCTTATATAACTCAACAGCAAAAAAGCCAAAAACCCAATGGAAAAATGGGCAAAAGACCTGAATAGACATTTCTCCAAGGAAGATATACTGATGGCCAACAAGCACTGGAAACAATGTTCAATATTCCTGATTGTTAGAGAAATGCAAATCAAAACTACCATAAGATACCACCTCACACCAGTCAGAATGGCCATACTCATAAGTCCACAAATAACAAATGCTGGAGGGGGTGTGGAGAAAAGGTAGCCCTCCTGCACTCTTGGTGGGAATGTAAGCTGGTTACAACCACTATGGAAAACAGTATGGCGGTACCTTAGAAAATTATACATAGAACTACCATATGACCCAGCAATCCCACTCTTGGGCATATATTTGGACAAAACATTCCTTGAAAAAGACACACACACCTGCATGTTCATTGCAGCACTATTCACAATAGCCAAGACACGGAATCAACCCAAATGTTCATCGACAGATGATTGGATCAGGAAGATGTGGTATATGTACACAATGGAATACTACTCAGCCATAAAAAGAACAAAATAATGCCATTTGTAACAATATGGATGGAACTAGAGACTCTCATCCTGAGTGAAATATGTCAGAAAGAGAAAGCCAAATATCATATGATATCACTTATTTCTGGAATCTAATATGTGGCATAAATGAACCTTTCCACAGAAAAGAAAATCATGGACTTGGAGAATAGACTTGCGGTTGCCAAGGGGGAGGGGGAGGGGGAGGGAGTGGAATGGATGGGGTGCTTGGGGTTAATAGATGCAGACTATTGCCTTTGAAATGGATTAGCAATGAAATCCTGCTGTGTAGCACTGGGAACTATGTCTGGTCACTTATGATGGAGCATGATAATGTGAGAAAAAAGAATGTATACATGTATGTGTAACTGGGTCACCATGCTGTACAGCAGAAAACTGACAGAACACTATAAACCAGCTATAATGGGGAAAAAATTATTATATAGAAAGGAAAAAAAATTTTTCCTCAGAAATTCTCCAGAAAGGAGTTTCTGTTGTGGCTCAATGGTAAAGAACCCGACTAGTATCCATGAGGACACAGGGTTTGATCCCTGGCCTCAATGAGTGTTTTAAGGATCCAGTGAGCTGTGGTATAGGTTACAGATGCAGTTGAGAGCTGGCATTCCTGTGGCTGCAGCTGTGGCCCGCAAGCATAGCTCCAATTCAACCCTTAGCCTGGGAACTTCCATATGCAGCAGGTGTGGCCCTAAAAAGCCAAAAAAGAAAAGAAAGAAAAGAAACGAAATGAAATGAAACTCTCTACAAAGAACATTAGAGTTAGTTAACTGGGACTGTGATTCAGCAAGATAACCCTTAGATTCTCAAAGTGACAGGACAAATGCCAAGGGCACCACTATTCCCAGTCACTAGAAGGTTCATTAGTCATAAAACATGCCAAAGTAGCCCCATTTACCTCTTTGACAAATTTACAAGACCAAGACTTCAATAAAATACTTGGCAAAGTTTCCTTGGTAGCCTTGAGAACCATGAGAGAGAATATAGATAGGATGCTTTTATGGCTGCATAAGTAAGTGGATGGCTAATCATTCCCACACATTGAAGGCTGATCAGTAGGGTTGGAAATTTTTTTTCTTTCTTGGCTGCACTCTCGGTATAGTTCCTGAGCCAAAGATTGAAACTGCGCCAGAGCAGCAACCCAAGCCACTACAGTGACAGTGCCAGATCCTTAACTTGCTGTGCCACAAGAGAATTCCAGCAATATATATATTATATATCTCCAGGTAGTAATTATTTTAGGCTTTGTAGACTGAACTACTCGAGTCCACCCTGGTAGCCCAAGAGCAGTCCTAAACAATGCATAAAAGAATAAGCATGGCTGTTTTTCAGTAAAACAATTTACAAAACAAGCCTGGGCTGAATTTGACCTATGGATATAGTTTTTTGATCCCTGTCTTAGTTTCTAAGCTACCAGGGGACATGACTATCTGCTGCAAGTTTTAGTGAACTGTACAGCATAAGAATTCAAAACCTTCAATCCGCGACTGTTGTCTTTAATTACTGGACCTCATGGCACAGTGTCAGTGTTCATACCTGCTGACACACCCATGTTCACACACAGGTGTTCAGTCCCCATAGAGAGGTTTTCTTTTATTCAGGTTAGTATCATACATCCTTTCAGAGAAAAGAAACATTGAGCCCTTTTTCTACAGAAATCAGTGCAGATTAAGAATTAATCTACACAGAGATGAGCTCATAAAAAAACATAAGACAACATTAGCAGTTAATTAGAAATTAATGCCAAAATGCTAAATGAAGTTCTTAGATTGAGGCAACACCATCACACTTGAATTGTTAATATGGCAATTAGCTCAGCCGCCTACAAAGTACTTGTTAATAAATACTTCATAAAGACTTCTGTTAAATGAGAGTACAGCAGGTTTAGAGAAATGTAAGTTTATATGGTCTTGAAAAATTTACTCAGTGTGCTTTCTTTTTAAAAAGTTTAGTCATGACAAATTCTTGAAAGAATTCATGCCACAGCTAAATTTCAAATGTTTTCTCCTTTCTGAAACTAAAGGCAAATCTTTAAAATAGGGGTTCTCAAAATATGGTAGGCAGACCAGCAGCATCAGCATCGCCAGGGACCCTGTTAGAGATGTCAACTCTTGGGCTTTACCCCAGACTTACTGAATCAGACACTGTGGGGTGAAGCCCAGAAATCTGTTTGAACAAGCCTTTCCTGTGATTCTGAGGCATGTCAAGCTTGAGAATTAATGCTTCACACCCCTGAGGATTAATGGCAAGTAATGTTCAACTGTGTGTGTCTTAAGCCATGTGCATGGGGCAGTGTGTTCTACTCTGACGCCATGTTGGAATCATCTGGGGTACATCATAAATACTGATGCCTGTGTCCTATGCAGAGATTATGATTTAATTGCTCTGATATATAGCCTGGGCTTTGGAATGTTGAAAATTTTTCCCAGGTGATTCTAACTTGCAGACCTGTTTAGTAACTTGGAGCAGAAGAAGCCATGCTCCAATCCAAACGTGGTAGAAAAAGCCATCCTCGATGGTATGGAGGATGACTTTCTACTTCTTTGCCAGGTTAGATTTAACTCTGTTTTTTATTGAAAAATGGTTTGTTGGGAGTTCCCGTCGTGGATCAGTAGAAATGAATCTGACTAGTATCCATGAGGATGCAGATTTGATCCTTGGCCTCGTTCAGTGGGTTAAGGATCTGGTGTTCCCATGAGTTATGGTGTAGGTTGAAGACTCAGCTTGGATCTGGTGTTGCTGTGGCCATGGCATAGGCTGGCAGCTGTAGTTCCGATTCGACCCCTAGCCTGAGAACCTCCATATGCCATGGGTGCAGCCTTAAAAAAAAAAAGACCTAAACGTATGTCTTTGGGAAAGTCCTAGGTTCCTAATAGCATCAGCTAAGGTATGATCATTGTGATGCTGTAAAGAATGGTATGTAATTGGATGGGTACATGTATTTTTGTTTTGCATAAACTAAAATACAGTTTCTTTCAACTTTAAAATATTTTCACACACCTAAACACACACACACATACTCTCTTATATCTTACACTGTTAAGTCCATAGTGGCATGTACACCATGCCTTTTTTGTTAATTTGACATATAGCATACAGATATTGTTTCCAGATTACCAGCCATTTACTAGACAGGCAAAAATGAAATAAATGAATTCAGCAGTCAACCTAAGAGGCAAATAATAAGAAATATAAACCAAAAGAAAGTAGAAGAAATTCATTCATAAATAAAGACTTTAGTAACATTGGAAATGCAGAAAAATTGGCATGTTTTCTTTAAAAATGAGAAAAAATAGATGAGCCATTAATTGGTCTAATAAAAAAATGAAACTCAGCAGACAAAATTAGAAATAGGAGCATCATATATACAGCAGAAACCCCAAAGAATTATACAAACATTCTACATACTTCTATGCTACTAATTCAAAATTTGGATAAAAAGGAAAAACATATAGGACTACAGAGCAGTGAAACAATGATTCAGAAAGAAGTAAAATGCTTAAATACATCACTAAGTAGAGGAGAAATTAAAAAAAAAAGTTTTAACAGGTGCATTTTTTTTCAAATCTTATGTTTCAAATATTCCTAAACCATTGAGACAGTTCCAGAGGATAGAGAAAAAAAGGAACATTTCATCTTTTTACAAAGCCAGGAGCTAGAGTAATGCTGACAAGCTTACCTGACATTCAAAAAGGTTTTCACAGGCTGGTGAGAGCAAAAGAGCAAGGGAGGGAAAGGGAGAAACTGGTGATTTCACGAGGACTTCACAAAATGGATCTAAGGAAAACGAAATTTTATTAGCCCAAGTGGGAGGCCAAGAAAAGACCTTGAGACTGTTGGAGCTCCCATTGTTCAGAGATGAATGGCATGGAAGAAGGAAGTATTTCCTGAATTCTAAATCTCCACTGACTGTGAGACCATCAATTTAATTATAGACATTCTAGGGAAAAAATGATACTGAATGTACCTAAAATAAGAAAGCATGCATTCATATACCAACATACCACTCTCTTTTCAACATCACCAGATTGCATCTAAGCCTTCTTTATGCGCAAAGTCTAAAACTTCCTGGGATGCATTTTCATTGGCGGCAGTGAAGCACAGCACAAAGTGATGGGCTGCTTTCAAAATGTGAGCTGCAGGCCTTGACCTCCCCACCAGCATTAGGATTACAGTATATTTGGAGGACTTATCGAAGAATACCAAGGCTGTGCCTGCATTTCTTATTTGGTTAAATCCTGGTTTCATTCTTTTCTTTAATCAAATCACATATTTGCTGGAAGAGAGTCAGCTTCCTTTGAAAGTCAGCCTGAAGTTCTAGATTAACAGCTCTCTGGTGCCTGGGGAATAGTCCCTGGTCACATGTGCAAACGCCATACCAACCACTCTTGGCTTTCAGAATCTTGTGATTTATTCTGAGATTTTTAAATTTCTACTGCCTTTGTAGCATGTCCTGGTACTTCACAAGAAATATTCTATTTGCACAGTAATGTCCCTTTCCAATGCAACACGAGTGGGGTATTTTTGGGGGGCCATGCCTGCAGCATGTGGAAGTTCCTGGGCCAGGGATTGAACCCTTGCCAAAGCAGCAACCTGAGCCACAGTGGTGACAATGCCAGATACTTAACCTGCTGTGCCACAAGAGAATTTCATGAGTGGGATATTTTTAAAAGCCATTTTTAAAAGTGGAATATTTTAAAAGATATTAAGGTACATACTGTCCAAATCGTTGTTTATAAAACCATTCTCTGATAAAAGGAGCTAGGGCTCTTTGGACAAATAGTTGATTCTAGAGCTGGGGCAGGAAATACACAAGACAAGTCTGGAACATCTTGTAGAACCAGAAATAAAGAAAACGGCTAAAAAAGAATAAATATATATTTTATAAATATAAATATATACTGGGTGGCTTTGCTGTACAGCAGAAATTGATGGAACACTGTAAATCAACTACACTTTAATAAAAATTTTAAAAGAAACCCCATAATGATGAGAGTATGTTAGAGGATAAAAGAGTCAACTGAAAGCACACCAATGGACAAAGGTGGAAAAAATTTGAGCAGGAAAATTAAATAGTATTGGATTATCATCCAAAGTATGGAATACATACCCATGAGTCCATATTGATATAAATAAATGAGTGGATTACTAAGTAACTAACTAGAGGAAAAGCAGAAAGTCTCCTGTGCAGAAGAATTTCAAATGATTTTTGTAGATACTCTGCCCTCAAGGAGGTGTAACTTCTCAAGTATGGGCTCTGCAAGGTGAATTCCTTCCAAAAAGTACAATATTGGAGAGGGAGGAAAAAAAAAGAGCAACTATATGATGGAGACACCATCAAATACTACCTCAGTCAGGCAATCAAGGTAAATGTCAGTCATGTCAAGTCATTTTGAAAGCTTGGATGATGGGCTGAGAATGCACCTTATCTCTGTCTTTCCAAAACCTCACAACCCTAATCAATCATGAGTCAAACATCAGACAAATTTCACCAGAGACTTTTACAAAACAGTTGACCAGTCAGCCCTCCTCAACACTGTCAAGATTATCAAAAGAAGAAAATTCTGGGAGTTCCCACTATGGCGCATTGGGAACCCGGCATTGTTTGTTCAGTGGCTTGGGTTACTGCAGAGGCATGGGTTCAATGCCTGGCCTGGCAGAGTGGGTTAAGGATCTGTCATTGCCTTAGCTGTGGTGGAGGTTGCAGCTGTGGCATGGATTTGATCCCTGGCCCAGGAACTGCCATATGCTGCTGGGGGAAAAAAAAAAACCCACAAAAGAACAATCATAAGAAAATCAATTTGACATCAAATAAAACATCAGTTTGTTTTATTTAAAAGAGCACACCTGTAAAATTGGACCAAAAACACTTATGTAAATAAAGGGCCCTAAGAAAAAGCGTGTAAGTTTGTGTGTTTTCCCTTTATTACTCCTTCTCCATTTTTATAATCATCCTGGTTGGCGGAGCCAGGCACTCTTATTAATCAATCAGTAAATTAATGCCATTATGAATTCAACCTCATATACTTCAAATACAGTTGAGCACCTGTGCTGTGGGGTACAGAGGAGACAGAGTTGAATGGGACCCACTCCTACTCTTAAGGAGTTCACAGCACAAAAATAAATATTTATCTATTATGAATTATAATTAAACTTAATAAATGCTAAATAAATTATCCTTAATCATAAGTGATCTATTTTAGCTTTTAATATTTATGAAATCAGTATGCATTCTAAAACACAGGATCAGAAGAGAGAGGAAATGCAGAGTTGTTAGCCTAAATTTTTTTGTCTTTTTTTTGGCTGCACCCACTGCATATGGAAGTTCCTGGGCTAGGGATGGAATCAAGCTGCAGCAACGCTGGATCCTTAACACTCTGCATCAGAGCAGGAACTCCTAGCCTGAATATTTGAATTTAGACATGTATTAAAAGAATCTATGCATCTGATTGCCATCTCCATTGAGATATTTGCTTTGAAAGTGCTACACATCATTGAATTTTAATTTATAGTTGCATACTTGTTTTTTCAAATAAACTTTTTATCTGAGAATAGTGAGTCCCATATACCCCATAATGAGTTTCCCGTATTTTTAGTTTCTCATACTGGTATGGTGACAATTAATGAAACAATATTGATACATTGTTACTAACTAAACTCCACATCACATTTTTCTAGTTTTTCCCTAATGCCCTTTTTCATTTCCAGAATTCCAGCCTGGATACTGCATTACATTTCTTTGTTGTATCTTCTTAGATTCTTCCTGACTATGACAGTTTCGCAGAATTTCCTTCTTATTTATTTAGGGTGCACCCACCACTGAACCGCTGCAATCAGACTATTAACCTACTGTGCCAAAGCAGGAACTTCTGATTTTTTTAAGTCCAATAAAATGGTAATTTAGAACTATTTCACCAAAAGCATTTGCATGATATATTTAAGTAAAACAACACTGGGAAAGACAAAAAAATCCAGAAGCTTCGAATTATCCTAAGAACATTTGGAAACAGTCACCCAATATCTACCATACATGTAGGAGGAATCATAGTTTCTGGGGATGATGATTTTAAACAAGAGAGTTGAAGAAGAGTTTAAAATCTTGTGGCAAGGTGAGTGCTGTGAAATTATTAGAAATGACTTAATCTTTTATTGCAGATCTTCTTCGGTGATTCTATTTCCAGATATCCACTTTCACCCTCCCAGTTAACCATTCCGGAAGCCCCTGGTCTATCTGGAAATGTCCTTCTCCATATTTCAATAGCAAATTAATCACAACGTCTTGTACTTCTAAGCACAGAGTGTCTTTTGAATTTGCCCACTTCTAAAGGTGGTTAGTCTTTTTGTCTGAGCTACCATTGTTCACTAAGGGATTTCTTTTCTTTGATTCATGTCCCTTCTGATCCATTGCTACACAGGAGCCAAAGGGACAACTATCAAATGCAAATTTTATGAGGTCATTCTGAAGACTTCCTGTTGTTCTTGGCATAAAGCTTAAAACCTTTCCTCAGCTTCTCCTCCTCTGTAGTGAACATCACAGTGCAGTGACTGGACCCCCTCCCTTCAGGATTAAGGTATTCATCTCCCAGTTAGCTGACATGGGGCTCACCCAGGGAATAAACCTCAGTTGAGAGGCAGTTACCATCTAATGGCTGCTCAATAGCAGGATATACAAAGGTGTATCCCCCTTGCCTCAATTCGGGACAAACCTAAAGGGCCACCCCAGCTCCTCATGTTGTTTACTGAGTTCTCTGTTACAACAATATTGAAGTTCAAAGTCTCCCTTTGCTCAATCTTGCTTCCCCTCACCTCCTTTTGAGATATCATCCCTAGTACACACCCTAACAATCTTCCTATTCCCCCTCCAACTCAAATCTCTATCTCAGAGGCTGTTTCTCATGAATCCAATTTAAGACATCACCAACTCTCTTGTCTCACCTTTCTCTCTCTCTGCATAGAATGCATCCTCTGCCTCAACTCTGTGTCAACCTGGATTTCTTTTGTTTTTTTTTTTTTTCAACCTCGATTTCAGTCCTGTGTCTGCACCAATTGATGGAGCTGAGGCTCATCATTTGACACATTTACTCTTCTAAAAAAGAAGGCATTCTATGCCATTTGTAGCAACATGGATGTACTTGGAGATTACCATACTAAGTGAAGGAAGTGACACAGAGAAAGACAAATACCATATGTTATCACTTAAATGTGGATCCTAAAATATGATACAAATGAACTTCTTTACTAAACAGAAACAGACTCACAGACATGGAAAATAAATTTATGGTTATCAAAAGGGATTGGGGGATATAAATTAGGAGTTTGGTATTAACAGATATATACTACCACATATAAAATAAACAACAAGGACCTACTGTACAGCACAGGGAACTATATTCGATATCTTGTAATGACCTATAATGGAAAAATAATATGAAAAATATATATGTATAACTGAATTACTTTCCTATATATTTGAAACAAACACATTGTAAATCGACCATACTTCAATAAAGATTTTGTAGAAGTGATAACATCATTAAAAAATAAACAAATGATGGCACTCTAGAGGAGAGATTCTTAAGCCTTCACATGCCTGTGAATCACACTGGTCTTGCTAAAATACATGTTTGGATTTTCAGAGATTCTGCACTTTAATATTAGCTCCGAGGTGATGCTGATGGTCCTGGTCTATAGACTACATTCCAGTATTAAGATTCTAGAAATTCACATAGATTTATTGTAGTTGTACTGGTTTGACAGGCAGCAGCACAGAATTCTGGATCAAAAATTCTGAAATCTCAGAGAATTGGCTTCAAGTCCCCTCTCTGCCCAACCCCCCTCCAGCTATGTGGCTTTGATCAGGCTATTCGTTCCAAATCTCAGTCTCCTCATTTACAAAATGGGAGGAAATGATGCCAACTCTTGGGTATCACAGTGGAGACTGAATGATACGATACAGGCAGAGCACTTAGCACAATGCCTGGCCCATAGTTCTCAAAAATTGTCAGCTTCATATTATAACTTCACATCCGCATTCCATGTGGGAATGTGGAGAGGGTGATTATGGATCAGTTCCTTGAGCTGCAGCCGACATCCAGATGAGCACTGCTAGTAGCATCATCTGTGAACTATAAGTGGTACAGAGCTGCAGAGAGGAATCCAGAGCAGAGGTGACCGGGTGCAGAAAAATGAAGAGGGGCTCTATCAAACAGAAGAGTAAAAGCTAGGAAGGGAGATGGAACTCCCTTATGGAATTTTCCATGTCATTTCACAGGTAAAGGAAGGCACATAAATTTCAGCTACCAGCTGTTCTGTGTTCTGTGGGTCAGATGACCTGGAAAGTGGGCAATGGATTCCTCGGAGAAGAGAACCTATCATGTTATTCCTCTTTTCTACCCTTTGTGCTTAGTAGCCCCTCCCAGAATACACCCTTAAGACTCATGCTGTGTTTAATCCTAGCAAGTGTATATATGATCAAAAAACCAGTCATCCCCAAAGAAAGCATTAAAAGGGACGTCGTGGCCTCAACATGTTTTCTTTGATTCAGAGCAAAGAAGCTCTATCAACAGGAAGCACTGTCGTCTTCTCTCAGTAGGGAGGGCTGAAAGCAGCAGCTGTTGTATGAGCCAGCATGTGGACAAAGGGACAAAGGGACACATCTTGGAGCTGTGTGAGACAAACAGGCAAACAGCGAATGTCATTAATTCCATTTCAGCCAAGAGCAGGTGCAGACAGGCTGGAGAGGCAAGGCCATACCGAGGGCAGCAAAGTTAAGGGGGGGTTGGTGGGGTGGGATTTGGGGAGGGTATGGGTAGCTGCCTAGCAAAACTTTTATGCCTATAAGTCAGTTTTAGCCTCCAACTTGAGCAAATGCACTGTCAGAGGAAGGGCAAAGCTAAGACAAGCCTATGTAAAATCATTCTGTTTTAAACTGGTGAAACAAACTCTGTATAGAGTGGAACACATTTTGCAAAAGACCTTCAATGCCTCTCAAAACATGAAGGGGAAAGGGAACATGAAATTTAATTGAGCTCATTATAATCAGTCCTGCTTGCCTTTTCGCCCCCCTGTGGCTGCATTCACAGCATAGGGAAGTTCCTGGGCCAGGGATCAAACCTGAGCCCCAGCTGTGACCGACACCACAGGCGTGGCAACACTGGATGCCTAACCCACTGTGCTGGGCCAGGGATCGAATTCACGCTGCCGCAGAGACAACATGGGATCCTTTACTCACTGTGCTACAACAGGAACTCCCAGTCTTGCTTGCTTTTTAGTAAGTTCAGGTAATATTAATGTTTTAGTCATCTACTAAGAGCAATATGTACACTGTTCTAAATGAATGAGGTTTTCCTATACTCACAACTCATTCATTCACCATTCAACTTCATTTCTAGCTTCCTCTGCTGTTAAATGTGGCCTAAGAATGGGCTCCTCACCATTGGAACATGAAAAGAAGGGATGCACTCCAAGTCTAGCCCATAAAAACTTTTATCTCACAATCATAACTCTCTTTCTTCATTTGAATGCAGGACAGAGAAGATTTATAGAATCTTCTGGAAGATTGAGCCACAAGACGGGACATTGAGTTGTTAAATGATTGCATGAAGTAGAGCTCAAATGCTCAGCTGATTCCATGGCCACATTATCTATGTGAGAAATAAACATCTATTGTGCTAAGCCATTTAAATTTTTGTGCTATATGCTGCAACAGCTAATCTACCCAGACTAATACATGCATATAATGCAAAGAGGGTAAGGAAGATGAGTTGTCTTAGTTCCAAGGAATCTGGGAAGGCATTGCAGATATGAAAACACTCAATGGAGTAGAAGAAGGACTAGAAGTTTCCGAAACAGGCAAGGGAGAGGTGTAGTGCATTCTGGGGGCGGGCGAGAACAAATGCAAGGGTAAGACATCACTAAATCAAATGGATTATTTGGGAAATTATGTTTTCATATGGTTGGAATGTTAGATGGCAGGTGAGACTTGGGAGGCAGCAGACAAATGAGGGGCAGGCGTGGGCAAACTATGGCTCATAGGTCAGTTTCAGCCTGCTACTTGTTTTGGTACGACCTGTGAACTAATAATGGTTTTTGCATTTTTAAATGGTTGGGAAAAAACTCAAAAGAATATTTTGTGACATATGAGAATGACATGAAATTCAAATTTCAATGTCAATAAGTTTTCTTGGAATATGGCCATGCTCATTCATTTATATTCCTTCTAAGGCTGCTTTTGCACTACAATAGCAAATGGCAGAAATGAATAGTTGTGACAGAGACCATATGGCCCACAAACCCTAAAATATTCACTATCTGTCTTTTTACAGAAAAGTTTGCCAACATTCACCTTAGAGTTCAGACTTTATCACATGTAATAGACTATATTATTGTTCCCATTCTTCACTCATCCTTGCATCCATACTCTTGTGTCATGTGGCTTTGAATTTTATACCACTGGGTAAATTATATTTTTCTGCCTCATTGATTTTGGGCTTGGGCCAGATGACTTGCTTTCGTTAATGGTACATGAGAAGAAGTGATAGTGCGCTTGTTTTAAGCCTTGGCAATAAGGGAAATTACATGTTTTTGCTTTTCCTTCTTGTATATCTATCATTGTCACTAGAAGGATATATTCCTCATAAGAATGAAAAGAATGTGGAGCAGAGCCACTAGAAATGAACCTCAGACCCAGAAACTGATGCAGAGCCATTCTAGCCAATTCTCATATCTATTTGAGTATTAATAAACATTGATTGTTGTATGCCAATGAGCTTCAGGATTGTTTGTTAAGTGGAAGTAGCTGACTGATACATCACGTGGCTGCTGAGGAAAGAAAATTGAGCTGTAAACCTGGAAACACTTCCTTATAACTGAATGTTAAAAAACACTAGCAAGTTTAGGTCACTGAGGCTAATGCTAAAGGTGTTTTATATTAATCATATAGAAGCCTGGTAGGAAAGCAAAATCATAGTGAATTTAGGCAGAAAATTCTTGACTCTACTTTTCTTAATAACTGAACGAGGCCTCTGGCATTCTTTCCCTTAAGTTAAGTGGTTCCATCTTTGCATAGAAATTGTCTTTTTCTTCCTTTTATTGCAACTTATATTTGTTTTGGCATACCACTGCTATGTCTTTAATGGCTCTCTCACACAGATACCCCACATCCGACCTGTATAATTTTGGAGCTTAAGAATCTCTCATTTATGCATCCCAGGAAATTCTCACATATAAATCATTCTATAAAATGTCTAAGGAGAAGAGGTGAAACACCAAAAGTGCCCCTTCTAGGTTTCTTGGCTAATACCTAGGTGGGTTGTCATGGTGACTAGAGAAGAGATGAAGAACAGAGAAGAGATTGGAGGATATATTGTCATATTGGGACCTAAAAAACCTTTGTGAACATTTGCTTTTTGGAAATTAACTCAGGAAATGGCATCATTCACTGACTTGGTTTTCTGGGTATCAAAAGTTCAATGAAATCCCCTCATGATTCTATAAACTATGGTTATTTCTTCTTTCTCTTATCTCAGAGACCTAGGGACCATGTCTATGAGAAGAAGTATTCTGGGCATAGCAATATTAAAATTCAAAATTTGATATTTTCTTTATTATATCAAAGTTTCCCACTTCTTTCCAGTTACCACCTGTCTGCTCATCACAAAAATTAAGCAAATAAGCCAGGGAGATACAGAAAACCACAATCATACTCAAAATAATGAAATCACCATCTCTAGAAGACATAGGCACCAATATTTTTTGAAACTCCTAGGTGATTCCAATGTCCTGATAAGTTTTAGAACCAATGCTCTGAGCCTGTTCTGCTCATCATAGGAGTACAAAGAGGCAATCACATCCTTAAAAGAATTGGGGACATTTAGTCCAGATCAAGACATGCATCAGTTAGGATGTTTTCAGTTTCAAAGTAAAAGAATTCCTTTTTTAAAGTTACTCAATGAATTTTATTACATTTATGATTGTACAATAATCATCACAAACTAATTTTACAGCATTTCCATCCCAAACCCCCAGCACACTCCCCACTTCCCAACCTGTCTCATTTGGAAACCATAAGTTTTTCAAAGTCTGTGAGTCAGTATGTGTTCTGCAAAGAAGTTCATTGTGTCCTTTTTTTAGATTCCCCGTGTAAGTGATAGAATATGATGTTGGTGTCTCACTAACTTCACTTAGCATGATAATTTCTAGGTCCATCCATGTGGCTGCAAATGTTGTTATTTCTTTCCTTTTAATGGCTGAGTAATATTCCATTGTGTATATGTACCACATCTTCTTGTCCACTCCTCTGTCAATGGACATTTAGGTTGTTTCCATGTCTTGGCTATTGTGTATAGTGCTGCAATGAACACTGGAGTACATGTGTCTTTTCAAGTCATGGTTTTCTCTGGGTATATGCCCAGGAGTGGGATTGCTGGATCAAATAAAGTAAAAGAAATCTGATTCACATAAGTTCACACACAGTAAGACCATATGTGAATTACACAAATGGAAAGTTTAATGGCAGGACCTTTTCTGTCTCTCCATGCTGCCATCCATGGTGTTATCAGTGGTGGTTCTAAGAGATCACCCCAGAAGCACCTGGGGATATATGCTTTCCTTTCAGGTTCAGCCCAAGAGAGAAAGCTTTCTTTTTCTCAACTATTGGACAATGCCCTACCTTTGCTTTGACTGGATCAACTCAGGTGTGTGCCACCTCCATCCACATATTAACCAATAACTAAGTGTCTTACCTCAGGCTGCTACAAAAAAATACTATGTGGCTTAAGCAACAGAGATCTATTTCTCACAGTTCTGGAGGCTGAGAAGTCCAAGATCAAAGTGCCAACAGATTCATTGTTTGATGAGAGTCCATTTCCTGGGTTGCAAATTGCTGCTTTCTCTTCGTACCCTCATGTGGCCTTCCTTTTCTTATAAGGCCACTAATACCATTATGAGGGCATCACCCTCACAGTGTACTCTAAACCTAATTACCTCACAAATACCTTACCTCCAAATACCATCACAATTTTGGGGCTTCAAAATTCAAAATGTATGAATTTTGGGGAAACACAAACATTAGCTCATAACACTAGCTAACTGGCCAGCAGAGTCTCTACTGATTGGCTTAAAGCTGGGGTATAACTCATTTCTTAACCAATTACTGGGACAAATGTTTGGTTTAGGCCAATTAGACCTGGCCCATAAAAGGATAGGGCTGGATCCTGTTAAGAAGGGAAAAGTATGGAATAGCTGTTGGCTAGACAATAAACAAACATCCACTGAAGAGTAGGAACAAAGCAGAAGATTCTTTAGATGATTCTTTGATTCTTCTTGGGTAGCAGAATAGAACTGGGTTTCTTCTGAGAAGAGGATGTCCTTTCACTCATTCTTTTGCAAGTCATGAACCATGTAGACAGATGATAAGCATCACCAAAGTCTGATTGTTCCTGACATTTTGGATTTCTTCTGTCATCTTAACCATTCTAGGAAGAGGAGAGGAACAGAGGTATTTGCCACTCAGGCAGCCAGAATGTACCAAGGAGTTAGGAAGTCCTCATTCATGGGCCCAAGAGAGCAGACTCTACTTCCTATCATAAAAACAATGGGCTACTCTTTACCCCACTGGAAAGATAACAAGTCATCCTCCGAATATCCTTAGCAACCTCCCAGTTTCCATAGAAGATGGCAGCTACTCTTCTTGTTTGATTGGGGTAACTCTCTGAGGAGTATGAAGTTCAAAGCCTCTAGAGATGAGAATCTTGGTTGAAGTAGTTCTCTGGTCAAAATGCAAACACTCTTTAGATTTGTCAAGTAAATCGTTAATAGCTATAAACCTTTTACTGTTAACTGGTGGGGCAAAGAAAATAAATCCAGGTGTCTCCTAAGGGAGTTAAAGGGCAGGAGTAGTGGACTAGTTTTCAGCTTGAGCTGCTCATAATTTCCACCAGATGAATTAAATCTGAATCTCTGAGGGGGAGACTCTGGTATTAATCTTTTCAAGCTTTAATGGTGATTCCACTGTACAGCTTAGATGGATACCTGGATTTGGTGAGGGCTTGTGGGACACCTTGGCTAGGTGAAGCAGCTGGAAGGTTTTGGAAGCTGGAGAGTAGAGTAGGTGGGGTGCAGCTGGGATAGAACTAAGGAGAGAAACAGCAGTGGATGGGGAGTTTGTTAGGGTACTGGAAGCAATTTGTACCGAAAGAACACACATCTTGGAGTTCCCACTGCGGCTCGGTGTAATGAACCCGACTAGTATCCATGACGTTGCAGGTTTGATTCTTGTCCCTGCTCAGTGGGTTAAGGATCAGGTGTTCACATAAGCCATGGCTTAGGTTGCAGACGTGGCTCAGATCCTGTGTTGCTCTGGCTGTGGTGCAGTCCAGCAGCCGTAGCTCTGGTTCGACCCCTAGCCTGGGAAATTCCAAATGCCACGGGTGCAGCCCTAAAAATTTGCTGAAATGATGTGTTGAATCTTCTGTATGCTCTTCTCGAACTTGAATGTTCTTTACATCCCTTGGGAACCTCTAAAAATTCAGTTTCTGATATAGCAGGTCAAAAATCAGTTCTGAGATTCTTCATTTCTAAGAATCACTGAGGTTATGCTGCTGCTGCTTTGCAGATGAAATCTGAGTAGCAATTATACAGTATATTATGAGATGGTACCATTTTTCCTGCTTTAGAGTACTAGCCTAATTTCTCGCTAAAAACTTAGAAATCAAATAAGATATTGAAATTTGATAAAATTTCCTTTTTATTAAAAAGTGAAGCTGATCAGATGACTTATTTCCTTTGTAAGGGAGGAAAAATAGCTTTTTTCTACCCATCTTAGATATAGACATTGGCTGTGTCTGTGTCACAAAAGACAGATTAATAAGAGAAAAGAACACAAATTTATTTAATGTAAGTTTTACATGACATGGAAGCCTTACAAAAGGAAACAAAGTCCTGAAGAAATAGTTAAAAACTTGAGTGTTTCTATACTAGTTAGATGAAGAGTGGAAAGTCATGGAAAAGTATAATAGGACAAAAAAAGGTAAGAGCTAAGAGTTGTTAACTGGGGAAAACTCAGCAAGGCTTCTGCTTTCCTCCACTTACCAGGGAGGGTACCTCTTACGTGAAGATCTTATGACCCATTTCAGGGGAAAGTCAGAGAGCCCTTCCAGCACCTGCCATTTCTCAAATTCCTTCAATTTAAAATATTCACTATGTCAAAATATCATATTTTGAGGCAGTGTACCATGAACAATATCCTTGTCCCATTATCTGGCCAGACAGGTCCACCTACAGTAAAATTTCAGTGCCATTTGCACCATCTAAGCCATACTTCACTGTTAGCTCAGCTTTTCTGATTCAGTCCTGTGGAGTTCCTGAGGGTTCATATGTACTGAGACTGAAGCTCTGAAGTTGAGGAAGAACAGTCAGGGACACAAGAGAATAATGAAACTCTTTCAGAAGGTTGACCCATGTCCCTTTGGAACCAATGATACATGCAATAAAAATAAATGTGGTGTGGGTGGGATAGATTGGGGTCAAGTACCTCAAGGGCTCCCATGAAAGGAAAATGCATTGTAGAAAGTTCAATTACCCAAAAAGTTAACAGCAGGATTTCTCATTTGCCTAGCAAAATGGACATTCTGAATTAAACATTACCATCAAATTGAGCCAGTGCTGGTGAAGTAATGCTCAAATAAATGAGTTTTTCGAAAATCATATTTTTCTTTAGAATGTTGGCTTCCTACTGCAATAGGCATTTTAGTCCAACCTATCCTCTGTCTGGATCAAAAGGAACATTTGTATTTTTGAGGGAGCACAAGAGAAGCTTCAGATTTCTCCAAGGGCCATTTATAACAATAAGCACAGGTTAGCAACGCCTTCTTATCCGGAGACCATAATCTGAATTTGAATTGGATTTCAATAAAGTAGCATTTGGAATGCAAATAGGAAAGTAATTAAGGTCACAAAAAAGGATGTAAAAGTATATGATTCTCTGAATGCATCCTAAAGTCGCTTTGGTTTGAACTCCTCTAGCTGGAGCCTGTGCAGAATAAGTTGTGCTAATACAGAGGCAAGAAAGCGACAGCTTTAAAAAAAAAAATTCAGTCCTTTAATGTTCTTTGAAATTAGCATGCTGATAAAGTATGAATCTTTGCAATTAAATGGAAGGATAAAAGCAGTGTACACATACTTATTCCAGAGAAACTTTTCCTGTGTGAATTAGCTCTCTTAGTTAATAAGCATGGATTGTGATAACACCATGAGATAGTTAGCAGCAGGATAGCTGATAACAGAATTTGGCTTTGCAATCTTTAAACACATAAGGAAGACATGGTCTACTGTATTACTGTTTACAGCTATTCATTCCCTTGCTTCCTTCTCAGAGGATCTTTCTGCCCCACGGATTCTAGACTTGATAGAACTTAGTTTGGCCAATGGAATAGGAGGTAATGTGATGTAGATCAAGTTCAAACAAAAGCTTTGAGTAAGTTTGTGTGGTTTGGCTTAGTCTCTTCCAAGTCCTCTCAAACAAAATTGGGCAAGAACTTCTTGAGCCCAAATACTAAAATGAGGAAGACAAGTGAAGCAAAGCAGAGCCAATAAGAGCTGAGCAAAGCCACAGTCATTCGACTGACCCACAGGTAACTTGTCACTGTTGACATGTAATGTGAGTGAGAAATACATGTTTATGATTGTAAGCCATTAAGTTTTGGTGGACTGGTTGTCAGTGCAAGCAAAACTGACTATTATAGAAATTGGTATACAGAAATGTCAAGCTGCCACAGCATTCTCTCCCTTCTATTCTTTCTCCCTGTCTCTCTGTCTCTCTCTATATCTGTCTCTCTCTCCTTCTCTTTCTACATACACACACTACACACACACATATACACACTTATGTGAGTGTGTGTATGGTGTGTGTGTTGTTTTAATTTTCTAGGTTTTACTGCTTTGTTCACATGCAGTTTTTAACTACGTTTTCTTGTTATCTTTGTTTTAATAACCCACAGAATGGGAGAAAATCTTTGCAAGTGAAGCAACTGACAAGGGAGTAATCTTTAAAATATACAAATATCTCATAGAGTTTTATATAAAAAACGCAATAAAAAATGGCTAGATCTAAATAGACATTTATCCAAAGAAGACATATAGATGGCCAATGGGCACATGAAAAGATGCTCAACATCACTAATTATTAGAGAAATGCAAATCAAAACTACAATGGGATATCACCTCACACCAGTCAGAATGGCCGTCATCAAAAAGTCTACAAACCAATAAAATCTGGAGAGGATGTAGAGAAAAGGGAACCCTCCTACACTGCTGGTGGGAATGTAAATTTGTACAACCACTATGGAGGTTTCTTTAAAAAGTAAATGTAGAGTTACCATACAATTGAGTGAGCCCACTCCTGGGCATCTATCTGGAGAAAACTATGATTTAGAAAGATACATGTACCCCCATATTCATCGCAGCACTATTTACAATAGCCAAGACAGGAAAGCAACTAAAATATCCATTGACAGAGGAATGGATTAAGAAGATGTGGTGCATATAAAAAACGGAATGTCACTCCGACATAAAAAAGAATGTACTAATGCTATATGGAACAACATGGATGAACCTAGAAATTATCATACTGAGTGAAGTCATAGAAAGGCAATATCATAGGAGATCACTAATATGTGTGGAATCTAATAAAAATGATAAAAAAAGAGCTTATTCACAAAACAGAGACAGAGTCAAAAGATTTTGAAACAAAACTTAGGGTTACCAAAGGGAAACACTGGGGTGAAGGATAAATTATGAGCTTGGAAATTAACATATACATACTATAATATATAAAAATAGATAGGCAACAAGGACCTACTATATAATAGCACAGGGAAATCTCCTCAATACTCTGTGGTAGCCTATATGGGGAAAGAATCTGAAAATGAATGGATATATATGTATATGCATGGCTGGTTCACTGTGCTGTACACCTGAAACTAACACAACATTGTAAGTCAACTATACTCCAATAAAATTTATTTAAAAATAATCCATTCCAAAGGCAACAGTCTGCATCTATTAAACCCAAGCTCCCAATCCATCCCATTCCCTCCCCCTCCCTCTTGGCAACCACAAGTCTATTCTCCAAGTCCATGATTTTCTTTTCTGTGGAAAAGTTCATTTGTGCCATATATTAGATTCAACATTTATGAGGAGAATATTGGTTAAGGTCATGGATCTGCAACAAATGTGCCTCTGTTTGAAAACTGGCTCCTATGAAAACAGAGATAATAAGAGTTTTTACACTGTAAGATTTTTGTGCAGACAAAATGAGCTGAATCACTGAAGTCCTTACAAGAATTCTTGGATCTTAGAAAGCACTCAACACAGGAGACCTATTCATATATTATGTTTGTACAAACTATAAAACGTTATGTTAAAAATAACGTAAGTTAAAACTGGAAATCTGTAAGAATGGTTTTCCTTTTATAAAGGTTGGACATCTCTCCAGCTAAAAAAAAAAATGAGATGCTTAAATTTGTCCTCAGCAGCTGACTGAGCTTAGCATGTGGGTGATGTGATTTTAAAGACTGATGGATGGCAGACAGTGCTGTGGAGAGGGTTAGAACTGTGTGTGTGTATGTGTGTGTGTGTGTGTGTGTGTGTGTGTGTGAGAGAGAGAGAGAGAGAGAGAAAGCTAGAAAGGGAGAGACAGTGAAGGAGAGAGACGGAGGAGGAGGGAGGGAGGGAGATCATTTTAGATTTCCCTACAATCCATAAGAAGGGCAGGTACACACCCGATTAAAAATGACTGGCGGAGGAGTAGGAGATGGGAGGGGGAGGGCCTGCTTTGGTCAAAGACCAATAGTATCTGCATCCATCTTCTCCTCCTTCCCTATTTTCCTCTCCCTCTTTGGGGGAGCTGATGATCATTAAGGAGTGTGCATTTCAGATAATTTTTCAAGCCAGTGTTCATACTTAAGAGATCTTATGCAGGAGTCTCACTTTGAGCTCACAGAGAGAGATTAAAATGACAAACTAGCCTTCTACATACTTTTTTTTTTTTTTTTACCCTCAGTACATTTGTAATAAGAGATTCTTGAGTGGAGAAACTTCCTAACTTTGAAAATTTCTGGAATCAGAGAACAGACAGCCTTTCCTTAGATTTTTTTCCCTCCATCAGGACATAGATGCTCTTGAAGCTACTTGGAGAAGGAATGTCAGTAGAAAAATGACTGAAAAAAATAGCCCTGTCTACTGTCCTGGGAAATTATTTACTGAGAGGAGCTTCTTAAATAGAAAAATCTGATTGCCTAGCTCGTGCATGGATCTAGCCACCAGAGCAAAAGTGATGCAGGAGCACGATGTAGGAACAAAGGACTGATGGGGCCGATAACTGCAGGTCAAATATCACACAAAGACAGCATGGGGACCTGCAATGAAAAAGTCTCCTGAGAAATGCAGGTCAGAATGAACAGCTGGAAAAATCATTTAACTGTGCCCTGGAGAATCATGCAAACTGTTGATATGGATGCAACTTCCATGATATGGGCTAAAGTTGAATACGCTACTACTGACAAATGCAAAGAAAATACAGCTTTGGGAGTTCCCGTCGTGGCTCAGTGGTTAACAAATCCAACTAGGAACCATGAGGTTGCGGGTTTGATCCCTGACCTTGTTCAGTGGGTTGAGGATCCAGCATTGCCGTGAGCTGTGGTGTAGGTTGCAGATGTGGCTTGGATCCCGAGTTGCTGTGGCTCTGGTGTAGGCCAGTGGCTACAGCTCCGATTAGACCCCTAGCCTGGGAACCTCCATATGCCATGGGAGCGTCCTAAGAAATAGCAAAAAGACAAAAAAAAAAAAAAAAAGAAAGAAAAAGAAAATAAAGCTTTATTTTCCTATTAATATTTTTTAAAAAGTATTTATGTATATGTCATATATATACACACACATATGTATATATAATTTTATATAGATGCATGAATGTAAACATGTATACACTCTTTTTAGACCAGGGGTCAGCAAAGGTATTCTACAGAGGGCCAGAGAGTGACTGTTTCCAGCTCGTGGACCCTATGGTCTCACATGCAACTGCTTAACTCTGTCCTTGTTAGGTCAAAGCACCCACAAACAATACGTAAATGAATGTGCATGGCTGTGTCTTAATAAGGCTTTATTTACAAAAAAGAGATGGTGGACTGGATTTGGCCCGCAGGCAATAGTTTTTCAACCCCGTTTTAGATCTTTATTTTCCCTTTTCTTGCACTGTTTGCTTCTCCTTCTTCTCCCCAAACACGTGCCAGCTACCTCTAATTTCACCCTGCACATACAACCTATGTTAATTAGCATGCATGTCCTTCCATATTTTCCTTCATAAAACAGCTTTATATTTTCCTTCTATAACTCATACATCCTTGATCCACAGGGAAGTAGGGAGATAAAAACTTCAGTTGTACATTAATGATTTCTTTATTAGTTAGGGTAAAAAATAACCTTAGCTGCTGGAGCAAACTCCCTAGTCTTAGCAGTCAAATCCAATACAATATTTAGTTCTCATTCACACAAAATACAATGCATGTAGTGTAGTGTATGACCAGTGGGGAGCTTTCAGTGGGTGGACTCAGAGATCCAGGTTCTCTCCATCTTGTGGCTTTGTTATCCCTCATGTCCTCTCAGTCCTAAACTCTTCTGGATCTTCTGCATGCACATCACTGACAGATAGAACAATTGAGAGGATGACATAGGAGCTTTTTATGGGTGAGGCTTAGAAATGGAATGTACCCCTGTCCACGTTCAATTGGTCAGGACTTAGTCACACGGATGCTTGTGACTACAAGGGATTCTGGGAAATATAATCACACTGTGTGCCCAGAGACACATTACCAAGCCCTCAATATACACAGTTTGGAAGACTTCTTTCCCTTCTAGTTTGAGAAATAATTTGAATGCTGGAACTCACTCTGACATGTAACTCCTTCATGTCTTACTCATTCTTACATCCAGCTCAAATGTCATCTCTTCTCTGTAGCCTCCTCACACGCTCCATGCAAATTTTATAGTTTTATTAGTTCCTTGTAGTATTAAGAGTTTCTTCATTTTTCAGTCCTAAAGACCTTTATATATGTCCCTTTATTTTAGACCTGGTCACAATATTCTACATCCTTTTGTTCAACTTGTAAGTCCAGCCAGGCTAGTCTATACATGACTATATGAGGTCAAGGATACAGATTTTGTTAAAATAATTTGAGCTCCTCTAGCCCTAACATGTTGCCTCATATAAAGCTTGGAATTTGGAACTTATTCTTCTGGTTGAATTGCTGACTGTCCTTATGAAAATTACTTACACTCTTTGTGCCTCAGTTTCCTAAACAATAAAATAGGGATTATAAAAATAGTACCTATCTCCTAGAGTTGTAAGGATCAAAGGAGATGATATTTATAAAGTTCTTAGAACAGTGCATGGAGTGTAGTAAGCACTATATAAGGGCTTAACAAAAATAAATGGTTTAATAAATGTATTCTACTTGGCCAGCTGAAGCAAATCAGGATTCTTCCCTTTCTAGTAGTAATCATGTTATTATGTGAATCTGACCTTGGGAGAAAGCTGTCCTATATGCATTGCCCCAACTTATGGCCACTGTTCAATTGTTTCCTAAAGATCTAGTGCTACATATGGTATCCGTACAAGCCACCATATCCTTGTTGTTAAGCTTTCTAAAAGGCAAATAACATATGAACTAAACATACTCTTGACTCTAATTTAGTAAGAAGAACAGATATTTACACTAAAAACTAGTCCTACATACATAAGCTGATATGGTTCACATTGGTTGTCATAAGAAACATTTCAAAAGTTTAGATGTAAAAGAATAATTAAAATTTGCTGTGTAAGTGTACATGGAGGATAAAGAAGTCGTGTGTGCCCATTGAGGATATGTGACTGGCTGCTCAGATAATATAAATATTAATGCAAAGGCCAAGATAAGAGGAGCACATACTGCTAGAAGAAAAGCAGACAAGAGAGCCCAGAAGCAAAAACAATGATTGGCATAAAAATGGGACTTCACAATTCAAGACCTCTTTCCTGTATTACTTACCTCTTCTAATTCAACCCCTCACCCCTAATCGATCAAACATGGCCTGCCTTTGGGTTTACTCTCAACAACCAGATAACTCATGGTCACATGACTTAAACTGCAAGTATATGTACATTGAGATGTCAGGTTTATGTGGTGTGTTTGACATAAACTCATTCCAACACCAGAATTCATATTACTCTTCCAGAACGCTTTCATAATGATGTAATAAATGAACAATATTTTGACTTATTTGCAATAACAAGAACTGCAGTCTTACCTATAGTAGCAGAACAAAGGAAACACTCTAACAATGGAGAAAGGGTTAACTAAGGTATGGACCGTGCATATTCTGGGATATTATGCAGCCACTTAAATTCCTGTCTTTAAAGTCCATAAAGAAAAAGAAATATGTGATTACAATATATGTTAGATTTTTTTATAAGATTACAGCATGACTTGCACAATATAATCCTGATTTTATTAAACTTATACATATGCACTGACAAAGGTGAAAACTAAAAGGAAAAATATCAAAAAAATTAATATTAATTATATCCAGCTACTGGGTTTATGGGCCACTTGGATTATCTTCTTACTTTTTTTAAGGATTCTAGATATTCTTTAATAAGCACTTATTGCCTTTATAAGCAAAACAAATACACTGTAATTAAAACAATTTTAATTTTTATTGACAATTCATGTGAAAAACTGTTAGGTCAGGAAATAGTGCTTTGGGACAACATTTCACAGAGGGAGTTCCAGGATGGTAAAGGTGTAAAAGATGCAGAGATAATCAGAGTTACAGCAGCTATTGCCAACCCACAGCTAATGAATTGTGGGCAAGAAAAAAAATCTTTATTCCAGTAAACCACTGTAAATGAGGGTTGTTTGTTATCCCAGGAAAGCTAAATCAGACGATAATGCTTAAAAGTTTCATGACCTTATTAGTTCTTCTCTTAACTATGAATCTTCTCCTAATTAGATTCATATGTTATATACATGGCACTATATATAAAATAGACAAGTAACGGGAACCTACTGTATATAGCACAGGGAAATCTACTTGATACTCTGTAATAACCTATATGGGAAAAGAATGTGAAAATGGATATGTTTGTATGGATAACTGAATCATTTTGCCGTACATCTGAAACTAATTACAATACTGTAAATTAACTATACACCAATAAAAATTTTTAAAAAGATTCATATGTTAGACTAAACACTTTGGAGACTGTTTTACCTTCTCATTTTTTGGATGAGTAAGCTAAGGTTAAAATACCTTAAGTAACTTAACTAAAGATACATTATGTTGATTTAATCACAAAAGCAGGACTGGAGTTTTCTTTGTCTCGAGCCCCTTCACTACTTTGCTAGTGGATAGGGTAACCGAGAGATTATTGGGGGAAATCTTGTGTGATGGTACCCCAAGTACAATTCTCCTAGGTCCAGTTTTTTATTTTGTTAACCATAATATTACGGAGTAGTTCAGCTTCTAGCCTCTCTGTTGTAGATTACAGACCTTGAATCAGAAGCATGTAATAAAATTTGGGCAAAACCCATATATGAAAATTTTCATAAACTTATTAAAAATTGCTAAAGAACATGGATGCATGTACATGTATGACTGAATCACTTTGTTGTACCTTAGAAATTATCACAACATTGTAAATCAACTATACTTCAATAAAACTTTAAAAACTGAAAAACATAATAAAGGTCACAATTCATGTGAAAACAAATGTTTATGATTAGAAAGTCAAAAGAATGTAAACACACCACTTCTCTTCAAACTGATGTGTAGTCCAATGAAAATCACAACAGATTTTTTAAAATTCATAAATCTACATGGAAGAGAAAACAGTCAAACTTATCTACACATTCATGAAGAAAAACGGGGTGAGCTCATTCACTATGGGAGATATTACTATATAATAAAGTGAAAAGTATGATCATTAGGACAATGAAGAATTCATACAGGGATAGAAAAAACAGACCAAAGAAACAGGACAGCCCAGAAACAGACATAAAGACAGCATTTAAAATCAGTGGAGAACAAATGGACTTCTCAAGAAACAGTGGTCTAATTAATTAATTAATCTATAAAGAAACAAATGTATCCTAATTAGAGATCATCCACACAATTAGTTTTAGGTCGTATAAAAACTTAAGTGAGGAAAGCAAAAATTTTAAATTTCTACAAGAAAAACAGGAGATGATCTTTATGAGTTTGGGATGGAAAAGAATTTTCTAAGCTACTTACAAAAGTATAAACTGGAGTTCCCGTCATGGCGCAGTGGTTAATGAATCTGACTAGGAACCATGAGGTTGTGAGTTTGGTCCCTGCCCTTGCTCAGTGGGTTAACGATCCGGCGTTGCCGTGAGCTGTGGTGTAGGTTGCAGATGCGGCTTGGATCCTGAGTTGCTGTGGCTCTGGTATAGGCCGGTGTCTACAGCTCCGATTGGACCCCTAGCCTGAGAACCTCCATATGCCACGGGAGCGGCCCAAGAAATACCAAAAAGACAAAACAAACAAACAAAAAGTATAAACTATTAATGAAACAAACAATTGATAAATGTGACTACATTAAAAAAGTAAAGAAGTTTTGGTAATCAAAATATGCTATAAAGAAAATGAAAAAGCTACAACCTAGGAGAACATATTTGTGACTTATACCATCAATAAAGAATTATTAGCCTAAATACATTAAGAATTTATAAAAATACATTAATAATTTATAAAAATTCATATAAAGATCCATATAAAGATAAACCAAGGAAAAATGATCAAAGACCATTTACAGAAAGAAAAAACCTCAATGACCAATAAACTTATAAAAACATGGCTTAATTTCATTACATGTTAGGGACATTATAAGGAAAAGTACAATGAACTGTCTTTGCAATCCATAGTGCTATGGACTGGATTGTGTCCCACCAAAATGGGACCCATTGTGACTATTTTTGGAGTAAGGACTCATTAAGTTTAAATGGCATAATAAGGGTGGGACTCTAATCCCATAGGATTAGTGTTCTTATGAGAAAAGACATGAAGGGCTCTCTCTCTCCCCTTCCTCCCTCCCTCCGTGTCTCTTCTTTCTGCCAAGTGAGAACAGAGTGAGAAGGTGGCCATCTGCAAGGCAGGAGGAGAGCCCTCATTAGAACCCAACTATGCTGGTAACCTGACCTTGGACTTTAAACCTCCAGAATAGTGAGAAAGTAAGTTTTTGTTGTATAAGCCACCCAGGCTACAGTATTTTGTTATGGCAGCCCAAGTTAAGACAACAAAAGGCAAAAAACTTTAGTCTGACAATACCAAGTAGTATGCATATGAGTGAGAAGAAATCTTATAGATTCCCAGTGGAACTAGAAATAAGTACTTCGAAAAAAAAAAAGGTACTCCTCAATAATTTTAAAGATTGTGCGTATAGAATTATTGGCCAATGGAGACCTGCACAGAAAACTCTATCCAATATTCTGTGATAATGTATGTGGGGAAACAATCTGAAAGAGAATGGATGTGTGCACATATATAACTGAATCACTTCATTGTGCAGCAGAAATTATCAAAGCAATGTAAATCAACCATACTTCAATAAAACTTTAAATAATGAAAAAAATAAAGATAGTATAACCTACAATCCAGATATTCTACTTCCTGCTATCACCTGCGGGAATCTCAGGAAAATAATCATAGGAAGCATAAACACAAGTGTTTTTAGCCACATCTTTATAACAGAAAAAGACACAAAATAAAAGGGGGCCAAGAAAAGTAACAACAAAAAAACACTGAAAATTATATAAATGCCCATTTTAAGAGAATGGTTAAGAACATTTTGGAATACTAATGGACTGTAACACTCCATAGCAGAAAAAATTAACAACCTAGTAGTAAATTCATCAACATGGGTTAATCATGAAAACATAAAACTATAGAAAATAAATAAGCAAATTGCAGAGGAATACCATTTATAAGAATTTCAAAAAGTTTAAACTATTCACATTTTAAGAATGCGTATGTATGTCCACATGTGTCACAGAAATCTTAAAAGAGAAACAACATAATAATACAAATGCTAAATTTGGATGATGGCTACCCTGGTGGAATAAGAGAGCAGTCAAGAAAGGACAGAGGGCATCAGATTTTGGGTATGTTAAATTCTTTAGCTTGGTGACTGGTATACAGGAGCTTATTTTATTAATATTTTATATGAGATGCATACTGATTAGTATTCGCCAAATATTTTCTAATAAATGGCAAGATGAAAATTATTGAGAAGTGATTTTGCCTATTAAATGTGATTTTCTTAATTAACAGGTACATATCCTTAAGTTCTAGACCATACTGGAGAAATATAACTAAAGAAACATGCTGCATGACTCATGACAGAATTTAAAATCTGACTAATTGGAACTAATTGCTGAGAAGCACCTTGTGAATTGCTCAATTTTATCATTAAGTTCATGGAATGAGAAACCGCCATGAAAAATCAATGAAACAACATCTCAAAATGTACCTTGCCTGATTATGCAATGATTATGTTTAGCTTCAATTAACTATGACAATTAAGTAGTTCTTACTGTAGTGGTAGCATTAATGCATTACATTAATTTGTTAGCAGAAGAATTAGCTTGTGACCTGAAAGGGGAATGGCTTTTTGTGATATATTGGCATTTGGAAAAATGATGAATATGCCTCTTTTGAAGAGATAGATATGTAGACTCCTTCTGTAAAGCATTTTCTATTGAGTCTTACTTCCATATCAGCTAATATTACACACTGTTTAATACTATACAATATAAAATATATAAATGCTGCAAGAGAAGCCATAAAACCCTCCAGAATTCTATACTGAACATATAGCCTCTTCCTCCTTAATAAAATATCTAGAAATGATACAAAAGACATGATAAATTAATGAATGCATGATCAATCACAAAAACAAAAAGAAGAACGTTGGCAAACCAGAAACTCTAAGAAAATTCTGAGAGGT
The DNA here is from genome assembly GCF_054392235.1 of Sus scrofa. Classification (NCBI taxonomy): domain Eukaryota; kingdom Metazoa; phylum Chordata; class Mammalia; order Artiodactyla; family Suidae; genus Sus; species Sus scrofa. The sequence goes on from NC_139401.1 coordinate 14,618,347, forward strand.
AGAAAACCAAGAGGGTTGTATTGGAAAAGCAAACAGGAGACCCTAATGCATAGTGTTGAGGCCCACATCAGAAGGAGAGAACAAAACTAAGAGTGCTTATCTCCTGGGTGTCCCCGAGAGGGAGAGGGAAAGCAACCATGGAGGAACAAGCTGCTGAGGTTCAGTGCCTGGCAGGTCACTTGTCCCTCTTCAAATGCACTGAAAATATTTTATTTTTTTTATTTAATTTTATTTTTTGGTCTTTTTGCCTTTTCTAGGGCCGATCCCATGGCATATGGAGGTTCCCAGGCTAGGGGTCTAATCGGAGCTATAGCCACTGGCCTACGCCAGAGCCACAGCAACGCAGGATCCAAGCCGCATCTGCAACCTACACCACAGCTCACGGCAACGCTGGATCCTTAACCCACTGAGCAAGGCCAGGGATCGAACCCACAACCTCATGGTTCCTAGTCGGATTCGTTAACCACTGCGCCATGACAGGAACTCCAAATGCACTGAAAATATAAATCACTGGGGCATCTCCTCTATCCAGAGATCTCGATTACAAAGCTGAGTATACAAGCCCAAATTTCTATACATTTAATGAAAGCCAATTATGAAGGAGAGAAAACAAACTCAGCAAATGAAAGAATTTCCATGCAAGGAAATTGAGTAAGAAGAGCAAATGGGACAGGGTTTTAAAGTAAGTTTCATTTGTATCCTTAGAGAGTAAAAAGGATTTGTACCTAGGAAGAGAAACAGATGTTATCAAAGACAACTAAGTTGTAATCTCAGACAGTAAAAACAATAATGAGAAAATAAAACCTCCAACAAAAGAACAGAATTTCCAATATTTTTAAATATTTCTTGAAAGAGCCCATAGAGATAATGGAAGTACAATTCAATCTGTGAGGATTTCCTAATGGTAAATGAAAAATAGTCTACGGAAAGAACAAGGAATGGCCCAACCACTTGCTAAGTAAAATAACTGGAATACTTCCCTCCCCTGCCCCATAAAGAGTCACACTCACACAGACACTTATTTGGCTTCACTGTGCATAAGACACATGAACTTGGATTCAATGACAGAAGGAGATAATGGGATTTAAGAAGCAATGCCAAGCAGAGAAATTAGTAAGACTTCCCATTCAGTAAAAATTTACATTAATTACAAATTTCAGAAACAGGTCGAATAGTACATCTCCACATCAAGGGGATGACAGAGAGAGAAGATAGATCTGAGCATGCTAATTCTTTTGCTTTATTCAGAGAAGGACAAGTATACTGATTTACTTTAGTTCAGAGTAGGGCAAACCATCAAAGAGCCAGAAAGAAAAAAAGAGTAGCAAAAAAGTAGCTATAATGAAAAAAAAAAGTGGCTATTGCATATAATAAATATATTAGCATTAAAAAAGAGTCTAAAAAAATAAATAAATGAGTCTATAAACTACAAGCCAGATAAACACATGAATAAAAGAGATCAGGTAAAATGCCACACAACGAAAGGATTCAAAAAAACAAGAAAAGAGAGAAGAGTTCTGTTCAGGCAATGGCAGAGTCACTTGTATCTAGCTATTAATTGCACAGATAACAATGAAAACCTGGAAATATTTTAAGAAAAACTCGTTTGAAAGTGTGGTGAATGAGGAAAGCTGGAAGAAACTAGACAGAAGTTGACCCTTGAAAGAAAACTGCTCTGAGTTAAATTTGCATTTAGACAACTTTTTGCCTGAGGGCACTCCAGCCAGCCCAGCCAGTGGTTGCTAAAACTCCAGCAGAATACCACAGTCTTACTGCTTGAGGAATTCAAAGATGGAGTTTGGAGCTACTGAAGCAGTAAAAAAATAAGGGGGCTTACTCTAAAGGAGGGAGCCATAGAAAGGGAGACTGGAAATCGTATACTAATTCCATTCAAATACTGTGAACTGTGTGCATGTACATAAGAATCCAAGATTCTCAGGAAAGCCAAGTTCTGGAAAGCTAAAAGGACAGAGCAGGTTCAGCTGCTGCCTATTGCCAAAAAAGAGTTTTTAATGTGAGTACAGCTGAATTCATTTCTATGAGAATAAAAATCTCTCCTTTTCTTTCGTTCTGTTTTAGAGCCGCACCTGTGGCACATGGAAATTCCCAGGTTAGGGGTCGAATTGGAGCTGCAGCGGCCAGCCTATGCCACAGCCACAGCAACACAGGATCTGAGCTGCATCTGTGACCTACACCACAGCTCACAGCAATGCCAAGTCCTTAATGCACTGGCAAGGCCAGGGATTGAATCCGCATCCTCATGGATACTAGTCAGATTCTGAACCCACTGAGCCACAACAGGAACTCCACAAAAACCACTCCCTTTCAATGGAAGGTGAAGTAATCTAAAATCTCTATAATATGTTTTTCTAAATTTGGTGAAATATTTACACTCACGTATCTAAGAAGCTCAGTGAACCCTAGGCAGGATAAATACAAAGAAAACCACACTCTGGCACATCAGAGTCAAACTGCTGAAAACAAAAGATAAAAAGAAAATCTTGAAGGCAGACGATGAGAAATGGTACATTTAACACATTGCCAAGACTCAATTAATGACTGCTCTTTTATCAGAACAATGGCAACTAGAAGACATAGAATGGAAATCTCTAAAGTGATAAAAGGAAAAAAAAAAGTAAATCAATGCAGAATTCTCTTTAAACACCCATTAAAAAAGAAGGCTATTTTCCTTCCTTAATAATTTACTCCAAAAGCCACGCAAGGTAATTGCCTGCAAGGGTGGCACTGGAACCATATAGAGGTGAGAAGGATAATGATACAGAGGAGGAGTGGCAGCCCAGATTGCCCATGCCAGACTCCAAGGAAGTTAAGAAAGTTATCCTGGGAGTTTCCGCGGTAGCTTAGTGGTAATGAATCCAACTAGTATCCGTGAGGACTCGGGTTCAATCCCTGGCCTTGCTCAGTGGGTTGAGGACCCAGCCTTGCCATGAGCTGTGGTGTAGTTCTCAGATGCGGCTTAGATGCCATGTTGTTGTGGCTGTAGCTGTGGCTGTGGCTGGCAGCTGCAGCTGCAATTCAACCCTTAGTCTGGGAACTTCCATATGCTGTGGGTGCAGTCCTAAAAAGACAAAAAAAAAAAAAAAAAAAAAGGTATCCTGATGGAAGCAGGGTTTCCCACTCTTGGATAAAGGAGATACAGAAGGAGAAATTTAGAATGTACTTTACTGTATGTGTTGGAATCGGAGATAGCAGTGTGAATTCATATCTATATAATCAGTAGAAATAAGCATGTATAGCACCTAGATCTTAGTTTTTAAATACAGTTTTCTAAATAACATGAACCAGGATTCCTTGGAGAAAAGGCCAATTCAAGGTCAGGATAGGAAAATACAAGGTTAGCTTGCAATATCTCATTCCCCAGAAAGTAACAAGTGCTTACTTGTTCCCACTGTGGTGAAATGGGATCGGTGATGTCTCTGCAGTACTGGGAGTCAGGATCGATCCCTGGCCCAGCACAGTGGGTTAAGGACCCGGTGCTACTTCAGGTGCTGTGTACATCACAACTGTAGCTTGGATCTGATTCCTGGCTCAGGAACTCTATATGCCGCAGAAAAGCCAAAAAAGAAAAAAAAAAAATTACAGGATATTCCAAAAGGATATAGGTAGCTGTTTGAGGCGGCTCCTACTGGTAAAATCTAGAATAATTTGGCATGAAAATAAAGAGATTAGTGGATAATGTACTTAATAAACTATGAGTCCATGAGTCTATACTTATGAAAAAAAATGGATAAATAAATTAATGATGAGGAAGACAAAAAACTCTTCCTTACAGAAAAATGCCAACCAATATAAACAGAATGATGGAATCAGAAAAGCATCAATGGGTGCTTAAACTAATGGGTAAACATCTGATGAGGAAAAGTATCTACCCCATATTCAATGAGGAGACGTGTGACATCACAGTGAAGATCCTAGAAGACACCATCTTAATCAAGGGATCAAAGTTAATACCACCTCTACTGGGGCACACCAACCTTGTGTGTTTCTGATATCATGCACTGAGAAGGACATAACATCACTTCTGTGGTGTTCTTACTGATAAAGAATAATCCGGAAGTTAGTCCTGAGGAAACATGGTGGAGGAATCCTCTGAGATCATTGGTCTGTCTCTCCAACAATGTCAAGATTTAAAAAGGCAAAGAACCTCAGGGATATAAAGAGCTGGAAAGAGTTGTTATCATGCTTTTTTTCTTACAATGACAAAAGGATGGGAAAATTGTGACCACTGGGAAGCTGAGTTTTCAGAGCAAGATTGACCCAGTATCCACAAAGAAGCAGACGCAGGGACAAATGAGAAGCAGGCCCTGATTTGTCTGGAGTAGACCCAACCACACTAGCATAGTTCATCTAGCTCAGCTAATTCAATGAGATCAATATAGTTCAACTAGCATAGTTTGCAAATTTGCAGAGGGTGAATCTGAACTTTCTTCGAGGTTTTTATCCACCCTTAACATCAGGTGCACACAGAACAGATTAAAGAAAATATTAAAAATGTCCTTTGTGGAGCAGATGGGAGGACTGACCAGCCGAAGCTGAGGAAGAGGCACAGACCCTTCTCCTCTATCGTCTCTAGGGAATGAAATCCTGTCCTAAAAGTTATAGGACTGCGACAAAAGTTCAGTTTTTTTAAGTGAAGTTTGTATTGAAATATAATGTCATGCAGAAAAGTGTATGAATAAGAATATAACAACATATTTTCGTAAGATAAGTGCACTGTATAACCAGCTATATTTTAAAAAAAAAACCCTATGAAATGAAAATGGAACATTATCAACCCCCCTGAATCCTGCACCCCCATTCATTATCACAGTCACTTCTCCCCCAAATACAACTATCCTCAACTTCTAACACCATAGATAAGTCCCACTTGATTTTGAACTTCATATAAATGGACTTATGTGGAAGGATGTAGTTTTTTTTTAATGCCATGAAAATAAAGAAAAGAGCTCACAAAATAAGCTTCAAATGCCAAATCCTTATTAACAATGTCTCTTGGATGGGGTAGTATTAGCCAACCGGTGATTACCAGAAAAGTGGGTCATATCTGTATTGCTCTGTTTCCAGCTCTGTTTTTCAATCTTAATGACTTAAGTTTATAGCTGGATTCCTCATTAGAGGGCATACACCCATTAAAAAGTAACTTGAAAAAGTACCTTGAAAATCTTGAAAATGTTATGATTCACATTGCTCATGTTTAGCTGTTATAAAAGTTAGAGGAAAAGCTGGGGACTTAGTAAACAAGCACCAGAAAGAAGCTGGTAACTATAAAATGCCAGTATAGGAATGCCCAAAGCTCTCATGTTGAGAAGAGGGGTCCTTTAGAGCAGCATTTTCTCAACCTACAATGTTTTCCATTTGTTTTATATGTAGCGGTTGCCAGAATTGTTTAGGAATATGATAGTGTTGCACTTTCCTGCCTCCTTGAAGCAGTCAGGTAACTTGTTTCAACCAATAAAGTGAGAGCAGAAGTAATCTGTGTCATTTCCAGTTGCTAGCTGTAAAAGCCAGTGATTGGCCACAGTCTTGTTCCTCTGCTGTAATGATTACTATGAAGAGACACTTCATAAATGAGAAATAATTTTTACATGCATTATGCCACTGAGAGTTTGGGACTGTTTATTACTGCAGCATAACAGCCCAATACTGATAAGGTACTGGTTTCCATCTCTTTCTTGAAATAACTGAAAGATGGAGTCATCATATGAATACTTTTCCTCTGAAAGAGAAGTATTTGGGATTATCTGAGTTCACAATGATATCTATATAAAGACAATTGATGGGAATCATAGGCGCACACTCGGTAGTGACTCTAATCATCACTTATCTACAAAAATGATAAGTTTCAAACTGTTTCCATTCTGAGTCAAATATTATTTAATAATAGACTGATTGGTAAGGCAGGATTTATAAAGCACATGGATGTTGAAACACTGGCTAGTGAAGAGCAGAGAGAGGATAACGGTTCTGTGAGTGGGCCTAAAGATGACCTCCATCACAGCCGTGATTTGCATCCATTTGGTCCACATTCTCAATTTGCACATCCAGATGACTGTAGGATTCCTAAAGATGTGTGAAAAATTAAGTGGTGAAAATTACATAACTGTCACTTTTCATTCACTGAAAATGAAGACCATCCGCACCTGCCAGGTGTTGTTTGCACACTTTCAATTGCAAAGAGCAGTGGCTACCTCTACTTGTTGTCACTTAGCAACAAACCTTCAAATTCTACAAATAAGCCAAGTGGCTGTTTAAATACGAAATGCAAGAATTCGAAATATCAGGACATACAAATGATTCTTATCAATTTTAAATACCATAACACATTGTTCAATATCAATCCATGGTTTGTTTATTCAATTGCCAAATCAACTTTATGTAAATTTTGAATTTAATTTATTAATAAATTATACATTTTTCTTTAGAAATTAATTTCAAATAAATCAAATGCCTGTATCACCCTTAAATGAGAAAAAGCAAAATTTTTCATTATGAATGATGATTACGAGATCCCAATTAAACTTTCTATCACATTATTTAACAGTATAATGATCTTAAATAAAGTATATGTGCATAGTTTTCCTTAAAACTGTTTCTTGGAATTCTCATTGTGGCGCAGCAGAAACAAATCCAACTAGTATCATGAGGATGTGGGTTTGATGCCTGGCCTCGCTCAGTGGGTTAAGGATCTGCCATTGCTGTGAGCTGTGGTGTAAGCTGGCAGCTATAACTCCAATTCTCTCCCTAGCCTGGGAACTTCCATATGCCACAGGTGCGGCCCTAAAAAGCAAATAAATAAATAAATAAAACTATTTCTTTACCTCTTACCAGCAAAGAAGCTTAAGTGATTTTTTGAAACGTCCAAAGGAGGTTTACAAGATTATTCCATATTTTTATGAAAGTGGACCACAAGTCAAGTAAGGTTTGTAAACTGTGTTTTGAGAAAGTATTATTACTGTTATGAATACATTTCTAGAGTTAAAAATTCTATTAAAGCAATGGTAATATAATATCCATCCCTATGAATAACTCTGGAGCCATATATTGATAAACAAATCACTTTTACATACTTTCTCATTTCATTCCTCTCGACAACTATCCACTTTTTATTTAATAGATAAGAGGGTTAAAGAATTAAAGAGACTTGCCTAAAGTCAGACCTATATTTAGTGCACAATCCAGGATGAATCTTCTATAAACTACTCACTTCTGCTATACCAGGATCAGGAGCTAGTTAGTATACCCCCAAATATGAACAAGGATGTAGATTGTATGAGAAAAATTAAAGAAGCCAAACATGTTTGGTCTGAAAAGAAGAAAAAAGACGACTAAAGATTGCAGGATGTAGGATGATTACTATATTATCTTCTAGTATTTTAAGGGGTGAATGAAAATTCTTTTTATAAATTCCTTTCTTCCACAGAGGAAAAGAATCATGAATTCCATTTATTAAACATCTTATATATGCCAGGAGCTAAGAATCCATTAACTCATTTCTATTTTCTTAATTTTATTTTATTTTGGCCATGTCTGTGGCATGTGGAACTTCCTGGGCCAGGGATCGAACCTGCACTACAGAAGTGACCTGACCCAGAGCAGTGGCAATGTTGGATCTTTAATCTGTTGTGCCACAAAAGAACTCCTTCATTTCCATTTTAAAATAGTTCTCAAATTGTGGTTTATCATCCCTATTTTAAAGATGGAGAAACTATAATTTGAAGAGAGATTGAGAGTGAGAGAGAGAGAGAACATGCCAGTAAAAGCAAGAGACAGAGCACAAAATTGTTCTCTACCCAAAGCCCAACATTTAGCCACTCTGAGTTTCTGGACACATGAAAATAAGGTAAATTGAAACAAGACACAGAGAAGATGAAGGGTTCTGTTGCTGCTGTTGTTTTTGTTTTATCTGTTTGTTTTTAAATTTCTGAGCTTCCAGAGGAAATTCTCTGGCTTGGGTATGCTCAGACTAGAGGCAGGCTTGGAACTTTTCACTGTAGACTTCTTTATGTGGGAAGACTCGATCATGTCACAGAACACTTTGAGACCATGTGCCATTTCATGGAGACCCAGTTTCCTCTAGCCTGGACTTGGTACTCCCTTTACTAAGCAGATATAACACTGGGAAAGGAACCGTCCTGAGAATGCATGGCTTGTATCTCAGAAAGCATTGCTATTTTGAAACCAAAACATGGGGAATATTTTTTCCTCTGCTTTGGGTATTAAAAATGTTATTAACTGGAGTTCCCATTGTGGCTCATTGAGTTAAGGACCCAATGTTGTCTCTGTGACGATGCAAGTTCAATCCCTGGCCTCACTCAGTGGGTCGGAGATCCAGCGTTATGCTGAGCTGTGGTGTAGACTGGCAGCTGTAGCTCGGATTCGACCCCTAGCCTAGGAACTTCCATATGCCACAGGTGGGGCTGTAAAAAGAGAAAAGAAAAGAAAATGTTATTAACCAATCAATCCTCTAACAATGTAAATGTGCACACTGATAAAATTTCCTGTCCCTCAAAAAACCCCATGTGTATATATATTTGTACTCATCTGTATATATTTCCATACATATATTTTAACTTTATTATTTTATTATTATGAATATGTATTCCAACTCACTGTAAAACATTCCCTAGTGTGCAAATGCTCTAGTCACAGTTCTCTAAAACAGTGGTTCCTAACAAATTTAAAGTTGCAAAGTATTAATACAATTTGATTTGATGGCACCATTCTTCTCCCCTGCAAATGCCTTACAATTTTATATATTAAATGTTACTTTTTATATATTAATGTTACTTTGTAGATTTCTTGTTTCTCCTCAAGATAACTTAAAGCACCCTTTGTTACTACAAAGCCAGGTTGGTAAGCACAAAAGAAGCAGCAAAACAAATTCTAGGAAGTATTCAGTTACCAAGAGGGTCCTCAAGTTGAATATCAGGTTTGTTTTACCTCCTGGAGGTAGCAGTGGGATGGGCCATAACAAAATCTCCCTACGGGAGGCCCTTCTGATGGCGAAAATGAGAAATCTGTAAGTCTAGAGTGAAATGAAGTCAGAAAGCAGTGAGCATGACCAGCTACCACAGACAAGAATACGGCTGAGGGACAGAGTGGCTGAAGATAATTTACTAAATGGTTTGCCGGCCATTGTGGCTGATCTTACTGAGGCCAGCAGTCCATGTGGCATTTGTTAATTCAGGAGTATCTTAAATATTCCATGTGGCCCCTGACATACAAATTATAAGTCAGCGATGGTCTGCAGTGAGCTTGAACCATATTTGAAAATGCTATCCTTGACCATGGTTCCATAAATAAAGCTGAGTGATGAGGGTAGATTTAAAAAAATAGAAAGGAAGGGAGTTTCCATAGCAGCTCAGTGAAAATGAATCTGACTAGTATCCATGACTAGTATCAATCCCCGGCCTTGCTTAGTGGGTTAATGATCCAGTGCTGCCATGAGCTGTGGTGTAGGTTGCAGCTGCAGCTTGGATCCCGTGGTGTTGTGGCTGTGGTGTAGGCCAGTGGCTACAGCTGCAATTCGACCCCTATCCTGGGAACCTCCATATGCCATGGGTGTGCCCCTAAAAAGACAAAAAAAAAAATGGAAAGGAAGAGACTGATCAAGGGGAAGAGGGGGAGGATTCAGGTGATGAAGTGGGAGAGAGGGGGCAAAGCAGAGATCACAGGTAAGACAACAAAGGGAATGGTTGACATGGAAACAGAGGCTGGATTAAGGATACCTACATGTTGGCTTCTCCTTCTACTCTTCCTTAGAAAAAGGTCCTGATGCACGAGGGGATATTCTTTGGATAAAGGTGAGGGGGGCATAGGGAAGATGCTACCGACATACATAACTATTGGGCGGTGAAATACTACAAAGTCTTAACCTGTCTTCTTCTTGCCATCTTAGTGCTGATCCTATCAGTGGATAGAGTCTCTGTCATTCACTGGCTATGCTATTTGGGAAAATCACTCTCTTTAGGCCTTGGTTTCTATAGCTATAAAATTTGAATATGATAATTCTTGTTGGGTCTATTTCATGGATACTCAAATAATAACATATGGCAACACACTTGGCTAATTGTCAAGTTCTAGAAAATGAGTAATTGGTTAACTATTGAAGGTGGTCCTTGGGGCCATGAGTGACATGCTCCCCAAGAAGGTGGAAAGAACGTTTCAATAAGCATTAATGTAGTAACACACACACACACACACACACACACACACACACACACAATCGCACAGAATGTGCAGGGGTAAAGATAGGGTAAACTTGCATCTGAAATATCTGATTACAAAGTCTGATGCACAACTTCAGTCACAGGGACTTATAAAGAGGCTGAGTGGGAGAGTGAGTGCAATTTAAGCAACAGAAACCCAATCCATTGTAATTTAACATGCTTGGAGAAAGACTGTGAACATATGATTGTCAGGTCTGATCACAGTGCTCCACAAACATTTTCAAGCCACTGACATTTTTTTAAATGAAAGAAAAGAACCAAAGAGAAAATATCTGAGGGAATCACATGGTGTAAGGGTGAGAATCATCGCATGAAACTTTTCTTTCAGTTGGGGTACATGCTGGTGTCCTCATGTGTGTGTGTCCGCACCTGGTCTCCAGCCCTTTGCTCTCTGTTTCAGCATAATCTGTCATGGATCATAAAGTTTTGGCCCTTTCTTCTGATTCCCTGCTCACCTGAAAAATTTTTGCCCTTCATCTATCTTTGCAGGAAGCTTCCCCATGAGGCGAGGATGGCCCCATCTGCCGCAGTCTTCCTTCCAGTGGTATTTGGCTTCAAGTGTCAGTTTCAATAAACATGAATGATGTGGGTCTTTCTGTAAGAAAGACAGATCTACTTTCAGTGGGGGAATAAAAATCAACTTTCTAAGCCTGGACTAAGGGTGAGTTCATCAGCTTAAATGACAGTGCGGGAAACTTTTCAGTGACATCTGCTGACCTCTGACCTTGACCAGCTCCTAAGATCACCAGCCGTCCCTGAAATGCCTGGGACTTCAGATGCTCAGTACTAAAACTGAATCAGTGCCAGGCAAACCAAAATGACTTGATCACCATACCAGTACCTTTCTTATCTTTTACTTTTTTGTGACGGCTGCACCTGTGGCATGTGGAAGTTCCCAGGCTAGAGGTTGAATTGGAGCTGCAGCTGCTGGCCTACACCACAGCCACAGCAATGCCAGATCTGAGCCCCATCTGTGACCTATACTGCAGCTTGCAGTAATGCTGGATCCTTAGCCCACTGAGTGAGGTCAGAGGTGGAACTGGCATCCTCACGGAAATTATGTCGGGTTCTTAATTGGCTGAACAACAATGGGAACTCCTTTCTTTAAAAAAAGAAAAATTTATTTATGTATGTATTTATTTATTTTACCAGTACCTTTTTGTTTAAACTGCAGCAGTGCTTCCTGCACCGGTATCATGAAGGGGTAGTGATGTGAGAGGCAGGATGGAAAAGGAGGCACTGCCTCCAGATGGAGGCACATGAGCATACAGAGCAGGGATACAGCAGCTGCCCAGGCAAAGGAGGCAACTTCTGTAGCCTACAGACTGCCAGCAAGATCAGCTGATTGAGGTCAAATCCCTTCAGGTATTTCCAGACTCCCCTTTCTCATTCTCCCAAGTATTCCAGAGCCTCTGATCACATGTCTACCAGGCACTGGAAAAATAACTGGTCATGCGCAGAGGCTGAGGCAAGCCTGGATGAATTGAAGGTAAATTCCTAGGTCAGCCTCATTTGCAAACTGCCCTCCTAAGAGCCTAGAACTTCAGACCCACCAAAGAGTCTATTTCTGTAGCTAGTCACTCACATCTGGTCTCATATTTACACTGCATCACCCAATTAATTGAGGTCATTTTTGATTTAGTTTGTGCTAGCCCCACAATGGGTACAATCTGCTAAGACTCATACTATCCATGCTGGAGACCCCATTCTGTCTCCAATTTGCTTTTTTTCTTCTTCTTTTTTTTTCAGGGGGTGGTGGTATACAAATAGGATATTTATTGGTCCTAAGAAGGCAAAGTCAGAGGAAAGTATCTCTTCAGGAAAGGTTTGTACGTCTTTTTTTCTTTTTTAAAGCAAAAATAATACCAGTTTATTGTATAACTGACAACTTACGGAGAAGAAAAATAGGTGAAAACAATTACATAAGAATGAGAGGAGAGGAGTTCCCATCATGGCTCGGCAGTAAGGAAGCGAACTAGGATCCATGAGGATTTGGGTTCGATCCCTGGCCTCGCTCAGTGGGTTAAGGATCCGGTGTTGCTGTGAGCTATGGTATAGGTTGCAGACACAGTTGTTTTTTTTTTTTTTTTAGCTTCCTTTTTTAAAATTACTCAATGATTTTTATTACATTTATAGTTTTACAATGATCGACACAACCAACTTTATACCATTTCCATCCCAAAGCGCCAGCATATCCCCCCACCCCCAACTGGTCCCATTTGGAAAACATAAGTTTTTCAAAGTCTGTGAGTCATTTTTTAGACTCCACATGTAAGTGACAGCATATAATGTTAGTGTCTCATTGTATGGCTGACTTTACTTAGCATGATCATTTCTAGGTCCATCCATGTTGCTAAAAATGCCATTATTTCACTGCTTTTAATGGCTGAGTAATATTCCATTGTGTCTATGGACCACATCTTCTTGATCCACTCCTCTGCTGATGGACATTTAGGTTGTTTCCATGTCTTGGCTATTGCAAACAGTGTTGCAATGAACATCAGAGTACATGTGTCTTTGTGAGTCATAGTTTTCTCTGGATAGATGCCCAGGAGTGGGATTGCTGGATCAAATGGTAGTTCTATGTTTAGTTTCCTGAGGAATCTCCATACTGTTTTCCACAGTGGTTGCACCAATGTACATTCCCACCAACAGTGAAATAGGGTTCCTTTCTCCCCACACCCTCTCCAGCACTTGTTGTTTGTAGACTTTTTGATGATGGCCATTCTGGCTGGTGTCAGGTGGTACCTCATCGTGGTTTTGATTTGCATTTCTCTAATAATCAGTGATGTCGAACATTTTTTCATGTGTTTTTTGGCCATCTGCATGTCTTCTTTGGAGAACTGTCTGTTTAGATCTTCTGCCCATTTTTTGATGGGGTTGTTTGTTTTTTGGTATTGAGAAGTAGGAGGTGTTTATAAATTTTGGAGATGAATCCCTTGTCAGTCAATTCATTTGCAAAGATTTTCTCCCATTCTGTGGGCTGTCTTTTCATTTTGTTTAGGGTTTCCTTTGCTGTGCAGAAACTTTTAAGTTTAGTTATGTCCCATTTGTTTATTTTTGTTTTTATTCTCAATACTCTAAGAGGTGGATCTGAGAAGATGTTGCTGTTGTTTATGTCAGAGAGTGTTTGGCCTATGTTTTCCTCTGAGAGTTTTATAGTATCTGGTCTTATATCTAGGTCTTTAATCCATTTGGAGTTCACTTTTGTGTATGGTGTTAGCAAGTGTTCTAATTTCATTCTTTTCCATGTGGCTGTCCAGTTTTCCTAGCACCACCTACTGAAGAGGCTTTCTTTTCTCCATTGTACATTCTTGCCTCCTTTGTCATAGATTAGTTGACTCTAGGTGTGTGGGTTTAATTCTGGGCTTTCTATCCTGTTCCACTGATCTATAATCCTGTCTTTGTGCCAGTACCATACAGTTTTGATGACCGTTGCTTCATAGTATAGTCTGAAGTCTGGGAGCCTGATTCCTCCAGCTCCATTTTTCTTTTTCAGGATGTCTTTGGCTATTCTGGGTCTTTTGTGCTTCCAAACAAACTTTAGAATATTTTGTTCTAGTTCTGTGGAAAAATGTCCTTGGTAATTTGATAGGGATTGCATTGACTATGTAGATTGCTTTGGGTAGTATAGTCATTTTGACAATATTGATTCTTCCAATCCAAGAGCATGGTCTGTCTTTCCATCTGTTTGTGTCATCTTTGATTTCCTTCATCAGCATTTTATAGTTTTCAGAGTACAGGGTACAGGTCTTTTGTCTCTTTAAGTAGTTTTACTCCTAAGTATTTTATTCTTTTTGATATGATGGTAAATGGGATTATTTCCCTAATTCCTCTTTCTGATCTTTCATTGTTAGTATATAGAAATGCCATCAATTTCTGTGTATTAATTTTGTATTCTGCGACTTTGCCAAATTCATGGATGACCTCTAACAAGTTTTCTTGTAGAGTCTTTAGGATTCTCTAGGTATAGTATCATGTCCTCTGCAAACAGTGATAGTTTTACTGCTTCCTTTCTAATTTGGATTCCTTTTACTTCTCCTACTGTCATGGCTAGAATTTCCAAAACTGTGTTGAATAGTAGTGGTGAGAGTGGACATCCTTGTCTTTTCCTGATCTCAGCGGGAATTCTTTCAGCTTTTCACCACTGAGAATGATGTTCGCTGTGGGTTTGTCATATATGGCCTTTATTATTTTGAGGTAGGTTCCCACTATGCCCACTTTCTGAAGTGTTTCTATCAGAAATAGGTGTTAGATTCTGTCAAAGGATTTTTCTGCATCTACTGAGAGGATCATATGGTTTTTATTCCTCAGTTTGTTAATGTAGTGTATCAAACTGATTGATTCACAGATATTGAAGAATCTTTGCGTCCCTGGGATAACCCCACTTGACCATGATGTACAATTCTTTTAATGATTTGTTGGATTCAGTTTGCTAGCATTTTTTGTTTGTTTGGTTTTTTAGGGCCCCACCTGTGGCATGTGGAGGGTCCCAGGCTAGGGGTCTAATTGGAGCTGTTGCTGCCAGCCTATGCCAGAGCCATTCCAAACCCAGATCCAAGCCGCGTATGCAATCTACACCACAGGTCACAGCAATGCCAGATCATTAACCCACTGAGTGAGGCCAGGGATCAAATCTGCAACCCCATGGTTCCCAGTCAAATTTGTTTCTGCTGTGCCATCATGGGAACTCCGGTTTGCTAGCATTTTGTTGAGGATTTTTGCATCGATGTTCATCAGTGAAACTGGCCTGTAGTTTTCTTTTGTTGTGGTATCTTTGTCTGGTTTTGGTATCAGGGTGATGGTGGCCTCATAGAATGAGTTTGGGAGTGTTCCTTCCTCTGCAATCTTTTGAAATAGTTTCAGAAGGTTAAGTGTTAGCTCTTCTCTAAATGTTTGATAGAATTCACCTGTGAAGCCATCTGGTCCTGGACTTTTGTTCATTGGGAGTTTTATAATCACAGTTTCAATTTCAGTTCTTGTGATGGGTCCATTCATCTTTTCTATTTCATCTTGGTTTAGTCTTGGAAGATTGTACTTTTCTAAGAATTTGTCCACTTCTTCTAGGTTTTCCATTTTATTGGCATATAGTTGCATATATAGTCATTTTGCAACTTTGGTCCTTTGTATTTCTGTGATGTCTGTTGTTACTTCTCCTTTTTCATTTTTAATTTTATTGATTTGAGTCCTCTCTCTTTTTTGCTTGATAAGTCTGGCTAAGGGTTTATCAATTTTGTTGATCTTTTCAAAGAACCAGCTTTTCATTTCATTGATCTTTTCTATGGTTTTCTTTGTTTCTATTTCATTGATTTCTGCTCTGATCTTTATGATTTCTTTTTGTCTGCTAACTTTAGGTCTTGTCTGTTCTTCTCTCTCGAGCTGCTTTAGATGTAAAGTTAGCTTATTTATTTGAGCTTTTTCTTGTTTCCTGAGGTAGGCTTGTATTGCTACAAACTTCCCTCTTGGAACTGCTTTTGCTGCATCCCATAGGTTTTGGAGTGTTGTATCTTTGTTGTCATTTGCTTCTAGGTATTTTTTCATCTCCTCTTTGATTTCTTCAGTGATCCATTGGTTGTTTAGTAGCATGTTGTTTAGTCTTCACATGTTTGTGTTTTTTGCAGATTTTTTCTTGTTGTTGATTTCCAGTCATATGGCGTTGTGGTTGGAAAAGATGCTTGATATGATTTCAGTTTTCTTAATGTTACTGAGCTTGGATTTGTAGCCCAGGATGTGATCAATCTTAGAGAATGTTCCATGTGCACTTGAGAAGAATGTGTATTCTGTTGCTTTTGGATGGAATGTCCATAGACACAATGGAATATTACTCAGCCATTAAAAGGAGTGAAATAATGGCATTTTTAGCAACATGGATGGACCTAGAAATGATCATGCTAAGTAAAGTCAGCCAGACAATGAGACACCAACATCAAATGCTTTCACTGACGTGGAATCTGAAAAAAGGACAGACTGAACTTCTTTGCAGAACAGATAATGACTCACAGACATTGAAAAACTTATGGTATCCTGAGGAGATAGTTTGGGGGGTGGGGGGATGTGCTTGGTTTATGGGATGGAAGCCCTGTGAAATTGGATTGTTATGATCATTATACAACTATAGATGTGATAAATTCATTTGAGTAATTAAAAAAAGGTACTATCATGGCAAGGATATCACCTTTGAACTTTTATAGCAACAATGCCCACATACTCCACTCAGCCCCTGGCAACCACTCATCTCTTCCCTGTCTCTATAATTTTGTCATTTTAAGAAAGTTCTATATATGAAATCATGCAGTATGTAACCTTTTAGGATTGACTTCTTTCACACAGCATAATTCCCTGGAGATCCAGCCACCTTATTGCAGATGTCAGTAGTTCCTTCCTTTTTACTGCTCAGTGGCAGTCCATCCAACCAGCTTTTATACCTTGGACAAGTCGATCTGCTTCTCTTGATTTTACTTTCTCATCTATAAAATGAGGGAGTTGAACTGGATGACACTAAGAATTTTTTCAATTGCAAAATTTTTGTTTTATGGATTCTCATCTCCTCTTAGATATCGTTTTATGACTATAAAACACACATCAATATCTTCTTTCCTCCAATCTTCTCTGGGCTAAAGGCAGGAATAGTAAGCATTGCAGGAGAGGGGGCAGGGCAAGAAGTGGGAGTTTGGCCAGAAATCAGCAGTGAGCTGAGCATCTGATTACATTTTCTACTGGATTTTATAATTACTGAATGCCTATTGGGGCTAACTATGGGTTTGAATCATGGCACCCCTTCCTTTCTCCTTTAGTATCAACATAAGCTTCATTGCCTGACTTATGTTATTTGATTTTGGGCCTAGACTGAAAATCTGCTGGGCCAAGTATAAGGTGGAGGTCAGAGCAAAAGGAAACCCTTAAAACAATCTAAATTGTTAACATTTTTGACATTTGCCAGAAGCCATCACAATAAAAGTCTACAGCTGTGCAAATCATGTTCCAGTTTAGCAATTATTCATTCTGTATGGGCTTCTGGCTGGTGCTGTAGTGGAGGCGTGGGGAGTGAAATAGGAGCCCTAATAGACTGCCATGAATAATGGAGATCCATATTTACATTTGAGAAGAAGTGAAGCAACACTAGGTTGATAATAACCATCCTTCTATCATCTCTACTGGAAAATTGGGGGCCTTCCCTACTGCGCTTCCCTAGCACTTATAAATTCAGGGCAAGGTAACTGCATAATACCTCCTGGATCCTGTGTATGTGTTCGGCCCATAAACAACTCTGAGACCATAACTGCCGTCTTAAAGTGTTCAGCTGATAGTGAGAACTGGGTTGATCAGTTTGTATCATTAATTATCTGTCCTTTCACTCAGCTTCTCAATAGGGACCTTTTTATTTTTCCCCAGTTCCCTAAGACTCCACATGTCATTTATTTTTCTGTGTCAATTTTCTCAGTTTTCAGATGAAAATATCTCAGAGAACTGATTCCTGACTCTGGCTCTACAACTCCCCAGGATGTCTCCAATTATCTCAAGAGGTGTCACAACATTCTCCCCAAACAAACTTCTAATTAATTCATTAGTGAAAAAGAAGAATTTTGGAGACAGGAGGGAGGGGACGTAGGACCCTGAGTTGTCACAAAATGTAGCAAAGGCAGAGAGTGTTCTATTCCCAGGAGGTCAGGAGTTGCTGAAAATGCTGTGAATGACAGTCTTACCTCTAATGCCCTGCGCTGAGGCCCCATGACCTTCTTTTCTTTTCTTTCTTTCTTTCTTTCTTTCTTTTTTTTTTTTTAAGGCCACACCTGCACCCACGGCATATGGAAGTTCCCAGGCTAGGGGTTGAATTGATGCTGCAGCTGCCATCCTACGCCACAACCAGGGCAACGTGGGATCCAAGCTGTGTCTGCGGTCTACATCACAACTCATGGCAATGCTGGATCTTTAACCCACTGAGAAAGTCCAGGGATTGAACCTGTGTCCTCATGGATACTGGTCAGGTTCGTTACAGCTGAGCCACAATGGGAACTCTAACCTTCTTGTATGTAGCAAACATGTGCCTTCTAAGGATGACTGGCAGCTATCTTAGGAAAAAACTGCAAGTGATATTGAAGGAACCCAGACAATCTGAGATGAGAACTGACATATCTAATTAGGGATGATTTCACTTTTAAAATCCAGGTAGTGCTCTATTTTCCAGTGAGATGGACATTGTTTGGAATCATCTATAGAAACAAGGTTACAAATATATATTGGTTTCTCAGGAGACCAAGATGCTCCAGAAGATGAACAAATGGTATCAGCGTGAATTCTGGAAAGCTGGGTAGGTCAGAAGGAGTCCATGGTATGTGGAGGGGATGTGCAAAACAGGGGTCACATTTTTTTTTCTCCTTTCAGAAAAATTTTATTTTATTTTATTTTTTCTTTTTGGCTGCCCCACAGTATATGGAGTTCCTGGACCAGGGATCAGATCTGAGCCTCAGTTGTGACCTATACCCCAGCTGCAGCAATGCAGGATCCTTAACCCACTGTGCCGGACAGGGAATCAAACCTGCATCCCAGCACTGCAGAGATGCTATCAATCCTATTGCACCACAGTGGGAACTCCCAGAATAATATTTAAAGTGGTTGAAATTTGTCTTTGATGGCCTTCTAGCTTCACTTTCTTGCTTTTGTCCTAGTGAAACTTGCAGCCCATCTTCAACAGCCTATTCAAGACTGTCATACCTTATCCCCAAATGTTCGTGTTCCACCATTTTGATAATTTATGAGAAAAACGTTCCCCAGAATATCCTGGCCATCCTGCAAGTCTTTAAGATTGTACATAAATTTATAGTCACTGTTGCTCCCATTTTCAACTCTTTTCTCACAATTTCCACTTGAATATCTAACTGTCATCTCAAACTCTACATGTACAGAACCAAACTCTTGATCTTTTCCCCAGTGCCTTCTCCTACCACATTTCAGATCATAGCAGCTTAATGGTTCCAGATTCTCAGGCCAACCATCTTGGCATTATTGGTGATTCTTCTCTGTCTCACACCTCACATCTGATCCTTTGACAAATAAAACCACTTCTATCTACACATTGCTACTTTGGTAGAACCACCAGCATGTCCTACCAGATTCCTGTCATTTTTTACAGTTGTCTAACCTACCTCCCTTCTTCCTACCCTTGCCTCTGAGTAGTCATTTCCAAATGGAACTTCCAGAGAGATCCTGCAACATGTAAGCAAGCTCACATCACCACACTGTTCAAAGTTCTCCAACGTCTTGCCAACTCATGCGAGTACCAACGAAGAGTCATTATAATACCTTACAAGCCCAGCTGACCTCTTCTCTTACTCTTTTCCCCACTGCATCCCTCTGTCACCTCACTGTGGACCATTGGTGTTCTCTTAACATACCAGACCAGCTGCTGTCTTGTTCCCTCTGCCTGGAAATTTCTTCCTCTAGTATTCACAAGGCTAGCTCTCTGTCATCTCCAAGTTCATCTTGGTGACGTCTTTCTTGACAAGTCTGTTCTAAAGAGTGTATCTTACTCCCCATCATCCTCACTCCCTCATTATCTCCTTTCACTGCCTTGCTTGGCTCCATGGCACTGATCCCCTCTAATAAGCATTCTTTCACCAAGGAGGAAGCAGCACATCTCCCCATGAATGAATCCACAGTACTTTTTATTGGATAAATACTCTAATATCTGAGACTGGGGAAGTACCACTTATCACTTTTTTTTTTTTTTTTTTTTTTTTTTTTTTTTTTTTTGCTTTTTAGGGCCGTACCTATGGCATGTGGAGGTTCCCAGGCTAGGGTCTAATTGGAGCTACATCTGCGACCTACACCACAGCCACAGCAATGACAGATCTGAGCTGCGTCTGCGACCTACACTACAGCTCATGACAATGCTGGATCCTTAACCCAGTGAGTGAGGCCAGGGATCAAACCCACAACCTCATGGTTCCTAGTCACATTCATTTCTGCTGCACCACAACGGGAACTCCAGAAGTATCACTTTTTAAGAGGATCCTTGTTATTATAATTCAATTTCTTATTAGCAAACCTTCAAGTATAAGCAGCCAAAGTGAAACATTTAGGCAGCTTTGGGAGGCAAGGAGATTTATATAACCTGAGTGCATGCCTGCCTGGATTATAGGGATGGGAAAAGACACAGCAGGGGCACAATAGCCTATCAGACTCTTCCTAATCAGGTCTCCTAAACTCCCCTACCTACATTTTTTATTCTTCTGAGTCTGAATCTGGAGAAAATGGACCATTCATTCTCCAGTGGCTTTCTTTCCATGGCAAGTGGTAATCTAGTGGTTTTGTGTAGAGTCCCATACACAGGGAATGAGTATGTCATCTACATGCTAATTACTTGTAAATCAGGCCTTCCTTGTACTTTCTGAATTGATGCATCTGAATGGCTTAAAACTGTACCTGGCACATAGAAAGTTGTATATGGGATGGTTATTATATAACTATATAATATAATAAATTATTACTGTTAATATTCTAGTGACTATCCAAAGGAAGATTAAATCTATAGATTATATAAAATATATATGTATAATATATAAGTACACACACACACATATTTTTCCTTGCTGCACATTTACAGTAACTTTCCCTGATATCTTTCATCCCTACCTCCATTCAAGAAACTATGAAAATAACATAATTTAAAATGCAATGTCAGGGCTCCACCCTGGATCCTGTAATAATACTATTCAATGCCCTTATGAAATCCCCATTGGGAGACATGAAACCATGAGAGGCTGTTTCACGCCTTCGTTAATAAATGTTGCAATTACAGTCTAAAAATACAGCCATGTTTACCAATTAATTTTAATGGACCAGGTCACAGGTAAGCATTCGCTATGCAATATGTTGCTGATTAAAACCAGAACATTAGTCGCATATGGTGAAGTAAATCATCCTGTGGGTTATTTACAGGGAAGAGCATATTTTAACTCTTAATTTGTTAAATTTGACATCAATCATTTTTAGAAGTTTGCTTCCCATGACTTAACTTGTACAGCCTGAAGCCACAACAACCAGGAATTTACTGACAATGTATTTGGTCCCAAATACTTTCTACTCACAGATCTCTCCCATTTCTCAAGCTCATTTCAAGGTTGTTTTTTTCTACCTAAGGAGATCGAGTGGGCTAGTCACAGTTTTGCTTCTAAATGGCTATGTGACTTTAGACAAACATCCGTTCTTTCTGCAGCAATTGCCTCAATTGTAACAGGAGAACCATCCTCCCATTTACTCCTTCATAGGTGTGTCCATCACAGACACACACACAAACTACCCTCCCACCCCCACACAGCACAAACACAAAACTATTTAAAACTTTTTCATATTTTAGATTTACCTAAGGGGTACAAGCTAGTACACGGAGTTCCTGTACATCCTTCACCCAGCTTTCCCTAATGTACCACAGTGCACTTCTGAAAACTAAGAAATGCTCATCCCATTTGTAATCTCTTTGTCTTCTTCCACCTCCAGAATTTTGCTCATCTCTCATTTCTGCTTTGTGGAGTACCTCACCACTATGTTAAAGCATCCATCTTTACACAGGAAATCATCACAGACCACTCCAAGCCTTGGATCTTCCATTGTGATCTCCCAGACCCCAACACCATGCAGTAGCTCATAAGTTTCTTCAATATCGATTACCGTTATGCCTTATCTTTCTTATGACATTGAAAGCTCCCAGCAAGAAAGGACTACGTCCTAGATCCCAGGATGACTGAATGGGAATAGAGCCATCCCATGTAGTCTCCATCTCTCTTGCCCCTGCTGATCATCTTGGACTATTATGTAAACAAATCATAAACTGTCCTTGCGTTAAACCTTTGAGATTTCGGGTTTGTTGATGAGCATATTTAACACTAAATGACATGCTGTGGAACAAATTAGGTAGAAAAATTACTGTGAGAAAGTACATATTAGTTCTTCTCACAAGGATGCCTAAACAGATTGTAAAGTCGATGGTAAACCAATAAATAATTATTTTTGATGTTTATTCACTATCAGAAGGACATGCCACGTGAATTGTTCTCTGAAGCATGGCTGGTGTGCATCAGTGTTTTTCACTTGAGAAGTGAAAAACAGGAGGAATTTATGGCTTTGTTGGAGAACAGAACTATATGGGTTTTACTGAGGCTGGACCTGGGCATCAACTTCCTGAGGGTTATTCTGCAGCTAGCTTTCTGCTATTACTATACCTCAATCATATGAGCACTTCTGTAGCCCCTTTGCCATTTGATTCCCATAATCCTGGGAGGCTGACAGGATAAGAAAAGTTAATCCCACTTTCCAGATGAATAAACCAGAGCTCAGAGATGTTACCTGAATTGCCCAAGGTGACATAACAGGTAGTAACAATCTTGCTTGTCTTAAATCTCTAAATCCTCTAACTCTCTGCCTTGAGATTTGATGCAGCAATACTGAAAAATTTGTTTCCTTCAACGCAAAATACAATTGTTTTTAATTGTATTGGTGGGGTTGTAAAGCCCCATCTGGGTTTTATTCATGCTATTCTGACTCTAATGTCATTGTTTTTACTTTTGGCCACAGTCATGTCCCTGATATAAGTATTTCTCTCCCTCCATTTCTCCCTCCCTCATGAATACCTACAGTCTTACCCAGTTGTGGGAATGGAAAATGCTGCAGCTGCTGTGGAGTTTGGCAGTTTCTTAAAATGCTAAATTCAGAGTTACCATATGACCTAACAATTCTACTCCTAAGAACATATTCAAGAAAAAAGAAAAAACATACGTTCACACAAAACTTTGTATACGAATGTTTATAGAGGCATTATTCATAATAACCCAAAGTGAAAACAACCTGAATGTCTATCAACTGAGAAATGGATAAACAAACTGTGGCATTTCCATACAATGGAATATTAGTCAGCAATCAAAAAGAACGAAGGGCTGATATGTGCTTTAACATGGATGAATCTTGAAGCATTACGTGACGTGAAAGAAGTCAGACACAAAATGCCATGCATTATAGGATTCATTTGGATTAAATGTTCAGAATTAGAATTCATAGAGACATAAAGTAGATTAGTGGTTGCCTGGGGCTGAGGGTTGGAGGGGTTGGTGGGAGACAGGGAATGGAGAGTGACTGCTAATGGGTACAGTTTCTTTTGGGAGTTCTGGAAGTTGGTAACGGTGATCATTGTATAATCTTGTGAATATGCTAAAACCCATTAAGACGTACAATTTCAAAGGGTGAATTTTACAGTACGTAAATTATGTCACAATTTTTTAAAAGGCAAAAAAATTCTTAAGCTGGCTAGCACCTATTTGCAATTTACTACGTCTGTCGCACATGCATCAACCCCTTCAGAAAGTCTCCCTCGTATCACTATCATCTGCTCCCTTAACTTCTGAAGAATTACTGTTACCACATGGAAATGTGATGACACTTTTCTGTTTTGCTCTCTTTCAGACTTGGAGCTCTTTGATGCAAGAATTGTTTAAAAGAGAGTTTTTAGGAGTTCCCGTTGTGGCGCAGTGGTTAACGAATCCGAATAGGAACCATGAGGTTGCGGGTTCGGTCCCTGCCCTTGCTCAGTGGGTTAACGATCCGGCGTTGCCGTGAGCTGTGGTGTACGTTGCAGACGCGGCTCGGATCCCGCGTTGCTGTGGCTCTGGAGTAGGCCGGTGGCTACAGCTCCGATTCGACCCCTAGCCTGGGAACCTCCATATGCCGCGGAAGCGGCCCAAAGAAATAACAAAAAAGACAAAAAAAAAAAAAAAAAAAGAGTTTTTAGGAGTTCCCTGGTGGTATAGCAGGTTAAGGGTCTGGCCTTGTCACTGCTGTGGCTCAATCACTGCTGTGGTGTGGGTTCAATCCCTGGCCCTAGAATCCACATGCCACAGGCTCAGCCAAAAATTAAATAAGAAAATAAAAGAGTGTTTTTAAATTTCACAGAAAGTACAAAAAGGGACATTTTGTTCTTAGTTACTAATGTTATTTCAATATTGCTCAAGGACCTAGCTATAGAAAACTAAAAATTAATTCCTTGATGTTTCTTTAGTCCTGTTTTGTGGCACTTGATGAATTTTGTAAATGTTCCATGTGTATTAGAAAAAAAAGTACATTCCCTAAGTGCTGAGTATAAGGTTCCTTAGGTATAAAGAACTATATTATGGATCAGGTTTTAAATAATGTTGCTTGAAACTTTTACATTCTATAATTTTCTAGTCTGCTCAATCTACCAATTATTGAGAAAATGTATGAAAATATTCCAATGTGATTGTGAAATTAAAAATTACTTCTTATAACTCTGTCACTTTCAACTTTAAGTATTTTAGAGATATAATTTTAGGTGTACACAAGCTGAGAATTGCTGTATTATCTACTGAAGCTTCTTCACATTATGAAACATTTCTCTTTAAACCTAATCATATTTATTTTCTTAAAATTACATTTTGATTAAATGATACCTAGATATATTTGCTTTGTTTGGGTCACATTTGCACCTACATTTTCATTCTTTTTTTTTTTTTTTGCTATTTCTTTGGGCCGCTCTCGCGGCATATGGAGGTTCCCAGGCTAGGGGTCCAATCAGAGCTGTAGCCACTGGCCTAGGCCAGAGCCATAGAAATACCAGATCCGAGCCACGTCTGCAACGTACACCACAGCTCTCGGCAATGCCGGATCGTTAACCCACTGAGCAAGCAAGGGCAGGGATCGAACCCGCGACCTCATGGTTCCTATTCGGATTCGTTAACCACTGCGCCACGACGGGAACTCCCATTTTCATTCTTTATATGCGCATATAAAGTAGAATTAAAAATTACAATTAATATATGTTATTACATATATATAACTGAGTTGCATTGCTGAACACCAGAAATTAATACAACATTGTAGATGAACTGTACTCCGATAATATTTTTTAAAATGTTAGAATTCCCTGGTGGCCTTGCAGTTAAGGACCTGACGTTGACACTGCTGTGGCTCAGGTTTGATCTCTGACCTGGGAATTTATACATGCTGCAGGTGTGGTCAAAAACTTTTTTTCTAAATGTAAAAAAATTCAATTTGATAATCTCTGCTTTAAACTAGTAAACATAGTCTTTTTAAACTAATAATATATTTAGATTTATTCAAACTTTTTTTTTTTTTTTTTTGCTTTTTAGGGCCACACCTGCAACATATGGAAATTCCCAGGCTAGAGGTCTAATCAGAGCTACAGCTGCTAGCCTACACCACAGCCACAGCAATGTGAGATCTGAGCCGCATCTGCGGCCTACACCACAGCTCATGACAACGCCAGATCCTTAGCCCACTGAGCAAGACCAGGGATCAAACCTGCATCCTTATGGATACTAGTTGGGTTTTAACCTGCTGGGCCACAATGGGTACTCCAAAACTGTCATGTTTTATGTATTACATTTTACTTTTTCTACACAAGTTTTCCCTCTGTTCTGTTTATATGAGATTGTTTGGATTTATTTTTTAATCACCTACTAAATTGGAAATATTTTGGAAATATCTCCAAGCTATAATAGTTTTTACTTTTCAGTATTTAACATGTATATATTAAATTAATATTACTAAAACAGTATTTTATTTTATATTTATTTATCTATCTTTTGTCCTTTTAGGGCCACACCCACGGCACATGGGGGTTCCCAGGCTAGGGGTCTAATCGGAGCTATAGCCACTGGCCTACGCCACAGCCACAGCAACGCCAGATCCGAGCCGCATCTGCGACCTACACCACAGCTCATGGCAATGCTGGATCCTTAACCCACTGAGTGAGGGTCGAACCCGCGACCTCATGGTTCCTAGGTGGATTCGTTTTCGCTGCTCCACGACGGGAACTCCATTTTTTTTTTTTTTTAATTTTCTGCTTGTTAAGGCCGCAGGCACGGCACATGGAAGTTCCCAGGCTGGGGTCGGATTGGAGCTGCAGCTGCCGGCCTTCGCCACAGCCACAGCAATGCCAGATCCAAGTTGCATCTAGGACCTACATCACAGCTCAAGGCAACAATGGATCCTTAATCCACTGAGGGAGGCCTGGGATTGAACACACATCCTCATGGATATTAGTTGGGTTTGTTACTGCTGAGCCACAATGGGAACTCCCTAAAACAATATTTTAAAATCTCAATCTTTCTTCTAAATAATACAAGGGATTAGGATTGCTTAAACCATATTCAGCCTAATTCTCTAATATTTTACACATCATTTTCTAGGATTTAAAGTACAATTAGCCTTTGTTATTTCCCAAATTATTCAACTGTGATTACTGTTTCATTAGAGGCAAAATGTTTATATTTTTGCATGAATGTGTTTTGGCATCACCATTAATTTTTGTATCTCACTCCTTCCTTCTGTGTTCAATTTCCTTCTATAGAAACATATCTTATTTTTTTTTTCCTGAGTAAAATTCTCAGAATGATCAACCACCTTCTAAATTGGAATTTTTCTCTCAAATGTTATATAGATTTCATTAGTACTGGTCTGCCTTCAGATTAATTATCAATGCTTTTTATTTCATAAGTCTTATTTCAGGTTGATTTCAAGATGTTCTCAATGTCTCTGATTTTCTACAGCCTCATAATGTTATATCCATGTGCAAATTAATTTCATTAATCCTGCTTAGAATCTGAAGGGGAAGGTCTCTTGAATTTGTGTTTGTTTTTAATCAATTAAAGAGCCAAGACATTTTTCTCTTTGAATATTGTCAATTGCTCATTCTTTGGATATAATTTCAAGAATTCTTATTGGGTATGCTGATCTTACATGTTCTATTTTTCTTAACTTTTCTTATGTGATAATCATTTCTTTAGCTTTCTATGCTGCATTCTGAGTAATTTTCTCAGATCCAGATTCTAATTAATTTTATCTTTAGCTATTTTAATAGAATTTTTACCTAGCCACTGACATAATTTAAATGTCTGTCAAGAAATTCTTTTAGCTCTCAATTTTCTTAAGTGTTATTCTGCTACTAATTATTGTTATTACTATTGTTGTCATTATTATTGCTTTTTTAAAAAATTGAAGTATAGTTGTTTTACAATATCATGTTAGTTTTGGTGTATAGCATAGTGATTCGGTTTTATATATACTTTAAAAATTTTATTATATTTGATTTACAATGTTCTGCCAATTTCTGCTGTACAGCAAAGTGACCCAGTTATACATATATATATGCATATACATTCTTTTTCTCATATTATCCTCCATTATGGTTTATCACAAGTGATTAGATATAGTTCCCTGTGCTATACAGCATGTATATATACATTTCTGATTCTTTTATTTTGTAGATTATTTCAAAATATGGACTGTAGTTCCCTGTGCTATACAACAGGTATTTGTCTGTTATCTATTTTATATATAGTAGTGTGTATATGTTAATCCCAAACTCCTAATTTATCCCTCTCCTCCTCCTTTCCCCTTGTGTAACCCTAAGTTTGTTTTCCGTGTCTGTGAGTTCATTTATATCTTTTTTTTAGATTCCACATATATGCAATATCTCATATGATATTTGTCTTTGTCTGATTTAACTTAGTGTGATAATTTCTAGGTCCATCCATGTTGCTGCAAATAGCATTATTTCATTCTTTTTTATGGCTGAGTAATATTCTATCATAATATACATATAGATAGATAGACAGACAGACAGACACACTTAGGTTGCTTCCATGTCTTGTCTATTGTAAATAGTGCTGCAGTGATCATTGAGTGCATGTATCTTTTTGAGTTACGATTTTCTCTGGATAGATGTTCAGGAGTGGGATTGTAGGATCATATAGCAGCTCTATTTTTAGCTTAGCCTCCAATTTTCTTTTTCTTTTTTTTTTCTTTTTTGTCTTTTTGGGCCACACCTGTGGCATATGAAAGTTCCCAGGCTAGGGGTGTCATTGGAGCTGCAGCCGCCAGCCCACGCCAGAGCCACAGCAATGCCTGATCTGAGCCGCGTCTGTGACCTACACCACAGCTCATGGCAATGCTGGATCCTTAACCCACTGAAGGAGGCCAGGGAGCAAACCTACAACCTCATGGTCCTAGTCGGATTCATTTCCACTGAGCTACAATGAGAATCTTTTTTTTTTTTTTTTTTTTGATGAGCTTCACCTCTTCTTTTCTTTTTTTCTTTTTATGGCCACACCAGCAGCATAGGGAAGTTCTCAGGCCAGGGGTTGAATCAGAGCTGCAGGCCTATGCCACAGCCACAGCAACACTGGATTCAAGCTGCATCTGCCACCTACACCACAGCTTGTGGCAACGCCAGATCCTTAACCCACTGAGTGAGGCCAGGGATCAAACCCACATCCTCACAGAGATAACATCGTGTCCTTAACCTGCTGAGCCACTACAGGAACTCCTATCATTTGTATTAGTGTCTGTTTCTTACAGTCTGTTCCTTCTTTTATGCTATTTATACTTACTAATTTCATATTTCCTTCCAGAATGTCATTTCTTGTTTCTGAATTCTTTCCAGTTTAATTATGTGGATTGTTAAAACTAATGATTCTTATCCACAATAAACTATTTCTTTCTAAAAATTTCAAATTTTGTTTTTGAAACTCTTTTTAGCAGACATTCATACTGTTTCATTTTTCCATGAATATTCTTTGTGTTATGGGTTATAGGAACTTTTCTCTAGATGCATTTTGTGTTTGGTTTCCTGAGTTTTCTTGGTACAAGCTCGTAGTATAAATACAAACCCCACATCTGTATGAGGGGGAGGCCTAGGAACTAAAACTCTCAGATGAGTGCACCCTTTCTCAAAGTTTCTTCTTGTGTCCCTATGCTGATGGGTGGATTTTTTATCTCTTTTGCTCTCTCATTACGGTTGCAGCCTTAAGAAATCTTACTTCCAACCTCTTATCTCTTTCAGCCTCAGAATAACACTGTTGTCCCCTCCTGGGTGTTAAAACCCAAGCTTGCAAATGACAGAGTCATACAAACTCCCCCAGACTGCCAGTGCTGGCTCATTTGCCAGCTCCTTTGGGATTTTAACTCCTTCATTTCTGTCATCTATATTTCTTATGACTACACATATTTAAGCTATTTTTTCTTTTCAGAATGTCTAGCTATTGATAGCAAGGATTTTTATCTGCTATCTTAGGTTACCGTATTTCTGGGACCAGAGGTTTGTAATAACTTCATAACTGGATTCTTTGCATCCAATCTCACAATTCTCTGATCTCTTTTTATAATTACAGCCAGAGAGATAATTTTGAAATGCAAATGATACTACCCAACTTAAAAATCTGTCATGGCCCTAGGGAAAAAATCAACTCCCTGGCATGACTACAAGGTTCCCCATGATAGGAATCACATTTACCTCTAAAATCTCACCGTTGCACTCTTGACCTCATTTTCTACATGTTGGTGATAAAGAACTGTTTTTCTATAAATGAGTCATGTTCTCTTCCACTTTTGAGCATTGATATAAGCTGTTTTTTTGCATACCCCCTTCTCACTTTTAGCATATGCAATTCTTACCTATCCTTCCATTTCTACTTAAATGCCTTCTTTCAAAAGGTCTTTACTCTGGAAGCCCCAAGGATATGTGCACTTCACAACTTATAATATCTTTATGGTTACTAAAGGGGAAAGATGGGGGGAAGGATAAATTGGGAGCTTGGGATTAATAAGTACACACTATTGTATATAAAATAGGTAAACAACAAGGTCCTAATATATAGCACAGAGAATTATATTCAGTGTCTTGTAATAACCTATAATAGTAAAGAATCTGAAAAATTACACGCGTATATATATATATATATATAATTGAATTATTTTGCTGTACATCTGAAACTAACACAACATTGTAAATAAACTATATATAAATTTAAAAACAAAGAAAAAATAATACCTTCAATCTTGTACTTATCATTCAAGGTCTTTCTGTCTTGGTGCTAAGCTTCTTAACAAGGGAGACTGTCTCTCTGGTTCATTGCTTTGTGTCTAGCAATTAATCTAGTACTTGGCACAGAGTAGGAGCTTAATACATCTTTGTGAGCAAATTAAGCTCCCCATTTGTGAATGGAATTCCCTGACTGAAGTTTCGTTTAACTTCAGGTCATTGCCATCAGATTTAAGAATGGAATAACCCCTTAAGGAATTTTCTCTTTTAAAAGATAAATGGTAAGTTGAGAAAATTCTGATGCTTGAGAAGTGAGGACTAAAGTGAAGTAGAAATTCAAATTCCTCTTTTAATTCATCCTGTGCAAAGAAGGCTCTGAGCTGAGCAGGCCAGAAGAGAGAAAGACAGGCACGGTTTATGAGAGTTCAGTGCAGGCATAGTAATGAGATTCAATCAATGAGAATGCTTGGATGAAACAAAGGAATCTTTAAAAGATGAGCAAGAATCATTTTCTATTTCTTCTGGATCAGTGACTTCCAGCAAGACTTAGAAAAGGCTTAAGACACATGTCACAGTTTTGTCAAAGAGCGGGTCATCTTGTCATCAAGTACAGAGTAAGCATGGACTCACTGGACTATGAATCAATAACACAATTTAGATTTCGTAACCATCATGTCAGGATACTCCTTACATTGCTATCTTGAAAACCATTTATTTTAAGAATCAGGTATTCATTGACTAGAAGACCAGATTTGTAATTGTGTCCAATGCATTTTTATGAATGCATGCAACTTAATTCTATTTCCTTTTAACTTTAAGGTTAATCTTTCACTGCTTTTGCAGATAACATCCTTTCATGCTAATATTCATTTTTATTGCAAGGCACAGAAGCAAGTCTCTTTTTAAAGCTTTCCTTCTATGTCAAGATCCAGGATGAATAATTACTTCCAATATGTGGGTTGCCTTTGCTTCTTTTCTTTCGTCGTCCCTTCCCATTTCTTTCTTTATTTATTGGTGGAGGCACAATGAGAGGGAGCATAAAGGATAAAGTGTTTTCTTTTCAGAGTCTACAAATTATCCTTTCCCATCAGTTCCATCAGGAAGATAAAAAACAAAGCCAAAAAAGACTAATTTCAGAAGATAAAAATAAAACACAAATATTTCAAAAGTGCTTATTTTATTTTCTGTGGGCTCAAAGAAGCCTTCATATACCAGTCTTTGACATAAAAATATGATCCTGACCATTTAACCCCCCCCCAAATATATAACTATTTTGGGAAGTAGATATTATTGGAGAAATTTTATTATTGGGAAATAATGGATTATGAAAAGCAATTCCTAAGGCAGGGATGATATCTAAATCATCTCCCATCACTCCAAATATATCACCAAATATTGACTGAATT
Source organism: Sus scrofa (assembly GCF_054392235.1). Lineage (NCBI taxonomy): Eukaryota > Metazoa > Chordata > Mammalia > Artiodactyla > Suidae > Sus > Sus scrofa. Next base: position 14,649,849 of record NC_139401.1, read on the forward strand.
TTTACTTACTTCATGTACCTAAAATACTGATATTGAGAATGCAATGAGCTCATTAAAACTATAATGTAAGAATTCAAATCCTTTTGAAGGATTAATAAACCATTTTCATTAATAACCATTAGTATGAATTAGTGCAATTAGGCTATTTTAATATTATCTCGGTTTCACTGAATGAGTTAGAGATTCAGAGCTTTAACCAGGAAGGGATGGAGGATTTGGGATAGCATGAAAATACACATATTCTTAAGAGAGGGGAAAAAGGACAACGTTAGACTCATAAAGAGAGATGGAAAAGTACCAAAATAGAAAGGCATTTTCTTCTTTATTCTAACATTTGAAATAATTCAGTATTCAGGCACATACTATTAATATTAGGGTCTGGCTAAATCATGGTTTAGACAGTCTTTTAGAACTACCTATGGAACCTGGCAGTCATTTAAATATATTTTATTTACTGGAAAAGATATTCTGAGATTGTAAAGATATCCTGAGATTCAAACCTTGATGTATAATCATACTTTTGATGTTATAGATTGTGTTGGAAATTAAGATAACTCTGGCTCGAGTAGTCAGTGTCGGAAAGTGAGACACATGGACAAGGAGAAATCTCCACAAGTCTCTTTACTTCTTCAGAAGGGCACAGGTACTCCAAAAAGCACGCGCGTTGAACAAAGGACCCTCCCCTATTTATCCTTAACACAGGTGACGTACCTGTCCCCTTCCCATTGGTCACATCAGGGCGCACATTCTTCCTAGTTGGCTAATTGAAACAAATTGTTACTGGGAGAAGAGGGAAAGAGGAAGGGGGTCACAGGAGCATTTCAGCTGAAACCAGAGCAAAATGGAGTCGCCAAGATTTCCTTTGATAGAAGAAACATTATGCTACTTTCCACAACTGTTATTAAATTTTTATATGTATAATATCATGTCACTCTGGAATATAAATTTTGAGGCCATACACAGTAAAAAATCAGACATTTAATTATTAGTTTTTATTTCTTTGAGTTTGTAAAAGAGTATTAATATATCCTCTTCTTGGCTTGTTGGGGAGAGAATAACCTTCTTCCAGTTCTGAGACTAATGCTTCTTTTTGCAAAGTAGGCTATTAGAGTCTATTGACATTTACAAGAAAGAAAGAAAAATCCTCACTTTTTCAGTACTTAAGTTGTCACCTATCAGGAACATAGCCAAGAACAACAACAAAAAAAATAAGTTATAGAAACGAGTCTGAGTGACCTAAGTACCAATATCCCCTGTTCTTTACTCATAGGAAAGGTACTCAGACCAATCTTAACACTTATTTACTCTCACTTTACACACAATTCTAATAAGCTGGCTTGTCTGGTCTCTAAACCCAAAATAGCCTGGAGACACCTGAATTAAGGTGTGGTATGGGACAAGGTCCATATGTAATCTCATGAACACTCTAAGTGACATTATTTTATGACAAGTTATCTTTATTTTCCTTAAGAACTCTTTTGAAGATTACCTTTCTTGAGTTAATACTCTTTTTCCAACTTTAGGGCTGACGCTTTATATATTACTTAATTCTATCTCACTCACTTCAATGAGTTAGGAATTATTGCCTTTATGCATTCTCTCCCATCCCCTCTTCTCCTAGCCTCATAGAACTAGTGGTTGGGTAGGGATATTATATTTATTTAATTCATATTATAGGTCATGCCATACTTGAAAGATAAAGCAAATAGTTGAAAGACCATCAAGGGTATCATACTAGGGAAAATTTCAACCACAACTGCTGTCAAGAGGGTATATATATCTTGACCATTCTTTCTCTCTTCCTATTTCACCCTGCCATCCCCATGGCAGAGGGTTTTTGCCTCCCTTTAGAGAAGGTTCAGGACATGTAGAGGTTTCCCCCCATCCTACAGGAGCAGCCAAGCACCACCTTGTACCTATGCAGTTTTGTCCTACCATCAAACTTAGGCAGAACTTGCAAGTCTGCATGTATATGTAAAAAGTTTTCTCACATTTATTAGTATTCAAGGGAATGCAAATTAAAATCTGTTCATATTACTTATGCTAAGGATATACTGATACTAGGAGTATAAATTTGTACAAAAATTGAGAAATCAACTTGGCAATACTTATCAATGTCATGTCTCCTCTATTACCCAGAAATTCTACTCTTAGGTCTTTGTGCTCAATAAACTCACACACACATATAGAAACATGAACATACCACTACTATGGCATCAACTTTATGGCAGCAAAAATTAGAAGAACCTAAATGTCAATCATTAAGAGAATGTTTTGGAGTTCCCGTCGTAGCTCAGTGGTTAACGAATCCGACTAGGAACCATGAGGTTGCGGGTTCGAACCCTGGCCTTGATCTAGTGGATTAGGGATCTAGTGTTGCCATGAGCTGTGGTGTAGGTCACAGATAGAGCTGATCCCATGTTGTTGTGGCTCTAGTGTAGGCCAGCGGCTACAGCTCCGATTAGACCCCTAGCCTGGGAACCTCCATATGCCGTGAGTGCGGTCCTAGAAAGTACAAAAAAAAAAAAAAAAAAGAGAATGTTTTGATTATTGTTTATCTATTCCATAGAATAAGAGACAGCAATGAAGAAGCCATGGGCCCAGAGGTACGTGTACCCACACAGATGAAAATCTAAGTTTAATACTGAATGAAGACATCAAAGAAGACAGACAGATGGTGAAAAAACATGTGAAAATATATGCAACATCACTAATTATTAGAGAAATGCAAATCAAAACTACAGTCAATGGCCATTATCAAAAAGTCTACAAAGAATAAATGCTGGAGAAGGTATGGAGAAAAGTGAACACTCCTACACTGTTGGTAGGAATGTAGGTTGGTGCAACCATTGTGGAGAGCAGTGTGGAGGTACCTTAAAAAACTAAATATGGAACTACCATATGATCCAGCAATCCCACTCTTGGGAATATACTTAGAGGAAACCATAATTCAAAAAGATACATGCACCCCAGTGTTCATAGTAGCACTCTTTATGATAGCCAAGACATGGAAGCAACCTAAATATGCATTGTCAGATAAATGGTTAAAGAAAATGTGGTACATATTTAAAATGGAATATTACTTGGCCATAAAAATGAACAAAATAATGCTATTTGCAGCAACATGGATGGACCTAGAGATTATCATACTGATTGAAGTATGTCAAACAGAGAAAGACAAATATCATATGAGATCACTAATATGTGAAATTTAATAAAAATGATACAAAAGAAATCATTCACAAAACAGAAAGAGACTCAAGGATTTCAAAAACAAACTTATGGTTACTGAAGAGGAAATGTTGGGGGAAAGGATGGACTTAGAGGTTGGAATTAGCATACACACCCTACTATATACAGAAACAATCAGTAACAAGGACCTACTATATAGCTTGGGCAAATCTATTCAGTACTCTGGTAGCCTATATAGGGAAAGAATCTGAAAAAGAATGGATATATATATATGTGTCTGTACAGCTGATTCACTTTGCTCTACACCTGAAACTAACACAATGTTGTAAATCATCTACACTCCAACTGAACTTTGATCAAAGAGCCCTCAGCGAGGAATATCAATTCTTTCACTAACATCATTTCTTAAGTTGAGTGAGATGTATATATATTTCTGTTATATTATTTCAATAACTTTTTTATGACTGAAATATTTCAAAATAAGTTGAAAAATTATAAAGCAATATAAAACATTGGTTACTACTAAGTAAAAACAACTCATACACACCAAAGTCAAAATTCTCTCAAATATCATCAAGATGACAATAGAGTTGCATTTTACCATAATTAGATGATTTTCCATCCTCAACTAATAGAAATAAAGCTGAATTGCAGGAAGTGCAAAAATATGCATATTCAGACATAAATGGGCACACACAATCGCCTGCACACTCACGAATAACCAAGGTCAAAAAGGTCTTGTATGAAAAGTATGAATATTATACTTTGAAAAATACTATAAGTACACATTTTAATGGCTATAATTAGTGACATCTGTAATTTTAAACAAGTTTTGAATAGTTATTGAATAGAGAGAAGAGTAGAATATATTTTTCTAGTTAGAACAAGACAATTATCAAGATGTAGCTAAATTTAGCATACTACAACACTGTCATATGGGATCACATATATTACAAGTTATATATATATATAATTGTAGAATATATTTGACATTTAAAGTTGACCCCCTATTTATTAACAGACCAAAACCCAGCCATTCTTTACCTATATTCAAATAATGATAATGTTTCAGATTTTTTTTATTAAGATTGTGCTTATCCCCTTACTAGTGGCCATCACATTTTTTTTTTCGTCTTGGAAATCCCATGGGTAGGGTGAGACCTACACACCAGGTCATGCAAAAGAGTAAAAAAAAAAAAAAATCATCAATAAAATACTAATGACAAATTCAGGGGAAAGGGAGGAAGGAAGAGACTGAGGATGGAAGGAGAGAAAGAAAGGAATAACTATTGGACAGAGAAAAGCCTAGACTCCAGTTCATCTTCATCTTGCATCCTTGGGAACCACACCATGTACTTGATGGATATTATTTCATCGGAAAAAAATCTCTTTGAGTATGTCTCTACTACATGAATTTGACCATGGAGTTTTTGCTTCTATCTCCTCTTCAAATAGAAATATTCAGCGTGTGGATGTCTAAGACAACACCTTATTTTTTTGTTTGCTTGTTTTTATTAACGTATAGTTGATTTATAATGTTCCAGTTTCCGCTGTACAGTAAAGTGACCCAGTCATACATATACATACATTCCCTTTCTTATATTATCTTCCATCATGGTCTATCCCAAGAGACTGGATATACTTCCCTGTGCTGTACAGTAGAACCTCACTGATTATCCATTCCAAAATAGTTTGCATCTATTAACCTCAAACTCCTAGTCCATCCCACTCCCTCCCCCTCCCCCTTGGCAACTAAAGGTCTGTTCTCTATGTGTGTGAGTCTATTTCTGTTGACAATATCTTAGAGAATTCTTTTTTTAAAATTGAAATATAGTTTATTTATAAGGTTGTGTCAATTCCCGCAGTACAGCAAAGTGATTCAGTTATAGACACATATACGGTTTTTCAATATTGTTTTCCATTATGGTTTATCTCAGGATATTGAATATTTTCTTTTAATGATGGCAAAAGATTTTTACCCATAATCAAAGGTTCAGAGAACCATTTGTGTGTTTCCTTATCTGAGGCCCAACTAACTAAGCCTTATGCTTTCCTTTGTGTCCTTTACGGACAGGTTCCCTAGATGGCCTTGATTCTTAAACAATTTTAGTTTAGGGCCCTGTGGCAGACACACCTGATGCCTATATCATATCTTTTCAACCCATCTCTGATTTCACTCCCAGGTGAATCAGGTAGACAATTTCTTACAAGCTCAGTAACAACTGTGTTGACAGTATCCCATCCAAAGTGCACTTTACACACATGTTCCTAATTTTTCTTAGGCTCGTCCCTGAACTTAGGATTGCCCATGTGGCCCATCAGTGCAAAAGAAGCAACATCCCAGGGGGTAACCTTCCAAATATAGGTGGATAATTCTTAGAGACATTTATATACTTCTCAGAGGATCTGGGTGGAATCAAGGTTCATTGCCTACAGCAGTACTTGGCCAACTCATTGTTATACTGGTTTTCTATCTTCCCTGTGTCACTCCAATTTCTTCATTCTTACTTCCTGGAATTATTTCCAAAACCGGCTACCCACAGTCATATTAAATCCTTGCTTCAGACTCTAATTGAGGAAAACCTAAACTACAACCAAACCCTGCCAAAGTGTACATTATACACAATGCAATTCAGACACCTGTTTTGGGAAGAGTAATAAATGTATGCAACCAAGACTTCTCTGCCGTTATCTACTGAGATAATTGTCATTGGTAAACACAAGACAGTAAATATCCCGGATTTCAATGCATAGTCTGTCAGAAGCATCAGGGGACTCAAGGGGAAGCTAAGCCTGATAATATCTAGATAGAGAGTCTTACCTCTCTTTGGAAACAGACTATACAAACTCCAAAGTCATTACATCCTGGAGCTTCCAGGTAAGGTAGTATTCAAGATAGGAAGGGGAACAATTGAAGATGTGGGGCCAAAAAAACCCACTTTCAGTAAGGTTTTGGTCCTTGTTATTGAACCTTCCATGCTAAGCCCCTTTCATAGCTCTCTTCTTAAGACAACTCCCTCATGGTCTCCTTCACTTTTTCTTCATAGAGGAAAGTGATCTAATAAAATCATTGAAAACAAAGGCTTTGGTGAACCACCCTGTAATGCTGACCATAAATTTCAAAAGATACCTCTGGTGGCAGGCTTTCATTTTTAAGAGACACGTCACCATCCAAGAGAAGAAGCACATCTGCTGTATTTATTTGGATGTGTGGCTATGATGTGGTGACTTGCTAATAATCTGCTGTTCATGCTATAGTAGAAATTATTTACAATGAAGAGATTTTCCTTTCTTCCATGAAACATATAGCATGTGAATGATCACCTACGAGGACAAGTTAAAGCTGTGTTATTAAAAGTTGAGTCTTTAGAATATCTATACTGTTCACTTCAAAAAGCACACATTCTTCTATTACTCAAAATTTTATTGTACATTTCTCCTCCATCTTACTGATACATTCTACTGAGACTTTTACCTTATAATCAACTCATCCAAAACCTTCAGGCCAACTTGGTATCAAAAGTCTTTGCACATGGGGGAGTTCTCGTTGTGGCTCAGTGGTTAACAAATCTGACTAGGAACCATGAGGTTGCTGGTTCGATCCCTGGCCTCGCTCAGTGGGTTAAGGATCTAGCATTGCCGTGAGCTGCGGTGAAGGTCGCAGACACTGCTTGGATCTCACGTTGCTGTGGCCAGCAGCTACAGCTCCAATTCAACCCCTAGCCTGGGAGCCTCCATATGCCATAAGTACAGCCCTAAAAAGACAAAAAGACAAAAAAAAAGTTTTCTCACATGGTTTTGTTAACATGAAGAGGAAGATGAATGCCGAGTATGTGGAAACTCCCTGTGCCATCTTTGCAATTATTCGGTAAATCTAAAATTATTTCAAAACAAAATGTTTCCTTTTTTTTTTTTTGTTTTTGTTTTTGAAGCCTTCTCAGGTGAATTTCTTATTGGTCAGTATCTTGACATCAGATTAAATTCTCTACCTGAATTATAACAGTTTGTTTTTCTTTCTTTCTGAGACAGAAGGTATATGCTAAAAATTATAGTCAATAGGCTCACTTTTTATGTCAAAAGTATACATTCTTGTGCAAGGTTCTTTTTACCATTAAGAAGCGGGGGACATTGGAGTTTCCGTCATGGCTCAGTGGTTAACAAATCCGACTAGGAACCGTGAGGTTGCAGGTTCAATCCCTGGCCTTGCTCAGTGGGTTAAGGATCTGGCATTGCCGTGAGCTGTGGTGCAGGTTGCAGACGCGGCTCAGATCCCACGTTGCTATGGCTGTGGCATAGGCCGGCCAATTTGACCCCTAGCCTGGGAATCTCCATATGCCATGGGGTCGGCCCTAGAAAAGGTAAAAATACAAAAAAAGAAAAGGGGGGGGGTTGTCACCCTTCTTAAACCCAGACAGCATGAGACAGTGTGTAAACTGTAGTAGGAATCTAGCAGTTTCTTTTTAAATTTTTAATTTTTTTGCCTTTATTCTTTTACAATAACTTTCATTGGAATATAGGTGACTTATAATGTTGCGTTAGTTTCAGGTGTAGCTGCTTCTTGAGACAGGTGTGCCCACAATGTTTCTCATCATCCCCTCATACTGAGCAACAAGCTCACATTTCAGATTAAATCATCAGAAAGAAGTTCTTTTATTAGATGTTTTCTCCAGAACTGATTTCTTCAAATCCTTTTACTTTTAGCAGAAAAAAATTTAAGCTGAAAAAGTACACATATAATTGAGGCATTAGTGAAAGTTTGTTCCACCACATGCTTTCCAATCATGTTTCCACGTTGTAAATAGAATTACAGGGAGTAAAATCTGGCAAAATGAGTGAATTTTAAGACTCACTGAGGTGATATCTAAAAGCAGACAATGGGATGCAGGTCTTCCTAAGCATTTGATATGTATAGTATCAGTTGCTACTTGGGTAAAATAAGAGTCATACTGAAACGGATATGGGGTTGACCTTTCTTTTTTTCTTTTTCTTCTTGTTAACTACATATACCATTCATTCAGAGAATGAACCACTGTAGCATGGCTGCTGAATGTTATGTACTGTGTCTCTAGGAAGCACCAATACATATGGAACCCTCTTTTATAAAGCTACATCTTCTTTTTTTTTTTTTGTCTTTTGTTGTTGTTGTTGCTATTTCTTGGGCCGCTCCCGCGGCATATGGAGGCTCCCAGGCTAGGGGTTGAATCGGAGCTGTAGCCACCGGCCTACTCCAGAGCCACAGCAACGCGGGATCCAAGCCACGTCTGCAACCTACACCACAGCTCACGGCAACGACGGATCGTTAACCCACTGAGCAAGGGCAGGGACCGAACCAGCAACCTCATGGTTCCTAGTCGGATTCGTTAACCACTGCGCCACGACAGGAACTCCTATAAAGCTACATCTTAACAATGGGAATGTGAGAACAATTTATTTTCAGGAGTCTTTTTCTCTTGCCTGGAAAGCTCAACTAACCCTTCTTAAGTAGTCTACCTCTGTATGGTTTTACCAGCAATATCTCAAGGAAAAGAGAATTTTTCCTCATTGTCTTCTGGGATGGGCTATGATGACTCATGTTTTTGGGCAGACTGAAAATGTTCTTATGACACTCTTCTTAGTCCAGCTCCCTGTTCTGGGTGCTCTTTTAGCAGCCTCTAGATTTGAGGTTAGCTTAAGGTTATTCTCCAACTTGAAATGCTATCAGGTCCAAGGTTGTTTTCTACCAATTTCTGAAGCCTAAAGTGCATTGGCTGTGCCCAGGGAAAGGCAGATGACCTCTTGGAGGCCTCTTATCGCTTCTTTCCTCTGTTAATGGGCCAATATTAGTTGCTTAAGGTAGGATGGTCATTTTGGTGAATCTTAAATCTTCCAATGCCACTGGGTAACTTATTGAGCCTTTCCTTTGTCATTTATAACATAAAGGTCATAATTCTTACCTCTTAGCGATTTTATGAAGGTTAAACATGACTGATTTTACACCTAGATATAGATACAGAGAACCCTCATGCACGTGCTCCATATCTTGGGTTTTCTTGTCCTTTTGACAAGGCTCTTGCATACATATATGTTTACAGTGTTCTGTCAATTTTCTACTGTACAGCATGGTCACCCAGTTACACATATATGTATACATTCTTTTTTCTCACATTATCATGCTCCATCACAAGTGACCAGACATAGTTCCCAGTGCTACACAGCAGGATCTCATTGCCAATCCATTTCAAAGGCAATAGTCTGTATCTATTAAGCCCAAGCTGCTCCTAGAACTATTAGCGGTGGCTCACTTTGGTACCTATAGAGGGCTGCCACAAGTAGTATTCCTGAGAAGCCAATGAACTTGAACCATTATATGACATTTTGTTGCCCAGATCTCACTTTTACAATAAGTACAAAGTCCTTCAAGGAGACCAATGGAGCAAGACTGGTGATACCAGGCAGTGTTTCTCCAAAGCTGATACTCCATCTGATGTGCCCTGAAACCTACAACCTACAGTTGTTGCTTCCTCTGCAGTGTCAAACTTTGTTACCAGAAGAACATGGCAAAAACCCCTGGGCTGAGAGCCACAGAATTCAAACTGGATCACAGATATTCTCTATTCACTCAAGACCAAAGTCCAAACTAAGTCTATTAATGATGCTAATTTGTTTATGCATAAAGATATTCTCTATTATGGATTTTTTAGCCTCTTATGATGTTCTACCCATCACTTTCTGCTCTTACTTTGATTGCTTCTCACTTAAATTCTGACATTTCAAACTTTAGTTTAAAATCCATCTATTCCACCACACCTGTCTAGGTCACTTATTTCAGCCTGAAGTTATGTATCTCTGAATTGCTATTGGTATAATCATGCCTTATACAGTGACTGCCATCATCCTTTCAAAGAGCCATTTAAACATTTCATTGTTATTTAATGAGATATATATGTCAGGTTTATTTTCTCAAAAAAGATGGTAAAACTTTGAGGGAATGCATTATGCTTTTTTGTGTCTGCTGTAATGCCTACCACAAATATCTTTAGTGGACATGATATTTTCATTTGCATAATGGCTTCTTCAAATACCTGCAAACCATCAACCCTTAAAGATTTCTGCTCCTGGAGAAGGTCAAGTGGATATGAATAATCCAACATTTGAATTATTCAAAAATCATTTATATTGAGTTTTGGGAAATATTGGTGGCAGCTACATTCTTTCTGTAATAACGATTTAGAAAAAATAATAGTAACATCAGTACTCACTAGAACGCTATACTTTTGAGAGCTTAACTCAAACTAATAATAATTCAGGTCTATTCTCTGAGTAGCTGTAACAGAAGGTGGGAAGGTAGGGTCTCATTAAGGACTGGTCAGAAGAAAAGTCTAGATGCCCTGTTTCCTTGGTAGTACACATGCTACCCACACCATATTGGTCTATGCTTCTGCACTTGCCACATTTCACTTGTGTTTCTCACTGACATCAGTTGATGAGTGATTGAGAGGACCAGAGAGCTTCCATTTACATTCTGGCTCTTTCATGTCCTGGCTGTGTGATCACAGACAACTAACTGCTCTATACTTGAGGGTCCTCCTGAGTAAAATGGGGAGAAAGTGCCTATTTCACAGGGTTGTTTCCATGAGAGTTACGTGATATATGTAAAATGCTTGGTACAATGTCTGAGATGTAGTAAATTCTCAAATGTTAAAGAGAGAGCAAGCAAGTACAAGGACACAAGAGAGAAAGAGTACTTAAGTGTAAAGAGAACCCAAGCTGTATTCTCCTCTTGAGAGAGAATGAAGGGAAAGAAAGGCAGTACACAAGAGTGCGAGAGCAACTTGTAAATGGGTACAAAATTCCCAAGAGTAGGAGTTCCTGTTGTGGCTCAGCTGTAATGAACCTAATGAGTATCCATGAGGATGCAGGTTCAGTTCCTGGCTTCACCCAGTGGGTTAAGGACCCAGTGTTGCCATGAGCCGTGGTGTAGGTCACAGATGCAGCTTGGATCCTGCATTCCTGTGGTTGTGGTGAAAGGCTGGCAGCTGCAGCTCTGATTCAATCCCTAGCCTGGGAACTTCCATATGCAGCAGGTGCAGCCCTAAAAAACCAAAATTCCCAAGGGTAAGCCATTGCTACAGGGAGGAGGGCTGCTGGCTATGGAAGGCTACATGTGGACTGACTCCACCAACAATGAATGTTTGACTTCCAGATGTTTCCAGACAGTGGACTTTGTGCCTAACTCAGTTTATATGCCAACCGATGATATCATTGAACTCCTGCTGTGTTGTTGGGGTTGGTGACTCAAAGAACATTTAAGGGCTCAGGATCTCGGACTGCTGGGGATGGGGAACACAAGCATAACTATAATTGCAACTTGGGGGAGAACGAATGTGAATAAAAAAGGAAGCAAGAGTTCAAGTTATCATATGAAAAGTGCCAAATCAGGGCTACAGAGAGATCACTGAAGTCAATGAGAGAGAGGTGCCTAGTGAAGGGGTGATTTAGGCCAGGCATTTAAGGTTGAGTAGGAGCTTAATTGAAGCAGGCCATAGCAGTGCTTTATGAAAGAAAGAATACTCACTCTTTAGTCAAACAGAGCTGGGTTAGAAGCCAGGTTCCATATCTCACAAGCTGCATTTATTAAATAACGCATTCCTTTTTTTTTTACATTTTTAAAAAATTATAGTTGATTTACAATACTGTGCCAATTTCTGCTATACAGCATAGTGACCCAGTTATATATATACATTCTTTTTCTCATATTATCTTCTATCATGTTCTATCCTAAGAGATTGGATATAGCTCCCTGTACTATACAGCAGGACCTCACTGTTTATCCATTCGAAAAAATAAAAATGAAAATAAAAAATAAATAAGTAAAAACAATTCCTCATGGCACTGTTTGGAGGATGGGAATCATATGTCCATTGGAAAAGAAGACATATAACTTTTAAAAAATTATGAAGTATATATATTTGGCATTTTTTCCCTTGGTTATTTTAATACTATTTTAGACATACCAAAAGCAATAATTAATGTATACAACTTGATGAGTTTGGAGATAAGTACTCATTTTTGAAACCATCATCACAATCTGTGCTAATATTTTTATAAAAAATAAATTAATATGAATTTGTATAAAGTAAAAAAAAAATAACACATAAAGACTATTGTGGGGAATATTTGTTGATTATCTAGTACAGTCTCTGGCATAAAATAGAACCTCAAAAGTAATAACTACTATTGGTAACCAGAGAGTCTTAGAATTCACATTTCTTCTCTGTCGCCCTGGGTAGCAGTGGCAAATACCTGCAGGGGTTTCTGTGCACACCTCCCTGGAAATAACCTAGCAAAAAGACATAGGCCTAATTCAGAATATTCAGAAACCCATGACAGAAGCAGTGGAAAAAGCTCAAGCCAGCAGCTACAGAAAACTTCAAGTATAGCCAAGGTCCTTGGAAGGGCTGAATTATAAACCTAGGGTACTTTTCCTTCATCTTTCCTTCCTCCTTATCCTTCCATCCTTTTCCTCCTTTCTTCACCTCAAGGTGCAATGTGGACCTCAAACTGCTTTGTTCTTCTCATTAGTGGGTAAAGGCAGCCATCTGATCAAACTCCTAAACACTAAGATTTAAGGGATTTATTAAGTCACTCTTCCCACAGATATTGGTGTTGAAAATATTTCAAAGGATGGGCAATGTTTAATCTAAATCATGAATATATGAGAGTAGGAATGTGGGCTTTAGCAATGAGTCAACAGATGAGGTTGAGAGTAGGCTGGTTATGACTACAACTACTGCATTCATTTCACATGGTGAAAAGCATGGTGGCAGGGAGGAGTATCTGGCATTTCAAATTGTGGGAACCACCTTAAAATTTCAATCCTGGCACTTTTTCAGTTATTGATCCTTGTCAAGTAATTTTACCTCCCTGTTCTCATTCTCTAAAATGAGTAACAAGAATGAATCTTACTTTACACAGGATGTTCTCAGGGTTAGACAAGCACTTCTCAAATTGAATGTGCACACAAACTCTGGGCACCTCATTAAAATACAGACTTGGATTCTGGAGCTCTTGAAGGGGGCCTGAGCTTCTGCATTTTAATGAGATTTCGGATGGTGCCAATGCTGCCAATCCAAGGACCATATTTTGAATAGCAAAAGGCTGCTAGATAATGCCATTAATGACAAAGTGGGCTTTCTTCCCAGACAATTTGGTGGGAAGAGATCCTTTCTTGCCCCTGGCTTGCTCCCAGTTAAAAAATACAGTCAAGTCAAGACTGGAGAAATAGAGAGAAGAAAAAAATTGCTACCAGGTTCTGGGGAGGGAATTACTGCTGAAGCAAAAAGGCTGAAAACGGTATTTTTCATCTTGAAAGAAGCTGCTCAGGAATCTCCTGGCCAGGTTTGCTTAAGGGGAGGTCAATCTCATTAGCATTTTTCCTCCTCCAAGCACCAGGCAATGGCTGCCTGTGTTCTTCATGGAGGCTGCCTAGTTCCAGAGCTGCCTTTAGTTGCTGGTCATTTGCTCCTTCATTTGGTTGTAAACAATGATGTTATTTTAAGGAAAAGAATCTCTCAGTTTCAGAATCCTCACATTTGCTTCCATTTCTATAAATATGAGTGAGCTAGATTTCGAAAAGTTTCCTTCCTAAATGTGCTCCTGTCTCCTCTCAGAATTGTTCCTGCACTACACTTCAGCCTTTCTCGCTATTCTTCCTTGTCTTCGCCCTGCTAATGATGGTACAATGTAAATTCCTAAGCAACTTACTGCTGTATCAATTGGGCAGCCACATCGTTAATGTTCTTTCATTTACAGGCTAAATTTTCATGTAGCTGAAAAACACTGTGAGTTTCTACACAGGCGATGAAAGTCAGCCTCTTGACCTAGAGTTGGTTAATTTTAATCATCTGGGAAAGTGTAACTGTTCCGCCCAGGGCAGTATGACCTCCCTGCACCTATGCACATTGTTGATAAACACTTGTGAAGCATCATGTTGAGTACTAGTCATGCACAAGATATTGCTGAGGAAATAATGAGAGCAATAAAAAAGAACCAAATTCCCTTCTATCAGGATGGTGAAGTGAATATGAAGGAGGTAAAGGGGAGGGGGAAGTGAGCCCAATGTTTCTTTGTGCAGGTGGGCAGACAAGTGGGTGTTTCATGTGCAAAGTGAAGGTAGGATTTAGTGAGTCTATCAAATGAATTAAAAATTGTGTTAAAGAGCCTTTTGTAATTTTAAAAGTTAATCCTTAACATGGTTAAAAAAAAATAAGGGCTATTTAAAAAACACATTTATTGGGATAGAATTGACATATAAATATCATATATTTAAGAAGTACAATTCGGAGTTCCCGTCATGGCGCAGTGGTTAATGAATCCGACTAGGAACCATGAGGTTGCGGGTTCGATCCCTGGCCTTGCTCAGTGGGTTAAGGATCCGGTGTTGTCGTGAGCTGTGGTGTAGGCTGCAGATGTGGCTTGGATCCTGAGTTGCTGTGGCTCTGGCGTACGCTGGCAGCTACAGCTCCGATGCGACCCCTAGCCTGGGAACCTCCATATGCTGTGAGAGTGGCCCAGGAAATCGCAAAATGCCAAAAAACAACAACAACAAAAAAAGAAAGCATCCATGGAAGAGTTTCTCTAATTAAATAAATCTTAAAAAAAAGAAGTACAATTTGAGTTTTGACATATGTATATACTAGTAAAACCATTAGCACAATCAAAGTAATGAACATATGCATAACCCCCAAGTTTCCTTGAGGCCCTTTGTAATATCTCTCCATAGCCTTCCCATCATATTCCCCTTCCCCAGGAAATACTTGCCTTCTGTCACTATACATTAGTCTGCATTTTATTTTATTTTATTTTATTTTATTTTGTCTTTTTGCCTTTTCTAGGGCCACTCCCCACGGCATATGGAAGTTCCCAGGCTAGGGGTCGAATCGGAGCTGTAGCCGCCAGCCTACACCACAGCCACAGCAATGTGGGATCCAAGCTGCGTCTGCAACCTACACCGCAGCACACGGCATGGCCTGATCCTTAACCCACTGAGCAAGGCCAGGGATCGAAACCTCATGGTTCCTAGTCGGATTCGTTAACCACTGAGCCACGACAGGAACTCCCAGTCTGCATTTTATTGAATCCTATAAATAGAGTTCAACAGTATGTATTTTTTTGGATTGATTTCTCTCAGAATAATTATTTTGAGACCATCCACATTGTTGTTCATTCACTTTTTATTGCTGAGTAATATTCCATTTTGTGGGTTTATCTTAATTTGTTTATCCATGAATCTGCTGATAGACATTTAGGTTGATTCCAAGTTGGAGCTATTACAAACAAAGCTTCTATGATAGTCTTTGTATGGGCATGTGTTTTCTTTTTTAGTGGATAAATATCTAGGAGTGGAATCGTCAAATGTTTGTTTAGCTTTTTAAGTAATTGCTACAAACTCTTCTCCAAAGTGGCTGTACCACTGTATATTCCCACCAACAGGGTATGAAAATGCTGTTCCCTCCATATCCCTGCCAACACTTGATATGTTCAGTCTTTGTTAGTTTATACCTTCGAATAAGTATGGTAGTATCTCTCTGTGGTTTTAATTTTTATTCCCCCAGTGACAAATGATATCAAACATATTTTTATTGCTTATTTGTCATCTCTATATATTCTTTGATGAAGGGTCTGTTCAATCTTTCACCCATTTTATATTGGGATATTTGTTTACTTTTCATTGAGTTTGGGAGTTCTTTATATAATGTAGGTACAAGTCTTTTATCAGAGACATATTTTGCAAACATATACCTAGCATTCCAGGGGATTCAGAGGTGAATAAAAGCTAGATCCTGCTTATAGGAGCTCATAATTCAATGAAAGTGTCAAGACTACAAAAAATAAAACAATAATAACCAAATTTTAAAAAAATCACTGAAGGCTTAGGGGCTACAATTGAGACTGTTGCAAGATGCCATGAGAGTGCAGAAGGCAATGCACTAAATTTTGCTTGGGAGAGCTTGGAAAGATTTCCCAGAGGAAGGGAACTTAAAGCTTTGTTTTGAAATGTGAAGAGTTGAATAGGTAGAGAATATCTGTAAAAGAACACTCTAGGCAAGGAGACATTATGTAAAGGCAGGAGGGTAGGTTTGGGAATCGTTAGTTCTAGATGACCAATAAGGGATGGGGAGGATGAAAAGAGGTAAGGCAAGGTAAATAAATTTTGTAAATAAATTCATTTGTATCATATGGTTACTAAATGAAAATAAGTCTGACAGACTAGACTATCAGATGATGGAAGATTTTGTAGTTCAAGCTGAAGAATATGAACTTTATCTTCAAGGCAATAGGGAGTCTAATGAATGGTTTTAAGCATCAGAGTAAATGGTCAGATGAGTATTTTAAGAAAATGTTCTGCAGTGATAGTGAAGGATTAGAAGATAATAAATTCAGGGGGAAAAATGACAAGAGCCTAAACAAGGCAGCAATAGCAGGGAGAGAGAGAGAGAGAAGGGAATGGATTCTCAAGATATTTAAGAGGAGTGCTAGATGTTTGTGAGTGTTCAGATGTTACCAGTGAGGCAGACAGTGGTTTATAGGATGGCTCCAGGATTCTGGCTGAACTAATGGGGTAATTTGGGGTTACATTCATTATATCTACGAATATATGAATAGAAACAGGAGAAGTCGGGAGTATTATGAATTCAGCTTATGTCATGGATTCATTTATTCAACAAAATTTTACTGAGTGTCTGCCATGTGCAAGGAAATGGGGATGTGATGGAGATCAAAGCAGACACTGTGTTAGCCTGCACAGAGTAAAAAGTCTAGCATGGAAGAGAGAAAAATGAATAACCCTACAAATTTATAACAATTGGCTCTGAATTGCTCAAGGCAAAATAATAGGCTGTTTGGATACTGCACTCAGGTAGATCTCAGTCTCAAGAAGCACAACCTTGAAGTAAAGTTTAAGAGGAGACATGAAAGAATTAGGCTGGGCAAGATAAAAAATAATGTCTCATAAAGAAGGAACAAGGCAGGTTAAATGTTGTAGGACATCTTACAGGTGAAGGTTTCTAATAAGCAGATAGAAACATGTACTCAGAAACAAGGCCTTGGAGAAGTTATCAACCCATAGGGACAAGTAAAGCCATGGCAGAGAATGAAAACTTCAAGAGAGGTTTGAAGGATGAGCCAAGAATAAGACTTTTAATCGTTGGAATACTAGTATTTAAAATGCAGGCAACCGTAAGTTTGTTTTCTAAGTCTATGAGTCTGTTTCTGTTTTGTAAATAAATTCATTTGTATCATATGGTTACTAAAAGGGGAAAGGCGTGGAGAGGGAGAGGGATAAATTAGGAGTTTAGGATTAACATATACATACTACTTTATATAAAGTAATCAATAAGGATGTACTATATAGCACAGGGAACTCTACTCAATATTCTATAATAATCTATATGGGAAAATAATATGAAAAAGAATATGTATATATATTTATATAAACTGAATTACTCTGCTGTACACCTGAAACTAACACAACATTGTAAATCAAATATGCTCCAATATAAATTTAATATTTTAAAAAGATGAATGGATAAAGAAGATGTGGTAACCACACACACACACATATACATACAGTAGAATACCACTAAGCCATAAAAAAGAATGAAATTGTGCCATTTGCAGCAACATGGTTGGACTTGGAGGGCATTATGATAAATGAAATAAGGCAGATAGAGAAAGACAAACAGTGTATGTTATTGTTTATATGTGGAATTAAAAAATACAATGAACTAGTGAGTATAACCAAAAAGAAGCAGACTCAGATATAGAGAACAAAATAATGGTTCCAGTGGGGAGAGGGGGTAGGGTCAATATAAGGGTGAGATAGTGGGAGGTACAAACTATTGGGAGTAAGACAGACTATAAGGATATACTGTACAACACAGGGAATATAGCCAATATCTTGTAATAACTGTAAATGGAGTGCAACCTTTAAAAATTGTGTACAAAATTTAAAACGAATTAAAATAAATAATTAAAAATAAAAAATAAAATGCAGGCAGAGTAGGAAAGCAAATCAGCTAAAGGACAAAGAGGAATATTTAAGCATCTAAGGTGAGAAGAGAAGAAAGTGGAGACAAAGTCAAGAAAGAGAAAATCCATGGATATCAAAGCCCAATGGATGGAAATGACTGTTTGGGTTTATTGAATTCTTTTTCCTCTCATCCTGTATGGAAATCTTTGCATGGTAATAACTAATTCTGTTGATTGTCTCTTGCCAGGCTGAACCAGGTCTCTACCTCATTAAGTCTCAAGGAAGACATGCATACAAAGAAAAATATATTTTATATTGATTCTGAATGTTCTCAAGGGAACTTGTTTTGGCATTTTCCCCTTTGCCTGTCATTCTGAAGAGTGATTAATAATTTTGGATTCATGAAATCACTTTCCAGCATATTTTAAACATAATTACATTCCAAATTGTGTGCTCCTTGTTCCGTGAAATGAGTCAGAATACTGTGGCCGTTTCTTCTCTTCTGGGAAGAAAAATCAAGACCCCCAAAGAAGGTCCTCTCACCCTGTAATCATTGTATGCATCTACACATGATCAAGAATGTTTGCTAGGTGGGCTTGCTGCAAGACTCAGACAAACTACACAAGGAAAAACTTCCTCCCTGCCTCCCTGCTTCTATGGGTTGATCTTTCAAAGGGTAACTCATCATCTTCCACATAAAGGTAACTCCAACATTACAGTACTCACCTTATTGCCCTTCTATTAATGACAATCATTTCTTAAGAACCTGCTATGTACCATGCACTGTGCTAAGTATTATTGAACACATCATCTTGCTTAATTTCAAGCAATTGTGTGAGGTAGTTTTATGATACTCATACTTAGAGGAGAAGGCTGAGGCTTAGAGATGCTGAATTATTTCCTACATCTGTTGAACTCTAATATCTTAACCAAATAGATTATTTGGTCACACAGGACATGCCCAGCTATGCTTGCAATAACAAAAAAATCTCTTAATAAACAAATGTTTGTTTCTCACTCACACAGCACGTGTATCAAAGGTTAGTTCAGCAGAATGTCCCTATACCCCATGACTCAGGCTATCAAAGCTGCCACTATCTTGAAAGTTGTTGGTTCTCAAGATGGAGGGAAGGAGTTCTGGATGGTCCTGTGCAAGCAATTAATTGGTTTGGCATAGAAGTGACAGGTATTGCTTACCATTCACAATTTATTGGCTAGAGCAAGTCACTTGGCCCCACTGAACATGAAGTCATTCAAGAAATGCAATCTGACTTAGGACTTGGAAGGCAGAGAAGCCCAAAATGAGCTGTACTAATGGCCACCCAAAGTGAAAGAGGTTCTAAATATCAGATTTCTGCATCCCTTTAAGCACTGCATTCTAGATTTTAACATATAAGGACATTAAAATGGCACTGCAGAATCAAAACCATAATGAGATACCACTTTCATACCCACTAGCATGGCTATAATCCAAAAGACGGAAAATAATGAGTGTCGAGGTTGTAGAGAAACTGGAATCCTCATACGTTGCTGGTAGGAACAGAAGCCACTTTAGAAACCAGTCTGGCAACTCCTTAAAATGCTAAACATAGGGTTACCATATGACTCAGCAACCCTACTCAAGGTATATACCCAAGAGGAATATACCCATACAAAAAAGCATATGCCTATACAAAAAAACTGAATGCTAATGTTCATAGCAATGTTATTCATAATAGCCCAAAGTGGAAACAATCCAAATGTTCATCACCAACAGTTGAATATATAAACAAAACACAGTATATCTATACAGTGGAATATTACTTGGCCAAAAAAGGAATGCAGAATTAATTTGTGCTATAACTTGCATGAATCTTGAAAACATTATAGTAAGTAAAAGAATGCAGTCACAAAGGATCACATAGTTTATTAATCCATTCCTATGCAAATATCCAAAATAGGCAAATCCATAGATACAGAAAGATTAATGGTTCCCTAGGGCTGAGGGAGTTGGGAGGAAATGGGGAAATGTAACATGTATTAGTATTGCAGTGTCTGGCTGTTATGGACAACTGACATTAAAATCATGATACTGAACCTAGAATAGATCCATCTGGAATGGTAACATCTGGGATGACGGAAGTACCTCCCAACTGGCATCCTGCAGACTGATAAAGTGCTATTTATTAGACAATACTGGGCTTAAATGGGAGAAGGGAAATATGCTTATTGTCACTAACCCAAGAAGGAAGATCTCAAGGGGAAAAAATAGCCTCAAAAGTTGTGTTATTACTTTAAGTTATGATGAATTTATCATGAGTAGAATACCAGTCTGTATTATGGATTTTTAAAAGCTTCTTTTCTGAAAAAGTGCCACAAATTTGGAACTTGAACTTTGGATGATTTGAGCATCCAAACAACTTTTTAATGGCATACAGAGGTTTGGGTCTCAGAAATCATTTTCTATGTGAACTAGACACATTTCAAGTAGAAAAATCGCAAGTATTTCATGACAACATGAAACAGCCAATGGCAAAAAAATTAACAAAAAGTAATCGCTTTTTGAAAATTCTGTTTAAGGAGTTCCCGTTGTGACTCAGTCGTTAACGAATCCGACTAAGAACATGAGGTTGCGGGTTCAACCCCTGGCCTTGCTCAGTGGGTTGAGGATCCAGCGTTGCCGTGAGCTGTGGTATAGGTTGCAGACACGGCTTGGATCCCGCGTTGCTGTGGCTCTGGTGTAGGCCGGTGGCTACAGCTCCGATTGGACCCCTAGCCTGGGAACCTCCACATGCTGCCAAAGCAGCCTAAGAAATAGCAAAAAGACAAACAAAAAAAAAAAAAAAAGAAAGAAAATTCTGTTTAAGAGATGTCCCGGAACCTGGTGAAATACAGTACTAAGGATGTCTGAGAAGTTGAAAACTATATTCATCACTAGGGCCAGGGTGAAAGATGGTTCCTAAGCATGCTGATTTGAAACTGTCTCAACAATGCAAATAAAGTTAAATAACTAATGTCTGCAGACAAAATTTTGTTTAAGAAAAGACCTTCTTGGGACAGAACCACCTGAGATAAAGAAGGAGACACTGGCACAAGGCCCAGACCTTCTCAAATCTTGGAAAAAGACCAACTACTTTTTCCTATCTGGAACATTTTGAATTTTGACAAAACCGTAAGAAGATGCATGGGGAATGGGTAAGGGCTTCCCTCCTCACTCTCACATTTTCAATGAAAGATGATTCAAAATTGGGGAAGATCCCCAAGAGATGTTTGGCTGAATTGAGAGTGGATTTTAAAATATTTGGAAAGAAAAGACGTTCTTCCTCAGGCACATTAAAAATGACCCTGAGGGATGGGAGGGTTAACAGGAAGGAAATACAGCTCAAATAAGAAACTCTTGAGAACCCAGGCTCCCCAAAGATGGATTAAGCCCTACTACAAGATAGCCTGAAAGCAGAGACATTCCCCAGCCCTACCCCAGCAGAGCTGTAGTCATCAGTAGAAGTAATACCATAGGATACCTATAAGTGAAACCACTTGGCTCTCAGGTATTGGCAGTACCCCTGTTGTTCCTACCTGAATCCAGATGCTAATTACACATGTGGAGAGTCCCTCAGCAGATCCCAAGCAAGAAGCAATCAGGTTGGTTAAATTTTTGGAGATCATAAAATCAGAACTACAGAGATTACCAAACTATCAAAATAAATTACTTTTTCCTGGCTTCTTCTAGATCAAAGTAGGAATCCCAACATGCCATAGGCCTGTCTGGATTTGGGCAAAGCGATAACTCACACTTGGAGATCCTGTGATGCCTTGTGCGCAAAGCTCTCTAGAAAAAAAGTGACCCATTATTCCTTGTCTGCAATAGTTGTACACAGAATTAAGCACCAGAGGGGCCAAAATCTCTGCCAAATGTGGATGATTGCATCTGAATATTCTATAGTTACAACTGGCTGAATTCTCATATTTGTTTTCTATTTGGATGAAAACTTATGGGATACATCCAAAAATGGTGGGGAATTGATTGTACAGGGATTTCGGGGTATTTAAATGTAATGTGATTACAGAATTACAAATGAAATTTGCCATAATCCAAATGTGCTAGTGTCTTCTGGTTGGCTCTAGCCAAATTTAGACAATTCATAGACATTGTTCTACCTGAACCCTTGGGATTAAGTTTTCTAAGTGTCTGAAATTTCTCATTTTCAATATGGTTGTATTTTGTAACACTCTTAATTTGTTTTTGAAATGGTGGACTGGTACAACAACCAGATAAGTCATTTCTATATATTTTTTTGTATCAGTTATCTATTGTTGCAATAATGTTGCATGATGAGGAACAAATTTAAAAAAAAAAAGCCAGCATCATAAGACAGTAAGTGTTTATTGTTTACACATCTGAAGTAGTTGGTTAAATGGCTCTGCCATTCTTGGCTAGGCTCACCTACACGTGTGGATAATGCTCCCTATTGGTTGATCTTGTCTGGCTGTGGCTTGCTTACATGGGGTTTTTGACTCAGACAGATAGGCTACATGTATCTTTTACCCTATAGGGTATGTATGTTTTTATGGCTGGGACAGAGATACAAGGGAGAAAATGGAAACATACCAGGTTTATTGAGAACTAGACTCAGAACTGGAACACCATCATCTTTACTAAATTCTACTAGGTAAGGCATGTCACAAAACCAACTCAGATTAAAAAAAGATGGGGGAGTTCCCGTCGTGGCACAGCAGAAATTAATCTGACTAGGAACCATGAGGTTGCAGGTTCGATCCCTGGCCTCACTCAGTGGGTTAACGATCTGACGTTGCCGTGAGCTGTGGTGTAGGTCAAACACGTGGCTTGGATCTGACATTGCTGTGACTCTGGCGTAGGCCATACGCTACAGCTCCAATTAGACCCCTAGCCTGGGAACCTCCATATGCTGCAGGTGTGGCCCTAAAAAGGACAAAGAGACAAAAAAAAAAAGACAAAAAAAAAAAGATGGGGAAATACATTCTGCCTCTCTAGTGAAACTGCAAATTCACACAGTAATGGGTGTGGACACAAGCCGGGGTGTGCAGGTCAAAATATGGGACTGAATCAAAATAAAGGAAGAATCAACTACTAAATATATATAAACATAAAGGCCTTTAAAAAGTTGCCTTGCGGTGTTAAGCTTCCCATGATAAATAAGAAATCATGACACTATGACTCACAACAATAAAAAGTTAAAGAGCTTTGGGAAAAACCTTAAAGGTTTATAATTATCTGTACTGACCCCATTCCTTGTTATTGCTGGCAAATTTATGAGAATCTAGCTGAGACTCTGGGTAGCCTATGTCGCTATATTCTTTGGTATTCCCTTGGAAGAATGTTGGGATTTCTTTTTCTTTTTAGACAATGGGTGATTGACAGGTATAGACAAGGGAATTCATTTGGACTAAAGGATGGCAAATGTTTTCTGTAAAGAGCAAGGTAGTAAACATTTTAGGTTTTGTGGGCCAGGTACTCTCTATCACAACCATTCAACCCAGCCTTTAAAGTGAAAAAGCAACCATAGACAACATGTAAACAGATGGGCATGGCTACATTCCAATAATTTTTTTTTTTAAAAATCAGGCAATGGGCCAGATTTGGCTGATGGGCTATAGTTTGCTAACCTCTGATCTAGACTCCCATACTTTGGTGTCAATTCCATGATGCTTGAACAAAAAAGGAAGATGAGAAAATAAAATTTGGAGCAACCATATAAATCAAGAGCATTGTTTGCAGTGACAAAAAAGGCAATGGTGCGGCAGAAGTTAGTAAAATGAATAAATAAAATGGGTTAATCAACACTCATGATAGCGGAAGGTAAAAATACATCTGATACTTGAGCTTTGGAGAAAAAGTACTTTTCCTGCCTCATGTCAGTGGTTTGAAGCTCCTATGTCACATTGCTCTGCTTTGAGCTCTCTTGTGAAATAATACAATGTGTTCTCCCTGGTAACAAAATGTTTGTCTCTTTGGGGGCAAGAGAACTCAAAATAAATCTGGAATATCTTGTTGAGGATATATTTTTTAAATGTTTGAAGATGATGGCCCTTAAAAGGGTCCCTCTCAGGCATGCTGTGACAAATTGAACATCAAAAAGTAAGCAATAATTACTAAATTGGGACCAGCTGAGCCTGTGGAAGGCATTAAGTCCATATTGACAGTCACAAAAAAGCAAATACGAAATATGCACCCTCGAGAATATTTCTACCACCTAGCAATCTGAGTTAATTATTTGTACCCAATTACTAGAACAGGAAAAGGGTGGAGGACAAATAATTCAAGTAACAAAGGTATATGGAGCATTTTAGTCTGTTTAATGGATATAATACTTTCCTTTCTTTGGGTAGTTTGAATTTTTTATGCCTCTCATGTGAGCTACAAATCAGCATATCCCATTAGTCATGTCATCTCTCCATGCATGTCTCAAACATAGATCCAAAACTGAGCCATCAAGGTCTGACACACATGCACACACATAAATATTTCCCTTCCAGTGTTTCATATCCCTATAAATGAACCACCATCCACTCAATTGAACTAGCCACACTCCATGTTCAATTGATTTCTGAGAGTGTGTCTTTTTCCACTTCCCTGACTCTCAAGTTTATCTTCTCTCCATAGACACCACCACCCTGGTTCAGGACATGATTTTTTTGTGACCTGGACCACTGTCATGGCTTCCTTATGGGTCTGCTCCCTGAAATTTTGCTTTTCTCCAATGCATTCTCCATTCTCTGGTTACATAAATACAGACATGGTCCTGCTGCCATTCTTGCAAATGCTCTGATGCCTCCTAAATCCTTTACAATGAAGGCCAGATGCCTAAACTCGGCTCATGAAGCCTACCACGATCTGGCTGCAGCTCGTCTGTTCTGCCTCACTCACCTTTCCCTTCACCCACTAGGCTCAGCCTTTCTGAGCCATCTTGAATGGATCAGTGCTTCTATGCCCTCGCACTTACTGTTCTCTTGCCACACCCAGGTCGCCACGCTCATCTTTTCTCAAATTCCAACCCATTCACCGGCTTCCCTCCTGTGCTCCCCTTCCCTTTGGAGGGCATTTTCTGTCTTACCAATTTTCACTGCAGGACTAGGGAAGGCTGCTCCTCATTCACACACTTACATTCTTAGTCCCAACATCACTCTTGGCACATAATAGATGCTCTGTAAATAACTGCTGAATGGCTGAATTAATACTTTAATTACTTGACTATATATAACTTTGGTAGGAGTTACCAAATTTCTTTTAGGGGGAGAGAAAGAATATGTAATTTGGGGAAAAAATACATCTTTGGCTATATAATCATGTCATTAATGTTAGTCTCTGCTTTTTAAATTAACTTTATATCCCATATTCCTTAGTTCCAAATAGGCAATGACTCCATATTTATTTATTCTTTCTCCTTTTTACCTGACCAACTTTCTAACTCTGAAAGGTTGTATATACTTCTACTAATTATACATATTTTTTTCATTTACAATCTGATGGGACTTGTGAAGATACCCATTCTTTTTTTTATTATTCAATGAATTTATTACATTTATAGTTGTACAACAATCATCACAACCCAATTTTATAGGATTTCCATCCCACAAACCCAGTGCATCCCCCCACTCCCAAACTGTCTCCTTTGGAAACCATAAGTTTTTTCAAAGTCTGTGAGTCACTATCTGTTCTGCAAAGAAGTTCAGTCTGTCCTTTTTTCAGATTCCACATACCAGTGATAGCATTTGATGTTGATGTCTCATTGTATAGCTGACTTCCCTTAGCATGATTATTTCTAGGTCTACCCATATTGCTAAAAATGCCATTATTTCACTCCTTTTAATGGCTGAGTAATATTCCATTGTGTCTATGGACCACATCTTCTTGATCCACTCCTCTGCTGATGGACATTTAGGTTGTTTCCATGTCTTGGCTATTGCAAACAGTGTTGCAATGAACATCAGACTACATGTGTCTTTGTGAGTCATGGTTTTCTCTGGATAGATGCCCAGGAGTGGGATTGCTGGATCAAATGGTAGTTCTATGTTTAGTTTCCTGAGGAATCTCCATACTGTTTTCCACAGTGGTTGCACCAATGTACATTCCCACCAACAGTGAAATAGGGTTCCTTTCTCCCCACACCCTCTCCAGCACTTGTTGTTTGTAGACTTTTTGATGATGGCCATTCTGGCTGGTGTCAGGTGGTACCTCATCGTGGTTTTGATTTGCATTTCTCTAATAATCAGTGATGTCGAACATTTTTTCATGTGTTTTTTGGCCATCTGCATGTCTTCTTTGGAGAACTGTCTGTTTAGATCTTCTGCCCATTTTTTGATGGGGTTGTTTGTTTTTTGGTATTGAGAAGTAGGAGGTGTTTATAAATTTTGGAGATGAATCCCTTGTCAGTCAATTCATTTGCAAAGATTTTCTCCCATTCTGTGGGCTGTCTTTTCATTTTGTTTAGGGTTTCCTTTGCTGTGCAGAAACTTTTAAGTTTAGTTATGTCCCATTTGTTTATTTTTGTTTTTATTCTCAATACTCTAAGAGGATCTGAGAAGATGTTGCTGTCGTTTATGTCAGAGAGTGTTTGGCCTATGTTTTCCTCTAAGAGTTTTATAGTGTCCGGTCTTATATCTAGGTCTTTAACCCATTTAGAGTTCACTTTTGTGTATGGTGTTAGCAAGTGTTCTAATTTCATTCTTTTCCATGTGGCTGTCCAGTTTTCCTAGTACCACCTATTGAAGAGGCTTTCTTTTCTCCATTGTACATTCTTGCCTCCTTTGTCATAGATTAGTTGACTCTAGGTGTGTGGGTTTAATTCTGGGCTTTCTATCCTGTTCCACTGATCTATATTTCTGTCTTTGTGCCAGTACCATACAGTTTTGATGACCGTTGCTTCATAGTATAGTCTGAAGTCTGGGAGCCTGATTCCTCCAGCTCCATTTTTCTTTTTCAGGATGTCTTTGGCTATTCTGGGTCTTTTATGCTTCCAAACAAACTTTAAAATATTTTGTTCAAGTTCTGTGAAAAATGTCCTTGGTAATTTGATAGGGATTGCATAGAATCTGTAGATTGCCTTGGGTAGTATAGTCATTTTGATAATATTAACTCTTCCAATCCAAGAGCATGATATATCTTTCCATCTATTTGTGTCATCTTTGATCTCTTTCAGCAGTGTCTTATAAGTATCCATTCTTTTAAAAAAATTTTTTTCTCATCCTAAATCACCATAAAAGACATTCTTTCACTTTGTAAGTTAAAGTACAGATGAAATATGAGGTCTGATCAGCATATGGGAGAATTTCTCTATATTAGTGATACATTGAAATGGAATGGTTTAAAAAAGGCAAAAAAGTAGTTTTCAGGAAAGCCACATTCAAGTACCATCTCAGACATTTCTATGATACATAGCTACATGGCAAATGCATGAAACCAGAATCCCCAAGACATGTTTCGTGAGAGCAAGGGTTTTGTATGTTTATCAGTGTAGAACAGTGCACCTAGAAAAGTGCATTACATAATAGTCACTGTCCAATAACTATGTGTATAATGAATGAACAAATGAAACTCTAGGCTATATAGCTGTTTTTAGTTTCAAATTGCTACAAAGTGAAGGTTATAAAAAATTCTGGCAATTTTATAAAATTATTGGGATAGGTCAAAATGTAGGTTTGTAAAGATTTTAAATCTAGAGATAACTACACATTTAAGGTGTTATTATTGGTGGTTGTATGATTTTCCTCTAATGCCTACATTCTCAATATGTAAATTTACTGGATTTTTTAAAATCATATCTGGGGTTTTATGCCCTATCATTGCAGGTAATGATGTGTTCTTTCATACAAAGTACATTATAATTTTAATATGACCTGAGATTATAGGTATTGCCAATAACAGTCATAATTTGAACGTGGTTTGTGTTTAGGAAAAAAAATTTTGGTATAGTGGCAGATTAAGAATCCAGGGAGCATGATTTCACATGGAATAACTTCAAAAGCAATAAGGAAACATTTATATAATTAACATATATTAAAAACTACAATTTAAAAATATTCCATATATTATCTCATTAATTTTTACAGTAGTCCTCTTGCATATGGATGGTATTATTCTCATTTCATGGATGAGGATAGTAACGAAGAGAGAGTAAATGAACTGCCCAAGTTCACACAGCTAGTAAATCACAAAACCTGCCATTGAATCTAGATTTTCTGCCCCAAATATTTTGCCAATTACATTATATGGTGGTGAGGAGTTTAGGTCAAAATATGAAGTTAGAGGGAACAGCCCTCAAGATTGCTTTCACTCCTGATATCAACTACAAGTTTGGGAAGGTTTCTCCAAAGCACCCTTAGTTTTAACTCACTGAACTCACTGAAAGCTATATCACTCATGGTTATGTTGTATTACAGGACAAGGACAGAGATTAAAACCAGTCAAGGGAAGAAAAACATAGGGCAGAGTCCAGGAAGTTTACAAACGCAAAATTTTCACAATCCTCTCCTTGTGGAGTCAAGATATGTTACTTTCTAGGTATTAATATGTGACAATACACAGGGAGTACTGTTAACCTGAGATGCTAACTCAGGCCTCAGCGTTCAAAGTTTTGACTGACGGTCCCTTATGTAACCATGATTGATCAACTGACTGCCCACGTGTTTGATCTCAGTCTCCAGGTCAACTGATACCATGTGACCCAAAGCCCACA
Organism: Sus scrofa; assembly: GCF_054392235.1. NCBI lineage: Eukaryota > Metazoa > Chordata > Mammalia > Artiodactyla > Suidae > Sus > Sus scrofa. Next base: position 14,678,745 of record NC_139401.1, read on the forward strand.
CCCCAAATCACACTGTTGGCCTTCCTGGCATGGCCAGCCCTCAACTTATGACTATAGTGGTGTGGCCACATCCCACCCTAAGTCACTCTGTTAGGCTATCCAGTATAACTCTAGGCATCCAGACAAATAATGACACTCCTAAGAGGCATAACATTGCAATAGCTCAGAGATTACCTCCTAGAAAGAGGGCAAAGGTCAGATGTTCTCTTTCGGCCAAATTCTTTACTACAAGACTGTGTTGTCAAAAGAGTTCACATAGAATAGAAAGCTATATAAAATCAATACAGTTGGTAAATGTATCTGTATATATATATATGTATGTCAATATGGCTTGTTGAAATAAAAAATTTGAATCTTGATTTGGTTACTCTACTATGGCCAGAAGATCAAATGAATTGGAAATGTGAGAAGTTCAAGATGAAAGGGACTATAACATTGTCATGGTTTAGATATGGCTCTTTTAGCTTTTAAGAAGAGGTACAACTGTGGGAAGTGATAAAAGCATATGGCTCATTGTTAGAGGAGGAAGGTCTACTTGGTTTATAGGGTTTTTTTTTTAGGAGCTCTTGGTTGTTTTAAGTTTAAAAAATGGATATCTATTATCAGACCAGCAACAGTCAACTCCTGGGGCTTTTTGCTAAAATTAATTTTGATACCTTAAAGAATACTGATGACATTTTAGAACAGAACAGCCTAAAAGATCCAAAATAAAAGCTTTCTAAAAAAGACTTTATCCTTTAGCTTTACCAAGAGGCCAAAAAAGAAATAAAAATGAGTTCTGCTATTAGACGTAAAGGCTCCAGTCATTTCTATTTATACAACTGCTCAGTTTTACCTAGCATAAAATAAAATAAAAGGAAGCAGCAGCATGAGTGAGCAGGGTGGTGAACAATAATTCCTTTTTGGCTTACAATTTATTTTCCTTGGTATAATTTTTAACCAATGAAGCAGATGAGGACTGTCTCCTGTGTCCTGAAACCCCAAAATACTATGCCTTCTGCTCAATCCCCTCCCCTAAGAGACCCCCTTTTTGGCCCCCTAAAATTCTAAGACGACTTCTGTTTCTTGGATTTCTCTGGGAAGGATATAAATCTGTGATTATCAAGGTGGATAAGGTTCATGTGTTACCACTCTTCCCAAGATCATTTGCAATTAAAAGACTATCATTGGGATGAAATTTTCTAATTATAGTTATCATATTAGATTTATTAGTTAGGATAGGCAAAGCTCTGTGGTGGTAACAGATCTCCACATTTCAATGGATTGACACAGTAAAGGCAGTTAGAGTACAAATTCATGTGAAATGGGGCTTCTCTTGCCTGCCTCTTTTCCTAATGCTGACTCAGGGACTAGTGTGTCAGGGACTAGTTACTTTTATTTTGCCATTCCGCCATTTTGGAGTCCTTGGCTTCTAGCTGTGTGGACCAAAGAATAAGAAAGGATCAAAAAGGTAATCTGCCCTTTATGAGACTGGATGTGACACAACACTCTACTCAAGCTGATTGGATTAGCTACAGAGTAGCATGACAGCTGGGAAATGGAGAGAGCAAAATGAGGTATATTTTGAAGACAGAGGGAATTTAAGGAATCTACAAATCACAGTAGTAGAGAATTATCCCCTCTGCCAATAGTTTAACTCAAGTTTGGATCAAGAGTTCAGCAGACTTTTATTGCAAATCTATTGTGAGTCAAGAATTGTGCCAAGTGCTGGGCACACGCAAAAGTAAAATGTAGTTGTTATCCTCAAGAACACCACTTGAGTGAGGGAGGTGGACAGGTAAACCCCTAACTACAATACAGTATGACATTTACAATAATAGATATACAGGTTACATTTGTACAGTGTGTAACTCTTCAAGATTACAATGTGAGGGTGAGAATTGTGGACAGCATGACACAGTAAGTAACCCCTAGACAGGTGTGGAAGAAATTCTGCAGGCAGAGAAAGAAGAAAGAGAATAAACCTGGGAGGAAGAGCTAATAATGTCAAAACTGCCAAAGCAACTGAGAATGTGGTGTGTTGAAGAAGTGGCAGTGGAAGGCACAAGGTCATTTCAAGGTGGAGTAGAATACAGGAGGCTGGGGAGCTGGGCTGGGGGCAGCCTTTGTATGTTATTCCTTTTAGCCGTGCTGAGATGTTTAGTGTCCTGTGGGCAAAAGGAAACAACAGAAAGGTTCTTGGCAGGTAGGTGATCAGCGACTAAGGTGCTCTTGAAAGCTTAAAAAATTCCTAATCTTTATCAAATTTTCACCATGAGCCAAGCATCAAGTGGAGCATTTTGTGGACATGATCTTATTTCATCCTCTGTGAAACCTTATAGGGTAGTATTATTATCTCCATTTTCATATGAGGAAACTTGAGGCACAGAGGTGGCCAGTCACTTGCCCAAGGATACACAGCTTATATGTGATGGAGCCAGGATTAAAACCTAGGCAATAGGGGAGTTCCCATAGTGGCGCAGTGGTTAACGAATCCGACTAGGAACCATGAAGTTGCGGGTTTGATGCCTGGCCTTGCTCAGTGGGTTAAGGATCCGGCGTTGCCGTGAGCTGTGGTGTAGGTCGCAGACGCGGCTTGGATCCTGCGTTGCTGTGGCTCTGGTGCAGGCCGGCAGCTACAGCTCCGATTCGACCCCTACCTAGCCTGGGAACCTCCATATGCCGCGGGAGTGGCCCAAGAAATGGCAAAAAGCCAAAAAAAAAACACAAAAAACAAAAAACAAACCTAGACAAAAGGATGCTGGAGTCAGATCCTATCTCTAGACCACAGCTGTCCAATAGCAACATAATGTGAACCCTGTAAGAAACTTAAAAATAAATGATAAAAAAATAAAATGCCTTCAAAAAATTTTCTAGTAGCCACATGAAAAAAAGTTTAGAAAAGCAAAAAAAGGTGAAATTAAATAATTACACCATTTTTCATTTAATACAATAGAGCCAAAATACTATTATTCTTTCAACTTGTAATCAATATAAAGCACTGTTAATGAGTTATATTATTTTCCCATACAAGGTCTTTGACATCTGTATTTTATACTTGCAACACGTCTCTATCAGACTAACCACATTCCAAACAGTCAACAGTCACATGTGGAAAGTGGCAGCACTAACCTGGAAGGTTTATTTCTGTGCTTTTAGGGGAATTTAGCTAAAAGGTACTAAGGGGCCATAAAACTAAATGTCTACTTCTGATTTCAAGTGATTTGTTTATAAACACAAACAGATTAAACAGCTAGATTTTAGGTCATTTTCTCCTCTCAAAACTTATTCTAAAGTCTGCTTTCCCTCCTCACGGCAGTATTCAGCAGTAATTATACCTCAAATGGTAAATTAGCACATCTGGCACTGGTAGGTGTCATGGTTCATTGTCATGACTATACATGACAGATTGGATTATTCAAGCTCTACATGCAGAAGGGCCCACAAGCTGCCTAGTATCTAGCAAATTTTCTCTTCCAAGTTTGATTTCCTCAGAGAGATATTAGGTATTATATATGCCCAACATGTTTTGAATGCCAATGCGTAAATTCTAGCAATTCCTATTAGGGTCAGCTTGTGCACTCCGGGGAGTAATATCAAACATGGATAATTGAGTTTCCCAAACAGAGGATGACCTCACTGTTTGCCCTTCACAAATACACATGGTCCCTTAGCCTATTTAACTAAACTCCTATGTAAATATATCTTGTGGGAAAGAAGAGTTTATATAAAGCCATAAAATAGTCTTTCCCAAGACCTCTCTCCTCGCCAGATTCCTTTGTGCCCATTGAAAATTGTGCTTTTATTGAAAATCTATCCATCTGACATTCCCACATCAACTAAGATAACTCCGATTATATTTTGAAGCACAAGACACACCAGATAAATTTGTCTGTGGGAAAAAGTCTGTCCAGGGTATATATGGGGAATATACTCTGTATATTCTCAAGACTTGAAGAAGTATAAAAATTAGATATGGAAAATACTGCCAACCCTAGTTAAGACAATAAACAAACTGAGTGGTTGTTTACATTGCCAAAGGAGAAAATTTTCTCTCCTTCAAAACCTACAATTAATTTAATAAACTTTTTGAAGCTTCTATGTCCAAGTAATTATTCTGGATATTGGGAGATGGCAAAGGGTACAGAAATGATTATATACTGACTCTGAATGCAAGTAAGATAACACAGTGGCTAAAAGTTTGGACCACAGTCTGAGACAAATCTAAGTTAGAGGTATAGCTTCCTAGCTTATTTGACCTTGAAGTGAGCTATTTCAACTCTCTAAGCCTTAGTTTCTACATTTATAAAGTGGTATTAATAATAGAGTTGTTATGATAATTAAAGTATGACATAAAGAAAGCATTTAGTTTAGCAGCTGGCAAAAAAATAAGTAGTTGATTATTCTTTTTTTACTGTCTTTGTCATTTTTGTTCTATTGTTGTCATCTTCCAGGGAGAAAGGCAGACACATAAATACTGATAATGAAAACCACTATGCAACAAATACTACTTGTGGTACAAATCAACACTAGGCAGGTAGAAAAAGAACTATTCATTCTGATTAGAGTTAGAATGTTTTAATGCAGGTGGTAGCCTCTGCCTAGGGCTTTGAAGCATGAAAAGGGAGAGAAGAAAGAAGGAAATTCTTGGCAATGCTGCATACAGAGAAAATGTCATACATAGTCTAGGGAAAACAAAAGAAGAAAGTGGTGTGTTGATGTGTTGGATTTGGCTTGAAGAATAATTTGGTTCCCTGTATGGGTTATGAATATTGGACTAAAATATTTGTGACTTTTTAATAAATGGACAACCATGACTCATTTGTGAGAAGGGCAATCACAATACAGCATGTGGTTTTGAGAAAGGTAACACTGAAAGCTTTGTAGAAAACAAAATTAAGATGGAGACCATCTGGGCAGTTTCAAGATAGGGCTGGTATATAAGATGGGTCATGAAAAATTAATTTCTTGATTTTCAAGCCTCAACTACTACTAGTACAAAGATATTCTGAACATTCAAGAGATTATGAACATAAATGATATTGTGAACCCTATCCCATCTTCTCTTTCACCCTTGTATATTCTTAAGACTTGAAGAAGTGTAAAAATTAGATCTGGAAAATACTGCCAACCCTAGCGAAGATTAAAAATTAACCGAAGAGCTTTTATTTTCAGTATCTAGTATGATCATAAAAATGTTATCCTTTGGTAAGAAACAAGCCTAGAGGATTTTTAAAAATACTGTTGTCTATGTCCCACCCAAGTCTATTTACATCAGAATCTCTAGGTTTGAAAACCAGTGATCTCTGTTAGGTGTTTGGAACAAATCTGGATATTTACTAAACAGTGACTTGATGGCCAAGTGCATGCTAGTCCTTTGTAAATATTCTGTGGACATATGAAATAAATGATTATTATCTAGAAAAAAGCAGTGACTTATGACTTGAGATAACTTATACACAGTGTTGCACACAGATTATCTGATTCAAGTCTTCCCCTCCATTTTCTACGTGAATGATTTGTAGAGAAGTGACTTAGCAAGGAAAAGTTCACAATCCCAATGCTTCTCCTCATGGAATTCTTTCCTCTTCCATGATGATAATGAGATCATCTGAAACACAGGAGTATCAGCCTAGTATAGTGCTTCTAAAATATTCCACCAAAGTACCCATTATGGTTAAAAAAGGATGAATCTACCCTTAGGGAACCAGCAAGCTTATTATATTTTGAACTGTCTTTTGTGAATGACATTTGCACAATATGTTTATACTTTCTTGATTTAAATAAAAGCTTCAAACTAAATTCTATCAAGTACAATTAACATGCCAGAAATATGTACTACAGTTTTCCTATAGTTTCCCAAGCCCCTTGGTACTCTCCTGACATATCCAAGAATACAAATACAGCAGCTGAAGAAACAGTGAGCAGGGAGAAGTTTTGACTTCAAATTATCAAACTCGAGACATACATAGTTCTGCTCCTAGTTAGTTAAGGTGAATTAGTTGATACTTTGACCTTTCAGGATCGCACACACCCATATACATATTAAATGATATTTGGGGGATCTTTTATATGAAAAACATTCAAGATGGAAATTTTGTATGATTCTACAAAGAACTGGAAGTCAGAGGCTTGTATGGTTACTAAAGCACTGAAACCCGAAAATCCTTGAATGAGAATGGTGTGTGTGTGTATGTTTGGTTTGTTCATTAATTCTTTGGGAATATATTATGCACAAATGTAAATCTAGTTAGATACCTTACTAGATATTTAACTAGATTTAGATATCTAAGTTTAGATATCTTACTTTTTTCTCTAAGATCAACGTTAAAACCCACATCTTCACGTATTTGCTGATTAGTTGCTTTTGAAAATGGATACAGTGAACAATTTCCCTACTTTGTGTTTCAATGATCTATATCTGCAATATAAAGTATCCCCAAATATAATGGCTTAGAACAGCAATGTCATATTATTCCTCAAAGTTCTGTGGGTTGATTGAGCATTTCTGGCTCTCGCCAGAGCTCACTGAGGTCAGCTGGTGGTTCTCCTTGGATAGCCAGGCCTGTCTCTTCACAGGGTCAATCATGTTAGCTTCTCCACCATGGTCTCTGGGTTCTGGGAGGACAAAACTTAGTGCACAAGCAAGTATCAAGCCTCTGCTGGAATTGTATTTACTGATGTTCTATTAGCCAAAGCAAGGTACATGGCCAAGTCCAGAGTCCATGAGAGAAAGAATTAGTTTACTGCAACATCTTGCCCATTTGATAAAAGTGGGAGACAACACTGTGATTTGAAGAATGCTATGAAGACATTTTCTCTCTTAAAAAAATCCCTTTGTTACATTAGCAGAGAAACTACACTCAGGAGGAATCTCATTCCATTGGATTAAGGCAGGGGTTCTCTACTGGAGTTCACTTCAGAACTAATGTGGCATTTTTCTCAAAAGGCAGATGGATATCTGGCTCCCAACACAGAGCAAGCCAATCAAATCACTCCACCTGGTTAAGACTGGGTGGCAAAGTCCATTTCCAATAATGATGGATTAACTCATAGAAGACCAAACCAAAGATGGAGCCCCAGTTCCTAAGGACTAAGAGCCAAGTGAGAAGGTAACTCATTGATGTTTCCAGATCCCTCCTTTTCCAGGCTGGCAGAAGTGGTGTTCACTCCTCCATCTGGCCTGTGGGAACTTTTGCCAAGAACTGTTTAGTTCTCCAGTCTCTCAACCAAAACTGAGAGGGGGTATCATTTTAACATACTGTTACAAAAAAAATTTAATGACTAATCCTTAGGAAGTTACATATTCCTTGATGCTGTCCTTGAAGTAGGCACTGCCAGGTGAATAAAACCAGTGACTTGCCAATATGGTTAGCACTTACTCTTGTTGAAGAGACCTGATAGTGTAGATGAGTACATTATTTATTCATTTAAAGTACATAAAATATTTTAAAGGAGTAGATCATACTAATGAAAAACTCACTGGTGATTACGGAAAAGCAATACCCGATTTATCACCAAACTTAACTACAATCAGGCTTAATTGAACTCTTAAATTAAGGAGTCTTCTAAAGTTGAATAAAGCAATTATTCTTAAGTTGAAAAAAGCAACTTATCATGAGCCTTTTCTTACTGTGAGTGTTTCTGGTGCCACTGAAGGTCTCAGAGGAGCAGCACGTGGCTTTCTCATCTCACCTGTCAGCTGAGTATTCCATTGTACACTTTCCCAAGAACACAAGTTCTTTACTTGTTCACCCTTCTAACTTCCTCAGGTCTTCTTATCCATGTGGCAAAAGTAAGAGGGAAAATAGCAGGTCTCATTGTGACTTTCCAGGTCTCAAGTTGAAAAAGTAATTTACTCAAACCACCTCTTCTTTTCCTCAAAGCAGCTTACATTGGCATGCATAATTGTTATAAATGCTGACTTCCATCAGATGCCTAAGATTATCCATTAACCATTCAAAGAGGCACCTGGCTCCTTTTGAAACAGTTGTATTTTTTAAGGACTACATCCCCTTTTTTATTTTTGGACACTGCTTTTCAAATGCACTTAAAAAGAACTGTTTCCAAATGAGCAGGTAAAGGTGTTGTTGAATGCACTGGGTGACGCAATTGGAGACAGGAAAAGATGAGGGCTTTTTCCATTTGCATGACTCAGTCATCATGTAGATCACATACATGCATGTTGACCAGAGAAATAAGCACCGATTTGACTCATGAGACTAGACCTGTAATTCTGGCTCTATCATCAATTATCTGTGAAGTCTTGAACATGTCATTTTACCGGGTGGGAATTTACTTTCTGCATGGGAAAAATAGGGTAGTGGTGGGCTAGCTTATTTCTAAAGTGATTGCCATGTCTAAGAGCTGGTGATTCCGGACACACTGTACTTTTCTTGATACTGACTTGATTCAGTCTACTCTTCGAGGCTGTATTTATTTTGGTAACCTTTCCATCAGTATTTGGGAATCTAAATTTCTTTTAAGAAAATACGACACTAATATTTTAGGGAAATATGGAGATGGAGGAGTGTCCTTAGGTAACAGGAGTTTCAATCTCAATGTATTAATAGTTTTCAGTCCTTTCTTCTTGAAACCTCATCTGTGAAACCTGATAGGATGATATATCCTTCAATTGTCATCTTATAAATGATTACAATGGGGCAGTTAAGAAACTATTCATGACCAGACCAGGTAGCTTAGCAACTTATATTTTCACTCTCGGAGGCAGCTGCAACCCTTGTACTATCCACCAAAGTATTCTAAATGCAGAAGATTGGAAAAAGTGCATCACGGCAAAGATGCCATTTAAAAATGTCCTGACAATGTTACTATCGTCAACATATATGCCCCAAATACAGGAGCACCCAGATACATACAACAAATATTAACAGACATAAAGGGAGAAGTTGATGGGAATACAATCATAGTAGGAGACTTTAATACCCCACTCACATCAATGGACAGATCCTCTAGGCAGAAAACCAATAAAGCAACAGAGATCCTAAAGGAAACAATAGAAAAGTTAGACTTAATTGATATCTTCAGGACACTACATCCAAAAAAATCAGAATACACATTCTTCTCAAATGCTCATGGAACATTCTCAAGAATCGACCACATATTGGGACACAAAGCTAACCTCAACAAATTTAGGAGCATAGAAATTATCTCAAGTATCTTCTCTGACCACAACGCCATGAAACTAGAAATAAACCATGGGAAAAGAAATGAGAAAAAACCTACTACATGGAGACTAAACAACATGCTACTAAAAAACCAATGGGTCAATGAGGAAATTAAGAAGGAAATTAAAAAATACCTTGAAACAAACGATAACGAAGACACAACCTCTCAAAATCTATGGGATGCTGCAAAAGCAGTGCTCAGAGGGAAATTTATAGTGATACAGGCCTTTCTCAAAAAAGAAGAAAGATCCCAAATTGACAACTTAACCCTCCACCTAAACGAATTAGAAAAAGAACAAAAAAGACCTAAAGTCAGCAGAAGGAAGGAAATTACAAAGATCAAAGAAGAAATCAATAAAATAGAGATTCAAAAACAATAGAGAAAATTAATAAAACCAAGAGCTGGTTCTTTGAAAAGGTAAACAAAATTGACAAACCCCTGGCCAGACTTACTAAAAAGAGGAGAGAAAGAACCCAAATAACCAAAATTATAAATGAAAAAGGAGAAATCACAATGGATACAGCAGAAATACAAAAAACCATAAGAGAATACTATGAACAACTATATGCCAACAAATTTGGCAATCTGGAAGAAATGGACAATTTTCTAGAATCTTATAGCCTGCTGAAACTGAATCAAGAAGAAACAAACCAACTGAACAGACCAATCACTAGAAATGAAATTGAAGATGTCATAAAAACACTCCCTACAAATAAAAGTCCAGGACCAGATGGCTTCACAGGCAAATTCTATCAAACATATAAAGAGGAACTGGTGCCCATCCTCCTTAAACTCTTTCAAAAGGTTGAAGAAGAAGGAATACTCCCAAAGACATTCTATGATGCCACCACCATCACCCTAATTCCAAAACCAGACAGAGATACCACCAAAAAAGAAAACTATCAGCCAATATCTTTGATGAATACAGATGCAAAAATTCTCAACAAAATCTTCACCAACCAAATCCAACAACATATCAAAAAAATCATACACCATGACCAGGTAGGGTTCATCCCAGGTTCACAAGGATGGTTCAACATACGCAAATCAATCAACGTCATACACCACATTAACAAAAGAAAAGTCAAAAATCATATGATCATCTCAATAGACGCAGAAAAAGCATTTGACAAAGTCCAACATCCATTCATGATCAAGACCCTTGCCAAAGTGGGTATAGAGGGAACATTCCTGAACATAATCAAAGCCATTTATGATAAACTCACAGCAAATATAATACTCAATGGGGAAAAACTGAAAGCCTTCTCACTCAAATCTGGAACAAGACAGGGATGCCCACTCTCACCACTGCTCTTCAACATAGTTTTGGAAGTACTAGCCACAGAAATTAGACAAACAAAGGAAATAAAAGGTATCCATATAGGAAGAGAAGAGAGAAAACTGTCACTGTATGCAGAAGACATGATACTATACCTAGAAAACCCTAAGGACTCAACCCCAAAACTCCTTGAACTGATTAATAAATTCAGCAAAGTAGCAGGATATAAGATTAACATTCAGAAGTCAGTTGCATTTCTGTATACCAGCAACGAAATATTAGAAAAGGAATACAAAAATACGATACCTTTTAAAATTGCACCTCACAAAATCAAATACCTCGGAATACACCTGACCAAAGAGGTAAAGGACTTATATGCCGAGAACTATAAAACTTTAATCAAAGAAATCAAAGAAGATGTAAAGAAATGGAAAGATATTCCATGTTCCTGGACTGGGAAAATCAATATTGTAAAAATGGCCACACTACCCAAAGCAATCTACAGATTCAATGCAATCCCTATCAAATTACCCATGACATTGTTCACAGAACTAGAACAAACAATCCAAACATTTATATGGAACAACAAAAGACCCAGAATCGCCGAAGCAATCCTGAGAAACAAAAACCAAGCAGGAGGCATAACTCTCCCAGACTTCAAGAAATACTACAAAGCCACAGTCATCAAAACAGGGTGGTACTGGTACCAAAACAGACAGACAGACCAATGGAACAGAATAGAGAATCCGGAAATAAACCCTGACACCTATGGTCAATTAATCTTTGACAAGGGAGGCAAGAACATAAAATGGGAAAAAGAAAGTCTATTCAGCAAGCATTGCTGGGAAACCTGGACAGCAACATGCAAAGCAATGAAACTAGAACACACCCTCACACCATGCACAAAAATAAACTCCAAATGGCTGAAAGACTTAAATATAAGACAGGACACCATCAAACTCCTAGAAGAAAACATAGGCAAAACACTCTCTGACATCAACATCATGAATATTTTCTCAGGTCAGTCTCCCAAAGCAATAGAAATTAGAGCAAAAATAAACCCGTGGGACCTAATCAAACTGAAAAGCTTTTGCACAGCAAAGAAAACCAAAAAGGAAATTAAAAGACAACTTTCAGAATGGGAGAAAATAGCTTCAAATGATGCAACCAACAAGGGCTTAATCTCTAGAATATATAAACAACTTATATAACCCAACAGCAAAAAAGCCAATAAGTCAATGGAAAAATGGGCCAAAGACCTGAATAGACATTTCTCCAAGGAAGATATACAGATGGCCAACAAACACATGAAAAAATCCTCAACATCATTGATTATAAGAGAAATGCAAATCAAAACTACCATGAGATACCACCTCACACCAGTCAGAATGGCCATTATTAACAAGTCCACAAATAACAAGTGCTGGAGGGGTTATGGAGAAAAGGGAACCCTCCTGCACTGTTGGTGGGAATGTAAACTGGTACAGCCACTATGGAGAACAGTTTGGGGATACCTTAGAAATCTATACATAGAACTTCCATATGACCCCTCAATCCCACTCTTGGGCATATATCTGGACAAAACTCTACTTAAAAGAGGCACGTGCACCTGCATGTTCATTGCAGCACTATTCACAATAGCCAGGACATGCAAACAACCCAAATGTCCATCGACAGATGATTGGATTCAGAAGAAGTGGTATATATACACAATGGAATACTACTCAGTCATAAAAAAGAATGACATCATGCCATTTGCAGCAACATGGATGGAACTAGAGAATCTCATACTGAGTGAAATGAGTCAGAAAGAGAAAGACAAATACCATATGATATCACTTACAACTGGAATCTAATATCCAGCACAAATGAATATCTCCATAGAAAAGAAAATCATGGACTTGGAGAAAAGACTTGTGGCTGCCTGATGGGAGGGGGAGGAAGTGGGAGGGATCGGGAGCTTGGGCTTATCAGACACAACCTAGAATAGATTTATAAGGAGATCCTGCTGAATAGCATTGAGAACTATGTCTAGATACTCATGTTGCAACAGAACAAAGGGTGGGGGAAAAATGTATACATATAAGGATAACTTGATCCCCTTGCTGTATGTACAGTGGGAAGAAAAATAAATTAATAATAAAAAAATAAAATAAATAAGTAAAAAAAAAATGTCCTGACATTGGCATCTCAAAGTTTCCCACACAAAAACCACCTGGGGATCATGTTAATATGCAAGTTCTGAATGAGTAGGTCTGTAATAGCGTATGAGATTCTGCATTTCTAGCAAGTTCCCAGCTGAGGCCAGTGCTACTAGTCTTTTAACACTGAGGCACTAAGGGGCTGGATAAAATGTGTGTGGATTGTATATAATTTATGCGTCAGCCTGCCCATTATAAAGATAGATAGGCTGAACACCTCTTCCGAAACACCCTCAGCTAAGGAGACAAGGATCTTTTTTCAAACAGCACATCAATAGAATGGCATGTTTCAACTTGAAATATTCATGACTTGTATTCCTCTGGTTTCTTTCAAGCATTTTGACATTTACTTAAGTAATTACTGTCACTTTCAAATGGCGGCCCATATTTTCGTCCTTTGTATATCCCTCCCCCCCATGTTATTATTCATGCCTTTGTTCTGTTTCCACTCTTGGAAGCTGCCTTTATTGGGTGTGCCAGGTGGATTCTGCACATATCCGGAATTAATCTCCGTGGCCCATCCAAGTGTAGCCAACTTCATTTAATCAAGGGAAGAGGCAGGGAGGGGAGACAGCGGCCAGGGTCGGGTGTGGGGGGGAGAGTGTGTGTGTGGCACCGACGACTGATGAGAGAAAATGAACAAACAAAAAAAAACTACTTTCTGCTCACGTCTTAGAACTAGCGGCGTCAGAATCTTGATGTGTTTGGCTAAATCCACTGCAAAGAGTGTCTTCCAGGGACACAGATTGACATGCTAGCCCCATATTGTCTTTGTTTCTCAAGATTATCCACATTACAAAATATTTCAGGGCTGACACACTGTCTTCCTCTGTGAGTCCATTTGGGATCTGAGTTGTGGGAGATGCTGAAAAGGAATGGGCGGTGCTCCTAATTGTGCCAAAATCTCTAAATATAGTATTAATCCTCTAAGCCTATTTAGTGTATTTAACACATAGCCAGTTATGCATGAATCTCCCATGAATGGCTGATTTTTTTATTAAAGGAAAAAGTCATTTTCTGATTAAGAAGCAGTTCCTTTTTAAATGAAAATTCTTTTGGTTCTGCCATACAGAAATAGATCATCAAAGCTCTCATAGCAATAGCCGTAAATATTTTGTACTTGTGCGCTTTTAAAATAAAACTTGCAGTCATTTTAAAGTCGATCAATTAGTCTTTGCCAAGGTTAAGTACATTTGGGTATTAGCGCGCTGTTGCATAATACAGTGAGCTTGCAGAACAGAAAGTAATCGGCCAAGTTTAAATGTTCATAGATTCTTTATTTTGAGAGAGACCTTGAGGCAGGCAATTAACACATAATTTATATTTTAATTTTTCAAGTAAAGAAATCCAGAAGAGGTCAACTAATTTAATCTAACATCTGAGTGGGTCAGATGGATAGGGGAGAAGGTGATGTTTTATGGTATCTGTCACTGTAGCAGCTTAATTGGTGGGTGGGTGGGGATTATATTTTAAAAAACGACCTCTTGATGATATTTCTTTAATTTTGATAACATACATTATTTTTTCTCCTAGCAGGCATTACACCTCCTTCTTTTCCCAAAGAGACAAAAGAGCAATCCTTAATAGGCAGCTTTTGGTTATGTGACTTAGAACTGTTGCATGTAAGTATCCCATGCAGTAGGCTGTAAAATGCCTTCCACCCCATTGTAAGTGGCAGAATCTCAATCTCTCTCTCTCTCTCTCTCTCTCTCTCTCTCTCTCTCTCTCTCTCTCTCTCTCTCTCACACACACACACACACACACACACACACACACAGCTTTCACAAACACAAGTTTCAGATTCTACCTTTGGAATCATCAAGGTTAGCTGTGTGACGTCAGTGAGAGTGCAGGTTAGGGAGGAAGGGTTCTCTGAGGGGTATGCTAACGTCTTGCTGTGGAATGACTTCAGTGCTGATGCTCTGACTCCTCCCTCTGGGACTACAAATCCATCGTGACACACATCTGCAGGGGAAAAAATAGCTCACAGTTTCATTGACTCAGGCACAGCCTTTTTCTGGCAGCCTCTGTGGCACTTCAGGTGAGGTCTGCACCCTGTGAAGATCACAGAGAATGGAGAACACAGGGATCCTGCTCCCACTGTCCTCTCCTGGGCTCATTTCTATGCTCCTTTGGCAGTTAATCTTTTGAGTCTCCCTTTCTGTATAACCTCTCATCCCTTGAAATGCCTGAAATTGAACATGTTTACCTTCTTTTATGTGATGGATGCTACTAAGAATTGCTTATATAGGTTTAATCTTCTTTTTCCTTGACTCAGATCATCGCATGTGATGTCTTCTTTTCAACTCAGGGTGATCTAACACTTCAGATTTTGCACCACCATTCAGTCGAGTAGTCGATGATCTGTACAACATCACAATACATTAAGGAGGCTGGCTATTTACATGGGCCTTTAATGCAACACTTGAGGGTTTGGAGGGCATGGAACAAGGAGCTAACATGTCTTTTACTCTGATGCCTCTCTGCGGTGAGCATACTAATACTGGAGAATATTATATTGGAAAAGTCACCTCTTGAGAATTGCTCCCTAATATTGATTCTAATACCAGTGAATAACCTCTGATACTATAAAGGACACTCATTCTTTTTTTTTTTTTTTTTTTTTTTTGGTCATATCCATGGTGAGGGATCTGAGGGATCAAACCTGCATCACAGCAGTGACAACACTGGATCCTTAACCCACTAAGCCACCAGGGAACGCCTAGAAAGAACACTCATTCATTCTATAATCACCATCCATAACACTAGTGAGGAAAGTTTAGATCTTTTCTATCAGATACTGGAGATTTAATCAAATGAGGCTTAAAATGTGTATAATACATTTAAGTACCTATTCCACAAGTGAAGTAGCACCTTCTGGTCCACATTACACCCTTTCAATAGTACTGGTACCATCATCTCAAAACTGGATGATTAGAATTATAGTCAAAATTGTCATTTATTTCCTTTATGATCCTACTTGAGAACTTTGCCTACTCATAAGTCATGAAAATAGTATTCTATATTTTCTTCATTGCCCTACTCTTACATTTATGTCTACATTCTATCTGAAATTAATTTGGGGAATAAGGTGGGCTAGTAGTCAAGATTCATTATTTTAACTATTTGGATATTTACATAAACCAGGGCCATTTATTGAAAATACCATTTCTCCCATTGTACAGCAGAGTCAATGATGTCATAAATCATGTGACTATATATAGGTGGGTCTGTTTCTGGACTCTATTTTGCTTCAATGGTCTATTTGTCTCTTCCTGTACCAATACTGCATAGACTTAATTCCTTTAGATTTATACTAAAATTTGATGTCTGGCAATGTCCACCAGCTCTTTGCTTCTTCAAGATTACTGTGGGTATCTTGGCCTTTGCATTTCTATATAGATGTTATAGTCAGTTTGTGCATTTTTGGAATGATTGAGATTGCATCAAATCTATACAGCCATTTGGAGAGAAATAGTGTATTTCCAATATTGAGTCTTCTAATCCATGAATATAGTATACCTGAAGGAGTAGGACTGAAGTTGAAAAAGATCTGCCTCCCCCCAAATCAAGCATTTAGTTGAATATCAGATATGTCCTGAAAAGATATGTGAAGAAGGTGAATATTAGCTTCATTCCTGCTTTCCATTCTTTTTGGTTTTCTCTCCTTTTCCTACCACCCAAAGCCCAATGAAAATTTCATGAATTCTTTTGGGTGTCTGGGCATTCATCTCATCCAAACTCTGGATTTCTTCTTTCCAATCAAAACTCACATATCACACAGTAACACAGTACAAAATTGTGATGAGTTACTCATTTAAGAAATTGGGAGTTCCCCTCATGGTTCAGTGGTTGACGAATCCGACTAGGAACCATGTGGTTGTGGGCTCGATCCCTGGCCTCGCTCAGTGGGTTAAGGATCTGGTGTTGCCATGAGCTGTGTTGTAGGTTGCACATGCGGCTTGGGTCCTGCCTTGCTATGGCTCTGGCGTAGGACGTCCACTACAGCTTCAATTAGACCCCTAGCCTGGGAACCTCCATACGCCGCAGGAGTGGCCCTAGAAAAGTCAAAAAGACAAAAAAAATGTTATGTTGGGAATTGTAGGAACTGCATCAGCAAATATCAGTAACTATGCTCACGCTACTGCTATATAACAACAACAACAAAAAAACCCCACACAATCTCAGAGGTATACAGCAATAAGCCTACAAGTTTGAAGATGAGGTTGGGACAACTAATGTGGGAGGGACTGGGATAGAGAGGCTCTGCTCTCTGTGTCTCTCATTTTCTTCCTGGGAACTTAGAGATAGTAGATCTTCTCATGATGACAGCAGAGGTGCAAGTAAGAAAGTCTATTCTCTCAAGATCTTTTCAAGCCTGTGTCTCCCCATATCCCAGTGTCTAGTGCAAGTTAGTGGACAGACCCAGAATCAAGAGATGGGCAAGTATATACCTATAAAAATGGTACAGGGATGAGTGAATAATTTTTAACAATAACTTAACATACCACAGTTGGGAAATCTTACAAGCTCTTAAACCAAATGAGCTTGTTAACTGCCAACATACAATCTTATTTTATTTTAACTAAATAGAAAATGAATAGTGTGTTTGTCACCCTAAGAAGTCCTATGGATCCAGTTCACATTTCATCAGTGACATGATCTCTTATGACTCCAAAATTAATTTAATTAATCCTGTCCTCTCTTACAGTATCACTTCACCACAACTTCAAGCTGACCCAACTGATTCCCTCTCTACTTTTCCCGGTCTCTGAGAATGGTCCATCCAAATCTCCAAGCAGAATTCTGGGAATGTTCTTGATTATTTCCTTCATTTGGTCACTCCTTAGAGTCAATCAATCCCCAGATGCTATGCATTATCTTTCCTTAAATTCTCTCAAATTTAAGAGATCGCCTCTTTTCATAGTTCAGGCTACCCTCATTTTTCATCTACTCTACTGCATCTGCCTCCAAACTGGTCTCCATAATTCCTGACTTGATTTCCTCTAATCTAAATTCCATACCTTAATTTAAGGGGTTTTTCAAAACTATCTCACAATGACATTTCTCCTGCTTTCTAGCCAGATCCCACAATCCAACTCACTTACCAACTGAATAACTGTGTCTGAAACTAATTGTCCCCATTATCCATTTTCCCCTTTGAACTTTAGTAATAATATCCTTGAGTTTTTGCTGTGTGACTGACCAGATAAAGACTGAGTTTCCAATCTCTCTTGCAGTCTTATTATTTGGTGTTGGCCAAAACGATATGAACAGAAGTGATAAGTGAAATATTTCACTTGTTTGCTTTGAAGGAAAGGAGTATGCCTTCCTCACTCCTCCTGGAATATAGATAAGATGGTGGGAATTGGAGTGGCCATTCAGA
This sequence comes from Sus scrofa, assembly GCF_054392235.1. Taxonomy (NCBI): domain Eukaryota; kingdom Metazoa; phylum Chordata; class Mammalia; order Artiodactyla; family Suidae; genus Sus; species Sus scrofa. Next base: position 14,696,779 of record NC_139401.1, read on the forward strand.
TCATGGAGATGGAAGCCATGTTGGAGATTACAGAGAAACAAGATGGAAAGGCCCTGGGTACCTCACACTATAGATCTGTATTATCTCCCTGGATGATTTATGATTGGAGTTACAAGTGGGAAAATAAATATCTATCTTGTTTAAACCACTGATATTTTGGTGTCATCGTTAGAGCAAGTGAGCCTGTATCATGATATTATTGACTTCTGTCCATCTTTACTGCCATGTCATTTACAACTTCCCAGACCAGTTGATGATGCTTGCTTTGTCACTTCTTTGTGCCCTTACATGTGTGCCCCACTCACATACTGTGTTAATTTCCCATCCTTTCAAATTCAGTTAAAGTCTTTCCTCCTCTGGAAGCCTCAGGAATGCCTCCTTCATTTGGGTATTTAAAAAATATCTGTCCCCTGGTCTTCCAGAACATTCACACTGGGCATTACCCTATTAAAGCATTTAATCCATTATGTTGAAAATGGGATTTGTTTGTCTGCCTTACTTTAGCATGTCTTCTTTCTCAACTGCCCCACCAGTTCTCTTACTGCGGGCTCCTGTATGACAGGATTGGTCTCTATTATTTGTTTATTCTGGATACCTTAACTGTGGGTGATAAGTAAATTTAAGTGAAGTGAATAAATGAATAAATGATTTCTCTGCACACTTAGTGAGTGTAAATCTTTTTAGGCCGTTTTGTGTCACCTAGAAAGAAGCAACACAATCGAGTCAAAGCATTTGTTAAATTACATGTTTTTCATATTTTAGGTATGCCTCAACTGAACTCTGGTGGAAACATTCTCTTTTTCATTCAGATAAAAGAAATGGAAAAATTTTCAGAGGGGGAAATTATTGAAATGTGAAGAATTATTTTGATTTAAAATAAAAATCAGCTGCCTGGTAGAAGGTTTTGCTTGGTCTCAGGAAGAGACCAAGTATTTCTATACCTATTAAATTTACATCTACAATTTTGGTTTCTTTGACTTATCTGCCTAGTGAGACTAACAAACAAAACAAAACAAACAACAACAACAACAACAAAGGAAAACCTTCCAATGCCCCTGAACAGAATGCATCTAAGTTTGAACTGCCTTTGAGGACCTATCTCAGGTGGCATTTGTTTGTCTTTGTGTAAAGAATTGTCCTCTCCCCTTCCTCCTTGAAAGGCCATTTCCTTTTCCTCCTCCAGCCCAAATATAAGTTCGTTTTGATTCATTCATTGACAGAAGGAAAGTCCCAATTACAGAAGCTCACGGGACCTAGAATTGTTACCTGACAGTGACATTTGAAACTGTTTAACTTTATATTGCCTTTGAGTGATAGCTCAAGTGTCTGGGCACAAGGTAGTATTGAAGATGCTTACATATATTCCCTTTTCTGTGTACCGAAAACCTCAAGATTTGGTTTAAAAATCCCTTTAATGTAGATGTTCAGTGAATTGATCTCTTTTTCTAATTATAATTTAATGATTTTAAATAATGTATGGTCATTGTAGAAAATATAGACAATAGTCAAAGGAAACTAATGAAATTTAAATTATCCCTAATTTCAACAATATATACTCATTGTAGCAAAACAGACAATAGTTAAATAAAAATATTCAAATTTTCCATAAACTTAACATCTAGATAGAACCACTATTACACTTTCACTCTTTGTAGGTATCTATAATACACAGATGTAAACACACATTTTTAAAAAAACATAAAAATATTATACATGTTTCTTAACCTACTTTTATACTTTATAATATACAAATGAACAATAACACTTTCCTTATTAATGATTCTTATTCTCCCACAATATTATTTTAGTGGCTGGATTACATTTCACTGTGAATTATGTAATAATTCATTTACTCAGTCCATACTTGGTGCATATTTAAGCTGTTTCCAATTTCTTCCCTCATGAACATAATTTTAGCAAATACCCATGTAACCAGATTTTCAAAGTCCTATGATTTTTCCCCCCTTAGGATAAATTCCTAGAAGTAGATTTGCTAGATCAAAAGATATGCAAAATACAAATTAAGTCTTTTCATATGCATTGCCAAATTGCCTCTTCTGGATTTATTTTAATACTTATATATTGCTTTTCCGTTATAAGCTGTGTGCCTCCCGAGCATATTCTGTCTCTCGCTCACTTCCTATGATCTCTGGGAACCCTGAGGAACATTGGATATTATGAAATGTGGTTGTGCTATCCGCCAGTTGTGCAAGCAGAGATGAATCCATTTCAGACACACACTGATGTCTGCCTTGCAGGGGTTCATCTCTATAGAGAGGCCCCTAGAATCTTCCCGTGGCCCTCATGGTGGCACCTTGGGAAGTAGTTAGCGAGAGTTTCAAATCTCAAGTCAGATGCCATTTTTAAAGACTAGTAAAAGTACACGCCAATGGCGGATTTTGTATCTATTCCTGAGAATCAGCTTTTTCACTGAGGGTATTTCATACATGGTCATGTTCTCATGAGACTTGCTACACAGACACTGCTAAAAAGAAATCACTGGGGGGCAGGGGTACATGTGCTGGTTATTGTAAAGTTAAAAGGGAACATGAATACATTATGGTCATGGCCATCTTCCCATTACTGTTCCTGGCACAGTGCATGGCTCCTAGTAGGCAGTCAGTAAACAGCTGGTGAAAGTTAAATGGCTAAGTGAATGAATGTTGTCTGCTATTCTTCATGTGTAAAAGTGTTTAAGTATGGTTTGAGTACTTTAGACTCTAGCCATGGCTGGGGTGTAGCCACATTCTTCTTGAGTTTCACTTAAGTCTGCAAGAAAATATGAGCTAGAAATGTACACCAAAAAGAGTAAGACTAATAATCATTACAAATACTACAGTACTGTCAATCAGTTGTAAGGTGAATAGGATGGCCTGACTAGGATTGGAAAGTGTGAATAATAATGATAATAACAACCCTAATTAACCTGGTAATTTTAGTGTTTACTTTTAGGGGATCAGATGGGCAACAATTCTTGTATGACAGGAAATACGATTATGCCCACTAGGGAGGAATCAAAAACTTTTCTGGAATCCTTCCTGATCATACACACAAGCACATGACTTCTTTGATGCTATGTAAAAGATGCTAACTATGTGACATTTTAATTTTATTTTTCAAAGTTTCATTGAAGTATAGTTGATTTAGAATAGCTCAGTGGTTAACGAACCCGACTAGTATCTATGACAATGCGAGTTTGATCCCTGGCCTCACTCAGTGGGTTAAGGATCTGGCATTGCCGTGAGCTGTGGTATAGGTCACAGATGTGGCTCGGATCCCACATTGCTATGGCTGTAGTGTAGGCTCTGATTGGACTCCTAGCCTGGCAACTTCTGTGTGCCAAGGGTGCAGCCCTAAAAAGACAAAAAAAAAAGTTTTACTGAAGTATAGTTGATTTACAATGTTGTGATAATGTCTGCTGTGCAACACAGTGAATCAGCTGTACATATACACACATCCATTCTTTTTCAGATTCTTTTCCCATAGAGATTATCACAGATAATTAGGTAGAATTCCCTATGCTCTACAGTAGGTCCCCATTGCGTGTATATGCCAATCCCAAACCCTCAGTCCATCCCTCCACCCCCCACCTGTCCCCTTTAGGAACCATAAGTTTGTCCTCAAAGTCTGTGAGTCTTTCTTGTCTGCAATTAGGTTCATTTGTATCCTTTTTTTAGATTCCACATATAAGTGATCTCATATGATGTTCGTCTTTCTCTGTATGGCTTACTTCACTTAGTATAATAATATCTAGGTCCAGGCTGCTGCAAATGGTATTATTTCATTCTTTTTTATGGATGAATAATATTCATTGTATGTGTATACACATACACACACATACATGTATATACCATAACTTCTTTATCCACTCCTCTGTCAAAGGACACCTAGGTTGCTTCCATGTCTTGGCTATAGTATATAGTGCTGCAATGGACACTGGGGCACATGTATCTTTTTGAATTATGGCTTTCTCTAGAAAGACGCCCAGGACTTGGATTGCGGAATCATAATGGTAGTTCTATTTTTAGTTTTTTGATGAACCACCATATTGCTCTTCACAGTGATGGTATTATGTAGCATTTTTAGATAAGAATCTGTATTCTCATATACATATTCCCAGTCTAGGGGTCAGATCAGACCTGCAGCTTCCAGCCTACACCACAGCCACAGCAATGCCAGATCCAAGCCACATCTGCGACCTACACCACAGTTTTCCACAGCACTGGATCCCTAACCCAATGAGTGAGGCCAGGGTTCTAACCCACATCCTCACAGACACTGTGTCAGGTTCTTAACCGACTGAGCCACATTGGGAACTCCTGCATTCATTGCTGCATAACAAATTATCCCCAAATTTAGTGGCTTAAAACAGTATACATTTATTATCTCAGAGTTTCTGGGGGGTCACAAATCCATATACGGCTTAACTGGGTCTACTGTATCAGGGTCTCTAACAAAGGCCACTGTCATCTCAAGGCTAACTGAGAGGGATTTGCTTCCTAGCTCACTAGTGAGGCTGTTGGACCTATGTTGGACTAATAGCCTCAGTTCCTCATTGTCTGTTGATCAGAGCCTTCTTCAATTCCTGACCATGTGGCCTTTCCACAGGGCATCTCCCAATATCATATCTGGATATATTAGCATGTATACATGAAAAGGCAAGAGAGAATGAGTATAAGTAAGATGGAAAGAAATCACAGTGATTTTGGAAGTTTTGCTACTTTCATTCGATAAAGTAACATCCTATGATTTTTCTGTATTCAATTTTTAGAAGAACTTGCTATGATGGTCCAGGCATACTCAAAGAGTATGAGTTATACATGGGTATGGATACTAGGAGGTGGGGATCCGTGGGGCCATCTTAGAGTAGGCCTGCTAGAGAACCCAAGAAGGGGAGTGGGTTTATTTCTACATCTACATGTCTGTCTATCCATCCATCCATCCATCCACATATTTACCTATCTAATCATCACTATTAGGAGTCCACTAGTTAAATAGCTGATGGGGAATATGTGAAGCCTAGATTAGCTTTACAGACCTTTATCTCCTCAAAACGATTACTCATTCCACTATTTCCTCATCCTATGTCCTCCATAGATAGCACCCTGTTTGGTATCAGATTAAGAAGGATATTATGGCAGCAGCCAGCAGCAGCAGCAAGACCAACAAACTTTTATTGGGCAACTTTACTACTCAGTGTAAGGAACATGTAAGAACCGAAAGGATATTAAGTTTATCCGTTTTCTTTTAATTTAATGAGCATTTACTGAGTGTCCTCTGCTTACTAATTGAAAGCATTTCAGAGATACAAAGATGAATAGGAAGTCTCATCAAAGATTTGTCTAGTTAAAGTCATTAAAAAAGGCCCAGAAACCATGATCGTTGGGCAGATTCTAGGCTTGTCTTAGCAAAGAGGAGGTGCTAACTAGTTTGACCCCATATGCAAACACTTCTCCTAATACCTCTCCATTGCAGTGCAGCTGGGATGACCTCCACAGGCTATGTTGTAACCTTGATGGTAAGCTCATGCTGTCAACATAGCTAGCTAGAACAGTGGTTCTCAAAGTGTGGTGTGGGACCACCAGCATCATCATCACCTGGAATGCTATTCCAGATGCATATTCTCAGGTCCATTCCTGACACCAAATCAAAATTTCTTGGGGTGGGACCAAGCACTTGTGTTTTAAGGGGCCTTACAAAGGATTCGGTTTGAGAGCCACTGCCCCAGATCTTTCGCCCTTATTGTAAAAATAAACAGGTTTTCCCCTGATCCCATAAATTATTTGGTTTCAAATTCCAAGATGAGCTTAGCCCTAAAGCCCCCTAAACATGCTGACTTGGAAATCACCCTTTCTTCCATTGTCTTTGAGCTGCTGGTTGCTTCTACATATTTCCCTCTCTTGCCTTCTATGTACTATACTGTACCCCTGTACAGGCACTTATGCTCTGGTCTTTAAGTCATTGAGAAATCAAATGAAAAAAGCTGGCCAGACCACTATGTAGAAAGATGTCCACATAACCAAAGCCTGGTCAGAATGACCTAAGTCCTGGTAAAGATTGAGGAGGAGATAAATGTTGGCAGAATCCCAGGGAAAAGATGATTTTGTTCCAGCTGGGAGGATTGGAGGTGTTACAGAAGATATACCACTTGATCTGAGATTTGGAAGATGAGAAGCATTTTAACTGACTGAGAAATGAGAGAATGAGAGTTTTGACAGATACCTGAAGTGATGGGCAGAGTTGTACACTAGGAGGTAAAACTCTGCAGGTTTAGATTGGCATTCTAGCTTTCCCCAGCTGGTAGCATTATCTGTTTTATCCTGGATTTATCCTGATCTGCATCAGCTCCCTATCATCCAGATTTTTCTCTCCTTTCTCATCTTGTAAATGTTCTGAATTTTCTCCTTTATGAGATTAGCGCTTTTAAACAAGATGGAGCAGGCACATTTGTAGCTAATGGAGATGATCTGAGAGTTAATAGTCTGGGCAAGACTTAATAGTTAAAATCATATGAAAGCAATTTCACTTTGGTCTTAGTCTAGTAAGTCATCAGAGCAGCCTTATAATCTCATGGGTCTGGGTGATGAGTTAAGGAGCTTGTTTGGAGGAGGGGAGTGCATGGCTAAGAAAAGTTTTTAATTTTCCAAAAGGGAAAGAGCCCAGAGGAGATAAATGAGCATTAGAGATCTTGTTTTACTTAGATTTAGAATGTCATGATGGATTACAGTGATTTTTAGAGGGGAAACTTTTGCCCCCAAGGGGACATTTAGCGATATCGGAAGACATTTTTTAGTTGTCACAATGGGGGCAAGGAACTACTGGCATATAGTAGATAGAGGTCAGGCCTGTTGCTAAACATCTTACAATGCATAAGGCTAGCCCTCCCCGCAATACCAAAGAATTATCCCATCCAACACATCAATAGTGCTGAGGATGAGAGGCCCCGGATTAAAAGTACAGTGTACACCAATCCTATTGGCTGAAATAAAATATGGTGATACACTGAGCGCTGGCAAGGATGTGGAGAGACAACAGAATTACTCATGCTGGTGGGAATGCAAAATGGTACAGGGAAAGAGTTTGGTAGTTTCTTATAAAACTAAACCTACAATCATCATAAGACTCAGAAATTGAATTCTTGGGAATTTAATCATGAGAAATGGAAATTTAGATTCCTACAAAACATGCGCACAAATATTCAGAGCAGCTCTATTCATAATAAACCCATACTGGAAACAACACAGATGCCCTTTGATGTGTGAATGATAAAACAAACTATGCTGCATCCATACTGTAGAATATTACTAATAAGCTGTACTAGCATATAAACAAAATAGACTATCGATACCTGCCAACAACTTGGACAAATTTCATGAGAAGTATGTTGAGTGAAAAAAGCAAGTCCCCAAAGATTACATACTATAGGATTCCATTTATGTAATATTATTGACATGAAAAAATTGTTTGATGGAGAATACGTTAGTGATTGTCAGGGTTTAAGGACAGGGAAATGAGGGAGCAGGTGGAAGGTAGCTGTGCTTTGAAAAGGACAGTACAGAGGATTCTTGTGGTGATGGAACTGTTTAGAATGTTCACTATAGCGGTGGATGGACAAACCTATCTATGTGATAAACATGAATGGAACTAAAACCAAGCACGTGCGTGCACACACACGCACTCACCTTGACACCATCACAAAAATGACTACAAGTAAAATCTAGGGAAACATCCCAGTTGTGATAATGTACTATGGTTTTGCAAGAGGTTATTGAGTGAAACTGAATAAAAAGGTACAGAGGATATCTCTGTATTATTCCTTAAAATTGTGTATGTATCCATAGTTAGCTCAAAATAAAAAGTTTAAAAAAACTAGTTCAGATCCACATACTTTGAGAGCATGAATGGTTTCTTATACACAAGCTTTCAGTAGATTATAACTTTTCTTTTTCATGCTCAAGGCCACTGTGGTTTGGGTCTTCTTTCCTCAAATTAAATGTAAGGCCTCAAGGTAAAACAAAACATACTCTCCCTTATGGATAATTTCTCAATGTCACTAGATAGGAAAATTATAGTGATCCCCATCCGCCTTACCATTTTTGTTTGCAAATGCCACTGTCCTTCCTAATTACACATGCTTGGCTAGGCTAAGAAAACATAGCTTGTTGGCATCGATAGAAATACAAAGCACTTGAAATAAGGCCATCCTTATCTCTAATATACTGTGATTCACAGCACTAAAGGAGAATATAAAACATAAGCTCAACAGAGATTATAAATATGAAAGAGTGACATTTAAAGAAAATTTAAGTTCTCAAAATAGCCCTTTCATTCCAAGTTTTATACATTCAACATTCCTAATTAATGTTTCTAATTAGAACTCCATAGATATTACTCATGTAAATGTTGAGCCGAATGTGTTTGTTCTGTTAACTTGTCACTGCTAAGAATATATCTTTACTTTTTCTGTTCAGGATGAACAGTGATTGGCTAAACCGGTTCCCTGTTGCAGGTGGGCTAGTAGCTTTGCTTCTAAATCAGAACCATTACAGTTCAGAGCAATGGATCAAAGATATAAAACCTCCCTTGGAAAATGAACGATACTGCTATTTCTGAAACTATAGAAGGTAGAAAGCAATAGGAGAGTGTCAAGTTAGGTTTTTCAACTCTCTGATGTTAGATTTATTTGACAAATAGAAGATAATCATAGTCCTCACGTCAGGACAAGATAGAACCAGTGTCGGCACAATACTTCAGAGAAACGTCTGGAAAAGCACACATCAGATGATATTGTGCACCTCTAAAAGGTGAAAAAGAATTTCTCTTTACTTAATGAGCAATTTGGTAATTTAAGAAATTATTTTGCAAAAATTTTTGAGGGTAAATGTGCCCAGTTAAGGCTCAATAATCCCCTTGCTTGACTAAAAGTAATGTTTGTTTTCAACAATGATTCTTATAATTGAAGGTTTCTTATTGCCCAGAAAGACAGTGAAAAAATTGTTGAATGGCAGGGATCACCGACTTGACACTTTTTTTTCTTTTTAGTGCTGCACCCGTAACATATGGAGGTTCCTGGGCTAGGAGCTGAGCTGTAGCTGCCGGCCTACACCACAGCCACAACACCACCAGATCCAAGCTGCATCTGTGACCTACACCACTGCTCACAGAAATGCTGGATCCTTAATCCACTGAGCGAGGCCAGAGAATGAACCTGTATCCTCACAGATACTGTATTGGATTCGTAACCCACTGAGCCACAACAGGAACTCCACTTGACCCTGTTATTAATGGGAATGTCTCTATTTTACTACTTAGTAAGAAGCTTGCTCTTGGTCCCTGATAAATATGCTTGCTCATGTTATTAAAGAGACATTTTTCTGTTCATCACTAATAATTTTACCATTAATTTCTGTTTCATTTTAGCACATAAACTTCTTAAAATGATCACAACTTTTTTCTCTTTGATTGCGTGAATTGTTTCCTAATGTTGACTTATTCTTGTATTTCTTAGATATGATGTATTATTCTTTTAGAATCCATGTTAATATTCAATTTGAGAATGTTTGTAGTATACCCCTAAATGAGAATGGTTAATAACGCTTTTTTTGAGGGAGTAGGGCTGTCCTTATCTGATTAGCATGTCAGAGTTAGCTTAGTCTCTGAGAAATAAATTTGGACTTTTATGTTTTTCTTAGCATTGGAAGAGTTTGAATAGAGTATGTACTGTCTCTCTTGTAAGGATATGATAGTTCTATGCCATAAAACTAAGTGGACCTAATGGCTCTTGCAGGGGAAGGGAGAATTTTGACAAAAAAAATTTTTTTTTTGGTCCACTCAAGTCTTTTTAACTGTACTTGAGTCAGAGTTAAGAATTTTTGTTTTCTCACTGCTGGTGGGAATGTAAACTGGTACAGCCACTATGGAGAACAGTTTGGAGATACCTTAGAAATCTATACATAGAACTTCCATATGACCCTGCAATCCCACTCTTGGGCATCTATCCGGACAAAGCTCTACTTAAAAGAGACACATGCACCCGCATGTTCATTGCAGCCCTATTCACAATAGCCAGGACATGGAAACAATCCAAATGTCCATCGACAGATGATTGGATTCGGAAGATGTGGTATATATACACAATGGAATACTACTCAGCCATAAAAAAGGATGACATCATGCCATTTGTAGCAACATGGATGGAACTAGAGAATCTCATCCTGAGTGAAATGAGCCAGAAAGACAAAGACAAATACCATATGATATCACTTATAACTGGAATCTAATATCCAGCACAAATGAACATCTCCTCAGAAAAGAAAATCATGGACTTGGAGAAGAGACTTGTGGTTGCCTGGTGGGAGGGGGAGGGAGTGGGAGGGATCGGGAGCTTGGGTTTATCAGACACAACCTAGAATAGATTTATAAGGAGATCCTGCTGAATAGCATTGAGAACTATGTCTAGATACTCATGTCGCAACAGAAGAAAGGGTGGGGGAAAAAACTGTAACTGCAATGTATACATCTAAGGATGACCTGACCCCCTTGCTGTACAGTGGGAAAATAATAAAAAATAAATAAATAAATAAATAAATAAATAAATAAAAGTTATCTAATAAAAAGGGCAGTGTAATTTATCAGAAAAAAAAAGAATTTTTGTTTTCTTTGAAAAAATATTCTGATCACATATTTTCAAAGCTATTTTCATATGACTAATTCTCTTGCATGCTTTTGAATGCCTTGGGCAAAGCAGCATTTGAAAATACTTAACTATATCTGCCATTGTATTAAAAAAATCTGCATTTAAGAAGGCTGATATTCTAACCTAGGTGTGGGAAAAATTAGTACTCACTCTACTAAGTGTCCTCTATTTTTTCTTTTTTAAAATTTTGTATTGAAGCAGAGTTGATTGACAACGTTGTGTTAGTTTCACGTGTAGCAAAGTGATTCAGTTATAAATATATCCATTCTTTTTCAGCTTCTTTGCTACTACGAGATATTGAGTAGAATTCCCTGTGCCCTACAGTGTCCTTTACTTTCCGTCAGGTTTGCTCTAAACACAGTCAGAATTGGCAGTTGCCTGGATGAGGTGTACTGAAAGGAAACAAAAGCCTCTTTGCTCCAAATTCTATACTACTTCTTGATCTCAATAGGAACAAATTCCACCAATTAGTCACTTCTTTAGATGAAGACTCAAGGTAAAGTAAAATATAGTCTTTAGGGAAGGAATGTCACACTCTTTGTTTTGCCTTATCACAATTTTGTTCAGCCTGAAGAGATTCTGGGACATCCTGGTTGGATATATACCCATGGATTTCAAATTCAACTAGAAATGGGCCCCAGTGCTTGCTCTTTAGAAATATATCAATCCTTACTGTTTTATTCCAGACTTTGTATTCTTGATTTTATTCCATTCCAGGCAACCCCCACAGAGTTTCTGCTTCAAATTTCCTTGCTTGTTTGATTTTGGATGTTTGATCTTTGGCTAACTAAAACATAACCCCTGAGAAGGAAAATTCAGAATCCCCACACTAGATGGAGGGTGTGTGTATGTCTACTGACCACAGATGAAGTGGCAAGTTAATTAATAATTAAGTAATTAAGAGCCAAATAACAGGGACATCAGCATGAATGGAACTAGTAGCTTGGAAGCTTAGTTATTCATTACCCTTGAAATTTGTATTGATTAAGATACATCTTCATGGCTTCTTGGCATCCATCGACTTGCTTATTATAAACAGAGAGGATGGTTAGGACTATCTAATAGTAAACCTAATGAAACTGAGAAGTTAGTTTTCCTTAATTCTAAAATGTGGAGTCTGGAGACACCACTACATGGAGTATGTAGCTAGGAACTAGTAGTCTGAGATTCAATTCACCATGCTTAGCTCTCTCCCTGCATTATCTCCAATGGCTTTTAGACTGGGCATAATAAATATTGATCCCTTTACCTCACAGGGATTTTTTTCCTGGTAAAGTTCCTTAGAGAAAGCTACTGCTAAGATAGCAGTGCTTGTGTAAAGTTCCTTAGAGAAAGCTACTGCTAAGATACAGAGCTTCAAAATGCATGGAAAAAAGGAATCAATTGCGGCCTTATCAAATAAGATTAGTACATAGTCACACACACCCCTTCTTGGTATCCTGAGGAAAATCACACTTTGGGGGTTTTGTTTAAATCAAGGAAGCATCAAAGACTTGATCCCCTTTTCCCCATGAGTCCCAAGAAGATAGCGTCAGGGAAATCACAGGGAGGAAATGCCCGGATGGAAGAAAACTGGGGAGTGATTAAATCTCTGCTGTGCATGCTAATGCTTTGCCCAGGGTTGTTCAGCTGGGGGAAACGAGAGGGCTGCATTTATTCCAGCCACACCTCTCTCCAGCTCTGGTGGATGCTGAGCCGTACTGCCCACTTGTCTGTTCCTAGAGGGCAAGGAGGCTGCTTCTTAGCTTACATGACATCAGTCAAATGGACTAAATGAGTCATGTCGGCTATATTTTGATGTGGCCTTTCAAATGTTTCAGAAAGTCTCCAGGTTTGGTTCTGTTTCACAGACTTGAAAACTCACACACCTAATACATTAGCTTTGGTGTCTATTTCAGAACCATAAAGAATGCTAGGGTTCAGAAGGAGTAGGCAGGTAAATGTATTCTTTCTAGCTTCTGCCTCCCAAATGAATTCCTTGCGTGGTAGCGTACCCTAGACCAATGCTTTCCTGACTTTAAGGTGCACACAATCCCATAAGGATCCTGTTAAAATGCAGAATCTGACTCAGTAGGTCTGGGTGAGGCCTAAGATTCTGCATTTCTAAACAACTCCCAAAGTGATAGCTAAACTTTTTGTCCACACACCACAGAATGAGGAGTGGAGCTATACTGTTAAACGGAGGTGCAAAATGTTCTTTAAATCAGTCTTAGAATATAGAAAAGGAAGGAAAAAATAAAGGAAAAAGAGAAGTCAAACAGACAATGAAGGAAAGATGGGAAGGTCTGAATTTTTAGACAATAGGTGAGCAACACATAATTTACTACCACTGGGCGAGCTGCTCCAAATGGGAGGTGTGGTGATGTGATGGGCCTGTGTGTCTAATGACTGAAGCTACATACGATAAGAAAATAGAACTAGTGGAGATAACCAGTAACTACTTTGAATATGTATTTCACTGAAGTTCCCAGATGGATAGAAATTTTCCCTCTCATGATTCCTCAGGTAATGAGAAAAAAACTCCTGAAGTGTGACATAAATGGCCTTCAAGAGGCATTAGTGTTTAAAGACAAAAAAACAAACAAACAAAAAAAAAACACCTTTACTTCAAGGTTATTGGGGAGGAAAGGAGCACTTCAAATTAGCAGGAATGGGAATAGCAAAGGGTGAGGCAGAAATTTCCTTCTTAAGTGGGTCAGTTGATAAACTATTCAAGTCTGTTTATAATCATCCAAATGTTCTGAGACATGAGGATGTATCACAGCGTTAGGCTGACTTGAGTCTTGGAAGGAAATGTCAGAAGGAATCTTGCCTGCTCTGTTTCCTAGAGGTGAGGAAAGGACTGTTGGAAGGATATGGAAGGAGGAATTGGCACTTCCTCATCTTTGAGTAAAGGTGTTGGACACTTGGGTTTAATAAAAATGAGCACTTGCCAGGGAGTCAGAATATCTGAGTTCTAGTGCCAATGACATTGGAAACTAGCTGTTGGATCTTGGGCAACAGCTCTCTGAATAAATTTCCTTCTGGAGGATTAATCTAGATTAGCACTTAGCCAAGTGTGAGAGCACACTAATTGAAGTTATGGGGAAAAATTCTGTCTGTGCTTAAATGAGGTACGCAGATAATCTGTTTAAGTACACTTAAAACAGGTTTCATTAGAGGCAAGCTTCTTGTTCTTTTTGGCTACACCTGTGGCATGCAGAAGTTTCTGGGCCAGGGACTGAATCCACGTCACTGTAGTGACAATGCCAGATCTGTAATCACTTGGGAAGTTGGAGGCAAGCTGCTGCTTCTTTCTTTCTTCTTCTTTTTGGCCATGCTGGTGGCATGCAGAAGTTTCCAGGCCAGGGAATGAACCTACGTCATGGCAGTGACAACACTGGATCCCTAATCATTAGGCTACCAGGGAACTCCAAAGCAAGCTTCTTGAATTCTTTATGTGAAGCCTTTGAATAGGGAGAGAAGTATTTACCGAACTAATTTGATTGTGGAAACTTTTTTACAAAGACCATCTCAAAAGATTAATGATGTTCTACAGAACTTAACTTTGGGAAATGTAGATGCTTTTTAAGGCTACTTCTACGTTTAGTACAATATCCGATTACCAAAATTAAATGAGGAATATCTAGAAATCTCCTACACCAAAAACTGAAATTAAAAAAACATTGAGGTGTATATTGTTTTTAATTTCTTACTGTTTCAGCTTGATAAAATCTGGTTTAAAAATAACCTCAATCTAATTTCTAAATCAGTGTACTTTTATTGCAGAATTTGATTTGAAAAATAGGGAAGAACCAAAAATGTATAATTATTAAGAGAGTTACAACCATTAATATTTCTACAGAGATTCTTCCAGAAATTAAAGTATATCCTATATTATTTTCTTTTTTTTTTTTTTTTTTTGCTTTTTAGGGTCACACTTGTGGCCTATGGAAGTTCCCAGGCTAGGGGTTGAATCGAAGCTATAGCTGCTGGTCACAGCCACAGCAAAGCAGGATCCAAGCCGCATCTGCAAGCCACACCACATCTCACAGCAACGTCAGATCCTCAACCCACTGAGCAAGGCCAGGGATTGAGCCAGCATCCTCATGGATATTAGCTGGGCTTGCTGCCACTGAGCCACAATGGGAACTTCCTATTTTCATTCTTAAGTCAAGATTTTTATCTCTTGTTCATCAGGTCTCATGTTCCAATTTGCAGATGACCATACTGCTTTCTCATTTGGCCCATTTTTCTAAATAAGAACTTTCAGATACAAAATTTTTCTATACAGGGTAGAATAACTGAAGCTTAAAAATAGTCTCAAAATGAAAGAGAGTAATAAATTGCAAAGTAGAAAATTAACTTCATCATTATAGTCAGATATATTATTTTTATAATAGCACAAGGCTGAATTCTTATTTTATATGAATATTCGGACAGTGGCATCCAATTGATTTGTATAGTTATACCCTACTCTGTTGCAAAATTAATTGATGGTGACTTTTGAAGTGTCTTTCAACTGACTCCAAGCATTAAAACTCACTAGGTATCAGATATTGAGAACCCATAGCATCTTAAATATCTTGGAGGGTAGGAGATGATGATCTTCATTTTACAGATTCATCAAACAGCAGTTTTCATCATAATTTTGGATAATAGTCTTCACATTGGAGCTTTTATTGAAAAGGCCAGAACAAATTCTAGGAGATTTTGTTTACAGCACTGCCTAGAAAAATGAGAGATCCACACAATGACCTCTGAGGTTGTTATGAATCCTTCCATTAGAAAAACGAGTTATTCAAAGAAGAAATACGGGGAATTTTTTTCCCCTTAAAATGTTTTTCTCCCCACTGAAATTGTGTAGTCATTATTTTCATAAAAGCCCATCCTACAGAGTCTCATTACTGATATTTAAGGGACAAACCACAGGTTTTTTGACTGGAAAGGAGTTTTACTGACTCACGGCAATGCCCGATCCTTAACCCACTGTGCAAGGCCAGGGATAGAACCCGAAACCTCATGGTCAGATCTGTTTCTGCTGCACCATGATGGGAACTCTTCATTGACTTTCTTAATTAAGGGGTAAAAGCAGATGGTGTAATACCAGTCTTCCTTGGCCAGCCACTGGTATTTTGATTGCAAATATCAAAATATATTTCCTTTTAATACACTTAAAAATTAACAGTGAATCTAAGAATTAGAGATAGTTTTAGTTTAGATGGTTTGCCATCAACCAAGGCTCACATTCAACTGAGGATGAAAAATCAGGCTGTCATCCTAAGAACTTTTATTTTTAATAATTGATGCCAAGTATGTTACTGCCACGGTTCCCTACTTAATTACTTTTCTTTTTTATCAAACACATTAACAAAAAGAGACCTAATAAATCATGTGAAAAAAGAGTAAAGTGCTTAATTAACATGTGTTGCCCTAATTGATGGTGATAGAAAGGCTCAGAAGGGCACCTTAAACATATGTGGTATTGTAATATCTTGAACAAACATAAGGCTAAAAGCATAATACAGAGACTCTATTCTCATTTAAGTACTGGTCATTACACTACAGCTCACAATATGATTATAGTCCTCTTTCTTCTTTTTGACTCAGAGACTCTGTGCCCCTAGCGTGGGAGATGTAAACAGTATGCAGGAAGCACAAATCAACAAATGCTGAGGTAGGCTAATCTTAACAGCCAGTATTCACTGAATACTTACTATGTTCTAGGCACTCCCCCCACAACGCTGGGGTTAATAGATGCAAACTACTGTCTTTGGAATGGATAAGCAATGAGACCCTGCTACATAGCACTGGGAACTCTAGTCACTTATGATGGAGCATGATGGAGGATAATGTGAGAAAAAGAATGTATATATGTATGTGTGACTGGGTCTCTTTGCTGTGCTGTAGAAATTTGACAGAACACTGTAAACTATCTATAATGGAAAAAATAAAAATCATTAAAAAAAAAACCCAAAAGAATAAGCCAAGCCTCTGAAGCCAGGAATTCAGGTAAGAAAGGCAAGAGATATTAGACAAGTTAGTGATATCAGTAAAGACACACAAATCTGGATTCTAAAAAACTGTGTCAGGAGTTCCCACTGTGGCATAGCAGAAACAAATCCTACTAGGAACCATGAGGTTGCAGGCTGCGCTCAGGGGGTTAGCAGTCCAGTATTTTGGTGAGATGTGGTGTAAGTCGCAGACATGGCTCAGATCTGACATGGCTGTGGTGTAGGCTGGCAGCTGCAGCTCTGATTAGACCCCTAGCCTAGGAACCTCCATATGGCATGGGTGCTGCCCTAAAAATAAAATAAAATAAAATAAAATAAAATAAAATAAAATAAAATAAAATAAAATAAAATAAAATAAAATAAAATAAAATAAAATAAAATAAAAATCTGTGTCATAATCAACATTCTGGCCATAAGGACATAGAAGAGCCTAATTCCAAGGCAGGAAGTACTTGATCTCTTAATACTTCCTGCCAAAGAGGGAAGATGGTAAGCAAACTCAGGGTCTGCTGGTGATTGCAAGGACATTATAATAGTTACCCTTGTGTTCCTACTGTCTAGGCTTTGTTGTCATATAAATCATTCAAACTGTAGGGAAAGAATTGCAACTAGAGTCCTAACATAAAATATAAGGTAAACAAAGTTGCTAGGCTTTCTACTGTAACAAAGAATCATAGAGGCTTTTTGCATTAATCCACTTTACAACCATGATTTGCAAAACAATGAATAACTAAGTGCTTAATAAATGCTTTTTGATGGGGGAGGGAAGCATTGGAGATGGTAGGATGGAGAAACCTTTGACAATCCTGCAAAGCATCTCTTTTATAAAGGGTTGCTAAGTGCATTTGGTAAATGAGACAAGTGGGTATTGTTCTAAACGCTCAGATTCAGATGAAGAGGGGAATGATTCATTCTCCGTACCATCACAGCTCAAACTTGAGGACCTTCAGACCAGGTGCATGACTTTAGTGTTGGGGATTGAGAGGAAGGCTAGTATACTGAGTATCTCAGTTCTGTTAAATACTCACATACAAGAAGACAGCAGAGCTCCAGCACTCACATCAATTCTTTTAGGCCATGGAGAGAGGCAGAGATCATCACGTGGGTCCTAAGGTCAGAAAAAAAAATCCTAATAGGTACAAGGACCACAGAAGACATTAAAAAGAGACCATAGGGAAATTGGAGAGGAGACTGGGGGAGAGAATCACCTCTTCACTTGATCCTTTTCTTGCCAAGACATTCGAAAGTAACAATTGGAAGGTTTTTTCTTTCCCATGGGGACACACATCTAATTTCATCATAAAGTCAAGGGAAAGAAAGAATTCATGTTCCATATGGAGTGCAAAGTACTTCCATGTAAAGGACAATCAAGGTCTGGTTTAAAAAGAAAAACAATTGAACAACAGCTCCCCATGAGTCCTTGCTCAATGGATACTGAGTTTCAGGTATGAAAGATGAGTAAGTTTTAGAGATTTGCTATGCAACATACTGTATACAGTCAGTAACACACATTTAACCATTACTGAAGGGGGTAGATCTTATGGCACATGTTCTCACCACACACACACACACACACAAGGGATACAAGGAAACTTTTGGAGGTGATAGATATGATTATTCCTTTGATTGTGGTGACTGTACCATAGTGGTATGCCTATGTCCAAACCCATCAAACTGTATACATTAAATATGTGCATTTTTTTCATACAACAAATACACTTCAATAAAGCTGTCAAATAAAGGAAAAGAAAACAAAGTTATCCTCTAACAAATTGGGATGCTCACAAATTAAGATTCCATTACTATAGTTGTTCTTAGCTTTTGGTGGAAAGGTAATGAGGACAAAGATCCCTTTAGGAATTGGATGAAAGCTACAGAACCCTTTCCACAGATAAAAGCACACACACACTCATATACATGAATTGTTACACTTAATCCCAGTGGTTCTGCATCCCAGTTCTGGCCTATCCATGGACCTCATTAAAGACCACCAGTGTTGCTGATTGTTCTCAGGATTGCTCCAGGTTTCCTTCTGTCCCCAGCAGGTGTATAAGGCGCTGCCCTTATGCTGTGGGCATCTCCGTGTCTTATCATCTTCTATGCATCTAACTCATCTTTCATTCACCAGTTGTTCACTCCCACTTCAGAATGATAAACCAGCCTGCCCACACTTCATTTCTGCATACAGGGGACTGTGCAGAGGTATGATTTTCCTTTTCCTGTGATCAATGCAGGTATTTGTGAATATCATGAAAGGAAACTTTCAGATTAGAAGAGGAAAACTTTCCAAATGGAAGAAAATATGGAAGGGAGATTCCAGTTTCTTCCTTTCACATGTGATGGTGTGATAAGGAGTAGCACGAGGGGAAAATGCCATGGGAGTTGACTGGCTATTTCCTGCTGCTCTGTGACAAAGGACCACATTTTAAGAGTGGTTTTGCACAGGATTCAGATTGATAATAAAATATTGAAGTAATTATGTCTTCTAAATATGCAGAGTTTGCTTAATAAAAATGGTCTGAAGTAATCTTTAGGCCCAAAGAGGCCATGTGTGTACAATGACCGCCTTCATTACAACAGTCAATCTGGAATTTTTGTGATGCTATACAATCTATTATGCATTGACTGAGTCTGATCTTATCATTATATCATTCAGTTTGCCAGCTCACCAGGCTCTTCTTGAGTCATTTCACTCTCTCATTTATGGACAGAGAGTCAGAATCCAACCACTCTACCAAGCAGAGATTTATTGGTGGTTACCCTGCAGTCTAGCTTGGTCTGGCTTAATACACTTGGCACCTCAGGCTGCCATGTGTAATGGTTCGGCTTGGGTCCTGCATAGATTGTTGGGTTTGGAGGCTTGAATAAACACTGTTTCCAATCAGAGCTTACTTGCCAAGAGTCTCATTAGCCTTCACCAAATACCTCAAAATAATAACTTAAATTGGCTTAAAATAATAACCTTTTTTTTTTGCTTATGGTTATTATAGGTTGGCAGTCTGGGCTGGGCTCAGCTGGATGGTTCTTCTAGGCTTGGTTGATGTTGGCTATCTTGCTTTTTCATCTGTAGTCAGCCGATGGATGGGCTGGAGGTGGCTGGTTTAGGATGGCCTCAGGGCCATCTCTGGGATGGCTGGGATGACAGAGACCTCTGCCCTTTTAGACTCTCAGCATCCATATGGCTAACTTGAATGGACTGTTTACATGGTAAGAAAAGTTACTGAGAATAGCAAGAGGGCAAACTCTAATGTATAAGCCTATTTTCAGGTCTCTGCTTGCACCATATTTCCTGATGTCCCATTGGCTAAATCATGTCTTAACAACAATCAGAATTAGTATAGGAGGGCAGTACCAAAGAGTATAGGCGCAAAAGAATTATCTGTGACTCTTGCTGTAATCTACCACACAGAACCACAGTCCTGGCCTGAGCCTAAGTTAATGTGGAGGAAGGGGCAACTCTTTCTAGATGACCTATTAGATGTGTGTTTTCCTAATTCCTCTGCCCTATTAGGTGTGTGTTTTCCTAATTCCTCTGCCCAGAATGGTAGCTCTTTTTCACTATTCACAAAAGGCACTATACGTGCTAGCAGAGACTCTGATTGACCCGATATATATCCAATCTTACTAATTGGATTGTAAGTGGCAAATAAAAGCCCCAAAACATTGTACCCTTTCCTTCTTTTGCAGATTTTCCAAATCAGGCAGGCCGAACGACTGCTTTTAAATATTTTTTACATCTTTGAGGGAAGGATCCATGTCCAATTCAACTTTATAAATTCCAGAGCCTTTAGCCTAGCCTTAATTTGGGCTCAAAATATTTAATATGAATTGTTAAATTTTTATAATTAATATTAATTATCATCTCTACCCTAGAAACTTATGGCTTGACATAGATCTCTAGTGAATCAGAACCAGCTGGAGCACTTATTAAAATGCAGATTCCTGGGTCCATTTCAGGTCTAGTGTATCACAATCTCTGCTGAGGCCCTGGAAATTCATCTTTAACTCAGCTGGGTACTTCTTATGTACCTTCAAGTTTAAGAATCACTATCTTAGACAAGTGGCTTTGACAACATTTTTTTTTTGGGTCTTTTTGCTATTTCCTGGGCCACTCCCGTGGCATATGGAGGTTCCCAGGCTAGGGGTCCAATCAGAGCTGTAGCCACTGGCCTACACCAGAGCCACAGCAACGCGGGATCCGAGCCGCGTCTGCAACCTACACCCACAGCTCACGGCAACACCAGATCGTTAACCCACTGAGCAAGGGCAGGGACTGAACCCGCAACCTCATGGTTCCTAGGCGGATTCGTTAACCACTGCGCCACGACGGGAACTCCAACATTTTGACCTATATTCAAGGTAATCATTTTTACATCCCAATCCAACACACACACACATACATATACATGAAGACAGATGAAAGAAAAGATTTTGAGGAGAAAGTACCCTAAGTACAGTAAGTATTTTTTCTTTTTTTAGTTTTTTGTTTTTCTTCTCTTTTTTTTCTTTTTTCTCTTTCTTTTTTTTTTTTTTTTTTTTTTAGGGCCAAACCTGTGGCATATGGAAGTTCCAAAGGTAGAGGTCGAATCATAGCTGCAGCTGCCGGCCTACACCACAGCAACACCAGATCCTTAACACACTAAGTGAGGCCAGGGATCAAACCCACATCCTCATGGATACTAGTCGGGTTCTTAATCCACTGAGCCACAACAGGAACTCTACAACAGTTATTTTTCTAATCAAGTTTTTAAAATGCTGATCAGTGACCTAGATATATTTCACGACCCAAAAATATGTCATGACCTGCCTTTTGAAAACCAGAACTCTTAGGGAATATGCTTATAGTACATTTATTTAAACATTTTTGTTTTGTCTCCCATCCATACATGGCAAATATATAACATCTCTCCCTTCATGCTAAATAAATGCCTTTTTTTTTCTTTTTTTTTTTTTTTTTAGTTTTTCTAACTTATTTTTTTTTCCGCTGTACAGCATGGGGACCAAGTTACACATACATGTGTACATACTTTTCCTCCCATTGTTGTGTTGCGATGTAAGTATAGTTCTCGATGCTACACAACAGGATCTCATTGTAAATCCATTCCAAGAGCAATCGTTTGCATCCTTTAACCCCAAGCTCCCAATCCCTCCCACTCCCTCCCTCTCCCCTCCGGGCAGCCACAAGTCTATTCTCCAAGTCTATTATTTTCTTTTCTGTGGAAATGTTACAATGGTGAAGATACGCTTTTCTCTTATGCAGGTCTCCTCACTTCTGGACCCATCCATCCAAAGGAAGTAGCACACCACGAAACTTGGTGGTTACTGTGGTGGAGGGAAGCAGCTGTGAATGTTATGAAATTTTCAACCCTAAAGGGATACAAGTGACTTCCCCATACAATTCATCAGCCAAACTAATCAGATGGTGACTGTAGTGGGGCCCAGAAATGTAATCTTACCATGATTCTGGGAGCCTGAGAGGTGGAACCATACAGAGAATTGCACTAACAATCAGTACAGATTTCAACTCATTAGCACCTGGTTTCTATCCAAAGTTCTTCCTGGATATGTCATCACCAATGACCAATCAAGTGAACAAAATAAATGCATCTTTTTGTCCATACCCACGGCATGTGGAAGTTCCTGGACCAGGGATAAAATATGTGCCACAGCAGTAGCCTGAGCTGCTGCAATGATGATGCCGAATCCTTAACCTGCTGCACCACAAGGGAGCTCCATGAATGCTTCTTAAATACCATGCACCTGGGGCACGTGTTAAATCACACCTTTTGGACCCATACCCCCAGAGGATCTTATTCAGCAAGACTGGGACAAGGCTGAGAAACTGCACTGCTAAAAAATTTGAAGAATGACGCTGCTCCCCCAGGGACCAAGTTTGAGAACCACTGCCTCATATATTCCAGCCTTTTTTATTTGGTCCACAAGCTCTGAGAAATCCCCAGGTTCCCTGATTTTTTATTACTGCTTTCTAACCACATTTACGCCATTTCCTGATTGGTTTTTTTTTTTTTTTTATTACTGCTTTCCAACTCCATTTGTTTCAGCTGGGTTTCCACTTGCTCAGATTTCGCTTGCATTGTGTAATGAACATATTGGATTTAGCTGGCATTTCCCTAAAGCCTGCCAAGTGCACTCCAACCATTGTCTTACTGGCATGTTTCCTGACTGTGATTCTAAAGCTGTTCTTTTCATTCCTCCATTTCTTCAGAATGTGCTAAGATGGCTCAAGTCCCAGTCTAGTGGTGCTGTTTGTTCTGTAAAGTCAGATTATTGTTGTCTTGGAGATAGCAGATCAGTCCCTCGAGGATGTCATTCTGATACTATTAATCATTTCTTCCTCCAAGGGTCGGCTAGGTCTCAGCCTGAGTCTACTGGCCTGCATTTATTATTGTGCCTTGTGTTATTGGAAATTTCACTACAACAAGCAGAGATTGAAACATTTTTGGAAACTGTATATGTTTGGTAGGAATTGGACAAAGGAGCAAGTTATTATATTACCTTCTCTTCCCCCAATGCATCAAAGTGATTTTTATTCTAGCCATTCTATCCACTTTGTTTGGGCTGTGAAGAAAGAAGAAGGGGGACACACATAAATCTAGACTTCCCTGAAAATTCTCTACTATCCATGGTAAGAATGGACCAGCTTTGAGTGTTTTAATACAGGGGATAGAGGACTCACTCCTGTCCCAAGAACCCTGCATCTGGCCCCACTGAAGGCAATTGTTCTTTTTTATTTTTTGTTTTTTTGGTCATTATGAGCTATGACACCTATGACATAAGTGCTTTCAAGGGAAAGATATTTGGGAATCTGATGTCATCACATGTCTTCTGCCCCTCATCTCTGACCCAGACATTCCTCAGGGCCAGAATGGTGCTATGGTGCTAAATGGCAGTCGACTTTAACACCTCCCAGTAAAGTTCCCAAGGTCAAAATATCTCTTTTATATCCAATAACCTGTTTATCAGGGGAGTGGGTGTGATCTCTGGGTTCTCATGCAGGATTTAGAGCAGACTTTAAGTTCTTTTCTGTAGAAAATTTGGACTCCATGCTTAAGTCCATCTGAGGCCCATTTCCATTTAAAGGTAGGATGACTTTTTAAGTGAGAATACAAGCCAAGTTTTTAATTTTCAAAAAAAAAAAAAAGATATATGATCTAGCAAGCCCACTCCTGGGCATATATCTGGACAAAACACTCATTCAAAAAGATACATGCACCCTTATGTCCATTGCAGCACTATTCACAATAGCCCAGACATGGAAACAACCTAAATGTCCATCAACAGATGAATGGATTAAGAAGATGTGGTATACATACACAGTGGAATACTGCTCAGCCATAAAAAAGAACAAACTAATGCCATTTGCAGCAACATGGATGCAACTAGAGATTCTCATACTAGGTGAAGTAAGTCAGACAGAAAAGACAAATACCATATGATATCACTTATATGTGCAATCTAAAATATGGCACAGATGATCCTATCTACAAAACAGAAACCCATCACAGCCGTGGAGAGCAGACTTGTGGCTGCCAGTGGGTAGAGGGGAGGGAGTGGGATGGACAGGGAGTTTGAGGTTAGTAGGTGCGAACTATTACATTTGGAATGGATGGGCAATGGGTCCCACTGTACAGTACTGACTGGGTCACTTTGCTATACAACAAAAATGAAGAAACACTGTAAATCAATTATACTTTAATTAAAAAAAAGAACAGTAGGAGTTCCCTCCATGGCTCAGTGGTTAACAAATCTGACTAGGAACCAGGAGGTTGTGGGTTCGATCCCTGGCCTCGCTCAGTGGGTTAAGGATCCAGTGTTGCCATGAACTGTCATGTAGGTCGCAGATGTGGCTCAGATCTGGCATTGCTATGGCTCTGGCATAGGCTGGCGGCTACAGCTTCAGTTAGACCCCTAGCCTGGGAACCTCCATATGCCACGGATGTGGCCCTAGAAAAAGACAAAAAGACACACACACAAGTAAAAAACAGTAAAAATCTAGCCAACTTAAAAAAGGGGCATTTATTTAAACTTTCCACATAGTCATCTGAAAGCAAAAGTATACGGGTCTTGTTTCATTCACAACACAAAGTATGCATGTCAGATGCCCACTGGAAGGCTTATTTTTGTTTGAATATGCAGCTTTGGCCAAAATCATGGTTGGGAAGGGTTATATTTGCAAGAGATATTCTAGTTTATCCACCAATAATTCTAGGATCTCTTGCTTCTAGACTTATGTTCAGTGTTAGGTCTCCTGAAAGCAAAGCATTCAATAGTATCATCTCGGCTGAAGTAGAATCCTTCTTCAGGACAACACCCCACTCCCACCCAAAAGGTAAGAGTAAGCTCCCCAGCACCCATTTTCTGTGATATGGCCTTAGCTTCCTGTGCACAGACGACTGGTCCAGACTTAAATGTGTGACTCGGACAAGACAAAATAGATAACCTCCCCTGAATATTTGGAGTTGGGATTGAAATTCCAGTTCCTATCAGGACTCTACTTATTTAAAATGAGGTGATATAAATCCATGAGTGGTGGTGTGATCATGTTTTTCACTATGAGGATTAAAAGGCAGAAATTCTAGGAGGAGGAGATATAGAAACTTAGAGAAAAAGAGAAAGAAATGAGGAAGACTTACACAGTGATGCAGAGATGAGGAAGGGAGAGAATGCAAATGGTGTCCTAAATCCTCATGCTAATCTACTCTCAACGCCTTCGGGAGCCCCATGTTATAACTTTTTAAGTTTACTGTTAAATTTTTATTGAAATATAGTTGATTTATGTTTTAGTTTCAAGTGTACAGCAAAGTATCTGTTATATAGATATATACTCTTTTTGGATTCTTTTTCATTATAGGTTATTATAAGATACTGAGTAGATTTCCCTGTGCTATAAAGTGGGTCCTTGTTGTTTATCTATTTTATATATAGTAGTTTGTATTTGTTATTCTCCAACTCCTAATTTATCCCTCCTCATCCTCTCCCCTTTGGTTACCATAAGTTTGTTTTCTATGTCTGTAAGTCTGTTTCTGCTTTGTAAATAAGTTCAATTGTATCTTTTTTTTTAGATTCCACATATAAGTGATATCATATGATATTTGCCTTTCTCTTTCTGACTTACTTAATATGAGAATCTCTAAATCCATCCATGCTGCTTGCATATGATATTATTTCATTCTTTATTATGGCTGAGTAATATTCCACTGCGTTTATTTACCACTTCTTCTTTATCCACTTATCTGTCGATGGACACTTAAGTTGTTTCCATGTCTTGGCTATTATGAATAGTGCTGCTGTGAACATTGAGGTGCATATATATTTTCAAATCATAGTTTTTTCCAGATATATGCCCAGGAGTAGGATTGCCATAGATCATATGGTACATGTTATTATATCTTAATAATAAATGGTGGCTTTTTAGCTTACACTAGTTTGGGTCCACTTGAGTCCATTTCTGCTATATACAGCCAAATTTGTTGTAAGTAGGACTCATGCCTTCTCTGAACTACTGTCTAATGGTATCTCTCAGCTCATATCAGAATCCTTATAGAAAAGATGTCTGCATCTTGTATAGACATGGCTGAAGTAGCCCCTTTTGTATTCCGAGTGAAAAATACTTACAGAGGCCTATATCATATTTGGTGTCTTTCTGTGTGCATATGTCACATTTTCTCCATGAAACTCTTGACCTTCTTTCAATCATTTGACAATTGTTTACTGAATATCTACTATATGTAAAGCATTATGATAAGACCTGGTTTTTAAAAAATGAAAATACCTTCTATTAGGTAGTGACAGTTTATGATCTATAATGTTCCCCTAATCATCTTGCCTGCCAGGTAAAGTTACGTGTCAGTTATGATGACTATTTCATTTCATTATCTTACTTTCTTTATATGATTCCTGACCCAATTTTAAATTCCTTTTGAATAGCCTGGATTCAAATGTCAAAGCATTTTTTTAAGTTAACTCCAGTACTTTTTTTTGAGAAGGTGGGGGTACAGATTATATGGAATTTGTACTAAGAAATTTGGTGCCATTTGGGTTGGTCTTTGCAACAGAGATGATATTAACTCAGGAGGTGGGTCATGATATTGCCATGTCACAAGGATGAGGAAGGAGAAAATATCAGTTGAGAGAGAGGCAGAGAGAGAAAAGACAAGAGTGAAAGAAGATAGAAGTAGGCATGCAGGAAAATAGAGTCAAAGTGGAGGATGTAACACTAAATTGGGCTTTCAACATTCACATTCATTCTTGCAATTATCCTCCAGAGATTCATTGGGTGCTTACAAGGAAATGTGCTGAATGCCAAATATCAGAGACAGTTTGCTCTCAGTCTTTATTAACACTACTGAGGGATCTTCATTTAAACCTTCTTTAACTGAAACAGGTTTAGTATTGCTGGCCCAGGATTTTCTGTTCGTTTGTTTGTTCCCAGACTAGTTTCCAGTGGGTCTTCTGGCTTTATTTCTGATGTATGTTGCTGGATTCCATTTTTCACCTAATGGCCTAATTAATGCCTGGGTGGTCTCTCCTAGGCTTCACTAAGCCCTTGGTATTTATTGCACACCCCTGATCCAGGGATAAGTCAGGATTAGGCACACAACCGGTGGTTTATTCCACTGAGGTCAATGGCAAGTCATGAGACAGGGATGAACACTTGATATTGGCAGCTGGCAGTGCATGCAAGTGAGCAATTTAGAGAGAAAATCCAGCTGCCTGTCCCTTGAGCTTTTTCATATTTTAATAGTGGAGGTTTACTGGCAGGGGATGCGAGGTCTATGAGGAAAGAAAGATTAAAAGATAGAAAATCAACCAATCTTCAGTACTAAAATTAGAGCTTTGTTACTTCTTCCCACTATATACTCTAATATGTTGATGTGAAGAGATTTTCCTTCATGCTGAGACTGTAAATGAATTCCATGAGATCCACAAAAATACTCTTATCATTTCAGAGCCTGAAGATGGATTACAATGTATGGGCACAAAAACAACAGACACACACATACACGCCCACTTAGTGGTGAATTTTTCTTCTAAGTCAATGAAATTTGGTCCTATTTATAAGACTGTGTTTTAGCCCACTCTCACATCTAAGAATGTACTGTAAATATCTCTTTGGAAAGCTGAAGGAAAAAGAAAAAACTAAATGTTTCTATTTTATAGAACTGAATACAATTAAAATGCTTATATATGCACATAATAGCAAGTAAAACTAACCATTTGGTTTAATTATGCATTCCAGATTTTTTAAAATGTGCTTTAACTTTCAATTGGCATTTTAAAATCTGAGCGTGTATGTCCAGTGATAGTGAGGGGAAGGAATCCCAGAATCCAAAGAAGCCTTTCTTGATGCCTCATCTCTCATCACAAAGAATACATAAAGCTCAGTGAATACAATTATAAATTAATTTAGATAAAGAATGCCCAGGGAATTATTTATTGAAATTCAGTGTGCTTGGTTACAGTGGACAGTACAGATGGGAAGGAGATGTATGGATAGTATGTATAATGAATTAAGTGGGATATTCCATTTACAGGCAACATTATCACACTATTTCTTTCATCTCCGGGAATTCTCTCATCTGTTCACAAGATTGTTCAGTAATGTTCTCCAAATACTAATGCTTGCACGATGTGGGGAGGGGGGAGGGGGAAGTAACGTTCATCTAAGCAAAAATCCTCTCAACCAATTTTACTCAAGTCAATTATGGTTAGAGGACAATTGGTAAAAAATTCTTTCAAATGCTTTTAAAAGGTCTCAGAGAGATGGGAAAGATAAAGCCTGTAAAATCAGTAATGGACCACAGAAGAACTCACTGAAGAATAATTTCTAATTATAAATATTATATTCATAAGTATAAAACATAGACCATCTCAGCTAAGCATCCCTAAATTGAAGGTTCGAAAACTGAGCATGCCATCAGCAGAGTAAGTTTTCATCATCATCACTATCATCATCATCATTGTCATCATCATGGAGTATTTTTGTATGTGCCAGGCATAAAGTTAAGCATTTTCTTCTCAACAGCTCATTTAGTACTCACAAAGACCCTATAATGTGGATATTATTATTATTCTCCTTTTACAAGGATACAAACTAAGTCTTAGTGCAGCTAAATAGATAAAAAGATAAATAAAGTCCAAATGTTGCTATTCATCCAGTTATCTGTCACTATGGAGTCAGCAACCTCCAGTGTTAATTTGGTATTCTTCCTAAGATAGCACATTTGAAGTTTGAAATATTCAATAAACATTCTTAGACTGAAGGGCAACCCTCTTCCAATGTGGAGCATGAGATACTTGAATTGATTTAAGACCCTTTTTACCATTACCTGACTAGCCAAAAGCAGCTACTTTTATATTAGCATGATTCCTGCTTTCGAAATTAGTAAAACTGGTGCACAGATAGACTAGGGCACAAAATTAAAAGTTCTCTTTTCACCCACCCTTTGTTATTATAGGAAGTGGTAAATTTGATTTTCCCACCTAGACATCAGAATGGCACAGTAATACAGAGGTTGTGATGCAGATTCTGAAGAAGGGCTGCTTGGATTCTTCCAGATCCTGGCTGTACCACTTGCTACCTACCAGTATGCCTTGAGGAAGTCAGTTAACCTGACGATACCTCGATTTCTCTGACTGCAGAATGGTGATCAAAATAATATCCTACTTCATAGGGTTGTACTAAAGATTAAATGAGATGCTATATGTACACACAGAACTATGCAATAAATCTTATATTACTATGTGACCATAGCATTCGTCTCTTGCTCACTACTAAATTGTCCCATGGAAGTAATAATTGGGCTTTTGCTGTCTTTAAAACACCCGCTTCTAACTGGATCTCTCCATGATAATAATCTCCTTAATGGCAGGAGCCATTTGTTATGTATTCTAGTGCCTGGCACAATTGCCTTTTTATGTGTAAGAACCCCATAATGTCTTACTGCATTAAAAAGGTGTGGGTGACAGGGAAGACCTTTTTATTTTGTACCCTGATCTGTCTTTATACTTATTTTACAAGTTTCAAGATCTAGACTCATAATGATATAAAAATAGCTGCTGGGAGTTCCTACTGTGGCTCAGTTAGGTTAAGAGCCTGACTGCAGCAGCTCAGGTTGCTGCAGAGGTGTGGGTTCAATCCCTGGCCCGGTGCAGTGAGTTAAAGGATCCACCATTGCTGAATCTGTGGCATAGGTCACAGCTGCCACCTGGATTCTATCCCTAGCCCAGGAATTTCCACATGTGGTGAGTGTGGCCAAACAAAAAATAAAAATAGTTGTACTTGACTAATGATACAAATGGAAAACAATACTCAAATCACATTGATGCATCTCTTACATACTTCACATTACCTTGAAGGAAAGGTTTTTTTCAACCTAGTCAATATTTACTGCTAATTAGTACCCTGTATTTTTGTTTGTCTTTTGAGCTTTTAGGGCCACATCTGCAGCACATGGAAGCTCCCAGGCTAGGGGTCCAATTGGAGCTGCTACCACCGGCCCCTGCCAGAGCCACAACAACGCCAGATCTGAGCCGCGTCTGTGACCTACACCACAGCTCACGGCAACACCAGATCCCCAACCCACTGAGCGAGGCCAGGGATCAAACCCACAACCGCATAGTCCCCAGTCGGATTCGTTTCTGCTGCACCACAACGGGAACCCCATACCCTGTATTTTTTTTATTTTTTTTTATGTCTTAAAAAGAACACCAAGTCAAGAACATTTAGTGTTGCAGAACTTATATTAGCAATTAACTCAAATGAATGGATAGTAGAATTGGGGCATAATTGTATGAATCCTCTGGATAAGAGTGATGTTAGGGACAGAAGGCATGAGAATGACACAGAGGGATTCAATTCTTGACCAAATCTTTTGGTTAGACATCTATTATAAACTCAAGAAAGGAGAAATCACAGTTTCTGTGGCAACCACACATTAATTTAGTGTTCATATGTTAACCTGAAAACCAGTGCCTGGTCCTGGCTTTGCAGACTGAGATGTTTGGGCAGACAATGTGTCATGTTGGTGATGGGTCTGTCATCTCCGAAAGTTACCTTGTCAATGAGGTCATATCAAGCCGTCCATCTTAAAGGACTGATGCAATTAGAAAAGCATTTGGAAGGCACTTCACTGGTCAGCAGCAGCAGAAAATAATGGTCATTTTGGTAAATACCTAAGCTTTCTTCCAAGGGGCTCAAATGTTCTATTTATATCCAGATAACACAGAAATCTCAAAGCTCTCTACTGTAAACATTTACCCTCAGGCTTGTGCTAAAATAGCACTTGGTCATAAAAAAAAAGTCCTCTTGGAAGCCACATCATTACAACCACTTTTGTTTATTTACTCTGATTATTTCCCAAGATGGGCATCATTGTTAGTACCTATCAGATACCTAAAAATCAAGGCTTATAGACATCACTCTTCCATCTCCACTCCATTATCAGGCAAGTATCATACAGAGTCACCACTTGAGTGTGACAGTATCTCTAGCTTTAAGGAACTACAGGATATTAAAGTCTGAACTAGGTTGTCCTTTATGTCCATATTCCATGGGGGAAAGAGAAGGACCATTTATTAAACATAAATACACACACACACACACACACATATATATATAGGTACACACTATGTTTCAGACCTATACTAGGCACTATGTGAGTGTATACTTTATATATATTCCCTATCAGTTATATATATACATTATATAGGAACTATGTACTATATAATCCATCCTTATGATTGCTCAAATATCTTAATGTATCATTCCTTTTTAAGTTGAAGTACAATTAATTCACAAAGTGATTCAGTTATATTCATACACATATATGTATACATACATATATATTCTTTTCCATTATAGGTTATTATAAGATATTGGGTATAGTTCCTTGTGCTATACACTAGGTCCTTGTTGGTCATCTATCTTGTATATAGTAGTGTGTACAAGTTAACTTCAAACTCCTAATTTATCCCTCCCTCACCCTTTCCTCTTTAGTAACCCTAAGTTTGTTTTCCTCTTTTTTTTTGCATTTTTATTGACATATAGTTGATTTATAAAATTGTGATAATTTCTACTGTACAACAGTGAGTAACAAACTGAAGAATAAAAACCATATGATCCTCTCAATAGATGCAGAAAAAACTTTTGACAAAATCCAACACCCAATTCTGATAAAAACCTCCAGAAAGTGGGCAGAGACGGAACTTACCTCAATATAATAGAGGCCATTTGTGACAAACCCACAGCTAACAGCATTCTCAGTGGTAAAAAGCTGAAAGAATCCCAGCCAAGATGACGAACCAGACAAGGATGTCCCTCTCACCACTTTCAGTCAACATAATTTTCGAAGTCCTAGCCACAGCAATCAAAGAAGAAAAAGAAATAAAAAGAATCCAAATTGGAAATGAAGCAGTAAAACTATCACTGGTTTGCAGATGACATGATACTATACATAGAAAATCATAACTGTTTTCTATGTCTGTGTGTCTGTTTTTTATAAATAAGTTCGTTTCTATCATATTTTAGATTCCATACATAAGTGATATCATATGGTCTTTATCTTTCTCTTTCTGACTTACTTGACTAAGTATGATAATCTCTAGGTCCATCCATGTTGCTGCAAATGGTACTATTTCATTTTTAAACTAATGTATCATTCCTGATACCCTCCTCTTCTTTTGATGCCTCTCTCTTCCTATACCTCACAATGAATTCATCAGCAAATATGATCAGCTTGATCTTCAGAACATACTGGGAATCCAACCATATGTTACCACATCTACTACCACAGTGCTGGTCTCATTTGCCATCTTCTCTCACCTGGATTGTTGCAATGGTTTCCCTGCTCTCACTCTTGCCTCACAAAGGTCTATTTACAATTAAGCTCCAGAGTGATACTTTGAAGACACAGGCCAGGTCATATAATTTCTCTGCTGAAAACCTTCCATTGGCTTCCATCTCACTCCATGATCTATTCCACCTAGTATCTCTATGATTTCATCTCCTGCTCTTCTCTATGCCTTATTTGAGAGAAAGTGAATCATTCTGCCTTGAGTTTTAAAGTAAATGGAAGCACAGATTGGCTATTATTTTCTGTCTGGCTCTTTTATTTCAGCATTATAGATGCTTCATGGTGGTCTAGTGGTTAGGATTTGGTGTTCTCAATATTCTCAGGATTAAACAAGTAGACTAATGGAAAAGAAGGGAGGATCTAGAGTTGTGCCCAAATATACACAAGAGAAATAAAAATATACATGAATAAATGAAGAGAGATGAAAGATACATGAAAAGAGAGGACCTGGAATTGGCCCACAGAAATAAGAGTTGGCATGGGAGATCAGTGAGTAAATAACCCTATTCAATAAATAATACTAGAATGAACAATTATCCCTATGGAAAGAAATAAGCCTGTATCTTCATTCAATATCACAAATAAAATCAGTTACAAATGGACTTAAAGGCAAATAGGAAACAATAACATAAAGAAGAAAACACAATAGAAAGATGCTACAACCTCTGAGTGGAGAGGATTTTTTTTTAAAAAAGATAACAAATGCACAAGCAAATACATGCTACATTTAAGTATATTAAAATCAAGAATTTCTGTTTAATAAATAGGCCATAAAATAATAAGTCACAAATAGGAAGAGAGATTTGCAGTATATATGACTGACAAAGGACGAATAACCAGACTACCTAAAATCCCATAAGTTAACGAAAAAAGAAAACAAGCGGGCATTTCAAAAGAAAAGCTACAGGAATGAAAATATTCCTAATCCCATCAATAATCTGGGATCAATAACAATCTAATTAGTGATACAATAAGATGGTGTTTTCTGCATACCAGATAAACAAAATGTCAGACAAAAGATGATTACTTCCAGAATGTGGAGAACCAAACACTTTCTGAACTGTTAGTAGGTATGTAAATGAGTACAGCCACTTTGAAAAATAACTTTGCATGACCTCATAAATCAAAAATATAAGTGAGGCTTGAAATTAAGATGGCAGAGGAATAGGACATGGCATTCACCTTCTCCCACAGATACATTAAAAAAATCTCTGTAGAATGATTCTAATAAAACATCTAGTGAATGCTGGCAGAAGACCTCACACTTCCAAAAAGGGTAAGAAAACCTTCATGTAACCAGGTAGGACAAAAGAAAAAAAGGAGAGAGGGGGCAAGAAAAAGGAATCAGGAAGGGACCAGCTCTCTTGAGATGGAACTATGAAAGAGGAAAGGAATCTGCACCCTGGGAGCCTCAAAACCTTGGAGAAAATTGCAGCAGCTGGTCTGAGGAGGGCAAAGCAGAGAGAGACACACACAGATAACTGGCACCCCCACCTGGTGCACCACAGCCTAAGACACTGGGGTGGGGGCTGGGTGCTGAGACTTGGGTTTCAGAAGTCAGTCTAAGGGAGGAGACTAGGGTTGGCTGAGTGGATACTGCCTAAAGGGGCCAGGGAGTGGTGTGCCAGAGCTGAGAGAGTACAGGAGGAGGCTGGGGCCTGCTGGAGAAGCAAGAAACAATTGTTATGGAGTGCAAGGTGAGAGTCGGACCACCATAGGAATGCCTTTCCCTTTTCCTAAAAGGAAATTATCCAATCAAAAAAAGAAGCAGAAAGGCACAAAGAAGAAACAGACTCAATTGGAAAACAAGGTTTAAAATGGCAATAAATACATAATTTATCAGTAATTATTTTAAATGCTAATAGACTAAATGCTCCAATCAAAAGACATAGGATGGAAGACTTGATTAAAAAAACAAAAAAAAACAAGAGCCTACAACACAATGCCTACAAGAGACCCACCTTAGGGCAAAGGACACTCGTAGACTGAAAGTGAGAGGATGGAAAAAGATATTTCATGCAAACATAAATGACAGGAAAGTGAGAGTTACAATACTCATATCAGACAAAATAGACATAAAACAAAGGCCATAAGGAAAAATAAAGAAGGACAGTATTCAATGATAAAAGGATCAATTCATGAAGAGGATATTACACTCATTAACATATATCCCCCTAATATAGGAGCATCCAACACATAAAATACTTACAGACATAAAAGGAGAAATTGATGGGAATACAATAATAGTAGCAGACTTTATTTAACATTTCATTCACATCAATGGACACATATTCTAGACAGAAAATCAATGAGCAACAGAGAATCTAAATGACAAAATAAAACAGACAATTGATATTTTCAGGACATTACATCCAAATGAAAAAAAAAAAAAAACCCAGAATAAACATTCTTTTCAATGCACATGGAACATTATCTAGGATTGACCACATACTGGGGCAAAACTAACCTCAACAAATTTAAGAGTATAGAAATTATTTCAAGTATCTTCTCTGACCACATGGCATGAAACTAGAAATCAACCACAGGAAAAGAAATGAGAAAAAAATGACTACATGCAGACTTAACAACATGCTACTAAAAAAACCAATGGGTCAAGGAGGAAGTCAAAAAGGAAATTAAAAAACACCATGAGACAAACAACAATGAAAACACAATTATACAAAAATCTATGTGATGCCACAAAAGCAGTTCTTAGATGGAAGTTCACAGTGAGACAGGCCTTCCTCAAAAAAACAAGAAAAAATCTCAGATAAAACACCTAACTTACCACCTAAAAGAATCAGAAAAAGAACAAACAAAACCTAAAGTCAGCAGAAGGAAGGAAATAATAAAAAATCAGAGAGGAAATAAATAAAATAGAGATTAAAAAATAGAAAAAATGAATAAAACAAAGAGGTGGTTCTTTGAAAGGGAAAAAATTTGACAAACTTCTGGCCAGGCTTAATGAGAAGAAAAGAGAGAGTACAAATAAACAAAATAAGAAATGAAAAAGGAGAAATTTCAACTCATACTGAAGAAATACATAAAATAATAATAATAATAAGAGACTACCATGAACAATTATATGCCAACAAATGTGACAATCTAGAAGAAATGGACAACTTTCTAGGAACATATAGACCACCAAAACTGAATCCAGAAGAAGTAGATAACTTGAACAGACTGATCACTAAAAGTGAAATTGAATATGTAATAATTAAAAAAAAAAAAAGAAAAGAAAACTCCCTACAAACAAAAGTCAGGACCAAACAGCTTCACAGGTGAATTCTACCAAACATAAAAAGAACTTATACTGATCCTTTTAAAACTTTTCCAAAAGATTGAAGAAGAAGGAAAACTCCCAAAGACATTCTATGAAGCCACCCTAATACCAAAACCAGACAAAGATATGACCATAAAGGAAAATTATAGGCCAATATTTTTGATGAATATAGATGTAAAATTTATCAACAAAATTTTAGCCAACTGAATCCAACAACACATTAAAAAGATTAGACACCACGACCAAGTGGTATTTATCCCACTTGGGGGATTCAACATATGCAAATCAATCAATGTGATACACCACATCAACAAAAGAAAAGTGAAAAACCACATGATCATCTCAATATATATAGAAAAAGCACCTAACAAAATACAACATCCATTCATGACAAAAACTCTGACCAAACTGGGTATAGAGAGAACATACCTTAACATAATAAAAGCCATTTATGACAAACCCACAGCCAATATAATAGTCAACAGAGCAAAGCTGAATGCCTTCCCACTATAATCTGGAACAAATAAGGATGCCACTCTCACCACTTTTATTCAACATAGTATTAGAAGTCTTGGCCACAGCAATCTGACAAGAGAAAGAAATAAAATGTATCCAAACTGGAAGGGAAAGGGTAAAGTCACCACTATACACAGATTACATGATACTATTTATAGAAAACCCTAAGGACTCCAGGGTTCAATCTGATAAACGAATTATGCAAACTAACAGGGTACAAGATTAACATTCATAAATTGGTTGCATTTTTGTATACTAAGAATGAAATATCAGAAAAGGAATATTTAAAAAATCTTTTTAAATTGCACAAAAAAAAAAACCCTACAAAAAAACTTTGACCAAGGAGGTGAAAGACTTATACGCTGCAAACTATAAAACATTAATAAAGGAAATTAAAGAGGATTCAAAGAACTGGAAAGATATCCCACTCTCTTGGACTGGAAGAATTATACTCGTAAAGTGGCCATACTACCCAAAATAATCTCCAGATTTAATGTGATTTGTATCAAATTATCCATTATCCATGTCATTTTTCACAGAACTAGAAAAAAAATCCAAAAATTTATATGGAACTATAAAATACCCAAAATTACCAAAGCAATCCTGAAGGGTTAAAAAAAAAAAAAAAAAAAACGAAGCAGGAGGCATAACTCTCCAAGATTCAGACAATGTCACAAAGCTACAGGAATCAAAACAGTGTGGTTATGGTACAAAAACAGACACATACACAGATCAATGGAACAGAATAGAGAGCCCATAAATAAACCCAGACATCTATGGTCAATTAATCTTTGACAAAGGGGGCAAGAATATAATATGAGAAAAGAGAGTCTCTTCAGCAAGTGGTGCTGGGAAAACCAGACACCTGCATCTGCATGTAAATCAATGAAACTAGAACACACACTCACATCGTGCAAAAAATAATCTCAAGATGGTTAAAGACTTAAATATAAGACAACACACCATAAAACTTCTACAACAGAACATAGGCAAAGCATTCTCTGACATTGACAGTACAAATATTACAAATGTTTTTGTAAGTCAGTCTCTTAAGGCAATAGAAATAAAAACAAAAATAAACCTTTGGGACCTAATCAAACTTACAAGCTTTTTCACAGCAAAGGAAACCATTAAAAAAATGTAAAAGACAACCTATGGAATAGGAGAAAATATTTGCAAATGATGCAACAAACAAGGGCTTAATCTCCAAAATATACAGAGAACTCATACAACTCAACAGCAAAAAAATAAACAGTCCAATTGAAAAATGGGCAGAAGATCTAAAGAAAAATTTCTCCAAAGAAGACATATGGATGACCAACAGGCACATGAAAAAATGCTCAACATCACTAATTATTAGAGAAATGCATATCAAAACTGCAATGAGGTATCACCTCACACTGGTCAGAATGGCCATCATTAATAATCCACAAATAGCAAATGCTGCAGAAGGTGTTGAGAGAAGGGAACTCTCCTACACTGTTGGTGGGAATGTAAATTGGTACAACCACTATGGAAAAGAGTATGGAGGTTCCTCAGAAAACTAAATATACAACTACTATATGATTAAGCAATCCCAATCCTGGGCATATATCTGGACAAAACTTTCAATCAAAAAGATACATGCAACCCTATGTTCATTGCAGTGCTGTTCTCAATAGCCAAGACATGGAAACAACCTAAATGTCCATCGGCACATGAATGGATTACGAAGAAGCAGAACATATACACAATGGAATAATACTCAGCCATAAAAAAAAAATAACGCCATTTGCAGCAGCATGGATGGAAATAGAAATTCTCATACTAAGTGAAGTAAGTCAGAAAGAGAAAGACAAATACCGTATGATATCATTTATATGTGGAATCTATAATATGGCAGAGATGAACCTATCTACAGAACAGAAACAGACTCAAAGACATGGAGTACAGACTGATGATTGCCACGGGGAAGGGTCAAAGGACTGGGACATACTGGGAGTTTGGGGTTAATAGATGCAAACTATTACATTTAGAATGGATAAGCAAGGAGATCCTGCTATATAGCACAGGGAACTCTATCCTATCACTTGTGAAAGAACATGATGGAAGGTAATATGAGAAAAAAAGAGTGTATACACATATGTACGACTGGGTCACTTTGCTGTACAACAGAAATTCTCAGAACAATGTAAATCAAGTATGATAATAAAAAAATTAAAAAACAACATCCATCTTAAACACTTAACTCTTTAAGAGTAAAATACTAAGGGGAGTTCCTATTGCAGCTCGGTGGTTATGAACTTTACTAGTATCCATGAGGGTGCGGGTTCGATCCCTGGCCTTGCTCAGTGGGTTAAGGATCTGGTGTTGCTGTGAGCTGTGGTGTAGGTCACAGGCACAGCTCGGATCCTGTGTTGCTGTGGCTGTAGTGGAGGCCGGCAACTGTAGCTCCGATTCAATCCCTTGCCTGGGAACTACTACATGCTGTGGATGCAGCCCTAAAAAGCAAAAACAAAAACATTACACCATAAAATTCCTAGAAGAGAATATAGGCAAAACATTCTCTTACATAACTCATACAAATGTTTTATTAGGTCAATTTCCCAAGGCAAGAGAAATAAAAATAAAAATAAACCAGTGGGACCTAATCAAACTGACAAGCTTTTGCATAGCAAAGGAAACCAAAAAGACAACCTACAGAATGCGAGAAAATATTTGCAAATGATGCAACCAACAAGGGCTTAATCTACAAAATATATACACAACTCATACAACTCAAAACAAAAAACAAGCAACCCAAATGAAAAAGAGGCAGAAAACTTAAAGAGACATTTCTCCAAAGAAGACATAGGAATGGTCAGTAGGCACATGAAAAGATGCTCAACATTCTTAATTATTAAAAAATGCAAATCAAAACTACAATGAGGTACCATCTCATACCAGTCAGAATGGCCATCATTAGTAAGACTACAAATAACAAATGCTGGAGACGGTTGTGGAGAAAAGGGAACCCACCTACACTGTTGGTGGAAATGTAAATTGGTACAACCACTATGGAAACCAGTATGGAGATTCCACAGAAAACTAAATATAGAACTACCATAAGATCTAGTAATCCCACTTCTGGGCACATATCTGGACAAAACTATAATTCAAAAAGATACATGCGGAGTTCCCATTGTGGCTCAGTGGTCAGCGAATCTGACTAGGAACCATGAGGTTGCGGGTTTGATCCCTGGCCTCGTTCAGTGAGTTAAGGATCTGGCGTTGCCGTGAGCTGTGGTATAGGTTGCAGACACAGCTCAGATCCCACGTTGCTGTGGCTCTAGCGTAGGCCGGCAGCTACAGTTCTGATTAGATCCCTAGCCTGGGAACCTCTATATGCTGTGGGAGCGGCCCTAGAAAAAGCAAAAAGGCAAATAAATAAATAAAAAGATATATGAACACCTATGTTCACAGCAGCACTTTTCACAATAGACAACACATGAAAACAACCAAAATGTCCATCAAGAGATGAAAGGATTAAGAATGATATAGTACATATATACAATGGAATACTATTCAGCCATAAAAAGAATGAATAATGCCATTTGCAGCAACATGGATGAAACTAGACAGTCTCATGCTAAGTCAAGTAAGTCAAAAAAAGAAAGACAAATACCATATGATATCACTTCTATGTGGAATCTAAAATATGGCACAAATGAACCTATCTACAAAACAGAAGCAGACCTACAGACATAGAGAACAGACTTGTGGCTGCCAAAGGGGAAGGGGAGAAAGTAGGATGGACTGGGAGTTTGGGGTTGGTAGATGCAAACTGTTATATTTATAATGGATAAACAACAAGGTACTAATATAGCACAAAGAACTGTATTCAGTATCCTATGATAAACCATAATGGAAAAGAATAATTTTTTTTAAAAGAATGTATAGCACCAGGAACTCTATCCAATCTCCTTGGATAGACCATGATGGCAATAACATAAAAAAAGAATTTGTATATATGTATGACTGAGTCCCTTTGCTGTACCACAGAAATTGCTACAACATGTACCCTAAAGAGACGTTTTCTTATCTAACCTTACAAACATGTGAGAATTAGTGTGAGTATTTGTAATCGCAAGAAAAATAGAAACAATGCTATTACTGTAGACTGAAGAATAGAAAAAAAAATCTAGTGTATTAATACACTGGAGCAGGGCACAAAAGAATATCTAATCCGTGCTTCTGCTAAATTATGTTAGAATATTAATAAGAGCAGTAAAAATGAACTACAGCTATATACATCAATAATGGGTGACTGTTAAATATAACATTGAGTAAAAAAGCCAGTCACCAAAAAATGTACACAGTAAAATTCTGTTTTTTATCAAATATTCAAAAACCTGTGAAGTGAAACAAAATTTTGTTTAGGAATGCATAAGAATTTTGGTGAAAAAACATAACAAAAAAACCCAAGGGAATGACAAATATAAAATTTAGGATAGTAGTTACCTGTGGAGGTGGGATGGGCTACAAAAGTAATGTGCAGGAGAATTTGGGGGAATTTCAGAAGTTTGGGTAATATTCTCTTAAGAAGAGTTGAAGGGTATGTGGATTATTTTAGTATTATCTAAACTTTATATATTATATACTCTTTTACATCTATGATATATTTAATAAAGTTATAGTACCCATGAATGGAACAGTTCTTCTAGAACTGTGCTTTCCAATATGGTAATCCTGAGACACATGTGGCTATTTAAAATCAAATTATTTAAAATGAAAGAAGCTTAAACATTCAATTCTCCAGCCATACTGCCACACTTGAAGTGCTCAA
Organism: Sus scrofa; assembly: GCF_054392235.1. Classification (NCBI taxonomy): domain Eukaryota; kingdom Metazoa; phylum Chordata; class Mammalia; order Artiodactyla; family Suidae; genus Sus; species Sus scrofa. Next base: position 14,737,946 of record NC_139401.1, read on the forward strand.
CTACCACATGTGGCTTCTAGCTACCATTTTGCAAAGTGCACATTGGGCAGCACTGTTCTACAACATTCTTGTCTCCTTGGAGACAACTTTTATCCACTTTTAATAAAATCAAGGAATTCATTGGCTTTCTGCAAAAAATGAAAGTTTCCGTAATTCTTTCAACAACAGCAGTAAGAGATGAAGCAAAGATTTACTTCCTATGGATTTTGTTGCTCCTCTTGATTGAAGGAAATTCCATGAACAAATTTGTTAGACTTAATACTTCAGTTCACTTAACTCATCAAATGCCAGCATGAGCCTGGTTATTCTTCTGCTTCAGGAAGTCAAAGACTGTTTCCATGTAGCTTCTTGTGCCAACAGGGTGAGAAGAATTTCATCTGCCAAAAAATTTCATTGTGTGAAGATTTCCAAAGTTATGTATCCTCCAGGGTAGAATTAAAAAGCAGACAAGGGTCTTCTAGAATGAGATCCATAGGAATTACAGAGAAAGGAAATCTTCCTTCTTTCTATTTTTTAAGGTCCTCTCTGAAGCAGGTGTTGCTGATCTGAGTGGTTCAGACTCTAATTCTTTAGTGTGTGTTTTGACCCTGTGTGTTAGAGGGTCAGATACATGGGTATATTGCTTTGTTTCTCTGGCCTCTATGGAGCAGAAACCAGCCTTAGACTCTAGCTTCCTTTCCTTCTTTTCTATCTCACATACACTTGGATGTTCTAAAGCTTGACCTTACATTCCTAATACAGTATCCATAATGGTGATAAAACTTGACAGTGCGCTTTGGGGTTGATTAGAGGAGGGGTGAGCTCACACTGCACCCTTCCTCCTGGTCCTGGGTCAAAGCCTTGGATTCTTGTCCAGCTGCCTAGAAGTCTCTGCATTGGAGTTTCAGGCATAGGCTCACTGAAAAGAAATGAAGCCTTCCTTCCCTTGCCATTGTCCACTGTGGGCACAGTGACCTTGGAGAAGAGAGGGGATGAACCAAGATAAGATTCAGGTGATGCTTTATCCTTTGCTCAAAATTTCACTTAATGTCACTTGAAGCCCAATCATCACCCCCAGAGATTCCAGATGATGATTCACGATTCAGAGTTCAATGGGGAGTTAGAGAAGTGGCAGTCATGAGTCTGCTCCCAGCTATTGTACCACTCTGTGAGCCAACATTCCTCTTTAAACAGGTCTTTCCTCAGCTAGTTTGATCATCATCCCATCACCACCAGAGGTCCTCTGGGAGGAAGCATCAAGTTACCTTCCACCTTTGCTTAGGGCACTTGGGACATGCCTACCCATCCTGGCAATATTACATCTCAAAGCCATGAATGCCTGCATACTCTGCAATCCTGAATCCCTGAAGGTAACAACCGTCTTTAAAAACCATTGTAATAGCTAAAACCTACTTTTCACGAAGACTTATGATGGCTCCATTAACAGTTTGTTTACTCAAAAGCAGTAAGTACCCCTAAATTCATCACAGATATTCGCAGCAATAACAGGAATTATCACAAAATAATTCCCCCTTTACCAATCAAAATAATGTAATTCCAGAATCAGCAAAGAGATTTGCTTCTTTCTGTTTTACCAAGTCCAGGTTTGTTTCTCTCCCGCCCTAATTATTTCTTTTTTGTATTTATTCATCCGCCTCTTTATTTAATAGCATTCATTGTCTAAGTCACTGGCTTCAAATCTGTGCATTTCAGACACTCTGAAATTCTGATTTCTATGCTAAAGGACCTTTCATTCCTCTGCTCACCAAATGTTGGCTGCATCATCAATAAAAATAGATCTTCCTATACATGGACTGCTACTTGCAAATGTATTCAGTTGCTGTGACTGATCAGGTAAAAATCATTTAAAATTGGTTTTGAAACTGTAATCACTTATTTTCCTAGTACAAGTATTTGCTCGACCAAAGAATATTTGAAACATAGGTAAAATTATATGATGATTTGGAAATTTTTCTGATGGTATAAAGGGGTCCTCAAACTCATAAGGATTAGGAAACTCTGGTTGAATACCCTCAAAGCTGGCTCCTCTCACATTGTGAATTAAGCTCCACAAATGGGCTTTCCATATCCTTGAGCAACAGGAGCCACTGATTACATTAGAATATGGCTGGAGCAGAACCTGGGACAGATATCTGGGATGTTAATGATACAAAATAAACAAAACCCTCTCACAACCAAAGAAAAAAACCTTTGGCTGATATAAAATGACTGTTTCCTTCCTCTTTCTGAAAAATCCTTTAACACTACAATTTCTTTTCCAACATAAGGGAAGAACAGCACCTAGAGGGAGCATGCTGAGTAATCAAGGGATCCCAGGCACCTGGCCACTGAGTCGCTCCCACAAGCATTCCCTCCTCCTTCTTCTGACTTCTCTAGGTGTTCCTGGATGCAGGCAGCAGCCAGTTGGTCTGTTAGTCGGCACCCCTACCTTTCAGACAATCTTTTGCCTCTTTCTCAGGCTACTCATCTGCCTGGCATTCAAGCTGCAGGAAGATGAGTAACCAACTATGATTCCTCCAGAGGATGCTTGGGCAATGTGCCAAATATCTCTGAGGTTCTGGTTTAACAGTCAATGCCTCTCCTTCAATGTGCTGTAGGTGAAGTCTAGGTGGGGCAAAAGTCTAGATGTGGCAGAATGAGGACTAAAACTGGTAGTGCACCTGAGCTCCAGTCCCAAGAGCAAGAGATGAGATATGATGATTCATTTACTTCTTTTTTAGAAATGTTTTACTTTTTAAGAAAAACATAAACATTTTAGACTAATTCATCTCTAATGAATTTTTTCATAGAGAAACTAATTGGAAAAACATATCATGTGCTATGTCTCTTATGCTTAAAGTTTGAAGAGCAGGGATAGAAAATTCACCCACAGATAAAATCCTTCTGAATTATAATCCCTTTTAACGCAGGTCCATGTCCAGGTCCTTTACCCCCTGTATTTCGGTTCGTCAGCTTGCAAAATGCATGTTTTTTTTTGTAGTAACTGGGAAGGAGGAAGGTGAATTAGAGATTCTTCATTGCTGGATGAAACAAAGAAACAGTGGAAGTCCTGTGGCCTTAACGCTAAATCAGTAATGTGAGTTTCCTTGTGGAGGAAAACATACCTTGATAAGGGGTGGGTAGGGAGACTGCAGAGGAATGGAAGGGGAGTACAGAGGGAAAAAGAAAACTTTATCTTCTATTGTCTACATGAGTTTTGGTGGACATTTTATAAGGCTAGCCTATCATACTTCCAAATTGGTATAATGATGGCCAGCCTCAGCATGAAGCACATGCTCTGCCCATAATAAGCACCCAATAAATATTTATTAGCAGCATCTGACCAATTCAAGACCAATTTAGAAGACTGGCTTCTGTCTTTTTGCCAGCTTTTCCAGTTCCCCTCTAGTTAATTTCAGCTCTCAAAATTCCTCTAACTAGGCTTAAGACTGAGAAGATATCCAGAATTACTCTAAAACTTGTTCAATTTGCCCTACTGTTATACTCAGAAAATAATTTCTTTCCTGAGGGAAATACGCCACAGATAGCTCTACCTTTTCCCCCATTTTCTGGTCATTATTTTTTTGGCTGTGCCCATGGCATGCAGAGTTCCTGGGCCAGAGATCAAACCCGCATCACAGCAGCAACCCAAGCCACAGCAGTGACGATACCAGATCGTTAACCTGCTGAGGCACCAAAGAACTCCTGAATATTACTTTCCAAAACATTAACTGTAAGGAAAATAAGAAATTTTCTTTGTTTAAAAATTACTTTATATTGTGGTCATTTCCTAAAATAGTTCAAAAATAGGGTTGCATTTTTACCTACACTTCACAATACTATTTTACCACCTATAATTGTAAAAAGAGAGCTACACACTCATCAGTTGGAAGTTTTGTTCACTGCTATTACTGAAGTAATCTTAGTTCCTCTTTTTTTTTAAGTGTAGGGAAGTCTGGTCCTAAAAGAGTAATAAATCAACACTCAGTAGAAATTTGAAAGTATTGGGAAAGACATCTCATTTCCTATTTCCAGCTTTGAAATTCAGCTTTGTGATAAGTATAAATGACTAAGCAGTGGTTCTTGAACTTCAGAATGCTTAAGAATCCTTTGGAAAGCTTGTTAAGATACAAATTCCTGCATCCTCCCCAAGAGATCTGATTTAGAAGAGTTTGCCTGAACACTGTGAGTTCTAACAGGCTCCTAGGCGATGCCAGTGCTGCAGGTCTGCACACTATATTTTGAATAACACTATCCTCATAGCCTGGATGAGTTCATGGAGCCATCCAAAACACCTGACATCCTTCTAGAGGATTACATGTGGGTTCAAGTAATCCTGCCTAATAAGTGAGAATGGATGTCAATACTTGGGCATCTTAAGACTTAAGCTTTGGCTATCCCAGAAATACGTTTTGAGACCAGCTCCAGGTTGACAAATGTGTTGTCATCATCCTGACCCATGCCTACAAATTCTGTTGTCAAAGCAGCCTAATTGAGAACTATGTGTCCTTTAAAGGAAAGCCTTTTCCTTCCCTTCCTTGAAAACTACTGCATCAATTCAAACTGTGGAAAAGGGAGAAAGCATCCAAGCAGATCCAGTTACTTTCTATGATAGCCATTTAAAATACCATAACCCAAGGGGAATGGGTGAACGTTTCTCCTTGGGAAGCAAAATGGGGGCGACAGCCAGAAAAGTGTGGGGTATATTTTCAGTTAACTCCCTCAAGTTCTTTTGCCCCCTGGAATTTTGTAGGAGCTTATATAGAACAGCAGACTCTCAACAAACTGGGAGACATGATTCAAGGCATAGAGATGTCCTTGAGGGTCATGGAGATGTGTTTATATCATCTGGACTCCTCATGCTGTTAATGCTCCATTTATTTGCTGTGTCATCTGTGAGATCAAACGAAAGCACAGTCGCTGAGGAGTATAATAAACTAGATTCAAAAGGTATTGAGGACTTCTCAACTACCTGAGATGGAGCAAGCACCATTCACTCTATCCTCCCACTGATTACAAACAAAATACCCTGAACAAAGTATGTAAAGTAACTATCTGAGGATGGCAAGTAAACACATGAAAGTATGTTCAACATCATTAGTCATTAGGGAAATGTACATTAAACCAACAATAAGAAATCACTCTGTAACTATCAGAATGGCTCATAAAATAACCTGACAGTAATAAGTGCAGATGAGGGTGCAAAGCAGCTGGAGCACTAATCCATTCCTGATAGGAACTCAAAATGGGACAGTCATTCCAGAAAACAATTTTTCAGTTTCTCATAAAGGTCAGCAAAACACTAAATAAGCCACTCTTCCTAAATAATTATCCTAGAGAAATGAAACTTACATTCAAACACAAACATGTATATGAATGTTTATAGAAGCCTTAAAGTGGAAAAAAAAATCCGTTAACAGATGGATGAACTAACAGTGATCCAAACAATGGAATGCTACTAAGTAATAAAAAAGGATTGAACTAAGCATATATAAACAACATAAATGAATCTCAAATACATCGTGCTAAAGAAACCATTCTAAAGGAGTTGATATACTGCATAATTCCATTTATTTAAAAAAGAGGCACAACTATAGAGAGTGATCCGTGTTTTATCAGGGAAAGTGTAGGTGAGGAGTTGATTAAAGAAGGGCAGAAAGTGGGGGAACTTTTGTTGTTTAATCTTGATTGTGGTGATGGTTACAGGATTCTATGCGTTTGTCAATACTCAAAGAACTTTATGCCAAAACAAAAATAAATTTTACTATATGTAAATTAAAAATAAATAAAAAACGGTCTCTACTAAGGCTAAATATATGCACATTTTGGGACTCAGCCATTCTAGTTTTTGCTTCATATCTTATAGAAATGCACACATTTGTTCACCCAAAGACATGCATGAAAATGTCTATAGTGATACTATTCACAATAGTTCAAATCTAAAAATGACCCAAATGTCCATGAACGATGGAATGGATAAATAAAATGCGGTATGTTAATCTAATGAAACATACATGGAAGTTCATGAACAGCAACTCAACTACATATAATATGGTCTAATTTCAAAAGCATAATGTTGAATTTTAAAAAGCCAAATATTAAAGTGTGTATACTACATGATTTCATGTACATGAAATTCAAAAGCAGGCAAAAAGTAAGGTGTTAGAAGTTGGGTTAACATTTACCCTTGGTGGGCTAGTGACTGAAAGGGGAAACAGGTCCTATAAAGGTACTAGTAAGACTTTTTTTTTGACAATGTTCTATTTTTGATCTGGGTGCTATTGATATGGTCTACTTATTTTGCGAAAATTTATCAAAGCTGTGACCTTTTGATTCATACACTATCTAAGCTATACTTCAACAATGTGAATATACATAGTTTTCCTTGGAAGACTTTTCACAGCTTTTATCAGTTTTGCAAAGGGGTTCATGCCTCAAAAATAAGTTTAACTATTGAATTGGAGAACAGGGAGTAGATCTTAGATGGCATTAGATTATGGGCTGACCAGAATTGTTTTCTTGATTTTCCTAAATTGAACGAGTGACATTTCCCAGCCATGGCTCTATTTATAGGAAAGCTTGTGGTGCTTTCCTGAGACTGCAGGGCTTCCGGGGACTAGGACTTTCACTGCTAAAGCTGGTAAAGTCCTGGGCAAAATGAACAGAAGTGAAAGAGACTCCTGTTTTGCTTTTTAAAGAAAAGAATAAAGCTTTGAAGTCCCATGTCATTGGAGTTTTGGGGATTTAGGCATTAATTGTCCCCACAGAAGCACCTATATGGGTTTTTTAGGGGACACAGAGTGGAATTTCCCACATTTCTTGTGTTAGAAGAAAACAAATGCGGGTCAGGGCAGCATTTAGAATTTCCGTGGTGTCCTGAGGCTGAGGGTGACCATATAGTACCTGATCTTAAATTAACCCTCTGTAGGATTTCTCCTTTCATTTCCCACTCTAAGCGCAGGGACTGGGCTTCCTATGTCACTTCAGCTGGCTGCAATTTCATCAGCAGTTTCAGGACAAGTGATTAAATGAATGTCTTTCAGAGTCCTCGTTGGTAGATCAGACTTAGCCAAGGCAATCATGTGTCTCCATACAAGTTCCCTAATGCCCAGAGAGAAGGCACAAATGGCCAAAGAACCCCTGAAGGTTTTCAGCGTGGTGGTTTCTCTCTCTCTGGGACTGTGGGTTTTGATGGTTAAACACCACTTAAAAACATTGCATATAAGATAGTCAAAACTTGTCCCCTTAAGAAAGGACCAAAACAAGCTTTTTTTTTTTTTTAATAGGTGGTCTCTCTTTGCCTTTTTAACAATCATGTTTTTTTGCACTTGGGTTTTTTTTTTTTTTTTGTCTTTTGTCCTTTGTCTTTTTAGGGCCGCACCTGTGGCATATGGAGGTTCCCAGGCCAGGGGTCAAATCAGAGATGCAGCTACTGGCTTACACCACAGACACAGCAATGTGGGATTCAAGCCATGTCTGTATCCTACACCACAGCTCATGGCAACGCTGAATCCTTAACCCACTGAACAAGGCCAGGGATGGAACCCGTGTCCTCATGGATACTAGTCAGGTTAACCGTGAGCCATAAGGGGAACTCCATGCTTTTTGCACTTGTGATTAACAAATGATCTCAGCATAGAGTGGAGGAACAGACAAAGTGGCTGGATTCGCTAAACATGGTAGACAATTATAATATAGGCTGGTGGACCACATGTTTTACTTTTGAACGTGGTTTTAAATTTCCTCCAAAGGCACAGATGTACACATGGATTTTGTTAGGTGACATAGGGTCCTACTCTAGCCTCTAGAAGAGCTGCCATGATTGGTTTGAGAACAGGAAAAATGGCAGAGAGAGATTACTATTGCTAAACAAGCTTATTCAACACTGAGTACTTACATGAAATTTCTGGCTGTATATCTATATAGATATCTGACCATATGTATCTATTTCATGTCTATATCTGTATTATCCTCACATATAAGGATATATATGTGTAAGTAATGTATATGCACATACCTATTATATATGTAATATATATTATGTGTGTACATATATTACACATATATATCCTTATTTAATCTCAATGACTTTTGAGTGTATTATGATCCATTTGTAAGTGACAATCTAAGATTGAGAAAGATGAATTTGCCTTAACTATGCATAAGAAACAACAGAGAAGGGATTTGAATCCAGTTCTTCTTGATGCCTGGTGACACATTAGGGGCTTTATGAATAATGTGGGCCTGGGAAAGAAAACAATCCATTTTTACAAAGGAGAATTCGGTTTACAGGATAATTATTTTTCAGATCATTTGAGAGAACTATAAAAAAAATCTCAACCAGAAAAATTCAGTACTTATAAAAATATCACTAAACTTCATTGAAAGCCATATAAGAGATTCCCCCCCCCAAAAAAAAAGGAAAGGGCAGAAGTTTGTGAGCCTTTATGTCTGCAGCTGTGAAGAATTTGGCATGTTTTTGGGAGGGAGGAGAAAAAATAAACGAGTATGAGCAAAATGCAAGCTCTGCCTGGAGTAATGGCAAGGGCGTGAAAAAGATGCTCAGACTGCAGGGGGAGGGGAGGACCAGAACCCCAACTAATGCATATTGGCTTAGGTGACCCAAAAGTCCACCTTGGCATTGAAAGAGGTGACTGAAACCCAAATGAAGCCATTTTACATTCTCTTTATGGTGCTATCCATCTTTATCCTGAGTTTCTCCTCTTTGAAGTGACAGACTTCTCTATGATCAGCCAAATTAATGCTGTTTGAATCTCATGTATGTGCACTGACCTCAGACATCATAACTCAGATTATTTTTGAAGACTTTGATATGTTTTTCCTCAGTTTTCAATGCCTTTATCACTACTTACCATCCTTGACATTATTGTCTAAACATTCATCTCAGCTACAAGGCAGGCAGAGAGGCTGCTAACACTGTGTTTGCCTTAGAATCTCGGAAATCAGCGATTTAGCTGATCCTGCTTCCCAACATTATCTTTGTGCTAGCACCAAATTATTACAAATCCAACATATTTCCCAAGTGCATTTAGTCTGAAGGATTCAAACTGTTTTCTGGATTCTTTATTAATCCTCACAATATGTGCTGGAGGGACATGCTGTCAAATGTCAGGCCCATTTTACAGATGGAGGATTTAGCAGCTTAACCAAAGACGTGTCCGTCTCATCCTCCAAGGAGCATGAATCCAGCCCAGCTGTGATCCTGGACCTGCTTGTTCCTTCCTGTTGCTCTCTTTATTATGGAACGTGGCTTCTCTGTGTTTCACTCTGGTGCTGGTCTTTGGGTGGTTACTAGGCAACTTGAGCTATTGCAGTCTGGCTGGTTCAAAATACCAGAGCATCAAAGTCCCATAAAAATGAGGCGAAACCTTCTCATTGTACACATGTTAAATTTAGTTCAGTACAATGCCATTCCAGTGAGGACTGGCCAAGAAAAACACAAAGCTTTGAGGGGCAACCAAACAGTGTGCATCTGATGGATTGGGTTAATTTTAGGATGATCATTATTACAGGTGTCTCAGTGCAGAGAAGAGGAAAAAGAAAGTACAGCTGCATGCTCTCCAGAGCTCTGAGCCCAAGGCACTCAAATAAATGCTTGTACCACATGGAAAGATGATGTGAAGGGGATGATGAGGGGTCAAGATGGAAGAGAGAAATCATCTGATAACTGGGACAGCTTGACCTTGGCTTCTCTGAGCTGGCCCAATGATTTCAAAGGAGGGAAGCAAAAAAGGCAAAAGTAGAGAGAGCAGCACCCCTGCTATTTGTTTCTAAATTGTTAAAAGGAACTCCTCTTAAGAGTAAGAGGAGAAAACAAGCTCTGTGCAGTTGTTTACAATTCTTGGGATGTGGATTCACATGGGCCTGGTTATGGGAAGTGGGTTTTTTGTCTTTGAGGACAGAGAAGGGTATACAATGTGGTCCTGGACCTCGCAAACAACAGTGGAACCCCATGCCTGCAGCATAGTCCTTACACACAGTGAGGGGGTGGCTGATTGGGCTTCTAGCTTCCCATCAGCCCCACATACTTTGCTGGGAGTTTTCAGGCCATTTTATTTAATGAGGGGACATTTTGTCCACAGCTAAAAAGTTAAAAAGTTCAAATTTTCTTAGTTTTTTAAAAATGTGGCTACTCAAGTCTTATTATAAAACTACACGAATCAAGACAATATGGCATAAGCAAAAACAGAAAAAAAAACTATCAATGAAATATAATACAGATACAAGAAATATACTCAGACATGTATAGACAACTTATTTTCAACAGGGGTGCAAAGGCAATTCAGCAGAGAAAGGGTGATCTTTTTCAACAAAAGTTGCTGAAACAATTGGATATCCATAGGCAAATACATAAACTTTGAACCATGTTTCACAACATACTGCTAAATTCACACAAAATAGAGCATACAGCTAAAGGAAAAATCTAAAGCTATGAAAGTGCTAGAAGAAAATATACAAGAAAAATCTATGTGAGTATGGGTTCAATAAAGATTTCATAGACACAACATCAAAACCACAATTCATAAAATTAGAGAAAATTGACAAAAATTTAAAACCTCTGCCTTATTATATGTCAATTATACCTCAATAAAGCTGTTTAAAATAATTTTTTTTAATTGTGTAGGACAATCGACCTGAAATGTACTTCTCACCCTGACCCATGTGCTCCATTTCCTTGCTCTCATCAACATCACAGCTAGGGAGAAGAACTCTGTCAAAAAGTGTCCCTTAAGGGAGTTCCTGTTGTGGCTCAGTAGGTTAAGAACCAGACATAGTATCCATGAGGACATGGGTTCAATCCCTGGCCCCACTCAGTGGGTTAAGGATCTGACGTTTCTGTGAGTTGTGGTGTAGGTCACAGATGTGGCTAGGATCCCATGTTGCTGTGACTGTGGTATAGGCTAGCAGCTATGCTAGCTAGCAGCTACCATGCTGCACAGGAGAAATAAATATATATATAAACAAATGAAAATAAAAATAAAAGGTTAAATGAGATCATTGATCATCATCCAATATGACTGGTGTCCCTACAAGAAGAGAAGATTAAGATACTTACAGGCACAGACGAAAGGCCACATAAAGACATAGGAAGGAGACAGCCATCTACACACCAAGGAGAGAGGCCCTCAGAAGAAATCACTCCTACCTGCTGGCAACTTGATCTTGGAATTCTATCTTTCAGAAATGGGAGGAAATAAATTTCTACTCTTTAAACAAACTAATACAACTCCAATATCAGAGTCTGGCTGATAAATAAGACATGGCCCCAGACTCCAAATCGCTCAGAGTCTAGACACTTGTCAGCATCAACTGGAGGCAGTTTTCTCCAGGGAGGTAGCAGTACAGTTACAAATGAGGCTATGGCTAAATCTGGGATTCTGGAACTGCCTGCCAGAATGGGGCAAGGGAGGAAAAGTGCTGGATCTTGGGCCAAAGCCAAGTGGAACATAAAGATGGCCAAGCCAGAACAAAGCACTGGGAGGGATGCCAACTAACAACTACAAGCAAAATGGGGAGGACTTGTGCTGGACAAGAAACACACCAATGATCCAGCCAAGAAAGAGGACCCAGTCACAAAGGCCAGTGTTTGAAAAGCAAAGCCTATAGGGATAAAACAGTGGGAAAGGGATCATGAGGACTACTTTCCAGATCCATAGCCCATCTGGGACCCCATTGACTATAACAGATAGCTTTAAAAAGCTTAAACTCACTTCCCTTTCATGATCTTTTCTCTCTATGAAGCCAGTGTTGAAACAGTTCTAGCATCTCCATTAAAATGCGGTTGAGTGACAGACTTCATAACTGTGTCATGTTGGGTTCTGCAGAGGCAGGCACTGAGAGGAAGTCTTCACTCTGGAATATATTGTGGTTTTTTTAATAATGATTTTTATTTTTTTCCATTATAGCTGCTTTAATGGAAAATTAAATTTTCTGTAAATTTTCTACTGGACATACATGTATACATTCTTTTTTCTCACATTATCATGTTCCATCATAAGTGACCAGACCATAGTTCCATAGTACACAGCAGGATCCCATTGCTAATCCATCCTAAAGGCAACATTCTGCATCTATTTACCCCAAGCTCCCAGTCCCTCACACTCCTTCCCCTTCCCCGTTGGCAACCACAAATCTATTCTCCAAGTCCATGATTTTCTTTTCTGTGGAAAGGTTGATATGTGCCATCTATTAGATTCCAGATATAAGTGATATCATATGGTATTTGTCTTTGTCTTTCTGACTTACTTCACTCAGGATGAGAGTCTCTAGTTCCATCCATGTTGCTGCAAATGGCATGATGTCATTCTTTTTTATGGCCGAGTAGTGTTCTATTGTGTATATATATACCACATCTTCCTGATCCAATCATCTGTCAATGGACATTTGGGTTGTTTCCATGTCTTGGCTATTGTGAATAGTGCTGCAATGAACATGCGGGTGCATGTGTCTCTTTTAAGTAGAATTTTGTCCGGATATATGTCCAAGAGTGGGATTGCTGGGTCATAAGGTAGTTCTATGTATAATTTTCTAAGGTACCTCCATACTGTTTTCCATAGTGGTTGTACAAGCTTACATTCCCACCAAGAGTGCAGGAGGGTTCCCTTTTCTCCACAGCCCCTCCAGCACTTGTTATTTGTGGACTTCTTAATGATGGCCATTCTGACTAGTGTGAGGTGGTATCTCATGGTAGTTTTGATTTGCATTTCTCTTATGATCAGCGATGTTGAGCATTTTTTCATGTGCTTGTTGGCCATCTGCATATCTTCCTTGGAGAAATGTCTATTCAGGTCCTTTGCCCATCTTTCAATTGGGTTGTTGGCTTTTTTGCTGTTGAGCTGTATCAGTTGTTTGTATATTTTAGAGATTAGGCCCTTGTCAGTTGCATCATTTGAAACTATTTTCTCCCATTGTGTAAGTTGTCTTTTTGCTTTCTTTGTGGTTTCCTTTGCTATGCAAAAGCTTGTCAGTTTGATTAGGTCCCATTGGTTTATTTGTGCTTTTATTTCTGTGGCTTTGGGAGACTGACCTGAGAAAACATTTGTGAGGTTGATGTCAGAGAAAGTTTTGCCTATGTTCTCTTCTAGGAGTTGGATGGTATCTTGTCTTATATTTAAGTCTTTCAGCCATTTTGAGCTTATTCTGGTGCATGGTCTGAGGGTTTGTTCTAGTTTCACTGATCTGCATGCAGCTGTCCAGGTTTCCCAGCAATACCTGATGAAAAGACTGTCTTTTTCCCATTTTATGTTCTTGCCTCCTTTGTCAAAGATTAACTGACCAAAGGTGTCTGGGTTTATTTCTGGGTTCTCTGTTCTGCTCCATTGGTCTGTCTGTCTGTTTTGGTACCAGTACCATACTGTCTTGATGACTGCGGCTTTGTAATATTGCCTGAAGTCTGGGAGAGAGATGCCTCCTGCTTGGTTTTTGTTCTCCAGAATTGCTTTGGCAATTCTGGGTCTTTTGTGGTTCCATATAAAGTTTTGGATTGTTTGTTCTAGTTCTGTGAAAAATGTCATGGGTCATTTGATAGGGATTGCATTGAATCTGTAGATTGCTTTGGGTAGTATGGCAATTTTTACAATATGAATTTTTCCAACCCAGGAGCATGGAATATCTTTCCATTTCTTTACATCATCTGTAATTTCCTTGATTAATGTTTTATAGTTCTCGGCATATAAGTCCTTTACCTCCTTGGTCAGGTGTATTCCCAGGTATTTGATTAATCACTTCTTTAAAGACCCTTTCTCCAAATGCAGTCACATTCTGAGGTCCTGGGTGGGTAGGACTTCAACACACGAATTTTGGGCAGACACAATGCAGCCTATAACAGTAGTCAAGCTGCCTGGATTCAAGTATACATTCATCTGTTTCTAGCTGAGGAACTTTGACCAAGCTCCTTCATTTCTTTGGGCCTGTTACCCTCTCTGTAAGATGAAGAAGATAAGTGTTTTTCTCATAGGACTGTTGTGAAGATTAAAGAATATAATATATACTCCAATTGCCTGGTTCATAGCAGCACTCAATAAAGGTAAGCTAACGTTGGTCTCTTTGAGATCCCAAATGTGATGTAAGTATACATTAAAAATTTTGTATACGTAAAACATGTAGATTTTCGATTTTTATTCAGTTGCTCATTTGCCCAACAAGGATTCATTAAGCACATGCCATATACAGTTGGTTCTCCTTATTTGCTTTCGTTATGTTCTATTAAGTCATCATGGACACTGAATTAGCAAAGATTACTACTGAGAGTTTCCAGTCACAACATTTTCATCAACTGATCAATACATAACCTATCTTTATGTATGTTTTTGTTCAAGATACCTTATTTAAAATATGTATATAATATATATATACTTGATTCATTAACATTGACCTCACATTCAACATCGTTATAACTCAAGCCAGAACAAACCTTATCGAACATACAGATTTTCTTAGCTCATCACAGCCTTCCTGTGTTTAGCAACACTGGACAGTACCACAGCATTGTCATTGGGAGCCAATTTCAACAGTTAAATCACTAAGAAAAAGCGCACAAAGTTTTAAAGCAGGAGGCACTAAATTGACCAAGACGAGGACACTTGTTTACAGTGTGAAAGCAAACACAAGTAGGCAGCCCTTTCACTTGTTCACCAGCTGCAAGCATGCCGTGGGCTTGGGTGGCTAAAGGCTTTTGTTTCCCTGCATATTACCACAAATTACCATGAAAGCACTGTATTGATTTGTGGGTGACAAAGAAACTTAATGAGCAGATGAACTCACCAGCATGGAACAAGCAAATAATGAGGAGTTGCCCCTACATGAGGTAGTGTATTGGGTTCTAGGGTACACTGCAGAACTAGGGGGTTTCTTTAGTGCTGCTCACTGTCCAGCAGGCACAGAGGGACAGGGTGGTAAAAGGGGCTTAGTGAATCTGCTGACTTAAGCAGTTGGCAGGAATGTTCTGATCCCTTGGATCCTCTGGAAAGGAAGAGGATTCTAAGCATCTGCCTCTTGAAGGAGCTGCACCATCACTCTGTTTGCTAGATGATTAACATCACTTTTCAGAGGGGACTACAATCAGGGTAAATCCAAACTGAGGTATGGAATATGGCAGCATGTTCTTGTGTGTCCTGTGTCTCTTGGAAAATGCTTGGTGTTGCCTTACACTGAGCTAGCCTTCTCTGTCTTACTCGATTCCTGGCTGCAACATTTTTTCCTTCTCCTGCATGGTTGTGGCTCATCTAACTCCAGTGATCTCTGCAATGCCAGTGGCCAGCATTCTGCAAGGTGGCAGCATGTGGGCTGTGGACACAATTCTGATCTGGGTCTCACATGGCCTCATCCTATTCCACTCTGCCAATGAGCTTTAAAACAGGGATTCTGGACAACGGCTGTGTATGAGAACCGCCTGGGGGAAGGCTTTTAAAAAACCATCAGTGTGGTTCAAGATCTACGAATGCATCAGTATGATACACTACATTAACAAAATGAAGGATAAAAATAATTTAACCAACTCAATAGATGCAGAAAAAGCATTTGACAAAATTCACCATCCATTTATGACAAAAACCATCAAAAAAGTGAGTGTAAAAGGAACCTACCTCAACATGATATAGGCCATCTATGACAAACCCATAGCTAACATCATACTCAATTGTGAAAACCTGAAAGCTTTTCCTCTAAGATCAGAAGCAAGACAAGGATGCCCACTCTTACCACTTTTATTCACCATAGTATTGGAAGCGCTAGCCACAGCAATCAGACCAAGAAAAGAGAGAAAAGAAAAGGCATCCAAACTGGAAAGGAAGAAGTAAACTTGTGCGTATTTGCAGATAACACGATACTATATGTAGAAAACCCTAAAGATGCAACCAAAAAGATATTAGAACTAATAAAGGAATTCAGTAAATTTGCAGGATACAAAATCAATATACAGAAATCTGTTGCATTTCTATACACTAATAGCAAGCTATCAGAGAATAAGAAAACAATCTTATTTACAATTCCATCAAAAAGAATAAAATACCTAATACATAGGAATAAGAGAAGATATTTGCAAATGATATGTCCAATAAGGGGTTGATATCCAAAATACATAAAGAACTCAAACAACTCAAAATCAAGAAAACAAACAATTCAATTAAAAATGGGCAGAGGACCTGAATAAACATTTTTCCCCAGAGGCACATGAAAAGATTCTCAACATCAGCAATCACCAGGGAAATGAAATAAAAACTTCAATGAGCTATTACCTAACACCTGTCAGAATGGCTATTATCAAAAAGAGAAGAAATAGCTAATGTTGGGGAGGATGTGGGGAAAAGGGAACTCTTATGCACTATTGGTGGGACTGTAAATCAGTGCAGCCACTATGGAAAACACTATGGCAGTTCCTCGAAGAGTTAAAAATAGAACTACCATACAATCCAGCAGTTCCACTTCTGGGTATTTATCTGAAAAAAAATTGAAAACACTAATTCAAAAAGATATTTGCACCCCTGTTCATTGCAGCATTATTTAGCCAAGATATGGAAGCAACATGGGTCCATCAACAGATGGATGGATAAAGAAGATGTGGTACAAAATGAACATCTCCTCAGAAAAGAAAATCATGGACTTGGAGAAGAGACTTGTGGCTGCCTGATGGGAGGGGGAGGGAGTGGGAGGGATCGGGAGCTTGGGCTTATCAGACACAACTTGGAATAGAGTTACAAGGAGATCCTACTGAATAGCATTGAGAACTTTGTCTAGATACTCATGTTGCAACAGAACAAAGGGTGGGGAAAAAAATGTAATTGTAATGTATACATGTAAGGATAACCTGACCCCCTTGCTGTACAGTGGGAAAATTATATATATATATATATATATATATATATATATATATATATATATATATATAAAAGAAGATGTGGTACATATGCACAATGGAATGTTAGCCACAAAAAAGAATGAAATATTGCCATTTACAATAACATGGATGGACCCAGAAGGTATTATGCTAAGTGAAATAATTTAGACATGGGAAGACAAATATCATGTGATTTCGCTTACATGTAGAATCTAAAAAACAAATAAACAAAACAAAATAGAAACAGATTCAGAGACAGAGAGGAAACTAGTGGTTGCCAGAGGGGAAGGAAGGAGGGGTGGAGCAAAACAGGTGATGCAGATTAAGAGGTATGAACTTCCAGTTACAAAATAAGTCGCAGGGATGTAACTTACAGTAAAAAGGAACGTGGTCAATAATATGATAATTTTGTACAGTGATATATGTTTACCAGACTTATAGTGGTGATCAATTCATAATGTATTTAAATGTCAGAACAATATGTTGTACCCCTGAAGCCAATATTGTATGTCGACTAAATTCTTTTTTTTTTGTCTTTTTAGGGCCACACCCACAGCACATGGAATTTCCCAGGCTAACAGTCAAATCAGAGCTGCAGTTGCTGGCCACAGCCACAGCCACAGCCACAGCCATAGCAATGTTCAAGCCACATCTTTGACCTACACCACAGCTCACTGCAACACCAGATCCTTAACCCACTCAGCGAGGCCAAGAATCAAACCTGAGTCCTCATAGATACTAGGCGGGTTTGTTACTGCTGGGCCACAACAGGAGCTCCTATATCAACTACTCTTCAATAAAAATTATTTTATTTTATTTTAATTTTCCCACTGTACAGTTAGAGTGTTCCCATGATGGCTCAGTGGAAACGAATCTAACTAGCATCCATGAAGATGTGGGTTCGATCCCTGGCCTTGCTCAGGGATCTGGCATTCCTGTGAGCTGTGGTGTAGGTCACAGACGTGGCTCGGATCCCACACTGCTGTGGCTGTGGTATAGGCCAGCAGATACACCTCCTATTCCACCCCTAACCTGTGAACTTCCATATGCCTCGGGTGCGGCCCTAAAAAGCAAACATAAAAATAATAAAATAAAATTTAAAAATTAATTACAATTTGAAAAAATTAAACTTTAACTAAAACATCAAAAAATTTAATAAATGGCAAAAAAAAAAAGGATGCCAGTCTCCATCCTTGACCAATCGGGTTGGCTCTGGAGGTGGGGCTCAGGCATCCCTATTTTCTACCACTACCAGATAGATTTCATGTGCAATGAGAGTGGAGAACTACCACTTGGATCTGACTCTCACTTTCCTAATCTATAGAAAAAGATGTTGGTATCCGATGAGTCCCAAGGCAGTGTGCTGTGAGCTACAATCCTAAATTCCATTTTGAAATTACCCCCTTTATTATTTCTTCCACTGATGTAGCTACTAAGATTTTCTTCCCCATAGCGTGTTTACAATATCACTGATGTCTATCTCACTGTTTAGGCTTGGTGGGAAGTAAAGTGATTTTCCCCCTCCAAAGAAACTAGAAATGAAGGGTCAAAAATAAAACTCCGTGTTTACTGAATGGAAAGAAAATCACCATGATCTTTCACATGCTAGTTGAACTTGAATGCTCTATGGCTTGAATTTCAATGTCATTTCATGTCTCTAATCGCATCCCCTAAGCACAGAGGTCTGAGTGCCATCTCTGCAGCTGGAAAGAGCAGGAGAGGCACAGAGGTGAACTGGACTGGTTTTTTTGTTTTTGAAAAAGAACATATCTGAGTCTCTGAAAAATAGTTCCGATCAGAATCTACCAAGTGAGCCTAGAATAGATTTGAGTGGGCAGATGAGCAGAGCAGAGGCCACAAGGTTCTCCCCACAGGCCAAATGCTGAGTGAAGTAATAGGAGCACTTTGGCAGAGTTCTCGTCAAATAAGACTTTACAATTCCATGCTTGAGTTACTTAACAAAACCCTCTTTGGATGCTATGTAGCAAGTCTTCTTAAGGTAAAACTAAATGGTAAGAAAATTTTAGATATACTGATCAGCAGTGGTCTAAAGAGACTTTCTAGTTGCTTGATATATGGAGTTTTTTAAAAAGTATCCCCTTCTAAATGTAATACTTGGCATCCACTAACCCCAAACTCCCAGTCCATCCCACTCCCTTCCCCTCCTCCTCAGGCAATGAGGACCTACTGTACAGTACAGGGAACTATATCCTATTTCCTGGGATAGAACATGATGGAAGATAATATGACAAAAAGAATGTACACATGTGTATGCTTGGGTCACTTTGTTGTACAGCAGAAATTGGCACAGCATTGTAAATCAACTACACTTTAATTAAAAATACATTTAAAAATTATTCCCTACTAATCTGATTGGTCTAAGCACTCAGGTCATGGACTGCATGGGGGATAACATACAAGGTTGATTTCTACCAGCCAAGATACAGTATTTCCCAAAACTGTCAGTAATGAAGAGAAAAAAGTTGATGGAAAGAAGCTCTTGACGCAAGTCTGAATTTGGGTCTAGGACCTTCCAGAATGTATGAGAAGTTTGGCAGGACTGATTAGGAAAGTAGCCAGCAATTCACAGTTACTGAAATTCGCATGGACAGCAAATGATACTCAGTTACATCTTCCATGACTACATGTGATTGGATTCCAGAGGTTGTGGGGAAAAAATCAAGTCTGGACAGAGGGTGTTGTCCAGGATAGAAGTAAGCAGACAGGATGCATCTACACAAGTAAGAATCAGAAACCTTGAGGCCAGAAGGCAGAATTGAAAAAGCCAGGCTCAAAGACTGGTCTCAAGGTTGAAGGACTCTCTGAGGCTCTTAAGTGAGACCAAAATTTACTCAGGATTCCAGCAACAAAAAACAGAGTTGTTAGTAAAGAAAAATCTGGCAATCAAGGGCTTTTTGATAGGGTGACCAAGTGCCCTGGTTTGTCTGGGGCTTTCTAAGTTTTAGCACTCAAAGTTTGACAGCCAGGGCAACCTTTGAGACCCAGGAAAACAGGGATGGTAGATTACCCTGTTGCTGTATAAACCTAAGCCAAGGTCAGATGTTTTCTGAGTAAGAGGAGGGCTATTCTAAAGAAGATTGTGCAAGAATACAGCTGATCTAGGGGCAAAGTCAGAGAAGGACGAGGGACTCAAGGATGCTCCTTATAGCCACCATACCTGGCCATGAGATCTTCTAAATGACCTTTCATCTCTTTGGATCTGTTTCTTTATCTGCCAGATGATTGCATGGCCTTCAATTGCTTTTATCTTTCTCTTTTAAAAGCAGCAGAATCCTTTCCTCAAGTGAAATCTTATCCCAAAAAGGAATATATCCAGGAGTTAAAGCAGAGCCACTAGGTTGAAGCCTGGCAGGGGACCTATAACCCCTTTGCTCTACACTCAACCCTCCCCTATTCTGCCCCAGACAGCCCCTGAGACGTCTGTGCTGAACCAATACATCTCTGAAGAGCAGACTTTTAAAACTACCAACTGGATGATCTTCAAGTTCTCTCTGGGTCAGAAATCCCACGATGCCTTGGCCATCTGCAACATTATCACTAATTTACAGAAATGGATTAGCTGCCCCTATTTTCAGAGCTCTGGCCTCTACAGCTCTCTGTCTCTTCAACACACACACACACACACACACACACACACACTACTGCAAACACATTCAAAGAGCCAGCTTGAATGGGCTTTGCTTACTTTCAAAGTCAAATCACATATAGAAACACTCTGAAATAATCATCTCTGGAAGGCAGGATTATGGGCAACTGATTTCTTAGAGAGACAGTGTGTGAGTGCTTTTCTGTATTTTCTACCATTTGAATGTAATACTTATTCCTAGGCCTTGGACAAGTGTTCATCTTATCTATGACATCTGACCTACTACCTCCTCCTGCTCAGACTCTTTTTCCTTGGCTCTCCCCCTTTGCCTTGCACCCCTACTTTGACAAGGCACTTTCTTCAGCTTCTCCTATACCATTTTCCACCTTGCATTTCTTCCTTGACTTTAGCTTGCAATGCAAGTTTCTATTATTAGCTTTAATGTCCCCTGCTCCCAGGGGACTGATCCAGCCCTAAGACACCACACTTTGTTTCCATTGGGTCTTCCTGGGAGCTAATTCCCTAGTGAAGTCCTCTTCTCTCCGTGCAAATAGCTGACTAATACCTCTCCCTACCCACCTTCCAGCCATAGGGGGTGATCTACTCTCAGTTCTACTGGTCTCATAGGATGAGCTTCCAGGTGAGGAGGATGCTCTGATGATGAGGAGCCAAGTTCTTGAATTGTATGACCCTGAATAGTACACCATTTGGTTTCCATGAGGATAAAGACTCTCCAACCGAGCCTCAAATCGCACTAAAGGATATGTCCTTCCCTCTGCCATATAGAGTAAAGTGTTATGGATAGATATTGATGACCTTAACATCTTAAAAGAATCAGGACCACAGAGTTATAGTGAGATCCAGAGAGTATAATGGAATGCGGTAGAAGAATCAGGTAACAGCTGTTAATAAGAATATCTTTGGTTGCTTTAGGCAGTAAAAGAATCTTAACAAAAGGAGAATCTTTTTTTTCCAATTTTTTATTGGGGTAGTTGCTTACAAGGAACACTCCAAAGCCTGGCAGCCAACCCAGTTTCAACCATTCTTATCTTCAATTATCTAGTTTCTGACTCATGCCTGACCTGGTTCTCCTGGTCTTTTGCTTCCAGCATTAATTTGTGACCTTGGACTATCGAATCTGATTCTTCCTGATGTCACTGTCTGTCAGTAACCCTGCACATTGCAACCATCCAACCTTACTACTTGCTCATCCTTAAGAAAAAATGGCGGTGGATGGATTTGAGTCAGGAGGAAGCATTCCAACCTAGATTCATTTTGTGACTTTCAGCCTATAACCTAAACTCTGTCTAAACTTCATTTTTCATCTGTAAAACAGAAAAGAAGAATTGCCTCACAGGACTGTTCTGAAGATTAAATTATGATATTTATAAAACATTTGGCATAATGTTGCCCATTAAAAGGTGCTGACCATTATTTACTTAGAACCAGGCTAATCAAAGTGTGGTTCATGGACCATTACTGGTTTGTGATGAAAAAGAGTACAGAAATTGAGAGTTAGAACTCAGAAACTTTTAGATTAGAAATTTTCTTTTAAAAAATGAGTCTTTTCCATAGATACTTAGAGAAGCAATGATAGGAATGGGGCCTCAGTGGAGGAAACTATCCAATACACAGTATAGCATACGTTGCCTGGAAAGACATCCTTAAGAAATATTACTCGACCTGTCCCTTTTCTGTTGGCCCATTACCTTCATGGCATGGTTAATCCTTGAAAGTCCTGCCATCACCAACATATTTGTGAAGGACCTTTTTCTCTTTTCGGCTCATCTGCTGGTGTCTGTTAAGAAAACACAAATTAATGTTAACATTTGTTCAAAACATAACTCAGAAAATCTGTTTCAAAAGCACGCAGGATGCATTCCAGGGCCAACTGGCATTTCTGATTTGTGTTACCCATGCCATTTCCCAAAGCTGTCAGGGGATAATTAAAAGTCAGACGGGGAAATTTGATTCTCTTCATGTTAAGGTATAGTAGCGTAGTAGAGAGAAAGCATTAACATTTTCAGGGGAGGAGGGGAGGGGAATTGATTAAATCAAAAGAAAACAATCAATTCTAGGCGTATGCTGCGGTCACTTTATCCATTAGCTTCAGGACAAGAGTGCCATTTGGAGCACAGTCTTTTCAAGGCATTGGCACCAGGCCATTCCTGAAGCACACAGTCATTGTGGAGACATTTAATTAGTGCATTTTGCATGATTGCCTATGGACACAAGAGGGGCAATGTGCCATTTAGCCCTTTTAGGGTCAACTGATGGCTGGAGAGGAGTCCGGCCTACAAAGTCATGGTAAATTCTGTAAGGTTAGGGACTCCGTATTACCTCCACTTTTAACATTCCCCATGCCCAAAATAGGTCTGGAACATAGTAGGCACTCAATGAAATACCTGTTGAATGAATATATGATTTCAAGGTCACCAAAATGAGAATACCTCAGGAAATCTGGTTTTATCCAGCATGCCTGGTTCTAGTAAATCACAGAAGCAGGATTCAAACACAACTCTGAAGTTCAAGCTTCCTCTAGAGATGACATCAGAAACAATCACAATGCCCTCCACATTTGGGGTGACCCCAGAATATCCCCTCCCTTCACTGCTCTCACTCCTCCCTAAAGAGGGGTACAGACAGATGCCTCTTAAGCTTATTTCCAGGAAAACTGAATTTGACCCTTCTACTATGGGCTAAGAAATCCTCCCTCTCCCTATCATCCTCTACAGAGTGTGTTCTGGCCACATATTGAAGAACATAAGCTGGCCCTCGAGAGTATAAAAGGAGACATTACTGTAACAGACTGAAGTATAAAGTTGTTCTAAAAATCCATTCCAGCCTCCTTTTTACTTATCCTCTATGGTCCAACAGCCTCATGTACTATGTGACCCTAGAGCATCATCTTTCACTTGAATTTTTAAAGATACAGTAAAAGAATTAACAACACTGTTTAGTTTAAGTAAACACGATAGCACTTTCCAAGTAAATTGACCTCCTTTCTTTGATAAGCCCCCAAAAATGTTTAAGATGAGCTCTGTGTTTTGCCCTGAAGGGTGAAAAATTCAGACTTTGCTATACTGGGAGAGCAAAGGGCTTCCAGACTCATAAACTCAGAGCCCTTTTCTTTGTCATCAGTAATCTAATTTAGTGACTTTATAAACGGATGCTCAGGACTTAAAGGGTTATAAGAATAAAAATAGGAATGAATGCATGGGTTAAGACTGGAAGAAAACAATAAAGGTTAGAAAGAAAGAGAAGCAAATCAAGAAATAATGAGTTAAAATCTCAATTCTTGCTCCTAACTAGTGCCTCTTCCTGGACCAAAGGCTGTGAGAAATATGAAGAATGGATTTCTGTGTCATCTTTAGGTGAAATGTCTTACACTTAACCAAATATTCTATATGAATTTAAAACCAAATGTAAAAATCATACTAGAGCATAGAAAACATGTGCTAGAGGTGATAGCAAGAAGAGAAAGTAAAGTTGAATCGCACCTTGCAAAACAGACGCAAAGAATAGGAAAGGAAGTTAAAGATCAGAGAGAAGAGTTGGGAATGTGATCCATGGGTGGGCAATGGTGACCTGTATGGGTTCAGTGAACACAGTTTACTAAAAGGACTATTTATAAAGGCCTGTGGTCAGCATTAAAGTAAGCTAATCAGAAGCCAACAACGAGGGGAGCTGTTACCCTCCTAAGCCTGAAGGCACAAGAGTGGAGCCATTACTAATAACTGGAAAGAACAGCAGCTATAAGAGAGCCCCATCTTCCAGGAACTCTGTCTTTTTTCTGTCAATGTACTTGAGTTGATATAAATGATACATTTTTCTTCATCTGTATTTTTAATATTATAATTTTAGCTTTTAGTGTTTTCCTTTTTGATTATCCATAGTTTTTGTTTTGTGCTACGAAAGTTTAATTTGAGACTTCTCTATCCATTTTTTGAGGTATAATTAGCATACAACTATATTAGTTTCAAGTGTCCAACACAATGATTCCATATTTGTACATATTGTGAAATGATCACCAAAGTTATCTGTCACTATATATAGTTTTAACATTTTTCTTGTGATGAGAACTTTTAAGACATGTTCTCTTAGCAACTTGCACTATTATTATTATTTTTTTTGCTATTTTGCCATTTCTTGGGCCACTCCTGCGGCATATGGAGGTTCCCAGGCTAGGGGTGGAATCGGAGCTGTAGCCACCAGCCTATGCCAGAGCCACAGCAACGCGGGATCCGAGCCACGTCTGCAACCTACACCACAGCTCACGGCAACGCTGGATCCTTAACCCACAGAGCAAGGGCAGGGACCAAACCTGCAACCTCATGGTTCCTAGTCAGATTTGTTAACCACTGTGCCATGCTGGGAATTCTGCAATATTATTGTTAACTTCAATCACCATACTGTATATTACATCCCCATGACTTACTTTATAACTGGAAGTTTGTACCTTTCGACTCCCTTTACCCATTTTGCCCACCACACCTCCACCTTTGGTAACCACCAATCTGTTCTTTGTATCCATGAGCTTGTGTTGTTTTTTAATTCCACATATAAGTGATGTCATGTGGTATTTGTCTTTTTCTGACTTAAATCACATAGCATGTCTTCAAGATCCATCCAGGAGTTCCAGTTGTGGCTCAGCAGAAATGAATCCGACTAATGCCCATGAGGATGCAAGTTTGATCCCTGGCCTCACTCAGTGGGTTAAGGATCTGACACTGCTGTGAGCTGTGGTGTGCGTCACAGACATGGCTTGGATCCTGCCATTGCTGTGGCTCAGGCTAGACAGGCAGCTGCAGCTCTGATTCGACCTGAAGCCCAGGGACTTCCATATGCCACAGGTGCAGCCTTGAAAAGCAAAAAACAAACAAAAAAACAGGATCTATCCACGTTGCTGCAAATGGTAGCATTTCATTCCTCTTTATGGCTGAATAATATTCCACCTGCATATTTTCTATCATTTTAAATTGAGAAAATTCATCCTTTTAATATGCACAATTAAATGGTCTTAATATATTTGCAAAGTTTTGCAACTATCACCAATTCAAGAATATTTTAATCAGCTGCTAAAGCCACATATCCATTAGCAATCACTCCCCATTTTCCTCTTCCCCAAGTTGCTGGAAAATACCCATTTATTATCTGTCTCTTTGAACTTGACTTTCAATAGGAAAACAAAGCCACTAGCAAATTTCAGCTCAGCTGGGAGGGAGCAGATGGAGTAACTATTCTAACTTCTCTTTGCTTCTCAACACTGATCACCTGTTGGTTCCTCTCACTGGCTGAAATCAACTGGAAATCAGATGTCAGTAAAGTCTAATTTGTATAGCCCATTGACATCAGTCTCCAGGGGCAGGAGAAAAGAAAGTGCCCAAGGGCCCTAGAGATTCTTGATGAGAAGATCCTGGGAAGAGATCAGACTGCCAGACAGAAATGAAAAGTAGAAGGAGCATGCAATCCTGATGCAAGAAGCTGTGACTCTGGAGTTCCCATCGTGGCTCAGTGGTTAACAAATTCAACTAGGAACCATGAGGTTGCAGGTCCGATGCCTGGCCTTGCTCAGTGGGTTAAGGATCCGGCGTTGCCATGAGCTGTGGTGTAGGTCGCAGACACAGCTCAGATTTGGCATTGCTGAGGCTCTGGCAAAGGCCAGCGGCTACAGCTGTGATTAGATCCCTAGCCTGGAACCTCCATATGCCACAGGTGTGGCCCTAGAAAAGACAAAAAAACAAGCTGTGACTCTTTCGTGAAAGGATGGATCTCTGGGGATAATGAGTATATTCAACATAAAGGAAAAAAGAGTCTAAAGTCCACCACAAGACTGTTTTCAATGTCTTTATGTAAAAAAAATATTCATCATGGCACCCTTTCATTTTAATTTTTAAGTGGCTTCTGGAGACCCAAGAAAATGATTCATCATCCATTATTCATATTTCATTTCCATTCTTATCTGTATCAATGTGACTTTATATACATGACCTTGAGACTTGCATTTATCCTTTATGGTACCCTATCAATAAATAGAAAAGCTTATTTTCTGATTATATGATGGGAGCCTATGCAACTAGATTTGTCTAGTATTTATTTAAAAACTGATTTAGTTTTACAATGTAATTTCACCTTATCTTGAAGGCATCACAAGCCAAAACAAAAATAGTTTTCCTTAAAAGGAGAAAGATAAATGGTTACTCAATTGTTTCTGTCTCTTTAGTTGATTACAATTCTTAGTGTGCTGGTTGAGAAGCAAACACAACTCAGTATTCTCCAGACTTGGTCTTACGGTTACATTAAATTATCTTAAATCCCCTTCGAATTTTTTTCTGACAGGAAAACCTTTTCTTTGTGTCAATTTAATTCTCTCCTACGAGTATTTAGCAATTTATCCAAGTTATTTGGTGTGATTATTAAACACACTTTTTATTATTAAAGTCAATAACTTAAAAGTTGAATTAGGTTTTTCTTTCCAAAAAGTCATATGATAATTTCCCACCTGAAAAATAATAGAACCTTGTTTCTTCACCCACGTTTTGCATATACTATCCATCATCACTGAAAAATACATCTCTTTTTTCTATTTCCCTAAATTAATGTGAAATGTTGAATACAAAGTATAACCCTCTCCTTATAATTAAGTAAATGATTAAGGAAGCTATTATACAAATGGCCTCATGTGACTGGGATAATGAAAGCATTTATTGAAGAATAACAATAACTTACATTTATTGGAGTCTTTGAAGTTTATATAGCCCTCTAACCCATGTCATTGAACCCTTCCTACAACCAGGAGGGTGGGGTAGAAAAGGAAGGAGAGACATCTCCCATTTTAGTGAAGGGAAACTGGAGCTCAGAGAGTTAGTCATTTGTCTAAGATCATAGAGCTAGTAAGCAGAAGCTAGAAACCGGACATACATCTTCTCTGTCCCCAATATCATATGCCATAGATACATAAGTCTGGAAGGGAATAAGTAGGTTTATGACAGACTTGCCATGTTTTTCAAAAGGCTTGGTTGATGGAGATTCCATCCATTTTTTTCCTTGTCTGGTCCAAGAGTCAACCGTTTGGCAGGAATTCCCATCATTTATGTATCCTAGACCCATGACCCCTATATGGCTGTCCTGAAAGATGGAGCTATGCACCTCTGGCATATTTTAGAAAATGGATGTTATATTCGTGAAGGCAACAATTATGTTGTCCTTTAACATTCCTTTTTTTTTTTTTTTTTTAATGGCTGTCTCTGCAACATATGGAAGTTCCCAGGCCAGGAATTGAATCAGAGCAGCAGCTGTGACTTAGGCCACAGCTGCTGTAAGACTGGATCCTTTAACTCTCTGCTCTGGGCCAGGGCTCGAACCTGCACCTCAGCAGCAACCCAAGCCACTGCAGTTGGATTCTTAATCCACTCTGCTACAGCAGAAACTCCTGTCCCTTAACATTCTTATATAAAGTGAGCTGATTCAAGCATCTTGGTCTCTGAGAAGGGAGTTAAGGGGAGAGGGAGAGTAGGGTGGGGAAAGGGGGAGAGAGAGAGAGAAAAGAAGAAGATGAAGAGGAGGAAGAAGAGGAAGAAGAAGGAAGAGGAGAAGGGGATGGGGGAGGATGTAAGGGATATTCTGGGGTTACTCTTGTCTTTAGCATTTGAACTTCAATCTGGACTCATGCTCTCTTGTTTTGGGTCTCAGAATTTTTCAGTCCATGGTCAATTCAACTTTTCTCTTAAAAACAGATTTTTACCCATGAATTTTAGGTGTTTTTTTCTTGAGAGGTGGTTTTTTTTTTTTTTTTTTTTTTTTAGTCTATCTACTCTTCTTTATTACTTGAATTAGGTGACACAACACTCTGAGCAAAATTAATCCAGACAATACTTTGACACAGCTGTCTAATGAACCATAGCCTCTAATATTCACACCCTAGAGAGGTTCCCTTCTATACTAAAATGGAGCTGGCCATGGGTAACCAGTAAAGTGCAGCAGAAGTGACACAGCATGACCACCAAGACTGGATCATAAGAATCCTAGCAGTGGTATCTTCCTTGCTCTCAGAATGCTCACTGTTGAGACACACCTTCTCAGAACCCAGGTACCATGGTGTACGAAGCCCAAGTCCTAGGGAAAGACCATATGTTGGTCCTCTGGTTTATCCAAGCTGAGTTCCCATCTAGTATGCAACAACCAATATCAGCACCAATCATGCAAGTAAACTACCTAGAAGTCTGACTCAGTTGAGCCCTCAGATGACTCAAGCCTGAGCTTCCATACACCAACTTCAAAGATCCCAACTAAGAATGTCTAGAGGAATCCACTCCACATACAGAACCTTGAAAGATAGGAACGGTTGTTCTAAACCATAAAAGTTTGAGAGTAGCTTATTATACAGCCATATATTACTAGAACGGCCATTAAATCTTTTTGGATTACAAGCCATTTTATCTCTTTGAAGTGACTTTGCAAAGTTAGGCTCTAATGTGCCATGCTGATATCATAGGGCATTTTAATTTTCAAATTCTTAGAAGGATAGCACCTAGTTCCTATCTTCATATATGATCTACACACATCAACTAACGACTAAAAGTACATGACAGTCACATAGATAATTAGACAACATTTGCTCTAGGTACTAATTGTTCAAATGTGAATGGAACTAAAAATAGAATAGAGGAATACATCTTCGTAATTGCAATATTGATACAGACATTATAAGACAAAAACAGCAAAAATCATAAGGGAAAATTAATAAATTTTACATTAGTTATATGATAAAGAAAGTGAAAAGCCACAAACTGGGAAAAGATATCTGTAAAATAGACAACTAGCAAAAGATCACTATAAAATAGTTTTTACACATAAATAGGGAAAAGAAAATAACCTAATTGAATAGTTTTCAAAAGAAACAGGTGTTTCACAGATAAAACACAAATGGTCAGTAAACATATTGAAAAGGTACTCAAGCTCATTAGTAATTAGGTAAATACAAACTGAAACCACAATGAGATGCTATGCTATTTAACATTCTTCAGATTGGCAAAAATTAAGAAGTCTGATAATGCCAACTGTTGGTGTGTAAATAAAGAAACTAGAACTTATCTCCACTATGGTGAAAGTGTCAGTCATTAGAACACTGTAGGAAACAACTTGGCATCATCTAATAATATTAAAACTGTATACCTTAGGATTCAGTAGTTCTTTCTCTAAATATGCACATGTACAGGAGAAGAAATGTACAAGAATATTATGCAGCATTATTTATCATAGAAAAAAACCTGGAAACAACTCAAAAGCTCATCAGCAGTGGCATGGATAAATAAATTATGGAATGCTCAGAGAATGGAGCGACATAGTATGAAAATGAATGACGTCTTGCTATGTACAAAAACAGATTATGGACCAAACGAGTCATTATAACATAATACAGTGCAAAACAATATAATATGGACCAAGCAAATCATAGAATAAAAACAATCTCATTGAATTTATGTACCATTTAAAACATGAGCAACTAAACAATATATATGCATTAGAATAAAAAAGCTAAGCAAGAAAATGTTGACCGAGTAGATGAGTATTCAGGGGGCTTCAAAAGTGCTGGTTCTTTTCTATGTCTTATGTCATATGTGGTTACATAGAAATGTGTTTTATCATTATGTATGCTTTATATAATATATGTCATTATGTATACTTTACATATTATGACATATATAATATTTAATAATAGACCATTTACCAAAAGCAATGTAAGGTAATAGTTAGCAGTGGAGTTGATTAGACATAAAGTATAAAAAAGATGTCTGAGAGCTAAATCAAATCCCAAACCAAGGAATGACTAATAAGAACAGATAATACAAATATTTGGTTTCACAAATGGGAATTAAGAAGCTGGGGATAGCTCCATCAGTCAATATGAGATATATTCTACTCAACTTTTTCACATTTCATACAGTCAGATCCTATAAGTCCAATCTCATGCTCATGACGAAATCTTCCCAGGCAAAGTGGACCCAAGAAGCTTACACACTGCTCAGCCGGCATGGGCTGTTTGGTAGCCCAATAGCTGTATTATCTTTTTGAAAAGATATTTTTATTTTTTTATTTTATTGCTGCACCCGTGGCATATGGAAGTTCCCAGGCCAGAGGCTGAATCCAAGCTGCAAGCTACGCCACAGCTATGGCAATGCCGGATCCTTTTAACTTACTGCACAGGGATGGGGATCGAACCATGCCTCCTCGGTGACCTTAGCTGTGGCAATCAGATCTTAACCTACTTCATCACAACGGGAACCCCCCAATATCTCTATTTTCATTCTGGTTTATACGTCAGGCTCTTACATCTTATAAAGTTAGTATGTCACATCCTTTATTAGCGACATATTTGGGGCACTGACAAGACTAATTTTGGGAACTTGCCAAGCTAAGAACCAGAGTTTAAACTGTGAAGAATACATAGGTGAATGCCACATTTTGAAGTTTTGGGTATCAATAAGCTGATCGTTCCAGATAATACTCTGACCTAGAGTCCCAATTCCATAACGTTTGTTTTTCTTACCTTCACATTGAAATCCTAAGTCCCTAGAAGGCAGAGACAGTAGCTTATATTGCTATGCCTCATCTTCAGAGAAATACACAGTACTTTGCATATAGTAAATGCTCAGTTAATATTTGTTGACTGGTTGATTGACAGGACTGTTGATTACATAGGTACTTTGCTGTTAGCATCTGTATGATGCTTTACCACAACAATGATACAAATGCCAGTCACTGAATTTTATGAGTGGAACTCCAACTACCTTGTGCTAGCTTCCTTGCAAAAGTAAAACTATTGTTATTGTTCAACTTCAAATAATTCACTCTTTCAAAATCAGCCTCTTTTCGGCCTTCTTTGAACCAAGAAGAGGCATTTTATATGGGGGTGGGGGGAGCAGACATTATCAAGTAAATAACAAAACTTGAAAATCTGAGAACACTCCCAAAGAAAATTTCAGCAAGAGTATCATGATAATGAAGGTGATGCTGAGGCAGTTTTAAAGTCAGCTGCAGAACCAAACTTAGGAGATTCTAAGACAAATGAGACTGCAGCAGTCAATCGTATTGTTATTCATTATTTTCATTTTGAGAATTGTAGCATAGGAGGAAGCTTTCTAGTACATTCAAGTGAGATTATATTTGATTTATCCTCCAAATTATTGTTTGGCTACTTGATATTTATGAAAAGAAATGTTGCATTTCTCACATTAGCCAACAGAGAAGCAATCACTTGTATGAATCATCACTGGAAATAGAAATTGTTTCAAGTGCTGGGCACATTTGTGGTCTGTGAACACTGAACACTAATAAGCTGAAGAATTCCAATCCTAAAATGATTTTTCTGACTTCTAAATGATCTAATCCAGAAATGTTCTGGTCAAACATCCAATTGTCTGCATGGAACCTGGAAGAACATTGATTTCACATTTACACTTTATGGCCATGAAGCTTGCCTCTCCACATGCTGAGCATCTTTATTCATTCCACACGATAAAGAAGAGAGAAGCAAGCCAGATTTCAAAAAATTAAAGAGAATAGAAGCAGGGTGACATCAGGCTCTTTAGGCATCTTTGCCCTGTGGACAATGCTGGCTATTGAAAACAGCTTTAAATTCATCAGTCCTAGTGCTTGTAGCAGTCTGCACAAATAAACAAGCAGGAACTATGCTTCACTTTTTACCTTCCATTTTTTAAAAATTCCTGTCCTCCTCTCAACTTATTTAAGCCAATGGAGTGTGCTCTATAGTGTGCCTTTTATTTCTAATATAACCACTGCAAGGAGATAAAAGACATATGAGCCAGGGAATGGCAATGAAAACTGAGAGCCAACTGTTGACTCTGCAGTGATCACTTAGAGATCTAGGATTTAAGAGATAGACTCTCTACCTGATCGTTGAGATATTAGATATGGCCAAAAAATGGCAATCACTAATCTTTAACCTAGGGTCCTATACTGAGAAGAGGGTCTGCTGGAGACAGGAGAATTTCTCTTAAAATTCAAAAGGTGCATTTTATCCAGATGAAATTGGCCTTATTCTCTGTATAGAAGCATCCTTAAGCAACTAAAGCTTTGGTAAAACAACTTCTTGCCCTAACTTTTTTCTAACCTCTACTTCTCAGGTGATATTAATTACAAATTAAAAAGTCCTTTCTTGATCTCTACTTCAACTTTTCAAATAGAGGAAAGCATGTCCTCCATTTAAGGAGGACCATCTACCTCTGCAGGAAGACCTGTAAGAGTTTATGAGGAGACCTGATTCAGGATATTGATATATTAGACATCTTTCAACCTTTTTCATAAGGAAATTGACTTTGAGACTCTTAATAATAGGCTTTCATTTGTCATTTGTGTGCATGAATATAATGGAGACCAAAATGCCATCAAGAAAGGGGTATTTACTGAAATGGAATCATAAACACAGTTGTTAAAAAAATACTTGTGGGTATATAGTAGGTTTTCAGTGACTTGAAAAATATCAAACATACCATCAGAAGTAAGTTTGTTCACTTGGTAGGAAAAACAGTATGACTTTGTTACTTAATAACCATGTGGACTTGGGATAATTGATCAACTTACATGAACTTTAAATTCCTCATTGGAAAAAAATATGGTGGTTAATTATTTTTCTACCTATCACATAGTATGGGTATTTTGAAGACTATAAAGCATTTTGCATATATTAGAGATTTATCAGTGTCAGTAAATAATGCTGATGTTCGAATGATTCTGATGTTCATAAGAAATGTCTATTTTGTTTATATCTATTTAGTTTTTTTTAATACATAGCTTCACATAGGCCAAATACTGCGTACTGGTCCTTGTGATGTTATAGGATGCGTCAGAATTGTCTCATTTCTCTAAGATGAGCAGAAAATAAGGGTGCCCCACGCCTTAACCAGCTGTAATTTAGTGAATTAGAAGCATAGGTGGAGTTCGCTTCATGATTCCATTGCATTGCAAATAAGAACTTTTCCAAGCTCTTAGGTTTACTGTTCTTGAAAGTGAAACTAAGGGACAGAGTGAAAACATGAATTTTAGTAGTCAGTAGATGCTAAGAACTGAGAATAAGAGACTAAAACACATAGTTAGCTGTTTTCATAAGACCTTCCAGAGTAGTCCATATTTTATGTAGCAATATCATCATCTACATTTTAATATTATAACAATCAGTGGTATTAAATGACTTGGCAAAGGTCATATAACTGATCCGTGTTAGAGGTAGTATCTGAATTAAGGACATCAGATTCATAGTAGTATATTGTTTTCTTTAAGCAGTACTTCTGGGTGTATTTTAAAAATTACATATTCTAATCACCATCAATACCATTATGATTACTGTCATTAATATTGAACGTATGGATATTCAATGGTGGAGAAAAACCGATGCTATCTCTGTCTGTTATAATGCACATTACCTGAGCAATTAATCATACACATGTATACATGCAGCGGTAACAAGCTCTTTGAATCAAAGTTGTGGAGTACTAAGAGAGCCTGTACCAGGGTGAACTGATGAAGTCATGAGGGTCAGGGAAGTCCTTCTTGAGGAAATACCACTTGAGCAGAGGATTGAAAAGTAAGCTGATGTTAACAAGACAAAAATGGGAGGCATGGCACTCTCAAGGATCAAGAAATATTGTAAGAATGAGGGACTAACAAAAAACCAATATGGCTAGAGGAGAAGTAATGAGATGAAGGACAATTATATACGTGGGCCAGACTCTAAAGCTTTTAAGTAGTTTTCTCATTCTACCCAAATCTCAATGGAGACTCATCACGTTAATCATAGGATATGACACAATCAGACTTTGATTTGTGAACAACCATTCTGGATGTAGTTTAAGAATGAGATAGAGGAGGATCTGGTGTTGGTCCAGGGAAAGTAGTAAGGTTACTATTGCTGCAATACAACCAAGAGAGAACGATAGCTCAATGAGGGCCATGGAGGTTGAGAGGGAGAGAAGTGTACAGACTCGGGAAATATTTGAGAGGAAAACCAATAGAGCTTGGTAAAAAAATGTATATGAAAGGTGATAGAGAGGGAGTCTTAAAAGTTGATGCTTTGGCTTTTGGTTGGTGACAATGAAACAGGAACAGTAGAATAGAAAAAGGATTTGAACTATTAAAAATTTGCTTTTGAGGACTTCCCATTGTGGCGCAGCAGAAACACATCTAACTAGGATCCATGAGGATTTGGGTTTGATCCCTGGCCTCGCTTAGTGGGTCAGGGATCTGGCATTGCTGTGAGCTGTGGTGTAGGTCACAGACGAACCTCAGAGCCCATGTTACTATGGCTGTGGTTTAGGCTGGCAGCTGTAGCTCCAATTCGACCCCTAGGCCTGGGAACTTCCATATGCTATGGGTGCGGCCATAAAAAGCAAAAAAAAAAAAAAAAAGTTTGCTTTTGATATGTGGATCTTGTGGAGCATTTGAGCTATTCAACAGGAGTTGTTTAAGAAGCAACTGCATGTGCAGGTTTGGCTAGAAATATTTATTTGTGTATAAACTGCATAAAAGGAAAATGCAAGTTATAGATGTGTATAATACTGTTGATGAAAGTGCAGTGTAAGAAGATAAGAGGGTCTAGCATATAGACTTCTAGAAAATCCAATTTACCTCTTAAAGCCAGGTAAAGGAGGATATATGCCTGCCAAGGAGACTGAATAGGAGGCAAGCCAGAAGTGCATTGTGTCACAGGGTCAAGAAAGCACTTCCAGAGAGCAGAACGGTGGCTGCTAGGGACTAAGGAGGGGGGAAACGAGGAGCTGCTAATCACTGGGTATAGTTTCAGTGATACAAGATGAATACATTCTAGAGATGCACTGTACAATATTGAGCCTAGAGTTAATGACATTATATTTTACACTTAAAAATCTGTTGAGAGAGTAGACTTCAAGTGTTCTTACCACAATAAAATAAATTTATTAAAAAGAAGGGAAGAGATCGATGATGCGAAGTGCCATGAAAATGTCAAGTAAGATGACAACAGAAAAACATTCCTCAGGTTTAATTCCAAGAAATCCACTAGAAGACTTAGTGAGAGCTGTTTCTGTAGATTGACAAAGCTGGAATCCAAACTGAGAAGAGCAGAGAAGCAAGATGAGGTTATACTAGATCCTCCCTAAAGTTCCTTCCAACTCTAAAATAATACATGTGCTGACTTCACGCTGCTGGCCAGAGTCTCCCTTTGTCACAGGTTTCCCTACTCACCCTACTCTTGGATAAGAACAAAACTCTGCTGTTGAAAGAAAGTACTTGCAAAGACTATATTACTTGAAGTATCATCACAGCCTCAAAAATTTTTAAAACAAATCATTTTCAGATATTTTACATATCATTTTTCTCTTTTGGAAAGAATCCTGAGCATCAACAAAAATCTTGTATGATTTTTCCATAGCACCAAGTGAAGAAATATATTTCCAGGAATTGCTTTTATTTTGGGGGTCAGGATGGCAGGGATAAAACCAGGTCTAGAGTTTCCATGTGGATGAATTTGGAAGCAAACAGATTTAAAACTGCAGTCCAGGGAGGTCTCCCACTACACTATATTGTTTTCCTTTTAAATGGAATCCCTTTCTCTGGGCTTTGAGAGTTAAGAGAACACTTCCAAAGAATTGATTTTGTATGCAAGCAGAATGCCTGGCACTGCTGCTTTTCATCTGTAGAAAGCTCCTATACTCTCACTATCATGGAAGGATAGAAATCTGATAAAAGGGCATAGAGACCATTGCTACTCAAAGGGTGATCAGTGGACCCGCAGCATCAACCTCAGCTGTTAGAAATGCAGAATCTCAGGCACCACCTCAGATCAGAATCTGCATTTCAACAAGATCCTCTCCTCGGGTGATTTATGTTAACATTAAAAGGTAAAAAGAACATGCATTTTCCCCTCAGAACCTACTTGTTACAAACAGAATTCTATGTTACTATGTTATGATATTTAAACTTATCCAAGGGTGTATTAGTCATTTATGGACTAAAGATTAATCATTTTATTGTGTTTTAAAATTAAGACCTGCAGTGGCGTGCCAAGGTGATGAATAAGGTATATTTTACAGACAAAAAGTAGGTTACTCACCCAGCTCATGGCAGAACATGCATTTTTCATTTCCCCTTGCCGGAAGCTGATAATTACTTACACTGAACTATTTATGCTGCCTCCTTTTTTATTAATAACAATATTTGTAAGTTTAATTTGAGATAGCAAGGTTACCTGTTGTGCTTTTGTACAGGATTTACAAACTTTCACTATTTTCTGTCACTTTAGCCAATTTAGGAGAACGTTTCCACTTTATTACAAGACCCTCCCTGGTGATTAACATCTGGAATGGGCAAATGAAACTAAACCCGAGGTCTCACCCTTCTGTGCTCCAGCTTTTACTCGGAGCCTTACTCTAACCTTTAACCAGGGCAGAAAAAGATTGCTACTGCCCCCTGCCGGCCCACTGTATTTTTTCTCCTCTACAAATCCGTGACTTGAAGAGGATGCCCAAGGATTTTGAGCCACTAAGGAAAACTCAGCGAAGGGGCTTTCCCTAGTAAAGAAGCAGAGAGGTCCTTTAAGAACAGGCGGCTAAAATCAAACGAAAATACTCAAGGGGAAAGGAAGGTCTTCTACATTAATGATTGATCCTCATGAACCATTTTCTGCATATGGGCTTCTCTGTGCCAAGGAAATGTCCCCTCCCCTTTCAGCACAGGATTCTTCTTTGGCTTTCAGGATCCAGCGATAAGGAGTAGACTACCCACTCCTCTATTATAATTTCACTACTCCAGATCATGTTCTCTGCCTCCTCCAATTTTCTTTTCCCAAGTCTGGACATTATTCCCTTCTTTTTTCTGCTTCAAACTCCCGTCCCGCCCACCCACAGACAGACTTGCATTTCCAGCAGCTCAGACCCTAGCCTCCTTCACCCTATCTACCCTGACCTCTGCTTTTCGCTGGTCATCACCGCACCTGCTTCAGCACCCCTTTGCTGAACCGGCCAGTCTCAAAATCGTAGGCATATCCGCTCTGGAATGCCTCTCCCCGACCCCCGCCCCAAGCGACTGAAAAAGGAAACATGCGCACTTCAGAGCTAGGAGCTGTCCGAGTGCTGAAATTTATAGGCTGGGTAAGATCACGTCTCAGTCTCTTTCTGTAGCCCTCATTCCAGCACAGGATCTCAGCAATTTTGCCCTTTTCTCCCTATCTACTCTAGCAGGCAGAGTCCTTTCTTCTCTCTCATTTACAACTTCTTTTAAAAAGAGAACATTTTCTAGAGAAAAGAGATTCGCTAAATAGGACAAAAAACAAAAGCCACAGCAACTCGACTTCCAGCATGGCATTGTCACCAGCCCCCTTTGCCTGGTAATGCGATTAAGATAGCAGCATTTTTATTATTCAGGAAAAGCAGCTGGGGGATCCATCAGTTCTAAGGCTTTGTCTTTCCTGGGTTAACTGATGGTCCAAAGCCCCGGGTTGACGTGACCATGATGCCTAGTACTGGCACTTTTTGTTTTTTCTCAGCAAACTGTACAAACCCAAATCTCTTTTTGATTTTCAAGGAAACTAGACTCCTGCCAGATTTTGAGTCTGGACGATAAATAGATACTTTGTCCTAGCTTCTTTCTGGAATCATTTCGGGAATATTTTCCACAAGCATCACAGATACAGGAATGAACCGGCAGCTAGTGAACATTTTGACAGCCTTGTTTGCATTTTTCTTAGAGACAAACCACTTCAGGTAGGTGAAACGACTTTGCATGCTAATATTTTCCACATGTAAACTGCTTGAAAGAAAACGTGTCATGAAATTTTTATCTATTTTACTATGTCCCAAACCATATTATTTTAATTTTATAAAGGAGAGTTAGATTTCTTTTGTTCTTTTAAAAAGCTTAATTATGGTTGGAAGGTGGTAAATTTTTGCAAAAGCAAGTTTTATGATGCATTTCAACACCTTATCACAGCCAATGTGATATTAAGTAAGATACTCTGATGAGTTGCATTCTCTTTACATTTCTATATAATGGTGGGGTTTTTTGGGGGGGTGGCCTTCAAATTCTTCTGGAAGTAGTTTAAAGAGATTATTGAATGCAGTGTTTTTCATATGGTGGGAATGATTGAATTAATTTGCCAGGAGCATGATTATTTTATATAAAATATAAAAGGACCCAAATTCTTAGCCAACTTGGGACTTCTATTATATTTCAGCAACTAGATACATATTATGAGAACAATTCAGGAAATTTCTTCAAAGATCAAAAACATTTAAAAATATCATTTTACCACTATATTCTATGGTTTAATATATGTGGAAATTTACTGCCTATCAAAACTGAATTAATATGACATCTTTGTACTTATGCATGTGTGAGAAATGGACTATGCATAATTAAAATAAGTGAGAAATCATTATTTGTATGCTTGCATTTTCTACTTAATTTAAAAATCATCTATTGATATCTCAAAATATCAGATCATTACCAGTAAGTGAAATAGCCATCCTCATGGCTAAGAGGTTTTAAGATAGGATAGAGATAGATGTTCATACAACAAAGTGTAGCACTCTTCATTTAATTTTCACCAAATTTTGATATTTTTTCACAGAACCAAGAGAAATGGAACATATAGCAATAATGCTATGAGTACTGGGAAAACCCACTATGTTCCTTTCAGGTTCACACCTCCTACTATGGTTAAGAAAAATTGTAGGCTGGGTTTTATCATCACCATCTTCATCACCACCACCATCACCATCATAATTAAATAATACTTGTTTAATCAGATGAATCTGCCTATGGGAATGTGAGTATTTCTAGGTGATTGTATCAATTTTTAACTCTTATCAAATGTTTATATCATCTTTGCACTTCTTTTAAAAACCAGCAAGAATGTAGTATTTTCTTGGTGATAAGAATTAATAAAATTATGTGTTAAATTACTGAAAATAAAGCTCATAAGATATATACTTTAGGGAAGAAATCAACATTCATTCAGCCACCATATACTGTAAAAGAATTCATTTCACTACAAACCAAATATGTTCTTTTTATAAACCCTTTAATGAAAATGAAAAAATCTGAGAAATTTTCCAATTATCATTTAGTGGTTTTGATAATGCAAAAGACAAAATGATTTAGAAGTTCTTTTTTTATGTACTTTATTGGAGAGTTAACAATTTAAATGTTAATGTATAAATAACAACTGATAAAGTAATAGAAGTTAGATATGCTCATTGTTGACCTATATTAGAATAAAGTTAAATTTCCAAGTGAAGATTTTGTTTTAGATAACACACTAAAAATTACTTATAGCTGACAGCTGGAATAGAATCTAGCAGCTGAGAAAATAAGCAATGGGGTAATTAGTTCATGGTTTACTTTGTTCTGTCCATCTTAGTATATTATATAAAAGTAGAGGACTTATATTAAGGGCTGAAATGCTGGAAGAATATTTTAAAAGTCATGGGGAAATAATTTTAAGACAATCACATACATTTTAGAAATTATCTTCTTCATTTCTCTGATGACTCCAGAAAGAAACTGGTTTAACTACATAGCTGTAAAACCTACAACCTAAAGCTATGCATGTTGTATCATCTTCAACATTTTATGGCAGTTTGGTAACTCAGGAAACTTAGGAGATATGACTCATGATTTATACCTCTCATCACTTAACTCTAGATCATGTACAAGTTCGGAAGTTGACCAAAGAGTTTATAATTTTCTTTTTCTTACTAACATATCAAATATGTTTACAAAACTTGATGTCAACATTTTGTGAGCATTAGTTCTGAAGTTATAAGAATGGAATTGTTGCTAAAAGAGTTAATGATGTGTTTAGGGTGGCTCTGTGCAAAGACCATGACTCCAGGTCTGGAAAACAACCTTCGCAGACCCTATCTCCTTCAGATTTCTTGGACAAATTAATGGGAAGGACATCAGGATATGATGCAAGAATCAGGCCAAACTTTAAAGGTAGGTTACACTTACACTTACATTAATTAAGCCTGTGGGAAACCTAGATGCTTAAAGACTCTGGGAAAAAAAGTTTTCAGGGCTTTTTATTTTAAAATGGAAACAACAAATATAGTAATGATTTTATTTTGGCATTCTTTTGAACTAGTTGATAAAACAGTTTAAACTTTACAAGTTGCTTGCCAGTTTCCAAAACTTTCCTTATTTGTGTTATATTCCACAAGGAAAACTAACATCAAAGATGTTTGCCACATTCCCACTGTTATCTTGAGTGGGAGTGTGACTGGAAATGAATACAAGAGCAAATGATGGCCTTGATTAGCATGAGTGATTATACCAAAATCTTTGGTTTTGGTTTTAAATACCTACTCCCCAAATGAAGTTTAAATCTCAATATATAACATGACATTTTATATAATTTTAGGCCCCCCCTCTCATTTTTAAACATTCTGAGAAAAGGCTCTCAATATATTATGAATTTTTGGTTTCCTCTTGCTTAAACATTCTAATTGTTTACTTGAAATTATTTATCTGGAATTAACAAAGAAGATCATAGAATTACAATATACATGTCAAAGACTGTGGATACTTTTTTTGTTCAATGAGAAACAAATCGGAAAGTTTGGTGTTTTGTTTAACATTACAAAAATGTAACTAATAGTCTGCAGAAATTATTTTTTATCTATTTGACTTATTTTCATTCTGAATCAGAAAAATGCTGAAATAAGAACCAACAATTAATTTAATAATTTTGGATGTTTTAGTTTTTAAATATGTTTTAAGTGAATTCTATCTTTTAATTTAAAATAATGCATTGTGAAGTGTTTATAATATTTTATAAGACAAACCTATAATATTATCATAATTATGTCATAATTCATGCATCATTTTGGTTTTGCTTATTAGCTATTTAATTGGATTGCTTCCCTTAAGGTTTAATTTTTATTATTGGTAAATATGAGCATGAAAACTAAATTATAAATTCATTTCTTCTTTAAGTGATGCACCTCTGAATATATCCAGCTAAGGCCACATTTCATAAAGAAACATGTCCATATTTTGACAGTACAAATGTTTTTGATTTATAGAGTATTTCCAAAAGAGACAACAGAACTAGGTTCAAAGCTCCATTTTCCTGAAAACAACTTTCATGTTTACCCCATTTCATATTAATTTTGTGGTCATTGCTTTGGAAGTCAAAGTCTGAATTTAAATCATATGACTAACAAGTCGAGAAGCAGCTTTCAATGGGACTTCTCATTCGTACATTTATTCACTGAGCCATTCAATAACTTTTGAGTCTGAACTATGTGCAAAATACTGAGTACTGTATATGCTTTGAAAACTTGAGAGGTGAAACAGGTTTGGAAACTACTATCAAAACTTCAGTGGAGAGAGCAGATGTTACATAAATACTTATATAATAATACAATATATAATAATAAGTAGAAATAGTTAAGTAGCTAATAGTAAAGTAACATTAGGAAGTACAAATAAAATACTACAGGATTCCAAAAAAAGGAGAGATGATTTCCTATTAAGCAATTCATGGAAAGCTTCATAGAGAAGGTCCACAGATGGAAAATTGTTTCAAGTTTATGAGCACCTTGTTTAATAGAAGCTATTATTATTTTCTAGAAATAATGTTTAAAAGGGAAGAAAAGTGCAAAGAGTAATAAAACACCCATGTTGCCATCGCTATTTTAAGTGACCACGATGAGCAATAATTTCCACACAGAGCTTTTTCTCTAGTTCTTTTGGGGATGTCAGCCTTTGGAAATGACATTTCTCATAATTCTAGAGAATAAATAAATGAGGAGGAATCAAGCATAGAAAAGCATGGTAGTGTTTGTGAGATGAATCCAGTACTTACAGACCCTAGTATAAGATGTTTTAAAGATTTATAAAAGGGGGGATGGATGAATATAATACTCTAACATTAATGAACTTTACTAACTTCTGTCTCCCTCTCCCTTTAACTCTCCACTTCAATGAACCCTGATACCATTTCATAAATTTTACGTACATGGGCCATTTATATCAGATCAATTACCTAACAGTTGCCACAATTCTCTTTGCTATGAAGATCTTGGCTTTTCCTGGATGTAAAACGGTCCCCATTATTTTAGACTAAAATGATTTTCCCTCCTTGGTGTTCCCATGGAACTTTATATATCTAATATAGTTCTTTTGCATATGTATGTTTTATCAACCCACCCCCCACGCCACATTTGAGAGGGCAGGAAGGTACTACATACATACATACATATAACATTATATATACACAGGTATACATGTGTGTATATTAGGGAAAAGAAGTCATCTTTTTCTCTAGAATGAGGAAATGAGGACTGAGAAAGAAAGGAAAATGCAGATCAATTATGAAGGCAAGTGCTCCCAATTAGTTGTAGTAGAAATTGAGGGTGTGAACTTTTTAAATTCAAGTATAGTATATTTATAATATTGTGTTAGTTTCAGGTATGCAGCATAGTGATTCTGTTTTTTTATGCAGATTATAGTCCATTATAGGTCATTACAAGATATTGGGAAGGGATGGGAACTTTTGAGGGACCAATCAGTGGTCATAGTGGCTAGAAAAGATGATTTCAGTTGAGGTGGGAAGGAAATAAAAGAAAGAGATAACAGGGAACTTGTAATAGTGAAGAGGCCAAGAAGTCTATTATTGGTATTATTACCAGTACTTACTGCAGTTGATTAGCAATGTATCAATGAGAAATTTTACATGGTATGTAGAAATGAAGTGTGATTAGGAAATTTGATTGTAGCTGGAATAGTGATAGGCTCCTTACACATGCCAAAAAAATAAACTGACTATGACAACAATAAACATGGTGATGAAGATGACAATGATGCTGAAAACAGTAATGGTGATTAGTCAGGAGACAAAAGAGCAAGATTTCACCACAAAAATAAAAGCAAGAGCCAAATATGGGCTGCTTGGATAAAGGGAATGGATTTTCTAGAAGTCTTATTTAATCTTAGCACACTTCTCTCTTTTCTTTGCTGCCATGCATTGGCAAGGGAAAAGAAATGTATATGCCTAATTTTTCTCATTGGAAGGAATTTTTCCTGCATACTTTCAAGTCACTAAAATATTTCACATCTATTCCATACCCCTGATGAGCTCTGAAAGATGTCATAATGGGCGTATATACAAGAAGGAAGATGGATGTAAGCTAGAAAAGGGAACCAGAAATGATTCAGACTTAGACTGTAATTGAGAGCCATTCTTAGAAACTATAGGGAAAAAATAGCTTTTCTGATGTGCTGAAGCACAAGTGTATAAACAAAGTCATGAGTCAGAGTTGCCAATTGCATTCCATCTATGAGATCCATAGAGACTTGGGTCAGATCTTGTCAAAACAAAAATTTTCAAAATCCTCAGATAAAAACAACAAGCCATAAGCATTCACAATTACCTGTTTCTGAGACCATGGTAAATGTTGATTCTATGTCAACAGAGAAGCCTCTTTCCCCATTTGGGTGATTTGTCTCGTTGTCAGTTGATTTATCATGTTGTTATTCCATCATCCTATCAGCTATCCCTTTCTCAGTATTATTGTATCTTGCAAATGCCACTTTAAACATTAAGCTTTTAAAGAAACCAAATGAAATGCTCAAACCTGGGCAAAACGCATTAGTGCTGATTCTATTTGAAACAAAGCCTTTATCTTTTTGAATGAAATCTTCTTTGAAAATAAAATTAACTTACAGTTATATCCTAAGTTTCACCCTAACGTGAATAAGTACATTTCACCAGAATATTCATTTGGGGATAGGATCTGGAATAGATAATGCCAGGAGATAATTATTCCCTCCACTTCTTTGTGCATGCCATGCACACTCATTTTTTTTTTCATGTCTGGAGACCTAAATTTGAAAGTGTGATGTGTGACATTCAAACCTACATTTGCATGCAATATGGTTTCCTTTATTTTCCAAGGATTTATCAGCTCAAAAGGTGTTACAGACGTAAGAAAGAAACAGATCCACTTCCAAAGACTAGAGTGCTTCAGGTTGAGCACAAGTTCACCTGGTGTGCTTACCAATCCCTGGGTGGGAGTCGGGGTTTGAGCCCAAAGGTCCAGGAGGGACACTTGGAAAGACTGATTCTCTCAGGTAGTGATAACGTAGCCCAAGCATGATCATCTATTTGATCATCCTGGTAGATGCGGGCATCAGATATTACCGTGGATTCTGAGAAAAGGAGT
Source organism: Sus scrofa (assembly GCF_054392235.1). Lineage (NCBI taxonomy): Eukaryota > Metazoa > Chordata > Mammalia > Artiodactyla > Suidae > Sus > Sus scrofa. The sequence continues at coordinate 14,782,608 of NC_139401.1, forward strand.
GCAGTGCTTGCAACTATTGGAAGTATTTGACTTTGGTGCAGAAAGAATCAGAAACCTTCAGGCACCACAAAGTGTACAGCCATTTTAGACAAGATACTGTGTCACCATTTATTTTGGCTTTTATGTGCTTTATGTATCTGAACCAACTGCTATGATGGGCCTGCAATGTGCATGTCAGGGATTTGAGGTTACATCAAGAGGAGGCATCTATAGCATTCTAACACACTCTGGCAAAGTATATTCCAAAGGATAAGTTTCATTATTGGAATAAATCACTCCATGGTGACAGAGCAGTGTCAGGGGAGGGGCCCTGGACCTGGACCCAGACAACCCAGGTTCATGTCCTGGTTCAGCCACTTTTATGAAAAGATGTCTTCACTTCTCCATGACTCAGGTTTTCTTCTGACTGTGCCCACGTCATTTGGGTTGTTCTGAGAATCAGATGAGAGTAGGCATCTGAAGAATTTGTTTTCAACTATTAAAATTATTACAAATAATTGGAATTATTACTAGTATTCTATTTTTCTTTTATAACTGACACTGACTATGTATTTTCAAAGCTTAGTCTTCATGGTGACTGGATCCTTAGAGTTGTTTGAATTTTTTAAGGCAAAAAACCAAGTCAAAGTTCTAGCATTTCAGAGTCCTACCACAGTAACCAGGATGTAGATATCACATGTCTCAGCTGGTTCTCTTTTATTAGTTTGGTGGGAAGATTTCCAATCTGAAAGGGCTCGTTCATATTCCTAAAGATGAAACAAAGAGGGAGCCATTTGTAGGAAGGAATTATCTTTATCCATTCGAATGTCATCCCTAATCATTCTCTTAGACTCATTTTTTTTAAAGGAACCAAGTAAAAGACATAGAACTGATTCACTTGGTTCTAGAAAAGAGGAGTCTAAATTTAATGGAAGATATGTGACTATCATTTTTGATGCCTTTACTGCAGTTGCAAGGGTCATTGCACAAACGTGCTTAATTGATTTTCTCTTTTAGAATAAGTATTTTAAAGAGAACATTTAGTCTCTACACATGGCAGGTTAAGAGCACTGGAAATGGAAGCCCATAATTTAGTTTTTGAGAATGTATTGCTCCTTGGTTGATGCTGAGTGACTTTGTAACCTTAATTTTCATTATTGAAAATGCCTAAGCATTTTATCCTGAATTCTATAGTGCGTTCTGTTACTCCCCATCCTGAAGAACAATTCAGTCCATTTTGCTAATAACTGGAGACTTGATTTTAAAAAAAAATAATGGCAGGGATATCAAGGTAACTTGGTACTTAATGACTGGAAAGTATAATGTGTCCAGTCAGCATGATCAGGCTTAGAGAAAAAAAGAAAAGGTCACTAGCTTGTTCTTGGTGGTTTTGGATATTTTTCTTGGTGTGTTGGATCAGACATGTTTGGAACAGGTCTTGAAAATGAAAATATAATTAAGCCTCATGACAAGGTCTTGGGAAGCATTCTCCATTCTCCTTGGAGTTAGCACCTAAGAGGCTGTCCTGACTGAAGCATGCAGCATTTTCTCATTGACTCATTACTTGAGAGGGCTACTCTGAACACTTGTGACTGATTGCAGACACTTTTCTCCACGTGAAGCCCACTAAAGGAAGGGCATGCACAAAGGGAATAGGTCTCTAACTGGTATTCTTAAGTGTGAAGGACATGTAAGAATAAAGTCGCTAAATTCCCCTTTTGGAGTCTTGTCTGGCTAGCCAACCAAGTGTGGTCATGGAGCAAGCACAAAAGGGAAATTGGACACTCTGACTCATGCCCTGGCTTGTGCACCCACCACTCCGCTATGAACACGAGTACACCAAAGGGTGGTTCTGTCTTATTAACACAGCCATCCAAGAGGAAAAATAAAATTCTGGATTGAACCAAAATGTGGAAACTCGATAGGCAATTATCATGAATGTGACTGGATAACACTTGTTTTCTATTTTTTCTTTTTTCTCTTGGGAGATGGGTCATATTTCCTTGAGAAAAAAAAGGCTACACTTGCCCATGCATTGTCAAAGTAAGAGAATGAATTTGCAGCAAGGGAGCACATATGTGAGCACAAAAAATTACATGCAAAGGTTCTACATCAATCTTTATATTTGACTCTAAACACACAATTCCTTTGCTTATTCCTTTAATAAATAAGTAGTGAGCAATACCTATGTGCCAGGCACCATGTTCCTTGCTAAGTATACAGTGGTAAACAGAAATTTAAGTTTCTAAATGTCAGCTCTCACTTCAGTAAAAACTGGAGTATAATTTGTAAGTTTAGTGCTGTACCATCCAGGATCTTTACAGAAAAGAAATGGCACATTCCAACAGGGTGTGGGAGGGTTTGGAAAAAACTAATTCCAAAAGGGAGAATGTAGTACTCTGGGACTGTCAATAGTAGACCTGCAGAGGCAAGGGAGGGAGTGGCTGCCAGAACCAAGAGAAAATGGCTCTCTAGTGAGGCCACCTAATGGGATCCAAGGAGTCCATCTGTGCTGTCATAGCAGGGAAGAAGCTATGGAATAAATATTTTGTCCTTACTCTCCTACTGCCTTAGGTTTTCTTGTGGGAACCTCTCATTGATCAAATCCAACTAGAAGCCCAAGGGGCAAAAGGGCTCAATGATACAAAACCTGAGGGTCAGCTTCCCAGAGTAGAGGGAAACATAGAAAAGAGAAGAGATGGGTCTCTGGGAGGAAATGGAAGATAATCAGCACAAAGTCAACTTATGAGCAAAGCCCCCACCCCACGTCCGGGTGGTAGAGCAGACAGCTCCAAAATTATGATGAGTTAGTAAGCCTTCCTTTATGAGTCTTGGGAAAGCAAGGAAGTGAGACAGGGATATCACTGGATGTATTATCCCAATAGATAAAAAAATATCTCCAAGGGCTGAGGAGACAGAGGAAGGTAATGTAACACAGGAGTTGTGTCTCCTAAACAGACAAGTGAAAGAGGTGAAACCAATGGACTGGGGGTTGTGAGTGGTAGGGAGGGAGGAGGGAGGGATCTTCCTGTGAAATATATGAAAATAATTAATATAGTTTCCTTTCTGATTTAACATGTTTATATGTTTGCTAATATTGTTATGCTTGCCCCCACAATAATTCCGCCCCACCCCAACCCAGGCTCCCCATGATGGGATGAGCTTCGGGCTTAGATTTGAGCCCAAGACTCAATGCCAAGTCTCTTGAAGCATCATTTCTAAGACACATTCTTTCCTTCATTCTCTTCTGTTTTATGCATAGCTAAAGGAGTGTTAGATAAAGAGAAGATGCAGGGGGGAGGGTAGAGTAATAGTGTGCCTTTGAGGGAAATGGTGAAAGTAAGGAAGAGTTGCTTGTTTCCCACTCCTTGGTTGGTTTGCTTACTGCACCGGAATACAGCTACTATTGTGGCAACTCTGCTACTTTAGGAAAACCTCAGAACAACTTTATGACACAATTTTTCTTTCATTTTTTAAAACCCAAGTGTACAGAGAAGATAATATAATCTATCTTCTTCTGATTTATTTACATTTAAATACTTCAAGATGTTGATTTCTAAGAACCAATTCACGTCCAACAAGGCAGCTAAGATTTCTTTTATCAGGCTTTCTCTTAGAAATAGAATTCTTTGTGCCTCTCCCCCTCCAAAATTATTCAGAAAACAAGGGTTTGTTTTTTTTTTTAGCTTTGAACCTCAAATCCTGTGAAAAGTGAATGATACCCACATTTGGCAAACCACACTGTCACAGCTCCAGTTAGATGATCTGATTCAGGATAATTTATAAATATACTACAGGGCTCACAATGGGTTTCACATGTTCTACTTTTTCCTTTGAATCAACTCTGGTTTTAGTACTTGAACACTGTATAGAGTACACCAGGTTAAAAGACTTAGGATTTAATGTAAACCAAATTAACAACAAATTAAACGTGTTTCTCAAATCACACTTTTCAGAACACCTGCTTCAGAGCCACCTGAGTCCTACTCAAAAGGCACATACCTGGGCCCCGCATTTCTCCAGCTCTGCTTCTCCAGAATTGCTCAAGAGTGGGATTTTGAAACACTCACTTTAACAAATTCATTACTCCCTACAGTTTAAGAATGACAGGACTAGAATAAGTAATTTTTGATCCTTACACTATTTTTCCCAAGACACTATGTGCCAATATTCCCACATCAAATAAAGGGGATAAAAACATCTCACAAGAGGAAAAAAACATTTAAACTGAGACTCACGAGGCCCAGTTTTAACTACAGTTTTGCCAGCTGTGACCTACAGCATGCCAACTAACCTTCCTAGGATTAATTCTTGTCATCTCCAAAATAAAAGACTTGGGCCAAGATGTCTACATTGCTTTCAACGTTGATAGTCCTCAGTCTTTTTTCTTTTTGTCTTTTTAGGGCCACACCCACAGCATATGGAGGCTCCCAGGTTAGGGGTTGAATTGGAGCTGCAGCTGCTGGCCTACACCACAGCCACACAACGCCAGATCTGAGCCGCATCTGCAACCTACACCATAGCTCACAGCAACACCAGATCCTTAACTCACTGAGTAAGGCCAGGTATTGAACCTGCATCCTCATGGATACTAGTCAGGGTTCGTTACCACAACAATGGGAATGCCAGTCCTTTGTCTTTATAGTCCAAGTTAACATCCTTGGATATGTCCTTTTGTAAGTTATTGATTTGCCCATAGAAGAGCTTGAATGCACCCAATCTTCCTAGAGAATTGGTCTCTGAGAAATTAATTCACCCTAGAATTTTTTCTGAAGTTGCTCACATCTTATTTCAACTCCCAATATTTCAAGGCTGATGATTATTCTCTGGAAAGACTCTGGAAACTTATGAGGGGATAACTGAAGAAATCAGCCATTCATAATTTTTGTATTGCTTTTAAAAGGTCTGGAGGTAGCAAATTCATGTACAAAGGCTGCTTCTAGGAAAAGTGGCTACTGTGTTTCTTCAGTTTAGTATCTGGCCAAAGAGGTTTCTCAAAAATGCTAGTCCCATAAAATGCTCTCAGATATAAGGTTTAAAATATAGAAGAAAATGGAAATGCTACAAAACTTCCTCTAAAAGGGTTCCAATATTCATTAGCATATTTAAATGTTTTAAGAAAACCGCAAGTAAAAATATACAAATAAGTATTTTTAAAACTTTTTTTTTTTTTTAACATAGGGGCTTATCCTATACTTCTTTTTTATCATAGTCTCCTTAAATGGTAGTGTTTTATGGAATACACTTTGGAAAATGTGTTCTTAGTAAAATCTATAAATCTACAAGAAATGTTGCCATGAAAATAGGTGATGATGATGGGAAACCTAAATAGACATAAAATACAATGATCTGCTACAAAGGTAATATTCATGAGTGGGAAGGCCCTGGCATTCAGTAAATATGGTTTTCATTATGATACATGGTCAGCATTAGCATTCTGATGCCATAAGAGAATTACTCTACAAGTTATAATATTATTGCAGGCTATTTATTTCCTGCTTCATTTACATGAATAAATAAGCAAACAGTGGCATTTTGAAAAAAACAAGCATTGAAGACAAAAGGCATTAGTACAGCAAAATATTTTGATCTGATAATCACCTTCTGTTTTAGTCTTTATGATTCTTGAATGCTGAATGACATATACACACTTAAACAAGTTACCATTTACCTCGAAGTAGACATTTTTTTGAGCAGAATATGACAAAACTTCATGCCTGTATGGAAAATTTCTTTTGGATTGCCCTCTTTTCTTTTCAGGCAGTTTTCCAAGACTGACAAAACTTGCAATTGTACAATTTCCATTCAACTATTGAGAATTTTTTACCCATCACTTCCTTGAAATGAAATTTTTAAAAATTTGAATCCATACTAAAAGAAAACTTCATTTAACAACTTAAATCATGCAATATTTATTTTAAATAACTGTGTAGATTTAAGGTTAACAGCTTTGTTTATTAGTATTAAAATATATTCTAAGTTGCTCTGCCCAAAAGTGATGTTTCATATAGTTAGATATATCAATTCCCAGGAAAAACTATTAAAAATTGTTTTCAATGAAGATGGATGCAGAAACAGAAATGTCTTTGAAATATCACTAAATGTGTTGAGAAAAGAGTTATCCATATATAAAACTTCTTTATTACTAGTTCGTCCCCCATGCTTTCTCTGAGTTTGTCAAATAAGCAAGTATGAGTTTTCCTTCCTGTTTCTTACTCCAGGGTCTTAGTAAAATATAGAGAACAAAGTAAGGGGTGGGGAAATATTAAAGCTACCTTGGACTTAGTGGCTCCTGAGCAATGTTATTTACAGTTGACCCTTGAACAATATAGAGTTTGGGGTGCCAACCCCAGCAGTTGAAAATTCAAGTGTAATTTTTTAAATTTATTATTATTATTATGACTCGAATTTATTACATTTATAGTTGTACAATGATCATCACAATTCAATTTTATAGGATTCAAGTGTAACTTTATAATGGGCCCTCTCCTATTCACAGTTCTGCATGGGCAGATTCAACCAACCACAGAGCAGATCCTTTATTACTAGTAGGTATTTATTGAAAAAATTTGCATAGACATGTTTCAAACTCACATTGTTCAAGAGTCAACAGTATCTCATAAAGTAGATGAAGATACATTGATGATGCAGCCACTGCACATTCTGTACCACACTAGCCCTTTTTATGAAACATTGCTTTAAGGTATCCACAGTGATGGTATTAATGCTGCTGCCATCCCACTGTATAACCCACAGATAAAGGAATACCAATTCTTAGGCTTTTCTGGTAACTGAGGGTTGGCATATACTGGACCTTGAAGAGGAACCGAGTGAAGATTAACGATAAAGAAGTTGTTAAACATGCATACAGTTTGCTTATTCTGTCTTGAGAATTTGACACCCCGGGGTGCCTGACTCAGGTTCCTTATATTTGTTTCCAGCATCACTGTGGCTCCTCCGTTTCTAGGAGGCAGACAATGTCATTGTATTGGGGGATGGGGAGATTGGTTCAATGTATCCTTTTGTTATCAAAGTCATAGAATACGAACAAGAGGCTAACATTTCCTCCAGCCTTCTGAGATTTTATTTTAAAATGAAGTATATAGTGTCTTCCCAAAATATAAAAATTTAAGAGATCATCTCTGTTTGAAAGGAAGTGTCACACAGGTCCAGTGCCGTGCCTTGTGAATAGGAAACCCTGGCACCAACATTTCCTTTTTTTTTTTTTCCAGGAGGATTTTTTTTATAGGTAAAATGCTATTCTGCGTGTTCTAAAATTCGACCTCAAAACTTGTTAGTGACAAGGATGCTACACTATTAAGTATTTCTTTTCTCTGGAATATCCCTGTTTTATTTTCTGGAGTGAGTGACCACTCTGTGACTGGTGGCACATTTGGCCTGACCCTTACCAAACTAAGCCTTTATTACCAGACCTGTATTCTCTAGGTCTCACCAAGTAGGAGGAAATTAGCATAGTCTGGGATATGCATTTCTTTTACTTCCCCCAAAGCACCTAGACTTCCAATATTCACATTTGTTTATCATGCACATATGCCTCATTTAAGCTCATCCTTTATTCAAATTTTCTGAGCAAATATTCCAACTGCAAACTCAGCAGGTAGCTTCCTTTTTCATAGATCTCCTGACGCCAGCCAAGTCTGTAACATACAGGGCTTTCAGCAAAGTGAATCAATTTGTGACTTGGGGCAAATATCCCAAAGCCCATTAAAAAAAGGATTTCCTCGGCAAGAGAATACACTTGGCTCAAGGAAAAAGATTCCACATCTCTACTTCTCAACCAGACTCTGCAACTAACATAATCATACACATACTTTTAATCCCCACCTACTTTTGAAACTGGGCTTGCAGGAGCCCCTGGGTGAAGAGTTTTCCAAAGCACTCACCCACTCCAAATGAGTTCATTTAAGAAGTGTCAGTGTACAGTTAGCAGCAATGTACCTTGAGTGAAAGAATGGCTGTGGAGCTCAGTGGAAGTGGATTAACATGTGAAGCTTGCATGGTTTGAGTTCTAAGTCCTTCATCATGGGACCTTTCTCACTCATCTTTACATTTAAAGAACATCATTATTATATAACAGTCTGGAACCAGGTGCTAATAACATGGGCTATAATAAACTGCATATGGAAAGTTGAAGTAAGCAAGGATCCTCTCAGTATCTAACTTTCCATATAAATGTCAGAATAAATTATTTGCTTAGGTGATAATGCAAAGCAGTTGAGAATATGAACAAAAAGTGTCCATCAGTGACATCGTACAATATGTCACATTAACTGTAGAATAACACCTTTGAAAAAAGTTACTGACTTCTGAGGGGGGAGGTGGCAGGTGCAAAGAAGGCAAAGAAATATAGAGTGGATAATAAATAGGTCCTTCAGGAAAGCTAAGATCAGAAATAAACTCCTGTACTTTTTTTAGAAAATCCATAGTGCAGCTGCTCTGGGGTGCCTGATTGGCTATGTCTTTATCTGAATGCACAGGAAAAGCAAGCTGAGCTGTCACCCAAGCAAGTGAAGAGCTCAAAATACTAGTATCTTTGAATTTCTTGGCCCCTCATGAGTCTTGAAACTGCCCTGCATAAAATCCATACACCTGTACATCACTTCCAGATAAAGTCCATACACCTGTACATGGCTCACATTGGTGAAGCAGAATTCTGTCATCTGCACAGAGGGGGCCATAGCCACTACCTGGGCTGGTTCTGGGTATAGTCAGCATGAAGGTGAAAAGGAACACCAGGCTTCCGATGTTTTCTCTCAATGGCCCTCTTTACCACCTAGATAGGCCACCCAGACATTCAGGAAATATTTGTAAAACTTAAATACATCACAAAACAAAGCTTTCTACTAACAATATACTCCTCAGTAGGCTTATGTAGTAGGGAGAATTTTTTAAATGTATTTTAAATGTAAGACCCAGAAGATGAAGCCAGAAGGTATTATATACAATATTCAAACAAAAGATGCATGGATATAAAGGGGATCGATGTCCAAGTTATCCATCATTTGCCTTCTTTTCCAACTGTTATTATTATTATTATTTTTTACTTTTACAGCCACACCTACAGCATATGGGAGTTCCTGGGCCAGAGGTCTAATTGAAGCTGCAGCTGCAGCCTATGCCACAGCCATGGCAATGCCAGATCCGAGCCACATCTGCAACCTAAGCCACAGCTTACAGCCACTCTGGATCCTTAGCCCACTGAGCGAGGCCAGGGATCAAACACACATCCTCATGGATACTAGTCAGGTCCTTAACCTGTTGAGCCACAACGGGAACTCCTTGGCCAACTCTTTATTCCTCATTGCATCCATCCATATTTTTCATACCATTTTAACTATAGAAGTTCAGAAACCGTTAATAACATTATGTTTATGAGTAGTTACCACGTGTCAAGCATTCTTCTAAGTACTTTACATATTAATTCATTTAGTCCTCCCAATAACCTTACAGAGAAATACATGCATGTTATTGTTACCCCCACTTTACAGATTAAGAAACTGAGAAAAGAGAACTTATGTGTTTGCTCATGGTCATGTGGCTAGTAAGGGTGCGGAGCTAGCTTTCAATCCCAGGCAGTCTGGCAGGCGTCCGCCCTGCTACCAAAAGCAGAAGAGCAAAAGCCTAGAAATTTATGTTTTTGTACATCAAGTTCATGTGTTAGACTTGGATCTGTTTCTTAATTGCATAGCCATGCTAGAGGCTGAGAGGCTGAAGGCCTGCAATAGCCTTTGGAACATTTTGCCTCAGAATCTGTTTATTATTCAAATTTGTATCCTCAGACTCAAGCACATTATTAATTCTCCATAAATGTTTGATGAATAATTAAATGAATGAGCAAAGCTTATTCCTCTCCAATCACCCAACAGCTTTTTGCTTAGAATGTACTGGAACTAGCTTGTAGATGGTGGCAGGAGGGTATGTGGGGCGGGGGAGGCAGTCAGTGGCTGAGGAAAGAAGATGGGATGCAGCAACTATTACCTTCATGGGTTACACATTCTCTGATTTTGTCTCTGGCTAATGGCATTTTGTAGTCATTTTTTACATCTTCTTTCAGTGCAAATTTGTGATGCATTTAAACATACTCTAGGAAAATGCTGACTATGACATACCAAGAGCATGCCCTTCCATCTGGCATTTTCTCTAATCCTATAGTCTACTTCCCAGTGCAGTTTACTATCTGAGAAAGTTTTCATTTAATAATCTTGGTCATTTGGGCATAGTGGAGGAAAACACTAAGTCTGAGACCTGAAGTCTGCAATTTGCTTCTTCTTACTTTCCAGTGTACATCAGGAGCTCAAGCCTGCAAAGGGAACAGGGCACGGAAGGTTCTGAGTGTTGCGCGCTGGGGAAGCATTCTTTAAGAATTGAGGCTGCTCTCCGAAATAACATACATGATTGTTTCTTAAGCAGAGGAAGTACTTACCACTTACCTACAAAGTCAAGTTGACTCTGTAGCAAGGTACAAATGAATCACAAAGTATTGGGGAATGACACTTATGATGTGCCTAACTTAGAGGGGCTTTGGGAACTTCCTGAAAGCAGTATCAGACAACCCCTATCCCCTAGCAATGTGATCTCTTGTGGAGCAAATGAAATCACACACAGAAAAACAAGTCTGAGCAACATAAGCCAATTCTCCTCTCTATCAACATACAGCTACAGAGGGAATTATGTCATGGAAACTAGGAGTTTAGGATAAGGGGAAGTGGTGATGGCTGAAATGTAAGAGGGAGAAAATGAGTGAGGAAATGAAGTAGGGGTGGCATTTACAGGGACAACGCATGCATCATGATGTGCCAAGTAGCACGTCAACTGTGTTACATGCACCAACTCATTTACTCCCTACCAAATTGAGAAGTACTCCTCTTACCGATTCCCCTCTTTCCAGATCCAGAAACCAATGTTCAGAATCCTTCCAGCCGATATAGCTATGAGAGACAGAGCAGCTAGTCAACTCCGGGCTCTCTGGGGCTGGAGCCTACACACTCACCCACTGCACTATTCCTGGCAGTGGTCTAGGCAGGCTACTGGCATTCATATTTACACATGTACCGCACATCTGACTGGAAGGGAACATTCAGGAAGGTATGCACTGACTCAGGCTACACCCCAGAAAGAAGAGTCTCTTAGAAAGGTTCTTTTTTTTTTTTTTGTCTTTTTGCCATTTCTTGGGCCGCTCCTGCAGCATATGGAGGTTCCCGGGCTAGGGGTGGAATCGGAGCTGTAGCTGCCAGCCTACGCCAGAGCCACAGCAACGCAGGATCCGAGCCGCATCTGCGACCTACACCACAGCTCATGGCAATGCCGGAACCTCAACCCACTGAGAAAGGCCAGGGATCGAACCCGCAACCTCATGGTTCCTAGTCGGATTCGTTAACCACTGCGCCACGATGGGAACTCCATAAGAAAGGTTCTTGCATTTTAACCTGAGGGACATGCTCCCACCAATACCTGAGACTCTGAGAATGGGGCCATTTCTCCTCACAGGATTTTCTTTTTTTATAATCCTGCTCTATTGTGTTGGGTACAATACACAAAATTAGAGCCTTTTAAAAGCCTCAACAAATCTTGTCCCTAGTGTGAAAGGATTAAGTACAAACCCGACTCTGTTTCTTTAGCAAACCATTCAAATGCTCCTGTCTTCAAAGTGTAAGCCTTGAGAGGTCCCCAGGTAATAGTGCTTGCCCACTGTCATAAGCCCACAGGAAGTGATGGTGTCTAATAGGAGAATGGCATTCTCCATGTCATATATAAACACAACTGTGGTCAATGAGAGGAGGGCACTTGGCTTCCTCATTCTCAGAGGACAGCTCTACTCAGGTAAGCATCAGAGAACCTGTCACACTGAGATAGGGTAGAAATACATAATATTAATATTCACACATAGGAAAGTTTCTCCACAGCTTAAAAAATTCTAACAATACAAAATTTGAGGGGCCTTGGAATTTCAAGGTAAATACACAATACAAAGGTCAACAATGCAGACTCAGCCTTCAACTGCTGATGACACTTTACCTAGTGATGTGTACTTATAAAATAGAGCCATCTCTCCCCTCCTCTGTATGTAAAGAAATACATCAGCCTCCCAACAAAGAATCTCTCCTCTGCTTTCTCTTTCTCCTTTCCCCATCCTTAATCCATTGCCTCCTCTGCTACATTTCCTTAAAATGTGAGACATTATCACGTTACATTATAATTAGTCTAATTCATGTCTTTATGCCATGACAAATTATGAGTTTATTAAATACAAGGATCGGGTACATTTTGGTACTCACATCATCTTATGGGCACCACTTTCAGCACCAAACCAATATCCCCAGTCCCTTACCACATCAGTGCACTGACTTCCAAATGCCAGCACTTGCAATTCTTTGCTTGAGGGCTTGCTCTGACCCAAGCCACTTTGCCCACCCCTGTGGCTGACCAGGAGTGAAGATGAATCTATGCCCAATGAGAATATTTCCATCTAATGACTGATGGATGCTGATATAAATTACCTCAGCTCCTTCTCCCCTTGAGCAGAATAGCTCAGAAGAGTATATCTTTCAGAGTTGCTTGCAGGATAAAGCTTCATCTCCCTTTGGGGAATAACAGACTTGCTACAGCACTTTTTTCTTGGCTTCCTTCCTTACCCTGTCCCCCTTCCCCATTTCGCAATGGGGGTATCAGTCACCTCCCTAATAAACTACTTTCACCTGAATCCTTGATTTGAGAGTAACCCTAAGTAAGCTCTCAATATTCAGAAGAAGGCCAATAAATGTTCTTTAAAGTGATTACAAAGATGGGTGTTTCTACAGAGATGGAAGCACTATGCTACATAAGTACAAGGGGGCCTATCAGTCAAAACTGAGCACACAGAACCACAAGCACCACAATTTCAGGGTTTCCCTTTGCAGTAGGCAAGCAGCTGTCCTAGTTGTTAGTAGAGAAGAGTGCATGTCAGGAACTCTGGTTTCTATTTTTAGATATCTTGCTGACATAGAAAACTTCTGTTTCCTAACAATACAATGGTGACCTTCCTACCCTCCGAGACATGGTGCAGAATGCCTAATGAGGAAACAAGTCCCAATGTGTGGAAGCCACAGTTGGAGAGAGGAAGGATGTGAAAGCTTAGGTACTATTCACTAGCAGACATGGTGCTCTAAGATCTCTTTTGACTGTAAAACAGGAAGCACTGGGTTGCCCAGCAGTGTCACAGACTCGAATAGGATTTAGCTTAAAGCTTCCACAGTTTGGCTCTGAGTGTCACAATTCCAAAGGAGAATCATTTCTTCTAAAAACTCACATGAAAAGAAAATTTTCCCCCAAAAAAGGTAAAATCACAACTCACATGCAGATATAAAATGAATACATGTTAAAGATCTTATTTAACTCATTAATGAATGAGGGAACCAGGCAGATAGTATAATGGGGTCAAAAGAAAATCTAATAAATAGACACATTTATAGAACAAGAATATTGGCATGAAAGTGCAAATGGAGGCAAACCCAGCCTCTTCCACACTGGGGGATGGAGGTCACTTGAACCTCTGTAGGACAGGGCAGGGCAGGGCAGGGCAGGACTTGCATGAGAGAGCTATTTCACATTGTTATGTTATCAGTTATACAATTTAAAGAGTTATAAAATGGCTCCTATAGAATTAGATATCAGGGAGGGGCATATTATAGACAATCCATAGTTTTCTCTCAAAGTACAATTTTCTCTACACTCGTAATTGTTACATTCAGTACTACACTCCTTTTCCAATAAGGAGGAAATTTCTCTTTTCTTTTTTTGCCTAGAGCTTATTTAAAATCCAGGTATTTTTCTTAACACTGTGAGTAGGGGTGAGCATAATAAAATGTAGGGCAGAGATATGGTACTTGAGAAAAGTACATCTGATTGTTAAATAAAGGGGGGAATCTCAAGGTTTAGGAGGAAGAACCATCCTTGATAGGGGAAGGAGATGATAAGAGAAAAGAAATAGGTGGAATTTCACACACACTATGACATTCAGTCTTCCCAATGAACCTGTGAATTAGATGAAGATATTTCTTCTTTTATAGATGAGGAAGCAGAGCCCAGAGTGATTAAATAGCCTACAGAGAATTACACAAAAAGTACACAGCAGAGCCAGGCTTTAAATCCAGTTCTAGCTCTGAAGTTTATGGTTTTTCCCATTATTCCATGCTGCATCGGTGGGGGATAATGTCAGGAGGGAAGGCAATAGTCAAGAAGTTTCCCGACCCTCCCCAGCCTCCCTCAAACAAGGCAGCCCAGTAGTAGTTTCAAAGGGCCATACTGTTATGCTGCTCATTGGTAACTATCATGATTTTGTCATAATTTTCTCATTCTTGATGAGTGCTTTGGAAAGAGCAAACAGAAATCACTTTTGATTTCACAGGCTGAGATGAAACAATTGATTTAAATGAAGGGGCTCTTTTGAAGGAACTACCCTTTGAAGCTAAAGGGATGGAGGCCACCTGATGGGGTTAAAATGCCTTGTATTGAAAGTTGCTCTGAAATGGGTTGGAAACGCACAGATTTCTTGGCATGCCACTGGCATTTACTGACACAAAAAGGCTTATATTCTGATGAATAGCATTCACTGAGCATTTATTGAATGCCTACTATGTGCTTAGTACAATACTAAATGCCAGGGGAAACACTACAATTGATCAGATGTGATTTATACCCTGTCTATAGCATACTAGAAAAGGTCAAACATGAGAAAATGGTATAGTATACTCTTGGAAGTTGCAAGAAAGATGATATTCAAGTGGGGAGAATCATAGGAAAATTCACTAATTATGTATCATTTGAAGAATGAGATGTTCTGAACATGGGAACATATATGTATATGTGTGTGGATTGCACCCACCAATTTCATTATTATAATCTCAAAAACAGCATAGTTCCTTCTTTAAAATTATTAATTCAAAACAAATTCTTTTCAATTTGTCAGGACCTAACAAGTTGATGAACTTGCTATTCATTTTGCAAAGTAGTAGAAGATTCAATTAACATGAGAGAAAGTCATCTTTAATTCTACTTTTGTTACTTCCCAAAATGAAAGGAAATACCATTTGGGTTCACAAGAAATTCTCAGATCTCTTCATTTAAAAACTCATTCCAAATGGCATTTAAAATTGTCTTCTTCTAAGGCTAAATAGGCCTTTATTTATTACCTACCCCAATCCCAAGATAGCAAGAATCTCATGTTTTCCAGCAATTCTCCATCTGATGACATTTTAGTATAGCATAAATAGGAATATATGTACACTTATAAATTATTCCCAATGTGAAGGGTTCCATTTAGTCTCTGAGATCTTTAAAATAGGAAATGAACCTTGTCACAAGTCAAATGCCCTAAATCTCCCAGAACATAAACTGCTCACTTTAAGGTCACTATGATCCTGCAAAGAATAAGGAAGCAGCAGTTCACTTGTATTAGAAAGAGGCTTAACAAAAATTCCCTCTCTGTAATGCTGGGCTGGACACACGCTTTTTGTTTCATCTGACATTTCTTGCAGAATGACTCAAGGGCTTTTCAACAAATTATTTCTGACTTGTCCTTAATACTTGATTTTCTTATATTTTGTCCCACAATTCACCATCTAACTGTAAATGATAATTAGTACAACACCAAGTATATACCAGGCACATAACGGATACTCAATAAATGTTTGTTGATTTAATAATTGGGTGAAGTTTTATAAGATTAAAATGCACAGAATTCTGCAAAGAGGCACCAAAGTTAATTTCTTGACAAACCCAACAAAGGAGCATAAATTCCATAATGCTACCATACAGTCACCCAAAATGCATTTAAATATTTTTAAAAATCCACATTCTGTGTTAAAATAAATGTCATATGACCAAAAATATCATAATGACCCTAGCATTTATTAGGCTAGGCAGAAGCTCATTTCACTGTCACATTACACGTAATCCTTGTTAAGTAGCCTTTCCATTCATCCTGCATTTTTACCTGCTTTTTATAATTTAGTTGTTCTCAACCAGGGGTATGGTTCCTGTCCCCCAGGGGGCATTTAGTAATGTCTGGGCACATTTTTGGTTGTCACAATAGGGCCTATGGGAGGTGGGAAGTTACTGGTGTCTAGTGAGCAGAGATCAAGGATGTTGCTCAGCACCCCACAATGCACAGGACAAACTCCCACAACAAAGAATGACATGGCCCAAAATGCCAACAGTCCTTAGGATGAGAGACCTTTATTTTATTTTATTTTTTTTTTTGTCTTTTTGCCATTTCTTGGGCCGCTTCTGTGGCATATGGAGGTTCCCAAGCTAGGGGTCGAATCAGAGCTGTAGCTGCCGGCCTACACCAGAACCACAGCAATGCAGGATCCGAGCTGCATCTGCAACCTATACTACAGCTCACGGCAATGCTGGATCCTTAACCCACTAAGCAAGGCCAGGGATCGAACCCGCAACCTCATGGTTCTTAGTCAGATTCGTTAACCACTGAGCCACGACAGGAACTCCAAGAGACCCTGTTTTAAATAAACAAGCTAGCAGCAGTTATCTCAAACCCACAGTGTTACGTGATTCTGCAGACATGAAGAAGGCTTATGCCTAACTCCTAGAAGAAAGAAAGTTATTAAAGGTGGTTGGATCTTGCTAAAACTTTCTACAGAGCTGAGAGAAAAGTTTATGGAGAGAAGAAAAATAAAACTGGATGAGATAGGCTTTATTTCAGGTAAAGATGAGCATAGAAAAAGCTGGGAAATATAAGTTGTAATCTCAACATTCAGCTTACTGTATATTAAAATGGATTCAATGGTATACCTTCCACAAAGACATACTTTGACAATCCAGTGAATGTGTGATAATGATAGCAATACTATTACTATAACTATAAGTAAATTAAAATTTATTATACAACTATTACAGGCTTTCCATACATTACTCTAATTCTCACAATTAACATCAAGGCAAACATCACTGTGCCCTTTTACAGAAGAAATAATAGACCCAGAGAGTTTCTATAATCTGTTTAAAGTTCACAGGTGATAATAAGTGGAGCTCCTGGCAAAAATAAGACAGACTGGTAGTTACCACAGCACACATATATCTTTGAGTACTGTGACCCAAAGTCCAGGTTTCTCAGACAGTGCTGCATTGTGCCTGGTGTTCTTACATAATATTACCTACTTTCTCTCTCAAAAGTGATCATCCTACATCAGATACCAGCCACTGTCTTATCCCTTCTTTTTAAAATCATGGACACACCTTGCTGTACAGTGGGAAAATAAAAAAATAAAAAAAAAAACTGAAAAAAAAAATCATGGACACATATACAGTTTGCAAAGACAGAAACTTGCCAGCATTCTTGAAGCCCTTTGACATGGATCTCAACTGTATGCACATCTGTCCATTCCCTCATCTTTGAGTCAGAGCAATTGATAACTAGTAGTCATTAGTGGGAAGGACTCACAGAATCTTCCATTTAGTTCTCTATATTCAAGCTACCCTGTTGCTAATTAATTGTCTTCTCTGGCAATTTTATCATTTGATCAATATGGCTGGTCCAAAGCAAATGGTTTGTTTGCTGGACTACGTCATCAGGCCGTGGGAATCGGTAAATATCCAAAGTTTTAACTTATCTGAATAGTTTTCCCTCTGCACAGACCTGGATGTAAGCAACTAAATGGAATGTAGTCAGATGGATAAAACCATTTTGACCATGTGTTGGGCAGAAGAATCTATTGTATATAATTCATTAGTGCTGATTTTTTGAGATTTTAAAAATGTAATGGGTTAGTTTGTGTGACCATTTCTAATTACAATCATGATATTACAAAAAAAAAAAAAAAAAAAAAACAACAAACCTTTTTCCATTCTTTGAGATTAGATGCCTCAAATCACCCCTCACAAAGGGAGTGCCGCCATGAAAAGCCAATCGCTCCCTTTGCAATCTTCTCATCTTCCAAGACACTCTCTTTCATGGGCATCAAAGTGCCATGCAACACAGGAAGCCATCATAAGAAATGGTGCTTCCCCATGTTCAAAGTCTCTGACCCTTAACTATACATCTTCTTGATTCCTCTATGTGCTTTTTCCCCCCTCCCTTTATCTCTTGAGCTAATGGCAAGAATCTTTCTGCCAGACAAAAATCTTCTTATTCCGAAAGAAATTTAATTTCTGAATAAATCAAGCACATATGTTTACTATTCCATTCCCACCCAAGGGCCCCACACTAAAGCAATTGTGATACTTGAGGACACATTAAATTATTTACAAGGAATAAAATGTAAAATGAAATGTCATTCTTGTCTATTTGTGACAAGAGGAAAAAAGTAACATTTTCATCATGGAACTCTAAGAATACCCTCTGCTCTCAAGTCTTTGCCTTAAAATGATGTTGGAAAATAACATAACTAAGGCAAAACTAATGAATAGTGACTAGCTGTTTTTGTGTTACACAGATCCTCGAATGTTTCCTGATGCTTATTTTTTCTATCTTTGCTGCAGCCCTGATTTAAATTTTTTGAAGCTTTCTTGAAATATAACTGACATATAACACTGTAATTTTAAGGTATGAAATGTGTTGAGCTACACACATATATTGCAAAATTATTACCATGTAGCATTAACTAACATCTCTGTTGCATCACATAATTGCAACTCTTTTGGTAGTGAGAACATTTAAGGTTTACTCACTTAGCAATTTTCAAGTATATAATACAGTATTGTTAACTATAATCATCATGCCATACATTAGATCCCCAGAACTTATCTTACAACTGAAAGTTGGTACCCTTTGAGCTACTTCTCCCCATTTCCCCCTCCCCTTAGCCTCTGATAACCACCACTCTAATCTCTGTTTCTATGAGTTTGGCTTTTTTAGATTCCACAAAGAGGTGAACTTCAGAGTATTTGTCTCTGTTTATTATTTTTAAATAGAATCCATCACAAAGTTTGGAAATAGTATTTGTTATTAATTTAGAAAGCTTTAGTCAATACAAATATATATAAGTTTATTTTAATATAGTCATTGTGAATAGTAAATAGAATTTTCATTACCATGGTAGAATTTTTAACAATCAGTTCCAGGTTTTTTTTTTTATTTGAAATATTTAGTAAGTTTTTATTTATTTTTTATTGTTATTTTTCCAATACAATTTTTTTCTACTGTACAGCATGGTGACCCAGTTGTATAACATGTATACATTCTTAAATAGCATATATCACTGATATCTGGAATCTAATATACAGCACAAATCAACCTTTCCATAGAAAAGAAAATCATGGACTTGGAGTTCCAGGTTTTAAATATGCAAGATACAGAATACTCTTACCATTGATTAATTTTTTATGAGCAAGGCTGAGTCATATCAAATATAATTACTGAGTCAAATATATGATATATTTGTTGTCCACGTTATCTATCCTCATCCCATTTTACTTCCATACTGCCTCCTAGCTCTTGCAAATGCATAGTGGTATAATTGGAACTTGATGGTTTTCACTTGGGCCCATTACAGTGCAGCTGGTCCAAAGGACATGATTTTCCATCCAACCTATCTACTAAAGTGGATTTTGTTCATGCCACAAAACACAGTATTGAACTCATTGAGGAGAGTCCTAGAGACAGCCCCTATGCTCCTTGATGTCCATGGTCAGTCCTTACTTCCAGGTATGGAAAGATTATGGAATTCCAGTACAATTTCTATTGTTCTCCAAATTCCAACTCTAATAGTCCACAGCGGGGCTCAGTAAACTTGATCAATGGGCCAAATTTAGTCCACTACCTGCTTTCACATAAAGTTTTACAATAAAACAACCACACTCATATATTTAAATATTGTCTATGGCTACTTTCACTACAAAGACAGAAATGAGTAAATGTAACAGAGACCTTGTGGCCCACAAAGCATATTTACAATCTGGCCCTTTACAAAAAATGTTGTAGGCCTGTCATCTAGGGCACTGAGTTTTTAAGAGAACTCATCTAGGAATTAATACATTTATCAAATGTGCTTACAGGCAGCTTTTCACTTGAATTACACCTCTAGACTACAGGATCATTACATAAATTTGGAAAGGTTGAGCTGATCTTTACTGATGATTTGTTCTCTTCCATTACCTCATAATCCCAGGCACCCATTCTGCAGACCCCAATAAAAAATTCCCTCCTTGGCAGAATCATAGGGTTCTATAATAGCTCTATGACTGCCTTTAGTCTTATTAATAGTTATTTAAGTATCTTCTAATTTATTGTTCAACAAGAATTCAATTAATACATGAATTAATGTAGATCAGCACTTTCCAAACTATGTTTTAAAGAATGCTTGGCGTCTTTGAAACATGCTCCATGAAAAGGATGGTACATTAGGAGTTCCTGTTGTGGTGCAGTGGTTAATGAATCTGACTAGGAACCATGAGATTGTGGGTTTGATCCTTGACCTTGCTCAGTGGGTTAAGGATCCGGCATTGCTGTGAGCTGCAGTGTAGGTTGCAGACACGGCTCGGATCCCTCATTGCTGTGGCTCTGGCGTAGGCTGATGGCTACAGCTCTGATTAGACCCCTAGCCTGGGAACCTCCATATGCCTTATGGGAGCAGCCCTAGAAAAGGCAAAAAGACCAAAAAAAGGAAAAATAAAAAAGGATGGTACATTAAAAAAAAAAAAAAAAGAATCTCCTTCAGAAACAACATAATCCGCATGAATGTATTAAAGTATGGGGGAAAAAAGGCTGACATCAATAAAGCGGCAGAGTAGGCAGCTCCAATCTCTTGTTTTCCCACAGAAGTAAGCAGAAATTGTCAGAATTAACTTTGTCTAACTTAGTAGTCCTAAGTTTAGAGGAACCAAAAAACTACTGAATTGAGAAGCTAACTTCAAAATGGTAGGAAAGTTTTACAGTGTTTTTACTTGTCCTTGCCCCATTCCCTCACAGTAGTGATTTTGGTTTTGAATCAGTGGTAACCTTCATTCTCACTGTGGAACCCTGGCCCCTCATTCTGGAGGGGGGCAAAGCAAACATTATTCACAAATTATTGCTTATGTATTCTAACCAGTCTGTGCACTACCAGAAGGACATATGCAAAGCACATGTATTAGTTTAACAAAATACCATAGACCAGGTGACTTAAACAACAGAAATTTACCTTCTCACAGTTCTGGAGGATAGAAGTCCAAGATCCATGTGACAGCAGTATTGGTTTCTCCCAGAGGCTCTCTCCTTAGCCTGCATATGGCCGCCTTCTCCCTGTACCCTCATATGATCTCTCCTCTGTGCACACACATCCCTGATGTCTCTTTTCTCCTCCTTTTTAAGGATACCATTTTATCCAATTAGGAACAACCTTTATGACCTCATTTGATCTTAAGCATGTCTTTAAAGACCCTATCTCCAAATAGTTACATTCTGAGCTACTGGTGGTTAGCATTTCAAAATAAGAATTCTTTTGGGGGGGACACAATTCAGCCCATAAGAGTGCTCATCTTTGTTCCACCTACTCTGGTGGAACTCAGGATAGAAAAATGGTAGGAAATGAGCAAAACATTGCAAAACAAAACAAAAACAAAACAATAAAAACAAAAGAAAAAACCTTCAGATGTCTGGAGTAAAAGATTACAGTTGAAACATAAAAAAGATCATCTAAAGCCAGCAAAACCTGCAGAGGGTTTCTTAGAGAAATCAGGAAATTCAAAATGAGCCATGCATGCAGGAAAATCTAGAAAGAATTATGCATTCTCAAGGCAAGATGCATGCTCAGAAAGGACCTAAGCAGATCCTAAGATTTCAACTTGAGCTGACCCCTAGGTTGAGTTCAAGAATGTCTAAGTACTAAAGGAGATGCATGCTCAGAAAGGACCTAAGCAGATCCTAAGATTTCAACTTGAGCTGACCCCTAGGTTGAGTTCAAGAATGTCTAAGTACTAAAGGAGATGCATGCTCAGAAAGGACCTAAGCAGATCCTAAGATTTCAACTTGAGCTGACCCCTAGGTTGAGTTCAAGAATGTCTAAGTACTAAAGGAATGCCTCAAAACAAGGACAGTCTACAAAAACTGGGAAAGGTGTTTTTTGTTTGCTTGGTTGGTTGGTTGGTTTTTTTGCACTTGGCATTCAAGAAAATGTCTGTCAAAACCTTAGCTGAACATAAGCTGAGAAACAGAGATTATATAGTGTGGGAAAGTCACCAAACAGATGGCCTGCTATAGCTTTCAACAATCAAAACATCCACCAAACTCTGAGTGAAGGGAAATAATCTAATTTCCAGAGTTATCAGTTATAATAGTCAAATGTTTAATTATCAACAAAAATCACAAAGCATATAAAGAAATGGTGAACTATGTCTTAGTTGAAGGTAAAACAACAACAACAACAAAAAACAAAACAGAGAGTTCTCTGATGGTCTAGCAGGTTGAGGCTCCTGCGTTCTCACTGCTGTGGCTCTGGTTGCTGCTGTGCGGCATAGGTTCAATCCCTGGCCCAGGAATTCCCACGTACTGCCTGTGTGGCAAAAAAGAAAACACACGCGCGCGCACACACACACACACACACACACACACACACACACAAGAGAGAACCTGAAATAAACGTTGCAACTCTCATTTAAAAACAAAACAAAACAGGGAATTCCCATCGTGGCGCAGTGGTTAACGAATCCAACTAGGAATTATGAGGTTGCAGGTTCAGTCCCTGCCCTTGCTCAGTGGGTTAACGATCCAGCGTTGCTTTGAGCTGTGGTGTAGGTTGCAGACTCGGCTCGGATCCTGCGTTGCTGTGGCTCTGGCGTAGGCCGGTGGCTACAGCTCCGATTAGACTCCTAGCCTGGGAACCTCCATATGCCGTGGGAGTGGCCCAAGAAATAGCAAAAAGACAAAAACGAAAAACAAAAAAAACCCAGAAAGTCCAAAACAGACATTGGACTTACTAGACAAAGCCTTTAAAATAAATGTCTTAAATATGTGTAAATATCTAAAGGAAAACAAGTACAAACAATAAAAAGGCAATCAAAAAAGTGTTGTATCGGAGTTCCCATCATGGCTCAGTGGTTAACAAATCTGACTAGGAACGATGAGGTTGCAGAGTCGATCCCTGGCCTTGCTCAATGGGTTAAGGATCCCGCATTGCCATGAGCTGTGATGTAGGTCACAGACACGACTCAGATCCTGCGTTGCTGTGGTTCTGGTATAGGCCAGCAGCTACAGCTCTGATTTGACCCCTAGCCTGGGAACCTCCATATGCCATGGGAGTGGCCCTAAAAAGACCAAAAAAAAAAGTGTATCAATAAAATGAGATTATCAATAAAGAGATAAAATTATAAAAAGGAACCAAAGAAAAGTTCTAGAGCTGAAAAGTAAAACAAAACAGAAATAGAAAATTTGCTAGAAGAGGTTAATAGCAGATATGATCAAGCAGAATAAAGAATGAAGATGGGGCAATTGAATTATTGAGTTTGGGGAGCATAAAAGAAAAATAAACAAAACTGAACAGAGCCTAAAGGGAAACAGATCATCATACACTTTCTGAGACTGAGAAAGGGGTGGGAAGAATCTCTGAAGACTCCCTGAATATTTGAATAATGGCTTCCTAAATTTGATGAAAGAGATATATCTAAAAATCCAAAATACTCAATGAACTTCAAGTAGGAAAACCCAAAGGGATGCACACTGAGAAACACTATAATCAAACCGTTAAAAGCCAAAGACATTGAAAGAAATTTTGAAACAGCAAGAAAAAAGAAACTACTTACTTATAGGGGGTACCCAATAAAATTATTAACTCGTCTCTCAGAAGAAACCTTGGAGGCCAGTAGGCAAGGGATGATATACTTAGAGTGTTGAAAGAAAAGGTAGCTGGTCATGGTGCATTGGAAATGCAATGGAAATGAATCCAACTAGGACCCATGAGGTTGCAGGTTTGATCCCTGGCCTTGCTCAGTGGGTTAAGGATCCGGTGTTGCCATGAGCTGTGGTGTAGGTCACAGATGCAGCTTGGATCCTATATTGCTATGGTTGTGGTGTAGGCCGGCAGCTACAGCTCTGTTAGACTCCTAGCCTGGGAACCTCCATACGCCATGGGAATGGCCTCAAAAAAGCCAAAAACAAAAAAGGAAGCTGAGAGTTTATATTCAGCAAAACTATCTTTCATAAAGGAAAGATAACTTAAGACACTTCCAGATTAAAAATACTTAGAGAGTTCATTACAACCAGACTTGGCCTACAGGAAATGGTAAAGGAAGTCCTTCAGACTGAAGTTAAAGGATGCTATACAGTAACTCAAAGC
The DNA here is from genome assembly GCF_054392235.1 of Sus scrofa. NCBI lineage: Eukaryota > Metazoa > Chordata > Mammalia > Artiodactyla > Suidae > Sus > Sus scrofa. The sequence continues at coordinate 14,806,850 of NC_139401.1, forward strand.
CTAATAAAGAAATAAAGATCTCTGCTAAAGGTAGATACACTGGCAAATATAAAAACAGTTTGGTTTGTAATTCCAATTTTTGTCTCCTACGAGATTTAAAAGACAAATACATTAAAAAGTTATTAATCTATACAATTGGGAATACAATAAAAAAGATATAATTTGTGACAAAAAAAAACATAAAAGGAGAAGGATGTACCTATATAGGAGTAGAGTTTCTGTATGTTATAGAAGTTAAGTTGATATCAAGTCAAACTAATTATAAATTTAAGATGTTAAATGTAATCCCCATAGTAACCACAAATAACTAAAAAGTACATTTATTTGAAATAAAAGAGAATCTAAATGGTTCACTACAGAAAAATTCAACTAAACACAAAAGAGAGTAGAAACAGACAAAAGGAGAAACAAAAAATAAAATATGCAGACATCAAATACAAATGGTAGAAGTCATTCCTTATCAATAATTATTTATATGTAAGTGGACAAAACTCTTCAATCAAAAGACATAGACATGAAGTATAGATAAAACAAACTATGATCCAACTATATGCTGTCTAAAGGAGACTCACTTGAGATCCAAAGACACATGTCAATTGACTGTGAGAGGATGGAAAAAGATATTTTATGCAAAGAGCAACCACAAGAGAGCTGAGGTGGTTATAGTAACATCAGGGAAAAGAGACTTTAAGTTAAAATCTCTTTAAAAAGGCAAAGAATGACAACATATTGATAAAAAGATCAAATCATCAAGATGATATAAAAATCCTAAAAATATATGCACCAAACAACAGAGCCCCAAAACATATGAAGCAAGGCTTGATAGAATTGATGGAAAAAAATAATACTTCTACAGTAATAGTTGGAGATTTTATTTTTATTTATTCATTTATTTTTGCTTTTTAGGGCCACACCTGCAGCATATGGAGGTTCTCAGGCTAGGGGTTGAATCAGAGCTACCACTGCTGGCCTACACCACAGTCACAGCAATGAAGAATCCGAGCCGCATCTGTGACTACACCACAGTTCATGGCAATGCCAGATCCTTAACTCACTAAGCGAGGCCAGGGATAAAACATGCAACCTCATGGTTACTGGTCAGATTCATTTCTGCTGCACCACAATAGGAACTCCAGTTGGAGATTTTAATACACCATTTTCAGTAATGGAAAGAACATTAATACAGAGATCAGTAAGGAAATATGGGATCTGAACAACACTATAAACCAACTAGACCTTACAATATATAAAGAATGCTCCACCCAATAATAGCAGAATACAGGTTCTTTTCAACTCTACATGCAACATTCTCCAGGATATATCCCATATTGGGCTACAAAATAAATCTTAATGCACTTTAAAAGATTAAAATCATGACAAGTATCTTTTACAAACATAGTAGAAAGAAGGTAAAAGTCAATAATAAAAGGAAAACCACAAAGTTCACAAATAGTTGGAAATCGACACACTATTATACACCAATGGGTTAAAGAAGAAATCACAACGGAAATTAGAAAAGAATGAAAACAAAAACACAACATTATCAAAACTTATGGGATACAGTGATAGCAGTATTCAGAGGGAAATTTATAATGTAAATACTTGTGTTATAAAAGAAGAAAGATCTCAAAATCAATATCCTAATATCACACCTTAAAGAACTAGAAAAACAAACTAAACCCAAAGCTATCAGAGAAAACAAATAATAAAGATCAAAGTAGAGAAAGATAAAAAATAAAATAGAAAAGCAATTAGACACAACAAAAACGAGTTAGTTCTTTTAAGAGATCAACAAAAATTACAAACCTTTAGATAGATGGTCAGAGACAGAAGATTCAAAAAACTAAAATCTACTGACCTTACAGAAGTAAAAAGAATTAGAAGATTGTAAACAAATTAGATGACATAGATAAAACGGACAAATGCTTAGAAACACATAAATTACTTAAACTGACTCAAGATGAAACAGAAAAATCTTGGATCTAAAACAAGTAAAGAAATTGAATGAATAATCAAAAACCTTCTAACAAAGTTCAGGACCAGATGGCTTCACTGGTAAAATCTTCCAAATATTTAAGGAAGAATTAACACCAATCCTTCTCAAACTCTTCCAAGAAATTAAAGAGGAGAGAATACATCTTAACACATTCTATGAGGTCAACATTACCTTACCACCAAAGACATAAATATACCCCAAGAAAAGAAAATCACAGACCAATAACCATTGTGAATATAGACGCAAAAATCCTCAATAAAATATCTTCACAACAAATCCAACAGCACAGTAAAAGGATTATACATCATGATCAATTGAGATTTATCCTAGAACTGCAAAGGTGGTTCAATATAATTAAATTGATCAAAGCTATATACCACATTAATAGAATGAAGGAAAGAAAATACATGATAATCTCATTTGATGTTAAAAAGGCAGTTGACAAAGTCCAACATCTTTTCACAATAAAAAAGGAAACCACTCAGAAAACTAGGAATAGAAGGGAATTTCTTCAACACAATAAAGGATACTTATGAAAAATTCAAAACTAACAACATGACTCAGCTATATGCCATTTACAAGTGGCATACTAAATGGTAAAAGACTAAATGCTTTCTCCCCGAGATCAAGAACAAGACAAGGATGCTTGATTTCACCACTGCTATTTGACATGTAATTGGCAGTTTTTACTAGAGCAATTAGATAAGAAAAATAAAAAGGTGTCTAAATTTGAAAGGAAGAAGTAAAACTATCCCCACTCGCAGATGCCATGGTCTTATATATTCAAAACCTCAAATAATCCAAATGAAAACTAGTAGAGCTAATAAATGAATTTTATAAAACTGCAGCATACAGTTGTACGCTATACAAAAATCAGCTGTATTTCTATACAACTGCAATGAACAATCTGAAAAGCAAAGAAAAGAATTCTATTTATAATAGAATCTAAAAGAATAAATTAAACCAAGAATTTGAAAGACTTATATACTGAAAATCACAAAACATGTCTGAAAGAAATTAAAAAAGACAAATAAATAGACACAACATGTTCATGGGTAGAAATACTTAATTTTGATAAGGCATCAATACTACCCAAAGCAATCTATACTTCAGTATAACTCCTATAACAATTCCAATAGCCTTTTTTTGGTAGAAGTAAAAAAGCCAATCCTCAAGTTCATATGAAGTTGCAAGGGGCTCTGAAGAGCCAAAGCAATTTTGAAAGAAAAGACAAAGTAGAAGGGTTCACAATTCCTGATTTCAAAATTTACAACAAAGCAAAAGTAATCAAAACAGTGTGGTATAGATATAAGCATAAACACATTGACCAATGGAATATAATTGAGAGTCCATATATCTATGGCCAGCTGATTTTGACAAGGGTGGCAAGTCCATTCAATAAGGGGAAGACCAGTCTTCCAACAAATACTGCTAGGTCACTGGATTTCCACATGCGAAAGAATGAAGTTGAATCTCTCTATCTCACACCATAGACAAAAATTACCTCAAAATGAATCAACATCTGAAATATAAGGGGTGAAAACATAAAACTCTTAATTAAAAGAAAATAGGGGTAAATCTTTATGACAATGGATATGCCAGGTGACTGGTTGGTTGGTTTTGATGACACCAAAGTACAAGCAACAAAAGAAAAAATAGGTAAGTTGGACTTCATCAATACTAAAAACTTTTGGGTTATCAAAGGACATTCTCAGGAAAGAGTAAAGACAATACAGAACGGGAGAAAATATTTAAAAATTATATATATGATAAGGGTTTAATACCCAGAATATATAAAGAACTACTGCAATTTAACAAGACAACCCACCCAATACAAAAATGGACAAAGGACCTAAAGACTTTTCTCCAAAGAAGGTAATGAATAATCACAAGAAAAGATGCTCAAAGTCATTAGTCATTAGGGATTAGAAATTCAAAACCACTTTACAACTACTAGGACAGCTATTACCAAAAAATGGAAAGTGTTAATGAAAATGTGGAAAAATTCGAAGTCTTATACAATGCCTGTGTCAATATAAAATGATGTGGCTAATGTGGAAAACAGCATGGCAAATCCTTAAAAAGTTAAACACATAATTAGCATAGGATCCAGCAATTTCACTCCTAGGTATACATCCAGAAGAACTGAAAGGAGAAACTCAAATATTTTATTGTAACATTACTCAAATAGCCAAAAGCTGAAAACGACCCAAGGGTCCATCAATCAAAGAATGAACATGAAGTATATACATACAATGGATTATTATTATTAGGCTATAAAAAGTTCTGATACATGTTACAATACAGATGAACCCTGAAAATATTATGCTAAGTGAAAGAAACCAGACACAAAGGACAAATATTGTATGATTCTACTTAAATAAAATGTCTTGAAAAGACAAATTTATAGAGACACAAAGTAGATTAGAAGTTACCAGGGGGTGGAGAGAGAGGAATATGGGGCATTATTGCTTAATGGTTACAAAGTCTGTCTGAAGTGAAGGAAAATTTAGAAATAGATAGTGGTGATGGTTGCACAACTTTGCACAAATTAAAGAAATTTGCCTAACCTTATTCAACAGTTTTCTGAACTTATTTGACCTTAGAAGTTTTATTAATGGACTATAGCTAACATCTCAAGAAAAACTCGTGAAAGACTGAAACAAAGTAATGATCATGATATTGAAAGGGAGAAAAATGATCTTTAGGAACAAATTCCCCTTGTTAAAGTAGACAACTTCAGCAGGACTTGAATGGGGCCTGAGTTTCTGGGACCATTAAGGCCCCAGGTGGTGCTGGTTCTGCTTATCTTTCAAACCACAGTTTGAGTAGCAGGGGATACAAGAGTTGGATGCCTTATGCACAGTGATCCTATTCCCTATTAACATCAATTTGATCAACTGATCCAAAACTGAGGATGTTAATGAGCAATAACCAATACCTCTATTATCCCTCTCAAATAGCATAATCATATTTTTACTTGGGCTACCAAAACAAATGCCTTACTCCAAAGAAGATAATCTGAGAGATATAGAGCAACAAAGAGGATCAGTATGGAATGGGGCTTGTCATACTTTGTGCTGGGAGTCAGGGAGGGGAGTCATTTTTCCAAATACTTAAAGGCATTCCAAACATATTTTTTACTTCCGTTTATATATGAGTTACATACTTAGTTATGGCAATACTGTTCTTTCTCATAATAATAGGGCAAAAAATAAAGGAGGAAAGAGAGGGAGAGAGAAAGGGAAAGAGGAAGGGAGGGAAGATGGGAGAGAGAAGACAAGAAAGGAAGGGAATGAAGGAGAGAGAATAATGATATAAAAGATTAGATATCTACATAATTCCTCCCAAACTCTCATCCAATTCACTTTGGAACATCTTTGCTGATAAACTAATTAGATGAAGTTAACTAGTGTTAACTCTTTTTGCAGTTTATAGAATACATTCATTTGCAGGTGAACATACCTAAGAATGTGCCCCTGTTAATTAGAATACCTTAGCAGATTATTAGGCTAAAACACAGAGGGAAGCTTGTACTGGCACATAAGAGGGTAACTCTCAAAATTGAAAAACAATTCTATCACTTAACCCAAAGAACTTGCAGGCGTAGTCCCATATTTAGGTAACCTCTATCATTAGGATAATTCTACTGGTGTCAGGCATTTTAACCCTGTAGTTTTAAAAAGTGTCCCTAAAGTTAGGCAGTTTCTGCCTCTTATAAACTCTGCGACGTTGAGAAAAATAACGAATTCTTTTTGTGCCTCAGTTTCCTCATCTATAAAATGGGGGACATGGTAGCATTTAATTACTGAAGAATGAAAGAAGGCACTCACTGTCAAGCAGTGAGGTTTTAATATGTGTGAGCGCTTATTATATGCATGTGATAACCCCATATCAAAAAACCCTATTTTTTCTTACCAAGGTTTTATATCCAAATGCAAATGAACCTTGAAGCAATACCCAAGTTTGAAGCAATTAGATGTAAAGTATCAAATTATCCTAGAAACATACAAGCCAAGGGGAAATACCACGATTGGAAGGTCAGAAGAAAAGAGGTTATTACTCAAATGAATCTAGTGCAGCCAAGTGTTGAAAAGTTTAGGTTTTGGGGGAGTTCCTGTTGTGGTATAGCAGAAATGAATCTAACTAGTATCCATGAGGATGTGGTCTCAATCCCTGGCCTCGCTCAGTGGGTTGGTGATCTGGCGTTGCTGTGACCTGTGGTGTACTTGGATCCTGCATTGCAGTGGCTGTGGTGTAGGCTGGCAGCTGTAGCTCTGATTCAACCCCTAGCCTAGGAACTTCCATATGCTGCAGGTGTGGCCCGAAAAAAAAAAAAAGAAAAACAGAAGAAAAAAGAAAGTTTCGGTTTTAGAATCAGAATGATGAGACATTGAGTCTCAGCTTTTCTAATTACTGTAGCATGACTTTGAGCAAGTTACTTAACCTCTCTAACCCCCAGTTTCCTCATCTGAAAATATTTATTGGAGCTGTAAAACAATTCCTCTTTTGTGAGCATTAAACTAGATAATTTTTTGACATGCTCAGTACAGTATGTCAATATGTAGTAGGTTAAAAAATATTTTGAGTTCTAGCAATATACTCATACTGCCATTTATTGGGAAGGATAAAAATAGCTATGTGGTGGTATGACCCAGCCTTTTAATTGGTTCCAAGCCAGTTGGGGAAGCCAGACACACAGATAATGTATAGTACAAGACAACCTATATTTAGATTTTCAAATTCCTCCTGTTAAGATGACATTTTTCTTTTGTTTCTTTCTTCACATCATTCACTTTCTATCTTGCACATAAAAATTCATGAAAGTTTTCCATCCTGAATCTAACCATCTAAAAGGAAGTATTTTATTGTGAAGAAAAAAAGGAAAGATACACGATTTCTCATGACTTGCCTCTACCTTGTCTAATTTATTTCTTATTAGCAGGAAATTTTGTTATAGAATAGAATTCTATGGCAAAGAAAGAGAGTCCCTTTGATGTTTGTTTTTGTTTTGAGCAACCAAAAGAGAAAAATAAGACCAAGCAGAGTAGCAAGTGACCATGGAAAAGAAGTCAGGTTGGCAGATGCTGAGTAACAGGGGGATGAACTAAAAAGACGTAGGCTGAAAAATGTTTTGGTAATATGGTGGTGCCTATGATTCCATGCCTGCAAACACTTAAAAAAATAAACACAATTAAACAGGAAAGTTCGTTATTTAAAAACAAACAAACAGCTTAATACATCTCTTTTACCAAAATTCCTGCTCCTTCTTTTACCAAAAGTCTCTGCCTGGGGATTTAAATTAGCTGCTTTGCCCAAGTTTCATCATTTTGAGAATGCAACGTGGACTTGTAGCAGTAAAACCACGGCATTCAAGTGCTGTCACAGCTGTGTTTTACTACCAGCCTTTGAGAGAGGCCTCAAGCCAAACTCCTCCTCATTCAGATCCTTCCAGCTTGTTGGGTACAGAGCCAAATGTACTGAATGTAGCTTGCACCAGGTTGCTGAGCCTTTGTCAACTGAAGAGAGACACATTTCCATAGGGGAAAGCAGAGGCTGAATGGATGGTTCATGGCAGTATGCTCTTAACTCAGAAAGCATGATGGGGAAACTACATGAATGCAGTAAACATACTGCCCAGCAAAACATGAAACTAGAAGTCGTTGGAAAGTGATTTACCCACTTACAAAGAGCAAAGAGTCCGAGGTCATGCCTTCCTGAACACATCTAATTTATCTGATCTCTGAAGCTAAGCAGAGTGGGGTTTGGCTAGTGCTTGGGTGAGAGAGAAAGGGCAAGAGGAAAACAGAATTAGACCTTAGGTCTCTGGAGGGAAAAGCAAGCTCTTTGTTCAAAGCACATCTAGGATTTATAAACCTCACTCTATACTATATTTATTGAGGCAACCATCTGGACATTGACATGCTATATTTCTTAAGAGGAGCCAATTGTCTTTGTTTTTGCATTTCTGTGCATCATTTTTCATTGGGGGCCACAAGAAATAAAGAAGGAATGGGGTAAATTCAGAGGTATCAAGAGAATCAAACTAGACCCACCGATTTAAAGGTTATCCCACAAAAGGAAGTGGATGTCTCTGATCCATCTGCAGTTCAAAAATACAGCTTCTTGGGAACTCATGACCCAGGCTATTTCATCACCATGGCACCCACTGTTGACATCTACAAGGTAGATGAGCCTAAGGTCAAAGAAATCCACCCACCCAAAAGGCTATTTTGATAGCAACTATTGACAATGAATTCTGTTTAATAATATTCAGCTTATATTTTCCAAATTCAAAACTCTTTAGGGTAAGTTGTCATTGCTTAACTGTCATGACTTGAAATGCTAGTGGAAATGTTACCACTGTGAACCTCTCTGGGAAAAACTTTTTTTTTTTTTTTGCAATTTCACCATCATTTTAATTTTGTTTACGTCTCTAGTCATCTGCACAGATGTTAATGGAGCTGTATTTTTGCTTCAATGTCTATTGCAACATTCTTATTGCATTCTGCAGGTCCTCCAGTAAACGTTACTTGCAATATTTTTATCAACAGTTTTGGATCAGTCACAGAAACCACAATGGTAAGTGCTAAAATGCCACTGGCAAGAGAAAAAACGTGACTTGATTATGCCATGAACACAACCTGTCAAATTTTCTATTTATTGTTCAACTTGCAGGGCCTCCTGTAAATGTTACCTGCAACATATTTATCAACAGCTTTGGGTCAATAGCAGAAACTACAATGGTGAGTGGGACTGAGCATTGAAGCCATCGTGTGAAGGAGTGGGATATGTGACCAAAGAGCACTGTTGTCTATTTGTGGGACATTTACTGAGTGCCAACTTCCAAATTCATTCACCTTTAGAAAGCAATTAGTTATACTCTTTCACCTTAGAAAGTCAATAGTCAAGAGTTCATTACTTAAAATTCAATAATCTTTCATCCCTAACACCAGACAAATTTTGCAAACATGTTTCATTAGATTTAGGTGGATCGGTAACAAGCATGTTGTAGTTAAGGATACTTAAATATTTGCACCTCCAATGTTTAAGAAATACAAATATCAAAGTTCGGGAGATATTTTTCATATAATGGAAGTTTTAACATAATCAAGCCTTGGATATGCTACATTAAACACACACACAATTTGGTGGCAATAGAAAGTTGTTCCAAGTCCACAGCAATTACATCACATGCATGGCTTTTCCAAAAACAAACAAACAAAAAAACCAAATAACCAAAAAAAAAAAAAAACCCAAAACCCAAACCCATAAACATAAAATTAAAACTCATCATAATCTATGTGGAGACATGTTTCACATATATGCGAAGATTTGGACATTATAAAATCCACCAAGATTTCTTATTAATGGCAAGGTGGTATTGTTGCCTATAGCACAACCTATTAAATCAGTAGCCCTACAGTACTAGGCTATAGCATGGAAATTATGTTTTGGGTGAAATATTTTCTTGGTCCCCATACAATTTAAGTCCTAAGTCAATTGGCTGGTTCTAATTTTCATGACTGTAAAGTATACAGCCATATTATTAGATGGGATCAAAATAAAATACAGTTGAACTTGACTAAGTGCTATGGTGGCTGATGTCCTAGACATACTCAGGAAGTGAAATAATGAGCATAATTCCACTGAAAAGTAAAAAATAGTGTTCCCCTGTTTTTATGAATTCTCTCTTTTAGGCTACTAGGATCATGTTTAACAAATTACTGTACTTTTTGGTGCCCCTGATGTTAGGAAAGAATAATTTACTTTTACTATTCCTTTCCGCTGGCGAGTCAGACTTAATGCAACTCTACTACCCATTTTAATATTATTCTAACACAGCACTTTCCAGAAATGAGACTTATGGGTTTTTGAAAAGATGTAGTGTCTTAAGAATTTTACCCAAATAGGAGTTCCTGTCGAGGCTCAGTGGTTAATGAATCTGACTAGGAACCATGAGGTTGCAGGTTCGATCCCTGGCCTCACTCAGTGGGTTAAGGATCTGGCGTTGTCGTGAACTCTGGTGTAGGTCGCAGATTCGGCTCGGATCTGGCGTTGCTGTGGCTCTGGCATAAGCCGGAGGCTATAGCTACGATTAGACCCCCTAGCCTGGGAACCTCCGCATGCCGGGGATCCGGCCCTAGAAAAGACAACAACAACAAAAAACAAGAAATAAAAAATAAAGAATTTTACCCAAATAGGACCGTTTTGATAGGGTTATTAAATGAGTCATAAGAAAAGATGAACAGGGAAAGAATAATTCAACTCTGGACTTGGCATTCAGTTTCTGTCTCTCCCCTCTTGGTTTCATCCTGATAAGAGGGGCAAATCTTCCCACCCGCCCAACTCACTATCACCAGCTTTACACGATGGCATTCAATGACAATATTTGCACGACCTAATGCTGATTGCATTAATTAGACCCCTAAGTTGCTTTGATTAAATCTCCTCATTGCATTTTATCCTCAATCAAAAATGTAAATGTACACCTTTTCAATGTTCATTAAAGCAAGGAAAAACTAAACATTTAAGGAGATGAAAACGAAAACTATGGATATTCTTTTCAAAAAATTTTTCAGTTGATTTACAATGTTGTGCCAATTTCTGCTGTACAGCAAAGTGACCCAGTCGTACATATACATATATGTTCTTTTTCTCATGGATATTGTTTTCCTGTATCTTTAAAAGCTACTGAAGGTATTGAATAAATGGGCTGCTTAGGTGCTTCCTAGCCACTTGTTAAGGTGTCCTTTGTCATGTTTCATATGAGAAAATGTGGAAATCATTGCCCAAGTGTAATATCAATGGCCTGTCTATCCTGCTGTATGAGACAGACTGAATGGCATGATGAGAAGACTGGCATGTATTGTGCCACTTTTATTCCTCAGCTTCTGATGTAATGACAAACTGAATTTGGCTTTGAAAATTATCTTTTACTTTCTTCAATTATGGCTTTTGTGTGAAACTCAAAAAAATTTTTTTGAAACTTTACCATGCTGAATTCAAAGAATAAATCCTCATATCACGTAGGGTAGGGACAGGCAAGGTTTTTTTTTTTTTTTCTGTAAAAAGACAGAAAACAATATTTTGAGGACCAGTCTCTGTCACAAGTACTTAATTCTGCTTTTTTTTTGGCATAAAAGCAGTCATAAACAATAGTAAGCCAATGGGTGTGACTGTACTCCAAAAAAAAAAAAAATCTTCTAATTATAAACACAGACTGTAGCCAAATTTGACCCACCGATCATAGGTTGCCAAATCCGAGATCCACCTTGAAAAGATCTTACCTTCCCAGACCCCTTAGGGTCCTGCCTGGGAATCCACCTGGTGTACAATGCAGGTGTCATCACAGCATGAGCTTCCTTTACTCAAACCCTGACATTCTATCTTCCATGAATACAACACACAAAATGTGGCTCCAAAAAAATGGTCAAAAAGTTAAAGAGAACCAGATTCTCCCCTGAACTGTCTTTAGGTTGAATCAAAATATCAGACCCTTAGCTTTTCTGCACAGTAATGTATGTAGTCATTGAGGACACTGATTAGCCAATGAGGAGGGAGATAATAGTTTTTGTTTCTCTGTGTTTTGGGGAGTGAATTTTGCCAAGACTGCCTTAGATTTTTGAATTTCTAAACATGATGATTTTCCTCTCTGCCCTCATGTCCCATTCCTACTCCATGACCCTGATAGTATTATGGAAAGGATTTGGTGTGGATGGTTTTTTTGTTTCTAAATAAGAGGCAATAATTATCTGTTTTAAGAAGTCAACACAACTTTCTTTTAGTGCTATCCAGTCTATCATCTTAGGTTTGATGAAATACCGCTAAATTATTGTTGGTATGAACTGCCCACAAAATTTTACTCACAGACCCAATGTTGCCTCTCATTCCTTTAATACGTTGGTGTTGAAGGTGTGGGTTCACAGGACAACATATTTGTACTATTCTAAGGAATATTTCATGGATCATTAATATCATACACATTATTTCAAAATATACACTTTTGTTCACGAAGAGTCATGGGGATCTGTTGATTTCCTTTTCTTTCTTTCCCCTTTATCTAGTGATGGCAAGTGACTTCACAGGATGAGGAGTATATCTGCAACCCCTCTTTCCTAATATAAAGGCATAGTTTGGGAATATTAATCATGTCTGTAAAGGTCAAGAGTATTTGCCTGCCTTTTGCATGCAGCTCAGCCCAAGGCTGGGACATCAGAAAATGCAGAAGCTCCAAGCTTCCAAATGACTACCTGGAAGGATATGGGTGAAAAGAGTGTGATTTGGACCTGTGGTGCTGGACCAACCACTCACTACCCATGCCACAGCAGCAGATTCTGACCTTATCCTCATGTAATAGATTGCAATAGGGGAAGGGGTTAGAAAGAGCTGAAAGTGTCCACAGAGCCTCTCCAGGATATGATTCCAGCTCCCCAAACTCTTCAAATTCCACATGTTCTGCTGGTTACCGCTGCAGGGTGAAAAGTTGTTTTATCTGTGATCTGAAATCACATTCCTGAGGAGCTGGACAAGAGGTAGATAGCTAGCCCCTTAGGAGAATGTATACCATACTGTAACTGCAGAAATGACACTCTGGGCTCCCTTTCATTCTACAGCTACATATGCAACTCATAAGGAGATGCTAACTTACTGGGAATAGCAAGGAGCTAAATTTCTTATTTATGACTTAAGGAAGAACCAAGAATCTACCTGGCACTTTGTTAATCTGAGATTTAAGATGATCTTGGTCTCTAAATTAACAACGCAATGTTAAAACCTGAATTCATCATAAAGCAACTGTCCCCCTTCCATAATTTCAAATTCGAGCTAAGTTCACATATACAAAGCCTGAACAGACTCAAGATAATGAAAACTTTACTGTAGTGTAGCTAGACGTTAAAACCAAAGTGCCATTTAGGCTCTGTGGGAAATCCACATAGCATATCTTTGTCTCTGATAACTATAACATAACTGGGTCAAAAAATAATACATATAAAGAGAGAGTAACAGTAAAGTTTAATAAGAATATGTATTAGACAGAGTGGCAATACCTATCTACAAATGCTAGACTAAATATAACAGTACCAAAATAATTCAATTTAAGGAAACTTTCTTTGTGGCATGGATATAGCATTAGAAGATAACAGAAAAAGCGAAACTTTATAAATTCTAAATTTGATATGAAATATTAGTATGGAATATAGATAGTTATATTACCTGTTAAGAATATAATGAAGATTCTATGACTTACACATGGTTTTTGAAAAAATAAAAAATATGTGTATTTACACACACACTCACACAAACACATTTTTTAATTTGAATGTTTCCATTACCTAATCCACTACCCAGAGAGTCAACCATAGGAAAAAAAATGTAACACAAGGAAATATGCCATTTATTTGAAGTAGAATTTGTCTCTGGAGAGAGAAGGCAGTGTAAAAGCAAAATCAGTCTGCTCTTAAGCATGTCTCTCAATATTTATTTCTCCTTTAATATTTCATTAAACCTAGGAGCAAAAATAAGACAAAGAAAGGCTACAGGACAATGTAACTATCTCCTGTAGTCTGGAATATCTTGAGAGAATAAACCTATCTATAAAAAACAGAGATGATAAATTACACGTATCATATGTTTACCCTACATTAAAAATGAGAGTGAAATGAAAGAATTAGAGAGACCCAGCCCAGAAAATCTTTTCTTTGCTATCTACTTCTGTATATCCTTGGGTGTTCTTTTCTACTCTTAAAAGTTTTAAGGATTGTCATTTATTTTGGAATAATTTATATCATCATCATCATAAACAAAATTACAGAAAATTTTAACTCTGATACATTATAAAGGACAAATAATTCCAAAAGATCAAATAAAAGTGTTACTACAGATAATTCCTGTCATTGTGACCTAAATTATATCTTCTCTTTTCTGCTTCTTCTTGCTTAAAAATAGGAAAATTAACATATTTTAAATTAACTGTTAGACATTTAATGGTTTTATTGTGATATGAGAGATTCAGTGCTCTTTTTAAAGTTCTGATATTGGGATAATTTGTTTTATTATTTTCTATACATAAAATTCAAAATAGAAAACCAGGAAACAGTGGAGAAAAATGCTTGTGGTAAAGATTTTTTTTAAAAAGATGTACATTATCTGTGAAAATTTATATTGAGATTTTTAATTTTTATTTTATTTTTGTTTGTTTTTTTAGGGCCACACTTGTGGCATATGGAAGTTCCCAGGCTAGCAGCTGAATCAGAGCTATAGCTGCCAGCCTACACCACAGCCTCAGTAATGCCAGATCCAAGCCACATCTGCAATGCAGCTCACAGCAATGCCGGATCCTTAACCCACTGAACGAGGCCAGGGATTGAACCCACATTCTGATACTAGTTGGATACTAGATGGATACTAGTTGGATTCATTACTGCTGAGCCACAATGGGAACTCCCAAGAATTTTTTTTACAAGGTCATTGTTTTTATATTTTACGTCACGAAGGTCTCTAGTGTCTCTCAATATGCATCTTTAAACCATTCTCGGGTTCAAGAGAGGCCTGCAATGATGGTCTCCTGATGATTTTGATATCCAGTGCTCACTGGCTTTTCATGGCCTCTTCTATAATTCCTTCATGTGTGGGGGCCTCAATGGCCTCAGAAATTTAACCCATTCGCCTTTGCTATTTCTAGCTATCATTACTTCCTGTACTTCAGAGTTTCTCTACCTCCAGAACTGGCTGGGACGACATCTTCTTCTTTCCTACCTCCTACTGAAACAAGCTCATAGACCCCCACACAAAAAATTTATTAAGCATAACTGGTTCCCACCCTAAGGGAAATAAAAGGGGTAGGTGTCACATAATGCCAAAACTGCGTTTTTTTCCTTCAGGAAACCTTAAGAAAATCTCACAGTTGATCTATCCAGTGCACATTTATATGCAAATTGGATTATTATATTTTCATTAACCCCTGTTTTGATTTTCCACAAATCACACATTCCCACTCTTTACTCACACAAAACTTCAAAGCTACCAGGAACTCCTGTTGCCAATGAAACACTGAACTGGTCCTCTCTTTCCAGTTACAATCTTCTGGTTCCTTTGGGCAATTCCAAAAATGCAAAATATTTGAAAAGGAGAACGCTGAGGTTCTGCCATTCTCTTGGTTCACTCATGGAAGACGGGGGCAGCCAGTGAGCAAATAGGATGGGATGGGAGCCCAGCTGGGCCCACAATAGTACCCTCTTAGGTGTGGGAATTTGCTGCACAACCTGGTATCATCCCAAAGAAAGTCCACTGATGAAAATTTCCAATTCAGAAAGTCCTATATTGTACAAGGTAGAAGCTTATGATTATTTCTTTTAACATTTGTTTTTCCAAATGCACTGGGTTTTGATGACTGATTTTCAGAAGCTAGTAACTATTGATTATTAGCATTCTTGAGGGCCACAGTGGGCACTCCCTTCTAAGAACAGTCACCTCTAAACTACTCTATCAGCCTGATCATCAGGATGGCTGTATTTGAAAAGTCATGGGAATTTGAAGAGTTTTGTAATAAGTAGAAGGAACTGGATTGAAACTCTTTTCCATATACCCTGTTTTACAACTTAGTTATTGCTATTTCTTTAGGCTCTAAAAGGATTAAGCAAAAGTGACCATCCTGTAGTGGTCTCCATTGCACCTTGACTGAGTAACCAACCATCCAAATTTTTCCTAGGACTGAGTGGGTTCCCTAAATGTGGGACTTCTGAGGCTAAAACTGGGAAGTTCTCAGGCAAATCAGGGCACATTGGTCACCATTACAGAAGAGTAAACAATGACCCCAAATGCAGATGCCAGAACAAAGATGTGGAGACAAAGCAAATGAAGGTAAAAAAGGAAAGAGAAAAAGATGGGATGAGAATATATCAGCCTAAATGACCATGTGGCAGACATGGACAACTGTTGGTTCTGAACCATAGTCCTGCTTGACTACGCAATACTGTTGAAGACTCTATTGGGTCTGCTCTGTCAAGCGAAACAACAGTTGCATGAACCTAAAGACCTTTGAGTAGAAAACCTCTGGAGAGAAGTTACTGGCCCAAGATGATTCATTAGTCCAGAAGAAAATTCCCAGGCCAAGTGGGAATAACCGGAAGGTGTACCTGAGGCTCCCACAAGGAAGGAACACCTTTATCAAAATGTGCTCAGATTAGGAAAACATGAAAAAGACCTCTATTTTGATGAAGCATCAAGTCGACTACTGTAGATACAACCCATTCAGAGAAATGATAAAATGTTTAAGAATTTCAAAAGTAAGTAGCTGGAAGGGAATTATCTTGTCAACATGAACCATGTTAATATTGATGTTGATGAATTTAAAAATATTGACCCATCATGTCAGAGTTTTATAATAAGATTTCCACTACCAAAATTACAGAGTGGGTTTTCTTCTGCCCAGAGCATCTGAGTAGAATGAAAATAGAGATCATGTCATTTCTGATTTGGAAAATGAATTAGTTTTATTGGACAATCTGCCATCACAGACTGACTTCTGTCTCATAGTTAGCTTTTTCTACAACAAAATCAGATTGAGTTAGTATTATTTCCTTCCAGAACTATGAACTTAAAAAATTCAACCAACTCAACTTCTTCCATTAGTGTTCTGGTTTGGTTGAGTGTTCTTTCTTTCCCCCTCTGTTCTAACTCCTAATAGAACTGGGTGGTTTATTTTGACCAAGATATACAAGAGCCTTGTTTACTCAGACACCAACACTGCATGCACCAAATCAGGGAGAAGAGTGAGGATGAAATGAGCCAGAGTGGGTGATAAGTAACTCTTCCCCATGGCATTTCTGTAGGACTACCGAGTGAATATTTTTCTGAGACAACAGTGGAATGATTCACGGCTGGCATATAGCGAGTACCCTGATGATTCTCTGGACTTGGACCCATCGATGCTGGACTCCATCTGGAAACCAGATTTGTTTTTTGCCAATGAGAAGGGTGCCAACTTCCATGATGTCACCACTGACAACAAATTGCTTCGGATTTCAAAGAATGGCAAAGTGCTCTACAGTATCAGGTAAGCTTCCTTTGGTTGTCACCTATTCCCTTCTCCATCTTTCTCCTGGCCTAGAGCTGCCTGCTTCTGCAGGGCAAGATGTATATCAATGCTATCCTTTCTGGTCTCTTGTTTATTATTTCCATCTTAAAGTTGGTAAGAGTGCCAGTGGTTCCCAAGGTCTCAGAATTGTAATTCTCCACAAACAATATTTATTTTGGTAGGATGGTGGGTAGGTGATGGTATTGTCTAAATACCTGCACAAATATGGTTTTGATTGGTCCTATAAAGGAAGTGAAGGCCTTTTAGTTCAATTACCACTGAGCATAACATACAAATTCTCATTTCAAATAATTATACCATTCTATAGCATTTAACCACACACACACACAAATTCAGTAGCTCAGCATGGTCACTAACAGCATAATTTGAGCCCAGTGAATGGAAAAATGGTTCTAATCTCAGTTTTACTTCTAACTAAACATCTGCGAACTTTTCTGGGGCTTGAGTTTGGGATAGAAAATTCCTCAGATGCATTTTTTGCTTTTGTAGTCAAATATGATCTTCTCCAGAATCTTTATCACCCTAAGCTCAAAATAATCTCTCCTTCTCTGAACTCTAGTAATTAATAGTGTCTCTTTGAATCTGTAAGGCTCTTACTTCTTCCTACATTATATTTTGATTACTTCTGTATACAAATGTAGTGTAAGAACATAGATTTTTGGGAATCAGACAAATCTACAATTAAATCCAAGTTTTGCCCTCTTATGAAGTTACATAAGCTATACCCGTCAGTTACCTTAGTTGGAAAATGGGAAATACCGTATTTACCTCTGAGTATTCCTGTGAGATGAATTATGTACGGCAGATGTCAGCAAATATTTTCTGTAATGCACAGAGAGCAAGTATTTTAGCTTTGCAGGTCAGACTGTCTCAACTCCATCAAAGCTACTCAACTCTGCCACTGTAGCACAAAAGAACCATAGCTAATACTTAAACAATTAGGTGTGGCTGTGTTTTAATAAAACTTTATTTATAAAAACAGGTGGTGGTTTATACATGGCCCTTTGGCCATAGTTTGCTGACCCTTGATATTGAGTATATAAAAATACACAGAGTTCCCACATGGCTCAGCGGAAATGAATCTGACTATAATCCAAAAGGACAAAGGTTCGATCCCTGGCCTTACTCAGTGGGTTAAGGATTTGGCATGGCCGTGAGCTGTGGTGTAGGTCCCAGACGCGGCTCGGATCCTGAGTTGCTATGGCATAGGACAGCCGCTACAGCTGTGATTCAACCCCTAGCCTGGGAACCTCCATATGCCAAGGGCGCAGCCCTAAAAAGACAAAAAAAAAAAAACAACACAAAACTTGCCACAGTTTCTGATGAAGAATATGTTTTCAACAAATGAAATGACAGCTGTTTGCATTTTAAAGTTAACGTTCTTTCTAAATAATACACTCTTTAACGCCAAGATGTTTGGGCTTTGCATCTTTTATAACCCTTCCTAAAGAGCCAAGGCAGTGTACTGTATATGACAGATATTGAATGTACTGAATAAATATTTTAAACATCCTTTAAAGAATGAATTCCCCCTTTCTCTCTAGTCTCTTTAAAAAAAAAAAAAAAACCCACAAAAACAAACAAAAAACACGTTCATGGCTAGTGTCTTTGCAAATGATTTTCACAAGTTTGCAGACTCACCACCACCACAACCTTATTTCACAACTCTATTTACAATTTAGGTCTGTACTATATATTCCATTCTTAACCTAATGATTTCACAGCTTGCTGATGGCAGATAGTTCCAGTGTCTTTTCGATGGAAAGAGGCCATGCAGTTGAAAAAAGTGGCATAGTCACTGCTTCCACAAAGAACCAGGGAAACGTCCCTTGCTTTATTTTTTAAGGAACATATTTTTAAGAAACACAGAATATTCCACATGGTAATGAATTTGGAGTAAGGTGCAGTATTAGCCGCAACCTAAGTTGATGTGACCTGATGAAATGGGACATATGTAGAGCGTGGTGCTTGGAAGAAGAGTTATAAAAAGCAGCACAGGGTATCAGCTGCTCCAGCTAACCCTCTGGGCCTTGGGTGGCATTTGCTCTAGTAAATACCTGGCATCATGCACTGCTGAAATAAAACCAGGTTTTTTTTTTTTTGGTTTTTTTTTTTTTTGCATTTGGAGTGGATAAGCAATGAGGTCCCGCTTATGGGAAACTATATCCAAACACTTGTGATGGCAACGTGTATATATGTATAACTGGATTGCTTTGCTATACAAGCAGAAATTGACAGAACATTGCAAATCAACTATAATTTTTAAAAAACAGGTTGTTTTTCCTACTGTTCTATAAAGGCCCTTCCATTCTTGAAACATGAAGAAGACAATGATCCCTAGGCTAGATGCAGAGGCAATTATTCTATCTCCAGTTCCTAGTTGGCTCTGAAATAGCCTAACAATTGTTTGGGGTTTGGTGGAGTTTGTCCTGTGGCAGGCTGGTTTAGACTTTCCCTTCACTGTGAATGTTCTATGAAATCAGGGGAAAGACCCTTGGTGTAGGAGAATTGGGCATGACATTTTAGGGAAATGAGGCTCTTGGCAGATTTGAACTGCAGGAATCTAATTATTTGCCTGGAAGAGTTTTCAACGAGCCAGACACTGTGCTGGGCCTAGAGATCCAGAGCTGAGTAAAACGCAGTGTCTGTCCTGGAAGGGCTGCAGTCTAACAAGGCAGGCAGACATAAGATAAATTAAGTAGTAGGAGTCAACAGGGAATGAGGGAAAGAACAGTGGCTCTAACTTTGAAGCTCGTGACTTAAGTATTGTTAGAATTGGGGGGTTGGCACCCACACTCCTATTTACTTGAGTCACTGGACTCAATTTCGCTAGAGGCTAAGGAGTAATTAGTGCTAATAGATGCCCAGCTGCAGGTCCAACTCAAGTTTACAGTCAAGTGGGCTACGGTTTGTGGTGTCTTAAAGATGCTAGAAAGTCCCCGCTAATGTTCCATTAGGAAGGGCTTTCCCTCTACTCTGGTTTACAATGCAAATACCTGCAGGAGAGCGAATATACTGTCTTAAATTCATACTAAGCTGTAAAGAGCTGGTATGAAATTTTCTTTCTGAAAGTAGATTTAATGTCTGTGAAGAACAATGAGAATGAGCATGTTGGATGCCTGAGAGGAAAAAATCAGGACAAAGAGAGTTAACAAAGATACGAGGAAGGAATACAGAAGTACCAAAGATAAACTCATGAATTGCCTTCACCTGACACAGTTTAATAATTACTTCACCATTGGTCCATACTTAAGAAATAATGTTCTATGGTGATGTTTTATATTTGAATTTCTCTCAAACCTAAAGCAAATGGATGATAGCATTTCATCCAGGAACAATTCTATGCTTTTTTAGCTTTGGAGAAGCAAAGGTAGAGTTAACTCTGCATGGAAACTAAAGGTCAAGGCTTTGATGGCCAAACAAAGCACAAAGAGAAATATGCATCCCATTGACTTCGTAACAAGCAAGATCACACTGCCTAAGATTTAATATATCTGTTTGCCAAAAGATAAAGGTTTAAAAAGGGGATGACAGGAGACCAGAAATCCATAAGTGTCCTGCAGATTCAAACACTTGGGCTACTTGTGTAAAATTCAAACAAATCTTTTAAATATGAAGCAAAGGTCTTAGCTCAGTGTTAGAAAATTTCTATCTAGTGATGCAGGACACAGTCTCTGTTGATAAGAAAGTGTCAAGTCTATTTCTGTCCACTTCTCCTCTGATTTATTTTTTTAATATTCACTGATATGCCTGATATTCCTCTGTTTTCAAGTTTTTTGTTGACACACTCCATTAAGTTTTGGCCATCCTTGACCAAAGTGTAAAGAAAGATACACTTCTTGCTTTATACACTTTCTTCAGAGACAGTCAAATTTGAAATTGAAGTTGCTTTAAAAGGCCTGAATCCATGGGGAATAATGAGGTGAGCCTTGAGTATCAGACATATTATTACCCAAACAATATTGAATTGAGTGTAATAAACTGTAGTAGAAGGCAGGTGATCATGGCATATGATGTGCAGTATGAAAGGAGAAAGGAAAAAGGAGAAGGTGAGCATTTTTAAAGAGGACCAGCTGGTCTCAAATGTCTATAATGTCTTAACTAGTATTTGTTTTCTTCCCTTACTTCCCACTGCTTCTGAGAATTTTCTGCCAGAACACTGACTTTTATAGAAGCATAGGATTTTTTTTTCATTTGAAGGTATTACTTCGCAAAATATATAATACAACACCCTTGTTTTACTGATGAAGAAGCGACTGCTTTCCAAAATTAAAGGAGCTAAAATAATGGAGCCTATCAATAGGCAAGCTAGGACAAGAATCAAAGCTCTTGACTTCTATTTCAGTGCTATCATCTTCTATCCCACATTAATTCTTCATTTACCCCAACTCAAATCCAAAAACACAAATACAATTCCAAAGACAAGTCACTTTGGAATCAACCGTTTGGGGACTCAATTTTCAAAGGACTATTGGAGGAAGAAGGTAAGATTTAAGATGAGAATATAAAGTATCTTCAAATTTTGCAAATGTATAAAAAGACTTTAAGATGCAACAATTGACTTTCAAATAGGAAGCTCATTTGATAGTTTAATATAGTCTATGCAGCTTATGCAGCATATCTACTTTCTGAAAAATTTTACTATCCCAAGGATCAAGGGGCTGAAAAGATCCATTAAAGTTATTAACTCAACTTCCCTATCTTCAGGCAACCTGTTGAGAACTCATTCTATTTTTAAAGACCTCCAGAGAAGGAGATTTTACATTCTCTCCTTAGATCCCATAATAACTCACTCTAACACTGTGCAAAATTCTCCCTTACATAACTTAAACCATATTTGCTACAACTTAAATCAGTCGCTTTTTCCTACATTTGTTAACATGATAAACAAATGGTTACCATTTTTAGAAAGATGGAGGGATTACCTGTTTTTGCTTTCATACATTTTCATCCCACCAGACTTAGCAGACATGTTTGGTCACCAACATTATGTTGCTGGTTTAATTTTACAGTGTGTAAAATCAGCACCAAGATGCTCTTCATCTTGCAGTTTTCAGTTTGCTGTGTGGTTTGGGGGCGCTACTCTTGAAGCTTATGATAGTAAATGTTATCCTGGTTACTTCTGATACTATAGTAGACATGAGGTTTAGAGTCAAATACCCTTGGGCTAGGGTCTCTGGCCTCAGAGCTAGCCTTGTGACCTGGGAAATTTATTCTCTCTCTGAACCTCTATTTCTTTAGCTTTGAAAAAGATGATTTGGTTAAGAGCTTTAGCAGAATATGCTATATGGATAGACAGTCAACAGTGACACTGCCATATACTCTAGGGCCCTTGGCATTTTCTTGCAATTTAATGATTACTTTTTCTATCCCAATCTTTAAGACAAAGAGTAAACTGATCAGGAAAGATCTCTACCAACTCCAGACATTAGGGATGGGACTGACCCGCTCCTTGAGTATAACCCTATAAAGCAAAGGTTCTTAACCTGAGGACAAGGGAAAAACTCCAAGGGGCCCTTGACTGCCCCTAAAAGTGTATGCACATTTTGTGTATTAGAGTATTTAAGGTCTTTTTTATTTGTTCCTTTAGAGAAACAGGTCCTTATCTTTCTTAAAGATGCTATGACCCTCCAACTGTTAACAGTTTTGCTTCAAGGTTTATGGTGTGCCTCCAGAATGCGTATGCCTGAGGCAAAGTTGTTAAGGAAATACTGTTTTATCTTCAGTGTCTTCTTATTTAACTGCCCAAATACCTGGGGGCCCTATGCTCCAACCCAACTGCAAAGAATTCTCCAACCACTATAAAATTATGGAATTGTTCCTCCACGACAGCACCCCCCCTATCACCAAGATATCTATGCCCCTTGCCCTCAAATTTTAGCTGACATGTCACTCATTCCTTTATGGTGTTGGAGATGATTTGCTTGTTAATTCCTCTGCATGCAATTCATAATTCCAGGTGTTGATGACTCAGTGTTCACCATCCCGGTAGTAGCTGAGTTGTAATAGAGAACTCTTGGGGATTGACCTGGCTTCTCCCTCTGATGATAGATTACAGGCACTACTAAGAGTAGGTGGAGTATCGATTTCTAGACACACATCCAACAGTGCTCCTCAAATAATCCTGTCTAATGACCAACTCTATCCACACATGTAAAAGGCCAAGTTATCTAACATAGCCTCTCATCCTTGACTCATCCTACGGCCTGATGCAAGAGCTTCAAAAGATTCTAACTTTATATATAGAATGATTTTTATGGCATAGGAAAAAAGAACATCTTTTATTTAGATGGCAGAGCTGAAAATAGACTGCACAGTGAACTGAGCCCTGCCTAAATGTTACCAATGGTGATACTTTATCTTACTCTCAGTTTTGATGAGACATGTAAGCCCATATTTTCAGTTAGAAGGCAGCTATGAAAAAGCTGTGATTTCTTCTCTCTGTGCCTATGTGGATCATGTTTATCTTTATATCCTATAATCCAGGCAAAATTACATTCTCATTTTCCAACACTGTGTCCAAATCCTCATTAGTTTTGTGACTTGACTTAATGCAGTAATTAATGACTGTAACATAAGCGCCCACATCAGAATTAAGCAGTGAGGCTTCAGAGAAGCGCTGGAAAATGCCATGGAAACCACAATGATTCCCTTATTCCTAGAGGCAGGCGAGGTTGGGAGGGTGGGAGGCGCTGGCAGGCATACACGCTGCTGGATTCAGTAGAAGCTGACTAAGTGGTGCAAAGCGGGCATTTTTTGGAGAGTGGTCTTCAAAAAAGGTGTGGCTGAAGGTAGGAGAATTAAAGTCTAGAAAGTGTATTCTGTACATGACAGACTCTCAAAAGTGCTGGAAAGCTCTGTTGAGCTCCCAATTGCATTAGAAATACACAAACACTCAGGGGCATAATACTGGTTAAAACACAAGAGAATAAAGATCTTACCTTTGTTTGAAGGAAAAGAGGGAATTGAGCAATGAAATACATGGCAGCTGGCATGACCACTTGTCCTTGAGTGGTTACCTGATTGGACTACCAATAGCAACCAGTAGGTTTCTCTCCTTTTGGGGGTAACTTTCCACTGCATTAACATTCATCAGGGTTTGCTCTGAAGGTGATGGTGCAAAGAACAGAATACCTAGAAGGTAGCTTAGGGCATCAGGGACATCGCACTTCCTTCCATCACTTACTGTATCCTCTAGTCTCACAGACAAGGCTCTCTAACCCCTTCAGTTTATCATTGAGTCTCAGTTTCCTTCCTATAGAATGAGACCAGACCAGGAGATTAGATGAAATCATAGGCTCCTTCCTGCTCTAGAATAATTCTCAAAATGATCCCCTCCTTCTGAAACCACAAAGCTCTCCAGATGAGGAACTAAGAATGGTTCCTTCATGTTCCTTAGTGCCTGAGAGTAAGCAAGAAGCAATTCTGATTTTTAAGGTTCCTATCTCAAACTACCTTTAGATCATTAAACGTTTTTCTTTCGAGGTGAATATCCAACTCCTGAGGAGAGGAACCTGATTTTGGAGTAGGGAGCAGAAGGTTGGACTACCTGTTGTTTAAGAGGCAACATGTAGTTTACACAGTGACAAATAATACTGAACTCCCTATTGAGAAATTTCCCAATTGCAAATTAGATCATTTGTACTCTCTGATTCAACCAGCAGGAGTATCCATGAGATATTATTTTAGAATATTGTCATGAATTATGGGTTTATATACTTTTATACAATTATACAAAGATGGTTGACTGGGATAATTATTAACTGGATATGTAGACTGAAGGAAATCACCTGGTAGATTTGAGGCAGCAGAGTTGAAGGGCTAGTCTGCCATTATTCATGACCTGAATTTTCTTGTGGCAAGAAGCCAAAGGAAATTCAGAGGTCCTGGTGAGCCTGCTCAACTTATGTTGACGACGTGGGCTTCTGCCTGGTCCATAGTGCTGCTTTGAAAAGGCTCCCTGGATGGCATTAATCCCAAAATAAACACACATAATATCACCACAGCTTTTATGAGACACATGAATTACTTTAGCGCATTCTCCTAGCACATAATGCAAAGAAAAGGCACTCTAGTTTAAAACAGGAAAAAACTGTCCATCCTCAAAACTCAGCAGTCTTTCCTGCAAGTCTGTCCTTGCTTGCAGCATGTAAAATTACAAACCAGCATCTGATCCAACATTTATCATTGGATAGTCGTTGTAAGACAAGTAAGCACATACAGAATTATGAAAAGTTCTACACATGACACACACTCAGAGCAAGACCATGCCATATGGTATGGATCATTCCTTTCAAGGGACAACAGAACAAATGTTTATTTGATGTTTCATCTTAGGAGGGATATTTTGCAAATTCAAACAGATGAAACTGAAAACAAAACCTGAGCTAAGGGATTAAAGACGGAATGCTATGGGGTGGGGCAGATGTAGTTCTGAAGTTCAGGAAGACTTGAGCTCAAATCCAGTCTCACTAGGTGATCTTGAGAAGTAATTTAACCTTGCTTTGATCTGCAGTTTTTCTCAGTTCCAGATTCATATTAAATGTCATAATCACGCTGGTTGGCTACAGGATAAAGGTGAGGAAAGCGAGAAGGCAGTTCTCCCCGTTCTCCCTTACCCACACACGCGCACACTTCTTGTTACACTCAGGCTCCACTCACCTTCCACGCTGAGTCTTAAGCAGGTGAATACTCTCTCTGTCTTGGGTTTCCTTCCTTTGGGAGGCACAGAGCTTCTACTAGAAATGAAAGCTGCAGAAAAAGCAGTTGCATGTTTTTTTTTCAGCTAATGGCCTGGGCCTCCTCTTTAGCTGCCTGTTAAGAGCAAATTAAGGAATTGTGCTTGGTTTCAAATCAGGAATGGACCATCCTACCATGTGACCAAGACTCCATTTTCTCTCCAACCTTCACCACGAGAAACAGTGGCCAGCAGCCCCCCACCAGTTACCACAAGAGAAGTCTTAATGTAGCACAGCACCAGCAAAGTAACACAATTTTTCTCTCAGCTGTCAGCAGATGAAAAGTTGCTCTGGTTTTCTTAAAATCAAATCTGAAGTTCACAAGCATTTGTTCTCGTTCTTTTGCCAAAAGCAAAATAATCCCAAATAAAGCATTAAGAACATTGCTATACAGTGCTTTTCTCTCTTTCCTCACGTCAGTGCCACCATTAAATAGCTGTGAACTCAGACAACAAAGTGACCCTCTGGACAAGTCAGTTCTCATTATTGTAATGCATAAGCTAAAAATGTTTTATCTTCATGAATATTTGGGTGTATAAATAAATACTAGCTGCGAAATGACTGGATTTTGAAATATAACTAAAATATGGGCAGAATTGGTTATTTGTATCTTTGATAATTTGAGCTCTTCCTTCTGATGGTGTTCAAGTTAGCCTTCTCCCATTCACCACTTTGAAAACATTTTTGTCCAGGAAATATCAAAGCATTTGGAAAAGTTTTAGCTGCAGATTTATCAGTTGCTCTCCAAGTTGAATCCAATCCATATTTGGACTTAATTAACATGGGCCAACCATATGTGTGCACATTTTCCAAAGGGACCAGGCACAGATTGGAGCAGATATTGTATTTTTGTCCTTCCCAGCTAGTACTGCTCAATGCATATGGGTATTTTCTGTGATGCCTTTATGATGTTTTGTAAACATGGATCTTCCGAGTCAGCCACTGGCATTTTAGTTCAAGGAGAGGAGTAGAACGGCTGATGAACCAGCAGTGTGGCCATTCATCTTCTCCAAATTCCAAGGTCAACATGGAAAAACAGGTCTTCTACTTAGATGAAATTAACTAAGAGGATAGAGTCTAACCATACAGATCATGACCAACCTTGGGTTTGGTTTCATCCCTAGATAGTACTGAAAATATGATTTCTCTCTGGTGCCCCATCCACACATCTCTGAGCCCTGTTTTCCATCTAGTTTCATCCTTCCATGTGATACTCTCGGTATCAAAGTCCGCTCTTGGGGATATCAGTAGAGAACCTGAGAATCTATCAACTCAACTCTATACACAAAGAAGGAAATGACTAACAGAACTTGAAACACTATTCTCTCCCTAGATTTGCATCTTAGTAATCATGGAAGCCTTGAGCTAAATGTCTATTAGTTAGTTATATGCAAGAGTTTGCAGGCATTTGAGCAAGGGCATGCACTGAGTTCTTTCCAGAATTCCTAATAATTTACACATCTTCAATTGTCAACCTTTACTTATATAAGAAGCCCTTCCCAGGCACAGTCACATCTGTGCCTGTCCCCTGGACCAGGTGAACAGCTTAGAGCTGGCATGAGCAAGACCATCTCTATGCTTTATATGATGAGTGAGTTCGAAGCAGCCATTTAATTACAGAGCTTTCAGTAGGTGAGTTTAAAAACTTCATTCTGTATCTGCCCAGCCAAACTTGGACCAATTACTTTTGTCCTTTGTGGACAAAGACCCTTTTGTGGGTAGCTTGGGTTTTGATTCAGGATCACCAAAAGATTATTGCAATTCATACTTTCCTGACAGACCCAAAGGGCCCTCTCAGGATCTAGGTCTGTTAGGGTAGGTTATCTGCTCTATCCACTCAGCATTAGCGCTCATCTTGACCCCAAGGTAGTAACGAAAAGCCTTTTACTTGACTCAGTTCCGGTATGAATGAAATACATAATCAGAAGAGTTCTTTAAATGAGAACTTGGGAACAACTTTAGAAAGTTAAATAATAAACACACAACTACTAGGGTAGACTCCATGAAAAGAATATATATACACATACATATAAATACTACTAAACTATGAGATCAAGAGATCACTGTTATTTCAAGGGTCTACTAAACGTGATGGCCAATGAATGCTTGCCCTTAATTGCCAAATGGATGTATTCGATTACAGCCCAGGTGAGTTCTGTTTAACACTAATCCCTTCTCACTGAAGACCTGGAGCTGGTCTTCCTCCATGTTCTGTCCTCCTCCCTGAGCAGGACCATGAGCTTTTGTAAATTTTTAGCTGGGGTTCATCCAGTGCATGCTGCAGCCACTACCTCAACTTCCTTTGAATTTCTTGGTGGCTGACTTTCTAGTCAGAGACCAGAGACAAGGCCCTGAGTAGAGTTCCACTGCCTACCTGTGCACGTTCATGTGTGTTCATAAACATCTGGTTTGGGTTCCTCTCTGATGTACCTTCCAATATTCTTAGCAGCTATCACAGTTTTCTAGCCACACCTACTATGTTCTTGGATGCCAATGAACTAACCTTGCTTTCACTGCCTTGACCTTACCAGCATACCTCTCCATGATGAGCCCCCCCCCTTATCTTAATATTGCTGGTCCAGTCACTTAGAAACCTACTGGAGCCTAATTGTGTGGACCTGGTTTTGATTAGAAAGTCGTATTTCCCAAAGAGAGTGCTATTGCTACTGAAAAATCACAGACCCCTTTCTCAGTCCTTTCCTATTTCTCTTTCAGAACTCTCTCCTTTTAAGCCATCCCATTGACAGTAATTAATGTCCTTCCTTAGGACATGCTGAAGTAGAGCTTCTTCAAATATGATCCACATGACCAGCATCAGTGTTACCTCAAGAGCACCTGAGAATCTGCATTCCTACCAAGTCCCAACACTGAAGGCCCAGCAGAGTTTGAAACCCACTGTGATAAAAAAGATATCTTGAACAGACTATCAGCCCAGTGGTGTCTTTTAATCCAATGACCCCATAACTCTTTCCTCTCTCTCCTCACATGTGTGGGTTGTATTAATGATGCACATTTAACTTGATCTCTAAGTTGGCCCAGGCTGATTTCACTTAAGGTCTAGGTGGCTTAAGATGACACTCTTGTTCAATACATGATGCATCCTGTCAAATCTCCCTAATGTTACAATGTCACATGGTCCAGAAATTTTCAGGTACACCTGAGAGGAAAGAGTCTTCTTAGTTTGCTAAGAAGGTTGGCCTTATGTTCTTGGAGAAAGAGTAGACTGTGTGCTACGATGTTGGATAAAAAGCCCTATGGTGGCAACAAGTATCTCACCTACATACCCAGGTTGCCAGAAAGTTCCTATTTTAAGGAGCACTATAATTTGCACTTAAGGTTTTCATCATGTTTAAGAATACAAATACACCTATAAGGGGAAATATTCTAAGCTGGGCACCTTCAATTACTGTTTAGCATCATAGCTATTCTGAGAGAGATAGGACTCTGGGTGAGGATCGAGGCCCAGAGACTGAATTAAAGTCAAATCACTCTTTCTCTGTAAGCCTGGCCCACCACCCAGTCCCTAGATCCCTAGTCAATGATGCTTCTATTCTGGGGGGCTGCTGAGGAGGCTGGAGGAGTTTTTAAAAGGACAAGACATAGGAAGTCTGGATGCCTGCAGGAAAAATGAAAGGGGTGTCCCTGAGCAGGTACAAGGCAACTAAGGTATCTACGACCTATTCTGCCAGCTTCGCAGACAAGAGAGGATGAGAAATTCTTTATCTAAGGAGGAAACATGGTAGAATGGAAAATGATAAATAAAGTCGGGTTCAAATCTAACTTTGGTTGCTCACTGGTTTTGTGACTTTCGGAAAATGGCTTAATCTCTCTGAGCTCCAATTTGCTTATCTCAAAAAACCAAGAAAATGCTGTCTGCCCCGTGGGATGGTACTTCATGATTGTAAAATAATGAGTGCTTGACCTACAGCAGGTGCTCACAGAGTGATTATTAATACTATCAACATCACTTGAATTTTTTTCTTATCAAGTATTTTAATCCTAAAAGAACACAGTAGGTTCTCTCCTCTCTGAGATTTGGGTGGATTGCTGAGGGTTGGCAATGCGCTACATGGAGCAAGCTAAGCATGGTTCCTAACAGACCCTTGCTTTTCCAGATAAACACAGAATCATTCCCTTATCCCTTCTTCCCAAACTAGAGAGACTACTATCTCCACTAGAATTAAGTGGCAATCTTTGCTTTAGGCAACAGATCATAACAATTTGTAATTCCACCTGAAATTTTATTTTCTCTTTAAATAGCCTTTTCACCCCTCAAGAATCTTTGACTGGCAATGGACTACTTTTTTTTTTTTTTAACTTTGTCTTTTTAGGGCTGCACTGTGGCATATGGAGGTTCCCAAGCTAGAGGTCAAATTGGAGCTGTAGCTGCTGGCCTACACCACAGCCACAGCAACTAGGGATCCAAGCCACATCTGTGACCTACACCACAACTCACAGCAATGCTGGATCCTTAACCCACTGAGCAAGACCAGGGATCGAACCTGTGTCCTCATAGATGCTAGCTAGTCAGATTCCTTTCCAATGAGCCGCAATGGAAACTCTCTGGACTATCATTTCTGATCCTGAGTTCCTTACAAACAAGTACTTGTTTCAGGAGTCAAGGAACCCTCCATCTGCCATAATGTTCTAAAGTAAATGATTAATTCACATCCTTCTGCCAATCTGAGAACAGCTCATGGCCATGGACTAAGGCTTGAAGACAGGTGGAGAGGGCTTCCTGGCTTTCTTTCAGCTTGATTTGCCTTATTTCTAGTTCAGTCCAGAAATGCCAGCAACTTACAGAAAGTCCCAGGCAAGCTCTCTGGCTTCCTTTGCTAACTAGGAACTTGGTGATACTCCCTGAGCTCTGATGACCCTCCTTCTCTTTTCAATCCTTTGGCTTTTCTCATTTCTGAAGAATAAAACGCTTAAGTTCTCCCAAGAGCTTGAGGATGCTGGTTCTTTCACTTGTTCAACAAATATTTACTGAATACCTACTCTGAGTGCCAGGCATTATTTTAGATGATAAAAAAAAGAGTTCTAGCCTTCGTGGTTCTCGTATAAGGGAAGAGTCTTGCCTAGGCGTGAAATAAGTAAATTTAAAAATATATTTGATTGAAAAAAACATAACATCAACGGATATAATTTACAATGTCTTCATCAATCAGTCATTGAAACTTTAAGTTATAAACCCAATAGCTGGTTTGATGAACAAGGTGAACCAAACAGGAGAAGAGTAATGAAGGGAAGAGAGATTTGCTGTAAAAAGCTGACTTCCTGTGCTTTATCTTATTCTTTTGCCTTTAAAATGGAAATATTTGCTCAGCCTTCTTACTCTCAATAAAGCAGCAGGGCTTTTGTAAGGGAACTTCATTCCTTCCCTTGTACAAAGGGAGCAGGGGCACCCTGAATGCATGCATGTCCCCACAATAACAGTGGGGGATGTGTGATAATGCTTCAGGAAATAAGTTCTTTAACAAAAAATCCAGGGGAAGATGGGAGGCCTCAGCTCACTGCCTTCAGGTGCAATGGCCTTAACATTTTAGATCATGAGGAAGAGGAGAGCAAATCCGACATGCTGTAGGCAGTATCTGCCAGGCAAAAGTTTGAGTTTTAATTAAAATACTTAATTCTGTGAGACACACCAAAAATAGAGGGAGAGCCAAAGTAAAGGAAATCAAAAATCGTTCACATTTTAGCACAATGTTGGGTGTGTCAGTCTTATTTGGTGCAATTTCTACATCTCCATACAAAATAACATCAAGCTCATTTTTTCCCCCCAAACTCATATTTTCAAATAAAAAATAGCTTTAAGAAAAGCAATGGTAGGGGAGTTCCCATTGTGGCTCAGCTATAAAGAACCCAACTAGTATCCATGAGGAAGCAGGTTTGATTTCTGCCCTTGCTCAGTGGGTTAAGGATCTGGCGTTACTATGAGCTACGGTGTAGGTCACAAATGTGGCTTGGATCTGGCGTTGCTGTGACTGTGGTGTAGGCCAGCGGCTACAGCTCCAGTTTGACCACTAGCCTGGGAACTTCCATATGCCATGGGTACAGTCCTGAAAAAAAAAAAAAAAAAGCAGTGGCAGTTACTTTTGAAGATTCTTGACAGAGAAGAGAGCACAAGGGAATATTCTAGGGTGATTTGAGTATTCCAAATCTGGATCTGGGTGCTTGTTAAACAAGTCGGTATGGATGTAAAAAGGTTTCACATTGTAACTTAAGATCTGTGCGCTTTTACTGTGTTTAATTTATAATTCCGTGAAAAGGGAAAAAAATAAGTAAAAGTCTGGTCTGAATTTTAGGCCTGCAGGTGTGTGGTAAACTAGACATCATAAATTATGGGCTCTTTGGCCCATGAAAGAACTGATTGAATCTTTACAATCACATCCCACTTGCTCTGCTGATGACATGATTTAGCAAAGTGGGAAGCTGTTAATTTGCCTCCTTGTTATTGGCACCCAGTGGTTCCAATACAAAACATCCCTGGAAAGGAAATTAGAAAGGCAAATAAGGAAGAAGGGAAATACCCGCTGAGTTCTCAGCTGAGGAAAAATTCAGAGATAGTTTCAAGCTCTTTGGGAATTTCTCTTAATGGGGTTTTCCATGCCCCTAGTAGTTTTGACCCCAAGAATTCTGGGTCCCTGTACGATTATTAGACCTGCTGTATAGGAAGAAACACTGTGTCTGAAGCCTCTTCTCCCTAAATAAATGTGAAAACATCACTTCACAAAAGAATCACATTCAATAAGCCTATGATTAAAAATATTAGAATTGGGTTGTTTCCACTAACAAAATACAGCTGAATTCCTTATTGCATGTTTTTAAGTTGTATTCATTTCCACTATTATTATTTTCTAATATCTCAAGAGTAAACTTTCAAAATCCTAAAGAAATGTCCAGGTTTTATGGTTTTGATTCACTTAAACTATGCACATGTGCTCTCATTATTCTTCTATGATGGACAGACCTTTGATGAAAATATTTTCCTCTACAAAAAAAAAGAAAAAAATAGATTCTTAC
Organism: Sus scrofa; assembly: GCF_054392235.1. Classification (NCBI taxonomy): domain Eukaryota; kingdom Metazoa; phylum Chordata; class Mammalia; order Artiodactyla; family Suidae; genus Sus; species Sus scrofa. The sequence goes on from NC_139401.1 coordinate 14,839,707, forward strand.
TATGTTAAAAGCAATTTTAAACCCATAGATCCTTTTGATGGCTTTCCCCTCCTTAATAAAGTGTCAATTTTTTAAAAATATTTTGATTCCTAGAGATTTTCATTTTGATTCTTTTACTCTTCCCTTACTTCAAGGAGTTCAGGACATTGACTTCGATAAAATAAAATCTCAAAAAATAAAGTCTTCATCATGTGAAGAAATTTAAATATCTTTATTTATATCAATATTTCTAAATGAACTCCACAACTGACAAGAGTTTGCCTGTCTAAATGTTATTTTAAGTCAGCTATTTAGAACTCAAATCTATTGTTTTTCTTTTAGAAACATGGTATTTGGGTGCTCAGAATAGCCCACAAAACTTAGGTCATTTAATACCAATGGTGAAATACTTTGTTTTTTATGTTTATGACAAAATTTTAATATAATAGTAGCCAAACATGAGTGAATAAAACAGAATTTAACCACTTCACCTTTCATCTGTTTGAAGAAAGGCATGTTTAATTACATAAAGATGGGACATCTTCAAAGTGCCTGTACTCATCAATATAGATAATGCAGAAGGAACAAAGAGTAAAAACAAAACATGAATCATCCCACCAAGCAGGAATACCTGCTCTTAATATAGTGTCATGTTTATTTCCAATCCTGAAAACATTTTTACATAATTGAGACTGCAGTGCACTGTTCTGCCTCTGGCTTTTCCCAGTCACTGTTGTATTTTAATGACTTTGAAGACTGTCAGCATGGATTCTTTGTCTATTCTCACTTCAAATCCCAAAACTTTTCTTTCTTTGAAATAACTGTTCCACTATTTTTCTGTTCTATCTTGGCTTGTATAGACAGGATAATATGAAGCTAAGAAAGGAAAGGGGGGGAACCAGGTGGCGAGAGCATGACAGTAAAGGCATGTTTAGGTAACAGTTCAAGAGTCGGGGGTGAGGGGGGCAGGTCTATGGATATAAAAAATGTTTGAGAGAAAATAACAGCATTTGGAGCAGTAGGATCCCAGAACAGCAGGGATTCTAGTATTAGAGCTAAATGGTAATTAATAAGCATCCTTTTAGCCTGCCCCACATAAGGATGCATATTTGACAAAGGATGCATGTTTATTGAGTTTAAGGTCTTGCTTAGGGGACAGAGACAGTTTGAGGCAATACTGGAAAGGGAACATGGATCTGCTCATTCTCAATCTTAAGTTCCTTCCTTCAATCTCTGAGGTATAGAAACATTGAAGAACAAGAGGTGTGTCCCATGTCCTTGAGGACTTAAAAAGGAAACGGTGGAAAAGAGACGGTAGCTCAGTCAATATCCTGATACAAGGCTTGATCAGAGCTGGCTGAAGCCTGGAAAAGTCACAGAAAAGGGGAGCACAGTAGTCTCTTCAGGGTGCAGAGAAGTGCAGACTATGTACAAGCCACCATCCTCAAATTTTTTTTTTTTTTTAGATCAAGGATTACCTGCTCCAGATTTGTTAAAATTCTAGAATGAATGCTATGATATACTGTTAACCAATTTGCATAATTGGCAAATGAAAAGGTAGTGAAGTATTTGCCCATTTGATGGAAGGAGAACCAATAGTTATCACAACCCATTAGGCTTATCACATCATTTACTATCCTTGAAGCAAAGTCCATATGTCCAAAGTATAATTCTAAAGCAGTACAAACTTGGTCTTTTGCTCTTCTTTTGGACATCAGTGTGTGCAAGAGTCCACTGTTCTTGTGAAAGTATCTCTCAGTGCTCTTCTTCTTTTAGGATTTTTTATTTTTTTGGCCATGGCATGCAGAAGCTTGACCTAGGACCTCAACTCCCAGCCCAGGGTTTGAACCCTGGGCTGATTAGGCAAAGTGGGAAATCCTAACCATTAGACCACCAGGGAACTCCCCTTTCAGTGCTGTCCTTGATTCTAGAATAAACTTGAGACCAGTGGGGAGGTGAGAGTCAGAGGGTGGAAGATGGGAAAGTGGGAGTAAGGAGCTATATCAGAATTCTATAACATTTTAAACATTTACTACTGTTGATTTGAAAATGAGAAAGCATTATCCTGAGTGAGAGCTTAGATTTCATTATTTGAATCAGTGTCAACTTTGCTTAATGTCAAATGTGTTTTTTGTTTGTTTCTCAAGAATCAGATCTCACAAATTAAAAACTTGTTTTTATTTATTTTTTTCTCTTTGCAAAGACTCACCTTGACCTTATCCTGTCCCATGGACTTGAAGAATTTTCCAATGGATGTCCAGACTTGTACAATGCAGCTGGAGAGTTGTAAGTCCCTACTATTGAAATGACCACCTACTTGCTTTAACCAATGACCTGGTTCTTTCAGTGTGTCATTAAGGAGGAAAAAAAAAAACCCTAAGACTCATTCTCTACCTACTGAACAATTCCCAAGGTTCTGACGGAAGGATAAGGAGAAGTATGTGTGCATGGCTTACCCAATAGAGCGAAGACAATTTTTGTTTCCTTTCTTTTTTTCTTCCTTTTTAGGTCCACACCTGCACCATATGGAAGTTCCCAGGCTAGGGGTTGAATCGGAGCTGCAGATGCTGGCCTATACCACAGCCACAGCAACGTGGGATCCAAGCCACATCTACAACCTACAGCACAGCTCATGGCACCACTGGATCCTTAACCCACTGAGTGGGGCCAACCTCATGGATACTAGTTGGGATTGTTACCACTGAGCTACAACGGGAACTTTGAAGACAATTTTTCAAAGTAAAATGCCAAATAACTTGTCCTTCCTCAAAAAACAAACCTGATTTAGTAGGTTTTCCTTGAAATGAAAATGTCTCCTGGGAAAATTATTAGTCATTTAACTTCTATCATGAATCACTCCCTAGTCAGAAAATTATATTTCCTTCTGTGCTTATATAGACCTTCACCCCAAAGGAATTTTGGCAGGAAGAGATAATTGATTTGAGGATAAGACAAAGGGGTCTTAGCCAGAGGAGGATGCAATGGTGAGGAGGAGCATAGGATGATATGGAATAAAGGCATCTCCTTCAGATGCGTAGTGGGTAGACAAAGGCCTGATGCAGGAGGCAGAGAAAATGCTACTTCTTTGTCCCCTGTATGCCCTAGCCCTGATGCCACTGAAATCTTTGACATGTGCCTTAAGTTGCTGATGCCTCCAAGGTAATGGGGTTGGCAGTCAAGAGACACGAATTTTTTTTTCTGGCTTGCTCTGTCAGTTTCTCTGTTTATAAAACGCGGAGAATAATAAGTGCTACTGACCTACAGGGATGTCAGGAGATTTAATGAGGCAGGGGCAAGAACATACTTTTAACTTCTTGGTTTAGAAAAATAATAAATGTAAAAAGACACGTCAACTGTTGTTAAAAAAAAAAAAGAGGTGGTGACAGGGTTTCCTTCTTATCATTTAAAAATCACTGTAGATTTCCCCTGAAACTTCCTACAGAAATAAACAAAATAATGAAATGTCTTTGTTTTAAGAAGTTGTCAGGGATAAAATGAGAATTTCTGATTTACAATCCATTTTATGTATTCATTTTTTTTCCTATTGCCCTTCTCTTGAGAAGACAGTTGAGAAAAACATTCTCTTACATAATGATTCCTTCTCTGTGTCTTCTCTATTGCTCCAAACTTTCCCCGGCCTCAATCCAACACTTAGTTTCTCTTTAAAACAGCAACCATAGCTGTCATCTGAGGCGCCTCCATGGCTTCAAAACTCCAATCAGTAAATATGCTGGGTCCTTGCAGGACCTGGAAGTAATGAAATCAAAGAAGCAGTGATGTGTTTACCACTAACTTTGACTGTGAAGGCTGGGAAGTGCCCTTTATTTTCCCACCCTCGTACTACCTTCTCCTTCCCCACATCTTTACCTCATCTATTAGCCTCAGGCTGGGGCTTCAGAGTGGCTGACAAGGACTATTATTATGGTGGTCAGCAAGAAGCTGGCCAGACAGAAATACGGAGTGTCTGATGAGTTGCCAGTATTTGCTGGAGATACTCAAGAAGTCCTCCTACAGCACTAATGTGGAAGAGATAGGGTAGGCCATTCGCTTTTTGGACATCAATGCTTATATGAAGTCCTCTTTGTGTTTCCTTGCGTGATTTTTTTTTTTTTTTTTTTTTTGGCTTTGAATGGAAAAGGTGCTCCAAAGAAAGAGGACAATAGATTCCAATAAACTTTACCACTGATTTCTTGGTAACTTTGGTGAGGTACTATCTTGCAATAAACAAGAATAAGAATCTATAAACTTAATAGAACAGGCTGAGGTCACTGGCCAGCTAAAACCTCACATAATAATGCTCATTCTCCTTGCCCTCATTTTTGAGTTCGAATATCACAAATAAAGGAAAAGGGGACAGAACTGATATCTGAAAGAACAGTAACTTTCCATTCTGGAGTGTAAAAAGATCCAGAAGCACTTGATGTTATGACCTAGTTAGCAGGAGTTTGGCGACTAAAGGCAACTTTAGTTTACTAAACTGGTAACAATCTTACTTTGGATGGTTCAAGAGTCATATAACTATATGACTTTACATAACAGAGAATCTGTTTTACTTCATATTAATCATTGTGATGAGTGGGACCATTTGGCAAGCCATTAACACCAATGAATATGCTTGATCTGTATATTCCGCAATTTATTCTTAGGTTATCTGCCTTTAGCCTTTCTCATTTGCTAAAGTAACTGAGGATTTGACCATAAGGACTTCAACATAAACTTTCTGAAAACAAAGCTAATAGACCCTAGGAGAGGGGCCAAGTTTGCAATGGGAAAATTTTAGGCAGGCCTGTGATTCATTCACTCTCTCTTTTTTTTTAAGAATGCTGTTTCTTTGAAATACTAAGACTGGTGCCACGAACTGCATTATCTTATTGTATATCCAGACACCAGCTCTTTCAAGTAAAGAAAATTTTCAAAGGATTTTTGTTTATTTACTTGTTTGTTCTTCAGGAAGATTTAGTGAATGAAGAAGGTAGAAGAAAAATTGACTTTATAAATTCCATCCTCTCGTTACACAGAAAAGAAATCATTCAGAAATAGCTTGCTGTCTTCCATTTCTTTGGCTCCAATGACATGTAGTCGCCACGACGATTGTGGTTCTTTTATTAAAGATGCTCTTGAATTGACTGAGCATGTCTGCTTTCAATGATTTCCTTGCTTTTTTTCCTTTATATGGCTGGGCCTTCAAGCTTTCTTTGAAAGATGCATTCAATTTTTCACTATGATCTGTTTCCTCCAGTTGGGTACACGATGAATGACCTGATATTTGAGTGGTTAAGTGATGGCCCAGTTCAAGTTGCTGAAGGACTGACCCTGCCTCAGTTTATTTTGAAAGAAGAGAAGGAACTTGGCTACTGTACAAAGCACTACAACACAGGTAAGCTTCCTTTCAGCTTGGAATATATAACCCCTCACCTTCATTGATACATATTTACCAAGAAAGTGGAGCTACAAGGTGCTGTCCTGGGCTTGGCTTACAAGCCCCTCAACACCTAAGATGCCTATACCCTTTGGAATAGGTCAGTGAGCACAGCAGATAACATTTACAAAACAGAGGGAGAAGCAAAGATATTGGGAATCTTCTGCTATTCTCTTTATGACCATTTCCTATCAAGCAAGTCTGAGGAAAGATGTATGAGACCTTGTAAATGTGCAGGACATGTATAAATTCTGGCCCACTCCAGGCACCTACTCTTGACATTGGCTCCTTATGGTCAACTTGTACCCTCTGCCTCAGTGGAAGACAGGAATAACAACACAGGTCTTTTGCAAACCCAGAAATACAGCCACTGTACTCTCCAGTCCTGGAGAGGGGGCATGAAAATCAGCTGGTGGGAACTGGGCTGGTTCTCAAGCCATGCATTGTTAGTACTGCTGACAGATACTTGGGGGCAGGGAAGAATCTGAGGCAGTAGCAACAGGTGGGCATCTGTGGTTACCTGGAAGATCATGCCTGCCCAGTAAGGTTAATGGCTTTTCCTATGAGTGTCCTGGTCTTTGATATTCCACACAAGCTGATCTGGAGAGGCAACTGAGACATGATGGTTTGTTCAGTGACTGCTCTAAGAGTGACTGCTAAGTAGAATGGTCCAGAAACACTTGTTTGAGGAGTCAATGCTCCCTACGACATAACTGAAACCTGATTCCAAGATGTTTTTCCTGACCAAGAAGAACACAACCCTATCTCTTATAATTGTGTGAACTAAGCCAAATGACCTTAGCGGTTTCTAACTCTAAGCCAATTAAAGGGGAAGAAAAGTGGTAAGGGACAGGAACAGCTGTCTCTAAATAGAATGTTAAAAGTTTTAATATCTTTATATGCAATTTTTTATAGGCAATGTAACACTGTACACAGATTCTAGGGATATTCTAAATGTCCTCCCTCAATTACTTACGAGGTTATGAAGTTTTTACAATGACAAGGTTATATGCATGCCTTACACAAATGTATACTTTTCTCTTGCTCTTGCTAATATAAAGACAGATACACAATTATCCAAATCCTTTAGAAGCCCCATGTGAACTTTACTGCTTTGGAAGAAACAGTTGCGACTATTACACATTATATATATATACACATATATATATACACACACATATATATACACACACATACACATATATAATAAGCTGTATAGTAATGCTATACATATATGCCATAGGTTATATATTGTATGCTATATATTACATACTATAACCTCCACAAAACGTATTTTCTTTCCACTGGACAGTATAGAAAATTCTGAAGCTCTGTCTAAATAATCAGGCTGCAACAAGCACAGATTTGAAAATTAAATATGCCACATGGTTTTGGTCCAGTGACTCTTTAGATCACTCATTCTTGCACTGCCATTTCCATTACTCTCTGAATTGAAAAGGAGTTGAATTGGATATGTAGGCTCAGCATTTTGTGCAATCTTTCAAATCTACCTGTAATGCTCTTTTTAGAAAAATTAAGTGGAAGGCTGGAATGGGAAAGATAAATTCAAATTGGATTTTAAATCATCATTTCCTGCTTCCAGGCAAGTTTACCTGCATCGAGGTTAAGTTTCACCTGGAACGCCAGATGGGATATTATCTGATCCAGATGTACATCCCCAGTCTGTTGATAGTCATTTTGTCCTGGGTCTCTTTTTGGATAAACATGGATGCAGCCCCTGCCAGGGTCGCACTGGGCATCACGACAGTCTTAACGATGACCACCCAGAGTTCAGGCTCCAGGGCATCTCTGCCAAAGGTAAGAAATCTCCTCACTTGACAACAAGTGATCTGAGAAGTTTGTCAAAGGTCTTACGGGGTGGAGAATTCTGTGGAGATAGAAATGTTTGCCATCATGAGCACTGTTGGAGATGCAAATGCAATAAGGGAATGAAAAGCTGAGTTTGAGAGAGTTACAACTCTGAGGACATAGGGGATCTTCATAATCAGACCAATTAGGGGAAAGGGGAATCAGGGTTAAGAGAGAAGAGTGGAAGCAGAAGCATGTCTCAGGAATTCTAAGAAGCCCTTGAGTGTTTCTGACCTCATGTTGTTTAGGAGGCATGAAGCTTTCAGGAACTGGAGTAAGACTGATGCAACTTATATTATCAAGTATTTATTGGTGAGGCTGTTGTAATTCATGTACTAAGCAAAGTCATTTGCAGTAATAAAAGACTGAATTAAGCTCCTGTGAGTCTACACAGAAAAGCCATATGCAGTGACTAGACATAAGAAATGAAGGTGGACTATTACAGTGTAGCAAAACAGGTATATGGACGTTTGCTATTCCTTTATTTACCTTAATGGGTAATAACACTATTTTGAGCAACATGGTTACCTAGAGAGCAACAGTAGTCATCCAAGATGGTGAAAATTCTGGCATCGTGGCAAGTTGACAGAGAAGTGTGGAGTGGATATTGGGGACAAAGAGACATTTTGTAACACCCTGAATAATCATAATGGCTGCATAATCTATTTTTACATAAAAGATGTATACATTCACATGTGTTTGTATGCATTTATAAATATTGCTTAAGTAAGGAATGATAAATATCCTGCTAATGAAATGCCCCAGCACCCTAGAATGTGCCTATGTGTATTTCCCTGTTTCAATGGGTACGTTGAGGCATTAGCTTCAATTTTCCAAGAGTTTGAGTTCAATTTAGTATTCAGTGTTCACTGTCTCAGACTGGATTAGCAGTCCCTCCAAAACCCAGTTCCAGAAAATAATTGAGATGTAATCCTCTATCTCTGCTGGCTTGGGCTTATGTTCACTTGTGCTGCAGCGGACATGATGAGAAATGTTACATCATGTCCCACATTATCTCTTATGTTGGGAGATAAGATGACATATGGAGGAAGTCTGTGGCTATAATGGAGTTGGGATGAACAGTGGGAAAATAGGTACACAAATTTTTCAAGTTCCATGTTGCCAAAGATAAATGTTAGATTTTGTATGCCAAAAGAGGAAGGAATAGGTCTGTCTCTGATACTTTTTTACTTTTTAGAATAAAAAATAGTACAAAATACCTGTGCTGTATTTTTATTGAAATATAGACGTCAGAAATATGAAGTTTTTTTTTTCAGCTACATAATCACATATCAATATTACCTAATAGAAATTCTAACCCACTCTATGCCTCCTCCAAAACAGGTTCATTTGCTTATTTCCCATTATTGATTAGTTACTGCCATCATTCTATGCTATGCTGTTAAACCATAGAATACACAAATATATCTTACAATTTAACAGACAGTTAAAGTATTGGTGGCAAACTGCAAGCAGATAATGTCAAAACATAAGACATTTAGCCTCCAAGTACTCAATGCTATGAAGACAGCAGTCATTTATCTTCAAAATAGGAGCTTGAGTTTTCATAATGTTGTTACGCATTCTCATTAGTTACTGTGATCCTACAATGGTAGTCAAAACTATGTCTAAAAAGGAGATCGATCAAGATGGTAGGGTATGAGGATGTGGAACTCACCACAAATATATCAAAAATGCACCTACACATGGAACAATTCTTACGGAAAAGTAAATGGAACCTGGCAGAAAGACTTCTGTACAACCAAGGCTGTAAGAAAGATACATATAGAATTAGGTAGGAAAAGAAAGCAGTCAGGTCAGGACCTGTGCCCCTGAGAGAGGACTCAGAGAAAAAGGGAGAATACAGGAATGGACCCTTGCCTTGGGTAGTGAGCAGTGAGAACAGCACACTGGAAGCCCAGTCCTAGGGACCTATACAGGGGAGACGAGACCCCTTGGCTGGTTGGAGGACCACTGGGACTAACAGGAGGGTTATAGGCAGCCTGGACTCTGCTCCTGAGGAGCATGCATGTGCACAAGAGTTTGTGCACTGACTTGCCCCTGGGGTAGGGAAGAGAGGGTGGTTAGAGGACTGCTCCTGGAACAGAACCTGGTGAGGCAGCAGTACTTATTGTTGGTGCTTACTCAAGCATCCTATCCTATGATGGTGGTGACTCTATCACACCTCACCCCAATACAAAAAAAGAGTCCATACTGGCCCTACCTACCCTGCACTGTGGCTCCACAAAAGGGTAGGAGCAGCAGAGACTGGGGAGAAGGGCTAAGCAGTGAGGGACAAAGGGGATTTAGACCAGAGGCTGCATCTGAGCAGACAAATGGAAACAATTGCTGGCACCTACACAGTACAGATCTCTGTCTGTAGCCAAAATGAGCTGAAAACTCACATGAACTTCATTTGCTTCAGCAATTACCACCTCTACCTCTGGGGTGAGGTCCCAGTGCTGAGAAAAGGGAAAGCATACACTTAAAGGGAACAGAGCCAGCTTAGGCCCAACCCATTAGGGTTTCTACTACAGCAACTTGGAAGGCAATGAGGGCCAGTGAACAGAGGGGCAGTCCCACCCTACATGTGGCTACAGCTCTAGCCCCTCCATCTCCAACTCCACCTGCTACCAAGGCCATGGCTAGGAGCACACCCTGAGGGAAGACCTGACAAATGTTCATGCCAAATTTACTCTTCACCAAAGCCATTAGGCATATAGAGTCTGTGTAGGGATGTTCCCACATAAGAACACCCCTTTGAGACTAGAACAGGTAACATTTTCAACTGAATTCATAAAAGCAAAGAAATTTAAGTAAAATAATAAAGCAGAGGAAATACTCTTACTTGAAACAGCAAGAGAAAACCACTGAAAAAATGAATAATGAAAACAGAAATAAATAATTTACCAGATAAAGAATACAAAGCATTGGTAATAAGAATGTTAACTGAACTGGGGGAAGAATAGATGAACACAGTGAGAATGTTAACAAGGAAAAAGAAAATATAAAAAAGACCCAATTAGAAATAAAGACTTCAATAAATGAAATAAAAGAAACACACTAGAAGGAATGAGTAACAGACTAAGTGACACAGAAGAATGTCTAAGTGATCTGGAAAATAGAGTAATAGAAACCACTCAATCAGAAGAGCAAAAAGAAAAACCAGGTTTTTTTTTTTTTTTTTTTTTTTTTGTCTTTTTGCCATTTCTTGGGCCGCTCCCGCGGCATATGGAGATTCCCAGGCTAGGGGTCGAATCGGAGCTGTAGCCACTGGCCTATGCCAGAGCCACAGCAATGCGGGATCCGAGCCGCGTCTGCAACCTACACCACAGCTCATGGCAACGCCGGATCGTTAACCCACTGAGCAAGGGCAGAGACCGAACCCGCAACCTCATGGTTCCTAGGCGGATTCGTTAACCACTGTGCCACAACGGGAACCCCGTGGTTTTTTTATGATTTTTATTTTTTTTCAATTATACCTGGTTTACAGTGTTCTGTCAGTTTTCTACTTACTCAATAGGGTAAAAAATTTGCAAATGATATAACCAACAAGAGATTAAAGTCCAAAATATATAAACAGCTCATACAACTCAATAACAACAACAAAAAAACAAGAACCCAGTCAAAAAAATAGCCAAAAGACTTGAATAGATATTTTTCCAAAGAGGAAAGGCAGATGGCCACCAGACACATGAAAAGTTTCTCAATGTCACTAATCATCAGGGAAACGCAAATCAAAACCACAATGAGATATTGCCTCATACTTATCAGAATGACCATCATCAAAAAGTCGACAAAGAACAAATGCTGGCAAAGATATAGGGAAAAAGAAATCCTTGTACATTGTTGGTGGGAATGTAACTTGGTGCAGCCATTAGGGAAAACAAAAACCATAAGGAGGACCCTCAAAAAACTAAAAATAGACTACCATGTGATCCAGCAATTCCATTCCTGGGTGTGTATCCAGAAAAAAAATGAAAATACTAATTTGAAAAGATACATGCATCCCAATGTTCATAGCAGCACTATTTATAATAAACAAGATATGGAAGCAACCCAAATGTCCATCAACAGATGAATGGATAAAATGCTGTGTGTGCTGTATACACACACATAAACACATGCAATGGAATATCACTCGGCCATATAAAAGAATGAAGTTCTGCCATCTGCAGCAATGTGGCTGGATCTAGAGAATGTTATGCCTAAATAAGTCAGAGAAAGACATACTATATGATGTCACTTTTATGCAGAATCTTAAAATGAATGTATATAGCAAAACAGAAATAGTTTCACAGATACAGAGAAAAAACAGTGGTTACCAGTGGGAAGAGGAAAGTGGGTGGGAGAAGACAGAGGTAGGGAATTAAGAGATACAAACTACTGTGTATAAAAATAGATAAGCAACAAGCATAGGGAATTATAGCCATTATTTTGTTATTACTATTAATGAAGTATAATCTACAGAAATAGTCACTATGCTATACACTTGAAACTAACACAGTATTGTAAATCAACTATACTTCAAATAAAAAAAAAAAACTATTCCTAAATACATGATCACTGATAAGTTATCTTTGTATGAGAGGCAATCAGGGAACTCAGATGTATCAAAAGAGGGTATAATACAAAATCACTTTATTTTTGGCTCTGAACTCGTAGTTGTTGTCCTTTTGCCATCATAGGATTATCATCCTATGTGTATTTTTCTTAGGCTATTATTTAACTTGGTTGGCTCACAAATGACTGTGGAGAGATCGAACTCATGGATGACAGAAAGGAAAATTGGATACAAAGTGAGTCATGGAAAACAAAGAATTACTTACACACACACACGTTTTAATTTGTAAACATGCCAGTCCCTGAGAAGGTGCTTCACTGTATGATTGTACAGTTGTTCCAGGGCCTGTGGCAACTCCCTTTACAGAGTAGGCATGCAAATTACACTATCTTATCTATAACAAGTAAGGCATGCTTATTATAGATACAATAACAAAAAAAATATCATTAACATTAACCATCCAGTATATAACTCTTGTTAATACTTCAATGTACTTCCTTTGAGTTTTTTTCCATGAACATTTGTACAAATGAACACAAAGAAAATTTAGATCAAACTTTTATACAGTTATATTCTATGTGCCACTTTGGGTGGCATCAAAAATCTATCATGAGTAAAGTTTATGATAATAGTCTATCTGATATGATCATTTATTTTACCATCTTGGATATTAAGGGTTTTCTTTTTTGTGTTTGAGTATAAGCATTATAAATATATCTGTATATGAGTGTTGCATCTTTGATATAGAAGACATGCTTATATTTTTTTTAAATATTATTTTGCAATGGAAAAAAGAATGAGCTGGGGATGAATAGAGAAAATGAGGGACGATCTATGGGAAGATGCTCAATAGGATATACGTTCCATTCAGGTAGAAACTTTGTCTTGTTCATGTCAATTTCAGCACCTAGAACAGTATGTAACTTAGAGTCCTTGATCAATAAATCCTCACCGAGTTCTTGTCATGGCTCAGTGGTTAATGAATCCGACTAGGAACCATGAGGTTACAGGTTCGATCCCTGGCCTTCCTCAGTGGGTTAAGGATCCCGTTGCAGTGAGCTGTAGTGTAGGTCACAGATGCGGCTTGGATCCCGTGTTGCTGCGGCTGTGGTGTAGGCCAGAGGCTACAACTCCGATTAGACCCCTAGCCTGGAACCTCCATATGCTGTGGGTGCAGCCCTAGAAAAGACAAAAAAAAAAAAAAAATCCTCACTGAACAGATACATAAATTAATCAACAACTATGTTCCCCCTTATGAAACCACGTAGAAGATAGAGAGTAGACCTGAAGCAGAACTATGGGCAAAAGTCTTATAGAAAAATATTAGAGCTCTAATATATGGAAGAATATAATAATAATATGACATATACTATAGAAGCAAGTCATTTCTCTAAAGACATATGTCTTCCTTTTCAGAAGTTTTCAAGTAGATTTTGGGAAGTTAATGTATCCGTGAAGGTGTATTTTGAAACACAGGCCTGTACCTAAATCTTAGAACTTCCACTTCATCAAATTCTCTAAGCCCGTTTCCTCATTTCTAAAATGAAAACAATATGATCTCCCCCTTTCAAAAATTAAATGAGGATCAGATGAAGCATTATCTATATAAATTGTTGAGCCCAGTTTTTGCACAGGATAGGCTTCCGATTCTTCTGGTTGTTACTGTTTCCTGTCCATAATGTCATAGAAGAGACCACTCACTGGGATGGAAGGTTATATTAGAAGACTCATGCAGGGCCTTATGAATGGAAGACCTCATGTTCTTTGGATGGTCGATTATTTGGTTATGGTCATAGTGCCAATGTGAAGAGCCAAGATTTATCATATGCATGCATGTTACACATGAGTATATTTTTCATAGGTAGGCAGTTTATTGAATGAACTAAGCTCTAGAGGGTCTAAATAAACAATGGCTCTGTTTTTCTCAAGTCACTGCCATTAAACAATTGGTTATGTCTTCCATGCAAGTGGGGGATTCTTTAGGAAGATGCCACAGACTCTCAGTCACTACACGCTATGCCCTTAGACCCAGAAAAAACAAATTGTTTTACAATTTCACAGGCAGCTAAGATATTCATGATCGATATCTAGGATAGTCCACTATCAGATTTTTAAAAAGTCATCTAGCCTGAAGCAAAACTTTAGTCTCACACCCCAGTTAATGTTCTTGCCTTCCCTTGTCCCTAGCTCAGGCCTGCTCTTTGGCTTGAAGTTACTCTCAATGAGGTAGGCACACTGATCCTTCACAGTTCTTCCCTCGCTTTTTCAATTCTCTTTCCCATTCCTGTTGCTGACTTCACCAGGCTGAGTGTGAAAGGGCTGATGGAAGGTGTATGCAACTGTCACTGCTGTATTCTAACTCTTGGTTTCTCTAATGGTGAGCCTCCAAATGTTAGCTTTCTTGTGAACTGAATTTGATTTCTTTGGCGATTTCTGGGGGTCCCTGCACTACGCCATCCCTGGATGAATTAATGCCCTCTGGATGATGTCTTACAGTCTCCTCCTAGCTACTGTCTCCTAGCAACATAGTCCATATGGCTTCTTACTGACAGGGTCTCCTTGCTCAAGTAGACAGCCCTCCTGGTTGGCATGTTTACAAGATGATTCACATCTGGCTATCTACCATACCATTTATTTGGCCCACCAAGAACAAGTGTTCTTGCCTTGCTCAATAGTGGAAATGCAACTTAATTGTCTCCTGTGTCCCATTATCTTTGGTATTCCACCTACCTACTGCTTTTGGAGTTTATCCAGGTAAGAAAGCAGTGCTGGTGTTCATAAAAAACTTAAACTCCTCAGGATACACGACAGGTTCTCTTAAGAATTCTTTTATACGCCAATCTCTGGGCAACTTGTTGGAATTCAGCAGCTCAGCAGATAAGACATGTGGAGGAGATGTCAATCTCTTCTCTTACTGTAGTGGGGGTAAGCCACCTTTTCCTTACCTTTAGAAGAGTAGGGGAAATGCCATAGCACTATCAACATCCACAAACTCCATTACTTCAATTAATTATTTTTAAATGTCTAGTCTTCCACAATAATAGAGTGTTGGGTATAATGGTCTCTAGAAAGCATTTGCTTTCTTTGAGGAAATCCTGCATCCTGCATGCTTATGTGTAGATTCTCCCTTCAGAATGGGGCTTTAGTCAAAATTCTAAGACAACAAGAATATCCCATACCCATGGTTCACACTTATAAATACACATACTTAATTCTAGAGTTTTAGCCCTATGAGGGCAGGGACTCCATTGATTTGTCTGAGTTTACACATACCCACCAGCTGGCACAACATCTGAATCATAGTAGGTGCTCAGTAAAGAAGTGGTTAGTGAATGAATAAACAGTGATGAAAAGACTTGTGTTGAAGTAGTATTCCAGGTGTAATTAAATTGCCAGTTCACTCATCTATTCATTTATTCAACTGTTATTGAGTGTCTTCTCTGTGCTATTCATTGTGCTAGGGGCTGGGGAAATCAAAGACAAATAAATGTAATCCCTGCCCTCAGCAGCTTTTAATCTGGTGCTCCAGAGACAGATATGTGCAATGGGGGCTATTAAACATGGGCTATAAGTACATCAATAGGGATGCCTAACCTATTAAATGGAGGAGGTAGAAATGGAGGAGAAAGAAAGCAGAAGGAGAGGGGAAGGGAGTCAGAGAAGCAGCAGCAGCAGTGCTAGGAAAATGGCCTGAAGGAGGAAGGCTGAGCTGAATCTAGGCAGCAGACTAAACGGCTGAAGTAGGAGGAAGTAAAGGTCATTCCAGGCAATGAGGACTTCCTGTTTGTAATATTTGGGCTACACTAATAAAATGAGCTTTTCTAGAAGACAATCTGGGCAGGATTCCAACATGCTTCACAAATTTTAAATGCATTTCAAGTAAGAAACTTGTGTTTATTGATTCCAAGTTAATTTCCTGCCTTCCTGCCAACCAAAGCTTTTTGTGGTTTTTGTTTTGTTTGGTCTGGTTGTGTTTGGTTTGGCATTTACAAGTTCGATCTCTTCCCTAAATACAGAAAAATGAAATATTGGCATGAAACCTGTTCCATAGGTACTTTCCCATTTGAAGTTATAAATTTTTTTTTTTTTAAACACACCAAACTTCAAGAAGCTGTTCTGCTGGTATTGTTCTAACACTCTGAAGCATAAAACCACTAGTGGCAGACTAAAGACTGGCTGTATTGTTGTCTTTCTGACTAACAGGAAAATATCAGAATGAATTGAGCAGAAGGCTGTGAGACATCCATCAGGCAGGCTTTGAGTGTGACCAAATGGAGTTCAACAATTCTTTTCCTTTATACTGTGTTTGTTATTATCACTAAATGATTTGCAGCCACTCCTGAGTGTGTCTTGAGTCCCATTTGTGGCTACAATCCACAGACTGCAGAGGTGAGAGCAAGCAATGAGAGGGGACAGTTAGGATACAGTGTGCAGGTGACTCTGACAAGTCCATAAACCATCTCCTTGGAGCAAGGATCCAGAGGTATTATCTTTAGCCATTATTAACTAAAATGCTCTATTGCCATTATATAAGGAAATATTACCTTATTTTTCAGCCATCTGGTCAACTAAGACCAGCTGCACCATTTTAAGAACCTGCCAAACCTAAGACAGCTTTAAATTTTAAACAAAAGAGTCCTACCATGTTTGGTCTTGCTTTAATCTCCCACAAGAATGTTTCTATCTAGAGACTGAATTAAGAGAAACCAGGGAAGCAATAAGACCTATAATTACAAAAGTATTGAAATCAGGGTATTTTTTTTGCATGTCTGTTTTAACTCTAAAAACTAAAAACGAATGCTCCCTGAATCAGGTACATCCCCAGCTAATTGGAATTAATTTCCTAGGTCAGAATGGTATTTCTGAAAGAGGTTGGGAAAAATTCCGTTTTGTGAAATCAGGATTTTACTAAGTTCCTGGATAAAGATGGAAAAGTAAGAAAGCCAAGCTTTGGCAAATTGATCTGCAGGCCTGCTTGCTTCAGCCAGATGTCTGCACACGTGGGAGACTTCATAAACCTTCCCTTCTGACATTTCCTGAGCCACAGCAAATTGAAGAGTCACTGATGTAGTGAGTGTGTGATAAAAATATGCAAAGAGATGATGTGTGCAAATTCTCTTGGGACAGAGCTGGAGCACCATGGGCACTTTAGGTCAAGGATGTTGTTGGCAGCCTTGCCAGGGAAGCTGACAGCAGGATAAGCTACCCAGGGTGTGCTTCTGCTCAACTCCTGATGAGGCTCATACATCTTTCTGGGATAGCATTTTGAGGTTCAGGATTATTTTGAACTCTCTTTCCATTGCACTAAAATGGGTAACTCTATCTAGGTCATACAGCCTAAATGTCTTTATTATAAATGCCACATAGTCAAGAAAAAATGAAATATTATGGAGTACATACTACTTACTTGGACATAGACATGAAGAAACAGACCGACATATACATAAGGGATTATAATTCTGCAAAGTAAGGGGAACAGGGTAGACTTTTTACAAAAACGGCTGCAATAGCTCTCATCTCTGTATACATACCCTTTGGGTAGTATCCCCCTCCCACACTGTCAACTTGACTATGTCACTTGCCCTGGCCAATGGGATAATGGCAAACATGACAGAAGCAGAGACTTCAAACATGCTTGCTAGCTTTCTCTTGCTGCTCTTGGGATCCTATGAACACCACCATGTGAATGAGGCCAGGCTAGCCTGTTGAATGATGAAGCATGTACACCCTGGTTATTCAGTTACCAAGATGACAGACAGCTAACCATCACTTTCCCGCTCACTTACTCCAGGCACAATGGCCTCCTTGCTGTTTTCCGAGTATGCCAGGCACATGTTGCCATCCCTGGGCCTCTCTAATGACTGTTCTCTGTGCCTGGAATGCTCTGCCCCCAGATATTCATATGACTACCTTCTCTACCTCTTCCAAGGCTTTATTCAAATTTTATCTTCTCAATAAAACCTTCTAGCCATTACTGCCTCACCCATGCCTCATCAACACCTAGACCCAAATGAACTTTTCAATTTGTTTCCCCACTGTATTTTATTACCTTAGAGCAACACTGACTCATATCAAACTCTATAATGAATTATCTTTATTTTATTTATTTATTCATTTATTTGCTTTTTAGGGTCCCACTCTCAGCAGATGGAGGTTCCCAGGCTAGGTATCTAATTGGAGCTACAGCTGCCAGCCTACACCACAGCAATGCGGGATCCGAGCCACGTCTGCAACCCACACCACAGTTCACGGCAATGCCGGATCCTTGACCCACTGAGTGAGGCCAGGGATCGAACCCACAACCTCATGGTTCCTATTCAGATTTGTTTCCACTGTGCCACGACGGGAACTCCAGGATTATCTTTATTGCATACTATCTGTTTCCTTTAGCTTGAGTATGAGCTCCATGAAAGCAAAGCTCTTTATCTGGCTTGCTTCCTGTAACAGCAATTAGCCTACAGTATATGCTCAATAAATGTTTGTTGATTGAATTATACAGCTCTAGAATCTAGTCACTTAGAAAAATCCATCTAACCTTTCTCTAGGAGAAATAAAAGGTAAACCGGAGTTCCCGTTGTGGCTCAGTGGTTGGCAAATCCGACTAGGAACCATGGGGTTGCGGGTTCAATCCCTGGCCTTGCTCAATGGGTTGGGGATCCGGCGTTGCCATGAGCTGTGGTGTGGGTTGCAGACACGGCTCGGATCCCGCGTTGCTGTGGTGTAGGCCGGCAGCTACAGCTCTGATTGGACTCCTAGCCTGGGAACCTCCATATGCCGCCAGAGAGGGTCTAAAAAAGGCAAAAAGACAAAAAAAATTAAAAAAGGGAAACCACATATCCCAGGGCCCATCTTTTTTTTAACCAGCTATTCTTTACCAGAGAGAATCCTGCCTACCTTCCTCATTTCACTCTAACATAAAAACAATTTTATAACATTTTACCTCTCCGATTGATTATATCAAGTCATGTTGTACTATTTTTTCTTTGAGAACTATTTCTTATAGAGTAATATAACCAAATAAATAATAATAAAACAGCAATAGTTTAGATGAGAGGGCATCCAGACAGGCTATTTTCATCTCTGTTTTGCTTCCTCAGCACCGTCACAACCGATTTGTAAGTTTCTCAATGTACCCATGCAAGCGTCCATTTCCACTTCCAGCTCCTCCGGTTTGTTTGGGGACAAACATCTTCTTTGAACTCTAACAAAAGTATTCAGGGGTCTCCTCACCTGAACTCTCTACAGCCACTCTTGGCCAGAGGTGCAGCCCCCATACTCTTCCATAGGAGCCCAAACATCAGAAAAGACTTCCTTTATCTATTACGAGTCAAGTGGGGTTTTGTTTTCCTCTGATTTTAATATGTCATTAAAAAGTATCTCTGCCACTGAACCTAAGAACTGCTTGCACTGTGTCATCTAGGACTTGAGAGGCCATGAGCTGCAATCTGAAGCAAACTGCTTGAAATGCCTAAATCAAACCATTTTCCATCCCTAGTGAGAAAAAAAGGGCTGGGGGTTACCTCAGTTTGTTCTCCAAAATTAACTGTGCCTTAATGAAACTGGAATATCACAATATTTCCCAAACTACACATGAACTGAAAAATCTTAAATTTTTATGTTGCTGGCAGAAGAAGGGGCAATCCTGTTAGGGATGGGAAAACTGTTGACTAGGAGGTGAATTCACTTTCTCTTTTTTTAAAGATCTGCTAGAAGTAGCTGCCACTTCTTACATGAAGCCCTCATAGATCTTCATCAAATGTAAATAGTCTCTCTCGCTTCCTTGCCTCCATGGTAATTTGTGCCTTACATCAATCATGTGTTTGGGTGTGTGGCTTAGTGATTAGGGCCTGCATGTACCTACTCTAGTCTTTGTAAACTCTTTGCAGCGAGGACCAAGTATTGTTCAACTCTGAATGACCAGTGCGACTAACATTGAAGAGGCCCTCAGTTGTTATTATAAAGGGACCATGTTCAGTGGTTCCTGATATTCTGTGATCAGAGTAAGAACAAGTGCAGGAGCTTAACTGGCCTGATATGGGAGTGTCACTAAAGCAGGGGGTGTCACCCTTTACTACTCATTAAAATCAGTTGAGATTGTGAAGCCTGCCCAGACTCAACCACAGCAAAATTAAGTTACATTACCTAGTAGAAGGGTCCAGGCATCGACATTTTTTTTTTTAAGCTGCCCAGATGAGGCATTCCTTCTGTGGCCCAGCAGATTAAGTATCTGGCGTTGTCTCTGGGGTGGCATGGGTATGAGGCCCAGCCCTGCTCAGGTTAAAGATCTAACATTGCAGCAGCTATGGCTCAGATTCAATCCCTGGCCCGGAAACTTGCCAGTGCAGCCAAAAAAGTGGGGGGAAAAAAGCTGCCCAGGTGATTTTAATGTGTAGCCAGGCCTGAGAACTATGGTTCTAAATTTTGCTGTTGTCTTGGGAAGTGTTTTCACTGTGTTTATCATTTATCAAAATATATAAGCATTTAAACTTCACAAAACCACTATGAACTGCATGTTATTATCCTCACTTTGTTGATGAGAATACTAAGGCACAGAGGGGTTAAATAACTGGCTCAAGTTCACACAGAGCTAGACCTTGAATCCAGGCAGTTGACTCTGACTTGGTATGATTAATCACTCTGCCATACCACCTTTCATCCTTAATAGTTATTGAGTTTCTTCTACATGCCTGGCACTGTGCCAAATGCTTCACATAGGTTATCTCACTGTAAACATACAAGTACTATTCTGCATCAAATTTACAGGTAGAGAAAGCAAAACATAGAGGTCAAGCAATTTGCCCACAGTTATGTTGCTTGCAAGTAAAGAGCCAAGATTCAAACCACTGGTCAGTTCAAATCCCCCCAAAGGAAGAAGTAAGAATTTAAAGTTCTATCACGTTGTCTGTACTATGCTAATTACAGGTGGAAGCTTTTGACTGTGAGAAAAATTATTTTCCAGGCTCTGTAATCCCAGTCTTTTGGCTGTGCATGCAGCATTCACTGTGTATTACATGCAGTTGGCAACTTTGTTCATCATTATGATGAAGAGACAATGTTTGCCTGATTGCTCTTTCTCTTTCATATTAAGAATAACTTATCATGATTCCTGAGGTTTCCATTACACATTAGTCCTCAGCAGACTTTCTAACTGAACTCAGTTGCTGTTCATTGCTTGTGTCAGCTGTTGCCATTTGAACCATCATTTTCATCACTGTGATTATGTTAAGAGCCCAACCAGGTAGAAGCTATTATCTATTATTTAATGGCACCTAGAAGGCTGATTAAAAGCAGCCTGGATGACCAGGAACACTAAAATGGTTAAATAAATTGTGGCCTATTCATACAATGAAATACTAGATGGAAATAAAAATGTAGGAACTGCCGTAACACGTAATAACAGAGATGAATCTCTCAAATCTAATGCTGAGAAAACGTGAACAATCACATACACACAAAAAAAATCAGAGGGAATATTCATCTATGGTGCTTGAACCAGAATTATGGTTGGAGTTGGGAAGCAGAGTGGGACTAGTGATTGGGAGGAATCATGAGGGGTTGAGCTTCAGGGGGTAAGACTTCTATTTTTTGACCTGGGTGGCACTTATGTGGGCATGTTCATTTTGTGGTGACTCACTGAACTGGATAGTTGTGATCTTGGTACTTTTTTTTTTCAATATGAATGGGACATTTTGTTTATAAAAAGATGAAAAAAGGTTGCTTGGTAAAGCAAAGAAATACAGTCTCCAAATAAGCTTGGAGGAATGTTTTAGTACAAGCCCATTCTTCCTCTTTTTTTTTTTTTTTTTTTTTGATCCTGGTGCTTTTAAATATTTTAATAAAGAAGTTAAAACAAACCAGATTGCACCAATAATGAATAAATAATGGAGAATACTCATACACTTTAGGCAGTTCCCTTTTCTTCCTCTTTCAGAATGAAAATAACAAAAGCTGATATTTACTGACTCCAGACCTACTACTAAGTGCTTCTCATGCATATATTAATCTTTTCAACAATCCTATGAACTTAGATATTATTGGTCCCATTTTCCAGATAAGTAAATTGAGACTCAAGGTTATACAACTAATAAGTCCCAAAGCCAGAATTCAAACTTAACTGGACCCTCATCTCTATTACTGTCTTATGCTAGTCTCCTTCTCACCTGATAGTCGCTAATGTCCCTTCGGCCTTTTAAAATGGATGTCTTATATGCCTGTTGCAATTTATATGCTTGAGAGTTGACTGATAGGACTCAAAGGATTCAGTAACCTAGACATTTTTCCGCATTATTAAATGCTGGCTCATAGTTTGCAGTCATCATGGTAATCTTCCACCTAGTTCTGACTTCTCCCTAGAACCAGCCCCACCCTTTATTTTGCTTCCACTGCTGTTTTTTTTTTTCCCTCATTTCCTCAACAACCCTTTCTTATGAAAGGGAAATTAGCACCTGTCATCTCAGAGAATATGAAAGCACAAGATACTAAACAGAAATTAATACCTATTCATGTTTCTTACCTCATGTAACCCTAATTAAAAGAGGAATTAAAAAAGGAATGAACATTTTGTAACTGGCTTATGTAGAAGACCATCCCCCTTTACCCATAAATTTCATTGGTGGTTCTAAACCATATGCATGGATTTTTATTTTTTGTGGGACTCCAGAGAAAGTATGCTCTGCAAATATGGAAACACGTTATGGGATTAGTTTTTACTCACTCATTCAGTTTATTTAATGTTCATGGTATATGGTGTATTCTAAGCCACTTTTCCCTCCTATTTTCACAGCTCTGAGTTTGGGTTGTAGCTTAAAATTGAAAACAAATCAGAGTTTAATTCAAGATGTTTTTCTTTCTTAGTGGTGTGTAAAATAATGGTGCATCTTACAGTCACTGGCACCTTAGATTTAATGAACTACTATACTGAACTTCTAGAGTCAGGTATTATGCTTAACACTGGGCATACAGAGTAAGTAAAATAAACATGCTCCACACCCTCATAGCCCACTGGAGTAACAACTCGAGTACGTAATTAGCTGATAATGCTTATTAAGAAGTAATCCTGTGTGCCATGGGAGCACGTAACAAGGAAATGGGTTCATCTCCAAATGTTAGAGAAAGCTTTTCCTGAGGATGTGAGGTCTGAGTGGGACTTGAAGGCTAAGTAGGATTTGGCAAGATGAAGGTGGAAAAGAAAAAAGCCGGTCTTTAAGATTTCAGGTTGGAAAGAGCCAGTGAACTTCGGAGAATTAGAAAGAAGGAAAGAAAACTTGGCTAGAACGTAGAAAATTAAAGGGGAAGTGGCAAACACAAGGGCACCAAGGCCACAAGGACCTTGTAGGCCTCAGGAAGACAGTTGAGTTTTCTGACCATAGAGATATGACATGATTAATTTTTTTTTAAAGTGCCATGATGACCACTCTGTGGAGTAAGATGTGAGAGGGGCCAGGGTGGATTCAGAGAGACTAGTTGGAGAACTATAGCAATAACAGTGGAAAAGTGCGTTGGATAGGTATTAGCTGTGGGAATAAAGAGAAATGCATACATTTGAAATAGATTTTGGAGGTAGACTTAGATACAGTAAGAAACATGGGGATATAAGTAAGGAATTGGTAAAGACAGAAATGGAGCTAAAGTCAAGGACGGGAGGAAAACTCATCCTAAGGGAATTAAAAATGAGGGCCAACAGTCTTGAGCCGAGGAAAACATCCCAGGATTAGAAGTAGGTATTTTTGAGTACAGCCAGGGACCTGTAACTCAGACATAAATACCAGGGAAGGAAGGCTGGGAGAAACAGTGGAAAGCCTCCTCCATAAAGCACTGGGAGCACAGGAAGCATTGATTTGCAGCTTACATATCAAAGAGTAGTGTCACTGGGTGCCAAAGCATACTTTCTGATTCGAGGTTCTTGTCAGAACACGGTGAAATGAGTACTGCTCCTCTGAACCAGAGAAGTAGTGCAAGAGTCCATGGCCTATGACTGGTATTAACAGCAGGCAGTAAGTGCATCTCCACTTTTGTAACACCACCAACATGTAGGTTCGTGACCATTAGCACTAAGCAGAAAACCTCACCCAGTGGTTCTCAATTGGAATGTTGTGACCATTTATGTTTAATGTGATTATAGATATGGTTAGATTCAAATCCATAATTTTGGTCTTTGACTTGCTCTATCTGTTCTTTAACCTTTTTCCTCTTTCTCGACCTTCTTTTGGATATAGTGCCTTATAGTGCTGTACCTGGTATCTTTCGTTGGCCTGTTATGCATGTTCTTTTTGTGGTTTCCTTAAGGTTTATAATATATATCTTTAACTCATCAAAGTCTGCCTTCAACTAATACTATATCCTTTCTCATATAGCACAAGAGCCCTACAAAGCAAACTTCCATTTTGCCTCTTACAGCTTTTGTGCTACTGCTGTCATGTTTTTTTATTTAGAATATAAGCCCTACATTATTTTTGTCTATGCAATTATTTTTTGCACGATTCTAATACTTTGAAAAATATCTTGTATATTCATCTGTATAGTTACTATTTCCAGTGTGCTTCCTTCCTTGGGTAGATACATAATTCTATCCAATATCATTTTTCTTTTGCCTATGAGACTTTTTAATCATTTCTTGTAATGCAAATGTGGTGATGAATTCTTTCAGCTTTTGTATGTCTGAAAAGTCTTTTCACATTTACTTTGGAAATATATTTTTATTGAACTTAAAACACTAGGCAGTTTTTCCAATCAGTACTTTAAAGATGTTGCTCCATTGTTTTCTTACTTGCCCTGTTTCCAATTTGACAATCTGCTGTAATCCTTTTTCTGTGTACATCATGTATCTTTTTTCCTTTGATTATCTTCACTATTTTCTTTTTATCCCTACTTTTGAGCATTTTGACTATTTTGTACTTCAATGTCATTTTCTTCATCTCTCTTGTCCTTGAGGTTTATCAAGCTTCCCGGATTTGTAAATTCAAAGTTTTTACCAAATCTGGAAAATTTTTATCCATTAGTTTTTAAAATAGTTTTTCTGTACTCCGTCTCCTCTCCAGAATTAAACTACATGTATATTAGGCCATTTGACCTTGTTCCACAACTTACTGAGCCATTGTTCTTTGTGATCTTTTCTGTTTCATTCTAGTTTCTATTGTCCTATTTTCAAATTCATTCATCTTTTCTTCTGCAAAGTATCATCTTCCATTAATCACAATCTAGTATTTTCATCTCAGGCATTATATAGTTCATCTCTAAGAGTTTGATTTGGGTCATTTTATAGATCTTCTATGTCTTGTGTTACCCTGTTCAGTCTTTTTTCCAGCTTTCTTGAATAGACAGAATACAATTACAATGACTTTTAATGTTCCTATCTGCTAATTGTAACAGCTGTGTCAGATCCAGGTTAGTTTCAACTGGTTTATTGTTATCCTAGTTAGGTGTCTCTTTGTGCTTCCTTGCATGCCTAGTAATTTTTTATCAGATACCAGGCATTGTAGTTTTGACTTTGTTGGATAAAATTATTGACATGCCCTGAGACACAGTTAAGTTACTTGGAAACAACATGGTCTTTTGATCTCATTTTTAAGATTGGTTAGGTGGGCTCAGAGCTGCAACCTAGTTAAGATTCTTTTGAGTACACTGAAAATACTGAATACAATGCCTTATGAAGAACCAGGTGTTCTAATCTGGCTCATAGAAACAAGGAGCACTGTTCTCAGCCCTGAGGGGTTTGTTTGTTTGGGGGATTTTTGTTGTTTGGTTGCTTTTTTGTGGTTCTTTTCTTGGCCTCAGATACCTTAATCACATGTATACATTTATCAGTACTTTGGTGACTGGTCCAGAGGAACACTCTTCAGACCTCTGAAATTCTCTCCCTCTCTGCATTTTTCCTGATTCTGGTACCCTGTAGTCAGTCTCTAGCTACTGTGGACCCTCCAGATCCTCAGTTTCATCTCTTTAACTTTGGGAGTTTGTTGGGTTCTGCTTAGATTCCTCTCTGTATCATGACCTGGAGACTCTCAAGACAGTAACAATAGTAGGACTGACTTTATTTGCTTTCCACCTTTCAAGGATTACCGTCTTTATTGCCTAATGTTTAGTCCCTTGAAAACCACTTTTTCATGTTTTGTTCAGATTTTTTAATTGATACAGGGTGGAGGGTCAATCTGGTTCTTGTTACTATACCTTGGCCTTAAGTAGAAGTGACTGCCAATCTTTTGAATCTTTATTATTTTTTGCTTTTTAGGGCTGCACCTGTGGCATAAAGAAGTTCCCAGGCTGGGGGTCAATTCAGAGCTATAGCTGCTAGCCTATGCCATAGCCACAGCAATGGGGGATCCGAGACACATATGCAATCTACACCACAGCTCACAGCAACACCAGATCCCTGACCCACTGAGCAAGGCCAGAGATGATACCCACATCCTCATGGAAACTAGTTGGATTCGTTCCCACTACACCACAATGGGAACTCCTCCTTGATTTATTTTTAAAATTAGACATGGAATGTAAATAAATTGAGTGTGACAACTTAGATAATTGAAATAATTATCAGACCAGCATTAGACTGTGAATGCTAAATGTACAATTGTTCTAAGCAGTGAAGTCTGCACTTATTAAATACATGGTCTATGAACTCTAAGACTGAGAACAAGTGTTTTGCAAAAAAAAATAAATAATTCTATGTGTGGGCAAAGATATTATCCTATTGGGAAAATTGGTTTTGCTCTACAAGATGTTTCATTAAAAGATTTGCTTTGAAGTGATATATTCTGACATATTTAGGCTGATAATTGACTGATTATTCTCACCTCTTACTTTCTCTCGCACAGCAACTCCTCTTTACATGTCCATTTCTCTTACTGGTTCCTGTCTGCCCCCCTCATGGATGCAGTCACTAAATCACGTATTTAATTAGGTTCAACACAATTCAATAGGTATTCAAGGTATACCTAAGTTAGGTATTAAGTAGGTTTAAAAATTGTAAGATAGTTCCTGACCTTTAGGAATTTGTAATCTATTGTAAGAGTCAGCAAGTAATGTCTGCAAAGGGCCAAAGAGTAAATAGTTGAGGTGTTGTGGGCCATAAGGTCTCTGTCACAAGTACTCTGTAGCTGCAGCACTAAAGCAGCAGTAGACAGTGCATAAACAGATGAGTGAGTCTGTGTTCCAATAAAATGCCTAATCTAATGGGAAGAAGCTGAGAAGAACATAGAAAAATATATGCATCACAAAGAAGACCAGAAGTACTACGGGATGTCAAAGAAGGGAGATTCATGTCTTAATGCATAGTTTCTAAAAACAGTGATTCAACCGAAGCAGCAATATTTGAGTTGGTGTATTAAGATTCGATAGAATTACAAAATACAGAAGTGACCAGGGAAGATCTGAAATAAACATTAGAGATGAGTAAACACTGAAGATTTGGGGGAAGAAGAAAGAAGTCTTATTTATCTGGAATGTTAATTATACTCAAGAGTGAGGTAGAAAAATAAGGCCTTTGGATACCACAAGACAGAAGTAATGCCTTCCTCCTCTACACTAGTTAAGCTCCTCTCTTTGGTCCATTATCTCATTCTGTTTTATAGTACGGTGGTTTGAGGACTTTTGTTTCTCTACTAGACAGTCCTCACCTTTAGGGTAAGGATTATAAAATACTCATAATTATATGTGGCTCATCCTTCAGTCTCCACTGTTTCCACCACAGAGATAGAACCTAGCATTAGAGTAAAAATATCTGTGGGATTAATAAAAGAAACCATCCTCTTTGGCCCAAATTATATGGACTTAGTCAACACTGAGGCCTTGCAGAAACAGTTTAAAAACTAGGTGACTGACAAGGAGTGAAAATGTTCACTTGTTTCCACATAGTGCCTTTATTTTTCAACAAGGGTTTTGGTAAGAGAGCTTATAATTGTGCATGGGTTAATTCCTTCAGTTCCTCCATCAAGTAGATTTGACCATAATTAGTAGTCACTTGAAATACAGCTTCTAAGGTGCAATTCCCAAACAGTCTATTTCAAGGGGAAAATCCATACAGAAAAGTACTAGGGTTTTATTTTTTAATCAAAAGGTTAATTAAGTGAATTAATCTTTATGCTTGAATACATTTTTGCATGGAATTTGGAATAATTTAAATGGGTTAAAATCAAATCGGTGTAGTATTAAAATGAATAATAAAACTTAGGGAATCCATAAAAACCTTACGTGTTCTATTAATTATGCAACAGCAGATAAAACTGCCTATGGCAAGTTTAACCTGAAAAGACAGAAAAGCTGATGAAGATTCTCAAATCTCCTTGCAATTGCTAGTATCCCCATAGAAATCATTTTGTAAAATGTATAGTGTTTAGCAAAGACATAACTTTTGAGCAATTCTTTAAAGAAAAACACCAAGCAGTTAGCATTTCAATGAACCTTCTGAATTGCACTGAGAGTAAATTAACTGCAGAATTATAAATCAGCTTTGTCATGTCCACGGAGAAAAGGAAGACAGACAGCAAAAATGGAATCTGACTACGCACGTGTGGCTGAGAGGAGGCCCAGAATCATTTACTGAAGATTTTCTAGGAGCAAATAGTGACACCATCCATTAGCAGCATCTGTTTATACAACACCTGTATGTGAGAGTACGTAGGTGGTAGCTTATAAGTAGGAAACTTTTGTTAGCAAATGTCACTAAATAAGCAAGTAAGTTGAGAGAAATATAAAGGCTGCAGTCTGTGTCACTATTCAGAGGAAAACAGAAGGATATAAGAAGGATATAATACACATACCAAAACATGAGAAGGCAAGACAATTTCTATCATGGCCTTTGAGGGCCTCCAGAGAAGGGCTCATTTGTTGTTTATGTGAAATTAATTGGGTCATGTGAGACATGTATATCATGTTCTCTATTAGAAACAAATCCTAGGGAGGACTTCTGAGTACTACATGTGCCTCCGATCCCCAAATCATGGGGATCGAACATTGCACGTTGAACTGAGAGCAAAGAGGTACTTGGTACTCCCCCCTCTTGCCCAAGTAGAATCACTGCTCCTGGTCTTCCCTGGCCATACTGAGATTGGGTCAAAAACAAAACAAAACATACCCTTTAAGGGTAGAGGTATGTCAAAGGGACATAGGAGCTAACTGAATGGGTTCTCAGTGGCCAAATCTGGAACAATTTAAACAACAAAACAAAGTAGCAGTGGATTATAACCTATATTATAAAATAAATATCTAGAAGTCCAAACTGATATAAATAAATGATTGGATAGGAGTTCCCATCGTGACTCAGCAGAAACAAATCTGACTAGTATCCATGAGGACACAGGTTTGATCCCTGGCCCCGCTCAGTAAGTTAAAGATCTGGTGTTGCCATGATCTGTGGTATAGGTCACAGATGAGGCTTGGATCCCACATTACTGTGGCCGGCAGCTACAGCTCTGATCCCATACCTAGCCTGGGAACTTCCATATGCCACAGGTGTGGCCCTAAAAAGACAAATAAATAAATAAATGACTGGATAAAAATCGTTGAGGAATAGGGAACAAGTCTCCCATGTGGAAGAATTCCAAATAATTTAGGGAGATATTCTACCCTCAAGGAGGTGCAGGATATTTCCTCCCTTCTGTGGTGTGGGCTAGGTATAGTGACTTCTTTCCAAAGAGGACAATTCAGGAGGAGAAAAAAAAAAAAAAAAGAGGAACTGGACAGTGGAGAAACTTGACAAACACAAAGTCTGCCAGATGATCAAAGTCAACATTAACAGTGAAAAGTCAGGTTGATAGTGTGTGCCTTTGATATGATGTGATGAGAAGGGAACTTTATTTCTGTGGGTTTCCTCTCCCAAATCATCATCCTGGTCTTATCATGAGCAAAACCTCAGATGGCTCCCAATAGAGGGGCATTCTACAAAATGCCTAACCTTTCCTCCCCAAAACTGTCAAGGTCATTAAAAAAAAAAGTGAAGTCTGAGAAACTGTCAAAGGCAAAAGGAGAGACAAGTGCAGTATGCTACCATGGACTGGATCCTTGAACAACAAAAATAGGCGAAAAATAAGGTATCATATTGGTTCATTAGGTGCAACAAAGGTACCATACCAAAGTAAGATGTTAACATTATGGAAAACTGGGTGTAGGGTATATGGAAGCTCTCTGTGTTATCTATGTAACTTTCTATAAATCTAAAATTATTCCAAACTTTTTCTCAGTCTTTCTTAAGTGATAACTATTTTAAAACAAATGAAATATCTTACATAGGCTAAGAAGTGATGTGCACCTGGACATCCAAACTGGACTGGAGGAATGAAAAGGACTAGGGGAATCCTCTTTCTCTGTCTTGAAATAAGAGATCTGGTTTATTCTATTCTCTGTCTCCCTTTTCTTAGTATCTTATTTACACAGAGTAGAAAGCCTGGCTGTCGACAGTGCCATGACGTTCGTTTACGTAATTCCAGCCACATGAAAATGGACTGCTCTTTTTTTCTGGCCCAGTTCCAGATTCCCAAAGGAAAGGATCATCTGCTTAGACAGGAGTCTACCTTTGTTTCCACCAACTGTGACAGGCAGGGTTGGAGAAAGAACTCGGATTAGCTTAGCTCAGGTTGCCATCAAGGGAATAGTTTCATGCATGTTCACAGCCGTTCAGAAACCCTACTCTGTGGATGGGGGGAACCATGGGGAGGTGGGACGAGGAAGAAAAGCAGTTTCTCCCAGGGTGGAGAGCAGTAGAGATGGCAGGGTAGCTCCCACCAAATAAGGGAATGATCATAAAGCACCTAAGATTAGCGAGGGCAGCAGGGGTTGGGGGAGGAAGCCAACTTAATGTGAAACATAAATAGTTAGCATTTCTGAAAATGTACAGGTCCAAAATCCCTTATCTATACTTCTGAAATACCCAAAGCTCTGAAAACAAAGTTTTTCCATAGCTCATTTGGCAGCAAACCTGTCCTGAACTGATGGGAGGCTAATTATAAGCTCTACACATCCCATTTAGTGTGAATATTCATACCATTTGCCAAAGAAATATTAATGTGTTTGATTACAGGGTTGTCCCTAAGCCCCAGTAGAAGCAGTATGTAATAAATTCTATATGTTACAGTATTACTTTAATAAAATCTGAAAAACTGAATTACGCTGCTTAATTACTCCCATGAGCTTCATATAAGGGATACACATATAATAGTACATATACTGAAGAACATAAATGTCAATTGACAAGGAGCTTCAAATAAGAGCCACAAAAATAAAAACCATAGAAGAAAACAAAACAAAAAACCTTTTAAACAATGAAAGTAAATTATATAATATCTATGCTAGGTCTGGAAAATAAGCTAACTCTATTAATAAAACATTTTTAACATAAGGTTTAGTCTTCAAATCTTTTTTTAAAAAAGCATCAAAACACGTCTTGGATATAAACAGGGCAGATAATATTATTTCCTTTTATGGCTAAGGGAGTGCTACCAAGAGGAGATTTTGCTGAAAAAAGGGTAGGGTCTCAGTTGCATGTCTCCTAAGTGCAAATCCAATGCCCTTGAATTCTGGCACTCTGTCTCAGACGGAAAGGAGTTACTGAATTGGCATTTTCACTATGTAGGTAAAAGAATACTGAAGGTACTTAATATGGGGTTTCTTTGATGTCTGAGGACTATAAAAAGAAAGGTTTGCCAAGGATCCTTGGGAAGGGTGGTGGAAAGGCAGCTTTCCATAGTAGAATAAAATATCCATGGGTCAGATTTCCTTGCATCTGAATCCCTCTCAGCCACAAGTGCCCTTGACCAGGCCAGTTATTATATCAGCTACTTCTAAAGATTGATGTAGGGTCCCACATGACTTCTATAAATAAAGTATTGTATGGCATATTCCATAAAAGGTAGGTAGTTCTCTTCTTCAAACTCTTCTTTCTCACAAGTCACCCTAACTTCCTTCCCCGGGTGAATCTTAATGGGAATCACATCCCCCATGCTGTAGACCATACACCTCATGAAGGCAGAGACCCATTGTGTACCCAGCCTAGCACAGAACTTGGTATGAAGCAGGTGATCAATTTGTATTTGTTGAATGAATAACTAGAGGAAGATTGGGAATTTCCCATTGGAGGAAATCTCACATTAGAGGCAAGGAAATATTTAACTAGTTAAATTAGGCGATTTAATACTCAGGGAAAAAAAATCCCTCTGGCACCACCAATTATTTATGGTATTCTCTCTTTGGTGACAATGCTTGTCTATTTCAGTGTCAGTATGGGAACCCCAGGGATGATTGCTAAAGCCAGCTCTTCAGTTCTGGGCCCTGCGCCCTTCTGCTTTTTGCTCCTCAAATACTGCCCATCATTAGACAATGCTGAGACTTGTGTTGCCTTTATAAGATTATAAATTCTTAAAAGTGCCTGAAAACTCCACAAAGAGGATTGAAATCTATCTAAATGTGAGAATCTAATCCTATCTAAATAAACCATTTGTTGGTTTGCTATACTTGTTCTTTTTACCTTTAATGGAAATGTTTTCATACAACTTTTAAAAATTTGCATTATTCAGCAGAATATTTGTAATAAAGAGAATGACTATAATAGATGTCAAAAGAGTCATAGAAAAAAGTTTTCTGTGATATATAGAACAATTATATCTTAGATGTGAATTTCACGTATTTGGTGATCCAATCGTCATTTTAATACTGAAATTCCAAAGTCCCCATTGTGGCTCATCGCTAACGAGCCCAACTAGTATCCATGAAGATGTGGGTTCAATCCCTGGCCTCGCTCAATGGGTTAAAAGATCCAGCGTTGCTGTGAGCTGTGGTGTAGGCAGGCAGCTACATCTCTGATTCGAACCCTAGCTTGATAACTTCCATATGCCACAAGTGTGGCCCTAAAAAGCAAAAAACAAACTGAAATTCAATTTTAATTCCTAATTGGAAGAATGTTTTGTAACTCTGTTCCCACACTTTGTGGTTTCTTCCTCTTTGCATGGCCTTAGGATAGTGACAGTTAACCCAGATCATAGCGTGTGGGTATATATGTTAAACGGATATAAATTTTAAAGGTTTGCCTTCCTTAAAAATTTTTGTTTGTGGTCTAAAAAGAAAAAAAGGAAAGCAATATCCAGCACAAATGAACATCTCCACAGAAAAGAAAATCATGGGCTTGGAGAAAAGACTTGTGGCTGCCTGATGGGAGGGGGAGGGAGTGGGAGGGATCAGGAGCTTGGGCTTATCAGACACAATTTAGAATAGATTTACAAGGAGATCCTGCTGAGTAGCATTGAGAACTTTGTCTAGATACTCATGTTGCGACAGAAGAAAGGGTGGGGGAAAAAATGTAATTGTAATGTATACATGTAAGGATAACTTGATCCCCTTGCTGTACAGTGGGAAAATAAAAAAAAAAAAAAGAAAAGCAGCTCATTGCTATACCAAGAGGTAGGCAAAATATAGCAGGCATTTTTAGGGAAGAAAATGCACAATCCTTCAAAATTTTTGCATGGAAGATACTTTGAATTGGGTGGTAAACTCATCATAAGAAAAATAATTAACAAGTATTGCACCAGGAGGAAAGGACTATCATACACGTGAAAAGGAAATGAAAAAGATAAATTGTCCTATTCAATCATATGTAAAGCAATTTCCCAGGCACAAATCTTTTCCTTTTTACTGGAGTCAAAGACACATATACACTAAAATGCCCTAATTTTAAGTATACTGCCCAATAAATAGTTCTATTTATTGGGCAGATAGCTCTGTTTCCCCTTGACAGTCAACACCTCCTCCCAGAAGCAACCACTGTTCTGACTTATTTAACTATTGATTAGCTTTGCCTCTTCTTGAATTTCATATTAACATAATTTTATTGTATGTATTCTTTTATGACTGGCTTCTTTTGCAGAATGTAATGGCTATGGGATGTATCCATGTTTGTGTAGCTATGACTTGCTTCTTTTTGCTATTCATTTTCCGACTGATGAGCATCACTGCCAGGTTTTAGCTTAATATGTGTTAAATCTATGAACACTTGATATATAACTTTTGATGGATATGCACAATCTTAAAATCTTAAAAAAAATCTATGAATGGAATTCCTGGACCATAGGGTATGAATATGCTTGGCTCCAGTATATATGACAGTTTTTCTTTTTTTTAAGCTTTATTGAAGTATAGTTGATTTACAATGTTGTGTATATTGAAAGTTTTGCCAATTGGTTGCAACAATTTACACTTCCCTAGCAATGTATGAGTGTTCCAGCTGTTCCACATCTGTGTCAATGCTCACTGTTGTCAGTCTTTTTCATTATGGCCATTTAGATGGTAGAAGTACTTCACTGAGGTTTTAACTTGCATGCGCCTAATGACCAACGATGACGAGCACCTTTTCATATACTTAGTGGTCATTTAGTTAGCTTCTTTTGTGAAGTGCATGTTCCAAGTTTTTGTCCATCATATTACTGCCCCAGTACAATTTGTGAGTTTAACTTGATTATCTGAGTAGACTATGTTGAGTTCTACATAATTTTATTTAACTCTTCTGTATTTTTAGGGCTGCACCTGTGGCATATGGAGGTTCCCAGGCTGAGGGGGTTGAATCAGAGCTGTAGCCATGTCTGTGACCTACACCACAGCTCAAGGCAATGCCATATCCTTAACCCACTGAGCAAAGCCAGGGATCAAACTCGTGTCCTTATGGATACTAGTCGAGTTTGTTACTGCTGAGCCACAACAGGAACTCCAAGTTCTACATAATTTTAATAAACCAGTCTAATACGGTTTTTCGGGGGTATCTTTTTTTTTTTTAACCTTTTTAGAAGCTCTCTGTGGTGGTGTCAAAAACAGTGATTTCAAAATGACCATTTTTTAAAACATAGAGTTCTATACGATAGGATTCTTACCCTGCATATGTTATCAGAAGTGAGATAAAATCCTGCACAGTTTACTACTTCAGAGCATAGACTCTGAAGTTAAGATGCCTGGGTTCAAGCATTTACATGCCTCGGATACCTTATCTGTGTGATGGGGATCTGATAGAACTTGCCACACAGTGTTGAGGAGATGACTAGGGTTAACCCATGTAAAGCTCTTAGGGTATGTGCACTGTACGGCAAGCCCTCAGTAGCATTATTGCTGACATTACTTGGGGTGTCAGAGTATGCCCTCATTGTGTTTTGTTCAATCAAGAGAAGGTAAAAACATTATTCGACAAATTGGGTAAATATTCACATGTGGATCTGGACCACTCAAATAAAAATTATGAAATAGGATGTGAATCTCCAGAACTGGCTGTGTGAAATGACCACTGAAATGATTACCCAAGCCTGTTGAAAATGTTCTTTCTGGTCCATTTGGCTTTGAGAACCCAACATATGCCTAATGGCTCCATTGCTGTATGAGTTAGGATGGCCCAGCCCAAATTATACATATTCATGATTGTAAATTGTTCAGCCTGGCTCCACATAGGAAGTAAAAGATTTAAGACAAAAAGAACACCTCCCTGTTCAGGCAGCCCAAGACACAGGAGCACTATAATGAGAACTTGGGTTCCACAAGAATCAATTTCTAAAATCTAAAATACATGGCTTTAAAGGTTATATATTCAAAGCCATCCAAGTGGCCAAAGCACAACTCAAATGTGGCAAGGGAGAAACTGTCTAAGGAAGAGCACTTCCTCTCCATCAATAACTTAAAGGAGAGGAAGGGGGCCTTGAGTTTTTTCCCTCATTAAGTCCATCTGTCTAGGCTGGGTGCCTGGCAGTTCTTCTGCTAATGAGGATCTGCTCCTCCTGACACTGGAAGATATGTCTTCATCTGTACTCCTGTGCATGTGCCAGTGTCATATCTAGAACAATTTTTCAGGAAAGAGATGTTTCAAGGTACAACCAAGTATGATCATTTGGGGACAAAGCTCTTCAGTCATTTGAGGCGATGAGGACAGAGGACAGTGCCGAGGGACTGTCCTTCTTCTGCTGACTCATTAGATTCAGAGGGGAGTCACACCCTTTATTATCCAATGCCCTTGAGATGCTAGCTTCCCACAAATGTTCATGTGAGAACATGCAATGATTTGCACTTGGTCATGATTTTTTTTCTTTTGCACAATTCAAATTAAAACTACACGGATTTCTTGCTATTAATATGTCCAGTGATCAGATAGTTATTTTTTAATTTTGCTCAGGTTTCTTTTAAACTTTCTACTCATGGATTCTAGTAAAATGATTCTTGGGAATTATTTGGATCAACAGAAAGACAGTCCTGGGACCCTTTATCAAATGCTTTTTGAGCTATTATGGTAGGTAGAACTCTAAAAGTGCCCTTCCCCATCAAGGCGCTATGCCCTTTCCGTCCCAGAATCTGTGACCAGGATGAGATATCACCAATGGGATTGTGTTTTGCTGTATGGCACAGTGGACCCTGACAAAGGAAGATGATGTGAGCGGGCCAGATCCAACCACAGGAGCCCTTAAAAGCAGAAAGCTTTCTCTGGCTGGTTGCAGAAGAGGAAGTCAGAGAGATCTGAAGCACAAGGGAGATTCAACTCTGGCTTAAAGACAGAGGAGACCTTAAGAGGAGTGTGTGCAGCCTTAACGAGCTGAGACCATCCTCTAGTTGACAGTGATCAAGGAAACAGTTACCTCAGTCCAACAAGTTCAAGGAATTGAATTCTGCCAATAGCAGGAATGAGCTTGGAAGTGGCCTCCAAGCCCAGATGAGAACACAGTGGCTAACACCTTGACTTCACGCTTCTAAGACCCTAAGCAGAAAACTCAGCCAGGCTGAGCCAGACCTCCAACCTACAGAAATCAGCTAATAAATGGGCTTTGTTTAAAAGCCACTGAATTTGTGGTAATATGTTACACGGTAATTAGAAAACTAAACATTCTGGTTTCTTCTCTTTGCACTCTTTTAAATGGCCAGGCAATAGATGAGATTGTGTAGAGAAAATTAAAAGGCCTGAGAAACATGCAAGGATTAATTCATGTTATTAGAGGTCAAGGGCTCATCTCAAGAAGAGGAGGCTCCAACTGACACCATCAGTAATTATCACAATACAACTGCAGGAAGAAAAAGAATATTGAGTCTTCCAATGGGAGTGCAGGAGAGTTCACCTGGTGCTGCGTTTGATGGTCACTTTTCCTCAAATTTGAACCAAACCAGGAATGTCATTTGGCTTTTTGTGCTTCCCTTTCTTCTTAGACTTAGAAGGGCTCTTTCTCATTCCTGTAGCAACATGGCCAAGCTCAGGAGTGCCTTGACAGCTCCATCAATGAAATGGGAACATGCTGATATAGTGCATCACAGTCACGAAATCCATTATTAAAATATCCACAGCAGGGAATTCCCATTGTGGCCCAGAAGGCTATGAACCCAACTAATATCCATGAGGATGTGGGTTCAATCCCTGGCCTCCCTTAGTGGGTTAAGGACCTGGTGTTGCCATGAACTGTGGTGTAGGTTATAGACGTGGCTCAGATCCTGAGTTGCTGTGGCTGTGGTGTAGACTGGAAGCTGCAGCTCTGATTGAACCCCTATTCTGGAACATCCCTATGCCATAGTAGGTACCCGCCCCACCCCCATCACCAAAAAGAATAATAATAATCCACAGTATACATGTCATGGAGTATTAGAAAAATGAAAGGTAGAAAGTGGTGATTGAAAAAGCAAATAATTTCCAGAATTACAACAAAGTATAATATGTAGACTCAGGAATCTTAGAAAGAGGATAGGAGTATGGGTCCTGTGTGGGTTTAACATAGAGCACCAGTAGGAAGCCACTAAGGAAGGAATACACTTCTCTACCCCTACAGCTCCTGGGAAAAGCTCTGTAGGCCCTCTACTCTGGTGCAAATCACTCGCCCCACAGGGCTCTGCCTACCCAGGTGTGCCACCAATATTGCTGGATTTTCTCTACACTCCTGACTTCTTTTGCCTTTCTTTCTGTGGCCAATGAGAGAACTGGCCAAATCCAATTCTTAGATTTTTTTTTTTTTCTAGAGAGGTTCTTCATGATCATACCCAAATGCCACTCCCCCGTCCCTTATTTCCAGGGTCCTCTCCTCACCAGAGCTCATATATCTTGCTTTATTTGATGAAAAGTTGGAGTTTGGACAGACTAGTAGGACAATCAAAGAAAAAGAGAAAGTGAGGGTCATGGATTTTAATAAACTAATGGGGCAATATGGGTATTTAGAAAATCCTTCTTTCAAATAATATTCCAAGTTTCCTAAAAATAGAGTATTCTGTATGGAAAAAAAATGTGAATTCAAAGTCTGCTAGTTCAAGCGAAGTACAGAAGTATGGCATTCCCTACGGCCAAAATCTCATAAGGAAAAGCTCAGGACATCAAACCAGGGTAAATTAATCTTCTAATCCTAACTTATAGTGTTTCTTTTGCTGATATAAGGTTTCAGAGGATGGATTTTATTTATCTTTTTAATTAGAATGCTTTTTTAGAACATTCCCGGGTCTATCAAATAATAAGTTTTATTTTCCTACCTAAATGAGTGGTTTAAAATTGTTTAAAGTATTGCTCTATCCTTAAATATTCTTACTAGTCAGGTTAAATGTTGGTTTGAGGGAAAGGAACGAACAGAAGATAATTCAGTTCAGCATTGGCTTTTGGCTTTATAGTATGATGAAAGCAATTTCTTGCTTGTTTATCCTATCCCTTTCTAGTGCTAACCTCTAGTACTAATCATAGCACTTAAATGGGTATTGTAAACAGTCTGCATTGTACCATCTCTGAAAACATTAATGCTTAAGCCTTCATCTTCAGGGGAAGAATTTTGATAAGAGGCAAAAATAAAAATGGCCCAAATGACTTTCTTCTATGGGCATTAATAAGAAACAACGATTTTATACAACTGATAAGACTTCTGTGATCCACAATAATGGCGTAGGCAGGTAAACGTAAAGAGCAAATTCCATGCTATCTCTGCCCATGGCTTGATTACTCAGCTTGGATAGATAAAAGATAATTCAAAGGTGGAGGATGTTCATCTTTCTTGATTTGAGCCATAGACTCTTTTTACCTACACATCAGAGTGTCTAATAAGTATGCTTCCTTTTCTTGCACTAAAGGTGAACACTTAATTGATGCCTTCATTTTTCTCTTCTCCATTCCTGATGGCTGTACATGCTTCGTATTATTACTGGGTTCTATTTCCCAATCTCTTCCTCCAGGAAGGGAATTAAGTTGTACTTTTTGCAACAGAAAACTGAGAAAAATATGGAGAAACAACCATAAACTGCTTTTTGGTCTTCTCTGAGCCCACAATTAGACTCTATGCACAAATACATATGCAAATGGCAGAGTCATTTTTCAAAGAAGAATACTTTGAACATAGATCCAAACAAAACACAGTTCTAGATCCATTATTTTGCCTTTTTGTAATTAAAGAAGAGAGGAGAACAAGAACTCATCACAGTTTTTGGAACAGAATCCACCTGGGGCTTGCCAGACTTGGTACACTATTAGACAGCTGGTTTTCCCACAGAGTGAGATAGATGTGCTTTGAAAAATAATTAAAGGGCTTTTATTTGTTGGGTTCATTAAAACTGCCCATTTGCCTACATGTTCCCATGCTTGTCTTCCTTGTACAACACTTCTGTTGATCCTCTGTGAGTTGAGAAATATCACAAACCTAGTTTATGAAAAAATAGCTCTTCTACCTTCCAACTTGACTTTACGAATATATAATTAATGCCATCCCCCAGAATAAATGGGGACATTTAGACACTGCTCCAGAAGACCATAATTAAATAATTAGGAAGGGGAATTCTCATAAT
The DNA here is from genome assembly GCF_054392235.1 of Sus scrofa. Taxonomy (NCBI): domain Eukaryota; kingdom Metazoa; phylum Chordata; class Mammalia; order Artiodactyla; family Suidae; genus Sus; species Sus scrofa. The sequence continues at coordinate 14,879,273 of NC_139401.1, forward strand.
CTAAGGAATAAAAGTACCCAATTCAAATGCATGTTTATTACATACTAAGCAGTGTGCTAAAGGTGATTTAATACATACTGTTTAATGCTTAACACAACCCCATATGATGGTCCTATTATTACAGATGAAGAAATTCAGCCTACCAAGATTAATTGCCTGACTTAGATTATGTTGATCAGTAAGTGGCAGAAACAAGAATAGAACCTAGAGAGTTAAAAGTGTGAAGCCATGTGCTTTATGGCTCTGTTCTAGATTCTTCTAAATCAATTAACTGGTATATAGTACTCGTATTGACCGCTTACTTGGTACTAGGCACTCTAATGAAGTCTTTATATGATTAACTCATTAAACCCTTTAATTGACCCATTTAACCCAATAAAAAATGAGGAAGAGACTCTCAGTAGCCCATTTTACAGTTTTATAAACTGAGGCAAGAGAAGTTCAATGGACAAGGGTAAGGCAGAGCTCGAATTTGAATTCAGAAATTCTTGCACCAGAGTCTATGCTTTTAACCATGACCTCTCCCTGCATCATTAAATAGCTTGAGCTTGACCCTTCTTTGTGAGATGGAGTCAATAATAATAATAATTGGGTGAACCAGACTCAGTCTCAGACCAAAATAGAAGGCTTGTAAGAAGATAGCCAGGATCTGCGGGTGGACATGTGACAAAGATAACTGAGGGTCACCAAGGTCCAGAGGGGAAGATTTTGCAAAGGGAGGGAGGGTCCATTAGTCAAGGAAGGTGGGCAGCCCAGCTGCAACCACCTTCCAGTTTTGGCTGGGGAGGCATGATGCTCTGACGGTACTGAAACTAGGAGGGGACTGTTTACTCTGGGCTTCAGCTTTCCTCTTATGCCATCTGTATCCCTGGCCCTCACATAAGTCAGTGACAGACACATTCGGGACAGCTTTCACAACTACAACAATCTAAGTCAATCAGGCAAAATAAGTCATCATTCCCCTTCACATGAGCTGTAGAGAGCACATCAGGAGGAAGTGTGAACAGATGTTGAACATTACACAGAAAGACCCCGAAGCATCTAATTAATCATAAAGCAAAATGCAGGGAGGGACAAGAAGGTGGTGTTCAGGGCTCACCTTGGCCATGGGGAGGGTCAGGAGTTAAGGGCCATTTTGAAGAAATGCCAAAAATACACCTGCCCAAAAAACATTTCTCCCAAACGCATTCGTCTTCAACTGTGGGGCTTGAGAGATGCATGGAGTCAAGCTAAGGTTGATTTCAATAATGGTTATAATAGCTTATATTTGTATAAGCTATTGACTTTCCCATCCACTGTATTATTTAATATCTAGAGCAGTCTTCAAAGGCAGGCAGGGCTAGGTCTCCTTTGCAAAGGAGACAATTAAGGGCCCAAGACCCACTCCCTGTGCCTGATTCCATGACTCTTGGTCTGAGGGTATATGAGGCTGAACTGGCCAACTTGGAGGCACAAGGGGAATGAAGGAGGATTCACATCTAGCTGGTCATTTATCTGGTCAGATTGTGGGAAGGGACATCAAAGTGTTGGCTTTTGAGACAGGTAGGATATTCTCAAGCAGAAATGGGGTGGGAAGCATTTTAAGGTGGAAGAGACAACCTGGATGAATGTGAAGAGGCAGAAATCAAGGGCACAGGTGAACAACAATAAATTGCCCACTGCAAAGGTTACCTCGGCAATGTCAAAGAGGACAGCAGCAAACAAAGCTGGAAAGGGTGGGGGTGGGGGAGTATTATCATGGATGGTTCTGAATGTCAAGCGAAATAGTTTGATTTTAATTCATTAGGCTTTGGAGAATCAATAATAGTTTATGAACACGCAATTAGCACAATGCCTGTCTCACAGGTTTCTTCTGAGATTTTAATGAAGTACAGACACTAAAGTGCTTTGTAAAACTATGATTTAAGGAATTTCCTTAAACTGCATTCTTTCATTTATGCATTCATCTATTCATTTCACAAGTATTATTTGAAGGCCTATTCACTGGGAGGCACAGTCTAGGCACTTGGTATTCATAGAAGAGTAAGACATCACTATGCACTGAAGCTCACAGTCTATTGGGGAAAATGAACACTTAAATAAATAATTACAATTAAGTACTCTGAGGTAAAGGTCCATATGGTGCTATGAAGTACAGAAGGAAACTTTGATGAACTCTTTCTAGAAGAGTGACAAGGGAAATGACACTTGAAATGAATCTTGAATAACCATAGATCTAAAAATGTAGGAGTTAAAATTATTAAACTTTAACAAGACATAGGAGAAAATCTGAGATGTTGGATCAGACAAAGTTTTATCAAATCACAAGAAGCACCAACCATAAAATAAAAAATGCTAACGTGGATTTCATTCAATTTAAATTTGCATTGAAGTAAATTAAAAAAAGCAAGCCATAGAATGGGAGAAAATATTTGCAAGACATGTAACTAAAGAGAAAGCTTATATCCAAAATATAAAAAGAGCTCTTCGACAACCCAATAAAATAATGTGCCAAAAAGTTTTAATAGACACTGCAGAGAAGGTATAGAAATGGCTAATAGTTAATAGCGTTGTACAAAGTCAAATCACAATGAGACCTCATTATACATCTAGTAGAATGATTAAAGTTAATGAGATTGACGATACCTAACATTGTTGAGAATGTGGAGTAACTGAAATCCTCATGAATTGCTGGTAGAATGCAAAATATTAAAGCCTATTCGAAAATAATGTGATAGCGTATTTTATAAAATCAAAAAGACACCATATAACACAACAATCCCACTCCTAGGCATTTACCCTAGAGAATAAGATCCATGTCCACACAGAGATTTGTATGTAAATGTTCACAGTATTATTCACAACATTCTAAAACTGAACACAACCCTAATGTCCATCAATAGTTGAGTGAATAAGCTCACTGAAGTTTATCTACACCATGAATTTTAAGAGTATTAAGACTAATTTTAAGAATATATTCTTTAAGAGTATAAGGACCTAGGAAGTTCTCCTATGGCACAGCAGGTTAAGTATCCTCTATGGTCACTGCAGTGGCTCAGGCCACTGCTGTGCAACAGGTTCAATCCCTGGCCCAGGAACTTCCATGTGTAATGGGTGTGGCCAAAAAAAAAAAAAAAAAGAGTTTAAGGACTTATGTGCCTGAATAACTAAAACTAAATTAAGGCTATACAGGAGAAAACAGAGTACCTAATGGCTTTATGCATTGATGATGTAGATACAGCACAGCTAGCAAATATGAGAAGACAGTAAATTTCACTGCGTAATAATTTGAAAATATTTAAGCAACTTCAAATAAACTATTTTTAATGCTGAGAGATTAAAATAATTTAGAGTAAATAAAGTTCAAGATGCAGTGTCATCTTTTACCCTAATACTTAAGTTCTCTGACTTGCCTAATATGACTCCAAACACATATTCCTAAGTATTCTTCTCTATCTCATCAGGGACACATGATTTTTGACCACTTACTCAAAAAAAGAAAAAAAAAAAAAGTAGAGGTAAAAAAAGTTAAGCAGATACAAAGGGTGATTTCCGAAAAGTTGATCTTTAAACTTCTTTATCATTGTTTGGAATTAACTGACAAATATGTATTGATTGTCAACTAATTCAGAATTCTACATAAGCCAAATACAATCTCAAGTTATAGATTCATAGGAAACATAATCTTCCAGCCCAGGTAATGTTATATTGCATATATTATAAAGCATAACAGGAATATTTTAGTTTCTGATTATCACAGGACTGCTGCACTAATCACCTTCAAAAACTAGTAACACATTGGTGCTAGTAAAACAAAATCTAAGTACATCGTAATGACTATAGGGAACTCTCTGATGAAATATTATTATATATAATAAATGACAATTTTGAAGCCTTTCTCAAACTGTGTTTTAATCATGTTTGTCTCCATTAAACCTCTAAGTTAATTAAATAGGCAAACTAACTTGAGACAAGGAAATTGATTTTCTGTATAGGACACTCTCAACAGAGTTGCAAACATAAGAAAAGGATCAATTTTTCTTCATGGTGTGCAAATTAAGCTCTGTTCAGGAAAGAAAAAAAATCCTTGTTCCCTTGTTCCCTTCTGTTCTTTTGTTCTTAAGTGACATGTTAATCAAGTAAATATGGCAGGAAGGGAAAATACATCTGAATGTTCTTGTACCCTTTACCTTTGGGAAAGCAAAGAAGTCTCCTATCTCATTAGAGAGAGTCTCTAAATCACTCCTTCCAGCCTCCTCCCTAATGGTGCCTGGGCCTTGGAACCTAAGAGGTGGATCTCAGGGCCTTTCCAACTGGCAAGGAATTCCAGTAGCAATCTATTCAGCATGGACAAAAAAAAGAAAGAAAGAAAAGAAAGAAAATGTAGCCTGTGCATTGTGCTTTTATTATTATTTATTATTATTATTATTATTATAGAGACGGCCTATTTCTTTGCCTTCCATTTGATCACAATCTTACTTTTACCCCTAAGTCCTCAAGTACACAAAGGTCTCATGAGCATTTGCACTCCCCAAAGAGAGATCAGGAGGGCCCACATTTGCCTGTATTTGTAAAGCTAGGGAAATCTTAGCTGTGACCTCCCAAGTTTGAGCTCTCTGACCTGGGATTTTATTGCTTTAGTGACTTCATCAACACCCACTTATAATCTAGAATGAGTGCTCTGCTGCTTAACTAAAAATCCAAAGCATGTCCTTTTGTGAATGGTGATGCTAAGAAGTAGGTTCTTGGATGGAAGACAGAAGGAAGGATTTTTCTTATATCCTTCTGATGATCTACATAATATTAATAAAATTATAGTCCAGAAGATGTGTGTCAACAGTTCAAACACCATACTATAGTATTCACTGTGGAGCATGACATCTGAGACAGCTGTGTGCAAACGTGAATGTATTCTTTATTCTTCTCCCATTGAATTTGAATAACACCTAGACTTAATCATTTGTGAAAGTGGCATTACTGTTTCATGAGGGCAGAATCTGCCTGCAAATGAAATTCAAGCAGCAGCTGTTAAACTCAGCTGACCCTTTAAAAACACAGGTATGAACCATACAGATCTACTTACATGTGGATTTTTTTCAATAGTAAATACTATAGCACTATGCCTAGATCTACGGCTGGTTGAATGAGCAGACGTGGTGCCATGGGTACGGAGAGCTGACTATAAAGTCATACTCAGATTTTTGCACAGAGGGTCAGCACCCCTAACTCCCAATGTAGTTCAATGGTCAACTGAAATTCTACAAAACTATTTTTCCTACACTTTGTAATTCCAAACCGTGGATAGAGAGCAATGAGCTATTTTAGATGTGAAAAGCTGAGTGTTGAGAGAGTTCAAGGTAAAACTATGCCTGATATAATATAGCACATTAAAACTTAAAATTACATGTTTATACTTATAAATTATATAATTATATACATAATTATATATTAGAATATAAATTATAATCCATATTATAAAATCATACAATTATATAATTCCAATATATATTAAAATATACATTTATATTCTATACATGTATCACACAATCATAACCTAACTCCATGTTATCATATTCAGATATCCCACAGTAAAATAATGTATGTTGAAATGTAAAGCTCCAAAGGACCAACCTAATTTAGAACATAGGCAACTAACTTTGCTTAGCATGCTTTCTCAAGGCTGTCACCCAGTCACCGCTTCACTTGCCTGAGAAGAAATTGAATCAGGGAAGTAAATGAGGGCAGGGTCATCCTGATGTCCTTGAGGTAGGAGGAGAGTCCTCTGCCCTCCCTCCACACATGGTGAGCATGCTGACGTTTCCATCCCTAAAGCATTTTTAGTCTCTGAAATCAGCATCCACCTCTGGTGAGCTTATATTTATACTCAGTGCCCTAAGCATGTTAGATACTGAAAATACTTGAGGATAAAGGATATGGCACCTTGGATTTTCAAGGTATTCCGAGATGTAGGAGAGAGAGAGAGCTGTTTGGTTAGAAACCAGTAAGCCAGGTATGACAACCGCACTGAGCAGGACTGACGTGCACATTGGGAATTCTCTGAAGGTGGAACTAAGTGCCCACTAGGATAAAGCCCAGAATCTTGAAGTTTCATTTTGGAGACAGAATATGCCAGGTAAACACAAACCAGGTGAGATCAGAGCCAGGCTAGGCTGTGGGAAGCATCTGTGAGCAGGGAGCGGAGTGCCTGCCAAAGCTCTCTATTAGCCTCGCAGTGGTGGGTACCCCTTCTCCCAATCCCATCCTCTGGGCCCGAACACATAGACTGGGCCTTTCATTTTCTCTTCAGCTGCCTCTGATCTACTTCCTGCTGCAGATCGGGAAAGGTGATGACAAGATCAGATTTCCATGAGAAGGCTGTTACTTTGGGTGAAAATTTTCCAAGCTGAGGGTTCCTGTATAAATCCCTCCTGACTCTTTGATGGCCACTACTCCCTGGAGGAATCTGCAGTCAGCTTCTTCAGCTGCACTTTTGGATTTGTTCTATTCTCAGAATCAGCCCAGAAGAAGGTTTCCATAGCTTGGTACTTACTTTCGGTTCTTTGGATATTTTTTAAATTTTCATTGTTTAATAATGTATAGTTGAATTACAGTATTAGTTTCAGATACAAAGTAAAGTGATTCAATTATACATATATTATTCTTTTTTCAACTTTTTCATTTTAGTTTATTACAAGATAGTGAATATAATTCCCTGTGCTGCACAGTAAATTCCCATTGTTTAGGTTATTTTCTTAATTGCTTCTCTCTATAGTCATGCTGCCAGTACTTCTGAACTGTGTTTCATAATGGGCTGAATTTCTTGCATTTGTACATTGTGGTTTTTCAATTTTTTTCCCAAATATAAAGGAGTCTCACTATGAAATATGTGGTCTATGCCATGTGCCCATCTATGTTATAACAGGGCTCTCTGCATATCTATTTCCTAACTATACAAAGACATTATTGTCTAATACAGATCACTTCCTACACTCAGGAACTTCCATATTGTATCAGCATCACCTGGGAGCTTGTTAGAAACGTTGGCTCTCGGGCCCTGCCCCAGACCTACTGCACCACCATGTGCAATTTAACAAGACCTGCAGCTGATCCACGTGCACATTACCATTCGAGACACACTGGGCTAGAGCGGTGGTTTCTGAAACAGGGGCTGTACAATAATCACGCAGAGAAATTTTAAAAAATACCAAAGGTGGATCCTAGTCCAAGTGATTCTATTTTTAATTGGTTTCAGGCAGAGTCCTGATACAGGGTTTAAGTTTATTTTCTTTAGGTTTCATATTTAAAGTGCAGTCATAGCTGAGTAACACTTCTCTAGAATAAGCAACATTAGATAAAATTTGTCTCCTTTTAGCTGTACATGTTTTATATTCAATATTAAACTGGAAGATCTTTGAGGGTCAAACCCGCCTCTTCTACTTTTTTGTGTCCTCCAAATTGCCCTTTGTATAGGGCTTAACATACGGTGATCACTCAATTACATGTTCATACTTGATGGGGTACAAAAACAAAAGAGATTTGACTAGTGTTCATGTCCTGGCTCTGCAAGATATGTCATCTTTGACCTTGGGCAAACCCCTGAACTTGGTGGGAAGTCCATTTCTTTGTCAGTCAAATACAAATGACTTTATTTTAGTCATGCATTCATTCAACAAATTTATGAGCATCTATTCTGTTCCAGGTACTATACAGCAATAAATAACAAAGACAGGAAAAGCTCTTGTCCTCACAGGACTTTACATTATCGTGAGAAAGATGAATAACAAACAAGCAAATAAAAATATAAAGTAGAATAAAGGCATAAGTAGTTATAGTACTAAGAAGAAAAATAAAGCATAGTAAAGTATTGGAGAGTAGGAAATTGTTAGGTGAGAGTGGGGAAAGCTAATTCAGCTGGGCAATCAGAGAAGACCTCTCTGAGGAAGGGGCTATCTTAACAGAGACTTGAACAATGGAAGAAGTAAGCCAGGCAAAGACAGCCCAAGATTCTGCAAGAAAAAGATCCCTGAGGCAGAAACAAGCTAGGAGTGGTCCAGGTTGGCTGCAGCAGAATCCATTATAAATCCCTCTAGTCCATGACTTAAAGGATTGAGTAGATTGGTCTTTAAACTATCAAAGCTTTAGTGCATTTATGGGAAAACATAAATTACCTGAAGGCAAAAATAGCCAATATTTGGGGCAGCAGAAAAGTAACAGAAAACCAGAGCATCACCATCACTGGCTCAACCTCTCTTCTCAGTGTTTTACTTTGGAATCAGCAAGACTACACTGCCAAACAGAGATAATATCACTGCTCTAGCTAGTGCCTTGAGTTCAATGGATTTCTTCTTGCTCTCTTTTAAGAAAAGGTCCATTTAGGCACTCCCCTATTTCTGTCTCTTCCCTTTGATTTATCAAAGCTCTGTGAGCTGCTAAGAACCAAGATTGGGAGAAAGCCAGCCCTCTGGGCCTGGAGTCCATGGCTCTGGTTCCAGCCAAGATGCATGTCATCGTTATTTTGTTGCGAGCTTCCTTCTTCAACCAGGTTCCCCACTCGTCCTCCTCTGCCCAGATGTCATGGTTTTATTTCTACAGTCCAAATGCCAAAATCCATCAAGGGTTCAGAGATTTGTGTCCCAATGATGGGAGTCTTCTTTACAAAATCTTGGTGTTGGAATATAAGTCCCCAAAGAAATAATATTTGATGATGATGATTCATGATAATGATTCATGTATCCATGATGAGTCTCCCCTTTTCCACATGCTTTGACTCCAGTAGTACAGGTTAAATATTCATAATTACAACAACATTCACTAACACAAGATAGACTTGATTCTGTTTCATCTCTCTTCAAAGTACCTCATATGTGTTGTCAAATTTGATCCTTATACTGTCATCTTTTTTCCCCAGGAACCTGAGTCACACAGAGATTGGGCAACTTGTCCAAAGGCAAATAAGAAGAGAATGAACCAGGCCTGAAATACCAGAGTTTCTGGTTCCAAAGCCTGAGTGCACAGTTGCATTGCTTACCTGCTTGACAAACACTTGTCTGTCTTACAAAATTCAACTTAGAGTCAACTCCCTATATAGGTTTTTCCTTCTCTTCCCCTCATCAGGTATAAAAACTGTAACAAAGTCACATAATTACTATTTTAAATTCTTTGTCTGTGTCAGACTCTGTGCTTAGTCCTATACTTAGGTAACCCTTATAAAGTCAGGCTGCCTCTTCACCAGGCAATAAAATGGTTGTATTTCTAGTCCTATGCTGTAAAGTTAAACTGTAGTGTTAGTTTTTACTGCATTCTCTAAAAACTCCAGTATTACATTTATAACACATATCAACTTTTTGGACTCCTTCTCTCCCTCCTTCCCCACCCCTCCATGCAACCTTCCAGCATTCCTCCAGCCTACAATAATCCACTTCTGCGCAACTTCTAAAACTCTCCCCCAAAACCTATCCCAGTGTTAGTCTCCTTCTGTATCCTCTCCCTCCACCTCCTTTCCAAATCTAGTTTTTTTTTTCTTCTCTAGAGCAGTTTTGTGTCCTTTCCAATATAAGCCAGTCTATTGTGTTTTAGGCTTCTTTTGCCTTGGCCTTCAATCTACAAAGTTAAGGATGAATGCTGAATCAAGTGACCTTACCACAGAGGCAGATGTGTTAGCAACAATTAAGAAAAAAAACAAAAAACAAAAAACAAAAACAACTTCCTCTTAGAAGAAAAGGAGAAAAGACAATGGCCAACCATATGTTTATATTTTGCCCTTGTCATGTACACTTTCTCACCACTCTGAGATGGCATTTAAATTTTTGCCATTTTAAGATTTTTTAAAATGAGGATTAACTCATTTACCCAACAGGATATGTTAAACTAATGCAGATCTAGAATCTGAATCCAGTTTCAGTAGATAAAAGTTCTTCAGTATAGCCACAACAGACATTGGGTATGTGACCTAATCCCTTCAACCTCCACTAAGGGCTCCAGTGCCTTCTAGACCTGAGGTCAGCAAGGGATGGCCCCTGGGCCAAATCCAGCTCACTCTTTTGTAAATAAAGCTTTACTGGAACACAGTGAGTCAGTTATTTACATAGTGTCTACATCATCTTTTGCATTACAAAGGCAGAACTGAATAATTTTAACAAAGAAGGTATGGCCCAAAAAACCTAAATTATCATGTAGTCCAGAAAAGGTTTGCTGACTCCTGCTCTAGTAGAAAACCCTCATAGTATGCCTAACAATTAATTGGAAATGAGGCAAGTCACCACAAATTGTTTTTTAAATAATTTGGTAATTTGAAAAGTTTAATATGGTAAATTGGTCATTTGATAAATTTATCTGGTGCAAATTGGGTTCTGGCAAATGTTTTAAGTCAACAAATTCATTCAAAAATGTTAATGGAGTACCTACTACATGCCAGGTTCTCTTGGAGTTTACAAATGAAAAAGACCCTCCATACTCTTACATGTTATGTTTCAGCAGGGGGAGTCAGATAATAAACAATACATATAATAAATAATTACATGGTACTTTAGAAGATAGATAACCAATAAGGACCTACTGCATAGCACAAGATACTCAATATTCTGGAATATCTATATGGGAAAAGGACCTGAAAAAGAATGAATATATGTATATGTTCACTGTACACCTGAACATGACATTGTAAAGCAATTATACTCTAATAAAATAAAAAGGAGGTATGTGCTTGGGGAAAAGGGGAGGAAAAGTCAATGCAAGATTCAGAGAACAAATGGAGGGATAAAATTTTAAGTAGTGTGGTCAGAGTGGACCTCACTGAGAAGATGATATTGAGGAAAGACTGAATAGGGTAAAAAGAAAGGGACATAAATATCTAAGAAAGATCATTCCAGGCATAGAGAAGAGTCAGTGCAAAGACTCTAAGGCAGGAAGAACAAAAAAGACAGTGCCTCTGGAATGAAGAATGAGGAGCAAAACAATAGATGACGTCAAAGCAATTACGACAGATGGACCATGTAGCTCCTTGTTGACCGATGGAAGGATTCCAGCTTATATTCTAAGTGAAATATGGGCCATGGAAGGTTTTGAACAGAGAAACAACATAATTTGATTTATATTCTAAAAAGATTGCTACAGCTACTATGTTGATTATAGACCCTGAAAGAACAAGGAAGGGAGCATGGGTACTAGTTAGGAATCTATTACAGTCACTCAAATGAGACGATAGAGTGGTAGATGGCAGTGGAGAGATGAAAAATGGTCACATTCTGGTGGATGTATATTGAAGTTAAGCCAACAGAACTTCTTTATGGATTAGATATGTAATTTACATGTAAGAAAGTAAACTTTTTAGTGTAGTGCTTAGAATGATGGAGTTACCAACCAACAGGTCCATGAGAAAGACTATAGATACAGCAGGTTAGCATAGGTGTCCATTAGACATCAAAATAGAGTTATTCAATTGGTATTAGATATACAAGTATGGAATTAATATAAGGTTCTGTCTAGACATGCAAATTTCATTGCCTGTAATGAAATGAAAAGCTCATGGCATTTGTTTCTTTCACTAGACTGTAAAAATTCTTTGATGGTAGGATCCTGGCTCATTAATTCTTTTATCTCTAGCTGTTAATATGGTACCAAGCACAATGGATAACATCGTATTTTACTGATGTTCAAATATGCTACAGGAATGAATGAACAGATGAATGGACAATATACTTTCATGATACCAATTTATACACTTGATAAAGGATTGTTTTCCATCTGCGGAACAAAGAAAACCTCAAGTTGTTCCCTTTACCTTTAATATTATTTAGGAAGGTATGTTCAAGTAGGTGTCATTGTAAAGGATCAAATATGGCCTTCAAACTTGGCAGTATACTGTCTTTTGCATCTTTTTAGTTGTATCAATAGGTAACAATTACATTGGCAGTCTTAGTTCTTGTTATTCTTGATATAAAAGAATGGCTCATACTGATCAGAGTTGTCAATTTCTGGACAAGCTGGATGATCACAGCAATTGTATTCCAAAGAAAAAGGGCAGAAAAATTAATTCCTCTGGGAAAAACTCTAGAGTTGAAAATTACACCAAGAGAAAAATAATAAATTCTAGGAAGTATTTTACTAAGTTAAAAAATTTTGAGAGAAAAGACTTGTCAATATCATCCAATCTAAGAATTAAGTATATTTTGAGATTAATAATAATATTTGAGCTGATTATATTAAGCCTATGATTTATTAAAATTTGTAACTCTGTCAAAAAATGTAATATTATAGTTATCACTTTTAATTTCTATATCATATTTGAAAAAGGGTGGAAAGAAAATGCTAGTACCTCTGGGATTTATAACTTTCCTGGATTATTTGCTAGTTTCTCACTATAATTCCATTTGTTGACTTGTGATCAATGAGAGTGAATTATACATTCTAAGATCCATATCTTTAAAATTCATGAAGCAGAACAAAGCACACACTTGTGCCTGCATATACACTCACACACACACAGACCTATTAGTGAAAATTCATGATCAATAAGATAATTTTACTTCAAGTAACAGATATAACTTGTTTCAGAGTTCCAGAAAGCTTTGCCTATATTTTTTCACATTAGCTTCAGGTTATACATTACTGCACAGGAAGATAAACACCACCATTCACTTAAGCTAACTTGGTCCCAAATGGTGTTTCAAATGTGAATAGTGATTTAAAAATAGAGAAATTACCCTGGTAAGAATTCTGGGCACCAAACTATATATATATATATATAATCTTCAGACTTTAGATGTTTAGTTGTACCTGACTTATAAAAAATATTTAATTTTCTGAACAGGTAATACATTTACATCAATGCCCATAAAAGGTGTTTAAAAAGTCTCCCTCCCCTGACCCCATCTTCCAGAGTACAGTTCCTAAGTTTGTATCCTTGTCAACAGGTAAACATTTCATATATTTATCAGAACACACTATAGTTACAAATTTAACCCATAAAAGGATCAAAACTTAAATGATAGTGAACCATCTATGCAAGTATATGGAATGCCTTTTCATTTGTTCAAATCAGCTTTTGGGTTCTTACACTTTTCCTTTCGAATTTACTCAAATTTTTATTATTTTCCTATTGCTATTATCAAACATTTAACATTAAAATTTTTTTTTCATTTATGTCTATTAATTTTGTACTTTGTTACTTTAGTGTTACTTTAGTGAATTATCTTAATACTTGTTTACCCGTTGATTCTCTAGAGTTTTCCAGATAAACTGTTCTATCATTCACAAGTAGCTATCACCTTTCCAATTTTTATACCACTAGTTAAGTTCTTTTGCCTAAGTGCTTTAATGTCAACCTCTAGTACAATGTTGCATGATTATGGTAATGGTGGCATCCTTGTCTTGTTCCTAATACTAGTTGGAATTCTACCAGTGTTTCCCCATTAAACATAGTGCTGGCTTTTGCATATTTTCAATAAATTAATATTATTAAATATAAATAATTTACACTCAATTTTACAAACATCTGTTTAACATTTCAATAGATGACCTTATAGTTTTTTCATATTTGATTTCACAGGTCCAGATGATTTCCCAGAGGACTTCTAGTATACCTTGAAAAAGAATAAGTAATTATGATACGTTTTGTCAATTGCAGAACCTAGTGTATGAAAGGAAAATTTCTAAATCATAAAGCAAACCTAACAGTGATCCAAGATTCCCTCAAAGGATTACACACACACACACACAAAAGAGAACTGTAGACAAGTCTAACTTGGGAAAATGGATGCAATAATTCTACATGGTAAACAACTCAGGGCATTAAAAATAATGTTATGACTAAGTAGGATTTATTTAAAAAAACACAGTAACTTGCTATAAGAAAATTAATTATTACAGGTTTAGTAGATACAAACTATTACACTTGGAATGGATAAGCAATGAGGTCCTGCTGTATGGCACAGGGAACTATATCTAAATTACTCGTGATAGAATAAAATGGAAGATAATATGAGAAAGAGAATGCACATATATGTTTAACAGGGTCACTTGGCTGTCCAGCAGAAATTGACAGAACATTATAAATCAACTGCAATAAAATTTTTTTAAAAACCAACAAAAAAGAAAACCTAATATTATAATACTTCATATTAACTTATCTAAGGAAAGAAATCACATAGTTATCTCTATGTTGAAAAAGGTAGCCTTTAAAGAACTGTCTCTCTTTTTCTTCCAGGGAAATGGTTTACTTAGACTTTAAAATTTTTTCTTCTGGGATTGAGTACTGGCTCTGGATATGCCTTACAAATTATAATAGTTCTATTGTAATTTTCAAGATACTATGCAATTTCAGTTTATATTTCCTTTTTGATTCATGAATTAAGAGAAATTCATTTTTCCTCCAGAAAGTAAGGACATTTTATTTTCTGAGCTTTGTTGTTCTCATTTTTATTATTTCTCATTTTGCCATATTATAAGAAAATGTTTGCTGTACTATTTCCAATTTTTGAAGTTTAGTTCTTAAGTCTACTTCATGGTTTATTTTTGACTATTTTGTGCATTTATGCAAAGCAGGCACATTCTTTAGAGAGTTCAGAAAATATCAGAGCTACATCATTAAGTCTTCCATTTGTGCCTGCTTCAAGTCTCAACTTACTGGTCATTTCCTCCAGATACATGTTTTAAAACAAGGCACACCCAAAGCCCAGATAAGCTCTTATCAGCTCTTCTTCACCTGTACTTCCTGCTATTTTAACAATTCTTGCACTGTATTATAATTGCTTATTTATTCATCAATGCATTCAAGGTCCTTAAGAACAGAGAGCATGTCTTGTTCACTGCTGTTTTCTCAAGACCTGACAGCTCTTGGCATGTAGGTCTTTATCACCATTTGTTGAGTAAATGGATAAATACATCCATAACTTTCCCTTCCTTAGAATTCCTCTTAGAGAAAGAGACTGGAGAGAGGGAGTGAGACACTGGAAAGAAAATATTAAGGATGGATTGGAGGTGTCTGATAGGTACGTAGTCTTCCAGACCAGTCCTTTAATTCCCATCCAGCCTACCATATTGGTACTTGGATGTGATCAGTAGCACACGCTCGGCCCAAGAGAACCACGAAAAATGGCAAGTGGCCAGTGTTTATCATCAGCATTTCCTACACCCCTTATTCTATACCCTGCTGCTAAAGAAGCCACTCAACACCTATCACTGCTCTGGTCCCAACATTCAAAAAAAACTCCTCAGTCCTTTATTCCCTTCTTCAATGGAAATTCCAGGCAATTAGGCAAGTCTCAGTTAAGTACTTGTTTTATTAAAGTAATTTGCTATGGGTTGTGACTGACTCTATTCAACTTAATTTTTGAGAACATAGGTTCATCCCCAAATGGGAGACTCCTAATCTGTATCTTAAGTTAGTGGCTACTTAGCCCTTCTGACTACCTCCTCCCTCCCCATCCTTAATTATGTTTGTGGAATGCATGGAATCAGCATAAAGCAGACAGCCATATACATCTTTCCTTCTTTCCCTTTCCTCATCTGAAAAATGAAAGATTTGGATTAGCTGATCTAGAAAGTTGTCTCAGCTCTAAATTTCTATGATTAGTATTCTGTATTAGTATTCTGCCTTTGCAAATTACTCTAAATAAACTC
The DNA here is from genome assembly GCF_054392235.1 of Sus scrofa. Classification (NCBI taxonomy): domain Eukaryota; kingdom Metazoa; phylum Chordata; class Mammalia; order Artiodactyla; family Suidae; genus Sus; species Sus scrofa. The sequence continues at coordinate 14,894,870 of NC_139401.1, forward strand.
AATCATTTAATCACTACTGAAGAATTAGTAAGGACAAGCAAGGCAAAAATTAAATTCAAACCCTCAAATTAGGGGAGGGGTCGTATACTCATTCTTTGAGCATCCACAGCACTGATGCATGGCAAAAATCCTCTCAAGAGTGAATAACACAAATATCTGCTATCAGTTATCAAAGACAAAGGAATGGGGAAGAGCCTAACAGAACACTGATCCAAATCATTTCCATAAGAATAAATTTCCTGGAAATAGGTATTGTAGGAAGTAAGCTGGTTAATCAAATATTCCAATTGTTAGATCTAAGACACTAAGAAATAAAAGGTTGAAAGAATTACAGTACAATAAAAGCATCTCAAGTGTTAAAACTAGAATGAATATGTGATATCACAGTGGAAATAAGATTAGATCAAGAATCCTGTTCCAGGTCTAGCTTTGTTCTTTTTTTTTTTTTTTTTTTTTTTTTTTGCTATTTCTTGGGCCGCTCCTGCGGCATATGGAGGTTCCCGGGCTAGGGGTCCAATCGGAGCTGTGGCCACCAGCCTACGCCAGAGCCACAGCAACTCAGGATCCGAGCCGCGTCTGCAACCCACACCACAGCTCACAGCAACGCCGGATCATCAACCCACTGAGCAAGGGCAGGGACCGAACCCGCAACCTCATGGTTCCCAGTCGGATTCGTTAACCACTGCGCCACGACGGGAACTCCTAGCTTTGTTCTTAACTGCTGTTCTCCTTTTTTTTTTTTTTTTTTTGGAACATTAAGAAAATCAAACTCTCTGACGTCAGTTTTCTTCACAACTATAGTATTGGGAGATAGAATAAACTATATACTGAAATATTTTTCAAAGATCAATGTACCCTACACAACATACATTATACTAATTGGTCATAATGACCATGTGCTTCAGAGTGTTAGAGAAAACTGGGCAAAATTATGCAAATTTAGTATTTTCATAATGTTACTCATAACGAAATGCCTTCAATATTGCCACCATGAGTCATGATATTGGATAAAGCTCAACCAAAGTTTACAGAAAAGATCAAATTCAATTATGAACTATAAAAACATAAATGATTCTCTAAATAGCATTCGAGAGAATATGCAGGTTGCATCCTGTTCATCTAAAACTGTACAGGAATAATTTTTCCCAGTTCTCTAAAAATTAGCAGTTTGGAATTTAAAGGTAAAACAGAGCCATTTCAGGCCAAAGGGTAATTTTAAAACAAGAATAGTTGCAGGAAAATTGGCCCCTCACTGATAGCACTGACTTCAAGATACAGCAGTTGTTCAGAATCTCTTAAGTGCTCCCATCCAGGAAGAAGTCACATGAGACTGACTCCCACATTGAACTTTAATCAAGATCCTAAATTGGATGAAACTATTAATTAATCTAATTGGCAGCACTTAAGGCATTGATTCTAATAGCAGGACAGAGTCCAAGAGGTCAACTCCACCATGATGATGAGAGCTAATGTGTTTTAGCATTTGCAAGGTACCATGTCCACTTTGAAGCACTATACACTTGTTATTTCACATGTACACAAATCTTTACAGCAAGTCTATAAGATGGGCTCCATTACTGTCTCCATTTTTCCTCTGAGAAATCTGAGGCACAGAACGATTCAGTATCTTCCCCAAGGTGTACTACTAGGACGAGGCAAGACCTGATTTGGACCCTCAAAGTCAAACACTAGTGCTAATGTGTTTTACCACCACCTCAACCCAGGATTGATAGGGAACACAGCCATCATCTATTTTCTTGTCTTATGTTACCTCTACAAAGCAGGTTTCTGAGGGAAAGGAACCAAATACTATGATCTTTGTATATCTTTCAGCATCCCACACGTGGGGAACAGTTTACAATCATTTTTTGACTGACTGCTGAAAATAGGCAATTCATTTTGAGACCTTGTATTTGTACTGGCAACACAAAATGAAGGATTTAAATGATTCCAGAAAAAAAGAAATTTCCACAGTGGAAGGTTTGGGATTGTGCAACTCTTCAGTTTTACTTTCTGTGTTAAGTAGAATATAGAGAAAATCTATTAATTCAGACTATCCTGGATAGTGGTTAGCTTAAATTAGAATATGTGATTCGATTGGGAGTCCATTAAAAATTTTTTTTTTTTTTCAATAAAAGGCTAGCTGGTAAATATATTGGGCTTTCTCGACTGTAAGATTCCTGTTGTAACTCATCGGTTCTACCACTGTAAGTAGAGAATAGAGAACCACACACAACATGTAAAAGAACAGGAATAACTTTATTTATAAAAGAAGGTAGCAAGACAGATTTAAGCCATGGGCAGCAATTTACCGAGGCCTGGACTCAAGCACATGTAAATCGATTTTGAGTAGCTACTTGATACAGTTTTAGCAGGGATCTCACTTGAACAAATAGATTTTAAAAATTACTATGGTCTCGTTCTCTTACAGATTATCCTTGCAGGTATCTTACTACTTTTCTTATCTAAACTTTCCTTTTTAAAAATTGCAAAAAACAAACAAAAAAACCACCAAATCTCACCAAATTCTAGATCCATGAGGCCCAAAATAAACAACTTTCCTCTCCCTCCCTCTCCTGAAGATACCATATATGAGTATCTACTGCTGCCTAACAAGTTACCCCACCCCCCAATTTAGTGGCATAAACAACACCACTTTAATCTCCTAGTTTCTATGGGTCAGGAGCCCAGGCACAACTTAGCCACGACCTATGTTTCAGGGTCTTCAGGAAGCTAAACTCAAGGTGTCAGCTGGGATTGCAGTCTCACATGAAGGACCAACTAGAGAAGCATCCACTTCCAGCCAAACTCAAGTAGTTTTTGGCAAGATTCAGTTCCTCCTGGGCTGTTGGACCGAGGTCTCAGTTCTTCACTGACTGGTGACTGAATGCCACACTCAGTTCCTTGCCAGGCAGCCCTCTCCAGCAAGGCAAGCCATGTAGAGAGCCAGGGAGAATGCCAGCAACAAAGAAAGTGCAGGAAAGATGAAGCCAGTCTTTTATAACTTCATCATGAAAGTAACACTTTTACCATACCGAATGTTAGAAGCAAGTTGCCAGGTCCAGGCTCCAGTCAAATGGAGGGGTTAACCAACAATATGAATACCAGGAGGCAAGAATCACTGGGTTCCATTTTAGAAGGCTGCCTACCACACACTCTTCAAATGAAGTCTTCATTGGTCTTTTAGTGTAGTGCCAGTAACATTCTTAATTGATGTCCTGTCAACAGGAGTGTATAGCTGTTGACCTAACTGATGCCACCCTGGGCCCTTACAATTTCTCCTGTCCTTTTTCTGACCCAACCCAGAACTACAGTGAGCTGTAAGGAAAGCTCTTCTCTGTCAAAAGCTTTGTACTTAACATCTATTGTTTAATAATTATTACGACCAGATGGCCACTAGGTTGTTAGTCCCCATTGATGAAAATCTTGGCTGATATACTCCTGGTACCCACCAGACTAGTTACCCATTCATGAATTTTGACTTGGGAATGTACCTCCTGTTTCCAAGAACCCACCTCCATACCCTAGGTTACCTATAAAACTCTCCCAGTGGCCCCCTTGGCTATGCAGAGCTGCAAATGCTTCCAGATCTTTGTCTGCCTGACCCCCAACCCATCCTGTAAATATGTTACCCTTTAATCAGCTGATTCATTCATCATATGCCCGCCTTTTTTTTCTCAGTCTCAAGATGCCCTTTCAGTTCGATGGGCACTTTTTGTTCCCTCGGTGTTCCAACAAGTAGTAATTTGTACCTTCATGATAGTTACATCCTTTAGGCTCAAGATACAACTGTGATTCAATCTCCCTAACAAACTTCATATCTAGTGTGGAATAGTTTATATGATGTTTCTACAAATAAGCTGCTGCTCTCGTTATTTCCCCAATGCCGGGAGGGTTGGTATATGCAGAATAACTCTTGCACAGTATTAGAATGGAAATTAGTTTTTGTTATAATTACACAACTCTAATTTTGTCAAATTAAAACTAGCTGTGCAGAGCAAAAAGGGACGTAATGGGTGTTAAATTACATGGGTAATATACATCCCAAATTGATTTGATGCTTCCTTCTCCAGATTGGTTTTTGAACTGTGTTGACACTCCATTCTCATTGATAATGTGCAAACCAGAGTTTTGAAAAGGAGTTTGCAGAAGGGTCTGTGGTTTGTCTGCTATGCTGGTTCTAAATAGTGCATGATGTGACAGGCATTTTTGTGTCAGAATCCTCAGATCCAATTTTAGGTTTGGGTCATTTACGTCACCTGCAGATCCCATGACAAGTATGTAGATACACATAGTTCCTTTGGGAGATGGTCTGAGGAAGGACAAGTGAGAATATAGAGTGTAAAGAGGGAAAGGAGAAAAGCCAATGAATTCGATTATATCAGTTGCCATGGATGGCAAGTAAGGTTCAGTCCTGCCCGGGAGTCTCTGAAAAACTACAGAGAATTCTTATCACATTTATACCATCAAGTAAGTGGAAATCTGGGGTCTTTATCCATCAATTACCCTCCCTCCATGGTTGAGAGCCATTGCCCTGCAGCATTCTAGGCTTCCTTGCATCCAGGTTGAGAAAGTTATTAAAATGCAGCCCCCCCACCCCGGCCCAGCTCATAGGCAAGAAAGCAGCAAGGTTCAGGAGCTTGAGGCAAGTTGCTGATGATTTACAAACCTTCCCATTGAATCTGCTAGTGAACTCAGTACATCTGCCACACACACTCTTAAACAGATAAATGTTTTTCATCAATACAATTTGTTTCCAAGCAAGGAATTCACCATTTGGGTCAAGTTCTGCCTGACACACAGAGGTGCTCCATGAACGTGCATTACTGGATGACACTGAAGGCTAAAAGCAGAGCCAGAAGTCTGCTTAGATACTCACATCTCTGATCACCTTGAGACTGGGACCCTAGCCTGCTACTGACTTGGTTTCCTCTCTCATCACTTTCTCTTTCTCTGGAGTCATAGATTTGAAGAAGCCTAGAGATGATCCTCCAATCCTTTCATATTTCCAAGAAGAAACCTGAGGGCCAGAAGGGTTAAATGATGTGGCCACATTTGCAGTCATCTAGTGGCAAAGCCAAGACCCACATCCTTGGCCTCTTCTCTCTGCTTTCTCCATCACAGCTCTCCTGCTGCCTTCCCTTCATTCCTGTAATGCTCCAGGATTGATGTCCACCAAAGGACTGAGACTGATCTAAACCCTCTGAAGCAGATGGACACTACTGATGTCTTAGAAATGGGTGTGCTCAAGGAGCCCAACCCAAATCTTTCCACATTTGCAGTTTATCTTTTTCTCTTGTTTAGCAGTCTGTACACTTCCATATTGAAATAGAAAAATGCCTCCTGATAGCACAGTCTTTTTAATTTCTTCAAAGAGCTTGCATATCTATTTGTGTCATTTTATTCAAGAGGCTGTAGGATTTCTTTTTAATTATGGAGACTCCTGCAGGCTAGTATCTACTGCAAATAAGTATCTAATTATTAGTGGGTGGTTTGTGCTTCTGGTTTTCGGAGTGAGGAAAAAGGCATGGAACCGACTGGCATCAAAATACTGCTCAGCTATAAGAAATGGACCCAGTGGAGGTCAGGTTTTTGGTAATTTAAAGAAACAAAAAGTGAGGGCAGCAGCCCAGCTAGAGGCTTAAGTACGTGAATCCCCAGCCTCTGAGTGGGAGTTTGTTTTTGTGGTCTGCTCCCCACATATTATCTCAAACACGATGGGGGTCTGGAATTTTTCCGTTTTGGGTTCACTGTGGATGGGATGAAACCGTATGGAGCTGATTAACTTTAAGAGCTTGAGGTTAGCATGAACCAGGCAGGAGTGCCCCAGATCTCATGCCAAGAAGGGAAGGTTTCTGTCAAAGTGGCTCCCATGGAGCCATCCTCACTGACCTGCTGCCTCCAGTGTAACCTTGTATTAAAGTACAGAACTGATGCTAATCCAGGCCATAGGCTAAGGGGTTAGGTGGTAAAGTTTCTTGGGTACCACTGACTGCCATTCAACTAACATCTCATGCTGTGAAATACTCTTTGGCCCTCCCTCTATCAAAAGAACACCTGTCCTCATCTCTAGACAGTAGCATTCCAGGGCTCTGCGGATTCAGGTCCATCATTGGGAAGCTTGGCACCTGGAGCAGCCTCTTTGCACCCCTGTGGCATCACAGGATTCGAGGTGTTCTTGAGGAAATAGCTGCTCTATCACTGCAGGTTGAAATGAGCTTCTAAGACTGCCACCATTTTGCAGTCCAGAGCCATCCATTTCTCATCTATCTCACCCACCCTACCGATCACCTCTAAACTTCTCTGGCATTAGAAATACATGATCTTGATGACTCTGGGATGACAATATGCCTACTCATACTCAACACTGGCCTACTTGCTCACCCTGATGAGGTTCAGAGTTTCACAAATGGTCGCAGGGGACAGATTTGGCCTGTGCTGCCTTCCTGATCTGGCCTCCTCATCCCACTCTAGGGAGCACAGCCAATTTGGAAATCATGAGCCAATGAGCCCACTCAAAGAAGTGGAGACTGCTCAGCTTCTCCAGATTCCCCCTCCCATCCAGCCACCTCTCTGATGAGCAAAAGACAGAGGGCAGGAGAAAACCTCTGTCATCACTCTAAACCCTACCCACCATTCCAAGGCTTTTCACTCAACCCTAGTCCCAAAAACAAGAATGGACAGTTTTTACTCAACTTCCCTTCTTCCTTGTTCACAGGAAGGAAATTTGACCCTGGGGTGAGGTGGGTGGGGATTAAATGAAGTGGATACAGCACTCATGGGGGACTGAGAAAGAAAATGAAGGACAGTGTGGTTATCTCATATTTTTCAACATTTATTTTCACAATAGCTCCATGGCGGCAGGTGTGACTGTACTGTTTCTCACTTGCCCGGCCCACTGCCTGCACTTTCTCACCTCTCTTTCACATCAGATGCTCAGATGCTGTCATCTGGTGAAACCAGTCTGTAAGTAATTCTCCTGACTCACTCCCCAGAGAAGGAGCTTTCCACAGGGGTCAGTGAGCCAGAAAAGCACAGAGTGTGGAGTCAAGCCAAAGTAGATGTGAAGAGCAACTCAACCATTCTTTTCCTGTGTGATCTTGATAAAGTTAATGGGTAGACCGTTTTCTTATCTTTATGAGAAATGACTCAGAGTTGAGTGGTTGCAAGCTTTTCACTGACGATGGTGGTTGATAGTTTGCTGTTTTGGTTTTGTAACAGCCTATCTCAGCCCTACTCCGGACATACAGGAGTGCTCACTGCAACCAGGTTCCATTTGCTGTGAACTTAGCTTATGTAGATTTGAAATAGGGCAATATAAAAACACTAATAAAGTCTTAGTGCATGCACAGGACATGAAATACAACAAATTCTACTTTACATGTATTCCTCTAAGGAAAACAGCCTTGAATTATACAAGTTTTGAATTATGTAATGTCTTTAGGAGTTCATCCCTGGCAAAATGACATGACAGAGTGTCTACAGTCTCCCAAATGAGTGTTAAGATTTACATAAAGTGTCTTATTCAATCCCTCAATTACCCCGATCACACTGGAATCCTTGGGTCTCTATTTCAATATGAAAAAACTGTGATTCCAAAAGGTTAAATCATTTTCCCAAGTTCACTAGCCATTCAGCTAGGATTCAAATCTAAGTTGGCCTGGCTACAAAGCTGTTCATTTCCTTCCCTCCTTCCCTCCTTCACCATCTTCATATTCTCCCCAATTTATTCCCTCCCTCCCTTTCTCCCTTCCTCTCCACTCCCCGCCACAACACACACTGACTACACACATATCTGTTGAGTAGAGCATCACCTCATTATGCCCCCCAAAGTCTGTGGTTAGCCTTCTGATACAGAGATCTGCCAATTGGCTTTAAAAACAAACAAACAAACAAACAAACAAAAATTAAAAAGGAGTTCCCATGCAGTGGAAACGAATCTGACTAGGAACCATGAGGTTGCGGGTTCGATCCCTGTCCTTGCTCAGTGGGTTACGGATATGGCGTTGCCGTGAGCTGTGGTGCAGGTCACAGACGTGGCTCAGATCTTGCATTGCTGTGGCTCTGGTGTAGGCCAGTGACTACAGCTCCAATTAGACCCCTAGCCTGGGAACCTCCATATGCCTCGGGTGCGGCCCTAAAAGGACAAAAGACAACAACTGCCCACCCAAAAAAACACCTTAAAGTATAGTTGACTTATAATGTTGCATTAGTTTCAGGTATACAGTGAAGTGAATCAGCCATGCATATACATACATCCATTCCAATTGGTTCTTTTCTTCATTGGGATTGTTTCTATACTGCTGGGCAATTTGTTCCAAACTTTCAACTCCCTCCTCATCCGTGTCCTTGCTTAAGAAGCAATATACTGCGCTTATTTTGTCACTGAAGGTAGAGCCACAGTAAGCAGACGAGGGAAGGCATCAGTTCCTGCCCAGCAGCTAAGAATATGGTGAGACATGTGGCAGACACCAGCTCAGGGTAGCAGATTCCTCCTAGGCCTCCTTCTTCCCCTTCTTCCATATGCCACTCTACCCTCACTTTGGCTCTCCCCCAGATGCCTATACTTGCAAGAGGCTAAAACTTGGGGGTGCCTTTCTCTAGGGTGTGCCTATAGTGCCTCTAACAGTGGTTCTTACCTAGTATTACTCGTGCATTCTGGGGCTGCCAATTTTACCCCCTCTGACCTTTCAACTGACAAAACTCAGCAAATAGTGTGCTTTGGCAAGCTACTTGGAACAGTTTTCTGACCACCAGAATGGAGAGAAATTTATTCATATTTGGAAATAGTACCAGCCACCTAGGCCTGCGTGCCAACAAACTCCCCAATTCTTTGGTCCCTGAAGGTTGTTCAGGTCCTGTCGTGATGAAAGTGTTATGATCTAAGGAGCATCGTGTGTAACTACTTGGTTCCTGCAGATACCAGCCTTGGAGGCAGTGCCACCCGATGGCTGTTTCTACAAACAGCACCTTCCCAAGAGTTGGCACTTGTTCAGTACTCTACCCAGAACCCAACAAGAGTGTAAGACAGAGAGAGAAAATGGGGTGGGGGTGGTTACACTGGGACAGGCCAGGTAGTCATTGCTGCCATCATCCTTCTCTGCCTAGGAATTCTGATTTTCCTGGCATTAAACAGCAGATGTGAGCTCTTTAATTAGGCAATAAAAATGGCAACTTGGCAGTAAAATTGTCAAGATAAAATTGTACAACACCATCAATCTTTGGCACTAGGATTAATTCAACTGTCTATATTTTTTCTGATGATATTTTTACAGTGACTGAATGTATGTAAGAGGCAAAACAGAAAGTCAAAGCCAGAATTCTCACTTCCATCTTTGCTATTAGCTGTCTAAGATTTAGACATGCATCTTTTCTCCCCCTTAAAATGAGGATGGAGAGGGTGGGAGTATACTTCAAAGCACTCAATAAAAGACAAACTGCCTAGAGCTACCACAGGCCTCTGTTCCAGGTAATGGAAACACAAGTCAGGCTACTGTGACCCTTAAGTATCTATTCCCACAGCTGCAATAATCAAGGTTAATTAAAATTTTTCTTTCTAAATTAGAGAAGAAACCGTATTGTACAGAGCAGAAAAGCTTCTATCCTGGCTTAGCAAGGGTTTGTATCCATAGTTTGAGAATAATTATATATTGACTCAAGGAGGTGGATGTGAGGCCTCATTCCACTAAAATCAATAAAAATATATTAGTATATTGAGATTATTCCATAAATTCTATTTTGTCTTTTTTCTATTAAGAGTAATAATTAATGTATCATCATCATTTGTGATTTTTCTCTACTACAGAGAACTTCTCCTCTCTGTACATGTTCATAACTAGTCTTCCTTAATTGGCTGCTGAAGGAATATCACAGCTCTCTGGGGTCAGCCTAGGGGCTGGGAACACGGATGTATTATGGTTGGCACACTGTCAAATGGGAGTGCCTTGCCCAGGAGGGATGGAGAGGCATTCAAGCTCTAAGGACATTCAGGCAATCCTTATACAATAGTCCACTCTTCTGTGCTAGGGATAAACATTGGGTGGAAAATGGCCCAACCCATGAACAACTGTCTTCATGACACAAGAAATGGTATAGTCTTTGTAGACAAAGTATCTTATGGGACTAAGGTAAATAAATTCATGGCTTGATGCTCCACCTTGAAATTGTTATAATTTATGGGGAAAAAAAAGCTCAAGAAAAATTGCCAGAGTTTTCAAAAATACCTAGACAGTGATGAAAACTATTAATGAAAAGTTATCTCTAAGAAATGTCAACATGATGTCAAAGTGAGCAATGAGCTGAACACCACCATCCAATTGATCTGTTCAAGTATCAGATAAAGGTTGTTTATTTAGTGCCACAAAAACCTTGACCATTTGACTGGCTCTACTGTTTCACTAGACATTTTTATAAACTACATGAACTGTAAAAACATAAAAATAAGTGTTCTTCTTTCCTTTAAGATTACTCTAGACTTATCTGCATTAATGTCATCAGCTATTGGCTTTAAAAGACCTAAGCTAAATTTTTTTCACTTTAGTGATTGTGAAAGGAATTTGAATTTATATGCAGTTCATATAACTTGTAAATCAACAGAAAATATGGGGCACTTACTCTATGCCCAAAGACTTACCATTGGTGGTATAGATACAAAAGACATTACTGGGTCTTTATCCTCCAAGCATCCTCTACTTTAGTTGGGCAGATAAAATATGCACACATGAAGCAAACACTAAACCATCAGATCCTAACTCTCAATGTATGACAAATTCTAAAGATGGGTAAGACCATTGTGGGCTAGAACAGGCAGAGAAAGCGTCATTCTGAAGACGGAATTTGACCTACTCCTTGAGGAATTACTTGGAAATGAACAGGTAAAGAAAGAAAAGGGAGGAAGAGGGTCTATGCTTGGACAGGAGTAGTGACCAGGATTTCTTAACCTTAACACTATTAACATTTGGGGCTGGATAATTCTTTGTCCTGGGCTTGTCTTAGGCCATTGTTGAGCACTTAGCGTATCCATGGCCCCTACTCAGTAGAAGCCAGTAGCAAAACCTCGATGCCCAGTTGGGACAAACAAAAACATCTTCACACACTGCCACATGAGCTCTTGGGGCAACGTCACCTCCAGCTGAGAATCCCTGAGCCAGACAAAGATACTTGAGTTGGGGTTGGGGGTGCTTTCTCTATCTCAGAGTTTACCAGTTTCACAATTATTGACTTTTGATGCTGGATTCTATTCCTGGGGGGGAGGCAGTCCTGTGCATTAGAGAAAATGCTTAGCAGCATTCCTGACCTCACCCCTGCCTCCCGTTGAGACAACCAAAAATATCTCCAGACATCATCAAATGTCCCCTGGTGTGCAAAATCACACCCATTTGAGAAGCGCTGGGATCCTCAGTAGGAATGGACTCAGCTACCACAGCACAAGGTTCGTGTTAGGAAAGAGTGGAATGAGATTGAGTAACAAGGATGGACACAAGCGATGTGAAATCTTGGATACTAGAGCCTGTAACAGGCAGCCACAGTAGTCCTTAAGCAGATGTGTTTCAAAATGAATTGGTGTTTAAATTTAATCTGGCAGAAGTAAAAGGATAAAGTGCCAGGGGAGGGACTGAGTTCAGGGGGATCTTTTGGGAAATTGTTATGATAACCAGGTTTAAGTTTTGATGGCCAGGGTTGTAGTGACACCTTTGGAATGGAGGGAAAAGGGTGCTTTGCAGAAAGAAACGTTGAGCTTTTGCAACAGATGGAGTATTAAAGATGAAGGAAGAGGAGGAATCAATGGTGAAACTAGTGTTGCTAGGGAAAGGAAGATTCAAATAAGATGAATGGGAAAGAGGGGCATTTAATGATTTTGATTCTGTGACTCCTAACTACAAGCATTCTAAAGAATTAGCACAGGAATGCTGGTGAGAGATCAAGGTTGAGTAATGGGTTTGGGAGTGCTAGAAACACAAAACCCTGAAATCTCCATGGCTTAGCACAACATAAGTTTATTTGTCACTCACATTACATTCCACTGTGAAGTGGGTGGCCCTGTGTCTTTTAGAGATCCAGACTTCTTCCACCTTATGGCACTGCCTCTTAAATGAATGGCATCCAAGGTGGATGCAAAAGAGTTAAGTCCTAAGAACCTCTTGGACGATTTTAGAGGTCCTGCAGTGGTGTACATTATTTCTGCCCACATTCCACTGGGGATCCAGCTGAAATGGACGACCTAGTTTACTGGTGTCCCAGGCAGAGGAAATGGGATTCACAAGAACTTGGCCAATCTCTGCTGTGGGAGACACACATACACACAGAAAACTACAGAGGTGGATGAATTTTTTGAGGACCTGAAGATACAGGGAAAACTGGAGAGCAAGGAATTCAAGGAACACAAATAACAAATGGAAGAAGATTCAGCAAATAAATCTGATGAATTCAGATAGAAAATGGACGAAATTCAGAGATGTGGTTAGACTGCTTGGAAGAGAAGCGACCCTGTGTAGAGAGGAGGTAAATTTCCACAAGGAAGAGAAATGTTTCTTTCTGCTAAGACACTGGCTATTGAGACAAAGAAATTCAAGCTAATTATAAAAGGACTTACAGGAGTTCCCTGGTAGAAGAGCAGGTTAAAGATCCAGCATTATCACTACAGTGGCTTGGGTTCACTCCCTGGCCTGGGAACTTCCACGTGCCATGGGCGTGGCTGAAAAAAAATTTAAAAAAAAGAAAAGGACTCATAAATCTATACCCTACTCAAAACCCATCAGTAGCTGATATTTGTAAGCAGCCTGAAACCCAAACCCCTCTGCCCGGCTTTCAATGTGCTGTCCCAGCCTATCTGTCCACATCTCACCATGTGCTTTCCACAAACCTAGCACATCCTGATCACTGGGTTGTTCACCACTCTCAAGCCAACCTACTCTCTCCCATCTTCACAGTTTTACTTTCACAGCTCCTTCTACCTACCAAATCTTGGCTCTCTTCCAGCCCTCAAATGCTATGCCATCCATGAATGAGGGCTTTCCTCATTTTCCCTGTCAACACTGAAAGCCACCTTTTGGGTTTTCCTCTATTTTGGCACATGGGACCATCTGCTTCACATCAGGTTTTTTTGGTTTGTTTTTGGTTTTTGTTTGTTTTGTTTTTTGTCTTTTTAGGGCCGCACCTGCAGCACATGGAAGTTCCCAGGCTATGGGTCAAATCAGAGCTGTAGCTGCAGGACTACGCCAGAGCCACAGCAACGACAGATCTGAGCTATGTTTGTGACCTACACCACAGCTCACAGCGGATCCTTAACCCGCTGAGTGAGGCCAGGGATTGAACCCACACCCTCATGGATCCTAGTTGGGTTCATAACTACTGAGCCATGACAGGAACTCTCTGTATCAGTTTTATGTTCACTTGACTGTCACCTTCAGTAGCCCAAGGTTTTCTCAAGCATCAAGTAGGGCCAACATACCAGGACAAACCAGACAACACAACGATCTATGTTAGGGGCTGGCAAACATTTTCTGTGAAGGGCCATATAGTATTTTAGGGTTTCCAGACACATGGTCTCTGTTACAACTACTCAGCTGTGTCATTTTAGTGAAAAAGCAGCCAGAGACAACAGGTAAAATGAATGCGTATTGTGGCATTGCAATAAAACTATAAAACACATGGTGGGGTGGATTCAACCCACAAGCCGTAATTTGATGCTCCCTGACCTATGTGAATGACACTTTCTGGAGGATAGTGCAAACAGGTTCCTCTGGAGTATCACCTGGGAAGTTCTGTGAAGAATCCATGTGCACATTCATTATCCTTGTACCCTCCAACACACCTCCCGCCAGCACCAAGGACAGCATCTTCCACAGAGCAGGCCCTCAGTGTTTATGTTTCTGAATTCAACATACTTGGAAAGGTAACATCTCAGTAAATTGTAATAGCATCTTAAGAGCTTAATTAATTTGAAAACTATTTCAAGAGACTGTAGTAAAGTAGTTCAGGAAGAGCTCATGTAAGCCCAAGGGTCAGAAAAAGAAAGTGATGGGGGAAATATGAGCTAAACACATCGAAGGATTAGCAGCCAAAGAGAGAGAATCTGACATCAGGGCTGGATAAAGGTGGCAAAAAGGCATTTCAATCCTACGATATAAGCACTGAGGGACATCATATCATACGTCATAGATGTCTCACAACACCTTCTAAATCCATGTGAATAATGCATTTAATACCAGCACTTCAATGCTGGAAAGATGATCGTGATTTGGAGGAAACTCAGAGACCAACCAAAGTGATTAAGAGACTGAAAAGACTCATTTATGAGCAGCTATAAAAGGAGCCAAATACGTGTCTGGCCTGCTGATGGCCAGAAGGAGATGGGGAAAAGGTTTACAAATTACTGAATGCTGTAAACACCAGGAAGGGGAGGAATGATGGCAAGTTCTACGGGACTTAGCTCTTGCTATGGACATATATCAGGCAATGACAAATTCTTCTCATTATTAGGTCTTAAAACATTTACAGGTCATCTGAATAATATATAACTGGAAATGGTGCTGTGATTGGTAATGTTGTATTATTATAGGAGAATAGGACTGCTATAAAAGGGCAAATACAAGAAAATTATTGCTTATTAAGGAAAGAAACATTTCTGGGATGCTAGCTGAGCTGAGAGAATGAAAATGTACTAATAGTCACTCTCAGAAATTTCCAATATATGAAACTGTAGGTATTGTTACATAGGGAAGATCTCCTGAAGGTCAAAAATGCAAAGATGGGAGTTCCTGTTGTGGTGCAGTGGAAACAAATCTGACTAGTTCGATCCCTGGCCTCACTCAGTGGGTCAGGGATCCGGCATTGCCATGAGCTGTGCTGTAGGTCGCAGATGTGGCTTGGATCCCATGTTGCTGTGGCTGTGGTGGAGGCCATCAGCTGTAGCTCTGATTCAACCCCTAGCCTGGGAACTCTGTATGCCCTGGGTGTGGCCCTAAAAAAGACCAAAAAAAAAAAAAAAAGAAAGGGAAAGATGGCCAGATATTTCCTCCATTCCTTCCCTTCAGTCATTCAATCATCCACTGATCCATCCATTGCATGTATCTAACGTTCACTCACCATCTGCCAGGTTCTGTGGCTGTTGACACCAAGAGTAATACTACACAGAACCTGCTGAATGAAAAGGCTTACAGTCTAGTCAGTCTAGTGGTAGGGTCAGGGAAGCTGGTGGACTATGAAGCAACAGACAGGATTGATAGACAATTATAAGAAGCAAAGAAAAGTGGCCCCCAACCCAGATGAGACAAAGTAGAAAGGTTAGGGAGGCTTCTCAGAAGACCTGGTATATCCAAGCCAAGTCATAAAGGATTCTGAGTCATCTGTTAATCAGAAAGACTGAGAATAGTCTTTCTAGGTAGAAAGAGTGATATATTCAAAGTGCTGGAGATGACAAAGTACTGGACCAATTTGTCACAACATATGCAGGACTGACAAGTAGTTCAGAGTGATGGAGAAAAATAGGTTGAGGCAAGTGGTAACCTTAAAAATAATTTGGAATATTTTAGGATTGTGGGTGATTTTTACTTTCCTTGTTGATTTTTCTGTCCCTTCCAAGTTTTTTCCAGTAACAAAATCACACCCTTAGGTAGCCAAATAATTGCAAACATTTATATAGCACATTCTCTGTGCCAAACCCTCTTCTAAGCACTTTATACATTAAGTGGTTTTATCCACATAACTCTGTGAAATAGCTCTTATTATTGTCCTTCGTACAGATGAGGAGGGGAGGCAGAGAGAGGTTAAACAATTAGGCAAAGTTAACAGTCAGGAAAAAGCAGTGTGTCTTACTTCAGGCGCCTCATTCTAGAGTCTCTGCTTTTACCTCCTCTATGATTCTGCTGTCTTTTTAAGTTAGGAGCCTATATTCCTATCTTTTACTCCCATGATGTTAGCCTAAAAATTGATCTAACAAATAATCAGAGACACAGTCAAGTATTTGGGGGAAACAGTGCTCAAAGCCCCCAAATTTGTAGTAGCATAAAATAAAACTAAAAATCACCTACATACCCTATAATACGGAATGATTAATCATGGGATAGACAATTAAACAAGCACTGAAAATTACGATATAGAAGAACATTAAATCATATGGGAAATGCTTGCTATAAAGGTCAAAGAGAAATGCAAGATACAAACACTATAATCCCAGTAGTATGTTTCTGTATGTCCAGAAGTGAAATTCAAGATTGGGTTCCAATTTCTATTTTAGCTCTGCCACCATTTAGCTTTGTGACCTTGGGTGATAATAGTACCCCAGTTTCCTCATCAGAAAACAGAGGTAATATATTGGTATTACAATAGTTAGAAAATTAACATATGTAAAATTCTGGCTGGTAAACAGTGTCAGCTATCAAAAAGTAGGAAACCCTATTTAAAATCAGAACTAGATACTGCACATTCAGTTGGCAGTTGGGCAAGCATTCCTATGTAATCTGTGGTCCAGTATGTTACAACTTCATCGATTTATTTTCTCCCTCATATTTTAAAAAATAACAGGGAAGTTGAGTCAGATGAGGGAACTTTGCATTGCAAGTAAAAAGTACTTGCTTTCAGAATCTGCTCTATCAAGTTATAAAAATGTATGAAAAACTCAATAAATGAGAAGTTATAAAAGTTTCCTTTTGAACCAGATACCTTCCCAAAGCTAGAGCCCTGATATTTTCCTTTGGTTGAATATTCTGGAATTGTGATGGTTTAAAACTCTTTAATCTCAACATAACCAAGCTACATACAACAAACCCACAGCTAACATCATACTCAAGAGTGAAAAGCTCAAAGCATTTCCTCTAAGACCAGGAATAAAAACAAGGATGCTTACTCTCACCACTTTTATTTTTCATGGTATTGGACATCCTAGCCATGGCAATCAGACACGAAGAAATAAAAGGATTCCAAATTGGAAAAGAAGAAGTAAAACTGTCACTTTTTGCAAATGACATGATATTATACATAAAAAATCCTAAAGACACCACCAGAAAACACTACTAGAGCTCATCAGTGAATTTGGTAAAGAAGCTGGATATAAAATTAAAATACATAAATCTGTTGCATATCTATACACTAACAATGAACTGCAAGAAAGAGAATTAAGGAAACAATCTCATTTACCATTGTATCAAAAAGAATAAAATACCTAGGAATAAACCTACTTAAGGAGGTAAAAGACCTCTACCAGGGACACTATAAAATGCTGATCAAAGAAATTTGAAGATGACACAAATAGATGGAAAGATAGACCATGTTTTTGGACTGGAAGAATTACTATTATTAAAATGGCCATCCTACTCAAGGCAGTCTACAGAGTCAATGCAACCCCTCTCAAATTACCAATGGTATTTTTCATAGAACTAGAATAATTTTAAAATTTGTATGGAAATACGCAAGATCCCGAATAGCCAAAACAATCCTGAGTAAAAAGAACAGAGGTGAAGGAATCATGCTCCCAGACTTCAGATTATACCACAAAGCTATCATCATCAAAATAGTATGGTACTGGTACAAAAATAGACACACAGATCAATGGAATAGGATAGAAAACCCAGAAATAAACCCCCACACTTATAGTCCATTAATCTTTGGCAAAGGATGGAAGAATATACAATGGTGCAAAGATAGTCTCTTTGATAAGTAGCTCTGGGAAAACTAGACAGTTTCATGTAAAATAATAAAATTAGCGTATTTTTCTAACGCTATATATAAAACTCAAAATGGATTATAGAACTAAATTTAAAATCAGAAAGCATGAAACTTCTAGGAAAACATAGGCAAAACTTTCTAACATATATTCACACCAATGTTTTTTTGGCTCTAAGTCCTAAAGCAAAGTAAATAAAAGCAAAAATAAACAAATAGGGCCTAATTAAATTTAAAAGCTTTTGCACAGCAAATGAAATCATTGATGGAATGAAAAGACAACTTTTGGAAATGGAGAAGATATTTGCAAATAATATGAACAATAAGAGATTAATATCCAAAATATATAGACAACTCATATAACTCAACATCAAAAAAAAAAAAAAAGTGGGTAGAAGACTTAAATATACATTCTCCAAAGAGAAGAGGTGGTCACTAGGCACATGAAAAGATGCTCAACATCACTAATCACGAGGGAAATGCGAATCAAAACCACATTGAGGTATCACCTCACACCAGTCAGAATGGCTATCATCAAAAAGAACACAAATAATAAATGTTGGGTATGGTGTAGAGAAAAGGGAACCCTCCTATACTGTTGGTGGGAGTGTAAATTGGTGGAGCCACTATGGAAAACAGTATAGAGGTTTCTCAAAAAACTAAAAATGGAACTACCATATGACCCAGCAATTCCACTCCTGGGTAAACCCCCCCCCCCACACACACACACAAAATGCTAGTTTGAAAAGATACATGCACCCAAGTGTTCATAGAAGCATTATTTACAATAGCCAAGATATGGAAATAACCTAAGTATCCACCAACGGATGAACAGATAAAGAAAATGTGATGTATATACACAATGGATTATCACTCAGCTGTAACAAGAGTGAAATTTTGCCACCTGCAGCAACATGGATGGAGTTGAAGGGTATTATGCTAAGTGAAATAAATCACACAGAGAAAGACAAATACTGTATGATATACTTAAATATGGAATCTGAAAAATACAACAAACTAGTGAATGTAACAAAAAAGAGGCAGACTTACAGATCTAGAGAACAAACTAGTGGTCACCAGTGGGGAGAGGAAAAAGGGGAAGAGCAATATAGGGGTAGGGGATTAAGAGATACAAACTATTATCCATAAAAATAAACTGCAAGGATATATCGTACAATACAGAGAATATAGCCAATAGTTTATAATAACTATAAATGGAGTGAGTATAAGCTTTTAAAATGGTGAATCACTATATTGTACACCTGCAACTTATATAATATTGTATAGCAACTACACTTCAATTAAAAAAAAAGAATAAAGGTGTTCCCATGTTACAATCAAAAAATTAAGGGGAATTACCAATTGGTTTTTGAAGGGCCCCAGGCCATACATAGCTTTTTCTCCTCCTTGTTTTGGAATTATCTTACTGAATTTTTAAATGGTAAGAAAAAAAAAATACAAGAAAATGAGCAGTTTCAAGAGTAGCATATGCTCCGTTTTACCTCAAAGTTTTGTTTTTCTTTCTTTTTTTCATTAAGAAAATTCTTGCAATCTTCTTTGGAGGCTACCAGAGCGAGGGGCTACAGTGAGAGAGATAAAACAAGGGCCTGGGGCAGGGGGTGGGATGGGGACATGCAACTTTCACAGCTCTGCCCAGAATCTGCAAAATGGGATGGAAAATGCAATGGCACTTTCTTAAAGCAAGCCTAGAAAATAATCCTTGATGAAAGGAAATGAGGTAATTCTTTTGCTCACAGTAAGAAACCTGGTTTCCCCATGAGTTTTCATGGTGTCTCTCTCTCTTTCAGGTCTCCTACGTAAAAGCGATTGACATCTGGATGGCGGTGTGCCTTCTGTTTGTGTTTGCAGCCTTACTGGAATATGCGGCAGTGAACTTTGTCTCCAGGCAGCACAAGGAGTTCCTGCGACTCCGGAGAAGACAGAAGAGGCAGAACAAGGTACAGCTGACCTCCGGGGCAGACAAAATCAGTTAGTGCTTGAGATGGTTAACCAGGCAATGTAATTTGGAAAATAGAAGAACACAGAGGTATCAAGAAGGTTAATTTTTGTCCGGATTCAGCCTACTCTACTAAACTACTGCTCAAGTTAGTCATTTAAAATTGGGGTAGGGTTGTCACATTTAACAAATAAAATTCATCAACAGAGGAATGGATAAAGAAGATGTGTAATATAAATATTACACACAGTAGAATATCACCGAGGCATAAAAATGAAATAATGCCATTTACAGCAACATGGATGGACCTAGAGATTATCGTACTAAGTCAGAAAAGTACCCAAATACCATATGCTGTTACTTTTTCATGGAATCTAAAAGACGATACAAATGAACTTATTTATGAAAAGAAACAGACTTGGACTTCAAAAACAAACTTATGGTTACCACCGGGGATGGGGGGGGGGGGGATAAATTAGGAGTTTGGGATTGACAGTACATAGGACTATATATAAAACAGGTAAACAAGGACCTACTATAGAGCATAGGTAACTATGCTCAGTATCTTCTAATAATCTATAATGGAAAAGAATCTGAAAAAGAACAGATATATAATCAGCTCATATATATATATATATATATAAACTGAATCATTTGGCTGTACATTTGAAACACAACCCTGTAATTTAACAATGAAAATCACAGCATACAGTTAAACTTAAATTTCAGATAAATAAGCAATATTCAGTAAAATCATGTCCCAAATGTTACATGGAACCTACTTTTATTAATAAATTACTGTTTATCAAAAATTCAAATTTAACTGGGAGCCCTGTGTTTTATCTATCAACTCTAGTTGGAGATACATACTCCATTTGATTTTTAAAATCAATGTTTTGAACATTGATAATCTACGTATGCATCTTTGTGCACATAATTGCTTTGACTTTTTCATCAATTGCTCAGCTTTATGTAAATAAGGTCCCTACTCATGTTGATTTCAATCTGGTAAATCCAATTAGAGTGCCCTCACGGTCTCCACTTAAACTTTAATGCATAAACACAAAATTCACATTCTCTAGAAGTTTGTGGTTGGAAACATAGGACTCGAAATCTCCACTTCAGAGGTTCCCAACTTGCCCACACATGAGAAGAGCCTGGAGAGCTTTCAAAAATCCCACACCTTGGCCAGACCCCATACCAATTAATCTCAGTCTTGGGATGGGGCACACAAGTAGTTTCTGCAGCTCCCCAGATAATTCCAGTGTGCAGAGACACTTGAAAAGCACTGCTCTACTTTAAAATTCAATTTCACATAGGATTCCAGAAGCCTTGCGCTTGTTTTCAGTTTCAGACTCTGGCAAAAAAACATGCTCTTTGATACGGAAGATGCCAATGCCTGGAACAGTATCACTAGAGAACTGAGGTTAAAATTTTACATACAGGAGATAAGAGATATTTTTCAAAATCTGTTCCCCCTAAAAAATGACAAATTCAATCTGCTGGTAAAGCCACAGCTATATTACTACTCTGTCAGAGTGAAAACAAAACTGTTTCGTCGTCAGTTTCCTTGCTTCCAGATACCTAGATGTAAAGCTGAACCTTTGTTGTGATTTAGATGTTGCTTTAGTTGGGGAGCTTATATGTCTATGAGCTGAGTGCTAAGTACATCTGCCAAAATGCTGTCTGCACATACTCTGGGCTGGTATTCTGGTGGCTGCCCTCTTTCTCCTCCCCACCTCTGGCCCTGCCATAGCTTAAGCAAACACACGAACACACACATACACTGCTGTATGTTGCCCAGTGTCCGGCCTTTCTCAATTTTCACCTCCCTATTGGTGATAACCATTTCTTTGCCGTCATCCACAGGTGTCAAAAGCACAAAGTGGCAGAGGTTTAAGGTCACTTGTGCCACCCAAGCAGTATTACTAGAACGTCAGGGTATTTCAGCGTATCAGCTATATTCTTGAAATCCCTATCTTTGTATAGTAGATAGCCACTGACTGACTGCTTTCTCAGACCAGAGACAGAAAATGAGTTTCATTCTGCTTCCTAATTCTGAATAATTGGTAGGACTTTCATGGAATGCCGTGTGGAAAATTCTTAGGCTGTATCTCTATCTTATTTCATCATATAAGTCACCTGGAGTTCTTGTTAAGCTTATAGATTGTGGAGTTCCTGTCTTAGCTCAGTGGTAATGAACCTGACTAGTATCCATGAGGATTCGGGTTCAATCCCTGGCCTCGCTCCGTGGGTTAAGGATCCTGCATTGCTGTGGCTGTGGCGTAGGCCGGCAGCAGCAGCTCTGATTCAACCCCGATCCTGGGAACTTCCATATGCCTTGGGTGTGGCTCTAAAAAAGACCAAAAAACAAAAATACTATAGATTGTAATCTGCACCAAACTCTTAAGAAATAGAGTCTGCAGGGAAGTCACTGAGAATGGCTACTTTTCACAAGCGTCCCAGGGAAGTCATATGCGAAGTTAGTCTGGGGAAACCTGGGCAGTATTAGAGCAGGTGGCAGAGAATGAGCAAGACAAAGGAATAGGAAACAAAGTGGGAGGAGTAGGTCGAAGTTCATATAGGACTTCTTAGGCCAGTATGAAGGAATGGGTTTTCTTCTGACTGGAATCCATTGGTTACAATACAGCAAATATTAGACTATTAAGTGGACAGTTTATACAATCAAAAGTAGCAGGAGCTGATTAGTCAGAAGGCTATTGTAGAAATAGAAGCGAGATGCTGGTGGCTTAGACTTTAGAATCCAGCACGGAAATGAAGGAAAGTGGTCAGAGTCAAGATTCATTCATTCATTGCAAAAGTATTTGCTTCATACAGTGTGCCAGAGGCTGTTTACATCCTTAGAAAACATTTTTGCATAGTATGGACAAAATACAATACCTTGATGAAACTTACATTCTATTCATTATTCTTTTGAGGTAAAAACCAATAGGTCATGCTGATGCATCTGAGGTGGGGAGGTGAGGAAAAGAGAGGAGTATGTCTCAGATTTTTGGTTTAAACAATTGAGTAGGCAATGCTACTACTTATTAAGATGGGGACTATTATGAAAGAAGATTTGAAGTGGAACTCAAGTCACTTTGATGCCATTAAATCTGGATGCCTCTAAGACATGCCAGTCGGATTGGCAAGAAATTATGTAGATACATGCACTTAAGGCAGAGACAAGAAATCTAAAAAGTTGTATTTGAGAGTGACCAGCAAACAGATAATGTTTTACATCCACAAACCTGAGTAAGATCACCCACTAAGTGTAAATTCCAAAAAAAAAAAAAAAAGTAACTATGTGAGGTGAATACATAAATTAGCTTGGTTGTAGTAATCATTTCATGGTGTACACAAATATCAAATCATGTTGTATCTCTTCAATACACACAACTGTTATTTGTCAATTATACCTCAGTAAAACTGCTGGGGGGGAGCTCAATTACAACACTGAATAATGAACTCATTCCTCTTCTTGAGGAAAAGAAAAAAAAAGCTCTGAGAGTGGAATACTCCATCATTTAAAAAGCTTGTCAGGAATCAAAGAAAGGGAGGCAGAGTGCAGACATCACTTGTATTTGCCTCTTCTGTGTGGAAAAAAATGTAACTTCACGGGACCAATATTTTTTCAAAATGAAAGATAAAAGAACACCTTTGACAGTGGTGTACTGTAGTGCAAAGGAAGAAATTAATACTGCAGCAAAAGGACAGCATGAGGAAGAAAAAAAAAAAAACCGGGAGAAGATGAGAAAGGGTGAAATCCAGGCCAGGGGTGAGGATTGGCCTTACCTGGGGACAGATATTTCCGCCATTTTAATAATGACTTAAATTAGTGTCAGGTCATTGACAAGGATACTCAAGTACAGAGAGTTTGCACATGCTCATGAGCCAGGAAGTAGCACAGCAAGATCTGAAGTGTGACACTGTTTGCAGAGCCTGTGTAATCATCACCATACAGACAAAAATTGCAGAATGGCAACGGCTGTTGATCCATTGGTAGTTTGAGGCTGGTCAGATGTAAGAGCTCATAACTGCTTCTATCATTTCCATGCATTATGAGGCAGGTTTATCAGCTGCAAATGAGGTGTAAAGAAGGAATGCAGAGGTTTAAGGAGGAAAGAGATACAGTATTAAATAGTGGTTTGGGAGAGTAAGAACGCCATTGATCTGAGGAGAAAGATGAGCTCTGAATGCTAAGGCAGAGGTAGTGGGAGAGGCTGTCCAAGGTCTGTGGTTATAATTTTCAAGTTTAAAATTAAATTTAAAGCTGTAATTAAAATAAAACAATTGGTAGGTGAACACCCCTTTGCAGTCAAGGCTCTTATCATTGACAACTTATTTTTGGGAAAAAAAAAAAAAAAAGCCACTTGGGCTATCAGCCTTGGTCCAGGACATGGCAGGCAAACTCCAAGAAGTCACAGGCCACCACATGGTAGGGTCAATGGAAAACATGGGAAAATCAGAAGTTCTGTGAACATGAGACAAATAAAATAGAGGCCAACATTCTTGCTTTGAGCACCTGAAGGCTCAGGATTGAATGGCTTTGTTTTTTGGGGTTTTTTTTTTTTTTTTGTCTTTTTAGGGCCACACCTGTGGCATACGGAGGTTCCCAGGCTAGGGTCGAATAGGAGCTGTAGCTGCTGGCCTACACCACAGCCACAGCCACCTCAGAACTGAGCCACATCTGTCAACTACACCACAGCTCATGGCAACACCGGATCCTTAACCCACTGAGCAAGGCCGGGGATCAAAGCTGCGTCCTCATGTCGTTTCCACTGAGTCACAACGGGAACTCTGCTTTGTCATTTCTTTATGATTTAAATCTGTAACTGACTGTGTGATAATTACCTTAAAATTAAAAAGCATTAACATTACAGAGCTGTACTGTCTGTGCCACTTTCCAGTATCAACAGTCCTTGTTGGGATAAATTAAGTGGTCACCCTGTGTTCTTATCTCTATCTTACAGATGAGCACAGAGATGCCCAAAGAGGTTAGGTGAAATGCCCAAAGCCTCAGAACGCAGGCAGCCTGGCTCCAGACAGTCCCTGATCTCAGCTGCTGCAGCTCAGAGTTCACAGTTTACATCTTACATTACGATCCAGTATCTCTCACTCACACACACATTTCAAACAAACATCTCTAATGTGCTCTCAAATTTTCTATCTTGTTTTTTAATGCTGGTCCATCAGGAAAGAGATTGGGGTGAGGCAGATGAAATGAGTCACCCAAGTACAGGGTCAGATCTTGTTATTTAAATTGGGTATTTTTTCCCCAGGGATTTTAGCGTTATTAAGGAACTCTTCCAATATCACATTCAAATGTTGATCCAGAGTACTGCGGGTTGGGCATCCCCTAACATTTTGCATTTGAGGTCTTATTCACCTTGTCCTAGTTCCAGCCCAGCTAGTCATAAACTATTAAATTTTCACAGACACTAAGAGGTTGTGGCTTGAGTTTGAAAACAAAAACAAGCCACCATTTTAAAAGGTTCAATATCCTCAATGAAAAAAATTATTTCTTTAAATTTCCCACTGGGACAATGAACTCCCCATCACAGTACAGGTCGATTTTTCAGATGTGTAAGAAAATCCTAGAGCAGATTATTTCCCAAAGTGACACTAACATGCTGATGTAGTCAAGGAAGATCTTCACTGAGAGCCCCTGAGATCCCACTGACTTACATGCAAAGAGTGCCTGGTGTTTATGGAACAATCCAGTTATGAAACGGGGTCACTTTCAAGGAGGGACCAGGCAATTCGTAATTAGGTGTTGTTTTATGTTTGCTCTATCTCAGAAAGCAGCCAATTTTATCAAAGCAGAGTTTCTCAGCAAAAAAAGCCCAAATCTTCACCAACAGAAGTTGTAAATCCCTATGGTTCAGCCACCCCCAGTCTATTAGAAGCTGATGTCCCAGGTCTATGTGGTAAAATCCTGTTTTTACATTATGTCCTCAGCTCCAGTACCTCTCCACACCAAGTGATGGCTTAACAACTTTCCCCTAAGAACTTTAAAGCCTCCGCTGCACTTCCCTCACCCTATCTTTTTAAATTGGGCCATACCATACCTGACTTTGGCACTGGGCCTGATTTCGGGTGTTTCCAGTTACCCATATAGCCCTGACTTATTTTCAGGGACTGAATCATAGCTGCTTGAGAACATGGTTGTGGCTTTGAGGCTGCCTAAGGATGAACTACCTTTTAAAAAGGGATGCTGTTAGGAGTTCCCGTCATGGCACAGCAGAAACAAATCCGACTAGGAACCGTGAGGCTGCAGGTTCGATCCCTGGCCTCACTCAGTGGGTTAAGGATCCAGCATTGCTGTGAGCTGTAACATAGGCCGCAGATTCAGTTCGGATCTGGCATTGCCGTGGCTGTGGTGCAGGCTGGCAGCAGCAGCTCCGATTAGACCCCCCAGCCTGGGAACCTCCATATGCCATGGGTGCAGCCTTTAAAAAAAAAACAAAAATAAAAAGGGATGCTGTTAAAACTCTGTTTAGATTTTAACCTGCCCAGAGGAAAATATGGGGCCTCAACCTAATTAAACAGGGTGAGGATGCAATGCCCTGACCAAAATGTCTCAGATGATGGGAGCATGGCAAAGTACTCTTTTTTCCTCCCAAATTTTCTCTTTCCTGCCCCTCATTTATCTGTCTTTTACTTCCTAGCTAAATTGCTAATTTCTCAAGATAATTCCCCAGTAATCTGAAATATATATATACATATAACTGAATCACTTCCCGGTATACTTGAAACACAATAGTGTAAATCAACTATCTTCAATTAAAAGATAATTTCCTGATCCTACAGGGCTGAAATGATGCCAGGCTTTCAAGCACCCATAGTACCTAATTTGTTCCTTTTCCTAAGATGGTACTTTCTACCCACTTGGTGTACATGTCCTTATAGAAAAATATGAAATAGAAATGGATCAGGAGTATTATTTAAAACACTTTATCTAGAAATACCTGGATCCTGCTCTCAACCAATCACCTTCCCATTGAACTAATGGAGGGGAATAAACCTACAAGAACCATAACCATTTTCACTTCATTCCTGGCTTTAGCCCCAAGGCCCAGTGCAAGGTTCCAGGAGGGAGGGGAACAACTTAGTAGAAGCCATGCACCATTTTCTCCCCAGTGTCACAAGCCCCACTGGTGAAGGCAAGAACATAGAGCAAATGGTCACCTGGGAGTGGCTTCTTTAAACCCATGGGGTCCGGGAACATCCCAAGCCAGACCAACACTCCTTCAGGATCAAAGTCTCCTACCTCTCTCCCTGGAGACACTTAGGGATGGTAAGCTGGCAGGTCTTCTCAAAGCTTCTGAGCTCAACGGACCTCATCTGTCCTGTGATATGGCTGACAGCCCCTCAGCAAACTGCTCACCCTTTCTCTAGTTTGCTAGTGCCATCTTGAAGTTTGAGTCACAGAAAGTGACAGATAGTCCAGGCATGATCAACATCACAGATAAGCAGTAATACCCCCTTTCTCTTTATTTTCACTTTTTAATAGAGCATTAAATTCTAATAGTGCTTTTAAGAAGTCATATTCACGTTGCTAATGCTTGCTCACTTCCCAAGTCTTTCTTTCCTATTAATAGAAAAGGCTCTCAGGTTCTCTGTTCTTGATTACATGTTTCATTTTTTTTTCCAAACCTAAACAAGTGGCTTTATTACTGTAAATTCTCAACTCATTAAATCTGGCCCATCTTTTAGAATGTATGAATTGTTTTGATACTGATTTAGTCATCTGGAAAATTACCTTCCACTTCTAGCTTTGGAATACTGGCAAATACAGGGCAATGCCCTTTAGCCAATGGCCACCAGGAACAAGCCAGTAGTTGAGTTGGGCTCAGCACTCTCTGCTGTCAGGGAGGAAATGTAGCATAGAGAGGGCTTTCAACTGGGTGATTTGGGAGGAAAACCTAGGGAAGCAGGGCTTTGCTCTAAACAGGATGCCATCCAAAAGCAGGGGAAATCCTATGATTGCATATCTCAATACATCTTATTTAGAGGAGGGCAGACTAGAGTGAGAATAAAACTATTTGATAAAGCAGCAGTTACTCATTGTAACTTAGAGAAAGGTGTTCAGTATTTTCTGGATGGCAGGGTAACCTTGTTTTGTTCTGTGCTCTGATAACATGATGAAGCGGCCTTGTTTTGTCTCATTTTATAGTGGTCTTGGAGTAACCTTGAGATTGGTTTTCTCTGAGATGACTTCAACTGTCAACATTCAAATAGAGGCTCTATAACTGACCAGTTCTGTGACCTTGGTATGTTACTTAAAAAAAAAAAATACCCTGTGCCTCAGTTTCCTCATCTGTAAAACAGAGTTAATAATATGAATTCGCCTCACAGGATTGTGCTGAGAATAAAGTGAGTTCCCATAGGTAAAACTGATTAAAACGGGCCTGGCGTGTGCTAAGTTCTGTGTCCAGTGATTGCAGTTTTAGTGTCCACTTTCTCCACAACAAAGTAGGGGATGAACTCGGAGCCATAAAGCTTTTGCTCACTTTATGGGAGAACATATGCTATAAACTAAAATCAATTATATTAGAATATAGCACTAGGCTGCCTACAGGTCCCCCTCCATTTTTATGCCTCTTGCCTTTCTTCCACAAAGGGAAATTAGATTGCACAGTAAGATGTAACCCATGTACAGCTATTTTTATAATCATAGGGTTGAAATCATGAGTTTGTGCTTTGACTCTACAGTGTCCAAACAAGAGAAGGAAAAAGATTAAGGGCAAGCTGAATTCTTCCATTTTACCTCCCACTGCTAAGATGAAGTGTAGCCACAGCAAGTACAGGGCACTTCTCTCAAGGTTAGACAGCCCATTAAGACCCTTCCAATACAGCTAGAATGTAAATTGACTTTGAAAGAAGGCTGTTGAAATGCAGATGTCACTACCACCAAACCTAACCAACCAAACAAACCTGAGCCAATGGAGAACCCACTGAACTATATTTAGTGTAGGGTCAACCTTGGAGAATCTTCCTTATTAAGGTCTGTCACCTTTTACTTCCTCTCCAAAGGCTTAGAGCTGTGGTTTTCATCCTAAGCGATGTCGGAGCTATGTTTGGTTGTCACATCCAAGGGAGGGGTCCTACTGGCATCTAGCGGGTAGAGGCCAGGGGTGCTGCTAAAATCCTACCGTACACAAGACAGTCCCTCCCAACAAAGAATTATCCAGCCCTAAAAGTTGGTAATTTCACAGTAAAGAAAAAAAAAAAAAAGCTATTTTAGCATACTGTTAGGATATACTCCTTAGTATCAAACAGTCTTAATTATTTTGTTTCTTGAACATAAATTTTGTCTCCCTTGCAAACATCTGCATACCTAGTCAGGAAAGCACTTCTGGTGATGCTCACTCAAGAGTCAATTCCTGCAGGACTCATACATATGCGAGGCCCGCTGGGTGAAGGCCTGGTGTCTTTCCCGTACATTAGAAAACAACAAATTTCTATCCAGCAGCCTATCTTCAAAACTGGATTTATTCAAATGACACTCAGTTGAATATGAAGTAAAACTGCATCCGATTGACTTCATTCACTAAAACACAATTCACGTGGATTCCCCTCCGCCCAAAAAAAAAAAAAAAGGCTTTTTGATGCTATGCATAGCTTCATGCATGAAGTAAGGCAGGGTCACGTCTAGGAAATAACTAGGTTCGGACTGAATGAACATTCTGATTGTATGCAATGAAGATGCTTGTATGGGGGTGGAAAAAAGATTAAGTTCTTTACCACACCTATTTAGGGAATAGTTCAGTGGTGTGAAGAGTCAGGATGATAACATTTTTAGGATTAACATCTAAACATGTGTGGTTCAAGAGGTGCACACAACCATGTCCGGTGTTTTTTTTTTTTTTTTTAAAGGGAAGGCAGTAGGACAGTGTTAAAGCAACACAATACAATTTCATGCACTCTAGGAAAAAAAAAAAATCCTAATGGGAACTCTTAAATTGGGCGACTCAAACTGGGAGAAGTCATAGGAATCCGCGACTAGCACAGGAATCGAGACTTATCAGTAACAAATGCACTTGGGCACTTGTACACTGCAATCCACAGTTCACAGGTGGCACTAGGGTATGGCCTCCATCTTGACTGCCCTACTCTACAAGGGTGCTTCTCCAACTTGGGTGCACATAATAATGACCTGAGGCCTAGGTAACACATGATTCCTGGGCCCCAGCCCAGGAGATTCTGACTCAGTAGGTCAGAGCCTGGGATTTTTCCAACAAGAGTGTGCTGGGTAATGCTGATGCTGCAAGTGCAGAGACCTACATGTTGAGTAGCGAGCCTCCAGAGAACTCCTAGAATGGCTTCCAGTAATAAAATGCCGTGACTGCCAAATACCTTTGCTACCAATATGTCCATAGTCCTGTCAAGGACATTAACCCCAGAGATTCCATGCTGGCCAACTAGACATTGAAAGATTAACAGATAGAATACTTTATAAAGACACTTTTAGACTGAAGATCCCTATAGGTCTCCTTTTTCCTTATCCTGTTTCTCCCTGTTTTCCAGAAGAATACAGTGTGTGGTTCTCTTTTGTCATGCAGCACTTTTTCCATATTCTGTCCCATGTTTGTACAAGGTGTTTAAATAGGATTTCATAGATCATTAAGGTAACAAGCACTTCCCTAGCAAGCAGGATATTGAAGAGGTTGTAACTGCCTCCCTTGGGAGGCAGGAGGCATGTTTGGGTTTTTTTTGTTTTTTGTTTTTTTTTTTTTTGTCTCAAAGGCTAAAGAGTTTAGATGAGGCTTCAACAGATCTATATAGATTAGAAGTTTGGACTTAAATATCATGGTTCTTTGTAATGCCCTTGTGCCACCAAGGTCGAGAGCTAATGCTTGCCAGGGACAAAGAACCCTAAAATATTTTGAAGGTGTTTCTTCTTCCAAGCTTATTCCATTTTCCCAGGTATTGTGACAGAGTCATGTTAGAGTTATGTTATGGAATTCTTTTGCAAGATGCAAAGTGATTTGCAGAAGCAGCCTTGCAAATTAAATCCCTATCTTCTTCTTGTCTCCAATCCTTTCATCTCAGGCTATTTCCCATTATCTGTTTTCTTTACTACCTTCCTTCCTACTAGATCGTATTTTTCCTTCTCCAATTTTCTTCTCTTCAAAATTTTTGCTTTCCCTTACCTTTGGACTATTTTATTTATTCACTCATTCATGGACTCTGTAAATGTATTGCACACCTACTGCAAGCCATCCACAAAGTCCAATTGACTCTGCCTTTGGGATACTTACAGTTCAGGGAGAGGCAGAAAACCTGTCTACTTAGTAGTTTATGTACATATACTGTGATAGAGGCCCTGTGGTAAACACTGCCGATGCCCCACCCCTAGCCCCATGGCCCTCACTGTTTCTAAATACAATAATGGCTTCTACTAAAAATTCTGCTCTGCCTCGGTGCAAGAAGGAGGTATCTTAGGTCTCAGAGGCATGCTCAAATTTTGCAGGGCAACCCGTCAACACTTCAGGGCTTACTCCAGGAACAGCTTTCTATCAGTAACAGTTTGGGGTGGAAGATCAATATCCCAGCTTCCTTGTCCCTCTGAGGAGTGCTCTATGCTGACTTCGGGGGACTCGCAGCAGCACTGCGCCCCAGTTGGCCACACTGTAACCTGCTTACCAATGCCCCTTGAACTGACATGTTTTCTCCCCCACCATCTCATTTTCCCAGTCCTCTACGGGTACCTCTGGAGAACACCTCCCACATCAACTATGTGTACTCAAATCCTTGCCTCAGGGCCTTCTAGAAAAAGCCAACTAAAACAAAAGCCAACACCTGGGCTCTCGGGTTGAGCAACAAGACAGGAAACTGGAGAGCTACAGAGTTGCCAGGAAAGGCTCCACAGCGTAAGGTTGAACTTACTTCTCAAGGCAATGGGGAGACACAAAGATTTTAAGTCGGGAGTGGGTGGCATGGTCAAATCTGCATTATGGGCAGGGAAGGTGGGGCGGGGGGGAGCCCCATTGGGCACCATGGAAAATGCTTCAAACAAAGCAGGTTAGGAATCAAAAGAAACAGAAGGTTCTTGTTGTAAATCAATACCAGAGATGATGAGGGGCTAACAGCTAACAAGAAATTAACTTGTAAAAAAACTAAAGTGAAATCACCCACTGTCCACTCTCACTCTGCACAGTCCTAGCCACATCAATTAGGCAAGAAGTCAAACACATCCAAATTGTCAAGAAGACATAAAACTGTCACATTTTGCAGATGATATCAAACTATACATAGAAAACCCTAAAGACTCCACCAAAAACCTCTAAGAATTAGTAAATCAATTCAGTAAAGTCACAGAATACAGAATATCTATAAAAATATGCGGCATATCTATACAGTAATAATGATCAGAAATTAATGAAATCATCCCATTTACAGTTGCAGCAAACAATAAAATATCTACAAATAAATTTACTCAACAAAAAGAATACTGCTCAGCCACATGGGAAGAGTGGGAAAGAAGTGCAATTTTGGTGAACTGGGGAACTCAGCAGCTTGTGGGGGAGGGGGGGGAAAGGTAGTTGTTTACAGAATTGATCCAGACAGGACCAAGTCAAATGAAAAGGCAGAGCCCTTTGTTCCAAAAATTAAGAATTTTAACATGGCAACAACAAAACATCAAACTAAGCATAGGACCCCTCTGAGCCTGGGACCTTGTGTGGCTGCACAGGTTACAGGCCTTTGAAGAGTAAGGTCTTTGCCAGATAGGATAGATGAAGGGACCAAAATATGACTCATGTGATGGTCCAAGTCGGTGGGGGGATGGTTTAGAAAAATAGACAATGTCAAGAGGATAAGAATGACAATGAAAGGGAAACATTTTCCACATAAATGAAAATATGACCAATAATAACATATAGCATCTACTGCCACTCTTTTTTTTTTTTTTTTTTTTTTTTTTGCAATCAGTTACCTCAGGTCCTTAACATCAGTGATCCTTTACACATCTATGACTACCAAACATAGTTCTGGTTTTGCACATAGGACTCTTCAGAGACTTACACCATGCTTTTTTTTAAAACAAAATTCAACCTTAAAATGAGCAGAAAACATCCATCAGGCAGACTCCTTTTTGTGCTATTTGTGTCCCACTTGCTAGGATAGACTCACAAATAGAGGCAACGCAGACTGGGTGCCACATGAATCATAAGCAAGATTCACTGATGACCTAGAGTATATCCTTGGGGCGCCAGGGCATCGGAGTAAGATTTTGACAGATGAAGAGGGGGTGCGGAGGATATTCAGGCTGAGAAAACAGTTATGCAAAGGCTCAGAGGCAAGAAACCACATGGTGCTTTCAGGTCACCATCAAGAGTTGGGTCTGGACAAGTATGGGGGACATGAGGCGATGAGGAAGAAAGATGACAGTTGCTCACAAAGTGGGACGCAGCGAAAGGTTTCAAAGATGCTACAATCAGAAGCAAAATGCAGGACTGTCTGTCTGTATAGAAAGGGTCAGACTGGAATGGGGCACAGCACCGGGAAAAGTGCTGCTTCGGACTTCTATCTAAACACTTCTCACTGTACAGTTAGTCTACACTTGCCCCTCCCCACAGGCACAGGTTATGAATACACACTTATCTCTTTGTAATTTTGCTGCAACTACCTTTCCAAGTCAGAGATACATACTATGACCTTAGCAAAGCCTGCTTCCAACAAGGGTAAATGGGAAAATGCCCTTGTGGTTTGATTTATTTGCAGTAACCCATGCTTCCGACCTACCATGGCTGCAAGGTTTCCAAAAATTTAATACCTTGAAACGAGACACATTTATCATCTGTAAGTTGAGGTCAGTGCAATACGGGGCTGCACTGGGCAAAAACCAAGGTGTCAACAAAATTGCATTGCCTCTGGAGGCTTGTGGGGGTTCTCAGGATTCGGGGGCTGTTCAAGGGAAAAACTGCCAATGAGAGGCAGTATCCGGCAAGGGACAGCGACAGGGGAACACAAGGAAATCCCTTGCAGCATGCGCTGCTCTGGAGGCTGACAACAAGGACTTACCAAGAAGAAGGGAAGCAGGCAAGGGGGTTTCTGGGGCCAAGGAGGTCAGAGGTCACCTTACCTGTCTCGGTGATGTCACTCGGCAGAGTGACTGTCAGAGAGCTCCCAGGGGCAGCTGCGGCATGGGGGTCTTAATCCATGGGCTCTAGTTCATCATGGGCCAGCCGGTACTGGTGTCGTGCGAGGGAGGCCAAGCAGACAGGCTCTAGGAGACAAAAAAAAAAAACTGCTTGTTTAGACCATTTAAAAAAGTATTCAATGTGGAAAATTCGAATTTAGTGCCAGCAGGCTTTGGCACTCCTAAATCTTAGCCTACAATGAAGAAATAAACAACCTAGGGGCAGGCACACAACAGCCACCTTTGTCTCATTCAGCTGTCAAGGTTCCGGCGAAGAAGCTGATTTCTTGCCTTTTCCAACTTCTAGCGGCCACCCGCACCTGACTTACAGCCCCTTCGCTCCATCTTGAGAGCCAACGACGCTGCATCTCCCCGACTGCCTTCTTAGCGGTACTACTCTCCCAACACGGGTGGGGCGGATTCTCCCCTTTTAAGAGCCATGTGATTAAATGGGGCTCACCTGAATAATCCAGAGCCCGCTCACTCTCCATTGCTAAGGCCTTAACTGACTCACACCTGCCAACTCCCTTTGCCCTTAACATCCTCACGGTTCCAAGGTGGAGGCTACAGACATCATGGCATCCATTGTTCTGATGCCCACACAGAGCAGTGGTTCCCTGCAACTGTCTGAGAGGGTCTGCAGACCACACCAGTGGGCTCCATGGGTACCTGAGGCAGCCTGGAAGGGCCAGGAGGCGAATGCCCTGGAGTGGCTCTCAGTTGGTGAGAGCTGGGGGGCTAGTGGCCAAATAGCTTCCTCAGCTGCCGGTAGGTCTACATCAGGCTGCGAGAGGTCTGAGCCCCACTGGCCAGCAGTGGTGATCTCAAATCATTGCCCCCCTCTGCTGACCTTCCCCTTTGTCCTGCCTGCTTCCCCACACCCTCACCCCCCAGTAAACACAAATGCTTGCCTCAGGGTTGCTGTGGAGAGAACAAAAGCAATCAAAGGTGCAAGGACTCCCAGGCCTGATGACAATCACCGTCCCATTTAATTCTATCCTCGGCTGCTTCACCCAATACTAAAAAGATTCTACAGTCCCTTTTGTTCTCAAAGTGTGAAAACAGAGGGCTAAGGATCTAGAAGGAGCTGTGAGTGGCAGCCCTGAGGGCAAAATAATGGTTTCTCCAAATTATAGGTAAGCAACAACATTCCATCTACTGCAACTTAGGGTGGAATTGCTAAAATATTTTTTGTGCTGCTGTTTTCCAAACAACTTGACAGGTTTCATAATATGATTCTATTTCTTTATGTCCCAGAAATCAAGCCCGTGCCTTTGCTCTATGACTGCCTTGGAAAGGCTATGATGGCAGATATCTTAAACCTTCTCCTTTTACCAGCTAGCTACTAGTTGCTGTAGAATTCTTCATGATGACACAAGCTGGAGTTATTTCAACATAACTGGATTCTCATAAAAAGATCAAGCTGAGTAAGAGCAAAGTCTGGTACTTCCATGTCATTAAAGACATGGGTTTAAAGACACGGGTTTGCTTAATCACAGTATTAATCTGTCCTTTATCCATAGTATTCTTATTTGTAATCAACTTATTTGGGGGACAAAAATCTTAACCTGGAGTTATTTCCCACCTGACTGGGGAATGTCATCAAAAGCAAGTGTAACCACTTAGAAAATATATGACTCTGGCTCTGCGCAGAAGTGGGTATGAGGAAATAGGCCCCATTTTCTTAGTTTTCACCATTTGAACCCTAAAATTCATTAGATTAACTGATTTTTTTTATAATGCTAGCTTTGTACAGCTATGATAAGGGGGCAAGGGGGAGTGAGGCTATGAAACCTGCTTGAAACCTGTTGCCCTGCAGCTTTAGAGGTCGATAAGAGAAACAATTAAATGCACGGTGTTTCTAATATAGGATAGAGAATGTTAAGAACCGTGACACAGTTATAGTCGGAGCTGTGGCAATTCCTAGGAAGGGAAAATATTTTCAGCTGATGAGGAGGGGCTCTTCTTGATGAGAAAGTAGCCTCTGTAAACTTCATTTCATCGTGGAATGTTCAATGTAAATTATTCTCATGCCATCTTCTTGTTGTGACTAAATAAAATGGAAGTACTTCAACAGGTAGTGAATATACCGCTCTTGATGGTGACCTTCAAAGCTCTCCAGAAAATGGCCTTGTCCTACCTTGCTGTTCATTGGCCCCTCATTTGCATCAGATGAGCCTGGAGACATTGGAAACATTCACGATGAAAGCGAGAGTCACTGACCTGGAAACTTCCTTTCACCTATGGCAGTGGTTCTCAAGCAGGGACTAGTTTCCCCCTGCCCCAGGGGACACCTGGCAATGCCTGGAGGCATATTCTTGGTTCTCACGACTTGGTGGAGGTGTGGGGAGAGACTTTGTGTGTTACTGGCATTAAGTGGGAGAGGCCGGGGATGCTGTTAAATATCCTACAGGACACAGCATTCACGGCAAAGAATCATCTGGTCCAATGTCAAGGGTACCAAGGTCAAGAAACCCTGATCCCATGGAAGGACACACACAAAGGTCTGAGGCTTTTGAGAGGAAAAAAAAGTTTAGCTTCATAATCACAACACTCAGGTGAGGAGTAATTAATGAGAACTGGTATAACCCCCGCCCCCCAAAAAAAGCCACAGCCAGAAAATCCCATTAATTAGGAATTTCCTCTTTAGTGAGCTCTTTATACTATATAAACTTCTATTTATGCCAGATAGTAAAAAGCGGGATCCAAACTATGGGTTTTGGCCCTGGTAACCAGGGTATGAATTTTATTGGGCATGCAATTTAATTGCTTTTCAAGAAGTTGACATGGGTGTAAACATGACAAGGTTAAGTTATTAAATGTTCCCACTACATTTCACTCTGTTACTGCTGGATTTATTCGAGAGCAAGGAAACTCAAATCAGAAAGGAGTCCTGGTATTGTCTAGGTACCAGGTAACCCCCTAGAGCAAGGTTCTCAATTCTGGCTACACAGTACAGCCACCTGGGAGCTTTTTACGGTTTCCACATGCCGAGACCACACCCCAGACCAATTACTTCAGTCCCTGGAGGTAAAGCTTTACCAGGTGACTCCAATGTGCAGCCAAGTTTGAGAACCACTTCACTAGATCTTTGCTTCATGTTTTGGGGGGGTTGTTTGGTTTTCTTTTTTTTTTTTTTTTTTTGTTTGGTCACATCCACGGCATGCAGAATTTCCCAGGCCAGGGTGTGAACCTTCGCCATAGTAGTGACAAGACCAAATCCTTAACCACTAAGCCACCAGGGAACTCCATAGCATCATTTCTTCTAATGTCACCTGTCGACCAGCAGTACCAGTATCACCTGGAGCCAGTTAGATGCAGACTCCCAGGCTCCATCCCAAACCTACTGCAGCAGAATCTGCATTAGGACAGGATCCCCAGTGGATTCGCAAGCACACTGATACTTGAGAAATGCTGCCCTAGAAAATACTACAAATAGCCCGTTTTTAAGAATGTACACATTGCCATATGCAGGCTAAAATAAGGCATGCTATGAAGGCATGGAAAAATGCCCCCAAATCTCTAAATAAAATTAATTTTCATGTGATGACAAATGCTAATTTCACCACTAAGTTCTGTTTTTCAGTAAATTTTATTTTGAATTATGAAAGATTTCAATCATAGAGAATAATTTAATCCTATGCTGCCTGTTGTTGCTGTTATTTGCTTTTGCTTTTCCTGAGAAGAGTAGCACTAGCTGTTCAGTGGCCTAGGACTCTCACCTAGTATTGAGAACCAAGCAGGAAGCCCATGCAACACCTTTCTCGTAGCTGAGAAGGTGCCCTCTCAGCTCTGTGTTCAAGACGAGGGGATGGTGTGAAATGCCATCCAACAGTATCCGTGCCAGGGTGTGGAATCTCCCCATAGTTGACAGAACTGAACAGGCACACATGTATCATGGTAAAACAATTGTTCTAAATAGTCATGCGACTTTCTTATGGAAAGAACAAAAATGCTTCAAATTAAGATAGTTTGGCTATGGTCTCTCCAAAGGGAGTTTAGGAGGTTTGCTAAATGTCATCCAGCCAGTTCCTGGCTGCCAGACCATAGATGCCTTAATTCATCATAGTATCAACAAATGCTCTTTCACACTTCCAGTTTTTGCAGACAGATTGATAAAAAAAAAAAAACTTATAAAAATCCCTGTCATAAAGCCAGCTTTTTTCATGCCAGCCAAAAACCCTGTCAACATGTTTCATTATAGCACCCTTTTCTAGAATGATTCTGCCATGAGAATTCCCAACCTCTTTAAAAATACATACTTCTTCTCTTAAGATCATACAAATAGAGAGATGGGTGATGAGCATGGTGTAGCGAATGAGCTTTGGCCAGTAGTCCAGCTGGCTGAATTGAAATCCTGGCTGGTACTGCATGTGCTGACTGCCATGGTCTAACACTCTGAGTCTTAAAAAGGGTCTAATAAGCCATTTCTGATGGGATTACTACTAGGAGGAAGCAACATTATGCATGTGAACCACAGTGCCTTGCTTACAGCCACCACTCATCAAGTATTTCCTTTCTCTTCCCTTCGCCTGTTTAAAGAAAAAAAAACAACCCCAGTAAAATGTTATCAGAAATCTTCTGAACAGCACAGGCTATTACTCATCTTTCAATCCAAAGAGCCTGCCACACTGTCTGGTACATACTAGACACTTGAGAAATGTTGAATGAATTGCTGGTTTCCACTCAGGGTTCAGAGCTCAGGGGTCTGAAGGTAGGAAACCAGCCAGCAGGAAGTCCTCAGGCCATCTCTTAAATGGGGCACTTTCAACAGTCAGAGCCATGTCTTCTTAAGAATCCAGCCCACTGGCTTCTCACTTCTCGCCCAACACACAAAGCTGTGAGGAAAGGAATGGACAGCTGCCTGGAAGAGCATAACTGAGCTCTTGAGGTAAATGTATCTCCTCAGGCTCATGTCAAATGTCCTCTGACCCTTCAAAATGACCCTAGGTATTATTTTGATTAATTTTATTATCCATCATTTAGTGCACAAGGTATACTCAACTCCACAACAATATTATTCAACTCCAACCTAATAAATGCTAGCATTTAGGAGAGAATGGGGGAAAGGTGTGGCTACTGCTAAACAGGTGGCAGGAGTCAGGCGGAAGGTGCCTCCACGAGGGGCTATCATTTGAGCTAAGGATGCAAGCGGGAACCGTTGTTCAGCAGGCAGACAAAAGTCAAAGAGAATCACTAGACAGAAAGAACAGGACATGGAAAGAGCCAGAGATGTGGAAAAGTTTGGGCCACTGAGGCAACAGAGAATTTCTAAAGGATAGGCTATGTCAAGAGAAATGAAGTAAAATGAAACTCGAACAGCTATTAGGGGCTGATTATAAAGCGCCTGACAATCTGTGCCAACAGGATGGGCCTGTTTGTCCCTGGGGCAAACAATCTGTTCAGGGATAACCAGAAAAGTGAATTGAGAAGCCTTGATTACTGGATCTTAATTCTCGTAACAGAGGGTTGCTCCTCCTGAGAAGCTCCTAGACACTAGGAAGCATTTACTGCCACCTTATTGCTAAAATCAAACAAAAGCTGTATGCACGCAGTGTCTAGGACTCAGAAGGAAGTGCCAGGGCCTAGCCCCATGCCCAGGCACAGCAGGGAGTCTCCCAGACTCGCTGTGAATCCGAGAACCCTCTCAAGCCCGACAGGGAGGTCAGCTGCCGTGAGCTTAAACAGAAGGTGGCATTTTATCAGGGCTCTGCTGTGTATCTTGAAGCCTCTTTTTTCAATTTCCCCATGACCAGCACATGCCTATCATATGGGCAAGGCTCAGTAAAGCTGTGATGGATGCCTAGTGACAGCGAAGAAACCAACCAACCAAGACCATTAAACACAATACTGTTCAAACTTCGGGCTGTGACTGACTTGTGGGTCATCGAGTCAGTTAAGGGGCTCACCAGCAGCTTCTGTGCAAAGTAAAAATTAGAACATGTCACAGTCCATCCTGCTTTGGAAAAGTAAATACCATTTTGTGAGCCTTTCATTTCTGTTAGATATATTCATGTGCGGGGGAGTGTGTATGTGTCCTGGTTGGTTACGGAAAAAATGTTTCCTACCTTGGGCCACAGCAAAAAAGTGACCTCGGGGTATAGTGGCTTAGATAAACAAGTTCACCCAAGCTTTTTTGGCTTAACCCTTCTCAAACACCCTTAAGAGCCAGTCACGGATCCAGAAGCAGGGGGCCTTATTTGAAGCTATGATGACAGGGACAAGAGGCGTACCTTGCACTATGACACTCACTCCAACGCAATGAGCCCCTTGCCCTTGACGTAACAGCCCTCATCCACACCCAACCTGAGGACTGTGGTACCCAGGACCTTGTAGGCTCACCAGGAAGTAACCTTTGCCTGTAGTGTGGAAGCTGTGTCATTCTCAACTGGATGTGACACCTGCCTTAGAAGGAGTCGCACACTGGGAGAAAGACACACCTACCCAGGACTGAAATCTATTTTCTATGAAAATATGTCTTCTTATTGCCATATAAGATTTCTTCTTTGCCTCTGATTGCAACTATTGTGCTGGCATCTTTGAAAAGGAAAAGGTCAGGGAGTTTGGGGTTGGTTGATAAAAACTGTAACATTTAGAATGGATAGTAAATGAGGCCCTACTATACAGCACAGGGAACTATATCTAGTGTCTTGGGACAGACCATGATGGAAGAGAATATAAGAAAAAGAATGTATGCTTATGTATGACTGGGCCACTATTCTGTATAGCAGAAATTGGCACAACACTGTAAATCGACTAGACTTTAATTTAAAAATAAAAAATAATTTAAAAAAGAAAAGGAGAAGGAGGCAGAGTCCCCATTATGGACCACATCCTGGGCTACATACCTTAAGGCACACTGTCTTAATAAGAAACTCGACTGGTCGGCAATTAGATCAATGGAACCAGGTATTTTTGAGTTGTGCCCAATCCCTGTCTTCCGTGCTTACTATAATCGATCTTCCCTCTGGGCCTACAGAAAATTTGCTGTCTTAAATCTTAAATCTGGTAACCATAGTAATGAAGCAGAGAGGAGTGAAGATCTTGGAGATGCAGTACAGATACTTCAAAACAAAAAACAAAAAAACATCCCTCCATTATTTTCCATTTTCCTAAAATTTTTTTTTTTTTTTTTTTTTTTTTTTTTTTTTTTTTTTTTTTTGGCACGAGTGGCTTACAAGAAGCTATAGTTGAAAGTGCGAAGGAACCAATGGATGCAGGGAAGGGAGAAGAGAGTTAGGGCATGGCTGATCTGCAGAACTAAATAATGATCCAGAAGAATGGAGCCTCGATTGTGGTTTTTTTGTTTGTTTTTAACCTTTTCTTGGGCCGCCCCTGCGGCACATGGAGATTCCCAGGCTAGGGGTCGAATCGGAGCTATAGCCTCTGGCGTATGCCAGAGCCACAGCAGTGCGGTATCCGAGCCGCATCTGCAACCTACACCACAGCTCACGGCAACGCCGGGTCCTTAACCCACTGAGCAAGGCCAGGGATCAAACCCGCAACCTCATGGTTCCTAGTTGGATTCGTTTACCACTGCGCCACGACAGGAACTCCAGGAACTGCTAATTTTAAAATAGAACCTATGGTCCGTACTCAGAGAAGACCTAGCTGACTGGGATCATTCAAATTCCAAAAGAAATATGACTGGCCAGAGAAAGCAGGTTTATAGTTTTTCACCTGGAGAAAATGTGTTTGTTCTGCAGCTACTGAAAGTGGTGAAGTGATGGGCCAGCGACGCCTCTTTCCTCAGGCTCTGCCTCACTGCCCCTCTGTCAAACCTTCCTAATGCTTCGCCGAGTCACACCTGGGTGATTTCATCATGATGTTAACCTGCCTCTTCAAAGTTGGTAGGAAGAGATCAAGGCCAAAACCAAATATAGAGCCGATCCTACTGATTGAGTTCTCAGTTCTTAAGTTTATTGAGCTCCCTGCAGAAACAAACAGCTCACCAAAGTATGATGGCCAACAGCATTGATTCCTCTCCCTCTGACCTCCTTTCAGCAGAAACTGAGTGATGAGGAGAGCAGAGGAGAAAAAAGCAGTGCTCTTTGGAAGGGTGTTATTACGGCGTAAAGCCTCTAGGCAGTCAAACCTGGCTATAAGAGGGGCCTCCACAAACATCTTATACAGACCTCTAAAAACACATCCATTCTGTGCCTAACTCTCTACATAATATGAAGTTACACATTACTATTTGGGGTTTGTTAATTATTCTATATGATCTATCATATATTCTATATTAGAATCTTCAAAATTATAACAGCAGCAAGGGATTTGCTAGTCAAATGAAACCCTTAGAAGTGATAAAATATTTTGCAAGGCAAAAATAAATGAAAGAGAAAACACACAACCAAATTGTTGCTGTGGGTTGATTACACTAGAGCAGGATTTTTCTAAATGGGATCAGAATGACCAGAAACTTCCAGGAAGTCAAGGAGGGCACGGCTTATTAAATACAGCTTTTCTGCACTT
The DNA here is from genome assembly GCF_054392235.1 of Sus scrofa. Classification (NCBI taxonomy): domain Eukaryota; kingdom Metazoa; phylum Chordata; class Mammalia; order Artiodactyla; family Suidae; genus Sus; species Sus scrofa. The sequence continues at coordinate 14,937,112 of NC_139401.1, forward strand.
GGATCAGCCCCTTCAATGTGGTCTGCCCTCCTGGACTTCTTACCTTAGCAATTTTCATACACAGAGACTCCCACAATGAGGAGGTATGTAAGTGGTCATCTCGTTCCCTAACCCACATGTTACATCAATACCCAACATCGCCAACAAATGATTAAACACTTAAGTACCTCCAGCAACAAGGAATTCATTACCTTGATGTCATGCTCCATGTTCAGTCAGGGAGTTGTCAAAAGTTCTTGCTCACATTGAGTTGAATTCTGTCTCCCTGTAACATCAACCGATGGCTTTGGATTAGCAACCTTGGAACCATTACCATAGATCCTCTTCACTCTTCTGAAAACACCTGTCGTGTGAGCCAGGCTCATCTGTTTTTTCAAGGCCGGCCTCTCTTGCTCCTTCTGGGCTCCCTTGTGTGGTGTGCTTCCAGGAACATTCAGCGCCCTCAGGCTCTGCCTCACTGCCCCTCTGTCAAACCTTCCTCAAGCTTCGCCAAGTCACACCTGGATGATTTCATCATGATGTTAACCTGCCTCTTAGCCTGCACTCAGGCTGTCTTGTTTTATCTCCTACCCCCTTTCCTATCCAGGAACTCAAGGACAATAGTCCATAAGCTGGGATATCAATGGCATTCTCTCTTTCAAGAATTTGAAGAAAGAGGGCTCTAATGAGATGATAGTAATGACGTTCTAGATTGTTCTAATTGAAAAGGTTCCCATAGGGCTGAGGTTGGGGATGGCCCGCTTGTAATATGCATAAGTAAAGGAAGTTGAAAGGAGAAAAGCAGAAATGGGGGAGAATAACAGACCTGCAAGATTGAGAATCATCTCATTTTCTGACTTGCACATTGGAGGTCCTGGACCGTGTAGCCCTGTTCACACCATCATCAATATCTTCACCATTGCTAACATTTCCTGAGTACATACTGTATACTGCAGTTATAAGCCCTTAATGTGCATTAGCTCAGTGAATCCTTTCAAAGCCCCTATAAGGAAGATGGTATTATTCCCCCATTTACTACAGAGGAGACTGAGGCACGTAGAGGTCTGTATGAATCACCCAGCTCCCACACTGCTTAGTGGCAGAGCCAAGACTGGAAACCAGAAGTCCTGGATCTAGAAGCCAGGCTTCTTACCTTTACAAGCTGTATCTTCTCTATCCGTGGAGACTTAGGAGATTTTCTTACTATATTCTTATAGTCATTTCTTTAAGAAGTTCCCCCACTTAAGCTGTCATGAGGAGGTTTCAGTCCTTTGTAACAAATTCTCCTTGATTAAGATACAGGAAGATGAAAAGAGACTAACACCGGACCAAATGGCACAGACAAGTGTCTTTGAGCTGCTCTGTAGCTGCATTAAAAAGTAGGTGCCAATAAAGAAGATGTGCTATGTATATGTGTGTACACACACACACACACATACACAACAGAGTACTACTGCATCAAAAAAAGAGTGAAATTTCCCCACTTGCAGCAACATGGATGGACATAGAGATGATCGTACTAAGCGAACTCAAAGGCAAATAGTAGATGATATCACTTATATGTGGAATCTAACATACGACACAAATTTATTTACAAAACAGAAGAAACTTATAGACATAGAAAACAAAATTAGTTCCCCCAAAGGGGAAAGATAAATTAGGAGTTTGGGATTAGAAGATACAAACTTCTATATATAAAATAGATAAATAACAAAGTCCTACTGTGTAGCCCAAAGAACTATATTCAGTATCTTGTAATAAACTATAATGGAAAAGAATATGAAAATAATATATAAAACTGTACTTCAATTTTTAAAAAAGTAGGCTCAGGGAGTTCCTGTTGTGGTGCAGCAGAAACGAATCCAACTAGCATCCATGAAGATGCGAGTTTGATCCCTGGCCCCGCTTAGTGGGTCGGCAAACCGGGACTACCCTGAGCTGTGGCATAGGTAGAAGATGCAGCTTGGATCTAGCATTGCTCTGGCTGTGGTATAGGCCGGCAGATGCAGCTCCAATTCACTCCTAGTCTGAGAACTTCCATATGCCATGAATGTGGCCCTAAAAACCAAAACAAACAAAAAAAAAAAGCAGGCTCAACTAACCAAATGAGGCTATCTTTATATAGGTCACTTTCCAGTAACATATCTGTAATATTCGTGTCTATCTTCCAGAGGCAGTGCATTTGTGGTATTATTATAGCAGGAATTGCCCTCTAACTATCCTTTGATTACTCTAACCTGACATTACCTCTTCCATAGTATCCTGTGGCCTGTACATTCCTTTACCATAGCAGATATCACATGAGATTGGAATCATTTGTCTGTATCAGGGTTTCCAAGCCTCAGCACTACTGACATTTGCCTAACTTTATTGCGGGGGACTGTGCTGTGCATTGTAGCAAGTTTAGCAGTATCCTGGCCTCTACCCACTAGATTCCAGTAGCACCCTCTGCCCCATTGTGACAACCAAAGATGTGTCCAGACATTGTTGGATGTCCCCTGGGGGGCACAAATCACTCTTGGTTGAGAGCCAATGGTCATCATGTTCTAGACTTCTCCACCAATCCCACAATGACTTAAAGGGAAGGACTCTGTCTTTTGTACCCTTATTTCTTTCCAATGTTTGGTATATTATGATACTCAATAAATCTTAATTCAACAAAAAAGAAACTATAGTAACTTGCATCGACATGGTATTTTATACTCATAAGCCTAGTACCTGTATATCTGTATCTGGTTGGGTTTAGTCAGGACACAGACACTATACATATTACTAGGATAAGGGGTTTATTATAGAAATTACAGTTTATATAATGGGAGACTAAATGAGGAAATGAAGGTCTGGATGGCTATAGCTAGGAGACAACTTTAAGCTGAAGCTCTGGTGGGAAAAGCAAGTGTTTACAGAAAAACCTGAGAAGTTACCTTATCCAAAGTGGGATCATAAGATGGAAGCCCACAGAAAGGTCTGGAATGCCACTGTGTCTAACAAAGCAGCCTCATCTGACCCCCATAGATTCTTCAAAATAATGGCCTCTGCTTCCCTTCTACCTTCCAAATCTCCCACAATCCTCTCACTGGCAAACCTTTACCTGGAATCAATCAAGGAGAGAATTCTGGGAAATGTAGTTCTTTCCAGCTTTAGACAGGCACTTCTACACGAGTGGCAGTGTCAGGTAAACAACAGATTATCTCACACAGTAACCACTTTTTGACACCAAGTATAGATGTTATGTACAAAGATTAAAGCATAATAATGGACTGAAGACTTTGTCACAATCACCCAAGTTAGAAAGCAAGTAAATGCTTGATATGATTTGTTGTTGCTACTATTGTTATTGCTTTTAGTTTGGCAGTGGACTCATTCTCTGATCACTTGTCCCCTCCAGTCTGCACTGTATAGACAGTCTCAACATTCACTTTGTTTGCATCCTGAACAGATGGCAAACTATGTTAATAATCGAACAGCTCAGACTCCAGATGGAAGATGTTCACCTTCATGCTTCTTAGAATTTAGTGCATCTTCCAAGCATTCTGGCCAGACCAGAATTGACGGAGACCACTAGGCAAGAACTTCCATATGCAAGGCACTGCTTCCCTCTTGAGGCACTGAAACATCACAACCATGTTACTGATTTCTTAAATGACTCTCTTTAGTTGACATTAACTGAAAACATTTCTGCTTTATAGATTTTGAGCCAAAAGTCAAACAATTCTTTTTAAAGAATGATTTCAAGTCCATTAAAATAGGGTGCTATAGGTGAGGTATGGTCCAAAATAGAGTGAAGTATATATTTTACTTTAGAAAATTGGATTCAAAGTGTACATGAAAAGGACCTATACTTCAGGATGGCCCACAAAGACTAAGATGTTTATCTTGGACTGGCCCTTTCCAGAAAATGTTTGCTGGTATCTTAACCAGAGGGAGGGCAGCAAAAGTTGAGTTCTGAAAGGTAAAAGGACCTTACAAGAACGTGGCTTTTACTGTGGTGAGAGCACTGGAGTTAGGACTAATGAAGATCTGACCCAGCTCACATTTTAATAAGATTCCTCTAATTGTTGAACTGAGAATAGACATTACTGCTGGAAGGAAGGGTCTAGAAGCCAGGGGATCAGATAGAAGATTATCACAATAATTCTGGTGGAAATGACTCTGATGAGCCGCTACTGGGTGGTGCAGACCAGCATGGAGTGGAGGGGCTGGTAAGCTCCTCGCTCTGGTTTGGAGATTGAGCTGCTTGAATTTCCTGGTACTAGATGTGTTGCATGGCCCCACTTAGATGCAGGGGAAGCTAGAAAATACAGTGTCTTCATGCTAAAGCAGGGCTTCTTAAGTAGGGGCAATTTTGCTCCCTCAAACACCTTTGGCAATGTTTGGAGACATTTTTCATTGTCCCAGCTGCGGGAGAGGGGTGTTACTTGCTTCTAGTGAGGAGGGGCCAGGAATGCTGCTAAATATCCTAAAATATACAGCATAGTTCCGTGCCACAAAAATAATAACCTGGTCTCCAATGTCAACAGTGCTATAGTTAAGCAACCTTGAGTTCAAGAAAGACTCAGCATTGGAAGAAAAAAGATGGCTTTTCATGGACAACTAGGGGGCTTAGCCCAGGTCAACTCCCAATGTCCCACCCCCTGCCAGGTACTTCAAGGCTATGGCAACATCAGTTCTGGAATCCTAGCACACACCACAACTGAGTTGTTCATCTCTTGTCCACACATCCCCCCCATTATTGGAGGTGAGCTTTGTCCTGATAAGAAACCCTGCTGGCTTTTTTTTTTCCTTTTTTTTAAACACACAGAGGTGGAGTTCCGGTTGTGGTGCAGTGGAAACGAATCGGACTAGGAACTATGAGGTTGCGGGTTTGATCCCTGGCCTTACTCAGTGGGTTTAGGATCTGGCATTGCTGTGAGCTGTGGTGTAGGTCACAGACTCGGCTCGGATCTGGCATTGCTGTGGCTGTGGCGTAGGCTGGTGGCTACAGCTCCGATTCGACCTCTAGGCTGGGAACCTCCAATATGCCACAGGTGATGCCCTAAAAGGACGAAAGACAAAAAATAAATAAAGTTCAACAGCTTGGAGCCCTTCCTTGTGTTGTTATCTGGTTTGACTGCATCCTAAACACAATCAACTGTAGTAAACTGAAGATGAGGCACCCTGAGCACAACTGAAAAAAACCAAACCAAACCAAACCAAAACAAAAAACCACACAGAGGTTTGTCAAAATAACATGTGTGACTGAGGCAATGAACATTTTGTGTAATGACGGCTAAATGGTGCACTGTTCCATAGTGTAGGTAGTAATTTAAGAGATTTGTGGGGAAAAAAAGTTTCCATTAATTAAAATTTCAAGACTTAGACTGATGTTTGGTGATAACCATAGATTTATAGGAATTTTACTCTCTAGGTCTCATTTATTTGTTGAAATATTTGCATGTATATGATACACACTGGCTTTTCATTTACTGAGCTTTATTATTTTGATTCGTGAATAGCTGCATAAGTGAAAAAAAATCTCTCTGTACTCTGAAGTATTCGTCTATTCCATTTATTTTCTTTGCAAAGAAGTACGCATTTTTTGCTAAGATTGTTAATAAGATGGATCTAATTTTACATATTTTCACACTATCTGGGCTTCTCACTAGCTTAACACTGGGCCAAAAAAAAAATGGGCAGTGTTTCAAATACAGATAATAAATACCTCAGTTCTTGAGTGGCACTGTTGAGTTTAGGTTTGCCCTAATTTTATATAAATTCAATATGCAAAAATAAACCACACAATAAATAAGAAAGGAAAGCATTTTTTATATTATGAAGGACTTTCTGTCATTCACTGAAGAAGCATTTACTGCATATATAGTATTTAACATAGGCAGCTTTAGCCAAGTATTGTTTTAGGTTCTGCAGCTATCAAGATATGCAAAACTGGGTCCTTCCATTTGAAGGTCACATGAAAGAGACTGACATGTAAATAGCTGATTTTAAAGTATGATGCAACAGGTTTCATCATGAAGGCATGTAACCAGGTGCTACAGGAGCTGAGGAGAAACCCATGGCCGAGGCTCAGGGGTCAAGAAAAAGCATCTTGATGGGATGATGGCAGAGTATAGTCTTGAAGGACATGCAAGAGCTCACCAAGTGAAGAGAGGAGAGGAGTATTCTATGCAAAGAATAAAGCTAAAGGCCATGGAACCCCACGAGAGAAGTAGGTTTAAGGAAAGACATAGGAGTCCTTGACTGTCACACAAAGGATCTTGGGACTGATCACTAAGGAGATGAGAAACTGTTGAAAAGTATGAAGCCAGGAATGGAAGCAACAGGCCAAGGCATTCCTTCAATTCCACTTGAGCAGAAAGCAGGGCTGGCTTCAAGAATTGGGGAACCCAACGCAAAATGAAAACATGGGGTGCTTGTTCAAAAATCATTATGAATTTCAAGATGGTTATAGCAAAGCATCACACCAAGTATACGACCCTTCTAAGCACTGGGCCCTGTGTGGCACAGTACACATGCTCACAGCGCCAACCCTAGCAGAAGATAACAGGGCAGGGAGAGGAAGAAAACATTAAGACCCCTATTTGCATACTGCCTAGTCTGCTGTTGGGAAGAAGCAACCAGCTAGAGGTTAGTCTCAAGGGACTATATAAGTCAGCATTATAGTCCTATACTCAAACTCAGAAAATGGCCAAATGGCTAATCTCTTGATTTTAAAGGAGAAATGGAAGAGCAAAATGGTTGAAAGACTGTCTAAAACTCACCAATCCAGGAGGTAGTAAAGATGAGAATTCAATCTGAGCCTTTCTGATTCTATCCCCATGTTTCCTTCGCTCCTCTATAATATGAAGGTTAGGGAGTCTGCAGTGAAAGGAATAAGATGGACGTTCTTTGGGCAAGACTGATCCAGAGGCTGCAGAAAGGGCTGCAAATGGCAAAGAAAGGGAAATCAACTAAAAGACAATTGCTGTCTTTCCCCTTCCCCCGGGGAGCACATCCTTTCTGAGACCTTATTCAGAATCAACAGGATCACTTTAAGCACAGTGTTTGAATAACTCGAGGGCCCAGCATTGTACCAGGGAATAGGGCTCCAGGGATGACTCTGGCACATGCCCAGGAGCTTACCCTCCGGTGAGTGAAGATTGTAGTGGAAATAAGCTATCATAATCCAGAATCCCTGTGTACCTATTCTTTAATATACTTGGGAAGCCAACAATTTTAAACAATGAAAAAGACATAGGAAATGAATTTGAAAAACCCATAGGGAGCTACAGAGTCTTTTTCAGATTAGGGGAATCATAGCTGATTTGCACATTGCCTCATAGCTCAACAGTATAACCATCTATACCTTCTCCAACTCTAAAGGCTTCAGGCTCATCTGCACTCCAGTAAACCTTCATACATATCTCAAGAATTTCATATCATTCTCTATTTAGAGCTCTATGATCCCCCCAAAACCTAAAGTCTTATTCATTTTTCTGCTTCCCTTGGTTCTTAAAATAAAGCTCCAAACAGGCACCATGGTTTGCAAGACTGCACGTGATCTAGCCCCTGGGTCATTCTGAAACGTCTCATCCTACTTTCCCCCTGCATTCCACGAGGCATCCTGCCATATCTCAGTAGCAAGCAAACCTTCCTATCTCAGACATCTCTTGATTCTGCCTTCATCTCTTTAATGCCTCTCATTTTTCAGATCGCTAATGAAATATCACTTCCTCGGGGCAAAGCTTCTTCTATCGGCCAGATTAGACCAGGACCTCCATTAATAAGCTCTTAAAACACTTTATAATTTTCCTTCAGAGCCCTTATCATAGTTAGTAATTCTGGATTCATGTGATTCTTTCACAAATGTTTGTCTTCGCATCAAGACTGGGAACGACCTGAAGGCAAGAGTCATCCGTTTTGTTCACCACTCGATCCAAGGCAGAAGGCAAAGGGCCTGGCCTCTCCCTCAGGCCTTTTCTGACCACTCAATCAAAAACATCCACTCCTCTGCCACTCATTGCTCTTAAGTCTCTTACCTTGATTGTCATTCTTCAAAGCATCCATCATTATCTGTTTGTCTATGCTTGTGTATAGTGTATACATGTGTGTATATACATGCATAAACAAGTTTGCATGTGGACATAATTTCTCTACTTGTTACTCTTTTCCCCACTAGAATGTAAACTCCAAAAAAGAAGAAACTTCATTCTTTTGTTCACTGCTATATGCCCACCACATACCTGGCACATAAAAGGTACTCAAGGAATTATTTGTTGGAAATATAAATACATAAAGGGCAAGTGCTCAAGAAATGGACACCAGAAACTTCTTATTCAAAAATCAATCATCCTATCCTGAAAAGGAGATGATCCAATGACATGCTTTTCTTTTGGAAAAAAAAATGCTATTCACTGTCTGCCCCCAAATGACATTGTGACAGTTTTCATCATTCATTTCTCCACATCTCATTAAGCAACATAGATTATATTTGGTTTATTTAATTTCAGATTTGTTTTTCTACTAGGTTCAGTCAGATTCTTCCTCCATAATTGAATGGAAGCCAACTGGGGTTTGATAGGGACAAATTCATAAAAACCAAAGACTTCCAGAGTCTTTGGAATCAGACAGCTTGGGGATCCAACAGGCCCGATTTGAATTTCAGCTTCAGCATTTACTAGCAATATAACTTCAGGAAGCCACATACCTCCTCTCAGTCTCAATTTCCCTTGAAAGCATGTGACTTGCAGGGGTGGCTTGGTGAGCGGACTGAGTGTGGTTTTAAGAGCATGGTATATCATTATAATTAATAAATGCTATCTACTTATTATTCATATCTACTCCCAAGTCCCCGTGACATAGAGAGGAGAAAAGTGAGGCCACCAGAACTGAGAATGTCTCAAGGATATCCCTCTTCCCCAAGTCTAGGGGATAGAGATTGGCAGGCCTAGAATTAAGCATCGTCCAGCCTTCATTTGCTCAGGGGACTTTTTTTTTTGTTGAAGACCTGCTTGTGTTTGGATTCACACTGTTTCCTAAGGAGGGCTGGACATTCCATTATGTCCTTGAGTTGACTGAAGTTCACTACAACCTTCGGTTACAACTGAGCAATTTCTGAGTCTAACAGAATGATGAAGATTCAATCAAAGAATCTGGGTGAGAAAAGGGATGAAGAGTTTTCCCCTACTTGAGTTTTCACGAGTCCTTTTATTTTCTCCTTTCTAAGACGGAAAAGAAAAATTGGAAGTCTGGGTCTCACTGAAATCTTTCATTATATAAATCCCATATTCTTTAATTATATTGAAGTTATTTGCTTATAACAAAGAATTCAGTACAGTGCAATTCTGGTGAGCTTTAGGTTCAATTTCACATCTAGACAAGAGCTATTCCAAACCCAGGAAGGAGTAAATTTTACAATAAGAAAAACTGATGGATAAGATAAATAAAATAAGATGGTGAGTCTCAAACAAACTGCATAGTTCCATGGCAATGCTTCATACAGCAGACAGGATTTAGGGAGATTTTATCAAAGTGGGATATAGAAATTGAATGTACTGAAACTTTGACTGGATGATTCATTCTCTGTGGGAACTTAATCAGTGAATAACAAAACAGTGAGCTAGAAGTATTTACTGCTCAAAGTTACCGAAGATGGTGGGTCAGCAGCAAAAATTAAGACATTGGTTTTCTGGCTAATTAGAAGAAGCGGAGAATGTATGCCCTAAGTTCTTTTCTTATGGAGAGAATCAAACTGACTCTCCCCGTGAATACATTCAACTGAGCTGTGCCTACAGACTGTGCTTTATTTTAGCTTCAGTTTATCCATGACTCAAGCTCATCTCCATTTTGCCCTCATATAGGAATCTTGCCATATTAACATTTTATTCTGAACCTGCTATAAAGGCAATTAGTCATTCATTATAACACAAAAATTCAAATTGCTTGCAATTATGTCTTCTGAATCAAAACTATACCCTTTGATGTGGGTAATTTAAAGCTCTATATTTAAAATGCATTGAATGAGTCATAATGGTAAATAAGAAGACCCTGAAACTAGCATTCATATCTCCTGCACATGAAAAATTAAATGGATAATTTCTACCTACGACAGATTTATTTTTGTGGTGGAAAATTTTAAAGAATTGATTTAATTAGTTGTAACTATGTTCAGAAGCATAATTTGAAAGTGTTGAATGAATGAGGAAAGTATTTTCAAGCATAGAGAAAACTCTCTTAAAATTCCCTTTGTTCATTATTTGACAAACATTTATTAAGCACCGACAGTTTGCACAGCAATGTATGACATAATAATAACCTAACCTGGCATCATTCTACTCTAGTTCTGCTAGTTAATTGAATGAGTTAATCTCTCAGTTGTCCATTCACAGTATGCGAAGAAACACTACAGAAATAAATGAATGACTCAGTCTGAAAAGAAACATGGATGTATGTGTTTAGGTTTCCTTTTGCTTTATGAGCTAAAAACAGGTTACTAGCTAAATGCTCTTTCTATTTCTTCAGGGGCCCAGGAATTTTCAAAGAATCTTATCTCACATAGGCAGTGAACTCTATACTTAATCATGGCTTTTTAAATGTTTATAGAGGTGAGAAGAGCAATTTGCCAAGATTCTACAGATATGGAAAAGAAAAACAGCAGAGTAAATTTAGGCACATAAAGGTAAATGTATATAGAGGGATTGTTTCCACTTGAAAAGTAATCTTAGACTTAATAATATTAAATAGGTTGAGCATTTGAGAGCTGGATATTAGAGCTGATCAAGGCTACTGGTTTCCAATATTTTACATTACAGTCACTGAAATTTTTCTTTTTAAATAAGGATCCTCAGAATTTTTTTTTTTAACATGGATCCTCAGTTCTCATTCCCAGAGATTCTGATTCAGTTGATGTGGAAGAGGCTGGGAGGTGAGGCAGTCATAGATACACCTGTAAAAGTTTCCAAGCAGCCAAAGCTGAGACCCATAGCCCAAGTCCAGCCTTAGCATTTTGGCATGAGGTCTCCAAGCCCTTGAAAGAATAAATACCTTGACTAAGACCAACATAGTTTATAACCCTTGGAGCCAGGCCTAGAACCCAAATAGCCAAGTTCCTAGTCTGGACCTCTCTTTACTAAACCAACTGGCACCATTTCTTTTTTTTTTTTTTTTTATTTTCCCACTGTACAGAAGGGGGTCAGGTTATCCTTACATGTATACATTGCAATTACAGTTTTTCCCCCACCCTTTCTTCTGTTGCAACATGAGTATCTAGACATAGTTCTCAATGCTATTCAGTAGGATCTCCTTGTAAATCTATTCTAGGTTGTGTCTGATAAGCCCAAGCTCCCGATCCCTCCCACTCCCTCCCCCTCCCATCAGGCAACCACAAGTCTCTTCTCCAAGTCCATGATTTTCTTTTCTGAGGAGATGTTCATTTGTGCTGGATATTAGATTCCAGTTATAAGTGATATCATATGGTATTTGTCTTTGTCTTTCTGGCTCATTTCACTCAGGATGAGATTCTCTAGTTCCATCCATGTTGCTGCAAATGGCATGATGTCATTCTTTTTTATGGCTGAGTAGTATTCCATTGTGTATATATACCACATCTTCTGAATCCAATCATCTGTCGATGGACATTTGGGTTGTTTCCATGTCTTGGCTATTGTGAATAGTGCTGCAATGAACATGCGGGTGCATGTGTCTCTTTTAAGTAGAGTTTTGTCCGGATAGATGCCCAAGAGTGGGATTGCGGGGTCATATGGAAGTTCTATGTATAGATTTCTAAGGTATCTCCAAACTGTTCTCCATAGTGGCTGTACCAGTTTACATTCCCACCAACAGTGCAGGAGGGTTCCCTTTTCTCCACAGCCCCTCCAGCACTTGTTATTTGTCGATTTATTAATGATGGCCATTCTGACTGGTGGCACCATTTCTAATTCTCTCACATTACTGGTTAAGATCTAATTACCAGTTAGCAATAGGTAGGAAGCTTATGACTGCTTATAACCCATGTGACTAACAAGTCCCCTCTTCCTAGTGACTAATAAGTCTTCCAATGACACTATAACAATTAATATATCTGTTTAGGGCACATTTAAAAATACATCACCTATTTGAAACTTTTGCACCCATAAAATGTATCATTCAAAGAAAGCAGATTTAGGGAGCTCCTGCTGTGGCACTGTCTCTGCAGCAGCTCAGGTTGCTGCTGAGGTGCGAATTCAATCCCTTGCCTGGAGCAGTGGGTTAAGGATCTGATGTTGCCACAGCTGTGGCATAGGTCACGGCTTCAGCTCCGATTCAATCCCTGGCCCGGGAACTTCCATATGCCATGGAGGGGAAAGAAAGCGGATTTAATATTTGAATCTGAGGTCTTAATATAGTCTAATACAATCTATTACAGAGGCAATATAGCTGAGTGCATGGAAGTACTCTAATGTCAGGCTGGGTTTTCTTAGCCAGCTTCCTTACATGATAATGCCTTTAGGGTGGCCACCTCCACTGGGTTCTGAAAGTTCCATGTGGGTAGGGCTCTTGTCCAACTTCATTAACTGTTTCTCAGCATCTAGCAAAATGCTTGCCATAGACTCAACTCTCAACAATTAATTGTTGAATGAAGAAATCCGTATTATATTTTGTTAAGAAATAAGAGTATCCTGAACCAACTAGTGCCGGGCAATCTCATATACATAAATGTACTGGGAAGCTGGTTTTATAAAGGAGTAGTTTCACAATTATTTTATTAGAAGAGCTTTGGCCTGATTTTCCTGATCTAAATTTGTCCTTCCTGTACCATCTGGATTACAGTTGGGCTCTCTCTCATTATTATGTTAAAATTCCTTCATTCAGTATATCTTTTATATGTGTGAAGGCACAACTGACATGCAATAAACACTGAAATGAAATTAATACCAAATGTTGCTGTCTATTGGAAAACATAACCAAATTAATTAATGTAATATTATTCTCTGGCAAAATAAAGAGTGCAATACCTTTGGTGACTCAAAGCAGTGGCACCATATTGTAGAAAGCAGTAATCTAGCTGCAGAAGATGATTCAATTGATGGCTATTTAGAATTAAATTTTTCTTAAGTCATTTTAATCCCATATTTTCAACCCTACCATTGCGACCAAACCACACACACAAATTCCATACATTTGTCTCTACTCTGGGTATTTGCTCTTCACCATGAGGTTACAATTATTCAGTCTTTTATCTAATTCAAGTAGAAATAATCAACACACAAAATACCACTGACATCAGCTAAAAAGACACATGTTTAAATATGGTAGAAACGAACAGCCAAAGAATCAATGTAAAAAAACTGACGCTGGAAAAATTAACCACGGTAGAAATATTCAACACCAAACAATGAATATTTAATTTCTGCTATATAACTGAGATGAACTAGTGGGCTGGAGGGTATACATTTAAGGGTTTAATATTAGATCTAACATTGACATTTAAGCCAACATCAATGGAAAGAAGTGGGCTGTGAATGGGCCACAAATACTAGAAGTTCCTAGTTCAGGGTCAGGTACACAGCAGGGATTCAGTAAACACTTTTTTGAATGAATGAATGGGTGAATGAATGAATGAGTGAGTGAATGGTCGTCTTCATAGACTTAGAGTATAATGTTGGGATTTGGGGACTTGGCTTTAAAATAGTCTCTTCAAAGCTGTGGATTAATAAATTAGATTTTGGGAAAGTCAGTGCTGAATATAATATAGGTGTTTCTGTTTAATTAATTTAAATGACCACAGTCATTATTTTTACCCTTAATTTCTCAGCCTGAAAAGTTAACAAATTGTATCTGTTCCATGAATAATTGAGTGAACTTGAAAGAGAACTCCCCATTCCAAAAGCCTCCCACACTACCAGTTAAACTGATTTATCCTTTCACTTCTGAAGAATTTTAGGCATCTTCCATCTGATTTGACTGACAACCAGTCTGTGCTTCCTCTGTCTTTATTCTTCCAGGAAGAAGATGTTACTCGTGAAAGTCGTTTTAATTTCAGTGGTTATGGGATGGGTCACTGCCTCCAAGTGAAAGATGGAACAGCTGTCAAGGCCACACCTGCCAACCAGCTCCCACAACCCCCCAAAGATGCAGACGCCATCAAGAAGAAGTTTGTGGACCGGGCAAAAAGGATTGACACGATATCTCGAGCTGCCTTCCCACTGGCCTTCCTCATTTTCAACATCTTTTACTGGATCACATACAAGATCATTCGGCATGAAGATGTCCACAAGAAATAGATGTGCCCTTCAGACCCTGGGACATTCTTGCTAACTGTTGTGCTTGTAAATACACAGTGAAATTGTCTTTACATCACTTTGACAGAGGAGAAGACTGGGGGAGGGGGGAGGGAGGAACATGGGAGTGGGGTTCCTGGCACCTACATGAATAAAGACAAGTTATCCGGGCAATGAAGGAAAATTGTTTGCACAAAATTAAGGTGTTACAGAATCACATGAGCATAATTCCCTTCATAGTCTTTAGCATTGCTCTTTCAGATGACGCATTAATTAGACATGATATGCAAGGTCAAGTACTTGAGGGCTATTTGTCTTTTGGTTTGGTTTGGTTTGGTTTTGACTAATTCTGATACTGAAAAGTTAGTTTAGAACAAATGCAGGTGTGAGGGTGGGCGTGCGCATGCACATGCACACACACACAGACACACACATACAAGGAAAATGCTTACCATTTGACCATGATGACTAGCCTATAGTTAGTCGAGGACCAAACTTTTTCAGGAAAATGCTGCCTCGTTTTTAAAACTAGCCTCCTGAGCTATGTTCTTTACAATGTCTGTAATTAGTGTTTCACCTGAGAAAACCTTTTGTGAGTCATAAATAATTTCTACTTATTGAGAAAACAACAAAAAGATAAATATCAATCACAAACAAAAGATTTCTACTTTACTGTCCATGTAGGTGTGCATTTTAATATTCTTTTTCTTTCCTGGATGTATTCGGGGATTTAAATTGTGTATTGTGAAATTGATTTGATAGTATGCCCTCTTAAAAATAAATGCCCATTTTCTTTTAGATCCAAGTTAGCACACTACATTTTCTTCGCTTTGGCTATATTTATGTGCAATTAAGTGCTCAAGTGTGACTTAGCCATTGCAGCCTCTCAGCCACAGTATTTATGGAGATGATGTGTCCTGAATGGTGTAGCTCCTATCAGCTTGAACTTTCCATTTCTGCTCTCATTGTAGGTGTAACTATTAGTCCTAATGTCAACTGATCCATAATTTCTACTGTTAATTCAAGTGAATATTGTTTTAAATATCCTTAATTAACTTAAAGAATTTTAAAACTGTACTGTGATTTTCATAACCCGTTGCCTTTTTGGTACCAGAGCTACGTGGTTTGAATCCTGGCTACATGTTTTAAGTAAGAAAAAAAAAAAAAAAAGACGTATTTTTGCTTACTCAGATAAAAGACAACCTGTAAAAATATAATGAAATAATTAAATTTTACATGTGCTGTAAAAGGGGTTGTAAAAAATATTTGTTCAATTTCAATAAAGCTAAGTGTGCCACAGAGGTTCTCTAAGAGTCTTTCAATTTTTGCTTTCAATGTAAATGATTTAGATGACAATGATATGATAACTTGGATTTTTGTTTCTGCTCTTCTGCATAAACTTGAGGCACTTATATAACTATTACACTTTTGTTGTAATATAATAGTAGCTTATATTATCCCCAAAAAGTAAGAAAAAAATATGTTATCCTCATTGCAGAAATAGGGGAAATGGAGACATGGAACTATTAGTAGTCATGGCGAGCAAAATCAAATACAGGATATTTCATATGAGATCATGGAAAAGATCCAAGAGCACTGAGGAATCATAAAATACCAAAGTGAAAAGAAATTTAAGAGACCACCCTGTCTACCTATCCACCTTGGTTTTGTCAGGAATGAAATTTCATGATGAAAAACAATGCTGAGAACCCCAGTGAAATAACTCATCTTGGCCCTTGCTGATTTTCCTTACCTAAAGTTATCCAGCATAAAATTTTCAAGATGTGGATTCACAAGTTGATATTTATGGCCTTTTAAATCTACTCAACTACTGAATCATTTCCATAGACAGGAATATCATGGAATGGCTAACAGCAAGAATTTCAAAGAGAGAAAAACTAGCTTAGCCACCTATCAACGGTGTTAACTTGTATAAGTTACCTTATGAGTAACTCCGAATTCAGAGTTTTAAGAGGATAAAGTGAGAAAAATGCAAGTAAAGCCATTAACTTGGTGTCTAACAGTAAATTCTCAATAACAGATAATAATAAAAATTAGTATTATAATGAATTTCACTACACTGGGCAAGAAGCTACACACAATTCCTAGCTTTGGCAACATTAATGCCATGCTTTTGCCTCATTCCTCTTTTTTTGGCTGCACCTATGGTATGTGGAAGTTCCCAGGCCAAAGATCAAGCCTACGCCACAGCAGTAACAATGCTGGATCCTTAACTGCTAGGCCACCAGGGAACTCCTGGCTCATTTCTAAAATAGTATTTCTTCTGTGTTATTACTCATGCCTTTCCAAACAAATAAGGCAAGATCTTTGGTTGTTCTCAATTCTCTTCCTTCCACTGAATAATAGTAAAATTGAAGATAAAATGCCTCCCAAACATGGGCCTGACTCCCTAAGTGTCCTAGGAAAAGCCCTGATGCTACATATGGTGGGATGGGGTGGCACCATAGGGGAAGATCCTAAACTAGAGATCAAGTCTAATCAAAGTGTGTACCATATAATTTTAGGATGGAGGGTGTGGTCCCTACATCAGAAAAATTATTAAATATTCACCTCTAAACATATGTGCCAGCCACTCAGGTTGGGAAAAATATTCTGGATGGCAAGGGAGTTTCTCGACTTTTCTAATTCTAGTCCACGTTCGGTGGAAAGAACTCTTGAATTTGGGTCATATAAATGAAATCTCAGAGAAAGATTTTGAGCATCACATACTCTGGCAAAATAGATACTTCCCCTATAATGTTATAGGATATTTTATGTAAGACATTTTTCTTTCACAATGGTACTTGAAAGGAAATACTCAAGAGTGGCCCTGAGGAAGAGAACTTACTCCCAGTTTTCATTAGATTGGAATCTTCTGGAAAAAAACAGTTATGTTTCCATGCATTCTCTGCACCACCTGCCAAAGCTCAAATGCTCAATGAATATTATTACTATCACCAGGAAAAAGTTGGTGAAGGAGGATATGCTGTGCCTGTTGACAAAATTATATTTTTTTCCCAATCAAGAAATGACAAGAAGTAACCAACTATTGCTACCATTTTTCAGATAATGGATTACTGGGGGATTTGCCTTTTAAACATTTTTCAATCCCTACCACTTGGTTTTAAGAACAGATTGAGATGACTTAAGGGCTAAGACTCTTTATGGCATTTTCAAACACCTTGTTCCAAAACAGATGCTACAAACCAGACTGGCTGTAGATTTTTTAAAATCCTTCCAAACAGTATTAACATTAAGCTCCTCATCTATGCTGCTGAAGAGAACTGCCAAATTCTGAAAGCAAATTTTCCAATAAAGATTAAATGAATATCATTTTACATTTCACTTACTCCATTAATATCAAGTAGGTTCTAACCAAAATGCAGCATAAAATTGTATATCATATGATTCGCAGCTTTGGAAAAGAAAAAAAAAAAAACCTCTTCAGAACATCTTTTAGGATTTTTGCATCTCCTAGTTTAAGCCTGAAGCCAATTTGCGGAACAAATATAAGTCATGCATCTGCCAAATATTCTTTTTTGACCTTTTAACCTCTGCTTTAAAGTTTTTCTTATTTGCACCAATTTTGGTTTGTTTTTTTCTTTTTTTAAAGTATAGACTGAATGATTCAAGGAATGGATGCTCTTCATAGATCACAAAATAGAAGAATTAAATATACACCATAATTTCATATTCATATAGTGTTTTGAACATACCAACATATGTTTCCATGTCTACAACAGCATTCAATTCTAATAATCATCCAAGGTAGCCAGATCACAGAGTCAATATCCATCCTTTGGTCAATGATAATGAGAAGCTCCATGAGTTAGACACCTCCTCCAAGTCATCTATCATTTTAGAGGTTGAACATCTGGCATAATTTGTTTCCTAATTTCTCAGACTATATATTTTCACTATATCCACACTGACTAGGAAAATAAAAACCTGGAAAATGAAAAGTCATGGTACCCTGACCTACTCTCATGGGTGACAAAATAAATCAGTAAAGGACAGCATACAATAGAATATTTCTGTTGAAAGTGCCTAAGAGAAATAGCTCAAATGCTGCAGACAATGTTAAGAACATCTTCACTGAGAGTAAATACCTTGTGTTATTTAACAGCCAAAAAAACAAACAAACAAACAAACAAACAAAAAATACTGGAGTTGACAAAAAAATCCAGTGAGGTTCAATTTAGAAGGTATTTATTTCCATTTCTGAAGGAGGGAAAATGACCTTCACATTGTCACACATGCCCCCATATGAGAAAAGATGCAATATTGTACTTTGGTGCACATGTATTTTAAAAATAACAAGTAATACAGTTTGCTCCCAGATGAGGGTAGTATGTAGTAGATGTTTTTAGACCTCAAGCCAGCATTTAGAAAGCCCATTATTATTTGGGCATAAATGATTCATAAACAGAGAGGAGAGCAAAGCTCTGAGATGCTCTCTGTGAAGCATGTGCCGCTCCAGCCTGCATCTAGTAGGCACTGGGGCTGGGCATGGAGTAGACTAGCTGGTCAGTCCTCACATAGACGGAAGCCTCATCAGAAGCTCCAGGTCCTCAGAAAGGACAGAATCAAGAGCTAGGAAACCCTTCCTGTACAAGGATCAAAACTCAATGAGACTTGATCAATTTCAATGGATAATCATTTCTTAAGCTACCCGTGCTTTCTGAGGAGAAAACTTTAGGAGCAGGTAGTGAGAAAGAGGGAGGAAATAAAAAGAAGACAGTAGCGAGAAAACCCCCTTTGAGGCATAAATCCAAACATGTCACTCTGCCTTAGACCTCCAAAGGCTTCCCATCTAACTCAGAGAATAAGCCAGAAGCTTCATTGTGGCCACATGATCTGACTTCCTCTCCTCTCCCACCACCTGTTCCCATGCCCCCTCCCTCCAGGCATCCCGCCCAGTGCTTAAACATACCAACCACACTTCTACCTCAGAGCCTTTGCACTCCTTGTGTGGTCTACTATAACTATTGCAATATGAAATTATCATCTAAACATCAAAAAGCCTGACTAAAAGTGAAAAGGTCCTATCAAGAGGCAGCATGAACAAACTTCTTTGATAAAAGGGGACACCAGAGCTTGTATTGGTTCACTTTGACTTAACACAGAAAGGAAAGCATTT
The DNA here is from genome assembly GCF_054392235.1 of Sus scrofa. Classification (NCBI taxonomy): domain Eukaryota; kingdom Metazoa; phylum Chordata; class Mammalia; order Artiodactyla; family Suidae; genus Sus; species Sus scrofa. The sequence goes on from NC_139401.1 coordinate 14,956,465, forward strand.
TCCTGATTTAAGTGTTGAAAGATTAAGTTGGTATCTAGGGCCAGTTAGAGGCAGTAAGTAGGGGGGCTCTTGCTGTATCTGACTCACATTTGTGCAGCACCAGTACAGTTACAAGTTGCATTCACATACATTCTGCCACATCATCCCGTGATCACAGGAATGGTGGCCTTAGGCAAGTTTCTCTCACAGCCCCAGTTTATTCTCCTATAAAACAGCAAAGAATGGTTTCCCATCAGAGCCCCTGGCATGGAGTAAACCTGCAGTACATGGCAACCATCATGGTCATCACTATCAGAGGCAGAAGCATCATCATCATCATTGCCATCATCATTTGAAGGATGAGAAAATGGAAATACAGCACAAGTGAGAGACTGGTCCACCATCACAGTGGCAGATCCAGCCATTGTGCACTGGCCGTGAGACTCAAGGCAATGTTTGCAGAATGGGGATGATATTTGCTCCACCTACCCACCTCTCAAGGCTGCTGTGAGAATAAAATGAAACCACAAATGTCAAAAGTATCAGAAAACTCTTTTATGGATGAGGAAAGCAGGACACAGGGAGGTAAAGTAACTTGCCAAGGGCACAGAGTTTACAAATGCCACCACCAAGATTCAAACTCAGGATGGAGACACGATTAAGATGGTGGAATAGAAGGACTGGAGCTCAACTTCTCTCCTAAAAACAACAAAATTCACAACTAGAGGCTGAGCAATCTCCACCCAAATGGACCAGAAACCTTAAAAAAAGATACCCTCCTCCAGAAGAAAAAGAGGAGGCCACATCAAGAGGTAGGAGGGGCGATTTCACGATACAAACAACCCCATACCTCCCAGGTGGGAAGCTCAACAGACTGAAAACTAACTGGTTCACAGAGACTCACCTACAGGAGTGAGAGTTCTGAGCCCCACATCAAACCCTCACGTGTGGGGACCTGGCACTGGGAGAAAGAGCCCCTGGAGCAGCTGCCATTGAAGGCCAGTGGGGCTTGTGCACAGGAGCTCCACAGGACTGGGGGAAATGGAGACCCCATTCTTAAAAGGCGCACATGGACTTTCACGTGCACTGGGTCCCAGGGCAGAGCGAGGTCTCCAAGGGAATCTGGGTCAAACCTGACTGCAGTTCTTGGAGGACATCCTGGGAAAACAGGGGTGAATATGGCTTGCTCTGAGGGAAGGACATTGAAGGCAAAGCTCTCGGGAATATTCAGCAGCTGCCTTTCTCTGGAGGGGGCCATTTTGGGAAAATCTGGCCCTACCCTTCAGTCAGCCCTGAGAAGCCCCAGGGGAAACAACAATCTAGGTGGGATCACAGCCCCGCCCCTCAGTAAACAGGCTACCTAAAGACCCCTCAGGCACACAGCTGCCTCTAATCCCATCCAGAGACTAAGCCCCACCCACCAGAGGGAGTAGAGTCAGTTCCACCTACCAGGGGGCAGGCATCAGTCCCTCCCATCAGGAAGCCTACAGCAAGCCCCCATACTGACTTCAGCCACAAGGCCGGCAGGCGCCAGAAGTAAGAGAGGCTACAACTCTATTATCTGTAAAAAGGTCACCACACCAAAAACCTATAAAAATCAAAAGACAGAGAACTATAACTCAGATGAGGGAGAAAGGAAAAACCCCAGAAAATCAGCTAAGCAATGAGGACATTCTCAGCCTCCAGGAAAAAGAGTTTAGATTGTTGATGCTGAAGATGAGGCAAGACATTGGAAATAAACTGGAGGCAAAGATGGATAATTTACAGGAAACACTGACCAAAGAGATACAAAATATAAAATTTAAACAAGAAGAGGTGCAAAATACAATAACTGAAATAAAAAATTCACTAGAGGCAGCTAACAGCAGAATACAGGAGGCAGAAGAACGAATAAGCGAGGTGGACGACAGATTAATGGAAATTACGGATGCGGAACAGAAAAGAGAAAAAAGATTGAAAACAAATGAAGAGAGTCTCAGAGAACTCTGGGACAACGTAAAACACAACAACATCCGTATTATAGGGGTACCAGAAGGAGAAGAGAGAGAGAAGGAGACAGAAAAAAATATTCCAAGAGATAATAGCCAAAAAGTTCCCTAACATGGGAGAGGAAGCACTCACTCGAATCCAGGAAGCACAACGAGTACCACATAAAATAAACCCAAGGAGGAATACACCAAGACACATATGAATCAAACTGACCAAAATGAAAGACAAAGAGAAAATCTTGAAAGCAGCTAGGGAAAAGAAACGAGTAACATACAAGGGAACCCCGATAAGGTTATCAGCAGATTTTTCAGCAGCAACTCTGCAGGCCAGAAGGGAGTGGCATGATATACTTAACATGATGAAGGGAAAAAACCTCCAACCAAGATGACTTTACCCAGCAAGGCTCTCATTCAGATTTGAAGGAGAAATCAAAACCTTCACAGAAAAGCAAAAGCCAAGAGAATTCAGCAACATTAAACCAGCCTTACAACAAATCCTAAAGGAACTTCTCTAGGCAGAAAAGAAAAGGCCACAATAGGAAACAAAAATACCACAAATGACAAGGCTCACCAGTAAAGGTATATATAAAGATACGAAATCATCCACGTGCAATTATACCACCAAAATCGGAAATCATGAGAAAAGGTGGGTACAAATGCAGGACACTGGAGATGTACTTGCAATTAAGAGAACAACTTAAAACAATCGCATATACATATAGACTCTTATTATATCAAAACTTCTGAATAACTGCAAACCAAAAATCTACAATTGATACACAAACATGGAATCTCTGGAGAAGAAATATGTCTCCTAGTAAATAAGTGCATACTCCACCATGAAGGGGGTCATTTGACATCATTCTTGGAATGCTGAAGTCTTCTTAGATCTGATTCTGGTTTCCTCTCCATCAAAGAATTTATGATAATTACAATTAAATAATGCCACTGTACAATTAAATAATACAGTTCTACAATTGTATTATTAATAACCATTTCTCTCCATGGTACAATGTAAGGTCTATAATGTCTTGTTTATCACATTACCTAGAATGGTGTAATGCCTATATTGAAGAATCAAGACGATGTAACAAATTGTGAGGACATATTTATATAGTTACACTGTTTTTTAACCAATTTATGCATTTTGCATTTTACTTATTTTCAGAGGGTGTATTGTTTTTGTTATTCTTACCAGTTAAGTTATTCTTTTTATTATGCTGTATAAAATATTTAATGGTATATAAGGCTTTCTTATTTATAAATTTTAGTTGCATAATATAACAATTTTAATATAATGCTAATTGTTAAAGAAAAACTGAAATGTAATAGATAATACTAAATAGTAAAGATGAAAGCCATACAAAATGGGATAAAGTATAGAATAAATTTCCTATTTGTCTCAGCATATTTTCCATTCCACTTCTCCAGAAGGAGTCACTAATCTGTTTCTTAAGATCCATGATATAATAACCTGTGTGAATGTAACTGTATTTAAATGTATGTATTTTAGTCTGTAAAAAAAATTAAAAATAAATAAGTAAATAAATAAATAAATAAAAATAATGAAATAATTAACTTATGGCAAAAAAAAGATTCAAACTCAGTCTTTCTGCATAATCCATGCTCTTAGTCACATAATATTGCTTCTTCAATATAAAGAAATTAACTTGATGTGGAAGCAACCTAAATGTCCATCAACAAAGGAATGAATACAGAAGGTGTATGTAGCACACATATACAATGGACTACTACTCAGAAAGACTGAAATATTGCCACCGGCACCAACATGGACCTAGAAATTACCATACTAAGTCAAGTCAGACAGAGAAAGACAAATATTATCTATCACTTATTTGTAGACTCTAATAAAAAATGATATAACTTAATAAACAGAAACAAACTCACAGATTTCAAAATTGAACTTGTGGTTACCAAAGGGGAAACTGTGGAAACCAGGGAGGGAGAGATAAACTGGGGGCATGGGACAGGCATATATACACACTACTATGTAAAGCATAGATAACTGGCAAGGACCTGCTGTATAATACAGGAAAATCTATTCAACATTCTGTAATAACCTATATGGAAAAAAATAATGGATATATATATACTATATATAAAATGATATATATACGTTTATATAATTGATGCATATATATCACTGATTCACTTTGCTATATGCTTGAAACTAATACAACATTGTAAGTCAACTATATGCCAATAAAATTTTAAATCATTAGCTTGATGGATATACATTTATATATAATTGTATGTGTATAATTATCATGACAGATAAAATACATATTTCCATTTATTTGGGGTAGATTTTATCATGTCATTTAAAATTACTAATTTCCTTATCCAATTCTCCTACTAGCCTCTGAGACTTTCAAGGGCACTATCTATATTAGTCTCCTTGGGATGCTGTAAAAAATTATCATAAACTGAGTGGCTTAACAGAAATGTATTCTCTCACAATTCTGGAGCCCAGAAACATAAAGATGTCAACAGGGCCATGTTTCCTCTGAGGCTCTAGGGAAGAATCCTTCCTTGCCTCCTGGCTTCTGGTGGTTAATGGGAATCCTTGGCATTCCTTCACTTGTAGCTGTATCACTCCAGTTTCTGCCTCCATCATCACATGGCCATCTTCCCTCTGTCTGACATTTCATTAAGCATAACATCCTCTATATCCATGGATGTTGCTACAAATGGTAGAATTTCATTCTTTTAGATAGCTGATTATACACATATTCCACTATACACATTTACACACACACACACATCTTCTTTATCTATTCCTCTGTCAATGGACACTTGGGTTGCTTCTATATCTTGGTTTTTTGTTTGCTTATTTGTTTTTTGCTTTTTAGGGCTGCACCCGTAGCATGTGGAAGTTCCCAGGCTAGGGGTGGAAGCAGAGCTACAGCTGCCAGCCTATGCTACAGCCACAGCAACATAGGATCTGAGATGTGTCTTTGACCTACACCACAGCTCACAGCAACACCGGATCCTTAACCTACTGAGCAAGGCCAGGGATCAAACCCGCATCCTCATGGATAATTGTCGGGTTCATAACCCAATGAGCCACAATAGGAATGCCTTATATCTTGGCTATTGTAAATAGTGCTGCTATAGATATGAGGTGTGTGAATCTTTTTGTATTAATGTCTTCATTTTTCCAGATATATACACAGGAGAGGAACTGCTGGATCATCTGGTAGTTTTACTTTTAGTTTTCTGAGGACCTTCTGTACCATTTTCTACAGTGGCTGCACCAACTTACATTCCCACCAACAGTGTATAAAAGTTCCCTTTTCTCCACATTCCCATCAATATGTTATTTTTCGGTCACAGACATTCTGACAGGTATGAGGTAATGTCTCATTATGGTTATAATTTGCATTTCTCTGATGATTAGCAATGGTGAGCACATTTAATGTACCTGTTAGCTATGTGTAAGTCTTCTTTGGAAAAATGTCCATTCAGGTCTTCTGCCCATTTTTTGATTGGGTTACTTGGGTTGGTTTTTTAATATTGAGTTGTATGAGCTGTTTATATATTTTGGATATAAACACGTTATTGGTCATATAATTTGCAGATATTTTTCTCCCATTCAGTAAGCTGTCTTCTTGTTTTATCAATGGTTTCTGTTGCCATGCAAAAGCTTTTAAGTTTAATTAGGTCCCATTTGTTGATTTTTGCTTTTATTTCTTTAGCCTTAGGAGACAGATACAAAAAAGTATTTCTATGATTTATGTCAAAGAGTGTTCTGCCTAGGAGTTTTATTTTCTAGTCTTACATTTAGGTCTTTATTCCACTCTGAGTTTTTTGTTTTTGTTTTTTTGCCTTTTTAGGGCTGCACCCACGGCATATGGAGGTTCCCAGGCTAGGGGTCAAATTGGAGCTGTAGCCATTGGCCTACGTCACAGCCACAGCAATACCAGATCTGAGTCTCATCTGTGACCTACACCACAGCTCCTGCATCCTCATGGATACCAGTCAGATTTATTTCCACTGAGCCACAAGAGAAACTCCCTCGGAGTTTATATAAGATATGATGAAATGTTCTAGCATCATTCTTTTACATGTAGCTATCCAGTTTTCCACTGGGAAATCACTTATTAAAAAGACTATGTTTTCTCCATTGTATATGCTTGCCTCCTTTGTCATAGATTAACTGACTATAGGTTTGTGGGTTTATTTCTGGGCTCTCTATTCTGTTCCATTGATCCATGTGTCTGTTTTTGTGCCAGTGCTATACTGTTTTGATTACTGTAGTTTTATAGTATAATCTGAAGTGAGAGAGGGTAATATCACAGTTTTGCTCTTTTTTTTTTTAATCAAGATCGCTTTGGTAATTTGGGGTCTTTTGTGGTTCCATATACATTTTAGGATTATTGCTTCTAATTCTGTAAAAAATGTCATGAGTATTTTGACTTGCATTAAATCTTAGATTGCTTTGTGTAGTATGGCCATGCCACTTTAACAATACTAATTCTTCTATTTCAACAGCATAGGAATGTCTTTCCATTTCTTTGTATCAAATTCAATTTCTTTCATCAATGTTTTCAGGGTATAGGTCAGTATGAGCTCAACTATATCTGCAAAGATCCAATTTCCAAAGAAGGTCACAATTTGAGGTTCTGAGTGGACATGAATTTGGAGGGAACTCTACTCAACCCAGTATAGGCACCAAGTGTGTTTAATTTTTACCGTCTTCTAAGCACCTAGCCCAATATAAGGTACATACAGATTCAGCCACATATAGCTTAGTGGCTTTGTGTGAAGGTGCTCTAAGTAAGAATACCTGGGATCAAATCTTAGCACTGCCTTTACTAGCTATGAACCCTTGAGTAAAGGTTCCAAACTTTCCATGCACTGGAGTCCTAATGGTAAATAGTACTTATTTCACAGAGTTCTGATGAGATTTAAATTTGTCAATTCTTATCAAGTCCTTAGGACAATCATTAGCCTGAAACAAGTGTTTAACCAATAGTATTAGCATTATTTTAGACAAAAAAAAACCACAACTAATCTTTGTTAAATAAAATAATGAAATCAAGTAGTGTCAGAAAGCACTGAAAACAGCTTACATTCAAGCTGTTGATATTATAAAACATTTTCACATCAGCCCTTTTTCAGTGCATAGGCTTTTTAGAGCATCAGTGAACATTCAATTTAGAAGAGAGAAGGGCTGTAGGAGCAAAGAAGGTGAAAAGGAAAAGCTTGCTTTTCCTTCTCCCTCAGGGAAAAAATTTCAAAAGAGCCATGGAGAAGAAGCATTATTTCTAAGAGACCAATGCTAGGAAGATGGAATTGCTTTCTTGAAAGAATGAAGAAGATTAATACCTGGAGGGTCTAAAATGTAATTATGGTATTGATCTCAGGAAAGCCTTGAATGTATCTGTTGATTTTTGTTTTTTTTTTTTTTTTTGCTATCCAGTATCATTAAAATGGGCTCACATGTGTCTGCAGACTGCAAATATCTGAACATCACATCACACATCAAGAGAGGCAAAAAAATTCCTGTTAATGGATCCTGGGAGGTATTAAAGTGACATTCAATACAGGTGCTCCCATTTGTTCCTTCTTACCAGGAATTTTCTTAAAGGCTTTGGCAATGGATTTAACAAGGTTTTAATAAAGTGGCAAGGCCACACCAGGCTGCAAATCAACCTGAAGTTACTGTGTCCTGGCTCCATCCAGCCTGTGGGTTGACTGCAGGGCTGAGAGAACACTCAACTTCAGATTAAAAATGAATTAAAGCTGACTTCCATCTTTCCACTCTAGTCCCACTGAGAAGACTGTTTTTTGATTCCAGTTATACCTCGTCAGCTTCTGTGCCTCCTAAGCTGTTCAGAATCCAGCAACAACAATCACCTTTCCCACTTGGTTTGACAAAAACAACTCAAAGTTATCCTGGGTGCCTGGTTGCCATTAAACCCAATAAAACCCTTAAGACTAATGACTGAAGGCTCTAGATTTTTAAGAAACCATCTTAACTAATTATGAGTATATTAGGGGTACCTGGGGCAGTTCATGGGCATGTTGGAGATGTACTTGAGGCCTTTGGGGGATCAGATTCTATGGTTATATTTTTACTAAATCATTTAAACCCCTGAATGTTCCACATTCTCTTTCATAGAGAAACTCTGCCAGCTGCAGATAGTTTAAAATGGTTGGATCTTTTTCTGAAATGGGAATGACAAATGAGGCTGGAGAGAAAAGCAGATATGAAAAATATAAAGTCACCTGCCTGGTTAAGGATCTTGGGATTTCTCTTGTAAGTAATGGTATGGCATTATAAGGTTTTAAGTAGGGGAGGAACAAGATCAATCTTGCATTTCAGAACATAATTTTGGCTGCAGAGTATAAAGGAAATCAGACAAAGATGAAAAGGGCTGATAGCTAAAGTTTTGAAATTAAATATTCTTGTTGTAACTTGACAAGATCCAGCTGCTGCTGAACATAACTAAGCAAAGGAGAAAAACTTCTAATCTGGACAAAGCCAAAAGCAAACTGGACCCTATAAATGTGGATAAAAAATTTTACCAGTTAAAATTCATCAAAATTCACCATGCTATCATGTGAAAATTCAGCAACATTCCACTTCCGGTACAATCGAGACTTGAACACAGTACGCAAAATAATAAGGTATTATCACTCTGTGGTTAAGAACACGGGGTTCAGTACCAGGTAGGACTGGGTTCAAGTCTCAAATGTGTCACTTTCTGTTCCTTTTTGTTCCTGTTTCTTTGAGGTGTTGCTTCATTTCTCACATGCTCAGTTGCCCCATCTACAATGGCAATAATGATAGCAACACCTGATTTGCAACACCATTGTGAGATTCTAGCACCTAAAGTGTTAGAACCTATATAATAGAGGGTTTATGGGGAGGTTTTTGTCTCCCAAACTCTTTACACGTGGAGGGAGCTCCCTAGTATATTTCTTCTGGCCTCTCTCAGCCCTTCCCTAGAAAGGAAAAGTGAGTGAATCTGATTATGAAGTTTGAAAGTGGTTTCCTGCCCCCTCCTCTCTCCTTTTTCTTGGGGGATGGCCAATCTTCCAGAATGACATGTTGTGCTCTGGTCTTGCCATATGCTTTCAACATAATGGAAATGTTTTCCATAAAGGAAATGTTTTCAACATTTCCCTTCAGGGAAAGCCCACGGTTCTCCAGCACGATGTATGACTCAACAGATAACTCTGAATAATTCTACAGAGCAGAATTTTAAGCCTGCTCGCCCACAGATGTAAATCACATTTTCCAACATCAGCACTATTTTCAATACAAATGACACAGGTATACCACACAGAATGTATCTTTGGTTAATGTTTTCTTAGGAAAATATCTTTCGGTTTTTAATATGCAAATTTTATCTGAGAACTTTCCAGGGGAATTAGGGTTGAATTTAAAAAATTACGTTTGTGCCTTAACAAATCAATACAACTTCTTTGTAACAAAAGATCATGTGGGAAACATCTCAAGCTTCACTCCTAATACAATTGGCATTTAGAATAAATCAAGTTTGGATGGATCAGAAGCATGCAGAGATGGTCTGAAGTTCTCCAGAATGTCAGCAGAGGAAATTTGTGGCTAGGATGTTGCTGGCACTAAGAAAGACATGTCTGTAGACAAAGAAACTGCTTGTTAACAACCATATTAATTATTTGGTGCCAAGGAAGCAATGTCTTAATCACTTTACCTCATATGACAGTTTGTTCTGTACATATGGGCATATCAAAATGTTTTAGTTGGTTGGGGATTTGGGTTGATTTATAATACATAGCACTTTTTCCCATTTAAAATAATTAGAAAAGGGCTCCTTTAGAACTTTTGTGCAGAACATCTAATTTCATTACCAGAAAACCAGTATTAAGCAAGAGATGTCTGCATTTGGGCCTCCCATCTGCCTCACTTATCTGTCTGACTTTTCAGTTAGTTCACAACTCAATGGGAAAAGCAGATGGCTTTTTGCTGGTCTCACTAATAAACAGAATATGGCAAAAGTGACAGGATGTCACTTCTTGGATCAGGTTACAAAAGACTGGGATTTCTGTTTTGTCCTCCCTGGTTCTTATTGCTTGGTTGCTCTGAAGAAGCAGGCTGCCATGTTTTGAACTGTCCTATGTGGCAAGGAACTGAGGGAGTCCTCTAGCCAACACCCAGCAAGAAACTGAGGCCCTTTTGATCTCTGAGGCCTATGAGAAACTGAATCCTGCCAATAGTCATATGAATGAGCCTGGAAACAAATCCTCCACCAGTCGAGCCTTCAGTAGATTGCAGTCCTAACCAACACCTTGATTTCACCCTTGTAAGAGACTTTGAACCAGGGCACCCAGCTATGCTCTGCACAGATTCCTCACCCACAGAAACTGGACAATAATAAATGTTAGTTGTATTAAGCTGCTAAGTTCTAGGACAATGTGTTGTGGAGCAATAAACAACTAATACATTCAGCAAATGTATGATGAAGAAAGAATACATACATGATGTAATGTTTTCCCAAAGAGCCCAACTGATTTGGATCCTTAGGAAGTTACTGCTAGGAAATGTACCAAGACCTTCTGAATCTACTCTGGTGTTTATGGAAAACTAAGGAAGGCATTCACCCCAAACCTGACTGGATCCCATCAGTGTAAATCAAGCCTAGATGGAGAGAATTTCTGTCTGGAAAGGAACTTTGAGGTCACTGGCCAAATGCCCCTATATTATAGCCATGGAAACAGGCTCAGAAGAGCTAAGTAATTTGCCCAGGGTCACAGGGTCCATTGAAGTGGCAGGCTAGATCCGGGACTTCTGGTTCCCTCTCTGGGGCTCTGCTGCAGCACCTCATGGCAGTGTTTAGAGGACATGAATGTCAGAAGGGCTGGGGAAACCCCACCTACAGAAAGTAAGGCTCAAGCAGGTCTGGGAAGAATGGGTAGGATTAGGGAAGGCGTTAAATACAAGGGGCACATGACAGAAAAACAGGGATGGGATTATACCTTATGAGAATCAAAAGCTCCATCATTTGGCCAATTATCTTGAATCTCAGAAGAAAGGTAAGGATGGAGAGGCCTTGCAAAGAAATGGTACCTGCAAGGAGGAAAAGTCAGCAGAGAAATAAAGGACAAATCTTGGTGGACAGGCAAACCAAGGAAGGAATATTTGCATGAGACTCTATGGCTGGCAGCCGCAGTGAACGTGGAAGTAAGAAAAATGGGTGGGTGAGGTGGATGAAGTTCTGTCAAAAGGCAAAACTTCCAGTTATAAGTTAAATAAGTACTAGAGATGGAATGTACAACATGATAAAGATAATGAATGCTGCTGTATATAATATATGAAAGTTGTTAAGAGAGTAAATCCTGAGAGTTTCCATCACAAGGAAAAGGTTTTTTCTATTTCTTTAATTTTGTACCTATACATATGACATTATGGATGTTCATCAAACTTACGGCGGTGATCAGTTCATGATGTATGTAAGTCATGCCAAGCTGTACACCTTAAATTTCTGCAGTGCTATATGTCAATTACATCTCAATAAAACTGGGAAGAAAAAAGAAAAATGGCTGGGCAGGAAGAGATTGTGAGCATCAGAATTTGGGAATCTTGCTAGTTTCACAGTCTTGAGATAGAAGGAAAGAGGAAGGGATTACACCTGTAGACAGAGGGCTTAGGTCTAGGCTTAGAACATGCCAAAACCCTTACCTGGACCTTGTGGCAATTATGTCATCATTATATGACCGTATGAGCTTCCAGATATGGTTATGTAGTGATTCATCTATGCTGCTATACAACACAGACCTGTGACAGGCCACTAAGACTTTAGGAACTAATAGGTAAAATTAGCCCACAAGAAACCAATTTCAAAGACATTATTAAGAAACTGATTTCTAATTCTTCAGACCCATACTGAAGAATCTTAAATGTAAGAGCCCATCCTAATGAGGTTTGGTGGACTCTGCAATGGTTCTTTGACTCCCGACACAGACAGTGGGACATCAGAGAGGAGCCAAAAGGACAGTGGTCTGGAGCCACAAGTCTGGTTTCTAGTTCAGCATGATTGAACCTCTTTGTGCTTCATTTTCTTCAACTGCCCACTGGAGATAACAAAAGCCGCCTGTCCTATGTCACAAAGCTTCTGTTAGAGCTGAAGTTTGAAAAGCATAAAAGAGTTGTACAAATGCTTGGTTATATATAAAAAAAAGGTTCCACTAAATTTTCCATTGTTGCCATGAAAAGGCCTTTTTTTCATTCTGTAATGGTTTTCTTCACAAAGAACAAAGAGGTTCAAAGGCTAAATTACATTAAATTACATCACATTGTCACAGCACACGCAATAAATAATGGGGCTTAAGATGATTCACAAGGATAATCAGATCAAGGCCCTGCAAGAGCAGAGCATTTACTCCCTATGATTCTGGCCAATAAGAAGAGGCAGGGAATTAAGTCTGCAGGGTTTCAGCCACGGAAGAAGTACCAGAATCCAAATGATGGAAGCAGGAGGAGATGGTGGGATGAGCCTAGAGATTTCCCATGTGTATTACACTTAAGGTAACAATAGCTTCTGTAACAGATAAGGCCCCAAATCTCAGCAGTTTAACACAACAGAAATTTATCATTCTTCACTCCTGTGAGGTTCAAATGGGCATTTCTTTCTGATCGGCAGGTAGCTTTCCTCTCTTCCAAACTGTAATTTGGGACTCCGGCTCCCTAGATGGCTTCGGCATCATCATGGACTTAAAGGCCCGTATTGAATTCTCTGTGTCTATCTAGTGTACAAAAAAAGATCGAGAGGAGTTCCCTTGTGGTGCAGTGAGTTAAAGATATGGCACTGCCATTGCAGCATCTCGGATTGCTGCTGAGGTGCAGGTTAGATCCCTGGCCTGGTAACTTCCCCATGCTGCAGGTGCAGGAAAAAAAAAAAGAAGAAGAAGAAGAAAAGAAAAAGATAGGTAGAAGAAGGACACTTATTTTTAACTATTTATGCTTGGAGATGACACACATCACCATCGCACACATTCCTGTACTAAGAACTTCTCATGTGGTCCTACAAGCTGAATAGGAAATGCAGTTCCTGGTTTCCCAGCAACAACGCATCACTACAATGGGGAGCTCAAATTTGGGGGGAACTGATAGCATCTCTGCCTCACCTGGGAACAAAGAGAACACCAATCTCTACCATTTTGCATCCTTTGCTTTTTCCAGCATTTCTAGGCAATACACACACACACACACACACACACACACACACACACACACACAAAAGGCCTTTGTAACTAGAAATGTTACCAATAAAATAAATGAATAAATGGCATTGCTTGGAAATCCACTGCCATTTACTTTTTTTTTTTTTTTTTTTTTTTTTGGCTTTTTAGGGCCACATCCGTGGCATATGGAATTTCCCATGCTAGGGGTCCAATCAAAGCTACAGCTGCCGGCCTATACCACAGCAACAGCAACCCCAGATCCAAGCTACATCTGCGACCTACACAACTAATGGTGAGGCAGAATAATAACGCAGGTAAGTCAGTGTAGGAGAATGGGTTTGATGCATTTCTTGATATGGATATTGATTAACATTTGTGGCTTAAGGGCTCCAGGGAGTGACATCCCCACAAGCCTTGTTTACTCTAGGGAGTGTGCCTACGACCAGATGGACATTAATCCCTAACCCCCTGTGAACTCAGTCTACGGGAAGAAAAGAGCAAAGAAACCATAAGACTTACAGGACATTTCCACCCCTAAGACCCTATGGGACAAGGACTGATATAGGTAATTGAGCAAGGCCAAGAAGAGAAAACCACATCTTTCTGGACTCCACGTTGGTGCCCCCCCCCATCTTTAAGAGATAAAAATCCCTATAGGACAACAGAGAAGGGGAGCTCTTCTCCCCCTTCCAGCAATCCTGGGAGCTATGTGCTTTCCTTTAATAAAGACTTTGTTTGCTTGCTGCCTGTGTGTTCGTAGAGTTCATTATTCAACTGCCGTGAACAAGAACCTGGATTCTGGTATCGTCTTTCCAACATCAATGGCAATGCCAGATCCTTAACCCACTGAGCGAGGCCAGGGATCGAACCCACAACCGCATGGCTCCTAGTCAGATTGTTTCCACTGCACCACAATAGGAACTCCTTAAATCATATGGAAACAGTCTGAAGCTGATGGGAGGGAATCATTTAAAAACAAAACAGGCTTTGAAGTCAAGGTAGAATGGGTTCTAATCTCTGCTCCAGTCCAAACAATAAGCGACCTTGCACAATTTATTTAATCCTTCTAAATCTCAGTGTCTTTAGCAGCAGCGTAAGTTGAACAATAAGATCCTGAGAGGATTCTCTGAAGACTGACTGAGATGGCCTGGCCAGTGCTTGGGCCATAACAGGCATTTGCAAAATAATGCCCTCACAGCATCTATTGGAGCTAAGCACATATCTCCTAAGGCCCAGCGGTTTCACTCCCACATACGCACCCAACACAAACACAAGCTTACCAAAAGGCAAGTACCAGCACATTCAGAGCAGCACTGTCCGTAATAGCTAAAACACAAAAATAGTACCTATGCCCACCAAAACCAGAATGGACACATAAACTGTGGTAGATCTTACATGCAACATGACCCAGCAATGAGAATGAACGACTATGTGCACCAATGTGGGCGAATCTCACACCTGCTGAGCAAAGGATACAAGAGAACACCTACTGTGTGATTCCATGTGCATAAAGTTCCAGACAAAAGTAACATGCAAAATTAATTAACCGAGGGTTGGTTACTGTTGGAGGGAACTACTGAATGGGAATAGAGTGAGAACAGCTTGTGGGATGCAGGTACTGTTCTCTTTCGGAATGGGAGTGGCGGGCTGCTTACAAAGTGCATTTCAGTTTGTGAAAATTCCTGAAGCTGAATTTTAAAAGTTTTTTAAAAATAGCGTCCTTCCCCTGAGAGACTCCCAAAGTGCTTAAATATTGCTCACGAGTGCCACCAGCCTTTGAAAGGGGGTAAGAACTAAAAAGGAGCAGGAGAAGAGAGATGAGAAAGCCAGCCACAAAGTGGGAGGAGAAAGAGTGAGAGTGCATAATCAGGCTTCGGGGTACCAAGAGCCAGAGACATCTACCACTTTTCTAAAAAATGCCATTTTGTGTTATGTGTCCCGAATCGCTGACAATAACAAAAGGGTCCAGGACTTTTCCACAGTGACACTGGCATTCTTATTTGGGCTAAGTTTTAATGTTGCTAAAAATACATGTCTTCCCTATGGGCAATCCACTGCATGTCTTCCAGATTATAATGTATATTTCTGTTCCATATGCCACCCTGTCATTTCTGTCATTGTGATTCTTCTCTCCTGTGTCATTTTGGGGAGCTAAGGTTATATGCATGTGTGTACATTCAGGGGGAGGGGAGCATGTTGATCCTTACTAACCCCAGGCCTTGTGATCTATGTCACTTACCCTGATCACCAATGAAGGCTTCTGACATCATGATCGTGCAAATACCATTCTCTGCTAATATCATCCCAGAGAGCCTGGCTTCTACAGGGAAAAGCAGGTCATAACTCAAGCCTACGCCTACTATCCTTATACATATTTAATGAGGCATCCGCTACAACCATAAATATATGGTTTGTGTAGTTCTCACACCATAACAAGGGGTCACTAGGATTACACTAGAAGTCACTCATCAACCCATTTGGTCTCATTTTATAAGTACTGTATAAATGTTAGCATCACTAGGAACCTGAAGAGATCACCTTTCCATGTCATCTAGCAAGAAAGCTGAGGCCAAGAGAGTGGAATAACTTGCTTTAAAACATAAAGATGGGGAGTTCCCTCGTGGCGCAGTGGTTAACGAACCCGATTAGGAACCATGAGGTTGCGGGTTCAATCCCTGGCCTTGCTCAGTGGGCCGACGATCCGGCGTTGCCGTGAGCTGTGGTGTAGGTTGCAGACGCGGCTCGGTTCCCATGTTGCTGTGGCTCTGGCGTAGGCCGGCGGCTACAGCTCCGGTTGGACCCCTTGCCTGGAAATCTCCATATGCCGTAGGAGTGGTCCTAGAAAAGACAAGAAAAATAAGTAAATAAAAATAAAAATAAAACATAAAGATGGCTGTGACAGAACCAAGGCAAAAATCCAGATTTTCTGCTCCCTATCCAGCATCCTTTTCACTGCTCCATACCCTTAGAGGGCTTCTGTTTATCTCCACACGTCTTGGGCACAAAATGAGCATGATTCTAGCATACACCATTTCCCATTTCAATCCTAAGCCCCTAGATCCCATGTCTACATAAATAAGCATCTTGGCTTTTGCCTAAAACAAATGTATTGAGATAGAGATAATGTTATTTGGGAGTTTCTGAAGAAAGTTATATCAGTTCATTTTTTTGGCTCCTCAATTGCTGAGTTTTTTCTTTTCACTTTTTTTGAAATATTTTTAAACTTAAAGATACAAGAATGGTATAAAGAACCTCTATATAACGTTACTCAGACTGATTAATTTTTAACATTTGCCACAGCTGCACTATAATTCTCTCTTCCTCCCACCTTCCTCCCCCTCCTGCTGTCCCTCCTCCCCTCTCTCCCTGCCCATCCCTTTCTCCCTCCTCCTCCCCTCTCTCTCACACACAATTATTATTATTTATTCTTTGAGAGAGCATATTATTATTGCTGGTTTTCTCTGAGAGTAGGGTGCCTAAATTATTTCACTTAACTTCAGTGTGTATTTCCTAAGCGCAAAGATATTTTCTTACATAATCACAATAACCAATAAGAAAACTAATATTGTCACGATACTGTCATCTATTCTACGGCCCATATTCCAATTCTTTCAATTTTCCTGCCAATGTCTTTTAGAGCATGTCCTCCACCCAGTCCAAGACCTAAGCCAGTATATGCCATATTACACTTGATTCTCATGCCTCTTTAGGTTCCTCCATTCAGGAACAGTTCTTTTGTCTTTCTTTTCTTTCACGATATTGACATTTTTGAAAAATGTAGGTTTTTTTTTAGAATAGAACATTCTTTGATTTAGGTTGTTCTAGTTAGTTTCTGCCATAGAATCAACCACCCCTACACCTAGAAGTTTAAAACAGAAGAAAAAGTATCACAACAACAAAAAAAATGCTCTCTCACAATTCAGCAGGGCAGCTAAATGATTCTTCTGGTTTGGGCCAGCCTGCCTGGGGCTGGCTGGTCTTGGGTGACCTCTGTCACACGTCTGGCTGAATGTGAGCCAGGGTGATAAGGATGACTTCGCTGTGTGTCTGTGGTCCCCGAGCATGCTAAGCTGGCCTCATTCATGTGATGGCGCTCACAGTTCTGAAGCTCAGCTCAGCAAGAGCGCAAGCTCTTTAAGCCTCCTCCTGCATCAGGGCTGTGAATGTCCCACTGGCCAAAGGAAGTCACAAGGCCTGCCTGGGCTCAGTGCAGGAGGGCCATTCCCCCAGATCATGGAGAGAAGAAGTAGAACAATCTGTGGCTACTTTAACCATCTACCCCAGCAGCTAAATGCAGGGGATAAAACTGTTGTGGGGTTTGTTTGTTTTTTAAGGAATAAAATGCACTATTTCTTTTAGATTTCAAAATACCCTTTTTTGTCTTTTTAAAAAAATTATGTATTTTTTCCTAAGACCCTTATTATTATTATTATTATTATTAAAGTATAGTTGATTTACAATGTTTCATCAAGTTCTGTTGTACAACAAAGTGACCCAATGACACACATTTCCCTGTGCTGTACAGGAGGAAAACACGCTACTAATGGAAGAAATGACAAGACAAAAGCCTCCAAAATAGTAAGGTCTGAACACTTAAATTTATCCTCTTGAAAGAATGAAGATGCCACACTGGTGAGAGAAAAGGGTTTGTCACCTAGCTTGTTTTTATTGGTCAAAGAGGTCACTTTTTCAGTTTTTTTTGCTTTTTGGGGGAGGTCCTAAGCCAGGGATCAAATCTGAGCCGCATGTGTGACCTATGCTACAGCTGTGGCCACGCCGGATCCTTAACTCACTGCACCGGGCCAGGAATTGAATTGGCAATGACAAAGAGACAAGCCTGATCATTAAGCCACTGTGCCACAGTGGGAACTCGCAGAGAGGTCACATTTTAAAAGCCTGTAAATGAACTGTAATGCTCACCTTCTGAAGCTACAATGCACTTAGCGCAAACTGAATGAGTTCAGTGCAGAGTCCTAGGTCCCTCTCATCAGAAAACCAAGAGGAGGGAATGATGATAAAGGGAAACTAATGCTCCTCCTCCCTGTGGGGCAAGGCAGGGAGTCCTGGAGCCCCCAGGCCGAGGCAGCCTACCCCACCAGAAAGGCAGCAGCCGCACCTTCCGGCACTGCTGAGCACTGCTGGGCTGCAGCGCAGGCTCCGGAATACCAAGTTCACCACTTTTTTTTTTCATGAAAATATGGAATGCTAGACTTAAATGTGAAATTTCCGAATTTCTAAAGGTTGGTATAAGTACTTTTAAGAGCATATTCACAGACTGAGTTAGGCCCCAGGGCTCTGAATTTGAAAACGTGATTTTTCTAATGTAAAAATCAAAAAAATTAAAGTGCATGAACAGAAGGGTTTCAAAAAGTGAATACATGAAAGCCTTCTCCAATCCCCGTAGAGAGCTATAATACCCCTCTTAACCTGTGACTGTGTAAAATAGACTTTCATTTATGCTCAATAACTACCAGGCTCAGCATCATTCAGATAGCAGGGACACACTTTTACGCTCAGTAATGATCGTTTTTCGCGTGATATATCATATGGAGCACAGACGACTCAACCGTGTGACACTGGCACAGGCAGACATTCAAGAGGTAATGGAAAACTGACAAAGGAGAGGACCATCGCACAATTTCTGAAACCAAAAGCCTGAATGTCTTTCTTACTTAAGTAACAGAGTTCTGCTGGCAAGCAGAGTGTCCCTGGCAAAATAAACTGCTGAGTTAGGGGAAAGGCTTGTTTTCAGGTCACATTTCAGAGATAGGAGTGGTCAGCCTTAGAAACATGTTCAGAATCAGCAGCTTTCTAACAGCTGACTGTCAAAATATGAGATCGTCACTGAATGGCTGCCTTTCAGAGAGTAATCAGCCATGGATAAAACAGTATTAGATGGTGTTCTGGGGTTTGATGGTTACCATGGCTAGAAACTGGGCTGTCTTTCTCTGGGTATGTAAGGGCTTTTGTGAATTAGCACAACTGTATAAAACAATGGGGCACGCTGCAAGGGATACACTGTCATGGCTTCACATGGGTATGGACGTGACTTCACACTGGGCTGTGAGCTTATTACCACACGGGGTACGGCTCCTCTGTGAAGTCACAGCAGCCCATGTCTAAAGTCCAGGCCACTTCTCATCTCAATCTAACAAGAGCTCTATCAGTGAAAACGGGTAGACCTTGCTCCTCTGAAAGGTAAGGTTCCCACACTCATGAATCACAAAATCCATAAGTCAAAAAAATGGTATTTCATTGAAAGCATAATCTCTTTGATTGCCCCAATATTAGGACAAGAGGGGAGAATAAGAGAAAGTGTGGGATACTGAAGAGGAACTGCAAAAAGAAAAGGTAGTCTTGTGTCTTATTACATCTATGTTTGGGAACAGAGAATAGATTAAAATTCAGGCAGCTAGAGAGCATTCAGTTTTTTTATAGACTTCTATGAAAGAGCTCCTGAATCCCATGACTCACTTTTTTTCTTATTGATAACATACCCCTAGCTTTAAATAAAATAGGATGTGGGGTATCTCTTTAGAAATATGAAACCCAGGTTAGATCTCACGGGAGATTCTCCTCTCCTGACTTCTCATGTAAAGAGGGTCATGTGTGGCCTTGGAGACTTGGAAGGTCTCCAGAAAGGACCACAGGCAGGAGATGAGCCAAGAAGAACCTTGCCAAATGTTCAGTGCCAAATGACAATGCCACATATTTCAATCAGTCTTACATCTATCTGACCCTTGCACTGGGAAATCTATCTCCCTTTTCCACAAAACTGGCAAGATGGAAGGAAAGACTTTTAAAGCTGTATGACCAGAAAATGTGTTATTTCTCATAGTCGTTCACTCATCCATTCATTCCATGAACACTGAGCATTTACTAAGGCATAGACTTAAGAACACAAGTCATCCCCGTGCTGGAAGCACCAGAACCTTAAAAGGAGAAAAAGACACAGATAAATCTACATACCAGGTGAGTACAGAGATACCATCAGTGCCTGAAGGAGGGAGGTATTTGAATAAATAACATTCCCTGTGGATACTAAGAATTCACCAAATTGGTATTTGAATTGGATCTGGAAGGAAAGGAAATGGTTTACTAGGTAAAGGAAACTTCATGTCCAGGGACTCAGCAGAGACTCACTTTGAGTAAACCACAGGGTGAAGGTTCATGGTGAGAAATGGATATTCAAAAGTAGGTCTGGCCATAGGTTTGGCAATAGATTCCTATTTATGCATCAAAAGCACAAACTTAACAAAAGAAAAAAGAGATTAATTTGAGAACTTTTTGCAGCAAAGGACACTACCAAGAAAGTGAAAAGAGGAGTTCCCATTGTGGCCCAGCAGGTTAAGAACCCAAATAGTATCCATGAGGATGCAGGTTTGATCCCTGGCCTTGCCCAGTGGGTTACGAATCTGGCATCGCCACATTGTCATAGGTTGCAGATGGGGCTCGGATCTGGCATTGCTGTGGCTGTGGTACAGGCCAGCAGCTGCAGTTCCGATTTGACCCCTAGCCTGGGAACTTCCATACGCTGCAGGTGTGGCCCTAAAAAGAAAAAAAAAAAAGTGAAAAGATACCTTACAGAATGGGAGAAAATATTTACAAATCATATATCTGATAAGGGTCTCACATCCAGAATATATAGAGGACTCTTTTTTTTTTTTTTTTTTGTCTGTCTTTTTCTAGGGCTGCACCCGCGGCATGTGGAGGTTCCCAGGCTAGGGGTCTAATGGGAGGTGTAGCCACCAGCCTATGCCAGAGCCGCAGCAACGCCAGATCTGAGCCACGTCTGCAAGCTACACCACAGCTCATGGCAATGCTGGATCGTTAGCCCACTGAGCAAGGCCAGGGATTGAACCCACAACCTCATGGTTCCTAGTCAGATTTGTTAACCACTGAGCCATGACGGGAACTCCTAGAATATGTAGAGGACTCTTAAAACACAATAATAAAAAAGACAAATTTATACAAGAGTAAAAAAGACAAATTTCCAGGTAAATGGGCAAAGGGCTTGAATAGACATTTCCTCAAAAAAAAAAAAAAGGATACATAAAAAGCCAACAAACACATGAAAAAATGCTCAATATCATTAATCATCAAGAAAATGCAAGTCAAAGCCACAATGAGGTATCATTTGACATGCACCAGGATACATATAATTAGGAAAAAAAACCATAACATATGTTAGAACATAACAAATGTTGACAATGATGTGGAGATACTAAAACCATCATGCACTGCTGGTGGGAATGTAAAATGGCAGCCCCTGTGTGAAACAGTGCAGCAATTCCTCAA
This sequence comes from Sus scrofa, assembly GCF_054392235.1. NCBI lineage: Eukaryota > Metazoa > Chordata > Mammalia > Artiodactyla > Suidae > Sus > Sus scrofa. Next base: position 14,977,926 of record NC_139401.1, read on the forward strand.
AAAGTTAAACAAAGAGTTACTGTATGACCCAGCAGTTCCACTGCTAGGTATTTACCCAATAGAACTGAAAGCAGGTATTCAAATAAAAACTTGTGCACAAATATTTATACCACCAGTATTCATAATCACCAAAAGCTAGAAATAAATGAAATGTTCATTCACTAATAAATAAGTAAACAAAATGCAGTATATCCATACAATGGAATATTATTAAATAGACATAAAAATATATATCCTTACAGAGGTAATCTTAAAAGACTTTACTTTTTATATTTATTTTTTGCTTTTTAGGGCCACATTCATGGCATACGGAGGTTCCCAGGCTAGGAGTCTAATCGGAGCTACAGCTGCTAGCCTACACCACAGCCACAGCAACACAGGATCCGAGCCGCGTCTGTGACCTACACCACAGCTCATGGCGACGCCAGATCATTAACCCACAGAGCGAGGCCAGGAATTGAACCCTCAACCTCATGGTTCCTAGTCAGATTTGTTTCCGCTGCGCCACGACAGGAACTCCAAACAATGATTTTTTTAAAGTAAGTTCCTTTAGTTCAGAAAACATCAACATCAGACTCAATAAACTCTTACAAGATCAAATATTCCTGTGGTTCACAACCGCTGAAATGGCAGTTAATTTGTCTCCCTACACCAGGCTTGCTTCTTTTCAATTCATTCTCTAAAATGTAGCCAGGAAGAGATATTTCAAATGAAATTTATCTTTTACTTTAACCGTTTAAGTGGCTCCTCAGGATAAAGTCAAATTTAAACATGGCTTACAGGGCAGTAAGCATTCTAGCACCAGCTTTTCTTTTTTATTTGTTTTTCCTTTTAGGGCCGCATCTGTGGCACTTGGAAGTTCCTGGACTAGGGGTCAAATTGGAGCTGCAGCTGCCGGCCTCCACCACAGCCATAGCCACAGCAATGCTGGGTCCAGGCTCCATCTGCAAGACCTATGCTGCGGCTTGCAGCAACATTGGATCCTTAACCCACTGAGGAAGGCCAGGGATCGAACATGCATCCTCACAGACACTACATCTGGTTCTTAACCCACTGAGCCACAACAGGAACTCCCTGGCCTACCTTTCGGACATCTGTTTTGATGACTCTCTCCTTCAAACATTTGTATTTCAGTGGGGTGGTCTAAAGCAAGCTTGGAAAGGTAGGCTGGTACTAGATTGCTAAGTTCCCTGTAAGCTACATAAGATGCCCCACTCCTTGGTTTCAAAAATCCAATGACTTTTGTTTTGTTTTAAGTTGTGCTCATGGCATACACAAGTTTTCCCAGGCCAGAGCAGCAAGCCAAGCCTCCACAGTGACAATGCCAGATCCCCAACCCGCTGAGCCACAGAAGAATTCCAGAAGTCCAATGCCTTTAGCCTAGGAGCCAGTTTCACTCCTAGGTGCCTACTCAACGTATGTTGTCGATCACCAAAGCCACGCACCAGGATGTTCACAGCAGCGCTAGGTATATAATAGCTCCAGAGGGGAAACAACCCAAATCATCCAGAGGAATGTAAAATAAATGTGCTAGCTTCTTAAAGGGGAACACTATGCAGCCATAAGACAAAAGTAACTACAGCTGTATGTGACAATAGGAATGAATATCACAAACACACACTGGAGGAAAAGCCAGGTACAGAAGAACATATGCTACATGAGTGTCCAAGTATGCCAAAGACCAAAACAAAGCTAAACTATGGTGTTACAAGTCAGGACACAGTTACCCATGCAGAGGAAAGCAAGCTGCTCTTTGGTATGGGACACAGGGGCTTCTGGGAGGCAGGTAACGCTGTGTGCTGATCTGAGCAATAGCTGCATGAGTGTTTGCTTTGTAAAAATCTGGCAAGCTGCACATGGGATTTCTGCACTTTTTCTGTCATACCACAACTCTTGACACTTTTGAAAAAGTTTCTGCCTTCATATTCTACATCTCTTCTTTGAGTCAAAATAACTTGCTCTTCCAACTTTCAAAATCACTTTCTCCAAAAGCCCTTACCAGAATTCCTTGATGGTTTTATAGTCACTCACCATGCCGTGTGTTCAAAGTCCCCTATTGTTCATCTAACTTAGCAACTCTCCACGTTGAATTACAATGACTTGTTGAATCAAGGTTTGCACATTGGCTTTATATCTCTTTTCAGGTACACTGAAAGTGCACACATTTTGACATAGGGCCTGCCTGCAAAGGGAGGGCGATTTAATAATACTGCCCAAGGGTAGAACATCAACCCCAATGCAGTGATGAACTAGTCATCTACTGCTTGCTTTTTATTTTTATTTTTTTGTCTTTTTAGGGCCACGCCCAAGGAATATGGAGGTTCCCAGGCTAGGGGTCCAATCGGAGCTGTAGCCACCAGCCATTTGCCACAGCCACAGCAACGTGGAATCCGAACTGTGTCTGCAACCTATACCACAGCTCACAGAAATACCAGATCCTTAACCCACTGAGCAAGGCCAGGGATCAAACCCGCATCCTCATGGATGCTAGTCGGGTTTGTTAACCACTGAGCCATGATGGCAATTCCCATCTACTGCTTTCTAACAAGGGACCATTCCTTTAGCAACACATTTATTCTCTCAGTTTTCATGCATCACTAGTCCCAGTACAGATTAGCCTGGTCCTCTGCTATGGAGTCTCACAACCAAGGCCACAATCAAGGTATTGTCAGGGCTGAGTACCTTCCAGGAGCCTTGGGATCCTCTCCCAAGCTCACGTGACTATTGGCTGAATTTAGTTCCTTGCCATGGTAGGACTAAGACTCTCACTTTCTTGCCAACTACCAGCCCAGGGCCACTCCATCTCTCCTCCTAGAGTCCACCCACCTTCCTTGTCACAGACCCTCCAGCAGGTCTCTCAGCACGGCAGCTTCTTCAAGGCCAGCAAGGCAAAGTCTTTTGCTCTGGTAGGCTAAGCGGTACTCAGATAATGTAAAAGGAATTATGAACATAAAATCCCATCACCTTTGCCATATAACATAACCTAATTAAGGTAGTGACATCTTATCACCTTGGTCATATTCTTTTGGCCAGAACAAAGTCCCAGCTTCTGCCCACATTCAAGGGGTTTTGTTTTTGTGTTTGTTTTCTGCAATCTGCTAACTTTACCTGCCAACAGCCACATGAATGAAACAAATTCCCCAGCCCAGTTTTAATCAAGTCTTCATCTGACTGCAGCCACAGCTGACATCTTGACTGCAACCTTGGGAGGAACCTTGAACCAGAACCTTCAGGCTAAGCTGCTCCTGAATTCCTGACCCACAGAAACTGAGATCATATATGCTTGTTATTTTTTCGTATTTTTATTGACCTTTTTTTTTTTTTTTTTTTTGCCATTTCTTGGGCTGTTTCCAGGGCATATGGAGGTTCCCAGGCTAGGGGTCCAATCGGAGCTGGAGCCGCCGGCCTATACCACAGTCACAGCAATGCAGGATCCAAGCCGCATCTGCAACCTACGCCACAGCTCACGGCAATGCCGGATCCTTTACCCACTGAGCAAGGCCAGGGATCAAACCCACAATCTCATGGTTCCTAGTCGGATTCGTTAACCACTGAGCCATGACAAGAACTCCTGACGTATTTTTTTGTGGCTGTACCTATGGCCATTGGAAGTTCCTGGACCGAGGATAGAACCTGTACCTCTGCAGCGATCTGAGCTGCTGCCGTCTGATTCTTAACCCACTGCAGCATGGGGAGAACTCCTATGTTTTTTTTTGTAAACCACTGAGTCTGAGGAGTAACTTGTTACACAGTAAATGATCACTAATATGATAGATAACCAGCTACCCATTATCATGGCAATCAGCTTGTGTCTTTTATGAGACAATACTCTCATATGAGAAGGAGAATGGTTCTATGGCTGAAGAAAGCAAACCCTCCTCTGTAGTTGAAGAATAGGATGATAGCTCAGAAATGACAGTCAAGTTCGTCATTTATTAAGGAAATGCCTCTGTCTGTATTTGATTAAATTAAATCTGTCAAACAAGACCACTTTGTCAGGTATGTCAGAGAAGGCATTTTTGGTTGTTCTCGCTTACTGTACTTGGCAACAGCAGCTTCGACATAACAAAGTCTGACAGCTTGATTCGGCCTAAAAATGCTGGTGACAGACCAGTGATGTCTGGTGTAAACAGGAGGTCCTGCGGTTCCTCAAGCAAAGACAGGAATGGCAAATGCACATTAGACAAGTGAGAGATCCACTCATGTCCCCTCTGCTGCTGGAGGAAAGGAAAGAAAGACATTTAAAAATAATTTACACATTATTAAACACATAGCTGGAGAGAAGGCAGGAAAAGGGTAACTGAAGGATCCTAAGAGCCATGGTTCTCAACTAGAGGGGATTCTGCCCCTCAGCAGACACTTGGCCAATTTCTGGAGACATTTTTGGTCGTTAAAATGGGGGGGAAAAAGTGGTGGAAGCTACTGGCATCCAGTGAGTAGAACCCAGGGATTTTTCTAAACATCTTTTTTATTTTAATTATTTTTTCTTTTCACGGCTGTACCTACGGCAGATGGAAGTTTCCAGGCTAGGGGTAGAATTGGCAAGTGTAGCTGCCGGCCTACACCACAGCCATGGTAACTCCAGATCCAAACCGCATCTGTGACCTAGACTGCAGCTTGCAGCAGTGCTGGATTCATAATCCACTGAGCGGGGCTGGTGACTGAGCCCACATTCTCATAGATACTAGTCAGGTTCATTACCACTGGGCCACAATGGGAACTCCTCTTCTAAGCATTTTTCAATGCACAGAACAGCCCCACACATCAAAGAATTATCTGACCCCAAGTGTCTTCCATGCCAAGGTTGAGAAATCTTGCTCAAGAGAGATAGAGATGAACTATATGTTATATTGACAGGTCAGACCATGTAATTCTCTAGTACCTAGAAAATTTCTTCCTTGAAAACATTCAGATTCACTGATCTATTCTACACACTTTTATTTATTCAATCCATATTCATTCATATATTCATATATCTATTTGTACATTCAATAAATTTTTATTGAGTGCTTCACTGTGCCAGGTGCTTTGAGAAAACTAATGTGTATAAGAAAATCCATTCAACCATTAAATAAATTAGTAAGCACCTGGAAGTAATGTGGAAAATGAATCAAATTTGTGTGCTTCCCTCTAAAAACATCAAATTTTGAGTTAATACTAAATGTGAGGAAAAAACAATGAAAAAAATGAAGCAAAACCCTGCTGACTTAACAATCAAAGCTTTGTATAATCCCAGTAGTGGGTAATTTTCTTCAGGCAAATATTCAAAGGGCAGTATCACAAGGCTATAGGCTCAATGAAGAATGTATCATTGGGCAAATGTGTGACACTAGCTAGCAAAGTGTGTTTTCATTAATTCCCCTTCAATTGTCTTTAATCTCAGAGAGCATATGGTAATTTATGAAGAGGTTAAAAAGTGTTTTAAAAAATAGCAATTGAGTAAAACCCAAAACTTCAGTGATGATTGAAGAGGTAGTTCTAGGATATACATGTGCCTTGCAGAAAACTTCAGCTGAGAAGAAAGTCTGAACAAACAAACATGAGGGTCTGTGCGTGCTCTGAATGTACTCTTAGGAAAGTTGAAGTATCATAATAGTGCTACTCAAAGCAGAAAATGAGAAGATTCGGGAGTCTTGGAAGAGGTTTCAAAGGCAAGAAAGGCAAAGTCATTAAGCAGTCTGGCTGATGTGCAGCGTATGTGGAGGAACAGGAGAAGGAGACACCCATGGAAATGCCATTTCTGCAATTTGATACTCAATACTAAGACCCTCACATCTATACAAGGGCATGGGGGGGAGGAAGGAAGGAGGGAGGGAGGGCGGGAGGGAAGAAGAATAGCTTTTCTATTGCTCAGCACTACTTCAAGAAAAACTATCTTTCTATCACCTCAAACCTGCTAGAATGGTCACTACCAAAAAGGTGAGATGAGTTGGAAAAAGTGTAGAGAAAAGGGATCACTATGCACTGTTGGTGAGAATTTCAACTGGTGCAGCAACAAGGGAGAAGAGCATGGAGATTCCTCAAAAAATTAAAAATAGAACCACTCTACGATCCAGCAATCCCACTCCTCGGCATATATCCAAAGGAAGTGAGATCAGTATCTTTAGATACTAGCACTTCCATATCCATTGCAGCATTATTCACAATAGCCAAGATATGGAAGCAATCTAATTGTCCATCAACTGATGAATGAAAAAAAGCACATGTGTTATATACACACAATGTAATATTATCTAGCCATTAAAAAGAAGGAAATTCTGCCATCTGGTTGACAATATGGATGAATCTGGAGGACATTATGCTAAGAGAAATATGCCAGACACAGAGACACAGAAAGAGAAATACTGAATAGTCTCACATATATGGACTTTAAAAATGTCAAATTCAGAAACAGAGGGTAGAAGAGTAGTTGCCAGGGGGTGAGCAGAGGGGTAGATGATGGGCGAAGAGTACAAACTTTCAGTATAAGATGAATAAGTTCTAGGGATCTAATGTACAGCACAATGACTAGAGTTAATAATAATGTACTATATATTTCAAATTCACTAAGAGAATAAATTTTAAGTGTTCCAACCACACACACACACACACACACACACAAATGATAACTATGTGAGGTGATGGATGTGTTAATTAATTGTGGTAATCATTTCACAGTGTGTATGCATATTCAATCATTACATTGTATATCATAAATACATTCAATTTTTATTTGTCAATGATACCACAATAAAGTTGGCAGGGTGGGGGGGGATCGCTTTAGCAAAATGGGATTTCTTGGCTCTTATAACCAGCAAGAGTGTGCTTCCAGTTAGAGATACCTAAAACTGGAGGTCCATGCCACCTCCAGCTCAGCAGGTGTCAGCTTTCTCTTGCTGCGTCCTCTGTGAAGTGAAATTACCCTTGCCTACAACTCTGGGCTCCCATTGGAGAGCCTGGGATTAGAGTTCAAAAAGAGTCTGACTGACCTGACCTCAGTCACAGATCCATCTGCTGAAGCAACTACCAGGGTGTGATGAGGTTCTTTGTTTAATGGCCCTCAACCAAATCATATGATTAGACAGAGATAGGAGCAATTACCCAAAAGGAGGAGGACAGATAAAGATCTGACAAAACAATCAATGCCTACATCCTAAATGTCCAAAATAGCAATAACAGTATGATAAATTAGGGTATAGCAATATAAAAGAATATTAAGCTGCCATTGGGAGTTCCCATCATGGCTCAATGGTTAATGAACCCAACTAGGAACCATGAGGTTGCGGGTTCAATCCCTGGCCTCGCTCCATGGGCTAAGGATCCGGTGTTGCCGTGAGCTGTGGTGTAGGTCGCACATGTGGCTCCGATGCCACATTGCTGTGGCTGTGGTGTAGGCCGGCGGCTACAGCTCCGATTAGACCCCTAGCCTGGGAACCTCCATATGCCATGAGTGCGGCCCTAGAAAAGACATTAAAAAAAAAAGCCACCATTAAAATTTTTAAATTGTGTTTTATAAATTTAATGAGATCCCAATGAATGCAAATATTTTTTGTCAATGAATTACACAAGCTGACTGTAAAGCCAAATGAGAAAATAGATGAGAATAGTTTGGCAAACACCTGAAAAACAATAAAACAATAAAAGCAATGAAGAATAACAAGTGCTATTAGGAATTAAAACATATTTATAATGGCACAATAATTTAAAAACACGGAATTAGTGCCCAACTAGAAATGCCAATGTAACTGAATAGCCTAGAATTATAGGGAAAAAAAAAACACAGGGGATTTAGCATATGCTAGAGGGGGCATCTGAAACGTGTTGGGTAAACTTGGATTTTTTAATCAGTGGTAGACGGACAACTGGGTAGCTCTGTGGACAAAGATGAAGTTGGCTCCACACATCATATTGTGCACCAAAATCAAGTCCAAATGTATCAGTGACTTACAGGTAAAATTCTGAAATCTTTAAAGTACTAGAGGGAAAAAATGGACAAATTTCTTTAGAACCTAGGAATAGAAAAAACCTTCCTATGATTCATGGGAAGTATATAACTCAGAGGAAGAGTACAAATGTCCCAATACATATTTTCCTTCCTATCCTTTCACGGGTAGCTAAGGAACGGATTCTTAAAGCCCTGGCCATGCCTCCATATTATATATAAACTAGAACATTTCCTTTTGGGACCTTCTTCTATGTCCACTTTGTTATTTCCATGCATTTCATCCAATCTTTCTATTTTGGTAGCACGTGCTATAAGCTTTCATAATCTGTTTCAAATATTTTGAAAGAGGGTATATATGAGAAAACAAAGAAATGAATGAATGAATGAAAATATAAAAGAGAAGAAGGGGATCTAGGGAGAATCAGGAACAAAAAAAAAAAAAAGAAAGAAAGCACTCTAATCAGAAAGGGTGATTATCACAGCCTTTACTATTTGCCACATTAGAATAGGAGGTTCCTAGAAGCCAAGGCAGGAAGGGGAAAATGAGGTTACATATATTCAGTTTTCATTAAGGAGAGTGAACATCAGTTCCTCTGAGGACATAGAGCATTTTTCTGGCACCGTAATCTCAAAGAAATTAAAACCTTATAAGGATAACAATGCTCAGCTCCCAAGGTTGTTAAGTGACTGGAATGTATATAAAAGCCCTAATCAATTGCAAACTCTTCTTTAGCACTAATTAACATAGACCTCTCTTTTCTATACTTGCAGATTTTCCTACTATCAACCCTTCCCTGCCCACCTCACTCTTTCAACACAATCCACGTGTGGCCACTCAGTGTGGATGGAGCAGGGGACCCTCAGAAGAGCTAGGCTGAGTGCACGTGGCATTAGGAGGACACTTGGGAATCCTGGTGCTGGGAGGAAGCAGGAGGGAAAGGAAGAGATCTATTCCAGAATAGTTCAGTGGGCTCAGAAAGAGGCCCACTGGTAGAAACATCCTAAGCTGGGAGAATTACTCTTTACAGCACAGTAGACTTGCAGCTGGAACGTCTCCTGGTTACCAAGGGAACTGAGACTGTCTGGACATACCTGTGGGTCCAGTGGCTTGAGTCTGCCAGAAAACCCATTTTTGGTTTGTTTGTTTGTGAAATTAAGGTGCCTCCTGGGACAGAATGTCTTAAAACAAAACAAAAAAATCCTGCATAACCAGCTTGACCCAGATACCTGGTTATAGCAATCAGAGGGTTGGGGCTATTTTGGTTTTTTAATTTTATTTTTATTAGAGTGTAGTTGATTTACACTATTGCGTCAATTTCTGCTGTATGGCATAGTGACCCAGTCCTACGCATATATATTCTTTTTCTCATATTATTTTCCATCACGTTCTATCCCAAGATATTGGATACAGTTCCCTGTGCTCTACAGTAGGACCTCATTGCTTATCCAGTCTACATGTAATATTTTCCATCTACCAACCCCAAACTCAAAACTTTCATTCAAAAAGATACATGCACCCCTATGTTCATAGAAGTACTATTCACAATAACTAAGACATGGAAACAACCTAAATGTCCATGGACAGATGAATGGATTAAGAAGTTGCGGTACATATATACAATGGAATACTACTCAGCCATAAAACAGAATGAAATAATGCCATTTGGAGCAACATGGATATAACTGGAGAGTCTCATGCTAAGTGAGGTAAGTCAGACAGAGAAAGACAAATACCATAGGCTATCACTTCTGTGGAATCTAAAATATGACACAAATGAACCTATTTACAAAACAGAAACAGACCCACAAACATAGAGAACAGACTTGTGGTTGCCAAGGGACTATTTTGAATCCCACCTGAAATCCATTACTTAGAGCAATCTCTCTACCCAGCATCTACTACTGGACAAATGTCTGTGCCTGATGGAAGGCGGCTGGTCACATTCATTCAATCTCTGTAAAGTTCCAGCGCACAAGAAGCTACTACACAGAAGAAAGGAGAACAGAGAGAGTCTGCATGCACTTCACACCGCATCTCCAGGCAAGGGCAGCAGCACACGGTGGACAGGCCACCATGGCCACAAACTCAGCTGGGAAGGGCAGAGCCTGAGATCCAGAGGCCTGCTAGGGATCCTCAGAGGAGCGGGGACACAACTAGTGATTTGTCTGTGAGAACGTTTTATATATCCTGATAGCTCTCAAAACCATGGGGCGGAGGACTCTGGGGACCTGCAACTGCAAGAAAGGTGGAAATGAAAAGACAGCTGGAGTTCCCTGGTAGCCTATCAGTTAAGAATCCAGCATTGGCACTGCTATGGCGCGGGTTCGATCCCTGGCCAGGGAACTTCTGCATGCCGTGGTCACAGGTCAAAAAAAAAAAAAAAAAAAAAAAAAAAAGAAGAGGTTCGCTCGTCATGGGAGAAGCTACGTATCCCCAGCTTGGATGGAATATCTTTTCAGAATGCTTTTCAGCTCAACAATGATAAGGCAAATAGTTCAGACTGAGCCTGGGGCAAAATGGCTACCTGCTTCAAACTGTCAAGAACATCTATATGCTGGATATCTGGCCACAAGACTTGGATGGACCACTGGGGAAAGAGTGCCAGGCCAGTTCAAATCCTGGCTCTGTCAGAAACAAGCAATGAAACTTGGAACTCGCGCCTGCAGCTACTGGGGACTAAATTCCTTGTTTGTAAAATAAGGAGGCTGGACTAGACCAGTGATTTGTGAATGATACTGAATGGTATCTAAGGACGGTCCAATCTAAGGACGGTCTGAGGGGAGCAGAGAAGACAGACCAGCCACACCCCTCCCTGGTTCTCCAAAAGCAATGGCACAAGTGTTTGTTTCACAAATAGGCGCTGTTAAGATGCTTTTATCTGAGGGAAGTAAGTGGCTGCTAAAATAAAGTCTGATAACCACTTAACCAGACTAAAATAGTTATTCATAAGGAAACAGCAAAGTAAAGCTGTGAGAACTGATGGCCCTTAGCAAGGAAGGGGGGCATTTATTCTGTAGGCTTGCCACACTGAACCCAGCAGGGATTCAGAGCCAAATGGGACTTGCTACAAGGTACACAAGGGGTGAAGACCTGCCTCTGGGCCACACTGGGTAGGCTTTGGGGCAGTCAGAGGGACGAAGCCAGGAATAGGGTGGAAAAAGAAGTAGAAAGAGGGAGGCAGGAAGGAGGACTCCTGGGTCCTCAGGTGAGATGGATTCAGGGTACTTAGTGCAGAGTGGCTGGGCGACGCTGGCCCTCTCTCCTGCTCTCTGATGATCTCCCAGCTTTACTGCAAGTAAGAATAGGTTGTTTCAGGAGCCTGGCCAGGAATTGCCGGGTCTAAAAGCAGGTTTACAAAAGTAAAACCAAACATTATAATGCTAAAATACTTAAAGCTTTTACCAAACCAAATGAAAAAGATTCAAAAGCCTCTCTTAAAAGAAGGTCTGCTTAGAGTGTAAATTAGTTGGTTTTTCCCTGGGATCCACCCATTAGGGCACCTGCTGGGAGCAGTATCTCAGCAGTTACCTATCATCACTTTGGGAATGCTTAAAAACAGTAAATTATTTTTCTATGATGAGAAAGTAATGATTTTGTACCTGTTCCAATTCCTGAGATTACAATTTGCAATACTCAATATTTTTTTCCACTTCTATCCGCTCCTAATAGAGATATAAATATTCAGTGGTGAAAACTGAATTAAGGGGATAATTAGTGGATTAGTATAAAGTCGCAATTATAGTAATTTGATGATTTCAATTACTCTGGCTTTCTCTTTGACAAGGATGACTGAAACAAGTTGAAAGTGACACCCACAGGTCACATAAAGATAAGATTATTGGACGGCATTTTGTACGGAAACATTCATTCCTAAATATGCCTCATTAGAATTGCGGTCACAAAACACTGTCGATTGTTTCTTCTAGATAAGAGATTGGCACATCCTGTCTTACCCAGTAACACTCATTCTATTCTTCCTGCCCCCAATAAAACGTTATCTAGGATATAATCAATCATTACTCAATATCATAGTCTGTCAACAGCTGCTTCTCAAACACTGGACTGGTGAGGCAGCTGGCATTCAAACCCTGGCTCCTTCAGAGACTGAGGTACAATATATATGAGCTCTCTGGAACTTCGAAACCATGTTGTTTGAAGCGTGGCTCCTCAAATTCCTGAATATGGAATATGTGAGCTTCCTCCCTTTCACCTTGCCCAGTGTCCAAAACAAAGCAAAGCTAAACAGAAACGACCAAAACACAAAAAAATACAAGAAAAGTTATATTATTTAAAGGGGGGCAAGGAGGGAAAATATTTCTAACATTTAAACGGTACTGTTGAAAAGGTACTGACACTCAACCTACATGATTTCCAAGATTGAAATCAACTTTGCACAGCTCCTAGGAGTTTCTTTAATCAGGTGCTTCTCAACCAGGAATGATCTTGCTCACCAAGTGACATCTGGCAATGCCTGATTACATTTTTGGTTGTCACAATTTGAGGCAGTGCTACTAGGATGTACTGGGTAGAGATCAAGGATGTTTCTAAAAATTCTACAGTGCACAGGGCAGCCACACTCATTACAAAGGATTTTCCAGTCCAAAATGTCAAGTGACGTTGGGAAGTTCTGCATAACCCAACTACAGAGGCTGCATCACAGGTAATAACAGTGCTTAACTGTACTAAAGAGAGAAGCTCCTAATTCATCCCATGTGTCACAGAGTAGAGAGTGATTCTAGACAATGATGAAGAGAGCAAGGAGTTGGCAGAGATTGGCCAAATGGGGACAATTTCAGATTTGACATGTGTGGAAGATCTCTTATATGTTAGTTTCCTGGGTAGTTTCTTTAATTGGCAGGGTATTCCTCTGAGGTACGTGGAACTAAGCTCATTTAAAGAGGCCCAGCCTAAGAGATCAAGAGAAGTTCAGACATATGGCCAAGGTTCCTTGGGTGGGTAGGGAGCCCAGGTTCCCTTCCAGGACACCTTCCTTCCCATGGTATTTGGAAGTAGAAGGTGGTACATGCCATGTGGCAAGCACATGCTAGAGGAGACGACGTGATAGAAACAATTAGGTTGTGATGATGGTTGTACGATTATAAATATAATAAAATTCAGTGAATTATTAAAAAAAAATAGAAACCAAGATCCCTCTTACCACTCCTGTGCACCCTTCCCTAACTTCTGGGGGATTCTGCTTATAATGGCTTGTACCCATGACTTTGTTTAGAAGAAGCCCTTAGATGCCTAGTGCCACTATTCCCACCTGCACAGAAAGCCCATAGTGCCTGGGATGCTACTTGCCTCTAAGAAGCCCTCAGCCAGTGACTCAGGGCCCAGAGAGTATAAAAGTCCAGGTCCTGCTCCTCACGGCAAGACAGAGGCTGAGAAATAACACACCGGCTGCGGCTGACGCTAAAGGACCCTCTGTGGGAGCTCACCTGCAATCCCACCCTTCCCTCTCCCACTCACTCCACTTCCGCACCCTTCTCTCCAAGAACACTCCCTTAAGAAACGACCTGCACACAAATCCTGGTCTCCACATCTGCTTCTCAGGGCACCTAATGCATGAGAGATGGTGTGGGAGTTCTCACTGTGGCGCAAGGGGACCAGCGGTGTGACTGGGGTGCAGGGACATGTTTGATTCCCAGCCTGGCACAATGGTTTAAGGATCCAGCAACATCGCAGCTGCAGCCTAGGTCACAACTGCAGCTCAGATCTGAAGATCTGATCCCTGGCCCAGGAACTTCATATGCCGTGGGGTGGCCAAAAAAGAAAAAAAAAAGAAGAGATGGTGTAGAGGGCACGAGGGTTGGGCATATGCTTCTGAGAGTAGGAGGACGTTTAACTGGAGGATAGTAGGAGACAAGGCCAGCGAGACAGGCTGCCCCCAGGGTGAGTCTAAGGCATTTGGATGCAGCCAGCATGCAATGAAAAACTATTAAGGATTTTTTTCAGTAAGGGAGGGCATGCCACATGAAATAGAATCCGCTATATTAATAAACCGTAGTTGATACTAAACGTAATTTTTTTGGCTATCTTCCAAGTGCGTTACTAAGTCATGGGAAACTTGCAAGTATAGCAAAATGTAATAAAGGAAATTGAAAAATTCTTAGGTGTTGATTACTCTCTGTGTACAAAGGGGCTCTGTGCTCTAGATATAAATGGATAGATCAAATGACTTTGAACCATGGTTACAGCCAACGATAAAAAGGAGACCTGCTTCCCTGTGGCCTGAGACCACTTATTTTCAAAATGAAACACTTCTCTCTATAACAAGTTAAATTTCTAACATGAAACAGGAGAACTACTTGGTATTTCAGAAAAATATGGTCATTTTTCGTTTATTATTAAATATTCCCTACCTCCCTGCTATGTGCCAAGCAGTTAAAAGATTATCTAAAAAGTAAATATTAAAGTTAAATATTATACTCACTTTCTGTTTTTTTAAACTCTGTGTTCTATACATATAACCAGTTCTGAGGTCTAAAAAGAAACTTATTAATGATAATTGGGTAGAAATTCTGCTAAACTTTTAAAATGCCTAAAATACTCTGAAAGAAAAGATTGTGATATAGCATAGAAGGTTAGATTTTAGCCTATACTCAATAATGTTACAATTCAATTTTAGTAGCACATGTATGGCCCAGATCCATGGGTCAGCAAGCTTTTACTCTAAAGAGTTAGATAGTAATTATTTGAGGTTTTGGAAGCAAGATGGTTTCTGTCACAATGACTCAACCCTGCCCTGCACTGCAAAAGCAGCTGGACATAATACATAAAATAGGCATAGCGGTGTTCCAATAAAACTTTACAGATACTGAAATTTGATTTTTATATAATTCTCATGTGTCACACAACATTTTGATTTTGATTTTTCTCAATCATTTGAAAATATGAAAATCATTCTCTGTTCATGAGTGGGCTGTATAAACATAGGTAGTGGGGTGGGGTCTGGTTCAAGAACCCAGTGTCCCAGTTTTGGGTTCCCTCCAAACAGAGGCAAGGGCTTGGGGGTGCAGGGGGTTTATTCCTAGGAAGCAAGAATGAAGGAGCATGGAGTTCCCGTCGTGGTGCAGCGGTTGATGAATCCGACTAGGAACCATGAGGTTGCGGGTTCGGTCCCTGCCCTTGCTCAGTGGGTTAATGATCCAGTGTTGCCGTGAGCTGTGATGTAGGTCACAGACGCGGCTCAGATCCCGAGTAGCTGTGGCTCTGGTGTAGGCTCGGATCCTGTGTTGCTGTGGCTCTGGCGTAGGCTGGCAGCTACAACTCTGATTAGACCCCTAGCCTGGGAACCTCCATATGCCGTGGGAGCGGCCCAAGAAATGGCAAAAAGACAAAAAAAAAAAAAAAAAAAAAAAAAGAAGGAACATGGAGAGAGAGAGACTGACTGGAATAGAAAAAACCTTTAACAAAGGATATGGACCTGTATCCATTATTGAGAGCAGCTGGGGTCTATCGCACTGGGGACCCTCCGAGACACTGGTAGAATGTGCCTCAGACAGGACCCTCTGAAGGATGGGAGGCTGCTCCTGATGGCAGTGGCCAACTTAAAGCGTGGAGAACAAAAACCTCATATACCTGAGCTTTCACCTCCAGGCATAGATTAAAATCAAAGATTTTCTATAACATGCTTAAAACAGTGTCTCTCTTAGAGCAGTAAAAGTAAAATATCCCCAAATCTAACTCAGACTTTGAGTCTGATCAAATCCAAGTTTGCTTTTGCTGAATTATAGTGTCAGTTGGATTCACAGCCTTGCCACATTTTTGATGTAAGTGAAGGCAGGGACCTAGAAAAAGTGCAATTCCAGCAATTTGACTGGAAACATCTGGAACACTTTGAGGAGTACCCTCAACCCCCAACCCTCCCATGAAGTGCTTTCTACTGGGCCGCCTGTATCTGCAGAGCAGTTCCTCTCCCCTTGCTTAGAGAAACTCTTATTTCCTGGCCTGTGCTCTCATGGAACAAAATTAATATTTTGTAGCCCACCAGTCACTGTCACTCCGTCAGTAACCACAGTCATACTCCAGTGTACATTGGGGGAAAAGCTGAGGGTGGAACCAAACTAGGGAAGGGAGACCCTGAGGAATTTATTAAATTATAAGAGCAAAAAGCAGGGGGATATTTGTGAGAAGAGATTTTGACCCGAAAGGGAAGAGTATAAAAGGCTCAATATCCAAAATATACAAACAGCTCATACAACTCAATAGCAAAAAGACAGCCCAATCAAAAAATGGGCAGAAGACCTGAATAGACATTTCTTCAAAGAAGACAAAAAATGGCTAACAGGCACATGAAAAGATGTTCAACGTCACTAATTGTTAGAGAAATGCAAATGAAAACTGCAATGAGGTATCACCTCACACTGGTCAGAATGGCCATCATTAATAAGTCTACAAATAACAAAAGATGGAGAGGTTGTGGAGAAAAGGGAACCCTCCTACAATGTTGGTGGGAATGTAAACTGGTGCAGCCACTACAGAGAATGGTGTGGACGGTCCTTAAAAAAACTAAATATAGAACTACCATATGATCCAGCAATCCCCATCCTGGGCATTTATCCAGAAAGGATGAAAGCTCTGATTCAAAAAGATACATGCATCCTCATGTTCACTGTAGCACTGTTTACAATAGCCAAGACACAGAAGCAACCTTGTCATCAGTTGCCAAGAATGGAATCTGACAAGCCAAAGAACCTCTCCAAAAGGAAACAAACTATTTTTAAACTCCTATTGGTGCTAATGCCTGTTTCACCTAGTCTCTCTTTGGCCTTTGTGGCAAGGGAAGGGAGCTGAGGAAAAGTGTACCTTGAATGAGTCTTTCCATGTCCCTGATAAGAAAGTGAGGAGAGGTTACAGTCCCCGGGTGGCATAAGCAGGTTAAAGATCTGGCACTGTCACTGCTGCGGCTCTGGTTACCGCTGCGGCACGGGTTCAATTCAGGCCCGGGAATTTTGGCAGGCCCTGCACGTGGGGCAAAAAAAAAAAGAGAGAGAGAAAGTGAGAAGAGAAAGAGCCTTGTAATAAGTAGGCAGGAAGCAGACTGGGTAAAATTGTCCAAGAAGCAGAGAAGCAGCAACATAATCTCTTATGGGTTCTCTAGTGGTATCGAGAAGTTCATTACTGGGAGTTCCCATCATGACACAGCAGAAACGAATCCGACTAGTAGCCATGAGGAGGCACATTTGATGCCTGGCCTCGCTCGGTGAGTCGTGGATCCAGTTTCGCCATGAGCTGTGGTGCAGGCTGGCAGCTGTAGCTGTGATTCGACCCCTAGCCTGGGAACCTCCATATGCTGCATGTGCAGCCCTAAAAAAAGAAGGAAGTTCATTACCACCTAAGAACACCATGAGATAGCCATACCCTGGCTGCCACCTCCTTAGTACCAACTTCTCCAGGTTTGTGATGCCAGAAGGATTTGTCCAGAATCCAATGATAATATATTTGATAGATCATGGATTTAGAGCCCAATGACTTGAATGGTGTGAAATGTCAGCATGCAAAATATTTGAATGAAGAAAATGGGTCAAAGGCAAAATGAGGACTGTGACTCCAAGGAGAGGTAACTTTTATATGGACTCTGTAACTACCTGGTGAACTTCTTGGTAGAACATGCCTCACCCAGGCTGGGAGATCCATTAGGGGGAGTTAGAGAAGTAAATGCCAGGAAGTGAGAGGAAAGAAAACCTCCATTTTTCTCAGCATTTAAAGCATTATCTCTGGGGACTCAGTGTCTGCTTTTGTCATGAAAAGTCATTTAAAACTTCTATGATGTACATCCATGTTCCTAGAAGCATTACTCACAATAGCTAAAATGTGGAACCAACCCATGTGTCCATCAAAAAATGAATGGATAAACACACAATGGAATATTATTCAGCCTTAAAAAGGAAGGAAGTTCTGTAATATGTCACAATATGGATGAACCTTGAGGATATTATGCTGAAAGAAATAAGCCAGTCACAAAAATACAAATACTGTATGATTCCATTTATATGAGGTACCTACAGCAGGCAAAACCGTAAAGATAGAAAATATAATGGTGATTGCCAAGAGGTGGGGGCAGGCGGGGAGAAAGGGGGTTATTGTCTAATGGGTATAGAGGTTCAGTTTTACAAGATGAAAAGAGTTACAGGGATGGATGGCGGTGGTGGTTGCACAACAATGTGAATGTATTTAATACCTCTGAACTGGGCACTTAAAAATGTTAAGATGGTAAATTTTATGTTATATGAATATGTTACGTGCTACATGTTACATGTTTTTTTAAAAATTTAAGCATATACAAAACAAAATAAAGAAAAAGAAGCAAAGAAACTTAAATCGATAAATTAAAAATAAATTTGTTCCTTTTAAAGTTTTTTTAATATACCCATCAGAATAAATAACAGAAAGGAAATATAAATGAAATAGCTGAGATTTTAAATGAGGAAATTGAGAATAAGATAGAAGAAAACCAAAAGACAAAGCAAAAATAATAATACTAATTAAAAACCCAATTTAAAGGAAATGGAAAATTAACATAAGAGTAAAAACTGAGATCCAGTGAGAAAAGCAACTGAAACTGAAGTTGAAGGTGGTATGGCTAAAATAAACCTTAAAACTTTTTGGCTAAAAGGTGAGGTTAAGAATTAGCAGAAAAGGAAAATCTGCCTAGCCTGTGTCACAGGTGAAGTTCTAGGTGAAGTTGTGGGCCTGGAGCTTCATTGGGCTAAAGTAGCGGGAATATACTCCATGTGGACTGAGATTGTAGGAAGCTGGTGTCATGGTCCAGGCAAGAAAACAGATACCATGCCAGGTACTGCAAATGAAAAGATTTAATGTAGAGAACTGACTGAACTGCTGTCAGAGAAACAGTAAGACAAAAAGAGAAAACTAAAGCAGCAACCTGTCCCCATATAAAAGGTAAGAGTCACCAGAACTTAAAGTTTGGAGGAAGAGCCCATGGAATTGGAGCCCAGACCCGGGGGCATGGGTGTAAAGGGTGAGTACTGCCCTGCTATCTCTGAGGGGTAAAATGGGCTAGTTCTGGGAGTGTGGCAAATATTGAAACCGACTGCCACTGTTGGAGTGAAGAACCACTGCTGTGGTGACACTAACTGACAAGGAATGAAAGTGGACTAGAAGGAACAGATCCCTTTTCCTCCCAACTTTGAAGGGTCTCTTTAGTGCCCTCTACTGGCAGAGCCTAATAGGGCATCGGATGGCAAAGATTTGCCAAGTTCCAACTCCAGCATGATGAAACACAATGCTGTCCAGTCTGATTGTCACTAGCCACAAGCAGCTTTTTAAGTTTCGACTGATACACATGAAAATTAATTAAAATTAAAAATTCAGTTCCTCAGTTACACTAGCTATATTTGGAGGGCCCAAAACATGTGGCTAGTGGCTACCATGTTGGAGAGCATAATTGTAAGGGATGATGAGGCCCTAAATCACATAAGAAGGAACACAATTCATCTTGGGAAGTTTCACTTTCTATGTTGTATCTGCAGACCCAGAGAAATCATCCATACCCTAGCAAAGGCAATCTTTCTTCAAACAAATAATGGTATTACGCCATTGAAAAAGGACTTTTCTTCAATATGAACATGGTAGTGGTGGTGGCAACATTTTATTGAGCATTTACATTTAGAGCCAGGACCTGTGTAAAGTATTTTGGTTTCAGTATTTCATTTAATACCACAACACTATAAGCTGAGTTCTCTTTTGATCCCATCTTACAGATGTAGAACCTGGAATTCAGAGTGGGTAAGGAATTCATCAAAGCTACACAGTTGACGCAGAGCCCTTGACTTAACCTCTGGAATATATTGTCTCAGTCTGACGAAGAAAGCTGAGGTGTATATATATATATAGACTATATATAGTCTTTTTAGGGCTGGATCTACAGCATATGGAAGTTCCCAGACTAGGGGTCAAATTGGAGCTATAGCTGCTGACCTACACCACAGCCACAGCAACACCAGATCCCAGCCATGTCTGCGGCCTACACCACAGCTCACGGCAACACTGGATTCTTAACACACTGAGTGGGGCCAGGGATCTAACCCGCATCCTCATGGATATTGGTCTGGCTTGTTACTGCTGAGCCACTATGGGAACTCCCCCCCCGCTTTTTTTTGAAAGAGAGCTGACATTTCACAAGGAGGAGATTTTATTTGCTTGCCATTGTTCAGAAGAACATTATTTCCTCAGAAAAAAATAAACTGAGCCAAAAAAAAAAAAAAACAATTAGTAATGATGCTTAATAACATAAGGAATTATGACAGTGAAAGTAATTTCCCTTTAATAAAATTCACTCCCAGCAGACTTGCAACAAGCCAACAGGGAGAAATAAATGTTCTTTCTGGTCTTATGATGAGTCATCACTCTCCATCAGATTTAATGTTTAGAAATAGCTTGGACTGATTCTTTCGCCTTTCAGTTACGATGTTTGCAAGATGATTGCTTAATTTATGAGTAGAGACTAAAGCTCGTGGTGCCCTCATTTTCTATAGCGTTAACACTGCAGTTATCTAAGTGATGCTAATCAGAGGCCACATGATCAAGATATGGTTGAGCCAATCATTAGCTCTGTGCTGCTGAATAACTTTGAAGCTCCTCTATGCTCCATTTCCCTACCTTACAGGGATATTGTGAAGATTAAATTAGATCATGGATGTATATAAACAATCTTCAACATTCTGTGACATGTATAACTGTGCCATTATTAATGGATTTTAGGTGGCCCTCTAATAGAAGGCAAAGGAGACAGAAACAATTATTTCTTGTCTTTTAGGCATTTGTTCACTCAACAAATGTCTGTCAAGTGCCTCCTATGTGTCATGGCCTACTCTAAGTTCTTGCGATATACCAATAAACCACACCAGACAAAAACTCGTGCCATTATGGAGCTAACATTATATCTATATCCAGCAGCGACTCCAAAAGGCATTAACCCCATTTGTCACAAATATAAATAGGAATCTTCCTTGTCTTTAAGAAGTTTATTCTCCATTACCTTAAAAGCGTGTAAAATACCCTCTAAAAGGAACAACCTTTATTAACATATGAAGTATTCCTGGCTACAGGCCTTAAACGTGTAGTGAGGGAAAATGCTAATTAGATATCAGAGAATCGAGGTTCTAGCCTTTACTCTGCTTCTAACTTCTTGTATTATCAATAAACTCTGTGAGCTTCAGTTTCTCTCACCTGCCAAGATGGGGGTAGGTTTCTTCAGCAATAAAGTTATATTTTCTATATGTTTACTATAATCATACTAGCAAGACAGGCCACATTTATGAAGACGAGAAAAATATACTTTTTTGTGGTTAATACCATAGTCACAGGCACTACTGTCACGTATAACTTGAGCCGCAACCTTACAGGGGATTACTTAGTTTCTTTACCGAAAATAGCAAGTAGCCGTTAGGATGACCCCAGAAGCAGAGTCTGAGACAAAGAGATCACCTCAGCAGAGTATCGATAATTTGAGAGGGGATCCCCAGAAGTTGTAGTAAGAGAAGGGAACAGTGAGACCGGGGAGCAAGGCGGGGTCAGGGTGCATAATGAAGTTGCCATTGCAGCCATTAGGACCCAGTCTCATTGGGACTTTTGAGGAAAGACAGAATATCTGCCAGAATAACCCAGCCAAAGGAGAGGAGGTTGGTGCATTTTTTCCACTGGGTCCCACCCCTGACAGATTGAGGACTGACCCAAGGGTGTCAGCAGGCTCACCTTCTGAGCCTCGCTGACTTCCACAGTTTCAGCTTTGAGACAGAAAGCAAGATGTGAGTTTAAAGCTTGATGCTGCTATGGGTGGAACCGTGTTCCCCCAGCAAACTTTGTGGTTGGACCTCTAACCCCCTATCACCTCAGAAGGTGACAATATTTGAAGGTAGGTTCTTTACAGAGGTAACCAAATTAAAATGACATCATTAGGGTAGACCCTAATCTAATATGATATCCTGAGAAAAAGGGGGAAAATTTGGACACAGATGTAAACACACAAGGAGAATGTCATGTGAAGATTGAAGTTCTGTTGCCACAAGCCAAGGAACTGCCAGACGCTAAGAGAGAAGCCTGGAACAGACCCCTCCCCAGCGCCTGCAGAGGGAGCGTGGCCTGTCAGCACCTTGATATGGAGTTTTTAGCCTCCAGAACTGTGAGACATTACATTTCTGCTATGTAAGCCACTCAGTTCATGGTATTTTGTTACTACAGTCTGAGGAAATGAACACAGACACTGTTGTGATGTATTTGAGCGTGCAAGGAACTGTGTGACACAGGTATAGCTGAAGTTAGAAGCAGGTGAGGTGGGTGACATGGACACTAAAGACATCTATGGAATCCCCAGAAGGTGGACGTGCTAGGACTGAGAGATAACCCTGTCACTTCTCAGCACCCTTTCAAGAAAGGGTGAGAAAGCTACAACCTGCAATGGCTGGAACTCGAATGCAGACTGTCAAAAGGTATGTTCTGTGTGTTCGTTACACTTGAAGTCGTGATAAACCCCTTATTATCCTCTCAAATGTTAATAATACACCCTTTCCTCCTAAGGCAGCCAGTGAGATTCCATGTCCTCTTTTATATGAACCAATTACACTTGCTAACACATTTGAAAAAGGGCCATCTTAACAGCCTGGTTTCTAGAGCAGCTTCCATTCCTTCTATGGCAAGAATGACAAAAACAAAAAATGTATGACAACTGTGTTAAACCTAAAAATTATACATTTATATTCATAATATTTTATATTGGGAAAGATTTAAAAATTGTAATGAATTCACTCAAATGTGTCAGAACTGCTGAGGAAATTGGGAGCATGGGTTTTTGCCTGAAATTTGAGATCTTTAACTGGGTCAGGAATATCTTGCTAAAAGCACTGCTCTCAGACACTGTCATTTTGTACTTTCCTTCCAGAAGCATCAACCTCAAAAGAAATAGGTGCACAAATTAATGAAAAGAGTTTTTCAAGACACTGTAATATGTTTCATCTGAAGAAAAGGCAAGGCTCTTCAAGGAAGTCACTCATTTTATCATGCTCTACTTAGATTTTTTTTCTTTTTTCTTTTTTCTTTTTTTTTTTTGGCCGTGCCTGAGGCAGGCAGAACTTCCTGGAATCAAAACTGGGCCACAGCAGTGACAGCACTGGATCCCTAACTGCTAGGCCACCAGGGAACTCCATATCATGCTCTACTTTGGTTAGAACCTGATTCTTCCTCCCTGAAGCTAAGCAATTTTCTGGGATGAATATATATGTATTGAACCCAGCTGGTCAACAGAGATCAGGAGCTGGGTTTCAATATCAATGCCCCATTTAAAAAAAATTAGACCTATTGCCTCATTGTAAAATTCATCAAGAATTAAAAAAACAAAAAGTAAGTTGGATGTAATCTAGACACTTCATTGAATGTAATGTTTCCATTTACAATATTGTAAATTAAAAACGGAAATGTGCCATTTAGGATCTATGTTGTTGGATAAGGAATTTAAAGTTCAGATTTTTTTTTCTAACATGAATTCTCATTACATCTTTTTTTCAGTTTTATTGAGACTTAATTCATACATAATGTTGTATAAGTGTAAGGTATACAATGTGATGACTTGATACATGTATATATTATAAAATGTTCACCACAATAAGGTTAGTCAACACATCTTCGTATGAGACAGTTACCATTTTGTTATTGTTATGGTGAGAACATTAAAGCTCTATTTTCATAGCAACTTTCAAGGATAAAATACAGTATTGACAACTATAGTCAATGTGTGGTAATTACATAACCAGAACTTACTCATTTTATGACTGGAAGTTTGCACAATTTGACCAACAACTCCAAATTTCTTTTTTTTTTTTTGTCTTTTTGTCTTTTGTTGTTGTTGTTGTTGCTGTTGCTATTTCTTGGGCCGCTCCCGTGGCATATGGAGGTTCCCAGGCTAGGGGTTGAATCGGAGCTGTAGCCACCGGCCTATGCCAGAGCCACAGCAACGCAGGATCCAAGCCGCGTCTGCAACCTACACCACAGCTCACGGCAACGCTGGATCGTTAACCCACTGAGCAAGGGCAGGGACCGAACCTGCAACCTCATGGTTCCTAGTCGGATTCGTTAACCACTGCGCCACGACGGGAACTCCCCAAATTTCTTCTACCCCTCAGCCCCTGACAATCACCGTTGCAATTTTCATGAGGGCAATGTTTTTAGATTCCATAGTTAAGTGAGATTGTACAGTATTTGTCTTTCTCTGTCTGACTTATTTCACTTAGCATCATGCCCCCAAGGTCTACCCATGTTGTCACAAATGGCAAGATTTCCTTCTTTTTTATGGCTGATAATATTTCATTGTATACATATATATTACATTTTCTTTATCCATTCATTTGTCAATGGACACTTATGTTGTTTTCACAGTGAGGTATTAAACACCCCTATTATTATGTATTGTTGTCTATTACTCCCTTTGGATATTAGTATTTGCTTACTGTATTTAGGTGCTCCACTACTGGGTTTGTATATACTACAATTATTACATCCTCTTGATGAAGTGATCCCTTTATCATTATATAATGACTTTGTCTCTTATTATAGAATTTGACTTAAAGTCTATTTCATCTGATATAGGTATAGCTACCATGACCTCTTTTAGTTTCCATTTTCATAGAATATCTTTTTCTATCCCCTTACTTTAAGCTTATCTGTGTCCCTGAAGGTGAAGTGAGTCTCCTATAGGAAGCATATAGTTGGGTCTTGTTTTTTCATCCCTTCAGCCACTCTATATCTTTTGATTGGAGAATTTAACCCACTTACATTTAAAGTAATTGTTAATAGGTAAGGACTTATTATTGCCATCTTGTTCATTGTTTTCTGGATGTCTTATATTTCCTTTGTTCCTTTCTTCCTCCCCTGCTATCTTCCTACCCATGAACTGATAATTTTCCACATTGTTGATATACTGTTGATTCCCTTCTCTTAATTTGCTGTGTATCCAACATAGGATTTTTCTTTGTGGTTAACCTGAGGCTTACTTTAAACATCTTAAAAAGATAATAGTTTATTTTAAGCTGATAAGAACTTAACTTTCATTACATATAAAACTCTATCCTTTTACTCCTACTCCCACATTTTATGCTTTTTGTTTATTTGTTTTTTGCTTTTTAGGGCCACACTCACATCATATGAAGGTTCCCAGGCTAGGGGTCAAATTGGAGCTACAGCTGCTTGCCTATACCCCAGCCATAGCAACACCAGATCCTTAACCCACTGAGGGAGGACAGGGATCAAACCCAAAACTTCATAGTTCCTAGTTGGATTCATTTCTGCTGCGCCACAACAGGAACTCTGACACATTTTATGTTTTGTTGTCATAGTTTATATCTTCTCATACTATGTATTCATTAACAAATCTGTAGCTGTATCTATTTTTAATACTTTTGTCCTTAACCTTTATATGAGAGTTAAGTGGTTAACACTCCACCATACTATAGTATTAGAGTATTTGAATCTGACTATGCACTTAATCTTACCAGTGTGTTGTATATTTTCATGTTTTCATATTACTAGTGTACTTTCATTTCAGCTTGAAGAACTCCTTACAGCATTTCCTGTAAGGTAAGTCTAGTGGTAATGAGCGCCCTCAGCTTTTGATAAGGAAAGTCTTTATTTCTCCTTCATTTCTTAAGGACAGTTTTGCTGGTACTATTCTTGGCTGGCAGGTTTCTTTTTTTTTCTTTTAGCACTTTGAATATACCATCCCATTCTCTCTTGGAAAAACTTTTTTTTCTCTTGCTGTTTAAAAATTCTCTTTGTCTTTGACTTTAAATAGTTTTTATTATAATGTGTCTTGGAGAAGACTGTTTTGGATTGAAATTTTGGGGTGTCTATTAGATTCATGAATATGATTTCCAAGTCTTTCACCAGGTTTGGGAAGTTCTCGGCCATTATTTCTTTAAATAAGCTTTCTACCTCTTTCTCCCTCTCTTATTCTTCTAAAATTCCAATGATGCATAGATTATTTCTCTTAATGGTGTCGCTAAGAACCGTAGGTTTTCTTCATCACTCTTCATTCTTTTTTTTTGTTCCTCTGATTGGATAATTTTTATATGATTTGTCTTTGAACTGACTGATTCTTTCTCCTTTTGGTCCTATATTCTGTTGAATCTCTATACTGAATTTCAGTTCAGTCATTGATTTTTTTCAGCTCCAAAATTTCTTTTATTTTTTGTGTCTTTTTGTTGAATTTCTAATTTTGTTCTTGCATTATTTTTGTATTATTTTCCTGATGTCATTAAAGTGATTATTTGTGCTGTCTTGTAGTTCTCTGAAAATCTTTAGAACAATTATTTTTAATTTCTTGTGGGGCACTTCCTGTATCTTCACTTCTTTGGGGTCAGTTACCAGAGGTTTATTGTGTTCCTTTGGTGTAGTCATGTTTCCCCGAATCTTTGTGCTCTATGTGGCTATGTGACCTATGGATCTATTCCATAGGTGTTTGCACATTTGAAGAACCAGCCACCTCTTCCAGACTTCATGGGCTGACTTGAGTAAGGAAAGACCTGCACCTGTGAGTAGGGGCATACTGGAGTATGCTGTGACCTTGGGCCTGTGGTACAAGGTGCCAGGTGCAGGGGTAAGTGGTGACTCTGACTCTGGGGGCTATGGTGATTTGATGATTCTATGTACTGGTGCTCACAGCATCAAAAACTGCATGGTCCTTGGTGAGCACTATTGGGGGGGGGCATCCACAGAGGACACTGTTACAAATGTGTCTTGTGTGTAATCACATGAGTGACATGCTTCTGTTTACATGGAGCTATGCAATAGTCCAGGTTAAAGAGTCAAGAGTCATAACCCAGGCAGAAGTGGCGAGGATGAGGACAGGTTATAATTATAAAGAAAGAATTAACAGTTTGTTGACTGATAGATCCTGGGGATGAAGGCTGAAGGAGAGGAAATGAAAGATGGAGGATTATACAAAGGTCTCTAGACTGGGTGACTGAGTGACGTTGCTGTTAATTAAATTAGAGAACACCAGAGGAGAAAGAATGAAAGAAAAAACAATGACTTGAGCTACTGTGTTAAAGATGCCCTTATGAGATAACATAGAGATATGCAGTTGGGATCATGGATTTGGATCTAAGGAGAAACGGGCTACATATCTTTAAAAGTCAGCTGTGAATATGGAAGGCAAGGAACCTGCCACCACAATAAGTGTTTTCAAAATTATGTCACTTAACGTCCATAACAACTCTGAGCTATATACTATTTTTACTAACGAGGACACTGAGATTCTGAAAGATCAAATCACTTCCCCCAAACCACATAGCTAGCAAGTAGCAGAATCAGCCTTCGGCTAATTCTAAATAAATACAAAGTCCATGTTCTTTCCTCTGTGTCTTGCTGACTCTCTCTAAGTCATGATAGGGATTGATTCCTCCACAAAAAGCCTACAGAGTGAGGAAAGAATAGGCACAACATTGGCTGTAAAGGAAAAAGTTAAATGCAGTCAGTCTGTTGTTTACATTTCAAAAGGAGGATGTAATAAATAACGTGATTGAGAGAGAGACAGTAGGCATCCTGCTACAGTGCGTCTCACAACTACTAATGGCTGTTACTCTGCTTCCTAAGATAATTTTCATTAGGCTCTTTGAGTGAGTGTGAATTTCTGACTCTGCAAAATAAAGAGAAATAAAGAACACTCAGGTAGCAATAAAAGAAAGGGTGTCGCAGATCTACAGCTTCTCAGTTTCAGTATGATGCTTTAAGTGCTCTAAAGTGGGAGTTCCCATTGTGGCGCAGTGGTTAACGAATCCGACTAGGAACCATGAGGTTGCGGGTTCCATCCCTGGCCTTGCTCAGTGGGGTAAGGATCCGGTGTTGCCATGAGCGGTGGTGTAGGTCGCAGACGCAGCTTGGATCCTGAGTTGCCGTGGCTCTGGCGTAGGTCGGTGGGTACAGCTCCGATTAGACCCCTAGCCTGGGAATCTCCATATGTCGCAGGAATGGCCCCAGAAAAGGCAAAAAGACAAAAATAAATAAATAAATAAATGCTCTAAAGTGGTCATTAGGTTGCCACATTGGCAGTTGACCACCAACCAGACACATCTAGATCTTAAGTTTAATACCTTTGTAGCTTCTTTTATTATATCTCTGGAGAAGAGGCTCTAACTTTCATCTTAGTTGTTATTTTCAAGAAAATGAAATACAAATTTTGGGGTAGATGCTGAAAAAGAGAAACTCTATTCTCCATTCAGTACTTTGGTATTTTCAAAATTAATGCATTTGCTCATGAATTCAATGAATCTTCATTAACAAGGCACTGCCTTGCCTTCTAGGAGCCTACAGTTCAGCTGGGGATAGAGTTCAGTCTTTAAGAGCAAATCATGAGCAGTTTCAATGAGGAAACGCTAGAAGAGAGGGAGCAGTAAAGATACAGACCAGCCCATGAGGAGAGGAGGAGATAGTGTGCTGCAGAGCACAGGTGGACGCATTAGCCCGGGCAAAGAGGACATCCACTCTTCAAGAATAACAGCCAGAGGAGATGAAAGACTGGGTACAAAAGCAGTTTGAAAACAAGAAAATGCAGGGAATTAATTCGTGTCTAGTGGTTTCTATTATTCTTCCTGTGGAATTTTCTTCCGAAAATCAAGAGGAAAGGCTCAAAACATCAGAAAAATTTAGAACAATATTATGTCTTTCATAGGGCTTTTACCCCGTCCCAGACACAAAGATGTCCACATTCACACATGAGATAATACAATTTCTGGGGTTGGGGGGGTCAATTCTGAGTGCAAAAAGACAAGGATCAGGGCAGTGTAATATAGTCCAAGTATGAAGCTCACTGATGGGAGGGTTTGTTTGGATATAAAGATGAAACTGGAAAACACTGAGAAGCAGAGAAAAGTTAGCACCACATACCTATTGCTTCACTTAGACAACTGACAGGCCCCTGACAATATAAATAAGTGGCCAAGATCCCTTTGAATGCCTAAAAGGCAGGTATTTAATGATTTTTACTGACAGAAGAGTAAGGCAGTGCTCCTTAACCTTGGCTGCATATTGGAATCACCTACTGTGGCAGGAAGCTATTGCTATACAACAAATTACCACAAAACTCAATAGCTTAAAACAAAGAACATTTGTTTCCTCATGCAATTTCCATGGATTAGGAATTTGGCAATAGCTTAGTCAGGGGTTTTGGCTCAGCATCTCTCATGAGGCTGCAGAGTCAAGATGTCAGCTCGGGCTGCAGTCATCTGAAGGCTTGAATGGGGCTTCCAAAATGGCTTTCTCACATGCCTTTGGCAGAAGGCTGTAATAGGCAAGGTTCTCCAGAGAGGAACCAATAAGAGATAGATAGATAGATAGATAGATAGATAGATAGATAGATAGATAGATAGATAGATAGATAGATAGATAGAGATACAGAGAGAATTGGAGGCTGAGAAGGCCCAAGATCTGCAGTCAACAAGCCAGTGTCCCAGGAGCACCAATATTACACTTCCAATTCAAATGCAAAAAAAAGCCCAAAAGCCAGAGGAGCTTATGGTGTCAGTTCCAGTACCAAAGACACAGATGTGAGACTCAAGAAGAGCAGACATTTCAGTTCAAGTCTGAAGGCAGGAAGACTGATGTCCCAGCTCAAGGACGTAGGCAAGAGGAGTTCCCTCTTAGTCTTTTCGTTTTATTCAGGTCTTTAGCTGATTGCAGGAAGCCCATCCACATTAGTGCGTGAAATCTTCTTTGCTCAATCTACCCTTTCAAATGTAACCTCACCCTGACACATCCTACAGACACAGCCAGAGTAATGTTTGTCCAAATATCTGGGCACCTATGGCCCAGTTAAGCTGACACGTAAAATTAACCACAAAGGCCTCAGTTCCTTGCTGGCTCTCTCTAGGGCTGCCTGAGTGTCCTCATGGCCACAGTAGCTGGCTTCCTCCAAAGCACAGTATTCAAGAGAAAAAGCCAGGAGGAAGCTTCAAAGCATTTTATGACCTAGTATTGGAAGTCAAACACAGTCACTGCCACCATATACTCTCGTTAGAAGTCACTAAGTCCAGGAGTTCCTGTTCTGGAATAGTGGGTTAAGGATCCAGTGTTGTCTCTGTGGCAGTGCAATTTGATCCTTGGCCCAGTGCACTGGGTTAAAGATCTGGCACTGCTGCAGCTGTGGCGTAGGTTGCAGCTGTGGTTTGGTTTCAATTCCTGGCCCAGCAACTTCCATGTGCCATGGGTGTGACACCCCCAAAACAAAATTCACCAAGTCCAACTCACTCTCAAGCAGGGACGAATTAAGTTTTACTTCTTAAAGAAAGGAGTATCCAAAAAATGTGTGGATGTATTTTGTTTGGTTTGTTGGTTGGTTGGTTGGTTGGGTTTTTTGGCCACACCCATGGCGTGTGGAAGTACCCAGGCCAGGGGCTGAACTCACACTACAGCAGTGACCCAAGGCACTGCAGTGACAACACTGAATCCTTAACCCACTGCACCACAGAACACCTGAGTGTATTTTTAAGACTATATCTGGGAGATTTAAAAATACTGATACCTAGCTACCACTCCTAGCCTTTCTGATTTAATTGGTCTGGGATTTTCAAAAGCAGTCCAGGCTATTCTAATGGGTCGCCAAGGGTTCCATCATCAGCATTCACTCTTGTATCTCAGTACTGTAAGCCCTTAGCAAGCACACAGCCCTGGGATTTGTGCTTTAGTGGCCCTAATGTTGCACCATATCATGCAAATGGGTGTGAAAACTTTCTCTGACAAAGAACTCAATTTCACTAAAAATTTTTTTAATACTTTTTTTTTTTTTGTCTTTTTAGGGCCACACCCTTGGCATATGGAGGTTCCCAGGCTGGGGGTCAAAACGGAGCTGCAGCTGCTGACCTATGCCACAGGCACGACAATGTCAGATCTGAGCCTGCTCTGTGACCTACACTACACCACAGCTCACAGCAACGCCAGATCCTTAACCCACTGATGGAGGCCAGGGATCAAACCCACATCCTCACGGATGCTAGTCAGATTCGTTTCCACTGAGCCAGGTCAGGAACTCCTCAAAATACTTTCTCGATTTAAAAAAACCAAGCAGTATATTTTACTCTGATACTCAAGAGGAGAGCATTTAATACCTAGTATTTTCAAAATCATATGTATCAAAGCAAGACTATAAAGTAAAACAAATATAAGAGACTCCCGGTTAAGTATGAAAACTAAAACTTATATAAAAATATAAGTATGTGACACTTTGAGCTTATAAAGTATCAGATACTTCTTGATTAATTCATGACAGAATGTGATCAAGCCTGATTTTGGGGGTGTGATGGCTAGATTTACTTATCAACTTGGTTAGGCTTTAACATAACTGTAAGGTAACATTGTTAAGTGCTTTCTTGAGAGTGAGGTCAAGAAAAACAAAGTAGCTGCTACCAAGGATAAGATGTTCTTAAAATATAACTAGAAGTTTCCCAGTCAGAAGGGCGGAGGAAGGACACTCCAGTTATTTAATCAAACGCTAATTTAGATGTTGCTGTGAAGGTATTTGTAACTGTTATAATCAGTTGTCTTTAAGGAGATTACCCTTGATAATGTGGTCAGCTCTCATCTAACCAACTGAAGGCCTCAAGAGCAAAACCTAAGGTTTCTTGAAGAAGGAATTCTACCTTAAGAATATAATATCGATGGACATTTGGATTGTTTCCATGTCCTGGCTATTGTGAATAGTGCTGCAATGAACATGCGAGTGCATGTGTCTCTTTTAAGTAGAGCTTTGTCCGGATAGATGCCCAAGAGTGGGATTGCAGGGTCATATGGAAGTTCTATGTATAGATTTCTAAGGTATCTCCAAACTGTTCTCCATAGTGGCTGTACCAGTTTACATTTCCACCAGCAGTGCAGGAGGGTTCCCTTTTCTCCACAGCCCCTCCAGCACTTGTTATTTGTGGATTTATTGATGATTGGATTCGGAAGATGTGGTATATATACACAATGGAATACTACTCAGCCATAAAAAAGAATGACATAATGCCATTTGCAGCAACATGGATGGAACTAGAGAATCTCATCCTGAGTGAAATGAGCCAGAAAGACAAAGACAAATACCATATGATATCACTTATAACTGGAATCTACTATCCAGCACAAATGAACATCTCCTCAGAAAAGAAAATCATGGACTTGGAGAAGAGACTTGTGGTTGCCTGATGGGAGGGGGAGGGAGTGGGAGGGATCGGGAGCTTGGGCTTATCAGACACAACCTAGAATAGATTTACAAGGAGATCCTGCTGAATAGCATTGAGAACTATGTCGAGATACTCATGTTGCAACAGAAGAAAGGGTGGGGGAGAAAACTGTAATTTCAATGTATACATGTAAGGATAACCTGACCCCCTTGCTGTACAGTGGGAAAATAAAATAAAATAAAATAAAATAAAATAAAAAAGAATATAATATCAATCATCCCTGAGTTTCCAA
Source organism: Sus scrofa (assembly GCF_054392235.1). Taxonomy (NCBI): domain Eukaryota; kingdom Metazoa; phylum Chordata; class Mammalia; order Artiodactyla; family Suidae; genus Sus; species Sus scrofa. The sequence goes on from NC_139401.1 coordinate 15,010,307, forward strand.
CCTGCCAAACTAGATAAGTAGATCTGGATAAGGACACAGATATTTAGATGTAGATCAATACATCCATATGTATCTTACTAGTTCCATTTCTCTGGAGATCTGTGACTGATACACTTTTGGTACTTGGAAGTGGGATGCTGCTGTAACAAATACCTGAAAATGTGCAAATGGGATTGGAACTCAGGGATTTTGAGGAGCCTGACTGAAAAAGTCTAGATTGCCTTGAAGAGGTGGTTGGTAAGCATATGGACATTAAAGGTGATTCTGGTGACGGCTCAGGTAGAAGTGAGGAACAGAGTAGAGAAAGCGTCCACTACCTCCAAGAACACATGACACCATGATGAAGAGAATGCTGGCAGAAATATTAACATGCAAGGTGCCTCTGCTGAGGTCTCAGGTGGAAATGAGAGAAACGTTATTGGATGCTGGAGGAAAGGCAAACTGTGTTTAAAAGTGGCAAAGAACTTGATGGAAGTGTGTCCTAGAGTTTTATAGAGAGTAGAACTTGTAGGTGATGAACTTGGATATTTGGCTGAGGAGCTATCCAAGCAAAGTGTGGAAGGTGTTCTCCTTGCTGCTTATAATAAAATGCTAAAGGAAAGGGATAAATTGAGAAAGAATTGACGAGCAAAAAGGGACCAGCTCTTGATGATCTGGAAAAGTTTCAGCCTATTCAGATAGTAGCAAAAGATGAGAAAGTGAGCTCTGGCGAGAACACCCAAGGTGTGGTTGGATAACAGTTTGTTCAAGAGACTGGACATGTGATTTACAGATCCAATCAACCATCTAAGCAGAAGCCAGAAAGGGGGTGAGGTTGTTCAGGAAGGATCTGAGGAGAATCCTCATGTCTAATGGCTCAGCCTCCTGTGAGCTTCATCGGGAGACTGATGCATTTTTGAGAATTTTATACCAGCGAAAACACTGTCACCCTGCACTGAGAGAGAGACAAAAACACCATGTGAAGAGAGAGGTACACAGAAGGGGCCAAGTGAAGGTGGAGGTGGAGATGAGAGTGATGCATTAATGAACCAAGGAGCACTGCAACCACCTGAGCTTAGGAAAAGGCCAGGAAAGATCCTCCACTAAGGCCGGCAGAGAAAGCATGACCTTGTGGACACCTTGATCTCAGACTTCTGGCCTGCACAACTATGAGAGGATAAATTCCTGTGGTTTTAAGCCACCCGGTTTGTGTGATAACATCGCTGCAAGGTAACATGAAGTGCCTTCATGAGCATGAGGTCAAAAAAACCAAAATAGCTGCTACCAAGGATAAGATATTCTTAAAATATAACCAGAAGTTTCTCAGTCAGAGGAGAGGAGGAAAGACACTCCAGGCAGAGAGAACATGAAAGGAATGGGTATGTCACAGGACGGCCTGGAAGCACATGATGTCGCTGAAACACCAGGTCACATGGCAGAATGTCAGACCATGGGGTGAGGAGGGAAGGCAGAGACCAGCCCATACAGGAGAAGCTGTGGTGATTGTATAAAGAATTCAGACATTATCCTGTAGGCATGGGAAACCACTGAGGGGGTCTTAAGTTGTAATAAAACAATCAGATTTGCAACCCAGGAGGGTCATTTTGTAAGGACGACAAGGCCAGCTACTGAGCTCAGGGAGGCAGGAAGGCGTGAAGAGATACTATTAACACAGCACAGATCAGGTAAGATATGGTGGGGACCTTAAGTAAAGCGGTGGGAAAGTGCAGGAAAACAGAGAAATGAGAGACTGAAGAGACAGAATCAAGAGAATGTGGAGACTGGTGAAGATGCAAGAGGTAACTCCCATCCTTCTGGACTGGGTGTCTGTGTGGGTGGTGGTACTAACCCTTAGGACATGAATTGTGGGAGGAGAGCAACAATGGGGAGACAGAATGAATTCAATTTGGGCTAAATTGAATTACTGTGACTGTAGGACATCCAAGTGAATTAGGGTGTTAGATAATTAAATCCAGTACCCTCTTGTTTTCTAAGCTGAAATGCAATCAAACAACCCAAGAAATATACAGACCTTAAGCCAATCAATCCTTTCCTTTAAAGTCACCAGGCAGTGGTTTCTACGATGGTCCTTGGAAATCTATTTCAGAAGGTAAAAAAATCTGGTATGCACTGAATACAAGAAAGTACAGAAAAATTAAGGCACCCATGCTGGTATCTTCAGCTCTAGGTACTGCTGAGACCTGAATAAATTCTCTTCATCCCAGTATATATGAAAACCAAGTTTTATTTTGAGAGTTAAGACGTTTGCATTGGTAGAAGAGAGTCAGACAGGAATTTGTCTCTGTACACTCCAAAAGGACTTGGTCAGGAATCATTCAGCCTTGAGCTCTCCCAAAAGGAAGTGACGTTTATTCCTAGGGACAAGGTGCGAAAATCACCCAGGGATTTCAAGACCTGTCTGTAGATTAGCCACAGGCATGTACGGTGCTGGGGCAAAGCAGAGATGTTACTTGGATTTCAGCAATGACCTTGGTGCCAGAAAATGCTACTGCAGAACAAGATGCAGCTTAGTATGTCATCTTAAAGACATCAGGAATTCCTTTCTCCACTGGATATTTTAAAATGATCACCAAGTGTTTCTCCACCAATGAAGAAATTACATTTTGAAATGCCTTTCTGAGTCAAATCACCCAGTGAAAATTTTGGGTGTGTGTATGTGGGATGGGGTGGAGGTGGGGTGGAGGACTGCTGGGGAGAAAAAACTCCTGCCAAGGTGTTTGGGGGGAGGGACATTGAGGGAGCATCATGCAGGCATCAGCAAAGTTAAAATAATAAAAATTAAAGTGTCAGAGTGAAAACTTATCATGCTTCTGGCCTCAAATACCATTCTTGGTTTTCATCTTATGCATGCAGAGATAACAGAAATAGTTGTGCTGATGTGAATCAGATTTCATTGTCTTTTTCAAGTTCATTACTCACCTCAATCCCTTGGCAGATTGTTAAAGAACTACCTGCCTCTGCCAATTGCACGGGCAGGGGCGCCTTGAAGAATGTAGAGCAAATTCAAAATGCTAGGACCTGCTTCTCAGCCCCATGCCATTTAGCAGAGTTAAGAAATCAAGAAATCAGGAGTTCCCATTGTGGCTCGCTGGTTAATGAGTCCGACTAGGAACCATGAGGTGCGGGTTCAATCGCTGGCCTCGTTCAGTGGGCCGGGGATCTGGCATCGCAGTGGGCATTGCCATGGGCTATAGTGTAGGTCACAGACGAGGCTCGGATCCCGAAGTTGCTGTGGCTCTGGTGTAGGCTGGCAGCTACAGCTTCGATTCGACCCCTAGCCTGGGAACCTCCATATGCCGTGGGTGCGGCCCTAGAAAAGACAAAAAAAAGAAAGAAAAAAAAAAGAAAAGAAAAGAAATCAAGAAATCAAAGACTGAAGTTTGGCAAAATGAACTCGACTTCTGTTTCCCTAATCTACAGGTCCTGTCCTGATACCACCCAGGCTCCAGTCCTGACCATTTAGTGGCTTTTCTGTCACTGTATCCACTCAGACTCCACATGCTTAAATTCTGTTATCTCCTTCTCACCCTTCTAGCCATCACTTCAGGCTTCTGTCTCTGAACCCACCCTTTTTGAATTCTCAAAAAGCAGATGTGTGAGTCTCACTCACAGGCTATATGTTTCACTATTAAAAAAAAACTGAAGCATTGTTAACTTACAATGTTGTGTTAATTTCTTCTGTATAGCACACTAATTCAGTTTTATACATAACATACATACACACACACTGTTTTTTAAAATATTCTTTTCCTTTATGGTTTATCATAGGATATTGAATATAGTTGTCCGTGTTATTCAGTAGTGTCTGGTTGAGTATCTGATTCATTCTTTTTTTTTTTTTAATAATGGCCACACCTGCAGCATATGGAAATTCCTGGGCTAGAAGTCAAATCAGAGCTGCAGCTGAGGCCTACACCACCACCACAGCAACACCAGATCTGAGCTGCATCTCTGACTTATGCTGCTGGCAGCAACGCCGGATCCTAAACCCACTGAATGAGGTCAGGGATCAAACCTGCATCCTCACAGACACTACGACAGGTTCTTAACCCACTGAGCCACAACAGGAACTCCCTGATTCACTGTGAAACACCAATTTATATCTGTGCTGTCCTAATGACACGACCCTTAAGGATATTCAAAACCAAGCATGCTAAATCTGTGGGTGCTGGCATTTGTAGGGCTAAAGCTGCCTACTCAACATCCTCAAGAAGCTGTCAGTGGTACCTCAAACCAACCATGGGCACAACTGAATCCATGGTTTCCTAAACCCCCAGCCTAAAGCGGTCCTCCTGCTGTGTTCCCTTACTTCAGAGAGGGCACCATCATCCCCTCCTCTGCACAAGCAAGGCTCATCCTCTCACTGAGCCTCTGCCCCCAAACACCTGGCAAGGCCCTTCGATCCCACCTCCTCAACAGCTCCCAAATCCACGTCTCTCCATTCCCCTTCTTCTGCCTCAGCCCATACATTTGATATTTCCTTCCAGAGTGAAAGTCATAACTGTTCTCTCCATCTCCATTCTGTGGCCCTCTGACCCAAGCCAGAGTGATCTTCCTAGAACGTAGTTTTGAGCACAACATTCTGCTCCTTTACATCTTTTAAAAGCTTCTTTCTGGCCACATAATATGTCCCAAGAGCCTCCACTACATGGCTCATTTTGACCACTTGGATCCCACAGGCTCCAGCTCTGCAAGTCTTCTGTGCTCTCACACGTTCCTCCCCGCTCCCACAAAGTCACCTACTCCTTCTCACGCTCCTCAAATGCCTTGATACCTTATATTGTTTCCTCCCTGTGCTAGAAATTAGGAACTCCCATTTCTAACAATGCGCTGGATGAAAGAAAACACTAATCCGGAAGCACATATTTCCAAAGGGAGTCAACACAGAATAGGCAGCCTTTGTTTGGCAGAAGGTCTGGCTGAAGTTGATAAAACAAAAAAGCAGGACCATGAGTTGAACCAGAGCTTAGGAAAGCCAAAGGGTGGCACATACTAGAGTTAGGAGAATTTGCGGGCTTCCTAGGACAGGGGACAGAGATGGAGCGAGAGCCCTGAGAAAGGAGGGTGACCCCCTCGGTGACCCCTCAACCTTCCATCAGTCTATTACAGTAGCACTGTGAGCCAGTGCAGAGCCGTGCTCTAAGCCAGAGGTGAGAGAGGCAATGGGAAGGCACTGCTCGTGTGGAGAGAAGACAAAGCCGCCAGGATCCGGGGCTGACAGGGCAACAGGCCACAGTGTGGATGGACCACGAGAAAGTCACATGCATGGCACAGCCCGGCCATCCTAGTGCACATGTTAGATTTTCCAGCACCTGTAGGACTGCATCTCAGGGCAGTAGACTTGCCATCAGAGGAAAAGGAGATGAAACTCCCACAGGTGAAAAGAACTAAGGATTTCCAGGCAACCCTTAGGTAATAGTTACAGCTCATGTAATAAAGCTATAGGATTGGTAGGAAGTAAATAAACAGTCCTGAGCTAGCAAATAAATGCAATAATCAATCTGTTAGATATAAGTTAAAACAGATGTACTTACAGAAGGGGGTTAGTAAAAGGCACATTGGGCTGTAGACATAGAGTAACATTACAAGAGTACTGATAACTTAAACAGAAAAGATTGGTCTTCAGTCTCTAGATCTTTAACTTGCAAAAAATGGTAAACTGTTTCCAACAGGTCAGAGAAGTAATGACAGGGTTTTGACTCAAATTAGGAAGCAAGAAAGACTGAAGTGTGTGGAAGAGAGAGAAGTTGATTACCACTGTCCTAGAATTCTCACACTGTCTAATCGAGAAATTCGGGAAACCAAATCAAGTTTACATTATACCTTATATAATAGAAATTATATAATAAGCAGGTAAAAGTCTTCAAGCTTGAGATGTCACAATTCAGGACATATTTTAATGTCAACAGAAATGATTTCAGACATAAAATGTATTTTCAAGGCCTGAAAAAAAGAAAAAAAACCACTCCTTTACACAAAGCCCCAGCAACTATATGTGACAACATTTTGTGCTTACTGCAGTCACTGGAGTTTTATAGAGTCCAACATTTCTCTAGGACCTCAGTGCTAATCAAAATTTGAGAAAGCAGTGTGAAATGAATACGTATGTGAAATTTGGGGGTTCAAAAATTCTCAAATACTTGCTAATGAACTTGGATGAATGAGGTAGGATAAGTCAGAATATGCTACGATAATAATTTCCAAATTCTCTGTGGTATACCACAACAAAAGGTTAGTTCTTACTCATATAAAGTCTTTAGCAGATCTGGGATACTGAGCAGGACTGCTGTTCTCCACTGGGGCAGTTTTCCTCATCACTTAGATGTTCCAGTTTCTCCATCCCAAACATACACGCTCATAGTTGCTGTGGTCTAGAACAAGAGCAGAAAATCGGAACTTGCTTCCATCTGTAATTCACATTCCAGTCGCCTGACTAAACCCAACTTCAAGAAGCATGTGCTCAACATCCCATCCTCAAAAAGGAAGATGAGAAATTCAAATATTAGTCATGTCTACTACAGATATGCAGTAAATCTTTAGCTGTGACTTGTATTCCTACAGGCAAGGTTAAAGAAAAATGTTCCAGGTATCCTCATGCATCAGAAGCTCCTTCCCACCTTCCTCCCACTTGTTCCTGGCTTCAGGACAGTGTGACTACGACAAAAAAAGATTGAAAAAATAGAGTGCAAATACGTTATTTATTTTAATCCATCCCACAGCACCAGCGAAGGAATAAGAGCTTTCTCTGACCTATTGTAGGATTTCTCAACCTCGGCATTATCGACATTTTAAGCTGGACCATTCGTGGGAGTTGTCCTGTGTTGCAGGTTATTTAGCAGCATCCCTAGTCTTGACCTACTAGATGCCAAGAGCATGTCTCACTTTTCAGTTGTGAGAAGCAAAGATGTTTCTCGACATTGTTAAATGTCCCCAGGCTGAGAATCGTTTTTCTCTTTGTTTCCTTTGACCACCAGAAGGGTTCAGATCATCTAACATTTGATGTGACCCAGTACTGAGAAAGGGGAGAAACAGACCAAAGATGATACACTTTTTCCCAGATCCACCACTGAGACTTTAGGCAAACCTCTGAACCTCTCTTTGCCAAATCTATAAAGTGGGGAGAAGAGTGTTACCTGGCTCACAAGCTTACTGCAAAGAATTAAATGAGAGGCTAAGCAACCCATTCTCTTCCGTCTTGGGAAATTACTTCTGTACACATCCAGTCCCTACACATACATGGAAGCTACCTCAGGGCTTTCTGTTGTGTTCTACTTGTCTCTTTGCCTATTTCTGCAAGAGTTCCTCGCTGTGTAACTAACTACTATTAAGTCCTCTATTATCTACAGGTGACTTGTCTGGGAAACTCGGCCCATCGGGAAAGGAGCTAGAAATGGAGAAGTGAAGAAAAAGGCCTGCAGAAGCCCTGCATTGAAATTCAGACTCTTTCCTCACTGTGAAGTCCCCCACGGTTATTAAGATGGCTGGTAAGTTATTTCTTCCTCAGCCCCTGCACCACCTTGTGCCTCGCACACAGGTATAGGCAGACACCCGATAAATGGTTGCTGAGGGACTAAATGAGCAATTTCAGACATAAGTCAAAGAAGCTTATCATTACTGGGTTTCCCCACATCGCCTTAGGTTAAGAGTCCCAAATTAGGTGGGATGAGGACAGGGGAAGTATTAAGACAAGCAGGGCCAGCGTGAGCAATATGTGACAGGTGATAGTCTGACATTAAAAGAGGACCTTAAAGGGCAGACATTAATTTAAAAATAAAAACCACACGCTCTAGAGAGTAAGCCATCATACACATCACAATAACCCCTTAGCTGCATTATGCTGTCAGTGCATAATAATTGACATCCTTAATAATGACTCTGACATTTTAAAAAATGCTAATTTCTGTTCAGCATGTTCTATTTTAAAAATTCAGAGTAGCAAGTAAGGCAGTTGAAAAAGATTTCCATCATAGACTTACAAAATATGGGATTTGCAATATACCTTAGAGCTTATCTAATCTCTTTTCTAGGTAAGAAATTTCCAGAGAGGTGAAGTGCACTTATTCCAAGGTCAGGTGCCCAGGGAGATAGGATTGGAACTAAAAGCTTAGCTTGTTGACTTTGTGGCAAATTATTTTTCCACTACAGCACATCTTCAAAAGTATAAATTTATTTCTTTAATTAATTAAAATGGCCAAATTTAGTATCTGGCAACTCAATAATGGTACAATTCAACTATATGGAATTTTTCTTCACTGGTCCTTCTTGAGCCTTTGTATTGTTCAAAATAAAAGTTCAAATTTGGTAGATGTGACAAAGAAGGAGAAAGCATGATGCTTGATTCAAATTGACTGAACATTCTAGAAGGGAAGTGAAGATTTGCATGTAAGAAGTCAGAGCAATGCAACAAAGCATGGAGTGTGGCAATGAGTGTGACTGTGTAGAAACCAACTCTGAGTGCTCTGAAAAAATCAAGAGATAGGAGACATCAATCCATGGCGTATAGTCAAGGATGGCACAGAGGTGGGAGATGACATATAATCGGAGTTGGACCCAGAGGATATGTATACTTCAGTAAAAAAAAAAAAAAAGTGCTCCAGATGTAAAGAACATTGTTGGAAGACACTAGAAAGGGGTAGAAGCCTGGATTGCATTTTCTAAACCATTCACAGGTTATCTAACAATTATGAGTTATTTATGAGGATGGAGGAGGTGGTTACAGAAAATATTAAAAATTTAGCCTGCCCTGGAAAATCTAAGCTACGGGAGTGAAGAATAAGGAAAATGGCCCAACTGTTTTCGAATAGCAATGTCTGATAGAAGCGTAATACAAGTTACATGTGTAATTTAAGTATTTTAAGTAACCTCATTTTTTTTTTTTTTTGTCTTTTTGCCATTTCTTTGGGCCGCTCCCACGGCATATGGAGGTTCCCAGGCTAGGGGTCCAATCGGAGCTGTAGCCACCGGCTTACGCCAGAGCCACAGCAACACAGGATCCAAGCCGCGTCTGCAACCTACACCACAGCTCACGGCAACGCTGGATCATTAACCCACTGAGCAAGGGCAGGGACTGAACCCGCAACCTCATGGTTCCTAGTCGGATTCGTTAACCACTGCACCACGACGGGAACTCCAGTAACCTCATTTTGAAAAAAGCAAAGGATTCAATTCACTTCAAGATGTATTTCATCTAACTCAGTACATCTAAAATGTTATTTCATTATGTATTCAATACATAAAAATTATTAGGTGATATTTTATGTTCTTTTACTAAGTCTCTGATATCTAATATGTATTTCACACTTGCAATATATCCCAATTTGGATGCTAAATTAATCAGAAATTATTAATCTACATTTTTCTTTTTTTTATTTTTGGCTGCTGCATGGAGTGGCTTTATGTAGGATCTAAGTTCCCAGACTTAGGGTTTGAAATGAGGCTGCAGTGGTGAACACAAAGGATCGTACCCACCAGGCCACCAGCGAACTCCCTTAATCTGCATTTAGATATTATAAAATCACAGCTGAAAAGATGAATTCACATACCCAAACTGTTTCAAATATGTACATATAAAAGTTTTCTCATAACTGAATCAAATACTAAAAGTCATTGTTGATATTCCCATTCACATTGACAAAACTGCTTCTATTTTTAAGTTTAAAAGGCAAACAATCACAATTAAATAAATTAAAAGTTCAATTCCTTAAGCCTACAGGACAAATCTCAAGGGATCAGTCACACACGTGGCTAATGGCTATGTGTTAGGCTGCACAGGTCAAGAAGTGGATTTCAACGGTGACATGCGGCCCTCTGATGGCTGACTCAGAGGAGTGCCTGGGGGCAGACTCTGCATGAGCTGGTACACAGGACAGAGCCCCTCTGCACTACCCGCCAAGAAGCAAGGAGATATCAAGACAAAACCAGATTGCTAGGGAGGCTATCCTGCACCAGGATAGAGAAAACAAAAGAGAAAAAAGCAAAGTCGGGAAGACAGATGGAACGTTTACTGGATTAAGTAAAGTGTGAAATAATGAGGACTGGAACCCGACGTGGGAAAGGGGAGTGAGGCAGAGTCCATGAGAGGCTGCTTCTTGGCTGGAAGAACCGACAAGACTGAAGAACAGATGGGACACAGAAGAAGAGCCACCGGCTGAAGCCCTCAGAGAGACCTCTTTGTGGTTTGTTCGGGGGTTTGTTTTATGTTTGTTTTTCTGTATTCTTTCTTGTACTTGCATTTAGCAGGGAAAATTCTACTCCCTAGTGATTTATAGGAGTTCAGGGATTCCAGGGTCCATTATCATGGGCAAGAGGTAAAGACAGGAGGGGAGGGGAAAGGAAGGGTGAGGAGGAGACAAAGAGAGAGAGGTTCTAAATTCTAAGTTTAGGATTTACCAATAAACCGGTGAGAGATCAAACCACATGAGTAAGTGAGATCACCCAGGGAGGTATGGAGGGTGAGAAGACAGGGGCCACCCCACGGACAATACATTTCTAAGGACAAAGAAGCCTTGAAAGGAATGTTTCCAGTGTGCAAAGAGACTGAACCAGACAGGCTGGGGTCTGCTTCAGGACCTCATTCACTCAACCAACATTTATTGACACGAGGCCTAGGTGTTCACATTCTAGACCCAAGTGAAGTAGGCCACCATGGAAGAGTACACTGCTAGGGACACAGCCAGGACTGAAGCCCAGATGGCCTCTGCCTGCAGCAGGGTCTCTGTCCCATGCCACAACACAGCAGGAGTCACTCACAGTGTCGGGGGCAGGCTTTTGGCTTTGGAGATAGGTCAGTCTCAACTGCATTCATTTCTGTTGATGTTTCACTTGGTATTTTAAGAAAGCTCTTCAAATAAGATCTTATTTTTACCACCAACAACAAAGTAATTAGATATATATCTAAAAGGGAAAAGATGGGGCTGGGCAGAGTTGGGATGGTGGAAAAATCTTCTCCTTTACAGCAGTGATGGTGCTGGAGGCAGAGCAGGGCTTTGGGGAGGGAAGCAGGTGTTGGTCTCCCATCCACTAGCTGCTGCCAAAAGATGAGTGTGGAGATACAGGAAAAAAAAAAACATATAAACTTATGGTCTCCGGAGCAGACAGTTTGGGGGGTGGGGGGATGTGCTTGGGCTGTGGGATGGAAATCCTGCTATGATCATTATACAACTACAGATGCGATAAATTCATTTGAGTAATTTAAAAAAATGAAAAACAAAAAAGATAAAAAAAAAAAACCATAAGACACAAGAAAACTCCAAGGACATTCAGTTCAATGTGAACTGATGACACATTATACTATTTAACTTTGAAAAGAGCACTCAAATTGAGTTAGGATAGAAACGTCTAACTTAGGAACTTTTTCCAAAGAAATGTCACAATATTTTCCATTAAGGATCCAAGGGACCACCATATTTTCACTTGCTCTAACACAGATTTCTATGCGACCCTGTTGAACAATTGAGGCTTTACATTTGTTAGTTATAAAGCTTCTATTTCCCCTGCTTTGTAATTTGGAGGAATGCTTAGTATTCTGGGTTCAAACTGTGAAATACAATAGAGAAAATTACCCATCCTGGAAACTTAATTCCTTTGATTGCATAGTTGACTTTTCTTTTTTATTAAAAAAAAAAGGCCTTTAAAGAAAGAATTTATTCATTAAATCTAACCATTTGCATAAAATTCAATTCAATCCTTGTTTCTTTCTTTCCAAATTTTTCAGAGAAGGTAGAACTCAGTCTCATTAATTTCATACTTCTTTTAGTGACATTCAAGATTCTGAAATCAGAGAACCATGGAACATGCAATAAGAAAAAGCAGTTACCTGGGGTGTCTTTCTTCCCCCTTCACCTGACATCTCCTACATCATTCAGGTGGACTCTCTGTGCCCTTACAAAACCTCAACTCTTTAGGAGAAATCTACCTGTGTTTTTATTTTTTGTCTTTTATTTTATTTTATTTTATTTTAGGGCCACATCTGTGGCATACTGAGGTTCTCAGGCTAGAGGTCGAATCACAGCTGCAGCTGCTGGCCTACACCACAGCCACAGCAATGCCAGATCTGAGCCACATCTACAACCTACACCACAACTCACAGTCACACTGCGGATCCTTAACCCACTGAGCAGGGCCAGGGATCGAACCCATGTCCTCATGGATACTAGTCGGGTGCATTACCACTGAGACACAGTGGGAACTCAATACTTGCCTCTTTCTTATATGTGAACACATCTGTCTGTGCCAGATCTCCAGGGAAGGACTATCATGCACATCTTTGTATGTCTGCAGACTGCCCCAGTAACTGCTCTAGGATGCACATGATAAATATCAGTGTAAGAAATAAAGAATGGATATTTAAATGAATAAACACATGAATTATAAGAACTGGATTCAGAGCTGGAATTCTTGAGCAACTCACTCCACCTCTCTGAGCTTCAATTTCCTTATCATAATAAAGAGAAAGAGTGGATGGTCTAGAGAACTTCTCAGGGCACTGGAAAGCATCACATATGATAATATGCGTGAAAGCTCTTGACACACGGGAAAACACTATGGAAATGTGAGTTGCCGTCTGGTGTCTGGCAAGAGACGTAAAAGCCTAGCCAAGGAGCGAATCCCACACGTCTGGGAATGGCGTCGTGGTTGACCCAGATTCCATTACAAAATCCCAAGAAACACCCTTGATTCTTCCTTCTCCCTTGCTCCTAACACCCAGTTAGAACCAGTGTCACCTGTTTCACCATCACTGAGGACATACAGTCATGAACAATTATGCATTCAGGCCTCTACCCCTGCTGGTAGCAGCAAGTCCATTTCCTCCCTCTATAGCACATCTCCCCATAACTGACCATGACCTCCAAAGGATTACCCAATCCCAGAAGTAGGATCAGGATGGAAAGGATGGTAGTGATTTGTCATACAAACACTCACTGGAGAACCAACTAGAGAACTGCTAGCTGACAGAGTTCTCCCATAATTTTGCTGTAAACAAATCCTGAACAGCTGAATGCTGCTGGAAAGTCTGGTCAAGAGCCCATCTGAAGGAGTTCCCACTGTGGTGCAGTACATTAAGAATCCAACTGCAGTGGCTCAGGTTGCTGTGGAAGCACAGATTCAATCCCTGGCTCAGCACAGTGGGTTAAAAGGATCCAGCCTTGCTGCAGCAGCGATGTAGCTCGCAGCTGTGGCTCAGACTAGACCCCTGGTCCAGGAACTTCCATATGCCATGGGTGCGGCCATTAAAAAAAAAAATATTCAGGCTCCAAGGCATGCCAGATCATGTGCCTTAACAGCTGGGGAGGTTAGGTCTAGAGAAGCCTCCAGCACAAGCTACAGACTATGCCTAAACCAGCCCTTCTCCATCAACTCCAAAACCCCTGTTTTGGTCCCTGTTCATAAGCCCCCTTTCTTCAGTCATTATATGTGCAGGATCTCACTGGCTGTCTCTACCACTGGTTCTCAAGAGAGGTCTTCCTGGCCTAAGTTTACAGGTCTTCCTAACTTTGAATCTTGGGAAGCAGGTATGGAGTTCCCACATCTTTCCCCATGCTGAAGAATGGGTGCCCTCTCCTCTTGTATCGACATCACTAGAGGAGGTCAGATTTTACAAAATAATGAAGATCAGGGTCAAGGACACCACCCACCATGGGCACTCTGCCTTCACAGGCACTCTATTATACAAGCAGTCACAGAGTTCTGCCCTTTTGAATGCCAAAATGTTTCTCAGTTCCATTCCTTTGCCTTGCCACTACCTCGTTCAGGCCACATCTTTCACCTGGATTGTTGTGACAGCTTCCTAACACTGTCTGCTTTGTACTGCTCTGTTCCAATCCACTCCCCAAACACAAATCAGATCCCATCACCTCCCTGTTCAAAACAAGTCAGATGCTTCCCAGTGACCTCCCGGTGAACCCCTTAACAGGATTCCAAGACCATCAGGATCTGGCCTCTACTTACTTCTTAAGATTTACGTGTCCTCTTCCTCTGCCTCTCCCACAGCTCACCAGTCCCACTCCTTCTTTCCTAGTCCTGTCCTCTTGATTTATTTTCCCTTTCTGGCCAATACTAATTAATCAATAAATCTGTCTGTCTCTTCCCATCCCTGCCCCTCTACCTCTTACTTCTCAGCCTTTCCCTTTCCTATTCACCAGTCTGAAATCACCTTCTCTCCATTCTTCGCTGATATGTTTTGTGCTTGTCCTTTATGTCACAATTTAAAGCCACTCCACTTTTTTTTTTTTGTCTTTTTGCCATTTCTTGGGCCGCTCTTGCGGCATATGGAGGTTCCCAGGCTAGGGGTCGAATCGGAGCTGTAGCCATCGGCCTATACCACAGTCACAGCAATGCAGGATCCAAGCCGCGTCTGCAACCTACACCACAACTCATGGCAACACCGGATCCTTAACCCACCGACAAGGGCAGGGATCAAACCCGCAACCTCATGGTTCCTAGTCAGATTCGTTAACCACTGTACCACGACTGGAACTCCCAAAAGCCACTCCATTGAAAAAGTCTTCGCTGATCCTCTGTGAATAGGTTAGGGTCATGTTTTACATGCTCCCACAACTACTGAACTTACTTTATTGTACTATAACATCCATCATGTTGATATTGTAACTACCCATTTCATTTGTTCTGTTTTGTTTGTTTGTTTCCCAACTAGCAGCAAAGCTCAATGAGGCAGGGACTTTTTATAAGAGTTCAGTCCATAGGAAGGACAGAATAAAAATGTGACTATAGGAGGTCATGTAAATGAATAAAACCTAATAGGATTTAATATCAAAAGTAACTGAACTCTTAATTGCAAAGTAGTGATAATAAGTAGTCTTTGTTAGGGTATAAATCCAGTTAGACCTAGATTATGCCATCTTTTGGATTTTACCTTTTTTTTTTTTTTTTGTCTTTTTTAGGGCCGCACCCATGGCATATGGAGGTACCCAGCCTATGGGTTGAATTGGAGCTGTACCTGCTAGCCTACGGCACAGCCACAGCAACGCTGGATCCGAGCCACATCTGTGACCCATACCACAGCAATGCCGGATCCTTAACCCACTGAGCAAGGCCAGGGATTGAATCTGCGTCCTCATGGATGTTAGTCAGATTTGTTTCCACTGAGCTACAACACGAACTCCCTAGATTTTACCTTCTTGAAGTTTAAATCTAAAAGACATAACTGAGAAACCTCAGCTGTCTAAAACTTTACATGAAAACAGTATTTTTACTATTAAAATGCATTTTCTTATATAAGATATTAACATAAGGAGAAGTTGGGGAATAGTTCACAGGAACTATATACTATTTTTGCCATCCTTCAGAAGTCTAAAATTATCTCAAATTTAAGTTTTTAAAAATGCTTTTTTCGTATGCATCCTTTCCTTAGCTATGTAATCCCCCTCAAAAAAAGGAATTCCACAAAAAATGTCAAGACAAAAGGAGAATATGAACATTTTCTGAAGTTAATATTGATTTAGAATTTCAGATATATATATATATATATATATATATGGAATGCCTAAAATATTCTATTTGTTGCATTAAGAAAACTGTAATTAACTGCTACAAATTTCTTTTATTGCTTAAAGACAAAAGTGTATATAGAAAATTAAGATATTTTTTACCATAAACAGCTTTGATTCTAAAATTATGTAACGCCTACAATGGCTAAAATAGTAATTTTTGGTAAGAAATTGTCACATCGATTTAGTTGAAATACACTACAGTTATACCACACTTCAGTAATAGGTTACATGTCTCAATTAAAGAAAACCTTTGAGAGAGAGAAAAAAGAAATCATATGAAAAGCGAGGCCCCATGCTGAGTATAAATTTGATAAAAGCCAGAAAAGTGAGGGAAAAGGCATCCATCTAGTTTCATGTTTTCATTATGTTTTCATTTTCATTCAGAAAATGCTACCCTCTAATAAATTAACTATCATACAGCTGACAAATAGTTATGACATATGACATGACAGAATATAACATAAAATAAAATAGTTAATATGAACACATGATTTGTCCAGAAAGTGCTTTTTGAGTCTGAATAAATTCACATAGCCACAAAACCAGGCCATGTTAGACTAATATAAAGTGATATTAAATGAGGATTTTTGTAATATCTGGGCAGGGGGAGTGTTCCACGAAGCCCTCAGAGCTGAGGTCAGTAGGTATCAAGTATTCTAAAGATAGGTGATGACTTAATCACCTAAGTGGGTGGTTCAGCTCCCTCCACCTGCCTCCAGCTTATTTAGGAGAAACTCAGAGAGACGTATTAGAAAAATGAGAAGACGGGTGGTTTCTCAAAGTGAGAAGTAATGAGAACATCCTGGAATTTTTGTTTTCTTCTTCACGAGGACATTTTCTCTGCCTTCAAACTTAGGTCAAGGGAGTCAAGGGGTCAGCAAGAAACTCCTTCAGGGAGATGGGAGAATAGGACTAGGAAAGAAGGAGTGGGACTGGTGAGCTGTGGGGGAGGCAGAGGAAGAGGACACTTAAACTGAAGAAGTAAGTAGAGGTCAGATCCTGACGGTCTTGGAAAATCCGTTTGAATGGAGGTATGCAATTTCTTTAATCACTTCCTTTCAGTTTTCTTTTTTTTTTTTTTTGCCATTACAAATAATGACAAAGTAAATACATATACACAGATACATACACACATAGAAAGAATTGCAAATATATTTTAGGATAAATTCCTAGAAGTAAGATTTCTCTGTCAAAGAACATATGTATTTCCAATTTTCTTTAGATACTGCCCAATTTCCTGATTAGGAGATAGATCTGTTTGCACTCCGACCCGTAAAGCATGAGAGTACCAGTTTCTCCATGTCCCTGATGGCAGATGGTACTGTCAAACATTTAAATTTGTGCCAATTCAGTCAAGGAAAATTGTTATTTCAGTGAACTGCTTGTGTATGTGGGAACATGATTTTTAAGAGTTGTAGAATATTCCATTATATGAATGAAAAAAACTCTAAACCCATTTTTCCTATTGCTAGACATTTTTTCATTGTTTAAAGTAGTGAGTGCAGTGATCATCACTGAGAATAAATCTCTTTCCACATACTGGATTGCCTCCTTGCAATAAATTTCCAGCAGTGCCTATGCTCAAAGAGTTTGCTATCTAAGGTATTTGATACATACTGCAAAATGGCTTTGTAGAAAAGTTTTACCTGTTTTACTTTCACCAGTAGTATATGAGGGGCATATATCAGAATTTTAATTGCAATTATTTATAGTAACTGCTTATAAGTAAGCAATTACAAGTGTCTAGTGTTTTGGGATCCAATATCAATATGTGGGGGTGGGGGTTTCTACACACTTCCAACAAAAAATTCTCTGGACATCAACTGGGTGTCCCTCAGTTCAACTGAATTCTGAGGCCTATTTACCCAAAGACAGCACTAGATTCCACAGGTGAGGGGTTCAGTCCTACAAAACAAGTCCCTCCCACTTCAGATGCCATTCATGAGCCTAAGCTGTTACTTGTACTTCTAACCAATAGGTTATGTATCAGAGGTTCCCATGACCTCCTCCTTGGGTTTCATTACTTTTCTGTCTTCTAGTTCACTGCTTCTCTGTTCTCTTGATCCAATCTGGTGTTGAAGCTCTCTATTGCACGTTTTAATTTCAATCATTATATTCCTCAGCTGCAAAATTTGTTTGGTCTCTAATGTTTTCTCTGTTGAACCTCTCATTTTGTTCTTCTATCATTTTTTTCATTTTGTTAAGTTGTCAATCTGTGTTCTCCTGTAGGTCTCTAGGCTTTAGAACAATTATTTTATATTATTCATCAGGCAGTTTGTGGATTCCATTTCTTTGGGGTCAGTTACTGGAAGTTTCCTGTATTCCTTTGGTGGTGTCATGTTTCCTAACTCATCACAATCTATATAGCTTTGTGTATGTGTCTGTGCATTTGAAGGAGTCACCTCTTTCTTCCAGATTTTATGGGCTAATTTTGGTAAGAAAAAACCTTCACCTATGGGTCAGGGCATGCTGGTGCATGCTATGGTCCTTGGTCTAATGGCATGAGGTGCCAAGTATGGAAACAGATAGTGGCTCTGAGTCTGGGGGTGGGGTGCACAATGTTTTGCTGGCTCAGGCATCTGTTTATCACAAGGTTGACAACTTCAGGATCCTTTGTGGTGAGAGCTTCAGGGTGTCTGGTGGCTGCAATGGATGTTGGAGTCCTTAGGGATACCTCCACTTTCAGAGATGAGGGTCTGGGGATGGTGTTAGTTCTGGCCAGAGCTGGTGCTTTGCACATGTTTGGCTAGGGGCGCTCCCTATAGGTGCCTTTGTAGTGTCAGAGGCCAGCCATGTGTACACACGCAGTAAAAAGGTCCAAGGTCAGGGGCCAGTGCCAACTGTGGCCATGTGAATATCTGCAGAGTTCCAAGCTATTTAATGTGCCCTTGTGTGGCTGCAGGGGCTAGCTGCAGATATAGTCATGGCAGTAAAGTCTAGTGAAAGGAGGCAGGGCCAGCTCCAGGCATAAAAGCAGCTGTGGGGCCTGAGCTTTTGGCATGTACTCATGCGTCTACTGGGGCTAGATGCAAATATGTACATGGTGGTGATCCAAGGATGTTAAGCTGGCATTATGCACCCACATATCACAGAGACTGAGATTGGTGGCCAGTTCGGATCCTGGATCTTGAGCATCCTGAAGCAAAGTCACTGGGGGAGAGTAGAGGAAAGCAGGAAAGGACTCAGGCAGGTGGTGTCTGTGAATACAAAATCCTATGAGGCCCTCGATAAAAGAAGCTGCAAAAGGTCTGTGGTGGCTGTTCTGGCCATTGGTTTCCTTAGTGGCAAAATTGTTGGGATATTCTGTGGATGGAGCAGTCTGCTGGGGTCTATGGTGAGGTCCTTACTGATGAAATATGCAGGGGTTTGTAGCATCCACAAGCCTGTCAAGGTCCCCAGTGGCAAAGGCTACTAGGGTCCTCTGTAGAGCAGACCCCTGGGAACCATATTCACTCCTACGGCAGAGCTGATACTGATAGCCCCTGCCCTTCCTCCTCTGTGTGTGTGTGTGTGTGTTTTATTTTATTACAGTTGATTTACAATGTTCTGTCAATTTCTGCTATACAGCAAAGTGACCCAGTTATATATATACATTCTTTTTCTCACATTATCCTCCATCATATTCCATTGCAAGTGATTAAATATAGTTTCCTGTGCTATACAGCAGGATTTCATTGCTTATCCACTCCAAAGGCTATAGGTTGCATCTATTAACCTTCTGCCCTTCTTCCTTGATCCTAGCCATCTCTAGATGTACCAGCTAAGGCAGTCTCTGGGTAGGGTGAAACGAAGCAGGTATTTTGTGCCATGCCCTGCAAGGCTGCGTAAACTGGTCACTTATCCCTTTCTCATTTTCTAAGCAAAGAGAACTATTTTGAGCCAGGAAGCTCCCATTTGGCATTGAGTAGTAATGACTTAGAACTGGGATGATGCAGGCAAAGTGAAATTGTTCTTCCTGTCCTTTTCAAAAAGTACAATTATCCTAGGTTTTGGGGCCACTGTGTTGTTAAAACTGCTGCTGCTTTTTTTTTTTTTTTTTTTTTTTTTTTTTTTTTGTCTTTTTAGGGCCGCACCCACAGCATATGGAAGTTCCCAGGCTAGGGGTCTAATTGGAGCCATAGCCATCAGCCTACACCACAGCCACAGCAACGCTGGATCCGAGCCGCGCCTGCGACCTACCCCACAGCTCACTGCAATGCAGGATCCTTAACTCACTGGGTGAGGCCAGGAATCAAACCTGCGTCCTCATAGATGCTAGTCCGGTTGGGGTTTGTTAACTGCTGAGCCACAGCGAGAACTCTTGTTGAAGTCTGTTTTTGCTTTTTGTCTTTTTGTCCTTTTTAGGGCCGCACCCGCGGCATATGGAAGTTCCCAAGCTAGGGGTCGAATCGGAGCTGTAGCCACCGGCCTACACCACAGCCACAGCAATGCCAGATCCGAGCTTTGTCTGCAACCTACACCACAGCTCATGGCAACGCCGGATCCTTAACCCACTGAGCAAGGCCAGGGATCGAATCCGCCACCTCATGGTTCCTAGTTGGATTCATTTCCACTGCACCACAATGGGAAGTCCCTGAAGCTTCTTAAGTGGACTCTTGAGCACTCCCAGAACTGTATTTGTTTGTGGAGAGCTAATTGTTATTCATCATGGGGAGACAGAGACTTGGGTCTCCTACTCTGCCATCACGGTAATGTCACTCTTCAGTTGGAATGCATTTTAATCCTACAAATAATTTAAATTCAAGATGTGAAAATTGTTTCGTACAATACTGATTCGTGTATATTTAACCACTATACAGCTTTTCATATGTTCTTCATTTCCTCCTGCATTTTCATGTTTCCATACAGTATCATTTTGTTCCTGCCTGAAGAAATCTCCTTAATATTTCTTTTAGAGCAAGCCTGCTGGCAATGAAATCCCTTAGTCTTTGTCTGAAAATGTATGTATTTTATCTCCATTTTTGAAGCATATTTTTGCTACACATAGATTTCTAGGCTCAGTTATTTTCTTTTTGCTTTTTTTGCTTTTTTTTTAGGGCCACATCCGTGACATATGGAGGTTCCCAGGCTAGGGGTCTAATCGGAGCTACAGCTGCTGGCCTACACCACAGCCACAGCCATGCCAGATCCAAGCCGCGTAGGTGACCTACACCACAGCTCATGGAAATGCTGGATCCTTAACCCACTGAGCTAGGCCAGGGATCAAACCTGCAACCTCATGGTTCCTAGTCATACTCCTTTCCACTGTGCCATGATGGGAATTCCAAAGCTCAGTTATTTTCTATAAGCAGTTTAAAGGTGAAATTCCATTGCTTACTGAGTTTCCATTGTTTCTGATAAGACAATGACTGTTGGTTATATTCTTGCTCTTTAGAAGGCAATGTATTCTTTAACCCCTTTTCAGATTTTCAGTTGACTGGCTTTCATAGGCTGTTTTTCCATGATGCATATAAGTACAGTTTTTTGCTTGCTTCCTGAGTGTCTGGATTGTCTTTCATCAATTTTAAACAAATTCTCAACAATTACCTCTTCAAGTAATGCTTTTGCCTCATTCTCTGCCTTCTTTTCCTACAGAATGTCAACTACATGGATGTCAGACCATTTAATCTTTTCTCCACCTTTTCTCTCTTTGCTTCAGTTTGTGTATTTTCTACTGAGCCATATCTCAGTTCACTAATCCTACATTCTGCTACCTTCCCTGTGCTGCCAAACTCATATATTTGGTTTTAAATTTCAGATACTTTATTTCTCAGTTCTAATCTTTCCTATTAATTATTGTTCAGTTCCCAATTGTTTTAACTTTTCTATCCTTTCATCTATTTTGCCATTTTCCCTCTATTTTGAATACATTATATATTTTAGAGTTCTCAATCATCTCACATCAGAACCAGCAACATCAGTGGATCTGCGTCCATTTTTTCCCCTAATTTCCAGTCATATAGTCTTGACTTTTTGCACATCTAGAAATTATTTTCTTGTGTGCCAGACAGCATGTATAGAAGAACCATAGACATTCCATGGAAACGTGGAAACCATAGATGTTTCATGGAAAAATGGCAAAGAGAGTTTCCCTTTTATTTCACTACGCAATTAAGGTGAGTAGCTAATAAACTCAATCCAATCAGACGTAGAGCTAGATCAGGGATATATTGCTAGTTTAGTGAGACTCAATTTCCTTCTGGTATGTTCCTGTTCCTAGATTTTGGAAATACAGATCTCCTCAGCCCTAGAAGCTAAGAGACAGTTCTGTCCTTCAGAAGTTTTCAGCCTCCTTTAGCCTCCTGCTTCACTCAGCTTCAAAACTTGGCAAATGTCTTTAAGGGGAAACTCACTGTGTTTGAAGCAGAGCTCCTACTTGGCAACACTATACAACTGAAAGATATTTCAGTCTTTCAGTCTCTCTTTTACAAGGTTTTGTGCTACCTCCTTCATGAAAATAACCCAAGGTGAAAACTGTGTGCATTAAGAGCTCCTTAGTATTTCAATTTGTCCCTACAGTACTACGTAACTGCTAAAGGTTGCTGACTTCTCTGTCTTCAAGCAGATGCCCTTTGCCTGGAACAAGCCTGATCTATAGCCTGCCCCCAGAAAAACAAACAGCTGGCAATTATCAAGTAATTTTCAAACAATTTTCCCTTTTGTATAATTTTAGTTCAGCCAGCCCTTGTTCCCACAGCTCTCTAAATCCTTGAAAATGTGATTTTTATAGTGTATCCACTTTTGTCTGGTGGGAGAGTGAGCCTGTGGCAATATATTTCATTTCGTTGTTACATGAAAGTCCAGTTTCATTGATGCCGATTTTTTGGGGTTTTTTTTTTTTTTTTTTTTTTTGCTTGTGTGAAGTTAAATGTTTACTAGCATCTTCTTTTCCATTAATATTAAATGTTTACTAGCATCTTCTTTTCCATTAATATTTTTGTTTCTTTGTCCTTTTTTCTGATACTTTCTCTTCATCAAGTCATTTTCTCTGTATTGTATTAGTCCTTATTTTGAGCTATGTCATAAATAATGTTTTTCCAGTGTTAAAATGTCTTGACTTTTTAAATTTTTTTTTTTTTTGGAGTTTTCGTAATGATTAAGTTTTATTTATTTTTTTTTTTATTTTATTTTCCCACTGTACAGCAAGGGGGTCAGGTTATCCTTACATGTATACATTACAATTAGTTTTTCCCCCACCATTTCTTCTGTTGCACCATGAGTATCTAGACATAGTTCTCAATGCTATTCAGCGGGATCTCCTTGTAAATCTATTCTAGGTTGTGTCTGATAAGCCCAAGCTCCCGATCCCTCCCACTCCCTCCCCCTCCCATCAGGCAACCACAAGTCTCTTCTCCAAGTCCATGATTTCTTTTCTGAGGACTTTTTAAATTTTTTAATAAGGATGTTTTGATTTTTTTCTTTTATGAATGAATTTTATGGCTTCTGTATTTTCTGAAATAGAAAAGGCTTGCCCACTCTAAAGTAACATGGAAGTTATCCCTTGTTTTCAGCTAATATTTTGTTTCCTTTTTTCTTTGTTTTTTGCTTTTTTTGCTTTTCTTTTTAGGGCTACACCTGCAGCACATGGAAGTTCCCAGGCTATAGATCAAATCCAAGCTGCATCTGCCAGCCTACGCCACAGTCACAGCAACGACAGATCTGAGCCACATCTGCAATCTATACCACAGCTCAGGGCAACATCAGATCCTTAACTCACTGAGCAAGGACAGGGATCGAACCCATGTCCTCATGGATACTAGTCAGGTTCATTACCACTGAGCCACAACAGGAATTCCTTTGTTTATATCTAAAAATATGATGTGTTACTATTACTTGGTTTTTTTTGGAGGGGAGGACCCTTTAGTAGTATTCAAATGTTTCCTTCTTTCAGGTCTTGTACATTTGTTATTACAGGTGTTTTTGTTGTTGTTGCTACTATAATTACACTACATTTGCTTTCTTACGTAGTTTCATTTTGCAGATAATAGATGGGAATGAACATTTTAATTCTTGAAAATGAGATTGTTCTTTAGTATCTAGAAGTGCCAGAGAATCCACAGAGTTGTGCCAGAAACACTGTTTGAGAGTAGGCAAAGAAGACTGCCCTCAGGGAATTCAACCCACTTAATAAAAGTTTTCATAAATGGAATAGATTCATTGAAAAAGTTCAAATTATTCTTTCCCCTAAATTCTATCATTAACCAAAAATAAAAACCTGGGAGTCATCTTTGACTACTCCCTCTCCTTCTACTGACCATCTAGCCATGGTTTCTAACTGATAGTGAGCATCAGAATCACACTTACAGCTTTGAAAAATACATACAGGTGGTCTCTACCCTGGACCATTCTAGTTCATGTCCAGGGCAAGTCCAGCCATGTATGTGTGTGTATATACACAACCAACTCCAGTGATTGTGATTCCCCACCTTTTAAGAAACATTAATAAATTAAAAACTACATCCTGTTGACTATACATCCTAAATATCTCTCCAATACATTTCTTCATTTTTACCTTTGCCAATTTAAACCAATTCATCATCTCTCCTAGATTGTTCTAGCAATTTTCTTGGTACTATTCCTAAATCTCTTTGTCCCTTACAATCCAACCTCTAAAAAGCCAATAAGGCCACATATGTAAAATAAAACCAGACTGTGCCACTTGCCAACATAAACTCCTTCAAAACTTCCCATCTATGATTCCTAAACAGTGATCCACTGACCAGTGCCAATCCATAAGTTTCCACTGGTATGTTGCACAATAAGACTAAGAAAAATAAAGACAACATAGTGACTTTTTTGTGAAACCAAATTTATTCAGTTTAAATTATCTGAATTCTATGATGATATATTTAACATCAATATATTGTTTTATGGAAACGATCATGGCATGGGTGCCATTTTTTAACATTTTTATATGAAGAAAAAATGTCAAATCTATGCTTTTCTCCCCAGTGTTTAGTGTTAAAAATTACACCCACTCATGATCAAAGTCTAGAAACCAATGACTGAGAATTAAGTATAAGCTTCCTAATGTGATATGTGATATGGAACCCCCCCCCCCACACACACACAAACACAAACACACTCAGACTGGCTCTTACTTGCATTTCTTAAAACTATATTTCACTTGATAATGTTTCCTTTTTTATATTTATTTATTTATTTAGTCTTTTTAGGGCCGCACCTGCAACATATGGAGGTTCCCAGGCTAGGGGTAGAATCAGAGCTGCAGCCACTGGCCTACACCACAGCCACGGCCACACAGGATCCGAGCTGCATCTGCAACCTATACCACAGCTCACGGCAATGCCAGATCCTTAACCCACTGAGCGAAGCCAGGGTGCAAACCTGCATCTGCATGGATACCAGTCAGATTCGTTTCCCCTAGGCCATGACAGCGACTACCTGTTTCCTTTGTTAAAAAATTATGCTAATATTAGTTCACCATCAATTATGTGCAAAGTACTATGCCAGATCAGATAGAAAGGAGATCAAGACAGAAAAATGGGCCATGCCTATAAAGAAGTTAGGCCTACGGAAGGTTTTACATTTTGGAGTCAAAGGCCGGGATTTCAAATTGAACTTAAACTATAGTGCCGAGACCAGCTCAGCAAGCAGGGGTGAAGGACGGGCACTGCAAAGCCTAAGTTAAATGGCAATGAAGATATACAGACAGAGTAAAGTTTAAAGATGGAACTGGGGGCTCAAGACCTCATGGATCAAGAGCCCAGATGTGTGGTGCCTCACTGCTTTTACTGTGCTCAGGAGAAATGTGAGGCGGGGCAAAAGCTTAGGGGCGTTACTGCTTACAGTCACGTGGCAAGCTATTCTTTCACTATGGCCTGTAGGCAGATGTTTCTTATCCATAGGGAAACTGGCCATAGCTATTCACGCGGAACACCCTGAGAAACAACATGTGCCTGCCTGCGCAGGGGGTTTTCCTGCTTGCACTGACTGCGTTCCAGAGTAGACACCATGTTCTTTTAGTTCATGTATATCCTTCTTACCAGTCCCTTTCAGCCCATTTCCCATAGTTAATCATATACTAGCCACGGGCCATTGTGCAGTCACTTCAGAATTAAGGGAAGATGTTTTTCCACACTATCGTATCTGCCTATAATGAGGGAGCTATTAAATTATAATTAAGGTCACTGGAAAGAAGTATAGTGTACTACAAAAGTAACAGGGGAACCTGGCCTGGTCTTTGAGAGTCAAAGGTTCCCAGTTGTGAACTGGGATCTGAAAGATGAATGGGAATGAAACTAGGTGAATGGAAGAACAGGAATGAAGAGAGAGCAGCAGACAATGGGAAGAGCATGTACAGAATGTGAGGTGAGAAGCACAAGGCTGTGCTTGAAGAGCTGATGAGATGCTGGTGACTAGTGACCAGAGAGTAGAGTCCTAGCTGGGATCAAGAGGAAGACTAAATGACACCAGACCTCACATGCCATATATAGATTTTGATCTTTAAAAGTAATGGGAAGCCACTGAAGGAATAGTGAAACAATGAACACTTGAGGACAGAAACTTCTACTTTAACACTCCCAACCATCCGCTTGCAGTCCTATGCAAACATCATGCTGTTTTACTTTCTACTGCCTTTATAGTGAACTATCCTCCCTTTCTCCAAAAAACTCTTGATATTTTAATTGTGTTTTGGCCATACCCACAGCATGCAGAAGTTCCCAGGCCAGGGATTGAACCTGAGTGATAGCAGTGACAATGCTGGATCCTTAAACACTAGGCTACCAGGGAACTCCAATTTTTTAATTTTTAAAAGTAATGTAATGAAAACAAAAACAAATAATAATAATAAATAAAACTAACATGATGGATGATAAGTGCTGCATTAGTTTCCTAGGGCTACCGAAACAAAATGCCACAAACTGAGTGATTTACAACAAACAGAAATCTGTCTCATAGTTCTGGAGGCTAGAAGTCTGAAATCGGGATGGAGACAGGATCCTGCTCCCTTTGAAATCTGTAGGGGAACTGTTCCTTGTTTCTTCCTAGTTTCCAGTGTCTTGCTGGTAATCTTTGGCATTTTGAGGCTTGCAGCTATATAACTCCAATCTCTGCCTACAGTGTTGCTTTGCATTCTGTCTGTCTTTCCATCTTCTTTTTTATCTTTTAAAGCTTTACTGAAGCATAGCTGATTCACAAGGTTGTGGTCTTTTCTGCTGTACAACAAAAGTCTTCCCATCTTCTTATAAGGACACCAGTTATACTGGAGTAGGGGCCCGCCGTACTCCAATGTGATCTCGCCTCAACTGATTACATCTGTGACAACTCTATTTTCAGATGAACTCACATGCTGAGGTACTAAGGATTAGGACAACCTATCTTTGGGGTGAGGACAAAATTCACTTCATAAGCAATGCCTATGTTAAAATATTTAAGTGGTAGTAAACACTAAGTAATGAAGTCTCCCTCTCATAACCCCAGCCTAAGCCAATCAAAACAGGATAGTGAAATGACCACAGGCCATTTCAGGTCTGAAGGTGGGTAGAAAGACATGAGGGGAAATTGTCCTTTGGAAAAGAACGTTCTTCACTCTTCTGTAAGCTCTCTCCTCCTGGATGGAGTGGTGTGCAGATCTGTATACCTTAACATCCTGCTGAGCTTCTGAATCAAACATCTCAAACTTGTACATCTTCCACCAGTTACAATAACCATGACATCTTCTTCACTGGTAAATTCGTTTTGAGTTGGATGTTCCTTTACTATAAGTCCTAATGGATAAACTGTGTCATTTGGCACTGTGCAATCATTATCTTTCCATTGTTTCAGTATTCGGACTAATTTTTCATTGTTAGTAATTAAATATATCCTTCCACAATAATTACGGACATAAGGCACAGAAGATAATGTTAATTGGGAGTTCCCGTGGTGGTGCAGTGGTTAACTAGGAACCATGAGGTTGCGGGTTTGATCCCTGGCCTTGCTCAGTGGGTTAAGGATCTGGCTCTGCCATGAGCTGTGGTGTAGGTCGCAGACGTGGCTTGGATCCCGCGTTGCTGTGGCTCTGGCGTAGGCCAGTGGTTCCAGCTCCGATTGGACTCCTAGCCTGGGAACCTCCATATGCCACGGGAGCGGCCCACAAAATGGCAAAAGACAAAAAAAAAAAAAAAAAAAAAAAAAAAAAAGAAGATAATGTAAATTGGAAAATGTCAAAGGAGAGAGTAAGATTAAGCTTATTCATCCTTTGGTTTTCCTTTCATCACCAAAGATGGTGGAACATAAATAATGCAGGGGAATACTTTTGTGTAGAATTTGTATCAGTGGAAGTACAATGGCAGCAGAGAAGCATTATCTTGTAGCGGATACCTTGTAGTGATCCGTCCAGAAAATACATCCAACTGTGAGGACTGTACATAATGACAAGAGGATATTTGAAAACTTGAATATCCCCAACATAAAAGCCTTGACTTTGACAATACCACAGAATTGCTTATCACCTTGCCTCTCAGAATGTGGTCCATGAACCAGCAGCATCAATATCATCTGCGACCTTGCTAGACATGCAGTCTCAGGCCCCACCCTAGACCTGCTGAAGCAGAATGTGGAGCTGAACAAGCTCTTGAAGTGATATGTATGTACATTAAAGCTTGAGAAACGTTGGCACATTACATGGTGAAGAGAGAGATGACAAAGAAAAATCTGCAAAGCCATGCCCCTAGAAATGGTCAAGCTGATTTGCTGCCTGCTGCTGCTTGTTGGCTCTGGCTATACATCAAAATCATCTTGGGAGCTTTTAAACTGATGCCAAAGCCCAAGGCAGAACCTGGACTAACTGGATCAGAATCTTTGGGGTGATGCGTAGAATTAGCTAATCCCTTTAAGAAGTTTTCAGGTGACTCTTATCAACAACCATGGCTGAGAATTAGTACAAATCAAGGGCTAGGAAGAGGAGAAGGAAGATTTCATGTTTAATGCATAGAGAGTTTCAGTTGCACAGGATGAACACTGCTAAACTGCACACTTAAACATGATGAAGATGGTAAATTTAGTATTATGCATTTACCACAACAGGTAAAATAATTCAGATAATCAATGTAAAATTGTCTGCTTTAATGTACACAAATAGGTTATTTCAATTTTTACAAAAAAAACTGTTTCTAAAAGGGTTTTGGATATAATTATTTTATGGGCTCACTAATGCATTAAAACCATTTTTTTGATCAATAAATATGTCAAAATTGCATGATTTAAACATTTTAGATCCCTTTGTATTGTCCCAAGTGCTCTGGTTTGAACTTCTTTCTTTGTGTATACATATCTCTCTGGGCCGTTCTTCATGGGGCAGCAACAGGTCTGATGGATGATCCCTGAATCATAAGGCACAATCCCACTACATCACTTTAATCCACAACCATCCCAACATGAATATCGTTAGTTTATCAGATCCCCAAAGTGTCCTGTTATGAAAAATCAAGAACTACTGCTCTCAGAGGGTGACCCTACGGGTATAGTGTCCCAGAAGGGCATTCCCATGAGACCCCAGGAATACTTTTATGAATTAGTATAGCATATAACTGTGCCCCTGTCTCTCTCATGAAGGCTGCAAGCTTTACAAAAGCTGTGAAGAGTTGTATTTATCTTTAGATCACTATCACCTACTTATACGCCTGTGCACAACAAAGTATTCAATGAAACTTCAATAAACACACGACTGGATAAAAGATCTTCGTATCTTCTTCCACATACCACGGATACTTTGAAAGAGATGAAACCTTTTCTACAGACACATCATTTGAAATAATTCGAGCATACAAAGGATGAAAAAAGAACTCTACTCCCTTTCTTTTCAAGTGTTCTTGCCAATTCCTATGGAATAAAGACGGACATTTTCTGCGTTTACTTTTCCTGGAATTCCAAGATCTACCATGGTGATTCACAGTTAATGACAAACACTTCAGAGAATCTCAAGACTTCCTACAGATGTCTCAAAGACAAGTTATCTAAAGAATTGACACTTTCCTGGAGTCCCTGCTGTGGCACAACGGGCTAAGGATTGGGCAATATCTCTGCAGTGGCTGGGGTCACTCCTGAGGCAGGGGTTTGATCCCCAGCCCAGCACAGTGGGTTAAAAGATCCAGTGTTGCCAAAGATATGGCACAGGTCACAGCTGCAGTTTGGATTTGATCCCCGGCCCAGGAACTTCCATATGCCAAAGGTGCAGCCAAAAAAAACTAATAGATTTTAAAAAATAAATGAAGAACTGACACTTTCATTTAAGAAACCCTTAAATACAAGTGAGCAATGGTAAATGGTAATTGTGGAGAATGATGGTTCTAACCAAGACAACTGAGAGGAAATAGGGAAGAGACACTCAGGTATTTAGATGTATTTGGAGACAGAAGTAAAGAGTTAAAACTCTGCTCTCAATAGATCCTCTCAATAGATGCAGAAAAAAAGCTTTTGACAAAATTCGACACCCGCTTCTGATAAAAACTCTCCAGAAAGTTGCCACAAAGGGAACCTACCTCAACATAATAAAGGCCGTCTATGAAAACCCACAGCTAACACCATTCTCAACGGTGAAAAGCTAAAAGCATTCCTGCTAAGATCAGGAACAAAACAAGGATGACCACTCTCACCACCTTTATCCAATAGAGTAATCTGGAAATCCTAGCTGTGGCAAGCAGAGAAGAAAAATAAAAGGAACCCAAATTGGAAAAGTCAAACTGTCACTGTCTGCAGATGACATAATGCTATACATAGAAAATCCTAAAGCTGCTACCAGAAAATTACTAGAGTTCATCAATGAATTTGATAAAGCTGTAGGATAGAAATTGGATACACAGAAATTGCTTGCATTCCTATTCACTAACAATGAAAGATTAGAAAGAGAAATTAAGGAAAGAATCCCATTTACCATCACATCAAAGATAATAAAATACCTAAGAATAAACCCACCTAGGGAAGCAAAAGACTTACACTCTGAAAACTGTAAGACACTGGTGAAGAAATCCAGGATGACACAGATGAAAAGATATACCATGCTCTTGGAAAAGGAAGACAATATTATCAAAATGACTCTACTACACAAGGCAATCTACAGATTCAGAGCAATCCCTATCAAATCACCAATGGCATTTGGCACATAATTAGAACAAAAATTTTACAATTTGTAGGGAAACACAAAAGACACCAAATAGCCGAAATGATCTGGAAAAAGAAAAATAGAGCTGTAGGAAAATCAGGGCTCCCGACTTCAGACTATACTACAAATCTACAGTCATCATAACAGTATGGTACTGGCACAAAAATAGAAATACAGATCAGTGGAACAGGATAGAAAGTCCAGAAATAGACCTAAGCACCTATGGTCAATTAATCTATGACAAAGGAGGCAAGAATATTGAAAGGAGAAAACAGTCTCTTCAATAGGTGGTACTTGGAAAACAGCTACATGTAAAAGAATGATATTCGAACACTAACACCACACACAAAAATAAACTCAAAATGGATTAAAGCCCTAAACATACGGCTGCATACTATAAAATTCTTAGAGGAAAACATAGGCAGAACACACTGACATAAATCACAGCAGTATCTTTTTTGATCCATCTCCTAGAGTAATGAAAAGAACAAAGAAAAATAAGTAAATAGGACCTAACTAAACTTAAAAGCTTTTGCACAGCTAAAGAAAACATAAACAAAACGAAAAGATAGCCCACAAAATGGGACAAAATCTTTTTGCCAATGAAGCGATGGCCAAGGGATTAATCTTCAAAATACTCAAACATCTCATACAGCTTTATACCAGAAAAATAAACAACCCAGTTAAAAACTCGTCAGAAGATTTGTTTTTTTTTTTTCTTTTTGCAATTTCTTGGGCCGCTTCCGTGGCACATGGAAGTTCCCAGGCTAGGGGTCGAATTGGAGCTGTAGCCGTCGGCCTACACCAGAGCCACAGCAACGCAGGATCCGAGCTGCATCTGCAACCACACCACAGCTCACAGCAATGCTGGATCCTTAACCCACTGAGCAAGGCCAGGGATCAAACCTGTAACTTCATGGTTCCTAGTTGGATTCATTAACCACTGAGCCACAACGGGAACTCCAAAAAACTTGTCAGAAGATTTAAACAGACATTCCTCTAAAGGCAGACAGATGGCCAAAAAGCATATGAAGATGCTCAACATCACTAATTTTTGGAGAAATGCGAATCAAAACTATAATGAAGTATCACTTCACACCAGTAAGAATGGCCATCATCAAAAAGTCTACAAACAATAAACGCTGGAGAGGGCCTGGAGAAAAGGGAACCCTCCTATACTGCTGGTGAGAATGCAGACTGGTACAACCCCTATGGAAAACTATATGGAGGTTCCTTAAAAACTAAATATAGAACTACCGTATGACCCAGCAGTCCCACTTCTGGGCAAATATCCAGAGAAAACCATAATTTAAAAAATATACATGCACCCCAAAGTTCATTGCAGCACTATTTACAACAGCCAAGAAAGAGAAGCAACCAAAATGTCCACTGACAGAGGAATAGATAACAACGACATGGTACATATATAAAATGGAATATTACTCAGACGTAAAAAGAATGAAATAATGCCATCTGTAGCAACATGGGTAGACTTAGAAATTATCCTACTAAGTAAAGTAAGTCAGAGAGAGAAAGATAAATTTCATAGAAGATCACTAATATTTGGAATTTAGTAAAAATGATACAAAAGAACTTATTCAAAAGATGGAAACAAACTCAAAGATTTCAAAACCAAACTTTGGTTACCAAAGGGGAAACACTGGGGTGAAGGATAAATTAGGAGGTTGGAATTAACATATACACATTATGACATATAAAATAGATAAGTAACAAGGTCCTACTATGTGGCACAGGGAAATCTATTCATTACTGTAACCCATATGGGAAAAGGATCTGAAAAGGAATGAATACATATCTATGTATAACATTCACTTTGCTGTACACCTGAAACTAACACAACATTGTAAGTCAACTATACTCCTACATGAATGTGTGTGTGTGTGTGTGTATATATATATAAACAGCTCATACAATTCAGTATCAGAAAAATGGGCAGAATACCTGAATAGACATTTTTCCCAAGAGGGCATGCAGATGCCCAACAGGCACATGAAAAGATGCTCAACATTACTAATCATCAGGTAAAAGCAAATCAAAACCACAATGAGATAACACCTCATGCCTGTCAGAATGTCTATTATCAAAAAGAACAAGTAACAAATATTGGCAATGATGTGGAAAAAAGGGAAGCCTAGTACACTGTTGGTAGGAATGTAAATTGGTGTAGCCACTGTGGAGAAGAGTATGGAGGTTTCCCGCAACACTGAAAAATGAACTACCATATGACCCAGCAATTTCACTCCTGGGTGTATATCTGAAAAAAAAACAAAAAACAACAAAAAAAACACTAATTCAAAAATAAATATGCAACATTATTCACAGAAGCATTATTTACAATTGACAAAATATGGACACAACCTAATTGTCCATCAACAAATGGATTGCAGTTCCTGTCGTGGCTCAGTGATTAACGAGTCAGACTGGGAACCATGAGGTTGCGGGTTCGATCCCTGGCCTTGCTCAGTGGGTTAAGGATCCGGTGTTGCCGTGAGCTGCGGTGTAGGTTGCAGACGTGACTCAGATCCCGAGTTGCTGTGGCTCTGGCGTAGGGCAGTGGCTACAGCTCCGATTCAACCCCTAGCCTGGGAACCTCCATATGCCACGGGAGTGGCCCAAGAAATGGCAAAAAGACAAAATAAAATAAAATAAAGACAAATGAATGGATAAGGATGTGGCATATACACACACACATATACATGTATATGTGTGTACATATGTACACACACACATATATATATACACACACACACAGACACACATATACATACAATGGAATATTACTCAGCCATATAAAGGAATAAATAATGCCATCTGCAGCAACATGAACGAACTTGTAGGCTTATGCTAAGTGAAGTCAAAAAAAGACAAACACTGCATGATATCACTTATGTGTGGAATCTAAAAAAGACAACAAACTACTAAATATAACAAAAAAGAAACAGAATCTCAGATGTAGAAAGTAAACCAGCGGTTACCAGTAGAGGGGGCGGCAGGGAAAAGCTAAGGGTAGGGCATTAAGAGGCACAATTATGTATAAAACAAGCTACAAGGACATATTGTACAATACATAGAATATAGCCAATACTTTATACAGTAACTATAAATGGAAATAACCTTTAAAAATAGTGAATCACTATGTCATATTCCTGTAACTTCTAATACTGTACATCTGCTATACTTCAATAAAAATTATTTAAAAAAAATGGCCCATATTTCACCTGATATCTAAAACTATTAATAAATTCATACTTTTATTGACCTATATATTTTTTGTAAATTTTTTAAACAATAAGTGCATTTTATTAATATAAAACTGTCAAAAGACACAGCACTGTTTTACTACAAACGGACTTTTGCTCCTTCACCATGAATAGCAAAGGTCCTGGGGCTACACTGGATTTGAATCTGGGTTGTTCCTTACTAGCTCTATGACCTTGGATATATTATTTAGCCTGTGTGAGTTTCAGTTTCTTGATTTGTAAACAAGAGATATTAACAGTGCATATCTTAGAGCAGCATTGTCTAGTAGAACTTTCTGAGACTATGGAAATGTTCTACTCTGTACTGTCCAAACGGTAGCCATTAGCCACCTGGGACTACTAAGCACTTGGAATGTGCCTAGTGCAACTAGCAAACTGAATTTTTAATTTAACTTTAATTAATTTAAATATAAACAGTCACACATGACTAGTGTCAATGTCCTGGAAAGCATAGTTTTAGAGGATTTTAAGAATCCTGTGGGCTAAGCATTCAAATTAATGTCTGGCACACAATAATCAATAAATATAAGCTACTGCTTTCTCCCAGCATGTCACATTATTAAGAACTGGTATGCAAGTGTGGACTACAGTTTTCTTCAACTCTTTTCCTGAATTTTGTGTAATTATTTTTCTACTATTTATAGTTCCAGGCTAATTCTTTCCCCTTCTAGGTAGCATCAGCTTTAGGAAACACCAGACCGGTCTGTACACCAAGCCCCACCTCCCCTCCTTGGGCCCAACACATGTACCACATGTTCACTTTCTTTGAAGATTTTGCAGAAAGTCAAAAGCACATTTGGTCCTGGCTCCCCTCAGATGGTACCTGCTGCCCCTACTCCCAATATTTTTTACTACATTTACCAGAATCTTTCAAGTGTTAGAGCATATTCATTTCCTGTTTGGATAACATATAAGAGGATTCTATTATCACATCTGACACCACCAAAACAATTATTCTACACCTTAAAACACCTCAGCAGGCTTACGAAAACTACACTAAATATTTCCATCTCCTTGTTTTTTTATGAGATTAGACTGAACTTTAGGAAGATTCTTTTGCTTCCCAGTATATATATTAAAAGGCAATCACTCACGTTCTAGCACGTATTTGTTGCCTTTAAAAAGGCTGTAAGCTCTAAATCAATAAAGGTGTGCATCTCTTCTGACAGAGCAAAACTATTCTATTTCCAAAACAGTCCCACAGCATCACATTCATTTTTCCTAGCACAAAGACTCCTAGAATAATCAAAATTGGTCAAGATTCCTTTCTCTTCCCATTGGAGAAGCTATAGCTGAGTATATGAGAACAACTGTCAGGATTGAAGTGCAAGTCTGAATTCTCCTGCTATCTAAGAAGCACAATACAGACAGTCCTGACATTTATAATTTCATGTTCTAAAACAGGAAATATGGAGAAATAGGTTAAATAATCTGACACATACCTCTAACCCAAGAAGGAAGGCATAATTAAACAAGTGGCCTAGTGTAACAACAGAGGAAAGCTAAGGAATAGAGAAAAGATGAAGAATTTTTTTTAAAAAAAATACAGCTTATCTCAGATATAAACTACTATCAGGTATGAGTTTATTTGAAGTATAAACTTAAAAAAGCAACAACAAAAAAACCCCAAATGAAACAGGAAAGCAGCCTATTGAGCCACTGCTCAGAAATGAACAGAGTGGGAGACGCAGACAAGGAGGGGCAGCTCCTCCCTACACTTTTTTTGGTCTCTCAGTTGTTGTTTATTGGCCCCAGCTTGATGTGGGATCTGTTTCCAGACCAGGGATTGAACCCACACAGTGGTGAATGTGCTCAGCACTAAGCACTAGGCCAGTAGGGAATTAACTGCCTTTCCTACACTTTTAGCAGGTGCGAGCACTCTGTTTCTGGAGTAAAAGGTTCCTGTCCTGGGACCGCACATGTGCAGACAGGCAGCTTCGTTCTGTGGGATTCTTTATCCCCTTTCTAGCAGTGAGAAATGATTTCAGCAGCAAATAATAGAAACCTTGATTCCGGTCATAATTTTTTTTTTTTTTTCCCGAATAGGCGGTCCCAGGAAAGGGTGAGATTTAGGTTTGATTCAGGGACACGACAAAATAATTCTGCAGTCTACAGTGTCAATCTAAAGCCTAATTTCCTGTGATTATAACTCTCAGCTTTTCAAGTTAGGGCCACCTAATTCCAGCAGAACAGGAAGAGCCTTTTCCTAAGCAGACTGAAGGGAAGAACCAAGCCCTGGCCCTCCATCCAATGAAGCCCAATTTAGGTTTTGTGCCCAGCTCAGACCAGAAAGAGCTGCCAGGGAAATGTCTTACACTAACTGGCTAAATGTAGTCAGGACCAACCTCTAGAACTCAGGGTGGAGTCCGCTTGTCCAATCACATGAATGGCGGGTAGGAAGTTTTTTATGCAAAATGACAGCTCTGGTATGAGAAAAAGAGGAAGTCGATGTCGAACAGGTAATGCATACAGTGCATCACACTTGTCTCCCACTCTGATAGATGTGGTACCTAGAGACAAACGCTTTGGCTGGTTATTAAGAGTATGCTTTACTGGCCCAGAACACTACTTACACCTTTGGGTAAGTGACCGATGCCACAGGGAAAGGATCATCCAAGGTGAAGTTAAAGTTCCTAAAGAATTTTCCAAGCTGAACTCAGAACTATTCTATTGACCTGCAGTTATACACACAGGCACGTTTGTCCAGTAGAGCTGCTCATAAGGGGAGCACAGGCAAAATCTACACGGTGAGGGCACAGTAGGTGTCTGGTTTTCTGTCCTTATGAACATTCGCTACCTGAATAGTGGCTGCTTCCCTCCTGAATAAAAAGGCAAGGCAGGATTACTGAAATCAGATCCTGGAAAGCGCCACGCCAACAGAGCAATGAAGATACTCAATACCGTAGGATTTCACAGCATAGGGCTATGGTGTTGGGGCAGTAAGCAACTCAAGAAACCTCTCCAGGAAACCCAGAAAGCAAAAACGGAACAAATAACTGAGGGACTCAACTAAATGTATTGGTTATGGTTCAGCATTCTTTCCACTGCACCATACTGACTTTAGCAGTAAAAGCCCAAAGTTCTCCAGATGGGATTATCCAAGAAAGGGCTCTTACTCTCAGATTCTTAGGATAGAAAGTAATGTTTTCATAATTTAAAAACAAGAGAAAGGATACCTCTCAATATCTGGTAGTAGCTAAGTTTAGGGAGAAAAAAAAAGAAATGAAACAAAGTTTTGATTTTATTGGGAAGAGCCAACAAGAAAATAAGTTAATTAGATCTTTTCCTTTCTGAGACTGGGAAAAACCTGACTGGTCATTCCACGTGGTGTTATCAGGACAATAAAAGATTCACTTTTATAAGATTAGAATTCTTAAAGGGTCTGCTGATTTTGAAAAAATGTGTAACAGGAACACAGGATGAGGCTGCTTGCATGCAACCCCTTAACTGGGTTTAATCTTTTTTTTTTTCATACTGGGAACAACACTAATGAGCTGCCAAGAAGGATTAAACCATATATACATATAGATCAGGATATTAATATGTTTGTGCATGCATGTGTGTGTGTGTGTGTGTGGTTTCAAGCTTACTGTTTGGTATATAGTTGATTGTCACTAAATCTTACATCTCCTCTCCCTTCCCTCAACCTGTCACCAAACTGAGTAATACCCTACCAAAGCTGGCAGGCACACATTCCTTAGTTAAGGGATCAGGAGGCCAACACAAAACCTTGTGTCTGGAGACTGGAGGATTCTGTTCCAAAACAAAACTTATTTCCACTTAAGCAGCATGGATTTGAGATGGCAGGTTTTTTGGGTTTTGTTTTTAAGTGAAGTATAGTTAATTTACAGTGTTGTGTTAGCTTCTGGTATACAGCACATTACAGGATATTACAAGATATTGAATATAGTTCCTTGTGCTACAGTAGAACCTTGTTGTTTATTTAATATGTAGTAGTTTGTATCTGCTAATCCCAAACTCCTAAGTGATCCTTCCCCTCGCTTTCTTTTTGGTCACCATAAGTTTGTTTTCAAAGTCTCTGAGTCTGTTTCTGTTTTGTAAATAAGTTCATTTGCATCATATTTTAGATTCTACATACAAGTGATGTCATATGGTACTTGTCTTTGTCTAACTTACTTCACTTAGTATAATAATCTCTAAGTCCATCCATGTTGCTACAAATGGTATTATTCTTTTTTATGGCTGAGTAATATTCCATTGTGTACGTACCACATCTTCTTTATCCATTCATCTGTAGGTAGACACTGGGGTTGTTTCCATGTCTTGGCTGTTGTAAATAGTGCTGCTGTTAACATATGGGTGAATGTATCTTTTCGAATTAGAGTTTTATCTGGATAGATGCTCAAGAGTTGGATTGCTGGATCACAGGGCAACTGCATTTTTAGTTTTTGCAGGAACCTCCATACTGTTTTTACACAGTGGCTGCACCAATTTATACTCCCCAAAACAGTGTAGAAGGTTCCCTTTTGGGAGGACAAAATCTTGAGGGGAGCCTCAGATTCTTGATGAAGTGGTCAAAGGGGTATGACTACAGAGACAAACACAACTGAATAATAACAGCAAAGCATGGCTTTTCTAGTCTGTAGTAAGTATAAAAATTATACTGGAGTACAAAGTTCACTTGTGAAGAGGTTATCTGGTACATATAGATTAATACCTTTTGGTTGCTTTTATAAATAAAAATAAGCAATATGCTATTTTCTTTCCTTTTTTTTTTTTTTTTCAAACTATCCCAACCTTCCTACAGATAAAACTAAACTTTGGTTTAGTTTTCTGACAGCCTCCATTTTACAATTTAGTTATTCTATTTTCTACCTAGTTTCTCTTTCAGAACATGTCACGGGCCAGTTTCACTGTATCAACTGATACACAATGCTTCAAGATTTCCACAATTAATTCCCAAATTATCTCATTTCCATTTCCAGAAAGCCTGAAATATTCCATTGACATTTCATAGAAATGGAGATATAGAGTTCTACCTCAATTTGTAATGGATCTCTAAAAAAAGAGATAGCCCATTATACAGACAGTCATAAAAACCAAGACAAGACAATAACCACAAAACGAAATAACCACAACAACCACAAGGCGAAAACCCACCTGCATCACCAGATCGTTAGGGACAAGGGCTTCTGAGGTGTGAGGGAAATTAGCATTTCATTACAGCAAGCATGAAAGGCCACTTTCTATAATCATCTTGATTTCCTTCACAGAGACAGAAACCTCTATCTCACTTAAGGACTTTATAGCAAAAAGGATTAGAAACATTCTTTTTGGCCCATACTCTTTTGTGTCTTTGCCTTTCTCCTGACATTCTCTTATTACTCCAGAATTCTTATTGTTGTGAAAAGAAAGTTGAATTTTTATGCCTTTGAAATGCCTCATTGGAACCCTTAAAAATCACTTAACTGAAGTGAATTTTCACTTATTTTTTAAATTTCTCAGTCCCCAAGGCGTGCTATATTCTTTATCTTAGAATTTTGTATTTTACCTTTGCCTAGAATTGGAATTACAGATGGCTTTAAAGGCATTTTCAATTTTTTAAAAATAGTGACCTGTGAGGTATGCTTAGCCTTTTGAAAGAGAGATGCTTTTCAAAGAAAAGCCCTAAAATTTTTCACATGCCTACAGACTGACACAATTTCAGAGACGTTTTCTAATAAAATTTAACTTAATAAAGGTTTCCAATGTGTCTATTTTAATGGTCTCACCTAGACACTCTTCCATTTAAATTTCCACAGGGGCTCGACGTTTACAGGAACTTTGACAATCATGTTTATCTGTTTGAAACTGATGTCTATATGCTAGGTTTTTACTAAGCAGAGTATGACTAAGGACTATGTAAGTTTTTTAAAGATTTAGAATAAAATAATCGCTTGGGTCCTCACCAAGTGGTAACTCTAAGGCAGGATTTCTCCACCTCAGCACTACTCACATTAGGGCTGGGACAGTCTTTGTTGTGGAGCTGTTCTGTGCTGAGGAGGAAGTTTAACAGCAGCTCAACCCGCTAGATTCAAACAGCACCCCTCTCCCCCTGCCCCTCACGCTCCTGCCACTGCTTCTGACAACCAAAAACCATCCCCAGACATAGTCAAACACCCCAGGGGCAAAATGAGCCCAGTTGAGAAATGCTGCTCTAAAGCAAGCTCTTCTGTGCATCTTCAAAACCAAGGATCCTACAATAAACCTCAATCTTTATTTTTGCAGAGCAGGCCTATCAAGGAAAATGAAAACGAGTAGAACCAAAACATTCTGGAAGGGAAAAATTATTCTAAAATATAACCAAATTGAGACGGTAATTATAAATCAGTCAGTTTCTGGGCAGCAAGGTCTGATTTCAGCTGAACCTCAGCTAATTTCAAAGTCATTTCTCTGTAAAGGGCACCACTCACATTTAGGTTCGTCCCCAATGTTTGCTGCTTTTCTCTCTGAAGTTCTTCTCTGTAGAGATGGATGCGTTCCTCTCTGTCTGATGAAGCAGCCACATTACTACTCTTTTCT
Organism: Sus scrofa; assembly: GCF_054392235.1. NCBI lineage: Eukaryota > Metazoa > Chordata > Mammalia > Artiodactyla > Suidae > Sus > Sus scrofa. Next base: position 15,050,704 of record NC_139401.1, read on the forward strand.
TCGCTTGCTTCAGAGCTCTGTACCAAGTTGCTCTCAACCTTAGCTGAGGCAGAAGAAAGAGAACCAAGGGTAACCAATTCCTTCTCCAAAGCTAACGTCAAATGATCAATTAGGATATCTTCGCTTCCTAATTTTAGATTTTTGAAGAAACTGTTTACAGGGAGAACTCTGCTGAGATTATGAAGGCACTGGAACAAAACTGTCTGATTCCTGGAATTAAGAAAATTAAAAACAGTATTACAAAACTCAGGACAGCTCAAAACGGTCAAGTACAACATACTGTAGTAATCAATTAATATTCATTTATAAACCCTCTAGTGATGAATAGAAGCACCAATGCATGCATGTGGTCATGGATATAATTCAGACTGTAGCAACCAAATACATTTGGCCCTGCGGTTCATCGGACGCATGGATGCGTAACTCATGGATGTGGAGGATGGACTGTAACAGTACAGTCTGTTTTATATAAGGGCCTTGATCATCTGTGGACTCTGGTGTCCACCAGGGTCCTGAATCAACCCCCCGTGGTAACAGACAAAATAACTATACATCCAAGTCATTGAACAAGGTTTGCTTCCTGATTACATTTTCTCTAATAAGATCAAAATTCTGCTTTTAAAATTTCATTGTGGGGAAGCAGTAAAGGGAAATCTTAAAATAATTATTAGGCCCTAAGCAAACCCTACCAAAAGCCAATAACAAAAATTAAAATAGCTTTATTTTCTAAATGAGATCAGCCCTTTATTCACAATATACCAGGTAATCACCTGGACATGTCCCACAATGGCATGGAACACTAACGTGGTGATCCCAGTAGGCACATGTCCACATACACACACACACACACACACACACACACATGAACACGCGCACATGCATGCGTGCGCACGCACACACAAACTTCCTGGACCAATTCCAACGTGATGTGCATTACCTGAAGTAGACTATTAAAATCCCTTCAAATGGTGTTCTTTCTTTCCAGCTGAAGAATGTTCCATAGAAATTTCCTGGCCTTTTGCAAAAGCAAACTTCTGGAAATTCCTTGATTACTTCACATTCCATGTGCTCTAGGAGCCATGACTTCACTGAAGTCAGAGCATAGCTGCGTGATGTAATCTGAAAACAAGCTCTGTGCAACACAGCAAGAAGTGCAAAGAGATCTTCCATGTGTTCTACGGCAAAAACATGTCACAAATCACTGTGATTAAACTCTGTCCATTATCACATAAAGAACGTGCTTAAAATTTTCTGATTCCATTAGGTATATGATTTAAAAGTTACCCATAAAAATTACCTAAAGGTTTCTTCTTTGGAAATGTCAGCAGGTATTTCCCACTTGAAAGATCTTCTAGACTTAAAAAAATTCTGCCACAGTGAACATAATGAACTTTGGAATAGTTCGCATTCTCTCTCTCTCTAATTTGTAGCAGCACTATGCAACAAAAATTACTGAATGCTAAAAGCGGCGAAAGAGATGTCACAGCAGTAATCATCTGTACGCAGTCTTTCTCAGAGGGCTGCTCACAAACAAGGCTTTCCTTCTTCTCTTCCTCTTGCTCACTATCAACACTCAACTTGATTCTTTTTACCTCTGATCGTACTTCATACGGCACTAGGCATGGTGGTGGGGAAGAATTCCTATTCAACTGGAGCACCCTATTTTGACACTTAATACCTGGAAAGCTGGAGTTACAGGCTCGATGCATTGACAGTGATAAAGTCACGTGACTCAGGGACCTGTAAAAAACACAGGCCTCAGTTTAGTCTAAAAGTTCATTCTCAACAGTCAAACAGATAATTAAAAGTCATGCAAACAACAACTTTTTATTCTCTCCTTTCCTAAGAAACAATTTCAAATGTAAAATGCATCAGAAAATTAAGTATAAAAGCCAAACACCTTTTTAAAGATCATGTAATGGCACTTCGCTTGAGACAGGAAAACAGAACCAATGTAAACATGCTGGACTTTAGGAAAGTAAAATTTTTAAGGGAAAGGGAAGGTGGGATAATGCCTGTATTTTATTTCGAGGTAGATTTTCCTCCCTTCTTCAACAAGAAAAAAACCACTCGTTTGTTAAACAGAGTTGAGTTTGGTAATATTTACAATGAAATACCTCTAAAGTAAAAACCGCATTTTATACTCTTCTAAATAACTTGAATAAAATCTGCATCTTAATACAGAATATTGCTTACCCATCAGCAAAATAATGTCTTTGATGTGAGAGTATTAAAAAATAATTTCACTTGTTTCTATTTGTATATGGCTACTAGAAGATTTAGGATGACTCATGTGGCATGCATTCTATTTGTGGAGGACAGTGCTGTTTTAGAGCATCGGGATGTTATCATGTTAGAATTTACTTACACCTTCAAAGAAGATGTGGTTTTCACGCCAACAACCAAGCTATCTTCTATTACACGATACCATATCTTCTCTACTAACTGTTTTGAATCTTGAAAATTTTCTGACAACTTTTCATCAGAGGTACAGACAGGATTTTCTTCTTTGCCACAAAGAGTAACAAGATAGTCCTTATAGAAAAATAGGTTTAAATAACTGATTACAAAAAAAACTACCAAATGTAGCAAAACTAAAAAAAAAAAAAAAAAAGGTAAATAGGCTTTTGGCTAGGCCTTATTCCTTATATATTTTAGAATAAGTTATCATAATGACATATTATACATTAGATATAATTCACTAAAATAAAATTTATAAAACATATAATTTACTATCTACTCAGATCAAGAAGCATGGCCAGAATATAAACAAGGCTCTGGGTACTCTACACAGAGCCAGCAGAGAGGCAAACCTGGAGTCCATTTTGAAAAATAATCTGGGAGTTTCCACTGTGGCTCAATGGGTTAAGAACCTAACTAGTATCCATGAGGATGCAGGTTGGATCCCTGGTCTCATTCAATGGGTTAAGGATCTGATGTTGTCACAAGCTATGGTATAGGTTGCAGATGTGGCTTGGATCTAGCATTGCTGTGGCTGTGGCGTAAGCCGGCAGCTGCAGGTCTGATTCGACCCCTAGCCTGGGAACTTCCATATGCCATAGGTATGACAAAAGAAAGAAAGAGAGAGAGAGAGACAGAGACAGAAAGAAATAGAGACAGAGAGACAGAGACAAAGAAAGAGACAGAAAGAAAGACAGAAAGAAAGAAAGACAGACAGACAGAAAGAAAGAAAGACAGACAGACCTGTTAATACCTGCCCAAGGCATGCTGAAAACAATCCAATCTTTGTCTTAACAGAGACTGACACCAAATCTGTAACTGTAAACTTTTGTTATGAATAACACTGATTAAACTATATTTGGACAGGTGATAGATTACTACTAAAATTTTCTTCTTGAAGTTCAGGCCATACTCACCCATTTCCACACACATATGGATTTATAATTCAAACACAAATAGGAGAAGTAATGATAATAATAATATACAACACTTACTGAATGCTTACAGTATGTCAGGCACTGTTCTATATGTATTCATGTATCAATTTGTTGACCTACCACAACAACTCTTGTTCCCAAGGGTGGTGGTATTATTATTATCTATGTTTCCAGATAAAGAAAACCTGAGGCACAAGGAGGTTCAGTACCTTTCCTCAGGGCACACAGTTAACAAGAGACAGAGCTGATACTGCTAAGACTGAAATACAGATACAGGACAAAGACCATGACAAGAATGGCAAATCTTAAAGGAAGTCAGAGCGAGGCACTAAAGTGACTCCAGGGAATAAAATACAACATCAAGTTTCTCTAGATCCAGCTTTCACTGATTTATCTGTAATTCTGCTATGCTGTCTTTCTCTGTATGGAACGAATGTGCATAAACACTATTTTTTTTATGAAGTCAAAGCAGTTTTTGTTAACTTTCTACACTACTATACTGGTATAAGTAACTACAAGGTATCTAAAGAGATTCTTAAGATGTCAACCACAAAGAAAACATGAGTAAATTTATAAAAAGCAGATATAAAGCCTAAAAAAAGGAACTGAGCGACAGTATAACCCTAGAAATGAACCATGCAACAGACCAAAAGAACAATGATTGTATTATTGATGAAATTATGTCACTGTTATAATAATACTCTGTAAACTCTGTTGAAGAAGTCAGAAAACAAAGGCACTTGCCCCTTGAGCTGGTTTGAACTGCGCAGGTCCACCTATACGAGGAGTGTTTCCAACAGTAAACACGACAGTACAAACACATCTGCAGTTGGTGGAATCTGTGCATGGGGAACTGGGGATTCAGACAGCCAAGTGTGACATTATTCATGGACTTTCATCTACAGTGGGCGTCAGCGCCCCAACCTCCCTGTTATTCAAGGGTTAACTAATTCATTTAGGAGTCATTTCTATTCAAACAAAAAAGGTTAATAGTTAAGTCTTTTTCAAACAAAAGGACTTGTTCCCCAAGGTTCCTGATGACTATTTTAATATCCCACAGAAGAATAGTAATTTGCAAACTGGTAAAAATATTGGCTTTTTTAACCAAATAGTTTTCAATGACATAAAAGCCTACCATTATATCCTGCCACTTTGTTTCTTGATTCACTGAGCAGCACTTTCTAATATATTCCAATATTCCAATTTAAATAATTCTTCGATAGCTTATAGATCTTCATAAAATGATAAAATGGTCACATGATTAACTTTACCTCCTTTGCACTTGGTGTACTATCATCTTTCCCTTGAAAAAGGTTTGTAAAAGCTTTGTAAGATTTTGATAGAATTTTTTCCTTAAGCAAGAGATTTTGCTGTAATTCCTGAATAGAAACGAAACCAACCTGTAAAGTACAAAGAAAAATCATTGTCAGAGACATAATTTCAAATGAAACCCGATGTGGTATTAATTCAGTATTTCCCCACATTTGCTTATTAATTCATTTCCTACAGAAAAGCAAAGAATACTTCTCAGAGCAAAACCATTCTATCTATAAATTTCAAATCTCTAATTAGAAAGGAAAATAACACAGCAAATAATTGCATTAGTTTATGCATTGAGAGAATGCAAATGTATTTACATGTTTCACTATTAAGTAATAAGTCCAATCAATACGAATAAAAATCAAGGCCTAACAACGCTCCTCCCCCAACAAGAAAATTGTTTTTCTTGATGAAATAATTTGTTTCAGGAGTTCATTTGTGGCACAGTGGGTTAAAGATCTGGTGTTATCACTCCAGAGACTCAGGTTGCTACTGTGACGTGGGTTCAACCCCTGGCCCAGGAAATTTCACATGCTTCAGGCAAAGCCCCCCCCCCAAAAAAAGGGGGGGGACTAAAAAAAAAAAAGAAATAATTTGTTTCAAAAAATGTCATTATGAAGAGACATGCTCACTTTTGATTTGATTCAGCTTGAAATTCTGTTCATATAACCTTTATAGCAAAATCTTGAAGACAATACATAAAGGATCCCAAACTGTTACAAGTTTATTTTTGTACTATTAAATCCACTACTGGGGTCGACTCTTAACTACCAGAAGAAAAAAACTGGCTCTGAACCTGGCAGAAGGTAAACCATCCCTTTTATTATAGTGGATAAATAGATTTCAGTAGTAAGGAAGAAACATTCCTGAAGTGTATTTTGCCACTGAAGTGTTAGGCACTGCTTCATTTCAGATGGATATCTGAGACTGTTGTAGGTACTAATCTAGCTTTGAATACGCTTTTCTAGATTTAAAACAAGATGCAACCTGCATTTGCCTTTTATTTACTTATTTATTTACTTATTGTTGGCCACAGTATGTGGAAGTTCCTGGGCCAGGGACTGAAACCACACCACAGCAGTGACATCGCTGAGTTCCTAACCCTCTAGGCCACCAGGGAACTCTTCGCCTTTCTTTTAAATTACATTTGAAGGCAGATAAATTCTGCCTCCTTTTATCAATGAATACAAGTTGGAGAGTGAAGACTGAATTGTATCTTACCTCACTGCACAAAATACATAAAGTGTCTAGCTACTATTTGACCTAGTTCTGTGGGCTCCGTATCACTCGCACTTCATCACTCCCGGGCTGAGGAATTCATGACCAAGGGGAAGGGAGATGAACCAGCCCAAGGTGGAGAGCCACGTCTGAAGCTGCTGGAGGGGCAGGGAGTGGAAGAAAGGGCCACGGGGGCACACTGACAGTGAGGGCGCCCTCAGAAACTAGCAGTGTGCCCTCTCCCCTACTCTCTTCAACATGACCCCCACTGCGGGAATAAATGGTGAATCGCTGGACTACTTAAAACATTCTAGGTGGCTTCCAGTTGTGATAAAACTTTGAAAATAAGCCCATGGTAAAAACTTTAAACAACATAAAAAGATACCTCACCTTCCCTTCCCAGACCCTCAATCCCATTTGCACAGCTGACAGATTGTTTACCTTTCCAGAACTCTTCCAGGTATATGTTAGGGAATGCTTTCCTTCTCCTCCCCATAGACAAATAAAACCCACCCGGAACCAAATGCAGGAACAAAATGCGCTGTGAGGCACCGAACCTCGCTTTCTTGTTCTCATTGTGATCTCTTTCATATGTGCAGAAGAGTACACGAGACAGACAGTTCACAGACTAACAATGAAGTCCACACCCATGTAATCACACCCGGGTCAAAAAAAGCAGCTCTTTGGGGGCACCCCATGGGCCCTCCCCCAATTGCGAACCTCTCTCCACTGGGGGCAGCACTTCCCTGGCCCTTCAAGGTAACTTCCATGCTCGTCTTCATCACTTTACCATCATGATATGAACTCCTCGAGAGTATTTTTAGCTGTCTGTGTTTTGCTTGAGTCTTTTCTAAGTGGAAGCGTTCTGTACATGATGGGTTCTGGGTTCGGGTCACCCATCCGTGGCTAGTAGCTATAGCTCACACCTTTCGCTATGCTCTGGTTTCCGTCGCATCTCTACACCAGTTCCCCTTTCCATTCTCCTGCTGGTGGACACCTGGGCTATGCCCAGTTGTGGAGCATACGAACCACGCTGCTGTGAACATTCCTGTACAGATGCACAAGTTTCTCCAAGGTCCTGGTCTCTCCGTGTCCCCTCCAACGAGCAGTTGGGAAATAAACTTCACAGGGGGAAGAATAGTGAGCTGAACTCTGCTTCTAGCTCTGCAAGCCACCTACTGTTTCTGGACCTCAAGGCATTTCCTCATATGCAAAATGGGGCAAAGGGTAGATGTGTTCATCTAGAAGGCCTTCCAATGCTTAGAAATGTTTCTAGCCATGTTGAGTGCTAGGGGTAACACATGGATACTTGAAACAAGACAGACACTCAACTATATCTCATCTGTATGTCCCCGCCTCCCTTCTATTTTTCCTATCTTCCTTGTGTCTGTGTTACCTTCTGGATAATACTTCTAACAGTCTGGTAGGCTTATCTGCATCTCTTTGAGTCAACTGTTAAATTCATCTGTTGAGGAGTTCCTATTGTGGTTCATCAGAAATGAACCTGACTAGTATCCATGAGGATGCAGGCTTGACCTCTGGCCCCACCCAGTGGGTTAAGAATCTGGTGCTGCCGTGAGCTACAGTGTAGGTCACAGATGTCGCTCGGATCTGGAGTGGCTGAGGCTGTGGCATAGGCTAGCATCTGGAACTTCGATTCGAACCCTGGCCTGGCACTTTCATATACCACACCTGCGACCCATTAAAAAAAAAAAATCTCGAGTTTTTTTTTTAATTTCAACATATTTTTACTTTATAGAAACGGCATTTTGTTATTTTCTGTAAATAATTATTCGTGATGTTTTATTTTTTTATGTGCTTAGTTATTCTGTGGGCGGCTCATTCTCTTTAAAAAATTACTTGTGAGATTGAGAAGATGCCTAGGATAAATGTGTGTTCTGAGAAAGGATTTGATGTTGTTTCTGTCAGGTGCCTAGGGCGCTTTCTTTGTTGGTTAATACAACTGCATCCAGGGCAACAGGAGTATCAGTGTTTTGCTTGTATCTCTGTGTTCTAGCCTTTAGAGTTCGGCCTGCTGATTTATTTTTATATTTTCAGCTTTCTGAAGCTTTTAAGAAAATTTTAAAAACATGTTTCAATCATCACTATAATTTTTGTTTTTTGTTTTTTGTCTTTTTTTGCCTTTTCTAGGGCTGCTCCTGAGGCATATGTAGGTTCCCAGGCTAGGGGTCTAATCGGAGCTGTAGCCACCAGCCTACGCCAGAGCCACAGCAACTCGGGATCCAAGCCACATCTGCGACTCACACCATAGCTCATGGCAATGCCAGATCCTTAACCCACTGAGCAAGGCCAGGGATCGAACCAGCAACCTCATGATTCCTAGTCAGATTTGTTAACCACTGCACCAGGACAGGAACTCCTATCACTTTACTTTTATCAGGGGAGTTGATCCAAATAAACTAAGTGACATATTACCAGAAGTGGAATTTCTACAAGTCATGCTTTCATAAATTAAACTATTTTGATATCATTTTAAAAATCAGTATAGGAGTTCCTGTTGTGTCTCAGTAGTAATGAACCCAACTAGTATCCACGAGGGTGCAGGTTCAATCCCTGAACTCACTTAGTGGGTTAAGGATCTGGCATTGCCATAGCTGCAGTGTAGGTCACAGAGCGGCTCGGATCCCATGCTACTATGGCTGTGGTGTAGGCCAGCAGCTGCAGTTCTGATCCCACCACTAGCCTGGAAACTTCCATATGCTGCAGGTGTGGCCCTAAAAAAGCAAAAAAAAAAAAAAATCAGTATAAAGAGTTACCTTACTTTTTCATAGATGCCTAGTATTCCACAGTTCAATTGTACCATAATTTATTTACCATACGCCTAATGATGGGTATTTAGATTGTAACTGAATTTTGTTTATAAATACTACTTAAATGTTCCTGTAAAATCAGCTTTGCCTGGAGTTCTCTCATGGAGCAGTGAGAGAAGGATCTGGCGGTGTCACTGCATTAGCTTGGGTCACTGCTGTGGCACGGGTTTGATCCCTGGCCCAGGCACATCCGTATGCCACAGGGGCAGCCAAAAAAAATTAAAAATCAGCTTTGCTTATATGCATAGGTATAGCCTTAGAACAGATTTCTAGAAGTGAAACTGCAATAGTAAAAAGACATGTATGATTCACATTTTAAGCTATAACAAATTTCCTTTTGAGGAGGTTGGGTCACTCAATAATACTGTATACTCAATAATACTGTATACTCAATAATACTGTATATAATACTGTATACTCAATAATACTGTTTTAGAATGCATACTGTTTTTTTTGGCTTTTTCGGGCTGCACTTGTGGCATATGGAGGTTCCCAGGCTAGGGGTCCAATCAGAGCTGCAGCTGCCAGCCTATACCACAGTCACAAGCAATGCCAGATCCAAGCCACGTCTGCAACCTACATCACAGCTCACAGCAAGGCTAGATCCTTAACCTACTGAGCAAGGCCAAGGATTGAACCCTCATCCTCAGAGATAACAGTCTGGTTCTTAACCCACTGAGCCACAATGGGAACTCCTAGAATGCATATTTATATGAAGAAAAATTAATCCTTTGTTACATGTTACATGAGTAACATGGGAGAATGTCATTTTTTTTAGAAGATTCCTGTTAAAATGCATAGAAGTGAATTATTATAATATTTGTAACTTTCAAATGGTTTTGCAAAAATACAAGTACATGCACACACACATGCTCCAACAGATGCAACAAACAGTTTTTTTTAAAGAAACAATAATTGAGTCTACATGGGACTAGAGATAATCACTGTACTATTCTCTGAATTTTCTGTATATTTGGAAATTTTTATGAATGAACGAAGAACAGCAGGTTACATAAGAGCATGTACTTTATAATCACACATTTTCATGTAAATTTGCACATATTCATTAAAAATATCTACAAGAATATGCAAATCAGGGAGTTCCCATCGTGGTGCAATAGAAACAAATCCGACTAGGAACCATGAGGTTGCAGGTTCAATCCCTGGCTTTGATCAGTGAGTTAAGGATCTAGCATTGTTGTGAGCTATTGTGTAGGTCACAGACACGGCTAGGATCCTGCATTGCTGTGGTTCTGGCATAGGCTGGCAGCTGTAGCTCCGATTGAACCTGTAGCCTGGGAACCTCCATATGCTGAGGGTACGGCCCCAAAAAGACAAAAGACAAACAAACAAACAAAAAGAACAAAAAATATGCAAATCAAAGTATTACAATTGGTTATATTGCAGTAATGGAATAATAGGTAATTGTTAAGTCTCTTTTTAATATTTATTGGCACTGTCTTAGTATTTTACAGGGAATATGCATTACCTTTGCACATTCGGGAAAAAAACAGAAACCGTTTGAGAGAGCTTTGTATGGAAAACTTGAAGGTAAACTGTTCATATTTAGAACATGTCATGATTCATCACATTTGCTGTTCTATAAAGAGTAATGGTATACCAATCCTAAAAGCTAGAAAGAATGTTTTCAAAAGTCAGCTTCTTATATTTTATCTTATTAAATTGACATAATCTTATTACAAAAAGAAAAATGATACATTTATAAGTAATGTCATAATCGTTCTTACAAAGGTACCAAAGAGGTAAATAGATCATTTGAAATACAGGTTCTCCCACTATCTTAAAGTAGAGTACTTCTATGAAGCCTTTTTGTAAGCCATTATGAAACGATGTAAAGTGAAGAAGCAATTACCTTAGGACTCATCTTGGAAAGAGATGTACAAAATAAACCAAGATAAAGTGCAGGTGCTCACAGACACAGGTCAAAGCTCCAGCGGCTTAATGCTGAGAAGCTGAGTGCAACTGCTGGGAAGCAGCTTGGCTGGGACCCTCTGGCGGGGTGGGATGCCCAAGGCCTCTGTAATGGCTCTTTGTAAAACAAATGCTGAGCGCTACTTTCCCTTTTCACCCTTTCTCACAGAAGTGAAACTCCTCTTCAGATTTCTTTTGGTTAGCAAAAACAGGTGCTAATGTATGTCTTTTGTAAAAGCAAAGAGGTGTAAAGCAACTTGGCATAAAGCAAAGTGACCTAAAGCAATGGAAAAGCAGGGATACCTGTACCATTTTTTTCCACCAATCTAAGTTGCTTATAGTTTAAGGACCTCTCTTTCAATGTTCTTTCCTTCATTTAGAACAGCACTAGTCCAAAAAAGCAAAGCAAAAAGCAAACATAGACACTAACTTTCAATCTTCTTTCCAGAGGTGGAATCATTAAAGAGCAATTATCTTGTTCGTTGTCAAATAAGTCATCTTGACTGCAATCCACTGGTTGGCTCTAATGAACAAAACAATATGCTAAAAATTAAATTTTGGAATAAATTGAAAATCCTTAAGATTAGCAAAATACTATTAAAGTTTATCCAAAAGGCAGTGTGCCACGATACATGCTATTATATAAAAGATACATATTTTCCCTATCATCTTCTCAAAACTAGGGGAAAAACTATCACACCACTATTTCCACCTACCTAACATTTGTATACTGCTTCAAAAGTATCAGTTTACTAGGTTTTTATAAAGTCCCTTAACAAGAGAAAGGAAACATTATCCTCATTTTCCTAACTAAAAAACTGAGGCTCAGAAATATTTTATATAGATCTGAAACTTCCAAGGTATTATTTCCCTCGTGCTCAAAATCTTAAGATATTATGAACTGTTATTTCTTTTAATAGTTTTTCATTTCATTCCTAAATCTAGTATAATCATGTTTACTGACATAAAAATGTGCTTTTCAGAAGCAATCATAAAGTTAATTTACAGTATTACTGTCACCTGCGTGAATACCAGATATATTCCAAATTTATATCAAAAGCAGTCAATTTGTAAGGAGAGTCAGTGTATTACTTGTTGAAAGGAGAGTCAGTGTATTATTTAAGATTCAATGTATGTATTTTTAAAGTTCTAAAAGCCTACTTTAAGTATAAAATAAAAACATTTAAAGGAGGGGCCAAAAGTATAAAATCAAAAATATTTAAAGAGTAAGTCAAAAGCTTTAAAGTGCTCAAATTTTCTAAAATGTTCTTAATGTATAAAAAGTAAACAGAACTTACTGAATAGTTTATGTTGTCAAGGTTTGTTATTTTAAATGAACTCAGGCAATCTGAACTCAAGGAGTCTTTAAAAAGTAGCAGTACTTGTTCAGTTCCAGTTCCAAGAAAGTCATCTACCAGTATTGAGCTCATTTTCTCCCATTTATCGACAACCTGAAAGAGAGTGGTAAAGAAGGAATAGAGGAAGAAAAATATCAGATGTGAAATAAGCTAAATCCTTTCGTCACACATAGTTCTAATCTGTCATCTTCAATTGTGTAAACAAGTAATTAAAATGGTAGTGTAAACACTAAAAACTAACTTAAGACAAAGATATTGGGTTTTTTTCTCTCCTCTTCTTGGTCACCATGCTGTACAGTAGAAAACTGACAGAACCCTATAAACCAGCCATAATGAAAAAAAATAAAAATCATTACATAAAGTTATTGGGGGATCAGAAAATGTAAGGATTCATAAATTTATAAATAGCAAGGTACTTAAATTTAGCATTTTATCAACATTTCTCCAGGGGCTGTCATGTTCCTGATCTCTGTATTAAAATAGTTATAAAATATAACACTTATCACTGAAACTCTAGTGAAGATTCTTTCTCTAACACAGGTAATTTAAGGATGACCCTCACTCCCACAAGACTTAGTATATATGGATTTATGATCAAAGCAATTACGCGAGGAATTCAGTTGCATTAGTAACTAGAAGGTACCAGAAAATACTTTCAGAGCTCTCAAAGCAGAATAACCTTTAATAGCTTAAACTCTGGTAGGAGAGAACATAGCCATTATCAGGGGCACAGAAGAGGAGGAATTCTAATACTGGGGATACCTAGAATCATGCTAGCCTTATAGAATGATTTGCTAAGTTTATACCAGAATATGAGACCCAAGTTTAAAATAGAAGACAACTTCTTAAACCTCCATCAAGTTGAAACCTTCCAGACTGGTCCCCTGGAAAACTAACACCATGAGGATCAGATAGCCCTTCTTCAGGCAGAAAAGCTGAAACTCCCACCCAGAGCCCCAAGAGCACAGCTAATACATCATCTTCTAGGTGACAGAGGGTGGCTTACATTAACCCACAAACACATGTAAGAATCTTCAATCTATATAATCAAACATCAATCTTTCCTCTATAAGGCTAATTCCAAAGCTGTGACTTTTTTTTTTGCTTATGCAGGGGGAATGTTTATTTGTAAACCCCTATCTTCCCTTCCTCCTGCTGCCCCCTTATAAGTGTCACGGAGTATAATGGGCCATGCCAAGAGACACCGAAAGAAGAATGTGGAAGTTCCTGTTGTGGCTCAGTGGTAATGAACCCAATTGGTATCCGTGAGGATGCGGGTTTGATCCCTGGCCTCGCTCAGTGGGTTAAAGATCTGGCATTGCTGTGGCTGTGGTGCAGGCCAGCAGCTGCAGCTGCAGCTGCGATTTGACCCCTAGCCTGGGAATTTCCATATGCTGCACCTGCGGCCCTAAAAAAGTAAAAAAAAAAAAAAAAAAAAAAAATGCATCTGGCACACACACATCACTGACCTATGCACGCATGCATGCATGCACACGCACACACACACACACACACTTGCAATCTCTAGCTCTAGGATGGTGTTGTCCAAAAGAAATACAGGTGAGCCACAAGTGCAAAGCACATATATAATTTTAAATTTTCCGACAGTCAATAAAAGAAAATTCTCTAGTAGCAGTAAAAAGGAAAAGGTGGGAAACTCATTATTGAATCTATCTAAAACATTATCATTTCAATTCAAAAGAACCAATACAAATTATTGAGATATTTCATTTCCATTTTTGGGGTCAGAGTAATGGGAAGAACATACTTAACCTGGGTTTCAGTCCCAACTGAGCACCATACTAGTGTTACCTTAAGGAATGTATTTACTTGGTGTCAACGCATTTTCCACCTGCATGGAATTGGGATCATCCTGCCTCTAACAGGGAAGAATTAAATAAAATGATATTGCAAAGTGACTTGCACAGTGGTTGGCGGTCAGGAGAAGCGCAGCAAGTGGTAGCTGTTTCTCTGTTGGACGAGCACCGATTAGACCCCTAGCCTGGGAACCTCCCATATGCCGCGGGAGCGGCCCAAGAAATGGGAAAAAAGACCAAAAAAAAAATTGCTTTCAAAATAAAATAGAATAGTGTTCAAATTCCTTTTCCTTTGAGAATTTAAGTCCTCTGTGTGTTACACAAGTTGATTGAGGTCACATAATCCCTATTAACACAAAGGTAATTTACAAGGCAAAGCCTGAGAAAAACACAATTTCAACCTGATATTTACACACACACACACACACACATAAACAAAGAATGCCTTTCGAACTTTCTAAAACATTTACCAATATTCCATATCAAGGTGATAATATAGTGACAGAAATTTTAATTGAGCCTCTAATTAAATGGACAGGGCACACACATCAAGGCAGTATCTGCTTTTTTCCCAAAGGAGCAAAAGAACTTTAAAAGTTGAATAATGTAATAAAACACTACGTTTGGAAGATCTTGAATTATAAACATTTTATATCACGTAACTGAACGTGCTGATAAACATCTTAAGCCAGGAGGATGCAGTGTTAACAAAGCATCAAGGCCAAAGCAATATTATTGGAGATACCCACTTACAATTCTCTGATATCCTTCTCATTTTCTGCATCTTTTCATCTGTTACTGAATGTTCAATACCAGTTAAGTATTTTAAAGTAATTTCTAAACCTGACATTAAAAGATAGGACTATATGTAGATAAAATGTGAATGCTTGCTCAAGGACAACTCTGAGTTTCAAAATGCAACATAATGAAATGCCCCAAGCAACAGGTTTTAGAAAAATTAACACACTGCTTTTCTCTGGAAAACAATTATCTGTCTTTAAAGGGACAATGACAGATTTCAAGGAATTCCTCTAGATTTCATTTTAAGCTTTAAAAAAATTACCAACTTTTAAGAAGTTGAACAACTGATCTGAGTTTTCTAGAAAGGCTTATAATCTTATTCTAAGGAAAAATACACATCCAACAATTATCAAATTAATGAAAATTAGAACTACGGTAAAAGACAAATAGATAATTAGTTATATATTTATGTATTTCCAAAAAACTCAACGGTTTTATGACTTAAAATGGCAAAGCAAAACCTCAGGTAATCTTTTTTTTTTTTTTTTTTTGTCTTTTGTCTTTTCAGGGCTGCACCCACGGCATATGGACATTCCCAGGCTAGGAGTCCAATTGGAGATGTAGCTGCCCGCCTACACCACAGCCACAGCAACGCGGGATCCAAGCCACGTCTGCAACCTCAACACAGCTCACGACAGTGCCAGATCCTTAACCCACTGAGCAAGGCCAGGGATTGAACCTGCGACCTCAAGGTTCCTAGTCGGATTTTTCTGCTGTGCCACGATGGGAACTCCCAGTGTTCAGATAATTTTTTAAAAAAGAATGATGTTAACATATGTGATTTTCTTTAAAATGCAGCAGTAAAACTTGACTTGGATAATAAGACTCCATGGTGAATTCCATGAAGCACAAGGCTGCGTAGCAGGTCTAAGACTACACCAAGTGAATGATTTTAAGTACCATACCTGAAAGGTCTTTGCCCTAACAGCACAAGCATCATTGGACCTAAAGGATACGATGAAATGGAGGTTTCCTCCACCTGAATCCATAAGATGAACTGCACAAGGATCTTCAAATGGAAGCTGGCACACACTTTTAGGAGTCCCATTTTGGAATGAAATCAGCTGATTCTTTTGAGTAAGGGCAATCAGAGACAGTCTCAATTGGTTGTCGACAATCTCAGTTGCGCAGACATGCACACAAGTTACCACGCTGCTGTACACGGGAGGGATAAGGTACGTGTCACTTAGGACTTCTTCCCTTTCGAGGGAGTATACACAAAATGGGGTATTCCAAGTTGCGTAATCTGATTTCGAAGGCTTCGGGGTGCATCCTTCCTCAGATAAATAATATCTCTTTAGTCCTAATAAAACTATACCTAGATTTTCAATCTCCCCTACCCAGTCAATAGAGGAAAAGTTAAAGGACACAGTAACAACTCTGCCAGTTTGGGAAGAGATATAGAAGAATGTCTGGACATGTCTCCATAAAACTAAAGGGCCATTAAGGACCCTTATGCTGTCTTTCAATTCATAGCCTAGTCTAAAACTCAAACGCTTTTCAAATTTATTGGTACTGTGAAGAAATAGTAGAAAGTATCTGAAAATGTTATTCTCTTTATTGCACTGTATCATAACGTAAGGCAGATTAATTCCAGTTCTGAAATCTGAAACAGAGTTGCAACACATAATTTTTAAATGAGAGTATTCTTCTTTTATGCTAAAGGATCCAGTGGACTTCTGAACAAATACTCCTGTTCCTCTGTCAAATGTCATTCTTCTGACATGTATCATGGTTATTTCTGCAGGCCCTTTATCTACAAAATTCCCTTTGGACAAACAAAAAACAAGGACTTCCCCATTATAACATAAGAGCCTTTCTTGTTCATTAGATGACATTGCTTATTTGCTAGTCAATCCACAATATCAAGTCCGATTTGTGTTGGTGCAATTTCCGAATGCAAACCGATTCCAGTTGAAGCTTTTAAACCTAAAAATGAAATGAGAGCAACTGCCATTGAGTAGGCCGAGCTGAAAAAAAAAAAAAAAAAAAAAAAAAACAGTTTTGTTAGAGAACTATCACACAGGTCACAATAAATTTTAGTAACATTTCTAAGCTTTTTATGCTATCTTAACAATGTCACATTTATCAAAAAACTGTATTCCAAATACTATTTTTGTACAGCCCTTGAAAAACACAATTTGCAAAGAATGCAAATAACCACAACACAAAACAACTGAATGTGCCAACAGCATCTATTAAAAACTGTGGGTACTCTATCAAAAGAGACTGTAGACATTCACCCTGGCTCAGGGAATTTTTTTTCGTTTTTTCTTTTTTGGCTGCTCCATGGCATATGGAGTTCCTAAGCCAGGGATCAGATACAAGCCACAGTTACGACCTAAGCTGCAACTGTGGCAACACCGGATCCTTAACCCACCACACCAGCCGGGGAGCAAATCTGCATCCCAGCGCTTAAAAGCCGCTGAACCTGTTGTGCCACATTGTGCCCAGCACAGGGCAAACTCCGGCTCAGGGAATTTCTTTAGGGGTTCCACTTCTGTCACAAACCTACGGATCTAATCTGGCTTCACCATTTTCTAACCTGTTGTCTCAAACGTGGTTTCTCCCTCTCGGCCTTAGCCCCTTTACAATGACAATTCAGTCAAAGATTCAAATCAGACTGCTCTCACAGTCTGGGCGCTTGGGTTTCTGCTTTCCTGAGAAAGGGATCTGTACAGATTCTATGGCCAGAATGAAAGCCCAGAAAGAAAAACAGGAGATGCTATAACGTGGCTTTAAAAAAATTTCCATTGAAGTAATAGAAATAAATCGTAAATCTTACTTTACAAAACCAATGCAGTTTTACACCCTAAGAAAATCACTACCCTTATTCAAAGTAGAAAAAAAAAAAGAGAGACTTGGTAATCTTATAATGAACATAAGAATTAATAGCTATCATTTATTCATGCTTATTATGTGCCAAGTACAATAGATGCATTATTTCATTTAATGCTCATAATTATTCTTTTAAAATAAGTATTCTTATTATCCCATCTTTTAAATGAGAAAACCATATTTTAACAAAGGTCAGAAAATTTTATAAAGCTAACCAGCAGAGGCATTAGATTTGGAAAAGGGGGCCCTCTAACTCCTGAACTTTTAACCACTAAGCTGCCTGGCACATGTTCCCTTATTCTGAACACTGCTTACAAGAAAGGCAACTTGAGAGAATTAGTATAAAAAACAAAGGAGCACTTTCTTCTTGAACACGTTAGAAAACATTTAAGAAAAAGATGTTGATCTTTGTCCAGTGGCTGTATACGCTGAGTCACAGGCAGAACAGTTACGGAGTGCTCAGCATATGCTAAGAACTGTGCACCGTGAGAGCACCCTCTGAATGTTGGGCCTGCGTCTGACCAGAGGTGTGATTTAGGGCAAACTACTGAACTTATGTCTGCATCTATGTAATGGGGTGCAATAAAGTATCTACCTTACAAGGTATTGGAACTAACTAATATAATCCACTTGAAATAGAACTTGTAACACAGAAAGTGCTAATAAAGGCCAGCAACTATCATCACCATCACTATCACGGTCAGCTTTGGTGTCCAGAGTACCTAACTTCAGAATCATCAAAATAGTTGCATACTTACCAGTCTGTGAATACTGAAAGGTCTCTTGTCACTATAAATAATTCTAACTCATAACCCTCTTTTTTCTCCTATTTGTGCATCATTTACAACCGGGAAATCAACTATTGCAGAAATAAATGAAAATTAGATCATACGAGTAATACTGTTTTCCTCTTTTGAATGGAAACAAACTCCAAAGGCTTAGGATTTGCTCTTTTATTAGAAAAATATACTAATAGTTCAATTAGAAAAAAGTATCACTGAACCATAATTTATAAATTAAACTTAATGTAGCCTACATTTTATTGAAATGATTTAGAGGCAATTCTACTTAAAAGCAGACTAGATTAGTCAGCATCTATATTCAAACTGGAGATGCTGCACTTTCTTTAACTTCCAAGTACATCACTTGGGGTTTTAAAATATGCTCGCTGATTTCTTTGAAAGTCCTTCCTTCCATCCAGACGTGACACTTAATTCTCCTCTCCTTGAGTGAGGCCTGGTGATTATGACTCACTTCCAGCCAACAGCATACAGCAGAAGACTGAGTCACGGAGCATGCTGTCCTCCTCCGTGACCTCTTCCTTGGATCACTTGCACTGGGGAAAGCCATCTGCCATATAATTAAGACACTCAGGCAGCCCCAGGGAGATGTACACACTGTAAGGAACCATGGCTTCCTGCCAACACCCCTCAAGGGACTGAGGCCTTTTGCCAAGAGCCATTTGAGTGAGCCTTCTCGGGACCACATGTTCCAGCTCCAGTCAAGCCCTCCTGAGACAGAACCACCTAGCTAAATTGCTCCCAAATTCCTGGATCTCAGAAAATTTTAAGATGATAAACATTTGTTGTTTTCCACTGCTAAATTTGGGAGTAATGTGTTACACGGCAACAGATAAATACATTTCTCTAGAGCATTTTTTTAAATCAAAGTGATAATATTGTTTTTGAGAATTTCAAGAAGTATTACTGAAGTAACTGGAGATATTGTATCATGATACAAGCTAGCAGAAGCCCCCTGGCTTACTGGTGTGTTAGGCAATTCATGCAAAGATCTGAGCCAATAGGCATCATGAAGTAGTTTCAGTTCAACAGTAAAGAAGATAGGGAAATCAAAGGTGTGGCTTTTACTTATGAAACTACCTTTTACTTTAAGGGAAATAAACATATTGGTTATATTACATGAAAATGAATAATTATTTATTCAAATATACCACAGACATCTCAGACCTCTTAGAAGATTTCCGAAAGCTGCCTTTAGCACTAAATGGTATATTAATTTTTTAGCAATAAAATTACATATTCTGAAGTGAAGATCTAAAACCTTATTTTTTACTAGCTACTCACTTAAAAAGGTTCAGATTTCTTTTTTTTTTATTTTTCTTTTTTTTTTTTTTTTTTTTTTTGTCTTTTTTGTCTTTTGTTGTTGTTGTTGTTGCTATTTCTTGGGCCGCTCCAGTGGCATATGGAGGTTCCCAGGCTAGGGGTTGAATCGGAGCTGTAGCCACCGGCCTACGCCAGAGCCACAGCAACGCGGGATCCGAGCTGCGTCTGCAACCTACACCGCAGCTCATGGCAACGCCGGATCGTTAACCCACTGAGCAAGGGCAGGGATCGAACCCGCAACCTCATGGTTCCTAGTCGGATTCGTTAACCACTGTGCCACGACGGGAACTCCCTTATTTTGCTTTTTAAGGCATCCTGTGCAGCATATGGAAGTTCCCAGGCTGGGGGTTGAATCAGAACTGCAGCTGCCAGCCTAGGCCACAGCCACAGCCCCGCCAGATCCTTAACCCACTGAGCAAGTCCAGGGATCGAACCCACATCCTCATGGATACTAGTAGGGTTCATTATTACTGAGCCACAACAGGAACTCCCAGATTTCTTAATAATACTAAAAAGAACCAAAAATAACTTCTGTCCAAAAAAGAATTTTGTTATTTTAATATTAAAAGTCAGAGCTAATGTGTAAGCAACACAATGCTCTGGTTTGCCAATACCCAAGTGTAACAGGAGTAAGGAGGATCTGATTGCTAAACGGCTAGTGGAATCGCCCCCTTCACTAAACTTTAGAGTATGTACTGTTGCACGTTGATAAAGTTATGAGTTTGGAAAATGTGGCCTCTTACATTCTGTTCTGTTAATGGTATCACCAAGATCCTTAACTTAGAAACTTGTTTCTTCCAACTCTCTGTTCCAACTGCCACAATGGTTTAAGCTTTCATCACTCACCTGGGTTGCAGTAAAAGCCTTTTAACGTGTCCTCCCTACTCTCGTCTCTCTCCTCCAATATATCAAATTTATTTATGCTACTTCAGTTACTGTTCTAAAACACAAACTTGATCTCTGTTCCCTAATTCAAAAGTTTTTCATGCACCTACCTACCCCCCATCAACTTCCGACAGATCTATGATCCCTGAACCTGGAAAGACAGACACTAAACAATGTATATTGAATATATGGATGATGGATGACCAATAATGTAGAGATAAAAGGTTGCAAACCATTGCTATAAAGCTTGGCACGGCATTCAAAGTCCTAGTATAATCTTGACCCAACATGCTTTTAGCATGAGCTCTATGCAAA
The DNA here is from genome assembly GCF_054392235.1 of Sus scrofa. Taxonomy (NCBI): domain Eukaryota; kingdom Metazoa; phylum Chordata; class Mammalia; order Artiodactyla; family Suidae; genus Sus; species Sus scrofa. Next base: position 15,071,540 of record NC_139401.1, read on the forward strand.
CAACATTCTCATGGACATAAACTCAAATAGACTAAAAGACATAAATAGCTGTTACATGAAAGGTCATTTTTCAAATTTTGAAACAGTATTGTAAAACATGCACATTTTCAATGTAAGGTTTTTTGTTTGTTTTGTTTTTTGTCTTTTTAGGGCCGCACCTGAGGCACATGGAAGTTTCCAGGCTAGGGGTCAAATGGGAGCTGTAGCTGTGGGTCTACACCACAGCCACGGCAACACCAGATCCTTAAACCACTGAGCGAGGCCAGGGATCAAACTCACGTCCTCATGGATACTAGTCTGGTCCATTAACTGCTGAGCCACAACAGGAACTCCAATGCAAGTTATTTTAAATGGGCCATCTTTGGAGTTAAAAATTAGAAGCAATTAATATATTAATTTATAAATTTTTACCTCAAGCTTTTTGTAATCTCAAAGCTTATTGCATTCACATGTTTTATTTTATATTGAGGATACATTTTTAAAGTTCTTAGCATATGTTCATAAGATAAACCTTTAAGCCTATGAAATAAGTGGTAACTTTCTTTTCTCAGAAAGAAATGACCTGAAAACAAGTAAAACTAAGATTCAATTTAGAGGTTCTTAAACCAATACAAACAAGCTCTGATTAGTGTGGAGAAGAGAATATCACCATTGGGCAGTGGAGCCAGATAAAGACTGTAGCTATGTCTGAAATACTATTTCAGGGATGTGTTCAAATACTTTTTAAACAAAGTGGCTTTTCTCCCCATAAAAAGTCAAATATAAAAAACGTTTGGGGCAAAGCTCAAGTGTCCACCGTGGCTGACTATGGATGGTGGGAATACGGGGATTGTTCTTTTCTTCTTATAATTTCTTTGTAGTTTTCAGCTGCGACAACCAAAAAGGTCTCCAGATGCTGCCAAAAGTTCCCTGGGAGACAAAATCGCCCTGGTTGAGAACTACATTAATAAACTGACAGACGCTTTCTAACTTTGACCTTTATATATCTGTCTTAAAGATTTCGAAGACACATCCTTTGTTAAATATCTCACACTCCAAGCGGGAAAGACGCTGCAGAGGTGAAGAAACTTTCAAGCGAAAAAATCCCCCAATAGAGCAAGCACTTGGTATCTAGCTATCCTTCCAGAGAATGACGAGCACAGGCCCCGGGACGCCCACTTCCTTCCCGCTCTTCCGTAACGAAGGGACTAGGAGAGCAAACCAGCCCCGCCACCCCCTCGTTGAAGGTCAGGTCAGGGCACACACCGCCGAGTCTACCTCTGAGCTGGAGGTCCCGCGTCCCGCAGCCGCCGCGTCCCCGACGCCGCAAACAAGCACCAAGTAAGGAAGCTCCAAACCTCCCGCCCGCGCGCTGCATCTTGGGAGGCCCAGGCCCGAGGCTGCGTCCTGCGCGGAGGAGGCGGAGCCTGCCCTACAGCCCAGAGCACGGTTGCCAAGGGAGGCCGAGGAGGCGGGGCCTCCGGGGAATGTTGTGAAAACGAATGGCAGACGGAGCTCGCACGGGCGGAGCTTGGCTGGGGAAGCGCCCGCGATCCGCCGGCTGACGGTCGCGGGGTGGGGACCGAAAGAGAAGCGAATGGAAAGCCACGCTGAGGGCCTGGTACCGCCTGCAGACCCAGGCGGCCGCACTGGATTGGGCGGCGTGGCGGTGCTTCCGCCCGCCTTCCCTTGTCACGCGACCGCCTCCACGTCCCGCCCTTCCTTCTACCTACGGGCCGGCTTGGCTAGTGATGAGATATTTGGATCTCAGCTGTGGAAGCGGTGACGGCAGCTGCGATCACGTCCGCGAGCGCAACCATGGCCGAGGTGAGGAGCAGACCGCACCGTGTGCTGCCGCCCCCCCTCCCCAAAGCGGATCCGGAAGCCGCCTCTGAGGCCCGGGGGCCGCGCGCCCAGGTGCAGGTGGGCTGGGCTGAAGGGAAGTGGGGTGGTGCGCGTGGTGTCCGAGCGTTTTTTCGTGTCTCCCTTCTAGTACCAAGCCCAGAATAAACCCAAGCTCATCGCTGACGTCCGACGGAGGTTCGAAGCTGAGTATGTGGCAGGTGAGTTCTCGGCGTTAAGGCAGGTGTGCAGTGAGCGTCCCCAACTTTGCTGGGGATGTTTGAGGGTGTCTCCGTGGGAGGCGTTAGGGACCATTTCGGTCCTCACGGGGGACCGTGCGGTAAACGTTTCCAAGTTTTTTTCTCTGTAATATGGCACGTATACTGATTGGGCAACTGATACGCCCATTGCTTCCTAAAGGGTTAATGCAAGTTGGAAATTTGTGTTTCTAGCCTCTGGAGTTTCTGGAACTTGCAGGACACTTGACATTGCGCAGTCCACGTTTCCTCTGCTGACCTTTCACCAGCAAAAAACGAGAAAATGAACCTGAAAATGGCCGTAATACTATTCACGTGTACTTAATTGGGGATCCAGATTCCTTGGATATTTTGCTTAATTGCACTTCATACAACCCAGCATGCTATCCACAAAGTAGGCCTGCCTGTGCTGGAACTAGTTCTTATCTTTTCATCCCACATTGTACCTAGCAAAGTATCTGGGTGTCCAGAATTGATTTCTTAGGTGAACGTTCCGTGTCCTGATGTCATAGATACCTGAGTTGTTGGATATTTAAGTGTTGATTTCATCCTTGTATGGTAATTTTGAAAACCATGCAGGATAATTTATTATAAATATGGAGTAAATAGTCTAACCACTTAATAGCTTGCTTGTCTTTCCTGAGCCCCTGATTCCCTATCTGTGAAATTCAGATCATTAGGTTAGGCAGATTAAACAGAAGCATATATCAAAGTGTGTGGCACAGGCTTAGCACATAGTAGGCTCTCAGTATTTTGCCTCAGTAGTCGTTTTGGTTCCTGTGCAAGGAGTCCAGTTTCCATATCTTGACTCTAGTGCTGAGCAGAGGTTCCCTGAAACTTGAGACTGCCCTAGATTACATGTCAGTTGATGACCTAGAACAAATAAAGAAATCTGTTCCGAATAACTTGGTAAGTCTTTTAATCCCTCCCTGTCAGTTTTCTTCACGTCCCAAACATTGTACCAGAGAGTTGCAAAAGCACTCTGTTCACTTTTAGCCCAGAGATCTCATTTCTAATAATATAACTACTTCCAGGAAAGACAGAATTCTGGAGGTATGTTCTATAGAAATGTAACTCTCATAGCTGCAAGGTTTATAATATTTTAAGAAGTGACCCAGAACTTGAGCTAGTGTGCTCCCCAAGAGTTACTTACTTGTGCCCAACGGAGGAAGCAGAATAGAGTCAGAAATTGAGCAGTAGGTAAGATCTTAAAGGTCTCATTGGTCCAGCCTTCTCAGTTTTCCAGTGAGAAAAGTAAGGTCTAGAGAGATTAAGTGATTTGCTCCAAGTCCCTGGTGTTAGTGGCTAGGCCAGGGCTGGCGAATTCACTGTAGAAATCTTTTGGTAACACCATCATGTCTAATTAAATTGTCACTTCTCAGCTTGAACAAACCCCTGTCGTACCTTGCCACTGTGTCTAGAATAAAAATCCCAGTTCTTTATGGTGGCTTACAGTGCAAGGCCATGCCCACCCCTCCATCCTCACTTGTTGCTACTCTTCTTGCTTGGTACACTTTTCGCCACCGCCTACAGTAAGAAACATGTTATACATTGCAACCAAGTACACGCTCACATGCATACGTGACCGAAGCAAAAGTTCATTAAGGAATACTTAGGCTGGAAACCTATGGCCCCCGATACAGTGACCCACAAAATTGACATTACAACCTACAAACATGACCCACAGTTGGAAAAACATGACCAGCCACACTGTTTCTTTGATGCTCTTCAAACAGACGGAGTCGCTTTCCTTCTCCGAACCTCTCCACTTCTCTCTGCCTAGAAGGCTCTTGACAGGTAGTGAGCACAGCCAGGTTCTCCTTTTCTTTTCCATCTTGGTTTAAATGTGTCAGAGAGGCCTTTGCCAATTATTAAATAGCCTCCCTGTCTTGTCTCCTTTCCAGCTCTTACCGTAACCTGTAATTATCTGGTTCATTTGTTTACTGTCCATTTCCTGCAGTAGAATATATTTGAGTCCGGGGCAACCTGTGGGCATTGAGGGCCGGGTCTGACTCACCTCTTTGTACTTAGCACATTCTCCATACATAGTCATAGATTGAATACACCAGCGCTTAAACATACGCATATCTGTATTAAGAGTTGGCCCAACCATCTCTCCTCCCCCAACCAAATCTGGCAAAGAGCACCCCTCACAATATGTCTCATAAAGGCCAGTGATATTTCAGAGTCAAACACCGCTGGCATTAAGTGGAGGGCGGCTTTTGTCACACTTGGGTATGTGTAAAGGTATGCGGGTGAGTTATCTACATGGCCGTTGCAAATATTTTTTTACTTTTTTGCTTTTTAGGGCCACACCTGTGGCATATGGAAGTTCCCAGGCTAGGGGTCAAATTGGAGCTGCAGCTACAGTCCTATGGCACAGCTACAGCACCCCCAGATCTGAGCCACGTCTGTCACCTACACCACACCTCACAACAACTCCAGATACTTAACCCACTAAGCAAGGCCAGGGATCAAACCCATGTCCTCATGGATACTAGTTGAGTTCATTATCGCTGAGCCACGACAGGAACTCCACAATTTGCATAGAAAAGGAAAATGAAACTGCCTTAAAGACTTTCTCCCCTTAAAAGTTTTGGTTGTTTCCTAAAATAGGGCACCAGGCAAAGGCAGAGTAGGAAACTGGTGAAAAGGGTTTTTTGATTTGCCTACATTCTCCCTTTCAAATTTACTTTTTAGAAACTAACGCAGGTGTTGAGAACATCCACTTTCCTCCTTCCGCGCTCTTTTATTTCACCCTTTCTAGTGTTGTTAACAATATTTTGTTTAGAAGAGGCTTAAGACCGACTTGAGCCAACGTGATGTTTCTCCTAAAGAAAGATATTTATTATCTGCAAGTCTATCACTTTACACCCTGGCCATACTCCAAAACCTCTTTTGGAGGCAGGTTCTTGGGAATTCCAAGCATGTTTTTGTTTCCGCAGAAATTAACTTACCAATTATGGATGGATTTATAGTTGCCAAAAGAATGAAATCTAAATCCGTAATTGTTGTATGCACTCCTAAGGGGCCTTTTTCTTCACTTATTGTTTCTGTGAGAAATTTCATGCTGTCTCAAGTGAGAAATATTTCCCGTTCTCTCTTCCTCCTTGTGGCCAAGGCAAAAGACTAATCCCTTGTGACATTAACTTACTCAGTTCCTCACATACTTATTATGTGCTTAATTCTGGAAAGAAGCATGTCAATATTAGAGAAAGAGCCAAAGGATCAAGCCCCTTCCTGAACGACTACAGTCTAGTAGAGGCATTCAGACAGAGCTAACTATTAAAGGCAAGTTCTAGCAAGAGGAGTAAGTGCCAAAATGACTTCTGTAGGAATCAGAGACCAAGAAAAATCACATCTAGTTGGGATGACTGGGAGAGCATGGAGTTGGAAAAACTTCACAGAAAAGGTGGTGTTTCTCAGGAACTTTGGAAGGTGCTAGAACTCGGCCAGGTAGAGAATGCGATCCAGGTGGATCCAATAGTCCGAGCTGAGGTGCTGAAGTGGAAGGTAGGGGGCATGTTCAGGAAGTCACAGACGCCCACTTAGACGAGCCTTTACGAATCAACAGTGGGAATCTAGAGTGGGGAGCCTTGGACACCGAAGTGACGTGTATGTGCTTTAGTTTGAAAAGCCACTGAGAGGTTTGTGGGTCTCATTATTTTAGGTTTTATTTCTGACTCTGCAAGTATAGGAACTCATTTAAATAAATTTGGGTGATACCAAAAACAGTCCAGAAAATCTCCCATAAGCTTATCATCCAGAGAAAACTCTTCTAAGAGTGGATGAATTTTTTTCTGGTATTCTATGCATAATAAATAGTTAAAAGATCACTTTGGATGTAATGCATTGCATTTTTTATTGACATGATCTTATTTCTCTATTATAAAGTAAGCAATGTTTTACGTTACTACTTAATATTCAATTCTATAAATAAAAGATCATTTGCGTATCTTTTAACTAGTTTCTTTTTGGACATGTAGGTTCTTTCTAGTTTTTTGTTACTTCAATTTTTTTTTTAGTAGTTTAGATTATTTCCTGAAGAGTCATGTCTAGAAGTAGAATTACTGGTTTTAAGAGGGTATATATTTTAAAGACACTTTGTAATATGTGTGAAACTTTTCTCTGTAAAAGTTACACCAAGATTTATTCCCACCAGCACATATGAAAGTGTTAGTGTAACCACAGCCTCACTCATGCTAGGATCATTTCTTAACTCATGCTTCTTTGTTTCAGTTTGCATTTGATTACCACTGAGAGTAAACTTCTTTTCATATTTTTACATCCATTTTTAGTCTAAAAATTCTTTTTCATTAGTACAGTTTTTAAAATTGGTTTGGACTTTTCTTGTTGATGTCACTTTGACTTTTTTCATTTTTTTTTTTTAACGTATTCAAATTACCCATTCCTGGAGTTCCCATCGTAGCACAGTGGAAACCAGCCTGACTAGTATCCATGAGGATGAGGGTTCGATCCCTGGCCTCACTCAGTGGGTTAAGGATCCGGCATTGCCATGAGCTGTGGTATAGGTCTCAGATTTGGCTCAGATCTGGCGTTGCAGTGGCTGCGGCATAGGCTGGCAGCTGTAGCTCTGATTAGACCCCTAGCCGGGAAACTTGCATATGTGGCCCTAAAAAGCAAAAAAAAAAAAAAATCATTTTTGGCTTCTTCCATTGCTATTAAATAATTTTCTCCCATTCAGTAACTTTCTAGTCTTTTAATTTTAGTTTTGACTTGGCTTATTGCTTTTTTATATTTTGAAATATCTTTGCAAAATGTATATCACATAAATTTAAAAACTCGCATGTACTCACCACTCAGCCAAGGAAACAGAACTTTCTGTGTATCCCCAGCCCTGCCATTCGTGGAGCAGCTGCTTGTCCAGCATTTGCTGTTGCTCACGCTCTTGCTTTTCATTAGATTTACCCACTTAGGATGTATTCCTCCCCAGCACTTTACTAGGTTTATTTCAAGTTCAAAAAAGAGGTAAAAGCTGAATATATTTTTCCATGAATGTAATTGATTCCTTTTTATCACTGTGTTGTAGTTACGTGGAATGAAAATACCAGTTGATGGATGTGGGGGTCTTTGTAGATTTTGTACCTAAAAAGATACAGGGCTGCTATAAACACTCTTACACATATCTGGTGCCTAGACTCTGTGTAGGGCAGTGGTTCTCAAAGTTGGTCTAGGAGCTATATTTCCTTAAGACCATATCAAGGAGTTTAAGAGTCAAAACTATTTTACAAAGAGTAACACTGAGACATTTTCCTTTTTCACTGTCATTCCTTCACAAGCATACAGTGGCCTCTTCCCAGAGGTTACATGGCCTGTGTTGATACCATTGGTGAAGGATGATAGAATATGTGCTCGTGTGTCCTTATGTTTAAAATTTTTCTCAGTTTAATACCAAATATAGTAACTACCAGTAAATATAACCTGTATAACCAAAAAAGCTCTTTAGAGCCTTCAGTTATTTTTAAGAGTGTAAAGGGGTCCTGAGACCAAGGAGTTCAAGAACTGCTGCTCTAGTTTGTAGCCAAGAGTGAAATGGATGGGTTGTAGAATAGGCCGCATGGTCCACTTTACTAGGTAAATCTGAACTAGTTTTCAAAGTGATTGCACCCATTTTCATTTTAACCAGCAGTTTTGTGTGTCCTTACTTTTCTTTACCATAAAATCTGGCATTGTTCGTGTTTTGTTTGTTTTGTTTTGTTTTTTTAATTTTTGCCCATCTGATGAGGGTGTTGGGATCTCATTGTGATTTTAATTTGCATTTCTTTGTATCTTTATGGGGCCATTTGGTTTCCACTTATGACAGTCACTTCTTCAGGATCTTCTTGGCCCTTTGTTGTTCCATAGAATCAGCTTATCATATTTCTGCAAAACAAACAAATGAAACCTTTGTTGGGATTTTGAGTGGAATTGTGTTAAATCAGAAGGTCAATTTTGGGAGAGTTGACATTGTCATGGTTAAGTCTTCCTCTTCAAGAACCTGGTACACCTATCTGCCGAACTCTTTTCTTATTGAAAGATTTACAGTTTTCGCCATAAATGTTAACCCACATTTGTTAAATTTATTTCTGGATACTTTGTATGTTTTATTTTTGCAGTGGTTTAAACAGTCTCTCTTAAGAATTTATTTTCTAAATGATTTTTGCTGCTTTGTAGAGAGTACATTTGACTTTTTTACATTAATACTGGACTCAGAAATCTTACTAGCTCGTAATTAATTTTGATAATTTATCTCTAGATTCCTTTGGGATGTCTGTGTAGACAATAATATCACCTTGAAAACATGAGTTTTCTTTCTAACTTTTGAACTTTTACAACTTTAAATGCTTCACTTTACACCAGCTGGAACTTTTAGAACACTCTTGAGTTGAAGCAGTGATAAAAGCCTCCTTGTCATATTCCAGATCTTAGAGAGAAAGCCTGGAATATAATCTCTGTAGATAGCCTTTATCAAAATGAAGAAGTTTCCTTCTTTTCCTGGTTTGCTAGGGGTTTTTTTGTTTGTTTTCTTTCGTTCCCATCCCAAATGAGGGTTGAATTTTACTAAATTCATTTTCTTCATCTGTAGCACATATGTATTGTATCTAAAGAGACATTCTCTTGTTTTTTCTTTTAATCTGTTAGTATGGTAGATTATATTAATCAGGGTTTTAAAATATATTGCTGTAGTCAGCTGATATTTTGCGAGTTTTGCATCTGTATTCAAAAACTGGCCTTTAATTTTCATTTTTTGTACTTTTCTTATGTGACTTTAGCATCAAAATTACATGGGCTTCATAAAATGAGTTGAGAGTGTTCCTCTTCTACTCACTGAAGGATATAGGCATTATGTAGTTGTAACCTGATTCCTTATATTCACCCTGCCTCCAATTTATTATTGTTTATGGTATTAGTGTTTACATACCATTTATTTGCCAATACCTTTATCATTCCTTCTTAAGTGCCAGATCTGGTATTTGAGATTGTTACTGTTTCATTTTAAGTGTAACCCTTAGGTTTTTCTTTGGCAGGGTCATGGTGGCAAACTCTTAATTTTGAAAATGTCTTTATTTTATCTTTTTTAAAAAATTAAGCAATCTTAATTTTATTGCAACTAATAATTTAACCTCGAGGAATACCCATGTCTTATTAGGCTGAGGGAGACAAAGAGGTTAGAGAAGTAGAACAACTTTAGTATTGTAGATGATTTCAGAAAGGAGAATTTCAAGGACAGGAAAATCAGCAGTGAATGGAAGGAACCGCTGTAGGTAAAGGGTACATGAAACAGGAATTGTTCTTATCAGCCTCCCTCTCTGAAAAGGAAGGGTAGAAGGAAAGTGACATTTAAAATATAACTACACTACTGGATGTTTTAAATAAACTCTCTAGATTATGAACCACCCAAGGGATTCGCTCAGGCTTTATTCGTCTTTGTGTCTGCAATATCTAGCTCTCTTTTCAGCTAACATTTGGTGGATGATCATAAATTAGTTCTTGTAGCTAATGAGTTACGTATTATTTCCCAAGAGAGGAAGACTTTAAAAGATAGATAGATTAGGTAGATGGACAGACAGACAGACACTTAATTCTGCTCCAGTATTCTCAAGGTCAACGTTTTAAAGGTAATCAGAATAATAGGAAGAGATCTTAAGAGTTTATCAGTTTTTATCCTTGTCACACATATAAAACTACCAAGCCTCTAACGTAGTGAATATAGTATAATATTATAACTTTACATGATGGGATAGATATTTGTGCTCTTGGAACTTTTAGAAACATTCAGCACATATTAAGTCATAAAGGAAGTCCCAGAAATTCCGAAGCAGCTAGATCACGCAGACCATGTTCCCACTCCATTAAGCAGCTAAATGAGAAGTCACAATAAAAAGGTACTCAAAAACAAATCAAAAGTAAGGAAACTTAAAATAACACCTCTAAATAACCCATGAGTTAACAATTTCCCGGCAATGTGTATAATTCTTACTTCTCTTAAATAACTCATAGGTGAAAGAGGATATGACAACAGAAACTAGAGACTACTTAAAGCTGAACAGGAGTCTTAGATTCATTTATTAGAAAACAGGGCCCAAATAAAAATCAGCAAAAGAGTCCATTCAAGAAGCTAGAAAATGAACAAGAGTAGATACAAAGAAAGTACAAGGAAAGAAGAGCAGATACTCATGGTATAGGAAAAAAAGAGATAGTAGATGTAATAAGGGTAGGTTGGCTTTTTGAAAGAACAAGTAAAATATATAAACCTAGGGTAACTGATTAAGAAGAAAGGGCAAAAGTGAAGGCATACTCTAGGACTAAAAAGCAGATCGAATTTCAGATGTGGTAGAGATTTTTAATCATGAGAGAATACAAAGACCAGCTTTATCAGAGTAAGTTAGAAGACTTAGATGAAGTAGAAAACTTTCTGAAGAAAAGGAAAATCATCCAAAAGTTGTCTCAATAACAAGTAAAAAAACCTAACTAGATCAGTGACTATTAAAGAAATAGAATTGATGGTCATAGCCTTTTAGCACTCTCCCTGTCCCACCATCACAAAGGCACACATGTACAACATGTACACATAAGGCCCAAGTGCTTTTGTTGGTCCCAGGACTGCAAAGATAATTCACAGTCAGAAAATTCAGCAGAGGAACTAACCACATTAACAAAATGCTTCTCGTTGAAATTTTTTTTTCTGTTTTCTTCAGCTATCTTTTCTTAAAAATTTTATTGGAATATAACTGACTTGCAGAATTGTGTTAGTTTCAGATGTACAGCAAAGTAAATCAGTTATCCATATACATATATATCCATTCCTTTTCAGATTCTTTCCCCATATAACTTATTACACTGTATTGAGTAGATTTCCCTGTGCTATACAGTAGGTCCTTGTTATTTATCTAGTTTATGTATTGTACTGTGTAAATGTCAGTCCCAGCCTTCTAATTTATCCCCCTCCCCATTTCCCCTTTGGTAGCCATAAGTTAGGTTTCAAAATCTTTGAGTCCCTCTCTTTTGTAAGTTCTTTTGTATTCTTTTTTTTACATTCTACATATTACTGATCCCATAGGATATTTGTCTTTCTCTGTCTGACCTCACTCCGTATGAAAATCTCTAGATGTATCCATGTTGAATGCAAATGGCATCATTTCGTTCTTTTTGTGGCTGAGTAATATTCCGTTGTATATATGTACCACATCTTCTCTATCCATTCCTCTGTCAATGGACATTTAAGTTGCTTCATTATCTTGGCTGTTGTAAATCATGCTGCAGTGAACATTGGGGTACATATATGTTTTTGAATTATGGTTTTCTTTGATAGATGCTCAGGAGTGAGATTGCTGGGTCATATGATAGCTGTATTTGTAGTTTTTAAGGAGCCTCTATACTTTTCTCCTATAGTGGTTACACCAGCTTCCATTCTCACCAACAGTGTAGGAAGGTTCCCTTTTCTCCACACTCGCCAGCATTTTTGTTTGTAGACTTTTTGATGATGGCTATTCTGACTGGTGTGAGGTGATACCTCAGTGTAGTTGTGATTTGCATTTCTCTAATAATAAACAAGGTTGAACATCTTTTCATGTGTTTTTTGGCCATCTGTCTTTGGATGAATATCTATTTAAGTCATCTGCCCATTTGTAATTGGGTTGCTTCATTTTTAAATATAAAACTGTATGAGAAGTTTGTGTATTTGGGAGATTAATCCCTTGCTGGTCATTTCATTTGCAAATATTTTCACCCAGTCTTTAGGTTGTCTTTCCAATTTTTTTATGGCTTCCTTTGCTATGCAAAAGCTTTTAAGTTTAATTAGGTGCCATTTGTTTATTTTTGTTTTTATTTTCATTACTCTAGGAGGTGGATCAAAAAAGATAGTTGCCATGATTTATGTCATAGTGTTCTGCCTATATTTTTCTCTAAGAGTTTTATACTATCTGGTTTACATTTAGGTCTTTAATCCAGTTTGAGTTTATTTATTGTGTATCATGTTACCAAGTGTTCAAATTTCATTTTTTTTTCATGTAGCTGCCCAGTTTTCCCGTACCACTTATTGAAGAGACTGTTTTCTCCATTGTGTATTCTTGCCTCCTTGGTTGTAGATTGACCATAGGTGTGTGAATTTATTTCTGGGCCTTCTCTCCTGTCCCACTGATCTATGTTTCTGTTGTTGTTTCAATACCATACTGTTTTGATGACTGTAGCTTTATTAAAGCTCTGTAGTATGGTCTGAAGTCAAGGAGCCTGATTGCTTCAGCTCCATTTTTCTTTGTCCAGATTGCTTTGGCTATTCAGGGTCTTTTGTGTTTCCATACAAATTTTAAAGGTTTTTGTTGTAGTTCTGTGAAAAATGCCATTACTACTTTAATAGGTATTGTGCTGAAACTGTAGATTTCCTTGGGTATTGTAGTCATTTTGACAATATTGATTGTACCAATCCAAGTGCATGGTACATCTTGCTATCTGTTTGTGTCATCTTTGCTTTCCTTCATCAGTGTCTTGTAGTTTTCAGAATACAGATCTTTTGCCTCTTTAGGTAGGTTTATTCCTAGGTATTTTATTCTTTTCGATGCAGTGGTAAATGGGATTGTTTCCTTAAGTTCTTTTTCTGATCTTTCATCATTAATGTATGGGAATGCAAGAGATTTTGTTCATTTTCTGTCACACAACTTTACCTAATTCATTAATGAACTCTAGTGGTTTTCTGGTAACATTTTAGGATTTTTCTATATCTGAAAACAATGAGAGTTTTACTCTTTCTTTCCCAGTTTGGATTCCTTTTATTTCTTTTTCTTCTCTGATTGCCATTGGTAGGAGTTTCAAAACTGTGATTGAATAAAAGTGTTGAGAGTAGATATCCTTGTCTTGTTCCTGATCTTAGCAGGAAAGCTTTTAGCTTTTCACCATTGAGAATGATGTTAGCTGTGGGTTTTCATGGACGGTCTTTATTATGTTGAGGTAGGTTCCCTCTGTGCCCACTTTCTGTAGCATTTTTATCAGAAATGGCTATTGAATTTTGTCAGAAGCTTTTTCAACATCTATCGAGGTGACCATACAGGTTTTATTCTTCAGTTTGTTAATGTGGAGTATCACATTGATTTGTTAATATTGAAGAATCTGGAATAAATCCCACTAGATCACGGTGTATGATACTTTTTGTTTGTTCATTTGTCTTTTTAGGGCTGTACCACTGGCATATGGAAGTTCCCAGCCTAGGGGTCGAATCAGAGCTGTAGCTGCTGGCCTATGCCATAGCCACAGCAACAGAACATAGGATCCAAGCCACGTCTACAACCTATACCATAGTTCATGGCAATGCTGAGTCCTTTACCCACTGAGCAAGGCCAGGGATTAAACCTGCCTCCTCATGGATACTGGTTGGGTTTGTTACCACTGAGCCATGACAGAAACTCCATACTTTTAATGTATTGTCGGATTAAGTTTGCTAATATTTTGTTAAGGATTTTTGCATCTGTGTTCATCAGTGATGCCTGTAATTTTCTTTTTTTGTGGTGTCTTTGTCAGATTTTGATATCGGGGTGATGGTGGCCTCATAGACTAAGTTGGGAGTGTTCCTACCTTCCTCTGCAGAATTTTGGAAGAGTTTCAGAAGGATAGGTGTTAACTCTTCTCTAAATGTTTGGTAGAATTCACCTGTGAAGCCATCTGGTCCTGGACTTATGTTTGTTGGGAGTTTTTAAATCACAGGTTCAGTTTGAGTACTTACATTTGATCTGTACATATTTTCTGTTTTATCCTGGTTCGTTCTTAGAAGGTTGTACCTTTCTAAGAATTTGTCCATTTCTTCTAGGTTGTCCATTTTATTGGCCTATAGTTTCTTGTGGTAATCTCTTACGATCCTTTGTATTTCTCTGAGGTCAGTTGTAAATTCTCCTTTTTTCATTTCTAATTTTATTGATTTTGAGCCCTCTCCTTTTTTTTCTTGATGAGTCTGGCTAAAAGTTTATCAACTTTGTTTATCTTTCCAAAGAATCAACTTTTAGTTTCACTGATCTTTTCTGTTGTTTTCTTTATTTCATTTATTTCTGCCCTGATCTTTATGATTTCTTTCATTTTACTAACTTGTGTTTATTTGTTCTTCTTTCTCTAGTTGTTTTAGGTGTAAGGTTAGGCTATTTATTTAGGATTTTTCTTGTTTCCTGAGGTGAAATTGTATTGTTATAAGCTTCCCTCTTAAAACTGATGTTGCTGCATCCCAGAGGTTTTAGATCATGGTATATCTTCATTGTTGTTTGTCTCTATGTATTGTTTTATTTCCTCTTTAATTTCTTCAGTGATCCATTGGGTAGCACACTGTTTAGTCTTGAGGTGTTTGTGTGTTTTGCAGTTTTTTCCTTGTAGTTGATTTCTAGTCTGTGGTCAGAAAAAATGCTTGGTATGATTTCAATTTTCTTAAATTTACTGAAACTTGATATATGGCCCAAGATAGGATCTGTCTTGGAGAATGTTCTGTGTGTACCTGAGAATAATGTATATTCTGCTGCTTTTGGATGGATGTTCTATAAATACCAATTAAATCTATGTGGTCTAATGTTGTCATTTAAGGCCTGTGTCTCTTTATTGGTTTTCTATTTGGTTGATCTGTCCATTGATGTATATGCGGGGTTAAGTCCCCCACTATTATTGTGTTACTGTCAATTTCTCCTTTTATTGCTATTAGCAGTTCCCTTGTATAATGTGGTGTGTCTCTGTTGGGTACATACATATTTACTCTTTTTATATGTTCTTGGATTGATGATTTGATCATTAGATAGTTTCCTTCTTTGCTTCTTGTAACATCCTTCAGTTTAAAGTCTGTGTTGTCTGTTATGAGTATTGCTACTCCATATTTCTTTTTATTTCCATTTGCGTGCAATATCTTCTTCCATTCCCCTCACTTTCAGTGTGGATGTGTCCCTAGATCTGAAGTGGGTCTATTGTAGACAGCATATATATGGGTCTTGTTTTTGTATTCATTCAGCCAGTCTGTGTCTTTTGGTTGGAGCATTTAATCCATTTACATTCAAAGTAATTATTATATTTGAACTTATTGTCATTTTTGTAATTGTTTTGGCTTTGTTGATGATTGACATTTTTTCTTCCCTTCTTTTTTTGTTTTCTTGTGATTTGATAACTACCTTTGGTGTTATATTTGGGTTGCTTTTTCTTTTTCTTATTCTTTTTCTTTCTTTTTTTATGTGTGTGTCTATTGTCCTTTCTTGGTTATTTGTTTCCATGAGGTTTTGATATAGCATTCTGTATATATGCAAAATTGTTTTAAGTAGCTTGTCTCTTAATTTCAAATGCATTTTCAATATCCTGCGTTTATACTTTCCTCTTATCACAATTGCTGTTTTTGATGTCATATTTGTGCGTGGATGATTTCCTACCTTTACTATATGTTTGCCTTTACTGGTGAGGTTTCCCATTTGTAATTTTCTGGTTTCTAGTTATTGTCTTTTCAACCTAGAGAAGCTCCTCTGACATTTGTTCTAAAGCTGGTTTTGTGGTGCTGAATTATTTTAGCTTGTTTTTTTTGGGTTTTTTTTTTGTTTGTTTGTTTGTTTTGTCTGTAAAGCTCTTGATTTCTCCACTGTATTTGAATGAGAGCCTTGCTAGGTAGAGTATTCTTGATTACAAGTTCCTCCATTTCATCACCCTAAATATATCTTGCCACTCCTTCTGCCTTGCATAGTTTCTGCAGAGAAATCAGCTGATATCCTTATGGGGGTTCCCTGGTGTGTTATTTTTTGCTTTTCCGTTGTTTTAATATTTATTCTTTGTACTTAACTTTTGTCAGTTTGATTAGTGTGTGTCTCACAGTGTTACTCCTTGGTTTATCCTGTATGGGATTCTCTGCACTTGAATGAGTGTTTTCTTTCCCATATTAGGGAAATTTTCAGCTATAATCCCTTCAAATATTTCCTTTGGTGGTTTCTCTCTTCCCCTTTTGGGACCCCTATGATGTAAATATTGTTATGTTTAATGTGGTCCCATAGATCTCTTAGACTGTCCTCAATTCTTTATATTCTTTTTTCTTTATTCCTTTCCATGGGAGTGATTTCCACTACTCTTTCTTCTACCTCACTTATTCATTTTTCTGCCTTCATTATCCTGCTATGGATTCCTCCTAGTACATTTTTCATTTCAGATATTGTGTCATTCATCTTTGTTTGCTTGTTCTTTAAATCTTCCAGCTCCTTGTTAAACATTTCTGGAAACTTCTCGATCTCTGCAACCATTTTCTTTCCAAGATCTTGAATCATCTTTATTATCATCACTCTGAATTCGTTTTCAGGTAAATTGTCTCCTCTCATTTAGTTCTCTTTGTGTGTTTTTATCTTGTTCTTTTGTCTGAAACATATTTCTTTATTATCTCATATTGTCTAACTTTCTACGCCTTTGGTCCTCTTGACAGCAGGTATATAGATGTGGCAGCTGGTGCCTGGTCCTGGAGTACTTGGCAGTGGTGGAGGTTCACATGCACCCAGAGCACATGATTGTAACTGCCATAGCTTGATACCTCTCTTGGATCCAGGTGGCTGTTAGGGATGTGGTCTGAGCAGGAGATAGCAGCAGTTCATGGGACTGCTCTTGAAATTGGGTGGGCTACATCAGCTCCCATGACACCTCCCTTTGCCATGTGGCTCTTGGGACCACTCCTTGTAGTTGCCAGAGCCAGTGGCTGCTCCTGTGACCCCTCCCTTTGACAGACGGCTCACACAACTGCTTCCTGTAGCTGCAAAGATAGAGGCTGCTCCCACAAACCCCCCTTTTCCCAGGCAGTGCTACAGGTCCTGGAGCTGTTGTGGGTGGTATCCTGGTGCCTCAGGGCATACAGGGAGCACGTTGTAGTGGTGGATCCTACCCCTTCCTTCCAGCACCCGCAAACATTGGCACCTGGCCTCTAAGCCAGCGCAGGTTTCCTCACCTTACATCGTCACATGTGCTCACCTGAGACTCTAGTCCCTCCAGGCTGTTTCCATGCCACCAACCTCAGGGTTTTTTTTTTTTCTACACAGCCAGCCCCAGTTCTCTTAGTCTGATATTCAAAGCCCTAGTTTTAGTTCCCAAGCCCTGCCCATACCAACAGATGTTCATCTTGGGCTGGGGCGTGCAGGCCACTAGCATTGACTGTGCAGAGCTGTTGCCATTGGTATTGCTATAAACCAATTGCTGTTTTCTCCAAAACTCAGAAGTTCCTCCTCTGTCCTGGTTGATCTCCGCACCAGTGGAGGGACTTCCCAAGGTGCAGAAACTTTTCTTCTTTCCCGGCTCCCTCCTAGGGGCACAGGTCCCATCCCACTTTCTTTCTCATTTTCTTTTTTCTTTTTCTTTTATCCTACCCTGTTACATGGAGTTTTTTTAGTCTATCAGAATCCTGAGGTCTTTTGCCAACGTTCAGTAAATTTTCTCTGCACATCATGCCACATGTAGATTTATCTTTGATGTGCTTGTGGGAGTAGGTGAGCTTCACATCCTACTACTCCGCTATCTTAGGAATTCCCTCTGGTTTTTGTATTTTTCAAGGGTTGCTAAAAAAAAAACAAGAATCAGCAATGGGAGGCTATATGTGACCTTCAAAGTCTAAGATATTTAGATATTTACCATCTGGCCCTTTACAGAAAAATTTTGCCAACCCCTGCAATAGACCAGTAGTTTTCAAAGTGTGGTCCCCGGACCAGCATTATGAGCATACTGTAGGAAGTTGCTTCATATGCAGATTCTCCCATCCTACCCATGAATTAGACACTCAAGGGGTGGGGCCCACTAGTCCCTGTTTTAACCAGCCCTCCTGGTGACTCTGATAGGTGGCAAAGTTTGAAAATCACTTCTATAGGCCGATGGCTTAATTCCATTATAAAAGATCACCTACTTCTCAATCTCTCACTGGATAGCTTCACAGGAAAGATGAGATTCAGGGTAGGTTGTGGCCAACTAGCAGAGGATGCCCTTAAAGGGAATTCTTTGTTATTTCAGCCTCATCACTCCCACTGTTGACATTTGCATGGTCCAGCCAATAGAGGTAGTCCATTCAATACAAATGCTCTTCCAGAGTCCCATCAGGACTTAAAGTAAATCAGTGCTCAGAGTCTTGGAGAGATAAAAGATCCTAAGAATTTTTAAACTATTGTAATGTGTGTCAGTTGTATATTTTCTGCCTTTGAACATTTTGACACCTAGTTAATTACTATCTCTAGTTTTCATTTTCGTAGCACTTTTTTTTGTCTTTTTAGGGCTGCACCCATGGCATATGGAGGTTCCCAGGCTAGAGGTCTAATTGAGCTACAGCTGCTGGCCTACATCACAGTCATAACAACACTGGGTCTGAGCTGCATCTGCAACCTGCACCACAGCTCATGGCAGCACCAGATCCTTAACCCACCGAGCGAGGTCAGGGATTGAATGTGCATCCTCATGGATACTAGTCAGATTTGTTTCTGCTGAGCCACGACGGGAACTCCATTTTTCATAACACTTTTGTATTTTATCAAGCTTAATATGAATTGTAAGCACATTTGTAATAACTATAGCATGTCCAAGATTTTCTCAACTGATTAACTGATAGGTCAGTTAGAATTTAGTCTTCTGTTCATGGGAAGCATTCTACCTTATGTTAATAAAAATTCAGTGGTATAGTGTGTAAAATTTTCAAAGTGTCCTTGGTCTGCATAAGACTGGATAGTCAGACCTTATCTCCATTTTACAGAGAATAAAGTCAGTCTCAGAGCAACTTGCTCAATTCCCTATACATAATTAGTAGCGGGGGTCTTCCGGTTCCATTACTCTGCTTGCTATCCTGAATATGACTAGAATTTTTTCATGTTTTTTTAACCTTAAAACACAGTTTCTAGCCAGTTGGTAATTTCACCAGCCGACAAGTACCCAAGAGAGAAAAAGGAAAGTTAATAATGGATTTTGCTGTTTGGCATATAAGCACTTTATCCTCTTTATGTTGCAACACTTAAAAATGTATTTGTGAGTGTGTAAAGGAGGTGCGTGTGCATGGAAGAGAGAGGTGAAAAGCTGAGAGAAGTCATCTCTCTCTCTCTCTTTTTTTTTTTTTTTTTTGTCTTTTTTAGGGCTGTACTCACAGCATATGGAGGTTCCCAGGCTAGGGGTCCAATCAGAGCTGTAGCCACCAGCCCACACCCCAGCCACAGCAACTCAGGATCTGAGCCGTGCCTGCAACCTACACCATAGGTCACGGCAACGCCGGATCCCCAACCCACTGAGCGAGGCCAGGGATCCAACTCGGGGCGTCCTCATGGATGCCGGTCATGTTCAGTAACCACTGAGCCGCGACAGGAACTCCCAGAGAAGCCATCTTTACCCAGGAACATTTAGTCCTGTCTGACCCAGAGGTGAATCACCATTGCCGCTTATCTCCATTTATCTAGTCCTTTCTCTGCAAAATTAGGAACATTACGGTTGGTTTGGTGCTGATATACTGTTTAAACATAAGACCAGTTTACAGAGTGAAATCCACATACGGAGAAATAAATAGTAGAAAGAGACAACCATATAGATATGGCAATAGTTGATTAAGGTTTCTCAACAAAGGAGTGGTCAAAAATGAGCTTGAGCTATTTCAACACATGCAAGGATGAGGCTTAAGAGTCTGCCACTTGAGGTTGATACTGGTTCGTGATGAAGTTTTCCCTGGTTGCACAAGATGAAAGTAGTAAGGACAAGGTATTATGAGAGTACATACGTATATATCTGTGTAGGAGTTCCCGTCATGGCACAGTGGTTAACAAATCCGACTAGGAACCATGAGGTTGCAGGTTCAATCCCTGGCCTTGTTCAGTGGGTTAAGGATTCAGCATTGCCATGAGCTGTGGTGTAGGCTGGCAGGTACAGCTCCGATTGGACCCCTAGCCTGGGAACCTCCATATTGCCATGGGAGCGGCCCTAGGGAAAAAAAAAGATATATATCTGTGTATAAGACTCATCTTTTTGGCATCTGTATGCTTGAATCATTGGGAGGTAAGGTTTTTCAAAGTGATTTGTCTTGGGGGGGAGGAAGGTGCATGCGCACATGTGTGTTTGGATATCTTCATCTTTAGCTTCTGTAACATCTAGACTTCCTGAAAGGCTGGTTTTCAGAAAGCTTAACACTTGATGTTTCTGAGGAAGTGAAAATCTTTCCCTTCTACCCTTCGAGGTTCTTTGGTCTAATAATTAAACTAATATAAGACAGATGAAGAGGAGAAAAAGAAAACCTTATCTTGTATACCTCCTGAATACATGGGAGAGACGCAGGAGAACTGAGTAACTCTCCAAAGTGGCTCCAGCCACCACCTTGGATGCCATCTTCAGCTGAAGACAAACAGAGATGTTGGGCAGCGAGTCAGTTGTTAGAGGGGACTGAGGAGCTCAGGAAACAAGGGTCTGATTGTGCAGATTTAAGCCCTTGCCTTCTCCACTGATAAGAGTGTCTAGAGATTTAGAGTCATTCTCCTTTTCCTGTTACAGGGAGGGAGGCACCCTTAGAGTGGAGACTTCTCTTATAAATGTTTTCTTAGAAAAGAATGACTTTTACTCAGTTTTCAGAGCTTTTCCTGTATCTGCCATTTGTTGCAGATAGCAGACTGAAATAACCAGTATGCCAGAGAGGCATGTTTTGGGCTGGTGTATTTTGCCTCCGTCCAGCTCAGTCATCTGGGGGCTGTGTTTGAAAGCAGGCCATTGTGGTGTTATAAGCAGTTATGATTGCACTTGGCCTTATGGTCCCAGGCCAAGTTTCCCTTGCCTTGAATGCTCAGTTTACTCTCTGTTTCTCCCTGTCTCGTGCTCTCTTTCCCTCTCCTCCTCTCAGTGCCCTTCTCTGGCTACTTCTGTCCCCACTTTTCTCCTGCTCTCTCCACTTCTTCATGACCTCCTCTCCAGCCCCCACGTTCTCTTCTTTTCTAGCTCTTTGTTTCCATTTCTCTCTGTCCAGGGGTGATGTTCAACAACAGGCATCTCCCATGTAAGCACATGTTCTACTCATAACAAAACTTAATCCTTTTAATATGAATGGAGATTGCTAATCTCAAAGCCCTGCATCCCTAGAAACTGTCCAAGAGCAGTAAGCTTTACATGTATTTCTTGGTAATGAGCCCTGTCTTGTTTATGGCCTCCATTGAGCTAATACCAGCAAGGGTGGTAATAGCAATAATAACAACAACAGTGTTTTCTTCTTATGGCTAATATTTACTGAGTTTTCACCACTTGTCACATGTTGTTCTGGAGAAGTGGTTCTCAGAGGTTAGTCTGTGGACCGTTGGAGATGCCCAGGAGCTAATACCAGCAAGGGTGGTAATAGCAATAATAACAACAACAGTGTTTTCTTCTTATGGCTAATATTTACTGAGTTTTCACCACTTGTCACATGTTGTTCTGGAGAAGTGGTTCTCAGAGGTTAGTCTGTGGACCGTTGGAGATGCCCAGGAGCTAATACCAGCAAGGGTGGTAATAGCAATAATAACAACAACAGTGTTTTCTTCTTATGGCTAATATTTACTGAGTTTTCACCACTTGTCACATGTTGTTCTGGAGAAGTGGTTCTCAGAGGTTAGTCTGTGGACCGTTGGAGATGCCCAGGACTCTTGAGGAGCCCATGAGGTCAAAGAGTTCCCGTCATGGCGCAGCAGAAACGAATCTGACTAGGAACCATGAGGTTGCGGGTTCGATCCCTGGCCTGGCTCAGTGGGTCGAGGATCCGGCATTGCCGTGAGCTGTGGTGTAGGTCGCAGACAAAGCTTGGATCTGGCGTTGCTGTGGCTGTGGTGTAGGCTGGCAGCTGTAGCTTCGATTCAACCCCTAGCCTGCGAACCTCCATATGCTGTGGGTGCAGCCCTAAAAAGCCAAAAAAAAAAAAAAAAAAAGGCCATTTTCACAGTGATGCTAAGAATCCATTTGATTGTTTCATATGTGCTGACTACAAGGAAACAATGGTGGCCAGAACTGCTGCCTCCTCAGCCCAGATCAAAACAGGTGGCCATTCTAATCTTCATTGTCAGCACTCTCAGTTAAAACCTTTTTTTAAAAAGCCAATTTTATTTTACAAAGTCCCTGTTGAAGCAGTAACTTTTATTAAATCTTAACTCTCAAGTACATGTCCTTTTAATGTTCTGGGTAACACTGTCAGGAGGTACACATCAAATACTTAGGTGTATTTGAGTTGCCGTATTTTTCATGGACCACCATTTTTATTTGAAAGAACAACTGTTAAGAAAACTATGGTTATTCAGACTTGGGTCTTTGGCAGAAATTTTCTTGAAAATGAAGCCAGTAATTTTAAGGCAAGTACCATATTGGTCCAGTGGAGCAAGCTGTCCAGTGGCCAAGCTGGATGGTCCTTCTTTAGGAGCAGGTACTCCTGGGGGCCTTTTTGCTGCCCAACAGTATAAATTCTTTTACCTCCAACTTGTGTTTGTAAATTATAATAAAAGAAAAGTTGTCCTTTGAATACTGATGAATTTTTGAATAGCAGAGGTAAAAAAAAATATACATATTTTCCAACATTGACCCACAACAGAACCACCCATTGTATAGATTATAAAAACAGAGCCCAAATAATGAAAGCCTTATCCAAAGTAACACTGTATAAGCGCATGATTTATGGCCTAGTCTTCTATTTTATGGTACCTTAAACTTTCAAGTACTTTCCATACATACATTTTTATCTGATCTTCACACAACCCTGTGAGTATCTAAAGCAGTTTATAACTAAGGAAAGTGGGACTCAAAGAAGATAATTCTGTGGATGCACTTAATATTTCCCTGCCCTTTCAGCTGTTATCTCTGAGGGCCTGAAGTAAGTCAGAGCAAATGGAGAGGAGATAGAAGCTATACAACTTGGCAACTAACTAGAAGCAAAAAAAAAAAAAAAAAAAAAAATGGAAATGAAGGAGCCAGGCGGTTTTCATAAGTTTCTTCCTCGGGCCCCTGGGAGGGTACCATTAACCCAGAAAATAAAATTAGAGAAGGAATAGATTCAATCAACCAGTGTTTCCTGAAGGCCTTTTCATTGGCACTGTTGTAATCTGCTCTGGGGGATTCTTTGGATGTATAGACTGTGCTGTTAGGATCTCTCTACGGGAAGATAGGGCATCAATGCCAGGAACTCTGATTCCAGGGGAAATGTGCTAAGTGCTTTAAGAAGGGTGTCGTTCAGGTCCTGTAGCTTTTCACAGGAGGGGAGGCATTGCTTCTGGGCCCAGGGAAAATGTTATGGATGAGGAAGCATTTGAAAGGAGTCCTGAAGAATGGTAGAACAGGGCTGTGCAGGGGTGGCTATGAGGAGACAAAGTTCAGTTACAGAAAAATGCCAGGTGTAGAGAGGTTGATGAGAACACAGTATGTGTGTAGGTGGATGATGAGAAATGATTGGCAGTGATTATTCCAGTAACTTAAGGGAAATGGTGACTGCCGCATACGTAGTTTTCTATTTCATATTTAGTTCATTTCTTAAAAAAGACGTTGGCCAAACACGTCTTTAAAAGTCCAACTTAGTTTTTTCTTTACACATAAGATTTCATTTTTCAATGACTGCAGTAAGGATTTCAAGTTCACATAACAGAATTGATCTTCCCAGATGTTATAGTTTTAGAGAAGGTTATATAAAATATTTTACCATGGTCTTAATCTCTGGTGGCTTGTTTTAAAATAAAGCTGCAGACGAAGTTCCCATCGTGGCTCAGTGGTTAACGAATCCGACTAGGAACCATGGGGTTGCGGGTTCGGTCCCTGGCCTTGCTCAGTGGGGTAACGATCCGGCGTTGCCGTGAGCTGTGGTATAGGTTGCAGACATGGCTTGGATCCCACGTTGCTGTGGCTGTGGTGTAGGCTGGTGGCTACACCTCTGATTCGCCCCCTAGCCTGGGAACCTCCATATGCCCCGGGAGCGGCCCAAGAAATGGCAAAAAGACAAAAAAAAAAAAAAAAAAAGAAAGCAAGAAAGAAAAAAGAAATTCATCAGTCCTTTAACTTGCATTCCCATCTGAACTGCATCCTTGTTTCCGTCTTCTTATAGCTTGGCTTTATCTTCCGGGTCTTTTGTCTCCTTTGGTATTACTGTTATCATTTACTACGGAATTTATCTGCCTTGGGTATTTAATACTGTTTTTCCCCTAGATAAGTCAGATAAATATGATCCACGTGATGTTGAAAGACTACAACAAGATGATAACTGGGTGGAAAGTTACTTATGTTGGAGGCATAATATTGTAGATGAAACACTGAAGATGCTTGATGAGAGTTTTCAGTGGAGGAAAGAGATGTCTGTCAATGGTAAGCTGTTGAATTGACCTCTGACTGTGTACTGTATCCCCTGCATAAATGTCATTGTTTTACATATATGTACATGTATTTGCAAATATTCTTGGCAGTCATCATAAATACCAGAATATAATGTTTTATAAACACCCAGTAACATTTTGAAAGGCGCAACTTATGAATAAGTCTTAAAAAGAGCAGGATGTATAAGGAAATCAGATCTCTAAGGAGCACAGTCACACTCAGATTCTTCACTCACAGCAGAGTCTCCTAATCTGTGCCTGGTTAGTTGGGTACTATTAAGATAGCAAGACAGCATCTTTACTACTAGGCCTGGAGAAAGGCGATGCTATTGGCCTGCCTTTCTCAGTTGTTGTTGCCAGAGTTCCTTATGCTAATAGGTGCTATGCATGCAATTACTAGACAAATGGGAGTCCCCCACAAGCAAGCTTATCCCCAAGGATGCCTACAGCAGGGTCCTCTTCTTGATTTCAGGGCCCAATTCTAGACTGAAATCCACCCCCCCCCAAAAAAAAAGGAATTTTAAACCTTAGAGGGGATTTTATAATAATCTTCAAGTATATGAAGAACTCTTTTCAGGAAAGATTACCTATTATCTCTCTCCTCCTAAAAATTTAACAGGAAGACACTGGCATAACTGCTGGTTTTGAAGAGCTATAAAGGCTTCCTGACCTTGGGGATAGTAAACTCTGGAGTGACCAAGTCTGCAGACTGAATCCAAAATAGTCCACAGAGAAATCCAGAGCAGATAACTTTCCCAGTCACTGTGCTTGTTGCAGGAATCTGTCAGAAGGAGAGTATTTTAAAATGATTTGATTGGAACTCTAAAAACTGTAGGTCGTTGCAGCAGTGAAGCCATTTATTAATCAAGCAAAGAAATGTGAGCCTAATTATTTCTAAATCGTTGAAGTACCGAATAAACCTTTATACTCCATGATACATTTGTTCTTACATAGAACTGCTGGTTTCTAGTGGCAGCCAGCAGAGGTGTGATGAAAGGAGGGTGGGGAAAGATAAAGAAAGCTGGGAGTGTTCTCAGGGAAATACTGGTGGATGCCACAAAAGCCCGGGCATTTGCTGCCTTGTTGTGTTGGTTCTTGGCCTCACTAGAGAGTGGGCCTCCTACTGAAGGATCCAGCATTTTTGGTGTTTCTCCACTTGCCCCAAGATTATAAAATGTATTAGACTCTGCTGGTTTTCAAACATAGAAAAATAGTGTTTTAATAGAGAAACCACAGTGATTTCTTTCATCATTTCTGAGGCTGTAAAATGTGTATATTTACTGCCGTGTTCTTTGAAATTGTCCAGTAGTGATTTGTTTCCGTATCATTGTGTGAAATACAACCAGAACATGAAAATGTGTCCACAGTCATGGCTGACGTGTACAGGGAATGGATTTTTACCTTTTCTCTCATCTGTGTCTTTATGTAGTTTTTTTCACCTATGTAAAAACACCATTTTTTAATTGTCAGAGATTCTTTCCAAATGTTTACATAAGCTTTATCTTTTTTAATATCATAAGTACTACAAAAGAGTAACCTTTATGTTGGAAGTTTTCTATTGGAAAGGCTACTAAGTAACAATTACTCACCAAAGTTTACCACTTTTTAGACCTGACGGAAGCCTCCATTCCCAGGTGGTTGTTGGAAATTGGTGGTATTTATCTCCACGGTTATGACAAAGAAGGCAACAAGTTGTGTAAGTAAATTTAATGGATGTTCCGGCTTTTCTGGATTTTGAGATGTAGTTATCTTTCTCAGCTGAACTAGTAATCGGCAGCACTTGCTCTGTACGTACCTACAAGAGGGAGAACATACAGTGTGTGTTCCCACAGTGGGGATTGTTAGGGCCAGCTGGACCAAGCATCACATACTTAGTAGCTTGCATTGTAATAAAGTAGGCTGTAAAGGCAAATGCCACATCCCATAAACACATCATAACACAGCCCAAATGATGCTACTCAGAGTCATTATCTTTTTTCTCCTTTACTGATATTCAGCCCAGGGTCTTCATGGACAATCTTTTTGACAGTCACTTGATTTTGCTAAATGGACTTTTTTCTTTTCACCTTTCCGGGTCTTCTCCTCTTGCTTCTTCCTCAGTCTGCGTGAGAGGAGAGGAATAGTAACAGTCATCCTGCTGTCCCAGTGACCCCCTTCTCTCTCCCCATGGCCCAACATCCAGCTTGGTGTCTACCAAGGCTGGGACTCAGCAGGAGTGTCAGAGCGCCATCCTGAGTAAACGTTCAGTCAAAGCAGTTTCCCGCACAGTTGGGGCCGCCCTGTGCACCCTGCTTGTGGCCTGTCACGGCCCCCTGTCTTAGCAGGACTCTTGGCATTTTCCTCCCATTGCTGCCTCTTCCTTCTCAGACTTCCTTTCCCATTTCTCTTATCCCCCCGCCTCCCCCCATCCCAGGCTTCATTCCTTTCTTGGCCTTTTTTACTTGCCAGCTGCCTCAGTCTCCTTGGGTGATCTCATGCACCTTGGCACCTTCCGCTGCCTTCCCCCAGACAGCAGTAACCCCAGACTGTCCCCAGGCCACATGCACATACATACTCAGCCACCCACCAGATTGATGGTCAGCCACCTTCCCCACCGTGCACAGCAGAACCGCACGCGTCCCAGCGCCTGCCCTTCCTGTACTGCCAGCTCGGGCCCCCAGCCATGGGTGCTTCCTCTGCCCAGCCTCACGCTAGCCCCGCCTCTGATGGCACCAGCGCTTCCTCCGTTCAGTCCCTTCCCAGGACACAGCCTGCTGGGCTTCCCTCTCTGCCAGTCTCCCCTCTGTGCTGCCGCCAACAGATGCTTTAAAAAGGAAAATCTAAACACCCTCGCGTTTCATTCAGAGTCCTTCAAGCCCAGCCCATGGCTCTCTATGTAGCTGCTCCTCTCCCCACATGTCACATTTCTCTCAGCTGCCACCACCCCAAATGGTCGCCATGCTCTGCCCCCATGCACGACACCTACTCAGGCTGCCGTCATGTCTCTCTGGGCTTTTCCTCTGGACGGAACATTCTTCTAGTGCTTTGTTTTCTCTTAAGAACAGTGTAGAATGCTTTTAGTTTATTACTGAATATTGTTTGTTGACCTGTATTTTCTTTTCCCCTTTACTTACCAAGGGAAAGAGTTTATTTTCTAAGAGAGGGATAATCGTTTACCTTTCTGCTGCTCTTGAGGGTTCCCAATTGGACACTGCTTCTCATTTAAATGAAAGAAGAGATGTTTTTAATCTAAGAAACAAAATGAATTGTAACTAAAGAAAAATGTCAAGGAAGGCGTTCCCTGGTAGTCTAGTGGTAGGATTTGGCACTTTCACCGCCGCAGGCCAGGTTCAGTCCCTGGTCTGGGAACTGAGATCCCATGTCAAGCTGCTACATGTCATGGCCAAAAAAATTCCCCCAAAATGTCAAGGGGAAGTAATGATACAGTATATGCATAAGATAATATTATAATGCCATAAATATTTCTTCTTATTTTTAACTTATGTTCTGCTTAAAGTCTGGATCCGGGTGAAGTATCATATAAAAGACCATAAGACCATACTGGACAAAAAGAAGCTCATTGCATTCTGGTTGGAACGATATGCAAAGAGAGAAAATGGGAAGCCTGTAACAGTGATGTTTGACCTGTCAGAAACTGGAATAAATAGCATAGTAAGCCTTCTTTGTTCATTCTGAATCATTGTTTATCGTGGCATCCTCCCTTTTTCTTTCCTCCCTGCCACCACCCCTCAACCAAACATTCCTCTAAAATTGAGCTCACCAAGTCATGTTTGGGATTTATTTTGTTCCCCCTGCATTGTGAGTGAAGTCAGACGTGAAATAGGATTTGCAAAGAATTAAGTGTGCTTCAGGATTCAGCATCAAAACGGTAGCTTTCCTAGAAATGTTTCTCGTCTGATAGGTGAGATGTGGAAGTAAGATGCCGAGGCTGGCAGGGTAAATGAGTAGATGTGATAACAGTGCACTTTTCTATCGGAGCTAATATCCTGTCCTGCCCCTCCCAGTAAATGGGGAATGAAGCTCCCCAGAGGAGCATTACTTGCATTGAGCTCCGGTGTTTTGCCGGAGCTCAATGTCCACCTGAGTTCTTGCATGACCCAGCACGTTGCGGTTTTGTTGAGGGGTTTTGTTTGCTCGTTTGGGTTTGTTTTCGGTTTGATTTGGTTCACTTTGGAAACCAGTTTTCTTCAGGTGATAAAGCCAAGCTTCAAAAATAAATAAAACCGGAGTTCCCATCGTGGCGCAGTGGTTAACGAATCCGACTAGGAACCATGAGGTTGCGGGTTCGGTCCCTGCCCTTGCTCAGTGGGTTAACAATCCGGCGTTGCCGTGAGCTGTGGTGCAGGTTGCAGACGCGGCTCGGATCCCGCGTTGCTGTGGCTCTGGTGTAGGCTGGTGGCTACGGCTCCGATTCAACCCCTAGCCTGGGAATCTCCATATGCCGCGGGAGCAGCCCAAGAAATAGCAAAAAAAAGACAAAAATAAATAAATAAGTAAATAAAACCTGCCAATCTTTAATTTGAGCCCTTGTGACTTCAGTGGTACCTACAAACCCTTCAGCAGTGATGGGGATTTGTTGGCACATTTATTAGAGCTCTTGTTTCTAACACTCAAACCTTGGCTAATTCTGAAAGCAGGAGACCTGCCTGCGGCAGTGTTGAAATCTGTTTGAAAATCCACTTGGCAGAGTATGTTAATCACCTTAAAGCGTTTGTATTCATACTCTTTGCCTGGTAACTATCTTCTGGAAGTCTCTTCTAAAGAAATACACCTGAGTACAGAAAAAGTGTTGTACTTCAAAATGTTTTTTCAGTGTCATTTAAAATGGTGAAAAATTAGGAAAAAAAAGTAAGCATCAACACAGTGAAGGGGTTAATTATGATGTATCTAATTGATGGTGTGTGTGTGTGTGTGTGTGTAGCTATGTAAAATGGTGCTTCCAAAGAATTTGTAATAATGTTGGAAAACAGCTTTTTTTGTTAAATGAAAAAGGCAACAGGGTTATATCACAGTGAGAGCTAGCCTCCAAAAGGGAAACTTTAGACATCAAAAACACAAACAAAAAACAGGCTAGAGGGGTTTTTTTAGGCAGTGAGACCACATATTTTAATGTTAGTTTTCTAATTATTAACCCAGAATCATAAAACATAAATGTTAATGTATTTTATTGACAGATACAGAGGCAAAGAATTGATTTGAGCTGTCTGATTATTTTTAAGCTACCTATATACTATTTTGTTATCTTTAATTTATAAATAAGGTTTATTTGCATTAGTAAGTATTAAAATCAGTAATGGTTTCAAATGCTAGAATTTTACCGAATTATGTTTATGTATGACCTTCCTAATTCACAAACGATTGAAGTTGGCCTTTAAAGGTGTATACAAAAATTGCAAGGCAAAAGCTTTTTTTTAATTATTTATTCGAATTGAGCCATTAATTTGGCTTTAAGCTTGCCTGAAAGAAATAGAATCATTTAAAATTACTCAGTGGACATACTTTCAAACCAGTGTCTTAGGAGAAGTGTATCCATTCCTGATACTTGAGGTAGAAGCAAAGTCTTTTATGGATCTTCAAAGGGAAGGCATTTTACAAGATAATAAATAGCATCCTTGAAAACATCCTCACAGAATGTGGAGCAATGAGTTTCATGGAGTTTTTTATGTAGTACCCACTAATATACATACATCAGTGGCAACCTGTCAAATCACCTTGAATTAGCAGTAACTTGGGATTTTATAAGCAAGGTTTTTCAATTAAATAAAAGATGAAAATAAGAATATTGGATGAAGACTTTTTAGGCTTTTAAGACTTTTTAGATCATATACTAGGTAACAAATCTTTATATAAGTATCTGTTTTGAGATATTTTTTTTGGTTCTTACTTAACTACAAGTTATTAAACTCTGTGTACAATGGATATAATCGTTAGTTATAAAGGTGTTATTATATGCTAGGATTTATCCCATAGTAAATACCTAAGATAGTTAAGGGTGCTTATTTTCAGTTTACTAGAGCTAAAGATGCTATAACTCCCATGTTAGGAATAACTTTATAGACTCTCCTCTCTCGGACAGCTCACCTTGTAATAATTGATAGGTTTAACTTTGCCTGGTTGTCTCTGATCCTACAGTGTTTATAAAATGGCTGATCAGTAAGTCAGACTATGGCCAGTGGAAGCACATGAAATGAAATGATCCATGTGAATAGTAACCCTTATAATAATCTAATTTCATGTTGCTGTGTTCAGTGCAGTAGAACCAACAAACAGCTATGTTTATAAGGTCTCCCAGAAAGTGAAATCAATGAACAACATTTAAATATAAACCGAAAAAAGCTAATTCTTATTCTAGGTCCCTATACAAAAGAAAAGAAGCTAGAAGTAAAGTAGATACAGTAGGCCGATAGGATCAGATTAACCACTGTATAAAAGATTAATAAAATATATTTTATTGAGGCTATTATAAGGTGTAGAAATTAGTTTTTAAAAACAAATATAGGAGTTCCCACTGTGGAGTAATGGATCGGTGGTGTCTTGGGAGCACTGGGACACAGGTTCGGTCCCTGACCCCACACAGTGGGTTAAAGATCCAGCATTGCCACAGGTGCAGCTTAGGTCACAGCTGCGGCTGGAATCTGATCCCTGGCCTGGGAACTCCATGTGCCGTGGGGCGACCAAAAAAACCCAAAATACAATAAAAAGCAAATATATCAGAATTTCTATACATATGTATTATCATTCCAAGTAGTCAGGTCGTATACTCTCTACTTGTTTTAATATTTCTTCAATTGTTCAAGAGATTTTTAGTAGTTCTCTATGGGGGTTGCTCTTTAGCTCCATTTTACAATGCCACATTACCTTAGCAGCCTGAAATACCTAACTAGTTTGAGGTAACATGAATGATTTAAGCATCTCATTTCCTTAAAGAATTTAATAATTGTCTCATTTATATTTAATAATTTATCATCTTTAGAAATATGCAATTTAAAATTCTCCAATATGGACAGTCTGAAAGATTTAAATGTATAATCTTTATTTTAGGACATGGACTTTGTACGCTTTATCATCAACTGCTTTAAGGTTTATTACCCTAAATACCTCTGTAAGTAACTTATTCCTTTATAAAAATATAGTGAAACTGAGCATTGTCTGAGAATTATGAAGCTTTATATTGTTAGAGACTTTAACGCCTGAAACGTTGTTTTCTGGTGAAGAACTTAAGTGTGTTCCTAGAAGTTTTAAGTACATATCCTAGAAGGTACAGGAGAAATTTTTCATAAATAATCTTTGTCCTTTACCGTTTGTTTTAAGACTCTAAGTTATAGTCTGTATATATGGTATCCTGTAATACACATGCACATGAGAAGACCTAAAAGCATTTATTACCAAGATTATCCCATTTTTACTAATTTTTCAATTGAAAAATTAATTTTAAATATTTATCATTTGGAACTTCTTACGTGTGAGAGACATGAGCAGTATCAGTAGGTATATTGTGTGGTAAGCAATACTCATACATAAAGTACACTGAGCTTTTAATTGCTCTTTTAAAATTGTCATTAAGAAACACTTGACTAGTGTCACTACATTTGAATCTGGCATTTGGAGTTTGTTTTTAATTGTGACTCTGCTGTTAATTACCTAAATGAAGAACTAAATCTTATGTATTCATTTTTGATTTGGGGGGCTTATGTAATGTTTTTTCCCAGGGGAAATCAAGATGCCATCCCACATAAACAGTCAAATATTTTTAAACTCAGTGGGTTGAAAGTGAAAAGAGAGAAGAGAGGCAACAGGGACATCCAAAAATGGAAACCCACAGGTCTGCCTGGGCATACCCCTGGCAAATACCACAAGTGGGTCTTTTGGGACTTCACTTGTCCTACATTAATATAATCATTCCAGGAGGTTCTCTGTTCAGAGAAGAAGGAAATTACATTTTGATTCATCTGGAATAGAAGAATGAATTTGATATCAAAAATCCCCTTTGTGGTTTCTCATTCTTTTTCACACTTCATCTAAGTATGCAAATAATACTTATGTATACTTTGGAATTATGGGCTTCCTGGGGCTCATAATATTAAGAAAAGCTAAAATAATTTTTGTTTCTTAAAACATAATGATTTATTAAAAATGGAAGGGGCAACTCTCGGAGTGGGTTTAACAGTATAATCTCTAGAAAATTTAAACCATAAATTAGACATTGAAATCATTTTAAAGCTCAGTGGACTTTAGCACTAATACAACATGCCTCATCCAGAGTCCCCACTTACCCACTTAACTATTTTCTTTTGTGCCTTTCTGGCAAACAGCAAAAGCAATAAATGAAGAAAAGAAAAGTTTATTTGCCAAAGGGCAGTGATAGTGCGTTATTCATTTCACACCAGCTGTCCTCTTAGGTGGGCCCCCTCACCATGTGAGAAGTTAGTTTAGTTCTAGCAATACTCACATTTCATGAAATTATAATTGAGTCTCAGTTTTTAGTCCCATTTAGATTACTAGTTTTTGCTAGGCCAGGTATAAGTGATAATATTATTGCAGTACTAAGTCGCAGTTGATGAATCGTTTTTCGTCTTTCAGCAAAAATGGTGATTTTTGATATGCCTTGGATCATGAATGGTAAGTATATTACTTATACTTTCCTAACACAAAACATCTCATTGCTTTTTATCTTTGCTAATTTAGCCATATTTCTGTGCTTTTTCTTAAAAATGTTTATATTATACTTGGTGTATATTCTTGAGAGGCTGGGGCTAGAACACGCAAAGGCTGTTTCTAAGCCAACTGGGCTAACCTTCTACCTCCAGGCTTTGGGGATACTCATTAGTCTTCTTTAAAAACAGCTTTAAAATGTTCAACTATTCAGGTAAAACCATAGCCAGAGGTCTCAGTTTGTCACCCACAGATGGGGTATGTCACAGAATGTAGTCCTTGGCTAGGGTTTCTCGTGGACTTCAGGTGTTGAGGAAGAAAATGGGACAAATCTAAAATTTAATCCAAATCTCTGTAGTCACATAATCCTTATGACAGTCATGATATATTTTTCAATAAAAAATATTTTTAAGCCATTAAAAAACCTTCTCTACCAACTTTAATGTCCTTATAAATTTAATGTTATTTTCAGAACATGCACTTTCATTTGTGTTTGCAGTCATTTGCTGCAAAGTCTCTACATAGAAAGCAGTAGAGAAAAACAATGAAATCAAAACTTGGTTCTTTGAAAAGTTTGGCAAAATTGATGAAACTTTAGCTAAACTATGAAGAATAAAGAAAGACTCAGGAGTTCCCGTCGTGGCGCAGTGGTTAACGAATCCGACTAGGAACCATGAGGTTGTGGGTTCAGTCCCTGCCCTTGCTCAGTGGGTTGAGGATCTGGTGTTGCCATGAGCTGTGGTGTAGGTTGCAGACTTGGCTCAGATCCCGCATTGTTGTGGTTCTGGCGTAGGCCAGTGGCTACAGCTCCGATTCGACCCCTAGCCTGGGAACCTCCATATGCCGTGGGAGTGGCCCAAAGAAATAGCAAAAAAAAAAAAAAAAAAAAAAAAACACAGACTCAAATTATGAAAATCAGAAATGAATGAGGATTTACCACTTCTGACTTTATGGAAATTTAAAGAACTAAAGAAATACTGAAAAAATTATATGCCAAGAAATTAGATAAGCTAGATGAAACGGGCAAATTCCTAGAAAGACACAAACTAGCAAAATGGACTCAGGAAATCTGAATAGAAGTATAACAAAAGAAATTGAATTAGATATCAAAAAACTTCACACATGAAAAGCCGAGACCCAAAATGGCCTCACTGGTAAATTCTACTAAACATAAAGAAGAATCAACAACAATGCCTCTCAAACTCTTCCAAAAAATAGAGGACGAGGAGTTCCTATCATGGCACAGTGGAAACTAATATGATTAGGAATCATGAGGTTGCAGGTTCAATCCCTGGCCTCACTCAGCAGGTTAAGGATCCGGCGTAGCCATGAGCTGTGGTGTAGGTCACAGATGCAGTTGGGATCCCACATTGCTATGACTGTGGTGTAGGCCAGCGGCTACAGCTCCAATTGGATCCCTAGCCTGGGAACCTCCATATGCCATGGGTGTGGCCCTAAAAAGACAAAAGACAAAAAATAAAAATAAAAACAAAAAAATAGAAAAAGAGAGAACACTTGCCAACTCATTTTATGAGGCAAGTATATCCCTAAAAACAAACATCACAGGAAGAATTATAAACCAATACCTTATGATTATCTATGTATCAGCCCTCAATAAAGTACTAAAACTGAACCTATGAGTATATAAAAAGGATTATATGCCATGACCAAGTGGGATTTTATCTCAGGAATGCAAAGTTGGTTCAGCATATGAAAAGCAACCAGTTATGCAACATATTAATAGCCTAAAGGAAAAAAATTAAGTCCTAATAGACACAAAAAGCATTTGATGAAATCCATTACACTCTTATGATAAAAGTACCCAAGAAGGTGCAGGAGTTCCCTTGGTGGCTCTGCAGTTAACGTACCCGACTAGGATCTATGAGGATGTGGGTTCAATCCCTGACCTTGCTCAGTGGGTTAAGGATCTGGCATTTCTGTGAGCTGTGGTATAGGCCACAGACGCAGCTTGGATCTGGTGTGGCTGTGGTATAGGCTGGCAGCTGTAGCTCCAATGGGACCTGTAGCCTGGGAACCTCCATGTGCCGTGGGTATGGCCCTAAAAAGCAAAAAAAAAAAAAGATGTAGTTCCCATCATGGTGCAGCAGAAACAAATCCACCTAGGATCCATGAGGACGTGGGTTCAGTCCCTGGCCTCGCTCAGAGGATTAAGGATCTGGTGTTGCCATGAGCTGTGTTGTAGGTCGCAGACATGGCTCGGATCTGGAATGGCTATGGCTGTGGCTGGCATCTGTAGCTCCAATTGGACCCCTAGCCTGGGAACCTCCAAATACTGTAGGTGCAGCCCTAAAAAGCAAAAGAAAGAAAGAGAAAGGAAGGAAGGAAGAAAAGGTGCAAAGAGTTAGAAGAACTTCAAAGTTAGAGGGACCACAGTAGTTCACACAAGACTACCTTCACTTCTCACACCAACCGTAAGTTTAAGGGGTTTCTAAACCACCCTCAAGTTTACTAGACTCACAGAAGTCACCAAAAGCTATTGTACTCATAGTTACAGTTTATTACAGGAAAAGGATTCAGATTAAAATCAGCCAAGGGGAAAAAAACATGACAGAATCCGAGGAAATACCAGATACGGAATGTGTTATTTTCCCACCAGCTATAAGTGACAATGCTCATGGAGTATTGCTAACCAGGGAAGCTTACCCAAGCCTTGGCATTCAGAGTTTTTATCAGGGCTCCATTACATAGGTCTGACTGGTTTATCACATGGTCGATCTCAGTCTCCAGTCTCTCCAGAGGTCTCCAGATAACTGTGTGACCCACAGCCCCCACCCTAAATCTGTATTGTTCCCATGTGACTCAAAGCCCCTACACAAACAAAGACTCCAACAGGCATGAAGCTTACCTCCAGAAGCTGAGGGCAAAGGCCAGACCTTTCTTAGGGTAAAGTTAATTATTTACAGAAGAGAATTTCCTCAGCCCAGTAAAGAGCATCTGTGTAGAACCTACGTCTGTGAAAAACCACAGCTAACATCATACTCAGCAGAGAAAGAATGAATGCCTTCCCCCCTAAGTTCAGGAGCAAGATAAGGTTATCAGCTCTTAACACTTATTTTGCCAGGGTACTTATCAAGAAAAAGAAAAGTCATCCAGATTGGAAAAGAAGTCCTATAGGTGACATAATCTATGCAGAAAATTTTAAATACATAGACACATACACAAAAAGCTATTAGAACTAATAAACAAGTTCAGCAAGGTAGCAGGATACAAAATCCATACACAGAAGAAACTATATTTCTATACTGGTAATGAATAATGCAAACATGATTTTTTTTTTTGGTCTTTTAGGGCTGAGCCCACAGCATATGGAAGTTCCCAGGCCAGGGGTCAAATCAGAGCTGCATCTGACAGCCTACGCCACAGGCACAGCAACGCAGGATCCCAGCTACGTCTGTGACGTACATCACAGCTCATGGCAACTCCAGAGCCCCAGCCCACTGAGCAGGGCCAGGGATCAAACCCACATCCTCGTAGATCCTAGTCGGGTTCATTAACCACTGAGCCACAATGGGAACTCCCAAAAATTAAATTTAAAAAACAATTGCATTCATAATAGCGCTACAAATAATAAAATACTTAGGAATAAAAGTAATAAAAGAAGTTGAAGACTGTATACTGAAAACTACAAAACACCATTGAAGGAAATGCAAGACCAAGGCAAATATGCATCTCTTGTAATATTGCCAAGATGGCAGTGCTTTCCCAGTTGATGGGACAGATTCAATGCAGTCCCCATCAAAATCCCTACTACCTCCCCCCCCGCCTTTTTTTTTTTTGGTCTTTTTGCCATTTCTTGGGCTATTCCCAGGGCATATGGAGGTTCCCAGGCTAGGGGTCAAATCGGAGCTGTAGCCGCCGGCCTCCGCCAGAGCCACAGCAATGCAGGATCCGAGCCGTGTCTGCAACCTACACCACAGCTCACAGCAACGCCAGATCCTTCACCCGCGGAGCGAGGCCAGGGATCAAACCTGCAACCTCATGGTTCCTAGTCGGATTCGTTAACCACTGAGCCATGACAGGAACTCCCCATTTCCCCCCCTTTTTTTTAATAGAAGTTGATAAGCTTGTCCCTAAATTCATATGGAAATGCAAGACTCAGAATAGTAAAAATAATCTTGAATACGTACAGTGAAAATGAAGGGTGCACACCTCTTGATTTTAAAACTCTCTTTAAAGCCAATAGTAATCAAGGTGTGGTGTAGACATAAGAATAGATGTATAGATCACTAAAATAGAATTGAGAGTCCAGAAGTAAACCCTCATATGAATGATTAATTGATTTGTTGACAGTGGTACCAAGGCCATTTAAGTGGAGAAAAATAAGTCTTTTTAATAAATGGTACTGGGACAACTGAATATCCACATTTGAAAGATTGAAGTTGGACCTTTACCTCCCATCATACACGAAGGTTAACTCAAAATGGATCAGTTACAACTATATAACTTTTAGAAAAAACCATAGGTAAATGTTTTGACATTGGAGTAGGCACTGATTTCTTAAGAGTTAAAACTATAAAACTATTAGAAAAAACCATGGGGGTAAATGTTTTGACCTTTGAGTAGGCACTGGTTTCTGAGATGTGACACCAAAAAACACAAGCAACAAAAGAAAAATATAAGATGTATTGTACTTCATTAAAATTTAAAATTTTTGTGTTTCAAGGGCTACCATCAGGAAGGTAAGAAACAACTCTCAGAATGGAAGAAAATATTTACAAATCAGACATTTGATGACGGACTTAGGTCTAGAATATATAAATAGCTTTTATAGTACAACAAGATGACAAATGGTGCAATTAAAAAGGGCAAAAGACTTTAATAGACATTTTTATTTTTATTTATTTATTTTTTTTATTTTGGTCTTTTTAGGACTGCACCTGCAGCATATAGAGATTCCCAGGCTAGGGGTCGAGTTGGGGCTATAGCTGCCAGCCTACGCCACAGCCTCAGCGATGCCAGATCCAAGCCGCGTCTGCAACCTACGCCACAGCTCACCGCAGCACTGGATCCTTAACCCACTGAATGAGGCCAGGGATCGAACCTGCGTCCTCATGGATGCTAGTCAGATTTGTTTCCGCTGAGCCACAATGGGAATATATATATTCTTTTTCTCACATTATCCTCCATTGTGCCCCATCACAAGTGATTGCATATGTTTCTCTGTGCTATACAGCACGATCTCATTGCTCATCCACTCCAAATGCAATTGTTTGCATTTATTAACCCCAGGCTCCCAGTCCATCCCACTCTCTCCCCCTCCCCCTTGGCAACCACAAGTCTGTTCTCCAAGTCCATGAGTTTCTTTTCTGTGGAAAGGTACATTTGTACCGAATATTAGATTCCAGATATAAATGGTATCATACGGAATTTGGCTTTCTCTTTCTTACTTACCTCACTTGGTATGAGAGTCTCTAGTTCCATCCATGTTGCTCTAAATGGCATTCATTATTTTGTTCTTTTTCATGGCTGAGTAGTATTCCATTGTGTATATATACAACATCTTAATCCATTCATCCATGTCTTGGCTATTGTGAATAGTGCTGCAGTTAACATACAGTTACATGTGTCTTTTTCAAGAAGTTTTGTCCAGATATATTTCCAAGAGTGGGATTGCTGGGTCATATGGTAGCTCTATATTTAGTTTTCTGAGGTACCTCCATACTGTTTTTCATAGTGGTTGTACCAATTTACATTCCCACCAACAGTGTAGGAGAGTTCCCTTTTCTCCATACCCTCTCCAGCATTTGTTATTTGTTGACTTTTTATTGATGGCCATTCTGACTGGTATGAGGTGGCACCTCATAGTAGTTTTGATTTGCATTTCTCTAATAATTAGTGATGCTGAGCATTGTTTCATGTGTTTGTTGCCCATGTGTACATCTTCTTTGGAGAAATTTTTCCAAAGAAGATGTACACATGGGCAACAAACACATAAAAGATGCGCAACAAACACATAAAAGATGGGCAACAAACACATAAAAGATGCGCAACACATAAAAGTTATTAGAGAAACCAAGTCAAAACCAAATGAGTACTACTTCATACCTACGAGGATGGCTGTAATCAAAAAGACAGACTAGGAGTTCCCTTCTGGCACAGCAGGTTAAGGATCTGGCATTGTCACTGTAGCAGCTCAGGTTACTGCTGTTGCATAGGTTTGATCCCTGGCCTAGAAACTTCCACATGACACAGGCATGGCCAAAAAAAAAAAAAGACAGACTAAAGTAATAGGTGTTGGTAAGGATATAGAGAAATTGGAACCCTCATACGTTGCTGGTGAGAATACAAAACGGTGCAGCCCCTGTGGAAAAACTGGCAATTCCTCAAAAAAATCAGAGAACTACCATAAGACCTGGCCAATTCCACTCCTTGGTATATCCCCAAGAGAATTGAAAGCATATGTCTACACAAAGACTTGTACACAGATATTCATAGCAGCATTATTCATAATAGAAGTGGAAGCAGTCCAAAGTTCATCAGTTGATGGAATAGATAAATGTATATCCATAAAGTGGAAAATTATTCAGCCATAAAAAGGAATTATTGATAACATGCTCCATCAGAGATGAACCTTAAAATCATGCTGAATGAACAAAGCCAGTAAGAAAAGAAAAAAAACCATATTGAATGATTCTATTTAGACAGAATGGCCTAAGGCAAATCCATAAAGACAGAAACTAGATTAGTGGTTGCTTAGGGAATGAGAGAGGGAGGATGAGGAGAGCTTGCCAGTGGGTACGGATTTCTTTTTGGTGAGATGAAAATGTTCTAAAATCAGATAGTGGTGGCGAGTTAGGTGCACAACTCTGTGATCATACTAAATAAAACCCGTTGATGTGTACACTTTAAAGGGGTTGATTTTATGGTATGTAAATTTTACCTCAATAAAGCTGTCATAAAAAATCAGATTTAGCACCATTAAATTCAAGTAGCATAGCTTCAGACATGTCAACTCAGACTTTTTAATTGAAAATTAATGAAACTGTAAATGTTATGTAAAAAAAGCTAAGCATAATTAGCCAAAATAAAAATGCAGTTTTCTGAACTACCATTTAATGTTTATCATGTTTTATTTCCTGACTTATCATCAGTGCTCTTGCAGATTTAATGCAGGATTTCTCTTTAAAATGTGCTTAGGAGTTCCCTTCGTGGCTCAGCAGTTAATGAACCCGACTAGGATCTATGAGGATGCGGGTTCGATCCCTGGCCTCCTTCAGTGGGTTGGGGATCCAGTGTTGCTGTGAGCTGTGGTTTAGGTAGCAGACGTGATTCAGATCCTGTGTTGCTGTGGTTGTGGTGTAGGCCAGCAGCTGCAGCTCTGATTCAACCCCTAGCCTGGGAACTTCCATATGGCCCAAGTGTGGTCCTCAAAAGAAAATTAAAAAAATGTGCTTAAAGTGTCATAGTGAAAACAGGGTTTAAAAAATGAGGTATTAATCAGAATGGCATGACAGAACAAGATTGTAATGAGTAAACGACCGTGTTTGGTAACAGTTGGTTCTTACGGGTTCCATAAGTTGCTCACAGTTCCAAGCTGCAGGGCTTGAAAGAAAGACATGGAAGTCTAGGGTTAGGAGGAAAGTCTGGGCCTGGCTTACACATCTAATGAGGAGGGCTGCTACTTTTTCTTCCTGACTTCCCCTTTGAGAAGGTTTTTCAGATCAGGCGGTTTGTCCAAAGCGGAAGCCAGGTGAGCTTCCCATACTATCGTGCAGTTAGTGGATCACATGCTGTTTGATTCATTGTCTGGAAATCTTAGGAGTTGGGATCACTGGTGGATTGGGCAAAGGCCAAGCCCTGATAAGTTGGTTAATGAACATCAGGGTAATTTAATCTTCCTCAGTCATCCTGGAACATTTGAAAACCATAAGGGACAATCAAAGTGTAAACGTCTACAGGGAATAGAGAATATGGATTAAGCATCATGCCATGGAAAAATACATATATATTAACAGATTTTAGCGCAAACCTAATTTCAGAGGACCTGGGTTAGCACATACAGGAAGTAAATTGAAAAAGAGAATGAAAGGAATTTAATGAAGTGACTGTTTTTTTCTTTAGCTGCTTTCAAAATTGTGAAATCCTGGCTTGGTCCAGAAGCAGTGAGTTTGTTGAAGTTTACAACGAAAAATGATGTCCAAGACTATGTCAGTGTAGAATACCTGCCTCCTCACATGGGCGGAAGTGTAAGTACAATACTGAAAACCTGTTTCTAAAATAAGACTGGGGGAGTTCCCGTCGTGGCTCAGCGGTAATGAACCTGACTAGGATCCATGAGGTCGCTCAGGGGGTTAAGGATCCGGTGTTGCCATGAGCTGTGATGTAGGTCACAGACACAGCTCAGATCCCGCGTTGCTGTGGCTGTGGTGTAGGCCGGCAGCTGTGGCTCCAATTGGACCCCTAGCCTGGGAACCTCTATGTGCCACAGGTGTGGCCCTAAAAAGACAAAATAAGACTGGGTTATGGCACATGAGGCTGCATTCTTTCCTCAAGGAAAAAGGAAAAGCAGTAACATCCTAAAAAAATCATTGATAACCCTAAAATAACAAGCATTGTTACAGACATTTTTAAGTTTTTATTTTTGAACAGGTCATGTCTTAGCATGGTTCTAAACTGAATGGTGTTCAGAAGCAAGTACTGAGTAAAAAGTCTTTCTACTGCTATGCCAACCACTCTGTCCTCGCCCCCCCAGTTTTATTTATTTTTATTTCCTGGGATCTGTATTGCC
The DNA here is from genome assembly GCF_054392235.1 of Sus scrofa. Taxonomy (NCBI): domain Eukaryota; kingdom Metazoa; phylum Chordata; class Mammalia; order Artiodactyla; family Suidae; genus Sus; species Sus scrofa. The sequence goes on from NC_139401.1 coordinate 15,113,293, forward strand.
TGTGTAAGCAGCTGTAGTAAATATGTAATATGTATATAAGCAGCTATAATATATATATATATATATTATATATATATATATATATTCTTTCTCCCTCCCATCTTTTAAACAAGTAATGCATTTATATACTGTTGTGTATCCTGATTTTTTTCTTCATATCATGTCTTAGAGATCATTCTAAATCAATATGTGATAAGCTGTCTGAGTCTTGTTTATGGCTGCATAGTATGCCAGTGTCTAGAGATAAACCATAAGTTGTTTAATGAATATACGTAGGTTATTTCCTTTTGATGTGTCTTTAGTTTTGCTTCCATTTGTTTACTGGTATACAGTCTTTAATTTAAAAGATAATATATGCTGGAGTTCCCGTCGTGGTGCAGTGGTTAACGAATCCAACTAGGAACCATGAGGTTGCAGGTTCGATCCCTGGCCTTGCTCAGTGAGTTAAGGATCCAGCGTTGCCGTGAGCTGTGGTGAAGGTTGCAGACACGGCTCAGATCCCGTGTTGCTGTGGCTCTGACGTAGGGCAGTGGCTGCAGCTCCAATTCAACCCCTAGCCTGGGAACCTCCATATGCCACCGGAGCAGGCCTAGAAAAGGCAAAAAGACAAAAAAATAAATAAATTAAAATAATAAAAGATAATATATGCTATCAGTAACTCACTACTTACAAACAAGAGACCAGGAGTAGGTAGATATGAGTTAAATTTTACCACTCTATAACAATGAAAAATTTAGATAATGACTTTGTTTTTTAAGTTTTATTGACATAGATTTACAATGTTGTGATAATGTCTGCTGTACAACAAAGGGATTCATTTATACATATACACATATCCATTCTTTTCCAGATGTTTTTCCCGTATAGTTTATCAGAATATCGGGTAGAGTTCCCTGTGTTCTACAGCAGATCTCCATTGACCATCCATTGCATATCCATTAGTGTGCATATGCCAAGCCCAAACCCCCAGTCTTTCCCTCCCCCTCACCTGTCCCCTTTGTTAACCATAAGTTTGGTTTTGAAGACTATGAGTCTGTTTGTGTTTTGTAAATAAGTTCATTTTTTTTTTCTTTTATCTTTTTGCCATTTCTTGGGCTGCTCCCACGGCATATGGAGGTTCCCAGGCTAGGGGTCGATTCGGAGCTGTAGCTGCCAGCCTACGCCAGAGCCACAGCAACGCGGGATCCGAGCCGCGTCTGCGACCTACACCACAGCTCATGGCAACGCCGGATCCTTAACCCACTGAGCAAGGGCAGGGATCGAACCCGCAACCTCATGGTTCCTAGTCAGATTCGTTAACCACTGTGCCACAACGGGAACTCCCAAATAAGTTCATTTTTATCATTTTTTTAGATTCCACATATAAGTGATCTCAAATGATGTTTGTCTTTCTCTGACTTCAGTATGATAATTTCTAGGTCCCTTTATGTTGCTGCAAATGGCATTATTTTGTCCTTTTTTTATGCCTGAGTATACGAACAAAATACTGTGGTATATGTGCCACATTATCTTTATCCATTTATCTGTCAATGGACATTTTAGTTATTTCCATGTCTTGGCTATTGTGAATAGTGCTGCAGTGAACTTTGGGGTGAATGTATCTTCAGATGATGGTTTTCTGTAAATAGATGCCCGGGAGTGGAATTGCTAGATCATATTGTAATTCTATTTTTAGCTCTTCGAGGAACCTCCATACTGTTTTCCGTAGGGGTTACACCAATGTACATTCCCACCACCATTGTAGGGGATTCCCTTTTCTCCACACCCTCTCCAGCATTTGTTGTTTGTAGATTTTTTTGATGGTGACCATTCTGACTGGTGCAAGGCAATCCCTCATTGTCGTTTTGATTTGCATTTCTGTAATAGTGACTTTAAGCATCTTTTGATGTGTTTTTTGGCCGTCTGTCTGTCTTTGAAGAAATATCTATTTAAATATTCTGCCAATTTTTTACTTGGGTTATTTGATTTTTACGATAATGAGCTACATGAGTTATTTGGATATTTTGGCCATTAATCCCTTGTCAGTCCCTTCATTTGCAAGTATTTTCTTCCAGTTTGTGGGTTTTTTTCATTTTGTTTATGATTTCCCTTGCTGTGCAAAAGCATTTACGTTTAATTAGGTCCCATTTGTTTATTTTTGTTTTTTATTTGCATTACTCTAGGAGGCAGACCAGAAAAGATATTGTGGCAATTTATGTCATAGTGTGTTCTTCCTATGTTTTCCTCTAAGAGTTTTATAGTATCTGGCCTTATGTTTAGGTCTTTAATCCATTTTGAGTTTATTTTTGTGTATGGTGTTAGAGAGTATTCACATTTTCATTCTTTTACATGTAGCTATCTAGTTTTCCCAGCACCACTTCTTGAAGAGACTGTCTTTTCTTCATTATATATTCTTGCCTCCTTTGTTATAGGTTAGTTGACCATAGGTGCATGGTTAATTTCTGGGCTTACTATCCTGTTAACATTGATCTAGATTTCTGTTTTTTTGTGCCAGTACCATATTGTTTTGATGCCTATATCTTTGTAGTATAGTCTGAAGTCAGGGAGCCTGATTGCTCCAGCTCCATTTTTCCTTCTGAGGATTGCTTTGGCTATCCGGAGTCTTTTGTGTTTTCAGGTAAATTTTAGAAATTTTTTGTCCCAGTTCTTTGAAAAATGCCAAGATAGTAGCTTGTTTGTAAGCTGTGAAACCTGTGGATTTTGTATGCTTTGGGTTAACTTGATTGGTAATATTTCAGTTACTTGATTTCTACATTCTACTTGATACTGGCGAAATTGTATTCAGCTAGACCCACAGAACTAGTAAAATGCAAAGTTTTGGTACGTCCTTTTATTTATTTTTTTTCTTTCATTGGAAAATACTTGAACAAACATTTTTGATTTGAAGTTTGTTACTTTCCTCTTTTGAGTCTTTATATTTCACATTGTAACCTAGAAAAACATAGTATGGTTCATTTCAACCACTACCCTTAGTTAAAATAGCAGTTTGATTGATTTGTCATCTTTAATAATTTGACAATAGAACTGTTATATTTTACAATTAATAGCATGTAGTAAAAATTATTTTTAGGGGTGGAAAAAGTTATGTCCCTACTCTGTTGTTAGAGGTATATTCCCTCATGATTGTAGTTAAAATAGTAGTAGGACTACTATTCTTTTTCTTTTTTCTTTTTTTATTATTTTTTATTATTACTCAATAAATTTATCACATCTGTAGTTGTATAATGATCATAACAATCCAGTTTCACAGGATTTCCATCCCACAGCCCAAGCACATCCCCCCCACCCCCCAAACTGTCTCCTCCAGAGACCATAAGTTTTTCAATGTCTGTGAGTCAGCATCTGTTCTGCAAAGAAGTTCAGTCTGTCCATTTTTCAGATTCCACATGTCAGTGAAAGCATTGGATGTTGGTGTCTCATTGTGTATGGCTGACTTCACTTAGCATGATAATTTCTAGGTCCATCCATTTTGCTAAAAATGCCGGTATTTTGTTCCTTTTAATGGCTGAGTAATATTCCATTGTGTATATGTACCACATCTTCTTGATCCACTCCTCTCTTGATGGACATTTAGGTTGTTTCCATGTCTTGGCTGTTGCAAATCGTGCTGCAGTGAACATCAGAGTACATGTGTCTTTGGGAATCATGGTTTTCTCTGGATAGATGCCCAGGAGTGGGATTGCTGGGTCAAATGGTAGTTCTATGTTTAGTTTTCAGAGGCATCTCCATGCTGTTTTCCACAAGAGTTGCACCAATATAATCCCACCAACAGTGTACTAGGGTTCCTTTTTCTCCACACCCTCTCCAGCACTTGTTGTTTGTAGACTTTTTGATGATGGCCATTCTGGCTGGTGTCAGGTGGTACCTCATCGTGGTTTTGATTTGCATTTCTCTAATAATCAGTGATGTTGAACATCTTTTCATATGTTTTTTGGCCATCCATATGTCTTCTTTGGAGAATTGTCTGTTTAGATCTTCTGCCCATTTTTGGATGGGGTTGTTTGTTTTTTTGGTATGGAGCTGCAGAAGGTGTTTATAAATTTTGGAGATGAATCCCTTGTCAGTCGATTTACTTGCAAAGATTTTCTCCCATTCTGTGGGTTGTCTTTTTGTGTTGTTTAGGGTTTCCTTTGCTGTGCAGAAACCTTTCAGTTTGCTTAGGTCCCATTTGTTTATTTTTGTTTTTACTGTCAATACTCTAAGAGGTGGATCTGAGAAGATGTTGCTGTCGTTTATGTCAGAGAGTGTTTGGCCTGTGTTTTCCTCTAAGAGTTTTATAGTGTCTGGTCTTAAATCTAGGTCTTTCATCCATTTTGAGTTTATTTTTGTGTGTGGTGTTAGGGAGTGTTCTAATTTCATTCTTTTCCATGTGGCTGTCCAGTTTTCCCAGCACCACTTATTGAACAAGCTGTAGGACTACTATTCTTTAACATACATTTTTCCCCAAAAAGTAATACAAGCAACATGATTTTTTTAAAGCAGATAATACCAAAGACTTAAAAGTAGAATGCTTCAATGAAAAGTACATCTCCTTCCCCAGATCACTGCCCACAGACTCCCTATAGGCAGTCACTGAATCTAAGTTTTCTCTTCTTCTAGGGATATTCCATCTATTGTTATTTTTTTTCATCATGGTCACATACCACATAGTATATTCTATTGTGTTTTTTTGTATATAATTAATTTTGGTCATACCATATTGATTGATAGGGAGCTGCCTGATTCTTTAAACCATTGCAGAATATTCCATTATGTGGACCTAACAGTCTGTTATTTAATGCTTTCTCTTTTGAAGGACCATTAGTTGTTTTCTAATCTTTTGCCATTACTAACATCGCTGCAGTGAATATCCTGATACCTAACTCTTGGTAGCTGGGTGCAGCAGTATCTGTAGAAGATAAACTCCTAGAATGAAAACCATTAGTTCAATGGGTATATTTAGTTTAAGTTTTGCTAGATGTTACCAAATTGCCCTCTAAAGAGATTGTGCCACTTTACCAATCATGTGTGAGGATGCTTGAGTCATCCTTGCCAACACCACATATTCTCACTTTTTAAACACTTTTCCAGTCTCAGGTGAAATATATCGTGGTATTAAGTTGGATTTCTTTTATTGTAAGTGATGTAGAACATCGTTTTTATGATTTAAAAGGCAGTCCATTCTTTTCAGTCAACTCTGTCATTCCTTTATTATTTGTTTTGTTGGGTTATTACATTGTTGATTTGTGTATATTAACAAAAACTGTTTCTGTTATATGTGGTATGTATTTTCCCAGTTATGACTTAAAAAATTCTTTTCTGTCAGGATCCTTTCAAGTATAGCTATCCACCACTAGTAGATGATGACTTCCAGACACCCTTGTGTGAAAATGGACCCATTGCCAGCGAGGATGAAGCTTCGAGTAAAGAAGATCTAGAAAGTGATGGCAAAGAATCCTTAGAAACAGTTTCTAATGAAGAACAAGCAGCTTTTCTTAAAAAGGTAATTTGAATGATAAAATGAAATTGAGACAAACGCTTTGACCCAGCCCCAGTGCTACCGCTAGATGCGCTATGTGATTTTGGGTGATTCACTTAACTCACTGCCTTTCCACATCTTAGTATGTAGAAAGAAAGAGGGGGGTTCCCTGGTGGCTTAGTGGTTAAGGATTCAGCTTTGTCACTATGGAGAAGAAGGAAAGAGGAAGGGTGGCACTAGCTGTGTCACTGCAGTATATAAAAGGCTGTCTCCTTGCTTTTGTATAAAATGGCGAAACAAACCTGCAAAAAACTGTTTCATCTAAAATAAAGTAAAAGTAATTAATTTAAAACATTACCTTGATACACTTCCTCTATTTCACTTTTAAAGAACATTTTGTTATCTTTTTATGAGTCATCAGGAGCTTGATAGAGGGATAAATATACCACAGTGTAAAACAGATTCTGGAAGGAAAGACCATGTTATACTTTTTATAGGGGCCTAGTTACAAAATGGGCAGTCAAATACATATTAATGATCATCTTACTGTATGCTATATAGATAATTTAGATATAATAAACCTACGTTAAAGATTATAATTTGGATTGAATCACTACAATTTTTATTTTTTGAACTAATGAACTGGCTATCAGTGTGAAACTCATTTTATCTTTTTCTTCATATATATTTTTTCATCTTTAGAGTAATGTAACCGAACCTACTTCCAAAGCAGAAGAGAGTGAAAAAGTTGATTCCAAAATGAGAGCTTTCAAGAAACCACTGAGTGTATTTAAAGGGCCCTTATTACACATCAGGTAATAGTTGAGGATTTTATTAGCTGTGCTTTCATAACATATCTTGATCACCTTGAGGGAACTGCAAAATTAAACTTTTGGACTATTGGAAATAGAAAATTATGGGTTATCTGAAGACTCAGTCTTGGTTTCCAGACATAGTGGTTTTTTGTAGCTACCTTTTTATTTATTCTGTTGAGTGTGTTTAAGGGCCTTTATCCCACATCAGGTAGTAAAAGCAAATATTCATACATTAACAAGTCTGAATGACATTAATTTTTCTCATTTTACTGATAGTGTTTGACTTGTACAAGTTTGCAGCTGCCAGAAATGATCTTGAAGTAGCCATTTATCGATTTGACTTTCCAAAAGCTAAAACTAAACCAGAAGTTGACAAAAGCCAGACTTCAGCACATCTCTTCTTCCCTTTCTAGGTTGTTCAGTCCAAAAAATTCAGTATGGTTTCTTCATCATTACATAAACACCTTTCTCACTAATGATGCTTTTGATTGGTAAATCTATACAGCCTTACGTTCATAATATGTTTTACCAACTTTATTTAGTGATGTCCTCTAATGGATCATGTTCTATCCCTATTGAAACCTTTCTATGTAAGTGTTTTAGGTATGACTCCTACGAACAACACAGCCAGACATTTTACAGATCAATCTGAAATTCTCTAATTGACAAGATTGGTTTGTTTACATATTTTTTTTTAATTTTTTGGTTTCTAGGGTCACACGTGTGGCATATGGAGGTTCCCAGGCTAGGGGTTGAATCAGAGCTGCAGCTGCCAGCCTACACCACAGCCATAGCAACACCAGATCTGAGCCGCATCTGTGACCTACACCACAGCTCACAGCAACGCTGGTCCTTAACCTACTGATCGAGGCCAGGGATTGAACCTGCAACCTCACGGTTCCTAGTTGGATTCATTTCTGCTGTGCCACAATGGGAACTCCTATATATATTTTGTTTTATTTGGATTTATCTTCACCATCGGCCTAAGTGTGTGTGTGTGAGAGGGAGGGAAGGAAGCACACACACACAGAAACAATCATGTTGTCTGTGCTTTTTTTTCTTTGTCATTTCCCCCCTTCAGAGTTTGTTTCTCATTTTTCCCTTTAATAGTAAGGAAGTGACACACTGGTTTTTCACTGGAGGCCTATGAAAATCATAGGCTCCGAACTGTCGGGGTACAGCTGGAAGAACTGACTAGGGAGAAAGCCAAAGCGAGTGGGGCAGCTTCTAGGGCTGCACCGTGGGCTCTGCAATACCCTGCCCCACCCCCGGAAAATCACAGTGCTTCTCCGTGACATGCACAGGGCCCTCACCAACCTCTGTCTCCCCAGAGTTTTTCAAGGTTTTTGTGCAGTTTTGAGATCCATGACCTTCCTGTCTTTTCTGTGGCGTATGTCAGATTGGGTTCTAAGAAGAAGCCAGCAGCCATGCCAGTCGAACTCCTGTCCAGAGCTAGGCAGAGTTCTCCTGGGAGAGCACTGACTTAAAAATGCGTGGTCTCTAGATGAATCTCTCTGCTGTGTAGACATTCCTGATACAAAATGCATCTATTTAAAGATGGACCTCAGCATCTAGGGCTGTCTGAAGAATTCACCTTTTTTCCCAAAAAAAAAACGCAGTCCTCCGCATTGTTTGGAGGCACATGATACAATTTGGCTCATACAATTAAACTACACAAACTTTGCTGGAGTCTTGTAGTTTTTTGTTTAGGTCGTGGGCATTACAGTGGCCAGTAATAGTAAAATTTCTATTTTGAGGCTCACATTTTGTTTTTTGACATATTTTTCCTGTAGTTTCCACCTCAAATATTGTTTTGTTTCTCCTTCCGTATTACTTAGAAAAATCCTTTAGTTAGGAATTATTGTGTTACTTAAATATATTCCCACTAATCTTTTTAAGTTATAGTTTTCTTTGTTGGTGTATAAAAATGTGCCTCATTCTAAATGTTTATACTTAGGTAAAGTTGAAGTGGGAATTTCTTCTTTGGTTTTATCTATCACCTACCAAAGAGTTTATTTTTTTTCTATTATTTATTTTTTTAATTGCTCAAATGAATTTATCACATCTATAGTTGTATAATGATCATAACAATCCATTTTCACAGGATTTCCATCCCACAGCCCAAGCACATCCCCCCACCCCCTGAACTGTCTCCTCCAGAGACCATAAGTTTTTCAATGTCTGTGAGTCAGCATCTGTTCTGCAAAGTTCATTCTGTCCTTTTTTCAGATTCCACATGTCAGTGAAAGCATTTGATGTGGATGTCTCATTGTATGGCTGACTTCACTTAGCATGATCATTTCTAGGTCCATCCATGTTGCAAAAAATGCTGGTATTTCGTTCTTTTTAATGGCTGAGTAATATTCCATTGTGTATATGTACCACATCTTGATCCACGCCTCTGTCGATGGACATTTAGGTTGTTTCCATGTCTTGGCTATTACAAATCGTGCTGCAGTGAACACTGGAGTATATGTGTCTTTGCGAGTTGTGGTTTTCTCTGGGTAGATGCCCAGGAGTAGGATTGCTGGGTCACATGGTAGTTCTATGTTTAGTTTTCTGAGGAATCTCCATACTGCTTTCCACATTGGTTGCACCAATTGACAATCGCACCAACAGTGTCATAGGGTTCCTTTTTCTCCACACCCTCTCCAGCACTTGTTGTTTGTAGACTTTTTGATGATGGCCATTCTGGCTGGTGTCAGGTGGTAGGTACCTCATCGTGGTTTTGATTTGCATTTCTCTAATAATCAGTGCTGTTGAACATCTTTTCATGTGTTTTTGGCCATCTGTGTGTCTTCTTTGGAGAACTGTCTGTTTAGATCTTCTGCCCATTTTTGGATGGGGTTGTTTGTTTTTTTGGTATGGAGCTGCAGAAGGTGTTTATAAATTTTGGAGATGAATCCCTTGTCAGTTGATTCACTTGCAAAGATTTTCTCCCATTCTGTGGGTTGTCTTTTTGTGTTGTTTAGGGTTTCCTTTGCTGTGCAGAAACTTTTCAGTTTGCTTAGGTCCCATTTGTTTATTTTTGTTTTTACTGTCAATACTCTAAGAGGTGGATCTGAGAAGATGTTGCTGTCGTTTATGTCAGAGAGTGTTTGGCCTGTGTTTTCCTCTAAGAGTTTTATAGTGTCTGGTCTTAAATCTAGGTCTTTCATCCATTTTGAGTTTATTTTTGTGTGTGGTGTTAGGGAGTGTTCTAATTTCATTCTTTTCCATGTGGCTGTCCAGTTTTCCCAGCACCACTTATTGAACAAGCTGTCCTTTCTCCATTGTATATTCTTGCCTCCTTTGTCATAGATGAGTTAGCTGTAGGTGCGTGGATTTAATTCTGGGCTTTCTATCCTGTTCCACTGATCTATATTTCTGTCTTTGTGCCAGTACCATGCAGTTTTGATGACTGTTGCTTTGTAGTATAGTCTGAAGTCCGGGAGCCTGATTCCTCCAGCTCCCTTTTTCTTCTTTAGGATGTCTTTGGCTATTCTGGGTCTTTTGTGTTTCCAAACAAACTTTAAAATATCTTGTTCGAGTTCTGTGAAAAATGTCCTCAGTAGTTAGATAGGGATTGCATTGAATCTGTAGATTGCCTTAGGTAATATAGCCATTTTGATAGTATTAACTCTTCCAATCCACGAGCATGGTATATCTTTCCATCTATTTGTGTCATCTTTGATTTCTTTCATCAGGGTCTATAATTTTCAGCGTACAGGTCTTTTGTCTCTTTAGGTAGGTTTACTCCTAGGTATTTTATTCTTTTGGGTGCAATGGTAAATGGGATTGCTTCTCTAATTTCCTTTTCTGCTTTTTCATTGTTAGTATACAGAAATGCTATCGATTTCTGTGTATTGATTTTGTATCCTGCAGCTTTGCCAAATTCATGGATGAGCTCTAACAGTTTTCTCGTAGAGTCTTTAGGATTCTCTAGGTATAGTATGTCATCTGCAAATAGTGATAGTTTTACTTCTTCCTTTCCAATTTGGATTCCTTTTATTTCTTTTACTTCTCTGATTGCTGTGGCTAGGACTTCCAGAACTATGTTGAATAGTAGTGGCGAGAGCGGACATCCTTGTCTTGTTCCTGATCTCAGCGGGAATTTTTCCAGCTTTTCACCATTGAGAATGATGTTCGCTGTGGGTTTGTCATATATGGCCTTTATCATGTTGAGGTAGGTTCCCGTTATGCCCACTTTCTGAAGGGTTTTTATCAGAAATGGGTGTTGGATTTTGTCAAAGGCTTTTTTCATGTCTATTGAGAGGATCATATGGTTTTTATTCTTCAGTTTGTCAATGTGGTGTATCACACTGATGGATTTGCGGATATTGAAGAACCCTTGCATCCCTGGGATAAATCCCACTTGATCTTGATGTGCAATCCTTTTAATGTATTGTTGGATGCGGTTTGCTAGTATTTTGTTGAGGATTTTTGCATCGATGTTCATCAGTGTAATTGGCCTGTAGTTTTCTTTTTTTGTGGAATATTTGTCTGGTTTTTGTACCAGGGTGATGGTGGCCTCATCGAATGAGTTTGGGAGTATCCCTTCCTCTGCAATTTTTTGAAATAGTTTCAGGAGGAGATTTGTTAGCTCTTCTCTAAATGTTTGATACCAAAGAGTTTAAATAAATGCACCTTACAGTGGTACAGATTATAGGACTAGTTTAGAATCTTCCTAATGCTCTCTTCTGTTCCCTCCTATTTTGCTTTTGATCTTGGGGGAAACCATAGGACATATTAAGTAGCATGCATTGACTCAATAGGATTAAAATACAAATTATATTAGGTATTGTTTTATCATCTTTTGATGAAATCTCTATACAAATGAGTGTAAAATATTAACCAAATACTTTCATTCAAGCTTATGATTAGATTGTCATTTATTCTGAGCAGTATCAATACTTTATTCTTTTGTGCCCACCTAGCCCAGCAGAAGAACTGTATTTTGGAAGTACAGAATCTGGAGAAAAGAAAGCTTTAATAGTGTTGACAAATGTAACTAAAAACATAGTGGCATTTAAGGTAAATATCTGAAAGATATGAGTTATGTGTGAAAATTGAAAAATTGATCATTTTGAACTTGCATGTTTTTATTTATGATATATTTAGGCTTGTCATGCTTCCTTCTAGTTCTAACCATGTGTCATAGCTTATCTAAAATGTCCCCTGACATCTATATCTCAGTCTTTAATGTACACTGATAGGGTACTGTCCAAATTAACCCCAGGGTTTAATGTTTGTTGTAAAAAGTAAATAAATAAGCAAAATCACTCTTCATTATATGAGTGATTCATAACAGTGAAAAATTATAAAATCACAAGTTCCTTTTCCCCCAAGTGTGGTATATTCTGGAGTATAGTTTATAGTGGATACTAACCTGACTCTGAGCATTAAGTATAATAGGACTGAGTTCATCATTGCCCTGTGTTCTAGGCATTTCTTCCTTAAGTCATCTACTTTGTGGATGTCCTTTGATTATCTACTGTTTTTAAATTTGTGAATGCCATTGTAGCATGTTCTAACATGCATTGTTTTTTAATATGAATTATTGAACTCAGGCAATTAACACGATAAATATTAACATTTGGATTAATTTTTTATTTAAGAGGAAAGCTAAGTGACAGTGGGACTGATGAGTGTATTTTTAAAAAAGATCAAGATGCTTTTTTCCTATTGATGGGAAAAGATACATTCCATGCATAACCACCAAGGGTGTTTTATAGACTCAATTAACTGATTTTTTTAAGTCATTTAAAAGCCACTTCCCCCAAAAAAAGTATAGAGGTTATTATGTGACTACTGTTTTTATAAACAGGTGAGAACAACTGCTCCAGAAAAATACAGAGTCAAGCCAAGCAACAGCAGCTGTGATCCTGGTGCATCAATTGATATAGTTGTGTCTCCCCACGGGGGTGAGTTGTCACCGGGTGGAATGTTGGGGTTTGGGGACCTGGGGCTGGGTGATGAGTCAGCAGAGCTGGGCTGGAATCTAGAAATTAGCAGAGTGTCAGCAACTCATCTCACCACACTCTGGGCAGCTCTTTTCTCACCTGTAAAATGAGGTGGGTGAATGGGTCTCATTAACATTAGGCATTGAATAATGCCTAAGCCACATATCTGACCCCTTGTAAAGGTTCCTGTTTATGTAAGTTATCCTTTTGGAATTCAGGTTTAACAGTCTCTGCCCAAGATCGTTTTCTCATAATGGCTGCAGAAATGGAACAGTCATCTGGCACAGGCCAAACAGAATTGACTCAGTTCTGGAAAGAAGTTCCCAGAAACAAAGTGATGGAACACAGGTACGCTTTTTACTCAAAGGCTCTCAAACTGCAATAGGAAGACTCCGAAAGAGTAATGTGTTTAACATGGGCTAGGCAGGCATTCCTGCCTTCTTCCATCTAATAGACATCTAGGGTTACAGCGTGGGCCCCAAGCCCTCCAAGGCTCTGGGGTGCCCAAGTGAATGAGACCTGAAGTCTCCAGGAGATTGCTAGTAGCAGACACTAGCTTGTAGGCCAGTGCAAGCATCTGGGTGTGTCAGTATTACAAACACAGATCTCTAGTCCAGCAGTTACTCATCTTATATAATAGAATATTTGTTGCAGCATTGTTTGTACTAGTGAAAAATGGGAAAGAACCTAAACGATCACCAGTAAAGCAACAGTGAAATGCATTTGAGTATGTCCACACTAAGAGGTACTCTTCAGCCATTCAGAAGAGGGTAGTATGTCTGTCTGTTCTGATACAGGGAAGATGTGTATGATATACTATTAGGAACAGGAAAAAAAAACCCTATTTATAGAAACATATGTATGACAGTTACCCTATTTAAGAGAAAACCCTGTGACTGTACAGGCATATACATTTATGTCTGTGTGTGTCCATGCAGGTATGTCAAGTCTTGAGAAGATGTATAGAAAAGAGAAGGTTGGTTGTGGTCTTTTTTTTCAGAGCATGCCCAGTTTTGTCCCCCAAGGGACACTTGTCAATACCTGGAGACATTGTTGGTTGTCATAACTGGACAGTGGGGTGCTGCTCAATATCCCACAATGCACAAGACCGCTCCACTTAACAAGGATTGATCCAGCCCCAAATGTCAGTGGTGCCAAGATCCAGAGAGTTCAGTTGAAGGTAGTTAAAGGATGGCTACTCTGATGACATTTGAGTAGGACCTGAAGGAAATGAGAGTAAGCTAAATAAATAAATGGAAAAAGAGCTTTCTAGGTAGAGGGACTCACAAATGAAAAAGAAGTGTGTTTGGCCTATGTGATGAATAGCAAGGTGGTCCATATAGCCTGAACCCAGTAAGAGTGACAGTAGGGAGCCAGGTCATTGCCATAATTAGAACTTCTGATTTTGAGAGGAGAAACTGTTAGTTGGTGCCGAGCAGAGCCAAGAAATGATCTGGCTTATTTTTTTTAAAGGATTATTTTGCAGGGGGTGGGGGCTGGGGCTCTGTAAACAATAGACTATGGGCAGACACAAGTAAAAGAGTGATACTGAGTTAACACTTAAGTAGAACTTGCTCTATTGCCAGCACTGGTTTAAGTGTGTTACCCCCCCCCTTTTTTTTTTTGGCTTTTTTTTTTCCAAAGGACCACACCCGCAGCATATGGAGGTTCCCAGGCTAGGAATCAAATTGGAGCTGTAGCCGCTGGCCTATGCCACAGCCAATGCCATATCAGAGCCGCGTCTGCAGCCTACACCACAGTTCACGGGAAAGCCAGATCCCCAACACAGCAAGGCTAGGGATCGAACCCAAGTCCTCATGGCTGCTAGTCAGATTCATTTCCATTGAGCCACAATGGGAACTCCAAAAATACGTTACTCTTATGTATTCATTTAGCCACTAAAACAGCCGTAGGTCATAGGTAGTTATTTGCCCCACTTTATAAATGAGAAGATGGGAAGCCCAGTAATGGTTGCCATTGAGTTAAATCTTCAGAAAAGGAGTTGCAAGAATACAGATGTGGCCAGAAGAGAGGATGAGAGGCTCCATATGAGAAAGAATGTTGGAGAGGCCGACAGAGCACAAAGGAGCAGCTTGGTCAACATCATAAAACCAGTGAGAACGCTGACCCAATCTGAAACGCCTTGGACAAGGAGCCACTCATAGAGGAGAGGAGAACAAGAATGGGCCGGGGAAGATGAGCTCTATTTCCTCTGGGCTAGGTCTTACTTTTTCCCAGTGAGGGAGGTAAACTTAGAGCTGGCCTGGAGTAGTTAGTGGCCAGAGGAGGACAATACAAGAGTCAGGAGGGAAACCAGTAGGTGAGCTGTGTCATCAAAGCCCAAGTTAGAGTGCTGCTGGTGACATCATGGTCATTGATGACCTCACAAGGAACAGTTGGCACAAGCCAGATGCCAAAGAAACAAAACTCCCCAGGAGGTTTGACTTGTTGGGGAGGGCCTGGGGTCATATGTGGAAGGAAGAATGTAGTGATATAGGGATTATGTGGGCTTTTTAATGGGGAGATAACTGAGCACTATGTAAAACCATCATAAGGACCATTTCAGAAGGAGGGGCTGACCTTACAAGAGAAGTTGTTGGCAGTGAAATCCCTGAGAAAGTTAGAAGGAACAGAACCTAAGGCCCAGGATGGCTTTGACTGTTTTTAGATGGAGTAGTTAGATATTTAAATTTTCGAGTTATATGACAGGAGGGCCTAGTTTTGAAGTTCTTAGGAAAACAGTACCTCAAAATTAGGGTTTGGGGGTTTGTGGGGTTTTGGGCTTTTTTTTGGTTTTTTTTTTTTTTTTTGGTTTTGTTATATATGAGTTGCTTTGTTGTTCTCTTTTTCATAAACCAGTTCTGAATGGCTTACTGTTCTGTAACTGGCAAAAGGGGATCACTTATCTCACAGAAACAGCGAAGACTTGGTGGTTTGGTACTGAAGGCCCAGGTTAATACAGTGTCTCTCATCTAGAAGAGGTGGTTTCCTTCCTACTGAAAAACTATGCACACTGTTCTAGATGGTAATAGAGCACTTTGTAATTGCTTGTGTTATACATGCAATAACAAGTTAGAAGATGTAGGAAAGGAAAAATAACTTTCCCTCTACCCTTCTAGGTTCTTGGCTGAGACCCATCTCTAATAAAAGACAGATCAACAGAGAGAAACAGACCAAAATGGCATTAACATGCATATCTTAGGTAAACAGGGGAGAGACCCAGAAAAGCCCAGTAACTCTCCCAAATGGCCCAAGCTACCACCTTCAGTACCATCTCCAGCTAAAGACAAAACAAAGATGATGAGGGGTGGGGGGAAGCCAATTAGCAGAGGCTATCAGGAAAAGCACAGCCAACAAAGGTAAGGTTGTTATGCCAGTTTAGGCAAATTCCTCTCTTCTTGAGGTTCCCAAAATATCCTGAGGTTCCTGAGCTTGCCAGAAGTGACCTTCCTTACTCACCTGGGAAGGCAGTCTGGAACCCTGTAAGCAAGGTACCAGGTGAGTTTTTTCCAAGGGTCTTCAGTTCCTTAAAGCCATCTGGTCATATCTGACTTTACTCATTTCATTTTCAAATATGACATTTGAGTCAAAGTCTTGACAATAACCATGTAACCATGTCTCCAATTATATCCTGTTATAAGAAGAACAGATTCTCATTGAACTTATGCAGATAACTATATCACCATGAAAAGGAATAGTCACAAAGTTGCTAAATTCTGGAGGCATCGAGTATGGAGAAAAATTGTTTCAAGTCTGCTTACAATGGTGTAACTCACCAAATTGCCATAAATCATAGATAGCTTAAGAGAAAAAGTTTTACTTATAAGTGGAGAAACAAAACATTATGTTTCAAACAAAAAGTCATGATAATTATAATCATTCTCATCAGGTTCCTTCAGTGCCGTGTTATTAATTTTTGTTCTGATTGAATCCAGTTTTTGCATTAGTTCTGGAACTTCTTACCCAATTCAATTTTACAATCTTAAAGTTATCAGAAACCTATATTATAGAATACTTGTCAGAGTCCTTGCTGCAAATCTCTTTGAAGGTGAAACGTGTATCTATACAAATACAATCAAGAAATTAGAAGGTTTAGTATTCATATTTGACAATGCGTCCAGTGTAATTTAACATATCAAATAAGCCTAATTAGCATCTTTTTAAAAGGAGAGAATACATCTTCTGCGGTGTTCCAGGAACCCTCTGGGAGAATCCCAGAGTTAGTTTGAGGTCAAAAAGACCGTCTTTGGAATTTGATTTAGGGAAGTTTGTCAAAAAATACCAAAAGGTTTTTGGAAACTTGACTAAATAGAATCGTAAATCATTATGAAGCAATACTTAATTTCTAAGTTAACCAAAGTAGCAGTTTAAAAAATTTTCAAAGGCAAATGCAGGTCACATAGTTGTGAGTAAAACTTAACTCTTTAACTTTTGAAAGACTCAGTGTTCGTGTTTGGGAGTTCCCGTCATGGCTCAGTGGTTAACGAACCCGACTAGTATCCATGAGGATGCAGGTTCGATCCCTGGCCTCACTCAGTGGGTTAAGGATCCAGTGTTGCTGTGAGCTGTGGTGTAGGCCGGCAGCTGCAGCTCTGATTCCACCCCCTAGCCTGGGAACTTCCATATGCTGTGGATGAGGCCCTAAAAAGACCAAAAAACAAAAAAACAAAACAAAAGCTCAATTTTCTAAAGTAATCAAACGTCTAATGATAAAGACAACATGAAACACGGGAAATTGTTTTGATAAAAGGCAAAATCTTTGCTTTCTAGGCAGATTACTTAAAAAGGTAAAGAAAAACCTTTCATAGTCTCATTAGGAGCAGACCACTAGTCCAGTAAAACTTTGTTCTGTTAGCAAATGAAAGAAAGTTTAGTTTGACATAATTAACACTACTGATAAGCTTATTTTTAAAACCCTAAAAAGAAATTCATTCAATTTTAGCCAGCTTGACTACACCAGGTACAATTTTCTCATTCTTTCTCTTCCCAACTTTCTATATCCACTTAATTTGTCCTTTGTTCTCCTATTCCCTATTCTGAAATAGCTAGCTTTTTACTTTAGGGTAAAATAACCTTCATTTTCCCTTAACAAAAATGCATCTTCATACCTTCTCTTGGCCAAAAACACATGCTACTTCTTGGATACAGAGGTGTTATACTTACTATTTCTGGTAGTTTTAATAACTCTTAGAAACCTTACTTTCTAGTGAAAACTAAAAAGCACCTGCAGTCTGTGACAGCAGTATTCTTTTAGATTGGCAAATTTATGAATATATATATATATTGTAATTTCTAGAAGCATATGCTTCCTCATAGTCCAGCTTTTCAGTGTGGCACAAGATACGTTTACTCATAAACCCAAGTATCTTTCATTCTATAGTCAAAACCTAAAAGTAGATAAACATGTGGAGTACTTAATATTTCGGTATTTTATCTTATTTGGAAATGATCTAGATATTCAGTGATTTTCCCATCATTTAAATTTAACTTAGCAAAACTCTATAAAAGTTTCAAGTTACCAAAAACATTTAGAAAACTGCTAAGTAGATATGCCATAAAACACTCATTGCCGAGAATTTCACCTAAAAACTTTTATCCCACTGACATCTATCTAATTCCCTTGTTCCCAACACTTATATTTAGACTACTCATAAAAGCATCGAGACATTACACAAAATCAGTCTTATCCAAAGTTTTTTTTTTCTTGCTGACAAATTTGGTAACAGATAACGTGAACTTATTTGAATAGTAAACCCAGGTAGAATAAAACTCACATGTCTGCATTATATCTAATGTTGATAACTCTGAAGACCTACCTGTTTAATTAAACCAAACCTACCTTTTATTTACCAAAGAGTATCCCCAAATCATGTGAATGTCAAAAAGAATTGGGGTTAGTTTCAATATTTCTGAGAGTTTCAGGAATACTTCATTTGAAAAACACTTATTTTTCTTTAAGCCAATTAGTGCTTTTACAAATTAATTTTGGCACTACCCTTCAGAGGTCGAAAAATATCACATATTTATAACATACATAAACATATATAAACACACAGATGCCAACAGAGACCCTACAGCTTTGGTTCTAAAATTTTAGCCATGAATTAGGTGTAGTAACACAAAACTCACTGGTTTATAAAAGTTGGATCCAGGGAGTTCCCGTCGTGGCGCAGTGGTTAACGAATCCGACTAGGAACCATGAGGTTGCGGGTTCGGTCCCTGCCCTTGCTCAGTGGGTTAAGGATCCGGCGTTGCCGTGAGCTGTGGTGTAGGTCGCAGACGCGGCTCGGATCCTGTGTTGCTGTGGCTCTGGCATAGGCCGGTGGCTACAGCTCCAATTCAACTCCTAGCCTGGGAACCTCCATATGCTGCGGGAGCGGCCCAAGAAATAACAACAACAACAACAAAAAGACAAAAGACAAAAAGACCAAAAAAAAAAAAAAAAAAAAGTTGGATCCAAATTGTGTTTCTGGCAGTTGGAATAAGTTTACCTGCTCAGAGCGCTAGAGCTTTTTTGTTTTTTTTTTTTTACTAATATTTGTATTTTTTTTTTCATTTGCCTAACTTCAAAATAATAGCTCCTTTTACTCCTTTTTTTTTTTTTTTTTTTTTCTTTTCTAAGGCCGCACCTGCCGCATAGGAAGATTCCCCAGCTAGGGGTCTAATCAGAGCCGTTGCTGCCAACCTACACCAGAGCCACAGCAACGCGGGATCCGAGCCGCGTCTGCGACCTATACGACAGCTCACGGCAACACCGGATCCTTAACCCACCGAGCAAGGCCAGGGATCGAACCCGCAACCTCATGGTTCCTAGTCGGATTCGTTAGCCACTGAGCCATAACGGGAAATCCTCCTTTTACTCCTTCTAATGAAAAATCATTTTTCTGATGTTTGCATTTCTAAGAGCTGGCTATCAGGTCCTAGAGAAAGTGGGGTAGAAAATTTATGTCTCAACGGCACAGAGGAAGCATGTGCTTTTTTTTTCTTGGGAGTTTTGGGACGTGTTTGCCTATTATCAGAGGTTTAGAGTAATTATTTAATTTTTTTTTTTCTAAGTGCAGAACAGTCCTGATTGTAGTGTGCTGGTCTTTTATAATACCTACAAGTATTTGAGATAAATAGGGCAGGTTTGGGGATCGGTCAAGATGGGTGAACTTTGAATTGCTTCTAGAGCTGCATTTCTGGTTTTGTAAAGATTTGCAAGAGAAAGACAGTTGCTTTAAATTCCTAAAAATACTGGCTTGCTGCCTGAGTGATAGCAAGGGACTGACGCACTCATCCAACTGCATTTTCTTCAATGTGCTTTATATCAGGGAGAAGATTTCCAATTAAGATGAGAATCAAATGATTTCTATGTTCTGGACTTCTAGGGCTTAGTGCGGCATGCCTTTTTACATAGTCTGTATCAAGTGTTCAACAAAGGCCTCTGAATGCTCTTTTTCTACGTGTACAGTTCAACCTTGGACCAATTCACCTGTAAGGGAAAAGGCCCCTGCTATTGCTTCTGCCAGCCCCTGAACATCAGCCTGCAACTGATCCATTTCCTGATCATTTGTAGGCGGGCCTGGGAGAAACTCTTGTCACATTTCCTTTGTCAGTGTGCCTGTTTTCCCAGGGGACCATCTGGCTCTTCTGATGATGGGTGTGAAGAACACCCCTTAGCAGCCAGTCAAGGTCCCCGTGAGTGAGGAACTGAATGGCCACTAATCCTTTTAACTGTTCTCTAAATTTGGTAGATAGCTTCTGAAAGTAGAGGTTAAAAGAGCTTTGTAATTTCATCTTGCTAAGGACATCCCTAAGGCTAGCCACCATACTCCTTCATGTCCTCCTTTCAAGTTGGTCTTTCCAGAGAAGTTCTTCCAAATTCAAAAGATCCATCATTTGGCCATTGACAAGTAGGATCTTATATTAATCTCAATAGCAACTCAACCCAATAAGCGTTTTGATGGCTTAACCCTGAATGCAAGAAGCATCCCAAAAGAGGGTGCAAAAGGTGGAGCCCTCACAAGATTTGGTGAGTTCACCCCCAGTGTTGGCTTAAGAAAGCAGAGACCTTCGTGGGGACAGGTGCTAAGAATAATGTGAAAAGTGCCTCTGGTTTGCCCCAAGAATGGGCAATGCCTTCAGTTACAGACCTACTCTGTGACACCGGGTAGGCGCTTCTGCAACAGGACTGTGCCATTACTAAGTCAGACAAGGAAGGTTGAGATGCCAAGGGCCCCTTACGGACCAGGTCCTCTTATGACAAACTCCCACGAGAGCCAATAGGGTCAGAGAATGCCATGCATCATTCTGTGTCTCGGATCCCCAGCCTGTTCAGTTGGTCGCCAGATGCAGGCAGACACATGCATCCTCCAGCCAGCAGCGACCAGAGAATATTCTCACTGGTCATAAAGCCAAGCTCCCAAGACAGCTGCACTGTGATTCCCCTTAGGACAAACAACACAAAAGACAGAGATGAAACCATGGCCACCTGTGGGAGGAAAGAGGATTAAGAGAAAAGAAAAGTACTCATAACAAAAATGTCTACCGAAGTCAATCTGCCTAAGAAACTAGCAGACAAAACCATTTGTTTCTCCTACTAATCTAAATGTGGAAAGGAAGGGACAAGGTGAAACATTTACCTTCCTCTCTCAACCTGGCACCAGGAGAGCTGACTTTGGTACTTTGGTAAGAACTCTTGCCCTTCTCTGGCTTCTGCCAGTTTCCCAGGATCCCATGTGTAGGTTCCCAAGCGAGTGTGGTATCTCAGCAGGCAGTGGTGGCTCGTCAAACTGTAGGAGAAGAAAAATAATTCTCCCACTGCTTTTCTAGGTTCTTGGCTGAGAAACTCCACCCTATCCCCCCACAATCATAGACAGATGAACAGGAGAAAGACAGAAGTTTAATAGCACGTACACCTCCCGTATATGTGAGAGATACCCAGGCAAACAGTCAAACTCCCCGAAATGGCTTATGGACACCACCTTTAATACCACCTCCAGCTAGAGATAAAAGGTGATGTTGGGGGGTGAGGGAGCCAGTTACGGCAGGATGTCAGGAAAAGCACAGTATACACAGGCAAGTTTGTTGTTCACACTTAGGTCGGTGCCTTTCTCCACTGAGTTTCTAGAGGTTTCTAGAGTTTTGAATCCTCTCTCTGGTACAGAGAGGGAGACATCCTTACAAATAGAGATTTCCTTTGTAAACTATAAATGGCTTTTACAGAAGGGTAACTTCTCAGTTTTCAGAGCTTCTCCTGTGTTTGCTGTTTCCATAGGTTAAGATGCCATATTGTTGAGAGCAGTAAGCCAACCACTCTTACATTAAAAGACCATGCTTTTAACATGTCAGATAAAACCAATGAAGATCTATTTCTGCAAGTAAGTGTTATTTCTTCCTAACAGAAATGAAGTTGTTAATGTCAATCAATATTAGGAATCCATTTTTCCCACCACCATGAGGGAAAGCTTTGACATAGATGCGACAGAAATGCTCTCTTCTTTGTGAAGGGAAGCCAGATCAGAAATGGTAAGCAGTAGGTAACTTTTGGAGATCTACTCACTTTTTGAAAGCTCTGGCTATTTGGATTTGGACTAGGGACCACAGAGCAAAGCACATGGAGCTTTGGGGAGTATTGAAGAACTTGATCTCCCAGAAGAGGTACCACATAGTACATTTAAATTTGGCAAAGATGGAGGGGGGCCCTCTTTCTGAATAGCTTGGTTTCAGTACCGCCGGGAAGTGATTGCTTTGCTCCTTTCTCAGCTAGAAAATAAGACCTTTTCAAAATGATCATAAACAGAGATACTCATCTGTTCACCAACCAAATCTAATTCCTTATTACATTTCCAGCTCCCAGCCTTTCAAAGTAGAGGGACTCCATCCCTTAAATGTTTGTGAGATTCCTAATATTCCTGTTTGTCAGGCCCGTGACGAATGTACTGTTATTGATGTAAACCTTTCCACCTTTTTTCCCTCTTCAGCTCAATCGTTTACTAGAAAGCAATAGGAAGCTTGAAGACCAAGTTCAGCGTTGTGTCTGGTTCCAGCAGCTGCTGCTTTCCTTAACAGTGCTCTCGCTTGCTTTTGTCATCTCTTTCTTCTATTTGCTGTACAGTTAAAGAAGTGGTGCTCGGTAGGCAACATGGCTCTTCCGTTCATTAGTTGGAAAAAAGTAAGACCTAGAGATTGTCCACCACGCTGAGAGTGTCACACAGCTGTGCTTCCTCCAAGGACATGCACGACATTGAGGGGGAGACTGAAACACGTCTTGAAAATAAACTGTTAAAATAAGGAAACACTGAAGAAATTGATTACCAGAGACTATAGGTAGTTAGTAAATTAAGTAAAGGCATATCCATTGTGTGAATTAATAGCTTAGAGATAATTTATTTTTCCCTTTTGATTTGAGTACTCTGAAAGCTTGTTTTATCATGTACATATATGTTAGCCAAAAGGAGAAAGTATAAGGAACATGCTTTGTTGCAGCCAAAAAATGTAATCTGCTTTTTTTTTTTTTTTTGGACAGAAATATTACAGCTGAGCCAACTTAATAGCTTTTCTATACTATGTATATAGAAGAACCTGTATATTAAAAAAACATAAAGAGTAATTTCTGTAACCATGACTTTGTAATTTTGAGAACTACTAACAGATGCTAATCAATGTTCTTTTGGAATGTAAAACCACTTAATGCCAAACCACCTTTAGCCTTTGTTTCTTATCTGTCTTCCTTAAAGGCCTGCCTGCCTTTTATTCATCTCAGACTTTTTAATGAATACTCTCATTTAGGTGGGGATTTTGGAAACTAAATTCTCAAGTTAAGGTCCAAAAGGAGAACCGCTCTAGTCCCACTTTCCAGTCCTTTTTCCATGGATTCACGTTGCTCTCTATGGCTGGACATGAACCCTTTTGCTTCATTTATTATAAAGGCCTGATCCCCTCCACTGGACCATCTTTACCCTCTTTGCTAAATGAAAATGAGTTAAAGTCGTTTTGAAAAGTAAGTTTTTGAGATGCATAGCAGTATAATTTGTTTACATTTTCGTTCCTGGTTAAAATCAGCCTTGAGAAGGGAACTTGACCAAAGACTGGACCAAAAAAATCGAAACCCAAGTGTCAGTTCTCCATTTAAGAGTGAAAAATGTAGGTCAGAGATTGACTGTAAAACCTTCAGACCAGGGCTAATTGACTTGCTTGATACTCTGCCTTTGTCACAGCAATACTGAGGGCGGTTCCTCAATTCCTACAATGATACAGCTCACAGAAGCAGAGGCTAATGAAAGTCGTTTGTTTTCTCACCTCTATCCCCATTTTCAGTCCTTGTTGATTCACATGTAAATCTACTTTATATGAAAGAAAAAAAAATAGTCTGCCTGTAAAATAAATGGTGAGATTTGATTGAGCCATGTTTGGAGAATGTTTTATTCTGAGGCGTAGTGTTGGCAGCTCTCATCTTGAGAAGGTGATGATTCCAAAATGGCACTGTGAAGAAGGAAATGATAGTCCTTTCACAAGTGGCCTAGGAAATAAAACCTTAAATGGACACTGGTCTGATACTTTGTCTTAATTTGGGTTTTTCTGTTTCAGTTTGCCAACTCCAGATGTGACACTGACCGCAGCCCACCCTAAGTACTGTCTGTAGTATCTCCCTATGTGTGCGTACAGCAGTTTCCCCTTATATGGTAGATTCCTGGCTTTATTATAATCTAATCCCCATAGTATTTATGTGTTGCTTTGTTCTTTGGCAATTAAATGAGGAAATAATTGGTCAAAACTGGAAATGTATTGTCCTAACGGTGTCCCTTTAATGTTTCACATGAAAATGTTATCGCCTCACTAAAATGTTTTTCTCCAGTGTCTGGCCAGTTGAAATTAATAACTTAACATTTGTGTGTCTATTAAATGTGACTAAGCAAAATTTACTGAAAATGAACTATAAAATCAAAGGTATCTAAACTTTTGTACTTGTCTTGATTAATCACGTATATTTACATTTGATTTTATTGTCTTCATTTGATTTGATTTTATCACATTTGTATGATTATTTTGAGGACTCTATAATTAATGATTTTATTTTTAAATGTCATTACCTGTTCATGACCAAATTACCAAGGACCAACATTTAGATTTAGATTGTTTTCACTTGGAAATTGAAAGGCATAGAGTTTCCATGAAAACATTAATGAAATAATCATTATAGGCAAGTAGCCTAAAAATGCAATTGCTGGTAAACCTTGCCTCAAATTTCATAATATACCATAACTGTTTTTATATCTTGCCACTAATTTTGACTGGATTTAATAGCACTTTATTGTACAATTACAAAAAAAAATATATTCCTAGAATTGTTGCCAGTGTAATTTCTCTAATGTTCTGGTGCTTTTCATATATTTTCAGTATTTTTATTACTATATTGGTATTTTCTTTGTATAAATTGATCAAAAGAACATGTTTTCTATTTTAATATGTTTTAGAAAAATAATTACATTTGTGCAATAAATATCATCAGGAAAAACCTCTGGTCTCTAATTGATAAAACATCTTAAAAGTCCATGCTCAGGCTCACTCTGACCTTTCAGAGATCACATTAATTTCTCCTGGACCTGCTTGCATTTTTACAAGGATGGCACCACAAGCTTCCAAAGACGCAGTGGTGGCTTCAGGTAAACCCATCCTTAGTGTATCCCGTTTCTCCTCGCCCCCCCCCCCCCCCAGGTCAGGGTCTTGCTGCTCTTTAGGGGAGATGTCCATTTCCCCAGACTTAGCATTGGCCTCACTGTCCCCACTGGGGGCTCCATCATGGACACTACCACTAGCACTGTCACCCATGTCAGAATCACCCTACACCCCCCAGTCCTAGTCCCTACACGCCTGCCTGCCTACTGACAGCAACAGCAGGAAGCAGGCTGACAAGAAGCCCTACCCAGCTATCAGGCACATGGCAGGCGGTCTCTGCAAGGTGGCAACAGAGCACAAGCAAGGGGCATGGGTGTGGTCAGGGAGGGGAGACCGGGCAGCCCTGCGTGGTGGAGGAAAAGGCCCTGGGGATTGGTTATGTGGTCTCCTGGCCTCTGGAAGACAACTCCCAAATGGTAACTACCAATCCATAAAAATAAAAGGAATAGTACAGGTCTATCTTCTAAACTACAAAAGAGGTGGAGATACAAAACCAAGGGAGAAATTCAAAGTAGAGCTACAGAGACAGACCACAAACCTACCAGAGAGCACCACACGTACCCACAACTGTGAGGGGGTGGCCTCCTTTCCCCAGAGGCACAATTTTCTAGGAAACAGAAGAGCTCCGTTGGGAGAATTTCCAGCTAGAAAAGTATCAGTTACTTCATAAAAGGCTTCAGCTTTTTCTCCTCTAAATTTTTACCAGCAACTTGAGGTTTCTTGAGTCAGAACACATGGGTCCCCAGAAGCATAAGACTCCCCTTTTCTTCCTGGCCCAAGAGGACAGAATAGAAACCCTTCCATTTGTCCCAACCAAGACAGTGGTGGGCAGGAGTGAGGGCTCTGAAGACTGCCTGGGTTCAAGTCCCCTCTCTGACATTTGCTACCTGTGTGACTTGGGAATGTTAATTAACCTCTTTTAGCCTCAGTTTCCTCATCCCTGAGTGAGCCTATAATCATAGTACCACCTCACAGGATGAGCATGAGAGAGGAAATACATTTCACACTGCTCTGGAGAGGCAAGCCTGGCTTTGCTGGTGTTGCCTCACCATCTTCCATCCCAGCGCCCTAAAACTTTTCACACTTGGGTTGATCATCCTGAATATCCCATCTCACTTAAGGCCAAATGGTAGTTCTCCAAACTTTTCCCTGCTTTGTACTCCTATCCTTGGCCTTCTTGGTATCTCACTCTTAATTCTGGTGCCTAGGTCAAGGGACACATAGAAAGCCAGTGATGATTGGCTGCCTTGAATCTTGTGAAGGGGTATGTATCCCTTACCAGTCTGAGGAAGGCTTGGTTTGATCTTTCTTTCCACCACTGCACATATACCCAGAAATGATCTTGTAATATTCCACCTGTAACAGTTTCCCCTTATATTTGTAAAAATTCCATAAAGAAAATACATCCTCATAATAATTTAGTCCCTAACTTTGAATATAATTACTTCCCTGTAATGTCCAAATAGTCTCTTTCCTACCCTACTCATGTCCCCTGCCATGCAAAGTAAGACTAATCTCTTGCACATGTTAAAATATTTGAGACAAATGATTCAACTGGCAGGAAAAGAGAGGAACATCTCCCGGACCCAGAGGAACAAGATCCTGTGCACTTTTAAGTCTTTCTAGAGTGAGAATTTGAGTGATCCTTGAAACTACCCATTGTTCGGGTTTCTTTGAATAGTCTGGGAATACATCATAAGATCTTGTTTTACAGATAAGGAAACCAAGGGCCTAAGAAAGAATTCTTTTTCCCAAGGTCACATGGCTAGTTAGTAACTAAACTTCCAAGTTCACTGCTTGTTATAACCACTCAGAACTGCCATGTCTGAGGAATAGGTTATAATACTGAAAGGTCAGAGCTAAGAACTTTACCCTAACAACAGGAGGGGGAAAAGAGAAGATATAATATTTGAGAAGAAGAGATGAGAAAACCACCACTCATGACCTTTTACCGGAAAAGTTTCTTGGTATCCTAAGCTATATAGACTGGTCTTACTTTTTTTTTTTGATCTTTTTGCCTTTTCTAGGGCCGCTCCCACAGCATATGGAGATTCCCAGGCTAGGGGTCCAATCGGAGCCACAGCCACCAGCCTACACCAGAGCCATAGCAGCGCGGGATCCGAGCCCCGTCTGCAACCCACACCACAGCTCACGGCAATGCCGGATCCTTCACCCACTGAGCAAGGCCAGGGATCGAACCCGCAACCTCATGGTTCCTAGTCGGATTCGTTAACCACTGCGCCATGACGGGAACTCCTAGACCGGTCTTACTTTCAAGAAGATTTGAAATGTACAAGTTAATGTACTATTTACTTTGATGGAGGGCTTTGTTGTGTACCATCAACCTTCTGTGAAATTTATCCATCACTCTGTAGAAGGGCATCTAGAAGGGTGTGTTTCTACTAATTATCTTGGCCATAGTCTAGTCACCTCAAAGAGTATGATACAGTATGGCTGGGTTGTCTGGTCAAGGTTTCACAAAACAAAATCAAGGTGTCAGCCAACTGCATCCTCCGTGGAAGCACAACTGGATAAAGATCAAATTCAGGTTGTTGATACAATTTTTTTCCTTGTGGCTATAGGACTGAGATCCTCAATTTCTTGCTGGCCGTTAGACAAAGACTACTCTCAGCTCCTATAGGCCACTTCCAGGTCTTTGCTATCTAGGCTCCTATATAGGCAGTTCACAACATGGCTGTTCTCATGTCAGATCTCTTCTTTCAAGAAGTTCCATTTAATGGCTCACCTGATTAAAAGAGACCCACCCAGGGTAACCTCCATTCTGATGAACTCAAAGGTGACTGATTGGGAACATTACATCTGCAAAATACCTTCTGCTGTATAAGTTAACCTAAATCATGAGAATGTTATCCCATCACATTCACTAGACCCAGCCCCTACTGAAGGGAAAAGGGTAGGTATTGGGTGGAACCTGCAAGCTCATTCAATATGGTCCCTTTATTTTACAGACCAGGAAACACAGGGTCAGGAAGCTGAACCCAATATTACCCAGTCTAACTGACTGCTTTGAATTCCCAGAGGTCCTGCATATGAAAGGAAATTGACTAGAACTATGTGAGGCATTCAAACTTATAAATAATCTGTTAAGGGAAAGTATATCACCACTATTTGAAACATTTGTTCCATCATAAAGAACACTTGAGAAACATTCTCATGGTGACTTAGAGTGCTGGGGCAAAGAGGACTTCCAGGAATTGTGTACTTTTATAAATGAAGCTCTAGTTAAAAACAGGTTTGTTTTTTCTTTTTAACTTTCCCTTTTCTTTCTGGATAACCCATTCACTTCAGTTAGTTTATTTGTATTTGTTTTCTTAACATAGATATGCTCTGTGAAGGTAGCTACAAGAAAAGGTTAAAACTAAGAAAGGAAAAAAATTCTTTTCTTATGGAAACTTGCATCATGATTCCTAGCATATTTAACTGTTCCAATTGATTTTGGTCCAGTTCGATGCCTTGAATTCTATTATTCCAGAAAGTCCCCTGCAAATTTTCAGGTCATTCTAGAGCTGTGTATGCATGTATGTATGCTAAAAATCTCAACAGTTTTTGTAAGTTATTCAAAACTCCTTCTGCCTGGATTTGCTACACCCCCATGAATTCAGACGTGATTTCACCTTCTATGTATGTGTGTCATCTTGTTTTTAACTGCAAGAAACGTCAGAACTCCTCAGATTATGACTGGCCCCTTCTGCAGGATCTGAGACTATAACAAACTAAGAAGAAAATCATTTGTCCTTCCACTCCAATACTCCTCTCCTTTCTGCAGCCAGCCCTCACCCTAAAATTGTCACACTGATTTGCTCAGTAGAACTTACCACGTGCAGTTAAATTTGCCCTGAAATGCTTTCACCACTAACAGTCAAATGAGCTTGAGTAACTTGATTCAAATACCAAATTGCTGTTCTCAGTCATAAACTAAATGTCAAAAATGTGTTGCGGGTACTTTTCCAATCCTCTAGCTCTGTGACTCCAGCTACTTCCTCTTAAGGGGGTGGAGAGGGTGGAAGTTATTATTAGGGGAAATAACAATAGTCTGACGCAGTCTCACAAAATTTAAGTGTTTTTTTTGTTTGTTTTGTTTTTTTACTGTGGCTGAGATAATGCGTTGCTTAAAAGGCAACTGATGGAAAAAGCAAAGCTTCCTTGCAAATCCAGTATTTACTGCTCTCAGATCTCTTCAACCACTAAAGATCTTAGTTACTAAAGGTGGAAGTGTATCTCTAGAGGAATCATATTTTAAAATCAGCACTTAGGGTACAATTGAGTATAGTCAAAATTTTCCCTGAAAATTCATTAGGAAGATCCTACAATAGAGACGGACATAGTAACCCATGTCTTGTTGAGTCCAAATCTTTTTAGCACCAGATAAAGCATTTGCTTCTTTTTATGGGGCTGGGGAGCTAAGTCATATAGTATAATAAATATATGTGTATATATAACTGCTATGGAAAACAATATGGAAGTTCCTCAGAAAACTAATTATAGAACTGTCATATGATCCAGCAATCCCACTCCTGGACATATATCCAGAGAAAACCATAATTTGAAAAGATATATCCACCCCAATATTCACAGCAGCACTACTTACAATAGCCAAGACATGTAAGCAACCTAAATGTCCACTGACAGATGAATGCATTAAGAAGATATGGTACATAAATATAATGGAACACTATTCAGCCTTAAAAAATGAAATAATGCCAATTATAGCAACATAGATGCAACTAGAGATTCTCATACTAAGTGAAGTAAGTCAGAAAGAGACAGACAAATACCATATGATATCACTTATATGTGGAATCTAAAATATGGCACAAATGAACCTGTCTACAACACAGAAACTGACTCATGGACATGGAGAATAGACTCATGGTTGCCAAGGGTGAGGGAGGAAGGAGTGGAATAGATGGGAGTTTGGAGTTAGTGTATGTGAACTATTGCATTTAGAATGGATAAGCAATGAGGTCCTACTGTATAGCACAGGGAAATATATCCAATCTCCTGGGATGATGGAAGGTAATATGATTAAAAAGAATGTATATATATGACTGCATCACTTTTCTGTATAGCAGAAATTGGCACAACACTACATCAACTATAGTTCAATAAAAAATAAATTCATAAACAAATATATGTACTGTGTCTTTAAAACTAGAATGACCATCAGCAAGATTCTTTTAAGAGACACAGGAGAATTGGGAATGAATGAAAGAAAAACACTCCTATGTCCCCCTCAATATACAGTGGAATAGGCCATCTTGATTCTAAGAGTTGAGGGCCAGATACAAGTGAGGTTTTTCACATACTTAGGGCCAAAATGAAAACTAAAATTTGGTCTTCCTCTTAAACAAACCACTTTAGGAAGGGGCCTCACCTCACCTCCACTTCTATCTTGCTCCCTGTTGCCTCACTCCATTCTAGTGACTATTCCCATCACTCTAGCCAAACAGTATTTTCTAAGGTCCAGCAATGACCTCCCTATCACTTCATCCAATGGACTTGCTTCAGCCTGAATGTGAACTGAGCGCTTGCGGCAGCATTTGGCTTTACCAACCACTAGGATCCTGAGACAATAAACCTCTGGTTTTCTTTTCTCTCACTCTTGTGTCTTTATTGGCTCATCTTCCTCCACTAAATCTTTAAGACACTGAAGTTTTAACTTGGGTCTCTTTCCTTTCTTGCCATAGGTAATCATCTGCACACTCAGGCCTGCAATTAGGATCAGCAAGCCATTAACCCTTTGATAATCCAACCATGCCTATTTTAGGTCTAGACATATGTATCCCACCATCAGCTCAGCAGTTCCAAGTGTCCATCACAAAATGTCATCAACAACTCATGATCCCCCTCCCCAGACTTACTCTTCTAGTCCCTATCTCAAAGGATGGTACCACCTTCCATCTATGTAAAACTGAGTCCCCCCAAGACTGAGTTCCCCTGCCACATTTATGATTAACCTCTCTAACAAAAACTTTATTCCCTTTCTTGTAAGGCACCTGTTCCCTTTCCAGACTGGGGAGTATCAAGGAAAGGAAGGATTGTAACCAAGCAACACCCTTTGGGGCTTTCCCAGGACACCCCCCTGCCACATGTCCCCTGCCTGCCTCTTGTCTGTAGAAAAACTTTAACCTTCTAGGCCTTCCTCAAGGTCTAAAGAGCAAATTTAATTAGAGAAGTGAAAAAATGAAAAATGAAGTAAAAAATGAAGAAACTCAATATAATAAGAGTGTAGCCATTAAACAAAGTCAAGGATGTTTAGTTCCTCCACAAGAGATACAGATAATATTCTGAGCCATATCCTTGAGCTGTTTTGCAGGTACTGAAAATTCCCCCACTCAAGGTGGAAGAAGTTTTTTGTTTTTTGTTTTGTTTTAAAGTGGAAGAAGTTAACTACACGTTATTCACAAGCACAAAGACCCCAGATCAGCTGGAACCAGAAGGGTGATGATGTTGACTTCCAATTTCCTCACCACCAATCAATCATAAGACTGTCCATGAGGTGATCACACACTCTATAGCCCTCTCCCCCTCTCCGTCTTTAAAAACCTTTCCCTGAAAGCCATCAGGTCTTTTGAGCATTAGCCACTCATACTCTTTGCTTGGCCTTGCAATAAATGTTGCACTTTCCTTCACCAAAACCCAGTGTGAGTAGATTGGCTTTATTGCACCTAGGGGAAGAAAACTGAGTTTGGCCTAGTAACCCATTTACACCAGCTAGAAATCTGACCTTCTTCTTTGACCCCCAGGATTTCTCCCCTCTCCACTGCCATCCCCATGCTTCAATGCACAGCATCTCTCACCTGGGCTTATACAACAATCTCAGGTAGTCCCCAGGCTTCCCTCTGACTCTCTGTAGTCCTTTCTTCATATTGCAGTCATGGATATTCTGGACCCATTGAAAATGCACATGCTGGAGGTCCCATCGTGCTGCAGCGGAAATGAATCTGACTAGGAACCATGAGGTTGTGGATTCGATCCCTGGCCTTGCTCAGTGGGTTAAGGATCGGGCATTGCCGTGAGCTGTGGTGTAGGTCGCAGATGTGCCTTGGATCTAGTGTTGGTATGGCTCCAGCGCAGGCCTGTGGCTACAGCTCTGATTAGACACCTAGCCTGGGAATCTCCATATGCCAATGGGTGCAGCCCTAGAAAGGCAAAAGACAAAAAAGAAACAAAGAAAGAAAGAAAATGCACATGCTATCATATCACTCCCCAGGTTAAAATCCTCAAGTGGCTTCCATGGCTCTTAGACCATGATTAAATTTCCTAACTGGGCCTACAAGCTGCTGAATGACCTGGCCCTTCCTACCCTCCTGGCCTCATACCCCACCCCTCCTTCTCTTTATAGTCTTGTTCCACTTCTCTGCCTGGAATTTTCACCCATCCCAATTTCCTACTCTCTCTTCAGGGTGGCTCTCAGCTCATCATAGGCTCATAAAAGGTACCTCTCTGCCCATTCTCACCATTTTTCTTCAACATATTAGAAGTACTATCCAGAGCAATTAGGCAAAAAACAAACATACTAAAAAGCATCCAAATTGTAAGGCCAGAAGTAAAACTGTCACTATTTTTAGATAACATGATATTATATATAGAAAACCTAAAAACTCCACCAAAAAAAACCTATTAGAACTAATCAATTAATCCAGTAAAATGGCAAGGTAAAAAATAAATGTACAAAAAAAACTGTTGCATTTCTATACACTAATAATGAACTATCTGGGAAATTAAGAAAACAATCTCATTCACATGTGCATCAGAAAGAATAAACTATCTAGGAATAAGTTTAACCAAGGAGGTGAAATACATGTGCATTGAAAACTGTAATACATTATTGAAAGAAACTGGAGAAGACACAAATAATGGAAAGATATTCTGTGCTCATGGATTATTAGAAGAATTAATATTGTTAAAATATCCATACCACCCAAAGTAATCTACAGATTCAAAGTAATCTACAGATTCAAAGCAATCTATAGATTCAATGCAATTCCTACCAAGTTCCAATGCCATTTTTCACAAAATAAAACAAGCAATCCTGAAATCTGTATGGAACCACAAAGACCCTTAGTAGCCAAACTAATTCTGAGAAATAAGAATGAAGATGGATGTATTCCTGATTCCAAAGATTATGATAAAGCTATAGTAATCAAAACAGCATGGTACTGGAATAAAAACAAACATATAGATCAATGGAACAGAATAGAGAGCCCAGGAAAAATCCCTGCATATATGGTCAAATAATTTACAATAAATAAACTGAGAGTATGCAATGAAAAAAGGATAGTCTCTTTATTAATTGGTGTTGGGAAAATTAGGCACATGCAAAAGAATGAAATTGGACCACCATATCTTAAATCCTATACAAAAATTAACTCGAAATGGATTAAATACTTGAATTTAAGACCTGAAATCATAAAATCCCTAGGTAATCACCTTGATAGCAGTCTTAGCTCTGATTTTTTTGGATTTAACACCAAAAGAAGGCAACAAAAGTAAAAATAAGCAAGCTGGACTAAATCAAACTAAAAAGCTTCTGCACAACAAAAGAAACAATAAACAAAATGAAAAGTCAACCAATGGAATGGGAGAAAATATTTGCATATCATGTATCTGATAAGGAGCTATACGCAAAATATACAAAGGGAAAAATAATAAACAATCTGATTTAAAAATAGGCAGAAGATATGAAGAGGCGGTTTTTCAAAGAAGACATTCAGATGGCAAGGTACCTTAAGTCAAATATACAAGGTACATGAAAAGATGTTCAACATCACTAATCATCAGCAATATTCAAATCAAAACCACAGTAAGATATCACAATAAAACCTCACACATGTTACGATGGCTGTGAGCAAAAAGCTAAGAAATTGGTTGGTGAGGATGCAGAGAAAAGAGAACACTTATGCACTGTTGGTAGTAATGTACATTGGTGCAACTACTATGGAACCACTATGGGCAACAGTATGCAGGTTCCTCAAAAAACTAAAAATAGAACTACCATACGATCCAGCAATTCCTCTCTTCTGTATTTACCCAAAGAAAATGAAAATTCCAAATTGAAAAGATATATGCACCCCCATGTTCACTGCATTATATACAATAGCCAAGACATGGAAACAACTCAAATGTCCACCGACAGATGAATGAATAGAGAAAACATTATACACACACACACACACATACAAACACACAGGAATGTAATTCAGCCATACCATTAGTGACAACACAGATGGGCCTTGAGGACTTCACGTTAAGTAAAACGAGTCAGACAGAGAATGACAAATACAGTATTATCTCATTTTGTTGTGGAATCTTAAAAAAAAAATGAGGTCATATCCACAGAGCACAGAGGTGGAGGGTTGGGGAATTTGGGGGCAAAATGGCTATAGGGATCAAAAGGTACAAAGTTCCAGTTATAAAGTCAGTCAGTCCCAGGGATGTCACGTACAGCATGGTGACTATAATCAATAATATGGTATGGAGTATTTGAAAGTTAGGGCCACATATGCAGCATATGGAAGTTCTCAGGCTAAGGGTTGAATAGGAGCTGCAGCTGCTGGCCTGCACCAACCATAGCAACATGGGATCCGAGCCACATCTGCAACCTACAGCACAGATGATGGCAATGCTGGATCCTCAGTCCACTTAGTAAATCCAGGGATCAAACCTGCATCCTCATGGATACTAGTTGGGTTCCTTACCGCTGAGCCACACGGTGAACTCCAAGAGAATAGATCTTAAAATTCTCAACACAAGAAAAAAAAAAATTCTGTAATTATATGTGATGATAGGTGTTAACTAGATTTGTTGCGGTGATCACTTTACAATATATACCAATATTGAAGCCTTATGTTTTATATCTGAAACTAATATAAAGTTCTATGTCAATTATATCTCAATTTAAAATGAAAAGGGCTCTCTCTTTCCAAGAATGTAGTTATTCAGTTCCCACTATTAGATGTTCCCATGACATCACATTTTCTTCATAGCAGTTATTGCTGCTTATATTTAGATACTTGTGCAACTTTTATTGAAGTATAGTTAATTTACAATGTTTTGTTAATTTCAACTGTACAGTGAAGTGATTAAGTTATATACATATATATACACATTCCTTTTAAGATTCTTTTCCATTATAGGTTATTATAAGATATTGAATATAATTCCCCATGTTATACAGTAGAGGTTTGTTGTTTGTCTTTTTAATATATAGTAGTATGTATATGCTAATCCCAAACTCCTAATTTAACCCTTCCCCCTCTCCCTTTGGTAACCATAAGTTTGTTTTCTATGTATCTGTGTCTATTTCTATTTTGTAATTAAGTTCACTTGTATCATTTTTAAGATTCCACATATAAATGATATCAGATTGTATTTGTCTTTCTCTGCCCAACTTACTTCACTTAATATGATAATCTCTAGGTCCATCCATGCTGCTGCTTGTGTGACTTTTATTTATGCTTCACCCTCCATTCGACTATAAATTTCGCAAGGAATGGGATGGCATTCATCCTTGAGTCCCTAGAACCTGGCACATATCGGCCACATGGATGGGGCCTCTTTGGTGAAGGAATTAATTCCTTGGTTTTAATGAACAGACTATGCTGAAGTTCAAGGCTAGCCTTCCCCTTCCTTGTTTCTATTTCCTCCTCCCCATGCACAGCTTTAGGCAAAGCATATAACTTGCTGTGGAAAAAATATCAAGTAAAAGAGACAGTGGCTGTTCTCAGAGAACCTAGAATAGCTAGTGTGCAGTCCTGATGGGAATTATAGGTCACCAGGGACAGTGTCTTTCCAAGCCTCGCAATGACAGAATTCCTTGTATCAATGGTTATGAACAGTAGAGCATGACAGTGTCTGGGCTCATCCAAATGCTGAATGAGTGGGTAGCTTCTGAGAGCTTTTCTTACCCTACTCACATCACAGCAGAAATGACTATGGCTCTGTTAAAATCATGCCTAACATTTTCTCAAGTGCTGTTTTCTCTCTGTAGGCCTGCATTTCCCCCCAGGAGATCCCTTAGGATACTAATTCTATAGTTTACTTTGGGCCAAAAGGTTTCCATCATCATATAATTTTGAGAAACACTGTATTAAACAAAACTGAAATTTCCCCCCATAGAATTTCTCAGAATCTTTAGTGTACTAACGTGCACGACAAATCTCTGAGAATATTATGTATTTCCCCAGTTTTTATAACTGTGGAATCCTCTTTTTAAGAAATATTTTTGGGGACTAAGTATCATGAGAACACATGTGGGTAAACACTCTGTTGGGAGTTTTAAGACACACTGAAGGGATCCTGTATGCCTGTAAGCCCAGCTGCAACAGAAATTTAAGTCAGAGCCAAAGGTGATGCTTCAAAGTATAAACATCCAAACTGTTAGGTCAGGTATAGATCTTTAGATTCTCATTTTCTTAATTCCATTTGTAAAATTAATTGAATATGGCAGAGAGTATATTTTATCTTAAAGCTACCTGCACTCTCAAAGCTCATTCTGTGGATCTTCATTTCCATGTTCAATTCCCCCCCTCCCCACCCCCCACAGCTAGTTTATATTTTAGTCATGGTCAGATTGCATGTGTCTGAATCTCCCGTCCTTCCAAGCCATATATGGACCAATATTTGTCTGTTATCTTTCTGTAGAACAAATATATGAAACATGTTTACAAGTCCCCGAGATGGAAGTTCATCATGGCAGCCAGCCATTATTGCTCTCTGCTCAGTAGGATTTCAGCCAAACCACACACAACTTTGCACCCAAGCTCATATAGCCGATAGGCAGTTAGTACCTCCAAGAAATACACCCACTTTGGTTTGCTTTCCTTTCAAGGGCAAATCCAAACAGACTTCTAAGGTATTATGAGAATCCTAACTTAGGGGACTTCATTATAGCCACCAAATGTAAGTATGCTTAGAGTTAATGGCATTTTCTAAGTATTGGCAGATTTGGATGGAACTGTGTATAATCCTTTCATCTCAGCCTACCTCTTTCTCTGTTAATGGCATTTCTTTTTTGAGTCTTCTTTTCCAGCTTGATGTTTCTCTGAAGACAAATTCTGATGAGAACTTCATGCCAGTAGTATTTTCTTCTTCACTTACATCTTTGAATTTCAAATGTTCTGGCACTTATCTTTGGCTACCTGTAGCTATTAACCCTTCCATCTCATGGCTTAAAGATCAATATACATTTTTGTTGTTGTTGTTAAAAGTACAGGGGAGAAAAAATAAAGGTGACTGACACTATGATCTACCTATACACATTTTCTTTACCCCAGGTACATCTTTAACTATTGAATCTAATGTTCTTTGACTCAATTATAGGTGAAATTTCCACGTGCATTCTCTTGCCCACAGGACCAATTATCCAATACTGTATATTCCTGCCCTCCAGTAAATACCATGCATAATAGAATTAGACTGTTTGCCAGGCAGCCCATAAACAAACATGGCTTTGAGTCTAATGGATTAAAAGTTCAAAGTTTTATGGTTTCAGGAAGATAAAAGGGACAAAAATATGCTTTGTTGCTCTACTGCTCCTCAGCCATAAGCTTGGAAAAGCCAATCAATTATGATAGATATAGACAGAGGCCAATCAATTATGATAGATATAGACAGAGGCAAACAAAATATCACTTCTGAAATAGGGCCTGATAACCTTAGAGAGAGAACAATAGTCCTTGGCCCATCGACATGAATGGATAAAGAAGATGTGAGATATAGATAGAGATATATAGATATAATGCAATACTACTCAGCCATAAAAAATAATGAAATAATGCCATTTGCAGCAACATGAACTGACCTAGAGATTCGCAGACTGAGTGAAATATGTCAGAGAGAGATAAATATCATATGACATCACTTACATGCAAAATCTAATAAATATTACACAAAAGAGCTTACTTATAAAACAGAAACAAACTCACAGATTTCAAAACCAATCTTATGGTTACCATAGGTGAAACCATTGGGGGGAGGGAAGAATTGGGAGGGTGGGAAGAGTTGTATAAAAAAAGATGATTAATGAGAACCTACTGTATAGCACAGGAACATCTACTCAACAGTTTTTAATAACCTATATGGGAAAAAAAGAATGGATGTATTTATATGTAGGACTGATTCACTTTTCTGTACACCTGAAATGAATGTGACATTGTAAGTCACTTTTATGCCAATAAAATTAAATTTTAAAAAATTAAATTTTAAAAAATAATAGGAGGGAGTTCCCGTCGTGGCGCAGTGGTTAACGAATCCGACTAGGAACCATGAGGTTGTGGGTTCGGTCCCTGCCCTCGCTCAGTGGGTTAAGGATCCGGCTGTGGTGTAGGTCACAGACGCGGCTCGGATCCCGAGTTGCTGTGGCGCTGGCAGAGGCCGGTGGCTACAGCTCCGATTGGACCCCTAGCCTGGGAACCTCTATATGCCGTGGAAGCGGCCCAAAGAAATAGCAAAAAAAAAAAGCCAAAAAAAAAATAATAATAATAATAGGAATTTTCTCACTAAAAAAAAAATGGAGTCCTTGGCCCCTTTCAAAGAATAAGTTTGAAGGAATCAAGAATGTATAAAAAAAATCTGATTAAGAAAATCTCGACAGGACAGAAGATTCTGCATTTCTAACTAGCACCTAGAGGTCTAAGCTGATGCTTTAGCTTCTGACCCCAAGTTGACTAACGATTTAAAAATGGTAGAAAAATCAGGGCCTACCCTAGATTTTCTGTATTAGAAGCTAAAGGTAAACAAGAAAAATCAGGGCCTACCCTAGATTTTCTGCATTAGAAGCTAAAGGTAAACAAGATTCCAGGTGGTTCACATGCACATTAAAGTTTAAAAAGCGCTGATCTAAACAACTACTCCTAAGTCCTTTTTCCTAAGGGCCTTCTCATTTTACTTGGCTTTTCGTTATTACCTTGGCTGGAACAGTTGTAGTTAGAAGCTGTTATGCTCTTTTTATGGATTTTGCTAGCTAAATAATTTGTGGCCATTTATAAGTAGGTTGTGTTACATATATACATTCTTTAAAAGGAATTAAACATTTATTGCCTGTTCTCTAGGTACTGGATACTGTGCTGGGTACAATGTTGCAAAGAGGACTAAGATGTAGTCTCTAGCCTCAGGAAATCACAGCCTTTGGCTGGGATGGTCCTGGCCCAGATTTAACAGATGGGGTATCACTTATACAAAAGGAGGTAATTTTGCCATGAGGTTTATTCATTTCATTCTCTGATAATTAAAAGGATGACACTGATGTTTCCCAGCTTGCCATGAAGCCCATAAGTAAGTAATTCTATACAGACCTGCCGTATCCCAACAAAAACATTTCATAGGTAAGGACTTCACATCAACAAATACCATCACAAAGTTCAGCAATCGAGCTGATCTATAAGATTGGCTCAAGTCATTTTCCCCTGGTGTGTCCTCTGCAGGGGTGTGAAGGGAGCTGGACTGCAGATCAGCTGTTAACTCTTTCCTTCCCACTTGCACATATGTGTCATGCTGGGAGTTGGCTGGTGAAGTACACTCTTTCTAGAATGTGGGCTTTTCAGAGGCAGAAGGGGTGGAGAGACTGATTCTTAAGAGGTGTATGTGTTAACTATTAGACCTTATTCTAACAAAACACATCCTGGAAATGTAGCATCAGAATCAGGGGAAGCACTTAATAAATAATTTCCAAAAGATTGAAAATGTAAATCTGCTTTAGGGCAAACAGTTTAGAACACACAAGAATGTTCTTGGGGACATTCATGCTCACCCTCTTCCATACTGGTGGGAGCACACTCCTTGTGAAGGATTCATCATGCACAGTAAAAAAAAAAAAAAAAAAAAAAAAAGGCAGGATATGGCCTGACCTCTATCTGGCAGGGGCTAGTTGTTAGAAGTGCTGGTGTGACTACTAGTAATAAATGGCTCTCTGTTTATTCACGCTTCAAAAATTATTGTGATAATTCAGCTTTGCAAAATGGATTCAGATGTTTAATGCTCCACTGAGAATTAATGGATTTGTTTAATGTTCAAAACCCATTAGCAAAATAGAGATTATTTTGGGGACCAATTCTTCCACATTCTGAGGCTCTACAGAGCACCTATAAAAGATACACTTCAACAGGTGCCATTTGCAACTTTCTACCATCTAAGATGGTCCACGGAAATAGGAAATACTACTAAAACTCTTTCCTGGCAATGGCTCCTATTAAGTATGTTTCGTTTGGGTGCTAATTAAATG
Source organism: Sus scrofa (assembly GCF_054392235.1). Lineage (NCBI taxonomy): Eukaryota > Metazoa > Chordata > Mammalia > Artiodactyla > Suidae > Sus > Sus scrofa. The sequence goes on from NC_139401.1 coordinate 15,153,412, forward strand.
GATTTTTGCTTTGCTGGATCTGTGAAATAACTCCATTTCTGGTTTTAGCTCTTTCAGACAACCCATAGCTCTACTGATTTGTCTCCTTTTCTTTTGCTTTTTTTTAAGGCCACACCCATGGCAATATGGAAGTTCCCAGGCTAGGGGTCGAATTGGAGCTACATCTGCCAGACCATGCCACAGCCATGGCAAAATGGTATCTGAGCCACATCTGCAATCCACACCTGGCTCACAGCAATGCCAGATCCCTGACCCACTGAGTGGGGCCAGGGATCGAACCCTCATCCCCAAGGTTACCAGTCAGATTCATTTCCACTGTGCCACAAGGGAAACTCCCTCCTTTTTTATATATATTAAAAAAGGATTCCCGAGTCTACGACCAGCTACCAAGTATTTCCATGGTGGGAGAGAAGGGCAGACCTTTGAGATGATGATTAGAAATAAGAAATGTCACTGGAAGGCAGCTGGGGAAAGAAGAGTTGTTTTGTGTAGTATAATAACACTCATAAGGCAAAAGTAAAAGGGCATGTTTGCATCTACAAATAATGGTTCTACAAAGATAAAATGAACAAAGCAGCAACTCACAGCTAACACAAAGATTAGATTCCTTCTTCCCAGGTGAGGAAAAGTCTTGGCTGTACTGGAAAAAGCTCTTGCCACCAAAAATCCAGTGAAATAGATGGTGGAATGTTGAGATTATATCGGGGATTTCTCTCTCCAGGTTGGGAAATGAAGGACCTTTGAAATTCACACATCTCTGTGCAAATCTATGCACCTCCCATAAAGCCTGAGAATGGGCCTTGAACTGCTAAAAACCAGACAGCAGGGCCCAAATGGAGTTGCTTATGCTAAGCCCCACATCAGCAAACCAAGACTTCATTACAGTTTCAGCTCTCCAAGCAATGGAATCTTAAACCAGTCAATTAGGAAACTTTCTGATCAGCACTAGTTAGATAATATGCCTGACAGATCTCTGCTATCCCCTGAAGGAGAGTAACCTTGCAATAACCAATGCACTTTTTGGCCTAGTATAACTTCCTTGGTCCTATTTCCTTCCGCCTATGAAACTCTTTCACTTAGTACAGCTACTTTCTGTCTGCTGCACTGGACAATGCCTTTCAGGAATCAGTGAATAAGCCAGGAAGACCTTTCAAAGTGACTCACTGAATTTGTGTTTTTCTAACAGAACCCAAAATGACGCAAGCAAAGCTCATACAATGACAAAGAATAAAGACATGAGACAAAATAAAACAAATTGTGACTTATGTTACTTATGCAATTTTTTGATACTTTAAAAATGTTGGACGGGATTAAGATGTCAGACTAGAAGGACTGGAGCTCAACTTCTCTCATATAAACAACAAAATTACAATCAAATGCTGAACAACCTTCAACCAAGTGGACTGGAAACTTTCAAAGTGATATCCTACTCCAGAAGACAAACAGGAGACCACATCAAGAGGTAGGAGGGGTGATTACGTGATATAAGCAACCCCATATCTCACAGTTGGGAAGCCCAGACTGAAAAGTAACTGTATGACAGAGACTCACCTACAGGAGTGAGAGTTCTGAGCCCTACATCAAGTCCTCATGCCTGGGGGTGTGGCATTAGGAGAAAGAGCCCATTCTTGAAAGGCTCACAAAGGCATTCATATGCACTGGGTCCCAGGGCAAAGCAGAGGCTCCACAGGAATCTGTGTCAGACTGGAATGCAGTTCTTAGAGGCTTGCCTGGGAAAACAGGGGGTGACTGTGGCCCATTTTGGGGGAAGGACATTGGAGGCAAAGCTCTCAGGAGTATTTCATCAGTGTGTGTTTCTCTGGAGGTGGCCATTCTGGGAAAATCTGGCTCCACCCATCAGTGCTGATAAGCCCCAGGCCAAACAATCCAGGTGGGATCACAACCCCACCCATCAGAAAACAGGCTGCCTAAAGTCCCCCCAGGCACACAGGCCAGCTGCCTCTAATCTCACCCAAAGACCCACCAGAGGGATAGGAATCAGCTCCGCCTACAGGTGGGCAGGTACCAGTCCCTCCCATCAGGAAGCCTACAGCAAGCCCCCATACCAACTTCAGCCACAAGGGGAGCAAACATCAGAACTAAAAGAGGTTACAACTCTACTGTCTGCAAAAAGAACACCATGCCAAGAACCTATAAAAATGAAAATGCAGAAAACTATAACTCAGATAAGGGAGAAAGAAAAAAAACCCAGAAAAACAGCTAAATGATCTGGAGATTATCAGGGTCCAGGAAAAGACTTTAGACCAATGATGCTGAAGATGATGCAAGACATTGGAAATAAAATGGAGGCAAAGATTGATAATTTACAGCAAACAATGAGCAAAGAAATATAAGATTAAAATACAGCAACTGAAATAAAAAATTCATTAGAAGCAACAGCAGAATACAGGAGGCATAAGAATGACTAAGCGAGGTGAAGGAAAGACTAGTGGAAATCATGGATGCAGAACAGAAAAAAGAAAAAAGACTAAAAAGAAATGAAGAGAGTCTCAGAGAACTCTGAGACAACATTAAATGCACCAACATCCATATTAGAGGGGTACCAGAAAGAGAAGAGAGAGAGAAAGGGACAGAAAAAATATTCAAAGACATAACAGACAAAAATTTTCCTAAAATGGGAAAGCAACCACTCACTCAAATCCAGGAAGCACAACAAGTACTATATAAAATAAACTCAAGGATGAACACCCTGAGACACATCAAACTGACCAAAATTAAAGACAAAGAGAAAATCTTGAAAGCAGCTAGGTAAAAGAAACAAATAACATACAAGGGAACCCCGTTAAGGTTATCAGCAGATTTTTCAGCAGAAACTCTGCAGGCCAGAGGGGAGTGACATATACTTAACATGATGAAAGGAATAAACCTCCAACCAAGATTCCTCTACCCAGCAAGGCTCTCATTCAGATTTGAAGGAGAAATCAAAAGCTTTACAAATAAGGAAGAGCTAAGAGAATTCAGCAACACTAAACCAGCTTTGCAAAAAACACTTAAGGAACTTCTCTAGGCAGAAAAGAAAAGGCTACAACTAGAAACAAAGATAACACAAACAACAAGGCTCACCAGTAAAGGAATGTATACAGTAAAGATAGGAAATCATCCATGCATGGTTATGTTATTAAAATCAGAAATTATGAGAAGAGGAGGGTACAAATGCAGGAGGGTACAAAATCAGGAGATGAACTTGCAATTAAGAGACCAACAACTTAAAACAATCTCGTGTATATATAGACTCCTATATCAAAACTTCAGGGCAACTACAAACAAAAAATCTACAACTGATAAACAAACAAATAAGAAAAATCAATGCAAATACAACACTAAAGATAATCATCAAATCACAAGAGGAAAGAACAAGAGACGAAGGGAAGAAAAAAGGGCAAGAAAAACAAATCCAAAACAGTTAATAAAATGGCAATAAGAACATACATAACAATAATTACCTTAAATGTTAATGGACTAAACACCTCAACCAAAAGACATAGACTGGCTGAATGGATACAAAAACAAGATGCATATACATGCTGTCTTCAAGAGATCCACATCACGTCTAGGGAAACATGCAAACTGAAAGTGAGAGGATGGAAGAAAATATTCCATGCAAACAGGAATCAAAAGAAAGCTGGAGTTGCAAGAAAAAATAGACATTAAAATGAAGAAAATTTTAAGGGACAGGAAGGTCACTACGTAATGATCAAAGGATCATTCGAAGAAGATATTACAATCTTAAATATATATACACCCAACATAGGGTCACCTCAATATATAAGGCAACTGCTAACAACCTTAAAAGGACAACTCGAAATAACACAATAATAGTGGGGGACTTTAACATCCCACTTACAGCAATGGGCAGATCAATCAGACAGAAAATCCATAAGAAAACACAGGCCCTGAATGAAGCATTAAACTAGATGGACTTAATAGATATTTATAGGAAATTCCAACCAAAATAACAGAATACACATCTTCTCAAGCGAACATGGAACATTCTCTAAGATTGATCACATCCTGGGCTACAAATCAAACTTCAATAACTTTAAGAAAATTGAAATCATATCAAGCATCCTTTCTGACCACAACGCTAAATGAATAGAAATCAACAAAAAGAAAAATACTGCAAAAAACACAAGCACATGGAGACTAAACAACATGCTACTAACAACCAATGGATCACTGCAGAAATCAAAAGAGGAAATTAAAAAATACCTAGAAGCAAATGACAACAAAACACTACACTCCAAAACCTATGGGATGCAGCAAAAGCAGTTCTTAGAGGGAAGTTTATAGCAATAAAAGCCTACCTCAGGAAACAAGAAACAGCTCAAATAAACAAGCTAACTTTACACCTAAAGCAGCTAGAGAAAGAACAGACAAAACCCAAAGTTAGCAGAGGGAAAGAAATCATAAGATCAGAGAAGAAATCAATGAAATAGAAATGAAGAAAACCACAGAAAAGATCAATGAAATGAAAAGCTGGCTCTTGGAAAAGATCAACAAAATTGATAAACCCTTAGCCAGACTTATCAAGAAAAAAAGAGAGAGGACACATCAATAAAATTAGAAATGACAAAGTAGAAGTTACAATGGATATCACAGAAATACAATGGATCCCAAGAGACTACTACATGCAACTATATGCCAATAAAATGGATGACCTAGAAGAAAGGGACAATTTCTTAGCAAAGCACAATCTTCCAAGACTAAACCAAGATGAAATAGAAAAGATGAACAGACCAATCACAAGTACTTTTATTAAAAAACTTCCAACAAACAAAAGTCCAGGACCAGATGGCTTCACAGGCAAATTCTAACAAACATTTAGAGAAGAGCTAACACCTATCCTTCTGAAACAATTCCAGAAAATTACAGAGGAAGGAACACTTGCAAACTCATTTTATGAGGCCACCATCACCCTGATACCAAAACCAGACAAAGACACCACAAAAAAGAAAACTACGGGCCAGTTTCACTGATGAACATAGATGCAAAAATCTTCAATAAAATACTAGAAGAGTTCCCGTCGTGGCTCAGTGGTTAACAAATTCAACTAGGAACCATGAGGTTGTGGGTTCGATCCCTGGCCCTGCTCACTGGGTTAGGGATCCGGCGTTGCCATGAGCTGTGGTGGAGGTTGCAGACACAGCTTGGATCCCCACATTGCTGTGCCTGTGGTGTAGGCTGGTGGCTAAAGCTCCAATTCAACCCCTAGCTTGGGAACCACAATATGCCACGGGAGCAGCCCAAGAAAGGGCAAAAAGACAAAAATAAAAAATAAAATAAAATAAAATAAAATACTAGCAAACCTAATCCAACAATGCATTAAATGGATTGTACATCATGATCAAGGGGCATTTATCCCAGGGATGCAAGGGTTCTTCAAAATCCACAAATCCATCAGTGTGATACACGACATTAACAAACTGAAGAAAAAAAAATATGGTCCTCTCAATAGAGGCAGAAAAAGCCTTTGACAAAATCCAACATCCATTTCTGATAACAACCCCTGAGAAAGTGGACATAGAGGGAACCTGCCTCAACATGATAAAGGCCATATATGACAAACCCAGAGCTAACATCATTCTCAAAGGTGAAAGGCTGAAAGAATTCCTGCTGAGATCAGGAGCAAGAAATGGATGTCCACACTCACCACTACTATTCAACATAGTTCTGGAAGTTCTAGCCATGGCAATCAGATAAGTAGAAGAAGAAAAGGGAATCCAAATTGGAAAGGAAGAAGTAAAACTATCACTATTTGCAGATAACATGATCCTATACCTAGAGAATTCTAAAGATGTTACCAGAAAACTGTTAGAGCTCATCCATGAATTTGGCAAAGTCACAGGATACAAAATTAATACACAGAAACCAACTGCCTTTCTATATACTAACAATGAAAGATCAGAAAGAGAAATTAGGAAAGCAATCCCGTTTACCATCACATCCAAAAGAATAAAATACCTAGGAGTAAACGTACCTAAAGAGACAAAAGACCTGTACGCTGAAAATTATAAGACCTTGATGAAAGAAATCAAAGATGACACAAATAGATGGAAAGACATACCATGCTCTTGGATTGGAAGAGTCAATATTATCAAAATGACTATACTACCCAAGGCAATCTACAGATTCAATGCAATCCCTATCAAATTACCAAGGACAGTTTTCACAGAACTGGAACAAAATCTTTCAAAGTTTGTTTGGAAACGCAAAAGACCCAGAATAGCCAAAGACATCCTAAAGAAGAAAAAGGGAGCTGGAGGAGGCAGGCTCCCGGACTTCAGACTATACTACAAAGCAACAGTCATCAAAACCGCATGGTACTGGCACAAAGACAGAAATATAGATCAGTGGAACAGGATAGAAAGCCCAGAAGTAAACCCACGCACCTACAGTCAACTCATCTATGAGAAAGGGGGCAAGAATATACAAGGGTGAAAAGACAGCCTGTTCAATAAGTGGTGCTGGGAAAACTGGACAGCCACATGGAAAAGAATGAAATTAGAACACTCCCTAACACCACACACAAAAATAAACTCAAAATGGATGAAAGACCTAGATTTAAGACCAGACACCATAAAACTCTTAGAGGAAAACATAGGCCAAACACTCTCCGACAAAAACCACAGCAACATGTTTTCAGATCCACCTCCTAGAGTAACGACAATAAAAACAAAAATAAACAAATGGGACATAACTAAACTGAAAGGTTTCTGCACAGCAAAGGAAACCCTAATCAAAATGAAAAGACAACCCACAGAATGGGAGAAAATCTTTGCAAGTGAATCAACTGACAAGGGATTAATCTCCAAAATTTATAAACACCTCCTGTAGCTCCCTACCAAAAAAACAAACATCCCCATCAAAAAGTGGGCAGAAGATCTAAACAGACAATTCTCCAGAGAAGACATACAGATGGCCACAGAACACATGAAAAGATGCTCAACATCACTCATTATTAGAGAAATGCAAATCAAAACCACAATGAGGTACCACCTGACACCAGCCAGAATGGCCATCATCCAAAAGTCTACACACAACAAGTGCTGGAGAGGGTGCGGAGAAAAAGGAACCCTAGCACACTGTTGGTGCGATCGTCAACTGGTGCAACCACTGTGGAAAACAGTATGGAGATGCCTCAGAAAACTCAAAATAGAACTCCCATTTGATATAGCAATCCCACTCCTGGGCATCTATCCAGAGAAAACCATGACTCGCAAAGACACATGTACTCTGATGTTCATTGCAGCACTGTTTGCAATAGCTAAGACATGGAAACAACCTAAATGTCCATCGACAGAGGTGTGGATCAAGAAGATGAGGTACATATACACAATGGAATATTACTCAGCCATTAAAAGGAATGAAGTACTGACATTTTTAGCAATATGGATGGACCTAGAAATTATCATGCTAGGTGAAGTCAGTCATACAATGAGACACCAACATCAAATGCTATCACATATGTTCAATCTGTAAAATGGACAGAATGAATTTCTTTGCAGAACAGATGCTGACTCACAGACATTGAAAAACTTATGGTCTCCAAAGAGACAGGTTGGGGGGTGGGGGATGATGAGCTTGGGGTTTGGGATGGAAATCCTATAAAATTGGGTTGTGATGATCATTGTGCAACTGTAAATGCAATAAAATTTATTGAGTAATAAAAAATATTTGCAAAAAAAATGTTAACTGTCAATAACCCAAAAATAAAAGAAAAAGAACTGTCACCAGGTATTAACAAGCAGCATAGGAATTCCTGCTGGGTGCCGTGGGTTAAGAATCCAACTCCAGCAACTCGGGTTGCTGTGGAGGCACAGGTTCCATCCTGGGGCCTGGCACAGTGTGTTAAATGATCCAGCTTTGCTTCAGCTGCAGCTTAGGGTTCAATCTCTGGCCCAGGAACTTCCATACGAGAAAAAAAAAAAAAAGCTGTGGTCATAAAATAAACCAAAAAACAAGCAGCATAAAAACAATTCTTGCACAGCCTCTGATAGGCTGTAGATACTCTGTGTTTCCATGGCAATTTTTTTCCCTTTTCAAACAGACACTAGTCAAATTTCATTTTTTTATTTGTTGTAGTATTTTAAAAACACTTTTAAAGTATTTTTTTGCCATGCCCATAGCATGCAAAATTTCCCAGGTGAGGGATCAAACCCGAGCCACAGCAGTGACAATACCCCAAGCCACAGCAGTGACAATCTTTAAGCAGTAGGCCACCAAGAAACCCCTATTTGTTGCATTATTACTATTTGATATACTATTTTTATAGTTGACCCTTTTATTTTTTATTAGTCAACAGCCAAGATCTCAAAACACAAAAAACTTTTTTGGTTCTTTGGTTAACAGACCATAAATAATGACACATCGGAAGTCTCATAAGAAGGCTCCCATTTTAGTGATATGGCTACTGTTTAGGATTTCCAGAGCATTCTACCTACCCAAGCCAGAGCTCAAGGCTCCCTCTAATTCCTCACATCCAACAATCACGAGCCCGTTCTACCTCCTTGATGTCTTCTGAAAAATACCTACTTTATCCAACCCTACTTGCTACTCCTCTAAAGCAAGAGTCAGCAAAGTTTTTAGGTCAAGGATCAGATAATAAATATCTTAGGGTTTGTTAGTCCCATATTCTCTGTTGAAACTACTCAACTCTGCTATCAGAGAAAGCAGCAGAAGGGGACTAGAATAAGCCACCCTAAAATGTGCCTCTTTGGCGTAAGGATTATTTTGAGCTGATTATTTTTGAGAAAAAGCGGACACAGGAGACTTTCTAGAAATATAGTAGAAACTACTCTTTTGTAAAGGACATTTACATTTATATGGGAAATCTCTATATTGATGTCTCCCTCTCTGTAACAGGAAGAGAAGCTTGACTCTAAATCTCTAGAAACTTCTCAATGGAGAAGGCACTCACTTAGACCTGAATAACTTGACCCCTGTTGACCACGCTTCTTTTCCTGCTAACCTTCCATAACTAGTTCCCTCCATTCTCCAAAATCTTTCTTTTTTCTTTGGCTGAAGATATTTAGAGTAGTGGCTTGGGCGATTTCAGGGAATTTTACTCAGTTTTTCTACTTATCTCCCATGTATACAGGAAGTATACATATTATTTAACTGTCTTTGATTACAGGGTTCCCAGTCAAGAGCTCAGATATATAGAGGCAAATTGTTGTTTCCTTCTACACAGCCATAGACAATATCTAAGCCTCACAATTATGTTGCAATAAAACCTTACTTACAAAAAGAAGCAGCAAGCCAAATTTAGCTTATGGTCTGTTGTTTGTCAAGCCTCGCCTCTGAGTATTCCACTGCCTCATCCATTGGTCTGCCCATCTCCAGTTGTCTTTTTCTATAACCTGCTCTCCACACTGCTATCAGAATGATCTTCCTGAAATACAAATCTGATTGGGATGAGATTTTCCAGAGATATGGATATCAAATACCTTTTTACTCCCACTTATTCCATCACAGAGTTCTAGTTTTTAGTTGAGTAAATGGCAACCCAGAAGAAAAAAAAAATACATCACCTAGCCTCCTTCACAACTAAGTGGAGATATGTAACAAGTCCTGGCCAACGACTTGTGTGTAGAAATATGATGTGAGATTTCAAGGAAGCCTTCTTAAAAATCAGGAAGTGGTCAGTTGGCCTGGAGTGAAGATGCGTTGGATGAAATTTCAGCAACTATCATGAGGCTAGAAGTTAAGCAGGGAAAATGATAAAAGGTAGCAACGAGGGTTCCCAGTATTCTGGGGTAAGTACCTTCCATTTTAGCCTAGACTGCATATTGCTGAATTTTCTCTATATGAGTGGTAAACACATATCTCATTTAAGCAAATGTTGTTCTGGATTTTGTGTATGTGCAAACACAACACTAACTGATACATTAATGATGTGTCATTCTGGGCCAGTCAACTTCGGCTACAAGTAGCAAAACAACAAATAGTGTCTGGAGGCAGTATCTCCTGGCTTTGGTTCCACAATCCAACAAGTCAGGGCTAGCACTGGCCTTTTTCCCATCATCAAGATGGAATACAGCCTCATTAAGGGCAGAAAGAAAGAGCAAAGCAATCTGTCAGCCACACCTGTTATTTTAATCAGGAAAGCAGGAGCTTTCTCAAACATTATCCCAGTAGATCTCCAGTGAGGTGCTCAGCACTTCCTCCAGCTGCAAAGGACTCTGGGAAATTCAATATTGAGCTGCACACACATCTACCTGGCACCTATGGCAGAGGCAGGCAAGAGCTCCTAGGGCAACTAGTTTAGCCATCTTCTAGTGCCTAAACATCTTGTAATAGTTACCTGTACCCCTCGGGAGAAAGACACCAATAACAAAATTCAGCCTTCCTATGTCTCAGAACAGTGCTTCTCAGGCTGTCTTGAGCATAAGAATCCCCTTGGGTTCTTATTAAAATGCAGATTCTGATTCAGCAGATCTGGGGGTGGGGCCTCAAAGTCTGCATTTCCAAAAAGCTCCCAGGTGATGCAACTGTTACTGGGCCTTGGCGCCATACCTGGCACAGCTAGGGCTGACAAGGAATTCATCATCTGGCCCCTGCATTATTTCTACAGTCCCATCTCTGGCCTCTTCCTCTTCTACTCTCGGATCCAGCCAGGTTTTACTTTCAGTTCCCTGGAAGGGTTGTGACTAACTGCCTCCAGTGCAGTACCCTCTGCCTGAAACCCAGGCTCACCCTCCTCAGCTTCACCCTGTGAACTGTTAGCCATGTCTCAAGTCCTCCTGGATATCACTTCCCCGAGAAAGGTTTTCTGAATGCATGACCCTCACCTCATAGGTGGAATTTCATCCTCACTCATCTTCTGATTCCTAGAGCCCAGATCAGGGCCTGGTACACTGTGGGTTGCTGAACAAATGCATGTAGAATCAATCAATCAATCAATCAAAGAAATGATGCACAACCTACCAGCCAAACCCTCCATTTCAGTAGGAGTCTTCACAGCCAGCTTTCCCATGAATAAGAGCTATTAATTATCATGCTTTTCCAAGGGCATTCATTCAATTTAAAAACTAAATAGAAGTCACCAACAAAACAACTAAATCTAACCTAAATCATCTAATTAATTAATTAATTAATTAATTTTGCTTTTAAGGGCTGCACCTACAGCGTATGGAAGTTCCCAGGCTAGGGGTCAAACTGGAGCTGCAGCTGCTAGTCTACACCACAGCCATGGCAATGCTGGATCCCTAAACCACTGAGCAAGGCCAGGGATTGAACCTGTGTCCTCATGGATACTAGTTGGGTTCATAACCCACTGAGCCACAATGGGAACTCCAAATCAACTAATTTAAAGGTGACAAAATGTTGGACATGAACAGTGCTTTTACATTTAGAATGGGTAAGTAATGAGATCCTACTGTACAGCACAGGGAACTATATCCAGTCTCCTGGAATTGAACATAATGGAAGGTAATATGAGAAAAAGAATGTATATATGTATGTATGACTGGGTCACTATACTGTACAACAGAAATGGACACAACACTGTTAATTAACTATAATAAACATTTTTTAAAATTAAAAAATAAAATACAAAGTGTATCTTTAAAAATGTTGAAAATGATATAGTATAAAGACTTCAGAATAATTTCTTATTATGCAGCAAATAGTACTCAATTTAATGCATTTTTTTCCTCTCTCTTCAGGTTGAACTTTCTCTGAATTAGTATTACTGAGGACAGAGCCAGTCGATTGTTCATTACTGGTCCACATGAGATAAGTACAGAAATGGAGAGCAAAGATTTAGAAATCTTTTTGCCAATTTTAGAGTAATTTTATTTCATCTGAATCCAATTATAAAAAAACTGGTTTGTATTTTACATCCTTTTTTTACTTTACTTTTTAGCATAATTCATTGTTGCCATGTTTCAAAATGCATTGGTTCTCAATGGATTGGAAATTTTCTCAAAACTGGTTTCTGTTACAGGAAATTTGGGGAGCACTGCTCAAAGTCTTCTAATCTGGGATAGATCTAAAGCAGTGGCTCTCAACTGGGAGCCAGGGGATCCTAGTCAAAGTCTGGAGACGCTTTTTTTCTTGGCCACTCCATGGCATATGGAAATTCCTGGGCCAGGGATTGAATCTGAGCTGCAGCTGCAACCTACACTGCAAGTGTAGCAACACCGGATCCTTAAAACTGGAGACACTTCTGATGCTCACAATTGCAGAGATTAGGGCCAGATTGTACTGGCATATAGTGGGTGGAGACCAAGGATGCTGCTCAACATCCTACAGTGCACAGGACACCGCTCCCTACCAGGGGAATGATCCAGCCCCAAATGTCAATAGAGTGAGGTTGAAAAATCCTGACCTAAAGATCCAAACTCACAATCTTAAGCCAGTTTAGGTCCAAAGCCTTTTTTTTCTTTTGCCTCTTCTCAGCTGGTGAGTTGTTTCTTCCCATCAGAACCAAAAAATGAAAAGTCACATGCCCATCATGCTCACACAGATTTGATAAGAATCTTCTGCTCTTCCTCTTCTTGAGGTCAAAGATTTTTTCCTCTTCCTCTTCACACCCTTTATTCCTTTGAGGCAGAGCAAAGAGAGAAGCACAGTATGATTATTTGGCTGCAAGAAGGTCTTGTGACTCTCTTTCCCATCCTCAGTTTTTCTGATAGCTGGCTCATTGGTTTCTCAATCTAACATTTACAATGTGTGCGAGCACTAATTTGAAAGCCATGCTTAGATGTTCACATTACAAAAACTCCTCTGCTGACCCTTCTGGAAACCATCTCTAAGAGGACTAAATTAAAACTCTTTTCTCATTGGACTTGAACTTGCTGTTCCAGCTTCTAGAAAAATAACTTCAAAAACATGTGAACACGCTCTAACAACTCTTGCTGAAGAAAAATCTGAAGGGATGGATTTAAAGTTGTCTATGCTTATTTTCATTGCTCTGAGAAATCATTTAACTTCAGTGAATTTTCTTTCAATGATCCATTTTCTCCATTTTGCCAGGGTCAGTGTCTATTTGTAGATAAACGCGCTCATTTGCAACTGAGCCAATGCACGTGATTAACTGCAGCCAACTTATTTCCTGAAGTTCTTGTAAATGAGGTCTTTGCAATCTTTATTGAAGGCTTCTTAAAAATAATCTTGCTGCTGCTGCCTGGTATGATTTTTTTTTTTTTTTTTTTTGTAAAGAACACGGTGGATTTTACTTAGGTGATTTATTAAAAGGTTGCTTATCAAGCTTATATACTATCATAACAGTTCTGATTGGTATGTTATGATAAGAACTAATACTTTTGCAGAGCTTACTATGTGCTAAGTGCTTTAAATATATGATCTCAATCATTGCAACCAATCTACACAATGGGTAGTAACAATGTTCCCTCATTTAATTTTTATTTTTTTTTAGGAAGTGTTCTTTTATTGAAATTTAATTTAAATTTACTGGAAAATTTCTTTTTTTTGTAGTTTATTTTTATTTCCCCAATACATTATTTTATTTCTACTGTACAGCATGGTGACCCAGTTACACATACATGTATACATTATTTTTCCTCACATTATCATGCTCCATCATAAGTGACTAGACACAGTTCCCAGTGCTACACAGAAGAATCTCACTGCTAATCCATTCCAAAAGCAATAGTCTGCATCTGTTAACCCCAAAGTCCCAGTCCATCCCACTCACTCCCCTTTGGCAACCACAAGTCTATTCTCCAAGTCCACGATTTTTTTTTCTGTGGAAAGGTTCCTTTGTGACATATATTAGATTCCAGATATAAATATTTGTCTTTCTGATGTACTTCACTCAGTATGAGAGTGTCTAGTTCCAGCCATGTTGCTGCGAATGGCATTACTTTGTTCTTTTTTATGGCCGAGTAGTATTCCATTGTGTCTGTATACCACATCTTACTAATCCAGTCATCTATCAGTGAACATTTGGGTTATTTCCATGTCTTGGCTATTGTGAATAGTGCTGCAATGAACATGTGGGTGCATGTGCCTTTTTTAAGTAGAGTTTTGCTGGATACATGCCCAAGAGTGGGATTGCTGGGTCATATGGTAGTTCTATTTATAGATTTCTAAGGTACCTCCATACTGTTCTCCATAGTGGTTGTCCCAGCTTACATTCCCACCAAGAGTGCAGGAGGGTACCCTTTTCTCCACAACCCCTCCAGCACTTGTTATTTGTGTACTTATGAATGATGGCCATTCTGACTGGTGTGAGGTGGTATCTCATGGTAGTTTTGATTTGCATTTCTCTAACCATCAGGGATGTTGAGCATTGTTTCATGAGCTTGTTAGCCATCTGTACATCTTCCTTGGAGAACATCTATTCAGGTCTTTGGCCCATTCTTCCATTGGGTTGTTGGCTTTTTTGCTGTTGAGATATATGTGTTGCTTGTATATTTTAGAGATAAAGCCCTTGTCCATTGCATCATTTGAAATTATTTTCTCCCATTGTGTAAGTCATCTTTTTGGTTTCTTTGTGGTTTCCTTTGCTGTGCAAAAGCTTGTCAGTTTGATTAGGTCCCATTGGTTTATTTTTGCTTTTATTTCTGTTGCTTTGGGAGACTGACCTGAGAAAACATTTGTGAGGTTGATGTCAGAGAAAGTTTTGCCTATGTTCTCTTCCAGGAGTTTGATGGTGTCTTGTCTTATATTTAAGTCTTTCAGCCTTTTTGAGTTTATTTTGGTGCATGGTGTGAGGGTGTGTTCTAGTTTCATTGATTTGCATGCAGCTGTCCAGGTTTCCCAACAATGCTTGCTGAATAGACTGTCTTTTTCCCATGTTATGTTCTTGCCTCCCTTGTCAAAGATTAATTGACCATAGGTGTCTGGGTTTATTTTCTGGGTTCTCTGTTCTGTTCCATTGGTCGGTCTGTCTGTTTTGGTACCAGACCACACTGTCTTGATGACTGTGGCTTCGTAATATTGCCTGAAGTCTGGGAGAGTGATGCCTCCTGCTTGGTTTTTGTTCCTCAGAATTGCTTTGGCAGTTCTTGGTCTTTTGTGGTTCCACATAAAGTTTTGGGTTGTTTGTTCTAGTTCTGTGAGAAATGTCATGGGTCATTTGATAGGGATTGCAGTGCATCTGTAGATTGTTTTGGGTAGTATGGCCATTTTTATAATATTAATTTTTCCAACCCAGGAGCATGGAATATCTTTCCATTTCTTTACATCTTCTTTAATTTCCTTGATTAAAGTTTTATAGTTCTCAGCATATGTCTTTCACCTCTTTGGTCAGGTGTTTTCCCAGGTATTTGATTTTTTGGGGTGCAATATTAAAGTGTATTATATTTTTGTATTCCTCTTCTAATATTTTATTGTTAGTACACATAAATGAGACTGATTTCTGAATGTTAATCTTATATCCTGCTACTTTGCTGAATTTGCTGATCAGTTCAAGTAGTTTTGGGGTAGAGTTCTTACGGTTTTCTCTATATAGTATCATGTGATCTGCATACAGTGACAGTTTCACCTCTTGTCTTCCTATTTGGATGCCTTTTATTTCTTTTGTTTGTCTGATTGCTGTGGCTAGGATTCCCAATACCATGTTGAATAACAGTGGTGAGAGTGGGCATCCCCGAATTGTTCCAGCTTTTAGTGGGAAGGCTTTCAGCTTTTCTCCACTGAGTTTTATATTTGCTGTGGGTTTGTCATAAATGGCTTTGATTATGTTAAGGAATGTTCCCTCTATACCCACTTTGGTAAGAGTTTTTATTATGAAGTGATGTTGGACTTTGTCAAATGCTTTATCTGCATCTATTAAGATGATCATGTGATGTTTGAGTTTTCTTTTGTTAAAGCGGTGTATGACATTGATTGAGTTGCATATGTTGAACCATCCTTGTGCACCTGGGATGAATCCCACCTGGTCGTGGTGTATGACCTTTTTCTCAAATTCTTTTTTTTTTTTTTTTTGGTCTTTTTGCCATTTCTTGGGCTGCACCTGTGGCATATGGAGGTTCCCAGGCTAGGGGTCGAATCGGAGCTGTAGCAGCCAGCCTACACCAGAGCCACAGCAATGCAGGATCCGAGCCGCATCTGCAACCTACACCACAGCTCACGGCAACGCCGGATCATTAACCTACTGAGCAAGGGCAGGGACCGAACCCGCAACCTCATGGTTCCTAGTCAGATTTGTCAACCACTGTGCCACGACAGGAACTCCTGATCTTTTTGATATGTTGCTGGATTCGGTTGGCTAAAATTTTTTTGAGAATTTTTGTGTCTATATTCATCAAAGGTTTTGGCCAATAGTTTTCTTTTTTGGTGGTATCTTTGTCTGGTTTTGGAATCAGGGACATGGTGGCATCATAGAATGTCTTTGGAAGTGTTCCTTCTACAACCTTTTGGAAAAGTTTAAGGAGGATGGGTATAAGTTCCTATTTGTATGTTTGGTAGAATTCACCGGTAAAGCCATCTGGTCCTGGACTTTTATTTGTAGGGAGTGTTTTTATGACATACTCAATTTCATTTCTATGGATTGTTCTGTTCAGTTGATCTATTTCTTCTTGATTCAGTTTTGGCAGGCTGTAAGTCTTTAGAAAGTTGTCCATTCTAGGTTGTCAAATTTGTTGGCATATAGTTGTTGAAAGTATTCTCTCATGGTTTTTTGTATTTCTGTAGTATCCATTGGGACTTCTCCTTTTTCATTTCTTATTTTGTTTATTTGGGTTTTTTCTCTTCTCTTCTTGTTGAGTCTAGCCAGAGGTTTGTCAATCTCGTTTACCTTTACAAAGAACCAGCTCTTGGTTTGAATGATTTTGTCTATTGTTTTATGAATCTCTATTTTATTTTCTCCCTGATATTTATGATTTCCTTCCTTCTGCTGACTTTAGGTTTCATTTGTTCTTCTTTTTCTAATTCATCTAGGTGATGGGTTAAGTTTTCAATTTGAGATTTTCCTTCTTTTTTGAGGAAGGCCTCTATTGCTATTAATTTCCCTCTTAGCACTGTTTTGCAAAATCCTGTAGATTTTGAGTGGATGTGTCTTCATCATCATTTGTCTTGAGGTATTCTTAATTTCCTTCTTGATTTCTTCATTGACTCATTGGTTTTTTAGTAGCATGTTGTTTAGTCTCCATGTAGTCAGTTTTTTGTAATTTCTTTTCCTGTGGTTGATTTCTAGTTTCATGCCATTGTGGTCAGAGAAGATACTTGAAATAATTTGTATACTCTTAAATTTGTTGAGGTTTTGTGCCACAGGATGTGATCAATTCTTGAGAATGTTCCATGTGCACTTGAGAGGAATGTATATTCTGAGTTTTTTGGATGTCATGTCCTGAAGATGTTGATTAAGTCGAGTAAGTCTAACTTTTCTATTGTTTCCTTTACGATCTCTGTTGCTTTATTGATTTTCTGTCTAGAGGATCTGTCCATTGTTGTGAGTGGGGTGTTAAAGTCTCCTACTATGATTGTATTCCCATCAATTTCTCCTTTTATGTCTGTTAGTATTTGTTGTAGGTATTTGGGTTCTCCTATAGTAGGGGAATATATATTGATGATTGTAATATCCTCTTCTTGAATGGATCCTTTAACCATTTGTCTTTCTTTATGGCCTTTGTTTTAAAGTCTATTCTGTCTGATATGAGTGTTGAAACTCCTGCTTTCTTGTCTTGTCCATTGGCATGAAATATCTTTTCCCATCCCCTCACTTTCAATCTATATGTGTCCTTTGTCCTAAAGTGAGTTTCTTGTAGACAGCAGATTGAAGGTTTTTGCTTTTTTTATCCCATCTGCCACCCTGTGTCTTTTGATTGGAGTGTTCAGTCCATTGACATTTAAGGTGATTATTGATAGATATGCATTTATTGCCATTTTAAACCTTGTTTTCCAGTTGATTCTTTGTTTCATTTTTCTTCTTTTTTTGGTTAGATGGTTTCCATTTATTTTATACTTGAGTACTTTTCTTTCCGGCTTTGGTGACTGTAATGTTCGGTTTTGATTTGTGGTTGCCCATTTTTTAAGTATGTTAACCCCTTTCTATATCTGCTTGCTTTAGCCTGATAGTCATATAGACTCAAACATATCATCGAAATAAAAAAAAATCTATATTTTCTTACTTTCCTTCCCCACATTGTATGATTTTGATGTCTTTTTTTGTTTTTAAGATCTTCATGTTTAGATCTGTATGCTGGCTTATTTAAGTGACTGCTTTCCAATTGTGGTTTCCTCTATCCTAATTCTTCTATTAAAAAAATTTTTTTTTAAATTGGAATGGGTTTCGTACTGCTGTACTCTTTTAGCTTTTGTTTGTTGGAGAAATTCTTTATTTCCCCTTCTATTTCAAATGATATTCTTGCTGGATAGAGTATTGTAGGTTGCAAATTTTTTCCTTTCAGCACTTTAAATATATCTTGTCACTCCCTTCTGGCCTGTAATGTTTCTATAGATAAATCAGTTGATAGCCTTATTGGGGTTCCCTTATAATTACACGTTGCTTTTCTCTTGCTGCCTTTAGAATCCTGCCTTTACCTTTTGCCATTTTTATTATAATATGTCTTGGTGTGGGCCTGTTTGGGGCCTTCTGTGCTTTTCATATCTTGATATCTGTGTCCTTTAGATTTGGGAAGTTTTCAGCCATAATTTCTTCAAATATATTTTCAATCCCCTTTTCTTTTTCTTCTCTTTCTGGAATTCCTCTTATGTGTATATTGCCCAGTTTATGTTATCCCATGTGTCCCTTACATTGCTTTCATGTTTTTTATTTGGTTTTCTGTCTGCTGTCCTGATTGGGTGATTTCCATTATTCTAATCTTCCACTTCACTAATTCATTCCTCTGCATTATTCATTCTTCTCTGTATTGCCTTCAGCTCAGTTTGTATCTCTACAAATGAATTTTCTAGTTTTCCTTGGCTCCACCTTATATTTTCTAGTTCCTTTCTAAAGGAAACCATGTTACTCTTAAAAGCCTCTCTTAATTCCTTGGTATTTTCACTATCTCCCTTTTGAACTCAACGTCTGTCAGACTGCAGAGGTCTGTTTCATTGTTGACTGCTTTAGGTGAATTCTCCTGTTGCTTTAACTGGGAATGGTTTCAGAGCTCCTTCATTTTGCTTGTGTTTTTCTTTTTCCGTGAGTTTGGGGAAGCCAAACTGTTTTCTTGTAAGGCTACTTCTATACAAGAATACCCCTTTGTATTTTGGGGGGGGATTACTATTTACTTTTGGTGTGTTAGTTTGAATATTTGCTGTCTCTTTCTTCAGTGTGAACAGGCTGTTATTCCCAGGATGCTCAGTGTGTTTTCAGGAGAAGGAGGCAATGGGTAGGGCCAGCAGTCAGTGCCTGGTCATTGGGGTCTCAACAGCAACAAGGACCTGCAGGAAGGTGGCACGGGCTACTCCTAGTTTCAGGGCCCTGGGAAGTGATAATGAGCTCTAGGCAGATCTACAAGGTGCCCAGAGCATTTGACAGTTGCTGCAGCAAGGTGCATGAGTTCCCAGAGGGAGTGAGAGCAACAAAAGCTTGTGTATGATTGCAATGCCTTCTTCTGAGGTGACTAGAACTGCAGGTGGTGCCTGTTCATGGACTCCTAGTGGGAGCAGGCCATGACCATCTCTAGAGTCAGTGATAACTGTGGTGGTTTGCCCCTACCACCTGTAGACCATGCATGAAGCAACCTGTCTCACTTAGCCCACCTAGGAGGTGCTATACAGGCTTCTCCTAGTTGTAGGATCCTGAGAAGTGACAGAGATCAGGCATGTGGGTACTGCCCAGAGTGTTTGGGAGTGGCAGCAGCGGGCAGGTGTGTTCCCAGGGGTGCGAGAGCACCAACAGAGGGTATTCGGTCACAATGCCCTCCTCTGTGGTGCCTTTGACATGAATGGGGCTGCAAGTGATGTCTGTTCATGGACTCATAGTGGTTGTGAGCCACTCCCACCTCTGGAGCCAGCAATAACTGTGGTGGTTTGCCCCTGCTGCCTGAAGACCATGCAAGAAGCACCCTGTCCCACTTAGCTCACGCAGAAGGTGCTGCACCAGCTGCTCCTAGTGGTAGGGTCTTGGGAAGGGACAGTGACTAAGTGTCTGGGCCCCGCCCAGAGCATTTGGCAGTGGCAGCTGCAGGACAGGTGTGTTCCCAGAGGAGTGAAAGCAACAGCGTTTGGTGCTTGGTTGCAGTGCCCTCTTTTTTTGCCAACCCCTGAGGTGACTTGGGTACCAGGTGGGGCCCACTCACAGGCCTTTAGTGGTGGCAAGCCACACTTCCCTCTGGCCTCTGAGATGACCACAGTGGTCTGTCCCTGCCACCTGTAGATTGTGCAAGAGGCACCACATCACACTTAGCCCCCTGATGCCCTTAACCCACACAAGATGTGCCTGGCCACCGGTAGCCTGCATAAGAAGTGCCCAGTGTCCCCTAAACAAGCAAGAGGCTTCTTGTAGCCTGCGTCAGAGCCGCCCTG
Organism: Sus scrofa; assembly: GCF_054392235.1. Lineage (NCBI taxonomy): Eukaryota > Metazoa > Chordata > Mammalia > Artiodactyla > Suidae > Sus > Sus scrofa. The sequence continues at coordinate 15,173,815 of NC_139401.1, forward strand.
CCCTCTGAGAGCCCATGGGTGCACGCTCCAGTGCAGGGAGTTTCCTATGGCGGTCCACCCCTCCTCCTCTCCCCTCCCCAACAATGGCGCCTTGCCTCTCCAGCTGGTCTGGACCTTCTCCCGGGTTCCCTCTGCCATGGCATTTCACTCCCCAGCCAGTAGCACACAGCTCCCCCACTCATGGTGCACCACTCCTTAGCCCCTCAAGCTGTGCCCACACCACCAACCCCAGTCCTCTCCCTGGGACTGACCTCTGGAGCCTAAGTCTCAGCACCCAGTCCCCGGCCGAGCATCTCAGGTTGTGGTGTCTGGACCAGTGGTTCAGATGCTCTGTGCAGCTCTCACTCTGCTTTGCTGTTCTCAGTCCAGCTGTTATGCTTTTCTTGGTGACTTTGAAGTCCTGCCAACTTGGCTGATCTTTCTGTCAGTTAGATAGCTTCCCAGGATGTGGGTTCCTTTTCTCCTTCACAGCTCCCTCTCGGGAATGCTAGTCCCATCCTGAATCCTTTTTTTTCTCTTTTTCTTTTGTTGTACCCAGTTATGTCAAAAATTTCTTGCCCTTTTGGAGGTTTAAGTTATTCTGCCAGCATTCAGTTGATGTTCTGTGCAAGTCATTTTACATGTAGATGTGTTTTTTTGATGTGCTTGTGGGAGAAGGTGAGTGTGACCTCTTACTCCTCTACCATCTTGTTCCTTCCTCCCTCATTTAATGTTAAACAAAGTGAAACACAGAAGTGACAAGACTTGGACAAGCTTATAAAAGTAGTGAGCAACAGGACTAAGATTCAAACCCAAGCACATTGGATCCAAAAATTGATCATACTCAGCCTTTTCCTCTTTGAAGTTGAGAGTCATGGAAACAAGGAACATGAGTAGAAAATCCAAAGTTATGGTGTGTGTGATCTCAGGCTGGTCACAAGAAGCATCATGAAGATACGCATGGAAATAAGTTCCATACCTTGAGGCACTGCATCTTAGCCATCCTTGCTTCTCCCACAGGCTTATAGTGTACCACTAGATGCCTCTTGCAGAATGAGAAGACTACTGGTATTGGGTGCTTAGCCCCATAACAGAAGCTGGTCACTCACATCTTTCATGTTCTCCACTCACCCTATCTTCAACCTTTGGTAATTTGTAAGTCAGCTCTGGACTCAGTACGTCTCTGTAACCACGCCTTCTTCCACTGTGAAGCTAGCCCTTGATGCCAACCCATGAGCCACGGTTACACATCTGCACTAACTCTCTGTCTATCATTCTCTCTAGCTGCCTGTTCATCCTTGGCAGGGATGGTGGGAGCTGAAGTTCAAGGTAGATTAAATGACAAAATCTTGAACAGTTTTAACATTCATCCCTGGGATGAGAAGTTCTAGGCCCCTTTCCAAAGAAGAGGGGAGGAATGATGATTGGTGTTTTGGGGGGCCACTGATTTTCAGTCATTCAAGTCAAGGTCTCTAAAGTGTCTTTCTTCCTTCTTCCTCATGTAAGCAGGGCAATTTGGAGCTTAGCAGTCTCACAAGTAAAATGGCATATCAGAATGAGACCAATGAGTGAGTGGTGCTTTTCAACACCTCCCAAGACATCCTCCAAGTGTGATATCTAAACCAGCAGCATCAGCATCACCCAGGGAACTTGCAGAAATGCAGATGCTTAGATCCCACACAAGACTGACTGAATCATACTTTTTATTTTTTTTGTCTTTTTGCCATTTCTTGGGCTGCTCCTGTGGCATATGGAGGTTCCCAGGCTAGGGGTCGAATCAGAGCTGTAGCTGCCAGAGCCACAGCAATGCAGGATCTGAGCTGCATCTGCAACCTACACCACAGCTCATGGCAACGCCGGATCGTTAACCCACTGAGCAAGGGCAGGGATTGAACCCACAACCTCATGGTTCCTAGTCGGATTCATTAACCACTGCGCCATGACGGGAACTCCTTAATCATACTTTCTAAGGGTAGAGCCCTGCAATCTATGTTTTCAAAATTCTCCAGGTGACTGATTCTGATGCTTGGTCAAGTTTTACAACCACTGACCTACACTCATGATTCTCAACGCTGACTATTAAAAATCACCTTGGGAATTTGAAAAGTCCACAAGTTCAGGCTACATACCAGATGAATTAGGCTTCCCATATTGGGGCGGGTGGGGCAGTGTTTGGTGCACTGTAAGGTTTTTTTTTTTCTCTCTCTTTTTTTGTCTATTGTCTTTTTAGGGCCAGACCCACAGCATATGGGGGTTCTCAGGCTAGGGGTCAAATTGGAGCCGCAGTTGCCAGCCTACACCACAGCCATAGCAACACAGGATCCAAGCCACATCTGCAACCTACACCACAGCTCATGGCAACATCGGATCCTTAACCCACTGAGCGAGGCCAGGGTTTGAACCTGCATCCTCATGGATGCTGGTCAGCTTCCTTAACCACTGAGCCACGATGGGATCTCCTGCATTGTAGGTTATTTAGCAGCATCCCAGGGCTCTGTCCAATAGTACATCCTCTCTGGACTGTCACAACAAAGTGTTTCCAGACATTACCCAATGTCTCTGGTGGCGGAGTTGGGGTGGGGGCAAAAATCACCCCTAGTTGGGAGTTATTGGGTTAGAGTTCATCACTGTCTCAAGAATAGGCCAACCTGGAGTTCTTGCTGTGGGGTGCAATGGGATTAGCAGCATCTTGGGAGCATTGGAAGCACTGGGACACAAGTTCAATCCCTGCCTGGCACAGTGGGTTAAGGATCTGGCATTGTTGCAGCTGCAGCCTAAGTGGTAACCACAGTATAAATCTGATCCCTGGCCTAGGAACTCCATATGCCTTGCGGTGGCCAAAACAAAACAAAACAAAAAAACAAAGGCCAACCCACATCAGAATTATCTGTAGGGCTTATTAACAACAGAGATTATTAAGATCCCCTGAAGCCTTCTGAATCAGAATCCTCCAGGAAATCAGGCAATTTGTTAGTGTCTAAAATTCTTAAATGCTTTCAAGTTGGAGAACCACTGAATTGAGTATTTCTTCTTAAAGGTAGATTGAATTTGACTTTGGTGCTTACGAAAGCAAAATTCAGCTTGTTTGGAATCCTGCTCTATATCAGAGGTAGAACTGAATTAATTTCTGTTTCTTCCAAATATTCCAGCTTAGCCAGACAGACCTGCTTGCAGAGTTGAGACATTTCCCTGATGTGCTGTGAGATAAAGCAAAACTATAAAATTTCGATCTAGTGACAGCAGTGTCATGTTCTGTGTAAATGAGTATTTCAGCATCTACCCAGTAACTTTTTGTAGAGATTCTTGACTGTAAAGGGCATTTAGTGCGCATGTCGACTCCTTCATCTTGAAAGTTACAAATCACCGGGCCAGATGAGTTTGCAATGTTGATTCCAGTTTCTTTAAGGGTATGAATAGCACTGATGACCATTTTTCATAACTGCTCTCTGTCTTTGGTGTTCCCTCTGTGGATGCCATCACTCTTTTTTTTTATTATTATTTTAAAATATTTTTGGAGAGCTTCTTGGTGATGTTCTAAGCATGCATCTATTTCTGATTATTTTTGCTCTTTTAATTGTCTAGGTCCATGAAGCATGCCTCTTGGTTTAATAAGAGTTGGCTAAGCCTCATCCTCCAACTTCTCCCCAGAATGTCACTTGCAGTCATTCATTCATTTACTCACTCTCTGAGGATGATGATAATAACCACCAGATGCTTTTAGCAGAGCTTCAGCAAAAAGGCAAGGAGACCTCTGACAAAGGTATCATTTTTCTTGGGAAATTAGCAAAGACTTCTCAAATGAGGTGGCATTAAGGCTGGCCTTCCAGGATGAGTGGGAATTCATCAAGCTGGGAAGAGAGATCTTTTGCAAAGATAAATATTATATCAAAGATGAGATGAGAATCTGTCCTACTTTTGTGCTGCAAGGAGTCCATAGTATGGTGGCCAGAAACTAAGGGTGCCATTTTCCCCATGATTTAAGTCTGTGATAGGTGTTTTTCGAAACTCACTTACCCCATAGAGGAAAACAAACTAGAGAATGAAATATTCCATAATATTAAAGAATTAAAAAAATCCAGACAACAAGCCCCAAATGGAGTTGCTTATGCTAAGCCCCATGTCACCAAGCCAAGACCCCATTATAGTTTTAGCTCTCCCACAAATGGAATCTTCAACCAGTCAATCAGTAATCTCATGATCACCACTAGTTAGGTAACCTGGCTGACAGTAAAGTAACTTTGCAATAACTAATCTGCTTTTGTGCCTACTATATCTTCCTTACTCTTGATCCCTTCTTTCTATAAAGGTCTTTTATTTTGTACAGCTCCTTAGAGTTCTTTTCTATCTGCTAGATTGGATGCTCAATGTGAATTGGTTTGGCTCAGACAAATGCTTAAATTCTTTAATATGCCTCAGTTTATCTTTTAACAGTTAGAATGCAGTTAACCATGTAAAATTTCAAATTAGGCCCCCTAAACCCCACAAAACTTCAAAAGCCCATACATGACTCTAAATTTCCTTTCATTCTTGTCCACTGATTCTCATCAGGGGTTGCATGGGTCAACATTGATCCATAGGGGACATCTGGAAATGCTTAGGGCCATTTTGTGGAGTCACGCCTTTGGAATGTGTAGACCACATTCTGGTCTAGATACCGGAGACCACAGATGCTGCTAAACATCCTACAGTGCACAGAACAGTCCCCCCCGCCACCCCTGCAAGAGTGGTCCAGCCCAAAACATCAACAGCACTGAGGATGAGAATTTCTGTTCTAGTCCAGGCTGTATGGCTAAGGGTACATTTATTTCAACTGGTGTGCTTTCATTTATGGAATGGAAATCAGTACTGCTCTGCTCTTTGTTCCTTTGACAGTTTAAGTGATGACATGTAAGATTTACCTTGTGCCACCCTCACTGCTGCATAGATCCATCTGTAAACGAGGCCCTCATGAATTTAGAACACTGTGCAAACTCATGCGAATTTAATAACTTTAGTCGAGGGAAAATAAGATAAGAGTCCAAGTGCGGGGGGAGGACGTCATGACTCCAAGGCTGCAGGCCCATCACTGTCAGTCCATCATAAATATTTATGAAAGCACGTTCCACCATGACTGCATTTGTCTAGAATTGTTTCATCCAGCTGGAAGCAGAGGCAAGGTTTTCTAAATAGAGCCTGTATTATTTGAAATCAGTAGCCCTACATTTGTGCCAGGTAGAAACAGTGTGGGAATTTAATATTCAGTCAGCAAACATGCCAAGAATAGGGGGTGAAGAACAAGACTGTCTTTGTCTCAGATCCTATTTTTCAATTTGGTAGCCACCCACCACATGTGGCTGTGGAGTCCTTGAAATGTGCTAAGTCCAACTGAGATGTGCCATAGATATTAAATACATACCGGTTTTTAAAGACTTCTTCCACAAAAAAAGAATGCAAAATATCTCAATAATTTGGAGTTTGGTAACAAGTTGAAATAATTTTTTTAATAGACTGGGTTAACTAAAATATGTTATTAAAATTAATTTTACCTGGGTCACCAAGCTGTATAGTAGAAAACTGACAGAATACTGTAAACCAGCTATAATGGAGAAAAAATAAAAATAATAATAAAGAATAAATAAAAGCACACATTTCTTTCTTTTGTTCTTTTTAAATCATATTGTGATGCTCTTGAAAAGATCTCAGACTTCAGATTTTTAACAGGCATGTCCTTCAATCACAAGGCCAAATGCTGATGCTTGAACATCCACAGGCAAAAATAAAACAAACCAAAAGAAAAAAAAACCAAACAAAAAAAGCACCCTAGACCTAAGTCTCACATCTTATACAAAAATTAACTTAAAATGGGTCATGGATTTTAAATGTAAAATGTGGAATCATAAACTGTTAGAAGAAATCAGAGAAGAGCTTTGGGATCTAGGGCGAGGCAGTAAGTTCTTAGACTTTATACCCAAAGCACAATCCATAAAGGGAAAAACAGATAAATCAGACTTTATGAAAATTAAAAGCTTTTGCTCTGCGAAAGCCCAACAAAGAAGAGAAGATCAGCTACAGACTGGGAGAAAATACTGGCAAAACCCCTACCTCACAAAGTACCTAGATGATGTAGAGACTACTCAAATTCAAGAGTAAAAATCGGAATCACCTGGTTAGAGTATGAATGAAAGACATGAAAAGATTATTTCACCAGGGAAGATATACAGATGGCAAATAAGCACATGAAAAGACATTCAATATCACTAGTCATTAGGGAAATGCAAATTAAAACTACTGCCCTCAGGAGTTCCCGTCGTGGCTCAGTGGTTAGTGAATCCGACTAGGAACCATGAGGTTGTGGGTTCGATCCCTGGCCTCACTCAGTGGGTTAAGGATCCGGCGTTGCCATGAGCTGTGGTGTAGGTCGCAGATGCCGCTCGGATCCCACGTTGTTGCGGCTCTGGCATAGGCCAGTGGCTATAGCTCCGATTAAACCCCTAGCCTGGGAACCTCCATATGTGCAGGAGCGTCCCTAGAAAAGGCAAAAAGACAGAAAAAAAAAAAAAAAAACCCAAAACAAAAACTACTGCCCTCAACTCTTCAGTGGTCTCACTACAAATTCCAGTTTTATAAAGTATTGACACCACCCTTTCCATCCTCCCACTCCTGTAGATTCTGAATGTAGTGGTTTTGAGTATGGCCTGGGCATTGAGAGTTTAAAATTGCCTCTCGAGATTTTCAAGTGCAGCCAGGGTTAAGGACGATCCTTCCAGGAAAATATAGCTGAACAGGAATGGATAAAATAGAGCCTGAAGGCAGGTGAAGGAAGGTGCTTACTCTGGGCTTTCTGATTGAAGGTTATCATTACACTCAATCCTCAAATAAGAGAAGGCAGCCTCTTCTCAGGATGTTTTATGTCCCAGCATAATGTTTAGCCAGCAATCCAGCTATTTCTAGCCATTGGAAAGAAGAGGACTTGGGTAAATTGACCAGGTGGATTAAACAGTGATGGCCTTCCACTCTCCCTTCTCCTGTGCCCATGAACTTTCCTTTCAATCTCTTAGGCTATTTGTTTTCAAACTTGTCAGCACCATGGACTTCCCTGGGAAATTTATAAAATGTTGATTCCTGGGATCCTGCTTCTGGAGTTTCATATCTAATTGGGGAAGAGTATGGCCTGTGTATCAGGATTTGTAAAAAATCTCCCCTGGGGGATTCTAATAGACAGTGAGGGGGAACAGAATATGCCACCCCCAAGTCTGCATCTTTGTCTTTTTTTTAGGGCCTCACCTGCAGCATATGGAGGTTCCAGGGCCAGGGGTCCAATAGGAGCTGTAGCCACTGAGCTATGCCACAGCCACATCAGATCTGAGCTGCATCTGCAACCTATACCACAGCCCATGGCAACACCAGATCCTTAACCCACTGAGTGAGGCCAGGGATTGAACCTGCATCCTCAAGGATACTAGTCAAATACGTTTCTGCTGAGCCAGAACAGGAACTCTCCAAGCCTGCCTCTTTGGCATAAAGATTATTTGGAAAGCTAGCAGACACATGAAGAGTTCTAAAAGCTGAGCAGCAGTAGCAGTTACCCTCTTATAAGGGACATTTACAGTTACAAGGGAGACCTCTGTGTGTAACGGTGTCTCCTTCTCTGTACCAGGAAGACAATGACAACTACATTCCCAGAAACTCATGAATGAAGAAGGCACTGACTTCATCTTCCTAATAAACCTTACCCTTGTTTACCTGGTCACCTCCCATAGCCAGACTCCCTCTTCCCACCACTTTCCTTTTGTACTTAAGCAGGTGGCTTAGGCCATCTGAAGGCCACCATAAAAAGTTATTCATTTTCCTTGGGGATTTCCCACATATACATGAGGTATATATGTTAATGTTAATAAACTTCTCTCTGTAATTTTTTGTTAATCTTTTCTCACAGGGAGTCTCAGCCAAGAACTTGGGAGGGTAGAGGGAAATGATTTTTCCTTCCCTACAGCAATGAAATTTGAAGACCATTGACTGCTGTAGGCCACTGGCTCTCAGCCTTGCCTGCAACTTGGAATTACCCAGAGCAGCTTTTAAGTATCCTGATGCCTGATAGCCCAAGACCCTGATTTCATTGCTCTGGGGTTCAGCCAGATGGGTTGGGTTTTTAAGCTCCCTGAGTGCTTCTAACTTGGAGTCAAAATTGAAAACCACTAGTTTAGGCATTTGGCTTCCCTTATCTTCAAGAGAGCGATCAGCTGTGTTTTGGCATGCAGGATTCAAGGGTGAACATTTTCATAGATAGCAGATGACTGTACAGGTTGTGGGGTGGGGAAATATCCTTCTATTTCTCCAAAATCACTGATCGCTTCACCTGTTCTTAAGGCTGGGCAACCTTTTCCACTAAGCCCCATGACCAGCACACAGTAGAGCATCCCCTTAGCCTTATGAAATGGATTCATCTCTCCTGAGCCCACGAGACCCTTCCCAACCACCCATCCAATGGTCATGTAAATTGCCTAAGTCAAGGGTTCTCAATTTGCTGCATTTGGAAACTTCTTAAAAATACCAATGTCTGGGCCCCACCCCCAGATCATGTGATATAACTGCTCTGGGGTGCAAAGTAGGCAGAGGGAATTTTAAGAATCTCAGAGGACTGTAATGATCAATTAAGTCTGAAAGCCACTGGCCCAATGAGATTTGACTTAGTAATGGGAAACTGACTTTTGAGCCAAAAGAGCTGAACAAAAGTAGTAAACAAGGTATGCAGACATGCAGAATGGCTTCTATTTAAGGGCTCCCATACAAGGTGGTGAAGAGTTTGTAAAAGCAGCAGAGGATGCTTGCAGATGAATTGCTACTGAGAACCCTGTATTCCAAACCTAAATGGTCCCCTCCCACAGCTAAGACCCCTGCAGTGTATGAGCGGCTCCTGCGTCAACTATGCAGAGTTCACAGATATGCCAGTTCTACAGATGTGAAGGCAAAGCAGCTCTTATGCAAAACAGTGCCTCTCAACTCTCTCCCTCCTGGTGGGTGAACTTTATACCGACATCAAATGCAAATTAAAGATAAACCAATTTAAGTACTAACTGCCTCTACCTGGTCTCCCCAGGGAGCTGGTGTTTGCGATTGCACTTTCAAAGCTGTGTGCCACCTGCAGACTGTCATTTTCATCAGATGTACATAATTACACAGCCTCATTTTTGAAGCTATCCCCTGGCATGCATCTCCAGATTCCACAGTCATGGAAGACCTTTTCCCAAGTTAAAATATCTCCCCCACCCCCCTTTCAGAGGGCACTATCAGTTTCAAGATGAGCATCCGAGAAGAGTTGCCGCCCATGGCAGCACTCTTGAGGTAGATTTTGAAGAGAAGTTTAAGTTAATGTCAGAAGAGAGAATTGGATGCTTTGCACTCTGGTTACAAGTCCATCCCCTGGCTGATAGGGCTGAGTTCCAGAAGATGAGTCACAATGAGTGGGACGTGAATGTTAATGGCAAGGAATAGTATGTAACAGGAATCCTCTGAACCATGGCTAAAGGCAGACAAACAAGTGGGAGGAAAGCTTGTTGCTTCAGATTTTCTTGGGCCATGTGATCTGGAGACAAACATATAGAACATCTGGGAGGCACTGCAGTGGTTTCACCCAGATGAGCCCACTGGGAGCTCTTACTACATGCAGATGATGTGCTGTCCATCGTAGTGGGGGTGAGAATGAAAATGGTTATTTCCAAACTTCCCACTGGCTCTACACAGCCCTCTGCCCACACAGAGGGCAGATGACTAAACCAGAATAACTCTGTTTGGTTCAGCCTGGAAACTTAGGAGATTCTGCCAGCCAAGCTGTGTATCCAGGTCACAGTCAGAAACAGAGAGATGAAAAGCAAAAGCATTTCATTAAGCACACTGGCTTTTCTGAACTGTGTTTCAAATTCCAGTCAAGTTTAAAATATAAAAATCTATACAGGTGGGGAGTTCCTACCATGGCTCAGTGGTAACAAACCCAACTAGTATCCATGAGGATGCGGGTTCCATCTCTTGCCTTGCTCAGTGGGTTAAGGATCTAGCGTTGCCGTGAGCTGCAGTATAGGTCAAAGATGCTGCTCAGATCCCATGTTGTTGTGGCTGAGGTGGAGGCCAGCAACTATAGCTCTGATTTAGCCCCTAGCTTGGGAACTTCCGTATGCTGGCCAGGTGTAGCTGTAAAAAAAAACCCAAACCAACCAAACAAAAAAATCCCAAAAAAACTGTTTTAGGCCTTGGGACAAGGAAAAAGAATCTATACAAGTGGTTCTCATGCTTCAGTGTACATCAGAATGCCCTGGAGGGACTGTTCAAACACACCATGGGTGATTCTGCAGGTCTGAGCTGGGGCCTAAGAATTTGCATCTCTAACAAGTTCCCAGAAGATGCTGATGGGCCAGGGACCATACCCTGAGAGCCACTGCTCTGAGGATACCTCTGTGTTTTTTTTTTTAAAGGCTGCATCCGAAGCATATGGAAGTTCCCAGGTCAGGGACTGAATATGAGCCACAACTGCAGCCGTACCAGATCATTTAAACAACTGTGCCAAGCTGAAGACTGAATCCACGCATCTGCAGCAACCTGGGCCACTACAGTTGAGTCCTTTACCCACGTTGCCACAGCGGGAATTCCAACTCTGGATATCTTTTAACCTTAAAGGATGATTTACACATGACTCTGAGCACTTACCCCCAAGTCACTCTTTCTTGGTAGACATGTGGATCCCCAGGAGGTCAAGTGAACATGAGATTGGGAGTCACATGGAAGATGCTGACCGTGGATGCCCGGGATGTGACTTGTGTGACCGGAACTTCTGGTTTCATATATGAAACAGCAGCTGATTGCAAAATGGAAAAAATAACATTAAAAAAAACCTGTTGGGAGTATGGAGGGAAATACCAGACAGAAAATGCAGAAAGGAGAGTGTAAAACGGGGGAAAGACTCAAAGTGAAGGAAGGTTATTTTGTGGATAAGACCTTCATCTTTTATGTGGCAGACAGACCAGCCTTGAGGGATGGAGCAGGAGGGTTTTAGTTATTTATTTACTAATTTCATGATTATTCATGTCCACAGGGTGTGCAGGGTTGTGCTGAGTTACACATCTGAAAGAATATCCTAGTTGGGAGGGTTGTTATGTTAGGATCTGGTACCAGTGGAGGTGGAGTTCACCTCTATAAAGATTTAAAGTTGGGGCTTGAACATTGTTTATTGGTCAGCCAGAGCTGATTTTAGGTACTCTCCCAGATGCAAGGAGACTGGGTTTATGACATGTCAAGTTCCATTTCTTCTTTTCATAAAGAAAACATGTGAAGAAGAGTTAGTGCTTCAATGGGAAGCTATGCATTGTCTCTAGCTTACCCTTCCCCATCATCTCATTCTGAGTCTATGAAAGCTATTTAACAAGTCTGTAAGCCGAAGATAACTGACAGCCAAACAATTATTGCTAACAGACATGCAAATGGAAGTTTCATCAATTTCCCTATCTCCCTGGAAGAAGGAAGCTGCTGGTTTTAGCTCTACTATTCTGCAATACCTCGGTGACTATAACTACCTGGAGTTAGTGCAGACTCAGCAGGAGAAGGGCGCAGTCCTCCACAAGATAGCCCTCACTTCTGAAGCTAGGTGCAAGTTTGGTGGTCCACAAGCTACCTTCTCGTCCAACCAACTAGCTACAAGTTCAGGGAGTCCTGCTGCTCCTTCATGTTTCAGAATTCATGAAAGTGACTCATAGAATTCAGGAAGCCTCTACACTTATGACTACATATTTACGACAAAGGATATAAATGAGGACCAGTCAAATGAAAAGACACGTAGTGTGAGGTCTTCGAGGGTTTCAAATACAGAGCTGTTCTGCACTCTTCCAGTGGAATCAGGGCACACGTGTTCACTGACCAGGAAGCTTACTGGAGACTGGTGTCCAGTGTTTTTACTGGAGTCTCATTACATAGGCATAATTAACTGGCTACACCATTGAGCTCTATATCCAGTCCCCCTCTTCTCCCTGGAGGTCCAGCTGATATCCCCTGGTTCAAAGCCTCTAATAACATTTTGGTCTAATCTCAAGATCAGCCACATCCTGAGTCGTCTTCTAAGCAGAAATCCAGTTGTAGTTGAATGACCCACCATGAATAACACATAGAAGGGTTTAAAATTTTCCTCTCACAAACTACAGGGGAAAGGGCCAGCCAAACTCTTTATTATACATCAGTCCCCATCTGCACATTCATTTTAATTTTTTTTAAACGGCTGGACCAGAGGCATATGAAGTTCCCAACCTAGAGGCTGAATCAGAACTGCAACTGCAGGCCTACATCACAGCCACATGTCAGATCCAAGCTGCATTTTTGACCTACACCACAGATCATGGCAACACCAGATCCTTTATCTACTGAGTGAGGCCAGGGATTGAACTCACATTTTCAAGGATCCTAGTCAGGTTCGTTTACTCTGTGCCACAAGGGGAACTCCCTCATTTCAATCTTCCTGATCTATAAATGTGTTTTTTTTTATTTATCTTTTATCTTATTACAACATGGCTTTTTTTTTTTTTTGGAAGAAGGAGCATTGTATTGTTTTTAGCCATTTTTACTTCTTTATTTAAAAGTATTTTTTAACTGAAGTATAGTTGTTTTTAGTTTTAAAGCTTAGAAGTCTGCAGCAGGAAGACTGTTGAAACTGATCTTGGACCACTCCATGATTTTGTAATTAAGAACCCAAAGCCCAGAGATAAGTGATGCGCCCTTGGGCTTCACAACCAGGTGAGGCTGACCTGGCCTTGGAATTGCTGCTTCCAGACTCAACATTGTGTTTGAAGAAAGGTAAAATCATTTCCCTCTACCCTTCTAGGTTCTTGACTAAGACTCCCCAGTGATAAAAGACAAATTAACAGGAGAAAAACAAACAGCAGTTTAACAGCAAGGATACCTCCTCTATATGTGGGAGAGATCCAGGAAAACTGAGTAACTCCTAAAAGGGTCCAAACTACCACCTTAAATACTGTCTCCAGTTAAAGACAAAAGACGTTGGGTTCATGGGAGGTGGTTAAGGTGGGGGGTTAAAGGAAAAGCACAGTAAACAAGGGTAAGATTATTATCCAAATTTAAATCAATGCCTTCACTACTGATAGAATTTCTAAAGATTTAGAATCATCTTTCTCTTGCGGGTACAGAGAGGGATCCACCCTTACAAACGGAGACTTTCTTATACATGTAAATATCTTTCAAAAGGGTCAGTTTTACTTGGGTTCTAGAGATTCTCCTGGGTATGTTGTTTCTTAACAATAATTAGCTCAAAATAATCCTTATGGCAGAGAGGCATATTTGGGGACATCAAAGTCTGCTCCTTCTTTATGTTCTTCACCACCACGTATGCCACATAGCCGAACACTCTGTTTCTCTCCCTGCCTTCCCCAGACCACTCCGCCCCCAAGAGAACACCATCTAAGCCCTTATTTCTCCAGATAGGAACTCTGCTTTCCCTGACTTTTCCTTTAAATCAAGAACCCCTTGGAGGTGGAGTTCCCATCGTGGCACAGTGGATACGAATCTGACTAGGAACTTGAGGTTGCAGGTTTGATCCCTGGCCTCGTTCAGTGGGTTAAGGATCCGGCGTTGCTGTGAGCTGTGGTGTAGGTCACAGATGTGGCTCAGATCCTGTGTTGCTGTGGCTGTGGCCTAGGCCAGCAGCTGTAGCTCCCATTCAGCCCCTAGCCTGGGAACTTCCACATGCTGCTACTGAGTCCCTAAAAAGCAAAAACAAACAAACAAACCAAAACACCTTGGGGGTGAGTGTAGAGCCTTGTCCTACTGTGAATCTGTATTACCTAAGACAATTCCACTGGCCTGTACTTAATAGAAAACTATAAAAACATAAATGATAATATAAAATCAGCTGAGTAATAGTAAATAAGAATGATTAACGTTTCAAAGGACATTGGCTATCTGCCTGCAAGTGACTTTCCTTGCACTATCGCAGTTAAAACTATCAACTCCACAGATTATGTACCATTGTTATCATTACTGCTACTTGACAGTTGAGGAAAGTGATATTAGCAGAGGTTGAAAAACTTACTTTTGGAGATGGAGCATGGCAGAGCGTGCTCTGTTTGTTTCTGAACTGAACTTAACCTCTAGGCCAGCATTTCTCAAACTTGAGTGTTCATCAGGATCAGCTGGAGGGCTTGTTTAAACACCCAGGGTGGGTGGTGGAATTTGCATTTCTAGCAAGTTCTCAGGGGATAATGGTGATGTAGGCTTAGAGCCCACAGGTAAACCACTGCCCTGGGCTTTGCTGGCTGACTGTGAATGAAAATGAACATAGGGCAGCACAGCCTAAGAAGAAATGCAGGCCAAGTTTTATACACTAAGAGCAATTTTCTTGCACATTTTTCATTTTTACCAAGCAGACATGAGCGACCCAGGTTTATTCTTTCACTGCTTATTAAGCATATAATAGGGTTGGGGTGGAGCATAAAATTAAAGGCAGGGATGTCTTCTGGCATTATTAGGATCTTTCATGAATTGGAACACAAAATGCCAGTAAACTTATCTATTTCTGTGCAGATTTCAAAACTGAAATACAAGGTTGTCTCCAAGTCAGAACATTACAGCGATGGTGTATTCTGAGAAAATGATACAGGGGAACAGAAAAAAAAAATGATTTGAAACTCTTTTTTTTTCTAGCCAAGCCTGTGTCAACCAGGAAGAAGGTGGTAATCGTGGCAGTGGGTACATACAGTGGCCTTTATGGAATAAAACAGAGTCATTGCTTCTCAGCCCAAGGCTTTTGCAAGAACACAGAGTCCAGCTGCTGCTGCTCTACTGACTGAGGTCCACGCAATAGCCCTAGACGTTCTCAGTTTAAGGCGAACGGCTCTGGGCTGGTGAATTAGGTATCAAACACACACTGGAACAATCCTTGAAACACGTGCCCACACTGATCAAGGAGGAATTTTTGGTGAGAAAGAGTAGACCATGTAAAATGGTAGTTCTCAAACTTAACTGCAAAATGACATCACTTGAAGAGCTCTGATAGATCCAAAGCCCAGGCCATAGCCCAGACCAATTACACCTGAATCTCTGCAGGTGGATCCAAACATCACCATTTTTGAAGCTGCCCAGGTGATACCAATCTATAACCAAGCTTAAGAGTCAGTGTCCTGAAGCAGCCCTTCTGATATTTATGTATTTGTGTATTTATTTATTTATGTATTTTTTTTGTCTTTTGTCCTTTATGCACCCATGGCATATGGAGGTTCCCAGGCTAGGGGTTGAACTGGAGCTGCAGCCACCAGCCTACACCACAGCCACAGCAACACGGGATGTCTGCAACCTACACCACAGCTCACGGCAATGCCGGATCCCCGACCCACTGAGAGAGACCAGGGATTGAACCCAAGTCTTTAATGGTACTAGTCGGGTTCATTAACCTCTGAGCCACGATGGGAAGTCCCCCTTCTGACATTTTAAATGGCATAGGATTCCTCTGGGGATCTTGCTGAAATGCAAATCTGACTGAATAGGGGTGGAGCCTGAGATTTTGCATTTCTTATAAACTCCCGGATGCCACAAGGTATCTCAAGTGTAAGAAAAGCAGCAAAATGCCTGGCAAAGTTGTGCTACATTGAATGCAAAGATCTCCTGCTGCTGAGACCCTTGTGCTTGCCAGGAGTCAGAGCAAGCAGCAGATAATGTCAGGAAGATGTCTGCTATTCAACCCCATTGAGAGTGTTAATATCCTGCCTCTGGTGAGGAAGCATGGAAACAAGGAAGCTCCAGAAAGAGCTGAAATCCTAATTTTGCTTACCCTAGCCTCACTACATGAAATGCTCAGGATGGAATATTGGGCCCCTCTGGATAGACTGTTGCAGTTGATGAACCCTCAGCAATCCTACGTTTAGCATTGCTCAGTAAAATCAGATTTTAGAGGACAGGATATTCTTCCACATGACGTGCACTGCAAACCTTGGCAATGATTTTCTAAGAAAGAGGCATCTCCCTCTCCCTCCACCACCAAATTTCTGTGAAATGTGTGATATGCATTGGGCATATATTATTCAGTCTTCCTTCCCATGCTAGCTGTTCACCAAATCCCATCCACTCCTTCCAAACTATTCTACCAATCACAGCCTCTGTTGCTGTTACATGTGGCCATGTGACTGGAATATATCCAGTGGAAGGTAAGTAGAAATAATGTGTGTCTGCTACATACCTGGCCCATCAAAATCACTCTCGATATGATCTTCTAAGTTCTCTTCCCTTTGCCAACTTTGTGCAAATGAGCTTGGTGACTTGGAAGCCATGTGTTGCAGATGGCAGAGCCACAAGATGGAACAGGAGCTTCCTGCCAATTAGGAACACTTCTTTTTGACTTTATGGAAAAATAAACTTCTTTTGTGTTTGAATGATTCCACCTTTTGTAATTCTTTATAGCAGCTAGCCATATTTTATTAGTATAACTTGAAACCATCACAACTTCACCTTCCATGGAGAAGCATAACTTGCAGATATGGAGAGAGAACCATGAGTCACCCAGTTCACAGTGTAGCATCCCCCCCTCATCCTAGAGAGCACGGTATTTGTTGGAGGAATGGAAGAAATCTCTTCCTCTGTGGAACCCTCTCACCATGCCTCTCTCCACTGCAGGCTATTGTAATGGGGCTTGGGAGAGTTCCTCTATGAGAGGAGATAAGGGGAGCTAAAGAAGGAGCAAGGAGTTCCCACTGTGGCTCAGTAGTAACAAATTCAACTAGTATCCATAAGGACAAGGGTTTGATCCCTGGCCTTGCTCTGTGGGTTGGGGAACCAGCATTACCGTGAGCTGTGGTATATGTTGAAGATGTGCCTCGGATCCCATGTTGCTGTAGATGCGGTATGTAGGCTGGCAGCTATAGTTCTGATTTAACCCCTAGCCTGCAAACTTCCATATGCCTTGGGTGCAGTCCTAAAAAGACCAAAAAAAAAAAAAAAAAGAAAAGAAAAGAAGGAGCAAGGAGAAGCTGATTGCTGAGGTCTACTTCCTGTCTTGGTTTTAAAAAAGAACATGATGACAGTACATCCCAGTGTTCATAGCAGCACTATTCACAATAGCCAAGACATGGAAGCAACCTAAATGTCCATCAATAGATGAATGGATAAAGATGTGGTACATATAGACAATGCAAAACTACTCAGCTATAAAAAGAATGAAATAGTTCCATCTGCTGCAACATGGATGGACCTAGAGTTTCCCAAACTAAGTAAAGTAAGTCAGAAAGAAAAAGACAAATACCATATTATATCACTTATATGTGGAATCCAAATATGACACAAACTTATTTGCAAAACAGAAATAGACTCAAAGACATAGAAAACAAATTTATCTTTACCAAAAGGGAAAGGATGGGGAGGGATAAATTAGGAGACTGGGGTTAAAATACACACATTACTATATATAAAAGACGTAAACAACAAGGACCTACTATAGAGCACAGGGAACTATACTCATTATACTCATTATCTTGTAATAAGGCATAATAAAAAAGAATCTGAAATCAGCTTCTCTCTATGTATATATACATATATATATATGAATCACTTCACTGTATACTTGAAATTAATACAACTCTATAAATTTACTATCAATTTTAAATTTAATTTTAATTAACTATATATCAATTTTAAAAACAGAATGAGGATGATGAAAACACAGATTCACGGTGTCCAAGTAACCTCACCAAAGGAGACAAGGCAGAGATAATAATAGCAGTAATGACAATGATGGTAACTAACAATACTAAAAGTTTAACTTGTGCCACCAGTGCTCTACCATTTTATACACATTACCTCATCTACTCTTCAGAAGAATCCTATTATTAAGTAGTACTAATATTCTCCTCTTGCGAAGGCAAAAACAGAGGCCCAGAGAGATGAACTTGACCACTCTGCAAGTGGCAGAGCCAGGATGCAAACCCAGGCCGTCTGCCTCCAGATCTCACACTTGCATCCATTGTATTGGCAGTTTCAGGGCCTGGGAGAGGAGATCCAATCACCAGTGAAATGTAATGTGTGTGTCTGTAGGTCCTCATCTCTCTTCAGTAATGGAACTGCAGCTGAAAAGAGCATTGCTCTGCCGGAATCAGGGAACCCCCAAGAACTGGGGAACCCTCAACACCTATGGCATCATCATAAGAAGAAGCCCTCAGGTAGCTCACACCTGGCAAACTGCATGGCCTATTTTTTAGCATTGCTCCTGGCTGAGACCCTAAATAATACATTCAAACATCACCTGGTGGGAAACTTAAAATGTGTGAGAACATGCATACATTCAAATGCTTCTATGCCTATTGCCCTACACTTATAATTTATCTGTAACCCCAACATTTTTGAATTTTATTATCTTGAAAAAAATTTCATTATGCAGTCAAAAAGTTTATGCAATATATGTCTACTTGAAGATAATAAAATGCACATCTGTGCACCCACCGCCAAGCTGAAGGCCCTCTGTGCCCCTTCCTAGTCTCTTATTTTTAGTCCCCCACCCCCAAAAGATATTCAAAATTATGTTAAGCATTCCCTTGCTTTCCTTTTTGTCTTACTCCAGGATTTCTCAATAGCAGCACTATTGACATTTTTGATGGGATAATCTTTTGTTGTAAGGGGCTGTCCTATGCTGTTATTTGTTGAATTATGCCCCCCCAAAGATATTGAAATCCTGACTCCTAATATATCAAATGTGACCCTGTTTGAAAATATGGTTGTACTAGATATAATTAGGTAAGATGACATTATAGTGTAGTAGGATGGGTCTTTAATCCAGTATGACTGGTATGATATAACTCTATCTACATGGAATCGTATATGTGTTCCCCTGTGACTTGCTGCTTTGTTGAGCAGGGTTGTGTTTGAGATTTATCCAAACACAGAGGTCTTGTACAAGTTGGGGCATGGAGCTGTAGTGTATTCATTTTCTCTGCTGTATAATATTCCACAGTAGCAATATGTCTAGTTTCCCGTTCTTCCATCCAGGGAAAAGGCAGAGACAAGGAAGTTTCTGAGCTGTCTCCTCTGCATTACGGGTTGATTTATTTTTCACCCTATCCCTCAGGGTGAAAATCTTCAGGGTCCTAGCCTTATGGAGGGTTTTCCTATTAAAGTTTCTACTGTAGTATTTCCTAGGCTTTATTTTCTTATCCTTGGGTCCTATGAAGCTTCTAAAACAGAACTTGAGGGTCATCAAGACACTCTCAGGGTGAAATCCAGATAGACCCCTCCTCAATTCTTAGGATTCCCACTTCCCCTTCCACTTTGACCTCTGTAGATTTCTTTCCTTCTTGTCAGCCTAGGAGTGTGTTTGAAAAGTTCATTTTCCCAGAACTATTATCAGGAGTCTTAGAACTGAAGAAGTGTGATTTTCTCTTCCAAGAAAGAAGAGAAGCAGTTCTTGGAAATGAACTCATCAGGCTGGTAAGCCTTAAGATGTCTTGGAGTTGAACAGTGAAACAACTCAAGAAATAGTATGTTTGCAGCCAACCATCATCTTTCATGACACATATAGAGGTCTTGTGCAATCTATGGAAGATGGCCCCTCCAGTATTTCCTGACCCATTGTATTCCCATTTGTTACTAACTGAATAATGCTGCCATTAAGCACATACCCATCCTTGAGTCTAGTTCCAGAGGAATCCCTTTTGCTTTATGGAGAGAATCAGAAACACTGAGCTGAGAAGCATCATCTACATTCTTAGGTTGAGTTTACAGAGGTCACAAGCCCTCTCTGCATTCTGTTGAGAGTTCTAGGGCCATTCCATAATTTCTGGGTCCAGTAATTCTCTTGTAGAAATTTCACTACAATGATTATGAGGCTTATAGAAGTCTTGTAAAAGCTGCACAGTCATGCTAGAAGACAGCTCTGAGGTATCCTTTCCTATCAATGGATTTAAATCCAAAGTGAGAGATAAACTTTTATGTAAAATGAATAAAACAAAGCCAGGCTGGGGAGGGGAGGGTGATTTCAGATGTTCTGACATATTCCAAACTCCAAAAGCCCACAGATCTAATTTCTCTTCCACTGGTTTATGTGTCTTTCTGTGAGAGGTCAGCTTTGTAAGAAACATCTGTTCCCTGCTGGGGATTCTCAGAGATCTCTTTTGGAGTTGATTAGAACTCATGGGAATTCAGATATGATCTCAAGTTTAATTCAATGTCATGCTTAACTCTTTTCCCAGAGATCCCCCTCTTTCTCAAATATCAATGAGCAAGCACGTGAGAGATATCTTTTTATCTCCTCAGCTTTACTGAAGTAGAATTGACACATGAAATGGTAAGATATTTAAAGCATACATCATGATGATTTTATTTTCTTTGATGGCCACGCCCATGGGATATGGAAATTCCTTGGCCAGGGATCAAACCTGAGTCACAGGTGCAATCTACGCCACAGCTACAGCAACACTGGATCTTTAACCTGCTGCACCACAGTGGGAACTCCAACACCATGATGATTTGAAACACGTATACATTGCAAAAATATTCCCCCTACTTAGTTATTTAACACAGCCAAGGTGATGGATATCTTGATACTGCGAGATATGTTTCTGTGGCCTTGAGCAGCTGCAAAGCAACACTAAGACAATTCCCTGTGGCTCACGTCACCCTTCAACCAGCTGCTCTCCGTGAATGTTGGAAATAGGCAGAAGTCACTATACAATCACACATTATCATTTCTCTCTCCAAAATCACATTCAAGAATGACTTTTCTGGAGTTCCCATTGTGGCTCAGTGGGTTAAGAGCATGACATAGTATCCCTGAGGATATGAGTTTGATCCCTGGCCTTTCTCAGTGTGTTAAGGATCTGGCTTTGCTGCAAGCTTTGGTGTAGGTCAAAGATGTGGCTCAGATTCTGTGTTGCTATGGCTGTGGCATAGGTCTCAGCTGCAGCTCTGATTTGAACCCTAGCCTAGGAACTTCCATATGCTGCAGGTGCAGCCCGAAAGAGAGAAAGAAAGAAAAGAAAAGAAAGAAAGAAAGAACCAAAGGAATAGAGTTCCCATTGTGGCTTTATGAACCCAACTAGTATCCATGAGGATGAGGGTTCAATCCCTGGCCTTGCTCATTGGGTTAAGGATCCAGCATTGCTTTGAGCTGTGGTATAGGTCACAGACATGCCTCAGATCTGGTGTTGCCATGGCCGTGGCATAGGCTGGCAGCTGCAGCTTCTATTCAACCTGTAATCTGGGAACTTCCATATGCCACAGGCGCAGCCCTAAAAAAATTTAAAGAAAAATTTAAAAAATTGCCCCCCCCGAAAAAAAGAATGACTTTGCTTTACACACCAAGAATAACCAAAGCAAGACTTTAATCCCATGGAAAAACTTACTAGGATAAATATCTGGACTCTCAGAGCAAAGCCGATTCTTCAAATTGGAGTGGAAAAAATGTTATTGGCAAAAGCTGTGCAAGGTTAAAATGATGTCATTTTTCTGAAGACAAGTCTCCAGTGATTTCCAGGAGCACATATGGAAAAGCCCTTACTATGCCTTGCATGCTATATCTCAGGTTGGGGCACCACCCAGGTGCTACCTTCACTCACTTTTCACCCTGCTACCCTGCTACCTTTGCTCACTTTTCTCAGACTTATGTGTTCTAGTCTTTCTCGTTGAAATGCTCTCCTCCCAGGTCTTTCCATTGCTGCCTCCCTTCCTTCTTATAATTCAGGTCTCTGACCAACACTGATTCACAGAAAGGTCTTCCTAGACCATCTTTGCCAACTACCTCCATCCCTGTCATCTGTCTCTCTCCATACCTTCACCCGGCTTTATTGTCTTCAAAACATTAACCCTACCTAAAATTATATTATTTACTTATTTTATAATATTATTACACAATTATATTATTTTAAATTTTATATAGATATATATAAATTATTCATTTTACCCTAATTATAGTCTGTCTTCTCCACAAGAAGATCTTGGTTATCCAGGCTTCTCTGTGAGTCTTGCTCATTGTATATGCTCAATAAATATTTGCTGAATTATGAATGGATGTAAGAGGGGCATAGAGAGTTGGAATTAGAAATAAGGAAAATATTTTTACTAGAAAGTATGTGCTATCATTTAACTATTTCAATCCATTTTCTGCATTTATAATTAAGGACCAGGTAATGTTAATCTAGCCATTTAGGGGGACCAGTGTTCCCTCACATGAATAAGATGGTGTTCACTTTAGAATATAGCTGAACTTTGCGCAAACCTATCTATTAGCTTTTGTTTGTTTGTTTGTTTTGTCCTTTCTAGGGCCACTCCCGAGGCATGTGGAGGTTCCCAGGTTAGGGGTCTAATCGGAGCTGTAGCCGCCAGCCTACGACAGAGCCACAGCAATGCGGGATCTGAGCCGCGTCTGCAACCTATGCCACAGCTCACGGCAACGCCAGATCCTCAACCCACTGAGTGAGGCCAGGGATCAAACCTGCTGCCTCATGGTTCTTAGTCAGATTCGTTAACCACTGAGCCACAATGGGAACTCCATATCTATTAGCTTCTAATCATGATCAAGACTCTCTCCTTTGGGAAAAAAAAAAAAAAAAAAAAAACTCCCTTTGAGTCCATCTCAACCTCACCTCCCACCCCAGAAACAGCCCCCCTTTCCCTCTCTGTTTAAAGTAAACATCATTTCTGAACTTTCTTTCAGTACTTATTCACATCCCAGCAAGGCTTTCACCAAACAACTCCCACTCATGTCATCAGGATTTCCACACCACTAAATTCCACAGAAACTTTACTGGGCTCTGGCATCATGACACACTGGTGACTGCTCCCTTCCAAAAGCATGCTCTTTGTGTTGCTGGCATGACACTGTTTTTTCTGGTTGTCTTCCTAAGACTCTAGATGCTCCTTCACAATCCCCTTATCTCTTGTATTTGACCTTGAAGCCTACTCCTTCTCCTTTGTTTCTTCCATTTCTACTTCCTCTATTTTCTAACCCTGCCATTCACTCTCTGGCTTGAATTACCCATTGCACAACCCTCAGCCAGGTGGTAAAGACCCACATGCTTAACTCCTAACTCTCCATCTCATCTAGCTGTTGCAGAAAAAATCTTATGATGTTGCAAAGTAGATAAGTGCTCTTTCTTCCACCTGAGTGATTCCCCTCTCTGGGAATGGTCCCATCACCCACCTGCATGGTCTAGGAAAGTCACAGACCAGAAATCACTCCTGATACTTCCTTCTTCATGCCCACATCCCAAATCCAGATAGTTAAACATCTGACACTATACTTCACTGCATCCCCATGGCCCTATACTAGTCCTTTCTTCTTTAAAAGTTTGTTGCCCCCTTCAATCAGTTTACTAAAGTTATGCTTTTCTTTTTCTTTTTCTTTCTTTTTTGTCTTTTTGCCTTTTCTAGGGCCACTTCTGCGGCATATGGAGGTTCCAAGGCTAGGGGTCAAATCAGAGCTGTAGCCATCCATCTACGCCAGAGCCACAGCAACGTGGGAGCCAAGCCATGTCTGCAACCTACACCACAGCTCATGGCAACGCCAGATCCTTAACCCACTGAGCAAGGCCAGGGATCAAACCCGCAACCTCATGGTTCCTAGTCAGATTCGTTAACCACTGCGCCACGACGGGAACTCCAAGCTACACTTTTAAAACCAAAATTTGGTCATGTTTAAGCATTTCAATGGCTTCCAATTGCTCTTAGCATACAATTCAAAATTCTTACCAGGGTAATTTAATGTTTTCATTCCTCCTGCAAGTCCTCCACCCACAACATAGAAAACTTTCTGCTCATTATGAAGCTCTTAGTTAAGTATATTTTCCACCAAAAAAAACCCCTTTCCTCATTGCCAGATAGGTGACATCTCCATTATATGCTTTCCTAGCATTTACTTCTTATTACTCATCATATAGTAAATAGCAGAAGACAACCCTTTTCCCGAGGACCTATCCTACCAAGAGGAGAAGCTGAGATGTGAATCAAGCAATGTGACTCTCACAGTCTGAGCTCTAACTTGGGTCTCATGGAAAGTTTCTCTCCCCGCCCCCCTTTTTTTAAAGATGTGGACACTTCTAGGCATGTTTCGGTTATTTATTTTTTGGCCGCACCCACGGCATGTGGAAGTTCCCAGGCCAGGGATTGAACCCACACCATAGCAGTGATCTGAGCTGCTGCAGTAACAATGCCAGATCTTTAACCTACTGTGCCATAAGGGAACTCCATAGGCATGTTTTTTAGGCAGCTCTTTTGTGGTCTTTTGTAAAAGACACCTTGATATATGCCATTAGTGGTCAGTGCTATAGGTGAGTTATATACCATGAAATATCTAATTTTTGTTTTAAAGCACCACTGCTGAAATCAATAACCTTAATATTCCATTTCCATGTTCATCTGGTAATTCATGAATGCTACTGGCAGAATGTATTTGGGTCATCACATGTTTTCATTATTAAAAAATCATATCTAGTCCTAGAATAGTAACAAATTCTTTGCAAATTCATCAAAGATATATCACAGTTCAGTCATTTATTAATAGATGGTCTGTATCCTATTAGAGCTTGGCCCAACGTAAACATAGCATATATACATCCAGTTCCATCAGGTTGTCAAATGGATCCTGTCAAATCCTAAGCTTTCAAAGAGTCTCTATACAATTTCTGTCATGCTGAATTTGTATGCAGACATAATATTTAAATCCATTATAAAATATGTCCTCTGAAAATAAAGAGAAATAAAAATTCTGGTGCCCTAGAGCCAAAGTAGTAAGTCAAAAAAGCTAGTAAAGCACTTCAGAGTTTATTTAGCCTTATGGGTCTTCACATCAAGGATGAGGAAATTTTGATTTTCAAAGACCATTTATGATGGAAGGATCCTATACAGATCTAAGAATGAGGGTGTCTATCAAAGCATTGAGCATTTATATTTTGTAAAATAACTAAGAGGGCCACTTAGAATGTAAGTGCCAAAGAAGGAGATTCTGGAGTCCCTAAGTTTCTGCCAGCACAGTTTCAAATAAGGCCACTTAGATATCAGTAATTGGAGCCCTTGGTGTCTTGCTGTCCCAAGTGTGTTCTAAAGCGAACAAATTCTTCATAAAGGATCAGAAGAAATATTTTTCTCTGTTAGATTTCTTTTTCTTCAGGGATAGTTGCCAGAAATTGCGTTTTATATCACATACTAAAATTTCTAATTTAGTCTTGCAGGTTTTAGGCCTGATGAGTTGCAAAATGATTAGAAGTTTATAATTTATTGAAATTTGAGTTCAGTTTTCATTTATGAGAATATCCTTTTGCAATTTGTTACGTAACCACAGGAGGCAGGGTTCCATATTAAAGCAAGTCCTCTAGAGAACTGATACTGTTCTCAGATAAGGAAAAACAGAAAGAGAATGTTTGCAAAGATATAGGATAGTTGAAGGTGTATTAAAATGAAATATCAGAAGTCACATACAAAAGACTATGTAAGTGTTTTTCTCTTCTAGATTTTGAATAAGTATACAGTCATCCAGTATTTTAGATGAGGTAAAAGTATTCTGGTTAATCAAAGGTCTAGTTCCTAGAACTTTAACAAGATATAGATTATCTACTTTTAAGGAATCAGGATTCAGGAAGGTAATATTGATGCTTTTTTTTTTTTAAGGCCTCAACCATGGCATATGGAGGTTCCCAGGCTAGGGGTCGAATCTGAGCTATAGCTTCCAGCTGCAGCCACAGCCACAGCCGCAGCCACAGCCACAGCCATGCCAGATCTGAGCCACATCGCGGCCTACACCACAACTCATGGAAATGCCAGATCCTTAAACCACTGAGCAAGGCCAGGGATTGAACCCTCGTCCTCATGGATACTAGTTGGGTTCATTAACTGATGAGCCACAATGGGAACTCCATGATGCTGTTCTTAAATAGAGTCTAATAATGACTGTAATTAAGTTCTTGCTTTGTGCTAATCACTTTAGAATACTCTTTTAGTTATATTTAGTCAAATATTACATATATTGTTAAACATGGTTCCATTGAAAAATATACTTCAGTTTGTCCTTGGGCTTGGGATTGATAGAGATTTTCAAGTGATAAAGTGGTTGCTAAGTAAACCATTTCATTAAAAATAATGAAAAAGAGGAGGAAAATATTGACAAAAGGACTGCATAAAACTTAAAATAGAAGGTATGTTAAAGGTTAAATAGATTTTAGCTTAATTATCTTAATCTTTTAGAATTTTATAGGTAGCCCACTCTGAACCATCAAGGAAATTGATACCATAAAGTACATACAGATAAAATGTACACATTAGGGCTTCCAGTGCTTGAAGAGAGCAAATTAGAATATTAAGATCAACCTTCCTATTTATATATAGAAACCTTTTACAAATGAAAAAGACAAGCAATACAGGAAAACTGCCTGAATAAGCACATCCCAATAGAGGAAATTCAAATGGTCAGTATCATACAGAAAGGTGTTCAACCTCATTGACTATTAGGTAAATGCAAGTTGAAACTACAACAACATGCCACTACATATGCATTAGAGTGGCAAAAATAAAACATTCAACAATACACATATATCAGAATGTCAAAATTTTTTTAAATATGTGGCTTTGCTAGGATGTGGAGCCATGAGAACTCTCACACACGGTTGATGGGAGTAAACACCGTAAACTCACTTTTGAGTAATGTCTGACAGTCAAGCTGAAAATGTGTTCAGTCTATGAACTAGTAATTCTATTTCTGGCTCTCTATATCCCAGAGAAATATATGCTAACATGTACCAGGAAACACACCCTAGAATATTCCCAATCTCATTGTTAGTAAATGCTCCAAATAAGAACAAATCAATAGTATAACTGGTAAGCAAATGGAAGTATGTCTACATCATACTATACCACAAGAAAATGAATGAACTACACATCCACACAACAGCACAGATAAATCTTAAGCACACAAAACTGAGCAAAGGAAGCCAGCTTCATACTATATGATCCCATAGATGTATATTTCAAATATAGGTCAAATTAAACTATTATTATACGGTATGACAGTGAAATATAACTATATACACGTAACTATAAGTATACCTATAACCATATATACACACACACACACACACACACATATATACATACATACATATACACACACATACCTACACATAGAGAGAGGAATTATGCAGTATGACACCAAAGGAAGCAAAACAGCTATACATCAGAAATCAGGATAGTGATTGGTAGGAGGTAGGTTGGGATTATGATCAGAAGGAGATAGGTGGAGGCCTTCTGGGGCAGTTGCCATTCTATTTTTTCACCTGCAGGGAAGACACACTGGTGTTTTCCAATAATTTGTTAAACTAGAATCCAATAACACATAAAAAAAGATTATATACCATGAACAAGTGGGATTCACCTCAAGTTCACAGGGATGGTTCAACGTATGCAAATCAATCAATGTAGTACACCATGTTAACAAAAGAAAAGGAAAAAACCACATGATCATCTCAGAAGATGCAGAAAAAGCATGTGACAAAATTCAATGTCCATTCATGATAAAAACTCTTACCAAATGAGTATAGAGGGAACATATCTCAACATAATAAAAGCCATTTATGACAAACTCATAGACAATACTCCACAGAGAAAAGCTGAGAGCCTTCCTGCTAAAATGTGGAACAAGACAACCACTAAGCACTTTTATTCAACACAGTATTGGAAGTCTTAGCCACAGAATTCAGATGAGAAAAAGAAATAAAAGTTATTCAAATTGGAAGGGAAGAGGTAAAATCGGCACTATGTACAGATGACATACTGTTCAGCAAAGTAGCAGGATACAAGATTAACATTCAGAAATCACTTCCTTTTCTGTATACTAACAATGAAATATCAGAAAAGGAATGTAAAAAAAAACCTTTTAAAATTGTACCAAAAAATTAATATCTAGGGATAAACTTGACCAAGTAGGTGAAAGACCTATACAGTGAGAATTATATAAAGGAAATAAAAGAGGATTCAAAGAAATGGAAAGTTATCCTATTCTTTTGGATTTTGAAGAATTAATATTGTGAAAATGGCCATACTACCCAAAGCAAGCTACAGAGTTAATGTGAACCCTATCAAATTACCCATGACATTTTTCACAGAACTAGAACAAATAATCCAAAAATGTATATAGAACCATGAAAGACCCAGAATTGCCAAAGCAATCCTGAGGGGGGTGGGGATAATGAAGCAGGAAGCATAAGTCTCCCAAACTTCAGACAATACTACAAAGCTACAGTAATAAAAACAGTGTGGTACTGATACAAAAACAGACAATTTTAAACAAGGAGGCAAGGATATAAAATGGGGGAAAGATAGTCTCTTCAGAAAGTGGTGCTGGGAAAATTGGACAGCTGCATGCAAATTGATGAAATTAGAACACACCCTCACACCATGGATAAAAATAATCCCAAAATAGCTTAAACACTTAAACATAAGACATGACACTATGAAACTCCTAGAAGAGAACATAGGCAAAACATTCTCTGATATAAATTGTACAAATATTTTCTTAGGTCAGTCTCCCAAGGCACTATAAATAAAAACAAACAAAGAAAAAACAAATGGAACATAATCAAACTTACAAGATTTCTCACAGCAAAGGAAACCATAAAAACAAACAAACAAAAAGACAACATACAGAATGGGAGAAAATAGTCACAAACAATGCAATCTACAAGGGCTTAATCTCCAAATATACAAAGAACTTATACAACTCAACAACAAAAAACAAACAACCCAACTGAAAAAAAAAGATCAGAATACATAAAACAGACCCTCCCCCCAAAAAACATATGGATGGCCAGTAGTCCCATGAAAAGATGCTTGACATCACTAATTATTAGATAGATGCAAAGCAAAACTACAATTAGGTACCACCTCACACTGGCAAGGATGACCATAATTAACAAGTCTATAAATAATAACAACTGCTGGAGAGAGTGTGGCCCAAAGGGAACCCTCCCACACACTTGGTGGAAAGGTTAATTGGTAAAAACACTGTGGAAAACAGTATGGAGGGTCTTCAGAAAACTAAAAATAGAATTACCATATGATCCAGCAATTCCATTCCTGAGCATATATCAGAACAAAACTATAATTCAAAAAGATACATGTACCCCCCATGTTCAAAGCAACACTATTCACAATAGCCAAGACATGGAAACAACCTAAATGTCCACTAATAGATGAATGGATTAAGAAGAGTGGTACATATACACAATGGAATAATACTCAGCCATAAAAAAGAATGCAGGGAAATGGGATTAAGATAGCAAAATAGAAGGGCTCAACTTCTCTCCTAAAAACAACAAAATTTACAACTACATGCTGAGCAACCTTCAACCAAATGCACTGGAAAACTTCAAAAAGATATCCTACTGCAGAAGACAAAGAGGAAGACATGTCAAGAGGTAGGAGGGGAAGTGACATGATATAACCAAACCCATACCTCCCGGGTGGGAAGCCCCACAGACTGGAAACTAACTGGTTCACAGAGACTCACCTACAGGAGTGAGAGTTCTGAGCCCCACATCGGACTCCCACGTGTGGGATCTAGCACTGGGAGAAAGAGCCCCTGGAGCATCTGGCATCGAAGGCCAGTGGGGCTTGTGCACAGGAGCTCCGTGTGACTGGGGGAAATGGAGACCCCATTCTTAAAAGGTGCACACACACTTTCATGTACACTGGGTCCCAGGGCAGAGCGAGGTCTCCATGGGAATCTGGGTCAAACCTGACCGCAGTTCTTGGAGGACATCCTGGGAAGACAGGGGTGAATGTGGCTTGTTGTGAGGGAGGGACATTGAAGGCAAAGCTCTTGGGAATATTCAGCAGCTGCCTTTCTCTGGAGGTGGCCCTTTTGGGAAAATCTGGCCCCACCTGTCAGTCAGCTGAGAAGCCCCCAGGCCAAACAACAACCCAGGTGGGATCACAGCCCCGCCCCTCAGTAAACAGGCTGCCTAAAGACCCCTCAGGCACACAGCTGCCTCTAATCCCATCCAGAGACTAAGCCCCACCCACCAGAGGGAGTAGAGTCAGTTCCACCTACCAGGGGGCAGGCATCAGCCCCTCCCATCGGGAAGCCTACAGCAAGCTCCCATACCAACTTCAGCCACAAGGTGGGCAGGCGCCAGAAGTAAGAGAGGCTACAACTCTATTATCTGTAAAAAGGTCACCACACCAAAAACCTATAAAAATGAAAAGACAGAGAGGGAGAAAGAAAAAAACTTAGAAAGTTAGCTCAGTGATCAGAAGATTCTCAGCCTCCAGGAAGAAGACTTTAGATTGTTGATGCTGAAGATGATGCAGGACATTGGAAATAAGCTTGAGGCAAAGATGGATAACTTACAGGAAACGCTGAGCAAAGAGATACAAGATATAAAACTTAAACAAGAAGAGGTGCAAAATACAATAACGGAAATAAGAAATTCACTAGAAGCAGCTAACAGCAGAATACAGGAGGCAGAAGAACGAATAAGCGAGGTGGGGGACAGATTAGTGGAAATTACGGATGCGGAACAGAAAAGAGAAAAAAGACTGAAAACAAATGAAGAGAGTCTCAGAGAACTCTGGGACAACGTTAAACGCACCAACATCCATATTATAGGGGTGCCAGAAGGAGAAGAGGGAGAGAAGGGGACAGAAAAAATATTCCAAGAGATAATAGCCAAAAAGTTCCCTAACATGGGAGAGGAAGCACTCACTCGAATCCAGGAAGCACAACGAGTACCACATAAAATAAACCCAAGGAGGAATACACCAAGACACATATGAATCAAACTGACCAAAATGAAAGACAAAGAGAAAATCTTGAAAGCAGCTAGGGAAAAGGAGTAACATACAAGGGAACCCCGATAAGGTTATCAGCAGGTTTTTCAGCAGCAACTCTGCAGGCCAGAAGGGAGTGGGGCATGATATACTTAACAGGATGAAGGGAAAAAACCTCCAACCGAGATGACTCTACCCAGCAAGGCTCTCATTCAGATTTGAAGGAGACATCGAAACCTTCACAGAGAAGCAAAAGCTGAGAGAATTCAGCAACATTAAACCAGCCTTACAACAAATCCTAAAGGAACTTCTCTAGGCAGAAAAGAAAAGGCCGCAATCAGAAACACAAATTCCACACATGACAAGGCTCACCAGTAAAGGTATATATACAGTAAAGATACGAAATCATCCATGCACAATTATACCACCAAAATCGGACATCATGAGAAGAGGTGGGTACAAATGCAGGACACTGGAGATGCACTTGCAATTAAGAGACCTACAACTTAAAACAATCTCATATATATATATATATATATATATATATATATATATACACACACACACACACACTCATATCAAAACCTTAGAATAACTGCAAACCAAAAATCTACAGTTGATACACAAACAAATGAGAAAAAGCAGTGGAAATACAACACTAAAGATAGTCATCAAACCAGAAGAGGAGAGAACAAGTGAAGAAGGGATGAAAAAAGGGCAAGAAAAACAAATCCAAAACAGTTAATAAAATGGCAATAAGAACATACATATCAATAATTATTTTAAATGTTAATGGCCTGAACGCCCCAACCAAAAGACATAGACTGGCTGAATGGATTCAGAAACAAGATCCAGGAGTTCCCGTCATGGTGCAGTGGTTAACGAATCCGACTAGGAACCATGAGGTTGCGGGTTCGGTCCCTGCCCTTGTTCAGTGGGTTAATGATCTGGCATTGCCATGAGCTGTGGTGTAGGTTGCAGATGCTGCTCGGATCCCGCGTTGCTGTGGCTCTGGCCTAGGCTGGTGGCTACAGCTCCGATTCGACCCCTAGCCTAGGAACCTCCATATGCTGTGGGAACAGCCCAAGGAAATAGCAAAAAGACAAAAAAAAAAAAAAAAAAAACAAAAACAAACAAAAAGATCCATATATATGCTGTCTTCAAGAGACCCCCTTCACTTCTAGGGACACATACAAATTGAAAGTGAGAGGATGGAAGAAAATTTTCCATGCAGACGGGAATCAACAGAAAGCTGGAGTAGCAATGCTCATAACACACAAAATAGACTTTAAAATGAAGAATATTTTAAGGGACAAGGAAGATCACTACATAATGATCAAAGGATCAATCCAAGAAGATGTAACAATTTTTTTTTTTGTCTTTTTGCTGTTTCTAGGGCTGCTCCCATGGCATATGGAGGTTCCCAGGCTAGGGGCTGAATCAGAGCTATAGCTGCCAGCCTTCACCAGAGGCATTGCAATGCCAGATCCAAACCGTGTCTATGACCTACACCACAGCTCACGGCAAAGCCAGATTGTTTAACCCACTGAGCGAGGCCGGGGATCGAACCTGGGACCTCATGGTTCCTAGTCGGATTTGTTAACTACTGCACCACAATGGAAACTCCACATATAACAATTTTAAATATCTACGCACCCAACATAGGGTCACTGCAATATATAAGGCAACTGCTATCAACCTTAAAAGGACAACTCGACAATAACACAGTAATAGTGGGGGACTTTAACATCCCACTTACAGCAATGGACAGATCAATCAGACAGAAAATCAATAAGGAAACACAGGTCCTGAATGAAGCATAAACCAGATGGACTTAATAGATATTTATAGGAGATTTCATCCAAAAGCAACAGAATACCCATTCTTCTCAAGGGCAAATGGAACATTCTGTAAGACTGATCACATCCTAGGCTACAAATCCAACCTCAGTAACTTTAAGAAAATTGAAATCATATCAAGCATCTTTTCCAACAACAACGATATATGATTGGAAATGGAAAACAAGAAAAAAACTCCAAAAAGCACAAACATGAAGAGACTAAATGACATGCGACTAAACAACCAATGGATCACTGTAGAAATCAAAAGAGGAAATTAAAAAATACCTAGAAGCAAATGACAACAAAACACTACACTCCAAAACCTATGGGATGCAGCAAAAGCAGTTCTTAGAGGGAAGTTTATAGCAATAAAAGCCTACCTCAGGAAACAAGAAACAGCTCAAATAAACAAGCTAACTTTACACCTAAAGCAGCTAGAGAAAGAACAGACAAAACCCAAAGTTAGCAGAGGGAAAGAAATCATAAGATCAGAGAAGAAATCAATGAAATAGAAATGAAGAAAACCACAGAAAAGCTCAATGAAATGAAAAGCTGGCTCTTGGAAAAGATCAACAAAATTGATAAACCCTTAGCCAGACTTATCAAGAAAGAAAGAGAGAAGACTCAAATCAATAAAATTAGAAATGAAAAAGGAGAAGTAACAATGGACATCACAGACATACAAAGGATCATAAGAGACTACTACATGCAACTATACGCCAGTAAAATGGAAAACCTATAAGAAATGGACAAATTCTTAGAAAAGTACAATCTTCCAAGACTAAAGCAAGAGGAAATAGAAAAGATGAATGGACCAATCACGAATACTGAAATTGAAAATGTGATTTAAAAACTTCCAACAAACAAAAGTCCAGGACCAGATGGCTTCACAGGTGAATTCTATCAAACATTTAGAGAAAAGATAACACCTATCCTTCTGAAACAATTCCAGAAAATTGCAGAGGAAGGAACAATCGCAAACTCATTCTATGAGGCCACCATTACCCTGATACCAAAACCAGACAAAGATACCACAAAAGAAGAAAATTACGGGCCAGTTTCACTGATGAACATCGATGCAAAAATCTCAACAAAATACTAGCAAACCATATCCCATGATACATTAAGGACTGTACATCATGATCAAGGGGCATTTATCCCAGGGATGCAAGGGTTCTTCAATATCCGCAAATCCATCAGTGTGATACATCACATTAACAAACTGAAGAAAAAAAAATATGGTCCTCTCAATAGAGGCAGAAAAAGCCTTTCACAAAATCCAACATCCATTTCTGATAACAACCCTTGAGAAAGTGGGCATAGAGGGAACCTGCCTCAACATAATAAAGGCCATATATGACAAACCCACAGCGAACATCATTCTCAATGGTGAAAGGCTGAAAGAATTCCTGCTGAGATCAGGAGCAAGAAATGGATGTCCACACTCACCACTACTATTCAACATAGTTCTGGAAGTTCTAGCCATGGCAATCAGATAAGTAAAAGAAGAAAAGGGAATCCAAATTGGAAAGGAAGAAGTAAAACTATCACTATTTGCAGATATCATGATCCTATACCTAGAGAATTCTAAAGATGCTACCAGAAAACTGTTAGAGCTCATCCATGAATTTGGCAAAGTCACAGGATACAAAATTAATACACAGAAACCAACTGCCTTTCTATATACTAACAATGAAAGATCAGAAAGAGAAATTAGGAAAGCAATCCCGTTTACCATCACATCCAAAAGAATAAAATACCTAGGAGTAAACGTACCTAAAGAGACAAAAGACCTGTACGCTGAAAATTATAAGACCTTGATGAAAGAAATCAAAGATGACACAAATAGATGGAAAGACATACCATACTCTTGGATTGGAAGAGTCAATATTATCAAAATGACTATACTACCCAAGGCAATCTACAGATTCAATGCAATCCCTATCAAATTACCAAGGACAGTTTTCACAGAACTGGAACAAAATCTTTCAAAGTTTGTTTGGAACCGCAAAAGACCCAGAATAGCCAAAGACATCCTAAAGAAGAAAAAGGGAGCTGGAGGAGGCAGGCTCCCGGACTTCAGACTATACTACAAAGCAACAGTCATCAAAACCGCATGGTACTGGCACAAAGACAGAAATATAGATCAGTGGAACAGGATAGAAAGCCCAGAAGTAAACCCACGCACCTACAGTCAACTCATCTATGAGAAAGGGGGCAAGAATATACAAGGGTGAAAAGACAGCCTGTTCAATAAGTGGTGCTGGGAAAACTGGACAGCCACATGGAAAAGAATGAAATTAGAACACTCCCTAACACCACACACAAAAATAAACTCAAAATGGATGAAAGACCTAGATTTAAGACCAGACACCATAAAACTCTTAGAGGAAAACATAGGCCAAACACTCTCCGACAAAAACCACAGCAACATGTTTTCAGATCCACCTCCTAGAGTAACGACAATAAAAACAAAAATAAACAAATGGGACGTAACTAAACTGAAAGGTTTCTGCACAGCAAAGGAAACCCTAAACAACACAAAAAGACAACCCACAGAATGGGAGAAAATCTTTGCAAGTGAATCAACTGACAAGGGATTAATCTCCAAAGTTTATAAACACCTCCTGTAGCTCCCTACCAAAAAAACAAACATCCCCATCAAAAAGTGGGCAGAAGATCTAAACAGACAATTCTCCAGAGAAGACATACAGATGGCCACAGAACACATGAAAAGATGCTCAACATCACTCATTATTAGAGAAATGCAAATCAAAACCACAATGAGGTACCACCTGACACCAGCCAGAATGGCCATCATCCAAAAGTCTACACACAACAAGTGCTGGAGAGGGTGCGGAGAAAAAGGAACCCTAGCACACTGTTGGTGCGATCGTCAACTGGTGCAACCACTGTGGAAAACAGTATGGAGATGCCTCAGAAAACTCAAAATAGAACTCCCATTTGATATAGCAATCCCACTCCTGGGCATCTATCCAGAGAAAACCATGACTCGCAAAGACACATGTACTCTGATGTTCATTGCAGCACTGTTTGCAATAGCTAAGACATGGAAACAACCTAAATGTCCATCGACAGAGGTGTGGATCAAGAAGATGAGGTACATATACACAATGGAATATTACTCAGCCATTAAAAGGAATGAAGTACTGACATTTTTAGCAATATGGATGGACCTAGAAATTATCATGCTAGGTGAAGTCAGTCATACAATGAGACACCAACATCAAATGCTATCACATATGTTCAATCTGTAAAATGGACAGAATGAATTTCTTTGCAGAACAGATGCTGACTCACAGACATTGAAAAACTTATGGTCTCCGAAGGAGACAGTTTGGGGGGTGGGGGGGATGTGCTTGGGCTGTGGGATGGAAATCCTATAAAATTGGATTGTGATGATCATTGCACAACTGTAAATGTAATAAATTCACTGAGTAATATAAAAACATGGATGGACCTAGAAATTATCATGCTATGTGAAGTCAGGCAGACAATGAGAAACCAACATCAGATGCTATCACTTATACGTGGAATTGAAAAAAGGACACAGTGAACTTCTTTATAGACAGATACTGACTAACTGACTTTGAAAAACTTATGGTTTCCAAAGACGACAGGTTGAGGGGATGGGGGGATGCACTGGGGGTGTGGGATGGAAATGCTATAAAATTGGGTTGTGATGATCATTATACAACTATAAATGTAATAAATTCATTGAGTAATAAATAAAATAAAATAAAATAAAATGTTAAGAACACTAATGGAAAAAGCATACAACACATAAGAACAGATGGATAATATAAGTAGAGAGATGGAAAGTCTAAGATAGAATCAAAAGGAAATGCTAGACATCGGAAACACTATAAAAGAAATGAAGAATACTTTGATGGGCTCATCAGTAGACTTCACAGAGCCAAGGAAAGAATCAGCTAGCTTAAAAAATGTCAATAAAAACTTCCCAAACTGAAATGCAAGGAGAAAAAAGAATGAGCAAAAAACAGAAGGGAACAGAATATGCAAGAACTGTGTGACAATTGCAAAAAGTAACATATATTAATAGGATTAGGGATTGCATTGAACCCGTAGATGGCCTTGGGTAATATAGTAATTTTTTGACAGCTTCCTCTACTACAATAATTTATAACCCTGAGTGTGACGAGATCTTTTAACAAAGGTTGTGACTCTTGGGTTAAGAACTTTAGAAGTTGAATCCCGAACAAGGCAATGGGTCTTTAGTCAGAATGTACTTGTGCATCAACTAGTAGAGTGGCTAGAAGAACACCATGTTGTATTGAATTAATATTTCTGAATATTTTATTGTGAGTGGCATGGAAGATCAAATGTGAATGCAAATCACTGAATTAAAGTAAGCAAACGTGTTCTACCATTGTAGCCAGCCAAGAGGGGGAGGTCAAGAAACCTGGAATAGATTTCTCATGAAGATTATAAATAAGGTATGACTACTAAGATGAAAGTACTCTTATCTCTGTTAAAATACCTTGCTACATCCTGTTTAAATACATTTAAAAAACATTCTCTGGGCAGCTTAGATAGTAACTTCAAATCTTTCCAGAAAAGCACATTTACTATCCACACTAAGTGTGTGAATCAGCTATGGTTGCTAAGAGACCAGAGCTTTTAAATTAGTTCTACCTTCAAAGGGCAAGTTTAGGAGAAAAAAAAAAAATTTTCTCCTAGTTGGGAAAAAGAAGTATTCAGCTTAATTAACAGTGTAGAATGGCACTATTTATCTCAGGATTTGTTTTTGTGTTGCTGGAAATAATTTAGAACCACTGTCTGCTAACTCCTGGCAAAATATTTTGCACCAAGGGAATGTTAAGAAAAAATAATGCTTGTTTTTAATTAAATGCATGCAGATAGTTAATAGATGCCTTACCATTCTCAAATGATAATCTTTGCTTCCCCATCCACTTAAGCCTTCTACACTCCTAGTCACCTTCTCGAACACAACATTGCCTGAAAATTTCCACTTCTAAAACCTTCAACTCTGAAGTAGTAACTGCTCTCAGTTCACAACTTTGTTTGGTATGGTTATGTCATTCTCTTACTTCTATGACAGGACTTGATGGAGGATAAGCTAGTCATCAAATTTTGACTTTCAGGTTTCTGCCTTTAGCGTTTGGGAACATTGCGGAGGGCCATCTATCAAGATATAAGACACTGAAGGTGAAGCTGATTTGGGAAGCAAAATGATAAGTTCAAGTTTAGATACAATTAGCTTAGCATGTCTCAGAGACAATAAATGTATCTAGAGTTCAGGAGAGAGAACCAGGTTGAACCCATTGACACACGGACAATAAACAGGCCCTGGCAAGTGATGAGATCATTCACAAAGAGAGTAAGAATTAAGAAGAGGGCTCAGGGTCAGTCCCTTAAGAACGCTAATATTTAAGGGTTGATTAAAAAGAGAGTGCCTTAGAGCAGCCAGAAAGGCATGGCATACATAAACCAAAGAAACAGAGTGTTTTAAGAAAGAGACAGGGAGTTCCTGTTGTGGCTCAGTGGTTAACAAATTCTGACTAGGAACCATGAGGTTGCGGGTTTGATCCCTGGCCTTGCTCAGATCCAGTGTTGCTGTGAGCTGTGGTGTAGGTCTCAGATGTGGCTCAGATCCTGCGTTGCTGTGGCTCTGGCGTAGACTGGCGGCTGCAGCTCCGATTAGACCCCTTGCCTGGGAACCTCCATATGCCATGGGTGTGGCCCCAGAAAAAGACAAAAAACAAAAAGAGACAGAGAGGACAATATTTTCAAAGGTAGGTGGTAAGAGGTTAGGTCAGAGGTCTGAAGACTGTCCATTGGATTGAGTGACATGGAGGTCACCAATGATGTTGATAAAAGCAGTTTTGATCACTTGGAAGTTGTGGAATGAGAGTATAGGCTTGGAGAGGAAAGTAAAGAAGTAGAAATGAAAAGTATAGAGCATCCTTTCGAGAAGTTTCGGTGAGGAGGGAGACAAGAAAAATAGGGCAATTGTTTGATGAAAATGGGATAGAGTGAGAGATTTTTAATTGGGAGAGGCATAAGTGATTTTGAACACTAATGGAAAGACTGGGAATCCAGAACATGGGGGAGACCTGAGGCTTAGAAAGGAAAAGACATCTTGGAATTCCCATCATGGTTCAGCAGGTTAAGAACCCGACATAGTGTCTGTGAAGATGGGGTTCAATCCCTGGCCCCACTCAGTGAGATAAGGATTCAGCATTGCCGCAAGCTGTGGTGTAGGTAATAGACGTGGCTTGGATCCTGTGTTGCTGTGGCTGTGGTGTAGGCTGGCAGCTGCAGTTCCAATTCGACCTCTAGACTGGAAACTTCCACATGCCACTAGTGTGGCGCTAAGAAAAATACCAAACCAAACCAAACCAAAAAAAAAAAAAAAAAAAAGAAAAAGAAAAAGAAAAAAAAACCCAAAAAAACAAAAACAAAACAAAACAAACAAAAAAAACACCACCAACAAAATAACCCCCAAAACTCTTATCTAAAGGGTCTCATTTCTGATGGAAGAAAAATAGGGATATAAATACATTATTTAAATTACAAAAGTAACCAACAGAAATACAGAATAATAGTGTAACTATAAACATTGAATGTAGGATATGAGAAATAGTTGGAGGCAAATATATATGAGCTAATTCCTACATTTCGTACAGGTAAAAATCATAACTGATAAGTCTAGAATATTATTTAGACTTATAGAAATCATCATTAGAACTAAAAACAGAACAGTTAGAGTCCCATCAGGAGTGTCACTGGATGGTAGGATGGGCTGAAGTAAGAGATCATTCTTTTTCTTCATAGGCTCTCCTGTACTCTTTTTATTACACAATGCTTTAGTTCAATTGGGGTTTTGTCTTTTTTTTTTTTTTTTTTGCATCTTTAGGACCACACCCATGGCATAGGCAAGTTCCCAGGCTAGGGGTTGAGTCAGAGCTACATCTGCCGGCCTATACCACAGCCACAGCAACATGGGATCTGAGCCTCATATGTGACCTACACCAGAGCTCACATCAATGCTGGATCCTTAACCCACTGAATGACGCCAGGGATTGGATCTGCAGCCTCATGGCTACTAGTTAAGTTTTTAACCCACTGAGCCACAATGGGAACTTCTCAATTGTTTTTTAAATGAAAATTAGGTATTGCAGAGCATAGGAGAGTTAACCAAGAAATAGTAGTGAGCCTTTCAGCTAATATTAGGGCCTTTCTAAAATTTTCATCTTTTAGGCAAGGAGGGGGCAGGGAACCTCAGCTTGGGAAGTGGAAGCAGAAGGTATGCTCTTGTCACCTGAATGTTCTCTTGGAACAACTTTCCTACATTGGGTTAACAGAGATTTTCAAAAATACCCAGGGAACCCAGGATCGTTTGCATCAGTATTTAATCTGGAGCAGACAACTGCCACCAGGTGATGTTAAATTAGAGCAAGGACAAGAATGACTTTGTGGTCAGCTAGCTGCACAGGCTTGCGCCACATGAATCACTCACCATGCAGTAATGTAATTCAGCTTTTTGGACTCACTCACTGCTTTATGCGGGGGGAAAGAGTTCCACATTTTTCTTATCCTCGACTGTAATTATGTGCCCTTCTCATAAACACTGTGATTTGTATTGCTTCTTGAGATTGATCTGCTATGCTTTAATTGATTTCCTTACTCTAACATCCCTACTCCTCCATATTATTCCCACAATCAGTTAGTATACTTTTTTTCTATGAGAAGATTTTTCTCTTTTAGGTTATAAGATATTATTATTTACCTGCTGAAAGTATAGTCCCAATAGAGGTAAAATACAAAGACAGAAATAACCAGATCAGTGTCCATGCAAATTTCAGTCTTCAAAGAAAAGGCAAATCCCTTACATTCCCAATTCCTGCCTCAGTAGGGTTTAACTTGACTCTTCACAGATCTCTTTCACTTTGTATCTGAGTAGTACACAAGGTAACCATGGTGACTGGAATAAAACTCCTTTCAGGTGTGAAGGCAGAGTATGTTTGGCATGTTATTCATACTTCTCATCTTAAGATTGTTTAACAAATTGGACGTGTCTCTGCTGTTCTGCTTCATGTGGCTTCCGTCATTATTTGAAAAGTGTGTACTTCTTAGTCTGAAGTACCTGCTGGTTCAATACCTGTAACACTTCCTTGATATCATATTTAGAGAAAATTCTCCTCCTGCCCTATTGCCTGCTGTTTTTCCCTCCATGGAATTCATTTCCAAGCAAATAGCATAAGAAGTGGTTTTATGAGCATTAAACAAGTAATTCTCTGGCACATTAATTTTGAAAGCATTGGATGATAGCAACTATGGAGAAAGAACAAATCTCAAGGTTGACATTTTCTACTCCAGGGAAAGGAAAGCTTTTATTCATAGATTCCCTAAAGCAGGTAGCTGGACAGTCAATGATTTAATACAAATATAAACAAAAATATGATTACTGAGTGCCCGATAGTATATTATTCAGGGGAAATAAAATTTCTCATTCCTAATACAATGACCTTGCAAAGATTTTATCACCCCTATTAAACATCCCAACTAATATGTCCCAGAGGCTGGAGTCCATGACCAAAAATCCCACCTTCACCATGCATCACTTAGTGTTCTGTTTTTAAAAAATAATTACTGAATACAAATTTTTATGCTAGGTATTTTTAAGGCACTGTGATCTTTTCTTTAAAAAAAAAACATATCCTTGAGAGATTTGATCTATTATCTCACTGTATTATATTAGACTTTTGCCTCATAATGACTTTTTAAATTCCTACTTCTGAATGTGGTTAAAATCATAATAAATGACCACTATTAGTCTTGATTTTATTTCACCTTCTATAACCACAATAAACTAGTGAGTGCATTTAGTTGTCATTTTGATGAAAGTGACATATCTAAGAAGAATGAATAAATGTGTAATACTTCTCAAAGCAATGATTATTGACATATTGGCAATATTTTGCCTTATGACAGTCCCGTTTTTAAGGACTCAAGTTGATATGAAATGATGGTATCTCAGCTTAGGCAAAAATGAGATGAGTGAATTTGGGTTCAATCTCATTTTCTTCACTTATAAAAAGGTAATAATGCCAACCTCACTGGGTTTTGTGGGACTTGAGAGAGAAAACACGAATAATAACATTTTAGAAATGAAAATGCCCTTTACAAATGTGATATTTATTACAATTACCGCTAAATTTGGAAATGCTCTTCTTTAGTTTTATTATTTTCAGACCACAGTACAATTGAATCATGAATCCAAGTGGTAATTTTCTCAATTAAGGTTTCAACCCACTTTCTGTGAAAACCTGAGAAAGAGACATGGTTTTTTAAAGAAAGTATGATCTCAGGCAATACTCCCCATTCTCTTTCAGATGCAAGCTTTTTTTCTTTTCACAGCCACACCTGTGGCACATGGAAGCTCCTGGGCCAGGTGTTGAATCATAGTTGCATCTGTGACCTATGCTGCAGCTTGAGCAATGCCAGATCCTTAACCCACTGAGCGAGGCCAGGGATCGAACCCATATCCTCACAGAGACAACGTCAGATCCTTAACCAATGCTGACCCACAACGGAAACTCCAGATTCAAACTTAATACTATACCAGGAAATATAGTTTCAAGGTTTGGAAAAAAAATCTTAAAAGTATCCCTAAAGTTTGAAAGTCATTCTTCTATTTTAAAATGAAATATTTTGAAAAAGACAACTAGTGAAAATCAACACTATTGTCCAACTACAGAGAACATACACTAAAGTAACAATCCAAAGGGTGCCAAAAGATATTAAGTGCAAACAAAGGTAAACCTGAAGGATTAAAAAAAGGTTAAGAATGGTCAGGACAATATCTGCCAAGCCTAAAGAATTTTTTTTTTCTTTTTAGGGCTGCACCTGTGGCATATTAAAAGTTCCCAAGCAAGGGGTCAAACCAGAGCTGCAGCTGCCAGCCTATGCCACAGCCATGCCAGCTCATGGCAAAGCAAAAGCAGCTCATGGCAATGCCAGATCCTTAACCCACTGGGTGAGACCAGGGATTGAAACCACAACCTCACGGATACAAGTCCATTTTGTTACTGCTGAGCCACAACAGGAAATCCCCAAGCCTAAGAAATTTTGAATTGTCATCGGCTCTAAGACAATCATCAGGATCCTTTTGGGAAACTAAACCAGTAACAAAGTTTTCTCTCTATTCAACTTTCACCCTGGGCCCACAAATAAATGGAATTGGGACTTCTTAGCTGTTTTTGAATTATTCAGGTAGAGTGAAAGTCAAAGAATTCTTTTCTCTTCAATTTATTTATTCAATTTTTTTTGTCTGCACCCAGGGTGTGCAGAAGTTCCTGGGCCAG
Organism: Sus scrofa; assembly: GCF_054392235.1. Lineage (NCBI taxonomy): Eukaryota > Metazoa > Chordata > Mammalia > Artiodactyla > Suidae > Sus > Sus scrofa. The sequence goes on from NC_139401.1 coordinate 15,216,761, forward strand.
AGATCAAAACTGAGCTACAGCTGTAACAAGAGCCACAGCAGTGACAACACTGGATCCTTAACCATTATGCCACTAGGGGACTCCCTCAAAATCCCCCTTATTTTTTTGTCTTTTTGCCTTTTCTTGAGTCGCTCCCATGGCTTATGGAGGTTCCCAGGCTAGGGGTCGAATCGGAGCTGTAGCCACCGGCCTACGCCAGAGCCACAGCAATGCAGGATCCGAGCTGCGTCTGCAACAGCACAGCTAATGGCAACGCACAGCTCATGGCAGCACCGGATCCTTAACCCACTGAGCAAGGGCAGGGATCGAACCCGCAACCTCATGGTTCCTAGTCTGATTCGTTAACCACTGCACCACAAGGGGAACTCCTCAAAATCCCTTTTTAATGTAAAATAAAGTAATGACAGTTTCCAGGGATTAGCATGTGGACAGCTTTGGAAGCCATCGTTCATTCTATCACATTTATTGTCATTACCCTTATTATTTCAGAGCTTGATTTGTCAAATTAAGAGTGTAGAAGAGAATGCTAAAATTAAAGGGAGTGAAAATACCCGATACTCATTTTCATGACAAAATTAACAACAGTTAATAATTACTATCTTAACTAATAATTAGTCGGGAACCTTGCCCAAAAGTCTTAGAAATATATTTTTTTGAGGTTGCAAACCACATTTGGCATTCTCTTTTTAATCTTAGAGATCTCTTTGCCAAAATGAACTCTCACCTACTTAGGAAATATTTTTTTTTTTGCAGTTAACCCCTCTCTTTTTGTCTTTATGATGTTTTTTCTTCTGCTCCATCCAAGAATCACAGCTCTGTTTTGTGATAGTCTCTGACTCTCTCCTCTGGAACTCACCCTATCTCATTTTCCCCTCTGCCAGTCTCTTAGAAGGAGTTGCATACACCAGCTGTCTCAGTCATTACTTAAAAAAATTTTTATTATAACAATCAATTATAAGGCAATATTACATGATAAGTATTTATTATTTATTAATAAATTAATACCATTGTAAAATTTGTAAGAATTATCTAAAATCTTATTTTGGTTTCCTCTTTTCTAGTGAAAACAAACACTTGCAGGTAATCAATAGCACCTTTAACCACCAAGTGCAATAGCCATTTCTTTGTTATCTTTGGACATTTTTTACTATCCATTTTGAGACTCTTAATATTTTCCATGCTTGGAAAGCATGTGTGATAGGCGGCATTACTATTTACCATGTATTCACTTCCCCTGCTCCCTGCTCTGTTTCCATGAAAGAAATAGTATTCTTCCTATCCCCCCACCCCCCATGAATATTGGACTTGACCACTGAAGAGTAGGCCAGAACTGACAGGGAGTAAGTTCAAAGGCTTGGCCTTAAAAAGACTTGCAAGCTTTGTCCCACCCCTCTAGCAGTCTTCACCTCCTGCCATGGGGAGAATGTGTTCATATGGCTGCTGTCCCTCTTGCCCAAGTCAGTGAGTGAGGCAAGTGTTACAGGTCTGCAGCCCGAAGAAGTGCAGTCTGGGCCAGTTGTTGACCTGTGAGTATGAGATTGGTAGCATCTGTGTTTCTTTGCCAAAGAGCTTGTTCTGGCCCCTGAAGTCCATCCTGCTCATGCTCACACAGGCCGAAAATGGTTGGAAGTTTACATCCCTAAGAATATTTTTCAACTAGTGGCTGATGAGAGTTGCTATAGAGAATTCATCTCCCTTCCCCCTTGGGTAGGATAACTCTAGGATCCACATTCTATACGGCCCCTGGAGTTTCCCAGAGAACTGAGCAATAGCTCAGGGGTAAGGGGCTTGCTAATAGCCTCTTTACTGGCTGGCTTCCTTTCTCCAGCTCACTTTCTACTCCTTTTTGGCATTTCTTGTCTAAAAGTATGCATTGGAGGGGACCATTAATGCAGTAAGTGGATTTGATCCATCTTGTTGATATGCAGCCAAGATGGCTGCCCACTCAGTAAGATAACCTCAGGAACAAGGAGCTATGGGAGCTGAGGAAAGGTTGGAATAGGCCAAGGCTGAATGTCTCAAGCTCTTCAGGGTCTTGGGAAGCAGAGAGAACCCCTGAAGTCCTTTATCCCCCAAAGCTAATACCCTCAAACCCTAATCCACCAGAGAGTCAGTATTTGGCTCCTTTGAATGACTGCCATGGGGGTACAAATGTTCAGACACAGTGTTATCCATTGATACTATGATAGACAAAGAGGACAACATCCACCTTAAGTCAAGAGGTGCTTGTCTCCTTCCTTGTCTTTCCTCCTTGACTCTCTCAATAGTTAATCCTGGAAGAGGAGTGAGGGAAATTATATTTCAGAACTGATTAAGCTCCTCCCCACTAGTTGCAATCATTGTGCCAGTTTAAGTCTGAGTTGGAGCCAATGGAAGAGATGAGCTATAAATCACATCTAAGATTGAAGTTTTAGGAGTTCCCGTCACGGCTCAGAGGAAACAAATCTGACTATCATCCATGAAGATGCATGGCCTTGATCAGTGGGTTACAGATCTGGCATTGCCATGAGCTGTGGTGTAGGTCTCAGATGCAGCTCCGACCCTTCGCTGCTATGGCTGCAGCTCCGATTCATCCCCTAGCTGGGAACCTCCATATGCCGCAGGTGTGGCCCTAAAAAGACAAAAAAAAAAAAAAAAAAAAAAAAAAAAAAAAAAAAAAAAAAGATAAAAGTTTTAACCTGGGCTGGTCTTGAAGTAACTGAAAGCCACAGAAGGTAAGAGAATCTCCCAAGACAGTCATGAAATGATCCGCCATTTGCCAGGGAAGGGAGATATGATAGCACATGGTTGAAGGTAGTGAAGGAAAAATAATCCAGTCACATTTAAACCCTCTTCTCAAACTTTCTGTGAGTCATTTCAGAGATGAAAACCCAAGTGCCTGGAGTTCCTGCTATTGTGCAGTGGGTTAAGGATCTGGCATTTCTGCAGCTGTGGCATAGGTCGTGGCTGTGGCTGAGAAGAGGAAGAAGAGAAGAGAAGAAAGAAGAAGGAGAAGAAGAAAGAAGAAGAAGGAAGAAGAAGGAAGAAGAAGTAGAAGAAAGAAGAGAGAAAAGAAAACCCAAGTACTTATGTTGGAATGGTTTTAACTTCAAGAAAAAAAAATGTCCGACAGAAATTTATCTAATAGTATTGAAGCATAAATACAGCTCATATCTCCTCATACACCATCCCAGGGTGAAATCTAAAATGTTTGCCTCTGAAGATGCTGTCACATTGTCTGATGAAAACTCTCTGCTGAGGGAAACTGGTGTAGAGAAACAGTTACTACAAAATCCTCAACGTTTTATTGTTGAGTTACTCCAACTTTTTAAGGTCAAGAATAAAATCCTCTTGGAAAAACAAGAGAGTGTCTTTACAGCTGTTCAGAGTTCTTAACCCCAGGTAACAATATTAACAAAAGAAAGCTTAGAATTATAGGGTTTAGTCAACTTAATATTCCTTCTACCCCTGGCAGGAGAGAGGTATAATGGAGGGAGGGAGGGGAGGGACTTACCATATTTCTATGAAGTGGGGGTTCAACAATTGGCTTTTCATAAAATAAAGCTTTTTTTTTTCCCTTCAAAAGTGAGAAGAACAAGAAAAGAGAAAATTCTTCCAAGGGGGTACAGTCATATCCATATAGAACATAGTATGTTATAGCTGGAAAAGACCTTAGAATGATCTAATCTAAATTTTATAAATCTAGAGGCATAGCCTCTTGATGAAAATGCTATTATTTTTATTAACCACCTCTTTTTATGGACACAGAAAACACATCAGGCAGTGTGAGAGACACAGAGTCTGAATTGTTTTCCAAAGCAACCTGATTGCATAGGAATGTGAAGTTTATGAGAGCTATCTTTAGAAGCACTGGAAAAAGGTATTCTATATCCAGACATGTCTTAAGAAAAAAAAAAGATGATTGAAATATTCTAAATTCTCTCTTAGAGGAATCTAAACCAGAATTTGCTAAATAACAGACATACTTCTCATATTGAGAAGTTATCTCCTACCTGCTAAAAAGAGTAAATGGAAATTGTTTAGGAAATATGAGTTTTAAAGTGGTCATATAAAAATGTTCAAGATCAAGAATACTTGCATCTGGGAAAGAAAGACATTATAAACAAGAAATATTTACACTGTTTTCACAAATAAGTGAGGAAAAACTCTAAGAATGTGGGATTAATACATATGCCATCAAGAAGACATAAGTAATATTGAAAAATAAATCCGAAACATCCTTTGGCATGATTTCTTCCTATTTAAACAGCATGGAACTGAATGGAATCTTTGAGGGAGAGGAGGTGGCCCTCAGAGAAGATGTGAATTTATCATCACTGTTACTTGCAGATGACATTTTTGCATTTATTCCTATATATCCATTCACACTGCTGCTATACTGGACTCTAGATGACACACTGATACTCATGGTGTATATGAGCCATTATGAGACAGATGAAGTGGAATGATGAATTGTTGATGACCCTTTGCATTTGTAGGTGGCATAAATTACATTATTTTCAGGCTGACAGAGAAACATTGTGAAAGACATTGTATCTGTCCAAAAACTTTCAGTTGAAAGTCATAGAAACCCAACTCGAAATACTTTAAGCAGGAAGAAAACCCAGTGGGGTATAGTAGCTGAAGGTACAGAGATATTAGGAGATATAATTAATTGGTTTCAGGGCTTCAAGTAACATCATCTACTTTCTTCTGTTTCTTGAAAGATCTTGAAAGATCTCCACATGCATTGGTCAAGATGGCACCAGTAAATCAAGACTCATGTCCTGCTAGCTTAATAACACAAGGAATGGGAAGTTGTTTTTCCTAATCATTCAAGAAGGATACTTATTAACCCAGCCTTGGACAATATGCTCATCCCTGAATTAATTACTCAGTTGGGGCATGAGGGAATCTGATTGGCCAGAGCTTCCAATAAGATATTTAACCCCACAATCTTAAATAGGGGTGGACGCCAAGAGCTAATAGCTATCAGAGGAAAGCTTCTAACATACAATATTGAGACCAAAAATGCCAGTTAGATGTGACAGTGGCTATATGTAGGGAGAGGACAACTTAAAAAACCAAAAACTTTAAAAGTCTACATTAATATCACTAGAGAAGATATTGTAAGCATGAAACAAGAATAGAATATTATAAAAAAAAGGAATATCCAGAAGATAACTATGCCTATTTATTTATTTATTTGTTTGCTTTATAGGGCTGCACTCATAGCATATGGAGGTTCCCAGGCTAGAGGTCCAATCAGAACTGTAGCTGCTGGCCTACGCCAGAACCACATCAATGTGGGATCCAAGTCTCATCTACAACCTACATCACAGCTCACAGCAACACCAGATCCTTAACCCACTGAGCAATGCCAGGGATCAAACCCACAACCTCATGGTTCCTAGTTGGATTCGTTAACCCCTGAGCCATGACAGGAAGTCCAACTATGCCTATTTAAAGTAATTTTTTAAATGATAGCACAAATGAAAACCTAAATAGTTAGATTAGGAGACATATTTCAAGCTAGTTCTTGAAATACTAGAAAGTAGCTTTAGAAATAAAGAAATAGAAAAATAAAAGAGACGAGGAAACTAAAAGAGCAGCCTAGCATGTCAAAAATCGAAATAATAAGTGCTCCCACAGGGAGAAAAGAACAGAGGAGCAAAAAGCATCAAAGCAATAATAAAAAAAAATGTTTAGAATCAAAGGATATGTGTTTCCAAATGGAAAAAACTGACAAAGCAAATATGGCAATAGACAAAAATAAACACACACAAGGACCCACCATCAATAAATTTAGGATCCTGGGTATAAAAAATCTTAGATACCTACCAAGAGAGTGAAAGAGAGGATAAACAGGTCATATTACTAATACTCAGAAGGTGAGAGAACTTCAGACTTCTTAATAGCATTAGTGGAAGCTTGAAGACAATAGAACAATGCTTTTAAATGGAATACTACTCAGCCATACAAAAGAACAAAATCATGCCATTTGCAGCAACCTGGACGGAACTAGAGATTCTCATAATAAGTGAAGTAAGTCAGAAAGAGAAAGACAAATACCATATGATATCACTTATATCTGGAGTCTAATATATGGCACCTGAGCCTTTCCATAGAAAAGAAACTCATGGACTTGGAGAACAGACTTGTGGTTGCCAAGGGGGTGGGGGAGGGAATGGGATAGACTGGGAATCTGGGGTTAACAGATGCAAACTATTGCAGGTGGAATGGATAAGCAATGAGATCCTGCTGTATAGCACTGGGAACTGTATCTAGTCACTTGTGATGGAGCATGATGGAGGATAATGTGTATATATGTATGTGTTACTGGGTCACTTGCTGTACAATCAAAAATTGACAGAACACTGTAAACCAACTATAATGGAAAAAATAAAAATCATTATAAAAAAATAAAATAAAAATGATCTCCCATCTAGAGTTCTATATGCAATCAAATTCATTGGTCAAATGGGAAGACATATAAGGTTTCGAAAAACTTACCATTTCACTTTCTTTATTAGGAAGCCACTTCAGTGTGTGCTTTACCAATGAGGAAACCCCTGAGTACAGGACAGGGGAGATCCAACACAGGAGAGAGTTAACCATGTTCTCTGGCATGGAAGCAGTACAGAAGGCAATGCATCCTGGAGTAGCACAAATGGGAAAGCACTGGGAGAGATTTCTAAAAGTAAAATGAACATTGTAGAACAATGAGTGTGACTGAACCTCTTGAAAAGAGATTCAGAGAAGTGCTAGAAAATAACAGTATTTAATTAATGTTTAAGTCTGAATACATAGAAAACTGAGCATCTTATGCAAATTCCTATGCCATTATTAACCACAGGAGAATCAAAAGTACATGAATGGAAAAATAACCATATATTACTACAAAGCTCACAATTGTATAGTATTTATGTAGCCATAATAAGGTAAACAATAATATTGCTCTAACTGGAATTAAGATATAAGAACATTCAAGAAAGGAGAGGATGTTAAATGCCATTTTCCACAGTGGAAAGTCAATTGATTATGCCTAAGCTGAAAAAATCAAGAAGCAGCAATTACTGAGAGAAACATGGCTATTTAGAGAAACAGAAGAGTTAAATAAAAATAAATCAGCTAAGAAAAGGAGAAAGTGATTTTTCTCTGGAAGGAGGCAAGTAGCAGGGCAGACATTTGTTTTTTACATAAATCTATAAAAACATTATATGTGCATTTTATACACATTATAACTTCTCATATAGAAATATAACTTTGATAAATATAGCAGTTAAAGAAAAAAACCGAATCTTGTGTTTTACCTAGTTCATGCTCTATTCTTGGAAACTCTAAGCTCTAAATCTCTTTGAAATTGATGGTTTTCATGTCAACAATTAGCTAAAAGAAGGTGACAGCAAATAGATTTTTTCTTTTGAGATATAAATTTAGTAAGAGTGACATAAATGAAAAGGAGACTGAATAAAGCGTGTTGACAGTAAAAGAAATCATTTTATGCCATAGCCCATTTATTTACACTAACATCAAGCCTTTTATTTTTTAGAAGACTTTCTTTTCCCCCACAGCAGATAAATACTAGAAAACTATTATACTTTTCCCTTGAGAGCAATCAATAAAATTACCTTATAACATCGTTTAATAACTTTTATACTTTTATGATGTATAAATTCAGAAGAATGCCTTCTAAAATTGGTAAGTGCTCAATTAATAACAAAATCTTTCTCATGCCAAATTTTTTCTCAGAATCAACTTACTTTTATCAAGACTATAAAAAACTGTGAAGTTAAAAATAAGCTATGCTATCATGGAAATAAAAATAAAATAGCCTCCTAGTCAGCTATGTCCTGGTTGAAGCCCTCAAGTTGCTATAAGTATTGCCGGAAGAGACAGAAGTGCAAGCAGATAAAATATGAACACAGACATAAGTAAAGACTTGTGGTTGCCATGGAGGAGGTGGGGAGGGAGTGGAATAGACTGGGAGTTTAGGATTGGTAGATGCTAACTATTACTTTTAGAAAAGGATAAGCAATGGGGTTCTACGGTATGGTACAGGGAACTATGTCTGATCTCTTGGGATAGACCATGATGGAAGATAGCATGAGAAAAATAATGTATATATATGTATGACTGGGTCACTATGCTGTGCAGCAGAAATACAACACTGTAAATCAACTATACATTAAAAAATGTGAACAGATGATTTTAAGACAATATGACCAGAGTTCAAACAGGGTTGTCGGAACAAAATAGAGGGATGTCTAACTTCCTGAAGATGAGGAAGACACATGTAAGGCAGAGAACCCTCTTCTGAAAGACCAGGAGGGTGGGAGCACCAAAGCATGACCTGCTAGAGGCTGGCTGAATGCACAGAGGGACACCTGGATAAGAGGATCTAACACTAAGTAAATGCCAGCCCAATAGGAGGCCATTCACCAGGGAGGGAACACATTTAATGGAGTGCAGAGGAGCAGGGTGAAAGAAAGACTAAACAGGAATGGTTGAGATGTAGGCTTGGGAGTCAAGGTCAGAAGATTATGAGGAAGAGTGGGTCTGGGAGAAACATCTCAAAAGAGTAGGAGTCATTTAGACCTCCGAGCTTTTTTTCCACAGGCATCCTGCTAGGACCAAGTCTGAGCTGCAAGCAGAACCAGTAAGTAGGTCATTTACCACTTCATATTTGGCCTAGAGCCCTCCACTGTTTCTTTATTTTCTTTATATATTTGGCAGTGCCCATGGCATGTGAAAATTTCCTGGCCAGGGATGGGTCAGGTCCAGGGATGCTATGGTGGCACCAGAGCAGTGAACCGAGTCACTGCACTGACAACGCTGGATCCTTAACCCACTGAGCCACAAGGAACCTCTACTGTCTTTTTTTAATTGCAGTAAAAAACACATAATATAAAAATTAGCCTTTTAATATTTTCAACTGTATAGTTTAGAAGTGTTAATCATACTCACACTGTAATGTACCAGATCTCTAGAATTTTCATCTTGCAAAACTGAAACTTTCCGCCTATCTGGTTCTCTTCTTAGCTCTTCCCTGTGTCGACAGACCCAGCAGGTATTTGAAGGACCAGCACCTCCTGCTTGACTTCTCTCACTTGGAGGAGTTCAGAAACCCAAGCCAGGCACTTTGAAGCTCTAAGTATTGGGATTTTCCAAAATGTTTTTGCTATTAGAGTGGAATTTTCAAGTTTATTCCCTTTTCCATAAGGACTTCAGCAAAGATCTGCAAGGGGTTGCATGAATCAGCATCTGGTTTGAAAGAAGATCAATATGGCTTAGTGTTCTCAATAAAATAAAAACACGGAGTCAATTTAATTATTATGCTTCTGTTAAGCTTTCTATACCTAAAGCTAATTATTTTTTTTTGGTAAGGATCTCCACGTTGATTATAGTCCATGTTATACAAAATTTAGAGTTCAATCATGTTGCATCTGGCTGTAGGGAGTCAGGCTCAGCAAACACATTTTTATTAGGTAAAAATTCTGGCAAAGGCAGAGGCCCTGAAGAAAGCAAAAGGGAGGGAGCGAAGGGGAGTGGGGGTGAGGTGGGGAGACAGACAGACAGACAGACTAGTCTTTAAGAACATCTATCAATATGAACAGATTTTCCCACAAGCTAAAATTAGAAGTGTTCATTATAGCACAAATTAGCTTTACTCTGTTTCAGATATTGTGACTTCATCTCTGACAAATAGATTTCAACCACTGGAGATGGTGAATGAATTTACTATCTGGCTGTGATTCCAGTTAGCTTCACTCTGTCCATCATTTTTGGCACCATTTCTATAATCCTTCCTATGAGTCCTTAAGCTGGTGAGGGTAGAAGGGGTAATTAATTATAGGAGGTTATAGGACATCCCAGCGGTTGCCCTAGTCTGGTATCATAGGTGTCAGGGGAAAACTGTCAGGTTTTAAGGAAAGTCTTTTTTTTTTTTTGTCTTTTTAGGGCCACGCCCACGGCATATGGAGGTGCCCAGGCTAGGGGTATAATTGGAGCTGTAGCCACCGGCCAACACCACAGCCACAGCAACGTGGGATCTGAGCTGCATGTACGACCTACACGACAACTCGCAGCAACGCCGGATCCTTAACCCACTGAGCGAGGCCAGGGATCAAACCACAACCTCATGGTTCCTAGTCAGATTCGTTTCCACTACACCACAATGGGAACTCCAAGGAAAGTCTTAAAAGCAGACTTTGAGATGGGGATTTGCATGAGAGAAACTTATTAGGAAATGGTCCTGGAATCCGTATTTATGAGGAAAGGGAAGGCAAAGATGGGCCTCAGACAAGCACAAGGGGATTTCTTAGGGTGATCAACTTGTTCCAGTTTGCCTGAGTTTTAGCACTTAAAGTCTTGAATCTTGGGAAACCCTTCACTCCCAGCCAGGCCAGGATGACTGGTTACCCGAGGACTTCCAGAGCTGGGATGGCCCTGAATATCCTGAATGGCAACCAGCTGGCTAGGCCTTTATGCCCCTGCATCAAACATTCATTGGATAGGGGATGTCCTCCTAACCCCTAAAGAAGCATAACCTTGGATGAGGTGGTTCTCTGAAGCCACGGGCAATTTCTGGAGTGGGACTCAGCTGTAAGCTGTCAGTGACCCAACTTTTTCCTCAGATGGAAGAATAAGCACTTCATTCCTGAAGGGGGCAGTATTGGGAGATGCCTGATTTTGCAATAAGTTACATTCTGAGCTTTTCAAAGTTCCTGGATATTGATGGATCCAGTGTGGGTTCAGTTGGTCCCTTACAGAGAACTCATCTTAATCTTGGAGAACCAAAGGCTCAACACTAAGTGGCCTTTCCTGCCAACTACTGCTGTTAGTCTTGGCACTTGGGGAAGTTCTGACTAACCACCTGTCTATCTGAGGAGCTATTCCAGCCCACTGGTGTTGTTATACCATCATTCAGTTGCTATGAATCCTGGTGGCCCCAACCCTTCTTCTCCATACATTTCAGCTGCTTTGGAGAGGGGCTCTGGCCATGTCAAGGGCTACCAATGAGCATTGGGATGACAATGGCTGGTTCTACCTGCTGAAGCAAATGTAACCCTCTATATGGCAGAAACATGAGTAAGCCAGCCTGCATTTCCAACCACCCCAACTTTGTGGGCAAGTTGTTAATGTTTCTAAACAGCAGTTACTTCATCTACAGATGAGGCTAACGATGCTTATTTTTAAGGTTCTTATGGAGATTAAATGAAATTTAGACAGAGATATAGACAGATGTTGAAAGGTACTATATCTTAATTGTTAAGAACTCACATTTTCTTAGTTTCATTTTTTTGGTTCCACTATTCACTAGCTCTCTGTCATATGTCTCTGGGCAAGTCATTAGCTTTTATATACCTCAGTTTCCTCATCTATAAAGTAAGCGATAGTGAAAATAAAATGAAACAATCTATTTAGTGACCATGACTAGAGCTTAAGCCACAGGTTAAGCACTCAAAGTAGGTTAACTCATTTGTGTGTATGTGTCTTTTGTAAAATTATAGTTGATTTCTAATGTTGGGCCAATTTTGGATGTACAGAATGATGACCCAGTCATACACACACATGCACGTGCATGCACGCACACACACACACACACACACACACACACACTTTCCCTTTTTATATTTTCTTCCATCACGTATATCCCAAGAGACTGGATATAGTTCCCTGTGCCATACAGTAGGACCTCATTGCTTATCCATTCTAAATGTGATAGTTTGCATAGTTAACTCATTATTATTCAAAGTCCTATCACAGTGACTGGCATATAGTATTGTTCAACAAATTATTATTAAGATGGAGGTACAATTCCTGCAATTAGTAATGAAGCAATGATAGAAGACTTCCTCCTTCTGATGATGCTTCTTTATTCCTTTGTGAATGGGACATTTTGAGTGGTGAAATGTGGAGGTCCATGTGCACTCTTGGGAGAGGCCTTTGAGACAGGAGAGTTGAGAGGGCCTGGAATGGTATCTGGTGACAATAACAGGGGCTCTGGCTGCTTGGGACTGGCTATATCTTGGCCCACTGGTTATAAAAGTGTGGTTCTGAGAACCATTACCATCAACTGGGAACATGTTAGAAATGCCAATTTTCAGAAAACAAATACCATATGATATCAGATATGTGGAATCTAAAATATGACACAATTGAACTTATCTATGAAATAGAAACAGACTTACAGACATAGAGACTTGTGGTTGCTAAGGGGGAGGGAGGGTGGGGGAATGATGGATTATGAGTTTGGGATTAGCAGATGCAAACTATTCTATATAGGATGGATAAAAAACAGGGTCCTACTGTATAGCACAGGGAACTATATTCAACATCCTGTGATAAACCATAATGGAAAAGAATATGAAATTATATATATATGAATCACTTTGCTGCACACCAAAAACTAATACAACACTGTAAATCTACTATACTTCAATAATTAAAAAATACATAAAATGCTTTTCAATGCAAAAGAAAAAAAAGAAATGCAAATTCTCAGGCTTCACCCCTGAACTACTTAATCCAAAACTCTGGGGCTGAGGCCCAGCAATCTCTGTTTTAAAAAGTCCTTCAAGTGATTCTATGTGGTATATATGCACAATGGAATACTACTCAGCCATAAAAAAGAATGACATAATGCCATTTGCAGCAACATGGATGGAACTAGAGAATCTCATCCTGAGTGAAATGAGCCAGAAAAACAAAGACAAATACCATATGATATCACTTATAACTGGAATCTAATATCCAGCACAAATGAACATCTTCTTAGAAAAGAAAATCATGGACTTGGAGAAGAGACTTGTGGCTGCCTGATGGGAGGGGGAGGGAGTGGGAGGGATTGGGAGCTTGGGCTTATCAAACACAACTTAGAATAGATTTACAAGGAGATCCTGCTGAATAGCATTGAGAACTTTGTCTAGATACTCATGTTGCAACAGAAGAAAGGCTGGGGGAAAAATGTAATGTATACATGTAAGGATAACCTGACCCCCTTGCTGTACAGTGGGAAAATAAAAAAAAAAAAAGATTAAAAAAAAAAAAAGTCCTTCAAGTGATTCTGATGCACACTCAAGTTTTAGAGCTGATATCCTAGGCTTTGGAAAAGAGATTAAAGGGACCTCAATTTTTTCATGTTAGATGGGGAACAACACTTCTGGAGACAAGTAACTTCCAGAAAATTCCTTGATAGATGTCCATAAATGGACATACTTAAGAGTTGGCCTTCTACGGAGCCAGCAGTAAGAGAGAACCAGTGCCAGCTCTCCGTATGCTACATCATAGTGTGTAGATGCAGCTCAGTTATTCCATGTGTGCTTGGCCCATTGGCCCATAGTAGGTGTTCAATAAATAGTTATTTGACTAAGGAGCAAGGAAGGATATGCACAGGACAAAAGTCCTCCATATGTTCCATTGCTAAAGCCACCATAATCTCTTCCTCATGCAAATCCTGGAATAAGCAATCTCTTTTGTGTGGGCCTCCTTAACCCACACCTGCATACCTGGTTCAGTGTAGTTATTGGACAGGCACATGATTTTCAGGCTAGGGATATGGCCATTCATTACCTAAACTACCCATGTGGCCAGGTCCCCTATGCCCATGCTCAAATTTCTAAAATATTAGAGATTTATGGAATCAAGAGAAAACTCATTGAAAAATCTTCCTTCACCCAAAGGTTTTGATAGTCAATGTAAGATCATAGCTATTAATCTTGCTGTAATCCTACACATGAAAACTGTGATCATTGAGAAAAGTTGAAACACTTGTTTCTATATTTTGGTTTAAGACAGGAAAGGATATGGGAGTCCTGTTGGACACAAATGACTCGTTATTTTCAAAATCTCTAAAACAAAATGCATAAGATAGAATCTTCTGCTCTAAATTCCATATGGCTTTAATTAATTCACAAAGTGAGTAAATGTATTTTCCATTTAATGGAAAAGGCTTTTGGCAGTAGGACCACTTACTTTGCAGTAGTTAATGGAGCATTAAGAAAAAGACAGAGAAATATTAATCACATTTGAAAACATGGATAGCTTTGGGGTTAGGCTATTAACCACTTACAGAACCACTTACAGAAATGATAAAACATTCAAAGGAAATGATTGCCCTACTATTAATAATACAAAAGTTAATAAACCAAGACAATTATCTCAAAATAAACAAATAGAAAATATCATGTCTCCTGCAATTGAAGAGTGCCATTTTCCCACCTAAAGGGTCTTTTCACTTCAAACATGAGACTTTATCATTTGTCACATCTGCTCTGAGAAAAACAAATAGAGTAGAAATATTAGAATCCTTTGTCACTGGGTTTAGAAGAAATATGTTCTTTAAAAAAGAAAGGGAAACTGAAAATTCCCCAACAACGAAGGTGTCATGAATAGCTTGAAGGTGGTGCGTTCAAAAAGGACACATTTTGCTTCCAAAAAGAATGTCTTTCATATTAGTATTGATTGCTATCCATAGAGTGAGGGTAGTACAAGTAACACCAAGGTCATTTTTCCCCCAGTTTATAAAGATTGGATTTCAAGATGAACACAGGGAACAACGAGGTTTGGTGCTTTATTTACAGCAGATGGGAACCACCTGGTAGAGTCAAAAACTGTGTTTGGTAAAGCGGCAAAGTAGATGAGAACAGTTTTTTTTTTTTCCCCTATTTTAGGGCCGCACCCACAGCATATGTAGGTTCCCAGGCTAGATGTCAAATCAGAGCCGTAGCTGCCGGCCTATGCCACAGCCACAGCAATGCCAGATCCGAGCCACATCTTTGACCTACACCAGAGCTCAAGGCAACACAAGATCCTTAATCTACTGAGCGAGGCCAGGGATTGAAACCTCATCCTCGTGGATCCTAGTCAGGTTTGTTAACCGCTGAACCACGAAGGGAACACTTCTTCTTTTTTTTTTTTTTAATGAGAACAGTTTTTAAGGAATAAAATGGTATTGGATGCATCCCAAGATAGTATCCACTAACCCATTGAGATAACCAAGATATATTAGTTTGCTAGGGCTGCTGTAGCAAAATACCACAGACTGGGTGGTTTAACAACAAAAATTTATTTTCCCAGAGTCCTGGATGCTGGAAAGCCCAGACCAAGATGTGAGCAGGTTTGATTTCTTCTTCTGAGGCCTCTGTCTTTGGCTTGCAGATGGCTGCCTTCTCACTATGTCTTCACATGGTTATCCCACTGTCTATTTTCTTTGTCTTAAGCCACTCTTCTTATTAGGACACCAGGCATTGGAACAGCGCCATCCTAATGACTCAATTTTAACTTCATTACCTCTTTAAAGGACCCATTTCCAAAAACAGTCACATTCTGATGTACTGGGGTTAGAACTTCAGTATATGCATTTTTCTTTTTTTATAGCTGCACTTGTGGCATATGGAAGTTCCTGGGCCAGAGGTCGAATTGGAGCTGCAGCTGCAGGCCTACACCGCACCACAGCAACACCAGGTCTGAGCCACATCTGCAATCTATAACACAGAGCAGCAATGCTACATTCTTAACCCACTGAGTGAGACCAGGCATTGAAGCTGCATCCTCACAGATACTCTGTCGGGTTTTTAATCCACTGAGCCACAACATGAACTCCAATATATGAATTTTGAGGGGGACAATTCAGACTATAACAGGAGGTAAGAAAATTTTTCTATTTTGGGGAATGAGCTTTTTTCCTTTTTTTTTTTAAGGCCACATCTGTGGCATGTAGAAGTTCCCAGGCCAGGGACTGAATCTGAACTGTAGCTGCAGGGCTAAAGCAATGTAGCTGCATAACTAAGGCAATGCCAGATTCTTACCCATCTCCATCACAGCAGGAACTCCAGGAATGTAGCTTTTATTCATTCACTGATTCAGTGAAGTTATTCATTTAACAGAAAGATAACTGTGAATCTCCACTGTCATAATTATAATTCAAGAGAGAGAATTAGGGTTATGAAAGCTTATGTTAGGAGGATTTAGCCTGCTCAGAGAGATGGAAAACCATCCCTAAGGAAGTAACGTTTTAACCAAGATCTGAAAAATTATTAGCTATGGAACAAATGAAAGACAGAAGGAGGTATTTTAGAAGAGAGAACAGTATGTACAAAGACTCATGTCAGAGTAGAATGTGTGAAGGAGTAAAGGAAGGTCACTGTAGCCAGATCAGAAGGATGGATGGGAGAGTGTGGGACAAGATGAGGCTGGAGAAATAGGTAGAGGCCATACAGGAAGGATCGTGTGGTAGTGATGAACAATATTTGATGAATAATGGTTCTAATGTGTTTTAAATCTGGGGAGGGGGATAAGAACAGAAGTAATTCTACCACTTTGATTATAGTGTTAAGAATTGATCTCAAAGTGGTAGAGAGGAGGTGGGTAAGCAAGTGAAGAGGTGTTTGCAGAGGTTCAGGAGATGGTGGAGAGGCAAAAGAAGTTGACAGGTTTCAAAATATTTAAGAAGTAAAATCAAAAGGATCCAATTAATGATGGATTAGTCATGTGTGTTTGGGAATGGTGATACAGAAGAGAGGTGAATTGAAAATGATTACTAGATTTCAGCCTTTCAAAACTGGATGAATAGGGTTAAAACTCCCTGAGGTAGAAATCAATAGGATAGTACAGGGTGTTGGAGATGAGGTCATATTTTTCTTTGGATCCTGTTGGGTTTGAGCTGCCTTCAAGAGATCAAATAGTTATAAAGTAGACAATTAGCTATGCAGGTCTGGAGTGCAGAGTGAAGGTTTGGGCTGGAGTTGCAAATGTGTGAGTTATTTCCTCATGGGTGGCAACTAAAGATGAAAATGTAGATGAAATTATCCAGAGAGAGAATATAGAGTGAGAAGAGGAGTAGGTGTGGAATCAAGCCTTGGGGAAATTGAATAATGAATAATTAGTTAGAGACAGATGAGCCTGCAAGGGAGACCAGACAGGAACAAGCAGAGAAATAAGAGGAGAATGAACTAGTGGTACATAGCATCAAGGTGTCAAGAGAGTGTTGCAAGAGGTGTATACAGTCTATTTGTGCCATGTCATTGATAGACCAAGTAAGGATTGAAAATGCTCTTTGCATCCATTGACACAGAAGTCTTCAGTGTGACATGATGGGACAGAACCCATATGGGAGCAGTTTGAGAGTGATGAGGTGATGAAATGGAAACGGGTTGTCTTAGGTTTGGCTCCCCGAAATCAGATCCTGTGGCAAAGATTTGTCTTGAAGTGGTTTATTAGGGAGATAATCCCAGGAAGCAACAGTAAGGGAGAGGGAAATTGAGAAGGAAAGGGAAGGAAAAAAACAAAGGGTAAGATACTGAGCATATTATTACTGTGGGCAACTGCTGTTCAATCCTCCTGGGGATCTAAGCAAGACAATGGAGAACATATGTCAGAGTCTACATCAGAGCCGTGCTCATTTCACCCAGGGACTGGGAAGTTTGCCTTTATTCTCCAACTCCCATCCATCATTGCCTGAGTGCTATTTTCAAGGGCATGGATTCCCCAATACTTGGCGTGTGCCCTGCACTAGGCTGGAGAGAAGTCCCCAGGTTGGTGTCCAAGGTGCTTAAAATAGGATGCCACTGGCCTCTGCTGGGAGCTGAGTGATGAGAGCAGTTGAGTGTGGCACAGACTGCATCGGCCTCAGGGTGGTATGGATAACTCAAGAAATCTAGAGATGAGGGATGGAGGCAGATTTGGAGTTGGCTAGAATGAGAGATAAGGTTAGGAGAGATTATTTTGTTATCCTAAAGGGAGAAATTTAAAAGTTCATATGATGGAAATGCCAGGAAGAGAGTAAGCATATTGTAAAAAAAAAAAAGAAAAAAAAAAAGATAATCAGACAGACAAGCTGACTCATTTTCTGTACCATTGTTGATGGATACGTCAACTTGTGTACTCCATATTTTCTTCATTTTCACACCATCTGTAATCATGATTGCTACATATACATATCAGCTGGCAGAAATTTCCATAAACAACATAAAAATCATTACATGCATGAAATGACTTCCTGTACAGTTTTTAATCTAAAACAATCTGCTGAGAGGCTAACTGGAAAGGGCTAAAGGATGAGGCATGTTGGGCTGCCTCAGAGGGAGTTTAAATGGCACTGCTGTGTGAGAATTTCATTTTCAAATGGAAGTAATAGATCAACATAGTCCTCACAATGCTAGATATATATTTTTCTGGGTGATGGCAATGTATTAAAAGATGATGTCAGCTGAATTTTTAGATTAGTCTCTTCAATTTACACTGAATTCTTTATTACAGTTCCACTGTTGAGTTTTTCCCCTGCCAAAGCACTTTATGTCAGAGCCAGCAATAGCTTTTAGTCTGTTTATTTGCATTCCATTCCTTAAATTTAGCATATATCTAACTAAATCAAGTATGTGTTTGGCAATTTGCAACATCTCAGAATACCTGCTGATCTTAGCCATTGAGTTACATGGTTTTATGGGACAATCATCAAAGTGTGTCCACTGAGGTTTATCTCAGATTTTGATTTTTATATTTTCATTTCCATCCATTATTTCTTTATTCAATAATTTTAATAATTACTTGTAAATGCTAGTGAATATGTTGTGTGCTTTGGATATAATAATAAGTAATAACAAAAACTACAGTAAGTGATTCAGGTATGTTTGTATGAATGTAGATCAGCATTCATTTACTCACTTCATTTTTTTATGCCTTATTTATGTGATGTAGGTCACAGAAAACCTAACCGACATAAAGACATTTAGCATTTATTACCTGAAGTCTGTTGGTAGGTGGTCTAGGATTGCTTAGCAGGGCAATGGTGTCATTAAGGACCATGTTTCTTACTTTTCTTGTTCTTATTGGCCTGAATTCTAAATAGAACATCTTCCCGCAACACTATTCAAAGCACTAAATGGAAAAAGAGGCAAAAGGGCTTTCTCTTTGCACAGGTTTTAACTTTTTTGCTTTCCCAGAAGCTCCCCAACAGGGTTCCTATTCTGTCTCTTTTGCCAGAACTGGGTTACACACTCACCCATTAAGAAATCACTGACCTTGGGAGTTCCCATTGTGGCTCGGTGGTAACAAAGCTGACTAGTATCCATGAGGACGCGGGTTCAATCCCTGGCCCCACTCACTGGGTTAAGGATCTGGCATTGTCATGAGCTGCAGTGTAGGTGGCAGACTCATCTGGCATTGCTGTGGCTGTGGTTGTGGCTGGCAGCTGCAGTTCCAACCCCTAGCCTAGGAACTTCCATATGCCCTGGGTGCAGCCCTAAAAAGATGAAAAGAAAGGAAAAAAAAAGAAAGAAGGAAGGAAGGAAGGAAGGAAAGAAAGAGAAAGGAAGAATGAAATCACTGACCAAAGGAGAACTGGACTGCCATTATGGTTTAGATTTATCTTGGTTCACCCTCTAGTGCTGGACCCAATTATGCTCAAGTAAAATTAGGGTTTTGTTAACTATGAATAAGAGAGAATGGTGCTTGGTAGGTAGCCAAAAATGTCTATCACAGGTTTATTCTTTTAAATAGTCTTCTAAACTCAGTAGTCAATATTTAGTGAGAACATTCTAAACACACACACACACACACACACACACACACACACACAAATACAGGGTTTCATAAAGAAATTATTCCTGTGATTGCCTTGGATGTTGTCAGCTGCTACTAGCCAAGGACTAGAACCATGGCCTCTTCCTTACTTAAACTACCCTCTTGGGAATACAGCTATTGTGAATTCCACTGGACAATATTTTCACTGTTGAATCACTGACATGAACAGTAGAGTTCAGCCAAATATCTAGAAAGCAAGGGCCATTAGACCACAGGGTTAGGAATCTTGGTCGATCAAATATATGCAAAATAACTATACAATTCCATTGTTTTTTCTGCTGTCTCTGACTTTGAGAAACTGTAGAGTCATGACCTCACTGCATCCTTTTTTATTTCTGTGATTACCGTGATGTGTACACACTAAATTTTCTAATCATCTTTCTTCATTTTAGTTTGTGCCCAGTCATTTTTGCCTTGTTCATCCTTGCATTTTTCTCATCTTTTGTCAACCATCTTAGAGCTTCATTTTGTGCCTTGGTTTTTTTTTCCATTTTCTATTTACCAACGTCTAATATGTCAAAAAATTGTAAGTACAAACACCGACATATATGCTTAATGCAAGAGGGCTTGTGCTTGTTACAAGAATGGAGAGGATTCATGTTAATCCAAAAGCTCATTGAATTTAGTAGCATGTACCCTGCAATCAGACTGCCCAGGTTTTGATTCCTTCCCTACCACTTTGGAGTCCTATGATCTTGGGAGAATTTCTTAACTTGTCTGGAACTTGGTTTCTTTATCTGCAAAATAGGAATAATAACACTACCAACCACATAGAGTAGGTGAGAATATGAAAATATAGGAGTTCTCGCTGTGGTGCCATGGGATTGGCCACATCTCTGGACCTCTGGGACACAGGTTTGATCCCTAGGCCAGCACAGTGGGGTAAGGATCCTGTGTCGCTGTTGCCACAGTTAGTTATAGGTTGCAACTGTGACTTGGATCTGATCTCTGGCCCAGGAACTCCATAGGCCATGGGGCTGCCAAAAAAGGAAAGACAAAAAGAAAAGAAAAAGAAATACAAAAGCACTTAGCATAATCTCTGACACATAAGTTCTCAAACCTAACTTTTATTATTATGTCTATAGAGAGGCGTGGAGTGAGAATTAATAAGGTATTTTACCTTTTCCAATATGGCTTTGTTTTGTTCACATAGAATGAATCCATATATTATTTGTGTAAAAAATTAAGTAAAGATAAAGGAGGATGAATTTTTAAATGTTTTTAAAACCTGGAGAGTTAGACTTAAATAAATACATAAAAACATAAATAAATGACATTCCTTTGCGGAGACTGCAGTTGATAATAAACTATCTCCTATGACCTCAATATTTCTTTTACTCTTATTTAAGGCATGGATAGTTGTAGGCTCTTACTGCAAGTGGTCTAGGACTTGAAATAACAAAGCTATACCTCTTATAGGAATTTTAATAACAAATATATTCTTATACATTCAAGTATAATAAAATCTAAACAGTTCCAAGCACTTGATAACACCGGGCCTTTGCTCCAAAAGCTTGTCTCTTCTCACCCCAAGGACTATCATTAACACAAGTTGTCTTATACTTTTTAAATGACCCATTCCACAACTAATGAATGATGACTGATTTCTCAAAGACCATCATGATTGTATAGGGACTGATGTTGGGTCCAACTCACGGAGCTTGCTCAAAACCAGACAAAGGATGCTCTAGTCTGCCTGTAAGCAGCTGTAAATTCAATAGCATTGAGATTAACCACTAAGGCAGGGAAACTTGAAAGTGTACTAAAGCCTTAATAGGCTTGAAAGTGTATTCAACACTTCAGCTTCCAAGCCTTCCAGGTCTTAGGATTCCTTCATGTGGCAAATATGGAGCATATACTTGCTTTGATGCCTAGGGAACTACAGCAAAAAAATCTGCCCACATTTTGGTCATGTG
Source organism: Sus scrofa (assembly GCF_054392235.1). Taxonomy (NCBI): domain Eukaryota; kingdom Metazoa; phylum Chordata; class Mammalia; order Artiodactyla; family Suidae; genus Sus; species Sus scrofa. The sequence goes on from NC_139401.1 coordinate 15,238,240, forward strand.
ACTCTCCTGAACTATGATTACATGGTGATGAACTAAGAAAGCAAATCCAGATCACTTACAACTGGATTGCCTTCCTGTCATTCACACCTCTACTCATATATCCTCTTCTCAAGGAGGCTGTGTCTTTTGAGAAGCCTTAGGTTACCAGCAATAGACAAACTAACTCAAGTGGCTTAATCAATGAGGGGAAGTAAAACCTCACATCATAAGAAGTCTCAAGTTAGTGTGGCTCCAGAGTAGGCAAATTAAATAGCTTAAGGACTTCTAGGATTGAGGTTCTTTCCATCACTTCCCCTCTGCCACAGTTGCAAGAACACTCCAACAGCTCCAAGCATTACTCCTCAGACAACAGCTAAAGCAGAGAATTTCTTTTTCTTATGTCCTTGTACAAATTGGAGGAAAATGGTTCCAGTAGCCTCCAGTCAACTTCCCTTTGAATCTCATTGGCCAGGATGGCTTCACTGTCCTATTCGTAAATCAGTCACTGGCGAGAGGGGTAAAACCACCACAACTGGCTCAAACTAATCAAGATTTATCTCCTGGTGTAGACGTGGGCCTGGCTTTGACTGAAGCACATGGCCACTTGTTTTGAAGGAAAATCAGGGTTCTGATAGCAAAGAAGAGGGTGATATGGCTTTTGCACAGGCAATTAACCGTGTTCCATACACTTTCCACGGCTGATCTAAATGTTAACCCACCTCTTCAATTTCTTCCTCACCATTCTGTTCTTTTTTGTTTTCCTTTATAGTTCTTATAGCTTTAAAAATGATATTTTTTTGGAGTTCCCATTGTGGCACAGTAGAAATGAATCTGACTAGGAACCATGAGGTTGCAGGTTCAATCCCTGGCCCTTGCTCAGTGGGTTAAGGATCCAACATTGCCATGAGCTGTGGTGTAGGTCGCAGACGCGGCTCAGATCCCACGTTGCTGTGGCTGTGGTGTAGGCGGGCAGCTATAGCTCCAATTCAACCCCTAGCCTGGGAACCTCCATGTGCTACAGGTACAGCCCTAAAAGGCAAAAAAAAAAAAAAAAAAAAAAAAAAGATATTTTTATTTGTTTATTCCTTCCCTACCCACAGTGTAATAATTTAAAGAGTTTGTGGGAAGAAAGTTTGCCTGAGGATGCTCAATAAACATTTGCTGAATGATAAATGGATGAATGGATGAATGAATGAATGGTGTTATCACCAACATTTTCCAAAATAGTCCTTGGAGGTTTGAATTCCAGAAAGAGAGGGGTGGTGGCAGGGAGGGGAGGATGAGAATAGGCAGTGTGAGACAGACCAAGATAGAATCATGCTTTTTAGCCTATTGTCTACTCTCTAGACAATTCTACATCTAAATAGAACTTCACAGCTTCAAGAAGGCATAGACTTTAACCAAGCCAATCTGGAGTACATCGAAAATACTTCAATATCAGCTTTGCACAAGGTAATTTGGTAGAAACAGGGCTAATTATTTTTAAAATAGCTACCCGGAATAAAGCTTATCTTTTCTTTGCTAGTGAACACTCAAATTACTTTAGTCTTTTGGTCCATATCCCTAGACAAGATGGATGCTGATAACACATCATGTTTTCATTTCCTGTATTCTCTACTGTGGAAAGAGCCTGTTTCATCTCTCTTACTGGGAATTTCCACAAATAACATACCAAAGAATGTCAACAACAGATCATGGATACATAAATCCTAAAGACAATAGAAAGGATTTCTCGATCATGGAATATCTTTTACAATGAAGAGACATGATAGCCCACACTCATCAAGTGTAATAACTACAGTTCCTAGAAAATAAAAAGGAGAGGAAAATGCATATAAAAGGCAATTTATTCCACTTTTCAAAAATTTTTAATAAGATATGATATCATAGTTTCCAGTCAAATTGCAGCTGGCAATGATAGAGCATTGCTCTTATTTTATTCCTTCCTAAGTTCTCAAATGAAGATAAAATATTCCAGTGAGTTAGTGCAATTGTTTTGCAAAGGTGCAATGAGGGCACTGCCTTACCTATTAGGTCTCAGCCTCGAAAGACATCTCCTTGGAACAGCCTTCCAAGACCATCCTATCTAATGTTACCTTCCTGATGCTCTCCCCACCCCTATAACAATGTCCTGTTTTATTTTTTTATTGGCATGTTTCACTAGGCAAAATCATCATTTACTATTTTCTAGTTTATTTGTTGTCTAGACTCTGTTGCAATAGCCCCGGCACCTAGATCAGCACCTGCCATGTGGCTGACACCAATCACTGTTCAAGGAATAAAGCGTTTGGAGATCCCGTCGTGGCGCAGTGGTTAACGAATCTGACTACAAATCATGATGTTGTGGATTCGATCCCTGGCCTTGCTCAGTGGGTTAAAGATCCGGCGTTGCCGTGAGCTGTGGTGTAGGTTGCAGACACGGCTTGGATCCTGCATTGCTGAGGCTGCGGTGTAGGCTGGCAGCAACAGCTCCGATTGGACCCTTAGCCTGGGAGCCTCCATATGTCGCAGGTGCAGCCCTAAAAATACAAAAAGACAAAAAAAAAAAAAAAAAAAAAAAGAAAGAAAAGTGAAGCCAGAGAGTGTGTCATGTATTGGTTCTTCTGATCTGAATTAGATCAGAAGATTACTAATTATAGCCTCTATGGGTAATGTATTTTTTTAAGATTTCTATTAAATATTGAGTAGATAGAAAATAATTTTATAAAGGATGTGTATGGATAGAGAATTCCAAAAATTATGAGCACATGTGAACACTCCCTACCCCCTCTTTTCTTTGGCTACTCCCATGGCATGCAGAAGTTCCTGGGCCAGGGACTGAATCCCAGCTACAGCAGTGACCATGCCAGATCCTAGGCCACCCAGGAACTCCTAACACATCTATAAAAGTTCCCATTTACCCATCTTCATTCTTATCCTGTCCTGTCCCTCAGAGATAATTATGGTCTTGAATTTTGTCTTTAACTTTCTCTTGCTTCTCATTATAATAATTTTTTCTTTCTAATTATTTAATTTCACATGCTTTTGAAATTTTTTTAAATTTTTTTTTGTCTTTCTGCCTTTTCTAGGGCCACTCCCACATCATATGGAGGTTCCCAGGCTAGGGGTCGAATCGGAGCTGTAGCCACTGGCCTAGGCCAGAGCCATAGAAATCCCAGATCCAAGCCGAGTCTGCAACCTACACCACAGCTCACGGCAACGCCAGATCCTTGACCCACTGAGCAAGGTCAGGGTTCGAACCTGCAACCTCATGGTTCCTAGTTGGATTCATTAACCACTGAGCCACGACAGGAACTCCTGAATTTTTAAAAATACAATACAATCATCTTACTGTAGCCATTTTTCTAAGACAAATGTTTTCACTTAACATTATGTTTTGAGGTTCATTCACACTTTTATATGTAGCTGTAACTAATTTCCCTTCAACAGCTGTATAGTGATCCAAATAAGTGTTAATTCCTTGGGTGTTCACTGTGCAATACTTTAAAAAAATTCTATCTTTGTATTTTAGCCTACTTTCCTGGATGTGTGTTACATTTCACAAAAAAATTTTTTTTTCAGTTTTTGGCATAACAAAAAGCAGAACTCTTTGATAGGCAGGACTCACTGGGGAAGGGGAGGTAGAGGGAAGTGGAGGGCGAAGCCATGGCTTGTGTATAGTGAGAGGACTTAATCTATTCTGTCTGACCTGGACCCAGGTGCCAAAAGTATCCTAGGTAACCAAGACTAGGGGGAGAAACTGCCTCAGCCTAAGACTCCAGTAAGAATCAGCCCTGTCCATTCCAGAACAGTGACCCATGCCTGTCTTTGGGTAGTCCTATCTGGTAGTCTCAATGTTTCTGTAGAGTGAATAGCTGTAGCAGCCTCAGCTCAAGCAGAAAGGGACTCTGGGCAATCACCATAGGCATAGGGCTAAAATATCCTCTAAAATGGCAAAGCAGCATTGTCAGGAGTGGAAACAAACTAGAGTCAGTGATTGATGGGCAACATTTCCCTAATAAAGAAATCTAGAGGTGTTAGATGTGCCAGTGGGTAACACTAGAAGCGAGAGATACATTAATAAGGTATGGCTCAAGCCCCAGACCTCTGCTTATGTAATTTTGTTATACTACCCTCCTTCTATAATTGGCCTTCTTCAGCAGCTCTTGCTGGTATTATGGTTTTCTAGCCCAGAGTACACTGAATGTGAAAAGCAAGACCACATATATAGCTATGTACAGTATTGACTCATTGCCTAATATTCATCAAGAAAGTAGAAAATGAAGGGCCAAAGTGTTCCTATGCTGGCATGGCCTGGGGCCACCATTATCTATATCAATACTCATAGAAGTTAGCTGTTTTATTATGCCATGTAAAGATAAATGTTCCCACTGAACCTGGATCTTAATAAAAGCTTAAACCATGTTTGTTATAATCTACATAAGAAGAAAATCTATACCTTATTTTACTGAATCCAAGATACACGTATTTCTCATCATTTCTTATCCCTGAACTGAATGGAGCTGCCCACTTGTGACATAGTTTTATATGTCTGAGCATGCTCACATTTGATTGTGACTACTAATACTGTCATCACTTCAAAAGTCATATACACGCATTGTTGGCATCTCATTTGTTTAGTCGCCATCTTATTTATTTATTTATTTATTTATTTATTTATTTATTTGCATTTTTTGCCTTTTCCAGGGCCCCACCCGCGGCATATGGAGGTTCCCTGGCTAGGGTTCTCATTGGAGATGTAGCCGCCGGCCTACACCACAGCCACAGCAACGCGGGATCCGAGCCACATCTGCGACCTACACCACAGCTCATGACAACGCCGGATCCTTAACCCACTGAGCAAGGTCAGGGATCAAATTCGCAACCTCAGGTTCGTTAACCACTGAGTCACGATGGGAACTCCAGTTAGTCGCCATTTTAAAAATGGCTTCTGAAGTTTATGCTGTGATTGAAATGAAAGGTTATTAGGTACAAAGAAAGGCATAAAACAGCATAGGGTCATGACTTTAGATAGTAGTAAAGCAAATTTTCATCACTACTGGAGGAATAACTACCAGTTCCATGCATCACACAGAGCAACAGCTAAGTGCTGTGCGGGATCAAAAAGCAAGATGCTCACGACTGAGTGAAACTGTGTTACATTTTGCTTTTGAGATGTGTGAAAAAGTATTGCTTGTCAACACCAAGCCCTGAGAAAGAGACTGGAGAAACTGCCAAATTTCTTGGAAAAGATGAAAAAGATTTCAAAGCAATGAGAGGCCACTGTGACCAATTCATGCAGTACTATTGTTAAGGAGCAGAATATCAACATGTCAGAAACTTCCTGCTGATTATGAACAGAAGCTGATGCTAAACTTCTATATACATATAGTCTAATAGAGGAAATATAAGAGAATGAGGCAAGCAGACATTACTAACAAAACCCAGTGATCCTCAATGTGCCACAAAATTATACTGCCCATATTCAAGATCAAAACACATCCTCAATACAAGCACAAGCTTAAATTTGATTCATGAGACAGCATTGTAGCAATTTAATTGGCAGGGTTTTTTCCATTCCTAGTGGTATGTGACAGTGAGTCTTGGCATCTTTGATTTATCAAAATACAGTACATCCAGAAAATGTTCATAAAAACTTCTAACATAAAAACTTATAAAAATATTTTAACAAAGTTTTGATGGACAAACTTGGAATAAAATATTTCTAACCCAGAGAACAGACAGTGGGTTAGTGTAAATAATGCACAAAGAACTCTTAAAAATTGCCCTAGAGGGATAAACAACCTACCAAAAAATGGATGAAAAATCCAAAGAGCTGTTTTACAGGAGGGTAAATGTATCTGGCCAAAGACCAACAATACTAATCAGGATAATATTTTTTAAAGCAACAAGACATCATGTTGCCCTTACCAGGGTGGCAAAAATTTTAAAGAGTCAGAACACATCTTGCTGATAGGGATGTGGGGGAGAGTATTTTCAAAATGTGCTGGTGGAAATGTGACTTATGACATTTCTTTTTGGAAAGCAATTAGGTGGCAACTATTGTAATTCATATAAATATATACTTTAAATCAGCAGTCCCTTTATTACAAGACTATCCTACAGAAACAAGGGTACTACAAATGAAGATATGTCAGATATATCAGCAGTGTCTACCTCCTATGTGCTCATTTTATTGCATTAATGCCCATTACTCTACCTTCGAACCAATAGACCATACACATATTTCTTTGCCTAAGAGTGTGGCTGGAGCCTTCTTGGCCATACTTACCAGGTACTGGGGAGTCAATGCACCCTGGCAGTAGCCTACAGCTGATCACTGTTGTGAACTGGTGTAAATACCCCAGTTCCCTTAGCCGTGGATAGAAAAATCCTGAGGCACATTTTCTATTACTGGCTCTGAGAGCTTCCCAATGGTATTAAGTTCCAACTGTCCATAGAGACAACAGTCTGGATAATGCACCCTTCATGGATTGTCTTCCCTTCCCTATCTCACTTTCCCACTCCCCGGCTGGTGTTCCCTCCACTTTCAAAATCAACCATTACACTTAAACTCTCCTCTTGGAGTTTGCCTCAGGGTCTTTCAAACTAAGACAAGGATGTGGTTGTAAAACAAAAAACAAAAAACAAAAAACCTCCCCCAAACCAGAAAACAAAATAAATATCTGTCAGTGGGTTAACAGTTACCTAGATTAGTTTAGATCCACATAATGAAATATTAATCTACCATCATAGAGAGTCAATTCATGTTATCTCAGTTGATTCCGAGTTATTTTAATAAACTATTATTGAGTGAGGGAAACAAAATGCTGAAAAATGGATTTAAGTGTCTTCAGATATTTCCAAATATCCCCTGGGGGCAAAGTTCATCTTTAAGAATCATATATCTGTGTGTATATAAATATGCATGCATATATTTGCTATGATTACATGAGCATGAGGAAAAATATAGCACGCTTATCTATCAGGTTGTTAACATGGGTTATCTGCAGAGATAAGAATGCAAAATGAGTGGAAAACATTGAGAGGAGAAAGGAAAGAGCAGGGAGAACAATAAAAGCATAAAAATTAGAGACTGGTAAATGATTTTATATATTTATGTAAAAATGTGACAGAAAGAAAAAAATACAAAATACTTTGTACCTTGAAGGGGAAAATTTTACTGGAAGCTTCACTCATGGGCAAGCACTGGATATCATTTTTTAAAGTGCCTGGCACATCCAGGCATGTGTGCCGCTGATGGGACGGTATGTCCCAGAGGATTGCCTGGGCATGTGACCCAAGTCTTGAAAATCATGGTACCATATAGTAATCTCCACAGTGACTGGGTTACAAGCCAAAGAGATATTTATGTAAGACTTGGTATTACAAGCTGTGAGGTTGAAACCTTTGGGTTGCCTGTGGCCATTTCTATCCATTCATAATAAGAGAGAATGGAGCTAGGATGCAAAGAAGAGCACAGAAAGACAGTCAACACACAGAAAGAGAGAGGGAAAGAAAGAGGGGAGAGATGAGGAGAGCAACCTGGTGGCATCATTTGAGATCCTGGATATAGCTAAGACTGAAATTAATTTCACCCTAAGACTTCACAACTAATATGGAAACTGCTAAAGCACCCCTTCTATTATTGTTGCCTCTACTCATCTGAGTTATATTTTTTCCACTGGTACCCAGAACGATCCTGACTAATACAAAGTAGCAGTGAACTCATCAACAGCAGGCACAAATGAGATGTCATTTTACAGGGATTACAGAGAAGAATGTTTGGCACGGGAACTAATTGGAAAGTTTTAGACTATAGATGATTCTTGGATAAAGCTGGAAAATGTCTAATGCCAATTCCTACCAGAGTCCTTATGAGTTAACAAAAACAGTTCTGTAAAGGGATGGATCTAGGTTTAGGGAGCCGCTTGATTTTCATCACAAATAAAGAATCCCAAGGAAACCCAGTATTTGGGCACATGTTACGTGCGGTGGTGGCCAGCAGTTTCACAGAGATACAACCTGACAGTGCCTTGCCATGTGGCATGCCTCTTACTTCTCCTTCCTGCCCCAAGATTTCTGCTACACCACAGCATGAGCCACTCAGAGGAACCCACTGAGACCTCATGCAAATATAAGCAGAAAGGGCATGTGGGAATGAACATGTGTAGATGCACCCTTGGCCAGCATGGTTAGCAACTAAAAGATAAAGCCTCCCTCATTTGTGCCTTGGGTAGACAGTTTTAAGGTGCATCTCCTAAGTCTCCTGGGAGGGCCTAGGTTGTCAAGTCCAAGTAGCTTAGAGTAGGAGCTGACTCAATACCTCAGCTTTGCACTGGCTTTTCTAGTTCCCTGATTTACCAACTCACCCCTCCCTTGGCCCCGTCTTTCTCTCCTACGTCCTTGGATTGGGTTGCCAATAAACTCTCTGCACACAAGCCTTCTTCTCAGGCTCTGATTTTTGAAAATCACAGGCAAAGATTTACAAATACTTGTACCTTTTCTAAACTCACCCTGTGATACCTCCGTAGCATCTTTTCACACCTCCCATAAAATGGTTTGATAGCATTTCTTTATCACTGAGAAGAAAAAAAAAATCCATAGTAGCACTTTAACCTTGAAGAAGAGAGGGGTGAACTAGAAAGTGAGGAAAAGGTGGTGGCTGTTGCAGAATTAGAGGAGGGGTCTTTGCCAATGGCACTGAGGTTCACTGAGTGATACAGTGCACTCCTGCATGACTGTGAAATGGTGCATTCAAAAGGAAAATGAAAGTTCTGATAGGGAACCTGGAGAAAGGTCCACAGGAAACTTGAAAACTTATTCATGAGGAAATACAGTGTGGACATATCAGGCTATTGATTTTTACTAACTATAAGGAGACTTCAGACAGCTAGATTTACTGTGACTGATGCAATGGGGAATGAAATGCATGTCCCTCGGCATGCGGTCTCTCCCCCCACTGAAAATCACACTTCATGAAATCTTCCTTCTCACCTGAATAGCACACTTCCAAGCTTCAAGTGCTAAGTGCCAAAGATGGGGCTGTGACTTAGCATGGGGTAAGTGTTCCAGAAAGGGAGAGGGGAATTATAAATTCCAAATTGCCTTCTTTTGGGTTCCTTGTTGTAATGGTTAATTCTGTGGACTCAGTAAGCCAACTTCTGGACAAGAGGAGCTGGATGTAGAGAAGGAGAGCAGGGGCTGGTAGGAAACCATGTCCTGTCCCTTCCTTCCCTTGGTTTTGGAGTTCTACCTACAGTAGCATATGCTGGGGATCAGGACAAAGAGAGAGGGTTGGCCAATTCGGAATTTCTCAGATCCAACAGAAGCTGCCAGATGAACTCAGAACAATTCTGTCCTACTGGGAAGATCTCAATGTAATTGTAATTATAATGGGTCTTAAAGATCACGTAAGTCTACAAGTATCTCTCACCTAAGTATATTTCATTTCTCCTGGATAATAATATCTATATCTATAAAGAATTGTTTCAGTTGCATACATAACTTCCCAGAAAGGATAAGTTTCAACAATAGTTTCTATTTCAAAGAAATCAAAATAGTGATTCTTTTTTAAAGTTTTTAATTCCAAACCATCATTTCATGGATATTAAGAGTAGATTCCATAAGGGCCTGAATTTGTTTATTTTCTTACCTAATCATTCTGAATCAAGTAAAAACGTAAAATATTAAACTGGTAGAATGTATAGGTTGGAAAGAATTAGAAGAGTTCCTACAAGGATGTGAGAAATTTAAATCTCAAAAATGCATTTTAGGAGTTCCCAGCATGGCACAGCGGAAATGAATCCAACTAGAAACCATGAGGTTGTGGGTTTGATCCCTGGCCTCACTCAGTGGGTTAAGGATCTGATGTTGCCATGAGCTGTGGTGTAGGTCTTAGACTTTGCTGGGATGCTGTGGCTGTGGTGTAGGCTGGCAGCTGTAGCTCCAATTTGAGCCCTAGCCTGGGAACCTCCCTATGCCACGGGTATGGCCATAAAAAGCAAAAGGAAAAAAATGCATTTTAAAGTGGTGTTCCTTGGAGTTCCCGTCGTGGCTCAGTGGTTGACGAATCCGACTAGGAACCATGAGGTTGTGGGTTCAATCCCTGCCCTTGCTTAGTGGGTTAAGGATCCGGCATTGCCGTGAGCTGTGGTGTAGGTTCCAGACACGGCTCAGATTCCGCATTGCTGTAGCTGTGGTAAAAGCCGGCAGCTATAGCTCTGATTAGACCCCTATCCTGGGAACCTCCATATGCCGTGGGCGCAGCCCTAGAAAAGACAATAAATAAATAAATAAATAAATGTAAAGTGGTGTTCCTTAAAGAATACATTGATATAGCAATGGTAATAGCAAACATATTTCTCTCTTTTTGATAAAGCATTGTATGTGTTCAGATTATAAGAAAAAAAACACTGATGGAAATTAGTAAACCCACATTTGATTCCTTTAAGTAAAGTTATTTCCTCCAAGAGGGAGCTAGGATAATTTGGAGGAGATATTTTTGAAAATTTTCATTAAAACAGCATGGTATGTATCTTCCTATATAACATTATCAGAAGAAAACATTTAATCTAAATGAAAGTTAAATTACAAATACACTTTTACCTGGAAAGATATAAATGCAATTGACAGAGGAGTAACTAATTTTTTTCTTAAGCTTTGCAAACTATCCATAGATAGGAAAACAAACGTTCCTGTTGAGGGCTGAATGAAACCATGATTAAGATGGACAAAAATTACAAATATACTATTTGTTTCCACAGCTAATTTGGCTCTATGTACAAATTTAATTGAGAAGTTGAATCCAGATCCCAAAGCTGAATATTTTCACATAAATGTAAAACCCTAAAGAGTTATCCTATGAAAAAAATAAATGCCACACAATTTTTCACCCCCCCAAACTCAGAGTAATAAAAAAATTATCATGGGAGAGCAGATTAAGATGCTGGAAAAGAAGGACTGGAGCTCAACTTCTCTCCTAAAAACAACAAAATTCACAACTAGAGGCTGAGCAATCTCCACCCAAATGGACCAGAAACCTTAAAAAAGATATCCTACTCCAGAAGACAAAGAGGAGGACATATCAAGAGGTAGGAGGGGCGATTTCACGATATAAACAACCACATACCTCCTGGGTGGGAAGCTCCACAGACTGGAAACTAACCGGTTCTCAGAGACTCACCTACAGGAGTGAGAGTTCTGAGCCCCACATCAAACCCTCACATGAGGGGATCCAGCACTGGGAGAAAGAGCCCCTGGAGCATCTGGCATCGAAGGCCAGTGGGGCTTGTGCACAGGAGCTCCGTGTGACTGGGGGAAATGGAGACCCCATTCTTAAAAGGTGCACACACACTTTCATGTACACTGGGTCCCAGGGCAGAGCGAGGTCTCCATGGGAATCTGGGTCAAACCTGACCGCAGTTCTTGGAGGACATCCTGGGAAGACAGGGGTGAATGTGGCTTGTTGTGAGGGAGGGACATTGAAGGCAAAGCTCTTGGGAATATTCAGCAGCTGCCTTTCTCTGGAGGTGGCCCTTTTGGGAAAATCTGGCCCCACCTGTCAGTCAGCTGAGAAGCCCCCAGGCCAAACAACAACCCAGGTGGGATCACAGCCCCGCCCCTCAGTAAACAGGCTGCCTAAAGACCCCTCAGGCACACAGCTGCCTCTAATCCCATCCAGAGACTAAGCCCCACCCACCAGAGGGAGTAGAGTCAGTTCCACCTACCAGGGGGCAGGCATCAGCCCCTCCCATCGGGAAGCCTACAGCAAGCTCCCATACCAACTTCAGCCACAAGGTGGGCAGGCGCCAGAAGTAAGAGAGGCTACAACTCTATTATCTGTAAAAAGGTCACCACACCAAAAACCTATAAAAATGAAAAGACAGAGAGGGAGAAAGAAAAAAACTTAGAAAGTTAGCTCAGTGATCAGAAGATTCTCAGCCTCCAGGAAGAAGACTTTAGATTGTTGATGCTGAAGATGATGCAGGACATTGGAAATAAGCTTGAGGCAAAGATGGATAACTTACAGGAAACGCTGAGCAAAGAGATACAAGATATAAAACTTAAACAAGAAGAGGTGCAAAATACAATAACGGAAATAAGAAATTCACTAGAAGCAGCTAACAGCAGAATACAGGAGGCAGAAGAACGAATAAGCGAGGTGGGGGACAGATTAGTGGAAATTACGGATGCGGAACAGAAAAGAGAAAAAAGACTGAAAACAAATGAAGAGAGTCTCAGAGAACTCTGGGACAACGTTAAACGCACCAACATCCATATTATAGGGGTGCCAGAAGGAGAAGAGGGAGAGAAGGGGACAGAAAAAATATTCCAAGAGATAATAGCCAAAAAGTTCCCTAACATGGGAGAGGAAGCACTCACTCGAATCCAGGAAGCACAACGAGTACCACATAAAATAAACCCAAGGAGGAATACACCAAGACACATATGAATCAAACTGACCAAAATGAAAGACAAAGAGAAAATCTTGAAAGCAGCTAGGGAAAAGGAGTAACATACAAGGGAACCCCGATAAGGTTATCAGCAGATTTTTCAGCAGCAACTCTGCAGGCCAGAAGGGAGTGGGGCATGATATACTTAACAGGATGAAGGGAAAAAACCTCCAACCGAGATGACTCTACCCAGCAAGGCTCTCATTCAGATTTGAAGGAGACATCGAAACCTTCACAGAGAAGCAAAAGCTGAGAGAATTCAGCAACATTAAACCAGCCTTACAACAAATCCTAAAGGAACTTCTCTAGGCAGAAAAGAAAAGGCCGCAATCAGAAACACAAATTCCACACATGACAAGGCTCACCAGTAAAGGTATATATACAGTAAAGATACGAAATCATCCATGCACAATTATACCACCAAAATCGGACATCATGAGAAGAGGTGGGTACAAATGCAGGACACTGGAGATGCACTTGCCCTTAAGAGACCAACAACTTAAAACAATCTCATATACATATAGACTCTTATATCAAAACTTCAGAATAACTGCAAACCAAAAATCTACAATTGATACACAAACAGGGAATCTCTGGAGAAGAAATATATCTCATAGTAAATAAGTGCGTACTCCACCATGAAGGGGGTCATTTGACATCATTCTTGGAATGCTGAAGTCGTCTTACATCTGATTCTGGTTTCCTCTCCATCAAAGAATTTATGATAATTACAATTAAATAATGCCACTGTACAATTAAATAATACAGTTCTACAATTGTATTATTAATAACCATTTCTCTCCATGGTACAATGTAAGGTCTATAATGTCTTGTTTATCACTTTACCTAGAATGGTGTAATGCCTATATTGAAGAATCAAGACGATGTAACAAATTGTGAGGACATATTTATATAGTTACACTGTTTTTTAAGCAATTTATGCATTTTGCATTTTACTTATTTTCAGAGGGTGTATTATTTTTCTTATTCTTACCAGTTAAGTTATTCTTTTTATTATGCTATATAAAATATTTAATGATAAAAAAATTAAAAAAATATTTAAAATTATCTTGGAATGACCCTTTTAATTCAGAATAGAGAGCAATTCTTTCCCAAGTGACTCCAAGTCTTCTGTGGCCTTCTGGAATTTAAAGGGTTTCACCATAAAAGGCTTCTGGAAGCATCTATATTTCTCCAACAGATGCAGTGGGAAGCACAAAGTAGACAGAGAGAAAGAAGAAATGACTGATGTATTTTTAATTGAGTCCTATAGCTATAGAGAGAATTAGCCCAATACTGGTAATTCAGTAGGACTTTGAATCCCTGTCCATATGCCATTTCCCCAGTGTTCCCAGGTCATGACACCACTCTCATCCTTGACCACAACCCCCAGGGAACCAATTTTCAAAACCACTTAATGAGGACCATGGGTTTAATAAATCACACCAAGAAGGTTTTGTGGTGGGCTAAAAGCTGGAGCCCGACACTAACCCTGCCCAGGTACAGGAGTGCTCAACTGAATTTCAGAAGAGATTTGACCACTAGACATGAATGGCATTCAAGAGCAAGATGACCTCTGCCTCAGTTCAGGCAAATGCTTACCTCAAGGTAAGAGGTGAAGTGGTCCATGCTCTCCCTGGAGGAGAGAGCACTGCATGGGTGACCCTTGGCCCTTGGTCTTTGGAATACATCACAGTCAACTGTCTAAGAGTGTGTCCACAGTAACTGTGCCTCATCCAATGACAAGACACTTGTTTGGGTGAGTATTATCAGGGAGGACAAGACCAAGGTCTGATTTTTAAAGAAAAGAGAACCAGAGAAACCACTGTAAGAGGAATTAAACACAGAAAGCAAAGCAGAAGGACAGCACCACTCTGGGGTGTGGGGAACAGAGAGGCTGGGGAGAAGGGAAAACTCAGTTGCCACCAATTAGCTAATAATGGGGAGGAGAAGTGATCTACCAGAGAGGAAGGGGGCCCTGTGATCTGTACTTACTCCATAGTATCAGAGGCTTACCAGGGGCAATGATGGAACCTGCAGGAAACTTCCAGATCAGCCTCATGACTTAGGTGTCTCTGTGCTTCCTGTCTGAGTCTGGATTGCTCTGGGCCATGGGAATGAGATGATCAACCCATAGACCAGTGCCTAAAGCTGCCAGTGAGGTGGGGAATACAGATGCAGGTCATCCGTACACTTCAATACTATCACATGTTAAAGCTTTTCACGTATGTCTCGTCTGTGGTGATTAGTTCATGGAGGGAAGGAGGAACACCCCATCTAACACATCGTGTGCATCCCTCCATGGCACCTACCATGGTCCGGGCTCTAGGCACAATAAGTGCTCAAAAGATATTTCTAGCGATAGGTTTAATTTGGAGTGGGATGAAATAGATACCTTGTCTAGAGCAGCCCATCACTGGGGATGACGGGGACTAAGGATGAGGAGCAGATATAAGGTGCTTAGGATGAGCACCTCTTCCACCCAATAGAGTACTTAAAAGACTGTCCACCCTACCACCCATTGGGGTCATTTCCCAGGACCTAAGAGTAAGCTTCTTCTTATGTCAACAACATCTACTGCACAACAATGGCAACTAACATATTCCTTCTGTCAACACATGTTAACACATCTAAACTCTAGGGCTGCAGCAGTGAAAAAGACAAGATCCTGCTCTAGGAGAGCTTTGTTTAATGAAGAGAAATAAGGGCATTAAAAATAATGACGAAGGACAAAGGAGTTCCTGCTGTGGCACAGGGGGTTAAGAATCTGACTGCAGCCGTTCAGGGCACTACAGAGCTGTGGTTTAATACCCCGTCCAGCATGGTAGGTTAAAGGATTTGGCTTGTTGCAGCTGTGGCATAGGTCAAAGCTGCAGTACATATTTGACCCCTGGCCTGGGAACTTCTATAAGCCACAGGTGCAGCCAAAAAAAAAAAAAAAAAACCACCACCACCAACAAAAAAGAACTTATGGCACTTGTGAAAAGGGCTACAAAGGAAAAGTTTGAGGTCATATGGAATCTCTACTAGGGCATTTTCTGAAGCTGTGAGGGGTTGGTTGGCCCAAATGGGAGATGGCATGCCTTCAAAAGCATGCTCCAGCTCCACCTTCCATGGAAAAGGTGATTCTGAACCTTATTCTTCATAGTCCCTCAGAGGGCCGTGGTGAGATTGAGGTTCAGTTGCTTCCTAGTGGTCTAATGACTCATTAACATGACTTTGAGAGTTCCCTCTATGTCTCACTGTTCATTTTTTTCCACAATGCCCCCTAGACAGGGTTGCTGGATAAAATACAAGACAGTCAAAAAATATTTTTTACTTCGGCATGCCATGTGCAAAACTTTCAGGGAGGCATGCTTATCTTTTGCCAGGATTTGTCAATGATGCTAGGTGCTGCCAGAATGCTAAGCACTCTTCATGGATTATCTCATTTCCTCCCACACAGTCCCACAGGATAGGTAATGTTCTCACCCTCCTCTTTGGAGGAGAGAACTGAAGTGCACAGAGGTTAATTAACTCAGTGCAAGTCATATAGTTGTGAGAACGGAAAAGTCATTTCTGGACCCACTAATCTAAGCTGGTATCCCTCTGCTGTGCTCCTGGGTGGCTCCACAGCTTTTTTTTTTTTTTTTTTTTTTTTTTTTTTTTTTTTGCTTATTCAGGGACATACTTGCAGCATATAGAAGTTCCAGGGCTAGGGGTTAAATCCAAGTTACAGCTGCCAGCCACAGCCACACCAGATCTGAGCCATGCCTGTGACCCACACCACAGCTCATGGCAATGTTGGATCCTTAACCCACTGAGTGGGGCCAGGGATCAAACCTGCATCCTCATGGATACTAGTCAGGTTAGTTTCTGCAGAGCCACAACTGGAACTCCCCCAAGGCCATTATTAAGGTCTCATCCCTCCAGCTTTCACGTCTTTATTCACAGTACCAGTTATTTTACTCAGGGGAATATGGAGGCAACATGACTTGCAATTAAGAATATAATTAAGGGAGTTCCCACTGTAGTGCAGGGGTTAAGAATCTGACTGCAGTGGCTTGGGTCGATGTGGAGGCAAGGATTTGATTCCCAGCCCAGTGCAGTGGGTTAAGGATCTGACATTGCGAAGCTGTGGTGTAGGTCACAGATGCAGCTTGGATTCAATCCCTGGCCTGGGAACTCTGTGTGCTATAGATGCAGCCATTAAAAAAAAAAAAAAAGAATGTAATTAAGAGTCAACCTCAGAATAGCTAACTACATACAACTGGGAAAGAGGCCTACTTATTTATTTATATTAAAACTTTTCATTGAAAAACTTCAAATATATACAAAGGTAGAGAAAATAATATAAGCCCCCACATCACTCACTCAGCTTCAAAAATTGTCAGCATTCTGTTATTTTTCTTTCATCTCTTCCCCCATCAAATATTTTAAAGCAAATCTCAGTCAACACATTATTTCACAGGTAAATACTTCACCAGGATTTTTTTTTTCTTTTTAGGGCCACATCTGCGGCATATGGAAGTTCCCAGGCTAGGGACTGAATCACATCTGTAGCTGCCGGCCTATACCACAGCCACAGCAAAGCAAGATCCAAGCCTCATCTGTGGCTTCCACCACAGCTCACAGCAACGCTAGATCCTTAATCCCCTGAGAAAGGCCAGGGATTGAACCCGCATCCTCATGGATCCTAGTCGGCTTCATTAACTGCTGAGCCACGAAGGGAATTCTGGAATTTTCTAACAGATAAGGACTTTTGAAAAAAAAAAAAAAACAACATAGCCATAATGCCAGTATCAAACTCAACAAAATAGGCAATTTCTTCCTATCATCTCTAAGAGGCTGAATAATGGTCCTCAAAGATAGTAGGGCCTCATCCCTACAACCTGTGTTACCTTAGATGGAAAAAAATTTGTGCAGATGTGATTAAGTTAAAGATTTGGATACAGAGAGATGATCCCAGATTATCTGGATGGGACAATCACAATTGGCCATAAAAGAGGAAGGCAGCGGGTGATTTGACACAGAAGGTGGAAGGCTACATGACAATGGAAGCAGAGAGAGGTTTGAAGATGCTACACTATTGGCTGTGAAGATGGAGGAAGGGGGCTATATGGTATACAGCTCTAGAGTCTGGAAAATGCAAGAAAACAGATTTTCCCCTAGAACTTCCAGAGGGAACATGGCCCTGCTGACATTTTGGTTTCAGCTCAGTGAAGCTGATCTTGGACTAGCTAATTTTAGAACATTTTCATCACCTCTAAAAGAAACCTCATACCCATTATTTTAATTTCAATTTTTTTGGAGTTCCCATCATGGCGCAGAAGAAATGAATCTGACTAGTATCCATGAGGCTGCAGGTTCAGTCCCTGGCCTTGCTCAGGGGGTTAAGAATCTGGTGTTGGCATGAGCTGTGGTGTAGGTTGCAGATGTGGCTCATATCTGGCATTGCTGTGGCTGTGGCATAGGCCGCAGCTGTAAACCTCCATATGCCAGGGGTGCAGCCCTACAAAAGCAAAAAAAAATTCAGTTTTACCAAATCTACAAAGTAAGGCATACTTATAGGAGTCTAGCTTACGTTTCTGTCCCTGACATCTTTTCTCCACTCTTTCTATTGGTAACCAACTTTTAAAAAGTTTTTGTTTAAACTTTGATTCTACTATAAACAAATATGAGTAGATATTCTTCTCATCTTTCTTTACTTGCTTAGTAGAATTGTATATATATACATCTTGCTTTTTTCACTTGATAATATATCCTGGCAATCATTCCAGAGTAATGGCAGAGATATACACATTCTTTTTCACAACTGTACTGTTTTCTGTTGCATGGTTATACCCTAATTTACTCAACCCATCTCCTAATGATGGGCATTTGGGAGTCTTTTGCTGTTATAAATAGAGCTGCAATAAATAGTCTTGTGCATACATTTTTTTCTCATATTTTTTCTAGTTGTATACATGAGATAGATTCTTAAAAGTTGGGTTACTGGAGCCTATTTAAACAACATAATACTTAAATTCTTGTCAAAGCTAGTTTATTTAGTTTTTCCATGAACAATTTCCTTTGGGTATCTTACTGAAAGGCTGTTGATGGACAATTAATCAATATCTGAATAGATAGCATTTGGAAGCTAGTTTCAAATCATAACAAAATCTGGGCTTACATTGTTCTGTATTAAAATAGAGTCACGTTCATTAATGATGGTGACTCTAAGAATGACCATTCTAAGAATGATGGTTTTGAATATTCCAAGGACACCATGTATTTTGTCTGAGTTGTCATTTTTTTCTGGAAAAGAGAGAATGTCCTAGTATGAGGAGCTGATCTAAAGTTCTAATAGCACTTTTTTCACCTCCATAAGTAGCACTCAAATAAAGTCTGAGCTTTCCTCATTTCTGATCTATTCTTACGGATGCACAACTGATTAGCATGCCTCTTCACGTTATTTCTTTTCTAGAAATGGAAAACATATCATTCCTTTAAAACTCTCAGATACACAACTGGGCAGACAATAAAAGCACCAAAATCATGTATTATTCGGATGATAATCAAAGGGACACTACAGCAAAATAAATCTACTAGCCCATGAATTAGTGGAGCAAATTCACCTTTGAGCAACATACATATTTACTAGTTTTTATGAGAACATTTTTCTCCTAGTCCTCACCTTTATGAGCAATAGCTATGAGTTCTTTCAAATCACATTGTTAACTGTCATAATCTCCCCATACGTTTTTGGCAGATTAAAATTAAAATACTGAAAATTTCCTGGTGGAGACAGACAAATGCCCACTACATAACTTCTTTGTTATGAGACTCTGCCAATAGCTTAGGAAAAAAGAAAAAAAATTCCCTCACCTTCATGCTTTTCCACCTATCCTCACAAAGCTGATACTTCAATGCCTAACAGCTTTCTGTATTGTCGCAGGCAAACACAGTGAGTGATCAACCATCTTCTTTCTACCTAAGTGTTGATAGGCTATAAAAAAACATTTTACCAATAAAATTACTCACTTTTTAAAAAATCTATTTTAATGCCAACACAGACTGGAATTTAACTCTATGGATGACTCTGAGATTCTGCCAAATTCCCCAGACTCTCTGAGTATCACTGCCTTATGCATAAAACAGGGCTAACAGGGCCACTTCACAGGACTGAATGAAATAACCCAAGATTGAATAATATAATGTATGCAAAAGCCTTAACTCTAGGTATCACACCTAGATAAATACTCTGGGTAAATATTCAATATGTAAGAATGTTTCATGGTGTGATTTATATTTGTAATCTGCAGACCTGAGAGTTAAAATAGTTTAAAGAGTTTAGTTATAACCCCTCTTTGTAGTGAAAAATTAACCTTTACCACAAAAGGTGTCTCATCTTTATCCTTGGCTATTGGGAGGTGATCTCTACCCCTTGGGATGTCATGCCTGATTTGAACGTATTTGCTTGCCATGGGATGTTGGCCATAAGAGAGTCAAATAATATGATTTATAATGGGAGCTTTGGACCATAAGGTATCAGTTCTACCTCTGAAAGGGCTATCTAAAATAAGGACAGCTACATGGGTAATATGTAATCAAGCCCCCCAAAATACTCTGGACACCAAAGCTCAGGTGAGATTCCCCATTTGGGGAATATATATATTATCACACATTAATGCCAGGGAAGTCACACTGTCAATGATGCCATGTGGAGAGAATAATGGAAGCTCTACATTTGGTACTTATAATATCTCCGTCCTATGCAATTCAAAACCACAATGAACTATCACCTCATGCCTGTTAGTATGGCTATATATATATATATATATATATAGAGAGAGAGAGAGAGAGAGAGAGAGAGAGAGACAACAAATGTTGAGTGTTGGTAAGGACATGGAGGAATTGGAACCTTGTACACTCTTTGTGGGAATGCTAAATGATGTAACCATTACGGAAAACAGTATAGAGGTGCCACGAACAATTAAAAATAGAACTACTCTACTGTATGATCTAGAAATCCCACTTCTATGTGTATATCCGAAAGAAATGAAATCAGGATCTTGAAGAGATATTAATACTCTCATGTTCACTGCAGCACTATCAACAATAGCCAAAAGGTAGAATCAACCTAAATGTCTACTGACAGATGAATAGATTTTAAAATGTGGTATATACATACAATGGGATGTTATTCAATCTTAAAAAAAAGAAGGTAGTTCTGCAATATGTGACAACATGATGAACCTTGAGGATCTTTTACTGAGTGAAGTAAGCTGGTCACAGAAGGACAAATACTGTATGATTCCACTTATATGAGCTATATAAAACAGCCAAACTCAGAGAACTAGAGAATGGAATGGTGGTTGCCTGGGGCTGGTAAGAAACAAGGGATTGCTAACCAATGGGTATAAAGTTTCAGTTATGCAAGATGAGTAAGTTCTAAGGATCTGCTGTACAACATTGTGCTCATAGTTAACAATAATGTATTGTACTCTTCAAATGTTATTCAAAGTGTAGATGTTATGTTAGGTGTTCCTATCAGAATAAAATATTATTTTATTGTACAAAAATACTGTGTTTCAATGAGCAACTATGCATTTTCTTGACCTCACCCTGCAAAGGTATCAAATTCTAGCCTTTTACTGTTTTTGAGCTATTTCACAATCCTATAAACTGTAGTTAAGCTTACAATGTAAATTAATGTAGTTAAGATGCCAATGTAAAATAATTCTTACGGACATGTAATTTCTGTCTTCTCTGAGAGTGATCTGACTTCTTTGTTCCTTGTGGAAGAACCCATTTTGTGTGTCCATTTGCACCTTCAATTAAACATTTCTTTTTCTGCTTATAAATTTGTGCTTTTTGACTTTTCCCTTGATCTGACTTCCTCATGAGTTAAATAATACCTTTAGCACATATTCATCTTTTTTATCTGTATGAGAGTCATGATTTTACCTTTTTCTGAAAGTTATCTTTGAACATAGAGTATGTTTTTGGGAGGGAAACCCTAAAGGTGAGTGGCTGTCATTCTTATTGATGGTAACATATAGTAGCTTTATGGTGTGTTGATTGAGGGGGTGGGAATGAGAACTATCACCTTAGCAAAATATTATGACTTGCTAAAGTGGAAATTTACTGATTACAGCTGGCAGTCCTCCATTTTCAGTTCTTTTTGGTAACAATTTCTGACATTTTTCTGTGATGAGTACAATTCTGCCATTCCAAGTCCATTTAGGTTTATGTGACGGTGACCCCACTCCAGTTCTAGAAGTGGACATGGGATCTAGGTCTAAGCCAGACAGAGAACAAGAGTATATTGGTTTACATTTGGGGGCTAGACCAAAACCACCCAAGTTTGACTTTCCATTCTACCACTTACAAGCTCTGGGAAATAGCCTTTTTACATCTCATTTTTTTCTTCAGTGAAATAGACAAAATAATAATGCCATCACATGGAGAAAGTGCTTGGAACCAAACCTGATACAAACTGATTAGTCAATAAATGTTATTTTCATCATTCTTCCATAAAACTGTCCACAGTGCTTATGTATGGTATGAGCCCATGACTCTCACTGGAAGTGGAGTCAGTGAGAATAAGGGCTAAGGCTTCTGTTAAGGTTTTTTGGATCTCTCTCTTTCTCCTGCTAATCTTAAATCAGGAGGATGTAAGTCTGAAGCCTACATCTTGGTCCCCTATGGGAAGCTGAGCCTGAGTCAATACAGAAAAGAAAAGATCAAGGAAATACAAAAAGAACAACTCATGCTGATAAGGCTGGAGTTCTTGGATTTACAAGTTACCTGATTCTGAAGCCGAAATGACATTTGTACTTTTCATATGTAGGAGTCTGTTTAGTCTCTTTTTGGTACTAAGCCAGTTTGACTTGGATTTTCCATAATTTGCAATCAGAAGATCCTAACTGATTAAGGAGTCAAAGATGAAATGTCTCTGGGATCCACATAGCAATATATTCTCTAGGGTCTCTCCAACTTCATTACTGAGGTAACAACTTGCATATAAAGCCTGGCCCACTCACCACTTTCCATTGCTGGGGAGTTTAGGTGGGGAAGAAGACTTTATCAATGACCCAACAGGAAATCTATCTTTTTTTTTTTAATTCTTTAAAAATTATAGTTGATTTACAGTGTCCTTTCATTTTCTGCTGTATAGCAGAGTGACTCAGTTATACATTTATGAACATTCTTTTTTTCACATTATTCTCCATCATGTTCCATCACAAGTGATTAGATATAGTTCCCTGTGCTATACAACAGGATCTCATTGTTTATGCATTCCAAATGCAATCATTTGCACCTGCTAACCCCAAATTTCCCAGTCCATCCCACTCTCTGCCAGTTGGCAACCACAAGTTTCTTCTCTAAATCCATGAGTTTGTTTCTTCTCTTTTGATAGGTTCATTTGTGCCATATATTAGATTCCAGATATAAGTGATATTTTATGGCATTTGTCTTTTCTCTTTCTGACTTACCTCACTTAGCATGAGAATCTCAAGTTCCATCCATATTGCTGTAAATGGCATTATTTCACTCTTCTTTATGGCTGAGTAATGTTCCATTGTACATATGTACCACATCTTCTTAATCCATTCATCTGTCGATGGACATTTAGGTTGTTTCCATGTCTTCGCTACTGTGAATAGTGCTGCAATGAACACAGGGGTGAATGTATCTTTTTCAATGAAAGTTTTGTCTGGATATAGCCCAGGAGTGGGATTGCTGTATTATACAGTAGTTCTTTATTTAGTTTTCTGAGGTACCTCTATACTATTTTCAAAAGTGGTTGTACCACTTTACATTCCCACCAACAGTGTAGTAGGGTTCCCTCTTCTCCGCCCCTTTCCAGCATTTCTTATTTATAGACTCACTAACGATGGCCATTCTGACTGGTGTGAGGTGGTACCTCATTGTAGTTTTAATTTTCATTTCTCTAATAATCAGTGATGTTGAGCATTTTTTCATGTGCCTGTTGGACATCAATATCTCTTCTTTGGAGAAATGTCTATTTAGGTCTTCTGCCCACTTTTCAATTGAGTTATTTCTTTGCTGTTGAGTTGTATGAGTTGTTTGTATATTTTTGAGATTAAGCCTTAACATTGCATTGTTTGAAACTATTTTTTCCCATTCCGTAGGTTGTCTTTTTTTATGGTTTCCTTTGCTGTGCAAAAGCTTTTAAGTTTGATTATGTCCCATTGGTTTATTTTTTGTTTTTATTTCTATTGCTTTGGGAAACTGACCTAAGAAAACATTTGTAAGGTTGATATCAGAGAATGTTTTGCCTATGTTCTCTTCTAGGAGATTAGGATAATCTGAGGAAATCTGTTAACAAAGAGACTATTTATAAAGCTGTGGAGAGGGTGTCACAGGACCACAAAGAATAAGCAGAGCACAGGACTAAGTACAGGGCAGCTGCTGCCACTCCTAGGCCCACGGGATGAGGGAGATTTAGAATACAGAAAGCTCAGAGAGTAATACAGAAAAACAAAACTATGAAAGAACACTGACCTTTAGTGGAGGTCCAGAAGGGAACCAGAGGAAAATGAAACCAAACACTTATTTCATTCTCCTTCCCCCAACCAAGCTCCTCATTGGCTAAATTGGAAGAAAAATGGCAGAAAGCAGAGTAGAAAAATATGGTGTATGGATCTAGAGAGGCAATGAGAAAGTTCCAGTCCAAAGATCCTTGTGAAATTGTGCTGGTTTAGACCCTCTCAACAACTCAAAAACTGTTTAGTTCTCATGTTTGATTCAATGATAAGATTTCCTGATAAGTTCATTGAAACTGCCAATTTATGGGGTCAATAGGGATCATGTTCGGACTAACTATGCCCTAGAAAACAATGATGAAATGGAAGATGTCCAAAGAGAAATGTTGATCATAAAAATAACTTCAGGGAGTTCCCATCATGGCACAGTGATTAACGAATCCGACTAGGAACCATGAGGTTGTGGGTTCCATCCCTGGCCTTGCTCAGTGGGTTAAGGATCCGGTGTTGCCGTGAGCTGTGGTGTAGGTCACAGATGTGGCTCAGATCCTGCGTTGCTGTGGCTCTGGTGTAAGCCGGTGGCTACAGCTCCGGTTAGACCCCTAGCCTGGGAACCTCCATATGCTGTAGGAGCGGCCCAAGAAATGGCAAAAAGACAAAATAAATAAATAAATAAGTAAAATAAAAATAACTTCAGAGAGTTCCCATCGTGGCTCAGTGGTTAATGAACCCGACTAGGAACCACAAGATTGCGGGTTCGATCTCTATCTGGCGTTGCCATGAGCTGTGGTGTAGGTTGCAGACGTGGCTTGGATCCTGCGTTGCTGTGGCTCTGGCATAGGCTGGCGGCCACAGCTCCGATTCGACCCCTAGCCTGGGAACCTCCACATGCCATGGGAGTGGCCCTAGAAACAGGCAAAAAGATAAAAAAAATAACTTTAGGAAATGAATAGCTTTATAAGGAACCTGGTT
This sequence comes from Sus scrofa, assembly GCF_054392235.1. Classification (NCBI taxonomy): domain Eukaryota; kingdom Metazoa; phylum Chordata; class Mammalia; order Artiodactyla; family Suidae; genus Sus; species Sus scrofa. The sequence goes on from NC_139401.1 coordinate 15,263,099, forward strand.
AAATAAGGATGGTATATAGGCAAAAGTGAATACCACGCAGCCATGCAGAAGCTTAGGATGAATTTATATACTGATGGGACTATATTTAAAGTATTCTATTGTATGTAAAAGCTATGTACATAATAATCTATACAGTATGGTCTCTTTGGGGGTAAAACCAAAGAATACAAAAGGATAATATACTTTCACTACATTTTCTTTTGTCCTATTTGAAGTTTTTACTACGTACAAGTATTACTGCTCCCACAAACTAAGACAAACAAAAAAACCCTGAAGACCAACAAGAACCAATGGCAAGTCAATAAAAGATCATTTCTAGAGTAGTGCTTTTCAAATACAAATGTTCAGACAATGTACATGGAGATCTCACTAAAATGCAGGTTCTGATTCAGGAGGTCTTAGAATGGGAACTAAGATGTTACATTTCTAACAAGCTTCCACATTATGCCGATGCCTCTGATCCCCAGATCATACTTTAAGGAGCAAGGCTCTAGACCAAGGATTGACAAACTTATTCTGTAAAGAGCCAGGTAGTAAATACTTCAGGCTTTGCAGACTATAAATTCTCTGTCACAATTGTACATTTGTAGCACAAAAGCAGCCATAGACAATATGAAAATGAATTAGTGGCAGCCTAATTTGGCCCATGGCCCATAGTTTGTTGAACCCTGCTCTAGACTATTAATAAAAGTAATAATGAGTATTTACTGTGTGACAGTTTTTCTGAAAAAATGCCTGTTATGGGTCAACTTTTGTCTTCCTGAAAATATATGTTGAATTTCTAGTCATTGTACCCATGAAGGTGACCTTCTTTAGAAATAGGATGGAATCAGGTTGAGATGATGATGAGCCCTAATCCAATATGAATGGTTTCCTTATAAGAAAAGGAAAATCTGGACAATGACCACGTGAAGAGAGAGATAGAGATTGGAGTTCTGTTGCCATAAGCCAAAGAATGCCTGGAGCAACCAGAAGCTTGGAAGAGACAAGGAAAGATGGTTCCCTAGAAGCTTCAGTGTGGAGCATGACTTTTCCAATACCTTGATTTCAGACTTTCATCCTGAGAATTGTGACAGAATAAATGTTGTTTTAAGCCTCCCAGTTTGCAGTACTTTATTATGGTAATCTTTGGAAACTGATACAATGCTTACCACCAAATGTTTAAGCTTACAGCTGCCCGATAATTCATGTATATCCCTATTTTAAAGATGAGGAAACTGAGAATTCCCATTGTGGCTCAGCAGATTAAGAATCTGACTAGTGGAGTTCCCGTTGTGGCGCAGTGGTTAATGAATCTGACTAGGAACCATGAGGTTGCGGGTTCGATCCCTGCCCTTGCTAAGTGGGTTAACGATCTGGCGTTGCCCTGAGCTGTGGTGTAGGTCGCAGATGCGGCTCGGATCCCGCGTTGCTGTGGCTCTGGCATAGGCCTGTGGCTACAGCTCCGATTCGACCCCTAGCCTGGGAACCTCCATATGCCACGGAAGTGGCCCAAGAAATGGCAAAAAGACCAAAAAAAAAAAAAAAAAGAGAGAGAGAGAATCTGACTAGTATCCGTGAGGATGCCATTTTGATCCCTAGCCCCACTCAGTGGGTTAAGGATCTGGCATTGCTGTGAGGTGCAGTGTAGGTTACAGATGCATCAGCTTGGGATCTGGCGTTGCTGTGGCTGTGGTGTAGGCTGGCAGCTGCAGCTCCTATTCGACCCCTAGCCTGAGAACCTCCATATGCTATGGGTGCGGTCCTGCAAAAAGAAAAGAAAAAAGAAAAGAAAAGGTAGGAAAACTGAGTCTTAGATTAATTTACTCTCTTAGGACAGGACAACCATTTGAATCTTCTTCAATTTAAGAAGGACCACAATGTGTCTTTTTATCTATGCAGGACATAACTATGGAAGAGGCAAAGCTGAGTAAGATATTCAGGGACTGAGGGCTTCTTATGACACTGTAGGGTGGGTAAAAGAGAGAACTTAAACTGATTCAGAAAGAGCAGCTTTCCCATGGTCATGCAGTTTTGAGTATTACAACTAAGAAGGGGTAGAACTCAGGTCTCTTAACTACCAGTCTTTCCCCTGCTTCTTCAAACATGAGTGAGGTACTGACCCCCTTTTTCTTCCTTTAAAATACTTGAAGGGTGCCCTAGTTATATTAGACAGAGATTTATTTAGTTAGTTACATGTTTATGATTTATTATGCATAAATCAAAACTAGGATCAATTAACTTTCCTTTCCCACTGTGGAAGAAGGACTGCTGCATAAATCAAAACTAGGATCAACTGCTTATCTTTAATGTTTTTGCTCAGTTTAAAAAGCCCTGTAGATATCCTTTTACCCTTATGGATATAACACTCTACTTGCCATTCTTCAGCACAGCATTATCTGAAAGACGTAAGTGAACACATAGGTAATTTAAAAATTTCAAGTAGCCATGTAAAAAAGGAGTAAAAAGAAATGGGTGGAATAAGTTTTAATGATAAGCTCCAAAATACTATTTCAAAATATGACCCATCAAAACAATTATTAAAGAGATATTTTACATTTTTTTTTCTATGTCTTCGAAATCTGGTATGCCTTTTACATGTATGGCACATCTCATTTTGAGTTAGTCACATTTTAAGTACTTAATACCCGTGTATATCTGGGGCCTACCAAATTGGACACCATGGCTTCAGCAAGTCCATTGGGTACAAATGTCAAGATCCACCATCCTGAATCTGAATAGTTCTCTCCACATTGATCAATATTTCTCAGGTCCAAACTACCAACTCTCTCTTCCCTGGATCATTTTGAAAGTCTCAAACTTGCTCTCTCTAATGAACTCTTAGCTCAATATATTCTAATATTACCTTAATATATTATAATCCTTAAAGATCCAGAAGGATCTTTAGAAAATGGAAATCATTTTAAGACTCTCCTCTGATTTTCAACCAGTCTGTGCCTGAGAATTATCACATAAAGTATAAAACCTGAAGTCCTCACCAAGGATTCCAAGGCCCTCATTCCCTGGCCTCTGACTATCTCTCTGACTTAATTTCCTACCCAGCTTCTCTTTCATTTGCTTTGCTCCACACCATTATTCCTCTATTTCTCAAAAGAGCCAAGTTTACATTTCAGGTTTTTTATACTTAGGTTCAACTTGCTTGTGTTAAAGGACAATTTTTCACAAAAGGTAAAAATCATGACTCTCATCTAGATATCAAATGAACACGTGTAACAGATTTTATTTAACTCGTTATCAATGAAGGAACCAGCAAGACGTTATATACAATTCAAAGGGAGAATCCCAAGGACAGATGTATTTATAGATTAGAGATATTGAAATGAATGTACAAACAGAAGCAAAACCCACCTCTTCCCCAGTGCAAGGAGGGAAGTTCACTGAACCTCCAAGGGAAAGAATTTATTACATGTCCACAGAGCAGTATTATTTTGCATTCCCATCAGTCTCCTGTCACTTACTGAGTTGTACAATAACTCAAAGGTAATGAAAGGCACAGAGCCCCCACAGAATCATAATTAAATAACCCAAAAGGGTGTGCTTTAAACCGGAATTTCTCAACCTCAGCACTATAAGCATCATGGGCTAGATAATTCTTGATTGGGGTGGGAAAAGGATTGTCCTGCCTATTATGGGATTTGTTTTTTGTTTTTTCTTTTTTGTCCATACTTGTAGCATATGGAACTTCCCAGGTCACGGATTGAATCTGAGCTTCAGCTGTGGCATACGCCATAGCTGTGGCAATGCCAGAACCTTAACCCAAAGCACCACAGTTGGAGCTCCACTATGGGATGTTGAATAACATCCCTGACATCTATTCACAAGATGCTAATAGCACCTTCCCTCCAAAGTTGTGACCACCAAACATGTTTCCATGTACTACTGGATGTCATGAGGCCAGGGCAAGAGTGGGGGTGGGGCAGTGGGTGTACATGCAAATTGCCACCAGCTAACAATCATTGTTCTAAGCAATGTATAACTTTCCAGTGAAACACATTTTCCCCTACTCCTTTTCTTCTATCTGGAATATCCCTCCCATTTCTTTTCTTGGCTCTCTCAACTTTACTCAAGTCGTTGCTCAAATGTCATCTCTTCCAAGAGGCCTCCCTTGCCTCCCTATCTGAAATAGAGCCCATTTCCCAATCACCATCTTCTTTATTCTTCTACTCAGCATATTTCTTTCTCTTAAGTGTTCTTGTTTGTTGCGTGGCTTACCTACTCTAGTACAAGTTCTATAAGGACAGAGACTTTGTCTAGTTTATTCATTAATGTTTTCCAAGGCCCTAGTACAGCACTTGTCACAGAGTAGGCCATCTGGAAAACTTTCTTGAATTAATGAATCATTCAATGTGAGGCAAAACCAAGGCAAATATAAATGAAAAGTACAAAATATAAATATATAAATGCAATGGATATATGGAATTTTTTCTTTTTTTGCTGAAAGAAAATGGCCACTTAAAACATGAATTAGAAGTGAAACCTCAGGATGCCAACTCTTTTGAGTTGGACCCTTCTCTCCTTCCACATGACTTCTGAAGACTGTTGAAGCAAAATCCTTTATATTAATCTGAGCATGTCAAACTTTATTACTCATTAGTGAGTGAATTAGCAGATAGAGAATGTCAGTTTGAAAAGAAAAGGGTAGGGGACACAGATATATGTTCTAAACGAGGGGCTGACTGAGCACACAGCTCAGTTGCTAAGTGATGGCGCTGGTTTCTTTCACAGAGGGCTCATCTTATCATAGTCCCAAATTGGCATTTCTTTACCAAGGGGCACAGGTTAATATTTAGAGCATGGGATCTTTAGCATCATTTTTCCCTGCTAGACATGTATGAAATAGCAGGTAATATGCATGAATTATCAACAGTAATCCAGCTATGTGTGGTATCACTTAGATGTTCCAATCAACAAAATCGTATCCCCTGTGAGAAGCAGTTAGCTCAATGGTGCCACACAGTACCAAGCAAAAATCAACCGATGTAGACAGAGGTCCTACTTTTCCTCTAAGCAGCTATTAGCAGATTTCTCTAGCAATCAAAGACACTGAACACTCTTTGCTTAATTCTCGATTTGGGGATACATTTTTTTCCTGTTAGGTGTCACTGAATTTTCCACTGTATACCACTGCACATTGGGATGTAATCAGCCTTTATACAAGTGTAATTGATTTATGTTATTAAGTCTTTGTTTTGGCCCCTTAGCCCAAGACAATTGAAGTTGGCAATAAAACGTTGTCAGTATTAGGTTACAAATGGTGACTCCTCCTTTTACAAACCTAAAACAGGTTAGTTCACCTCTCTGCACAAGCCTTAGTTATCTTCAAAACAGGGATAAAAATAAACTCGCGTCACTGAATTTTGATCACTACCAAAATAAAATAACTCTAAACAGAGCTCAACACATTTCTTTTTTTTGCATTTTTAAATTGAAGTATAGGTGATTTACTCTTTTGTGTTAATTTCTGCTGTATAGCAAAATGATTCAGTTATACACACACACACACACTCTTTTATATTGTTTTCCATTGTGGTTTACCATAGGGCAATGAATAGAGTTCTCTGTGCTATAAAATAGGACGTTATTGTTTATCCCCTCCATGTATAATAGCTTACATCTGTTAACACCAATGTGTTTATATTTCCTAAAGGTGATCATCTTGATAACCTATACTGTGCCTAAATTAATGTTAAGATTTTCCCCCCAAATTGGGCCAAAGTTTAATAAGTTATTGTCAAGAACTTAACTCCCCTGAGAGGCCAATATTAGAACTCTAGACGTCTAAAAATCCCAACCTTGAAAAATACTGTTCTTTACCAAAATGTCATGTTATGAATGGAGTGCTGAGAGGTAAACATAAAAAGGAAAATGTTATAAGTATAGTAAGTTTAATGCAAAGGTGGAACTAGAGATTTAAAAGCTCATTCCCAATGTTCCTTTAACAGGGGAGATAACTGCCACAAAGTAGCCCTGCTTAGACATTTCTATGCATATTTCCCATGTTCTGCAGTGATAAAGCAGAGCTTATGCTGGGTTGCTAACACCACTGCCTAAGTGGCCATTCACTCATAACATGCCATGCATCTTTGTAGCTATGTTCCCAAAAGACCTTCCTAAGAGAACACAGAACACTGTTTGGGCTGGCAATGGGAGCCTAAAGGAATAGGCTGTCAGGAACAGCAGCTGCTGCCATCTGAGACAGAGTCGACTCTGAGCCATTTCACCTCTGTCTCACGTTCCTTTGACTCCTCCATCATCCCTGTTCCCACAGTACCTCCATTTCCACACTGGAGTGGCCCTCTGCCATTAGCTGGACCTGAACAAAATTGCACAGTAAGGCAACATTTGCTTTTGATCCTGCCTCTACTACCTCCCAGCCCCACCCTCCATCCCAGGCAATGCCAGCTTAGACCCAGAAATGTTGGCTGCTGACAGCTTAAAGTCTTCCTCTTAATCTGGGCACTTGCACTTTCATAAGTCATTTTTGAAGGCCAACCAGGGAGTGATAGACCTAAGCTTGGAAGCAAGGAGATTTTGCCTTAGAGATGATCCTTCCTAAGGAGGCAAGAGTATACGACGGCAGAAAGACAGCCTCTTCAAGAAATGGTGTTTGGAAAACTGGATAGCCATATGCAAAAGAATCATGGTGGACCAATTTCTCACACCATAGACAAAGATAAAATTAAAATAGACAAAAGACTTAAATGTAAGGCCTGAAACCATAAAACTTGTAGATGGAAACTAGGTGAATTTTTTGACATAAGTCTTAGAAATATTTTTTTGGATCTATCTCCTCAAGCAAGGGAAACAATAATGAATTAGTGGCTTCTATGATTATGCCATGCCCTTGATAGGACTGCATTTCCTGTGCATTTGCTACGCCTGATCCTTAAAATCTTCTGGTATCTCAAGGCAGTGGACCCAGTGATGGGCCAACCTAGGTGAAAAGGAGAAGCAGGTGCACCTGGGTTCAACACCTGCCCGGGTACAGTCATATCCTCAAATGGAGCTGAGTGAATTTCGAGTGCTAGCTATCAGTTTTTCATCCCTAGGTAAATATACTGAAATCAACTGAAAGATATTCAAGACAACCTGATACGTATCATATATCCAGAGCCAAGGTTCTCAAATATTAACTAGTCACCCACTGGAATCACATGGGAACTTTCAAAAATACTGAGGGGTCAACTCCAGAGATTCTGATACAATTGGTCCAGATGTGGCCTGGGCATGGGAGTTTGTCAAACCTCCCCAGGAGATTCTAATATTCACTTGAGAAAGCCTGGTCCAAATCAAGACTCTTTATGACATAGCCACAACCACCCTCCTCCATGTTTCTAAAACTCCCCAGGGATTCTAATATCCAGCAGGGCTGAGAGCAGCCACTTTATGTGGGAAAACCACCACCACCAACAACAACAACAAAACAGCTAACAAAATAGCAGTCACAATATTATCACTATGTTTTAAAGTCTAAGTTAGCATAGGGGACAAAGGCTGAAGTGAGAGGCTCCAAAATGTGAAGAGAATTCTTTTTCAGAGATTACAAGTAATTTTCTAATTTATGCTTTTCTCAACTTTCCAAATTTTCCCCCATAGTTATTCTTGAAATCAGTGAGGAAAATATACCAGCAAAATTGTCCTGTATGCAATACTAGAATATCAAAGTGGAAAAATATGGCACTATATTTTGTCCCAAGTAATGAATCTCTAAGCATCCAACTTCATCAGAATATCAAATTAAATCCCATAAAGTGAAGCATTGATGTATGATGCTGGCTTCATTCGCTATCTTTGTCTTCTTTATTAGACTCCCCAACATTATTATGTTGGCCATGCCCTTCTTCTGCAGAGATCCTTTAAAAAATATTATTTGAAGGCATCCTCGGTTGCTATCCTCTGGGTAAGGAACTTTATGACATGACATAAATGTGCATTTCCCTGCAAAGATGGACACATGCCTCTGAAATCCAAGCATTGTCACTTTCCAGAAGAGCCCAGCTAATGCAAGTATTTTACACATGGCATTTCCTTTATGTCAATACAACCTGCAGCTTCCCTTTCTGAAAGATAATCTAAGCTCTAAGCTGAAAATAGGCAGTGCTCAGAGACTGACTTCAGTATGTTTTTTGTTTTTTTGTTTTTTGTTTTTTGGGTGTTTTTTTTACAGTTTAATACTAAAGGATTTTGAGGAGATAGATTGAAATCATAGAATTTCTCCCTCTTGGATGCAAATACTAGTCAACAGTGCTTACATAAATAAATGACTCCAGACAGTATAGTGTTTGGAATACTTGATGGTTCTAGAAAAATCAGCAATTTATTTAATTAGCACTTTAAGGCTTTTTATTGAAATACAAAGTATTCTCTTTTGTCAAAAGGAATTGGTGACCCACAAATTTCAAAACCAATATTGTGGTTACCCTAAGTGAAACTGTTGGTGGGGGGGAAGAATTGGGAGGGAGGAATAGCATATACACACCTACTTCATAAAATCGATGATCAATGAGAACCTACTGCAAAGCACAGGAAAATCTGCTTAATAGTTTGTAATAACTTATATGGGAAAAAAGAATGGATATACTTATATGTATAACTGATTCACTTGGCTGTACACCTAAAACTAACATTGTACATTGTCAGTCAACTATACTCGAATAAAATTGAATTGGAAAAAAAAGGAACTGTTGATGGACAGTTGGATATCTTCTATTTTGTACTGAAATTGCATTTTACCTACTTGATTATTTAATATTTTTAATGATTTTTTCCATTATAGTTGGTTTAAAGTGTTCTGTCAGTTTCTACAGTACAGCAAAGAGACCCAGTCACACACGTACATATATACATTCTTTTTCTCACATTATCCTCCATTATGTTCAATCATAAATGACTAGATATAGTTCCCTGTGCTGCACAGCAGGATCTCATTGCTTATCCACTCCAAATGCAATAGCTTGCATCTATTAACCCCAGACTCCCAGTCCATCCCACTCCCTCCCCCTCCTCCTTGGCAACCACAAGTCTGTTCTGCAAGTCCATGATTTTCTTTTCTGTGGAAAGGTTCATTTGTGCCATATACTAGATTCCAGATATAAGTGACATCATATGGTATTTGTGTTACTCTTTCTGACTTACTTTACTTAGTATGAGAATCTCTAGTTCCATCCATGTTACTGCAAATGGCATTGTTTTGTTCTTTTTAATGGCTATTTATTTATTTTTGGCCACTCTTGCAGCATATGGAAGTTCCCAGACCAGGAATTGAACCCATCCACAGCAGTGGCCAGAGACAAAACAGTGACAACACTGGTTCCTTAACCAGGGAATTCTCTAAACTGCATTTTTCTTTATGGCCATATCCAGGACATATGGAAGCTCCCAGGCCAGGGATTGAATCTGAGATGCAACTGTGACCTACACCAGCAGGATCTGCAGCAACGCTGGATCCTTTAAACCACTGTGTTTCGGTCTGGGGATCCAACCTACACATCCACGGCAAACCAAGCTGCTGCAGTCAGATTCTTAACTCACTGAACTACAGTGGGGACTCCTCTAAACTGCATTTTAAAAGAATTAAAATGTGCTTTGACCTTCCTTCAGGCCTCAGAAACTTTTCTAAATATGGGCGTACTTTTAGTGAGATGGGTTTTGTTATTGTTTTAGGTCTTACTACACAACACAGGAAACACCAACATGAAGCTATGCCATCACACGTGTCAGGGACTGTGCTAGTCTAAGAAGGTGCCTGGATCACTGAAGTACATCGCTGCTTTAAGGAATTTACAGGTTTCAGGGGAGATGCATGTGTTTACAGGTCACTAAAAATGCAAATTATTACCTTAGAAACCCAAAGAGCCCACAGTATATACAGACAAAATATGCTATGCAAACAAAGAAAAAATGGATAAAATAATGTAAGCCAGAGAGAGATGCAGAGTTACCTGGTACCAGCAGATATCTGGGTACCAGGCTTATTTAAGAACAAAGTGATGAGTGATGTGGGGATTAAAATCAAGAGCATCAATGAACCTCACCTTCCTTACAATCAGTTTTCCTACACTCCCTACCCCCACACCCTTTGTGTTCCCAATACTCTTCTTAGTAAATGAAGAACTTAATCTCAAAGCTCTGGTACACACCCTTGGGTTCTCTCCCCAGCTCTACCATTCCTCTGCCCACCCCCTATTCCTGGGGCTGTCTCTGAAGGAAAGACTGGAGTTCTGGAGTCAAGAAAGGGGGCAGGGGAGGGGGAAGGGCAAGAAGATATCCTATTTAAGATGGATCAAGGGAAACAGGTTCATGGGCAGAAAAAGACAGGACAAGTTTAGATCAAAGTAGGTAGGGAGTAGGGATGCCCACTCTCACCACTGCTATTTAGCATAGTATTGGGAATCCTAGCCACAGCAATCAGACAAACAAAAGAAATAAAAGGCATCCAAATAGGAAGAGAAGAGGTAAAACTCACTGTATGCAGACAACATGATACTATACACAGAAAACCCTAAGGACTCAACCCAAAAACTACTTGAACAGATCAACAAATTCAGCAAAGTAGCAGGATATAAGATTAACATTCAGAAATCAGTCTCATTTATGTATACTAACAATGAAATATTAGAAAAGGAATACAAAAATATAATACGCTTTAATATTGCACCCCCAAAAATCAAATACCTGGGAATACACAAGAGCAAGGAGGTAAAGGACTTATATGCCGAGAACTATAAAACATTAATCAAGGAAATTAAAGAAGATGTAAAGAAATGGAAAGATATTCCATGTTCCTGGATTAGAAAAATTAATATTGTAAAAATTGCCATACTACCCAAAGCAATCTACAGATTCATTGCAATCCCTATTAAATTTCCCAGGACATTCTTCCCAGAAATAAAACAAACAATCCAAAAATACGTATGGAACCACAAAAAAAGCAGAATTGCCAAAGCAATCGTGAGAAACAAAAACCAAGCAGGAGGCATAACTTTTCCAGACCTCAAGCAATATTACAAAGCCACGGTCATCAAGACAGTGTGCTGTAAGTGGGGTGTTAAAGTCCCCCACTATTATTGTGTTATTGGCGAGTTGTCCTTTTAAGGTTGTAAGCAGTTGCCTTATATAATGTGGTGAACCTAGGTTGGGTATGTAGATATTTAAAATTGTTACATCTTCTTCTTGGATTGATCCTTTGATCATTATGTAGTGATCTTCCTTGTCCCTTAAAATATTCTTCATTTTAAAGTCTATTTTGTGTGTTATGAGCATTGCTACTCCAGCTTTCTTTTGATTCCCGTCTGCATGGAAAATTTTCTTCCATCCTCTCACTTTCAATTTGTATGTGTCCCTAGAAGTGAAGGGGGTCTCTTGAAGAGAGAATATATATGGATCTTGTTTTTGAATCCATTCAGCCAGTCTATGTCTTTTGGTTGGGGCGTTCAGGCCATTAACATTTAAGGTAATTATTGATATGTATGTTCTTATTACCATTTTATTAACTGTTTTGGATTTGTTTTTCTTGCCCTTTTTTCATCCCTTCTTCGCTTGTTCTCTCCTCTTCTGGCTTGATGACTATATTTAGTGTTGTATTTCCATTGCTTTTTCTCATTTGTTTGTGTATCAATTGTAGATTTTTGGTTTGCAGTTATTCTGAAGTTTTGATATTAGAGTGTCTCTCTCTCTATATATATATATGAGATTGTTTTAAGTTGTTGGTCTCTTAAGGGCAAGTGCATCTCCAGTGTCCTGCATTTGTACCCACCTCTTCTCATGATGTCCGATTTTGGTGGTATAATTGTGCATGGATGATTTCGTATCTTTACTGTATATATACCTTTACTGGTGAGCCTTGTCATGTGTGGAATTTGTGTTTCTGATTGCGGCCTTTTCTTTTCTGCCTAGAGAAGTTCCTTTAGGATTTGTTGTAAGGCTGGTTTAATGTTGCTGAATTCTCTCAGCTTTTGCTTCTCTGTGAAGGTTTCGATGTCTCCTTCAAATCTGAATGAGAGCCTTGCTGGGTAGAGTCATCTCGGTTGGAGGTTTTTTCCCTTCATCCTGTTAAGTATATCATGCCCCACTCCCTTCTGGCCTGCAGAGTTGCTGCTGAAAAACCTGCTGATAACCTTATCGGGGTTCCCTTGTATGTTACTCCTTTTCCCTAGCTGCTTTCAAGATTTTCTCTTTGTCTTTCATTTTGGTCAGTTTGATTCATATGTGTCTTGGTGTATTCCTCCTTGGGTTTATTTTATGTGGTACTCGTTGTGCTTCCTGGATTCGAGTGAGTGCTTCCTCTCCCATGTTAGGGAACTTTTTGGCTATTATCTCTTGGAATATTTTTTCTGTCCCCTTCTCTCCCTCTTCTCCTTCTGGCACCCCTATAATATGGATGTTGGTGCGTTTAACGTTGTCCCAGAGTTCTCTGAGACTCTCTTCATTTGTTTTCAGTCTTTTTTCTCTTTTCTGTTCCGCATCCGTAATTTCCACTAATCTGTCCCCCACCTCGCTTATTCGTTCTTCTGCCTCCTGTATTCTGCTGTTAGCTGCTTCTAGTGAATTTCTTATTTCCGTTATTGTATTTTGCACCTCTTCTTGTTTAAGTTTTATATCTTGTATCTCTTTGCTCAGCGTTTCCTGTAAGTTATCCATCTTTGCCTCAAGCTTATTTCCAATGTCCTGCATCATCTTCAGCATCAACAATCTAAAGTCTTCTTCCTGGAGGCTGAGAATCTTCTGATCACTGAGCTAACTTTCTAAGTTTTTTTCTTTCTCCCTCTCTGTCTTTTCATTTTTATAGGTTTTTGGTGTGGTGACCTTTTTACAGATAATAGAGTTGTAGCCTCTCTTACTTCTGGCGCCTGCCCACCTTGTGGCTGAAGTTGGTATGGGAGCTTGCTGTAGGCTTCCCGATGGGAGGGGCTGATGCCTGCCCCCTGGTAGGTGGAACTGACTCTACTCCCTCTGGTGGGTGGGGCTTAGTCTCTGGATGGGATTAGAGGCAGCTGTGTGCCTGAGGGGTCTTTAGGCAGCCTGTTTACTGAGGGGCGGGGCTGTGATCCCACCTGGGTTGTTGTTTGGCCTGGGGGCTTCTCAGCTGACTGACAGGTGGGGCCAGATTTTCCCAAAAGGGCCACCTCCAGAGAAAGGCAGCTGCTGAATATTCCCAAGAGCTTTGCCTTCAATGTCCCTCCCTCACAACAAGCCACATTCACCCCTGTCTTCCCAGGATGTCCTCCAAGAACTGCGGTCAGGTTTGACCCAGATTCCCATGGAGACCTCGCTCTGCCCTGGGACCCAGTGTACATGAAAGTGTGTGTGCACCTTTTAAGAATGGGGTCTCCATTTCCCCCAGTCACACAGAGCTCCTGTGCACAAGCCCCACTGGCCTTCGATGCCAGATGCTCCAGGGGCTCTTTCTCCCAGTGCTAGATCCCACACGTGGGAGTCCGATGTGGGGCTCAGAACTCTCACTCCTGTAGGTGAGTCTCTGTGAACCAGTTAGTTTCCAGTCTGTGGGGCTTCCTACCCGGGAGGTATGGGTTTGGTTATATCATGTCACTTCCCCTCCTACCTCTTGATGTGTCCTCCTCTTTGTCTTCTGGAGTAGGATATCTTTTTGAAGGTTTCCAGTGCATTTGTTTGAAGATTGTAAATTTCATGTAGTTGTAAATTTTGTTGTTTTTATGAGAGAAGTTGAGCTGCAATCCTTCTATTCTGCCATCTTAATCCCGTCCCCATCAAGACAGTGTGGTACTGGTACCAAAACAGACATACAGACAATGGAACAGAATAGAGAATCCAGAAATAAACCCTGACACCTTTGGTCAATTAATCTTTGAAACAGGCAAGAACATAAAATGGGAAAAAGACAGTCTTTTCAGCAAGTATTGCTGGGAATCCTGGACAGCTGCATGCAAATCAATGAAACTAGAACACACCCTCACACCATGCACCAAAATAAACTCAAAATGGCTGAAAGACTTTAACATAAGACAAGACACCATCAAAATCCTGGAAGAGAACATAGGCAAAACATTCTCTGACATCAACCTTATAAGTGTTTTCTCAGGTCAGTCTCCCAAAGCAACAGAAATAAAAGCAAAAATAAACCAATGCGACCTAATCAAACTGACAAGCTTTTGCTCAGCAATGGAAACCAGAAAGAAAACAAAAAGACAACTTATAGAATGGGAGAAAATAATTTCAAATGATGCAGTGGACAAGGGCTTAATCTCTAGAATACAAAAGCAGCTTATACACCTCAACAGCAAAAAAGCCAACAACCCAATGGAAAAATGGGCAAAGGACCTGAATAGACATTTCTCCAAGGAGATATACAGATGGCCAATAAGCACATGAAAAAAAAGCTCAACATCCCTGATTATTAGAGAAATGCAAATCAAAACTACCTCTCATAGATACCACCTCACGCCAATCAGAATGGCCATCATTCAAAAGTCCACAAATAACAAGTGCTGGAGGGGTGTGGAGAAAAGGAAACCCTCCTGTACTGTTGGTGGGAATGTAAGCTGGTACAGCCACTATGGAGAACAGTATGGAGGTATCTTATAACACTATAAATAGAACTACCATATGACCGAGCAATCCCACTCTTGGGCATATATCCAGACAAAACTTTCCTTCAAAAAGACACATGCACCTGCATGTTCATTGCAGCACTATTCGCAATAGCCAAGACATGGAAACAACCCAAATGTCCATCGACAGATGATTGGATTAGGAAGATGTGGTGTATATATACACAATGGAATACTACTCAGCCATAAAAAAGAATGACATAATGCCATTTGCAGCAACATGGATGGAACTAGAGACTCTTTTACTAAGTGAATTAAGTTAGAAAGAGAAAGCCATATAACATGTGATATCACTCATATCTGGAATCTAATATACAGCACACATGAACCTTTCCACAGAAAAGAAAATCATGGACTTGGAGAATAGACTTGTGGTTGCCTGGGGGGAGGGGGAGGGAGTGGGAGGGTTTGGGAGCTTGAGGTTAATGGATGCAAACTATTACTCTTGGAATGGATTAACAATGAGATTCTGCTGTGTAGCACTGAGAACTATTTCTAGATACTTAGAACAATGGGAGAAAAAAATTATGTATGTGTAACTGGGCCCCATGCTGCACAGTTGGGGAAAAAAAAACTCTGTTGGGGGAAATAACAATAAAAAATAAATTTTAAAAAAAGTAGGTAGTCAGGCAGAGTTGCTATGGTGAGGCATGGAAGAATTTAGACCAGATTGTGAATGATCTTCAGCAGTGAGGTGGGGAGTCTGAGTGTTAATTGGTGGGTATTGGGGAACTTCTGAGGGCTTCTGACCATGAAGAATCTATGATCAGAATTCAGCTGCATGAATAGCACCCTGGCAATGATATGAAGCCTGGGTTGGAGAAAAAAGAGGCAGGAGGCAGAGGGACCAACTAGGGGGCTGCTGCCATGGGTGGATAGGAGGTCATGAGGCTCTGGGTCTGAGAAGAACATTGGAGATAATCACCATACATGGCAGTGGAAAGAGATGCCCACAATTTGTTCTTGTGACAAGTGCAGCACACTCCTGGTGACACTTCACTCTTTTTGCCTTTCCTCATTTCTTGTTTCACTTATTTTTACCTTCACTCTTGTTGCCCTGGAACTGTACCCCATACACGTTGTATACCATCAATAGCATATAGGTTGTAGACTATTTCCTGGAGATTGAGCTAAAGCAAGTAGCTTGTGATTACTATTTCTGTGTTGGATCTACATAAAAGATTTCAACACTCTTCTCTTCACTGCAGAAAAGTTTTAAGTTGACAAACAGTAAAGACCTACTGTACACCATAAAGGACTATATTCATTATCTTGTAATACCTTATAATGGAAAAGAACATGAAAAATTGAAAAAATATACATATGTATATGTATATACATATAGTATAACTGAATCACTTTGCTGTACACCTGAGTCTTGGAAAAGAACCTGAAAAATTGAAAAAAAAATATATAGTATAACTGAATCTCTTTGCTTTACAACTGAAACTAACACAACATTGTAAATCAACTATACTGCAATAAAAAAGAAAATTAAGTTGAAAAATTTCACCCAAAGATATACAGAAATATCCCTTTTAGGATAAAGAGCAAATAACATATTTCTTTACACTGTTAAA
Organism: Sus scrofa; assembly: GCF_054392235.1. Lineage (NCBI taxonomy): Eukaryota > Metazoa > Chordata > Mammalia > Artiodactyla > Suidae > Sus > Sus scrofa. The sequence continues at coordinate 15,279,267 of NC_139401.1, forward strand.
ACTTAGTTGGCAATGAAGAACTGTGAACTGAAAGGGATAAAATGCATTGGCTCCCCCATAATGCCTGTCCCATAGAACACTAACTTCTCCATGCCCCATCCCCCAGTGTATAGCACTCCAAATGTGTTCCAGAGTGGTGGGAGGAGTCAGAACCTCAGTTAGTCCAGGTCAGTGTAGCATTGAAGTGGCTCAACTCATCCTGACCTCCCTGCAAGTGAGACCGAGAAGGTCCTGGGGTATGAAGCAGACATGGTGGCCAAAGCCTTCTCCATTATGCTCTTGGCCAAGGACCAGCAAGGCAGAAGGGGTCAAGAGAAGGTGGTGAGGAGTTCCTGTCATGGCTCGGTGGGTTAAGAACCCAACTAGGATCCATAAGGATTCAGGTTCGATCCTTGGCCTTGCTCAGTGGATTAAGAATTCGGCATTGCTGTGAGCTGTGGTGCAGGGTGCAGATGCAGTTCTGATCCCAAGTTGCTGTGGCTGTGGTGTAGGCCAGCAGCTGCAGTTCCAATTCGATCCCTATCCTGGGAACCTCCATATACCATGGGTGTGGCCCTAAAAAGCAAAAATAAATAAATAAATAGTTCCCATTGTGGTGCAGCAGAAACGAATTCAACTAGGAATCATGAGGTTGCAGGTTCGATCCCTGGCCTCTCTCAGTGGGTCAGGGAAACAGCGTTGCTGTAAGCTGTGGTGTAGGTTGCAGACCCAGCTTGGATCCCAAGTGGCTATGGCTGTGGCTATGGCCAGCCACTGTAGCTCCAATTTGACCCCTAGCCTGGGAACCTCCGTATGCCTCTGGTGTGGCCCTCAAAAGCAAAATAAATTAAACAAACAAACAAACAAATCAAATCAAATAAAGAGAAGGTGGGAATGTACATAAATTGAGTAAGCTACATCACTTTATGCCTAAGAATACATTTTAGGCCAGAATCGTAACTCTTTACCAAACTTCATGCTATCATCAAATAATGCAAAAAGAGATGATCAAAGTTCTGCTTGGTCAAAAAAAAAGCAGCAGCAGGGGATTCTAGATCTTGAGTGACCTTGTGATATTGGATATATCATGTACCACTCCTGCTGTTTATCTATTTTTCTTTGACTCACACCTAATGATGCTTATATTTTAACATTATCATATCCTAATTAATTGTCAAATACTAACAACTGTAATTCATGGAAGGCCAAACAAGGCAGAGGAATTACTTATTCATTTGGAAAGGTCAGCCCAATTATAGCAGACAAAGGCTTGTATTGCCTTATGTTCGTAGTTAATACCAAGAATCTGCCATTCCACAGGTTCAATAAAAATGTGACTGTCTACTATGTGTCAGGCATACAAAAAATACTAATAAAATTAATCTAAACCTTTGACCTTGAGGAATTCACAGTCCAATGAGGGGAGAACAACATGCAAATAGTTTGTTTTAACACAAAGAGAAGGCATTTGCTAATTTGGTGATATATTTTCTTTTTTTTTTTTTGCAATGATATATATTCTTAAATGAGATGGCAAACTAATGCTTAATGCCTATATAGAACATGAGACTTGTTCTATAGGAAGGCAATATGAAGCTTAGCAATTTCAGAAATGGTCTTCTCAATTGTTACTTATAGTGTCTGTGCAGCATGGTAAAAAGTTAGGATTCAGTTGCTAAAGTACATTCCAGAGCCCATGATATTTCATAGGTTCTGGACTGCATGCACAAACAGAGCCACTTACTTTGTGCCAATAAAAATCACTTTACATGTATGTGTATTCAAATTCTTCACAGGCCCCCATGTGGTAGGTACCATTACCATCCCTATTTTACAGATGAGGAAGCTGAGGTTTAAGGTGATTAAGAAATATATTTAAGGTCACAGAGTAGCAGCATATTGAATATTTGAACCCAGATCACATTACTCCAAAGTGTATGTGGTCCACAGACTGGCTGCCTATTAGCAAACTGTTATTGATCTATGATGAGATAAGGACATTGAGTCAGAAAGTAAATCAAACACATAATAAGACCATTGTTTAATTCATCAAAATATTTTTGATATCCAAATATTCTTGATAAAGTAAGCAGTGCATTGATTTACATTCTGATGCCTGTTTCTTTTCTTATCATGAATCAGTACACTGTGCTAAAACTACACTAACTCCTAGGAAAAAAATGTCTTAGATTACTGAAGAGCCTTCCTTCTATCACATCTACGGGGGAAGAATATTAAAGTATACATAGTTTGTCCTGAGACAGAAGTAACTCAGAAGATGAAAGCTACTACTCTAAAATTTTCAAATCTAATTTTGAATACTCTTCCTTCTGACTCCCAAAGAAATATGCATTTCAGAGGAAATAGGTAGTTTTAAAATTGGCTCAGGGAATTTTTTGTATGATGTTACTGGCCAAGCTCCTTGGCACCTTGTGAATACTCTGCACCTGTGACACATCCTCCTGGTTGCTTCAGTGCCCTGGACAAATGAGATGGTTGGGACCAGCTCTCACTCTCTGTTGGCATCTGTCAACCTCCATTCCTATATTCAGGGGCTTAACCCATTGTTTCCTTTCCTCACATTATTTTCTCCCCTCATGTAAGAAGACATCTTCCTAAACATATGCCCACTCTGTGATCCAGCAATTCCAAGAGAAATGAGGCTAATTGTCCAGGAAGAGACATGTATAAAAATATTCATAGCCACTTCATTCATGACAGTCCAAATTGGAAACAACCCAATGTCCATCAACAGGAGAGTGGATATATAAATGGTATATAAATTCAGATAATGGCCTACTATAAAGCAGTTACAAAGAACAAAGTACTGATACATGCACCATAGGGATGAATCTGACAGACACAATGAGGACTATAAGTAGCTATACACAGAGTATGTATGAATCTGTTTATATGAAGTTTAAGAATAGGCAAACTTGGAGTTCCTGCCATGGTGCAATGGGTTAAGAATCCAACTGCAGCGGCTCAGGTGGTTCCAGAGGTGCAGGTTTGATCCCCAGCCTGGCACAGTGGGTTCAAGGATCTGGCATTGCTGCAGCTGAGGTGTAGGTCATAGCTGTATCTCAGATTCAATCCTTGTCCTGGAACTACCATATACCATGGGTGCAACAACAACAACAACAAAATAGGCAGACTTATTTGTGGTGATGGAAATCAGAATAACAGTTACTTCTGGGGTGTGTGGGGTGGGTAGAGATTGGTAAGAGGCACAAAGGAGCCTACTGGAGGGCTGGTAATGTTCCATACTTTGATTTGGAAACTTCAAAATCTGAAAAAAAAAACTTTAAAAAATATAGCAAAGAGAAGAAATATTCAAAGGATTTGGGGGTTCAGTTAAACTCCAAATGTATATAACTATTGACACAGCAATTCCACTTCTAGAAATTTCTCCTAAAGAAACAGCCATGGACATTGTAAATCAACTACACTTCAATAAAACCTTAAAAAATGAAAAAATAAATAGCCATGAATATGCACAAAGATTTAGCACCACCATACTTGCAGAGCCCTGTCTATGACTGGAAAAAATTAGAAATTACCTACATTTTCTACAATAGGGACTTAGTTAAAGAAATTACAATTAAAAAGAAAAAAGAAATTATGATATATTCATACAGTGAACTATTAAGAAGAAATAAAAGATGAGGTTGTAGAAAATATTCAATGTCATGAAAAATGTTAGGATTATTGTTAAGTGAAAAGTGGTAGGTTACAGGGCAGCATGTAAAATACAAATCTAAGAGTTTCTTCTATGGATCAGTTCGTTAAGAGACTGACTGCAGGAGAGAGGATTAAGATGGTGGAATAGAAGGACTGGAGCTCAACTTCTCTCCTAAAAACAAAAAAAATTCACAACTAGAGGCTGAGCAATCTCCACCCAAATGGACCAGAAACCTTAAAAAAGATACCCTACTCCAGAAGACAAAGAGGAGGACACATCAAGAGGTAGGAGGGGCGATTTCACGATATAAACAACCACATACCTCCTGGGTGGGAAGCTCCACAGACTGGAAACTAACCGGTTCTCAGAGACTCACCTACAGGAGTGAGAGTTCTGAGCCCCACATCAAACCCTCACATGAGGGGATCCAGCACTGGGAGAAAGAGCCCCTGGAGCATCTGGCATCGAAGGCCAGTGGGGCTTGTGCACAGGAGCTCCGTGTGACTGGGGGAAATGGAGACCCCATTCTTAAAAGGTGCACACACACTTTCATGTACACTGGGTCCCAGGGCAGAGCGAGGTCTCCATGGGAATCTGGGTCAAACCTGACCGCAGTTCTTGGAGGACATCCTGGGAAGACAGGGGTGAATGTGGCTTGTTGTGAGGGAGGGACATTGAAGGCAAAGCTCTTGGGAATATTCAGCAGCTGCCTTTCTCTGGAGGTGGCCCTTTTGGGAAAATCTGGCCCCACCTGTCAGTCAGCTGAGAAGCCCCCAGGCCAAACAACAACCCAGGTGGGATCACAGCCCCGCCCCTCAGTAAACAGGCTGCCTAAAGACCCCTCAGGCACACAGCTGCCTCTAATCCCATCCAGAGACTAAGCCCCACCCACCAGAGGGAGTAGAGTCAGTTCCACCTACCAGGGGGCAGGCATCAGCCCCTCCCATCGGGAAGCCTACAGCAAGCTCCCATACCAACTTCAGCCACAAGGTGGGCAGGCGCCAGAAGTAAGAGAGGCTACAACTCTATTATCTGTAAAAAGGTCACCACACCAAAAACCTATAAAAATGAAAAGACAGAGAGGGAGAAAGAAAAAAACTTAGAAAGTTAGCTCAGTGATCAGAAGATTCTCAGCCTCCAGGAAGAAGACTTTAGATTGTTGATGCTGAAGATGATGCAGGACATTGGAAATAAGCTTGAGGCAAAGATGGATAACTTACAGGAAACGCTGAGCAAAGAGATACAAGATATAAAACTTAAACAAGAAGAGGTGCAAAATACAATAACGGAAATAAGAAATTCACTAGAAGCAGCTAACAGCAGAATACAGGAGGCAGAAGAACGAATAAGCGAGGTGGGGGACAGATTAGTGGAAATTACGGATGCGGAACAGAAAAGAGAAAAAAGACTGAAAACAAATGAAGAGAGTCTCAGAGAACTCTGGGACAACGTTAAACGCACCAACATCCATATTATAGGGGTGCCAGAAGGAGAAGAGGGAGAGAAGGGGACAGAAAAAATATTCCAAGAGATAATAGCCAAAAAGTTCCCTAACATGGGAGAGGAAGCACTCACTCGAATCCAGGAAGCACAACGAGTACCACATAAAATAAACCCAAGGAGGAATACACCAAGACACATATGAATCAAACTGACCAAAATGAAAGACAAAGAGAAAATCTTGAAAGCAGCTAGGGAAAAGGAGTAACATACAAGGGAACCCCGATAAGGTTATCAGCAGATTTTTCAGCAGCAACTCTGCAGGCCAGAAGGGAGTGGGGCATGATATACTTAACAGGATGAAGGGAAAAAACCTCCAACCGAGATGACTCTACCCAGCAAGGCTCTCATTCAGATTTGAAGGAGACATCGAAACCTTCACAGAGAAGCAAAAGCTGAGAGAATTCAGCAACATTAAACCAGCCTTACAACAAATCCTAAAGGAACTTCTCTAGGCAGAAAAGAAAAGGCCGCAATCAGAAACACAAATTCCACACATGACAAGGCTCACCAGTAAAGGTATATATACAGTAAAGATACGAAATCATCCATGCACAATTATACCACCAAAATCGGACATCATGAGAAGAGGTGGGTACAAATGCAGGACACTGGAGATGCACTTGCCCTTAAGAGACCAACAACTTAAAACAATCTCATATACATATAGACTCTTATATCAAAACTTCAGAATAACTGCAAACCAAAAATCTACAATTGATACACAAACAGGGAATCTCTGGAGAAGAAATATATCTCATAGTAAATAAGTGCGTACTCCACCATGAAGGGGGTCATTTGACATCATTCTTGGAATGCTGAAGTCGTCTTACATCTGATTCTGGTTTCCTCTCCATCAAAGAATTTATGATAATTACAATTAAATAATGCCACTGTACAATTAAATAATACAGTTCTACAATTGTATTATTAATAACCATTTCTCTCCATGGTACAATGTAAGGTCTATAATGTCTTGTTTATCACTTTACCTAGAATGGTGTAATGCCTATATTGAAGAATCAAGACGATGTAACAAATTGTGAGGACATATTTATATAGTTACACTGTTTTTAACCAATGTATGCATTTTATATTTTACTTATTTTCAGAGAGCATATTATTTTTCTTATTCTTATCAGTTAAGTTATTCTTTTTATTATGCTCTATAAAATATTTAATGGTATATAAGGTTTCTTGTTTATAAATTTTAGTTGCATAATATAACAATTTTAATATAATGCTAATTTTTATGGAAAAATTGAAATGTAATAGATAATGCTAAATAGTAAAGATGAAAGCCATACAAAATGGGATAAAGTATAGAATAAATTTCCTATTTGTCTCAGCATATTTTCCATTCCACTTCTCCAGAGGGAATTACTTAATCTGTTTCTTAAGATCCATGATATAATAATCTGTATGAATGCAATTTTGTTTAAATATATGTATTTTCTTCTGTAAAAAAAAATAAAAATAAAATTTCAAGAAAAAAAAGAAGGAAAATGACTGCAGCGGCTCAGGTGGATGTGGAGGTATGATTTGATCCCTGGCCCAGAGCAGGGGGTTAAAGGATCTGGCATTGCCGCAGCTGTGGAATAGGCTGCAGCTGCAGCTGCAGCTCAGATTCAATCCCTGGTCCCAGAATTTCCACATGCTGCAAGAGTGGCTACAAAAAAATAAGTTGTTGGTATATTTTGGAGATTAATCCCTTGTCAGTCACTTTATTTGCAAATATTTTTCCCATTCTGTGGGTTGTCTTTTCATTTTGTTTATGATTTCCTTCAGTTCAAGATCAAAAAAAACAAACTCAGTCAAAAAATGGCAGAAGACCTAAATAGACATCTCTCTAAAGACATATAGATGACCAAAAAACACATGAAAAGATGCCCAACATCACTAGTTATTAGAGAAATGCAAATCAAAACTACAAGGAGATACCAGCTCACACCAGTTAGAATGGCCATCATCAAAAAGTCTATGAACAGTAAAGGCTGGAGAGGGTGTGGACAAAAGGGAACCCTCCTACACTGTTGGTGGGAATGTAAAGTGGTGCAACCACTATGGAAAAAAATATGAAGGTTCTTTAGAGAACTAAATATAGGTCTACCATATGACCCAGCAATCCCACTCTTGGGCATATATCTGGAGAAAATCATAATTTGAAAAGATACATGTACCCCAATATTCATTGCAGCACTATTTACAATAGCCAAGACATGGAGGTAAGCTAAATATCCATCAACAGAGGATTGGATAAAGATGTGGTGTGTACACATACACACACACACACACACACAAACACTCTGAAATACTACTCAGGCATTAAAAAGGAATGAAATAATGCCATTTGCAGCAACATGGATGGAGCTAGAGCCTCTCATACTAAGTGAACTAAGTCAGACAGAGAAAGCCAAATATTGTATTAAATCACTAATATGTGGAATCGAACAAAAAAATGATACAAAAGAACCTACAAGACAGAAACAGACTCAAAGATTTTGAAACAAATTCATGGTTACCAAAGGGAAATGTGGGGCAGGAGGGATAAAATAGAGGGTTGGGAATGACAGGTACACACTGCCATATATAAAATAGATAGGTAACAAGGACCTACTGTATAGCATAGGGCAATCTACTCAGTACTATGTAACAACCTGTATAGGAAAAGAATCTGAAAATGAACAGATATATGTATATGTATAGTAGATTTACTTTGCTATATACCTGAAACTAACACAACTTTCTAAGTTAATTACACTCAATAAAATTTATTAATATATAAATATATTAGTATTTGAAAATTTTGCATGTATATATACATTGTACATATCTAAAACACAGTATGTGTATTGTGAATATATACTCATACTATATATATAAAACACTGGAAGTAGATTCACCCACGTGTTAAACACTGGGGTTCTATTATGGATAATAGTTCCTTTTCATCTTTGGGCTTTTTTGGATTTTTCATGTATTTTCAATAATAAATATTTATTACTCATGTCATCAGAAAAACATTACAAATAAAGTCTGTAGGCTGTGTGCCCATTAAATAAAGTTTGTAGGTGTCTAGCAATATGAAAATGCAAATGAGGTTATCAGACACAAAAAAAATTGTATCATTATTTTTGAAAGAATGTAAATACATCACCCAAATATCAAATGGGTAAATTAAAGCACTCCGAAACCACTGATTACACTCTGAGTGACCTCAGAGTAGAATACCTTCACCAGTTTCAAATAATAATAAGTATCTAGCCTGGCGTCAGTAATTCTGCATGAGAGGAACCTTGAGCTGAACTCACTTACTTAGAAAACATCCGTGATCTTCCTTCCAGCTGCCATTACTGACTGAACTTTTTGATGGAGATGAATAATGACCACAACTCAGTTTAAACCAAGATTTTGTTTTTCTCTTTGTCACTTTTCCCTCAAAGAAGTTGTCAATTAGACCAAAGGGGAAATTCAGTGCTCCGAAGTTGCGCAAAATAAGTTTCACTGGTATTGGGAGTGTGAATTCTAAAGTGTCAGCTCCTTCCACTCATCACGGAATGCTCACAGATCTTAAGACATTTCTGTTCTTTTAAAAATATAATGGGAATGGGGCACCAGCTGTGGCAACATCACTGTCAGTGTGTTTTAACAACTCCAAGTTAATTTTCACTGATGCCACAGTGTTCCAAAGTTATGAGATAAAATCAGGCCTATGTGCTTTGTTACAGAATCCCTTCAAGGGATGGCTGTAGGCAGTTGAATTTTTTCTAGTGGGAGAAAGGTAACTATGGTAACTATTTTTATCTACTAACATTATAATTGCATGTTGGCTCAAGCTGCCTACAGCTTTATTTGTAATAGTCAGCTATTAAGGGAATTCTTGAGAATGCTATTCTAGAAGCATGAGTCTCTCTGTTCTTCCTTTACCTGCTAAGTAGTTATTAAAAGAAAATTACACAGGCAACATAATCCAGTTCAAGTTTTCAGGGGGTTTTGAGCTATTGGTATTGATTTATTTTAATGTGCCTTACTTTTTTGTTTTTTACTTCAAAATACTTTTCCCAGATTGTACACATACACACATCATGTAATATTGTGATATTTGTACTATATTGTGTGCTCTCTTTTTTAAAAAATACATCGCATTGGGGATTCCCTAGGTAGCTACTGGGTTTTGTTTTTCCCACAAAGCCTTTGGGTTGAGTGTGGCGGTGATGAGTGTGGGGCTCAAACATGATAAGACAAGCTATTTAGGTTGGAGACAAGGGGAAGAAATGAACAGAGTATGGCTAGCTACCCTTCCTTCACCACACGGAATGTCTGTGGAACTGATGAGTGTGAGTGTTTGTTTGTGTGTTGGTAAGAGTCGGGGCAGGGGAGTGGAGGGGGAAATGATAAAGGTTACCTAGCAAGGGTTTTAAGATCAAATAGCAAACTATGATTAATGTAGTTAATGTATGATTAATGCATTAATGTGCCTTCAAAAAATACCTAAACCAGGGGACAGCAAACATTTTCTATAGAGGCCCATGTATTAATTTCCTAGGGCTGCCATTAACAAATTATGTGAAAACACGGTAGCTTGAAACAACACAGCTTAATTCTCTCACAGCTCTGGAGATCAGAAATCCCAAATCAATGTTTTCATAGGGCTGCATTTCCTCCCAAGGCTATAAGGGCATCTTTCCTCTTCCAGTACAGGGGGTGCCTGGCATTTCTTGGCTTGTGGTCTCATTGCTCCCATCTCTGCCCCTAATACTCACATGCCTCCTCTATGCCTCCTCTTCTGTGTCTTATAGAAATTCTTGGCATTGTAGAATAATCCATGATGAGCTCATCTCAAGACCCTTGACTTAATTATATCTGCAAAGACTATTTCCAAACAAGGACACATTAATAGGTTGTGGGTGTTAAGATATGGACATATCCTTTTGGGGACAACCATTCAACTCCCTCTAGGCCAAGTAAGAAATACTTTAGACGTCTTGGGCTATATGGTCTCTGTTTCAATGGCTCAACTCTGCCTTTGTAGAGCAAAAGCAGTCATATACACACATATGTACACAAGTGGATGTGACTATGGTCCAATAATTCTTTATTTACAAATACAGATGGGGGCCGGATGTGGCCCATGGGACTTAGTTTACTGACTCCTTGTCTAAAACTCCTCTCCTGGAATTTAAGACACTTAACAGCCTGGGCCCACCTGAAAACTGTGACATTAACACATCCAGTTTTGGGCATGGAAGCTCAGTTAACATCAAATATATTTTCCCAATGTCCTTTGAAGAGGTTTTCCTGGAACCCCACATTTTTTGCTCACTTAATATTTAGCCTCTTGAGAGAGCCATCTCGCAATGGAATAAGCACTCAATGTGAGTCATTGTTACAAAGTACTACAAAACTTACAGGTTGGTAGATGCAAACCATTACATTTAGAATGGATAAGCAATGAGGTCCTACTGTATAGCACAGGGAACTATATCCAGTCTCTTGGGATAGACCATAATGGAAAGGAAAATTAAATATATATATGTATATTACTAAGTCATTTTCCTGCACAACAGAAATTAGCATAAAAACAGAGATTCTCATACTAAGTGAAGTAAGTCAGAAAGAGAAAGACTAATACCATATGATATCACTTATATGTGGAATCTAAAATACGGCACAAATGAACCTGTTTACAGAACAGAAGCAGACTCAAAAACATAGAGAACAGACTTGTGATTGCCAAGGGGGTAGGGGAGGGAGTGGGATGGATTGGGAGTTTGGGCTTAGTAGATGCAAACTATTACACTTAGAATGGATAAGCAATGAGGTCCTACTGTGCAGCACAAGGAACTATATCTGATCTCCTTTATCTTCCATGATGGAAGATAGTATGAGAAAAAGAATGTATATGTACACATGTATGACTGGGTCACTATTCTTTAAAGCAGAAATTAACACAACACCACAAATCAACTATAATTTAATAAAAATTTTAAAATTAAATAAAAAACTTAGGCATGCAGACAGTTTACAGTGATTTTTAGGGAATGACATGCAGATGCTTTTCACTTTCCTTTATACACGTCGCTAAAGTAAGACTGCCAGATACAGGATGCCCAATTAAAATGAATTTTAGATGAATAGTGAATAATTTTTCATTATAAGTAGTTCCCAAATATTTTATAGGGTATATTAACACTAAAACAATTATTTCTTATTTATCTGAGATTCAAATTTAACTGAGCATTCTCTGTGTCTATTTGCTACATCTGGCAACCTTAGCCTTGAGCATCTCTTACTTTAGTAAGCAGAGACAAAATGATAACTAGAAAAAAATAATAAAATATAAGATGTCATTGTCATTATTTTCTTCATTCCTTTTTGTTTGTTTTAGTTGCACAAGTGATACATAGCTTAACTTCCCCAACAAGGTATGAGAGTGTCTGATTTTCTACACTTTGGTGACCCCTATATATTATCATTCTTTTAATTTCTGCCAACCAGTGGTATAAGAATGGTATCCCTGTATCTAGTGTTATGTTTGAACATATTTAAAAACATTATAATAGAAGGAAACTTCTTAGGCATATGGGCTTTAGATAATTATAAAACCAAAATAGACTTATAAATTAAATTCATTTAATTGAACAACACTAAGTTAATACATGATGTAATTTTCCTGAAACACACAGCTTTGGGTGTATTCATATGTTTTCTGGTCTACCAGCAGTCAATGGGATTTGATTTGATTTTAAAGATAGTAGGCCATGACCTTAATCCTTGTCACTATCATTACTGCTAATTTTCCTTCTCACAACAAACATATATATATAATCACTAGTTCTGTATCCTTTTAGGTCAATTAAATAGTAAAAGCCAAAATACAGTTCTTTGAGAGGCTTCTTGGCAATTATTAACTGAACATTTACTATTATAACTATTGAAAATAAACTTGTTGGCCAGCATAAAAATGTGATATTCACATCTCATCTGGTTAGAGGACAACAAAGGTGCTTACCATCAGGATATGTTTCCTTTTGAATTTGTTCCACCTGTGCTAGAGAGAGCCATGCAATGACTCAAGTCTCCCCCCAGTACTCTTTAACAGCCCTGCTGCAAGGTATTTGCATGGACACACACTGTGGCATCATTGGGCAAAAACATATCATTTTGGCCTTAAGTTCTCTTCTGCATATTTTTACTTATTTTATGACAATTAAAATAGTATATCACTCAACTCTACTATGCTGATTTCATTATTTCAAGCCACTTTCAATTGACTAAATAACTTATAAAACATCTTATTCTATGAAAGTGTTAAAGCTAAATTATCACTGCAAAAGATGTTTCATCCTTGCCGCTTTTGACAGGAATAAACAGGGCGCAATGGTGGTCGGAAAATGGCTGTTCTCATTGTCTTCAAAATATTTCAGGAGTTCCTGCTGTGGCACAGCGGGTTAGGAATTTGGCTACAGCTCAGATTCAATCCCTGGCCTGGGAACTTCCATATGGCATGGGTACAGCCAAAAAAATAAATAAATAAAAGGTGGGGGTTTAAATATAAATTAAAAAATTTTTGTTCTAGTTCTGTGAAAATGCCATTGGCAATTTGATAGCCATTTCACTGAATCTGTAGATTGACTTGGGAAGTATGTTCACTTAAACAATATTGATTCTTCCAGTCTAAAAACATGGTATAGCTCTCCATCTGTTTATGTGGTCTTCAATTACTCTCTCCAGCATCTTGTGGTTTCCAGAACATAGTTCTTTTGCTTTCTTAGGTAGCTTTATTCCTAGGTATTTTATTCTTTTTGATGCAATGGTAAATGGGACTGTTTCCTTAATCTCTCTTTCTGACCTTATCTTGTTAGTGTATAGATTTTTGTATATTAACTTTGTATCCAGCAACTTTACTGAATTCATTGATGAGCTTTAGTAGTTATCTGGTAACACCTTTAGGATTTTCTATGTATAGTATCATGTCACCTGCAAAGAGTGACACTTTTTACTTCTTTTCTGACGTGGATTCCCTTTATTTATTTTTCTTCGCTGATTGTTGTGGCTAGGAATTCCAAAACTATGTTGAATAAAAGAGTGGACTTCTTTGTCTTGTTCCTGATATTAGAAAAAATGCTTTCAGCTTTTCACTGTTGAGTAAGTTAGCTGTGGGTTTGTCATATATGGTCTTTAATATGTTGAGGTATATTCCCTCTATGCCTACTTTCTGAAGAGGTTTTTTTTTTATCATAAATGGATGTTGAATTTGTCAAAAGCTTTTTCTGCACCTGTTGAGATGATCATATGGTTTTTTCCTTCAGTTTATTAATGTGGTGTATCATACTGATTTGTGAATACTGAAAAATCCTTGCAACCCTGAGATAAATGCCATTTGATTATGCTGTATAACCCTTTTAATGTATTGTTGGAGTCATCATGCTAGTATTTTGTTGAGGATTTTTGCATCTATGTTCATGAGTAATATTGGCCTATAATTTTCTATTTTGTGATATCTTTCATTTTGATTTCAAGATGATCATGGCCTCAGAAAATGAGTTTTGAAGTGTACCTGCCTCTTTTTGGAATAGTTTCAGAAGGATAGCTGTTTACCCTTCTCTAAATGTTTGGTAGAATTCATTTGTGAGGCCATCTGGTCCTGGACTTTTCTTTTTGGGAATTTTGAAATTAATGATTCAATATTAGTACTGGTAATTGGTCTATTCCTATTTTCTATTTTTTCTTGGTTCAGTCTTTGGAGATTGTACCTTTCTAAGAATATGTCCTTTTCTTCTTGGTTGCTCATTTTATTGGCATATAGGTGCTCATAGTAGTCTCTTATGATCCTGTGTATGGAAACACGAAAGACTCATAATTGTCAAAACAATCTTGAGAAAGAACAGAGCTGGGGGAATCATGCACTTTGAGTTCAGACTATACTATGAATCTACAGTCATCAAAACAGTATGGTATTGGCACAAAAACAGAAATACAAATCAATGGAATAAGATAGAAAAAATAAATAAATCCAAGCACCCATGGTCATCTAATTTATGACAAAGGAGGCGAGAATATACAATGGAGAAAAGACAGTCTCCTTAATAATTGGTGCTTAGAAAACTGGACAGCCTGGTATAAAAGTTTGAAATTTGAAACTGTCTAATACCATACACAAAAATAAACTCAAAATGGATTGACAAACTAAATGAAAGCCTGGAAACTAAAAAACTTAGAGGAAAACATAGGTAGAACACTCTTTGACATAAACCTCAGCAATATCTTTTTAGATCCAACTCCTAGAGTAATGGAAATAAAAACAAAAACAAACAAATGGGACCTAATTAAATTTTAAAACTATTGCACAGCAAAGAAAACCATAAACAAAACAAAAAGGCAACTTACAGAATGGGAAAACATATTTGCAAATGAAGTGACTGACAGGGATTAATCTCCAAAATATACAAACAACTCATGCAGCTCAATATAAAAAAAAATCAAAAATAGGCAAACCTAAATAGACATTTCTCCAAAGACATACAGATGGCCAAAAAACACATGAAAAGATGCTCAACATTGATTGCGATTTATTTAAAAAATGCACATCAAAACTGTAATGAGGTATCAGCTCACACCAGTCAGAATGGCCATCATCAAAGTGTCTCCAAACAATAAATACTGGAGAGAGTACAGAGAAAAAGAGATCCTCCTACACTGTTGCTTGGAATGTAAATTGATACAATCACTATAAAGAATAGTATGGAGGTTCCTCAAAAAACTAAAAATAGGAGTTCCCGTTGTGGCTTAGCAGTTAACAAACTCGACTAGCATCCATGAGGATGCAAGTTCAATCCCTGGCCTCGCTCAGTGGGTTAAGGATCTGGCGTTGCTGTGAGCTATGGTGTAGGTCTCTGTGGTGTAGAGGCAGCTCTGATCCCATGTTGCTGTGGCTGTGGTGTAGGCTGTCAGCTATAGCTCCAATTCAACCCCTAGCCTAGGAACCTCCATGTGCCACAGGCGGAGCCCTAAAAAAAGGACCAAAAAAAAAAAAAAAAAAAAAAAAACCCTAAAAATACAACTACCATATGATCCACCAATCCCACTCCTGGGCAGCTATGCAGAGAAAACCATAATTTTAAAAGATACATGCACCCCAATGTTCATTGCAGCACTGTTTATAATAGCCAAGATATGGAAGCAACCTAAGTGTCCAGTGACAGAGGATTAAAGAAGATATGGTACATATATATAATGGGATATTACTACGCCATAAAAAATAATGAAATAATGCCATTTGCAGCAACATGAATGGACCTAGAGATTATCATACTAAGTGAAGTAAGTCTGGCAAAGACAGATATCAAATGATATCTCTTGTAAGTGGAATCTAAAAAATGTTAAAAATGAATTTATTTACAAAATAGAAATAGACTCACAAACTGTGAAAACAAAATTATGGTTACCAAGGGTAAAGGGGAAGGGAGATAAACTGGGAGTTTGGGATTAACATATACATACTACTATATAAAAATAGGTAAAAAAAACAAGGACCTACTATATAGCACAGGAAACTATACTCAATATCTTATAGTAACCTATAATGGAAAAGAATCTTAAAAAGAACATATATATATATATATACACACACACACATATATATATATATACGTGTGCGTGTGTATGTATAACTGAGTCACTTTGCTGTACACTTGAAACTAACACAACATTTTAAATTAAGTATAATTCAATTTAAGAAAGAGAGTTAAGGGAGTTCTCTCATGGTCTAGTGGATAGGACTTGGTGCTTTCACCTCTGCAGGCCAGGTTCAATCCCTGGCATGGGAACTGAGATCCCACATCAAGCTGCTACATGTCACAGTCACCTAAATATAGAGAAAGAAAGAGAGAGAAATGCACTCACTTCAGGGAGTTCCTATTGTGGCCCAGTGGGTTAAGAACCTAACTAGTATCCATGAGGATTTGGGTTCATTCCGTGGCCTCGCTCAGTAGGATAAGCATCACTTCCATATGCCGCAGGTGTGGCTATATATATACAGACACTAGTGTGATTAGAAACACAAAGGCAAATATGGACTGGGCTCATTTATAATGTGATCACGCAGATCAGAGATCAGCAAATATTTTATGTAAAGGGTCAGATGATAAATATTTTCCATTGATGCAATTACTGAATTCCATCATTGTAGTACAAAAAATAGTAATACATGAAACACATATGAATGGATGTGTGGCTATGTTCTAATACAACTTTATTTACAAAACTAACAGCATCCTGCACTTGGTCCATGGCCTGTGGTTTGCCAACCCCTGATATAGATGACCCAGAAAGCACTTATACTATTTTTAGATAATCAAAGAATTTAAAACACAAAATTAAAAAGATTCTAAGGGACCCCAGAGAATATCTCTCTCCTAAAGAACTTACTTCATTCTAATTACTTCATCCTGAATAGTATTTCAGTTTCTAATTGTGCCATGAATAAACTTGAAATTCTTTTTGTGTTCGTTATTCCATTTTCTAATTGGATGTGGCTGATCTGAAGGAAATCTATTGATTTTCATATGTTGATCTTATATCAGGCTTACTTACTGAACTTTAACATTCTGTTAGGATTTCAGTTGATTGAATAGGCTTTTCTAGGTAGATGATGATAACTGAATCATGACAGTTTCCAGTATTCATATAAGTATCTTAATTTTTTTCTTGTCCAAATGCACTGTCTAGGAATCCTAGAATAATGTTGATTGAGCAAATGAAAGCAGCCAAAGTTGTCTTGCTCCTTTTTCAGTATTTTATTTACTTTTTTTTCTTTGTAAGAGACTTTATTAAAGTTTTCAAAAATTCTTCTGGGCTTTTGATATGAAGCAGACAATAGGGGCCCAAATTTGTTACATGTCAGCAATCTGGATCAAAGCCCTAATGCCAGTGGCTGCAACTTATTAAAAATACTGGCACCGGACCAATTTAATTAATTTTCTGAAGGGCGTATAAAACTCTTAGGTTACACATAAGATATGAGAAATTCATCTTTATCAATCACTAGCAAGGGGTATGGGTTTTGGCTCAGATAAATCACTAAAGACCACTGGATGATGTGGAGTCAATTAACATGGCCGTCAGAGTCGTCTGCAGGCAGTACTTTAATTTCATCACCAACTCATACTCTAGATGGGGTTACTTCTGCAAACTTAAGTGCCAGTCATAAAACCACTTTCCTCCAAACCTCCCTTTCTATACTGGGCTCTTTGATGCTGGGGCTGGGACTCCACAAACACATTTTAAGTTGCCAGCTAATGCCCCTTGGCTCTCACTTGGTGGGGGGCAGGGGCAGTAATAGATCGTAAGGCCGAGAAAGAGAAGGGACTGGTTTTTTCCTGTCTGTTTCCTGATTGCTTTGTATGGGCTTCCTGTTGTATTCTTTGTTTCTATCATCATCACCCCAGTCTCACTTCTTTACCCTGGCTGTGGCAAGTCCTTACTATAGCAGCAGCTGAAGTCAATTTTCACTTTTTTTTTTTTAACAGGCACAGCTAGCTTCACCTCACTTAACCACCACCGTGAGACACCAACACCCACCAAGCAGTGTGCCTTGCTCGGCTGAGTTTTACCTCCATGGGCCCCTCCTCCTCCAACCCTGTAAAGTATTACAATCCCATCCTCTTCCCTTTGTTTCCCCAGAGGCAGGAGCTGCTTCCTGCAGTAGCTAATTCAACAGTACCCTTTTCAGTTAGCTAGTTAACACTTTAGACGGGTTAACAATTCCTTGTATTAAATTGTCTCTATTAAGAAAAACAAATACTGTATGATATTACTTATATATGGAATCCAAAAAAAATACAACTAGTGAATGTAACAAAAAAAGAAGCAAACTCACAGATCTAGAGAACAAACTAGTGGTTATCAGTAGGGAGAGGGAAACAGAAAGGGGCAAGATAGAGGTAGGGGGGTGGGAGGTACAAACTACTGCGTGTAAGACAGACTCAAGGATGTGTTGTATAACATGTGGAATATAGCCAATATTTTGTAATAACTGTAAACAGTATAATCTTCAAAATTATATGAAAAAAAATAAAAATTAATTTAAAAAATAGTAATAACAAATTATCTCTATTAAAATTCCTGCTGATTTCTGTCTCCTGACAGGGTCCTGATTGATGCTTACCTACAGAAAAAGACTTCCTTACTGGGTAATGTGGATTCATGTTAGCTCTCATAAGAAACGGCTTTCCCCAACATTGTCCTTCCTTTTGAGGATCATTTATTCTAAGGGCCACACATGCAGCATATGGAACTTTCGGGCCAGGGGTGGAATCAGAGAGGCAGCTGCCAGCCTACTCCCCAGCCACAGCAACACTGGACCAATGCCACAGCTTGTGGCAATTAGGGTCCTTAACCCACTGAGCGAGGCCAAGAATTGAACCTACATTCTCATGGATACTATGGTTCTTAACTGGCTTTTAACCCTCTGGGCCACAATGGGAACTCTGGGATCAATTTATTTTTTGAGAGCAGAAGGTTCTAGTTGAGAATCACAAGTTACCATGATTAAGACAGATAGACAAATAAACACCCTTATTTAAAAGTTAGTTTCACTTATACCACTTTCTTCCCATTACTTTTGAGACTTTTCTGCCATCTAGAAATCTGAACCTCAAATGATATTTTATGAAGTACTCCTTTGAATAGTCATTGGAGAGCAAAATCAGGTTAATAAATACCAAAGTTTTGAGAGTACGAAAACTCAGAGTGCTTTCACCAACATAATTAAGTTTTGTCCACCAGAGAATGTCACTTGAGGAGAAAGAAAAATGAAGATCCAGGACAGAACACATCATATTGTTGATTAAGAAGTGAAAGTTTTTTTTTTACCCTGTGAAAGTATATATATATATATATGTAGTTATATATATCATCATCAACATATCTAATGATTAATATGTTAAACAAAATCACCTTTGTGTGAAAAAGAAAATATTTTGCTCCCAGGGGGTTGGGACTATGGAGAAATCATTGAAAAATAGCTCAATTAAAGCTGGATGAGAATGAAACATCAGCATCTTGGTGGGTGTTCCCAACTTGCCTCAGGCACTGAGACACAGGATGAAATGTGAAAGTAATAAAGAACAGATAGAAATACTTGGTATTGAGAGCAGTCAATTCTGCTCTCATAACAAGCTTAGATCCCCAGAGGGAAACCCAGCAGACATTTAAGTTGATGGGGGAGGGGGAATTCACTCCTGAAACCATGCAGGATCCTGTGGGGCTCCAGGACAGGGATACAGACAATATCTTGGAGCTCGCCTCCTTCATTCCAGAAAAAAGATCACAGTTTGATAACCTTGAGAACCACAGACTCATCAGGAGACCCCTGAGGCCAGAATGAAGGAATGCAGGTCTTAAGCATACCCTGATCCTTATCAGCAATCCAGCCCTTGAACCATTGCTATAAAAGCCTCACCAAGTCCTCCCCAGTGGGACACAGTTTTTTTTTTTTGAAAATTTATTTATTTATTTATTTTTCTTGTCTTTTTGCCATTTCTTTGGGCCGCTCCCACGGCATATGGAGATTCCCAGGCTAGGGGTCAAATCAGAGCTGTTGCCACTGGCCTACGCCAGAGCCACAGCAACGTGGGATCTGAGCCACATCTGCAACCCACACTATAGCTCACGGCAACGCCGGATCGTTAACCCACTGAGCAAGGGCAGGGACCGAACCCCCAACCTTATGGTTCCTAGTCGGATTCATTAACCACTGTGCCACTACCGGAACTCCAGACACACAGTTTTTAAAGGCATAAGCCTGGTGTGTCCCCCATTGCCTGGCAAAGCAATAAAGCTATTCTTTTCTCCTTCATCCAAAACTCTATCTCCAAGATTCAATCAGCGTCAGTGCACAGAGGCTGGATTTTGGCAACACTTGCCCCTTCACACTGACATAATATCTGAACCCATAGACTTAGCACCTCCTAATCTTCAATGTCATAAAGCATCTAAATTGGATGGGAGGACTTAGAAAACTGAGCAATGTCTATCCTAGTTCCATGTACTGAAATAAACAACAATTTAGTTCGTGCTTATTAATTAGTGGTTGAAGTCAACAAGCCTTCTAGATAGAGGTGCATATTTGTACAAACCTTCTATCTTCTGTGCCTTTCTGCCCACCCATCCATCCATCAATCCATGAGCCAGGCACTAAAGAGGCAAAAGCAAGTGTCTGCCCTCATCCCTTTATTCCCTTCCTTATGGGATGCATGTGGTGACAAGGATGAGGGGGAGAGTAAACTCTAGACAGGAACACAAGTATTTCACAAAAAGTATTTTGGAACATTTCTATTTTATCACTGCTTGAAGAAAAAGACTTTTTCAAATTACATGAAATTCCCCTCCTCAGAACCTTTAGCTCATACTTTTAATTGTGACTAGAACAAACTTCTTTGCTTGGCTAATGATTACTTATGTCTTAAGATTCCATCCATCCTGATGCCCCAATAGCTGTTTCTTATTAGTAATAAGCACATTTCTTATTAGGAGAATCCATTATTTATATATTAGAATAATCCATTTAAGTGTTGTCTCCACATATAAACCAAGGCAATGACTTTTTCTGACTTGATTTTATTTATTTATTTATTTACGGCCATCCCCAAAGCCTGTAGAAGGGTGCAGGCCAGGGATCGAATCCATACCACAGCAGTGACCTGAGCCGCTGCAGTGACAACACTGGATTCTTAACCCGCTTTACCGCCAGGAACTCCCATTTGACTTGATTTTGTATCTCTTGTGCTTATCTCAACAGTTGGCACATAATGGGTGCACAATAAATGTTTGCTGTTCTGAACAATGTCACTGGCAAACTGAAGATTGAGACATGCAAAAGGGAACCCTCCTGCACTGTCGGTGGGAATGTAAGCTGGTACAGCCACTATGGAGAACAGTATGGAGGTACCTTAGAAATCTATACATAGAACTACCATATGATCCAGCAATCCCACTCTTGGGCATACATCCAGACAAAACTTTCCTTAAAAAAGACACATGCACCCGCATGTTCACTGCAGCTCTATTCGCAATAGCCAAGACATGGAAACAACCCAAATGTCCATCAACAGACAACTGGATTAGGAAGATGTGGTATATATACACAATGGAATACCACTCAGCCATCAAAAAGAACAAAATCATGCCATTTGCAGCAACATGGATGGAACTAGAGACTCTCATCCTAAGTGAAGTAAGTCAGAAAGAGAAAGACAAATACCATATGATATCACTCGTATCTGGAATTTAATATACAGTACAAAGGAAACTTTCCTCAGAAAAGAAACTCATGGACTTGGAGAAGAGACTTGTGGTTGCCTAGGGGGAGGGGGAGGGGGAGGGGGAGGGAGTGGGGTGGATGGGGAGCTTGGGGTTAATAGATGCAGACTATTGCCTTTGGAATGGGTTAGCAATGATATCCTGCTGTGTAGCACTGGAAACTATATCTAGTCACTTATGATGGAGCATGATAATGTTTGAAAATAGAATGTGTACATGTATGTGTAATTGAGTCACCATTCTGTATAGTAGAAAAAAAAATTGTATTGGGGAAATCATTAAAAAACAAATAAATAAATGAAGACATGCAAACATGAGAACATCTGAGTTTTCTGCCCATTTTTCTGTTTACATACCTGCGACCTTTTTTCTCCAGCTTCATTTAAAAGTGCTTGACATAGCCCTTATCTAGTCATTATTTTATTCAAAGTTCTTCTTCCTTATTTCTTGCCAGTGGTACTACAGTGTCTTTCTAGAATCTGAGCAAATTTGTGGGTTGCAATTTTTCATTTCAACAACGTGGTTATAAACTTTTTTTCCCAATCATACCCGAAGATGAATACTTTGATTTCCCTAAAGCAAATACCTCACGTTGTATAATGAAATACGCTGTTCAAGGTTCTTTCTCACCCAACGGGCCAAGTCCTTATTTATACTCATTTTTGAACTTCAGCAGTTTCCCAGAAACAACTGCTAATGTTCCCTTCTGGGATATAGCAAAGTCTTCAAGGCAGTTTGAAACTGCCACTGTGTGCGAAACAGGCTCTTTAGGATAGAAAAAGTTAGAAACAGAAATTCAATGAGTTGAGTTCAATCAACACTTCTAACTTTTATGTACGCAAAGGAGTTCATAAGAACTCATATATTTCCTTTGGTAGCAGGTGGATTTCCTTCCACATTTCTTTCTCTCAAATTAGCATCACCAGGCAGTACTTGACTAGAAAAGCAAAGGGCTGGAAACCCAGCAGCCAGAATAAATAACAGCAAGGAGTGTTTCAGGAGGGAAAGTGGAAACATGATGACTCTGTGGCCTCCTTTCAGCTTGTTCAGGGGGGCATACCACAAGCAGGTGACATAGTCTTACAGGAAACATTTATTGTCAGATGCTCATCCTCAAATTCAAGGCTAACCATTTCCATCCCTGCTTATATCCCAGAAGGCAGGTAGCAGGTTTAAAACAGCCCTGAATATCAATATATGTACTATAAATGTCACGTATGGTTAAATTGTTTAGAAGAGATTTGGCTGTCCTTCTACTCCTCTGCTACATTTAAAAAAATACTAAGAATGTGATCCTCAGGAAAAATATTTTGGTGTTTTATAAAACACACTGGTTTTATTTTGTCTATAAGTGTAAGGCATTTTCTTTTTTCTTTTTTTGTCTTTGCTTTTTAGGGCCACAGGTGCACCATATGGAAGTTCCCTGGGTAGGGGTCCAGTAGGAGACACAAGATCTGAACCATGTCTGTGATCTACACTGCAGCTCACAGCAATGCCGGAGCCTTTAACCAACTGAGCAAGGGCAGGGATTGAACTCTCATCTTCATAAATACCAATAGGGTTTGTTACTATTGAGCCATGGTGGGAACTCTGGCATTTTCAAACATACAGTTACAGTGTAGAAAAATCATATAATGTACTTTGGTTCCCACACCAGTATGAAGTACATAGAAATTTCTGTTGTTGTTGGCCCCACTCATGGCATATGGAATTTTCTGGGCCAGGGACTGAACCGGAACCACAGCAGTGACCCAATCCAATGCAGTAACAGCACCAGATCCTCAATCCTCTGAGCCACAAGAGAACTCCAGATAGGAATTTCTTACATTTTTTTCCATGTCTCTCTTTTTTTTTGTTTGTTTGTTTTGTTTGTGTTTGTCTTTTTAGGGCCACACCTGTGGCATGTGGAGGTTCCTAGGCTAGGGGTCCAATCAGAGCTACAGCTGCTGGCCTATGCCACAGGCACAGCAATCAGGATCCAAGCCGTGTCTGCGACCTACACCACAGCTCATGGCAACGCTGAATCCTTAACCCACTGAGCGAGGCCAGGGATTGAACCTGTGTCCTCATGGATACTAGTCGGGTTAGTTAACTGCTGAGCCACAAAGGGAACTCCTCTATCTCTTTTTTTATACAGTGTTACGGATACAGCTGTGTCCACTCCATTTGTTCTCTTTCAGCCTGAAGTTGATGTATATTCTCCTGTCTGTTTTTAACATTAACAACATAAGCATATATCCATTGGAGATTACATTGTTTTCTTTTGTTTTTAGTTTTTACATAAGTGATATACATAGATCATTATATGTATCTACTTTCAGGCAACATTTTGCTTAGATTTATGCAGCTAATAAGAGCAGACTTAGTCCATACATCTTCAATATTGTATGATATCCATTAACGGAATATTACAGCTCCCCATTATTCTATTAAGGAATAGAGTTAATTACCTCCAATGTTTCACTAAATCATCTTGTACTTGTTTTCCTGTGCACAGGTGCCAAAGTTTCTAGAAATGGAATCACCCAGTTGGTGTGTATGTTTATCCACATCTTAAATAAATGCTGCAAAAATGGTTCCAAAATAAATAGTCCAATTTATAATCTACCACCATTGACTTTGAGTTCAACTCTTTCCAACTACTGGTATTTTCAGACTTGAATAATATTTGCCAACTTTAAAGGGGTGGAACAATATTTGAATTTGCATTCCTTTGACTATAAATGAGGCTGAGGAAGTTTTCACACAGCTTATTAGCCATAGAGAATTTCTTCTGTCTGAATTATCTGTTCATCCTTTGCCCATGTCTCTTTTGGGTTGTTTTCCTTTTTAGTAAAACTTGATTGTAAAACCACCTGGGCCTAGTGTGCATTTTATAAACAGATTTTATATTATTGAGTTCTATTTCTTTAGTGGTTATGTTTTCTTTTTTTTTTCTTTTGGTCAATTTTATCACTTAAATATTTTAGGAAGAACATTTTTTTCTAAGTCCTCATTTTGCGCTTAACTTTGAATGCTATTTTAGCTGGATGTGAAATGATGACAGCTAATTTCCCTCATCATTTTGAAGCTATTATTACAATGTTACTAGGTCTATATTACCACTGCTGCAAAACCCACCGTCTGTCTTACTACTAGTATTGTGGATAATCTGTCTTTTCTTTTTGGCTGATTTTTATTTTATTTTAATTTTATAAAATGTTTTCTTTGTTTCTTTGCCTACAGTTTAAGTACATATGTTTAGATGTAGGCATGTTTTTGCCTAATCCTACTCAGGACATGTCGCATTTTTTTTAATTTTAGGAATTTTGTTTTTAACCAATTATGAAAAATTCTGTTATTATCCTGTAAGAATTGCTTTTCTGACAATCTCTTCATGTCTCTCAACCCTTCTTTCATTCATATTTTCCATCCCTTTATCTTGTCAAAGTTCATTCTGATCAACATACTCAGATTTACTTTCTTTGTGACTGAACCTCTCTCTAGCTTTGTATAATTCTCTGTTTAATTTGTCCAACAGGTTTTAAGTTTCAATAACTGGTTTTTTTTATTTCTACAAATTCTATTTGGCTATTTTTCAAATATCTGTTCTTTCATAGTATCTTTTTTTCTGGTTTTGATTACTCTTTATGTCTATAATTATGCTAAGCACATTTTTAATAGTCCTTAATAAATTGTTTTATGATTTCAAGTTCTTTGAGTTCTAATGATTCTAATTGTTAGGTCCATGGACTCTTGGTTCATGGTAGATTTTGTCCTCAATTATTATCATTAGTATTAAGTTTTTAAATTATCAATAATAATATATCAGCCAAATTCTTGGCAGGAAACAGATGGCATATTAAACAGAGTAATTGTGGAGAGTTTAATGAAAGGACTATTTCCAAAGGTGTAGGCAGGGCTAAGGGAAACCAACAGATAGTAAAATGTGCAGTTGTTGCTATCCAAAGCTTGAGTAGCACAAGGAGGAAGTGAAGATCAGACCCGTAGTTGGAGGATAGGGCTACCTGACAGGAGCCATGGTCTTCAAAAGAGACAGGCTGACTGCCAACCAGTGACCCGGCATCAATGTGGTTGAAGAAATTAGTATCATGACTTTACTAATCTATTGTTTTTCAGTCTCCTATCACTACCTCCTATTGGCTGAACCCATTGAAAAGCCAGGAACCAGATTTTCAAAACGAGCAGAAGACCTGAATAGAGAGTTTTCCAAAGAAGACATACAAGGAGTTTCCTCTGTGACAGTGTAGGTCACAGCTGTGGCTTGGATTCGAAACGACCCAGGAACTTCCATATGCTATGGGTGTGATCTCCCACCCCAAAAAAAGAAAACATAAAGCTGGCCATGAAAGGATGTTCGGCATCACTCATCACAGGAAAAATGCAAATCAAAGCCTCAATGAAATATCACCTCACATATGTCATAATGGCCATCATCAAAAAGTGTACAAATAGCAAATGTTGGCAAAGATGTAGAGAAAAGAGTACCCTTGTATATTGCTTGTGGGAACGTAAATCCACTGCAGTAAACAGTATGGAGATTCGTTAAAAAACTAAAAACGGAATTACCATATGATCTAGCAATCCCACTCCTGGGTATATATCTGAAGAAAATGAAAACATTACGTCTAAAAGATACATGCACTCCCATGTTCATAAAAGCACTATTTATAATAGCCAAGACAGGGAAGCTACCTAAATGTCCATCAGCAGATGAATGGATAGAGAAGATGTGTTGTATGTATATGTATTTACACACATACACACACACCCCAGAAATGTGCTTTTGGTTGCAGTATTATACTAATGGATGAAACTTCTTCAACTCTTGCCCTGTATTTGCAGCATTTTAAGAACCTTGGCTTTGTGCAGGGATCTTGGTTCCTACTATCTGCCTTTCATAAATTGAAGACCTTGTGTCTAGTCCCTGCATGGGTAGTAAAAACCCAGACCCCTAACTTACTGAGACTGAACACCTCCTTACCCACTAGCCAGTCAGATGCTTACTACTCTGACTGTAATTCCCATCCTATAGAAAGGAGGAAATACAGTGTCAATTTATATTATTTTCATCCATACAAGAAATTAAGCATCATTAACATTTTATATAAATACTGACACTGGCATGTTCATTCAATTGTATGTCAGAGGGTCACAAACAGTCCATGAGACAGCCTGAAGGAAGAAGGGGACATCGAGGTGTGGAGGGACTGACACTCTTTTATCCAGCACTGGAACTTGGTGACATTTCAATTTACATACTACGGGATGTCATCAAGTTTTATTTTATAAAAATAAGACTTGTAAACAGTAGATTCTTTAGAAGGCTTTGTAACAAAATGACGTTCTAGTCCATTGCCTATGCTATAGGATTTTATGACTATCTTGTGGCAAAGCATTTAATAGTTATTGATCTAAAGGTGAGTTATATATTTTTCTTGCCTAAAAAGGCCAGTTTCCTAGTTTTCTGGCAAAAAACAGAAATTTTCCATGATGACAAGCAGCTGTCCGTAATTGGCTATTTAGCAGATAAAAATGCGCTAATGTGTCTTTCCAAGGTACATATTAACATTTTAGCAAAGCATGCACAACATTTTTTTGAAGAGATATTTTATGGAGCGATCATTTTCAAAATAAATATTTGCGAAATTTTCTAGTATTATATAATTTCTTACCCAAAATGATGTAAGCATATCACTTATAAAAATATTATCATAAATATATAGAGACAAGCCTTGAAACTGAATATTCTCAACTGAAAACTGTCTTCAAAATGCAAAGGCTTACTCGCTTTTAAACCCATTAAAATATATTTAAATGAAAAAGTTTCATAAATTAGCAAGGACAACGGATTTGCATCATGGAAGATGGAAATTAATAACCAACTGTCAACAGAAGCTTTGGCATCAATGGTGAGGGGGATTGAAAAAAATGAGACTCATGAAACAGATGCAAGTAGGCAATGAAGCTTTTCTTATAAAATTCAGTGATATATTTCAGAGAGCATAAGCTAGGGCTGTTACCCTCTGCAGTTGGCGATCTAAGAGGCATATTTTCATGGTTGCAGTAGCAGTACCCGGACAGCTGTCAGGTTCTGTATTGGGTTCAGGGCCATCAGGACGAGTGCAGTCATTCCTGCCTTTTGGCCAATTAAAAATAAGTTTGCTGGCACCAGCCTGCATCAGCATCTTCAATGCTGACCCACCAGCCCACCTACCCATTTGCTGAGTATGGAGGGGTATGGTGTGCCATACAACCTATCAACTGTGAAGGCGGACAATGCACATCCTTACCCACTATGGGGATGAAGGGAAGGCTGAACAGAAGAAGGAAAATCCAATTTCACAGATACTTTTCTCAGAATATTTCAAATGCTTTTCTCTTCCTTCTATTTCATCAAGTACTTGGTCTATGACCAAATACTATTTGGAAAGTGAAAGGCCCATATGTACATACAGGTAAATAAAGAATGTTAAGATAAACGCTCTTTTTTAGCATCTGGGGCTGTTGTACAAATCCTTGACCAAACACGGTGATAGAAACAATGAAGTCACCTCTATGAGGTGCTTCTGCTGGGAAAATGTTTGGTACAACACCCTACAGTTGACTTTTTATTAAATTTTATCCTATGGGCTATACTTTAATTAGGTCCCACATACATTTCCCAGCTTTAAGTTCACTTTGTTGATTAATGATTCCAGCTTTGAATTTAATCATCAAATGTGTTTATATGAGACTTTAAAATCACATACAGTAGAAAAGTCTAAAAATCCTTAGTGTCAACTACAGGCTAAAGTGGAGATTCCCAACCTTTATGAAATGATGATCGTTCCCAATACTGTAGGGATGTTAGATTTCCTAATACACAGCCGCTACTGCACCCTCGTGACCATTTTAAAAAACTTTTGTGACACCAATTTATTTTGAAATGTAAATTCATTTTAAAAATATTTTTAACATTTGATTATCCATTAAAATAATGAAAGATAAATGAAGTTATACAAAAAACAAGGGCCTAAATTAAAGGGCAGGTACTCGTATGTTGCTTTCTTGTGTTAAGTACTGGGCTAACTCCACACGATACTAAACTATTAACCTACTAGTATAACTCTATACTATATGGACTCATAGAGGGTCCATGTATTAGCTAGTATAATGCCAACTACAGAAACAAATAAATGTTTAAAATGTTTAAGGCATAGAAATCAGACATTTACTTTTCCCTCATGTAGAGTCCAGTCAATGAGCAAAAGGAAACTTAAGATAATGCTATAGTGATTTTAAAAAGTGGATTTTAGGAGTTCCTGTTGTGGCGCAGCAGAAATGAATCCAATTAGTATCCATGAGGTTGCAGGATCAATCCCTGGCCTCGCTCAGTGGGTTAAGGATCTGGTGTTTCCATGAGCTGTGGTGTAGGTCGCAGACACGGCTTGGATCTCAAGTTGCTGTGGCTGTGGGGTAGGCTGGCAGCTACAGCTCTGATTCAGCCCCTAGCCTGGAACCCTCCATATGCTGCGGGTGCAGCCTAAAAAAACAAAAAACAAAAAAAAACAAAAATTAAAAAGTGGATTTTATCAGGGGTCATCTGGGTTCAAAACCTCAATGATCATCATTTAATAACCGTAAGCTTTGGCATGGTACTTAACCCTTTTGTTCCACAGATTATCAGAGACCCAACTAAAATTAATGTGAGATCCAGCACCAGAAAAAGGACATCAGTGGGGAACACTGAAGAAAGTCACAAAAGAGCTGTAGCATGGTGAATAGTGCTGTGTCAAGGTTAATTTCCTGGTTTTAATCATTGTACCATGGCCTTGCAAAATGTAAGCGTTGGGGAAAGCTGGGTAAAGGCTTTAGCTAGGAACTCTCTGTAATATTTTAGGAACTCCTGTGTCCTTTTAAAAGTAAAATGTTTAAAAAATAAACATTTAAAAGATCTTTTTTTTTCTGGTGGGATTTTGTCTGACATTGATGTGGTAACCTGGTAGCAATGCTGTGGGCATAATATCTAACCTATAACTGTCACATAGTCTAGTTATTGGTTAGCTTGCAACAAGTAGCCAAGGTTACTCTGGCACTTCCCAGCTTTGCAACTCTTAGCCTCAGGCATGGAAAGACCTTCAGAATACCTGAAGGACAAGGGGTAAATGGTAGAAAACTGGCAAAGAAAGAAATGATGGCTAACTTCTGTCCTCTCACAATCCCTAAGAGAAAGAGAACACAGAGGACATCTAGTTTCTTTCACAGCAGGTATTAGACTTGAATTTGATGTCCTCATTATTGTGATTAACAAAAACAGTAAAACCAAGAAAATGACTAGATCTGCCATGAAGACATTTTGAAAATACACCTCCAGGTTCAGAGTTGAAACTACTCAACCCAGCTGGTGATCTCTAGAGTTCTCTTCCCCTTCAACTTTTATGCCATCGGCCTGGCATGTCCTGAGTACCTGGGCTATGGAAGGCTTGCTACCTGAGTTTCTCTGGTGTTACTGCTGTGCAGCTTTCAGCAGAGCAAAGGTGAACTTCCCACTGTGGCACAACTGGATCAGTGGCATCTCTGCTGCACCAGGACACAGGTTCCATCCCCAGCCTGGCACAGGTGGGTTAAAAGATCTGGCATTGCTGAAGCTGTGGCGTAGGTTACAATTGCAGCTTGGATCTGATTCCTGGCCCTGGAACTCCATATGCTGCTGGGTGGCAAAAAAAAAAAAAAAAAAAAAAGAAAGAAAAGAAAAGGGAAAAAAAACCAGCAGAGCAATGGAAAGGGAGAAGCAGAAGTAATTGGTTTATCTCATGTTTTGACAGAGAGACAGCTATATTCTCTGCTGTTGTCCACATGAGACTTCTCCAAAACGCATGGCTTTGATGTGAGATTCATATGGCAGCATAGTGAAGACTCTAGGGAGGTTGGAATTTATCAGCACAAAATGAACTGACATGAAGGGATGAGTGGAGAGAGGAGGGACGCAGTTAGAATACAAAGCCAGGCTGGGACTTAACTGCTTCTCTAGTCCACCAGGGTTTTTCTTTTTCTTTGACACCGGAAAATGAAGGAAGAGTTTCCTGCCTAATCTGTTTCCACTTGGAATGAATGTTTCCAACTCTAGGAACTGCCTTGAGATGGGTTATTTGTGCCATCATCTGTGCCTCAGTTTCCTAATCTAGAAAATGGGGATGGCAAGAGGACATGGGCCTGTGGGGAAGGAAAAATGAGTTCACACCTATAAAGAACTTAAAACAGTGCCAGTCACCTTGTGAACTCAATCACTGTTAGCCTCTCTCCAAGTTCCTGAGATGAGGCTGAATTCCAGTAACCAAGGACTGGCAAGGTGGCTGAAGTCATTTGGGATAAAACTAATAAGATTTGATGAGCTGCGTTTGTTTACACAGACTAACCATTCTTATTGAGAGACTGGCATCTGAGAGTTTTGAAGGGTGCACACAAATGAAGAGAGGAATTCATACCACGAAGTTGTGAACGTAAGGTTATAGCCTTTCTCATATGATTTCATGCCAGGGGTCAGCAAATTATAGCTCTGTAGGCTGAATGTGGACCATCTTCTGTTTCTGTGAATAAAAGCTACTGAAATACCAACAAAACATTCATTCATTTATGTACTGCATATGGCTGCTGTAACAGAGTTGTTGAGTAGTTGCAGCTAACACTCTATGGCCCATAAGGCCTAAGACATCTAATATCTGTCATTTTTATAGGAAAATGTACTGACCCCTGGCCTTTGTAGTCTCAGTCCACAAACTAAGGTGGTGGACTATGGTGTTAAAAACATCATTTGCTCATATGAGTATCATGTTTAAAATGTGGACACCAAGCTTGCAGAATGTAGCAGAAAAATCAAGCTTCTCAATACTTCTTCAACGATGAATTTCATTTGGTAAATTTTTTCCTGACATCAGTACGGAAGAAGAAAATAGGAAACAACTCAAAATGTAATAAAAATAAAGAGTTGTGAAGTATTTCACACTCCTTGCACAAAAAGATACTATAAAGAAGCACAGAGAAATAGGTCAACAGGCCACGTGCCATGTGCTTCAAAGTAAAGTGCCCAATGCCAGTTAAAGTTTTTCTCTCATACTCGTCTTTATTACTAAACAGCAAAACACAGTGGAAGCTTACAATCAAAATGGGATGGTGTAGATGCTTGGAAATTATTATCAGAGAAACAATGTAGGAGTTCCCACAGTGGCACAGGGGGTTAAGAGTCTGACTGCAGTGGCTCAGGTTGCTGCACAGGCACAGGTTCATTCCTTGGCCCAGTGCAGTGGGTTAAGGATCCTATGACATGGCTGTGGCTCAGATTCAATCCCTGGCCTGGGAATTAGATGTTACTTTGATTATTATCACCCTCTCTCCTCAAATTTACACAGAAATTTTAATAAATAAATGATTACAGTCATCAATTTTCTTTTCGGTTTTTGTTTTTTTTGGCTGTGCCCTGTGGTATGTGGAAGTTCCCAGGCCGGGGATGAAAACCATACCACTACATTGACAATGCCAGACCCTCAACTCGCTGTGCCACAAGAAAACTCTGAAATTTTAGGGGTATTTTTTCTTTACAATCATCAATTTACCTACTAAAAAGATGGCTAATTAAAATGACATAATCTTGCAAAGGTTTCTAAAACTCTACCCAAATCATCAGTTTTTCTCAGATCAACTCTAAGTTAGATGCTCCACTTTGAGAAAGCAGAAGCATTTTTAGCCCTAGAAGGTAAGGCTCATTTTCTCTCCTGATCAGGTCAAATCCTTCTGATTTGTGTAACCTTAGAAAAGCTTCTGATTGCCACTTAGATTTTTTTGTTTACCTTTTTGGGGCCACAGCAGCAGCATATGGAAGTTCCCGGGCTAGGGGTTGAATTGGAGCCACAGCTGCCAGCATACACCACAGCCACGGCAATGCCAGATACAAGCTCTGTCTGTGACCTACACTGCAGCATGAAGCAATGCTGGATCTTTAACCCACTGAGTGAGGCCAGGGATCAAACCCACATCCTCACAGATGCTATATTGGGTTTTTAACCCACTGAGCCACTATAGGAACTCCCTGACACTTGGATTTTAAAATGCTGCATTTTCTCCCCTAAACCTCTCATTCTCATATTTTTTTTCATTTTTTA
This sequence comes from Sus scrofa, assembly GCF_054392235.1. Lineage (NCBI taxonomy): Eukaryota > Metazoa > Chordata > Mammalia > Artiodactyla > Suidae > Sus > Sus scrofa. The sequence continues at coordinate 15,311,889 of NC_139401.1, forward strand.
AAAATTTTATTGATGTATAGTTGTCACTGGTATATGAATTTCCCAATAAACTTGGGACAAAATTGCACTAACGATCTAGGGCCATGGTTGAGAGGCTGGGCTCTAGATTGAGGCAGCCCTGGTGCCACATTCAAGATTTCATGCAAGCCAAACTCCCCAAGGCCCAGCTGCTACATCTGTAAAATGGATATAATCATAGTACAACCTCACAAGGTTTTTATGAAGATTAAATGAGATAAAGCCTAAGAAGTGCATAGAAATTATGTGGACAAAGGAAGTACTTAATACTTTTAACTGTTTGAGTATTATCTTTAGCATCATTTCAATAAAGTTGAAATTAATACCATAGTCATATTTGGGATGAAATGTTGACAGGCGTGTATGTGTTTGCCCAATAGAGAGGTAAAGAAGTGAGAGAAGAGAAAAAAGCCAAATGAAGGTATATTATCAAGCTAGTTAGCACTGTAGGCAACCATAGCTCAGTTCTGCTATGTTGGGAGACAGAAGAGACCACATGCCTTGGAATTATCCTACTGAAGGGGTATGGGGACTATTTACACAACATTCTCTGTAAGTCATCTGTAGCTGCTACAAGCAGTGGAATTGTGAGTTGTCTAATTATTTCATTAACAGGCAACTGGTGGGAAGTCTACAATGATGAATTCCAAGATTTATGGGGAGAGGGACAGCATCTGCTAAACATCCTTCACATATATTTCAGAGGAATCATTCTAGAGCTTAATCACATCATTCTTTCATTGGTTTTCCATCATCTTTAAGATAAAAGCCATATTCACAAGGTGATACACTAGACACTTCATGACTGAGCCTTATCCATCCCATCGGCCATGAATCCTATGTATCAGACAGAACTGGACTTTATAACTCTAGGTTTCACATTGGACTTACCTCTAAGACAGTGATTCTAAACTTGGATGCACACTGGTGCTTTAAAGAAATAATTTTCCTGAGGTGCAATCCCTAGAGATTCTGATGTAACTGACCTGGGGTATGACCTGGACACTGGAATTCTTTACAACTCCTCTGGTAATTCTAAACTGCAGCCAAAGTTGAGAAACAGTGTATTCAAATGCTGCTTCCTGGGGACAGGACTATCTTATTCACCTTAGTATTCTCCTCATGACCTTCCACAGAGTGAATCCTATATTACATGAGCAACTAGTGTTTACTGAATTAATATAATAAAGAGAGTAAGAGAGACCAGGATTGTGTGAAAAAGGGCAAAGCTTAGAATCAACATCAGTTGAGCATCTACTATGATTATTAGCACTTTACATGTTTTAGTACTTTTATTCATTGCAACAGCCTTGTTCTGCTTTATTTTTTTCAAAGGAGAAAATTAATATTCAGAAAAGTTAAGATGACTCACTCAAGATCATTACTTAAACTTTGACCACTTTGACTCCAAAGATCAGGTGATTTTCAATACACATCCTCTCTAACAGGAAATGGGAAGTGGATATCACCTAAGAGTGTGATTCCTTTCTAATTATAAGGATCTAAAAGGGGTTCCCAGGAGACTTCTGGAAGCAGCAGAGAAGGATCAGGAGGCCCTCATGGTTCTGCTACCATAAGGCATTCCTTTGGACACCCTACATACTCAAATATGGAGGTTATACACTGAGCATTAGTGCCATGGTAAGCAATGGAAAATCAGAAACCATCACCACCAACAGGAATCATTTCAGCACTACTGAGATGTGACCAGAGGATCTTCTTCAGTGAAACCTATTTTTTTTGGTTTTTGGTTTTTTTGCAAAATGTCCCCTTAGGAGGTTTTATTTACCCTATTTTACCACAACCACTGCTTCAATAGATTCTGATTCTTTTTGACCAGAAGGATTTACCTCTGAGATGAAGAGAACCAGCTCAATACGAGTTACCTCATAACTTTTCAAAAAGTGTGGTAAAAATTACATATAATAAAGTTTGTACTTTTAACCACTTTTAGGTATACAATTCGGTGACATTAAGTACATTCGTATTGTTGTGCAGCCATTACCAGCATCTATCCTCATAATTTTTCATCTTGTCCTCCTGAATTTTTTTTAAGGTACCATGTAGTGTGTTTTATTTCTAGTTTTCCTGGGTCTTCCTAATGGTGCCTTGGGCATTGGTTTGTTTCTTGATACTGATCAGGCCAGATTTGTAACTCAAGTTTTTGTCAAGTTGACCTTACATTGACCTCTGCCTATGCTGATTACACTCCCATTCCCAATCACGTGGTAACCACACATCTCCCCCCATTCCTACAGAACTTGGTCTCTAGGGCTTGGATGCTGTGTCCAAGGCTGAGTAACCCTATTATTCCTCATCAATCTCTATTCCAGAAAAGTGACTTCTCCCTTGTTACATCATTTCATTTAATTTGATCCTTTTGGACCTCCTCATATTCAACCTTATATTCCTGCTTTGTTTGCCTACATCTGCCTATCTGAAATCATATCTTGTGAAACCCAGGTCTTCTTGTGTAATTGCTTTCTTATGGTTTGGGCCATGGTAAAAGCTGGGATGGCCCAATAAGCAAGAGGGAAGGTATGTAACTCTATGGCTTCAAGCCTGTGAATCAGAAATAATACAAATAAAAGCATCACCAACCAGAAATAAGTTTGCAATGATTGACAGGTAGGCTGAGAGAATGCCTAAATAAACAGGTGATGTTTCCTTTTCAGAACATCAACAGTTTAAAAAATAAAAACATGATGAAGACTGTTATGCCACCAGTTCTTCTCATCCTAGAAAAGACGGTGAGAAAAAAATCTACTATTCTACATACATGCAAGTAAACTACAGAAGGTTTCCATCAGTCTTGGGATTAAATCTTCCCGCATCATATCCTCAAAAGAAGTCATATTAATGGATAGGGTTGCAACAGAATGGCGCAAGTCAAAAATATAAACTCTAAGTGTATTCACTGGGTTACAAATTTCTAGCTATTGTTCAGTGCATTTAGTGGGTAAGTCAAACAACAGTGACAGCATGCTACCTTTCGTTTCAGATACTTAAATATTGTGATGTACAAATGGAGACACTTTGAACAATAGAAATACAACCTGGCTATTAACTATAATACTACTAAACACTGCCGTACCTTCAAATACAGAGATGGTTCCCAATCCACACTGCTAAGCTTTTCTTCCTACAAAGTCTGGGAAACAAAGACTTGACACATCTGACAGAGACTCAGAAATTCTACTTTCCATCTCTGAATTTCAGTGTCTCCTGACTTGCTGACAACCTTTTGATGATGTGTGAAGTATCAAATCTGAAATGCATGATGGATTTCACAAACACAGTAATGCTCTCAATTTGGCCCACTTTCAGCGGCATGTATTGGTCTGAGAGCTGCAAGAACAACTTGCTTTGTAAGTGTAATTCAATAACACTGTGAGTCAAAAGGAAAGCAAATCTAAAGCTCTGTGTCACGACACCATCATCTTCTCAATGAGATGAAAAATAGGATGTTTAAAAAAAATTAATACATAGCCAAGAAAGTGGTAAATTTTAGGTCAATGTATAACTACGTGTTTCGTTTCAGCATTCATTTGTCCATCAGAAAATCCTCATGTCTAAGGTTAATCGCCTTGTGCTTGCTGGCCCACTGGGTATCCTGAAATCCAAAGCTTTGCAGGCATGGTAATAAATCCATGTTGGGTTCCCTAATCAGGCTTTCAGTGAAGACCCAACTCCACTCATGTCTCTAGTTATGCCTATTTATGGTGCCAAAATCAAAAGACAAAAATGCTGTAAACAAGCTGTTGTGTCTCTCCTGCACAAATGGAACACAGAGGACATTTATCATAACAGATATGAATTAATCACTCTCCCAACTGTCTCAGGTAGGCAAGCCAAAAAGCGTTTCATTTTCCAGCACTAAAATATCTGTGATGAGAGAATTTTTCCCCCATTTTCCCAGTCTGTATTTTTTAAATTGTCTCTTTCAACTGAAAGGAAATTTACATGGGAGGTAATCATAGCAATCAGCCATAAAGTTTAAAGGAATACTTATGCCAGAAAATTCTTGGTGTTAGAATTCTTAGCAGTTTTGAGTTAAAAAAATTTTTTTTATTTTTTGGCCATACCCACGGCATAAGGAAGTTCCCAGGCCAGGGATCAAATCTGAGCTGCAGCTGCAACCTATACCACAGTTGTGGCAATACCAGATATTTACCCCACTGCACCAGGCCAGGGATCAATCCCACACCTCCTCAATGACAACATTGGATCCTTAACCTGCTGTGCCACAGCAGTAACTCCACTGAGTCAAATTTTTAAAAATTAAGTTTTGTAAGAAGAATATGAGTATGAATATAAAAATCTCTTTGTTCTTCTGTGGCACTGTTTATTTTATTTTTATTTTTGCCTTTTCTAGGGCCACTCCCACAGCATATGGAGGTTCCCAGGCTAGGGGTCTAATCAGAGCTGTAGCAGCTGGCCCATGCCAGAGCCGCAGCAACGTGGGATCCGAGCCGCGTCTGCAACCTACACCACAGCTCACAGAAACGCTGGATCCTTAACTTTCTGAGCAAGGCCAGGGATCGAACCCACAACCTCGTGGTTCCCAGTCGGATTCGTTAACCTCTGAGCCATGACGGGAACTCCTGTGACACTGTTTAAATAGGAAAATGTATGTTTCTAGCCCAACAGAGTCTAGAAAAAGGAAAACAGAAGACTTCTGATTGGTCATTAGGGAACACAAAATCTGTAAGAAAACAAACATGTGGAAAAGTATTCAGAAAAAGAGGTTGGGGGAGTTCCCACTGTAGCGAAGTGGGTTAAGACTCTGACTGCAGTGGTTCAGGTTGCTGCAGAGGCATGGGTTTGGTCCCTGGCCTGGTGCAGCGGGTTAAGGATCTGGTGTTGCTGCATCTGCAGCATAGATCCTGGCTGTGGCTCAGATCAAATCCCTGACCAGGGAAACTTCCATATGCTGTGGGTGCAGCCATAAAAAGAAATATATATATATATATATATATATATATATATATATATATATATAATACATATATATTAAAAAGCAAAAAAATGAGTTCCCATCCCAGCACAGCAGAAACGAATCCAACTAGGAACCATGAGATTGCGGGTTCAATCCCTGGCTTCACTCAGTGGTTTAAGGATCTGGTGTTGCCATGAGCTGTGGTGTAGGTTGCAGACACCACTTGGATCCCGCGTTGCTATGGCTGTAGTATAGGCCTGCAGCTGCAGCTCTGATTAGAACCCTAGCTTGGGAACCTCCATGTGCCACGGGTGTGACCCTCAAAAGACAAAAAAAAGCAAATAAAATAAAATAAAATACATATATAGGGCTAGGTCACTATGCTGTAGAGCAGAAATTGGTACAACACTGTAAATCAACTACACGCTAATAAAAATAGAAATTAAAAGAAAGAGAGAGAGGTTAGGAAGCAAGGCAAGATGACCTTTGGATCCCATTACACTACCTGGGAGTTTTGTGTAGAAGCCAGGGCTGCCTTTCCCATGGATCTGTATTATCTCACCCTATGTTCTCCCTCCAACTCTTGTTCATCTTAGCTGGCAAATATTTATCTAATGTGCTTGGCAGGAAGCCTAGCTCTGTCTTACAACAGTTTATTTTTTCTGTGCTCTGAATCCTCTTAGGACCTAAACTTAAGAAACTCAACTTTTTTCTTGTCCCCTTACCCCTCGTTGTAATATTCCTTTCCATATGATATAGCTGCTCAAATGATCAAGATCACTAAAGAAGATAAAGGACAGACATTAAAATGAAGAGGGTAGGCTGGGAGTCCAGAGCACAACTGCCTCTGTGAACTCCTGTCCATGGACACCTGCCTACAACTTCATCTGTGTCTCATGTTAAATATGGGAGACTCACTGGATATCATTGGTCTCTCTTTTGGTCTGTACTTGGCAGTGAGAAAAAGGGCTTCCCTTGTAAAATTTGATTTATGGATTTATTTCTTTATTGGCTTTTAATTGAGATGTAACAACACACACACTAAGCCATATACAGAGTACAAAAAATGTACCATTCAAAGGTATCTGTGTAACCACCACCCAGCTCAAGATCTATAACACTTACAGCACCCTGGGAGGCTCCTTTGTGCCCCCTCCCATCAATACCCTCTTCCTTCCCCACGCTCCAGAGCAGTGACCACTATTCTGACTGCCAGCACCGTAGCTTCTTCTGACCTCTTCTTAAACATCACGTACAGCTTACATCCTTCAGTTTCTTTCATTCACTATAATGCGTGGGAGAGTTATACATATAAGCTGCATATACCAGCAGTTCTGTGTTTTTTTTTTTTCATTGCTGTGGAATATTCCACTGTATGAATATGCCACAATTTACTTTCCATTCTACTCCTCATGGACATTTGTGTTATTTCCAAGTTTGTGCTATTATAAATGAAGCTGCTATGAATTTTCTTGGCATTTTTTTTTGATAGGCATAATCACTCCTTTCTCTTAGGTATGTACCTGGGAGTATAGAATTGCTAGATCATAGGATAAGCATTTGTTTACAGTTAGTAAACACTACAGAGCTCACTTTTGAGAAATTCAGATACCCTTTGTAGCAACAGGTTAAATCACTTTACAAACCTCTGGGTCATTTGACTTCATAATGCTATTGGCAATAGGAAAGACTGAGATGGTTATGGAGAAACCTACTGAAGAGAAGTCAGGCATGTTTCTTCCAGAAAGTAAGCCCTGCTTATTGTCCACCAAAGGCACACATCCGTAAGTTTATCTCCAAGGAGAAAAGTCTGAATTTTAAACATTGAGGATTTTATCCTCCCCAAACTACAATCTAATTATGCAGTATACCAAGCTTGTAAACAAGTTTCAGCCACTTGCCAGTCCACCAAGACATGTAATTAGCTGTTTCTGTTCTCACTGCCCTATTCCCTCTGGAGATATATAGGTAATAAAATAAATGAATTAAACATTTTAAAAAATATTCTCTTGGCGAAATGTGTCATTCAGCCTATAATTAAGTGAATGGTTGTATTTGAGACTGGCCAACTTATACATATTTAAATTTCCCCACAATCAATTGCAATGTTGCACTATGGAGTACAGATTTCTCAGACAGCTTACAGTGGTTTCACATTTACGTACATATGTCATATATATTTACATATATACATGTCTTAAGTTTCTGTAATTCTATGTGGAATTGCAGCAGGAAGGAAGAAAAGAAGGAAGGAAAGAAGAAAGGAAAAAGACAAGAAGGAAGGGAAGGAGGAGGGAGATAGATGGAGGAAGGAAGGAAAGAAGGAGCCATTTTTCCTGTAGCAATTTTACACTCATATTCCATTCAGAGCAGCCTCCATCCCCACCCTCGATGCATCAGTGTAATGACTCAATCATCACAAAGGTTGAAAAGATGAAGTTTGTCATTTCAGGTATCCATCCTTCACTTTTCAAAAGTTCCCTTTAAGGCCACTTCGCTTTTAGGAAAAACCTACTTTAGCACTTGTTTTTGCTAGTCAAAAGAAATCCAAAGAGGAGTTCCACATTTACCAAAAAAAAAAAAAAAAAAGAAAGAAAAAGAAAAGGTAAGGGGCGAAAATGATGCTCTACATTTGTTTTGCAAAGATTGGTTAGATCCCTCAGCCTCTTAGCATCAAGCCACCACATCTTTGTCCTGTGCCTGTGAGCACCTGTGCTTTATCTTGGTTTATTTTTGAATTTATATTTATTAGAGTATAATTGATTTACAGTGTTGTGTCAATTTCTGCTGTACAGCATAGTGACCCAGTCATACATATGTATACATTGTTTTTCTTATATTATCTTCCATCATGGTCTATCCCAAGAGACTGGATATAGTTCCCTGGGCTATAGAGTAGGACATCATTGTTTATCCATTCTAAATGCACAGTTTGGATCTGTCTATCTCAATTTATTTTGTGCATCCCTTAGCAGATGTATCCTATGGTAGTTGCTTCTTTACCCCATTTTGGCTTCTGAAATGTTTCACAGAAACTCTACTTTCAAATAGCAGGAGAAACCTGTATGAACCTTGTCCTCAGAAATCTCAATGACATTTTGACGCATCATGAACAGAATAAGTTCCATATGAATTCTAAAAATATTGCTAGATGGATATTATTTATCTCAAAATATTGAACAAATCAACAGATTAGACAAATACTCAAATGACTTAAGCCCTACATATCCATCCAGGGAAAAATGAAGAAACGTTTTTATGCAGTGGTGGTGTTGACTTTTGCTGGTACTACTCAGTAGGTGCTGAAATACAGGGAACTAATAGAGATAAGAACTGCAAATCTTGTAATAAAAAGCAATGTCCTAGAAGCTGTGTCAATTTCATAAACCAAACAACAGGAAAGACTATAAGCCAGGTGATTATTAGAGTTGAGTTTGCATAAGGTAAGATACAGGAAGAAATATATCAAAATATAGGGCTTAGAAAGGCTTTAGACATCACTAGAGATGATAACATTCCTGCTGAAAGGTGAAATAACTTGCCTAAGAGAACAGGGAGAAGAAAATGAATAAGAATTGAGTGGCTATAATGGCCATTATGTAGCATACATAATATGTGTTAAATATTTTTGCACATATGTGTGTGTCTCCTGTGGTACAGGTATATTATTATTTCCAAATTACAAACCAGGAGATAGTTAACAATGGTTACCTCTGAGAATAGGGAGCAGAACTGGGATGTGTAATATTAACTTTTTTACTTTATAAATCTATTTATTTTTGAACTTTTAAAAAAATAATTCCTGGCGGGAAATAATGATGTATTATTTTTAAGTAAAAACCTAATGGTTTTGAAAGATACAAAACCCAAACTCCATAAAAGATCATTAAATTTGACTATTAAAAAAATCTTCTGCATGGGAAAATGACCAACGAAAGACAATTTTCTTGAGGATTTTTGCACTTACATACATCAGATATATTGGCCTGTAATGTCCTGGCTTTGGTATCAGGGTAATGGGGGCCTCATGGAATGGAATGAACTTCAGAGGGTTCATTCTTCAATTTTTTGGAATAATTTGAGAAGGATAAATATTAGTTCTTCTTTACATGTTTAGTAGAATTCCCCTATGAAGACATCAGATCCTGGACATTTGTTTCCTGGGAGGTTTTCTTTTTATATAATTACAAATTCGATTTTGCTAGTAGTGATCAATCTGTTCAGACTGTCTGTTTCTTCCTGAGCCAACCTTGAAAGGTTGCATATTTCTAGAAATTTATCCATTTCTTCTAGGGTGCTCAATTTGTTGGCGTGTAACTGTTTGTAGTATCTGCTTACGATTTTTTCTATCTCTGTGGTTTTGGTTGTTATTTCCTCTCTTTCATTTCCTATTTTATTTGGGTCCTATCTCTTTTCTTCTTGATGGCTAGAGGTTTGTCAATGTTGTTTTAAAAAAACCCAGCTCTTGGGTTTCATTGATCTTTTTTCTATTTTTTTTTGGAGGGGTGTATTTCATTTATTTCCTTTCTGATTGATCTTTATTATTTCTTTCCTTCTGCTGACTCTGTGTTTTCTCTGTTCTTCTTTTGCTTTTTATTTTTTTATTTTTATTTATTTATTTACTTATTTATTTATTTTTGCTTTTTAAGGCCATGCCCACAGCACGTGGAAATTCCCAGGCTAGGGGTCAAATTGGAGCTACAGCTGCTGGCCTATGCCACAGCCACAGCAATGTGGGATCTGAGCTGAGCTGTGTCTGTGACCTACACCACAGCTAACAGCAATGCTGGATCCTTAACCCACTGAGCGAGGCCAAGGATTAAACCTGCATCATCATGGATCCTAGTTGTGTTCGTTAACCACTGAGCCATGAAGGGAACTCCCTGTTATTCTTTTTCTTTCTTTCTTTTCTCTTTTTGGCCATGCCCACATATGTGGAAGTTCCCAGATGAGGGATCAAACCTGTACCACAGCAGTGACCTGAGTCACAGCAGTGACAATGCCTGGTCCTTAACCCACTGAGCCACAGAGGAACACCTGTTCTTCTTTTTCTAATTCCTTTAAATGGCATGTTGGTTGTTTGAGATTTTTCTTATTTCTTGATGTAGGCCTATATTGCTATAAACTTCCTTCTTAAAACAGCTTTTGCTTGATCCCATAGATTTTGTAAAGTTGTTTTTCCATTTTCACTTGTATTTTCTGAGATCCTCTTTGATTTCTTCATTGATCTATTAATTTTTTAGTAGCATATTGTTTAATCTCCTTGTATTTGTGGTTTTCCCATTTTTCTTCACAGAGTTAATTTCTAGTTTCATACCAGTATGGTATGAAAAAATACTAGATATAATTTCTATCTTTTTGAATATCTCGAGACTTGTTTTTTGGCCTTGCATGTGATCTATCCTGGAGAATGTCTCATGTGCATGTAAAAAGAAAGTGAATTCTGCAATTTGTGGATGGAATATCCCATAGATATCTACTAAATCCAACTGGTCTCTTGTGTCATTAAGACCACTCTTTCTTTGTTGCTTTTCTGTCCAAATGATCTGTTCATTGATGAAAGGGGGACATTACAGTCCCCTACTATTATTGTATTATTATTAACAAAATGAATATTTTAGTATGATATTTTTAAAAAACAAAATTAATGCCAAAAAATCCATGATGAATAAAAAAATAAAAATTTTAACTAAAGACAGGCTGTTGTTTGCTTCATGACCCGTGATATAGGGCAATGTTGTTTTTATAGCCTTGGAAGACAGTGTCTCCCTCCAGAAAAGGTGTCAAATTTACTTGCTATCCAATATAATGAAGATACTATGTCCATCTGGGGCAAAGTTCAGGCAGGTTTGCTTGCAGCCCATTACTAAATATTTTAGTTTCCTAAGGCTGCAGTTCTTCAGCTGTGACACAAACCTACTTTGTGTGAAGCATCCACCTGGGCCATTCCATGTAGCCTTTGTGGGAGTTGGCAGGCAAGGGAAAGTGGCACAAACATGAAGCTGATGCTTCTTGTTGTGCTGTGAGTAATGAAGATGTTTGTCTCTGACTCAGAAATTTCATGTCTTCGGATTGCATCCATGAAATCCATGCTAACTTGTCAGATTTCCAGTAGGGTAAAAATTACAGACCCTTTGCAATTCTTGACAAGAAGGTTTCTTTTCTCCCACTTCAGGAAAAGGGAATAGTTCAAGTAAACACTTGGGGTTCCAAGAGAATCAAAAGCTGGGTTAACTTCAAAAGTAGAGTGCATAAACAGCAAGAGCTGGAGATAAAGACAGAGAAGGGGATTGACGCTGTATGGAGTCTTATGTGCCATAAAAATGATTTGAACTTTGGCCTGTGGGCTTCATGCAGCCAATAGAATGTTTTAAGCCAAAATATAAAATTTTGCCAATTTCACAAATGGCAAAGTGAGGTGTTGACAGAAGTCAGGAGGAACCACTGGAGGCTGTTGAAATAGTAATAATAATAATTACAAGTGCAAACATGTATTGGCCCCTGAATGCCAGAAGTGCCAGACACTGTGCTGGCTCACGGGCTAGTACATTCTTTATTCCTGTGAGAAAATAAATCACTGTTTGTATTTTACATAAGCAAAATTAAGTGTACAGAAGTAAATTAACCTGTTCAAGTAAAGAGCAGAAATGAGATTAAGATTAGAGCTATCTGACTTCAGATCTCAAGTTCTTTTTTTTTTTTCTTTTTTTTCTTTTTAGGGTCGCATCCAGGGCATATGAAAGTTCCCAGGCTAAGGGTTCAATTGGAGCCACAGCCGCCGGCCTACCCCAGAGCCACAGCAATGTGAGATCCAAGCTGTATCTACGACCTACACCACAGCTCACGGCAACGCGGGATCCTTAACCCACTGAACAAGGCCAAGGAAAAAACCCACATCCTAATGGATGCTAGTCGGGTTCGTTAACCACTGAGCCACAATGGGAACTCCCAGATCTCAATTTCTTAAACACAATCTGAACAGGGTTTTGATTAAATATATCTAACTGATGCCATTTAAATTCCTATGTTGTGACCTTCTGTCCAATATGGATTATAAGCTCTTTATGTTATACTAAATATCTAAATCTGCCTACACTTACCCTGAAATTTCTAGCTATATTTGGCCACACTGCCTTTCAAATAAATTTTGTCTCCTCCAAATACATTACCTTGCCATTGAATAGGTTACATTCCCATAGTTTGATTCTTGTCTACATCCAATCAAATTCTCTAGATCTATTTTTATAACTTTATTGGCCTTCCCAATGTGGGAAAACTTTATAATGGCTATCAGAGTAAAATTTAATGAGACTTTTGTTTATTCTCTCTTCCAGGTCATTAATGAAGACTTAAAATTTCCTCTCTTTCTGTGCCATCATGTGACACAAATTAATTCAAGCCTCAGAATGCTAGGAGATTCTATTTTTAATAAGAAATCTAAGTAAAAAATGCTAATTAGTCATGCCTATAAAAGATTACTAAAATTAATACATACTGATTGCTTTATATGGATTATTCTGTTAATAAATATCAATCATCCTTACATGATCTGAAATTCCTAACAATATAAATGTGAAAACTGAGAAAAAACTTCAATTCAGTTCCTTCTTTTCTGTCAACTCATTATGATTTATCACTTTTATTACTGATTTCCTTATAGAAGGAATTTTCCATGATACAGAACGAAATACTTTTTTTTCTTTTTTGGCTGCACTCACAGCACGCAGAACTTCCTGGGCCAGGCAATGAACCCATACCACAGCAGCACCCTAAGCCACTGCAGTGACAACACCAGATCCTTAACCTGCTGAGCCACAAGAGAACTCCACAACACACTTTAATAAAAAATAAAATGGAGAGAGGAAAATTAGATGGAGATACACAAATCTTTATGGAAGAAAATATCAAGCTATTTTATAAATACATAACTCCATTTTCGCTTCATGGTTGGGACTATAAACGATTTGAGAAATTGGACTATTTGATGTTGGTAGATATTTGCTCTTCTTTTGCAATAGCTTTATTTAGATACAACTCATATAACCATATAGTTAACCCCCTTTAAAGTATACAATTGAATGGTTTTTAGTACATTCACAGAGTTGTGCAACCATCACAATTTTAGAACATTTTCATCACCCCAAAAAGAAATCGTACATGTTTTAATCACCTCTCAACCCTCACATCCCCTTTAGCCCTAGGTAACCATTAACTGATTTCTGCCTCCACAGATTTGCCTATTCTTGGCATTTCATATAAATGGAATCATATGTGATCTTTTGTGTCGAGCTTCTTTTGCTTAGCATAATGTTGACAAGATTCATCCACACTGTAACATGGATTGCTATTTCATTTTTTTTTTTTGTGGTCAAATAATTTTGCATTGTATGGATGTGCCGCATTTTATCCATTCACCAGTTGATAGACATTCGTACAGTTTTTACTTTTTGACTATTTTGAATAATAATCCTATGAACAGATGTGTACAAGTTTTGTAGGCATGGAAGAGCTGAGTCAAATGGCACTCCATATTTAACTTTTTAAGGAATTAGCATAGTGGCTAGGCCATTTTACCTCCCCACCAACAATGTATAAAGGTTCCAATTTTTCTACATCTTTGCCGATACCTGTTTATTATCTGGGTTTGTTTGCTTTTTATTATAGTATCCTTGTGGGTGTGAAGTGTTATCTAATTGTGGTTTTGATTTCCATTTCTCTAATGACTACTGATGTTGAACTTCTCTTCATGTGCTCGTTGGCCACTTACATAACTTCTTTGGAGAAATGTCTATTTAAACCCATTGCCCATTTTTTTAATTGGGTTATTTGTCTTCTCATTATTGAGTTGTAAGAGTTCTTTATATATTCAAGACATAAGTTCTTCATCAGAAATGTGATTTGTGGAGTTTCTGTCGTGGCTCAGAGGAAAAAAATGACTAGTATACATGAGGATGCAGGTTTGATCCCTGGCCTCACTCAGTGGGTTAAGGATCCGGTGTGTCCATGAGCTGTGGTATAGGTCACAGACATGGCTCAAATCTGGCATAGCTGTGGCTGTGGTATAGGCCTGCAACTACAGCTCCAATTTGACCTCTAGCCTGAGAACCTCCATATGCTGTGGGTGTGACCCTAAATAGACCCAAAAAAATGTGATTTGCAAATATTCTCTCACATTCTGTGGGGTGTCTTTTGGCTCTCTTGATACCGATACTGCCCTTTGAAGCCCAAAAGTTTTTAATTTTAATGAAGTCTAATTTTCTTTTGTTGCTTGTACTTTTGGCATCACATCTAAGAATTCATTGTCAAATCCAAGATCACAAAGGTTTACCTCCATGTTTTCTAAAATTTTTTATAGTTTATGCTCTTATTTATTTAGGTCTTTGATAAAATTTTATATATTGTAGGGGTCCAACTTCATTCTGTTTCATGTAGCATCTTTGTCAAAAGTCACAATCCCTACATATTTACTTTTTTTTAAAATTTCTGCACCCAAGGAGGCATATGGAAGCTCTGGGCCAAGGATTGGATTCAAGCTACAGCTGTGGCAATGCCAGACCCTTTAACCCACTGTGTCAGGCTGAGGATGAAACTGGTACCATCACAGAGACAAGCTGGGTCATTAACCCACTGCCCCACAGTGGGAACACCCCTATATATTTACCTTTATTTTTTGTTTTATTTTATTTTATTGTCTTTTTCTAGGGCTGCATCTACAGTATATGAGTGTTCCCAGGCTAGGGGTCTAATCAGAGCTACAGCTACCAGCCTACACCAGAGCCACAGCAACGCCAGATCCAAGCCCCATCTGCAACCTACTCCACAGCTCACAGCAACACCAGATCCTGAACCCACTGAGCGAGGCCAGGGATCAAACCTGCATCCTCATGGTTCCTACTCAGATTTGTTAACCACTGAGCCACAATGGGAACTCCTATATTTACTTTTAAAGTAACCTACCTATACTTATTTTTCTTTTTTGTTCGTAAGGGTTTCTTCCACTTTATTTCTGGTAACATTACTCCTAATTTTTCCTTTTCTTCTTTGCCTGTGGCTCTTTAAAGGAAGGAGGCACAGTCCTGATTCATAATTTATCACTGGTTAATCAAAACACTTTATTTCTTTAACCACAATGATTTGTTCAAGGATAGGCATGTGACTCAAATAATGCTGATAGTCCCAGTCAGAGTCAATCCTTGGACTTGGTGGGAGCTATCGAAAAAATCTTTTCCTTTGGATTTGAACTTAGAATAATGAAGACCTGGAGTTTTTTACTGCCATCTTCTCACCACAAGGACTCTGGGAATAAAGCCAACATGAAAAAATTGTAGAGCCCAGGGATGGGGAGAAAGTAAGTCCTAATGATATGACTTGAACACCTGAGTCAATCTTTTCCTACTGCCAGTTCACTCAACTTTTCAGTTAGGTAACTAATAGGTTTCTTCTTCGGCTTACACTACTTTTAGTTGGGTCTCCATCTCTCAGAGAAAGAGTCCTAAATGATATATAAGCCAAGTGGCCTTTTAAACAAGGAGCATAAAGAGGTTTTGTCCATCCCTCTTTCTATATATATATATATTTTTGTCTTTTTGCCTCTTTCTATATTAAAAAAAAAAAGCCAGTGGAAAATTTAAAGGGTTTCCTTTAATGGAGAGAATAGAAGTAAAGTCTACATATATTCAGAATGATCCTTACATGAAAGCAGATTAGTGGTGATTCAAATTAAAGAGTGGAATTTTGCTTTTCAATGCCAGGTAGTATTTGTGTACTAGAAGAGTTTCTACCACATGACAGACTCTTGATAAAGATAATGGATAGATGAATTAATTGAAAAAGTGTTCACTCTTTTTGTAGCTTCTTGGCACAAAGATATTAATCTAATCCAGTTCTTTCCAGGACCCAGGACCCTGTGTAGGCCTCATTTTGCTTGTCAC
Organism: Sus scrofa; assembly: GCF_054392235.1. Taxonomy (NCBI): domain Eukaryota; kingdom Metazoa; phylum Chordata; class Mammalia; order Artiodactyla; family Suidae; genus Sus; species Sus scrofa. The sequence continues at coordinate 15,327,777 of NC_139401.1, forward strand.
TTATTGCTGCATAACAAACAACCACACCCATGTGTCTGTGAGTTGGCTGAATTTGGATGTTCTAAGTTGATTTCTAATAGGCTGCTCTGCTCTAAGTTCTAAGCTGGTTACTAATAGGCTGCTCTGCTTCAAGCTGTGGCCCCAGCCTGGTTTGCCATGCTGTGGGCTGGGCTCTGTTCTGCTCAGTGTATCTCATCTTTCAGCCCAGGCTGAACAGGTAGCAATTTCCCAGGGGAAGATTTCTCATGGTAATGGCACAGACATAAGCATGCATGCCCAACCTTCAAGTATGCTTAAAATATTTGCTTGCATCATGCTTGCTAATATCTCAGTGGCCAAAGAAAGTCACATGACCGAACACAATATCAAAGGAAAAGGAAAATGTATTCCTCTAGTTGAGATTTTCGAAGGCAAAGGGAGAGTACATTATGAACAGTAACTCTACTACAGTGTTGAGAACAATATTCATGTCAAGAGTTAGTTCTTTTTCTTGGAAAAAAATCTTATCTCTGATTATTTTAAGTCAAATTGTTTCATTTATTTATTTACTCATTCATTCATTAAAAAAGCAACTCACCGAACATCTACTAATACTGTGTGTCTGCGTGTGTGTGAAATGGGAAGGCTGAAAGGACTTCTCAGAATAAATCTACAACTGTATTTTGACGTTGACCTTCTTTATCAAAGAACAACACATCCTGTACCATCCTCTCCCGGACAGTGATTCAACATCCTAATGACTCTCGAGGAGGAATACAAGGAAAGCAGGGGAAAACATGGATGGAATGACAACGCGCTTTGTTTCACCATCATCATACATTTGAACTATCCCAGTGTTGATAAAGCACAACCTAAATTCCCAAACTAAGCCCTCATTGTGTCCAGTTGTTCTGCCAACATAATCCACTGTGGCTCCTTTGTGTTGCATATAAAGAAAGGCTTCCACAAACCCATCCCCTTTCAAAGGGAAGCTGCAAGAGCAGATGCGTGGTCTGGGATGGCTTCCAGGAGTTGACAGTGCTGAGTTGGCAGCAGCTCTCACTACCAGAAGTCCACCTATAAAGACACAGTTGCCTGTACCCCCACATGCTAACCATTGTTCATGTCCACTGGAGCAAGGGGGTTTGGCTCCTCTACTTAGCAACTCGTCCTACAAATTTCTCCTTTGCTAGGAAGACTGGAATCTCCAAATCACATGCCACTCAGTACATGCTGAATCTGCCTTCTACCTGCTCATGAGAGTCAATTGTTGAAATGTCAGGAAGTGAGAGCTGTTAAACATAGCCTATACTAGAAATAATGTAAACTTGAAATTAAATAATTTTTAAAACAAAGGCAATACTCAAAACTCATCACTTTGTCATTATTTAGTGTATTGTATGATCATGCTCTTGAGAGCCATTACATCTATTGTATCTGCATGTTGTAAATACCGTATAATGGTGGGCTACCACACCTATCTTCCCAATTTTGCCCACAATGACACTACATCAGTAGTTTGAAACCTGCTGAGATGGAAGTATTTACACCATGAGAATCACCAAATGCCAACAATCAGACTTTCTTAAACATTTATTCCCCAGAGAACTGGTTATTCAATGTTAACAAGCACATAACTAATGACCTCCATTATTTATTTAATAAAGGTAATAAAGGCATATTTACCTTTACAAATATTAACCCCTTTTAATCTCCAGAGACAGCCTATGAAATAAGTACTATTGTTGGCCCTATTTTGCTGAGGCACAGAGAGGTTAAGTGACTTGCCCAAGCTCACACAGTTAATAAATAGGTGGGCATTTTGGTTCCAGGCTTCATGTCTTTTTTTTTTTAAATGGCCACTGCCACAGCATATGGAAGTTCCCAGGCAAGGGACTTAATCTGAGCTGCAGCTGCAACCTACACCACAGCTGTGGCAATGCTGGATCCTTTAACTCACTGTACCAGGCCAGGGATCGAACCTGAGCCTCCATAGCAACCTGAACCACTGTAGTCGGATTCTTAACCCACTGTGCCATACCAGGAACTCTGTGGCTTCATGTTCTCAATCTATGCATGTGCAGCCTTTCCTTTTCTGAAAGTACAGTACCTTCGAGGGAACACTCTCCCTTCATCCATAATTAGAGCTTGACTTCTTTTCATCATCTCTAACCTTGTTAATATGTTCACCCCTGGTGTCAGGTCCACTCTGATAGCTGGTATCAACCTACAAAGTACAAGGTCCGGCTGGATCCAGGGGTGGCCAACTGGGTTCCTATGTGCAGTAGAATTGTCCCATCACCTCCCTCTTCCCCTTCCCACCCCTTGATGCTGGTCTAGTTTGCCAACACGGCTACTTCCTGTTACTTTCATTTATTAGCATTGTTGTCTGTGAAAATACTTGAAAACTGATGGAGTCTTGGTTTCTCCATCCATATATTGGGGCTCAGGCAACATATGCAAAAGCCTTACTCCATATCAGATGAACGTTGAGTTGAATATGAATGAGCTCCCTCTAATCTTCACACCTGCCCCCTCTTTATCTTGTGCTGCAGGTATCCATCCTGCTGACTTCATCCTACCTATAATGCTTTCTTGAGTCATCAGGAAAGTGATAGAGGCCTGCTTGGAGGAAGGATTTCTTGGAGAGGAGTAATTCCTGCTAAGACGCAGGATGGCTAGATGGAGCTGCATGATCAATAGCAAGCCTTGCTCCCTGCGGGAACTCAATCCATTTTGGCTGCTCCAATGGGGCCCCTGGGGCTTAGACACTATGGAAATGCAATTACTCATTTTCATTTATTTGAGCTCTATGAATTCCGCTGGCTCGGTCCAGTTAGCCTCACCTCTCCAAGCTCCTTCTGCTTCAAATCAGCCTCTGCCTTCCTATTTGTGACAAAAAATCTGCCTGTGGGTATTTTAAGGCTGCAATGCCTCTTTTTCTCACTGTGGGTTTTTAACCTCTGATTCAGGGCTCCCTGCCCCCCCGCCTCTGACCTCATACACAACTCCCTTGTGTTCTGCTCAGTTCAAATTTGTTAGCCCAGGAAAATACCTTGGAACAACTAGTATTAGCTACTCAGAGTGAACTCTGTTGAACAGATCCAGACTCAAGCCCCTCATTCCTCTACAGCTCAAATCAGCAAACTTTCTCTTTGCTGTAAAGAGAAAGGCAGATAATGATAACAATTTCAGGCTTTGCAGGCCACACAACCTCTGTTGTAATCATTCCACACTGTGCTGCTGTTGTAGTGGGAAAAGAGCCACAGACAATATGTAAACAAGTAGGCGTGGCTGGGTGCCAATCAAACCATGTGAATGCTACAATTTGAATTACAGATGATCTTTACATGCCGTAAATATCATTCTTCCTTTGATTTTTTTTTTTGAACCATCAAAAATAGAAAACCATTCTTAGCATGGGGATTATACCTAAATGGGCTGCGGGCCTAAACAGCAAGGGGACTGGCCTCTTGGGCTCCTCCCCACCCCGCTCCCCTTGCTAATAAGTCATTAGCTGTGGACCCTCCAGTGGAGAGGACCTGCTTAACTCCCAGGTGAGGCAGCCATTCTGTTGAGGACAAAGCTGTAGAGAAAGGCACAGCTGTGAGCTGTTAGGGGTCAACACACAACACAGCAGGGTGATGGGGGGAGCCCTAGCCCAGTAGACAGGATCTGGCTGGGGCATCTACCACATTACAGAGCTCCCAGTGCCAGGAACACATGGATTGCCTTTCCATCATGGCTCCTTCCTCATCACAAGCTGCAAAGGTCTCAATGAGTCTTCCCAGGAATGAGAATGGACAAGAATAAATGGAAGTGCAGTACTTTTTACATTTCTGAAAGTTGCTTGCCTACCTCATCTGTAAAAAAAACCTTTTCTTCTCTTCAGGGCCGCACATGCTGCACATGGAAGTTCCCAGGCAAGGCGTCCAATGGGAGCTGCAGCTGCCAGCCTTTGCCACAGCCACAGCAATGCGGGATCTAAGCAAATTCTGCAATCTACACCACAGCTCACAGCAATGGCAGATCCTTAACCCACTGAGTGAGGCCAGGGATCAAACCTGCATCCTCATGGTACTAGCTGGATTTGTTACCACTGAGCCATATTGGGAACTCCCAGAAAACCTCTCTAGTTATGAACTAAGTGGCTCATAAGCCCAAGGGAGGGAAGTTAATTGTCCACTGCACCTGCCACTCACCCCAAGCCAACTTTGGGAAGATGCTATCTTGCCTGACCTGCTGCTCCAGCTATTTCTCCCTGCAGCCTTTCCTGGGAATTGTTTATAGCTACTCGGCCTAACTCTGAGACACTCAGATGTCCCTGTTAGGTCCCCCATAAACCCTTTTTGGATAAGTGACTCTTCTGTTTATCCTCTTATCAGGGACATAATCAATGATGCTCTGGGGTATAGGAAATGGTTCAGCCACAGTGAGGACAGATGGCTTAAACTTTCATGTAAACAGAAAATTAGTCGAAGTGCCACAGAGGGTTTCAAAACCTTGAGGACATAATAACTGATTTAGAATCACAGCTGAATCTCAATTTTCTAACTTTTGCAAAGTGCAAAACCACAACCTTAATAGGTTTATCTTAAGAAGAAAATCTTGTCATGCATGTAAAAGCAAATAAAAGGATGGAAGACAATCCCTAAGCCACCCCTGGGGGAGGCCCAATGACTGTCCTTACCTCAAGCCTAAGGGCACAGTTTGATTATCCCTAGAATGTGAATGCTACAAATCTGTGCCTTAGACTCTAGTGCAACAGTTAGAGGAAATAGTTACAAGATACTGGCAAACCTGTTTGCGATAGAATTTCTCTAAACATGTGCTAAGGGATGTTTACAGAACTTTTAAGAAAAGCGTTTTGCCTGGTTTTCCCTTCTGCCCTCTCATCCTCCCAGCTCTGCATTGCAGCCACAAAGGACCTCTGAGTACACAAAAATGGTCCTGCCACTTGTCTATTTAGCATCATTTAATGGCTTCCTATATCCCTTTAAATGAAGGCCTGAATCTGCCTCCATGAATTCCAAGGCTTGATCTGGGTCAGCCCAGCCCTCCTTTGTGGTTTTATCTCTTGCTTCTCCTCTCCTCACTCTCTACATTCCAGCTACAATGACTTGAAATGAGACACATACTTCCTGTGGCTTGGGAAACATTTTCTTTCATGTCTCTCCTGATGCCATGCTTACTCATCTTTCAGACCTCCACTCAAATGTAGTATCTATTAGGAAACCTCCCCATATCAAGTTTGCTCTCTCAGACAAGATCAGATCCCTATTTCATATACTATTGTAGTCCTATATTTTTCCTTTTTATCACTGTAGGTGTGGCACATGGAAGTTCCCAAGCTATGGGTCGAATCAGAGATGCCAGCCTATGCCACAACCACAGCAACACCAGATTCAAGCCACATGTGTGGCCTATGCAGCAGCTTGCAGCAGTGCCATATTTTTAACCCACTGAGTGAGGCCAGGGATGGAACTCACATTCTCACAGAGATTATTTTGGGTTCTTAACCCACTGAGACACAATGGGAACTCCCTGTAGTCCTGTCTATATTTCCTTCAAATAGCACCTATTACAATGTGGATTCACATTTTTGTTTCTGTAATAATTTGATTCTCTGCCTCCCTCACCAGATTGTTGGGATTATGTCAACTTTGATCACAATTATTCCCAGCACCTAGCACTGTGAAATAATTTTGGAAAAAGCAGATTTAAGGAGGAAAGTTGCAAGTCACATGGAGCAGAAGCAAATCATCCTAGCCAAGCCCATTCTAGATCTGCAAAGCCTCCAACCAACCAACTATATAAATGTTTGTTTATGCCACTGAGATTCTGTGGATGTTTGTAACCCAGTATGGTCATAGCCACAGATGACAAATATGCAGACATTTTCAGAATTTTTTTTTTGGCCACACATGAAGCATGTAGAAGTTCCTGGGCCAGGGATCAAACTCATGCCTTAGCAGCAACCCAAGCCGCTGCAGTGACAATATTGGATCCTCAACCAACTGTGCCACAGAACTCCCCAGAACTTTTACTATACTCATAACCATAGTAAATCTCCATGAAGGAAATAAATACGTGGCATTCTCCACTTATTTGACTACAAACTCCTTTTTTAATCTTTCACAGACTATGTTATGGGACTACTTTTCTGAGAACGTGATGTGGGAAATGCTGTTTTAAGGTTTTTCCAGCTCTAACATTAATTCTGTGATTCAAGAGACCATATAAGTGAGTTCTTGGGCATAACCTATGGTCCTTTTGTATTTGGATAGTTGTAGATGCAAGTGAAGTCAGAAGAAATAATGCAGAGAGATTCCACTTACATGTCACCCATTTTCCCCAATGGCAATATTTTGTAGAACTATAATGTAATATGACAACCAGGATATTGACAGTGAAACAGTCTACTGATATTATTCAGATTTACCCATTTTCACTTATACTCATGTGTGAGTATCTACCCAACTGATCACAAGTGTAGGTCCACCACTACAGTCAAGATGAAGGATAGTTCCAACACCACAAGTACAAGGATCTCTTGTGTCATCCTTTTATAACTACATTCAAAATTAACTCAGAATGGATCACAGATCTAAATGTCAAACACATATCTATTAAACTTCTAAAGTAACAGAGCAGAAAATCTTCATGACCTTGGGTTTGGCAATGACTTTTTAGATAGAATACCAAAGGCATAATCCAAGAAAGAAATAATTGACAAGCAGGACTTCACTAAAAGGAAAAATTTCTTCTCTGTGAAAGACACTGTAGGAGAAGACAATAAGCTAAAGACTTGGAGAAAATATTTGCTAAAACACATCTGATAAAGGACTGTTCTCTAAAATACACAAAGAAGTCTTAAAACTCCACAATAAGAAAGTAAATAACCTGCTTTACAGCAGAAATTGACACAACATTATACATAAACTATAATAAAAAGAATTTTTAAAAAAGAAAACAAACAACCTAGTTAAAGAATGGGCCAAAGATCTTAACAGAAACCCCACTGAAGAAGACACAAGAGTTCCTATTGCAGTGCAGTGAAAATGAATCCGACTAGTATCCATAAAGATGTGTGTTCCACCGCTGGCCTTGCTCAGTGAGTTGGTAAACCAGCATTGCCATGAGCTGTGGTGTAGGTTGCGGACTTGGCTCAGATCCCTCATTGCTGTGGCTGTGGTGTAGGCTGGCAGCTGCAGCTTTGATTCGACCCTTAGCCTGGGAACTTCCATTATGTCACAGGTGTGGCCCCAAAATGCCCCCAAAAAATGTACAAATGCCAAAAAATGCATAGGAAAAGATATTCCACATCATATGTCATCAGGTAAATGCAAATTAAAACAACAATGAAATACTACTACACATCTATCAAAATGGCCAAAATCTGGAAACTGACAACACCAAATACTGACAAGGATGAAGAAAAATAAGAACTCATTCACTGTTGGTGGGAAAGCAAAATGATATAACCACTTTGGAAAACAGTTTGGCAATTTCTTACAAAACTAAACATACTCTCAGCAGATGATCCAACAATCTCATTCTGATATTTACACAAAGGAGCTATAAACTTATGTCCACACAAAATCCTGCCCATGGATGTTTATAGTGGCTTTATCCATAATTGCTAAAACTTGGAAGCAACCAAGATGTTCTTCAGTAGTTGAATGGACAAATTACCTGTGGTCCATCCAGACAATGGAATATTATTCAGTGCTATAAAGAAATGAACCATCAAGTCATGAAGTAACATGGTGGAAATTTAAAGGCATGTTAATAAGTAAAAGAAACCAATCTGAAAAGGTTTAGTTACAACTATATGACATTCTGGAAAAGGCTAAGCTATGGAGACAATAAAGAGATCAGTGGCCCTGCTGTATAGCACACGGAACTTTAATCACTTATGATGGAACATGATGGAGGATAATACAAGAAAAAGAATGTATGTATATGTATGACTGGGCCACTTTGCTGTACACCAGAAATTGACGGAACATAGTAAACCAATTATAATTTTAAAAATTAAAAAGGGATCAGTGGTTTTTAGGAGTTGAGGAAAGGGAAGGATGAATCAGCAGAGCACAGAGGATTTTTTTTTTTTTGGTTGCCCTGCTATCATATGGAGTTCCTGGGCCAGGGATCAGATCTGAGCCACAGTTGTAGCAGTAACATTCGATCCTTAACCCACTGTGCTGGGCTAGGATGGAACCTAGATCCCAGCACTCCCAAGATGCTGCTGATCCTGTTATGCCACAGCAGGAACTCCAAGCACAGAGGATTTTCAGGAAACTGAAACTACTCTATGTGATACTATAATGATGGATACATGTCATTAAACCCCAAACCCACAGAAATGCAGTATATCTCTCCCTTCCTCTCTTTTTCTCCTACCATGTTATAGCTATGATTGCCCATCACTGCTTCTCCTTGCTCATGTATTTTATTCTTTTTTTCCCTAGTTATCTTTTTTTTCTTTGTGCTCAGAGCCATCCCTCCACAGACCCTAAATTTCCATGTCCTCGGTATAAGCCAGACACAGAGAATTCCTATTCTTTTCTGAATCCTGATTCTCGATTTCTATTACAGAATATCTGGTTGCCCTAGCTTGGAATATATGTTGTCCCCTAAATGTCAGCAGTGGCCAGTGGCTGGGAATGACAGTATGTCACTTGTCACAGAGAACACATATGACCCTTGTGAGGTGGATCTTCATGGGCAGGTCAAATCTGCCATAAGTCATACCCTAATTGGGTCATTATATGTCTTTTGTTAAAACATGATCAGCTCTCCTCTACTGGATTTAGATGTTGAATTTCAATAGAAGAAAGGACATGTTTGTGTTACATCTTATAGTGATGAAATCCATGTAGATACATTGTACTTACATTCCTTTTTAAATTTACCTGCACCAAATTTGAGCCTTTGGGAGGGTGGCAACAACAAAGCAAAACAAATTTAAGACAACCCCACAATCTATCCCACCCCTTGATTATTGCCACTCCATCTTTGGCCCACACATGTTGGGACATCTTTGGATAAAGATGGGATACTTCAGTTTAGAGTACACTTTTCTTACAATTTGTAAAAGACAATAAATAGAGCTGGAGCGGGGTATCCAGAAACATTTGTTACCTAATAACCAAGCTTTTATCCATGGATGAGTTCCCCAAATATATTCAATAATGATGATAATAATAGTAATAATAATGTAGTAATAATAATACAAAGCCATAGTGTTTTCCTGAAGAATAAATGAGGTAACACATGTAAAATGTTTAGAACAATGCCTGGCACTGAGTAAGAACTTGATAAACATTAGCTACCATGTGGAAACTTGCAAGAAGCATCAGTCGCCAACTGAGTGAAGCAGCTTAAGTTTTCAGGGAGCAAACTGGACTAGAATTTGAAGGGGTAAGTAAGGAACCACATTGACTGGTGTTGCTGTGTAGTGTGGTTTGGTCATAGGTAGAAGTGGCCTCATTGAAGATGCAACAGGCTTCCACATGTATGAGTATATTAAAGATATTAAGGACCAGTCATTGGATTCCTTTACATCATCAAAGTGAAAAAACAACATTTGGAATTGACCATGAATTCAAAACCCCTCAAAAAACAAAACTAATGTCAGTAAGAGTTCCTGGGCCTTTTCATTTTCTTTCATAATATACGGATAAAAACATTTTTAGAGAGAGCTGCCCATCTTTGAAATTAGGTCTACCAGCATGTGGATTAGAGTGTTCTGTCTTATTCACTGTAATTTTCAGGCTATATATTTGGCCCTGATTGATATATTCTGACAAGAGAAATTTGTGTCTGAATTGGGGGAATTAAGTAATTTTAATTTTGATGGGACCCTAGGGAAGAAGACACTACATGTGAACGGTATTTTTTCAGAGTGTAGTTTCAGTGTTTATCTAAAAAAGAAATAAGAAAATCAATCTTATCTCCACAAATAAATGGCAATGGATTTTGGTTGTATTTTTTTTTTTTTTTGTCTTTTTCTAGGACCACATCCGTGGCATATGGAGGTCCCCAGGCTATGGGTCCAATCGAAGCTGAAGCTGCTGGGAGGTTCCCAGGCTAGGGGTCTAATCGGATCTGTAGCTACCAGCCTACGCCAGAGCCACAGCAACACGGGATCTGAGCCACATGTGCGACCTTCACCACAGCTCACGGCAACACCGGATCCTTAACCACTCAGCAGGCCAGGGATCAAACCCGCAACTTCATGGTTCCTAGTTGGATTCATTAACCAATGAGCCACAACAGGAACTCCAGATTTTGGTTGTATTAATGAGGGTCAGGCAAAAGGATTTGGGTAAAGATGTATATGTTGTTAGTTAAAATTGAGTCTTTCTTTTCAGGGTTTGCTATTTGGGGAGCTCAGTGATAGCCCAATTATATCCCAAAGGGAGAGTCACAGTAAATTTCATTCCATTTTGATATTCTAAGTTCATTGATAACCTTTAAAAATAAAAGCTCTGAATTGTTTTCTTGTCTGTTTCAGTTACACAAAATAATTATGTAATTTTCTGTTATGGCTATACTATAGTTCCTGGGATAATAAACAAGCAGTAAAACAAACCAAAACATGAAAAACAGAATCCCAAAGTGGTGGGAAAATTCTGTTTAACTTATAGGCCCACAGGAGGTTTAAGCCAGGACCTCTCTGAAAAATGGGCCTCTCCCTCTTCAACATATCTAGGAAACTGCAAAACTGCTAGGAGTCTAAAGTTAAGGTTAGGCAGCCCGGAAATAATCTCTCAGCACAGTGAATAAAGTATGGCAGATGCTGTCAGTTGGTACACAATAGTAATCCCAACCCTCTTCTCTGACACTTCCTATGAAAGAGGTTAAAAGAAGTACTTACATTCTTGGTCTCTTCTATAGCTAAAACTATCCATGTGACACAGTTCCAGTCAGCTAAATGGAAGAGGAAGTCTGTTGGGAACTTCCGGAAAGGATCTTTTTTTCCCTAGAAAGGGATGAATGTGCAAAGAGTACTTTCTGGGACAGCTCCTTCACTCTTCTTCCTGCCTCGAATGTGGACATGGGATGCTCTGATGCATAGAACTTCATCAGCCATCTCACCTTGTGATCATAAGGCAAGTAACCTAAGACAGAAAATCCAACAGGTTGACAATGGCAGAACAGAATGATAGATCTTGCATCTTTGAAGATTTCATCTAGCCATCATACCAAGCATGGGACCATCAGAGTTCTTCTTATATACTATAGTTGGATTTCTTTATCATTTTGATAGCTTTTACCCGGAAACTCTCTTAAGTCAGTCAAAAGTACTCTTAGTTGATACAAAGAGGGGTAGAACTAAGATCTTATAACATGCTATCCCCAATTATATTCAGACACTAGGAGATCACAGTAATGGCTTTCAATCCATTGTATATAAAAATTAAAAAAAAAGAAATAACTGTATCCATTTATGAAAGTAAGGATATAGCAACTCTGTGAAGCTCTGAAGATGAGTAATAATCATGAAACATATTGGAAGCAGTACTAGCACAATGGTTGTGGCAGATTGCACTAAGGGCCCCAGTCAGCCTTCTCTTTAGCCACATATTTTGCTATGTGCTTCCCTCACCTCATTCCCTATGACATCAGGCTTTAAAGAAAATGCATCCTATGTCATTCATTATTGTTCCATAATTTTTATTAGCTGCATAGTATTGAGTTTAATACATATGAGTTACTTCATCCGTCTTATTTGCTATTTTAAATTTTTAGATATAATTTTAAAAATCTGTACAGTACCTGACCATTATATGGCTAAATCTTTGTGCATATTAATAATTATTTCCTCAGTAAAGAAGTCCATAAATTGAATTGTTAGGCCAACAAATATAGCTATGCTTAATAAATTTTCCATACATAAAGGTTGCATTAATTTTCACTCTCACCAGCAGTGTATGAAAATGTCTGTTTTTCCACACTGTCCTCATCATTGAAAATTACTAATCCTTTCAATCTTTTCCAATCCAATGGGTGAAAAATAGTATCTTTCTATAGTTGTAATTTGCATTTTTTAAAATTTGGCAAAAGTGAACTTTTAAAATCTAGTTATAGGTTTATCTTTTTGGTGACTTATGTCTTGTCTCCTAATTTTTATTAAAATTGTTTTGTTAGTACTCTTTATTTATGAATACTATTAGTTCCTCTTTATACATGTTGCAAATATGTTTCCTCACTGATCAAATGCTTTAAATAATTTACTTTGGTATTTCTTTGCAAATGTTTTTCTTCTTTTCCTTTCTTTTTAGGGCCATACCTGCAGCATATGGAAATTCCCAGGCTAAGGGTTGAATTGGAGCTGCAGCTGCCAGCCTATGCCACTGCCACAGGAATGCAGGATCTGAGCCACATCTGTGACCTGTGCCTCAGCTCATGTCAATGCTGGATCCTTAACCCACTGAGGGAGGCCAGGGATCAGACCCACATCCTCATGGATACTAGTCAAGTTCAGTAATCCGCTGAGCCACAATGGGAATACTTCTTGTTTTTCTTTTTGATGTTAAACCAGTCTATGTTATAAAATTTTATAGCTTATATCTTTGCTTTCACAGACAAAAATGCAACAGAACCTGTAATTTTCTTATGTCTTATGTAGAATAGCAGAGTGGAACTTCTCATTTAATCAATATAAACAAGTCAAAGGAGGAAAAATAAAAAGTATCACATGTACATTAAATGTTGTGCACAAGTCTATATATTTTCTTATTCTTTAATGTATTTAATGCTTACACTTTAGAGTGTGCTATAATTACCTCTCCATCTTTTTTTTAACAGATAAGAAAAGTGAAGCTCAGGAAAAAAGTATGTATTCATCTTATAGTATTTGGAAGTGAATTTGCTATTTTATATTATCCTAGATTTTGATGGCAATTTTCCAGTCACATTTATTTGATAACATGGGTGTGATCATAAATTTGACCCCAACTATAAAGTTATCTCTATGATCAAAGCTGGCCTCCTAGACTTCTAAGGGAGTTGAAGAATACAGTAACACGAAAGCAGCAGAATACACATTCTTTTCAAGTGCACATGGAACATCCCTAGGAGAGATCACACACTAGGCTACAAAGCAAGCCTGGGTAAATTTAAGAAAACTGACAAGCATCTTTTCTGATCACAATGCTGTGAGATTAGAAATCAACTACAAGAAAAACTGCAAAAAAAAAAAACCCACAATAACATCTTCCTAGCTATAGAGAAGATATATCTTCAATGCTTAACACAAATGCACATTCTTAGGGATGGGCAGCAAAACTTCAGGTAGCTCTAATTGCAACATCAGTCTCTACCACTGAGATGGAGAGAGCTGTGTTTAAATGTGTTCCTTTCATGAAGTTAGAACAGAATAACATTCTAAGAAAACATCTGGGGAGTTCCCATCGTGGCGCAGTGGTTAACGAATCCGACTAGGAACCATGAGGTTGCGGGTTCGGTCCCTGCCCTTGCTCAGTGGGTTAACGATCCGGCGTTGCCGTGAGCTGTGGTGTAGGTTGCAGACGCGGCTCGGATCCTGCGTTGCTGTGGCTCTGGCGTAGGCCGGTGGCTACAGCTCCAATTCAACCCCTAGCCTGGGAACCTCCATATGCCACGGGAGCGGCCCAAGAAATAGCAACAACAACAAAAAAAAAGACAAACAAACAAAAAAAAGAAAACATCTGGTATTTCAAAAGCATGTCCACTCTTCATTACATCTATAAAGAAAAACTAGAAAGCAAAGCACCTATATTAACCAAGAGGTCAATGTTTACCCCATGTGACAGAGCACCTCTGCCCTCAGTATTTCTGGGATGCCAGGGCCTTAGTCAACAGCGAAACAGTCAATAGGTGTCTATGAAGCTGCTTAGTTGAAAGATTGTGCTAAGGAAAGTTACTAAGTGTCAAAATGGCAAGTGCAGGAGTACCCATCATGGCTCAGTGGTTAATGAATCCAACTAGGAACCATAAGGTTGCAGGTTCGATCTCTGGTCTTACTCTGTGGGTTAAGGATCCGGTGTTGCCGTGAGCTGTGGTGTAGGTCACAGATGTGGCTCAGATCCTGCGTTGCTGTGGCTGTGGCATAGGCCGGTGGCCACAGCTCCAATTCGACCCCTAGCCTGGGAACCTCCATATGGCACGGCAGTGGCCCAAGAAATAGCAAAAAGACAAAAAAAAAAAATGGCAAGTGCAAGGAAGGCATGTGTTCTCTGAAAAGCAAAGGCCTTTGGAAGTACCTGGACTGAGCTTATGTATTAGGCAGTGCAACAGTGTCCAAGTCTCAGAATTCTAGTTTCACAGGCCTTACTGTTGGCAGATCCCTTAAAAGTAATGTAAGTAGATTAATGATTGTTCAGCCCTTGGGCTAGATAACTAGGATTGATTGCACCTGAGCATAGGGGATACTTGGGAGGTGATGAAAATATTCTAAAAATGAATTGTGGTGGTAGTTGCTCCATTCTATAAATTTACTAAAAATTCAAAAAAGACATATAGATTGGCCAACAGGCACATGAAAATATGCTCAACATCACTAATTATTAGATAAATGCAAAACAGATAAAATATTACTCAGCCATAAAAAAGAATGAAATAATGCTATTAGCAGAAACATGGATAGGCCTAGAAATTATTACTAAGTGAAGTAAGTCAGGCAGAGAAAGACAAATGTTATATGATATCACTTCTATGTGGAATCTTAAAAAATTATTCGAATAAACTTACACAACAGAAATATACTCACAGACATAGAAAAGAAAACTTATGGCTACCAAAGGAGAAAGGGGAGAGGGAAGGATAAATTAGGAGCTTGGATTTAACAGATACATACTAGTATACATGAAATAGATTTTTTAAAAGGACATATTTACAGCATAGGGAACTATATTCTGTATCTTGTAATAATCCATAATGGAAAATAATCTGAAAAAGAGTATGTGTTTGTGTGTGTAGACATATATACATAAATATACATATTTCCCACCTAGCAGCCCACATTCTGTTGAATGTTCCATTTTTCTCTCTTACTCAGAGTCAGTTTACTACTGTTCATATTTATTGGTTCCACTTCAAAACTCAAAATCTGATTCCACTTTTATGTATAAACCCAACCAAAATGTATATGTATAGTCACACAAAAAGGTCTCTTACATTTTCCTAGAACACTCTGTGTAATCAGAAAAAACCAGAAACCATGCAAAGGCCAATCAACAGCAGAACAGATAAATTGCGGAATATCCACACAATGAAATGTTCTATGGCAATGAGAATCATTGATCAGCAACTATGTGCAGCAATATGGATGAATCTCACACAATGTTGAACAAAAGAATCTGGGAAAAAAGAGGACATGTTGTGTGATTCCATTTATATGAATTTCCAAAACATGCAAAACTAGTCTACATTTTGAGAAGTCAGGAGAAGGGTTGCCTTTGAGCAGTCGCTTGCATGGGGTACAAAGTAGAGGCTGCTGGATGCTGGTAATGTTACATTTTCATCTGGGAGCCAGTTACAGAGAAGTTTGTTTCAAATTTGTTTCATCTGTACAGTTAGGATTTGTGCAGTTTTATGCATGTATGCTGTGTTTCAGTAAGTAATTTTGAAAAAAAAACTCAGCATCAATGCTACCCTGCTTAACATTTTTCCTCAATAAATCCTCACCATAGGCTTCTTAAATGCAAATATTTTGTTTTATTCATCTTCCTCTCCCAACGACACAGTACATATCTAATTATTTTACATAAAACTGAAGATAGAATTGTTCCATTCTGCTTGGGACAGCCTATCATAGCTCACTACTGGAAAAAAAATCAATTAGATTCAGTTTTTATTTAATATCTAACGGTTGAGCTGTCAGATAACTTACAACCTAGCAAAAAATTAGACATTAAAAATGTCTAATAATATCATAACAACAGCTGACTTGAGTGTTGGCCTACTGCCAACCAATGAATTTAATACTTATAAAAATTATGTAACTTGTATTTTTATTATTTTATAGATGAGGAAACTGAGGCACACATATTCTCAGCTCAAGGTCCTTGATAAAAACAAAGTGAGTTGGATTCCAAAAGTCCTTTTTTATTAGTTTTCCATTGTCATATAATAAATTGCCACAAACTTGGTGGCTTAAAACAACATGCATTAGTTATCTCACAATTTCCATGGGTCATGAGTCTAGGCATGGCCTAGATGGATGCTCTGTCGGGAGTCCTAAAAGGATGCAATCAAGGTGTTAGCCAGGCTGCTTTTCTATATGGAGGCCTGACTGGGGAAGGAGCTATATCCAAAATCTCTCACATTGTTAGAATTCATTTCCTTGCTATCCTATGACTGAGGCCCCCATTTTCTTGCTAGCTGTTGGCTGGGGACCACTTTCAGCTTCTCAAGGCTCTCCTCAGGTATTCGCCATGTGGTCACCCCAAAAGGCCCTCTCACTACCTGCCAGTTTACTTCTTCAAGACCAGCAGTAGAACCTCTGTGGCCTCTTAGACCATCTTCTAAAGGGCTTACTTGATTAGTTCAGGCCCACTTAGGATAATATACCTTTTAATTAATTCAAAATTTACTGAGTAGGGGGTTTACCTTATTTACATACCCTCATTAGAGCTAAGTATTAAAGGACTGTACAGACTGGCTGGATTTGAGGGCATGAGGGGAGAAGGAGGAGGAATGAAGCCTGGAGAATCCTTTGAACAGATGGAGCCTGATGACTAGGGGGCAGCGTGGAAATGAAGATGCAGGCTGGAAAGCAAGGTAGCAGCCAGGTAGGGAGAGTCTGTGCAGGTCATGCCAAGGGTTTTGAACTTCTTCCTAAGAGCAACATAAAGACATTTTCCCAATTCTAAAGCATGATAGGTTCCTATTTTTAAAAGGTCACTTATTCTATGTGCTGATGCAGGAATGAGCAAAGACTATTAAGGGTATTTTTCAGTGTATTTTCTTAACATAACATGACATTTGTCAAATATATATCAATAAATACAGATGAAATCTATTCATTTTAACTACAATAAGGACTCTACTGTATGAATAAACCACCATTGGTGTACATTGTAAAATATACAAAGGAATACATTATGTTTAGGCTCTATTCATAGCAGTAAAAGCATACGTGCATTCATAGGAATAATATACACCATCTCCAGGGAAAAGAAGAAGGAAAAATGGATGGGAGGGGGAAAGAGATTTCATCCCACTTACACTATTTTATTTATTTTAAAAGAGATCTGTTACACACTACTATATATAAAAAGATAAACAATGATCTACTTATAGCTCAGGGAACTATATTCAGTCTTGTAATAACCTATAATGGAAGAGAATCTGAAAAAGAATATATACACACACAAATATACACACGAAGCTTAGAGTTTCAGGGGATGGACATTAAACATGTATGTGTATACACATGAATCATGTTGCCACAGTGATTGTGAAATCTGAATCTAACCTTCCTTAGTTCATCTGAGACTAACACAACAGTGAAAATCAACTATACTTCAATTTTTAAAAAGAGCTCTGAATCAACAAATGAAAAATGTTTATCTCTGTAAAAATATGTTAGTCTTTGTAAAACAGTGGTGAGTTCTATTTTCTGAGTCATTTACCTAAGTGTCTGTGACCCTCTCCTTATTAAATAGTTCATAATTAATATTTTACCAAATCAAATATAGACTTGGGACAAGAATGGTCCCTATACTTCCAGGAAAGAGAGTATTGCAATGGTTCAGCTAAGAGTTTCTGGGCACTTGGATAAGGATGCTGGAGCTAGAGAGGGAAGGAAGCAGGTGGACTCCAAAAATATTAAATGAATTCAAGATGGCATGGAGGAAGGAAATAGCGAATGAACTTCAGGTTTGTGAGATGAGAACTGGATAGATGGCAATGTCATGACTCTAGATCCATATCGAAGAAGTTACAGATGGGATGGAGATGGTGAGAAAGATCAAAGATTCACTTTTGGAAATGTGAGGTTTCTAATACCTCTGAAATAGATCCTTTGAGATGACAGGTGTCAGATGGCAGAATTTGGATCTTAGGAAGGCCTAAGCTGGATATATAATATGTATGAGCTGCGTGTATATATGTATCTTGAGTTTGGATCAAATAACCTATAGAGAAAACATGGGATAAAAAAATAATTAGGGACGGAGTTCCCTTCCTGGCTCAGTGGTAACGAACCCAGCTAGGATCCATGATGATGCAGGTTCAATTCCCTGGCCTTGCTCAGTGGGTTGAGGACCTGGCATTGCCGTGAGCTGTGGTGTAGCTTGCAGATGCAGCTCAGATCCTGCGTTGCTGTGGCTGTGGTGTTGGCTGGCAGCTATGGCTCCAATTCAACCTCTAGCCTGGGAACTTTCATATGGTACAAGTGCAGCCCTAGAAAGCAAAAAAAAAAAAAAAAAAAAAAAAAAAAAAAAAAAAAAAAAAAAAAATTTAGGGGCAGCTAAGCTGATAAAGGATTATGTTTCCTTATCCATTGTTCTAGCCATACTACTTTGGTCTATAGGGAGTAATACTAAAATAATTACACTATTCAGAGTAATAATTACCAGTTTCTAACTCTTAGAATCAACCTATAGATAAAGGATCTCAAATATTTAAATGTTTAAAACAGGTAAAGGATCCTTTTTTTTTTTTTGGATTGGAATATTGGCTCTACCTCTTGTATACTGCATTATTTATAATGAATTAGTTTACTAGTGTGATGCTCAGTGTCACAATACGAGTATCAGAAGACATGATCAGGAGTTCCCTCTTCTCAGACCATTTTGGTTATGTGAGCTAATGCATACAAGTTGGCCTATTAGTAAGTTCTCAATAAAGTTACATAATAGAGTAGTAGTAATGATAAACCTGTATTACTGCATTATGGAATTACGAAGAAATTATCTACCAAATATATCCTACATGTTCATATATATATAAGAGATTTCTAGCTGGGTTGTCAAGTGTAGTAACTGAAGTATCACTTTCTTAAGCTTTAATATGATCAGATTTTGGTCATTTAATATTTAAATGTCACACTAGTAACATTTTACAGCTATACTATTGTATCTCTGAAATAAGCAACACTCTTCATTTTGAAATTTTTTAAAATATGAAACATACCTTATAATAACATCAATTCTACTGCTCAGAGCAAAAACCATACTTCTGTTGCCAAGTGCTTTTGCTGATAAAATAAAGTAGCTGGGAGAATGGTGGTTAGATTTGTTTTTTTCTAAATGATGCTGGAATACTCCATAGCATTAGTACCCTTTGCTCCATAGCATTAGTACTCTTGTGTCATAAATATGAAAAGACCCACACAGTGGGAATTGTACTTTGGAATTCTGAGAAGAAGTTTGGATGCAACCGAGAATGGCTATAACCTCAAAGTTATTAATATTAACAGAAGAACTTTTAGGATGTTCCTATGAACCTCTACATTTTATTTGCTTGCAAAATGATTCTTACAAAACTCAGAATATTACATTTATTTGCCATATTTATTTCATTTAACTTGAAATTATCTTTTATTCTCTTGGTGACCTGTGAAGAAAACAACACCCATGCATGGTGTTTCTGATTCTCAGGGTCCAGAGAAAAATCTTATGGGACAAGTTAGTATAATAACATTAGTGAGAAATTTTTAAAATAAGTTATTTCCTTTTCAAGAGCTCTAATTAATCTTCTCTTACTATTCTACGCCTTCCTATTTATCAGAATTTTTATAGATAAAAACTTGCTCTCTCCCCTAAATATACTAGAAAGGCTTTGATGAAGCCCTTGCCTCTCTATCAGAGAGGGCCCCAAGCATACGTCCATCTGGGCTCTCAGGGATGTTAGATCAAGCTGTTTCCCAGTCATTCTCCCTCCCCCCACAGCATTGCCATGGTGACTCTCTAAATATGTTTGGCTGTATCCCAGGTGTGTTTTCAATAATGGAAACTGATACACAAAACTATACATGAAAGGGATGAGTAACATGGATCTACTGTGCAGTCCAGGGAAATCTACTCAATACTATATAATAACCTATATGAGAAAAGAATCTGAAAAGGAATGGGTATATGTATATGCCTAAGTGATTCACTTTGCTGTACACCTGCAACTAACGCAACATTGGAAGTCAGTGATACTCCAATAACATTTTTAAAAAAGAAATAAACTTGTGTTAATTCACTGGAAACAAAACAAATGGACCCTGAGAAAAGTAATATATTGGGGAGGCAATGTCTGCAAACTCTGGTGGGCAAAGTGCCACAGGAAAGGACATGAAGCCAGTTTAGGATGGGTCACTGGGTGGATTGCTACTATGGGCAACTGGTCTCACTCTAGCTAGAGACTGCTGGAGATGGCCTAGGACAATCCTCAGAATTGTCCCCCCTGAGGGGCAAGGAAGCAAGCATGTTCATTCTATTGATTAATGGTTATGGCTATTCCTAGGGGCTCAACTGCCTGGCATACATGGCCTGCCAGTGCATGCACAAGTCTGTGTCCATAGCCAGAGAAAGCTCTCAGGCCTCTGGAGAGTTGACTGTTTTCAGGAGAAAGCCTTTGGGCGGTGTACCGGTTTCCTATTCTCAAAACCTTAGTGCTTCAAAACAACACACATTTAGTGTCTTATGAAGACATCTGAAGAACAGACGTTTACAATTTGTTGGCATTCCTCTTTGAAACCCTCCATTTCCCTGCCTTTCTGAGCTTCTAGAACCCACCTGGACCCCTTGGTGCATAGCCTCTTCTATCTTCAAAGGCAGCAGCAAACATGTCCAACCTCAGGTTCTATCACTGCATCTTCTTCTCCAATTAGGACACTGTTGTGTAAGAACTTTTGTGAGAGTTCCCGTCATGGCTCAGTGATAATGAATCCAATTAGTATCCATGACGATGCTGGTTTGATCCCTGGCCTTGCTCAGTGGGTTAAGGACCCGGTGTTGCCGTGAGCTGTGGTGTAGGTCGCAGACGCGGGGCTCGGAGCTGGCATTGCTATAGGTGTGGTGTTGGCCAGCAGCTGTAGCTCCAATTCGACCCCTAGCCCGGGAAGTTCCATATACCATACCTGCAGCTGCCCCCACAGAAAAAACAGCAAGAACTTTTGTGATTATGTCAGGTCCACACACAGATAATCCAGGATGATGCCCTCATTGAAAGATTAGGAACCTAATTGATTCTGCCAACTCCCGCCATCTCTGTAAAGTAACAGTCACAGGTTCTGGGGAGCAAGACATGGACATCTTATTTTAAGGGCCCATCTAATTTTAAGAAGTTTCATCAAAAGCAAATACACACACACACACACACACACACACACACACACACACAGTTTTCCCGAAGAACATCACTGTTCTGTTTATGAAAACAAAAACAGCAAGTGTTCACACACAGGTGTTAGGAAATACAGGGAGATGAAAATCAGAGTAAAAACATTCTCTGCCATGGTGGGCTTTTGCCAGAGGAACCAAAAGCTTCAAAATCAAGAAAACTTGACACTTGCCAAAAAGAATGAGGATGGGAGTTCCTGTTGTGCCTCAGTGGGCTAGGGACCTGATGCTGTCTCTCTGAGGATGTGGGTTCAATCCCTGGCCTTGCTCAGCGGATTAAGGATCCAGTGTTGCCATAAGCCGTGACATTGGTTGCAGATGTGGCTTGGTTCTGGTATTTCCATGGCTGTGGCATAGGTCACAGCTGCAGCTTAAAATCAACCCCTAGTCTGGGAACATCCATGTGCCACAAGTGCAGCCATAAAAAGAAAAAAAGAAAGAGGATAAATAAAAGAAGAAGGAAAGAAACCATGCAAGAGTCACCAACAAAAAGGGATGACTGTCCCTTTCTGTTCCTTCTCTCAATCTTTAAATGGGGCTTTGACAGAATCACTTACATCTTTTTTTGGGGGAGGGGGGTTCCCAGAGTAATTTATTAAGTACTTTATTTCCAGAATAACTATTTAATGTCTCAGATAAACGCAGGTCTTATGCCAGATGTAGAAATTCAAACAAGAATTGAGGTAAATAATAAATGGGCTCTAGCCTCAAGCTAATCAGTCCAGTTTGAGTGGATATAGGTAACCAAACAGTTTCAGTACATCATGACACTTCCTACTTGTAGAAGATTGACTTCTTTGTCCCTAATTCTTCACTCAGTTAAGGGAACATTAAATAACCACATCCTTATCAGATTATCCTCAAGGGCAGGGTTACCTTTCAAACCCCTTGACTTTTGGTTTGGCTATGTGATTTGCTTTGGATAAAAAGATGTACAACCAGAGGCTTGAAATGCATTTGTTCTATTGAGCTTGCCTTTTTTTAGGCTGCAGCACTACTGTGAGAAGTCCATGCCCCACATGGATATTGCCTCTTCATCCTGTGTCCCTGAATGGGGCAGGCTGAGTTCACCACATGCCCTGAGTACCCTCTGGTCCACAGTAGCAGAGTCATGCCAGACAGAACTGGATTCAACCTGGAGACTGAAATCTGGATATTAGAGCCCAGATCCTGAGGCCCAGATACCATCATAGCCCAGGATAGATACACCCAAAACACAGACCTGTGAGCACTAGAACAAATTATTGTTGCTTAAGGTCACTGAGTTTGGGAGTTGTTTGTTATGAAGCATTATTGTGTCAAGAGCTGACTGATATACTATTGTAGAAGCTGGGGATAGGGGATCCCAGAAGGTGGGAAAGGGAAAACTAATGTTCAATACTTAGAGGGTCAAAGATATAGCTGAGAAACAAAAACAAAAAAGATGACAAAAAGAGAACAGAAAATAAGTGATCATCCCATGATAATACCTTTTCTTTTTAAATTAGCAAAAGGCCAAATGAGGATGTCATCCAAATGCCAGGTCATCCTGGGCACTGCTGATATGAAAGTGAAGATGTACCATGACTTCTGCCCTTGGGGCCTCTCACTGTGTCTGCCTTCCTTCCATCTCTGCTCTGCATCCCAAAGGCCTTTTGCAGAAATGAATTGGAAAGGATTACAACCTATAAAGCTACACATAAAGAAAGCCAAAAGTCATAGCTTTTTAAAAATCCTTTCATCTTGTGTGATAATCTCCTCATGAAATTTGGGGGGGAAAAGGCTTTAAATGAGAAAACATTTTCTAGAGCCTGTGAGTCCCATGTTAGGGACAGATAGGGGATCGTATAAATCTGTTGCAATGAAAGACTCTCCATCTCTTTGGACTCACCAACCTCATTTTAAAATGTTGAAGGTAAGATAGCAATCACTAAAAGAGAAAATGTTACAATGTCTATGGCTGGATATATATAATTAAAAAAAAAACTGGAAATCTCTTTAAAAGTCTCCCCAAAACATATCATATAGGGAGATATCATCCTTGTATAGGTTTTCTGCTGATTAGATTTCTATGTTTCAATGAGACAAGTACATAAAAGTTCCTCCAAGTAATACTTCTAAAATGCTCACCTTCTTCAAACTCACAACGCAAATACATTAAAAATATAAGGAAAGATGTCCATGCTAAGGTCTGCATGCAAATAGGAAGATGGGAGAGTACATGTATATTAAAGTAAATCTATGTGCTAGGAGCCCTGAAATATTTTTTTTGTCCTGAAAATTGTTTATTTTTCAAGCTCAAATTACAGTTTGTGTATATGTTTGATGCCTTTGGATTACCAGCTTTTAGCATGTGAGAGCATGGTAGCGATTAAGAAAGTTTCCTCCATCAGTCTCTCAAGGCAATAGAAATTAAAAAAACAAATGAACAAATAAGACTTTATCAAACTTACAAGTATGTGTACAGCAAAGGAAACCATAAACAAAAACAGAAAGACAACCTACAGAATGGGATAAAATATTTGCAAATGATGTGACTGACAGGGGATTAATTTCCAAAATATACAAACAGTGTATACAACTTAACATAAAAACAAACAAACAAAAAAAAAAACCTGGAGTTCCCATCATGGCTCAGTGGTTAATGAATTCGACTAGAAATCATGAGGTTGCAGGTTTGATCCCTGGCCTTGCTCAGTGGGTTAAGGATCTGGCATTGCCATGAGCTGTGGTGTGGGTCGAAGATGTGGCTTGGATCCTGCATTGCTGTGGCTCTGGTGTAGGCCAGTGGCTACAGCTCCGATTAGATCCCTAGCATGGGAACCTCCATGTGCTACACATGTGGCCCTGAAAAGACAAAAAAAAAAATCCAACCCAATCAAAAATGGGCAGAAGACCTAAATAGACATGTCTCCAAAGAAGATATACAGATGGCCAACAGGGACATTAAAAGATGCTCAACATCACTAATTATTAGAGAAATGCAAAATCAAAACTGCAATGAGGTACCACCTCATGCCGGTCAGAATGACCATCAGTAATAAGTCTACAAAGAACAAATGTTGGAGAGGATTTGGAGACAAGAGAACCCTCCCATACACTGTTGGTAGGAATGTAAATTGGTACAACTACTATGGAAAACAGTATGGATGTTCTTCAGAAAACTGATAGAGTTACCATATTGGTCCAGCAATCTCATTCCTGGGCATACATCCAGAGCAAACATTCGCTAATATACATGCACAACTCTTTTCATAGCAGCACAATTTATAATTCCCAAGACAGGGAAACAGCCAAAATGTCCATTGACAGAAGAATGGATTAAGAAGATGTGGTACAGGAGTTCCCGTCGTGGCGCAGTGGTTAACGAATCCAACTAGGAACCATGAGGTTGCGGGTTCGGTCCCTGCCCTTGCTCAGTGGGTTAAGGATCCGGCGTTGCTGTGAGCTGTGATGTAGGTTGCAGACGCGGCTCAGATCCCGCGTTGCTGTGGCTGTGGTATAGGCCGGCGGCTACAGCTCCAATTCGACCCCTAGCCTGGGAACCTCCATATGCCATGGGAGCGGCCCAAGAAATAGCAAAAAGACAAAAAAAAAAAAAAAAAGAAGAAGATGTGGTACATATACATAAAGGAATACTACTCATCCATAAACAGAATGAAATAATGGTATTCATAGCAATATGGATGCAATTGGAGATTAGCATACTGAATGAAATAAATCAGAAAGAGAAAGACAAATACTTTATGATATTACCTATATGTGGAATCTAAAATATAACACAAATGACCCTATCTACAAAACAGAAACAGACTCATGGACAAGAAGAACAGACTTGTGGTTGCCAAGGGAGAGGGGATTGGGGAAGGGATGGACTGGGAGGTTGAGGATAGCAGATGTAAACTATTATACATGGAAGGGATAAACAACAAGGTCCTCTGGTATAGCACAGACAACTATATTCAATGTCCTATGATAATAATGGAAAATAATATTTTAAAAAGTGTATGTGTATATATACATATATGCCCCCCCCAAACACACACGTACACATACACACACACAACAGATACAAGAGTTGGGCAAGAAGTCATAAAAGAAGTACTGAAAAAGCTCGGCCTAGTCAGCCTGAAGTTTTTTTGTTGTGATTTCCCCTCTTCTCTGCATCTTCCAAGCCCTGCACCAAGTGTGCATGCTTATCAAGTTTATCACACTCTGAAAGATGTGTCAAGGCTTGCCCTTTCTTATCAAGCCTTCCAGCTCAGCTTCTGAAAGATGTACAAGTGAGTGGAGAAAAGGTCATTTTGGGAACAGTTTTAATCAGATATGCCACGCTATTCACCTAGAGTTAAGCTGTTTCCTGCGGGTGGATTACACAACTTTTTCTTTACTTCTTTCCATTCCTCTTTCTTTCCATAACCTCTTTGGCACTTCAACTGAGAGCTTCAAGATGAGCCTTCACTATTTAATCTAGCAGCTGACCACAGACCATATCGATAGGCAGAAAAATAGAGGCAGCAGAACATACTCAACCTGAACTTATTACAACTCCAGGAAGAGAGGTATTTTGTTTTGGGTCTTGGTTTTTGTCTTATAAGAAAAATCAAACTTGGAAACCACAAGCTGTTCTCAGCTGTGGAAGCAGCCCCAGGAAAGTTCAGCAGACTAGCCAAATTCATTTTATACAATTTAATATAAAGGGTGACTCCTTCTGTCCTTTGTCACTTAGGTTCTTTGCTTCTGAATGCAAGAGCCTCTGTTAAAAAAGGTGAGGCCAAAGCCCTTGGGTTTAAATAACTGAAAATTGCTTGTGTGACCTCAGACAACTGTCTTTGCAAACATGATACCATTATCTTCGCCCTGGAGTCTATGGAGGCCGCTTTCACTGGAAGCAAATAAATCCCAGTCTGTAGCCAGCACATTTGTATGGGCAGAGTCTTGTATCACTGCAGGACCACGGAGCTCAGACCATGGAGAGGGAGATTCACCGTTGTGTAAGATCCCTGCCTTCTGGCCACCATCCCCCATCTCTCCTAGTGCCCTCCGTCTCCAGGAAGCCAGGTCCCCCCAGCTCCCTCCTGTATGGGCTCTCCAAGATTTCTCTCCATTTTTCAAAACCCAGGTCTGTAAAATGTGTCCTTAACTGAAATGCTACAGGGGTCTCTCTCCCTGTCTTCCTATTCTACATTTTCTGCTTATTCTTCCCTACTTGCAGTCTTCACTTAAAACCACCCCAGAGGGGCAAAGTTAGTAGACCCTCATATCCGAAGCCTCGATCTGAATCTCACTGCGCCACCTAGTGTCCATGTGGTCCTTGGGCAACAACTTTGAAATTGGAATTTTCAGTTGAAATACTGGGATGACAATTGTTGCCAAAGACAATTATTTTAGGATAATGAGAAACACTGCTTTTCTTTCCTTTTATTTTTTTGGCAGCCATGGCAGCATATAAAAGTTCCCGGGCCAGGATCGAACCCTCACCACAGCAGCAACAACGCCAGGTCCTCCACCCAAAGAACCACCAGGGAACTCCAAACACTGCTTCTCACTGACATTTTCTAAAATTTAGCCACTTTCACCGACCCTTTCCATCTTCCCCCACCAGGGCTTAGCTCAGACCAAGAATCTAGAACAGAGCAAAGTCTCTAAGTGGTAAAGCCAAACCAGCAAGTTGATGAACATTAGGAACTGGGAAGAACCACCTGGTGGCACCCAACCTAGCACTAAATCCAAAAAAAAAGTCTATTTAAAGGATTTGAGACTTGAGCATCCAGAAGACAAAACTAGCAGCTAAAACAATAGGCATGGGAAAGACAGTTTCAAACCGAGCCATCTGGTGTGTCTAAGACCAGCCCCGAAAACCTTGTTTTCTTAAAGACATGAGACTGGAAATTTATTTAGACTTGGCTCTGGGTGTTCCGTGAAAGTAAGGAAAGAAATGAATTTTTATTGAGGAAGAAGTACAATTCTGTAATTTTGTTCTGAATATGTTTTCTACCCTGAGATTTCTTATCCATCAGGGAAATAGATTCTTGTACTTTGAACAGCTGGCTGAGAGTGTGATGGAAAATTTATATAAAGCTGGGGCTCTGAGGAGACCTCAGGGAAAAAGTTATATCCCCAAGGCTGTAGTTTTATCAATTTTTATCTCTTGTCTGGTAGTTATGGATGCAACTAGCCATGAATACAAAAAGGCTTCTGTTTGGAGATGCTTCTGGTGCTTTTTCATAGAACAATTTTCTTTTTTACAAAATGGCTGACCACTGACCCCTCACAGAGTTAGAATCTATCTAGTCAGGGCCCTAACCATTTAAGTCAGAGGAGCGTGCTTCTGAAGATCCCTCCATATCGCTAATAATGATATCACTGATAATGATGCTTGTTGGTTTGGCACACAATTGTTTTGACCAAGTGAACACAATTGTTTTTAAGGACATCAACACTACAGTATGTTTCCATAGCCATGTACAACATGTCCTGTCTTGGTGCCTCCATGAAAACACTCTTGTAAGTACTTTGAAATCACCTAGGAACTTCCCTACAGGTGGGCTAGCAGTCAATAAATAATGTGGTTTCTGCTTTAGAGACTCAGAACATGATAAAGTTTTTTTTTTTTTAATCAGCAAGTCATTTGCAAGGGAGCTGAATAGTCTATCATTCCTGAAGAGAAGTAGAAATATTTTCAGATAAAATATTACTGTGGTCTATTTGGATTTAAAAAATCCTATTTACCTTCTCTCTAACCAAGATATCTTGATAGAGTTCTAGCAGTAATTTTGTTTTTAAGCCCTACCTACCACCAAAAATGTGAGCTGATAATCTCTAAACATCTCAAAAATAATAAGTTATTGACCCTTAAACAGCCACATCCTATGCTAACCTACCTTGGGGAGATTTCAAATTTTTTAACTTCAATTTACATACATAGAAAAGCACAAAACAGTTAGGTAGTACAAAGATCAACCAGAGGAGAACAAAATCTCCTATTATTTTGCAGACAATTTCTCTTGAGGATGATACTGGGGCTAAGTTATAGCTAAATCGAGTAGACATGAGAAATGTCAGCTATCCCATCAACCTGCTCATCTCCTTTACATAGTAAACCGTGCCCTTGGGCCAACCAGGAATTTATTCAATAGATGATAGCCCTGGAGAGGAGGAAAAAACAGTCTCTGTTCTCAAGAAATGTACAGCCAAGCAGACAGCCCTAACTGGGCTTCATCTATAAAGTGAAGATGATACAATCTGCTTTAAAGGTGTCATATGCATAGAAAACAGACTTGTGGTTGCCAAGGGAGAAGAAGGGTAGGGGAGGGATGGATTGGGAGTTTGGGATTAGCAGATGCAAATTATTATCTAAAGAATGATAAATCACAAGGTTTTATATCACAGGGAACTATAGTCCATATCCTGTGATAAATCATAATAGAAAAGAATATGAAAAAGAATATGTGTGTGCATATATATATATATATATATATATATATATATATGAATCACTTTGCTGCACAGCAGAAATTACCACAACACTATAAAGCAACTATACTTCAATAAAATAAATATTAAAAAATACAGTATCAGAGGGAGTTCCCGTCGTGGCGCAGTGGTTAACGAATCCGACTAGGAACCATGAGGTTGAGGGTTCGATCCCTGCCCTTGCTCAGTGGGTTAACGATCTGGTGTTGCCGTGAGCTGTGGTGTAGGTCGCAGACACAGCTCGGATCCCGCGTTGATGTGGCTCTGGCGTAGGCTGGCAGCTACAGCTCCAATTAGACCCCCTAGCCTGGGAACCTCCATATGCCGCAGGAGCGGCCCAAGAAATGGCAAAAAGACAAAAAAAAAAAAAAATACAGTACCAGGAATTTCCCTTGCAGCTCAGTGGATTAAGAACCCAACATAGTATCCATGAGGATGCAGGTTCAATTCCTGGCCTCGCTCAGTGTGTCAAGGATCTGGCATTGATGCAAGGTGCAGCGCAGATCAGCGATGTGGCTCAGATCCTGCAGTGCTGTTGCTGTGTCTGTGGCATAGGCCAGCAGCTGCAGCTCCAATTCAACTCCCTAGATTAGAACTTCCACGTGCTGCAGGTGTGGCCCTAAAAAAGGGGAAAAATTTAAAAAAAAACAAAAAATAAAGTGTCATATGAAGATGAAATAAAACAATATGGAATATAACCAAATGAAATAACATGAGTAAACAAAATAATATAAAATATAAAACTTATATGAAATCCTGTAAATTCTTTAGCTTAACACTTAAGAGTGTAGTATATCATTCGTGCCTGTGGGTGATGTTATGCAGAAACTTGGCAGGTGTTCGGGAATGGATTACAGATGGCAAGGTTAGAAGTTTATTCTCTGTAAGGAGAATCTCCACTTGATTTCTCTCTGTGAAGCTGTGATGGCTGTATTAAGAGAAGTCAGTGGGTTAACATTATGTATGCTGCAATAAGTTCCAGCTATATGTAAATGACTAAATGTAAAACAAACTGAGAGACCACAAAGAAACTGGGAAAAAACTAGAAGAAAACACTTGTGCACTGTTCATGGGAATAGAAATTGGTACAGCATTGTGGAAAATACTATGGAGGTTTATCAAAAAAACTAAAAATAGAACTAACATGTGACCCAGCAATTCCACTCTTGGCTATGTGTCTGAAAAAAACAAAAACACTAATTCAAAAAGATACATTCACCCCTATGTTCCTACCAGCATAATTTACAATAGCCAAGATATGGAAACAACCTATATGTCCATCAACAGAAGAATGGATAAAGAAGATGTGGTACATATGTGTGTATATATACACATATATATAGATGTGTATATATACACATACACACACACACAATGGAATACTACTCAGCCATAAAAGAATAAAATTTTGCCATTTGGAGCAGTACGAATGGACTTAGAGGACATTATGCTAAGTGAAAGATATCAGACAGGAAACGTCAAATATTATATGTGGAATTTAAAAAATACAACAAATGAATAAAACAAAAAAGAAGTAGACTCACAAATATGGAGAACAATCTAGTGGTTACCAGCGGGAGGAGGGAAGATGAGGGGCAAGACGGATCAGGGAGTGGGAAGAAGAAACTATCAGGTATAAAATAAGCTATAAGGATATACTGTGCAACGTGGTGAATATAGAAAATATTTTATAATATCTATAAATGGAGTATAATCTTTAAAATTGTGAATCACCATATTATACAACTGTCTTACATAATATCAATGATACTTCAATAAAAAATTTAAAAAAGAAAAATTGTTAAGCACACTAATAATTAACAAATTTGAAATAACAATAAAGAAGTAGAATGCCATATATCAAAAAGTACAGAGGTAGATAATATCCATTGGCAGGTGAAGAGTATTTGGGAAACCACACACCTTCGCATATTCTTGGAAGAAATATAAATTAATATAACCTTTAGTAGTTCAAGATAGCAACATATATAACCCCTCAGTGGTATAATCTTTGACCAGGAAATTATCCTTCTAGGTATTTATCCCAAAGTAATATGTGGAATGATGCACAAGCACAGAGAGTCTTGGATAGTCAATGCTACCATAGTAGAAAAAATCTGGGAATACTCCAAACTTCCACCAATAGAGAATTTGTTAAATAAGTTGTGGTACAATTATTTTCGGTTTCTCAACCTTGGCACCGTTGACATTTAGGCTAGATCATTCTTGGTTGGGAGGGCTGTCCTATGCCACTAGCACCTTCTGCTCAACTGTAACAAAAATGTCTCCAGACATTGCCAACTGTCCCCTGGGAAGCATAACCGCCCCTCCCTCGGCTCCTTAGGAACTACTGATTAAGTGAATAAGATATGGTTTTTTAAAAGAATGTATCAGGGCCAGACATACTGACATAGAAATACAATCATGGTATATGGTTTTGTTTGTTTTTTTGGGTTTTTTTCCCTGCTTTTTAGGGCCTCAGCTGTGGCACATGGAAGTTCCTAAGCTAGGGGTTGAATCAGAGCTGCACCTGCCAGCCTACACCACAGTCACAGCAACGCAGGATCCGATCCATGTCTACCTGACACCACAGCTCACAGCAATGCTGGAACCTTAATCCACTGAGCAAGGCCAGGGATCAAAGTCACATCCACATGGATACTAGTTGGATTCATTACCACTGAGCCCCATTGGGATCTCCAAGCATGGTATATTGTTAAATTAGTTAAGTAACTGTGGAATTATATGTACTGTGTAATATCATTTGCATGAATAAAAGTTACTTTGTATAATTATCTGCACATATGCTAACATGTCCATAGGAAGAATCAGGGAGAATCCTGGCAAATCACTGGTCAACAATGACTATCCTAAGCCTCTAATCTTGGACACGGAAGAATGTCTGTGTTTAATACGAACGAGTCACGTGACCTCTCTGATTCTTGGGATCTCTCATCTCTGCCCAACATCTTTCAAATGATAAAGGATTCGTGAGGAAGACATTACAAAATATAAAACTGAATCATTTTGTGAAAATACTCTCTCCTGAAAAGGATCTAACTTGGGCTTTGACGTCATTGTTTTTAAGCTTTTACAAAATAGATTTGTAATGATTTCTAGGAGAATTTGTGAGTGCGAAATTCCTATTTCAGCTCACCCCTCAACCCTGACTTTTCCCGATTCCCTAGGCTTCCCTTAAGCTGTATTTCCTTGCTATTTCTCTTTGCTGCAATTCATTTTTTTTTCCACTGACCTTTTTTTAAAACAAAGAAAATGCGCCCTTGAAACTTTGGAGAGACAAGCCATTTAAAACATGAAGGTCTCTAGTGTTTTTTTGGTCCTGTGCTGATATCTATCTTATGGACTAGAAAGGAGAATAATTTTCCAGCCTTTCACTGTTTAAAAATAGGCAATGATGATCAGAGGTCTTGGAATTAAAATGTCTAAAGCTCAGAGAATGATGGAAGTTGGGCCACAAATATGAGTTGTTCTTGCTGATCTATCTCTAAATGAAAATAGAGATCACCACATTAGCTGTCTAATTCTCTGGGTCTTCAGTGTCAAGTGAAAGAATTTATGTGATTGAGAGATTTCTTTAACAGAAGACCCCATCTGTGATAGAAAAAACAAAATTAACTGTTATGCTTCATTTGTTTTCATTCTCCACAAAACAGCATGTCTTGAAGATCAAACAGATTTCATTCTTTTCTTCTCCATGTAGCTAGGGCAAGTGTCACTGAGGAGAAAAAAAAAAATCTACTTTCTTTTGCAGGCCAGAGAGCCTGCAGGAAATAAGCTAAGAAGTGCATCAGATTAGGCATTTTAACACAAATTAGATACTAAGATTATATTAAAAGTTATTGTGTTCAATAACTATCACACAAACTTCTAGAAATGTCAAATATAGAAGAAGCATTCCTGGAAATGATGAAAGATTAGGCTATCAGATGGGGGAAGATTAGACACAAACTCCAATTATGTTCAAAGCAAGAGAGCTATATTCTGCAGAAGTACATGCTCTTTTGTATAAGCAACTGTGAATTAATTTCACAGGGCCTTCTTCCTTCAATAAGTTTTATTATTTCATACCAGTAGCAACTTAGAAAAATTCAAAAGGGAGTTAGGAAATAACTAGCACATTGTAGATTTTTACTAAGAGTCACGACCTTGAATAATATCCAGAACTAGAGGATCACACTGGGAGTCATGGCTGAAAGGCCACCTGTATACTGACAGATTCCTAATCTTGACCTCTATCCCAGTTATTCCACCATCCACCCATTCATCTTCTGATCCCCCGTCCATCGGCAGCATTAAACTTCCCTGTGAAATCCTATCTCCTTGTTTTACTGAAGACTCCTTATCCACCTGGGTGGGCTGGAGGGGTTTTCACCTCCACTTTTTCCATCAGTCCAATTCTATTTTTTTCTTTTTCTTTCTTTTTTTTTTTTTTTTTTAAGGGCCACACCCGTGGCATATGGAGTTTCCCAAGCTAGGGGTCCAATTGGAGCTGTAGCCGCCGGCCAATGCCAGAGCCATGTCAGATCTGAGCTGTGTCTGAGACCTACACCACAGGTTACAGCAACGCCAGATCCTTAACACACTTAACGAGGCCTGGGATAGAACCCACAACCTCATAGTTCCTAGTTGGATTCATTTCCACTGGGCCGCAACAGGAACTCCTCAACTCTATTTCTTAAACTTCCAGATATTTCCCCAAATGTATGATCTCATGGTAGCACTCCCCCGTCTTTCCAGAGCTGTCATGAGTTTATCATAATTCTTAAAATTCTGACACATCAATGGAATTTTCAAGTGCAGAAAAGGGTAAAGTTTGCCCACTTGACATAGAAGTAATAAATTAGTATTTTGCTTAGTGCTCTCGTTCATAGAATAGACAAAGTCAGTTGTGGTTTCCTATTCCCCATAAACCTACAGAGCTATGGTAAATGTGCCTCACACAGATTTAAATATTTAGTATTTCCTCCTTGTTTATTTCTTATCTTTGTTTTCTCCTATGTGAAAATTTCAAAATCCTCTATACTAGGATTGCTAGGAAGAGACAGCCATCACTTCAGATTAATAAATAATGTATACAACTCTAATGCTATTTTCCTATTAATCTTTTTTTTTTTTTTTTTTTTTTTTTTGTCTTTTTAGGGCTGTACCCGAGGCATATGGAGGTTCCCAGGCAAGGGATCAAATTGGAGCTGTAGCTGCTGACCTACACCACAGCCACAGCAACACGGGATCCGAGCTACATCTGCAACCTAAACCACAGCTCACAGCAATGCCGGATCCTGGACCCACTGAGCAAGGCCAGGGATCGAACCCACATCCTCATGGATACTAGTCAGGTTCATTAACCACTGCGCCATGACAGGAAATCCAATTTTCCTATTAATCTTTAGTAAAGCATGAAATTTAATCTCCTCAGTGTGGTAAACATATGGAATGGATGAGCTCTGACCCAGGGGCCATATAACAGGGCCTATACCACTACAGGACAACATTCTGTGTGGAGAATTTCATGTTGATTTCTGAATTACTTGGGTTAATGATATTTCATTAAGAAACCCTTAACAATCACAAAGTTTTCAGTTTCATGAAGAGATTTAATGGGACTTAATAGATTTACTCTATTACTTTGCTCATTTAAAAAATATTCTTTAATTAGACATGACTATTAATAGACCTATTACGCACATTTCAAGGAGTCTCTCATTTTTCAGAACTTAATCATTAAAACTGATCAAGTCAGATGGAGGGAGCAAAGATGAAGACAGTTACATATTTAGATAAGCACCCTTGAATTTAAGACTGATGATATAAATGAACTGTTGAGATAAGGGAGGGATATTACGAATATATTTGTAAATGAAAACTGATCATCAAATTTTTCTTTTTTGTATGTAAGGGGTTACTCATTCATTTATTAAACAAGCCTTTTTTTTTTAATACTACTGATATGTGAGCCACAGTAATTCTTTTAAATGGAAGAACTTCAAAATCAGATGAAAGCGGAAATAGACAATTTAAACCAGTAACTACACTAGAATGTTGTTTGTGCTGAAATAAAGCTAAGGAGGAGTTCCCGTCATGGCTCAGTGGTTAACGAATCCGACTAGGAACCACGAGGTTGTGGGTTCGATCCCTGGCCTTGCTCAGAAGGTTAAGGATCCGGTGTTGCTGTGAGCTGTGGTATAGGTTGCAGACGCCACTCGGATCCCATGTTGCTGTGGCTCTGGCATAGGCCCATGGCTATAGCTCCAATTAGACCCCTAGGTTGGGAAATTCCATATGCTGTGGGAGCGGCCCCAGAAAAGAGGCAAAAATTAATTAATTAATTAATTAAATTAAATAAAGTTAAGGAGAGTGTGCCAAGGAGCAAAGAAGGGAAACTCACCTGATGTGAGTAAGAATGGAGGAAAAGGCATTAGAGAGAAGGTACCATTTTGAAATGAGTCTTAAAAAGTGATTTAAACATTAACCAGGTACCTGAGAGGCAGAAGGGTATTGTAGGCAAAGAAAATACTGAAACATGGAACACTGTGTGTTTCATGAGGTCATGGTACACAGGAGAATATTGTGATTGCTTGAATTAATGTCGAGGCAGTGAGGATGAAGAAGATGAGATAGAGAATTGTTTTGGAAAGCTTGACATGTCTTTGATAACTGATAATATGCAGAATGGGTTGATGGAGAGGGCTGGAGCATTTACCAAATGTTTGAGTTGTATGATGGTATGTATGTAAGTGCCATACAGCCATGGAGGGAATATGAGAGTAAGAGTGGGTTCATCAGGGATGGGGTGTCTAGGACTATGAAAGGGGCCATCTTGGACCGGCTTTTTAGAGAAGTGTATAGGAATCCAGGTGTTCCAGGCAGCTGGGTATATTTGACACTCTGGATAGAGATCTGTGTTAGGATAGTGGGAGTCAAGAGAAACAGAGGCTGGAGCAATGAGATCTCAAGCAGGGTTATTGACCAATAGAGGCTGGGAGCGCTGAGCAGAGAGAACTCAGGCTCCCTGCTGCTGGGGCAAAGACTTTTTATAGTTAAGGTTTCCTGTGATGGGTCATGTGGTCTCAAGGAAAAAAGGGAAGGGGGCTTGGGAAAGAGGGAAGGAGGATTTAAGTCACTGAGTGTGAATTTTAACAGTCCTTTTGGCTCTGTTTATTTTGAGGTTTAACAGCTCCTTAAACTATCTTGGGCCCGGGGCCTTCACCCCTACTGGTGTCTGTTTCTCCCGTTTCTTTGGTATCTGGAGCCTGGGTGGAATGTTGATGGGATGGTTGCGTTAGGTCCTCCGTTTGGTTTTCTCCCTCCAGTTTCTAGATACCACCTAACAGTCAGTACTGAAAATATAGAGTTGAGGTCATTATTATATGATCGAATTTTCAGGAGTTATTTTTGTTGTTGGAGAAAAAACAAAGTTATTTTTGTTGTTGAAGGAAAAAAATCCGCTATTTTTAAAATTAGCGTCTGGAATCACTACCCGCCATAAGACACACAGACCTACTGTGTACCTGCAGCTTGATCACTTGCATATACTCCTGAATTAGAGACTCTAGTTGAGCACTAGGCATTCCTGGAACATGGTTTGTGAAAGAGGATGTACTTGGGGTTGATATGTTAGAGAAGAAACAGTCCTAAGAAAGAGGTCAACAGGTAACAAGTGAGATTCTCATACTAAGTAAGTCAGAAAGAGAAAGACAAATATCATATGATGTCACTTTTACATGGAATCTAAAATATGACACAAATGAACTTGTCTATGAAACAGAAACAGAGTCACAGACATAGAGAACAGGCTCGTTGTTGCTAAGGGGGAGGGGGATGGCAGTGGGAGGAATTAGGAGTTTGGGATTAGCAGATGCAAACTATTATATATAAGATGGATAAACAACAAGGTCCTATTGAATACCTCAGGGAACTATAGTAAATATCCCGTAATAAACCATAATGGAAAAGAATATGAAAAGGAATGTATATACATGTATAACTGAATCACTATGCTGTACAGAAGTTAACACAACATTTTAAGTTAACCATACTTCAATACAACAAAAATTTTTTAAAAGCAAATGATATATCCAAATGTTCATAGCAGCATTATTCACAATAGCCCAAAAGTAGAAACAATTTAAATATCCATCAGTTGATGACTGGATAAATAGAATGAGAAGGCTCTGCACAATAGGAACACTGGGAAATAAGCACCATTGGAATCTAAGTTGTGACCTGCAGCCAGGAGGCAGTATTTGTCAAGTGTTTTTGTTTGCTTTGTAGAAGATGGGTTTAAGATGTGAACCCATCAGCAATAAAAAGAAATAAAATCCTGATACATGCTATAGCATGAATGAACGTTAAAGACATGCTAGATGAAGGAAGCCAGTCACAAAAGACCACATGTTGTATGATTCCATTCATAGGAAATCTCTATAGGATAGGAAAAGTTATAAAGACAAAAAGTAAATTCCTGGTTACCTAGGGCCAGTGGGGTGGGGAGATAGGGACGGCAGTTGCTAAAGGGTACGGGAATTCTTTCAGAAGTGATGAAGTGGAGATGAGAGGGATAGAGAGGCAAAGAGGATGATGTCATACCCACTCCTCAACCTGGCCTGAGGGAGGAGAGTTGAACCAAATAGAGGAGGCTCTACATGGCAGGAACACTGGGAAATAAGTAGCACCATATGAATCTAAGATGTGACCTGGAGCAAAGGGATGCTATTTGTCAAATGTTTTGTGTGCTTTGCAGGAGATGGCTTCAAGACTGTAGGGAAGACTGGAGGAAGCATCATCTCTCGGAACACTTCTGACAGAGAACACTGGTAGTACAGTCACTGATGAGTGCATTTCCTAGAAGCTGCAGCTGAAGACCAGGGCAGGCTAATTCACAACACTGTATCAGACACTCCTTGTGGACTCTCTCAGAAGTCAACAAGGCTGACTTAGCGGGAAAGCCTGGAAATAGGATGGTAACAGGTGGGGACTAAGATTCAGCTATATTGGGTGTTAACAATAACGGTACCTCATGTGTACCTCTGTTTGTGAGATATGAGGGATTTGGGGTACAGTTGTGATGTCTGGCCCCTCAGATTTGGTTCACATCTGTCCATGTAATAGGCAGACTTTGAAGATGGTCCCTGATGCCCGCCTCCTATTATTCACAGCTCTGCATAATCCCTTCCTATTAAGTGTGGGCAAGATCTAGTGACTTGCTCCCAACGAAGAGAATCTGGAAAAGTCACAGGATGTCACTTCAGTGATTAACTTTTAAGACTGTGACTCTACCCTGCTAGGGGACTGTCTTTATTGCTTTCTCTTTTTTTCTTCTTAGGGCTGTACTCATGGCATATGGAAGTTCCCAGGCTAGGGGTCAAATCAGAGCTGCAGCTGCTGGCCTACACCATAGTGATGCCAGATCCAAGCCGAGTCTGTGACCTATGCTGCAGCTTGTGGCAATGCCAGATCTTTAACCCACTGAGCAAAGCCAGCGACAGAACCCGCATCCTCACAGACACTATGTCATGTTTTTAACCCTCTGAGCCACAATGGCAACTCCTTTATGCCTTCTTAGCTCACACACTTTGATAAAGCAAGTTGCTAGGTTGGGTGGGAAAGCCCACCTTGCAAGGAACTGAAGGCATCATCTGACCAACAGCCAGAAGCAAACAGGACCCTCAGTCTAACATCTCTGGAGAAACTGAAACTTGACAACCACCAGGTGAGTGAATTTGGACATCAGTCATTCCCCTGTTGAGCTTGATATGAGACCATAGCATTGATTGACAGGTTGATCACAGTATTTTA
The DNA here is from genome assembly GCF_054392235.1 of Sus scrofa. Classification (NCBI taxonomy): domain Eukaryota; kingdom Metazoa; phylum Chordata; class Mammalia; order Artiodactyla; family Suidae; genus Sus; species Sus scrofa. The sequence goes on from NC_139401.1 coordinate 15,366,356, forward strand.
TGGTCTCAGGGCCAGAGAACACATACATCTACGCTATGCCTGAATTTGTGACCCACAGAAACTTTGAGATAATGAACGTGTATTGTCTAAAGCTGCTAAGTTTGGGGATAACGTGCTATGTTGCAAGAGGTACCTAATACGGGCTGGGAGGCCACAGATGTTTGTACAATCAGTTCCAGGCTGGCATTAACACTAGATCATAAATCCTACTACAACAACTTTTTAAAGGGTAGTTAAAGGATGGCAGAATATTAAAGAAAATAATACCTGAAGGTGTGAAGAGATGCAGAGTGACAGGCAGAGATAGGCTTTGGATAGGGAAGTAAATCTAATTCAAATTCTGGTTGTCAAGCATCAGGCAAGGCCAAGGCCTGACCAGTTTGACCAGTAAAGAAACATGAATCCTTTTTAGATTCAGACCATTTATTATACATTGAAAGGTAGACTAGGCAAAAATGTCAGCTCCCCATGGCCCTTACTCAGAGAAGCACTGGAATAAAAGGGGCTAGATGACTATTCTGGATGAGAATCCTTTTGCATTGTTCTCGGTTATCCACAAATTAGAATTAAAAAATTATCCCATAGCTTCAGAAGTAAATAAAGGAGAAAGTATATACATCTATACTGAAACACACATTTTTCATTATACCACTGTTCCAAGTGCTGTGAGGGTATTAACTCACCTCAAATTGACAATAATGGGAGTTCCCTGGTGGTGCAGTGGGTTAAGGATCTGGCATCGTCACTGCTGTGGCGCAGGTACAATCCCAGGCCCAGGAACTTCCACATTCCATGGGTACAGCCAAAAAATAATTGACAATAATGATGAAAGAGTGGTAAGAATGGTAATTTTATTACCAACATTTTTGTAAAGAAGAAATTGAAGGCACCCGGAAGTTAAAGTGAGCCATTCAAAGTCCCACAAAGTGAATGGAAGAGTCAAACTTTGAAGTGAGTCTATGCTCTTAGGCCCTGTGCTCTCCTACTCTCTGGGGTAAGCCAGTTAGCTTGGTTGGACAAAGATCCTGAGGAAGGGACTATTGAAAATGGGACGCTCCTGACTCCCATGGCCAGGAGCCCTTGAGAACTGAGAAAGGATGAAATGTAGATCATCAGGTTATTCTTTATCTTCCAGAAGTTGCCATGGTTGTTATTCTCTAAGAAGGGGGAGGGACTAAAAGTAAACAAAAGAAAGCTTCTTGAGGGGCGGTGTTTTCTTCATTGCATAGACAAGGAAGCCAAGTACAGAGCAGGTGCTGTTCCTGAGATGCTGGAAATTTGAAAACAGTTCAACAAATTATTGAGAAGAATGTTTGTCACATGGTAGTCATATTTCCTCTTAGGACCATCAAGTGTGCATCCTCAGTGGCAGGGCTGATGAGCTTCTGTTGCCAGCCTGGATGCTCAGACAGGAATCACTGGAAACCTCCACTTGGCACAGAATACCCCTTCTCTCTCTACAGCAGTGCTTCTCAATGGGGAAATTCCACTCCCCACTTGACAATGTCTGGGGATTAGTGGTTATCACAACCAGAGAAGGGGGCACTGCTGGCATCTAATTGGTAGAGGCCAAGGATGCTGTTTTATGTCCCACCACGCACAGGGCAGCCTCCAGTACAAAGACGAGTTGGGAAATCCTACCCTCGAGGAAGAAGTGTGCTGAGTCACTGACTCAAACACGACCCTGAATGTCTGCAGGAAAAGAAGAGCTTGGAGAAAGAGGAAACAGATCAATGGATATAAAAGTGAGCAACACCTGAGCTGTCCTTTGGTGACATGGGTTCCTCAAAAAGCCAACAAAAATGAATCAATGGAGCCCCAAGTTAGTTTCTGTCTTAAATTATTGGTTTTATATTCACAGATGGAGCCAATAACTAAGAATCAAACCCTGAAATTTAGTCTAAGTAACCTTTCTTCTCATGCCTGCAACATCCTCCATTAACAATTAGGATCATCAAGCACACTGTAAAATTCCTGGACATCCATTTTTATGGTTTCTGAGTAAACACAAAAATACAGAAAACCGGAGGTGCTTCATTATTTGGCAACTAAATTGATTTGCTGAGAGCCCACAAGCATAATCACTTTAACTTAACCAGTGCATTAGTATAATTTGAACTGCATAATGGCAAAGCCAAAAAGCCATTTGGTCAGTGACAGACGCAAACAAGCCCAAGAAATTTAAAAAGAACAGCCTTCCCAGTATAAAACACAGACATATGGTGGAGAAATAAAATAATCCAACCAACAAAACATGCTTCTGTATCAATATAGAAAAGAGAGGGAATACAATTTACAAAGAGCATGCAGCACCAGATTTATTTGCATGTAAGGGAGCTCAAAAGAATCTACAAAGTCCAGACAGAATTTTATGCAAGTTTCTACAGAGAAGTAGAAGAAGGTATAATTCAACCTTCTCTTATCTCCTTGAGAGCTAAATGGATTCATCTTGTGATTGTCTCCCGTACATCTCAGGAGAGAGTTAATTCTGGAGGTGTGTGTACACAATGCCAAGGACCAGAAGGCTCCTGATGTTTCATTATAACATTAAAATATTAATATCATACAATATCACTTATATGTGGAATCTAAAAATGAGACAAATGAACTTAACAGTAATAGACTCACAGACATAGAAAATAGACTTAAACCAAAGGGGAAGGGGGATAGGGATAAATTAGGAGTTTGAAATTAATATATACACACTACTATACATAAATAGATAAACAACATGGACCTATTGTACAGCACAAAGAACTATACTCAATATATTGTGATAAACTAATGTAAATGAATACAAAAAAGAATATATATATATATATGTATATATATATCACTTTGCTGTACACCTGAAGCGAATACAACATTGTAAATTAATAATTCTTAAATTTAAAATGGTTATAGTGCTGCAGTGAACATAGGGGTGGATGCATCTTTTTCAATGAAAGTTTTGTCTGGATATATATGTGGAATTGCTAGATCATATAGTAGTTTTATATTCAGTTTTCTGAGGAACTTCCATATTGTTTTCCATAGTGGTTGTACCAATTTACATTCCTACCAACAGTGAGGGAGGGTACCCTTTTCTCCACACCCTCTCCAGCACTTGTTGTTTGCTTATTTGTTAATGACAGCCATTCTGACCATTGTGAGGTGGCACCTCATTGTAGTTTTGATTTGTATTAAAAAAATTAAAATGTCAGACTTCTGACCTTATCAGTACTACAGTATTTTCCAGGAAACGCTCTAAGGAAAGAAGGGTAGAGAAGCAGTCACTCTTCCCCCATCAAAGAAAATTCATCATTCCCCTTATTCATACAAAATGAAGACAAAGGAGTAAGTATTTGTTTAGATCGAAGTAAGTACCAGGCCTTTAGAGTACAGTCTATTCATGGTAGTTCAGGTCTTGATATTAATGGTAGTCCAGGTCTATTCAGTCACTACAAACACTGGATTAGCAAACACCACATCACTACTCTCCTGGGGAAATACAGGGTTAGGTTCCTGCAAGCCTAGTATAAATCAATACATAATCTTGTTTTATGTGTTTCTGTTTAAAGACACCTTAGTGACTACATATTGCTGATCTGTGAACAGCAAACTCATGGCCAGCAGCACTGTACCTCAGGCCTGAAGGAAGCTTCTCTAACACACGTATTTTATCCACAAGGTATCTCACAGCCTTCTGGCCCTTAGGAACACAAGACAGCACTTCAGCACTATGCCTGCGAGACATTTAAAATGGCGAGAACGCCAACAAAAAACACAGTGGACGCTTGAACAACACAAGTTTAAACTTCACAGGTTCACTTATACATGGATTCTCTTCAATAATAAATTCTCCAGCACTACATCACCCAGATTGGTTGCATCTACAAATGTGGAACTGCGGATACAGAGGGCCAATGCAGATTTTTTGACTGCGCAGGGATCAGAACCCCTGACTTCCTTATTATTCAAGGGTCAGCTGTAGAAAAATGCAAAACCCTGGGCACTAAAGAGACCCCAAAAAGGACACTTGTTTACAGCATGAGAGCTGAAACAAGAAAGCAGAGAATTGTCTTTGACCTTAGCTGGAAGTGTGTGTTTTGGGGTGGGGGGGAGGTTCAAATATTTTGCCACTCTGCCCATCTCTGTAAATAATTGTAAAAGAGATGTAAGTATTGATTTGGAGTTACAAATACATTTTAGCAAGCAGGCAAATTCATAAATACAAAACTGCAAATAGTGAGGACTGTGTATTACCCTGTTTAAATCTTATTGTGGCCTTGCACAGTAGGCAACATTGTAATCTCTGTTTTATATAAAAAGAGCGGGTTCAGAAAGGTTAAATAACTTGTCCAAGATTACAAACTAATAAGTGATCTATCTGCTGGTGAATAATTCTAGGGTTTCCACTGCCCCGTGATAGGCCTTGAAGTCCACTGAAGGTCATCCAACATCATCAGTCAGGCAAAGTAAAAAAGATCAGTGGACTTAAAGGTCAAGACACATGCAGGTTGTAGTAAGACTCCTTTAGTAATACAGTCAAACACACTGCTTTTGTGTGCTCTGGTCTACCCAAAGGAGCATCTAGGTGGGCACTGTCTTCCTGGAAAAGCAGTGAAACACCACCTAAATGGGAAAGTTGAGGACCTGCCAGTAAAGAACAACTTAAAAAAATGTAAATGTGGGGGCAAAAATTGTTCCTCCTTAACCAAAAGTTCAAGTTCCCCAACATGGTGACTCTGGAGATTTCACTGTTATTAGAGCAACTTGTGGAAGAGTGAGCAGTGTTTTCTAATTTAATGCTTCCTGTAGCTCATACAAATGGGTCAGTTCTCAGCTGGAAAGTGGCATATTTATCTAGTCTGACTTTTCTGAAACTTCCACTAGGGATTTCAGATACCCCAGGGAGCATTTTGAAAAGACCTCACTCAAGTTTTCTGCCCATTGGATCAATGGTCCGACAAGTGCTTTACATTTTATGTGGAGGCACAGTCTCTCTTGCTCTGAAGGTCAATCCCTAGGCCTTCTATCTTCCACAACCTTCCTATCATCTCTCCTCCCACTCTACTAATTCTTAGGCATGTAAATCCCCCAAATACTTTCTCTAGAATTCCAAGTGCAAAAAATAATAACGAGTTGTATCACTAGGGCTAACATGGTCCTGTGCTCCAACGTGGAGGAGAATCAGTGTCCTTGCACCCTCCCTCCCTTCCTCTCAGTGAGATGACCACTGGTGCCCCTGGTCCCCAGCTTGAAAAGACTCACAGTTGCCTAAGGCCAGACCCTCCCAATGAAGGCAACAAGAAAATTCAGGACAGTGGCCTTGAGCCCAAAACGTCATCAGTTGAAATGGCAAGAGAGAAAAATGCTAGAAAGGCTACGCTTGCTAGCACAAAAGGGAAGCTCCTAGAGTAGCAGGAGAGATTTATGGGAAGAATTGGGTTTGGCAAATTTTGGGTATGGCTGAAGAACTACTTCTTCCTAATTGCTATCGAGACATTATCTTAGGACCAGGTGAAACAGGGGACATGTGTATTGGGTCAATAACTTACTCCCCTGAGCTCATAGAAATATGTTCTGTCATTCTAAATCTAAATATGGCACCATGTCTTTCCTCTGGAAAAGGTTGTGGCTGTGTATGTCGGTGCTGAGTTCCAAGAGTAATATATTCCCCTGGGCACTGGTTAGGGATCTAAGATTATAATACCTAGCCCTAGTTTAGGGACATAGAAAATATTTAGTATTGGTCTCTATTTGATGTCAACATGTCAAATGAGATTTCTTATAACTTATAAGTATTGCTACTTTAATGTTTTAGAATTTATGATCGCAATTAGCTGACCCTAACCAATAAATAGGAAAAACCGAACTGAGTCTTGATGTGTCATATTTTTAAACATTGTTATATGTTCCTAAATAGAGTTGGCCAGTATTTTATTTAGAATTTCTTTTTTTACAATGATTTTTATTTTTTCCATTATAGCTGGTTTACAGTGTTCTACTTTAAAGGAAACTGGGGCTAATGGAGACGAAGGATGAAAGGAAAGGAATTCAAAATATTTCTTAATATTCTTCAGATATTTTTGTTTGAAAACTGGCTGATAATTATACTTTTTAAAAAAATTTTAAACTCTATAATTTAGAGAAAAGGATGTTTCTGTAAATACCTAGTGTAGATCTTTAAGAATGTTTTGAAGCAATTTCAGTGGTAAAATAAAAACACTCAGAAGTAAATAAATCTTATTTTTTTAAAAAAATATCAATGTTTCCAAGTAGATCACTATCTAGAAAGTCCAAGCTTAAAAAGCAGAATATTTAAGGAAAAAAAGGCCTTATTCTTCATTTTTTAGGAACAGGAATAAAATGAGATATTTTTAAGTGTGTAGGGTTAAGTAACACATAATAGTTTTCCCATAATCCACAGTGGCTTTTATTAGATACCATCCTTTTAGGAAGCGCTATGATAGAGACCATAATAAAATAAAGTTTTAGTTTTGTTTTGTTTTTAGGATATAGTAACTAAGCCAGCTTTAATGGCTCTTAGGGAAATTTCACGCTTTGTTTAAATACCTGCCTGTGAGCTATTTAGTTCCATTTTAAAAAGCTGTAATCAATAAAAAGAGACATGTTCCCTTTTCTCAAAGCCAGGTTGTAAAACTGCAAATAATATAGACTGCTTTATCAGGAGACAAGCTGCGTAAAGCTCTAACTCTGCCTTATTAAGGCCACGTCTTATCTGTGAATCAACTATGGTGCCTAGAGCAACACCTTGCTCCTAACTGGTGTCTGATAATTCTTGCCGAGTAAATTAATGAATAGGCAATTGCACTGGTGATACATGCTGGGCAGGGATGGGGAGGTAGAGGGTAAAGGAAGCAGAGGAGGCAATGAATGACATTCTCACCAATGATAACCAATAGCAACATGTTGCTCTATAAAGTTATTACTTGCTCCCTTGAATCTGGCCTTTTCAGAAAAATTCAGCAATTTCATCTCCTCACTGTTTTGGGATTACAGATTTATTATCCTCTTTCTTAAGTAGATACGCCGATAAGCCAGACTCTGTCTTCTGGGAGAAGGATAAACTCTATGGGAGGTAAGAATGGGGCTAGAAAATAAGTTAAACTCCTTTCCACTTCTTTTCTGCAGTAGCACTGAACATCTCAGTGTTACTAAATTGTCCTAACAAAGCTGGTCATGGTATGTCACGGTATGTCACATTATGGTAATGACTATGGTATGTCATTATATGCTAGGATATTCTACCTCTGTACCAATATTCACTATACCTAAGTATAATGACACCATTACCTTATCTCTACAGTGGTACAGATACTCAGAAGAGGAGTTTAAGACAACTCTTTTCATGATGCCCTTAATGTGACATAAATCTGACTACAGACTTAGAGTTTAATATTTTCCTACTTCTGAAAAGCTTTTAAGCTATGGTGGATAAAGTACCTTGTGCTTTTTCAATTTGATGGCCAACCCTTAAATAGTATTCTTAAAGCCAAGAGAATATCATTACTGCTACCACTCATTAATTCAGCAAACATTTGCTGGGATCCTGGAATGTAACTGGTTATGAGCCGGGTTTTAAGGATACAGAGGAATAAGCCATGGGCCCCACATGTAAACATTTTTAGTCTAGAAATCATAAACAAACATCTGTGTAAACAATAACTTTATAAAGAGAAACCAAAGCTGTGATAAATGCACGCACAGTATACAGTGAGACCCAAAGGAGACTATCATCAATTCTTCCTAAAAGATTAAGGAAAGCCTTCACAGAAGAGATGAAATTGAACTAGGCCCTGAGTAATGAGTTGGTACCAAGGTAGCTCAACCTCTTACAGTGAAGTCGTATTTTTCAAACTTGAATGATAAAGTGATAGAAAAATATGGTTTGGCCTCTGAGAATTGACTTATAGCATTTTTTATTCTAATGATATTTTGAAATGCACATACATAAAACTAGGTATAAAATCCTTATGCTTTTATTCTATTATAAAATCAAAACAAATTTATAAAATAAATATGATCAAGGCTATGATACCAATAGAGTCCAAATTAGCCACATTTCACTTAATGCAATGGATGACATTGTTCTCCTGAAACATCTTCTGTTTCTCTGGCTCATAAAACTGTTTAATATGTGCAAAGCAGTATACTTAAAAATAGTACAAAAGAACTTATGATAAAAAACTACAGTTGCCTACCTTGGAAGAAAGCACATTTCTAATTTCGTTTCTCTGATAGGTACTGCTTTCTCAATCATTTGCTTATACTGGTATTTTTATGTAGCACCCTTAAACATCTTGATTTTTAAATGTAGACTTAACTCACTTATCTACTCCTCACTTCTCCTCTGTATTCCAGCGAATAGACTGACGAGAATGATCATCTCTGCAACATTAAATAGCATTTTAAATCTCCATGTCTAGAACTTTCAAACATAGGCTCTCTCATTGTGTTAGTCAAGGACACTACCCTGTCCTTCTTTCTATGTCTCCTCTCTCCCTATAACCTCCCAGCTATTGTCAATTATATTTTTCTCTGCATGACAACATTTATATCCTGACTTGTAACCATAGTTGAAGTTCTTGTGATTTGTCTATAGATTGATCCTAAAGGCAAAAAACCTATAAGCTTAGCTAACATTGGTTTTACCCAACATTGTTTACCCTAGAACCAGATGATGTTCTCTGGAGGCAGACTGTCAGAGGCAGATGGTTGAAATCCCAGCATGTTTGTATTATCTGTGTAACCCTGGGTAAGCAATTTCACCATTCTTTCATTAAACCATCTCAAAAATATGGAATAATATTTTTATCTACCTCATAGGTTTGCTATGAGTATTTAAGTGAATTAGTATATGTAAAATACATAATGCATATACATAGTCATTTCTCAATAAATGCTTGCTTTTATTATCATACATTTTCTTTGCATGGTTTCAGAGAACATCGCTAGTATCAGGTTCAAATTGATTATCCTCTTTCATATACTTGACTAGTGACCTTTTCTATACTTGACTAATGGCCTTTCCTTTATACTATATTGTCTCCAAATTGTTTATGATGTCTCTTCTGCTGATTCCCTTTATACCTGGATACTTTGCTCTTTGACTTCTCCATCCTCTCTCATCCTTCCCCCTGTGGCTAAGCTGGAGGTTCTCTAAGTTGGCTGACAGATTCCATTAGCCCCAGATCCCCTTCCCCATCACCGTGTAACTCCTTTTCACATCTCTTCTTTTTTAGATCCTTTATTTTTCCTCTGTCCCTTGTCTACCAATCTCTTGGATTTTTTTTTTTTTTTCATCTAAGACAGACCTTTCCACTTCTATGCAAATCTGGCAGGTTTCACATCACGGTTTTGGCCAATGGTCATAAGCAGTAATTTTATTGATTTCTTGATTGATAAATGAAGTTGCAGGTTCTAAGAATATCTTAGCTTTTAATTTTTAAAAAATGTATATAATTGGTTCTATTCATTTTTTAAAATAAAATGTATCCTCAATAACTTCCCAAAAAAAAAATTCATGGGTGCCCAATGTCCTTGCATGTCTGAAAGTCTTCATTCTGTCCTCATACTTGTTTGCTATCTTCTCTGTTTATGGAATCTAAGGTTAAAATCTATTTTCCCTCAGAAGTTTGAAATTGTTGCTTTAACAGCCTTTAGTAGAGTGACCATGTGTGCCAGTGTGCCTATGACAGTCATGGTTATAGCTGCTACCCCAGGGACTAATTCATGTGTCACAAGTAAGATTTCCTGGGTTGGACAATTAATTGTATGGTCCCTGAAGCATTTAGCATCTGATATTGCTGATGAAAAGAGAGATAGTGATATGATGATGGTTGTACAACTATAAATACAATAAAATTCATCAAGTTAAAAAAAAAAGAAGTCAAGAAAGAAAAAATAAAATTGAGCTGTAAAAAAAACAAAAAAAACAAAGACATCACAAGGGGACTTGTCAAAAAAATAAAAATAAAGACAAGACGGTGGTTTAATTCTTGTTCCTGTATAGGTAACGAATTTTCTTCTTGAAAGTATTTAGACTTTTTATCCTCAGTGTTCTAAAAATAAATAAATAAATAAATAAATAAATAATAGGATGCGTTAACTATTTTTTTTTCTTTTATGGTGATGGCCACTTGGCCATCCCTTTCAATTTGAGGCATTTTCTTATTTAGCTGTAGAAAATTATCTTTCCTAATTTCTTTGGAAACTTCTAGCTCTCCATTTTCCCTGTCCTTACTTTCTCTAATTCTTAGGTTTCTGGTTGAGGTGAATGAGAGGATGGTTGGGCAATTCACCAAAACAGGGAATACCTAAGGAGGAGTAGATGTAGAGGAAGTTAGTCTTGGACAAATTGCCTGTGGGACATCTAAGCAGAGATCAAATTACATGTTCTCTACTCAGAAAAGTTTTCATCTCCTTTTATCTCAAATTCACTAAGAATTAAGAGTATGTCTTATTTGTAGTGTTTTTTGGGGGTAGAATATTCACTTGAGAAATTATCTGGGAAAAGTATATTTACCAAAAACCTCATGAGTCAAAAATATGGTTTCTCAATTATGCCAAAGGTCTCAGTGCAGGTTAACATTTTCCACTGCCTGGAATAACCAAACAATAACATCTGTGATAGACAGGACGAAATGCTGATTCCATAGGGACAAATCTAGCAGCTGGGAATGAAGAACTCACTAAGTTTTTTAAAGTGTGTCTCTTCTCTTCCATCCTTTTCCTTTTCTTCTCTAGTTTCTTCCTTCTTAATCACACATTACCAAAACATTTCAGCTCTCACATTCCAGGGTAAGTCGTAAGGCTTGGAGTATGGTATAAAAACACTCCAAGGTCATAAGACATTTCCAGTTGATTATGCCACTTGAAAGAGAGAAGAGGCTTGAGAAAATGAAATATTAAAAAGCCTCTCCTGAAACTCTCCTGAAATCCTGTGGCTGCCACTGAACAAAATGTTCCCTTTTAGCACAGGAAATTGGAGCCTTGGGGACCCCAGCAGTTGTTCAGTTCATTTAAGCATTTAGCCCGCAGGCATTTAAAATGGTTCCTAAGGGATTCTCCTTAGTTCCTTCCCACTGTTATTTCCTTAACACAGACTTGGCAGACATATATGCTAGAAAGTTTAAGCAGGCTCCAATCTGGTTGAGGAATCTATGGGTATTAGGAGTATCCAAAGAATGGGTTGCTTCAAGAGAGTGATTCAAGAGTTAGAAGTAGGATACTGAGAGCAGATCACCATCTACCTTGCACGAGATGGAACTGCTGACCCACAAGAAAGATGTACAAGTCAAAAAGGAAGATATGATTTCCTTTGAGTGATGGAGAAACTCCTTACTGTAGAACAACAAAGCTCAAGAATGTTATGGTGAGGGAGTTCCCGTCGTGGCTCAGTGGTTAACAAATCCGACTAGGAACCATGAGGTCGCAGGTTCGATCCCTGGCCTTGCTCAGTGGGTTAAGGATCTGGCGTTGCCGTGAGCTGTGGTGTAGGTTGCAGATGCGGCTCAGATCCCGCATTGCTGTGGCTCTGGCGTAGGCCGGCAGCTGCAGCTCCGATTCGATCCCTAGCCTGGGAACCTCCATATGCCACGGGAGCGGCCCTAGAAAAAGACAAAAAGACAAAAAAAAAAAAAAAGAATGTTATGGTGAATACTATGATGGATTGCCCAGATACCCCTTCAGGAATGAAGGACCCACACCTCCAGCTACTGGGAGTGGTTGTCAGGGACTGCGTCAGCTGAATCTAGAAAAGTATACCAACCTATATTCTCTTTCCAGATCAGCCTCATCTCATAATAAGCAATGGAGGTAGCATAAAGGTCTAGACCCTGGGACATCCCTGTACAAGTCTGAAGGGGTTCCAAAGTCCCCATGGGATCTGCTGATGCCTTTTTTAAGCATGCATCCCAGCTCAACTTTTCCCTAGCCAAATCCTGCTTCTTTCCCCTCCCTTCCATAGGTGCTAATCCCGCTTTCTAATAAATGCCTCGAATCTTAACTCCAAGTACCATTCTATAACATCTCCAAGTGTGCTCCCTAGGCAACCCAACTTGTAACAAATGAAAAGTGCTTACGTGCAAATGCCTTGCCAAAAGGCATGTTAACACTTCTGAATCTATGGGAGCAACCTCTAGATGTTTGTGTGGTGGTTCCAAGTTCCAATGGTGCTTTCATAAGTTTCCAATCTACTCTGTGAATTAGGGATAATTTTATCTCTATTTTAGGTCAGTTTCAGAAAAAGTTAACTAGTACATGATGCAATTCACTAAACCGTTGGTGGGAATCCTAATGATGATGGTATAAAGAGTGGCCTTAAGGTTGGGAACTGTTACATTTGACTATTACTGCCTGTATTAGTTCTCCATTGCTGCCAAAACAAATGACCACAAACCTAGTAGCTCAAGATAGCACAAACTTATTATTTCACAATTCTATAGATCAGAACTCCTGGCAGGCTTATCTGGTTTCCCAGTTTCATATCTCACAAGACCAAAATCAATGTGATTGCTGACTAAGTGCTTGAGGGACTCTAGGAAAATCAGTTTTTGTGTTTATTCAGGCTGTTGGCTACATTCTGTTCCTTGGGGTTATAAGACTGTGGTCTTCATTTCCTTGCTGGATGTCAACCCAGGGGCCAATCTTTGCTCCTAGAGGCTGCCTACACTCTTTCTTATGCTTTCTGTGTGACTCCCTCCTCCCCAACTCCCCCATCAACAGGTCAAGTCTTTCTCATGCCTCAAATATCTACATCTTTGATTCTGCTGTATCTCTCTTCTGATTCTGGTCAGATAAATTTCTTTGTTTCTAAGGGCTCATGTGATTAGATTGGACCCATAGGAGTGAACCAGGTTAATATTCCTATTTTAAGGCTCAGTAACCAGAAACATACAGGCAAAAATCTCTTCACCGAAATATCTATATTAGTGTTTGAATAACCAGAGGATGGGAATCTCAGGAGCACATCTTTGGAATTCTGTCCCCCATATTTCATGATTTGTCTTACCTAAAGCAGTTGGTGACCTCAGGGCCTGGGGAGTAGGCTATGTCTGATACATTTGAACTTGCTTGCTTTGATCATGACTTCTGACAGGGTAACATTGCCTCCTTTGCACTCAGCCCTCACCTCTTTCACCACTCTATGATCCAAATACCATATACCAAAAACCATTGATAGTGCTTTCTGGGCAGGATTTCCCAAAGGCTTCTAATGCTAACATTTACCTGTTTCCCAGGATTCTCCTCTCTAGAGCCCATCCCAGAAATGCATACTTTCTGAAGTGCCCCCAGGTCATCTTATCCTAAAGGAAGATGGAAACATACTGTTATAAGACTTAGGCCCTTTCATTTGCTCTTCCCTCTGCCTGGGTTACATCGCCACCTGCTCTTTGCAGGTCCAGCTCCCCCCCCATCAATCAGGTCTCAGTTTTCACGTTCTGTTCTCAAAAGCATCTTCCCTGACTACCTGATCTGCTTGAGACTGTTTATCCATACTTACATTTCAGCCCCTCACTGTTTTCATTTCCTGTGTGGTGCTGATCATAATCTGCACAAATTTTATTAAAGAATTTACTCGTTTCTTATCTACCTCCTAAACTAGTGTGTGATACTGAACAAGGCCAGGACCATTTTGAAATCTGTCTCTTATGCTGAGCACACTATAAAATACTTAACAAGTGTTCACTGAATGAATGAACACACAAAGTTCAGCAAATCCATAAGCATGGTGCCATACTCCAAAAAAATCCGAAGTCCACTAGGGCAAAAATATTTCTGGGAGCTGATCTGGTGATCTCTCCATTTTCCCAGTAAGAACATGTGAAAAGATCCCTTTGTCCAGTTTAAATCAAATAAATTTTGGAGATGTTGATGCAATAGTTGGTCAGCTGAGAAAAGATCTGTGTAACACCAGTGTTTCAAACAGTAAGGAAAACAGAAACCCTTCTGCTTCATGAGCACTTATTACTAATCTATCCATGTGCTAGGTTATGATCACAGTCCTCTGCTTAAGTATGTACCCAAGCTTATATAGACTTTCATATAAATACCGGTGAATAATCTAAACTTTAGGCTAAAAACTACTTCATGTGTTCCTCAACTGGTTACTGTCAGTGCTGGGTCTATCTTTTGAGGAACTAAAGCTCTCTTGAAACTTATTTTGCTTAAATATATTTCAGAATTGATTTGTGAGTAAGCAAAGTAATGACCTCCCTCTTCCTTTACCAGCACCTTGTTGCTACTTTCTCTCTCCCTGACTTCCATGGACTCTATTACTCAGACCTCCATACCTCTGGCTTCCAGTTGGGTTTAGGGGGTCACCTGGAGAGTGACCAAAGCATAGGAGGTTTTTTTCTTTTTTAAGGATAAAGTAATTGTTCCCTTGGCTTTCTTCTAGATCCTTACAATTCTCCAGTGATGACATTTCCTGTGAGGGTCGGGAGTAGGGGCGACTCTTCCATGGTTCTAATGTGCCTTGATGGTCTCCTTAACTGTACCTGTGCCTCTAAATAGTTCCTCCACTAAAAAAGACCTCTTCAAAACTCCCAGCTGAGTATCCTGTTTTCTTCTGTGACTTGGAACCATATACTCATTTTGCTTGGCCAATTTCCCATTTCACAAGGCTAATGAGAAGCTGAGAGAGCATTTCTAGGATATCTTTTGTTCCTGCCTGTTATTTATGACTATTGAGGATACTAGGCAAATCTCTTCCACTAGTCTTTTCTTCTGCCTTCATACTTCTGCTGTTTTTAAAGACTGAGAATAACAAAATGAAAAGAACTCACAACTGGACAGGGATTTTCTTTTCTACTTAGTAGAAATGAGAGCTAAGACTTTAAACCTAATTTGAGTTTTTTAGAATGAGGAAGAGCTGTCCTGGAATACTTATATTTGAAAGCTTAATTGTTCAGCTTTGGAGCATTTCTTTTAATTTGTGAATGATAATATATCATTTGAGTGGCCTATTTTGTATACAAAGTGCTTCATTTGGCTGTATTTCAAGAAATGCAACATGGCAAACAATACTTGTAATATGAATGGTTCAGAAAACAGACAAAGAGCTAATAAAGTCTCCATTCTGTGAATCACTGTAAATGGGTCCTCACACTTGAATACAGCTCATCTAAAGTATGTTTACCATTTCGATTAATTGCAGAGGGGTCACTTTGAATAAAGGCATTGTAAAATACCCTATGCCTATCTATGCCACTGAAATTTTACACAAATAATTAAAGTATTACATGGAAAATGCTTTGCATCGTAGGTGGAACGGAGACAGTGGTATAGAAACAGTGGACTGGGATATATTCCTAGCTATGACACATCTAAGAAATAAAACTTTCAACGAGCTACTTCACCCATCCATGCTTTGGCTTTCTCATCTTTAAAGCAATAGTAATAAAACCTTCCAACTGCATAAATAATAAATATATTAGTTTGTGTTCACTCCAAAGCAGAGCCCCAGACAAGAACTAGAGAGCAAGTGGTTTCCTTGGGAGATAAGTCCCAGAAAGCAATAGTAAGAGATCACAAAGAGTAAGGCAGAGAGGGAGAAAAATACAATTTAAAACTTCAAGAATGAGCTTGTTACTAAAGTAACTTGAATGCAAACCCACCAGGGACCCTACACATCCACAGAGAATGATCCTCAGAGTTGTTTCTCTGAAGGAAGAGGAGGAAGGCAGTGGCCAAAGCACTGATCCAGAGGCTTGGTACTTGATGGTTGCCACCAGTGTTAAGCTCCTGGCACTGCCAGCTGTGCCAGTAAAGAGGTTAAGAGGGCCTCGATGGCTCTAGGGCAGAAAAAGAAAGCAATTCTCTTATCTTTGAGGTTGAATAACTTCAGGGCATGTGGAACTGTCTGCCTCAGAGGTGTTGAAATCAGGGGGGTGTGACATGGGACAAAAAGGTGTCTGTTACAGGAAATATATTTTAAAAGCTTTTTGTTCGTCACCTGAATGTAGGCAGCTGTAGTGGGAAGAGGGAGGGAGTAAGGTTTCAAGAGACTTCTAAAGTAGAAATGACCAGGCTCATGACTAGTCAAAGAGAAAAATTCAGAATGAACTCGCTACTTCCAGCATGGAAGCTGGCTTAGATAATTGAGCTGACCACAGAAGTATTAATATGGTGCTAGGGCAGCGTTGTTGAAGGAGAATAAAGAGATTACTGGTGCACAGTATGTGGTTTAGTTATAAGCAATCTCTTCACTTTCTAGTTTCCACAATGTTGAGAGAGGCAAATCTCTTACCATCATGTCATTCCAGACTATTGTCATTCTTTGAGGCAACAGCATTCTTAACCCAGGAAAGTAAGTGGGGGAACTAAAGGAGCTTCCTCTTCTGTAGCAAAGTAGGCAGTAAGATGAATCAATGAAGAGGTTTCATACTAAGTGATACTGGGGTTGGAAGTATTTAGTCCCTTCCATGTCCGATACTTCCTTCCACTTGGAGGGATATTCATTAGTGCACTCATTATGGCCTCTGCATCTGACAATGACTCACCTATTTGGGACAGGGTTGTAAAGTAGGCTTCTATAACTCTGTTCCTTCCTCCTCTTCCTCTCTAAAGCCCAGCTATATGCAGAGTAGAGGTGTATTTTGTCTTTTTAGGGCCACACCTGCAGCATATGGAAGTTCCCACTCTAGGGGTCTAATTGGAGCTGCAGCTGCCAACCTACGCCACAGCCACAGCAACATGGGATCCAAGTCGCATCTGCCACCTACACCACAGCTCACAGCAACACTGGATCCTGAACCACTGAGCGAGGCCAGGGATCAAAGCTGCACCCTCATCAATACTAGTCAGATTCGTTTCTGGTGCACCACAACGGGAACTCCCAGAATACAGGCTTTTGATTTCTCTCAGTCCTACCCTTGGATAAGAGGCTTATGGTTTTCTAGGGATGCTGGTGATCTGGTACAATAATTCTGACTGCATAAGCAAACTACTACATTTAGAATGGATAAGCAATGAGGTCCTACTGTGCAGCACAGGCAACTCTATCCAGTCTCTTGGGATAGAAAGAACCACCAAAGTCCTGACCACACATTGCAGCTCATTCCAGAAGGACCTTTGCGGTAAACAGGAACACTTAACAATTACTTATGAAGAGACTAGATTTTGGAAATGAAATAAGAGAGCACACATTTCTAGGAATTTAACAAAGGGATAAGCCAGAAATCTGGACAGAGTTTTGACCTTGAATGACCCCAAGTGATCAAACATACAATAATGTATGTAATCAGAGTGCATAGGTGCAATACCCTGGGATATTAGAACTATAGAGGGATGAACAAAAACTGAAATATTTTCTTTTGGAACAGCATGTCTTTATAGGACATACTGATCTAATTTACCAGAAGGGAGAGCGTTTTCTGGCTATTTGTCTTTCAGGGTCAGACAGCCAATTTTCCCTGTTACCAAGTATCTTGGCAGAATTATTATTTCTTTGTGCTTGAAAGAACCTAAGAAAATTAATTCAGCTCCTTTATTTTCTGTCCTCTCTGAACCCAGGGTGGACAAATTTTTTTCATAAAGAGCCAGATAGTACATGTTTTCGATGCCACAGAGTCTTGGCCACAACAACTCAACTCTGCCATTGTGGCACTGTAAGCAAATGGTACACAGCCACACCTGCTCTAAACCAATGCCACTTAAAATGCGTTCTGATGACCAGCGTCCATTGAAAGCAAATGTTCACCACGAGTCCACAATGAAATAGGTAGAGAAATTGACAGTAAGCCTTTAGAAACCTGTACTGCAATTAGACATTGTCAACATCCAAGCACATGATTATTTTCAGTAATTCATTCTTACTGTATGTATTTAACAAAAGTATCCATTGATGATGAATTGGAAATAAACCACCCAAGCCTTTACCCATACAGTTTGAGAAGCAAGACTAAATTCTAAGCTTGTCCTCCTTTTCCAGATAGTAAATGACTCAGAGAATGGAGCTGTTCAGTGTCATTTAGCCAGTTGGGGAAGAGTCAGGGTACGAACTCAGGTTTCTGGATCCCTAGTCCAGTGATGTCTCTCATGTAGAATAAATTTCACAGTCTGTGTTAATTTCTTCACACCTTAAAAGCTTCCCATGAGGCTAGAGCTATAGCTTTGAGCCCTTTGTCTGCTCAGAAGGTCAGAAAATCATATGGCACCTTGACAGTGAATTTCTGTCAAGGTAGGGAACACAGCCCTTCAGCTTTTGAACTGCTAATCCTGTGTCCAGTGTTATCTGGGCCAACGCAGTTGCTCAAAGCTGGTCTGCCCTTCCTCAATTATTAAGATTCTAACTTCCAGGCTAAGTAGCTCTGAGAAAACAAAATTAACTTCAGTATCCCTTTTCATCTTCACTCATGCAAAGTTGTTGGGTGATGAGGAGGGACTTAACGGTTTTCAAGCAAACAAAAAGCTACATTATTCCCAATATTCTGCCCTCTTACTATTCCCTACCATCCATGTAAAATATTTTCAACCCTGGGAGTCCCTGTAGTGGTTCAGTGGAAATGAATCTGACTAGCATCTATGAGGATGCAGGTCCAATCCCTGGCCTCCTTCAGTGGGTTGAGGATCTGGCGCTGGAGCAAGCTGTGATGTAGGTTGCAAATGTGGCTTGGATCTGGCATTGCCGTGGCTGTGGTGTAGGCCAGCAGCTGTAGCTCTGATTTGACTCCTAGCCTGGGAACCTCTATATGCTGCGAGTGCGGCCCTAAAAAGACAAAAAAAGAGAGAGAGAGAGAGAGAGAGAGAGAGAGAGAGAGAGAGAGAGAGAGAGAGAGAGAGAGAGAAGACTTTCAAACCTTACTTACATAGAAAAAATAATAGCTACATATATACCTCCCAAAGAGTCCACACAGCTATTAACAATACAGTGAGTAATGGGGAGCAAATGCACTGTCAGTGGAGGATGGAGTGCTGACATAATTTGTGGAGGGCTCTTAAGAGCCTACAAATCTACATGGTGATAAAGATCCATCGACCAAATTGGCAAGATAAGAATGGTTACTTAAAAATGAATAAAAAATGTCAATTCAGAAATGAAAAAGATGACTCCTGCTAACACATAATCAATGCTAAGATGGCCATACTAGGGTAGGTCAAGAATTAATTTTAGACACACTGCTTGAATTTTATATAGGAGACATTTAAATGTATAATAGTCTCAGTTTCAGATTTCATTGATTTAGTGTCACTGGTGAATGATCAAAGACTGGGGCCAAAGTTTGCCGCTTTTGAATAAACTCTACATTGATTGGAGACAATTAATATTAGATACTTACTATAGACTTTATTCATATTTAAAGATTTATTTCTACTTCTATGCCATTTTTCTCTGTTCCTTAAATAGAGCCCCGAAGAGCCTTTGCTACGTGACATGGCAAATATATTTGTTTTATTTTGTTTCTAAATAAATGCATGAAACAAAAGGCATTTATTTTAAAATAGCCTATGATTCATATATTCTATTGGTTC
Source organism: Sus scrofa (assembly GCF_054392235.1). NCBI lineage: Eukaryota > Metazoa > Chordata > Mammalia > Artiodactyla > Suidae > Sus > Sus scrofa. Next base: position 15,385,838 of record NC_139401.1, read on the forward strand.
TGAAGGGCCTTTTCTTTTAATTAATCCAGATTAGTGTTGACTGGGTTTTTTTATTTTTATTATGTATTTTATTTATTTAACCTTTTTACTTTTTGGCTGCACCTAGAGCATGCAGAAGTTCCCAGACAAGTTCCCATGCCATAGCAGTGACAACACCAGATCCTTATCCTTCTAGGAAACCAGGGCACTCCCATATGGGGTTTTTAGAATCACTATATTGTTAATCTATCCAGAGGCAATGAAAACGTCCAGGCTTACTACATTGAAAAATGCTCACCAAGAGGAAATGTAAAATGGTGCAACTGCTATGTAAAACTGTATGGAGTTTTCACAAAAACTAAAAATGGAACTACCACATGATCCAGCAATCCCATTCCTGGATGTATATCCAAAAGAATTGAAAGCAGAATCTCGAAGAGATATTTGCATACCCATGTTCAAAAGCCAAGAGACAGAAGTAACCCACATGTCCATCGATGGATAAATGGATAAAGAAAATGTAGTATCAATGGTCTTAGAAGCTGAGTATATCATAGAGGAAGCTGAAGCTTCAAACCTCAACTTGCCTGACATGTCAGAGCTGGTAAATGGCACAGCTGGATTTGAACCTTGGTCAACCAATGCCAGTCTAAGTTGTCTTCCCACTACAGCGCACAGCCTTGTGATGACATAAATAAAGATTAGGGAGTGCTGTTTTAATAAAAAATTTAAATTTTGGTAGCACACACACACGTTTTACAGATAGTATACAGTTCAGTATTGTTAACTATCCTACTGTTACTATTCCACTTTCTGTTTTGGTACGTTTGGCCACTGTAGATACATCCAATGGAACATTACCCTCTAAAAAGAATGAAATCTTGTCATGTGTTACAACAGAGATGAACTTTGAAGACATAATGCTAAGTGAAATAAGCGATTCACCAAAATACAAATACCATGGGATTCCACTTACATGAGGTATCTCAAGCAGTCATACTCATAGAAACAGAAAGTAGAATAGTGATTGCCAGGGACTGGCAAGAGGGACAAATGGGGAGCTGTTGTCCAATGGGTGCAGCATTTCACTTTTAAGAGAACACTGTGAATATAGCTAAGACTACTGAACCACACACTTAAAATTGTTAAGCTGGCCATTTGTGCTTGTGTTTGACCACAGTTTTAAAAATCAATGTTTAAAAATACTCACTAATCTTTATGTATTCTTTCACAGAGGCTGAGAAGGCAGCATGGACAGTGGCATTGGTATACCAAAGTTCAAATCCACTCATGCCATTTACCAGTTCTGCTGTGTCAGGCCAGCTGGATTTCGAAGCTTTAGCTCCCTTGTCTATGATATACACAGTTTGTAAGACTGTTGATCAGATTAAAAGTCATCATCAATGTAAAGCTTCTATTCTGCTCAGCAAACAATGGCTATAATAATGATGATGGTGAGAGTGTTGTTCTTGCAAGGTATGACAGGACGGGAAAAGAATAAAAGAAAATTCCTAGCCCTAAGGGCCTTTCAGTGATGTTTTAGGTTTTTTTCTGATTTTTTTTCCATCCAGAAGAGAAGGAACACCCTCTGGTTTTTCTTAAGATGCTGTAGGAATCCAGTAGAAGTGGCAAATTTGTTCCCTGATTTTATAACAGAGTCATCTCAGTGATTTGCCCACAGCCTCTTATTAGTTCAAACCCTTCATTTCCCAGGAGTAAAATAACCCTCTCAAATAATACCCTGTATCTGGTGGCCACTAAGTTTTGCAGGCATTGGCTGGGAAAGAGACAGTCCATGCTCAAAAGCCAGGAGGAAAGCACTCCACACCACACTTCACCCACCCTGCCCTTGGATGAATTCATGTGTGTGCTCATATATGTTTGCTGTCATGCAGCCTATATGTTTTATGACTGGTGTCACAGATTACAATGTCATGTACTGAAGTTAGTCCAGCATTGGTGTGCACTTTGGCTTATTTTTAGGGCCTTCCTTTTGAAATTTTCATCTATGGAAAAGCGCACCATGGAGTGTCATGATTTGGGCTGTAAAGAGTTTTTAATACAGTATGCTGGGGTTCTCATGAAATGTGAATGAGTAGAAAATAGAAAGGGCCAGATAGCTAAAGAGTTGTGGGGTTTTTTCATTTTAAGTGATCAATAAAAACAAATGAAGTTCTTCAACAGGTTTCAGATTTTGATTATCTAGGCCAGGGGCTAGCAAACTGCTTCAGTAAAGAGCCAGATAATAAATATTTCAGGCTTTGTGGGCCATGTTGCCTCTGCCACAACTATTTGGTTCTGCTGTTATAGCATGAAACAGCCATAGACAATACATAAATAAATTAGTGTGGCTATATTTATGGTCACTGCATTTATGGACACTGAAATGTGTTCCAATAAAACTGTATTTATGGATGCTGAAATGTGAATTTCAAGTAATTTTCACTTGTCATGAAATATTATTCTTCCTTTGATTTTTTTTTCAACCATTTAAAAATGTAAAAAAAATGGAGTTTTCTCTGTTGGCACAGTGGGTTAAGAATCCAACTGCAGCGTTTCAAGTCACTGTAGAGTCGTGGGTTCGATCTCCAGTCGAGCATGGTGAGTTAAAGGATCCTGCATAGGTTGTAGCCGTGGTTTGGATTCAGTCCCTGGCCTGGGAACTTCCATAGGCTGCGGGTGCAGCCATAAAAATAATGTGATCCGCCTGCTAGAATAAAGTCAATAAAAACAAAAATAAACCAATGGGACTTAATTCAAAAGCTTTTGCACAGCAAAGGAATCCATTAAAAGAAAAAAAAGACAACCCACAGAATGGGAAAAAAATCTTTGCAAATGATGTGACAAAGGCCTAATCTCCAAAATATATAAGCAACTCATACAACTCAACAAAAAACAAACAACGGAAACAACCCAATTGAAAAATGGGCAGAAGACCTAAATAGACATTTCTCCAAAGAAGACATGTAGATGGCCCATAGGCACATGAAAAAATGCTCAACATCACTAATTATTAGAGAAATGCAAATCAAAACTACAATGAGATACCACCTCACGCCAGTCAGAATGGCCACCATTAACAAGTCAACAAATAGCAAATGCTGGAGAGGGTGTGGAGAAAAGGGAACCCTCCTATACTGTGGGTGGGAATGTAAATTGGTACAACCACTATGGAAAACAGTATGGAGGTTCCTCAGAAAACTAAACACAGAACTACCATGTGATCTAGCAATCCCACTTCTGGGCATATATCCAGACAAAACATTCATTCAAAAAGATACATGCTCCCCTATGTTCATCACAGCACTATTCACAAGAGCCAAGACATGGAAACAACCTAAATGTCCATCGCCAGATGAATGGGTGTTAAGAAGATGTGGTATATATACACAATGAAATACTACTCATCCATAAAAACAGACAAAAATGCTATTTGAAGCAGCATGGATGGAACTAGAGATTCTCATACTAAGCCAAATAAGTCAGAAAGAGGCAAATACCATATGATATCATTCACATGTGGAATCTAAAATATGGCACAGATGGTCCTATCAACAAAACAGAAACAGATCACAGACATGGAGAGCAGACTTTTGGTTGCCAAGGGAGAGGGGGAGGGAGTGGGATGGACAGGGAGTATGGGGTTTTTGAATGCAAATTGTAATATTTGGAATGGATGAGCAATAGAGCCCAATAGAGCAATAGGAAACTGTGCGTGATCAGGTCACTTTGCTCTACAACAGAAATTGAAGAAACATTGTGAACCAACTATACTTTAATTAAAAAATAAAATGATCAAAATTAATTTTTTTAAAATGTAAAAAATTATTCTTAGCCGTAAGCTGTACAAAAACAGGCCACAGGCCAGATTTGACCTATGGGCTAGAGTTTACTGATTCCAATCTAGGTAAATTGTCCTTTGGAATGTTGCCAATATCAAGAGGAGTCCTAAATGTCCACAAAATAGATTCCAAATATCTTATTCTAGCATACCAAGGCTTTTGCCACCTGACCTGAACCTATTCTCCTACTAACATGCTCCAGTTATCTTCCATCCAAGTTTATCTGTTTTTTCATCATTCCAGAATATTTACCATGGCGTATTCCTATGCATTTCTCTCAACCTGCTCTTTCCAAACTGTACAAGGTAAAACCCATTCATGTCTTAAGGTACACCTCCTATACCATGTTTTTCATGATAAATTCCTGGATGCACTCTTCTCCTAGCCAGAACAAATCATTCACTTCCTTCTTTTTCAAAATAATTTTATTATAGTTGATTTAAAATGTTCTGTTGATTTATGCTGTACAGCAAAGTGACCCTGTTTTATATATATAAATATATATATATATGCATTGATATATATATATATGCATAAATATATATATGACCCTGTTTATATATATATATATATGCATAAATATATATATATATGACCCTGTTTTATATATATATATGCATTCTTTTTCTCACATTATCTTCCATCATGTTCCATCACAAGTGATTGGACACAATTCCCCATGCTATACATCAGGACTTCATTGTTCATCACTCATGTCCTTCTAAATCATGGCCTTTTTTGTATACCTCACCTGTACCACATATATCAATGTTGTCATATTTTTGTCTGCATTCTAATCATATGGTCATCCCTGTGAGGACAGAAAATGTGTTTTATTCATGGCTGTGTGTTCCCTTAGAGCCAATTTTTAATACCATGCCTTATATCATGCAGCAGGTGTTTAATAAATACTTGTTGGTGAATGAATTTATTCATATATTCAGACACAAGATCAGGGCAACTTTAAAATAGGCTAACACACCTTTATCTTTGTTCCCTTTGAGTCCTGATAGGGAAGAGATGGGGGACAGCTTTCCTCTGAAAAGAGGACATTTCCTGAAGAGCTACCAAATATTTTGGACTATTTGCAATCGGAGCCCTTCCACATGCTGGCACCAGGGAGGGCAGATCTTTCACAGCTTTTAAGGTAAGAGTCACATCACCAGGGAGTATTTCATACAATCTTACAAGGAGAGCTGAAACGCCCATAGAGTCAAAGCTGGGACATAACTCTGAGTCAGAGTTGGTTCACATCCACTTTGGTGAATACACATTTTCATTCCTTCTTGGTAAATACCTAGAAGGATAATTGCTGGGACAAAAGTAGGTGTGTGTTTTACTGTGTAAGAAAATGAAACACTTTCCCCAAGTGTTTGTACCACTTCATATTTCCACAGGTAACGTATGAGAGAATTCAGTCCTTCCACAGCCTCACCAACACATGATATGGACAGACAATCAGCGTTTTAAATTGTAAGCCTTCTGGTGGATAGCAGTATTCCCTGGAACCACATCAGAGGTTGCAGGAAGCAGCTCACACATTTAAAATTGGTGTTTAGTTTGCCTTTTCTCATTGACTAATGATGCCGAAAACTTTTTCATGTGCTTACTGACCCTTCATATTATCACCCTTAGTGAAATTCTGTTCAAGGCTTTTGCCCACTTTTTATTGAGCTCTGTGTCTTTTTACCGGGCTATAGGAGTTACAGAGCCTGCTATACTTTAAATAGAGCCTTGGAAATAGTTTTTTAGAATATTTGACCAGAATAAATGTAACTGGGCTCACCATATTCCATTTATACCTCACCCATGTACACCATTTGTACCCCGCATCCTATTCCTAGGCAGTGATAGAACTTCTATTTCTTTGCTCACTTAAGTGACTCATACTTTCAACTTGCAGTTGAAACACTCAATTTCTGCTACCTATTCCCACAAAAAATCAGCATATTCCCATCCAAAATATGAAAATAGATGTAGAGTAAATTGAATTTCTCATATTGTCATCAGGCCCGTTGACCAAAAGCTATTTGATTTGCAAAGCCCTTCCTGGGTAGATGGGTCAGTGTTTATTTTCATGGATTTTGCTATTCTAAATCAAATCAACGAACCAACAGGCCTTTATTGAGTGCTCTAAGTCATCTCTGCAAGGCATTTCATGCATTACATATTAAATTCCAGCTCACAAATCCAATTCCTTTTTTGACCTTAGTTTTATTTGCTTTCTTTTGCACCCTGTATTAAGGCTTTTCATCATTTTTAGCAGCCAGATATCCAATTGGGAAGGAAAATTATTTCCCTGAAACTTGACACTGTCATAATTTCAGGACAAGTAACGATGATAGTAATAAAACTAATAAAACCTTAAATTTTCATAATAATTCATAGCATGTGCATACAATTCAATTATACTTCCTACTACTCCATAGGGTGGAAATTATCATGCTCTTTCACTGTTAAGCAAATAGTTTCAAGAGTAAAGAAACTCATATGAGGTCATGTAGCTGTTGAATAGGAAGAAGAAAATCTGAACCCTTGTCTCATAAAAGAGCCCACTGATATTTCTACACTGTAAGGAGTATTTTCCAAAGGTGAAATCCATTCTAAAATTAAACATGAAATAGCAAATATAATTCCTGCTAAGTGCTGCTATAAATCAGGGAGCCAGGGAAATCAGGTCCATTTTCAGCCCATGTAAAGTATTTTAACAACATCTTTTCATTATCTAAAAAGAGAAGTTAAAGAATCTGAAAAACACCAAGAAGAAATTAAATATCAGTTGAAGTCACACCACAGTTAATTATTTGGAACATTTAAACATCCTTCCAAATTACTTGTTCTCAATTTCCCCTCTACTTTGTCTCTCATAGTCTATACACAAACACACTCCATGACCCAGTCATACATATATATACATTCTTTTTCTCATATCATCCCCCATCATATCCTATCCCAGGAGATTGGACACAGTTCCCTGTACTATACAGTAGGACCTCACTTCCTATCCATTCTAAATGTAATGTAAATGTAATGGGTTTAAGAGATGCAGCAGACTATTACATTTAGAATGGATGGGCACCTATATTTCTTTATTGCCAAGGGTCTTCCACCAATCTTATCAGATGTTCCAGGGAGCACCCTACAAAACTAAAAATAGGTTTCAGTGCAATGCTATTGACAATAGCCAAGATATGGAAGCATCTAAATGTCCATCGACAAAGGAATAAAGAAGATGTGGTATGCATATACAAGGGAATATTACTCAGCCATATAAAAGAATGAAATACCATTTGCAGCAATATGGATGGACCTAGAAATTATCATACTAAGTGAAGTCAGACGGAAAAGACAAATGTCGTATCATATCACTTATATGTAGAATCTAATTTTTAAAATGATACAAAAGAACATATATATAAAACAGAAATAAGCTCATAGATTTCAAAGTCAAACTTATGGTTATCAAAGGGGAACCGTGGGGGAAGATGGGTAAATTAGAAGAATGGTATTAACATATACACACTACTAAACACAAAAGAGATAACAACGACACACTGTATAGCACAGGGAGGTCTACTCAAGATTCTATAATAACTTATATGGGAAAAAAGCATGGATATATGTATTTGTATAACTGATTCACTTTGCTGTAAACCTGAAACTAATACAACATCATAAACCCACTATTCCACAATAAAAAATTTTTTAAAAAAATAGAGCTAGCATATGAACCAGCAATCACACCTCTGTGTATTTATCCAAAAGAACTGAAATCAAGATCTCAAAGAGAGAGTAGCACTTTCAGGTTCATTGCAGCACTATTCCTAATCACTAAGATGTGGAAACATAAATGTCCATCAACAGGTTATTGGATAAAGCAAAAATGTGGTATGTACACACAAGGAAATACTATTTGGCTTGTTACCATAATTTAAAAAAAGAGGAACTAGACTGACGTGGCTTTAATGCCTTGGCACCCTACATAAACAGACGAAACTTGATTCAGAGTTAATTCATATAAATATCTCAAGTTTAAGAACTCAAAACTTTAAGACCCATCAGTCACAAATAGCCAAATAGACTTTCCCAAATAAGGCACTAATTAAGCTAAAGCTAATAAAAAAATTTCCTTGCTTTGCTTCCATATCTGCTCTATAGTTTCTGCAGGTGGAGTGCCCCTAACTACCTTCACTTTGACACTACCTGATTCAAATCAATGTTTGCTCAAATAAGTCCTCAAAAATTATGAGAAAAAGAATATATGTATATATGTATAACTGGGTCACTATGCTATACAGCAGAAATTGACACAACACTGTAAATCAACTATACTCCAATAAAAAAAAAATGGACATGTTATGTGAACAACAAGAAAATCATGGATTTAAGCCAGTGGGAAAAAATTTAATCTTTTAATAGCTTTAAAAAAAGAAGGAAATTCTGCAATAGGTGACAACATGGATGGACCTTGAGGACATCAAGCTCAGTGAAATTAAGACAGATATAGAAAGACAATTACTACATGATTCCATCTATATGAGATAAAATAGAAAATCAAAGACTGGAATGATGGTTGCAAGGGGTTGGGAGGGAAGGGAAAATGGGGAGTTATTGATCAACAGGCATAAAGCTTCAGTTAAGTAAGATGAATAAGCCCTAGAGATCAACTATACAACATTGTACCTGTAGTCAATAATAACGTCTTATACACTTGAAATGTGTTTTAAGAGGATTGATCTAAAGTTAAATGTTCCAATCACAATAAAATAAAAATTGAAAAAAAATTCCTGGGAAATCTGACCCAACAATTTGTGCTTATCTCTCATTAAGCCTTCCTTATCTTCAAAGAATACTGAAAAATACAACTTACTTGAGAGTCTGGGCACATTGGTGCTCCCAATAAGAAGCAGGTTCTGGGAGCTCCCGTTGTGTCTCAGCAGAAAAGAATTTGACTAGTATCCAGTTTATTCTTCATAGAGGAATCTATCTGTACTGTTAAAAAATGTCAAAAATACCAAAGTCATAAAAAAGAAAATCAAATTATTTTTGTATGTTAGTATATTTCCTTCCAGTAATTTATATATGTGTATGTAAGTGTATGGGAAGGTGGGGGAGGATGTAGCATTTGTTTTTTGCTTTTTGTTTTTATTTACAGAATTATGACCATAATTTATATTATCTTCCTTTTTCACTTAATTCCATATGAAAATTTCCTTGCCATCATATATTCTTAAAAATATTTAAAAGTTACATAGGATTTTATGATATAAATGTAGCATAATTTACACAACTATTTTCCACCTTTCAATCACTCTCTCTGTCTTTTTAGGGCCTCACCCTTAGTATAAGGAAGTTCTCAGGCTAGGGGTCGAATGAGAGCTGTAGGTGCCAGCCTACACCACAGCCACAGCAACATGGGATCCAAGCCAATCCCATGTCTGCGACTTATACCACAGCTCACAGCAATGCCAGATCCTTAACCTACTGAGTGAGGCCAGGGATCAAACACACATCCTCGTGGATACTAATCGGATTCATTACCACTGAGCCACAACAGGAATTCCTCAATATCTCTTTTATTTCTAATTCCTTTCCATAATAAATAATGCCACAATGAATATAGTTTTCCATAAATCCGTGCTCACATTCCAATTATGTCATTAGGATATATCCTTGGGAAACTAATATCTAGCTTTTTGATGCGTATTTCCCACCTGGCCTCCAGAAAGACTGACAAATGTGGACTCCCAACATCTATTTTGTAAGTGACTATTTAACTACACCCTTACCACTACCAACTACTTTGTCTTTTGGGGGCGGGGGGAGGGAATCACACTTTTGGATAGGCAAAAACTTTGTTATTGCATAGATTTCACCTATACTGCTTGACTAGTAATAACATACATGTTTGCCATTTGTATTTGTTTTCTGATTTTTATTTCTAGTGCTTCTATTTTCTATCAGGATATTAATGATTCATTGATTTCTTTCTTTGGTCTTTTCCACCTTCACTCTTCAAAGGTAAAGTACATCCAAGTTGCATGTTGCAAGAAAACCTTCACTATTTCATTCTATAATCTAAAGGGGGAAAAGAATGTAATGAATTTTTCAACAGCAAATTTTCTTATTCTTTTCCAGAATCAGAGGCACATTATCATGAAAACTGTGTCAGCTTTATGAAAGCAAAATGTGTGTTCCATCAGTGGACACAAGGGAGAAGCTAATTAGCTTGCACTAGAAAACAACTATATTTAATCTTCTTGGATAAAATTATACGATCTAAAGTCAGTCAGTTCATATTTGCCCAGCAGACTCCTTGCGAAGTTTTTAATCACATAAGAAATTTGTTCTTGCTTATCTTTATTTGAAAAAGATTCCAACATGGACAGGCATTAATTTGGGAAATGAAATACTACGCCTCCAAACAGGAATATTAAAAATATTTCAGGACTAGTCAGGCATGGGAACCAACCAATCAAGATGGATGCCAGCTGTAAACAATGCCTCCAGCCTCCTGGGTGTGCAGCAGTTGAGAAAAAGTCCTGCCAACAAGGCTGCTCTGATAGAATCCAGAGGCTTTTAGTTCCTTTCTCTTTCTTTAAATCCTATGATTCTCCTTCTCCTTCTTCTTCTAAAGGAAAACCCATGGCATATGGAAGTTCCCGGGCCAGGGACTGAATCTGAGGTGCAGCTATGACCTGTGCCCTAGCTGCAGGAACAACGGATCCTTTAACCCACTGCTCCTGGCTGGGGATCAAACCCACACCTCCATAGAGACCCAAGCTGCTAAAATTAGATTCTTAACCCACTGCACCACTGTGGGAATTCCCTATGATTCTTTTTCCATTGGAATTCTATCATCATTTTGAAACCCCCTAAGCATATATAAAGAAAAATAACTGGAATTTCTGGGGAAGAAATTAAAAGCGGTGGAAAGAGAGGAAATAATTTCAGGCAATTATCTCAATTCAGTAAGTATCTACAGTCGGAGATCAATATGTGTATAATTACTATAAAAGCTTACGCTGAGGCCATTACCTAGAGACTGGAGAAGCAATTGAAAATTCTAGGATTAGAGAGTATGTGTAGTGGTCCATTGGGGGTGCTTAAGTATTTAAGAGTTGGCTGAGAACTCAGGTCCATGAAAACTAATGGTTTCCTCTGCAATTAGAATAAATAAGAAAATTTTCAGGTTGTCAAATAAAAATGAAAAAGAAATTCCTAAAATTGAAAACTAAAACAAATGAACCTAATTATACATAAAATGGTAATATAACCAGAAAAAATAATTATTTCAATTGTCTCTAAAACACAGCATTTTTGACTTTGCATCCTTAGAGCATACATTACAAGGAAAAAAGAAATGCAAAACAAGTCTTAAATTTTATTGAGTAGTTTTATGGTTAGTGGTAATACTGTATTGTTATTTTGAAACCATTTTTTGTACATTAAAGAATAAAATAAATGATAGAATCCAAGATTTTTCAGTGTAAAAGAGCCATAAGTATAAAACCAAATAAGTAAGACTGATGTAAAAAATAAATTCAAACTCAGTGTGTGTTTTAAGCCTGCCTGCCTATCGCACCTGGAAACAATGACACGCCAGAAACTATGATTCCTAAGTGCCATTAACAACTAAAAAGAAGCAGGGGTCTTTGGAGAAACAGCTGTTTCAAGGTGTGGGCTATGGAAAATTCTAGGTGAACATGGGACTACCTGTTGAGCCAGAAAGCAAGGAAGTATTCAAATTTGAATGGGATTGAGTCAAAAGAAGCTAGCTTGCAGGACTTCCCATTGACCCATTTGGGGCTATTTAAGAATCATTTAGTAAAATAAGGGTGTATATTTAAAGAATGCAAACTAATTTTCATAATATTCCAATCAAAATTACCTGGCAGGTTTATAAATCTTTGCTGCAATAAAGAAAAATCACATGCCCTCCAAAAATATATATATGATTATCATTGATTAGAATGCATTAATTGTATTAAAACCCATGAGTAGGAAGAAAATAACAACACTCATTTTCCATCACTGGAGGAGATTATTACACCTACTCCTTACCCTAGAATGTGTACTGAAGAAAAAAAACATTTATCCTGGTTTGGAAGAGGCCTTATGTTTCAGAGTAACCAAATTGACACAGCTGATGAGAAAGCTCTTTCATAAAGTAGAATGACAGTTGATAAATGTAGAACGAATGATAAAATAAGAAAACCACCAATCAGCAACCTCTTAGGTAGTCTTTCATTAGGGCAAGGATTAGCCACAGATGTTAAAATCATTACTAAATTGTTGATAGGGAACCGGATCATCACCTGGTATCAAAGAATCACTCCAGAGATTACAAATTGCTGGCCAGGGGGAAAAAGTAACTTTACAAAAGAGGGATCAGCCTGTCACAACTTTAACCCAGTGATCAATCAGCATTTTCTAGTAATAATGGGATATTCAGAACTTGTGAGGCCCCTGAGGTAATGTGGTAGGAAGTACACCCCAGAATTATGAAGTATTCCTTCCAAAAAATGTTAACTGTGAATTAAGTCACACCTGAAGATCCGACTTCCAGTTTACAGAAAATACGGAGCAGAGCAGGACAAATAAAATGACCCCCCCCAAGGTAAAATGTGAACAAGTCCAGGAAGTGGAAAAATTATGGAATTACTATTTGAAATAGAGCTTCAGGTAGAGTCCTGCTCTTTATCAGAGGCTTTGGACAAACACCAACAATCTTTGCACAGCATAGGCTGGAACTGGAAGGCAGAAGTTTCTACAGTAGAAGACATGAACAGCAGAAAGGATCATGAGTGATACTACAAAAGAGGGACTCCCTTTCATGAGTGGCCTTGTAAGCAAAAGAATCATGGACCCAGGAAAGTGGTAAACAAGTATTATGTAGTTGGATGGCTCTGCTGATATCACCTAGCAGTCTTGAAGGATGTTGAGGCCATGCACAACAATGCTTGCAGCAGGCGGTGGGGGGGGGGGGGGGCAACAACCCCAGGAGTAGGAAACCTGGAGAGAACCAACAAGTGCCATTCCCTGGACAACTCTATTTGTCTCCTTACAGGGATAATTTCCCATGGGGATTTCAGCAGGTCAGTGGGAGGCAGGGTTGGGACTTCTAATTTCGGCTTCTGCACACAAGGAGCCATCTGTCCTAATAACAAGTAAAAACTGAACAAACTGAAAAATCAACAACTCTTCTTAGATCCATGGAAGTGAGGTCTCAGGGCAAATCGCTGCCCCCTAAACTGTAGGGACTGATAGGCAAAGAATACAGAGAATCACACCTTACCTGAGCAGACATTTCAAGAGCCGCAGACTGCATGGGAGCTAGAACTGGAAATGAGGAATTGCTGTAGGCTCAAAATGGGCAAATCTCAGATCCAAGTGGATCCAATCATAGAAAGGCCCTCCACACTTCCGTGAGTTTTAACTCCAGGAGCTTGATCAGGATCTCACAGTATATATCAGAGAAAAGTCCCCTCGTGCTCCTGACAGGAGAAGAGAAAGGAACCATTTTGAGACAGAGCAGAGCACTCTGTTTTTCTTAACAAGGTCTACCCTCAGGAGAAACTATTTAACCCTGGAAGAAGGGAAATCCCCAACTCCAGCCCACTCCAGTCATCCTATTGCATCTAAGAAGGGAGGGGAAAAGAAGCACTTGGGAGGTTCACAATCCAGAGGCATAAGCTCATTAAAAGCCTGAGACCTAATCCTAGGGCTAGACAACATTCTCCATCCTCTCCTCAACACACCTTATCACTACATTACTGAAGGCCTATTTATTTCAGTCCTTTTTGCCCCATACATCACGTCTTGGCTATCAAGAAAAAAAAATTACAAAGTAGAGGTGCTCAGTGGTAACAAACCTGACTAGTATCCATGAGGATTCGGGTTCATTCCCTGACCTCACTGAGTGGGTTAAGGATCCAGTGTTGCTGTGAGCTGTGGTGTAGGTCAAAGATGTGGCTCAGATCTCATGTTGCTGTGGCTGTGGCGTAGGCTGGCAGCTGCAGCTCTGCTTCGACCCCTGGCCTGGGAATTTACATACGCCACAGATGCAGACCTAAAAAAGGGGGGAAAAGTCATACTAAAAGGCAAAGAACACAATTCAAAGAGACAGAGGAAGCATCAGAACCAGACATAGCAGGAATTTGGGGATTATCAGCCCAGGAATTTAAAATAACTATGATTAATGTACTAGGGGCTCTCATGGATAAAGCAGACACAGCAGGTAAGAAGAGACTGGCAGTAAGTCAGGAGAAAGGCAAATACCATATGATATCACATATCTGGAATCTAATACACGGCATAAGTGAACATTTCCACAGAAAAGAAACAAACTCTCGGACATGGAGAACAGACTTGTGGTTGCCAAGAGGGAGTGGGAGGGACAGGGAGTTTGGGGTTAGTAGATGCCAACTACTGCATTTGGAATGGATAAACAATGAGATCCTGCTGTATAGCACAGAGAAATATATCTGATCACTTGTGATGGAACATGATGGAGGATAATGTGAAAGAATGTATATATAGGTATAACTGGGTTAAATTTCTGTACAGCAGAAATTGACAGAACATTGTAAATCAACTATAATAAACATTTTTGAAAAAAAAGAGAACATGGGCAATGTAAACAGAGAGATGGTAATCCTGAAAATACAAAAAAAAAAAAAAAAAACTAGAGATCAAAAACACCATAACAGAAATGAAGAATGCCTCTGGTGGGCTCATTAGTAGAGTGGACACAGCTGAGAGAGGCAATGCTGACCTATTTAGGGGTGAGTTGTCACTATGTCTCTAAGCTACTTTAAAATATTTCAGACAAAATAGATGGAGCAAATATGGGAAAATCTAGATGATGGATGTCCATTATATTTCTATGTCTTTGAAAAACTGATATATATTCCAATAAATGCTTAATGAATTAAATAAAAACCTGCCAATTTAATTATATATTCAATAAATAAAAAATAAATCCAGTACAGGTATGCCTCATTTTATTGCACTTCACAGATATCATGGTTTTTTGCACATACAACCCTGCATTGAGCAAGTCCATCAGCACCATTTTTCCAACAGCATTATTTTTAAATTAAGGTGTGTATCGTGGTTTTTTAGACATAATTCTACTGCACACCTAGCAGACCACAGTATAGTGTAAACATAACTTTTATATGCACTGCAGAAAAAAGATGGTTTCCTGTGGCTCCATTTACAGTGGTCAAACCCACAATATCTCTGAGGTATGCCTGCATATAATAAATATATTTTAATTAAATTTATATTTAACTACACATAAGTAAATATGAAAGAATAGTGTTCACTATATTACCCTCGTCTAGGACTAAATGATGGCAAGAAAGCTGAAGACTTTAATTAAAATAATTAACGTGTTAAGTAAAAGCCTAAGCAGGACCTGAATTAATAAATGCGGTAATTGAATAGCCCTGCTGAGAACCCTACCTCATTTGGATTTAACTGTGGCATACATTATTTCTAATAGGAGATTTAATATTTGTACAGCACTTCATTTTTATAGCCTTGCTTTAAAACATTTTCAAAATACGGAAAAGTAAGTATTTCTTAAGCCTCTATTAGCCCTCCCAAGAAGGAAATTAGCTGCAGCAGTTTTTTCCAGAATTTTTCTATGCCAATTCAGTGTTAGATTACTACCCTTATAATTATCCACCTTGCTTTTTCATTTTTGCTTTATTTAGCTTTAAATTTTTACCTGAATATTTTGGGCTTCAGTTTTTAACTTTCAGTTTTGGCTTTTTCTTCAGGAAAGTTACAAGCACTCAAGTAGCCAAAGAATAGTATCATTATACTTTTCATTAAATTCCACATTTCCAACATCCATCTACAGGGCCAATCTTGTCTTAACCATATTCTCCTTTCTTCCCACAGATTAATAGACAATCTTCATAACCTATATATTATTATGAAGCAAATCCCAACTACCATATCGTTTCACTCAGAATGTTTTATTATGCATCTTTGAAATATAAGGGCTCTTCTTTAAATAAAACATCAACATCATTAACCTAAAAAAATAACGATAATTATTTAGTATCATCAAAGTAGCCAGTCAGTGTTCACATTCCCCAAACAGCTCATAAATGCACTTTTACAGTTGATCTGTTGTAAGGATTCAAACAAGATCCCACACATTGCATTTAGCTGAAATATCTCTTAGTCTCATCCAATCCGTATGCTGGTTTTTTTTTTTTTGGGGGGGGTTGTTTTACAGCCGCATCCACAGCATATGAAAGTTCCCAGGCAAGGGGTTGAACCCAAGCTGCAGCTGAGGCCTATGCCACAGCCAGAGCCACACCAGATTCAAGCCACATCTCTGACCTATGCTGCAGCCTGCGGCAACTCCAGATCCTTAACCTACTGAGCAAGTCTAGGGATTGAGCCCACATCCTCACAGAGACAACGTCAGGTCCTTAACTTGCTGAGCCACAGTGAGAACTCTGATATGCTGTTTTAATTAATAATGCCTCATAGAGATCATTCCAATAACCTGTTTTTCTTGTCTGCATTGTTTTCCATTGTACAAGTGTCCCATAATATATTTTACCCAGTCCTCAAAGACGGATTGTGAGGCTTTTTCCAGCTTCTTACTGTTACAAACCATGCTGCAATAAGTAATCTCAAATATATGGGTTCGTACATATATGCAACTGTATACGTAAGATAAATTCCTATACAAGGGAGTGTTAGGTTAAATCCAACCCAAGGGACTGTGCAGTTTTGACAAAAACTAACAAATTGTCTTCCAAAGAGACTGTCCCTAATGTATATCTGTTTCCCCATACCCGCACCAAAACTGGGTACCATAAAATGGGGTGCCAGCATAACAGGTGAAAAACGGTAACTGTTGTTTTATTTTCATGTTCTTAACTAGGAGTAAAACCTATTATCATTTTGTATATTTATGAGATGTTTGTTCTTCACTTTCTATGAACTAACTCTTTGTGACCTTTGACCATTTTTCTATTGAATTGTTGGTCTTACTGATTTGCTTGACCAAGTTATACAGCAGGGAAATTAGTTCCTTCTGATGTGTCACAAATACTTTTCTTACTTTCTTGTTTGCCTTTAAATTTATTTGTGGTATTTTTTTGATAGACAGGAATATGTTTTCCTTACACAGAGGGCATTAGAATTTCCAAAGCCTTCTGCATATATTATCTCATTTGAAACACAAACACACACACTTAGCAAGAGTTGGCTAAGTGACTCCACTCACGACTTTCATCTTCATTATGAACACTTGCCTGGTAAACACTAGTAAATACACCAGCATGTGTTTCTCCCTCAATTCATCCCAGGTGTGTTCCACAAGAAATGAACACTCTAGTGAAATAACTTTTAGAAATAATGGATAACTTCCTGGATGTCTTTCTTCTCCTTTATTACATTTAGTGATATAAACTGAGAGTGATTGAAAGCATTGGTTAGTAGTGGTATTTTTTTCTATCAATAGAATTTCCAACAGTGGTTAATCAAAGCATTCAATGGAACTGGCCACCTAAAAAGTCCTCCTGAAATAAAACCAAGAATGGTTTCCAAGGGAGAAGCTACCAGTCAGGTTGGTTTAGCCCCTTAATGTATAGTACTGGATAATGGGAGGGATAGTGTTGTCTCTTTTGCTGAAAAACGTTGCTGAGAAAAAATGAGAAGTTAGAGTTAAATGAGTTGCCCAAGGTCACCCAGGGAGTAAGTGGTGGAGCCAGGATTCACATACAAATTTCACTTTGGACCATAGCCACTATTCTGCTTTCTTGAAAGAATAATCTAGAAATGAGAGAGGATATTAAGCTAAGGCAACTACACATTAAAAGTAAATTTTGGTTTATAGAGTAGATAAACAACAAGGTCCTACTGTATAGCACAGGGAACTATATTCAATATCTTATGATAAATCATAATGGAAAAGAATATGAAGAGTGTATATATACATATAACTGAACCACTGTGCTATATAGCAGAAACTAACACAACATTGTAAATCAACTACGCTTCAATAAATTTTTAAAAATAAAAATAAATTTTAAAAATTTGGGGGAGTTCCTATTGTGGCTCAGTTGGTTAAGAACCTGACTAGTTACCCATGACGATGAGGGTTCAATCCTTGGCCTCGCTCAGTAGGTTAAGGATCAGGTGTTTCCACAAGTTACAGTGTAGTTCACAGATGCAGCTCTGATCTGGCATTCCTGTGGCTGTGGCGTAGACTCCAATTTGACCCCTATCCTGAGAACTTCTATATGTCACAGGTGTGACCCTTAAAAAAAAAAAGTAGATTTTGGGTGTTACTGGTCCTCATTTACCTTGAAAGACAATGATTTCTGCCTCTAATGTAAACAACTGCCTCTACAACCCATGAAGCATTTATTTATTAAAACTTGCTATTTTTTGTATGTCTTCTTCCTCCTTCCCACAGTTGTCAAGGAGTCACACCATGCCTTTTAAGCAATAGATGCTTGGTATCTCGTTGTTCATTTGCTGAATGGACTCTTATTGCTACTCAAAATCTCAAAGGAAGTTCAGCAGTGGGTTGTCACATATGAATCTTGATTTGTTTTGTTTTGTCTTTTTTGGCTGCCCCACAGCATATAGGGTTCCTGGACCAGGGATCAGATCTGAGCCACAGTTGCAACCTACACTGCAACTGCAGCTGTGCCAGATCCTTTAACTCACTGTGTGGGGCTGGGGATCGAACCCGTGTCCTGGAGCTGTGCAGACACCACCGATCCTGTTGTGCCACAGCAGGATTGTCTGAATCTTGATGTTACGTGTACATGCACAAGTATATGTAAGATGCCCACAGCAGTAAAATAGCCTCTTTTTTTACTGTGAAGATCTCAAATGATTTAAGAAGTTACCATCATTAAATATAAAACCCAGAGCGTGAGCTGAGTCCAAAGAAAGAAAACATAGATTTTCTTTTTTAATAAGCAAAACTATGACAATATATAAAGAAAAAGTAGAATTATGTAACCACTGACATATATATCTTGGCTCACTGAAATCTTATGTGTAAACTATAATTATGACAACTTTTATTGAAAATTCTCCATGTGGTAGGCACTGGATTAAGGCATTATTTGGGTTATTTCATTTCATCCTCTTATAAAGTTTTTGAGTTATATGCTTTCAATTTTCCCATTTTACAGATGAGAATACTAAGGCTCAGAAGTCAGGGTGGACCTAGAACTCAGAATTAGGGTTATGCAACATTGATTGTCTAATTGTTCTCTGATGCCAAGTGCTGAGATGATCTGCTAGAATTTAAAGACCAGCTTTGTCAATATGGCACTTGCTTATCCTCCAGTCTATGGCATGACTCAGAGAAATTTTAAGAAAAGGCTTGTACTTGAACTAAGTCTTAAAAATCAGGGGATGGGTCTTAATTTTGCTGCTAACCTAAAACTGCTCTAAAAATATAAAGTCCTTTTTCAAAATTAAGGGAAAACAACCAAAAATAAAAATATAAAATAACAAAAAATAAAAACATAAAAAAAGAAAAAAATCAGGGGATAGGTAAGATTTGAATTAGCAAGGAAAACAAGGAAGGGCTATCTGAGTGAAGAGAATTATCATATGGATGTTATAAACATTAATATTTGACAAACAGCTTATGTATTAACCTCAAAAATGTGATTCACTGGCTTTTTTTTTTTTTTTAGTAATAATGGCGGCAGGCTTTCATTTCCACCCCCAGCAGATCTGATCAGTTACCAGCTTGCCAAGATAACTTGAAAAATCATCTTCTTCCCTGAGATGCAAATTCTGACACGTTAAAACATGAAGATAATAAAATGTAAAACTGAGTCCTGTTTTGCGCTTTTCAAGTGAAAACAATGAGAGCCTTCACATAGAATCTACTCAAGACATACAGTCTGAAAGTTGAAATGAAATTAGCATGGTAATGTTCTTCTTGATGCCATCCGTCTTATCAGTTACAGTGACAGCAACCCTGAGCACCTTGTGAAGAAATGTCAGTGATTTGCTTTGCACAAGATGGGAGTATCATGACGTCTGTTTTCAGAATTACTCCGCTGTAATTGTTGAATCTCATTATAGTTGGTAAAAACTGTATTCTTTCACCTGGGATAAGTACCTGTGATTCTAAATAGCATCACATCAGAAATGATGATTGTGAAGCCATGCTAATTATGCTATTGTGCCATGCTTGCCATAAAGAAAGGATTCTTGCCAATGATTTGTATAAGTAAGGGCGTGTGTGCCTGTGGGCAGCCATGAACCTCACATCAGACTGACTTAGGCATGGAGGTAATGTAATAACACATGCAACAGGTAGTCGAGAAGTCGGGTTGGCTTCAGGGATTCAATAGTGGCATTAGGGATTTGAGATCCTTCCATTTCTCCCCTCTGAGGATTTGAAATTTGCAGAAAATAAGAAAGGGTTTCTTCTCAAGCTTGTGGGGTCTTCTTTATCCTAAGGCATGCTCTGTAGCTGCAGAATGGCTGCAGGTAGTAATCTGTACCCCCATTCATCTTCCCTCATGTCTATCAAGTAAGGGGAGTCTTCTCCCAAATCTCTCCTAAGACTGAGGAAGCTTCTTTCCCAGATGCCCTCAACAGATCTTTCCTAGCATCTCTCATTATTCCAAGCTGCCTTAGACCTGTCCAGCCCTGAACCAAATTACTGGCAAGAGGGAGTGAATGTCCATGATTGGCTTAGAGACTAATGGGTTGGGATGCAATGGATACTGAAGAATTAACCACAATATACACCCTACTATAGTATTTTTTAGTTCAATATTAAACCTTCTTAGGACATCGAGGAAGCCCTCTCTGAAAAACTGAAATAATCTCAGGAGGTAGAATTTCATTTAGCAGACAAAGTTAGTCTGTGATGCATTGCAAATTATTCATACTACAAGTGACAATATCTACTATTCCAGCATTTTCTGTAGTTACCAAAGACTTTTTTGTGACAAAATAGGTCATGCCCTGAGAAATAGCCCCTTAAAAGACACACAGGTAGGTTCTCCAATCTCCTTCTCCTCTTTGCTTTGAAATTGGAAAAAAGGAAGGGGTAGTGTCTTCTGAAAACGACTGCACAGTATGTAAACTTTCTTTCCATTCTGGTGTCCAACAACACCACATCTTTCACCTTTTCCCCCATGCTCCATCTGTTTGAGTACACAACCAGATTTTATGTCAACTTTGGAAAAGTTCAAGTTCAAAATAATAAGTGGTTATTTGGTGTGTTGCTGTACAGTTTAGCTACTGCATAAATGCAGTCCTGGTTTGGGCCAAGATTATAAATCCTTAAGGCAATGCATACAGATGAATGTGATCTTGTTAAAATACAGATTCTGATATAGTAAGTCCTCAGAAAGGATTATGATAATGTTGACAAGAGCAAGGAGACCTCCACAAGGGAACAGTGAGATGATAGCAGTGTGTGACGAGAGTGAGACAAGCAAAATAAGCCTTATAGGGAGAATGTGTTGCAATTTGTATTGTATTCCTAGAGAAAATGGAGGACTAAAATGGCATATTAGATCTGCTGTTATCCATAAGACTTAGCTGCTATTCTTCCCACACAAGCCCCCAGATATAAGAACCTCAGGTATCCAAGATGCTTTGACTTAATTCTTCTTCGGTATTTCTCAATCCTAGATCTCTTATTAAGTAAAAATTGAGTCATGAAATGGCAATTAGGCAATCTATGTGCCAGATTCTGTGCACAATTTTTCATCTGGCCACCTGGTCTCAATTCATTGTAATTGTCAACTTGTTTATGTATGCATGTGCCTGCCAAGCTCTGGAGCTCCCATAAAAGGTGATACCCATTTACTCCTCCGTCTTTTTTTTCTTTTTAGGGCCACACCCATGGCATATGGAAGCTCCAAGACTAGGGATTGAATTGGAGCAGCAGCTGCCAGCCTACACAACAGCCACAGCAACACCAAATGCGAGCCACATCTGCAATCTACACCAAAGCTCATGGCAACGCCAGATCCTTAACCCATTGAGCGAGGCCAAGGAATGAACCCATGTCCCCAAAGACATCAGTTGGGCTTGTCACCGCTCAGCCACAACAGGAACTCCCTACTCCTCTGTCTTCTCATGTGACATTCTTAGTGACAGACCTGACCTCAGCCTTGGAGACCCCATAAGAGCAGATTCAGATGACAAAACCAGAAGGCACATAAATGTATCATCCCCACTCTGTCTTTGAGACACATACACACACCCATGGTGATTGTGAGACCTAGAAGGAATCTCTGTTGCTTCAGTGCCCCTTGCTGGAATGGTCTTCAGAACTGGGTGAGTAGATTCTTGCTTCCCCCTATTAGTGCAGTGTTAGGAAGAATAACAGAAAATTGAATCTATTTCTCTCATATAGTTCAGCATCTTTTCCAAAATAAGCATTTCCTTTTAAGCATCACTGAAAACCATTCATCCAGTTTCTGCTTCAACTCTTCTAAGGCAGCCCATTCCTATTTTTTGACAGATCTGTATTTTATAAGTTCAATATTCTTAGCTGAGAACTGGCATCACTGTATCAATTCCTCACTTCTAAATTTTTTTCATTCCTCTGCCACTTGGAAATCCTTCAAAAAGTCAAAGGCAGGGATCACTTCCCCTAAGATTTCTCTTTTCCCAGTGAAACATAACTGTTTCCTTTAACAATTCCAAATTTAACATGATTTCTATACTTTATAATCTTAGTAACTCTTGCTTCTTTTTTTCCCAATATCCATCATCATATTACTTTACCCAATAAAGTTTAAACATTATAACAAATACCTACTTCGAAGTGAATACTGTATTAGATATTAACCCAGAATAAGAATAATTTGCCTATTTGTTTGCTTACTTGCTTCTTTAAGCAACAAGTGCAGAGCACAGATTTGTATGGCATTTGGGTAAACTAGAAACTCTAGAGCTTTTGGTTTTATTTTTTAATAGAAAGAGCTATTAAATCAGCCATTTCTCATCCTAGGAGATAGTTGATTTAATTTCAAAAAGCATGGTACTTGGCATCTTACAAAAAGTCTACTTTTTGGCCATCATCAAAAAGTCTACAAACAATAAACGGTGGCGAGGGTGTGGAGAAAATGGAAGCTTCTTACACTATTGGTGGGAATGTAAATCGGTGCAACCACTATGTAAAATAGTATGGAGGTTCCTCAAAAAAACTAAAAATAGAACTACTATATGATCCAGCAATCTCACTCCTGGGCATCTATCTGGAGAAAACCATAATTTGAAAAGATTCATGCACCCCAATGTTCAACACAGCACTATTTACAATAATCAAGACATAGAAACAACCTAAAGGTCTATCAACAGAGGAATGGATAAAGAATATGTGGTACATATATACAATGGAATATTGCTCAGCCACAAAAATAATGAAATAATGCCATTTGTAGCAACATGGATAGACCTAGAGGTGATCATACTAAGCGAAGTTAGACAGTGAAAAACAAACATTATACAATATCACCTATATGTGGACTCTAAAAAAATGATACAAATGGACTTTTTTCCAGAACATAAACACACTCACAGACTTTGAAATTTTATGATTACTAAAAGGGACAAGTTCATCCCAAACTGGGGGTTTGGGATTAGCATATGTACACTAAGGTATATGGAATGACTAGCCAAGAGGGACCTGCTGTATAGCAGTGAGAACTCCACCAAATATTCCGTGATGGTCTATGTGGGAAAAGAATCTGAAAGACAATGGATGTTTGTACATGTATAAATGAATCACTTTGCAGTACAGCAGAAATTATCACAACACTGTAAATCAACTATACTTCAATAAAAATTTTTTTAAATGGGGTTGGGGGAAGCACGGTACTTGGAACCAGAAGACCTGTGTTCAAATTCTGGCTCTTGCCACTTACCAAACCTGGACAAATCACTGTCTTCTCTTGGTTACATTTTTTGACCTGGAAAACAGGACTGTTCAAAAAATCTGCCTTACCTAACTAATAGGGTTCTTAAAAAAAAAACAGTTGAGACAATACATGTCAGTGTTCATGACTGAAAAACATGATACTAATTTTAGCAATGCTCCGTTATTATTCCATGCCTAATCTTATACCCATTATCCCATTAACTCAATACCTATTTGTTCTTGATGACACTAAGTATGTAGTAATGTATCAAGACATTTCCTGAAGGGGGTTCCCACTGTGGCTCAGAGGGTTATGAAACCAACTAGTATCCATGAGAATGTGGGTTAGATCCCTGGCATCACTCAGTGGGTTAAGGATCCGGCATTGCCATGAGCGGTGGTGTAGGCTCAGATCCTGCTCCTATATGTATTATTTCCCAAATCACCACAAACTTAATGGTTTAAAACAACGCAAATCTATTATTTTATAGTTCTGGAGGTCAGAAATCCAAAATGGGTCTCAATGGGTTAAAATCAAGGTGGTAATAGGGTTGCAATTCTAGGAATTTTAGGGAAGAATCCATTTCCTTGCTGTCCTGTGGGATGTTTAGCAGCATCCCTGGCCTCTATCCACTAGCGTGAAAGCACCTAGGGCCAATAGCACCACCTCCAAGCATTTCTAACAACCAAAAATATCTTTAGACAGTGCAAATTTCCCCTGGGGGCCAAAATTACCCCAGGTTGAAAATCACTGGTTTAGAGACTGCCTGCATCCCATGGCCTCTGGCACCCCTCCATTTTCCAAGCCAGTAACTGCATTATTCCCCTCTCTTCCATCTTCACATCTCCATCTTTCATTCTGATCCCCCTGCTTCCCTCTAAGATACTTGTGACTTTACTGGACCCACCCTGGACAATCCAGGATAATTTCCCCATCTCAAGATCCCAAACTTAATCACATCTGCGAGATCCCTTTTGCCATGTAAAATTTCATGTTTATAAATTGAAGAGATTAGGACATGGACAGTTTTGAGGGAGCCATTTATTCTGCTTATCATGATATCCTTTGCCCATTTTTCTACTGGGATACTTAACTCATTCTCATTTATTTATAGGCATTCTTCACACATTACTGATATTAATGTTTTGTCCATCACATGTATTGCAAACGTCATTTTCAGTCTGCTATTCGTCTCTGAACTTTGGTTCTGGGGTATTTTTGCATATGGAAATTCTAGATTTTATTATAGTCAAAATTATCCAAGTTTTCTTTCTGGTTTGTGCTTTTTGTATCTTAAGAAGTCCTTTCCAATGCCAAAGTGTAATTATGATGTCTTTTCAAAACCTCACACTGTTGCTTATAATCTGTTTAGTTGAAATAAATTACTTAAGCTCTCTAAGCCTCAATTTTCTTGTTTGTAAAATGGAAAAGTAATTGCTATATATAGTTTCTCCTTTCCATGTAATATTTAATTCTCCTTCAATCTCCTATCAAGTTGGTTTTTCTTTCTGTAGCAGTCTTTACTGGGGCTTTCTCTTCCATTACCTAGATATCACAAAGATGTATTTTCTTTTTTATTGGCCAAACCCACAGCATGTGGAAATTTCCAGGCCAGGGACTGAACTGATACCGCAGTTGTGGCAACACCAGATCTTTAACCTGCTGCACCACACAGGAACTTCCAAGATGTATTTTCTTCAAGTATTTCCAAAGTTTTACTTTGCACATTTTCATCTTCTGTGTACCTGAATCATATGTAGTGTGAGAGAGTAATGTAATCTTAATTTTCTGCAAGTGAAAAGCTTATAACCATGATTCTAGATCAGTTTCTGCACCTTGGCACTATTGATATCTTGGGCTGTGAGGGCCTGCCCTGTGCACTATGTAGGAGGTTTATCAGCTTCCCTGGTCTCTACCCACTAGAGCCAGTAGAACCCACTGCCTCAGTTGTGACAACCAAAAATATCTTTAGACATTATACACAGTCCCTGGGGAGGGGGTGGGAAATGGGGAATCACTCCTGGTTGAGAACCACTGATCTAGAACTTTAAACTCTGAATCACTCTCCTTTGCTTCCCGTGATACTAACTGAAGGTCCTGCCAGATATAAGGTTAGATACAGAGAATGGAAAGAAAGACCCCCCCAACCGCCATTATCTGGAAGTTAGAGTCATAGAAGTAAGTTAGACTAGTATACGTAAGACTTCAAATCTTAGCAAAATGAGATGACTTGCCAAAAAAGGGAATAAAAGCAAAAAAATTAAAACAAATGTGGAGTTTATGTTCTAGACACTTTATTTTGAGAATATAAATGGAGATATTTCTAGTTATGCTTAGGAATATTATTTCTACTTATGTTTATGAAGTTGCTGACAGGTGAACAATGTCTCAGTATGTCATATTTACATACTGAAGCAAAAGCCCCTTTTCTATTTTAATCTATTTCTCATTTTATATTAAAAAGAAACCATAATTCACATATGATGCTCAGTGGACTAAAATAGTTTCTTTCAGATGTCACCATAGACCTGAAAATTAATGGAGAAAATAATTACGTTTGAATAGCAATTTCCATATAATTATGGGATAATTCTATAATCTCCATAGTTTTTCCTTTTACAAAACCCTAAAACTTTAATTTAGTCTATATTTTTAAATGGCTCTGAAGATCCAAGACATTTGCAGTTAGAATTCAGTCAGTATTTCCTCTCACACTTGAGTAGATTTGAAGGACCTAGATTGAGACTCCTGGATAAATCTTTCTTTCCTTGGTCAAACCAATTTCATATTTTATGATTGTGAGATGTGTCCAGATAAGCCACAGCCAATGTAATTACATTCCCCACTCATGAGCTCTTTGGTTATTCCTACTGATCAGTAAGACACAAAGTAACCCCAGGGTGTAGGAGAGGCAGAATCTCAGTGAAAGGGGCAAGAAGAGACTCTGTGAGCAAACTTGAACTTGACTGGAAGGAACTGAGAACAGAAGATTGCTGGGAGGGGATCACCATCCCTAGCTTATGGATGAAACTAGCAACTCCAGCTCTTCTCAGTTTCCACTCTTGAGAAAGATGAGAAGAAAGGCCATGGAACAGCATGGATTCCATACTCTTTGGCTGCATGTACAGAGCTTGCTAGAGGACAGGCACCCAGACGGCAAATACACCCAGATTTTCCTTCTGTGAGAATCAGAGACACCCTTATGTTGGGGAGAGGATGAAGAAGTTGGGGAGATCAGACGCATCTTTGAAGAGATTTTTGGTTTTCCAATTCACAAAGGGTGAAGGATCCTTTCCGAAATGTTGGCTCCAGTGTTAGAATTTAAACACATTCCACTGGCAGAAACTATAATTCTTGCAAGGCCAATTTATAGCATCTACCCAGAGCAATAATATTTAAGACATGTTAAATATTAATAATGTCTGATTTTTGCCAAGGCCTTCTGCCCAACTTTCATTGCCTGATGAAACTACCTATTTTTCAAGTCCGCAGAGACAATTAAAATACAACGTGTCAAATGCTACAGGAAGGTTACATGCAAAGGGCAGGAAGAAAAGAGACCATGATGCATTAGAGAAGGTTAAGATATACATATATATTTATTATAGAGTATTTTAATTTTATTATATAACTTGCTATGACTTATATTGTAATTTCTAATAGACTTTTTAAAGAGCAGTTTTAGGTCCAGAAAAAACTGAGCAGAAGGTACAGATATTTCTCATATATCACTTGCCCCAACACAAGCACAGCCTGCCTCAGTATCAACATCCCTACCTAAGTGATACGTTTGTTATAACTGATGAACTTACATTGACACATCATTATCACCCAAAGTCCATAGTTTATATTATAGTTCACTCTCAATGATATATATTCTACAGGATTAGACAGATGTATAATGACATGTATCCATTATTTTATAGCATCATACAGAATAGTTTCACTTCCCTAAAAATCCTCTGTGTTCCGCCTACCCATCCCTCCCTATACCCTAACCCCCAACGACTGCTTTCATTCCTCCTGCTTTCAGCCTCAGCCATAGCTGGTGAGTGGAGTACAAAGAAAGTGGTACAGACAAGAGTCAGAATCCCTGGTTTTGAATTCCAATTCTTTTTTTTTTTAACTTTTTTTTTTTTTTTCGTTTCAGGACTGCACCCGCAGCATATGGAGGTTCCCAGGCTAGGCGTCGAATTGGAGCTTTAGCCCTGGCCGACACCAGAGCCACAGCAACGTGGGATCCAAGCCATGTCTCTGACCTACACCAGAGCTCAGGGCAATGCCAGATCCTTAATCCACTGAGCGAGGCCAGGGATCGAATCCACAACCTCATGGTTCCTAGTTGGATTCGTTTCCGCTGCACCACGGCAGGAACTCCTGAGTTCCAATTCTAATCATCTAAGGCAAAGTGCTTAACTTCTCTACTATATATATATATATATATATATAAAATGGAAAAAAATATTAGCCTTACACCATAAAGTTGGCTTGAGATTCAAAGAGGATAGTGCTATAAAAATGATACAAAAATCATCAACAATTGTACCTTGCTATTACTGCTTCCATGTATATCTCTTAACTTCTCTAATACATACAGACATGTACAGAGATGTATTACATGAAAAAGAATAGCGTGACACAAAAATAAATGATATGAATTGAAAGTCCAAGGCCTAGCGTTGTACCTGGCTAGATCTATGACTATGGGCAAGTCATAGTCCCTTTGAGCTTTGATTAATAATAATAGTTAACATTTCCTATGCAGAATTAAAGCTAACATTTTTAAAAATGGAACAAGACAGTTGTAACTGTTCTGCATGTTTTCACATATTTAATCCACCCAAGAACCCTATAAGGTATGTACTACTATTATTCTCCCCATTTTATAAATGAGGACACTGAGGCACAGAGAAAGTAAGTATGGTACTCAAGGCTATATATCTAATAAGCAGTAGATCTAATAAGCTAGTCTGTTTCAAAAGGTCACTGCCTCAATCACCATAGGTCCCTAACAGCTATGGTTCCATGTTAGCACCTTGCAGAATTATCTGCATGTGGGTATTCCATTCTTCTTTAGCGAATGGGTTATTTTATTCTCCATTTTCACCTTTGCTGTCTTTGGTAATTTGGCAACATATACATTTATCTCATTAATTTCCTGGACTAATCTTCCCATCAGCATTTCAGGGCTAGACAAAGTCTCCTAAGACATGCTATGAGTCATCCCTCCCTATTTCAAATTACTTGAAGCTCCGTGACTTCAGCTATTTCTCTAGGGAGCCTAGTTCCTCATTTCATATCCCAGTAACTCTTTAAATGAAAGTCATTTCAAAAATCATTCTCTCAATTTCCTTTATCACTTGTTTGTGGTCACAAGTTTTATTTGGCCCTTCCTACGTGTTCTTAAACACAATCACATGTGACCTAAGTCAGCAGCCCTTCATCTTGGTAATCCACAGCATTTCTCAATCCCTATTCTAATATCTAAAGGTAAATAGAAAAAGCAAACTTGACTTTAATGAATATTTCATTTAATGAATATTTATTTTTTCATGCTCTGTCACATGCATAAAATACATTGAATTCTGAGACCTTTCCAAGCTCTTTAAAAACTAAATCTTGAGGCTCTCTCACTTACACACACACATACACAGATACACACCTTTTAAATTCTTTCACTCTCATCAGATACCAGTGAAAGATTTTTTAAAACTGAACAAACACCTCTGACATTTCGCAAGTGTTTACTCAAAGCTTCAGCCATGATAGAAACCAAAGGATAACATATCCAAAAAGTCTTCCTCTCAGGCTGTGTGGAGCTCTGAATCTATTTATAAATAGCCTGATTGGGCAAAATTGTTAAAGTAAGAAACAGTTTAAAATCTGCTCAATAATCATTTCAGAAATAGTGTTTAGATAGTATCTAACTCTAGTTCTCAACCTAGGGTGATCTGGCACCCCAGGGACCATTTGCAATATGTGGAGACATTTTTATTTGTGACCACTTTTGGTGAGGGAAGACTATTGGCTATCGCTATCCAGTGGTGGAGGCCAGCAATGCTGCTAAATATCCAATAAGGCACAGAACATCCCCCTCAACAAAGAATGATCAAGCTCAAAATGTCAACAGGGCTGAACTTGAGAAATTCTTAAAACTTCTGTCAACATTTAACATAATTTATGCTTGCACAATTCAACTTCTTAAAAAAGTTCTTTCCTGACAATTACATAACATATAATGGTGACATCAAAGTTCCTATCCCAAGTCATTCATTCTAGAAATAAAAGCATAGATACAACAGGTTATAAAGACAAACAGGACCCAAACCTTAAGTAACTAGCAAAATCAGCAATCCACAATGCATTTTTTGAATGTTTCCAAAATTCTTCATTTTCCAAAACAAGTAGGCCAACTTTAAAAAGCCAGCCAAATTTCTTTTTGTAATCTAATATCCTGTTCTCAGAATTTCAAGTTTCTAAGACAGTGTCATCTGATCTCGCTTTTGCCTTAATTTTGTTTTCCTATGAAAAGCTACATGATATCAGCCCTCTTGAGTTTTCTAAATGAGAGAATCTAATGTTCTGACATATGACATAGCCTCAAAGTGCACCTCTAGGAGAGATCCAAATCTGAAAAGAAAGAGGCTATGCTGGAAAGGATTGTGTCTTTTTAGTTTTCATATGGAAAAATTCTATTTATTCTTATCAACCTCATTTCCACAACAAGTCACCTTTGGAAAAAAATGCCCCCCCACCCCCAGTTGTTCATGGCCACAGTCTTGTAAACTCAGCCTAATGGCCCTTTTTTTACTTGGCCCAGTGCCATCAAGGACTGTTGGCTTGCCCCAAAATCAATCCTCTTGGCTACTCTCTAATTTTCATTTAGTAAATTTAGAATTTTATGAAGAACCCTTCTAACCTCTCTCTGGGATGATGTCCAGGAGCCACTTTGCCTAAACAAAGTCAATGATTTTAATGGACAAATGAGAGGGCCGATTTGTATTGCATGGCACACTGACAAAGATGGAAAAATGCTGGGATTCATTTGTCCCAAATTCCATCCCCTAGTAATAACTCTGCAACCAAAGCAATCTTTCAAAAAGGAAATTAGATCATGTCACTTTCAGGTTAAACCTCTTTCATAGCTTTCTATTACTGCTAGGATAAATTCTCAAATCTGGTGTACAGCGTTTGGGACTGACCATTTGCTACTCCCTTTCTCCTCAGCCTTAATGTACTCCCTCTCCATCAAATTCCGTGCACCCCTCTTCTGGATCTCTTTAATACTCTACCCTCTTCCTGGAAAGCTCATCCTCACCCAGCCTGCCCTCTTCTTTTGTTTACATAGCTCCTTCTCAGCTTTTAGACCTTGGCTTTGAGTCATTTCCTCAAAGTCTTTTCTGCTTACATAACATGTATTAACAATTCCATTGATCAAAGCAGGTCATAGGGCCAAGTCTAACATCAAAAGTTGAGGATGTGATAAGGCCAAGGCAAGAGTATGGATGTAGGGAGAGGGGAGAATTGAGGCTAAGAAAGCAATTATCACCTTCCTCTTCCATGTGTGTGCAGGTGATGGAGGCTAGGAGCAAGTCCTAAAGCCATCCTGGGCAAGGAGGCAGCCGTGTGCCTGAAAAATGAAAACCAGCCATATTGGAGCCAACCATGATGTTCTCAACTGACCATAAGCAAAGCTGACAAAAAGTGAATTGTGCTGACCAGGCCGCTCTGTGATCATGTGTGGAACAAGGCCAATCCACAACCACTAAAAATGATTAAACACTCTTCTCCTATGATCATCATGAATACCTGCTGCTTCTTCACCAATGACCACTCAAGCCTGGCTTTAACCCTCCTGCTTCCTAGATAAACATGATTAAGATACCCAATCGTGAAATCGTTCCAGCTCATTGATAGCAGGTAAGCTAGAAGAGGCCCTGATTTCTTAAACTCTCCTTAGAGGATTTAGCTCAAGCCTAAAACCTCTAAGGAGGCCCTCCCAGATTCCTCTTACTGAGATGTCAGTGGTTCATCTGAGAGATGCTATTTCTTGTGGCAACAAGCTCAATAAAACTTTGACTACAAGTATGTTCTCAGGATGTTTGTTCAGTGGCTTCATCTCACTCCTTTTGGTACACCATTCCTACTCCAAGGGTTATGTGCTCAGACATAGGTTTGAAACACACTCAACTTCAAACAGCAGTAAAGGGTCAGTAAAGGAGCCTTTAGCAGCAGTAAAGGAGCCTTAAATGCTGTTACCAGGCAAATTTACAATTTACTCAACCTAGACAACGTGCTAGGTTCTAGATAGCTGCATGAAGCAGTCGCAGATAAAGCATGATGTGCCTTTTCTAGCATTTCTAAATAGGATAGTCAGTAATGTATTCAGAGCAACTGAATGTATTCTCCCATTAGTGCCTAGCCTCCAACACGGTAAAGTAAGTTTCTGTAAGATAAAGGGGGTTCCTCCTCCCGCCCACATTAGTTCCTTATCAGACTCATACCTACACAGACTGAGGAAAACCAGGTCTTACAGGGACCCATAGACTCATTCTTTACAGTTACTGTGGCCTGAATTTCTGCCTCATTTACCATCACATTTTTTCCAACGAGTATTTTACACTCTCTTATGACATTGCTTTCATTTGCAGTCACTGAAGAGTGGAAATGAGCAGTGGTAAATTCTCACTTCTACCAATTTTCCAGATGCCATCAAAATCACATACAATCATATTACCAGAAGACACACGTGCACCATTGCAGAAATACCATTAATCATGGTATTTTCAGTAATTGGTATATTTTGTCGAAATAAATTATCATTTGGGAAAAAAATAGATATCTATTCAGTATCTGCCTGGATACCAGATAAGAAGTGTTACATCCTACTGAAATATTTCCCCAGGTATTCATCCAAAATAGCTGTAGAAGCCACAATCTACTTTTTCAACATATTCCAATTTCTCCAGTTCTGTAAATGAGGATGGATATTCTTTACTCAAATGAGGAAGGGAGTTAAGTGAGTAATTTTGGAATATTGATTAAGGTTTTAGGAATGTTACCATAGAGGTCTAAGCTCCAGTTTTCTCACTTGGCTTTTCCTTTGTCCTGCAAAAGTAATGCAAATGTGGTAGACATTAGGATGGTATGCAAACTCTCCTCTTTCTGGGCACACAGTCTGTTTGTATCTCCCTGCGCTCTTGGACTCAGGGCAGCCAAGAGCCTCCCTTTGGCCAATGAAATATATGTTAATTCTTTCCAAGAGAAAAGCTTTAAATGGCCACCATGAGACCCCGTATTTCTCTCCACATTATGGTGACAAGTGAAGCTCCAGGTGTAAGATTCCTCAGCCCAGGTCCCAGGACGACAAGACATGGAACAGAGCCCATCAGCAAAGTCATGGTGAACATGTGCAATATGAGAGAGAAATCAGCACTTGTTTAGTCAAAAATTTTAGGGCAGGTTGTCATCACAGCATGACCTAAGCCAAAACAGAGGTGGGCATTTTTATTGTTTAGAAAAAGTGAATTTTTCCCAAACCATACAAAAGTATATAGAGCTACACTGTCCAACACAGTACCCACTAGTCATATGTGGATGTTTAAGTTAAAAATTAAGCAAATTTTTTAAAAAATATTTTAAAAAATTGAAGATTCCTTTCCTCAGTCACACTAGCCACATTTCAAGTGCTCAACAGCTACATGTCACTAGTGCCTAATGAATAAGACAGCAAAGACACATTTTCCTCATCACAGAAGGTTATATGGATAGTGCTGAAGAGTTAATCAGCGAAATGCATGCACCCCAATGTTCACTGCAGCACTATTTACAATAGCCAAGACATGGAAAGAACATAAATGTCCATCGACAGAGGAATGGATAAAGATGTGGTATGTATATACAATGGAATACTACTCGGCCATAAAAAAGGACAAAATAATGCCATTAGCAGCAACATGGATAGACCTAGAGATTATCATACTAAGTGAAGTCGAACAGAGAAAGACATATCATATGATATTGCCTATATGTGAAATCTAAAAAAATAATGCAAATGAACTTATTTACAAAATAGAAGCAGACTCATAGGCATAGAAAACAAACTTATGGTTACCAAAAGGGAAAGGCGGGGGTCAGCATAAAGCAGGAATGTGGATTAACATGTACACACTACTACACATAAAGTAGATAAGGAACATGGAATTACTGTATAGCATGGGGGAAAATATTCACTATCTTAAAACAACCTACAATGGAAAATAATGTGACAAAAAATTCACATACATGTATTTATATTTATATAACCACTTTGCTGTACACCTACAACTATCACAATATTGTAAGTCAACTCTTTTTCAACTTTTTATTGTTATTTCCCCAATACAAATTTTTTTCTACTGTACTACATGGGGACCCAGTTACACATACATGTATGCATTCTTTTTTCTCCCATTATCATGCTTCATCATAAGTGACAAGACATAGTTCTCAGTGCTACACAGCAGGATCTCATTGCTAATCAGATTCCAAAAGCTATAGTTTGCATCCATTAACCCCAAGCTCCCAATCCCTCCCACTCCCTCCCCCTACCCCTGGGCAACCATAAGAAGTCTGTTCTCCAAATCCATGATTTTCTTTTCTATGGAAAGGTTCCTTTGTGCCATATATTAGATTCCAGATATGAGTGATATCATATGGTATTTGTCTTTCTCTTTCTGACTTACTTCACTCAGGGTGAGAGTCTCTAGTTCCATCCATGTTGCTGCAAATGGCGTTATTTCATTCTTTTTTATGGCCGAGTAGTATTCCATTGTGTCTGTACACCACATCTTACTAATTTAGTCATCTATCAGTGGTCATTTGGGTTGTTTCCATGTCTTGGCTATTGTGAATAGTGCTGTAATGAACATGCGGGTGCATGTGTCTTTCTGAAGGAAAGTTTTGTCCTGATATATGCCCGAGAGTGGGATTGCTGGGTCATATGGTAGTTCTATTTATAGTTTTCTAAGATACCTCCATACTGTTCTCCATAGTGGTTGTCCCAGCTTACATTCCCACCAAGAGTGCAGGAGGGTTCCGTTTTCTCCCTACCCCCTCCGGCATTTGTTATTTGTGGACTTCTGAATGATGGCCATTCTGACTGGTGTGAGGTGGTATCTCATGGTAGTTTTGATTTGCATTTCTCTAACCATCAGGGATGTTGAGCTTGTTGGCCATCTGTACATCTTCCTTGGAGAACATCTATTCAGGTCTTTGGCCCATTCTTCCATTGGGTTGTTGGCTTTTTTGCTGTTGAGATATATGTGTTGCTTGTATACTTTAGAGATAAAGCCCTTGTCCATTGTATCATTTGAAATTATTTTCTCCCATTGTGTAAGTCGTCTTTTTGGTTTCTTTGTGGTTTCCTTTGCTGTGCAAAAGCTTGTCAGTTTGATTAGGTCCCATTGGTTTATTTTTGCTTTTATTTCTGTTGCTTTGGGAGACTGACCTGAGAAAACATTTGTGAGGTTGATGTCAGAGAAAGTTTTGCCTATGTTCTCTTCCAGGAGTTTGATGGTGTCTTGTCTTACATTTAAGTCTTTCAGCCATTTTGAGTTTATTTTGGTGCATGGTGTGAGGGTGTGTTCTAGTTTCATTGATTTGCATGCAGCTGTCCAGGTTTCCCAACAATGCTTGCTGAATAGACTGTCTTTTTCCCATGTTATGTTCTTGCCTCCCTTGTCAAAGATTAATTGACCATAGGTGTCTGGGTTTATTTTCTGGGTTCTCTGTTCTGTTCCATTGGTCGGTCTGTCTGTTTTGGTACCAGACCACACTGTCTTGATGACTGTGGCTTCGTAATATTGCCTGAAGTCTGGGAGAGTGATGCCTCCTGCTTGGTTTTTGTTCCTCAGAATTGCTTTGGCAGTTCTTGGTCTTTTGTGGTTCCACATAAAGTTTTGGGTTGTTTGTTCTAGTTCCGTGAGAAATGTCATGGGTCATTTGATAGGGATTGCATTGCATCTGTAGATTGCTTTGGGTAGTATGGCCATTTTTATAATATTAATTTTTCCAACCCAGGAGCATGGAATATCTTTCCATTTCTTTACATCTTCTTTAATTTCCTTGATTAAAGTTTTATAGTTCTCAGCATATAAGTCTTTCACCTCCTTGGTCAGGTGTTTTCCCAGGTATTTGATTTTTTAGGGTGCAATATTAAAGTGTATTATATTTTTGTATTCCTCTTCTAATATTTCATTGTTAGTATACATAAATGAGACTGATTTCTGAATGTTAATCTTATATCCTGCTACTTTGCTGAATTTGCTGATCAGTTCAAGTAGTTTTGGGGTAGAGTTCTTACGGTTTTCTCTATATAGTATCATGTGATCTGCATACAGTGACAGTTTCACCTCTTGTCTTCCTATTTGGATGCCTTTTATTTCTTTTGTTTGTCTGATTGCTGTGGCTAGGATTCCCAATACCATGTTGAATAACAGTGGTGAGAGTGGGCATCCCCGAATTGTTCCAGCTTTTAGTGGGAAGGCTTTCAGCTTTTCTCCACTGAGTTTTATATTTGCTGTGGGTTTGTCATAAATGGCTTTATTATGTTAAGGAATGTTCCCTCTATACCCTCTTTTGTAAGAGTTTTTATCATGAAGTGATGTTGGACTTTGTCAAATGCCTTTTCTGCATCTATTAAGATGATCATGTGATGTTTGAGTTTTCTTTTGTTAAAGCGGTGTATGACATTGATTGAGTTGCATATGTTGAACCATCCTTGTGCACCTGGGATGAATCCCACCTGGTCGTGGTGGATGGTCTTTTTGATATGTTGCTGGATTTGGTTGGCTAAATTTTTGTTGAGAATTTTTGTGTCTATATTCATCAAAGATTTTGGCCGATAGTTTTCTTTTTTGGTGGTATCTTTGGTTTTGGAATTAGGGTGATGGTGGAATTCTAGAATGTCTTTGGAAATGTTCCTTCTTTTTCAACCTTTTGGAAAAGGTTAAGGAGGATGGGTATAAATTCCTCTTTGTATGTTTGGTAGAATTCGCCTGTGAAGCCATCTGGTCCTGGACCTTTATTTGTAGGGAGTGGTTTTATGACATTCAATTTCATTTCTAGTGATCGGTCTGTTCAGTTGATCTATTTCTTCTTGATTCAGTTTTGGCAGGATGTAAGATTCTAGAAAGTTGTCCATTTATTCTAGGTTGTCAAATTTGTTGGCATATAATTGTTGAAAGTATTCTCTCATGGTTTTTTGTATTTCTGTAGTATCCGTTGGGACTTCTCCATTTTCATTTCTTATTTTGTTTATTTGAGTTTTTTCTCTCCTCTTCTTGGTGAGTCTAGCCAGAGGTTTATCAATCTTGTTTACCTTTAGAAAGAACCAGCTCTTGGTTTCATTGATTTTGTCTATTGTTTTCTGAATCTCTATTTTACTGATTCCTATTTGATCTTTATAATTTCCTTCCTTCTGATGACTTTAGGGGTTTTTTGTTGTTGTTGTTCTTCTTCTTCTTCTTCTTTTTCTAATTCATTTAGGTGGTGGGTTAAGTTGTCAATTTGAGATTTTCCTTCTTTTTTGAGGAAGGACTCTATTGCTATGAACTTCTCTCTGAGCAATGCTTTTGCAGCATCCCATAGATTCTGAGTGGTTGTGTCTTTATTATCATTTATCTTGAGGTATTTTTAATTTCTTTCTTGATTTCTTCATTGACCCATTGGTTTTTTAGTAGCATGTTGTTTAGTCTCCACGTAGTCAGTTTTTTTGTAATTTCTTTTCCTGTGGTTGATTTCTAGTTTCATGCCATTGTGGTCAAAGATACTTGAAATAATCTCTACACTCTTAAATTTGTTGAGGTTTTGTGCCACAGGATGTGATCAATTCTTGAGAATGTTCCATCTGCACTTGAGAGGAATGTATATTCTGAGTTTTTTGGATGTCACGTCCTGAAGATGTCAAGTCGATTAAGTCTAATTTTTCTATAATTTCCTTTACTATCTCTGTTGCTTTATTGATTTTCTGTCTAGAGGATCTGTCCATTGATGTGAATGGGGTGTTAAAGCCTCCTACTATGATTGTATTCCTACCAATTTCTCCTTTTATGTCTGTCAGTATTTGTTGTAGGTATCTGGATGCTCCTATAGTAGAGGAATATATATTGACGATTGTAATATCCTCTTCTTGAATGGTTCCTTTAACCATTAAATAGTCTCCTTCTTTCTCTTTCTTTACAGCCTTCGTTTTAATGTCTATTCTGTCTGATATGAGTGTTGCAACTCCTGCTTTCCTGTCTTGTCCATTGGCATGAAATATCTTTTCCCATCCCCTCACTTTCAATCTATATGTGTCCTTTGTCCTAAGGTGAGTTTCTTGTAGGTAGCATATTGAAGGTTTTTGCTTTTTTATCCAATCTGCCACTCTGTGTCTTTTGATTAGAGCATTCAGTCCATTGACATTTAAGGTGATTATTGCTAGATGTTTATTTATTGTCATTTTAAACCTTGTTTTCCAGTTGATTCTGTTTCCCCTTTCTTCTTTTCTTTTTTTGGGTTGGATGGTTTCCATTTATTTTATGCTTGAATACTTTTCTTTTTTCGGTTTTTGTGACTGTAATATTTGGTTTTGATTTGTGGTTGCCATTTTTTAAGTATGTTAACCCCTTCCTATATCTGCTTGCTTTAGCCTGATACTCATATAGACTCAAACACATCATTGAAATAAAGAAAGAATCTATTTTTTTCTTACTTCCCTTGCCCACAGTGTGTGATTTTGATGTCTTTTTTTTTTTTTTTTTTTTTTTTTTTTTTTTTTTTTTAACATCTTCACGTTTAGATCTGCCTGCTGGCTTATTTAAGTGACTGCTTTCCCATTGTGGTTTCCTCCATCCTAGTTCTTCTTCTTCTTCTTCTTTTTTTAATTTAGAGAAGCCCTTTCAGTATTTCTTTTAGAATGGGTTTCATACTGCTGTACTCTTTTAGCTTTTGTTTGTTGGAGAAATTCTTTACTTCCCCTTCTATTTTAAATGATATTCTTGCTGGATAAAGTATTCTAGGTTGCAAATTTTTTCCTTTCATCTCTTTAAATATATCTTGCCACTCCCTCCTGGCCTATAGTGCTTCTGCAGAGAAATAAGCTGATAGGCCTTATTGGGGTTCCCTTATAATTAACGCTTTGCTTTGCTTTTGCTGCCTTTAGAATCCTCTCTTTGTCTTTAACTTTTGCCATTTTTATTATAATATGACTTGGTGTGGGCCTGTTTGGGTTCAACTTGTTTGGAGCCCTCTGTGCTTCCTATATCTTGATATCAGTGTCCTTTAGATTTGGAAAGTTTTCAGCCATAATTTCTTCAAATGTATTTTCAATCCCCTTTTCTTTTTCTCCTTCTGGAATTCCTATTATGCATACATTGGCCTGTTTTATATTATCCCATAGGTCTCATGTTGCTGTCATGTTTTTTCATTTGGGTTTATGTCTGCTGTCCTGTTTGGGTGATTTCCATGATTCTATCTTCCACGTCACTAATTCGTTCCTCCGCATTATTCATTCTGCTCTTTATTGCCTTTAGCTCAGTTTGTATCTCTACAAATGAATTTTCTAGTTTTTCTTGGCTCCTCCTTATATTTTCTAGATCCTTTCTGAGGGTATCTGCATTACTGTTCATATCCTCTCTTAATTCCTTCAGTATTTTCACTATCTCCCTTTTGACCTCAAAGTCTGTCAGACTGCAGAGGTCTGTTTCATTGTTGACTGTTTTAGGTAAATTCTCCTGTTGCTTTAACTAGGAATGGTTTCTGAGCTTCTTCCTCTTGCTTGTGTTTTTCTTTTTCCGTGAATTTGGGGAAGCCAAACTGTACTGTGGCACAGTCCAGGGCGGGCCAGCGGGCAGCTTCCCATGGGCGGGGGTGCTGGTCTGGCCACAGCAAGGGGGGTGTTGCACTGGGAATGCTCTGCCCTCTGCAAGCCGGCGGGCAAGAGCACACGCTGGGGCACAAGGAGTTTTCTATGGCATCCCACTCCTCCTCCTCTCCTCTCCCCAACAAGGGTGCCTTATCTCTCCTGGTCCAGAACTTCTCCCGGGTTCCCTCTGCCGTGGCTTTCCACTCCCCTGCCCTTAGCGTACCACTACCCCTGCCCACAGTGCACTGCTCCCTGGTCCCTTAAGCTGTCTCTACACACCAACACCAGCCTGCTCCCAGGGACTAACCTCCAGAGCCTAAGTCTTAGCACCCAGCCCCCACCTGAGCATCTCAGGCCGTGGTGTCTATGCCAGTGGTTCAGATGATCTGTGCATCTCTCACTCTGCTTTTCGGTTCTCAGACCTGCTGCTGCACTTTTCTTGGAATCTTGGCGATCCCTGCAACTCAGCTGATCTTTCCGTCAGTTAGATTGCTTCCCAGGGTGTGGGTTCCCTTTCTCCTTCACAGCTCCCTCTCGTGAATGCTAGCTGGTCCCATCCTAATTCCTTTTCTCTCTCTCTCTTTTTTTCTTTTGTTCTACCCAGTTATGTCAAGAGTTTCTTGCCCTTTTTGGAGGTTTAAGTTCTTCTGCCAGCATTCAGTTGATGTTCTGTGTGAGTAGTTTTACATGTAGATGTGGGTTTTTTTTGATGTGTTTATGGGAGAGGGTGAGTGCATCCTCTTACTCTTATGCAATCTTGCCTCCTTCGCCTCTGTACTTCAATTTTTTTTTCAAAAAAAGAGTTAACTAGCAAAATACCCAAATCACTGC
Source organism: Sus scrofa (assembly GCF_054392235.1). Classification (NCBI taxonomy): domain Eukaryota; kingdom Metazoa; phylum Chordata; class Mammalia; order Artiodactyla; family Suidae; genus Sus; species Sus scrofa. The sequence continues at coordinate 15,426,286 of NC_139401.1, forward strand.
CCATACTCCTTCACCTAAAGGTTATATATCCTGACAAATTGTTATAGAGCATTCCAGTCCTTCTTCTATCTTGTATAACTTTTTCTATGGTTTTAATTTTTTTTTTTGTCTTTTTGCCTTTTCTAGGGCCACTCCCTTGGCATATGGAGGTTCCCAGGCTAGGGGTCTAATTGGAGCTGTAGCTGCCTGCCTACACCACAGCCACAGCAATGCAGGAACCGAGCCACATCTGCGACCTACACCACAGCTCACAGCAACGCCAGATCCTTAACCCACTGAGGGAGGCCAGGGATCGAAACTGCAACCTCATGGTTCCTAGTCAGATTCATTTCTGCTGCACCAAGATGGGAACTCCAGAAATTTATTTCTTACAAATAATTTAAATAAAGATACAAAAAATACAATGTGTGAATTAATTACAAATAAGCATGTGTCAGATTCTGAATTCCCTTTTCTATTAATCCATTTCTTTTAGTTTTAAGTGCTATAGGTTTTATCTGAAGTTCCATGGCCTCATAGAGTACTTATAAAATATTTTGTTTCTGATATGGCAAGTTTTCCTCAATATTATTTTTTTTTTTTTCCTTTTAGGGCCGCACCCATAGCACGTGGAAGTTCCCAGGGTAGGGGTAGTATCAGAGCTGCAACTACTGGCCTACACCACAGCCACGGCAATGCCAGATCCAAGCCGTGTCTACAACCTACACCACAGCTCACAGCAACTCTGGATCCTTAACCCATTGACCGAGGCCATGGATTGAACCCACATCCTCATGGATACTAGTTGGGTTCATTATTGGTGAGCCACGATGGAAACTCAATATTCTTCTTTTTAAATTCTCTTGGTTCTTTTAACACATTTTCACTTTTATGTGAATTTTAGGGTTAGATTGCCAACTTAGTTTTAAAATTTCATGTTGGAATTTTTAGTTGTAAAGCACTGATCTTATAAATGAATTTGACAAAAGCTTACATTTTTACATTGAGTTTTATCATCCAGAAACATGATATAACTGCATTTTCAGATATTATTTAATATCCTTCAGTAAAAATTCCTTTTTTAAATTTCCTCATAAAAATCTTACAAACTTTATTAGGTTTAGTCCTGCAATTTTTTCTACGTATTTGCTATTGTTGAAACAGTGAATATAATCTTTTTAAAATTACATTTTCAAATAGGTTGCTAGTATAAGAAATCTATTAATATTTTTATTTTGTATCTCAACTATATGAATAGTATTAACAGTTGTACTCATTTTTCAGAGAGATCTTTTGGGTTTTAAAAGCAGATAATCAGTATTATCATCAGAAAAAAAGACACTTTTCTCTCTTCTTTCCAATATTTATGCCTCTAGTGTCTTTTGCCCAGTGAAAATGGGCATTTTGTATTCTTCCTGGATTCAGTAAAAATGCTTCATATATTTCTCTAATAAGCACAAGAGAAATCAGTCAAATTTAATTATCAAGTAATTTTTCCACATGCATGAGATGAATACTAAGTTTTACTCCTTTAATCTGATTCCATCATAAATAACATATATAAATATCCAAATTCTAAACCATTCTTGCCTTCCTTGGATAAAAACTACCTGATCATTACATAATACTGATTTAATACACCACTAGATTTGAAATGCTAAATTTACTTAAGACTTCTGCATAGGAGCTCAAAGGTAAGGTTGGCCAAATGGCACACGTGCCTGTGTGTGCTTATGTGTGTGTGTGTGTGTGTGTGTGTGTGTGTGTGTGTGTGTGTGTGTGTGTGTGTGTTAGTTTCCTGATTTTCCATCAATCTACAAACCCTCAAAAATGTGAGTGTAGAAGCTTTTCACATTGTTACATGATATGCAATAGTTTACAAAGCATGGAAGCTATCTGATCTTGAAAGTTTGGGAGAAAGTACTAAAAAAAACAGTACCTGTGTGTTATATATTTATATCTTTATTTTTCTTGACATCAGACTTGTCAAAAGATAGACTATTTGGGGGAATCGTTTAAAAGAATCAGGTTCGTGTTCTATTGATCAGTTTTTAGAAAACTATCATTAATGTCTGCTGTACCTTTATATTTATTTCTGTTTTTTTAGGTTTTTCTGTTGTCCTTTTATGGGGTTTTACATTTCACTGCTAATGTCATTTCCTCTACTCCTCTAGGAAATAGATTTATAACTGTATATTTTTATTCATGCCTTGTGGCATATGGAGGTTCCCAGGCTAGGGGTTGAATTGGATCTGTAGCTGCTGGCCTACACCATAGTCATAGCAATGCCAGACCCAAGCCACATCTGTGATCTACACCACAGCTCATGGCAATGTCAGATACTTAACCCGCTGAGTGAGGCCAGGGATCGAACCTGCATCCTCGTGGTTACTAGTCAGATTTGTTTCCACAGAGCCACAACAGGAACTCCCTCTTCATACATTTTTGAGCTGTACCCCACATTGTATTTTTTGTAGGGCTCTCACTGACCTTAATTGACTTCATAATTTTCTTTCTTTGCCTCTTTATTGTAAGAGTAATTCGGGTTGTACTGGTTTTTGTCATGTCATTAATTTCTAATTTTAGTACACTGTGATCAGAAAAATATGACCTATGGTTTCTGCTTTGGAGAACTTGTTAATATAAATGTTTGAAAAGAATATTATATTTTAGTTTGTAGCTTATAAAAATATATCAAGTTAAGCTTCATAAATGTGCAATTAAAAAAGCTCTACATACCAAGGCTTTTGTGGTTTTGCTATAAGTTTATGAGAAACTGAATTAAATTCTACCAATATGTTTAGAAATTTATCCATTCCCCTGTATTTTCCCTTGTTTTTACTTTGCATATTTCAAAATTCTGTTGTTTTACTCTTAGGTCTTCTTAAAGAAATATATTTACTGAATATGAACTCTTCTTCTCTTTTACTGCTTTTGACTTACACTTTTATTTTAACAATATTAATATTTCTGCCCTTTCTTTCTCTTTAGAATTCCATAATATATCTTTTCCATCACTTACTTTTTCATTTTTCTATGTTTTTAATTTTAAGGTTATTTCATGTAAAACAGCATACGGCTAGATTTTTTTATAATGATTTTTTTCCATTATAGCTGGTTTACAGTGTTCTGTCAATTTTCTACTTTACAGCAAGGTGACCCACAATGGAATACTACTCACCTATAAAAAAAGAAAAAATAATGCCATTTGCAGCAACATGGATGGAACTAGAGACTCTCATATGAAGTAAGTCAGAAAGAGAAAGACGAATACCACATGGTATCATTTATATCTGGAATCTAATATATGGCACAAATGAACATTTCTACAGCTCGATTTTTTATGTTGTTCAACCAATCTGTTTTCCTTTTCCATTTTTTTTTTGGGGGGGTGTTTGTTTGCATTTTAGGGCTACACCCACGGAACACGGAAGTTCCTAGGCTAGGGGTTGAATCGGAGCTGCAGCTACAGGCCTATGTCACAGCCACAGCAATGCAGGATCCAAGCTGTGTCTGTGACCTACACCACAGCTCATGGCAATGCCAGGTCCCTGACTCACTGAGCAGGGCCAGGGATCATACCCGCATCCTCATGGATACTACTCAGGGTGGTTACCACTGAGGCACAACAGGAACTCCCTCCTTTTCTTTTTTTTAAGGATGTATTTAACCTATTTACATTTAATGTGATTAATATTCTTCAATTTAGGAGTTCCCATCATGGTGCAGTGGTTAACGAGTCCAACTAGGAACCATGAGATTGAGGGTTCGGTCCCTACCCTTGCTCAGTGGGTTGATGATCCGGCGTTGCCATGAGCTGTGGTATAGGTTGCAGACAAGGCTCGGATCCCGCATTGCTGTGGCTCTGGCGTGGGCTGGCGGCTACAGCTCCGATTAGACCCCTAGCCTGGGAACCTCCATATGCCGTGGGAGCGGCCCAAAGAAATAGCAAAAAGAAAAAAAAATATTCTTCAATTTATTCATGTCATCTCACTTCATTTTTTCTATTTACCATGACTTCTCCTCATTTCTTCTTTATACTTTCTGCCTACTGTGTTGAGTTTTTTCTTACACTTAATTTTCTTCTAGCAACCTATAACTAGTCATCATTTTTCTATTTTGCTACTTGACAGTCTTAAATTTGTAACAGAAGTGTATTTTAATTGTATTAAAAGGCAATTAGCATCTAAATCCTCCTCTTAACAAGACAGAAATCTCATCTCCTCTCCTTTTTAACATCTAGGATTTTAGAGCCTGGATTTTATTATTATTATACTTTTGCTTCTATAATCATATGCAGTTATCAACAGCTTTTTCTGGGGTTGTTTGTTTTGCTTACCACTGTTATTCATATGTCCTCTCTCTCTCTCTCTCAGTCTCTCAGCTCACATTTTCCTTCTGTTGGCATCCATCTTTAAGAAATGCTTTTAGGAGTTCCCATCGTGGCTCAGTGGTTAACGAATCCGACTGGGAACCACGAGGTAGCGGGTTCGGCCCCTGCCCTTGCTCAGTGGGTTAATGATCCGGCGTTGCCGTGAGCTGTGGTGTAGGCCACAGACGCGGCTCGGATCCCTCGTTGCGGTGCCTCTGGTGTAGACCAGTGGCTACAGCTCTCATTAGACCCCTAGCCCGGGAATCTCCATATGCCTCGGGAGCAGCCCTAGAAAAGGTTAAAAAAAAAAAACTTTTAAAGTGACTCTCTGAGCCTCTGAATATCCAAAAAGTATTTTTTTTACAGTTGAATGGGAGTCTTCCATGATATAGGATTCAAAATTCAAAACCATTTCCCTCAAATTTTAAAAAATATGTGGCAGGAGGGATGGGAGGAAGAAAACTAGTATTTATTTACCACGGGCCATTCTGACACTTCCAATATGCTTGTTATTTTATCATCATTATAACCCTAAAGTAGAGGTAGTAGTTGGCCATTTCACATAAGTGGAAACTGAAGCTCAGAAAGGTGTTCTTCTGGCAAAGTAACACAGCAAGTGAGTGACAGAAATACTTCTAGTCCAATGTTGTTGGATCTCAAAGCCATGCTCAGAGTTTATCCCACTGCTTTCCAATAGAAATGTAATGCAAGCCACATATGTAATTTCAAATTTTCTAGCAGTCAAATTCTAAAATATAAATAGGTGGAGTTCATTTTAATAACGCATTTTATTTAGTAAAATATATCCAAAATATGATCATGTTGGCATATAATCAGTATGAAAGAATTATCCATGAACTATTTGGCTTTGTTGCTTCCTACTAAGTCTTTGAAATCTGGTGTGCCTTTTACCCTTACAGTACATCTCAATTCAAAGTGGGTCCATGTTGTGTGCTCCCTGGCCACATAGGGCTAGTAGCCACCGCATTGGACAGCCTAGCTCTACGCCATGCTGTTTTTGATAGCAAATACATTCCAACATTGACAGAAAGGGCTATATCGGGTGATTTTTTTCCACCCAATTTTGACATGAGGAAGTCTGGCTCTCCATGGAAATAATTTTATGGCTATTTTTGCTGATTATAGATACACAGCTAATTCCCCCTTGGTCCTCATCCTCCTGGTCTACCCAGCCAAATGTCAGAAGCGCCTTCTTAAAGCCAACTGTTAATCCATTCAAAAGTCAGATTAAACATTTCCCCATTTGATGCCAGCTGTGTGTGCATTTCTCCACACGCCTGACTTCCTTTTCCAGGCAAGTACCTGGCCCCGGTTCAGACAAGGCTTTTTATCACTCTTGGGGCAGCACTGGGGCTGGGGCAAACATGTGATAGTTTTCCTTTAGCCAGCCTCCAAGAGTGATATGAGAAGGAAATAACATACACAGAGCAATTTATTTTAAATCTCTGAAGCATCTACCATTTCACGTCCTTCTGCCAGCATTCCACCAAAATTAATCTCTCAGGCCCCTCACACAAGCTCCCCAGAGCCTCGTAAGTCCAGAACATCAACAGCTTAGACACTGAAGCTTTAAATAATAAAGGATACCCTCCCTCAATGGTTGACAGGCTGGGACAGTGGAGACTGGATATCAGAATTTGGGAGCTCCAAATTGCAGCTTGACTTACATGTCAGCCAGCAGAGACGAGCTGTGAAAAGCCCAGCTATAAACCCTTGGGATCAACACATCACAGCTCTGGCTTCCTTAAGAGCTGTATGATCTCGGGCAAGTCACCTCCTGTCTCTACCCCTTACTTCCTTCATCTCCATTTGAAGATCATAATGCCTGCTTCATGGGGCAGCAGGGAAGATTAAAGGGTATGATATGGATAAAGGCTCATTATATCGCCTTCAATAAATGTTAGCTGAAAAATATTTTAAGAGTTTAATTTGTCCACCCTAATAAGGTATAACTGACAAATGAAATTGTATATTTTTAAAGTGTACAGTGTGATGATTTGACGTACATATATTTAGTGAAAGGATTACACAATCAAATGAATTAACCCATTCATGATCTTACAGTTGTGTGTGTATGTGTGTGTGTTAAGAACTTAAGGTCTACTCTCTGAGCAAATTTCAAGCTACACCAGGCAGTATTATTAACCAGAGTTACCATGCTGTACATTAGATCTCCAGACTTATTCACCTTATTAACTGAAGTCTTGTTCCCTTTGATCAGCATCTCCCTGTCTCCCCTCATGCCCCAGGCCCTGGTAGCCACCATTCTACTCTCTATTTCCTTCTTTCTTTCTTTCTTTTGGGTGTACCTACAGCATGTGGAAGTTCCAAGGCCAAGGATCAAACCCATACTACAGAAATGATCCAAGGTGCTTCACTGACAACACCAGATCCTTAACCTACTGTACCACAGGGGAACTTCATCTACTCTCTATTTCTATGACTCTGGCTTTTTTCTTTAGATTCCACAGACAAGAGATCATACAGTGTTTGTCTTTCTCTGTCTGGCTAATTTCACTTAGCATAACATAATTTTTTAAAAATATGTTGACACTCAAGCAATTATCTTCAGGCTTAGGTTCAAATGCTGGTTCTACCGCTTACTAGGTTGGAGACCTTGGATGTGTTTCTTACTTCTCTAAAATTCAGTTTCCTACAGCAATGGGAACTATATCTAGTCACTTGTGATGGAGCATGATAATGTGAGAAAAAAATGTATATATGTATGTGTATCTAGGTCACCTTGCTGAACAGAAGAAAATTGACAGAACACTATAAACTAGCTATAATGGAAAAAAAAATAAAAATCATTTAAAATAAAAATAAAATTCAGTTTCCTTGATTCACTCTAAGATGACAGTCAAGGTCTTAGTCTCACAAGGTTGTTATCAAAATTGAACAAGGCAACACATGTAAAGTACTTTGCATGATATGAACCACACACTGAGGGCTCCATAATTCAAAGCTCTTGTTATCATGGATTGATGGGATATTATAACAATAATATTTCCAGCATAATGGGATTTTTTTGGTTTTGCTTTTGTTTTGTTTTTGTTTTGCTTTTTAGGGCTGCACCTGCAGCATATGGAAATTCCCACTCTAGGCATCCAAATGAAACTGCAGCTTCTGGCCACGGCCATAGCCATAGCAACACAGGATCCAAGCCATGTCTGCGACCTACACCAAGTTCACAGATCTTTAACCCACTGAGCGAGGCCAGGGATCGAACCTACATCCTCATGGATATTAGTCAGGTTCATAACATGCCAAGCCACAACGGGAACTCCTCTATCATAATGTTTTAAGAAGAAACAATTAGTTCTAATTGATGTTACTGGAGGAATATTTATCCAACATACCAGCATACCTCAAACTCTTAAAGATACAATATTAATAATCAATTAGTGACCTTTAGGCATAAAGGCATTTTTATTTCTTTTGAGAGGAACTTCTTAGGACATTGGTCAAGGACACATGAGACCTTTAAGACAGCCTGATTGGAAAGGTGTATACAGGGCATTGCCTGTGTGTCTGCAACAGACAAGCAGCCTGCTAGAGTTGTCAGTGCACCTGGCACGGCCTGTCCACATCCTCTGTCCTCACACCTTGTCATTTGTCTCCATCACTTCTGGTCTCTGAGTGGCATTTGCTCACATTACTCAAGGTACATTCCATCCTGACCCCTTAGCTCCTGGTGCCAGCCAAACCCCTTCACTCTCTGCCTGACCCTGGTTGACCATTAGCATCATTTGGGCTCAGGGTGGATTTCCCTTCAATCTCGTTATTGACAAAATTAGATTGATTTCATCAAATCCAGGGAGGGCCCCTTATTACTTGGGCATCAGGAAAGCAAGATGAATATGCTGTAGGACCAGAGGGATCTCATCTCTGTAGCTTAAATTAAATTTGTGCAGCAAATGAACCAAAGCTGGCATGTGGCAACTGATTTCTATTCTGTCTGTCTACATGGTGTTTTTCTGTGACCCCTAGAATCTCCCCCAAAAAGTCCTTGCCATTAGCCATGAAAATGCCTCGGGCAGCGGAGCAACTTGTTAAGGGACAGTGACAGCAGGATGTACATAAAGCACCTGATAAAAAGTAGGCTCCTCAAAACAGAAGGCTTCCCCTGGGAAATCAGGGCTGGTGAGCTCAGGAGCACACTCCATATGCCAGGTATACCATCGCCAGCCACAGCCACCTGCGACCCAATGTCCCTACCTTCTAAGGTGCCTCCAGGCGAGGCTCTGCCCAGCTGTTTACTCCTTTTTCATGTCACCTCACGTGGAATCTCATTTTTGCTCTCTCTTCTGCCGCTTCTTGTTTACTTAATTATTCATCTAACAAACACCTCAGCACAGAGAGACCTGGTTCTATCCACTTCTCAGAATGGCCTTCTTAGTTTTTCTGCATTGAAATCATGAAAGCTAATTAATATATATATTCCTTGGCCTCTTCTCTGCTCTGTCGAATGAAATCTCCTCATGAGCAGACTCAGGGACTTGAATTTGTGACCAGACATCCAAGTAGTATTTTGATACACAGGGGAGTGTGTAAACCATTGACATGAAATGCCCTAGCCACGGGATTCCTTTCTGCTTTGTCTCCCTTTCTCCTCCAGCAGAATTTCTGCCCGCATCAATCAAGTCTACATAACACCTAGCGCCTCATACCATAAAGTGGACAAGAGAATACTAGCTGCTTTAACATACACATTCCTAAATTTTTTGGCTTAACAGTCATAGTTCATGCCGCACTCACATAACATTTCAATGCACCATAACCAGTCACGTAACTTTTCTCCAAGTGGTGATTCAGGGCTCCGACTCCTTCCATCCTGTGACTGCAATGCCTTCAAGGTACAGCTCCCAAAATGTCCTCCTTGGAGTGCCCTCCATTCCAATTCACCAGAGGACACATACAGAGGACAACAGTCAGAGCTTTCATGAGGCAGGCAAGATGTGACATTTCCCATTTCTGTCTCTATTCCATTGGTCACACTCAGTCATAGAGCTACACCACATCTCAAGGAATCCTGGGAAGTAGCCTGGCCATATGCACAAAGAGAACAGGGGATTTTGAAGAAAATTATCAGTCTCTACTTCATACAGCTCATGCCAAAAAGTTCTTTTCAGCACGAGTTGATAGTAGCCATGAGCCTGCAAGCCAGAAGGAGCTGTCCAAAGACTTGAGAACTTCATTAAAATGGGTTGTAACTGCTGGTGCTCGCAGGATCCTTGGCAAAGAATAGAAATGAATCAATTTATTCAATCCATTCTCTCTCTACCTCAATCTTCTGCAGGCTAGTGGGACCATACAACTCGTAAAGGCAAGCGAGTTGTATGTAGCCTTATTATGAAGCTCAGGACCAGAAATGTCATGTGTCCTCCAGATGGCTAGAAAAAATTTGACCAGCTGGAAATCTGACCAGAGTTAACCCTTATGCTAGTAAAGAATATTCTTAACAAACCAGGAATATTCTGGTGAGGCCTGGTCACCCAAAGTGTGCAGTCAAGAATCTGTTACAGTGATAGCAAACTGAGAGCAAAGGCAAAGCCTAGTATCTGAAAGGGTGTGATAAAATGAGCAGGTATAGGAGTCCCCATCTCAGTGAAGCAGAAATGAATCTGACTAGGAACCATGAGGTTTGGGGTTCGATCCCTGGCCTCAGTGGGTTAAGGATCTGGTGTTGCTGTGAGCTGTGGTGTAGGTCACAAATGCAGCTCGGATCTGGCATTGCTGTGGCTGTGGTGTAGGCCGGCAGCATCAGCTCCGATTAGACCCCTAGCTTGGGAACCTCCATATGCTTCGGGTGCAGCCCTAAAAAAAGACAGAAAAGACCAAAAAAAATAAGCAGGTATAGTAACAGAACCATCAAAACGTATTATCTGAGCCCCTTCACTCCGGGGCTGTAAAAGGACTAGGAGAGAAGTGAGATCTTGGGACTCTGTGATTTAAAGGAAAGAAAGAAAACTGCCCCAGGTAATTTTCATCATGAGATGGGCAGCTGGAAATGATGAGAAAAACAGGAGGGTGCTGTCATTTGATGACATTACAAACTAGCATCTACTGGGAGGAGTCTGTTTATATTTTCACTGGACTCAAAAAGATGCTAGAGCTCCATTTTGGCAAGAAATAGGGGAAAACAGACTTTATTTAAACCCCAGCTGCAGTCCACATGTGTACAAATTAACAAACCATGCCCCACAGCTACATTTTTTTCCCAGAAATGCAGAAACAGCACAACATAATTAAAGCTTGAGAGACACACAAATCAGCATCATCAGCTTCTCAATTTCTTGGTCATCTTCTGGTTCAATACCTAATATTCCTTGGCTATAGGGATGTATGAGACAAAGAAGGTGACTTTGTACCCTCCTCTATAATAATACTTTACTTTTACAAAGAATTCTACCATCTATATGGCACTATCATTTTACTTAGCAGGGTGGTTATAAGAATAAAATCAAAAGAAGTGAGAAGTAAAATTTTATCTTCTTCTCCATAACCAGCATCACTATAATCCACAACAGTGTCTCCATTTCACAAACACATTAGCTCTTGATAGTGTTTACTGGAAATGTCTCCTTATTCTCCACTTTACCCCAAACTTTCAAAATCATATCCATGTTGAAAATTCCATTAAAACTTCCCTGATCCATTAAACCTAATTATTTCCCATGGGTTTTGTTTGTTTGTTTGTTTGTTTGTTTTTGTTTTGTTTTGTTGTCTTTTAGGGCCACACCAGTGGCATATGTAGGTTCCCAGGCTAGGGGTCTAATTGGAGCTGTGGCTGCTGACCTACACCAGAACCACAGCAACACAGGATCTGAGCCATGTCTGCAACCTACACCACACCTCATGGCAATGCTGGATCCTTAACCCACTAAGTGAGGCCAGGGATCAAACCCGCAACCTCATGGATGCTAGTTGGGTTCATTAACCACTGAGCCATGATGGGAACGCCCACCATGGAGTTTTTGATATGATATGGTTACCTGCTATTTGTTTGTACCTTTAATTCCTCTTTTGGCATAAGATAATGATGATTGAGTAGATGGATGAATTTTTGAATGGATGGACAGACAAGCAGATAGGTGGATGAATGGGTAGGATAGATGGAGGAGAAAGAGCCATAGAAAGGTAGAAAGATAGGTTGTATAATATTACAGTTAAATATTTGGGCTCTGAAGTCACCATGAATTCCAATTTCAGCTCTCTTATTTACTTGCTATGTGACCTTGGTCAAATTAGTCAACCACTCAGTTTCCTCATCTGAATAATGGGACTAGTAATACCCTCTCCTAATATTATGATTTGAATTAACAGAATTGATTCATGAAAAGTACTTAGAAAAGCATTTGGTATATATAGTAAGCACTCAATAACCACTAGCTGCTTTTATTTTGATACATAAATAGTGAGTTTAAAACAAAACATACATACTTGTTTCTCCCCATTTACCATTCTGTAAGCATTGTGAGGACTCACTCATACTTCGTGTAAAATTTCAAACACACCCACAAGACTAGGAGCTCCTTGGAACAGGGACTGTGTTCTGTGTCTTAAACAGAGAAGAAATAATAGCTGTTTCTTGAAAACAGAACAGCACAAGTGACTTTTTGTTAGATTTAACTCTTAGCTGACCTAAAGAGTGCCAGAAATAATTTGAATCATTAGCTCTCTTCACTTTCCTTCCTTAGGATTGACACTAAAAAAACAATCTATGGAACATGTGGTTTTGTGGAAATGAGTGTCTTTTACTCCATGAACTACTAGAACTGGTTAATATGAACCAGGAATTAACAATACCATTATACCTTGAAGTAGATTCCCTGAAAGAGCAGGGGAAGCGCCCTAATGGGACTTTCTAGGAACAGGAGTACTTGGGACTGGTTCTTTCTCTCATGAGGTGTCCTTACAGGGTCAGGGCTTTCAGGAGGAAGGGCTCTGAAGCTGGGATCTAGTACTAATCGGCCCTGTCTCTTCTCTATTGGAAAAGAATGAGCTTCTTTACTAGTCAATGGACAGATGCTAAGATGTCCTTTGAAATCATTCACGATCCCCTTCCATCTGGACAAATGAACCATGTGGTTAAGAGATGCAACTTGGATGTCTGGTTAGACAGGATGAAGTTCAGGAAATCTCAGAGTTGTCAGGACTCTGGAAGGGATGTCTCAGTTGGGACCTCACAAAAGCAGAGACTGAGACAGCTTATTTGAGAGTTGATACCAGAAAGAATGAATGAGCAAGTAGGAAGAGTGAGACATGGAAAGAGAAAAAGTCAGTATCAGGGTACCTTTTCAAAGTCACTGCTATTAGAAATGAGTGCCATTCCACCCCAAAAGCAGGAAAAAAATGACCAACCTAAAAATGGGAGGTTGAAGCATTTACAAATTAAATTTCTCCCCTTATAGTGAGGGTATTCCTTCAATATTTCTGGGCTGTGCTTGTACAAGGGCTTATTGAGTTTCCAAGGTGTCAGAAGAGACCTTGAAGCAGAATGCAGAGAGGTGTGTGCTTGAGGTGGGGCCTTGTAAAGTGCAAGCTGAGTCTAGATTTGCAGGGAACTGTCCATCTCGGCTGCAGCTGAAATCAAAGGTAGACCAAATGAATATAACATAAGTACCAAAGGCATCTTCCCAAGAGATCAGCCAAAAGCTTCCCTTCCCCTGAACTCATCATTGGTGTCTTCCTGAGAGAGTGGCCACCTCCTTTTCCTCATCTACTATTTGCTTTCAACCCACCCTGATTTGTTTTCAATTCACCATAATCAAATTTCAAACTCAATGAAACGGAGTTACTGTTTGCTTATTGAATTGATGGACAGATGGTCACTTCTCAGTTCTTATGTTATGGGACTTGTTGGTATAACTGGTGGTATTTATAGCCATGGGAAGACTACTTGGAAGAGGAGGAGGTGAAGGAGGTGAGAGAAAGAGACAGATGCTAAGAAATGGACTTTCCAAAGTCAGGGACGTGAGTAAAAATCAACAAAAGACCCTTCAGTTTGTTATTCTCTTCTCCCTCTGCAAACTCCCTCTCTGTGAAATCTCAGTCTCACTCATGACCTCTCCTATGATCTACTATCACACCTTCTGAAGGTTCATGGCCAAATCTCCACCTGACTGCTAGGGTTTCAGAAACTTTTGGTTCCACACAACCAAAAGACTGCTAATTATTTCTCCCCATCCCACCACTGTAAAAGAAAGTCCTTCTCCCATCAGCCTGTTCTGATTTATAGAACCATCACCTTGCGCAGGACCCCAAGTCAGACGTGTGGGTATCATCCTAGCCTTCTCCATCTCCTTCTCACCCAAGTCTCAGCCTCCACTGGCACGCCTAGTCTACCTCTTCCACATCTCCTCTTTCAGGCTGAGTGACATCAGCAAGATGGCCGAATAAGCCATCCCTTGCTCTATTCCCTCAACCAAAACAATTTGGCATCCTTCTATGGACAAAAGTGCCTTTGTAGGAGCTGTGGGACCAGATAGGAGATTCTAGTGCAGTCTCAGAACAAGAAGAGCCATTTTGAAAGGACAGGCCTGGCCTGGCTAATTGACCCACTGACTATGGTCCATGCCCCTGGGGACTTGGCTACAGCCCTCTTTGGCTTTGGTTCTATCACCAGCACCATATGCCAAGAGAGTTGCATCCAAAACACTCTTTAGAGTCCTCAGTTGTTCTTAAGGTTATGAACGGCTCCTGACACCAAAATGTTTGAGAACTGCTAGTTTACATTAAAAATAAGTATTTCCGAAGTTCCCTGGTATTGTCACTGCTGTGGCTCAGATTTGATCACTGCCCTGAAAATTTCTGCATGACATGGGCACAGCCTAAATAAATAAGTAAACGACAAATATTTCTGTTTTAAAGTTTTGAAATTGCTAATAGTGTCATAAAGAATGTGGGGTTAATATCTAAAACATATATAAACATCCGACTCAATAGCAAAATAAATCCAATTTTAAAATGGGCAGAGGACATGAATGGACATTTTTCCAAAGAAGAAATACCAAATTAACATAGGCTTAATCTTCAATATACAAACAACTCATACAACTCAACAACAACAACAACAAAAACAGTCTAATCTAAAAATGGGCAAAAGACCCAAATAGGCATTTCATCAAAGAAGACATACAGATGGCCAATAGTTACATGAAAAGATGTTCAACATCACTAATACCAGGAAAATGTAGATGAAAAGCACAATGAGATATCACCTCACCCCTGTCAGAATGGATGTCATCAAAAAGACAAGAGGCAAGTGCTGGGGAGGATGTGGAGGAAAGGGGACTCTTGTGCACTGTTGGTGGAGATGTAAAGTGGTACAGACACTTTGGAAAACAGTAAGCAGGTTCCTTAAAAACTCAAACACAGAACTACCACATGATTCAGAAATTTCATTTCTGGGTATACATCCAAGGGAAATGAAATTATAATATCAAAGAGATATCTGTATTCCCATAATAGCCAGGGTGTGGAAACAATCTAGGTGTTTGTCAAAAGATAAATGCATACAGATGAGATAGAAAGATAGACAGACAGATAGATAGACAGAAAGACAGACAGGAATATTATTCAGCTATGGTAAAGAAAAAAAACATAGTATTTGCAACAACATGAATAACATGGGAGATATAAATACATCAGGCAGAGAAAGACAAATACGATATGATCTCACTTATATGTGGAGTCTTAAAAAGCCGAATTCATAGACAAAGAATAGAATGGTAGTTGTACTGGGGGCTGAAGAGAAGGAGAAATGAGGAGATGTTGGTCAAAGGGTAAGAACTTTCAGTTATAAGATGAATATATTCTGGGGATCTAGCATGGTGACTATATGTAACAGTAGTGCACTGTGTACTTGAAAGAAGAATGTGTATCTTAAGTGTTCTCACTACACATACACACACACAAAAAGGTAATTATATGAGGTGTTGGAGGTACTAACCCTAATGTGGTACTGGTTTTGCAACAGATATGTATACCAAGTCATCACATTGTATACCTTAAACATATGCAATGTTACATAAAAATTGTATCTCAATAAACAGGAAAAAATGTCATCCTTTACATCTATGCTGCCCTCTCCAACCCAATGTTTCATGCTTGCTTCAGGACCACATCATTTCCCAGGAATGAATACCATCATCTCCTCATCTCTCTACCTCCAATTTCATTCCTACCCTCTCATCTATCATCTATCCCACTGATAAAATGATCTTTCTGTAACATAAATCTGATTGAGGTATTCTTCTTCCATTGCTCTCTAGAAAATAAGGCTCAGATTCCTAAGCATGCCACGGCCACTCAAGTGATCACTACCCTACCTTCTCAGATTTGATAACATCAGAGCCAACAGGAAGAGATGGGTCTCATTCGACATGCAGTGAGTGTCTGAAGAAAGGAAATGAGAAATAAAAGTGAAAGTTAAATTGGGAATTGGATGGATTATCAAGAAGTTGTTATGAATAGCTTTGTCGCCTTACTGAGCTGCAAAGAATTCATTACTTTTTTAATAATCATGTATTTGAGAAAACGCAATGTTTATGAAGCAGACATAGCACCCACTGTGATGATGTGGTATATGAAGGTCAAAGGTAAGGTGTTAATCTTAGCTCACACTTTAAGGGGAATCTCAGGCATGTACACACACACACACACACACACTTGCTAAGTTTGATTTGATCCATACCTGACCTTTCTATCATCTCCTACCCTTTTCTAACATGTACAACAATGCCGATTTATCTTTTCTCAGTGGACTATGTTGTTTCATACTCCCTTCCTCAGGTATAATGCTGTTCCCAATATCTAACATTTCTTCCCTCCTTTTCCCTGCCTTTTCTACATTAAAAATCCAGTTCAAGGACTCCCTTCTCTGTACACCATCATTCCAGCATATTAATGTTTAAATGATCACATTCTACTACAGTCATTTGTTTATGTATCTTTCTCACATGTTAGACTAAGAATTCTTAGACAGGGTATCTTATTGATCCTTAAATACCTAGTACCAGCATAGTGTGGCAGGCATTTGATTAATGCTGCTTAATTACATAATAAGTAAGTGAGGCCACAATTTTCTTATGATGGAGTACCACACAGAGGCCAGCCAGCTGAACCCAAACATGGAGGCTGGTGAATAAAGTTTTCAATAAAGGATCAGAAGGATCTTGCTTGCAATTAGAGTCAACTCAGTTCCGATGACCATTTGATAGCCCAAAATTTCAGATAACTGTGCTAAGGTACTTCTTAAATGGATCATATCAGTGCTAATACAGTGGTGCTCTTAAGTGAGAAGAAATTGTTTGAATTACAGTAATTGCCTCATTCCTGTGAATTCCCTCAGCACCAACACAATCTGTTCACCTAAAAGGGGCTTTTGAAAAGCATCCTATGTTGCAAGGCTATGCTCAATATGTTGAATAAATTCACCCAGAAACATCTGTTAAGGTGTAGCTACTACAAGGTGGCAATGATTTCCTTAAGTGTCGTGAATTACATGAAAGTACTTCTCTGTTATCCAAATATTGTCCAAAATTTGAAAATCTCTTTGACTCCCCAAAGAATATACAGCAACAATAAGGTAAAGAAGGAAAGCAGACACGTTAACATTTACTGAGTGTCAGATACTTGTACTTAAAGCTGTTATTTCATTGGTGCTTAAATGCATATTTTCATTTCATCCTTGTGATAACCATTTGTAATTTCCTGAATATGCTGTTTGCTTTCTTGTCTCTGTCATATAACATTTCCTTTTCAGCCTCTTCTCCATCTAGCTAAATGTTGCATGTCCTTTGAGACACAGATCAGATATCATCTCTTCCAAGAACCCATCTCCAGGTCCCTCCAGGCATCTTGTCGGAGCTCCCTCCATATCCTGTGCATGTCTTTCTCTCACACACATCACAATGCACAGTTTTCCAAATCTTGTATGTTCTTAGTGGACTAGGGGATCCGTGAAAATAGGATCATAGTCTCTGTAACTACAGCAACTAAAACAGGAACTCTTCCTGTGGTTGGGCTTGGAAATGTTTGTCCAATAGATACATAGATAGATGTATAGATATCTCTGCTCTGGGTGTTCATAGCCAGAAATCATGTGTTCCCTTTCATAGTGCTCTAATGGATAATTTTATGTGTTAACTTGATTGAGCCACAGGTAGGATGCCCAGGCATTTGATTAAATATTATTCTGGGTATGTCTGTGAGGCTGTTTCTGGATGAGAAACATTTCAATGGGTAAACTGAGTCAAGTAGATTGTGCTCCCTAACGTGGGTGGGCCTCACCCAATCAGTTGAAGACCGAATACAACAAAAGGGCTGACTCTCTTGTAAGCCAGAGAAAAAGTTACCCTACCTGACTGCCTTCAAGCTGAAATACTGGGGCTTTTTTCCTGCCTTTGGACTTGAATTAAAACATCAGCTCTTCCTGGGTCTTGAGTCTTTGAACTGGGACTACACCAACAACTCTCTTGGTTTTCAAACTTTCAGACTCAAACTGGAATTAAATCATCAGCTCTCCTGGGTCCCCAGCTTGCCAATACAATCAAGTGAGCAAATTTCTTATAAATATAGATGTTTATACACATCCTATCGGTTCTGTTTCTTTGGTGAACACAGACTAATCCGCATGGGTTTTTATTGGAGTCTCTTTTTAAATTTAAGTCCACCATCAATATTACACCAAAATTATAGATTATAAATAAGGATCATTGGCTAAAAAATTCTGTTCCAAATCTCTGGGCAAATAGCACAAAAAAAAACCTACATATGGAAAACATCTAACCTGGAAACACATCAACTTAAGAGTTCATTTTTTTTATATGACTCAGACATTTTGGACTTATATGAATAGAGCACTATTCCCCTACTCCTCTCCGCCCGCAAAAAAAAAAAAAAAAAAAAAAAAAAAGAGAGAGAGAGAGAGAAAGGAAGTCTTCATCCTATTCTCCAGAATGCCAAGGAGCTAAAAAAACAAAACCAAAAAATTCCTCAAACCCTCCAAAAATGCCACCATCCTGATCCACCAAGGAAGCATTATATGATAGATTTTTGAACAGCAGTGCCACCTATAATTCTTAATTTTTGTAGTAAATTGTACTTTCCGCTTCATAGCACCACACAGTACACAATTCCCAGTATCACTGCACTAATGTCTGAGAATTCAGATAACACAGTCACTGTATGCATGTTAATGAGGTATTTACGGTCTGTTCATCCTTCATTCCTCATTCACTTGCACAGACTTATAGAGGGTTTCAAGTCTATGACTTTAAAACATGCACTGTTTTATATCCATCAGCTTGATACAGGCTGGCACCTCTTGGGAGACAAGAGAATATTCATCATCAAGGACCCCCTTTCTCTTGAAATGATTTTTACCTTGATTTTTAAAGTAATGTACTAGCTTCATTGTTCTAACATCTCTAAAAATACCTTTGCTTTGTTACCTGAGTTGGATCTTCTTCCCCTCACCTAGTAACCATTAACATTGGCAAATCAAATTCAACATTTTCTCTCAGTAAAATCAGTTTATTTATGTATCAGTCAGGGTTTGGCCACAAAACCAGAAACCTTTCTAGGTATTTTGAACAGGAAGGGATTTGCCATAGGGAATTAGAGGCTTACACAACTCCTAGAAGGGTAGTAGAAATGAAAGACAGGGAAATCTGTCAGAAAGTAAAGAAATCACAGGAACTGCTGCCAATGAACTCAGATGCCTAGAGTGTTAAAATGAGCTGTTTTCAAGGGTTTATCAACAGCTCCTGTCACCTGCCTCCAACCATAACTGAAAGATCGCTTTCCAAATAGTGTTTGCATCAACAGAATGAAACTGGAACCCTCATGGCAAGATATCTGGGAGATGTAGTTTCTAGTCTTCCAGCCCCTGCAGTACAGGGGAGAGCTCAGAAGGGCTGAGATGCTACTCAGTATGCAAAGAGGATATTTGGTACAGCATGTGAACATGCCCAGTAAAACACTAAAGTGCCAAGACTGAAGAGCCAAGAGTTCACTCAGTGCTGGTAATGACGAGATCTATGCAAAAGCATTTGTCAATAAAAATCAGGAATGAATAAGTGAGTGGAAAGAGAAGGATAGAGACAGAAGAAAGTCAGTATCAGGGTACATTTTCAAAGTCACTGCTATGAGAAATGGGGGTGCCATGCCACTTCAAGAGCAGAAAAAAATGACTACCCTTAAGGTGAGAGGTTGGAGCAGTTACTCATTAACTTCCTTCCTTCATAGTAAGGATAAATACCGAGGGAACTTCACTCATATTTCTAGGCTGTGGTCTTACAAGTGCCATACTGAATTTCCAAGGTGTCAGAAGAGACCTTGAAGCAGAATGCAGAGAGGTGTGTGTTTGAGGTGGAGCCTTGTAAGTGCAAGCTGAGTCTATATTTGCAGGGAACTGTCCATCTCGGCTGCAGCTTAAATCAGAAGTTGACCAAGTGAATACAACACAGGTACTAGAGGCATCTTCCCAAGAGATCAGCCAAAAGCTTCCCTGCCCCTGACCGTCATCATTGGTGTCTTCTTGAAAGAGTGGCCATCTCTACTTCCTCACCTACCATTTGTTTTCAACCCACCATGATCAAATCTCAAACTCAGTGAAGCTGAGTTACAGTTTGATTGTTGTATTGATAACTGGCACATCAGATGGTCACTTCTAGGTTTTTATGTTTGGGAATTGTTGGTATAAAGATGACATTTACAGCCATGGGGCTGGGTAAAGCCGCCTGGAGTTTTATGGATTATAAGGAGTATGATGCAAGAGTAAGCCATGTTGCCTAAGAGGACAGAGACAGCAGTCATCCTAGGTGGCGATTAAAGGGATTTGCTGAATGTCCTTAAGCTCCAACATCTGTTCTTCCAACCTATAGAAGCATGACATTAGCAGCTATTGTTTTGTGTCTCAAGGACTTTTCTGTTTCCTAGCATTTCCACATATTTTGCTAGAGAGTACCTTGGGCTCTCATTAACAAACATCAGAGCAGGAATAGTCAGCAGCCAGGAGACCCCAAGATGGTGGCATAAATGGATCGTGGATTCTGTGGTGGGAAAAGGGACCACAAGTGGTAATTAAGGACAGCCATTTATTACAAGTTTGCCTTACTTCACAATGTGTTGTAGGTCTGATCTGTGTTCCAATACCATCACCCACTACCCTGTGAAAATGCGCTTCCTCACTTCTCTCCCATCATTTCAACTGTCCCACCATGGCCTTTCCTTTCCATGGGGCAAATCAAAGCACCTCTAACTCTGACTTTAGGTCAGAGTTAGAATATTGTTTGAAACTCATTTATCACTCAGTCGCTTCATCATGTGAGTCATGACCACATTCAAGTTCTTTATTTGGACATGAGCTAAAATAATATTAATTAGGAGGATGACATATATCAGTATGCACAATATATTATGAGTGATATATGATAAATCAATATCCAGTGATATAAATCAATATTTTAGCATAAGATAATTGAACAAAGGAGTTCCAAGTTTGGGTACTTTCTTACATGGTGCCAGAACCTTGCTCTAGCCTTCCCTGATCATGGCTGCCTCCTTTCTATGCACAGGAAAGATTAAAGCAGGACAGAAGTGAGTAATTTCCATGAAACAATCCTAAGTCCAGAGCAGAGACACATTCGGAAAATGTGTCAGAACAGGCAAAATGGCGTACCTTTACTTCCTTTCTTTACCTGGCCACTATGCTCCTGAGACCCTCCTCTCTGCAAGCCTGACACTACCAGGCAGTTCTTGTGCACACTCCTCTATACCAGGGTTTCTTACCCTTAGCACTGTTCACATTCTAGGCCATGGTTCTTGGTGGTGGGGCTGTCCCAAACGTTTTAGGATATTTAGCAGCAGCCCTGGACTCTACCCACTAGATGCCAGTAGCATCTCATTGTGACAACCAAAAATGGTCTCCAGATGGTATCAAATGTCCCCTGGGAAGGGGCTAAATACCCCCTAGTTGAGGACACACAGAGCCCCAAGAAGTCAGTGAACCCAAGAGGTCCCCAGAAGATTTCACTGCATCACACAGGGTGGAGAGAGGGCTGCTGGATTAGATGTTAGTTATCGGCCCTCAATTTAGATGACTGTCAGATGGGTTTAGAACCCAGAACAATAACTCAAACAGAACCCGAGGGGTGAATATTTCTCAGCATAGGGGGCATGGCTGAGATAGCATTTTTTCTTAGTGTAATTGGAGCTTTCAGCCAAAAGCATTTCTTTCTTTTTTAAAAAAAATTTATTAAAGTAAATTGACTTACAATGTTCCTTCCATTTCTGCTGTACAGGAAAGCGACCCAGTCATACATATATATATTCTTTTTTTTTTCATACTATCTTGCATCATGTTCTAACCCAAGAAATTGGACATATTTCCCTGTGCTGTACAGCAGGACGACATTCTTACCCATTCCAAGTGTAGCAGTTTACATCTACTAACCCCAAATTCCCCATCCATCCCACTCCCCCCACCCTCGGCAACCACACGTCTGTTCTCCATGTCTATGAGTCTGTTTCTGTTCTGTAGATAGGTTCATTTGTGCCACATTTTAGATTCCACATATAAGTGATATCATATGGTATTTGTCTTTCTCTTTCTGACTTACTCCACTTAGGATGAGAATCTCTGGTTGCATCTATATTGCTGTAATCATATGATCCAGCAATCCCACTCCTGGGCACATATCTGAACAAAGCATTCATTGAAAAAGATCCATGCACCCCTATGTTCTTCACAGCACTATTCACAATAGCCAAGATATGAAACCACCTAAATGTCCAGCCAAAAGCATTTCTGAAGAGCTGAGTCCTATAAACAAATATCTGGCTATGTGGGAGGGGGAAATCAGCAGAAGTGCTGGTTCCCTGCTGTGTTCACACATGTCCTTAAGCTTTCATTTTACCCTCCACAAAACAAGTCTGATGCCAGTCCATTCATGACCTGCTAATGGGGTGCATTTTCATATTTATCTGCTTTCACTTTGTCTGTGGCCTCTTTGGGAATGCTCCCTGATTGCTCTCCAATCATTTCCCACCCCTTTCAAGAACATTAGGTATTAATTCAAGCTTGTCAAATCTTATATGATATATTCTATTCAGAAGCTAATACCTCATCAACCTTACCTGGCACTGGAAAATTCAATTTCTCAAGATACCAGCTGTTATCCCAGAGACCTTGCATATTCATTTGAAACAGCTAATAGGAAATGTTCTTCTAAGCTGTTTTTTTTTTTTCTTTTTTTTCTTTTTTTTTTGCAGCTGGTAAAGTTCTATGAATTACATGTAAAGTATACCACAATGAATCTTAAAAAAGTTAAAAAAAAAGGCCCAATTTATGATATGAAACAAGTACTTCTCTGTCATTACTCTAAATCACAACAAATAAAATAACAATATATAACATACATAAGTAACATACATGCAAGTTACAGGATTTTTTAAGACTTTTTGTGTGAAGGCTATTGTTGCTTAGATTCAAAAAAAAAAAAAAAAACCACTGGCTTGTGGAGTGGGCTTTGATAAGGCTGAAGGCACATTAGATTGGATAGCCGATCAACACAATCCACATCCTTTTTATTTGTTTTAATCGTTACCAGCGTTAAAAAGCCAATTCATAGACGTACACTGCTACAAATGGAATTAAACTTCCATAGCTCATTTTACAAGGCAAAGGTTCTCTCTCAAAGACATCAGAATTTTCCAGAGCTGTTTTTTTTTTTTGTTTATCTGTTTCTTTGTTTTGCTTTGCTTTGGTGGTGGTGCTGTTAGGCTTTTTTTTTTTTTTTTTTAATAATTGAGGTACGGGAGTTCCCATTGTGTCTCAGAGGTTAATGAATCCGACTGGTATCCATGAGGAAGAGGATTCAATACCTGGCCTCGCTCAGTGGGTTAAGGATCCGGCGTTGCCGTGAGCTGTGGTGTAGGTTGCAGACATGGCTCGGATCCAGTGCTGCTGTGGCTTTGGTGCAGACCAGCAGCTACAGCTCCGATTTGACCCCCTAGCCTTGGAACTTCCATAAGCCATGGATGTGGCCCTAAAAAGCCAAAAAAAAAAAAATTGAGGTACAGTTGACATATACCACTATGTAAGTTTTAGGTGTAGAACATAATGATTCAATATTTGTATATACTGTGAAAGGGTCACCACAGTAATTCTAGTTAACGCTCATACAGAGTTTAAGAATTTTTTTCTTTTTTTTTTTTTTTTTTTGTCTTTTTGCCATTTCTAGGGCCGCTCCTGTGGCATATGGAGGTTCCCAGGCTAGGGGTCTAATCGGAGCTGTAGCCACTGGCCTACGCCAGAGCCATGGCAACGCGGGATCGTTAACCCACTGAGCAAGGGCAGGGACGGAACTCACAACCTCATGGTTCCTAGTCGGATTCGTTAACCACTGCGCCAAGATGGGAACTCCAAGAATTTTTTTCTCATGATGAAAACTTGTAAGATTTGCTTTCTTAGCTTTCATATCTCCTCCTTAGAACTTTGCAAGTTCAACTCCAATTGTGAAAATATTCAAAAGACAGGAAGATCACGGTCATGTACAATCAAGCAGCAGATTAATAACTACTGTAATTTAATATTCAAAGAAGTGAAAGACATAAAAGATACTTCAGAATTTTTTTTCTTTTTAGGGATGCACCAGTGGCATATGGAAGTTCCCAGGCTACAGCTGCTGGCCTACACCACAGCCACAGCCATGATGGATCCAAGCCGTATCTATGACCTACACCACACTTCATGGCAATGCTGGATACCCAACCCACTGACTGAGGCCAGGTTTTGAACCCCCATCCTCATGGATACTGTTCAGAGTCATTTCCACTGAGCCAAGACAGGAACTCTCAATATTTCAGAACATGTGCAACAAGTATACTGTGATACAAAGTTAACTATGAAATCTACTGATAGTAGAGTCAACGAGCACTGCAAATAGTACTCTGGCTGTCTGAATTCTTAATTGAAAGAAATGTTCAACTTCAGTTAGAGGGTAGTGAAAATATGTATTTTTTAATTTAAATGTACACCTCTTGAATTCTGTCTATAGACTCCCGGGTCTAATGGACTCACATAGTACATTGCAATATGAAGAGAAAAGGCAGGCAGAGACTATAAACATTTCTAAGGCCACATGATTCAGATCTCCACCCTGTATCTCTCCCTACCTCTCTGAGGTCATCTACTAAGTTTCTTCTCATCATTCATTCAGCTTTGACCTCAGAGACTCCTTGCTTCCCCCCCCACCGCCGAATATGATTCTGCCTCAGGGCCTTTGCACTTGCTAATCTCCTTCTCTGGCACAGTGCAGGGAGTTGCCTTCAGACTTCTACATAGCTAGTTCGATGATCATCTTGAGGTTTTGGCTTAAATGTCACCCTCTCAGTTAAGCTCTCCGTGACTTAATATTTAGAACATATAGGTTATTACAAGATATTGAATATAGTTTCCTATACTATACAGTAGGTCCTTTTTGTTCATCTGTTTTATATATAGTAGTATCTGTTAATCCAAAACTCCTAATTTGTCCCTCTTGTAATAACCTATAATTGAAAAGAATCTGAAAAATATATAAATATATATGTGTATATTTATGTGTATTTATGTGTACAGTTATGTGTATATACATATGTACATAAATATACATATGTATAGGTATATATGCACATAAGTATATACATAACTGAATCACTCTGCTGTATACCTGAAACTAACACAATATTGTAAATCAATTATAGTTCAAACTTAAAAAAAGAATTGCAGTCTATGCTGTGAGAATTCATTGCGGTGTGCTTAGAATTGGCCTAAGCTGCTCTATTGGAATCAGAAAGCCATCTCTATGGCACTGAGTCCTGGTCAAGGCATGAAACCTATTCATTAATAGTGCTGCTGTGTGATGTGTGACCATGGGTTCAAGGAGTGTGGGGAGGTTGGCACAAGCTTGTCAGCATTGTTTATTGACAACAGAGAGATTAATGATCTGGACCTCATCAGGGTCCAGAAGTCTCTGGCTAGTTCCATGGCAGAAATATGTATAGATAACCAGAGAAATATAAATAAGTAGAGCCAAGACTCCATTTTGGGTTCCCCGATTCACAGGGGTACATGTACACACCTAGGATTCCTGGTCACAAAGCAAGAGTGCATCATGCCACAGCCCTGACAGACAGAGGACAGTAGATATCTGCCCCTGATCTCTCCACATCCTCACTGTAATGCTCTTCCTCTAGTGGCTATTCTTTTCCTGAAATCAACTCCAGATTTGTAAGCACTCTCACTGAAGTTCCTCAGAGTCTTCTTTAGCAATCAAACCCTGTTTAACTGCCACCATTAGTGCACAATTCTGACCACAACTCTCCCTCTTCCTTATCCAGTTTCCCTGCCACCATGCCACTGAGCACCATCTGACATACTATGTATTTTACTTATTGATTTTATCACATTAACATATTTATTGGTTGTCACTTTGCTTATTTTATTTTATTGTCTTCTCACTAAGGGACTCCATGAGGGCAGGGTTTCTGGTCTAATTTTTTTTTTTTTTTACTTTAGTATCTCTGGACAATAGCAGAGCTTCTGCATTTATTTGATCTGATAAATAAATGAATGAATTGAAGGAAGAGGCAGAGTAGAAAAATCACTTAGAGTTCAAAGCTGTTTTGTCCCAGCTCTGAGGCTGAAAATCAATACACAGAAGCTCAGAAAGATGGACAATGATAGAGAGTGTGTTCACCTACTAATTGTATTCAAGTCAGTTATCATAAAGGACAGAGATGTTAACTGACAGTTGACTGCAATAGGAATTGATGCACCTAATCTACATTGACTCGAAGACCAACAACGATGTCCAAGAAGGGCCACAGGTGACTAGGAGCTTCTCTTTCTGACAGCTACTCCAGCCTCTGAAGGCAATGAGAGTTACCCTCATGTGACATCTCTTTCAGTTTCCCTAATATTTTGCCTTCTTATCACTGGCAACATTCATCTCTAAATGCCTCAGTCTTCCTGGGCTCTACACAGGCAGATGATCTAGAAAACACAACCTAAGAAAAACTAAATAGACATTTCTCCAAAGAAGACATACAGATGTCCAATAGGCACATGAAAAGATGCTCATCATTGCCAATTACTAGAGAAATGCAAGTCAAAACTACAAGGAGGTACCACCTCACACTGGTCAGAATGGCCATCATCAAAAAGTCTATAAACGATAAATGCTAGAGATGGTACGGAGAAAAGGGAACCCTCCTACACTGTTGGTGGGAATGCAAGTGTAGCCGCTATGGAAACCAATACAGAGTTTCCTCAGAAAATTAAAAATAAATTACCATATGATACAGAAATCCCATTCCTGAGCATCTATCCAGACAGAACCCTAATTCAAAAAAATATATATGCACTGCTGTGTTCATAGCAGCACTATTCACAATAGCCAAGACATGGAAACAACCCCCCATAGACAGATGAATGGACAGAGAAGATGCAGTACATATACGCAATGGAATACTGCTCAGCCATAAAAAAGAACAAAATAATGCCATTTGAAGCAACATGAATGGAACTAGAGTTTATCATACTAAGTGAAGTAAGTCAGACAAAGACAAATATCATATATCACTTATGTGTGGAATCTAAAATATGACACAAATGAACTTATTTATAAAACAGGAACAGGCTCACAGACACAGAGAACAGACCTATAGTTGCCACAGGGTTGGTGGAGAGATGGATTGGGAGTTTGGGACTAGCAGATGCAAACTACTATATACTGGATGGATAAAGAACAAGGTTCTACTGTATAGCACAGGGAACTATATTCAACATCCTGTGATAAACCATAATGGAAAAGAATATGAAATTATATATATATATATATATATATATATCTTGCACAGTAGAAATTAACACATCGTAAATCAACAATACTTCAATAAAAAAAATTTTTTAAAAGCTACTGTTGGGGTTCCCGTTGTGGCTCAATGGGTTACAAAACCGACCAGTATCCATGAGGATGCAGGTTCAATCCCTGGCCTCCCTCAGTAGGTTAAGGATCCAGTGATGCTGCGAGCTGTGGTGTAGGTCACAGAGGCTTGGATCCTGCATTGCTGTGGCTGGGGCCACAGCTGTAGCTCCAATTCCACCCCTAGCCTGGGAACCTCCATATGCTGCAGGTGTAGCCCTAAGAAAAGACAAAAAAAAAAAAAATAGCTATTTTCCATGCCAGGGTAGACAAAATAAAAATGTCATTTTGTTGTCTCTCCTAGTCAGATCAAGCACTTGCTGAAGGGGTCCTCTACATTGAGAGCAGCCAAATGTCCAATATTATCCTGTTATTCAAGTCTCCTCAATCATTTCTGAGTCATTCTTTTCATGACAAACCAACTAATTCAGAGAAGCTCACTAGGCCATGACTCTCCCCTGAAAGAGGAATTTTGCCCCCGCTGACAAGCCTAAGATGAAGGTTTACAGGCAAAGTCGTTCATCTGGCTGACTTCTTCCAGCATGGTAGTCACAAATCTCACAGCAAACTAAAGTTTTTCTCCTTTCTAAAATAGCTGTCCCCATTTGGGACCTAGAGAAGAAATCCTCCAAGACACAGAAACCCACAGTGCCTAGAAACTATCCACTAGCCTCACTGGGCAAACAACTTGGCATCTCCGCCATGGTGGGGGCATGCAGGTCATACAACAGCTGCCTTCCAGCCACAGTTCACTGAACTAATGACAGAGAACTGCTTATTCATTCATCAGAGGGAAAGGAGTCATCACTGATCTGGAACACTCTAGAAAATAAGAGTCTGGCATTCCCCATTGGGGCACGGTGGAAACGAATTCAACTACTAACCATGAGGTTGTGAGTTCGATCCCCGGCCTTGCTCAGTGGGTTAAGGATCCGGCGTTGCCATGAGCTGTGGTGTAGGTTGCAGACACAACTCAGATCCAGGGTTGCTGTGGCTCTGGCGTAGGCCAGTGGCTTCAGCTCCAATTCAACCCCTAGCCTGGGAACCTCCATATACTGCAGGTGCCACCCTAAAAAGCAAAAAAGGAAAAAAAGAAAAGAAAACAGAGTCTACTTAGATCCTTGGAATCAGGGACATCAGGATTTCCATGGGGCAAAAGCTTTCTACATCTCTGGTGTAGTGTTTTCACATCATTTGGTACTAGAACACATATCTGTTTCTTCCTCTCTTTTGCCTCTAAATCCCAAACAGCAAAACACATTTTCACTAAAACCATCTAACACAGGAAGTGATTGGATCAGGAGGACTTACTAATAAGCCAAAGGGCACAACAGGGCCTGTTTCCATCAGCAACTGTCAGTAGCTAAGGGCTTGGAGGCATTTTTTTAATGTGTTTTTTTTTCAATCACTGCAGTTTGACAGGTTCAGAGCATAACTGATACAACCACATTTGAAATACGTTTCTACAAACACCACAGTCAATGTCAGTCCTGGAAAAGGCGGGAAGGAAAATGACCAAGGCGATGTTCCAGCTCAGAAAAACCTTCCAAGGAAATCATTTGTACCTCAAATGCTCACTTTGAGCTTTGTTGGCAAGAATCCCTAGGCTATCTTTGAGTGACAGATAACCCCAGTGGTTCTTGATATGTGAGTATCAGTCCTTGCTATGAAGACAAGAAAAGTCTGTTACAAAAAGCATACCAATGGACTTGGCTTCTGTCAGCTTTGTGCCTTCCTAAGAGTAAAGACTAGTTTGCATTTGTGCTGCTACCTCCATATAGTTTTCTCCTTATGACCAAGGGTACAAAGGATGACTGCCCTGAGGAACACATCTTAATCTGAGACAAGGCAATGGACCCCCTTATGACCAAGAACTTAGCACTCAGACTGCTTTAGTAATTATTCAGTTCTAAGGAATAGAATCTGCTCAAGCTAGTCTAAGTAAAAGGGCAAAGATCTCGTGGAAGAAGCTGTACAGAATTCAGTTTCCAGGAAGAGCAGGAATCAAAAAAGCTAATTTCAAGAAGGTTAACAACAGGCATACATGAATACCTCCTCTGGTGCCCCACCATTTACTTGACTCAGTTGACCATTCTCTGAGTCTTTTTATTGCTTGAATGAAATTTTCCAGAGAAGGAATATGAGTGGTCACTGTCTCATTATACTGGGCAAAGTCATGTAAGCCAGCTTCCCATTCTTAAGGTTAGTAACAATGAACAAGGTAAACTAGAATAGGAAATCCTTGGTGGAAGACTGATCCAGTAGGATCTTTACTCAGTACTTTAACAAACCATAGGGTAGTGCTATGGCCCACAGTTTATGTTTGAATAAATGGCCACCTGGCCTTGGCACAGGAAATTTACCTCTGTACATTTCATACGCTAAAATCATGTACACCGGCTATATTTTATGGATATATTTTATGGAAAAATATATCCATGCGCAAAGTTAAAGCAGCCAGCCAATCTGCCATTGCAGCCATCCAATAGGTTGATTCATTATTTAAAAAAAAAAAACCTATTAGAGTCAAAATGGTTGATCTGGTGACCTAGAGCAGATCTAGCCTGTAAGGAACAAAGAGATTTGACATGTTATTGTGATATTAATTGTGCTTATTTTCACTATGAGGTTAATATTCTTCATTGCTAATTCTAGTTCAGTGATCAGCAAACTTTTTTTTTCTATAAAGGACCAGATATCAAGTAATTTAGGCTTTGCAGGCTTTATGGCCTCTGTCATAACTATTCAACTTTGACATAGCACAAAAGCAGATGTAGAGAATATGTAAGTGAATGGACATGGCTGTGCTCCAATAAAACTTTACAAAAATAGGAGGCAAGATTAATAAAACAAAAAAATAGAAGCAAGATGGATTGGGTCTGGCAGTCACTCTTTACAAACCTCTGTTCCCGATCATTTCTCTTCTCCCTCAAATCTATGTCTTTTTTAATGTATACAATCTGAGGATTCAACCCACCACCTCTCCTTGTTATGGTCATCAACAAATGTCTGGTTTTTAGACCTAGCTGTCTTCCCCTTAATCTTTTATGCTTGTCATTGTTCTTGATGATTTTTCAACTCACGGAGAAGATAGTTCATTTCACATTCTCACTTCTCTGTCTCCTGCAGCCTTCACTTCCAATGATCGTCTCCTTAATCCACCCACTTTGACCCAGGGTCTATCATCTCCAGTAACAAAACTACACCCCAAATCTTGATTCTGAGCCTCTTACCAACCATCAATCCCCCTTGATCTAACCCATGTACTCTTGACTCCAATTCCAACAGCTCTTTGATTCACTGAGGTCATTGGGACTTCCAGTCCATTGGCCCTACCAATTTTTTTAACTATCCACAAGCCCTGTCCTCCCATGTCCTCCTATCCTTCCTTGCCCAGTTTAGACATACCCTTGAGTACTCCTCCAACTCCCTTGGCTCTCTTTCGCAGCTCTGCACCCATGTCACAGCTGCACCTGCACACTGAGTGTGGCTGGAGAAGAAACACGATCATGAGAACAGATCTCTTGTGAATACACTGCATAGCTAACAATCCTACCATGGTTCTCTCATAGAATTCAATTTCCTACTCTAGGCAATAAGCATTTTCCATCCTTTCCATCTAACTTCATACTCACTCTTCCTGTTTCATTGGAAAATAGGAACTACTCAAGCCTGGACTTCCCCAGACTCACAAACATGTATGAGGTGAGGTTGGAAGCAGGGATTCCTAAGGGCAGGCACATTTTGAGTGACATGCCCACCTTCCTGGTTTGGATTTCTGAAACTCACTGAGGGGATCAGGCTAGGCTTTCCAAGAGCTGGAAGGGAGAGAACACTTGGGAGACCTAAGGTGGAACTTGCTGACATGGAGACATTAATTCCCTAAGACCAAAAGGGGATGTGGTGTTTGGGTGGCTGCCATAAGCATGTGCTCCTGACCTCTTCCCACACAACAGCTTGAAGAAGTGGTGCAGCATTAAGAGAGAACTGCTACCAGGTCTCTCTAAGGAGGCTGGGTTCCAAGCACTAGGGCGCCCAGCCTCTGTCTGAGCATTAGGTCACATGGTTGCCACAGAGCCTCCTGCGTCCAAGGAACCCCGTGAGCCAGGACAACAACTCTCATCTGTGGGCACCTAGACCTAAGACTGGGAGCCCCTCCTTGCATGTTCTGGGCAACATAAGACCCTTGAGATCTCTGCTTAACCCTCCAGTGGGATCCATATTATGACTGAGGCTGAATTTCCAGCCAGGCTTATAGTGGTGTGGGACCAATTAAATTCACTTGAGAACTAAAAGACACAGGACGTTTCTTATATCCTATGTAGAAGAGTACAATGCAGACCCACTACATTTGGTTCTGTACAATGAAACTCAGAGGAAGGAATTTCTGGAGGCTTTCTGAAGTGCACTCATAAGGCAAATGCACAACAGGTGAATTGAACAAAAAGCCAGATCTACCATCCCCAATTTCCATGGTCCTAGTCCAGTGTTTACAACATAAAAACTTCGGTGTCCAACAGAGTTATCATATAAATCCATGATGCGTAAACACCTAAAACATCACATTAAAATTCCCACATAGGCCAGTTTGAAAAAAAAAAAAAAAAAAGCTTTTCAAAAGGGCAAAGTTGAAAAATCTCATATCATCAGGAGGGAGCAAAGAGGCCCTGAGTGGGAAGAAAAGTGAGTGGAAATCAATTTTATTTGCTTCAGCCTCACAATGGATTTTGTAAAGCAAAGGATAGAAAATCAATCTTGTCAAATCAGTGAGAATTTATACACTTGAAGGGGATGAAAATGTCTTGGAGGGCGTGTCAGGTGTACAATGTTCTCCTCCAGCCCATCATGAAGGATACACCGTGAAGGGTGGGCCCTTTTCTACACTGAGGAGACCGGTGCCAAGAATGTTCAAAAATTTCCTCATCAAGAGGAGTCCACGGTGGAAGCCAAACCTGCAGGGTGGAGTTGGAGAAAGACACAGGAAGACCCGGGAGCGCCTGTGCCTGACTCAGCAGAACCAACCTCCACATTACATCTACCAGAAGGCCCCCTTATCATGCCTCTGCTGGTGCATTCCTCTGATATTTGGGGGCTGCCAGGCCATCTGTTCTGACAGACCTCCTGTGGCCGTAGTGTAATCCATGCTTTGGTGAGTGGGGGCTGGTCATTCCCAATGACATCACCAAGGAATCGGATCAGGAACCCGAGTATGGAAAGCAGACCTGGAGTTTCTGGGCTTCGCTCTCCTGGGCATGGAGGAGACGTCACAGGTCAGGGCTGAAGGGAAGTCAAGAGAGGTAAAGCCCCATGTCCCCTGCCTGAGGGAAGCTGGTCAGGGGCTAGGCCAAGAGGTGGGCCAGTAGCAAACTTAGCTTCATTTTATAAGCATGTTATTTGGTTTCCCCTTTAATTTGTATCAACTTTAGTGAAGTCTCCTGTAAAACATCTGCCTAGTTGAAACTGACCTTCCTTGCCTTGGTCCCATTCAAACCTCCATAATGAGCCTGGGTGGCTTAAACACAAGTATTTATTCCTTACAGTTCTGGAGGCTGGGAAGACTAAGATCAAGGTGCCGGTAGATACGGTGTCTGGCAGGGACTGGCTTTCTGGTTCATGGATGGCCATATTCTCTCTGTGCCCTTGCATGATGGAAGTGGGGAGGGAGCTCTCTAAGGCCTCTTTTATAAGGGCACTAATCCCATTCATGAGGGCCCCCCTTTTATGACCTAATGACGTCCGAAAGACCCTTCTAATACCATCACTCTGGGTGGGGGAGGGTTAGGATTTCAACACATTAATTTTGAGGAGACACACACTTTCATCCCACAACATACCTAGATTTACAGAAGAGTCATGAAGGCCATCACAAAAGAGAACAGCACTCCCCTATCTCATCTGCAGGCAGGTGTGCTAGTGACCTTGTACTTAGCAGGTTCCCAAAGAATGGAGGCAAGGCCAAGAAATCCAATTTCGGCCCCACTTACCCCTTCATTCATCATTGCTAAACTTGTTGATCTAGACTTAATGCGATTAAAGTTAAGTATGTGGTCCATGACAGGCCTGTGTGGCCTGGGGGAAGTTATTTGACCTCTCTCTGTGGCTGCTTCCTTAGCTGTAAAATGTCTATCATGACACATCTATATCATAGGATTATTTTCAGTATTATATGAGTTGATGTTTGTGAAATTCTCAGAGCCATGCCTGACAGAGTTAAGCACTATATACATGTTTGATTATATAACAAAACTAACCATTATTATGTTATTATATATCAGATTTCATATTAATTAACACAATATTGATGGTTATTAACCACATATGGTAAGCAGAATTCTAAGATGTCCTCAAGATACGTGGGCCCCTGGTATACACACCCCTTCTGCCAGTTATTCAATTAAACACTAATCTAGGTGCTCATTTGAAGAGATTTTGCAGATGTAATTAAGATCCCAAATCAGGAGATGATCCAGGTTGTCCTGATAATCAGGTGGGCCCTTTAGAAGCAGAGGGTTTCCTCCACTGGTAGCAGTGCAGAGGTAGATGCAAGAGATGAACTCCACCTGGCCTAAAGAAAGCCAGCCTCCGGGCTGGGAACTTCCTGTGGAAGGTGTCCTGTGGCAGGGAACTGTGGGTGGTCTCTAGATGCCGAGGGCAATCCTCAGCTGACAGCTAGCAGGCAGGAACACAAAGACCTGGCTGCCCACACGTGCGAGGGACTGAATTCTTCCAACCACCACCCATCCTGGAGGAAGACGCCCTCAGCCTCAGATAAGAACTGTAGCCTCAGATAAGAATCAACACCTGGATTTCAGCCCCGGCAGACACTGAGCAGAGAACCCAGTCCCAGCATGCCTGGACTTCCGATATACATCAACTAGAAGACCATAAAATTTGTATTGCTTTAAGCCACTAAGTTTGTGAGAATTTGTCATGCAGTAAGAGAACACTAATACAGCAAGAAAAACCAAACAAATATACAGAACTAGTAAATGAACAGCCAATTATGCTCAAAGCCCAGACAGCTTCCCCTCCACTCCCTGCATGTTACAGATAAAGATTTTGTCACTGGCAAAGTTAGTGGAAAATACTCTCAGCTCAAAAGCAAATTTCATTTGCTACCCTGAGCTTGGTCCCATGGGGCGGCATCCTGTACTCACCAGCGTCACTGGCAGGGCAAGGCTGACCCACGTGCCCCAAGAGGCAGCAAGTTTGAGGGCTCCCAGGCTGCTTCCTGTGCCTGGGAAAACGGCCAGATGATGATCAATCTAAACCCCAACAGGCTTCTGACCTCACGCTGAGACCTTTGACCTTTGACTCGGCTCCACCCTCCACTTCTAAGACCTGCCTCCAGGAAATTAGGCAGGGGGGCATTAGGACCTAGGAACCCAGAGCAGTGGGACTTACTGAAGAAAATCCGAGGGCAGAGAGTATAATGGTTAAGAGTTCCGGCTTCTGCATTAAATTCTGGCTTCATCATCTAAGTGATTTTTTTTTTTTTTGCAAATTCCTTACCCCCTCTGCACCCCCAACTGGAAAAGGGGGGCAATAGAGTTATGAAGGTTGAAGGTAAAGCTTATAAAACACTGGTGCATGGGGCCGAGCTCTTAGCAAGCCCTTTAAAATGCCAGCTGTCGTTTAGCTGACTTTGATGCTGACTGGGTCTTAGACACAAGCCCGAATGCTGGGCTTTCATTATATTGTAAATGCCCAACCCTGTGCCCCAGAACAGACAGCAGAGCACATCTGGGTCCCTTGTTTCTGAGCCTGAATGACTGCTTAATGACCAAACCACTCCAGCCTGGGACGCAGAGTATCAGACCATGTCAATCAACCCCAATTACAAACACAGAATCAATCAATCATCCTTCACTGGCCTCTTTTTGCTTTCTTCTTTGGCTGTAACATAAATTGTACCAATGGGTCAGCATTTCTATTGGATGAAAACAAGGGAATGTAGTAAACCACAGTATGAGCCCAGGCTACAAGAAATATGTGGGGAGTTTGCACTCCTAAAGTAATTACCATTTTTAAAAAATGGTTTCACTATACTAAAAATTTACATCCCCCATTCAAGAAGGTGGGGTTCTATTAAATGTCACCGAAACAGCTTTGATGATGGAATTGATGAGGCTGTGCCAGATCATGATGATAAAGCGTTCAAAGGTATATGTCACTTATAAATATAACCACATCTAGATTCATAAAAATAGGCTTCCTCTTTAAATAGAATCTTCTTTCTGAGCATTGCTAAGTGACGTAATTTGAAATTTTCCTAAATTGCAGAGAGGGAGGTGACGGTGGTATTTCTCCCCTTTGAGGAGATGACCATCTATTATATGGATTTGCAAATTGGTTAACTGTCTGGAACATTTGAAAAGAAAAAGGCTGTTTTAGTAAATTTGTACAGTCCTGGGTTAAACTCAGAGGATTTGGCCAAGAGAAGATTCACAGAAGCAAGAGTCTGCCCAATATATTTTGTATGAGAAACCAGGCTATATTTTTAAACTAGTGCTTTCAAAAAGAAAACAATAGCAAAATGCCTACAATGCCTTACTCCTCAGCAAATTAGAGCTTTAAGATCCAGAAGGTCAGTATCTTTGACCATCTCCACTGCGGCCACCTTGATGCCTAGATTAGTGCCTGGAACAGATACAGGCACTCATTCAATATGTCCTGAATAAATGAATTAATGAAATGAAATGAATTAGCAGGTGGTATGGTGTTGGTGTTCATTTACTGTGTAAATTCTGAGCAGTTATAAAGGTAAACATGATCAGATCAAGAAGGGGAAAAAAAGGAGCAGGAAGGTGATATAAAGTCACATTTGAATTTTGGGGCACAATGTAAGAGAAGACGAAAACCCAGTGTCAATGGAATTTATCACTACAAAGTTTTCATTCCCGCATGGAAATTTCCAGAGCCTATGTTATAAAGTATCTTACAATTTATGAGGAGCAACCGTTTTTTTTGCTTCTGCAAGTATGTGGCAGCAGCACCATCTGCTGGGCAACTAGTCCGGCATTTTAGAACAATATTCTTGAGTCTTTTCCACATAGCAAATTGAATTTAGAATCACAGAAAATTACCTAGGAAATATCTTTAGAGATCATCTAGGCCATATGTCATCTTACAGGTTATGATTTGCCTTAAGTAGGTACAATATTTTCTTTCAGTCTCTTGATGCAACGGAGTCCCACATTCATGTCTCAAGAGAGAAGACAAGCCCCAGCCACCATTACTAAATTGTCACAGGTGTCATGTAAATCAGAAATGAAAAGGCAGTTAAAATCCATTTGTTGAGGAATTCCCTTTGTGGCTCAGGTGTAACTAACCCGACTAGTATTCACGAAGATGTGTGTTGGATCCCTGGCCTCGCTCAGTGGGTTAAGTATCCAGTATTGCAGTGAGCTGTGGTGTGGGTCGCAAATGTGGCGCGGATCTGGCATTACTGTGGCTATTGTGTACACCAGCAGCTGAAGCTCCAATTTGACCCCTAGCCTGGGAGCTTCCATATCCCACAGGTGCAGCCCTAAAATGACAAAAAAAAAAAAAAAACAAAAACCACCCATTTGTCCAGCATCTGAAGAGTGCTGCCCAATAGAAATCTCTGCAACAATGGAGGAACAGAACTTTTTTTTTTTTTTGGTCTTTTGTCTTTTTAGGGCTGCACCTGCGGCATATGGAGGTTCCCAGGCTACGGGTCTAATCGGAGCTACAGCTGCCAGCCTACACACAGCCACGGCCACGTCAGATCCGAGCCACATCTGCAACCTACACCACAGCTCATGGCAACGCCAGAACCTTAACCCACTGAGCGAGGCCAGGGATGGAACCCAAAACCTCATGGTTCCTAGCGGGATTCGTTTCCTCTGCGCCACAACGGGAACTCCATGGAATAGAACTTTCTATGATCATCTATATGTGTGTGTACTGGCCAGTGCAGCAGACACTAACCATGTGTGGTTAATAAACATCTGAAATGTGGCTAATGACTCTGAGGAACTGGATTTTTTTTTTCTAACTTGAATTAATTTACAGTTTTAAAAATAGCCATACATGGCTAGTGTAGAGTTTCTCAGCCTCAGTACTATTTACATTTTGAACTAGATCATTCTTTGCTGTGGTGGCTGTCTTGTGCACTGTAGGATGTTTAGCAACAATCCTGCCCCCTACCCAGTGGCCGGTAGTACCCTCCCCTGAGCTGTGACAACCAAAAAAGTCTCCAGACAATGCCAAATGTCCCCTAAGGGGGAAAAATCGCCCCTGATTGCAAGCCACTGGGCTAGTAGCTACTGTACTGAACAGCATGGTTCTAGAATATGCCTGCTATGTATGGGACATTGTGGTTGAGAAAAATAACTGACCACTATATGCTACACTAGAGCAGTAGGGGTCTTGTCATAAGAGTAGAGAAGGTTTTAAAAAATAAAGTCAGACATAGTCAAAGAAATGTCTTTCTTACCTTCCTTCCCACGTAGTGGAGATGGAAGCAGGAGAGTGATACTGGGAAATTCTGCCTCTCTCAAAAGTCCCCAGGTTAGCACCAGAAAACCTATACTCAAATCTGGCTCCCCCTTCACTGTGACTTAACTGACAAATTGACCTATCTGAGTCTCAGGGTCTCACCTGGAGAAGGGGAAGAAATAGTACCCACCTGGCAGGATTGCTGTGAGGGCTAAATGATGCTTCTAGAACATTCCTGGCTCAGTGCTTGGCATGTAAAGATATTCTACACCATAGTTGTTATATTAGCCACCCTCTTTCAAGCAGGGGGGAAATTTTTTCATGCCTTCCAACCAATAACACAAAAGTACTCAGTATATTCCATTAAAAATAAAAATCTCAGAGTTCCCACTGTGGTGTAGCAGGTTGGGGATTCTGTGTTGTCTCTGCAGAGGTGGGGGTTCAATCTCCAGGCTGGTGCAATGGATTGAGGATCCTGAGTTGCCGCAGCTGTGGCTCACATTCTATCCCTGGCCTGGGAAATTCCATGTGCCATGGGTGTGATTGAAAAAGAAAAAAAATAAAATCTCATTGAAAAAGAAAAAAAAAAAAAACTAGCCAAGCTCTATTAACCTGACTTTATTTTGAAATGCCAGTGGCCTCAACCCCCAATAACGTCTGACCGTTGATTGTGACTCCACTCCCTTGACACATTTAAACGTGCAGGAGAAAGCGTTTCAGCTCCTCGGGGAGACTGAGTCCTGTGATTCTGTGATGTTGCCGGATCCCAAAGCACTTCCGAATTCTAAGGCGGCACAACTGCATCAAAGTAGGTGGCCCTGGAGAAAGATCATGAGACAAGTCACATATGAGTTTCACTGATCTAAGACTCTTCCTTCCCTTCATTTAAGGCACATGAGCTATATAACACAATTATAAGAAAATAATATGGCGCTGCTTCAGACCATTTTCTGGGTTTCGTAGGAGGCATTTCTAGGCCATGTTCTCTCTTGTCTGGTATCTAACTGAAATGAGTTCATTAAGTTTTGATTTAGAACAAAGACATTTAAAGCTCCGTCTCACCAATGGAGGCTTATATAAGCCAATTTTGGAATTACAGGTCTATGTAGTTCCCAGCAATGGAAATAAAATCCATATTTAATGGCTTATTGGTCTTTACCTTTAAAAAAGGTCGTATTTCTGGATATGAATAATTCTATAACTTAGCAGTTTTAAGTCATTTAAATACAATGAGGTATCAGTGAAGCGTGAGTATGTGATCTGAAGTCATATGGTTGTAGAGAACTATCCCAGTGCTTCAAATCATAGGTGAAAAGTGAACCAAGGCAAACCTTGCCTACAGATCCAGCCAAGAGTTTGCATCTTAATACAGTGGTTCTTAACAGGAGAGGAGGGGGAAAGAGGAGCATTTTGATCCCTAGGTACAATTGGCAGTGTCTCCAAGACACTGTAGTTTGTCGCAACTTTGGATGGGGGGATTCTATTGGCATCTAGTATATAGAGGCCAGGGATGGTGCTAAACATCCTACAGCACACAGGACTGCCCCCAACTGGTCCAAAATGTAAATAGTGCTGAGGCTGAGAAACCCTGTCATAGGGTAAAAAGAAGAGAAATGATTTCCCAGCCCCAGCCCTAAACTGCAATGGGAGTTCACCTCTGCTTATTAAAAACACTTTTGGAAGATGGTATGAGAAAAGGAATGTGTAGAGATATACATGAATATATGACTGCGTCACTATGCTGTACAGCAGAAACTGACACAACACTGTAAATCTAAGGAGATAAAGGACCTATATGCTGAGAACTATAAAACTTTAATCGAGGAAATTAAAGAAGATGTAAAGAAATGGAAAGATATTCCATGCTCCTGGGTTGGAAAAATTAATATTATAAAAATGGCCATACTACCCAAAGCAATCTACAGATGCACTGCAATCCCTATCAAATGACCCATGACATTTCTCACAGAACTAGAACAAACAACCCAAAACTTTATGTGGAACCACAAAAGACCAAGAACTGCCAAAGCAATTCTGAGGAACAAAAACCAAGCAGGAGGCATCACTCTCCCAGACTTCAGGCAATATTACGAAGCCACAGTCATCAAGACAGTGTGGTCTGGTACCAAAACAGACACACCGACCAATGGAACAGAACAGAGAACCCAGAAAATAAACCCAGACACCTATGGTCAATTAATCTTTGACAAGGGAGGCAAGAACATAACATGGGAAAAAGACAGTCTATTCAGCAAGCATTGTTGGGAAACCTGGACAGCTGCATGCAAATCAATGAAACTAGAACACACCCTCACACCATGCACCAAAATAAACTCAAAATGGCTGAAAGACTTAAATGTAAGACAAGACACCATCAAACTCCTGGAAGAGAACATAGGCAAAACTTTCTCTGACATCAACCTCACAAATGTTTTCTCAGGTCAGTCTCCCAAAGCAACAGAAATAAAAGCAAAAATAAACCAATGGGACCTAATCAAACTGACAAGCTTTTGCACAGCAAAGGAAACCACAAAGAAACCAAAAAGACGATTTACACAATGGGAGAAAATAATTTCAAATGATACAATGGACAAGGGCTTTATCTCTAAAGTATACAAGCAACACATATATCTCAACAGCAAAAAAGCCAACAACCCAATGGAAAAATGGGCAAAACACCTGAACAGACATTTCTCCAAAGAAGATAGACAGATGGCCAACAAGCTCATGAAACAATGCTCAACATCCCTGATTATCAGAGAAATGCAAATCAAAACTACCATGAGGTACCACCTCACACCAGTCAGAATGGCCATCATTCAGAAGTCCACAAATAACAAATGCCGGAGGGGGTAGGGAGAAAATGGAACCCTCCTGCACTCTTGGTGGGAATGTAAGCTGGGACAACCACTATGGAGAACAGTATGGAGGTATCTTAGAAAACTATAAATAGAACTACCATATGACCCAGCAATCCCACTCTCGGGCATATATCAGGACAAAACTTTCCTTCAGAAAGACACATGCACCCGCATGTTCATTACAGCACTATTCACAATAGCCAAGACATGGAAACAACCCAAATGACCACTGATAGATGACTGGATTAGGAAGATGTGGTATATATACAATGGAATACTACTCGGCCATAAAAAAGAATGAAATAACGCCATTTGCAGCAACATGGATGGAACTAGAGACTCTCACCCTGAGTGAAGTAAGTCAGAAAGAGAAAGACAAATACCATATGATATCACTCATATCTGGAATCTAATATATGGCACAAAGGAACCTTTCCACAGAAAAGAAAATCACGGACTCGGAGAATAGATTTGTGGTTGCCCGGGAGAAGGGGAAGGAGTGGGAAGGACTGGGAGCTTGGGGTAAATAGATGCAGAATGTTGCCTTTGAGATGGATTAGCAATGGGATCCTGCTGTGTAGCACTGAGAACTCTTGTCTAGTCACTTATGATGGAACACTTAATGTGAGAAAAAAGAATGTATACATGCATGTATAACTGGGTCACCATGCTGTACAGCAGAAAATATATATATATATATATATATATAAATGATTTTTTAAAACACTGCAAATCAACTATACTCTAATAAAGATAAAATCTAAAAAAAAATTTTAAAAAAAAGCAACGCTGGATTTCCTGTTGTGGCTCAGAAGGTTAAGAATCAAACTGGTATCCATGAGGATGAGGGTTGGATCCCTGACCTCACTCAGTGGGTTACGGAGCCCATGTCATTGTGGCTATAGTGTAGGCCAGCAGCTGCAGTTCCATTTCGACCCCCTAGCCTGGGAACTTCCATATGCCATGGGCATGGCCCTAAAAAGAAAAAAGAAAAGCTATATACCCTCAAGAATCCCATAAAGCAGTACCCTCAATCCAGACTTGGAAGGCAGGCTCTAAACTACACTGAGATGTTGGACCCTACCCCAGAGATGTTGCTTCAATTGATATCAAGTAGCATTGAGAATGCAAACAAGAGGGTACCGTGGCCTCTAATTTCCTATCATGTCCCCACAAGCTACCGGATAAGCTGGGAAGCATACTTCTCAGGTGATGGAGAGCACAGAGAGGTGGAAAGAGACACATCTACAAGAAAGAAAGAAAGAAAGAAAGAAAGAAAGAAAGAAAGAAAGAAAGAAAGAAAGAAAGAAAGAAAGAAAGAAAGAAAGAAAGAAAGAAAGAAAGAAAGGAGGGAGGGAGGGAAGGAAGGAAGGAAGGAAGGAAGGAAGGAAGGAAGGAAGGAAGGAAGGAAGGAAAAGAAAAGAAAAGAAGTATTTACAACCAGGCCCTCACAGCACATTCAGAAGGTCCCTGCTGGAATTTAGGGCACCTTCCTGATGATGTCCAAGACTCAAGGCGCATATTCAGAATGATTACACCCTGTGCTCACAGCATTTGTTAACAAACTGAAAAAAGCACAGTGTGGGGAAACTGAACTTAATCTCTAAGCATTAAGGAAGGTTTGGTTTTGTTTAATATTCTTTTATTAAAGTATAGTTGATTTATAATGTTGTGTCAATTTATGCTGTACAGCAGAGAGAAGGAATGGTGAAGGATGTGACTAATCACACATGCAACATACAAGGACAGAGACAACTGAAGGAAGTGCTGATAAAGAATTACAAAGAACAAGACGTCAGAGCAAGCCTGATGGAGAATTAGCAAAAGTAGGGCATCAAATTTAGCTCAGCATAATGACTGATGGAAAGTGACTATCTGTTGCTTCCCACAAGTGGGGTGATATATAACAACTACAGCCTTCATTCCACATAAATAGAGTGGAAGACCCTCTATGCTTTGTATTCAGGGGGTTGGCTTTACTCCATAATGGAATCAGCTGATTCTATGCTTATCAGTGGGCATATTGCTTTGGGTCTCAATTTCTTTTTCTCCAGCAACACTCCTGGTGCTTAAAGACCAAAGTGCATGGAGGGGTGGTTCCTCGTGCTAGGCTGAGTCATTTTTAGCTGTCATTGTGTACCATGCATAAACACTGCTCTAGATGCTCTGCAACGTGGAGGAGGAGGGGTGGGATGGTCATATTCTAGAACTCCTTTCCGGAGCCACCCAGAGAGAGAAAGTGCTGTGTTAAATCTGCAAGTCTGGCTTTCTGTGCTTGCCTGGCCCCAATCTCCATACCCTCACAGCCTGGAATGACTCATGGAGGCAGAAGAAATGGCGATGCTCTCCAAGGGCAAATGACATTTTATAAACCAGTGGGCTCGTTGGCCATACTGCCACCAAAGTGTGAATTAAAGGCAACATATGTGTCTCAGAATGGCTTTGGGAAATAGAGTAGAAAAGAAGTTAGTGGAGGCAACTTGAAAATCCAATGAGATCATTTCATGTGGTGAGGGGAGAGTCTACACACACACACACACACATTTGTGCGTGTGTCTATATATATATATGATTTCATGACTTTGGGGGACCCTGAGGCACTTTTGCTTTGTGGATCTCTTTCTCAATTAAAAAAAAAAGATATTTTACAACTGATAACTTGACAATTGTGTCCATATAAAGACTGATATAACCCGGGTTGATTTCAATTCATTTTTTTCCTTCCGAATTTGAAAAGAAATCAAAACATTCCTGTGGGCCCCTAAAAAACATGGTGAGCCCTAAACACTGCGCCATGTGTGTCTGCTGGAGAAATCAGGACAGTCTATACAGATAACAATTTTTTTGAAAAAAAGAAATTGTCAAAATGCAGGAAAAGTTGCCCGGCAGTGATTCCACTACTTCATGTAAAGGGGTCTCCATTGGACTGTTACCTGTGCCCCTGCTCGGGGACCCAGGCCTTGTTTGGGGGCTCCAAGGAGGGGCTATGGCCATGAGCACCTTGGGGCAGTGGGTGTAGGAGGAAGAAGCATTCAGGGGCCACGTTACAATTCTGCCCAGAGCAAACACTAATTCTCAGTTATGTGGGAAGAAAATAACCAGATTACATGACATCAGAATCCTGCTTCAAATTCCCACAACCCCTGAAACACAACAAAGTCCACACTCCAGTTAAAAAAAAAAAAGGCAGATCTCAAGCTGGCTGCTCTCCACCTCAAAGGACAATCAGGAATGCAATCAGAGGGGTCTTTGCTCTCCATCCAAGCCCACCCCTGATCTTGTGGCCCAGGGAAGTGCCCCTGCTCCATCACACCCTGCTCAACCTCAGTGTTTAGTGGTTTGGGTCAGGAGTGTCCATTTTTATTTCTGGAGGAGTGTGAATTTGGTGCTGATTAATTTATAATAGTGTATGTCTCTAGGTTGCTGTGAATCATGAAAGTCATACTGTCTAATGCTCAATGAGTTGCATTCTAAACACCCAACTCCCTCCTCCCAAAGCCAAAGGCCCAATTGTTCAGCCCACCTGTACTGCAGTAAGACATCCTGGGGCATTGTACAACCCCAAAGAGGCATCTGCAGCACCATTCTCAAGTGTGGCTTAGATAACTTTAACATTTTAAAATAACATCTTAATTCTTTGAAAGCTGGCCTACCCCATACACGAATATTGCATCACCCAAGACAGCCAGGTGCCAACATGCCAAACAGCAGGGCAGTTCTTTATCATATAACCGCCACTGTACTTTGATAAATACTAAATTATCTCCGCTTCCCACATTTGCAGAAGGCAGAGCACAATCTTTTTTTATAGGACCGGAAGTCAGAACTCAGTAAGTACCTGCCTCCTGCTAGAGCCCACAGGAGTCTCTATGGATTAGGGCTTAGGTTCAGGCAAAGGAGAAGCACCTTCTCTCTGCAAGAAGAGCTGGCTCAGGGGGCTCTCTGGAGGCACCAGCTCCAAAGGAC
This sequence comes from Sus scrofa, assembly GCF_054392235.1. Classification (NCBI taxonomy): domain Eukaryota; kingdom Metazoa; phylum Chordata; class Mammalia; order Artiodactyla; family Suidae; genus Sus; species Sus scrofa. The sequence continues at coordinate 15,470,928 of NC_139401.1, forward strand.
GTTTGCCTTCAGCATTCCTGGCCTGGGTGTCTGCTCCAAACTCCAGGAGCAGGCAGGCCAGCTCCCCACTGGAAGCCCTGGCCACCGCATGAAGAGGGGAGTCCAGCCCCCGGCCTTGGTTCACACTCGCTCCTAAACAGTCATGAGAACAACAGAGAGTCAGCCAAGGAGCAGAGCCCAAGCACCCCCAGCTCAAAGCGCTGCACCTCAAAGTTCCCAACAAAAAGGCATCCACAGGGGGAAACGGCAGCTCTCCTGAGAAAACAGGAGATGACTTTATTCCAGTTAATAATATGGGCAACATCTCACTTGACAAGGTGACTCAATGTACATGAGCTATATATGGCATATGAGGTTTAAAACCTGGCCTTTGGGCACTAAACATGCATGTGATACGTAACAAGAAAAATCCTGGTGGCATGAAAGCTGAACATGCATTATTAATGGAGCCCAGATATTAGCCAGTACAGACCGGAAGTGACGCCAGATGGTGAAATCCCATCTGTAACAGGCAGCCACATTCACACACTGAGCAACTGCAATCAAGTTCAAACCTGAAACTTGGGACCATGTGATTTGGACAGTGAAGGGCAACCAATTATGATGGCATTGCCTAGATTGGGGTGGCCAATCCCAAGATCACAGGGAAGGTGGCAAGGTCCTCCTCTTCAGGGATAAGGTAGATTTCTAGGACCATCCCCACTCAGTTCCATCCCTATGCTCTCAACACATCCCTACCGCAGCCCAGATGCCAGCTCCCACTATGACATACGGGGACATATGGCTTCGCCTGAGCTGTTCTCCTTCTAATAAAATGGGACTCTAGGTCCACTCAATACATGTTAACAAAATTGTTCTAATATCGGTCTTAGCTTTGTGAAGGATACCAAACCTGGCCCTTTTGTGACTAGGAGCTTAAAATCCACCTAAGATGAGAGAGGAGAGAAAGAGGGAGAGAAGCAGAGAGAACGAATCTCCTTACTCATGGTCACAGCGACCACATGGGTAAAAGGCAATAAGAACTACAAGAACATTCAGTGGAGGGAAAGGTTACTGGATTTTTTTTTTTTTTTTTGTCTTTTGTCTTTTTTAGGACTGCACCCATGGCACATGGAGGTTCCCAGGCTAGGGGTCCAATTGGAGCTTTTGCTGCTGGCCTACACCACAGTCACAGCAACACGGGATCTGAGCTGTGTCTGTGACCTACACCACAGCTCACGGCAATACCATTTCCTTGACCCACTGAGCGAGGCCAGGAATCGAACCCACATCCCCATGGATATTAGTTGGGTTGGTAACCCGCTGAGCCACAATGGGAACTCTGCAAAAGGGTCAAGTTCTATTTCCAAATCAAAGAGAACTGGTGGAGGTGGCCCCAAATCTGAAGACTCAGCCCTCATCCAGCAGCTGTGTGAGTGATGCTGGGCCTAATAATATCACTGGCCAGAGGGAGGGAGGAAGAGGAAAGCGAGGCAAAACAAGTAACCATTGAGGACCACCCTGGGAGGAGATATCGTCATCATCATCATCATTTTCCTCATTACAAGTAAGAGAACTAAAGGTCAAATAGTTTAAAATAATTCCCCATGGGAACACAGCCAGTATGAACTCAGAGCTTTCCAACTCCCCTGCCCACACTCCTTCCTCTGCTACAATACAAATAGCTTTCGAATCCCTTTAATTTACTTGGCATTTACTTTCCTTGTTCTGCGTTGCTTTGGGTTTTACCTGATTCCAGAAGCTTCCTGGCACAGGCTACCTGCAGGTTTTCACAAGCCAAATATAAAGGTGTGCCCAGGTGGCTGATGTTATGGTCAATGTCACCGCCATGAGCCGCAAGAGTCTCGATGCACTCCATGTGGCCTGCAGCCCATAGTGGGAGAAAACAATCATGGCACAAACTCTCTTAGTTAGGGAAACACCACCTTGCTCATTTTTTGTGTGTTTAAATTCTCTGAAAACTTATCCAGGTACTAAAACCTATGTCTTTTACTTAGGGAATAATCTTCAGCATTGCCACCAGATAATGGGTTGACCATAACATGTGATCTACAGCTCTGGGTAGAAGTCCCTTTGTGTTTACCAGCCACTGGAAACAACCAGCAACTATTCCACCTTCTTCAGTCGTTTGTGGCTCTGTCATCAGTCTGAGCAGAGAAACTGAGGTGAGAGTTTGGGAGAGGTATGGAAGAACAGAGACTAAAGGTAGACCTGGAGTTCCTGTTGTGGCTCACCGGTAATGAACTCAACTAGTATCCCTGGCAGGTTCAATCTCTGGTCTCGTTCAGTGGGTTAAGGTTCAATCCCTGGCCTCACTCAGTGGGTTAAGGATCCAGCGGGGCCATGAGCTGCAGTGTAGGTCACAGATGCTGCTCGGATCCTGTGCTGCTGTGGCTGTGGTGTGGGCTGGCAGCTGCAGCTCTGATTCAACCCCCAGCCCAGGAACTTCCATATGCCGTGGGTAAAGCTCTAAAAATAAAAATAAAAAAATTTTTTAAATAAATAGATAAAGGCGGACCTGAAGAAGAAAGGGCACAGAGTGGGCCACTGGACAGGGAAGGAAACTTACAACCTCACCAAGGGCAGGCTCTGGGACAAACAGGCCATGGTAGGCACAGGCGAGGCTTAGAAGAAGGTGCCAAATCCAGAGTGAGTGGCCCAGTGTGGACAACAAAGTTTGGTGAAAGCAGAATCACTCTTCCTTGGGCTAGAATGTCATACTTTTTTTTTTTTTTTTTTTTGGCTGCCCCATGGCACATGGCGTTCCTGGACCAGGGATCAGATCTGAGCCATAGCTGCAACCCAGCTGGGGCAATTCAGGACCCTTTAAACCACTGTGCCGGGCCAGGGATCGAACCTGCATCCTGGTGCTGTAGAGACCCCACCAATCCTGGTGAGCCACAGTGGGAACTCCTAGAATGTCACACTTGAAACATTGCTCCTTTGCATTTACCTTGTGATACCATTTTAGTTTCATGTGTCCAGTGAATATGTTGAGTTGGCACGGCTCCCCATGAAGCAATGCCAATGCTTTGGGAGATGATTATAATATCGGTGGATCCAGTTAAACGGGGCTGCTGTAAAGATCACGGCAAGCCATTTGGTGAAATGGCTGAAACAACCCTCCTGCAAAGCATGGTCATCATGAGGAGGAGAAGGAGGAGGAACTGGAGAAAAGCAAAACTTTCCATTTTATTTCTTGTCTCAGAGTTAAGAAGAGCAGAAAAAGGAGTTCTCAATGTGGCTCAGCAGTAATGAACCTGACTAGTATCCATGAGGGTACAGGTTTGATCCCTGGCCTCGCTGAGTGGGTTAAGGATCAGCATTGCTGTGAGTTGTGGTGTAGGTCACAGACACGGCTTGGATCCCGAGTTGCTGTGGCTGTGGTGTAGGCTGGCAGCTGCAGCTCTGATTGGACCCCTAGCCTCAGAACTCCGTATGCTGCAGGTGTGGCCCTAAAAAAAAGAAAGAAAAAAAATAGCAGGAAAACTGTGACTTTATGAAAAAATTACCCACACAAATAAATTCTGGGGATCTAACATATAGCATGGTGACTATATAATAAAGCTATATTATAAACTTGAAATTTGCCAAGAGAGTAGATCTTAAACGTTCTCACCATCAAAAAAAGGTAATTACATGATGTAATAGATATGTTACTTAACTTGCTTATGGTAATCCTTTCAGAATATATATGTATATCAAATCATCACATTATATACCTTAACTATACACAGGGGTTTTTTTTTGTTTGTTTTCTTTTTTTTGTGTTTTTTTTTTTGCTTTTTAGGGCTGCAGCTTCGGCATATGGAGGTTCCTAGGCTAGGAGTGGAATGGGAGCTGCGTCTGTGACCTACACCACAGCTCACAGCAACGCCGGATCCTTAACCCACTGAGCGAGGCCAGGGACAGATCCCGCATCCTTGTGGATACTAATGAGATTCGTTTCTGCTGAGCCACAACAGGAACTTCCAGTACACACAGTTTTATTTGTAAATTATATCTCAATAAATCTAGGGGTGGGGAAAATGACCCCAAACTGTATGTAACATCTTATATTTCCAAAAACTGAAAGTTTGTTTCACTTAGCAAACCTAGGTAGCCTTGACACAACATTCTTTAAGGCCCCCAAATAGGAGCATATAGTTTGTTTCATAGAACAACTTGATGTTATGGGGTCCTGGTTGCAACAAGATATTCCACAAATGCGGAAGGATAGTCAGTCTACTATATGCCAGGCCATGTTCCAGAAACACAGCAATGAACAACATTCCAAATGTTCTAAAAGGGTGCTTCTCAAACTTATGGTGCATCAGAATCACCCACAGGGCCTATTAAACCAAACACAGGTGGCTGGGCCCCACCCCTAAGTTACTGTCTCGGTGGGTCTGGAATGGGGTCAAGGATCTGCATTTGCATGGCAGGTCATGCTGATGCTTCTGGCCCCAGGATCCCACAGGGAGAAGGACTGCTCCATATACCTCCTTTTCCCTCTTCCTTTCGAAGGTAAGATGTCCCTTGAAGGAGTGAGTGGACAACTTAAATTCTCAACAGATTTACCTCTCTTAGCAGCTTCATGGATGGGAGATGCCAGATCACTGGCAGGTTGAGGGCTGGCTCCATGCTGCAGAAGCAAATTCACGCAGTCCTGGCTGCCGCTGACACAAGCGTTAAACAAGGGAGTATGCCAGTCTGTAGTAACACCATTCACCTATAAAGAAAAGCTCCAGGGAGTTCCCTTGTGGTGCAGTGGGTTAAGGATCTGGCATTGTTACTATAACGGTTTGGGTCGCTGCTATGGTGTGGGTTCAATCCCTGGCCTGGGAACTTCCACATGCCACAGGTGTGGCCAAAAAAAGAAAAAAGAAAAAAATGAAAAGCTCAAGGATGAAGGCAGGCAGGGGGGTGTCCTAGATTCAAATCTAAGCTTCACCATTTTCAAGCTATTATTTAACTTCTCTGAGCATTAAATTCCATAGCTATAAAGTGAGGGCAAAAATAACAAATTCCATGACGTTGTTTGGAAAAACCAAATGGGGTCTGGAATATAAGGCACCAAGGATGTTCCTGCACATTCTATCTCTTCCATGCCCTCCCCAGGAACATGAACTTTTAAACTCATTAGAATAACTTTAATAGCTTACTATTATTTTATTCTATTTTTGCTGTGCCCGTGGCATGCAGAAGTTCTCAGGCTGGGGACTGAACCAGCGCCACAGCAGTAACCCAAGCCAGCACAGTGACAACGCCAGATCCTTGACCACTAGGCCACCAGGGAACGCCTATTCTCCTTATTTTATATCATGGTGGTTTGCAAAAATGGCCACAGATTCTCTGCCCAGGATGCGCATCCCTTAGCAGTGTGGCTTTGCAACTCCTCCCGTCAGAGGGAGGAGTCTATTTCTTCAGTCCTTGAAGCTAGGCTTGCCCATCTGAGCTGCTCTGGTCAATGGGGGCAGTAACAAATGCGATGCGAGCAGAAAGCTTGCCCTCTGGTGCTGCTCTTGGGATCCCTGGCACCATGTGAACAAGCCCAGATCACCCGCTAAAAGATAAGAGACCACATAAAGATTTACTGCCTCCCCAGAGTTCCCAGCTTTCTTAGCCAAGGTCATGGTGAAGCAGCCAGCCCCAGCCCCCATCAGCTGACTTCCAACACCTCAGTTAGCCCAGCTGAGGTTAAGAGAAGCAGGCCAGACCAGCCAACACTAGCAATTGTGAGATAAATCAATGATTACAGTCTTAAGTCATTAGGTCAGGGTGGTTTGTTACAGAGCAAAAATTAATGGATCAAAACAGTGTGCTTTAACTGCCTGCTGTGGCTGAGCTGCTATGCATTCGACACACTCATTTCCTCTCTCCCAGGCGCACAGCCATACTACACTTCCCCACCTTCCTGACGGCTAGACACAGCCTGAGTTCTGGCCAATGGGACATGAGCTTAAGTGACATGTGTCACTACCAAGATCGGTCCTTAAAAGTCTTCCATTCACAATCCTCCATGTCTTTTCTCTTTCTAGCCATCTGGAATGGAGCACATATGGGAGCCACTTGAAGAGAGTGGAGCAACAGGATGAAAAAAGCCTGTGTCCTTGAATCACCCTTGGAAAACAGCCACCCAACTGGGAACACCCACAGTAGAACTGAAGATGAACAAAAAATAAACTTTTATTCTATTAGGCTCCAGAGATTTCAGGGTTTATCTATTAAAGCAGCTAGTGTTACATTCAGCCATTTGTTTATCTGATTGTCTCCTCATTTAGCATATAAGTTCCTAAAAATGTTTATTTAGAGTTAGGCACATAAAAAATGCTCAGTACATACTGGTTAGAGAATATGAGAAAGCCATATAGAATTTTCTGACCAGATTTTCCCATCACTTTTGATCATGAGGGGACTTAATTCATGGAAGACCTACTGGTCCCTACTTTCAAATTCAATGACTTTACATCTTCCTTCTGTAGAATCTCATTAGGCCATCCAGATTCCCATTCTCCAAATAATAATCATATGCCTTCTCTCTCTCAATCCTCATAATACCACAAAATATGGTGCATGATTGGGGAGGGGATTTTCCTTCTTTTTCATGTAAAGACTCTAAAGCTCACAGGCTAAGTAACTTTTGGGGGGGTGGATTTTCCTTCTTTTTCATGTAAAGACTCTAAAGCTCACAGGCTAAGTAACTTGTCCAAGTTTCCAATGTTAATAAATGGTATAGATGGTCTGGAACCATTATTCAGGTATTATGGAGCCAAATGTTATGTGTTTTCTACAATATTTCACCACCTTCCAGCCATGGGAACGAAGGCAGAAATCAAACAGCTATTTATTAGTAGTGACTGTTCAAGAAAATGATATAGACTCGAACCATGACTTTCAAGCTAAAATTGCAATATTTCATCTACTGCTAAAGCAAATGAGCTTGATGGACATATTACTGTTGAAAAAAAAAAACAAAACAAAAACAAAACCACTTCATATTTTGAATCAGGCTAATCAAAAATGCTGAAAATTATTCAGAAGGTCTAGAAATAGTCATTTTTCAGCCATGGTTCCCCAGATGCGATTTGTGCTGCACTTACCTGAGCTCCATGCTTTAATAAAATGTTTGCACAGGAGGCATGACCTCCGAGACAAGCTTCATGGAGTGGGGACACACGATCTGCTGTGATGAGGTTCACAGGCCACCCCTGGAGGAGGGGAGATGGGCCAAGGAAGAGGTAGGGTTGGGTTTCAGCCGTGAACCAATACAAGACAATTCTTTTAAAAGTAAACTTGGCTCAAAACCTGACAGTACACTAAGGTGTTGACAATGATGTAAGAAAATAAATAAATTAAAAAAAGGAACTGGAGTACTGCTAGTGGGAGTGGAATATAATACAACCACTTGGGAAAACAGACATACCTACGACCTGGCCACATGACGCTTAGGTACATACACTTAAGACTGACTTTCATCTTGCTCTCAGACTCTCTTAGCCTCTCACTTATTGGCTTATTGCGAGCTGGATGGCAAAGTGCTGTAAAGGATTTTGGAATTTCTCATTTCCAAGCAGGTTATGTTGACTCTTCCAGAACCCCTTCCCAGGCCCACCTAACATTGCCAGGTAATTTTTAATTCATTACTTCACAGAGGCTCTGGTCTATAGTGGCTTTCAGGTTTTTTTTTTTTTTTTAATGGACTGAATAGTTTATTTAATATTTCTATCATCAATTGCCCCCTAGTCTCAGTCTATAATCAAAAGCTGTTTTTGATGGGTCCTTGGGGCTGTGCAGTATCAGGGCACCCATGGGTGACACAATGCTCAGTGCCTGGTAACTTTCTGTCCCAGCCCCCAATCACATGCCACCTCAGGCTGAACCAACTGACTACAACAAAGTTAGGCTTTAACTTGCATCCTGTTCACAGTTACCACTTCCTTCCCTATACTCGGCAGAAAGGAAGATCATGAGCACCCATCTCACTCATGTTCATCAGAATCATCACTTCCTTCTTACTTTACCAAGGAGGTCGAAGGCATTGGAAGTGAGAGCTTCCTACATTCCGCTTCTCCCCACCCCTAGAATCTCTCTGCATGTCTCCAGTCTTCCCCTCTTCCATTGCTCCTTTCTTTGAGGAAGAAACACATGAGGTCACTCTAATAGCCCATGACCTCAGCTGGTCCCTGCCCCCAATCCCACTGCCACTCCCATGACTGTCCTTCATTCGCCTTCTCACTTGCATTACCCCCTGCTCTCCTCTTTAGGCACACTTTGTTTTTGCTTTCAAAGTCTTCCCATCCCTCAATCCTGACCCTCTGCCAAGCAACCATTCAACACTCTTCCTTCCTTCACTCCCCCACCCTTTTTTAAAATAGTCTATCCCCACTGTCTCCACTTTTACCCCTTCTCTCACTCTCTACCAACACGATCCTGCTGCAACTGCTTTTAAAGATCGTCAGTGACTTCCTCCTTATGGGAACCAGGATGCAATGCTCTATCCCCCACTTCCTTCCACCTCTGGATTTGCCACATATTCATCCTGTCCTCATGAAACCTCTCCCTTGGCTTCTAAGGCAGAGAGAACACTACCTGGAATTATCTGCAGCCTCTGGCTGCCTTTTTTTCTGTCTCTTTCACTAACTCTATCCTTCTGGTCCTTACATCTCCTAATGCAGGCATTTCCTCAAGGATTTGCCCTCAAATCCTTTTCTTTTCCCTCAATACTCTCTCTGTAGATGGCTTTCAAATCTAAATCTCCATCCCCAGGACATGTTTTTAATCCTCTGCTAAGACATAACCACCCAGAGACCCAGATCACACCATAAATTCAGCCTTTGCCAACCAAACTCCCCTGAAAAGAGCTCCTTGTCTTCCAGACCTAATTCTCTGAATGGCACTACTATCTCATTTCATACCTAGGACTGAGACCTCAGAGAGAGGATAGCAGAATGATTCCCAAGGTAAAATGTTGGCACCTTCACATAACAAGCAGTGTGACCTTGGGCCAGCTACTTATCTCCCAAAGACTTAATTTCCATCTGAAAAATGGAGATAATTGTACCTCCCCTACAAGGATGGTATGAAGATCAAAACACGATGTATGCAAAATGCTTAGCAATCAGTAACTTCTGGGCAGTTATTATCTGAGCTTTCTTGTTATGCTTTATCACTTAGCCTTCAATTAGCTGCCACATCCTAAAGGTTTGATGTTTCAGAATGCTAGGATCTCTCCTAGTATCCACTCTGATTGTGACTTAGCCCTTTAAAGATTGCAGGGAGCAGCATAAAAAATTTTATTCAAGGAACAAGAAAGCCAGTCCTCACCACTTGCATGCAGTGAGACTTTATTGGCAAGGTTTATAGGGCTGGGCATTCGTATCTCCAGAGGAGCTTTTAAAAAAATCCTGATACCCAGGCTGCATCCCAGAGCAAGTGCAATATAATCAAAGGGAGCTGAATTCAGGCATCAATATTTTTAAGAAACCACACCCAGCCCCAGCCCAAGGGGATGCTAATATGCACTCTAGGTTGAGAATCACCAAATTAAGGTCATACTGTGCCCAAGAGGTACCTTAATTGCTTTCTGATGACCTAACCAAAAAAAAAAAAAAAAAAAAAAAAAAACTAGTAATGAAGTGCAACAGTTATAAAGAAAAGTTCATAAATCCTTAGTGTAAACCTCAGTGAATTATCACAAAGAAAATAACCACTATACAAGTAAAGGGGGGAAAAGGTTGCCGGAAGCCCACATATGTCCCACCCAAATTAATATCCTCCTCTCATCTGCAAAGGCATCCATAATACTGACTCCTCACATTATAGATTAGTTGTCCTTGGTTTTGCACGCTATATTAATTGAACCATGAAGTATGTATTTTTGTGTGTGTGCTCAGCTACTTTGACTTAACACCTGTTTTTCAGGCTCATTCATTCATCCATCTTCATTGCTATATAGATTTCCACTGAGTAATATACCAAAATATATTTTTCCATCTTACTTTTGATGGACAGTTAGATTGTTTTCAAGGGTTTTTTTGGCTGATATGTAAGTCTGCTACCTGTACATGTCTTCTGATGAACACATGTATACATATCTGTTGCATATAAACCTTAATGATGGAGCATGATAATGTGAGAAAAAAGAATGTATACATATATGTGTAACTGGGTCACCATGCTGTACAAGAGAAAAAAAAATAATGTACTGGGGAAATAAATAAATAAATAAATTGCAAAAAAAAAAAAGAAGAAGAAATGAAATTGTTGGATTGTAGGGTAGGGATATTTTTAGCTTTAGTAGATACTCCTTAACAATTTCCCCAAGTGGTTTGTACAAATTTACACTCCTACAAGCAATCTATGAGAGTTCCAGATGCTCCACATTCTTACCAACACTTGGTGTTATGTCTTTCCAAAGTTAACCCTTCTCGTGGGAAGAGCTGATAATATAATCTCTTACTTGTAGTTTGAATTACTCCAATTACTACTAAGCACAGTTTGATGTATTTATTAAACATTTGGATATCCTCTTTTTGGAAGGGCCAGCCCAAGTCTCTTGCTCATTTTTCTGTTGGGTTGCCAGTCTTTTTCATATTGATCTTAGCCTAGGAATATGAGTTCTTTGCCACATATACATATTGCAAATATTTTCTTTTTTTTCCAGGTGAACTATTTAATCAGATTTAATAGTCAATTGATTAATAATAGATTCCAAGTTAAACAAGGCATGTATACATTAACGAAAGCAGTACAGAAATGTACTGTATATGAACTGTTTACAAAAACATACGAAATGCTGGATGGCACAAGAGATACAGTGCTAATACAAATGGATTGTTTAAGCTAAGGGTTTAACATAAACTGTCCATCTCTATGCGAATATTTTATGTGAAGCTTGATTAAAATTCTGATTTTATTTATCTACTTATTTTTTAATTTTGCTTTTTAGGGCCACACGTGCGGCATATGGAAGTTCCCAGGCTAGCGGTCAAATCAGAATGCAGCTGCTGACCTACACCACAGCCATGGCAATGCAGGATCCAAGCCGCATTTGCAACCTACACCACAGCTCTCAGCAAACACTGGATCCCTGACCCACTGAGGCGGTGCAGGGATCGAACCTGCATCCTCATTGATACTAGTCGGGTTCGTTACTGATGAGGCACAATGGGAACTCCCTTAAAATACTGTTTTTAAAATACTGCCTTTGATGAAGAAGTTCTTAAGTTTAACGAAATCCAACCCATCAGTCTTTTTTATTCCTTTCTACATGCTACTTCTCTTTCATGTCAAATATACTTCTCTTTCTCTGTAGTCAAAATAGCCGTTTTTAAAAAAAAATTCCTGAACTTAGTGGTTCTAGAGGAGCTTAAGAAAATGAATGCATGAAGACTGCCCTAGGCTAAATCAGAATATCTAGGCCCAGATATTACTACATTTTTTTAAATCTCACACTAGTTTAATGTGAAGCCATGGTAAAGAGTAATTAGTTACAGATTCAGCTTCTCTCTTCTTGGACCAAGTGAGAATTTTTTTTTTGTACTTTTTTTTTCTCTTTGCTATAGCCATTTGAATGTTTGGTCTTATTCCCCTGACTAAAATAAAGGTTTGTTTAGCAGCAGTGCTTTTCATATTCTTTGATTACATGAAGTGCTAGATTGTAATAAAATAGATACTCCTCAATTGTGAGGATTAACTGGAGTGGGTAATTTACATAATGTCACCTTAGTTAATTATCCCAAACTCATACAGGTATTGTAATAGGCTGAATTTTTGCCCTTAATTCTTTACTCTCCTGTAGCACTGTAATACATTCACACCCTTGCCATGACCTCATGGTTAACAAAATGTACTTCCTTGATCCTTGACTTTGGACTTGGTCATCTGACTTGCTCTGACCAATGGGATATTAGCAGATGTAACATAAGCAGATTGGAGGTATTCTTTCATGGTTGGGCTTACTCTACTATGCTTCAGCTTTTGCCATGAGGAAAAAATTCCTCAGTTATCTACTCATCCATGAGGATGTGGGTTTCATCCCTGGTGTTGCTCAGTGGGTTAAGGATGGGGCATTGCAAGGAGCTGTGGTGCAAGTCACAGATGCAGCTTGGATCCTGCATTGCTGTAGCTGTGGCATAGGCCGGCAGCTGCAGCTCTGATTCAACCTCTAGCCTGGGAACTTCCACATGCCTCAGGTGTGGCCCTAAAAAGCAAAGAAAAAAAAAAAGACATGGTTCTAGGTAATGTTCAGTAAATATATAAATTCAGAATATAAATGAATACATTCAATATAATAAGTAATATATAAAAGGTGCAATGATCATTTTTCACCCTATCAAAATAAGGTAAATGTTTCATTTTATATGAGAATCAGCTTAACTTCATTTAGCTAGAGTTAACGTGTTATTATCTATATTTCTATTTTTAATAGGCTGCTGCTACCAAAATCACTTAAGAAGGTGGCTTAAAGTAGTCTGAAGTTTGTCTTTAGAAATTGTTTTCTTACAGGAGGATTTCTTAGTCTGGATAAGTTCGTGAAATTGGAATTTTTTCAAAGTACATTTATTTCTACTAACTACTACTTGAAATTTATCATGTCCTTCAATTGTGAAGACTACAAACCACGATAGTTATAGCAGTATATAGAACTAACACAGAGAGGAATCACAGATTTTTTTAAATGCATTATAATTACTGTAACTATTTAAAGTATCTCAAAATTTATATTCATGCTATTTAGAAAGTATAGTAATCATTAGAATCACCACTCAATCTTGTTATGTAATGCATTAATAAAGAAGTTCATATACTATGCCATACATTTGTTTAACAGGTTTCCTTTACAAACAATATATGCTGGGGAGGGTGTGGAGAAAAGGGAACCCTCCTACACTGTTGGTGGGAATGTCAATTGGTGCAACCACCATGGAAAACAATATGGGGGTTCCTTGAAAAACTAAAACTAGAACTACCATATGATCCAGCAATCCCACTCCTGGGCATCTGTCTAGAGAACACTCTAATTCAAAAAGATACATGCATTTCAATGTTCATAGCAGCACCATTTACAATAGCCAAGATATGGAAACAACCTAAATGTCTATCAACAGATGAATGGATTAAGATGTGACACATATATACAATGGAATACTACTCAGCCATAAAAATGAATGAAATAATGCCATTTGCAGTAACATATTCATTCAATAGATATTTATTTTAGAACCTACTATGTGCATCAAATTACACTAAACTCTAGGATCATGCCAACCTCCAAGTAAAGAAGTGGTTAGATAGGACAGGATTCATCTCATTTTGCTGAAGAGGAAATTTATACCTTAATATCAGACTATGGTTTCTTTTTCTCAGCATGTTGAGTAATATAATCTGTTTAACATTTATCTTTTTTTTTTTTTCAAAAAGTTGCCTACCTGGCTGATGAGGTTCCTCAAAGACAGCAGACGTCCGTGAATTGCAGCTTCATGCACAGGCGACCAGTCGGACACAATATCTACATGAAAAGGGAGCAACAAGTTACATCCCGTTGACACAATTCAGACCCAGAGGCTCATCCTTGCCCATCAATAAGAGCCTCACGGGTCTTACTGGAAGGCGATATCAGAGTCAATCATCCAACACGCCCATTAGGACTTCAGCATTTCACCCCTCTATGGATGTTTCTTGTACAAAGTTCATTTGCAGTATCTAGCTAGCTAAATAAATGACTATAGCCAGTGTCCAAACTGAGGACAAAAGAAGTGGGTTGGGATGACAGATGACTGTACTTCCCCTGACACACTGCTTTCAAAGGCAAATGGTCCATTCAGTTAAATGAGAACTTCACTAATGACCAGCATCAGTGTGTTAAGCTGTGGTTACCAGCCTAGTTTCCTGGGTGAAATACAAACTCTGCTATCTCAGCAAACAGTGCCATATACTAATAGTATTAATCTTGTAATTACATACACCATTAGGTTTGGAATCAAACTTAAACAGAAGCGTATCTATTTCTGGATTACCTCCCTCCTATCCCAATATCAAGTGCAAATCATGGTTTAGTCTAACCTTGTAAAAGGAACATCATTTACCCCCAAAGGCAGTGAGCCAGTGTGATTCAGAGAAAGCTTTGAATTCAGGGCCGCTTGACTTCTTCCAGGCTGCAGGTCCCTGAGCAGACCCTGAGCTTCCGTTTCCTCCTCTGTAAAGTCAGGATGGTAATATCCTTAGTTACCCATAGCTCAGCACCTAGTAGCTACTATTATTATCCTGCCCTAACACTACACAGAGACTCAATGATACCCCACAGTCACCGCTATTTAAAATAGCAACTGTATTCTCCAAGCATATGGAAAGGGTACGCTTGCTTAGGAAGGAAGCCTGTAAAACCTATCCTGATACATTAAATGCTTTCCTCCCTTTCTCCTTGACTGGATGTCACCTGAATGCAGCACAGACGTGAACTCTTCTCATCTCCAGCACATTTGGTTGCCAGAACAAACAAAAGCAGGGAGGGGAACGTGAGGAGGCTCGTCTGAGCTTGCTGCCGCTCCAGCCCGGCCTGCTAGAGCAAACACACTATGTGCAAACAAGGCAGGATGGTCCCATCGCAGTCATGCCTCATGAAGGAACTGGATCTCTGCTAAGCTCAGGAGACCTGGAGAACAAGGGTAGTTCTACAGCCTGGCCAATGCACAGCCGTCAAGAAGGAGGTTAGACCACTCCACACTTAGCACATGCTGGCTGAGGTGGGCCTGCCACCTGGAGCTATGAGGGTCCTGGAAAACCCATCCTGGAGAGCAAGTGACCATCCCTCCAGATGGATTCATGAGGCATTTATGAGAGCAGAGGAGGCAGAAGGCGCCCGCAGATACGCTGCCCTCCCAGGGCTTCCTTTCTGGGCTCAGTGAGGTGCTCCAGGTACCTCCAGTGAAGTGGCTTCTCCTAACCTCCCAAACCATATGCACAAAAGAAAATTAGTGTCCTCACAACCTTCTCTGAGGCTCCTAACTCTCTCATGGAAAAATACTGCTGCTTCTGGGGCTCAGGGCCTGCAATCCAGACAGCAGTGATGGAAAGATTTATCTCGAAATTAGAATTCAAAGGACAACTCTGTCCACCCTGTTGCTACTAAGGCAAAATACCATCCACGCACACTCCTGAGTGAGAGGAAAGAGCCAAGAAATGAGAAATGTCCTGAAAATCGCTTGGATCACCATGTGTGCGATGATTAAGCCATGTTTCCTTCCAACTGCTCAGCTGCTAAGAAACAGCTGCCACACTCCCCAAGCTTTCTTAGAGCTACCTCAGATAATGAGAGTGGACAGCCAGGCAGGTGATCTGGGTCCTCAACTGTAACTCTGTTTATTTCATAAAAAATGGTGCCATGATACTATATTTTTCATTTCATAAAAATGGTGCAATTATATTATCAAGCACAGACCCAAATGGGCTTGACTTTCTGTGCATTCATCATGGAAACACTGCTCCTTCTTTTTCAGGTAAAGAATTATGTACTTCTCCAAGGGGGGGGGGGGAGACGACCTAAGGTTTTGTACCCCTGCATTAGAATGTACTATTTATTTAAGTATCTATTTATTGTCTTTTTGCCTTTTCTAGGGCTGCTCCTGCGGCATGTGGAGGTTCCCAGGCTAGGGGTCGAATCAGAGCTGTAGCCGCTGGCCTACACCACAGCCAGAGCAACATGGGATCCGAGCCGTGTCTGCAACCTACACCACAGCTCACAGCAATGCCAGATCCTTAACCCACTGAGCGAGGCCAGGGATCAAACCTGCAACCTCATCATTCCTAGTCAGATTCATTAACCACTGAGCCATGACGGGAACTTCAGAACATACTATTTACAAAGCAGAGACAGTTTGTGTCTTTGAGAATCATGGGCCATTGTCCTGGCACACGTGGTGGAGGACTAAATATCTATCCACTTTAATGATTTGTAATTCACATACCACACGATTCACCTCTTCAAAGTGTACAATCATGTACAATTCATTGGTTTTCAGTGCATTTCACATAGTTGTACATCCATCATCACAATCAACTTTAGAACATTTCCACCATCCCTAAACGAAACCTCTTGCCCACTGGCAGTCACTCCCCCATTTCCACTTCCCTCCAACCCCTGGCAACCACTGGTCTACTTTCCATCTCTGCGGATTTGCCTATTCTGGACTTTTCATATAAATGGAATCATTTATATGAAAATAAATGGAGGTGTTCCTTCATGACTGGCTTCCTTCATGGAGCATAATGTTGCAAGGTTCATCCACCACTATACCACATATGAATACTTCATCCCCTTTTATGGCCAAATAATATTTGTAGAGAGAGACCAAAAAGTTAATAGACATTTGTGTTGTTTTCACTTCTTGGCTGTTATTAACAATGCTGCTATAAACGCTCATGTACAAATTGTTGAGTGGCTATATGTTTTCAATTGTCTTGGGTTTACATGTAGGAGAGGAATTGCTGTATGATAAGGTAAGCCCATCTTAGCCTTTTGAGAAACTGCCAGACTATTGTCCAAAGCAGCTGAATCGCTTTAGATTCCCATCTGCAGTCCTTTCCGACTAGGATTTGGTGAGTCTATCATAGTGTGCCTATATTCCAGCCCAGAAAAAAACCTTAGGTCCTTGTAAAGCTAAAACTCATCTCAAATTTATACAAAAGACTTTAGCCTCAGCTGGTCTCTGAACACTTGAATGATTATCTAAAGACTTTAAATTGTGAAAGGTTGATTATTCTTCTCACAATGACAGCATGCATTTTATATATAGCTCATTTAGCAAATGCCACAATTTGCAACATGGATCAGTCCACACACTCTCTGTAGCTCTTAAAAGCAATGACAGGATATCCAGATGTTTCTCCAGGGTTTCCAGAGCCCACATCACAAGCAGAGCCCCAAATTCAACATGTGAGCAGATTTGCCTGCCTTCCTGCTGACAACTGGGGAGAGAGCAGAATAAACAGTAAAGGGGGCCTATTCCTGCCAGAACATGGATGCTCCCCACAGTAGGAAGCTGGATGAAGACGACAATCAAGGTCACAGTCCCCTTTCCCCTGACGCCAAGGAAGTATTTGAAACTCAAGAGCCATTATATCTATACAACTCGACAACTAAGCGCTTAGTATATATTAAAGATTCTTCCCCAGTACTTGTTCAGCCAGGATCTATTGGTTTTACTGCCAAGAAACTGATGCCAAACAAGGTCAGTAGCAATGCCATAGATCCAGTATGTAGCTGAAGGTTAAAAATGGGGCAGGGAGCTCCCCTAATGAAATGATCCCACAAGCCCTCCAACTACTGCCATCCAACTTACCTTACTTGTAAACTGAGACTCCATCAAACCGTGCAGCACATTAGGAAGGCTGCCGCTTCATTTTATTGCAATTTCTGGAATGACTGTTTTTAACTTCCATTATTTCAGAAGAGATGTCAAATGCACTAATTGGTACACTCTGAAAAGAGCTATTCAGGAAGCTCTGAGAGCCCCCAGTGAGTTCTGGGAGTAGCATCCATCTCTTCCTCCTAGGAAACATTTTGCAAGGTCAAGGGGGTAAAAGAGAGGGTGGGAGCACTTGCCTCCAGTCTCCGGGACATGATGGGGTCGGTTCAGTGTGCGTGCCAATAGTGGACAGGGTCTGGGCCCTGTGTTTACAATTAGATTTGCTGGGGCTGCCATAACAAAGTACCAAAGCACCACAAACTACATGACTTAAGCAGTAGCAATTCATTGTCTCAGAGTTCTGAAGGCCACAAGTCTGAAATGAAGGAGTCCTCCCAGCCACACACTCTCCAAAGGCTGGAGGGAACAATCTTTCCTCTTCTGGCATCTGGGAGGGGGTGGGAGGGGGTCGGGGAGGCAGGGAACTGTCTTTGCTCTTTCCTGGCTGGTTAGATGCGTCATCCCAACCTCTGCACCATCTTTGCATTCTTTCCTCCGTTTCTCCAGGGAAGGGGGCAAAGAAAAGCCTGCAAGAGCAGGTGGGAGCAGCCTTGAAAGTTCCCCAAGACCAAGCACACCTGGGCCTGACTTTCCCTCCAACGGGGTCCTGTGCGGGGCCAGGGAGGGGGAGTGATCAGGCTTCACCTGAATTGAGTTTTTCATCAGCGCCATTGGGAGAGAACATTCTGAGTGCTTCCCGTTCCACACGTCACCAAGGTCAAGACTTCAGAAGCCTACACAGATGCAATCCAGCTATAAGTGAGGTTCAGCCCGAGGGGTAGGACTGACACCCAGAAGGAAGGGAGAGACTCCACTTGGGAAGGGAAAAGGAGGCTGTCTGGGAGGGCTGCGTGGGGGCAGTGGCTCGGCTGGGTGGGAAGATATAGGAGTTGGTGGGTCAGATGTAGAAAGAGGAGGTGGGAGAGTGGAGGGGTCCTGCCATCTACCCTTGTGACCTCTGCTTCTTGGACAACTTCTCTTCCTTTAGTCCCTGTGAAATGACAGCATCCACATCTCGTCCTGCTTCACTGTCTGACTTACTGGTCCTACAGTCCAGCCTTGGCGCTGTCAGCAGTTGGACATGAGACAATGTCTCCTTCTGCAGAATTTCAAGCCAGCCCCTCTGCAGAACATCCTGGGGTCTGATTCCCCATCCGCATCCATTCCCCAGCCTCTGTTCTGGACCATCAGGCAGTGCCCTGGGCACTGGCATTGTCACTTGCAGGTTCAAAAGTGAACTCCAGAGCTCTGCTCGCAAGCCAGCTCTCCTTCCCAACTTCTCTCCTGTCTCGCCCTTTTAGGCTTTGAAAATGTTGCAGCTTTGGCCTCTCCTCTCCTTTAGCCCCAATATTTAATTTATCCAGCAACATAGCCTGATTTCCCTTTCCTTTGAAATTGTCACCCCTGTTTTCCCTTTCACTGTCATTTCCAGAGCTTGATCCAGACAACAGCTTCATGCAGTGGTTCTCCAAGCGAGGTCCCCAACCAGTACCGTCAGCATCCCCTGGGAGTTCGTTATAAATACAGATTCCCAGGCACTACCCCAGACCTATGACTATGTCAGAAGTGGTGGGGCTGGGCCATCTGTATTTTACCAATCCATCCAGGTAATGCTGATGTATATGGGTTTGAGAAGCAATGGATAGGTGCAAGAATTCCTTGTCAATCCACCACAATCCATCCTTACAGGTGCTACCAGAATGATTTACTTACAACATTCATTGTGGCCAGAACCATCAAGGGCTCCAAATTTCCTGCCTCATGAAGGCTAAACTCTACTCTCTTTCTTCTTCTTCTTCTTCTTCTTTTTTTTTTTTTTTTTTTTTTGTATTTTTAGGGCCACACTTGTGGCGTATGGAAGTTCCCAGACTAGGGGTCGAATCGTGAATCGGAGCTGCAGCTGCCAGCCTACGCCACAGCCACAGCAACGTGGGATCCAAGCTGCTCTGTGACCTACACCACAGCTCATGGCCATGCTGGATATGTGACCTACTGAATGGGGCCAGGGATCGAACCCATATCCTCATGGATACTAGTCAGGTTCATTATGCTAAGCCACAATGAGAACTCCCTTCCACTTAGCTTTTGAAGCTGCATTTTCAGGTTCCATCTCTCAAACTTGTCCTCGCTCAACTAAGACACTGCACTCCAGTTATGCCAGTGCCATGTATACATGTGTCTGCCCACCCTCACCTTCCCATCCAGCCCTTAGAAACTGTCAACAGTGACGAGTGGCCCGCGCCCCTCTCTCACATGGAAATAAAAACAAACATAATGCTACTCAGCTGTAAAACAATCATGCCGAAGTCCACCCAGTCCCTGATTCTCCCCCAATTGACTAGTTTGTTGCTTTAATAAAATATACTCATGAAATCCATTTGTAAAAGTCATTTTTTTGGTGCCATTCTGCTTCCCACTCCTCCAAGCTCACACTCAATACCTGTGATTAATCTAGGTCTGCCTTTGCAGATCTAAATTCTCCTCACTGTTGGGGGCTCTGCTCATTTTACAAGGAAAAGTGGATACAGGAATGAGTAAGTGAGGCTTGTCTCCTCAATGAGCCAGAGGGAAGGCATTTTGACTTTCATTTCTTCTTTTCCCCCTTCAGGACTTACACCGTAGGAGAGTTGTCAGTCCTGGCTGATGGCCAGGTCCCCACTTTTTGTCCCTTTGACTGACAAATGTTGTAGGCAGCCTATCAGGGTGCTGAATATAATCCTCTTGCCTCTCATGCCTAGATCCATTTTTCAGAATCCTTTAAGCCCGCAGGTACCTGGCGAGTGTTCACAGGAAGTGACAGTTTTCCAGGGGCGTGAGACTCTATACATTAGCAAAGACAGTGCGCCACCTGTGAAAATTGCACCTGTAGACACTTCACCAAAGTTTAAAAAAAAAAAAAAGTCTCCTTTTAAAGCAAATCAATCAGTGCTCAATGTTTGGACATCGTTTATAAAGCCAGCTCCGCCCAAACACCAAACACCTATGACCTTTAACAAACTTTTCGCAGGAAAGATGTTCCCATTTATAAGTTATCTTTTAAACCTCCCATGGAAATGATACATTTGACCCACAGAGAAAAATTCTTTGGAGCTGAAGTCTGTACTAGAGATTAAACTGTGATCATTGACTTTGGTCTAAAGGACCCCGCCGATACATAGAGGTGTGCCCACCTCTGAACAACCATGTGAAGGACAGATACCAGCAAGCTGGGGACAGCTGTCCAGTAACTGCCCCGTGGCCTCGTCTCAGAAGGACCACTGAGATCGCCCGACACTCAGCCCTCATTCCTTCTAAGCGTGATAACCAACCTCCCCAGCGCGCTCTCTCCACGGCCCCTCCACTCACCCCCCATCAATGGGTTGGAAAGGAGCCTGACGTCAGGAGCGTCTCCTGGCCTTGGGGGCTTGCTGCCGTTGCTGCCCAGTGGTTTGTCATCCATGGTGCCCTCCTGGTCCAGGCAAGCTCCACGCTCCACTTCAGTTGCTCAGAAAAGTCCAAATTCCATGCTCCCCCTGCTCCTGGGAAATTCCGGGGCTGAGCCGCACAGTCCTGGTCAGATGGCAGAGGAGAGAACAGGCAGAGTAATCTGAATACTACCTGTGGTCAGACAGACATGCGCGCGCATGCACACCCACACACACTCTCTCTCTCTCTCTCTCTCTCTCTCTCTCTCTCTCTCTCACTGTCTCTCTCTCTGTCTCTCACTCTCACTCCACCTACCTAGCTGGCTGGAGGCTGCCCAAAGCCCGCAACAGCCCCCTAGCCCCAAGTCTGCAAAGTTGCTGATGTCACGTCCTTTCCAAAACTGAGACCAATCAGTGAGGAAGCCTTGAGGTTTATCAGGCAGGAAACTCACAGTTTGTAACTTTTGGAGAGCCCAGAGAACAGGGTGGGGATGAAGAAAAACAACCACTCCCTCCTCGCTCGCTGCAACTTCTTTGCCCTGCTGGGGTCTGTTTGTTATTTGGGGGTTTCTTGTTGTTGAGACAAGCCCTAGAACCTGGGAGCTGAGAAAGCTGGCTGTGCTGCAGCCCTGCTGAACTGCTTGCACAGCAACTTACGCAGCACGCCCTGGCCATCTGCACATGTGGTTTCAATTTTTCTGGGAGTTTCTTATGGGAAAATGTGTCTATATGTTACAAGAATGCACGTTTGGAAAGAACGTGTATTTTTCTTCGTTCTGACTGCAAAGACTGCACTAAATGTCCTGCTGGCCCTTCCACCCCACATTACATTTTAACTTCTAAATAAATAATTCAGCGTTGCTATTGGAAGAATGGACTGCAGGGGCAGCAAGAGGGCGGGGAAGAGACCTGCTATCTTTCTTTAAATTGTTAGTTGTAAAAAGTTTTACTTTGTCAAAGTTTTGCCTATTTGTCTCTACCAATCATTTGGGGTTTTGTCCGTGTTTTTTCAGATAAACCCAGTTTCCCCATACTCCTGGGTGCTGGTTCAGGCTGGTGGCAACCCCTGGACTCCCCACCTACCTCTTCCAGGCAGAAAGGGATTTTTCTTCCCCATTCAGGGGGGCTCTGAGTTAGTCTCAAGCATTTTCTGGTTGAGAAATGACTGCAGATTTTTTCCCTTTTTAAAAAAAATTATAGTTGTTTTACAATGTTGTGCCAATTTCTACTGTACAGCAAAGTGACCCAGCCATTCATAGACATACAAACACACACACACACACACCCCTTTCTTATATTATCTTCAGTCATGGTCTGTTCTAAGAGATTGGATATAGTTCCCTGTGCTGTAGAGCAGGACCTCATTGTCTACCATTCTAAATGTATAGAGTTCCCGTCGTGGCGCAGTGGTGAACGAATCCGACTAGGAACCATGAGGTTGCGGGTTCGGTCCCTGCCCTTGCTCAGTGGGTCACGGATATGGCGTTGCCGTGAGCTGTGGTGCAGGTTGCAGACGCGGCTCGGATCCCGCGTTGCTGTGGCTCTGGTGTAGGCCGGTGGCTACAGCTCCGATTCAACCCCTAGCCTGGGAACCTCCATATGCCACGGGAGCGGCCCAAGAAAAATGGCAAGAAGACAAATAAATAAATAAATAAATAAATAAATAAATGTAATAGTTTGTATCTACTAACCGAAAACTCCCCCGCCATCCCACTCCCTCCCCCCTTCCCCTTGGAAACCACAAAATCTGTTCTTCACGTCTGTGAGTCTGCTTCTGTTTTGTAGATAGCTTCATTTGTGCCATATTTTAGATTCCACATATAAATGACATCATATGGTATTTGTCTTTCTGACTTATTTCACTTAGGATGAGAATCCCTAGTTGCCTCCATGTTGCTGAAATGGCATTATTTTGTTCTTTTTTATGGCTGAGTAGTATTCCATGGTATACATGTACCACATCTTAATCTATTCTTCTGTCAATGGACATTTAGGTTATTTTCGTCTTGGTTCTTGTGAAGAGTGCTGTAAAGAACATAGGGGTGTGAGTATCTTTTTGAATTAAAGTCTTCTCTGGGCATATGCCCAAGAGTGAGATTGCTCAATCATATGACAACTCTATTTTTAGGTTTTTGAGGAACCTCCATACTGTTCACAATAGTGCCTGCACCAGTTTACATTCCCACCCACAGTGTAGGAGGGTTCCCATTTCTCCATACCATCTCCAGCATTTGTTATTTGTGGACTTATTAATGATGGCCATTCTGACCAGTGTGAGGTGGTACCTCATTGTAGTTTTGATTTGCATTTCTCTAATAATTAGTGATGTTGAGCATTTTTCATATGCCTAACTGTGTTTCTTCTTTGTAGAAATTTCTATCTAGGTCTTCTGATTGCAGATCTTTTTCAATGCCAAAGATGCAACCTTACTGTTTCAGATTTATGGAGCCTCAGTTGACCCACGTGGTAGCCATTGTTAACAGTTTGAGGAATGTCTTTCACATTTTAAAATGCATTTCTGAGCAACAGAAATAAAAGCAAAAATAAACCAATGGGACCTAATCAAACTGACATGCTTCTGCACAGCAAAGGAAACCAAAAAGAAAACAAAAAGACAACTTACAGAATGGGAGAAAATAGTTTCAAATGATGCAACCGACAAGGGCTTAATCTCTAGAATATACAAGCATCTTATACAACTCAACAGCAAAAAGCCAACAACCCAATGGAAAAATGGGCCAAAGACCTGAATAGATGTTCTCCAAGGAAGATGTACAGATGGCCAACAAGCACTTGAAACAATGCTCAACATCCCTGATTATCAGAGAAATGCAAATCAAAACTACCATGAGGTACCACCTCACACCAGTCAGAATGGCCATCATTCAGAAGTCCACAAATAACAAATGCCGGAGGGGGTAGGGAGAAAACGGAACCCTCCTGCACTCTTGGTGGGAATGTAAGCTGGGACAACCACTATGGAGAACAGTATGGAGGTATCTTAGAAAACTATACATAGAACTACCATATGACCCAGCAATCCCACTCTTGGGCATATATCAGGACAAAACTTTCCTTCAGAAAGACACATGCACCCGCATGTTCATTACAGCACTATTCACAATAGCCAAGACATGGAAACAACCCAAATGACCACTGATAGATGATTGGATTAGGAAGATGTGGTATATATACAATGGAATACTACTCGGCCATAAAAAAGAATGAAATAACGCCATTTGCAGCAACATGGATGGAACTAGAGACTCTCATCCTGAGTGAAGTAAGTCAGAAAGAGAAAGACAAATACCATATGATATCACTCATATCTGGAATCTAATATATGGCACAAAGGAACCTTTCCACAGAAAAGAAAATCATGGACTTGGAGAATAGATTTGTGGTTGCCTGGGGGGAGGGGGAGGGAGTGGGAGGGATTGGGAGCTTGGGGTTAATGGATGCAAACTATTGCTCTTGGAGTGGATTTACAATGAGATCCTGCTGGGTAGCACTGAAAACTATGTCTAGATACTTACAACGTAGCACGACAATGGGAGAAAAAATTATGTACACATGCATGTGTAACTGGGTCCCCATGCTATACAGAGGGGAAAAAAAAAGTGTGTTGGGGGAAATAACAATAAAAAATAAATTAAAAATAAAAAAATGAAATGCGTTTCTGTGCATACATGTAGATACACATTTATTCCTTTACATTTTCCACATAATTGTAATCACATTATCACATATACTTTTTTTTTTTTTTTTTAAATTTTATTTTCCCACTGTACAGCAAGGGGGTCAGGTTATCCTTACATGTATACATTACAATTACAGTTTTTCCCCCACCATTTCTTCTGTTGCAACATGAGTATCTAGACATAGTTCTCAATGCTATTCAGCGGGATCTCCTTGTAAATCTATTCTACGTTGTGACTGATAAGCCCAAGCTCCCGATCCCTCCCACTCCCTCCCCCTCCCATCAGGCAACCACAAGTCTCTTCTCCAAGTCCATGATTGATTTTCTTTTCTGAGGAGATGTTCATTTGTGCTGGATATTAGATTCCAGTTATAAGTGATGTCATATGGTATTTGTCTTTGTCTTTCTGGCTCATTTCACTCAGTATGAGATTCTCTAGTTCCATCCATGTTGCTGCAAATGGCATGATGTCATCCTTTTTTATGGCTGAATAGTATTCCATCGTGTATATATACCACATCTTCCGAATCCAATCCTCTGTCGATGGACATTTGGATTGTTTCCATGTCCTGGCTATTGTGAATAGTGCTGCAATGAACATGCGGGTGCATGTGTCTCTTTTAAGTAGAGCTTTGTCCGGATAGATGCCCAAGAGTGGGATTGCAGGGTCATATGGAAGTTCTGTGTGTAGATTTCTAAGGTATCTCCAAACTGTTCTCCATAGTGGCTGTACCAGTTTACATTCCCACCAACAGTGCAGGAGGGTTCCCTTTTCTCCACAGCCCCTCCAGCACTTGTTATTTGTGGATTTATTAATGATGGCCATTCTGACTGGTGTGAGGTGGTATCTCATGGTAGTTTTGATTTGCATTTCTCTTATAATCAGCGATGTTGAGCATTTTTTCATGTGTTTGTTGGCCATCTGTATATCTTCCTTGGAGAAATGTCTATTCAGGTCTGTTGCCCATTTTTCCATTGATTGATTGGTTTTTTTGCTGTTGAGTTGTATAAGTTGCTTGTATATTCTAGAGATTAAGCCCTTGTCAGTTGCATCATTTGAAACTATTTTCTCCCATTCTGTAAGTTGTCTTTTTGTTTTCTTTTGGGTTTCCTTTGCTGTGCAAAAGCTTTTCAGTTTGATGAGGTCCCATGGGTTTATTTTTGCTCTAGTTTCTATTGCTTTGGGAGACTGACCTGAGAAAATATTCATGATGTTGATGTCAGAGAGTGTTTTGCCTATGTTTTCTTCTAGGAGTTTGATGGTGTCCTGTCGTATATTTAAGTCTTTCAGCCATTTGGAGTTTATTTTTGTGCATGGTGTGAGGGTGTGTTCTAGTTTCATTGCTTTGCATACAGCTGTCCAGGTTTCCCAGCAATGCTTGCTGAATAGACTTTCCTTTTCCCATTTGATGTTCTTGCCTCCCTTGTCAAAGATTAATTGACCATAGGTGTCAGGGTTAATTTCCAGATTCTCTATTCTGTTCCATTGGTCTGTCTGTCTGTTTTGATACCAGTACCACACTGTTTTGATGACTGTGGCTTTGTAGTATTTCTTGAAGTCTGGGAGAGTGATGCCTCCTGCTTGGTTTTTGTTTCTCAGGATTGCTTTGGCGATTCTCGGTCTTTTGTGGTTCCATATAAATGTTTGGATTGTTTGTTCTAGTTCTGTGAAAAATGTCATGGGTAATTTGATAGGGATTGCATTGAATCTGTAGATTGCTTTGGGTAGGATGGCCATTTTCACAATATTGATTTTTCCAATCCAGGAACATGGAATATCTTTCCATTTTTTTACATCTTCTTTGATTTCTTTGATTAAGGTTTTATAGTTCTCGGCATATAGGTCCTTTACCTCTTTGGTTAGGTGTATTCCGAGGTATTTGATTTTGTGAGGTACAATTTTAAAAGGTATCGTATTTTTGTATTCCTTTTCTAATGCTTCATTGCTGGTATACAGAAATGCAACTGACTTCTGAATGTTAATCTTATATCCTGCCACTTTGCTGAATTTATTAATCAGTTCAAGGAGTTTTGGGGTTGAGTCCTTAGGGTTTTCTAGGTATAGAATCATGTCATCTGCATACAGTGACAGTTTGATCTCTTCTCTTCCTATATGGATGCCTTTGATTTCTTTTGTTTGTCTAATTGCTGTGGCTAAGACTTCCAAAACTATGTTGAAGAGCAGTGGTGAGAGTGGGCATCCCTGTCTTGTTCCAGATTTGAGTGAGAAGGCTTTCAGTTTTTCCCCATTGAGGATTATATTTGCTGTGGGTTTATCATAAATGGCTTTGAGTATATTCAGGAATGTTCCCTCTATACCCACTTTGGCGAGGGTCTTGATCATGAATGGATGTTGAACTTTGTCAAATGCTTTTTCTGCATCTATTGAGATGATCATATGATTTTTGACTTTTTTTTTGTTAATGTGGTGTATGATGTTGATTGATTTGCGTATGTTGAACCATCCTTGTGAACCTGGGATGAACCCAACCTGGTCATGGTGTATAATTTTTTTGATATGTTGTTGGATTCGGTTGGCTAAGATTTTGTTGAGAAGTTTTGCATCTATATTCATCAATGATATTGGGCGATAGTTTTCTTTTTTGGTGGTATCTCTGTCTGGTTTTGGAATGAGGGTGATGGTGGCCTCATAGAATGTCTTTGGGAGTATTCCTTCTTCTTCAACCTTTTGAAAGAGTTTAAGGAGGATGGGCACCAATTCCTCTTTATATATCACATATACTTTTTACACTTATTTTGTCTTGGAGATCTTTCCATTTCAGCAGAGTAGCTCTGTCCCGTTCTTTATTGCCTATGGTGTAGCATTCCATATGATGCCAAAAGCATTTCATTATTCCCCTAATGATGGAGGCAGAATGTTGCCATTTTCTCTAACTACCACAAAAATACTGCAGTCCACATTTTTCTACATATGGCTTCACACACATATTTAAACTGAGTCCCCCTAAAACTCAGTTCTTCTGCCAAGTTTATGATTAACCTCTCTATCCAAAAATTTATTCCCTTTTTTGTCCTGAACTGTTCCCCTCAAGACTGAAGAGTATCGAAGAAAAGGGGGGATTGAAACCAATTTCAGGCCCCTGTGTCTCTGCCCTTTGAAGTAAAAGGCTTTTTGCTTTATCCCCAGTAAGGGAGTCCCAGGCCTCTCTTGAGTCTCAAAAGGCTGGCTCAAGAGTTAATGACAAGGAAATGTGAAGATGTAGAAACAAAGAATAGCTATTGAGTCTGGAAACTGCTAACAATTTAGATGATAAATCTGTCACATGGCAGAATCACTGAACTCCTGCAAGATATAAAGGCATGCAAGATAAAAGGCCTGACACACATTCTTAACTTGTTTTTACAGGAATCAGACCCCTACCAGATAAAAACTGCTGACCACAAACATGTAGACCATAGACAGACTAGTTGAAACCAGAAGGTTGATGAAGCTTGAAACTTCACCTTAATGCCAACCAACCCAAGAACTGTGCATGAGATGATCATGCAAGCTGCAGCCCCTTCCCTCACACTGCCTTTAAAACCCCTTCCTTGAAGGCAACTGGAGAGTTTAGGCCTTTTGAGCATAAGCTGCCTGTCCATCCTTCTTGCTTGGTGTCCTGCAATAAATGCTGTACTTTCCTTTACCACAACCTGGTGTCAGCTTATTGGCTTTACAGCACAGCCGAGCTGAACCAAGTTGGGTTTGGTAACAGCATGCAAATGTTTCTGGAGGTGAGATTCCTAAGAGTGGACATGCTGGGTCAAAGTTGTGCTCACACACATGTGAACATTCTATGGAACAAAAGACACACACAGGAGGGGGTACAAGTCAAACGAGAATCCCGAAGGTGATCAGTGGATGGTCTCAGTGTCGATTTCCTGGTGTGATATTGTACTACAGTTCTGCACAAAGTTATCACTGGGGGAATCTGGGCAAAGCTACAGGAGATCTCTCTGTATTATTTCCTACAACTGCATGTGAATCTGTAATTATAAATTTCGCTGTCCACTTCAAAATGAAAGAACCACTGCCCAACTGCCCTCCAGCTCTATTCACAGAATGAACTGAAAAGGCCATAAGCATATACATTGTTCGCTACTGCATCAGGAAAGATTTGAAGAATGATGAAAGCTGCATTTGGCAGAGAGGGAGAAATTTACTCCCAATGTAAACTGGCTGACAAAGAATTAAACAGAGGGGTGCAATGGCAAAGCTAGATACCATTGCCACTCTTTTTCAGAGTTTCTTTATTTACTTTTAATTAAATCCCAAGAAGATAACATTTTTCCATTTTCAAATTTAACTTGATTGTCCAAAAGGACAATAAAGATGTCCAGGTTATTGCCTTAGTCCCTGAGAGGGAATTAATCACCATATAATCCTCTCATATTTATAATGTTGATCAACACCTGTCAACATCGGAGGATGGGAACTGATTTTTTTTTTTAACTGTTTAAAACATTTTAGGCCAGAAATTAGAAAACCATTACCAGAAAAGTTCATGTTTTGGGGGTTTCTTTTGGGGGGGCATTGTTTGTTGTGTTGTTTTTGTTTGTTTTATTTTGTTGCCGAGACTGTAGCATATGGAAATTCCCAGGCCGGGGACTAAATCCAAGCCACAGTTGCAGCAATGCCTGATCCTTAACCCACTGTGTCACAGCGGGAACTCTAGTTCATGCATTTTTAAGGATCTGTAAGAGGAAAAAGTTGAATTTCATGTACATGAGCTGAGATTATAGAGAAATTGGTTAGCTTACAAGGAGCCACAGGAGAAGAACGACCTTACCAGCCTCTAGTCAGTTTTTGCCTGTGTCTGCATGTTCAGGAAACTTGTTCCAGGCTAGGTAAGAAAAAAGAATGATGGCCTGTAGCAGCAGTAAGGCCATGATCATTCCTTATCAAGTGCAGGCTTAACACAAGCCAGTGCCTCTGCCCCACCTCTCACCTACATGTCAGCGCGGCTGACATGACTCATGGATTTTGAGGTTTTCCTCCCAAGCCCTTGGGGAGCCTTAAAAGTCATCTCCAATCAGTCAAAGTTGGCCTAGGAGCTAAAACCTCTTGTCATTCCAGCCCGCAATTTTTCTAGCACAAAACCTTTTAAAACTAAAAGGTACACATCTCTTCTGATCATGTGGAATGATCTGCTTTTCCTGCAGAAGTCCAATCTGTTCTAGTTGTTCTTGCATAAAAGGCTCTGCATGCTGAGCTGGCTGATGGTGCTACCTTTGAAAGCCACAGCTCATTCCTACTCCATGGATCAGATCAGCGCCGTAAGAGTTAAACAAGGATGAGTTTTTTTTTTTAAAAAAAATTCTGGCACAATGCAGTATTCTTGAGGAAACAATCAGGCAAATCAAAATTGAGGCACAGTCTTCATAACAATGGGGCTGGATTCTTCAAAAATGCTGGTGGCATAAAAGACAAACGTGGTAGGGGAGGTTTTCTAGATTAAAGGAGAATGAAGACACTTGATAATCAAATGTGATGATCCTTGATTGGATCCTGATTGGGGGGGAGCATGAGACATAAAAGACATCAATGCCACAACTGTGGAAATTTAAACATAGACTATATCCTATACTCATAGTGCATCAATGTCAAACTTCCTACATGTGATCCCTGTGTCACTGGCGATTATGTAGAAGAAGCTGTGTTCTTAGGAAATTCACGCTGAAGTGTATAGAGTGAAGCCCGGTGGGAGTGTGACTCAGGGGACAGAAATGCATGCCCCTATATACACATTTTGCACCAAATAGGAAAAGTTAATGCAAGCTCTACAGTCAAAACGCCTGAGTATATATAAAACCCACACTGCCCTGTCTGTTCACAAGCCATTGTCATTCCTCATAAACCCAATGACCACGTGTCCCAAAAATTTGGGCTGACTGGGAACTCTGGTCTCATTGCACAATTCTGCAGGGTTGTAAAACAAACAAACAAACAAAAACAAGCCTGTCTTCATTAAAAGTTTTGATACCTTGGTCATCATGGGCTTTGTTCCCTTAACATCTGAATTTGTTAATACTGCACTAAAATTTTGTCTTGGAGTTCCCATTGTGGTGCAATGGGATAAGAATCCAACTGCGGTGGCTCGGGTCACTGCAGTGGTGTGGGTTCAATCCCT
This sequence comes from Sus scrofa, assembly GCF_054392235.1. Lineage (NCBI taxonomy): Eukaryota > Metazoa > Chordata > Mammalia > Artiodactyla > Suidae > Sus > Sus scrofa. The sequence goes on from NC_139401.1 coordinate 15,501,610, forward strand.
GGCCCAGGAACTTCCATATGCCACAGGTGCGGCCATTAAAAAATAATAATAATAAAATTTTTATCTTGATGACTCAGTTTTTAGGTGTCCCCTTAACTTTTTTGCTTCACTTGCCTTCTCCTAATTCTAGCCATGGTGAAGAAGCACAATATCTACAGATGACTCATAAATATTACAGATATTCATATATATTATATAGCTGTGTGTACACACATGTATACATAGATGTATATGTACTACACATGAACATGTGCATACACACAAAGAGACATAAGCAAACATAGCAAAATCCTATCAGATGATGAGCTAGGGTGACGGACGTACAAATATTCATTGTATTATTCTTGCAATTTTTCTGTAAGCTGAAAAAGATGTCAAGATATAACAGTGGCAGAGAAGGAAATAATAAATGAAAATTAAAGCCTAGTATACATTTTTTTACAGGTTAAACTCACATTAAAATATGAAGCTGCTATTCTGAGTGTGACCTATGTATATGTCCTGGTATAGACTCTGCTAAAGGAAGGAACTAAGGTATTCCACATGCAAATGTCCATGCAAGAGTGGCCCCTGGCAATGACGTTGGATGGGAGAAAGCACGAGGTCCTCCAGTGCAGACAGCGCCCTTTCCTGACAAGGTGTGGTTATTCAGTGATTCTTCCTTCACCATGACAGCTTCAGGCAATGCCTCTGAAGCGTCAGCGGTTCTCTTTGTGTTAAATGCCTAAAATCTCAGCAATGAGCACTATTACTGAAAAAAGAATTATCTGTAAACCTCAGGCGTATTTGATGTGGTAATATTAGAAATATCAGGGAGGAGAATCACTTTGGGAGAAACAGTTCCTTAATAACCTATGAATTAAAAACTTAGGTTGAAGGAGGTACCCAGCCTTTTAAATAATGAGTGGGATTTTTTCTTTTTAGGGCCACACCCGAGGCATATGAAAGTTCCCAGGCTAGGGGTCTAATCGGAGCTACAGATGCTGGCCTACACCACAGCCACAGCAACTCAGGATCGAAGCCACCTCTGTGACCTACACCACAGCTCATGACAATGCCGGATCGTTGACCCACTGAGCGGGGCCGGGGATCGAACCGGCAGCCTCATGGATCCTAGTCGGGTTCATTAACTGCTGAGCCATGAAAGGAACTCCATGAGTGGGATTTCCAATGAGTTGAAATAAACAAGCTTTTTTTAAAAAAATAATGGGTCAAGGCAGATGATGGATACAGTCAGATAAATGACGGATGGACAGATAGATGATAGACAGATGATATACAGATAGATATACTAGATGTTTATATAGAGACAGTGGTATATGAGTAGATAATATGTACTATTTGGTTATGAAAATACTTTTCACTTAAAATGATTCACTATGTATATATTGTAAATTATTTTAAACTTAGTTTTCTTAATCAGAAAATAACCTCAGAACATCTGAGAAATACTTCAAATGCTTTAAAAGTTTATGAAAATGGAAGTTCACACTAGTGTTATTTATAATCGCAAGAAGTTAGAAATGATCTAAGTATCAAACAATATGGAAATAGCTAAGAAATACGATAAGACCATTTTAACCAGGATAGTTTCAAAGGATTTGAAACTTAGAAAATTGTTACAACATAGTTTGTAGGAAAAACAGGAATCAAAAAATACTTTAATAGCAAAAATAAATAGGAACCTAATAAAACTTATAAACTTTTGCACAGAAAAGGAAACCATAAGCAAAATGAAAAGACAACTTACAGACTAGGGGAAAATATCTACAAACAATATGACCAATAAGGATTTAATTTCCTAAATTTATAAACAGTTCATATAACTCAGTAACAAAAAACCAAACAACTCAATCAAAAAATGGTCAGAAGACCTAAACAGACATTTCTCCAAAGACGACATACAGATGGCCAATAGGGACATGAAAAAATGCTCAGCATCACTAATTATTAGAGAAATGCAAGTCAAAACTACAATGAGGTACCACCTCACACCAGTCAGAATGGCCATCACTAACAAGTCAACAAGTAACAAATGCCGGAGAGGGTGTGGAAAAAAAGGGAACCCTCCTACACTGTTGGTAGGAACCTAGGTACAGCCACTGTGGAAAACAGTATGGAGGTTCCTCAAAAACCTAAAAATAGAACTGCTATATGATCTAGCAATCCCACTCCTGGACATATATCCAGAGAAAATTCTAATTCAAAAAGATACATGCATGCCAATGTTCATAGCAGCAGTATCTACAATAGCCAAGACATGGAAACAAACTAAATGTCCACTGAGAGATGAATAAAGATGTATAGTACGTATATACAAAAGAATATTACTCAGCCATAAGAAAGGACAAAATAATGCCATTTGCAGCAGCATGGATGGACCTAGATAGAGGTTGTTACACTAAGTCAGAAAGACAAAGACAAAACCTACATGGTATCACTTACATGTGGATTTTAAAACATGACACAAATGAACTTACAAAGCAGAAACAAATTCATAGACTTCAGAAACAAACTTATGGTTACCAAGGGTGAAAAGGAGGTGGGGGAGGGATAAATTAGGAGTTTGGGATTAGTTGATACAAACTACTATACATAAAATGACATGGGCATTCCCACCCATTCATGGCTCAGTGGAAACAAATCTGACTAGGATCCATGAGGATGCAGGTTCAATCCCTGGCCTTGCTCAGGGAATCAAGGATCCAGCTTTGCCATGAGCCGTGGTGTAGGTCGCAGACACGGCTTGGATCCCGAGTTGCTGTGGCTGTGGTGTAGGTTGGCATCTGTAGCTCTGATTAGACCCCTAGGCTGGGAACTTCCATATGCCTCGGGTGTGGCCCTAAAAAGACCCAAGAAAAAAGGAAAATAAATAAAATGATAACAAAGACCTACTACATAGCACAGTGAACTATATTCAATATCCTATAATAAACCATAATGGAAAAGAACACGAAAAAGTATATATATTTGGCTGGATCACTTTGCTGTATACCGGAAACTAACACAACATTGTAAATCAACTATACTGCAATTAAAAAAAATACTTTTATAATAGAAATACTAGATTCAATCAGATAAAGAAACAAACCAAAAAAACGCTGATGATAACTATTGAAAACATACTGAAAAAAAGTCACTAAAACCTTAACAGTAAAAAAATTACTAATAAATATTAGATACATACACAAATAGTTCTTTTAAAATACATTTGCCCTGGAGTTCCCATTGCGGTGCAGCAGAAACAAATCTGACTAGTAGCTGTGAGGTTGCAGGTGATCCCTGGCCTCGCTCAGTGAGTTAAGGATCCGCATTGCCGTGAGCTGTGGTGTAGGTCACAGACACGGCTTGGATCCCGCGTTGCTGTGGCTCTGGTGTAGGCTGGCGGCTATAGCTCCGATTTGATCCCTAGCCTGGGAACCTCCACATGCCAGGCGTGCGGCCCTAAAAAGCAAATAAATAAATGAAGTAAAATACATTCACCCTGCCAGGGACCTTGCCTTAATCACCTTATCTAAAACAGTGGCTCTTGCCATCACTCATTATTTTAATCTGTTTTTCCTCCTATCACTTCCTGACATGACGATTTATGTGTGTGTTGCTTATTCCCTGTTGCCTCCACCAACACATAAGCTTTCTGAGGGCCAGGACCTTCTCTTTCTCTTTCTCAGCCTTGAACAGCGTCTTTGGCACATAACAGATGCTGAGTAAACATGTGCTGAACGAATGAACTGAGAAATTGCCCTAGAGCACTTCGAGTATGATTGAACTTGGAAGAAGTCCTGCCACTTTGAGAATAAAACATCCCACATCCTGTGGGAAAAAAAAAAATGAAATTATCTTAGTGCTAAGAACCCCCCCAAACCAAGCCATATAATTTAAGAACCCTCCCCCAAAACCAAGCCATATAATTTCATATAAACTAGATGATTTCTCTGAAGGTCTAATTCTAGTATGACGGAATGCAGGACTGAAAGGGAACTTTAAAGACAATCTCGTGTCCAACCAAAAATCATAAAACATCATGACGACCCCAAGATTCGGGGATCTGGACTTATTCTGCATCCACATCCTTCTGGATCCAGAAGCATCAGAGCTGGTGAGTGCTCTCTTGGGAGTCAGTTCAGAAGTGGAGTGGCCCCCGCCACACACACGCCCTACCAGTGTTGGGAGGTCCATACAAACAATTCATGAAATCCACGGTCTGAAACTTCATGCAACAGCAGGACAGACTGAACATCCCAAGACCTCCTAAGGCTTAATAACAGACCTCAGACACTCAGCGAGATGCAGGTTGACCAAAAAATGCACTCTGGAGAACACTTTGAAGATGCAAAGCCTCAGTTCCTGAATATTCTATGAGCATATTTTGTCAGGATTTTCCTTCAAAGTTTCTGCTTTTGATATCATGCTTAGCAAAGACTTTCCTTTTCATGTACATTCATGAACCTTTTATTTCAGTATTTTATACCATGGTTTAAAATTTAACATTTTCCAAAAACAGAGGTTTGTTTTTAGACGATGACGTGAAATAAGAATTTAGGAGTTACCCGGTGGCCTGGTGGTTAAGGATCTGGCATTGTTGCTACTGTGGCTTGGGTTCAGTCCCAGGCCTGGGAACTTCCACATGCCGTGGGCAAGGCCAAAAAGATAAATAACAATTTTTTAAATGAGAATTTAATCTTTTCCCCCAGATAGTTAACTACTTCAGATTAACTTATTTCATTTTCCAAAGTTGTGAACTATCAGAAATATAATGCTGGCCACAAGTGTAATTTAAAATTGTACTGTAGTCACATTAAAAAAAAGAGTAAAAGAAATAGGAGTTCCCATCATGGTGCAGCGGAAATGAATCTGACTAGGAACCATGAGGTTGCAGGTTTGATCCCTGGCCTCACTCATTGGGTTAAGGATCTGGCGGTGCCGTGAGCTGTGGTGTAGGTCGCAGATGAGGCTCAGATCTGGCATTGCTGTGGCTGTGGTGTAGGCCGGCGGCTATAGCTCCGATTAGACCCCTGGCCTGGGAATCTCCATATGCCGAGGGTTCAGCCCTAAAAAGCAAAAAGATAAAATAAAAAATAAAGTGTTTAGCTTGCAGTTCCTGTTGTGGTTCAGTGGAAACAAGCCTGACCAGTATCCATGAGGATGCGGGTTGGATCCCTGCCCTCGCTCAGTCGGTTTGGGATGCGGCGTTGCCATGATCTGCGGTGTAGGTCACAGACGCGGCTCGGATCCCAGTGTGGCTATGGCTGTGGTGTAGACCGGCAGCAGTAGCTCTGATTCGACCCCTAACCTGAGAACTTCCATATGCCACTGGCACAGCCTTGAAAAGCAAAAAATAAAGTGTTTAGCTTTTTATATTTAGAAAAACACAAGGAAACCAAATTTTTGCAGAAATTTATTCTTGGAAGGAAGGAAAGACAGGGGGAAGGAGGGAAGAACTCAATCAGAACACATCCTAGAATACATATATTCATCCTAATCTTATTTACCCAGATTTACATGTCTGCATGCTATTCAGAATGGTGACTCTTAATTGAAAATCATCAATCTTGATTTTACTTTCACCCTACTTGACAGTTTGTTTTTAAAGTTTCTTAACAAGAGCTACAAACAAAAAGGTTTCTGATTGCCCTTTGGTTAAAGAGAACACCAAAGTAACCAGGAGTTTCCACTCCCCAAGTGTTGCGGGGCATCAGGGATTCGCCCTAACTTGCTTAGCTTGTCAGGATTCGCCATAACTAGCTTAGCTTGTCGGAAGATACTGGGAATCTAACTGTTGGGCGTCTACACTAGGTACCCGGGGTGCAGCAGGCAATGGCCTGCTTCTTTCCAAGCATCTTCCCATGGCCAGGTTGGACTACTGGTAGAGGAGGAATCTTTCCAGTGGCTCCGGCAGATAGAGTTTCTGGATGGTCTGATGACAGGTCCGACCCAAGCACTTCCGGACACACAGGCGGCAGAGCTGGGAAAGAGCGGGTGGGCCTGGGGAAGGAATTAAAATGTGTGGTCACAGAGGCAGTGTTAGGAGATGTGCTGAGGCCTGACAGGCCTCGGGTACCTCCTGGCTCCAGCTGCCCATGAGACTGGCCGGGTCCCCACACTCACAGGGGCCCTCCATTCTCAAGAGATCCCAGCCCAACAGAGGATCTGAAGAATGGACCCAACTTAGACCCCATTATGCCATGAACCTCAGTCATGGAGTCTCATGAAGTCATCATGCCCAAGGCTGTGAGTGGCTTTTGAGCCCTGGAAGAAAGCAAACTAAGGAGAGTCCAAAAAACAGTTGACCAGGCTGAGCGAGCATTTGGCTGGAATCCTCGTTACTCTGGCACATGGGTACTACCTGCCTTATTTCCTAACCTGACCGTATTGATAAAGATCTCTACAAGTAGATCTCCGTAATTACTGGACCATACAAAGCTTTCCTTCTCAAGAAAATCCTACTGGAACAGCATCTTGCACCCCACGAGAAATGGTGACTGTACAGACAAACAGCCTGATGACACCTGGATTGCTGTTGCCAAGAAGCATCCATGTGATGATGGGAAGCTACCTGGAGGGGCAGACCATCGCCCTGAAAATCTTGGGATGCAAGAATGCAAAGTGTCTGTCCTGTCAAACAGTGAAAGCTCCTCAGAGTGACCTCTGGCATAACTGCTATTCCTTCTTCTAGAGCAGCAGCTCTATTTATGAAGACAGAAGACAGAGGAACTTGCTTCGATGAAATATAAATCCTGCCCCTGGAGACACTTTTGATGCAAGACAAGAGGTAACTGTGACAAACGCTATAAACTATATTCTCGGCTAATAGTTGTTAAGGACCTGGTATTTCCAAACAGGGAACTGGCAAAGAAGATGGTAATTCTTCCAGTAGAGATTCACATCAAAGAACCATCATTAATGACACAGACTATTGGAAATCATCCAGATCCGTCTTATTCAAAGTCTGGCCTCAGACCAACAGCCTGGGCATCACCTGACAGGTGGCCGGGCAGAGGCTAGGGCCCCACCCCAGAGCTCCTGCATCAGAATCTGCATTTTAAGGAGATCCCCAGGTAATTCGTAGGCACATTAAAGCTTAAGAAGCACTGGCCAAGCATCCCATTGGGAAGGTATCCAAGACATGGGGGTGGTTTCACAAAGTGGAGCTGGTGCCTGAAATCAAACTCTGCTTCGCTAGAAATTGTTTCAAAAGACTCAGGATGGAGGCATCATAACATTAAGTGTGCACGCTGGAATCCGAGTTCTTGGTTAGAATTCCCAGTCTACGTTTTAGCAGCCGTGTGACCTCCTGAAAGCCCTCTCTTCATGCTTCTTCTTTCCCATTCGCGACTAGGGCAGCACCAGTTATGATAAAATTCTCGTGGTTTTCAAGTTTTGAGAATTCAACAAGATTCATCTCCCTGAGGTGGAGAACATGCCAAGAGCTCTACCACTGAGTCCAGTTCCTGAAAGACACACTCTGTGTCCACGTGGCCATCTGTAACTCGAGTATTTCTCATTTCCCCTGAATTGCCTCTAAGTACTACAAAGCGGAGTTTTGGTCTGCTCAATCATGTGCTTATGCCAGGATAGAGGCAGCAGTTCAATCGTTTCAAGGTGAAAGAAAGTTCTGGAATAATTTCCTTGCTAATGCAAAAACAAAACAGCACGCCAGTTGCCTGTAAATGTCCCTTTAAGTGAATATATCCAGCGCACAAAAATCCCCTCTCTGTGATGCTAGGACGTGCCCTCTCCTGCGTGCCACTTCCACTCACAAAGAGAAAAAGAAAAAGAAAGTCTAGAGGTGACACAGGAGGAGAGAGAGCAGACGTGTTTTTGGATGAGAAACGGATGCCCAGCCCTTTCTTACCTTCCCGGAGCAAGAGCGCCTGCTCCACGCTGCTTTTTGGAGCTGCCAGATCAAGTGCAATCTTGCCCTGAGCGTTTTTGCCCTTGATGTTAGCCCCGAAGTCTATCAGCAGGTGAATGATTTCCACACTGTTCTGCCTTGCAGCTGCATGCAGGGGACTGTCCAGCCATTGGCCATGGTCAACGTTGGCTCCTTAACAAAGCAGATGAGCACGATTCAACCACAAAGGTTAATGGAGAGACACACAGAGCCTAAAATGTGCTAGTTGTCGATCGAGACATATTTTTGTTGTTGTTGTTGGTTTTTTTTTTTTTTTTGGTTTTCCTTCCAATATTTGCATCTTTTATTTTCAAATATTTCTTTTTTTTTTAATTTTCCCACTGTACAGCAAAAGGGTCAGGTTATCCTTACATGTATACATTACAATTACATTTTTTCCCCACCCTTTGTTCTGTTGCAACATGAGTATCTAGACAAAGTTCTCAATGCTATTCAGCAGGATCTCCTTGTAAATCTATTCCAAGTTGTGTCTGATAAGCCCAAGCTCCCGATCCCTCCCACTCCCTCCCCCTCCCATCAGGCAGCCACAAGTCTCTTCTCCAAGTCCATGATTTTCTTTTCTGAGGAGATGTTCATTTGTGCTGGATATTAGATTCCAGTTATAAGTGATATCATATGGTATTTGTCTTTGTCTTTTTGGCTCATTTCACTCAGGATGAGATTCTCTAGTTCCATCCATGTTGCTGCAAATGGCATTATGTCATTCTTTTTTAGAGACATCTTTTTTTAATCTTTTTTCATCCACACCTGTGGCATATGGAAGTTCCCAGGCCAGGGGTCAAATTGGAGCTGCAGCTGCCAGTCTACGCCACAGCCACAGCAGATCCGAGCCGCGTCTGTGACCTATGCCACAGCTTACAGCAGTGCTGACCCTTAACCCACTGAGCAAGGTCAGGGATTGAACACGCATCCTCATGGACACTATGTCAGGTTCTTTTCTTTTCTTTTTTTTTTTTTTTTTGTCTTTTTGCCTTTTCTAGGGCCGCACCTGTGGCACATGGAGGTTCCCAGGCTAGGGGTCTAATCAGAGCTCTATCCACGGGCCTACACCAGAGACATAGCAATGCAGGATCTGAGCCACGTCTGCACCTACAGCAGAGCTCACAGAAACATCGGATCCTTAACCCACTGAGCAAGGCCAGGGATGAAACCCGCAACCTCATGGTTCCTAGTCAGATTCATTAACCACTGAGCCATGACGGGAACTCCCTATGTCAGGTTCTTAGTCCACTGAGCCACAACAGGAACTCCAATAGAGACATCTTAAATGCTATGACATAGTTGACAAATCTTTGAAAATGTATGGCTGAAGCCTAGAATCAGCAATACCTACTAAAACTGTTTCCACGTATTCTGATGAGAAAAGTATGCTCAGTGGTTAACGAATCCGACTAGGAACCATGAGGTTTCGGGTTCGATCCCTGGCCTTGCTTACTGGGTTAAGGATCTGGCGTTGCTGTGAGCTGTGGTGTACGTCGCAGACATAGCTCAGATCCCCGCATTTCTGTGGCTCTGGCAGAGGCCGGTGGCTACAGCTCTGATTCGATCCCTAGCCTGGGAACCTCCATAAGCCACGGGAGCGGCCCTAGAAAAGGCAAAAAGACAAAAAAAGAAAAAGAAAAAAAAGTATAGAATAGAGAGATTTTTAGTCATTTTAAATGCTTCACTTACTTTCCCATAGGAACTGTGGGAGAGACAAAATTAAATATTTGCAGCTCCTTTCCCATATTTTGTTTTGGGGCACAGGACAAAGCTAAGTTTATTTAGTATTTACTATTCTGGGCTCAAAAAAAAAGTTTTCTGAATTACTATCAGGAGTGGCACATGATAGGGGTTTTTTTAAGTCAAAAAATCTTGGAGACTGATAATTCTTATTGTCACCTCTACCTTTGTGTCAGTGGCTAAGTTTGGGGAATCTTTACCCAAATAATAGTTTCAAGACATTTTACTTTCCCCTGGACTCTCAGTTTCTGTTTATGACTTTGAGAATTCAAAAATTACTAAATGATCCAGCAGGATTGACCTAGTCCATGGCAAATGTCTGTTGTTTTTTTTACTAACCAGCATCTTCCTGGTAACCACACCTCGATTTTACTCGGGAGAACCATCTCCTGTGATTCCCAGATCACGTGTTTCCAGTGAAGCCCAACAACGGCAGTGTAGATGGAAATCTAGGCCTAAGCCCATCTGCATGGTGTATTCCCTTGATTGGCTCAGAGATGGGCATGTGATTCAGAAAGAGCCAATGAAATAACGAAACGCAATTGGTTGTTTTCCCGCCGAGTTTATGGGAGAGAGACTCCTGCTCTGTCACTGGACCACCAAGGAGAAGCCAGGTGAATGGAGCCAATATCAAAAGAGGCAGAACTGAGAACTGCACATACTCATCTCTGAAGTCCTGCTTTAAGCATTTAAACATCAAATGCTGGCAGAGTTTTGAGCACCCTGACAACAACTTCGTTTCTGAGGTCATAGAAAACCAACAGGGTTAACACGTTCTCACGAAAAGATTTCTAGAAGTTACCTAATTCTAGAAGTTTCTTGACACAGTCGACTCTCTGGTAGGTGCAAGCCACATACAGAGGAGTTCCGAGGTGAGGCACTTCTTGGTCGATGTTAACGTTATTTGCCAGCAGAATCTCCATGCACTCTCTATTGCCTGGCGGAACACATGATAACCTCGCTCAAGTAAGGGAAATAGTAACGCTTCACAGAATTACAGGACTGCTTATCTATAATGGGCTTTAGAAACACCCTAGTTTTTTGTTTTGTTTTTTACAGCTGCACCTGTGGCATATGGAATTTTCCAAGCCAGGTGGGGGTCAAACCGGAGCTGCAGCTGAGGCCTAAGCCACAGCCACAAGCACACCGGATTCAAGCCACATCTGGGACCTACACTGAAGCTTGTGGCAATGTCGGATCCTTAACCCACTGAGCAAGGCCAGGGATCTTGAACCCACATCCTCATGGACCTGTGTTGGGTTCTTAACCTGCTCAGCAACAATGGGAACTCCCCCCCCTTTTTTTTTTTGGTCTTTTTGTCTTTTCTAGGGCTGCACCCGAGGCATATGGAGGTTCCCAGGCCAGGGGTCCAATTGGAGCTACAGCCGCTGGCCTACACCACAGCCACAGCAACTTGGAATCCGAGCCGTGTCTGCGACCTACACCACCCCTCAGGGCCACGCCAGATCCTTAACCCACTGAGCGAGGCCAGGGATCAAACCCACAACCTCATGGTTCCAAGTGGGATTCGTTAACCACTGAGTTACAATGGGAACTCTGGGAATGCCTAGATTTCTTTTAAGCAGAAAATAATTTGGGGAGTGGAGGAAACCTTAGAAATCACCAAAATAAAACCATTAAAAAGAAGAGCATGCCCTTGCTTCCCCCACTGAAATTCTTCCTTGCAGCCCTGGGGTACCTCCAACCAAACTAAGGGCACCAGGGAGCACAGCTGAAATCACTGTCTATAATAAGTCATGGGTTTTTAGACAAAGGCTACAAGACCCAGGGGGATAAATGACTCATGCTATTATCACCCCGGAAACCCAGTGCTCAAATCCAAGACCCAGCCCTGATCCCTCTCCATGACACATCTTCTCTTTCCCACCCCAACATGTAAGACCGGGTGGACTGCCACGCCATGCAGTAAACCTTCTTCTTTTATTTTTGGTTAATTTGGAAGACTCCCATGAGGATCAAAAAAAAAAAAAAAAAAACCCTCAAATGTAGACTGTATTTCCATGCACTCTCAAGTTCAATGGTAACTAAGAACTATGTGAGTAATCGCTGTCCTTGGAATTCACCAGGTGAATAGACAGGATTAAGTTGCAGCGTATGAATGACGTGCTCGGGAGCAAAGGCTTCTGAGGTATTTATTGATGGGGGTTTTTCTCTCTTAAAGAGTTTGTTCTTTTTTGAAGATTCAAAGGTTTCCTTAAAAAAAACACTATCACTGATGAAGCTTAACCAGTCTTTTCTTTAGAGATGACATAAACGTAAGCTTCATCTCGAGCCTGCTTGATTTATCACAATTCCAATTTAAGCATAATTATGCATTAAAATGTACAAATAAGGATTCTGTGAATTCAGACTCTTTGTTCGCATAAGTAAATTTTCTACCTGGATTATAGCATCAATCTGTCCAAGTACTGACTCAGACTGGCCCAGCTTGTTCCTAGAGGTTTAAAGCTGCCAGAATCCAGAAATGATATCTAATTAGGACCTACCACTGCCTGGTTAATACAATCTATCTAATCAACACTTTCCAATCACTCCTGTCCTTTTTTTCCCCCTTTTTTTTATTTCTGCAAAAAACTGAGCCTACCTGGAGTGAAATTTAAGTATTCTCAGGAACTTTTAAAAACATGAATACATAAAAGTCAAGTGACTGGCGCCAATAGTATCTGATGTAATGAATCTGCTATTCATCCTTCCATTCTGTGGACACTGGTCTCTAACACATTTTTATGATGATACAGAAAAAAATATGCAGAGGAGTTCCCGCTGTGGTGCAATGGGATCAGCAGTGTCTCTGAAGTGCCAGGATGCCAGTTCAATCCCCAGACCACTACAGTGGGTTAAAGGATCTGGGGTTGCCCCTGCTGGGTTGCAACTGTGGCTCAAATCTGATCCCTGGCTCAGGAACTCCATATGCTGCAAGGAGCCAAAAAGATATATTTAGAGGCACAAGAATTTCTCTGTTTATAGGGATATATAATGCTTATATATGTATATATAGGATATAGTGTATATGTATATGTGTGTGTGATTTTATATATATGTATTTATATATATATAGTAGACACGTAGATGCGAAACACTCCATATATAACTGTCTAAGCGCTGCAGAACTACTTAAGTAATGCAAACTATTCCCTATATTTAACCACTTATAAATGTTTGGACAGAAAGGCAAATAATAGATTAATTTTCACTTCAAATCAATAGTTAAATTTTTAAAACACTTCTATATTACTTTCGAAGTAGGCTATTTCCCTACAACTTAAAGGACGTATTTGAAGTTTGGAAAATGACCAACATCAATTACCAATCAATGAATGTTTATTAAATATGTACAGGGCATCAAAACCATAGATATTCTGAGGTTTGAGGGGGTCTTTATCCTTTCAAGTAATCCACTGCAAAAAAAGTTACCAAATAACATATTTTATTTGTTTGTTTTTTGCCATGGTCGAGGCATGTGGAAGTTTCCAGGCCAGGGAGTAAACCACGCATGACCTGAGCCGCTGCAGTGACAATGCTGGATCCTTAACCTGCTGCACCACCAGGGAACTCCTCAAGTGACATGGTTAACAACCTGGGGCAAATCTTCCTCTATTGCTTTTGGAAATAGAGTTTGATTCCCATTATACCAGCAAAGATCACTCTTCTCCAGTGTTCTTACTTCTCCGTTGTATTTCTGATCTCAGTGTAAGAGAATAAGCTCCACTGCTGGTTGACACAGAAATGCTGCTCTTTAAGTGTGACCTTTGATAAATGGCACTGGCCTTTCAATGGCTCTTTTTAATGCCTAGTCCATGCATATCGTTCTTGAATTCCTTCATTTTACTCTTTTCTGTCATTTCAAAAGCAATGGAGAACAGAGATGTCTGGAATCAAGAACAAGGTTTCCAACACCATGCTTTTGAAAACTGCAACTTGCTTTTCAACAACTAATGACTTTGAGAGCCATCAGCTCGTCTCGAGTATATTGCCTGCTGTGGACAGTTACTTTTAATCTTCCATTAGCGACATCATCTGCCTTGGCTTTCAGACACTTTCATCATTTATTTTATGTTAGCGGTTGATGTTTTATGGGCTTTGGGGCATGGACTGTTCTTTTCCAGTAAGGACAGAGACAGAAACACAGTACAACTCATGGAAGTGACGCCTGCAGCCCTGACTCCACCAGTGGCCACCCAAACACCAGCAAAGAACCTCAAGCCAGGCTGGATGAGAGACTGACCCCAGGAAACGGGACATCTGGGGCAAACAGCCACTCCTGGGTTGTAAGAAGAGGCTTTTCATGCCCACTGGTATTGCCAGGAGATTTGGGCGTGGTGAGGTTACCGCTGTGGGATTTCTAAGCCACACACTGTCTGTTGGTTAAAAATATCTGGGCGACCCTAGTAAGGGGACCACTAGGTCAGTGACTCACACAGACTAGAGGGAGTCCACCCATGTTCTGTGGGCCAGGCGATGGCTCACCTACCTCTCTTCACTGCCTCGTGGATGGGCGAGGCCAGGTGCACCTCGAGCTGGGCCTTGGCTCCAAATTCCAGCAGCACATTGACACATGCAGCACTGCCGCTGCAGCACGCATTGAAGAGGGGCGTGGCTCCGTGAACTGTCACCCCATTGACCTAGGGACGGGCAAAGGGAGAACCAGAGGATTTGCTCTTTGTTTCTCACCATCTCCAGCTGCGCATTCCCACGGATCTGCCTGGAGAAACTTCCCAGGCCAGGAAATGAGTGACGGAACTGTCCATCCTTCCAGCATTACATTTTTTTACATCAGTAACCTGCCAGCTTATAAGGACAATCATGAGTGAGGCACAATGGGATTGTTTTTTAAATGGATACAGGGGCATACTGGGTAGAGTTCTCTGTGCTATACAGCAGGTCCCCGGGGCCCAATTATTCCATACACCTCAGCGTGCATATGCCAATCCCAAACCCCCAATATGTGGGAAAGGAATCTGAAGGAGAATGGATGTGTGTATATGTACAAGGGAATCCCTTTGCTGTACTGCAGAAATCATCCCAACATTGTAAACTGACTTCAACAAAGCTTTTAAAAATGAAAAAAAAAAATGCATTCGCGGGTATTCTAGAGGTTTTTTTTAGCAGCCTCCTAGTTGCCTGACAACATGGCCTCTGGAACAATCAGCTTGGGTTCAAACCCAGCTCTCTTTCTTCCGTCGGCTCAGAGATCTTGGTTAGGACGCTAACTTTCTGTGCCTGGGTTTCCTTACCTGTAAAATGAGGATCATAAAGGAATCTACTCCATGAGGTTACCTCTGAGGGTACAACACACGAGTTACGACGTGTAAACACCTAGAACACTGCCTGAAGCTCAGTAAGCATCTGATAAACAGTCACAGCAAACAATGATCTCCATTTTCCATTAGTACGGAGCTGACTCCCCCTCACAGTCACAAACACACCGAAAGTATGAGAGGTACCATCCAGCTTAAGGTCCCCAAATCTATCCTTGCAAAAAAAAAAAAAAATCTGCTCAGCAGTTCCCCACAGCTCTTTCTTGCCAAAGATTTCCTTTCTGGTCTACGACAATCCATACCAATCACAAATCCAGTAGCGACCCCTCAAGAGATCGTGAGCAAGCAAAAGACACAAAGAAGAGAGCCATCAACATGGTGTCTCCAACCATCCTTGGTGCCTTCTAGGGATGTGGGTGGTCCACGAGACCCAGCACAGCTGCGAGGCATCTGTGAGTATTAACAATAGAGTGGAAAGAACATCCTGGAACCAAGGTGTTCTGGAGGGGAGGCTCTGATAGGACTGAAAGGTGAGAAAGACCATGAGGGTTTGACGTCAAGCCACTTTGCCTCAACAACCAAAGATACATGCTTGTGATCATTGGAATCATTAACAAAAAGCTATTTCTCCATAGTGCCAAGATAGCCCTCATTCAAGGTGAAAGTTAAAAACGAGATGCTAAGACGGCAGAGACAGACGAGGACACAGACAAACGCAAGTAAATTCATACACTGTAAGGATTTCTAACCTAATTTTCATTTTTATGGACAAATATATGGTGGAACCGGTTTGGCTGGTTTTTAACCAAGTAACCTCCTCATCCTCAGCCCTGGCAATCTTCTCATTTGATTTCCTCTAAGTTTCTCTCTCCCATCAGGTCAACAAACATTTACTGAGCACCTAATTAGTTTCCAATGTTTCCAAAACAAGAGTGGACAATGGCCTCTCTTTGAACACAATGAAATCTATTCCCAAAGACAAACGAAAAGAGAGAGTTTGGATCCAGTAAGAAATGCTTTAGATCATGACAGCAGCAGGACAAAGGACAGCATAGATCTGAGAAATATTTAGGAAGGAGAATTAATAGGATGTTGTGCTTAATTAGAGAGGCAGATGGAAGGAAAAGGGAGGGGGTCTGGAAATAGGTTTCACCTGGTCTCTTAGGCTGGGATTTGCCCCCACAGAACCTTCCAGAGGCTCCTCTACCACTCAAAGCTGTTGGCTCTTTCCCACCCGTGACCCCAGTCACGCAGCTGGAAAGGAAACAGGCCCCCAACCAAACTTGCCCTCATCATCACGTGAGCGGATGAAGTGGTAGCTCAA
Organism: Sus scrofa; assembly: GCF_054392235.1. NCBI lineage: Eukaryota > Metazoa > Chordata > Mammalia > Artiodactyla > Suidae > Sus > Sus scrofa. Next base: position 15,517,850 of record NC_139401.1, read on the forward strand.
AGGAGCACTACCTAATGAAAATGAAAATACATGACCACTACGGCATCGGGAAAAATCGCTTTTTATAAAAGTTAGGCCTTTATATTCAGTTCTACACGGAGAAACCCCACTTCCATATAAAATGCAAAGAAAATCCTCATTAAGCACTTAAAAACATTACAGCTCACAAAACAAGGCAAGGACTGAGTTTTTGTAAAAAATAAAATAAAATAAAACTGAACCTCAAAATACTATCTGGCAACTAAATCAAGGTCATTGAGATTTTCCAAAGTATGAATTTCAGAATTCCATTCTGGTACCTATACTACACACAGCACCTCAGCCACTCCTTGGGAAAAAAAAAAAGCAGCAAATTAGTTACCTTCATAGTGTTTTCCCAATGGATTATTTGCTAAAAGCTTATTTAGTTTGACAATGTTGCTCAATACAAGAATTGGTGTGGGTGTAAGGCGCTGACTTAGAGGGGTTTGGGGTTGCTGTTCTTCGAAAAATGTGTTCTTTGGAAAGCCCTATAACGAATTTTCCAAGATCAGTGTTCGATTGCTTTGGCTCAAGTCAGCCTCCCAGTGTTGAATCCGCCCTAGGAATTAATTACCTCATCGGAACGTGCACAACGGCCACAGAGGCTGAAGAGCAACCAGCAGCGTCTTCCCCACCGTCCAAGAACACGGGCGCCGAGGCGGCGAGCCCCGCGCACCCCGCCGCGGGTCTGCGGCCTGCGAGGTGCGGGGTCTTTAGCTGCTCGGGCGGCACCTGGGCAGCCGGGCGGGGGCGGGGTGGGTACTCACGTGTGCGCCGTTCTCCAATAGGGCCTTCGCGCAGGCCACGTGGCCGCCGAGGCACGCCTCATGCAGAGAAGACACGCGGTTAATGGTTACCAGGTTCACGTTGACACCCTGCGGTTTGGAGAGAAGTGGGTTACAGGCTGCATCAGCGCTACGGACGAATGCAAGAATGTGGGACCCGTCTGCGAAGGCTTCTCGGCCGGGCGGCTGCCGTTGAGAGAGGAGGCAGGGCCGGGACCGGGGGAGTCCAAGCATCGCAGAGAGCCCGGGATTGATGCAGTGATTCAGCAAAAACGCTCACGCAGCCTGCTGGGCCAGGCGAAGGGCCAGCACCTGGGGCCTCGAAGTTCGTGCCAAGGGTCTCTCTCCTCCAAGAGCCTAGTGGGGAGACAGAATTGTTGGGGTGGGGGTGGGGGTCCAGCAAGACTATTGCTGCCCTGGAAGCATATTCACATTTCTTTGTCTTTTTCGGCCACCCCGAGGCATATGGAGTTTCCGGGCCAGGGATGAGATCCGAGCCACAGTTTGAACCTATGCCGCAGCTGCAGCCATGTTGGATCCTTTAACCCACGGTGCCAGGGGCGTATGGAACCTGCGTCCCAGCACTCCAGAGACAGGCCAATCGCGTTGCGCCACAGCGGGAACTCCCATATTCACATTTTAAGTGGCGGCCTGGCCTGGTGTATCCTTGAACCTGGCTTGGGGAGTAAGAGAAAACGTCACCAACGAGGTGGTATTTAGCTAAGGCATGAAGCATGAAAAAGTTCAAGCTAGGAGGGCAAAAAAAAAAAAAAAAGAGCATTCCAGTAGGAGGGAACAGGATATGCAAATATGCGACGCAGAGGAGAGGGTGGAAGGGCCAAAGGTGAAGGGTTGATATTTCTGGATCACAAAGAGCCCACAGGTGGTAGAGGCGGAAGGAGGGAAGTGGGAGATGAGGAAAGGGGGGTGGGGGGGAACTGGGATGGTGAGCTGGAGGTAGACCGCGAAAGGCCTTGATTTCCAAACAGGAGGTGCCTGTCTTCCAGGGAACGGCGTGCCTTTCAAGGCTGTTGGGCTGTTGAAGTTCTGATATTGGACGTTTTGGGGAGGCGGAATTGGATTTGGCCCGGAAGGACGACTCCCAGGCTCCAGAGTAGAAAGTAAAGCGGGCGGTGCTCCTGGGATTGAGGTACCGTGGTCGCAGCGATGCTGATCGCCACACCTCTACTGCGGGGCTCGGTCTCGCAGGACCAGGGTCTGGAGCCAGGACTCCTCCTAAGGCTCCTCCCAGGCGTGGCTCACTGGCCTTCCCCGCGTTCCTCCCCTTAGAGTCCGGGTGATAGAGAACCGGCTCCGCCCAGCTGCTGGTAACACCTCGGGATGCTAACACCTCGGCCCTTACCCTCCCCGCCACCCCACAGGACCACCCCTTTCTGCCAGAGGATTGAAGTTCCTGCCAGCCCCCAACGAAGTTCTGCTTTTGATTCCCTGCCTCACAGCTGACCTGCCGAAATCCTCCAAAACCTAGTGCATGACCCTGAATCTCAAACCCCAAAGCGAGTTCCCGCCGCATCCTTCACGGGGCTGGCTGCGTCCCTGCTGCGGGCACGGCAACACCTTACATCTTGGGGCCTGTCTGTGGCTCCTTGGTCCCGTCTCTGTTTATGTCCCGAGTGTGACATTGAGACTCCGGAGCTGTGCTGTCTATTTACACTTGGAGAGCTAATCCAAGAAGATTTCTTTTCCTTTTCCCAGATGTAATTTGGAGAAAAAAAAAGAAAAAGAAAAATAGGAAACATTTTAAAAAATAGTCCACAGGGTGGCAGCAGTGTGCTAGGAAAAACAAAACAAAACAAAACAAAACAAACCAAAGCCTGGATGGGCGCAAACTCTCCCAATCTCTGGAATTGTACACAAGTAAGGCTGGGCGGGGCCTGAAAGATCCTCTAGAGTGAATCGCCTTCTTGGCGCAGGAGAAAACGGAGGAGCAGAAAGTTCCAATTCCTAATAAGACCTGAGGTTCCCCAGCTGCCGGTGACAGCGTGGTCATCCGGAGCCCCCATCCTTGTTTTTCAGGTTTTGCTCACAGCACAGCACACCATCTCTATGTAAAATAGAGAAGACCATAAAATAGAATAATGTTTTTTTTTTTTTTTTTTTTTTTTTTTTTACTAGTGTGTAAGGGTAAAGAAGTAGGGGTATGCTGAGAAAAGGGGGAAGAATTCTCCATGAAGAATGCTCTTTACACAGTGAAGGAGACGGTAGAAACCAAATAAAGGAGTGAAAAATAAGAGAGCTAAAAGCCGTGTTAACATCCTGGACTCGATCCTGGAAGAGAAAAAAGACCCCGGTGGTCTGCAGTTGACTGAATGGTTTCGTAGCCTTGTTCCTCTCTTCTTTTTTTTTTTTAAATAAAGATTTTTATGTTTTCCGCTATAGTTGGTTTCATCTCTTTTGACTCAAGGACTGGGTTATGTATGATATTAACACTAGGGGAAGTTGGGTGAAGGGTGTGCTGGAACTCTCTGTACTCTCTTTGCAGCTCTTCTTGAAAATTGTTCCAAAAGAAAAAAGTTTATTTAAAGGACGAATAAAAGTATGGGATGGGGCAAGAGGGAGGAGGTGAATGACTTTTAATTGTGTACCTTTTCCTATCATTTCCACTTTTAAACTATGTGAATATGTCACATATTAGAAATGACCACAGTCAATAATATTTGAAGTCTTTTGAATATGCAACGACATTAATTAAAGGCAGAGGAGGAGGAAAGAAAGAGGTGAGGGAGATGAAGCGGCACAAACAGGCAGTTACAAAACAAATGAGTCACAGGGATGATATGATGAAATGTACAGTGTGGGGAACAGAGTCAATAATTATATATTTGGTGGAGTTCCCGTCGTGGGTCAGTGGTTAACGAATCTGACTAGGAACCATGAGGTTGCAGGTTCGATCCCTGGCCTTGCTCCATGGGTTAAGGATCCGGCATTGCCGTGAGCTGTGTTGTAGGTCACAGACATGGCTTGGATCCCGAGTTGCTGTGGCTCTGGCGTAGGCCGGTGGCTACAGCTCTGATTCAGCCTCTAGCCTGGGAACCTCCATATGCCACAAGTGCAGCCCTAGAAAAGACAAATAATAACTATTATTATATATTTGGTGAGAGATGGTAACTAGACTTACCATGGTGATTATTTTGAAATGTATAGAAATATCAAATCACTGTTTTGTGTACGAGGAACTATCATAGTGTTGTGGGTCCATTATACTTCAAAAACAAACTCAGAGAAAAAGAGATCAAATTTGTGTTACCAGAGATGGGCGGGGTGGGGGGGGGAGAAATAGAGGCAGTCCAAAGATAGAAACTTCCAGTTATGGAGTTCCTGTCCTGGCACACTGGAAAGGAATCTGACTAGGAACCATGAGGTTGTGGGTTCGATCCCTGGCCTCGCTCAGTGAGTTAAGCATCTGGTGTTGCCGTGAGCTGTGGTGTAAGTCGCAGACTCAGCTCAGATCCCGCGTTGCTGTGGCTCTGGTGTAGGCCGGTGGCTACAGCTCCGATTAGACCCCTAGCCTGGGAACCTCAATATGCCGCGGGTGCTGCCCTCAAAAGACAAAAATACCAAAAAAAAAAAAAAAAAAAAAAAGAAACTTCCAGTTATAAGTAAGCACAAGGAATGTGATGTACAACATAAGAAATATAATAAACATTGCAGTTGTTATATATGAAAGAGAGTAAATCCTAAGAGTTCTCATTACAAGGAAAAAAAATTTTTTTCTCTTTCCTTAAGGTCGTATCTAAATGGTATGACAGATGTTTGCTAAACATTGTGGTCATCATTTCATGAATGCACTGAAGTCAAATCATTAGCTGTACACCTTAAACTTACACAGTGCTGTATGTCTATTACATCTCAATAAAACTGGAAGGGAAAAAAAATAAAGCACTTAAAATGAAAAATTTTAAGTGCTTACAAATAAATAAACAAGTCAACGGGCATTGCCGTGAGCTGTGGTGTAGGTTGCAGACACGGCTCGGATCCAGCGTTGCTGTGGCTGTGGGGTAGGCCGGCGGCTACAGCTCCGATTCGACCCCTAGCCTGGGAACCTCCATATGCCGAGGGTGCAGCCCTCAAAAGACTAAAGACAAAAAACCCAAAAAAACAAATAAATAAGCAAGTGATAAAAGTCAAGTGCAAAGTCCATTTGATTGTTACTAGCAGTCCTGTTTTCCTCCGGCCTCTTTCCTATGAAGTAACACAATGCATAAAGGAGAAAAAGAAAAAGGCACACAGAGAAAAAGAGCAGTGTGTGCAGCTGTTTAAATTCAAAATAAGGCAGCCAGGTTTGGTGGTAACTAGGATGTGGGGAAAAAACCCTAATGACTTACCTCGTCTGTACACACAGAGACTCTGAAACAAAGTAAATGGACTGTGTACACTTTCATTTATCTCACAAATATTTGCTAGGCCGCTATTCATTATTCACGGCATGGGGGATAGTTATAAATGAAAATGAATTAGCCTTACTGACTGAGACTTGAATAAATCTTCCCAAACAAGTCAGATTTAAATGGTTGCTCTTGAAATGGTGTGTCATCGGGGCAGGCAGCCTGTAAGATGGCTCTCAGGGTTCAAGGTGGCTCCGTTTCCTGGCATTGGCTCCTTGGCATAATCCCCTCCCCTCGGGGGTGGGTTGGATTTATCAATTCACATCTAATGAGTAGAACATGGCAAACGTGATGGGATATCCCTCTGGAGATGAGGTTATATACTGAGACTTCCTTCTTAGGCCCACTCTTGTGCTCTTGAAGGAGGAAGCCAGCAGCCCTCTCAAGAGGGAGCCCCGCGGAGAGGCTCATGTGTCAAGACCCTGAAGCCAGCAGCCAACAGCCTCATGAGTGACATTGGAAACAGCGCCTTCCCCACCCGCATCAAGCTGTGAGGCGGCTGTGGCCCCGGCTGATACTTTACAGCCTGCACAATACCTGGAACCAGAACCACCAGCTAAGCTGCTCCTTGGCCCACAGACCCCATGAGAATTTGTGTGTTGTCTTCGGCCAGCACATGTTGAGGTAATTTGTTACAGAGCAATAGCTGACTAATGCAACTTCAGGGCTGCTGAAGGAATGCTGGGAAAGTATAAGGTGAGTTCAGGCAACGTGGGTTAGAGGGCACACCCCCCCCACCCCCAATCAGCCTCACGGGGAAACTTTTGAGGAAGCAAAGGAAGACCCTAAAGGAGCAGGATCGAATTGGGCAGAAAACCAGCCAGCTCCCCAAGAGAGGACAGGCAGGAGAAACCAATAGTGAGTTGGGAGAGGATACGTCCACCTAGAAGGTGCTGGAACCCAGATGGGGTCAGCCAGACCTTGGCTACTGTCAAAGCTAATAGAGAACAACCCTGGATTACAGCAGAAGCACAGAGGATCAAGTCTTGAGTTTACTTACTTGTGCAATTAAGGTTTTAAGGGCCAGCAGGCGCCCCTGAGCCGCAGCCTCATGAAGTGGAGAGCGATCGGCCCAGCAGTCTGAAACACACATCAAGCTCAGAGTCAAGGTTTGGAAGGCTTCTTCCTGCAGGTGGTTCATGTGCCCATCCCCTGGGAGAGGAGATCTGGGGAAGCGGAGGGGCGCCTGCTCCACATGGCAGGTTCTCTTAGCAGCCACTCTCAGGGTGACGGGTCACTGAGGATACAGTCCAATTGTATGGCGCTGTGTGTGGAGAGGCAGCCCGGACCATCTCTCTGGCTTTGGGTGGCAATTTTCACAAGCAATACAATTATTTAGTTCAAACAAACAGTGCCAAGGGCTTGAATCCCTTAGTTGTGAAGAGGCAGAATGAAAGGCAAAGCTGTCCTTGAACGTCTCTGCTTTCTTCTTTCCCCTGCCTCCCCCCAGCCCCCCATCACCCCTACCCTAGGCAGAAGGTTGTTTTTCAGACGACGTCATCCTCCAAAACTTTTTGGTGGGCACCTGGAAGTGATGGCTAAGCATGGGGCCTGTGGAGCCGTACGGCCTGGGTTCAAGTCCTGCCTCAGCCACTTTCTCTGCCAGAATGGGCAAGTTACTAAAGTCATTGAACTTCGACTTCCTGATCTGTAAAGTGGGGGTCTCTAAGTAGGCTGAGAAAATACGCCAAGAAAATTTATGATTAGTAAGTACACAAGGCAGGCTGGCGCTCTAAGGAACAGCCTCAGAACTGCCTTACGATTGTATTTTTCTTGGCATTGCCTGCTTAAATAGGCATCTGAGAAGGAAACTTGTATTGAACTTACCAAAGGGCAATCATTTCTTTGGGAAGAAAACCCATACCGATTCACAGTATTTGGGCCTTCTTCAAATGCTAACTGTGCCCTTCATGCATTGAGCAGCATATCATACAATTCGGGTTTAACCCAAAGGGTCTGTCTTATCACCCTTTTCTAGGTGATGCCGAGGATGCTAAGAATTCAGGCTTTCCCATACCTGCAACCTTGGCAAAGAGTCCCGCCAAAGATGATGTGAACTTGGAATCGCTCCTCCTCAAGGAGAGAGTGACCTTTCCCAATGGGTCAGAACCAGGGCCAGAAACATTGCTTATAAGCCTTCTTCTTACATGGGAACTCAATCCGTATCTTCTCTAACCCGCTGGGTTATGAAAAGGGAGAAAACCAGACTGAACTCCACAGAGCTGGATTGAAATGGGAGAAACTGGTATGATACCATGATTTTCAAGGTGTGTGTGTAGATGGGGAGATGGTGCCTACGGAAATATCTAAGGATTGAAGGTGGGAACTGGTGACCTGTCTGGTTCTCGATCTCTCTGCCTATCTGTCCATCTATCTATAGATCGATCTATCTATATCGATAGATCGACAGATAGACAGATCTAGAGAGATAGAATAGCATTGCATCTGAGAAAACCTAAACCAGGGATGCTTGGAGAAATGGCTGATTCCAAGTCTGCACCAAGAAAAATACAAGACGGGCCCCAAACATCTTGCCAGAAAGTCAGGGAGTGCTCAGTGAATGATGGGAAATGCCCAAAAGGACAGACGTTGGCTAGAAGAGGCATCCACTAACCAAATACAGGACAACCGGAGCATCACAATAAATAATGATTATATCCTAGCAAATGAAATAGGATATATATAGGCCTTACTGACATAAATGAAGGTATAAATGGGGAGAAGAGAAAGCACTTCCTCATAGAACACCAACGTAGAGCCATAGGAGGGAATAATGACATAGCTATAAAGGGAACAGGGGTCATTTTGCAGTGGAACAAAATCGTAGGCACCACCTGACCCCCGGGGATCAGAGTTAACCTCGGATGTGAGGGACCGGTCGGTACAGTGTGCCACCCCTTGAAACCCCATGAGCAGCCTCACGCCCCGCGGGCGGGAACACAATGAGAAGAACACAAGGTCGCTTGGGAGGTTCCTGCTCAAAACGCATGGCCTGAACCCGAAGATGAGGACACCGCGAACCGACTCAAACTGGGGGACATTCTCCAAAATAACTGGCCTGTAACCAGCTCAAGTAAGGACCGAGGAACAGGTTGAAGGAGGCCGATGAGACACAGCGATGAAAGCTAGTGTGTGCGCCTGGATAGAATCCATTTGCCGTCAAGGTTATTGATCGGACAGTTGGGTAAACGCGAGTGGGGTCTCTGGGCAGAGGAAAGTGGGAAATATTTGTACCACTTTAGTTCCCCAATAAAAATATGATCTCTAAATATCTATAATCACTGGTGATTGCATCCTTCACTTATGAATAATGCTACTTATAATAAGAGAAAAATTTTAATCTGAAAACATACCATGCGCGTGTGTGTCTCCATTCGTTCTGGAGTCAGTTAAAAGTTGATGAATGGAGTATTTTTAAATCTCCTTGGACATTCCTAATTTGCATAAGCTAGGAATCAGGAGATAATGCATGCACAGAATCCTCCAGAGTCGGCCTTGGTTTCTTCGGAATACATCTCCATCTCATTCAGAGTGAGGCGCGCATTATACACATTGCCCTCCGGCTGCCTGGCTCTTGGAGATGGACGGACGCGGGCACTGGGGTGGCCAGGACGCTCTTGCCCCCATTGCAGCTCGGCACCCTGACCCGGGGAAGCCACAAAGCCACAGCTGTGACCTAGTTATTCTCTCGTTCTACAAATAGCCAGCCCACCTGACTCACCTGAAGATGCCTTAAGTCCTTGCTGCCCAAATAAAACCAAGACTGTGATGGCAACTTGCTATTACTAACTTAGAATGGCAACGTGAAATGGGTTTTTTCTTCCCAAAACTTGTCCCAAGTGGGCTGCGGTGTCCCATCTCCTGCTGGAAAACAAGCACCTTAACCACCATTTCGTCTATTGCTAGTAACTTTCTGCCACCCACCAGCCCCCTAAGACCCACTGGGTACACATAGCCTAGCTGGATCTCTCGAACCTAATGCTGTCCGGGGAAGCCAGACACAAAGGAGGATGTGCCCTCTGATGGCCTCTCCAGAAAGTTCCAAAGGGGCCAAACTCACCATGGGTGTTAGGAGCCAGAAGCACCAGGGTTTGGCTAAAGCTGGCCGTGGTGGGGGCCATGCTGATAACAGGCAGGTTCTTGCTCCTGGGAGCTGGTGCCCAACTGTGAAAATTCCCCCGGCTCTTGGCACTTGTCTATATTTTTAGCATACTTCAATGGAGAGGTTTAAAAACCGCCTGTCTGCTGGTCAGTCCCCTTTCAAACTGTCATCTCCGCTCCTCTGCCCATTCTCAGGGCAGGGGATGGCCCTCTGTCCCGCCCAGGCAGGTGGCAGAGGAAGGGCAGTGCGTTCTGACACAGGTTCCCCCACTTCCTTCTGGAGGTGCCAGCCTCCAGTGCCCATGGGGGGTGAGGAGAAGCTCCCCAGCCAAATACCTGCTTGGCCTCAAGGGCAGGACTCACTCCTGGTCCCCACACGGGTGGGGGTGTGTGTGGGGGTATCACCCCCTGGCTCCTTTCCTCTGCACCAGCGCTTGGCCACCTCTCTGTGTGTCCCCCATGGACGCAGCAACCTCTGATGCTCCTGGACTCCCATCCCATGCTTGGGATGCCTGCAGGTCATCTTCCGACCCACAACCCACAATCCAGAATCCGTGATCCCAGCCACCTTCCAATTCTCTTTCCCCCTGTTTGAGGAGCAGAGTTGTCCGCCTAAACCGACCCAGGCTCCGCCCCTTGAAACGTGCTTCTTCCCGGACCCTCCAGCCCTTGGCTCTCGAGAGAGGCGGGAAGAGCCTGGCTCCCTGAAGCCAGACACTCCAAAGGCACAGCAACAATTGCCTCACCTCAGATCTCACTTCTGCCCAAGTGAGACTGGAGAAGGCACCGTGTCCGGGTTTTAAGAACCACCAGGTTTTCCCATCCTGCCTCTCCCTGTGGTCCATATACTTGTGGGGGTTGCTTTGCTCTGTCCCCTTTCTCTCTCTGAACAATATGAAGTGAATCAATGGGACTGCCTTAAATGTGGAAATCGTTTTGGTTTCCCCACTGGCAACAAAGCCACTGTCAAGTCATCTTTCCAGTCGCTGTTTTCCAGCACTTGCTTCAAAGGACCTTGACGGGTTCTGCACACAAAGCCCTTTTCCAGAAACTCCGCCACGGTGGGCTCCTCTCTTTTTCTATTCTTATTCCCCACGTGCCGGCTCTTGCCCTTATCATTCCTGTTTTGCAAATTGGAGCTAATTGTGAGAAATTGAGGATAAAAGTTATTTGGCAGCCAGGGAGTTTTTCCATTTCTTTCAGGAAATATGCATCTAAGCTCTCCAAACAAATGAAGGCGAAGTAGGAATCAATCATTGCTTCTAAGGCAGTCTATTTTTAGTTACTTGGCAGCCTGCCTGTGTCACAGGGCTGCAGGCACATTTTGAAGATAGTTTACTCTACAAATATGTTTACTTGTTCCTGATGAGGTGTATGGAAAATGTTCAAGTACTTTTTCATTCCCCCCTTTGACTTTTTCTCAGAATGTGATTTATATCTTCAGTTCTCAGGCTCTCGGAATAACCATTTCATGACAGCTTCAACAACCAAAGAAGCTTCGACAACCTGTTTCAATAACAAAATGGGTTCAGATGGAATACGGTTGTCTGAGTTTCAAGTATTCAAGATCAAAATCAATTATTTTTATTTTTTGCAATGTTTTCCTAATTCCAACAAGTATTTGAGATGACAGGTTTATGATTTAAAAAAAAAAAAAAAAAAAAAAAAAAACTTCCGGCTAACTGCTTATCTCTAGTGCCCATAGAACAATCTTTACTCAACTTCCAAAATCCTCTGGAGGAGTATCTTCTCCTATAGAATCTATTGAAGAAAAGAAAAGTCAAAAGGAATTTTGAATTTGAATTAAAATATAGGCAAGAGCCTAATTAGTATTTTAAGTAAAACAAAGGTAATTGGGAAAAAAAAATATAAGAAATTTCCTCAGGGAGTTCCCAACTAGCAGGTTAAGGATCCAGCACTGTCTATGAGGTGGCTTGGGTTTGATCTCCAGTCTGGCACAGAGATTTAAGGATCCAGTGTTGCTGCAGCTGTAGCATAGGTTGCAGCTGAGGCTCAAATTTGATCCTTGCTCTGGGAACTTCCATATGCCTTGAGAGTGGAGAAGTGAAAGAAAGAAAGACAAGACGGACAGACAAAAGAAAGAAGGGAGGGAGGAATGAAAGAAGGAATTTCCTGAGACATCTAAAATATTATGACAAAATTGAGTTAAGGTGCATGTTCTCTAGAACACTTCGCTCTGGCCAGGAGATGAACTATGATCAATTAACACTTTTCTGTAGTGCGTTAGGAGGAGACTTCCTTTGAACATATTAGGAGCAGGAGAGCTGAGCTGAAGATAACATGTTGGGTGGCAAAGCCCCTGCTGAGGACTGTTTGTTCTCACTTGGCAAGCCAGCAGGCACCTGTGACATAGAACCATTCAGAGGGTGGATGGGCCCAGGCCTGAGGAGACAAGTAGCAACACCGAACAAGGCCAGGCAGAAGACTAGGCAAGAATGGACCAAAGGCAGGAAAAAAAGCTGTTGACAGGGGAAGGAATACAAAAAAGGAGTCAGAATGAGTCAGGCAAAGGTGGGGCCATCAAATCAAGGTCAGTCCTTTGAGTTTAGCAAAGCAAGGACAACTGATTTTAGACAAAACACTTAGAACTAATTTTTTAAAGGGTACAATAATTCCACCATCTCTTATCTGCAACTGTAAAATTCCCCACATTCTGAAAACCAAGTTTCCCCTACCCTGCAAGTCGGAGAAGCTCCTTTGGCAGCAAAACATGGCCAGGTCTCAGGTTTAGCAATTTATTATTTTTAATTTGCATTTTTCACTTACTGTGAATATTGCTATTTTCGCCATAGAAATATCAAAACATTTGATTATGGGAGGCGAGTCCAGCTGGAAGTGCTGTGTCATAAGAAGTATACACATTGCACCATCTTTCTAGTATCCCCCAAACTCCTGAATCCTGAAACATGTCTGGCCCAAGAGTTGGGAATAACAGATTATCAACCTGTATCTACACTTTATTTTTATAATATATACTATATTATATACTAAATATATTTAGTATATACTAGTATATTTAGCTGTACTAAATATAGCTTCAGTTCTGGCCACATTAGCAAAGGTTGAAAAACCATGCACCACATCTCTTGGGAAAGAGAGAGAGAGAGAGAGGGAGATTGAGAAAGAGAGAAAAAGGGAGAGAGTTTACAGAAATATCTATGGGCTCAAGGAAGGAGCTGGTGATCCATCTGGTGCTCTAGATGTAAGAATACCAAGGGCCAATGACAATGTTTCAAACTTAAAATTCATATGTAATACATATATATTATTGACAAATAATAAAGAGGCCTGAAAAAGCTAACAGCTAAGCAACCATAGCTTAACTCCATTCTGATGAGTTTTCTCTAAATGTAATAGTGTTTAAGCCACAAAGAAAATATCAAATGATGTATTCCAGAATATGAACAACAACAACGACCTTTCCCCCCCCCCAAAAATAAGGTATTTCACGAAAGACGTAATGCTAGGTGTGGCTTCCAAAAGAAAAGTGCCAAGACCTATGACAGGCCAAACTCTGCCCTGGCTCAGGTTTTTACAGCCTCCCCTTGTTTATGACAGTGCCGACCAGAGTTTACAGGAACATAACATGCTAGTGGAATCAAGGAAGGTAACCTTGGGCCGAGACTTTAGTAAGTCAATTAGCTGACTTACTGGGTAAATGTCACATGTTTTCCCAGAAAACATTTGTCTGACCTACGAGCAGCAAAGGTAGTTTCTGGTTTGAGTCAAACACTTGGACAAAATTTTGTTTTGGCTTTTAACACGTCTAGCTTTAAATGTATATAGTATCTGACTGTTAACAGTGTCAAAAGCAAAAACGCTGTTGGAATCGTGTGAAAAAACCACTGCTCTGGCACGGTACTGCCTACGTTATTATAGAGAACCTTATTTACATCTGGATAGACACTCTGTTACACATATGTGTGAGTGGGGCAGATACGTCTAACATACCCATCCTCAAACAAACGCATGCACATAGGAAGGAAATTAAACTGAGAAATTAACAGGCACTATTCTCCATACTGCCTCTCGTTAGCGATCATTGAAAAATATGTTTTTGACTTTTGTAATGCTATGCCACGTGCAAATTAAATGAATATTATCCTAGGCCCTTCAACAAGTAAAGATATTTGAGCTTGAGACTAAGTGAGCTCTATTTACGGGATTTGTATTATGGTTCCAGGTTTTGACTACGCTAAAACTCTCTTAAGAGGGTACTTAATTAACGGCCACAAAGGCAAAAAGAATGCACACAAGCACCCGGAGGCAATGTTTTTAACACATTCTGGCTCATACCAGCTGTCGGACTTTACCTAATTTAAACCAGAAGGATGATGTGTGAACTTCGAGAAAGCCCCTGCCCAGATTTACAAATTAAATTAGAAAATTGCTTTTCGGATTATGCTTCATTGGAAAATTACAGTTACTTTTCTTTTTTGTAAACCAAGTCTAAAAGCGACATACCTCCCTGAAACGTGTGACAAATATAATCCCCAAAAGAAATCTCTTTCCACACTCCGGGCCTTCTGGTATTTCCCAAAACTTCCAGATTCTTCTCATTTTCCCCCATTAACTGAAGCATCCTGACGCTTTGTCTTTGGAGGTCTTATCTCTTCGGATAAGACTACTCTTGCCTAGTGTCCTTAAAGTTGTCTCGTGTGTTGGGATCACACAACGTAAGGCTATTTTGAAAGAGAGTCCAGGATGCAAGGTGAAATGGATACCAGATAAAGAATGAGGTAATCCTGGAACCTTTACGAACACTAAAAATACATGGGGAAATTCGGAACTCTGCTAACACAGACTCCTCCATCAAGTGGCTGTCCCAGCAGGACTGAGCAAATCTGATTCATTTACTTTGGTAGCATCTCCCTGCAATGAAGGGGAATCATTTCTTGAAAGAAATGGAGACTAAATCCTACAAAGCAGGAGACATGAAAAGGTTTCGCCCAAAGGTTGGCATTTCCTACTACAGTAACCTTTGCATTGCTTTGCAAGGTGCTGCATGTAAATGGACTCAGTACAGGGTTTTCCTGACGGTGACAAGTGGCTAAACAATTTGAGTTGCAAATGACGGCACAACTATATATATATATGGCATATATATTACTGCTTTTCGTCAAATTTATTGGCCATTCCATTTCCCAGGGAAACAGTTCTGTTAGAAGGCAATGTCAACATTTGATTTAAAATATTAAAGAGGATCATCCTATAAAGTAATTCTTTTGTTAGTAGAGATGAGGTTTTTCAAAATACTCTTAGAAAGCCACGACTCTGTTTACTTCTTAAAGAGTAACTGCTAATGGAACTACTACCTTGCAGAAAATAAAGCTGAAAATCCTTTGCAAATTGGTGCAGTCAACACCCTTTGCTACTTGAAATGAGAATCTTTGAAAAACTGCCCACTCAAAGCCAAAGCAGAAATAAAACCTGCCTTCCAGAAATATCATTCACATGAATTATCTAGGAGCATATCTGGGAACAAATTCATGTCTTTTTACCTGAAATTTCACCATAGATCTCTTCTGCTATCCTAGCCGCTTCTTTTCTATTTCCTTTGACGATATAGAAATGGGTTAGGAGCGCCAGGAAAACTTTAATCAAAAGCTTGAAGAAGAAAAAAGTAGCAAACATCGTAATAAAAATGTTTGGAAAGCCATAGGCAACAGGAGCGTCTTCCATTTTGGCTTCCACTCTGTATAGGTTCGGGGGACTGCAAAATTTCACCGAGTTATAATTGGTATCATATGACATCTATTTTAAACCTTTGAGCTCTCCATGCTCCTGTTACAGAGAACTCAGTTTCTAGATTCTCAGCTAACTGTGATCTGCTTGCCCTGACATTCACGGCAATGTGAAATGAACTAAAGAGACTCCCTTCTAACCAGAAACATCCAACAGTTCTAGACCTACATTCCTCAGCGCAGTTTAACAAACAAAAGTTTGTCCAAAACTTTCTTCCTCCTAAATCCCAGTTCTTGCTCCGTTATGTTGGAAGGCAGGATTGGAAAGCTAAAACAAACCTCTCAGACCCCACGGGGACAAAGAAAGTCATTTCAAGTTCACGCAAAGAAGTGCAAATACGTCCTGTGCTCTTGGAAGTACCAGCCCCTGGAACATTTCATTCTTCTCTTCATTCTGAGGTTTATGAGAGATAAAGCCCAAATCTAAAACATGACCAGTTAAGAGAGACTATTTACTCTCAGGCAGTATTTAGTAACGGGCCCGTCTCGGCTGCCTCTCCAGGCTGGACGCACCAGACCACTTGCTGTGATGGACTCCATCCATCCATGACCAAGTCTCCCACCACATGCCTGATCTTTTACTTTCTATTGTCAGCCATGGTGGTGGTGCCTCTTTGGGGAAAATGTGGGCTACTCTCCATCTTGGAGGACTTACCATGAAACGTATGAATGTGCTCTAGGTTCTGGGTGAAGCACCCAAAGATTCTACGCATCAGCACCTTCCCTTGCTAGCCCGTATTTTCTTGTAACCCTAACTCTTCGATAGGCATCAGCTGGCCAATGCAAATAACGCTCATTTGTTTTGAATTTTCCTCACCTGGGAAAAACAGAGGAGGAAACTCTAGGTCTCCTTCATTCTTGGCTATATTCGATTTTCTAAATGTCTACAACCTATTGGTAAGGCCAAGCCAGCGTAAAATTAGAGGAGACGACTAAATGAATCTTATTTAATGCATGCTTTCTGCAAAAAATATGGGAGTTTCTCCTTGCACTCAGGCAGACTGGAACAACCACCTATTTAAGAACCATCTCCCTATACTGTGAAAAAGGGGAGGCATCCGAATACAACCTTGACTCTCAAGACGCAACGTAGCCATTTCAGTGTTTCATTCTGCAAGCTTGTGCTGTTCCCATTCTCAAGAAAAGATATGAACATACAAGTTTTGCCAAGCTAAGACTACCTGGTAGAGTGCCAACATATGCCAACTGAACACAAGCATCTTAGCTCTTTCAAAGAACTGGTCCCTAAGAAGCCCATCACTTATTTGCTCCTGTCAGCCTACTGATGTCTACAGTATCACGTTATTCAGTCTTGTTTTGGCCCATAATTTTCATTTAAAACGTGGCTGTGCTTTTTGTTTTTCATACCAGAAAAGCTTTTGTCCTATTTCTGGAAGACCATCTTCGCTACGTTTGGGCCTTCCGTTTGAGATGGGCCCAAAAGGCTACTGACAGAAGCCGTTAACTCACGGTAAATGACACAGGGGACGAAACCAACGGGGTTTCTCAGCTCAGCACTACTGACATTGTGAGCCAGGTAATTCTTTGGGACGCCGTCCAAAAGCACTGTAGGCAATTTGGCAGCATCTCTGACCTGTATGCATTCGACATCAACGCCCCACTCCTATCCAGGGGGACCAACCCAGAAGTGCCCCCCAGGCATTTTGAGCACCCCCCTAGCGGGCAAAATCACCAGGGCCACATCCAGTTGAGGATCCCCGAGTCACAGCCAAATATAAAGGATAAAGGAAAATCAACTCCCCAAATAGTGCTCAATACAAATCAAAATCTGTCTACAGAGCTTTCATTTTCAGAATTTCCTTTTTTAAAAAATGCCAGCCCCAAGATGAGACAGTTCAACATCCAGCCAGATTCTTTCGGGAAGGCAGAGGAGGAGAAAAAGGGCTTTAGAAATATGTCACAAAAGTAAACACAGAACTGTAATACGCTGGACTCAGCCAAAAATAAGTTTTGGTGTGAGCGAAATCTGAAGCTATGAGTGCAGGTGACTGCTTTCCACTGCCTCCTACAAAGCCGAAGCCGGTGGGATAGGCTGGGTGTTGGGCTCCATCTCGCAGGCCTCAAGGCCAAAGAACTGGGAGTCAGAGACAGAGCGGCATGAGTGGTTTAATAGATGGGGGAGCTTACACATCCGAAGCAAGGTCCTGGAGCGACACCCCACTGCGTGCGGCAGACAGCAGGTGGTGGGATGGCAGGACATGGCAGGAGTCTTCAGGCCCAGAGGAAGGGGCCGATTACCAATTATAGGGGAAATTGACGTCAGGTAGCCTCGTCAGTTACCAGGGAAACCAGCAGAGGGGTGTGCCACCCCTCACTGCGCTCCTCTGATAAGCTATCAGGGTAGAGATGTTCTGATCTCGAGATCAGAATAATCACTGGCTGGGGCTGGGGGGCAAGTATGAAGGCATTTGCTGATTAGGCTCAATGATTAAGAGAAGGTATGTCATGTGAGTAGGGTGTAGGTGAAGCAGGCACCTGTCGAGCAGGGGATGTACAGAGAGCAAGCGAGCTGCCATCTTGGGTGGCAAGACCATATGCTAGGCTTCCGTAAACCAAGTCAAAATTTAAATTTTAACATAGCTCACGGGATATACAGTATAATTATGTAGCTCACATACATAATAGTTTATGGATGGATTCATTTGTCTCACCCAGTACTCTACTGCAGGGAAAAACAAGGGCTTGTTTGGATCAGGAAACAAAGGCACAATTGAACGTGCTATTCCATGAGTAAAAGAGAGAAGATTCTAGAAAGATGACAGAGTAATTCATCAACTGAAGGATATTTCCTGTTTTACTAACAGACCAAGCAAAACATCAAATTGCACTTTAAAAAAAAAAAAAAGCATGCGAGTTAAGGGGTAGGAGGAATGTGGCTCAGCTAGTAAACAATATTCTGTTCCTCAAATGAGACAAAACTCAGAAAATTGTCAAAATGTCATTGTGGTCTTTATTTTTGGACACGTAGCATGTTTTCATAAATCAGTTTTGCATGTGCTATTTTTGTAACATCAGAAGAAATACAATATATTTTTCATAAATTCCTCATCACTGCAAGTTCACTTTCAAATAAATGTTAAGTAGCAGGGTAGAACAATATGTTTCCACATATTGACCAGTGCAACACTGACAGTTACAATTAAGGTATTCAGGAAGCCCGAAAATTAAAATTTACTAAAACAAGCAAATTTACTTTCATTTATTAAAAAAAAAAGGAAAAATGCAAACTACATACTTTTCATGCAAGAACTTTAAATCTTATTTCCATCTGAAATAAATGGCAATGTAATAATTACTTGACAGATTTTTGGGAAAAAAAAAAAAGCCAAGAAACAAAAACACAAGAAAAATAGTAGTATGTCTTTAAAAACGGAACAGAAGAAATAAAACCAAATGTTACAGTTTCTTGCTTTGTCATGAATATTGGCACTGTTTATTTCAGATTTATGTAAGTCGGTTTCCATGCACAAAAATCCCAATAAGACTGAATGGTTTGGGTCAGTCTGTTTTTCTTTAACAAAAGAACCCCTAACTTCTAGATTTTAAAAACTGCACTCTTGCGTTTGTGTTCTAGTATAAAACACAAACATATTTCTCCCGTATCAGTGGCAATGATATAGGCATGTTAAGATACTTTTTTTTAAAAGAAGTTCTGTGAATGTTGTTGTTTACAAAAAGAAAAAAAGAATCGCAATACTGCCAGCATCTAACCAGTGCACCCACAGTGCCTCATTCTTGTGATTTCACAGTCCTTTAATCACAAAAACTTACTCTAAGGAGTTCAAAGAATTAATAAGACACACCATGTGGATAATTTGGGGTTTTAACAACCCATGGCTCTGGGCAACAACAATTACAGTTAACAACATCCATCCACAAAGAGACTGTGTTCCTAAAATTTTCAGACTCAACTGGCTACAAACAAAACATTCTGGGGTTAAGACTTCTGCACACTGACAATACTCATCAGACATCAGCTAGGCCACAAGTGAAGGGAAGTGACTTCTATCAAAAGTACAGGGTAGCAGCTGATTTTGAGATGGCACACCTCGTACATTCTGCTCGGAAAACACGAAGGCATATTGACAGAGGACTAAATTATGCACTGAGAGACGTGGACGGCTTCTCTGCACTATCATCAACAGTGATATCGGTCCCTAGTATTTAAAAAGCAAGAAGGATTTTCATACACACAACTGAAAACGAAGGCTCTACCTAGGAGAATGCGCTCAACAGGATCAGAGGAGAACTCGGACTAGGCCGGCAACTTTCCTTCTGGCATTAAGAGCGTGAGCATTTCTGGCATGGTGGGCAGCTTTCCCTCTCATGCCAGCTCCGACTACCAAGTGAGCCACTTGAGTCATCGACGAAGAGCGAATGCACCCCTGGTCCTTAACACACCGAGTGTCTAGTTCAACGTTCTACACGGAGTAGGTGCTTAAAACATGCTGGTAGCCGACAGACCATTTTACTCAAGAAACCTGCTGATCATACGCAACACTGAGTGTGTACCCATTACATGTCTAAAGACTACGCCTTAAATGTCTAATAAATGTAGTATGAATATGACTTAAAATAGTTCATCTAGTTGTTGTACTTCCCTAAAGAAAACTTGTAAACATCTGGTGAATGTCTAACGGTAGAACATTTAAAATTGGCCAAAAAATGCCCAGAAAACGTTTGGCCCTTCAGCACCCAAAGCTCCCAAAATATAATGTTAAAACATCTCTGCTAGAGGGATTTCAGTAGTCTGAAAAATTGCATACCTGAGTGGCTTCAAGGTTCTCTCTTAAATTTTAAATAAGTGCAAGGAGTTTCTACACTCAGGAATTGCATAAGTGTTTCTCTTTCCTCAAAATAAAACATTGAATGATATAGAGGTAGCATAACTTACTAAATTAACTTTAAAAAAAAAAGAAAAAAAAGCACGGTTATCAACAGTCTTAATAGACCTATTACAAGTGTTTAAATCCTCGCAATCCAGGCTTTCTTCTACCTGGTTTCCGACTCCTCATTATTCTCGTCCCCGTTTGCATGGGAAGGATATTGACGAGTCCAGGCACCCTTTGGCCCCGTGGCATCTATTGCAACATCGATGATAGAATCTGGAGTCATCCACCTCAGGAAAACGAGGAAGAGAAAGTTGAACACAGCCAACAAAGCAAAAATGCAGCCTGTCACAGGGCCACAGTGAGAGATGAGCCTGTCCAGTCGCTTGTCCATCGGCAGCACAGCCTCTCCTGCCACGCGGTCGTACACCTGGCGGGAGAGAGGCCGAGAATGAGCGCTCGGAGACACGAGAACCCAGGACCTACGCGGACCAAGAGTGCTTTAGAGACGGAAACAAAAGGCACTGACATTTCGCTGTTGTTGTGACAGTAATGATGTGATTAATGAAACCGTTTACACTAAGAACTGCCATTCGATTCAACACTGATGAGCGCCTATTCTGGACAAAACATGGGGGGGCTGGGGTAGACACTGTGTGATACACAGGTCAATCTACGATGCATACACCACAGCTCCTGTCCCCTGGGGAGCCCCATCCATATTTAACCAACTCCAAGAATTCCAAGGTCCTGAAAAGGTGGAATGGCTTCTCAGGTCCCCTCTGTCCAGTCCCTATTTCATTCAGCAGTGACTCCCTGAAGCAGGACTGGCCCTTGCAGACTCTGTGACTTGGAGAGGCCTCACTGCTCTCTGGGAGACATCAACTACCATCAGAGAGTTACAACCTAGCGCCCTTCTGGGTACAGAGAGGCTCCTCTTTCCACAGCCTCGGGATCCCGTGCTGCTGCGCACAGATGGGGAAATATTTGGAAACATTTCAGGGATGCCAAATAAAAGGAGGGGAACGAGATGGGAGAAATTTTGGTAGATGGTATAGGTCAAACACTGGCAACCAAGATAAAGTTTATTGCTGAGAACTGGTAATAGGTGGCCTGCTTTTTTAAAGTGCTGCTAAGCACTGAACTCTGAAACAGTGCAAAAACAAAGCTCTCGCAACATACTTCTTTCAAGCACATACCATGGGCCAGCATGAATGTTTTTAAACTCATTTGGGCAGCACTTGTGCTCATTCTCACGTATCACCTGTAAACCATCTCCCTTTGAACTCGAGAAAGTTATGATGTGCAAGTTCTCCAGGTCAGTGGCCTCTGAAAGGTACAGGCTGTTCATCCAGCTCCTCTACCCCATGGACATGCAGAATACATTTCAATCACAATGGTGTCAAGCATTAAGCTGAGGCTGGTGAATTAAAACTGAAAAAGTATGTTTCCGGCCCAAACACTGATTTAATTTCTTGACCAATTTTCTAAATAGCCCAGGTAAACTAAGGTGAAAAGGAATCCAATGTCCCATATGCAATGGGTAAAATGATCGAGCAACTACAACTCACCTACCTGTGTGTCCACCTTTACTTCTAGGTCAACTGTATTATGACCTCGAGTGACGAAATACAATTTACTACCATGAGGAGAGTAACAGGGATGACAGTCTGTTACAAACAAGGATTAACTTTTTTCCAAATGTATACTATAAAATTGCCACAGTGTAAAACTGAAAACAATACAGATGTTTTACTGTAACTTTAGGCATAACTAAAAGAAAATGTGTGGTTTAAAAAAAACCCTAGTTCGCTCCTTTAGCATAGGCTGACAAATGGTCACCACCGTTCTTTGCCCCTCAACTTTTTTTTTTTTTTTTTTTAGAGCCGCACCTGTGGCATATGGAGGTTCCCAGGCTACGGGTCCAACTGGAGCTGCAGCTGCCAGCCTACACCACAGCCACAGCAGCATGGCATCCAAGCCGCGTCTGCAACCTACACCACGGGTCACGGCAACGCTGGATCCGTAACCCACTGGGTGGGGCCAAAGATAAATCTGCATCCTCATGGATACTAGTCAGGTCTGCTACCCACTGAGCCACGACAGGAACTCCCACCCCCGAACTTATTATCTACAATAGTTGAGACTTCTGAAGTTTACAAGATGTCAAGCTAGGTTAAGTCACTACTTATAGAGCTGTGGTTCTCAATCAGGGTGGGTTTCAATCAAAACACCTGTCTAACCAAATAGCCCTGCCAACTCTGCCCAAATCCCACCTCTGCTCCTAAAGGGTCCAGTTAGACTCCAGCTATCGCTGGGGAGGTGGGAAGACAGGAAGATGAAATGAATAGGGTCTGAAAAGGCTCCCAAGCCCATTCTGACATGTGATCCCAGGTGTGGCACCCCAACTTCCACAGGAAAACGAGGAAATGGAGCTATTTTATATGGGTGGAGCCACTGCAAAACTTCTAGAAAATATCTCAGAGAT
Organism: Sus scrofa; assembly: GCF_054392235.1. Taxonomy (NCBI): domain Eukaryota; kingdom Metazoa; phylum Chordata; class Mammalia; order Artiodactyla; family Suidae; genus Sus; species Sus scrofa. The sequence continues at coordinate 15,540,266 of NC_139401.1, forward strand.
AGTTCTGACAAAACTGTTATTGCAAAGATCGGTTTCAATGGAAGGTGTACTGAATATGACAGTTTTAGAGACAGAGTTTTACTGCACTGACTGTCAAATACGGGCTTACCTTATGTATGGGAATTTACAATTGAAACCAAACCAGAAACCCTTTCTGCTTACTCAGCTCCACCTCGCTCTCTACTCTGTGCCCCAAACAAGCTGCTCCACTGAATACAATGAGAGAATAAAGCACGAACCCAACAGGCTGTTTTTCGGGTTCGCAATTTCTCTACACCAAGAAGCCCAGGTGCTCCCATCCAGCTCGTTACGTGGTGCTAAGAGGCAGGAGGCAGATGAAGTGAGAAAGGAACTTGAACCAAGCACAAAACTATGACGTCGTGAACTCGAAATAAGGAGGCATTTCCCACAACTGTCCTCTCCTACCTACAGGCATTAACCTATTTTCTGCTCCTGTCCTTTTGAAAATTCTCTATTGCTGCTTTACATTTGCCATCCTATTTCCAACATTTGTCATGTGCATTCTGAATTGTTAACTTTACTGAGAACTTGATAATGTTCTAAATCAGCCCAAAGATGCAAAAACCCCTTCCCTGTAGAAAATCACAGCAGCTAGCAAAAGTGACAAGAGAGTTTTAAGAAGTAGCCTAAATTAAATATTTGCAAGTTATAAAGTTGCCAAATAGGGCTAAATGAAACCATGTATTTTCTAGTAGACCTACGCTTTAGAATTATAAACACCCTCAAGAAAATGCAGATTTTAATATCAGCTCTGCCTCTAGTTGTTGGGACTTCTAGAAAACTTTGTAACTTCTGTATGCCCAACTTAATGAAAGGTCTAGATAATGCATTATTGCTATTTTCACATTTCAAAAGCAATGATTTGACAAGAAGCTTAGCCTAGGCGTTCCTGTTATGGCTCAGTGGTTAACAAATCCGACTAGTATCCATGAGGACATGGGTTCGATCCCTGGCCTTGCTCAGTAGGTTAAGGATTGGGCATTGACTTGAGCTGTGGCATAGGTCACAGACGTGGCTTGGATCCTGCATTGCTGTGGCTGTGGCGTAGGCTGGCAGCTGTAGCTCCAATTAGATCCCTAGCCTGGGAACCTTCACATGCCGCAGGTGCGGCCCTAAAAAGACAAACACAAAAAAAAAAAAAAAAGGAAAGAAAAAGAAAAAGAAACTTAGCCTAGCATCCACCAAAGGTAATAAAGAGCTCCTTTCTTTTCATTTGGAAGACTTCATAAACTGAAGCAATAAAGCAGAAATGGTAAACTTACGTAAGCAGCAGCAAATGTGTACATGAACATTAAGCAAGAATTAAGACACAACCTTCGCAAACCCTTCTCTTAGCACGTGACATACTTTTTCCGTTCTCTCCGCAACATTCCTCCAGGTGTAGAAAGTCTTGACGATGTTATGGATACTTTCTGGAGGCGGCAGCGCTCCTGACTTCAGTTGAGAAATAGCTTTTTCCAATCCCTCGCACAGAGACTTTACAGAAGGCTCACATAATATGATAAGACTTTCTGGAAGCACTTCAGGAATTCCACCAACCCTGGTACTTACAACCTTAAAAAGAAAAGGAAAAAAAAAAAAAAAAGAACACATGAGCCATGATAATTCATCTCTCAGGAAAATAAGCAAAACACAATTTTAAAAAAATTCTATAGAAGGCATCTGATTGTTTTTCAAAACGCAAATACAGAAACCCAAAATGTAATAAGCCCTCAGAGCTTTTTACCTGTAAACCACAACTGGCTGCTTCCACAATTGCCATGCAGAATGCTTCAGTAAGGGAAGTATTAAGAAAAATATGTCCTTGAACTAAGACATTTCTAACATCCTTGTGTTCTAAGGCTCCCAAGAGACGCACTCTGATTTTTGAAATGAGAGAAGAAAGAGGGGAGTAAAAATCATGCCACAAAAGAAATACCATTTATATGCCACGTGTGCTACCCGTACTATACTTCGTCCTCACTACCTGCAATGTCTTCCACCTCAAATGATTAAAGAGCACCCACCTGGGATCTAAAAGAGAGTCATACAAAGCTCTTTGGTTAAAAACTCCTATGGTTAGTCCATTTCTCACTTTGGTCACACATATCAAATTTCACCTTCTCCAGAATCAGCTGGTACTCAAGGAAAATGTTAATACGCCTTGGTAAGTAAATGTTAAAGTGTCAGTTCCCAACAGGAAAATGTCCCTTTTCCACTGACGCCTCACATGGACACAACTCACGTGTCATCTCAGTTACTGCGGAAGAGAAGTGTTAGGCTCCGTATGTGCTGAGCAATGTCCGCGATTTGGGCCATGCTGTTTCAATTACAACTCAGAAGGGCCTGAGAACCTGCAAGCATTTCCTAGCAAAGTGATCTTCTGTGTGCGCTAGCGTGCCCCAACCACTGCCCCCTAAAAACAAATAATCACGGGCTAACAAAAAAACAAAGTTATAAATTCTTTAAGGTTTCCCATTTTATATAAACTTTTTAAAAAAACAACAGGTCTTGCATTGCATTTTTCCATGTAGGAGAAGCAGCCTGCTTAAGGCAGGCAGGTAGCCAAAACCGAATTTAGGTTAAGCAATATTTTCTCACCCAAGACAACATGGAATCCATCAATACCTGTCATGGAGCTGGTATCTTTCCCGAACTTCTTCCAAAATGATTCTCTTTGGTCCCTCTCCTCCAATTACGAAATTTAAATCAGGGTATTTCTGACAGAGTTCAGGTATTATACCACTAAGCAAATCGGTCCCTGAAAACATAAAGTTGAATATTGGAGATACTAATGTTGTTTTAAAATTTTATCAGAACTACTGAGAATCCACTCACTTTGGAAACTACTTAAACAGTTTAAGTAGCCAAACTAATTCTTTGAAACCTTTCCTGGACGGGTGAACTCTTTTGCAAAATGCCAGGGGGGTCTCCCAAGACTTGCAATTCTTGAAGATATATCCACTGACACCCACTGTGACCTTCCACACACCCAGTTCGTGGGCTACTCTGTTATTCACCTGTACTGACACATTGCCTGTTACAAACAGCATTTGAGGTAGCTAACATTTTAAACTTTTCTACAGAGCAGGAGAGCTGACTGGAGATCTGGGTCTTGTCCCAGTCTTTTTATGAGCAAGTTCTTTGGTAATAGGAAAGTTTCCTGACAGAGAAAATGAAAAGACAAGGTAAAGTCCAAGGTCTCGTTCAGCTATGAAATTCGAGCAGCCTATGATTCTACTTCCTGCTATAGGAAAAGGCTGAGCAGCAAAGCATAACTGCTACTGCCACTTTACTGAGGATGCAGGTGCTACAGAGGATTTTGCAGTGAACACTATGGTACTGGCAAAATTTCTAAGAAATAGTTTCATCCAAACCTGCTAGGGCTCACTTCTCCTGGATGACAGAAAATGAAGGCGGCAGGACCGCAAGTGCCAGATCATCACAGGCCGTAGAACAAAAGGATGCACCTTGGACCTTTTTTTTTTAAATAAAAGTTTTCTCATAATACGTAAATACAACCTCAGGTAACATAAAGCAGTAAAATAAAGCATGCCCTGCTTGTCTTAAAGTGGCCATTCAAAGTGACAGCAATGTTGATTTTGAGAATGTAGTTCATTAACAATTACAAATTGTACACATTCAAAACTAAACGTAAAATAAGCTCCTTAAAGTTTCTTAATTTAAGAAATGCGCGCGCGCACACACACACACACACACACACACACACACACACACACAAGAACTGCACGTCTGTCAATCTTCCCAAATACAGGCAGATCAATTATTAAAAGGATGGTAGGAGAAATAATATATATGGGTCATTTTAATTAAGTAATTCAAAGTAGGATTTATTAAATAAACTCTGCTAGTACTTTCAAAATATGATTGCATTAGCAAACAAATTCACAAGTAGCTTTTCTGAATTATGAAAGCTTCTCATTAAAATTTTAGCTGTCTTTGTTTCAAGTTTACTACTAAGTCCATCAACTGGATCTCCAGATAAACCAGAAGGTGTCTTAATGACTTTCAACATTTAGCCTCCTATGATTCTCTTTTCCTTTGCCTATCCCTGCCCTCTCCCTTCTAATACAAAGGTTAAGATCCATTCTTTAAAAGGAAAAAAAAACATACAGAGTAATAATCATAATTGCGAACATTTACTGAGTGCTTACTGTGTCAGGCAAACGTACTTTAAATGCACTGTCATTTAATCCTGACAACTACCTTAAAAGAAATGGAACTGATTAATGTTATCAATGATCTATAACGTTATTCTAAGAATAAAGGTTCCCCCCCCTACACACACAACAAAAGAGGTTCTGGTGCCTCTAACAAGAGTCTAACACAATGGAACGTAACAAAGAGATTTTCAATCACCGTATTCACACAAAATGGACAAGGCAAGTTCTGATTCCAGCGCTTTTAAAGCACAGTCTAACAATATTTTAAAGAATCTTCTGAATCTATACCTAGATATTGGTGGCTGGGCCAAGGGCGGAGGGAACAGGAGACCTTGAGAAGAAATGAACTCAGGTTTGTCATCTCTGTTACTTACTGTGTAACCTGGGTGAGTTACTTACCCTCTCTGAGACTCAGTTTGTCTGTGACATGCAGATAACATCTACCCTACAGCTGGTGGGAGGGTCAAGTGAGGTACAGTACCATGCACAGGCTTTATCAACTGCAGAATATAAATGTGAGTCGTCATTACCACTAGAGCAAGCCCGGCGTGCCTGCACAAGCACGGGGCGCTGCGACACCCCGAATGAGAGCAAAACGGGCTCCATGGGAGAGGGAAGCGGCCGGCCAGGAATCCTGATACGAATTTCGATTTATCCTCTCTTACTTAATACGTTCCAAGCGGCCTTTGATATCTGGTCCAAATGAACACCTCCTAAAGAAATTAATTTATTAATAATTAATGGACCATTAATACAACTACTCACTTTCAGGCTAAAGATGGGGCCATTCCTTCTCAGAATGTTACTTTTTGCACAGTGCCTGGCATACAGAGAGGGTTTGATAAAGGTTTGTTATATTATTGAATTGAGAACAGGAAAGGTTGTACCTTCACAGTGTTGGTGGTTAGCTCAGCTGGCTAAAATACCATCATTAGTGAAATAAAGGTAACAAGTTCACTCTTTGAACAGGTAAGTTAATTTTGCTCTAATCCTTGACCACACATGCATCCTACTCTTTCTTAGCGAGCTTTCTCACAAAGCTATAGTATTCGGTGAAAAAAAAAATTAGGCACATTTTTAAAGTTACAACCAACAACATATCATCAATATCCCCAGAGGGATTCAGAACACGGAATGCAGGTCTGTTCACACCTTCAAGGAAAGAACAAGCACGTTATTGCCTTCACCCCTGAAAATGCAGCTCAGAAGATTCTCATCAGCCTCCGCGTGGTGGATGGCAGCATGGACCTAGGCTCTGCATTCCAAAAATGAAGCACCCGAAGCCAAGCCCCCATCTGGATCCTGGGCCACCCCCTAGTACCCTGGAACCTCTGATCGCACGGCCGAGCTTCATGGTTACCAAGAATCAGCTACCTCTGCCCACACATCTGTGTGATGCCCCATGTACTTGTTACGGTGTTGGATTACTTAATTAAATGACAAACTGACAAAAGGGGTTTCCACAAAACTAAGCCGACCTGTTTGAAAAATTCGATCAAGACACAGAAAAAAGCTCTTGTCAGATTAGAGGGTAATCTGAACCACTGTATCAAGTCAAAAAACAAATTAAAAATCCAGAAGCACAGCACTTCACACATCTTTAGGTTCTCACTGCATTTAAGTGACCCAAACTGGCAACAGTAAATTGTGCTCTTTGTAGGTGACTGCAGCTCAAACAGTGCACCTGTACTCCCAAGCCTGCAGGCCTACATCAAGCTACCGGCAATACAGTGCGTGTTAATGACATTTTAAGTAAATTGTTTAAAAGGGGGGTGCATAACATCTTTTTAATAATTCTCTACTTTTAATGACCATTTTGATTGCTGCAGAGGTTTGCAAATACCAGTGAGAAGTCCATGTTTTGGATAACCGGACTGTTTCAGACCTTGAATGGGCGAGGCTCTACAAATTCTACTTCGGGATCCACAAAGTGCTGCAGAGGCACTAAAGCAATCCCCGACAACAGCAGACACTTAGGAAGTAAAACCCGGGCTAAGTCCTTCATAGGAACCACTGAACCCTTCCACGGTTACCAAGCTGCCCAGAGCACACAACAGGGAAAAAACGTGAAACTCAGAGACGTTAAGCCGCTTGTCTTGCATCACACAACGAGATGGAGCCGGGACTGGATTCCGGGCCGCCTCATCCCCCTTCCTTCATCACTTACCTGCCATTAACGTCTTATCTGTGATGAAAGGAAATAAGCAAGCTACGAAACAGCAACGTGCAGAACAAGCCCACTGACTTTGAGCATATGCATAAAAAGGAAAGCTATAAATCAAAACACTCCTTAGGGTTATCCCTGAAATAGTACAGTAATAGCTGGTTTTAATTTTCACCCCTGTCACATTCTTAGTTTTCAACATATCTGCAATGAAAGAAACAGTTCTGTGGGGGAGTGGGCCCTGGAGTTCTTACTGCACGTGTAGGGAAACTTTTAAAAGACCTGACATATTCACCAGCAGGCTACTGTTTTCTCTTTTAAATGATTTACCACTGTGGCACAAATTCCTCCTTTGGGATGGACAAAATATTGGACCCTTCTTGGCTGTATTTAATGCAGAAGTAGTTATAAAACCGTACAAGAGAACGAAAAGCCCAACAATCATCATACACAAATATTCAACAGCTTTCTACAAGGAAAACAAAAAGGCTGTGCAGTGCAACTGCAGCTATCATTTCATTACCTTTTCTGTAAACAAGTCTGCTGACAACAACAATAGTTATTACACTATCATGCCTTCTAAATGGGTCTGGAGTGAAGTCAGTAGGATCTACAGCATTAGGAATGACGGACACTATTTCAGGATTCAGTGCTGCTCTTAGCACCGTGTTTTCCTTACTAGTGTAAGAGACACAAATTATGTGGTTTGTGTCACAAAGAGACACAGTTAGAAGCTTGTTTGTAAGCACCGAGCTGACATCAGCAAATCCAAAAAGGGAATGGTCCGTGAAGACTGTCTGGAGGCCCATTGTCTTGGCGTGGAAGAGGGCATCATGGGCCATGGCAGAAAAGGAGCTATGTGAATGGATTATCGTGACTCTCTCCCGAACAAATATGTACCTGAGCAATGGCAGACTGTGAAAGAGGGTCGTGGCTGTAGATTGGTTGTACATGACTTTCAGAGGCAAGTAATAGACTTTGAGGCCATTAGTGAGGTAACGGATGCCTTTGCGATTTCCGTAAGCATGGGTGACAATTATGACCTTGTGCCCTCTTTCAATCAGGCACTGAGAGAGCTGGTAAATGTGGCTTTCCACGCCTCCCATATTTGGGTAGAAAAAGTCCGACACCATGCATATATTATGGGAACACGATCTACATGTGGGAAGACTTCCAGGGCTGACAGAGGAGAGCGCAGGTGAGGGAGGCTGGCTTGGCCCACCTCCTCCACTACAGGCCATGCTGAGATGGTTTAGGCATTAGTCCTTGGAGGGACCCAGTTAAGATATGTGTCCTCTAATACCTGAAAGAGAGAATAAACGGGATCTCAGCTCAGAGACAAAATACAGTCCATACTCCAAATGCAGATATAAATATGGTTTTCACGTTACTATAAACCTGTTTTCCCCCTGGAAATACAAAGCATATAATGAATTTATGAATTCAACAACCTTTGCTTGCTTAGCATTTACTATGGGCCATATAACAAAACTAGCTTCTGCAATGTCCTGGTATCTTTTTTTTTTTTTTTTTGTCTCTTGTCTTCATAGGGCCGCACCCACGGCACATGGAGGTTCCCAGGCTAGGGGTCGAATTGGAGCTGTAGCCGAGGGTCTATACCAGAACCATGGCAATGCCAGATCCCAGCCGCGTCTGCGACCTCCATCACAGCTCAGCTCATGGCAAGGCGGGGTCCTTAACCCACTTAGAGAGGCCAGGGATCAAACCCACAACCTCATGGTTCCTAGCTGGATTCGTTTCCGCTGTGCCATGACAGGAACTCCCCTTACATCTTAATTTTGCTCTAAAAACACTGCTACAGGATTTTAAATAATGTTTGTTACACCACATTATATAATAATTTGCCATGCTAACAAACCAGTACATTCTAATAATTAAATACATAGCTCTTTACAGGAAAAGTTTGTGAAGCTCATTCTAGAGCTTAGCCACCGACTCAATGAATCTCAAGTTCTGCTAGTATAAATTCTGTGGCTTATACTAAGATATACCTGGAGTTAGAACTTTCTTGTTCTTTTTTTTTTTTTAATGGCTGCACCCATGGTATATAGAAGTTCTCTGGTCAGGGACTGAATATGAGCCGTGGCTGGACCTATGCGGAATCCTTTAACCCACTAGGCCGGGCCTGGATGGAACCCGCACCTGCATAGCCACCCAAGCCACAGAAGTTGGATTCTTAATCCACTGTGCCACAGCATGAACGCCTAGAACGGTCTTTTAGAGCAGCTTTTTTTTTTTTTTTTTTTTTGTCTTTTTAGGGCCGCACACACGACACATGGATGTTCCCAGGCTTGGGGGCGAATCGGAGCTGCAGCTGCTGGCCACATCCACAGCCACGTGGGATCCGAGCTGCCTTTACGACCTACACCACAGCTCACAGCAACACTGGATCCTTAACCCACTGAGCAAGGTCAGGGATCAAACCTGTGTCCTCATGGATGCTAGGCAGATTCGTTTCCACTGAGCCGTGACTCCAGAGAGCAGCTTTTTAAAGTGTCACCTGCAGCGCCGCCGCAGACCTCCACATTCTCCTTCCTTATTCAAGAATGATGACATCAAGCCGCTCCCTCCATTTTCTTAACCTTTGTTATTTTGGTTTTGCCTCCAGGAGCGTCCCTCCCTTCCGTCTGGAATCTGATCTAGAGATGCAAAGGGAGGGACCTGGGGCCATTTTCTCCATCTAAAGTAGATGTTCAGCTCAGGGGTTCCCAAGATCATCAGCACAAAATGGACGCTCAATATTCAGTATGATTATCAATGCTTAGCTGTTTAAAGCTAAAGAGAGGCTTGGAAAGTGAGTGAAACTCTTCCTCAGCTTTACACGTTGAGATTTCCATGCTTCCAGAAACTCAACTATTCAATGGGAAGCCATCCTTAGAACCTGAGTTTCCGATTTCACCACAAACTCAAAAAAAGCAAATTAACAGTCATCTTTACTTTAAAAATAGTCTTAGAAACACTCCATTATGTGTTTGTTGACCTGAATACTAATTGAGATTCACTACTACCAAATCATGACACTCTTCAAGTCTGCACTTTTAAGTCGTCCTCTGTGGTTTGTCACCTAATCCCGAATTTCCAGTTCCATTTAATTTTAAAAGATGAGCGATAATGAAAGCAGTTAATAAAGAACCAAATGAAATCATTTAAACTTCTGTCATTAATCCGCAATATCTTGTGAGGAAATCAGCCTAACATCACGGCGTAAAAGCCCAACAAACGTCACAGTCACAGAACCTTAAGGTTTTAAAGCTGAAGAGAGGCTTAAAGAGCTACTGGATAGCTCTTATTTTACAAATGAGAAGTCACACAAGTTGAGCGATTTGTCCGAGGTCCCCACCCGGCCACTTAAGCGGCAAATGCGAGATGGTCATAAATACGGCCACGGCCACCGAGTCCCTGAACAGTCCTGAGGAGCAGAGAGTCCTGAGGAGCCTTAAACCTGGTGGAGCCTCGGAATCTAGGCGAAGGGGCTCTCACCCACCCCCAGGGAACCGTCCCGGCTTCACTCACTGAGCGGTTGCTGGGCAGCGCCAGGGCCAAAGAAGGGACGAAACGACTCAGTCAGCGATCCCGTCAGAGTCAGGCGGGGTCTCGCCAGGCCCCAAGAGGAAAAGGGCCAGAGAGTGGGCAAAAGGTTGAGGCCGGCGGTCCCGGAGCCGTTCGCTCTGCCCGCGTTAACCGTCGCAGAACCGGCTACAGCGCGGCCGCCGAAGCGCACCCTCATCCCCACTCGACTCCGAAGACCCTCGGTCCCCACTTCCGAGCCTTACACCGGGTCGGCTTCGCCCACTCCATCGTGGGCCACGCTCTCCTGGGGGCAGTTCAGTCCCAGCTAAAAGAGGCAGACAGTGGCTAGCCCGGGGAGGTCAAACGCGCACTTACCGGCTAGTCCCATGGCCGCCAGTGTCCGGACCTCCCGCGGCTGCAGCCGGAGTCCCACCCCGCTGCCCCGAAGCACCAATCCGGGGCGTCCGCGCCCGAGCGCCGCGCCCCCGAGAGGACCAATCACGAAGAGGCGCTGGGGTCACGTGCAGGAGAGACGCTCAGTTCCCCACCCGTCAGCGCGGGTTGCAACGTCAGCGCGCGCGTGCACATATCGCCACGATGTTCCGGAAGACTAGTTTTCTTTCGATGGAAAGCAGTAATCCTCTGTTTAACCTTTTATATGAATTCTTAATGTTGAGATTTTCTCAAAATTGGCCTTGGCCTCTTGCTAAACAAGGAGCCAGCCCACCAGGACCCTTCGACGGAGTAAAACCGGCACTCCCAGCGTGCTTCACAGGACCCTTCCGCGCTCCTGGGAGTTGTAGTCCCGTCGCCTCCGGAGGCGAATCCGAACTTAGAAAACTCATTCCCAGGATGCACCGCACTTCTAAACGCGGATCTTGCGGACGGGTGGGTTTGGTGCCTTGGTTGCCTAGTTACAGCGTCTCATTTTGGAAACCTGTTCTCTGTGGCTTCCAATTCAGACTTTTGGCTGAGAAGGCTACAGAAAGTCGGAGTCGTGGTGGCGTTTTGTTATTATCTGTGCCACAGCCGATTCCCCAGGTTCTTACCCCTCTGGTAGAATTGCCTGAGGTAATAAAGATACACAAATGTCAGGTCAATTTTTTAAATAATTTGAATATCAGATAAATAATTTTTTATGTTATGTCCCTAGTATCGGGGACTTTACTAAAAAATTATTCGTCGTTTATCTGAAATTCAAATTTAACTGGGCATCCTGTATTTTTTCTGGCAACTCTCCACTCTGGAGAAAAAATCTGAGGTCTGGCCTGAAGTATCAACTCCTGTTCAAACTGGTTCTACTGGCTATCATGGTGCTTGGCCAAGAGGGTAATGAATAAATGGGAGTGGTCTGGTGGTTATCCACCCCCTCACAGTTGGTACACGGAGTTCCCCGGTCAAGCAAATGCCTTTCTGAGCACCATCAACCACAGCTTCCAGCACCCATTTTAAGCCTGTAGAAAGCCTATTCATCCCTGAAAATTCCAGCTCCTTTGTGATGCCTTCCCCAAACCTCCAGAGAGAATTAAATCCTCCCTCTTTTATATTTTGATAGTACTTTGGCCATATGCTAGTAAAGCATTCATCAAGAGATGATTCAACTTGTTTGCCTGGCTGCTGCACCGCCACCCACACCCCCACTACCCCACCCCCCTTCTGCCTCAACGTAATCCTTGGAGACTTCTGTCTTCTTGGGATCTCACATGTACCTCTTTCTGAAAATTGGCAGTTGTATTTCCTTGTTAAATGTCTGCCCTCCCAGCCAGAGAGTAAGCTGAAGCAGGATCTGTTCCTGGTAATAGACACCAAATAAGTTTTTGTTGTGTTAATGAATTTATTCAGTACCTGCACAATTCCTGATACATATACCCAATTAAATGTATTGAAAAAAATTCAAGGGGTGTACCTTGTAAAAATTACAGCATACTGATATAAATAAAAGAGCATTTTGGTTGTAGTATTTGAAGTGTATTAATGAGTTAACTTTAATGAGTAAGGCTCAAGTGGGAATAGATACTCTGCCCTGTGTTAATATTGATGCATCAGAGAATAAAGATGATTTAGGCTCAAGAATACTTATTCAAGCTTATTAATTTGCAGTTGGCTTCACAGGTGGAAACAACCACTACCAGATGGTACAGCATTGCTTTGGTCTCCTTTTCATCTTTGCAATAGGTCTTAAGATAAAGAATATGGGCTGAAATTCTGGAGGGTATAAATGAGAGTTAAGCCTCATTTACTGAGCCCCTGGTTTGTCTCTGCCATAATTCTGATCACAACACACACTTGAAATTCCACCATGAATCTTGTAAGATCCTGATGCCAATACTTCAAAAAAAAACAAAAAAAAAACTCGTGAGCTATTTTCAAAAGAGAATACATATTTTCTATCTTTCTCATCAAACATTTACTGAGCACCTACTCTGTAAAGGCTTTGGGGTGAATACAAGGAATATTAAACATAGTGTGTTTTAAAAGCTCTTCACCTCTCCTAGCTTTTATATACCTTTTAACAATGATTTAAAAAGCAATCCACTTTTCTTGAAAGGTTCCTTGTATTTTAAATACTGTAGAATCAGCTAACCTTTATAAATAGCTATCAGTAAAGGCACACTGTTGTGGAGTCTCTGTGGGGGAGGGGGGCGATAAACCTGCAAGCTGTTCCTACCAAGCCTGAAAACATTGAACATTCATCCTCTTTGTCTCTGATCTAGGCATTGAACATTAAAAAGGCAAATACATCATGATTCTGTACACGGTTCACAAGACCATATGAAATTAGGTCTTATAGCCTAATTTCATATGGCTATAAGACTCCATTTTTAGTCAAACTTTGAGCAAAGCTCTCCATTTAGGGCTATTTTCTAAAAGTCAAAAGAAAGTTGTAGCAGGAGGATTAAGCTATAAATCTGGGGATAATTCTAATTACAGTGTTCTGCCTAAATGTATGGCATCCGGTATGCCTTTAGAGAATTTCTTATAAACCACTAGCATTAGACTAAAATACTTACATGCAGTGCCTTCTGATTGCACTTAATACAATGTGAGGGCAATCAGTACCAGTGGTAGCATAAAATGACCTATAAATGAAGAAGGTATAAAATAAATGTAGATATCACCTTCCCTTGAAATTCAAGTCTTTGCAAATTCATATGTAAATGAGCTCTTGGATAATTTTGGAGTGGGAAGGCGATGCATTTGTACTGAGAACCAGCTATCCATGTAAAAGGCACAAGGCAGGGAAAAACAGGCATGAGCTTTACCCCCAAAGAACCAAGACAGAGTTAAGGCATATGTAAATATCTCTGATAAAAGGTAGGAAGTGATAAGTGCCACAGAAGAAGTACAAGAAAAATACTGGGAGTTCAGAGGGAAAGAGTATTTCTGGCTGCCAGCAGTTAGCTTGTGGAAGTAAAGAGATCTCTGGGCAACTGCTGTGAGCAAGATTATTCCAAGCACAATGTGACCAGGGTACAGAGACAGGTGCTAACTGTCCAGTGAACACTGTTGTGCAATTACACAGGGGGAGAGAAGGGTAAGGGTTCCAAACAGGAGAAGGCTGGCATTTCCAGGGAAGGTTGGAGGAAACTGATAGATGAACTTCCTAAGAAAGATGGACTTGATGTTGAGCCAGACTTCCAGCCAAGATGACATTTTCAATCAAGATTTTGAGACTCGGAGTTCCCCCTGTGGCTCGGTGGGTTACAAACCGTGACCAGTATCCATAAGAATGCGGGTTCCATTCCTGGCCTCACTCGGTGGATTAAGGATACGGTGTTGCTGTGGCTGGGTATAGGCCACCAGCTGCAACTCCAATTCGATCCCTAGCCTGGGAACTTCCATATGCTGCAAGTGAGGCCCTAAAACAAAATCAAAAAAAAAAAATATTCTGAGACTCCTCTCTTCTCATTCTGCTTCAAAAAAGAAAAATTAGAGACATAATATAAATGAGAAAAATTCAACTGTTACAGCTGTGATTAAAAGAAGATCCTAAACATTTCCGTGTGTCAGAAACAGAACCAAAATGCAAAACGGTGATCAGAACAAAGTCACACCGGTCCTGGCCTCTGTGTGTGGAAGCAGGAAGACTTGAATTAGGGCTCGGCTCTTGGAGAACAACAGAGACGAACAGGTCTCCACCTGGGCCTAGAGACAGGAAGCAACCCTATGGGGGACCGTTACGTGGCGGCCTTCAGTGAACCACTTTCCTATAAATGCACCCTGGTCTAATCCCCTCCCACCTCAGCTCTAGGCTTGGCCAGGTGACTTGCTTGGCCAAAGGCACATCAGTAAATGAGATACAGCAGAAGCTTAATAAGTGCTTATGCAGTGGGGCCCATCCTATTGGAAGAAAGCCAATGGCTATGCGGTGAAGAAGCTCAGGCAAGGTACTGAATGATGAAAAGCCACCTGGAGAGAGGCCCTCCCTGGAGAAAAAGAGTTCATCTCAACGCATCCAGTAGCAGATAAGTTCCCATTCACTGGTCATGGAATCAACACAACACTTCCCTATTAATTAAATAATCATTTATTAGGCACCTACTATATGCAAGACATCATTCCCACACTGAGGATTAGGAGTAAATTAAAGTCCAGTTCTCATCGAGCAAATGACCAAATCCATTAAACTCACAGTTTCACCCAGCTATTTCTTTCCTTAAAAGTCTTAAAATGGATTATCTGTGGCATCTCCTTTATCAAGTATCTCAGAGAGTGTTTGAATCTCATCTAACTCTGGCTGTTATGCGTCCCAATCTGTTTCTACCTCTAAAGGGCCTCCCACCACACAGCTGTAGTCACAGATTTATGATCTGTGCTGTCCTATTAATTCATTTTCTGGCCTTGTGGCTTAGATAAGCAGGGACATCATGCATCGCTGGCATTTATCGTGTTTGCTTTAAGCTCTTGGGGCTTTCTCACATATTTTTATTTTGCAACACAATTTTGCGCGTTGAAATTTTTCAGCACACATTCCAAAGCTATTAGTATGACAAATATTCCTGTACCAGGACCAGTGAACTCTAAAAAGGCTATCAGCCAGTTCCCCCACCTCCACCCTGAGGACCAGCCCCAGCCCAGCCCAGACCCAGCCTCAGGGATCCAAGTGCAAATCTCTTGGTGGTTATTGAGGGTAAGCGAAGAAGCAGGGGGAGGGATTGTAGAAGTGGAAAGCCAGATCTCGTATAGTTTTGTCCAGAATTCCCTAGAGTAGCTCCATCTAAATGGCAATCAGGAAGCCAAAGCCACTAACCAAAATGTGGTTTGAGTTGGTTTTAGGGCAGATCCAGAAATCCAGTATGAGCCAAGAATTTTGCTCACAGTCATGCTTCTCTTTGAGGGATAATCCCTTTAATGTGTCAAGCACATGGTATTTTTTTTTTTCAAACTGTTTTCATTTATGGCGTGAAATTAGCAACTCTGAGATACAGGGAGATGGGATTATCACTCACGCGTTTAGCAGGAGAGGCGAGCTGAGGCGCCGAGGGGTTGCTGGGCCTCATAATGCAAATAAGTAGCAGAGCCTGTCCTTCAGCTCAGGTCTTTTCTCCTTGTCCTGCATTCAGCCTCTCTTTTTACCAGTCACGATGAGCCAAGTGATGCCTTGAATGGTGCGGTGTCCCTTGGAGCATCTGCTGCCCCCGCTCCCAAGGGAACCTAACCAAATACTACTGAGGAGGAGAGAGCGGTAGAAACAAACGTTATGAAGGGAGAAAGAAGCAAGAAACTGAATACATTTAAGAAACTAAGTTACCCATGAGCCCTTTCAGAAGCCTGAGAAGCAAATAGTAAAATGAGAAGGAAGAAGGCCCCTGACATCAAGGTCATAAAGGGAGGACGAGAGGAAGAGTGATAGCAGAGAAGGGATGGGGCCAAGGCCGGTAACTGAAGAGATGACGGTGATGGCCCAGCTGTGGGGACTGGTCCCAGGCCAGCTCAAGATCAGCTGTGTCCCCAAGGCAGGGTCTGAGAACTAAGGCCAGGAAGGGAGCAGAGGGCCCAGAGTCACAGGCCACAGAGAGCTTCAGCAAAGGAGGGGAGAATTCAGGAAGTGCTTAGGAACCCTGGGAGAAGAAGGCCAGGCGTTCAGGCCAGGATCCAACAGTTCTTCCCTGCAGATTTGGGAGAAACAAAACTATTTTTTGCTGTATTTGTTTGCCATCATCTTTCTTCTTCTTCTTATCCCACTCTACATGGTCTGGCCTGAGAAACTTAGGTTACACAAGTTGGATCAGTTTCCAGTCATAAGGCGGTCACAGTGTAGTGGGGAGATAACAACGAACACAAATTTTTTTTCTTAAAGTAGAGTTGATTTACCATGTTGTGCCAATTTCTTTTGCACAGCAAAGTGACCCAGTCATATATATATATATTTCCTTCCTTATAGTATCTTCCATCGTGGTCTATCCCAAGAGATGGGATAGAGTTCCTTGCGCTGTACAGCAGGACCTCATTGCTTATTCATTCTAAATATAATAGCTTACATCTACCAACTCCAAACTCCCAGTCCATCCCGCTCCCTCCTTCCTCCCCCACTGGCAACCACAAGTCCGTTCCTTATATGTGTTTCCACATATAAGGAATACAAGTATTTACAAAAGTGTGATAAATGCTGCAATAGACTGTATATCTATCTATCATCTATCTATGCAAGATGCTGGGGAAGGCAACAATTTTTAAGTTATTTGCTGAATAACTTAGTTCTGCTAAATCCCCTCCATTATACCAAACTTTTCAGTAAAAGTTTGGGGGGAAAAGCAAAGAAAGAAGGCTTGTGCTCCCTTCCTGGGTAGCTGTTGGACAAAAAGAAGATCACATGACCCCCAGAACTGAGACGTGAATGAGAATGACAACTGAGTAAGCGCAGAAACGTGGAGCTGGAGGTGGCCAGAAGACATACACCCGCAAAGATGGCAGGGGTACCAGGGAGCTCTTTTCCACCCTGGGACGAGGGCCAAATCAAGTTCAGTTGGGCACCAAATCAAGGTAAACTGAATCTCAAAGGAAAGACTGAAGTCCAGCTGACTCTTGAGTCACACACAACCTCGTTTAGAATCCTAAACCTTCTGAGAGCTATTCCTTCAGTTTCCCAAAATGGGTGTCTAGTTTTATTTTGCTCCTGTCTCTCTCACACCTCCCACTTCTGACTTCCTTTCTCCCTTTTAAACATTTGTTTTTCGTTAATGTAAAATTTAAAGCAGTAGCATATTAAGTAATACAAAATTCTCTGGCTTGAATAATGTGTTTATTTTCTTTTAAATATGCTTAAATATGAAACAACAGACAGTAGTTTGGTAAACTCAAAACTACAAGCTGGACAGTAATCAGATAATCAGTGCTGATCGTACAAATCAAAATCTGCATAAGAAAGAATCAGAATAACTCACAAGAGAGTTGTGATTAGCCAAGGACTCGGCGACTATGCAAATTACCTCATCTGCTCTGAATAATGAATCACATGACACCTGTCATTCCGTGAGGATCCGACTTTTTCATTCACCAAAAAAAAGTGGGGGAGGGGTGGGTAACGCAGATTCCTTCTCCATTCCTTGGTGCACAGGGCATCATTAGTTACAAGACATCTGTCAGCGAGCTGGGGAACCCTCAGCTGGTGTTTAATGGAAGGTCAGTCTGGATTCACCAGGGGACTATGTAAAATGGATTTTTTTTCTAACACCTGGAACAGTGACAGCAACTTGGCAAAACAGCATGCTGTTTAAAATGACAGGGTTGGGGAAATGGAGATCAAGGCTGAATCAAGGATTTTCTTGATCGTGGCGCCCATGGGTGGCCCTTTTCTCCTTTGGAAAGCGGCAGTGCTTTGGGCATGCTGGTTTTCCGTTCGTACAGGTTCTGGTGTGAAAGGGGCATCTGTCTTCACAGCTGTTACAGAAGAGAATAAACAGGAGAATTCAGATACAAGAACTAAATTCAAAGGAAAAATTCTGTTCAAATTTGATTACCTTTTCAAAGGACATTTTCCAGATATGCATTTAAAATGTCAATATAAAACCATGAACGGTTAGCCCACATCGTTTCAAAATCTACTAAAGCACAACTGCCAACTTCTAAGTGCTCTAGTCATCAGCAAATTTCTTGCTATATAAATCCAGTGACATCTCCTTCCTCAAATAAAAAAGTAAACATATGTGGATATATATTGAGAGAGAGATTGAGCCAAAGAGTTTGCTGATCTGAAATAATAATGACTTAAATTTCATTAATTTTAGTGTTTGCTTAAGATCCATAAGCCAACAGTAGCAGGCAGGATTTCCTTGATTTCACAATTAGTCTTCATTCTATATACCTATTTCTTAGTTGCCAAACCTCTGTTTTACTTTCAAAAAGAGGGCTTGGCACTGAAAACAAAACTGTCTTAATAAGGAGTCTCACTGAATCTAAATGGCTTTTACACTAAATGTCAATGGGTTAACTTAAGGTGAAAGTGCCAAAGCCATCCACCTGCAGGTGTCTGGGTGAAATATCTTGTGCTTCTGACAGCAGCTCTCCACAGTCTCTCTGCATTCAATGCAGCTGCAGTTTTCTGGGTGCTGGATGAAATCTCTGGGACATGGCATTTTACAGACACACTCGCAACGATCTTCATCAAACTTCATGTGCGGCCCACAGAGAGCCAGTTCCTGGAGATGAGCATGATCTACACCGAAAGATAAAAGCATTGGTTGAACAGCTATTCCAGAGAGAACATGACCACCAAAGCTGGTTATATACTTTACATCATTCTAAAGTAACTTGGATTCACCTAATCTCCTTTCTTGTAGATTTCCACCCCTAATATTTTTACAGAGTGAAGGAGCTTCACCTTTGATTTCATAATACTAACACAGGATTCATGTGCTGTCTTAAGTTTGTGATAAAAATGGTATAAGCTGAATATTTTTGATAAGATTTTTTTAGAGATTTCCAGGTTGGTGACTTGTTCCAAAAAAGCAAACTTTCACAACCAAGTATTAGTCATAAAATAGAGGCTAAGGATTATAAGTCTAGTCCTTTCCAGTTTTTCTAGATGAAGATTAAAAGGAGAGAAGAACAGAAACACTAGTCTTATAGAAATATACCTCAGATCTTTCAGACTATGGGTAGTAACAGTGATGTATTCCCTCACCACAGACCACAACACAAATATAAAAGATACAACAGTGACAATGAACTTTGAGTACACAGATATCTATTGGAAGATATGATCAGCTGAGAGAGGAGGATCTGAGAGGTTTCTGACACAATTAGCTGAAAGATACTTCTAGAAAATGTACAAAATGGTTATTGGATAACTACTACTCCATATTCAGTTCTGACCATAAAATTGAAATCTATTTCAAAAAAAAAAAAAAAAAAAAACAGAAGAAAGGGAAACTTTGGAAGAACCTGACAATGTCACCTTAGCGTTCTTGAAAGGCCTGGAGGAAAGTTAAGCATTTTAGTTTCTTCCTCAAACCTGCTTCTCTCCCACTTTGCCTCATTTAGTGAATGGTGCCATCACTCTTGACTCATCTGCCATATTGAATCTAATGACCACGTTCACCTAGTTCTGCCTCAATTCACTCAGTACGGGCTGTCACTCACTTCACCACCACAAGTTTTACCCTTTCAATCTGTTCTCCACAATATCAAATGTAAATCTAATCATGCCATTCTATGGCTCTGATTATCTTACAATGTTCTCCTCTCTTTCACAATAAAAGCCAATTTCTCACCAGGACATAAGAGATCCTCCATGAACTGGACCCTATTAACCTCCCAGACTCTTCTTCTCTCTCTCTCTCTCTCTCTCTCTCTCTCTCATGTATCCTATGCTCATCCATACAAATTATAATACTTTTTGTTCCTATGATATGTCAAGGTCTCTCAAACCCATGCCTTTGGTCTTGTCTTTCCCCCTGAGAGATTTCTCCATTTCAAGTCAGTTAAGTGCTCTTACCCTGTGCATATTTCCATCCTATACTTTCTTGCACTGTTTACATTTGTCTGTTTGTGTTTCCTCCATTAATTAAAAAATCCTGAAGGTTATAGGGATTAGGTCTCATCGTTCTGGCATAAAATAGGCACTTAAAAAACATTTGTTGAGTTTATTTGCTGTCATAAAAGGGTCCTGAAGCAGGCCAATATATGGAGACTCTGAAGAATCCCATCCAGTATTCCAAGACATTGGGTTAAATCATATGGTCTTGCCAATGTCTGGCGATTGATGATACATCAACATGGCAATCTCATGTCATCAAATCTGTCTTAACAGCTCTGTGGTTGATGATCTTCGAGGGATCAGGTAGCATGGGTCCTGGAAGGCTAGATGTGGGGACAATCCATTCTGAATTGTGTGAAGAGGAAAAAGGTAAGCTTTGTAAGCCATGTGCCAGCGAAGCAGATGTCACTTTGGGGCAAGTTGAGACTAGATAGAAGCTCTTAAAAGATTTACATGGATCACTAGGTGGCAGTAGATATTCGCTTGGAACACTCCAGGCCAGCCCGAGTCCATTCTTGGGGAAACAGTCTACCAAGTGCTCGCTGCACTTCAGCAAGGTAGTTGGCAAAGGTTGACCTCAATCCTTATAGACAAGTTAAAAGTAACAGAGAATGGATGTAGGAGGGCTGAGGGAAGAAGGAGCTAGCTAAGGGTGATACCGGAAGTATTGTATATCAACATGTTAGATCCTCAGCCTTTGTTCTACTTATCATTTTTATCAATAAACTCATGGCATTTTTACAAGTGAACTCTTGATTTTGTAGGTATCTTGAGGAATTTAAAATGCGGAGTCAGGATTCCTCAATATTTTTTCTTTTTTTGTTTTTTGTTTTTTTTTTTTAACAGTTTAGAGCAATGATCTGAACTTAACAAGATGAAACTAAATTGGACTTGGATTCACTAACCCACATGTGCCCATTCAGGGAAGTCATTGCAGAAAGGGCAGTTGGCTTAATAGCGATATGTTGGCAGGGGTTGCTCAGTGAACAGTAAGTTCAGTATATGTCATCAGTTTGATGGGGCCACTGGAGAAGTGACTATGAACTTGGCCCTCATTAACTGAATTGTGGGACATGAAAATTAGAAGTGATTGTGATCCAGACTATTCCATACCTCTTATTTCCATCATTGCCACAACTTCCCTAAAAGTCCCCTTCCTCCTTGCCTGCTCCAGGCCAACCTATCTTCTTGTACACTGTCGCTGGGTTGATTTTGTGAAAGTTCTAATTGGTGCCGTCTCTCTCTGCTTGAACCAGTTAAGTTGTGTTTAGTATCACATCCAAGCTCTGGGACAAGGTTCACAAGGTCCCTGTGAACTGCTCTGCTTCCTCTCTCACATCCACCCAGCCCCCTTCCTTTATGTCCCCACCATGCTGACCATCACCCAGGGCCCTGACATGCTATAGTCTCTCACTTCCGGCCCTGAGTGCTCATTTTTCCCTGGCTCAGAGCACTCTTCTCTTTCTTCACTACTTTTCCTACCCTCAACACACTTGTGCACTGGTTAAGTCCCTCCCCAGGAATTATCTTCAGCAGGAGGAAGCTGCCTCACCCAAGGTTAGATCTCCTCCCACAGGCAGCCCATATCCAGTGACCAGTCCAAGGGCTGTCCCTACTTCAGCTCCATAGGCTTGGCTAGTACCTCTCAGCACCTGCAACACAGTTCAACTTCTC
Organism: Sus scrofa; assembly: GCF_054392235.1. Taxonomy (NCBI): domain Eukaryota; kingdom Metazoa; phylum Chordata; class Mammalia; order Artiodactyla; family Suidae; genus Sus; species Sus scrofa. The sequence continues at coordinate 15,561,798 of NC_139401.1, forward strand.
CTTCTGCCCAGTCCTGCTTCCCTCTCACTTTTTAATGTACTCCTTCATGCAAACCTCTGGAGCACAAACCTCTCCCAGGAGCTGTGTACCAATGAAACCTTGACTAGAACAGCCTCTAAGCTCTCTATGTACACAGCCTTCCACAATCACTCTCTAACACACTTTCAAAATGGGTCGCATGGAGAAAGAACTAGATTGGTTTTACATGGCTCTACAGGCTAAACCTGAATGAATGAGTTGATGCTCTAGAGCTAGGCTGTCCAACATGGAAGCTCCAGGCCACGTTGAGCACAAAATGGCAAATCTGAATTGAGATATACTGTAAGTGTAAAATATACACTGTATTTCAAAGACTTAGCACAAAGAATGAAGGCTAGATCACTGATAAATTTTATACTGCTTTCACAGTTTTTATATTTTGGATTAAGTAAAATACATTAAAATTAATTTCATCTGTTTCTCTTGACCTTTTTAAGGTGAATACTATAAAATGTAAGTTACATATGTGACTCTCACTGTAGCTGGACAGTACTGGGGGGGGGAGGGAAGGAGGAAGGAAGACATATATTGGGGTTCAATATAGTTTACTAGCAACAAGAATGTGCCCAGTGCAACTGAGCCACCTCAGTGGGTTTGGCATTTCCCCATGACTGATATATTTTCTAGCAGAAGATGGCTGAAGGCTTGGTGGGAAGGATGTATGTGACATTTAAGAACTGAATGGGCATTTAACTACATGAACTTTAAGATTCCTTCAAACCCTGGGTTGAGTGTTAGTGGAAACACTTAGAACTTGAGAGGCAGAAACACAGGAAATAGGTTGTTAATTACAGTTTCTAGGACAGATTCCTTTGAGTTTAATCCTCACTAGCCCTGCTTGTTGACCATAGTTGCAAACAAGCAAGGTTCAAATTGCCTGAGTCCTTGCTATCTTTTCAGTGGAATCGTCAAGTTCTCTTGGGAGTAAATAAAAAGTGTGTTCAATTTTCAGCCAGATGTTCATGACCAAAACATCAGAGCATTACGACTTCTGTGCAGTGACAAAAGCCTAGTTTATCTGGTTCCCAACGTCCCCTTAGCCCAACATCTGTGTTTTCTTTTTACTTTGCCCTAGTTTCATAAGTTTTCTCTTATTCACCATTTGATCAAATTATTGGCATGTTTTCACATAACACTGTGAAAAGAAACCAAGTCCAAAATTACCTTATGTTCTTGTGAGACTTCTCTACAAATAAATTAGTAAAATGTGGTTGGCTTGTGTTAAATTCTGAAATGGCTTTCATTAAAGGTTGTACCTGTCAAAATCAGTGCTTTGGGATGTTCTAATGCCTTTGGGCTTTCCTTTAAGATCAAAGAGCAGACCTGGATTGTAAGAATCAATATTGTCAAAATGACCATGCTACCCAAGGCTATCTAACAGGTTCAGTGCAATCCCTATCAAATTACCAATGGCATTCTACATAGAACTAGAACAGAATTTTTTACATTCACATGTAAACAAAAAAGACTACACATAGCAAAGCAATCTTGAGAAAGAAAAGTGGAGCTGGAGGAATCAGGCTCCCTGACTTCAGAGTATACTACAAAGTTATAGTCATCAAAACTGTATGGTACTGGTGCAAAAACGGAAATATAGATCAGTGAGACAGGATAGAAAGCCCAGAAATAAACACAAGGACCTATGGTCAATTAATCTATGACAAAGGAGGCAAGAATGTAAAATGGAGAAAAGATCATATCTTCAATAAGTACTACTGGAAAAACTGGACAGCTATATGTAAAAGAATGAACTAGAACATTCTCTTATACCGTACACAAAAATATAAATTCAAAATGGATTAAAGAACTAAACATAAGGCCAGATACTATAAAACTCTTTGAGGAAAACACAGGCAGAATGCTTTTTTGACATAAATCACAGCAATACTTTTGGATCCACCTCTTAGAGTAATGAAAATAAAAACAAAAATAAACAAATGGGACTGAATTAAACTTAAAGCTTTTACACAGCAAAGGAAACCATAAAAAAAGACAACCCACAGAATGGGAGAAAATCTTTGCAAATGAAGCTACTGACAAGGGATTAATCTCTAAAATATACAAATATCTCATATAGCTTTATATTTTAAAAAATCCAATCAAAAAATGGTCAGAAGATCTAAACAGACATTTCTCCAAAGAGATAGCCAAAAAGCACATGAAAAGATGCTCAACATCACTAATTATTAGAGAAAAACAGATCAAAACTACAATGAGGTGTTACCTGATACCAGTCAGAATGAACATCACCAAAAAGTCTACTGGAGTTCCCATTTGGGTGCAATGGAAATGAATCCGACTAGTATCCATGAGGAAGTGGGTTCAATCTCTGGCTTAGCTCAGTGGGTTGGGGATCTGGCATTGCCATGAGCTGTGGTATAGGTTGCAGACACAGCATGGATCCCACATTGCTGTGGCTGTGGTGCAAGCTGGCAGCTGTAGCTCCAATTCGACCCCTAGCCTAGGAATTGCCATATACCATGGGTGTGGCCCTAAAAAGACCAAAAAAAAAAAGTCTACAAATAATAAATACTGGAGAAGGTGCAAAGAAAAGGGACCCCTTCTACACTGCTGGTGGGAATGTAAATTGATGCAACCACAATGGAAAACAGTAGGAAGCTTCCTTAAAACAACTAAATACAGAACTACCATGTAATCCAGCAATCCCAATCCTGGGCTCATATCTGGAGAAAATCACAATTCGAAAAGACACATGCACCCAGTGTTCATTGTAGCAGTATTTACAAGAGCCAAGACATGGAAGCAATCTAAATGTCCATGAACAAGAATGGATAAAGAAGATGTGGTGCATATATACAGTGGAATACTACCCAGTCACAAAAAAAGAATGAAATAATGCCATTTGGAGCAACATGGAGGGACGTAGAGATTATCATAATAAGTAAAGTAAGTCAGACAGAGAAAGACAAACATCATAGAAGATCACAAACATGGAATACAATAAAAATGATACAAAAGAATTTACTCGCAAAACAGAAACAGACTCAAAGATTTCAAAACTTATGGTTACCAAAGGGGAAACATTGGGAGAACAGATAAATTAAGAGTTTGGGATTGACATATACACACTACTATATACAAAATAGATAAGTAACAAGGACCTGCTGTATAGCACAGGGAAATTTACTCAATACTGTGTAATAAAAAAAAGGAATGGATATATGTATATATATAACTGATTCATTTTGCTGTACACTTGCAACTAATACAACAATGGAAGTCAACTATACTCCAATAAAATTTTTAAAAGCGATTGAGTAGAATGACGCACTGGTCTTGACTTGCTATATAATTATAGCACCAAGGGCTCTGGAATCTCACTGCTTCTATCACTCTTAGCTGTGCAACCTTGTGAAAACTGCTAGACATCTTAGTGTGTCCATTTTGTACTTGTAAAAAAAGGGGGAGGGGATACTAATCATACATCATAGGATTATCGGGAGGATTAAGTGAACTGATAGATGTAAAAGGCTTACAAGATTTCTTGGTCAATGAATATTAGTTGCTAATGCTGTTATTTTTTTACATTTATTTTTATCAGGGTATAGTTTATTTACAGTGTTGAGTCAATTTCTGCTGTATAGCATAGTGACCCGTTCCTACACATATATATTCTTTTCCTCATATTATCTTCCATCATGTTCTATCCCAAGAGACTGGATATACTCCCCTGCGCTATACAGTAGGACCTCATTGCTTATCCATCCTAAATGTAATAGTTTGCAGCTACTAACCCCAAACTCCCCGCCCATCCCACTCCCTCCTCCCTCTCCCTTGGCAACCACAAGTTTGCTCTCTATGTCTGTGAGTCTGTTTCTATTTTGTGGATAGGTTCATTTCTGCCATATTTGCTGTTATTTTTTTATTATCATTATGATTTCACTACTGCCATCATTACCTTCCATTCCAGCAAGGGGATTCTCCTCCTGTAAAACACATTTACATTTGTTGCTATCCCAGAGCATGTCAATAGGACAGAGTTTCTTGGAATGAGAACATCTAGGAAAAGAAAACAATAAATCAGATTTTAAAGCTTTCAAGGGTAATGATACCTTTGGAACACTTTTTTTAAATGATGAATACATTTCTGAGTGGAGAACAGTTAAGGAGCTTAATTCATACTTATGAATTGCATGTTATTAGACTGTAATTCTGTAATTACAAATAGTCTCAGTGGAAACCTTTGGAAACTTAAAACTGCAATTTTGGAAAGTGATAATCTCTTTAAGAGGACTGGTGTTAAAGCTATGCAAATTAGCTGTCAAAAGAGCTTATTTACCAAAAGGAAACAGTGTTCTAACACAGCTCCTAAGCATTATCTTCTTTAAGATGGAGATAAGAACGTTGGCTAGGACAGCAGAGGCAGGCTGAGGATAAATGTTCCTTTGACATGAGCTTTCTTTTCTGTTTGACTAACGTAAAACCACCAGCTCACTCTTTCACTCACTATTAACAAAGGGCGTTTCCTCCTTTCCTTTTGCAAGATCTAAGATCTTGCAAGATCTTACTTTCTATTTTTATTTAGTGATTGCACTTCGCCCTTTATTTGTTTCTCTATATTAACCCCCCCATAAACGGTTCTCACTGTTGATTTCCGAACACTTCAGGGCGTCATGATTTGTCTCATAAAGAACTACAAAATGCTCAAAAGAAAAACTCCGAGTCAAATTAATTTTAAGTCATTTTCATTTAAAGTAAGACCTCCCATTTGGTAATCATAGGAGGAGGGGTTAAAAAAATGCCCAAATCAGATGCTGATAGCTCTGCCACTCCCCAGTGACTCCAGCAACCATTCCCCTCTGCCTTCCCCAAATTTGGGGACTTTAATATACAAACAGCCTGAAATGAGTTTTACCTAATGCTTGTTCTGGAATGAGGGACCATATGCCAAATTTGAGACTGGAGTTTAACAACTGCATTGGGCTATGTGTATTAAGAAGGAAGGTGCCCACGAGTTGACATGCTGAGTTCATAAGTGCTGAGTTTTTTGGGGTTTTTTTGGCCCTATTGCAATACACCTGTCACACCTAATAAAACATATATTTGCCAAACAGTTATTACCCTTCGATCTGGGTTAGAAGCTAAAAGATGAAACGCTGGAAGAGAGAGTGATGACTCCGTGACTAATGAAGTCTTCTCCACACACAGCTTTAGCGAAGGCAAGAACAAGCATGATGAAGTATAGAAAAGGCTCACCCATCTTCTTCTGGGATCTGGATGGATCTTCTGATAATCGAGTAGGGATGATGAGGAGCTGTTGGCAAGCACTTACAACCTGTATGGTTGGCAACTTTAACAGGCACTAATTCAGGTACAGATGTCAAAGGCACTGATATCTCAAAGAGCTATAGCAGAGAGAGAGAGAGAACTGTCATGCATATACATATATTTTAAATTTCTACAGTGTATACATTTGCCCTTGTCCCTTACAGTAGTGACTTTAGCAAAGTTGTCCATTAAGAAGAGAATTAATAAGGATTGGGGCTGGCATGATGGAAAGAAGGCTGGGCTAACAGTCAGAGGACCAGAGTCTCAGTCAAGTTTATCGAGTATTTAAATTTGGTCAGATCTCTTAACTTCTTGGTGTCCCTAGCAGCCTTGTAAAATTGTCCTTTGCAAAGTGTAAGCTTGTAAAGGTGGTCCCTGCTCCTGCTTTAAGTCTGAGTGTAAGTTGTAAGGATTAAATGAAATTATAGCTATGAAGTTTCTTTGAGACCCTGGTGGACAGATGATTGTTCAAAGCTATTTACTTACCCATTCGCATACCATCTCCATTGAAGGGATAGAGTTTCCTATCTTTTGACCTTGGCCTTGGCCGTGTGATGCTTTGGTCGACAGGACATTAGCAGGCATGCCACAAGCACACACGTGAACTGTGCGTGCCTTCTGGGGCTTGTTTTCTCATGTGTTTGCTGTAGCCATGGAAAGATCGTACTCTGGGAGGTCTGCTGGTCTAGGGGGTGAGAGACACAGCACCAGACCTGGACTCGACCTGCAGCTTGTGTCAAGCCCAACTGAGCCCACTCTAAACGAACTGAATCTGCTACATGAATGTGGATAAATCCTTGCTGTCTGAAGCCACAATGTATCAGGCTGTTACTAGGCAGCATTACAGAGCAATAGCTGACTGATACAAGATCATCATGCCCAAACCAATGATTATGGGTAACGTGAATATCTTTCTATGGTTCCATATGTCAATCTTTTTATATTACTTCATTTACCCTTACAACAACATTATAGGGTGTTTTTAAATTACCTGCCCCCCTACCTCTATAGGTGAAGAAACAGATGTACAGAAAGTTTATATAACTTGCCTAAGGCAGGAGTTCCCGTCATGACTCAGCAAAAAGGAATCCGACTAGGAACCATGAGGTCGTGGGTTCGATCCCTGGTCTTGCTCAGTGCGTTAAGGATCCGGCGTTGCCATGAGCTGTGGTGATGCAGGTTGCAGACGTGGCTCGGATCTCGCGTTGCTGTGGCTGTGGTTGTGCTGTAGGCCCACAGCTGTAGCTCCAGTTCAACCCCTAGCCTGGGAACCTCCATACACTGCAGGTGCAGCCCTAAAAAGCAAAAACAAACAAACAAACAAAAACCAAACAAACTTGCCTAAGGCATATAACTATGGATTGGAAGAGTGGGGATTTGAACCCAATCAGTCCACTCTAGAGCCAGAAATATTTTGTTTGTTTTTGTTTTTTAGGGCTGCAGCCACGGCATACGGAGGTTCTCAGGCTAGGGGTCGAATTGGAGCTACAGCTGCCAGCCCACGTCACAGCCACAGCAACTCAGGATTCGAGCCACATCTTCGACCTACACCACAGCTCAAGGCAACGCCAGATCCATAACCCACTGAGCAAGGCCAGGGATTTGAACCTGTGTCCTCAAGGATCCTAATCGGGTTTGTTAACTGCTGAGCCAAGAAGGGAACTCCCAGAGAGAATATTCTTAATAATATGCTTTACTACTTTGGGGAATGAAATTGCTGTGACCAGAAGAAGATGGTATCTTGGCTAGTTAAATTTAGAAAAATATCAATTTCTTTCTTTCTAGAGTGGTTCCCTGATGGGTGGATAAATGTGAACTTGATTTTAATGTTCTGTCCATTCGATCACTATTCCATGTAGTCCTTCTACTACACAGAGTATTCATTGATTCGCTTAATTTCTAAGAGGTATTTCACTGAACAGTCCGTAACTTTGGGATGAGAGATAGTTTCTTTTTTTAAATGACTGAAATGTTCAAATATGCCCATTTGGAAGGAAAAACTGCTGCACACTTACACTTAAGCACATTCTTAAAAACTACTCATTTGTTGAGTACAGCAGTCAAAATAAAGTACTCAATTATCTAGTAATTGGAAACAATCCATTTAAGTTATGTTTATCCTGACCTTTCAATGTGTAATAGAACTTCCATGAGTCCAAGACAGTGTTTTTAGAATGTTTATTTTGCATGAACTTCATCGTCTTGCGAAATTTTTCAGCTATACTCTAGGGTATAACACGGTCGTGAACTAAAGCCTCTTACGTTATGCAAGCTCTGTTTCTATTGACAGTTGATGCGTGGTCATATTTATGTCGTTTTTTGTCCCCCAGATTGCCAAAAGGTAGAGGTCAGAATTTTTACAGTTCCAAGAGTCTCTTTCAAAAATTAGAAAAATAAACTACAGTTTAAGGGAATTTCTAGAGGTGGGGGGAAATTAAGGATACGTTAACCTAGTACGAAACATAGCAGCATTCCATCTTACCATTCAATTACGATAATTACCTAACGTGGGTATATCCAGTGCCTAAGTAATTTTATTGTAAGACTTCCTTGCATAATCATGAGACTAGATTGTGTAGGCAAATACAGACAATTAAATGAATATATCAACATGCATGAGAAATTTGCAACACAGAACCAAAAGGAATGTAGTTTGACTTACAGCTTTTTAATGCCTTTTCCTAAGTTTGTTATCACTGCTCTACACTGTGGCATTTATAATATTTTACAACAGTATGGTAGCGATAGAGAGAAGAGCTTATCTACTGAGCGAAAGGGGTTTTATAAGATGGAGAGGGAAGCATTATTCCTCTCGTGGGGACTGTAGGATGTTTTTCAAAGGTCTTTTATGCTAGATAGTCTCCAATTGCCCCTCCTGAGATCCCATCCTCTCTCCTTCCCTCCCCAAAGGGCTGTGTCCCACGACCCTGACCTTCATGGACCAGATCTATAGTCGCTCTTGCCTCGCCCACCCCCTTACTCCTTCTCCTCGGCCGGGTTAAAGGTTGGCAGTGGCTGCCACTCCTCCAGCCAGCCCAGCAGCCCTCTTCCCCACCTCCTTCTTGGGTTCCCCTAACCGCTCCATCCTCTTGCCTCTTCAGTCTAAGGGTGGGAACAGCTCCCCCTTCCGGCCAGCTCTGAGCACTTCACCAGCCCATCTGCCCGGACTCTGCTCACACCCTTCATGACACTCTTTTCAATCACTCCATTCGAACAACACAGAACCTAATGAGTCCATGAGTTAGAGCGGTTGTCTTTGGTCCTTTTAATGTCTGTTCTAGAAACTTCCACGTGATTTTTTGACCTTATATCATCAGAGAGACGGTAACTGACAAGGGATCAGACTCTGGAGTGACCCGGCTTTGAATCCCAGCTCTGCCACAAGTCCCCTCTCTGCGCCTCCATCTATCAGGGAAGACGATCAGCTACCCTTTTGGCTGGTTTCATGGGTTAAAGGCAATGACGCACATCAAGCATGGAGACAGCGCTGGGCAACAAGCTGAGCCGGAGCTGTCAGTGCGATCAGCGGCAGGGCTGATGTCCTCATACCTGTTTGGAAACATAGGAGGTGCTGGTGTTCACACACACAAGACTCTCTTCATTGCAGCAGCCGCCACACCGGAACACGTTCACGCAGGGAGGCTTGAAGAATGTGTCGGTGCTCCTGCCCACCTCGCTGGCCACCTCCACGCACGTCTCTCGAGGGCTGCACTGCGTCCTCTGCCATTCCTCATCTATAACTGCAGAGAGGAGCTCAGTGGGCCGGCAGAACCAACGGCCCTGACAGGCCCACGTGGGCCAGGGCGACACGGAACACCTTCTCATGTTTATCTCACTAGATGGGGGATTGGGGTCAGCCATTCAACCACATATTGTCTTCAGAACAATCCCGACCCAAATCTGTGTTCTTTTCTATTGATATGATACCTGCATAGACTAGAATTTTACTTTCCATTGGTGATGATCACCATGTCCTGTATAGAACTACATCGGTTGGAGATGATCTATGCACCTCAAGGTTCACTGCAGCTCATTTCACAATAGCCAAGACATGGAAGCCACCTAAATGTCTATCAGCAGGTGAAGAGATAAAGAAGATGTAGTGTATACATACAATGGAATATTACTCAGCCATAAACAGAATGAAATATTGTCATTTGTAGCAACACGGAAGGACCTAGAGATTACCATAATAAGCCAGACAAATATCATATGATATGACTTATCGGTGGACTCTAATAAAAAAATGATACAAATGAACCTATTTACAAAACAGAAACAGACTCAAAGATTTTGCAATCAAACTTATGGTTTCCAAAGGGGAAACGTGGGAGTGGGGGGAGGGATACATTAGGCGGTGGGTCAGGAGTGACATATACACACTACTTTATATAAAATAGATAAGTAAAAGGACCTACTGTATAGCACAGGGAAATCTACTCAATACTGTGTGGTAACCTGTATGGGAAAATAATGTGAATAGGACTATGAATATGTATCTGTATAACTGAATCTCTTTGCTGTACACCTGAAACTAACACACTTTAAATCAACTACACTCAAAATTTTTAAAAATAACCACATCAGGTACATGCAGAGAGGCTGCCTAATAAGGAAGTAAATGGATGCACGTAAAGCAATAACATGTAAGCACTATTTACTAAGCAATTGACATAGCATTTCTTCTTGAAGCCAGCTGCAGGTAGGTTTCAGCACCATCAAGAAATCCGTTTCTGTTGGTTCCTTAAGTACCTACTGTAGGATTCAAACCTGGCAAATACATAAACGAAAATTTAAGTGGAACTAATCTTTCCTCGAGTCAGAATTTTCTCATTTGCAAATGCCTGATACCGATGTTTCTACAAAATGATGAAAGAAGGGGTTCATTTTGATGAAAGGAGCAATATTCTGGCCATTCTAGCTAACTTGTGAGAAACAAGAAAAAGAAGCCTCTGGGAATAAAAACAAGATTATATGCAATCTTGTTAAAATAGCACTTGCTTTTCTCTCATAGTTTATTGTTTTAATTAGATTTTTTTTGTGTGTGTGTCTCTTCTGGGACCGCTCCCACGGCATATGGAGATTCCCAGGCTAGGGGTCAAATTGGAGCTGTAGCCGCTGGCCTACGCCACAGCCACAGCAACGCAGGATCCGAGCTGCATTTGCGACCTACACCACAGTTCACAGCAACGCCGGATCTTTAACCCACTGAGCAAGGTCAGGGATCGAACCCGAAACCTCCTGGTTCCCAGTCGGCTTCGTTAACTACTGAGCCACGACGGGAACTCCTTAATTAGATCTTGATACTTTGATACTTAACAGTTGCACAGCCTTTCTGTGGATATTTTTGAGAAATGATTCAATTTTATGATAAAGACAACATTTCAAAGACTTAGTTTGCCATGGAATTGGAGACTTGATTATACGTGGGGCAGGGGTGGTGACATTCCTTGGTGGTTGGCTGTTTCTAAACTGACCCTCTGTGTTGGCTGCCTCCTGGTGTTCACACCCTTGTGTAATCCCCTCCTCTCTGTGTGGGCTCGACCTAGTGACCTGATTCTTAGGAAGAGAATACAGCAAGAGTGATGGGATGTGACTTCCATGACTAGGTTAAGAGAGACTGTGATTTCCATCTTGCTAACAGTCTCCATCTGTTGCTGGCACCCTCTCTTGCCTCCTCGGCTTGCAAGCTTTGATGCTGCGAGCTGCCACGTTGGAAAGGCCCACATGGTAGGGAACTGAGGGTGGCCTCTATCCAACTGCCAGTGAGGAGCTGGGACCCTCAGTCCAACAGCCTGTGAACTGAATCCTGCTGACAACCTGTGAGTAAACTTGGAAGCACATCTGGCCCCAACTGAACCTTGAGATGATGCCTTCAGCCCTAGCTGATACTTTGCAGCCTCTGGAGAGACTCTGAAAGAAGGACATCAATTAAGGTCACACCTGCATTTCTGACCCAGGAGACCGTGAGATAAAAAGCGCTGTCTGGGGGAGTTCCCATTGTGGCGCAGCATTAGTGAACCCAACTAGTATCCGTGGGGAGGAAGGCTCAATCCCTGGCTTTGTTCGGCAGGTCAAAGGATCTGGTGTTGCCATGAGCTGTGGGTTAAGCTATGGATGGATCTGGTGTTGCCATGGCTGTGGTATAGGCTGACAGCTGTAGCTCTGATTCGACCGCTAGCCTGGGAACTTCCATATGCCATGGGGGTGGCCCTAAAAAGAAAAAAAAAAAACCACTATATGGGAGTTCCTGCTGTGGCACAGTGGGTTAAGAATCTGACTGCAGTGGCTTGGGTGGCTGCGGAGGCTGCGGGTTCAATCCCTGGCCCTGCGCAGTGGGTTAAAGGATCTGGCATTGATGTAGCTGTGGCACAAGCCACAGCTGAAGCTCGGGCTCAATCCCTAGCCCGGGAACTTCCATATGCCTCAGGTATGGCCATAAAAACAAACAAACAAACAAACAACACTGCTGTCTGAAGCAGCTAAGTTTTGGGGTAATGTGTTAAACCACAATAGATAACCTCCTCTCCATTTTTCGCCCGTCTTGAAAAATATGTAATTGGTTTCTGCCAAGATTCTGAATTCCTGTGTATATATAAACACATTTCCACTAGAAAAGACAGAACATTTTTCTGAAGTGTACAGATAAAATATCATTGTTGCCAAGGGGGAGGGGGAGGGCGTGGGATGGACCGGGAATCTGGGGTTCATAGATGCACACTATTGCAGGTGGAATGGATGAGCAATGAGATCCCACTGTATAGCACTGGGAACTCTATCTAGTCAGTTATGATGGAGCAGGATGGAGGATAATGGGAGAAAAAGAATGTATATATGTATGTGTGACTGGGTCCCTTTGCTGTACAGCAGAAAATTTACAAAGCACTGTAAACCAACTACAGTGGAAGAAATAAAAATCATTATAAATGAAAAAAAATACTATTGTTACAGAGCTGATGTTAGTCTAAATTATTCCCTTAGAACATCTTTTCCACAGTCTTCTTCCTTCCCCCCTGCAAATCTCAAATTTCTTCATATATAGCTTCACTGATCACTGAAAACACAAAATATAAGATGGTTGGCCAGCTGAAAAGCCCTGCATACATTTTACAATTTACCAAAACTTTTTTTTCATATTAAAATCTTCCATCCTAAGAAACTCCTTACAATCTCTGATTATAAAAAATTGGAAAAAAAATCTGATGATGAGTATTTATTTAAAGACCCTGAAGGTTGTAAACATGAGAGAGAAATTACCCAAGTGGGTGTTAATAGGAGTATTCCTGAGTTCACTATATTAATCATAAATCCTGAAAAAAAAGTAATCAACTCAGAAAAACATTTCCTGTTTAAAATTCTACTTAAATGTTGCTTTCCCTTTGTTTTTTAATAAAACTAAGGTTTGAAAAATTGGAGTAGTAAGATTTTTATTTATTTATTTATTTTTTGGTCTTTTTCTAGGGCCGCTCCCACGGCATATGGAGGTCCCCAAGGCTAGGGGTCGAATCGGAGCTGTAGCCACTACACCACTGCCACAGCAACGCGGGATCCGAGCCGCGTCTGCAACCTACACCACAGGTCACAGCAATGCTGGATCCTTAACCCAATGCTGGATCCTTAACCCACTGAGCAAGTCCAGGGATCAAACCCGCAACCTCATGGTTCCTAGTCAGATTCGTTAACCACTGCGCCACGATAGGAACTCCTGGAGCAGTAAGATTTTAAGCAACACTGTAGCGAACAATGACCCAGGCCACTGATTAAACGCTTCCTAACTCTACTTTCTTTCCTTCTGCCCAGCAGGACTGCCCCGTCTCAGGGAATTACCATGAAATCCATGCGGGAGAGTTGATAACAAATTATAATTGGGATGGCACTGTCACCAAGCAGGTCCCTGTGGGACTCCTTGGCACAAAAGCCTAGGTTCCCCATTGCTTTTTAGGAAAGAGGCCTCTTTGAGTTTCCCTGAGTTCAAACAGCTGCTAATCAGGGAAGGGAGGGGATGCAGAGACCAGGGAGGAGCCGGCAAGAGATAATGGGGCAGCCCCTTGGGGCAGGGTCCTGGTTCCTCCTCAAGGAATATAGATACCACTATCTTTGAGTCTTTCTGCAGAACTAAACCCCCAATACATGGAAGATGTTAATGAAGCATTCTTCATTCCGGAAAGAAGACTGACAGACCACTAAACACCAGCTTTGAAAGCCAGTGCAAGCTTGCCTCTACCCTGATCCTTATCTGGGGCCCCCATTTTCCCCTCCCTAACTATAAAACCACCGCCCAAACTCTCCCAATGGGGGGGGGGCACAGTCTTTAGGGCATCCGCCTGCTGCGACCCCTCTGCTTGGCAAAGCAATAAAGCTATCTTTTTCCTCCTTCACCCAAAACTCTGTCTCCACGTTTCTACTGGGCACTGGCGGACAGAAGCCGAGTTTTGGCAACAACGCCCCAATTTGATTATTGGCTGCTTCTAACTTAGTAAATAGCTTTAAACGTTTTTCCAGGTAATTAGGGTGGCAAATTCCACATTATTCATGGGTTTTGTTGTTACTGTTATTGTTTGGTTGCACCTGCAACCTGTGGAAGTTCCCAGACCCCCTGAACTCGCACCACAGCAGTGACAATGCCAGATCCTTAACCTGCTAGGCCACCAGGGAACTCTGATACTATTTACGTTTAAAAAAATAATTTTTAAAACTTTATGATTACCTCCTTAGAAAATGTCAATGTCAACATCACTGATTGATTTCTTTTTTTATCACCTTGTCTTGGTTTTCTGGTAATATATCTCCTTGTCCACAGAGTATGTCCAGGCTTGCCTTACACCTTCAGACAGGCCAGATGAGGTCTGATTCCTTCACTACCACGAAGGCCATGCTAACTCACCATATAGAAACAACTAGAGCTTCAAACCTCTGGCTAAACTGTGTTCTATGCCATGGTTGCGACCATCTCAAATCATTTAGTTGGACACATGCACACCAAACACCTTCATATGCGTGCCCCAGTGCTGCCGAGGGATTTAGCCCACACACCCTTCCCCGCGACAACAGAGCCTGTGCAGCAACTTCACCCTTTTACAAACGGAGGAAAATGGGAGGTCCCACTGTGGCACAGTGGAAACGTATCCAACTAGGAACCATGAAGTTGCAGGTTCGATCCCTGGCCTCACTCAGTGGGTTAAGGAACTGGCGTTGCAGTGAGCTGTGATGTAGGTCGCAGACTCAGCTTGGATCCCACATGGCTGTGGTGCAGGCTGGTGGCCGTAGCTCCAATGGGACCCCTAGCCTGGGAACCTCCATAGGCCTCGTGTGTGGCCCTAAAAAGCAAAAAAAAAAAAAAAAAAAAAGGAAGAAAATGAAGATACCACTATAGAGAACGAAAAGAATGATTTTGGCTCAGCAGTCAATTTGAATTATGCAGTAGAAATAATCCGATACCAGGCAATCATATGTTAATTAAATATAAAATGCTAGATCATCAACACAATGGTAGCTTCTTATGCTGTTTTGATATGTAATCAAAAAAGCTAAATGCTGCAGAGTTCCCTGGTGGTCTAGTGGTTAAGAATCAGCGCTTTCACCACTGAGATGAACTGAGATCCCACATCAAGCCAAGTGCTGTGGCCAAAAAAAAAAAAAAAAAAAAAACCCAATCAACCAAACAAAAAAAAGCTAAATGCCTAACTGGAGGCCACACAACCATATTTGGTAAGCATTTCATTCATTATGGCATAGAACACATCGATAATGCTTATCTTATAAAGAACTTCCAAAACAAACGACTAGGGAATAGTCATTCCTTTTATTTCAAATCATGGTATTTTCAAATCCAGAGTAGAGATTCTTTTGTCCAAAGAATTTCCCCCTCCATTACGCTCCTAGTAATACCAGTATGCATTATTCCGACTCTGCTTCTAACTTCTACTTTTCATTTTTACTTAAAAAAAAAAAATCTCAAGATTTTGAAGACAAAAAAGCTATACCTAATCTTTGGGTTTTTATCCATGTATGTATGGCCATACAATACTCCTTGTTAATGAATATTCTGATTGATTGATCGATTAATTGATTGGTGCCTGAGAGGTGAGGAAGTTCCTGGGGCCAGGGATCCAGGGATCGAACTTGCACCACAGCAGAGACCCAAGCCGCAGCAGCGACAATGCTGGATCCTTAATCACTAGACCTCCAGAGGACTCCCAGGCTGTTTTATTTTTTAAGTAAACTCAATTACTTTTTTTCTATTAAGAACAATCTGGGAGCTCCCACTGTGGTACAGCAGAGACGAATCCAATTAGAATTCACGAGGATGCAGGTTGGATCCCTGGCCTTGCTTAGTGGATGAGGGATTCGGCTTTGCCCCGAGCTGTGGTGTAGGTCGCAGATGCGGCTCTTATCCCACGTTGCTGTGGCTGTGGTATAGGCCGGCAGGTGTAGCTCTGATTCAACCCCTAGACTGTGAACCTCCATATGCCGTGGGTTTGGCCCTAAAAAGACAAAATCAATCATTTTGATTTTATTTCTTTGTGGCGTAAACACAGGAAACCAGGATGCTCCAGCAACACCAAAGCTATGAAATCAACGACCCCCTTTTCTTCTCCCTGACGAGTGCCCGTCCTACTCAAACTTTTAGAAGAAGCTGGTGCATTTGGTACGGACAAAGGGCAAGGATTGGCCTCCACACATACACACCTACCTTTCAGTGTCTCTATGTCATAGAAAGTGGCCGCAAACCTGGTGGCGCGGTGGGATGCTGAGCGAGAGTCTGCACTCGCCAGACTTTTGACCTTCAGTCGGCATCTCCACAGCTTCCAGTCCTCGAAGTGTGTGATCTGCAGCAGCTCCTCCAAACCCGAAGCCGCCCTAATCTGCTGCTCAGATCGTTCCAACATCGACCGCGATGCCCGCTTAAAGCCAAACAGAAATCCTGGTTTAAAAGCAAGTTACTCAAAAGAAGAGAATGTATATAGGTGTGTAAGCTACTTTCCTGTACAAAGGAAATTAGTACAACATTGCAAATCAACTATATTGTAATACAATATATATTAAAATTTTTTTAATTTAAAAAAGCAAGTTACTTAAGTTCTAGTTTGTCTTAATAATGTGCATTGCTAATGCTTACGACCGTAAGTAGAGCTAAAAAGAAATTAGATGATTCACATGGACATGGGTACCCAGGAAAAATAACATCCAGTGTTTTTTTTTTTTTTTTTAGTGGCTGAACCCAGGGCATATGGAGGTGCCCCGGCCAGGGACTGAATCTGAGCCACAGCTGTGACCTATGCCACAGCTGCAGCAATGCCAGATCCTTTAACCCAGGTGCCGGGCCAGGGATCAAGCCTGCACTTCTGCAACGACCCAAGCCACTGCAATTGGGTTTTTAACCCACTGTGCCACAGTGGGAACTCCTGAATGGCGAACTTTTAAATGATCCGTCCACATCCTAACCCCCAGAACCTGTAAATACAACGTTCTTTGGGAAAAGGATCTTTGCAGCTGTCATGAAGTTAACATCTTGAGATGAGGTCATCCTGGGTTACCTAAGTGGGTCTTAAATACAAAGACAAGCATCCTTATAAAAGATAGAAGAAGGGAAGACAGACACAGAGGAGAAGGATTTGTGAAGATGGAGATGGAGACTAAAATAATGCAGCCACAAGCCAGGGTCACCTGAAGCCACCAGAAGGTGGAAGACAAAGGAATGATTTGTTTCAAGAGCCGCTTGTGGGCAGATGGCTCTGCTGACACTTTGATTTTACAAGTGGATTCCAGAACTATGAGAAAATAAACTTCTGTTGTCTTATCCCACAGCAACAATTTCTGCTGGTAATTCAGTATGTCAGCCACTGGAAATTAATATAGATGTTTAAATCATACTATTTTGTGACAGGAGCCAATGACAATTGTTTCCATCTGTTATTTATTTGAGACACTGACCCACAAAGTCTTGGGGACCCTACCTACAGTCACACAGATTTTAAAACCCTGATAACCTGAACTTGCTGACTTTCAACCCTCTGAACTTTTTCTTTTTAAGCCAGTTTACTGTTTCAAAGACATGACTTTTTTTCCTGAGAAAATATACTTCTAGAGGTTTTTTTGTTTTTTGTTTTTTTCTATTTGCCTTTTTTTTTTTTTTTGGCCAGGGCATGTAGCTGCTTGATGTAGGATCTCAGCTCCCAGACCAGAGATTGAACTTGGGCCCCAGGGGTGAAAGTGCTAAATCCTAACTACTAGACCCCCAGGGAACGCCCCATTTCTAGAGTTTATGTTGAAAATTTGCTTTCCACACAGTGGCACAAACTGTACTGGCTGATATGCCACATGGATTTATGAGAAAAAAAATACCTGGCCATAAAAGATTTTCAGTATGTAGCCAAACTCTTCGAAATTAGGGGCTTGGTTATATAATGACATATGCATACTATGAATACTATGTGATCATCAAAACCAACAATATAGGTGTATATTGGGACAGAATGAATTGAGCTCCTCCCTGGAATATGCTGGAGAAATGAAAAGGTATGGCTAGGGACCTGGATTTTCTCCTGCTGGGCCTGCGGATACTGGGTTTAGGTTTTGCTGTGTGGTTTGCATCTGCGCACTGAGGATGGTTTTTTAGAGCTGGGGTGAGGGAGGGGAGGGAGGGAAGGGTCGGTATGGCTGCAGGATGGTGCTGGGAGAGGAAGGTGGAGGGAGAGGTGAAAGTCAGCTGCCTGCTATGGGGGAGGGGCAGTAGGGTCAAACAAGCTGAGCCTGGGACTTGCAGGAAGCTTGGACGTCCTCCTCCGCTGCCCCTCAAAAACTTTAGTTAAATCTGCATCAATCATCAGCGATTTGGAAGTGGGATTTTTTTTTTTTTAAGATATGATGATGGATACTGGGAGTTGTCCAGAAGTGGATGCTCAGAAAAGCAACTGTGGCCCTAGCCATGTGTGATAGCTATGCTACCTCTTAAAAATTATTTGTGTGTAATGTACATCATATATACATACATATAGGTAACCACTGTTTAAGCGTATGTACCAAATTTATATATATATATATGTAATATCTGGAGGAATATACAAACAATGGTTAATTCTCTAGATCAAGGGTTGTCATACTAAAGGCCCCTTGACCTAACTCAGTCTGCTGCCTGCCTGTTTTTTGCTTTTTTTTTTTTTTTTTTTTTTTTTTGCTTTTTAGGTCTGCAACCCCGGCATGTGGAAGTTCCCAGGCTAGTGGTTGAATCAGAGCTGCAGCTGCCGGCCTACACCACAGCCACAGCAACATAGGACTGAGCCGCGTCTTCAACCTACACCACAGCTCATGGCAATGCCGGATCCCTGACCCACTGAGCAAGGCCAGGGACCAAACCCACATCCTCATGGATGCTAGTTGGATTTGCTTCTGCTGTGCCACAGTGGGAACTCTGTGGCTGTCTGTTTTTATAAATTTTTATTGGAACACAGCCATGTCCATTCATTTACATATCGTCTATGACTGCCTTTATTCTATAATGGGAGAGTTGAGAAAATGCAATAGACACACCAGTTTCAATCTGAGGCCACTCATCTTTTTTTTTCTTTTCAAAAAAATTCTTTCTCAGTCACTGCAGTTTTCATTATTCCATGTATATATTGTTTCTATTCTTCCTGTCGAAGAGTTATATATATATTGGAGCCTTTTCATGATCTTACATGTGCTTTCCATATTTTTCCCCCTCCATCTGTTTTTAATGTGTGACAGATAAATTAATTGGTTCCTCTTCTCAATCACCATTTCTTCAGTTGTGTGAGTCTAGAGTTTAAGTTTTTAATTTTGGTTACCATATTTCTAATTTCAAATATGTCTGCTTCATTATCCTTCCCATCTGCTTTTTGTTTCATTTCCTCATTTTTCTTTCTTTTTTTTTTTTTTTTTTTGGTCTTTTGAGGGCTGCATATGCTGGTTCCCAGGCGAGGGGTCGAATTAGAGCTGTAGTCACCAGCCTACGCCACAGCCACAGCAATACCAGATCCGAGCCGAGTCTGCGACCTACACCACAGCTCACGGCAACGTCAGATCCTTAACCCACTGAGCGAGGCCAGGGATTGAACCTGCGTCCTCATGGTTACTAGTCAGATTCATTTCTGCTGAGCCACAACAGGAACTCCTCATTTCTCATTTTTATTTTGTGCATATGATTCCTTTATCTCTTTAAAGGTCCTAAATACATGTCAGCATTTCTTCAAGTTGCTTTATATTTTAACTTCATATATATGATTTGTTTCCTGATTATTCTTTTTATTGGTTTTCTCAGTAATAACTGCCTCTATGTGCTTTCAAGTTTTGGTTAGTAGTTTTACCTTCATCAAGCAATTCATTTTTCTTTCTCACCATTTGAAGGTTTCTGGTTGCCCCCCCTGACTCCCAGGGCCCTGAATCCAGAATCCTGTTGAATATTTATGACTCAAGGATCAGCTTAGCTCAAGTCCTGGTTGCAAGGAAGTATCTGCCTTCTCCTCTGGCCCTAGGTAAGCAGTTTCATAGAAGACACAGCCCCGGCTCTTTCATGGCTCTGATGTGTTGCATTCACGGTGCTCATTACCCACGGGAGCTGAACTCTTGGTGGCCTCTACCTTCCAGACTCAATGTCCATCCGTTCTGCAACTTCAGCTTTGCAGGTTTTTTAAAAAATGTTTTTTGACATCTCACTGACATATAATGTGGTATAAGTCTAAGGTAGACAACATGTTCATTTCTCTCTCTTTTTTTTTTTGCCTTTTCTGGGGCTGCTCCCGCGGCATATGGAGGTTCCCAGGCTAGGGGTCAAATCGGAGCTGTAGCGACCAGCCTACACCAGAGCCACAGCAACGCAGGATCCGAGCCGCGTCTGCAACCTACACCACAGCTCACGGCAACGCCGGATCCTTAACCCACTGAGCAAGGCCAGGGATCGAACCCGCAACCTCATGGTTCCTAGTCGGATTCGTTAACCACTGCACCACGACGGGAACTCCAACATGTTCATTTCTTCAGCTTCATGTTTTTGGTAGCATTTCTGCAAATGTTTGCCATCTACAGATGTTTCCCACCCTTTGATCACTTTTCCATTTTATCCATCATTACGGACTATAAACCATTTCAAGATGTGAATTTAGAAGGTCATCTTGCTTGGAAGTCCGGCTGCGGTGGGGGGTGGGGTGTGTGTGCGTGTGTATGTTTTTAAGAAAGGTGGGAAAATCTTGAACGTGTTTACGAGCTGAAGGAAAGAACCATCAGAGAGGAACAAGTGGAACAGATGCAGGAGAGAAGGCAGGGACTGAGAGGGGTTGGGGTGATGTAAGTTTGAATCAAGGTAATTTTCCAGGAACACCAAGCACAGGAAGCTTGAAGAACATAGACAAGGTTTGTGGAACAGGCATCCAATTTAAGGATCATGCCACAGCTGCTTTGCCTAAGAAATCTGGGGCTGAAATGGAATAATTACCAATCTCTCTAGCAATGCTGACATTCAGTGATGCACCATCAAGGCTCATTTTTCAATCATTTCTCTTTTCATGATTATTCATGAATAATCTCTTCCAGTTGGATGGTATAACTACTTCCTAGTCAATCTGCTCTTCGGAATAAAATTTTGTTACAACACTGTTTCCCCATGAAAATAATGAAAACAATCAAATAACTTTTGGCAACATTTTAAAAATTGTACTTGACCGAGAGGATTTTTATTTACTGAGGCAAATTTCATTCAGTACCCTCTATAACTACAGAATGATAAGGCTTCCTAGCTCTTACAGGTTTCAATTCAATCTCAGAAATGATTTTAAACTATCCAACCATGAGAGCTCAGGAGGAAATATTCAAACCCATGGATTGAATTAAAGCCACTGAACGGCTCATATGACTTACCTCATCATACAAAATGAAGTGTTTACTCAAGTGCGAGTTATTTAAACATACTTAAAGCATCATAATTTAAAATCTAGTTTGAAACAACTGAGAAATTGCTGATACTTATTTTGCCTTTACAAGTGGAGGTACTGAAAATTCAGAATAGACAGAAACCTGACAACTAATTCATTAAGGGGGGGGCGGGATATGCTTATACATTTATAAAGGATCAAGAATGGGTGTTTATTTCCAAGAGACTTTCTGCACTGGTTGATTCTTGTATAATTAATTTTATCTTATCTGCTTGGGCAAGACAAACATTAAAATTAAAAAGCATAACTATAGCCCCCCCATACATATTTAAACCGTTGATTTCAATGGTTTTAACCACCAAACATTTGCCAAGTCAGTGGCTCATAATTTCTTCGTAGTTTCTAATAGAAATGCTAATCAAAACTAAAATAATTAGAAAGCAGTCAGCAAGAGGAAGGAAGGGGAGCAGGGCTTAGATCTCTGCTTTTTGTTTCAGCAACATCTTTTCGTGTGCCTGTGGTTATTAATCCAAGACTGTTAGCAACTGCACTCCTAAATAACAAATCACTCTCTGCTGTCCTGGCTATACCACAAGCCAGTTTCTAAATTGTGAGGCTTAAGGTCTTTTTAACAAGATTTTACCATTGTTTAAATGGATCCTGCTTTCTCCGGTACAATATGAAAGATAGCCACTTCTCCTTTTGTTCATTTCTAGGTTCACACGGGGAGAACTCCGTAGCTCAAGCCCAGGCAGTAATCTAGGCCAAGTGTGACTAAGATGGCAGGCGAGATATTTGGACAAGTATGGTGGCTGGGTTTGTAGGAGGAATTTGGAAGAGGCCACATCATGGGGAAATCAAAGACTCCTCACAATCTGAACTCTCAACTTCCATGCCCTCTTCCTCCAAAAAATATCTAGTCAAGTAACACATTCAAAGAATGAACCAAAGGCATCATTTGGAAATATCAAGGAGCTCTAGTGAAAAAAAAAAACAAACAGACAACAGCAGGAGGTTCACTTTGGTGGGGCACAGAGCAGGTCTGAGAGTGAGAGAGCTGGCAAACAAAATTAGAAAGAGAGGCTGGTGCAATGAGGTACCACTTCACATTCACTGGGATGGCCGTAGTCAGGAAGACATCAAATGTGGGGTATGCCGAGCAATGGGGACCCTTATCCATTGTGGATGGGATTGTAAAATGGTGCTGTCACTTTGGACAAGGGTTTGGCAGATCCTTAAAAAGTTCCATATAATCTCACCATATGACCAACCAATTCCACTTCCAGTAATTACTCAAGAGATAGAAAACTGATTGATTATTGGGTGCCTGGGGCTGAGAGGGGGAATGAGGGTTAAATTGTAAAAGGACACAAGGATCTTGGATCATGGCTGCACCACTGAGTAAGTCTGCTAAACATCACCGACTTACCTAAAACAGGTGAATGGGTAACTTTTATAACATGTAACTTGTATATCGATACAGTTGTTTCAAACCAAAAGAGGAAGGATTGGAAGCTTAAAGGCCAGGTTACTTGTCTCCAGTTCAGGAGACAATGGAAAACATTGGCGAGTGCAAGAGTGGAATACCACTGGGCACCCATTTCATTGGTTTGCTCTTCTGTTCATTCCTTCTGGCTTTGGCCTTAGTCCATGCGGTTCCCTCTGCTAGGAAAACCCTCCACTCTGTCTACCTAAACCTTTTGCAGCCAGGTATTACCCTCTAAGGGAAACCTCCCCCACAACTCCCACCCCTGCCAATTCCAGTTCCTCAGGCACACGTGGATTCCTAGCACCCCATCCTCCTTCTCCCCAGGACTTAACACCACTGACACCAATGAGTTATTGACGTCATCATTTGCTTAATGCTTGTCTTTCCCAATGGGTCGCAAGGGCCACTGGAGACGTAATAATACATCTTATTTATGTAGCAACAGAAAGAGCTATAAATTAGGACTTTGGGATCAACACATACACACTACTAGATATAAAATAATCAACAAGGACCTACTGTATAGCACAGGGAACTCTACTCAATATTTTGTAATAATGATAAGGGAAAAGAATCTGAAAAAGATTATCTAGCTACGTATCTCTCTACATAGATATATACACTCACACACATATATGAGTCCCTGTGCTGTACACCTGAAACTAATGCATTACTATAATAAAATCAACTACAATAAAAAGAGTTAAGAGCTAAATCTTTATTAAATGTCTGAATAAATAAACTGATTCATCAGATGGAACGGAAAATTTAATCCTGAGCTTATGCATTTATTCAAACTGCATCACTTATTTTTCAAGGATCTTCCTTCTGAGCGACCGCCTTCCAGATCCAAATCAAATGCTTCTTCTTTCACCAAGCTTTCTACGATGTCCCTAACTTAGACTTTATTTTTAAGGAGCACATTGCATTTCTTTTACTAGACAGTGAACTCCTTAAAGGTAGAATATGTGTCAGGTTCATCTTGTTACATAATAAGCACTTAATCCATACCTTATGAAGGGTTTTTTTTTTTTTTTTGGCTTTTTAGGGCTCCACCCACGGCATATGCAGGTTCCCAGGCTAGGGGGTCTAATCGGAGCTGTTGCTGCCGGCCTACACCACAGCCACAGCAACTCGGGATCCTAGCCGCATCTGCGACCTACATCACAGCTCAGGGCACCGCCAGATCCTTAACCCACCAAGCAAGACCAGGGATCGAACTTGTGTCCTCATGGGTACTAGGCGGGTTCATTACAGCTGAGCCACTATGGGAACTCCTAGGACGGTGCCTTTCTAACAAGCGCCCAGGTGAGGGTGATCCTGTTGCTTGGTGGACCACACTTTAAGAAGTAAGGGTTTGTAGCAGAGCTTCTCAATCTTGGCTTCACCTTGAACCTGCCTGGGAAGAAGCCTCAAATAAACACTGATGCTTGGAACCCACCCTCAGAGATTCTCAGTTTACGGGTCTGGGCTACACCTCTGTCATCAGGATTGTTAAACACTTCTCAAGCGGTTGCTAGTTTTAGGGGATAATGGGGGAGAGATATACAGGAATTCTCTATGCTACCTTTGCTAATTTTCTGTAAATCTAAAATTACTTCAAGATAAAAAGTATCTTTTGGGCTTCCTGTTGTGGCTCAGTGGATTCAGAACCCGACTAGTATTCACGAGGTTGTGGGTTCAATCCCTGACCTCACTCAGTGGGTTAAAGGATCCAGCATTGCCACGAGTGGTGGCTCAGACACCATGTTGCTGTGGCTGTGGTGTAGGCTGGCAGCTGTAGCTCTGATTTGACCCCTAGCCTGGGAACTTTCCTATGCTGCAGGTGCGGCCCTAAAAAGATAAAAACTTAAAAAAAAAAAAAAGATAAAAAGTGTCTTTAAAAAGAATCTTCCCAAGCAATTTTCATGAGAAACACTGGTCTTGGGGGTGGTGCAGGCTGCTTTAAGTTCAAAGACCTGGGTGTACAAAGCCACCGAGTAGGGAATACATGGAATATGCATGCTGAGAAATAGTCTTATTCTTTAAACTCCTTGAGTTATATCTTGGATTCAAAACATTTGGATGAATATCATGCTGAACTAGATTTTTTTTTAGGGCCACACCACGGCATATGGATGTTCCCAGGCTAAGGGGCGAATCAGAGCTGCAGCTGCTGGCCGACACCACAGCCCACAGCAACGCCAGATCCTTAACCCACTGAGCAAGGCCAGGAATCGTATCCACATCCTCGAGGAGACTATGTCACGTTCTTAACCCACTGAGCCACAACTGGAACTCCTAAATTTTTTTTAGTATAGTTGATTTACAATGTTCTGTCAATTTCTGCTGTACAGCAAAATGACCCAGTTATACATACATATACATTCCTTTTCTCACATTATCTTCTATCATGTTCTATCACAAGTGATTGGATAGAGTTCCCTGTGCTGTACAGCAGGACCTCACTGCCTATCTATTTTAAAGGTAACAGTTTGCATGTACTAACCCCAAACTTCCAGTTCATCCCACCGCCTCAGATTCAAGACCAACATTGCTGTTCTGCAGGCTAAAGAGCACGAGGAACTCAGCTGCCTTATGTGAAGGCATCCTAGGTGACAGGAAAAAAACAACAACAACAAAAAACAACAACTGCTGCTCAGTTCTCAAGAAGCCAAAGCAACCCATCTGTCCAAAACAGAATTAAAAAGAACAGGTACTGCGTTCACTTACTGCAATTCAACATAGAACAAAAAATTCTAATCCTTTCACACGGCGGTCTAGAAAATATCTGAAGGAGAATAGAGATAAGACCATCAACACAGTGCCAAGGACAAGGAGCGTGGCTCCGGGGTACACAGCGGTTTCAGCCTGGCTCTGAGCTGTCAGAGCTGCAGCGAGGAATTTCTGAGTGGGGACCCTGACTACTTTCCTCAAAGAGTTGCAAGAAGCATTTCTGGGGCCATTCCAGTCCCAGGCTCTGAAGGATCCTCCTGGTGTAGATATGAAAAAGGAGACCAGCTTTGCAACATTCCCCACCAAACCTCGCGAGAACTGTGGGTCTAAGACTATGTTTCCAAGCCTTTTCGAAACTGTCGGTGCGATTTGGTCGGACTGCGTTGGCGAGTTGTCTTCAGGAAGGTTAGTGATAAGGGGGTGGGGCCAAGAGAATTTGCATATTTGGAAGAGCCAGAAGCTGCGGAGGAAACACAATTCACGCAGCTTTCCCTAGATTTGTTTCGGGATTTACAAGGGTTGCCTGGGGGGCCCAGTCCTCTTGTCACTGGGAACCAGTCAGTGATTTCCCCTGGCAGTGCATCTGGGGAGGTGGATCAGGTTGCAAAACAGAGGATCCCATCCTCCCCCACCTCTTAGCAACTTCTGTTTCACTGGAAGAGCACTTTGCATGTCATCTTTAGTTTGATGTTTAAAGGCTGAACCAAAAGCACCAAATGTTTCCTGGTGTGGGGGCCGAGCTGCACGGTCACGTTTTCAGCTGTACACAGATATTGCTGCCCCGCCCCTCCCTCTCCCTTTTGCACACTCCCGCCTGTCAAGGAAACCACCTCGGCCATGTTATAGACTCATGAAGCCCAACTGAACTTTTGTGACTTGGCCTCCTGAAACTCTGGTGGAAATTACATTTCTGCCTGATACCAAAAACCACTCTGTGGTCCAGACAGATGGCTGATGGGAGCGTGGAGGGCATGGATTAGAATTATTCAAAACTGGCTTTGAGTGGTAGAACATTCTGGAAAATGTGTTGGTGGTTTCTTATGACGTTCAACAGACATTCACCATACCACCCAGCAGTCCTACTCCTGGGAATTAAACCTTGAGCGGCGAGGACTTGGGTTCACCCAAAAACCCTGACATGAATGTTTATACTAGCTTTCTTCGCAATAGCTAAAAAACTGACAGCAACTTTTATGTCATTCAATCTGAGTGACTGGTTAGGCAAACCAGGCTACATCCATCTCATGGAATACCACTCAACCAGGAAAAAGAATGGACGGCTGGTAGGCACAGCAACTTGGGTGGTTCTCAAAGACACTGGGAATGAAAGAAGCCAGTCTCACTGTATGATTCCATCCATAACAGTCTCAAAAAACCAGAACGATAGTGTTGGAGAACAGCAGAGGTTGGGAAGAAGTGTGACTATAGAAGGGGAGCATAAGTGAATTTTCTGTGTATCCTGATTATGGCGGTGGTTACACAAATTTGTGTTAAAATTCATAGAACTGCACATCAGAAGGGAAAAATGTTGGCATTCTCTTGTGGCACGGCGGCTTAAGGATTTGGCGTTGTCACTGCAGTGGCTTGGGTCACTGCTGGGGCGTGGGTTCAATCCCTGGCCCGGGAACTTCTGCATGCTGTGGGTGCAGCCAATAAAAAAGAAGGGGAAAAATGTTAATTTTATTAATCTAAAAAAATAAAGTAAGCTCGTTTGAATCCAGGCACTGCTCCTTTTTAGCTCTCTGACTCAGGGTCAATTATCTGATTTCCTCAAGCCATAGTTTCCTCATTTAAGAAGGCAACGCTAATAACACTCACCTCACCAAGGTGAGGTGGAGGTGGCCCAAAGTCATGCGTGGGAAAGGGGCAGATACAGAGGAAGCACTCAATCATGTTCATTTCCTCTCTTCCCTCTCTCAGGGGTGGGGCATCTGGTCCTCTGTTGGGGTGTAGAGGTGTCTTATGGCCTTTGATTTCCTTTAGCAACCAGAGAAGAGAGTTTGCAAAGAACAAGATGCGGCAACTTCAACCATAGTAAATACAAATTAAAAAGAGAAAAACTTATCCAGGGGAAATCAAGGACAAACTTTTTTTTAAACATCCCTTGGAGGTATTTTCAGATGAAAGGTCAATTTTAAAGCACCTGCCCAGGCTTTACATATGTCTCTGAATGGGTGAAGAAAAAAAAAAAAAACCACTTTTAAAACTTTGTGTTTTGTCGTTAGGGTCCAGCCTTCCCCAGAGGCAGATGGTACCTAATAGGATGGGCCATGCCAACTGAGAGTAGGGAGGAGAATGCCTGTTTGCTGATAATGACCTACGGCGGGGCAGTGAGGGCCTGGTGCTGCAGCTCTGAAATCCAGAAACCTGGCCATTTGGGGGCCCCCATGAGACCGGTGGCTCTTTTACTCATGCAGTTATACATTTAAACGCATATATATGAGAAATCCAGGGTGTTTAATTGAACTTAGACAAAGGAAAGGAACTACAGATGCAGAGGAAATGTGTGTGTGTGTGTGTGTGTGCATTTGTGTGAGTGTGTGTGTATAGCTGTCTGGGTACCGTAGGGGATACTAGCGCACTAAGAGGCCTGGGAGCTCCACATCCTCCAAGTTAATAAATACCCTGGGTGAGTGTTTCCCCAGTCAAACTGTCTAGCATGCGGGAGATATCTATGCCCCCCTGTACATGTTTTAAATCCGTGCTCTCATCAAATGCTTCTGCTCCCATTTGATGCATCTCTGCTTAGTGAATATGGGGGGAAGATGAGTGTGGGATGGGCTTGAGTGGCAAAACTCTAAAAGGATGCTCTGGATAACCCCAAAGGGATACATTCTTAAGGTCTGTTACAGTCTCTTTATCAGTGATCTCGAAGATCAAGGTCCCAATGCCCAAGGAAACAACCCAAAGCCTTTATGGTAATTAGGTGATTGTTAAAAACAATTTCACTGCCTGCATCTGCCCAAGAGAGGAGTATATTTCTCAGCCACACTGATGTTGGGCCACATGACATACTTTGACCAATGGGATGTTACAAGACTTGGTGTCAGCACAGTACTGAAATGTACTGACGACTACACAGTTCTCCTAGGTTTCCACCATCATCCTCTTTTTTTTTTTTTTTTTGTCTTTTTAGGGCTATACCCACAGCATATGGAGGTTCCCAGGCTAGGGGTGGAATCGGAGCTGTAGCCACCGGCCAATGCCAGAGCCACAGCAACGCAGAATCTGAGCAGCATCTGTGACCTACACCCCAGCTCATGGCAACAACAGATCCTTAACCCACGAGCAAAGCCAGGGCTTGAACCTGTGTCCTCATGGATGCTAGTCAGGTTCGTCAACTGCTGAGTCATGAAGGGAACTCCCTTTTTTTTTTTTTTAAACAAGGCAGCCCTGCCATGCCACTGGCAGTGAACCTGGGATGCTCCTTTTCACTTTTCTCCTAAAGATGCAGTGGTCCTGTGTGAGCATCCACTGCTCTCCTCTCCTCTTCCTCATCTACAACCTCTGCACTGAGATGCCTGATGATCCCCGGTCCAGCTGTGACAGTATTGTCACGACCCAAGCAAAGGCTTTTACTTTTTGATCTATTCTTGTCAGAGAGTCTCTTATTTAGGCTGAACTCAGGGTGTTCCTTCAATCAAAATCACAGTCTTCCCCAACCCTCTCCAGAATGGAACAGTTAACAACAAAATCTTTGCCACAGCAATATTTGACAAGCATCATTTTCTTTCTCCAGAAATGATTTTAGGCAAACTTAGATTTCAAGCAAACAATATTTTTCTCAGAGATATGAGTGCTGTAATTATTTGGATGACAATGAATGACAAAAAGAGACTCATAAGCATTTACATTATTACTTAAAGTTTCAGGCATTACATGCATCCTTCTCACAGGCCAAGTTGAGCTCCTTGGCTGCCGGTTAAGACATGCAAATAACTAAGACATCTTTTTTAAATAAAAATGTCATTTCCACTCCTGTGCTTGGCACATGGTGGACATTCCAGGAATGTTCACTGAACCGAATGTCCAGTTCTCCTTTTTGCAGGAAAAAGGAGCCTTCTGAGCAGCAGAAATGAACCTGAGTGTCCTCTTTCAGTGATTCCACCCCAGTGTCCAACCACAGTCACATCCCATCTCAAGGGCAGGTTCAGAGAGATTTAGAAGTGACCAAAGTTGTATGTATTAGTCATCAATACAATTCACCAAATAGTTCCAGCTTTCTACCCTCTCGGCACATGGAAGGATTGCACTTCTGAGCCCCTGGTAGATGGCTGCAACAGGGGGTCAAGAGGCTGTGACTGGAAGTGATGGGTGTCACTTCCAAGCCAAAGCATTTAACTGCCAGGGTGAGAGTGTCCAGGGCTTTCCTTTCCTCTGTCATGGTGATTAATGGCATTCATGATGGGGATGCTCAGCCAACTTCACCCGGATGTGAACTTGACTCTGGACAAACCACGATGGTCACATGGTACAAGCAATATCTACACCTATGCTATTTATGAGCCACCAAGATTTGGGGGTTGTTTGTTATGGAAGCAGATGCTGGTCTAGCCTGACTAATCAAGTATCTGACCAGAGTTCTTTGCCATAATTTACTTCCTCACAAAGCACCTGGTGTAGGATGAAAACACAGCCCTGTGCCATGATATCAAAGATAAAGGAAATCATTAGTTGTCCAAATTTTATCCAGATCTACTGGGTAGCCAAGAGGCTACTTTACCTTGTCTATTTCTGTGACCACCAAGCTAGAAAAATGGGCTAAGGTGACTTGCTTCTATAACTGACTCTTTGAAGTAAACACCTTCTAGGACAGCTTATGGCTGAGAAAACACTGGAGGATTCTTTGATACCTCCACCCAAATCATCTCAAATCCCCACAGGAAGACCAGCACAGGGTGAATATACTACTTTATTAAAAATGCTTTCAAATAAAAAATGAAATCAGGCAAGCCATGATCAGAGTAGATGCTGGAGATTATTTGATGTAGTCATTCATAACCTGAGTATCCCAAATCCTAGAAGCCCCGTTCATCAGTCAGTAACAAGTACATTTTTAGTATCCACTCTATTACGCCCTTGCACTAGGTGACTGGGACACTGAAAGCGAGACAATGCAAAGTTCCTGTTCTAAACTCATTCTAGTGGAGGGTGACAAAACAATAAACCTATACACAAGAAAAAAAAAATGTCAGGCACTGATACATCCTATCAAGAGGATAAAATAGGGTAATGACATAGATCAGGGTTGGCCAACTATGATCTGTGGGCCAAATCCAGTCTGCAGCCTTTTTCCATGGCTGATGAGTCAAAAGTGCCTTCTTGCAATTTTAAATGACTGCAATACATGGAAAGACTATTTCATGACGCATGAAGAGGATACACAGTGCACATTTCAGTGTCTGTGGAGTTTTGTTGGAACACAGCGCCAGTCTACATGACCAGTCCTGGCTACTTCCCCAACTTCAAAAACTGCAGCTTTGGTTTCTACTCTCCCTACTCCAGTCCCACCAGCCCCCTGGCTAATATCCAAACACCCATGTCTCCTTCCTGCCCTCTCAGCCACGCACAAAGTTGCCTCTGCCTCCCTCACTATCCTCTAGGGCTCTGTATAAATGAAACAGAATCAGAGAAGTCTTCCCCCACGCATCCCTCTGTGTTTCTTCCCCCTCTTGATTTACTTTATGGCACTTATCACCCCTGACACGTTCTAGATCTGTGAATTGCCTGCCTTACTTGCTGCACTTGGAATATAAGTTGAGAGTTGAAACACTGCCTTACTTCCTGTTGCATTTGACATAGTAGGTGCTCAATAAATGAGCAAATGAGTTGTTGGATATTGGAAAGTTCTAAGGCAAGACAAGGGGGAGGCTTTAGGAGTAGAATATCACAATCAGTCAAGATGTTGATCATGCGGTGGGGCCTCAGAGTGTCTGCGCTTTATATCATCCTAGTATCTTGGTAGAGATGATAAGATCTAGAGGCAAGACAGAAAAGGGGACCCCCCCCTCCAGCATAAAAGCACCCTAAAGACAAATGTCTCACCTCCCCTTATTTCAATCACATTCTTGACCATGTACAGTATCCTGCCCTCTCTGCTAATCTCAAATGGTGGGAGAGGGCTAAGCTTCGAAATGTGCTCAGAAACAATTTTACTGTCAATTGTGTCCCTCTTTCTCTAGTACCTCTAGCCCATTTTGATCACCATAAATATGCCTGGGAGTTCCATTCTCCCGGTTCTACATGGAAGCATCCAGATATCTAAATACTAGACTTTTATTCCATAAATTATCTTTATTAAGCCTGTCCCAAGAGGGGTTCTTTAATGAAACTCACTCAACATTCAGCTTTAATGCGATTTCTTCCTAAAGCTTGTAAGGGTCTAAAGTAAAGGTTAATTCACAAGTCCAAATCAGGATTTCTACATTAAAAATAAGTCATATAAGAAAATACTATAGTCAAGATACAAGATACAGGGTGTTTGTATCCTGAAGAAAAATAATAGGCTAGAGTGACAGAAAGGCTTCAACCACCAGTTAAGTGACTGACTTGGAGAGATCTGTGCATAGAAGTATGTAATTCAACACATTCACCTATAAAGTCATAAATGGCATAGAAATTAGTGGAAAACATTTTAAATGTCTTTTGTGTCAAGGACCGTGCCTGATAGGAAAGCAGACAAGAGCTCGTTGGACCATCTGACTAGCAAAGAAGTCAACGGACTTCCCTGTGCACAACCTGAGGGAGGGCAGTGGGGGCTGGACTGCTTCCTGCAGGTAAATATGGAAGGTGCACCTCAGTCCTTGTTATTCAATTTCCTTTAGAAACAATTTCAGGAGAAGGCAAGAGACACAAAGGTTATGAAGTCTTGTGAGCCATGTGGCTTCTCCTGAAAGTTAGAGGTGTCCCACATTCCTGGGGATCTTGGACTTATTCAAGTCTTAGGCAGACTCTGAATGACTCCAACACCCAGCAGTATTCCTCCACCAGTGAAGTTAAGAAAGAGGGAGTAAAAGGTAGGGTTGGGCAAACCTACCATGACCCAGAATAATTCCTTCATTACTCTACTGATACGTCTCCATGAGTGACTTTGAAAAGATTTATGGTGGATGGCTTCCCCTAGTGACCTAAGGGGGTGCCAAGATTTCTGGTGACAAGAAATGCTGATCAAATAAACCAGAAATAGGACTGGCTACAAGGTCAATGTGAATGATAGGATAGTGACATTGCAGGTATTTCTTTACCATATGCTCAGAGTATCTACGCTATTGTATTCAGGGCTGTCACATACAGATGTGAGTGTATGTGGATGGAGCGTCCTAGAATTGTGCAGCGCACACCCTGTGCAACTGTATATGACCACCCCTGTGTATACAAAAGCTGGAGAAAGCAGACACAGAAATAAATCTCATATCTAGTGAGACAGGAATAGGCACTGGGTTAACCTTCCTTCTAGAGGAAAACATGTTCTGTTTAGATGGAAAAACTTAGCAGCAAAACAATATATACAGTAGATATGAGTTGAGATTTTCAAAATAGAGTTATCTCAGTTTACAAATTCCATGCACAACTGACCCCAAACAGCTGCCCTAAGTACAAATGGCGAGACTAATAAAATGAGGATGGCCTACACTCAAATGGCATTTTGTGCAACTGTCCAGGGTATTGGTAGCCATTTGCATGGTTACTGCAGAACATACATTCACAGATTTGCACAGCTGTACTAGAGGCAACGCTAATCCAAGCTAAGCAAGCAGGAGAATGTCCAAGGCTAGAAAGTGAGGGCTGTGGGGGAAGGGTAACCTAGGGAGAGAAATGGCATCGTTGTCCTTTCCAGAAAAGTGGTGGTTAGAAGAACACGCTCATGGACATACCACTGAGGAGGACCCTGGACACGTCTGCTCATAATTGAAACATTTTTATCTCAAAAAGCACAAAACAAATTCATGGCCCAGTGGCCAAGCCATGACCGCCTTGAATATGCATTCATACTAAATTTTAATTTAAACAAGAGCATTAAGAAACATAGTGCTTCTTGAATTTTCTCTTAAGAGGAAGTTCCTGGGGGAAAAGAAAAAGTACAATAACCAACGTGATCTACCTCCTTATCCCTTACCTGGACCCACTTACATCTACGCCTGAACTTCCGATTAACTGTAGGCACGCCTTTCCTTTACATCAGAAAGAGTTAATTTAGCTACGAGTTGGGTGAGTAAGCTGAGCTCAGTGTATGGAGCTTCCCTTTTTATGTATGTATGTATGTATTTTTGTCTCTTTGCCATTTTCTTGGGTCGCTCCTGTGGCATATGGAGGTTCCCAGGCTAGGGGTCAAATCGGAGCTGTAGCCACCAGCCTACGCCAGAGCCACAGCAACGCGGGATCCGAGCCACATCTGTACCCTACACCACAGCTCACGGCAACACTGGATCTTCAACCCACTGAGCAAGGCCAGGGATCGAACCCGCAACCTCATGGTTCCTAGTTGGATTCGTTAACCACTGAGCCATGATGGGAACTTCCGGAGCTTCCCTTTTTAAAAGGATTTCTGACATGCATGAAAAACATGGCCAACAGTATCACTAAGCATATAATGCTGCATCTTCCATGTGTAAAGACACATTTTTTCTGTTACACGCAAATTCAAGTGCTTTCCGCCAATGCTCCATTAGATAAGCTTATGTATTCTCAGTAAATCTGAAGCATTTAAAACTTCACTGTGTCCAAAACAAGTAGAGAATTCTTGGTGTGTTCACTCTTTAAAAGAGGTGAACAACCTAAAGAATATTATTGCTTTCCAACAATTCAAAGTCGCCTCTTGTGTCATCAAAGACACTGATGTTTCATAGTAAAACAGAAACATTTTAAAACTCCATGCAATAGAAGAAAGGCAGGGCAGGTGGCGGTGGATTCCTGAGTTTTGCCGACTTAAACAAAAAAAAAAAAGCTGGACAGTCTAAAAAGCCTTACCAACTTCAAATATGTCTCATTTGTTTCTCCTGTCCCCTAGGCGCTTTTAAAAATGGGACTCCCTTTACCTGCAATCTGACATTGAGATCCCACACCCAGGCTGCTGGCAATGAAGTGCAGCTGAATGATTGTGACTCTGGCGTGTACATTTGGAATTTGCAAAGTCAGAAAGGTAGAGATGGCTGGACAAGACGACTCCCTGCCCCTAACACAGAATTCAACCTTCACAAAAATATGGTAGATCTGTTTCGGGGCTGCATGTATATGCGTGCTTTATATATAACAAGAGTTGAAACGTTTTCATCCCCAAGGATCACTTTTCCCCCGTTGGGGGTAATATCACCCCGCTGAAAATGCATGTCCTGACAACAGCTGCAAAAACTCAAGTCCACATTTGTCCATGGCCAGAAATTCCTAAATCAGTCATGACTTAGCACCACTTCCGTCGAAACAATTATATCTGAATCATTTTCAAAATAAAAAGCTGGAAAAAAAATATCATCTGTGAAATACACGCCACTGGGCGAAACAGTGCTCAGTCAGTAACATCCCAGTTAATTTTTTTTTTTTTTACATTACTCTCGATTCATTGGGCTCTATGTGATGCTTGCCCGGAAATGCAGAGATGCGGTTATGGTTGAATTTTACACACGTTTCAAAAAGCAAAGGACCAAAACAACTTCCGAGAAAAGTTTTCCAGGTGGTGGCCAGGGGTAATTTGGAAAACTAGATAGAAAACATCTGTAGAAAGCATGGTCGTTTTTGATTTCCAGGAGAAATTAAATAAACTAATTATTGCTACTTGCAGATGACATGAAAATAAACAGCTCACAAAGCATCTGTGTCATAAAAACAAATAAGGGCTTCATTAGAAAATCACTGCGCTATCTGTACATAGAGTTGAGGGAAAACTTTCCTATCTGAAAAGATTCCAAAATGCCCATTTATGTCCTAGGACATCTTCAAAAGCACCCCCGACCCCGTCACTTTGAAACACTCCTGGCAAGACTCTTAGTAAGCCTAAGGAACAGAATACTCATTAACAAGTGCAGGATACATCCTGTCCACTACTAGGAGAGCTCTGCATTTTCATATTGTCTCGAAAGAAAGAACATCCTTTGTAAAAGGCAACTAAAAAAAAAATCTGCATCACATTAAAAGTTGAGCTCACCTACCTTCACTGGTCCACGTTCATAACTGAAGCCCTGCACCAGATGCAGAGAAGACATCATAAAAATATTCACCACTGCCCACTGTCTGTACATTTTGAATATTTCAATATCCACTGATCACCAAGCAGTTGACATCAGGCAGCTAGAGCAAACTGTTTCCAAAGGCATTCTCCAGCAGGAAAGTTCGAAACCCCAAGAGTTCACAGGGAAAAACAAATAATCAGTTGTCATCAAAATCCAATGAAACTACTTCAATTAGTCAAGGTACGTTTGTTTTTGCAATCTTATGGGGGTGGGGGGAGAGAGAGATGAAAAAAGCTGTAAATGTTCTCCTGCTCCAAGAATAATCAGGAGGTGGACATGTCTTCCGACTTGAAATGAGAAAGCATTCTTAATCCATCTCATATCCAGCAAAATTTTTAAAAAGTCTCTCCACCCAATGCCTCAGGTTTGAGTCGCTTTGTAGGGAGGTGGCGCGGCCACCAATGTCTGCAGATGCAGAAGGCTGGGACCCGATTGTGGAATCCAGCTTTTTTTCACAACCCTCGTGGAAGCTTGCAGGAGCATGTGTCTTAAATCTGACACAGATTTTGGCAGAGAAAGCTGACAAGTCTTGGCCCTAATCCTGTTGCGTCCCTACCAATAGGAGGGCAGTTTTAAAAACTGAACTGCTCAGAACTGCTGTTACTTTAAGGCAGATAACTTGTAACGTGAAACCCAGAGGCATGGAATTGGCATCGCTCAGGAAGGGACCTCGGATGCCCACACATCTACTATCAGGGACACGCAGAAAGTAATCGAGCATGCTTTAAAAAACACCAGGCACAAAGATAACCAAATATCCCACATGCATTTGAAAAAGCAAAAATACACAAAATGATTTCTTTAAACAGAAGCTTAGTAATTTAGGTTGAAATGAAGAACGCTGATTTTTAAAGAAGCAACAATTAGGTTTATTTGCTTGTGCCAGGAAATAGCTCACATACATTGCTATAGAAATCATATCATCACTTTAGAGTGAAATTCTTGAGAAGCACTGGCGAAGCCAGCTTTGAAAATTGGACGTGTCGAATGGGTGGATGCCACAAATGGCAAAATTCTAGAAGGCAGCCAGACCTGCCCTCGTGCTTGTCACTGGTTTCCAATCTTTGATTTCCAGGTTTTGGCTCTTTCAAAGCCATTTTTCGCATTTCTGAAATCAAGAATGGCCTGAGAAATCTCTTCATCTGTGTTCATCACAAATGGACCTGGAGCAGAAAGAGACATTCAGAAAGTTCTGGGTGAGGAGAATGTTTTTTGTTTTGTTTTGTTTTCTACCACTAAAATGGTATGTATTTTTGCAGTTCTTAATTCGAAACAAACTCTGGCATATCTGCACAGCAAAAGGTTATTTTCGCAGCATCCGATCCCCAAGGACTGTAACACAAGTTTCTTGACTAGGATTGTGTATGATTATAAAGACCAAATGTCAGCCAAACGAATGCAATTATATCTCATTCATGCATTGCCGGCTGTCAGCAGCAGTGGCAATCTCTTTATTCAAAACGTTCTTAGGTTTCATTCAATTACAACCATTTTTGTACTTGTTAGTTCTTTTATCTTCTCTTTTTGTTGTTGTCGAGGGATAACTGATATACAGCACTATATTCGTTTCAGGTGTACAACGTAATGATTCAATACTGGTATAAACTGGGAAATGACCACCACAATAAGTCTGGTTAACATCTGTCACCATACATGGTTAGAGAATTTTTTTCCTTGCCATGAGAACGTTTACGATTCACTGTAGTTGCCCGGTGCTTAGCATTGGCTGCCGTCGAGAATTGAACCGATCTCATGAAAAACAATTGGCGAATCTCGTCTCC
The DNA here is from genome assembly GCF_054392235.1 of Sus scrofa. NCBI lineage: Eukaryota > Metazoa > Chordata > Mammalia > Artiodactyla > Suidae > Sus > Sus scrofa. Next base: position 15,599,221 of record NC_139401.1, read on the forward strand.
ACAGGATATGAGGCTGTGTCCTGACAGGAGAGGTCTAAGTCATTTATGAAAATTAGCAGTCCCTCATTGACAACAAACAGGAGATGATAAAAAATTCAAGTTAGAAAAGCATCACCTTTGGGATTCTCTAGGGGTCATCACGCATCTCCTGGAGAGGGCCAGATGCTCCATATTTTACACTCTGTGGCGCAGAGTATCTGTCTCAACGACTCAGCTCTTCCGGTGAAGCACAAAAGCAGCCACAGATAATACAAAAGTGAAGACGGATGGCTGTGTTTGAATAAAACTTTATTTACAGAAACATGCAGTGGGCACGAGTGGCCCATGAATCACAGGCTGTCTAATTCCTAGGTTTGAACTTGGCTTTTGCTAAAAGTGTAGAAGGCCTCCCATAATTGACCAGGAAGCAAGACGTCTGTCTCTTCCCCCATCTTCACATGTGTAGGAGCAAAGGGGTACTGTCACTCCCAGCTGTTGGACCAACAAGGCCAGCTCATATATGCCACTGACAGTGTCTTGAAAGCAGGTGACAGACTTGACCATTTTGGTATATGTCCCCATCCCCACCCCCCATCTTCAGAGGGTCCCTTGGGCACCTTATGGAAATGCCTCTTCTAAGGGGCTGTCTCTGAGAGCCCTACATTAAAATATAACTGTAACACTTAGAGGGAATGACACAACCGTCTTAACTCCTGATAGCCTATCAGCACAGACTTGGCGCTCCCTTTAGTTCAGCACTTGAGAAGGAACAGCCAGGATAACGTGCTGTGAGGATGCTCAGGCCTTTGGGGAGACCGCAGGGAAGAGGACGGCGACAGAAAGGGAAACAGGCGGCAGGCATCTAAATCCACTCATTCATTCAATTACCTATCTATCACGTATTTAGTGTCTGCCTATCAAATGACCAACATGGTGCCAGGAGCTAGAGACATGAAGATGAAAGACAAATGAGTGACACTCTGTCCCTTCGAGGGCCTCAGATCTATCACACCAACGGATACAAAAGCAAATTATTACAAAACAGAGGGGTGCACGGAGTGACCCAAGTATGGAAAAATCCAAAGCATCGGCACAGAAAGGGGAGAAAGAAGGGCCCAGGACAGGACTCCCAAAGGCAGTGATGTCCAAACAGGCAGACATGAAGAAAGGCATTTTTGCGATCAGCAGCTGGAAGAAGTGAGGGTGGGGACGCCGTGCTGGAAGGAAGGATGGAAGGGGGAAAAGAAGCTGGAGGCGGGTGGATTTTATATGTAGGAAGAGGCAGAGCCCTCTGGGGTTGGCAGGCTATCTCTGGGGAGAAGACTGGACATGATTCTGCGGGTGACTGGGAATCACTGACAGGTTAGGCAGAGAGTCAAGTGATCTGATCTGCAGTTTGTAAAGACTCTAGCATCAGAGAGTTCCCATTGTGGCTCAGCGGTAATAAATCTGACTAGCATCCATGAGGACGTTAGTTCGATCCCTGGCCTCCATCAGCGGGTTAAGGATCCGCTGCTGCTGTGAGCTGTGGTGTAGGTTGCTGATGCGACTCAGATCCCACCTTGCTGTGGCTGTGGTGTAGGCCAGCAGCTACCGCTCTGATTCAACCCCTAGCCTGGGAACTTCTATATGCTGTGGGTGTGGCCCTAAAGAGACCAAAAAAAAAAAAAAAAAAAGTTAACAAAACAAAATAAATAAAATGAACCATCAGAATGCCTTGCCTCTCAGTCACTGAGATTTCAGAGGCCATCTCTATCTTGTCTGGTTAATCCAGGTGTGTATGTACAAGCATAGCCAGTGGCCCCGAGTTCCAAGCCTCTGGGAGCAGATTCACGGGAGACAAATGGAGGGTGGGTGGCTTCAGGCAGTCCCACCCCTTCGGACTGTGGCCTATGGCACTGGGACTTTCAGTTTTCATTACTGGTGCAGGGGACATCACTTTAACTTAAAAGATTTTGATCCTATGGATCCTTTTCCCACCTAAATTCTAGGTGCTGTCAATAAAGACGTTGAGGCCATTCAATTTGACTACAGGCTTCTTCCAGAAGAACAAACTGTTTCAGGACTGTTCAATCAAGAACGTGAAAACCGGAGTTCCCGTCGTGGCGCAGTGGTTAACGAATCCAACTAGGAACCATGAGGTTGCGGGTTCGATCCCTGCCCTTGCTCAGTGGGTTAACGATCCGGCGTTGCCGTGAACTGTGGTGTAGGTCGCAGATGTGGCTCGGATCCCGCGTTGCTGTGGCTCTGGCGTAGGCCGGTGGCTGCAGCTCCGATTCGACCCCTAGCCTGGGAACCTCCATATGCTGCGGGAGCGGCCCAAAGAAACAGCAAAAAGACAAAAAAAAAAAAAAAAAAAGAACGTGAAGAACGTGAAAACCAGGAACCTTTGGAGCAGCGTCCAAATCAGAAGCCTGCAAAATGGAGGTCAAACGCTCCAGGCTGGGGGAGGAGAACAAACCCTTAATTTAGTAATAGAACAAAAAAGAGGAATGTTTTAAAAATAATCGGTGTCCCTTAAATTTATGATCACCTGGGGTTTTTTGTTCTGAAGTCACTGTGTATACAACTTTCTGCAAGGTAGTGAAATGGGATTTTAAGGAATGTTCACAACATAAGGCATATGTCCAGGTATCAATAATTACATATGTGCACATCACTATGCTTTGTAGCATTTATCTAAGTAATAGGCTGGGTTCTAGGTGCTTTTAGATAGTCCTCATTTAATCAAACAACAACACTTTGAGCAAGTCAAGACGAAGAACTGAAGTGACTCTGATGAGTACTTATTCTAGGATTTTCTGCCTCGAAGGTACAGTCCTGTTTCTACTACACCCCAGTTACTTCTAGTTGTGTGTCTTGTTTTGTTGAAGTATAGTTGATTTGCGATTTTGTGTTCATTTCGGTTGTAGAGGAAATGACTCAGTGATACACACACATACACACACACACACACACACATATATTCTTTTTCATATTTTTTTCCATTACAGTTTACTACAGGATACTGAATATAGTTCCCTGCACTATACCATAGTGTTTATCACTTTTTTTTTTTTTTGCTTTTTAGGGCTGCACCCACCGCATGTGGAGGTTCCCAGGCTAGGGGTCGAAGTATAGCTATAGCTGCCTGTCTACACCACAGCCACAGCAACACAGGACTCGAGCCACATCTGCAACCTATGCCACAGCTCATGGCAATGCCAGATCCTCAACCCACTGAGCGAGGCCAGGGATCAAACCTGCAACCTCACGGTTCCTCGTCGGATTCGTTTCCACTGCGCCACGACGGGCACTACCACCATACTGTTTATCTATTTTATATCTCCATTTGTTTTTAAATAAACTAAGAGTAACTCAGATATTTTAGAAACCTCCAAAGACATATTCCTAAGATGTTATTTTTCACTCAACACACAATCAATGCGAGGACAGTATTGAAATCACAGTTATTTTTGGTGAAGATAAAAATGACAGTCAAGTTCCCAGGAGACCACAAAATCTTTTTTTAAGGTGAAATTCCCTAGGACAAAACACACACATGTAGACACAAAAAATCCACTGTTTTTGGTCTCCCCACAGGCCCAACCTTAATGTGCTACACATGATAGGTAGGTACTCAAATGTTTCTTTAAAAGAAAAAATAAACATAGAAATGAACATCAAGTATATATTTTCCACTGACATTGGAGAAATGAAACAAAATCCTCACATCTGTAGATGGAGAGAGAGGACAAAAGCCCAGCTCTTCTTCCCACTGACACCATATATGTACACTCCTTTCCAAGACAAGGAAAAGCAACCAAGAAAATCACCATCATCTGGGGCTTACCATGTTGGACAACTGGTTCTTTTAATGGCTCTCCGGCAATCAGGACGAAGTGGCTTCTCTCAGGGTCCTAAAGTCAAGGAAGAAAACATCAGACAATGAACATGCTTATTTTTCAAAGTCTGATTAGGAATGATTTGACGTTGACATTCTGGTCAAATGAATGACTTGAATCCTTAATGATTTTAGTTCTTAATTTTAAATTCCAGAAACATTTTTCAATTCCAGAAATATTTTTCTGTGCAACATGCATGTGACAGAAGTGCTTATTCTTTAAGATGTTTGGTAGCAATCATTATTCAAGAATACATCCTGACCGGAGTTCCCATCATGGCGAAGCGGAAATGAATCCGACTAGGAACCACTACGTTTCGGGTCCGATCCCTGGCCTCACTCAGTGGGTTAAGGATCCGGCGTTGCCGTGAGCTGTGGTGTAGGTTGCAGACGCAGCTCAGATCCTGTGTTGCTGTGGCTCTGGCGTAGGCTGGTGGCTATGGCTCCGATTAGACCCCTAGCCTGGGAACCTCCATATGCTGCGGGTATGGCCCTAAAAAGACCAAAGACAAAAAAAAAAAAAAAAAAAAAAAGAAGAAGAATACCTCCTGACCATCAAAATAATAGCTTTCTCCAAGGAGAATTTAAATTAAGATTTTAATTAGAAACATCTTTAAGACAAACTATGTAAGTGCTTGGCTTGTTATAGGCCTTATAATTTCCTACCAAAAATTTAATTTTTAAAAGGGAAGATTATTTCTGCAAATCCAAAAGTAAGATTTTATTACTTTTGACATTTATTACCATTAATGTAAAATAGGCCCCAGAAATATTACGTTAAACGGAATCAAATAAAAACATCCACGGGACAGCTGCTCAGACAGATTTCTCTCCAAAAGAATCCTACTGTGCTGAAGTCTCTAGTTTTTGTTTAGAATTAGGATTAGGTTTTTTTCTCTGAAACAGAAAAAAAAAAATACTAACTGTAAAAATCCAGTGCTAGTGTAGCTGCAAGGAAAGATACACTTTTCTATACATCATTTGGGGGATTTAAAATTGGTACAGTGGCGTTCCCACTGCGGCACAACAGGTTTGGTGGCGACTCCGCAGTACCAGGACACAGCAGGTTCCATCCCTGCCCGGCACAGAGGTTACGGATCTGGCGTTGCCACAGCTGTAGCTTAGATTGCAACTGCAGCTCGGATCTGATCCCTGGCCCGGGAACTCCACATGCCACAGGGCAGCCAAAAAAGAAAAAAAGAAAATTGGTGCTGTAATCCTTCCGGGGAGCACCGTGACAATACAACTTCAAGCTCCCATGACCGCTATTGTCCTGTGACCCAGTAACGCCCGAGAAACGAGCCGAAGAACCTCCCAGCACTCTTGCGAGACATCATAACTGTTTTACGTCCCTAGATGCCAGGTGGTTTGTGATGAACAGATAACTGAACATTATGTATTTCTTTTGAGGTGTCTGTGAGGTGTCTCTGTGGCTTATCCGATTTCAGATAAAACAGTAACTAGGTCATAATGATTAGGCACTTGTTTTCCTTGCTTTTTAGAGCAGAATAAAAACAAAATAAAAAGAGACGTCATTAACTCCATAGGAGATTCGACCTTAGCACAGATCCCTACTCAGTCCCCACTTATTCTCACATTACACAAGATGTTAATAATTAAGCTTGACAGTTACCAGACCCCTGAGATTCAAAGCTACAAGACAGGAAAGCAGTACTAGATAGTAATACAAGAAAATGGTCGGCTGAACATCAATGATGGAAATTCAAAACAAACAAAGCAAACTGTGAACAACAGGCGCAGTGGAAATGAACCCAACTAGGAACCATGAGGTTGCGGGTTTGATCCCTGCCTCGCACAGTGGGTTAAAGATCCAGTGTTGCTGTGAGCTGTGGTGTAGGCCGGCAGCCTTAGCTCTGATTAGACCCCGAACCTGGGAACCTCCATATGCTGCGGGTGCGGCCCTAAAAAGACAAAAGACAAAAAAAAAAAAAAAAAGAAAGAAAAGAAAAACAGGTACAGAAGCTTAAAAATTAGTCTAGGACCACTTGCTGTAGAAGCTAGCAAGCCCAGAAGACGGCATCATACTAATTTATAGCTCAGGACAGTAATTCACTTACATGCTAATGACCCAATGTTATGAATTAGCTAAATTGTGTATAATAATACACAATAGCCCACAAGAAAGGGAGAGGTTTCTACTTGAAATTTTGTATTCAATATCATGTTTAAGAGCCTAAAAATTCAACTTGAAAAAAACCCACAGTTAACAGAAAAGATTTATGCTCTAAGGGCTTGGAGGGGAGAGACTGCAGTGGGAGTTATATGACATATTAAAGAAAAGTATCTTGGAAAAATAGTTGCGATCACTGGCACTACATCATTTCCAATTTAATCTCAGAGAAGACATTCCTAAAACGTGCTGTGAGGCGCTTGTTCCTTTGGGGGGGCTACACACTGGAGTTCTAGGGTCAGGACGCAGACGAGAAAGGGTCAGGGTTCACGAGAGAAGAGGAGAGGCTGACCTTGGGTCGTGGGTGTGCCAACTCCTTGGAATGCAAGTTTCCTAATTAATTAAGAAGGCGCATCTTTGGTGAGTGACAAACGTGTCCTCCATCTTAACACAGTTTGGAATAGGAATCGAGTGTCGAAAGTTTTGCCCCTTTTTGCTATGACTCAAAGCAAATGATGACTTTCATTTATAATGCAGCCAGCAGGATGAAAGGACACTTGCATTTGGTCTGAAATGAAAAATGATTCAACTGCTGGGTGCTGAGTGGTTCAGGAGTTTGGCTTTCCACTTGAGAAAGCGGGAGGCTGGTCCGAGCTTCTCTGAATGACTTCTTCGTAGAATTAACCTCTGAGGGGCCTGATCTCCTCTAACCTAAGCCAGATGTTTGGGGTCTTTTTCTTTTGTCTTAAATGAGCCGTTTTTCTTCCCTAAACTAGCCTTCTTTGGTGAAAGCTGATAATCTTTCTGGATAGTCAGCAGAGCGCTGTTGGGGCCCAATGGCCCAATTGCTGCTACGCTGGAAAGTCCTCGTCTACGGCGACCTTGGGTACAGTGTCAAATGATGAAATTCAGGCCAAAGCAGAGAGAGGGATTGACCTGTTTAAGATCATAAGGCCCTGTGTGGATCTCAGTCAGTGCCCTGTTGCAGTTTGATAAAAACAATGAAAAGGCCTCCCTACAAAGGTGACAGAAGCCCACTTAATGCCTCATGTATAACTGTCCCAACTAAAACTCATGGTGTTTGGGGGCCCAGATCATGTCTTTCACTTTGGCACGCCTTCTCGAAGTTCCTAGTTCAGAGCCAGGCCTTTCTCGGTTGACTTAATAGTTTACTTGCATAAACTGCTCTTTGTTATTCCCTAAGTTTTACTGCCAAGACATGTCTTGAGTCTCACTGATACCAACATCAAATGATCGAAGCCCAGATGAAGGCCCCAGGAATCACTTAAGGTGTGGGTAACTTCTACACTGTGGGGATGTACTCAGTTTGCTTGATTGATTAGAAATATAAAGCTCGTGATGGCAGCAGGACTCAGAATGAATCTCGGGGCAGGCTGCTGCTTCAGCGACATTTATTATAGTGAAATATTACCCCAAAATATCACCAGAAAGAACATGAGCTTTAACAGGACTGAACTGCAGACAAGTGTTCATCGTTTATCCTTCTTAGGCCAACTGAAAGATAAAAACAATGAACTGTTACCAGTTTTTGAAAATTGATGGTTTATTATGAATTTTTACACATAAGCCAAGAGTTATCTCTAGCTTTAGCAGTGTTTTATCTATCTTTCGATTTTTATTTTAATCAAATGTTAATCTGTGTTACTGTAATAAATTCCCCAGGAATAGTGCCAGTGGAAGAGCGTCATTACTTTCAAGTTTGGTTCTGATGGCAGCCAATGAGGAACTGAGTGTCTCCCTCGGCAAACTACAAGCACGTTTGCTAATCCATGAGGCTGAAGACCTTCTCAACAGGACACTAGTATAAGCATGAGATTAAAGCTGAGATCAAGCCTTCATAGCAAGCCTATGAGCTTCTGATCATGGAGCCATCCTGGCAACCAGGGTACCGTGAGCCCAAGTGGCACAGGGAGCCCTAATGCTTGAACCAGAGACAGTTGCAGGATGACCATTGCAGTCCAGGCTTAAATGGCCACAGCAGCCTGGTGTTGGTCCCAATCTCTAAGAACTCTGAAAAAGTTAAGCCCACTTTAGAAGCCTTTGTTGGGGTTTGGGCGTCCTCTAAGTCAAAGTGTCTGGCTTAAAGACTTGTACGAAATCTAGCATAAACCAAGCCCCCCGTACTTGATACCCACCATGGAAGACTTCAGAGTAATAGTCACAAAAGGCAATCCACACGTGGAAAAAGGCAGGCGGTCCCTGCAGCCTAAAACATGCTGGCCTAAGACGAGCCAAACGCTGAAAGGGAGCGGGGACACCCAGGGACACCTCTTCCCTGCCCTCCTCTTCTGCCCCGGGGGACTGACCATTCCAGAGGCGGCTGCCCAGACTCCTGGGCCACCAGGAGGATAGGCATGATGCTAAAGAGATGAAATGAGAAAGGGCAAGGAGAGCAATGCCAGAGAGAAGCCGGGGAATATGTATCAACTTCTGACTCCTGACCACTTCCCCGCGCCCGTGGGAGTCGGGGAGAACCAGGAAGTCCCAACTTCCTTCTTTCTCTAACCCTCAGGCCAAGTCTAGTTCCAAGTAAAGATATCCCTGGCCTGGTGCCCAAGTGAATTAGGGCCCTTTAGGGCTTTTTTTCTAGCTGTGGAAACTGTTATGGGCTCTAAACCTTCGGGCCCAAGGTATGAATCCTTGTAACATGTATGTGGCATGACTCTCTGTAATACGAGATGTTCAGATCAGTGAATCTTCCAGCTACCATCACTGCGCAAGCCCTATGTGCCCAGAGCCAGGATTAGCAAACTTGCCCGTGGAAAGAGCCAGACAGTAAAGGTTTTAGGCTTTGTGGGCCCATCCAGTCTCTGCCCCAAACACTCACCTCTGCCACTGGCATGAAAGTATCCACAGACAAATGGAAATGAATGGATGCGGCTGGGCTTCAATAAAACTTTATTTATGCAGAGGTTCAAACGCAGCCTATGGAACATAAAGTACTGACCCGCGTGCTAGAGGTGGGCTAGACTCTTGACCTACATCATCTCAAATACTCTATCCCACAACCCCATGCAGTTGGCACTGGTATTTCAATTCTGCAAAGAAAGAGAACAAAGCTCAAGGGGGTTGAGAACTGTGTCCGAAGTCACATGGCTAATGAGTGGCGAAGCTAAGCCTCATACCTTCACAGGCTCCTATTATAATCTCAGGGGGACGGTCTACTCTTCGTGGATGTAAAAGTGATATGTGCCCATTTAAACACTAATTTTTTGGAATAAGTTTTTTCATAGGCCTCTTTCTAACGTCTTGGTGGCTCAGGCTCTGCCTATACACAGTCAGAAGGGCACGGAACAGAACCACGCCCCTGGGGTCAAGGAACTGATGGTTCAGCCTTTTCCATCCCGGTGCCTCCCATCTTCCCAGCTCCCCTCGTCACTTCTCTCTGGTGTTCTGCTTCGGCTCTCAAATCCTTATCATCTGCAAGGTGCCCTCTGCTATAAAACAGGAAGGATTGAGCTTGTCCAGCTAAACCAGATAATGTAGACTAATCCGCTGTCAGTAGGGTCTGGTCTACTTATAGCTTTTCTTTTCTGCCTTGAGTGGAAATAGATGAAATTGCCATTTGGGGAGGTCAAAAGGGGCAGTTTGGGGAGTTCCCATCGTGGCTCAGCAGTAATGAACCTGACTAGGATCTATGAGGACGCGGGTTCGATCCCTGGCCTTGCTCATTGGGTTAAGGACCTGGCGTTGCTCTGAACTGTGATGTAGGTCGTGGATATGGCTCGGATCCTGCCTTGTCCGTTGCTGTGGCTGTGGTGCAGGCTGGCAGCTCTAGCTCCAATTCAACCCCTCGCCTGGGAACCTCCATATGCAGCAGGGGGCAGTTTTGTACAGTTCAACCTAACAATAATACCCCAAGGTATGCATTTCCTCTGGAGCTCACGAGGTTTTGCTTCTATTGACTTGGCTGCTCCTGGAGGTGTTGCAGAGGATCAAAACAGCAGCAGGGGAACTGCTAGCAAAGGGGACTAAGATATCACCATTCCTCACCTCCACCACACTCTATAACACCAGGGCTGGAGGGCCAGTAGCCAGTCAGACGGCCTCTGGACCAGTCACCTGCACGCAGACACGGTTTTCATACTTATTTTTCAAAATTCCTCTTTGCAAGAGCTTCTACACAACTGTTCTCATTTCTCTTTATTAGAATGTCACAAAGCAGTGAGACCGGCTTCATAGGCTCCCAAGACAGTGAGTTAGTCATTCAAGGGAATAAAACAGATGCAGGGGAGAAACTTGATGACCTGGACAGGAAAAGCTCCTCAGACTCCTAAAGTTTCAGAAACTTTACTTAAAAAGCAAAGATTCAACAGAAAAAGACTATGAAATGTATCCTATGTTCCTCTCAGTTGGAAACGGGACTGACTTTCAAAGGGCTCCATGTGTGTAGATCTATGTTTATACCCCTTGAGGGCAGATACATTTTCACTTATGCTAATGATAAAAATCAATCAATTATATAAGGAAAGAAAAGTGAAAGGCAAAAAAAGATGGGCTGCCTTCAGATTCACATTTTCAGGGGTAAACAATGATGATTCTTAGAGATAAGCAATTAGATAAAACCTTAAAATAAACCAATAGAAATAAGAGTATGAGAGGGGTTGATAAACTTGGGGCACAGTTTCTTTCCCAAGGAAGAGGGAAGTTTCCAGCTACACAGGACATCTTGGCATTTGCGTGGAAACTAGCAGAAAAAGTATAAGTTAAGAAAATTAAAGCAACCTAAGGGTCCACCAACAGGTAAATGGATAAAGAAGATGTGGTACCTATATACAATGGAATATTACTCAGCCATAAAAAAGAACAAAATAATGCCATTTGCAGCAACATGGACGGACTTGGAGAGCATGATGCTAAGTGAAGTTAGAGAAAGACAAATGTGACATGATATCACTTATACGTGAAATATAAAAAAGTCAACCAAACTAGTGAATATAACAAAAAAGAAATAGACTCACAGATACAAAGAACAACATAGTGGTTACCAGTGGTAGGGGAGGAGAAATATAAGAGGAGGGGAGTAGGAGGTCAAAACTATTGGATACATGATAGACTCAGGATGTATCGTATAACACGTGGAAGCCAATATTCTGTAGTAAGTGCAAATGGAAAGTAACCTTCAAAAATCGTATTTAAAAAAATTTAAGTGCAAAAATTTTTTTCTCTTTTTTTTTTTATTAAACTATAGTTGATTTACAAGACTGTGTTAGTTTCAGGGGACAGCACAGTGCTTCATACACACCCACACACATACATACATACATCTATATATATAATATGTATACACACACATATATATCTGTTCTTTTTCAGATTCTTTTTCCTTATAGGTTGTTACAAACTATTAGAATTCCCTGTGCTGTAAGTATGTCCTTGTTGGTAAATATTTTTTAATTAGAAAAAAGAAAATTCACAATTTTTAATACTTACCTTGTTCTCCACCTGGACACTGTCACCTTCTCCCAGCACGGCTGTGTGATGAGGTTCTATTTTTTGCTGCGCATTATCAGGCCCTACGAAGAACATGATCCCCTAATTTAGTCTTCATGGTAGCACAGTTCTCATACAGTTACCAATCTGGTTAACTACACAGCACCATTATTTCAAGTTCAGAAATCACAAACTTAGAAATCTCCTTAAATATCTTTGCTGATGATATTTGCAATTACTGAAGTCAGAAACTGGCTGTTTTTTTCTTTTTCTTCTTCTTTTTAGGGCTGCACCTGCAGCATATGCAGGTTCCCAGGCTAGGGATCGAAGTGGAGCTGCAGCTGCCAGCCTACACCACAGCCACAGCAACACCAGCTCCAAGCCATGTCTGTGCCCTTACAGCACAGCTCACAGCAATGCCAGATCCTCAATCCACCAAGCGAGCCCAGGGATTGAACTCAAAGCCTCATGGTTACTAGTCGGATTATTTCTGTTGAGCCACTATGGGAATTCTGGAAAATGGCTGCTTTCTCATGTGGAAAAGAACAAGGAGGTGAATCCTGTATTATGCTTCCACTTACACTTTTAATGTCATGCCTAATAACTTAATTAAAAAGCCAAATCCTTGGCATTAGATTGTTTCCTTGGGTCAATTATAAACCTCACAAGAGTTAGCCATGCTTGGAGTTCTTCTGTGGTGCAGCACGTTAAGGTTCCAGCATCGCCAACGCAATGGCTTGGGTCGCTGCTGTGGTCCCAGTTCATTCCCTGGCCTAGGAACTTCCATACGCTGTGGATGCAGCCACAAAAACCCCAAGACAAAGAGAATGAAAATGAAACAAGAGGAATTTAGCTCAGCAGTAACGAACCCAACTAGTATCCATGAGGATGTGGGTTCGATCCCTGGCCTTGCTCAGTGGGTCAAGGATCTGGTGTTGCCATGAACTGTGGTGCAGGCTGGCATCTGTAGCTCTGATTTGACCCCTAGCCTGGGAACTTCCATATGCCACAGGTGTGGCCCTGAAAAGATTGAAAAAATTAAAAAAAAAACAAGAAAAGAATTAGGCATGCTTGGGAAAATTAGTAAATTTCATTATTAATTCATTTTAACAAGGATTTATTGAGCACCTACAATTGCCCCAGCACTGTGAGAAAACGCCAAAAAGTGCAAAGCCAATTCCTTGCATCCCAATAACTCAAAAGCTCATTGAAAGACACCAAATACACAGTCGTATCAGCGAATAACTCAATTGGAAAACAGGTAAGCTTGAGCTAGTGAACCAAAGCTACTGAACTCTGTACAGAGCCCTGTGCTAAATGCTGTAGGGAGCTTTCATGATGGATATATTGCCGTCCCTTCTATGTTGTGGCTCATAGATGAAATATAAAAAATTCATAAAATGAAACTGTATCTTTAAGGCAACAAGAAAGTAGTGAAAAAAGTTCAAAGAGAAAACAGGAGCTGTAGGGGTTAATTCAGGTCTAGGGACCCCAGGAATTTGCTGTGGGGGCAATCAGACTTGATCAGAGCTCTGCAGGATCAGGAAGACCTACCAAAGGCAGAGCTAGGATGAAGGGCACTCTAGACAACAGGACAGTGTGTGCAAAGGTGAGGTACTGGGAAGAAGCAGGGCATGCCTGAGGGAACAGGGAACCTTCTATCCCATTGCTGGAATATTCTTCTGGGAGGAATGATGGCAAGGTAGACTGGCTTCAGGTCAAGGAAAGACCTGAAGGCCATGCTTACCCATATAAAATGGAGCACCTCTGGGAAAGGGTGTGCGTGAAAAATGGTTAGTGCTGTGTCTCGGAGAAAGAACTGAAAGCAGAGCACAGGATAAACTGGAAGGGGCAGGACTGAAGGGAGGAGGATCAGTTAGGAGTTTACTGTAACAGTCTAAGTGGAAATGAATTACAGTCTGAAGTGGGAGAGTGGAAGCAGAAAGACAGGGATGGATGTGAGGGGTGGAGGTGAGAAAGACTCTGAAGGACCCGACAACAATGGGAGAGAGTAAGAGTCCAACACGGTTCTCCTGAGGAGCAGGATAATGCAATGGCCAAAAGATGACAACAGTGGCTTTGGAAGAAGAGGCTAGAGAATGGAAAAGCCAAGCAGGCTGGAACAGCCACAGGACGCTGCAGAGACATGGTGGGACATGGGCTGGGTCTTTCAGTTGGGTAAACAACCAGACATGTGAATGGACAACAGAGAGAAGATTCCAAGTAGGGTGAGAAGCCCATAAAGACATCTGGGGACCCACCTGTGTGACATTCTGAACTATACATTAGGACATTCACCTGACACAATAGAGCTAAAGCCAAATAATCAATACAGAAGTGCTCATTTCAGTGAAAACAACAGGTTAAGGAATTACCATATAAAGAGAAACATAATTTGTAAATTTTGTGAATAAGGACTGGAGTTCAACCATATGTTCTAGAGAAATCTTCCTTATCAGCTCCCACTTTGGAGACAACCTGTATCGAGCAACAGGGTTCATTTTGATGCTTGCAAACATGAAATGGGATTTTAATAGAACATTTCTTAACCTACAGTCAGTGTGTTCCCAAGGGACAGAATTCAGAGCAGTCATAGATTTGCATGGGAGACAAATGATATCTTGATTTTCACTAACACTGAACTGAAATGTGGCCTTTCTTTCAGTCATGAATGTAGCCAAGAAAGCACAGCAGTATTAAATGGACTGAAGATTTTGTCTCCAGTAGAAATCATAGGTGGTTTCTTATCACATGAGCATTTCAGGTATCTCAAAATAAGTTAATATTAATCACTACCTACAATTTAAAACAGACCTGCTTCTGGATTGTGTCATTTCAAATGTCATCAGAGTAGCACATACAAAACCACAGCATAAACTTGTTCTTTTAACATTTTAATGACTTCACTGAATTTAAAAACAAAACAAAACATTGTTCAGAGGTGGGGCCTTGGCCAAGGTCAAAAATGTTCATGGCACAAAAAAGTTTCAGAACCTCTATATCAGAGGCAGTCGTGTGCTAATTAATGTTTACCAACCAGCTTTTGGGGGCAAAGGGGAGAACGAACCTGATTTGTAGTGTGTGCCAATTTCCATGGTGTAAATGCTCCCGCTGTGGCCAATTTCAAGCTACCAATGTGAGGTCAGGGAAGAGGTGCACAACCAGCTGCCAAGAGTCAGCCCCAGCACATCATTAAAGGTCTTTTCTCCATCAAGGATTCAGGTTAGCAGATGTCATGACAGTGAATGATAGGACTTCATTGATTTTCCACTCACATAAGGAGGTGGCAATAAGAGAGAGGTCTCGGAGTCTAAGAAGAACCTCATTTAGAGCTGGGTAATATTTTTAACTGTAACATGGAGCAGCATAATATTAAGTGTGCTTCAATGAGGTTCCCTGGGAGCAATGAGCCAACTGTTTACCTTCCACTACTTCATATGGAACACTCATCACCCACACGGTCTACCCATGACCCCTAATGCTGTCATGTAGGATGTTTCATGATACACAGAGACCAACACAGTTGATAAAGCCCCTTTCACTATGTTTTAATGGAGTCAGCTGGTAAGAGACAGCTCTCAAAAATCATGCTGAACTGCGATTTCTTTGCATCTCCTATCAAGATAGCTTGCTTGACTGCCATGTTCAATGGTCTGTGAGGAAATCTTAATTTAGAAACAGAGAGTTCATGTTTGCCTAGGAGCTCTCAGTCTAATTTTATATGGAATGCAACTTCTGCCCATTCTACTTGCTGATCTAGGAGAGTAATCAGTATTGGTTCTGAAGAGGCCATTTGAAATGCTCCACCATAAGGCAGACCTTTTTTTATAGACACTGGAAAGTCGTGTTTTCAGATGAATCATTCTAAGTGTACCTTTAGCTCCTGTATTATTTTATGAAATGTTTAAAACAGGATCACAGAAAGCAAAGACTGATTCTATTTTATGTCATTTCTATGCTGGTTCACCCATCTGGTTATCTTCTGAACCCAAAATAAGTCTCAAAGAAAATACATTTTATTGTTTCTGACTACTTTCAATTATAAATCAAGCCAAATCAGATAATAAATAGTTTCCATTGGGAAGCTTTGCCAAGAATGTTAAATCTAATAGTGCAGTTAAGGAAAATTTAACTGAAAATAATTGAGCTGCAAATATTTTTGTTTGCCTAAACAATCACGAAAGGGCAAAATACTTTACAACATATTTTAAAGTTAGTGCTGCATCTCTGGTGTGTTATTAACTGCTGTGCAACTTTTCCTCACATGCCAGATTTCCTTTTTATCCTTCTCTTTACAAGAACGACTGTCCTACTTATTCTCTGTTTCATCCATTCTGGTACTTCTATCTAGATTTTTATATCAATTTTGTATGCACAGTTGAAGCCTTCTTACTAACGCAATCCAGATCATTAATTGAAAAAGACAATCAGGAAGTTCTCTGGTAGCACAGTGAGTTAAGGATCTGGCATTGTCACTGCTGTGGCTGGAGTTGCTACTGTGGCATGGGTTTGATCCCTAGCCTGGGTACTTCTGCATGCTGCAGGTGTGACGGAAAAAAAAAGGGAAAAGACACATTGCCTCCAGTATTTTACTCTAAAGTGTTAATATGCATCCACTTGCCAATTTTTAGAAATACTGTCAAGGTGAGCCTACTGACTGGACTGAAACACTTTCTTTATAAAGCATACCCATAATGCACCACCGAAACCCTTCGCAATTATCACAGCTCCCCCCATTCTCACACTGGCATCTCTGCCATACTAGTTCAAAGGGTTTTCTTTAGCAATTCACTTTTCCAAAGCATTTGACCTTAGTTCCGGAAATAGGAACTGCCTTTACATACTTATTTCATTCATTCAGATATTATCTAATTAAATCACATAATTGCGCTCACTGGTGCAACTGGCATGAACACATTTGAGAACAATCACCCCTGCCTTTAAGTCTGCTTTAGCTTGGCTAGAGGGAGCAGCGGGGGCCAGATGGAGCCAGGAAGCTGATCATGCTGGAAGTTAAGGCCCCTCATTCAAAGCATCCCACATGGAATGAAGTACACTGCTTGGTCCAGTTTGTTTTGGGTAAGTGGAGGTCAATTCTGAGGGCTTCGAGTGTTTCTCCACGTTAACTGAGATCCAGGGCCTGCGTCAAACTGTTTCATAACCTCCCAGAACCAGAAGCAAAGGGCAGAGCATAAACTGAGCCATGAGTAGTTACTTATTTAAATAAATTTGAAATATTTTATTACCCACATAAACTAGTTAGTTGTCATTTCAATAACCAGAGACATGTTTTTAGATTTCTAAATACATTTTCTAAGCCCCAACAGTATACATGACACTGGTTCTTCTCAGGGACTGGCCTCCAAGCTGATAAATGGCCCCAAGTGTCAAGGATACAGGATATAAACTCCTCTACCCTGGTGATCTCTGTATTAATGTGTAATGTCATTTTCATTTCAGCTACAAGGAGGGAGGTTCAGGCCTAGCATCCTTGGGACCTACTGGCTTTCTGACCATGTTAATTTTCTTCTTTTTTTAAAAAAATCATATACTACATAAGGTTTCATCTAAAGGCAAGAAAAAGGGCTTGTTGCCTCAATAAATGACTGTGGTTAAAGACCTCTCTCCTGGCAGCTCCCTGGCGGTGCAGTGGGTTAAGGATCTGGCATTGTCTCTGCAGCGGCTTGGGTGGCTGCTGGGGCTTGGGTTCAGTCCCTGGCTGGGACCTTCCACATGCTGCAGGTGTAGCCAAAAATTTTTTAAAAGCTCTCTCCTGTACAATTTTTAAAGCTACTATTTAACAATTAGCTTAGAAGGCTTTGAAAAAAAACAATGTATCCATAACTAAGATGATCCTGAAAAAGCATAAGACTCTTAAATAAGAGTGTAAATAAATACTCTTTTCAATAAGAGAGGACTAATTCTATTTGCCTTCTTTCAGTTCTGTTAATTCCCTCTCTCCTTCAGGGTGTCATTAGCAGGCAATTACAGAGCTTCACCATATTCACCATGAACTTTAATATATTTAACTTAGTCAACTAGTTAATGCCTAGAATTTTCTCACATTCAAACTTCCACCTGTCCTTACTCAAACTACATCTACTGATGTCCATCTTTTAAGCACTTCCTGCGTCAATTCATATTTTTAATACTCCTCCTAAATCTCCATTTACACAACTTCCCAGATGACTTTCTCAAGCCAAACTGCAGTCTATTTATTCCAACCCAATACATTAAGTATACATATTTATAATATCTATTTCAACAGAATAGAGGTACATGCCATTTTGAAAAAGACAATTACTTGCTTATCAGGTCCTGCCGTCTGTGATTGGCTAGCAAGCTATGCTGCTTTTACAGGCAAGGTAAAACTGAGGCAATCAAGTCAGAAAGCATTTTCTGGATTTTCTATAGATTTCATAGGTCAGTACACATTCAATAACTATTTTTTCACTTTGTTTCTTTTTCCCTGGTGATTTGTTCTTGCCCTTTTGTTTTTCTCATTAACGCCTCCATTAGAGGGTGGAGAGGAGGAAGGGAAGGAGATAAAATTCAAATGAGGTCATCTGGCCAGCCCCTCATTGGCTGAAGCAGATTCCCAAGAGGCCAGTTTTGGGAGCTGGATTGTCTCCGAGGTCCACTTTGCACTGAGCAGATGCAAGCTTGCTCCAGCGCTACAGACGGCGACCCTATTTCCTGCCAGATGTTTTGCACTTGTGGCTCATGGTCACGAGAGATGACCAGGCCAGTGAATAGAGATGACTCAGGAAAATCCTGCCTCACCTCGAGAAAAACAAGTGGATGTGGAAGTCATTCTTCGCCCTCCAGCTGCTGAGGCTTTCACTTGTTAAATTGTCAGACTAAAAGGTCTGTCAGCGAACAAGGCTGTAAGCCATGATTCAAACAGGTTTTGAAGATGTTCAGTTAATCTTCCTCCCCTTCATCCTCCATGATACCATTTAAACCCATTTAAACCGAAGAGGTTCGGAATGAGCCTCTCCCAAATGTGCCACTCTGGCATGTGGATTGTATTCAACTGAACATCATCAAGGCCTAAAAGACTCGAAAGAGCTTCTAACCACTCCCTTAACTGCCTAAAAGAATTTAGATCAGGGGTCTGGCTCAAAGAGAGCGCTAGTACCAGAGATAACTTTCATCTGAAGGGCTTAACTGTACGGCTGGGCAAACATCTAATTAGCAAACATCTGCTCTTCTTATCATCCCATGAATGATCCTCCTCCGCCTTGAACTTCAGGTTCCTATTCCATTCCTTAGCTCAGGAGGGCACACCTGCCTTACCTGTCCAACCTGCCCTTGGGGCTCATATTTTATGGGGGCTCCTGTAGGTACATAATTAAGTTTGTTTTTCTCCTGTCAATCTGTCATATGTCAATTGAATTCATAGACCAGGCTGTGACTGTTTTTGCACTAAGCAGGCAGGAATGAGTCATTGCAACAGAAACTGTATCGCCTGCCATGATGGAAATATTTGGTATCCAGCCCTTTAAAGAAGTGTATTCCCCCTGCTCTTTCTTACACTACACAACATTTCTGGTATCCTTACCGCCTCAGAATGTGCTTTCCTTATCACTTTCCATTTGTGCAGATTGTTTTATTTCTCTTTCTTAAGTCAGGGGTGGTATCTCCATAAAAATGGCTTTTACTCTCCATTTAGAGAAAGTACTACGTGATAACTAAGATTTTCAAAAGATCATAAAAACAAATGATGCTTCCTCTCTTCCAGATGGTTAATAGAGTTTAATGTGTGTGCCCACAGGCTTATGATACTACTAGTAGTTTCGATACTTCTTCAAATGCTAAAATAAATGAATTTTGTTGCTGAACCATAGTTGAAACACTCTTCAGTGAAAGAGGAACTAAGCCCATGTCTCCCGTATAAAATCAAAATACATGAGACTGTGTTACCATTATGTTTCAGAAGATTAATTTCAGGCAATTGAACTCTCCTTTTGGAGAATATTAAGAATGGTTTAAATGGCTCTGGTGGGCCCTTCAAGCCCTGAGCAGACATTATCAGTAACCCAGCTGGTCTAGGGCTGGGCGTGTGTTGTCCAAGGAGGTAGCCATGCTAGGGCAGCAAGTTCACTGCTGAGGAAGCTTTCCTGCAGGTTGGGATGGAGAAGCCTCCAACCACAGAGGGGGTCTCAGGAATGGGATTCTTGGCCTGTGCCTTGAGGCAGTCATATACTCTGCTCCATCACCCTCACCCCATCCACACCGGCCATCGCTGGCCATGAGGGGCAGGGAAGGAGAGAAGGGAGGCTGGTTCTCTTACTTTAGGTTTTCCCAGAGTCACAGCCTAAGGTGTATATTTGAGTTGAAGGAGTTTATCTGGGAGGCAGTCCCAGGAAACACCAGTCCAGGAATTGGGAAAGTTAGGAAAGGGAAGGCAGATGAGGAAAGGTGTGTTATTAAGGTCACGTTCACATGGGGAGCTTGAACTTAATCCCTCCAGGGAACTCTAGGAAAAGGCATCACAGACAGGCCTCAGCATTATCCCATCTGAGGGGCAACATAGTTCCAGGTATGTGAATACCCCAGCACTTCCGTCCTGCCCTGATTGGAGCAAAATAGGCTTCCAAGCATTCAGAGAAAGCCTGAGGTCAAGAGATACAGATGCTACTGGCGGTTGAAAGTTGGTCAGCAGGCCCCATGGGTGTGGGTAGGGGACCAATGGCATCTGCTACAGCAGTTTTCTGATAATCCCACAGAGAGACTTTTCCTGGCACCCCTGCTGCTTCTAGGAGGATGGGGAGAGTGGGAGTAAATACTGGCGGAAGCCAGTCTACTCTACAATCTCCACTCTCCCACCCCTCCTGGCTCTTCGGCTGGGTTGGCTAAAGGGCTTAGACTGGAAAAGACAAGTTGGATGGTGTGTTCCTTGTGTTGTCATCATACAAAGGATATGGGGTGGGGTGGGAGGAGTGGAACTGACAAGCCCTTGGTTCTGGTCCCAGATCCACCAATGCATAATTCTGGCAAGTTAACTTTCTCTAGACTTTACTTTCCTCATCTATAAAATGGGGGTTGATTGGGTCTCAAACATCCCTTCTAGACTAGACTCAACAAGTGACACATACGCAACCCTTAGAATAAGAGAAAACCAACTTTCAGATTTCTCAGAGGCACTTGGGACAGTCCCTTTATCAGTATGGAGGATGCCAATGTCTTAGCCAGGTGTCAACCCCCATATCCATGCCTGGACTTTCCATCTGCTCATGGGCCACAGTAAAATGGCTGCTGTCATGACTGGTGTTTATATTCTCCTCGCTCAATGAACATGCTGGAAGCTGAGAGGTACCCTGCCCTGGGCAGACCAGGATATGCTATGAATGTAGATGCCAGGCAGCAAGAAGCACAGTTTTCAATTACACAAATGGTTTCATCTCATCTTTCCTTCGTGGCAGCAGCTTAAATTATACTGCAACTGAACCCAAAGCAACAGACTCATCACTTACCAATATATACATTTCCAGATATGGTATAAATGAAGCTTGTCCACCCTGAAAAGGAACCAGAAACATTAAAAGGTTAGTGTTCATAATGCCAAAAGGAACAGATAACATATTTAACAAATATCTCTGTATATGAAATATAAGTACATAAATTTATATAACACATGTCAAAGACAAGTTTGGAGAGGAAATCTTTTACATGTATGTTCAGAAATTTAAATTCCGTAAGCTATTTAAAACACACTCCAAAAAAAACCCCACATACACTCCCACATGCGTGAGTACACACAGAAATGAGCACACCCACACACATTCACACCTCAACCTAAATGACCTGGCCCCAAATGTTTAAAAGCCACCCAAGTAGGCAGTGTACGATTTACTGGCTAGATATCAATATGGCAATAGCTGTGCTAATAAACAAACTGTTCCTTCCAGGACAAATATCAGTGCTAATAACTACAACCCCCCAGTCTGGCTTATCATCACTTCCATGTGCCTCCAAGTAGTTTTAAGTGTGAAAAGAATGCTAGAAATATGCTCTGACATAGTTGCATTTTGGTTTCCAGTAAACTCACTCCTTTCTATCCTAAAATATAGCATCAGTGCCAGGGAGATGGGGAGGCATAACCTTTGACATATGAATGGGCTTCGGATAACCTGTACCCTTCCTGGAATTGTCCACACAATTTTTCAAGTGGGTAAGCTTTTCTACAAAGAGGGTACAGAGCATTCACCAGATTTCCACTGTGACCCATGGGCCAAGAGCTCAGAAACACAACCTATTCTCTGCCCTCTTGGCACCAACACTGGATTTCCATGGATATTTATGTATTGTCCCCATGGTCCCACAGAGACACTGTGCTGTCACTGAGGGATATGAACATAGGAGTGCCCAGCTCAAAATGAAATCAGGACATCACTCCGTGTGCCTTTGGTGGAAAAGAAGATCTGCGGAGCGAACGCAGGGACAAGTTCAAGGGGCAATAGCAGGACCCAGACTGGAGTCTGTGCTAGAGTCAACATGGTGCCAGAGTAAACAAAACTAAGGCAGGCATGGAAGAATCACAAAGGACAAAGCATACTCTAGGGACGTGGCTGTGCTGGCAGGTGGGCTGAAATGCTCAGGAAAGGCCCACGCGATAAGACACGACTGACCGAAGTTAAAAACTGAGTGGTTCGGAAAATCGAAGGATGGCAAATCAGAGACAGACACTCAGGTGGATGCCAGATGATATTTTTTCATCCTCCTATTTCACTGTTTTTCCTCCCCGAGGTTTCACTAGAATGAGTTTAAAGGTCTCATTCTATCTATCTGCTCAGAGCACACTCACACTTTTGCTGCATTACTGACCCACCAGCTCAGTCTTCCAAGCTCAGCCTCCCATTATCTAGTGACTGGCTATCATTCACATGCCTGTGCTGTGCGTGGACACGCAAAGACAAAGACACAGCCTGGGATGTTCACACTGTGCAGTTTAAGGGAGGGAAGTTTGTGGTAGATGCTGAAAACATGTGCCAAAGGTTCCCAGCCCATAAATAGCATTAGCAATTTGGTATTTGTGCTTTCAACTGCTTTTTTTTTTTTAATGTACTACATACATTACTTGCTTAAAAACTAAAATCAGTGTTCTATTTGGGATATCTTTACCCGTCAAGACATAGAGAAATAATTCATCCTGGGAAAGACTGCAAAGCATTCTATTGTAAGGATGTGTTGTAACTGACATGATCAATCTCCTCCTCGTGGTGGAAAGGTATTAAAAAATTAATGGTTTCTGAGGTTCACAGAACCTTAAAGCTCTCAATTGCTCAAGGAGGTTTTTATTTGGAATAATTACGACTGTTCTAATCATGTTTTTCCTCTATCGCCTTTGCTTCTTCACTCACCCTCTAAGCAGAAAGCTAGTCCACACATAATGGCCTCAGTCTTTCTTTCGCGTTTTATCTTTTAAAATCTTTTACCCAGAAGGACCAAACATTCGCTTAAAGGAATGGCCAAATCGATGTATCCTGCGCATTAATGTATTTTCATTCCTTGCATAAGTCTTTTATTAGGTTGCCAAGTCCACCTTCACCACTAATAACACAACTCGTGTTATGGGTTACAAGGTGCAAAATGTTAGAGGGAATGAAATAGGAACAGAAGGCAATTTCCCTTTTTCCTTCTTTTGTCGATCTGTTCCTCCTTTTTGTCGATGTTGTCGATCTGTACTTGCTTCTATTAAATCTTGTTTAATTTCCACTGGGCATTTTTTCTTAAAGCTATAACAAAACAAGAGCCAAACTGTATGAATGCTTATGATATGTTAATGAACCACCAAGTTTCTTTAGAATTCCTTCTCTGCTAAGAGCATGACTGCATCTGCAAAGAGTTCTCCTGTGAGATTTTCAGGTCCCTCTCATCTTTCTTTCTTTCCCCATCTCTCCTCCCACTTTTCCTGACCAGTACCAGGAACAGATACCATCCTGACATTTTTTTTTTTTTTTTTTTGCTCTTTCAGAGGTCTCAGGCCCTGCAAATGTGGTCTCCAAGCTATTGGCTCTTCACACCTGGGAAGCTCTTCCCCTCCCTTGGGCAATGACAAAGAACAGGAGTTGGGATGAAGGTCACATTCTACCCCTGGCCCCAGGCTTGGGTTAATCAGCACCACGTTCTAGTCAGACCTCCTTCAAGTTCAACAGAAGACGTGTCAAACTTTTTTTTTTAATACGTAAATCATTTTCTGTGGCATTTGCCCTCATTTCCAGGGAGGTTCCCAATTCTTGCAAATGGCCCTAGTGAGAGCTTTTCTTGGCCTCTATTCCTTGCCTTGACACAGCTCATTTTTTTCCTGTCTCAGTCTTCATTATTTCAATGAACTCTGCAGTGGCTCACTATATATGTTATGTGTAGAGAAAACAGAAAAACACGACCTGGTGACATGCCACATCCATGACAAAGGTGAGCTGTGAGAAGGGGAGGTGAGAGGGGAATCTGGCTAAGGAGAGAAGGAACTCTCCCCAAACTCTGGGTCACAGAGGATGTCACACCCCAAAGCAGCACAGGTTCCTAAGGGCCCCCCCCGCCCCCCAAGATGTCTCTGCGTTCAGCCTGGGCAGGCAGCTGGCTCACCAAAGACCTCATGCCTATAGTCTCCTGGGACAGAAGGCAGACCCACCAGGTCTTTTCCTCCCCTTCCTCATTCCACCAATTTATTTGGTAGTTTTTTTAAATATATATAATGATTCTTATTTTTTTTCCATTATAGCTGGTTTACAGTGTTTTGTCAATTTTCTACTGCACAGCATGGTGAACCAGTTACTAGAGAAATGCAAATCAAAACTACCACGAGATACCACTTCACACCTGTCAGAATGGCCGTCATTAATAATTCCACAAATAACAAATGCTGGAGGGGGTGTGGAGAAAAGGGAACCCTCCTGCACTGTTGGTGGGAATGCAAGCTGGTACAACCACTGTGGAGAACAGTATGGAGGTACCTTAGAAAACTATACATAGAACTACCATATGACCCAGCAACCCCACCATTTGGAAGTTTTTACTTTGAAATAATTTCAGACATACAGAAAAGTTACAAGAATAGTACAGACAATTACCGTACAATACACTACTCATATAGATTCTCCAAAAGCTAAGCTGTTAACACATATATTTACATCATTCTTTTTTGCTGAAATACTTGACAGTAAACTTGGAGACATGATACCCCTTTACCACAAAATAATTTTCAGCACGTATTTCCTAAAAACAAGGATATTTTTAATTTAACCATAGTGCACTTATATATGTTATGAAATTGATACAATATCAGTGCAAAAAAATTATGACCATTAATACAGTACTATTAGCTATGTACAGATATTCCAATTGAGCCACCTGTTTCAGTAATGCTTTCTAGCACAAAAACAAAAAAGAAAAGAAACATGTCTAGGCCAGGATCGAATCCGGGTTCATATGTGGCATTTAGTTGTCATGACTAATCTCTGTTCCTCCAAAACACTTCCTCAAGTCTTTTTCTTCATTAAAAGTACAGACCCATTATTCTGTACACTGTCCCTCCGTTTGGGGTTGTCTGGTATGTCCTCATGCTTAGACCAGATTGTCTGGTAATCCCTTTCCCTATCAACTTCAGAGACAGTTTTCCATTTTCATGATTTTCATTTTTTTTTTTTTTAGTTCAGAAGAGCACAAAGATGAAGCAATGAACATATATTTTAGCATATTTATTTCCTACGTTTCTTTGATTTTACGGGTAAAATCATAAAGATGAGAGAAACAGCCCCTAACTGGGTGCCTCCAATCAATTTTCTGCACTCAGAGAAAGTGACCTTGTTGCAGGAGAAAGGGGAGTGAGAGAACAATCACATCCCAGGTCTTGGCCGAGTCCCTGGGATGGGCCGCCCAGTGAGGGTCTTTGGCTTTGCGCAGGAAAGAATTCAACAGGGAGCTGAAATAGGGTGAAAGCAGGTTTGACTGAAAGACAGCTGTGTAATCCCGTCTCTCTGAGTCTGGGCTGTACCTAGAGACCTGCTTCTAAGTGGCAGTAAGAGGTCAGCGTGATGGGATGCTGCATCTGGGATTAGGGGACATAAAGACTCTGCTTTCCATCATGCTCAGCTTCTGCTTGCTCACTTGCCCAGCTCTGAGGAAGTCAGCGGCCGCGGTAGGAGCCGCTCTATGGAGAGTTATACGTGGCAAGGGCCTGACGCTGGACTGCAGCGACCTCCCCTCAAGGACGTGAGCGCAGCCAAGAGCCATGTGGGTGTGAGCTTGGAAGTGCATCCTTCCCAATGGAGCCCTGGGGTGGCTGCCACCCCAGCTGCCACCTCCATCACCATCTTGTAGGAGTGCCCGGCCCGAGGACACAGCTAAACTGTGAGACACTGTGACACAACAAAGACTGTTTTAAGCCACCGAGTTTGGGGGCAATTTGCTGTGCAGCCAAACAGGTTAACACAAAAAGACTGATTTCAACATATCCTAATGTGATTTACTGAGGAGCTACTACTATATGCACGGCTTTAAAATCTACTTTTTTAAAAAGCATGCTGAGGCATTTTTTTCTTTTTCTCCTCTGGCTTTAGTGAGATATAATTCATGTGGCTCCTTTCTTTTTTGTCCCCTAGAAGGTAAACACAGAAGCAAAGATATACTGATAATTTTTAAGAGGGTCCTATTGCTGCTATAAGAAATTACTACAAACATGCTGACTTAACACACACCAAAAAACCTTACCACTATCTTACACATCTACAGGTCAGAAGTCTGAAAACAGGTCTCATGGGTCTAAAATCAAGGTGTGGGCAGGGCAGCGAACCTTCTGGAGGCTGCTGAGGAGAATTCATTTCCTTGCATTTTCTGGCTTGTAAGGTTGCCCCTATTTTTTGGCTTGTGGCCCCTTACATTTTCTTTCTTTCTTTTTCCTTTTATGGCTGTCCCATGGCATATGGAGTGCCCGGGCCAAGGATCAGATCCAAGCTATAGATGCAACCTACACCACAGCTGCGCAACGCCAGATCCTTTAACCCACTGTGCCCAGCCGGGGATCAAACCTGCGTCCTGGTGCTGCAAAGATACTGTCCATCCTGTTGCACCACAATGGGAACTCTGCCCCTTCCATTTTCAAAACCAGAAATTACATCACTCGGACCTCTGTTTCAATGGTCGCCTCTCTTTCTCTCACTGACTCTCAGCTCCCTCTTTCTTTTCTGGGTTACCCAGGCTAGTCACCCCACTGCAAGCTCCTTAATCACACCTGCAACACCCCCTTTACCGTGTAAGGTAACATATTCACAGCTGCCAGAATTAGACAGAACAATGGGCTAAGTGACATGCTCGCTAAATACATTTTGTGGATTACCGTACATATATGCTAAAGAAAAGCTGAGGGAAGCAAAAAAGGCTTACAAAATTACATCTTTCCATGCCCTGACAACCTGCCTCTTATAACATTCCAGATCGCCCTTTTAAATCCCAAGTAGCAGGGATGCTGGGAAGGAAGATGGAGAAAATAAACAGAGCAGGTGCTGAGGGCCCAACTTTGATGCAGTCAGTCAGAAGACCAAAGGGGACTTGAGGACCAAAAGGCACAAATTTCTTAGAAAAGATTGGTGTTTTCCTAGAAACACAGATTTATGTCTTTTTCAATGAGTGATCACAAACAGTCTTATCCGTATATCAGATGACAGCAAGGGAAATCGGATTGCTTTGCAAGAGATGTTAAAAGTCACAGCAAAAAAAGAAAGAAAGAAAGAAAGAAACCAACCAAACAAAACACATAACTACTTATTCTTCTTTTAGCCAAGAATTAACATGAAAAACGTGAGGCCAATGTGAAAGGACGCTGGTGCTGTCAGAGACTGGACAAATTGGATTCTTTGTAAGTGATGCACCGTCCAGCTCAATTCCTGATATCAACTGCCTTCCAAACCATCACTGCATGAAACATCTGTTTTCTGCAAGATTAGCACAACTCCACAGCAACATGCCTTGCCCGAAGGAAACTGAGATGGCAAAAATTGATTCCAATTCTATTTATGGGGAAGAAATTCAGATACACTCTAGTCCGATTCATGGAGAAATTCTAGTTGCCCTTAACTGGCTGTCCCTTGGGACATACGCATTTTCCTGGTCTCAGGAATGGGATGGTGGCAGTGTGGCCTCTATTCCTGTCTCTTTAGTATGCTACAATGGAGTCAACATTGAATGAGTTAGATTACAGAGCTTATGCCAAAAGCCAAACATAACCCAGACATCCGTGTCAAATCCCTTTACCGTGAGTAACAAAACCATCAAAATCTTATAAACAGAACATGTCGAGGACGCAGCCAAGGGGCTACACATTTCAAGGAATATGTGAGGCCACAAAGCACTCAAACCAAATGAGTTTATAGACAGTCCTTGGATTTTCTAATGGAAATTGACCAGGGAAGGTGGTTTAAAAAAAAAACAAAGACTTGATAATAAAACCTATACAGTATAATTTTCGCAGCCAACATGGCAGATTTCAGGCAGCAAGTACCATTGAGTTCATAAATAGTAAGTGCTTTATAATACCTGAATTGTTTATCTGGCATTGGACAGTAAACCCTGACTTTAGATCTGTCACCCAACACAATGCAAGCATGGATGGGGGAGCGGATGGGGAACACACTCTAACCGGAAGTGACACAGCAGAAAAGATGGATTCTTCTGCTTCATAAATGAGGTTGGTACCAGACTTGTTTAAAGTGGGTTTACAGGGACTCAACGATAAGCATGCATTTCTGAGCTACTTGTTTCTGTATGCCTCCAAAAGTGTTTTTTTATAGAATTTTTTTCATTATAGCTGGTTTACAGTGTTCTGTCAATTTTCTACTGGACAGTTTTTGAAAATCAATCTCAGGTTTAAAATCTGTTATGACAAAATAGTCTAGCAGTACTGCTTTGTAAACTGACAGACAGACATTCTCTTACGAGCCCACATATAGGGTGGTGGCGCAGTACGAGCCCAAATGAACAAGGACCATGCACTGAAGCTTTGGTGGGATGGAGGAGTTGGTGCCTCATACACTCCTGATGGAAAGCTTGACTGCCTTTTGCGGTTGCAACTCACCAGGCTTGTTTTTTTTTTGTTTTTGTTTTTTGTTTTTTGTTTTTTGTCTTTTTAGGGCTGCACCTATAGCATATGGAGGTTCCCAGGCTAGGGGGTCCAATCGGAGCTGTAGCTGCCAGCCTACACCACAGCCACAGCAACATGGGATCCGAGCCGCATCTGTGACCTACACCACAGCTCATAGCAAGATAGGATCCTTAACCCACTGAGCGAGGCCAGGGATCGAACCTGCATTCTCATGGATGCTAGCTGGGTTCGTTGACTGCTGAGCCACGACAGGAACTCCTCACCAGACTTTGAAAACTACACATGCATAAACCTTGCAATCATCCTTGGAAATCTGTCATAATAAAATAAGCCCCCATATGGAAGTAGATGAGTGCAAGGATGTTCACTGCAGACCAGTGAGCAGGAGCCCAGCACTAGGAACAAAAGGAGCGCCCATTGACAGGGAGGAGGTGAATGCACTGTAGTCAACCCATGGGGCAAGACGCTGCCGCCTAACAGAGCCACACAAGCAGATTGGGGGGACGTTCCGAGAGGTATTGTTTGGTCGCAAAAGCAAGATGCAAAAATATATTTATAACAGGATTCCGTCTTAGTGAAACCAGGAGAGAAAAGCCCTGAATACATGTATATTTACATGCGCATACACCTTAGTGTGGAAAAGGAAGTGACAGGAACAATACTGTAAGATCTGGCTGGGATATACTTCGTATCTGGGACACACAGAGAGGATGGTGCGAAGGGTGAATGAGGGTGGAAGAGGGTTTGGAGAGAAGCAAAGTCGAAAGTAAAAGAAAGCGCACAGCACTAAAGCCGCCAGCACACATGCTATCATACTTTTTGTTAGAAAAATGAGGTAGGAAGGCAGGCTTAAGTGCATTAATATAAAAAAACAAAAACAAAAACAAAAACAAAACCTTTCTGTGCTGTGAAACAGCCAGAATGAAAATAACCAGAGAAGAAAAGAATGGGTCTGAGGTTGATGCCTAATGACCTCAGGGGTGGCCATTTGTGAAAATAAAACTGGCCTTAAATCCTTGGGAGTTGTCTGACTGTTCTTTGGATTTAAACGTCAAACATAAACTCTCCAAATCAGCTGTATCTCAATCCAGAATGTGCCTGTTCACAGGAACACGGGTTGGGCTGCCTCCAGGAAACAGTGTGAGTCCAAAGTTGCCGGACACTCGGGACACCTGGGTACGTGTCCTGCTGTGTCCAAGAAGCCATTGTGTGACCTTGAGCAAGTAGCAAATGTTGGGTCTTAGTGGTCACACTATGAAATGAGGGGGTGGCCCCAATGGTCTATGAATTCTTCCTGATTTTTCTTCTTTTTTTTGTCTTTTTGCCATTTCTCGGGCTGCTCCAGAGGCATATGGAGGTTCCCAGGCTAGGGGTCTAATTGGAGCTGTAGCCGCCGGCCTACACCACAGCCACAGCAACACAGGATCTGAGCCGCATCTGCAACCCACACCACAGCTCACGGCAACGCCAGATCCTTAACCCACTGAGCAAGGGCAGGGATCGAACCCACAACCTCATGGTTCCTAGTTGGATTCCTTAACCACTGAGCCACGACGGGAACTCCCTCTTCCTGATTTTCTTAACTTGGACATCTCCAGCACTATTCACTAATTTAAATGTTAATTAAACATAAACAAGGTCCACAGAACTTTGTGTTGAGGTTTAGAAACAAACATATTCCAGAGAAAGCAGCCCCTGGATTTTTTTTTTTTTTTTCCTGAAATGATCATTAAACCCCAGAACCCACCATACCTTTAGGAATAGGCTGGGAATGCTTTGCTCCTTGGTCCAATTTGAAGTCCAAATATAAGGTTGGTGTGTGAGTGTAAATCTTGGACTGAAAAGAAAAAGGACATCATCAGCATCTTTCTGAGAATAAGGTTCACTTTTTTTTGTTTTTTTGTTTTAAGGCCGCACCTGCGGCATATGTAAGTTCTCAGGCTAGGGGTCGAATCTGAGATGCAGCTGCCAGCCTACACCACAGCCACAGCAATGCCAGATTCGAGCTGCATCTGTCTGCGACCTACGCCACAGCTCATGGCTATGCTGGATCCTTAATCCAATAAGCGAGGCCAGGGATCAAACTTGCATCCTGGACGCTATGTCGGGTTCTCAACCCACTGAGCCACAGTGGGAACTCCTAAGGTTCGTCTTTACTTCAGCTGGACCCTTCTGTCGTGGGCCTGGGGATTGGATCCATTCTATTTACAATTCCTTGCTGGGAAATACTGTGAAAGCAGGGAGGACGGGCTGCCAATACAGCTCCCTCTTATGGGTCTCAGTCTAAAAGTTAGCCCTGCTAGCTTTCCAATGTGGCTGACACACGAATTACAGAACGACAGCTATCTCCCTACAGCCATTTCTCAAATATGCTCTGATGTCAATACTCTTCCAGCTAATAACTGCCCCAACGTCTACCAACCTCCAGTTTTCTACTTAATATAGTAGGTTAATGCGTGCACATCAAATGTATGTTTCCTCTCCAGGTCTCAATAAAGCCAGGTCTATTCTGAAATTCAAAGAGAGTAGCCTATAAACATTTTTAGTTTTTCTAACTCAGCCCTCTTGCAAAAAAAGAAAGGTGGTCTCAAACTGCCGGCCTGAAAATGCCGTAATTCCAAATGTAACACAGGCAAACTTGCTGGATTTTCCATTGTAAACAGTGGCTTTGATTCCATCAACAGTTAAGCAGTTTGTAATTGGATATGATACCATTATGAACCACTGGCACAGACTGAAATCCAAGGGATTAGTGCTATTGCCATAAACTTTACGATGGTTCATTGTTTATCACAAAGTCCCGGGGGTTCTGTTCTACTTAAGGTTTTAACTTTAATAACTCACAAAAATGAAAAAGTGCATAATATCAAATTTGGCAATGATGGTAGAGTAACTGGAACTTTTGTTCAGCGCTGGTGGGACTTGATATAAACACTTTAGAAAATGGTTTGGCAGTAGGCAGTACAGATGAATATATATGTGATCTATGGCCCAGCATTCCAACTCAGTAAGTGTATCCCCAACAGAAATCTTCACCTAGGAGTTCCTGTTGTGGCGCAGTGGAAAAGAATCCGACCAGTAACCATAAGGACGCGGGTTCGATCCCTGGCTTCACTCAGTGGGTTAAGGATCCCACGTTGCCCGTGAGCTGAGGTGTAGGCCGCAGACTCGGCTCGGATCTCACGTTGCTTCGGCTTTGGTGTAGGCCGGCAGCTATAGCTCTGATTTGACTCCTAGCCTGGGAACCTCCATATGCTGCAAAAAAAAAAAAAAAAAAAAAAAAAAAAAAAAAGAAAGAAAGAAAGAAAAAGAAAAGAAATATTCACCTAAAGATGTACTCAAATCGTGCTAGTGTCACAGTCACACAGTCAGTAATAGCCCTGACCTGGAAATATTGCAAATGTCTCTAATGACAGAATGGATAAATGAACTGTAATATACAAGAGAATATAATACAACCAGGAGAATGAATGAACCCAACTATACGCGACAAGCCACCGAGGCAGCAGTGGCGGATCCTTACCCACCGCACAACAGCAGCATCTCCCACACGAATGAGCTCACCCAGCCATGAGCTCACAAGCACAACAGTGAACAATCAAAGGCAGACATAGATCATACAACATGACTCCATCCGATAAAGTTCAAATCGAGGCAAAACTAATATATGGTATCAGAAGTCAGAAAAGTGCTACCTGGGGAAGGTTAGTAACTGCATGGAGTTTCAAAGGGAGCTTCTGAAGCCTGGCAATGTTCTGTTTCTTGGTTTCACAGATGAGTTTACTTGGTGAAAATCCTCTGAGCTGTACACATGATTTGTGTACCTTTCCCTGCATATATTTTCTGTGTATACGTTATATTTTAACAAAAAGCTTACATTCATCAAAAACATGCCTGTGGGGGAGTTCCCATCGTGGCGCAGTGGTTAACGAATCCGACTAGGAACCATGAGGTTGTGGGTTCGGTCCCTGCCCTTGCTCAGTGGGTTAACGATCCAGCGTTGCCGTGAGATGTGGTGTAGGTTGCAGACACGGCTCGGATCCAGCGTTGCTGTGGCTCTGGCATAGGCCGGCGGCTACAGCTCCGATTCAACCCCTAGCCTGGGAACCTCCATATGCCGCGGGAGCGGCCCAAAGAAATAGCAAAAAGACAAAAAAAAAAAAAAAAAAAAAAAAAAACATGCCTGTGGGAGATCCTGCTGTTGTGCAGTGGGGTAAGGATCTGCCATCGCCCCCTTTCCGGTGTAGGTTGCAGCTGCGGCTCAGATTCGACCCCTGGCCAGGAAACTTCCGCAGGCCACGGGTGTGGCAAACCTGCCCCCCCACCCCCCGCAAAAAAAAACAAAAGAGAAACCTGAATGTGTAAATTGACCAAAAGAGAGACTCCAGAGCCCAGAATTATTTACCCTCCTTGATAAAGGCATCATTTTGCAGAGAGTAACGACGCAAACTCCATGCAGACATGGACATATCTATCCTTTTCACCTGGGGCCAACTCACAGGGCCTCTCACACAGCAGATGTTCAGTAAATACTTACTGAAGGATGTTTCATAATGGAAGTTCTCACATATGATAATAAATTTATTTCTAGAACACATAGTATATTCATCAATATCTTTACCACCATGTTGCAAAATACCTCTCTTCAGGAACAGGTGATTAGGGATGGTCAGAGTGCATGTTTCTACATTAAGTTTTGAAATAGAGAACTGTAAATAATGCTGTCAGAAGGTTGCTCCCTTTCCAGAACCTTCCTACACTGTTGGTAGGAATGTAAATTGGTGCAGCCACTATGGAAAACAGTATGGAGTTTCAAAAAAGTAAAAAATTGCGTTGCCATATGATCCTGCAATCCCACTCCCGGACATACATCAGGACAAAACTACCATTCAAAAAGATACATGCACCCCAATGTTCATAGCAGCACCATTCACAATAGCCAAGACATGGAAACAACTGCAGTGTCCATCAACAGAGGAATGAATAAAGAAGGTGTGGTAAATATACACAATGGAATATTACTCGGCCATAAAAAAGAATGAAATTATGCCATTTGCAGCAACATGGATGGGCACAGAGATTCTCACACTAAGTGAAGTAAGTCAGGGAAAGACCAATACCATATATCATTTACATGTGGAATCTGAAATATGACACAAATGAACCTATCGATGAAACAGAAACAAACTCACGGACATAGGGAACAGATTCGTGGCTGCCAAGGGGGAGGGATGATGGAGGAGGGAAGGATTAGGAGTTTGGGGTTAGCAGATGTAAACTAGTATATATAGGATGGTTAAGCAACAAGGTCCTGGTGTAGAGCACAGGGAACTAGATTCAATATCCCCTGATAAGCCATAATGGAAAAGACTATGAGAAAGGATATGCATATATATGTATAAATATCTCAATTACTTTGCTGTACAGCAGAAATTAACACAATATTGTAACCAAACTATACTTCAATCAATGTTTTAAAAACAAGAGAAAAAACATTGTTTCCTTTCCTACAAAATTCTCAAGTATTAAAGCTTTGGGCTTTAAGTGGTCTGACAGGCAGTATTAAGTGGCTTAGAAGCTGCAACTGTACAGCTTCAAAGACTGGAAAAGCAAATTCCCCTGTGCATACATAAATGAAACCAGAAAGACCTGTGACATCAAGTGCAACCTGAGGCCAAAGATTTCCAATCAATCTGAAGTGCCTGGAACACACATGAAGTGAGGGTGGCACCGGCAGGATGCGGGGTCCGACCCTTTATCATCATTAGGTGTGCGCAGCACCATCTGGAAAGGATCTGGTTTTGCCTGATGAAAACTTCTAAAATTACTGCTAAAAAGATCAAGGGGAAACTTTGCGTAGTATCAGATGACTCGTCTTCCTGGGCAATATTTCGCTGTCTTCCAGAAAAAGAATCCGTCTTTGGTTCAAGCATCTTTCCTCACTCTTTCTCCGTGGCTGATGCAGTAACCAGGCCTACAGCGAAGAAGTGAATCATAAAGAGGCCCTTGGTTTAACTTTTACTAGAATGTTCCCAGAACATAGTCATAAAAATCATCCTGATCTGGAAACCAGGAGTCTTTGATGTTGGCATTGCTTTTCCTGCTGACTTAGCAAGGCCTTTATCTATTTCTGAGCTTAGCTCACTCGTTTGAAAATCTGGTGTTGGGACGTCACTGATGTTGAAGTGTATTTCTGGTTCTGAAATTGAGTCAGAAAATTAATGTTTTCTTTGCATTCTTTTTTGTTTTGGTTTGGTTTGGTTTTTTTGGCTGTGCCCGCGGCATGTGGCAGTTCCCGAGTCGGGGATCAAACCCGCATCACAGTAGTGACCTGAGCCGAAGCAGCGCCAACAATGGATCCTTAACCCGCTGAGCCGCAAGGGAATGCCCACATTTTAAGTTTTAAAAATCCCTTCTGATTTCTCAAACTAGAGCCGTATAGAGGTGAGAATGTGGCCGAGGCGAGAGCCACTAGGGCTGTGGGGAGGGAGTGGGAAGTGCTGGTGAACTCATGCTATTCCTGCCCTCACCCTTGGCCATCATCCTGGCCCCCTTGGCTAACTCTGCTTTTCTACCTTCTCAACATAATTTGTATTGCGCCCCCCCCCCCGCCCCCATACAGTAACCTTTCTCTCTAACACTGCAAGGACAGACATACACGGATGCAAACACAGACACAGAATTCTGTACTTATGTATTCGTTACCCGATTTTAAATAGAAACTAATTAAGAGACACAATAAAGCCAAAAAATACATCTTACTGCCTTATAGTGGGAAAAGGGCTCAAGGGAATTTTAAAATTCATTTTGAAGGCATTTTTCACATCTATAGCCTAAAATAGAATTTGGATTCTAGTATACTTTTTGAACTGAAAATCAGATCATTGAGGGCCTCAATAGAACACGTCTTAAATAATCAACTACTCCAAACCTAAATGTATATTATTCCATTTCAGTTAGTTCATACTAAGATAAAACTCAATTTGAAAGCTATTTCCATGAGTGTGTGTATAAGAATATGTATGCATACATACACACACATATTTTTTGAAAAGTAGGTAGGTTTTGTTTTTTTAAATTGTGATCTTCCACGGTAACTCTGTTGAACTACCAAATATAAATTATGTTTATTTAACTCCAGGATGATAACGCCAGCCTCAAATGTACTTTGGGCAAACCTGGACTTAATTTTTCCATTACACACTGTGCTGATTTGCAACCATAAAGAAATACCACCATTAGGCATATTCTCCTGCATTCTGTTTTTATTTTTATGTATAGCATTAAACTATCAATAGGGCCTAAGAGAATGAAAAGTTACAAAATTAAACAAATCATTCTTTCTTTTGTTAAAACTTAGCTATCAACCCTAAAATATTTCTCTACGAATGTTTCAGCAGGAATCAAACTGATGCACGTGAATTCCATCAGTGAAATTACTGATTTAAAGGTTTTAGTCTGTATTTTAAAAGCCCAATGCCTTAAAATATTCCAGGTTGAACACCATGTAGGCAAAGCTTCTAGAAGTAACATGACTCTTGATGAGACGGGAAGGGTAAATGCTGGTTAACCTACAGCAACGGGGGTGCTACCAAGTGCAGACAAGCCTGTCTCTCTTCCTCTATAAAAATGTCAGAATTAAACCCTAAATGAGCCTAAGACACCACTCCAATAATGACCGCAAATCAAGGCTACAAAACCACTTCCTTCCGAACCCAACTACCTTCATCTTGCATCTTTCAAAGCCCTCCCGCTTCCCCTGGCTTCTGGTATGATACCCATGTTTAGCTGGCTTCCTTCCTCTGCTTTTATTCATAAATGTGACCTTAATTAGGAGATGAAATCACTTCCATATGGAAGCCATGTGGCTTAAAAAGGTCTTCTCAAGAAAGAGAGTGTCTAGGTTGGCTGCCATACACGAGCATGGTAAAGAAAGTAAAACTTCTTTCATTCTGCCCCGGCTCCTTTCACAGATAACTGCCATCCATTTATCCCTGAATGCTGCTCATTTTGCCATCACGCTGGCCTTCTCCAAAAGCAAGTGGCAGCAATCAGTCACATGTCAGAGCTGGGATAAAGGCTTCCACTTTTTTTTTTTTTGAGAACTATTTAGAAAATCCTTTATGACTGATTTTTCAGGAGATGCACTCAAATCGTCCATCTTACTAGATGTTGTTTAAGCAAATTAAGTACCTGGAGTAAACAGTGTAATTCCTCGGCATTTCATAAAAGAAAGAAAGTGTATTCCCATTCCTGGACCCTCACTCTCATGCTGGATCATCCCCCTATTGTTGGACAGTCTGTTTTACAGTTGTTCCTTGGTTTGGGGGGGCATCATTGCTGACTTTTGATGACGATCTTTGCACATCTGTCTTTGACCACTTCTATGTTTTTTCATCACAGTGCAATTTTGGGTATAAAGATCTGGACATTTTTTTTTCTTTGTCTTTTAGCTATTTCTTGGGCCGCTCCAGCGGCATATGGAGGTTCCCAGGCTAGGGGTCGAATCGGAGCTGCAGCCCCCGGCCCACGCCAGAGCCACAGCAACGTAGGATCCGAGCCGCGTCTGCAACCTACACCACAGCTCACGGCAACGCCGGATCGTTAACCCACTGAGCAAGGGCAGGGACCGAACCCGCAACCTCATGGTTCCTAGTCGGATTCGTTAACCACTGCGCCACGACGAGAACGCCAAGATCTGGACATTTTAATGGCTCTTGATATATCTACAGGTTTACGGCCAAAGGCAACGTGGCCAAAAGCGAGCTGGTCAACATGATCACTTGACTGAAGAGCAATATTTTCCTGAACATGCCTGCCAGGAGTCATTGGCTTTTCTGGCCTCAGTAATTTTCCTACAGCACGGGGCAGTTTTCAAACTCATTAGGTACTCCAAATATTGGCTTTTTCCTTTCATCTAATCTCCTATTGTTAAAAAATTAACTCGTTTCCAGATATCTCCTAGGGTTACACATTTAGATTTTTTTCCCCAGTATAGCCTTGTCCAAACATAGCAGGGAAGGATGAATTGCTAGACAAAACAAACAAACAAACAAAAAAACAATCTTTGAAAAAATAGACAAAAAGAAAAAATAAGGAAAAG
Source organism: Sus scrofa (assembly GCF_054392235.1). Lineage (NCBI taxonomy): Eukaryota > Metazoa > Chordata > Mammalia > Artiodactyla > Suidae > Sus > Sus scrofa. The sequence goes on from NC_139401.1 coordinate 15,636,872, forward strand.
AGCTTGGCCTAAAAAAAGTTTAAAGACACCACCCCCACAGTCCAAGTACTAACATTTGAAAACTTGTCTCTAGCAGATTTTTTTGTTTTTGAATTATTCTGATCAGTTGTTAAACTAAATGGACTGTTTTCATCCAAATTGTTCTCGGTCAACTCACTGGGTAACTACCTATAAAAAGTACCCATCTCATCAAAAATGTTGACCATCTTATTTTTTTTAATCTTTGCTTATTTAAGAAACAGAAATGGATATCTCCTTACTCTTTTGACTATTAGTCTGGGTGATATTATTATTAACAAATACTACTAAATACTATTAACCTGAGAATAACAATAGCTCAATATATTGAGGGCTTAGTATACACCAGGCACTACACGAGAGGCTTCATATATATTCATTAGGCCACTTGTATCTCTCTTTTAATAAAACATCTGCTTATTAATCTATGTATGCTTTCATTCATTTTATTGACAGAGCATATGCTAGTCACTGCATATGTACATTGGTGAATAACAGATCTGTTCAGCCTTTGTGGTTTACTTTCTCGTAAGGAAGATAATTTAACAAATTAAATACAAAAGTACACATGCTACAAAAGAAAGGAATAGGGTACAGAGGGAGAAAATACAATGAGGGACGGAGTTCCTATTGTGGCTCAACGGTAGTGAACCCGACTAGTATCCATAAGGATGCAGGTTCGATCCCTGGCTCTGCTCAGTGGGTTCAGGATGCAGCGTTGCTGTGGCTGTGGTGTAGGCTGGCAGCTACAGCTCCAATTTGACCGCTAGCCTGGAAACTCCCATATGCTGAGGGTGTGGCCCTAAAAAGCAAAAAATAAAAATACAATACAATACAATACAACGAGGGAGAAACCAAAGGCCTGGAATCAGAAGAGCTGGGGGTAAAAGGTTCCTGCGCAGAGAAAGGAGCACAGCGGAGAGCTTGGAGGATCCGCACACGAAGAGGCCAGCCAAATGCAGACACAAAGAGAAGGCTGGAGAGGATGGCATGAGATGAGTTTACAGAGTTAGCAAAGACCCAGTCAGGATTTCTTTAAAGTACAATGGGTGTCTTGCGCTGCCTGCTGTGGAAGAGGCCGCTGCAGGGGGCCTGGCTCGCTCTGGGCAGGGCATGGGAGAGAAGCAGAGAGGCTTCAAATATATGTGAACACTGTAAATCAATCATAATTTTAAAAAATCTTAAATAAAATGTATTTGAGGAAGTTCCCCTGTGGCATGGTGGGCTAAAGATTTGGCTTGTGACACAGGCCACAACTGCAGTGCCGGTTCGGTTCCTGGCCCTGGAACTTCCACATGATGCAGTACAGGAAAAAAAAAAAAAAAATATATATATATATATATATACACACACATATATATGTGTGTGTTTATATATGTGCATATTATATACATTTATTAATATTTCTTGGACATAGAATGGTTTTGAGAATGGACAGGATGAGGGTGGGAGGGAGGAGGAGTAAGGATGGTGCCACCAGGTCTCCGCTCCGTGCAGTGAGCGATGGTGCCATTCACTCACGCAGATGGAGAAGCAGGAAGGCAAAGTTTGTGTCTGTTTGCTCTCAGGGCAGGTGGTGGTAAGGGAACAAGACCTCAACTTTGCCATTTTAAATGTGCCATGCCTAGGACCCACGCAAATGGAGCCATCAAGGAGGCAGCTGAATATATGAGCTGACATAGGGCTCAGTGGTGAGGCTTGTGCTATGAACAGAAATGTGGGAGTTGTTTGAAAGTGGGAGACATGTGAAAGGTGCCAAGAGAGTCATTGTTTTTGACTTTTTTTTTTTTTAGGGCCACACACGTGGCATATGGAGGTTCCCAGGCTAGGGGTGGAATCAGAGCTGTGGCTGCGGGTCCACACCACCGCCACAGCCACTCGGGATCCAAGCCGCATCTGCGACCTACACCACAGCTGACGGCAAGGCCGGATGCTTAACCCACGGAGCGAGGCCAGGGATTGAAAACGCATCCTCATGGATGCTAGTCAGATTCGTTTCCACTGCACCATGACAGCAACTCCAAGAGTAAATCTTAAAAGCTCTCATCACAGACATGAGACATTCTGTAACTGTATGTGGTGATGGATGTTAACTGGGCTTTTTGTGTATTGTGGCAATTATTTCACAACATGTACAAATATTAAACCATTATGTTGTACACTCAAACTAATATAATGTTCTATAAATTATAACAATCAAGAATAAAATAAACGTGGGATCGTAAGACTACAAATGGTATCTAAATCCATGGGATGGATAAGATGACCTCGGGAGATGACGTTCAACGACCAGAAGAGGACTCAGGACTGAGATTCGGGGGAACCTGCGTGTTTAGGAGTCTGGTACAGGAAACGGTACCCACATGAGAAAAGAAACTGAGAAGGCGCAAAGAGCATCTGGGGACAGAAGAACGTATGGTCTCCGAGGCCAAAGAAAGGAGAGAGGGTGTAGAGAGGGAGGAAGCCTTCAACCCATGGAAAGGAAGGAAAGCAAAGACCGATGGGTTGGGCCACATGGAGCTGAGAAGCAACTCAATGCACTGCTGGAGGGGCTGCCAGGGTGAGAGCCTGGAGGGGGTGGGGAAGCGAGCAGGCAGATCTGGAGGGTGTGGAGCCAAGGGAGTTTGGTGCTTCCCTTATGAATTTCTATGAGAGGGTTTTTTAGATAAATAAATTTTCGTTTTTTACAATTTGTTGTAAAAATCTCCCAGTTTGTTTTTGGCCTTGAATTTTAATTTACGGCCTTTCTGACATGGGTCAGATCCATCTTTTCCTTCCAATGCTTTTAGACTTAGAAAGCCTTTCCCTCTGCAAAGACCACGTTAAAGGTCTGCCTGTATTTTTCTAGGTCAGAATTTTTAACATTTGAGTCATTGATCTCTGTCAAGGTTATTTCCCTATGAGGTGTGAGACCGTGAACTCAGCTGGTTTCTTTTTATGATTGGTTAACCAAATCCCAGTTGACTTGTTCTTCCCTTTTCCCCACGTGATGATAACCTTCTTCACCACAAAGTTCACACATATACTTGGGTCGACTTCAGGTAGGTTCTCTTTCTGCCAATCACAAAAGGAGCCTCAGTGGAGAAACCTTCACCAATGAGCTCAGGAGCCTCAACTAAGAGAAGAAGATCTACCCCAGAGGAGGTCTGGCCACCACCTAGGCCATCTCCCGCGGGGCTCCCCGACCCCGTGCACCTTCGCTCCACCGCTTCCCCACTCTGATAGTCTCCTGGGGACTTTGCACTGGAGAGAAAGAAAACCCCACCCGCACAGACCCAATCCTCTCCAGCGCTTACACCTGCAAACGCACTCAAGAAACTCACTGCCAGATCCCTGGTGTGAAGAACCCAACCTTCCCCTTTCTTCTGGGGCTTGTAAAGCTTTGAGGGAATGAAAAGGAGATTTAGGATCTTATTGAAAGCCAACGTCCAACTCTTGCTGCTTAGACAAGGCTGGTGCTCTTCCACCAAAGGCGAAGTCTTCTGTCTCCAATCCAAAGCACTCTGGACTTCTAAATTCTTGATTATTTGAAAGAATTCTGTTAAGGAGTGGGAGAGATTAGTTTGCATCCTCAGTGCCAAAGGTATTGGGGGAAGGATGAAAACCCCGTCATCACATTTTGACATATCTATGAAGTGCTTGCTACACAAAACGAAGACGAGGAACTCTTAGGCAAAATGCCAGCGAGTCGGTATAGGGTGAGAGTTAGAGAGGGCCAGACAACATTTTTAACATCTATCTACCACAAAGGAGTGTGGGAAATCTTGGCCATCAAGCTGTCCAGCTGACCAGGAATCATGGACAGAGCCAAGTTATCCTACAGTCCAGTCTCGAGAGGATCCTGTTTTCAAGCAGCATTTGAATCCGTAGTAACACTGGAGTCCCTCTCCTTCTCGCTCTGTATTTGAGGGAGGGGTCGTGGGAAGGGAAGAGCTAAGGCGGAAGGGAATCAAAATGCTGGCCCAGCTCACAGTCCTGAAATGTAATCAGAGACATGTTAATTGTGAAAGTGGACTTTGATTTCTTCACTCTCTGAGTCAGCATCCTTGCTCGAAACTGGGTTACAGATGTTCTGATTTTTTGGCAAATTAGAACCAGAGAAGGAATGCACGCCCATCTCTCATACGAATAACCCATCCATAATCCTACAAAGGCAACAGTACAATAAGACCACAAATAATACCAACGGGGAGGTTTCCTATCACTTATCTCCCATCCATGGGTAACGTTTTTCAACGTTGTCATCAAATCTATTAATTGATGCTAGAATGCTCACAGGGCTTTACAGCACTTTAAAAAATTGTATTAGAGTACAGTTGACTTACGATGTTGCGCTGGTTTCAGGTGTACAGCAAAGTGATTTAGTTATATATACATATATATTCTTTTTCATAGTCTTTTCTAAGTTACTACCCAGTATTGAGGACAACTTCCTCTACTGTACAGTAGGTCCTTGTTACGCATCCATTTTATATATAGTAGCGTGTATACATTAATCCCAATCTTTAATCTCTATTAGTCGCACTTGGAATTTACCTTCAGTTTTATGACTACAGGCACATGGCGTCTCCTATAGGATCAGTGGCTGTTGAGGTGACACAGTTGATCTGACACAGTTGAGGTGTCTGCCTGTACATGAAATTGAGCTAAGACATTCCCAAGCTGGAGAGAGACACACTCAGCAAGTTCGCGTACAAGGGCTGAATGATGTGATAAGACAGGGCCACGCTGCATATAAAACAGGGCAAAATTCAGGAGACCCGAGTTTGAGCCTGGGTTCCTTCCTCAACGAGTTGTGTGACCTTCCATCAAGTCGTGTTGCCATTGTCTCATCTGCAACATGGTGGAGCTGGAGAGCTCGTGTCTCATGTCTGCAGCTGCCGGACACTGTGATCCAAACAGAAATGCAGAAGAAGAAGGAAGAGCAGGTCCTGGCTGGCTCAGAAAAGCATCTCATACCATCAGGAGTTCTGGACTCTTGCTGCCCTCAGAATGTCATTCACATCCTAAGACCCCGTTACAGCAGTGGAAGAGGTGAATGAATGGAGAGCTTCCTGTCCAACTATCATATAAATGGGCTTGAGATGGCCCCTGTATTTGAGGAGAAAATGGTGCCATCTTGTTCACTTGTTCACAGCAAGAGAGGACCTTTAGGCCCAGGGTTGTTGGAACTCACCTCAAATTCTCACGCATCTGATCCCTTTAAATATATCCCAAATAAACATGCTTTTAGCCACTTAGAGACTACCTGCTTTGTGTACCCTGTGAGACAGCTCCCAACAGCTGTGATGCACAAATAAGGACAAACCCTGCAGCTATGAAAGACCCCAGGAGTTCCTGCTATGCTGCAGTGGGTTGGGAATTTGACTGTGGTGGTTCAGGTCACAGGGGAGGCATGGGTTCAATCCCCAGCCCAGCGCAGTAGACTGGGGGATCTGGCATTGCCATACCTGTAGTGTAGGTCACAGCTGTGGCGACAGAAAAAGTCTTCCTCTTTCTTCCTTTATTAAGAGGCTTGAGGCACAGTTTTGTGACCAGGCATATCCTATGCCACTAAGTGTGGGTCTGTCCTCCCCTCTCCCTCACTCTCTCTGTCCCAGAACTGCGCCCAAGCCCTGCCTTAGGCTCCGTCCCTGAGAGAAGCCAAGTTAAAGCAGGAGGAAAAGGACTGACGCAGGTCAAGCACTTGGGACCTCACTGTCCAATACAGCTGCCACTACTCACACGCAGCTACTGAGCACCCGAAGTGTGGCTAGCGTGAACGGAGATATGCTATAAGTGTAACAAAAATACACATTGGACTTCAAGGACTTGGTACAAAAAAAATATTAACCATCTCATTATAATTTTATATCGATTATATGCTGAAATGATAATCTTTTGGATCACTGGGCTAAAGTATACTAGCGAAACTCACTGCGGGAGTTCCTGCTGTGGCTCAGCAGGTTAAGGACCCCACAATGTCTCTGAGAGGATGTGGGTGTGACCCCTGGCCTCACGCAGTGGGTTAAGGATCCTGCATTGCCGTGAGCTGTGGCAGAGATCACAGATGTGGCTTACATCTGGCGTGGCTGTGGCGTAGGCCTCAGCTACAGCTCTGATTCGATCCCTAGCCTGGGATCTTCCATATGCCACAGGTGTGGCCTTAAAAATTTTTTTTTCATCTGTTTGTTTTTATGTTTTGAGTGTGTCTACTGAAAATTGTCGGTGACACGTGGCTTCCATTATATTACTACTGGACAGCTCTAACTCAGAATGTGGTTCCTTGTAAGCCTACAAACGATTTTTGTAGCCATTTTCCTTTCCCATCCCAAGACGTTCTAGAGATTTGCTGTCAGTAAAGTCTAATGATCCAAGAAAACAGGGAAACAGAAAGGGAGACAGTACCCTCCTTGTTGCTAGGCGCATTATATATCATGCAAATGATTCAAAGACTACGCATTATTATCCCCATTTGACAGATGAGAAATAAAGGCACAAAAATAAACTTCCCCCAAACCACAGAGGTATTAAACAACAGAGCCAAGACGTGCACGCAGCTCTGCATGACTCCACAGTCCCTGCTCTTTTCAATCTATCATTCCGTCAAAGGACTGACTCCCTAATGGTACAGTTTAGAGGACGTAACCGAGATTTCTTGGGCATGTGTGAGGTCATCCTAGAACCTCTTAAATCACCCCAGGGGAGATCACCTACGCTAAACAAGCTACAAGCTGCTGTTGGACACAATCGATCAATCAATCCATCTCTTTCTCTCTTTCACACACACAGAATTGTGTGCACGTGCCCTTGTCATAGGTCCTTGGAACCGAACTGGTCATACATCATACCATGGCACATGGTCACACACCCATGAAAGCCGCTCTTCTTTCGTATTTGTTCTCCATCTCATTCTCCCACTGATTCTCAGTCAAGCATACAAAATGAGTATTCTTCCAAACTAGCCTCTGTATGTTTATTTAGAAAGACAGGTGTCCTTGAAAAATAAAGCGGTTATCATGTTGCTGAATTGCTTTCGTGTTCTTATTTATTTCACATTATTTCCTGAGATCTAATAACACAGCTATGAGTAAATGTAATCCAGTGCTTCTGGAAGTTATACCGTATCGTACGGTAGGTGACCACGACCTTCTCCTTATCCACGCCCTCAATGGTCGCCACTTCCATCATCTCCGACTCCTTTCTACCACCCACGGCGCTGGGATGACCACCATCATATGGCTACTTGGTGAGGTTTTGCGGGAGTGTTAGCTTCACTAAGTAAGGCCAGCTTGCTGTCCACAATGGATCGAGTCATACTCGCCTACCAGGCATGAAGTTTCTATTTCCTCCCATCCTTGCCAGCACTTGGTAACACCCAACTTCCTAATTTTTGTCAACTTAGAGTGTCAAGTGGTGGATTATTAGAATCCACCTTTCTCTGTGTGTTGGTGAGAAGACCACCTCTGCTTATTCTTGGCCTTCAATAGTTGGGTGGAGGATGTTCTTAGGACCTGGAGCCTGCAGTTGCCACCAACACAAGCATCTAACTTGGCAAGAAGGCACAAATGTCTCACCTCAGAGGATGGAGAACTATGGATACATGGCTTTGTTCTTCCAACGATGTTAACACTCTGGCCTGACCACGTACATCAGTTTTCTGCAGATGGAACTGCTCTAGGGCTTGGAGATTTGCTTGTGCAACAAAATCTCATGGAACCACGGGGCGGAATTGCAATTTAAATCTGTCTCCCATTATCTCTGGGGATATTTTTAAAGTGAGGCAAATGATTTCAAGTCTGGCAATCTGGACGGAGCACATCCAGTCCAGGGGAGGCAACCCAGGTTACTGTGCTTATAAAGAAAAAGAAAATCCACCCTCTACCCAAGCAAAGCAGAATTTAAATTGGGTATGGACACTCTGGCACTTTATGTAGAATATCATTTTTAAGTATAGTTTCTTTTGCCTTGGTTTATAACGGCAGGGGGGTTTAGATCAGAACCTTACTTTCTTCTTAGAGATTTGATGATGGGCTATGTTCAAATGTGGGATATTTTAACATTTAGATATTTTTTAGGCTATCACTTAGGCTTCTTGCACACCTCTCAATGTGGCTGGATATAGTTTTGGCAGGGAAACATGATAGGGAGTCGATGTGAAGCCTAGAATATGGATTGCCTTGGCGTTAGTTTAATGAAAATATTCTCTGTACCCATTTCAGAATTTTCTGGTTAGTAAAATTTATCCCAGAGAGCAGAAGTTAGTTTTGGTGGGAGGAGGTCCGGGCTGATAAATTTCTCCTCTCCTTCCCTGAGGGGGGCAGTCGCTGCTAAGTGTAAAACCCAACAGGTCAATAGAACAAAACAGTGGGGAATATGGTGGGAGCCCCCTGGCCATCCCCACCCCCCCCGGTGTCCCCACGAGGCAACACTGCCTTCCTGGCTCATCCCTAGGACTGGAGGGGAAAAGGAAGGATAAGATCCTGCTGCCGAGGGTAATTCGAGGAACATGCTCAGCTCATCCCCTTCTGGGCTTTCTCCTTTTCTCTCTCTCTCTTCTTCTACCATGACGTAATAAGCCCACCTCTGAAAAGGATGCTGACGACTGTCCATTCTGCCTAGACGTGTTTAAGGAAGTGGGCGAAGTAGTAAGAAGCGGCAACGGTCTCAGACCCAACTCATATGCTCTTATCCAGATTTTACTGGTAACACAGATGATACCTGGATCCCTATCTGCCAACCTCTCAGAGTCTATCTCTCCCTCCAACTTGGGAAGGGAAGGAGTATTATCTTCTGGTCTCCTCTTGCATCTCAACTCCCTTCATCTGACAGCTCCCCAATTCTTAGTTCTTTCTGCTTGTGTCTGGCCAACAGACCCTGTAGGTTAAAACCTATGAAAACATTTAATCACAGTCCCCAGGAACTCTTACTCAAAACTTCTTTTGGACTGATCAGTAACAGATGGCCTTAAATCAGTAACTGCTGCTGGGAAAACCCACCAGGCAAGTCTCAGGAGTTACTCAGAGACAGTCAGAGTCCCCAAGGCAGACAAAGACGTAGATGGCACTGACGCCTGAGCAGCAGAGCTGCTGCAGCCAGTGTGGAAGCTGCTGGGGAAAATGATCTGGCCAGGAGGACTCCACCGGCAGAGATTCTAACTGGTGGTGGTGGTGGTGGTGAGGCGATGGGCTGGCAGGAATGGGGGAGCAGGGCAGGCTATGAGGAAACACTCCCATGGACCACGGGTCGAGGCACAAAAACCAATGCTAAAGGAACCAAGATGGAGCAGGAATGGTGTTGGGCTGTTTTTCTTCTTCCTTTTCACAGCCCAGCTCTTCCTCTCTCTCATGGATGGGTTCCTGTAATCACAGAATGGCATAAGTGGGAGGTGACATCAGCATTGCTCTTAGAGCCTAGAGATGTGATGAAAACTGACCGTAGACAGGTGTTTGAGGGTGGTGGGAAAGAAGGACCCTGGCCTAGGTTTCAAAATGGTTTCCTTTAAAAGGAGGCATTTAAATGTCTCCAACTGCTACTTATAGTAGGACAAGGAAAGAAAATTGGGGGCCACCAGCTTTCCTTCCATAATGCTCAAAATGATCGTCTATAATGGAAGCCAAGAGAGCAAGGGGGTTCATGAGGGGCTTCAGGTTTCATGAAAAAGAGGCAAATTATCATTATTTAATCCTTCAATGAACCTAGACCTTAATCAATTCACGCTACCTTCCAAATGTAACCGCTCTAGCCTCAACATGGATGACTCCTACAGATGCTAAGTGAGAGCACTGTGTCTTTAAAACTCTGTACTGTTTGAGTTTTGATCACCCAAAGAGGGAAATAAAAGGCAGAGATGGCAGAAAACCAGTTACTCCAGGTAAAACATCACTGGCATATTCATGACTTTTCTAAAGACACAAGAGAATGAAAACACGAGGTGAGAATGAGAGAGAGAGAGAGATTATAAATGACCAGAAAAGCTGTACATGGTAAAGACGATAATTTTCCTGCTTAAAACCATGAACATATGTTTTGAAGGCCTCCTAAAGGCACTCACTTATTCAACCAGACCCTTTCGTACCTCCATGCAGAATCACTTCCACTCAAGCCATCTCCTCTGTGCTGTCTCGACTCCTTCCATCTTTCTTTGCCAGGCCAGTTGGTTCCTAGATTCAGGTCTGCTTTTCCCGACCCTTCCAGGTTGGGCTCAGCCTCCCAGCCAGGCTGCCCTCTCCTAAACCCACCATGTCTGCCAGTCGGGTGATACCAGGGCACACTCATGTTCGCTGGGAATGTGGCCGTTCTTTTGACTGTGCCTTTCCAGCTCCTTGATTTTGTTTTTCCTCTTTTTCCCCCACGCCTTCACAGGGCCTTGCTTATACGCTTGGCCCTCAGTACCTATCTGCTGAGCCCGACGGAACTATGGTGGCATAAGTACCTTCCTGGAAAATCCTCCCAGAACCACAATGGCCAGCACGGGAGTCCATTCAGGAACGGCAGGATCAGACAATGTCCTCCTGTCACTTACAAAGCCAAGGGTCTGCTCAATGGCCAGGGGTCTGCAACGGAGAGTGAAAAGGATTCGCTCAGGTCTGAAGACTACAACATGCTCCTCCTTCAATGGAATCACCCCATCAATGATTCAGAGGCCATGAGAGCTGATCTTTCAAAAATTCTTACCTCTTGAAATACCTATACCTGACCGCAGGAGGGTTCTTAATGAAACTTCAAGTAATCAGAAATCTGACACCAAATTAACTCATCACGTCTTAGGGTGAGTGTAGCCAAACTATTAAAAAACTGCATGATCCCAAGGATGTGTGCTTTAGGCAAAATAAAGTATGATGCTTGTAGCTCTTCAGAGCATACCTTTACATATGTGAGGGCCAGTTTTTAAAATACCAACATCTGCTTCATTTATTTCTAAAGGAGCTCAGCTTTGAATGCAACAGGCAAGCCTCTGAAGCTCTCTGAGGCTGTCGTGCTTTTTTTTTTTTTTTTCCACTATGGTTAGAAAAAAATATGTAATGTGTTCCTGGGAAAAGACTTATTACAGCCTTGACAGCCAGAGAAGTGATTATAGTGATATAGAAAGTGTCTGCTCACTTTTACTGAAGGAGACACCTTGCTTTTTATAGCTCTCATTATGCTCTTAGTCTAAATCCCCTGCTAACTTGTAACCCTGATTAGTAACGGCCAACGATGGACGAACGGCACGGGATGTCACTTCGGGTTGAAACGCACACTTCTCCACTCTTGATTCACCGGCGGAAGAGGGCTTGTCGACACTAAAGGAATGTTCTTGCTAGGTGATTAGGTCGGCAGGGACATCTTGAAGGAGTGAGAACATCTGGCGCCCTTCGTGCGCACTAAGAATGGTATTTCTGGAGTGAGCGGGCTGCCCTGGGCAAGAGCAACCTTCTGTACAGCTGATGTGAGCAGATCCTGACCACTGTTTATCTGAACATTCCAAACCGCAAATGAAGTGCCAACAACAGCTGCCAACTCAGGACAAGTTCTCTGATGTCTTCCTACTGATGAAACAAGACTAACAGACCTAACTGTGTCTGGTCTCAGCAGTGCCTCAGAACTAAGACTGGCACTTGTCTCTGCCATGATGCTGATCACCTGCTCGGGCTACACGGCCTGGGACGGGCAGGTCCTATAGAGTGAACTGCATGGTGACTTCGAGATGAGACCTGGTGGCACCCCAGCCCCAGCCGCCCTTACCCTCAAACGGTGCTACTGCAAAACCCTGGACAGAGGGATGCAGGGAATAAGAGACAGTCCAGCGCAGCCGTAGGTAAAACTCAGGCCTAGATACACTCGGTCCTGATTTTCCCTCTTCCTTGATATTTTGCATCAACTCCTTTGGCCTTGTCACAACGCCACCAGGATCTGGCTGCCTCTGCGGGCCCCCATCACGATCCGAAGTAGCTGGAGCACCCCAACTCTCCAAGTCTTGGACACAAGCCATTACAAGGCATGAGCCCTGCCCCCCCTTCTCTTCTTTCCTTCCCTCCCTCCACCCACACAAGCAGCAGTACTCCTCCACCCTCCAGACCGCCGCGGAAGTGACACACACGTGCTTTTAGCACGTCTTGTATCACAGGATACCTCTGATGTCAGCCCGCTTCTCCCCCCTGCTAGACCGAGACCTTAAGTGACAATGCACACTATATACCTGGCAGGTGCCTAACGATGGAATGAGCAGAGCTGATAGAGAAAAGGGACATGTGAACTAAATGATAACTGCCGGTCTAAAAATCTCATGGACGATGAAGACAGGAGGGCTGCATGGATCCGAGGCAGCTGAGAAGGCTTCAGGAAAGAGAGGGGACCGGGGTTGGACCCCCGTGACGACTAGCAAGGAGATGGTGAGATTTCTCCCCATCGCTATAGGACTCGGCACGTGACAATGACTTTTCCTCCAACTGCTCCGCTTCCCCCCCGCCCCGCCCTGCATCAAACGGACACCAGGAGGCCTCTGCCTTGTGTAACATTTCCTTCTCCTCTCTCCCCATATCCCCCCATTATAAGACGTTTATATAAAGTCCGAAAAGGGAAATTTCAGCCTGGATTCATTTGGGTGATTGCGACTTTCTGAGGTGGGGCTTTTTATTTTTTTAAGCATTCCTCGTGGCATCTAATCAAACATGGACGGTAAAAGAAAAATCAATGGAAATAAAACCCAGGGGAAATGATATTGTCAGGAACAAAGATAAAATTGCATCGTTAGGAATCTTGGATTCCTAAAATGACCACATCACATTAGGCTTCCAGAAACTGCCTCTTAGAGATAATGGCCATCCATTTCTTTAAAATATTTATTTAATATTTTTTATTATTATTTTTGGCTGCACCCATGGCACATGGAAGTTCCCGGGCCAGGGATGGAACCTGGGCTGCAGTTACAACCTACGCCACAGCTGTGGCAATGCCAAAGCATTAACCCACCGCACCACAAGGGAACTTTCTATTTAATAGCTAATGTAACATTGAATATTACACTATTTTACCTAGCTCTCTTCCCTTATATCTGAACCTATTTTTCTTACACTGAAGATCTTGATTCCTAAAAATGTTAAGAAATTTACGCATAAATGAGTTTAAAACTTTATGCTGTTCTTTTCGCCTTTAGAATATATCCCACTCAAAGGGTACCAGCAGAGAACTATGTTGAAAAGCCCTTCAAATAAATATTTTCTCTGTGTGCTTATGTTGCTGATATCTTTAAACAAATTGTGAGGTTCTTCATTTGTTTCCGTTTGGCTTTCATATTAAGATGTGGGTTTTTTCCCCTTTTCTGGTTTAACTCGATGTCTTAAATATGTAAACATTTACATCTTTCAAAATTAAAAATAAATAGACATACTGAGAGAAGTGTCAGGGCCATCCTTATTCCCCACCCTCGACCCCAAAGGGAATGTTTTTGTAAATATCCAGTTTTTAAGTCTATCACCAAGTACTCTGATTTATAAATAAAATCAATTAACAGAGAGGCCTTTGGCAGAGACACTTTCTCTCTGAGCCAGTGCTGTGTTCCCTCTGTTTGCTATCATCCTGAGCTCCCTTGGTCAGAAACCCACCATCATTCTTTTTTGAGCAAGACTCTTGAGCTTAGGGGTTCCCGCTGTGGCACAACAGGATCGGCAGCGTCTCTACAACACCAGGACACGGGTTCAAGCCCCACCTGGCACAGTGGGTTAAGGATCCGGTGTTGCTTCAACTGCAGATCAGATTTTTTTTTTTTTTTGTCTTTTGCCTTTTTAGGGCCGCATCCACGGCATATGGAGGTTCCCAGGCCATCAAATCAGAGCTACAGCTGCCAGCCTACACCACAGCTCACAGCAACGCCAGATCTTTAACCCACTGAGCGAGGCCAGGGGTCGAACCCGCAACCTCATGGTTCCTAGGCGGATTCATTTCCGCTGCACCAAGACGGGAACTCCGGATCAGATCTTGATCGCTGACCTGGCAACTCCATATGCCTAGGGGTGGCCCAAAAGGAAAAAACAAAACAGACTGACTCTCAAACTTGCTTGAATACTTCAAAGGGGAAAAAAAGCTCCCGTGCTACCTGTTTTCAGAATGTAATGGTTTTTTAAAATGCTACCTGGAGAAGTTGTTCTTCTGAACCTGGGAAGCCAAGAGAAACCTCCCGTTGGGGGGCGGTGGGGGGGGGGGCGGCCCTCCCCACCTCATCAGACAGAAGCAAGCTCAGAAAGGCGGGGCAGAGGACTGGAGAATTTGGGGTCAACTGGAAAGTCGGGCAAAATCCATGTAACACTGCCAAATCCAACTTAAGAAATTCAAATTTTCCCTGAAATAGAGAAACGGGTAGGTACAATGTTCAAATGTCCTGAGTCTACTGTCTGGTATTAGGATTGCCAAAAACCCACTGCCATGTGGACATGCTATAAAAATATTTCCCTGGAGTTCACTCGTGGTGCAGCAGGTTAAAGAGCCAGCGTCGACACTGCAGTGGCTCGAGTCACTGCTGTGGCGCAGGTTCAATCCCTGGACCAGGAACTTCTGCACACCATGGGCACAAGCAAAAAAAAATTTTAAATTAAAAAAAAAAAAAATCCGGAGTTCCCATCATGGCTCCGTGATAAACAGAACTCACTGCACGCCAGTAAGTACGGCCAGTACGGCCGCTGCTGGAGGTCAGGCCATGCCCTGAGACCCACAGGAAAGATGCTGACAAGGAGACACCCACCTGCGGACCCCTAAAGAGAACCAGGAACCTCCAAACCTCTGCTCCTCACTGAGTGCTGTCACTGCTGGCGTTTCAGAAACCTGCAGGGAACAATCTGGGTCTGGCAAAACAGCCTAGTAGCCACACTTCAAGAAGAAATAAAAATCAGAGTTCCCTGGTGGCTCAGAAGATGAAGGACTTGACATTGTCACTGCTGTGGCACGGGTTTGATCCCTGGCCTGGGAACTTCTACATGACTCATGTGTGCCCCCTCCCCCGCAAAAGATCGTTCTGTTTTTTATCTCCCTGCTTCCTAATCCCTTAAAAAGTTTATTGTATTTGAAAATAGAATTTGGCGAATTTTACTCCTCTCTCAACTTTTTAGTGAGCTCGAATTAAGCTTACTGCAGTTATGCCTAATCCTTCTATCACCTCTCTTCTTAGGACTTTTCCATAGTTTCTCTTATCCCAGCACTCATTTACATTTTGATGACTTCACTTGCACACCCAGAAAATATTTATCGATCACCTTGTGTGTATTAGACAGTTTCAGGTCTGGGCCCATTACAGGAGCTGCTTGGCTGACTCTCTTGGAAGTGAATCTGTACAATTTTGGCTGTCCTCCAATATAAGACTACACAGTCTGCCCATCAGAAGGACACTTCTTCGTGTGATATGTGTCGTCCACAGGAATCTTGCACAAGGCTTCTGCAAAGGAAAAGCAGCAACCACGTCGAGAGGGCTCACGCTGAACCGGGGAGTGCGCTAAGCTCTTCATCCCCATGAACCAATCTCGTCTTCCCAATGACCCTCTGGATCATCAGAATGATCTCCATTTTACAGGTGAGAAAACTGAGGCCCAGCAAGCGGACATGACTTCTCTAAAGGCAGTCAGCGGTGGGGCTGGCCTTGACCTCAGCAGTCTGGCTCCAGATTGCCGTTTTCTGACCCTGGGAGCGGGTGGCTGAGGCCTCCTTAGGCTTTGCTTCTGACATAATGGAATTTCAAACAGCAGGAGGCAAGAAGAGGCGTTTGTTGGGAAAAGAATCCTGTTCCAGAGACAACTGGCAATAAATATCCCTCATTGGCGGCCTGATAAGGATGGAATGGGGTTTAGAGAATTTCAGTCTCGTGAAATAAACATGTGAGTTTTGACCTTCCTGAAGTGACAGAAACTATTCGAAGTGTGTCCCGTTTTGCTCTTTTCCCCCTTGCAGCCTTCACTTTAGACTGTGCTGTCCTGGCAGAATCTTGCTCAAAACTGGCTGTGGTTTCTCAAGGGCTGAAGAAATGCTCAGACTCACAAAACCTGGGCAACACGGGGCACATCTACCTCTGGGAATTTTAAAAGATCGGCTGTGTTGCTCGCAAAAAAAAGCGTCTAGCATTTTGCACAAAACTCCCTCACGGTTTCTGTGGAGGTGGGAACCGAAGCCCAGAATGGCTGCAAACTTGCCAAAAGTCACAGAGCTGGACTTGACATCTTCTATAGACACCTACTCACACTGTTCCTCAGGAGAAGTGCACTCCCGCGTCTTGGATCCTGCGGATTTGATACATTTTACAAACCATGGGGCCTGGACCACAGCGTGAGCATCCCATGGGAGCCGGTGAGAAAGGCAGACTCTCTGGCCTTACCTGGCCCTGCTGAACCGGAATCTGCATTTCAACAAGAGCCCGGAGCCATCCACGTGAATATTAAAACTGGAGAAGAGCGCAAATGTTCTAGCTAGTTCAGTTGTGGGGAGGGGAGTTATTGGCGACTCTATGTTGGTTATAAATGCACCCGTCTCTTGAAAGGTATATGATCAGCCTCACCTCGCAATTTAACTTAAAATTATCCTCCTGATGCAAAACGATTTTCAGTTTGTCTTTATGGCGGACCGAGACTTTTAAGGATGCAATCGCTCCTTTGTGAGCAGATATTAAGGCTTCTGATGTGCAAACTTACCTTTCTTATGAGACCCAGCAAGAAACGGCCACCAGCCCCCAGGTTTACGATGACGCACAGTGGTGTCTTTTCTCGAGAGCACATCAATCACCTTTTCCCAGATCGCGGCGACATGGGCAGCAAACACAAATCTCGGCCCCGGTTCTTGCCCAAGTTAACACAAAGGCATCACAACAATAACAGCTACCATTTATGTGCTGTTTACAATGTGTCTGGCGCTGTGTTGATAACTTACAGTATAGAAAAAAATCACTTAAGCCTCAGAGTAACCGTATTTTACAGACAAGGACAATGAAGCACAGAGAGGTTTGGTGGTTTGCCCGAAGCCACACAGCTAGTTCATGGCGGGGCTCGTAATTCAGCCTGTCTGCCTCGAGTCCACGCTGGTAACCACAGCCCCATACTGCCGCTCAGAGTCCAAATAGATACTGTCTGGGGTTCCAGGAGTCCCTTTGCTCTCATACTAAAGACTGATCATGTACCTAGGAGAATGTAATTCACTTCAGACGTTTTACTTGACAAAAAGCAAAAGAGAGGCTGGCAGCGACTAGGACATTTCACAGAGTGAAGTAAGACACGGTCTCCAGCTCTCGGTGGCGACTGCAAGACCACGCAGTCTGATGCTTGGAAGTGCTTGAAAACGTCCCTCTGCCTGTCACGGAACCAACTCCTACATTAAAACTGCACTATAGTTTCTATAAATGAGAAGCAGCTGCAAAGGCTAAGGATTCGTGATACTGCTGGCTTTGATTATCCATCAAATCAGGGGTCTCATTTCTCTTTTTAGCAGCCGATGCTCACCTCTTTCTGTAAAAGAAATCTTAAGGATAATTCCAATATACGTGGACCAGGCACAGCCTTGTGCTTTGGGTGAAGTGGGGAGAGGGAATTCTCTCGACCTTCACCTCAGTAGCCCTGAGAGCCTGTCCCTAGAACCCTAGAGTCCTGAAAACACAGAATGAAAAACACCCCAGGAGATAGTGAGTGGCCTCTCCTGTGTGTGAACGCAGCTCTCCAGAGAGCCTCCCTGCCTGACAGTACACGCGGCCCAGTCCTCGGTCTTACACCTGGAAGACCTCCGACCCGAACTCTCCCCTGTGGAGCTGAAGAGAAGGACACTCTAGAAACAGTTGAAAAGGGCACTGCCAGAGTTCTCGGCGAAAATGAATCTGACTAGTTTCCAAGAGGTCGCAGGTTCGATCCCTGGCCTTGCTCAGTGGGTCAAGGATCTGGCGTTGCCGTGAGCTGTGGTGTAGTCACAGATGTGGCTCGGATCTGGTGTGGCTGTGGCTGTGGCCTAGGTCGGTGGCTTCAGCTCCGATTCAACCCCCAGCCTGGGAACTTCCATATGCCACAGGTGTGGCCCTAAAAGTACAAAAAGGGGCGGGGGGGCACTGCCCAATGCTTAGCAAAACAGACATGGGCCACAGAAACACTATGAGAGGTGACATTCCCAACGGCAAAGTCAGGCAGAGGCCTGCCAGGGGCAGAGCTGGCAGGCAGATATGTGCGCTTAATAGGGAGCGAATGCTGATAGTGTTTTCTTCAACCACTTCTGTTTGCACTGGAAACGCAAAGCAGAATCACGACGACGCCCAGGCACAGCCCAGGTCCAGAGCCATGGTTATAGCGCAGGGAAGATAAAAAGCGCTAACTCCTCACCAATCATTACGACCAACCCCCTGACCAGGAAATGCATCCCACTGCCCAGCCCTTAGCCCTGCGCCTACAGGAAAACAACACTGAAATTGACGTAACTTAGTCTTCCAAATGGTTTTAAGTGCTGGTGGGGGAGAGGTGGGCAAAGTGGTTCCCAGGAGGTTGATTTCTCAACAACAGGCGACAGACTGGCAGCACAGGTGGTACTAGAGTCAGAGCCCCTCCCAGATCCCCCCAACCCCCGCCCCAGGGCCCTGTTAACCATTTCTGTGCTGCCCACCCCAAACTCAATGGCTTGGGGGAAGGGAGCACGAAAGCCCAGCCCCTGTGTCAGGGTAGGTGGGGACAAGTGGGAGGCAGCCGATCCTCTTTGGGACTTTGCCTGAGATGACACCCCTGTGTGGCGACTTGCTCCTCCTGGTCCGGGTTCCTTTTTCCCTTCCCCAGGGGACACTTCCTTTAGACATCTGCACATGAATGTTCTCTGGGTCTGCCTCTGGGAAATGCCACCTACAAGACCACCACGCCCCCCAGCTCACCACCCTGCAGGTGCAACCTAGGAACCCGGCCTCAGCAGCAGGTCTAGGGTGCAATGAACACTTTACTTGCCATACCCTTTTCCTACCAAAATCTGTCCATAAAATGTAGCCAAAATTGATCGTACTTGATTAAAAGGTGGGGCATGAAACCAAAATATGATAAAGTCTCTGTTAAGAAGAATGTACAGGGCATGGCATGGATGCGTTACATCAACGTTCGAGTTAATTGTTTAAAGAAACCTTTCTGGAGTTCCCATCATGGCTCAGTGGTTAACGAATCTGACTAGGAACCATGAGGTTGCAGGTTCGATCCCTGGCCTTGCTCAGTGGGTTAAGGATCCAGTGTTGCTGTGAGCTGTGGTGTAGGTTGCAGACGCAGCTTGGATCCCACGTTGCTGTGGCTCTGGCGTAGGCCGGTGGTTACAGCTCCGATTAGACACCTAGCCTGGGAACCTCCATATGCCGCAGAAGCGGCCCTAGAAATGGCAAAATGACAAAAAAAAATAAAAATAAAAATAAAAGAAACCTTTCTATGATGTAGTAGTGTGCTGTCCTTACCAATTTAAAAACATCTTCATAGAGTGGAGTTCAGTTTTTGTTTGTTTCTTAAACGGGGAGCTATAAAAGTGCACTATAAATAAAAGGAAATAGACTAAGTATGCGCACACATTAAGATGTATCTTGAAAATGGCTTTTTGTGCAGAATTATTAAATGAGCTTGCTTTCCTGTAATTTTCCTAGCTCGATGGATCTGCAGGCAGCCCCCCCCCAAAAAAAACCATCTGGGCTGCCTCCAGTTCCATTTATTCTGACACCTCTGCAGCAACTCCTTCACATGGGACACGAACTGTGACAGCTAACCCGAGGTGCGCTGCCAACCGGGATGGGGCCAGCCGCGTGTCACCGGGCACCTCGGCTTTCACGAACGCACGACAGCGCGATTACCTTGACTCCCAGGGCTTCTCCCGAAATGACGGCCACGGTCACACCATCCTGACTGGGTTTAGGGATTTCTTTACTTTTCAGTTCCTGGTAGCGTGGCTCCACCATCTTCTGAGAGCTCCTCAAATTCACCCACAGTTGTAGGCCATGGACTGGCTCCTCCGAGCAGGGCATCTCGGCGTGCACGATGCCCCGGCCGGCGGTCATCCACTGCAGACACCAGACCAAAGAGAGGAAGGTGTAACCCAGCTTCTAAGGAGGCCGCAGATGGGACGAGGATGCCCGGGTAACTAGGCAACCAAGCGAGGAGCCTCACAAAGCCCTGCTTTCCGAGTTACAGGGCAGCAGGAGGAGTAACAGAGCCACAGGGACAACTGCTGGGCCCTTTCTTTTTCCAAAGGCGTCCCGTGCTTCCGCATGCGAATTCAAAGCATCGGATCTGCAATTTGCACACAGGGAAGACTGCCCGCATTGGCCCCCGGAGTCTCAGGACGGCACTATGAGATGGGGTGGGGGGCTGGGCCGGGGAGGGGCAAGGTGAGCATCAGTGCAGTTAGAGTGAAGGCCCTAGCCCATCCGACAGGGAGCTCCGGAGAGGGATGAAGCTTCAGAACTGTCCCGAATTGAGGCGTGGTGGCCGAGCTTTTATATCCCGACAGGAGCAAACCGCCGGCTGTGGGCCAGCCGCCACTCCTTAGCCTCGGGTGGGGCGGTTCCGGTGCAGAGGGCAGCGCTGGGGTGGGGTGGGGATCTAAAGACACGGGCGGAGGCCCATGGCATCCTCCACACCAGAGGCAGCTGACCCGAGTCCGTGGGTACCGGAGCCCTCACTGCTGGGAGAAACTTACTGTCTCCACTGTTGTGCAGATTTTGCAAGCGTGCCTTGATTTCTTTATTAAGAGCCTGTCAGGGGCCAGCCCTAGGCGCCAACCTCAGAATCTGGGGAGGGAGGGAGGGAATGAGCCCGACAGGCAGGTTTCCTGCCTGCCTCGGCTTGGGTCCTCCCACAGGAGGTCCCGACACAAGGGCTCAAGTGCAAGGGGTTTATGTACTTGGAAAGTGAGGCAGAAAATACAAGTGGGGGAGAGGAGGAGGAATGAGCAAGGCAAGGGAGGAAGCTAAAAGAGGTGCTCATGGGCAGGTGGCATCTGTGGGCACCTGGGGCCCGATCCCACGGGGAACCAGGCACATTAGAACAACTGCATGGAGGGAGGAAAAATCCACTTTACGTTCTGCTCCTGGTGAGAAGTGACTGTTGACATTTGGCCATGCCTCTCTGCCCTTTTGCTTTTCTGCCTTTAAATTTTGTGATCACTGAAACACCACGATTCAAATATTTGCAGCTGGCATCCCACAAAATGTGTACATGATCCCAGAAGGTGTCTGAGACAGAGTCCAGGCTTTTAAACCCAGTGAAGATGACCCAAGCACTTCCTGGGGATTTTAATTTTAAAATCATCTCAGAGGGACCAGGATGGTGGCCGGGTTTGGGTCCTGATCTTACGTGACAACACTCGCCCCTGCAAACGTCCTGGAAGATACATAGTAAATTGTCTCAAAGTCAGCAGAGAGGTCTAGAAAGATGAGACGTGAAGCTAGTGCACTGAATGTGGCAACTGGGACATCATGAGCGACCGTGACCTGAATGGCTTCAAGAAAGGACTGGGGGGTGGTGCTGAGAGGCCAACCCTGATTTCAGTGAGTGGAGGATGGGATGGAAGATGTGGAAGGTGCGACAGGGACTCACGATTACTCTTTTGAGAAAAGCAAGGCAAAGACTAGGTGGAAGCTGAGCGATGATGCTGGGGTCAAGGGAAAGAGAAACGCAAGACACCTGAGCAGGTTTGCAGGTGAAGTGGAAGGAGCCATAGAACGGGGGAAGTCAAAGATGGAACAGAGAGCGCGGGGGTTGGGGGACAGGTGAAGGTACCGGAAGTGGGAGGGATCAAGCAAGCACAGCCACAGCCTAGGAAACCATCAGCCATAACTCGTCTTGGCCATACCTGCAGGTCTCCTGGGTTCAACTGACCAGCATGTCCACAGAAGTCTTCGTGGGCCATGCTACCCCCTTCCAGGAGGTAAGACACCTTTGAAAAAAAACAAAAGAGAAGCAAAAGTAGGTGTTGGGGAGCTGTGAAGTGTTACTCTCTGTTCGCACTGAAAATGGGTTGAAGAAAAGCGGCAGGAGCAGCTCAGACAGTGGAGCGAGCTGCCGGAATGAGCCTCAGTGACAGGTCCACACGCTCCATGCAATGTCCGAGCGAATTTCAGGTGGGAGCCCCTTCCTCTGGGCAGATGCAGCCCTGAGCAAGCAGCGCCCCCCAGGCGGGTGAGAGGGGCCCCCACCCATTCCCTCAGCCACAGTGGGCCCCGGAGCTCAGGGTGAAAGTGGCAGCTCCTGTTGAAACAGCAGGAGCCCTGTTACCAAGGCCAGGTTCACCCAGGAGGGTGGGACGGCAGACCTGAGGTCTCCACGCCGTCCTCTACGAGAGGACTGGGGAAACCCAAAGGGGGTGTCTTTCCCACACCAGGCACACAAACTCACCCGGTGTTCAAGAGATGTTGGTGCAATAGGTCAAATGAATGCATATAAAGTCAACTTTTCCAGAGGCGTGTCTGCACGAAATCTGAAAGCATCATCCGTGTAGAGATTCTGTGATGTCCCTTGGGGGAGCCACTAGCCACGTGTGGCTGAGTTTCAAGTAATTAAAATTAAACAAAATTAAAAATCAGCTCCTCAGGTGCACTCGTCACATTTCAAGTGCTCAAGAGCCCCCATGTGCCTAGTGGCCACCCGAGCGGACCGCGCAGATGGTAAGGCATCTTTACAGGAAGTTCTATGTGATGACACTGATCTTGATAAATAAATCTGAGTATCAGCAGCCATCTAAGGGAGGGATTTTGCAAGGATAGTCAAACCTTCCCGGGAGCCTCTATAAGCACAGTGCCTCTTGGCAGAACGAGATGCCACCGATTTTAAACAGCACAAGAAAATCTTATTTCATTATTTCCCTAAGAGGAAAAACCCAGCAGCTCTAAAATTCTCATTTTGAAAGCTATCGTGATTATCTTAACAAAGATAAAAAGACACCCAAATACTGAGAAGCTATTTTAAACGACCCCAGGGACATGGCAACATTTGAAACACGCGATTTAATACTGAAAGCTTAAAATGCGTGTCTGCTGGGGTGGGAGCTCTCTCTGCACAACTCTGTTTTCCGTTCTCCATTTTGCTCGTTTTGTACACATTCATGAAATCATCTGTAAATGCCAACAAGAAATACCCATCAGCCTCAACAGTTCTGAAAGGTGTGTGCAAAACGACATTTATCTGCAAACCACGAGCGGCTCCCCTCCTCAGGCTCATGGGCAACAGCTCTGATCATTTACACCACTGGATGAAGTTTTCATATTCTAGCGATTCCAAGGCTTTCTTTAAAGCTTAATGGGTTTACCCTTTTTAATCTTGTAACTTTTACTTCAAAACTCTCACCATTATTAAATGAGCGAACCCAAAATGCAGTCTGCAGTTAAGGTCCCAACATCTCTTGTACTCATGTCAGCCCGATCTCATTTTCACCCAAAGACCCATTCCGCCAAATAGAGCAATTTAAATCAGTACTTTAGAATAACAACATCTGCAAGTTCCCGTCATGGCGCAGCAGAAACGAATCCGACTAGGAACCATGAGGTTGCAGGTTCGATCCCTGGCCTCACTCCGTGGGTTAAGGATTCAGCGTTGCCATGAGCTGTGGTGCAGGTCACAGATACGGCTCAGATCCCGCATTGCCATGGCTGTGGTGTAGGCCGGCAGCTGTAGCTCTGATTAGACCCCTAGCCTGGGAACCTCCATATGCCGAGAGTGCGGCCCTAAAAAGAAAAAAGAGTAAAATAATAATATTTTTACCAACAAATCACAGCTGTCTAGAACCACAAAAAGAAACAGAGTAGAAACATGTCTCCGCAAGGAAGAAAAAAATATAAATACTCAAGAGGTAAGAGAAGAGAAAATATTTACGAAGGTCGAAGCACACACATCAGATACTGCTGTTCTACACAAAGAACACTATTTCCTGCTCCATACAAGAACCCAGGACGTATGTCTAGGCCAGACTGCTTCCATGGTCTATGTTTTTGCTTTATTCTAAGGCATTAAAAAGTAGACCCAACTAATCTTTTTGTTTTGTTTGTCTTTTTGCCGTCTTTCTAGGGCCGCTCCCATGACACACAGAGGTTCCCAGGCGAGGGGTCGAATCAGAGCTGTAGCTGCTGGCCTACGCCACAGCCACAGCCACGCGGGATCCGAGCCGCATCTGCGACCTACACCACAGCTCATGGCAACGCCAGATCCCTAACCCACGGAGCAAGGCCAGGGATCAAACCCACAACCTCATGGTTCCTAGTCGGATTCGTTAACCACTGAGCCACGACGGGAACTCCCCAACTAATCTTTTTTAATATGAAAATTCCAAAAATTGTTTTATAACTTATAAGGGGCAGTGGGCTTTTGATCATTTTCCTATATATCTGTGTATTTAGGAACTAGCCAAATGATGATCAATTCCCAGATAGAGAACCTACAGCAGAACAATTTTAAAATAATTAAGACGGTCAGTTCACCAAAAACATTCATTCGTGAATTCACTGGATATCTCACTAAGGTCTTCTGACGGAGAAGACAGATAAGACAGCTGTGCTCAGGAAGCGCATCTTCTCACGCAGACGAGCAAGTGCACGGCAGGCCCTGCTGGCTACGTACAGGGCACCGTGAGGGGCACAGGAAGGATTCGGCTCACGCTCAGGTCCAGGGTAAAGCGTCTCAGAGAAAGATGAGAAAGGGGCCGCAAAATCCCACCCAGCATAGCAATAACCCAAGACCCGGCCATGACCCTGGCCTCCCATCGCTGTGTCCTGACCTCTATCAGGGACCCCCGCTCCATCAGCGGGGCAGGGCCTGCCCCAAAGAGTTAGGGACAACCTCCACTGCCCTTTGTGATATTTCCCTCCCCACGGAGGGCACTCCATGAACACTTAACACCCCTGTGCCCTTCGCCCACCCCTCCCTGGTGGGAAGGGAACAGCGGAATCTGATTGGTGGACTTGAAAGAAGACCAAGCCCCATTGCTGAACCCTGCCTCTCCCCTCCCTCTGGGAGAATCGGCCTGTCCACAGAAGGCGGGGGTCCTCTTTTGCTCTTTGCCTCTGTGGGGAGGGCCAGTCCCCACACTGGTGGCTGGCAGGGGGCCAGCAGAGCCAGTGAGATCTGCCAGTGAGTCTGCCTCAGTTGCAGTATTCAGAAGCCCAGCTGCCCACGGATATAAGCCCCATTCTACAGTATCAACTTTGTTGGAAATAAAGGCATGTCTCTGTCTGCATTTCCACTCTTTCATCTCAACTCGTTCAGAATCCAGGCTGGGCCAACAGGCTGTGGTTTGCTCTGCCCCCTCATACCCCCAACTAAGGGCAATTTAAGAGCTGCTACAGTCAGCTGTTGAAATCTTACTTTGCAGCCTTACGATGAGCCCACCGCCTCCAGAGCTCACTTTATTGACTGCGGGTTCTTGAAACCAAGTGTTTGTTGAGCACTTAACTACAGTGCAAACCAAGGCTGGCGCCAGAGGATTCTCCATGCGTCATCCTGCAGAACAATGCCACTGCGCTAGGTGGCCCTGGCAGCAACCTTTCTCTCAGCAGGTGACAAGGAGATGGCTAGAGTAACTGGAGGTTCTGGAATGCTTCTTTTTTTCTTTTGTGTCTTTTTTAGAGCTGCACCCGTGGCACAGGGAGGTTCCCAGGCTAGGGGTCAAATTAGAGCTGCAGCTGCCGGCCTGCACCACAGCCACAGCAACGCCAGATCCGAGTCACGTCCATGACCTACACCACAGCTCATGGCCACCCTGGATTCTTAACCCAGTGAGCGAGGCCAGGGATCGAACCTGCAACCTCATGGATACTAATGGGGTTCATTATGCTGAGCCACGACGGGAACTCCTCCTTGGAGGTCCTAGATGGTGATGGTTCATTTTACGTGTCAACTTGAATGGGCTAAGGGATGCCCGGAGAGCTGGTAAAATGTCACTTCTGGGTGTCTCTGTAAAGCCGTTTCTGGACGAGAAGAGCATTTCCATCAGCAGACCGAGTGAAGATCCACCAGCACCGGTGCAGGGGGCGCCGCCCCGTTGCACGAGGACTCAAATGCAGCAACATGGTGGAAGGTTAACGCCTGCTCTCTCTTCTTCGGCTGGACCATCTACCTTCTCCTGACCTCAGAGACCAAAACGTCGGGATTCTCCGCCTTTGTCTTCGGGGATTTACACCAGCGGTCTCTGGAGCCTCCGGCCTTGGTCTGAACTCGACCAGCCGGCTTCCCCAGTTTGCCAGCCTGCAGAGGTGAGGTTGAGATTTCCCACCTTCCTTAATCAAGGGAGCCACTTCCTACAACGAATCTCATCCTGCGTTGATCTCTATCTATCCTGTTGATTCTGTTTCTCTGGCGAACCCCGACTGGATTTTTATGGCCAGAACCATCTGGGAACTTATGACCGCAATGGCAATGGTGCAACGCTGGCACAGGGATGAAGGAGACCCGTTTGCAGAGGGAATTAACATAAAATGACATTGACCTCAAATCAGTGCAGCAAGGATGCGTTTTTCCATTAAGCGGTATTGGAACGAGTGATGAACCAGATGAGAAAAAGAGAGCAAGCGACGTGTTCCAAATGGGTTAAGGATTTTAAAAATCCATTTCTAAGACTGAAATCTAAGGAGACAACAAGAATACAAAACGTCTGCACAAATCTATCTTGGCAATGTTTATTATAACAGCAAAAAGACAGGAACAATCTGGATGGTGAATTAAAAGGGAACGCTTAGCTAAATGATGGTACAGCCCTACCAGAGACTATTACGCAACTGTCAAAACGTGATACAGATCTCTATTTGCTGACACAGAAAAACGAAATATTAATTAAAAAAATAGGCTACAGAACAGTAATTGTATTTAAAGGGGTCAAATGCAATGATGCACGTAAATGGCTGCATTTAATAACACTGTATCCGGTCATGCTGCGTAGACATGTAAGTGCCCAGATGGACACGTGCTAAAATGTGAACAAAGGTCACGCCCAGAGGATGGACTTGCGGGTACATTTCATTATCTGCTTTCTTTTCTAATAGTTTGAGTTTTCTGCAATGAGTAGTTTACTCTTTCACAGGGCAAACTTTTTTTTTTTTTTTTTGGAAAAACATAAAGATGCTGCCGCTCATCAGTGAATGGAAAGAAGTGACAGGCTTTATTCTGCAGAGATGCTGGTGATTGTGGGTTCCTTGTGTAGGCGAACTGGGGCTGGACAAGAAGGCAGTGAGACCTACGGGAAAACACTGAGAATCAGGAGAATAACTCCCTATTACCTGTGAGGACAGCTTCGTCAGCTCTGACTTTAATGTCACTAGGTGGGACAGACCCGGAATTATTACAGAGGCCACTCGTGCCAAAATAAGAATCAAGCGCTTAGGACTCCATACAAAGCTTCAACATTTCAGAGGACAAATTTCAAACAACCAGCCAGTGTATATGGGGCAGTGTCTAGACGTGCTTTCCTTTTCCTGTTAGGCATGCATTTTTAATTAAAATAACTTGCATAATAATGGCAATTTTCATTCCGTTTGGGCTGAAGTTCCCCTTGGGGTTCTCAAAGGAGCCTCTTTCAAATCATGTTCTTTCCAGCCCCCAAGATTTTTCAATTAAGCAAGCCGAGGGGCTTTCAAGTTGTTCATCATCTGAAAATACGTCAGGCAACTTTCAAAAGTAAATTGCAGTGAGCGTGACTTATTTAAAGACGAAACTGTATGTGGATACCCAAAGAGATTGTTTTTGTTGGGTGGGTTGTTTTTTGGCAGCTTTTATTTTAGAGAGCAGTTCCAACACGGTTTCTAAAAGATTGCGAAGACCGTTCTCCCCTCTTTTCTTCTCCTTTTGCGCTGTGGATGGTCCTCTTTTCTCTGCTGATACGAAAGGAAACAGCACTGCCTCTGTTCTAAATTCTGTAAAATCTGAGTTAGAGAAGTCTGGTCAAAGAAGCTTTACTGAATCCGTCATACCTGCCCTTTACTACCTAAAGCGAAAAGACACACTGAGAGCCTTTGGGGAAAGAAAAATCAGAAACCAAGGAAACCAGCGACGCTGGATTTATTCTTTTCCTTCTTGTGTTTGTTGAGTGCTACACATGCTGCACTGAGACCTAAAGGATAAATGTCTACAGAGCATTACAAACAAACAAACAAAACACACTCGGGCAGGACATTTAGGAGTCGACAGGATCCAGATGATTTTTCAGGACATGACATAATTGCAAACACCTGGAGAACTGGCGGGTGGCTACGGAACAGGGAGTATTGTGTTCAGACTTGAGAGCTGCATGTGTCTACGAAATCTGTGATTTGAAACAGGTGTTTGCTGAAAGGACTGGACATGCCTCCTTGGTGCTGCTGCGTCCTTTCCTCCTCCTGGTCCTAACCTTTCCACCCGTCTTTACAAAAGAGGTGTGCTTCCTTGTCCGTTCTCATCGGTGACTGCATTGGGAAGACGGACACGAACCCACAACAGTAGTGACAGACAAGGGTCACCTGCAAGGTGAAGCTGCGAGAAGGTGTTCCTCGAGGAGCTACACATTATTTCTGAGCAATTACAGCAGCAGACAGAGTCTGTTGTTTCTTTCTGGCTGGTATTCAGTAAGAAGAGTGTCATGACCTTAATGTTACAGATGCAAAATATACTGTTTGAAGGAAAAAAGTTTTGTGCTAGATTAAACTCTATTTTCTTTTCCTTTCCATTTGCCCTGAAATGGGGGCTTTGTTTTTTTGTTTGTTTGTTTTTTTGTTTTTTGTTTTTTTGTTTTTTTTCTATTGGTAGCTGAGTAGGAAAAAGAGAAAAACAAAACAAAAACACGGGTTGAGGTCATGGCTGATGAGAGAGGCCGGCAGGGAACATCTTGCGTAATCGAAGCGGGGAACTGGCCTTCAAGGACACAGAGGGAATGTGTGAATCCATATCATTCAGGACCCGAGCTATTTTACAAAAATGTTTTCATCTTTTGAGCAATCGCTGAGAAACCTGGAAAATGACCCCCCTTAGTCAGCTCATCCGATCCCAAGCCCACAAAAAACACCTTCACCAGGGCCACAAGGGAGTTTTCGCAAAAAGGGAAAAGATAACCAACAAGGTTTAGGTCTTCAGCCAAAGGTCAAACCCGCATCTTTTAAAGCTCTGCTGGCTCCTGCCTTGACCCCTCCTGCTACCAGCCCCGGAGGCGCAAGGCTTCAGGGATTCTTGTCAGCACTGCCCCCTGCTGGCACGGCCCTGCCTTGGGGGCCACGCGGGCCCTGGGGCCCTGGTTGGAACCTGAGGTTGCCACTTCTTGACCAGGTGTGAGGTGTGGGGTGAAGTCCTCAACGTCTCAGAGGCTCGGTGTCTTCACGTACCACAGGGACCTAGGTGACGAGCGCGGTGAGGGCTAACTCAGGTGACGTGTGCAAAGCACAGGACCAAGTGTTCAGTGAGTTCTCGCATCGGCACACCCGCCACACGTCCTCGAGCAGAGAGCCCGTTCTGAGGTCCTCCCTCGAGCTTCTGGGAATGTGCTTCCCCCGATATTTTCATGGTTTCGTCCTCACTTCGTCCAGACCTCTGTTCAAATGTCACAGCCGAAGAGAGGCCGCCCCCAAACAGCCCCCGAGTTGGTCAATCTGCTCTTAATCGTCCTAACTCTGGTTGTTTCTTCATCCTTGCTTTCTCAAGAAGGGACTCTGTGCTGTATCATTATTTGGTTATTCCTTTATTATCTGTCTCCCCTCAGAAAATGCAACTTCCCTGAAGACTGAGCACAAAGGTGGCAACAAAGCTTTTCGGAAGAGTGAAAGGCAGGGAGGAAAGAAGGCGGAAAGGAGGGAGGGAGAGGGAGGGCAGCAATTCCTATTCGCACAGCATTTCGGTGTTGAAAAGCATCTGATTCTGGGAATCTATCATTACCTACCTGTTACTGATGAAAACACTGTGGTTTAGGGTGACTAAGAATACACCATTATTTGGAGTTCCCGTCGTCGTGGCTCAGTGGTTGACGAATCCGACTAGGAACCATGAGGTTGCGGGTTCGATCCCTGGCTGCACTCAGTGGGTTAAGGATCCGGCGTTGCCGTGAGCTGTGGTGTGGGTCCCAGACACGGTTTGGATCCCGGTTGCTGTGGCTCTGGCGGAGGCTGGCGGCTACAGCTCCGACGTGACCTCTAGCCTGGGAACCTCTACATGCCGCGGGAGCAGCCCAAGAAATAGCAAAAAGACAAAAAAAAAAAAAAAAAAAAAAAAAAAAGAACGCACCATTTGTAGGAGCAGGACAAGGACTTCACATTTTCTGAGGATAAAATCATTCTCACTCGCCGAGGTCATCCCGCAAATGCTGCCGCCACCTTGGCAGTGATGCCTGTGGTGCGGTGGGTGCACCGGGCCTGCCCTCGAGGGGAGACGAAGGGAGCCCAAGAGGAGCGGGGCTTTAGGCCAACGCCACCTCGGGCAACCAAAGGGTCCTCGTGCTGTTTGTTGCACACGAAGCTGAAAACAGGCCTCAGGATTCCCAGGTGAAGCAGCTAAGAGGTGGCGGAAGGGGCAGGCAGCCGCGGGATCCTGAGATGAGGCGCCTGAGGGATCCTTCTTTGGTTTCGACGTTGCCGAGCTCTACGCAATGACGTCTGACTACAGAGACATGAACAACTGACTTAGACGCAATTTCCCTTTTCCATTTTTCTGTGGTTCCCATTCTCAAAAGTCTCCCAAATCTCCTAACTTTCCTTGCACTCTGGGTAAAAGTTCTGACACGCACAACCGCATCCCCAAATCTAATGACTCAGGCGAGCGGAACTGCAACCTCCTTGAGAATCCTCCAGCTGCTTCTAGAACCTCAGGGTCAGAAATGGCCTTCTTCTTCAAACCCCACTCAGGAGTCAACCCTTTGGGGACTCTCTTCAGACAAACCATCCCTGGCTCCCCATGTCTTCATCAGGCCAGCTTCTTAAATGGTACCACCTACATCTCATTAAACTGTGGTCAAGGCGCTCACGTCCACTGTTTTTTTTCTTTGTTTGTTTGGTTGGTTGGTTGGTTGGTTGGTTTTTTTTGGTCTTTTTTTAGGGCCACACCCGCAGTATATGGGGGTTCCCAGGCTAGAGGTCAAATCGGAGCTGTAGCTGCCGGCCTACACCACAGCCACAGCAGCAGTGGATCCAAGCCACAGCTCACGGCAATGCCAGATCCTTAAGCCACTGAGCGAGGCCAGGGATCGAACCTGCATCCTCATGGATACTAGTGGGTTCGTTAACCACTAAGCCACGATGGGAACTCATGTCCATTGTTTCATCCCCCATGTTATACTGAAGGGGCCTCAAGGGAATGGTTGGCCAGCTTCTAGGATTATCCCAGGTTCCCACACAAAAGCACTGTGTCTGCACCCAGTGGGCAAAGAGGGTGGTTCGAAGCATTGTTGTGTAAGAGTGCCCTCTGCTGGCCGTCATGAGGCATGCTCAATGTTTTCTAAAATCTGTTCTCAACAAACCAGGGGTTTTGCTGAAAGATCTGCTGCTAACTAGGTACCTCTTGCCTACTCACGTTGTCTCTGCTCGAAGACCAGTGTCCATGGGGCAGGCCGCCCTCCAGGCATCAGGGGAGGGGCTGTGTGCTGGTGCAGAAGGAGGTTTTTCTGCTCAGCAATCTCTAGTTAAAAGCTGTCAAGGCAGATAACCTAAGAAAGTGCCTGAAAGGCTCCTCCGCCTCAGGAGATCCTGAGGGGACCTGGGGCTCACAGGGCTCTGACAGAGAGACAGAGTTAAGGGAACCGTGTCCATTTCCCTCTTGTTTTAATATTTTGTTACAATTTCATTATAAAAATATTTAACTGAATTAAGCCGCTGACACCTTTGGATGGGTGATTTATCATTCCTGATTCAATTCATGGTAAGGATTTAATTTCTAAAACTTTTAGTGAATGTATTCATTGCACTTGATGATCCTGGGCCACAGTTCTGGGGATTTGGGACTTCAGGAAGCAAGAAAACATTTTCTTTCTTTCTTCTTTTTTTTTTTTTTTTTTTTTTTTTTTTGTCTTTTCTAGGGTTTCACCTGTGGCATATGGAGGTTCCCAAGCTAGGGGTCGAATCGGAGCTATAGCCGCCGGCCTACGCCAGAACCACAGTCACGCAGGATCCGAGCCACATCTGCAACCTACACCACAGCTCAAGGCAACGCTGGATCCTTAACCCATTGAGCGAGGCCAGGGATCGAACCCGCGACCTCATGGTTCCTAGTCAGATTCGTTAACCACTGAGCCATGATGGGAACTCCAAGAAAACATTCTCTAATAAGGGGTCTGAAAGAGGGATGTAAATTTTTTGGTCTTTCATCTTTTGAAAGAAACTGATTTTGGAATCATTTTTAATCTCTTTTCCTTTTTCTTTCATTTTGGCCTGCACAAGAGAAACTGTCATCACAAAATCATTAACAGGAAGTTAGGAAGCACCCGAAGGAACACAGTGATCATTCCTTCTCTACCTTCTAGAAGCTACCAGTAACTCTAGCAGGAGAAACACTACTAAAATATGCAGGTAGGAGAAGCAAATGCTAAAGAGAAGTACAGTCAGTCTCGCTGGGAACACAGAGGAAAGATTAATCCTGATGAGGACGAATCTGGAGGAATGGGGGAGTAACTCATTGAGAACACAGCCCCCCATCTGGTCCTTAAAAGACCAAAATATTTGAGTTCCCGATGTGGCACAGCAGAAACAAATCTGACTGGGAACCATGAGGTTGCGGGTTCGATCCCTGGCCTCGCTCAGTGGGTTGAGGATCCAGCATTGCCGTGAGCTGTGCTGTAGGTCGCAGACGGGGCTTGGATCTGGCGTTGCTGTGGCTGTGGTGTAGGCTGGCTGGTAGCTGCAGCTCCGATTCGACCCCTGGCCTGGGAACCTCCATGTGCGGCAAGCGCGGCCCTAAAAAGACAAAAATAAAATAAAATAAGACCAAAATATTGGGGAAAAGCTAGGGGTAGGGTCAGGCCAAAAGGTATGTAGGAGGGGAAAGAAGCTTTAGGTTGTAGTAGAAAGTCACAAGCAACGAAAGCACAACTGTGTTCATTATCATGTTATCTCTACATCACGAATGGCCTCCTGTGGAGACAAGAACTTAAATGACTGTCCCTGAATATCCAGGCAGTCAACCGACTCCAATTCGTCATGATAGAGGAAGCTCAGAGGAGATGTGGGAAAACCCAGACCCCTGCACCAGGAAAGCACTGGGTCCCACAGCGAGGAAGTCACACGAGAATGCGGTGTTCACAGTTTGGGGATCTGTGCCACCCACGCAGTGTCACTTCTCTTGGTATCAACGTGTCGATGTTCTGACCCACGCTCCGCTGTCCGGAACGGGGCCTCTGTTCCAGGAGTGGGAGCTCAGAAGCGGGGACAGGTGTGGGCCTGGGCGAGGATGGGCGCACCTGCCCTGTAGGAGCCTCAAGAGGCCCCCCTTCACTGGTTTTGGGTTCCTCCTCCATACAGTGGGGGGGGAGGGGTGATAGCTCCTACTTGGCACGGTTGCTGCGAAGTTTAGAGGTAGAGAAAGCAAGGACGCTTGTCATAAAATGGGCAGCTGATACCACCTCGGGGCGAACCTCCTCTGGGTTTAAGCGTGTGCGCTCAGCCACCTCCGGTGAAGAGTCTACTGGCGGATGACGCTGAAGAAGACCCACTAACAGCAATGAAGATCTGCCAGAAGCTTTCCATCGTGCAATGAGCTACGCTGACTTGTCTTAGACTTATTTCTACTCTCACTTAAGAAGCATCATTTTACATCTGGTAACATAAAAGGGGGTTCAATGCCATGTTTATCGTCTTCAACACATCTGGCCACCAAGGTGTCTCCTTGAGAAAGCAGTCTCTCAGATACGAATGGTTTCTGTTTGTAACACGGTGGGGGTAGGGGAGATGGGGAAATTTCTTGGGAACTCCAACACATCCAATTTTTAAGTCCAACTCAACTCCTCGTCATTTCTAATCAATCTCCATCATCATCTCTATCTTCTTTTCCTCCACTCATATCCAAGTTACCCCCTAAGGTTTTTACTAACTGGCCAGGTTTTCCCTGAAACCCTCCCAGAAGTGCCAGCTTCTCCCTCACAACTGAAACTTCACCAACTGGACCTCCCCTGTGCCTCCTGCATCATTTTCTAATTTTCTTGCAAACTACAAGTCCTCCTCCACCCCAGTTTCTAAACTCACATGCACACACACGATTCTTTTTTTTGTCTTTTTCTAGGGCCGCACCTGTGGCATATGAAGGTTCCCAGGCTAGGGGTCTAATCGGAGCTGTAGCCACCGGCCTATACCACAGCCACAGCAACACGGGATCCGAGCCACGTCTGCAACCTACACCGCAGCTCATGGCAACGCCAGATCCTTAACCCACTGAGGGAGACCAGGGATCGAACCCACAACCTCATGGTTCCTAGTTGGATTCGTTAACCATTGATCCCTGATGGGAACTCCACAATTTTAATTTCCTTTTGCAAAGGGGACATGCTGAAGAGGAGAAAGTTTGGCTTCTTCATTGGAAGCGCTCTTTTCAGTTCTGTGGGCGCCTCAAGCATTCCCAAGCGGAAGCAGCCCCAAGGGCATCCTCCCCACTGCGCGCTGGCACCTTGCATCGGTTTACCTGGTTGACCCACACAAAGCACAAACCAGGTCGGATTTCATGTGCAGAGGGCAGACCCAACATGAAGGCCTCACTCAGCCAGAGTTCCTGGAGAACAAGTGAGCGTAGGCCCTTCCCCAATCACGAGAGCACTGTTTATCTTCAAATGCGCCGTGCAAAGAGGCAACTGTAAAAATAGCAGTTTTCTAAATCACCAGCGCACATGGTTCCAAATTCTAAAGGCACGAAGAGGGATAGGCTGAAAAGAAGCCTTCTTTCCCACGCTCCCTCATCACCTTCTCGGAAGGGTCACCAGTCGCCTGGCTGGCCTTTCAGAGATACTGCGGGCAGAACCCAAGAATCAGGTATAAGCAGAGATGATCCGAAGGTCTGCCAGCAGGTGACTGGACAAATGCAGACAACGAGGCGGCAGTCACAAAAGGGAATGAGGTCCTGACACGTGCGGCAATGTGGGCGAGCCCGGAAAACATGATGCTGAGTGAGAGAAGCCAGACACCAAAGACCACATCCGGTGGGATTCCTTTTACACAAAGTGTCCAGAATAGGCAAATCCCTAAAATCACAAAGTCTGGGTGCCGGAGGCTGGGCGAAGTGGTAACGGAGAGTGGCCGCCGCGGGGCGTTCTTTGGCTGGCAAGGAGAATGTCTGCCACTGGTGGTGACAGTGGCCCAGTTGCATAAATATACCAAAAAAAAAACGCATTTTTTAAAAGCTGTGTCAATATGTATTTGTATCTGTCATTACGTGTTTGTTTCCTCTCTAAGCACGCTCTTCTTTGAATACTGTAACACGACTTGCGTAATTTTGTTTTCTTTGCCTCGGTGTAGGCTGCGGAAGCCAGACCCACAGTCCAGCTTCCCCCCAAGAAATAATCACCCATTTCTGAAAAAGAATAAAGGCATATAATAGCCTTTCTATTTTATACAAATCCTGCGCTGTGCTACAACAAGCTAGCACCTTGCCTCTGCCGCTTTCCAGCTATCATGGAGATTCTTCTACATCAGGCCACAGCAAGCTGTGACTTTCTTCTTAGCAGCTGCGTGGTATGTGACTGTACGGACACATGTATGGAAACCACTAGTTCCCCACTGGGGGCCACGTGGTGGCCCTCCCCGCCCAGAGTGAACAGGTAACACTATCTGGAGACAGTTTTTGTCGTCCGCATTGGAGGTAGGGGGTGCCATTGGTAGCCAGTGAGAAGAGGACAGGTATCCTGGCAAACATCCGAGAAAGCACGGCCCCCCACAGCGAAGACTTATCCACCCAAAGTGTCAACAGCGCCAAGGGTGAGAAACTTTGATTTAAACAGAACACGATCCATAAAAATTTAAATTATTTATAACAATTGCTTAATTAATGCATTATACGTCAACTATACTTCAAATTTTTAAATCTTTTAAAAAATATATTTGCTCTTACAAATGATGTTATATAGTATTCCATCTACCAGACATATAATAATCACCACATAAATAACCATCTCCATTTTATTTTGAATACTTCTTTTGTTCCCTTTTTCTGGCCACGCCCACAGCATACTGAAGTTTCCGGGCCAGGGATTGAACCTATGCCACAGCAATGACCTGAGCCACAGCA
This sequence comes from Sus scrofa, assembly GCF_054392235.1. Taxonomy (NCBI): domain Eukaryota; kingdom Metazoa; phylum Chordata; class Mammalia; order Artiodactyla; family Suidae; genus Sus; species Sus scrofa. The sequence goes on from NC_139401.1 coordinate 15,673,000, forward strand.
GTGACAATGCCAGATCCTTAGCCACTAGGCTACCAGGGAACTCCTGTTCCCTTTTTATTTATTTATTTATTTATTTATTTATTTATTTATTTATTTTTGCTTTTTAGGGTTGCACCCGTGGCATGTGGAAGTTCCCAGGTGAGGGGTCTAATCAGAGCTACAGCTACCAGCCTACACCACAGCCACAGTAAGAGTAACACAGGACCCAAGCCGCCTCTGCAATCTACACCACAGCTCACAGCAACGCCAGATCCTTAACCCACTGAGCAAGGCCAGGGATCAAACCTGCATCCTCATGGTTCCTAGTTGGGTTCGTTAACCACTGAGCCACGAAGGGAACTCCCCTGTTCCCTTTTTTATGTCTTTTTGTCTTTTGGCCTTTTCTAGGGCCGCTCCCGCGGCACATGGAGGTTCCCAGGCTAGGGGTTGAATCGGAGCTGTAGCCACCAGCCTACGCCAGAGCCACAGCAACGCGGAATCCGAGCCACCTCTGCGACCTACACCACAGCTCACGGCAACGCCAGATCCTTAACCCACTGAGCAACCCAGGGATCGAACCCGAAACCTCATGGTTCCTAGTCAGATTCGTTAGTCCCTGAGCCATGACGGGAACTCCCCCATTCCCTTTTTTAAACTGACTTTTTAATATTGTGCTGGAATAAACATTTGTATAATAAGCCTTTGTTCTTACACTGGGTTTCTTCTCAGGAAATTCTTAGATTCCTAGAAGTAGGATAAGTGGGTTAAAGGAGAACTTTCTTGCCTGGAATCCTATGGAGTTCTTCGTGCTATTACAAATGAGATTTGCCCCCTCATTAGATCTGGTTATTGCTTTTCTGCAGGAAAGCAGGTGACCTTTGCATAGTTATCTTCTACCCAGCCATTTACGAAGAGGGTTGGGTTGATATTTTTGGCGTGGTGGTGCCAAGGGGTGTCCTGGGGAGGGAGGGTGGCTTTAGTTTCCTTTAGCATCTGTTAGCCTCACCCCCAAATCATGCCAAATAGGCGTGTATGCTAAAATCCACACGCCGTCCGGTCACATCACCGCCCACAGAGGATGGGGCCACCTCGGGGTTTTGCTTTGACCTGCAAGTTCCCCACAAATAAACAACCGGGCCTCCTCCCCCTTTCCTCTGGCTGTGACTCTTCCTCAGGGCATCGAAGCTTCCCGAGCCCTATTCAATCATAACGATACGATAGACACTTGTCCTCTTTCTCACAGCGACAGGAACATGTCCATACGTCCACGTGAGAGACGTCACAGGATGTTCCTTGAACAATAGCGCCTTGATGGTGTTCAGAAACTATCCTTCCTTCCTCCTTCTCCTAGACTATTTTTCTTCTTTCCAAAATGGATTCTGAATTCCATCAAGCTTTTCTTTTGTAGCTTTGACTCCACAGTGATGTGGTTTGCGTTTGAAAGCACAATGCACGTTAGGGAAAAACAAGACAAAGCAAAACAGCCGTGTGAGAGACGGGTGGCTTGGATCCAGCTCTAAGTTTTAGGTGTGAATCACCAGGACCCTTCCCTTCCTCTCGGGACACTGCAGGCAGTTGCATGCAAACGCTGCTGGCCGCCAACCAGGAACCAGGAGGGTGGCTCTGCTGCGGGGCACACCCTTGGCAACAGAGCGGGTCTGTTCTCCTGAACAAAGTCAAAGAACCTGCCGAGGCTCGTAGTGAAAAACTTCATAGAGCATTTCTAAGCCCCGCGATGGACAAGACCACCCTAAAATGTCGCGGGCAAAGCAAGGCGCGCGGTTAATCCTAGCAATTCACCTGACGCAGAAGTGACCAACTACACTGGTTTCCCCAGGAACACGCGATTTCGATGCGCACACCCGGAAAGTCCTGAGGCTGAAATGTAAAGGGTGAGTTTGAAAGGCACAAAATCTGCTTCTTCTCCGGGTAGGTGAAAGGTTCATCAGCGGGGTGTGACCTCACAGGACTGCTTTTGCAGGCAAAAGTCAACTCGGGCAGGGCGTGGATGAGAACGGTCGAGGGGTGCGTGCATTTCTCAGATGGTTGTTTCGGAGCATTTGGAGCTGCCCTAAATAAATCACGCGATCAGGCCTGAGCTGACACCCCTGACTGCAAAAGCCTTCTGCCCTCAGATTTCCCAGGCAGGGAATCTGGCCACCAGCCAGGCCTCCTTCTCCAGGGCTTTCCTTCTTCCTTAACTTTCAGGCAAGTTGTTAACAGAAAAGAGCGAGCTATCATCCCAAGTGAAGGGTTAAGTTTTAAAAAATGATTAGCCATCGACACAGGAGAATCAGGTTCTGGCTCTTAGCTCAGAGAATTACAGTATTTCTGGTTTGAAGGCTCATGTACACGAGAGCTTCTCAAACTGTGCCATTCACAGCAATCACTCGAGGATGGGGTTGGAATGCGGATTCTGATTCCTGGGTTGAGGTGGAACCTAAGAGTCCAGATGATATCACAGCTGGTTCCCAATCACACTTGAGGTAATGAGAATTTTGTAGACTAATATTCTCCACATTAATCTGATCATGTATTCCTATTAGTTTAAAAAAAATGTGAGCATGGACTTAAAAACGTAATTTATTTAAACTTTATATCCACGTGTTAGTCCAGCATAATTCCATTTTTAAAAATACAAATGTAAGCTCTATTATTTTACTCCAGCACAGCACTGACTCATCTCACACACAGCCTATTTTGAAGACCACTGATCTGAGAACTCACCCACTATGTTAACATTCAGTGCCTGCTTGTATTTCTCCAGACATTAAAAAAAAAAATCTCTTTAATCCAATTATGAATATGGAGAACAGACTTGTGGCTGCCAAGGGGGAGGGGGAGGGCGTGGGATGGACCGGGAATCTGGGGTTCATAGATGCACGCTATTGCAGGTGGAATGGATGAGCAATGAGATCCTGCTGTGCAGCACTGGGAACTCTATCTAGTCACTTGTGATGGAGCGTGACGGAGGATAATGTGAGAAAAAGAATGTACACATGTATGGGTGACTGGGTCACCTTGCTGTACAGTAGAAAATTGACAGAACACTGTAAACCAGCTATAATAGAAAAAAAAATAAAAATCATTAAGTAAAAAAAAAAAGAAAATCTCTTTGATCCAGCAGTCGATTCATCATAAACTGTTGCAAAGTTCTTCCTTCTATTGGTTTGTATCTATGCTTTGTATCCAGAGATTTACATACGAAATAAGCCTAATCCGTCTTAACACTATTTCAACTCTTACCACTGAAAAGGCCCCAATTTCCTGAGTATATAAAAACCATTTATAAAAACATAATACCACCAGCCCGAGAGAACAAAATAGGCCAAGGACATACATATATGTGGTAAAAAGATGTTTAAAAATGAAAAGACAACCAACTTGCTCAGATGAGAAAAATGAAATTTAAAACCATGGTGAGGTAGTATTTTTCACCAAAAGAGCAAAGATAAAGAAAAGGTGGGTAAAGATATCATGTTGGCAATGCTGAGAGAAAACAGGTACCCTCATGCATTGCTGTGGTAAGAATGTCACCTGGTACAATTTCATGACAGATGCTTAATGAAGCCATCAAAGTTTAGTATTTTTTTTAAATACTGGAAAAATGCTAATGGCATAATGGTTCTTTGTTGTTGTTGTTGTCTTTTGTCTTTTTAGGGCCGCACCCATGGCATATAGAGGTTCCCAGACTAGGGGTTGAATCAGAGCTACAGCTGCTGGCCTACGCCACAGCCACAGCAACGCCAGATCTGAGCCGCATCTGCAACCTACACCACAGATCAGGGCACCACCGGATCCTTAACCCACTGAGCGAGGCCAGGGATCGAACCCACAACCTCATGGTTCCTAGTCCGATTTGTTTCTGTTGTGCCATGATAGGAACTCCTAATTTCCTTTCTAAATTACAATTTATAGATTGTGAGGCACTCAACTTGACTCTGGGAAGGGGTTCAGCTACAGAATTTTGGTATTTGGCTCTTCTAAGAATTTTCCTTAAATCTGTCATTGTTAACCTCAGCCAATCCTTATCATTTGTGGATCTGGTATTCCCACATTCACCTATTCACTCCATTAATTCGTACCCCCCAAATCAGTAGGTGTGGTGCTTGCACCCTCACTCGTGTGCGTGTGCAGAGCAGACCAGTGTGCACACACTTCCAGCTGAGAGTGAAAAAGACGATGCTCTGCCTTCTTGTTTCCACTCTCATACTGCAAACACGTGTCCTTCTTGAGGTCTAATTAGTAACTGCATTTTGGTACTTTTCGTTGGTTGGTGCTCTCGCTGTTTTAAATGTCTCCCAGGGATAGTGCCGCAGCGCTGTCCCGTGTTCCTAAGGGGCCAGAAGGCTGTGAGGTGCCTTGTGGATAAAATACGTGTGTTAGAGAAGCTTCAAAGTCTGCAATGCAAAACCAGGTCCACTTCTAGGCTCTCATCACTTCCTCCCTTTAGCATTTTCTACAGGCTGATAAATTTTGAAAATGTTAACTAGTATAAAGAACAGAGTTAGAATCACCTGTTATATTATCTTACTATTCAGAAATAGGTATTGCTATTGTTTTGATATATTTTCTTCCAGAATTTTTTTTTCTGGTGTCAGGCTGTATATGTTTTGTCTTAAAAAACAAAAAAAAAAAAAAAAAAGGGAGTTCCTGTCGTGGCGCAGCGGAAACGAATCCTACGAGGAACCATGAGGTTGGGGGTTCGATCCCTGGCCTCGCTCAGTGGGTTAAGGATCCCACCTTGCTATGAGCTGTGGTGTAGGTCACAGATTCGGCTCGGATCTGGTGTTGCTCTGGCTGTGGTGTGGGCTGGCAGAAACAGCTCTGATTCAACCCCTAGCCTGGGAACCTCCATATGCTGTGGTACAGCCCTAAAAAGACAAAAAAAAAAAAAAGAAAAGAAAGAAAGGAAATGAAATTTTCTTTCCATAATGGAAAGCAATGTGTTTCATCATTCATTTTAACATATTCATCATCTTTGGCAAAAACCACCTCTTTCTTTTATTCAACTAAACTCAGCCAGGTGTTACCGAGACCCTCCACCTGCAGAACGCGGAGATGGCTGGGATGATCTGAGCCGAAGCAATTTACACTCCTCCTGGGCGTGGGAGGGGAGGTTGAGACAACTCCTCGTTCTAACACGAGGCAAGAGAGCCACCAGAACAATCTAACGTGTAGGACCCTGGAAAAACCTAATGCCATGGGGGCCGAATGAAGAAGAAAGGGTATCCTCTTAGGACTGCGTCGAAAACGTGGCAGAGAGGGTAATAATTGAAAAGATCACGACAATTAGTGAAATGGTAGCTGAGCTGGGGGATGCGACAGTGAGGATGTCCTGATACCAGAGGCAGAGGAGCACGGGGGGCGGGGGCCCTGTTCCAGGAACCGGGTCAGAATCTAGCACGGGGGCAGGGGAGGTGAAAGGAATGGCTCCCACTGTTGCTGTGAAGCAAGGTACAGTGCCCTCAAAGTAGCGACAAAGAAGAGAACCAGAAGGCAAAAGGCTAAGAAGGAAGGGAAACCGGTCCAACGACCTTGAGCCTTGAGACTGTTTCCAGAAGCTTCTGGGCTTTTTCCATGTCCGTCTTTCACCTCCTTAACTCAGAGAGCATAGTGGAGGCAAGCAGGGGCCAGGCCTCATTCTTCATTCGTCTCCCTCCCTCCGCCCACACTCCCCAACACACAAACACACATCCCCCGACACACAAAAGATCACCTGACACCACGCCCTCAATGTCACCAGACATCAATAAATATTTACGCAGTCAGTAATGGGCTTGACACACACACTAGCCCTGGTCTGTTTCCTAACTTAACAGGCTTTCCTCATGCAGAAGATGATTCCACTCTGTTAGGAACTGTCCCTGCACTGTCCCACAATATACGTGTGTGCGAAGAACGGAAGTCCTTGAAAGTGCCCCAATATTCTATTATACGTTATTTCCTCATCTAACCAAAACTGAAAGCAAGGGTTCAGCAGAACCTCTATAAATGTTATGTTAAATCTATAAACAGGGAGTTCCCGTTGTGGCTCCGTGGTAATAAACTCGACTGGCATCCATGAGGACAAGGGTTGGATCCCTGGCCTCACTCAGTGGGTTAAGAATCCCGAGTTGCCTTGAGCTGCGGTGTAGATCACAGATGCAGCTTGGATCTGGTGTGGCTGTGGCTGTGGCGTAGACCAGCAGCTGCAGCTCTGATTCCAGAGCTGGGAACTTGCATATGCTGTGTGGGTGTGGCCCTAAAAAAATCTGTAAACAAAATATGTATGTATAGCCTTGAAATCCTAATTTTTACACTACGTTCTGTTTTGGCCCCTTCATTCTATAATTCTTCAGAATTGAATTGAAATACTAATAGTGTCCTTGGATTGTCTTGAGGGGTTTAAAATATTTCATTGTAAGAGATGAAAACAGCTCTGAAAGTTCTTGAAGAGAAGGAAGTTTTTTGTTTGTTTTGTTTTGGGGTTTTTTTTTTTTTTTTTTTTGCTCTTTTTGCCTTTTCTAGGCCTGCTCCCATTGCATATGGAGGTTCCCAGGCTAGGGGTCGAATCGGAGCTGTAGCTGCTGGCCTACACCACAGCCACAGCAACGCCAGATTCTTAACCCACTGAGAGAGGCCAGGGATGCTGCAACCTCATGGTTCCTAGTCGGATTCCTTAACCACTGTGCCACAACGGGAACTCCAAGAAGCAAGTTTTTTTGTTTGTTTTGTTTTTGTTTTTTTGTGGCCACATCTGCAGCCCAAGCCACTGCAGTGACAATGCAGATCCTTAACTTGCTGAACCACAAGGGAACTCTCAAGAACCAAATTTTTATATAAAAGTATTTTAATCACATCTTAAATTGTTTCTTCTAAACAAATTATTTTAATTATTTATATACTTTTTTTTTTTTTTTTGCTTTTTAGTCCTACACCTGCAGCATGTGGAAATCCCAGGCAATGGGTCAAATCAGAGTTACAGCTGCCAGTCTATGCCACAGCCACAGCCACAGCAACTCCAGATCTGAGCTGTGTTTGTGACCTACACCACAATTCATGGCAATGCTGGATCACCAACCCACTAAGCGAGGCCAGGGATCGAACCTGCAATCTCATGGTTACTAGTCAGATTCGTTCCCACCACAACAGGAACTCCTAACTATATAAATATTTGAAGAAGCCAATTCTTGCTCTTTATTAACTGCTCAGATAGAAATGTCTCTACTGGCACAAATTCGAGGAAGACTTAAATGAGTAAATATTTAAATCTGAATATATTTCATGTAAAACAGATATTACAATTCTATTAACAGCCAGGAACTTATAAATTAATCTTTGCCTATTATTAGTCACTGCTTCTAAACTTGAATTCTACTGGACAATTTTAAGAACAGAGGTAAACTGCAAAATACATACTGTGCAGTCAAGATGTTTTACTTACTGTTTCAAAGCCTCGGTGTGGGTGATCAGGAAATCCGCCTGGTCTACCACCTTTAAATTCATCAAACAGTAAAAACGGATCCAGGTTTTTTAACTGAAATAAAAATAAAATTCAGCAGATTAGATGTGCTTTTTAAAGCCATGAACAGACATAGCAAATGTCGCTGAAAATGGTATGGTTCATGAGGGCAACTTTTTGGCAAAATGCAAGTTGCTTTCAGGCAAGAACTCCTTTCACACACACACATGCAGATTCACCAAGTTAAAGAATTAACATTTCACAAGGAGAGTGAAGAGTGGACAAACATTTCATGATCATCTAAGACCGACAGAGTCAAGCACAAACAAGCTACAGTCTACATCCTAAACAGACTGATAATCGCAGAGGAGAACAGACTAGGAAATAGATTTCGGTGCCGGGATGATAAACACTCTAGAGGAAGCGAACACAGAGGAGGGTGGGGCGGGGTCAGGGAAGGTTCTACCAGGGAGGTGTCACTTGAGCTAGGTCTTCAAGTCCACAGAGAAGTTATTTCAGGTACACAGGAAGGAGGAAAAATGTTCTCAATAAAAGAGCAGAGAAGCAGCTTGGCAAGCTTGAAGAACTACAAGGAAAATGCTCTATAAGAAAAAAAAAAAGATGCCCTAAGGCAATCCACAGATTCAATGCAATCCCTATCAAATTACCAAGGACATTTTTCACAGGACTCAAACAAAATATTTTACAGTTTGTTTGGAAGCACAAAAGACCCAGAATAGCCAAAGACATCCTGAAAAGGAAAAATGGAGCTGGAGGAATCAGGCTCCTGGACTTCAGACTATACTACAAAACAACAATCATCAAAACCATATGGTACTGGCACAAAGACAGAAATATAGATCAGTGGAACAGGAGAGAAAGCCCAGAATTAAACCCATGCACCTACAGCCAACTCATCTATGACAAAGGAGGCAAGACTATACAATGGAGAAAGGACAGCTTGTTCAATAAGTGCTGCTGGGAAAACTGGACAGCCACATGGAAAAGAATGAAATGAGAACACTCCCTAACACCACACACAAAAATAAACTCCAAATGGATTCAAGACCTAGATATAAGACCAGACACTATCAAACTCTTAGAGGAAAACATAGGCCAAACACTCTCTGACATAAACGACAGCAACATCTTCTCAGATCCACCTCTTAGAGTATTGACAGTAAAAACAAAAACAAATGGGACCTAATCAAACTTAAAAGTTTCTGCACAGCAAAGGAAACCCTAAACAAAATGAAAAGACAACCCACAGAATGGGAGAAAATCTTTGCAAGTGAATCAACTGACAAGGGATTCATCTCCAAAATTTACAAACACTTTCTGCAGCTCCACACCAAAAAAAAAAAAAAAAAAAAAACAAGCAACCCCATCATAAAATGGGCAGAAGATCTAAACAGACAGTTCTCCAAAGAAGACATACGGATGGCCGAGAAACACATGAAAAGATGTTCAACGTCACTCATTATTAGAGAAATGCAAATCAAAACCACGATGAGGTACCACCTTACACCAACCAGAATGGCCATCATCAAAAAGTTTACAAACAATAAGTGCTGGAGAGGGTGTGGAGAAAAAGGAACCCTATGACACTGTTGGTGGGACTGTACATTGGTGTAACCACTGTGGAAAACAGTATGGAGATTCCTTAGAAAACTAAAAATCAAACTACCATTTGATTCAGCAATCCCACTCCTGGGCATTTATCTAGAGAAAACCATGACTCGCAAAGACACATGTACGCCGATGTTCATTACAGCACTCTTTTCAATAGCCAAGACATGGAAACAACCTAAATGTCCATCGACAGAGGAGTGGATCAAGAAGATGTGGTACATATACACAATGGAATATTACTCAGCCATTTAAAAAGAACGAAATACCAGCATTTTTTGCAACATGGATGGACCTAGAAACTATCATGCTAAGTGAAGTCAGCCAGATAATGAGACACCCACATCCAATGCTTTCACTGACATGTAGAATCTGAAAAAAGGACAGACGGAACTTCTTTGCAGAACAGATGCTGACTCACAGTCACTGAAAAACTTATGGTCTCCGGAGGAGACAGTTTGGGGGGTGGGGGGACGTGCGTGGGTTATGGGATGGAAATCCTGTGAAATCAGATTGTTATGATCATTATACAACTAGAGATGTGATAAATTCATTTGAGTAATAAAAAAATAAATAAAAATTAATATAAAAAAAGTCGCATGTGGAATTATGATGAGAGATTGGCTGAGCACAGAGGCCAAATCTAAAGAGTGTGGGGGAGTTCCCACTGGCTTAGCAGATTAAGAACCCAACTAGTATCCATGAGGATGTGGATTGGAACCCTGGCCCTGCTCAGTAAGTCAAGGATCTGGCGTTGCTGTGAGCTGTGGTGCAGGTCGCAGATGTGGCTTGGATCTGGCGTTGCTGTGGCTGTGGTGTAGGCCGGCAGCTGCAGCTCTGATTCGACCCCTAGCCTGGGAACCTCCATGTGCACGGGTGCAGCCCTAAAAAGAACTAAATAGTTTGGGTTTTAACGTGAAGGTGATAAGTTTTAATAAGAAGTTGAGATGACCAGATTTTGAAAGACCACCCTAGCATCCCTGTGGAAGACAGTCTGCAAAAGGGAGAGACAGGGGGCAAAGAGTATTTAGAAGATGATTTCAACAGTCCAGGCAAGGATAAAGGCCAGGTCTCAGGCAATGGCAGGAGTGACGGAGAATGGAAAAAAGAGCATGAGGTCACTCCCAACCTCCTAGCTATGGACCACAAGACAGAAGCAGCAGCCTTGAAATAGCCATGGTGACTTCATTTCAGGTCACGGTGAGTTTGAGATATGTATGTAAATGATACCTGTATAAATAGAATATGAATATTCAGTGTCCAGTATATTATACAAAAGATGAAGATAAATCTTGAGCCCCAAAGAGTGGCAGAAACAGATCTGGCTGTCATCGGCATATCTTTATGGCTGTCTTGGGTTATTCTTAGCCATTTGTTCTTCGATACAAATTTTAGAAAGTGTAAAAATGTCTCCAAACAAAAATGTTAGACTTTTGATTGGAACTGCTTTGAATCTATGGATCAATTTGGGAAGAAATGACATTTATATAATATTGAATTTTCCTATTCCTCAACATGGTTATCTCCATTTATTTACGTGTTTTTAAATGTCTTTCAATAGGATTTGTAGTTTTCTTTTCTCCAAAAAGGTTCTGCATATATTAAAACTTTTTTTCTAACATATTTTTTACAGTATTTATAGGTACAGTTTTTATTGAGGTATAACGGACATATAACATTAGTTTCAGATGTACAAGGTAACAATTTGATATTTGTAAACATTGCAAAATGATCATCATACTAAGTCTAGTTACTGTCACTATACAAAGGTATGAAAAAGTTTTTTTTCTTGTGACAAGAACTTTTAAGATTTACTCTTGGGAGTTGCCTGGTAGCCCAGTGGTTATGGGCTCAGTGTTTTCACTGCTGTGGCTTGGGTTACTGCTGTGGCTCAGGTTCAATGCCTGGCCCAAGAATATCTGTTTGCCTCAAGCACAGCACCCCAGCCCCCCCCCCAAAGATTTACTCTCTTGGCAACTTTGAAATACACACTACAATAATCTAAGTTTCTATGCATTAACGACAAACTATCAGAAAGAGAAATTATACTTGCATCGAAAAGAGTAAAATTCCTAGGAATTAATTAACCAAGGAGGTGAATAACCCATACACTGAAAACTGTAAGACAGTGATGAAAGAAAGTGAAAATGACACAAATAAATGGAAAGGTATTCTGTGCTCATGTCCTGAAAGAATTAATTACTGTTAAAATGTGCATATGACCCAAAGCATTCAACACAACCCCTATGAATATCCCAATAGCATTTTTCACAGAAAGAGAATAATTCTAAAATATATACGGAACCACACAAGACCCCAAACAGAACCAAGCTGAAGGCACCACACTCCCTGATTTTAAACTACACTGCAAAGTGATGGTAACATAAACAGTACTTTTAAATGATGTTTTTGAACACTTTGCTGCTGGGGATTCAAAATGTGAATAGAAAGGCAATTCTGAACACTTCTAAGCTCTTATGAATTTTAATAATTCTTTTGTAGCTTCTTTTGGGTTTTCTTTGTAGACATCTTTTTAGTAAGTTTCTGCCCAGTAGTTCCCAAACACATTTTTTTTCCACTTGCATTAAAGTCACGGCAGGCTTCAGTTTCTCTGGGTTTTGCTGGGTGTGACTGACCTGTACGCGTCTTCTCGTTCTGGATTCCCCGCTGAAATGGTGGCCACTCTCTAAGACATGCTGGCCTCACAGCCACGGGCAGGAGCCAGTGGTGCGTGATCACAGTAACACTTCCCATGGTCAAAGCATGGAACAAGGTCAAGCCCAAAGGCAGAGAGGAAGGCACTTAAACCCTCCCTTTGGGATGCAAGGGCAATGTACCTAAAAGTGAGAGGGAGTGAACATGTGGGAATAATATTCCAACCGACACCTGTGAGCAAATAACTGGTTGTTCCCCTTCCGTTTCAACCCTTATACTTTCTTTTTGCAACCTAGCGCTTCTACAGCAATGTTGAGTGAAAGAGAAGGTAACAGATATCCTTGTCTAGTCCCTAGTGGTACGTACATTACTTTTTTAAATCTTAGAGTGATTTTTATTTTTTCCATTATAGTTGGTTTACAAAATTTCTCTAAGCAGGTGAAACTAAGCGGGTTTAATCTATGTTTTCTGTAGATTCCCTTCGTAAAGTCAAGGAATTTCCCTTTTCTTTCTAGTTTACTAAATTTTGAGCATAGATGGATGCTGAATTCTACTGAATGCATTTTCTGCAGTGATATAGACATATGCTTGTTCTCTTTTAATCTCTTAACATTGGTTAAGTTATATAAATAGATTTTCTAATATTACACCAAATTTGCTTTCTTCAGACAATCCAAACTTGGTCATGATATATTATCTTTTCTACACGCTGCTGTATTCGGTTGATTAATGCTCCGCTCATGATTTCTGCAAAAATGTTTACAAAGGTAATATAATTAACCCTTCATTTGCTGTCCTTGTCTGGTCTTGATAGGAAGGTAATGTCACTTCATAAAATCATTTGAGGACTCCTGGAGCTTCATCTGTGTATTATTGGAATTATCTGTACCTTAAATATTTGGTTAAATTTGTCTGTAAAATGTGGACCTATTGACTTTGTCATAAAGTTCTAAAATACTGACTCAAGGAGCTCCCTGGTGACCCAGCAGGTTAAGGATCCAGCATTGTCACTGCTATGGCTCTGATTACTGCTGTGGCATCCCTGGCCCGGGAGCTTTGGAATTCCACAGACACAGCAAAAAATTATAATATAATATATAATATATATAATACTGACTCAATGACCCTACTGGCTATGAAACTGTTCAGGTTTCCTATTGCTTCTTTCTTTTTCATTGTTTTTGGACTCTAAGAACGTCTCTAACTTCCTGTCAGCTCTGCTAATTATTTTTTTAGGTTGGTTATTTATTTCTTTGCTTGTTTGTTTCCGGCTATCTACTCTATGATATTGCGAGAAATGAAATTAGCAAACCCTTTGCTTCTATCTCTGGTTTTGACTTCCACTTTCTTTGGAAAAAAACACACATACACACCTGCACACACATATGTATGTATATATATTCATACGACATATACAGCATGCATACAAGCACACAAATTTCAACAAGTCACTGCAAGTTTTTTTAACCTAATCAAATCTCAATTTCTTCACTGATATCAAGCTGGCCATTTTGTTAACACATCTCAGCCCAGTGTTCACTGGTCCAATATCAAAAAGTCATCAGGAGTTCCCACTGTAGCGCAGCAGAAATGAATCTGACTGGTGTCCATGAGGACCCAGTTCAATCCCTGGCCTCGATCAGTGGGTTAAAGGATCCAGCGTTGCCATGAGCTGTGGTGTAGATCACAGCTGTGGCTTGGATCTGGCGTCGCTGTGGCTGTGGCTGTGGTGTAGGCCGCCAGTTGCAGCCCCGATTCGACCCCTAGCCTGGGAACCTCCACAAGCGACGGGCGTGGCCCTAAAAAGCAAACGAAATAAAACAAAACAAAGTTAACAGAAAACAATCCAAATATTTATTGAATTCTCTCAAAAATGCTAAAGGGGGGGGGGCGGCTTCAACTTAAAGATGTGTTTCATAGACTCACAGACAGAGAAGAGACTTGTGGTTGCCAAGCGGGGGTGGGGGGGAACGGATGGTCGGGGAGTTTGGGGTTGACAGATGCAAACTATTACATTTAGAATGGATAAACGACTAGGTCCTACTGTGTAGCATAGGGAACTATATCCAGCCTCTTGGGATATGATGGAAGACAATATAAGAAAGAGAAGAGAAGAAATATATATACATATATTCTATATAGCAGAAATTGGCACATTGTAAATCAACTACACTTTGATTTAAAAAAAAAAAAAAAAAAAACTAAAGATGTGTTTCAAATCTGCCAGTAGATGTCTCCAATATTTCCATCATCTCTCACCGTAACCTTTCAAATCTCCCACCACCATCTGGAGATGGTGTTTCCCTTTTCTCCTCCTCCCCCTCAGCTTCTGAATTCACTCTTTTCTCTTCCACCAGTGACCCTCCGCCCTTTCTGGCGAAACTCAGATGTTGGGTCCTTTCAATCTCATCCTGTCCCTCCGAACTCCATGTCAGCTCAAGGAAAGCCCAGGAAAGGCACGGGCGTTGGGAGGAGGAGAGGTCAAAAATTCTCCTATCTTCTTGTCTCTTGTTCTTCTCATAGGATAATGCCTAACTTGAAGAGCTGGAACAGTGAGTGGAGGGGACCTGGTCTAGGGCCCAGGGCACTGCAGCTTCTACAGAGATGGGTGGTATCTGTTATTTGGTGCCAGTTCTACAAATCTCTTGAGACCCAACTTCCCTGCGTGCAAAGCCAAGGGTTTGGAACCTCAAGCTGGCTTTTCAGTTCTACATTATTGTGGTTCTATGGTTTTAAAAGGTGGGTAAAAGGTGAGATCAAGAGATATGTACTGTCTCTTGGGACCAGAGCGTTTGGTGTGAACAGACACATCCTGCTATTAGGCACATCGTGAAGAGAAGAGGTCTCCTCTTTCCAGTTCTACCCACACCACCACCCACCCAACAATAGTTACTCCATGTCTGCAAAGTCCTGTTTCTGCTATCCGGATGCCATAGTCTAGCGTTCTGGTCACCGATCCATAACTTAAGGACACACACAGGAGGAAAACTGGCACCAGGAAAAGACTACAGAAGCTAGGGGGCTGGTTGAGGCGAAAGCCAGAGGGATCCACTGTTTATCTGGCAAAGGATGGGGTACAGTCTTCCTCCAACAAGCATGTGTTACCCGCAGGCTCGGGATCAGTGCGTCTCAAAGTGGCTAACGTCCTCCAGATGCTCAGCAAGTATTCAAGAACATGTCGGAGACACCTGTCATCTGTAGACAAGGTCTGATTTATAGAAGAATTCGGATTTTCTAAAAGGTCTTGACCTGGTCCCCAACTCTTCCACATCAGCCTCTTTCTACACATTAAACTCATGCTCTTTCAAAGTTTTTGCATCATGTGAGAATTTCCTTTCCTTCAAACAGTTCCAGATTCTCTAGCTGCACCTCCAGTTGGCAGCTTCCAAGCGATCTCTTTTTGATCTCGAGAAGGCCAGTTGAAACCTGTGGCCGCCCTCATACAGCTCCAGCAGCCTGACATTTTATTTAAATCCAGCAACAATGGAAGCAGCTGCCAGGAAGATCAGTTCCTTGGGGATAAGGCCGATGTTATGCTTTTTCAGGACGCTCCACTGAATCTAGAATAATCCTGAGTACGGAGTACATCCAAGGTGCTCCTCCAACACCCCAGGCGTTACTTGCACTAGGTCCCTAGACTCGCTCATAGCTACGTGTGGCCATATGACCGAATCCGGCGAATGAGAGCCCCAAAGAAGTTGCTGGGTGGGACTTTTAGGGAAATCTCTTATAAAAGGAGGCTGGATGGCTGGCATATGTCCTTTTGCCTGTCCCCCCTCCCTCCTTTCTGCACCCAAGGGCAAACGGTGGCGAGGGCTACAACGCACCTTGGGCCGTAAGGTTGAGACACGGACAATGGACTCAAAAGGATGAACTAAGAAAGACTGAGCCTGCAACTCAGATGTGTGGAGCTCCCAGGTCCACCCTGGACCACTTACTTTTTTTGGGTTTTCAAAAGAGAAACACAAATCCTTACATATGTAAACCACTGGTTCTGGAGGATGCTTTCTGTTAAACACAGCTGAGCCTGATCCCACTGGCAGAAAGGCCACAATGCCTGTGACAGCAGCCCCGAATCAGGAGAGACCCCTCAAAGGTGGACTCCAATACTCAGACTACCCCTGAGCCTACGCAGCTGGGGCCCAAGGGGAACGATCAAGGGGTAGAAGGAAACTTCCAGCCCACAGCAGACCGAGGTCTAAATATGGCCTTGAGTGGACTTGAGCTGTGACTCTGCTCCTCCACCTTGACTCAATGTCTAGAGACGATGATAACGCAAAGTGTCATCCACAGCGGCTGTTACCACCCAGGACCAAGGCTGTCTGGTGACATTAAGAAACTCCTCGGAGTTCCCGTCGTGGCGCAGTGGTTAACGAATCCAACTAGGAACCATGAGGTTGCGGGTTCGATCCCTGGCCTCGCTCAGTGGGTTAAGGATCTGGCATTGCTGTGAGCTGGGGTGTAGGTTGCAGACACAGGTTGGATCCCAAGTGGCTGCGGCTGTGGTATAGACTGGCAGCTACAGCTCCCATTAGACCCCTAGCCTGGGAACCTCCATATGCCACGGGGGTGGCCCTAAAAAAAGACAAAAAAAAAAACTCCTCAGGTGATGATTAGCATTTTTGAACAATAAAGTATTTTTTAAATGAAGGCATATAATTGTTCTCTTAGACACAATGCTATTGCAGACTTAAGAGCTGACAGTATAGTATAAACATACATTTTATGTGCACCAAGAAACCAAAATTTTCCATGTGACCCGCTTTACTGCGACACTTTACTGCGGCGGTCTGGAACGGAAGGCATGACACCTCAGAGGTGGGACTGCCTAAGGGCCGTCGAAGGAAAATCACATCACCGAGGCCTGCCTGGTGGAAGGGGGCGTGGGGTGCGGAGGCAAATGCAGGTGGGCGGTGGGTTTCCCTCCCGCCGGGAGCACAGAGGAACTCCCGGCCAACCCCAGGCTCCAAGGTCACTGCAATTCCCACCTGGCTGCCGCACACACACCCGATGGTAGCAGAAGGTGCCAGTGAGAGCACTGCGAGTTCCGCCACCTCCCCCTTAATAGTCACAGGGAACGTGTCACCTAGGGCCACTAAAACTCAACATGGGTGTAAATTCTACACTAAAATAGCTCTGGGCTCCAGGATTTTTATGAGATTTTATTTTCCGCAGACAGAGCCTTGGTGCAAATGGTCTGAAAAGTAACTGCCTTTAAGTTAAAGTGATGCTTTGCTTCTTCTGCTGATGGGAACGTTGGGGTCCGTCTTTCTGGCAAGTTGGCAGCGTGCTAACAAATGTGCTAACAATCTCAATGGTCAAAAGCAGGGCCGGCAGCATCACCGAGTCTACAAATAAATTCTGGAGAGGGGAGTTCCCATCCTGGCATGGCGGAAATGCATCTGACTTGGAACCATGAGGTTGCAGGTTCGATCCCTGGCCTCGCTCTGTGGGTTAAGGATCCGGCGTCACCGTGAGCTGTGGTGTAGGTCGCAGACATGGCTTGGATCCTGTGTTGCTGTGGCTGTGGTGTAGGCCGGCACCTGTAGCTCCCATTTGACTGCTAGCCTGGGAACCTCCATGTGCTGCGGGTGCGGCCCTAAAAAGCCAAATAAATAAATAAATTCATTCTGGAGAAGGCAAGGAGAAAAGGGAAGCCTCCTACACTGTTGGAGGGAATGTAAATTGGTGCAGCCACTATGAAAACAATATGGAGGTCCCTAAAAAAAAAAAAAAACCTAAAAATAGAGTTGTTGTCATATGATCCAGAAATCCCACTCGCAGGCAAAACCTCTAGTTTGAAAAAATACATGCACCTCAACGTTCACAGAAACACTATGTACAATAACCAAGACACGGAAGCAATCTGAATGTCCATCGACAGGTGAATGGACAAAGGAGATGTGGTACATACATAAGACGGACTATTAGCCAAAAAAGAGAAGGAAACAGTGCCATTGGCAACAACCTGAATGGACTAGAGACTCATACTAAGTGAAGTAAGTCAAACGGAGAGAGACAGTATCAGACAATATCACTTATATATGGCATCTAAAATATGATACGAACGAACTTATTTACAAAACAAAACCAGTTAACAGGCACAGGAAAACAAACTTAGGGTTACCAAAGGGGAACATGGGATAGGCGTAAGTTAGAAATTTGGGCTCAACAGATAAACGGCACTATATATAAAATAAACAACAAGGACCTACTGCATAGCCCAGGAAACTATATTCCATGCCTTGTAATAACCTATAATGGAAAGGAGCTGAAAAAGAGCATTCGGGTAATATATACATGAAACTAATACAACGTTATAAATCAACTATACCAAAAATTTTTAAAGTAGGGTAAAGTAAGAGAATACAATGGAATATATCATAACTATTTAAATGGTGTTTCTGGAGAATTTGTAACAACATGAGAAGTGCTTAGGCTGCCATATTAAACGAAAGACACCAAATTATTTATTCTGTACAACTAAAATATGTAACTATAGAGAAACAAGAGGAAACACCCTCTGAATTAACTGTGATTAAACCAGGGTGTCGGCATTAGGAATGATTTCTATCCATTTATTTTTCTTCACGGTAGAGAGGCACACCTGGGACATGGGAGACCCTTTGCATTAGCAGAATGTGGAGGTCTTTATTTTTCTATTTTATTGGAATAGAGTTGACTGACAAGGCTGCATTCGTTTCAGGTGTACAGCAACGCGAACCCGTCATACACACACGCGGAGGTTTAAAACACAGGTGTTCGGCCAGGGATTCTTAACCAGGTACCATGGAGAGAACTCAGGGCCACTGTAAATGTGGCTGGGAAAAAAACCCCACATCTTTACTTTCACTAACTTCTAACTAGAAATTTCTTTTCTTCTGAATTTGTTTTGCAGTAAAACAAACCTAACATAAAATTTTCCACCTGATCGTTCTTTTGGTAATTAATGTCAGGTGGTGAAGAAGCACTTCTCTGAAGCGCAATATTCCTTAATTTCAAGGCAGTTTGTCATCCATGCCTTTGTTTAAATGTAATTAAATTTTATTCTAAAGAAGTGTAGCATTATACTGTGGTAACTATCTTTCTAAAAATAATTTGTATTTATTTACCTGTTCATTATTTGTCATTTAGACAGCTGTTTTTTCAGACAGATGTGCCTAAAATAATAGCTTCTAAATGTTGACAATGATTATTTCTGAGTGGGAAAATATTTAAAATATTTTCTTTGTGTGCTTTTGAATTGTCTGATTTTTAATAGTGCTTTTACAATACTTCACTCATTATATACAAAATCATCCTAAAATCACTTATGGAATAAAGTAAATGATATTTGATTAATAAATATCACAATCAAAATCACAATGGTCAAAGACATTTAAAAATATACTTATAGGAGTTCCTGTCATGACTCGGTGGTAATGAACCTGACTAGTGTCCACGAAGACATGAGTTCAATCCCTGGCCCCACTCAGTGGATTAAGGATCCGGTGTTGCCATGAGCTGTGGTGCAGGTTGCAGACACAGCTTGGATCTGGCATTGCTGCGGCTGTGGTGTAGTCCCATTCGATCCCTAGCCTGGGACTTCCATATGCCGCGGGTGGAGCCCTAAAAAGAAAAAACAAAACAAAACTATGTTTATTTAAATATATTTATAAATAATACTCTACTAGCCAAAGGATAAAAGACAAAAACACAAGATGAAATGTCATTGACCATTACATTAAAAATAAATAGTGCAGATTCTCTAGGGATCAAAAAAAAAAAAAAAGGAAATTTAAATTAAAATCAGCCTTTTAAAAAAATTTTTTTTTAATTTTTAAAATTTTCTTTTTAAATTTAAAATTTTTTTTAAAATTTACCATCTGAACCATTTTTAAGTACAACGGCATCTAGGACATTCACACTGGTGTGCGACAGACACCACTCACCAGCCCCAGACTGAAATGTGACATTTTTGCAAACTACGAATGTAGTCAGAGAACCGCAGTAAATGACCAGGACCTGTGCCTGTGTCACCAATAGAAATCAAAGCTCTATTCAGGTCACATTACAGCTGTTGCAGGCACGCCGAACTACTGCTCATGCCCCTGCAGCTTTGAAATGAGGGAGGGGACGAAGTGCCACCCAATCTCCTAATTTAATGTCACGGGAGTTGTTATTTAAGGTACTAAATCGTGAATTTGTTTTGTAATATTTTGCTAACCGTCTTTCGATGGGAAGGTTTTCCTTTGTATGCAAACCTATGTATTTTATGTATTTAAAAAACATTCTCAGGAGGAATTGATAGGTTTCAGCGGACCACCAAAGGGGTTCACAAGACCAAAACAATCAGGAGCCTCTCGGTGGACGTGTTTCTGACGGATGGAGTTAATTAACGTATTAGCGACCCTCCACGTGCAATCGTGGGCTTACGGACAGGTGTTCAAACTCTTCTGTTGGTGATGTGGCCTCGTAGAAAATGATACCACCTCCACCTGCAGCTTCCCAACAGCCATTGTGCTGTGAGCCCTTAGAATGATGCTGTTGGCGTGTATCCCTCTGGAAAACAGTGTTTGACGGCCCTCAAAAGACATTCTCTGATGAACAGGAAGCTCATGGTAGGAAGTGTGAGAACACCAGAGCAGATTTTAAGAAGAGGAACAAACCAATCTCACTTTCCAAAAGCATCCATTTCCCTAATACACTTCTTCCTTTATCCAAAAATATTTTGGGGGTGAGTTCCCGTCGTGGTTCAGTGGTAATGAACGAGACTAGTATCCATGAGGATGCGGGTTCCATCCCCGGCCTCCCTCAGTGGGTTAAGCATCTGGCCTTGCCATGAGCTGCAGCATAGGTCACAGAAGCGGCTTGGATCCCACGTTGCTGTGGCTGTGGTGTAGGCTGGCAGCTGCAGCTCCAACTCGACCCCCAGCCGGGGAACTTCCATAGGCCGCAGGGGCATCCCTTAAAAAAAGAGCCAAAAAAATTTGGGGGGGAACATGCCCAACATCACTAATCAAAGACATGCAAATCCAAACCACAATGAGCTATCATCTCACACCTGTTAGGCTGGCTATTCTCAAAATGACAAGAAATAACAAGTGTTGGAGAGAATGTGGAGTAAAGGGGACCCGTGTGTCCTGCTGGTGGGAATGCAAACCAGCGCAGCCACTATGGAAAACAGGAGGGAGGTTCCTCAAAAAATTAAATGCAGAACTGGCATATGATCCAGCAAGTCCACTTCTGGGTACGTATCCAAAGAAAATGAAACCACTCACTTGAAAAAATATACTCACCCCCATGTTAACTGCAGCATCATCTCCAACGATCAAGACATGGAAGCAACCTAAGTGTCCACTGACAGATGAGTGAATAAAGAAAATGTGGCATATATACATATAAATGTGTGTGTGATGGAATATTATTCAACGATAAAAAAGACTGAAATCTTGCTGTTTGTAGCAACACGTATGGACCTTGAGGGTATTACGCTGAGGGAAAGAAGTCAGAGAGAGAAAGACGAATCCTGTATGATCTCACTTAAATGTGGAATCTAAAAACAGAAAAACAAGCTCGTGGATACAGAGAACAGATTGTTGACAGATGCAGAGGGGGGATGAGCGCAATGGATAAAGGTAGTCAAACAGTAGAAACTCTCAGTTCTAAAATAAATGGGAATGGGATGTAGAGTGTGGTGACTGTAGTTAATACTTGCTGCATATTCAAAAGCTGCTAACAGAGTAGATCTTAAAAGTTCTCGTCACAAGAAAAACAATTCTCTGTGTATGGTGACAGATGTCAACTAGACTTGCGATCATTTTGCAATATAAACAAACACCAAGTCAGTGTTGCACGCCTGAACCTAATGTTGATTATACCTCAATAAGCAGAATTCTGTTTCTGGAATCTGGCATGGTGCTGGGCACCGTATTCCTTGGACTATAACCACCATTTGATTATCTTTCTGCGCATATAAGATTTTCCTGTCTGCAACACCATGTCTCCCATGATTTCCAAATGCAAGTGCTTTCTAATGTTGAAAGGCCTCTATCTGACCTATGATCACCTTCTTTGAGAGAAGCCCCCACCTTCCCCCCACGAGAGGTCCAGAGCTGGGTCTCAGCAGCTTCTCTAAGAACTTGCATCCCTGGCAATGGCTGACCGGCCAAAGGGAGAGTCCTGACCCAAGCCAACGGGATTCTCTCTCATGGGAATTTGGAATTGGGCCCGAGTTTCTCCCTAGTGCTCTGACCGGTGGGCATGTAAATCTGGGGGTGTCAGGTGGGAGTGACTGGTGACATGCATGCTGAGGCTGACAGATGAACCCAGGAGAGGTCTTGGGTGTGCGAGGGGCGGGGGGGGCTGGGGGGGAGGGCACAGACGTTTCAGCTGCACCTTCTGCTCAGAACTGCTGAATCCCTGTTGCAGAAAGCCTTGGGGCTGGGGCTGGTTCAAGGGGGACCCCAACTGCTAAGTCTAGAGCGGCCCCTCTGGCCTCTGGCCGCAGGGCAGCTCCTGATCACCTCATGCCCTCTCTTCCCAAGCTTCCCCTCAGTGTCCCACAGTCCCTTCCCCAAACCAGCAGGCAACAGCTGCCCAACAGCCTACCTCAGGTCGGCCAATGCTTCTGCGGACCCGGGCTCCGACCCCTTCCGCCTGCTCCCGGCTGAGCACCGAGAGCGTAACCACCTTGGAGGCCGCCATGTGCAAGGCTGAGCAGAAAGTGGTGGGAGGCTGAGCTGTAGAGGCTGGAGGGCAGGGGGAGGGACAACCAACCAGAGATGTCATCCAAAAATGTAAGAAAAACACTTTAAGACACATTTTTCAAAAACAGAGACATTATCAAGGAGGGGCCACCCAAGGACTATAAAACACAGGCGATTAAATTCACACCTGCTCCAAATGCTCAAAGCTGCAATTTATTAATCACTACGCGGCACAAGACCTGGGCTAGGCGCTTTAAAACAATCAAGATGGGGAACACACTGGAGCACTAACTAGGTTCCCAGCGTGTTATTTTGCAATAGCAGCTCTGTCGCTGCCCATGAGGTGGGTTGTACCATAAACTCCAAGAGATTAGTGTGGCGACACAAGGCACGTGGGAAAAAAGCAAGAGCCTGTGACTCTCACCTGAACATGACAAAGATCTTGGTACTGAAAGGGATCTTGGAGGGTCATCAAATTCAAAGACCCATCTACCCCTGAAGTTCAGGCCCAAGTGAAATGGGAAGACATCTGAGCATTCTCATGAAGTCCCCTTGGAGAGCACAGGAAGCTCATGGAGGAGGTGCCCTTGACCATATGGTCTGTACTTCAGGACCCTTCGAGACCCTGACTTCAAAAGTACTTTCTCTTCGTGGGTCTGAAGTCTGCTCAACAACAACAACAAAAAAAAATCACAAAACGAGTATCCCCTTTCCACTTCAAATGTGTGCAGACAGAACCTCCATCTCTAAAGCTGTTCTCCAAATGATACATAATCCATTCCTTGAAGGCATGTTTGAAATATTCCCACTCAAACCAAGAGAGATGCTTTTTTAGCAAGAAGCCTACACTTGGGAGCCACACAGCCTGGGTCTGCATCCCACGTTCACCACACACCAGCTGTGTGACCTGAAGCCAATGGCTAAGCCTCTCTGTGCCTCACTTTTTCCACCTGTGAAACAGGAAGACTGCCTACCTCGAAGGACTACAGTCAGTGCTCGGAGAATGGGAGCTGCGGCTACTCACTCTACTCCAGCCCACGCCCTCCAGCCAGCCAAGGCTCACTCGGAAGTGCCCCCCGCCCCCGGGGGCGTGCAAGCAATCAGTACTTACTGGGTGCTGGCCTGTGGGGCACCAGAAATGAGCTCAATATTCCAAGCCCCACAGAACTCTCATCCCCTACCCACGGGCATCTGCAAAGTAGTTTCCGTACCCCGCCTCCCATGTGACCTATTTCTGGGTCTTTCCAGACTCGTACAACTCATTTTTATGCACGTGAAGCACTAAGGAGATACTTACCAGAACGCGAGGCTCTGCAGAAAGAAAAGTCGTCTGCAAAGAGCCAAACGGGCAGAGGGCTATTTAAGCATCGCCGGCCGGCTCCCTAGGAGACTCCCCCGAGAGTCCGAAGCGGGCGGGGGGGGCGGCGTCCTGCCAACGGATCGCCTGCGCCGGCCCGGCCCGCCCGGCCCCGCGGGCGCCACCCGGGTCCTCCCTCCGGTCCCGGCGGCCGCGGGGGCGCGGCGAGGGCGGGCTCGCGGGGCGCCGCGCAGCTGCCTCACGGTGACTCAGCGCTTCGCCGCCGGCGGCCGCAGAGAGGCGAGAGCCTGTGGCTCTCGGGGGCCCGGGGCAGGGGCCACCCGCGTTGATTGACAGGCCGCCGCCGCGCCGATCCCTTCGCTCCGCCCCCCGCCGCTCCCTCGCCCCCCGCCGGCTCGGCTGCCCTGCCGCCCCGCGCCCTTCCGGCCCCCGCGGCGAGCGGCGTGCGGGGGCCCCGGGTGGGGTGGGTAGGACGGGCAGGCGTTCCGTTCAGGGCCAAGGGCCCAGCTCGACCTACTAGGAAATGTGTCTTTACCTGGAGTCCGCCGGGTAAGCAGCCCACGGAGCTTGGTTACAAGGGTTCCAATGCGCCCTCCACCACTTCCAGCTGCGTGACCTAGGGCAGGTGGCTTGGCCTCTCTGGGCCCCGGGTTCCTCCACTGTAAAATGGAGATGGCGATGATAATTCAATACAACCTGGTGGGGGCTGTGGTGAGAATTAAATGAGCTTGGCAGGTCCTGAGCGGTACACGATGGCTAGTTGCCCGCTGTTGGCCCCTTACAAAGGGGCGGGAGTTTAGAGAGTTTTCCCAGGGGCGCGTGGGGGGTGCAGAAGCCACTGCGCGGTTTCTGTTCTGTAAACACCCGAAAGCTCATTGCCTGGTTTTGAAAAAGGACCGAAAGTGCCTCCTCTAAAACAGGAGTCGGTAAAGGGCCAGATAGTAAACACCGCTTTGCAGGTGTTCTCTGTGGAGGCTGCTCCAGGGGCCTGGGCAGCAACCAAAGAGCCAGAGGCAACCTGTAAGTAAACGGGCGCAGCTGTTTCAGTACAACTTTCACTATGGTTACTGCAATTTGAATTTCACGTAACTTTTGCTTGTCATGAAGTGTTATTCTTCTTTTGATTTTTTTTTTTTTTAAGTTCAAGCACTTAAAAGCCTCAAAACCATTTTTGGCTCACAGGCACTACAAATTAGGTAGTGGGCCAGACTAACCCCTGCTCTGAGAGAACAGTTAGTAGAGGAATAAGGACTCCATTCCTTCTATGTGGGGCTCAAATCCCCCCTTTCCGCTTTACTTAAATGAGTCAAAGCTAAACGAGATAACACACATGAAATTGGTGCAACCGCTATGGAAAAGTATGGAGCATCCTCAAAAAACTACAAATAGAATTATCATTTGATCCAGCAATCCCACTCCTGCGCATCTATCCAGAGCAAACCATGCCTAGAAAAGACACATGTACCGGTGTGTTCACTGCAGCACTATATACAATACCCATGACATGGAAGCAACCTAAATGTCCATCGGCGGAGAAGTGGATAAAAAGATGTGGTCCATATATACAATGGAATACTAGTCAGCCATTAAAAGGAATGAACTAATGGCATTTGCAGCAACATGGATGGACCTAGAAAGTATCATGTGAAGCGCAGTCAGTCAGACAGTGGGACACAAAGTCACATGCCATCACCTATATGTGGAATCTAGAAAGGATACAATGCGCTCACTTGCAGAACAGAAACTGACTCCCAGGCTTTGAAAAACTTAGGGTTACCAAAGGAGACAGGTTGTGGAGGGAGGGATGGGCTAGGGGTTTGGGATGGAAATGTTGTAAAATTAGGTTGTGATGATAGCTGTACAACTATAAGTAAAATTCATTGAATTAAAAAAAGAAAAAAGAAAGCTGCCATGAATACAAAAAGTGCAATGAAATAATATTGCTATTTATCATCATTATACTTAGCTCTGCAGCTGTCTCCAAACAAAACAGAACCAAGGGCGCTCTGTCTGACAGGTTTTGGTTTTTAGTAAATGCTTCTGGAGTTCCCACTGTGGCACGGTGGGTTAAGAACTCAACTACAGTGGCACGGGTTCAATCTCTGGCCTGGCGCAGTGGGTTAAAGGCTCGGATTTGATTCCTGGCGCGGGAACTTCATATGCCACAGGTGCAGCCATAAAATCAAAAAAAAAAAAAAAAAAAAAAAAGCTGCTGCATCGCCTATCAAAAAGTTAACTCCTCTATCTTGAAAGTCTGTGGATTCCGCTCCTCTTCTCTCTTAAATATCTCTTAAACATATCCAGTGCTTCCCATTTTGATGGCCACCATCTATCTTCTCTGCTTAGCAGAG
This sequence comes from Sus scrofa, assembly GCF_054392235.1. NCBI lineage: Eukaryota > Metazoa > Chordata > Mammalia > Artiodactyla > Suidae > Sus > Sus scrofa. The sequence goes on from NC_139401.1 coordinate 15,699,064, forward strand.
CATTCTCCAAGACACAGGGAAATGGCATAGCTGCCTCAAACCTTCATTGCCCTCAAGCCAAAGCCCTGCGATGTCTTGAACCCAGCCCCACACTCAGCAGGCTGACACTTGCTCAAGGACAAACACACACACACACACACACACCCTCTTTCCATTATGCTGAATTTTTTAAGCTCTAGAATGTGCATTCACCCTCTTACTGGCTTGCTGTGCCTAGAACTTTCTTTCTCCTTGATCTGGCTCATCCCCACTCCTCTTTCAGCTCTCAGTCTCCACATGACTCCCTCTAGGAAATCTGGCCTGTCTGTCCCCTCAGGTTTGGGTGAGATGTTTGATGTGGCGGTCATCCCACCTACAGGTCATTGTTTATCCTCCTTGGGGACACTGTGCCAATTCTGGGTGTGGCTCTGAAATGGCCTGGCAGCTTCTGGTTCCAGCGTCTGGGAAGCCGGCTGCTATGTAAGAAGAGCGAGGACTCTGAGAGCAGCACGCGACGTGGAAAGGTCCTGGAAGAAGAAACGCCGTGTGAGGAAGGGGCCAGAGGCCAAGGACACTGCAGTGCCAGCCATACAGACAAACAAGTCATCTGGGAAGTGGCTCCTCCTGCCACGGGTGCCCCAGCTGACGCCATGTGGACAAGGCACGAACATCCAACTTCTGGACCCAGAGGCTTGTGAGCAAATAAACACGATTGTTTTAAGCCCTTCACGTTCCAGGTTGTACATTTTGTGAAAAGAGATAACTGGAAAATATGCTTTCATGTGGGAAAAAGAAAAAAAGATGAGGAGTTCCCGTCGTGGCGCAGTGGTTAACGAATCTGACTAGGAACCATGAGGTTGCAGGTTCGATCCCTGGCCTCGCTCAGTGGGTTAAGGATCCGGTGTTGCCGTGTGCTGTGGTGTAGGTCGCAGATGCGGCTCGGATCCCGTGTTGCTGTGGCTCTGGCGTAGGCCGGTGGCTACAGCTCCGATTCAACCCCTGGCCTGGGAACCTCCATATGCCGCGGGAGCGGCCCAAGAAATGGCAAAAAGACAAAAAAAAAAAAAAAAAAAAAAGAAAGAAAGAAAAAAAGATGAGGTGGATTTTTCAAATCTCTCTGGGCTACAGGAAAACGCTTAAAAATATTTACCCTTTCAGAAAGTGGCTCCGTCCATCTAAATGTTATCACCGAGGCATGTGGCCAGCCAGTAAGATACGAATTGACTGAACTAGACTTGAGAGTTGAAATGCTGCATCCCACTGGCGATGGCAGAGCCTGTGAAGCGCAGGTGTCCCGAAAGTGTCCTGTCACATGTAGCATTTAGGACAGCTTCCCAATGCGAGAAAATGGGAGAGCGTGGCTTCCCAGTATGTTTTTACCCACTTCTACTGCTTCTATACTGGACTTGACATACTTTTGATGATGCTTTCGGTTTATCACTTTTTCCAAGCTTCCTTGGGAATCAGAATCTCCTCTGGCTCCAAAACTGAAACAGGCAGGAGAGCTTCCCTTTTTTCTTGAGACTATGGGAGGCCAGTCAGAGAGAGGAGCCAAGCGCAAGGGTGTGAATTGTCAGAACGAGGCCGCTGCGGGGAGCAGGCCTGAAAAGCTAGAAGACCTAAAATGAGAAAAAATCGGAGTTCCCGTTGTGGCTCAGTGGGTTAAGGACCCAGAGTTGTCTCTGTGAGGATGCACGTTCGATCCCTGGCCTCGCTCAGTGGGTTAACGATCGGGCGTTGCCGTGAGCTATGGTGTAGGTCGCAGACACGGCTCAGATCCCGCGTTGCTGTGGCTCTGGTGTAGGCCGCTGGCTACAGCTCCGATTGGTCCCTAGCCTGGGAACCTCCATATGCCACGGGTGCAGCCCTAAAAAGGAACAGAGAGGGAGAGAGAAAATGAGGGGAAAAAGAGGTAAGAAGGGGCAAATTCCAATGGAATATACTGCATGTACCTATAACAAGCACGATTTTGAGATGAGAAATGTGACCCTGCACATGGAGCTTTGAGCACTTTTCGTAACGTCATTTCCCATCCAGATGGAGATGCTGAACAGGCAGCTGGATATATAAGTGTGTAGATACTCTATCAGTTGCTAAGTGACTCCAAATAACACCATTATCTTTGAAGACACCCATGTTATCAACATATTCTATGTGACTTTTTTCCAGTTCTACTCAAACATGTTATTTTTTTCTTTCTGTATAACTTAACTTTCTTCTCAAAAGTATTTTTTTAAAAAATACATGGATATATATATATATATTTTTTTTTCTTTTTTTTTTTTTTTGCTTTTTAGGGCCGTATCTGCAGCATATGGAGGTTCCCAGGCTAGGGGTCGAATCAGAGCTACAGCTGCCAGCCTATATGCCACAGCTCACAGCAACCCCAGATCCCCAACCCATTGAGCAAGGTCAAGGATCAAACCCGCAACCTCATAGTTGGATTCGCTTCCACTGCACCACAACAGGAACTCCATACATGGATATCTTATACATTCATCATCTGCAATTTTGTTCTCCTTCAAGCAGTCAACTCAAAAACTCTTTTTTTTTCCCCACGCCAGGGATTGAATCCGAGCCTCAGCTGCGACCTACACCACAGCTGCAGCTATGCCAGATCCTTCACCCACTGTGCCAGGCCAGGGGTTGAACCTGCACTGCCAGAGAGAGAACGTTGGATCCTTAACCTTCTGTGCCACAGTGGGAACTCCCTCAAAAAGTCTCTCTTAAAAAAAATCTTGACGAAGGTAAACTGGTTAGCAGGCAGCCAATGGGATTTTTCGTACAGTGAAAAGTAAAAATAAAATAAAACTCTTTCTTACAGATTGGCCAGGATTGAGTAATTTGCTTCCCAGGGCACTCGAGCTGCTGTTCATTAAAGGACAAATCTTTCTAGAATATTCCATATTAGGGATTCAGATTCTCTGAACCCAGGAAATCCATTAGCTCCAAGTCGGGGACTAATCATTTTGTAAACATTCATGTAGGAAGGGCATTAATATGCTCGTGGCCAAGGACATCCAAAAACCGATCCAGAAGGGAGGTGCACACGTGACTTCCATGTCCAACCTCTTGAGAACAATCATGTGCATAGACTCGGTCTGGTCCATTGGTCACGGTGCTGACCCAGAAGCTACTCGTGATCAACTGTTGCATGACACTCACAACTGTGTTCCTCTCTTTCTTTCCCGGGGTTTGGGGGCAGCTTGCCAGAAGAGAATCGCGTACGACCCTCTCTTTTAAGCCACAGCGCCTCCCTAGAATCCATCCCAAGCAAAACATGCCTGGCCGTGAAAGGCCCATTCCTCTCTGAACCAGAGAAACGCAGACACTCAGGTGAGTGAGTCCCCTGCCGTTTCCCTCCGTTACCCTGAGAACCTGACTCAGTTTTCAGCTTTTATTTTATTTATTTATTTATTTTTAAATTTTTTTCTTTTTTTTTTTTTTTTTTTTTTTTTTTTTTTTTGCTATTTCTTGGGCCGCTCCCGTGGCATATGGAGGTTCCCAGGCTAGGGGTCCAATTGGAGCTGTAGTCGCCGGCCTACGCCAGAGCCACAGCAACGCGGGATCCGAGCCGAGTCTGCAACCTACACCACAGCTCACAGCAACGCCGGATCGTTAACCCACTGAGCAAGGGCAGGGACCGAACCCGCAGCCTCATGGTTCCTAGTCGGATTCGTTAACCACTGCGCCACAACGGGAACTCCAGTTTTCAGCTTTTAAAAGGCTGTGTCTCTGGCTGAATGAAGGCTGTTTTCAAGATCGCAGTGTTGGAGTGAATATTCAATGGCTAACTTGAATTAACCTCCAGTCGATGGCTTGTACCTCGAGGTGTTTATGGATGAAGTCCACTGAAACCGGCCGCTTACTCTGAATGCACCGAGACTTAACAGTAATAGCGGTAGGAATAATATCAATAAGGTGGGTTGCCGGATGGCTAGAGGGTGGATGGACAGACGGCAAAGCAAAGAGCGGAAAATGGAATTGTAGAATCTAGTGAGGTACAGGTGCTCCCCGTACAATGTTTTCAACTGCTCTGTATTTTGAAACTATTCATGATAAAATTTTGGAAAAACTAATCTGAATCAAAATGGGAGTCAGGTGGAGTTCCCATCGTGGTGCAGTGGAAACAAATCTGACTAGGTAGGAACCATGAGGTTGCGGGTTCGATCCCTGGCTGCGCTCAGTGGGTTAAGGATCCGGCATTGCCGTGAGCTGTGGTGTAGGTCACAGATGCGGCTCGGATCTGGCATTGCTGTGGCTGTGGTGTAGGCCGGCAGTTACAGCTCTGATTCAACCCCTAGCCTGGAAACCTCCAGATGCCACAGGTGCAGCCCTCAAAAGGCAAAAAGACAAAAAAAAAAAAAAAAAAAATGGGAGTCGGGGCTGGAAGGGTCCCTAAAGTTACCCCTTTGCTTACTTTCCTCACGTCCAACCCCGGCATCTTGTACACAAGACAGTTCAGCGAAGATCTGTGGACTCAGGCTGTTGAGCTAAATTTCAAGCTACTAGTTCTCTTCCACGACTGGCCAGATTCTTCCAGAGCATCAGTTGGCAAATTTCTCCTGCGAAGGCCAGAGAGCAAATATCTGAGACTCTGCGGGCACACGGCCTCTGCTGCAACCAGTCAACTCTGCCGCTGGAGAGCGAGCCTCAGCCAGTAGGTGAATGAATGATTCCGGCCGTGTTCTGAAAAATTTTATTTCTAGTCGTAGTGTGTCAACCCCATTTAGACCCCAAATCCTTATCTTCCACTAAAAAATAGAAGCACAAGTGATAAACTGCCAGCAGTCTACATACATCAAGATTTCGTGGCTGCCGGAAAGGGCGTAACCAAACGACACAACACACCTTCCCGTGTCCACCTGCACCCTCCACTCAGCCATCTCCTTTCACGAGAAACAAGGCTGTTGGTTCCGCCATCGAACCGAGGTTTACTATCGAAGCATCCTTAGCAGAGACGACACATGCATCTTCGATTCCAGCCAGTGTAAACCATTCACATCAGGTCCCAACCTCCAAGGAGGTTCTTTTAGCACCAGGAGGAATAAGTACAGGAGGTGATGGGGTGACGCCCCCGGTGAAGAGACCCCCGGCGAAATGCTCAGGCTGCAGAAAGAAGCCGTGGGAGCCCTTGTGGGCTCACTCTTCAGGGAAGAGAGACGGATATTAAAGGTAGTAAATAAGTAAATTTGTAGTCTGTTTTAAGGTGTTGGGTACTATGGAAAAAAAGAAAACATAGAGCAGAGGAAGGGAGACTGGGGGTGCTGGGTGCAGGGTTCAACACGGCGGTCTAGGCAGGGCTCACTAGGAAGATGTCATTTAAGGCAGAGCCTGGAGGTGAGGAAATGAACCAGGCAGATGTCTGGGACAGGTTGCCAAGTAGCGGAAACCGCCGATGCAAAGGCCCTGGGGCAGGTGGCGCTCGGACTATAGCACAAGTGGCAATGTGAGGTGGAAGAATCAGGAGATGATGTTAGAGACAGTCCCAGGGGACCCGAAGAGGCAGAGAGTGCAGACAGGAGGAGTGGCGGGCTTTGACTGACATTGAAAGCATCTCTCTGGCTGCGGGTGGAGACCAGAGGGCCGGCAGCAAGGGCAGGAAGCAGGGAGAGCGGGCAGGAGGTAAGGAGGTGAGCGGTGGTGGCAGCTTAGACCAGTAGGGAGCAGTAGAGGTGGTGACAAGTGGCCAGAGTTGGGATGTATTTTGAAGACACAGCCAGCCGTCTTGTCTTTCGCGATGCACTGGATGCTGAGTGGGAAGGAGGGGTCTGAAAAGTCCAGAGCGATGTTGTTTTGGCCTGAGCGACTGCAAGGCTAGCGTTGCTCTGAGCTGAGAAGGAAAGACAGTCGGAGGAGCTAGTCTGAGAGGTCAGGCGGGAGGTCAGCTCTGGACACGGTGTGGTTGACATGGTTATTAAATATTCCACACAGAGATGGACAAGCTGATGAGGACAAGTCCGGCCTTCAGAGGAGAGGACCTGGCTGAAATGTGGAATCGGAATCATAGAGACGGTTTAAAGTTGTGAATCAAATGAATTATTTTTTATTCATTCATTCGTTTATTTATTTATTTTGCTTTTCAGGGCTGCACCTGAGGCATATGGAGGTTCCCGGGCTAGGGGTCGAATCAGAGCTGCAGCCGCCAGCCTACATCACAGCCACAGCCACACCAGATCGGAGCTGCATCTGTGACGTACACCACGGCAACGCCGGATCCTTAACCCACTGAGCACAGCCAGGGATCGAACCCGCAACCTCATCGTTCCTAGTCAGGTTCGTTAACCACTGAGCCATGATGGGAACTCCCCTGAATTTTTTGCAACTGAGAGGAAAATAGCAGCCAGTCTGAAGCCAGAAAGACTCTCTCTCCCACCCGCCAACTCCCCACCCCCCCATGCACACACACTGGATCCTATGAGGTTCTTTCTTGTACTAAAAATATAAGCACCACTGCTCCCAACGGAACAAGCCTGTTTACATGGTGAAGTCAACCACCAACGCCGTGCCCCCCGCCCCCCGCCCCGCCACCTGCTCCACACAAGCTCGCCTGCTAAAGGCTCACGTGGACAAGCTGAGAGAAAATTCCCAAGGGTCTCCTGGGTAGAGGTGACAACGCAGAGCATAATGTGAGCAAGTTCAATCACATAATGGAAATAGCAGGTTCCCCCGAGCTGGAGTTGGACTAAAGACAGGGAAAATACAGGGCCAAGGAAAGGTTTGGTACAAGTAGCAGAGGAAGCGAGTGAATGGACCAAGTAAATAAACCCAGGACATTTTGACTCAGAGGAAACCCCTCCTCCCAGCTGCCCTGGAGTGTTTCAAGTCCCAAGAAGGGATGGGAATCCCAGGAGACCGTGCCCAGGTGTTTCCAGGGTCCTGCCACCTCCTCCTCCCCTCCCGTAAATTGACTTTTTTTTTTTTTTTTTTTTTTGTCTTTTCTAGGGCCGCACCCGCAGCATCTGGAGGTTCCCAGGCTAGGGGTCGAGTTGGAGCTGTAGCCACCGGCCTACACCACAGCCACAGCCACGCAGGATCCGAGCCGCGTCTGCGACCTATACCACAGCTCACGGCAACGCCAGATCCTTAACCCACTGAGTAAGGCCAGGGATCGAACCCGCAACCTCGTGGTTCCTAGTCGTATTTGTTAACCTCTGAGCCACGACAGGAACTCCTAAATTGACTTTTTATTCTAGAATTGATCTTCAGCCATGCTACCATGTTCAAACAGCAGGGTAAATACAAATCGCCCGGTGGCGAGGGAAGTTAATTAGCAGAGCCTAGAATTAATATATTTGGCCAGGTTGCTATGCCACTGTCGCTCTGCTTCACCCTCGATTTCTCAAAGGACTGCCGACTTTATTCCTGGAGGCTGGAGAGCTATCTGGAATCCAGCAGTGATGTATTTTCTATCAGGCGTCATTTCCCTCTTTTGAATCGTTCTGAAGGACTCTCTGCCATTCCCCAAATCCCAGTTTCTAAGGGAAATATTTCGTTTTCAGACACTCTCCTGTAATGAAACCTTGCCTTGTGGTTCTTCCTCCACTAGACTTTAGCTCCCTGAAGACCCGGGCTGCCTCTGTTCTGCTTCATGCTGGGTCTCTGGCTGCTCACAGGATGCTTGGCCCATGGTAGGTTCTCGATAAGACTGGACTGACTGAATGAATAAATGAATGAAAAGAAAGGAGGCTCGTCCTGTGTCCGCTCAAAAGCCCACCTCTTTGAAAGTCAGTGGCTTCACCCTCCTGCACCCGCCCAAGAGGTCAGCACACCACAGACGTTTGCAAATGACGTTGCCTACAATTTCGAAGCTAATACAGTGTGTCGGTGCACGCCAAAAGGGTCTGCAATTCGCTTCGCTGTCCAGAGCGGAGCCTAAAATAAGTCACTAGATTTATTACATATCACATAGTCAGTGAGCGCCGGAGAAGACGGTAGATAGACCGAGTAAAGCCAAAAGTTGTGATATTATAGACCTGTGGTTGCCAAGAGGGAGGGGGAGGGAGAGATTAGGAGGTGGGGATTGGCAGATACAAGCTGCCGTATATAAAATAGATAAACAATAAGGATCTACTGTCTAGCACAGGGAACGGTATTCAATACCTTGTAATAACCCATAATGGAAAAGAATCGGAAAAAGAATACGTATATATGTTTATATATAAACACACACATATATGTATGTATAAGCGAATCACTTTGCTGCATACCTGAAGCTAAAATATCATAAATCAGAGAGTTCCCGTCGTGGCTCAGTGGTTAATGAACCCGACTAGTATCCATGAGGATGTGGGTTTGATCCCTGGCCTCGCTCAGTGGGTTAAGGATCCAGCGTTGCCATGAGCTGTGGTGTAGGTCGCAGACGTGGCTCGGATCCCGCATGGCTGTGGCTCTGGTGTAGGCCGGCAGCTGTAGCTCCCATTCGACCCCAAGCCTGGGAACCTCCATATGCTGCGGGTGTGGCCCTCAAAAAGCAAAAGACAGGGAAAAAAATGTTGTAAGTCAATGCTACGTCCATTAAAACATCTTAATAAAAAATATCAATAAATTAAAAAGTCGTGATGTTGTCATAACTCATTTTACCGATGCCCGTCCATCAGTCAGGTGCCAATCACGCTGATCCAGTGCAAGCTGGGGGCAGGGCGCCTTAGCCAGACCCGTTCTTTCCCATTCCCACCGTTCTTAACAATCTAAGGTGCGGAAACGGGCTCCTTTCCCATCATTTTCAGAGTCCTCCTCTCTCGTGGTTGTCTGGCCTCCCTCTGCAGGGTTGAGGGGACGTTTTCAGGGCTTCTTCTCTGCAGCCTCTGGCGTCACCTCATGGTTTCCTGACTTAAGTTGAAAGAGGTCAGCTCACAAGCAGGATTTCGCCGAGAGATTTTCTCGTCCTTTCCAGCACAGAGCTCTCCAAACAAAGACAGGTTATCACATGGACCCGAGAACTGCCTGGGAAAAGCAGGAGCCGCAGTTATCAAAGTTGGACGCTTGATGAAATATGCTTTTGTCTCCGTTTCTGTTGCGCTCAATCAGGTCAACAAGTGTTGGCTAAGTGTTGAGTGCGGTTTCCTGTGGATTGTGTAAGGCCTTGCAGGACAATGAGTGTTCTGGGGCCACTGAGTAATGTGGCCGTTTCTGACCCAGCAGCCGGGAAAATGTGAGACTCTCTGCTGCGGCTGGAAGGAGGACAGCTGGGCCCACGTTCCCGCAGGAGCAGGACTGCACCGCCGGGCCCGGGTTAGCAGAACCAGCCAACATGGTGCGTGTCAGGGCAGGTGGCTATGCAGTGTCACATCCTACAGGAAAAGAGGTTCAGGTCTGGGTGTTGCGGGCCCTGAAGTTCACAGAACTGGGGAAGGGGTGGGGGACGCTTTAAGGAAAAGGCTGCAAAATTATGAATGTGAAATTGCTGGGGCTCCTCTGGGGACCATGGACGGGACCACGTCATTAGGGGGCTGCGACAGGAGACTCACTAGAAATTCCCTCTGGCTCAAAATCTCCTTGGGGGAGCCGGCCGGTGATGCATGGGTCACCGTCGGCTTGGTCTAGTTCTGTGTCGTTTCCTCTGCTGATTTTTCTCTGGACTATTCTTTAGGCACTGCCCCTTCTATGACTTTTTCTTTTTTAACTTAATTTCTTTTCAGTGGAGTGTAGTTGATTTGCCATGTTGTGTTCGTTTCAGGTGTACAGCGTGGTGGTTCAGTTGTACCTACAAATATAAATCTCTTCTTTTCCAGATGCTTTTCCATTATAGGTCCTTCTGTGACTTTTCGTACTGACTTTGTAACTGCTTCCCCCAAACCACAGCAATGGGAGGCTGGCCTTCTTTTATTTCATCTGTGTTTTATGATGTTACTTTGGCTAGGCTATTTGTTCTTGGCTTCCTGAGGTCTCCCTACATTGGGGCCTGGAGGTCTTGTAGACGGACATAGAAAAATGGGAGGGAGCTGAACCACACAGTTCCAGCCGCATCCATTTAGGTTTGAAGGTTCTTGTGGACCGTGATGGTTTCATTGGAGTTAAGAAGTAGTACCAGCATCATGTGGTCTAGGTCAGTGCTTTCCAGACTCTGGTGTGCGTGTAAATCAGCTGGGGATCTAAAAGCAGCTCAGCTGCACTCGGGCCAGGGCGGGAACCGAGAGGGTGCGCTTCTAACCAGCTCCCAGGGGAGGCTGGTACTGCCTGTCCGTGGACGACACTGGGAGGAACATCCATGTACTGATTTGTTAGGAATCTGGTGGCACAGATACACAGTGAACCTGATTTCAAGGTACCCAGGCCCAGGATGAAAGCTGGTAACAGGCCCACGGAGCAGGTGCTTGTTGAGTCAAGAAGGCAGGGGGAGGCTCCCTGCTCCCATCAGTGCCTGTCCCCGGAGATGGGAAAGGGGCTGAGGTCTGAAATTTTATGTTGAGCGTCAGCCCGTTGTCTCCAGTTTTTCAACCCTGCTGTGGTCTTTTTGAAAACCTTTGCCTACAGAGTGATGAGGGGAAAAGGGTACAAGTTTCTGGAACATCTGCCATCTGCTAGGGTGCCAGGCATCGTACGGCCATCTTCTCCCGACTGTTGATGCCCCTTTGAGGTGGTTACTGTTTTACGCCCTTCACTGATGGGGAAGCTGAGGTTTAGCAGGGTTAAGTAACATGCTGCGTTGCACAGAGACCAAGCAGGGATTTGAAGCCACCAAAGCCTGGTGCTTTTGTCCACACCAATCTGCATCACCTTAGCAGTGTCACGTGTTAAACTACTTGAGCATGAGCTATGAAGACGCGGATTGATCACTTTGTGCTTTTCTCCTAAGGGAGTTGCCCAGAGGGGTGCCCTGGGCAGAGGGGAGGGAGCAGAAGGAAAGAGCTTGCTAGAAAGAAGGAAGGGCTTAGCAAAGCTCTGAGAGGCACTGAAAATGAATTTCACGTCTAAAGCAAATTTTAGCTGCTACAGGAAAAGCACTGGCATTCTCACTTTCTTTGTGCAGGAAAAAACACACAAACAAACAAACAAAAAAAACGGCTTCCTAAAGTTTCTGGTTTTCGTTAATTCATTTTGGAAGAACCAAGGTATGGTGTTTCTAAATGCTGAATTCAAATATCCGTGTTAAAAGGATTTCTGTTTGTATCAGGCCAACGTCAACTGTAACCCTCTCTCTCCGACAAAATGTCACGTGCAATGGGGACCTGTCAGGTTCTGCAGAGCTAGTTTTTGTCTTTGGCTAGCATCTTTAGAGTTAGAGTTTTGAACCACTTTACCTGAGTCTGCGTTAAGTTTTTTGTTCCTGATGAACTTCCCATCATCGACTATTCAGTTATTTCGCAGGAAGATAAGCAGGCCTGGCCTTGAGCAAATATGTGAAGATCCAGGTTGTCACGGGTCTGATATTGTGGCTTTCGGATGCCCCATCTGGGTCGGCACTTGGAGCGGTGTCCCTTTCCTTCCCATCGTCCCCCTCTGCTGCCTTCCCTCCCACATGTATTATTTTAATATCTTGACACCTATCAAAATGTTTAGCTAAATGACATGTAAAGTAGGGGAGGATAACTAAAACTAACCAAGGGGCAAGGAATGGCTGCCCTCATCTCTCGATTTTAAAAAATAAAGCATTGAAGGGAGCATGGGTCTGGTAAGACTCAAATTCATGCCTCCCTCTACCAGACAGCGTGCTTTAGCAAGGCTATCATACACTTAGCCGAACGCCTAGATCTCTCTTAGGGCATTTATTGCCCTGATGGTGTGGGCAGTGTCCCCAGCAGGACACCAGTCATCTGGCTCCCAGGGCTGTGTCTCTCAGGTCACAGCGCTGCAATTCTCGCTAAGTGGCTGAGGCTGCTGGGGCTCAGCGTTGCATCTGTAAGATGAGGTCCGGGGGCTGCGGTGTCCTACCACCTCTGCCACCCTGTGGCTGCCCTCCACGCAAGGGACCTTTTATGGGAAATATCAGAAAGATGTGACCTGTAAATAATCTTTCAGCAGGAACCTCCAAAGCAGTGTTGATGCACAAAAATCTAGCCCACATTTTGAAAATAGGTAAGAATATACAACCCCAGAAGTTGAAATAAGTTCTAAGTGGTGCAGAAGGGCAGCAGGAGGCAGGAAAGGAAGAGAGAAAGGTATGTATAGTTCCCTCAACCAAAATGTATATCCCCTGACTGGCTCCCTTCAATGCTTTATTTTTTAAAATCGAGAGATGGGGGCAGCCATTCCTTGCCCCTTGGTTGGATTTAGTTATCCTCCCCTACTTTACAAGTCATTTAGCTAAACATTTTGATAGGTGTCGAGATATTAAAATAATACATTGGGGGGGAGGGCAGCGGAGGGGGACGATGGGCAGCTGGCCTATGTCCTTTTGCTTCGCTCTCATGACCCCGTTTCCTTCTAAGAGCTAACTAACCATGGAGAGTCCAAGTCTTGCAATTCTGCGTGCACCTGTTATGTGTTATAGGTCACACAATGGTGGTTGACTTCCTTGTAGAAAATACGATATTGATTTCTGCCGGCTTGTTTTTTTTTTTTTTTTTTGCCTCCCCTGCACTTTAATCTCTTGCTAGTTGTATGGGCTTATGGAAATAGGCGGCCTGGGCTATTTGGTTAGCAAATCGAAGTGTCTCTTCTAGGTAGGTGGTGATATATGAGTGTCCGGCCAAATCCCACCAGCTTCTCTCTGGAAATAGAGTTCTGGTTTCTAGCTTGAAGATCTAATTTTCTTTTGTTTTGTGTTTAAAAAAGCCTCCCCAGCTGAACTTCCTTTAAATATGGGCAGGCAAAGCCGAGTGTGCTAGTCTTGGGCAGCTGAGTCAACAGTAGGCCCAAAGCCCTGTTGACTGAATGTCCTCACGCAAGGGGGGTGGGGTGGGGGAGGGACGTTACATTTCTACAAATCAGAAATTTAGAAATTAAAAGTGAGTTCCCACTGATGATCCCTTCTTATACCAAGGGAGGCCACAGACATGCCTTCAATTGAGAATCAAGGCTAATCTAGGAGAAGAGAGACGTCTGAGGAAGAGCCAGAAGCAAAGAGAAGGAGAAGGCCGGCCCCACTTGAGCAGGAAGCAGGCACTGTCTTAGAAAACACTGATCTGGAGGCGACAAAATCAGGAATCGTCCACACGGGGGTCCTTCCGGTTTGTTAGGAGGCTCTGGAGCCCAGCTTAAGGGGTGGGACTTTGAAGGGCCTCAAAGACAGGGGGCTCCCAGTGTTGGTTTCATGAGTACAACGGCTTACAGACGCATATGCACAGCAGGTGAAATCATTTTTGTGAAAATGAACACCTACACGTGTAACGTGAAAAAAAACCATCGAGGTATGTTCATCAAAAGTTAAGGTTGTTTTTTGTTTGTTTGTTTCCTTTTGCTTGTCCGCAGTTCTTGGTTTTGTGGAATCAACACGTTAGCACATATGATTTTTAAAACAAAAGCCAAAAAGTTCAGAAAGGGCAGGCTATGGAATGAGGGATGTTGTTGAAATTTGACAAATTGCATTTCCTCAGATGCAACATGTATAAACTCCCGGAGGTTTATTTAAAAATGTCCTCGAGGGCGCGGGACCCGCCTTTCTAGTCAGCGTCCTTCTTTCCTTCAATATACAGAAGTGACTTGGGGAATTGCATTTGTCAATGGTTTCCGTGGTTCATCATATTAATTTTTTATCTAAAAATTCCCCAGGCAACCATCTTTCTTGGGATGAATGTGAACTTCTATAAACAGAAAAGTATGTGTATTGGCAGGCGGGACCGGCAAGGGCGCTGCCTCGGATGTTGGGATTTGCATTTTTAAAACAATGCTCTTAATGTTACAAATTGATTCAGCATCTGAAGAAAACATTTGAAAAGTAAACTCTCTACTCAACTAGCCAGATCTATTTAACTACCCCTCTGCTTTGAGGTTTGAGCTGTGGATACAAAAGACATCTGACAAGAGTTTTCACAGTGTTCTCTTTTTGCTTTGTTAGTAAATTTGGGGGGGGGGGGCTGCACCCGTGGCATGTGGAAGTTCTCAGGCCAGGGACTGAACCCGCATTACAGCAGCGATCTGAGCTGCGGCAGTGACAAGGCCGGACCCTTAACCTGTTGTGCCACAAGGGAACTCCTGCTAGTAAATGTTTTTTAACAGAGACATTTAAAAGACAGAAGTTCCCCACACCTATGCTCAGCGTGATACAGCTCCTCCAAGGGAGCTTTTAACTCACAAAAAGTAGGTCTTCCATAGTTTCAATAAGACTTCGAGCAAATTCCCTTCCGGCCACAGGCTTTGGGTACAGAAAGTAGTCCTACCTGAACAGGTGTATGTCTAGAGTTTATAACGGAGGCAAAGGGCAAAGCGAGATGTGCTTCCTGCCTTCCCAGGTCCTGCTGGGTTTCCTGCACCCTGATCTCTGCCTTAGCTTTGTGTCCAGGGCAAAGAAAGCAGTGACCATGGAGAGCAGCCCTCATTGTGCTCAAAAAGAAACGCAGTCTCTTTTCACAAAAGATTATACTTTTTTTTTCCGGATGAAACAGTATTCAAAGTAAAAAGGGACCAAGACTTTATTATATTTGATGGATAAGATTCCTACTACTTCTGCCTGAGAGACATACACCACCCTTGGAGCACGTCTGAGGGATTGGTAAATAGTCACCTGATCTGTGTGAATAAATAATAACAGCTGATGTTCTGGATACTCATTTTTAGAGGGAAGCTGGCTGGGCCTGACCGTGGTTCAGTTGGTGCCAACTTGAGTTTCTCAGACTCCCTTTCTTCTGATCCCCTACCCTGAGGGGGCCCATCCCACTCCTGGGCTGGTGACAAGTGGCCATTAGGGATAGGACAGGTTCACTTGGCCTCCGCCTCCATCCAGACAGAGCAAGGCCTGTATGGCTGCTTCCTGATCAAGTGATAAATAGGATGCAAATATCTTCTTTTTAATGCCTGACCCTGGCATAGCCGGAGGGAGTATGAGTGACAGGGGCTCAGAGGCAGCAGTGAGTTTTTGCCTAGAGCTTGAGAGTTCAAGACCTACCAGCGCACTTCTTTGGCTCTATTGAAATTAAGGTGAGTAAAGTTAATTACCTTCGGATTATCTATAAGCAAAGAGAGACAGTATTTATTGGGCATCTGACTGCCGATAACCATGTGATTTCACAAAGCAAAAAAGAACGAGATGAAGCTTATTAAGCAGCCTACTGCTTAATACTCCTTTTCATTACCAGACCTGGTACCAGACAGAGGGTTGAGTAACATCCTTGGTAGAACCAGAAAATGAAAAACTTTCCATGTTTTATGCCATTTTGGAAGAAAAGGCAAGAGTGGTTTTTGTTGATGAAGGATCAGTGTTTTTCAGTTCTCTTAAGTCTCTGTTGATAGCTGTTGGAAAATGTTTTATTCTCGGACATACTGAAAATTACACCCGTGTCCTTTCTGTTAAAGATCGGATCGTGTTGAGCGGCTGTGGGTATCATTCAGAACAATATCAGGGTCGCACGGTGGTTTGGAACGTTTGGTCCAACAACTGGCCTCATTAATGGAGAGAAATTTCAGTTGATCGATTACTTCAGACAGGGTGAACTGTCTGGCATTCCAATTTCTTAAAGTTTGATGATATTCAATTCAACACATGTCGATAGAACTCTTTAGGCTTAAGGAGAATTTTGATCGGGAGGGTAGCGCGAAGCTGGTAAACTGATGACCCTAAGTGGGAAGTGAGTATAATGCATAAAAAGCTATTTTAAAAAATCAACAGATGTATACGAGTCAAAGCCAAGAGAGTAGGGAAGAATGTGCAGGGGTCTGTGCATTTAAGAGTGTGTGTCTTTGCATTTTCCTCCTGTATTGCTAAATTTAATTTTTGAGAATTATTTGTATTATCCCTGAAGGAGAAATAGTTGAGTACAAATTCTGAAAGTTAACAGAGGACCTAGCTGGATGCTGCCAACACTCATTTTAATTATTTCATCTTATTTAGGATGACAACATGGACACAAAATCCATTCTAGAAGAACTTCTTCTCAAAAGGTCACAGCAAAAGAAGAAAATGTCGCCTAATAATTACAAAGAGCGGCTTTTCGTTTTGACTAAAACAAACCTCTCCTACTATGAATATGACAAAATGGTGAGCTCTAATTTACTCCGTTGTTTTTATTAGTACTTATTTTTCTTAAGTCTCCAGCAAGGGTTTAATATAATGAAGTAACAGGTTTCTTAGCTTAGACAGTAAAAATCAACTTGCATTTATCGCATTATCTTTTCTTAGCCAGGTTATAATTAATTCAAGATAAAGGATTTCAAAACATTGGTTAACTTTGCTGAGGAAAATTGTAACTTTAGAACAGCGGTTCTCAACTGAGGGTGATCTTGTCCTCCAAAGGACATCTGGCAACGGCTGGGGACATTTTCGGTCACCACCATTGGGGGAGAGGGATAGTTGACGAGTGGTATCCGATGGATGGAGGCCAGGGATTCGGCTAAATAGCCTACAGTGCACAGGACAGTCCCGCCACAAACAATTATCGGCCCCAAAGAGTGTTTAGGATAAGAAACCAACCCTGCTTTAACAGATGCTGGAAGTGAGACTATTTCTATACAGTTGAGACTTTTATCACAGTAGAAATATTGAAATACTGCCATGAGATTGAAACAAAATGAAGATGCTTGTGGAGTTAAATCTGGTTTTTTTTGGGGGGGGCACACCCTTGGCATATGGAGGCTCCCAGGCTAGAGGTCGAATCAGAGCTACAGCTACCGGCCTACACCACAGCCACAGCAACTTGGGATCCGAGCCATGTCTGCAACCTACAGCACAGCTCGCAGCAATGCCAGATCCTTAACCCACTGAGTGAGGCCAGGGATAGAACCCGCATCCTCATGAACACTATGTCAAGTTCTTAACCGGCTGAGCCCCAACGGGAACTCCCAACTTAAATCTTGATTTTCCTGAGTTGATTAACCACATGGCAGGTGATTTGAAATGTGTTTCAAGATTACCCTCAAACAAAATTATTGCATTGCTAGAAGACTTGCTTTTGGAGGATTTAAAACCTGTGTCCACACTCGAAAAATATATTCGGTCTTCGCTGGACTTTGACTATTAGAGAATAATTAGAATGATTCTCATCTTCTCAGCCCATCTCCCAACCCCTCTCCTAAGCGGAACTGAACCTTTATGCTTTTCTTTGTGCATCACTGTGTATCACATAAGGCATCTTCTATTGGTTTTTAATTCAGAAAAGAGGCAGTAGAAAAGGATCAATTGAGATTAAGAAAATCCGATGTGTGGAGAAAGTAAATCTGGAGGAGCAGACCCCCGTGGGGAGACAGTACCCATTTCAGGTAAGGGGACAGACAACGTTTCATTGGATGGATGGCTCTTCTTTTAATATTTTCCATTCCCAGAGTTCCCATCACAGCTCAGTGGAGACGAATCTGACTAGCATCCAGAGAACGCAGGTTCGATCCCCAGCCTCGCTCAGTGGGTTAAGGATCTGGCGTTGCCATGAGCTGTGGTGGAGGTCGCAGACATGGCTTGGATCTGGCATTGACGTGGCTGTGGTGTAGGCTGGTAGCTGTAGCTCTGATTTGCCCCCTAACCTGGGAAACTCCACATGCCATGGGCGCGGCCCTAGGAAAGAAAAAATATATATATTTTCTATTACCAACTCAGCATTAGGGGGATAAATAAAGATGTTGCAAACTGAGTCATTGTGACAGTGGCAAATGCTTATACATGTGTAGTCACAGACAACATTCTCGGCCTCTCTTTGAATTTGGAACATTCCCAGATGGCATTTGGGTAGTTTGCTAAATAAAATCCTATCCATCAATCTGTCTCCCCTGGTGGGAGACAAAGATAGGTGTAAGCCTTAGTGGTCTGACCTGCTTTGGGGTCTGATGATCTGTTTCATCCAACACTGCAGCGCATCTCCTGTATGCTACAAAGCTCTAGGCACACTATCGGGAATAAATTGCCATCCCTGTCCCCAAGGCATTTACAGATCATTATAATGCAGGGAGGTGAATGTCAGGATGAAAGTGCCAGAGGAGTTCCCTTGTGTCTCAGTGGGTTAAGGATCTGGCATTGTCCCTGCAGCATCTCGGGTCACTGCTGTGGTGCAGGCTCAATCCCTGGCCCGGGAACTTTCACATGCCACAGGCGTGGCCAAAACACTAGTTAATTACATAAATACAATACCAGGAGTCTTTTTTTAAAAAAAAGACAAAGGTGGCTGAGTAGCCGCGGTAGCAGGAGCTTCACTCCTCACTGCAAGAGGTCAGGGAGATTTGCTATTGGCGGTGACACTTGGGTTGGGAAGGACAGGTGGAGTTTAGCCCAACAGAATCAGGAAGGGCAGCAAAAGCAAGGAAACAGCAGATGGCAAGGATGGTACAGGAAGTTTGGAAAGATCCAGGTTGTCCTTAGAATTAAGCAGCCCAGTGAAAGAGTGAGAGATGAGCCTGGAGAGGTGGGCCAGACCACAGCATGAGCGGCACTGCACAGCACGCCAAGGAGTTAGAATTCGACCCTGAAGTGTTTCAAACAATGGTCTCCTTTGGAGAGCGTGCCTTCACTATACCATGGAAGTGGCCTGATCTAACACCTGCTCTACTTTTATTATGTCAGGGACACTTCTCTTTCTGCTTTAAAGATAGATGGACTGTCCCTCCAATGGTCAGGCTACCCCTGTGCTAGAATGAACGAACAGTAGCTAAAAATGAAATAAAACAATCCAGTCAGTGAACAATCCATCCTTCCCACTTAAAAGAAAAGAACATTAGCCAAGTGAGAAAAATCAGGGAAACGCGTGCTCATGGAAGATGCTTCCAATTAGTATTGCCGAGGCATGGAATAGTCCAAAGAACACAGGCTTTGGAGCCCCGCAGAGCTCCTAGCCCCAGTGCTGACAGCTGTGTAACCATAGACAGCAATCTCACCCTCTCTCTGAGCTTGCTTCTTCGTTTGCAAGGTAGGCGTGATCATGTACTTTTTGTAGCTTTGAAATACAACTAAAATGTTAAATTATCTAGAAAAAAAGCCCCCAACCTAGAAGATATGTCATAAATGATGTGTCCTGTTTACCCACAAAAGCTGAATAAACTAGTGAAGGATCTGGGCAAGACAGTGGAATGTCCAAACAGTTCACCAAGTGTCTTAAGGGACGGAAAGTGGTTTGTGCTAGGGATTCCCAGAGTGGGACATGGCCCAAGAGACTAAAGCAACAGGGAGACATGATTTTACTCAATCTAAGCATAAACCATAAAATGATCAGCATGAATGGAAACTGACAAGGATGGCATAGCAAAAGCAAAAGAAATTCCATCCCTGAAGATATTTGCAAGGATCGAGCCGACAGACGTTTTCCAATGGGCTACTAAGAGAGTCATACACTGGGTAGGTGGATGGACCAGAACACTCCTAAGACAGCTGTCATATTTAACATTTTATACTTTTATCATTCGCCATGGTCCAGGGCATTCCTGCTGAGACTCGGAATGCACTGTCACATGCATTGTTGCTGTGATTTTCCAAAGAGTAGAGGTGTCTGGGATAAAGGAAATAGGGAAGTAAAGGATAAGAATAAGTAGATTAAAAATGTCTAATTCCAGGAGTTCCCATCATGGCTCAGCAGAAATGAATGTGACTAGTATCTGTGAGGATGCAGGTTCAATCCCTGGCCTCACTCATTGAGTTAAGGATCTGGCGTTGCCTTGAGCTGTGGTGTAGATTGCAGATGTGGCTCGGATCCTGCATTGCTGTGGCTGTGGTGTAGGCTGGCAGCTGCAGTTCCCATTCAACCCCTCGCCTGGGAACTTCCGTATGCTGTGGGTGCTGCCCCAAATAGACAAAAAAAAAAAAAAAACTAATTCCAGAGCCAATGCACATTATATAAGCAAACCTAACATTTGTTTTGATAACAGAAAATCTGTACTTGCACCAGAGTGCACTGTAACATAACGATATCTAAATGCGCCCAATCTTTTTCTTCCCAGATTGTCTATAAAGATGGGCTTCTCTATGTGTATGCATCGAATGAAGAGAGCCGAAGTCAATGGCTGAAAGCACTACAAAACGGTAATTTTTTAAAAAGTTCTAAAAGGGAGCCATCAACTGAGGTCCTTTGAGGCTGGGTGGAAGAAAGCTATGGCAATGCCAAGAGACACTGTTGATTTTCCTACCAACCGCAGAGAATGTGTTGCGAGCACTCTTGTTTTGCATTCTCATTGTTACCTCGAGGAAGCCTGGGAATCAGATCGCCTTTCCTGCCCTGCACAGAGCTGGCTATTGTGCCTTCTGTGCAGCTGGGAGGAGGAAGCCAGGCCACCTGCTCTCCACCCACTGCGCCTGCCTTTATCAGAGCAAAGTCTAGGACCTCAAGGGGTTGTGTCAGGTCCTCTAGCGACTGTACTTGGGATGTTGACAGAAAATGTTATCTAATACTTAGTAAGCACTTAGCATTTGCCAGCTACTATGTCAAGTAGTTATAAACCATTTTCTTAGGTAATCGTCTTGACAGTTCCAGTTTCCATGATTCAGATAAGTGAAGTTAAATAGACATGGCCCATGTCAGCTACATAATTATGGAGAACACAAAACTCAATTACCCGAACCCAACTTTTCAAACAGTACGGTAGGAATGCTAGGCAAAACTGGATTTACTGAAACATTTGTTCAGTGATTCTTAGGCTGCCCTGGGGACCACCTTTGGTAGAAAAGAGACAATTATTAGTAATTTGGCACTATGATGTTTCTCCCCACGATATTTTTATTTTAAAGATGAGTAAGGGGGTAAGGACGATATTTAACTCACACGAGTTACTCTGTGGGTGGAATTTCACATATTACGCTCCCAGGTAGGGGAAGATTTTATTTCATTTACGTTTTAGATGCGGGCTCTTTCTCACTACACCTCAAACTACACCACTTAGACAACCACCTGCTTTACTTTGAGGCGTAGGGCTTATTTTTCCCCTTGTATGAGAGGGTTTAGCAACCTATTCTGCAGGCTCGTCGGGTCAAGTGGTCCAGGAAGGAGGAAAGCCTCCCCCACGTGGTGCCAGCCTGTGTGAGTGAGAAGGGCATCCTGCTCAGCAGCAGCCAAACCTGCGTCCAAGTCTTCCTTCTTTGTGTCATCTCATAAAGCCATCTAATGTCCCTGGGCCTCAGTTCCCAACCTGTAAAAGGCGAGATCATATTTCTTTGTCCCTAGAGCGGTCACGGGCCACAAATGAGTGATTTGTAAATATATTAAAGTCTCCAGCACATGAACATGAACCTCTGTATTACACGGGGGCCTCCAGGAGGAGCTCGAAGAGGCTGCTTCCCATTCAGGCTCCTTTGGGGAGATTTGCCAGTGGCAGTCGCTGGGTAGATACCTCCTGTGTGCAGCTATTTGTCATGCACTAGGGTCCTTTGTGGGGCTTTCTGGAAGCGGACATGGTAGGCAAGTTTGGATGGGCCTGGGCAGTTCATGGGAAGGCCCGTGGCACAGAAAAGGAGAGCAGAGAGAGAAGCCCAAGTGAATCTCGTGGCCCCTCGGAAGCGACAGAGACCCTAGCAGCAGGGCTGCCGTGTGCACAGGAAGCCACTGGTATCACTGAGCATTGCTTTGGGGTGCAGGTAAAAAGACATCGAACAGTTGCCGAAACAAATACATGTTTGCAGCTCTTCCGAGTCCAAAGGTAAGCAAGCCCGGAACTGGCGAAGCCGCTCCGAGAAGTCAGTAGGAACGCTGGCGTCTAGATTTCTGCTCTGCCTCCCTTAGAGGCTCCCGGAAAGGCGCTGTGCTTTCCCACAAGCCCCTCTGCCCACTGCTGCTCACGTCTCCTTGGCCAGAACTGTGGCTCACGGCCATCTCTATATGCGAGGAAGGGGGAAGACAGTGTCTGGCTTTTCCAGCCTCTCTGCTGGAAGACAGCGATCAGCTGTCAGGTTGGCCAGCCAACCTGCCACAGGAGAACAAAAAGCTTCCCTCACTGAAATCCCCTCCCTGTGAGGTTTCACTGCACTATCATGCGCCCCCCCCCCCAGCCCCCATGTTTGTGTGTCCATTATTTGGCTCTGGCAGTAGAAAGTGAGGTGGACAGTGGAGACGTAGAATTTTCCAGATGGTAACCTGCATTGGATTTGGGCAGATTCAGCGGGGACTTCTAAGGAGTGTCAGCTACCATGGCTCCGAGTTCAGCTGACCACATGTGAATACGGTGTGCTCTGCTTTCCAAAAATTAAAACCAAAGGGCGTTTGGCAGGACAGCTGGCATCCGTGCATTGGAATAGAGCAGAAAAGGCTCCGGGCTGGGTTGCAAATATGCTATGACTAGATGTGAGAACGTGAGCAAGTTACACCACCTTTCTGCACCTGTTTTCCTACCTCTGGACGAGCCATGATAATGATAGCTACCCCCGAGGTTGGGGAGCAGGTGAAATGAGACAGTGTAAGTGAAGCAAAAGATGTAGAAGTCGAGTCCTATACATACGTGAGTGTATGAGCTCCTCCTACGGTCATTATCAGACGGCGAGAGTGTTGCAATGTGGACTTTGGGACTTGGCTGGAAAACAATGAGTTAATCCTTGTAGTAGGAGCTTAGAGAGCAGGAATGCAAGTAATGTGTGCAAGGAACTGCAATGACCTTTTGGGACAAAGGTCAGAAACTAGTGTTTTACAATTTGTGTGTGTGTGTGTGTGTGTGTGTGTGTGTGTGTGTGTGGTCTTTTCAGGGCCGCACCGCGGCATATGGAGGTTCGCAGGCTAGGGGTCAAATCGGAGCTACTGCTGCCGGTCTACACCACAGCCACAGCAACACAGGATCCGAGCCGCATCTGAAACCTAGACCACAGCTCACAGCAACGCCGGATCCCTAACCCACTGAGCGAGGCCAGGATCAAACCCGCATCCTCATGGACCCTAGTCGGGTTTGTTAATCACCGAGCCACGACGGGAACTCTGTTTTACAATCTTTTTGTGACTTCTGTAACAGTTTCCCTTTAATTCTCACTAATATTCAGTACTTTTTTATGCCAGCATTTTCACCTAAGTTGAGTTGAGTTAAACTGAGGGAACACTATCACTAAAGCCCCCTGTTGACTGAGCACCTGCTCTGAGCCAAATACTGTGCCAGACGCTTTACACACATCACCTCATCTCCTCCCAGTGACCCCGCAAAGCTGTTATTACTATTCCCCAAACACTTCTTTGAGCCAGGGTTGTAGAGGAGGAGCAGAGTTTTCCTGGGATCAAAATAAGGAAACCTCAAAATGGACATGAAATCAAGGAAAGAGTTGGCATCACACGTAGCACCAACCCTCTCTGCCTGGAGATGCCTTTTGAACTATTCTCTTCTAGGACTACATGTAGGTTCCTCTGCTGTATTGAGAGAGAGGCTCACCGGCTGCAGACACAGTATTATACTCCAAGGTTAGAATGTCACTTCTGGGAGCTCCCGTCGTGGCTCAGTGGTTAACGAATCTGACTAGGAGCCATGAGGTTTCGGGTTCGATCCCTGGCCTTGCTCAGTGGGTTAAGGATCCGGCGTTGCTGTGGCTGTGGTGTAGGCCAGTGGCTACAGCTCCAATTTGACCCCTAGCCTGGGAACCTCCATATGTCGTGGGTGCAGCCCTAGAAAAGGCAAAAAGACAAGAAAGAAAGAAAGAAAGAAAGAAAGAAAGAAAGAAAGAAAGAAAGAAAGAAAGAAAGAAAGAAAGAAAGAAAGAAAGAAGAGAAAGAAAGTCACTTCTTTGGATTCAACATTGTTCTATTCCCCATGGTTTTTGAAAAGCCACGCATGTTCCTAGAAAAGTGGCCCATAAACCATTTATTCTTCAGTGTAACTGGGTCAAAAGTCATGAAAGACAAAGAAGGCATGATGAACTATTCTAGATGAAAAACTAGCTAACTAAATGCCGTATTTGATTCTAGATTGGATCCTCGATCAGAAAAAGTGAATAATAGCCAAGGGCACTATTGGAATAACTGGGAACTCTTGAATATAAAATATATATTAAGTAAGAGTATGATATCAGTGTTAAATTTCTTTTGTTATTGTTATTTTCCCAATACAATTCTTTTCCTACTGTACAGCATGGGGACCCAGTTACACATATACATTCTTTTTTCTCCCATTATCATGCTCCATCATAAGTGTCTAGACCTAGTTCTCAGTGCTACACAGCAGGATCTCATTGCTAATCGATTCCAAAAGCAATAGTTTGCATCTATTAACCCCAAGCTCCCAGTCCATCCCACTCCCTACCCCTAGGCAATCACAAGTCCATTCTCCAAGTCCATGATTTTCTTTTCTGTGGAAAGGTTCAGTTGTGCCATATACTAGATTCCAGATATCAGTGATATCATATGGTATTTGTCTTTCTGACTTATTTCACTCAGAATGAGAGTCTCTAGTTCCATCCATGTTGCTGCAAATGGCATTATTTTGTTCTTTTTTATGGCTGAGTAGTATTCCATGTGTATATATACCACATCTTCCTAATCCAATCATCTGTCTATGGACATTTAGGTCGTTTCCATGTCTTGGCTATTGTGAATAGAGCTGCAATGAACATGTGGGTGCATGTGTCTTTTTCAAGGAAAGTTTTGTCTGGATATATGCCCAAGAGTGGGATTGCTGGGTCATATGGTAGTTCTATTTATAGTTTTCTAAGGTACCGTCATACTGTTCTCCATAGTGGTTGTACCAGCTTCCATTCCCACCAACAGTGCAGGAGGGTTCCCTTTTCTCCACACCCGCTCCAGCACTTGTTATTTGTGGACTTATGAATGATGGCCATTCTGACTGGTGTGAGGTGGTATCTCATACTAGTTTTGAATTGCATTTCTTGAATTTGATCATCCTTTTATGATTATTCAACGAGATGTCCTTGTTAACAGAAGTTATATGCTCAAGTATTTATGGATGACATTATCCTGGTCATGATATTTGCAACTTACTCTCAAATGGTTAAGCAAAACATAACAATGATAAAAACGTTAATAAAATAATATGTGCTACAGAGAGAGAAAGAGATAAAGCAAATGTGGCAAACAGTTAAACGTTAGTGAATCAGGGTGAAGGGTATAGGGATATTCGGTGCACTATTCTCGCAACTTCTCTGCACGTTTTAAATGTTTCAAAATAAAAAGCAGAAGAGGAAGAGTATATGTTTATCAGAAACTTCTTTTTTTTTCTTGCTAAGATCGAGTCCTATCCTAAAATCCTAACAACAGGTTGACGTGTATACGCATTTTCTAGTGGCTTTTTTAAAGGCTGATATAAGTTCCTGTGTTGTTTTCACTACAAACATGGCTAGGCTTTTCCTTTTGGCTTTTGAACTTTGGAGTGAAAGACTTATACGCTTCGGGAACCACTGGCTCTCACCCTGGTTGCTGGCAAAATGGGGTTTTCATTGTTTTATGATAACAGCGCTTACTGAATGTGTTTCTTCTCTTGGGCCAACGTTTGCTCACGCTGCGTTTTCTTCCTGCCTGCTCCCCAGAGATAAGGGGCAACCCCCACCTGCTGATCAAGTACCACAGTGGGTTCTTCGTGGACGGCAAGTTCCTGTGCTGCCAGCAGAGCTGCAAAGCGGCCCCAGGATGTACTCTCTGGGAAGCATGTAATGTAACCCTTCTGTTGGGCTGGACCCCAGGGGGACAATGCCCATTAGCAAACCCACCACATGCCAGAACACAAGACGTGCCAGACTGGTTGGCATCATGAGTATCCAGCCTTGAACATGCTATCTGGCAAATGAAATCTTATTCTAGGATCAACTGAGTCATGTTCCTTAAAATAACAACTACATTAACATCAGCCATTCATTCATGTCACGAGAAATACTTTTTAAATTGAAATCATAAATCCGTCAAGGAGCCATTTCCTCCCATATTTCTTCCTAAGATAAACCCCAAATGGGTAGAGTCCGGTGAACATGTCACCATGGTTCAGAGACTAAAATCATAAACTAAAAAAACTCAACATTCTTTTAAAAAATATGTCAAGAAATAAAATTTAAGTACCACTTTTCATCACCATTTATACCAAATGATGGATGGCCAAGTTTTCAAAGCTCTTATTTAAAATGGTTTGCCATTCTGTACATGTTTGTTGATTTCTTAATAACATCAGGGAAGGTAGCGTAGCGTTTGCTTTCTGTGCAATCCCATTCTATCCAGAGTCGTATTCCTAAGGGAATCTGCCTGTGACTTTATCCAGGGCAGGGAAGAAAAAAGCCCACTGAGTGCCTTTGAAGGGCTAATGGAGGGAAAGAACTATGTTGTTTTCTGCTTGTGCCCTATGGGGGCCCATTCCATCACCAGGATACTGACAGGAAGCAGTCATATATTTTAGAAGTGTATCATCATTGAGCAATATGAAGTTGTTGATAAATAAAAAGGAAAACTTGTCTTGGTAACAGTTCTACCAGCCTGGACAAAATATGCTTGGATAATAATGACTTTAAAGAACTGAATGAGATCATCTGCACGAAAACACTCATGAACTGTAACACACATATGACATATTCAAATTCATCTCAACATAGTGTTGACACCTGACAGTCGTGGTAATGTCTCTACTGGTAATTTTACAACAAAATCGGTGACTAAGTATTCGTTGTGTTTTCCATCTCGATTAGACCACACAATTAATATTTATTCGTCTTAGATTACATTGCCCTTTATGAATTGTAATGATGCAAGGAACTATATAGAATGTTTTGTGTATGGACATTCCCTCCACTGTGAAGGGCCAAGGCTTAATGTCTCCTCACAGCATTAATCATTTACCTCCGTTATTCCCTCTATGGTTGGCATTATTGCTCAACCGCCCAAATTCCAGCTCTGACCTTGCCCTAACTCGCTGAGAAAGAGCAGGAAAAAAGGCCAGACAGAGCACTGCCTTATGATTGTCTTCATGGGCTCTGTCTGGATGGCACCTGCCATGTGTCCCGAGCACCACAGGCTCTTTGCCAGCCTCTGAAGACAAGGGCCGAACACAGGAGAGGTGTCATGGCTCACAGGCAGCTGTGGTGTCGTATATCTGCCTAAGTGTATTCAAGCATATGGTGAGCCCACTTATAAGGCATATGATGGCTTCACACTCAAAGTCCGCATATCCATCTACCTGTGTTAGTAGAAAGAAACAACAAAAATTATCATAAGAACTGGGAAAAAAGCGTGGGATAAGTTTGCTCATGTGTAAACCAGCTATTTATAAGCGTCTTGCATGAGCCAAAGAGGAATAAGACATGGACTCTGAATCCTAGGATCAGAGATACCCAATGAAACTAGATATCTCAAATACAAGGTAGAGATGTGGTATAAACTAAGAGTTCATAGAATTTAGAGGAGCTTGACTTTTTTATCCATTTGGGATGATATTGATAATCAGTGGTAAAGTAGTGTTTGCGTTGGGTATCACACAGGAAAAGAACAGAATCACTCCAGATGCTGTGTCTAAATTCGCGTAATCTGGAGTATTGCTTACACAAGCTAGTTCATTCATTTGATTCATGATGTTCAGTGTTTTGCTTTAAGTTTCTTCTGATATTACTTGGCTTTACTTTTCAGATGCTGATCTGCACGTTGCACCCAAAGAAGAAAAACACAGAGTTCCTCCCATCTTCCCAGACAGAGTGGTAAGTCAACACTGCAGTTTTTTTCATAGTCAGGATATAGTGAATCAACCAAGAGCTGCCAAAGTGAAGACTAGAATCCCTGGGCTTTGTTCAAATGCTCAGCAAAGAGAGAGCAGACGTGAGCTATCACCAATAGTCACGGCAATATCAAATAATAAGTTCAAACAGAGAACCGTTTTACTGTTTCATGTTTTTCCACTTAATAACTGGGCCTTTTTCTAACCTGTAATCGCAAAAAAAAAAAGGGGGGGCTGTATGTGGGAGAAGTCCTTAGGATGGCACCACGTGTAACAGGTAGCTATTACTGACCAACACTGCGCCCCTACCCCCAGCATGGCTAAGTCAGCCTCATGTAAGCATCTTGGTGAAGGAACAGGACCCATGGGGCAGAAGCAAAACATAATTCTTTTCCTTCACTGTCCCTTCAAAGCCACTCAGTGGGCTTTCTTCTCTGTCCCTGGATGGGATGCCATAGTTTTCCAGTCACCTCAGATGACATACATTTTCCCCCATTACTAGTAGTCATGAGAACAGCCTCTAAATTGTTCCATCCAACGTTATAAACACACGACTCCAAACGTCATTTCAAGCTAAAACTTTTCCCCTTCCTTTAGCTCAAGTCTGCATCAGAGGGCGGCCTGCTTTGAGGGAAAGGTCATGGGGAGGCTGAGATCTCTGACCCTTTCAGAGCTGAGGCCCAGGAAGCGGGGGAGGCGGGGAGAATCTCATGAAAAAGAGACAGTCATACAGGGCTGGTCCCATCATGATTTCGTGGTGGTGGCTTCTGGATGAGACAGTTTTCTGAGGCTGATTCTTTATTATACGGGAGACTTCTGTGCATTTCCCAATGGGGTGTGGATCCAAATGCAGTTTCATGACAGAGCAAATGTTTGACCCTTAGCTCTTGAGTTTCTAGCCCCCCATATTTCTGCTGGATCCATTCACTCATCTTGGGCAGAGTTCCTTTCAAAATGGCTCCCAGCCAACCCTCTCCCAAGGGCGGAGTTGGCCTATAGGAAAACAAACAAAACCTTGATTGCTCTTCTTAGTAAAACTGTATGTGGCTTGCTATCACGGTGCAGGCTATTTTTGTGTGCGGCTCTCTTGGGTTCCAAGCCATAACTTGCTTTTAGGTTTCCCAGGCTGGTGTCAGCCTCCTCGAATGCCAGGGGACACATAAAATGACCTCCCAGTATTTTCCTGAAGTTCACCTAAAAGTAAGGCAGCATCTCCATCTACCCATGGTGTCTTGGGTACTTATTTAACCTACACACATGCCCACGCACTTACTTCTCTCTATTCAAGTAAAAACCATATAATTTTTGTAGGCCAACATGAGAGACAAAAAGAAATCCATTACTGTAATAGGTTGAATCATGTCCTCCAAGACTTACGTCCACCCAGGACCTCAGAATGTGACCTTATTTGAAAACAGGGTCTTTGTTGATGTAATTAGATAAGGATCAAGATGAGGTCATCATGGATTAGCATGGATCATGAATTCAAGGACAGATGTCTTAGAAGAAGAGGCGGGAACACAGAGAGATACACAGAGGGGGCCATTTAAAGACCCAGGCAGAAACTAGAGTTATGATGCCACAAGCCAAGAATGCCTAGAACCACCAGAAGCTGGAAGAGGCAAGCAAAGACCCTCCCTGAGAGCTTTTATTTTATTTTATGATTTTTATTTTTTCCATTATAGTGGATTTACAGTGTTCTGTCCATTTCTACTGTACAGCAGTGTGTGTGTGTGTATACACACATTCGTTTTCTCACATTATTTTTTTCCAGTATAGTGGATTTAGTGTTCTGTCCATTTCTACTGTACAGCAGTGACCCAGAGATATATATATACAAATTCTTTTTCTCACATTATCCTCCATCCTGTTCTATCCTAAGTAACTGGATACAGTTCCCAGTGCTATACAGCAGGACCTCGTTGCTTATCCATTCCAAATGCAATAGTGTGCATCTATTAGCCTCAGACTCCCAGTCCATCCCACTCCTTCCCCACCCTCTTGGCAACCAAAATCTGTTCTCCAAGTCCATGAGTTTCTTTTCTGTGGAAAGGTTCATTTGTGCCGTATATCAGATTCCAGATAAAAGTGATATCATATGGTATTTGTCACCTTCGTGTTGGACTTTTCACCTCCAGAGCTGTGAGAGAACACATTTCTGTTGTTTTAACCATTGAATGTGTAGTAATTCATTCTGGTAGCTCTAGGAAAGTGACAGAATTATTTCATTTTGTCATCAGTGACATTGCTTTTGGGGGGCTTGGATATATGCTCCAGTCCTGAAGCTTGACAATTATAGCCCTATAAAGCACCTAAGAGCAATGTCTGGACTAAGCAAAGGTTGATAAGTGGTTATCTGGGGCCAGGATGGGAAGGGAGATTGACCACAAATGGGCACGAATGATCTTATAGGAGTGATGGAAAGGTACTGAGACTGGATTGTGTGATGATGGCTCAATCTGATAAATTTACTGAAACTCATTGAACTCTATACTTATAAAGGATGAATTTTATGGTATGTAAATTACACTCCAATAAAGTTTATTTTAAACAAATCTAAGAGTAGAGGATAATTTAGGAGCCCAAAACCACTGCATCTAGACCCTGGCCAGGGATTCCTTGAGAAATCAGTGGCCAAAAGTTCCTAAGTCTGTTCTGATTATAAGCTACCCTAAGGGATCAGGGATCAGAAAAGACTTTGTGAAAAGCATGTTTTCCTTTTTTTTTTTTCTTTTTTTTCTTTTTTTCATCAGAGTATTTAGTAGAGGACTTTACTGAGCTAAGGAAAATTAAAATCTCCACTCTGGTCATTCTGTTCAGATTTCTATTTAGGGAACTTTCTACTGCATTTATCTTTGGAAAGAACCACCTCACAGCTCATGAAGAGCAGTGCGCTACATAACTAAAAGGTCTAGAATGCTAATCTCTGGGAAAAAAAAGCAAAATACTGCATGAAAAAATTAAATTCAGATTATTTTATGTGAATTTTTAATGAAGTATAACATTCATTTAGAAAAGTATATACATCCATGGAGTTCCCCTCATGGCTCAGTGGTTAATGAACCTGACTAGTATCTATGAGGATGTGGGTTCAATCCCTGGCCTTGCTCAGGGGGTTAAGGATCCTGCATTGCCATGAGCTGTGGTGTAGGTCGCAGACGTGGCTCGGATCCCACATTGCTGTGGCTGTGGTGTAGGCCTGCAGCTACAGCTCCGATTTGACCCCTAGCCTGGGAACTTCCCTATGCCATGGGTGTGGCCCCAAAAAGATAAAAAAAGTACACATATCCTAAGTGTTCAATGCAATGAATTTTCCCAAAGTGACTACATTTATATAACCTACACTCAGATTAAGAAACAGAACCCACAGGGGCATCCTCCTCTTCCCGAAAGGTCACTAACATCCCAAGGGCAATCACTAGGCTGACCTATAACAGCATAGTTTATTTGGCTGGCTTTGACCTTAAGATAAATGGAATTATAAAATATAGAGTTGTTTATTGTCTGTTCTCTTACGATATTCACCCATATTTTAGTATGTGGTTGTAGTTTATTCTCACTGCCGTATAGAATTCCATTGTGTAAATATAACACTGTATTAGTCTCTAATTGCTGCTGTAACAAATTACCATAAATTTAGTGGCTTAAAGAAACACAAATTTGGAGTTCCTGTCATGGCTCAGTGGTTAGCGAATCTGACTAGGAACCATGATGTTGCGGGTTCGATCCCTGGCCTCGCTCAGTGGGTTAAGATCTGGCGCTGCCATGAGCTGTGGTGTAGGTCGTAGATTCAGCTCCGATCCCAAGTCGCTGTGGCTCTGGTATAAGCCGGCGGCTACAGCTCCGATTTGGCCCCTAGCCTGGGAACCTCCATATGCCGAAGGTGCAGCCCTAGAAAAGACCAAATAAAAAGACAAAAAAATAAAAAGAAACACAAATTTATTCTCTCACAGTTCTAAGGTCAGAAGTTTAAAATGGGACTACACAGTGTGTTCCTTTAAGAAAGCTTTAGGGAAAAATCTATTTCCTTACCTTTTCCGGCTTCTGGAGGCTGCATACATTCCCTGGCTCCTGGCCCCTTTTCCCACCTTTAGAGCCAAAACAGTAGCATTCTCTTTCCTCTCTGATGTCTGCTTCCAGCTTTAGATCTGCTCTCTAATCTCTGACCTTCTTGCCTCCCTCTTATAAGCAGTCTTATGATTATATCTGGCTCACTCCAATACTATGGGGAAATCTCCCCATTTCAAGATCCTTAGCTTAATCTTATCTGCAGAGCCTCTTTTACCAGGTCAGGTGACATATTCACAGGTTCCAGGGACTGGGACATGAACAGCTTTGGGAGGACATTATTTAGCCCACCACAGGCACAATTATGTTTGTTATTCTATCCGCTTCGTGGGTATGTAGGTAGTTTCCAGTTTATATCCAAGTGAAATAATTCTGATATGAACATTCTTTTATGTCTTTTGGTTTCATTGTTGGGTGTGTATATTGCCTTTCTGGACCAGAGGGTATGGGCACATCCAACTTTAGAAGGTTCTACAAACACTGTTCCGATGTGCTCGTACTCCTTCCCACTCCCGCCGGCCAGTGTGAGAGTCCCACTTGCTCCATGTCTGTGTTAATACTTGGTACTCCTTCCTTCCTTCCTTCCTTCCTTCCTTCCTCCTTCCCACCCTCCCTTCAATTTTAAAAGCTAATATCTTTTAGTTGTTCGTTCCCAGTTCATGAATCCGTGCCTCGCTGTGAAACACTAAAATCTCTTGTCCTCCAAAGCTGAAGATTCCTCGAGCAGTTCCTATTTTCAAAATGGATGAACCATCTTCAAGTACCACTCTGGCCCAGTGTGACAGTGACTCCAAGAAAAACTCTGGCTCCCAGTCAAATGTCAACAGGCGATATATTCCAAGAGAAGACTGCCCTGACTGGTGGCAAGTAAGAAAGCTGAAAAGGTAAACCCCAGCTTTCAGTCCGGCCGCGCAGACGTGACCCCCTGCCTTGGAGCTGCGCCTCAACGCTGAGACAGGGCCACCCTCCCAGAAAACGGGCCCCGCCTGAGCCGGAAGCCTGGGTAGTGGTGGCCCAGCGGGGACTCAGCCGCGCAGAGTTTCCGTTTAGATGCTCCTATCTAATGATCTCAGTGATACCTGAGCAT
The DNA here is from genome assembly GCF_054392235.1 of Sus scrofa. Taxonomy (NCBI): domain Eukaryota; kingdom Metazoa; phylum Chordata; class Mammalia; order Artiodactyla; family Suidae; genus Sus; species Sus scrofa. The sequence goes on from NC_139401.1 coordinate 15,731,801, forward strand.
TTTATTCCCCTTCCTTTCTCTCCCCTCTTCCTCCAAATAACGCCACGCCCCAGAACATTGCATGCTGAAAGCACACCCTCCCTCTGAGAGCGCTCAGAGGGGCCCCCGCTTTGGTAAAACGCCCCGGCATCACCAGCCAGGCGACAGGTATTTCGAGCGAGGCCGTGGCCTGCCTTCGCGGGATGTACACCCTCGCCTACTGTCCCCTTCGCCACTTGCTCTTTTCACTTAAGGGGTGGGGCGTTTCCCCCACTTTAATACATGAGGATATACAAAATGTAAAAATGTGTTTGTCTTTTTAGGGCCACACCTGCAGCAGCATATGGAGGTTCCCAGGCTAGGGGTCGAATCGGAGCTGTAGCCGCCGGCCAACGCCACAGCCACTGCAACGCGGGATCCAAGCCACATCTGCGACCTACACCACAGCTCACGGCAACGCCAGATCCTTAACCCACAGAGCAAGGCCAGGGATCAAATCCAAGTAATCATGGATACGATTCGAGTTCATTAACCGCTGAGCCACTACGGAAACTCCAGAAATTTTTAATTTTTTAAAGTTTTAGTTGTGGTTAAAACATAACATAAATGTTACCACCTGAGCCATTCTGAAGTGTCGAGTTCGATAGTGTGAGGACCGTTCAGGTCATTGTGCAAGCTACCCGACTCTTTGGAAGGTCTACACCATACCCCACTATGTGGATAAACCTAAGAGAGGCACGGTGGACGCACACGCTCCACGTGTTCTGCAAAACCACACACACAAAAACGCCCACTAAATTGCTTAGCCTGTTTAAGAAAGAGGTTTCTGATGGAGAGCTGAAGGAAAACGGCTGCCAGCGAGCGCGGCTCTTGGGCAGGGTTGGGAAGGCCTTCGCAGGCGGTCCCTGAGACGGAGCCAGAACAGCGCTTCCCCGATAAGGAAGCTTCTCGCTGTGAAATGTGGTTTTGATAACGGGCCTGGGCTCTGAAGGCAAACAGGAAATCGGTCCGACATTCCAAAGCGAACAGCCTCTGGACTCGGCCAAGTAGGCACTTCCTCATGCTCTACTTACCACCCAAAGCAAAAGAGAGAACATGACGGCTGGCAGAGGATGAAGAAACTCCTGCAGGTCTGTCTGCGCCCACGTGGCGTGACAAGTTCAGTAGTTTCAAGGCTTATTCTTCGCCAGCGCAACAACGAAGGAGAAAATGACTCCTCTTAAAATATACAGGAGCTCCCTGGTGGCCCAGTAGTTAAAGATCCAGCACTGTCATTGCTGTGGCGCGGGTCACTGAAGTGGCACAGGTTTGAGGCCTGGCCTGGGGAACTTCTGCAGCCCATCAGTGCAGCCGCCCGCCCGCCCACGTATGTATATGTATATACATAAGCGACAACGCTCGAATACGGAACATGAAAATCAGGGCAGACCCAGTCAAGCTGACTTACTAATCCAAGTTTTCTACAGTTTGGGGTTATCGTGAGCCTTTGTTAAAAGCTCTCTTGTGTTTAGGCAAACTGTCAAATGATTGCTTTTCATTGGGGTCCATGCAAGGATGAAAATGTGAAAATGGCTCATTAGCTTAAATTTCCAAGCCAAGTAAGATAAATGGGTCAAAACGCTAAATAAAGCTCAAACCTATCTAACATTACTTTTGTCATCTAACATTTATACACAAACATCAGTGTATCACCCGCATCTCTCTCCTCTTGTAGCAGTGAAGATCTTGCAGGCGGTAACCACAGAGAAAGAAATGTGGTAAATCACAGCACGTCAAAGATGTCATGGTAAATCAAATTCAGAGATTCTTTCCTTCCAGGATTTCTTCCATGTGCAAGAAAACCGATCACATTTACAATAATTTTGCAGCTAGATTTTATTCTTTAAGGTAAATAGAAAACAAACAAATCCATAGAGCTTGCTTCTCTGCACCTTGAAGGGGGTCTACAGTAATGGCTTCTAGGTCGCGCTGATTTTTTTTTGGGGGGGGGTCTTTTTGTCTTTTTAGGGCTGCACCTGCCGCATTCAGAGGTTCCCAGGCTAGGGGTCGAATAGGAACTGTGGCCACCGGCCTACGCCGCAGCCACAGCAATGCAGGATCTGAGCCACGTCTGCAACTTACACCACAGCTCACAGCAACGCCAGATCCTTAACCCACTGAGCAAGGCCAGGGACCGAACCTGCAACCTCATGGATGCTAGTCGGGTTCACTAACCGCTGAGCCACAACAGTAACTCCAGGGTCACGCTGATTTTTGCTGCCCGTTATTCATGGTACACACTGGGGTGAGCGTGACCAACCACCGACATACCAGCTCAGGCCTCTGCCAGGAGAGCAAACTGCCTAGAGTTGAATAACTCTTCTCTGAGGACAGCTTTATTTTCTCTAACTTTGCACCACAGCTGTCTCATCGATTTCATGAGCCCGCTCTCCTGAGAGTCAGGAAATCTGCATTCCTGGGGGCCTCCTGTGTCAAGGAGCCAGTTTCTCATGAACTGGGCCTGAGCACACCTTCTCAGCCATTCTCTCTTCACGTGGCTGACACCCTACCCAGTGCAGAAAAGGGAAAATGAACAGTCCCGATTTTATTTATGTGGATGAAAACAGGGTGGGATTTGATAGGACACTGCTAGGCACCTGGATTGTTTCTGGATGGGTTTTTTTTTTTTTATTCATGTCATTTCCTTTCTTTTGAAGGGGTTCCCCTGAGTCAAGTTCATCTGAAGAAGAAGAAGAAGAAGAAGAAGAAAACCTTGAGGACTATGAGTGAGTTTTGAAAGTCCCCTGTGTTCCCCTGAAAGTAGACAGAGAGGTTTCTAGTCTCTTCTTCCCCGAGGCTCCATGCCGAGGACTCAGCCTTGCTCAGGAGGCTGTACTGACGTGAAACACTTGTGTGAGGTCCTGGGCCTTGTATCTGGAGGCTGGGTGACAATGAGCTGGGCTGTTGCTAACGAAAGTGTTTCCCCCAAATCTGGATTGTCTAAATTGGCCACAGCTACTCGTGGGGTTTTTCGCATCCCTGGCCTCCCTTTCATTTCCCTTTGTCTTTTTAATTCATTGTTTAAAGTGTTATTGAAGCGCAGCTGAGCTACAATGCTGTGATACTGTCTGCGTCAGTTATACGTGCACACACATCCGTTCTCACTTTGTCGTCCCAGACACAGCCTGTGACATTTCTGATGATTATTTCTTCCCTGGAGGCCCCTCGCCAGGATGAAGTTTGAAGGCTCTTACTATCATTGAGTCCCATTTTGAAGTTTGTCAGGATGCAGTAATTTTACAAGGGAGCATATTTGAGACGTGACTATCACAGCATCTATGTTGAGAGAGTCCTTTTCCTAGAGTGACCTTATCATGTAACAGCCAAATTAGGACACTTTAGAGAGAGAAAGAGTGCCCTGTTAAATGCTGCCTCTGGACATCAGGCAGAAACTCAGCTCCTCTGGGCAAATAAGAACATGTGATCACCCCAACTATACCGAGGTTGGTCTTAAGTGGCTGCTACGATCTTTTCCCAAAGCTAAGTTTCTATCATTCTACAACAAATAGGGATAAATATTCAACTCCTAGACTTCAAGTTTGGTATTAAGGGGTGGTGGGAGTAATAAGGCAGACGGCATCTCTCAGACACCTGTTACTCAACAGCAACCAATTCAGTTGGACACTCGAAGAAGGCATATTTCTCATGATTTTGTACGAGTGCTGTTACTGATCCCCTGGCTACAAGTACGGCGAGAGCCTTTACAAAGTGCCTGTCACTGTTCACCACCTTCTAGCTCCCCTTTAACCACAGCTTCTTCCCCAACGTCCCCCCCTCAGGAAAACACCTGCTGGAATCATTCACACGAAGATAGAAAAGACTGAGAAAGACCAGCACAAAGATAACTGTACTTTACCAGATGGCAAAGACTTAGGCCAATGGGAAGGACCTCGAGTCATGGATTTTAGTCTTTGGCATTTAGATGAATTGGAAGGCTTTTCTTGATTTGGAAAGCCCAGATCTGACCAGATAGAGTCTCTGTCTCCATCACTTCTAGAGTCCAATGGTGTGGGAGGGCATGCATTAGGGAAATGATCAGGAAAGACCTGCCCTCTTCAAAGTCAAAGAGATGCCAAGCAGTGATGAAAACTAGGCGGCTGTATGCCCCGGGGGCCCCCAGATACCTGCTCTACTGCAATTACAGAAGCAGCTGCTCTGTGGCCATAAGCTCATGAGCAACTCTCCTTCATGCCATCAAAGCATGAGGTGCTGAGGTTTAGATGGAAAATCAGGCCTTAGGACCAGGCCCAAGCCTCTGGTGTTGTGACACTGAGATGCTCCTTTTTTTTTAATTTTATTTTTGGCCATGGTGTGCAGTGGCTTAAAGTAGAATCTCAGTTCCCAGACCAGCGATTGAACCTGGGCTGCAACACTGAATGCACCAAATCCCAAGCACTGAACCACCAAGGAACTCCCAGAAATATTTTTAAAAACAAACAGCTAGGCCTTAGCAAAATTATGACACAGGCAAAATGTGTGCGTGCGTGTGTGCGTGTGTGTGCACGCGCGCACACGCGTGTGGAGGTTATGCACAATCTCACCTGGCCTCTCTAGGCCCTCTCTCTTTATTCCAGATCATTTCTTGCCTCTATCTCCCCAAGGCATATATCCTGGATCAAAGAAAGATGATCTTGAAGAATCTTTTCATTAGCTATAATTAGCTGAAAATGTTAAGTAGTAAAAATTAGTTAATACCTCAAATGTTAATTATACAATATCTCTAAGGGTAGACTTAGAAGAGCCTTTTAAGCTTATCAAGTTCAACTCTCATCCTAGTTTTATAAATGGGGAATTCTAAGGTCAAAAGAAGCCAAGTGGCTTGTCCAAAGCCACACGCCTACTTATTAGGAAGTTATGTCTAGAAAGCAAACCTCCAAGGTGGCTGGTCTAAGGTTCTTTCCACTTTACTGAACAGCCCATCCGCTGACACTCCTGCTGTCACCGAACACCTCTTCACCGCCTCATGGGCTCCTTGCCTCCTCAGGTGTTACCTTCTAGCCAGAGGGGTCTCCCAAGCCCCTAGATCCACACCCATCCCACTTCACAGCCTGTTCATTGCCCTGGTATGACATTTTAGCCAAAGCCAAAGACTACAGACATTGCTGATCTCACACAAGGAACAGATCTGTGGCCTGCGGAGCTCCACATCAGAAGGCGCGGTGTTTTGGGCTAACTTAGTACAAAGGGCAGGATATAAAGATTACCCCTGGCTGTCCCACCTCATCTTTTTCTCAGTTCAGTCCAAGCGCTCCTGCCTTAATATAACCTTAGATGCAATCAAGTTGCTATCCTGCAATTAAAAAATAATCTTAAGAGAGACATTTGCTTTAAGTTAGTTGGAAGATAGGAACTTTCATCCTTGGCAACCCTGACCTTCCCACTAGAATATTCCTCATTGCTCTAATCCCTGCCTCTCACTGAAAATGTAGGAGAATGCAGAAATCACCTAGAAGGAGCCCAAGGGTTCCTAAATACCAGCGCATTTAAAAACACAGATATGCAGGCCCCACCCGCAGAGTCATAACTGGGTAGTGGAGACTTCGGAGACTGGGTTTTTGAACAGCTTCTCAAGTGATTCTCTTGAGCAGCCAGGTATGGAAACCTCTGATCTTGGCCAGTATCTCATTTACCAGATGAGCACGGTGCATGACAAGTTATGCAATTAAAAACTATTAATTCTTAAAATGGAATTCTTTTCGATTGCAGCTGGTTTGCAGGTAACATCTCCAGGTCACAATCTGAGCAGTTACTGAGACAAAAGGTAAGCGGTCTAGTCTTTAAACCAGCCTCTAAGAATGAACTTCTAGTGTTGGGCCCAGAGGGTAACGGGAATCTCATAGAAACCTTGCTGCTAACTGTACAGTCAAGACATCAGAGTGTTAGTTGTCCAGCCTGTGGGCTACCAGGTCCTTCACATCTAGCCACTTCCTCTATTCCCATGATCGATTGCTCTATAATAAACCGCTCGAAAATCCAGAACACTTATGATTCTTCACCATTCTGTGAGTCAGCTGGGCCAGCAGTTCTTCTGCAGGGTTTGCTTAGGGTCACTCACGTGGCAGCATTTAGCTGGTGGATTGACTAGAGGTCGGGTTTAGCTGAGCTAGCCAACCAGGGTGCCATATTGCATGTCCATGTGGCTAACTTGGGCTTCCTCCCAGCACGGTGATTGATGTCAAGGCAGTGGTTGAAGAGGGCGAGCCCCACGATTTGGGGGCAGGCAGTTATGGAGTCTCTGTTTTTGTTGTGTTTGCTTATGTTCCATTGGCCAAAGCAAATCACATGGCCCAGCCCAAGAGTCACTGTGAGAAGGGACGACACAGGGCATGAATATCCAGAGAGATGATTTACTGGGGGCCATCTGTACCTCATACGTTGACTCTGTCACCAAAACCATTAGCACCTAAACCAAGAGTGCAGCAGATTAATGGGGACTAAATCTATCTGATTTTGTTACTAACTGGCATGGAATTACCAGCTGCAAACTCATGACCTACGCAAATGACATCTTGCTATAGTTCAACCTAATAAAACACGCCGGTTATTTCTTGCCGGGGTACTAGTGAGAATATAATGGCTACTCCCTCACTCGGTATTTTGTCGCCTTCCTGGTTTATGAACCACTCATGGTAAATCTAGATCTGCAGGCTATGAAAGACAAGCTGACCATAGAACTTTAACAAGTGATTTGTTCTGCATCTTTGGTTTTCTAAAATCTTCCGAGGGAATGATATGGAGATACGTGGTTTTAAATTTTCTCTCCGAAAGATTAAAACATTAGGCTTGCGCAAACACAAAGCAGAGAAAACTATCAGAGAAGGTTAAAAATTAACTGGAGAGGAAGAGTTGAAGCCCGCAGGGTAGATCTATAGAGACACTGAGAGAGGAGGAGGAGGACGAAAGCTAAAGCGTGGGGCCCTTCTGTGCCCAGTGGGGGATAAGCTGTGCCATCAGTGACAATTAAAGCGGATCTAAAAGACCTACTTTCCTGCCACCTACCACGAAAAACAGTTCTCAAGAATAATGAAAATGTTCTTCGTTCCCGCCACGCTTTTCTTCCTATTCAGGGAAAAGAAGGAGCATTTATGGTTAGAAATTCCAGCCAGGCGGGAATGTACACGGTGTCTCTCTTCAGTAAGGCTATGAAGTAAGTATGATGTGGGTTTCTTTCTTTTACCTTCTTAACGTATGTTCTTTGACCAGGCTGGTCATTCAGCTGCACGTTGGGTTAAGATGCCATTTGAAACTCTGGAATTTTGGATCAAAGTATTTCTGTAAAATGCTACCATTTGTAGCTGCCCCCTCCGGCTACTTTCAGGAGACTGTTCTCTGGGCCTTTCTCTCCTGGCCATCCCAGGCAGCAGCGGAGCGCCCCAGGCACAGCACGCCTCAGTAACTTAGCCAAATGAGTCCTGCATTATTATGCCTTGATTCATCCTAAGCCTAGAAGGAGAAAAAAAAAAATAGCGATGGACCCTCTACATAAGCCTTGGCCCTAGTCACCTGCTGAGCTAAGAAACCTACCCCAGAGTCTGGTTTTCAGTAGTCTTTCCAGTGAAGGTAGAAGCAGCGTGGCGGTGTTCCCCCAGTAGCTTCTTGCCACTGTGCTGCCCCAGGCGGGGGGTGGGTTAGGAGTTCTGGTTTGAAACTACACCTCTCAGTCCAAATCCTGACTCTGCCATTTCAAATCGTTATGCCCTTAAGCAAGTTTCTTAACGTCTGCGCCTCCGGCTCCTCATTTGAAAGGGGGACAGAGTAACAATTGTTAACATTCCCTGGTGAAGTGAGTTTAAGTCATCTATTGGATCAGAACAGTGCCTGGCACATAGTAAACACTTACTAAAGTAATAGTAATTACTTTTGTTGTTGGGGAAAAGGAACACAACCTGCCCCCCGACCCCCACGCTGACACTTGGGTATGGACGCAAGGCAGCCACAGTCATCTCGCACAAGTCACCATCACCACCTCGACAAGCCTCCTCCAGCGTTTTATAAGCCACTTTCCCATTCGTTGTTGGCCTTTTCGTCCCTTCTAATCACCCTGCGAAGCAAACAGGAAAGCTGTTTTTATGTGCACCATTTTACGTATGAGGGGCTTGAGGCTCAAAGAGAGCTTGCAAAGACCCAACCTCAAAACCACTAAGTGATGACTTGAAGCCAGGCCTTTTACACCTGAGTGCATGTTCCTTTAACCCTATGCCTGGATCTATGCTGAAAGCCCCAGTGTTTCAGAGTAAGGATCTGGTCAAATCTTGATTAGGCCCATCTGAAAAAAAAATGTCTATATGTGTAAGCCTTTTTTTTTTTTTTCTTTTTTGACCACTCCGAGGTATATGGAGTTCCCAGGCCAGGGATCAGATCTGAGCCATTGCAACTGCGGCTATGCCAGATCCTTAACCCACTGTGCCAGGCGAGGGACCGAACCTGTGTCCCAGTGCTCCCAAGACACCGCCAATCCCGTTGCACCACAGCAGGAACTCCTATGTGTGACCCTTTTTTAATAGCTGGATTGAATGACCTTGAACGACTGAATGGCCTTGTTGTCTTTTCCATGTGTCCTGTCCTGTGGTCCTGTGTGTGTGTGTATGTGTGTGTATTTTAATAATTAAGTGATAAAAAAGTTATTTTATCAGGGAAATTTTTTTCAGGGTACCTACCTCCAATTTGAGATAACAGCAGGTACCAGAGGCATTCACATGGCATTTCCAGTGCCAAAAACCACACCCCATGTACTAGCCTGCATACTTGGATACTGACTGAAGCCAGCCCAGTACGAAGGGGAAGAGACTTGTTTCCCTGAGTGTCAAAAGCTCTGCACCCTCAGGCCCTTCAGTTTCAGCCAAACTTGATGTCAGAAGTCCTGTCAGTCAGGTTTCTTGATACCAGCTTCAGTTTGGAAGGTGGCCAGGTAGAGAAATGAGCAAAGAGATGAGGAATCAAAAGAAAAGAGTTACAGTCAGTGACTACGGAGGCCTTCTTTTGTGAAATACCATCAATGAGCTGGAGTGAATTTGATGCCGAGACCAAGAGCCAGTTAGCCATTTGCAGCAGGAAAGGACCCTTTCTCCTTTTTATAATTGCAATTCTAATGAGGTTGGCATTATAGCAACAATAATTTATTAATGGTTTCTTATGTGCCAAGCATCCTACAGACTGCTGTATACATAATCTCACCGGATCTTTGACACCCAAAGGAGGTAGCCAGCTAGCTAAGGAACTGTACTCCAGACTCACTTGTTGACCCCTCGGCCACACTCAGAAAGCTAAGACAGGCTATCATTCCTGATTAGCCTGAATCAATGGGCATCATTTCACCACTATTTCCTACCAGCAGAGCCAAAGCAAAAAAAATGTTTTCTGTGGAAAAGGTACCAGTTCACCTGAGGAAATAAAGGATATGCCCAGCCACGCCATCCTGTATACTCCCTCCCAAAAGGGCCTCCCACCCACCGCCTAATGACCTTTGCCCCCCCCATTTTAATCTCATTATCCAAAAAGAGAAGTGATGTTTAGGATGCTGATCCTGAAAACCGCAGGGCTCTCACTCACCAAAGGAAGATGCCAGGTTTAGGCTTACGAAGGGAAGAACGGTACAGAAAGGGGGGATTCTATTGTAGATGAAGAGTCTGTATGAGCACAAAGGATCCACTGAGTTCGGACGGGAGCCTCTCCCATAACGACAACTGTCATAGACGCCTCCAGAAAAAACATCAGATGTCAAGACTGAGAAACCTCTCTGCCTTCCCTCTCCAAAATTTGCAAATGCACCTAAAATGACGATTTAACCATTGTTTAATCAAACTTCAATTGTTTATTAAAAGCATTCTAACATTCTTTCTTCCTTACTAGTGATAAAAAAGGAACGGTCAAGCATTACCATGTGCATACCAATGCTGAGAACAAATTGTACCTGGCAGAAAACTACTGTTTTGATTCCATTCCCAAGCTTATTCATTATCATCAACACAATTCAGCAGGTAACTTGGTTCGGTTTTGCTTTTATGGGGCCTTGTTGATCCGTACCAATTTTCTTGGCTATTACTGATCCTCCTAATACTCTTTTAAAATTGAAGTTTAATTGATTTACAGTGTGGGAGATGTGCAGCAAAGTGATTCAGAGATAGATAGATGGATACACACACACACACATATATCTATATTACACACACACATATCTCTTTTTCTGATTCTTTTCCATTATAGGTTATTACAAGATACTGAATGTAATTCCTTGTGCTATAGAGTAGGTCCTTGTTGTTTATTTTATCTACAGTAGAGTGTATCTGTTAATCCCAAACTCCTAACGTACCCCCCCCCAGTACTCTTAATTATATAGGGGACGGTGAAAGTAGGGGGAAAAAACGCTCGCAAGCCCTGTGCCTGCTGTGATTTTCAACCTACATTTCCTGGAATATAAAATTATACACTTTATAATGCCAGAAAAAAAATGAAGCTGAGTTCAGTGACTGAGAAGCAGAGATTCTTTGTATAAAAACATTTGCAGGGTTGTTTTTGTTTATAGAAGTAACACAATTGCAATTGTCAAATGACATAGAAATGTGTATCCCCGGAGACATAACCTCCATGGACAAGTTGGTGTCTGTTCTGACAGAATTCTTTTCTATGCTGATACTAACACTTATACTCATTATATGTGTATTTATACAGACCATGTACGTATATATGCGTGTAACACATTATATGTTTACAGGGATGAGAACATGACTTTTCAGCTTGCTTTCTCTACTCAGCATGTGTTAGAGGTCTTTCCATTCAAATACATAGAGCTCACGCTGGTCTGTGTAACAAAACTCTATTGCAGAATTACTCCATAATTTATCCACCTAAACCTACACTGATTGGCAGGTGGAGCATATACAATATTTTCACCTAACAATGGCTGCTTCAGTGCACGGTCAGGCACACATAGCTTGATGCACCTGTATGAGTGTTTCTGTAGCCAACTTCCCTAAGAGCGGCATTTGGGACGATGGTTCAGCGCATTGAAAATTTAACTACATTTAAATAAATGCTTTTCAGGAATGTACACTCCCACCGACAGCAACACTTCATCCTCCCTGACCCTGGGTACTATCCATCATTCTTTTTAAAATGTGCCTCCTCAAATGCTGAAAAATATATCTAGAAATCCCTTGTAACGAAGGTGTTAACTAACCGCACTGTGGCAGTCACTTCACAGTATATACGGGTATCAAATCATCGCGGTTTTGTTCACCTAGTTACCCATATTACATGTCAGGAACACCTCAACAAACTTAAAAAAATGAAATCGAAAGAAAACAAATCTCCTCTAAGTGTCTTATCTAGACTAGCTCCACTTTCAGGAAGCGACCAGATGAATTTCCACCAGTGAGGGCAAACGAGCTGTGGGATTAGCATCAAACTTGTCACCTCTACCTGACCTGAATCCAGGCAGACAGGTGACTTGGCCTTACCCCTGGTATTCATTTTCGTTCTGATTTGTATTTTTCCATGCTCCCAATTTCTTAATTGTTTAACATGTAGCACCTCAAAAATACCCTTTGGAAAAGGTATTGTGGAAACAGGTATCTCCAAGTGAAATGATTCCACTCCAGCCAATGCACTAGAAACTCCACAGAGGATTGGAAGAAAATATTACAATGTTTATTTACCTTTGTTGTAAAAATCTTATCCTCTTAAGTTTTCTATTTGGGAGTATATTGTATGCGTCACATATCATATCAACACAGCAGCAACCGTATATATACATATTTTGGAGGCGTGTGCTCATTTGGGGGGCTGATTATAGGTGCAGGATTTAAAAGACACCATTCATATAAAAACTAAATAAATATGCAGAAAAAGGAAGGAGAGAAAACAAAACATGTATGATAGTTACCAGGACTTGGAAAACATCATACATTTAAAGCAAGAAACATTTTAGGAATTCCCCGTCGTGGCGTGGCGGAAACGAATACAACTAGGAACCATGAGGTTGCGGGTTCGATCCCTGGCCTCGCTCAGTGGGTTAAGGATCTGGTGTTGCCGTGAGCTGTGGTGTAGGTTGCAGACGCGGCTCGGATCAGGCGTTGCTATGGCTGTGGTGAATGCCGCGAACCTCCATATGCTGTGGGTGCGGCCCTAAAAAGACAAAAAAAAAAAAAAGAAACATTTTAGAATGAATTCTTTTGAGCCACTATAAATACTTTACTTTGATCCAGCTTTACCATAACCACATGTATATGATTAAAATGACTTGACCATTATGTACAATTTAGGAATAAGTTCATTTAAAAAAAAAATAGTTCAAGTGGTTTACCTCTTATATTGTACCCTTGTGTACGGTCCAGATTTTTTTAAAATAACTTTTATTTTTTTATAATTTTTATCAGATTTTTTTAACCAAATGTATGTGATGCATATGTACATACTTAAATACAGGAATATACAAAGATAGCAAAATTCTTGAATAGGCATTTTGTCCAAAGAAGACATACAGATGGCCAAAAGACACGTGAAAAGATGCTCAAGAGCACTACTCATCAGAGAAATGCAAATCAAAATCACAGTGGGCTGTCACCTCACACCTTTCAGAATGGCCGCCATCAAAAAAAGTCTACAAACTCTACATGCTGGAGAGGGTGTGGATAAAAGGGAACCCTTGTGCCCTATTGGTAGGAATGTAACTTGGTGCAGCCACTGTGGGAAAGAGTATGGCGGTTCCTCATAAAACTAAATATAGACATGCCATAGGATCCAACAATTCCATTCCTGGGCATATACCCAGAGAAAATGAAAACACTATATTTGAGAAGGTACATGCACCCCAACGTTGATAGCTACATTATTTACAATAGTCAGGATACGGAAGCAACCTAAGTTTCTGTCAACAGATGAATGCATAGAGAGATATGGTACATATATACAATGAAATATTACTCAGCCATATAAAAGAATGAAATTTTGCCATCTGCAGCAATGTGGATGGACCTAGAGAATATTACACTTAGTGAAATAAGTCAGACAGAGAAAGAAATACTCTATGTTATCATTCATAAGTGAAATCTAAAAAGTAAAACAAACAAATGAATGTAACTAAACAAACATATTCATGGATACAGAGAACAAATTAGTGGTTTCCAGAAAGGAAAGGGGGGGGCCAGATTGGGGTAAGGGATTAAAAGGTACAAACTATTATATATAAAAGAAATAAGCAATAAGGATACCTTGTACAGCACGGGGAAATATAGCCATTATTTTGTAGTAACTCTAAGTGGGGCATAATCTATAAATATATTGAATAACTATGTTGCACACCTGAAACTAACATAATATTGTAAATCAACTATACTTCAATTTTTTAATAGTTGATAGCTAGTTACAAATACAATAAAATAATTACAAAGAGAAAAAGTTGGCAAAATAAAAACGGGAAATTTTTTTAAATAAAAGATTCCATCAGGCAACTAATTTTGATGAGTTGTTTTTTTGTCTTTGTCTTTTTAGCGCCACGCTAGTGGCATATGGAGGTTCCCAGGCTAGGGGTCAAATCGGAGCTGTAGCTGCCGGCCTTCACCACAGCCACAGCAACGCCAGATCCGAGCCTCATCTGCGACCTACACCACAGCTCACGGCAACACCGGATCCTTAACCCACTGAGCGAGGCCAGGGGTCAAACCCACCACCTCATGGTTCCTAGTTGGATTCATTACCCACTGCGCCACAACGGGAACTCACATAAAGTAGTTATCCTCTTCATTTTTGCTTTACATAGAACTAATTCGTCCACGTCAAGCAAATTAATGTAACTCCAGGATGACTATGGTCAGAATGGATTCTCTCTCCGCATGACAACATCCTGAACTCTGTGCTTTTTCAGCTACTCTAGAGAGAGCATAAGCGACGTGATGTAATGTGATGTGATGTAATGTGATCATGTAATGACACGATGCTGATTCCATTACAGGCATGATCACACGACTCCGCCACCCTGTGTCGACCAAGGCCAACAAGGTTCCCATCTCCGTGTCCTTGGGAAGTGGTATGGACATACCCTTGGGCTCTTAAACCTAATTTCCCACCATTTTGGTATATATATATATATATATATATATATATATATTTGATTTACTGAAAAAAGAGGGAAGACAGGAAGGAGACTGCTATTCGGATTGTACCAGTGAGGCTTCAACTCGAATATATTTACTCATTTTCTTCAACCATCAAACAGCTGTCCTCCCAACCTAACTCTGTTCTCTCCCCAGCAATAGCAAAAAATAATGACCCAATCATCAGCCTCTAGGATCTTATTGCCTGTCCTTTCTCCTTTTGATTCTGTGCCTGCTCACAGTTTGTGACCTTGTGTGTTTCAGATAATGACATCCACCCGGATCACAGTCTCATTTGTTTCATAAGAAAACGTAAAGATATTTTGCCAAGCTAAGGGTACTGAGCACACTTTGACACTAAGTCTTTCCCAGACGCCTCTGGTTGGCAAAGGGTTTTTACTCTAAGCTTTCTTGTCAAGTACTGTAGCTGCTCCAGGAACAATATTGTTCTGGGGGCATCATTATGTGGTCTAATAGGTCATAAGACCACATCACTAAGGGTTTTCTTTTCCAGTGATGAACGTAAAAAGTCTTGCTGTTCTTTATATTGTCAATGTTAAACTCTCACTGGAGAGGAAATCACTTAGGAAGCTGTTAGGCCCCAAGCCTTCTATTCTCACTCTAAGGCCTGTCTGTCTTGCCTTACTAGGAATCTGGGAACTGAAAAGAGAAGAGATTACCCTGCTGAAGGAGCTGGGAAGTGGCCAGTTTGGAGTGGTCCATCTGGGCAAGTGGCAGGGCCAGTATGACGTTGCTGTTAAGATGATCAAGGAAGGCTCCATGTCGGAAGATGAGTTCTTCCAGGAGGCCCAGACCATGATGTAAGTTTCTTCTGAGGAGCAGCAATTTAGCCCTCTCCACGGGAGGACATTCATGCCAACAGGTCTGTCCCTCACATTTGCAAGGCCTGGATCACGAGTCCACATATAAATTTACAATGGCATATTCCTCAGCCATAAAAAAGAATGAAATGACGCCAATTGCAGCAACATGGGGGGACCTAGAGATTATCATACGAAGTAAAATCAGACAAACATCATGTGATATCGCCTATAGGTGGAATCTAAAAAAAAAAATGATACAAATGAACTTATCTGCAGAACAGATACAGACTCACAGAAGTAGAAAATAAACTTATGGTTACCAAAGAGGAAAGTGGGGAGGGATAAATTGGGAGTTTGGAATTAACAGGCACGCACTACTATATATAAAATAGATAAGCAACAAGGACTTACTGTATAGCACAGGAAACTATATTCAATATCTTGTAATAACCTACAACAGAAAAGAATCTGAAAAAGGATATACATATATATATATATGCATATATACGTGTGTGTGTATATATACGTGTGTGTGTGTGTGTGTATATATATATATAAAGCTGAATCACTCTGCTGTATACCTGAAACTAACACAACATTGTAAATCAACTATACTTTAATTTAAAATGCACCATTTCCCAACGGAAAAAAATAATCCACGTAGCACAGACAGAAATATTTAGAAGTTATAGATCAATTTAACACACCATTACATAAAATTGGTTCTACGTGCTTCCTTAGACAAATACATCTTCGCAACAACCTGAAAGGTCCCATTCGAATTTAGAACGCTCAAGGTTCTTTAGAGATACCAGCCTCTTGCCCATAGCCCCCCAAACCCCACCCCTCCCCTCTCTCTTCCCACCCCCAGCTCCACCCTGTCCTCAGTGCCTTGCGCAGCCCCCTCCGGGTTTCCCACAAGCAGCTCACTATCGGCTAATGATCAGAGGTGGGGACACCAATAGCATGGTTCACCCTTGGGAGACAGAAGCAGGAAGAGTCTGTACTGGTCCTGGAAGAGGCCTTAGGACTATGCGGACAGGGGGTTCCGGAGTCCTGGGACCCCGACAGTGAGACAGAGAAGGATGCATGGTTCCCAGTGGGCATGTCTCCTTGGCCCTCTGGCCTCTTTGCTTTCGGGCAGGTACATGGTAGAAGGAGGAAGAGAAGGGCCTGTAAAGCACATGCCCAAGGGCATGAGCCTCTAGTGGCCACTACTGAACAGTAAGGCCTCAAGGACAAGATCCCAGTGCAGTCTGGTAAAAATCCTTTTCTCACCCCACTGCTTTCCAGTTGTTCACCAAGCCAATGAAAGTGCGAAGCAGAGAGGCAAAGCCAGCAGACCTTGCAGGGTCCATTTCCTTAGTCGTTTCTTTATGAAGAGCAAAGGCATCCAGAGAGTCAGAATAACCAGTTTCATGACAAAAGCAGAATTGCTTGGAAGCAGAGGTACCATGTGAAAAGAAGCCTCTGGCTGGCACTGGCTTCATGGGCAAGCAACCTGCATACACTTGAGGGCTCCCACACTTAAAAAGGGCTCCGTGCTTGGTTTAATGCTCTGCTGTCACCATGTGGAAATTCCTAAACAAGGATCCTTGCATTTTCATGTTGCACTGTTCCCTGCCAATTATGTAGCTCATTCTGTCTTTGGCCCTTGTACTTTCATAGGACTGGACCAAAAAATCTGGCAGAAACTCCCTTAGGTTCAAGGTGTAACCCCCATGTCCCAGTGTAACTTTAAAACTGCTTTTTTTGTTTGTTTGTTTTGGCTACTAGATAGCTAGTAATCCTACAGAATCCTAAAAAGTCATTAACGAATCATGTAGTTGTAAAGAGGTGAAACTGTCATTAGGGGAAAATGTTAAATCTCAAATGTAATGGTCAAACTGAGGCCTGTCACATGAGACATGGTGTTCCCACCATGTGCCCCTAAGCAGTAACTCAATTTGCTCAAAGAACAACTGTTATTGGGTGACGGACCCTGGTCCCATCACAAGCCTTCCCTTAGAAGGGAGCAATACAGGTCTCTCGAACCGCTCAAAGATGCATAACCAAGCCCATGACCTTGAGTCACGGGATAACGCATGTGCCTCTAGTTTAAGAAGAAAGAAAATAACTATTTAATACATCCTCATCTGCTAAAACATTGTTACTTTGCCATGTGAACTTTAATTTACTTTAGGCATCTGATCATTAAAGAACTGTCCATGAGAACAGATCAATTACATAAGGACTACTTGGTGAGCATCATTGCAGGTGTCATGACCCACTAGAAGCACTGTGTCATGTGCTTACCACTTCCTAAACTCATCACCGCAAAATCAGGCAGCAATAATGCACAGCGAAATGTTTTAAAAGAAAGAACAGTCACAACTCATCTCACTTCTCTAACATGGTAGCCATTTTTATTCTACCTATGCCCTTCAAATTCTGACATCATGTTTAATGAAATATTTATACATGAAAATCAGATGCTTTAACTGTTATATAGAGAAGGGATCAACAACAAGGTCCTGCTGAATAGCACAGGGAACTGTGCTGAATTCTGTGACAAACCATAATGGGAAGACCAGGAAAAAGAATATCTATATATACAGATATAGATATTATGTGAATATAGAATATATATACATACACATATATAGATTTATATAGAAAACCAAATCACTCTGCTGCACACCAGAAATTAGCAGAAAATATTATCCATCAGCTATACTTACAATGAGATAATTTTTTTTAGGTTAGCTGCTTTAAAATGGAAGTGATGGCTGTTAGGGTGTAGCTTCCTCCAAATCAGTCATGTACGTTTTCGGGATGCCCCAAGACTAAGAGACCCTTGCTTCCCTGATTCTCTGTAGGAAAGCTGAGTAAGTACCCACAGTGGCTTAATGGCTGCCGAGGCTGTCAGTGTCAAATAGGAGGCAGCATTTTTTGCCTCCAAGGGCTAATGCTCCCAGAATCAGATCCTACACCTTCCCCTCTCTTCCTAAGTTCAAATAGAAGGGGGAAAATAAACAAAAATCTGCGAGTGATTCTTTTTAAGGACATCTGGAAAATGGAGTACGGAAATTCAGTACTGAACTTTGAAAATCTGTTGTTTCCAGGAAACTCAACCATCCCAAGCTGGTGAAATTCTATGGAGTGTGTTCCAAGAGATACCCTATCTACATAGTGACTGAATATATAACCAATGGCTGCTTGCTGAGTTACTTGAAGAGTCATGGGAAAAGACTGGAACCCTCCCAGCTCTTAGAAATGTGCTATGATGTTTGTGAAGGCATGGCCTTCTTGGAGAGCCACCAGTTCATACATCGGGACTTGGTACGCTAAGCCACTGGCATCTCAAAGGAATGAAAGCTATTTACAGATCCTGCCTCCAGCGATGGCGCCATCGGGAGGGAGAGCCAGGAAGGCATCTTAGACTTTGCTCACTTGTGACTTGCTTGAGCCCATGACACTTTTGTAATAAAAATCACAGTTTCAAAACAAAATAATTGAAGCATAGAAACAACAGAAAGAGTAGAAATAGCCATCAAGATCTATGTAGTTGTACTATGTCACCTGAAGTCATTTAAAACAACCCAACATCACCTGACATGTAAATATGTGACGGAGACAACCCAAATCAGCAGAACTGCCTACCTAAGCCACAGGAGAACCTCCCTTCTGACCCAGAGATTCATGAAAAAAAATGCCCTTATTGTTTTAACCCACTACTTTCCTTTATATGATTTTTTTGTTTGTTTTTTAGGGCTGAATTCGCAGCATCTGGAGGTTCCCAGGCTAGGGGTCTAAATCAGAGCTGTAGCCGTCGGCCTACACCACAGCCACAGCAACGCCAGATCTGAGCCACATCTGTGACCTACACCACAGCTCAGGGCAACGCCGGATCCTTAACCCACTGAGCGAGGCCAGGGATCAAACCTGTGTCTTCATACGCTAGTCAGATTTGTTTCCACTGGGCCATGCCGGGAACTCCAGTATATGATTTTTTCAATGGCAATGGCTGATACAGATGTAAAATGTTTAAATAAACCTTTAGCAAGATTAAGCAAATTACGGCTATAGACCAAATCTGGTGCACAGCCTGTAGGCCATAGTGCAGCCTTTGAACCAAAAAACGTTTTTTACCTTTTCAAAAGGTTGCTGAAGAAAAAAGTAGAGATTGTATGTGGCCTATAAAGCCTATAAGGCTTAAAATAAATACTCTCTAGATCTTTACGGAATAAAGTTTGCCAATCCCTGAACCATAAAAAAAGGATCTATGTAGTTTGTGTTGTGGCATAAAGTCTTTGCTTTCCATCTGTTTTCCTTTATACCACACACACTAAGTTTGGTAGCCCATGGTGTCCAGGTGGTGGAGAGGAAACCCCTAGAAATGACCTTTCCCTTCTCGTTGACGAGCTAAGGTTCTGTGTTTAGTGTCTAATACCTTCCGTGCTGTCTGACAAGGATGGAGGCTTGAGGGAAAATACTTACGGGAGCACATTTTCATTTGAAAAAAATGAAAAGTGCAAAGGAAAAAAGACAACTTCCGTACTCGAGATATTATATTTGAAATACAGCACTTGGAGTTGTGATGAGCAATCTTAGATTGTGCAGAGAATTCTGCCAAAGAGAAGGGAGATGTCTGATTCTGATGTCAGGGGAGTCCCGGTCATTTTTACTCCTGGGTAATTTTGTTTTCCCTCCAAAGGCTGCTCGGAACTGCCTGGTGGACAGTGATCTCTCCGTGAAGGTGTCTGACTTTGGAATGACGAGGTAAGCCAGTTCCGAATGGGCAACCAGTGAAAGAGGGATTTCCAAATGGGGATACAGAACCTGATCTGAACTGGGGGCTCAGAAACCTGGATCCCCTCCCTCACAGTACCTGCGACCACCTCATCTGTCCCTCCATAAGATGGGAATGATCTTCAGAAATTATTCCGAGTCCCTTTTAGTTCTTTCAACGCCTTGATGAATCTTTTCTAAACTTACAAATACCACGAAAGAGCCTCAATATTCAAATATAACATGT
This sequence comes from Sus scrofa, assembly GCF_054392235.1. Classification (NCBI taxonomy): domain Eukaryota; kingdom Metazoa; phylum Chordata; class Mammalia; order Artiodactyla; family Suidae; genus Sus; species Sus scrofa. The sequence continues at coordinate 15,751,750 of NC_139401.1, forward strand.
TACAGCCAGAAAAAAAAAAAAAACAAATAGAAAAGGCTAAAGAAGCCTTGATTACGTACGGGCATGTGTTTATGCAGTATCATTATATACAAATCAGACCGTTCCTCCCTGATTCCTAAGTATACTCAGTCATGTACACAAATATGTACATTTACTGTTTGTCCCCAGAAAAAATGGAATCACATTATCTACAGGTGCCTTTGCACATAACCATAAACCACGAGCATCTTTTTATTTCAGTCGATGTAGAGCTATCTTTTTGCTCATGGCTGCATACTATTCTACTAACGTGCCATATTATATTTAATCACTCCTCAGCATGTGAGCACTGAGGTTCATTGCATTTTTATCATTATTATAAACACATCCTTGAACGCACATTTGTATGGTCTTGATATCTCCATAGGATATTATTGTTGTCCATCATTATTTATGGCGGCAGCAGATTAGAAATAACTTACATGGTTAAACAAACGATGCTAATCCACAAGAAGGAAGACTATTCAGCCATTAAACATAAAGCCAAGAAGAAAATGTAGCCATGGGAAAATGTTCTTTGTTTTTTGGGGTTTTGGGGTCACATCCATGGCGTGCACAAGTTCCCAGGACAGGGATCAATCCTGAGCCACAGCAGTGACCACATCAGATCCCTAACCTGCTGAGCCACCAGGCAACTCCAGAAAATGTTCTTGATACACCATTAAAGGAGAAGTAACAGCAAACCTCAATACAACAGAAACCCAATTTTGTTCAAATTATATATAAGAAAAAACTTTGGAAAGCAAACATGTCTCTCGAGTGGTAGGATGATAAGTTATCTCTGACATGGGATTCTGAATGATCTTACTTTGACATTTTTGTGTTTTCCTATATTTACCAAATAGTTTGCCTTCAGATTTGGGGATTTTCAAAGTTAGACATCATTTTTCGTAACACAATATTGCAAACCAACCATACTTCAACATAAGATAAAATGTTTAAACTGCAAAAAGTAAATAAATAAAGAGAACATGGAAACTCTTGATGCAGTGAAAAAAAAAGATAGCATTTTTTAAATGTTTACAAGTCATAAGCAGCCTCTACCCAAGCTCACACCGCAAAAGATCCAGAATCCTGGAGCACTTGGCTGAGACCCTGCATCGGCCTGGACCACCGCCGAGGCGACGGCGGCCAGCAGGGGGCTTCCACTTTGCCCAGCCAAGGGGCTTCAGGGCTGTGTTGCTGTTTTCCCCTGCAGGTATGTTCTTGATGACCAGTATGTCAGCTCGGTGGGAACCAAGTTTCCGGTCAAGTGGTCCGCCCCAGAGGTGTTTCACTACTTCAAATACAGCAGCAAGTCAGACGTATGGGCGTTCGGTAAGAATGTGGCCACTCGGGACCCAGCCCCATTGCATAAGCCGGCTTCCACAACAGGAAACCACAAGAGCAGCAACACGCATTCTTAGCAAAAGCTCTGAGCCCTTACAAAATTACCTGCATGGCCAGAGACCAGCAAGGGATTAAAAAAGAGGATGGGGACCCCTCCCTGTGTGGTCGTGAGGCTGCCTGCCACGTATTGTCTAATTTGCACCGCGCTAGCACCTTCTCATCGAATCCAAAGGGATACGCGCTTTTCCACAGATTTCTGGGTTTTTAGAAGGAGTTACTGAAAATGAAAACCGAGTTTGCGTGAGGTACAGAATGTCGAAGGGCTTAAAATGAAGTCACCAACGTTCTGTGTGAAGCGGCGTGATAACCTTTGCCTTCGGAATTGACTCATGTGGGGGGCCTGCCCGGTGCAAACACCAAACCCGACTCAGCACTTTCTTTGGCCCATCCCAGTTTGAGCCAGGGCCCTGGTTCAAATTCATCACTTACAGCAGGAGTCAGCACACCACGGCCCAGGACCAAAGCCAGTGGCCTGTGACTGTAAGGAGAGTTTTACTGGCACACAGCCCCGCTCTTTATACAAAGGGTCTAGGTACTGCCTGTGGTTGAGCCTGTGCTGCAACAGTAATTGCCAGAGTGACTGCATGACTTGTAAAGCCTAGAATACTTACTATGTGGCCCTTTGACAGAAAGTGTGTGCTGACTCGAATTTTATTAAAAGATCTATACTGACATTTACTAACGGTAATTAGAAAACAGAGAAAACTCTTAAATCGTGATTGCGGGGATTTTCTGGTATTGTTCTATATCAGGAGGAATGTCAGGCTTGTTTAAAATCACTGTCAGAAGGGCCAAGGATAAGTAATCCAAATTATCCTAAAGCTATGGAATATACTGAAATCAACTGAGAACTATTTCATGCCTGTCTCAGTCCATAAGCACAGTTTGATTTTCTACATGACATCTGACTGCCTGAAGAAAGGACAATTTAATTAGCCATTTATTTTTCTATGTGACAATTCTTAAAAGTACTCCTTTTTAATAAAAGCGGTATTGTTCATTGTAAAAAAAAAATTCAATATATACAGAAAAAGGAAAACACACAAAGAGCATTTTGGTGAATACTTGATGTCATTTCGTGCTGATGACCTTGTCAAAATTAGTTTCAGTATCTTTATATCAATTGATATGCTTTATGAAAGATTTTCATTTTTTAAATTTTTCTATTTTTTGCTTTTTTCTTAGGGCTGCACCCATGGCATATGGAAGTTCCCAGGCTAGGGGCTGAATCAGAGCTATAGCTGCCGGCCTACACCACAGCCACAGCAATGCAGGGTCCTTAACCCCCAGGGATCAAACCCGCAACCTCATGAATACTAGTTGGATTCGTTTTTGCTGTACCACAAAGGGAACTCCCAAAAGATTTTTACAAATCAATATCCTTACTCAAGAGTCACAGCTGGTTTTTGACCAAAAAAATTGCATCACCCAGGTTGATTACTTACCTTATGTGCCGGGATCTGGCTCCAAATATTTTTTAGCTGTTTCCAAAAACTAAATTCATGCTTAAATAAGTTGTCCCCAGTGAGGATATTCAAAATAAATCAAGACTGCTGAAAGCAAGTCTCAAAAAAAGCATCTCACAGATATTTTAAGCAACGATGTTATTCTTGAGATAAGTGGCCTTCCAAAGAAAATTGTGAAGGGGACCACACATTTTTGGATGGTTGTTTTACAATGTTTGTTTAAAAAAAAAGAAAAGAAAAGAAAAGAAAGAGCAAAGCATTACATTTCGAACGGAAGAGCAATGAGGTCCTACTGTACAGCACAGGGAACTATATCCCATCTCTTGGCACAGAGCATGATGGAAGATGACATAAGAAAAGGAATGTATACATATGTACGACTGGGTCACTGTACTGTATGGGAGAAAGTGGCACAAAGCTGTAAATCAGCTATACTTTAATTTCAAAATAAATATTTAAAAAAGAAAGAAGAAACAACAGTCACCACAATTTGTAATACTACCTTACTGCAAATATTTGACATAAAATCTGTAGCTCTAAAAGTCAAAGAAGTCTTGAAGTTAGGACTTCGGTTACGGTTCTACAACAAGTTTCTCCCGCCTTACATCGTTCTGGTTTTCCAAGATTTTAAAGCTGGCTGACTGCTGGAATTCTCTGGCTTGGCCTGTCTGACAGCGCAACGGCCACCATTTAAAGAGCCCTTAAAATGTCCCAGTGCCCTTTCAAATGCTCCCCGTGTTTCAGCCTAATCAATCCTCACAGCAACTCTCTGATGTGCCAATATCCACACAGTAGAGACAGAAAACCCGAGCTGAGAAGGACTACGAAACCTGCCCAGCCTGTAAGTGGCAAAGCTGGGCCTCAAAGGCCATGTCTGACTGGCCGCAGGTGCCACCCTGTCGACCACCCTGAGCAGAACTCAGTTTCTTAACCTGGACTCCACGCCGCCCTGGATGGGCTTTGGGGAAGTGCGGACTTCCAGAAAATGAGCACGAAAACGCTGTGCTTCGCCTGTGCCCAGGGAAAGCCCAGGGTTTTCATCAGACTCTCGGCAGGAGCCCTGGCCCCCAGGTATTGGAGCCCGCTGCGGCAGTAAGACAGGAAGGAGGAATGGTGTCAGTTTACCTTGAAATTCCACTGAAAGGTCATTTGATTGTACAGTGAACTGTTGCCAAGGCAGAGAGAAAGGAAGGAGGAGGACTTCCGTCGACCACTCCTGGGGGCAGGTGTCGGGTGGGGGGGGCTGTCCCTGTGGGTTGAAGGAAGCCCCGGCTGCCTCTCTGCAGCGGCCCCTGAGCCTTGCTCCAGTCCCTTTTGCTAAGACTCCTTCCCCAGGGATCCCGGCTCCCACCCAGAGCCTCCCCAACCCTGCCCAGGCGGGTACCTGCTGACCGTGGCTCTCTCTCCTCCTCCTCTGCCCGCGGCGCAGGGATCCTCATGTGGGAGGTGTTCAGCCTGGGGAAGCAGCCCTACGACTTGTACGACAACGCGCAGGTGGTCCTGAAGGTCTCCCAGGGCCACAGGCTCTACCGGCCCCAGCTGGCGTCGGACACCGTCTACCAGATCATGTACAGCTGCTGGCACGAGGCAAGTGCCCCCACGGGGCGGCAGGGGTGCCAGGCCATGGGGTGGGTGCCGCTCCCCGTGGAGGAAGCCCTGTGGGGGCAGGGCGCCTGCCGCGGAGCAGCGGGAAAGGGCCCGGGCCCCTGCCCGCAGGTGTCTGTGATCTGCAACCAGCACCGTAGGCGCCAGCAATCTAACAAGGTACGTGCCAGCGCTGGTCTAAGAACGCCATAAATATCAACTCATCTGTTCCTCAGGAAACATACTTTGAGGCACGTATTCGTCTCATGGCTAAACGAACAGAACAGGAAACAGAGACCCAGAGAGGTTGAGGGACTTGCCCGAGCTCACACAGCTAGTAAATAAGAGGCAGGCCGGCTGGCATCGGGGGCCCTGTTCTCAACCACAGTGCCAGAGGGGCTCTCCCCAAGGGGCAAATGCCTAACAGAGCACCGAGAAGCCGTGCAGAGGGCACGGGATGGACACCCCCCCTTCCCTTGCCTCCCGAGCGCTGAATCAAAGCCTTCCGTGCAGGGGCAGAATAGGGGTTATCTTTTTTCATGAGACCAAAAACCCCCGAGCCGTTTCTAATTCTGGGTGTGAAAGAGAAAGACGGACAGGGGCAGGAAGAGCTCGGAGGAGACGGAGACCAGCTTCTGGAAGGCCTGTTACCTGAGTCAGGGGAGGACAGCTCTGCCCAGCGTGTCTGGCTGTGTGGGTGGAGACGGGGTTCAAGGGCACCCCGGGGAGAGCGACGAGCGCAGGCACAGGTGCAGAGGCGAGTGTGAGCACAACGTGTGAGCACGGCGTGCACGCCGGCGCTGTGCCTGGAAGGGCTGGAAATGAGTGTGGCAGAGGAGGTCGAGGCCAGAGCCTAGAGCCTGAACGACAAAAAGAGGAGTGCAAGTTTGGCTTTCTCCAGGCAATGGGGAGACACGGGCGGGAGATGCAGGAGAGTGATGCGCTAATCGGGGGCTTTTCCGAACGTTCATCTGGATAAACAACAAGGTCCTCCTGTTCCGCACAGGGAACTATATTCAATATCCTGTGATAAACCATCATGGAAAAGAATAGGAGACGGAACGTGTATATAACTGAATCACGTTGCTGTACAGCAGGAAGTAACACAACATTGTAAATCACTATACTTCAATAAATTTTTTGAATTTTTTGTTAAAGTAGATTTACATCATTGTGCCAATGTCTGCTGTACAGCAAAGTGACCCAGCCATACATACATACACATTCTTTTTCTCATATGATCTTCCATCCTGTTCTATCCCAAGAGATGGGATAGAGTTCCCTGTGCTGTACAGCAAGACCGGGTGGCTTATCCATTCTCCATGTAATAATTTGCATCCACCAACCCCAGACTCCCAGTCCCTCCCACTCCCTTCCCCCTCCCTCTCGGCAACCACAAGTCTGTTCTCTATGTCTGTGAGTCTGTCTGTGGAAAACAGTATGGAGGTGCCTCAGAAAACAAAATATAGAACTACCATGTGATCCAGCAATAACTTTTTTTTAAAAAGAAAACATTAATCGAGGCGCCCATAGCCATTATATGATGTTGCATTATTTTAATTACAGACTTCATACCCTGTTTTAATACTACGTAGGCTAGCATCCCCCCCTTGCTCATTTTTCATCATGTTCTTAGCTATTCTGCATATTTAAAAATCCACAAACTAGAGAGCCAGTTTGTTCAGCTTGCAACAAGCTTGCACATATTTTGGAGGAGACTGTATTTGGTTTGTGTTTTAACTTGGGAAATCTGCCATCCTTATGGTATTTATGTGTTCCGGTTTACATTTGTATTTTTCAGCAACATTTTAAAGTTTTCCTCATTTGGGGGGTACATGTTCGTTAGTATTTTATTTGGGTGTTGTTGCTATTGTAAATGAGGGTTTCGCTTCCAGTATATCTTCTCATTGGTTACTGTACATATATGGGAAGGCTATTGAGTTTGTACGTTAATTTTACATACTGCTCTCCTGGTGAATTCCTTACTATTCGGGTTGGTTCTATCACCAATCCTCTCGGTTTTTCCAGGTATGAAATCACATCTTATGCACATGGATACTTTTTTCCAACTCTTAGGGCTCTGTCTTCTCTTTAGGAGAAATGTCTACAGTGTTTCCAGATTTTAAAAGTTGCTAGCTTTGGTACTGCGATATAAATATTTTACATAGTTTATTTTTAATCATAACCTTCATAAACTAAACCACTGGGTTTTTCTTTTATCTAGCTTCCAGAAAAGCGTCCCACATTTCAGCAACTCCTATCTTCCATTGAACCACTTCGGGAAAACGACAAGCCTTGAAGAAGAAATTAGGAGATCTGATGAGAATGATGATAAATATTGGCCAACATTTTCATTCTTTTTAAGGAAAGTAGCAAAACACAGACACTGTAATTTGGCTAGTCCTTCTCTCTGTGCTGTTTCTTCTATTTTCTAGAAATGAGCAAGGTAGGAAACAAAAAATTTCCTAGAAATGTAGGTCACATTAGTAATTTTGTTTATGCTGCTTTTAATATTACACTTCCCAGCCTTTAGCAAAAGCACATTTTCTGATTAAAAAATAGACAGGATGTGTACCATGTGTAAAGATTGAACAGAATTGAAAAATCATGTGTTGGATATTTGTTCTTTTCTCAGTATCATCACTATCATGATAATTAAATGTTATTAACAAGTATGGAAATGGCAACACTTGCCTTCATGTTTCAATGTTCTCAATCTGTAGCGTGCATGAGAATCAAATGGAGAGTTGATTTAAAACACAGGTTCCTTAGGAACTGGCCCAGAGATTCTGAATGCAGCCTGAGAATTTGTTTTTGGTGGGTTTTTTTTTTTTTTTGCCTTTTTTTTTTTTTTTCTTAGGGCCACAGCTGTGGCATATGGAGGTTCCCAGGCTAGGGGTCTAATTGGAGCTGCAGCTGCCGGCCTACACCACAGCCACAGCAATGCAGGATCCGAGCTGCATCTGCGATCTACACCACAGCTCATGGCAACGCCGGATCCTTAACCCACTGAGCGAGGCCAGAGGTCAAACCTGCAACCTCATGGTTCCTAGTCAGATTCGTTTCTGCTGCGCCATGACAAGAATTTGTATTTTTAACAGGCTCTCAGATGTGCTGGTGTGGTCAGTCCAAACCGACCTAGGGGATCTCATTATGTGGTGGGCACCGTTAGGTGATCCATCATCCAATCCAGTGACACAATTCTCATCTGATACTCAGATTGGAACAATGATTTTATGTCATCATGTATATAAAACTAGTTAACTAATGTTATTCATTAATACATTAACACATAACATTGGATCACATAGAGACAGTTTTTAAAGATGCTAAGGTATAATGATGTCTTCTTCTTTATATTTAACCATCATCAATCGCAACCTGAGCATAACCATGATCTTGTATTCGATTGCTGCTTTCTACACTGGTTCCCCCCTGTCTGCAGGTAATAGGTTCCAGGACCCCCGGTGGATCCCTGAAACCGAGGATTATATCAAACCCTACACGCACCATGTTTTATCCTATACATGCATCCTATGATCAAGTTGAATTTAGGAGTTAGTCAGAGTAAGAGATTTAACAACAATAACTCATGATAAAATGGAACAGTTATAGCGATATAGTGCAATAAAAGTTATATGAATGTGCTCTCTGTCTCTGTCTCTCAAAATAACTTACTGTACAAATTTAATGCCTTTTCCATCTTAACGAAGCACTTATGCAGTATGTGGCTGTAACTTTTGTAGCAAAATTAGTATGAATTCAACTTTCTTCTTGACAGCTTCTCCAGGAGAAAATGTGTTCTTGCCATAGATTTTAGCCACCTCGGCATCTGATGTTTTGCTGTTGTGGTTCCTCATCATGTTAGGAGAACGGACGCCTTTCCACCAGGGAAGCACTTTACGGCTTCTCTCCGGCATTTCCGGATCACCACTAGCACTCCTCTGGCACTTTGGGGCCAGGAATGAGTAAAAGGAGGGTCACTTGAACCCAGCACTATGACACCCAACAGCGGATCTGATAACTGCGGCCACTAAGTGACGAATGGGTGGGACTCACTGGCCAAAAGGCCAATTCACATCCCGAGAGAGCATTACCGATGTTGCGAGATTTCATCCACTACTCAGAGCGGCTTGTGCTTTAATACTTATGAACTGTTTCTGGAATTTTCCATTCCCTCTTTTCAGATGGCAGTTGACCAAGGGTAACTGAAACCGCCAAAACTGCAACTGCGGATTTGGGGAGGGGATGGGGGTGAGGGTTCTGCAATCATTTAAAAATCTTTGAGGGAGTTCCCGTCATGGCTCAGTGGAAATGAACCCTACTAGTATCCATGAGGACGCAGGTTTGATCCCTGGCCTCACTCAGGGGGTTGGGGATCCAGCATTGCCGTGAGCTGTGGTGTAGCTTGCACATGCAGTTTGGATCCCGTGTTGCTGAGGTTGTGGTGTAGGCCAGCAGCTGTAGCTCCAATTCGACCCCTAGCCTGGGAACCTCCATATGCTGCAGGTGCAGCCCTAAAAAGACAAAAAAATTATATTAAAAAAAAATCTTTGGAGTTCCCGTCGTGGCGCAGTGGTTAATGAATCTGACTAGGAACCATGAGGTTGTGGGTTCAATCCCTGGCCTTGCTCAGTGGGTTAACGATCCGGCGTTGCCGTGAGCTGTGGTGTAGGTCACAGACGCGGCTCGGATCCTGCATTGCTGTGGCTGTGGTGGAGGCCGGCGGCTACAGCTCCGATTCGACCCCTAGCCTGGGAACCTCCATATTGCCATGGGAGAGGCCCAAAAAAAAAAATGGCAAAAAAAAAAAAATCTTTGAGTTTGGGGCCCTGGGGCTTCTGGTTAGTTTGACAACTGAACTATTTTGGTCTCCTATCCTGACACAGAGGTATAGGAGTCCTGGTTGAGCTTCTCATGGCTATTACTAAAAGGCACCTTAGCTTTAAATATGGTCCTGGGGAATGCCCACCTTCACGGCCTGCTGCTGAACCCCCAGATTCTCATGATTTGGGAGTGCTTCATCGTCACCTCTGTAAGAGCAAGAAGGGAAAAAGAAAGGTTATGTGAAGGGCACTATTACAGTGAAAAGACACTCTAATTAGGAGTTTCCACTGTGGCATAGTGAGTCAAGGATCTGGTGTTGTCACAGCTGTGGCATGGATAAGATCCCTGGCCTGGGAATTTGCATAAGCCACAGGAAATGAAGAGAAAAAAAAACCAGACACTCCCATTAAACCCTTAAGAGACATTCACGCCCTTCCTCATCCCACTCGGCCCTCACCCCCCAGCTATTGCAAATGACCCTTCTTGCTTATTTGTTTCTTGACACTTAAATAATGATTCCTTTATTTCTAGCAGAATGGACTTATGATAAAAGCCTTCTGGTTTTTTTTACAGAGGTACACAAATCTCAATATATAATGAAATGGAACTTTTGAAATAACCAGTAAGGCATTGATACAGTCAGCGAGCATTTGTGTAGCGTGAACTGTGTGCCAGGGGCCTCCCCCCGCCCACGGAAAAGAAGAAGGACCACACCCCTCCTCCTCCACGGGCCCGCAGTCAGGTGGGGTGCCGGCCTTTGCGGCTCTGGTCTGGACGCCAGAGATCTGCACACAGACTGTTAACGCCCCCCCACACACACCCCAGAAAGGCTCCTCATGCCCAAACTAGGTCCTTCTGCTCCCCCCTTAAACACTGTCTTCCTTTCTTCTTACGTCGATATATTTGATCTTCCAAAAGTGAAACTGAGTAGGACCCCATGGAACCTTCCCGGGGACAGGACCCCACCCCCTGCCCCTGCCACCCTGCCTCTTGTTTATAGAAAATCTTTAGCCTCCTCCGAGGCCTTTTCCAAGTTCCAAATAGCAAATTTAATCAGAGAATTGAGAATCAGCAGAAACAAAGAAAAACAGTCAAGCAAGACAAAATAATACTAGTTTAGCCAAAAAAAGGACCTTTAGTTCCTCCTCACTGGCGAGAGAGAATATCCTGGGCCACGTCCTTGAGCTGTTTTGCAGATACGAACACTCCCACCAGGTGGAAGACGTTAACGGCGTGCGGGCCACCAGCACACGGACCCCAGATGGGTTAGAACCATAAGGGCGATGATGTTAACTCAGGAAATGCTACCTGTAACCTCACCACCAACCAATCAGAAGAAGGTCCACGAATGATCACACACCCTACAATCTTCAAACTTAATGTTGCCTTTCAAAGCCCTTCCCTATTATTCAGAAAATAAAAAGCCATCAGGAAGTTTGGGTCTCATGAGCACGAGCTGCTAGTTCTCCTTGCTTGGCTCCACACTGGGTGTCTTCCAATAAACACTGTACTCTCCTTCACCATAACCCACCGTCAGTAGACAGGCTTCGCCTGCCCACTGGGAGAGGAGACCCAAGTTTGGTTCGGTAACAAAAATAACCTTCTTTATAACGAAAGTAATACATGTTTGTCACAAAAATTCAAACACGGGATTGTCTACTCTGAATAGAGGCAAAAGCTGTGCTTAGAAGCCTGGCTGCAAAATTCTAGTCAAGCAAGATTTTATGGTACCTTAGCGGTTGATCAGAAAATAAGTCCCGGAGTTCCAATCGAGACACAGTGGTTAACAAATCCAACTAGGAACCATGAGGTTGCGGGTTCGATCCCTGGCCTCGATCGGTGGGTTAAGGATCTGGTGTTTCCATGAGCTGTGGTGTAGGTCACAGACGTGGCTCTGGTGTAGGCCAGCGACTATAGCTCCAATTAGACCCCTGGCCTGGGAACCTCCATATGCCACAGAAGCGGCCCTAAAAAAGACAAAAAAAAGAGAGAGAGAGAGAGAAAATAAGTCCACTGATGCTAGGAGGAGTCAAGTAAAGGAACAATAGTCAAGCTATTTTAAAAATGCATAATAATTGTGAAGTAACTGAGTTTAGTGGTGATGTCTAGTGTTTATTGTTGTTGTTTAAACCCAGGGCCTGCCTATGCTCTCTCGAAAGTGAAGAAAAAGGTCACCCTCCCCTGACCCAGCTAATGAATCCACCAATGCCACCATCTCTATAGGATTTATTCAGCACACAGTTACTCTAACATTATGCTGGTCACCATATAAAGTGAATCGTTGGGTAGAGTTTGGATATTTTAGCCTATTTAATCCATTTTCAATCAGTTTTCAGGTCTGTAAAGATGCTGTGCTCAAAACTAGGCTGAGGGCTCTGAGATATGTAAAAGCATCACCAGGTTTGCTTCCTGACCCGATGGTGGCGACACTCAACGCAACGCTTTTTCAACTGATTTAATCATCACTTTATGTAATAAATACAAAGCAACTGAAGACGCTGGGATTCATTCCAAGACATTTAAGAGGTCAAGGGTCCTGGGCAGTCAGATGGCAACTTTGTCCCTGGAAGTGAAAAGCAGACCGAATCCATAGAAGCCCCAGCACATAAGTATGCACGAGACCACAGGACTGTGTAAATCATATTTATTGGATGTCTGCTTTGTGCTCAGCACTGCTCAGACTCTGAGGGCAAATACAAAAGATTTAGGAGGTTGGGTGCCCACTGCAAAGGGTTCCATTCAGTTGAGATCTCCATGCACTCGGAAGCGTGCTTCCACGACACGTGCTCTGGAGGGGGTTCACGGAGGGCCCTGGGGCTAGCTTTTCGTGGTCGGGAAGGTGGTGATTGAGCAGCTTGGAAGGGAGATGGCAACGTCCTCCAACAGCTCTCTGGATTCTCCTCTCTCCTGTCGTCAAGTCATGCTGAAGAAGGCAGGCTCCAGTCCAATCATCGCTGTGGGCAAATCGCTAGAGTACTTACATTAAGTTAACGAGAAGCGAGTGTGTCCTCCTTTACACTTGGATTAAGTCAAAGTCAACAGTGTGTGCCATTCCCAACCCCTGCAGCTCCATCAGGTCACAGGCACTGTCCTTAAAAGCCATCCGTCAGATGCCACACACGACCCAACACCTGCTCCCACTACCTTTCCTTTTTTTTTTTTCTTCCCCAACTCCAGCAACACGACAGACTTTTCCATTTCCATGACCCCCGAACAGCCTGCAAGGCCAAAGACACACGCTCTCCATTCTCAAGGAGAAGCATCTCTTTCAGCAAACAGAAAAGAATTCCAATCCTGAGGCAGAAACAAATTCTAAAAGCGATGCAAGAGAAGATACCCTCTCCTTGGGCAGGACTTCTTGGGACCACTTTTCCCAAACAGGACCACAGTCTGGCATTTATTGACATCCTATAATTTCCTATTTGCTCTACCATGAAATTAATATTTACATGCAATAACATCACCTCGCGAGGAAACAAAAGAGGTTTTTCTAAAACGAAGTCTGAATGTCATCGCCATTTTGGAATCCGGAATTACTTTCTCCTTTACTCAAGTCCATGGAGCCGTAAGGGTTTTCTTCGCTGCTTGCTTGCTTTTTCCTGTTAAAGAAAGTGAAGTCGCCCTAGTATCATGATCGCGAGAATGACATGGCCTCCCTTGGACGCCACTGGGCCCGAGCATCTTTTCCGTCTCAGCACCTAATCACCTGTACTCATATGTGCGTATCAGGCCCCTCTTGATGGACCATAAGCACCCAGAGTGCAGTGAATTCACTTCTTTAGCCCCAAGATCCGTTGGTGCGATGGCTGGCAGAGCAGGAGACCGGTTAGGGTACAAGCTCTGGAGTCAGAGAGAGGGGCCTCTGTGCCTCAGTTTCCCTCTTTGGAAAATGATGGCAATTGTGTGAAGTCAATGAAATAACGCTGGCAGGGTACTCATGGTACCTGGCATGCAATCCTCAACAAATAGTAACCATTATTACTATCTTTAGGGTCTCAGTGCCCACTTAGCCAATCACTCATTTTATTTGTTTGTTTGTTTGTTTGTTTATGGCCATGCCTGAAGCCTGTGGAAGTTTCTGGACCAGAGATCAAACCTCTATCACAGCAGTGACCCAAGCCAGTGCAGTGACAATGTCAAGTCTCTAACCACTAGGCCACCAGGGAACTCCCTCCAATCACTTCATTTTAAAGAGTTTCCCTACTATATTACCCACTTCCAAAGTATAAAGATCAGGGGAGGAGGGCCAGCTTTTTGTACATCAACCAGCTTTACGAACTGAGCATCTAGCCATATAAGTTACAGACTAGCTGTGCAAACTTGAGAGTTTCTTGGCCTCGCTGAATTTCAGTTTTATATACCCATGAAGATAATTACATATTTACAGCATAAATTTGCTAAGAACTTTAATGTACCTAAGTACTGAGCAAGGTAAACAGTCTTATTTTTCTATGTTCTTTCTATCAACATAATGCGTAGCACGAAGGAGGTGCCGCCAAAGACGTTCTGTAAAGAATTACCTTTGGAATAGTAGCTCATGGGCAAATTCTTAGCACATAGAGGGGAGCTTCTTAAACTATAATATGCACATGAATCACCTGGGGGTCTTATTAAATTTTGATTCTCATGCATCAGGTCTCAAAAAAACTGATCGTTTTTGTTGGCTTTGGGAGGAAATTTAGAAGCAAAAAGTGACACACAGACTCTATGTATCCTTTTGTATTAAAAAAAATGTGAACTATACGGATGTGTTCTATTCAATGCCTGATTGTTTATTTTTTATTTTTTGGCTGCACCCACAGCATATGGAAGTTCCCAGGCTAGGGACTGAATACAAGGCTACAGCTGCAACCTACACCGCAGCTGTGGCAATGCTATCCTTAACTCACTGCACCAGGCCAGGGATCAAACCTGTGCCACCTGAGACAATGCTGGATCCTTAATCCGCTGTGCCACAGTGGGAACTTCATGTGCCTAATTTTTAAAATGAAGACCTTTGGGAGTTCCCATTGTGGCTCAGTGGAAACACATCTGACTAGTATCCATGAGAATGCAGGTTCGATCCCGGGCCTCGCTGAGTGGGTTGGGGATCTGGTATTGCCATGAGCTGTGGTGAAGGCTGCAGACTCGGCTTGGGTTCCATGTTGCTGTGGCCGTGGCCAGCAGCTATAGCTCTGATTCGACCCCTAGCCTGGGTTGCGCGGGTGTAGGACAATTGGATATGCCTCGGGTGAGGCTCTAAAAAGCAAAAAACAAAAACCAAAAAAAAAAAAAAAGAAGAAGATGAAGAAGATCTTTGGGGGAACAAAAATACAGTGAAGAAAAATGAGCAAAATAAACTAGTGCCTGTAAAAAATTAAAGAACACGTTTAAACAAAGTGTACAGAGCGTTTGTTAGGTCCTATAAAATAGTGTTAACCTCAATTACATCAGCCCAGCAAAAGGAAATTATTTTCTCAAAGTCAAAAAACAAATTTAGTGGCAGAGCTGGACTATAAATCAGGTCTCTGGGGATTTAAATCCCCAGTGACCTTGGATCTTCCACTCAAGAACAAATTCGAGGATGCCTGTCCCATGAACTGAGGGGACAGCAGGGCGTCCGAGAAGGAATGAAGATGATTCACGTGGAACAGTTGGAAGCAAATGTCAGAGGTCATCCTTGAATGATTTCACAGCTCAGACCCATCACGAACCCAGTCTCTAGGGTCCCTGCTGGACCAAGGAGGACCCATCAGTAAGGACAGTCCCTGAGCCCACCCATCCATGCTGCGCTTGGAGGGCCTCTGAGCAGTAGGGAAATGAGCTGCGGCCAGCTGTCCCCAGGCTGGACCTCTCCTGTCTGGTAGGGGTAGGGCTCGCAAGGAAGGCAAAGTGCTGATGAAATCTGATACATTTCTAGGGGGTGCACAAGAATCTTTAGGTGCAAAATGGTCCAAATAAGTAACTGGCTTGTCCAACCTCCCACTTACTGCAAATTTTCCAGTTATTTTCTTCCTAACCTTTCTGTTTTAGGACAGATAAGACAAGGAAAGGTCACTTACTTCCTTCTATCTCTGATCCCGGTGAAGATGAGCACGACGATACCGACCACTACCAATCCCATCACCACCCCAAAGATAATCAGCCATACGGTGACAGGTGGCTCATCGGGGGGTCCCAGCGTTGGCTGAATCCCCAGAAACTCCAGGGTGTTGTCATCCAGGCGGAAAGCATCGTTGATCCGGCTCCGAGACATACTATTCCCCAAAGCAAAACACGGAGGCAAAAGGGACACTTAGCAAAAGAGAATGGCCGGCAATTATTTACTCCTTCTAGCAACCTTCCCAGAAGATATGATAAGACTTATCCTAAAAATGGACACCCCAAAGAGCAAAGACATCAAAGTGAACACCCAGTTCAGTGGAAGGTCTGAGTTTTGACAACTAGGCCTCTTGCAACCTGGATGAGGTTTGGAAACAGCTTCACTGGAAAACTGGGTTGCAAGTGTGGAGGCGGGCAAATGGTCAGCACGCGTTCATTTGTGACTACTGTGCTGAAAAGGCAAGCCTGGCAGGTTGACTAAGAATTTCCCTTCTGTCAGGGTATGTCTGCAATGCCTTTCTATCAAATAAGGGAAAAGCACAACTGGATACACCTCTTCCACGAATGAATCAGGCCCTGTACACAAGTCTCCACAGCTGTATTTTCCAAATAAAAGCTGTCGACATCCAAACAAAAGGCAGCACTGGGGAGAAACACAGGGAAGGCGCCTTTGCCAATTCCTCCAGTGCTAGGCTGGGATACGGCTGAATTGTCTAGAGGGGGAAAAGGGCGAAGATTCTCTCTTAAAAACAAAAAAGAGTGAAATGGGGAACATTGTGGATTGAAAACCAAAGGGCCTGGCACCCATCTTCCTGCTCCTGGGTCTAGCGCGGGTCAGGAGGTTGGAGGGGGTGAGGAATGACCCCCTTGGCAACCTCAGCCTGAACGCCTGCTCATTCTGGAAGGAGAAACACGTTGAGGACCCCGGCAGCTTCCAGGAGGACTGGGATCTTTCATGATGCTCTCAGCTGGCGCTTTTCCCCAAGACAAGCCATGTGGGGGCAGCCACTGGGTCTCTGGGCGGGCTCGGTTTAGGTACACCCCACTGAATCACATTTTGAAGGCAACACTCCGCCCCGCAGCTCTGGCTCTGCTTCCGGAGGTGACCGGCAGCTCAGGAGCGCCACCTTGTGAGAAACTCGTGTACCACGGGGAGCGCAAGCTTTATTTTTTGAGTTTTGAGTTTTATTTTTTAAGACCAGGGGAAACCTCTACATCTATGCAGTCTTCAGTCTTGCTGTTTTGGGAAGCAGCTATGACACAGAAAACTGTTCCTTCTAAACAGTCAATGCCGACCGCAAGTCCCTCTGCTGGTGGGGAGGCTAACCAGGGTGTGAGGAATCCTAGGCTGGCCTACCTTGTCTTCAAAAGAAGCCTACGGCAAAGTCCCCAAAGCAAAGGATGAAAACACCTGTCCACGGCCCCTCTGCCCTTAGCGTTTTCCAGACGTGCTGGCCAGGCTTTCTTCAGCCGGGACCTGCCGCCTTTGCGCGAGAGCATTCTCAGGCCATGAGATGGGGCCCTGTGTGCAGGCCGGCGATGCTGGGGAATGACTGTCACCTGTAAGCACGTCTCAACCAGTGGCTGATGGGAGTTGGTGTATAAGCACCTAGCGCGGATGGCCCAGTTCAGGTGCCTTTTCTTACGCTGGCCTCTCAGAATCCCCAGGAGGATGGAACGCTGGTTGTCCAGTGTCACTTGCTCACTTACTGCCTTCCTTCTGCTCTCTGTCTCCTCCCCACATTCCTCCATCAGCGCCTCTTTTTTTTTTTTTTTTTTTTTGCCTTTTCTAGGGCCGCTCCCACGGCATATGGAGGTTCCCAGGCTAGGGGTCGAATCGGAGCTGTAGCCACCGGCCTATGCCAGAGCCACAGCAACGCCGGATCCTTAACCCACCGAGCAAGGCCAGGGATCAAACCCGCAACCCCAAGGTTCCTAGTCGGATTCGTTAACCACTGTGCCATGACAGGAACTCCCATCAGCGTCTCTTGAGATCAGCTCCCAAACAGACTTCCAACACTCCAACCCTTGTCTAAGGACCTGCACCTGGGGAAACTCAGTTAAGACAACCCCCCTGCTACGAGATCCTCCTGGAGTTCAGACCCGCGTTTTTAAGATGAGGGACAACATGTAAATGACCCGGGACACTGCCGGGCGCCTGGGGACACGCCAACTAGTAGTTCCTGCTGCTGCGCCCCCGGCTGAGCCCCTGGCCCTGGAAAGGACGTCATTACCTGATGGCCTCTTCGACGTCACTTCTGGGAATGATGTCAGACATGTTGGCAGGTGAGGTGACAAAGAAGTTGAAGGAGATTCTTGGCTTCAAGTCACTCACCCACACGTCCTCCGCCCTGTGGAGAAACAAAGGACACAGCTTCCCCGCTGGCACAGAGGACGCTGTCCAGAGCTCCTGCTGGGGAAAGCAGCATGGGGGAGGACCCCGGGCTGAGGGAGAGGGACACGGGCAGGGCCGGCAATGGAAGGGCCCGCCGGTCCACTCAGCCTTAACACGGCCCAAAGCACAGGAACTCATCTATGCAGGTTGAGATGGCAAGTCTTGGCACTACTGGTTCTGCCATCACATAAGAACCATAGGTTTTTTTTTTTTCAAGGATAGAAATATTTCAAACGGGAAGCCCCAGCAGCATCAGCAAGGAGTCAGTGGCGACCAAGGACTGTGATCAACAGCATGGCGGGCGGCAAGGCCTCGGTTCCATGGGCAGGAGTGGTGCGTTTACATCTTCCAGCCCTGCCCCTCCCAGCAAAAGACCTCGTGCCACCCCCACGGCGGAGGGGGAGGCGGGGGGTTCACAGTACAATGTGGCAGGACTGCACTCTCACGCCACCAGATGCAGCCCAGTGAAACCCAAGGCAGATCATGGGGCGCAGAGGCTTCCTCACTCAGCAGCAAAGCCGATGGCCTTGGAAGGGCTTTGAGGTGCACAGGCACCTTCTCCTCGCCTTCCCACCCCCGTGGCCCAGTCCCCACTGTCTTCTATTCGCTCCCTCGGCTCCCGCCACGCTGGCCTCCTGGCAGCTCCTCCAGCAGGTCAAGGATATTTGCTCCTCGGGATCTTTCCACCTGCTATTTTCCCAACGGAAACACTGCCCTCATTTTCTGCACCTCTGGCTCTCTCTCCTGCTTCAGCTATTTGCTCAATTATTAACAGGCCTTCTCTGACCATTTTAGTTAAAATTGAACTCTACACACAACACACACACACCAGCAGTCTCCAGCCCCCTTTCTGTTGTTTTTCTCCCTCACCCTTGTCACCATCGAATTCTACTATATTTCACCTACATGTTTTGTTGATTGTCCACAACACACACACATAAAACACACACTTTAGAATATAAGCTCAATGAGAGGAGAGGTGGAAAGAATGGGAGAGGAAAAGAGGAGAGAGGAGGCAAGGGGAGGGGAAGAGGCCAGGAGAGGCCACTGAGTAACAATGCTCGTGCCATCTACAAGTCAACTAAGCCACAATCACCCCTAAACAGAGTGGTCCACGTTCCAGGAGAGCTAAGAGGTTTAAACGTTATTAGGAAGTTTTTCTTAATTTCACCTGAAGAAAAGTTGAAGCATAATATTTTCTCCAACCCACGGGTTACTGGCTGGGGTAACTTTTTTCTTTTCCTTTTCTTTCTTTAGGGCTGCATCCGAGGCATATGGTGATTCCCAGGCTAGGTGTCAAATCAGAGCTACAGCTGCCGGCCTACACCAACACCAGATCCGAGCCGCATCTGTGACCTACCCCACAGCTCACGGCAATGCCAGATCCTTAACCCACTGAGCGAGGCCAGGGGTCGAACCTGCATCCTCGTGGTTCCTAGTTGGATTTGTTTCCACTGAGCCACGACGGGAACTCCCTGGCTGGAGTAACTTGAGGGCACAGCAAATCCACTCACCCAAATGGAATGGTCTCATTTTTGACTTTTGAAAAATACTTTCTCATGGCGTAGGCAATAGATGACCGGAATAGATACATTTCATTGTCATTCCATTCATACTGCAAGTTCAAAAGAAAAACACTGCTCAGGAGAGACTGTGGGGCACATTACAACCTGGTACTCCACCCGCATTATTTTTAAATTGTCTAATATTCCAAAGATTCTTACTCTGCATTAGTACCTCAGCATCGCGTGGAGGGCTTACTCAACCATGGCACATGGGGGGGCCTAGCCTCGGGGTCTCTGATTCAGAAGGTCAGGGACAAGACCCAGGGACCTGCAGCTCTAACAAGCTCCCAGGTGGTGCTAACACTGCTCGTTCAGCAACCTCGCTTTGAGAACCACTGGCTTCACTGGCCCTTTCAGTTTAGTTCGATGTCAGCTGAAATAAACACCCGAGGGCAGGTTTATAGGTGGGAGTCAGGTTTATAGGTGGGAGTCAGGTGAGCCCTTGGTTTGGGTTACAATGTCCATATACGCTGAGTTTTGACTATTTTTTTTTAGTAAGTTTGCAGATGTGTATAAATGTAAAAGAGATTTGAGTTTCAAAGGAAAAGGATAATGTTTTTAAAAGCAAGGTCACTTGTTCTTGATATTCAGCACTAAACCAATGGCTTGTGTATCTGCACGGTTCAGGAAAAAGTTGCTGAAAGAGAAAGGAGCAGTCGCTCCAGCAGGTGGAAGTAGAGATCAAGGAATAGCACGTACTACTGCTCTTATTAATATCATTACTAACGTTCGGGTTACTATTTCTATGCTCAAAAAAAATATGAAAAGCCAAGTTCTCAAAATAGTGGCAAAGATCCAGTTAGACTTTGCCACGAAATAGCTTGAACGGGGCAGCTATGCTGGCCCTGAAAGGTAGGTGGCTAAAAGTGGTTTCTGGTCTCCTCAAAGCAGCCTGTTGCTCAGTGGACAGGCCTCAAAATGTTACACCATGAACCCCTCTGAAGAGTGTGGACCAATCCCTCAGTGCATGGAAAGAAAACGCAGGGACAGGCATCAAGAAAAAAAAGACAATTGAAAAGGATCCTTATCTACTCAATATTTTAAATTCAAGTCGTTAAAATTTATTGTCCAAGGAAGAGCGAAAAAACACTATGACAGAGAAATAATCCCAGAAACACTTGATGATTGTTAAGAAATAGGAACTTGAACTTTTAGAGTTTGGGAAGTGATGCACCTCCATTTTTATTATTTCTTTCTTAAGTTTTCATTTTTTACTTCTATGATTTTATTTATATTTAGATGTCTTATCTGTGAAAATTACACGACAGCTACTGTGGAGCCCTGGACAATACTGAACTTCCCAGGAAAAGTAAGCGGGTAGAAATGCAATCGTCGGGTCTGTCCAAGGCAAATAATACCTGGTCTAGCACCTTGGACTATTTCATCCACCAGCACCAGGTTGCCCTCTAATCCTGCAAAGCCTTCAGGCTGCCACACGCCCACCCAAGCCTTGGATCCCCACCTGCCCGGGGTGACCCTCTCCTCTCCTAGTTCCCAGTCAAAGCCACCATGCCTTCTAACCGGATCACATGAAGCAGGTGCTCAGAAGTAAGCTCGAGCTGATTCAAAGAATTCACATGAAGGTGTAGGTAATAGGATTTTCTATAAAACCTTGTGTTGTCTTGAAATGAATCTCTCCATCGGTGGTGGTTTGCAAACCGTGCTGGAATTGGAATCCCCTGGGGAGCTTTTACGACTATGGGTGCCACACTCCAGGGCAATTTGGTCAGAATCTCGGGGAGTGGGACTCCATCCCACAGGACGCCGATGTGCAACCAGGCTTGAGCAACAGGGCTCTAAATCAGAGCTTCTCAGTCTACCACACCATCTGGGGACTTGTTCAAATGCAGGTTGTGATTAAGCAGGTCCAGGGCTGGGGGCCAAGCTTAAAACAAGCTTCCAGGATACAGATGATTGACTAAAACAAAACAAAGCAAAACTGCCTACACTACGTCTAAAAAAGAATCTCGCAAAATATAACTGTGTCCTCTTTTTCAAATACAACTAATGGTGGGCAGAGTGAATTGGGAGGATGGGCATTTGATACTTTGGATGTTTTCTCACTGATCTTCAAAGTCACAAGGAAAGAAGGAGGCATTGTCAATCCAATAGGGAATGTGTTACTTTAAAAAAAAAAAAAAAAAGATCCAAAAGCCAAAGGCCAGGAGTTCCCGTCATGGCACAGTGGAAACGAGTCCAACTAGGAACCATGAGGTTGCGGGTTTGATCCCTGGCCTCACTCAGTGGGTTAAGGATCGGGCGTTGCCAGGAGCTGTGGTATAGGTCACAGATGCGGCTTGGATCTGGCATTGCTGTGGCTGTGGTGTAGGCCGGCAGCTGTAGCTCTGATTCGACCCCTAGCCTGGGAACCTCCATATGCCACAGGTGTGGCCCTAAAAAAAAAAAAAAAGAAAAAAAAGAAAAAAGCTGAAGGCCAGAATCTTGGGCTTTTTAAGAGAACCACATGCCCTCTCATCTTTTAGATCACACTGGAATGGGCTTGTTGTGTCCTATTCAAGAGAATGCACTGAAAAGTTACAGACAGGATGTCTAGAATACTCACTGCATCTTCTCCAAGAGCTGATTTTAGGCTTATCCTCACTTTGATGCTTTGGTCAGCATCTGATTAAAAAGAAATAATAGACCATTGTTACATATGACAGATTGACCATGTGTGTTCATTTTCTTCCTCTCCCAATATCCCACTAAAGTGAGAGTAAAGGACTTTTTTAAAGGCATAAACACACTTTTGGAAAATGAGAAGTTATGGAGAAGTGGTTAAGTGCTTTCTCAAGGGTCAGGAAGCCATGGCTTAATGTGTACACAGAGGCAGTACGGAGCCCCAGAAAATCCCAGAGAGGTTTGGTATTAAGGTACAGCAAGAGGTAAGAAGATACGGGACTGAAAACAAGGGGAATGAAAGTCAAGGTTTGGTTAAAGGCACTTTGGGGGACAGGTGATGCTCCTACCCCTTGACCTCTTGCTTAGAAAGTCACTTGGAGGCTGTGCTGCAGCAAAACAAGAGGTAGTCCACAAAAGGAGACATGGCATCCAGGAAGCAGTGGATTCAACTCAGGACAGCAGCAAAGGGATGACTCAGGATGAAAACTGTGATCCAGATTGAGACAGGAGAACGCTAAGAGGGAGTCCTTTAGAGAGAAAAATGAAACTGAAAAGAATAGATATGTTGGAAGAGTTGGAAAAGATGAATGCCACACAGACAGCAAATTAGGCATGCAAAAAAATTTGAGGCAATAGAAACTCCAGGACAAACAAAAAGCCACATAAGAAAGGATATAAAATAGTACATTACTCGGTTCTACAGGCATGATGCAAATACTGATAATTTCTTTACTAAAAGTACATTAAACTTCATTGGGGAATTAGGAAAGGAGATGGAAGAGTAGGTAGAAGTGCATGCCTAAAACTGACCAATAGCGAGATGAAAATATAAATAAATTGTGTAGAAATATGAATGTAACTGCCAGAAAGGAGAGGAAAGAGCATTAATATTGTTACGAGTGTTTTTCTTTTTTTTCCTTTTTTTTTTTTTTTTTGTCTTTTTGCTATTTCTTTGGGCCGCTCCCGCGGCATATGGAGGTTCCCAGGCTAGGGGTCCAATCGGAGCTGCAGCCACTGGCCTACGCCAGAGCCACAGCAACGCGGGATCTGAGCTGCGTCTGCAACCTACACTATAGCTCACGGCAACGCCGGATTGTTAACCCACTGAGCAAGGGCAGGGACCGAACCCGCAACCTCATGGTTCCTAGTCGGATTCGTTAACCACTGCGCCACGATGGGAACTCCCGAGTGTTTTTCTTTTAAGAACAGGATTTGAGTATAGTGGGTTGAGGACTGCTAAACTCTTTGAAATACAGGGCTAGTCAAGCAGACTTGAAAAAAGCGAGCGAGGTCGTTTTTACCGTGCCAGGCACATAGTACGTGTTCAACAAATGTGTTTACTCCCAGAAAAAAATGGCAATGGCCACCATAGCACAGTCAGAAGCAGGGTCTAAGGAGAGGGAGGACATGCTTGTCTATGTCACTGTCCCATGAGACTGGGGCCCGTGAGGACCAGGGGACGTAGAAAGGGGACAAACAGAAACACGTCAACTAGGCATACTCACATGGGGTCCAGTCCGTGTTCCATCCCACAGACGAATTCCCGTTCTGGGCTTTCAGCCAGGTCAACAAGGGCTCGAAGTAGCTGAGCAGTGGTTTTACATCCATTGTCTTTACTCCGACAATATTTTCCAATGCTAAGGTCCAGGGTTCGGATTTTCCAAGGCTCAGCATTTGTCTACATGTAAAAAGGGGAGGGTGGGTTCAGGGCCTTTTGAGGGATTCCAGAGGTACATCTATTTACATGTACAATCTATGGTTTCTCCTCTTTGGCTTAATCAAGTTTGCTCCTGGCAGATAAGAAAATAGGCTTGTGTTATTGGATGTAGTCATCCTTCAATCTCTCTTCCCTTCCAGTTACTCCCAAAAGAGCTTTCTAGTTAGGACATGGACACAGGAGGTGGCCTGTCCAGCCATCACACAGTCCAGGTTCCTGTGTGATCACAAAACCAACATTTAATTTGTGGATGATGACATTTGGACGCCCCACATTTTCTTTTTTGAGCAAAGAAATCAAATTCAAACCCAGACCCAGAAAGAGTATTATTAAAGAGTAGGAGATGTTCAGTGTTTTGAGGTATCTCTTACAGCAGCTTCTGCCCAGCTTCAGTGGAATTTGAGATATCACATTTGTACAGGGGACCTTCATGTTTAGCTGTTCGACAAAGAGCTTCATGAAACTGGAACTGATAAATGGTCCTTGTGTAATATCTGTGAAACAGACAATGAAACACAAAAGTTGTCCTGTGTTAAGTTTTGGTGGTAGAGTCAGAGATTGGGGCATATATTTAAATTTTGAGGCCCTAGTAACCTAGGAAGTACTACTTAAACCTCTTTTCCCTCCAGAAAGACCCCATCACAAACCCAACAGACTCATCACACATGCCTTGAAGTATCCGTTGATAACAAGGCAATATTGTTTTGTGAACTGTTGGCTCACTTTTGTATTGTGTTTTACCGACTTATATGCCTTTAATATAAGTGACGCCAATGGATCCTGATGGCAGGTCAATAATATGATTTTCACTTCACAAGTAAAGAAAGCCACAGCTAATTCAAGATTGGGGGCTAATGGGTGAAAAACGTAGGTTTTTAGACTTCAAGTTAAAAATACTCCATTACAAATCACTCTGAACTCTACAGTAACAAGAAGACAAACAAAAAATATCTGTATGTCTCCCAAAGATACTATAAGTTCCTTGATCCTAAAGAAAAGATCTCATACAGGTTTTATTTAACTCAACACATCCAACACATCATGTTGAGTCGAATTGAAACTGATCATCTGTTTTGAGGTTGTAAGGGGAAGAGGGATGGAGAGAGGAAGAGAAATTAGTTGTCACCCTGTCCACAAATCCTAGAAGTTTCACAGTGAGAAGAAAACTGTCACTTACCGGATGAACGAGTAGTCTTCAGCAACATGGAACAGACATGCGGGGTCACAGTACGTTTCATCATGGGGCAGAGGTTCCACTACCCCAACTATCTCTCGCCTTGGAGGAAAAAAGAGGATCCATTAGCAGTGGGTCTCTCATCATGAGAAAGTGTCGATGGGTGCCGTTAGCGCAGTTTCATCAGCCAGTGGCGTTTCTACGGCATTGAAACTGAGACCAGTGTAAAGGATTACAGAATAAAGCCCAGCGTGTTGTCATCTCTGTTTGTTAACTCAGCCAGTCTAAACCACTGGAAAATAGCTGTACCTCCAGAACATTCATTGAATAAAGTGCTTGGCGTGGCCCAAAACACCGAAAGTCCTAATAATTCCTCTCTAGCACCAGCTCCTGGTGGAGAGAATTTTCTAAAAGGAGAATCTCACTTATTCCTGAAGGCTAGTGCAAGTGCCCCCTTTTGTGTGAGGCCTGCCCCGATCACAGCCACCCACCAGCATAGTGACCCCGCCAGCAACCTTGGCCTTCTCTAGCTGTGCCCCCTTTGTCATCTCTCTCTCCATTCTGTAATTATTCACGTCCAGCTCCTTCTTGCCCTGGAGACTTATGCTCCTAGAGGGAGCGGCCTTGTCTTGGTCACCTCTGGAGTTCCAGTGCCAGACATGATGGTCATTGCGAAGAAAAGGCTTCGTGTGTATTTGTACAGCGAATGGAGTAATTAATGCACTAATGAATCATTTTAACGGTCTGATTCCATGCACCTTTGGAAATAAACTAAAAGGGATCAAAAATTAATTCAGTTAGAAAAAAAGTATGGGAGTTCCTGCTGTGTGGCTCAGTGGTTCACGAACATGACCAGTATCCCTGAGGACGCAGGTTTGATCCCTGGCCTCGCTCAGGGGGTTAAGGATCCAGTGTTGCCGTGAGCTGTGGTGTAGGCGGGGAGCTGCAGCTCTGATTAGACCCCTAGCCTGGGAACCTCCAGATGCCGCGGCTATAGCCCTAAAAAGACGAAGGAAAGAAAGAAAGAAAGAAAGAAAGAAAGAAAGAAAGAAAGAAAGAGAAAGAAAGAAAGAAAGAGAAAGAAAGAAAGGAAAAGAAAGAAAAAAAGAAAGAAAAAAAGAAAGAAAGAAAGAGAGAAAGAAAGAGAAAGAAAGAAAGAGAAAGAGAGAAAGAGAAAGAAAAAGAAAGAAAGAGGGAAAAATACGGAAACTATGTATTTGGCATTGTTTAAACTGAATACATGTCTAGTTTGGGGCTCATGACAGACATAATTTCGGTAATACTCAACCGTTAGAAACAGCTATTAGAGATGCTGCCTCCTTTCTGCCAAGGAGGATTTGTGTCAACAGAGAGAATCTTGGCAGAAGAGTGGCATATCCGTAAGACTTAAACTTACAGATATGGGGCTGCATGTGACAATGGCAAATCTTCACTACAAAAAGGAAAAAGCAAGAAGAATAATTGACAGGAGTCTGACTAATAGGTGTGCAGCGATTTCTCCTTTCCGTCCTTGAATAAAGTGCTCGGCGTGGCCCCAAACACTTCCTCCCTCCCCTCCACCTGCCATCTTCTATCGAAACACTTTTGTCGTTCACTTCACAGCTGCATGGGCCAGGCACTGGGCCAGCACTTGGGACACAGTGATGAATCGTGAGGCACTGAACTACTGGACAGGCTCACCGTCTGTGCAGCAGGCTCTCTCTCACTAGCCTGGAACCCTCTCTCTCCTCTGCACACATCTGGTCGGCTCTGGCGTCTCTCTCAAAGCTCAACTTGGATGCCACTCCTCGTCTGCCGCTCCAGACAGGGCTCTGGCTCTCCCCTTGAATGCTCATGGGTCCCCACAGCCTCCCACCACAACCCAGCATGCTGCGGTGGTTTCATTTTCTGCCTCCCTCCATGGCTGGCAAGTTAGCTGAAGTCGAGGAGAACATCAGAAAACGACGGGCATCGGATCCCTGGTGCTTTACCTAAGATGTGGGGTCAACAGCTTTGTGTCAAAGAATGGACGAAAGGAAAAAATTAAAAATGACTAAATCGAACACTTCCTAAATAATGTCACGGCGTAATGGGTGACTCAACACTGAAGAAGATAGAGCATGAGAAATTATGTCACCTGACCCTGCTTGTCGGGCGGCAGAGGGTGGGGGTGGAAGTGGCGGAGCCAAGCTAATGTTGTCAGAGGGAAAGGCACCCAAATAGAGACGTAAAAAAATAAAAAGGAGGCAGTTAATGTGTGTGTGTGTACACACCAACGAAATGCTTTTAAATAGACGGCAAACTCATGAGAAAACACTTAACCGATTGCATATTCATTGACTTACTTCATCTCCCACCACTTTTGCATCCACTGCTCTTTGGGAATTTCGCCCTTAAAGACCATCCACCGCCACTTTTCTAACATGTAAGTAAACGGTAGCGTCCCAACAATTGTAAGCGCTTGTTTGAGGAGGAAGTTTATTTCCGTTTCTGAAAGTAAAATAGGAAAAGATAAATATTAAGACGAGGATGACAGCGGACCGTTCATGTTTGATAATGTCCTAATCTCAAGGTAGTCTTCCTTCAGATACACTTCATATGAGGACAATCACGTGAGAAGTCCTGGCAGTGGACAGAGGTATATGTCTATATTCATTTTCTCAGCTGAGGGATGTGGAGTAGGGTGAAGCCTTGGATAAAACAGGTTAAATAAATCCACAAGTAACCCCTAATCCTCTTGTTTCTATTCGTTTCAGTTGCCTTCCTTAAGCGCCTCTTATCAGAGCTGATGAGGGCTCTTTATCCACTTTCCTAGTCAGACTGTTGGTTCCCGTAAGTTCCGTGAAGGCAGCGACTGTTCCTGTCGCATTCAAGACGGTGCACCTGGCCTGCTCTCTGCTCCGTGATGCTCTCTGGGAGCCTTTGCTAAATAAACAAACATTAAACAGATGTGGCCCAAAGCCAGTAAACCAGGGAGGGAAAACCAAATAGAAAAAGACCCTCCCTGGAGGAAACCATTCACTGGATAATCAGAAGTACAATAGAGTTTAAATGTATTGACATCTTCCTTACTCGAGTTGAACACGCTTTAACAAATTATGTTATTTCATTTCCCCTTTATTGGCGATGTAACAAGATGGCAGAGCTCATATCCAGTGTCTCAGAGAAGCTCACTGGAATGTAAGTGGGGGACAATTTTCTACCGGGCAGATCACTGGATCTCTAGCGTCCAAAAAAAAAATGCTTTACGCATAGTAAATGTTCAGTAAGTATTTCTAGAAGAAGGCAGGAAGAGAGGGAGCAGGAGAGAGGGGGAGAAGGAACGAAGGACCTTTTCTTGCTTAACATCATTTACGCATCAAGGACAGAGCCAAGGAAAGGAGCGGAAGTTTTTCAAACCGGTGGCTTAACCATGCTTAGTCCTGTCTTAGCAATTCAACCATCTTTACCTGTTGTCAAAGAATACTAAAAAATGGTGAAAAGAAATAATCGTTAATTGACTTGAGAATGCTACTTTAAAGTTAGGAAACAGGTGTGGTTGCCGGGAACCCCCTTTCCTCCCGTGCTCCCATCGTGGGACGAGGCCGCTGCTCGTCTATCACCCACTGGGTCTGTGCTTTGCAGTAACTTTTTCAGACATGGTGATGGCTTTACACTGACCGACTCCCAGGTCCTTGTGAGATCATCAAGGTCTGGAGGCAGAAATCAAGGCAAAGGGAGTTGCCCACACAAGGAGGGACGCATGACCTCGACCTCCTCGACCCATGAGCTGATGCTTATGTCCCAAATCGCTCAAAGGACGGGAGAGAAATACATGGAAAAGAAGAACATATGTGGCTCTACATGTTCTCCTTTTACACGGAAAATCTGGATATCGTGAATACTTGCTGTGTCCCATCAAGTCCCTGCCATCCAAAGAGAAACAGGCTGCCCGAGGCAAAGACGCTAAAGGGTAGCCTGGGTCTGAGGGCTTGTCCCAAGGGCAAGCTCATGCTTCAGCTACATGAACTAAACATTTCAGTCTCTTCCAAGCCTGATATTCCACCACCTGTTCCTTAAGAACTCCCAAATGTCAAGTTAATGCTTTGCTTTGCATGATATTATGGGGAAAGTTGCGGATTCGCGTTCTGGTTCGGGTTCCGGTTCTGGTTCGCCACATGACTTTCTGACCTTGGGCTAGTTTCCCTCTCATCAAAATGGTTTTTAGAATCTGTCCCAGCTCCACCGTTTTGGTTTTTACCTAGAACCAGGGGGATAAAGTCAGAACTGTGACACTAATTAACCGGGTGACCTCAGATAAGCCATTTTAGTTCTGTGGGCTTATTTTAGCATCTATTCAAAAATCTTCAGTTAGATCATCCCAAGACCATTCGCTGAGTTACTGCTCATGCCCATTTCAAAGATACAAAATCAGAAGTTGGCCTGTTGTGATATAAATTTAAATGTTTTTATCTGTGGCAATTTCCAGTTACCCATAAATACCTTATACTTTATATGGCAAAGATGAAATACATCCTATGCATGACAATAAATACCTTTGCCCACATCAGACTAAAGAATCCTCCAAATAAGCCATGAAAACATATCCGTACCACTGTCTTCATAAAAATCAGGAGGCAGAAGACCAAGGGCTTTCAAATAGTGAGGAGTAGCTGCAGAAAGTGACATGATTTCCCCAACTGCCTCATGGAAACCTTCATTAGCTCCATTTCTGAGCAGGTAGGGCTGTATGGCATAAGCCATGTCATACTGGATGTGTCCCATCTCGTGATGCGCTGTCAGGAAGTCATCCATCGTCACTTTGGTGCACATCTTGATCCTGAACAAAAACGGGCCAGATCACAATGAATCTCCGTGAATTTTATTTAATCATCACAATAGAGTTATGTGGGGCGTTGACAGCAAGATTTAGTCACCAATGACTCTTGAGGAACCACCTTATATATTCTGGAAACTGTACTAGGTGCTCAATACAAAGTCATGGGCAGGGCCGAATCCTGCTCTCCAGCTCACAGACTAAAGAGAGAAAGAGAGAAACAGAGTCTGATACTACAAAAACTCTAAGGCAAGTGCGCCGCACATGATCAGTACACGGGCCTTGGACGTCACGATGAGCAAATGCAGGCACAGACGTCTAGAAGCACCTGGAAGGGCACAACTCAGTATGCAATGGGAAATCTGGACCTTGATTAACATGCAGGGGGTTGCCAGGCAGATGGCAGGGAGGGACATGAGATGACATTCCCCAGAAGTGCTCAGTGAGGATGCCTTGAGGAAAGGATGTGGCATTCAGGACAGAGCCTGTAGCCTGGTACAACCAGGACAGAGAGGTAGGAGGAGAAGCGGCTAGAAGTTGCTATTTGGGAATCATTAGCACCTAAGTCAGTGGATGTAATGGCCCATGAAGCAGGTGGAGAATGGCAAGAAAAAGAGGGCCAAGGACAAAGCCCCAGGGGGTCCCTGGTTGCACAGAGCAGAGCGAGGACAAGGAGACAGAGAGAGACGTCAAAGAGATTCAGAAGGGGTTTACAATGCAGACGCCACTGAAAACAGCACTTCAAAGACAGCTCGCAAACACTGTCTCATGCTGTGCGACCCAGTGAAATAAGGGCGGCATCTGGCAAGCAGATGGGGGTCCTTTCCATCTGGGAAAGACCACTTTCAAGCAGCTGAGTGTAGGAGTCACATTTCAGCGCGTTCAGTAATTTTCCCACCACTCTACCACATCATCCCCCCCGATAAATACCCTTTAGGGACTCCCGCTGCTCAGAAATGAATTCAACCTCCTCCATACACCCCTGTATTCCCTCCTTTTGTAACTTGCTTTTTCTCTGTTCTCTCTCTCTCTTTTCTAAGGGCCACGCCTGCAGCATGTGGAGGTTCCCAGGCTAGGGGTCGAATCGGAGCTACAGCTGCCAGCCTTCACCACAACCACAGCAACACTGGATTGGAGCTGCCTCTGGGGCCCATTCGGCAACTTGCAGCAACACCAGGTTCTTAACCCACGGAGCGAGGCCAGGGATAGAACCTGTATCCTCATGGATACTAGTTGGGTTCTTAACCCACTTAGCCACAAAAGGAACTCCCTCTACTCTTTTTGGAAGCAATTACAAGAATAGCTACTATTTATTTAATATCTACTCTGTGTAAGAGCCTGTGCTGGGAAGCTTCCATGTACTTACTCATTTTTAGACCTCACTCTGGTACTGAGTCAGCAAGCTGGGGCCTGCAGCTGGCCACCTGCTGTGATAAATGAGGCTTTCCTGGGACACAGCCACCACCATTGGTTCATGCATTGTCTGTGGCTGCCTTTGTGCCCCAAGGGCAGAGATGAGCAGTTGCAACAGAGACCTGTGAAGCCCAGACAAACTATGGACTCTCTGAGTCTTTATAGCAAAGGACTGGCAACCCTATTCTAAGGGAGGCTGCTGGGGCCCTGCCTAGATCTGCTTAACCAGAAAGATCCACCCATCACCCAGTTGCCTGGGTCATGGCTGTTAAAGGCCAACAGCTACTTCCTTCTTCATTGTTTTTGACCTCAACCACGAGGATATGTCCCCCGGCCCCGCCATTCTCTGGGGCAGTCCACAGCCAACGACTGACTAACATGGGGGTACGAGAGCCTGGTCCTCTTGTCTCAAGGTGTGGCCATCTCTGTGCTCCAGAAAGCCCCGTGGCATCAGACTGAGGCTAAGTCTTCAGCAGAGACCACGACCTCACTTAGCTCTTCCCCTGCTCCAACCTGCTTCCCTCTCGCCCCTTGGCCTGAGCGCTCTCTCTCAGTGAAACACCCATACAAGAATATCCATCTCAGAGTCCCCTGGCGGCTCAGTAGGTTAAGGATCCGGTGTTGTCACTGCTGTGGCTTGGGTTTGATCCCTGGCCCCAGAACTTCTGCATATCAAGGGCATGGCCAAAAAAAAAAAAAAAAAGAATCTCCACCTCAAGCTAGGGAACCTAACCTAAGACCCTCACAAATCCGCACACTGGGAATTACCACTTCGTGGATAAGGCAGCTGAAACCCACGGTTCAACACCTTGCCCGGTTTGCCTAGTCATCAAGTGACAGCCCTGGGCTTGGAAAGCCCTGCTCATTCCGCCGCAGCCACAGACCCTTCTCCACATGCCCTTTCTTCGAGCCTAGCTGCCGACTCCAGTACACAACGCTGGGTCCCGCTTCTCCGCATGCGATCCTGCTCCCTCCCAGCTCGGTCTGTCCAACCCCCTCTTTCAAGCCCAATCTAAATGCCTCCTGAGGAGTTCTTGTTGTAGCACAGCGGAAACGAATCCGACTAGGAACCATGAGGTTACAGGTTCGATCCCTGGCCTGGCACAGTGGGTTAAGGATCCGGCGTTGCCGTGAGCTGTGGTGTAGGTCGCAGACGCGGCTCGGATCTGGCATGGCTGTGGCTGTGGTGTAGGCCGGCAGCTGTAGCTCTGATTAGACCCCTAGCTGTGAACCTCCATATGCCACAGGTGCAGCCCTAAAAAGCAAAAAAAAAAAAAAAAAAAAAAAAAAAATGCCCCTTAAAAAGCCCTGCCTGAGTCTAAGGTGTCACTTATCTTCCAGTTCTCCATGGAGTGTTCTCTGTGTTTCTTTTATGACACACACCACGTGCTCTGTTGGCACCTGTCCGAGCTCACGCGGGAGAGGGAAACAGGACGGGGAGGATCGATGCCCGATTCACACATCCCATCTCTCACAAACTCTGCACCAAACCCTCCCTAATGGGGGCACCACCACACCCATGGCTACACAACTCTAGAGGGCGCATATTATCTCAGATGAGGCAAACTGTCTCAAGGTTCAAGTTAGGGCCTGCTGACAAGCCCCTTGGCCTTGGAAAGCCCAGGTGTGCTCTCACGGCTGCCCAGCCTTCGTTCAAGAATTCCTTCCTCTCTTCTGTGCTCAGAGAGGCAGAGAAGGGAACTGAATCCATCCTCATCCATCCATTATTTCCCATTTTAGTACCAGCTGTGTAAACATCAGCCTCACTACCTGAAGTCACCCTTCCCCAGGTCCCAGGCGGTGGGGTGGCAGACCACTTTTCGACCATCGCCTGGCTCCGTTAGCATGGAGTTATTCCAGAATCCTTGAGTCATATTAGGGAGACCAATAGACACAAAGAACTTCTCAGCCTCCTCGAATATCCTTACTGCATCCCAGGACTGGAAAAAAAAAAAAAGAATAGCCTTTAATTCTAGCATTAAAATCACAGCATTCTTTCTGCTGAATGTGTACAAAGGGATAATCTTTCTGGAAGGCATTCTGGCAACATGTATGGACAGCTTCCACAGCATTTATAGTCTCTGCTTCAGTAATCCTATCTCTAGGGAACTAATGTAGGAAATTCTCAAAAATTAGGCCAAAGAATTATTTTTAAAATGATTATTATTTTTCAGTTGAAATATATTTGGTATATTGTATACTTTTAAGGCAGACAACACATAAAATGATTTTTTTTCCTTTTTATGGCTGTAACCTGTGTCATATGGAAGTTCGTGGGCTAGGGATCGAATTGGAGCTGTGGCTGCAGAACTACGCCACAGCCACAGCAACGCCAGATCCGAGCCACATCTGCAACCTACACCACAGTTTGTGGCAATGCCTGATCCTTAACCCAATGAGTGAGGCCAGGGATCAAGCCTGCATCCTCATGGATACTATGTCAGATTCTTAACCTGCTGAACCACAATGGGAACTCCCTAAAAATGATTTCTAATAGGGTCAAAAAGTGGAAACAACCAGCAGAATGGTTAAATAAATAATGATGACTTTGTGGAGGAGAGATTCCAAGTAAATTAGATTTATAGGAATTTTTTTGATTTTTTAAATGATTTAATAGTAAGTGAAAAAGTAAAAGATATAAACTGCTTATATAGTATAATCTTAATGAGGAAATACATTAAAACGTTAACAGACTAGGTGAGAGTATATGTGATGTTTTTCATTTTTAATCTTTATGTTCCAAGTATAGACATAAATGATATGATCTTCTCTCTGCTGATAATTATTCAGCTCAAGGCAACGATCCTCAGTTGAGCTCTTTCAAGGGGCAAGGCCCCAGCATTAGGCTCAGGGGAAGACACAAACAATAAAGTGGACATGAAGTTGCATGCTTTTAGAACCAAAACGGCCCACATATGACCCAGCAGCCAATGAGCAGCTGGGCCTGGCTTCATAGTCTACATAAAAATCTAAACTTTCAGAATGTTCTGGAACTGGAGAGAGGCAGCAGTAGGTGTCTGCCAGCTAGCAAACTCTTCTGGGAAGCACTATCTCTGGAGCTGAAAAAGTTTTATTTGGAGATCAGTCCCTATCATTCAGATATTGGCAGATATTTAATGAACGACTTTTTTTTTTTCCTGTCTTTTTGTCTTTTCTAGGGCCGCAGCCGTGGCATATGGAGGTTCCCAGGCTAGGGGTCTCATTGGAGCTGTAGCCGCCAGCCTATACCAGAGCCACAGCAATGCTGGATCCAAGCTGCATCTGCAACCTACACCACAGCTCACAGCAACGTGGGATCCTTAACCCACTGAGCAAGGTCAGGGATCAAACCCGCAACCTCATGGTTCCTAGTCGGATTCGTTAACCACTGAGCCATGACGGGAACACCTAATGAATCACTTTTTAGTGACACAAAAAACTCTTCTGATCTTGAAGACCAGTCAAGATGGGTTTTTCTCCTCTATCAGCCTCGGGGATAAGAAACTGGATATAAGGGACACTATGGATTTGTTTTTTACCTTTAAAGGCTTAAATGCCAGGCAATACTGATGTGGAGGAATACGGAACTCTGAAGGAGAATGAATGTATACCAATACTGTGTAGACTGGTAAGCAAGTTAACATCTGCTGAACGAAGACTGAATGGCTAGAAAACCAGCCTAGAAATATTAAGAGGTCTGAGTTCCAACTTGCGTTGCCACCGACTGTCTTTGCGACTTTGGGCCAGTCATTTACTGGAGCCTCAGCTTCCTCACCGACCACATGGAACTATCACAGTACCTGTCCTGACCAACCCATAGGTTTGTTGTAAACATAACATTAGGAGAGAGGGTGGGTGGAAAAGCACTGTAGACGGGCTCTGGAGCCACATAAAGATAGGCCTTTGCTGCTCTCAACACTACAGAGTGGGGCTAGAACAGCTGCAGGAGTTTGGGGGCCCTTTTGCGGCTTCACACTTTTATTTCACTGTGGACTTTTCCCAGGAGTCTGTTATGTAGATAAAGATGTTGGTTGCACTGCTGCTTACAGATTGAAAACTGTTAACAAGCACAAGTCCAGCAGTGCAGAGTCCAATAAATCATGGCGCAACTATCTAAAGAGGTTTTAACCTGCTAATAGATGGAGGTATAGTTATGGATTCTACCCAGAAATGTACTCTTAGCCAAAAAAAGAAATCATTGATATGATTTCACCAATGGAAGGGAACACAGAGAATTTAAACAATTATACCAAGATGGTAACAGGAAGGTTATTTAAGAACAATTTCAGACCGTTGCAACACTTTTCACAGTAATGACTTTAATATGCAAAAATGTTCTAATGATATCCTTTTTATTACTACTCATAAAGATTATGACTTTATGAATTCAGCAATGACTAACTTCTGAAAGAGTTACGCCAACCAGTTGATAATAGCACATGTTATTGTTGAGGGGAAAACTCAGGTCATCTCCACTTTTAATATCTCTCAGCAAGATCAATACCATTCTTATTCAAGGTACCTGATGTCACTGACATCATAAACTATGTTTCCATGAAAACATAGCTACATAAGAAATACATTTAAATTATTTAAGTTTACATTTAATTTGAGATTTTTTTCTTATTTTCCTGGTTTCACATGCAAAAGAGAAGGATGGCGTAAAAAAGAAATTAAGGTGAGGATTTAGATTGGTTTTCTTAAAAATTATAGTTGATAAAGACAGAATGAGAAAAAGAATGCACAGATTGGGTTTTTAAGGCCTCTTCTTCCTACCTGGTTCACCATTGCTTCAGTAACATCTATGCTTGGTTTCTCTCCGAAGGGGACTGTCAAAGGGTACAGATTTGTCCAAAATCTACCCCACATATCGCCTGTTTTTAAAAAAAGATTTCGTTAATCCAGGATAAAGACAGCAGAAGTATAGACTTGATTTTACATAGTGCATGAGGTGGGACCGGTAAACAGGTCACAGAGTATTCCAGAGTTAATCTCAAGTTTCCGGGCTTCCTTTTCACTACCTCTTTTTCCCTTCCCTTATTTTAAATTTTCAACACTCCCTCCTTTTCTCTCTCCTCTAAAAGGTTAAAATGGTAGGCGATGATGTGGTCAGGCAAAGCTTATTAGGGAATCATCCTTGTTTCTCACATTTCAAATTACATTTGGAAGGCACCCTTTTACTAAGTATATGAGCTATCACAGCTACTATACATTAGAAACAGATTTGGGAGTTCCCGTCGTGGCGCAGTGGTTAACGAATCCGACTAGGAACCATGAGGTTGCGGGTTCGGTCCCTGCCCTTGCTCAGTGGGTTAAGGATCCGGCGTTGCTGTGAGCTGTGGTGTAGGTTGCAGACGCGGCTCGGATCCCGCGTTGCTGTGGCTCTGGCGTAGGCCGATGGCTACAGCTCCAACTGGACCCCTAGCCTGGGAACCTCCATATGCCGAGGGAGCGGCCCAAGAAATAGCAAAAAGACAAAAAAAAAAAAAAAGAAACAGATTTGAATAGGCCATTATCCATGGGACAAAATACTACAAATTAAACTATTAGTAGTCTCTAATACTGGATTCAAGAGAGATCATACAATATTCAGGATTCTCTGCTAACTAGTAACTAAATTCTACTTTTACTACGATACTATAATAATACACTCAACTGGGTGTTTTCAAACATCTTGAGCAAATGTTCAACTGGATTCCAAAGGCCAGAAACCCTAAAAGGGGAAATGGATCTAGGAAAA
Source organism: Sus scrofa (assembly GCF_054392235.1). Taxonomy (NCBI): domain Eukaryota; kingdom Metazoa; phylum Chordata; class Mammalia; order Artiodactyla; family Suidae; genus Sus; species Sus scrofa. Next base: position 15,788,536 of record NC_139401.1, read on the forward strand.
AAGTCAATCTAATAGCAGGATCAGAATCCTGGCACAAAGGGAATGGGTCGAAATAATGACAGAGGAACACACTGATGAACTCATGTTTTAAAAGATCAAATTCGGTAGAAATCAATGCAAAGTCCTAGGCTTCAATTTTAAAGAAATATCTATCTATTATAGAAATATGCGGAATTCCCCCGTGACGCAGTGGGTTAAGGATGACGCAGGGGTGTTGTCACTGAAGCAGCTCAGGTCACCGCTATGGCGGGGGTTTGATCCCTAGCCTGAGAACTTCCACATGTAGCAGGCACGGCCAAAAAAAAAAAAAAAAAAAAAATATATATATATATATATATATATATATATATATATATGTTACAGGTGACATCAGGCTGAAACATAGCCCACATGTAAAAGACTAAAAAGGACTCAACAAGCAGCATGACGTGGCTTCGAAAACACAAATGTGACCTTAAGATTTGTAAATGAATAGAATCACAGCCTCTAGAACAGAGAAAGCCATGGCACCATCTTTACTCCCTGGTGGTCAGAACTCATCGGGAGTAACGGTTCGGTTGTGAGCATATTTGAAGAGGGACGTCAACAAAAGATAGCTTGTCCAAAGGAGACCAAGTAGAAGAAGGAGATTTTAAGGAACGACTGGAAATTTGTGTAGGCTATTTAACATGAAAGAAGACAATAGTGCGTACATGATGATAACACTAACACTCACCGAAGTACACTGCGTACCTAATCCCTTGCCAGGCAGGATGCGCTGCCTTGGCAGCATTTACTCACAGACCTCTGGAAGGCCACCTTGTAGAAGAAGAATGGACCTATTTTAGGTCACCTCATAGCATGGAATTGGGCAGAACGAATGGAAGAAATGAAAGAGGTGTGGACTCAGGTCCACAGAAGCTGGAACTTTCTTAAAATTGCTACAATGTAGTAATAAATTAGCCTACCTTGGAAGGAAGAAAGAGCCACATCACACCAGATGGGTTTAGACAGAAAATGAATTAGCAAAGAATGCCTGCCAAAGGCACTGTAGAGAGTATCTGCATATTGCTTTACAGGGAAGAGTCTCCACAGGTCCTTTGCCCATCGTCTCCCCTGCTAAGAAAGGCTTGGCTGTGGAGAAGAATTAGCCACCAGCAGCTTAGCTGGACTGCATTAGGCATGCTCTGTATGCGTGGCCTCAGCTCCTGGGGGGAGGGAGAGGGTGGGGGGGATGGCCACTCTGGGGGGAATAAGCAGGTTCAATAAAGGGTCCCAGGTGTTGAATGGTCTACAAAGGCCTCAAGGCAGGATCCAAAGTTCTTGGAAGACTGATTCTTCTAAGCGAGGCATCTTCTTTCATGATGAAGATTCCATTCGTTGCTCATATGATTCCAAACCAAGTTCTTTCAGCAAAAGAAATTATTGTGGTTGAATAATGAACTTCTAAAGCCTTCGCTCAGGCCGTACCTTAAATCTAGAAGTCTTTCTCTCACCCCTGATCACTCCCAGCCAACCCAGTGGACAATGTGATACTAAAATCCCACCTCAGGGATTAGCCAACCACCCTGAACAATAAAACTTCTTTTCTCCATTTCCACTCTCGTTTCTCTAGTGATCTTAACCCCTCTATCCTTTGGACCGTGGCCAATATAATAACACTTTATGTATAAGGTAATACAATAGAGAACAATTTTAAACGACTTTTCTATTCAAGAGAGTGCTTTCAAAATGTGATTTCTCTGATGTTACTAACATCATTCATAGAATTTTTCAAAAGTTGGGCCTCAATCCAAAAAAGAGCAAAGTACACAAAGAATTCCTGGAGTTTCTTACCAAGCAAATGAGCAGGGAGGCAGCCAGTCGGACTGATCCGGGAAGGGTAGGCATCCATCAACTTTGCCCTCACGTAGGCATGAAGATGTTCATACAATGGTTTGATCTGAAAAGCCCAGGAAGAAAGTTTAAGGCCACGAGTAGCCTACTCCAATTTCCAGTCCCCAACACTAAAAATAGGAGCTTCTTTACACAAGCAGAAGTTCCCTAAATTCTAATTTCTCTTCCTCTCAAATATTCTGGCGAGTTTGAGAGCATTCCTTCTTCCCAGACAGCAATGATGACTAGCTCCATTACATAAAGCAATAAACACACCTGGGGGATCCAGATCCTGCAAGGAAGGTAGATGCAAAAATTATTCTTTTTGGAGTTCCTGTCGTGATGCAGTGGTTAACGAATCCGACTAGGAACCATGAGGTTGCGGGGGTTCGATCCCTGGCCTTGCTCAGTGGGTTAAGGATCCGGTGTTGCCGTGAGCTGTGGTGTAGGTTGCAGATGCAGCTCGGATCCCGCGTTGCTGTGGCTCTGGCGTAGGCCGGTGGCTACAGCTCCGATTAGACCCCTAGCCTGGGAACCTCCATATGCTGTGGGAGTGGCCCTAGAAAAGGCAAAAAGACAAAAAAAATTAAATTAAAAAAAATTATTATTTTTCTTTGGCCACGCCCACAGCACGCAGAAGTTACCAAGCCAGGGACTGAACCTGAGGCACGGCATTGATCTAAGCCACAGCAGTGACAGCACCAGATCCCCAACCTCTAGGCCACCAGGGAACTCCAAAAAAATCATTTTTCAGATGCCACCTACTTCCTTTGTTTTTAAATTGAAGTCTCATGTACATATCATAAAATTTACCCTTTCTTTTTTTTTTTTTTTTTTTTGGCCGCCGCTAGGCATATGGAGTTCCCGGGCCAGGGAGCAAACCTGTGCTGCAGATGTGACCTGCACCACAGTTGCAGCCACGCCAGATCCTTAACCTGCTGCACCACATAGGAACTTCTTCTTTATAGCTTTGCCGGTTCTGCCCATTTCATATAAATGAAGTCATACAATTTGTCACCTTTTGTGTCTGGCTTCTTTCACTTAACATTACATTTTTTAGGTTCCCTTGTGTTGTTGCATGCATCAGTAGTTCATTCCTTTTTATCATTAAGTGGCATTTTATTGTATAACTACATCAGAGTTTGCTTCATGTGGTATCTCTTGGATAAAATTCACCAGTTGAGGGATGGCCAGGTTGTCTCCAGTTTGGGGCTGTTGTGAGTCATGTTTCTATAAGCATTTGTGTCTAAGTTTTTGTATGGCTATATGTTTTCATTTCTCTCACATAGATCGCTAAGAGGGAACGACACCTTCGTCCTATGGGAAGCATGTGTTTAACTTTTAAGAAACTGCCAAACCATTTTCCAAAGTGGCCGCACCATTTTTTATTTCTGTCAGCAGTGTACGAGAGCTTCAGTGTCCCCACAGCCTCATCAACACTTGGTATTGTAAGTTGGTTTAATCACAGCCATGCTGGTGGATGTAGAGTAAGGTGTTTGTTTGTTTGTTTGTTTTTGTGAAGTGTTGTCGATTTACGATGTTGTGTTAGTTGCTGGTGTCAGCACAGTAATTCAGCTACATGGATCTGCTCTTTTTCAGATTCTTTTCCATCAGAGGTTATTACAAGATACTGAGTATAGTTCCCTGTGCTAGACAGCAGGTCCTTGTTGGTTATCTATTTCATAGGTGTGTGTGAATCTCAAACTCCTAACTTATCCCTTCTCCCCTTTCCTCTTTGGTAACCATGAGTTTGTTTTTAAAGTCTCTGAGTCTGTTCCTGTTTTGTAAGTAAGTTCATTTGTGTCCTATTTTTGATTCCACATCTAAGTGGTATCATTTGGTATTTGTCTTTCTCTGTCTGACTTACTTCACTTACTATAAGAATCTCTAGGTTGATCCGTGTTACTGCAAATAGCATTGTTTCATTTTTTATGCCTGAGAAGTATTCCATTGTATATATGCACCACCTCTTCTTTATTCAATCTTCTGTTAATGGACATTTAGGTTGTTTCCATGTCTTGGCTATTGTGAATAGTGCTGCTATGAACACTGGAGTGCAGGTATCTTTTCAAATTACGGTTTTCTCTAGATATATACCCAGCAGTGGGATGGCTGGGTCATACGGTAGTGCTATTTGTGGTGGTTTTAAATCATGGTTTTACTTGCTTATTTTCCATTTGCATAACTTATTTGATGATGTGCTTATTCAAATCTCTTACCCATTTCTTTTTGGGGGGGCTTGTTTGTCCGCCTTCCATTTTTGATAGCTCTGCCCACAACTATGGCTATGACAGAATAGCTTCACATAAAAAGTGTGAAGGCCCAACATAAGGGCTGGGGGATGTGGGGGTTAAAATGAGGGCAGAAGGAGACACTGAGAAGTGTCCACGGGTCATTTCTACTCACAGGTCTCCCCCTGCCCTAGAAAGTCTGCCTTAGTCAAGATAAGGAGACAACAGTATCAACTGTCCCAAGGAAGGAAGCAAACCCGTGGCTCTACTAAGAAAGGAAGACCACCCCTCCTTATAATCTAAAAGAAACCTATCTTACGGTTAGCACAGGGGACATGGGGGGCAGTGTAGGAATTGGGAGGGTGAACAACATAAACACACCATGGTTTAAAATAGATAATTAACAAGAACCTACTGTAGAGCACAGGAAAATCTACTCGAGAGTCTGTAATAACCCATGTGGGGAAAAAAAACAATGGATAAATGTGTATGTATAACCGAATCACTTTGCTGTACACCTGCAACGAATATAACATTTAAGTCAACTACATTCCAAGAAATTCTAAAATAAAATTTAAAAAAAAACCCATTCCTTCCTATAATCTTTCCTTCTCATAATCCTGTTAGTGGTAATTACTGGTCAGTGACTGAAAGGGGAAGAAAGCAGAGCAATTCTGATCATCTGCAGGAGTTGCCCTGCGATGCTTTTACAAGCTTTGCAAGCTCTAATATTCCAGAATTCTGAGGCCTGGAAGTGACCAGCTAGTGTGCTAAGAACAAGCCAGAATGCTTTTGGTCACTTTCCCTTTGTCCGGTGCGCTGCCCTACATTCGTCTCTGTGGGTGGTGCCTCGTTACCTCTGCGAAGGTTCGCTCCACATCTTCCATCAACTGGTTACGGCTGTAGTCATAGTCCCCTGTCCCTGTCACTTCATAATCCCCTCTCCAGTAGTCCCCGTAGTCCTCATAATCTGTTTTGTAAAAGAAGAAAGATGAGAACACCTGGAAAGAAGGAGGTAAAGCACAGAATGCCTACAATAGCCTTCCTGGGACTTCCAAAGATGTGTGACATTTCTCCTACCCTTTTAAATAGCAATTCAAAGGGATGCAAATGAATAATAAGCCTAGCTGATGTGTCTGAAATTTAATTCACTATCTCATCTAATAAGCACAAAAACTCCACAAGAAGGCCAGGATCATAATCCTCGTGGCGTGGGTGAACAGCCCTGCTCTGAGCTGGTTAAGTGGCCTGTCCGAGGTCACACAACTGGTGGGGCAGAGGCGCACTCCTCACCTCCTAGCCCTGGGTCTCTTCTCTCTGCATGGGTCAGTTCGTATCTTTAGCCTTTTCTTCTTCTTCTTTTTTTTTTATAAAATTGTACACTTATTAAAAATTTTGGCACATATTTTCTTGAACACATCATCTTTTAGAATACTCATTAAGTCACAATGAGTTCTTAATTCGTTGTAATGTCTTTGTTTTCTATTTTGTTAATTTCTGCTTTTGTTTCCTTCTGTCAAATTCCCTTGTGTTTATCCTGCTGTTTTTTTATTTTATTTTTAGTGAAGTAACATTGGTTTATAATGTTATTTTTTATTTTTAAAAATTTTATTCAAGTATAGTTGATTTACAATGTTGTGTTCATTTCTGCTGTACAGGAAAATGATTCAGCCACACGTACACACATAGCCGTTCTTTTTCAAATTCTTCTTTCATCCAGGTCATCCCAGAACACTGGGTAGAGTTCCCTGTACTGTACAGCAGGTCCCCGGTGACCATCCGGTCCACATACAATAGTGTTCATATGCCAACCCCAAGCCCGCAATCTATCCTTCCCTCACCCCAGCCCTTACGCTTTGGCAATCATAATTCTGTTTTCAAAGTTTATGAGTCTGTTTCTCTTTCGAAAATAAGTTCAGGGAGTTCCCATCATGGCTCAGTGGTTAACGAACCCGACTAGCATCCATGAGGATGTGGGCTGGATCCCTGGCCTCACTCAGTGGGTTAAGGATCCCACCTTGCCATGAGCTGTGGTGTAGGTCACAGACGAGGCTCGGATCCCGTGTTGCTGCGGCTGTGGTGTAGGCTGGCGGCTGTAGCTCCGATTAGACCCCTAGCCTGGGAGCCTCCGTGTGCTGCGGGTGCATCCCTAAAAAGAAAATATTTTAATTCTGCATATAAGTGATATATGGTATTTGTCTGACTTATTCTATTTAGTATGATAACTTCTAGGTTCATCCATATTGCTAAGAATGGCAATATTTCATTCCTTTTACGTCATCTTTATCCATTCCTCTGTCAATGGATATTTAGGTTTCTTTCATGTCTTGGCTATTGCAAATAGTGCTGCAAAGAACAACAGGATGCATGTATCTTTTCAAATTATGGTTCTCTCCGGACAGATACCCAGGAGTGGGATTCCTGGATCATATGGTAGTTCTATTTTTAGTTTTTTAGGGAATCTCCATATTGTTCTCCATAGTGTTTGCACCAGTTCACATTTCCAGCAACAGTGTAGGAGGACTCCCTTTTCTCCACACCCTCCCCAACATTTGTTATTTGTAGACTTTTTAATGATGGCCATTCTGACCAGTGTGAGGTGATACCTCACTGTGGTTCTGATTGACATTTCTCTAATAATTAGTGATGTCGAGCATCTTTGCCTGTGCCTGTTGGCCGTCTGTATGTTTTCTTCGGAGAAATGTCTATCTGGGTCTTTTGCTCATTTTTCGATTGGGATGTTTGGCTTTTTGTGGTTGAGTTGTATGCCCATGCATCTTTAGCTTTAAAACATGTTAGTGGATGTTTAAATTCTCATTTTGTTCAGGGCTTTATGTTTTCAAATCTAACCCAACGCATCTTGGACATGGCCATAGTGGGCCTGTGTTTGCTGGCAAATTCTATGTACACATCTCTGGGTGCTTTGTGTAGTGTCTCATCATCAGGAAACACGAACTTGTAGTAGGGTAATAACTAGCAATGTTTGTAAATGTATTTTAACAATTTTTATTTTTACATGCATATTGGCAGTGGATGATCTGGAAGAGGAGGAGAGAGGTAAATATTTGGACGGGAGGATGTGGCAACGGGCCACTGTCTCCAGATTGCCTATGGCTTGAGAATCTGAGTTTAAGAGGTGATGAAGGACATTTAGAAAGAACAGATGAAATGTTTTTGCCTTTCTCAACCCCAGGAGGCAGTGAATCACCCAAGTATAAAATTATTCATAATGCCTCAACTTCAGCTCACGTCTTGGGCAGGAGACTAATACATATGGAAATGCCCTCCCCCATTAAGACTTTGATGACCACATGATTTGAATTATAATTATAATTATAATTACAACTGCAAAAAATAATAGGTTTCCAGCCTAAACTAATTTGATTTGTTTCTTTCTGGGACACCAGCCTGAGGCAAACACACAAATAAATTTTGAAAATGAATGGCGGCCAGATGGGAGTTTAGGTGAGAGACGCTGTCTCTGTCTCTGATCCTCTCTGATAAATAGAATCCATCAATCCCCAAATGACCTCAGGAACCCTTGGGGGCCTGAGATCGTCCCAGACAACAGATCTGTTTGAAACTTGGTAACTGGGTCTCACTCCTGCACCGTGTAAACTATAGAATGTCAATACACGTTCTTTACTCCCCAGTGCTCTCCTCAAATTGTTCAGCAGATGAGTGTTACTTAAGGGATGCCCCTCAGGCTTGGGGTCCATGAGAAATAGCCCCACGGCCCTGCCGAGGGCTTCGGAACCTGCACAGCTGGGCACACTTACTGTTGGCTCTTGCCATCTCATTTTCCAGGACCACGTACTCTTCATACAACGGCCTCAGCTGCTTGCCGACCTCAGCCCTCCAGCTTTCCCAAGCCCAGAGCCTCCGACTGTAGTCCTTGCTGTTTTCCATGATCTCATCCAAACCTGTGATCACGAAGCACCCACAGGGAAACAAACATGCATTTGTAAAATGTCTATTTGTAAAGAATTATACGGAATTTAAAGAATTAAAAGGCTGGCAGACGCCAAGGTCATAAAGGTGCTCAATGAAACCTCGTGGTTCATTAATTTCCTCGTCCTCACTATGGTGCCAAGACATCCCTGCAGAGAAATAGGCCCTGAACAAAATGAGAATTTAAACATCCGATAACATGTTTTAGAGCTAAAGATGCATGGGCATACTACTCAACCATGGACGTCATTTAGCTACTCACTTAATTAAATTACTTGAGTGTCATGAGATTTACAGTGAAGTTTTGTTAAAACTTAAAAGAGCATCTGTGTGCTGAAATCCACACAAGTGGAATCTTCTCCTCTTTGGACTATCCATCTGAAAGGCACAAGGCCATCAGCGAATTAATCTCATTTTTAAAGCTTGGAAGAAAAAAGGGACACTTAGAATCACTGCTCAAAATTCAGAGCCTACCTGGTTCAAGTACTAAGCACTCCTGCGGATTATTTGGGTCCAAAACTTTCCCACTACTGTAGATGGTGCTCATTGTGTTTAGAATTGTATTCAACTGCAAGTGAAAGATAACACACAATGTTAAAATGGAAAATTTACTAAAGAGGATGCTAATGTAGAGACATGCTATCACTCATGTGATTTTTTTTAGGCCTCAAAACACAGCAGTTCACATCTTTTCTGCATAGTTTCTTCTTTTATGCAGGGTAGGAATATTGCAGCTAAACTTCCCCACCATCAACTAAATGTAGACTGGTCTTATAAGCACATGATGAATATATGTTAAGTAACTGAAGAAAAAAAAAAAAACAACAACAACCAGATCTGGAGATCCCGTCATGGCTCAGTGGTTAACGAACCTGACTAGTATCCATGAGGACGCAGGTTCGATTCCTGGCCTTGCTTAGTGGGTTAAGGACCCGGCATTGCTGCGAGCTGTGGTGTAAGTCACAGACACGGCTTGGATCTGGTGCTGCTGTGGCTGTGGTGTAGGCTGGCAGCTGCAGCTCCAATTCAAATCCTAGCCTGGGAACCTCCATATGCCTCGGGTGCGCCCCTAAAAAGACAAAACAGAAACAAAAACAGATCTACCAAAATCTCAAGAATGTTTCTTACCCACACATGCACAGAAAAGCACATTTCTTGTTCTATTCAGCCTTTAGTGACTGCACATTCACTGAACAACTACTCTGTCATACGTACACTATGACATGAACAAGTCACTGGTCCCCAGGGACTCTACGGTCATGTGACAATGAGACAGTCATGCAATCAATGATTATGTAACAGTGTGACAGGTGCTATAACTGTGGCCGAAAAGTGATGTGGCAATATGGGAGGAGTGGAAAAATTAATAACCCGAAGATTCAGAAATGGCTTCAAAGAGGGGGAACATGAGCGTTGTGTCTTGGAGGGAACTGGTCCAGGAGAGAAGGAAGGTAGAGGACAGAGCCTACAAGACGGAAGAAACTGAGACAGACGAGTCATTAACAGGGAGCAGGGACATGATTGAGAAAACTCGGGTAACGGTATTGACTGAGGGGCACAGAAGATGGGAGAAGAGAGAGGTAAGCAGGGGCCAGATCCTGAGAGGCCTTCTACGCCTTACTAAAGAGTTTAGATTTTACCCTGGTTTGTTTTTATTTATTTATTTATTTATTTATTTATTTGCATTCATGCACACTTTTTTTTAATGATTTTTATTTTTTCCATTATAGTTGGTCATGTACAGATTTTTGATTAAATTCTCCCAAAAAATCCAGTAGGTGAATTAGAGATTCCCCAGAGACAACGTTCAACAGGGTAAAGGAGCAGAAAGGAAACAGAGCAAAGCAGTGCTATGGCACGGATGGTTCGCGGCCCGGGGCAAGTCAGCAAAGAGTGTGTTTCTAGTCTGTGAGAAGCACAGAATTGAGAGAACAGAGGTTTATAAACATTTATAAGCAATTTGATATTTCCCTGACATCTAAGCATGTGATCAATGAAATTAACCAAAACTTGATTTGTGATGGGTTAGAAATCAAGCAAGATCAGGAAAAGGGGGAGAGACTAAGGGAGGCACGGGGGAGGGAGGGAAGGAAGGAAGGAGAGAAGAAAGGAAGGAAGGAGGGAGGGAGGGAAGAAGGAAGAGAGGGAGGAGGGAGGCAGGGAAGAAGGAGGGAGGGAAGGAAGGCAGGAAGGAGGGAAAGAGGAAGGTAAGAGGGAGGGAGCTTCCATCAGCTCTCCGACAGCGGATTGAGGAAGCACTGGAGGAACAGCCGTGTTTGCCCTTCTCCTAGTTCTCCCTTCGTTATGCTTTCCCTCTGCCACAAGGGCCATTCGCCTAAAACATGCCATAGATCCCATGCTTAACACTTCAACAAGATCCCATAGTCCAAAGGAATAAACCCAAGTTCCTCACCATGGCTCGAAACCCCTCCTGGTCTTTTTCTCTACCTGCTTTTTCCACCTCCCATCTTCCTCTCCATTATATTTGTGCATCCTTGAGTCTCCCCTTCTTGCCACACACTTTAAGCTCTTACATGCATTTCAGTGATTTTTTTTTTTTGTCTTTTTAGGGCCGCACCCATGACATATGGAGGTTCCCAGGCTAGGGGTCGAATCGGAGCTACAGCTGCCGGCCTACACCACAGCCACAGCCACACGGGATCCAAGCCGCATCTGTGACCTACACCACAGCTCACAGCAACGCTGGATCCTTAACCCACTGAGTGAGGCCAGAGATTGAACCCGAATCCTCACGGACACTAATCAGGTTCGTTTCCACTGAGCCATGACGGGAACTCCCTAGGCATTCTTGAATATAGACAAACCACCTACCTAAGAAGAGAGTTTTAAAAGGTATCAGGGAGTTCCCGTCGTGGCGCAGTGGTTAACGAATCCGACTAGGAACCATGAGGTTGCGGGTTCGGTCCCTGCCCTTGCTCAGTGGGTTAACGATCCGGCGTTGCCGTGAGCTGTGGTGTAGGTTGCAGACGCGGCTCGGATCCTGCGTTGCTGTGCCTCTGGCGTAGGCCGGTGGCTGCAGCTCCGATTCGACCCCTAGCCTGGGAACCTCCATATGCCGCGGGAGCGGCCCAAAGAAATAGCAAAAAGACCAAAAAAAAGAAAAAAAAATAAATAAATAAAAGGTATCATTTTCAGGGCCACTTTGCTGGAAGTTACTTGGAGACGTCCTTGACAGTGAGGTTGACTTGACTCAACCACGGAATTTGACCGTCAGAAAACCAAACCGAAAACCTCACATAGTCTTAGACTCTCTTAGCAGATGTAAAGCACAAGATGCAGGATGTCGTGTTCCTGCCCACCTCTGCGCAGATCAGAACCCGCTCAGAGGGAGGCGTTCAGTCCAAGGATCCTGACAAATGAAGCCAGCAACTAGGACTGGTTAGGGGACTTGAAACCAATGCATGAAAAAAAAAAAAAAAAGACAGAGTGAAGGATGCTTAGCCTACACAAGAAAAGACTCAACTTGTTTTTAAAAATTATCTGCCTTCATGTATTTAAAATCTATTATTAGGAGAGAGCAATCTGGCTCCCGAAGGAGGGGCCAAGTGGAAGGAAGGCGCTTCACTCTCCGTGGAGGGAGTCTCTTGCCATCGGTTAGCGGGGCGCACGTGTGGAGCTGATGTCTCGGAAAGAGATGAACTGCCCACCACTGAAGTGGTTTGAGCTGGGCTGGTTCAGCCCCTTGCTAAAGAAGTTGTAGAGGAGCATCATGGACGGAGAGCTTAGGGTTTAAGATGGAAACTCTGCAATGAGGGCTACTGTAGAGCACAGGGAACTATCGCCAATCTCTTGATGGAGAACAGGGTGGAAGATGGGATGAGAAAGAGTGTGTACATATGTGTGACCGGGAGCAACGCTATGCAGCAGAAATGGACACGACACTGTAAGTCCACTACACGCTAATTTAAAAAAAAAGAGTTAAAAGTGGGGTGGGGGTGGCTGGATCTGACGACTCCCAGGGCTTCTCCAGCTTAACCCTTAGCGCTATTGACATTTTGGGGCATGGGATCAATGAAATTAACCGACACTTGATTTGTGATGGAGGCTTCCTTGCGCACTGTGGTGTTTAGCAGTATCCCTGCCCATCAGATGCCCACAGCAGCCCCCTCCAGTTCTGACAACCAAACATGTTGCAGCCATTGCCAAATGCCCCTGGCAGGCAAAAATCACTCCCAGTTGAGAAGCACTGACAAAGACTAAGTACCCTCAGAGTGCCTTGTCCTCGCGAAGGTGACCTCTGTCACTGTGTCCATATATACCACAGTGCCCTGACAGTCCCACTGTAACCACGTGTCCTAGCACACCGGCATCCTCCTTCACTCTGCAAGGATTCCGGCTTGGACGATACACTGTGTGGCCACCCTACCGAGGCACAGAGCTCTCTCTGTGGTGGGCACTGCTATTTTTGCAGATAAAGGAAGCAGCCATGGGTGATAAGCATGTTTACGATTTTCCGAATAGTTCACTTCTTGGGATCAGGGCTAGAATTTTCACATACTCGTTTGCTCTTGTCTGCTGAGAGCCCTGATGTTCCACTCTGCTGCAAGGCCTGCAACTGGCGCTTGAGTATGAGAGTCTGGATTTCATCTAGTGGATACGTTTTGGCAATCCGAGATTGTTCTTCGTAAAAGGCAGACCATTTGGCCCTGGCATCATTCTGAAATGACAGGAAAAAAAATAAATGAATAAAGTTAGAATGGGACCGCTTGAACAGATAGAACGGAAGATACAGTCCAAAGAACATCTGGTGGAACATCTAGTATTTCCTGAGTGACTGAGTGATTTAATTCGCTGCTTTGCTAAAGGTCAAGGCTTAGGTTAAGAGGGACCAAGCCACTCCTGGTCACTCTCTCCTTCTGGCCTAGTGCCTAGTTTTCCCAAGGGTCCTGTCCCCAGAACTAGAAGGGAATTCTCACAGATGATACATGTTGTGGGGCCCTGGAATTTCTGGCCTTAGCACCATGACGCGGGTGAGCTGCTCAAGGATCCAAGAATGGCTACGTGTCTATGTATGACTGGGTCACTCTGTTGTACAGCAGAAATGATCACAACCTTGTAAATTAACTTAAAAAAAAAAAGAATTCAAGGATGAATGCGCAAAAGGAGAGCCCAGCAGAGCTCAGAGCAAGCTTACTGGGAATACAGCTCCTCAAGGTGTTGAGAACCAGTTTGCAGTGAGCTCCATGGTGCCAGCATTTACCTGGGATTCTGATCTTAAGTTATGATCCTCAATCAAAGTTGCCCAGAACATGGCCATTTGATACCCAAGGTGATTTTTCTACCAGTGAAAGAAACTGATAAGCCGGTGATGGTGCCAGGATTCACCTGACCTCGATCTTGAACCTTAGGAGGCAAGTGGACCTGTCTAGACTTATCTAGTGAAGTTTTCTCTCGATGCGCCAAGCTCAAAATGAGCAGCAGCTTAGTAAACTGTACTTTTCTAGACCGTATACAAGAGGTAGCATATGAGGCAAGTAAGGACTGCATTCCTGGAGTCAGACATCTCTGAAAAGCTGTGTGACCCTGAGCAAATTGCTTAGCCTCTCTGAGTCACAAATTATATTGTTTGTACAATGAGAGTAATGGTAGAACTTATCTCAAAAGTTCGTTGGTAAGATAAGAAAATTTCACAAGTAACCAAATGCCTATCAGAGTACCTGATACATCCTAAGCATTAAAAAATGATAGCTATTTTATCACTTACAGGAAAAAAAGGTCCTTGTCCTTAATTTGCTTACAGTTTTCACAGACAGATAAGACATGCATCATGAATGTGTCATTAATGAAACCTAAGAACATATGATAATGTATAAACTATGGGTGGAGTCAAGCAGTTCCTCTTATAGGGATCGGATTTGGCAAATCCTCATGGAGGAGGTGGAACTTAAGACAGACCTTAAAGTAGGTAGGGAATAAACGGGTGCAGGGTACTTCGCAAAAGAATTGACTTCATTCCATCTATTTAACAACCCCATGAGATAGAAAATGATTCTATCTCCATTTTTCATATGTATAAAAAGGGGCTAAGAAAAATACATAGTGGAGCTGGCAACTCATTGCCAGAATCTGAGTTCTAGATCTTGTGGTGGGCAGACTCTGAGATGGGACCCACGATCCCTACTTCTTGGTGGGACACCCTTGTGTGCTTCCCTCCCCTTGAGCATGAGCAGGACCTGTGACTCACTTCTAACAAGCAGAATATACAGCAAAAGTGACAGGATGTACATGTTTATGTTACATAAGACTGTAATTTTTATCTTGCTAGAAGACTCTTCCTTGCGGATTTTGATGCCATAAGACACCCTGTTGTGAACTCTACTATGGAAAGGGCCACCTAGCAAGGAACTGAAGATGGCCTCTGAGGACATCCTAAAGACCTCGGTCCAGCAGCATACGAGCATCTGCACGCTACCACAAAGCACATTAGCTTGGAAGTGGATTCACCCAATTCAAGTCTCAGATAAGACCAAACATGAGGGAAATGAGGCACATAGCAGGTAACTGTCTAGCTCGCACAACTAGAACCAGGGTGTCAAGCTAGATAGGTTTACCTCCAAAGTTAGTGCCCTTAACCACTGACCATAGAATGTGTCCAACACACTCTGGTCCTCTCTATAACATGCCTCACTGAGAAGAAGTGAGCTATGGAAAGAGGAGTTTGGCCTACAGCACAGTCTCATCTATGCAACCTACCACTTCTTTTTTGTGTGTGTCATTTTAGGGCCTCACCTGTGGCATATGTAAGTTCCCAGGCTAGGGGTCGAATCGGAGCTGTAGCTGCTGGCCTACACCACAGCCACAGCCACAGCCACATGGGATCCAAGCTGCGTCTGCGACCTACACCACAGGTCACGGCAACACCGGATCCTTAACCCACTGAGCGAGGCCAGGGATCCAACCTGCAACCTCATGGTTCCTAGTGGGATTTGTTAACTTCCTACTTCTTAATCCCTACCCTTCTTCATCTAATCCAGGATAATTTACTGTCCAGCAAAATTTCTAGTAAAACTTTGATCCCAAATTAAGGGAATTCTTTCTTCTTTCTTCTTTCTTTTCTTTTTTTTTTTTCTTTTTTTGCCTTTTTAAGGCCAAATGTGCAGCATATGGAAGTTCCCAGGCCAGGGGTTGATTAGGAGCTACAGTTGCCAACCTACACCACAGCCACAGCAACACGAGATCCAAGCCACAGCTGTGACCTACACCACAGCTCATGCCAACACCAGATTCTTAACCCACTGAGCAAGGCCAGGAATCGAACCCACATCCTCATGAATACTAGCTGGGTTCGTTACTGCTGAGCCACACTGAGAACTCCCAAGGGAACTCTTCTTTTCAATATAGTTTGGAAGCAACTCATAATCCCCAAAAAGCTGAGTCTTAATACATTTTTTATTACCCTGCATGTGGGAACTTTAAAGATATCTACTTTCTTTTATTTATCACTACCACACTCCAAGTATTTTACTTGATATCACCAAAAAATTGCTTTATGTTGCATTGAATTCGGGCCCCTAAGGACCTACTGTTCCATCTCAAACTATTCTTTTTTTTTTTTTTTTTTTTTTTTTTTTTTTGCCTGTACAACAAACATTTATTGGACAAAAGTATTATCAAGCAGCACAAAAATAATTCATACAATCTGCTTGGTATCCTCAATGAAATCCCAGTTCTGTTTTCTCTTGATGCTTCAACTTTTGCATAAAAGGTTTCTTCAGGCAGATGGAACAATACTCTGAAGGCATAATTATTAACCTTATAGTTAGCATTAGGCTAAAATCCTCCAAAATCATTCCAGCTTTTATGCTAACCTAAATGCCATTCTAAAAAGTAGAGGATGTAGATAGAGTTCATCTGATCTATGCCCTGTTTCTGAGGGAGGGGAATATCCCCAAACTATTTGACAATTCCAATATATAACACATCACCCCATTATAAGGAAACCCCTATAATAAGGACAGGTCATTTCTGATGTCTGTTACATAATAGAGTAGCTGCTTTGGGAGTGTGACCTTTCTGATTAAACACTAGCTGATCACTCCTAGAATAACATTTAACATATTAATGATTCTGAAGACTTAGAGTAGCTGCTTTGGGAGTGTGACCTTTCTGATTACACACTAGCTGATCACTCCTAGAATAACATTTAACATATTAATGAATTTAGATAAAAAGTAAGAATGTAAGCTCCATGAAGGCAAGAATTTTTGTTGGTTTGGTTAACTGTTGTACCTGGTCCAAATATCTGCTCACATATCTGTTAATGAGTAAATATGCTGACTTTGCTGAAATAAGTTACAGACATTATTAAAAACTTGTTTTGGCCACAACCATTCTCAATGCAACCACAATAATAAAAATAGGTTTGAAACACACCAAAGCTTAAAAGCAAATGAGGGGAAGCATCCAGGTAAGAGGACATGCACTCTAGCTTTCCATTATTGCATGTTATATACTTGCTCTAAGACTGTACCAATCTGGCAACCATAACAAGGTTCACTTAATTTAAATCCTGGCTAACCCTTAAAATGTTAAAAACATTAATGTATTTCCTAATAAGCACAGTAAATCTTTATGTAGAAATACTTTTATATTCAGCTTCTGTAAAGACATCAGATATTTGAAAAGGTTTTAAACAGAAATCGGAGTCTAGTTTTCGGAACAGCTCTGAATGGATGAGATCATTACCAATTTAATATAGTGCCCCAAAAGAATAAGAGAATGTGTGAAATGAAAGGAAGGTCCCTTAGAATTTGAAATTCTTCTGCTGCACAATCTTCTTTGTTGTGTGTAGTCACTTTCAGGATCCACTCCAGGAGCCCAAAATCATTTAGCTATCAGGAGAACCATCATGGCAAAAAATACACGAAGAAAAACAATACCAGGTCGAAGAGGATGAAGAGCCAGAGATCCAACCAGTAGGAATGTTTGGGACAGCTGTTTGCTCCGGACTGAGGCTGCACTTCATGGTTCAGCTGCGGCCTCTCTGCTTCATCCAAGACTCGCCGCCCCCGGGGGCCGTTCAGACCACCTTCCCCGGCCGCGCCTGTCTCCATCTCGTCTCAAACTATTCTTTTGAACAGTATTTACAATTTATCCCATAGCCATACCATAATGCTCCCAAGCCCAAATAAAACTGACAGCTTAGCAGTTATACAAAGAGTCAAAGTCAGTTCATACATACCAACCTAGTAGCTTGGTGCTTGATAGCTACCTGTAATTTTTGGAATTGAATGATGAATATATGGGAGAATATCCAGTTATTTACATAACTGTAGGATTCAAAAAGGAACCATTACAGATCAAATAAGCCACATCCTATACTGCCTCTGTGCAAAGGCAGGAGAGCAGCAGCCAACAGAGCAAAAGTGTCAACAGCCACTGTTGGGGGCTTGGGGCCAAGATACACATTACTCAGTACAACCCCACAAAATCAAAACCCTCTCTGAACCACTACATATAACTATAGTGGATACCAGATTCTCATCTTAAGAGAGATCCTTTGTAATTTCGAGGACTGAAAATGTAAAATCCTAAATTATATTTTAAAATCTTCCAGGAGTTCCCGTCATGGCTCAGTGGTTAGCGAATCCGAATAGGAACCATGAGGTTTCGGGTTCCATCTCTGGCCTCACTCAATGGGTTAAGGATCCGGCATTGCCGTGAGCTGTGGTGTAGGTTGCAGACACGGCTTGGATCCCGCGTTGCTGTGGCTCTGGTGTAGGCCAGTGGCTACAGCTCTGATTCGACCCCTAGCCTGGGAACCTCCATATGCCGCGGGAATGGCCCAAAGAAATAGCAAAAAGACAAAAAAAAAAAAAAAAAAGAAAGAAAGAAAAAGAAAAAAATATATTTTTTCTTTTCTCAGATGAGAAGAAGGGGTGTGGCTTTCAAACATTTCCATTTTTCGGAGTTCCCGTCGTGGTGCAGTGGTTGGTGAATCCGACTAGGAACCATGACGTTGAGGGTTCGATCCCTGGCCTTGCTCAGTGGGTTAAGGCTCCGGCGTCGCCATGAGCTGTGGTGTAGGTTGCAGACACGGCTTGGATCCCGCGTTGCTGTGGCTCTGGTGTAGGCCAGTGGCTACAGCTCTGATTCGACCCCTAGCCTGGGAACCTCCATATGCCGCGGGAATGGCCCAAAGAAATAGCAAAAAGACAAAAAAAAAAAAAAAAAAGAAAGAAAGAAAAAGAAAAAAATATATTTTTTCTTTTCTCAGATGAGAAGAAGGGGTGTGGCTTTCAAACATTTCCATTTTTCGGAGTTCCCGTCGTGGTGCAGTGGTTGGTGAATCCGACTAGGAACCATGACGTTGAGGGTTCGATCCCTGGCCTTGCTCAGTGGGTTAAGGCTCCGGCGTCGCCATGAGCTGTGGTGTAGGTTGCAGATGTGGCTTGGATCTGGCATTGCTGTGGCTGTGGCATAGGCCGGTGGCTACAGATCCCATTAGACCCCTAGCCTGGGACCCTCCATATGCTGTGGGTGCGGCCCGAGAAATGACAAAACAAAACAAAAACAAACAGACAAAAAAACATTTCCACTTTTCTTAATTTTACCTCATAGGGAAGGAAAACACTCACTCCTGAAATTGGATCCCACGAGATATATATTTGCAATACTTTATAACAAAAAATAATAGTATAGGATAAGTAACACAGCAAATACCATGAAAACTTCTACTCGGATTTTTTTTCATGTTGACATTTTGCAATAGTTAGTTGCTTCAGACATTTTAAGATAGTGGTTATAGTCATTCATACCTTATTATATACCCAAAAGTTGCTAAGACAATAGATGGTAAATATTCTCACCACACACAAAAGAAATGGTAATTATGTGGCGTAATGCAGGTGTTAGCTAAGGCTACTGCCACCAGACTACCATGGCGATCATTTTGCAATATGTGTGCATCAGATCAACACTTTGCACACTTCAAATTTCCACTATGTTATATGTCAATTATATTTCAACGAAGTTGGAAAAAAGAAAACCCTTTTGCTTTTCTTCACTCAACATTATTTTGTTTCCAGTTTTTCAAGTATATATAATTTATTCATTTTAACTGCTCTGTAACATTTAAATACATAACCAAGTCTAAGTTTATCTAATAATTTCTCCTCTGTGGATGTTTATTGTGTTTCCTGTTTTTAAGTATTACTCTTTTTTTTTTACCATATACATCCTCATTTTAGGGTAAATCATACGAAATTGCCAACATTCTATTTTAACCTGCCATATGGAAATTCCATAAGATGCAAGAACCAAGTGAAAGTTTCTTACGCATACAGGGAAGCTCTCCAGGTGGAATTCTTAGAGGTGCAATGGAGGGGTTAAAGCAATTTTCAACTTCAATAGATACTGTCAAATTATGGTCAATCTGATTTTATGTCAACTCAGCATTTCATTGTTAATATAATGTTATCCACTTGATTATTAATGAGGTTAAACATATATATATTATATATACACAGATATACATGGTATGTAAACACATATATTCAAATTTCCTCCTCTATGAATTTGCTTTTCACATCTTCATTTTTCCAGCGGATTTTTGTCTTATCACTTAGTGGAATTCCTTTATATATTCAGGCTGTTAATCTTTTGTTAATTATCTGTATCATAAATGTTTTCTCAAGGTCTGCTTCTTGTCTTGTGTGTGTAGGGGTGTGTGTGTGTTTATGATGTCTTTTAATGAACGGAAGTTTGTTTTTAATCCTAATGCAACTGATTTGCTCAGCCTTTTCCTTTATAGATTGATCCTTTTGTCTCTTATTTAATAAACTATTCCCAACCAAAAGTCATTTAATAAGCCAATCCTAACCAAGAGTCATCTCTATTTTCCTATAACAGTTTAAGTGTTGTTTTTTCTATTTGATTTTTAGTCTATCTTAAATTTATTTGTCTACTGCATAAGGTAGGAACACCTTGAGCTTTGGTTATAAAAGGGTCCCTACAGACTTTTTAATTTGCTTCTTTACCCAGAGCTCCAGGAACTAGTTTTTTGTTAATTTCTTAACTCAATACTCCTGCACAGCGCTCCTAGTGTCAATTAAATTTCCACCTATTAAAAAAACTCACAAGTGAAACCTGATTTTGGTCAAGTCTCTGGATCAGGACTCTGCTCACCATCTGTTTCTGTAAAGAAAGTTTTACTGGAACATATTCACACCCATTTATGGACTGTCTATGGATGCTTTTGTGCTACAATGGTGGAGATGAATAGAGGTTGTAGGCCTCACAAAGCCTGAAAAAATGCCTATCTTGCTTTTTACAGAAAAAGTGTGCTGGAGTTCCTGTCGTGGTGCAGCAGAAACGAAACTGACTAGGAACCATGAGGTGGCGGGTTCCATCCCTGGCCTCGCTCAGTGGGTTAAGGATCTGGCATTGCCGTGAGCTGTGGTGTAGGTCGCAGATGTGTCTCGGATCCCACGTTGCTGTGGCTGTGGTGTAGGCTGGCAGGTGTAGCTCCAATTCGACCCCCTAGCCTGGGAACCTTCATATGCTGTGGGTGCGGCTCTAAACAGCAAAAAAAAAAGAAAAAGTATGCTGACCTCTGCCCTGGATCTATACCTTTACAGAAAATACAGGGGACAAAAGAGCATGTTAGGCAACATTATGGGGGCACCATCAGCCAATCCAGAAAGTGAGAGTTTATATAGGATCAACAATTCAATTCTTCTACAAATAAAAAGCAAAAAAAAAAATGAGGGAGGGACTCTATTGATTAAAAGAGACAAAGTACATCTGTCAAAACGATCAGGAAAGAACCTTGTTAGATCCTGATTCAAACAAACAGGTTGCAAAAATTTTTAATAATACATTAGGATGCACCTGAATATTGACTAGATATTTGATGATATTGAGGAATTATTAAGTTTTCAGCATGGTACTGTTATTATTGTTAAAATTCTTACTTTGAGAGCTACAACTTGAAATATTTACACATAACATATAATTATATGATGTTGGGGGTTTCCCACAAAATAATCCAATAAAGGTGGAATTGGGACGAAAAATCAAATCAAATTGGCCAAAGTATTGATAATTGCTGGGTGATGGATAAAAGGATTTTCAACATACTAGTCTTTCTTCTTTTCTATGTGTTTGAAAATTTTTACAATAAAAAGTAAAGAAAAATCCATATAATGGAACACTATTTGGCAATAATATGGAACGAAATAGTGATATGCTGCAACCTGCAAAGTGAAAGAAGCCAGTCACCAAAGATCACCAAGTGTATGAGTCCATTTATAGGAAATGTGCAGAACAGGCAAATTTATAGAGACAGAAGGTAGGTAAGTGGTCGCTTAGAGCTAGGGGTTGGGGGAGCGAAGGGTGAGTGCTACTGGGTATGTAGTTTCTTTTGGGGATGATAAAAATGTTCTAAAATGAGGAGTTCCCGTCATGGCTCAGCAGTTAACGAATCTGATTAGCATCCATGAGGATGCAGGTTTGATCCCTGGACTTGCTCAGTGGGTTAAGGATCTGGTGTTGCCATGAGCTGTGGTGTAGGTTGCAGATGCAGCTCGGATCCCGCATGGCTGTGGCTGTGGCTGTGGCTGTGGTGTAGGCCGGCAGCTGCAGCTCCGATTCGACCCCTAGCCTGGGAAACTCCATATGCAGCAGGTGCGGACCTAAAAAAATAAATAAATAAATAAGCAAAAAAAATGTTCTAAAATTAGATGGTGATGATGGTTGTACAATTCTGTAAGTATACTAGAAAGCATTGAAGTGTATCCTTTGATGAATTTTGTGGTGCATAATCGTATCTCAATAAAGCTGTTGTTAAAAGCCCTCAATAGTAAAATCAAAGAAAAATATCACCATATTCCCTAGGTCCTATAACTAGATCTAAAAACCCTATGGAATCGCTCCAAACCAAAGGATTTAGCCAAAATAAAATGAATTCTCTTTTGCCCAGTTAACTGCCACACTAAGAAACAGTGGTAGTTTCTGACCACCAGGCTGCCCACCCTGGGTGTAGCTGGTGGCCGCTGGTGTCCTGTCAAGGGTGCTCAGATCATTGAGTAATTGTGTCAAATTTGGATGTAAGAAAACATGTCATTTTGAGTTGCTCAAGTTCACTTTCACCAAATTACATCACTAAACTGGGACAGTATCAAGGTTTCATGACAAAGAAATACTAGTAAGCACAAGGCCTCCCATGCACTTGACGTGTCTTAATCCTCCTCGTGTGGAACTTAGCCATTCACCATGATCATCCACGGAAAACTCAGGGCTGGGCCCGTCTGCCCTCTTACGTTTCAAGAGACCAAAAATAAGTGACTTGTCCAAGTTACCACAGCCAGCTAGGGCAGGACAAGGCAGCGTCGGATATCCCGAATGTCCCTGCATTTGCACCACACTGACCTTCATCCTTGGACCTGTGTGCAGGTACTTGCATGTGTTGGAGAGTGTGGCCCAGACCCCTCAGAGATAGGGATGAGGTCTACATCCCTCCTTGGGGTACAGAATAGCACTTTTTTTTTGTTTTGTTTTGTTATTGCTTTTTAGGGCTGCACCTGCGGCATATGGAGGTTCCCAGGCTAGGGGCTGAATCGGACCTACAGCTGCCGGCCTACACCATAGCCACAGCAACACACGATCCGAGCCTCGTCTGTGAGCTACACCACAGCTCACAGCAATGCCAGATCCTTAACCCACTGAGTCAAGGCCAGGAATCGAACCCGCAACCTCATGGTTCCTAGTTGGATTTGGTTCCACTGTGCCACCATGGGAACTCCCAGAATAGCAGTTTAAAATGACCCTGCAGAGGTCCCGTCGGGGTGCAGCAGAATCGAATCCGACTAGTTTCCATGAGGATGCCGATTTGACCCATGGCCTTGCTCAGTGGGTTAAGGATCCGGTGCTGCTGAGAGCTGTGGCATAGGTCGCAGTCTCGGCTCAGATCCTGAGTTGCTGTGGCTGTGACGTAGGCTGGCAGCTGCAGCTCCAATTGGACCCCTAGCCTGGGAGTCTCCATATGCTACGGGTGTGGCCCTAAAAAGCAAAAAAACAAAACAAAAATGCTGCTCTGCATTCACTGTGCCCCCAGCCCTCAAGACAAGTCAGGGAAGCAGGTTGCCCAAGGACTTTAGGGGCCCCAGTCACCCAAAGGGCAAGTATGGGCCTCCTGCTCTCCAATCACAGCTTCTGCTAACTCACCAAGAACTTTTTTTTTTTTTTTTTGCCAGCAAGCAAAGTCTTTATTATAGGAAAGCAAACATCTCCCAGGACAGCTGCGAGGGGGAAGAAGAGTTCTCCTCTCTATTGTCCTGTAGGGGTTTTTATTCCTTAAAGTCCTGGGTGGGTACCAACGTGGGGTCCAGAAAGATGCGGTCTTCTCCCATTGGCCTTGCCCAGTTACCGTTATCAGTCCTTGTCCCATAGGGTCTTAGGGGTGGAAATGTCCCGTAAGTCTCATGGTTTCTTTGCCCTTTTCGTCCCGTAGACTGAGTCACAGGGGGCTGGGGGTTACTGTCCATCTGCCTGTAGGCACCCTCCCTGGAGTAGACAAGGCCTGTGGGGATGTCACTCCCGGAGCCCTTCAGCCACACATGTTAATCAAAGGCCATATCGAAGACTGCATCAAGCCCATGCTCCTACACCGACCCCTGCGTTATTATTCTGCCCCAACCCCCCGCCCCAGAGTTGGAGACTTGAACTGCGGGGGGGGGGAAGGGGGCGACGACCCCTCTGACTGCTTCCTGCTGAAAAGGGCGTCGTTAGGGGAAAGCAGTTAGGTCTCCACTCATGGGACCGGCGAGGGGGCTTCGAAGCATGACACTGGGCACCCCTCCCATCACCATCTGAAGGTCCATAGCGTCGGATCGGCATGTAATGAAGCGAGACGTACAATTAATTACACAAGGTCCAAATAAAAGGCTCAAGAGCACAACGATGGCTATGGTGAGGAGATGTTTCCACCAGGAGGTCACCAAGGACTATTGATGAAGTGTTCCCGGAGACCCCCCCAGGCCTCCAGCAGGATAGTCTTCAACACCCCTTCAGCTGCGTGCACTGGGGTGTGGGGCAGCTGCAACAGTGAGCGCCCAATCCGGGAACAGTGAACCAGGACGCCCCTGGTTCACTGCAGCAACACAGATCCCTTAACCCTGCACTGGTTGGGGATCAAACCTGCATCTCCGCAGCGACCCGAGTTGCTGCAGTTGGATTCTTAACCCACCTCGCCGCAGCAGATACTCCCGCATCTCTCGTTCTTTGGCTGGCTAACCCAGGCATGTTCTCATGCAAAGGCAAAGGTGCAAAAGACAAGCCCCGTTATTCGGGTCCATTCCAAGCCCCCACTTGCATCATATCTCCTAACACCCCGCTGGCCAAAGTAAGCCCCACAGCAAAGGACACAGTCACATCACCTTCAGTGGGCTGGCACTACATAGTGACACAACCTTGGGCATGGATAGAGGGACGGGCAAAGAACTGGGTCCACAAACACACTGCACCATCCTTCCTGACCCGCAGCAGATCCACTATCCTTACATTTGCTAAAATACTTCAGAAACCCAGTGATAGTTTTCAATGCCTCACTTTTTAAAAACTTTTATTATTATTATTATTCTTGCTCTTTATGGCAGCACCCGCAGCACATGGAGGGTCCCAGGCTAGAGGTCTAATCGGAGCTACAGCTGCCAGCCTACACCACAGCCAGAGCAACACCAGATCGGAGCCGAGACTGCGACCCACACCACAGCTCACAGCAACGCCGGATCCTTAACCCACTGAGCAAGGTCAGGGATCGAACCTGAAACCTCATGGTTCCTAGTCGGATTCATTAGTGCCTCACTTTTTTAGATTAAAAAAAAAAAAAGGCCAGTTTTACAAGGCTTACCAGTTTCACCACCTATAACGTAAATTGCACCTCCTCCTATTTACTGTAAATTTATCTCTTTTGAGCTTTGAAAAGCATCACCTTTCTAGTACGAAGAGTTGGCCAGTACAACCGTGAACACTATCCTTGCTCGTTCCATCTCAGACTCATTTTTGTTTTTCGTTTTGAGTCAATTTTTTCCTAGCTAATTCTGCTTTCCCTCCCTACTGTCTCTGATTACCTTAGATCATTCTAGTTGTTCTTTCTTGGGGACATCCTCCATTCCTCGAATTCCTTCTTGAGCCTTGGCTACCAGCAACGGAGCTTATCTCAGCTTCCGGCATCCTGGTACCTCTTGTAGCACCAGCTGCAGTGCCCATTACATCAGGGGATCTCCATACATGTGATAAGAGACTAGAAGAGCTATTTTCCTCCCTGGGCACGGCCCGCCTCCGCAGGTAAACTCACACAGGCACTGATACACCCTTCGCCACTGCTGGAGGAAGGAGATACTGGGCCCCCTGCTTGCTTCCCGCATTCAGATATTTTCACTTTCCTCCAAAGGGCCCACACTTTGTGTACTTTGACCACACTTCGTGGATTTATGCCCTTTCGTTTCTGGCCTTTCCTCTAATCCACCAGTGTAATTTAGAAGCGATAGCACTTAATGATCCAGAGACGATTTCAACAAACATCACCTCATCTCACTCTGTAACTTGCCTTCTCAGCATCTGGGCCCTCATCAGAACTCTTACCTGTCCTTTCAGTGATTTTAACTCCCTCTCACACTCACAGCCATGAGACCTTACTGCTCTCCCATGCTTATAAGCATTGAGCGCTATACTGGTGGCTCTCTGTATTAATAGTCATCACAGCCACTCTGAGAGGCAAATATGAGGGTCACATTATAGTTGAGAGGAAAAAAAAAAAAAACCCTACGGTGCAGAGGGGTTCATTAACCAGCTCAAGGGGACCCAGGTAGAAAGTAGTGGAGCCAGGATTTGGCCCTCAGCAGTTTGGCTCCAGAGCTCTTGGGCATGATGCTGGTAAGCCTTCACCACCACCTACAGGACCATTTGGCTGAGAATGAAAACAAACATACAATGCACTGCATGCACCTAGAGCAGCGATGAAATCAAAAGTGAGGAAAAAAAGCAACAGTGGAGAGACAAGAGCTAAGACCAAAATATGAGCAAAGAAAAAAAAGAAAACGCTTTCCTATGACAACAGTGGGCTATCAAAATCTCCTGGATTTCTCTGAGGTTTAGAAAAAGGAGTTCCTGTCATGGTGCAGCAGAAATGAAATCCGACTAGGAACCATGAGGTTTCAGGTTTGATCCCTGGCCTCGCTCAGTGGGTTAAGGATCCGGCATTGCCATGAGCTGTGGTGTAGGTTGGCAGCTGTAGCTCCAATTAGACCTCTAGCCTGGGAACCTCCATATGCCGCAGGTGCAGCCCTAAAAAGAAAAAAAAAAAAATCTCCTAATTGTGCTCAAATGAGGCAGCAGCTCTCAAATTTGATCTGTCCAGTGAATAACAATAATTTACTTTAAACATGCAACCTCCTATTTGAAAAAATAAGCTTCTGAACTACACTTTTTGAAGGAATGCATTGCTGGAACAAATGCCAAAAAACTTTGCTTAAATAATGCTGCTTCGTTTCCAGCACTGCTTTGGGATCTGCGAAGGAAGAAATTTCCTGAAAGCTTGCACTTGTCAAACAAAATATCTTGCTTTCCCAGAGCACTCTGAGATTTGTCAGCACTGGTTTAATTCCGGTTTTCCTTGGAGGGCTCTGTGGACTCCGTACCCCCTGGAAGTCCCTCGGAGCTCCATGACGGTGAAGTTCCATGACAATGAACTTCCCAGGGCCAACCTCACCCAACCCATGCGATCTTAATTACTAGCTAGCTCTTTCGCTAAAGCTCCAGTTGCATTTTTCAGTTAATACATCATTTGTAGAGCGTCTTTAGACATTCCTGTTGACATTGTGGGCTTGGGGAAATTATTAACACAATAATTTATGGCATTTCCATGAAATGCTTTGAAAGCCTGACTATGATGAGAATTATGGTGGCAACTTTCTAAAGCCTGTTCACTGGTTTCCAAGAATCTGGACTGAGACCAGCGAATTATTTTGTAACAATTTCCCAAATGAACCCAAAGGTCAATTGTTTAGCCATCTGGGACTCAGAATCAGAAATAGGGAGGCAGACATCCAATCTCACTGCTCAGAGCATTTCTTTGATTTCCCTTTTCATTTTCTGGGCAATAACCTGATTTTTAAGAAGCAACAAATACCCCTGTGTCGCCATGAGAACTCACCATCTTTTGGATATTCTCATCGGTAATATTGGTGTTATAGTTCCAAGAAGCAAGTGAACTTTGATAAGCCAGGTCTTCGGCTTCAAGGTTAAACTTCTCCAAAAATGTCTTGGCCAGTTCCTCAGTGGTGGAC
The DNA here is from genome assembly GCF_054392235.1 of Sus scrofa. Classification (NCBI taxonomy): domain Eukaryota; kingdom Metazoa; phylum Chordata; class Mammalia; order Artiodactyla; family Suidae; genus Sus; species Sus scrofa. The sequence continues at coordinate 15,815,879 of NC_139401.1, forward strand.
TGAGCAGCAGTTACAGGAATGAGGCTGAGAAGGAGCCAGAAAGAGCCTGACATCTTTCTCTGTGCGCCAAGATCCCATCCACTGAACAACTTCCCTAGAGTAAAACCTCCTCATGAGTTTTCCTCTCTCATCAGCCTTTGAACTTGGGTTGGGCACTGAGCAGGGAAGACGGAAAAAAAAAAAAAAAAGGAAGAAGAAGATAAAACAGTAAACAATCTGCTGAACCAACATAAAATTCATCCCGGAGAGGACAGATATGTAAACAGATTTTAGAATGATTTCTTAAAGTAAATCAAATAAACAAATGTTATTCATTAATCCTAGAGAACCATAGCTTTCCTCGAACTTTATGGCCAAATCAAAACTTGTACATTTGGTTAATATGTTCCTTAAAATCTGTTAAAGATACACTGAAGGTGTCGCGATTTTCCAGTGAGCAACGAACTCTAGAATTAGGGATCATGGGGGTAAGGTTGAGACTTATACGTTTCACAGACAGTTGGGTTAATAGTTAGCCCTCTTTCCTTTTCATTTCAAACTCATATTCAAAGAAACTCTCTACTTGGGTAATCTTTTCCCTTCCTGAATAAACAACTTTGCCCTCATCCTTATGGAGATCATTTTTTGATGAATTTTAATTGCCACGGCCATTTTTTTTTTAATTATAAGACTACCTTCCACTGCAAAAGTTAACTCTCCTGACTTAACCTGGAAAAACGTAAAAAGGTTCATTTTCCATTTCTCAGATGCCCGTGTTAAACCCTGGCTCTGTGGCTGATTTCACTGTGTGCGTCTATCCCTTGCACTTACCTGCTCAGAACTCAGCCAAGGTCACAAGGAACTCAGAATGCCTCCCCATGGCCTGAAATTCAGAGCGTGCCCTTGTCAGGTTCTGGTCATCCAGAGCCATGGATCATGGCGTAGAATTCAAAGAGACGTCAGTGGTTTGACTCTCGGGAGCCGGACCAGTGTCCTCATTCCCAGGGTGTAGACAGGAATGTCATCGATAAAGAGTGGAGCCGCTTTAAACTGTAGGGCTCATGGGACGGCTACACTGTGATTATGAAACTTTCACACAGCGAAAACATTTCTTCACCCAGAAAAAACACGTCTTCCAGGTCCAGGTGAAATGGCAGTAGGCGAGCTTCTAAAAAAGTCTTTCCACTACTTGCCTTTACTCCAAAGTTGTGCATATTATTGTAGAAGAGGAAAAAAGAACTGTACTGAGTGCTTTGCATTACAATATCTCATTGAAACATTACAACAAACCTAGAGGCCAATATTTATTATTGCCATTATACAGATGCTGAGGCTCAGAGAACTTAAATAAATTGCCAAACCCCACTCAGGCAGTAAATGGAAGAGGCAGGATACGAAGGCACACAGTTTGAGTCTAGACTACAGGCTTGCAAGTTGCCATCAACGACCCAAGAACAATGATGGAGGGGCAGAGGGATGTGGGCCTTCAGGGAAGATGATGGATTTGGTTCCGCCACGTCAAACAGAGGGGGATTCTTACTACCCCTGATATGAATCAACATACACGGTCCTTCTAAGAAATAAAGTAATTGACACATTTAAGCAATTACGATAAAGAATGTTCCAAGAAAGTGAGATGGGAGGGGTCAGTGAAGTTCCAGTAAAGCTCCTCCCACATTCAAGGAAGCTGACATCCACTCACTTCTCACAGGCATTAGGGGAAAAAACCCATAAGAGAAAAGGGAGCAGTGTGTGAGGCTCTGAACAAAGAGTTGGAATGTCACTTTAATAAAAGCTGAAACAGGAGTTCCCGTCATGGTGCAGTGGTTAACGAATCCGACTAAGAACCATGAGGTGGCGGGTTCGGTCCCTGGCCTCGCTCAGTGGGTTAAGGATCCAGCGTTGCCGTGAGCTGTGGTGTAGGTTGCAGACGTGGCTTGGATTCCGCGTTGCTGTGGCTCTGGTGTAGGCCGGTGGCTATAGCTCCGATTCGACCCCTAGCCTGGGAACCTCCATATGCCGCGGGAGTGGCCCAAGAAATAGCAACAACAAAAAAAAAAAAAAAAAAAAAAAAAGCTGAAACAAAACTCCACTCAGGCCACTTCCTGAATGAAGCTCTGGGGTTCAGAAAAACAAAAACGGGAGTAGTCCAACTTCAATACATTGAGGCAGAAAATCATATTAATGTGATCAAATTCAAAGAGAGAAAGAATGATGTGAAATCTGAAAGCTAAAAATAGATGAACAAGGAGCCTGAGATAACAGTGAGGCAAGAAAATTCTGGAAGTCAAGACATTTTGAGGAGCCAGGGAAATGGGAGGATTGTCACAATAATTCTAAAGGAAAACTAGCTCATAACGGCAAACTGCCAGCAACAACTGGATTATTAGAATTTTTATGCGTAAAAAGCTCCTCAGAAGTGTTCTCTCTGAGCCCTCTCTGAGCACGGAAAGAATCCACTACAGACCCAGGGGATGGGGCCCAGTGAAACAACTGGCCTAAACAAACAGATTCTTTTGAAAAAATGGAGAATCAGAAAAAAAAAAAAATTAGAGGAGGGAGTTCCCTTCATGGCTCATCGGAAACAAATCTGAGTAGCATCCATGAGGATACAGGTTCAATCCCTGGCCTCGCTCAGTGGGTTAAGGATCTGGCGTTGCCGTGAGCTTCGGTGTAGGTCGCAGACGCGGCTCGGATCCTGAGTTGCTGTGGCTGTGGAATAGGCCAGAAGCTGGAGTTCCTATTCAACCCCTAGCCTGGGAACCTCCACATGCCGCAGGTGCGGCTCTAAAAAGACGAAAAAAAAAAAAAATTAGGAGACTGGAGGTAGAGGAAACCTGTTCTACTTTTAGGATGAATTTCATAAGTGGGAGAGGGAAGGGTTTGATCTTGACACCTGAAAAAATGATAAACTATCATTTTTAGAATGTGGTTTGCTCTTGGAAAATACATATCTCTGGTCCCAAATATATATCTAGGGACTCGCTAGGAACAGATCAGATGCTGCCTTCCTCATTTCCTTCATATCTTCCATTTCAATAAGGGATTTAGCAGGATGTAAAGTTCTATAACTAGATCTAAATGTCCCCAAAAGAAGTACACGGTACAGAATTAAGCAGGCCTCTGATCAACGACAGTTCCTTTCCAAAACAACAAGAACCTCAATTCAACGATTATTTATTGGCTATCTACTATATGCCAAGCACTGTTCTAGATACTGGATATACACTAATGAATAAGACGGGAAAAGTTCCCGTGGCTATCCTCTGATACGACGTGGAGTAGCAGGAACAAACAAATAGCTGACAGTAAATGCTATGACTTAACAATAAGTAGGAAAGTAGATGGTGAATGATGGGGTGGGGATGAGAGGGTGACATCTGAGGAAAGACCTGAAGGAAGAGATGAAAGGCACAGGATATGTGAGGGGAGACCGTTCCGGGCAGAAGGAACAGCAAGGGCAAATGTCTCAAGGCCATCAGAGGCCTTTGTGGCTGGAGTATATGGGAAGGTAGTGGAGGGGTTCAATCAGAGAGTGATCTGGTAAACGTTTTAACAGAATCACTCTCACTGCTGGTTAGAGAACAGGCACTGAGGGGCAAGGGTAGTAAGGAGATCAGTCAGGGAGCAACCAAAGCAGCCCGGTCAAGCAGGGTTGAATAAAACCTTAATATGAGCTATAAATCCAACATGGCTGCCACCAAGAGGTAAATCCATCTTAGACTACCTTAGACTTTGTTAGTAGAAGTATCAGATACCAAACAATTTAGAGCATCATGCTAAGTTCTGGGGCCCACAATTTAAGAGAGACACAGGAGAATATCCAGAGGAAAATAGAGAGTAAATAGGTCTCAAGTAACGTCATTTGAAGCAAAGTTCAGACATAGAAGAGGAGACGCAGGGAAGAGAAGACCCATCACGGGACTGTCATTTAGAAGAAGACTTGGGTAGCTCAACGGATTTACTCTGCCACTTACTAGCTGTGACTTTAGGCAGGTAATATTCCCCCCACACCTAACTTCCTTATTTCAAAGCTGATAATCGTATTACACCCAGCTCACAAGCACACTGTAAGTATTCTATGGATGAATATATGAGAACACAGAGGAAAATGCCAGGAGCCTAGCAATAAAAGCCATGCAAAATGAGAGGAGCTGTGTAATCATTAGGGAACTTTGAGAAGAGAGGGAAATGGGAGAATCATCTATAAGAGTTCTGTAGGAAAACTGTCATATTGTGAGAATAAGCAGGCCCACATAAGCAAAAGGAAAATGCACTGCTTTGATTATACCAGTTTTGCATTTTTTTAACCACTTAAGGTAGAAAATGTTCTAAAATACATTCCATCCTAATCAGGATGTTGCCTGAACATTATTTTATGTGTCCTTTTTTTTTTCCCTTTGTCCAGATGATTCAGTGTCAACATCTTGGCCAGCATTTACTGACGAGCTTTAACGTGACATCTTTGGGGCTATACATTAAACGGCTCCAAAGAGCTTTATTGCTAATAACTCTGCTGTCTCTGCAGGTTCTGAATTCTGTGCCACTTCTTGAAGAATGCACCATTCGTAGCCCTGCCCACTGCAAATCCCCACCCTGTTTCTGATTTGCTGTCTGCTAAGAACAACGTGGAAAGCAGATAACCATGGAGTTCAGTCAGAAATCTCCCTCTTCGAAAGGCTCAGACCTGAGGGTGGGTCTTCACTCTGCTTGAGCAAAGTGCATAGACTTTGAAATCCATATTCCCCTTACTGCTCAACTTTTTATGCACTTCCAACTGAGTCATAAATTGTGCAGTTGCTAAATAGCTATAGCAAAATCTCCCTCTCAAGCGGAGAGGATCACTTTGGTCAACTTCAGAGCGACAAGGATGTTTTGTGTAATTTCTTATCTTAACATTGACAGAGTAATGCTTCCGACAGAAATAAGAAAGGGCATCAGGAATAGAAAGTGTAGAGACTTTTAAAATTTCCACGACCAAGAATTTAAAAATTTGCCTTTAGTCCAATCGGTTGTGACTACATATTTATCACACAAAGTGAATTCATAAGGACTTTACAGAAAATAAATAACAAGTTGACTCTTTAGCCCAAAGGAAAAGCTAAAGCTCTTTCCTGTTTACATTTCTAGTTACATAGCTGTCCCTTTTTCCTACAGATAGAGCAAAGATAATCTTCATTAAACAAATTGACAAATACTTTCAACAGACAGAGTTCAAGTTTGTGAGGCCAAACTGTGGATTCCAGGGAGGCTGTACTGATTACTACTGGCCTGAATTTATGACATTATAGAGCTTGCTATGTAACCCGAATTTATTCCCACACCCAGACTGTACAGAGTAGCAGGTAACACTAGAGTCATTAGTATAAATTTATATCTAGAGCCTTAGAAGCAAAGCTTGAGCCTTTAATCCTAAGTGAAATGGGAAGCCATGGTAGAGTTTGAATGGAAGGATGACACGGTCTCACTTATATTTGAAAAGAATCACTCTGGCTGCTGTATGGAGAACAGATGGCTGGAACTTCAATAAAATCTGAAAGTAAAACCAACAGGATTTTTCTGGTGAATTAGAGGTAGGCTGTGAAAGACAGAGAGAGTCAAGGATTAGTTCATGGTTTTTGGGTTCAACAGCCAGAAGGGTGAGATAGACATCAATTTAGATGAGAAAGGTTGCAGGTGAAACAGTTTGGAGGGAAGCAAGGAGTTTGTGGTATCTATTAGAAATCCAAATGAAGATACTGAAAAGGCAACTAGATATGCAAATCTGCAGTTTGGCAGCAAGGTCAGGGATGAAGATATAAATTTGAGACTGGTCATCTAGAGATGACTAGTCAATATGGTCTTTTTAGTTAAGACAAAGATGAAAGAAAGGATCTTACTTCTTCAGGATCCCAGTGTGCTGAAAAGTATTTCTTAGTCCAGACCTCAGGAGTAAAATGGGATGAAATAAGAAGGGAAAAAGTTACTTGAAACAACCCTCCCTAGAGGAGCCATCTCTGGGCTGTACAGAGAAGTTACAAAAGGGAGTTTCAGGAACTCGGGCAGAGTATCACATTTCTTCACTGGTTTATAGAAAAGTAGACATATCTCAGGAATGCTGGATGGTTGAGTTGAAGCAAAGTGCAGGTTCAGAGAAGGTGGCTGACATGAGACAGAGTTAAAGTCAAGTGACTTAGACCAAGTCCAGGTCAAGGCTGAAACACTGATGGGCATTCAAAGCACAGAAGACTCACTCCTTTTGGAGCCAGCTCCTGCCTGTCACCTGGAGCCTGCAGGTGACTGGTGACTTTTACACTTTGCATAATACTTCTTAGTTGGCTCTAAATATCTTAGAATAAGCCTCCATTCGTAGTGATCTCTACCTCAGTCTTCAGATTGAGCACAAGAGCAAACCAGAAATGTCCAACAGTAGTTATCTTCCTGAAGTCTAGCTGGTTCATTGTGGAGCCATTGTGCCCTTCCCTCCAGTATTCTAAGGGATTTGTCTGGTCTGGGTCATCAGTGGGACTTGGCTAAGGCTGGTTACTGACTCCATCCCCATCTTCCCTAGGCACTCAACGAGTCCCTCCTCCCAAGCCGGAAGAGGAAAGGGCTAATGGAACAATACCCAGATAGAGCCAAGGTTGGTCCTAGGAATGCTGATCAGGACTATAGCCTCTCGATTGTACTAAAACACTGCTTTGCCTCCTGCCAATCTGACAGCTCAGAATTTTTAAAAAATATCATGATTCTCGGAGGTCCCGTCACAGCTCAGTGGTTAACAAACCTGACTAGCAACCATGAGGATGTGGTTTCCATCCCTGGTCTCGTTCAGAGGGTTAAGGATCCAGCGTTGCTGTGAGCTGTGGTGCAGGTCGCAGACACAGCTCGGATCCTGTGTTGCTGTGGCTGTGGTGTAGGCCGGCGACTACAGCTCCGATTAGACCCCTAGCCAGGTAACCTCCATATGACGTGGGTGTGGTTCTGAAAAGACAAAAGATGAAAAAAAATTATGATTCTCTTCTTTTAATGAGTCAGGGAGTGGAGCTCAAGCTTACTGATCACCTTTTAAAAATTTATTCCCATCACAACCACTACTATGTAAACATATATTCACATAATTTGGACAACTTCCACCATTATTTTCCTCCAGGGCACTTACCACTATCTGCTACTCTATACTGGTTATGTGTTTTACTTACTTTTTCATTCCCCTTCCACTACAATATATGCTCTAAGAGAGCAGGGATTTTCCTCTGTTTTATTCACTACCATATCCCCCAGAAAAATGCTTAGAAAAATGCATGGCACATAATAGACACTCAATAAATATTTTTTAACGAAGATATTATATATAAACTCAATAGTAAGGAAGAGGAAGAGGGTATAATTTATTTTAATAAGGTATATGTTGTCTGTTTGTTTGCCCATCCACAGATGTGATGGATAGAAACTAGTATCAACTGAGAAAAGGTGGAGAAAAAATTCTGGAACAAGATGTGATTTGGAAGTTATGATTTGAGTTAATATGGTAGAAGGCATGGAAGAAAATAGGATGATTACTATAATCCAGGTACATGTATTAGGTCACTGAATCTACCAAATGACCATGGAAGAAAGGTAGAGTTACCACTTTTGTACAGATGAAGAAAATGAAGTTTGCCTCCATCAACCCATTTCTTCCAAAATCATGCTACTAATTAACAAGCAGAAAGGCAAGGGTTGAACACTGGTCAGTCTTTCCCCTGAGTCAGATGTCTCAGCCCACAATCAATGTTTCAGGCAACAAGAGAACTGAGGACCCTGTAGTATGTATGAGATGAACCATCTTTAAGTCACAACTACCATGATGACAAAGCTCATTAATGACTATGACATTGAGTGTCAGGGAGAGAGGTAAAAGTAATGGAAGCCCCACCAGTTGATTTCATTACCAATGTTTTCTTTTAAATTTATTATTGAATTAATTCACTTACTTTTACATTTTTTAATACTACATTCCTTGCTCTTGCACAGTGTTGCCTCATCTGTGGCCATAAATCATTTCCCCACAGCTGTGGTCATCAGATAACCAGATGGAAGATTTCGTTCCAATTAGGATATAAAAATGAAATGTCCCATAAAATAATAGTATTCTAGAAGATAAATATAAAATATTCTACAAAAACAAGTACTCCAGATCAAGTTAGGAGGTGTACCTACTCTTTAAACTGAATCAGCAAAACACGGGGCTAGTTATTCTAGTATTGCTAATTTATTCCACAATCTGAAGGTGCTCTGAACTCGAGAGATTAGACAGCTAGCAAAAGTTCATGCCATTCCGTGAGGAGTTTTTATTCTCTAAAGATGGCCCTCATAGCCAGACATTAACTTCGGCAAGAATGAGAGAGCACAGTGTCTACATAGACCAGAATACTCGCTAAACTGGAAAGCTTATCTGGCAGCCGTGCTGGATACATTTGCTGCCATGGTGATAATGTATCAGAAGTAGGATGAGAGCATTACGATCAGGAGTCCTCAGAGGTGCCATACGTCTTAGCCAGAAGTTTGGTACTGGAATGGGTGTGCTTATTTCGGAAGAAATTAGGCAACATCAGTTAGAGAAAAGACCTTGGGGATTCTCTGGCCAAGTAGGAACCAGAGCTCTGCTGATCTCTGTGCCCCATGTGAGGATAATGTCACCCCAGATGTCTATGTAACCTATTTGATTTATTACTGATGGTTGAGTGGCCAACTCAAAATAGAATATGTGATTAATGTCAGAGTGAGAAATCAGAAATAATCAAGATACTTTACTGTCATAGTTTAGTACATCACAAAACTAATATTCCAAAAGTCCAGAGAGAGAAAATGATTATTACAAACATGGAAGGTATGGCGGAGTGTATGATAACGACTCTACAATATAGAGAATCTCTTTTAATTTGTTCCCCTCCTAACACACGGTGTCCCAGATAAGAGCTTATTTACACCTGTGGTGCTGGAAGGATTATAAGCATCAAGTCTGGAGAAGCCTTCTTTGGAGACCATAGAGCTCTGGAGAGCTGAAAGGACCAGGGTGAGGTTCAGAAGTAAGCTTGCTAGTTTGGTCCATAAGACCAGAGAAGGGAGCTTAACTGGGGCTTTGAAGTTTTCTTCTAGGTTATCCTGGAAGAGTGGTACTCTGGCCAAGGATGCTAATGTTTAATTTGGTTGCAGGGCTCCTGTGTTGTCTCTCTCTAGAACCTAAGCAAGTGGGATACATGGAAGAAAGTATAAGAATTTATAGAGGGACTCCAGTTCCCCAAATCAGAGGTGGGGAGTGGATCCATACATCACACTGTAAATCCTCATGGGTCCAACATCTGAGCTTCAAGGAGAGTTGGTCTAGAAGTCAAGAGCCGAAGGGTAAAAACTTCAATCTCATGCCCACATGGACACATGCACTTGGAATTATAAGAACTTTTCTGAGACCTCAGGATCTACCATACTTTAAATCAAAATATCCTGGCTTTTCATTATGCAGGAGATGTAATGCCACCACAAATACATAAAAACCAGAAGCTCAGTTGGGTAAGAACCTTACTACTTACTACTTCATTCATTGCCATTAAAGACCCTCCTAAGGTTTGCCGGCCTGTCATCAATCTCATCAAGAATCTTCTTTGGCTGAGAAATATGGCAGTGCTGAGAAACTAGAAACTATACAACAGAAATCCCAGGGCAGCCTTGATCTCTTCTGGGACAGTTGGAATGTGGTAGAGATAAATAATACTAATTTGGATTCAAGCCTGAAAGAAATCAAGGCCTTATGACCTTGGAATCTGGATAATGCCATTGTGAGATAGATACTATTTTTGGATCTCAGTGATTCTCAATGTTTTGACATTTCTTTACATAAGGTTAGGCAAAGCCTCAGCAATCTCTGTAAGAATGAAGTCACTAAGCAACTGTGAACATTGAAAACTTGAGAATACACTTGGAGGAACTATTATACTGAGGGTCTTTCTCTGCTTAGCCTGTCCCCTAGATTTTGTGATTGGTATTGTCCAAAGCTTTTATCCCCCTCTCCTACTGTAACACTGGGATCTCCCTAAAATTATCTGGAGGGCAGGAGTCAGTCAGTTACAGCTCCTTGGGCAGCTTGATCATCTTTGGGAGCCGATTCAGAAACCTGTCTGAATCTATTTGGTCAAGAAGTCCTTAGGCCCAAGTTCCATACAAATTCAACAGGAACCTGAAATTCAGGGAGAGCTCCAACTCTTCCAGATGCTTCCACAAGATCTAGGATGCTTGGGAGCACAAGGTACTCTAGAGACACTTTTGGTAGTCTAGATCAGCTTGGATTTGATCCCTGGCCTGGTAACTTCCACATGCCATGAGCGAGGCAAAAAAAAAAAAAAAAAAAGAGAGAGAGAGAGAGACCGAGAGAGAGGAGAAGAGAATGAGGAAAAGTGAAAGAGAGAATTTTAGGACATTAACTAGAGTGTATAGGCCTGTCTTTACAGATTACAAATCATGGTTAATATTTATATACCAGGGACGGTGGTAAGCACTTTACAAGCATTATCTTCTTGAATGCTCACTGTCACCTTATGAGTAAAGAACTATGATAATTTCCATTTAACAGGACTATAAATGAAGACTTAAAGAGGTTAACTAGGAGTTCTCTTGTGACTCAGTAGGTTAAGGATCCAGCATTGTCATTGCTGTGGCTCAGGTCGCTGCCGTGGCACAGGTTCAAACCCTGGCCCAGGAACTTCCACATGCTGTGGGCATGGCCAAAAACAAACAAACGAAAGAGGTTAACTTAAGAGTCCAAGTCTGGGAGTTCCCGTCGTGGCGCAGTGGTTGACGAATCCAACTGGGAACCATGAGGTTGCAGGTTCAATCCCTGCCCTTGCTCAGTGGGTTAACGATCCGGCGTTGCCATGAGCTGTGGTGTAGGTTGCAGACACGGCTCGGATCCCGCGTTGCTGTGGCCCTGGCGTAGGCTGGTGGCTACAGCTCCGATTCAACCCCTAGCCTGGGAACCTCCATATGCCGCAGGAGCGGCCCAAGAAATAGCAAAAAGACAAAAAAAAAAAAAAAAAAAAAAACGAGTCCAAGTCTGATTAACAAGTAGAGGTGCCAACATTTTTACCCATTTATTCACCATGATGCTCAACTAATTAGGGAAAGAGTTTTATAAATAGTCACTGTAAGATATTCGTAGTAGATGGCAAAACTACCTCTTCACTCCTTGTATCAACACCCTTTACAATTTGACTCTGCAGTTTCTCCCATCAGGATATACACTCTATTTCCCTTCTTCTTGAATCTGCTTTAGCCAATAGCACACAGTAGAAGTGATTGCGGGCCAGACCAGCCTCTTTCTCTCTCTCTGAAGGCTGAGCAGCTACCAAGTGAACAAACCTGCACTAAACTCCTTGAGAGTGAGGGACCACTGGAAGAGAGATGAGACCACCAAGCTGAGGCCATCCTAGACCGGCCAGACCCCATCCTCCCTAGCAACTGACTGCAGATGCATGGTTGAGAGCAGCTAAGACCAAAAGAACTTCTCATGTGAGCCCAGACCAAACTGTCAACCCATGCAATCATGAACTAAATGAATGGCTATTGTTTCAAGCCATGGAGTTTTAGGATGGCTTCTTGTGTAGCAAAAACTAACTGATACAATCTCTTAATAACTTCACCAAGGTCTTTCCAAATTACCTGTTCAGGAGTTCCCGTCATGGCGCAGTGGTTAACGAATCCGACTAGGAACCATGAGGTTGCGGGTTCGGTCCCTGCCCTTGCTCAGTGGGTTAATGATCCGGCGTTGCCGTGAGCTGTGGTGTAGGTTGCAGACGCGGCTCGGATCCCGCGTTGCTGTGGCTCTGGCGTAGGCCGGTGGCTACAGCTCCGATTCAACCCCTAGCCTGGGAACCTCCATATGCCGCAGGAGCGGCCCAAGAAATAGCAACAACAACAACAACAACAACAAAAGACAAAAAGACAAAAAAAAAACAAAAAAAAAAAAACAAAAAAACAAATTACCTGTTCAGTTAGGATGCTCTTGGAGCGCAAGTAAGCAGACATTCAACTGGCTTAAACAACAAGGAAAACATATTAACTCATGCAAATAAAGATCAAGATATGTTAAATCCAGAGTTAATTTAGTGCCTTGATGCTATCACTGAAGACCCAGGTTTCTTTCACATTTCCACTGTGCCTCCCTCATCATGTTGGCTTCTGCTCTTATTAGAGCTCCCCTTGGGGTCCAAGATGGTTGCATTTATTTCAAGCATCACATCTAGAAATGCCAACATGTAAAAAGAGGACCACTTTCTTCCTGTGAATCTCTACTTTTTCATGACTTTTTTGAAGAATTAAGGTAAGCTTTCTCAGGGGACTAGCATAATTGGCTGAGAGTAATCAAGATTTACATGTGATTCATGTAGGAGAATGGCAGACCTCTAACTAAACCTGGCTTTACCTTAAGGGAGTAGGAGGGGATGCCTTTCATACAGCTAATACAGGTAGTGCTTATTCTACCAACTGTACAAGGGGCTATATCTGGGTACATTTTCTGTAGAGATTTCATTCCGACCATGAGTGTGGGTTCTTATGAATCTCAGGCACAGAAGACAGAGCTTTCAAGATCTCCCTGAACTGTGCCTTTGTGTGAAGGGAATTTCCATCTCTGTATCAATATTATGCAGATGCCTCTACCCACTGACTATATATGATATAACCAGATAAGAATGGGCATGAGGAGGAGAAAGTCATAATAGGAAAGACCAGATATTTTCCCAAACTACTACCCAATTTTTCCCAAGGATACAGATCCTTTCAACTGTGCTACAACTACTTATCTAAAAGATGAGATGGATGAAAGAATGCAAATCATGTAGAGTGCATAAGTTCTGGTTCATTACACCCTATGTTGTTGGGAAATTTTACTCAGATGATACAGATAAAAGACGATGGGAATAAACTCTGATTTGTAATATTATAAGACTTTTCATGATTTCAGGAAAATAGGAAGTCAGAGTGGGCCCAAGGATTCAGTCAGATAGGCTTTATGAAGGAGATGAGATTTCAATCTCACCGATGAATACTACTAATAATAGTGACAATAATAATAGTAATACCCCAATTCTGTTGAGTGCTTATTATTTGCCAGACAGAATGTAACTGCTTTACACATGACCCCACATTTAATCCTCACAGCAATCCTAGGAGGTAAGCAATGGCATCACCCTCATTTTCCAGATAAGGAAACTGAAGCAGGGAATCAAGATCGCAAAGCTGGAAAGCAATGGAAAGAGGGTTGGAGCCTCAGTGTCTAACTTCCCGCCCAGACTTTTTGTACTCAGAAAGGGCTTTTCAAAAGTCTTCTTGCTGCAGGCATGGAAGAGAGGAATGGTCAAGGCATAAAGAAGCATAACGGGTGTAGCCGGACAACTTGAGAAATGGTCCCAGGATGACATTCAACTTTCAAGAGTTGCAAACACAGTTTGTCCTTGTACTTCTTTTACTACATTCATCTTCACAATTTTCACTGAATGAAGACTATTGGTGCTCCACCCTCTTTTGGTGAAAAGCTATGTTTTTCTTCATAGGGCGAGGATGTTCAGGAATAGAGAGTAATTAGCCATCACAGGTTCGCAGATGACAACCTCAGATGGCATGGCAGTAATTTTGTTCTTTCCAAAGCAAATGTATATCAGTGATATAGAGCAGTGGTTCTCAACCAGGATATTTTTGCCTCCCAGGGGACAACTGACAATGTTTGGAGACATCTGGGGTTGTCACCACTTGGTGGAGTGTGCAAGTGCATCTAGTAAATAGAGGTCAAGGATGTTGCTAAACATTGTACAATGCTTAGGAAAGCTCCCCACAAAGGAGAATTATTTGGCCCCAAATGTCAACTGCTCAAGATGTAACACCTACGCATGATTCCACCTCCCTACATCTCAATCAGGCTAAGCAGAATAGTAAACTGCCTACTCCCAACAGCAAAGCTGCCAAGACATTTGAGCACAAAGTAGCTAATCCTGTTTAGACATGTATATGTGTGCATTTGCATTAGTCTCAATAACAAATAGGAGAAAGCATGAAGAAATATAACATAAAATCTCAGTACAGGAGTTCCCGTCATGGCTCAGCAGAAATGCATCTGACTAGTATCCATGAGGATGTAGGTTTGATCCCTGGCCTCAGTCAGTGGGCTAAAGGATCGGGTGTTGTCGTGAGCTATGGTGTAGGTCGCAGACTTGGCTCAGATTTGGTGTTGCTGTGGCTGTGGTTGTAGGTAGGCCAGCGGCTATGGCTCCAATTTGACCCCTAGCCTGGGAACCTCCATATGTCGTGGATGCAGCCCTAAAATAATAATAATAATAATAATAATTAATTAATTAAATAAAATAAATAAAAAATATATATCAGTACAAATAATTAGCCCTGACTTGAATATGACAGGGGAGAAAACTAACAACACTCAAAGCACTTACTGTGTACAATGCACCACTGTATATCACCTTGCTGAGTGTTCAAAACAGCCTTTATGAAAGTTGTTACTTTCCAAACACTCAGCAAGATCAGTAACTAGCTCTATATTACCCAGTAAGAGAACTGGGGTTTAACCTGTCAGTGTGTTTTCCATTTCAACTCCTGCCTTTTTTCTGTGGGATGTGGTAAAGTTCGCAAGAGCTAGTAAGATTGCTGAAGAAGAAAATTATGATATTTTTAAAAATGGGTTAAATGATGTAGTACTTCTGCCTTGAAATTTATTGACGTCAATATGTAGGAGATATTATCCAGACAGTGCTGTCTCTTCCAAGAAAAGAACAAGAGGAAATGGGCTGAAAGGACATGGCAAGAGTTCAAGTTTAATCCTAAGGGAGAATTGCTTGACAGTTGTGAACACTGATATAGATTATTGAAGAGTGTTGTGTAATCTTCCTCTCTGGAAGGTTTCAGAGGCCAAGGAAGGTTTGGGAGGGTTCGAATTTGGCCTTGACTGAGGGGGAGGACATGGATGGGCAGAGCTCCAGCCAAATGCTGCTCTGGGAAAAATAAAAAATAATGAAAGGGAATAAAGAAAGTCTATGGGACTAATAGAACACCATTAAGAGAAATAAAGTCTGTATCACTGGAATTCCAAAAGGAGAAGACAGAGAGAAAGAGGTGGAAAGCTTATTTAAAGAAATAACGGCTGAGAACTTCCAAACCTTGGGAGAGATTTGGACATCTAAATTCTTGAAGCTAATAGGTCACCCCAAAATTTCAATCCAAAACAATCTTCTCTGAGACATATTATATATAAAACTATCTAAATCAATGCCAAAGAGAGAATTTTTAAAAGAGTGAGATAAAAAAAATTTCCCTCATACAAAGGAACCCCCATAAGGCTATAGCCATTTTAGCAAAAATCTTGCAAGCTGGGAGAGAAAATGGGTTGGTATATTCAAAGTGCTGAAAGAAAAAAAAACTGTCAGTCAAGAATGTCTTACCTAGAAAAACTGTCCTTCAAAAAAGGAGGTGAGATAAAGACTCTCTAACAAACAAAAGTTGAGGGAGTTCTTTACCACTGGACCTGCCTTATAGGAAATGCTGAAATTGTTCAAGCTGAAATGTAAGAATGCTAATTAATAGAATGAAAACTTATGAAAATATTAACACACTAGTAAAGAATTCAGAATACTAAAAAAAAACCCCAAACCCAGAATACTCTAATGCTATAATATGGTGGTGTGTTAACCACTTAACTCTAGCATAAAGGTTAAAAGACAAAATTATTTAAAATAGTTATAGCTACAATAATTTGGTTATGCATACACAATATAAAAAATGTAAGTTCTGACATCAAAAACATAAAAGGAGAGAGTTTTTATATGTGATCAAAGTTAAATTTTTATCAGCATAAAATATTCTATTATAGACATAAGATGTTTTATGTAAGCCTCATGGTAACCACAAAACAAGAACATGCAGTAGATTCTCAAAAGATAAAGAGAAGGGACCACTCAAGGCATACCTCTCTGGAAAATTATCAATTCATTATGGAAGGCACCAAGAGTAGAAGAAAGGAAAAAGGGGACTACAAAAGAGCCAGAAAACAAAGCGTAAGATGGTATTAGGTAAGTCCTTAGCTATCAATAATTACTCTAAATGTAAATAAAATGAATTCTCCAATTAAAAGACTAAGTAACTAAGGAACAGACCCGACCATATGCTGCCTACAGAGACTAACTTCAGCTTTAAGGACACACAAAGTGAAGGGATGAAAAAAGATAATTCACATGAGTGGAAACCAAAATAGAGGAGGCTATACTTAGAAAGAACAGACAAAGTAAAAAATGGTAACTAGAGATGAATAAGGTCACTCTGTAATGATAAAAGCGTTGATTCATCACGAAGATATGTCAATTGTAAATATATGTGCAACCCAAACTGGAATGACTAAATATATTAAGCAAATACAGACCTAAAGAAAGAAATAGACAAAAATATAATGATAGTAGGGACTTCAACACTCCACTTTTAGCAATGGGTAGATCTTCCAGACAGAAAATCAATATGGAAACACTGGACTTGAATCATACTTTAGATCAAGAGAACCTGATAGACACATATAGGACATTCCAACCAACAGAAGCATAATACACATTCTTCTCAAGTACACATGGAACACCCCAGGATATATCATGCAATAGGTGACAAAAAAGTCTTGGCAAATTTTAGAAGACTGAAATCATACCAAGTATGTTTTCCAAGAACAATGGTATTAAACTAGAAATCAGTAACAAGAAGAAAGCTTGAAAATCATAAATGTGTGGGAATCAAACAACACACTCCCAACCAATAAGTCAAAGAAGAAATCAAAACTGAATAAAAATATCTTGAAATAAATGATAATAGAAACACAACATACCAATATCTTAAGACATTTTTCAAAAATAAATCCAAATGGCCAATAGGTACATGAAAAGATGCTCAACATCACTAACCATCAGGAAAATGCAAATCAAAACCACAGTGAGATATCACCTCACACCTGTTTAAATGGATATCATCAAAAAAGACAAAAGATAGGGTTGGTGAGGCTGGAGAAAAGGGAATGCTTGTTCACTGTTGGTGGGAATGTGAATTTTTCAGCCACTATGGAAAACAGTATGGAAGTTTCTCAAAAAATTAAAAAAAAATACAACTACTATATGATCCAGCAATCCCACTTCTGAGTATATATTGAAAGGAAAGGAAAACAGGATCTCAAAAAGGTATCTGCACTCGTGTGTTTAGTGCAACAATCACAATAATCACAATAATCAGGATATGGAAACAACCTAAGTGTCTATCAATGGATGAATGGATAAAGAAGTTCTGGAAATGTAGTGTACAGTATGGTGACTACTGTTAACAATACTGTATTATATATTTGAAAGTTGCTAGAGAAGAGAGTAGATTTTATAAGTTCTCACCACAAAAAGAAAAATTGTAACTATGTGAGGAGATGGATGTGTTAACTAACGTTACCAAGGTAATTATTTTGCAGTATATGCATTTAACAAATCATTATGTCGTACACCTTAAACTTACACAATGTTATACATCAATTACACCTCAATGAACCTGGAAAAAAAGATGTGGTGAAGATAGGTAGATAGATAGATAGATAGATAGATAGATAGATAGATAGATAGATAGATAGATAGACAGACAGACAGACAGACAGACAGACAGATAGATAGATAGATAGATAGATAGATAGATAGATAGAAAGAATTGATATCTATCTTATATGTACCTCTTATCAGCCCTGAGAAAAAAAGAAATTCTGCCATTCATGACAACAGGGATCGACCTTGAGGGCATTCTGCTAGGCGAAGTAAATCAGAGAAAGACGAATGCCATATAATCTCCCTTACATGTGGAATCTAAAAAAGCCAAACTCATAAAAATAGAGAGTAGAACGATGGTTACCAGAGGTTGGGGGTGGGGGAAATGGGAAGATGTTGGTCAGAGGGTACAAACGTTCAGTTATAAGACAAATAAGTTCTGGAGATTTAATGTCAAACATGCTGATTACAATTAATGATACCGTATTATATACTTGAAAGTTGCTAAGAGTAAATCTTAAATGTTCTCCCAACAAAAAAGGAGCTGGTAATGATGCGATAGGATGGAGGTGTTAGCTAACACTATGGCAGTCATCATTTTGCAAAATCTATGTTGAATTAACACTTGGTACACCTTAAATTTACACACTGTTATACATCAATTATATCTCTATAAAGCTGGGAAACAAACTAACAAAACCAAATGCTGCTCTGGGAATGAGCCTCAACCACAGCCCAAATGTGGCTTCTTCTCCCCTCCACTTCCCACCTCTACCTCCCACTCCCTGTGTAAGGACCTCAGCTTACTAGGCAGCCTTGCCCATCCTCCATTACATCTCTAGCAGACTAACCTGGTGGGTCCTCTTCCCTTTCGTTTTCAACCCTCTCAAGACTCCTCGCCTAGCCCTTTAGAATTTCAGTTTTGAATGGTTAGATCTAGGCGGTAGATAAGTGGGTGTTGATTATACTATTCCTCCAGCTCTCTTTATGCATGATAATGTTTACAATAAAAAATAGTGAGAGGTGTACAGGGACTGAGGGCAGATCATGTAGAGCCTTATCACATTTAGAGAGATTGGGTTCTATCCAGAAAAATTCGGGTAGGCATGGAGATGCTTAAGTAAAGGAACAATATGGTCTTCCTGTTTTAATAGAATATGTCAGGGTTTTCTTCCTCCATTTAAATTTCACTCAATATAGGATAAGGGAAGTTGAGTTCTGATTGCAGTTTTACCAGAGCCTCTAAAACATGCCCTTCATTACCCCCAAGCCAAGTATAAATAGCCAATGACCTAAACCAAGCACAGCACAAGAATGGCCAACAATCATCCAAAGAGCTATACAAATGCTGAAGCAAAAATATAACCTTCATTTAAAAATTTTTCCAGTTGTGAAACATGTTTGACGTGTCTAAGAATCTGATTTCTTTCTTTCTTTCTTTCTTTTTTTTTTTTTTGTATTTTGTCCTTTTAGGGCCGCACCCACGGCATATAGAGGTTTCCAGGCTAGGGGTCGAATTGGAGCTGTAGCCGCAGGCCTACACCACAGCCACAGCAATGCCAGATCTGAGCCACCTTTGCGACCTACACCACAGTTCACGGCAATGCCAGATCCTTAACCCACTGAGGGAGACCAGGGATTGAACCTGAAACCTCATGGTTACTAGTCATATTCATTTCTGCTGCGCCATGAAGGGAACTCCTAAGAATCTGATTTCTTAATGAAAAAAAATTATAAAAAAAAGACTGATTTCTCTCTATGCCCCTGCTCATGGTACTGTATTCGGTTTGGACCAAGAATAATCCTGGCAATCCCTGTGGACACTACCCAGTCATGGGGTCTCAGGCAGCCTAATCCCAGTTCTTGTCCTCCACTGAGGACATACCTGCATGACACAGATGCCATGTTCAAGTCATTCCAGGAAGAGGTACTGATGACAAAGTCCTTTTTAAATGGAAATAAGCTAAACATAGAACAATATAGTTAAAATATGGAAACTGAAAGAATCAGTTGTTACAAACCCTTTAAGAATATGTTGGAGTTCCCGTCACGGCGCAGTGGTTAATGAATCCAACTAGTAACCATGAGGTTGCGGGTTCGATCCCTGGCCTTGCTCAGTGGGTTAAGGATCCAGTGTTGCCATCGGCTGTGGTGTAGGTCACAGATGCAGCTTGGATCCCGAGTTGCTGTGGCTGTGGTGTAGGCTGGCAGCTACAGCTCCAATTGGACCCCTAGCCTGGGAACCTCGACATGCCATGGGAAGCGGCCCTAGAAAAGGCAAAAAGACCAAAAAAAAAAAAAAAAGTTAAAAAAAAAAAAGAATACGTGAGCATTATTAAATGCTATATGATTTGGGGCAAGATCAACCATTTCTTCTTTTGTTAAGTAGAATTAGTAACACTTGCTCTTGAATGAAATGAGAAGCAAAACATTGTGAATAGGAGTTCCCATCGTGGCGCAGCGGAAACGAATCCGACTAGGAACCATGAGGTTGCAGGTTCCATCTCTGGCCTTGCTCAGTGGGTTGAGGATCCAGCATTGCTGTGGCTGTGGGGTAGGTTGGCGGCTACAGCTCTGCTTAGACCCCTAGCCTGGGAACCTTCATATGCCTTGGGTGCGGCCCTAAAAAGACAAAAAAAGAAAAAGAAAAAAAGAAAAAAGAAAGACACAGATCTCTAATTCAGTCTCAAGGAGAAGATGGAAATGTATAAACTGGGACCCCCCCCAAAAAAATTGTGAATAAAATGAAACTTGTGAATAAAACTTTTATATTCTTTATTAAAAAAATGTTACTGAAACTACTCAACTTGAGTCCATAAAGAAAAGGGAAAAAAAAGATTGATTTGGGGAAAATATTCTACAATATGGATATTCATATCTACAATGATTAAATCTTAAGGAAGCTAACCTGTCTATATGGAAAGAAAGAGATCTGGCAGAGAGGTGATGAAATGGAAAACACAGTTATGTAAGGCATCTATTTGGATTCCCAACACAAAGTAAGAACTACAAAACTCTGAGAAAAACTGCCAGACACACTGATTTCTAGCCACCCGCCACACCGTCCATTCTCCCCAAAGGACTCATATAATCCTTGGGGAAGTTTTCTAAACGGCATTTTTTCCTTGATCTATTGGAATGTGCTGTGTCAGAGCACTATGTTTGAAACTAACCTGAGGCTTTGTGCAATCACTGTACTAGTCAAATGAACCTTGATATTCCCTTTATAGCTAAGCAGATGATAATCTAGCAGGCAAATACTCTAATATGTGATGGGAATTTAATATGAGCCTCAGTCACCCTTGGAATGATGGCAAAGATATCAACATTGGCAAGCCTCTGTTATTTCTGAGCAAGCAGATTTTAGTTTCTACATTCATTGACTTAAACATTCTTTGGTTCTTCAGAAAGCATGTTAGATCACCTGGAATTGTATTAAATAAAAGCCAAAAGGCTTATCATATGAGTGAACTGTTCTACTGCTGGCTTATGGCCCTGTTCTCCCAGAGACCTGTGAGTCTTTGCTTGTAAGAACCCAAAGTAATGAAGAAATTGGATGGGTGACTCATCACCACATACCTGGCAGACAAATCACGGGCACTAAACCTCAATATAGGAGAGTCTATGCCGGGAGCCGAGAAGACGCAAAGAGCCAAGGAAGGGAGCTTGCCTGAACAGTACAAAACCGAGGGCAGGCTCCTAATCAGAAAAAAGGAGCTGACGGCAGAAAAACCCAAAGGCAGGTTCCTAACCAAGGAAGGGAGCTCACTTGAATGGTACAAGCCGAAGGTGGGCCTCTGGGCAGGATAAAAAGCCTGCCTGAACGGTGCATGCCAAAGGTGGGCCTCTGGTCAGGATGAAAGCCTTGCCTGTAAGGTGCAAGCCGAGGGCAGGCCTCAGGTTACACAGCTCTCATTTTGATGTCGACGGGGAAGAATTGGGACTTTCCTGGGAAAACAATTTCCATGTTTGGCTGGAGAACATGGATTGTTTCTTGGGTGACCTAGTCTTTCCTGTTGTTTTATTTGTTATTCAGTTTTCCTCAGTCTTTCCCGATTATTTCCTTATTATTCTTATTTCCCATTCTTATTTTCCTGTGGTGATTTGTGATTTAACAAAATTACAATAATAATATAATAAAAATTTCATCCTGAAGGACTTTCCCATATTTAAATCCAACTTAATTAAAAACATAGTGTTTTTCTACTAACTAGTTATACAGTGAACTTTAGAATTAGGATTTTAATGAGGTCTATAGAAGTTAGACATATATTATTCTTGATCAAAAGAAACCAGCTGTGAGTTTTGTCCTTGATTTTAGAAACTTTTAGTGGTAGCTAGCTAAGTTGATTTGTATTTTCTCACACTGCCTCCCTGCCAAGGACACTGTGAAGATAGACATTAGTCTGAAAACGAGATTTTTTGTGTCTGTAACTTCTTCAGCTTGTGGGAATTGGCTGGCCATGAGATGGTTTGTGCTGGGTCTCCTCTTTCCCACATGATATGCTGTGCCTGTTTGTCCTTGAATTGTACTCACTAAATTCAGTTAAACTAAAGATTTTAGAACATGACGTATGGCTACTGTACCATGTGATCAAAAAACAAAGCCTAATAGTTAACCAATGTACTTTTAACACTATGACGTAATCTATAGTGAAAAACTGTCTATATAATTAACCACTTATGCCAATAAAGTTTGAGCAGTCCAACACCCTGAAAGAAGGGACAAAGAGGCTGTCTTTGTTTATTTTGCTGACGCTGTCCATCTCCTATCGGGAAAGTGTACACTCCCTGGCCACCGGAGCTGGCCTCCGGCAAGTCTAACTATCATTAGAATGTCCCTGACTGCACAAAGTTCTGCCATATTGACTGGTTAATTCAACAAAACCATAGAATTCTTTAACTGAAGTGACTGGAAAGCTAGTTGATTTGACAAATGTCAACTGGTTCAATGATAATCAGAGTCAAAAAAAAAAAGAATAATCATTTAAAAACATAATCCTTACCTAATTGAACTGAAGTCAATACTGGGATAATCAGCTGAGTTACCACAAGTTTTCCCCCCTAAGTCTGTCTCTTTAGGGATTATGTAAGATTATAGCCTCTGGGGGGAATGAAGGCATTGTAGGGGCTAGAAGTAATGTGTACATACTTGGAAGTTTCTTTCTTTGCAATCACACTAGTAGAGCTTTATAGGTTTTTAAAAGAAAAACTTAGGGGGCGTTGAAAATTCAAACGAATACTTCATCTATGTGTAGCTGTATCTTTCTAGATGGGTAGGTTATCTACTTCTGAGATTAAGCCATTATAGTTACGAATTATTCAACAGTAAAACATTTCCCTTAAATAAACATTTTATTCCTCTTTATTTATTCCTATGGCCTCAAGTTAAGACTTTTCACTATGAACTTTAATAAGTAAACATTTGAGGACTTCCCATCGTGGCTCAGCAGAAACGCATCGGACTACTATCCATGAGGAGGCAGGTTCAATCCCTGGCCTCGCTCAGTGGGTTAAGGATCCAGCGTTGCTGTGGGCTGTGGTGTAGGTTGCAGATGCAGCTTAGATCTGGTGTTGCTGTGGCTGTGGCGTAGGCCAGCGGCTACAGCTCCAATTCAACCCCTAGCCTGGGACCCTCCATATGCCGTCGGTGCAGCCCTAATAAAAAAATAAAAAAGAAATAAACATTTCATTCACAGTGCACATTTTCTTTATATTAATTTTGTGGTTTTATGACTTGTTTCATTCAATTCCCGTAGTAACCGTTTGGGCAGATAGGGCAAGTATTCATTCCTTTTTAAAGCTAGTCTAGTTACAGCAAATGGAAATACATTATTTCACTGGGTTGCTTCCTCCCCACTCTTATGAATTCCTACTTACCTGGGGCCACCCACATAATGAATGGGGGTGTTAAGGTTAGAACTCAGGCATATATCATATATTAATCTACACCTTGGGAGATCTGGGTCAGCATCCTATCAGTAAACACTTGAATATGTCTGAACTCACTAACACTGAGTACAGTAAATGAAGACCATAAAAAGTACTATATCTGTTCAGGTGAGGGGTTGCTGCCAAATGATTTTTAGAGGGTTTTGGAGTTGCAGATAAGGGATGGTGGATGAGTATTCCCCTGGCTTGGCGCTCTCCACCACTGCGGGAAGCACTAATTATTTAATATACAATGACTGCTTACACACCTTTTCCCTCTTACTCCAAGGCTTCTCAAAAAGAGCAACTAACCTGAGAAACAAAAATCAAGTAGGAGGCATAACTCTCCCAGACTTCAGGCACTATTACAAAGCTAAAGTAGTCAAGACAGTGTGGTACGAATATGAAAACAAACATAAAGACCAATGGAACAGAGTAGAGAACCCAGAAATAAACCCAGACACCTGTGGTCAAATTAATCTTCAACAAAGGAGGCAAGAATATAAAATAAGGGAGTTCCCGTCGTGGCACAGTGGAAACAAAGCCAACTAGGAACCACGAGATTGTGGGTTTGATCCCTGGCCTCAATCAGTGGGTTAAGGATTCAGCATTGCCGTGAGCTGTGGGGTAGGTCGCAGACACAGCTCAGATCTGGCGTTGCTGTGGCTGTGGGGTAGGCCAGCGGCTACAGCTCCAATTAGACCCCTAGCCTGGGAACCTCCATATGCCACAAGCACAGCCCTGGAAAAAAAAAAAAAGAAGAATATAAAATGGGAAAATGTCTCTTCAGCAAGTGGTGCTAGGAAAACTGAACAGCTGCATGTAAATCAATGAAACTAGAACACACCTGCAAATCACCTACAAAAATAAACTCAAAATGGCTTAAAGACTTAAACATAAGACAAGACACCATAAAACTCTTTAATAGAAGAGTTTAACTGAATTGCCTGACGAGAACATAGACAAAACATTCTCTGACATCAACCTTCCAAATGTTTTCCTAGGTGAGTTTCCCAAAGCAATAGAAATAAAAACAAAAATAAAACATTGGTACATAATTAAACTTAAAAGCTTTTGCACAGCAAAGGAAACCATAAAAAAGACAAAAAGACAACCTATGGAATCGGAGAAAATAGTTTCAAACGATGCAACTGACAAGGGCCTAATCTCCAAAATACATAAAAACAACTCATACAACTCAACAGCAAAAAAGCCAACAACCCAATTGAAAAATGGGCAGAAGACCTGAATAGACATTTCTCCAAAAAATACATATGGATGGCCAACAGGCACATGAAAAAATGCTCAACATCACTAATTATCAGAGAAATGCAAATCAAAACTGCTATGAGGTACCACCTCACACCTGTCCAAATGGCCGTCATTAGTAAATCTACAAATAACAAATGCTGGAGAGGGTGTGGAGAAAAGGGAACCCTCCTACACTGTTGGTAGGAATGTAAACTGGTACAACCTCTATGGAAAAGAGATTGAGGTACCTTAGAAAACTAAATATACAACTACTGTATGACCCAGTAATCCCACTCCTGGGCATATATTTGGCCAAAGCTTTCATTGAAAAAGATACATGCATCCCTATGTTTTTACGGCAGCACTATTCACAACAGCCAAGATATGGAAACAACCTAAATGTCCAATGACAGGTGAATGGATTAAGAAGATGTGGTATATATACACAATGGAATACTACTCAGCCATAAAAAAGGACAAAATAATGCCATTTGTAGCAACATGGATGGAACTAGAGACTCTCATCCTGAGTGAAGTCAGTCAAAAAGAGAAAGACAAATACCACACGATATCACTTATATCTGGAATCTAATATACAGCACAAATGACCCTTTCCACAGAAAAGAAACAAACTCATGGACTCAGAGAACAGACTTGTTGTCAAGAGGGAGTGGGAGGGAGTGGAATGGACTGGGAGTTTGGGGTTAGTAGATGCAAACTACTGCATTTGGAGTGGATAAGCAAATGAGATCCTGCTGTATGGCACAGGGAACTATATCTAGTCACTTGGGATGGAACATGATGGAGGATGCTGTGAAAAAAAGAATGTGTATATGGGTATAACTGGGTCATTTGCTATACAGCAGAAATTGACAGAACATTGTAAATCAACCATAATAAAAAAAAAATTTTTAAATGGCAACCAACCAGAATCTCTTATTTTTTCACCTCCCTCTTTCCCTTTCATTTTTTTGTTTGTTTGTTTGTTGTTGTTGTTTGTCTTTTTAGGGCTGCTCCCGCAGCATATGGAAGTTCCCAGACTAGGGGTCTAATCGGAGCTGTAGCCACCAGCCTACGCCACAGCCACAGCAATGCAGGATCCGAGCCGTGTCTGCAACCTGCACCAGAGCTCACAGCAATGCTGGATCCCCAACCCACTGAGCGAGGCCTGGGATCGAACCTGCAACCTCATGGTTCCTAGTCAGATTCATTAACCACTGTGCCACAACGGGAACACCTCCCTTTCAATTTCTTCTCTGTCTTCTTTTTTTTTAATTTATTTTTTATTTTTTTTTCTGTCTTCTTTAAGAATGGTTAGAGAGGAGTTCCCATTGTGGTGCAGTGGAAACAAATCCGACTAGTATCCATGAGGATGAGGGTTCCATCCCTGGCCTCACTCAGTTGGTCGGGGATCCCTCATTTCTGAGGCTGTGGTGTAGGCCAGCAGCTGTAGCTCCTATTTGAGCCCTGGCCTGGGAACTTCCATATGTCAGGAGTGTGGGCCTAAAATGACAAATAAGTAAATGAATAAAGTTTAGAGAGGAGTGAAAGGATAGGAGAAAGCCGAGAAGGGAGAGTGCGTCAAAGCGGGGGCAGAGCGCCTCACGCTGTAAAATGAGTCAAAGAGACTCAGGCAAGTGAGGACAAAGATGCGTGACCTTGACAAGCAGAAATTCACTAGTGACCTTTGAGGGAACAGTTTCTTCAGGGTTGTGGGAGTAGAACCCAGAAAGCAAAGAGTTGGGGAGCAAGGGGTTGGTGGTGAAGCCAAGATAGTGAATATGGACCCAATTTTTCATTAGCCAGGATCAATGTCCTTTAAAGATCTTCAGAGTAAAATTCCTTTTACTAGTTCTTTGCACTCCCTTATTCTTCCATTAAAATCTGCTTTTCTTTAAGCACTGACAATCAAATACAATCAAAGCGGGTTCTTATTCATGTCTTCTTGTTTCCATTAAATTGCTGGCATCATAGCGGTTTGTCTTCTAATAATTTATATCATAAATATAGAATATTTCAGCTACATCAGTATGTTCCCATGAGCTGGCCTCAAGGCTGTCTTATCACATATTTATATGGTAAACATCTTTCCTAAACTGCAAAGAACTGATTAGCAAACTAAGAGCTTGAACCATAGGAAATTGCCTTTTTTCGTAGGTCAAAAATGATTGCATAGTAGCAATTTGATCTGGTTCAACTTTCTAAGTTTTCAAACGCAACCTTGATACAAACTGAATATTGCCACACTGCTTGACTGTTCACTAATTATGGTGAGCTAGGAATGAATAGTGTAGGAGGAGGAATGGAGTCCAGGAGTGATTAACATGAGTCTTAATTGAACTTTTGCTAAGTTTTGCAAAAGGAGCCATTTATTCAAGCCTGCAGCAAGGCTCCTGACAATGGAACCTTCTGCGCTTGCCTGCGCATGGTGGCTAGGGCTCACCTTTGTTCTAGGCCATGCCCAGGAGCTTGTGTTCCACTCTTTCCCATGGTCTTGGATTTAACCAAGCCTTGTTGTTCTGGGAACCTACTTTCAGACTGGGTAAAAAGATAGCAGATAGTAGGGGAAAAAACCTAGGATCACTTTCTTAGCATCTGATTAAAGATCTCCCTTCATCCAACACATCACACTCATATTACGTCATATGTTCACTAATTTTCAAAAATATAAGCAACATCAAGGAGTAACTATGGAAAATTACACATGGGGACACAGTTGTCATTTCTTTACTGGTTAACTCTCCCCTACTGCCCAGTACCATGATAAACACTTGCACCAGCTAACTAGGGAGACCCTACAATTGCCCCTACTGCTGTGCTACAATAAAGAGGAGACTGATACTGTGCTTTATAAGTTGGCTCACAGTCTCTGCCCACAACTAATGTAAAATTCTTTTTTGAAACAATGCTATGAAAATAAAGAGTAGGAGTTCCCATCGTGGCGCAGCGGTAACGGATCGGACTAGGAACCATGAGGTTGTGGGTTCGATCCCTGACCTTGCTCAGTGGGTTAAGGATCCAGCGTTGCCGTGAGCTGTGGTGTAGGTTGCAGACATGGCTCGGATCTGGCATTGCTGTGGCTGTAGTGTAGACTGGCAGCTGTAGCTCTGATTAGACCCCTAGCCTGGGAACCTCCATATGCTGTGAGTGCAGCCCTAAGAAGCAAAATAAATAAATAAATAAAGAGTAAAATCGCTCAATAAATATCAACTAGAAATTATTCATTCGTTCAAACCAAAATTTCCTTTTAAAAAAAAAGAATGGTATTCTTGGTAATAAATTTCATCTTCTTATAAATAATGAACAGGTCCCTTCTAGGAAATTCTCTGTTTATATTTCCTGAACCTAGCATCTTATCTTACACACAATGTCCACTCCATAAATTCTTGAGGCAGGGAGGGAGGCAGGAAAGAAAGAAGGAAAGGAAGGAAGGAAGCGAGGGAGGGAAGGAGGGAGGGAAGGTTAAAGGAAGGAGAGTAGGAAAGAATATGTGCATGCATTTGCTTACGTAATGGAGGTAACTAGACATGCAATATTTTTTATGAAGGAAAACAAAATGTAAAATGGGAAATAGAATACTATGTTAAGGGGCCCCAAGACTTTGAAATGAGGACGATGAGGAATCTGGACTCTGAGGGATTTTATGCTCTTTTCAGCTGTCCACCTGTGTTCCCTCCTGTTCCTATTTCCTTATCCAGGGATGATAAATGTACATACTTCACTTGGTGATATTAATATGCGGCAAATGATCATGTATCATTCTAAATGCAAGAACTCACTGCATTCTTTTATACAGTGATGTTTTGTATTGGTTAGTCCCTGTGGAATACATGGTAGATGAAACTATGTCCCCAATCCCAAGCTACCTGCATCTACATTTGTTCTGTGACCAAGTCCAGATATCACCATGTTTTTCTGTAGTGACTTGGTTTTCAGACGCTCCCATCTTTCCAGTTCACCACAGTTTTTGCTAAGGTCTTGGAGACTCGGAGTGACAGCTGTATTTCCACTCACTTTATAACATTTTACTTCTAGTACGTATCACCTGGCAATGTGTTCCCTTGTGGGACATTACAGGATCATTACATTACACATGAAAGGTATGGTTGATCGTTGACTGCTCTCTAATTACCCAAAGTGTTTGTCAAAGCCAGCGGGCAGGAGACGTAAACTCCATTTTGCTGTATATTGACTGTCAAGTTTACAGCGCATCTCTGCTAGCACGGAAAACTTGCCCAACAAGAATATTTAGTGGAGCAGACCTTTGCAAGTGGAACAAATGCCCTCAGTTTCAGGATCAACAGCGAGGAAAATGATCTAGTGATCAAATTGGTTTATCCTATACCTTCAAAATAAGAAGCTTATCTAGGATCGGTGTTTCTGAAATCTTTTTTTTCCCATTATTGAGACTTTTTGGACATCTTTTTCCTAATAATTCACCCAGAGAATTTTAATAACACAGATACAGTTTCATTCTGTGTATGTACCGTGGTCTTTTGGAAGATTATAAACCACTGTAAAATCAAAACTTTTTTCTCCCTACCAAGAACAATTTCCATCCTCTTGCGAATGCATGTATTGGATTATGGTTGCTAGTGCACACTGACAAAATTCAGATAATGTTTCACCAATTTAATATGCAAGGCCACCATATTTCAGAGTATACAACTCAAGAGGATCTAAGAGAGAAAACGGTTTTTTTAGTAAGCCACATATCACCAACTGAAATCTCATTCCTCTCCTAAAAATAAGAGAGCCCTAATAATATTAAAGAGCACATGGTTCCCAAGTCAGAATGTGTCCAAATCGAAAAACTTGCACCCACCAAGTCAAACTCCTCCATGTACGGAGAGCGGGCAGGCTTTGCTCTCAGAAGCAGAGATAAGACTAGGAGTGAGCCTGCGACACGGCCATCTCATTTGCTTGTTTATTAGCCCTGCCAACTCATTTGCTTGATTATTAGCTTTATGGAGCTCTGACCATGCAGACTTTCAGCTCCAGGAGGACAGGGACTGTTTTTGGTTTGCTCACCACTGCAGAAGGAAAGAAAGAAGAGAGAAAGGATGGGGAGGTAGTAAGAAGACAAGACAGTATGCTAAGTGACTTGAACACCGCCTTTAAGAATATTCCATTTAGGGAGTTCCCATCGTGGCGCAGTGGTTAACGAATCCGACTAGGAACCATGAGGTTGCGGGTTCGGTCCCTGCCCTTGCTCAGTGGGTTAAGGATCTGGCGTTGCCGTGAGCTGTGGTGTAGGTTGCAGACCCGGCTCGGATCCCGAGTTGCTGTGGCTCTGGCGTAGGCTGGTGGCTACAGCTCCGATTCAACCCCTAGCCTGGGAATCTCCATATGCCGCAGGAGCGGCCCCAGAAATAGCAAAAAGACAAAAAAAAAAAAAAGAATATTCCATTTAGGAGTTCCCGTCGTGGCTCAGTGGTTAACAAATCTGACTAGGAACCATGAGGTTGCGGGTTCGATCCCTGGCCTCGCTCAGTGGGTTAAGGATCCGGCATTGTTGTGAGCTGTGGTGTAGGTTGCAGACCCGGCTCGGATCCCGAGTTGCTGTGGCTCTGGTGTAGGCTGGCAGCTACAGCTCCGATTGGACCCCTAGCCTGGGAACCTCCATATGCCGTGGGAGCGGCCCAAGAAATGGCGAAGACAAAAAATATATATATATTCCATTTAGTGTGAAGACACAGATATGTAAACAAACAAAAGGAAAGCAGGTAATCATTATAAGGAAAAGATGTTTCGATGTGGTGAGGTTACAAAGCAGGGGTTAATTCTACCTGGTTAGAGGTGGGAGGAAAGTGAAGTGAGTTGTGAAGACACTTTGGAGACAAGGCTGTATCAGATGACTTACATGGGCCCCAGGGCACTCTTGCCTTTGTGGTCTGCTTCTTCTACAGAAGCACACTGAGATGAGTATCACTATCTGGGCAGTCTAGAAGCACGTAGCCTGGAGGCCCACCAATGACCTCCAGGAGGACGAGCGGTTTAAGTGAGAGAAACTCTAGGGCAAGCTGGAAGAGTGGCTGGAAGATGGGGCAGAGTGTTCCAAGCTGAAGAACAGCTTGTTCAGAGGCCTGGAAGTGAGAGATCTATTACGATTGGATGAAAGAGAGAGAGGGGAGAAGGATGAAAGATGAAGTTAGAGAAGAAGGGGGGGGGCAGGGTCAAACCGCCAGAGGCCCTGTGTTAAGAAGGCTGGCTTTATTCTAAAGAGAATCAGAAACCATTTTAAAAAGCTTCTATGTTAGGGAGTTCCTGCCATGGCTCAGTGGTAAATAAACCCAACTAGTATCCAGGAGGACTTGGATTCCATCCCTGGCCTCGCTCAGTGCGCGAAGCATCTGGTGTTACCATGAGCTGCCGTGTAGGTCACAGATGTGGCTTGGATCTGGCATTGCTGAGGCTGTGGCATAGGCTGGTGGCGTACAGCTCTGACTGGACCCCTAGCCTAGGAACCTCCATATGCCTTAGATGCGGCCCTAAAAAGCAAAAAAAAAAAAAAAGGGCTTCAATGTTAGGAACCAATAGAATCGGGTTTGCATTTTGGATATTCAATCAAGCTACACTGAAGACTGGAGAGGGAGTGGTGAATGTTTTGGGGGGGGTCCACCAGGCCCCCTCTTCAGGGCTCACATACCCACCCCCTGCTTTCGAAGGCCCACAAGTTGAGTCCTTCAGTAGGAATTGCCCACAGCCCTGGAGAACTGCCTTACCCAAGGGCAGATCCTCTCCCAGAGAGGACCCACGGCCATAACCTGCTCATGTGGAGATACAAAGGCCCGGCCACCTTATCTCAATCAGGGACAACCTCAGCTTCTAAGGTCCCCAAAGGATTGGCTGAGGCCTCTATTGTAACCATGTTTCTGGTTACTTCTCCCTCTACTTAATCCTACTTTATTAGTTTCCTACTGCTGTGTAATACTCTACCACAAACTTAGTGGCTTAAAAAACACACATTCCTCATCTCACAATGTCCAGGAGTCAGGAGTCTGGGCACAGCTTAGCCAGGTTCTCTCCTCAGGCTGCAATCAAAGTGTTGGCCAGACTGCATTCTCATCTCGAGATTTGACTCGGGAAAAATTCACTTCCAAATTTACTCCAGTTGTTGAAAGAATTAATTTTCTTGTGGTTGTAGGACTGAGGATCCCAGCTTCTTGCTGGCTGTTGGCTGGAGGCCACCTTCGGTGCTGAGAAGCTACCACTAATTCCTAAAAGCTGCTCGTGGTTTCTTTTATGTGCCCTTCCCCAACATGGCCACTTACTAGATCAAACCAGCAAGGAGAGTCTCTAGAACACGTCTGCTAGCAAGACAGACAGGCATCGTATAAATTAATTGCAGGAATAACGTCCCACCTTTGCTGTATTCCATTCATTAGAAGCAAGTCACAGGCCCCCTCGTCCCTCAAGGAGAGGAGATTACATGAAGGCGTGGCCATCACGAGACGGCAGCCACCTTACAGTCTGTCTGCCACACTTGCCATCCTCACTTCTCACACATGTATCTCCTGAGACCACGCCCAGTAAACCTCCATGCAAATACCGTCTGAGAGTCCATGTCCACGGGAGGCAGGGATGTGACTCAGAAATTACAAGCTGTTAGACGAACTGTGGGAGACTGAACAGCAAATGTTCTTCCTATTAATACATGTATAATAATTATTACTAGAATTTAGGAAGACACGTAACCTATATGGAAGTAATAGCAAGTCTAAAAACTACAAGGTGTCTTCAAGCGGGAAACACACAAGAATAATTAGTTTCTAGGGCTGGAGAGCACATTAAACATAACAAAAAAATTAGGTTTACTATGTTCCACAGTGTGAGAATAAATCTCAGACCACAATCAGTCACTTAATCAAAAAGAGATGAGAAAGAGCACTTTATTAAATTAGCATAGATTGTACTTTCACAAATTGCAGAAATAATCAATGAATAGACTGTCCTATTAGAGACTGAGTCACAAAATATATATAAGCAACTGTTGGTATGATAACAGGATCAAATTCCACCTTGTATACCAACGATTTTTACCTGTCCCACTGACAATAATTACTTGTCGTTCTTGCTTATTTAGTCATCAACAGAGTGATATAAGTGATATTCAAAAAGGATCCATTGTCAACAATTTGGACTCCATTGTATAGGCATTCTCCAATGGAAAAATAGTTTTTCTTCAGTCTTCAAAGTATATATATATGCTGGCCTGACCTTATATCTGGAAATGCTTAAATACTAATGCATTTTAAAATCAACAACTACAAATAACTACAAACACCACATGAGTACACTCACGCAGTGTTGTCAGAGAAATATTTTAGAAAATTCTGGATAGTCAACAGCTTATGATTCCAATGGTCTTCATGAGTATAATTCATTGCCTTTCAATGTCATGCACATGCAAAATTTCTTAGAAAAGAAGAATGGTGAAACAAAATATATAATCTGCCCTTGACAAACTGGATGTTCAGCAGTTGCACAGAAATAAGTGTTGTGTTTCACGGGAAAGCAAAACAGTAGCCATTCAGAGAGGGGTGAGCCGCTCATCCTCTGTTCCAAAGGCATCATTAATGTGTCCTCCCTTCATGTCCAGGGGATCACAGGGGATGCCATTTTCAATTGTGACTGTGTTTTCACACTTATCTTCCGTATTTTCCATTTCAGACGGTCCTTCGTTCTTCCTAAGAGCACATAAAAAGAATGATTGGGATCTAGGAAGAGAAAGCATGGGCTTCTGTACAAACATGGAGATCAGGCAAGGGAGAAGGAACCTTAGAATAATGGAGAAAATGGATGACATTGTGCATTTTCAAATAAATTTCAAAGATTATAAAGAGGTGATGAGGTGAAAAGATGCTATTAAGATCAGAAGTCTGCATAGATCATATGTATATCATATACATATATATGTACATATATATAGATAGGTAGATCAGAACGAGTGCTCTTTGGAAGTGGAGGATAAATGTATAAGAATATGTATATGAATGAATATATAGGCATATTTATAGGAGTGAACATGTTTATATTCACACAGATATACACGTGTACATTCACACGCACAAACTGCATGAAAAATGTGAGGAACATGTATGGTAAACAGGAAAGTTAAAAAAATTAGCTCTAGGAAAATTTAACAAAAATTGAATTTTAAAAAGTAATAAATTCCTCTCACAAGATATGACAAATTAACGGTCTGCAAATTTTAAGTAAAAATCAGATGGAAATGAGTTTTCAAGAAGCAAACTCACATTACTTTGTAGAAAGGATATAACCATTGTAAACTGCAGATATCACTGCTTGGCTCTACTCATTACAAAATAGCTGCATTCATTTGTAAGTCGGGTTTTGGGAACTCAGAACAGATTTTACTAATTACATTACAACTCATAGCTATAACTCTAGGTCGTTTCAAAAAAACCTCTATATAACAGGATAAATGATTAAGTTATCCATTCGCAGATCCTTTGTAGACCCTGCTACCTCAACCCATGTGGTAACCAGACCCTTAACATTTCCTTGGAGTGTGGAAAGATGTAGCCTTGAATTCAAAGATTCTTCCTGTCTTTTGTGAAAGGCCAAGACACTGAGCCGATTGTGCTTGATATGATAGAGGTAGGGGGAGAAGAGATGTGAGTGCCTCTAGGCAAGCAGAGCCAAGAAGAGTGTGCCCTAGGATTATCCCAAGTTAGATGCTGGGGCACCATGGAGCCATGATGTTAGACATGAGGCTCCCAGACTTATCAAAGGTTCTCCTGTCCCAGAAATCTGTGGACACTCCAAAGAGGCAGAACTAAATTGATCCCAGGGCTAGGATGGTGGACATTGCTGTGGTAATCAGGATGGACTCCC
Organism: Sus scrofa; assembly: GCF_054392235.1. NCBI lineage: Eukaryota > Metazoa > Chordata > Mammalia > Artiodactyla > Suidae > Sus > Sus scrofa. Next base: position 15,850,465 of record NC_139401.1, read on the forward strand.
ACCACTATGAAAGTCCCTTAGAACCTCAGTGAGTCTCTAGTGAGTGAGGAGGTGGTGAAGATGCCCCAGTGATGATTAGAATTTCCTAGAGTCCTACATGAGAGTTCATTTCAAAGTGCTTTAAAGACTACGGTGAAGGAAGGCAGAGAATAGAGAGAGCTCATGCTTACAAAAGAATGAAAAGTAACATAGAAAGTATAACAAAAATAGAAGATCACCATATAATCATAATTGATTCTGATGAGGCTCATCGATGGATATGAAAGCAGTAAGATGGTTTGGGAACAGGATATTCAGAGGGTCTCAATATAACACCCCTACAAGCAATGTACTAATTATAAAGAGACATTTGTATTTTGTAAAGGGAGAAATCTGGTGAACATCACCAACAATAAGACAAACTTACAAGTGCCTCCAGATGTTATGCACGGAAAAGACATATATTTTTAAAATAAAATTCTGTGTTTTGTGTTCTTGTCCCACTCCATCACCAAATATTTTTTGACTTGAATCTCTCAGGAGGAACTTATCAGACAACTCCAAATTAAAGGATGTTTTGTGGAAGAGCTGAACTGGACTCAGTACAGAATAGGCATTCAACTAATGTGCTTAGAGCTGGATAGACAGACATGAGTGGCTGGCTAGCTAGTTAGACGAGCTAGAAAGATCACCAAATGTAGATCAATTACTGGTTGGCTGGATGATAAATTAATAGGTGGCTGGATGAATGGGTAGATGGATAGATGACTGGATGGTGGTTACTGATGGAACAAATAACTGGGTGAATGGATGGACTAATGCTGTAAAGAAAGTTACTCCGACAGTAGCCCAAGGTAGATTGTGAATGGGATTCCTCAAAAGAAAGAGAAAGAAAGACGGAAGGAAAGGAAAGGAAAGAAATATACACATGTGATATTTCTTATATCTCTTGCATAGTTATTTTTTCAAATGGATAGAGGAAGATACTTGTTTTCATAACTTAGGAATTAGGAGTTAGTATAGATTTTTTCAGGCTTCACTGACGGTTTATTAAGTAATTTCAAATATGCAGATTTCATTAAAAAAAGTAGCATTCCAATACTGTAGATCTCACTGTTATCACTTGAAAGTATTTTGCCATTGTACATGCCACTGTCAAATGTCACAATGTGTCACTACAGGCCCCATACTGGGAGTGGAAGTTGGGGGATTGTAGTCCCAGAGACCTAGGCAAGGATAGGCTGCTGTGTTTTTCCTGCCTCAGGGTGAAGATACTGCACTGTCCATTCTAAGCATTGGTGATCAATGACCAGTGACTGTTGGGTTGGGTGTGCAGTTTCCTGTGATGAGGTCATCCTCCAGCCAGGTGAAATCACCTACCAGAGGATTAGAATTCTTTGGCCCCTTCTCCTGTAGACAGGATTACCATCACTTTCCATGTTGTTCAGAAAGCAAAGGCAACTGACATTCTATAACCATCAAATACATCACTTCCATTCATAGTATGCAACATTCATTCAATAACTATGTTTGAGTGCCTACTGAGTTTTGGAAGAGACACTTTAGTTCTTGTCCTAAGGTGAAAAGAAAGGGCTCAATAAAAAAGAAAAACTTCAGGAGTTAACTCAAGCCTCAGTGGGTTAAGGATCTGCAGTTGTCACTACTGTGGCTCAGGTTCAATCCCTGGCCTAGGAACTTCTGAATGCGCAGGCATGGCCAAAAGAAGGAAAAAGAAAAACTTCAAATTTCATTCATCCTCCCTGCAATCTTTTTTTCCATAGGTTTTAAACAATCAAGTTTTACCCTGAAATCTGTGTACGTAAATATACAATCCATATTACAAGGATCTTAGTCGAGGGAGCATTCTGAGGTAGGTGGCAATGCAACAGCAGTCTTAGAAATAATGGTTACCAAGTGTTCATTTGCCAGTTCCTGCAATTTAAAAAAAATGTTTTTACTGAGTTAGGAGAAAATTACAGGAGTTCCCACTGTGGCACAGTAGAAACAAATCCTACTAGTATCCATGAGGATGTGGGTTCAATCCCTGGCCTCTGTCAGTGGGTTGGGGATCCAGTGTTGCCATGAGCTGTGGTGTAGGTCACAGACATGGCTTGGATCTGGTGTGGCCATGGCTGTGGCACAGGCCAGCAGCTGCAGCTCCAACTTGACCTCTAGCCTGGGAACCTCCATATGCCATGGGTGTGGCCCCAAAAAGAAAAAAAAAATATTGCGGAGAGCTGGACACTTGCAGATCATGGCAAGAAATCTTGCCTCCTCCTGCCCAATCACAAAGGAAAAAAAATAATCCAGCAGCCATCATAAAGGAATAGGGAAGAATGAACAAGGCAGATGCAAATCGATGAGGACAAGTTTCTCTCCTTTAGAAGGATTTCTCAACCAAAAAGAGCGAAATCACGGTGGAAATTTATCAAACCAAGCTATGGCCAAGGCAAATTAGGCACATGTGATTCTTCTGTGACCTTAGATCCAGTTGTTCAGAGTCTTGGCATTGCCGGCCTTTCACAAACTGCAGTGTCAGTAGCTTGCTGGTTGGTGGGCATGATAAGAAGCTCAAAGGTTATCTAATAGCAACGCAGCCCTTTGTCACATTTCATAGTGTGTCCTGTAATAAACTGATTCACTGCCTGTGCATTGCTCTAAGTATAATGAAACTTAACTATCTTTCCGGATCATTCTGACTTGAGGTTCTGCTAAAAACATGAATTCTTTTTCCTGAAAAATGAAATTAAGTGTGAATGACTTCTGCTGTTCTTGCATCATCAGGAGGCTCAGGAAGAGGGTTTTTCTTTTTAAGTGACTGAAACACCTGAAACTAGCTCCTAGAAGCCTTGAGAGTGGCTATTTCTCACAAATCCAGAGAGAATATGGACAAAAGAGGGGACAAATCAAGTACAGGTGTACCTCAGAGATATGGCAGGTTTGGTTCGACTGCACTAAAGCAAGCGACACAAATTTTTTGGTTTCCCAGTGCATATAAAAGTTCTGTTTACATTATACTGTAGTCTATTAAATGTGCAATAGCATTATGTCTAAAAAAATCACTGTACATGCCTTAATTTTAAAATATTTTAGAGGTTTTAAAATGCTAACCATCATCTGAGCCTTCAGTGAATTTTAACCTTTTTGTTAGTGGAGGGTCTTGCCTCAGTGTCAATGGCTGCTGACGAATCAGGGTGGCGGCTGCCGAAGGCTGGGGTAGCTGTCGCAATTTCTAAAAATAAGACAATGAAGTTTTCTGCTCTGATTGACTCTTTTTTCGTGACCCCTTTCTCTGTATATACTGTGCAATGCTGTTTGGATTTTACTCACTGTAGACCTTCTTTCAAAATTGGGAGTCAATCCTCCCAAATCCTGCCGCTGCTTTATCAACTAAGATTAAGTCATATCCTTTGCTGCCATTTCAATCATCTTCACAGCAGCTTCACCAGGAGTAGATTCCACCTCACGAAACCACTTTTTTGTTTCAACCATAAAAGCAATTTCTCATCTGTTAAGTTTTATCATGGGATTGCAGCAATACAGTCACATCTTCAGGCTCGATTTCTAATTCTAGTTCTCTTGCTTTTTCCATCACATCCACTGAAGCCTTGAACCCCAAGTCACCCATGAGGGTTGGAACCAACTTCTTCTAAACGCCTGTGAAATGTCGATATTTGCACCTCTACCCGTGAATCACAAATATTCTTAATGGCATCCAGAATGGTGAATCCTCTTCAGAAGGTTTTCAACAGACTTTGCCCAGGTCCATCAGAGGAACCACTGTCTATGGCACCATAGCCTTATGAAATGTATTTCTTAAATAATAAGACTTAAAAGTCTAAATTACTCCTTGATCCATGGGCTGAGAATGGATGTTGTGTTAGCAGGCATGAAGGCAACATTAGTCTTGTTACATAGCTCCATCAGAGCTCTCAGGTGACCAGGTGCGCGGTCACCGGGCAGTAATATTTTGAAAGGAATCTTTTTTGGAACAGGAGGTCTCAACAGTGGGCTTAAAATATCCAGTGATCCATGTTGCAAACAGATATGCTGTCGTCCAGGCTTTGGTATTCCATTTGCAGAGCACAGGCAGAGTAGATTTAGCACAATTATTAAGGGCCCTGAGATTTTCAGAATGGTAAATGAGCACTGGCTTCAAGTTAAAGTCACCAACTGCATTAACCCCTAGCAAGAGCGTCAGCCTGTCCTTTGAAGACTGGAAGCCAGGCATTGACTTCTCTCCAGCTATGGACGTCCCAGATGGTAGCTTCTTCCAATATAAGACTGTTCTGTCTACATTGAAAATCTGTTATTTAGTGTAGCCACCTTCATGAATTATCCTCTGGTAACTTCCTTCAGCTTCTACCTTCGCACCTGCTGCTTCCCCTTGCGTTTTTATATCATGTACACAGCTTCTTTCCTCAAAACTCTGCTGGTTTCAAATTTTTCTTCTGCAGCTTCCTCACCTCTCTCAGCCTTCAAAGGATTGAAGAGAGTTACGGCCTTGCTCTGGATGAGGCCTTTGCTTAAGGGAATGCTTTAGCTGGTTTAATCTTCTATCCAGACCACTAAAACTTTCTCCACATCAGCAATAAAGCTGTTTCACTTTCTTATCATTTGTGTGTTCAGGGAAGAAGCACTTTCTATTTCCTTTGGGAATTCTCCCCTTGCATTCACAAGTGGGCTGTTCAGTGCAAGAGGCCTGGCTTTCATCCTGTCCCAGTTTTCAACGTGCGTTCCTCGCTAAGCTTAATCATTTCTAGCTTTTCATTTAAAGTGACAGACTTCTGTCTCTTCCTTTCACCCGAACACTTAGAGGCCATTGTAGGGTTATGAATTGGCCTGATTTCAATACTGCCGTGTCTCAGGGAAGAGGGAGAAAGATGGGGAATAGCAGGTTGGTGGAGCAGTCAGAACACACAATATTCATCATTAACTCTGCCATCTTATATGGGCGCGATCTGTGGAGCCCACGGTCCCCCCACTCCCCCCGCCAAATTCCAATAGTAACATCAGAGATCACTGATCACAGATCATCATGATACATATAACAATAGTGAGAAATAGTGCAAGACATAGTTTGAAATATTGCAAGAATTATCAAAATGTGACACAGAGACAGCAAGTCAGCAAATGTTGGGAAAATACTGCCAAAAGACTTGGTTGACACAGGGTTGCCACAAACTTTCAATTTATATATATAAAAAAAAATTACCTGCAAAGTACAATAAAGTGAAGTACAATAAGATGAGGTCTGCCTGTATCAGGGAGCCCACGCGCCTAGAGGGTGTTGAGGAACAGGGTTTGCTCAAGGTAAAGCAGTGACAGCTAAAGGCAGAAAGAGTATTTCTGCTCCCTTCAAACAAGATAGGGCTGAAAAGCCAAGGCCCAAGAAACAGCCAGAAAAACAACGAAGGACAGACAAATATGATTTCAAAACGGGAGAGAATTAATTATTGGGGAATTGGAACTGTCATCATAATCAGTATGGACGATTCCAGGGAGAAACAGCAGTGATGCTAGAAGGATTTTAGTGGATGTTGCAGCACAGTGAGCCTGGGGGGCTCGGGCATCAAGGACATCTGGTTTAAATCCAGGTACCGCTACTTTCTAACCATATGGCAACTGTGGACAGGTTCGTTTTTATTGGCCATGTTATAGCAAAAACAATGATAATTAGTATCTATGACAGTGTAGAAACCAGACTAAGGGCTTTGTACCTATCATCTCATCTAAATTCTATTGCAATACTATTCAGATTTTATTACTGTCCCTGTTGTTCAAATGAAGAAGCTGAGACTCAAATATGCAGAGCAACTTGTTTTCCACAATAGGACAAGACTGGTGAAAGGAAGGGACCTAGAACCCTATGCAGGCTTTGCTCAAAACACATATTTGGAGTTCCCATCGTGGCTCAGCAGTTAATGAACCTGACTAGTAGCCATGAGGACTAGGGTTCGATCCCTGGCGTTGCTCAGTGGGTTAAGGATCCGGCATTGCCGTGAGCTGTGGTGTAGGTCGCAGACATGGCTCGGATGTGCCGTTGCTGTGGCTGTGGCATAGGCTGGGAGCTGCAGCTCCAATTGGACCCCTAGCCCGGGAACCTCCATATGCCACAGGTATGGCCCTAAAAAGATAAAAACAAAAAGAACACATATGTGATTCCTATTGATGTATATGTTTTTTAATGATTTTTATTTCTTCCATTATAGTTGGTTTAGTGTTCTGTCAATATTCTACTGCACAGCAAAGTGACCCAGTCACACATATGTATGTACATTCTTTTTCTCGCATTGTCCTCCATCACGCGCCATCACAAGTGACTAGACAGAGTTCCCTGTGCTAGACAGCAGGATCTCATTGCTTATCCACTCCAAAGGTAATAGTGTGCAGAAGAACCACAAAGTGAACCAATTATTAGCTCTGACATTTCTGATTTCATTTACATTTCTATTTTCAAGATTATAATACTCATTTAGTTGAGACTTTATGAAAATGTAAAGTTTCAGCATATGGAAATGTTGCCTGAGTCCCAGTCCCTTCTGTTTACTGCTGACTTTATGGGAAGAGAAATACAACCAGAAATAAACCACATGAATTTACTAGTGACTCTGCTTAACAGTGAGCATTAGCTGGGGCTCTATGTCGTGCGTCCCTGACCTGGCCTTGTTATCAACGGCAGGATTACAACACCCTTGTAGGCAAGGACCGCACACGTTATGTATGTACATCTCTTCCGCAGTACCTTCTACAGCTACTATCACAGAACGGAGGGTCAATAACAGAGTAAGATATTTTATCTCTCCGGGCCTTGGCTTTCGGAGAGGTGGATTTAGATCATTGCTCAGGCCCCTTCCTAAAATCCTAACATTAGAACAATCTATTTATACAAGATTCATGAATCAATTCTAAGATATACATGCAATTCTGAAATTGCACTGTGACTCATCTTTTATAGCACAAAGCCCCAGGTTATACAGAATTAGCACTTTGTAACTGCTTTTTGATGATGACGCTTCTTTACAGGGACGCTGCGCTCTCCAGGGTTTAAAGCGCTTGCGCTTGTTCTCCAACTTTGTCTTCCCATCATCAGACCTTTTTAAGAAAATATCATCCTCATTTGCCACATGTGACTGGATCAAGGTCATTCAGTTAATACAGCCAGGGCCTGAGACTGCAACCCAAAGCCAAGAGGATGAATCCAGCACTCTTTCAGCTAAACCACGCAGCACAGCACCAAGGTCACCACCATGACCAGGGTCACATCACCCTCACCATTTCAACCATCACCGTCACCATCACTGTCCGCCATCGCAGTCATCATCGTCACCATGGTCATGAGGCTGACCAGGGAACTGAAATGTCTACTTCCAGGCTGGGCCTAGAGCAGATCCAGCACAGACCTAACAGTGAAGCATTTGTAGTTCATCTTAGTTGCCTTCCCACCTACTCCACTCCTTAATTGTTCCTCAAAAGATTAAAAAAAAAATCACTTTTCCAACTTTTTTCCTTCAACAAATCTCTCCTTTCCACAAACTGCTGTTCTTGACTAGATGGGAACAGAGAAGCAATCTTCTCAAATTATTTCGCAAGGAAGTGGCAGTCGTAATGGTGTGGTGAAACCCACTGGTACAGGCTTGCAAAAGGTGACTGTTAAATATTCAGAAACTTCAGACTGGGTGAGAAGTCGGCAAATGCTACAAATCGGGGTATTTTTTTTTTTTCAGAGAGCACTAGTTAGTCATTTCACTACAGTCATGGTCAACAGCAGATCTAATAAGATAATTTGCCTTTTAAAATAGGTGGGGTTTTTTGTTTGTTTGTTTTTTGTCTTTTTAGGGCAACACCCATGGCATCTGGAGGTTCCCAGGCTAGGGGTCAAATTGGAGCTATAGCCACCAGCCTACACCACAGCCATGGCCACGCCAGATCCTTAACCCAATGAGCAGGGCCAGGGATCGAAAGCACATCCTCACGAATACTAGTCAGGGACATGCCTGCTGAGCCATGACGGGAACCTCTAGGTGTTTGTTAACTAATAAAATCTCAAGCACCGAGCCACTGAACTTGAACCTTTTCTATAGTATGGTGGCAATATGTGGATGGAAAGAGATCATTTTTCAGCATTTCTTGATCACAGAATCAGGGTAAGCTCATCTTGGATAATCAAAATGGATAATACTAATCATTACTATTTTTTTCGTGCATACTAGATCCTAGGTACTTCATACACATTTAGCTCAGCCAATCCTACTGGAAGCCCTGTGAGACATTATCTCCCTATTACAGATGGAGAAACAGATCCATGGAAATTAGATGATTCAACCAAGGTCATTCAGCGAAAGGGTAAAGCTAGTATTTGAGTTCACCTAGTTTGGGCCCCAGGGACCACATACTTTCCACCCAGCGGTTCTGAATAATCAATGCAATGCTGTCATTGACACAGCTATCAAAATAGTTAAAGCTTTACTTGAGAAATGTCCTTAACAGTAAGTTTAAACATGCATATGTCTTCAATGACCCTGGAACTCCTCTGTAGAAGCAGAATGGTGATTTGGATGTGACCCTATGGTCCCTCGTGATCTTCAAGGTTTAAGATTTTGTATCACACAAACTAAGTTCATTATCACCTAAAGTATGGATCGGACTCTTGAGCAAATCTTTGGCTTCCTCAACACTAAAGGCTTTGGGGGGCAACACCAATCTTTTCCACCATTAGAAAAGGCTTTCATCACAATTATCAGGGCTCTCCTCACCTCAAACTGCACCCTCTCCTCACCTAGGAAGCAATACTTTGGCCAAGAGAAACTCACCACAGATTGTATCAAACGTAAAACCCAACAAATCAGTTTATCTTCAAAAGGTTGTCATAAGGTTGCTAATGACTGATGCTCTCCAGGTTTACAAAGGATTTGTCCATCTGTTTTCCTAGTTGGAGCATGAAATAAATTTGTGAAGGTGAGGTCGTGACAACAGCCTCACTTCTCCCAGGCAACAGATTATCATGCCACACACCCAATTATTATATTACTGCAGAATTTGCTCAGAAGGAAAGAGACAGCTCATCCCAGCACAAACCAACTGAAAGGCCAGCGACTGGTAGGATAATCAAATAACAGCAACAGCTAGCAGTTATCGAGTGCTCAATGCGTGCCAGGCACTACTTCAAGCACTCTATTAACCCCTTTGATCCCAGCAAATTAATTACTTCTAATACACCTCCCTGTCACTCTAGTGAAATCATCTATGCATAGGCAGCAAAGAAAAATTTAACTTGACTCCAGCACCACAAACCATATTCTCTTAAGCTTCATTTCCCTGACTCATTGCCTGTGCTTCCTGATATCCATACAGTTAATGGATTATATATAAGAGCAGAGTCTGGGCAATAAATACTTTGAATCTAAGCAGTCTATCTCAAGAGTCCATCCTTCTAACTCCCACACCATATCATTCTGGTGAGGAAATTGGGAAGCAAGGAGATGAGGTGAATTCACAAAGGTTACACTTGTTAGAAATCATAGAATCATAGCATTTCAGGATTAATATAAAACTTAAAGATATTAAACATAGGCATTTGGGGGGAGGACTAGATTAGCAGGTTGGGATTAATATATACACACACTACTCTATATCTATAAAGTAGATAACCAACAAGGACCTACTGTACAGCACAGGGAACTACATTCAATGTCCTATAATAACCTATAATGGAAAAGAATCTGAAAAAAGATACACGCACGCGCACACACACACACACACACACACACACACACATATATCCATGCCCATATAGAAAGAGAGATATAACTGACTTTGCGGTACACCTAAAACTAACACAAGGTGATTGTAAATCTACTATACTTACACAAAAAAATATTAAAATAAACACAGGCATTCAAGTACTGCAGGAGAATATTTCTTAACAAAACCAGTTAATAATTTGACCCAAGTCTCTCAGCATTATGTGTCATGCCAGGATCAAGAAAATCAAGCAAGTCCAACTTGATCTTAGTCTTTGAGCTTAATCTGAGGACTAGCCATGAATCACACTTATTCTACTCCATTTCATTTAACATTTGTGAAAGAAATCACAGAGCCCCAAATTAGAAATGATTACCTCTGCTAGTAATTAGGGTGAAACATATGGAAAGTAGACAATCTCAGGAGAAACATTTAGCTGAACACACACTTGGCCAAACACAACCTGCATGTCCCACAAGGGTGGGCACCAACCCTTCTGAAAACCAGTGCATGTATCTGTGACCCCCCACTTACCAGAATTCATCCTCCTCAATATCAGAAGGGAAGGTTTAAAAGCATCAAAGGGTCTAGTGAAGGGGTAAGGACTCTCTCCACTTTCCCTCTGGATCAGAGGCACTTAGAAACAAAATTCTTTTCTCCTTTCATTGTGTGGAAGACTCTTATCTCTTCTCTACCTTAGTAACCCTGCCAATGGTCTGAAATTCTCTCTTGAAGCGATATCAATAATTTAGGCAGCAAAGTTTTCACGTGCCCCAGAATCCAGGTAAATGAACTTCCGGGGTAGGAATCTATATATAAGTAGTGAAATTGGAAGTTCTCAAATTAAGCAAATTAGACTAGCCTAGATATTCATTAAAACATATCTCCTTCAATTATATATCAACTATACTTCAATTTAAAAAATGCATCCCCTTCAGAGAAGTGCCTCGAGTGGTTTATAGCAGGGCAAAGGAATCTACATTTTCAACAAGTGTTCTAAGTGATTCTAATGCAGAGAGTTGATTCAAAGGGCACTTTGAAGAACATGGGTTATACAAAATCATAGGCACTAGACGGATGAGCATTCATCAAAGGGAGGGAATATGAAACTTCACAAAATTATCTGGTACAAGACGGCAGCTGCAGGCACTGGAAGACGCAGAGCAAGGCGGGGAGGCATGAAAAGAACTGGAGAACTATCCGCATTTGGAGGTGGATGACTACAAAAGATTAACTCTGCCTACCCAAAAAGTCTACTTAGGTCTGTATATCCAGTTTACAAAATCATAACACATATTAAAATCAACTCTAGATAAAAGATACTAATGGAAGGAGTTATAGTTAAGTAAGGGACAATGGACTCCAAAAAGTCTCTAATAACAAGCGTGTAAGTGACAGTTTGAAAATCACCAAGTTTTTCAGTTTCAGATATAAGGTATTATCTTCAGCTAGAGGAAAATCCTCTCCTAAATTTTCCAAGTTATGATGAGGAAGTAGGAAAACGCTCTTCAAATCACTCCCTTTAAATATCTTACCTTCTGCGCTCCCGGATTCCAGATAAAATCAACAGCATGGTTGCAACTACAGTGATGGAAAATATCACACCAAATATAATAATCCAGGTGGGCACAGATGGCTCAGTAGGTGGTGCAAGAGTGGAAGGAATCCTTAAAAATTCCAGAGTCTGGTCATTTAAAAAGAAGGCATTGTTGATCCGGTTCCTATTCATTCTAAAATACAACGATGTTTAAAAACAAAACAAGACAGGAGAAGCATTAGAAACAGAAGGTATAGTCCTATCTCCCCATGATTCTAACTATCTCTATAAAGAGAGCATCTCCCTAGCAGGAGACCTCAAGCTGAACAGACAGTCTGGTGAGGGCAATTGTGCTGTGGTTTTCTGTTCATAAATGGCAGCGCCGGCTGCCAAAGAGACACCTGTCTCTGCACTACTGCCCTCCATTGCTGTGACCCTCCTAGAAGTAACCAGTAGTCCTGAGCTTTGAGCTCTGCCCACCACACTGTACTCCTGAAAGGCAGCAGCTAGGATAAAATGACAGAACTCTATTTAAGGTGGTGTAGATGTATATAAATACCAACACCCCGAAAGATAAAATAATATGTAAAAAGTGGGGGGTAAACATGAGAAGAAAAGAAAACCAAGTGCAGATAAGAAAATATGAAGCCGGGGCAGCTGAAGAGCTGTGAATCCATCAATTTGATCTTTTTTTTTTTTCCATTCAATTTAACAAACATTTGCTGAAAACTTACTAAGTACCATATCATGTGACAGGTGCTGGAGATACAAAGTGAAATAAAAATACCCAAGGAGCTTACAGTCTAGAAGAATGGCCAATCAGTCCCTCCACAATCACAGGGCAGTAGTGAAAGCAGTAAATATGGCCTCGGTGAGAGCGGAGGGGTAAGTACACTACAGGAAGAAGTCAGGGCTGCTTTCCTAAGATGGTAACTTTCAAGCTGTGTTTTGAGGGACAAGTAGAAGTCCTTTAAACCAAAATGTGTAGTGAGCACAGGGACTGGAGACATGGTACAGTAGGACTGTTCCATCAACTGCCAGGTAGTTGCATATGGCTAAAGTACATAGTGCTTTAGGAGTCCAAAAGTCTAGAAAAAATGAAGGTAAATGCATTACTTTTCTGGGGGGAAAATTTGCATTCCTGGTGGTGGTGGCAACTGGGGAGGCAATTAAAAACTTTTTCAACAGAAACAAAATAAGTGATTTCTAACTGAAATGTGCAAATTAGGTAAGGAGAGTTCTTGGAGATACTGTTTAGCCTTTACTGAATTCACACCTGACAAGCTGACCTCATCCACCTCTAGAGCAGCACTGAAAAGCAGAAATACAATGTCAAGCTCACATGCGATATCCAATTTTCTAGGAGCTACATTAAGAAATATATGTAACAGGAGAAATTAATTTTAATAATATATGCTTTGCCCAATATACCCATGAAAATATAATTTCAACATGTAATCAATACCGAGTTGGTTCACATTTTATTTTGTGCTAAGTCCTTGAAATGTGGCATGTACTTTACACTCTGAGCATGTCTAATCTTGGACTACCTACATTTCAACATCTGGAGAACCACATGTGGCTGGTGGCTGCTATACTGGGCAATGCAGGTCTTCAATCTGAGAGTAACAGCTTGAACATCTGTGCAGACCAGCACCAGGCTATAAGGAAATACCTCCTTTAAGCAAATGAAAATCTGGGTGGAGGCATGATTTTTCATGAATGTAAAGGAGAATCCCAGCCAGGAAATCTACGGCTTGAAAATCCATGTGCTGGACCATCACACAATAGTGCTGTGCAAAGGGTTCCTAACCGTCTGAGCTAACATTTAAAATTAGGGTTTCTTAGTCACAGTACAACTGACATTTGGGGTTGAATAGTTCCTTGCTGTCCTGGACACAGTTGGATGTTGACCAGCAACCCGAACTTCCACACTTGATGCTGGTGGCCTCCTGTGCACAACCAGCACTGAACAACGAAGACGTCTCCAGATGCTGCCAAATGTCTCCGTGGAGGCAAAACTGCCCCTGGATGAGAACCACTGATCTATATCAATCTCTATTACAAACCAACAGAAGAGTATCTTTGACATATTAATAAGTCATTGTAAAGCAGAGAGCAAAGTCTCCGAATCTATGAAAAGAGCGGAATTAATCAACAAGTCGATTAATTAGTAGAATGCATATTTAGTGGTGATTACCTTATGGCCGTCTGTACTTCAGCAGCAGGAAGAGTGTGACTTTTTGAAGGATCTGTAACCACAAACCAGAATGACACTCGCTGGGTTACATTGCAAAGTAGGACTTGGGAAATACTGCAGATGACGACAAGAAAAAAAATACATTGTAAGCAAATAATACCAAATGGCATTAGATATTCCACTCTGGTGTTATTACCATATTAAAAGGTGTCTCAGCTACGAATGAAGTCATTTCTAGCAATATAAAGATACGTCTTATTAAGAACAAAATAATGTGGAGTTCCCGTTGTGGCGCAGTGGTTAACGAATCCGACTAGGAACCATGAGGTTGCGGGTTCGGTCCCTGCCCTTGCTCAGTGGCTTAACGATCCGGCATTGCTGTGAGCTGTGGTGTAGGTTGCAGACACGGCTCGGATCCCGCGTTGCTGTGGCTGTGGTGTAGGTCGGAGGCTACGGATCCGATTTGACCCCTAGCCTGGGAATCTCCATAGGCTGCTGGAGTGGCCCAAGAAATAGCAAAAAGACAAAAAAAAAAAAAAGAATAAAATAATGTTAGAAAGTTGCTTTATTTAAAAATCATATACTTGGGATCATTCCTTAAATAAGGAATCTAATAAAAAAGAAACAACAAAGAGAATGACTCCGTAGAGATCACTGGGTATCTCATTCTCCATCACCTATGAGCTGACAGCATTCTCGATTTTTCAACACTTGGCCTCTCTCTGATACAGAAATCTTTTGTTTCCTCATCAAGAACTATTAGTTTTCTCCTCATTCAGCTTTTGACCACTCAGAACCCGACAAATATGCTGACCCCTACTTGCCTGCTCTCTTGGCCACAATTTCTGCACTTCTACCACTCCAATACTGGGGCCGGTCCAATAACAGACCTCCAGACTGGAGTGCAATTATAACATTTACCAACAGGCTTTAAACAGTTTTTGCAGGTACCTCCTTCCAATAGTAAATTGGAAATGTGCCTCACTCTAGTCTGTATACCTGAATCACCAGAGAAAAGCCAAGAAGGAAAAGGCATTAGTGTTCAGAAAAGAGACAATCTGTAAATCAATGCATTAAATATATGAAGATAGAAAATAGGAGAATCCACACTAAACCATGGTTGTCATGGCTAAAACATACATCCTGAATGGCTTTCACCGTGTCCTTCAGAATCAAATTGCGAAAAGTGACATTACCGACCAATCCAGAAGAATGAAACACGCAGATCTTCAGGAACACAGCCAAATGCACTCTTTTTCCTTAAATGAGCATTCAAGCGTACTACGCTCACTTTTACACTAATGAGAAAGACGCCCTTATTTTCTGTAATTTTCATGACTTGGCAGAAATGACTCCACTTTCCCCCTTTAAATGTGAAGTGCACGGGGGTCCCGTCCTGGCTCGGGGTAACAAACCCGACTGGCATCCATAAGGACTCGGGTTCACTCCCTGGCCTCACGCAGGGGGTTAAGGATTCTGCGTTGCCTGAGCTGTGGTGTAGGCCGCAGACGCGACCGGGATCCCACATTGCTGTGGCTGTGGAGCAGGCCGGCAGCTGCGCTCCCAAAAGACCCCTAGCTGGGAACTTCCATGCGCTGCGGGTGCGGCCCTAACCAAGAGAAGACCGGGGGGAAGAAAAGTGCACAAAGCCTAGGAGCGCCTAGGCCCCTCTGCCAGGAGCCAAGCGCCCGGGCCACAGGGGAGGCGGGCGGTCCCCGAGCTCAGGGGGCAGGGATGCCCCGCGAGGCCGCGCGCGCGCGTGCGCAGGGCCTGAACCCTCAGGCCGCCCAGGCGCCCACGCCCCTGCTTGCCGCCGAAGCCAACGGTCGCCTGGCCCGGTAGTGGCTTCTCCTCCGCCTGCCGACTTCGACTTCGACTTCGACTTCGGGGAGCCCCGGACGCCCTAGTCCCGCCAAGCCCCCGCCAAGCCCCCGCCCCGCCGCCCGCGATCATGGGCAGCTACCTGAGCAGGTACCTGAGCAGGTACCGGGCAGGGCGCCTGGCCGAGGCCAGGGTCAGGCGGCCGCGCCCCGCCTGGCAGCGCCTGTGCCCAGGGTCCCCGCCACCTCCGAGGGCCAAGCCGGCCCGCCACAGCAGACTCCAGCCCAGGGACCTGGGCCCAGGCCTGCGCCTCCGCCCGCCCGGCAGGGACTCCGCCCGCGGCCCCGGGGCCTCGGGGCCCCAGGCCCGGCGGCGCGGCTGGCCCGGCAGGCCGCCCCTCCGCCCGTCCACGGGGCTGCGCCTGTGCAGCCCTCGCAGGGCTCTCCTCAAGGGCTTCATGTGGACCACCCGCACCCCCTGCCGCGTGGGCAGAACCGTCACCATCCACGTCGCCCCGCCGCTTCGCAGAGGCAGCTTCTACAGGTACCCGCCCAGGCAGGAGCGCCCGGACCCCTGTGCCCGGGAGACCGTGCTGGAGGCCCTCCGACGATGCCAGAAAGGGAAGAGGAGGTTCGACGGGCCTCTCTGGTTCGAGACCCCCGAGCCCAAGCGGAGGGGGCAGAGCCCGGCGCCCAGGCCCTCGGCCTTCCAGCCCGTGCGCAGAAATGCAGCGGCCCCCGCCTTCGTGCCCAGGCCCGGGCCTCTGACAAGCAGCCTCTGCTCCAGGGGCGACTGCCTGTGAGAGGCGCACACGGGCGGCCTGCCCCCCAGGCCTGCCTGAGCCTTCCTGTCTGCACACTGGGCAAGCCTCGCGACAGACGACAGACGACAGACGCGCCCCTGGACTCACCCTCCTGCCCCCGCACCCCTCCTGCCGGCCCTCCCCCCAGAACGCCCTCGTCAGGAGGCCCTGCTTCTCCCCTCCGCCCCGATGATGGAGTTGAAAGGCTGCTCTGGTTTTATTTTATCGCAGCGATGACTTGTCCCACATTTATTAGGACAGTGACTGATGGGATGGGTGCCACGGGGAGAGCACTGACTTTACAACCCTTTGAAGAGAACTGACTTCTTGAACAAGTACTGAGTCCTCCCGTTCCTAACTGTGGTTTACCTGCCTTTTCACTTAGGTTGTCTTGAATTATTCTCAAAAATACCTGACGGTTTTCTGAATGTGTTCGTATTTCAAGTAATAGTAAAAATCGCCTTATGATCTTAGACTGTCAAGGCCTTTCTTTCCAAGATTCAAATCCTAGGATTCCCTCCACACCACAGTTTCTCCTCCCTGGCTCTCTTGGGGCCAGACAGTCCTGTGTGTTGGGCACAGACCCCTGCGTGGCAGGGTTTCCGCAGAACCCCTGGTCTCTAGGCTCCAGGTGTCAGGAGACACCCACGCTGAGAAAATAAAACCTGGCTCCAGTCACTGCCAGGTCACTGGGGGCTGGGGCGGGGGGGCACAGCATGCCAGGGGTGGAGAACCGCTGAGGGACAGTGACCTCTGCTGGCAGAAACAGTCACGCCTGGTCTCCCAAAGCGGGCCTTTTTCAGACACAGAGATGACCCCCACGAGGTGCTGCATGGTTGGCAAAAACATTTCCCCCGTTCTGCAGAATGCGGTGGGGTGTGAATGACTCAGGTTTGGGCCTTATGAACAGTCAGACAATGCTTTCTTTCTTTTTGTCTTTTTAGGGTCGCACCCGCGGCATATGGAGGCTTCCGGGCTGGGGTGGAATCGCAGCTGTAGCCTCTGGCCTACACCACAGCCTCAGCAACGCCAGGTCCAAACCGCGTCTGTGACCTACACCACAGATCATGGCAACGCTGGATCCTTAACCCACTGAGAGAGGCCAGGGATCGAACCTGCGTCCTCGTGGATACTAGTTAGACTCGCTTCCTCTGAGCCATGACGGGAACTCCAGACAAGGCATTTCTGAAAAGCAAGCTACTCGGTTCACGTCTTCAGGTTGGCAAAAATGACCAAGTTAAAGAACATCCAATGCCGGTAAAGGTGCAGAGAACTGGAATCCCAGGCAGGGCTTGGTGTTCTATGAATATCAACGACAGAAACAGAGACATGCTTACATTTTGTTCCGATACCGGCAACTGAACTAGTCACGAGCAAGCCCACTTCCTAAAGCAGCAAGGTTGGGGAAAGGGCCAGGGAAGCACAGCCCTGCTTCTGGGGACGGCGGCAAGGCAAAGGCTGCCTGAGAAGGCACCCTCGGGGGCTGGGCCTCCCTCCTTGTTCGGAGGATGCTCCGAGAAATTACCTGAGGTCTTGGCTTCCACAAGAGTAAGAAACTGAGGTCCAACGAGAGGTAAGGCCCAGGCGGTGGGGGGCCACTCCCACCACACTCACTGTGGGAGTATATCGCCCAGGGCACCAAGGGGCAACAGGAGGGACAAGTGGGGGGTGGGCACTGTCTGCTTGTGTCCACTGTGGCCCCGTGGACAGGCCCCTGGTTTACGAGGCACCATGTGAAGCACGCGGCATTCGCTCACGGATGTTTGCCAAGAACGAACTGTGACCGGCCAACACGGCGAGCGATGGTTAGGAACCGAGTTCTGCTGCCAGGGCACTGAGATGCCACGACTCTGCCCCTACGTGACAGGCCTAGGAGGTCAGGGCTATTGAGACTCCTGAAGATGCAAACGACTGCGTTTGGAGTGGATAAGCAATGACATCCTGCGGTACAGCACAGGGAACCACATCTACTCACCTGGGATGGAGCAGGATGGAGGATGGTGTGAGATAAAGACTGTGCACAAACGTGTAACCGGGTCACTTTGCTGTACAGCAGAAATTGACAGAACACGGCCAATCAGCGAGCATAGAAAGTTTTTTAAAAAGAGGCTCTTGAAGATCAAGGTCACGGTGGTAGCTCACCAGAACATTCAAACCAAAGGGGAAGCCAAAAGTCCCGAGATGCCAGATCTGCCCACAGGACTCCACGCTCCATGTGAGGAGAGACCCAGGACAGTGGGGAGGGCAAAGGGCTTCTGGATTTCATGTGGGTGGTCCACAGCCCTTGTCGGGAGGGGCTCTAACCCCTGCCCTGATGAGAACTCCAGAGTCTCCAAGCTTAGGACACGCTTTCCACTTTATCAGCTGAGCATCACCTGGGAGCCCGTCAAACACTCTGTCCATCTGCAACACAAGACTCCTCTGGGCCCTGGGGCGTGGGGACGAGGCCCAAGCCTGCCCTGCAGCGTGTGCCCCCGCCTTCCTGAGAGAGAAACGGAGCTACCGAATCGGGCCTGCACTGCGATCACAGAAAGGGGAGGAAGGAAAGGAGGGAGACTGCTCCCCCAGAACTTTCTTTCCCCCAACCACAAAGAGCCAGACAACATCAAAACACAGAGAACTCTCTCGTATAAGAAGACTCCTGCATGTGGTGTACACAGAGGTAGCCAAGAGGAAATGTACATTAAGGAAAGCTGGGGCTGGTGCTACAGGCAGTACCGTGAAGACCGGATGGCACGGGTTTCAGGAGAAGATCTGGGACCCAAAGATGCCAATTCCTTCCATTCAGAGATTGTGTCCAACCAGTGTGACTTCTTCCATGCCCTTTCTTCCAAATATGACCACACCGAATGTCCTCTAAGGTTTGCACAAAGGGAAAAATCCACCAGCCAACAGCACTTATTGAGCTAAACATACCTGCGGCATATGGAGGTTCCCAGGCGAAGGGTGGAATTGGAGCTGTAGCCGCCAGCCTATACCAGAGCCACGGCAACACCAGATCTGAGCCACGTCTGCAACCTACACCACAGCTCGCGGCAACGCCGGATCCTCAACCCACTGAGCAAGGCCAGGGATGGAACCTGTGTCCTCATGGGTGCTAGTCAGCTTCATTTCCACTGAGCCACGACGGGAAACGCCTAGATCTTAAAAGTTCTCATCACAAGAACAAAATTCTATCACACCGTGTGGTAAGGGATGTTAACGAGACTCACTGTGGTGAGCATTTCACAATATATACGAATATCAAATTATTACACGGCACACCGGAAACTAAAATAGTGTCATCTGTCAAGTCTACCTCAAGAATAATAAACTGAGGGAGTTCCCTTCATGGCCCAGTGGTTAATGAACCCGACTAGTATCCATGAGGATGCGGGTTCGATGCCTGGCATCAATCAGTGGGTGAAGGATCCAGCGCTGCTGGGGCTGTGATGCAGGCCAGCAGTTGTAGCTCCCATTCGACCCCTGGCCTGGAAACTTCCACATGATGCAGGTGTGGCCCTGAAAAGCTAAAAAAAAAAGAAAGAAAGAAACGGAAATGCCATTAGCTGAGCTAAATAGAAAACCTACATTTTCAAGATTTTTAAATACAGATGGGTCTTGATGGACCTCTTTGCTGGACTAAAAAGTTTGTCTGACTGTTTCACAAGCCAATGACATTTAAACATACACAAATTGCTTCCATCAGCAAATCACTAACAAGGTGAAAGGGTCCACTCCTTTGCGCCAGTGTGAGGAGCCCGGTGCGAAGGCGATTGTCTAAGAACTGGCCCCGCTGCCATTCCTCGCCAAGGGCCCCCGCCAGGACCAACTCCGTCCAAGCGGAGGGAAGAATCGGGCTCCTGTTTCCGGAATCAAAGGACTACACAGGAGCTGGGCTGCTCTTTTACAGGCACAAGACCGTTAATCCCCTCGCCAGGGCTACAACAGCATGCTGTTCTTTCGTAGGTCACAAGGCTTCTCCTTGAATGATCAGGCGGAGGGAGAAATCCCTTCCGTGACCTACATCGTTTTCCGCAGAAGGAGAAAAGCTACGCCTCAGCTACACGTCGACCTCTCTCGCTCAGGTTGATCAATTATCCCAAAAGACAACACTTGAGGAAAGCAGGCAGATACCTCTCCCAGCTTACCTGGAAAACAGACTACAGTTTAGCCCTGGGGAGAGAATCCTCTCAACATTTCGAGACTCCTGCGCTGCGATGCACGCGCTGGAACCCCTCCCCGCCCTGTCCTGGGGATGGCAGTGGACCCCGCGCCCCTCCCCGCAGGCCCCCGCCCGCTGCCTCCGCTCCTTCGACCTTCCCTTCCACTGCCCGAGGAGGCGGCTCTTGGTGACTGGACCCCTTCTGCTCTCCTCCAAGTCCTGCACGGGTGCGGCCAGGACCTCGCTTTAGAGAGAACACCCTCTGGCAGAGGCCATCCAGGTTACGCTGGATCGCGGGTATGCCCGCTGTAGGTTTCCAGTCATGCAGAGGAGACACCGCGCCCGGGTCCCTGGGTGAGATCACGTGGGACAGAGGAGACCCTCTAGCAAAGACTGGGGGAAAGGCGGCATGGAAACGGCATTAGTCGGCGCGCTGTCCATCACTTGACTATCTTTAGGGAGTTACTCTTGACACTTTCCATCCAGCACGGCTCAAGATCTTCAGGTTCTCTGCAACAGCCACAGAACAAGCAACGAGGAGGAAAAAACAAAGAAAGAAAAAGCTAATAACCTCCAAGATCTGGATCCCTGAAGCCTCCCTGGAAAGGGATATTTGCTATCGTGTCAGTGACAGCAAACAGCAACATTTGCTATTGTGTTAGTGTGTATTGTATTAGGGCTGCTGTGACAGCCTAAATCTGAAAGGCAGATTTTACATCTGATCCATTTGCCAAGCTAGTGGTGCCTTTCTATGACCTCGCACACTCGAGAGAGGCAGCCTGTCTGCAAAGGTGTTTTCCATCCCATCTTCACCGTGAGGTGCCCTTTCCCGTAGGGGAAACCTGTGGGCGTAAAGATGCAGCCACCGTGAGAGCAGCGCTCGGCGGATCGGGCCCAGCACTTGTAGAGCATCCTAAACACAGGCCCTTTCACGAGGCAGCCCTCACCACTCAGCCTCCTGACAGCAGTATTGCTGAGATTCATACTGCCTGAGCATTTACAGGAAAAAAATTGGTGATCCTCAATCTAATTTTGCACTTTTCAAATTTTGTAACTGACAGTGACAACAAAAGCCTCTATATATCTTATGCACCCAATTCCAATTAAAACGCCTTTGCAAATAAACCATATGATATCTTTATAGAATCCTCCAATGCCCAGTTTCCAGGAAAAAAAAATTTCAAAAGTGAAGTCCTCAAAATTAATCTGAAATGTTACTTATTTAAATTAACTTTTCCTAAGAATGGAAATGTTATTTAACATAATCATATTCAAGGTAAAATTTAGGCACTCATAGGAAATGATATTAAAATGAACACAGCATCAAGAACAAGAAGATGACAGCAGTTAAGGAACCCAACTAGTATCCATGAAGACGCCTGTTCGATCCCTGGCCTCGCTCACTGGGTTAAGGATCTGGTGTTGCCATGAACTGTGGTGTAGGTCACAGACACAGCTCAGATCTGGCATTGCTGTGGCTGTGGCAGAGGCCAGCGGCCACAGCTCCAACTGGATCCCTAGTCTGGGAACCTCCATGTGCTGTGGGTGTGGCCCTAATAAGACAAAAGACAAAAAAAAAAAAAACAAGAAAATTAAAAGAGACTAGTTGAGGGGTTAGTATTGTGAGATGACCAGTAGCTTTTTTCCTTATATTTTTCTTTTTGTCTATTTTTTTGATTAGGGTACAATTGATATACAGTATTATATAAGCTTCTCTGTACAACATAGTGATTCAAAATTTTAAAGGCTATACTCCATTTATCGTTGTTATAGAATATTGGCTATATTTCCTATGCTGTACAATATATACTTGTAGCTTATTCATTTTATATATTGTATCTCTTACTCCCCTGCCCTTATCTTGCTCCTCCCCCTTCCCCCTCTCACCTGGTAACCCCTAGTTTGTTTTCTAGATCTGAATATGTTTCTTATTTGTTATATTCACTAGTTGGTTTTATTTTTTAGATCTGCCTATAAATTATAAAGTATTTATCTTTCTCTGTCTGATTTCTTTTACTAAGCATAACACCATCCAAGTCCATCCATGTTGCTATAGATGGCATTATGTCATTCTTTTTTATGGCTAAGTTATATTCTTAGGAGCAATTGTGTGTATACACTGTATCTTCTTGATCCATTCACCTGTTGACAGCACTTCAGATGCATCCATATCTTGGCTATTGTCAGTAGTGCTGCTAGGAACATAGAGGTGCATCATCTTTCCAAATTAGTGTTTTTGCTTTTCTTGTATATATGCCCAGGAGTGAAACTGCTGGGTCATATGATAGTTCTAGTTTTAGGTTTTTTTGAGAAACCTCCATACTGTTTTCCCCAGTGGCTGCATCAATTTACATCCCCAACAAGTGTACGAGGGTTCCCTTTTCTCCTTACATTTGTCCTTTTTGATTTCCTAGAAAGTAATCTTCTAATTTTTATTGGGAAAAAATGTTATTATAAATTGTTTTGGAAAGAAGGCTTCCGTTTAGGAGTTCCTGTTGTGGCTCAGTGGGTTATGAACCCTATTAGTATCCATGAGGATGCGGGTTTGATCCCTGGCCTTGCTCAGTGGGTTAAGGATCTGGTGTTGCTGTGACCTGTGGTGTAGGTCACAGACATGGCTCGGATCTGGCATTGCTGTGGCTGTGGTGTAGGACGGCAGCTATAGCTCTGATTCCACCCCTAGCCTGGGAACTTCCATAAGTGCTGCTCTTAAAAAAAAAAAAAGCTTCAGTTTAAAAGCGTTATGTTTTAGCAAATGCATCTTGTCTTAGAGTCTATAAAATAGGAATAGAATTCACTTAGGGCATAATTTTGTTTTACCTTACACCTCCTTCTTTTAATTTTTTGAATCATATGAATATATTACATAGTCTTTTTTTCTCTTTTTGGGCTGCCCCTCGGTGCATGGAGTTCCCAGGCCAGTGATCAGATCCAAGCTGCAGTTGTGAACTATGCAGTAACTGCAGCAACACCAGATCCTTTAACCTACTTTGCCAGTCTGGGAACTGAACCTGCGTCCTGGTGCTACAGAGACGCTGCCATTCCATTGCACCACAGCAAGAACTCATATATTATGTATTTTTAAACACATAGGGGCGTGTGTGTGTATTTGTGTGTACACACACAAATCCATGTATCATGTTTATTTTGCTCCTCCAAATCCTACTTTTCTGTTTTATCCCTTGTATTCACAGTCCATGCATAATACACTGTGGGTTTGAGGAAGACCGATAAATAGAAACTGTCTTTGCCAGATTCTGAATAAAATTAAGACAAAAGAATGAAGCGGACAGGAGACCAAAATAAAAGGCTGGTTGGAGGGTATGACTTTTATCAGCCGGCAAATTTCCTTCCTAATTAAAAAAAAAAATTCTCAGATGAGACAAATTCATCTATAGTGACCCAGGTAGCAGTGAAGTGAAGCAGGTATCAGCACATCCTAAAGTACTGTGCAAGACACTTAACACCTCAGGATTCTGCTCCTGCCAATCTTAACAGTCCACAGCTGTAGACAGGATGAACAGCTGGGCAGAGGTGTGGGCCTGCCCGAGCAGGACTGGATTCTGTACTCAGTGTGGGGAGCAGCACAGAAAAACACCTGCTGTCTGAGGGCAGGCCGGCTCCTCAAGAGAAGGGAAGCTATGCCCACTTTCTCCTTCCAGCTCACCGATCAGATGAGTCATTTCACCTCTCAAGGAGTGGAGTGAAGGAAGGGAGTAGAAAGAGAGCAGGAGCGTTACCCTAATCACAAATAAAGATGGAAGGAAACATCACAAATAAGGAAGATGCCTCTGGAAGAATGGATAAAGACGTCAAACTGTTAAAAATTGTACTAAAGCTTTTAGGAAAATAAAAAAAGGTGCTATGATAGATGCCAACCGTGGGAAAAACCTGTATACATTTATTTTCAAAATGAATCCTATGGACTTATTTATCCCCTTCCCCCCAAAATTCATATGTTGAAGCCCTAAGCTCAAACATGACTGAATTTGGAGATAGGGCCTATAGAGAGAGATTTACAGTTAAATGAGGCCATCATGGTGGGGCCCTAATGGGATTAGTGCTCTCATCTGAAAAAACACCAAAATGCGCACTCTCTTCCCTGCCACCTCCCCCTCAACAAAGGAGAGGTCATGTGAGCATACAAAGATTTGGTGGCACCTGCAAGTTGAAAGCAAAGGCCTCAGGATGAAACTTACCTTGTTAGCACCCTGATCTTCAACTTTCCAGTCTCCGGAACTGTGAGAAATAAACTTCTGCTATTTAAGCCACCCCATCTGTGGTATTTTGTTAGGGCAGCCAGAGCAGACCAACACGATGAGAAAAGAAATCTTTTCTTTCTATTTTATCTATCTATCCATCTATCTACAAGAGAAGGTATTTGGATAGACAGAAACACAGAATGCTTATGATATATAACTACGATTTCTTATATTTATCTTCATAGTGCCTAGTGAGCAGAGAGCTTTGTTAGGACGTGATATAACCTACAAGCTGAGCTAGATTATAAAGGATTAAAATGTAGATCTCTTAAAATTAGATCTGTAAATTATTTTCTTTTCCTTTTTTTTTCTTTTTTTTTTTCTTTTTAGGGTCACACCCACAGCATATGGAGGCTCCCAGGCTAGGGGTCAAATTGGAGCTGCAGCTGCCGGCCTACACCAGAGCCACAGCAACACGGGATCCAAGCCACGTCTGCGACCTACACCACAGCTCATGGCAACGCCGGATCCTTAACCCACTGAGCAAGGCCAGGGATCGAACCCACAACCTCATGGGTCCTAGTGGGGTTCGTTAACTGTTGAGCCATGAAGGGAACTCCAGATCTATAAATTATTTTCAAGATTGAGTTTTGAATTACTGTCTCAAATAATATTGCAAATAATCAATTGAGACTTTTCATGGTTTACTTACTCAGTTGTTTCTCTGTTGGGAACTTTTCTCATAGAGAAAGCCAGCATCGCTTTGAAGAGATATTCTTCATTTGTATCCCAGGCGTACTGAAAGCAAAGTAAAACAGAGAATGTAAAGTGAAGAGGCATGGGGTAAAAATTGGTCCATTGGGTTCTAACTGTGGTCACAGTTGCGTTGGTGTGTGTGTGTCTGTCTGTCTGTCTGTCTGTCTCTCTCTCTCTTCCATCTTTTTCATATAATAAAGACTGGAAATCATGATCAATCCTGTCACCATGCTGTTCAGGATAGAGTTTCCTGGCTGTGCTAGCATTCCAAGCGTGGTGTATTTCCCACGGCGTTATCCTCTTGAAACCTGCATTATGAGTAGCCGGTCAACAGATAGGACATTTGGACATGCCATGCTAGACATAAATAGGTGGTTTCTTTTCTTCCTTTCTCTCTTCCCTTGTAAGCTGACTCCTCATCTCAGCTTCCTTTCCTTTATTAACACCAGCACAACTTTTCTTTTTATTTCCTTGGCTGAAAACTTGAGTGTATGTGCCTATCATGGGCTGAACTGTGCCCCCCACAAAGAAACTCATACATTAAAGTCCAAACATCCCAACACAGGGAGAAGACCGCCATCTAGAAGCCAGGGAGAGAGGCCTGGAACACATCCTTCCCTCACAGAACTCAGAAGGAACCAGACCTGCTGACACTTGGGTCTTGGATTTCTAGCCTCTGGAACCGAGAAAAAGTTAATGCCTGTGGTTTGAGCCACCCAATCTGTGGTACTGTGTTACAGCAGCAGCCCTCGCAAACTAAAGTGGATGACCCCACGTTTTAGGTGAGCAATCAAGTATAACTGGAGAAAAGCACAGGGTTTGTTGGCTTAACTCTACCTTCATTACCTGCTCCCACACTGCCCGGGGTCCCCTTAGGATTCTCCATCCGTTTTTTCTCTCTCATGGTTCACAATGACCATTTCAAACCTCCTTCAGCCCCCCCAAATCTCAGTGCTTTCGCTCACACCTCGCCCCTACTAGGTGCGCGTTTCGTGGGTCACAGGTGTATCTTGAGTCATCCCTTTAAACTCCCCCATCCTCCTGACGCCAAGAACAAAACTTCCTCCAGAGGAGCCCATCTTTTATCCCCATCTTCGCCAAAGGCCAGATCTGGTGTTTCTCCTCCAGTCAATGGCTGTTCCATCCACCTCTAGGAGGAATGCCCCCATTCTGGCTTTCGAAGGGTCCAAACAGCATGAGTCTCTCCCCCTCTTCCATGTTCACTGACTGTGAACTATGCTCGAGTCTCTCCCACTAAAACAACCGCACATCCAAATCCCTTTACCCATCCTCCTCCTTCGATCTCTGCTGTCTCCCTGCTGCCCTCACAGCCCCGATTCTTACAGAAGATGTCCACCCTTCCGTCTCGACGTGGTCACGGCCGCGTAATCTTCGCCGCCTCCACTATCCGCCTGCCAGCCCCACCACTGCACAGAGCGGCTCTCGCAAGTTACCCATGGCCTTCACGTTCTCAGCGCAGAGAGCATTTCTCAGTCTGCCCTCACTTGGCCTCTCAACACCATGTGATGCTCGTGAACACTCTGCTCATCTGAAAGCCCTTTCTTCCCCCCGGTGACACGGCCTTCTCCTGGTCTTCCTCACCCCTCTGCCTCCTTTGCCGGTTCGCTCCCTTCTCCGAGGCTCAAGTTTTCGAGAATCACAAAGCTCGAGGCCAGACCCTCTCCTCTGGTCACCCTCCACTCCCTCCCCCAGCACCGCCATCTCCTCCAGGGTTCCAGGGCCACCTCAGTGCAAGTGACGCAGGAATGTACATATCAAGCCAGCTGTGTCCTTGCCTCTTTGTCAATAATACCTCCAACTCAGTAAGTCCAAAATGAACGCCAACGTTTTCTTGTCTGTTCTTGGCTCCCTGACTCCGAAACGGGCCATCATCCATCCGGCTGCATAATTAGAAACAAGAGCTTCTCCTTGACGATCTTCCCCCCCCGCCCCCGGTTCCTTGTCATCCCAACCCTGTGGCTCTCACATCCCTTCACTGCTCCAGCTCTCCAGCAACACACTGTACTCCGAACGGCCAGCCCCTCTCACCCACACGACTCGAGCACCTCCCAACTGGATCCTCCCCTCTCTCCTAGTGCCCTCGGGTCTGTCTTCCACACTGCGGCCTAGGTGTCTTCCCAACACGAAATCTACCATGACACCTCTTGCATAAAACTCCCCCTTGCTTCAAACTCCCCGACATGGGCCACACATTCCTTGGCCTGACTCCTCCTTTCTCTCGAAGCTCGTCAGGCGCCACGCTCCTCCTCGCTGCTCCCGTTCCAGACGCCCCCGCCTTCCTTCCACCCCTCGCTCTCCCCAGGTTTCCTCCTGTGATAAGGCTTTCCACGTGCTGTTGTTCCCTCTTTGCTTTTAACCCCCCGTGTACTTCTACTCGTACTTTAGACCTCACAGTAAATGCCAGTTCCTGAGGCCCTGATGAGGCCAAATCCCTCTGGACTTCTCTTTCCTGGTAATGCTTTCAAGGCTGCACATTTGCATTTGGCTCAGTGAATATTTAATGGACAGCCAACTGTCCCAGTACTGTAAGCTCCACAAGGGCATGGATAAGCCTGGATTTTGCTGCACTGCATCCAGTGCATCCCAGCATCCAGCATGCTGCCTGCCCTCAGAAGATGCTGGGATGAGCAACCCTACCCAATGGAAGAGACAGTGGATTCTGCAGTCACACTGCCTGGGTTCAGACCTCACCTCTACCCCTTGCTGACGTGAGATCTTGAGACGTTCACTTAGTGTCTTTGCACTTCAGTTTTCTCATCCATCTAAAGAGAATGGGAACACCTGTGCCCCCTTCCTCAAAGGGTTGTTATGAGGGCTAAATGAGAAGATGTGAACAAAGTGATGAGAAGGGCCCCAGAAAGAAAGCAAACTAAGTTCTCAATGAAAGCTCACTGTCGGAATGATTATTACTCATTAAGTGAACAAAATAATACACTGGTGGACTGGCCTACAAACCGAATACTTCTAAGTTTCTTTTAGCACTTTTATCATTTCTAGCCTGAGGCATCTTACTATCACCTTCTATCAGGGAAAATGTTCACAAACCACAGCAGAAAACTGAAATTAGAATTACACAAAGTCATCTTATCAATTCGACAGTCTTTACTGTTCCTAGAGCCACCGGAGCCCCATGACTATTTTTTTAACTTCAATTTCATATATTCAACAACATATATTTCATGTTGTTACTCTGATATTTGAGAAGAACTTTAGAAACTTCACATTAGAATCAGAAAAACTTTGTGCTCTCAAAGATCTTAGGTGGGTGACTCTTGCCCTCTTTTCCATGACGGTGACTGACAAAATTCAAACGACCACACAGTGAAGAGCAGAGCTGAACCCAGACCTGAGTGCCTGACTCAGGCCCCTGTGCGCCACTGTTCTGGGCTGAAACGCTCAGGCTCATGAAATTGTCTTGGGCAAGGCAGAACTTTAATCTATAGTATATGCTAGAGAATAATTTAAAGACTAGGCAAAATCAGCTTATTAACAATTTCTATTTTACTATGAATGTTCTTGCTTTAAGAAAATATCAGATTTGGAGTTTCCATCGTAGTGCGGTGGAAACGAGTATGACTAAGAACCATGAGGTTGCGGGTTCCATCCCTGGCCTCGCTCAGTGGGTTAAGGATCCGGCGTTGCCGTGAGCTGTGGTGCAGGTCGCAGACGCAGATGCGGCTGGGATCTGGCGTGGCTGTGGCTGTGGTGTAGGCCAGCAGCTGAGGCTCCGATTGGACCCCTAGCCTGGGAACCCTCACAGGCCGTGGGTGCGGCCCTCAAAAGACAAAAAAAAAGAAAACAAAAAGACAAAAAAAAAGAAAAAAAAATCAGATTTGAGGTCTATATAAGTTTAAGATAAGCAAACACAGAGGCTCATTATTAGAGAAAGGAGTGTTCTTAGCAAACAAGATGTTAAATGAACACGCAAGTTCTTCACTTACTGCTTTATCTCCCAGAGCTGTTCTGATACTAAGTCTCACTTTAAAAGCATTTTCGGCATCTGCCAGAGAGAAAAAAAGAGAGCAGGATGTGATAATAAAAATCTGCCAAAATGGAGCCTGATAGATCCTAATATTTAATGCAACTCAAAACAACAGAACAAAGAACGGCAATTAAACTGCCCCAAATACTCCTGAAAGTTGAACTGCAAGCATCTTAGACGGTTGAAATTTTTCCTTCAAACTCATAAAACATTCACAGCCTCAACTATCAAACCACAACACAATGGCAGATTTAGAAAAATAAAGAAGTCTTTCAGTCAAAGACGTGTCAATCATTTAGAAAACTATTCATCTGTTTTTAAGTTTCAAGGCTCACGTACCTGGTTGACAAAGTTCAGCACGAACAGAAGTCACCAGAAAAAAGAGCAGCCACAACATTCTTTCAGAGTGGAAAACACAAGGCAAGCAGAGGGAAAAAAAATTCCACCCTCCACTTAAAGCTACTTTAGCCATTCTGTGATCCGGATTAGAATAGCAAACAAGCAAGCCACCACCTGAAAGATTTAATGATTAACCGCCATCGTTTGGGTTAATACTTTGATAGAAACAGCCCATCTCCTGTCAGTTATTTACGAAAACCTGTTTGGAAACAGATTGTTAGTTGTCCTTTCCAAACTCTACCTACAAGAATGTTTTCTCTGCTGACTCAAAAGTAGTTATTCTCCCCCACCCCTTTTTCTGTTCTTGTTTGGCTAAATGCACAGGAGAAAGAAGGAGTCCTTTCTGGAGGTTTATCTTGGCATGAACTTCCCATCTCTTCAGGGCTGACATATCTGGCTTAGAGATAAACGACCTTAATTTGGAGAACAAACATCACTCCTTTCCACCTCTGGTGAACAAAGGACGACACCCTTTCAAGGCTGGCCGCATCTGACGCTCACCTCCGCAGGTAAATATCCAGAAGAGCTTCCAAGTCAAAGAGAATGGCTTTGGTCCGCCCTGAGGTCTGGCAGTGGAGTAAAACCAAAGGCAGTGACATAGAGCAGTGCCGCCCGAGGGGCCGTTCCTCTCCACGCTGTTCAGGACGTACCCGCTACGCACCCCACGCCAGCCGCTGGGCACAGGCGGCTGTCCAGTAGGTGATGCGGAGCTGGTGCTGCTGGAGACTGAATGTTGCTTAGCTTTATACGGAACGATGTGGCTGGAGACTACATTAGCCAGTGCAGCAGGAACGGTCAACAGGCGCTACCTCCTGCCACGACCCAGCTTTGCTGGATTATTTCTCTAATCCTCACAACAGCGCCACACGGTGGCTGTGTGTAATCCTGTTACAGACGAGGAAACCGAGGATCCAGGGTTTAAGGCCCTGGCGGCAACAGGAAGAGTGGAATGAGCGTCACCCGAACCCCATCTCCACCACACCGAACCCCACTGTGTCTCACGTCGTCCTTGGTCAAAACTGAAACTCTACCAGAACCTGAGATGCTCTGAGGACTGCCCTTCCCCTAGTGGCACTCTGCAGATGCCCATCAAGCCCCCTGCGGGTGGGTGTCAGGGCCTTGCTCTCTACCACACCACCCCTTCCTGAATTCAGGCCCCAGATTCCACCTCTCTGCTTGTAAACCAAGCATGGAAAAATGAGGCGTTCCCCGGTGGCACAGTGGCTAAGGATTCAGCAGCTGTCACTGCTGTGGTGCAAGTTCAGTCCCTGGCTGGGGAACTTCTGCATGCTGGGGGACGTGGCCAAAAAATAAATAAATACCTAAGAGAGCCAGAATCAAAACATACATACACACACACATACATACGTACATAAAAAGAACGGAGAAACTAGATCCGGTGGCCCTCCTGCTGAAGAGAAAACCTGGATTTTTAAAGCAACAACGAGGAAAATATCAACAACCACACTTCTGCAACACAGCCTCTTATTTGAGAGGCTATCATTTCCCCCACCTAGTAAGGGTGACAGTCTATCACAGAGGACCCACTGCTGTCGTCTGACTCCACTTAGGGAAGCTTTTCCTCGCCGCCTGCCCCTTGGTTGCCAGGGCAGAGTCAGGAAAAGCCCTCCTCGAGGCAGAGGCGGCCACAAGTGAGGAGGCCAGCCATCCCAACAAGCTCGCTCTTAGGTGACATGGAAATTTCCTAGAAGGAAGCAAGCGCTCGCGTAACCAACTCCCGAAAACAAAGTCAGGCTAGGTGAAGTTATCTTAGGAAATGGTAGACTAGATAAAGGCATCATGGGGCGAAAAAAGCCGACAGGTAGAGATTGTGACAAAGCTGATTGTTGGCACCAAGGAAGAACGCTGTGTTAGAGAGAGGCATCTGATTCAGCTTTTCTTTAGCCTTAAAACTTCAGAAAAGTATCGAAAGTCTCTTGCTTTTGACTAGGACTAAAGACAATAAAAGAGTGAATTATAGTGTAAGCCACCCATTTGAAAAGAGACGAAAAATCGCTCTTTGGAATTGCGATTTCTCAATGTTTGTTATCCCATTTTGAAATACAATAGAAGAAAGAGCAATAGAAGTCCTGCAGAGAGCAGACAGAGGCAAAGAGAGAAAAGTACAAAATACCCGTAATACCACAGGCATGGGCAGCCAGTGTTAACAGCTTTTGAGAGTTGAACACTGCAAATCCATTATACTTCAATAAATAAATAAATAATGGGAAAATGAGGGGAAAATATTTTCGAAATGCACCTCCCTTAGCCCTGAATCTCCCTGTGTGTTCCCATGCCATGCTGCTTTGTCTCACTGCAGTGGCCCTATGAGAACAGCGAGACATCTTGGTGGGAATCCCAAGGACCCCTGTCTTCCTCGCCCTTCCTCACGCTGCTCCCTCGGCGGGGAGCTGCTGAGTCACCTTCAATTTGACGCGTCATGAGAGAAAAGTATCCATGTAGTCCTACTACTGAAAATTCCTTTTATCAATAACTGATGGTGGCAGTTCCCACCGGGGCACGGGTTCGATTCCTGGCCCAGTGTAGTGGGTTAAAGGACCCAGCATTGCCTCAGGTGTTGCATAGGCCACAGCTGCGGCTTGCATTCAATCCCTGGCCCAGGAACTTACATATGCCATGAGTGCTGCCATAAAGAAAAACTGGTAAACAATAAATTAATTGATGGTAAAATTTATCACCTGCCTTTTCAGTATCTATTAATTTGATTCTAAAGTTTTTACTATTTAGTGCATTGTATTAAAAAAATTTTTTACATTGATGATGTGACCCTTAGATGAGCTCAGTCTGATGTTTTTTACCACGCTTCTGCACTTAGCTGCTGTGTTTTTTCTTTAGGTTTTTAAACCCATTTTTGTAGAAGAATATTATTTAGGTTTCTGTCAAGTGCTCATTCTTTCTCCTGGCCTTTTTATTAACATCTTAAAAATGGTACAGAAAGATTTCTAACATTGCCTATGTTTACAATTACTTGAAAATGCAGAAGAAACAAAATATTCAGAGTTGAAGAATCAGAATCATACACAATTTGGGGAAGAGTTCTTTCAAAACTTTCATTTCTTATATTGTCATTAGTTGCAGGTTTCATATTTCTTTCTGAGTCCATATTTTCTGTTTATAATTTCCAGGAAAAGCATTCATTTCGTTAAGATTTTCCAGTTTTTTCTAGGACTTTATACAAGAGTTCCCATAAAATACTCCATTTTTATATTACCTATATATTTTTTAGTGTATATATTAATTTTTCTAATTTTTTTCATTGTTCTTTCCAGACGTTCATCCGTCTTTGCTGTCATTTGATCAACGAACAAGATCTTGGATTTAATTTTCAATTCCTTTCTTTGGCTTTCTGATTCATCCATCTCTTATTCTTATTCATCCATCTCTTATTCTTGCTGTCATTACACTGGTTTACTTGTTCTTTTTTATAACTCGTGAGTTGGCTAATCAGCTTATTTTTCATCTTTCTCAGTTAATATGAAAATATCTATTGCAATGAATTTTACTTAGGGTACTGTTCCTGCCCCCTGACATAAGTACAGATGTACAGTGATTTCATTCCTATTTTCTAAATAGCCTATAATTAGTTTTAACTTTTTTACCCCTGTATTTACTTAGAAAAAAAAATTTGTCTTTTTTTTTTTTTTTGTCTTTATGCATGTGCAATATATGGAAGTTCCCAGGCTAGGAGTCAAATCAGAGCTGCCGTCCTACGCCACAGCCACAGCCACAGCAGATCCGAACCACGTCTGCGACCTATACCACAGCTCACAGCAATAGCAGATCCTTAACCCACTGAGTGAAGCCTGGGGTGGAATTTGCGTCCTCATGGACACTGGTTAGGTTCTTTACCACTGAGCCACAACAGGAACTCCCTGTTTAGAAAAGCTTTACTTGTCAGCAAAAGAAAAAGCAGCCAAAAACGGAACAATTAAACATACTGACTTTTATAGGTCCTACCAGGTGAATAGAAAAAGAAGATGTATAATGATTAAAAAAAAACATTGTCAATAATTTGACTTAAAATATGAAGACTCTTACAAGGTATGAGGCACTTGGAACGTGCTAAAAATGATTTAATAACTAAAGAGCTTGAGGGTTTAATAGTTGGAACACAGAACTAGATGCTATTGTTCTTGCCTCTCAATATACTGGGTTTTTTAAATTTCACTTTTCAAAATCCGACTCAAACTTTATTTTCATGTACAATATTAGGTATTAAACCTCCAGAGAATTCCTATCAAACTTGCTTCACATAATGCTTACATCAGCAACTCCACATATAGGAGCCTAATAACTTACTAGTAACAGGGGTGATGATGACAAATAGAGCCGTTTCAAACATTCTGAATATGCTTCTATTTACTCCCAGTGTTTAGAGTTTAGAGAACGCAGGTAAAAAGTTGAGACTACTACTGCCACGAGCCATGCAGAAGGCACTGAGTCTCCTGGGACCGGAAAGAGAAATTGATTTCTCCATGTCTTTCATACTCCACATCACTACTGGAAAGCAGTTTCTCGGCACATAACTATTGATCTGCTGCTCTGGAGGGTAAATTAAATATGAGAAAACACGTGCGTCATTCTTCTGATTCATGGAAGATGCCTTTTAAAGTTCATCAGGGTTGTAAACGCATGTGGGGAATAAGTGTGCTCCATTTACGTGCAATAAAACAAGAGCTAGTAGGGGCCAATGTCCCTTCTGAATTTTGACCCTCGCTATTCTGTTTCATTGTCACAAACGGGTATTTTGTAAACCTACAACATCTTGAATACCGTGAGCTTTTTCATTTGTCATCTTTAACCATCTTAACCATCCTTACAGGTCCATCTCAATGATCACCTACTTTGAGAAATCTTTCTTTTGTTTTTGTTATAGATTTTTAGCTGTTATTATTTGTTGTAGACTTGTCCAATCTCCTAACTTTTTATTCTCTCCTTATCCTGTGTTCCCATAGCATCTTGTTCACATCGGTACATGTATCTACTGCCAACATGATTTGCTTTGGGGTCCCACAAATTTTAAGGTGGGTTCCATTTGTACTTCTCATGGCCCATGAATACTTAATAATTTAACAAGACTGAACTGACTTATCTGAATCATAAAATGGCATTCTAAGGACCTCAAGACTGTATAAATGAAGTATTATAAGGTACATTGCCATTTTTTTGACATTCCCAGCCAGAGAAAAACAACTCCCAGTATTCTTCATAAACAATGAAGCCCGGGCTATGGAAAATTTTTGCCTCCACTCCCATACTTTGATGCCCTTTTTAAAATGAGGGGGAAAAAAAGTGAAGCTACAATACACGAAGGCTCATCAAATTTTGCAGGTTAATCAATAGCCATAACCATCATGAACCTTGTCTTTTTTTCCACAGGGTAACATTTTTCTGCTTCAGAGAAAGTTAATCACTACTGTTGGGAAATAAAAATTAATTCAGACAAACTGAGTTAGTGTAATTTTGCCAACTTTATATTCCTAAGGCAGAAATGTAAAGGATAGTTTTGTAAGCAGAATGCATGTGTGCCTGTCTGCGTGTCTCACCATGTGCATGAATACCAATACATTGCCATGAGTCCCACAGTGGGAACTCAACCATTACTCTTTATGACACTTGTTTCCTACTTAGTTCATAGCGTCACTATGATGAAGAATCGGGATTTCCCTTGGGGCCAAAAGTCAAGAAAAACTAGGCTTGTCAAAAACAAACACATTAACGTGGAGGGTGTTATGCTAAGTGAAATAAGCCAGACACAGAAAGATAAATACCATATGATCGCCCTTATATGTGGAATCTAAAAAACACACAAACAAGAACAAAAAACCTAACCCACACATACAGAGAACTGATTGGTGGTTGCCAGAGGCAAGCGGTGGGGGTGGGGGAAATGGGTGAAAGTAGTCAAAAGGTACAAACTTCCTGTTATAAAATAAATAAGTCATGAGGAAGTTATATACAGAAAGGTGACTACAGTTAATGTGTTGTATGTTTGAAAGTGGCAAAGAGAGTAAATCTTAAAAGAGCTCATCACAAGAAAAAAGCTTGTAACTATGTGTGTGTGTTAACTATACTTACTATGGTGACCGTTTCACAATATATAAAAATATTGAATCATTATGTGTACCCCTGAAACCAATATAATGTAATATGTCAATTATATCTCAATTTTTTAAAAAAGAGACCAGCATTTACCAAGTCCTTTTCCATCTATAACCAACCCCCTTACCACATCTTCCCTTTCTAATCATTTCTTGTCGCATCCAAAACCAAGCTGAGGAATTTCAAGCTAAAGCTCCTTGAGGCATGTAAATCAATGAAACTGGAACACACCCTCCCGCCATGCACAAAAATAAACTCAAAATGGCTTAAGGACTCAAACATAAGATAAGACACCATCAAATTCGTAGAAGAGAACATAGGCAAGACATTCTCTGACATCAACCTTACAAATGTGTTTTTAGGTCTCCCAAGGCAACAGAAATAAAAGTAAAAATAAACCAATGGGACCTAATCAAATGGACAAGCTTTTGCACAGCAAAGGAAACCATAAAAAACAACAACAAAAAGACAACCTATGGAATGGGAGAAAATAGTTTCAAACGATGCAACAGACAAGGGCTTAATGTCTAAAATATACAAACAACTTATACAACTCAACAGCAAAAAAGCCAACAACCCAATGGAAAAATGGTCAAAAGATCTGAATAGACATTTCTTCAGAGAAGATATACAGACAGCCAACAAGCACATGAAAAAATGCTCAACAGCACTGATTATTAGAGAACTGCGAATCAAAACTACTATAAGGTACCACACCTCACATCTGTCAGAATGGCCATTGTTAATAAGTCCACAAGTAACAAATGCTGGAGAGGGTGTGGAGAAAAGGGAACCCTCCTACACTGTTGGTGGGAATATAAATTGGCACAACCTCTATGGAAAACAGGATGGAGGTACTTCAGAAAACTAAATCTAGAACTATGACCCAGCAATCCCATTCTTGGGCATATACCCAGAAAAAACTTTCTTTAAGAAAGATACATGCACCTGTATATTCACTGCAGCACTATTCACAACAGCCAAGACATGGAAACAACCCAAATGTCCATCGCCAGATGAATGGATTAAGAAGATGTGGTGTATATATACACAATGGAATACTACTCGGCCATAAAAAAGAACAAAATAATGCCAGCAACATGAATGGAGCTAGAGACTCATATGAAGTGAATTAAGTCAGAAAGAGAAAGACAAATACCATATGATATCACTCATATCCGGAATCTAATACACAGCACAAATGACCTTTCCACAGAAAAGAAACTCATGGACATGGAAAACAGATTTGTGGTTGTCAAGGGGGAGGGAGTGGGATGGACCAGGAATATGGGGTTCACACATGCAAACTATTGCCTTTGGAATGGATAAACAATGAGATCCTGCTGTATAGCACTGGGAACTCTATCTAATCACTTATGATGGAGCATGATAATATGACAAAAAGAATGTATACATGTATGTGTGACTGGGTCACCTTGCTGTACAGTAAGTAGAAAATTGACAGAACACTGTAAATCAGCTATGATGGAAAAAATTAAAATCATTAAACAAATTTTAAAAATAAAATAGAAAAAAACAAAAAAGTTTCCTTGGTAAATATTCTTTACTAATTCTGTCAGATTTAGCTACTATTTTCTAAGAGGGGAGGATTAAAGTATTATGGATTTTAAGGAAAAATTGTGAATTTGTCCCTGCGAGTCTGAACATGTTTGTTACATATTTGTTTTACATATTATATTTACATATTTTAGGCAATGTTTTTGGTACATACATGTTGACGCTTTTTCTTCTGTCGGATTGTTTATCAGTAGATAGTCTTTTTCTTTTAATGCTTATTCTTTTATTTGTCTGATATGAATATTAATATACCAGCTTTCTTTCAGTGAATATTTACTTTTTTTTCTTTTGCTTCATTTTTAACTTTTCCAGGAGTTTTTGTTTTGGCATTTCTTTTTTTGTGTTTGAGAATAAAGATGATTTAAAAAAAACAAAACTCCTTTAGGTTTGCTCTGTCACTGGAACACAGTACTCCATAAACAGGATTTCAATGAATAACTAAATGGCTCATGGAAAGGGCCCTTTCCCTAGGAGTGCCATTCAGAGACTTTTGGACAGGAAAAAAAAGCTGGTAATAATAACCTCCTCACATTTTTCCTGTGGACCCAGAATTGTAAATGAAGTAAAGAAGATTAATCTCGGAGCAAGGGGCAGAGATCTTAAGTGTGGTGTTGTTGTCTCCACAGGCCCTAGACTGCAGGAGGGCACTAGGTGCCTAGGAAAAGTCGTGTGAAGGCGACATCAGGAAGTAGAAGGGTGTGCTTACTGCGTGCAGCCAGCTAGCATTTAAAGTCAGCTGAGGAGCTGGTAGGAACACAGTTCCAGTTGGTCCTCAGTTATGTTTCCTATCTGGTTTCTGCTCCTAGAGATGTGGTGTTTGGAACTGGGAAAAATATGAAGAAAGACTGTTTTTAGACGGGGATCAGATATATGCAGGCTTGTTTCACTCTATAAATGGCTCTGACATCTAGCTCTGAGACCTGGGCGACTTAGTTCGGGAAATTCGTGGGCCCTGGCTGTTCCACTCCGGCTTCCCAGGACCAGGCTCCGCCTGCAGAGGGAGAGCAGGAGGCGTGGACCTGGCCAGTGTGCAACTACAAGTGGATGGTCTGAGAATGCGGTGAGCAGCCGTGACGGAAGTGTAGGGAAATGCGCACGCGCGGAGTGAGGGTGCCCAACAAGGATCTCAAGATCTTAAGGTGGGGTGTGCGCTGAGCGCTGGGATTGGCCAAGACAAAGGAGAGGAGAACTTAGAAGAGAAAAAATGGGGCCCAGGACTGAGGGGCGGGGCCTGGACACCGTGGGAAGGAGCGTCAGCGACGGCAAACGTCGAGAGGGGCGTGGCCTAGGCCGAGCCAAGCGGTAAGCCCTGAAATTGTGGGACTTAGGCCGTGAAGAGCGTGGCGCAGCTGCCCGTAAGGGCAAGGCAGATTCGGTCGAGATTGCGGGAGCGGGGAGCTCTGGCAGAGAACGGAGGAATTACCAGAGTGGAAAGCCAAGAGAGGGACACAAGGGAGGAGCTTGGGGTCTGCGCAAGGAGTGTGGCCCGGAGGATAAGGGGAAAGCGCAAGGAAGAAGGGTCCAGGGGCGTGGACGCCGATGGAAAGGCGGTCCCAGGGGTAGTGTAGGGGACGCGAGTGACGTAACAAAAAGGACGGCCCTGTGTAGGTGCAGCGTAAGAACGTACCTTGAACGTGGGGACGCGGCGCGTCCCTGGGGGTGTGGCTTTGCTGCACTCAGGGGGTTCGACAAAGATGGCCCAGCTCCAAGTAGGGATGGGCCTGAGCGGAGGCCAGGGGCGGGACCAAGTTAGCGCGCAGGCGCTTGAGTGGAGCGGGACGCCCGCAGCCATGGCAGCACAGACGTAGTTGGGGCGGAGGGCAGGCGCAGACCCGGACCCTGGCTCGTCGGAAAACAAGTTCGGGTTCCGACGCGGGGAGTTTTGCCGGAGCAGTACTTCAGGCTTTGTCAGGACTTGGGCCGGGCGAACGAAGGCGTGACGTGATTGCGTATATGACGTGTGACGTAAGGGGCGGGACGAGGGGCGTGTTCAATATGGCCGCGCACATTAGCCGCTTCTGGTAGCTAACAGAGGGGTTTACGGTCAGCTAAACATTCTGGTAAGGTCGGATCGCGATATGGAGCGTGGACAGCAGGGGAACCTAGCCTAGCAAAGAGAACAGGCACCCTCCTGCACACGACCAGGTGCTGCACTGGGCCCTGGAACGAGGACAGGTGTTGGTCCCGCCAGGATGTGGGGGAAGAGGCAGGGAATTGCTCCTTTCCTACTCTCAACCCTTTTCCTCCGCTATGAGGTCTTCAGAAAACCACACCGCGTCCGGGTTTTGTGCATTTAACGGTAGAGCAGCTGTTAGAGAATTTTGGAAGTGGGGGACTTGCGGTTTTAGAAACCGGGGCACAGCAAGCTGGCATTCACTACGATCTGCATTGTTGACCTTTTCCCTGGCTATGCCAAGGGCTACGGACGGACTCGCAACCAACCCCAGGGCAAGGGATCAGCGCCGTGTCGTGTGGACACATCTGAGCCTTCTCTCCTCCTCGGTTATTT
The DNA here is from genome assembly GCF_054392235.1 of Sus scrofa. Taxonomy (NCBI): domain Eukaryota; kingdom Metazoa; phylum Chordata; class Mammalia; order Artiodactyla; family Suidae; genus Sus; species Sus scrofa. The sequence goes on from NC_139401.1 coordinate 15,890,262, forward strand.
TTCCTTTCCTTTTCCTTTTGTACCCCAGCCCAGAACTAGAGGGGGGAAGAACTTACAAAATAACGTTGTTAGTGGTTGTGATTCTTTCTGGCATGAATTAAAAAATAAAAGTTACAGCTTTGAGGATGCTGGGAAGTCGTTATTATTAATGTGTAGTTCCCTAGCATTTATTTTTGCTGAGGAAGCTTGAAAAATATGGGGAGATAATGAAGATGTGTACATTTTATTTTGGTTAGAACTCAATTCTTTGTCAACCACTGTAAACCCCATTGCTTTCTCTTTCTTCTTCATCCTTTTGCTGACAGTGTGGCCATCACTCTGCTGTTTGAAGGTCTTGCTGGAATAGGAGAGAAGTCAGAAATTTCTGGTGAAAGAAGCTGCTCCACACACTACCATAAGCTAACCCTGCACATCCGTCAGAGGGGTCTGTGTTCTCAGCCTGCACTGAGGACCGCAGTGCACCATAGTTCACCCTGATAAGGAACTACACTGTTCTTGAATATTTTGGAAATGAAAACTTTTCAACTTTATAAGGCTTTCCTACTTAGCTCAGAAATTGTAAATGCAATACCAGGTCTGAAATTCACATAAAGACCAAATGCAGCAAGGGCATCATTTCTGGGCCTGTACACACCTGCTCTGTTAGCCCTGGAGCAAGGTAAAACCCTCCACTCAGGGTTGAAACACAATAAATCTTGAGCAAATTTTGACTGAATATGAATATTGAGGAAATCTGATGGAAAGAGGGAAATGCTTTTCATATCATTGCAGCAGAGCAGTTAGTTGCAGCACACTAAGCAATTATAGAAATGGAACACTTGGCAGCCCCAGACTGGCATGAGACTCCCAGAGATGTGGGTGACAGTAGGGAGCTGAGCTTTCTCAGTCGAGATACAGAGCTATAACTTCTAATTTAAACTCCAGAGAATTGCAAAAAGTTGTCTTCTTTTCTAAATCAGAAGGTGAGAAAGTCAGTCTGATAAGAATAAAGGACTTTTTTTCCCTATGTAGTTGTAGAAATGAAAACAACCTTCAGTAGCTTTTGTTTGGGGTTTTTTTTTTTTTTTTTTTTTGGTGTTCTGCATAAGTATAAGTGACTTAATTGGGTGGGGTTTAAGAGCCAAGGCATTTAACAAATGCACAATCTCTGAATGATTTTAAAAGGCTTTTAGGAGTTCCTGTCATGGCTCAGTGGTTAACGAATCCAACTGGGAACCGCGAGGTTTTGGTTCAATCCCTAGCCTCATCCAGTGGGTGAAGGATCCCGCGTTGCTGTGGCTGTGGTGTAGGCCAGCGGCTACAGCTCTGATTAGACCCCTAGCCTAGAAACCTCCATATGCCACGGATGCTGCCCTAGAAAACACACACACACAAAAAAAGTCTTTTAGAATCTATTCTTTCTGAAAAACTGTAAATAAGGAAAGTGTAAGTAAAATCCAAGGACATAAATAATCAGTGATAGCAAAGGGCACAGGGCAAAGAAAGATTACCTACCCTGGAACCCAGCCAGCACATGGTCACATCTTTCCTGTGCCTGTACTACAAAATACAACTTAATGAGAAAATGTAGTCTACATTCATACATTCCAGGATTCACCTGGAGCCTATTTAATAGTCAGTATTAGTATGTTTTGAATGCTAAATTTTATAATCCTAAGGACCCCAGGTAGGGAGTTAGGCCTAGAGGTGAGGACCCTCTGTGGGATCCACACAGCTCCTGGCGGTCCTCTACTGTGGCAGCCGGGTTTTACATACTGAGTGTTTGTGTCTTACCCCCATGCCCAGTCCATAGGTTGAGGCCCTAACCCGAGTGTCACAGTATTAGGAAGTCGTCTTTGTGAGGAGATTAGGGTTAGGTTATGAGTTTGTGCCCATGATGTGATTCGTGTCCATATATGGCACAGAGCAGAGCCAGCTCCCTCTCGGGCATGTGAGAAGGCAGCCCTCTGCACGTGGGAAGATACCTCTCACCAGGAGTCCGGTGGGCCAGAGCCCGGATCATGGACTTCCACCTTCCGGAACTGTGAGAAATAAATGTATTTAAGCCACCCACTCTGGGGTTTTGACAGCACAGCCCAAGTTAGCCAGGCCACCATGCATCTCCTCTCACTGAGTTCTTTGTGCGCGCTCTCTGGCAGAGTGATGCCTACAACACAAAACCAGGAACAACGGCGAGCTTGTCATCACATGTCCTTCATGTTGCAGTACTTGTCCCAGCACAGGGCTTGTGTGGAGCCGGCGATAAAGAGATCTGCCCCAGGCCTCCGTGGTGCCTTGCGGGGTAGTGATAGGCACTACTGCTTTCAGTGGACACACCGCGAGACTGTGCGCCCCCTTGCTCAGCATCGCTGGAAGTCACATGCTTTTTTTGTATCTAGACTCTTTGGGAAGGACGGTGTGAAGAAATAAAGTTCAAGTCCGTAAGTGACGTGTGTCTTGTCCCCTCCGTGACCCTTTTTGCACATCTGCACCCCAGTCAAGGCCAGATCGCTGAGAGGCCTCCTTTGGCAGGAGAAGGCAGACTCTGAGGAGGCACTAACGCCCGCTGAGAACTGGTTTGGTGTGTGTTTTCCTTCCCATACCACGTGCATTATTTGATTATTGAGATCCAATTCCCATAACATAACATCAGCCATTTTATTTTATTTTATTTGTCTTTTTGCCTTTTCTAGGGCCGTGCCCGTGGCATATGGAAGTTCCCAGGCCAGGGGTCGAGTCGGAGCTGTTGCCGCCGACCTACACCACAGCCACAGCAACGCCAGAGAGACCTGCATCTTCGACCTACAGCATAGCTCATGGCAACGCAGGATCTTTAACCCGGCGAGCAAGGCCAGGGATCGAACCCGCAACCCCATGGTTCCTAGTCGGACTCATTAACCACTGAGCCACGCCGGGAACTCCAGCATTAGCCATTTTGAAGTGCACAATTCAGGGGCAGTTAGTACATTCACCCTGTCATGCAAGTCGCCTCCTCCATCTAGTTCTAAAACACCCCCCAAACCTGTACCCATTAATCAGTTGCTCCTCGTTTGCTTCTCCTCCAGCCCCTGGCAACCACCTGGCTTCCTATCTCTACAGATTCCCCTATTCCGAGGATTTCCTATGACTGGAACCTTTTCTGTCTAGCTTCCTTCGCTTAGCATTATGGCTTGAATTCCTCACATTATAGCATGTCCCAGAACTTCATGCCTTTTTACGATCTATTTCCTCTACACATCACAACACACAACCTAATGTCTAGTGCAAAGAAATGACAATAAATGTTGAAATGCAAGTGCACGCTGGCAGAATTCCCACCCTGTGAAACTAGGGTAGGTTCAAATTCAGGTAGGTTCCTTTCTCAGAACAGGCAGGACTCTGGGGGTGCTTCAGGTCTTACACGGAGGGATGGGAGACCACCTCTTAAAGGACTAGCATTTAAAAGTGTTTCGGGAGTTCCTGTCATGGCTCAGCGGGTTAAGAACCCGATTAGTATCATGGGAATGCGGGTTCCCTCCCTGGCCTTGCTCAGTGGGTTAAGGATGTGGTGTCGCCAGGAGCTGTGGTGTAGGTGGCAGATGCTGTTCGGACCCCGTGTGGCTGTGGCGTAGGCTGGCAGCTGCAGCTCCAATTGGACCTCTAGCCTGGGAACACGCTGGCAGTCACTTCACGGTTCTGGGTTCCTGCGACTGGGATCGACATCTGCTCCATCACCAAGGAATCCTCCTGGGCTCATTCCCTCACACTCATCCAGCAGCCATCACATGCCAGGCCCTGTGTCCCTAGGAGATGCAGCCACGCCTGACATAGGCATGGTCCCTACCACCATGGGGCTTCGGAGCTGGGGAGATGGACACTTAAGCTCATTCCTGATCAGTTATTTAACTCAACTGCCATAAGCACCAGGACCAAGAAGACGGCGCTGGGCTCAGCAAGACAGGGCCTGGGCAAGGGAGGCTTCTAGGAAGTGAGACTGGATGTGATCATGAAAGGGTGGATAGGAATTCCCAGGCACAGATGGAGGAAGAGTGGTTCAGGGAAGGAGGAGCAGCTGCAGGGAGCATGGGGAGGTGGGAGAGCCGGGCTGCACATGGCAGGGGTGCAGTCGAGAGCCCAAAGCACACAGGGAGGGAGGCCACGTCAGTCTGTCGTCCTGGGATGACCAGTGAGGAACCAGAGCGGACAGACGATTGATTCTCGCCTCCCCTCCCCCATACTCATCATCTGAACGATGCTGTCTAATGGGCCGCCTCTCTTGTTTAGGGCTTTTCCTTCTCTGTCCTTTTGCCTCTAGGTCATTAGGTTCCTGCAAGGTGCTTGGGAGCTGATCAAGACTTCAAGCTAAAGATGGTGATGCTGAGTCGCCTGAGGGTCATTCTTCAAGCCTCTCTGTGCAGGGCACTGTGGAGAAGGTTCCAGATTCCGAGGTCCATGTCAGCGAGACCTTGCAGCCTCTACACCTGCACTTATAAAACCCGGAACCGAGACTGTGAGTACACGGCCGCCCTGGGACAGGGGAAGGCTGGTTGTTTCCTGACAGTGTCCTGTATTGAGTGTTGGCACCTCTGATGTCAGTGGCATCCCAGACTGGGGTTGGAGGTCTTGAGAACTGTGACAAGAACCCAAAATTTCTCTGCTTGTCTTCTACAACAAGCGTGCAAAGTTCTTTTGTCCCCCTAGCTTTACTGAGATAAACCCATATGGGATGCGGTATCAGCTTAGTAAGACGGACATCGTGATGATTTGATACACGCATATGTTGCAAAGTGATCATCACGATAAGGTGTGGAAAGCAGGTTCACTGACCAACTTTAACTTGTGAAACGGATGTCACACAGAAGTGGGTCAAGGGAGATGTCGCAGCTTCAGATACTTTGAACCTGACCTTTATTGTCTCTTTCTGTTAGCAACCATCTTTTTACTAAGGTCGATCCATAGACTGCAAGGCATTTCCATGAGTCTGAACATTCTGGAAGTTGCATACAAATGTCTGCAAATAGTTCAGTAGCTTCTTGCTGCGGACTAAGCCATCCTTCGTTACAAACCGTGGAAGGGTAACTTCTCGCTGACCAGCTTGCCTAGCGTGTAGGGCACTGGGAATGTTTCCTGGAATTTGGCCTCTGTCTGCCAGTGCCGAATTGAAATGCAGAGACAGAGTTTTGGGTAAAGGAGAAAAAAAAATAGCTTCATTGCTTTGCCAGACAAAGGAGGGTCACAGCAGGCTAATGCCTTAAAGACTCTGCCTCCCATTAGAAAGAACTGCAGGGAGTTTTATAGCAAGAAGGAGAGAAACAGGATTTCAGATAGGAATCAGGATTAAGACAAACACGCATTCATCTTTCTTCGGGGGAATCGTACTCATCAAAGCTGGAGTCCGGAGATCTCAGCATGATCACGATGGTGGGCTTCGGGGTCATTGCCTAGAATAACAGCACCTTCCAAAAGGGCACAGTGATCAGAGATCAGAACAAACTAGGAAAGTTCACCATGAAAAACATCATGTGCTAATCGTCTTTAACCCACAGGCAAGTATGATCAGGGTGCCTAATCTTTAACTCACGGGGGACTGTGCTTGGGACGCAGTTAAGACTCTAAGCTGTTCGGTTGTGAAGTACCCCTTTCAAAAAGAAGCTTTTCTCTCAGGGGTATGAGGCGCCTGCATCATGAACACAGCAGAGCAAGTGAGACAGCAGGTGGTCCTCCCTGAACCTTGGCTCTGCTGCCATGGGGGCGGGTCCTTCTGTGCCCTCGGGGCTGGACTGTGCACTGCAGATGCTGCATATCCTCCCTACAAGTCCCAGGACCTCCCTAAAAGTCCCCTGGGCGGTACAGTATCCCTGGTACGGAACCACTGAGTTGACAGGGGAGGATGATGGGTGTGGTAGCGGACACATGACTTGAGTGGCACCGTTAAGTATATCTGCCAAATAGCTATCTTCGCTATTTTCCACCGTTCACTGTGAATTCACACAGTTTTCAAATGTTGCTTTCTTTCCAGATTCCGGGTTTCTCAACTTTTCCTCCTTGAGTTTACGCTCTCTGACCCTATTTTCACATAAAAAAGGAATGTATTAGTAATTCTAACCTAGCTAAATCCATTGCCTTGACTGCATCATAAACATAGTTTTATTGTAAGTTTATTTTGTTTCCGCCAGCACTAACTGTGTTGTCATTAAACCGAACTGGCCTGAGTCATAATAAATGTCTGGTTGTTGGGTGTGGCTTCCTACCAGCAGGCCCACATCCTACCCAGATGGGCTTATTCTCAACACTGGCACTTTGTGGTCTACGGCTTAAAATGGAAAAAAAAAAAAAAAAGTCATATTTATGTAGTTCTTAACAGCAAGGTTTTTTTAACAGAGACTTGAAAGTTACGGGTCTGAGATCCAATGTGCTCCTGTCTTTAGGGTAGTGTCCTTTCAGCACTGACAAAAACACAACGGGGGAGCGGAGCAGGGATCAGGGGCTTCCCTTGATCAATCTCCCACATCAGATGTTCTTATTTGTAGGCTCCTAAGCAAGACAGGAGACGGGTTCTGGCGTTTAGACCGTCCCTCCCTGTTTCACCGGCGAGAACACTTGGTCTTTGCTGCCCTGGACCACTGAGCATGTCCTGTTCAGATACCCTGGCCCCTCCTCTGTTAGGCGGTCAAGGCAATAGTCGCTGCTTCCGGAGGCGCAGAACCCCAGCAGAAGGCCCAGTGTGCCCTTGTGAACAGGAATGACCCGGTGGGTGGAGGGTTAGAGAGGAGACCGCGCAAAGCCCGGGGCCAGTGCCTGCGGCGCAGAGCGAAGCCGCGCTGGCAGCCACCCTGCTACCATGGCTGTTGTCCTCCTCACCATCGCTCCTGTTGTCCTGCGCTCAGCACCCCCTCAGACGTCTGACTGTTTCGAATGCCGGGTGAAGCAGAGTAAGGGGTGACTGAGGAGGTTGTTGGGGCGAGTTCCGGAGCAGCCTTTCACCGGGGCCTGTGCCCTGTGCTCAGCCTTCCCTCCCCACCCCAAGTAATCCCGAGTGCCAACTCGAACTGCCTCCTTTGTGCCTGGTCGCAAGTCTGGCCCTGGCTTGTAGGAAAGCGTAGGACGCAGGTCCGTTGAGCAGGTAAAGCAAACACACATTACATGAGGAATGGGGGGGGCGGCGCTCAGTGATGTGAGCGAGGCTAGTGTGAGTTCTGAAGCAGGAAAGACCACAGGGGTTGGAGAAGATGTGGAGACCAGTTTGGGAAGATGGAGCAGAGAAGAGGGAGGGAGGAGGAGGAGAACAACCCAGAGGTGTGGTGTGACGGGTGGGGCGCAGCGGCCTAAAACCTAGGCTGGTGGTCATGGCAGGGCAAGGAAGAGACGAAGCTGAAAGATGCCTACGGGAAAGTAATGCGGTGCTGAGTAGGGAGCCCGGAAAAAAAGATGAGAGGGGACTGGGCCCTTTCCAGTGACGCTCCTTAGCTCACACATTCAACTGGCAGGTGACGGAAGGGCAGCGCAATTCCAGACTGCGTATCAGTGGGGACGCAGGTCGTTGGGTGTACACGCGCAGGGGAGGAGAACCGACTTTCCCTCTGCTCTTCCGCTTCCGGGGTCTCGGCTCAGACCTCTGCAGTAAGACAGAGTAACAGGCGAAAGACAGATAGCACTCCCCTGGATACGCCCTGTACACAGGGCAGAGCCCCAGGACACCTAACCCCCCGACGTGGCCCCGCGCGCCACCTGCAGCACCATCTCCGGCTCAAGACAAAGGACATGTGGGTGGGGAGGTGAGTTACCCGAGGTAACCAGGAAAAGCCCCGTGAACAGGGGGAGGCTGTTGTGCAGATCCGAGTCCTGAGATGGCCCCTGACGACCTTCTGGGGCTTTGGTCATCCTCCTCTCCCTGGAAGAGGGGAGGAGACACCCTCACAAATGGAGCATTTCCCTTGTAAATGTAAATTTCCCTTCCCAAAGGGTCATTTCCACTCTCTTTCCCAAGCTTCCCCAAACGATCTGCTCTGAATCATCTTTGTGCCAAGCGGATGTATCTGGGGGTGGCAGAGTCGGCTCCCCCTCACCACCCTCCAATATGCCTCTCTGACATATGGATTATTTGAGGCAGTGTAGACACTGGAGACGCTCTGGAAACAGAGCATGAGGTCCTGGTCTGCTGTAGGCGACGCGGACGTTAGAAGGGAGGCCTGCACCAGGAGGCAGGCGAGCTGCTACCAGCATGAATTTCCTCTTCTCCCCTCTGAAGTCCCAGACCCAGTCCTGGTCCTCAGAGCAAGACGGCCCAGCTGCCTTTTGGGTCCCACATCTTGGTCGGGGCTCCAGTGAACAAGTAGGTGGTTCGTTTTGCTGTCTCCTGGTAATCTGTCATTTTTGATGGGGGCTGGGGTCTCAGCTAAGGACCTAGAGGCTGAGGGAAAATGATTTGTACTCCCCTACGGTGGTGTACTGTGATACTCTTCACACGCCTATAATTATGACTATACTTATGCAATAAATATTGGAAAGAGAAGATCGGAGTGCTAAGATTCAAAAAGAAGAAGAAGAAAAGGACCGTGTTACGGGACGGAAGTCAGAGAAAATTTTCCTGAGGAGATACGAGCCCAAATCTAAATGTAATAGTCAGCCCTGAGCTCAGGGAGGGGAAACTGATATCCGAGGTGGCCGAGGGGCAGGAACTGGGCCGCTAAGGCAGGAATGAGCTTTCCCTGTTTCAAGTGCTGAAAAGGACACCCCGGTGGTAGGAGCACCAAGTACATCAAGCCAGGAGCTGTCATGTAAAGGAGAAGCAGAACCAGCACCTCCTCACCATGCAAACTAAAGGGCTTTCATTAGTGACACTTGCCTAAGGACAGTGTGGTATCGCTCCCTTAAACCAGGGTTGATAGAAGCACTTTTTTTTTCTTTCCATTTTTGGCCGCCCTGGTATATGGAGTTCCCTGGCCAGTGATCAGATCCAAGGCAATGCCAGATGCTTAACCCACCCACTGTGCTGGGCCAGGGATCGAACCTGCATGCCAGCGCTCCCAAGACACTGCCGATCCCCTTGCCCCACAGTGGGAGCTCCAAATCACTCTTCTATTATTGTCATTATTATTTTGCTTTTTAGGGCTACACCCATGGCATATGGAAGTTCCCAGGCTAGGGGAGAATCAGAGCCACGCTGCTGGCCTACGCCACAGCCACAGCCACAGCCACAGCAATGCAGGATCCGAGCCAAGTCTGTGACCTATACCACAGCTCACACCAATGTGGATGCTTAACCCACTGGGCAGGGACAGGGATTGAACCCGTGTCCTCACAGATACTAGTCTGATTCATCTCCGCCGCAGCACAACAGGAACTCTCACACTTTTATCATGACAAGTATAGTTAGTTTAGTTGATTTACCATATTGTGCCAATTTCACAGATGGCCAGTAGGCACATGAAAAGATGCTTAACTTCACTATCAAAGAAATACAAATCAAAACTACAATGAGGAGTTCCCGTCATGCCGCAGCAGAAACGAATCCGATGAGGAACCATGAGGTTGTGGGTTCCATTCCTGGCCTCACTCAGTGGGTTAAGGATCCGGCATTGCTGTGAGTTGTGGTGTAGGTTGCAGACGCGGCTTGGATCTCACATTGCTGTGGCTGTGCGTGTGGTGTAGGCTGGCAGCTGTAGCTCCGATTAGGACCCCTAGCCTGGGAACCTCCATATGCCGCGAGTGCGGCCCTAGAAAAAAAGAAGACCAAAAAAAAAAAAAAAATAGAAAGTCTACAAATAAATGCTGCAGAGGGTGCGAGAGAGAGAGAAGCCTCCTACACTATCAATGGGAACGCAAGTTGATGCAATCACTATGGAAAACAGCATGGAGGTTCCCCAGAAACGTAGGCAGAATTACCACTCCCTTTATTTCATTTTCCCCACAGAAGGAAAAGCCGGAAACTTCCTGTTAGAACACTTAATCACCTTCCTACTTTGAGGGGAAGTATAAGCAACGATCAAAAAGACATTCCTGGAGTTCCCTGGTGGCGTAGCGGGTTAAGGACCTGGCATCACTGCTACGGCATGCATTTGATCCACATGGCTGGCTTGGGCACATCCACATGCCATGGGCGCGGCCAAAAAAATAAAAGAAAGAAAGAAAGATTTCAATCCCTGTTTGGTTAACCTGGAGGAAGAGGAAGGGGTGGGTAGAGAACAAAAATGTGAGTTTATCTCTTGGCAAAAGCTGGCTTTGCTGTGGGACAGTGAGCAAGGGCCCCTTGGTGGGGGATGCTCTGCCTTCCTGAAGGAGGAGGGCTGCGGCAAAGGACGCCTGGAAGCTGACCTTGACAACTGAGGGGCCTCAACTCATGGTCATAAAAGAAACTGAAGGAACAGGCCCCGGTTCCTTGGGCTGGTGTTTGTGTGGCTGAGAGTGGATTCCAGGCATTTCCTGAATGGAGTGGGGACGACTAAGGGGGAGAGAGGGCATCGTCTTAGGGGTCTGCTCGTCATTCCCTTCTCCGCTTTGCTTCACGGGCGACCCTCGTGAGCTGGTTGTGAGGCGCATGCTCGACGCCTCAGCCTGGGTCTCAGCATCGCAGAGGGGACAGTGTGGCCGGGTCTCTGGAGGCAGCTTTGAAACTGAATCAGGACTGTTCCAGGGGTTTCTCATTGGCAGTTGAATCAGACTGTGATATTAAGGGACTGTACCAGGAGTTCCCGTCGTGGCGCAGTGGTGAACGAATCCGACTAGGAACCATGAGGTTGCGGGTTCGGTCCCTGCCCTTGCTCAGTGGGTTAAGGATCCGGCGTTGCCGTGAGCTGTGGTGTCAGTCGCAGACGCGGCTCGGATCCCGCGTTGCTGTGGCTCTGGCGTAGGCCGGGGGCTACAGCTCCAATTCGACCCCTAGCCTGGGAACCTCCATATGCCGCGGGAGCGGCCCAAGAAATAGCTAAAAAGACAAAAAAAAAAAAAAAAAAAAAAAAGATACTGTACCAGTTCAAGTGGTGGGTCTGTTGTAGGTTCTGAAACATTACATTCTTACTCTTCTCTAAGGAACGAGTTTTTTTATACTAAGTAAAATCCTTGGGTTCAGCTCTCTCTAATCTACCTGAAAAAGTAATGTTCTTAAAAGAAGAATGCCCTGAGTCTGCAGAGACCGCGGTTTCTCCACTTTGGCATTACTGTGACATTTGGCAGTATTTGGCGTTCTCTGCACTTTAGGATGCTTAGCTGCATGCCTGGTTTCTGCCCACTAGATGTCAGGAGCACCCTCCTCCGGCCGTGGTAACTAACACAAAAGCAAAAACAAGAACAAAACCAACTCTAAACACTGCCCCACGTCTTCTAGGGGCAGAACTGCTCCCTTTGTTGACAACCACTGGTCTACTTTCGGGAGAGCGCGTGCCTATGTTTGCCCAAAGAAACGCAAAGCAAAACCAAGGTTAGCATTTTGAATGTCTAGCTTTCAGGAGCTACGCACCCAAGCAAAAGAAATGTCTCCTGTGTAGGAGGAAACCAGAGGCAAGCTTGCTTTGTAGGAAGAGTGGAGTGCCAGTGACCCTGCCACGCACAGGGGGGTTTGACTGAGCAGCAGCTGCCTTGGCATTTTCTCAAATCCTCAGACTCATTCTGGGTGCTGGGCTGAGGTGCAGAGGGTCCCTGGTAATGCTTTATCCTTTTATTTTTCTTTGTACAGCCACACCCACGGCATACGGAAGTTCCCAGGCTAAGGGTGAAATGGGAGATGCAGCTGCGGACTCCGCCACAGCCAGGATAACACGGGATCCATGCCGCATCTGCGAAACACGCTGCAGCTTGCGCCAACGCCAGATCCTTAATGCACTGGATCGAACCTGCATCTTCACAGAGATAGCGTCTGGTCCCTAACCTGCTGAGCCATGATGGGAACTCCAGTAGTGATTTATCTGGATTCATACTCCACCTAGTTTTCCTCTTGGTCTGGGTGCCTCCCTTGGTCCACGCTGCTTCTAAAGGGCAGGGAGCTGGACCTGGCCACCCCAGTTCTACATGTGGGCCTGTCCATCATGCGTGGGTGTTTCAACGGCGCTCTCTGTATTATAAGAAGCTTGCTGAGATGTATCAGGGACTTGCCACAAACACCTGCTGCTTGACTCTTGGGTAGAAAAATCACCATCAGTGATGTCATCCGTGCCCGTGTGGGACAGAGAGTGTGTGGACACCTTAAAACACAAAGCCATAGCTATTCAGGTGACAGAAAGTACCGCAGGGACCTGAGCAACGCTAATATTCTACCCAGGCTTTGCAGGATGGCTGCCTAATCCTCACAGCTGCTCACACGGGACACAAACTCAGCATACACGCCTCCGTGGGGCCAGGTCGCCCCTGCGGTGGGGTTCCAGCTAGTGGGCCTCTGGGTGACAGGCGCAGTGTGCTTTCTCCTAGTGCACCCTCTCTGGGAGAGCGCGGACCTGGTCCCGGCGGGCGAGCGCCAGTCGCCCATCAACATCCGCTGGAGGGACAGTGTCTATGATCCTGGCTTAAAACCGCTCACCATCTCTTACGACCCGACCACCTGCCTCCACGTCTGGAATAACGGGTACTCGTTCCTCGTGGAATTTGAAGATTCTACAGATAAATCAGGTGAGAGACAGACCTGTGCGCTCATGTGGCGTTTAAGGGGCAGTCTGATGTCAGCACAGGCCACGTCACAAGGCCTCCATGGGAGCGTGGTCTGCTTTTGTCAGCAGTAGCCTGGGCTTCATTGGACTCACTTTTCCAATGTCCCCTCTGGTTTCAATGAATGTTTTCTTCTAGTATAGGTAGTATTTTTTATTAGTGAGTATATATCTCTATATAACCGATTCTAAAAGTAATAAAGAAAGGCTGTGAAATTAAAAGTTTTGCTGGAAATTTCTTTTGTACATGTGTATTGCATATGTACAAATTTTTTCTACTTGCTGACTTTATAAGACATTTTTTATTTAGACAGTAACATTGCTTAATCAGATTGAACTGATGAGATTACACCTTTGAAATGGGGCACAAAGCATATTCATGTGTGCATGAGGTTACATCTTAACTAATTAACACTAGTGGTATGAAAGAAAAATGGAAACTCGTGTTCTGGTAATTCTGTTAAACAATGTTACCTAGTTTAAATGAAACAACATAAAAGCTACTTTTAAATACAAACATTATATTGCTTTTTTGTTTTTTTTGTTTTTTTTGTCTTTCTGCTATTTCTTGGGCCTCTCCCGTGGCATATGGAGGTTCCCAGGCTAGGGGTCTAATCGGAGCTATAGCCACCGGCCTACGCCAGAGCCACAGCAACACGGGATCTGAGCCGTGTCTGCGACCTACACCACAGCTCACGGCAACGCCGAATCGTTAACCCACTGAGTAAGGCCAGGCACCGAACCTGCAACCTCATGGTTCCTAGTTGGATTCGTTAACCACTGCGCCACAACGGGAACTCCTAACTTCTTTTTTAATTGTGAAATACACATAACATGAAATTTACTTTCTCAGCGATTTTAAGTGTACAGTTCAGAAGCATTAAGCACATTCACTCTGTGTGCAACTGTCATCACCATCCATCTCCATAGCTCTTTTTATCTTGTGAAATTGAAACTCTGTACCCATTAAATAAGAACTTATTTTTCCTTTCTCCAGACCCTGGCGATGACCATTTTACTTTCCGTTTCTATGAATTTGACTATTAGGTGCTCCTATAAGTAGAATCATATAATATATACTTGTCTTTTTATGACTGGATGATTTAATTGAACATAATGTTTCAAGGTTCATCTATATTGTAACATGTGTTAGAATGTCCTTCCTTTGTAAAGCTGAATAATATTCCATTGTATGTGCAGTTAACCCTTAGCCAACACAGAGGTCGGGGCACCAACCCTCCACAAAGTTGAGAATCCAAGTATACCTTACAGCCAGCCCTCCGAATCCACAGTTCCTCCATATCCGTGGATTCAACCCGCTGCAGATCATGTAGTACTGGATTATCTACTTTGAAAATAACCCACGTTTAAGTGGACCTCCACAGTTCAAACCCGTGTTGTTCAAGGGTCAGCTGTATACACCACAATTTGTTTATCCCTTCATCTGTTCGTGGATATTTGAGATTCAGCTGTCTTTTGGCTGTTGCAAATAATGCTGCTATGAACATGGGTATACAAACATCCTTTCAGGATGCCATTTTCAGTTCTTTTGGCTGTATACCCAGAGTCAGGATTGCTGGACCCTCCTTGGACCTTGTGGAGTGTATGAAAAATGTCTCCTGGAGTTCCCATTGTGGCTTAGCAGTAACAAATCCAACTAGTATCAATGAGGATGCAGGTTCGATTCCCTGGCCTCTCTCAATGGGTTAAGGATCTGACAGTGCCATGAGCTACAATGTAGGTTGCAGATGCGGCTCAGATCTCATGTTGCTGTGGCTGTGGTGTAGGCCAGCAGCTACAACTCCAGTTCAGCCCCTAGCCTGGAAACTTCCATATGCTGCAGGTGGGGCCCTGAAAAGAAAAAAGTCTCTTTTCATTTGTATGCACGTTTCCTTCTGCTAGTATAAATAATATTTTCTGTTAAAACATATATCTCTGTCTATAGATGCTATAACTGATCTAGAAGGCAGGGCATGAAATTAAAACTTTGCTAGAAATTTATTTTCTGTGTGTGTTGAATATGTGCTAGTCTTCCTCTGCTTGATGACTTTGCAAATAAATTTTATGCTAAACAGAAATACTATTTAATTAGATTTTATTTTTATTTTATTTTATTTTTTTTGTCTTTTGTCTTTTTGTTGTTGTTGTTGCTATTTCTTGGGCCGCTCCCGAGGCATATGGAGGTTCCCAGGCTAGGGGTTGAATAGGAGCTGTAGCCACTGCCTACGCCAGAGCCACAGCAACGCGGGATCCAAGCTGCGTCTGCAACCTACACCACAGCTCACGGCAATGCCGGATCGTTAACCCACTGAGCAAGGGCAGGGACGGAACCCGCAACCTCATGGTTCCTAGTCGGATTTGTTAACCACTGCGCCACGACGGGAACTCCCTTAATTAGATTTTAAATGATAAAACTGTGATACAGCTTTAAACAACATGGGTTTGAAATGCTTAGGTCAACATACACACGGATTTTTTTTTTTTTTGTCTTTTTTGTCGTTTTAGGGCTGCACCTGAGGCATACGGAAGTTCCCAGGCTAGAGGTCGAATCAGAGCTGTAGCCACCAGCCTACGCCACAGCCACAGCAACACCCCATCTGAGCCACATCTGTGACCTACACCACAGCTCATGGCAACACCAGATCCTTAACCCACTGAGCAAGGCCAGGGATTGAACCTGCAACCTCATGGTTCCCAGTCAGATTTGTTTCCTCTGCACTACAATGGGAACTCTAACTTATACACAGATTTTTAAAAAAATAAACACATACTATAGTACTACACCAATCCCTGTTGGTTGAATCTGGAGATGCAGAACCGAGGATAAGGAGGGCCAACAGTAAAGTTAAATATGCTGATTTTTGACTGTGAGGTAGTCAGGACCCCTAACCCTTGCATTGTTCTCTGGTCACCTGTACAAAACAAAAAGCTAGTTAGGTAAGACTTTTTTTTTTTTTTTTTTTTTTTTTTGGCCATGCCTATGACATGCAGAAGTTTCTGGGCCAGGGGTTGAACCTCCACCACCGCAGAAACCAGAGCCAGTGACAACACTGGGTCCTTAATACACTGAGCCACCAGGAAACTCTAGCAAAAGCCATTTTATATTTGTGGTCACCCAATAACATACATATATTTTGTCATTCATTAATTTATTCATTCATTCAACATTTACTGAGTGCCAACCATGTGCCAGACATTGCACTAAGTGCTAGGAATAATAACTCAATTCTTGACCTCCCAGAGTTCAAAATCTAGTGAGAGAAGCACACATCAAATTAGAATTATAAAGAAAGTATGATTTGACAAAGGATTTCTAAAGTGCTGTGGGACCACAGAGGAATCTATGATGATTTCACTAAGAAGGGGACATTTATGGTGGGTATTGAAGGATGAATAGGAGTTTGCCAAGGAGATTAGAAGGGCATTCCAGACTGAAGGAAAAATCATGTGCAAAAGCAGACGTTCAGAAAGTGGCCCAAAACCAACGTGGCCAGAATGAGAATGTGTGTTGTGGGGAGAAGCAGGCATAGTGGTGATCATTGAAGCTTAGGAGGGTAGATGGAAAGCAGACTCATGAGACATTGGTTTTGTTTTTTTCTTTTTGCCCACACCTACAGCATGTGGAAGTTCCTGGGTCAGGGATAGAACCCCCTACCACAGCAGCGACCCAAGCTGCAGTAGTGACAACACCAGATCCTTAATCTGCTGAGCCACAAGGGAACTCCTGGTTATTTTTAAACAAGAGAGTGTCATAGCATGACTTCATCTAAATAATAAATTGCTTCGTTTTTTGAGATTAACCCAGGCAACAGTGCAGGAACACAAGGTCTGATTGATATACAAGGGAGACAGGTGGAAGCCTATATGAAGGCCATGGCAGTCAAAACAGAGAGAAAGCAAGTTCTAACAAGTACTTTTAAAATAAAAGCAGTAGGACTTGGAGATGGAGTCCTCTTCAAGTGAGGAGAAGGCAAGGTTAATCATGACCTTGAAGTGTCCATGTGGGAGGCTGGGGGGATGGTAATGCCTAAAAGTTCATGATTGATGGGCAAAGGACCATGTGCGGGGAACTATAGGAATCCCTTAAGGAAAGAAAATTTCGTCTTACAACTCTTCACCTAATTTAATTTTAAATGTTACATTAAAAATAGAGATACATTTTGAGTGGTTATCTCTCAAAAAAGAAATGGGTCTTCAACTCCTGTCCAATTCCCGTTAGAAGATCTATTTCTCTCAAGATAAATATCTTCTCTCCTTTTGATGCAAATGGATTTTGGATTTTAGTATTTCCTGCAAATCAAGATGGGAATGAAGAAATATTGATCCCTTCACTGAAATGTTACTCACTTTACTATATAGTTTAAAATTTTTTCCCCAGATAAATCCCCTTATTCCAAAGTAATAGCAACTGCTGCTCTTGCATAAGTTTCTTCTTATTCTTCATTTCTATCTCATTTTGCATCAGATTGTCATCTGTTTTTCTCAGTGACTTTATTTTAGGTGAGGAAACATGTTTAAATATTAGACTGAATAAAGCTGCTGATTTATTTTGGAGCAATCCTATATGGTCAGGCACTAATTCTTTCATGGTGTTTTAGCTGCACTTGGTGCATCAGAACTCAGTCCAACTTGAAAGCTTTGAACATGCAGCAACTAAAGGAAGATGGTTTGGCTATGGTAAGAATATTTTTAAAGGTAAAAAAATCTTTAAAAAGTTTAAATGATGTGTTCTATTCGAAAATGAAAAGATGGAACATTAGAATGTTGTTATTTAAGAACACTGGAATCCTGGGAACTATATCTAGCCACTTATGATGGAGCATGATAATGTGAGAAAAAAGAATGTATACACATATGTGTAACTGGGTCACCATGCTGTCCAGTAGAAAATTGACAGAACACTGTAAACCAGCTATAATGAAAAAAATTAAAATCATTATATAAAAATTTTAAAAATAGAAAAAGAATACTGGAATCAATACATTGGTAAGATAAACAATGCTTAAAAAGATTGTAAAGAGGAGTTCCCGTCGTGGCTCAGTGGTTAACAAATCCAACTAGGAACCATGAGGTTGCGGGTTCGATCCCTGCCCTTGCTCAGTGGGTTAAGGATCTGGCGCTGCTGTGAGCTGTGGTGTAGGTTGCAGACATGGCTCAGATCCAGCATTGCTGTGGCTCTGGTGTAGGCCGGTGGCTGCAGCTCCGATTCAACCCCTAGCCTGGGAACCTCCATATGCCGCAGGAGCGGCCCAAGAAATAGCAAAAAGACAAAAATAAATAAATAAATAAATAAAATTTTAAAAAAAGCAAACAATTATGGAAAATGATCAGGAAAGGAAATAATATCTATGAGTATGATGTGACTATACACTGGCTGAGTGCTTCATTTATCTCCCATTGAAGTCTCTGATGATGAACTATCATCTCTGTGTTTTAGATGAAGAAAGTGAAGCTCAACAAGGTTAAGTGCTTTCCTGCCAGGTCACACAGCTAGCAACTGGAGGACTGGATTGGAAATCTGTGGGCTACACTCTGCACAATGCCTCTGAGCTCCCATAGGTTCTACAGGTATAGGCCTCCTGCAAACTCCCTGCTTTAGTCCACTCTGGAAGCTGTGTTTTAAGGGTACCTAGGTTTTATTTTAATCAGGTATGGTTAGACACACAGACATGAAAATGGCTATCAAAGGAGTTCCCATCATGGCTCAGTGGTTAACGAATCCGACTGGGAACCATAAAGTTGCGGGTTCAATCCCTGGCCTTGCTCAGTGGGTTAAGGATCTGGTGTTGCCATGAGCTGTGGTGTAGGTTGCAGATGTGGCTCGGATCTGGCATTGCTGTGGCTGTGGCATAAGCTGGTGGCTACAGCTCCGATTAGACCCCTAGCCTGGGAACCTCCATATGCCGTGGGAGCGGCCCAAGAAAAAAGGCAAAAAGACAAAAAAAAAAAAAAAAAAAAAAAAAGGAAAATGGCTATCAAGAAGAATTTTCTTATACTTAAAAAGAGGATACATGGCATGACATGCAGGGCCACATGGGGAAGCACCAGGGGTGGTCCCAATGCAGGGGAAAACATGGATAGAACCTTTGCTGTGGTTTCGATGGGAAGGACTGGGTGAGGCAATATAGGCAGGCTCAGGCTTGGCCAGTTTGGATCATTTCAGCAGGCTCTGGGCGTAGAAGCTTTTCCTAGTTGTCTGGTATGTGGTCCTGGGCTGATTAGGGCAGAGGGTCAGTGGCTCAGAATGTAAGAACCCTATAAGGGAGGTATTTGGGGTCTGAGCTCTGGATTGGTAGGTTTGCATATGAAAGGCATGCTCCCTGCTGTCTGTTATCTTCTGAAATTGACTGACCCTAGGAGAGGCAATCTCACTAGTGTCAGCAAGGCCTCAGCTATCAAAGCATCAAATATAGAAACTAGAAAACATGGTTATTACACTGAGGCTTGGGCTCTTCAGGACTCAAGGGTCTGAACCGAAAGCTGGGCCTTAGTGCACTCTGGCTTGCCCAGAGAGCTTCAGCCTTCAGAGCCGCTGCGGGCCAAGCACCAGTGAGACCCAGTGTAGGGAGGTGGATGGAGCAAGACACCTTTTCCTGCAGACTGGTTTCCAGCCTGTCAGCAAAGAGTCTGCTCATTTGTTTTGTATCTCCTTTCATTCAGTGATGTTTATAACATTCTACATCATCAATTTAAGTGCAGTTTCAATATGGTGGATTCTTTTTAGGTAATCACCATGTGTCTGTTTTAATTCACATTCTATTACAATTCTAGAGTAAGACGGCAATTGTTGTTAATATTTTCTCATTTATCGTTCTTTAGCTAGGCAAGCCATCATAAAGAGGTACAGATTGGTTGATACTGTGGCATCAATTATTCATAAGGTGATTTTTTTTCTAAATCACTTGCAATATAGTTTATGTCTCAATCAGAGTGGAGGCACTAACATGGCACTTCGAATTGGGAAATATATATATATATATATATATATATATATATATATATATATCGAATTGGGAAATATTGAAAGCTGCCCTTTAAGACCGCTTGCTATTTAGGATGCTTGTGTTGAGAGCCTCTCGCCTTGGGACACCCCGCAGGGGACAGAAGTGGTTCTGTTGGTGGCCACGGACCACTCTGTTTGGCTGCCCTGACACTGAGCACTCAGAGAGACTCAGGAACATAACGAGTCCCCTCCTCTACTCCTGACCCCGGCTCTGCCTTCTAGTCCTTGTGCAAACACTCAGGGCACCTTCTGGACTGGAGCTACCCTCCCACAGGCAGAGAGCAGAGAACAGTTTGATACAAACTTGCCTTGTCCAGCTTTACCCAACAACTACCCACATCCTTCAGGGCAGATACTTCTGTCCAGCCCCCAAGAGTAATCATTCACTATTGAGAATCCCAGAGGAGCTGCTCTCTGAAAGTATCTGTTCTTTCTCTTTTCTCTTCCCTTCCCCACCTCTGTCTCTCTCTCTGCCACCTCTTTCCCTCTCTTTCTCCATATTCTCTCTCTCTCTCTCTCTCTCCCCCTCCTTTTAGTCCAGGATCTTGTCTTCTAATTTGTGTTGCACGTTAGAAAGGAGAATTCTATTAGTCTCTCTTGAAAAAGAACAGCCTTCTTGTTCATGCACCAGCTATCACCTAATGCCTCCAAAAAAGTTCAGAGAAAACCACCTGCTGTAAGCGCACTAGAATGGAGGGAGACAATGTGTTTTGCTGTGTTCCCACTGAGGACTATCAGAAACACATCGCTGACTGCAGTAACAAAGCATGGGTGGGATTCTGTCCTAAGTCGCCCAGAAGTACCTGGAACTCTTCTGGACCACTGCTGGTCCCCAGGCTCCCCTAGAACTGTCAACTCATCATCTGATTCCTGAGTGGTTTTCACCATCAAACGATGACTCAATGGCCCCTTCTCTTGGGCAGGACACGCTTGTGGAATTTGGGTCATTCGACCCTTCCTGCCTGATGCCCACCTGCCCAGATTACTGGACCTATTCGGGGTCCCTGACTACCCCGCCACTCTCTGAGTCTGTCACCTGGATCATTAAGAAGCAGCCCATAGAGGTTGCTCATGATCAGGTACGTGCTTCCCACATTTCTGCATTGGGAAATTCTAGTCTGCCCCTTTATAACAAGGCTGGGCTCAAACTTTGGCATTGGTTTTTAACATCTTGTACTGCTTATTATATATGTTTACTAAAATGTGCTAACATTTTGTCTCAGTTTAGATATGGATTTGGAGATACTTCAAAGTAACCAGAGAGAGGAGTTAAAACATAGACAAACATAAGTTTTTACTTTAAATTCTTGACAATAACATATATTTTACTGTATATGCATTGTGTAGAATCACTATAAAAGGTAAGACACTTTTTTTATGGCTGCACCCACAGCATATGGAAGTTTCCAGGCCAGGAAATTAATTCAATCCACAGCTGCAACCTATACCAAGGTTGCAGGAATATCGGATCCTTAACCCACTGCGCCACAGCAGGAACTCTGTAAGACACTTTTAAATGGAATAATGAACACTGGAAATGGCTGTGCTCAAAACCCTTCAATTTCCTTAAGAGAATTTTACTGTAGAATCTCAGGCTAAAGACAGAACCCAACAATATCTCTACAAAAATTGTATTCTAAGGAGTTTTTACTTTAGCAACTAAGATTAACTAATGGTTAGTACTAACCATCAACAAAGAAAATCTTGTTTAATTCATAAACTAACTGGACTATAAGAATAACTGCTTTTACTTGTACATATTGGATTTTTATTGATTAAAAATTTTTCACTAGAACAAAAGCTTCCAAATTCTTTTTTATGAAGCCAAGATAATAATGAAACCAAATCTACTAAAGATTGGACCCGCCCCCAAAGTAAACAATAGGCTAATATTACTAAAGAATATTTAGGAGAAAAAAGGAAGCTAAGTAAAATATTAGAAATAGAATCCAGGAGTCCCCTTTGTGACACAACAAAAACAAATCTGACTAGGAACCTTGAGGTTGCAGGTTCGATCCCTGGCCTCGCTCAGTGGGTTAAGGATCCGGTGCTGCCATGAGCTATGGCATAGGTTGCAGACGCAGTTCAGATCCCACATTGCTGTGGCTGTGGTGTAAGCCTGCAGCTGTAGCTCTGATTTGACCCCTAGCCTGGGAACCTGCATATGCCATGGGTGTGGCTCTAAAAAGGAAAAAAAAAAGTAAAGAAAAACAAAAACAATCCAGCAGTACATCAGAAGAAATATGCACCTTATCCAAGTAGAATTCTTTTCAGTAATGCAAGAATGGTTAAATATTAGGAATGATATTGTTATGATTAATGTATTTCATCCCATTAGTAAATCTAAAGGGAAACATATTTTCATTTTCGTAGCTTCCTAAAACACATTTGACAAAAATTCACCATCTATTTAAAAAATTTTATTTTGTTTGTCTTTCTAGGGCCGCACCCACGACATATGGAGGTTCCCAGGCTAGGGGTCAAATCAGAGCTACAGCTGCCGGCCTATACCACAGCCACAGCAACGTGGGATCCGAGCTGAGTCTGTGACCTACACCCCAGCTCACAGCAATGCCGGATCCTTAACCCACTGAGCGAGGCCAGGGATCGAACCTGCAACCTCATAGTTCCCAGTCAGATTCATTTCCACTGCACCACGACGGGAACTCCGTATTTAAAAAAATTTTTTAATAAGACAGAAATTAAAGAATTCCCTAACCTGATAAAATACACTAGTATCAGCTCAAAAGTATGCCTTGTGTGGAAAGGGTATCTAGTAACTCCACTACCATTAGCATACTAAATTCTAAATTAAATTCAATTAAATTTTGGTAGTAGCCAATACAGTTAGACCAAAAAACATAAAGGAAATTAGGAAAACAATTAGTGGAGTACCATATTAACTTATAGAAATGAATTCCTTTGACATACAAAAGTCACACATAGGTAGAAGATATAATGGAAGAAAGAACCCTACTTAGAATGGCAACTAAAAAACCAAAATACCTTGGCAGGAACTTAAAATGTTATCAAGAAAACTGTAAAACATTCCTAAGGGACACAAAAAAACTTGAACTAATAAAATTTGTACCATGTTATTGAATAGGAAGACACCGTGAAGATGCCTTTGATATCAATTCTCCATAAGTAGTTATTCTCCATGAATTATTTATTCTCTATAAATTTTATGTGGTCCCTATACATATACCCACAGTTCTGTTGTGGGAGGCTGCCCTGTGCATAACAGAATGTCTAGCAGCATCCTTGGCCTCTACTCACTGGATGCCAGTCATGGCCCCAAGTACTGACAGCCAAAAATGTCTCCAGACAGGAGTTCCCATTGTGGCTCAGTGGGTTAAGAACCCAACTAGTATCCATGAGGATGCAGGTTCAATCCCTGGCCTCCCTCAATGGGTTAAAGGATCTGGTGTTGTCATGAGCTGTGGTGTAGGTCACAGATGAGGCTTGGATCCCAAATTGCTGTGGATGTGGCATAGGCTGGCAACTGCAGCTCTGATTCAACCCCTAGTCTGGGAACTTAAATATGCAGCAGTTGTGGCCCCCAAAAAAAGAAGGGAAAAAAATGTCTCCAGATATTCTCTAATATCCATGGCAAACTCACCCCCAGCTGAACACTGTTGATACATGCTAATCATCCAATATTAACTAACCAATGAAATCCTTTACCTTTTGGTGCATGAGAAAAAACAGACATGTACAAAGTCTATGAAAATGTCTATCAAATAATCAACATGTTGATTTATTACCAGTAAAGGCATATGGGTGATTCACTTATAACTGCCTGTAGCTCACCAGCAGAAGACTGGTGAGCGGATGTGGTTTGTGGGAGAGTCTTTTTTCTTTTTTTTTTTTTTTTTTGGTCTTTTTGTCGTTTTAGGGCTACACCTGCGGCATATGGAAGTTCCCAGGCTAGGGGTCTAATCAGAGCTACAGCTGCCGGACACAGCCACAGCCACAGCCATGCCAGATCCAAGCCACGTCTGCAACCTACACCACAGCTCACGGCAATGCTGGATCCTTAACCCACTGAGCTAGGCCAGGGATGGAACCCGCAACCTCATGCTTCCTAGTCAGATTGGTTTCTGCTGTGCCATGAAGGGAACTCCTGTTGGAGGGTCTTTAGCCACAAACCAGATTGATATCCACTGGGTTACACTGCACATAGAATGTGAGAAATTCTGTCGATATTGAAAAGAAAAATACATTATAAGAAAGTGGCATTAGACTATTCAATCTTATGCTATTAACACTTTAAGAGATATGTTAGATATGTATGAAGAATCATTCTATCATGAAAAATGTTTTTTAATAATTATACTGTAGGACTTTCTCTATTTACAAATCATATACCTAGGGAATCACTTTGTGTGTGTGTGTGTGTGTGTGTGAGTGTGTGTGTGTGTTTTTAGGGCCACACCCACACCATATGGAGGTTCCCAGGCTAGGAGGCCAATCAGAGGTGTCGCTACTGGCCTATGCCACAGCTCATGGCAGTGCTGGATCCTTAACCCACTGATCGAGGCCAGGGGTCAAACCCGCAACCTCATGGATGCCAGTCGGGTTCCTTAACCTCTAAGTCAAGATAGGAATTCCAGGGATCACTCTTAAATAAGGAATCAGACTAAAACAACAATAACAACAGGAATTCATCAGTGAGTGAAGAGTGTTAGGGATCTCGCTCCCCACCACAGATCACATCCCAGGGTCCCAAAATATTGGGCCGCTGACCTCAGAAAACATCTGGTACTTCCTCATAAAACACTATCTCACCATTCAGCCGCCCACATATCAGATGTTGACAGACTCTGTTGGCTGCTCTTGGATGCACTGCATGCTTCTATTTCTATCTCCCATCCCAGCCATGGGCCTGGCCTAAAAGGTGCCTTCTGCGTATGCCTGTAGGGGCAATTTTCACGAGATTGATTCATATCACCCTGAACACACCACGAAACCTAACCACTATAAGCAATTATGCAACAGCCCTCGGACACTTCGTTTTTGAAGTCAGATGTTTTCAACTATTCATTATCAGTAGAAGTGGAAGAAGAGAAATGGAATTAGCGTTCAGACCGAACACAAACTATGTGTATGAACGAAGACTGAAAATTTTAGAAGTGTGTACACTGAATCAATGTTGTTGTGGTTAAAACATACATCCCGAATGGCTTTCACCGTGTCCTTCAGAATCAAATTGCGAAAAGTCAATCCAGAAAAATGAAACACGCAGATCTTTAGGAATACAAGCAAATGCACTCTTTTTCCTTAAATGAGCATTCAAGTGTACTACGCTCACTTTTACACTAATGAGAAAGACGCCCTTATTTCCTGTAATTTTCATGACTTGGCAGAAATGACTCCACTTTCCCCCTTTAAATGTGAAGTGCACGGGGGTCCCGTCCTGGCTCCGGGGTAACAAACCCGACTGGCATCCATAAGGACTCGGGTTCACTCCCTGGCCTCACGCAGGGGGTTAAGGATTCTGCGTTGCCTGAGCTGTGGTGTAGGCCGCAGACGCGACCGGGATCCCACATTGCTGTGGCTGTGGAGCAGGCCGGCAGCTGCGCTCCCAAAAGACCCCTAGCTGGGAACTTCCATGCGCTGCGGGTGCGGCCCTAACCAAGAGAAGACCGGGGGGAAGAAAAGCGCACAAAGCCTAGGAGCGCCTAGGCCCCTCTGCCAGGAGCCAAGCGCCCGGGCCACAGGGGAGGCGGGCGGTCCCCGAGCTCAGGGGGCAGGGGTGCCCCGCGAGGCCGCGCGCGCGCGCGTGCGCAGGGCCTGAACCCTCAGGCCGCCCAGGCACCCACGCCCCTGCTTGCCGCCGAAGCCAACGGTCGCCTGGCCCGGTAGTGGCTTCTCCTCCGCCTGCCGACTTCGACTTCGACTTCGGGGAGCCCCGGACGCCCTAGTCCCGCCAAGCCCCCGCCAAGCCCCCGCCCCGCCGCCCGCGATCATGGGCAGCTACCTGAGCAGGTACCTGAGCAGGTACCGGGCAGGGCGCCTGGCCGAGGCCAGGGTCAGGCGGCCGCGCCCCGCCTGGCAGCGCCTGTGCCCAGGGTCCCCGCCACCTCCGAGGGCCAAGCCGGCCCGCCACAGCAGACTCCAGCCCAGGGACCTGGGCCCAGGCCTGCGCCTCCGCCCGCCCGGCAGGGACTCCGCCCGCGGCCCCGGGGCCTCGGGGCCCCAGGCCCGGCGGCGCGGCTGGCCCGGCAGGCCGCCCCTCCGCCCGTCCACGGGGCTGCGCCTGTGCAGCCCTCGCAGGGCTCTCCTCAAGGGCTTCATGTGGACCACCCGCACCCCCTGCCGCGTGGGCAGAACCGTCACCATCCACGTCGCCCCGCCGCTTCGCAGAGGCAGCTTCTACAGGTACCCGCCCAGGCAGGAGCGCCCGGACCCCTGTGCCCGGGAGACCGTGCTGGAGGCCCTCCGACGATGCCAGAAAGGGAAGAGGAGGTTCGACGGGCCTCTCTGGTTCGAGACCCCCGAGCCCAAGCGGAGGGGGCAGAGCCCGGCGCCCAGGCCCTCGGCCTTCCAGCCCGTGCGCAGAAATGCAGCGGCCCCCGCCTTCGTGCCCAGGCCCGGGCCTCTGACAAGCAGCCTCTGCTCCAGGGGCGACTGCCTGTGAGAGGCGCACACGGACCGGCCTGCCCCCCAGGCCTGCCTGAGCCTTCCTGTCTGCACACTGGGCAAGCCTCGCGACAGACGACAGACGACAGACGCGCCGCTGGACTCACCCTCCTGCCCCCGCACCCCTCCTGCCGGCCCTCCCCCCAGAACGCCCTCGTCAGGAGGCCCTGCTTCTCCCCTCCGCCCCGATGATGGAGTTGAAAGGCTGCTCTGGTTTTATTTTATCGCAGCGATGACTTGTCCCACATTTATTAGGACAGTGACTGATGGGATGGGTGCCACGGGGAGAGCACTGACTTTACAACCCTTTGAAGAGAACTGACTTCTTGAACAAGTACTGAGTCCTCCCGTTCCTAACTGTGGTTTACCTGCCTTTTCACTTAGGTTGTCTTGAATTATTCTCAAAAATACCTGACGGTTTTCTGAATGTGTTCGTATTTCAAGTAATAGTAAAAATCGCCTTATGATCTTAGACTGTCAAGGCCTTTCTTTCCAAGATTCAAATCCTAGGATTCCCTCCACACCACAGTTTCTCCTCCCTGGCTCTCTTGGGGCCAGACAGTCCTGTGTGTTGGGCACAGATCCCTGCGTGGCAGGGTTTCCGCAGAATCCCTGGTCTCTAGGCTCCAGGTGTCAGGAGACACCCACGCTGAGAAAATAAAACCTGGCTCCCGCCACTGCCAGGTCACTGGGGGCTGGGGTGGGTGGGCACAGCATGCCAGGGGTGGAGAACCGCTGAGGGACAGTGACCTCTGCTGGCAGAAACAGTCACGCCTGGTCTCCCAAAGCGGGCCTTTTTCAGACACAGAGATGACCCCCACGAGGTGCTGCATGGTTGGCAAAAACATTTCCCCCGTTCTGCAGAATGCGGTGGGGTGTGAATGACTCAGGTTTGGGCCTTATGAACAGTCAGACAATGCTTTTTTTCTTTTTGTCTTTTTAGGGTCGCACCCGCGGCATATGGAGGCTTCCGGGCTGGGGTGGAATTGCAGCCGTAGCCTCTGGCCTACACCACAGCCTCAGCAACGCCAGGTCCAAACCGCGTCTGTGACCTACACCACAGATCATGGCAACGCTGGATCCTTAACCCACTGAGAGAGGCCAGGGATCGAACCTGCGTCCTCGTGGATACTAGTTAGACTCGCTTCCTCTGAGCCATGACGGGAACTCCAGACAAGGCATTTCTGAAAAGCAAGCTACTCGGTTCACGTCTTCAGGTTGGCAAAAATGACCAAGTTAAAGAACATCCAATGCCGGTAAAGGTGCAGAGAACTGGAATCCCAGGCAGGGCTTGGTGTTCTATGAATATCAACGACAGAAACAGAGACATGCTTACATTTTGTTCCGATACCGGCAACTGAACTAGTCATGAGCAAGCCCACTTCCTAAAGCAGCAAGGTTGGGGAAAGGGCCAGGGAAGCACAGCCCTGCTTCTGGGGACGGCGGCAAGGCAAAGGCTGCCTGAGAAGGCACCCTCGGGGGCTGGGCCTCCCTCCTTGTTCGGAGGATGCTCCGAGAAATTACCTGAGGTCTTGGCTTCCACAAGAGTAAGAAACTGAGGTCCAACGAGAGGTAAGGCCCAGGCGGTGGGGGGCCACTCCCACCACACTCACTGTGGGAGTATATCGCCCAGGGCACCAAGGGGCAACAGGAGGGACAAGTGGGGGGTGGGCACTGTCTGCTTGTGTCCACTGTGGCCCCGTGGACAGGCCCCTGGTTTACGAGGCACCATGTGAAGCACGCGGCATTCGCTCACGGATGTTTGCCAAGAACGAACTGTGACCGGCCAACACGGCGAGCGATGGTTAGGAACCGAGTTCTGCTGCCAGGGCACTGAGATGCCACGACTCTGCCCCTACGTGACAGGCCTAGGAGGTCAGGGCTATTGAGACTCCTGAAGATGCAAACGACTGCGTTTGGAGTGGATAAGCAATGACACCCTGCGGTACAGCACAGGGAACCACATCTACTCACCTGGGATGCAGCAGGATGGAGGATGGTGTGAGATAAAGACTGTGCACGAACGTGTAACCGGGTCACTTTGCTGTACAGCAGAAATTGACAGAACACGGCCAATCGGCGAGCATAGAAAGTTTTTTTAAAAAGAGGCTCTTGAAGATCAAGGTCACGGTGGTAGCTCACCAGAAGATTCAAACCAAAGGGGAAGCCAAAAGTCCCGAGATGCCAGATCTGCCCACAGGACTCCACGCTCCATGTGAGGAGAGACCCAGGACAGTGGGGAGGGCAAAGGGCTTCTGGATTTCATGTGGGTGGTCCACAGCCCTTGTCGGGAGGGGCTCTAACCCCTGCCCTGATGAGAACTCCAGAGTCTCCAAGCTTAGGACACGCTTTCCACTTTATCAGCTGAGCATCACCTGGGAGCCCGTCAAACACTCTGTCCATCTGCAACACAAGACTCCTCTGGGCCCTGGGGCGTGGGGACAAGGCCCAAGCCTGCCCTGCAGCGTGTGCCCCCGCCTTCCTGAGAGAGAAACGGAGCTACCGAATCGGGCCTGCACTGCGATCACAGAAAGGGGAGGAAGGAAAGGAGGGAGACTGCTCCCCCAGAACTTTCTTTCCCCCAACCGCAAAGAGCCAGACAACATCAAAACACAGAGAACTCTCTCGTATAAGAAGACTCCTGCATGTGGTGTACACAGAGGTAGCCAAGAGGAAATGTACATTAAGGAAAGCTGGGGCTGGTGCTACAGGCAGTACCGTGAAGACCGGATGGCACGGGTTTCAGGAGAAGATCTGGGACCCAAAGATGCCAATTCCTTCCATTCAGAGATTGTGTCCAAACAGTGTGACTTCTTCCATGCCCTTTCTTCCAAATATGACCACACCGAATGTCCTCTAAGGTTTGCACAAAGGGAAAAATCCACCAGCCAACAGCACTTATTGAGCTAAACATACCTGCGGCATATGGAGGTTCCCAGGCGAGGGGTGGAATTGGAGCCGTAGCCACCGGCCTATACCAGAGCCACGGCAACGCCAGATCTGAGCCACGTCTGCAACCTACACCACAGCTCACGGCAACGCCGGATCCTCAACCCACTGAGCAAGGCCAGGGATGGAACCTGTGTCCTCATGGGTGCTAGTCAGCTTCATTTCCACTGAGCCACGACGGGAAACGCCTAGATCTTAAAAGTTCTCATCACAAGAACAAAATTCTATCACACCGTGTGGTAAGGGATGTTAACGAGACTCACTGTGGTGAGCATTTCACAATATATACGAATATCAAATTATTACACGGCACACCGGAAACTAAAATAGTGTCATCTGTCAAGTCTACCTCAAGAATAATAAACTGAGGGAGTTCCCTTCATGGCTCAGTGGTTAATGAACCCGACTAGTATCCATGAGGATGCGGGTTCGATGCCTGGCATCAATCAGTGGGTGAAGGATCCAGCGCTGCTGGGGCTGTGATGCAGGCCAGCAGTTGTAGCTCCCATTCGACCCCTGGCCTGGAAACTTCCACATGATGCAGGTGTGGCCCTGAAAAGCTAAAAAAAAAAGAAAGAAAGAAACGGAAATGCCATTAGCTGAGCTAAATAGAAAACCTACATTTTCAAGATTTTTAAATACAGATGGGTCTTGATGGACCTCTTTGCTGGACTAAAAAGTTTGTCTGACTGTTTCACAAGCCAATGACATTTAAACATACACAAATTGCTTCCATCAGCAAATCACTAAGAAGGTGAAAGGGTCCACTCCTTTGCGCCAGTGTGGGGAGCCCGGTGCGAAGGCGATTGTCTCAGAACTGGACCCGCTGCCATTCCTCGCCAACGGCCCCCGCCAGGACCAACTCCGTCCAAGCGGAGGGAAGAATCGGGCTCCTGTTTCCGGAATCAAAGGACTACACAGGAGCTGGGCTGCTCTTTTACAGGCACAAGACCGTTAATCCCCTCGCCAGGGCTACAACAGCATGCTGTTCTTTCGTAGGTCACAAGGCTTCTCCTTGAATGATCAGGCGGAGGGAGAAATCCCTTCCGTGACCTACATCGTTTTCCGCAGAAGGAGAAAAGCTACGCCTCAGCTACACGTCGACCTCTCTCGCTCAGGTTGATCAATTATCCCAAAAGACAATACTTGAGGAAAGCAGGCAGATACCTTTCCCAGCTTACCTGGAAAACAGACTACAGTTTAGCCCTGGGGAGAGAATCCTCTCAACATTTCGAGACTCCTGCGCTGCGATGCACGCGCTGGAACCCCTCCCCGCCCTGTCCTGGGGATGGCAGTGGACCCCGCGCCCCTCCCCGCAGGCCCCCGCCCGCTGCCTCCGCTCCTTCGACCTTCCCTTCCACTGCCCGAGGAGGCGGCTCTTGGTGACTGGACCCGTCCTGCTCTCCTCCAAGTCCTGCACGGGTGCGGCCAGGACCTCGCTTTAGAGAGAACACCCTCTGGCAGAGGCCATCCAGGTTACGCTGGATCGCGGGTATGCCCGCTGTAGGTTTCCAGTCATGCAGAGGAGACACCGCGCCCGGGTCCCTGGGTGAGATCACGTGGGACAGAGGAGACCCTCTAGCAAAGACTGGGGGAAAGGCGGCATGGAAACGGCAGTAGTCGGCGCACTGTCCATCACTTGACTATCTTTAGGGAGTTACTCTTGACACTTTCCATCCAGCACGGCTCAAGATCTTCAGGTTCTCTGCAACAGCCACAGAACAAGCAACGAGGAGGAAAAAACAAAGAAAGAAAAAGCTAATAACCTCCAAGATCTGGATCCCTGAAGCCTCCCTGGAAAGGGATATTTGCTATCGTGTCAGTGACAGCAAACAGCAGCATTTGCTATTGTGTTAGTGTGTATTGTATTAGGGCTGCTGTGACAGCCTAAATCTGAAAGGCAGATTTTACATCTGATCCATTTGCCAAGCTAGTGGTGCCTTTCTATGACCTCGCACACTCGAGAGAGGCAGCCTGTCTGCAAAGGTGTTTTCCATCCCATCTTCACCGTGAGGTGCCCTTTCCCGTAGGGGAAACCTGTGGGCGTAAAGATGCAGCCACCCTGAGAGCAGCGCTCAGTGGATCGGGCCCAGCACTTGTAGAGCATCCTAAACACAGGCCCTTTCAGGAGGCAGCCCTCACCACTCAGCCTCCTGACAGCAGTATTCCTGGAACTCAAGCTGCCTGGCAGCAAGAACAGCAGGTCCCTCCATCTAGGGCATCCTGCCAAGAGCTAACTTCGACTGCCCAGAATATTTTTTCAATAGCAGGCTCCTTCTTGTTAATCCAGTCTTGGCTTAAATGTCATCTCTTCAGGGAGGCCTTCCCTTTACCACTCAACATAAGGAAGTCCCCATCCTACCCTAGTGTTATCAAGGTAGTTAGAGCTTTTCCTTCAT
Source organism: Sus scrofa (assembly GCF_054392235.1). Classification (NCBI taxonomy): domain Eukaryota; kingdom Metazoa; phylum Chordata; class Mammalia; order Artiodactyla; family Suidae; genus Sus; species Sus scrofa. The sequence goes on from NC_139401.1 coordinate 15,921,848, forward strand.
AATTCATGTTTACTACCAATCGCGCCATTGGTCTAGAGACACCATGAAGACCATTTCCTGCAATGAGATCCTGCTACATTGCACTGCGAACTCTATCTAGTCACTTGTGATGGAGCAAGATGGAGGAAAATGTGAGAAAAAGAATGTATATACGTGTGACTGGGTCACTTTTCTGTACAGTAGAATATTGACAGGACACTGTAACCCAACTATCATGGAAAAAATAAAAATCATGTAAAAAAAGACCATTTTCTAAGGACACTCGGTAGTCAACCATGTTGCCCAATTTGAGTTTGGGCAATTTTGTGTACCATAGGCCTAGCAATAGCTGTCAGCTCTGTCACTTGTGACCTACAAATTCTTGCTCCTTTTTCATGCAACTTTATACAAGTAATGGTGTCAGTATGGCCGACAGTAGTGGCCCCAGGGGATCATCTACTGGGAGTTTAGCCTATGATAATTTCCACCACTACCTTTCTCACAGCCACTCTTCAGTGAAAGGGGAGTTTGCTGTCAAAATGCAATTTCAAGACAAGTCCCTTATAAGCCTCCTCACCCATCAGTAGACAAAATATGAAGCCACCACTGTGTCTGAGGCATTCTCATTGACTGAAAACCAGAGGGAAACTCTCAGATGTCAGTAATGGCTATTTTGCTCAGAGGATGGATTTTTAAAATGAATGTACATTGCAGTTAGACAATTTTCTGAGCATGACATAAGAACTGGCTTTAGATAAGCTCCCTTGTATATTTAGGATAACAAAGGACAGGAGAAGACTGATTTGCTGAAATTAAAATAAATCTAAATATTCATTTTAGTGAATAATTTTAAGATCCTCTTTCCTCAAAGTGACTTTCATACACATAAGGAAAAACGAGTTAGAGTTTTATTCTGCTCTTGGTTTCCTTCCCTGCTTAAAGAGCTAAAGTATAGAGATTTCATGTCCATGAGCTTAAAAATCAAGAAAGACCACTGTTGTTCAGGGACCAACACAATGCTGTTCAGACAGGAAAGGCTTGCTGACAGAAGGCTGAGATGGGGATAAGGCTGCCCAAGAACGGGTGAAGACGATAAGTTCAGTGCAGCAGGTGAAACTGAAGATGCTCGCCAGCTCTCCTCACAGCATGAAAGTTCTTTTTAAGATGTTAGGTATAATTTGACCTGATTTCCTGTCCTTTCATTGCTTCCTCTTAATTCTAAAAGCAGGAGCTGGCTGGTGATAAGTAGGAGTTGAGTTTTGATTACAGAACAAAGCCTCAAGCTATTTAGATCAGAACAAGATTGACACAGTTCTAGATGAAGTATCCTGGCAATGGAACCATTTGTCTTGGGTAAGTGTTAAAACATTGAAAGCTTGGGAGTTCCCGTCGTGGCTCAGTGGTTAGTGAACCTGACTGGGATCCATGAGGATGCAGGTTCAATCCCTGGCCTCACTCAGTGGTTAAGGATCTGGCGTTGCTATGAACTGTGGTGTAGGCTGGCGGCTGCAGTTCCGATTCGACCCCTAGTCTGGGAACTTCCACATGCCATGGGTGCAGCCCCAGAAGACAAAAAGACCAAAAAAAAAAAAAAAGAAAAAAAAAGATTGAAAACTTGTATATTGGATGTAATATATTTCTACTAGGGCATTCAAAATATTTCAGAGAGATAGGCTCCATTCATAAAAGGAATCAAAATATACAACTTAAGAGAGGATTAGGAAAGAGTTGCTAAAGCTAATTATATGTATACTCTATGACCTACAATTTCTCTTATTGGTAAATGCCTAGGAAAAAGAAAGTGAATGTTCCTGGAGGCTTAGCTGACTGCTATACATATATGTGACATATAATAGGTGCTCAATAAATCTGTGAAAGTGAATTGAACACATCTTTATATCTCACATGTGGCTTCACAGATCAAGCAATGCATACTAGTTGCATTACTTATCCATCAGTTTAGATTTCTACCCTATACTATAGGGTAAAAAGTATAAGCAAAATAAGTTTATTAACAATTTATATTTGAAGCCATTATTACTTTAATAAAACATCAGATTGAGGTCTTTGGAATAAGTAATTCAAGCTTAAGGTAACTCCGCAGAAAGGCCTCTTACCAAAGAAAGCACAGTGTCAGCAGAAAATAAAATTTAAATGAACATGTAGATGTTTCACTTACTGCTCTATCTCCCAAGGTGATTTTATACTAAGTTGGTTTTTTTTTTTTTTTTTTTTTTCGGTCTTTTTAGAGCTGTACCTGTGGCATATGGAGGTTCCCAGGCTAGGGGTCCAATTGGAGCTGCCAGCCTACACCACAGCCACAGCAACGCCAGATCTGAGCCGCGTCTGTAACCTACACCACAACCCATGGCAACGCTGGATCCTTAACCCACTGAGCGAGGCCAGGGATCAAATCTGCAGCCTCACGGTTCCTAGTCAAATTTGTTTCCACTGTGTCAGGACGGGAACTCCCAATATACTAAGTTCATTTTTAAAGTATTTTCTTGCAAAGGAAATGGTTTTGGTCTGCCATAAGGTCTGGGAGCTGTACGAAATCAAAGTAAATGATACAGAACAGTATGGTCCAATGTAATTTTCTGTAACGATGGGAATGTTCTCTACCTGTGCTGTCCAATATGACAGTCACTAGACATAGGTGGCTACTGAGCACTTGAAAGAGCAGCATAGGATGACAAAATGTGTCAAACAGAGCCTGATAAGTCCTAATACTTAATGCAACTGGAATGACCTGAAAACAGAGCTAAAAAAATATTCAGTCTCAAATAATTCCAAAAGGAAAGTTCCATTGTGGTGCAGTGAGTTAAGGATCCAGCGATGCCGCAGCTGTGGCATAGGTTCCAACTGCAGCGCAGTTTCGATCCCTGGCCCGGGAACTTCCACATGGAGCAGATGCAGCTAAATATATATATTCACAAAAGTTTAACCTCATTCATCATATGCTTTAAGAGGTTTTTCCCAAACTCATAAAATAGTCAGAGGCCTGACTTTCGAGCCCTGATACATGTAAATACAAATTTAGAATAACATGGAGTAAAGTCAAAGACTTGCCAATCACAACAGAAAACTTAATCTATGCTTAATTTCCAAAGTGACATACCTGATTCACAGAGTTCAAAATGATTAATAGTCACCAGGGAAAGAAGACCACAACATAGTTTCAGAATGGAAAACCAGAGGCAAACAGAAAAAGGAAAAAAGAAGAAGAAAACAAGCCCTGCCCTTCACTTAAAGCTGCCTTAGCCGTTCTGTGACCTGGATTAGTATATCAGGCAAAGAAGCAAGCCACCACCTGGAAAGTTTAGTGATTAACCGCCATCGTTTGGGTTAATACTTTGATAGAAACAGCCCATCTCCTGTCAGTTATTTACGAAAACCTGTTTGGAAACAGATTGTTAGTTGTCCTTTCCAAACTCTACCTACAAGAATGTTTTCTCTGCTGACTCAAAAGTAGTTATTCTCCCCCACCCCTTTTTCTGTTCTTGTTTGGCTAAATGCACAGGAGAAAGAAGGAGTCCTTTCTGGAGGTTTATCTTGGCATGAACTTCCCATCTCTTCGGGGCTGACATATCTGGCTTAGAGATAAACGACCTTAATTTGGAGAACAAACATCACTCCTTTCCACCTCTGGTGAACAAAGGACGACACCCTTTCAAGGCTGGCCGCATCTGACGCTCACCTCTGCAGGTAAATATCCAGGAGAGCTTCCAAGTCAAAGAGAATGGCTTTGGTCCGCCCTGAGGTCTGGCAGTGGAGTAAAACCAAAGGCAGTGACATAGAGCAGTGCCGCCCGAGGGGCCGTTCCTCTCCGCGCTGTTCAGGATGTACCCGCTACGCACCCCACGCCAGCCGCTGGGCACAGGCGGCTGTCCAGTAGGTGACGCGGAGCTGGTGCTGCTGGAGACTGAATGTTGCTTAGCTTTATACGGAACGATGTGGCTAGAGACTACATTAGCCAGTGCAGCAGGAACGGTCAACAGGCGCTACCTCCTGCCACGACCCAGCTTTGCTGGATTATTTCTCTAATCCTCACAACAGCGCCACACGGTGGCTGTGTGTAATCCTGTTACAGACGAGGAAACCGAGGATCCAGGGTTTAAGGCCCTGGCGGCAACAGGAAGAGTGGAATGAGCGTCACCCGAACCCCATCTCCACCACACCGAACCCCACTGTGTCTCACGTCATCCTTGGTCAAAACTGAAACTCTACCAGAACCTGAGATGCTCTGAGGACTGCCCTTCCCCTAGTGGCACTCTGCAGACGCCCATCAAGCCCCCTGCGGGTGGGTGTCAGGGCCTTGCTCTCTACCACACCGCCCCTTCCTGAATTCAGGCCCCAGATTCCACCTCTCTGCTTGTAAACCAAGCATGGAAAAATGAGGCGTTCCCCGGTGGCACAGTGGCTAAGGATTCAGCAGCTGTCACTGCTGTGGTGCAAGTTCAGTCCCTGGCTGGGGAACTTCTGCATGCTGGGGGACGTGGCCAAAAAATAAATAAATACCTAAGAGAGCCAGAATCAAAACACACATACACACACACATACATACGTACATAAAAAGAACGGAGAAACTAGATCCGGTGGCCCTCCTGCTGAAGAGAAAACCTGGATTTTTAAAGCAACAACGAGGAAAATATCAACAACCACACTTCTGCAACACAGCCTCTTATTTGAGAGGCTATCATTTCCCCCACCTAGTAAGGGTGACAGTCTATCACAGAGGACCCACTGCTGTCGTCTGACTCCACTTAGGGAAGCTTTTCCTCGCCGCCTGCCCCTTGGTTGCCAGGGCAGAGTCAGGAAAAGCCCTCCTCGAGGCAGAGGTGGCCACAAGTGAGGAGGCCAGCCATCCCAACAAGCTCGCTCTTAGGTGACATGGAAATTTCCTAGAAGGAAGCAAGCGCTCGCGTAACCAACTCCCGAAAACAAAGTCAGGCTAGGTGAAGTTATCTTAGGAAATGGTAGACTAGATAAAGGCATCATGGGGCGAAAAAAGCCGACAGGTAGAGATTGTGACAAAGCTGATTGTTGGCACCAAGGAAGAACGCTGTGTTAGAGAGAGGCATCTGATTCAGCTTTTCTTTAGCCTTAAAACTTCAGAAAAGTATTGAGAGTCTCTCTTTTGCTTTTACTTAGTCATTTATGTGACTAGGGCTGAAGACAGTAAAATGCTGTTTGTGTCAATGTAAGCCATTTTTTGAAAAGAGAAGAAAAGCTCCCCTCTTTTGAAGTATAATGTATAACTGAATCACCTTGCTTTACAGCAGAAATTAACAGAATATTGTAAATTTACTATACTTCAATTTCTTAAAAAAGGAAAAAAAAGAGAGGCTAAAAGAGAAAAGATGAAATCATCTGTATTTCCATCAGCATCAGTAACCATTATTAATATTTTCTAAATTTTTGGAACATCTTTCTTAACTTTGGATCTTCCTCTGTGTGTGTGTGTGTGTGTGTGTGTGCACACGCGCGCGCTCGCGTGTAAATACAGATAGATTTCTTCTTTAAAACAAAACTGGGAGTAGAATGGGGGTTTCCAGGAGGTAGGGGTGGGGGAATGGGGAGATGTAGTTTAAGGGTACAAAGTTGCAACTAGTAGATAAATAAGTTCTGGAGATCTAATGCACAATACTGGTTACTGTCAATAATACTGCTATAAACTTCAAAGTTGCTGAGAGATTAGATCTTAATTCTTCAAAAAAGAAATGATGATCATGTGATTATTGGGAGACATGTTTCTACAATATTTTCTTAGCCTCTTTGCTGAAAACTCCATCTTGTCCTGCTTTATCCTACCTTCCTGCTTTACTTTACCCCACCTTCCTGCTTGAAAAACAGTCACAGTGATGGCAAATGACTTAAGCTTAAGAACAAAGACCTAAAGGCATAATTCATAGGGTCTGCTGAATGAGGACAAAATGAGTTGGTCTAGGCACATCGGACCTGTGCAGACTGGCATGCCGTTTGCACTAGCACGGTATGTCCTCTAAAGAATAAGAGAAAGAGGAACCTCGTGGACAAGTGGTTTACGAGCAGTCGTTAGCAGAATATGCATTAGCAAAGAGAACCAAGTTGCAAACCTAGGCACACCGGGTTGCCGCAAATAGGCATGCTGTTTGCACAGTGAGGATTCTCTGAAAGGCTATGCATAGATAGCTCACTCAAATGCTAATGATTGTTAAATACCTGAAGGTCAGAGTAAAAGCTTAACCATCTACCAGCTATGTGATTTTTAAAATAATAAAAGAACTTATAGAATAATAAAAAAAAAACCCTAACATCCTCCACCTATAGCCCCCTCCTCACTTGACGTAATCCTCAAGAGCACAATAAAAGCAGTGTGGTTTCTTGAGGGGTGCTCTTGGTCCCTGAGTCCCTCGGTTCCCACCTTTACTTAAGATAAATGTCTCTGTGTTTTGTTTTATGTTAACTTTTTTCCTTTTTTCCGTAAGTTTCACAGCACCCGTTCTTTGGCCCCATCCTGCTGAGCTGGTCTCAGCAGTGTGACAATATAGAGGTATTAGCTAATGTGACATTGTAGTATATAAATGTATCAAATCATCATATTGTACACCTTAAACTTACAGGTTGTTATATGTTAACTATATCTCAAAAAAACCCTGGCATTATAATATTATAAAGTATTGTCACCTTCTTTCTTGAATTCAACTGTATTTTGAATGTATTTCGATATCATTAAATACTTCTCTTTAATATAATTTTTAATGATGGTCTAATACTGCATTCATTTTTTTGGATGTATCATACACTTTTAAATCTGACTTATTTTCCTTTTTTTAGTATAATAAAAATGCTGTAATAAATATTCTGGAGGCTAACAATTTTTTGCTTGTTTGTAATAATATCTTTGGCATAAATTTGTAAAATTTAGATTTTGAGATCAAACATTATGCAAAAATAAACTAATATAATACTATAAATCAACTATACTCTTATTTTAAAATGATACAATTATGTGTAAAATAAGTGATCAACAAAGATATTTGTATAGTACAGAGAATTATAGATATTATCTTGTAATAACTTTTAATAGAGTATAAACTATAAAAATACTGAATCATTATACTGTACACCCCAAACTAATATAATCCTGTAAATCTACTATACTTCAATTTTTTTATTACTCAAATGAATTTATTACATCTGTAGTTGTATAATGATCATAACAATCCAGTTTCACAGGATTTCCATCTCACAACCCAAGAACATCCCTCACCCCCCAAACTGTCTCCTCCAGAGACCATAAGTTTTTCAACGTCTGTAAGTCAGCATCTGTTCTGCAAAGAAGTTCAGTCTGTACTTTTTTTAGATTCCACATGTCAGTGATAGCATTTGATGTTGATGTCTCATTGTATGGCTGACTTCACTTAGCATGATAATTTCTAGGTCCATCCATGTTGCTAAAAATGCTGGTATTTCGTTCCTTTTAATGGCTAACATTCCACTGTGTATATGGACCACATCTTCTTGATCCACTCCCCTGTGGATGGACATTTAGGTTGTTTCCATGTCTTGGCTATTGAAAAGAGTGCTGCAAGGAACATCGGAGTACATGTGTCTTTGCGAGTCATGGTTTTCTCTGGATAGATGCCCAGGAGTGGGATTGCTGGATCAAATGGGAGTTGTATTTTTAGTTTTCTGAGGCATCTCCATACTGTTTTCCACAGTGGTTGCACCAATTGACAATCCCACCAACAGTGTACTAGGGTTCCTTTTTCTCCACACCCTCTCCAGCACTTATTGTTTGTAAACTTTTTGATGATGGCCATTCTGGCTGGTGTAAGGTGGTACCTCACAGTGGTTTTGATTTGCATCTCTCTAATAACGAGTGATGTTGAACATCTTTTCATGTGTTTTATACTTCAATTTTTTGTTATACAAAAATGTAATGTTTTGATAAAATTTCCTTTCAAAAGTGTTATATCAGTGTACATATTTTTTGGCAATATATGCATGTTCATTTTCCAGTATCCTGAACTGGATATTATGATCCTCAAAACTCTTGACAAAAGAAATGCTGGAGTTCCCGTCGTGGCGCAGTGGTTAACGAATCCGACTAGGAACCATGAGGTTGCGGGTTCAGTCCCTGCCCTTGCTCAGTGGGTTAACGATCCGGCGTTGCCATGAGCTGTGGTGTAGGTTGCAGACGCGGCTCGGATCCTGCGTTGCTGTGGCTCTGCCGTAGGCCAGTGGCTACAGCTCCGATTAGACCCCTAGCCTGGGAACCTCCATATGCCGCGGGAGCGGCCCAAGAAATAGCAGAAAGACAAAAAAAAACAAGAAAAAAAAGAAATGCTAGAGCAGTATATAAATGCTGGTTTGATTTGCAATTCTTTGTTTCATAGTAAAGATGAACATCTTACATGTTTTGCTTTTTGTCTTTTTTTTTTCCTAGGGCTGCACCTGTGGCATATGGAGGTTCCCAGGATAGGGGTTTAATAGGAGCTGTAGCCACCGGCCTACTCCAGAGCCTACGCCAGCACCCTACATCACAGCTCACGGCAGTGCCAGATCCTTAACCCACTGAGTGAGGCCAGGGGTTGAACCCGCAACCTCATGGTTCCTAGTTGGATTCGTTAACCACTGAGCCACAACGGGAAGTCTGAACATCATACATGTTGAATGGCCACTTGTATTTCTTTTTTGTGAATTTCTTATTAGGTCCTTTGTCCTTTTTTCTTTTCTTTTTTTTACCGGAATGAGTTTACATTTCTTTTTTTTATTTTTATTTTTTTCATTGTAGTTGGTTTACAGTGTTCTGTCAATATCACAGCAATGTGACCCTGTCACACATACATATATACATTATTTTTCTCACATTATCCTCCGTCATGCTCCATCATAAGTGACTAGATACAGTTCCCAATGCCATACAGTGGGATCTCATTGCTTATCCATTCCAAAGGCAATAGTTTACATCTATTAACTTCAGATTCCCAGTCCAGTCCATTCCACTCCCTCCCCCACCCCCTTGGCAACCACAAATCTGTTCTCCAAGTCCATGAATTACTTTTCTGTGGAAAGGTTTATTTGTGCTATATATTAGATTCCAGATATAAGTGATATCATACGGTATTTGTCTTTCACTTTATGACTTACTTCACTTCGTATGAGAGTCTCTAGTTCCATCCATGTTGCTGCAAATGGCATTATTTTGTTCTTTTTTGTGGCTGAGTAGTATTCCATTGTATATATATATGCCACATCTTCTTAACATCCATTCATCTGGCGATGGACATTTAGCTTGTTTCCATGTCTTGGCTTTTGTGAATAGTACTGCAATGAACATACAATGCATGTGTCTTTAAAAAAAATTTTTTTTATTACTCAAATGAATTTATCACATCTGTAGTTGTATAATGATCATAACAATCCAGTTTCACAGGATTTCCATGCATGTGTCTTTTTCAAGGAGAGTTCTGTCTGGATAAGCCCCAAGAGTGGGATTCCTGGGTCATATGGCTTTGTCCTTTTTTCTGACAAAATGTTTTTTTTTCTCAAAATTTTTTTCAGGAATTTATATGTGCACAGATATTCTTTGTTAGTTGTTAATTCCCCTTTTCAACCTGATATATGCTTATTCTCTTGCATTTTCCTGGAAAGCAAGCCTATATTTCATATCATCTATACATGACTTAAAAGTTTCCCCTACTTTTCAACAGTAATAGCTAGCCGTTGATGCTCTTTTGTCTCACTTCAGCGGCCCTATGAGAACAGGGAGACATCTTGGTGGGAATTCCAGGGACCCCCGTCTTCCTCACCCTAACGGGAATGCCGCTCTTCCACTGGGGCTGGTGAGTCACTTTCAATTTGACATGTCATGACATAAAAGTATCCGCGTATTCCTCGTTTACCGAAAATTCCTTGTATCAGTAACTGATGTTGAATTTTATTAGCAGCCTTTTCAGCATTTATTACCATGGCCACTGGGTTTCTACCACTTGCTGCATGATACTAATAAATCTCCTCACATTAATCCAACCCTTAGATAAACTCAGTTTGATTATATTTAACATGATACTGGACTTATTTTACTACTTTCCCCCTTGGATTTTCAGACCTATTTTCATAAGAACAATAGCATGTGAGTTCCTTTTCAGGTGCTAATCCTCAAAGAGCCTTTTTTTTTTTTTTAATCATTAAAATATCACCTTGAAAATAATACAGAAATATTTCCAACATTTCCTATGTATAGAAATATTTTGAAACCAAAAGAAATAAAAACTTTACAGGTAAATAATACAGACCATGCATACATATTTGGGGTAAAGAGTTCTCTGAAAACTTTACATTAGATTTCATACTTTTTTCTTTTATTTATTTATTTATTTATTTTTTATTTTATTTTTATTTTATTTATTTATTTTTTTGCTATTTCTTGGGCCGCTCCCGCGGCATATGGAGGTTCCCAGGCTAGGGGTCCAATCGGAGCTGTAGCCGCCGGCCTACACCACAGCCACAGCAACGCGGGATCCGAGCTGCGTCTGCAACCTACACCACAGCTCACGGCAACGCCGGATCGTTAACCCACTGAGCAAGGGCAGGGACCGAATCCGCAACCTCATGGTTCCTAGTCGGATTCGTTAACCACTGCGCCACGACGGGAACTCCCGAAAAATTTCTTAATAAGATTTTTTTTTTTGGTCTTTTCAGAGCCGCACCCGAGGCATATGGAGGTTCCCAGGCTAGGGGTCGAATCGGAGCTGTAGCCACCAGCCTACACCACAGCCACAGCAACGCCAGATCCGAGCCACGTTTGCGACCTACACTACAGCTCACGGCAATGCCAGATCCTTAATCCACTGAGCAAGGCCATGGATTGAACCCGCCACCTCATGGTTCCTAGTCGGATTCATTTCCCCTGTGTCAGGATGGGAACTCCAAGGTAACAAGATTTTTATATCAGGATAAAGCAAATCGCTATGAGGTGATGTGCTCATATGTTTGGATTCAACATCAGCAAAAGGAATTATTATGTGTGGCCCAAAATGACATGGTTCAAAATATCAACTTTCATAGATCCTGTCAGGTGACTAGAAAGACAAAATCTCAAGTGACATTTATGAAACACTGTCAATAACTCGACTTCAAATCTGAAGATACCACGTTACATATCACATAGAAAATACTAAAAATAATAAATTATTAAATGCCCTGATGAAGATCTCGGTAAAATAGGTGGGAAACAGAACTAGATACTAGAACTCTTGCCTCTTAATATAGTGTCTTTACTTTCTTCCCTTTTTCAAAAATCTTACACAAATTTTGTATTTGTTTTGATGTACAAGTTTAAGTAATGAACTTCCAGAGGACTCATATTTTATGTAACTTGCTTCATTCAATGCTTTATGTCAGCAACTCCACATATAGGAGCCTAATAACTTACTAGTAACAGGGGTGATGATGACAAATAGAGCCATTTCGAACATTCTGAATATGCTTCTATTTACTCCCAGTGTTTAGAGTTTAGAGAACGCAGGTAAAAAGTTGAGACTACTACTGCCACGAGCCATGCAGAAGGCACTGAGTCTCCTGGGACCGGAAAGAGAAATTGATTTCTCCATGTCTTTCATACTCCACATCACTACTGGAAAGCAGTTTCTCGGCACATAACTATTGATCTGCTGCTCTGGAGGGTAAATTAAATATGAGAAAACACGTGCGTCATTCTTCTGATTCATGGAAGATGCCTTTTAAAGTTCATCAGGGTTGTAAACGCATGTGGGGAATAAGTGTGCTCCATTTACGTGCAATAAAACAAGAGCTAGTAGGGGCCAATGTCCCTTCTGAATTTTGACCCTCATTATTCTATTTCATTGTCATAAACAAATTTGCTAAACCTAGAGCAACTAAATCTACTACAGTAAACTGTAAAACCATTTAAAATATGTTACTCTGTACATTTTTAATGATTTTTTGGATAATGCATCTGGCTGTGATGCATTAAAAGAAATCAAATGAAGCCTTTAATCACTGAATATGGAAACCTTTGGTAAGAAAAAACTCTGAACTTTTTAAAATAGCGCCTCAAATACTTCAGCACTACTCATTTTCTAGACTAGAAGTTACAGATTTTTAATCAAATGTGACCCTTCATAGTTTAATTAGCATGAAATTGATTATCTATATAACAATTTCAAGAAGTTTGTAATAATCACCCAAATATTTTCAGAATAATTAGAGAGATAACAAAATGATTCTACTTGCTCTCAGCTATCAGCAGGTTCAGAAACATACGGAAGTGAAAGATTTTTGCCTCTGCGCAAACCTATTTTATTTATTTATTTATTTATTTTGTCTTTTTGCCTTTTCTAGGGCCGCTCCCGTGGCATATGGAGGTTCCCAGGCTAGGGGTCTAATTGGAGCTGTAGCCGCCAGCCTACACCACAGCCACAGCAGCGCTGGATCCGAGCCGCGTCTGCAACCTACACCACAGCTCAGGGCAATGCCAGATCCTTAACCCACTGAGCAAGGGCAGGGATCGAACCCACAACCTCATGGTTCCTAGTCGGATTCGTTAACAACTGCTCCACGATGGGAACTCCAAATCTATTATATTTTAATCCAGTGTTTCCCAGTCGGGGTGATTTTGTCCCCCAGAGAACATATGGCAATGTTTGGAGACACTTTCAGTTGTTACAATTGCAAGGGACAGGGACAGAGAGTTCCATGGCATCTAATGGTAGGTAGAGAACAGGAATGCTGCTAAACATCCTGCGATGAACAGGCCAGTCCCCTACAACAAAGAGTTATCCGGCCCCAAGTATCAATAGCGCCGAGTCTGAGGAACCCTATTTCCACCTAATGGTGCCACTTTCATGTGCAGATGCTTTTGAGTAATGACCGTGTGTTCCTTCCTAGTTTCCCAATATCAGAAACAGCAACTTAGGATTTAGTATAATGGAAGCAATTTTTTGCACTGACCTCTTGGTAAACTGGCATCATTCCTCAGCATGCCAATGGAAAACCTCCTACCTGTACAGAGTCAGTTTTCTCATTATCTGCTTAGGTACCAATGACCGGCTTCAGCCTTGACCGCTGTGTAGAAGCTGCTTCTTAGCGATGCACACTCCACCTTAGAGAGCTCTCAACTTGGACACGTCGTTCTTATGTGGAAAAGAATGCAGAGCAGAGTTTGCTTTTAGCCTTTTACACTGCTTGTGCAAGTGAGCTTGTACTTAAACTTGAGTCTTTCCTCTTTCTAAACTCTAATGAAGGCTCCTTTCCCTTCCATATTATCACCACAGCTTGATTTATCAATTTATGAATTTCCTCCATCTTTGTTTCGCTTTTTTAACCCTTATTCTTTTTATTTGGGGTTATTCCACGAACATAACTAATAAGGAGAAAGAAAGGACCAGTTAAAGGCCTAAATAATGCTTCTCTAAAAATTACCAGAGTTCCTGTTGCAGCTCAGTGGGTTAAGACCCCAAGATAGTATCCGTGAGGATGTGGGTTCAATCCCTGGCCTCACTCGGTGGGTGAAGTATCTGGCATTGCCGTGAGCTGTAGTGTAGGTCACAGATGCAGCTCAGATCTGGCGTTGCTGTGGCTGTGGTGTAGGCCAGCAGCTGCAGCTCTGATTCGACCCCTAGCCCAGGAACCTCCATATGCTGCAGGTGTAGCTGTAAAAAGAAAAAACAAAAACATAAAGATTACCATTTAACGAACTTATGGATACTGGTTAAAATGAGAGATCAGTCTAATATAGAAAAAATATGTAGTTTTTTCATCATATGTACTTATAATTTATCATTTGCTTTATATTCTGAAAATACTATCATAATAAGCTCATTTATCTTATTAATATAGCTAATGAGAAAGTAGAATAGTTAAACCTATTATCCTTATTTCTAATTAAATCTCAATATCACTGTTACTATAAGTGATTAATTCTACCCTCCCTCATCTACTTTACCTGGCTTGCCTAATTAAAATTTCATTTTATTTTTCTGCTTAAGGCTTGTGGGAAAAGATCTTGTTTCAATTTTTAATATGAATTCTATACTTAGACTGTATCCTTTTTAAACATCCCCTTCTTGAATAAACATTTAACTATTAGTATTAAGTAACAAGACTGAAAATACCGTATAAGAAGGGATCACCTGTTGGGACCACTGGGATGGTTCCCATGCATGCTGTCTGAGGAGGCAGCCACCTCTCCCTCCTTGCGTCCCCACTGGTCCTGCAGGCCATCACTTTCCACAACATCCTCCAGTTTATTACCTTGGGGCTGGTTGAAAGTGCCTTTAACTTAAACGCATGTGCACTGCCAGCGTCCCTGTGCATCCCTCACACCATCTTGCACTTGCACCTAGTGCTTGGCCCTTGCATTTAGTAAGTACTCAGATAAAAACTAACCACCTCTACTGCAGGGCTGCTCTCACCTTTTGAGACGGACCACAGTTCGTCTGTGGGATGTGTATCCCTGCTTTCACTTGACTTTGGCTCCCTCTTGAAATTTTTCCTTTATGAAGCCAAGGACCCTCGCCTGGTGGCCTGTCCCAGGAATTCACCTGAGACGTGGGACATGACCATCCTCTTGTGCCTCATTTTCCTACAACATCTTTTTTTTTTTTGGCTGCACCCATGGCATATGGAAATTCCTGCAACATTTTTACAAAGGATATTAATCTAATTTTTACCTTTAAAAAAAGCACTCAACTAACTACATATTTCTTTTTTTTTTTTCTTGATTTTTTTTTCCTGATTTTTTTTTTTTTTTTTTTTTGTCTTTTTGTTTTTTGTTGTTGTTGCTATTTCTTGGGCCGCTCCCGCGGCATATGGAGGTTCCCAGGCTAGGGGTTGAATCGGAGCTGTAGCCACCGGCCTACGCCAGAGCCACAGCAACGCGGGATCCGAGCCGCGTCTGCAACCTACACCACAGCTCACGGCAACGCCGGATCGTTAACCCACTGAGCAAGGGCAGGGACCGAACCCGCAACCTCATGGTTCCTAGTCGGATTCGTTAACCACTGCGCCACGACGGGAACTCCCTAACTACATATTTCTGATGGAAGTTGGAGTTTGTGTAGCTTGGGATATATCAAATGGTTCTAAAAGATCTAGCTAGAAAATAAGAATACTGGATAATGGGATTTTTTTTTTTTTATGGCTGCACCTGAGGCATATGGAAGTTCCCAGGCACAGCAGCTGTGGCAGTGCTGGACCCTTTAACCCACTGCACTGGGCTGGGGATCAAACCCACACACACCTCTGCAGCGATCTGAGCCACTGCAGTTGGAGTCTTTTTTTTCCCTTTAGGGCCACACCTATGGCATGTGGAAGTTCCCAGGGTAGGGGTTGAATCGGAGCTGTAGCCACCGGCCTACGCCAGAGCCACAGCAATGCAGGATCCGAGCCGCATCTGCAACCTACACCACAGCTCACGGCAACGCCGGATCGTTAACCCACTGAGCACGGGCAGGGACCGAACCCGCAACCTCATGGTTCCTAGTCGGATTCGTTAACCACTGCGCCACGACGGGAACTCCCAAAGTTAGATTCTTAACCCACTGCACCACAATGGGAAGTCGCCCAAATTCTTAACAAGAGAAGAGTTAGGGGAGTTCCCATCATGGCTCAGCTTGGTGTTGCCGTGAGCTGTGGTGTAGGTTGCAGATGCGGCTCCAATCCCACATTACTATGGCTCTGGCGTAGGCCGGTGGCTGTAGCTGCGATTGACCCCTACCCTGGGACCCTCCATATGCTGCGGGTACAGCCCTAAAAAAGATAAATAATAATAATAACAATAATAATAATATAAGAGTTAGGGATTTCCTCTGTGGCTCAGCAGGTTAAGGACCCAGCATTGCTGCTGCAGCAGCTTGAGTTGTTGCTGTGGTATGGGTTTGATCTCTGGCCCAGGAACTTTCACATGCCTTGGGTGCAGTCAAAAAGAAAAAAAATAGGAGTTGGGGTCTTCTTATCACTTTTTATTTTAAGCAAGATATGAGCAGTGGCAACTTTTGTTAAATTTATTAAAGACTGGGTAACATATGATCTAAATCTAAGGAATGGACTTGCCATCAGGAAAACCTCATGGGTTAGTTGCATCTGGACATAGGACTCTTCACTTTGGCCTCATCCAAGTAAGCTGAGGACTAGCCCTTCTTGGAAAATTGCACTTAATGTTACTTAACAGTAGCAACCTCTAAGATTTTGTATCAAAGGAGATCTACATGCTTTATGCTTAAACAGTTCCTGTCACATAGCAGTCATTCAATAAATGCTAACTGTAATACTATTACCAATAAATCATATAACATGTTCATAGCTTGAGAAAAAAATAGAGCAAATGTTGATGAAGAGCAGAAATCAAAGGCAAATGATGCAAGAGAAAATTTCCAATCAGCATTTAAAATATCAAGGTAGAAGAACTGGGGGTAAAGATAAGAATACATGTAAGAAACCAGCCCAAAACATGACCCCCAACCAGCAGACTCCTGTTACAACACGCCAGATAGCGTACTTTTCCCTTCTTCCCAGCTGCTTCGAGCTTGGTTTCTTCAATAAGGGGAGGGAGCTATTAGTAATGCAAGAACTACTTTTCCACATGTGGGAGGAAATGTCCAGAGTTATGAACTAAGTACAGCACATAGAGGTAGGCTTCTCCTCACATAAACTGTCATGATGAAGCTTGACCTGTTCATCATATCCTTAAGCATTTACTACTTTAGGATTCAGTGCAAAGCAAATAGGCTCTCACCGAGCTTCCATTATTAACTGTCTGCCATGGTGTCTGGCACCAGCAGGTACTCTACACAAGTTAACTGCATCTGATCTGAAGCAAATATTCACTGAGCGTCAGCTATATGGTCAGCAGCACTGTAGCCAGGGATGATGAGTGTACTTGAGAAGTATGAAACGGACAGGGAAGGACAATATTATTTTCCACTTTAAAAAAAAAATCTGTAAAGCAACAAAGGAAGACACAAAAATATGGTGCTATAGTGATTTTTGGAGCACTAGTGAAAATATCTGGAGGAGGTGATGTTCAGGCAGAGTCTTGTGCAAGAGACCAGCACTGGAGAGGAGAAAGAACCCAGACACAGAAAACCCTGTGTGGAGATGGGAAGGAGAATGTTTGGCATGTGCGTTGGTGATGGTTACAGCATGGCACCGTGCGGAGGTACTGGGGGAAGCTGGAGGGGGTTGTTGGGACCAGGTGATAAGTGCTTTGACAGACACTGCCAAGGAGCTTGGACTTCATCTGGTGCCACTGAAGGCCCAGTTAATGTTTGTGAGTTAGTAGAGACACACTCAGATATGCTTGTAGGAGTAGCCCAGTGCATGGTATGGGAGAGACTGTTGCCAAGATGCCAGCCATAAGTCCATCGTAAGGATTCAGGGAGGAAGTGGCGGTATATCAGTGATGACAGTGGCACTGGGTGTGTGGAGAAGTGGGGACAGATGCAAGAGACCTTTAGGAGGCAGAATCTCAGGGCCTCCTGGCACTGAGAACGGAGAGTGTGGATGTGAAGGACCGCATCGATGTCTAGCCTGATAAGGGAGTGGAAAGAAACACTGTTATTCTGTTTGCGGAATCAGGGAGGGAAAGGAGTGCGATCGGGGCACGCTGAGGTTGAGAGACCCCCAGGACAGTGAGAGGAAGGAGGCAGTTGACGTGCTCTCCTCTTCTGTTCCTGTGCTTCTGGAATCCATTCACCTGTTTCGAGTCAAAACTTGTTCCAGAGTCCCCTGGTTTAAGACCCTGTAGATCCGGTATTCCACCAGTGCCACCACTCCTCCCCGCTCCCATCCCAAGAAAGTCTTCTTTCTCAGGGATTTTTCAGTTGCTTCACTCTTGAAGTTTTATTTTTTTCCCCCAAATCTGTTAGTTCAGGAACTGCTTTCCAGATTACCTAGCACCCACCTCAACCCTCTTGGCTTCTTTTCTCACATCGCTCACAATTTGAAACTTTACAGAACAATGTAGAATCAGCAAATCTGAACGAAAGCTAATATTCCCTTTGGTCCAGGGTGTCACTTTTTACATGGAAACACTGAGGTCCAGAAAGGGTAGCATAAAGTCCATGTTCCCTATTATTTCCAAACTCTCCCTCTCCTGCTTCCCCCTTTTAAGTCATTTGTTCTACTAACTCCTGTCCCCTCTCTTCCTGCCTCCAGAGCCTCACTGCCGCCCCCTGGTGGTTGGAGGCACCAAGGGCTGCCAGTCCAACAGGCACACTGAAAACTCCCAGTCCTCAGTATTGTTCTACCTTCCTCGTCCTTGTCGGCATTTGCATTGACGACATTTCTATATTGAAATCAGCATTAGCACCCCAGGACCTATGTCAGAGAATCCAAACTCTTTGGCCTCTAAGACCCAAACCCAATAGTCAGATGCATCTACACTCTTGCCCCCTCCCCATCTCCTCTGAGCCCTTCTAGCAGCGAGTCCAGGCTACCTCTGTTCTTTGTGTGGCTTTATTTCCACCACCACCCCCTGGGGGGGCATATGGGAGTTCCCAGGTCAGGGATTGAATCCTAGCAGCATATGCAACCTAGGTCACAGCTGCAGCATTGCCAGATCCTTAACGCACTGTGCCAGACCGGGGATGAAATGGGTGCCTCCACAGAGACAAGCTGGATCATTAAGCCACTATGCCACAATCATACCATCCTGAATGCGTCCAATCTCAACTCTGTGTGGGTTTTTACATTATTTCCTTAACTTGCATACTGCGAGCTTTCATTTTTTACCTTTAAATGTTTTTAGCCATTCAGGGCTATCTCAATTATCAATTCCTTTGAGAAACTTTTCTTTCACTTTTTCTAAAAAAAAATTTTACAGCTGCACCTGAGGCACATGGAAGTTTCCGGGCCAGGGTGGAATTGGAGGGGCAGTTGTGGCCTAATCCACAGCCTCTGTGGATTAGGAGCCTCTGTAGATTAGAAGCCTCTGTGGATTAGATCTGGCAATACCAGATTGGAACTGCATCTGCAACCTACAGGGCAGCAACCACAGATCCTTAACCCACTGAGCCAGGCCAGGGATCAAACTCATATCCTCACAGAGACAATGGCAGGTCCTTAACCTGCTGAGCCCCAATGGGAACTCCTCTTTTACTTTTTTGATAAAGTTTTATAATTGTCCAATATATAACCTGTGTACTCTCTCCTCCTGTATTCTCAAAGTATTTTTGTTCACATTCCTACATGCAGCCTTTGCCAACATGATTTACTTTTATATGCTGCAAAACCGGAACTCTCTGGAGGGCAAGGAATATATTTGGTTCTTTTTTTTTTTTTCTTTTGCTTTCCTCATGGCCCATGAATATTTGATTGCTGAAGTGACTAATTCTTATCATAAACTGGATTTCTAAGATGCCCCAAACTCTTGGGAATGAAGAGTCTAGCGTTGCATTACATTTTTTTCTCATTTCTAGACAGAAAAGAAAAAACTTCCTAGACTGGAAAACATATTCTTTACAATACGATCTATCATAAACAAGGCTTTGGAATGTCTTTATCTTGATATTTTATGCCCTATTTTAAGAAGAGACAATCTTGAGAAACTAGGATAATCAAAGGCTCATCATATTTTGTAGGTTAACAGCCATAATCATTATGAACTTGACTTATTTTTCACAGGCTAACATTGTTTTATCTCCGTGAAAGTTAATCACTACTTCTTGGAAACAAAAACTAGACAATCTGAGTGAATGTAATTTTGCCAAGGTTATATTCCCAAAGTGGAAATCAAGTCCTCTTGTGGTTCAGTGGGTTAAGGATCTGGCATTGCCACTAGAGATGCCTGGGTCACTGCTGTGGTGCAGGTTCCATCCCTGGCACAGGAAATTCCAGATGCCTGGGGTGCAGGCCCCCCCAAAATAATAAAGTTGGAGTCTGAAGGACATTTTCCTAAAAAGGATGCAAATGTGCCTCTCTGTGTGTCTCACTAAAACCAATAAATTATAATGAGTGAATTAAATTAAAACCAATAAATTATAATGAATTAAAACCAATAAATTATGAGTCCCATGTAGTAAAAACAAGGCTATACTGAGTCTTCTGATAATTCTTCCTAGATGTTTAATTATTTACACTGCTTCGTGGATGTTATACTGAAAGTTTTTCACAGTGTTGGCACACAATGCTTGATTTTCTAGACCAAAATTTCTGCAACCATGCATGCAGTAGGATTTTCAGTATGTAATTGCCTATTGAGCTGCCTGTTGGATTTTAGCCAGGTGTTTGGTGCTACCCACACGTACTTCCTTTACCAGCTTTCATATAGGGATGGAGGGGGCATCAGGCCATGTACCACTTTGCTTAGATGCTCTCATTTTCATAACAGAACCTTAAACTACCCCTTCTTGATATAGGAAGCTTATGAATTAAGCACAATCTCAAAGTTTCTGCCCTTAAGTTTTGTCCAGCAACAGTGACCTTGTACATTCTGCCATATAATAGTTATCAACAGCCTATAATGAGAAACGTTGTTTTTGAAAGACTGTAAAAGACCTGCATGCAAGACCTCTATTCCTGCAAATCAGAAATGTGGACAGGTTGTTGCTTGCAGCCACTCACCCATCCTGCAATGTTAATCACAAAACTTTTTCTGAACAGGGACTTGGCCACAATCCCAGCAAAGTTATTCAGGCAGCTCCTATGAATGGATCAGAGCTGAAATGGGAATTGAAGGCTACTTGCTATCCTAGGGAACAGTAATCTCAATGCCACCCTGGATTAGGCCAGACCATTCAGGACCTGTATACTTTACTCTGTTGAACAGGAAAGTTTGGATAGGTCATAGCATTGGTTTCATGCATTGTGCTTTGTGGTTGCAGCTATGGTTTACATTGAGGGGAACTGTGTGTGATTTCTTATGACACTTATTTCCCACTTTCACTCACACCATCATCTTTGCGAGAAATTCAGATTTCTCTTGGTACTAAAAATAAAGAGAAACTGTACTTCTCAAAATCAATCAAACAAAACCTGTAGCTTTTGTCCTATACACACTGGAACACCTTTAAATGATTGTCCTTTTGTCTTCTGATGGGAATTCAGAAGCTTACAGTCAAATTTCTGACTCACATTTAACAAGGACATTTTCCTATGTGCTCACAAAAGAAGTTTCAAATCCAATGGCTTGCCTACTGATTTATCTTATCATTGGCTGCATCATTTTCTTGCTCTAAGTTCCCCTTTCCTTGATTCCTTCAACTATTTCTTTCATCCAGTATTGTCTATATTTTCATAAGTTGCCTCAAACATAAGCTATTGCTTAACTACATAAAATTAACGCAGTAGCTAACACAGTCTGTACTTGGTCTCATTTCTTGTTATTTTTTAAGGCAAAAATGAATGCCATTTGAAACATTTTGTATAAATGAAGCAAAATTTTCAGGGTCTAAGTAAGCTTAATAAAAGCATTCTATTGAAAATTGTTATTCTCTCTGTTCCTTCTAGCTTAACATTGTAAATGTTCTCACTATCTTCAAGGCAGAAATGGAATGAAGGGTAGGAAGGGAAGAGATGGGAACTAATATGTGATCTAAAATCTTTACTGCTGGCACATATGAAGAATTATATGTAGCAAATCTTGTTACTGTGGAGAGAAAAAAATGGAGTTCTCCACCGGAGTTAAAAGGGCGTATGTTTATTTTTTAGACAAGGACCATAGGTCCATAGCCTCATTTCATTATACAAATGCCACTGGATCAGGCTCTGAGGCCTGAGCCAGTTTCTCAGGAGACCTGGACACCCCCCACAGGCATCCCCCTGAGGTTCTAGGGAATGGGTCTCCCAGGTGGGAGAGCGAAGAGGGCATGCACAGCGGGGTGGGACTGAGACAGAGTGCACCTAGATTTCCTGGGAAGAGATGGGCATGACCATGCGGACTGCAAAAATGTGGTATGAGTAGAGAGCAGGGGGACAGCCCAGTCAAGAGGGGCACAGTGGGACATGAGGGACATGACCAGTGGGCAGGAATGGGGCCTGGCTATGGTGGGAGGGGAGTGACCACTGACAGGCACAGAAGCTAGACAGGGGAGCGGCCTTGGAGGGAAAGGAATGGTGGATACAGGAGGGAAGAGGGTTAGCAGTGAGTTGATTTGCCACGGCCCAGCTAGCAGGAGGGAGCACAACGGCTTGGGTTTTACTGAAGAGGCAGTCGAAAGGGGACTTGTTTATGACAGAGCAGAGGGGCAAGGCCCAAGGGGTAGAGGTGAGCTCACAGCTGAGCTTGGAGAACACAGCCTGGCCAAAATAAGAATGTATTAGGACTACCCCAAGCAATCTACGGATTCAATGCAATACTTGTCAAATTACCCATGAGATTTTTCACAGAACTACAACAAAAAACCCAAAATTTATATGGAACCATAAAAGACTCAGGATTGCCAAAGCAATCCTGAGGAACAAAAACCAAGCAGGAGGCAAAACTCTCCCAGCATTCAGACAATGTTATAAAGCTACAGTCATCAAGACAGTGTGGTACTGGTACCAAAACAGACATACAGACCAATGGAACAGAATAGAGTCCAGAAGTAAACCCAGACACCTCCAGTCAATTAATCTTCAACAAAGGAGGCAACAACATAAAATGGGGAAAAGACAGTCTTTTCAGCAAATGGTGCTGGGGAAACTGGACAGCTGCATGTAAATCAATGAAACTGGAACACACTCTCCTGCCATGCACAAAAATAAACTCAAAATGGCTTAAAGACTCAAACCTAAGACCAGACACCATCAAACTCCTAGAAGAGAACATAGGCAAAACGTTCTCTGACATTAACCTCACAAATGTGTTTTTAGGTCAGTCTCCCAAAGCAACAGAAATAAGAGCAAAAAGAAACCAATGCGGGAGTTCCTGTCATGGCGCAATGGTTAGCGAATCCGACTAGGAACCATGAGGTTGCGGGTTCGGTCCCTGCCCTTGCTCAGTGGGTTACCGGCGTTGCCGTGAGCTGTGGTGTAGGTTGCAGACACGGCTCGGATCCCGCGTTGCTGTGGCTCTGGCGTAGGCCGGTGGCTACAGCTCCGATTGGACCCCTAGCCTGGGAACCTCCATATGCCGCGGGAGCGGCCCAAGAAATAGCAACAACAACAACAACAACAACAACAACAACAACAACAAAGACAAAAGACAAAAAAAAAAAAAAGACAAAAAAAAGAAACCAATGGGACCTAATCAAACTGACAAGCTTTTGCACAGCAAAGGAAACCACAAAAAAAAAAAAAAAAAAAAAAAAAAAACAAACAAAAAGACAACCTATGGAATGGGAGAAAATAGTTTCAAATGATGCAACTGACAAGGGCTTAATGTCTAAAATATACAAACAACTTATACAACTCAACAGCAAAAAAGCCAACAACCCAATGGAAAAATGGGCAAAAGACCTGTACAGACATTTCTCCAAAGAAGCTATACAGACAGCCAACAAGCACATGAAAAAAATGCTCAACAGCACTGATTTTTAGAGACATGCAAATCAAAACTAGTATGAGATACCATCTCACACCAGTCAGAATGGCCATCATTAATAAGTCCACCAGTAACAAATGCTGGAGAGGGTGTGGAGAAAAGGGAACCCTCCTACACTGTTTGTGGGAATGGAAACTGGTACAACCACTATGGAAAACAGGATGGAGGTTCCTCAGAAAACTAAATATAGAACTACCTACCTTATGACCCAGCAATCCCACTCTTGGGCATATATCCAGACAATACTTACCTTGAAAAAGACACATGCACCTGTATGTTCATTGCAGTACTATTCACAAGAGCCAAGACGTGGAAACAACCTAAATGTCCATCGCCAGATGAATGGATGTTAAGAAGATGTGGCATATATACACAATGGGATACTACTCAGCCATAAAAAAGGACAAAATAATGCCATTTGCAGCAACATGGATGGAACTAGAGACTTTCATACGAAGTGAAGTAAGGCAGAAAGAGAAAGACAAATACCATATGATATGACATATCTGGAATCTAATATATGACACAAATGAACCTTTCCACAGAAAAGTAACTCATGGACTTGGAGAACAGACTTGTGGTTGCCAAGGGGGTGGGGGAAGGAGTGGGATGGACTGGGAGTGTGGGATTAATAGATGCAAACTAATGCATTTGGAAGAACTATATCTAGTCACTTGTGATGGAGCATGACAATGTGAGAAAAAGAATATGTATGACAGGATCACTTTGGCTGTACAGTTGAAACTGACAGACCACTGTAAACCAACTATAATGGAAAAAATAAAAAATCAAAAAATTTTAAAAAGGGTGTATCAGGAGATGGGAAGGGGTGAGGAGAGAACTTTGCCATTTAGTAGTAGGAGTGTGTCCTGAATAAGACCTGCAAGGCCAAGTGGAGCTGAGGGGTGTGGCTTTGAACTGAGGGGCCTTGTCATAAGGATTACAGAAATTTGTGGCAATAGCCAGAGGCCAGAGAGATTTGAGGCAGCCATGAAGGTGGGTGGCCCAGACAAAGTACAAGAGCATTTGGGAGGGATACTGCTATGAGTAAGAGGGTCAGGAGAAGCACAAGGGACCATTTACCTATACATCCCCTGCAATACCTTGCCTTTCCCACAATTTCTTTTCTCTCCCCAAAGTCTCTGCATCTCCCACAATTCTTTGTTCTCAACCACAGTCCTCCACTGTCATCCACAATCCTGCATTCCCTCCCACTCAATGCTCTCTTCTCTCCCTTTAGTGCTCCTTTCTCTCTCACAATTTCTGTTTCTTCCACATCTTTATTCCCACCCATAATCCCATATCTCTTGTAATTCATTTTTTAATGATCTTTTAGAAAAATTAAGGCATGACTGACATATTATTTTACTTTCAGGGACAGACATAATGATTTGATATTTGTATGTATTGTGAAATGATGGACACAATAAGTCTAGTTAACACCCATCCCCATATATAGGTACAAAATGTTTTTTTCTTGTGATAAGACCTACTCTCAGCAACTTTCAAATACATAATACAGTATTATTAACTATAGCCACCATGTTGTACATTACATCCACATGACTTAATTATTTATAATTGGAAGTTTGTACCTTTTGACCCTCTTTGCCCTTTTTGTCCACCCCCCCCCCCCCAATGGCCTGCCTTCAGCAAACACTAGTCTTCTCTAGATCTATGAGACTGGGTTATTTGTTAGTTGGGGGTTTTTAGATTTCAAATATAAGTGAGATCATACAATATTTGTCTTTCTCTGACTTCTTTTACTTAGCATGATGCCTTCAAGATCCATTTATTTTGTTGAAAATGGCAAGATTTCATTCTTTTTATGGCTGAGTAGTATTCCATTGTGCATATATACACCACATTTTCTTTTTTTTTAATTATTGACTTTTTAAAATCAATTTTCTTTGGCTGTACCCATGACACATGGAAGTTCCTGGGTCAGGGAATGAACCCATGCCACAGCAGCAACCCAAGCCACTGCAATGACAACACCAGATCCTTAACCCACTGTGCCACAAGAGAACTCCTGTACCACATTTTCTTTATCCATTCATCCACTGATGGACACTTAGGTTGTTTCTATATCTTAGCTATTGTTAATAATGCTACAATGAACATGGGGGTGTATTTATCTTTTCAAATTAATCTTTTCATTTTCTTCAAATAAATACATAGAAGTGGAATTGCTGGATCATATGGTAGCTCTGTTTTTAATTTTTTGAGGAACCTCCATACTGTTTTTCTACAGTAGCTGCACCAATTTATATCCTCACATGAGTTCTATTTTCTCTACATCCCAGCCAACATTTGTTTGTTGTCTTTTTGACGACAGCCATGCTAACAAGTACAAGGTGATACCTCATTGTGGTTTCGATTTGCATGTCCCTGATGATTAGCAATGATAAGCATCTTTTCATGTACCAGTTGACCATTTGTTTATCTTCCCTGGGAAAATGTCTATTCAGAGCCTCTGCCCATTTTTTAATCACATATTTTTTTTGCTACTGAGTTACATGAGTTCTTGATGTATTTTGTATATTAATGCATTATCAGATATATGATTTGTCAATAATTTCTCCCAATCCGTAGGCTGCCTTTTCATTTTGTTGATGATTTCCTTTGCTGTGCAGAAGCTTTTTAGCTTGATGTAGTCCCACTTGTTTATTTTTGCTTTTGTTGCCTCTGCTTTTGGAGACAGATCTGAAAAATCATTGCCAACACCTATGTTAAGGCATTGACCACTATATTTTCTTCTGGTTGTTTCATGGTTTCATGTCTTACATTCAAGTCTTTAATCCATTTTGAATTAATTTTTGTGTATAGTATGAGACAGCAGTTCAGTATCATTCTTTGCATGTGAATGTCCAATTTTCCCAACACAATTATTGAAGACTGTCCCTTCCTCATTTTATATTCTTGGCTCCTTTGTTGTAAATTAATTGACCATATGTGTGTGGGTTTATTTCTGGGCCTTCTTCCTGTTCCACTGATCTATGTGTCTGTTTTTATGCCAATACCATACTGTTTTTTTAAATTTAATTTTTATTTTATATTGGAGTATCACTGATTTACAAAGTTGTGTTAGTTTCAGGTGTAGAGCAAAGTGATTCAGCTATCTATCTCTCTGTCTGTCCGTCTATCTATCTATCTATCTATCTATCTACATATCCATTCCTTTTCAGATTCTTTTCCCATTTATGTTATTACAGACTATTCAGTAGAATTCCTTGTAATATATAGTAGCATTATTCCATTGTAGATTATCTATTTTATATATAGTAGTGTGGTCCTTCTTGATTATCTA
The DNA here is from genome assembly GCF_054392235.1 of Sus scrofa. Taxonomy (NCBI): domain Eukaryota; kingdom Metazoa; phylum Chordata; class Mammalia; order Artiodactyla; family Suidae; genus Sus; species Sus scrofa. The sequence continues at coordinate 15,948,610 of NC_139401.1, forward strand.
TTTTATGTATTGTAGTATGTATATGTTAATGTCAAACTCCTAATTTATCCCTCCCCCATTTCTCCCCATACCATACTCTTTCAATTACTCTGTCTTTGTAATATAGTTTGCTGTCAGAGAGTGTGATGCCTCAAGCTTTGCTCTTTCTCAAGATTGTTTTGGGGGAGTTCTCATCATGGCTGAGCAGAAACAGATCTGACTAGCATCCATGAGGATGCAGGTTTGATCCCTGGCCCCCCTCAGGGGGTTAAGGATTCAGTGTTGCTGTGAGCTGTGGTGTGGTGTAGGTCACAGACACAGCTTGGATCTGGCACTGTTGTGGCCGTGGTGTAGGCCAGTGGCTACAGCTCTGATTCGACCCCTAACCTGAGAACCTCCATATGCTGCAGAGGTGGCCCTAAAAAGAAAAAAATAAAAAAAAAAGAAAAAAGATTGATTTGCGTATTTGGAGTCTTTTGTGGTTTCACACAAATTTTAGGATTATTCAACATCTGTGAAAAATGCCATTGGTATTTTGATAGGGATTCCACTGAATGTGTAGATTGCTTTGGATAGTATGAACATTGTAACAATTTTAATTCTTCCAATCCATGAGCACACTATCTTTTTATTTATTTGTGTCTTTACCCATTTCTTTCATCAGTGTTTTATAGTTTTCAATGTACTGGTATTTCACTTCCTTGCTTAAATTTATTCCTAAGTATTTTATTCTTTTTGATGTAACTGTAAATGGGAATGTTTTTCTGTATTTCTCTTTCTGATAGCTTGTTATTAGTGTATCAAAACACAACAGATTTTGTATATTGATTTCGTATCCAGCAACTTTATTGAATTCATTTATTAGTTTTGTTTGTTTGTTTGTTTGTTTTTGTCTTTTTTAGGGCCGCACCCACTGCATATGGAGGTTCCCAGGCTAGGAGTCTAATCGGAGTTGTTGCTGCCAGCCTGTGCCAGAGCCACAGCAACACAGGATCTGACCCGCATCTGCAACCTACACCACAGCCCACGGCAATGCTGGATCCTTAACCCAATGAGCAAGACCAGGGATCAAACCTGCAACCTCATGGTTCCTAGTCGGATTCATTTCCGCTGCACCATGATGGGAACTCGGAATTCATTTATTAGTTTTAATGGGGTTTTGGCCCTAACTTTCTTTTTTTGTTGTGTCCTTGCCTGGTTTTGGTATCAGGATAATACTAGCCTCATAAAATGAGTTTGGAAGTGTTCCCTTCTATGTTTTTGGAATAGGTTAAGGAAGACTGGTATAAATTTCTCCTTGAATGTTTGGTAAACTTTACCAATGAAGCCATCTTGTCCTGGACTTTTTTTTGTTGGGAGGTATTTGATTACTGATTCAATGTCCTTACCATTAAACAGTCAATTCAGATTTTCTCTTTCTTCATGATTCAGTCTTAGAAGGTTGGATGTATCTAGGAATTCAACCATTTCTTACAGGTTGTACAATTTGTTGGTATATAAATGTTTACCATAGTCTCTTACAATCCTTTGTATTTCTGTGGCATCATTTGTAATATCTCCTCTTTCACTTCTGCTTTGAGCCCTTTTTCTTTTTTCTTGGTAAGTCTAGAGCTAATGGTTTGTCAATTTTGTTTATCTTTTCAAAGAATCAGCTCTTAGTTTTAGTGACTGATTCTATTGTCTTTTTAGTTTACATTTCATTTATTTCACTCTGCTTTTTGCTATCTTCTTCCTCTACCAACTTTGGGCTTTGCTTTTTCTTCTTTTTCTACTTCCTTGAGGCATAAAGTTAGGTTGTTTATTTGAGATTTTTCTTATTTCTTGACATAAGCATTTATTGCTATGAGCTTCCTCTTTAGAACTGCTTTTACTATATCCCATAAGTTTACTGTATCCCATAAATTTTAATATGTTGTATCTCCATTTTCACTTATCTCAGGGTATTTTTTAATTTATCTTTTGATTTCTTCATTTACCCTTTGGTTGTTCTGTCCCCCAGTTTCCTAGTATCAGGTACTAAGAGGCTTAGTTATGACAGAGCATGAGGGTGGGGCCATGGGCAACCACTGCATGTGGCCCCAGGCACTGTGGAGCAGGAGGTAGTGTGGCCTGGGAGGGAGGGATATGATGCAATGAAGGTATGACCAGAATGTGAGGGGCACAGGCCCTGAGGACAAGACTGGGAGAAAAGTGAAGTGAATTGCCTTTCTCCCACAATTCCATTTTCTATCTCAAATTTTCTGACTCTCTGATAACTCCCCATACTATTCCACAAATACCTTTCCCCCCCAGAATCCTCTTGCTCTTCCACAATTCTGTTTTCTTGAACTATCCTCCTCTGTGCCCTCCCATAATGCTACTTCTTCCCCCACAGTCCTCCATATACCCCCACAGTCCACCTGCTCACCCACAATGCCCCATGTGTTCCCACAATCCTTGGTGCTCTGCCCAAACCCCCATGTTCTCCCATAATCCTGTGCTCTCCTACAACCCTCCAGTGCTTTCCCACAATACTCTCTCCCCCAGTCCTCCAGCTCACACAACCTTCCTACTCCCCCACAATTCCCCAAGCTTTCCCACAACCTTGTGCCCTCCCATAATCTTCTGCTGCTTTTCCATAACCCTCTCTCTCCCACAATGCTACCTCTTTCCCATAATCCTCTGAGATTTCCCACAATTCTCCATACTATCCCATGGTCCTATGCTTTCCCTCATCCTCTGTGCTATTCCATAATTCTGGGCTGTCCCACAATCCCCTGTGCTCTCCCACAATTCTGTTTTCTCTCATAATTCTTTTTTTTTTCCCAGAATACTCCATGCCCTCCCACAATCCTTCAATATCTCCCACAAGTCTCTATTCTCCCATAATTTCATGTCTCTTCTATAACTCTCCCTTGTGGATTGATAAGGGTCTTGGCTATAAGTGCCAGAGAATGGATATGGATAACTGGTGTGTGGCCCTAACAGGACGGGAATGCTGTATCGAGATGTGTGCTCATGCAGGAGCAAAACTGCCATGACCTAGAAGAGATGGTCATAGCAAGAGGGCATGGCCAGAAGGTGAGAAGCGATCCAGCAGGAAGGAGATGGGTAGAGTAGGGGTTAATTCTTTTTCTTGATCTCCAATAATACCTTGTTTTTACCACAATTCTGTTTTCTTCCACAATCCTCCTGCTCCTCCACAATTCCCCATGCTGTCCCACAGTGCTATGATTTCCTCACAATCCTTCCATTAGGTCTCCAAATTCTGTTTTCCAGAGTTCTCTGTTTTCTCCTAAAATGCTCCATTCTCTCCCACCATTACCTATCTCTCCCAGAATTCTCTCCCACAGTTTTACCTCTCCTCTAACTCTTTTTGACACCTAGATAGAGAACATGAGTATAATGCATCACAGAGTGGCCCTGAATGGAGAGTAAGGTGTCCAGGAAACATCTGGGGAAGTGGCCATAGAGGGAGAGGTAGGTTGTTAGTTTAAGTGGCATGGTAGTTTTGAAGGAGCAAAGATGGCAAAGCAGAAGAGGCAGGGCAAATGCAAAGGGAGAATTCTCAGTCTCTCCCACAATACCTTGCCTTTCCCACAATTCCTTCTCTCTCCCCAAATTCCCTGCTTCTTATCTATCTTTGTTCTCATCCACTATTGTCTGTCTTAACCCACAGTCCTCCATGCTGTCACACAACTGCTAGTTCTCTCCCACAATTCTCTCTCTTTCAGATCTTCTATTTCCTCCTATAATGCGCCTTTCCCAAAATTCCCTGTTCTCTCCCATAATTGTATGTTTCCCTCTTTGTGGTGCTTTAATAGTGGCCATGTTTATTAAGGTATGCAGGGGGTGTGGCTCTGGCAGTAGTTGCATAGTCACAGCACTGAGCAGAGGATTTAGCCTGCTGCAATAAAAGGGAAAAGGTCACGCCTAGATGAAATGTTAGAAGCTTGCCCAGGCTATTTGGCTAATGTGAAGTGCAAAGACTGTCTCAGAAAAGTAGGAATATGGGGTGTTCCTGCTGTGGTGCAGCGGGTTGAGGATCCAGCATTGCCACAGCTGTGGCATAGGCTGCAGCTGCAGCTCTGATTTGATCCCTGGCTTGGGATCTTCCATATGCTGAGGGTGCAGGCAAAAAAGAAAAAAGAGAAAAAAGAAAAAAAAATGTCAGCACATGGAAGGGAGGAGGGAGAGGAAGTGGCTCGGATAAGAAAAGTTTGATCAGACAGAGTGAAGGGGTGAGACTCTAGAGGGATGGGAATGGCCATGAAGGAGCCTAAGAGCAACCAAGGGAATGTCCTAAGACTGAGAGGCATGGCGGGCAGTATTTGGGACTGAGCTCAGGTGGCAAGGCCAAGGTAAGGCATAAGGGCCTATTCTCTGTCTTTCTCACAACATGTTGTGCATTAGGGTTCTCTAGAGAAACAGAATCAAAGGGAGATACACACATATACAGAGAGAGAGAGATTGAGATGGTGGAGGCTTGATAACTCCATAATCAGCAGGGAAGGCTGGCAGGCCAGAGACCCAGGGAAGAGTTGAGTTCAAACACAGTTGGTTGACAGAATTCCTCCAGGAGTGGTCAGTCTTTGTCCTAAGAAGGCTTTCAGCTGATTGGATAAGGACCATCCACATTATGGAGGGTATTATGCTTTACTCAAAGTCCACTGATTTAAATGTTAATCTCATTGCCCCCCAAACTCCACCTTCACAGAAGCATCCAGAATAGTGTTTGACCAATGCTGAGCACTGAGCACTGTGGTCCAAGCTGACACATAAAATTAATCATCACACCTAGTCTCCCAAAATTCTTTGTCTCTCCCACAATTCTCTGTTCTTGCCCACAATCTTTCATTCCCTCCCAGAATTCCTTCCCCCCTCATTCTTTCCTATCCCAAAATTATTTTTCTTCCACAATTCTTCCTTTACTCACAAAATTCCTGATTCTCTCCTAGACTTCTCCATTCCCTTCTACAATTCCATTTTCTCCCACAATTTTCTGTCCTATCCCACAATTTCCCATTTTCTCCCACAATTCTTTCTCTCAAAAAACTGTCCATTCTCTCTCACAAGTTTCTGGTCTTTCACACAATTATTTATTATAGTAAGTGACTAAAAATCTTGTAACTTTAAATGTGATTTATACCTGTCTATGAGTTTTCTGAAGATGGAAAAATTATAAATTTGTAAGTTTTATGTAATATACTATATATTTCTCTCCTATATCAATGCTACTCAACATGTGTCCCAACAGTAGGTGCCAATTCTCACAGTATTAACAGTCTAGGATTAGGAGATGAACTTGCCCCAGAGGCGAAAACAACTCATTGCTTCCTTCATCAAGAAAGCCCTGGAGTTCCCGTGATGGCTCAGTGGTAACAAACTCAACTAGTATCCATGAGGACCTAGGTTCAATCCCTGGTCCTGTTCAATGGGCTAAGGATCTGGCATTGCCAAGAGCTGTGATGTAGGTCACAGACATGGCTTGGATCTGACATTGCTGTGGCTGTGATGTAGGCCAGCACTTCCAGCTCCAATTTGACCCCTAGCCCAGGAACTCCCATATGCTGCAGGTGTGGCCTTAAAAAAGACACACACACACACACACACACACACACAAAGGAAAGAAAGCCTTGTTATGAAAAAAAAAAAAAAAAAGGCATCCTAACTAAACAATATGCTTAGTGACATATCAGATTTACTTTCTAGTTCAAGTTTTTTATCTCAGCTTGGACGACCAGTAACTAGCAATTCCTGGACTGGCACCTGAACAGTATTGCCTTTTTTGATTCTTTTTTCTTTTCTTTTTTTTTTTTTTTTTTTGTCTTTCTGCCATTTCTTGGGCCGTTCCCATGGCATATGGAGGTTCCCAGGTTAGGGGTCGAATCGGAGCTGTAGCCGCCGGCCTACACCAGAGCCACAGCAACTAGGGAACTGAGCTGCGTCTGCAACCTACACCACAGCTCACAGCAATGCCAGATCCTTAACCCACTGAGCAAGGCCAGGGATCAAACCCGCAACCTCATGGTTCTTGGATTCGTTAACCACTGCGCCATGACGGGAACGCCTGCCTTTTTTGATTTATATTCCAGTTCCTGGTATATAAATGAGCAGTCATTGAAGTAGTCAATAAGCAGGCGCTGAAGGGATTAAGGAATGAATAAATCTTCAACAACATCATTCCTTCAGCAATATTTACGGAGCACCCACCGATGTGCCAGGTACTATGTTAAGTGCTGGTGATACAAAGTTGAACAAACTTAGCAAAGTTTTTGCTCTCATGGGATTTCTACTCTAGTAAACAACTAACCAACAAACAAGGCAATATATAAACAGATAAATAATTTCAAACTGTGAGATATAACATGAAGAAAATGAGGTAGATTATGTGACCAAGACAAAGAGGTGGGGCTGCTTCTCAAAGTGTCTTTTATGGAACATTGGGTTTATATCTACTGGCAGATTGCTTCAAAGGCAGAGTCTCAGCCCAGAACCACTTAGTCAGAATCTGCATTATAATGTGATCTCCAGGTGATTCCCATACCCAGGACAGAGTGAGAGGCTCTGGATACAGCTTCAGATATAGTTGTCAAGAAAGACATCTCTAAAGAGATGGCGTTTTAGCTGAGAACTGAATGATGAGACAAAGCCAGCCATGTAAATCTAGGAAAAGAGTGGTCCAAACAATGGAAACAGCAAAGGAAAATGTTCTGAGATAGAATGGACAGAAGAAGATCAATGTGGGTGGGACAGAATGAGAGGAAGACCTTGGACTCCCTACTGTCAGATTTTTTTTTTTTTTGTCTTTTTGCCATTTCTTGGGCCACTCCCGCGGCGTATGGCGTTTCCCAGGCTAGGAATCTAATCAGAGCTATAGCCACTGGCCTACACCAGAGCCACAGCAACGCGGGATCCGAGCCGTGTCTGCAACCTACACCACAGCTCATGGCAATGCCAGATCCTTAACCCACTGAGCAAGGCCAGGGACCAAACCCGCAACCTCATGGTTCCTAGTCGGATTCGTTAACCACTGCGCCACGACGGGAACTCCTACTGTCAGATATTTATCAAAACTCCTATTAACAAGAATTGTTGGAGTTCCTGTCGTGGCTCAATGGTTAACGAATCCGACTAGGAACCATGAGGTTGAGGGTTCGATCCCTGGCCTCAATCAGTGGGTTAAGGATCTGGCGTTGCCGTGAGCTGTGGTGTAGGTCACAGATGTGGCTTGGATTTGGCCTTGCTGTGGCTCTGGTGTAGGTCGGCAGCTACAGCTCTGATGAGACCCCTAGCCTGGGAACCTCCATATGCCATGGGAGCAGCCCTAGAAAAGGCAAAAAGACAAAAACAAACAAACGAAACAAAACAAAAAACAAGAATTGTTGATTTAGAGTGACTACACAAGAGCCCTGGATACAAGATCTCTTTTCTATAAGTCAGGGATACCAAATGAGGTTTTGTGTGCAGCCACTCATCCACTCAGCACCCATGACAGACAATGTTAATCAATCATAGAGCTTTTTCCTTCTGAGCCTAGACAAAACCACAAAAATCAACATAGTTATTCAAGCATCCACTGCAAATAGCTCAGAGTAGACACATGAGTTGAAACCTATGTGCCATTCTGGAGAAAGATTATCAAAATGCTACCCTGGATTAAGGCAGACCATTGAGGATCTATGTACCTGTATAAACAGAAAAGTGTTTGTTTGTTTGTCTTTTTTTTTTGCCATTTCTTGGGCCGCTCCCGCGGCATATGGAGGTTCCCAGGCTAGGGGTCGAATCGGAGCTGTAAACACCGGCCTATGCCAGAGCCACAGCAACGCTGGATCTGAGCCGCGTCTGCGACCTACACCACAGCTCACGGCAATGCCGGATCGTTAACCCACTGAGCAAGGGCAGGGATCGAACCCACAACCTTATGGTTCCTAGTCAGATTCGTTAACCACTGCGCCATGACGGGAACTTCCTAAACAGAAAAGTTTTGATGGCTCACAGAACTGATTTAATGCACTGTGCCAACTGTTTACATTGAGGGGACCCGTGTTTAACTCTTTATGATACTATTCCCCACTTAGGTCACTACATCATCTAAAGGAAGATACTAGATTTCTCCCAGGACTAAAATTCAAGAAAAACTGTTTCAAAAAATAAATAAATAAATAAAAGGTTGATTTTTATCTTACGAAGAACACTGGAAGACCTTAAAATGATAGCCATTTCCTCTTTTCTACTGCCATTCAAAAGCGTAGGGGCAAGTCTCTGGCCACCTTAAACAACCATTTTGTTTTTGGTTTTTTTTTGTCTTTTGTCTTTTTAGGGCCGCACCCGTGGCATATGGAGGTCCCCAAGCTAGGGGTCCAATCGGAGCTACAGCTGCCAGCCTACACCACAACCACAGCAACGCCAAATCCAAGCCACATCTGTGACCTACATCACAGCTCACAGCGACACTAGATCCTTAACCCACTGAGTGAGGCCAGGGATCGAACCTACAACTTCATGGTTCCTAGTTGGATTCGTTTCCGCTGAGCCACAACAGGAACTCCTTAATCATTTTGGATCTGATGGCCTATACACTTAAATGGTAATCTTATCACTAGCTGCAGTATTCTCCTTTCAATAAATTCCCCTTTTCCTGGCCCTATCAACTATTTTGTTTATCCAGCAACATCTATATTTTAGTAAGCTCCTTCAAACCATTTGTGGAAGGAGTTGAAGTAGAACTAATTGTATAAAAATCAACTCATTAGGAGTTCCCATCGTGGCGCAGTGGTTAACCGAATCCGACTAGGAACCATAAGGTTGCAGGTTCGGTCCCTGCCCTGGCTCAGTGGGTTAACAATCCGGCGTTGCCGTGAGCTGTGGTGTAGGTTGCAGACACAGCTTGGATCTCGCGTTGCTGTGGCTCTGGCATAGGCCGGTGTTTACAGCTCCAATTAGACCCCTAGCCTGGGAACCTCCATATGCCGTGGGAGGGGCCCAAGAAATGGCAATAAGACAAAAAAAAAAAAATCAACTCATTAGATTGGGCCCCTACCCTGGGAACCTCCATATGCCGCAGGTGTGGCCCTAAAAAGACAAAAAAGTTCAAAAAAAAATCAACTCACTAATTTATACAGATTGTATTTGGACAAACTTCTGTGAGTTCATTTTTCAGGCAAAAATGACTGACAGTTGAAACATTTTATAAATGAGGCAGAATTCTTAGGGTCACGGTGAACTTCATAAAAGCATTATGTTGAAATGTTCTTTTCTCTGTGTTCCTTCTAGTGCAACATTTTGAATATTCCCACTGTCTTCAAGCCAAAAAAGATTGGAGGGTGGGAAAAGAAGACAAGATAACTTAATATGCTATCATAAAAACTTTATTGTTGGCATATGAAGAAATAAAAGCAGCAAATCTTACTGCTAAGAAGATAACTGCCATCTTTCTACACATGCCAAAAGGGTTTCAATGAAGAATTATTGAGAATTCATTGTGTAAAGAAGAGTACTAAGTGCAATAAAAGTGGCTTCCTATGTTTGCTATCCAAAAATATTCCTACTAATCAAATCAGGAAGACCTGTGATTACCAAATCCTTTTCTACCTATCAACCCTTGCCAAATCTTTCTCTTTCTCATGATTTCTTGTCACATCCCAACCCAAGTTGGGGCTGTAAGCTCCCTGAGGCTTGTCAGGTGAGCATGTACTCAATAAATATGACTTGAAATAATGAATCAGAGATTTCTGTACAGGGATAGGAAAGCTGGTTATAACCTCTATACATTTTCCTTGTGGACCCACGGTTAAAAGTGGAGAGAGTAAAGCTAGCAGAATAATGTCAGCGCACTGAGGGTGGCAATCAGAGTTTCAACTTTAAGTGTTTCAATTTAAGTCTCAAAGGGCCCTAGATGCAAAAGCTCAGGGGGAAGGTCATTAGCCAGAGACATCAGGAAATACAATAATTCTGCTTCCTCCATTCATCTGCCTAGCATTTAAGGTCCGATGAGCGATTAGAAGCAACACAGGTCCCCAGCTCTGGTTTAAAAGACATGAAAACTGGCTGGAAAAAGCACAGGCTCATATTTCCAGTTCAGAGGACATGAAACCTGAGTCAAAGAAACTCGGGTAAAGTGGACTTGAAAACTAGAGGGAAAAACACGGCTGAAACACCTACCCAGAGTCTGCGCTTCCCTGAACCACCCGCTCTCAGTATACCTAGTCTTGATGTTTGGAAATGGGAGAAACCTGAGGAAACTAATTTTTTAAACGAGGCTCTTAAGCCTGGGGTCTGATTTCACCAGAAAAAAACTTTGCCAGACCTCAGTTCCCAAGGCCCTGGAGAACTTCTGTAGAGACAAGGGGGGTGCCACCCACGCAACTTCGAATTCTGGCAACAAAGTTCCGCCGCAAGGTGGGAGCGTGATGTCCTAAGCAGGGCTTGAGGGACAGGACCAGAGCGGAACTTGGGGGCGAGGCCGGGGAGGGACACAGCTTTGGCACGAGGGGCGTGGCCATGCCAAAGCGCTGGGGCTCAGCCTGGAGGGGCGTGACTATTTCCTACGGGGCGTGGCCTGGAGGGGTACAGGCGAGGCGTGGTCTGGGCTGCGGGGCGTGACTACGATGGCCACTCGCTTCTGCTGCCGACGGGAGCAAGCCGCAAGGTTCGTGAGCTGGGGAGAGGCTCAGGTAAGGGCGACCAGCCGAGTGGAGTCGGGCCTATAGCGGGGCAGACGGGGTCTCAGGGCCGGGACAGCTGTTAAGTCTTGCGAGTAGCTGCGGGGGGAACGCAGAGGCGAGTAGGGCATCGCCTCCGCCTGCCCTCTCCCACCCGGCAGCCTTCTTCTACAGGGGGAGCCACCAACCAGATGGCTGCACCTCCTTTAGGATTATCTGCACTCGACGGGAAAACAGCCGTCTCAGGGAATTTTTGGGGTGCGTGAGGGCAGTTCCTTAAGAGGGAGTTTTGCTAGGGGTGGTTGGATTTGAACAACTCAACCAAGTCCAACCCGCTGTGAAATAGCAGGAGGCCAGAATAAGGGCTGCAGATATGCGAGTGCAGTTCCAAAAACCGAGGCGCAGCAAGGTGGGACTGACTTGGGTCCTAACCGTACTATTCTCCACACCCCCACCCCCCGCCCCCGCAACGCACGCAATAGGCCAGAGTCTGAGGATGGAGTCACCACCACCACCCTCAGGGCAGGGCATCCGCATCACAGCTGTGTCACGTGGACAACTCTGAGCCCTCTCCATTCCGCAATTCCCTCTAGCCTTTTTGTTTGGTGCCCCGCCCCAAAGCTAGAGGAGACGCTCCGAAGTACAAACACTGCTGATGCCTGTGAGTCTTTGTGGCATTCGGTGTTAAATGCTACTGCCTTGAGGTTGATGGCAACTTGTTAATATTAACGTAAGTGCCCTCCCCTCTGGTGTATTTTCACTGGGAAAGTTTGAGAAGATACAAGAAGTTAATGTGTACACCTTAATTTGGATAGAACTTGATCTCACTCAGCCACTGAAAACCACATTGCTTTCTGCTTCCCCTTTTCCTTCCTTTACTGCTAATCTGGCCATCTCTGCTCTGCTATTAAAAACCTTGACGGAATATGGAAAAGGAACTGCCAGATTTCTCTGGTGAGGGAAACTGCCCCAGACCTTACCCTCCTCTGCTCCTGTACATCCCTCAGAGCGATCTTGCAAATTTGGGGAATGGAAAACTTTTCCACTATCTAGGGCCTTCCTCCTTTACTTGGACAATTTTTACATAGTACCAGGACTGAAATTCATCAAAAGGCAGGGCACCATTCTCTCTGCCTGTACACACCTGCTCTGTTGTCCCTGGAACCAGGCAAGATGCTGTGACTGCTCACAGTCAGAACTCAATAAAGACTGAGTGAATTATGAATGAATATGAACATTTTGGAAATCTGATGGAAGGAGGGAAATACATTTCATATCATTGGCTGCACTGGGGTAGTTAACCACAGCACACAAAGCAGTTATTACAAATGGATGTTGAAACTTTTGGCAATCCCAGATTGGGATCCTGATCTCAAAGAAGTGGGTGAAAGGAAGAGATTCAGCTTTCTCAGTCAAGACATAGCGACATAACCTTTAATTTCCATTTCAGGGAACTGCAAGTCTTGCTTCCTTTGGAAATCAGGAGGTGAGAAAAGAAAGGGTTAATTCAATAAAAAATCAAGGAATTTTTAAAAATGTAATTGTAAACTTTAGAGTACTTTTTCTGTTTTGCATACACATAAATGGCCTAATCAGGCACAGTTCAAACTACTGTCATTTAATAAATATGCGATTTATGAATGATGCTTTAAAGGCTTTCAGAATCTTTTTTTTTCCTCACACATTTCCAAGTCTGCAACACAGCAGATAAGGGACATATTAGTAAGATCCAAGGACATACATAAATAATTACTGATTGCAAAGGCATATGGTACAGAATACTTAGCTCTTGGAGTTCCCGCTGTGGCACAGTGAGTTAAGAACCTGATTGCAGCAGCTCTGGTCACTGCAGAGATGTGGGTTTAGTCCCTGGCCTGGTACATTGGGCTAAAGGATCTGGTGGTGCAGCAACTGTGGCATAGGTTGCAGCTATGGCTCGGATCCAATCCTTGGCCTGGAAATTTTCATGTGCCACGGGTGTGGCCATTAAAAAAAAAAAAAGAAAAAGAAAACTTAGCTCTCCTGCCAGCCCCTTCGGCCCATGGTTCTATCTTTAAGAACAGACTTAAGTAAGGACAGATTTCCTGTGACAACCGGTATTATATGCTAGTAGTTCATTGTTATATATTATGTTTGTTAATGAAACACTTGTGGTTTCACTAGCTTGGGCTTTATATTTATAAGACCCACAGATAAATTTCAATAACACCTCTCAATAAATTCTAACTTTCGCTGTAACAGAGGGGACTGACCTTTGGCTTTGGCATAAATAATCCCATGTATTGTTACAGGTATTATACCCTAGCATTAGCTAAACTGAGCTTCTATCAGGATTTTCCCGGAACCGTCCATGCAGCTGAGCGTCCATGCTCTGTTCCTTCCTCAATTGCCTTTGACTGTTCCTTCTCCCTGTCTCAGCCTCCTCAGTCACACCATGTGGTTAGTCTCCCTCATACACCTGTTACTCCTGGGGGAGGAGGTCTTCCTTCTCCCTAGATTCACAACCTCTCCCGAGCACCAGAGCTGCCCTGCCTCCTCTCCCTAGACCTTTCTTCTCGCCCGCCTCCTTGGTACCACATATCCTATGGGATTAGCAGAAAGAGCACCATCTTTCCCTCTGCACCTATTCCTGTGCTGGGTCCTGTTTCTTTGTTCAGGGTCATCCTCATTCTGCCACAAGGTAGAATATTCTACCATATTCTCTCGCTTGGATTCTTGGAATTCCATTTCAAACTCCACGTGCCCAAATCTGAGCTCCTGATTCTCCCCCCAAAACTTTTTCCACACACAGGCTTCCCATCTCAGTTTATGGCAACTCCATCCTTGCAGTTGTTTAGGCCAAGAATCTTCCATTGACTCCATTCTTTCACATATTTCAGACTGTCTCCCCAAGGTATATCCAATACCCAACCATTTCTCACCACCTCCATTGTAACATCCGTAGTTCCAGCCCCTGGATTATCCTGAATGGGTTCCCTGCTTCTTCCTGCCTCCCGTCCCAATCAGTTTCCAACAGGACACCCTGAACGACCTTCAAAAAACATAAATCAGATTATGTCCCTCTTCTGCCCTAAACACTCCATAGTGTTCCCACAATAAAGAAGCTTTACAGTGGCCAAGGAGTCTGCTTGACTTGGCATCAACTTCCTCTGGACCTCATCTCCAACTACCTTACTTCTGGTTCACTCCACTGCTGCCACACTGGCCTCCTTATGGTCCCTTGAATGTGCCAGACGAACTACTACCTCAGGGTCTTTGCATAGGCATTTCCCTGTTTGGAATACCCTTTCTCCTAAGAGCCATATAACTAATTCCTTCACCTCCTTCAATCCTTTGCTCAAATTTCACCTTCTCAATAAGGCCTCTCCTGAGCAATTTATTTAAAAATGCAACACCCCCTTCATTTTGGCACTCCAAATTCACCTGAATCATGCTCTGCTTTTCCCTGAACATATTTTCATTGTCTACACGTGACTCAGGTATTGCATTGCTGTTTATTTTGTCTGTCTCCCACTACTAGAATGTAAACAAGGATGGGGGCTTTGTTTTATTCTCCTGATGAGCCTAGAACAGTGCCTTAGCAGTTAACAAATGTTTGATGCTCTGATAAATGAAAGACTAAGAGTGATGGACTGAATGAAGGATGGCTGAAGGACTCACGTCCCCACTGACATTCCTGGCTCCCCTCTTTGCCCACTTCAGTCCATCGTTGCTGAGCTGACAGTCATCAGAAACTGCCAGTGCTTCATTCTATACACATGGGATAACATCTGAAACTCTTCTAGTCTCCTGGAAACTTATATTCCCTGAATTAATCTCAAATCCCCATCCAGCCCCACCTTTCACTACATCCCCTGGGTATCTGCTTGACCAACACCTTAAAAAGTACTCAGAGAAGACTTGGGAGGATGGGAAGTTCAGATACATTTGGCTTTGTTACCAAAAAACGGGATTCGGGTGGAAGGGTTGGTCTAAAAACACAAAAGCTCATCTTCAGAGTCAGTGTCCTCCCTACAGTGAGATCAGCAGCATTCCAGGAGACAGAGGTACAGATCTCCAGGCCACGACATGCGGCCCACCACTGGGTGGCCAATGGGGAAGATGACCGAGAGTGAGGGTGATGTCAGGCCCTCTGGAGCTCTCATGGCCCCCGAGCCCTAGAGAGGCAGTTTGGAAGTGGGCAGGAGTCACTTCCTCTGGGCCAGGTGTCATCAGCCTCAGCACTGTGCACAGAAAGCATGACTGTAGAGTACAGGGCCATCCCCAAGGCCATGGCCCCAGCAGTCAGACCCAGGCTGCAGCGTCAGCTCAGCTTTGCCTCAATGCTTTCCTAAAGGCTCTCTGTGGAGCTCGACCAAAGATCAGTTACCCAACTTCTCTGGGTGCTGTGCTAATAGGCCTCAGACCCCCACAGAGCTCCTTGTGCAGGGCCAAGCACATGTCCACTTTTCTGTACAACTCCTTAGGTCACCAGGCATAACTTTGGCCTTGTCTTATCACAGTGTTCCCTTTGAAGGACAAACCAGCATTTCCCTTCTATTGAGTGTACCTTGCACTTGACACTGTCTTCCTGGGAAGACAATTACTAAGTCTCTTCTTCCATCTAGATTGTAAGCAAGAAATGAGTCCTTTCTTGCTTGCCTACCTCTTCCCCACACTGGAGTTGATAACTAAACAAACCCAAGGCTCTTCCCATTTCAACCCAAGTTGTCCTCTCTGACCTTGGCTCTTAAGTACCGCTGCCCTCTACCAAATGTCCTCACCATCCCTGATACTATCCCTGTCCATCTCTCTGCCTTTGCCCCTCCTGTTAAAATCGTCTCTCCCCAGAGTTCCTGCTGTGGCACAGTGGGTTAAGAATCTGAGTGCAGTAGCCTGGGTCGCTGCAGAGGTGCAGGTTCAATCCCCAGACTGGCACTGTGGGTTAAAGGATCCGGTGTTGCCACTGCTGCATCATAACAGGTCACAGCTGTGGCTCAAATTCAATCCCTGACCTGGGAATTCCATATGTCATGGGTGTGGCCAGAAAAAAAAATAGTCTCTCCACTATGACCCATGGTCAGATGCAACCCCCTTCTGAAACTCACAGCCTCTGCTCTCTCTGTTCTCCTTGAATTAACTTGGGGTTGTCATCACATCTGGCTTTGTTTAAGAAGTATTAGTTTAATTATGCTAAGTGAAATAAGCCAGATTCAGAGGAGAAATACTGCATGATTCCACATATGTGAAATATCTAGAATAGGCAAACACAAAGAGATAGAAAGTACAACAGAGGTTACTGGGGGCTGCAGTTAGGGAGAGATGGGTAGTTATTAAATGAGTACAGAATTTATTTTGGGAATGATGAAAAAGTTTTGGGTATAGACAGTGGTGATGGTTACAAAACACCGTGACTGTATTTAATGCCACTGAATTGTACACTTTAAAAAGGTTAAAAACAATAAATATATATATTACTATGATTAAAAAAGGTAATTAGGAGTTCCTGCTGCAGTGCAATGGGATCAGCAGCGTCACTGGAGCACTGGGATGCAGGCTTGATCCCCAGCCCAGCACAGTGGGTTAAGGATCCAGCGTCGCCATGGCTGTGGCATTCCATATGCCATGGGGCAGCCAAAAAAAAAAAGGTAACTGAAATAACAGAAAAGTTATTTTATTTCCATCTCAGTATAGAGTATTTTTTTAATTTTTAAGTTTTATTAAAGTATAGCTAATTGACAGGGCTGTGATAATTTCTGCTGTACAAGAAAGTGACCCAGTCATACACAGACACATATTCGTTCTCTCACAGAGAAGTTATTTGTTTAGTTTTTCTTTGTAGATTACAAGCTTGTGAGAATAAAGAGAAAACTTTATCATCTTTACCTAGCACAGTGCTGGCATGAGATAATCACTCATTATTGCTTCAATCTAGGAATGGAAATCAGTGGAAAGAAGCATAGAATTAAGATAAGGTCTTCCCATAGCTCTTAGCAATTTTTGAAATTTTACAAATCGACTGTATCAGAGAAAATCCTATTTAGTTGGAATTATTTGATACTGTCTTAAAAAGGAAAAAATTTGTACAGTGGAAAAATAAATAAATAAATAACATGCTGAATACTAGTGCAGTTGCAAAAAAAAAGAAGAAAGAAAAAAAATTGATAGTAAAAGTCACCCCAAACTGCTTTCTGTTTTTCTAGTTTTTATTCTTACATCAGGGGTAACATTTTAGCAAATTCAATTTGAGTAATAATAACTTTCATTTCTATAATACTTAACAGCATTTTCTGGGAGTTTTCCCAGACCTTGCACCATTTGAAGTCACAGAGTCAATTTCTTGAACAACTTTTTCTTGCTCCTCTGGTTCTGGATTTTTTTTAAGAATCCTTAATCTTTAGCATTTCAGTTCATATAATCCTTTTACCCTCTGAACTGCAGTGATAAATCATGCCATTTCATGCTAGACATAGTCTTTTAAGTTAGAAAGAAGCATAAAGTTCTGAACCCGAGCTCTCATCCAAGGTTAGAGGAAGGATCTCAAGAGAGAAGTGAAGTGTTTACATTTAGGGATGGGTAAGCACTGCAAAAGGATCCACTTACTAGACTTTGGTGCTATGTTTTGTTTGCTTTTTCTTTTTTTTTTTTACTTAGGGCCACAGCCACAGCATATAGAGGTTCCCAGGCTGGGGGTCAAATCAATCGGAGCTGCAGCCTCCAGCCTACACCACAGGCACAGCAATGCCAGATCCGAGCCGCGCCTGTGCCCTACACCACAACTCACAGCAGGACCAGATCCTTAACCCGCTGAGCGAGGCCAGATATCAAACCCGCATCCTCATGGATACTAGTCGGATTCTTAACCCACTGAGCCACAGTGGGAACTCCAGTGCTATGTTTTTAATTTGGAAAAATGGATAGTTTTCATATAATGTCAATAAACTGTCACCAGAGGCTGTTTCATACAGGTAATTTTCATGGATAAGAAACTATGAATTTGGAGGATATTTTCCTATGGAAAATAAAATCATGAATAAGTTCCTAAGATGTCTAGGATTTGCTTCAAAATAATCCAGAGAGGGAAAGTGGGGATGGAGCATAAATAAAACTTGCTTGGCCACCAACAGATAATTGTTGAAATGAAGTATTAGGTATATAGGTGGTTTTATTACAGTATTTCCACTAGAAGTTTGAAGAAGTTTGTAGAAGTTTGAAGTTTTCCAAAATAAAAAAATTGTAATAGAATCACAGAAATCGATTCTTAATTGAGGTGGCCAACTGTCCATTTTCTCTAAGCCAACACAGATAATTCAGTTAATGAAGATATTTGAAAATGAGGTACTCCTATTTTACTCAAGGCACTATCAAGGTATCGTGAAAGTTCATTACCAGTCTTTATTTGAAATCCTGTCAGACTTCTGCATATCTTAAATAAAGTACATTTGGACATACCCACTTCCTTCCAAAAATGTATATATACAAAAACACACATAACACTATAAACGAAAGTGATTTCAACTTGGTTTGAGAATATCAAACACCTTCTAGCAACATAGACGCACTTTAGGTATTACTGCCCTAAACCCCCAGCTAGGGAGTTAGGTCTGCAGGGAGAAGCCACCCTGGGGTTCAGGAACCTCCTACTGGTCCCTGGTAATGCGGCGGCGGCCATCCCTTCCACTCCCTGTGTGCGCACTGGGAAAGTGACACGTACAGCAAAGGGCATGGCCCCAGTATAAAAGGCGGGCATGTCATCAGGCTGTGCTCCATGTGGCAGTACTTGTCCCAGCACAGGGCTTATGTGGAGCTGGCAATAAAGAGATCTGCCCCAGGCCTCCGTGGTGCCTTGCGGGGTAGTGACAGGCACTACTGCTTTCAGTGGACACACCGCGAGACCGTGCGCCCCCTTGCTCAGCATCGCTGGAAGTCACATGCTTTTTTTGTATCTAGACTCTTTGGGAAGGACGGTGTGAAGAAATAAAGTTCAAGTCCGTAAGTGACGTGTGTCTTGTCCCCTCCGTGTCCCTTTTTGCACATCTGCACCCCAGTCAAGGCCAGATCGCTGAGAGGCCTCCTTTGGCAGGAGAAGGCAGACTCTGAGGAGGCACTAACGCCCGCTGAGAACTGGTTTGGTGTGTGTTTTCCTTCCCATACCACGTGCATTATTTGATTATTGAGATCCAATTCCCATAACATAACATCAGCCATTTTATTTTATTTTATTTGTCTTTTTGCCTTTTCTAGGGCCGTGCCCGTGGCATATGGAAGTTCCCAGGCCAGGGGTCGAGTCGGAGCTGTTGCCGCCGACCTACACCACAGCCACAGCAACGCCAGAGAGACCTGCATCTTCGACCTACAGCACAGCTCATGGCAACGCAGGATCTTTAACCCGGCGAGCGAGGCCAGGGATCGAACCCGCAACCCCATGGTTCCTAGTCGGACTCGTTAACCACTGAGCCACGCCGGGAACTCCAGCATTAGCCATTTTGAAGTGCACAATTCAGGGGCAGTTAGTACATTCACCCTGTCATGCAAGTCGCCTCCTCCATCTAGTTCTAAAACACCCCCCAAACCTGTACCCATTAATCAGTTGCTCCTCGTTTGCTTCTCCTCCAGCCCCTGGCAACCACCTGGCTTCCTGTCTCTACAGATTCCCCTATTCCGAGGATTTCCTATGACTGGAACCTTTTCTGTCTAGCTTCCTTCGCTTAGCATTATGGCTTGAATTCCTCACATTATAGCATGTCCCAGAACTTCATGCCTTTTTACGATCTACTTCCTCTACACATCACAACACGCAACCTAATGTCTAGTGCAAAGAAATGACAATAAATGTTGAAATGCAAGTGCACGCTGGCAGAATTCCCACCCTGTGAAACTAGGGTAGGTTCAAATTCAGGTAGGTTCCTTTCTCAGAACAGGCAGGACTCTGGGGGTGCTTCAGGTCTTACACGGAGGGATGGGAGACCCACCTCTTAAAGGACTAGCATTTAAAAGTGTTTCAGGCGTTCCTGTCATGGCTCAGCGGGTTAAGAACCCGATTAGTATCATGGGAATGCGGGTTCCCTCCCTGGCCTCGCTCAGTGGGTTAAGGATGTGGTGTCGCCAGGAGCTGTGGTGTAGGTGGCAGATGCTGTTCGGACCCCGTGTGGCTGTGGCGTAGGCTGGCAGCTGCAGCTCCAATTGGACCTCTAGCCTGGGAACACGCTGGCAGTCACTTCACGGTTCTGGGTTCCTGCGACTGGGATCGACATCTGCTCCATCACCAAGGAATCCTCCTGGGCTCATTCCCTCACACTCATCCAGCAGCCATCACATGCCAGGCCCTGTGTCCCTAGGAGATGCAGCCACGCCTGACATAGGCATGGTCCCTACCACCATGAGGCTTCGGAGCTGGGGAGATGGACACTTAAGCTCATTCCTGATCAGTTATTTAACTCAACTGCCATAAGCACCAGGACCAAGAAGACGGCGCTGGGCTCAGCAAGACAGGGCCTGGGCAAGGGAGGCTTCTAGGAAGTGAGACTGGATGTGATCATGAAAGGGTGGATAGGAATTCCCAGGCACAGATGGAGGAAGAGTGGTTCAGGGAAGGAGGAGCAGCTGCAGGGAGCATGGGGAGGTGGGAGAGCCGGGCTGCACATGGCAGGGGTGCAGTCGAGAGCCCAAAGCACACAGGGAGGGAGGCCACGTCAGTCTGTCGTCCTGGGATGACCAGTGAGGAACCAGAGCGGACAGACGATTGATTCTCGCCTCCCCTCCCCCATACTCATCATCTGAACGATGCTGTCTAATGGGCCGCCTCTCTTGTTTAGGGCTTTTCCTTCTCTGTCCTTTTGCCTCTAGGTCATTAGGTTCCTGCAAGGTGCTTGGGAGCTGATCAAGACTTCAAGCTAAAGATGGTGATGCTGAGTCGCCTGAGGGTCATTCTTCAAGCCTCTCTGTGCAGGGCACTGTGGAGAAGGTTCCAGATTCCGAGGTCCATGTCAGCGAGACCTTGCAGCCTCTACACCTGCACTTATAAAACCCGGAACCGAGACTGTGAGTACACGGCCGCCCTGGGACAGGGGAAGGCTGGTTGTTTCCTGACAGTGTCCTGTATTGAGTGTTGGCACCTCTGATGTCAGTGGCATCCCAGACTGGGGTTGGAGGTCTTGAGAACTGTGACAAGAACCCAAAATTTCTCTGTTTGTCTTCTACAACAAGCGTGCAAAGTTCTTTTGTCCCCCTAGCTTTACTGAGATAAACCCATATGGGATGCGGTATCAGCTTAGTAAGACGGACATCGTGATGATTTGATACACGCATATGTTGCAAAGTGATCATCACGATAAGGTGTGGAAAGCAGGTTCACTGACCAACTTTAACTTGTGAAACGGATGTCACACAGAAGTGGGTCAAGGGAGATGTCGCAGCTTCAGATACTTTGAACCTGACCTTTATTGTCTCTTTCTGTTAGCAACCATCTTTTTACTAAGGTCGATCCATAGACTGCAAGGCATTTCCATGAGTCTGAACATTCTGGAAGTTGCATACAAATGTCTGCAAATAGTTCAGTAGCTTCTTGCTGCGGACTAAGCCATCCTTCGTTACAAACCGTGGAAGGGTAACTTCTCGCTGACCAGCTTGCCTAGCGTGTAGGGCACTGGGAATGTTTCCTGGAATTTGGCCTCTGTCTGCCAGTGCCGAATTGAAATGCAGAGACAGAGTTTTGGGTAAAGGAGAAAAAAATAGCTTCATTGCTTTGCCAGACAAAGGAGGGTCACAGCAGGCTAATGCCTTAAAGACTCTGCCTCCCATTAGAAAGAACTGCAGGGAGTTTTATAGCAAGAAGGAGAGAAACAGGATTTCAGATAGGAATCAGGATTAAGACAAACACGCATTCACCTTTCTTCGGGGGAATCGTACTCATCAAAGCTGGAGTCTGGAGATCTCAGCATGATCACGATGGTGGGCTTCGGGGTCATTGCCTAGAATAACAGCACTTTCCAAAAGGGCATAGTGATCAGAGATCAGAACAAACTAGGAAAGTTCACCATGAAAAACATCATGTGCTAATCGTCTTTAACCCACAGGCAAGTATGATCAGGGTGCCTAATCTTTAACTTACAGGGGACTGTGCTTGGGAGGCAGTTAAGACTCTAAGCTGTTCGGTTGTGAAGTACCCCTTTCAAAAAGAAGCTTTTCTCTCAGGGGTATGAGGCGCCTGCATCATGAACACAGCAGAGCAAGTGAGACAGCAGGTGGTCCTCCCTGAACCTTGGCTCTGCTGCCATGGGGGCGGGTCCTTCTGTGCCCTCGGGGCTGGACTGTGCACTGCAGATGCTGCATATCCTCCCTACAAGTCCCAGGACCTCCCTAAAAGTCCCCTGGGCGGTACAGTATCCCTGGTACGGAACCACTGAGTTGACAGGGGAGGATGATGGGTGTGGTAGCGGACACATGACTTGAGTGGCACCGTTAAGTATATCTGCCAAATAGCTATCTTCGCTATTTTCCACTGTTCACTGTGAATTCACACAGTTTTCAAATGTTGCTTTCTTTCCAGATTCCGGGTTTCTCAACTTTTCCTCCTTGAGTTTACGCTCTCTGACCCTATTTTCACATAAAAAAGGAATGTATTAGTAATTCTAACCTAGCTAAATCCATTGCCTTGACTGCATCATAAACATAGTTTTATTGTAAGTTTATTTTGTTTCCGCCAGCACTGACTGTGTTGTCGTTAAACCGAACTGGCCTGAGTCATAATAAATGTCTGGTTGTT
Organism: Sus scrofa; assembly: GCF_054392235.1. Classification (NCBI taxonomy): domain Eukaryota; kingdom Metazoa; phylum Chordata; class Mammalia; order Artiodactyla; family Suidae; genus Sus; species Sus scrofa. Next base: position 15,970,975 of record NC_139401.1, read on the forward strand.
GGGTGTGGCTTCCTACCAGCAGGCCCACATCCTACCCAGATGGGCTTATTCTCAACACTGGCACTTTGTGGTCTACGGCTTAAAATGGAAAAAAAAAAAAAAAAAAGTCATATTTATGTAGTCCTTAACAGCAAGGTTTTTTTAACAGAGACTTGAAAGTTACGGGTCTGAGATCCAATGTGCTCCTGTCTTTAGGGTAGTGTCCTTTCAGCACTGACAAAAACACAACGGGGGAGCGGAGCAGGGATCAGGGGCTTCCCTTGATCAATCTCCCACATCAGATGTTCTTGTTTGTAGGCTTCTAAGCAAGACAGGAGACGGGTTCTGGCGTTTAGACCGTCCCTCCCTGTTTCACCGGCGAGAACACTTGGTCTTTGCTGCCCTGGACCACTGAGCATGTCCTGTTCGGATACCCTGGCCCCTCCTCTGTTAGGCGGTCAAGGCAATAGTCGCTGCTTCCGGAGGCGCAGAACCCCAGCAGAAGGCCCAGTGTGCCCTTGTGAACAGGAATGACCCGGTGGGTGGAGGGTTAGAGAGGAGACCGCGCAAAGCCCGGGGCCAGTGCCTGCGGCGCAGAGCGAAGCCGCGCTGGCAGCCACCCTGCTACCATGGCTGTTGTCCTCCTCACCATCGCTCCTGTTGTCCTGCGCTCAGCACCCCCTCAGACGTCTGACTGTTTCGAATGCCGGGTGAAGCAGAGTAAGGGGTGACTGAGGAGGTTGTTGGGGCGAGTTCCGGAGCAGCCTTTCACCGGGGCCTGTGCCCTGTGCTCAGCCTTCCCTCCCCACCCCAAGTAATCCCGAGTGCCAACTCCAACTGCCTCCTTTGTGCCTGGTCGCAAGTCTGGCCCTGGCTTGTAGGAAAGCGTAGGACGCAGGTCCGTTGAGCAGGTAAAGCAAACACACATTACATGAGGAAGGGGGGGGGGCGCTCAGTGATGTGAGCGAGGCTAGTGTGAGTTCTGAAGCAGGAAAGACCACAGGGGTTGGAGAAGATGTGGAGACCAGTTTGGGAAGATGGAGCAGAGAAGAGGGAGGGAGGAGGAGGAGAACAACCCAGAGGTGTGGTGTGACGGGTGGGGCGCAGCGGCCTAAAACCTAGGCTGGTGGTCATGGCAGGGCAAGGAAGAGACGAAGCTGAAAGATGCCTACGGGAAAGTAATGCGGTGCTGAGTAGGGAGCCGGGAAATAAAGATGAGAGGGGACTGGGCCCTTTCCAGTGACGCTCTTTAGCTCACACATTCAACTGGCAGGTGACGGAAGGGCAGCGCAATTCCAGACTGCGTATCAGTGGGGACGCAGGTCGTTGGGTGTACACGCGCAGGGGAGGAGAACCGACTTTCCCTCTGCTCTTCCGGGGTCTCGGCTCAGACCTCTGCAGTAAGACAGAGTAACAGGCGAAAGACAGATAGCACTCCCCTGGATAGGTCCTGTACACAGGGCAGAGCCCCAGGACACCTAACCCCCCAACGTGGCCCCGCGCGCCACCTGCAGCACCATCTCCGGCTCAAGACAAAGGACATGTGGGTGGGGAGGTGAGTTACCCGAGGTCACCAGGAAAAGCCCCGTGAACAGGGGGAGGCTGTTGTGCAGATCCGAGTCCTGAGATGGCCCCTGACGACCTTCTGGGGCTTTGGTCATCCTCCTCTCCCTGGAAGAGGGGAGGAGACACCCTCACAAAGGGAGCATTTCCCCTGTAAATGTAAATTTCCCTTCCCAAAGGGTCATTTCCACTCTCTTTCCCAAGCTTCCCCAAACGATCTGCTCTGAATCATCTTTGTGCCAAGCGGATGTATCTGGGGGTGGCAGAGTCGGCTCCCCCTCACCACCCTCCAATATGCCTCTCTGACATATGGATTATTTGAGGCAGTGCAGACACTGGAGACGCTCTGGAAACAGAGCATGAGGTCCTGGTCTGTTGTAGGCGACGCGGACGTTAGAAGGGAGGCCTGCACCAGGAGGCAGGCGAGCTGCTACCAGCATGAATTCCCTCTTCTCCCCTCTGAAGTCCCAGACCCAGTCCTGGTCCTCAGAGCAAGACGGCCCAGCTGCCTTTTGGGTCCCACATCTTGGTCGGGGCTCCAGTGAACAAGTAGGTGGTTCGTTTTGCTGTCTCCTGGTAATCTGTCATTTTTGATGGGGGCTGGGGTCTCAGCTAAGGACCTAGAGGCTGAGGGAAAATGATTTGTACTCCCCTACGGTGGTGTACTGTGATACTCTTCACACGCCTATAATTATGACTATACTTATGTAATAAATATTGGAAAGAGAAGATCGGAGTGCTAAGATTCAAAAAGAAGAAGAAAAGGACCATGTTACGGGACGGAAGTCAGAGAAAATTTTCCTGAGGAGATACGAGCCCAAATCTAAATGTAATAGTCAACCCTGAGCTCAGGGAGGGGAAACTGATATCCGAGGTGGCTGAGGAGCAGGAACTGGGCCACTAAGGCAGGAATGAGCTTTCCCTGTTTCAAGTGCTGAAAAGGACACCCCGGTGGTAGGAGCACCAAGTACATCAAGCCAGGAGCAGTCATGTAAAGGAGAAGCAGAACCAGCACCTCCTCACCATGCAAACTAAAGGGCTTTCATTAGTGACACTTGCCTAAGGACAGTGTGGTATCGCTCCCTTAAACCAGGGTTGATAGAAGCACTTTTTTTTTCTTTCCATTTTTGGCCGCCCCGGTATATGGAGTTCCCTGGCCAGTGCCCCACAGTGGGAGCTCCAAATCACTCTTCTATTATTGTCATTATTATTTTGCATTTTAGGGTTGCACCCATGGCATATGGAAGTTCCCAGGCTAGGGTGGAATCAGAGCCACAGCTGCTGGCCTACGCCACAGCCACAGCAATGCAGGATCCGAGCCAAGTCTGTGACCTATACCACAGCTCACACCAATGTGGATGCTTAACCCACTGCGCGGGGACAGGGATTGAACCTGTGTCCTCACAGATACTAGTCTGATTCATCTCCGCCGCAGCACAACAGGAACTCTCACACTTTTATTATGACAAGTATAGTTAGTTTAGTTGATTTACCATATTGTGCCAATTTCACAGATGGCCAGTAGGCACATGAAAAGATGCTTAACTTCACTATCAAAGAAATACAAATCAAAACTACAATGAGGAGTTCCCGTCATGCCGCAGCAGAAACGAATCTGACGAGGAACCATGAGGTTGTGGGTTCCATCCCTGGCCTCACTCAGTGGGTTAAGGATCCAGCATTGCTGTGAGTTGTGGTGTAGGTTGCAGACGCGGCTTGGATCTCACGTTGCTGTGGCTGTGCTCATGTGGTGTAGGCCGGCAGCTGTAGCTCCGATTAGACCCCTAGCCTGGGAACCTCCATATGCCGCAAGTGCGGCCGTAGAAAAAAAAAAAGACCAAAAAAAAAAAAAGAAAGTCTACAAATAACAAATGCTGCAGAGGGTGTGGGAGAGAGAGAAGCCTCCTACACTATTGATGGGAACGGAAGTTGATGCAATCACTATGGAAAACAGTATGGAGGTTCCCCAGAAAAGAAGACAGAATTACCACTCCCTTTATTTCATTTTCCCCACAGAAGGAAAAGCCGGAAACTTCCTGTTAGAACACTTAATCACCTTCCTACTTTGAGGGGAAGTATAAGCAACGATCAAAAAGACATTCCTGGAGTTCCCTGGTGGCGTAGCGGGTTAAGGACCTGGCATCACTGCTATGGCATGCATTTGATCCACATGGCTGGCTTGGGCACGTCCACATGCCATGGGCGCGGCCAAAAAAATAAAAGAAAGAAAGAAAGATTTCAATCCCTGTTTGGTTAACCTGGAGGAAGAGGAAGGGGGGGGGAGAGAACAAAAATGTGAGTTTATCTCTTGGCAAAAGCTGGCTTTGCTGTGGGACAGTGAGCAAGGGCCCCTTGGTGGGGGATGCTTTGCTTTCCTGAAGGAGGAGGGCTGCGGCAAAGGACGCCTGGAAGCTGACCTTGACAACTGAGGGGCCTCAACTCATGGTCATAAAAGAAACTGAAGGAACAGGCCCCGGTTCCTTGGGCTGGTGTTTGTGTGGCTGAGAGTGGATTCCAGGCATTTCCTGAATGGAGTGGGGACGACTAAGGGGGAGAGAGGGTATCGTCTTAGGGGTCTGCTCGTCATTCCCTTCTCCGCTTTGCTTCACGGGCGACCCTCGTGAGCTGGTTGTGAGGCGCATGCTCGACACCTCAGCCTGGGTCTCAGCATCGCAGAGGGGACAGTGTGGCCGGGTCTCTGGAGGCAGCTTTGAAACTGAATCAGGACTGTTCCAGGGGTTTCTTATTGGCAGTTGAGTCAGACTGTGATATTAAGGTACTGTACCAGGAGTTCCCGTCGTGGCGCAGTGGTGAACAAGTCCGACTAGGAACCATGAGGTTGCGGGTTCGGTCCCTGCCCTTGCTCAGTGGGTTAAGGATCCGGCGTTGCCGTGAGCTGTGGTGTCGGTCGCAGACGCGGCTCGGATCCCGCGTTGCTGTGGCTCTGGTGTAGGCCGGTGGCTACAGCTCCGATTCGACCCCTAGCCTGAGAACGTCCATATGCCGCGGGAGCGGCCCAAGAAATAGCTAAAAAGACCAAAAAAAAAAAAAAAATACTGTACCAGTTCAAATGGTGAGTCTGTTGTCGATTCTGAAACATTACATTCTTACTCTTCTCTAAGGAACGAGTTTTTTTATACTAAGTAAAACCTTTGGGTTCAGATCTCTCTAATCTACCTGAAAAAGTAATGTTCTTAAAAGAAGAATGCCCTGAGTCTGCAGAGACCGCGGTTTCTCCACTTTGGCATTACTGTGACATTTGGCAGTATTTGGCGTTCTCTGCACTTTAGGATGCTTAGCTGCATGCCTGGTTTCTGCCCACTAGATGTCAGGAGCACCCTCCTCCGGCCGTGGTAACTAACACAAAAGCAAAAACAAGAACAAAACCAACTCTAAACACTGCCCCACGTCTTCTAGGGGCAGAACTGCTCCCTTTGTTGACAACCACTGGTCTACTTTCGGGAGAGCGCGTGCCTATGTTTGCCCAAAGAAACGCAAAGCAAAACCAAGGTTAGCATTTTGAATGTCTAGCTTTCAGGAGCTACGCACCCAAGCAAAAGAAATGTCTCCTGTGTAGGAGGAAACCAGAGGCAAGCTTGCTTTGTAGAAAGAGTGGAGTGCCGGTGACCCTGCCACGCACAGGGGGGTTCGACTGAGCAGCAGCTGCCTTGGCACTTTCTCAAGTCCTCAGACTCATTCTGGGTGCTGGGCTGAGGTGCAGAGGGTCCCTGGTAATGCTTTATCCTTTTATTTTTCTTTGTACAGCCACACCCACGGCATACGGAAGTTCCCAGGCTAAGGGTGAAATGGGAGATGCAGCTGCGGACTCCGCCACAGCCAGGATAACACGGGATCCATGCCGCATCTGCGAAACACGCTGCAGCTTGCGCCAACGCCAGATCCTTAATGCACTGGATCGAACCTGCATCTTCACAGAGATAGCGTCTGGTCCCTAACCTGCTGAGCCATGATGGGAACTCCAGTAGTGATTTATCTGGATTCATACTCCATCTAGTTTTCCTCTTGGTCTGGGTGCCTCCCTTGGTCCACGCTGCTTCTAAAGGGCAGGGAGCTGGACCTGGCCACCCCAGTTCTACACGTGGGCCTGTCCATCATGCGTGGGTGTCTCAACAGCGCCCTCTGTATTATAAGAAGCTTGCTGAGATGTATCAGGGACTTGCCACAAACACCTGCTGCTTGACTCTTGGGTAGAAAAATCACCATCAGTGATGTCATCCGTGCCCGTGTGGGACAGAGAGTGTGTGGACACCTTAAAACACAAAGCCATAGCTATTCAGGTGACAGAAAGTACCGCAGGGACCTGAGCAACGCTAATATTCTACCCAGGCTTTGCAGGATGGCTGCCTAATCCTCACAGCTGCTCACACGGGACACAAACTCAGCATACACGCCTCCGTGGGGCCAGGTCGCCCCTGCGGTGGGGTTCCAGCTAGTGGGCCTCTGGGTGACAGGCGCAGTGTGCTTTCTCCTAGTGCACCCTCTCTGGGAGAGCGCGGACCTGGTCCCGGCGGGCGAGCGCCAGTCGCCCATCAACATCCGCTGGAGGGACAGTGTCTATGATCCTGGCTTAAAACCGCTCACCATCTCTTACGACCCGACCACCTGCCTCCACGTCTGGAATAACGGGTACTCGTTCCTCGTGGAATTTGAAGATTCTACAGATAAATCAGGTGAGAGACAGACCTGTGCGCTCATGTGGCGTTTAAGGGGCAGTCTGATGTCAGCACAGGCCACGTCACAAGGCCTCCATGGGAGCGTGGTCTGCTTTTGTCAGCAGTAGCCTGGGCTTCATTGGACTCACTTTTCCAATGTCCCCTCTGGTTTCAATGAATGTTTTCTTCTAGTATAGGTAGTATTTTTTATTAGTGAGTATATATCTCTATATAACCGATTCTAAAAGTAATAAAGAAAGGCTGTGAAATTAAAAGTTTTGCTGTTAATTTCTTTTGTACATGTGTATTGCATATGTACAAATTTTTTCTACTTGCTGACTTTATAAGACATTTTTTATTTAGACAGTAACATTGCTTAATCAGATTGAACTGATGAGATTACACCTTTGAAATGGGGCACAAAGCATATTCATGTGTGCATGAGGTTACATCTTAACTAATTAACACTAGTGGTATGAAAGAAAAATGGAAACTCGTGTTCTGGTAATTCTGTTAAACAATGTTACCTAGTTTAAATGAAACAACATAAAAGCTACTTTTAAATACAAACATTATATTGCTTTTTTGTTTGTTTGTTTGTTTGTTTGTTTGTTTGTCTTTCTGCTATTTCTTGGGCCTCTCCCGTGGCATATGGAGGTTCCCAGGCTAGGGGTCTAATCGGAGCTATAGCCACCGGCCTACGCCAGAGCCACAGCAACATGGGATCCGAGCCGCGTCTGCAACCGACAACACAGCTCACGGTAACGCCGAATCGTTAACCCACTGAGCAAGGGCAGGGATCGAACCCGCAACCTTATGGTTCCTAGTTGGATTCGTTAACCATTGCGCCACGACCGGAACTCCTATATTTCTTTTGAATGTTCTTTCAGCCTACCCGAATATAAACTAATGTGAATGATTTCAAGGTTCACCTGAAACTTTTAGTGTCTATTGAAAACCGAATGTGAATAATTCTATACGTGTTTCTTTTTTCTTTTTGTAAACTGAATTTGATAGTATCAAATAGTCCTAATTAGTCTAAAATAATTGTTTTTAAAAAATATTGTGTCTTGAGGAACGGTTTTCAACAAGTGCCAGTTTTGCTACCTCTTCCTCCCCAGGGACTAAGGACACTTGGTAACATATGCAGGCATTTTTGTCTGTCCCACCATGGTGGGGGGTGCTATTGGCATCTTGTGAGCCGAAGACAGGAATAGTGCAAAAGATACTGCAATGTACTGGACAGCTTTCACCATGAGTTATCTAGCCTCAAATGTCAATACAGCTAAGAATCATTTCAGCTAAGAAACTTGATTTCTTCTCATGAAGATGAAGAAATGCATCCATGAAAGTGTTAATGAAGTTAAACATGTAACTTAAAGTAAAAATAGGAAGTGTTTGTCCTACATTTATCCTAGCTCTAGGATTCTCAACTATATCTTGGTTTTATTTGCATTTTCCTAGTGATGCTATGGCCTAACTGCAAAGAGTCTGCTCCTCCAATAGGATTCCTCTCTCTCTGGTTCTCTGCCCCCTGGCACACTTCTCTGCTGTGATTCAGGAAGTGTTCCAGTCTGTCCTTAAGGGCTTAGGTGTTACTACATCCCCCATTTTCCTTTTTCTCCTCTCAAACCCTGAACATCTTACTTTCATATCTCAAACTAAAAAGAAATTACTTCTTCCCAGATTCATCGGTATCTTTCCTAATTGTTCTAAAGTCTTGAGTGTGCCTCCATGTCAACTGGAAGCCTGTAATAGGACATTGTGTATAAGGACTCAAGAAATCTCAACAGCAAGCTACATCCCTGTGTTCCAGCTGGCCATCTCACACCATAGTGAGCTCGACCTGTCTTTCTCTCACCTTCTCAAAGAGCTCTACCATGACCTCTGCCAGAACCAGACTAACAGGTACACCCAGTCTACAGAACACCAACTCTCATACCTTCACTCTGGATGCAGAGCAGTCCTCTCAGTTAATTAGTCTCAATCCTGTCTGGGTCCCTGGCAACCTTCTTTTTTTTTTCTTTTTCTTTTTTTTTTTTTTTTTTTTTTTGGCCATACCTGCAGCATGCGTAAGTTCCCGGCCAGCGATCAAATCTGTGTCACAGCAATGACAACACTAGATCTTAACCACTAGGCCACCAGGTAACTCCCAAACTTCTTTCTTTTCTTCTGAGGACCCCAAATAATGGTCAGCCTTCTATTCTCTTTGACAGTCTAGGGACTAGCCATTGCCAATATATTATTTCTTCATTGAGTTGGAAACCTTAGAAAGTTACTCAATGGAATTCTTAACAAAGTGAGTTAATCCTCAAGATCATTCAAGGCAAATAACTTTTTATTTTATTTTTTAGTCACTTTTTTTTCCTTTTGAACAACAGATTCAAGAATTCTTATCCATCCATCTGCCTGGGCAATCTCATATGGAAAACAAATGACTAACACTTCCCTCATAATTATTCTTTAGATACCTTCAAACACAACTACCTAAATCATTTCTTGATCTTACCTTCCCTAGGTTAGTCAGTCTCACATTATTTTTACAAAATATGCAAGAAAAAATTGTAGAGAGGTTGCTAATTTTCTACTTATTTTGTCAGGAAGGATCAAATAGCTCTTTTTCATTATGCTTTTTTTTTTTTTTTTTTTTTTGGCCATGCCTGTGACATGCAGAAGTTCCTGGGCCAGGGACAGAACCCATGCCACAGCAGCAACCTGAGTCACAGCAGTGACGACACCAGATCTTAACCCACTGAGCCACCAGGGAACTCCTCGTTATGCTTTAATAATTTTTTCTTTGAGATACCAGCAAACTTTTTTTTTTAAACAACTACACCTGTGGCATATGGAAGTTCCTGGGCCAGAGGTTGCGTCTGCGACCTACAGCGCGGCTTGCAGCAATGCCAGATCATTAACCCACTGAACCAGGCCAGGGATTGAACCCAAATCCTCACAGAGACAACGTCGGGTCCTTAACCCACTAAATCACAATGGGAACTCCAAGATTACCATTAATCTTTAATAAGTAACTAACTTTCTTTCTCTCTTTTTCCACATTTCAGTGACTGCCTCCTATTTCCCGCTTATTCTTCACTGCTATTTCTCCATGCTGTTACGAAACAATCAAAAGCATTCAAAGAGGAAGAAAGAGTAAATGAACATAAAATATAAAGAAAAAGGAAAAGAAAGACATCCTAGAAATAAAGAAAGGCAAGAAACAATTCTAATTCTAGAAAAGATCTAATAAACACCAAGGTCTATAAACTTCAAAAAAGTAGGAAATGATGCTACAGCGTGCTTTAAAAAGAATGGGGAACAAAGTATACAAGGAAAGAGGCCGAGGACGGCATGTGACAAAAACAAAACATAGCAAACTTTGTGGGATGTAGTTAAAGCAGTGACTAGCGGGAAATTTATAGATGAAAATGCCTATACTGGAGAAGAAAAGAGCAGAAATCCATGAAATCAAAAGTTAGTTCCTGGGGAGTTCCCACCATGGCACAGTGGGTTAAGAATCTGATTGTAGTCACTGGGGTCAATGCAAAGACATGGGCTCGATCCCTGGCCTGGTGCAATGGGTTAAGGATCCAGCATTGCCACAACTGTGATATAGACTGAGCCTCAGATTCAGTCCCTGGCCTGAGAATTTCCATATGTTATGCGTGCAGCCAAAAAAAAAAAAAAAGTTATTGGGAAGAATCAGTAAAATTGACAGACCTTTAACTAGGTGGGCCACCAGAAAAAAGAGAGAAGACTCAAATTACTAAAATCAAGAATGAAAGAGGGCCATTACAACCTGTTTAACAGAAATGCAGAAGATAGTAAGAGAGGGGTGTGGGCATCTCAAACCACTGCCCTCTGCTGGGTACTGTTTTGTCATTTGGCTCCCTGAACAGGACAAGTTATTGATTTTAATGAATGCATGTGAGGGATACAGAATATTGTGAGGAAAGGCACTAAATTCTGCCTGGGCTGAGTCCCATGAGTGATCCCTATAATTTATCACCTCCTCTGAAATCAACCTCATCAGCCATGGCACCAGGCATTAAGGAGGAGAGATGAGTCCCGTTGCTCTCCTAATGGTGCATCCTGCCCCACCTTGTTTCACTTGCTTTACACTTATATGGCATCACCAATGAACCTAGTAAGAATGCTCTCACAAACGTTTTAAGGTCTCCTCTATTTTTTTTTTTTAACAGCCACACCTGCAGCATATGGAAGTTCCCAGGCTAGGGGCTGAATCAGAGCTGTAGCCACCAGCCTACACTGCAGCCATAGCAACACCGGATCCAAGCTGCATCTGCCACCTACACCACAGCTTACAGCAACACCAATCCTTAACCCTTTTAGGGAGGTAAGGGATTGAACCTGCTTCCTCACAGAAACAATGTCTGGTCCTTAACCCACTTAGCCACAATGGGAATGCCTCTCTGTAAACTTTTGGTCCTACATTTTAACTTCTTTGAAAGAGAACAACATAACGATTTTTAGCAAATTTACTGAGTGGCGCAACCATCACTAAATCCAATTTTAGAACATTTCCATCACCCCAAGTTTCCTACCCATTTCTTGCGTTTGCTTTTATTTGTATAGATCCTGTGTACTACCTTTCCCTTCATCAGCCCTTTCTCTGCTAGTCCCCTTGCCTCCACGTTCAAGGCAAAATAATGGGGTGAACATTATGTAGATTGCTTACTAGAAGCCTGATTCTTTTGTTTTATATACATGTTTTATATTTGTTATATAATTTTTTACAAGTTTAATTTTTCTCATCTTAAAGCACAGAAGGAACAAAGTATTAGCAGCCTCAAATAAATAAGTATGTATTTATTTGCTATATCTTATGACTGTAATACACTGTCTCCCTTCTGTGCCTGGTTTCTTGCCAACTCTATTTCCTCCCCTCATCCATGCATCTGCCCCGCCTGATGCCGCCCTTTTCCTCTTCCTTGCTCCTGCTGAGCTTATCAGCTTTGTTTCAATTAACAAACCCAACAGGCACTCTACAGTCCATTTCTTTAGTTCCTGGTTTCATGGAGGACCTACTAAGTAGCAGGCACTGTATAAAAAGGGGAGGAAGGGCTGATACCTGCCTTCAGGAGCTTACAGTGTGGTGGGGAGGCAGACTCTGGAAAAGAGGATGCTACTGAGGAGAGCTAAGTGCTGCGAGGGAAGTGCGGTCTGGTGGGAGAAGGCTTCCTGACAGAGGTGACACCTGGGCTCTCTGTGCAGAGGTGGAGGTGTGAAGTAGTGTGATGCTCATATAAGGTTTTTTTTTTATTTTTTTTAATTTTTTTGCTATTTCTTGGGCCGCTCCCGCGGCATATGGAGGTTCCCAGGCTAGGGGTCCAATCGGAGCTGTAGCCACCGGCCTATGCCAGAGCCACAGCAATGCGGGATCCAAGCTGCATCTGCAACCTACACCACAGCTCACAGCAACGCCGGGTCGTTAACCCACTGAGCAAGGGCAGGGACCGAACCCGCAACCTCATGGTTCCTAGTCAGATTCGTTAACCACTGTGCCATGACGGGAACTCCTCATATAAGGTTTTACTCTGTGTAAAGTGCAAGAAGGAATTGGCAGACAAGGAAGTGCTGAGGTAGGCAAGAGCCAATTTGCAGAGGCTATAGACCATGCTGAGACACTGGGAATCTGGGTGCAGCTTAGCTGACTTCTTGTGCTCTGGGTCTCCCATGGGGCTGTGATCAAGGAGTAGCTGTGGTTAGGGGTCTTATCTCAAGGCTCCAAACTCACTCAAGGGGTTGTTGGCAGGATTCAGTTTCTCCCAGGGCCTCAGCTCCTTGCTGGCTGTTGACTAGAAGCCACCCTCACTTCCTTGCCAAGTGGGCCTTTCCAGATGGCAGCTCACAACATGGCCCCTGGCTTCATGACAGCAACTAAGCAAGAAGAGTCAGAGAGGGCAAGCAAGAGGAAATCCAGAGTCTTTTTGTAACCTAATCTCTAAAGTGAGATCCCATCACGTTTGCCCTTAGAAGCAAATCACAAGATCCAGTTCACACTCAGGGCAGGGTTTATACCAGGGTGTGAATAAGGGTGTGAATACAAGGAGAGAGGGAGCATTGACAGTCATCTTAGAAAATGTCAGCACTCCTGGTTAATGACATAAAGCGGGTTAATTCAAACTGAAGTGTTTTCCCAGCCAAGTGCATACTCTTAACTGCATCATACAGGAGACTACCACTTTGTCTCACCTCTCCCCTCTGGACAATTTATACAAGCATAGTGCCCAGCACATATAGAAATGTGATGATTTTTCTAGCTAGCAGGTGCCCAATTCAGATGCCTGGGCATCTAACATCTCTCTCAGGGGTCACAAATGCAGATGTACCTACAGTGCCAGAGAAGTCATGAAAATGAAAGTCTGGGAGAATCTGAGAAAAGTGGTGGTGGTAGCAATAGTGAAGAATTGGTGGGACCATCTAAAGGGGCAGCCATTTCTGCCATCTAGCCTCTTGTCGCCTGGTGGAAGCCTGTGCTCGATAAGGGCAGGGCATCTATTCTCAAGTTGGAAACATGGATTTTTATGTGAAATCAGCCAGCTTTAAATGGTGGCAATGAATTGAAAAATGTGTTTAGTATTGTGTGGATGAATCAAATCACACCTGAAGACCAGTTCTGCACCCCCACTTCCCTTGCAGCCACCCACGCGTGATATCTCCTCTCAGCCCTGCTCATCATCTTTGGAGGAGACACACAGTTAAATGTCCAGGAAATGGTGCCAGTGTTTTTCCAGGGATGGGAGGGAAACGCTGGCCCTCTCCTCTGCCCTGGTCACTTAATTTGGGACCAGAACTTCAATATCATCCAGTAGATTAGAAGGAATAATTGCCAAGGTCATGCTCGCAATACGTAGCTGGATATAAAAACAAGAATTTTCGGAAGATATTTTCTGGTTGTTTCAGTACAGTTCAGTACCATCCTCCTATTATTTTAGTGAATCATATGGTGTTATTCTCTGCACGTCCCCTGCTCCTCAAAGAAAAGTAGTTATTGGTGTCTTTGCTCATCTCTTACAAAACTCCTTTTTTCAAAAAAGGAAATTATGTAAAATATTTATGAAAGCCTGTAAGATAAATAGTAGACCACTGCATGACATAGCCAGTGCATTTGGTCCTTGAGATCACTGTACTCTATCATTTGCATACATAAAACTCAACTAATGAGGCAATAAACTCTAAGATCATTAAGACAGATGAGATGGAGGGTTTTCATGTTGTTGTATGGTTTAACCATGGACAGACATTACCAGGGTCTGATCAAATGGGAGAAATGAGGAACTAACATGCATTAGCAAATTCAAGCCAAAAAATTAGCGCAACCCAAAGCCTGAGGAAGGATGACTCTTAAAACACGTATCTGAATATTTTCCCTATAATGTATTATTTCATTAGCTCCAGAAAACTCTAGCGTAAACAAAAAGTATTTATTATCCAGCAGAGCGAGGCCAGTGGTAAAGAGTGTGGATGACTCACATTGTTCACTCTGTCCAAAGGGAGCTCGGTGATCATTTTTGACTTGCAAATTTCCTCTTCCATTTCAATACAAGGAAAAGAAATACTAGTATCTTCAAAAAGTGAAAAGCAAAGAATCAGTGCATTAAAAAGAGAGTATCTTTTGTACCCATATTTCAGTTTTATGAGATTGGGTTAGATAAATTCACTGAGAGAAATTTGCATTTTATCGTGCATAAAAAAACTGGGCAAAGTAAATATAGAATGTAAAACTAAGTCAAGAATTGGCCTTTAACAATTGTATGCAGCTTGGAGTGTAGTTAAATCTTGATGTCATTCAGAGTGCAGGTCTTGCCCTTATACATGTATTAACTGCATGGAAATCAAGTTTATAAACACTTGTATATAATACAGTGTGCTCCATTTACGACAGTTTATGTAGAAGCTCCATCCACGGATTCATCCTTTCCCCATTCCTCCATAACATGAAAAACTGTCCCCTGAATTGTTGGATGTGCCGTTTCAGTGATCGAGGGGGGACCCCTGGAACACAACTACCGATTAAAGCAGTTCCATTTTCATTGGGGGGCCATCGATGCCTGGGGCTCCGAGCATACCGTGGACAGCAAATGTTACCCAGCAGAGGTAAGCTGAGAAGTTTGGGCACAATGACATTGCTGGAGAAGAAGGGATAGTTCTGAGTTTCTAGTTCTAAGAAATTATCAGGAAGAATTGGGGAATTCCTATAAATGCTAAATAGCTCTTTCGGAGGCATATTTGATTATTCCCAGTTGATGCATGTAAAAATGATAACTGCCTTTATTTCAAATAATAGAGGAGAAATCAACCTTAAGATCCTGAAACAGGTTTTTTTTTAGAATCTAAGCTAGGCTCAAATGACAGCCAAAAGTAATAACCCAGGCAACAGAGCAGGGCCACCAGGCCAAACTAAACCAAGTGAAAGATGAGATGGTAGGAGCCTAAATGAAAGTGGTGGCAACAGAGATAAAGAGCACGATTTAACAAACATTTCTGAAATAAAAGCAACAGGACTTTGAGGCAGGATCCTCTTCAGGCAGAGAGAGGAAGTTAACCATGACCTTGAGGGTCTCACACAGAGGCTGAGTGAGGATTCATGAATGATGGACAAGGAATGATTTGCACAGAAATACAGAGAGCCAAAGGAAATAGAATTTCTTCCTAACAAACTTCTCCCTAATTTAGTTTTAAATGTTACCTTAAAAAGAAACATTTTAAGTGGTTATCCCTTGAATAAATTTTCTTCCAACTCCTAATTCACATAGGAAGAGAGAATCTATCTCTCTCAATATGAACATCTCTCTTTCAGATGCAAATGGATTTTGGATATGAGTTTTTCATGCAAATCAGGACGGGAATGGACAAATGTTACTCCCTTCCTGAAATCACTTGGAGATTATTTATATAAATACACACACACACACACACACACAAACTGTCCTGCGCCAGTAAATCCTTCTATTACAAAGTAATATTAATTACTGCTCCTGGAGTTCCCATTGTGGCTCAGCGGAAACGAATTTGACTAGCATCCTTGAGGACACAGGTTCAATCGCTGGCCTCACTCAGTGGGTTAAGGATCCGGTATTGCCACGGGCTGTGGTGTAGGTCGCAGATGTGGCTTGGATCTGGTGTTGCTGTGGCTGTGGCGTAGGCCAGTGGCCACAGCTCCCTTCGACCCCTAGCCTGGGAACCTCCATACGCTGAGGGTGCAGCCCTAAAAAGACAAAAGACAAAACAAAACAAACAAATAAATATTACTGTTTCTGCATATATTACTACCTGTTTCTATCTCATTTTACACCAGATTGTCATATGCTTTTCTCAGTGGCTTTATTTTGGAGGAAGCACAGTAAAATATCATACGTGAATAAGGCTGTCTGTTTTGAGAACAATACTACATGGTTATGTGTAAAACCATCTTTTAATGGTGTTTCAGCTGCACTTGGTGCATTGGAATGCGGTCAAATTTGAAAACTTTGAGGATGCAGCACAGGAAGAAAATGGTTTGGCTGTGATAGGAGTATTTTTAAAGGTAAAAAAATTCTTACTAGCTTTAAATGATGTGTTGTAGCCTACGATGAAAAGACACAGCACTGCAACATTAAGTTGTAAGAATACTGAGATAAAAATGTTTAAAATATAAGACTGTTATGAATATATTTCAAATGGTATAAAAATGTATCATCTAATAGAGTATTCACAAGCCACATGTGGCAAGTGAACACTTGAATGTGGCTACTTAAAAAAAGAGAGAGAGAAAGAAAGAAATGTGGCTATTTTGTGGAACAATTTTTAATTTTAATTAATTTAAATTTTAATTTAAGAACTCATGCTTCAATGGAGGATACCTTTGCCTGCAGGCACAATGACCCTGTCAGCAAACAGCCTGCTCATTTGTTCTGTGTCTAATTAAATTCAGTGATGTTTAAAACATTCTAAATTGCCAGTTTAAGCGAAGCTTAGGTAATGTGGCTGGTTTTTTATATAATCACCAGTAGTTAATTCACATTCTGTTACAGTTTCAAAAGTGAGATGTCAATTGTTTTTAATATTTTCTCATTTATCGTTTTTCAGCTAGGCAAACATCATAAAGAGGTACAGAAATTGGTGGATACTTTGCCATCAATTAAGCATAAGGTAATTTTCCCCCCTAAATCACTTGCAATATAGTTTATGTCTCAATCTCAGAGTGGAGGCACTAACATGGCACTTCGAATTGGGAAATATAATTCACCACAATGTAGTTCAGGTTCTTTTTGAAAGCTGCCCTTTAAGACCGCTTGCTATTTAGGATGCTTGTGTTGAGAGCCTCTCGCCTTGGGACACCCCGCAGGGGACAGAAGTGGTTCTGTTGGTGGCCACGGACCACTCTGTTTGGCTGCCCTGACACTGAGCACTCAGAGAGACTCAGGAACATAACGAGTCCCCTCCTCTACTCCTGACCCCGGCTCTGCCTTCTAGTCCTTGTGCAAACACTCAGGGCACCTTCTGGACTGGAGCTACCCTCCCACAGGCAGAGAGCAGAGAACAGTTTGATACAAACTTGCCTTGTCCAGCTTTACCCAACAACTACCCACATCCTTCAGGGCAGATACTTCTGTCCAGCCCCCAAGAGTAATCATTCACTATTGAGAATCCCAGAGGAGCTGCTCTCTGAAAGTATCTGTTCTTTCTCTTTTCTCTTCCCTTCCCCACCTCTGTCTCTCTCTCTGCCACCTCTTTCCCTCTCTTTCTCCATATTCTCTCTCTCTCTCTCTCTCTCCCCCTCCTTTTAGTCCAGGATCTTGTCTTCTAATTTGTGTTGCACGTTAGAAAGGAGAATTCTATTAGTCTCTCTTGAAAAAGAACAGCCTTCTTGTTCATGCACCAGCTATCACCTAATGCCTCCAAAAAAGTTCAGAGAAAACCACCTGCTGTAAGCGCACTAGAATGGAGGGAGACAATGTGTTTTGCTGTGTTCCCACTGAGGACTATCAGAAACACATCGCTGACTGCAGTAACAAAGCATGGGTGGGATTCTGTCCTAAGTCGCCCAGAAGTACCTGGAACTCTTCTGGACCACTGCTGGTCCCCAGGCTCCCCTAGAACTGTCAACTCATCATCTGATTCCTGAGTGGTTTTCACCATCAAACGATGACTCAATGGCCCCTTCTCTTGGGCAGGACACGCTTGTGGAATTTGGGTCATTCGACCCTTCCTGCCTGATGCCCACCTGCCCAGATTACTGGACCTATTCGGGGTCCCTGACTACCCCGCCACTCTCTGAGTCTGTCACCTGGATCATTAAGAAGCAGCCCATAGAGGTTGCTCATGATCAGGTACGTGCTTCCCACATTTCTGCATTGGGAAATTCTAGTCTGCCCCTTTATAACAAGGCTGGGCTCAAACTTTGGCATTGGTTTTTAACATCTTGTACTGCTTATTATATATGTTTATTAAAATGTGCTAACAGCTTGTGTTCATTTAGATATGAATTAGGAAATGTTCAAATTAACTACAGAGGAGAGTTAAAACTCAGGAAACAAGCGTTTTACTTCCACATTTGACAATGCTATATGTCTTTTGCATTGTATATTTTATATATAAATGTGAATCTGTATAAACAAGACTCTTTTAAGGGGAAGAATGAAGAATGAAAATGGATCTACTCTAAACCCTCTAAAATCCTTAAGGAAATTTTGCTATGGCACCTCAGGATGAAAACAGAACCTAACACTGTCTGTCCAGAAGTTTTAAGTCAGTTGTTTTGACTCTGGAGTCTGTTTTTTTTTCCTTACAAACTAAGTGGTGATTACTATGTTAATACACACATCCTGTTTAATTCATAATATAACTTCAATAATATTTGCTTATGTTTGCTTTATGGGATTTTATTAATTATAAAGCATTTTCACAAGAGCAAAAGCTTCTAAAACCTTTTTATGAAGTCAAGATAACTGATACCAACACACATCAAAGACTGAACCAAAAAAAAAAAATTACAGACTAGTATCTCTGAAGAATATATATTTTAAAAAACTAAAATAATACATTAGAAACAGAATCCAAGACAAAAAGACAAAAAAAAAAAAGAGAAACAAAATCCAGAAAGTATATTAGAAGAAATATATACTTTGTCCAAATTGTACTTATTCCAGTAATGTAAGGATGGTTCAATATTAGGAATGATAATAATACAATGATGAATTGATATGATATTTTTCTAAACAGAAAAATATTTTAAAAGTATAATCATTTCCATAGATTCTTTGAAAACAACAGCAAAATTCAACATTTAGGTTTTTTTAATTTTCAATAAAATGGGAATGTATGGAGACTTCCCTAAATTGATAAAGAATATTCATCTAGTTCTAAAGTAAACAGTATGCTTAATGTGGAAAAGATTATTACCATATTAAATGTTCTATTAAATTATATTCTGGAAGTAGTTAATATAATTAGACCAGAAAAGAAAAACTAAAGCAGAGAAACTAACAAATAAAAAAACCCTAGAGTTCCCGTTGTGGCGCAGTGGTTAACGAATCCGACTAGGAACCACGAGGTTGCGGGTTCGGTCCCTGCCCTTGCTCAGTGGGTTAAGGATCCGGCGTTGCCATGAGCTGTGGTGTAGGTTGCAGACGCGGCTCGGATCCCGCGTTGCTGTGGCTCTGGTGTAGGCCTGCGGCTACAGCTCCAATTCGACCCCTAGCCTGGGAATCTCCATATGCCGCAGGAGCGGCCCAAAGAAATAGCAAAAAGACCAAAAAAAAAAAAAAAAAACCTGTAGAAGTTCCCACTGTGGTGCCATGGGTTAAGGACCTGGCATTGCCATAGCTATGACACATATGGCAGCTGCAGCTTGGGTTCGATCCCTGGCCTAGGAACTTCCATATGCCACAACTGCAGCCAAAAAAAAAAAAAAAAGAAAGAAAAGAAAAAGAAAAAACTCTAGAAAAATAATTCAGTAACCAGAGTAGTACAATATTAATTTCTAGAAATCAGTACATTTGACATGTATATATCACACTCAGTTGAAAAAAACATAATGGAAGAAAGGAAGAAAGGACACTATAATGGAGACAAAAATACAAAATACCTTGAAATCAGCTTAACAGGAAAACTTAAAATATTCCTGAAGGATATAAAAGATGGAATTGATACAACTCACTCCGTGTTATTAAATAGGAAGACATAAAGATACCTTTTATGTCAATTCTCCTTAAGCTATTATTGTCCATGAATTATTTATTTTCCATAAATTTGATGTAAACCCAATAGGATTTTTATATAGATATGCTACTTCTAATCTCATGTGGAAAAAAAGAACAAGCATAAATATCCAGGGAAAATTGTGAAAGAGAAAATGAAAGATGATTAGATCAACAGAGTTATAAAGCCTCAATAATTACATAGTGTTGTACGCAAATAAAGATATCAGTCACAGGATGAAAACTGTAGATTCAGAAAAATGTCCAAGTACATATGAGAATTTAATTTACGATAAAGGGAGCAGCTCAGCTCAGTGGGGAGAAAAGATGAGAATATTCAGTAAGAGTGATAAGACAAGTCATTAGACATTTAGGGGGAAAAAGCTGGATCCACCTTTCAAGCCTTACACAAGAATATACTCCAGATATATTAAATGTTAAAAATACGGAGTTCCCGTCGTGGCGCAGTGGTTAACGAATCTGACTAGGAACCATGAGGTTGCGGGTTTGATCCCCGGCCTTGCTCAGTGGGTTAACGATCCGGCGTTGCCGTGAGCTGTGGTGTAGGTTGCAGACGCGGCTCGGATCCCGCGTTGCTGTGGCTCTGGCGTAGGCTGGTGGCTACAGCTCCGATTGACCCCTAGCCTGGGAACCTCCATATGCCGCAGGAGCGGCCCAAGAAATAGCAACAACAACAACAACAACAAAAAAGACAAAAGACAAAAAAAAAAAAAAAAATACGGCCATAAAAGTACTAGGATAAACAAACGAAAACCTTTTTATACGTCCAAATGGAGGAGATTTTCTAACCTCATATCAAACCGGAAATCACAAAGATAGCAACTAGTACACTACAGCAAAAAAAAAAAAAAAAAAAAAAAAAGAAAAAAGAAAAAATTCTGTATAATGAAAACCACCATGAACAAATGACAGAATACAGAGGTTGCCCATAAGCCTGAGCTTGGTGACCTATATATTTAGTCTACTACTATCCTTCATATTTGAAATTGAGGAGTTTCTGTTGTGGCTCAGCAGGTTATTAACCCGACTAGTATCCATGAGGATGTGGGTTCGACCCCTGGCCTCGCTCAGTGGGTTAAGGATCCAGCATTTCAGTGAGCTGTGGTGTAGGTCACAGATGCGGCTTGGATCATCCTGTTGCTGTGGCTGTGGTGTCGGCCAGCGGCTACAGCTCCAATTCGACCCCTAGCCTGGAAACTTCCATATGCTGCAGGTGCAGCCCTAAAAAAGCAAACTAAATAAATAAATAAAATTGACATAATATTGAAAGATAAATAAGTAAATCAGACGGTCTGAAGTCCATGTGAGGACATTTCCAAATGCAATTTCGACATAGAAAATTCAGTGAGAAAAAAACGTTAGCTATCATCAATAATCCTAGTTGCCTATAATGTTACAACTGGGTGTTAATCATTTTCCAGTAAATTCTTCTGGTCTTTTATTTATAAAGATACACATAAATCTTTTTGTTCTTTTATCTATATAAAGATACATAATTTTTTAAACAAAATGGAATCATTCTGTACATATCACTCTTGCTGCTTTTTACTTGGTGATGTGTGAAACATTTTATAGCTGATAAACATTATCTTCAATGTCATTTTTAATGGCTACATAATAGCCCATTTTATAGATCTAAGGTAATTTGTTATTGGTACTTGGGCTATTTCTAGTCTTTTGCAATTAGCTAAACTAAAAAAAAAAAAAACCTGAACTACTCAGACACATACCTAATTAATGAGAGTATATGTGTAATCTGCAAGTATGGTCACTGTGTCTGGTGCTTGTCTCTGAAGTCTTTAATCCAAACAAATATTCCCAAGCTTGCCTGCTGTGCTGATTTATTTGCAGCTACAGTGTGCTTGATTGAGTGAGGAAAAATGCTATGCAGAGATGTTCTGGCTTGAGGTCAAGCGTTTAGTAACATAGTTGCTCAGAAAGCCAAGGGGCTACTGAATGATGCTACTGCCACAATGGAAAGCAAGCTCTTGATTTTAGATCACTCCTTTTGTACTGAGCTGCACTGTTCAGTACATGAGCCGCTAGGCATGTGTGGGCATTTAAATTTAAATATAAATACAGTTAAATTGAAACTGAGTTAAAAAATTTGGTTCCTTCAAATCCGACTAGGAACCACCAGGTTGTGGGTTCGATCCCTGGCCTCGCTCAGTGAGTTGAGGATCCAGCGTTGCCATGAGCTGTGGTGTAGGTCACAGACAAGGCTCGGATCTGGCTTTGCTGTGGCTCTGGCATAGGCCAGCAGCTACAGCTCCGATTGGACCTCTAGCCTGGGAACCTCCATGTGCCGAGGGTGCAGCCCTAGAAAAGGCAAAAAGACCAAGAAAATTTAGTTCCTTAGCTGCACTAGCCACATTTCAAGTGCTCAGTTGCCATATGTGGCCTGTGGCTACTGTAATCCAACAGTACAATACTGTAATCAACATTTCCATCATCGAGGAAAATTTTATTGGACAGTGCTGTCAGGGGGCATTCCACTGCCTATTAAGACCTCCACTTGCATTGCCCTGTCTGCAATCACTGCATTGTTCACATTAATGATTCAGTTAAACTGTGAAAAAAACGAAACAGTTTTGGCACTGTAACTATATGCATCTCACCTTTTCTTTATTATCTGGCTATTTTGCCCATTTAAGGATGAAGCTCCCCAGAACCAAAGATGAAGTAACTCATCCTTGGCAAATGGCTAATACATGAGGGACAGGGCCTTTGACCCCCAGTCTTTGGATCCCGAGTGCCCCCTGGTTTCACCGTGTCTTGTTATTTCCTCACAGAGCACTTCTCCCCTGTCCAGCAGTGAAGGCATTGCTACTCAGAAATAAATTCTCCTTCTGTAGCCAATTTTAGACGAATGTTTCAGAGTTGTAAAAATGCAAGTAATTTATTCATTAAGTAAGGCTGTTTTTCTACTGAAATTATTTATGCTTTCTGTTTGCGTTTCTAGCTTGAGCAATTTCGGACTCTGCTCTTCACTTCCAAGGGGGAGACGGAGAAGAGAATGGTGGACAACTTCCGCCCCCTTCAGCCCCTGATGAATCGCACTGTCCGCTCATCCTTCCATCATGACTATGTGCTGAATATGCAAGCAAAACCCAAGCCGTCCACCAGCCAAGTGACCTCCTAAGACGACGTTATCTAGGCGGTATCTTGCTTAAAAACATACTAGCGCTTTAAAAATTAACTAGACTCTTCTAAATGCTTGCATTTAATGAATATCATAGATGTGCCTTTCTTGGTACAACAGTGCACCTTAGTATTTGAGGGAAGCTCCTTGGTAAACAAATTTTTACTTTTATTGATAATGATGTTTATCACTCAAGTACCAGCAAGAGACACAAGATTCTCTTATAGCAATATGCTGGTGATTTTAAGTCTTTTTTTATTTGTTTATTAGGGCTGCACCTGTGGAATATGGAAGTTTCCAGGCTAAGGGTCAAATCCGAGCTGCAGCTGCTGGCCAACACCACAGCCACAGCAACACCAGATCTGCGCTGCTTCTGGACCTACATACACCACAGCTCACAGCAATGCCGGAATCCTTAACCCACTGAGCAAGGCCAGGGGTTGAACTCGAATCCTCATGGATACTAGTCGGGTTTACTAACCGCTGAGCCACAAAAGGAACTCCGTCTTTTTTTTTTTTTTTTTGGCTGTGCTAATGGCATGTGGAAGTTCCCAGGCCTGGGATCAAACGTACACCACAGCAGTGAAAACTGAATCCTTAACCACTAGGCTACTAAGGAACTCCCGTAATGTCTTTTTAATGTCTGACATTTTTGAGCTATCTTTTTATGTTTATCAATTGGTGGTTCTATAGAGTTATAGTAGGAATGATATTTAACAACTGATAAGGCAGAGACACTGACTCTCCAAAATGTAGGCTTTTAACAAATGGTCACTGGGCCCAGACTGGTTCTTCTTGGCTGAAAAGTGGCCACAGTTTTAAGTATATTTTATTTTAAAACAGGAATGTGTAATCTTTTATAAGGCCTTCTTGATGGGTATATTTGCCTCTATCTTTAGTTGTCATTACTGGTACATGATATGAATACTTATTTACTATCAATTTATAATATAGAAGAATATTTTGTAATCTTCAGAAAACAAGGATTCATTTATATCCAGATAGCCTTTTGCACTTCTGAAGATTAGATGTTTTACTTAAAGGCTTGATCATATAGAAAGCTTATGCAGAACATTTTAAAGAAAATGGTTTAAGTGCCTAGAACTTAAATTTCTTTCATGAACTATTTACAGAAATATTTTTCCAAAGACTAGTAGTATAATAGTCTTAGGGTTTACAGTCTTATCTTGCATTGTTTGAACACTGTTTTGTAGAATGTGGCAATCTTTTCTACAGTGAAAAAGCTATCTTGACTTCTCTTTAAAACTGAACTCTATTTTATTTCATTAGTTGAGGTTCTGTGCAAGGCAGGTGATCAACATAAATCTCCCAATTCATACAGTGGTTTAGAAGACTTATGCTATAATAAGGAGTGAAACTTGTCAGATAGGCAAAAATCCAGATAATTCTACATATTCTAAGGAATCATACCACTGATGCCCTTGCTTGTAAATATCTGGAATATTTCGAATTGCCTATAAGCCTGTGTTCAAACTCAATATTTCATTTACTACTGTATTCCTTTCATTAATATGCCAGTCATCTGACCTGCAAGACAGGGCTGGATGAATATACTTAACACTACTGAACTGTACACCGAATTTTAATGTGTATTTTTATCACAATTAAAGAATAATAAATTCAGTAGGGAAAAAATAGGGTTAGAGTTGCACATCTAAGTTTGGGGGCATATCTCTGCTCTTTAAAAAGGGAGGGAGTGAAGGCATTGTTTCTAAATTGTATGCCTTCTCTGGAAAAGGGAAGCATGAATGCCCTAGGAAATGAATAAAATTCTTTAAAAGATTAATACAGGGGAAAAAGTTACGTTAACTTTATATAATTTATCTGTTATAAACCACAGTTATCTTTAAAAGGTAGGAACACAAGATATGCATTTTCCAAGGCACATAAGGCTTCCTTCCTAGGCCTCTTGCAAATTCCTAGTGCAAAATTCTACTGTAGTGAGTCTTCCAAACTGGAGTGAGAACCAATGCATAGAAGGCCTGATTTGCCCTCCATCTTAGAGATACAAAAGGTGTACTCATAGGGTGTGTTCGCATCTGCCACCCCTGATTAACTTACACCTGGCCTTCTGGTGTAGCTACTAACAGCGCCCAGTCTTTCACTCTCAGCCCTGTCCTGCTTTGCATGATAAATTCTTGGTCAGCTTCTCTGCCAAGGTTATGGAAACTGCCCTGGGGACGTGGTTTCTTCCAGGCCTTAGTCAGATTACCAAGGGGGTGGTGTCAATGCCCTGGCTACTGATACACCCTAAAGAGAAGCTTTTTAAGTCTTTTATGCCTCCCCTTTGGTTTTATTTGTGCCTTCCAAGATATAAAGGGGAAAAATGGGCTTAAGGTCTGTCGAAGGGCTTGACAAAGAATTTTGTATTAAATTGCTGCTCATCTTCATTAAAAAATACAATAAAACCTTTTCTTTATAATATTAATATTTGTCAAATGACTTTTTCTTCCTATTAGTTTTTGTGAGTATGTAAGATGTCTGTAAAATTAATGAGACAACATGAAGATCACAGAGTGACTTAGACTGGAAAACTCACAAGAGATTTACTAGAGAAGCAGGAATGGAAAGATCCCCCCACTCCTCCTTAACTCACCAATTCGCATGGAACCAGTGCACAATCTGCTGACATCACCAGAAGGGCAAGCTGCCAGCCCCTTTCTCCTTTTCCAGGGCTACATGGGTTAGGGTCAAGTTGGCTCTTCTAAAACCAGGGATCCACCTCAAAAACGTTTAAGATGTCTTTCCCTTGCTCACCAAGGGGGTCACATTCTTTAGCACAGGATTAGTAAAAATACAGTATTATAATCACTCTAGGTATTTCTCTTTTCACTAGACAACTCAACTTTTGATACCTATTCTACTTATTTTTTGTCATTTTAATTTAACTTTGTTAAGTTCTTTCATGTAAAATTTTATTGACCAAAATGGACACCGTTCAATTATGTGAATAAGCTCTAATTTTTACCATATAATTAGTACATATTAACAATATTGGCTACTTTACATATAAATAGTAATGCATTCTTGCTATTAGGAACTGAATGTTTTTGCCCCCCCCCCCAATTCATATGTTGAAACATAACCCCTCAATGTGATGCTATTAGAAGGTGGGGCCTTTGGGAGATAACTAGGGAATGAGGCTGAAGCCCTCACAACGGAGTTAATGCCCTTATAAAAAAGACCCCACAGAGCTCTCTCGGCCTTTCCACCATGTGAGGATGCAGAGAAAAGATGGCCATCGATGAACCAGGAAGGAGGTACTCACCAGACACCTGCTGACACCTGGATCTTGGACTTCCAAGCCTCTAGAACTGTGAGAAATAAACTGCTATTATTTATAAGCCATCCAATCTATGGCATATTGTTATGGCAGCCTGAAGAGACTAAGACAGTTATCCCTATGTACATTTTGATTCCTGCTTTTCAAATTCAACCTACTTGTCAAAAATGGTACTTTGGTTTGGATTCTAGGAGGGAATATAGACTCTGCCATCACTCTAGCAGTTGTGTTGCTTTGAGCTTATCACTAGACAAAAGAATCAATAAGAATATTGACTGAATAAAGGATAACTTTATTCACTAATAACTGAATAAGGACTGAATAAAAAATTGTATAAAGAATAACTACCACTGGATAGCTCTCTCCTCCAAAGAAAACTTTTAATCAGTTATAGAAATAGAGACTTGCTTTATTTTCATATTCATATGCATTCATAAATATCTTGCTATTTTAAGTTAGAACTGTACTCTGGAAAATTTATAAAGCCCTTGGCATGGCAATGAGTTTGGAGAGGAGTTGAGACCTCGCTGTATCTCCTTGAATAAATCTGGTGATTAATACTGAAATTAATGACAGGTGAGAAATAAAATGTTCTTTCTTGAGAATTTCTGCATTGACCATTCATTGAGTCCTTGTACCACTGTTCTATTAGAGCAAAAAAACAAAAAAACAAACAAAAAACAAAAAACCAAATTAAATGAAAGAGTCCCAATCTGGCAGAGCGTAGACATTTTTTTTTCTTGTTCTCCCTTTATGTTTACAATAAATGGAAAACTAATTTATGGATAATTCTTTGGTCATTTTATGATAACTAAGACTCATATAAGGTAATAGCATTATATATTATACCATTTATAAAAGTAAAATATTTTCTTTAATTTTTAAAGATAATCAGCTATTTTCTACTGACAATGTAAGATAAAAATTTAGGCATTTCCCAAAGAGGGGATAAACCAAAACACACATACTTGAGAATAGGTAGATGTATTTCAGGCACCAAGAGAAACAAAATATATGTTACATTGCAGAGTAAAGGTAAATTTGTTCTATTTATCAGAATATCAGAGTAGAATGTATCATTGCATTAAATTTTTACATATAGTATTTTTAGCTCATGATTTAGAGAATTCAAATGACGGTAACTGTAGTTTGGAAATGGAATTGGTTTTTAGAGTAACCTCTGTAATGAAATTAACTTGAGCAATTTAAGCTTGTTCATGAAAATGAATTCAGCGGTTAATTGTTGAAGATAAATACCTAACTCTTATCAAAGGAGATTCACATTCATTTCTAAATCATGATAGAATAAAATCTAAACCAGTACATTTTTAAAATTAGGAGTATTTTCCTAGATGACAGTCTTATTATTCTGACACAAAAGTCTGGTCTGATTCACAAGAAATGTTACAGCAAACCAAGCATTGACACTTTCACAATGGCAGCAATTTTCAGTGTAAGTCCTGGTCATAGGAATGAGCAAAATTGGAGATCTGCACAGCTGTGTTTTGTGCCACTCAGGGCATATTCTCTAGTTAGGGGATACAGCTGCCCAGTCTCCACCTTCAAGGAGATTAAGATTTAGTGCAAGATGCAGACTTATGAAGGCAAGAAAGTACAATATAGTGTGATAGTCATTATCAAAGGTGGAATACTCGTGCTAGGAGCAACTGCAAGACAAGTCCTTAGACTACTTTTGAGGGGATTGGGAAGTTTTCATGCTGCTGCCATTAATAACAGGTAATGTTTGGGGGACAGTAACTATTGCCAGGCATTATGCTAACATACAGCATTCCTCTGACTTTTACAGATGAGAAAACTGAAGACTAAACATTTGGAATTTACTTGAAATCAGAGAGCTAAGGCTTGAGCTTCCCAGTCCCACGCAACTCCAAAGTCTATGTCTCTAATTACGGATGACCTGAGCTGGACAAGGTCAGCTTGGAGGTGTGTTACTACAGCAAGTTGTCTTTGTAAGAGGGATTAGGGCAGAGTTTATGCAGAGTGTGGGCTTCTGGTGAATGTTTTCAAGGAGGCACTAGGAAAAATGGGTAGTTTAGAAATTGGGTACCTCAGTAATTTTGATTTGGAGGAGAGGAACAAAGGTAAACCAGGGAACTTACCCAATTATCAAAAGATTGGGGGAGTTCCCGTCGTGGCACAGTGGTTAACGAATCCGACTAGGAACCATGAGGTTGCGGGTTCGGTCCTTGCCCTTGCTCAGTGGGTTAAGGATCCGGCGTTGCCGTGAGCTGTGGTGTAGGTTGCCGCGTTGCTGTGGCTCTGGCGTAGGCCGGTGGCTGCACAGCGTTGCTGTGGCTCTGGCGTAGGCCGGTGGCTGCTGGCTGCAGCTCCGATTCAACTCCATATGCCGCGGGAGTGGCCCAAGAAATAGCAAAAAAAAAAAAAAAAAAAAAAGATTGGGGTTGTTAATCATGTTGCAGTTACAATGTGTCCTTCAGGGAAACATTTTTTCTTGGTCTTGTCTCCGACGTTGTATGTGTACGTCTAATTATTAGTAGGGTTAATTTTGCTTTCTCCACCCCTTACTCTCATTGCCCAGTTTAATCCTGTGTCACTTCTCACCTAGACTGCAATATTCCAGCTGTATCTTTTATATTGCAAACCAGAGTAACTTACCTAAAACACAAATATGACCACAACAAACCTTAAGGCTTCTTGGAATGGCCCTCCTCCATAACCTAGCCCCAGCCCTATGCCTACCGCTCACCTCTTCCTCTCTCCCTGCTACTCTCGAATTGCCCTTTATATTCGATGGCCAAAATTCTCGCAGTTCTGGCAGATTCCACACTCTCACCTCTCAGTGCCTTTGCTTATGCTGGCTTACCTGCAGTTCCATCCCCACCCCTCGTCGCCTGAGTAAAGACCGTCTGCCTTCAAAATTCAACTCAGGCGTCAGAAAGCTCTCCCTGAATCCCCAGGGGGACTATGTTAAATAAACTTAGTTGTCTATGAATTATCTAGTCTATGAATTGGTCCTTCTCTGCCTTTAGATTTCAAATTCCTAGCGAGCAGAGATGCTACTTTGTAGCCTCAGTTGTTAAATTCGGCGGCAGATGTAAAAGGAGCGGGGGCGGAGTGTGGAGCTTTGTCTGAGGCGTTGATAGGTGGAACCACGGAAGGAGGCAGAGCCTGGGACTGGAAAACTAGAGAGCAGCGTGTGTGGGAAGAGGCTTCGTGAATGGACAAGAGAAAATAGGAGGAGGTGTGACTTTAACTTCTTTGCCATAAGACACCTCATTTTGATGTGGAGAGAGGTAGTGATAACGCACTGGGGAAGCGCTAGGAGGAAAGAATTACTTACAGGGTAGAGGGGGGACACCAGATGATTTTTCGGGAAGGAGACATTTAGTTGTGCAGGGTTTCGGAAGACGAGGCACCTACCTCCGCTCCTCCGTCTTTGGTCAGCCCCGGCTGAGGCAAGTTCCCCGCCCCTCTCGCCTGAGAGGCCGCGCGGCGCTCGCGCCTGCGCGCTGCCGCGCGCGCAGGCCCTCCAGCCCGCCCCTTCCGGCTGGCACTTGGGGGGGCGTGGCGGCGCTGGCAAGATGGCGGCGCCCGAGACAGCGATGTTTCCTGAGAAACTAAGGTGAGCCGGGCTGGGGATGATGAGCTGGGAAAGGGCGGCCGAGCGGGCGGAGGCTGGCCATGAAGGATGTACAGGCAGGGAGGAAAAAGGAAGTAGGCCAAGCAAGCGAGCCACCGCGGCAGCTGGATCTCTGCCCAGGGCGTGCCCCGGACTGTCAACGGGCGTTGGTGGGCTCGGGGAGGCGAGTAGGGGTACAGGCGGTGAAACGGTGAAGATCTGCCCTCTGGGCACGGGACGGCGAGGCGGTGGTAAAAGTATGTTCTCTAATTAAAACACGGGAAGCAAGATTTCATTCTCCAGCACCCAAACAAGTTCCTGTCACTGGGCACGGAGGAGAGGAACTCAGGCAGTGCTGCAGGTACGGCCACTGACGCCGCGGTGTGTTTCTGTCTTATTTCCCCAGCCACAAAAAGTACAGGGCCGCCTTGAAGAAGGAGAAACGGAAGAAACGTCGGCAAGAACTCGCTCGACTCAGAGACTCAGGTAACGGACTCATCCTGTTTTCTATGAGTGAAATTGCTCCGCCTACTGCCGTCCTAACTTGAAACCCTAGTGTCAGAAGGAAGCCAAGTACAGTATCTTATAAAGAATTGCTGTGGTCACTATCTCCTCCAAAGTTATCTTAGATCCGTGTCAGAAACAATATTAAAGTACTAAAGAGGGGGGAAGAAGTCACAGTAAATCATCACCCAGTGGTTAACTGTATTTATGAAGTATTTAATATTACAGGTGCAGGCATCATTAATTACAGCAGCTAGCACAGCTCTTTCACATAGTAAATATTCGGTGAATGTCCTTTGTAAAACCAGAAGGAGTTGAGGTCTTTAGGCATTTTGCACGTTTTTTCTCAAACTTCACTAACTTAAGAGACCCGTTGTTGGAGTCTCTTAAGTTAGTGAAGCGCTGGGAACCAGGGTTCAATCCCCGGACTGGCACAGTGGATTAAGGATCCAGACATTGCTGCAGCTGCGGCTTAAGTCGCTACTGCGGCTAGGATCTGATCCCTGGCCTGGGAACTCCATATGCCACCGGGCGACCAAAAAAGAAAAAAAGAGAGAGGGAGAGACCCACTGTTGATGTTATGTAAATATATATGCATAAAACTAGTTATGAAACTTATTCGACTTATAAAACAATATACTTACAGATTACAAAACCAAGTGAAATTATGCATCCAGTAAAATTAAAATCCACGTTAATGTGGTGTTAAGGACGATGGGAAACATGCTCACAACATGCATTTGGTACCATGTGGATTTTGGAATGCCACTGCTACTGCTGTCCTGTAGTTATTTTTCAGTTTTTTTCCTATTAAAATACTGTTGGAATTCCTGGCATGGCTCAGCAGAAACGAATCTGACTAGTATTCATGAGGAGACAGGTTCCATCCCTGGCCTTGCTCAGTGGGTTAAGGATCCAGCATTGACGTGAGCTGGGGTGTGGGTCACAGACCCAGCTCAGATCCCGCCTTGCTGTGGCTGTGCATGTGGCGTAGGCTGGCAGCTACAGCTCCGATTCGACCTAGCCTGGGAACTTCCATATGCCTGGGGTGCAGCCCTGACAAAAAAATAATAATAATAAAATAAAAATACAATGAAATATACTGTGGAACTGTGCTGGCCATGGTGTCATTTGACCTTCACATGGCAAAATCGATCATTTGTGTGTTGTTTGTTTTTTTGTTTTGTGTTTTGTTTTTTGTTTTTTTGTTTTTGTTTTTTGCTTTTTAGGGCTGCAGGTTCAGCATATGGAGGTTCTCAGGCTAGGGGTTGAATCAGAGCTATAGCTGCCAGCCTACACCACAGCCACAGCCACGCGGGGTGGATGCGAGCTGTGTCTGCAGCCCACACTACAGCTCACAGCAAGGCCAGATCCTTAACCCACTGAGTGAGGTCAGGGATCCAACCCGTGTCCTCATGGATACTAGTTCCTTAACCACTGAGCCACGACCAGAACTCCTGCAAAGTGTGTTTGGAGTGAACCTTTGTGGAGGGGCAGATAGGTGTGTCCTTTAGCAGTTTAGTCAGTTGAAGGATGGAGCTCATTGATCTGCTCGTGATTACATGTGGTTAGTGGCAGATTCAAGACTAAGCACTTGTCTCTGGATGACTCCTCTTGCTTTTACTTACTCCAACTCACAATTCTTTTTTTTTTTTTTTTTTTTTTTTTGTCTTTTTGTCTTTTCTAGGGCCGCACCCTCGGCATATCGAGGTTCCCGTGCTAGGGGTCGAATTGGAGCTGTAGCCGCTGGCCTATGCCACAGCCACAGCAACGCAGGATCCGAGCCGCATCTGCGGCCTACGCCACAGTCCACGGCAACACCAGATCCCTAACCCACTGAGCAGGGCCAGGGATTGAACCCACAACCTCATGGTTCCTAGTCGGATTCGTTAACCACTGCGCCACAACGGAAACTCCCCAACTCACAATTCTTTACTCAGTGGGTCTTCATGAGTACTGTGCCCTACCAAACACTGCTGTTTGTTATTGTATATATTGGATGGGCAGACATTTCCCAGAAGGGTAGAGAAGAGATATTCTGTAAGAAATGCTGTAAGAGTGAGTTGGCAAATGATTAGTAGAAATTTCTGGAGTATCAACCTCTCTATTATAGGAAGCCTCTATTATAGGAACCCACTTCTTGAAATAACCTGAAATGAGCTACCTTATCAGAAATTAAAGTAACACAAAGTATAAAAAAAGCAAGTTGCAAAACTGTAGCATGATTCCATATATGGTTACATTTATAGTAGAGTTAGATACACAGTTGACCCTGGAATAGCATGGGTTTTGAACTGCCAGGTCCACTTACATGTGGATTTTTTTCCAACAGTAAATGCTATAGTACTACATGATCTGCAGTCAGTTGAATCCCAGGATGCGAAACTGCAGACGTAGAGGAATTGGGGATCTGGAGAGCCTGTTTGCAGCTGCGTGAAGGGCCAGTGCCCCTCACTCCTGTGTTGTTCAAGGGTCAACTGTATGGTAATCATCTAGGACTGGATGAGCCTTGAGTTAGACCTATACCTAATATATGTCACAGACAGTATCTTTTTCCTTTTAGTCTGAGATCTTTTGTTATGTTTCCTTAAGATCACTTGTTTTCCTCCTCTTTTCCTTAAATTTAAATTCTGAGTAGAAGCGGATATAAATTTTTGTTATATTAAAAATTATTTTCCTTTGTTTTCATTTTGAAAATGTCCCAATGTGTAGAAAGTTGGAAAAAATGATACAATAAACATCCACGAATCCTTCGCCTAGATTTGTCAGTTGTTACCATTTTGTCTTTCTCTCTTTCTATAGATAGATACATATGTATAAATATTTTCTGACCCCTTTGCATGTCAGTTGCCTATACATAGCCCTCACCCTTAAATACTTAAGCTCGCAGGTCTTAAGAATAAGGACCACAAGGCGTTACCATGGTGGCTCAACGGTAACAAACCCGACTAGTATCCATGAGGATGCAGGCTTTATCCCTGGCCTTGCTCAGTGGGTTAAGGATCCGGCATCGCCGTGAGCTGTGATGCAGGTCCCAGACACCGCTCAGATCTGACATTGCTGTGGTGTAGGCTGGCAAGTGCAGCTCTGATTTGAGCCTGGGAACCTCCATATGCCACAGATGCAGCCCTAAAATTAAAAAAAAAAAAAAAAAAAAAGGATAAGGACCACAATACTAAACAATAAACAAGTAAAGGAACAGTAATTCAGTAATATGGTATACAGGTCATATTTTAAATTTCCCAAACCAAGATTTATTATTTTGAAAAGTTCAAGCCAGCTGTCCTGTGGGATGCATTCTAGATTAGTCTGTCTTCTCCTGATGAGCTTCAGGTTACACTCTTCATTGCAAAGTACTCATAGTTGATACTGTATTACCTGTCCTTAGGGGCCTATAATGTCAAGTCCTTCTACTCCTAGTGATGTGAACTGTTGCAATGTGAAGTGTTGCCAATGAGTTGGCTCCATTGTAAAGGATGTCCCAGCTTTGTCATTAGCACTCATCTCTAGGCTGATATTTTGAGACAGTGTAAATAACCCCCAGTTGTGCCTACAGGGGTTTTTGCAGACGTGAGTACTTCTCTACTTAAGTCTTTGTACATTTTTTAGTTGCCATGTTCCTGTAAAGATAGATGTTCCCTCCCAGACGCCACCATCTTTTGGGGTATCACTATGGAGCCATCACTAATTTTTTTTAATTCAGTGTGTTACCTACTACCATTATGGTTCTTTTCCATATTCCATTTTAGGTGATCAGGGCCATTTATTAGAAGGTTTTAAAAACAGATTTATACCATAATTGTGAGGACGAAAATTGTGTATCATTTTTTTTCCTGAACTACTGATCAAGGTTTTATAATACACGGGTAGTTTAATAAAACATTGAAATTCCCTCAGGACTCTCACAGAAGGAGGAGGAAGAAGAGGCGGCGGTGGCGGCAGTGGATGCTTTTATTGAAGAGCAGCAACTGGAGGAAGAGAGGCTGTTAGAGATAGAGAGGTCAGCACTGATGGAGGCGCTTCCTGCGAACCCACTTATTTTACTTGAATTTTTAAGTCTTTACTAACTAGTATGAGTCTTCCTTATAAAATCTGCTACAAGATAGGTCTTAGAAACTACCCTGGATCAACTGTTTAAGCCTCTAGCTGATGGGCTGAAATGATAGCTTGTCTTTAAATATATATATATATATATATATTTTTTACTCTTTTTGCTAATTGGTAAATGTTTTTGAAAAAAAAATACAAATAATTTAGAAGTATAAAAAGTGAAAGGGTGGAGTTCCCTTTGTGGCTCAGTGGTAATGAACCTAACTACTATTCATGAGGATGTGGGTTTGATCCCTGGCCCTGCTTAGTGGGTTAAGGATCCAGCATTGTGGTGAGCCGTGGTGTAGGCAGGTCACAGATGTGGCTTGGATCTGGCGATGCTGTGGCTGTGGTGTAGGCTGGCAGCTGTAGCTCCAATTTGACCCCTAGCATGGGAACTTCCATATGCTGCGAGTGCAGCCCTAAAAAGCAAAAAAAAAAAAAAAAAAAAGTGAAAGGGCTTCAATAAACCCAGCACACCCAAAGATAGCCATTGTTAAGAAAGTAAGGAGTTCCCATCATGGCTCAGCAGTAACGAATCTGACTAGCATCCATGAGGCCACAGGTTCGATCCCTGGCCTCACTCAGTTGGTCAAGGATCTGGCATTACCATGAGCTGTTGTGTAGGTTGCAGACACGGCTTGGATCTGGCATTGCTGTGGCCATGGTGTAGGCCAGCAGCTGCAGTTCTGATTCGACCACTAACCTGGAACTTGCATATGCCGTGGGTACAGCCCTAAAAGACCAAAAAAAAAAAAAGAAAGAAAGAAGGTATACGTCTTTCGTGGGATCATATTTTTCTATAAATTGCTCTTTTTGATAAATATATAGGACATTTCACTATTGGTGCAGAGATCTAATTCAAGCATTTCAATGGCAACATAGTATCCATTGTATGGATGTAGCATAATTTATTCTTTATTCATAATTTATACTTCTCTATTGATGGACATACAGGTTACATACTATTAAATAAGGTTCACTTTACCACATCCTATTAATGTACTATTACATTAATTTACACTCAGGCTTCTTACTGTTCTATAAAAAGTTGCATTGAATATTCATGTTTATATATCCTTGGTGATTGTCGTACTATTTCCTAAGGAAAATGCCTAGAGAAGCACATGTAAAATGTAGGTAGGCAGGTAGGTAGGGCATCCCATTTTGCAGCTTGCAGCAAATTCAACAGTAAAAAGGTGTGCATCTCTGCATAGTTTTTTTTTTTTTTTTTTTTTGCTTTTTAGGGCTGCACCCGCAGCATATGGAGGTTCCCAGGCTAGGGGTTGAATTGGAGCTACAGCTGTTGGTCTACACCACAGCCACAGACAGCAACACCAGATCTGAACTACATCTGCCACCTACACCACAGCTCACGCCAGCAACTGACCCTTAACCCACTAAGCAAAGCCAGGGATTGAACCTGCATCCTCATGGATCCTAGTTGGATTGCTCACCGCTGAGCTACAAAGGGAACTCCATCTCTCCATACCTTCGCTCACACTAGGCTTTATCAATTCTTAAAACTGCTATAGTGAAAAGTTATACTTCATGGTTTTGAATGTACATTTCTTAATTAGTAGGATTGAGTATCTTTTTATGTATTATCTATTTGTAGATTGCTTAAGTCTTGCATCTTTCTCTTTTGGGATACAATTTTTTTTAGTTATGTAAACAGCGTTATTACTTGATTAAGGATATCAATCATTTAACTGTCATGTGTATGAAATATATTTTTCTTGCTTGTCCTCAGTCCTAACTTGACTTACAGCATTACTTACCATCATTTGATTTCCATGTTAGCAGCTTTCATCATGTTATCTGGCCTTGGTGTGTGACTTAAAAAGGCCTCCTCTGTCCCAAGATGACAAAAACATTCTGCTATTTTTTCTTTCAGTATTTTTCAGGGGATTTTTTTTTTAAGTGGTGCAGAATAATACAAATGTACCTGATGCTACTCAACTGTAATACTTAAATGGTTAAAATGATACATTTTATGGTATGTATATTTTCCCACAATAAAAATAAATAAATAATTTTTTTAAAGGAGAAAATAGCTTTATAGACATTCTCTAGCTATTTAGTGTGTTCACTGGAAATGTTGCTTTTCTTGTAATTATTCCTGTTACCTACCTAAACACATAAATAGGTGAAAATATAAAAATGCTGAAGAAAAAAAAAAGTAGTAATGATTGGGAACATGTAGTTGAATTTAGCCAGATTTGCATCCCAGTCCTGGCCCTGCTATTTACTAGCCATGTTCAAATTGTTGAATCTCTCTAAGTTTCAATTTCCTTTCCTTAAATATGGAAGTGGAATCATTCATAGTATCTACCACATAGAATTGGGAGGATTAAATGAAACTAGCAGGTGGTAAGTATAGAGTTTTTAACAAAGTGTAAGCAGATAGGAGGTGTTGTAATAATTCTGGTTGTTCTTATATTAGAGATTTCTGCTATGATGAAGATGATACATATATGGTATGAAATAGGGAAATAATTTTTTTTGGTTTCCATTTTACTTGACATGCTTCTTTTAAATCACATACACATGCCTTTGTGGTCTGTTAATTTTTTTTTAATTCCTATATGAGTTGCACTATACTTTATTGTTGAAAAGCAGGAAAATTCTGTGAAAATACTAGATAGCTTTACGTCCTTCTTAAAAGCAGATGTACAGTGTCAAAGGTAAACACAGCCGGACGTCGAAGTGGCAGAAACAGACTTTATTCAGTAACTCCTGACAGTATGAGGAGAGCTCAGCTCCATTTTGGTTCGTGCACAGGCAATTTAGGCCTTTAAAAGGCAGAGTGAGGAAAATGCACAGTACAAAGAGTTGGTCCCTATGCAGGTGTCTAGGTGGCCATGAGGGACAAAGTTAGGGCTCCATCCTCCCACAGGGACTGGGAGGCCGAGGCCTCATCCTTCTTCATGATCACCTCTCCCAGGTATGGCTCTCAGGTCCTTGAGCGAGACCCTTACGCGGGGCAAGTGACACACAGTCACAACTATGAGCCCTTGATAGTGATGTTCTAAGAGAGGGAAGGCAGAGGCCTCTCGGGGGTTAGCTAGAGCCAACGTTCTGTTTTCCTGGCAGCATTGAGGTGTCTCAGGCCTGGTCATGTGTGCTGCGAGGGGGCGGGTGCTGAGGTCCCCTAGGGCAGCAGCCTTCTGCTGCTGGAGGCCGTGCTTGAGTTTGTGCAAGTCCCTTAGGGCACGGAGTTAACACAGTTGCGTGCCTAGACTTCCACAGTTCTCAGTATTATATCCAAGTTATTCAGTTTTAAACCTTGTAACATTTTACTTTTTTGTGGTCTTAAATACGTATACACTTTTGTTCAGCTTATATACAATTAGTATGGTTCTTAAAAGATACGTGAATCGGAGTTCTATATACTGTATACACACCCTCTAGCATACACAGGAACGCTGACGTATGCAATATGCCAGTCTCTACCGTGGCTAAAAGGTGTATTCCTGGAATCTGTAGTTGGACGTGGAATACTTTTTTCCCATAAAGTATTTGAAATTGTGGTTGGTTCCCCAAGCTAGACATAAAACCTTATTTAACTCCTAATGTAATATAGAACAATATCTCATATTTCATTTTCCTTTCATAGATTCAGTAGGGAAATGCAGTCTAGATTTAAAAAACCCAATTGAGAGTTTCCCATTGTGGCTCAGTGGTTAACGAATCCGACTAGGAACCAGGCGGTTGCGGGTTCGATCCCTGGCCTTGTTCAGTGGGTTAAGGATCCAGTGTCGCCATGAGCTGTGGTGTAGGTGGCGGACGCAGCTCGGATCTGCTGTGGCTGTGGCTGTGGTGTAGGCCAGCAGCTACAGCTCCGATTCGACCCCTAGCCTGGGAACCTCCATATGCCATGGGTGCAGCCCTAAAAAAAATTAAAAAAACCCGATTGGTTAGTAGACTTTTGAAATATAACCCATCTTTAAGTTGGAAACTTGTGACACCATTTTAAGATTGCTGTTTATAACTGGTCACTTTTAAAAATAAACTAGACACTAATTTGTTTTTATAACTCCTTGTCATCTTTTCTTAAAGCCTGCAGCTTGCGTTATTTTAAAGACACAATCATGATTAGTTTGCCTTCTCTCAGCAGTCTAGGTGCTCAGGGCAAACCACAGGAGTCTCTCAGCTGTAAAGAGTAGCAGTTCATGAGTTTATGGCAGGAGATGCCAGGTTTTCTTGGTGCTGCAATCCTGTGATTGGCACTTTCAAAATACACAGAACAGGAAGGGTAATACTTTCTAAATGTGAAATGCTGGATGTTGTTTTGAAACTTATTACTCACAGTATTGGGACCTAAACATCACTGTTGTCAACCTAGAGGAAAAGCTGGAGTGTCATCGATTTGCGTAAAGATATTGCAGATAGGAAATGTCCAAGTAGTGATTTTACACTGTTTCCCTCTGGGGGATAGTTGCTAAGATGTAGTGCCTTTCCAAGATCACTACGTGTATCTTTTGGTCTTCTTACCCTCACTTAACTACTTTCTAGAAAATATCTTTCATGACACTTGAATCATCCCCAAAATGTCATCTTGCTCTCATATCTGTGTGTGTCTGTATTTGTAGATTAGTGCCCATTCTTTTTATTTGATTACATCATTACATCAATAGGCAAAAATTACATGAGGAATGGTTGCTGCGGGAGCAGAAGGCACAGGAAGAATTCAGAATAAAGAAAGAAAAGGAAGAGGCAGCTAGAAAACGGCAGGAAGAACAAGAGGTATGGTATTAATCAGACACGTAGTTAACTAATTAGTTAACCAAAATGACTCTCTTTAAGAGAATCATGACATTAAGAGTCATGACTACCCTGAACTTTGAAAAACAGGTATTATCCGTTTTGCCAGTGTTAAAGTTTTTCATTTATTTGCCCCATATGTTAACTGCTTTAAAGCGAGTCTGAAAAAAATTATCCTTTTTTTTTCCTCTGCAAAGAGAAAGTTAAAGGAAGAATGGGAAGAACAGCAGAGAAAAGAGAGAGAAGAGGAACAGCAGAAGCTACAGGAGAAGAAAGAAAGAGAGGTGATTCCTGTCACAGGAGGATAAACGCACTGCGTATCCTCTTAGTGAGCGGATGTGGCGGGTGATGGGGTTGAAGAATAAGCTATAGACACAGCAGGGATTGGGCTTTGCTTTTTTCTTTAGAAAGAATCATGTTTTTAGTTTGTATATACACTAGCATTTCCTTATGATGTTCTTCTTTGGGTGTGTGCTATGGCAGATGCCTTAAATTAAGGTTTTTCTTCAACTCCACTTACCTTACTCTTTATACCAGGGATTGGCCAGCTTTTTCTGTAAGGGGCCGGAGAGGAAATATTTGAGGCTTTAATGGTCTGTACGGTCTCTGTTGAAAACATCCAACTCGGCCCATGTCCCATGAAAGCAGCCATAGGTAATACATAAATGAATGGTTGTGGCCATGTTCCACTCAAACCTTAATGTTTTATTTAATAAAAAAAAAAAAAAAAGGCAGCTGGCCCCTGCTTTATACTGCGTACCACTCTAGAGCAAATGGTGTTTTTCTGAAGTTTTGTTATGTATGGGTTGACTTAAACCTAGAGAATACTATTTTGTATAGTCTCCACCTTTAATTGGTTCATAAGAGATTTCACTGCTTTTGACATGTCATCAAGAACTAATTGAAAGAAATCAGAAACTCAAATATTGAGGAATTAGGAACTATTTTTTTTGCTATTAAATCTTGACTTCCTTTCTAACTTGGGCTCTAAAGGCACTTGTAGCTAACACATAGTTGCTCACCGAAAAAAGAATCTATATGGTATATGTATATGTCTTCTGTATCTTCCAGGATTCTTTTAAAAAATTGCTTTGGTCTATTTTGCTGCTGTTCCTTAACAGTGTATTTATTCCAAAGATATCACAGCTCATCTTTCCTTGACTGATTCATCAGGATGTATCTTTTCTGTGATATTGCTATGTTTGCATAGCATAAAACTGGGTAATCACCTGATCATGGGGAAAAATGCATTTGTTTACATCCTAGTCATGCTGGGGTAGAAGCAACCTTTGTTTTTTGTGTCTCAGGCCATCACTTAATTCCAGCCAGATTTTAAATGCACTTACTTGAGTACTGCATTCCAGATGAGGCAAGATGATGCTAGGTTTTCAGGGGGCAGGAAAATTATTTGGAGCTTATTATTTTTTTTTTTTAGACAGTAATAAACTCCCACTTTAACAGTGGAATGTTCTTCAACTGAGGTCTTTCTGGCACCAGATAAAAGTTAAGACTTTTGTTTCAAAGAGAGCCTGGGGAGACATGAAGGAGAAGCGGGTAAAATGAAGTCGAGTCTAAGCATATAATATCAAGGAATATGCCTTCTGTGTTTCTTCTCTGAGCTAGATAATTCTCTGGTGGTCAGAGATAGGACAGAAAAAAAGATCTGCACTCACTGAGTTTGGTTTCTAGATAAGGGGAGCTAGATGATAGGCAAGCAAAGAAGATCATTTTAAGTGCTCTAAGGTCATGTTATGTGGTATAAAGACATAAAGCAGAAGGTCACATGACAGAGGGATGGGGAGGAAGGTACTTCTTTCAGCTGCCCTCAGGGAAGACTTCTCCAAGGAGAAGCATGTGTGAGCTGACATCTCAGGGGGAAGGGCTCTGGGCAGAGGGAGGAGGCCTGAGCATGGAGCTGGAAGGAGGTCAGGGTCCCTGATGCCTAGAGACCAAAGGCGAGAGCGGCAGGGGTGGGGAGGAGGTCGGGAGGGCAGCAGGGTCAGATCCTGTAAGGCCTCCTGGGCCAGCGCGGGGGCGGATGGAGGCATTTCGATTTTACCTGAAGTGTCAGGGGAGGCCATTAAAGGGATTTTCTGCAGGTGGGTGA
Source organism: Sus scrofa (assembly GCF_054392235.1). NCBI lineage: Eukaryota > Metazoa > Chordata > Mammalia > Artiodactyla > Suidae > Sus > Sus scrofa. The sequence continues at coordinate 16,011,927 of NC_139401.1, forward strand.
CTTCATCTAATCTGCATCTTTAACAGCTCACTCTAATTTTTGTACAAAGAATGGAGGGTGGGGTAGAGAGTGGTAACCGAGGAGGCGAGAGTGGAGATAGGCTGACCGATTAGAAGGTTGCTGTTGCAGAGAGGACGTGATGGCCCTCTGGATGGCCACCTTGCCCAAGGCAAAGAAGTACACAGGTCTGCGGGCTTTGCGGCAGAGTCTGTGGAACTCTAGCCGGCGGGCTGAATGGACGGGGAGCAGAAAGAAGGGCAAAGGGATTCTAGCCATACCTTAAGGTTTTTAGTTTGAGCAAGTGAGCAGAAGGCAGTACCATTTACTGAGATGGAGCATCTAGGTGGCTCGGGGCAGGGGAGAGCAGAGTTCCACTTTGAGCAGTTAAGTTGCGGAGGACCCTGTGTGATCAGGTGGAGTTACTCAAATAAGCAGCCAGAGAAATCAGGCTTTTATGTGATGCTTTAAGGAGCTGGGGAAGAGAAGTCTGTGGAGCATAATTGAAAACTTATTTAAATGCCAAGAAGGTCAAACTTTCCCAGCATAATTGCAGAACTGACTTTGCCTTATCGGAAAGTTTGAAGTTTTTCATCAATCCCAGTTGCTTCTGTTCATGTCATCGTGTAGCATCTGTTACGTGTTTGTGATGTTTCAGCTAGCATCGTCTTTTATGCTATTCACTAATACCTCATCTTAAAAACTAGAATGTGGAATACACATTTAAATCTACTAACTGCTACTCTTATTGAATGTTAGAAGATTACATTTTGCAATGTGAGCTGTCAAGTGTCCTTGTTGACTAAAGCTTCTCAGCTGTATGTCTTTTGAACGCTTTTCAGAAGATCTGTGCTATAGAAAGCAAATTAGACCCTGAAGCCTTTGTGCATGGGTTTTAAAAAACTGTTACACATGAGATTCTTAACCAGCGAAACCAGATGTGACTTACCTGACTTCGAGGTTTTCATTAGTCCTATGTTTGCACCATTTGTAGGAAGCTGTGCAGAAGATGCTGGAGCAGGCTGAAAATGAGGTATTTTTCAAAACCTTCCATTAAGAATTTGAAACCAACGAACGTTTCTTTAAAAACAATACTTCCAGTAATGTAAATTTGGTGGTAAGCTATTAAATTGTGTCTGAATGCGGGAATTATCTCTGTGGCTCTGTGATTTGTGTGTATAGTGGCAACAACAGACGTTAATGGACGAACAACAGCAAAAACCACCCCTGTGGACTGGACTTGTAGTCCCTAAAGTGTGTGTGAGCAACATCACACACTCCCCCCGCAGGTGGATGGCTTAACTGGATTCAGAGTACCTTAGATTGTGCTCAAGGGGTGGGTGGGGTTAGTCCTAATAACTCCTTTGGTCCTTTTCAGAGTGGGTGGACAGGAGGGAGATCTCGTGACTGCTCCTGGTAGCTATAGTGATGCCCGGTGATGGGCCGTGACTGGGAGCCGGGAGAGATGCGCAACTCACATCTCACAGCAGTTGTTTGTCGAGTCTCGATTGTGTGATACAGCTGAAGCGTGTATATTCTTACATGAGTCTGTTTATTTTTGACCAAAATATTCGATACCTGTTGAACATTTACCTCTCCGTGAATTTTTACACCAAGTAAAGTCATGGTTATTTTCAACAGTTGGAAAACGGTGCCACATGGCAAAACCCAGAACCACCCACGGAATTAAGAATAATGGAGAAAGATCGAGCTAACTGTCCATTCTACAGTAAAACGGGAGCTTGCAGATTCGGAGATAGGTAACCGATTTTGCTTTCTCACGTCCGAGTTGAGTGACTCAGCATGGTGAGGTTTGTGAGTTCTCCCTGGGGGAGTGGCACGGGTGTGAGTTTGAAATGTTCACAGTCAGGCACCTGCTGCGTTCGTGCTGCTGATCTCGTTCCCCAGCTGACTGGCTCCTGCTCCCCCTGTGCCTCTTCCCTGGGTGGGCTTGTCCACTTCTCTGGCGAGGCTGCCTGTGCATTCCTTCCACAGCTGTCTGAAGACTTTTTGCTTTAGTTTCCCTCCTGTGCCTGTATTAGCCCCACATGGGACAACCGGGATAGAGAATCTCTTCCAAAAGACTGGCGCAGCCTGGCTTTAGTTTTTGAATGGCAAGCACTGGGCACAAAAGAGGCTTTAATAACTGGCATGTCCAAAGGGAAATCTGTGAAAGACAGGATCTGAGGGAGTAGAGGAAAAGTCTTTTTTTTTTTCCCTTCTTTTTTTGGCTGCTCGCGAGGCATGTAGAAATTCCAGGCCAGGGATTGAACCCATGCTACTGCAGTGACCCAAGCCACTGCAGTGACAACACCAGATCCTTAACCCGCTGTGCCACAAGGGAACTCATGTAGAGGAAAACTCTAATGCACATTCTCAGTCAGAGGGTGGGTTCCAAAACTAGCTTTAGCAGCTGTCACTGGGGGAGTTTCTTAAGCCCTCTGTGTCTTCGTTCCTTCATTTGTAAAATGGGGATTAAAAATAGTATCCCCCTTCTAAGGTGGTTGTGAGGCTGAAAAGAGTGAATGCAGGGAAAGCAGGTAGAACATGCCAGGCCCATGGCAAGTGCTGAGTGTTTGCTGATATTTTCATTTTGTTACTGTTGCCCTTATTCTCTGAGGCACTCTTGTTCCCTGCCTCTTTTGAATCAAGAATTTTAAAACGAGACATTCATATGAATAAAAACTAAGTGTTAATGTTTTCATTCATTTAGCAAATATTTAAATACCAACTACATGCCAGGCAGTGGTGATTTTTATAATTTGACTTGTTTACGTGAATAAACAACTTAAAGTAGATAAATAATTCATAATGGTGAATAAATCCATCCGAGGCAAAATCTATTACTTTTCATTCTGCAGAAAAAAAGGTCAAATTATATCTTGTATCCTATTCATCATAAAAAGGGATATGAATAGGCAAGTTCGTATGTATTTAATGAGAAACCGTATGTTGTAGCTCATGCTTAGTTTATTCATAAAATTATCCAGGCTATTTTATTTTCTTCTTTGAAAATATGAACCTTCTTTAGCTTTTTCTTTTTTTCTTTTTAAAAAAATTTTTAAATGATTTTATTTTTTCCATTATAGTTGGTTTACAGTGTTCTGTCAGTATTCTACTGCAAAGTGACCCAGTCACATATATATGTACATTCTTTTTCTCACATTATCCTCCATCACGCTCCATCATAAGTGACTAGATACAGTTCCCAGTGCTATACAGCAGGATCTCATTACTTATCCATTCCAAAGGCAATAGTTTGCATCTATGAACCTCAGATTCCCAGTCCATCCCACTCCCTCCCCCACCCCCTTGGCAACCACAAGTCTGTTCTCCAAGTCCATGAGTTACTTTTCTGTGGAAAGGTTCATTTGTGTCATATATTAGATTCCAGATATGTCATATCATATGGTATTTTTCTTTCTCTTTCTGACTTGCTTCACTTTGTATGAGAGTCTCTAGTTCCATCCATGTTGCTGCAAATGGCATTATTTTGTCCTTTTTTATGGCTGAGTAGTATCCCATTGTGTATATATGCCACATCTTCTTAACATCCATTCATCTGGCGATGGACATTTAGGTTGTTTCCATGTCTTGGCTCTTGTGAATAGTACTGCAATGAACATACAGGTGCATGTGTCTTTTTCAAGGTAAGTATTGTCTGGATATACGCCCAAGAGTGGGATTGCTGGGTCATAAGGTAGTTCTATATTTAGTTTTCTGAGGAACCGCCATCCTGTTTTCCGTAGTGGTTGTACCAATTTCCATTCCCACTAACTGCGTAGGAGGGTTCCCTTTTCTCCACACCCTCTCCAGCATTTGTTACTGGTGGACTTATTAATGATGGCCATTCTGACTGGTGTGAGATGGTATCTCATACTAGTTTTGATTTGCATGTCTCTAAAAATCAGTGCTGTTGAGCATTTTTTTCATGTGCTTGTTGGCTGTCTGTATAGCTTCTTTGGAGAAATGTCTGTACAGGTCTTTTGCCCATTTTTCCGTTGGGTTGTTGGCTTTTTTGCTGTTGAGTTGTATAAGTTGTTTGTATATTTTAGACATTAAGCCCTTGTCAGTTGCATCATTTGAAACTATTTTCTCCTATTCCATAGGTTGTCTTTTTTTTTTTTTTTTTTTTTTGTGGTTTCCTTTGCTGTGCAAAAGCTTGTCAGTTTGATTAGGTCCCATTGGTTTCTTTTTGCTCTTATTTCTGTTGCCTTGGGAGTCTGACCCGAGAAAACATTCATAAGGTTGACATCACAGAATGTTTTGCCTATGTTCTCTTCTAGGAGTTTGATGGTGTCTGGTCTTAGGTTTGAGTCTTTAAGCCATTTTGAGTTTATTTTTGTGCATGGCGGGAGGGTGTGTTCCAGTTTCATTGATTTACGTGCCGCTGTCCAGTTTCCCCAGCATCATTTGCTGAAAAGACTGTCTTTTCCCCATTTTATGTTGTTGCCTCCTTTGTTGAAGATTAATTGACTGGAGGTGTCTGGGTTTACTTCTGAGTTCTCTATTCTGTTCCATTGGTCTGTATGTCTGTTTTGGTACCAGTACTACACTGTCTTGATGACTGTAGCTTTATAACATTGTCTGAATTCTGGGAGAGTTTTGCCTCCTGCTTGGTTTTTGTTCCTCAGGATTGCTTTGGCAATTCTGGGTCTTTTATGGTTCCACATAAACCTTTGAATTGTTTGTTGTAGTTCTGTGAAAAATGTCATGGGTAATTTAATAGGGATTGCATTGAATCTGTACATTGCTTTGGGTAATATGGCCATTTTTACAATATTAATTTTTCCAACCCAGGGGTGTGGAATATCTTTCCATTTCTTTGAATCCTCTTTAATTTCCTTGACTAATGTTTTATAGTTCTTAGCATATAAGTCTTTCACCTCCTTGGTCTCTTTTTTCTTTTTTAATTTAAGCCCTTACATCTTTTTACTTTTTGTTTTGGCCACGCCCTTAGCATGCAGTTCCTGGTTCAGGGATTGAACCCACACCGCAGTAGTGACCTAAGCCATGACGATGACAGTGCCAGATCCTTAACCTACTGGGGCACAAAGGATCTCCCATTTTACATTTTTTGAGAGCAGTTGTTCTTGACCTTGGATGCGCACTGGAATTGTCTAGATAGCTTGAATACAATTACACCCTACCTCAAATTGAGTAAATCAGAGTTTCTGAGACTTGAGCAGCCTGATTTTTACACTGTTCTCAGGTGTTTCTAATGTGCCCCAGGATTGAGAGCCACTCATGTAGGATTTGTCACTCCTTTTATATTTTATAGCTAGGATTGTATACACCCAGAATATCTATGAAAGGATTCACAGGCTCTGGTCAGTAGTGAAAGCCTCTCCCGGGGAGCTGAGAACTACAGAGGAGAGATACTTTATCCCCTTCCTATTCTTAGACGTGTTTCCCAACTGTATGTTTAATTTCCTCAACAAATAGTAATAACTGGTGTAAAACATCCTCCACCAAAGGAAAAACAGACAGTGGGTTACCTTTGAAAGACAGCCGAGACTCAGTATGAGTTCACATTTGCATGGGGTCGGGGGTTTGAACCAAATTGCATTTCAGGTTTCCTGGCTGCAGGATTCCTCACTTGTGATCTATCGCTCACATCCCCTTAACCGTTGAGACTTGTGGTCATCTGCTTCTGAGTGCCTCTTCTGTTGGGCCTCAGTGAGAGAAGGGGAGATGTCCTAAATGGTTTCAGGAAGCCAGGTGGCAGCACTTGTTTGTGACAACGTGCGAGAATGGACTGTCAGGCTCTCAAAATGCACCCGTCAGAGCTGCTGCAAGGAAATATTGACAGTGGTCAGCTTAGCATGTGAACATTCTTAACGTGTTCAGAGGCGTGTGACATTTCACCATCGCAACTATCCAAACAAAGTATGAGAGCCATTCGGGTATTTTCATTGTGCAAGTGATGAATTGTGAAATAAGATTCCATGAAACTAGCAGTTACAAACTTCAGCACCATCCCTCCAAACAAAGACACTGCTCCCCTCTTACAGAGAGCCCCAGTGACTTGCTCCAGATCACACAGCCGTTCTTTTCTGTCAGTCTGTCACTTCATGAAACATGTGCATGAGCTAAGCACTTCTTCAGGTGTTTTGTTTTTGTAATTAGTACACAGTTCAATTCTGGAACCCTTCTGGAGTTGACATTTCTTGGAGTCACAGCCTTGAGGGGTGTTCAGGTGTTTTTGTCCTAAAAGAACATAATCACTAATGAAAAGTAACATTTATTGATCAGAAGTTATTGATACCTCTCGTTTCCAGAATTGACTTAAAGAAGGCTCACCATCTACTGCACTAAGTTTAATAAAATGAAAGAAATTGGAGTTCCTGTCGTGGTGCAGTGGTTAACGAATCCGACTAAGAACCATGAGGTGGCGGGTTCGGTCCCTGGCCTCGCTCAGTGGGTTAAGGATCCAGCGTTGCCGTGAGCTGTGGTGTAGGTTGCAGACGTGGCTTGGATTCCGCGTTGCTGTGGCTCTGGCGTAGGCCGGTGGCTACAGCTCCAATTTGACCCCTGGTCTGGGAACCTCCATATGCCGCGGGAGCGGCCCAAGAAATGGCAAAAAGACAAAAAAATAAAAAATAAAATGAAAGAAATTGAAAGCAGGGAAAGGAGAGGAAAGGAAGTTATTGTGAATGCAGATTCATTTGGCTTTGGAGGTTTTACATCCCAGGCAGAAGCGAGCCATGCAGTTCTTGCCAAAAAGGAAGAATGAGTGCTATCTCTGGAAAGGCAAAGAGTTTCTAGGCGTCGGATTCTTAATGTTTTTCTGATGGAATACTGTATAAAAACACTGAGTAGGAAGGTGGACAGTACCTTTTTGTTTGCCTGACAGTTACATATGGAATTTTTCAAGATGATTTCTCACAAAGACCTTCAATAAATAATCACAGCCTGACGTTTGCATGTAACTTGATTCAGTGACAAACAAGGGTAGTAGGTGCCTGGAATATGTTCCCCTGAGAAGAGAAAAAGGTGCGTTTGGACACCCATGCCATTTATTGGCTGTCTTTCAGCTAAGGCAATGTCCCCCTACATAAGATTCTGTAGCAGTCTAACTTGCTTCAAGCATCTGAGTAATGGATAAATCGCATGGCCTACCCGAGGGGTTCAAAACATGGCTCACCTTTCGGACCAGGTAGGGAGTTACTTTGAAAACATGGGTTCCCCACTCTGTGAGGTCTGAACAGATGGTTTGGGGCAGGATCTGAGAAATTTCAGTTCTTCCCAGGTGATTCTGAGAATCACACCGGTTTGGTACCACATCTTTAGACTGTCATCCCAAATCTCTCTCGTCTTAGCTGACTTCATTGGGGCTGGCCTGAAATTCACTCAGTTTATATGGACGTTCCCCAGGCCAAGTAAGGATCTTCCGGGTGGGGGGATTTTGGCACTGTTCTGGAACTTACAAACGCTCATTTGACATCCTGGGTATCAGAGCCAAGTTCATTCAGATATAATAATCCCTTGTTAGATTGGTTTCTCATTTAATTCTTCTTTTTTTTTCTTTTTTCTTTTGCTTTTAGGGCCACATCTGCAGCATATGGAGGTTCCCAGGCTAGGGGTCTAATCAGAGCTACAGCTGCCGGCCTTTGCCACAGCCACAGCAATGCAGGATCTGAGCTGTGTCGAGACCTACACCACAGCCAGATCCTTAACCCATTGAGTGAGGCCAGGGATCGAACCCACAGCCTCACGGTTCCTAGTCAGATTCATTTCTGCTGTGCCATGATGGGAACTCCTCTCATTTAATTCTATATGTGCTTCATACTCATAAAATTCTGGTCCACTGCTAACACTGCCAGCTGCGTTGAATGCTCGTTCTTTTTTCTGCGAGTACCTGTTCTTGAGAAGGTGGATCTCATTACAAGGTCTCTGACTGAATAACGGGGGAGGGTCCTTTGAAAAATAGAAAATTTCACATTCATGAACACTGCACATTTCTGAGCTGGGCGCTGTGTGTTCAAGGCATTCTTTGTGCATTATCTCACTAGGCCTACAGCTGTGTGTTACCGACAATGGAAAGTGACCATAAGTTGAACATTTACTCCTTTCAGGGCCATTGTTTTTTCTAACACTGATCTTGTTTTTCAACTTTTTTCTTCCAAAGCTCCGGGGATTTTTTTCCTAAAAATTTTGTTTTAGCCCCTTTTTAAAAAATTAATTTTATTTTATTTTGTCTTTTAGGGCTGCACCCTCGGCATGTGGAGGTTCCCAGGCTACGGGTTGAATCAGAGCTATAGCCACTGGCCTACACCACAGCCACAGCAACACCAGATCCGAATCACGTCTGCAACCTACACCACAGCCACAGCAACACCAGATCCGAATCACGTCTGCAACCTACACCACAGCTCACAGCAACGCCGGATCCTTAACCCGCTGAGCAAGGCCAGGAATCAAACCTGCATCATCATGGATGCTAGTCAGATTTGTTTCCGCTGAGCTACAATGGGAATTCCACCACTTAAATTAAAAATCTAATCAGGAAGATTGTGGTGATTTGGAATTGTGAAATCTATTTTTCTCTATTTTATTTTATAAGGAAGTAATAAGGAATTAAACTCATATAAAAGATTTTTTAAAAAATTATTCACTTACAACCTGGTCTCATTTAAACTACAAAAAGAAAATTATTCCTGCTGTATAGCACAGGGAACTATATCTAGTCACTTGTGATGGAACATGATGGAGGATAATGTGAGAAAAAGAATGTATATATATGTATGTGTGACTGGGTCACTTTGCTGTACAGCAGAAATTGACAGAACGTTGTAAACGAACTATAATTAAAACATTTTTTTTTAAAAAAGAGAAAATTCCGGAGTTCCCGTCAGTGGCGCAGCGGTTAACGAATCCGACTAGGAACCATGAGGTTGTGGGTTCGGTCCCTGCCCTTGCTCAGTGGGTCAAGGTTCCGGCGTTGCCATGAGCTGTGGTGTAGGTCGCAGATGCGGCTCGGATCCGGCGTTGCTGTGGCTCTGGCGTAGGCCGGTGGCTACAGCTCCGATTGGACCCCTAGCCTGGGAACCTCCATATGCTGCGGGAGCGGCCCAAGAAATGGCAAAAAGACAAAAAAAAAGAAAAGAAAAGAAAAGAAAATTCCTCTTCACAATAGTTAACCTTCATTAAAACCCAACTCGACATTTAGCACATCATATAACCAACAGGCAGTAGACTATGGCTTAGCTCTGGAATCTTCTCTCCCCAGCCATGTGACGTGGGTACCTATGCTTCTCTAAGCTTCACTTCCCTTCTTTCAAAGTGAATTAAATACTAGTCTTAGCTGTCCTGGCAAGTTGGCAGGATCAGAGGAAAAAATATAAAAATGCCATGAACACTCTGGAATGCTCTCCATTTAGCTGAGACTCTCACAATACCCTGTTCTCTAAGTGCTGGGTTAGTTGGCAGTTGTATGGAACCAGGGTAGCACTGTTGTCACCTTCTCCTGAGCGCCCCCACCCCCTCCCCCGCCATGATGTCTGTGGGCCTGGCATCGGGGTATGTCACGCCCATGAGCTTCCTCTTTCCCTGTGCTGCCACATGTGAAAGGCCTCCTGAACCTCAGTAAAAGACAGCCGAATGGCATCTGAGCTTGGAAGTAATTCTCAGCTTTACATTTTAATGAGATCCAATAAATTGGTCAGCCTGAGAACAGTGTTGTTGAGTGTTGAAATTTAAAGTCTGAATGTGGCTTGTCATCTGGCACTTCTGTCAAAACAGCTGTATTTCTTGAGCCTTTTCATCTCAGAGTGTAAAGCCAGCTTTTTACGTGCGATTTTCCGCCACTGGACCACTCAAGTTTTTCCTTCATACGCAGGTGTTCACGTAAGCACAATTTCCCGGCATCAAGTCCCACCCTTCTTATTAAAAGCATGTTTACGACATTTGGAATGGAGCAGTGCAGAAGGGACGACTACGACCCCGACGCAAGCCTGGAGTACAGCGAGGAGGAAACCTACCAGCAGTTCCTGGACTTCTACGACGACGTGCTCCCGGAGTTCAAGAACGTGGGCAAAGTGGTCCAGTTCAAGGTGGGCATGCGCAGTGCGCGTGGCGGAGCGGACGGGTTCACTTCTCCCTGAAGCGCGGGGGTGGGAGGGGCGTTGAGAAAGTTGGGGCACAGGCCCTGGGCCTGGGTGGGGCGGAGCGTGATGGTGCGGCGCCCCCCACTGTTGGAAGGAAGGTTTACTCCCGTTTCTCTCCCTCTCCACCCTCCTCGTTGCCCAGAAGGTGGAGGTAGCACATGAAATCATGACCGGGTCCCAGCATGCCGGTTCCTGGGTTCTCAGGGGAAAGGATCTTTTCAGCCATTCCGTACCTTTATGGTCCAACTCTTTTTTTCCAGCTGCCACATTTTGTGCATAAGGTCCTCTGCCGATAGCTGTCCCAGCGTTCACTCAGAGGCTGGCGCCATGAGGAACGCGCTGCCTCCCTCCCCGCCACGGTCGGTCTCCCCTGAGCCCGGCCTGCGCAGTGGAACATTCCCCAACTTAACTCCACACACCGAGATTGTTGATTTGTCCTTGCTGTATTGTGTTGACCGTGCCTGCTTGCAACTTCCACCCAAGGTGCATGTCCTTCCTTCTGGGCTACCCAAGAACGTAAATCGTGATGCCCCCCCCCCACCCTTTTTTGGTCTTTTTAGGACCGCACCTGCGGCATATGGAGGTTCCCAGGCTAGGGGTCTAATCGGAGCTGTAGCCACCGGCCGACGCCACGGCCACAGCAACGCCAGATCTGAGCCGCATCTGCAACCTACACCACAGCTCGGGCCAACGCGGGATCCTTAACCCACTGAGTGAGGCCAGGGATTGAACCCGCAACCTCACGGTTCCTAGTCAGGTTTGTTTTCGCTGTGACACGACGGGATCTCCGCCTCCCCCTGCCCCCCCCCCCTTTAATGTTGTCTTCTCTTAATAGTTTGGGATGCAGCATTGGGGGTAAAAGGCATTCAGATGACACAGAGTTATTTTTTAACATTCTTTAAAGCAAGAGTCAAGTCAGCTGTAATGACTTGCTCCCGGGCTTGAATCCTGACACAGGGAAGCCTTCTGCTGTCTGCAATTTGATCCGATCTGAACCTGAATGATTTCATTATGTTGGGATGGGGGAAATGGCCCATAATTTGGGAAAGATAGGAATAAAGCTCTGAAGTTTTTTTTTGTTTGTTTGTTTGTTTGTTTTTTTGCTGTTAGTTGGACATGACAGTGGGAATTGGAACAGCCAAGGAACAGAGCAACTGCTAACCAGCAGCACTCTTGAGATTCAAGGCCATCCTTTCTACTGATTTCAAGATTTTAAAAAATTCTTTGGCAGTTGCTCTTTTCCCTTTACCTTTTGTTTCTGTTGCGTGCACTTTCCTGTCTTCATACTGTTTCTCGCTGCAGCCAATAAACACTCAAGCGGAAGTGCCCAGCCACACGCATCTGGGTGCCCATGAGAAGCACTGCTGAGGAGTTGGTGTGCTGGCTAGTCCTGGGCTCTTGAACACGGCACTGTACCTCTTCGTACCTTGTCCTCATCCCGAAAGTACTCCATCAGTGTTCTTGTGGGGTCCCTACATCATACTGCTTCTGGGAAATTAGAGGTGGAGCTGCTTTCAAAACCTCAGACTGCTCAGTGGAAATCACCCCATTGTTGCGAGTGCAACCGGCCGCACTTGCTAACCACGGGGTGTTTTGCTTCCTTTTGTTGAGGATTCTGTCAGCCAAGTTCAGCTAATCACATTGGCAGTTATAAATGGAAAGCTGTTTAATAAATTTTCAGTAGAAAAATTTCCAAAATATCAAATTCACCATAGAAAATTAATAACAGGTCTTAGGAACTGTTGGCTTAAATGACCTCTAAAGTCCTTGGTGTGGCTGATTGGCCTCCTGAGGCCTTTCAGTCTTCCCTCTAAGAATGGTGTTATAAACTGTCAGTCGGTATGGCTCCTGCCTCTCGTGGGATGCTCTAATAAAAATACTCTGGAACAAAATTGTAAAAGTATAGATTTATTTTGAAAATGAAAGCTAAGTATTAGTATGAAAATTTGAGGACCTTTTTATACCATGACATAAAACCAAATCAGGTTTGTCATTGTCGAAGGCAAATGATCAGATATTCAACCTCACTAGTAATGGGACAGTGCATATTCGAATGAGATGTTATTCATACCCATCAGTTAAAAAAGTATGCATTCTAATACCAAGAGTGGGCGAGTTGTGTAAATTAATAAAACCACGTTAGAGAGCAGTTTGTCGATAATCTAGTAAGGTTAAAGGTACGTGTAGCCTATAAATCGGCATCCTACTTCCGGTCATGCAGGCTAGACGAAGTCCTACCATTCGGGCATGCTGACTGCAGTACTGTTTATTGATGAAAAATTGGAAGCACCTTGGATATTCCTCCTTAGCGGAGTGGATAAATAAATCTGATAATCTGATATATCCAGTATACAGCAGTTTAAAATGAGTCATTAAGTTTACATGATTACATCTTAAAAAAAAGGATGTGGGATAAATATTATTATCTAACAATAAATTTATAATAATTTTATTATATAAAATTTTAAAATGTACAAAGCCATACTGTACATTATTTATCAATGTGTACATGCTTCTTTGCATATGTATACATAAATAAGTATATACCCATATATGCATAATAGACATGTAATTTTTTGTATGTCTGTATATTATATATATTTTTTTATGGCACACATATGATATATGTGTATATGTATATCTGTGTGTATGTATGGCTATGCATATTTGTGTCTATGTAGATAGGAGTGTGTGTGTGGGTATTTAGAAGGGGGGGGATACGCCCAACGTCAGAATAGTGCTCACCTATGTGAGAGAGTAGGAAGAAGAATATCATGGAAGGGCTTCAGCTGTGTCTTTCATGTTTTACGTATTTAAATATTCTCATTCAAAAATGGGAAATGTGAGTCTTAAATCTGGGTGGTGTATGTATGGGCTGATTTGTAGTCTGTATTTTTTCTTTTTTCTTTTCTTTTCTTTCTTTTCTTTCTTTCTTTTTTTTTTTTTTTTTTTTTTGCCACACCCATGGCTTGTGGAAGTTCCTTATCCAGGCAGGGATCAAATCTGAGCCACAGCTGCATCCTGCGCCAAAGCTGCAGCAGTGCTTGATCCTTAACCCACTGCAGGAACTCCCTGTTTTGTTTTGTTTTAATGATGGAATTCTTCATTGCTCCTTAGGTCAGCTGCAACCTGGAACCTCATCTGAGGGGCAATGTGTATGTTCAGTATCAGTCGTAAGTATTCTGAACATAAGCATCTTCATGTTTTATCACAGGATGGTATCATCTTTATGTTGACAGCTGGGGTTTTTTTCACGAATGCATAACTTTCATATGCATGGTATTTTTAGAAATGTATGTTAAGAGCTGATCTAGAAATATAGAAGGGATTTGAAAATAATACGTTTGTATTTCATTCTTTGTATACTTACAGAGTTTTTCATCTTTTGCAATAGCTATTTTTTTTACTTATATAATTTTAATAATTAAAACACAAGCTGAAAAGGGATAACTAGAATAGAGAACAGAAAACTATAAATCGAGAAAGAGCCAGAAGTTGAAACCTCATATAATTTCAGTGCATTCGGCCTGTTAAGGGAGCAGTTAGTGTGTCATTTCTGCTGTCTTGCTGTCTGTGCCGTGCCATAGCTAACGGGTTAAATTAACCATTGTAATAAGAAGGACAGTGATCTGAGCTGAGAAACCACACGCTCTGGCAGTGGAAAACACTGCTGCATTTTTAATGGTCCAGTCTTTTGGTTCAGGAAGCTTTGACTCAAGCTGATTTCCTTGCATCACAACCTCTGGGAGGGTAGGAAAAAGAGTTCCTGAATAAATTGTGAGCTTCAGGAGCTTGAATGCGGTAATGAGGACTCCCTAGGGAGCTCAAAAGCACTGAATGTGGTGGACCTACAGTAAACAAATACGTGGGTTAAGGAAGAGTAGGATGAATCTACATATTAGAAAGTAGCTCTAAAGTGCATCCTTTCATTTGTGGTTTAAAGGGAAGAAGAATGCCAAGCAGCCCTCGCCCTGTTTAATGGACGGTGGTATGCAGGACGACAGCTTCAGTGCGAATTCTGCCCAGTGACCCGATGGAAAATGGCCATTTGCGGTAAAATTCAACTTAAGTTTTTCCCCCACTGTTCCACTGTCACACACAGATATTCCTATGGCGGGGGGTTGGGGGGGGACACCCAGTCTTTTAAAGGAGTGAAGCCTAACTTTTGCCTCGACTGGGGTAGATGAGCAGAGATGATTACATAAAATACACCGTAGACCTGTAATCAGCCTCGTGGGTCACTTTATGGATGAGGTGACAGAGGTCACGTTGTGGCGGTGACCACACTGGTGCTTGAAGTCCCGGGCTCAGCAGGAAGCCCGAGAACGTGGGCCCGCAGGACACCTTCTCTGTCGCCGGCTCAGAGCTGTTTTCCATTCCCTGGCTCTCCTCGCTTGAACTGCGTTCCGGTTGTTTTTCTCCTTTTCCATCTTTGTCCTCTAATGAATCTTCTGTCAGCTTTGCCACCTAAAACATTACCTATAATACTTCCTGCCTGATGGAAATGCATGCTTTTGTGCCGTAGAGATTGATTATAGCTGTAGAACCTGGTTGGGACACATTCAGTCAGACTGACTCATCTGACAGTGGCTGGAGAATCAGGAAATGAGTCAGTCCTTCGAGGCGCCAGCACTTTTGAAGGGCTCTTGCTTTTTTGATTTCCATCAGATGGGCTTCGCCGAGCGACCTGTTGTCAGGTGCCCAGGAAGCAGCGAGGGGCGCGGGCCATGCCTTGGGGGCGCACGTCTCTTACTTAGTCTTTGCTTTGCTTTATACTCGCCTGCTTAAAACCTCTTATTTAAAAATCTCTGACTTCCCGAGTCTGAATCTTTGGCAGCCTGGTCTTAATGGATGTCCTCCTCACGTAAAAACCGCTTATTTGAGGAGGGAAAACAAAGAATTTAGAATTCCTTGCTTTGGCAAACCAGAAGAACCATTTCACCTTATTCAGAGTCCTGGGGGCTGAAGGAGATGGGTGTTTTCTCCATGAAGGTGGTTGCCCTTGTCTGTTGCTAAGATTCCAGTGTGATTTCATTGATGTGCTTCTGAGTGTGACTTTGCTTCCCTCAAGGCAGGAAAGTACTTATTTCACTTATAATTTTTGAAATAACAGCTTTATTTTCCCTAGTAACTAATGATGTTGAGCACTTTTTTCATGTCCTTATTGGATTAATGGCCACAGTATACATCTTTGGAGAGATGTCTGTTCAGGTACTTTGCCCATTTTTCACCAAGTTATATGTCTTTTTATTACTGAGTTGTAAGAATTCTTGATATAGTACACAGAGAAGTCCCTCATCACACCCATGGTTTGCAAATATTCCTCCCATTTACGTGCACTTTGGTTGTGTCCTTTGAAGTACAAAAGTATTTAATTTTGATGAAGTCCAATTTATCTTTTTCTTTTTTTGCTTTCACTTTAGGGGATTTACTGCTTTTAAAAATGTTTGAAAATTCCCCAAGAGATCTCTAAATTATTAAAGGAGATTTCACCTTTGTCAAAAATCTCCCATATTTAAAACTCCTGGTAAATTAAAGTGTTAGCCCAATGTTTATCATCCTCTTGAAGTGTTAGAAAATACAGGGTCCTTTTCTTAAAATAAGCTCTTTCTTACGCCATTGATTTTGTCCTGCGCCACTGGGCTTCCCACGGCTGCTTCTTCAGTGTTAATTAGGGTTCTACATTGTCAATCCGCAGGATAGTAAAACCCTAGGAAAAATTATGTGGTTGCCATGTGGTGGGTTGCCCTCCACACCATAATCCAGTAGGGGAATAGGACATTTGGGTCAATGAATAGTTCTGATCTGTTACTTTTCCTGGTGCCCTTTGTTAGAAATTTGGGGAACCCAAACTATGACATCAGTGGGCTAAGGAGAAGATAGTCCTATCACATGGCCACATCAGAAATGTACCTTCTGGGAGTCCCCGTCGTGGTGCAGTGGAAACGAACCCGACTAGGAACCACTAGGTTGCGGGTTGGCTCCCTGGCCTCGCTCAGTGGGTTAAGGATCTGGTGTTGCCTTGAGCTGTGGTGTAGGTCGCAGACGCGGCTCGGATCCCGCGTTGCTGTGGCCGTGGTGTAGGCTGGCAGCTGTAGCTCTGATCAGACCCCTGGCCTGGGAACCTCCATATGCCGCGGGTGCGGCCCTTAAAAAAAAAAAAAAAAAAAGGTACCTTCTGAGAAGGATGAAGTGCCCGCAGCAAACGCCTTTTCCTCGCTGTGCCATTGCAGGTTTATTTGAAATACAGCAGTGCCCAAGAGGAAAACACTGCAACTTTCTTCATGTGTTCAGAAACCCCAACAATGAATTTTGGGAAGCGAATCGAGACATCTACCTGTCTCCAGATCGGACTGGCTCCTCCTTCGGGAAGAACTCGGAGAGGCGCGAGAGGCCAGGCCGCCACGAGTACAGCCGGCTGCGCAGGAGGCGGAGCCCCGGGCCGGCCCGCTCCTACAAAAGGAACGGGGAAGCCGAGAGGAAGCGGAGGGGTAGCCACGGGGCCAAGAAATCTCACAAACACAGGTCCAAAAGCCGGGAGAGGCACAGCTCCCGCAGCAGAGGAAGGAAAAGAGACCGCAGCCGGGGCCGGGGCAGCCGCAGCCGCAGCCGCAGCCGCCGGAGCCGCAGCCACAGCCGGAGCCGCAGCCAGAGTTCGTCGAGGTCCAGGAGTCGTGGCGGGAGGAGGTCAGGAAGCAGGGACAGAACGGCTTAGAGGCCCAAATCCGAATAAACAGTATGTTCTTCGGTGATTGTACATCTTATTTATTATGGCGGCTGCATACCTGGATAGAGGGCCCTCAGCGCAAAGGCGTTGCAAGTCTGGCAGAATCGTATGTAGTCTGGAACCCTATTTTGCAATACTTTTATATTCAGATAATCAGTGTGTTTAGTATAGAAAACCTAGAAAACACGAAAATGACTTTTAATCCTGACCCTTAAAGATAATCACTTAACACTGGAGCATTGTCTTTTATTTTTTCTCCTTGTGAGTGTGTATATTTTTTTTCCCCAAAAATCATATATGCCTGCAATTGAAGATGCCTTTTTTTCAACACCACTCTCTTTCATCAAACCCTGTTCTTGCTGTTTTTACTCACTGCGTAGTGTGGATCTATCAGTTAATTCAACCATATCCCAATTGTTGGGGTTTTAAGTTATTTTAAATTTTGCACTAATTAAAGAATCCTGTGGTATAAACAATCCTATGGTGAATTTCCATAAATACTCTCACACATTTCTGATCATTTCCTTTGGGTAAATTACATCGAGATGAATACTAAAGCATTTCCAAATTGCCCTCCATAGAGATAACAACAAATATTTATCAAATTTTGTTCCCACACCAAACTACTTTAATCTTTGCCAGTTTGATAAATTTCATGTTTAAGCATTCATTTCTGTAGATATTGTTTAAGCCAAACACTTTTTTCCCTGTATTTAATGGGCATTGAGTTTGGTTGTTGCTTTACTTCAAAACTCTCTATTTTAAAGTACTGAAGGGTACAGTCAGTTTTTACTCCTCCCTCCTACCCCATATTCGCAGTCCCTCCCCAGCTGGTTTTGCTTTAGTATTTTTTTTTCTTTTCTTTCTTTCTTTTTTTTTTTGACTGTGCCTGTGGCATCCACAAGTTCCCAGGCCAGGGATGAAACCCATGACACTGCAGTGACAAAACTGGATCCTTAATAGGGTGTTCATCTTCTTTATAGTGTGTTAAAGAGCACACTGCTATTGAATGTGCCTGGTATTAAAGGAATTCTGGTAAGAAAGAACGGTCATAGAAACTTGTTTAATATTTTTAAAGCTTAAGGCAAAATACCCTTAGATTTCAGATCATACAAAAGATGCTCTTGTACTTCCTTATATATATATTTTTTCTTGTAGTCTTTTTAGGGCCATACCTGTGGCACACGTAAGTTCCCAGGCTAGGGGTCAAATCAGAGCTGCAGTTGCTGACTTACGACACAGCCACAGCCACGCCGGATCTGCAACCTACACTACAGCTCATGGCAACCCACTGGGCGAGGCCAGGGATGGAACCCACATCCCCATGGATACTAGTCAGATTCGGAAATGCTGCACCACAACGGGAACCCCCGTGAGTATCTGCTGAAAATGAGTTCTTTAGTCTAAAAGAAAGGAAGTGTGTGGTCCGGAAAACATTTTACTTTAAAAATTGATTTTTTTTTTTCCTGGAAGTTCCCTGGTGGTCTAGTGCTTAGGACTCAGTGCTTTAGCCACCGAGGCCTGGGTTCAGTCCCTGGTCTGAGAGCTGAGATCCCACATCAAGCCACTGCACGCCATGGCCAAAGAAAAATTGATTTGTTGCAGACTTTAAATGCCTACTTTACCCTAAAAATGATTGAAATTTTCTGTAATTATCTACGAGACTCGCTAATGCTATATAATTCTCACTAAATTCAAAAATTTTACTTTCTCTCCTAAATACAGCCAAGGATATATGCAACTAAATGTGGCATTCGAAGCTGAATAGTCTTAGTAAATCATGGAGGAAAAGACAAGATAAATACCAGATTGTGCTCAAGGTAACAGAGATGGTAACTTTCCCCTCCAGTGTTAATGGGCAATGTGGGAGCGATGGAAGAAAGCCGTTTTTAAGGTCATTATCCTGATAAATGCCCATCTTAAAATTATGAATGTCTTAAACTTGTAATTTGATTACTACTTGTGATTCAAAAATTCCAACTCTTATGTTGCCAGCAGAAGCCCACAAGCCTATTTTCTGTGAATAGATAGCTGCATGTTGGAGGCCCTATATCTACATTTTTTTTCCTCCACACATACCCTTTTTAGCAGACTAGCAACTGCATTTGATAGTTGTTTCCTTATTCATTTTAAAATATCCTCATTTTCTTATAAAGATTTTTCCCAGAAATCAGAGTATACTAAAAAAAAAAAAAAAAAAAAACCTTTTCAATAGGATTAAATGGGATTTTTATTAACATTTCCTCTCTGTAGTTGATAGCCCAGTCCCTTAACTAATCATAACCAAAGCTTTGATCTGCTACTTATATTAGGCAGTCCATTTTGGCAAGTGTACCAGCACCTACAATTCCGGGGGGGGGGGGGGGACTCAGGTTGACTTGGCGTACCCTTGATTACCTGGAGTACTTTGACTTGTGCTCAATGAGAAAGAGTAGAAACGGAGTTTCCGTCATGGCTCAGTGGTTAAGGAATCCGACTAGGAACCATAAGGTTGCAGGTTTGATCCCTGGTCTTGCTCAGTGGGTTAAGGATCCGGCGTTGCCATGAGCTGTGGTGTAGGCCGCAGATGCTGCTTGGATCCTGTGTTGCAGGCTGTCAGCTACAGGTCCGATTAGACCCCTAGCCTGGGAACCTCCATGTGCTGTGGGTTCAGCCCTGGAAAAAGACAAAAAAGGACAAAAAAGGACAAAAAAAAAAAAAAAAAAAAAGTAGAAACGTCAACTGCATCATGGTTTTTAAAGCGGCATTTATTGAAAATAAATGTGTAGATAAGCTCTCAGTAGCATGGACTCCACATTTTTTATGAGCCTGAAATACATGAAGACGCCTTAAATCTTCCACCATTTATCTCCTGTGTGCTTTTAACCACCACCACATTCAAGTGGAGGTGAATTTCCAACATTTTACCCAAAAATCGTTTTAAATTCTTCCTTCAGCGGCTCTTTATAGTTTGACAAGCTTTTGGAAAGAGACAGATACAAACACACTACAGTGGTGTACATTTAACATTTATTACAACTAACTGGCGATGTGATAATAAGACAGTGCTTGCGTGGCCTGAATATTGGTCACAATCACAACGAAGCTTAATCCAGCCCAGCAGATACAAATGAAAGTGTAAACTCTGAAGACATGTTTACATACGTAGAAGTATGTATAAAAGTGACACTGAAACAATTGTACAGCCTTAAAAAATATAGAGCCCACTAATACCATTTTACCTCATTCAGCTCACACTTTCATATTAAAGGTGGTGTCTTGTTTTTATATTTGACTTCTAATAAGCAGGCAGTGCCATGGAAGGGAAGGAAGCTGCCCAAAAGTTTGCTGCACTTCTAAGTGGAGGGAAGCAGTAGGGGAGTAAAAGAAATTTGGCTGTAACAAGCACCCCAGATGGAGTATTAGTGCTTTAAACAATGACTTATGCAACACTTCGTGAAGAGAGTAACACATTTTCCGTAGGATACTATTATTAAGAATCCCTGGTAAGTCAGTATTTCCATTTTATTTTGAGGGCATCAAAAATAATCTAACTAAGTAACTAAATGATTATGACCAAGAGTCAAAAAAATGTTCCTTGGCCCTAAAAATAATGTGCTTACTATTATGAAACAGCTGATCTGTTCCTCATCACAGATCTGGAATGCCTAAGAAATTCTTATTGTAAAACAGCATCATTCCAATTTAGGCTTTTGTGTTTCCCTTTGTTTTAAGGTATTTACTTTCTAATAATGGTCTTTGGTATAAATTTGGTTTTGTTTTTGTTTTTTAAGTTTCAACAGAGTGAAATTTTCATTCATTTGATATGTGACCTGTCACTTCCCTTTATTTGCATATATACTGAAATGCTGCACTACTTTTTGGTTTCCTATAACCAGACTTCACATAATTAAGGTTTTTTTTGCCAAAGACAGTAATTAATAAAGGTATAATGCCTGTGTCATTTTCATAGATACACATAATCAGATTAAGAGAAACAGACCTGTAAACTTTAAAATAGAAAAGTTAACTTTTTCTGCATTCATTCTAATTTATATTAATTCCCTTGTTATCACCTGATTAACCAAAGTTCCCTTTAAAAAAAAATTATGTAGGCCTGAATGAAGCAGCTTAGCAGAATAGTAATACTGATATGACATCATCTTACACCATTAGCTAATATGGACATGAAGGCAGTGACCATCTACAGTGTGTGAAATGCCACAAGAAGTCATCAACAGGGGAGGAGAGTTATGTCAGTCCAATTTCTTCAAGAACACTACGTGGGGTTTCAGCTTCCTGTGGAGGGAAAACGTGAGATTCTGGTAAGCAGATCCGTGGAGGCTTGAGAATGTGAAATTGACACAGAAAGGTGTGCAAGTTTCAGAGATGAAAGCTGACCACATGCAGTTCAGTGGTATGGGCCCTTCTATTTAGAGTCAGTGCTTATTTAGCAATTTGTGTCCCAAACATCAGAGACCACAGGAGGTTATTTTCAGCATGCATTAAATACCTACTGATTACCTATCGATGTGCTCGGCTCCAATGCTATAACACAAAAGGCATCAAACCCACTGGCAGTTTAGGAAGTCATTTCCACAAGAAAGCTAAGTTATCTTAGTGTTAAAACTAAATAAAGAGCAGGGAAACCCACCGAGTTCTCCCCATTCTTCACATATTTTTCTTTCCTCTGATTTTTTTTTTTTTTTTTTAAAGTCGCATGTACTTACAGAAATGTCTTCCTCTCTGAGTTTCTACTCATTTTTGAACTTAACCATCCCCAGCAGCAAGGCGGAAGAAACTCACCTCCCTAGACCTCCCCAAAGCAACCAATGGCTTCAGTGGAAGCAATATATATAAATAATTCGCTGGCACAAAAGCGCCTTTTGTCCTGTCACAACCAATACTCATTTTTGTTTTTTTTTTTGCTTTTTAGGGCCACACCCACGGCATATGGAGGTTCCCAGGCTAGGGGTCTAATTGAAGCTATAGCTGCCGGCCTACACCACAGCCACAGCCACACCAGATCCGAGCCGCATCTGCGACCTACACCACAGCTCACGGCAATGCCGGATCCTTAACCCACTGAGCGAGGTCAGGGATCAAACCTGAAACCTCATGGTTACTAGTCGGATTCATTTCTGCTGCGCCACAATGGGAACTCCCCAATACTCATTTTTGAATGTCAAAGGAGGGCCAAAGTCATACGAGAAAAAAAATTTTTAAATTTTCTGAAGTCTCTAATTTTGTACATCACAAGACAAAAAAGGACCAAGTAGATCAAATATCAAGCATTACAAGCAACAAGTTTGTGATTAAAAGGCACACAAGATCTTAACAGAGGACAACAAGTTTTGTATCCAAATAACTTACTTTTGCATCCTAATTATGGTACAGCACAAAATAAGGAAAAGAAAAATTAGTTAAACCATAAATCCATACATTAGATTTAATTGTATGTAAAGCACTACATGGAATAATCTTAATTATTTAAACTCTACGGTCTGTTTCCTTATTTGGGAAATAAGGATCACAGTACTTACCTTTATATGTAGAGGTTAAGAAAGATAAGGCTTAAGTGCCTGATTCACAGAAAGTGCTCAAAAAATGTTAGCTGATACGTTACACAACTGCAATCTAAAGAAGGTATTCTTACTACAAACCAACTCTATATAAAAGTTCATTTAATGACCCTTCAGTAACTGTTTGTGTATTAGTGAAAAATGGGTAAAAGTCAGCTATTGGTGAAAAAAGGTTTTTTTCCCCTGTCCCCTCAACACCTGGCCCTGCTTCCCAAATTAAACCTCAACCTAACGAGGCTACAGACTAAATATATATGGAGGATAAGAAAACACTGCCATTATAACCTGCTAAAATACAAAACCTAGGAAATTGTACAGCATGGGTAACTAACAAAAAAAGACAAGGGAGCGAAAAAGCAGGAGTTGTTAAAGATTATAAGAGATTTTTCTCTTAGGGATATATACTGAATTATTAAAGGTTAAATGATAGGATGTCTGGGGTTTGCTATAAAATACCCAGGGCAAGAACAGGGGGTAGGGTGGTGATTTAGGAAACTAGTACTGAGTTGATGGTTTTTGAAGCTGAGTGATGTGTATATGAGAGTTCCTTATATTATATTTGTATGTCTGTTTTCATGATATAGCTTTAAAAGAAAGTTTAATGGGGAGTTCCCACTGTGGCACAGCAAGAACAAGTCTGACTAGTATCCATGAGGATGTGGCTTCGATCCCTGGCCTCGATCAGTGGGTTGGGGATCAGGCATTGCCATAAGCTGCGGGGTAGGTCGCAGATGCAGCTCAGATCCCACATTGCTGTAGTGTGGTGTAGGCCAGCAGCTGCAGCTCAGACTCAGCCCCTAGCCTGGGAACGACCATATGCTGTGGGTGTGGGTGTGGCCCTAAAAAAAGAAGTTTAATGGAGGAGTCACCATCTTGGTTCAGTGGGTTAAGAAACCAACCAGTATTTGGAGAATGCAGGTTTGATCCCTGGTCTCGCTCAGTGGGTTAAGGATCCAGTGTTCCCTTGAGCTGTGGTGTTAAGTTGCAGATGCAGCTCAGAACTGGTGTTGCTGTGGCTGTGGTGTAGGCCGGCAGCTGCACCTCTGATTTGACCCCTAGCCTGGGAACTTCCATATGCTGCAGGTGTGGCCCTAAAAAGCAAAAACAAAACAAAACAACAAAACAAAACAAAAAAACCCCTGCCCTTTCTAAAAGGCCTAGTTTCAAAGAATTGTTTACATATTTTATTCCTTTGAGACAAATAGTACATTAGAGTTTTTAATCAATTATATTTATAACATAAAATTAATTTTCACACATTCACCCTGAAATTGTAGCTCAAAATTATCTAGAAAAACTATTAACTAAGTAGTCAAATTCATAGAAACAGAAAGTTGAAAGGCATTTACCAAGGGCTTAGGGGAGGGGAAGTGGGGAGCAGTTGTTCAAAATGGGTACATAGTTTCAGTTCTGCAAGATGAAAAACCTCTGGAAATCTGTTGCACAACAATGTGAATATATTTAACAATACTGAACTGTACAATTAAAAATGGTTAAGCTAGTAAATTTTTATCTTTTAACCACAATTAAAAAAAAACCACCTGGAAAAACTAAAATATGAAATATGTATCGAAAGGATGGAGAAGAAAAAAGTCATTCACATGAAACAAAGTACATGCAATACTTTTATTTTAGACATGCAAAGAAAGCTCTTTCAGAATCTACTACTTTAAAGCAAGAAGCTGTATACAGATAACAAAAGAAGCAACATCTTGTTACAGCTAGCACACGGCATTCAAAGCAAACAGGCATGAGACAATGCATATTTATGCAGCATTAAAACCAGATGAATGACATGTTGTAGGGCTGGGGGAGGAACAGAGGGAAAAAAATGGAAATGAAAGACCAATCTATGTTTCCCAATGCTTTCAATGTATAATGCTGCTAAATTTCTCATTTAATAGCCCATCTAGATGCTTCGAAATGTAATACAGTGGGAATGGTAAGAACAGAAATAACTAATTTGCATACCTGCCTAATACACACTTTCACAGGTCTTCTTTCAGTGTCAAATCAGTCTGAGCATCTTTTGAATTTATTGTTTAGTGATACCTTACTTAACTCAGGCTTTAAACTCTCTAGATATAAACAATGAATTATTTGGTAATTTCCTCTTTATAATAAAATGCTCCATGTTTTATTAAAAATATACACAAAAATGATCAATAGTAAAGGTTTTCATATTCATAAATATAAAACCATATTTAACAAATCATTATCTAAATGGAGCCTTAATTATAAAACCATAACTAGTAAAATATTAGTACTTAAACAATATTAGAATTTTAACTATATAAAATACACTCCATATTAATACTTTGAAAGGGTTGCTTACTACTGAACAATGCTACAGGAGAGATTTTTCTGACATAGCTTTCTGATAGATCTTAAAGGGATTGTTTGATATCACTGTATAGCACAAATGTGATTTAACAAATGTGGCATAACAAATTACTTAAAAACTGCGTGTTGTACCTGTTACTATGTAACAGTACAGATTTTACTTTCTTTTGTATTATTTCCAAATACTTTTATGTGATACATTAGAAAACATATGCTCATATAAACTGTATATATAATCACCCGAGATATAGTTTTCCCACCAACATTTGAAGACCAAACCACACTACTTATTATGGCACTGCTTATCTTGATCTAGCATTTCAGCTATATTTTTTTTGGTAAACATTTTAGTGACTGCTAGATAATCCTCTTACAAGAGTAATCAAAGATTCATAAATTCATAAACACCCAAGTTTAAGATGAAACATTACTCAAAATGGTCACAGGTCATATTTTTTAAAGAAGAAATTAAACGAGTTGCAAGCAGGAAAAACTGTATCAAGATCACATATAGAATGAAAATAAAACAGAAAAGAGGATGAGAACAGGAAAAATGTTACATTATAAAGGTATTGGCTCTGACATGTTCTATTATTATTATTATACGAGATAATCAGTCACCAAGCTGAGGATATTTTCTTTCATAAGCATATCAGCCTCTATTTCCTCTGTGAAATTCTGCATACACGATGAGTAGTCATTTAGTACACAGGGACATTAAAATATTCATGACGTGGCTACAAAAGAAATGCATATATTCTTACACACAGTATACAGACTGATATAGACACAATCAGATTTCCAGAATGTTTAGTGTACAGTAAAGAAAACTTACGTAAACTTAGAAATTAGGTTTTTAGAATTTTGGTTCATGGCTGAATATTTAACTTCTAAAATAATGCCCAGGAGTTCAGATTCATCTTTTATAACTTTACTATATATAATAATAACTGAAATAATGACCTATATCCTACAAAATCCTAAAGCACTGTATTTACTAATAAGTCATCCAGGCAAAACTGAGTTAACTCAAAATCCAGTTAGAATACTTCCTCCCACCAGTGTTCAAGTTCATCCGGATTTTATTACACAAAGCAAAGGAATTTAATCCCTTAATGAAAATCATTATACCCTAAAATGACCATGAACTCTTTTACAGATCCTAAAGGAAAATTTTTCCCAAGAAAAAGTGGAAAAACAGTTGCTCATTTGGTATTTTAAGTAGCAATGGAGGCTTTCAAAGGTTCATTTAGCTTAAAAAAAAGTTCAAATATGCCTTTGTGACTAAGGATATTACTTTTAAAATAACCCTCAAGATAAATTTTAAAGGACTCTCCAAATAGATCTCTTAAATGTCTATGCCTATAAACATATCTCAAAGGATGTTTCTCACATCCACTAGGTAATCTGAGGTGAGGTTTTAAACTGACCCTAGAGTGATCAATTTCTAGGGACTCCAAAAACTCCCTGAAACAAGAAGCAAAATTAGGAAGAACTTTTCCTGAGCAGAAGGCCCATGGCCCATCAGACTCTCAAAGGGATTATACCCTGCCAAAAAGCTTGAAACTCAAATTTAAGTTTAAAATTGCTTATATGAGTGCTTTTAAGATACCTTCAATTTAAAATTTATTCAACTTGGCACTTTGAAATGTTAGGCTACAAAGTCATATAAACTATTTCCATAAAATATGTAACATATCTTATATATAATAACAATTAAATACAAAGGCATTTGAGGAAAAAAGCCAGTCAGGTTTTAATCGTTAGATAATTCCTAAACAGTTTAAAGATACAATTGCCTTTCTTCCACTTAGAATACTGTGGAATGAAGCACCAAGCTAAAATAATATGAATAATAAGTCAAACCCTTAAATGCTTCATTTTCATGAGGGAATTTTATTTTTGAAAATATCAATGGTATTAATACTTTTTTGGCCAACGAACTCTGAACCTATTTCAGTATTCTCTATGTACAAAAATATAAGCCTCAGAGCAAAATTCCCTATGAACATATAAATGAAATAATTGGGACTATCTCTTGGGATTTAATGTAATCAAACTTTTCAGGTAATGCTAAAACATAACAAACTTGTCAAAATTATAGTTACAAACTGAATTTGTATATCCTACTACATTTTGATGCAAGTCAGTACTCCAGCTCGTATTCTAGTATGCTCTCTTACACACAATGAAACTCTTGCTGTGATATATATTCTCTGTTTTCTGCAAGGAGAACAAGAAAAGTGTAAGTCTATCAAATAACCTTTCACCTAAATAATACCAGTACTTTGAGCCTTTATATTACAGCTTTGCATCTATCTTTTTGTTTTTTCTCTTAATTTTTTATCATACCATGTAAAAACCAACCATTAAAGAAAAAGGTAGTTTCCCAAATAGCGCTCCTCCCCAGAGACTTACTCTAGCAGAAGAACTAATAATGCCAAAGGAGCAATTCTCAACTGTGACTGCCCCAGGCATTTCTGACAGACCTTTCACTACCTTTAGCAAAGAAAAGGGTTGATAAAGCCAAACTAGTCTTTATACCAATGATCCATATTACTGTGCTTAAACAAGAAATTAGCATCCAAGCAACTGTGACGACTATTTCTTCAAAGGGAAAAAAATCTCTTCACCAGAAAAACATCCTTCAAGAAGAAAACAAACTAAAATGCATAAAAACAAATGTATTCTTTTACCACTTCTAAGTTGCTATGACATGTTTAAATAATTTCCCAGTTTACATTGCTAGGATCTGAAAACATCATGCTATAAATAAATGCCTTAATGACCACTTAACATTTAAAGTTGATCTTTAGATAAATGATAGATATGCCCATAATTAACCAAGTTATTTTTTTCTCTTATATACAGGGAAAACATTATAGTGGATTAAATATAACTCCAATATTCTGAGCCTTCATACCACCAGTACATCTTATGAGTCATGGAATAATTATATTAATTAAGAATTGGGGAGGATGAGAGTAAAAGTCTCTTATAACAGATTTTATAGTCCTGTGCAGAACTAGACCTACTGCCTTCTGCTACCCAGCAAAGTGAGTTTAATACACCGTGATTTAGTTGTGCAGGAATAAAGACCAGAATGAAAAGAGAAAAAAAACTTTAATCCAGTTGTATTATATAAATATAAACCAGAAGTTGCCCTTAGAATAGATTCTTTGAAGACCTATTTTTTTCAATAAAGATTAGATATTTATTCAGTATTTTCAATCTGAAATGGGCCTTCAATCCTGGGCAAATCACTGATTTGCTGCCCATTAAGTCTATTCCAAACCCTCAAGTTATCGTTTTCCTCAAGTTATCTACCTCTTCTTTCTCCTCAGTCCTCAGCAGGCTTTCCTCTAGATGAAGTTTCTCAAAACCAAGAAAATGACAACTTTTTCTATTTTGCTCATCCAACTCATGAGGAAAAAAATCGACAGCTTTAAGAGGAGGGAGAAGACTCATCTTACCCAAGACCAAAGCTTTTTTTTGGGGGGGGGGGGGCATGCCTGTAGCATGAAGTTCCAAACCTGCACCACAGCAGTACCAGAGCCACAACAGTGACAACGCTGGATCCTTAACCCACTGAGTCTTTGGAATTGCAAGACAAAAGCTTTTGATTCCATTCCTATTCACCCTCCCAATATACCTTTTCTCTTTATTCTATTCATATTTTTCATCCTTTTCCGCATTAGCTCCTTCTCCTTAGTATACATGCATGTTCAGCTTTCCTCCATAATACAAATAATCTTTTTCTCAGTCCCCTACAAAAAAGACTAGATGTAGTGCAAAGTGTAGGACAAGAGAACAGAGAGGAATGAAGTTAAACCTGTTCTCAAAACCACTTACGTTCCTAAGAAAAGACAAATCCCTTTACCTTAAAAATTCCCAGACATTCACTACACTAAGCTGATGATGACTCAAAAGTAAAATGACCTGATAAACTACAATGAAAACTGGTAAGCAAGCAATTATCTGAAGGTTTAAGTCTTGTTGAGATGAGGAGTGCTTAAATAAACTCATGGTATGGATCCAGAGTTGTCCTGATTTTTCTTTCTAGTGAACAGTTTAAAGAGAAAATAACGTACATTTAATAAAAATTCATGTATAAAACAAGTTTAATTCCAAATTACTTCTCTACTCGTTTTTCTTGTAAAGGGATCTCACTTATTCCTTGCACTACAAAGTAGTATCCTTTGTCCTTCATGTTCTAGAATACAATGGTCCTTTTTATTGGCCCTCAATGAATACTATGACAAAGTCCTCACTCTCAATTCTGGAATTCTATTCCTTAAGCTAAAGACCAAAGGGCCAAGAGTATCCAAATACACTGAGCTCTATTTTTAGCAATGAATAGAGAAAAACTGCTATCTCTTTATAAGGTACCTTTTACACACATGGGTCTTGGTGTCTTATTTCAATGAGCATATATGAGACACTAGGAAAGTCCAGCGATTTTTTTTTTTTACACTAAGCTAGCAATGAGTGGCAAGAGCATTATAGTTGCTCCAGATGATTAGTATCTAAAATAGCCGAGAGCACACACTGCTTCACTTTACCTACTGAAACTTTCTTTTTAGCAAATTCTACTCTAGTTTCACCCAAAGAAGCA
Organism: Sus scrofa; assembly: GCF_054392235.1. NCBI lineage: Eukaryota > Metazoa > Chordata > Mammalia > Artiodactyla > Suidae > Sus > Sus scrofa. The sequence continues at coordinate 16,041,279 of NC_139401.1, forward strand.
ACACAATGTAGTTTTCCATTCTCACAGCAGCATTTTGTCACTTTTAGTAATTTATAAATTTAAAAAAAAAATTATACTTAAGGAGTTCCCGCCATGGCACAGCACAAACAAATCCGACTAGGAACCATGAGGTTGAGGGTTCACTTCCTGGCCTAGCTCAGTGGGTTAAGGATCTGGTGTTGCCATGAGCTGTGGTGTAGGTTGCAGACCCAGCTCGGACCTGGTGTTGCTGTGGCTGTGATGTAGGCCAGCAGCTGTGGCTCCGATTAGACCCCTAGCCTGGGAACCTCCATATGCCGCAGGTTTGGCCCTAAAAAGACAAAGGACAAAAACAAAAACAAAACAAAACAATTATATTTAAAAATAGGTGTTTTATACTTCTAGAAAACAGGAGGTAGGGAACCTCAAACACCTCCAGAGGTAACTGTTAATTTCCTACTCCTAGGTCTTTTCTTACATGATATACCTTGAGTATCTTTCCACATCATTACTAGAAATAGATCTCATTCCTTTTTTAGCCAGTTAATGGTTTCACGTATGGTTGTACTGTAATTTTATTCACCTATTTCCCACTGATGGACATTTGGTTAAGTTCCAATGGCTTACTTAATATTATATTGAGCATGTGTCTTGATGCACTTGTGTATTTCTGTTGGATAAAATTCTTTCAAGTACAACTAATGAGGTAAAAGGTGTACACGTTTACTAAACTAATCCTCCAAAAGGAACACAAGTTCAAGTCCTCATAAGCAGCACACAATTCTGCTTTGCCACTCCAAGAAACAAACCAAAGAAAAAGATCTGATATTTTAATTTACATTCCCTTAGTCAAAGGACCACTTGTTTTTTCTTTCATCTGTGGAATCTTATTCACATCTACTGTTATCTTACTCTACTGTGCTGTTGATCTATTTCTATTACATGTGTCTTAAAAATAATAATGATGGTAACTTAACAACATCTTACAAAACCCTACTCTAAAACCCATTAGTGATAAAATAGCAAGGACAAGTCACTTTCTCTGGCAGTTAATTGTACCTTTATTAACTTTTTTCTTTTTAGGGCCGAACCTATGGCATACTGGAGTTCCCAAGCTAGGGGTCGAATTGGAGCTACAACTGCCGGCCTATGCCAGAGCCACATCGACGTGAGATTGGATCCACGTCTGCGACCTACATCACAGCTCACAGCAACATCAGATACTTAACCCACTGAGCAAGGCCACGGATGGAACTGGGATCCTCATGGACACTAGCTGGTTCTTAATTGGCTAAGCCACAGTGGGAACTCCCTAATTGTTACTTTTTAAATAAAGAAGCAGAATAGTTCTTTATTTAAAACTATTTCTTGACAGTCAAGAAATAGACTGTCAAGAAATAGTTTTAACCACATTTTAGGGTAATTGTATTTGCCCTGGTCTTCTATTTAGATCATAACTTGAAAGCCCTTATATTTAATCAGGATTTTCAAAACATGCAAGATTCCTTGGAATCACTGAATTTCAAATATTCAAACTCTATCTTTACTAAGTAAATTCTTAGTAAAGGCTAATAGGGTATAAAAGAAAGGCAATAGTGTATAAAAGAAAAGTCTATATGTATAATATAAGTCTATATATGCAAATTCTGGTCATTTAAACTATTCATCTTAAGAAATTATCAAGTCTCTAAGGTGATGGGGAAACCAGCAGAAAATTCGAAAGTGTTCTAACTGCCTGCAGGGTATATACTCAATTCTGTTTCCAGGCAAAAACTCAATTACCTTAATAGATGTTAACAAATTTGGCTGTTGTTGAGGAAATTAAATTATAAAGTGATATCCCCTAAGCTTTGCTGTGGGTTATCTTCAGTTATCAAGTAAAAGTAATTTTGGTGAATCACAGAAGTGATCTCCATAGCCATTTACATATTCTTGAGCACATCTGTCTTTCTCGATTTTTAGTTGTTTTTTTTTTTCCTTCCTACTTTTGATTCATTTTCAGCTAGTCATTTATAATATGGACTATATATTATGTTGAAAAGATGTAGCAGTCTGTAAATGTAAATGGAATCTATAAATGAAATTTTTATATATTCCGTGATGTTAAGTTAAATCAGGGTTTCTGACCCTAAACAAGACAGCCCACAGAATGGGAGAAAATCTTTGCAAATGAATCGACTGACAAGGAATTCATCTCCAAAATTTATAAACACCTTCTGCAGCTCCATACCCAAAAAACAAACAACCCCATCAAAAAATGGGCAGAAGATCTCAACAGACAGTTCTCCAAAGAAGACATATGGATGGCCGAGAAACACATGAAAAGATGTCCAACGTCACTCATTATTAGAGAAATGCAAATCAAAACCATGATGAAGTACCACCTTACACCAGCCAGAATGGCCATCATCCAAAAGTCTACAAACAATAAGTGCTGGAGAGGGTGTGGAGAAAAAGGAACCCCATGACACTGTTGGTGGGATTGTACATTGATGCAACCACTGTGGAAAACAGTACGGAGATGCCTCTAAAAACTAAACATAGAACTACCATTTGATCCAGCAATCCCACTCCTGGGCATCTATCTATCCAGAGAAAACCAGGACTCGCAAAGACACATGTACTCCGATGTTCCTTGCAGCACTCTTTTCAATAGCCAAGACATGGAAACAACCTAAATGTCCATCCACAGGGGAGTGGATCAAGAAGATGTGGTCCATATACACAGTGGAATGTTAGTCATTAAAAGGAACGAAATACCAGCATTTTTAGCAACATGGATGGACCTAGAAATGATTATGCTAAGTGAAGTCAGCCATACAATGAGACACCAACCTCAAATGCTTTCACTGACTTGTGGAATCTGAGAAAAGTACAGACTGAACTTCTTTGCAGAACAGATGCTGACTCACAGACATTGAAAAACTTATGGTCTCCGGAGGAGACAGTTTGAGGGGTGGGGGGATGTGCTTGGGTTGTGGGATGGAAATCCTGTGAAACTGGACTGTGATGAGCATTACACAACTACAGATGTGATAAATTCATTTGAGTAATTAAAAAAATAAATAAAATAAATAAAAATAAACCAGGGTTTCTGGACCTCAGCCCTGTTGACATTTGAGGCCAGATAATTTCTTATACTGGGAGGGCTGTCCTGGGCACTGTTGGATGTTTAACAGTCTTTGATCTTTACCTACTAGATGCCAGTAGCACTCCACGGCTAGTTGCAACAATCAAAAATGTATCCACATAGTGCCCAGTGTTCCCTGAGGAAACACAACTGCCCCACCTCACCCCCATCCCAGCTGAGAACCAGTTAATCTGGTTGGTGAGTAAGATTATGTTCCAGTGTGCTTGCCTGTATTTATTTGCTAATTTTTCTACAGTGGGAATTTTTATTTATTTATTTATTTATTTATTTATTTATTTAAAAAGACAACAGAGAAAACACTGAAAGAAAATAAAAAAGAATGTGTCAGTAGGAGAAAAAAACAGCTCAAACTTTGAAATTTTTCAGAAAGCACTTGTTAGGCATTCCTGTCGTGGCTCAGCAGAAACAAATCTGACTAGTATCCATGAGGACTTGGGTTCGATCCCTGGCCTCACTCGGTGGGTTAAGGATCTGGCATTGCTGTGAGCTGTGGTGTAGGTTGCAGATGTGGCTTCGATCTTGAGTTGCTGTGGCTGTGGCGTAGGCCAAAGGCTACAGCTCTGACTGGACCCCTGGCCTGGGAACCTCCATATGCTGTGGTATGTCCCTAAAGACCAAAAAAAAAAAAAAATAATAATAAAGAAAGAAACAAACAAAATCATCACCAATAGCTAGGAATATGCTTTTTGCAAGTCCCTGTGCAGGTCCCAATCCTAGGGCTCATGCCATCAGTTTTTTAGATCAGGATCAGCATTGGAAAAAAAAAAGAGTAGAAAAGAAAACACAAGATTATACAATAAGAAATAAGAGTAGGTATATATTATTTAGCTAAAAATTTTTTTGGTTTATACATGTGTAACTATTGTGATACATAAAAATGTACTTATTACTGTGGCTTCTTGTCAAATACTTTTGAAACTCAGATTTATAGTTACTGAACATTTTTATTTCAACTTATTACAAATAGCCCAGAGTAACAAGTTGGCTCAAAATGAATTAAAATGAAACAGCAAGGGGGAAATCCTCAAATTTCTGAAAAGTAGATGAAGAAAAAGAGCTCAAAAAAACACATAAACATATACCAAAATGATTACAACCTGAAAATCAGTGACCAAAGACAATGGTCAAATATGTTCTTATTAAGTGTAAAGTGAAAGGCAAGATTTGTTCTGCTTTCTGTTTTATCTGTAGCCATCCTTCTGTATTTTCCATTTCAAGTGTTAATATAACTAAACCTCATTTACCCAGGATTTGTTCTAGCAGATCCCAATTAAGTTTACCTATAAAAAATTAGAATATGCTGGTATAAAGGACTACAGTCTTGTTAACTTTTAACCCAATTGAAAAGAAAAGGTTTATTTAGGCGTAAAAGGTTTTTAATATCAATAGTTACAAAGGAATTACAGGAGTGTCATTAAAGCCAATCCTAAGAGGATTTTTATCAAAATGCTTCTTGCTATTACATTACTGTTATATATTTCAAAGTATCTGTTTTAAAACAATGTAAGATACTGAGTTTGGTATTCCTAATTAGCAAGATTTTAATTAAAAAACCCCCAAACTTATTAAAAGTATGTTATTAAATACTTCAATAAGTTCTTACTTAAAATGCTTTTAATTTACAAAAGATTCACTTTTAAACAAATCACTTTTTCTCCTAAGATTCTTACCTTTCCACTTTTATGCAGTCCAACAGATTTATTATTACTTCCACAAAGATGTTGTATAGTACTAAGATATAATCATGCAGCCCCAGCACTAAAACAAATCAATTTCAGCAGCACTAATTCTCCACAGAGCACCACTTTCTAGACGAGGCAAATTAACAACTGTAAATCCAATAAATCTATTCATAAAGTGGATCACCTCAAAGTAGAAGCAAATTCATGAGTGTAATGCTTGCTTTTGGTACTTCACTTATTTTTCATTTCTCAGATTACTTTGGTGAGATACAATACCAACAGCAAACAAGCTCAAAAGGAACCCCCCCAATTTCAAAATGATGCTGTTAGTATAAAAAAAAAGGTTGACACATCTCAAAGCGCTGATCAACACCATCATGCATCTACCGCTGAAGGTTAAAGCCCAATGCCCATTATTTAACTATTTGATCTTCACGGATCAAGCAAGGACTTGAAATCATCTCACGTGCAACAGTCTTTGCATAACACCCCATTTTATCCATGCCACAAAAATGGTAAATTTAGTAGTTACCAATAAATAAGTTGGGGGTCAAAGGGACTAAAGCCTTAGACTGCTCTTTATCATAAGATATCCTCAGACAAACCTCCCCATTCTTCATTTTGGCTCTATAAAATTAAGGAGCAGAGAAAAACTGGTAAGTGCCTGACTTTACAAAGAAAATGTACTCTATATTTCCTTTGTCATTATATGTATATGTAATGTTTACAAAATAAACCCAACTGTACCACTCTCTCATGCCCTCCCTCCAAAAAAATCTAGCTTAAAATAGGTATTTAATTGGTGCTGGGGAAAATGTTTCAAGTGTTGCAAAAACAAAAACAAAACAAAACAAAAAAGTCAATTTAGTAATGTCAGCATGTTGCACTTTAATAATTTAAGAATCAAGTTAAGTACCAGTGGCATGTTAATAAAACATGTTTTAAATTCCAACAGTCAAACATCAAAAATTGGATAATGGACCAATTTTTCTGGGCTTTACCCCCAAATCTAATTATGTATTCATACAACGGAATACCAAAAGGGATAAACATCGAGTTTGGTCTAGAAATGTCAAAACTAAACCCTCCTTTACCAAGCAATTAAATAAAATAAAAAAGATACCTTTATTATCTAATCATAATATTTGCTTTTTTAGTAATTATTATTCAAATACACATTTATGTTACATTCTCATTACTGAATATAAAATACTAACAGAAAATCTACTTTATCCATAGACTGTCTGTCCTGTTTGCCTATGACATTTACAAATTGGTCAAAAGGGAAATTTTAAAGAAATTTTTCTGAAGTAAATAAACATTAAGGATAGAGGTCAAAAGGAATAAAACCAAAATCATTTTGTGATTTGCATATATCTTTAAGCCAAGAGATATTTTCATTATAAATGCAAAGCCATCTTTGGTATTTAGAAATAATCAATTCAAATAAAAGACCTGACACCAAATAGAAAAAACAAAACAAAACAAAAAACACAATACATGAAAAACTAGATTAGAATCAATTAAGTACGATTTTACAAATTTAAGGCTACACTCAGATAAGTGTCTTTATAGCTATATTTATAATTTTGCAAGTAAAATCATTTCATGACTTAGACAAAGTGAATATTATACCCTAAATTATAAGACCAAAAAAGCTACTACAGATCCATTTTGATAAATCCAACAAGAAATGATTTTAAAAACATTATTTACAGCTCTATATTTGATTAATAAATTCCAACTTTTGATAATCTGGACAATCAAAATTTCCAGTCTGAAGAGTAAAAGGTGGCATCAGTTTTAGGAAAACTCTGTTCAATACAGAAAAACCTCCAGGAGAAGTATTTCTTTACTACACTACTGAGACATACAGAAGTTGGTATCTAAAACAGAATGTTTAAAATATACATACCGAGAAAATATATGAATGGGGGCTGGGGTGGATAGAGCACAGTGGTTAAGATTTCATAAAGCTCTGGAGTGCAGCAGATCTGGGTTTAGAATCCTGGTTTTGCCAAGTGCTACCTAGGAGCAGTCACTGGAACCTCACAGAGCCTCTACTTCATGTATTAAAAAGGCTCTCCTGACCCATTTTCAGGGCATCCTGATAATTAGCATAGGATGCCTCGCATTTAAGTGCTCAATAAGCATTAGCTGTCATTATAGTTCATTTTTGTTATCATGGTTCCAGACAAATCTTTGTTAGCAGTCGGTGGAATGCTTTTTCTCATCTTATTCTATCATCTATTTTATGAACACAATATTCAAATACTCTCCCAGAGACGTAAACTTCTATCATCTATCAACATATAAATGACTCTATTTTAGGAAACAAACATCTTGTCATCCTGGATTTCTTGTGATAGTATGTTGGTGAATAACCTGAATAAAGAGGTTAAGCTGTTAACCTGAACAGAGTAACCTGAAGCTTAAGTGCCCATACAGACTTTAGCTTGGCTTCATAAAGACCTTAGCCTCACTCTAAATTCAGAATGGACCAGCCACTTTCTGCCTCCTCAAGACTAAACTAAGATAAGTGGTTCACTTGGACCAATGAATAGAAAATGTCTTAATGCAGTATCAATTTTGTTTATGTATAAAACAATGTAAAGGTAATCACAGATGAGAAATAGGGCTAAAGCTCTCTTCTAAAGACAAGGAACTGTAATTAATAGCAGTCAATTTTTTTTTTTTTTCCCCTGAAACTAGGGTGAGCGGAGTTCCCTTCGTGGCATAGTGGAAATGAATCTGACCAAGAATCATGAGGTTGTGGGTTTGATCCCTGGCCTCGATCAGTGGGTTAAGGATCTGGCTTTGTTATGAGCTGTAGCGTGGGTTGCAGACAAAGCTCGGATCCTGCGTTGCTATGGCTGTGGTGTAGGCTGGCAGCTGTAGCTCCAATTTGACCCCTAGCCTGGGAACCTCCATATGCTGCGAATGCGGCCCTAAAAAGGAAAAAAAAAAAAAAAGAAGAAAAGAAAAGAAAGAAAGAAACTAGGGTGAGATGGGGTAAGGAGAATTTTGCATGGGATCATGGACATTCTTCTTTCTCCATTCCTACCTGCTCCAATTAAGATACAGATACCTACTTCAAAAAAGAAGGCATTATTTCTTATTAAAATACTTCGATAGGGGAGATACACACACATTCACCAATAAACATGTACCTGAAATAACTTTTTTACCTTCTAGTACATTACTCATATACATGCTATTAAGTTAATATAGCATATATGCTACACTGTAAAGTATACAGCGACTTCCCAGTAGAGCTTAAAAACAATCCAGACACGAGAAGGTATCAATGCCTTAAACATTAGTCTCCAGAAAAATCATATTAAAAGCTGAACTTACACAAATTTACAAATGTGTTGGGTTTTTTTTCCATAGCACAAGGAAGTTCCTGGGCCAGGGACTGAATCTGAGCTGCAGCTGCAACCTCTGTTACAGCTGTGGCAATGCCAGATCCTTTAAACCACCCCGCCAGGCCAAGGATTGAACCCATGTCTCCGCAGCAACCCGAGCCACTGCAGTCGGATTTTTAACCCACTGTGCCACAGGGGGAACTCCTACAAATGTTTTAAGGCAAATGTAATTAATCAGGAAATGATGATCTTGGAGGAGATACCAGGATCTGATAGATCGGAATACAGTTCCATAATAAATATAAAAGTGACCAAGGGAAGGAACATAAATGAAAAATTCCTAATTTCTGACCCTGTTTTGACTGAATTTTTAGAAAAGCCTGATTAAATCTCCCAATGACATGTCTGCAATCAATTAATAAACGACCATGGCAAACTGCACACACGGAAAGGGGGCTGTACTCATTTCACTACTGAACAGCAGATGGTATTAGGGCTGTCAACAAAATACTTCACTTTTGCAGGCACCTTAACCACTGTTTTGGTAACTCAAGATCATTAAATGAACAAAGCATGGTCTCATATTTTATATATGTATGGTCCAGATGATGTCATCACCGCTTCAAACAATCCCCACAACTGACCTAGTCAGTGACTGATGCAGAGGGGTTATGGAGGGCTCGCCACTCTCCTGATTGAGGCCAACATTTAAGAAGTTAAAATACAGAAGATCTACTCTGAGTTAAAGCCTCCTTTAATAATAAATTACCTTAATGAAACGTTACATTTTTTTTTTTACAATGACTAGCTCCTTCTCCTCATGCTAATGAACTTTCTATTTGATTAAAACCACAATTATTACTAAAGCATAATTCAACTTGGTACCTGAATTAAGGTATCATTAAGTTTTTAGGAAAAGGCCACCTAATCCATGAAACTTTTAACTTCAGAAATGGAAGATACAGAAGCATCAAATACACAATTAACCCAAGACAGCTGTGCCAATTAGAAAAGGAAGGGGGTTTAATCAATGGTTGGCAGAATATGGTTTGTTATTTAAGAGAAGTATAGAGAAGTAGAAGTACTTTTTAGTTTTGCTAACACAAAACTAGAGGATTCTACAAAAAGTGTAATTACAACACTATCATTTGCTTGGCTACATTTGCACTTAATGGACATGAGGTGAAAATATGAACCAACTTGGAATGAAAATGTCATAATCTCACAGTCAACTCCTGATTATCTATACTAATAATGAGAAAAGGGGTTATCTTAAATAATTCAGAACAATGGATAGAGAGTTCTCAAATTACTGTTACCTTTCCCATTTTAATCTGTGCTCTAAAGGTTTAGACTCTAGTGTTCTGGGGTTCAAAAATGGGCCACTATTAGGGTAGACCATCCATCCATAGATAACTGAGTTGATGTGACTGACACATATTCCAATCAATAAACTGACCACGGACAGTACATGCCAAGCATGCTTCAGGGTAATTTTGGAAATTGTAAAAATGAGGGAAGATGACTGAGACTTCCCTAGGAAGAGCAAAACATGCCAGTGTTTAGTCAAGAGAACCGTGAGTAGCTTACCTCCTGCAGTAGATCGGCCTGCTCAATTGCTTTAAGAACATTTTTCTTGGATGTTTCCTGAACTTCTCCGCCCAAAAGAAACTCATCCAAAATAAAATAAGCCTTCTCAAAATTAAAGATGATATCAAGTTCACACACCTGAAAAGCAAAAAAAAAAAAAAATATATATATATATACACACATAAACTGAAGAAAGCAATAGATACTTATCTATCAAGTAGTCAATAAAATCTGACCAAAATGAAGAAATCTTAATTCTTTCTAAAAATTGCAATCCTGCTAAGCATCACTGATTTAGTCAGCTTAATTTTCAAATCTCAAGGACTTGAAAAATACAATGCCTACAAGCTAAGAAAGACCACACTCTGAAAGCTCCTAGCAAGCTCAACTTAATAATTTTCTACTCAAACTAATCTTTTGAAATATGTATTTCTGGCTAATATGATTATAACTGCTAACCAAATCTAAATTCTATACTAAGCACTTCCAGTATATTAGTCTTTATAGTTGGACTCCTTTCTATTTCACTATTTTAAACCTCATTCTCACTAGCATAATTAAGTGAATAGGTCTGTGGGGTCAAGCAATTCTGGCAATTAACTGACTATGCACACTGACAAGAAATAGAGTTATTCCTTCCCTTTCCTGCACTTAGTTTCAAATAGAATCCCAAAGACAATCAAATAATAAACTTGTGACAGAAAAGGTTAAAAAAAATATACCATGGCGTTCAATTTCCTAAAACAAAATACTACTCACACTGCCAAAATACTTGTCAAGTAATTCCACATAACGATGAATTATTTCCAGGGTAATTAGTTCATTGTCCTGATCCTCAATAGCACAGCAAAAATACAGACTGGCATATCTGTAACAAAAAAAATTTACCATATAATCATCTTTAATAAAATATATTTTCATATCCTATTGTGAAAGACCCCAAGCTTATACAAGTTATTTCCTCTTATACAACAAATTGTTTCTCTCCTAGACTATAAAAGTAATAAATGCACAAAAGAGAAATTTTGAAAAGTACAGGCAAGCAAAAAAGAAAAAAAAAAAAATCTCACTATCTAGGAAATCAACTTATTTTTGCTCTTCTCCCATTCAGGCTCCTTTCTGTGAATATTCTAAAAAAGCTGACCCAGGTTGTTCTGAAGTTTACTTAAAACAAAATATACCAGGTGACTAATTCAAACTATAAGTAAACAAGGAAGAAGATAAACTCTTCAACTGAAGGACTTATTGAAGATATTGCCAATGTGAAGTCAATATTCTGGAACATTTTATGGAAGTGTAATATACAGACAGAGAAGACCACAAGTCATAAATGTACAGTTTGATGAGTTTTCAAAGTGAACCTACCTGTATACCAGCATCTGGATGAAGAAACAATTATTACTGAACCCCCGAAGCTTCTCATGCAGCCTCTCCAGGTCACAACCTCCCACCCCTAAGGGTAACTACTCTCTTAACTTCTAACAGCATAAAATTATTTTTCAAAGGAGGTTTATAGGATTGTGAAATAAACCTCAAGAAAAAAACAACAGTTCTAAGTAATCACAGAAATTAGAGAAAGACAACAGGGGAAATTGAGACACACCCTCAAATGTTCCACATTCCACTTTATTAAAGTTTAGGTTATTTACCCTTAAAGAAGTAATATGGTTGAAAACCCAATTCTCCAAATTAGGATTCTAGAGCATGGGAGAAGGTTATACTTGGCCTAAGGAAGCCAAAACTTACTAACACACAACTTTAAGGCATAAGGAACTATGACCTAACCAAGTCCTCTGAGGAGGATTCAGAGTATTTCAAATGGTTTAAATGTATTTAAGGCTTCTGAAAAGAAACAAAATAAAGACCTAAGACATTCTAAAGTCTCAGCTGCCACTGTAATTTTCACACTGAGGAGCATTTAAGAGAGTTTTAGAAAACACGATGGGCAATTACTACTCATAGCATTAATGTAAAATAATACACAAACACACACAGTCTCAGTTTTGAAATTCAATGAATTCCTGCTCTTCAGTATGAGAATTACTTGGATTTTCCTAATACTCTATTAATTTCAATATTATCAAAAACATTCCATCTTATTGGATCTTTCCAACAGGAAGCACCATCATCCTTGATTACGGAAGGAAAAAAAAAGACGTCACAGAGTACAGGGCCTGTTAAGTGGTTGTACTGAGACAAGAAATCTGATCTTCAGACCTAACTCCAGGCCTTTTTTCACTCTACTGTACTGAATCCCTTGTCATACACAGACTTTTTGCCATGTCCATTCTGTCCAACTGCTACGTTCACTATTTTATTTTATTTTTTTATTTTTTTGTCTTTTTGCCATTTCTTGGGCTGCTCCTGCGGCATATGGGAGGTTCCCAGGCTAGGGGTCTAATCGGAGCTGAAGCCACCAGCCTACGCCAGAGCCACAGCAACGCGGGATCCGAGCCACATCTGTGACCTACACCACAGCTCACGGCAACACCGGATCGTTAACCCACTGAGCAAGGGCAGGGATTGAACCCGCAACCTCATGGTTCCTAATCGGATTCGTTAACCACTGCGCCACGACGGGAACTCCCCACTAAGTTATTTTAAATGGTGGGTTTCCTGCAGTCTTAGAGAGAAGGCATTCAAACATGGTCATTTATCACCATAAAGGATGTAACAGGGCACCACCTCCAACTTTATTAACAAAGTGCTTCCTCTCCTTCTTAGCGCTATCCTGTTTTATCTCTTTAAAAGGCAATGGGACATTTCTGCTGCCAAGTAGGAGGGGGGAGGGAGTGGGATGGACTGGGAGTTTGGGCTTGTTAGATACAAACTACTACCTTTACAATGGATAAGCAGTGAGGTCCTACTGTACAGCACAGGGAACTATATCCAATTTCTTGGGATAGAACATGATGGAAGATAATATAAGAAAAGGAATGTATGTATGTATGACTGGGTCACTTTGCTGTATAGCAGAAATTGGAACAAAACTGTAAATCAACCATTCAACCATACTTTAATAAAAAAGATGTGCACCCCCACACCAAAAGAGGCAGATAAGGAAGTCCCCTTGTGGCACAGTGAGTTCAAGATCTGGCAGGTTGCAAAAAAAAAAAAAAAAAAAAAGAGAGAGAGAAAGATAAAAACCAGCGAGGACAATCTAACATGAACAGCGTATTAAATAATTTCATTAGAATTTACTAGCAGTTCCTGTAGTGGCTCAGCAGTAACAAACCTGACTAGTACCCAGGAGGAAATGGGTTCGATCCTTGGTCTTGCTCAGTGGGTTAAGGATCCGGTGCTGCCATGACCTGTGGTATAGGTAACAGACGTGGCTCGGATCTCGAGTTGCTGTGGCTGCGGTGTAGACCAGCAGCTACAACTCTGATTCAACCCCTAGTCTGGGAACCTCCATATGCCGCAGGTGCGGCCCTAAAAACACAAAAATAAACAACTGAAAAAAGAAATTTGTTAATAGTCAATGTTGGGTAAAATTCCTTTTACTTTTAATTTCAATTTCTTCCATGCTTTTAGGCAATCTAATGCTTTCACCATCTTTGCTCTTTATCCACAGCATTGCCTCTTTACTTCCAAATAAACAGCACTTAAACACTAGTCAAAGGTCCTAGACTGTATGAAACATTCAGAATTAATGTTTATTAATTAATGAACATATTAATTTAAATATCACCAGGACTGATTATGTCTAAGCACTGACATGATATTTTAAAAACCCTGCAACACTATCTAAATGTTTGCATTCACTCAGAATGCAAAGAGAACCATCAAATTAAATGAACTCTTCATTATAGGTGAATATCCAGTTATCAAGATTATAAGAAGGCTTCTCTTTCCAGAAAGCCTAAGAAAGAAAACAGAGGTATAGTAACAGGTAACATTCATTGGAGTCCTCACTCTGAATATAGCAATAAATGTTAGCTAAGGCCTTAGCATAATTTACCCTTTTAATCCTCACAAAACCCTCCCTTCCAGAAAGATATTGTTATTATCTGCATTTGCTGGAGACTCAGGATTAATTGAATAACCTTCCCAGGAACAGTGATTTGACTCTAGAGCCCAAGTTTTATATTAAAAACTATATAGCCCAGAACTATATTAAATAAAGTAATCCTGCACCTGGCAAAAATTAAAACACATTCAAAGCAATATTTCACATGCTCTGAAGAGGGAGAGAAATAAAAATTGTTATACTGATTTAGTAAAAGATTACCAGAAGGTGAAGTATACTATTTTTAGAACCAAGTGGTTTTTAAAAATTCAATAATGAGCTCATGTTGTTCTCTAAGTGCATATTTGTAAGTCTAAATCTGAAGTAAAATTATTAATAGACTAGTAAGAAAGGTATGTTTAGTTGTTTTTAGCAGAGTAGATTAAGGCTTACTCTAATTACTGGCACTCAGAGAACATCTGAAAGTGCCTATTCTTACATTCAAAACACATGACTTCTCCAGTTTGCTAAATATCAGCTGACTGTGGGTGAATGTAACCAAATGGTTCTCAGTATTCTCCTGGTGTGTCATTATAAATTCCTTTGTTAGTAAAGAGAATCAATGCAGTACTCTTGGACAAGTTCTTAAGCTAGTAATTTGTAGATGTGTATTTTTAAATTAATTTTAAGACTTTAATTCATAACATGCTGCACAAAACAGGAATCAAAAAAGCAGTGTTCTTTCTTCATGGGCTCTTCAAGATAATTTATTTTAGAGATGAAGAAACAAAAGCAAACTGACTTGTTCAAAGTCACTACACTAACTAATGGCACAAAGAAATAGAATTCAAGTCCCTAGATTTTCAGTCTACTTTTTCAGCTATATTAGCCTTACTCCCTCTCACCTCTCCCTCCCCAAGACAGGCAACTCTAATGAGAAAGGTTCAGGGAGAAAGAATGTGGATGTGGCAACCTGAAGGAGGCAGACATAAAGATCACTTGCTGATATGAATAGCAAAAGTGCTAGTTCAGAATTTCTCAGGGGCTAGCGGTAATTCTTATGCTTAAAAGCTCTTCTCTTCCAGCTGGACTAGGGGAAAAAACCCACTTGTTCATATCTACAAAATATATGTCCTCAAGTACCATAGATGACCTTTCTCGGTATGAAATGGGGAGATGCACAGGAGAACTGATTATAAATTCCAACTCTTGTACGTGGATTTTATTTCAGCAAAGCTGTTTTAAGTGTACCTTTATTTATAGGAGCTTGATGTAAGTATCAGAGTCAGGTTAGATGACTGCTCATAGCCTTTAAAAGAGTGGTGGTCCGACATGGTTGGGCTGAACGAACTCTGTGCACAGAACACTAATTAATGCTTTCTTTCCTTCTGTTTAACAGGCCATTTCCCTCAGCTGCAGGAATCTTGATTCGTGGGACTGATTCTCTTGCTGGTATTTTTCTCCTCCACATGGGGGACTCCTTCCCCTGTCTAGAAATAAGCTTAAGTCTCTCATGCCTCTCTCTCTCTCTTTTTTTTTTTTTTTTTTTTTTTTGCTTTTTAGGGCTGCACCTGCGGCACATCGAAGTTCCCAGGCTAGGGGTCCAATCGGAGCTACAGCTGCTGGCCTACGCCACAGCCACAGCCACTTGGGATCCGAGCCATGTCTGTAACCTACACTGCAGCTCACAGCAACACTGGATCCTTAATTAACCCACTGAGCGAGGCCAGGGATCAAACCCGCATCCTCACTGATACTAGTGGGGTTTGTTACTGCTGAGCCACGATGGGAATTCCTCTCATGGTATTTTTTACCTCTATCCCCCACTCCTGCTTATGCTTGGCTATTACCTCTTCAGTCCTTCATTGCAAAACAAAGACACTGTTTTAATGTCTGCACCTCTTCACACTTTACCCCATTTCTTTGAGAGTTCTGTCTCCACTATTACACTGAAAATGTTCTGACAAAGGGCATTTTGTGAAATGCTCACTGTAAAATCTAATAGATTCTTTATTTTACGCAACATTTGGCACTGGTGACCCTATTCTTGAAACTCTCTCCCCTTCCCCAATGTGGCTTACTTATCCTTTGTCTGCCACCTGAAGGCTGGTGATCTAAGACTTTATGCCTAATTCCCCAGCCCCACCTGCATGCCTATACCCACCCTGAGAAAACTAGGCATCTCCAAATGGAAGTAGCACAGGCCCCACAAAGTCAACCTTCTACCTCACCCCCATCAGGTGAACCAGAAAACAGTGGAATCACCGCACTCCTCCCCTTCTTCCACTGCTCTCCCAGCTTCCAGCAGGGACCAAGTCTTAGAAAACTTACCTCAGAACAGCTCTTTCCACCTGTGGAGCCCACAGCAGAGGTCTTCCTACTGGGCCTCAGGAAATGCAGTCTCCTAACAGATTCCTCAGGTGCCAGTCTCTGCCCGCCCCTACCCATTCTCCAATTGCAGATCTTTAAAGAAATGCAAATTTGCCTTTCCCTTCCCGGTTTTAAAAACCTTGCCTCCAGGCTTAAGATTTGAGTTCTGGCCCCCACAGCTGCCACTAGCAACTGCCCTTGGACTAATCACCTCTCCCAAATTCTCATTTTTTATAAAAACTCAAGTTTGACCAACAGCAGTGATTTTTCAATCGCAGGAACCACTCCTCGGCAGAGGGTGGAAGCCAAGTGAGCAGAGATACAGTCCTGATTTCACGTGAGTGCCTCCACTTTTATCGTTATCACTTTTATCATTTAAGGGTCTATCCTTGGGGAAACAGCTTTAAAAAAAAAAAATCGCCTAACTAGATTACTCTAAGACATTTCCTATTTCTAAAATGCTATGCTTTTTCTCAACAATACTAAGCCAAATACTGGATACAAATTCATCCCAAGATGACTAAATTCATTCTATTGTAAAGAGGGGTCTATGGTATTTAAAAAATTCTAGATGTTCTATAATCATGACTTTCTCTGCCATCTCCTCCACAACCCCCACCCATACTGGAGCAGAATAGAGGAAAACTGTGATAAAACCCAGACTTCTCTTTGACCCTCCCCGTAACCCCCCCATATTTAGTTCCCTGCCCATCCCCCACAGAGGAGAATTTTTTAATATGCAGGAACGTTCTTAAACTCAGGAAATTATTTGTAAAGGAACAGAAAAGGGGAAGAAACATAGTAATTATATTTCTTTAACTCGATTAGCTATCTTAAGAAATTTATTTTAAGGTATTAAAAAGTTTCAGATATTAATAAAGATGTATAGCATTTTTAAAAAAGCTTAGCATTTGAAGCCAATTTATGAGTCATTTTGCAACATCAAAATTCTAAAAAATCTGTTCTTGGCAAAATTACCTATCTACCAGATCTAATGACACCTCCACCAACAGCGACAAGTATACTTCAAATTAATAAGCACTGCGAACGAATAAATCCTGTGTATGTCCAGTTTTTAAAAATCTATGATTGAAATAATCTATGTATCCAAGGTGTTTACAAGTAAGAGATCCTAAAAGATTTCAAAGCATGTCAAATACCAGTCATTCCTTGAAAGATTTGTGGGGAGAAGTGTGTATGTGGGGGAGGGGGGCATGGATAGATGCTTATCTAAATTCAGAGAATTACTCACACAATTTAAAATACTGATCTTACTTTCTCCTGCAAAGAAATGCATTCATTGAATTTTCCTTCAAAGATGATCAAGCATGAATTATCATTTGTGCCTTTAGTTACATAATTCTTTTGAAAAGATTTCCATGATTTTAGCATTTTTGCCTGGGTAATCAATCAAAAGAACAGTTATTAAAAAAAAAACCTTAGGCCTATTTCATGCATATCTTTATTAATCATTATTTATAAATGTCACCTCTCAAGATCCTGCATTTTTCAAATTATAGATGATCTAACATATGATTCTATTTCACCTTTCTAATAAATAAAAATTATACCTTTTGTAAACAATCTTCAGATCTCGCCACTCAAGAAAGCTGCACATTTTAGGTTTCCGTGCTAAAACGGTTTGAACAAGTTCTCTTGTGATCTTTTTCTTCTCTTTGTCTGATAATGGGACATACCATTTCTGCAGTCGTAGCTTTCCCTGACGACTAAAAAGCAACATAAACTGCATCTGTTAAGATAAATAAAACGAAGATTACAGGCAATACTTTGAGTCTATAAAGTTAAGATTAAGATGACAAGTTGCACAGAGAAGCTTTGGGGGACAGGGCATTTAGCTAACAAATGATGAGTAGTCATCAATATTTCTATGCCATTTCAAACAGCAGGAAATTCTTGTAGAAAGATCTTCCCAGCAGATGCAAATCATCCCACCCCACCTTGTTTCAGGTAAGTTTGGAGGGTTGGGGGGAGAACAAACATAGGTGAAGTGAAAATTCTAAGAAAAAGAAAGAATTCTTGGAATTTAATAAACTATCGCGCACCTGAGCTATTGGAATGTATATGCATCAATAGAGATTGTTGACATCAACTGGTTTAGGTGTATTTTAAAGAAACAGATCTGCTATTTTTTTTTTACTCTAAACAGAACAGGCTATTCTAGCTCCAGACCGAATTACTAGTAGACAGATAGCTATCACTTAGAATGCTCTCTTCAGTTTACGCTTAGTTTAATCAAAACAAACGATCTAAAATATGAACCAAAGAAATCCCATAAGCACAATTTTTCTTAAGAAAAGCCTGACTCAAGTACCCCCTTTCACCTCATTTTAAAAATACCAATATAAATATACACTCAATAAAGTGAGTTAATATATTTTTACCTAAGAGAATATAAACCTTTAAAAAGCCAAAGTAAGAGCTACACACATTCAGAAATTACACAAAATTCATTTAAAAGGATAAAAAACAGCATCTACAGATGGTGCGGTTGCTGAACTCTAGCGTATTTTACACAAACTATTTTGTACACGTTTATTTGGAATTTGCAAATGTTGGTTAGTTTACATGTTTAATTTTCAAGAAAAGTTTCTTATAATTCAACTAGTCTTCTCAACTGCAAACAGATAAGCACTGTTTCTACAAAGGTAATTAATTTAAAGGTAGAATTCAGACATATTTTTTTCTTTTAACTGTTCTAAGTTCCTGCAATAGTGCAATTAAGATTCAGTCTGACTTACATTCACCGCACCGTACTCCATCCGAACATGCGGTGGGGGAATTTATACAATCGATTCCGAATAAAATGGGCCCCACATTTTGCTAACAAATTATCGTCGCTTTTTGTAATAATCCAAATGGGCATCAATAAGATATTTAGAAATTTACGATGTGACAATTTAACTTTATTAAAGTTAAAACTGGCTGATTATACCTCACTTAAAACGCATCAGTGGCACGAAATAAACGAATAATACTCGTGGTATCAAAGCGCCTCACACAGAAGTGCTGCTAAGATAGCGGCACTAGAAGGGGACAGCAAGTAAAGCATCAACTGGACCACGTTTCACGCAAACCCGTTAGCAGAACTTGGAAAAGAACAGACCCGGATTCCAGGATCTCGGGGACCAGGAGGGCTGGGGGTTTGCTTTCAAAAGGAGTATGGACTCAAGACAGTCTATGGTAGGGTCCTGTACCTCCCCCCCACCACCACTTTTTCGGACAAATAAATCATTCTCTCCTGAAAAATAAATTATATGTTAGCACGGGACGATACCCGGTCGCCAGGCACAAGTATTCCTTCCCTCTAGTTAAAAACCAACGCTTTGATCTTGCTGCAAATCACAGGGCGCCTCAATTCCTCGAGACTGGTATTAAAAACAATGGGCTCGGCCGCGGAGCGGGCTCGGGGCCAGCGTTACCCCGTCCGGCCGTCTCCGATGGCTCCCCGCCGCCCCACGGGACCGCACTCCATCACTGACCGAGCCGGGGCGAGGTGACAGGCAGGAGCGGGGCAGACAATGGCAACCGTCGCCGCGCAGGGGGCGCCAAGGGTCCTCGGTCGTCGCCGCCCCCGGCAGCCGACCTCTCCCGCAAATGCCCGGCAAAACTTGAGGTGATTCCCGAACCACAGGTGCTGCGGGGACGCCGCAGCGTCCGAGGCTGGCCCCCGCATCCCGGAGCGCGGCGCCGAGCGGAGAGGGGCGCGGACGCCAAAAGAAGTGAGTTTCGGGGCGCGGTGCCCCAGAGCGGGCCAGGCGGGTGGGCGCGGGCAGGGGTGGTCGGGGCGCTCGCGGGACGGCGGGGGTCTCGCCCGACCCTCCCTCCTCGCCCCCTGTCCCCGGCACTCCCGCTCGTCTCCCGGGACTTACGGCGGCCGCGGGCCGCGGGCGCGGCGGGGCTCGGCCGGCGGCGTCGGCGGCGGCGGCGGCGGCGGCTGAGGGGAAGCCCCTGTCGCTGAGCTGAGGAAGAGAAGCCGTGTTGCTGTGGGGAGGGGACCCGGTTCGCAGAGGGAAGGCTTAAGAGGCGAGGGGAGGGCGAGCCGACAAACCCCGCCCCGGGGGCCGGACGAAGGAGGAGCCGGGGCTGCGGCGAGCGGAGGGGCGGGCTGGGCGGCGCGCTGGAAGCTGCTCGGCTGTCGCCAACGGCACTGGAGGCAGCTCAGGTGACCGCGCGGTCCCGGGAAGCCGATTGGCCGGGTCTCTACCAAGGGGTGGGGGGTGGGGGTCCGGACCGGAAGCCAGGCCACGTGACCCGGAAACGGCTATGGGCAGGGCGGGCGCGCCTGCGCACTCCTGAATGTGCCTCAGGGACGCGCGCGCGCTGCAGTCCCGGCAGTTTAGTGGTGAGAAGATAGTATTTCGCGGTGCCCTTTGTCGACCCTTCTCTGCGGGGCGGGGAAGGTCTGGGCCGCCGAGAGGCGTGTTCGAGCTACCACAACTCCTTGCTCTGAGAGGGTGGGACTGGGAGGTGTGCTGCCCGGTGATGTTGGTGAGGGGAGAGAGGGACTGCTGCAACTCTGGGGAAAACAAGTCGGCTCTTCCGTGGAGCTCGGGTACGCGTTCAGAGGGCTTTTTGCAATTACTTTGCTTCAAAATTGTCCGGAATCTGGCCCCTCCTCCCCATCACACTGCTACAGCCCTAGACACCTTTCGCCCCAAGCTGTGCGAGTGTCTCTTCCCTGGGCTTACCTCGCCCATCCTCAGTGCTGCGGACCTGAGGAGTTACTGTACGTTCTCCGCAGAAAAGCCCAGACAGCACCTCATCTTCAAGATTCCGCTTCCTTCACACGGAGTCACCCCCCTCCTCCCTCACAGCCGCCTGGGTTCCAGTTTAGCATTGCCGACGACTTGCTCTGCCTGGCATGCCCTTGCTCTCAAATGTCACATCTGTGAAGCTTCACTTTCAAACCCTGTAAGAATGAACCCTCTTTCGCCCATATGCCTATTAACCTATTTAGCACATCTTGAGTTTTATTCATTTTGCATTCCCCTGTGTCCATTAACTTTCTATTTAGCACATTTTGACTTTTATTCATTTTGCATCTCAACCTAGTTCACTGCCTGGTGTATAACCCCAGTAATAAACGCGAGTTGACTGGTGAGGACTGTAAAATGATAGATTTGTTAAGAGCCATAGTGCTGAGCATTTTATCTGGCACATAATGAATGTCCATATTTTTTTGAATGAAAGAATGGATGAATCATCTAGTCCGACTCATCTTTTACAGATGAGGAAAGGGGAGCCCCATGGGATTAAGTGACCTTGCTTGAACAGCCACGGGTTTCTCATGTCGAATGCTATTCATTATCCCAGTCACTGAGGTTCTTACAAAGGAAGCTAGAAAATTGCTTTTGTTAAGCTGTGCCCTTTATGCAGAGGTACCCAAACATAGTCACCAGAATTTTTTAACAGTCCAAAGGGAAAAAGAGATGCTAAGTTTTCATGAAGCTAAATTTAATCAGTTTAAAAGAATCTTTAATTAGGGGTAGTGCTCTTTTTGTGCGTGTGAAAATGTCTATAAAACTGAGGTAGTATATAATAGAGATTTGAGGGCATTTTTTAATGCCCTTCTTTAGCAAAATAAAAATGTGCAATACCTCCCCTTTTAAGCACTACTATGCTACTTGGAAAATTACTAAATGTGCTTATGCTTAATGTATACTGTAGTGTTAAATAAGTGGTCAACACAAAACAGAACTGGCTTTCTGGAGATCTTTAGGCCCCACCGCCCAAATTTCTCTCAGCACCTTGACCAATCATGGCTCAGAGGCACATCTCTTTTCTCCCTTACTACACAAAACAGATGCCATTAGCCAGTCAAGGATAGATCTATTGCTGTGCAATGAAAACTTGACCTTTGAATCCAAATGCTACTTTTCCCTTTTTTTTTTCTGTACAAAACTCATATATCCTCAAAGGTGCCTGAGATAACTGGATAACTACCTCCAAGTTTAAGCTCATTGGTTATGCTCCTAATATTGGTCTATGGTTCTGAAAACGAGGATGAAGACAGGAGACTTGCTGATGACATATTGGCAATCTCTGGTGTTCCTAGCCAGGAAAAGGGGGGGGGAGGGAAAGGAATTATGGGAAAAATAATTAGCAGCTGAAAGCAGTTATTACATAATCTTGGCTGCTTATTAATTTAGCAGAAGGAATGGCTTATTAAATTCTAATAGCAACAGCACAACTGCAAACAACCTAGCAATTAACGGTGCAGGGCCCATTATTTTGTTAATATGTTCTCTTCTTTTGGCAAGTGTATAAGAACAAAATTTATAGAAGCAGATGGTCTTTTTCAGTAGATTATAGATGGTTTATTCCCCAGTCTTAGTATTGAGTGCTAATTGTGCATTCACCGTGAAAGACAAAAGAAGCACTGTTATTGTCTTTGTTGGTAGTTAACTGCTTGACTTTGATTCCCACAATTTCCACGATTTCTTTTTCATATAGCCAGTTCTTCTCACCTAGTATCTTCTTCATCTGTCATGTTAATAGGGTATCTTTTTTTAATCTACTGCTTTTATTATCTGGGTGGTCCTGATTTCTTGGTTGTTATTGATTGATGGTACAGAAATTATTTTTTATGAAAAACTAAAAATCAGATTTTATCCTTTTTTTTTTGATACAGGAGACATTTATTACAAGACTGTTTCTCATGGAATAAGAACATGTAGTTTCATGGTGCAAGGCTGCCTGATGTTTCCCAGGTTTGAGTGGCCCTGGTAGAAAAAGGAAAATTCGACAAGGTCAGGAGAGAGAAGAACATATTTATCCTAAAATAAGAATGATGACCGTGTCCCACGTGTACAGAAGGGGAAGAAGAGCTGAGGTATTTCTGGTAACCTGCTTTTTATTTTATTTATGTTCTTATTGAGATTAATTGGCATATAACATTATATTAGTTTCAAGTGTACAACATGATTCAATAATTATATATGCTGCAAAATGATCACAGTAAGTCTACTTAAAATCAGTTTATTTTTTTTAAAAAAGGTGCCCAGCTTTTATTTGTGCTAAATGCAAGGGATGAGGATAAAATAGACATTCCGTCTTCTAACAATAAAATTTTGAGACTTTATATGTAATCTTTTATAAGTTTTCAAAACTTAAAAGTTTTAGGTTCCTTTTATTCATTTTTTAATTTTTTTTATTTTTATTTTTTGTCTTTTTGCTATTTCTTGGGCCGCCCCTGCGGCATATGGAGGTTCCCAGGCTAGGGGTCGAATCAGAGCTGCAGCCACCAGCCTACGCCAGAGCCACAGCAATGTGGGATCTGAGCCGCGCCTGCAACCTACACCACAGCTCACGGCAACGCCGGATCGTTAACCCACTGAGCAAGGGCAGGGACCGAACCCGCAACCTCATGGTTCCTAGTCAGATTCGTTAACCACTGCGTCACAACGGGAACTCCTAGGTTCCTTTTAAATGTGTGATGGCCATATGCTTTTATGTCCTCTCCCTCTCAAAATGCCATTAAACGGAGGGAAAAAAAAGAGGAATATTTAAAGTATAGACCCACATGGACAATGAGGGAAGGGACATTAGCATGAGGATATCAACAAGGATGTCAGGGTACATCATTAAACATTGAAGATTGAAGTAAAATTTGTAGTAGGTTTATATTGAGAATATGGAGGACAGAAGTAAGGGGATGTTGAAATAATATTAAATCCTCATGCAGTAGCAGTAAGAAAATAGATAAGATCTAACATAAATCATAAATAGAGTTATTAGCATATTCTTTCAATACCAGGGAGTAAATTCCAGAAGCAATGATGACTTTCATTCCAGGGACCAATATTGAGGTAGAAAGTAATAAAGGTTATTATTAAATTTTATTTTAGTGTAGGTTTTCCTTAGACAATTTTTTAAAATACTGTAATGAAGTAGATAAAAACCCTTCTGTTAGTGCTAACACTGTATTATGGATTTGTACAGTGTTCCTTCAGCCAGTCTATACATTATTTAAAATTTATTAAATAAAAATGTCTTATGATGAAATTCAGTGCTGAATCAGTATAGAAGATCACAGTAAGTGTAAAAAAAAGATGCTTAGAATTTGCGAATTTGCATTTCCAAAGATAAAGTTGTTTCAAGAAAGACCGGCCTAAAATAATGAGGATTTGAGAACCAAATCATTTCTTATAGATAGAGCTGTCACTGCCAAAGTCCTGAACAATGAGCAAAAGACATATGCTCTTTCTTGAAGCCTGTTTCCATAGTTTTGAATAAAATGTAGGAAAACTACTCTTCTCCATTTAATTTTAGGTTAGAGCAGTGATTCTCAACCTGAGCAATTTTATCCCCCACCTGGGGACACTTGGCAGTGTCTGGAGACATTTGGGTAATCACAGTGGGGTGGGGGTTGAGTTGGTGATGCTGTTGCAATGTATCGCACAGCTTCCATCCCAAAGAATTAGCCAACCCAAGATGTCAATAGTGCTGAAGTGGAGAAACCCTGAGTTAGTCACTGAAAACGTTGCCACTCAGCAACGGAGATAATCCATAGACATTTCAAGAACTAGAATAAGCACTTATCTTCAGAGGGGTTTCTTTTCTATTGGGGGAGTTGGAATCATTCTTAATATTTGATAGGTAAAATCCTTAACTGCTGAAAAGACTGGCCACATACATGATGAAGTCAGTATTTTTTAAAGTAACTAGAATGTACTATCCAAATGGGATTTTTTTTTTCAAAGTGATCCCAGAATATTAGTGGAAGTTATTTAGAACTGGGATGCAGGAGATGACTGTTCCATTCATTCATTCATTCATTAACATAAATGTTTATTATGTGTCTGCTCTGTGCTGGGCACTCTGGAAGGCAGTGGAGATACAAAGACAAGTAAAATGTTAACTCTGTCCTAAAGCCCCAATACCATTTCTCCTGACACAGAATTCCGTGTCTTTTGGCCACCCTAAGTAGTCAGAAGAGCTGTCACCAGTCAAACACTAATATATTTTCTTTCAGGAAACCCCTTGAGACGCTTCATAGAACCTTTGATTCTATAACTGATGTCTTTGGAAACTATTTGCCCTAATAACCTCCCAGAGGTCTTAACAATCTTTTCATTCTGTGAGTTTTCTACAACACTCTTAATTCAGAGCAGTATAAGAGAGAGATTCGATATGCTTTCAACAAAACAATTTCAAATAATTTTCTTTTAACGTTGTCCTTAAGATGAAATGTTTCAACAGTGATCTAACTCAACTAGACCAGTGCTTCTAGTTTTCTTTAGAAAACTCGTGAGAACACAAGATGGCTGGGCCCCATCCCCAGAGTTTCTGATTCAGCAATCTGAGGAGGTGAGGCTGAGAAGTGCATTTCTTTTTTTTTTTTTTTTTAATAGTTGAAGTATAGTTGATTAACAATGTTTTGTTAGCTTCTGGTGTCTAGCAAAGTGATTTAGTTATCTATATCTATAGATATTCTTTTTCACACTCTGTTACATTATAGGTTATTACAAGGTATTGAATATAATTCCCTGTGCTATACAGTAGGTCCTTCTTGTTTATCTCTTAACATAGAGTAGTGTTATCTCTTAGTCCCAGACTCCTAATTTATCCCTCCCCTTGCCTCCTTTCCCCTTTGGTAACCATAAGTTTTCTATGCCTGTGAGTCTATTTTTGTTTTGTAAATAAATTCATTTGTATCATTTTTTAAGATTTCACATGTAAGTGATATCGTATATTTCTCTTTGTCTGAATTGTTTCACTTAGTATGACAGTCTATCTCTGGGTCCATCCATGTTGCTACAGATTGCATTATTTCGTTCCCTTTTATGACTGAGTAATATTCCATTGCATATACGGACCATATCTCTTTATTTCATCTGTTGATGGACATTTAGGTTGCTTCTATGTCTTAACTATTGTAAATAGTGCTGCTGTGAACATTGGGGTGCATTTATCTTTTTGGATTAGATTTTTTGTCTTTTCTGGATATATGCCCAGAAGTGGGATTTTTAGATCATATGGTAGTTCTATTTTTAGTTTTTGAAGGAACCTTCATACTGTTTTCCATAGTGGCTACACAGTAGTTTACATTCTCACCAACAGTGTAAGAGGGTTCCCTTTTCCTCACACCCTCTAGGATTTATTATTTCTAGACTTTTTGATGATGGTCAGTCTTCAGTGTTATGTGATATCTCATTGTAGTTTTGACTTCCATTTCTCTAATAATTAGTGATGTTGAGCATCTTTTTATGTGCCTCTTGGCTGTCTGTGTCTTTGGAGAAATGTCTGTGTAGGTTTTATGCCCATTTTTATTTTTTTTAATTTTTAATTTTTAATTTTTTTATTTTTTTACCTTTTCTAGGGCTGCACCCACGGCATGTGGAGGTTCCCAGGCTAGGGGTCTAATTGGAGCTGTAGCCACTGGCCTACGCCACAGCCATAGCAACGCAGGATCCGAGCCGAGTCTGCAACCGACACCACAGCTCACGGCAACGCCGGATCCTTAACCCACTGAGCAAGGCCAGAGATTGAACCTGCAACCTCATGGTTACTAGTCAGGTTCGTCATCCACTGAGCCACAATGGGAACGCCTATGCCCATTTTTTGATTGGGCTATTTGTTTTTTTGATTTGAGCTGTATGAGCTGCTTGTATATTTTGGAAATTAAGCTCTTGTCGGTCACATCATTTGCAAATATTTTTCCCAGTCTGTAACTTGTCTTTTTGTTTTGTTTATGGTTTCCTTGGCTGTGCAAAAGCTTATAAGTTTGATTAGGTCTTATTTGTTTATTTTTGCTTTTATTTCTTTTGCCTGGGAGTTGGACCTAAGAAAATGTTGCTGCGATTTACTTTATAGGGTATTTTACCTATCTTCTCTTCTAGGAGTTTTATGTGAGACTTGCATTTCTAACAAGTTCTCAGGTGTGGCTGATGCTGCTAGTCTTGGAGCCACACTTTGAAAACCACTGCTCTATACCAAAAAAAAGTTATGATATCTAACATGATAAAAGCCAGGATTGTGATAATTTTCCCAGACAAATGATCTAAAGGAAATTTGAGGTCTGAATATTTTTTATTGTTGACCTCATTAAGTCTGATAACGTTGGAAGAGTAATATTCCTAGTTATATGATCCTGAAACTAAATCTATATGCACAACCCACAGTGCCTACGATCATGGTGTGCCCTTACAAGCTAATGTGCTCTAAGAGTCTAAGCTACAAATTAGAGCACTTAGAGAAACTCGAAGGTTGCACCGTTAAAAATCAGATGCTTACTTGATGAATACCACTACTCTAAAAATATTTTCCAACTCCTCATGCCAAGTAGGAATCACCTCTGAAACACTTTGTTGGCATTTACAGACATGGAGTGGAAAGGAGAGGGTTGAGAGGGACCAGCTAGACAGAATCAATATCCCTGGATAGGGCAGAAACCACTACGTAGTAATCACAATTTGCCCTTTTTCTTCCTTGGCACACAGCTAGACCCTGTTCCTCAGCTAGGTTCCTGTTCCTGCAGTTAGGTGTTCTCATGGGGCTGGGATCAGGCTATGAAATGTGGATGGAAGAAGTGATAACAGGCTGGGCCCAGAAAACCTTCTACAGGGAAGCCTCTTCCACCTTGCTCTTGCTCCATCGATGTGACCTTGGAAGTCAGGCTGTTAAGATGGCTGAGTCTCTGTCAACCTGGGTTCCTGAATAACTGCATGGAGCAACCACACAGACCACTACCAGCATCATCATTCCTACTACCAGTTGTACCTTTAAGTGAAAGAGAAATAACTCTGTATTAAGCTAGCAATTTTTACTTTTTCTGGGTTCATCTCTTATAACTGTTAGCATAACTGGCCATTCTTGCAAGCTGTTACACACTTCATTACAAAGAGAAGGAGCCATGGTAATGGGGAGAGGGGAACATTTTCAAGTGGCTAGCTCTTTGTATCCATTCTAAACCTGCTTTTTACGCTCCTTCTTGTGTCTCCATTGACATTTAGAGAATCCTCATACAACCTGAGCCCAGAAGTTAAAACTACTCATCTGTCAAAGGGGCAGGAAACCTGATTTTAGGTTTTTCTTTAACTTTACATTCCTCTGGCCAAACCTAGTGTTTGTACCAGGCAATAGATAATGCAAAAATTTAAAAATCATGTGGCTGAAAGGCCCTCATCCTCATGGATACTAGTTAGATTTGGTTCCGCTGCGCCACAACAGGAACTCCTAAAGCACCATTTAGAATACATGACCATTTTAATTGAATGAGTTGAAAAACTTTTAGAAATAATGCACACATTTTAAATATAACAAATACATAAAAGAATAGATTTTTAAAGCTCTTTCACTCAAAAAGTTCATTTTACAAAGGGAAATTAAGCCCCAGAGAAGTAAGCAAATTGCTCAAGATTATACTGTCTTGTTAGTGGTAGATGAGGAACTAAGAGCCCTGTATTATCTCTAGGCAGTGTTTTCTCACCACAGTCCACTATCTGTTGCACATAAACTACTAGTCCATTATCTTTAGACAAAAACAAACAAACAAGTAAAGTGGAAAACCTTACACACACACACACACACACACACACACCCCGCCCCCCCCAATCATAAACTCTTCATTTCTTTTTCTTATCTCTCTGAAACAAATACTGACTCCACTAGCTGACTGAAACTCTTGCAGTCTCCAGGACTGAAATAGTATTTTACTCGTCTTTATATCATAGAATCTAATACAATACTTTGCATAGAGTAGATGCTCAAAATGTTAATTACTTTGAATTGGATGCCAAAAGAAAATTTAGTAAGCCTCTATATCATTGCTTCTTGAATGTTACCAGTTTTTTTCTGGTCCTCTCCACCTACCATAGCATAGGAAGTAATCGCCTCCTTTCCATCCCCACTAATATTGCTGTAGGTCAGACCAGCAAACAACTTTGTCTCAGCTACTTCCCACCATCTGATCCCATTACTACGATTCCTTTTGTGCATGGCCAACTGAGTATTTTTTCTGAAATATTAATGCAATAGAGATAGACTCTGCTTAAAGTGCTTCAGTTTCTTTATTACTTCAGTTTCTTTGCCTGAGTCTGGGCCAGGTACTCCCTGAGTACTTGGATAAAATAGAGAACAACCTAGATATATGGTATAAGGGCAGGGGGCACAGTTTATAACTGGCAGTCCCAGTACAGTGGGGTAAGTGTTTCAGAGCAGCAAGGGCAAAAGCCAAGGTGCTGTGAGAGCATGTAGGAGAGGGCCCAACCCGGAGTTTTGGTGATAGTGATAGGTGGTGGGGTCAGAGAAAGTTTCCTGGAGGAAACAGCCTTTAGGCCAAGATTGAAAAAAAAAAAGGCGGGGAGGGGGGGTTGGGGGGAGTTAGCCAAGAGAAGACAGGGCAAGAGTGTTCTGCACTGGGAGAATAGCATGTACGAAAAGGAAGGGGTTAGTGTGCGACCATCTTAAGGACCTGAATAGAAGGTCTGTGTGGTCAGAGAGTACGTGGGTAAAGAAGAGTCTGCAGAGAATAGCAGGACCAGATTATATGGGACATTTTAAACAAAGTTAAAACATTTGGGCTTTATATAAGATACTGAGGGACATTGAAAGATTTTAAGCAAGGGCAGTGCCATTATTAGATTTGAGTTTTAAAGTTTCAGAGAAATCACTCTGGTTGAAATGTAGTTAATTGCAGAATATACTGTACTCTGAGTTTAGTTGCAGATAAAATTAATCATTCTAAGTAATGCAAACAGAAGCAGTCTAAAAATGATTGGAAGAGCAAAATCTAGGCTGAGTTTCCAGGAAAACGTTCCAGAATAACACCGCAGAACTTGACTATCAGGGAGCCAGCGTGTCTGCCATGATCAGTGAGCTGGAATACTAAGAAGCTGTCTCCATAACTGCTGGCTTCAAGCCTGTACCTCCTCTGCTGTGATTGAGAAATCAGGAATCTGCTGGCAACAAAGTGGGGGCCATGGGTCCTCGCTCTTTTCACTCATGTGGCTGGACTAGACACTGGACTCCTGCTACAACTGCCACCGAAAGCCAGATGCCTCCGTAACATGCTTACCCACAGAAAATAGCAGAGACGAGGCCCCCTTTTCATGATCTGTCACTTCCCCTTCCAAATCTTGCATAGGTGCACCTGGTTGTTGGAATCTTCATCACAACCGGAAACGTTGCTATGGAATGTAGCTTTTTGTTTTCTGGAAGGAATGAACACTATAAGGAAGTTGGAATGGATAGTGAGCCACCATGTCCACAGTAGGGGTGGCTAAGAGACCAATTGAGAAGCTGTTGAAGAATTCACATGAGAGGTGAAGGTAGCCTAACAAGGAATAAAAAGAAAGACGTCGACTGGAGAGAGTTTGGAGGTAGAATTGCTTTGATGTAGGGGCAGGGGAATGAGTGTAAAGTCAGGGTGTCCCTGAGGGAGGATCCCCTGAGAGATAGAACCTAGGAAGAAGGCACACTGGTAGTGAAATGATGAACTCATTTTTCATCCTCCAAAATCAGCTGTCTGTGGGGCCTCCAAGTAGGTAGTGGGAGTTGTTGATATAAGTCTGAAGGCTCAGTAGTGAGGTTAGGGCTGGATCTAGAGATCTGTGAGTCATCAGCATAGAGTTGGCAAATGAAGCTGAGTAGGAGGATGAGATCATTCTAGAAGAATGTATACATCTACATACATACATACATGTATATATATATATATATATATATAAATTATTATTATTTTTTGTTTCTTAGGGCCACACCCACAGCATATGGAAATTCCCAGGCGAGGGGTCGAGTCAGACCTATAGCCGCTGGCCTATGCCACAGCCACAGCAATGCCAGATCTGAGTCATGTCTGCTACCTACACGACAGCTCATGGTAACGCCGGATCCCCGACCCACTGAACAAGGCCAGGGATCAAACCCACATCGTCATGGAAACTAGTCAGATTCATTTTCACTGCGCCACAGCGGAACTCCCTATGTATTTTAAAGTACAGTGAAAGACAGAATTATAAGGTGATTCCCACGATGTTATGTTAGGCTAAACTACTTGGCCAAAGGGAATTTGCAGATGTAGTTAAGGTTACAAATCAATTGATCTTAAAATAGAGATTATAAAACTAGGCCTACGTTAATCATATGGAACTCTTTAAAAGAAGAGATTTTTTTCTCCAGCTAATAGAAGAAGAAGTCAGAGAAATTGGAAGCATAAGAGGGATTTGGTGAGAGGGGGGTCTTCATTGGTGAGGTAGAGAGTGTGATGTGACCTGAGAGTAGCCTCTAGGAGGTGAGTGTGAACCCAGCAATAGCCAACCAAAGAAGGGACCTCAGTTCTATAACCACAAGGAATTGAATTCAAGGCTTTTAGTATATTTATAGAGTTGTGCAAACATCATCACAATCAATTTCAGAACATTTTCCCCACTCTAAAAAATAAACCCTACACCCCTTTGCCATCTCATCCAGTCTCCCCAACACCCTTCACCCCTGCCCCAGCCCCTGGCAGCCGCTGATCAGCTGTATCTAGATTTACCTATTCCTGCCATTCTATATAAATGGAAGCATATCATATGTGGTCCTTTGTGTCTGGCTTCCTTCACTTAACATAGTATTTTCAAGATTCATCCATGTTGTGGGAGGCATTGGGATTTCATTTCAGAGCACATTTATTTATTTATTTATCTTTGTCTTTTTGTGGCCGCACCCACAGCATATGGAAGCTCCCAGGCTAGATATCAAATTGGAGCTGTGGCTGCTGGCCTATGCCACAGCCAGAGCAACACCAGATCCTTAACCCACTGAGCAGGGTCAAAGATCAAACCTGCATCCTCATGGATACTAGTTGGATTTTTTACCACTGAGCCACAACAATGGGAACTCCTCAGAGCACAATTTTAATGGGTAGAAAGAACCTCAAAGGAGTTTAGGGGTGGATGCAAGGCAGACACTTCCCCTGTACACCCAAATCAGCTCTGGTCATTAGCATTCAGTGCTGAAAATGTTATAAGTATGTCCTTCTCTTGGGAGTATCTAAAATAAGTCAATATCAAATGCTAATGCTTTTTGCTTCTTCTCCTCCCCTCCCCCAGCAGTAAATATAACTGAAAGCCTTGCTTAATGACAAAAACTGAGTCAGTCATTGTTGCTTCATGTTAACTACTTGCCTAAGAAACACGCTCATCTTATAGAGGAGATGATGAGCAAAACTGGCAATGCCCTAATAAGCTCTAAATTAAGCATACATAATGTTGAACACAATATAAGAATCAGCAAAAAAAAATTTCTACTTATTGATCATTAGTGTTAATGAGAACAGCAGCAAGTGGCTCTATTCCTGTTCACTTAGAAAGTATAAAAACAAGGTAAGCAAACAATTAGGAAGGTTAATGCAAGGATTCAGTTTTCATCCTGATAATGGAATAATTTATTTTCTAGCCTATTGACCTTGGAAGCCCTCAACGGCTTTATTTTCTCTGGTCTTTGGCTAATTTTCAACCGTGTTAGTAACAGAAACTGCGAAAATGGGATCAGGGCCTACTAAAAGCAATAAAACCAAATGAATGCATCTACCTCCTGGAAATGTCAGTTACAAATAAGCAGAAAGCGCTGCTGTCTATATGAAGGAACTAGAGCCCCTTATTAATAACAGTGGAGGAAGTAATCCAAGAGACTAAATGTGCTGGTGAGAGGGGCTAAGGCTCTCTGAGGAGTTCAGGTTGTAAAAGACACGTAAAAACTTGGGAAGAAGGAGGTAGCAATCAAAGAGTAAAACCAAGAAACAGCACAGAGCTGTAATACTAATGCAAGAAAGACTAGCTGGAGAGAACTGAGACTTGCTGAAGGGTATTTGAATTTGAAGATTCAGTGCTGCAGTGGAGTCTCTTTTGTTTGCCCAATATCCCTCACTCCTTCGAAAAACAGTACTCCCTTTCTTTGGGGAAGCTTTCCTCTCCCCCTACCACCTTCACTCCCATTCCACAGATGCAGACTGAAAGAATGCAGGTCTTCAGATTGGGAGAAATCATATCTGAGAACATGAAAACAATTTTCCAAGGAGATCCTTGAAATATTATCTGCAATCTGTATTTCTCGTAGATTAGAAATAGAAGTGCTTCCTGGAGACAGGAGATGGGCACATGTCATGGTTTTCAAAAATGAGGAGAATGGAGGTGATACAAATGTTAACAGGGATTTCAAGATTGATTCTCCATTAAGAATATCAAATGCCTGGTGTGTGAACTCCCAGAGAGTAAAGAGGTAAGCCTTAAAGAAACCAGCACGAATTCACTAAGAGACAGCCTGACAGACAGGCCTTGGTGTCTTTTGTTATATGTTTATTAGACTAGTAGATGAAAGGAATCCCGTGGACATAGAGTTTCTGTGCTTCTGCAAGGCATTTTTCAAAGACTCTCATGGATCCTTGCTGAAAAAATAGAGAAACTGGATGGATGATAGGATAATTTAGCAGCATAATCATTCTATCCTGAGAGTGCTGATGAATGGATCTTTGTCAAATCTGGCAAATTTTGTCAAAGATCTCTTTGGAACAGGGTTGCTTTCCTAGCATGGTCCTTTTTAAGTAACCTGGATACAGGCTGAGTGGACCTGGTTATCAGTGTAGAGAAAATAAGAATCTGGGAGGCAGTTAGATGACAAAGCAGATTCCAAACTGGCATTGGCCCAGCAATGATGTATCAGCTAGTATCTTTTGGAAAAAGGCAGGATAAATGTGTAAATAAGTGCATAAATGTTCATCTCTATTACAATGAAATTTAAATAGGACAAGTTTTAGTGTTCTACCTCTGGGGCCCAAGTTAAGGATATAGGGAGAACTTGCTAAATAGCAGCATGTGGAAAAGAAGACTTGGGAATTTTAGTGGCCCGAAGCTAATAAGAGCCAAGAGCATGATAAGGCTATAAAATGAAAGAAAGAAAAAAAAAAAGAAAACCCACAGGGATCTTGGGCTGTTAAAATAGAAATATAGTATTCTGACTGTTCTATGCTTTTGATAATCAGTCTTACCATACTTTGATTTATTATGTTCAATTCTGGGAAACATATTTCATGAGGGATGTAGACCAACTTCAACTCCTTCATAGGAGTCATATCATATAGTGCTATAAATTATGACATATGAGCAACAGCCGAAATGAGTAAGGTTAGTTAGCTCAGGGAATAAAATACTTAGGGGCAAAAAAGATGGCTCTTTTACAGCATTGAAAGAGATGGGGCATAAGAGAAAATTCTGTTTAGTTCCAAGAGGAAAACAAGGATCAGTGGATGAAAGTTACTGGGGTGGTAGAGTTCAGATAGAATATAAACAAGTAACTACTAATAATTCGGAGTCTGGAATCAAAGTAGATGAGCTCTCAGTTGTTGGAAATGTTCAAACAAATGACATGGCAGAGGGGACTCCTCTACTATATGAAGGGCCGGACACTCAGAACCTTAAGGCTCTTTTCAATTTGGGGATCAAGTCTGCTGTTCTTTTGGGATTTGTGGGTGTGTGTTTGGTATTGTTTCTCTCCACCCTAAACAGAAATGAAATGTTTCCTGATTTATATGTCAGAGGTCTAGAATAGTCAGGCACAAATGGCGTAGAAGGCCAGTGTCTGGAATTTGCTTTGAATTTCCCCCATAATGCCTAACCCACAGGCACTCAATAAAGGGGCTCTTTTCTTTTCTTCTTAATTAATTAATTAATTTTGCTTTTTAGGGCCCCACCCTTGGCATATGGAGGTTCCCAGGCTAGGAGTCCAATCGAAGCTATAGCTGCCGGCCTAAGTCACAGCCATAGCCACATCAGATCAGAGCTGCGTCTACGACCTGCACCACAGCTCAGGGTGGCACCAGATCCTTAACCCACTGAGGGAGGCCAGGGATCGAACCTGCAAACTCATGGTTCCTAGTCGGGTTTGTTTCTGCTGCACTACGACGAGAACTCCTTAAGGTGCTCTTTTCTTGAAGCTCCCCTGTTTTTCAGGAAGATGCTTTCCTATTTTATATCTCATTTATATTCATGATTTCAAGAATTCAAGAATTGAGCCACTTTCTCTCCTTCAACTGCTTTCTTTTTGCTCGTGGATATCTCCTAATTTAAGAGTGAAGAATTGTGCGGTTTTTTGTGCTAAAGAAACTGCATCTCCCTACTATGATTTCCATCATTGCAAATTCACATTAAGTAAAAGTAGTTTCCTAATTCTCATCCTAGTTTCTTTCTAATAGGACTTTGATTTGGAAAATATTTAATGTTTGTCACAAAAACCTGGGAGAGCTTTTCAGGGCGCCATACAAAATGTAAAGCTTGCCCTTCAAGTCAGACAGACTCAGGCTTTAAATCATGGCTTTTCTGGGTTTCATAGTTAGCTTGCTTAATCTTTCAGAACCTCAGTTTCCTCATGTGTTAAATGAGGTTGATAATATTTATTTCATGGAATTATTTTGAAGATGAAATAAAATAAAATATGTCAATAACCTATCATTATGCTTACTACATAGCTGACATACCATGGAATGTCAATATTATTAATTCCTAACACAGTAACTTCCTCATAATCTTCAGTTCCCCTTAAAATAACAGATCAAATTTAATTTATCAGCACCGTATTATTTGTTTTTTAATTTTTAAATTTTTTATTAAAGTATAGTTGATTACAATGTTCTGTCAATTTCTACTGTACAACAAAGGGTAATATTTGTATTTAAAATATTTAGTGCCAGCTTTCCATTTCTTTTGCTAACTTAATCATTTAACTACATGTCCTAAATGACATAACTTTATAATTATTTATAGGTTTGTTAAAAAAAATTCGTGTGGTGATAACCAAGTCCAAGGCATGTGTTTAGAGTTCCCGTCGTGGCACAACAGAAACGAATCCGACTAGGAACCATGAGGTTGCGGGTTGGATCCCTGGCCTCGCTCAGTGGGTTAAGGATCTGGCGTTGCCGTGACCTGTGGTGTAGGTCGCAGACGAGGCTTGGATCTGGCATTGCTGTGGCTCTGGCGTAGGCCAGTAGCTGCAACTTGGATTAGACCCCTAGCCTGGGAACCTCCACATGCCTCGGATGCGGCCCTAAAAAGGACAAAAGACAAAAGACAAAAAAAAAAAAAAAAAAAAATTAGCCTTGATGTTTTCTAGTACCTATTCTGTGTCTAGATCTGAAGCTCTAGTTTTCCCAAAATGCCTTGCCCAAAGCAAAGCAGTTGCAGGGTTCCTGCTTCTTCAGCCTGCCCTAACCAAGCCTAGGACACTGATTGTTTCCTTCTGTACTTTGCAGAAATTGGCCTCCTCTGTTTGATTTGAAGTCATGAGTTTGGATCACAGTGAGTGGTACACTCTGCTTAATGAATCATTAGTAGAACAGAGAAAAGAACAGACTCAATTACATGCTGAGTTGGTTAACCAGCCTTTCCTTGAACACTGCCCTGCTCCAACCTACGCTGAAACAGGGAGGCTTTTGTATAGCAACGACTCCCTCGCCAGTAGTTCTGTCTGTTGAACCTAAGACCCATATTCTACATTCTTGATTGATTTTAATCTGACTTGGCAGCTTTCTTAAGTACTGCAGCCATCTGCAAGCAGAAATAACGAGGGCTTTGTACAAACAGCATAGCTGCTGGGCTCCCGGCCTCCTTTCCCCCTTTCTGTCTTCTTGACCACATGCTCGCTCTATCACCTGCAGGTATCAGACTCTGCATAGGGGCCCTTTGGGGTCAGGCTCTTGGGGCTTGCTCAGGAGGTGATAAGCCCAAGAAGTAAGGGGAAAGAGAGCGGGAGACAGATAAATGATAAAACAAATAATCAGGTGGCGATAAGTGCTGCCCTTTCCTCTCCTGCATCTGCGCTCCAGACTCAGTGTATTAAAGTTCT
This sequence comes from Sus scrofa, assembly GCF_054392235.1. NCBI lineage: Eukaryota > Metazoa > Chordata > Mammalia > Artiodactyla > Suidae > Sus > Sus scrofa. Next base: position 16,078,206 of record NC_139401.1, read on the forward strand.
GCGAATAAGCTCTGTTCTCTCCCACCTCAGTGCCTTTGAACACCTGTGGGAACCTTCCTCAGCCCTTTTCACCTCTTCAGTGAGGCCTCCTTGATCGTGGCCTCTCCTCTGACCTACTGTTGTCTGTCCCCTCCTACTAGTCCAGAGGCTGCTTACAAGCAGGGACTATGTCTCTTTATTTCCCGTAGTTCAGAGACTTAGCACAGTGCCTGACATATAAAAATTGCTCAATAATTCCTGGTTGATTGACTGAATGGGTCAGGGGAGAGTTGAAGGCCAATCTTGATTTATTACATAAATAATACTGAGCCCCCGTGATAACCCAGGAGAGCCAGACAACCAAAATATGAACACATAAATCTGTCAGGTGGTGAGGAATGCCAAGAGGTGAGGGGAAGAGAGTGACAGCAGGAGACACACAATAAGCAGATAAACAGGTCAGGAGGTGAAATAGCACAGGAGAGAAATGGCAAACAGGGGCCACGGGGGGTTGCTATTTCAGATAGACCCATTAGGGAAGGCCTCTCTGGCAAAGAGATATTTGCACATAGAGCTGAAGTCAGTGAAGGAATGAACCAGTGGAATCTAGGGGGTAAGCTTTCCAGGCAGAGAGAACAGAGAGTGCCAATTCTTAGAGCTCAGCATGAGGAAGCGGGCCATAGCTGACGTCAGGAACTGCAAGGAGACCATTGCGGCTGGAGTACACTGGAGAGTGGTGAGAGGCGAGATAGGAACAGCCAACAACACGCAAACAAAGGGTGCAGCATGGATTGGCTGTAAGTGAATGTGATAAACCATCAGAGAAAACTTACACATGAGACCCTGAATGTCTATGGTTGGAAAGTAGGAGAAAAGCCAGAGCAATGGAGGCCGTCTGTAAGGGGGTCCTAATTCAGCAAAAAAGGAGACAGCACCAAAAATAACAGCCTAGTTTACTTGATGTTACTCCCAGGTAATTGATTACAGTATTCAAAGCATGATTTGTAAGCACCCGCATTGGAAATTAGTGACCTGTAGGAGCTGGGGTGGTGGGGGTCACAGAGAACATCACATCAGTTACCAGATTTTCTTTTACTTGTACCTTCACTAGTAATATTAGGCCAGTTGATCAAAGTAATGTGGTACAAATAGCATACGGAGATTTGTACAAGGTATTTGGCAAGGCCTTGGTATCCTCATAGACAAGATGGACATATGTGCTCTGAATGGTCACCTTGTTAGATGACTTTGATCTTTTTTATTATTATTTCTTTTTCTTACTGCATAAAATACACATAATATAAAATTTATCATTTACTGTTTTGAAGTATACAATTCAGGGGTATTAAGTGTATTCGCTATGTATGGTGTGCAACTATCACCACTGTCTAGTTCCAGAACTTTTTCATCATCCCAGAAGGAAACCCCCATTCTTGTTCTTCATTCTCCCCTACACCAATTCCCAGGCAATCATTAATCTGCTTCCTGTATCTATGGATTTGCTTATTCTGGGTATTTCATATAAACGGAATCATGTAATAGGTGTTTTTTGTCTGTCTTCTTTCATCTAGCATAATGTTTTCAAAGTTCATCCGTGTTGTAGCCTGTATCAGTACTTCATTCCTTTTTTTTTTCTCTCTTTTTATTTATTTGTTTACTTATTTTCTTTTTTGGCTGCCCCGCTGCAAATGGAGTTCCCGGGCTAAGGATTGAACCTGTGACCTGGTGCTGCAGAAACAGTGTCAATCCCATTGCACCACAGGAACTCCTTTATTCCTTTTTTATAACTGAGTAATGTTCTATTATATGGATATACCAGATTTTGTTCACCCATTCGTCAGTTGATGGAAATTAGGGTTGTTTCCACCTTTTGGCTATTTTGAATAATAGTGCTCTGAACATTTGTGGACAACTTTTATTTGAACACCTGTTCTTAATTCTTTTGGGTATATACCTAGGCGTGGAATTGCTGGGCCATATGGTAATTCTGTGTTTAATCTTTTGAGGAACTACTGAATGTTTTCCGCAGCAGCTGCTCTTTCTATAGGAAGTGTTGGGGGCAGGGCACAATTGGAAGGACCAAAGGTTGGCTCAGGGTGGGGGTGGTAGCGGGAAGGGCTGTGCTCCTGTATTTCTAGAGGAGTTGGGAAGGGCACGAGGCATGAGATCAGGAGCACATCATCCGGCGTTAGGAGGGCTTGGGTTAATGGTCAGTGGAATGGCCCTGCTGAAGGGAGATCCCTCCTTATCGGGATGTGAGGCATCTAGAATTTGCACACAGCGAATCCTCAGCTGAATACCTTGAGGTCCTTCCTGTGAGGTAGCCTGTCGCTATGCTCTCTGAGGAAAGGTCCAGGCCAGGCCAGCAGGTATCTATCTCTCTTGAAATGACAAACTGATCACATTTTCAGATGACACTCAGGTGGAAGAGATACCAAATTTAGAATCAGGATTTTGAAAGATTAAAGCAAGCCAGAGAGATGAATAAAACAACCAGGTGGTGTTTGTGAGTTTTTTTTTTTAATCTTTTTTTTTTTTTTGCAAGCAACAGCAGTGGATGAGATAGGTCAGTCATGGAAAAAACACAGCGATTTTGTAGACCAGTTGTTAACATATTAATATATATTTTTTAACCTGGGATTAATTTCAAGGATTTAATTTTTCCTTCAAAGGGCAACAAAACTAGAAAGAATAAATGCCTGCTTAAGAAAAAGCAACATGAAAATAGCTACTCCTGCTCCTAACAAGAACCCAGAGACTACCCAAGTAAACCTACCAAGGATGCACTGAAGGTGCTTGGATTTATTTCCAACATCCCATAACAGGTCAATGTTAAAATTTCAACACTATATCTCTTTCTAAATCAGCAAACTCAAAAATCACTGGTTACCAAACATTTTGCTTGGTGTACTGACCCCTCTCCTCCTCCGTTAGGAGCAGCTTTCACGGAGGACCTTCCCCTCCAGGTGTCATACATAATGCAGTTAATGAATGGAGTAGGTACCGGAGGGTGGGAGTGGAGATAGAAGTACAATTTAGGCACCAAATCAGAAACTGTATTTTTCCAGAGTCAACTTCTGCACCATCAATTTTTTAAAACCTCAAAATCCATCAAAATGCTTATATAATATTTTTCATCTTCAATATCATGAGAGTACCAAAGAACAAGCCAATTACTTTCTAAAAAATTTATGAAAAAGTAAATCATAGAATACCATTCAATTTTTAACTATGTATAATATTTATGAGTCCACAAATTGCAGATGAAAAATAAGAAAAAGGTGATAAAAATGATTTGTTTCCAACTGGGAAACATGCATTAGAAAATTCGAATCTGCTCTTGCAAAGTCTTGTTCACCAGATTTTCTCCTGGGGGCTTGGGCATAATACGTACAGATTTTCAGCTAAAGAATGCCTCCTGAGGCTTGAATTTTCACATCTGACTTAATTTTTTGACAGTTTTAGTTAATATCTGGCCAAGGACCTAACTCTTGGCCAGACCCAGAGGAAAAAAATCTACATAAAGTGAGGTAGGAATATCCATGCCCCCTGTCTAGTTCTGGTCACCACCATTTATAACATTTACCTGATTTAAACTTAAATCTTTTGTCTTGCACTGTTCCTTGAACATGCAAACAGCAGTCAAAGAAAGGGAGTTGATAAATAAAAAATCCATGAATATTATAATTTCCAAGTGTTGAAAGAAAGCTCATCTGAGCAGGCATGATTTTAAAGTAGTATTTGCTCTTTGAAAACACAAACAAGTATTCTATATTATGAGGTAGTGTTTGAACTTAACTGATTACTTAAAACTTTTCAGAGTCACAAATTCATATATCAAAAATATGTCTACCCTAGCAAAGAGAAACACAAGAATTGTTCTGATACCCAGAGTAAAAATGTAAATACCTTTTCTGGAAAAGATGACATCTTCATGAACAACACACATAAAATTCAAGTCATTCTGGGTCTACTGGATGATTCTAAAACAGCCAAACTGAGTCTTACATAGTCCTCAGGTAGGAAACCCACAAATTGCAGTCACCATTGATCTCGGTACAATCCATTTCAACACTTTTTTTCTCTTGAAGTTACTTGCAGACTAGAATGTTAATATTTGAGTATTTGGTAAGTTATAAAAATAAGTACAGATGAATTGGAGTTCCTGTTGTGGCTCAGTGGAAACGATTCTGACTAGCATCCACGAGGGCACAGGTTCTATCCCTGGCCTCGCTCAGTGGGTTAAGGATCGTGCGTTGCTGTGAGCTGAGGTGTAGGTCGCAGACAGTGGCTCGGATCCTGCGTTGCTGCGGCTGTGATGTAGGCCGGCAGCTACAGCTCCGATTCAACCCCTAGCCTGGGAATATCCGTTTGCTGTGGGTGTGGCCGTAAAAAGACCAAAAAAAAAAAAAAAAAAAGTACAGCTGAGGACAGTCATCCCAATAAACGTTTTTGGAATGCTGGTAACAAATAATCATCTCTTTTGGATAAAAATCTGCCTTAGAGAAGATGTGAATGTATTTTGAGTTTTTCCAAAAAGCTGATTTCTAGCTACAATCCAAAAACCAGTGGTAAAGATGAAAAGTTCCAAAGAAAAATGTTGAAAAGAGCATTACATCTTCCCACTTCCTCAAAGCAAATGTTATATTAACTTAGCACAATGAAACAGGTGTCTATATGTATTTTTTACATTCTACCATTTTGCAGTCTATCCTAGGCCTGTAGTAATAATTAGCATCATGATCTGGAAAACTACTATTGTTTCAATTCATATGTGAACATCTCCATATTATTATCAAGAATAAAAGTGTTAGACTACAGACCTAGCCCAACCCACTGGTCTCCCCATTCTGACATGGAATGTTCCAGTAGCAGTTGTTGGCTAAGACAGGAATTATTTATGTATTTGGGGAACTGTGACAATACCGGAGAAGGCCAAATATGCAGTCACTAGTGAATCCAGCTTCTCTTTGGAGGGCCAGTGGATTAAGAAAAAACTCTGGACGTTCAAGGCTTCATTTGTGAATGTTAGAGCTTAGACATTTTAGGAAATCTGTATTTTCTTGAAAGTAAACATAAACCTAAAAGTAAATATAAAACTAAAAGAACCTTACCTACATGCATAATGTGGTACCTCTCATATAAACTAACAATTTCTAATCTTGTTTTTAAGGAAATGCCTTAAAATTCCTTAAAATACAAATAATAGAAATCCAACCAACAGTAAAAAGGTCCAAATTGTAGAGAAAAGATTGCAATTCTACTAAAAAGGAGCCCTACTTTCTTGGAAAAAAAGTGCAAGGTGGCCAGCCCTGACTCAGCACAGATGGGACAATAATAGCTTAAATTGAGTTCTTCTACTGCAGGATTATCCATTTCGTTAGGGATTTAGACTCAGAGAGAGAGAGCTGTGCATTTTTGCTCATTCTTATTCTGAAAATAATAATATCTTTTCCTCGAGCCAGTCAATTTTATTTAAAATTTTCTATAGCTAAGACTGCTATAAGCTATAATACCCAGCAGAATCTTTGGCATGTTGCAAAGAAATGGCAAAGGTATATTACTTTTTATGGTGCAACCCCAATGATCACCCCCTTTCTGTCTCATTTTTACTTAAGTAATAGGAGGGCAGCAAAACATTGAATTTCTCTGTTAGCCCTAGTCTGTAACCCATGCTAAATTCTATTTATCTCAATGAAAAAAATTTCCATACCACACATTTTAACATATAATTTTGCATAATGAAACATGAATGTCTATTCATGATAAAAGTTAAAAAAAACCCACCTGGTATTGTTGCACTGATTGCTTGAACATTCACTGTATAAAACAATAGAATTATTTCTAATATTTGCTTGAATTGGCCATTTTTCTTGTGAAGAACCCACTGAGTCAAAGAAAGTCAGCAGAATGCGTGCATACAAAGAAAAGTTAATCTCTGCCTCTCTTTATTATGATAATGGTGTACTTTTCTCTCAAGAAATAAAAGAGAATTGTATCTATCCTCAAACCCCCTTGTGATGTTGTCAGGAAATACTCTCCTCCTTTAGTGATTAAAATGAGAGGGCTTGTGAAAGCTCTTTGTAAGCTGTAGGGTAATATTCATATATAAATTAATGTGTGTGTGTGTGTGTGTGTATATTAGTATATTGGCCTAATTTTTTTTTTCTTTTCTGGCCACCCCATGACATATGGAGTTCCCCAGCGAGGGATCAGATCCAAGCCACAGTTGTGACCTAGGCCACAGCTGCAGCAGTGCTGGATCCTTTAACCCACTGTCCTAGTGGGGACTGAGCCTGCGTCCTGGAGCTGCCTATTGCCACAGCCGGAACTCCACCCTAATGCTTATCTAAATCTGAGGCTAAAGTGAAGCACCTGGAGGTTATTCTAGTCTGGTTCTCCCAAAGCAGACCCTGAGACTAGGATCCTGGTGCCAGGAGAAAACTGGGGAGGTGATCCCAGGAAGCATGAGTAAGGAGGTGGGGACCCTTGGACAGGAGAGGGAGGAAATTCCCCAAAAGAGTGAGTTGTGGGTAATTATAACTGTGCAGATGAGCAGATGAAGCTCAAGGGAACCTAGTAGCTTCCCAGTCATGCCGCTGTGGACCCGGAAGGAGAGATCTTTAGCCACAGGCTTCTGTCCCTCATTGGTTAAGGGCTGCCCCCGGGGGATAATAAATCCCTGGCACTTCCTAGACACCCTGTGCATGACTGAGCCCGCTCCGCTCTAAAGGTGCTAGCAAAGCCCTCGGGCAGAAATATAGACACGGGTGGCTGCTGGAGGTGAGGAGCTGTCAGCAGGTACAAGACTGTCTTCCCCAGGCCAGACAAGGGCACACAGACAGGGCATTTGCAGTGTGTGCTGAAAAGGCAACCATCATACACAAGCTCAGAAGCAAAGTCAAGAGCTGGATTCTGGGATCTGATCTGTGCTGTCTGTCTTGGTCCCTGGCCTGTCATAAACACTTTGCATGGGTGAAGCATCCTAGGTGAAATCACCCTGAGTTTCCTTTAATACTGTGTATTGGTGCCACTATTAGCTATTTTTAGATGTTGAGATTGAAGTGCTGTCCAGCCTCATGAAATTTATTGATATGATTTGGGAGGCAGTACATTCTAGGACAATTTGTTCTAAGCCTGGTTTTTCATTAGAATCATCCAAGGAGCTTTGAAGGAAAATATTGGGCCTGACCCCCCATTTAAAATCCAGATCTCTAGGAGTGGGGCCAAAGTCTTGGGGGTGTGGTGTGTGTGTGTGTTGACTGTCTAGATAATTTTTACAACAGCCAAATTTGAAATCCCTGGTTAATGAAGAAAACATAGCTTTGGAAGAATTTTGAAATCGGATAGCCCTGGGTGGAGATTTCAGCCACTCCACTAAGCAGCTGCAGAGCGTTCTATGAGTAACACATCTTCTTTCAGCTTGGTTTCCTCATTTGTAAAACAGGGATGCTACATCTATCTCACAGACTCCTCTGAGAATTAAATGGATGCAAAAAAGCCCACTCTTGGGCCTGGCACATAGTCGGTGCTTAATAAATGTGTCAGTTCTCACCTTGCCAGGACTGTCAGACTTGCTTTAAAAAGTATTTTTCTGTCTCCATACATTGGAAAATGAAAATTAAGTTTTCACATGTAGGTGGAGAGGGTGGAGAGCTGTAAGAACAAATGGAGGAGGGTAGGATAGGATTGTTACACTGTCAGAAGTTAAGGAAAGAGAACATAACAAGAAAACAACTGGCTGAAAATGGAAACAAGAAAACCACTAATTGACTGAATACAGTTATGCAAAGGCATCTTCTGGAACAGATTTAGGATGGCATGAGATCTAGTCCCTGCCAGGATAAGTGGATACTGTAGGGTCAGGCCTTAGCTTCATGGAGTGTCTGCATGGAGTTGAAGTCCCAAGTAGAAATACCTTAAAGTTCAGGTAAAACGTTTACTAGGGAGCATTTATAACTCTAGGTTAGTCTAAGTACCTTCTTCTGGGTTTCTTGGGTTACCTTTAAATTAGCCTTCGATATTATATTCAGAGTAACTATTTGTGTGTTAACTAGAAGACAGTTTCTTTGGGGCAGGACTGCTTTCATTCATTGACAATACCAGTACACAATTGAAGTTCAACCATTATCAAGCTAAACTCAGTCAAAATAGAGCCTAGATCAACATGGCAGACTTTGAGATTGTCTCTCCCAACAAATGGCAGCCTTAATCCCTTCCCCCTTTGCTTCAGGAATGCCGAGTTTGTCCACGTAGAGAGGAGTTTAACATCAGGAAAGAGAGTCTGCACCCATTTTGCTTCTATAAAGAATTCCAGTCTTGGAGTTCCCATCACAGCGCAGGGGAAATGAATCTGACTAGGAACCATGAGGTTGCGGGTTTGATTCCTGGCCTTGCTCAGTGGGTTAAGGATCCGGCGTTGCTGCGAGCTGTGGTGTGTCACAGACGTGGCTCGGATCCTGTGTTGCTGTGGCTGTGGTGTAGGCTGGCAGCTGTAGCTCTGATTCGACCCCTAGCCTGGGAACCTACAAAAAAAAAAAAAAAAATCCAGTCTTAAAATAGTGATAGTGTTGGTTGCATAGGAAGGCAGAGCAAAGAGTCACAAATAAATGGAACTGGGACTCTTACTACTGAACTTTGTCAGTTATGTGAGCCAACTTTATTTAAGTTGGGGTTTCTGTACCTTGCAAGCCAATGTTTCCAAGTGGATTTGGGAAAGACAGGGTCAAAAGGCAATCTTTTGACCCGTGATGGCCAGATAAGAAAGGGCCTTGGGCCTAGAGCACTTCCTTACCAAGAGATAAGGGGCCCACACAGCCTGTGGCAGGCTTTCTGTCTTGTGTGGAATATCGATTCCTCTTTCACGCTCAGTGAACATTTCCTTCATTCTTTGGAAGTGTGTATGTCAAAAGCCCACAGTCATGCACCCAGCTTTCACCATTTCAGACTCCACAGGGGGGGGTCAGGATCCTTCTGCAGCAGCACAGGAGGGCGTACACAGGCCAGTTCCCTGTGTTGGCTTCCTGAGGGACCTGCTGGCCCTGAGGGACTGACACCTACTATTGAAGCTTGTTTTGCTCTGTCCTCTTTCTAAGTACCTCATCGTTCCATCTGGTGCTTGACTATGTTGTGTTTTCCTTGGCAACTCCGATATCAACACACAATGGGCAGAAGTGTTTGGAGTCCTCCTCTGGGGTTGGTAGTGGGTACACGGTGTTCAGCTTGATGGTTATATATAGTCATATTTTGCACAAAAGTATAGTGAATGCCTTATCTTTAGATAAGCAGGATGATGACTAAATTTCTTAGCATCAGTAGTTGTATAGTTGGAACTTTTCAAAACAGATGATAAAGCAAACAAAAAGGACGTTAGATAAAAAGGGATTTATTGAAAGCATCTTGGGATAATTCATTGTGCAGTTTGTCTCAGTGGGACAGTGATGTGATTGGTGGAAAGATATCCATAGACACAGTTAAAGGAATATGTTTTCTCTGATGTCAAAAGATGCGGAAACTGAGCTGCACTCACGAAGCAGGAGACAAAGCAGCTTGCATCCTAATTCCGCTGAGATCCCTTTAAGGACAGTGAGCACAAAGTGAGAACTTTGCTTTTCTCTCCTCTTTGGGGTCTTTTTACTCTCTTAGCCCCTTTCATTCATACTGGAGAGAGCCCAGCTACCTGCTTGCCTGCTCAGCAGGTATAAGGAGTAGACACTAAGAATAAGAAGTAGAAGAATTAGGCACATCCTTGGCACAACATTGTAAATCAATGATAATTTAAAAATAAAAAAAAGGCACATTCCTCATTTGCCATAAAACTGGTGACATTAAAGGTCAGTTTATTACCAGTTTCTGGGTTTGAGCCTTCAGCCCTACCTGAGGTCCATGCCATACTTCTAGAATAGAGGCTAAACCAACAAACCAAGTCTTGGGGAATCAAGAAGCAGGGTGGCCCTGGGAACCTCAGGGACAAGATGTGGATCCCCCTCTCCTCAAGACTACCTCCCTCCCCATCTCAACCAGGATGTTGAAACCCTGGTTGATGGTGGCTCAAGGGCTCACATCCTCCTGGTACAGTTCCCTTAGGGCTGATGTGAAAATGTCCTGGGAAGGCCTCTGACAGAGCAAGCTCGGGCCGTGTCTCCTCTCCTATGAATTCAGTTGTCTTAGCTCGAGTGGCTCTAACGTAGTATTATAGACTGAGTGGTTTAAGCCACATTTATTTCTCACAGTTCTAAAAGTTGGGAGGTCTGAGATTAGGGTGCCATCAAGGTCAGATTCTGGTGAGAGTCCTCTTCCTGGTGTACAGAAGGCTGCCTTCTTGCTGTGTCCTCACATAGCGCAGAGCAGAGAGAGGAAGCAAGCCCTCACCTCCTGTGGGAGCACCCATCCCATTCATGAGGTCTCCATCTCCTGACCTAATCACCTCTGAAAGCCCCTGCCCCCCTATGCCCTCACCCTGGTGCTTAGGATTTCAACATAGGAATTTTCTGGGGCGGGGATACATTCAGTCCATAACATGGGTTAAGGAGAGGGGGCCATGGGCGCTTGAAGGAGGCTGTTATGACTGGCAGTGCCATTAAAACTACCTAGTTGGAGCAGCGAGGTTGAATCCTCCAAAAGAAAGAATGAGTCGTTCTCATAAGGCGGGGTGGTGGCCATGTAAGATAAGTAGATCCCACCACAACAGTAAATAGTAAAGCTTCAAAATCCAAATAACCTTCCCCACTAAATGCCACGGACTCTGTTTAGGAAGAGAAATCAACCCTAAGGGCCTTGGCTCTTAAAGAATAGTGCCCAACAGAGTTTTCTTTTTCTTTTTTTTTTCTAAATTTATTTTGTTAAAGTATAGTTGAGGAATTCCTGTCGTGGCTCAGCAGGTCACGAACCCAACTAGTTTCCATGAAGATGCAGGGTTTGATTCCTGGCCTCACTCAGTGTGTTAAAAGATCCAGTGTTGCCATGAGCAGTGGTGTTGGTCACAGACGCAGTTCGGATCTAGTGTTGCTGTGGCGTGGCACAGGCCAGCAGCTGCAGCTCCACTTCGACCCCTAGCCTGGGAACGTCGATATGCCTCAGGTGCAGCCCTGAAAAAAAAAAAGGGTAGTTTGATTTACAATGTTGTATTAATTTCTGCTGAACATTCTTTTTCTTAATCTTTCCATTATGATTTCTCACAGGGTATTGAATATAGTTCCCTATGCTATGCTATAGGACCTTGTTGTTTATCCTGGAAAACCCTGGTCTCTCTCTCTCTTTTTTGTCAATTTCTTTTTAAAAATTTTTTATTGGAATATAGTTGATTTACAGTGTTGTGTTGGTTTCAGGTATACAGCAAAGCAATTTGGTTATACATATACATGTATCTGTTCTTTTTCAGATTCTTTTCGCTTATAGATTATTACAGAATATTGAATAGAGTTCTCTGTGCTCTACAGTAGGTCCTCGTTAGTTATCTATTTTATATATAGTAGTGTGTATATTTTTTCTTTGCTGTGCCCACAGCATATGGAAATTCCTGGGTCAGGGATCGAACCCAAACCACAGCAGCAGTTCTAGCTGCTGCAGTGACATCACCGGATCCTTAACCCACTGAACCACAAAGGAACTCCAGGTGTGTGTATTTTAATCTCAAACTCCTAATTTATCCTTGCCCTACCCAGCATTTCCTCTTTGGTAACCATAAGTTTGTTTTCAAAATTTGTGAGTCTGTTCAGAGCTGTTTTTCTAATCATGTTCAGCCATGACAAATACTGCTGTGTTCCTATCCCTTCAAGAAAGCACTTTAGCACAGAGGGTGACTGTGTGGTTCTCCTTCTATAAAATGTCTAGACTAGGCAAATTCATAGAGACATTAGGTAGATTAGTGGTTGCCAGGGGCTGGGGGGAGGTGGAGGTGAGAGCTAAAGGGTATGGAGTTTCTTTTTGAGATGATGCGAATATTCTAAAATGATGGTGATGGTTGCATAACTTTGTGGATATACTAAGAACCATGGATTGTTTGTTTATTTATTTATTTATTTATTTTGTCTTTTTGTCTCTTTGCTGTTTCTTTGGGCCGCTCCCGCGGCATATGCAGGTTCCCAGGCTAGGGGTCTAATCAGAGCCGTAGCCACCGGCCTACACCAGAGCCACGGCAACGCGGGATCCGAGCCGCGTCTGCAACTTACACCACAGCTCATGGCAACGCCAGATCGTTAACCCACTGAGCAAGGGCAGGGACCGAACCCACAACCTCATGGTTCCTAGTCGGATTCGTTAACCACTGCGCCACGATGGGAACTCCGGATTGTTTACTTTAAATGGATGAATTATATGATATGTGAGTTATATTTTAAGCTATTAAAAAAAAAATAGAGGGCCGAACGGTTTCCTCTTAAAGAGTCTTAGAAACTGGAAAAATAAGAAAAGCAGTCAGACACCCTAGCAGCAAACCAGACACACACTGGAGATAGTGGATGGGGATAAGGTCATGATTTAACTCAGAGCTGTTCAAGTGTGGGGCCCTCACCAGCAGCTGCATCTCCCAGGAGCTCCTTAAAAATGTGAATTCGTAGGTCATATCCCAAACTACCAGTCAGAATCCTTAGGCATCACTAAAGTTGAGGAAGTATTAATGTAACCTGTTCCTTTTTTTTCCGCACCCACAGGGTATGAAAGTTCCTGGGCCAGGGGTTGAACCCATGCCATAGCAGTGACCCAAGCTGCTTCAGTAACACCACTGGATCCTTAACCCACTGCACCGTAAGAGAGCTCATGTTGCTTTTTAATGAATAAGAACTCCTTCCCTAACAGTGTGCAAGGTGCTTTCTAAACTGCAGGCCCAACAAGACTTAAAAGCAGCAATAAGGTAGTTTATAAAAATGTTATTCAGACAAAGGAACCTTAATTCTGTACTTTGCAGATAACGATACCAACATAGCAGGGCTTATTAGCAACCAATGGTTATTTGCAGAGAAGGTGGTTATTTGCAGAAAGCTACTGAAGCAGTTAACCAGACTGATGTGCCCCGAAACTGCACATATTTTCTCCATGACCTGCCAGAGAGATACCTCTATCATTTTTCTCCAGTGAAGATGCTGAAATTGGTGCGAATGCAATGAAAGCTGAGATGCAGGTAGAAATTCAGAGATAGTTTTGTCATCTTGAAAGCCAATTACTTGCTCCGGTGCCACATTTCCAGATCCAAGGTTTGAGGACAAATTTATCTCCTGTGATCATGTGAAGCATTGTAAGTGCTGCACACATATTAGAAATAAAAAACCAGAGCAAGAAAAACAATCTTAAGGCTGCTCCTGAAAAATATTCAGAAATAATCTTTAAACCATATACAAAGCTCAGGTAGTAAGCCTGCTTCAGTGAAATTGCAGCGTCACCATCCACCTAACCTTGGACAACAGGAGGTAAATTTTGACCTTGGTCAGTTACTATTAGAAAAGAAACTTAATAAATTGGTAACAACGTCACTAGGAGCAGAAGTCTGTGCTGGCGGTACTGGCCAAAAACATGGTACCCTGTTCTGACTTCACTTGAAAGTGAATATCCATTTGGTACAAAATTGCAAAGGTTGGTGCAGTGGTTGAAAGAGCATTCCAGCAGTTTTCTTAGCCTAGATGTTTCTGTAGCTCCAATAAACTGTCATGCTTTATTATTTTTTCTTTTTTTCTTAATGAATTTTATTACATTTATAGGTGTACAACCATCAGCACAACCAAATTAAACTGTCACACTTTAAAAAGCGACTACTATAACTGTTAATAACAAAATTGTAATATTTTAAACTGAAATTTTATACATGGATGTTCATTTTAGGATAGAGTATTTGGTTCTGGCCTTGCTTGGGCCATTGGGCATGTGGTTGAAATGTGTATTTTGTGTCTCCCTGCTTTACAATGGACAAAACTTAAAATTAACATTGGATATCCTGGTTCTTAAAACAATTCCTTGGCCCCCTCTACAGCTCCGTATCCGCTTGTGTCCTTGTTAAGCTCTCCCTCTCTTCTTGCCCTTCTCTGCTTTGTTCCTCTTAGGAGACAAATAGAAATTGTTTCTATTGGAGTTTCCATCATGGCATAATGGAAAGGAATCTGACTAGTATCCATGAAGATGGGGGTTCAATCCCTCACCTCGCTCGTTGGGTTAAGGGTCTGGCTTTGCTGCAAACTGTGGTGTAGGTCGCAGACGAGGCTTGGATCTGGTGTTGCTGTGGCTGTGGTATAGGCCAGCGGCTACAGCTCCAGTCCAACCCTTAGCCTAGGAACCTCCATATGCCACAGGTGCAGCCCTAAAAAGCAAAGAAGAAAAGAAATTGCTTCCATTTTCTTAGAGGGGCAATTCAGCCCTCTCCCACCTCTGCTTCCAAATTTACCTAGGGCCTGTCTTCTCATAGCTAAGGTCTTGTAGTAAGCACTGAAACCTAGGGCACCACTTCCCCAGACTCTTACAGAGACCAAAGTACATATTAGCAAATACGTAATACAACATAATATAGTATATGTATAATATATGTGATATGCAAACAATACAAGATAATAAATATAAGATACTAAACACAAGAAACTAAAAAAAAATAAACTAAATAAAAATTAATATTAAGCTAACATCGGAGTTCTTGTTGTGGCCCAGTGATAATGAACCTGACTAGTATCCATGAGAATGTGGATTCGATCCCTGGCCTCATTCAGTGGGTTAAGGATCCGGCGTTGCCATGAGCTGTGGTGTAGGTCACAGACGCAGCTTGGATCTGGCATTGATGAGGCTGTGGTGTAGGCCGGCAGCTGTAGCTCCGATTTGACTCCTAGCCTGGGAACTTCATATGCCATGGGTGCAGCCCTAAGAAAAAAAAAAAAACAACCTAATATTAAAATAAATAAAAATAGGGAAGTTCCCGACATGCCTCAGTGGAAGCAAATCTAACTAGCATCCATGAGAATGCAGGTTTGATTCCTGGCCTCTCAGTGGGTTAAGGATCCGGTGTTGCTGTGAGCTGTGGTGTAAGTCACAGACGTGGCTCGGATCTGGCATTGCTGTGGCTGTGGTGTAGGCCGGGAGCTGTAGCTCCGATTCGACCCCTAGTCTGGAAACCTCCATATGCCATGGGTGCAGCCCTAAAAAGACAAAAATAAATAAATAAAGCAGTTCACAGAACACCGGAAACAGTGCCCTCTAAAAAATACGTAAATAAATATTAAATATAAAACTCTTACAGAGACAAAAATACATATTAGCAAATACATAGTATAGAATATGTATAATATATTTGATATGCAAATAATACAAGATACTAAATTTTAAACCAAATAAAAATTTCCAATTTTTCTGTAAATCTAAATTTATTCCAAAGAATTAAAAATTATTTTAATAATGGATGGAAGAATAATGTGTTGGAGAAAGAAAACAATATTGACAGCAAGACCCCTCCATATCAATATAGAAGAAAAAAGACACATGACACAGGTAGTCCAGACAGGAGACTACAGATTAGGGCAAAGTTTATAGACAGCGGAGCAGAAGAAAGAACAATGTTTTCTCTTATCTTCCAGAAAGACAAAGGACTGTGCCTTCTATATGTCTCCTACCCATCCCTTGAGAGAGCCTTTAGCTCATTCCAAAAGTACACATATTTGCACATCTAGAGATTCCTTGGTCCTGGCCTTGGAGATAACTCTGTTGTAAAAACTGGAGACTGGGCTTAATCCCTAGAGAGATTTTTCTCTGTTCCAAAGGTTAGAGTAAGGGCTCAGATTCACTCTGTCCCTGTGTTTTAGGAAGCACTCTGAGAAAAGAGGTGGGTGGGAAAATGGTCTTTTTGTAAGCAAAGGAAATAATTTTATTTGCTTTTGCAATACCCAGTATGGAAGACGTGCAGCAAGGAGAACTGGTATTCTGCTGGTGAGGATGTGAATTGGTAAGCCCCTTTGGAAAATAATTTGGCATCATCTGGAAAAATGAAGATCCACCTGCCCCATAGCCTTATTGCTGCTCTCTAATCTCATCTGTGTGCACCAAGAGACATTAAAAAATGACACAGAAGTATTCACAATAGCAACAAACTGGAAACAACTCAACAGTTCATTGACAGAATAAGGAATAAGTAAATGGTAATATAGTCACACAATGGAGTATGGTAGTACAGTGGTCATGATTATACTAGAAGTTCACCTGTCAATGTGGCTGAGTCTCACAAATGCACTAATGAGTAAAAGAAGTCACAGAATATAGCATATAGAGTATGAAAACACAGCTATGACACTCGAAAGCAAGCAACTCTAAACAAATATTCTTTAGGGGTATGTGTATGTATGTGTGTATATATACACATATGGTAAAACTCTTAAGAAAACCAAGGGGGTAATAAAAAGGAAAAGTAATTACCAGAATTCAAGATAGTGATTACTACTGGGAGAGAATGGAGTTTAGATAGGGGCTTTGAAAACATTGGTAACATTATTCTTAGACTTGAGTGGTAGATACATAGATATTTGTTTTATTATTCTGTATACATTATAATAGGTAGTATAATCTTTTAAAATATGAAGTAACTCATGATAGATCGTTTGCTTTAATGGATGGTAGAAACAATAAAAAGCTAAGGGAGAGATTAGCTCTGGCAGGATTTCCAAAGCAGAACCCTTCAGGAGGAGCTGAGACTTCAGCCAGGCCTTTGAAGGGAGGAATCACGTGATTTTTCAAAAGTGGAAATGAATGTTAGCGTTCACTTGCCCTGCCCCTTCCTTTTGCAGATGAAGAAATAGAGATATAGGGAAGTATCTTTCAAAATGAAAAAATTTAGTATATTTTCTACACTGTCAGACTAATTGCAAGGTGGAAAATTTGAGTGAAAAGCTTTTTTGAGAAGAGCATTTTAGAAGTTGAACACCATAGCCCTACAAATGTCAGGCTGTGGTTCTCTTTTTCTCAGTTTTGCATGCCTCTCTGCTCAGTAGTGTTCCCAGGCCTATTCAGGGGGCCCCCAAAGGGTCGTTCAGCTATTACTGATCAGGTGTGACAGGCAGCTTCCTCTTTTGCCCCAACTCCCCCAACTGGAAGGTGCTTCCTGGGGCTTATTAGATTATATCTGGGGTAGAGGACAGTGCCAGAAGAACATCCTGTCCGCAGCCTCTTAGAGTCCTAGGTCATCAGCCCAACACATCTAGAGAGTGCTAGCAGTGGTATGTATTATTTGCTTCATCTTTAAAGAGCTACCTTACTTCATCATAGACGCACACAACTACTCAGTAACAGAATTATATAAAATCCCCTCTCCCACCCCTGACTTTTTTTTTCATGAGAGAGGAAATGGTTCCACAGAAAAGAAATGCATGGACTTGGAGAACAGACTTGTGGTTGCCAAGGGGGCGAGGAAGGGAGTGGGATGGACTAGGAGCTTGGAGTTAATAAATGCAAACAATTGCATTTGGAGGGGATAAGCAATGAGATCCTGCAGTATAGCACAGGGAACTATGTCTAGTCATTTGTGATGGAACATGATGGAGGATAATGTGAGAAAAAGAATGTATATATATATATATGTGTGTGTGTGTGTGTGTGTGTGTGACTGAGTCACTTTACAGTAGAAAATTGACAGAACACTAAAGCAACTATAATGGAAAAAATAAAAGTCATTTAGAAATAAATAAAAGAAGACATAAAGACTCAGAAAAGTTAACTCGTTGACGGTCACACCTTCAAAAATGACATTGTCAAATTCCAACTCAGAGTTGCCTGGCTGCAAAGTATGTGCTGTTTTCAGTATACCCCACTGACTGTGAACTATGTTATCTTTTCTTCAACAACAACAACAAAAAGTGATTTATTTGCGACACAACCCAGTTCCCATCACTTTAGTGCAGCGTAGGAATAGAAAAGAGTCACAGTAACTACTTAACCTTGTTTTCCCCCTGCCATGAATTAGCAATTTATTTGTAATTATTTATGATATTAGTACTTAATTGGGAATAAACTTGCCAGGTTAAACTGTGCAGTATTTGGGACATGTTTATACAGAAATGTATTTGTTATGTGAAATCCTGATTTAACTTGGCATCTCCTTTTTTTTTTTAGGGCTGTCCCCGAGGCATATGGACATTCCCAGACTAGGGGTCTATTTGGAGCTACAGCTGCTGGCCTACACCACAGCCACAGTGACACGGGGTCCAAGCCGCGTCTGCGACCTACACCACAGGTCATGGCAATGCCGGATCCTTAACCCACCGAGCAAGGCCAGGGATCGAGCCCTCATCTTCATGGATTCTAGTCAGGTTCATTACCACTGAGGCACAACAGGAACTCCATGCATCTTCTATTTTTAATTTGCTAAATCCAGCAATTCTAGCTCAACATCTTTGAGTAAATACTTTATTACGTCTAGTGAGGCTTTCCCCCTCATGAGGTAAGTAGAAACCCATGGGCTACGTTGGCTACTGCACAAAGACCTTACAGAAGTCTTCTTAAGTCTTAACTGGAGGTGATTTTGCCCCTTACAGATATTTGGCAATGAGTGGCAACATATTCAGTTGTCCTCACTGGAGGAGGGCCTGCTACTGGCCCTTTGCGGGTAAAAGCCAGGGATGCTGTTAAATACCCTACAGGGCACTGGACAGCCCCATAACAAATAATTATCTGCTTCAAAATGTTGGTAGTGCCAAGGTTGAGAAACCTTGCTTTAAAGAATCACTCATCTAAGGTAGTAAAAATCCAGAAATTTATATATAATGCTAAAAAAATAATGCCAAGCTGTTTATTTATCTGAACCAGTTAACTCATAATTATGAGTGCTGGTGGCAGTGGGAGTTGACTCAAATTTTTACATACTTTAGCATGTATTAAAATAGACTTGTGGTATCAGTACTCTTAGCTATGTTTTTTGAATAATTTTTTACATATTTTTATTATTATTTTTACAAATAAAATGCTTCGTCTGAATAATAATCAAATCCAGTTGTAAACCATAGAAATGAAGAAATATGTGAGGGTAGATGAATTTTTACTACAGAACTCAATTTTTTGATAATTTTAAGGAGCAATGATACACACTATTTGTTAACAAAAATTTTTAATTAAACTTCAAACCCTTGTACTAGAAACTAAGTAGAGATACAATAGGTATAAAAGAACTATGCTTCTTGGAACTTTTCTATCTGATCTATAGAAGACATTCATTTCCCAATCCAGTAAGTAGCGTCATTAAGTCTTTTAGAACTACTTCCAAAGGTCATTAAGTCTTTTAGAACTACTTCCAAAATGAGATCAACGTGGGCTAGAATTTTCAGGGACAAGGCAGGATTTTTGAGCAACTACATAACAATTTTGGCCCATTCTTTTCTCTTAACGCTGATAAATATTGTAAACTCACTTCTCTTGCCCTGTCCTGACTCCAAAATACACATGCAATTATGTATACAGTTTCAAAGTTTTCACTGACCCCCTGAAGCCTATGTACAAACTCCAAAAAGTGTCCCCAACCTTGGTGGAAAAAAGCCTTGTTCTTTTAGAGAATTAGATATGATTAGACTGGTGAAGTAAAAAATAGGTTTCTAAAGATAAGAAAGCAGCCAAAAATGGCCAAGCACCTCCTATACTAGTTGGTACATATTGAACAATGCTCTTGATTTGTACTAGGGGCCAGGTTAGAATTAAGGTGGTCTTCAAAAGCAGTCTCCATATTAATAGATTGAAATATCTGATGGTCAGAACTGGTTGAATGTTGGCAGTTTCACGTGGCTGGACTTGAGGTATGCCACATGGTGAGATGGTACATAATGAAATGCACTCTATTCCAATCTATGCTTCGTATCATTTAGAACTTTGGTTGGTCCCCAGAGTTGCCGTAGCTATTTGTCCTGAGGTAGCACTTCGGCTGAGTGGTTGGAAGACGGCTTTAACTTTTTGTTTTAATAACCAGTGGAAGTTGGGGAACTTGTCTTTTAGCTATTCACTGTGCCAGTCCTTTTCTCCTTTTCTGTTTCATTTCACTGATGTTGGCACTGTAGAGCTTGGACCCCCAGGTACACAAAATGTGCCCAAGTCTTGAAGAGCAAGTAAATCAACCAGTAAAGATAATTTTAACTACAATTTGTAGCTGTTAAAATTTTATCTAGATTTATCTCCAGGCCCTAAAGTGAAGAAGGAACAGTGTATTCTAAGTTTATTTCTTGTCAAGAGCCCCTAGAGATGGGGGACATAAGAGACTCTTGTTCAGTATTCTTGAAAGTGAATATTAGTTGTATTTTGGTGTGCTAGATTTAGAAAAAGAAACTTCTTTGTTTAACAAAAAGACTAAAGACAACATATACTAAAATGATTTGAATTTTACAGATGATACCCTACTAATATTTTTAGTTTAGCACCATCTGTTTATCTGAAATTAAATTTCTGACAAATGGTCATGCCAGGAGATGCTGTTTTTATTTTTATGTGCAGCTGAAACACAGAATAATAAAAATCTGCTTGAGTTGAAGAAATATGTTCATAAAATGTTTCTTTTTTAATCTGAGTTGGCTGAGAAAATGACTTTTTAATCTAGTGGCAGCTGCTTTCATTTGGCTGGTGTTCAGTCTAAATAGTTTATGTTGGAGACAGATCATTTGTTTTATATTCGGATGCAGTATAACAAACAGTGCCTTTTGAGCTATGAGGAGGACCCAGATATCACAAACATCTTATTTTACCTATTAGCCTACCTTTCTAATTATTTCTTGTTTCTTTGACAACACAAGTGGCATGCAGTAGGTTTGTAAATTAAAAGCGCAAGTGGCAAATTGCATACCACCCAGTTGCTGTGTTATTTTTATTCGACTCTAAGAAAGTCACATCCTACACATTAATTGGCATTTGTTTACAGGAGGGGAAAATGATGGCTTTTGAAAATATGACTCAGTGGAAACACTTCTCGTCACACTGGCTTGCAAATAGAATCACTGCACTCCCTTTGGGTACTATGGGTGATTCCACTGGGAGCCCAGTTCTTCCCAACAGAGTGTTAATTAAAGAGAGCCACCTCTTGGCACCTCTCTTGCTGCAGCTACACTTCAAAATCCTCCAGCCGCCTCTTTAATCAACAGCATGTGTTCGATGTCTACTTTTAGTGTGAGGCACTGTAGCTACCGCTCTGATTTCAAAGGCAGTGGCAAGGACGGGGTTTTATTACATTACTTCAAAGTCAGGGCACCTAAACCTACGTTAGCAATGCCATTTATGTCTACCATTGACTTGGAATGATCGAACTTCCCGACTCAAATGTGAATTTCGTAGAATAGAGAGAGCTTGCCTTTTTGTCTTTCCACCCCAGCACCTAGTGTATAGGTCTCCTTACGTGTATCTAATAACCTACTTTTCTTTCTGGGCGGTAATAAATTAATTTTGTGTGCTCACATCTCAATACTGAAAAAACAGGAGTTCTCATGTAGTGGTTAAGGATCTGGCACTGCCACTGCAATGGCTCAGGTCGCTGGTGTGGCATGGGTTCGATCCCTGGCCTGGGAACTTCCATGTGCTATGAACGTAGCCAAAAAAAAAAAAAAAAAAACAAGAAACTGAAAAAACAATGCATTATTTTGAAATACAGAGGAGGCTAGTCTTCAGTGATAAACTTATTACTCAAAAAAGTAAAATATACATTTAAGAAAATTGGTGTATATTTGTCAGGTCAGGCTGCCATAATAAAACACCATGGTGGCTCAAACAACAATAATTAATTTCTCACAGTTCTGGAGGGTGGGAAGTCCAAGATCAAGGTGCCGGGTGATTTGGATCCTCGTAAGCCCTGTCTTCCTAGCTTGCTAATGGTAACCTTCTGTAGTTTTCTTGCTGTGTCCTCACAGGGGAGAGTGAAAGAAATCTCCTTCTTCTAAGGCCACAGTCCTATAGGATTAGAGCTCCATCCTTATAACCTCATTTAACCTTAGTGATCTCCTAAAAACACTATCTACAAATCAAGTCAGTTTGGTGCTTAGGACTTCAACATATGAATTTTTGGGGTGACACAATCCAGTCCATAGCAATTGGGCTGGATTAAAAGTGGCACTTAAAACTTTACCACTCTCGAATTACCATTTAAAAAAACTTAAAAAATTTGTTTTTCTTTTTACGGCTGCCCTGGTGGCATATGGAAGTTCCCGTGTTGAGGTTGAATCAGAGCTGCAATTTCTGGCCTATGCCACAGCCACAGCAACACCAGATCTGAGCTGCATCTGTGACCTATGCCTCAGCTTGTAGCAATGTCAGATCCTTAACCCACTGAGCGAGGCAAGGGATGGAATCTGCATCCTCATGGAGACGATGTTGGGTCCTTAACCTGCTGAGCCACTACGGGAACTCTAAACAATTTGGTACTAATATTACCTTTTAATTTCATATTTCAAAAATAAGGCAGTTTTGGAGTTCCCCGATGGCCTACGTGGTTAAGGATCTGGTGTTGTCATTGCAGTGGTCTGATTCACTGCTGTGGTTCGGGTTCAATTTCTTGCCCAGGAATTTCTGCATGCCTCGAGCACAGCAAAAAAAAGGTCGGGTTTTAGAATTTTATTTAAAGTTTGAAAATACACCAAACTAGTCTTTGGAGTATTAAGACTCAGGAGAGCCATTCCTGGGAAGGGGGAGGATATAATGACTGAAAGAGGGCACATAGGGAACTTCCCTGGTGCTGCAGTGCTCCATTTCCTGTTTGGGTGCTGATTCAAAAGATGTGATCAGTTTGTGAATACTTGCTGAGCTGTTCATCCATAATGATTTGTGCACTTTCCTGTATGTGTGTCAACCAAAAGCTAAAGCACAAAAGAAAAATAAATCTGAATGATGCATTTACTGCTGGAGATAAACTACACAATTATCCCATTTTATCCCAACCTAAAGAGTAGAGAAGCTACTCCTTCTTTGTCTTTTCGAGTTCAAAAAGTCACTAGAGGTTAAAATCTAATGAGTCGGAGCGTACAAAGACTAGCCTTGTGTAAGGTGGATATAATATTATCTTCCCACCAGCACCAGCAGAACTGCAGGCACAGTGCACATTTCTGCCTGACATTGCTTGATGCTGTTTTTTTCCACCTGTCAGTTCGGCAGCTGGAGGCTAAAGAGCAGGGTTTCCAGGGAGAGGAAGAAAGCTTTCTGGGGAAGGGGCATTGTGGGCTCCAGATCACGGGCCATAGCCAAGGTCCTCTCGGGAGTGGTGGCAGTTTTAAACAGGTTGTAAACCAACATTGTCATTTTGTTTCAGAAACTTCCAGCTGTCCTAGGAAGAGGCTTTGGATCTGTGCAAGTGCCAGAGCCAGCTTTCCTAGATAAAGTGTGGAAGTGAAGAGTCCAATGTACGTTTTTAACCCTGGATATCAGTGTCCCTACAAGTGTCACTCTCACACCTCCAAGTTGGAGCTTGTCTTCTGGAAAGACAGTAGCAGTTAAGGAGTTTGTACCCCGTGACCTTTTAGACCAGGCAGTGGCCACTTTGCAGAGACCTTCCAGGTTTACAAATAGGTTACTGCTCGAACCCAAGGACCGTGCTTCACTGTCCCCAGCTCTCACATTCAGTATTTGTTTCACATTGTGCTTTTAACTTCCTCCAGGACGTTAACAGCAGAAGCCAGACGAACGTTTTCAAAACCTTTTACATTTGTGGAGCTGACTGTGCCACACAGGCAAATGGAAATTTCTTTGTTCCAGGAGGGCTGGCTCTGTCAACAACCTTGGTGTTCTTGTATTGTCTGTCATGTGTAAAACAAGTACATTTACCTCCACTTACCTCTTCTGATTGTTGAAATGTAATTTTTAAAAATAACTGCATAAAGTGCTTTCACAGTAAACTTTGGAGCTCTTAGTTGTCATTTCTTTGCGGAAATGTTCCGATGTGGAAAGAAATGATTTTTAAGTTGCTCAAGGTGTTGCAAAGTTCTGACTTGGTGTCTGTGGGTTGTGTGTGTACTGGTAACAGGGCTATGTATCTCTTGGTGCTTTACAAGTTAAAAGACTCTAGACATGCATGATCACAGTAGTTTCTAGGTGTTGGTCAGTTTCCAAGCCTTTGGGGATAGAGGTTTTTTTCCTCCACCACCTTCGACCACCAGCATCGGATCACCCAGGAGCTTGTTAGAAATGCAGAGTCTGGGGCCCCACCTTAAATCCAGTCTATCATAGCAGAATCTGCATTTTAACAGGCTTTCCAGTGACTCCTACATACATGCCAATGAATCAGCAAGGAGGCAGTGGCAGGAACTGAGAGGTCCCTCTTCTCCAAACATCTCCCACCAAGCCAGTACTGCTATTATTTAGGATGAATTTCTTGAGTTCAAGCCACTTGTGAAAAAAATCCCTGACCTGTGTAGCTCAGTAAGTCCTTTTCAGTTCAAAGCCTCCACCTGAATCCATCCCCTTGGGCCTTTCCAACTCGACAGATGGTGGAGAGCAGGTTGACTGAGGAGTGAGGGTGGGAGGAGGGAAGTGGAGTAGAAAATGCCAGGCCTTTTCCTTGATGGAAGAAAGCAGACTGACTCCATGGGCACCCCGGAGTAGTGCTGCAGGGGTGGCAGGAAGCAACAAAGTAGTGATGACAAAGCAGTGGGCTTCACAGTGGTAAATGACTGGGGGGATTCCTAAGCTTATTTATTGGACAATAACAATCAGCTGGGGAGGGGGGTCTTCTTAAAGCCTGCAGGTTCCCCAGAGGCAGGGAATTTTGAAATATTCACCCTGGTTTATGCTTTGTTCACCCTGGGCTTATGGCATCTGAATCTCTAGGGGAGAAATAGCTGTATTTTTAACAAGGGCCTCAGGTATTCACATCCACAGCCATCACTGAATGAATGGACAGCTTGGATCCTGTGCCTGGTGCCCTATAAATATTATTATTTTCAGAGCTCACCAAAAGCCGACAAAATCTTACAGCATTTTACTAACTACCTTTCGTAACAGAGAAATTCAGTAGCTTGCCCAGGGTCACGCAGTCAGTGGGCAGCAGATGGAGGATTCCACCCCAATCCGTATGACTCCAAAGCCTTTGTTCTTTCTATACTCTGTCCTAGATAACCTTCTACGAAGCCACTGTGGCGCAAAGGTTATTCTACCCAGGACACCCTCTGGTTGCCCCAATCCCACTTTTGGGGGGGTGGTGGTGGCAGTTTTTGCACAGGTTCCATAACTTGACCTAATATTATGACATAAACATTCGGGTTTGGGTGAAGTGTTCAAGGAACTCACACTGATGAACTAGCAAGAACACCTCCTCCTTCCTCCTCTCCAGCTGCAGTTAATAACTCCATACTGGTTATTCTGGTCCCAGAGTGATGAAAAGCAGGGCTCTCTTGGGTAAATGAGAATTTCTGGTTGCCTTGGTATCAAAGCAGTTTCCAAAAGTGATGGAAGCAGGCACATATTGCTCCTGCCCTCTGAAACCTTATTTTGTTTGAAGAAATCCCTAGAAAGAAAACACGCTAATTTAATACAGCAATGTTAAATAGTGATAGTAGCAAGAATGGGGCACCATCTGGTACATTTGAATAATTGTCAAGGTTGGCTTTTCTTTAAATGCTGCTTATTGCTCAGTCCACCCATCTTCAGTTACTAGAGCTAGAAGTCATCTGGTGGTGATGTGTTAGTATTACAAGAGTGTACTTGCATATTAAATTGCTCAACTTGGTTTCAGTTTGGGAATTCAAATGCAACATTTGACCTTCATCTCTATTTAATCTCCTGGGGTTTTTTGTTGTTGTTTTTTGTTTTGGTCTTTTGTCTTTTTAGGGCTATACCCATGGCATATGGAGGTTTCCAGGCTAGGGGTTGAATCGGAACTACAGCTTCCTGCCTATACCACAGCCACCGCAACCCAGGATCAGAGCTGCATCTGCGACCTACACCACAGCTCGTGGCAACCCCAGATCCTTAACCCACTGAGCGAGGCCAGGGATCGAACCCACAACCTCATGGTTCCTAGTCAGATTCATTTCTGCTGCGCAACAACGGGAACTCCTAATCTCCTGTTATTGGTTATAGCCCTCATTATAGATTTGTTTCAGAAGCTTTTCTGATTCTGTTGTCCAGGACAGTGGTCTCCCATGCAGGGTGTGTAAACCCCCAAATGATCCACTGGGATGTGGAAAACAAATATTTCCTTTCTCATTACAATTTTTATTTTATATGTATCTTATAATGTATATAACATCATGAAATAGTAAGTAGAACATGTATAAAATTTGTAAATAAACACATATATTGGGGAGCAAAGTACATGATTAAAAAATTCTGGCCCTTTGCGATACTGGCTCAAAAAAGTTTATAGAATTTTCATGTTAAATCAACTCTTCCTACCAGCATCATGTTTTCTGCTTACTTGATAAGAGTGCCTTCATGCTTGTCAACTCCTTCTGTTTATCTTATGTAGAATCAAGCTAAACGTTCCAGTGTTTATACAAGGATAAGGCATATTTTATTGCTCTTAGGAAGTTTACTGTCTGGGATGGAGATGTTGATAATGGTAGTGATTTTGGAGGACGTTGCAAGGGTAATGGGGGTGATGATGATGGCCAAGTAAGAGAAAAACGAAAGCCTTGTTTATGGTTGACATTAAAGCGAAATTGGAGTTAACTGCTGCTTCTTCCTACTACCTGGTAGTGTGACATCGTTCCTTAGCAGCGATGCTCTTCCTTGCTTGTTCATCTTGCTTCCAGTGCAGCTTAAAAATACTTTTTAGTCACCTTCGGCTTGTACCCTAATCCTCAGCTCCCTGGGATTTAAGCCTTGGGAACAGGAGGTTTTCCTAGGCCCCTGCCACTCTTCCGTATTTTGGTCCTCGTTGCTCCACAAGCTGTGAAAGCTGTGAGTCATGGCTTGCATATGGTGGGATTCCCTCCCTTCCCCTCGATCCACATGCCTGGCCAGCCATCTGCTGCCACTCTCAAGGTTATGGAGCAAGAGATGACACGGGGAAGGGAAGGAAAACACCAGGAAAATGAACAGTTTTAGAAATAAAACTGAAAAAAAGTATATATTTTCTTATTATAAAAGCAGTTTGTAGGAGAATCAGAAAATGAAGCCTAAAAACAAATCAAACAAAACACAGTCTCCCTCAGAGCATTGTTAATTACTCTGACCATCTCCATGTTTGTTTTGCCAAACCTGTCTCCTATATCTACCTATGTAGCTGGCTATCAAACAAAATGGGATCATTACCACATTATTTTGTAACTGTTTTTTTAAACTGAGTTTTGAGCATCTTGCCATGTCCATGAATATACCCCCTGCCACTAGCATTTTTAATGTGTAACGGATATCTTCTGTGCAAGGCATTATTCCAATTGCTGCAGTTTATATACAAAAATAGCCAAGATCATCTCTGCCCTCATGTGGGTAACATAATTTTTTTCCATATGTAATATTTAGGTCATTTCCATATTTTTGCTTTTATAAGCAATGCTGTGATGAATCTCCTTGTGGTTAAATCTATGCATATACTCATAATTTTTCAATGATTACATTGCCTACTCTGTTTGCCCTTCTGGGTTTACTCCCCATCCTTCTTTGTCTTGCTCTGTGGCTCACATCATTAGGCTCATTTACCCTCTGCTTGAGAAGCGCACGCAGGACATGGTGGGAGGGTAGTGGAAAGAAATGGGTGATATATTCTGGCTCCCACCCTCCATCCTTGTGGATTGTCCTGAGCTCCATTCTTGTATTGATGATGGCTTCTGTGCCTGGGCACCCCTCTCCCAAGGCTCAGTTCTCAGGGAGTTGCTCACCCCAAGGCACTGCACTACTCTTTGTTGGTTTACCTTAAGCTTGCCCTAGAGAGTTCTTCATTAAACTCTTCTTACTTACCCCATGGGAATATGCTGTACAGGTAGAAAATTTGTCTCTTCTTCCCTTCTAGGTTCTTTGACTGGTATAGGAATCAAATTGACACATGACAGATTAACAGGGGAAAACAAATTTAATTTTTTGAGTAAAGGAGCACCATTAAAAAAAGAGAGAGAGAGAGAAAGACACCCAAGGGTAAGTCAGGCAATTGAAGCCTATATCCCCTCCTGAGCTAAGGAATGGGATAGGAGCCCCAGGCTTCAAAAGGGAGGTGGGTCATTCACAGGATGATAAGAAGAGCAGATGTTTGGTAATTAGATGTTTGCCCTGCCATACAGATAGGTCATTCAGATAAAAACTTATCTCTGATGCAAGCTCTTTTTCTGGGCTAGGCTCCCTATCTAAATTCTTTTAGGTAGTTAAGAGAGAGGTAAAAGTTTTTCTTGAATCTACTGGGTCTTGATTGCCTCCAGCTCAAAACAATTCGCACGCCAAAGTGGCAGATTTGGGGATAGCCTATTTTGCTCCCCTGCCATCTGTTTCCTAGCAGGGCCCTGGATGGTAAAAGCATGCTCCTATTCCTAGCGTATTCTACTTCCCTAACTGCTTACCTATGTTAAGTATCTAGGATGGATCATGTGAAAGGCCAAGAACTTCCTTTTCTTTCTTTCTTTTTGGTCTTTCTAGGCCACACCCACAGCATATGGAGGTTCCCAGGCTAGGGGTCAAATCGGAGCTGTAGCTGCTGGCCTATACCACAGCCACAGCAATGCCAGATCTGAGCTGCTTCTGCAACCTACATCACAGCTGACGGCAACACCGGATCCTTAACCCACTGAGGAAGGCCGGGGATTGAACCTGCGTCTTCATGGATGCTAGTCAGATTTGTTAACCACTGAGCCATGATGGGAACTCCACATTCTTTTTTGACCTAAGACCTAAATACCACTGACCATTGAGCAGCCATTTCTGTCTCCCAGACTTCCATAACTGCCATAGGGATCCCTCCAGCTATGCCTAAGGCATTTTGGCAGGGAGTGCAGAAAGGAACCAAGAGGACTCTTCAGCCCTCCAGTTTGGAAGTTTGATTGCAGGGTCTGTGCTACCTTCATTTTGTTCTTGATGCCTGAAATCCTTGCTGGAGTCACAGTGAGTTGGGAAATGTCGTATGACCATTTCCTAACCTTCTAAACACCTGAGCTCATAGCAAAATTTGTTTAATTCTTTCTCCACTTTAGACTTAAGTGGTATTACAATATTCTTATTAAGTAGCCAGAACTATATTTTTAGAGCTTCTAGCTTGAATTTGAGTCACCTGATACTATCTCTTCCGCGATTCTGTCTTTTCTGTGAATCGGTAGAAATGTATTTTCTTAAAAGTTTACATCCAGTTTTACCTTTCTTGCTTTTTGGATTTTTAGTTAATACTATCTCTTTCTTCAAAGGTTCTTTCTACTTCTGTTAATTTAGTTGATTGTTCTCAGTTGTTCAGAATTGTCGTGTCATTTCCTTTATCTACCTTCTGTTCAATGACATTACTAGCAAGACGAGTCCAAGAATGATCAAATGCTCTTCTTTTTAGTGAGATGAAACTTTTTTATGTGTACGTATTTGGGGTTCCCGTATTGTTGCTGTGCTCTAGGCCTCTGCTCTTTGGTGCTTTACCTTGTTCTAAAATTTCAGTTCCCAGAGGTGGGCACTTAGAAGGACTTTCAGACTCAGAAAGATCTAGAGTTCAATCTCATCAATTATTGTTTTGTCACTTAAAGGCTTCTGTCTTTACTGGGTCTCAAGTTTCCTGGCTTACCTTGCAAGGTTGTCAGGAGAAGGAAATGAGATGACCCCTATGGAAATAATCTAGTATTGCAAGTGGAGGTGTGGTTTCTCAGACTAAGTCTCTTTCTCCTCCATCCCTCCCCCCCTCCTCCCACTTCTGTTCCCTCCTTTTGCCCCCTCCCCCTCCTCATACCCTCCTCCTCCCCTTCCCTCTTCTGTTTCCCTTTCCTCTCCCCATTTCATTCACATTCCCCCTTCCAACTTACCCTTTCTCCCCTTCACTTCCCTTCTGCGCTCTTCTCCTCCCATCCCCCATTCCTCTCCATTTTTTCTACTTGTGAGACAGACCTGAGTGTAAGAAGGATTAAAAATCATTTCTCCTTAAAAACAGACCGTAAAAGTGCAGGGAATTATATTCTGAAAGAAAACTAATTATAAATCCAGGCCCCAAAAGGCTTTTCCAATACTTCTAAGTTCTCTCATGAGCTCTGTCCTTGTAGCATCAAGGACAGAAAGAATGATGGGAAGTTCCTGATAATGGTCATTATTTTCCCAGTCTTTGAAAAATGCCTGTCCAGTGTTCCAGACTGGAGATTTGTTGTGGTGAATAAGATAAACTCTTAAAGTGGTTACATCATATGTCAAATGGTCTTATCTGGTGGAAGGGCGCTGGCGGGCTAACATGAGGCAGTTCAGTAATTCTGAGATGTTTGGAGTTGGGTTGGAAGGATGATCCTGGGTTTCAGCAAAGTGCTGTATCAGCCGATAAGGGCTACTCTAAAGGCGAGCTGGAGAAATACACTGGGAGTCCTTTGCACCAGGATTCAGACTTCCCTTGGACCCCCTTTCTCAATTCTTACATATTCTTAGCTTTTAAGGAGAATCGATTGGTCTTAAGATCTTTTAAGAATTTGTTTCTCAATATTATGATAGAAAGTATATTTGTATCTTAAATTTTTATCACACATTTTATGTATGTAAAATAAGAAATGTAATATATAATATATATGTAAATTATAAAGAATATTAAAGTATAAGCACACAGGGCCTGAAACATTAATATCTGGGCTCTCCTCCATGATTTCTACTTCTCCCTCAAAAATAACTGCTCTTCTGAATTTTGCATTCCTGCTCATCAAAAACAAAACACTTTTACCATATATAGCTGTATTCCTAAACAGCTTGCATAGTTTTGTTTGTTTTTGTGCTGTATAAAAATGGCATCATGATATATGTAGTGTTTTTTCTCTCCAAGTTTCTAACATTCTTCATTTCATCTGTATTGTTGTCTGTAGCTGAAGTTCATTCATTTTTACTACTGTTTCTGTATTGCATTTGTTGAACATACCACAATTCATTTATCCATTGTCCTATCTATGCACATTTCACTTATTTATTGTTTCCAGGTGGTTTTTTTAAATAGTCTCGTTAGCATAGATGAGAAATATACTAATAAGAATTTTTAGTATTCTTTTGTCAGATTGTCATAAACACTAGATTGATTTGTATAGTGTCCCTTTGAGCTTTTTCTCTTTTATTATTGACATTTATCACCTAAAGAAACTTAGATGCAGGGATCCGTGAGGATGCAGTTTTGATTCCCTGGCCTCACTCAGTGGGTTAAGGATCCAGTGTTGCCATGAGCTGTGGTGTAGGTCACAGACCTGGCTTGGATCTGGCGTTGCTGTGGCTGTGGTGTAGGCCGGCAGCTGTAGCTCCAGTCGACCCCTAGCCTGGAAACTTCCATATGCCTTGGTGTGACCCTAAAAAAGACAAAGAAAAAAAAAAAGAAAAAGCCAAAAAGAAACTTAGATGCAGGGGGAAAAAAATGATTTCCTCATACTCTTTTGTCACTGATGCTATTTCCACTGCTATTAATTTCAAGAACCAGTTAAGTCCTCTCTTCATTCTTCTTGTCTGAACAAAGAAGAGCCCTTTCCATTCTGACACCAGAACTAGAAAGATATTTATTTTGATCTCACCAAGCTTATGATCAGAGACATTGTGTCATGGTGAAAATAAAATAATTTAAGCTCATGAAGCAGACAGATTGGGTTTTAAAATGCTGGCATGGACACTTGTAGCAGAGGTAGTCTTGTACAAATTACCTTATTCTCCCAATCCCCATTTCCTTCTCAATAGGGTGGAGATAGCAGTGCCTTCCTCACAAGATGGCTTGCTGATTATGTCAGGTAGGGTGTTTGAAAGGCCTAATCATCACATGATAAAACAAGGAATAGAGGAGGCTCAGAGCCTGACCAATGGGGCTCATGATCTCAGCCTAAAAACCCGCATAGATGAAATAGAAAGAGGTCAGTTTTGGCTTGTGCAATTTCTAATCCTTCTGTGGATAGTTCTGGCTCAGAACAGAGGGATGGCGAGGTCCTGTGTTGATGGTAATGTAATGTTTTGGCTTTGCTTAGGGTATCAGCTTTTTCTTCCCAAACCTATCTCGTGGATTGTTTTAACAGTTCTGTCATTAGTAGCATAAAATTCCTTTGTACTTTGTTTGACTGGCAAAGAAACAAAAACTAATCAGTGTCTAATAATTAAGGATTTCCTCTGAAGAAAAATTTAAGCTATTTAATGGGAGTTAATGTTAATTTGCTAATTAATGTTAAAGCCATTGAATAAAGCATTTAAATCCAAGTATTGGGCTGGAGCTCCAAAGAGAATGTGACCTAGTCTGTCTTGTTTCCCACTCTGTCCCCAATGCTTAGCAGAGTGACTGTACATAATGCTTGCTAATAAATATTTGATGAGTGAATGAATAAGTGAAAGGACTACTTCTTTTGTCTTACGGCAAAGATCATATTTTTCTCTTGTTCCAAATCTTGAATAATGGCACCTTGAGATACTGTATGTGTTCATCAACAAGTAGGCATTGCCCTTTTGGAGCATTTATCTTTGAAATATAAGTATTCTTGGGAGTGTTGACTTAAAAAATGAAGACTGTAGCCCAGGAGGCAACATTTCAGACAGCTCTGAAATACTTCTGCAAAGAAGGGAAGATGTTAGTATATATGTGATTGTGGTGAAGGGGGAGGTACCTGCAACCAAGCACACATTTTGCAGAAGGTTACTGCTAGTCTCGTGAAGGTTACTGTGAGTCAAGAGCAGATGCCACCATGAAGGATTTTGGTGTTTTTCTAGATATGAGAAGATGCAAGAATTGAGCTCATGAAATCTTCTCCTGAAAATGTCTGACTCTCTGAAGACCTATTCTGTCATTTTTCCAAGAGCACAGAGGGCCTCACTTCTGATCCCCACCCTGAGCTCCTTTCAGGGGGTGCTGAGGGTCAGCAGCTGCAGTGGCTCTTGATTCAATCTGTGTAGAGGCAGATGGCAGGTGCCAATCTCCCCTTTACAGGAGTAACATTATGATGCTAAAGAACTAATGGAAACGGCGAATTTGGCTAACTCTTAGGCTCATCCTCAGTCTGAGGGCTCAGAGAGGCGACTTGGGGAAGGGAACTAGAAAGCACTAAGACCTTCATGAATTAGTTTAACTGGAAGCTTGCCTGCCACTTGCTGCTACTCATAGGGAGAAGGAAGGAGACTGACAGAATGGGGACAGGAGAGTAGTATGGACCTCTGTGAGTGAAAGGAGTCCTGAGTGGAGGGTATCTGAGCAACCTGAAGAGAAACTAGAGGGTACACCCTGCATGAAAAAGTAGAGGGACAGGTAGACAAACCATGTCTGCATACTCCCCCCACCTTTTAAGAACTATAGTTGATTTATACTGTTGTACCAGTTTCTGCTGTACAGTAAAGTGACCCAGGCATACATATCACATACCCTTTTTCTGGGGGGTAGGCAAATGGAGTTATGGTATCCTGCTATATAGATCACAGAGGTCTCAAGGTAAAGAGTAATAGCCTTCATTCATTCATTCATTCGTTTATTCAACAAACAGGCAGTGAATTCCTTCATTGTTCCAGGCATTCTTCTAGGGGCTTGGGATACATGAGTCAAGAAAACAGAGATCACTGTCCTCATGGAGCTTATATTCTAGTAGGGAGAGACAGACAGTAAGCAAAAGATACAATAAATAAGCAAACCATATAATATGTTAGAAAGTGCTACTAGAAACAGAAAAAAAATGTAGAGCAGGAAAATAGACACTGGGTGTGGGAGGAAAAGGGGAGTCACTGGAGAATTTTGAGCAGAGAAAGCAACATGATCTGATGTGTGGAGGTGGCAAAATTTCCCCTTCTTCCCTTATAGGTTCTTTGGCTGGTCTAATAATTTAATTGATGAAAAACAGATTAACATATGGGAACCCCAAGGATATGAGAACCAAGGGCAAGTTGGACAGTTGAGGCTTATATCCCATCAATTATGACAAAATAATCCACATGCCAAAGTGGCATCTTTTTGGGATCATGTATTCTGCTTCACCTCACATATTATAGAAATTTCCATCCCTCTGGTTGATAGAGTATGTGTGTGGCAGGGACAAGTTTAAGCAGGGAAACCTGTTGGAGGGTATTACAGTTACCAAGGCATAAGGCCAGGTGCTTGGACCAGCATGGTACCAGTGAGGTATAAGAGATCAGAGTGTGGATATATTTTTAATATAAAACCACTAGGATTTCTTGACAAATTGGATATAGGGTGACAGAAAATGAAGGAGCTTGAGAATGTGTCAAGATTTTTTGGTTGAGCAATTGAAAGGCATGTGTTGCCATTGCCTGAGGTGGGAAAAGCTGCTGGTGAAACTACACAACTCAGATTGGGATGTGAACCCACTGTCTTTTAATTAAAATCACATACATGGAGAATTCCCGTCGTGGCACAGTGAAAACGAATCTGACTAGGAACCATGAGGTTTCGGGTTTGATCCCTGGCCTTGCTCAGTGGATTAAGGATCTGACATTGCCGTGAGCTGTGGTGTAGGTCGCAGACAAAGCTCAGATCCTGCGTTGCTGTGGCTGTGGTGTAGGCTGGCAGCTGTAGCTCCCATTCGACCCCTAGCCTGGGAACCTCCATATTGCACAGGTGCGGCCCTAAAAAGACAAAAAGACAAAATAAAATAAAATAAAATAAAATCACATACACGGTTCTCAGTACAGAAGGAAATCAGCAAGAGGCAAAGTGATAGGAAAGAAGGAGATTTATTGAGAGAGACAGAGTATGAACTGTCTCATAAGGAGAGAGCACCCTGGGAGATACACATTCCATAGACAGAATGTGGTCCATCTCAAAAGGCCAGAGAGCAGCCCTCAAATATGGGGTAGGGAGTTTTTATAGGCTGGGTAATTTCACAGGCTAATGGAGGATTATTCTGACTATGTCAAGGAATGGGTGAGGATTTCTGGGAACTGGGCCACCACCCACTTTTTGGCTTTTTATGGCCTCTCAGAACTGTCATGGCACCTGTGGGCATGTCGTTTAGATGCTAATGTATTAATTACAGTGAGCATATAATGAGGCTCAAGGTCCACTGGAAGTTGAATCTTCTCCTATCTTGGACCTAGCTGGTTTTAACCAGGCCAGTTTATGTCATATCCTCAACCGCTATGTCTTTCTTTTAAAGGTTGTGCCCTGACTCCTTCCCCCTTGTTTCACTGATGGAGAAGGTTTGGGGGAAAAAGATTTGGAAATGTTGAATTTGAGATGCCTGTCACATGGAATTGTTGAGTTTAGAGTTGGATGTAGATGCCTGGAGTCTGGATAGAAGTATGGGCTGGAGACGTAATTGGAGGAATTAAAAGCATTTGATAGAAAATAAAGCCTTGAGATAGGCTGAGATCATACAAAGAGTGGCAGATAGGGAAGAAAAAGAGCCAGGATTTTCCCTGGAGCATTACAGGGAAAGAAGGAGAACCCAGCAAAGAGACTGAGAAGGTCCAACCAGTGAGATGAGAAAACCAAGAGAGGGTGGGTCCTGGAAACCAAGTGAAGAAGTGTGTATCAAGGAGCAGGGATTATTGACTATGCAAAATGTTGCTGTTAGGTCAGAGTAAGAGAAGACCCAGTCATAAATTCAACAATGTGAAGATCATTACTGAACTGTGAACTGTGGAGAGCAGCTTCAGTGAAATGTTGGGGTGAAAGGCATAACTGACATGGATTTAAGGGAGAATGGGAGGAGAGGGATTGAAGATGGCAAGAATAGAGAACTATTTTGAGGAAAGACCTACCTTCCTGGAAAGTTATTTGACATATTTTTCAAAATAAATAATTACCTTATTTTAATTATTACAATTTAAAAATTAAGTAACATGCAGTCTTCCTATATATATATATTTTAAAGAATGCTCTCTGACTCAATAATTCTAAGAATTTTTTTTGTTGTTATTCGTTCTTTAAGAAAAAATAATCAGAGATTTCCACTAAAGCCTAGATCTCTAAATATAAGGGTGCACATGGCCTCTCCATGTGACTTGGGCTTCCTCACAATATGGTGGAGGGTTTTCCAGGGCAAGAGATCCTGGTGAGAGCTGCAAGCTAGGATCACCTAGGGGGATTTTTTAAAATGTCTGCCTTCAACTCCCAGCAATTCTAATTTCATTGGTCTGGACTAGATCCAGGTATCGATATTTTTGTACCCTCCCCAGATGATTTTGTATGGTCAGGGTTAAGAACCACTGCTCTCATGAAGAGCACACGAAACAAAGAGATTTGGCTTCCCAGGCATCTGCTGCCAACAGTACTTGCTGTGCCATCTCTTGTATTCCAGAGGTTCCACTCATGTCATGTGACATTCAGGAGCCTGCCAAAGAAATTAGATGAGGAAAATGCTCGAAGCAGTCAGGTAACTAATTGCAGTCATTACAGAGCTCCACAGCTCTCCTCTGGCTGTTTCAAAATGACGGTGGATGGGCCCATAGCCCATGTGTTTTACTAGGATATCCTGGCAAGGTTTAAAGGCTGAGTGGAAGAGCTAGACTGGGACTCCTGGTTGCCCTGTTCTAGAGGTGGCAGTCAGATCAGTCAAATGCCAAGTGGAATTTTGCCCATCATTCCTGAAGATATAATCTCTGTATCTGACAAATGCCCCTATTTTACTATTTGATCAGCAGCTAAAAGGAGCAGATAAAGATGAATGTTAGCTGGGGCTCATCCAAGTACTCCCAGTAGACACCACAAGGAATTAAGTTCCTGTTACTTTTTAACCTGACACAAGATGTCACCATTGCTCCTGTGCTTTTAGCAATAAAAGTATAAAGTTAAACAGCAGCGAGTTTGACTCCCTGATTCTACAAGTTTTTTTTCCCCCCCTCCCAGGGAGATGAGTGAGTGTTCTGTTGATGAGGTTCATTAATCTATAGTCCATTCTACCCATCAAAGTTAAGGTATTTGTATATAAACACTTATTTAATTTTTTCCCTTTACACCAGATATAGATCAAATTTAATATCTCTTAGCGAATACTCTACAGAGGAACTTTGGCAGAGGTGACTGTAAAGCAAGATAAGCTGACGTTTTTATAGGATAACTGGAGAATTGCAGATTATGTTTTTGTTCGCTTTCACTGCTACTGACAGTGTTGAAGTGATCGCCTGTAACTATGCTTAGTTTGATGCTAAAGTGGGAAAAAGGTATGGACGTTATCGCAGGGTACCAATGGCTAAGAAGTGGGGTGGGTAAAAGATCATCGGAGGACTAAAACATCATTGGAAGTGTTGCCGAGATAAAGAAAGCCATATTGATAGGCTTACACACAGCGCTGTGCATGGTTGCAAGGAATACTTTGCAAAGTCACTTGGAGGTTAAGATGGCGAACTCAGAGTAGAGCTGAGTGAAGTGTAGAATTTGGGGAGTGGAGTTGAATTTCTGGGAATAGTAAGAGAGGCTGGAACTAGTAAGCATCCTAATACTCTGCCATTCTCAATACTGCCTCTCTAAATAAACACTAAACATCAGTAAAGGATAGCCATTTGAAGAGGTGCCTAATTATTACTTTGCTCTTGGCTTTCACACCAAAATATTAATATCAGTTGATTCAGGCTTGTGGAATTATGGTGATTCATTTCTTTATATTCCATTTTTCTATGAGCATATAACTAGAAAAAAAAAAAAAAAAGACCTCAAAACAATGCATACTCTACACTTAGGATATGCTTCCAACAAGTATATTCTTGAAAAGGCAAAACTATGGAGACAGTTAAAAAAAAAATCAGGTGTTGTGATGGTTGAGGGAGGGATGAATAGGCAAAGCACAGAGGATTTTTAGGGCAGTGAAAATACTCAGGATGATACTGTGATGGTGGTTACATATCATTGTACATTTGCCCAAACCCAAAGAAGATAACAGCACCAGGAGTGAACTGAAATATAAACTGTGGACTTTGGGTGATTCTGACATGTCAATATTGGTTCATCAATGGGAAAGGCTGTGCATGTGTTGAGGCCAGGGGTATGGGAAATCTGTGTACCTTCTCGAATTTGCTGTGAAGCTGTAACTACCATAAAAAATGTCTTTAAAAACCCATGATTCCAGAGATTTTTAAAGAAGAGAGGTGTATAATTTACATTGTTATCATTTTAATAAATTATCATTATTATTTAAAGTTAAGCAAATATTATCTTCTACTTTTTAGTCAATTTAGATGCAGATGCAGCTAAAGCTTGGGATTAGTCACGCTGTTGTGAGGAAGTACATGACACATTCAATTTGGGTAGTTGGAAGAGAATTCTAATGAAGAGACTGTTTCCAAAGATGTGGGCAGAGTGGAGGGAAACCAGAAGGGAGAGTACAGTAGCCCAGGATAGATGGGTGGGGCTGTTACTGCCATTAGGCCTAGAGGGCAAACAGAGAGAGAGCTTTATGGACCACCCAACTGGATTTGTGACCACATGTCCTTCTCTGTCCTAGCTCTGTCATATAGCCAGTTCAACTAGGACTGTTAGTGGGGTCCATGTGAATCAACTTCCCAGGACACTCAAAGAGAAGAGCAGGGCAAAGGGTAGATCTGAGGGGGAAAGGGAAGATGTACAGCTATGATTTTTATCAAAAATTAATTTTATCACAAGATTCTACAGATTCATATGGTTCTACAAGGTTTTCCAAACAAAATGAACCACCTCTTTCTTCATCCTTCTGCTTCCCCATTGCCTGCTTTTAAGAATCCACCGCTTTTGATTCCGAAATTAACAATTTTTTTCTGGAATTTATCCCCTTATTTTGAATCATCACTGGTATTTGTAATTTTTTTCCAATTTGATATTATTTATTGATTTCTCTCTACTGAAGGTGAGGAATTAACTCTCTTACCCTCACTGCCCCTTCCTATTTCACACTGAGTTCCAAAACACGCATGCTTACTCTATCCCATTCTACACTACAGTTATACCAAATTTTTAAAAAACTCGATCAGAATTTAGTTTTCATGTTATGATTTCATAACTGCTATGCATAAATGAACAACGTAGTATATACAATTATTACATTTCTTTTGGAGGCCCTCATATGTGAGTATCTGTTACCAACCAAATACTAAACATGTTAATACTTCTCAGAGATCATTCCCTTATCTGGAAATTAAGTGAGTGGCTGCTGGCGTTCTCAGAGCCAAGCAGGAGATAGGTTGGGAGTATATCACTATTTGGGATGTAATAACCCTGAATTAATTCTTGGTTTTAGTACAGTACTTCTACCCTCAGCTATGGCTATTTTTCAGCCTTTCACCACTCAGCCTTCAGAAGTACTTGGGTGCTGCCATTTTCTGAACATTCCTGGGACTCTACAGCTCAAATTGGCTTTTTCTTGTCACTGCTCCCTGGCCCTGAATACTTGTAGATACTCAAATTCTAGCTTTATGCTAAGTCAGTTACCACTTAGCCCTCTGCTTTCCAGCTTTTAAAATTGTATGGCCATCTCTCATTTACTCTTTTTCTGACCTTATGGCCTTCCTAAAAAATCTTTTTTTTGGCCATGTTTAATCAGAAATCTTCCAGTCCTCTTTTTATTTTGTATCTAGAATGGAATGAGTGGTCAGGAGAAACTTAAGTAGCTTGGGGTTGTTCTACTTCTCAGGGTCATTTCTCCCTCAAGCAGTTGCCTGCTGGTGATCTTAGGAAGCCCCATTTGCCCTTATAAACTTTCTTTCTTCTTTACTCTATTGTCCTTTCTCAGACATATGGCCCATTACAGCCATTAACTTACTCCCCATTACATCATCAAGTCTAGTTCCTTTATTCCTAAGAAGACTAGAGCCTTGCACATGATCAAGGTTGAAATGAATCAATTTCTGCTCTATTTATAGAAATGGGGTGATGTATCTCCCAAGGTATACATAGAACAATGGGTGTTGACAAGATTTTTCTGTAACCATGGATACTCTGTAATTATTCCTGAAGCATACTCATTATTTATCTGTATCTGAATTTTAACAAACATGATTCTTTCTGCTAACCCAGATTTTCCAATGAAAGCATAGCAGCCATTATTATCTTCTTCTCATGAGTCAGGCTCCATCTTTCAAGTTCGAATTCAGTCATATACTTTGAGAGGACTGAGTCACTCATGATTCTTGGATAATGGTTGAAAATTCATGATGAAAATAATAATGGCAACAATGATGATGATGACCATGTAATAAGAACCAGTAGTCTAACAGTCTTGTTTCTTAAAATAACTCTAACGTGAGAAAGTGTTATCATTAATCTCTGCTTTTTACATGAGGAGACTTGAGCCTCAGAAAGTTCCACTTACTGCTCAAGATCCCACTGTTAATAAGTAACTGAGATTCATAATTTTGCTGCCATCGAACATTTGCTAGATGCTTAACCATGTCTCAGGCACTGAGGATGCTGTGATGAACTATATACAGTCTCTGACCTCAGGTTGCTCACAGATTGGGAAACAAGTGAATAAATGAACAAGTAAACACTTGGGAATATGCACTGGGGCCGGGGGCGGGGATGGGGATGAGGGAGACATAAAAAAAAAATTGCCAAATTGCATGCTGATTTCCATGAGCCATACGGAAGGATCAGAGAGGGAAAGCTTTGAGATTATATCAGTTAGGTCATTTTAATAAAAGGGTAGTTAGGAAAACACCTGACACTGGATCCATCAGCTATCTATGGTCATTTACTCGGATATACCATTTGGGAGAATATCTGCAAAAATCATTGGACAATATAGCTTTATGCTCTTTAGGATTGTTTTCAAAGTATGTGAATTCCATGATGGATCTGTCTAGAATAAGTAATACGGTATAACTAGTTTAGTGAATATTTCATTTAATGTACTTAAACTGGTTGACCACTCAGCAATTCACTTAATTTCACACTCTATTTCCTCATTTTTAATATAGTACACCATAGGCATTTCAAGTATAACAAATTTTTTTAAAATTTCTGAATGTGTAATAAACCTCATATTTTTCTTAAGTATTTTCTTTCCTCTGGGTTGTTGCATCCCCTGAGTTAGCCATACTCTATTTATAATGATACATTTGAATATAGCCAAAAGCTATCATATCACTAAATTTCAAATAACCAAAACTCATCTTGAAAAACATTCTGGAATGTCTTTCTGATGCCAGAAGGTGGATTTAAATTATTCATGTTGTTAAGATACATGTTAAAGCCACTGGTTTTGAATAAAATTCCAGCTCTCTCTCTTTTTACTATT
Organism: Sus scrofa; assembly: GCF_054392235.1. Taxonomy (NCBI): domain Eukaryota; kingdom Metazoa; phylum Chordata; class Mammalia; order Artiodactyla; family Suidae; genus Sus; species Sus scrofa. Next base: position 16,119,329 of record NC_139401.1, read on the forward strand.
TCCACCTTTCTGTAGAATTAAATACATAATATTTAATATGTTAAATTAATGTTGTATTAAAAAATAAAGTCCCCAAAATGCCTAGGCTCACTTAAAAACTACATGCTTAGGGAGGTATTCTCCATACTCTTCCAGATGTGGAAGTACACTGGGTTTGATTTCCATATGGTTTTATGATTTCCCTGGAGTGGGTCAGGGTGCCATGGGAGCTATGACAAAAATGGAAGGAGGGATGGGGTAGTTCTGTCATTTGAAGGAATAGAAGGAAGCAGTATTCAGGGGGGAGGCCTTCCATTGGGATAGTGAGTATTTGTCCAATGCTTCCAAGTACTGAAGGGAAAAGGAGGTGTGAAAATTAAATCTGCTGCCAGAAACTCTTGAAAACCAACCTCGAGGTTGGAATGGACCTATGTGCATTGCTGAACAAGGACATGCCTCTTGTTCTTTCCCACTTGGGAGTTTGTATCTAGTTCCAGCTCTCATCTACCACAAAGAAGCATTACTCATGTGAGTGCTCCTACAATTGCTTGCAGAGACATAACATTGGCCTTCACTGATAATTGTAGCCATAAAGCATTTGCCTTTTCCATCAAAGAATAAAAGATAATGTTCAAGATCTTCATTATCCTGTATTCTGCATTAAAATTTCTTTCCTCTGGAAAATGCCTGCCTCCAAATCACTGGCTGATTTGAAATTCATAAGAATTTTGTTATGATAGAAATGTTAAATTGGACAAAAGTGTTCAGAATAGCTTGTTTTTTCTCACTTGTATTTTCATGGCAGAGGATATACATTTTTTTTTCCTACAAGGAATATTTGTAGTAATTTTACCTAAGAATCCTACATGCTAATTGTATTAGACAGACTATATCTCTAGCATTGTCATTCCATTAGAGATTTTGCAATAAATCTTAATGATACATGCAAATACACCAATCTAATGGTCCATTATAAAAGAAATGACTGACTGTTACCATTTGTTTCCAGGAATTATCTTATTTCTCAACTCCTGCTGGTAAAAATTTCCAGGAGGCAGGGAACTCAATATATATATTTTTTTTAACAGCAAGGCAGATCAGAGTGAAAAGGGAAGACTAAGAAAAAGTATCGCTCTTTTCTTGGATCTGCATTAAAATTTTATAAACTTTCATAACCTGGCATACTTTTCAGCTTTTTGATTTGAAAACCACCTAAAAGTAGTTATATGTTGATATTTTTCTTTTATTTACCTTGCTTTGGCACATGTTTGTTTATTTGTTTTCAGGCTAAATCCCATTTATTTCACTTAACAAAAGAGATCTTGTGATCTCCGGCATTGAAACCCACAGGTCTAATACACAAAACTAGGGTTTTTTTTTTTTTTTTTTTTTGGTCACCCCTGTGGCATGCAGAAGTTCCCAGGCCATGGATTGAACCCACACCATAGCAGTGACCCAAGCCACAGTAGTTGGGTCCTTAACCCACTGAGCCACCAGGGAACTCTGTCCCTTCATCTAATGCTGGACATTTAGGTTGCTTCCAGGTCTTGGCTATTATAAATTTTGCCGCTATTAACACTGGGTTCGTGTATCTTTTCAAATTAGTTTTTGTCTTTTCTGGTTGTGTGCCCAGGAGTGAGATTGTTGAATCATATGGCAACTCTATTTATAGTTTTTTAAGGAACCTCCATACTGTTTTTCCACAGTGGCTACACCAGTTTACATTCCCACCAGTGGTGTGGGGGTGTTCCCTTTTCTCCACACCCTCTCCAGCATTTATTGTCTGTAGACTTTTTGATGATGGCCATTCTGACTGGTGTGAAGTGTTACCTCATTGTAGTTTTGATTTGCATTTCACTAATAATTAGTGATCTTGAACATCTTTTCAGGTGCATGTTGGCCATCTGTGTGTTTTTGGAGAAATATCAGTTTAGGTCTTAGGCCCATTTTTTTGATTGGATTGTTTGCTTCTTTTGATTTTGAGCTGTTTGTATATTTTGGAAATAAAGCCCTTGTTGGTTACATTATTTGCAAATATTTTCTCCCATTCTGTAGGTTGTCTTTTTGTTTTGTTTATGATTTCCTTTGCTATGCAAAAACTTTTAAGTTTAATTAGGTTCCATTTGTTTATTTTTGCTTTTATTTCCCTTACCCTAGGAGAAGAATCAAAAAAAAAATATTGCTGCAATTTATGTGAAAGAGTATTCTGCTTATGTTTTCCTCTAAGAGTTTTATTTTATTTTTGTCCTTTTGCCATTTCTTGGGCCGCTCCCACAGCATATGGAGGTTCCCAGGCCAGGGGTCGAATTGGAGCTGTTGCCACTGGCCTACGCGAGAGCCACAGCAACTCGGGATCCTAGCCGAGTCTGAGACCTACACCACAGCTCACGGCAACGCTGGGTCCTTAACCCACTGAGCAATGGCAGGAATCGAACCCGCAACCTCATGGTTCCTAGTCGGATTCGTTAACCACTGTGCCACGACGGGAACTCCCCTCTAAGAGTTTTAAAGAAACCGGTCTTAGATTTAGGTATTTAATCCATTTTGAGTGTTTTTTTGGTATATGGTTTTAGAGAATGTTTGAACTACATATGTTCTTTTAAATGTAGCTGTCCAGTTTTCATAGTACTACTTACTAAAGACACTATATTTTCTCCATTGTATATTCTTGCCTCCTTTGTCATAGATTAATTGACCACAGGTGCATGGTTTTATATCTGGGCTTTCTTTCTTTCTTTTTCTTTCTTTTTTTTTTTTTGATTTTTTGTCCTTTTTTAGGGCCACGCTTGTGGCATATGGAGGTTCCCAGGCTGGGGTCTAATTGGAGCTGTTGCTGCCGGCCTACACCAGAGCTGCAGCAATGCCAGATCCAAGCTGTGTCTGTGACCTACACCACAGCTCACAGCAATGCTAGATCCTTAACCCAGTGAGCAAGGCCAGGGATCGAACCTGCAACCTCATGGTTCCTATTCGGATTCATTTCTGCTGCACCGCTATGGGAATTCCTGGGCTTTCTATTTTGTTCCATTTATCTTCGTGTCTGTTTTTTTTGTGCCACTGCCATACTGTTTGATTACTGTAGCTTTATAGTATCGTCTGAAGCCAGGGAGCCTGATTCATCCTGCTCTGTTGTTCTTTCTGAAGATTATTTTGGCTATTTGGGGTCTTTTGTGTTGGCATACAAATTTAAAATTTTTTGTTCCAGTTCTGTGAAAATTGCCATTGGTCATTTGATAGGGATTGCATTGAAGATTGCATCTGTAGATTGCCTTGGGTAGCATGGTCATTTTAATAGTATTCATTCTTTCAGTCCAAGAACACTGTATATCTTTCTATCTGTTTGCATTGTCTTCAGTTTCTTTCACCAGTGTCTTGTGGTTTCTAGAATACAGCTCTTTTGCCCCTTGAGGTAGGTTTATTCCTAGTATTTTATTCTTTTTGATGCAGTGGTAAATGGGGTTGTTTCCTTAATTTCTCTTTCTGGTATTGTGATGTGCGTGTGTAGAAATACAGCAGATTTCTGTATATTAATTTTTTATTCTGCAACTTTACCAAATTCATTGATGAGTTCTACTAGTTTTCTGGTAGTGACTTTAGGATTTCTACGTATAGTATCACATCCTCTGCAAATAGTGACAGTTTTACTTCTTCTTTTCCAATTTGGAGTCCTTTTATTTCTTTTTCTTCGCTGATTGCCATAGCTAGAACTTTCAAAACTATGTTGAATAAAAGTAATGAGAGTGGGCATTCTTGTCTTGTTCCTGATCTTAGAGGGAATGCTCTCAACTTTTCACAGTTGAGTGTAATGTTAGTTGTGGGTTTGTCATATAAGGCCTTCATCATGTTGAGGTAGGTTCCCTCTGTGCCCACTTTCTGGAGAGTTTTTATCATAAATGGATATTGAATTTTATCAAAAGCTTTTTCTTCATCTATTGAGATGATCCTGTGTTTATTTATTTATTTTTTAATGGCCACTCCTGTGGCATATGGAAGTTCCAGACGCAGCTGTGGCAATGCCCTTTTAACCTTCTGCGCTGGGCTGGGGATCAAACCTGGGCCTCTGCAGTGACCCAAGCCACTGCAGCTGGATTCTTAATGCACTGCACCACAGTGAGAACTCCTGATCCTATGGTTTTTATTCTTCAGTTTGTTAATGTGGTATATTACATTGATTGATTTGCAGGTATTGAAAAATATTTGCATCCCTGGGATAAATTTCCACTTGACTGTGGTGTATGATCCTTTTAATTTATTATTGGAGGCAGTTTGCTAGTATTTTGTTGAGGTTTTTTGCATCTATGTTCATCAGTGATATTGGCCTGTAATTTTCTTTCTTTTTTGTGTGTGTGGTATCTTTGTATAGTTTTGGTATCAGGGTGATGGTGGCCTCGTAGAATGAGTTTGAAAGTGTTCCTCCCTCTGCAGTTTTTTGGAATAGTTTCAGGAGGAGGATAGATGTTAACTCTTCTCTAAATGGTAGAGTTCACCTGTGAAGCCATCTGGTTCTGGACTTCTGCTTTTTGGGAGTTTTTAAATTACTGATTCAATTTTAGTACTGATAATTGGTCTTTAGCTATTTTCAATTTCTTCCTGCTTCAGTGTTGGAAGATTGTACTTTTCTAAGAATTTGGCCATTTTTTCTAGATTGTCCATTTTACTGTCATACAGTTGCAGTTGCTCATAGTAGTCTCTTATGGTCCTTTTTATTTCTGTGGTGTTGGTTGTAACTTTTCCTTTTTCATTCTGATTTTATTGATTTGAGCCCTGTCCCTTCCCCTTTTTCTTGATGGGTCTGGCTAAAGGTTTATCAATTTTGTTTATCTTTTCAAATAACCAGCTTTTAGTTTCATTGATCTTTTCTATTATTTTTTCAGTCTGTTTCATTTATTTCTGCTCTGATCTTTATATTTTTAATTCTACTAACTTTGGATTTTGTTTGTTCTTCTTTCTCTAGTTCCTTTAGGTGTAAAATTATGTTGTTTACTTGAGACTTTTCTTATTTCCTGAGGTAAGAATTTATTGCTATAAAGTTCCCTCTTAGAACTGCTTTTGCTGCATTCCATAGGTTTTGGATTGTCATGATTTTGTTTTCATTTGTCTCTAGGTTTTTTTTTTTTAATTTCCTCTGATTTTTTTCAGTGATTCCTCGGTTGTTCAGTAGCTTATTGTTTAACCTCCATGTGTTTGTGTTTTTTGCAGTTTTTTCTTATAGTTGATTTCTAGTCTCATAGCATTATGGTCAGAAATGAGCTTTGGTGTTCTTTTTAATACCCTTCAGGGTAGAGCTATTTATAAACCCAGTATAAAAAAACCAGAGAGGTGTAGGTAAAAATCAGATCACAGGGGAAAAAATACTTTTGAAAGGATTTCCTCTTTTTAGGAAAGCAGTGGAATCATCTCCTTTTGCTTCTAGGCTACTGAGTCATCTTCCAACTGAAAGATCTCAGCTCCTTTTTTGCTAGATATAATTTGATGTGTACATACATTATAAGAGTTTAGTTGAGAGTCACTTATGATAGCAACTTATGAATTGCTGGGCTGCATTCATGTCTTATTCATCTGTTCAGTCTCCAGACCTAGCATAACATAGAACCTCAGTTCGAACTCTGTTTATCAAATTGAATCCAATAAGCCAAACCAATATCCCAACCTCTTATCATTGTCTTTATCCCTAGTAGCTGTGATAACATATGGCAGGCAGGATGGCTCTATTGGTGGAAAGTAATACATAGCCACTCAAAGAAATATACACTAAGGAGTTCTCACTGTGTCTCAGCAGGTTTAGAAACCAACATAATGTCCCTGAGGATGTGAATTTGATTCCTGGCCTCATTCAATGGGTTAAGGATCCAGCGTTGCCACGAGCTGCAGCATAGGTCCCAGATTTGGCTCAGATCTGACATTGCTGTGGCTGAAGTGTAGGCTGGCAGCTGCAGCTCTGATTTGACCCCTAGCCTGGGAACTTCCATATGTCATAGGTGTGGCCCTTAAAAAAAAGAGAGAGAAATATGCACTAAGGATAAGAATGGGGGTTGGAGAGCACATTAGAAAAATCAATAAATTTCATGCTGGTTCCAGTGTACCACATTGGAAGGACCACAGACGGAAAGGCTGGAGTTGTATTGGTTAGGTCATGGTAATAAAGGTAGTTTGGAAAGCACCTGACACTACCTACACAAGCTATTTATGGTCCTTCCAGTTTATCTACTTGAATTTAATATTTGGGAGAATATCTGTAGAAGGCATTGATCCACGTAAGTATAGCAAAGGAAGGGCCATGCTGTCTCTGATTCCCTCTGATTGTCCTCTGTCAGTAAGCTGGCTCTTTTGACTATTCCATAAACATGGCCAAAAGCTGTCTGTCCCTATCATTTCTAAATTTACATCTCCTTTGTTCAAATAACCAGTAGAGATAGCTTTGTGATTTTGATCCCGGATCCCGAGTCTCAGAAGAGAGTAATGAGTCTGCTTACCTTGGTTAGTTTCTTTCCCTGACCCAGTATTCAAGGATTAAGGCATACATTATGTAGTTAGAAATATGACTCAGGAACCACTCTTGTCTGGAGAGCAGTTCTCAGAGAGGAGAGCTGATGGGGTGGGCAGATAGCCTAGAAGGCCTCTAATACAATGAAAAAAAAAAAAAAAAGAAAGAAAAAGAAAATCTACTTTTCCTCAAAAAGGAATGAAAGTACAAAATGAATAGGTTATATGGACAAGGCAACCAATAAACAATATTTGAAAATTTATAGAAGGCAATTAAATTGGTCAGTGGCTATCATAAATAAAATCCATCCATCTAGTAGCACAGGAAAAACCTCAGCAAGCCTTTTTATGAGACTGACGTGCTATCTCCTGCGCTAACGAGGCAATTTCACCAGCCTTTTTAAATTAAAATTTTCTTTTCAGCGCTCAACCTGAGAAATGACTGTGAAGAAGAATACCTGCCCAGTATTCATACCCCTTCTTCTGTTAACACATTTGGGGCATTTTTCTGCACAGCTAAAAGAATACATTTCTCAGCCTCCTGTGTGGCAATATATTGCCAATGACTTGTAGCTGAAATTGTCTGCTCAGAGTGGTATTTCCCAGGAATAGTTGGTTTTGTTTGCTTTGTTTTGCTTTTTAAAGGGGCACATAGCTAGTGTATGTCCTTTATGTTTTTCACTTCTTCCCCTTCATCCTAACTGGAATACAAACATGATGACTGGGCCCCAGTATCCATTATGGAACATGAGGTGACAGTGAGGATAGTAGTCACACTCTAAGAAATATAATAGGTGGCTGGGCCCAGGATGATACCTTGGAGCTATTATACTATCACTGCACTGCTTGACTACAGACTTCTTTTATATAGGAGAGAAATAAACCTCCATCTTGGTTAAACCATTTTTTAAATCTCCAGTCCCCATAACAAGCAGCTGAATGTAAATCCTGACTTGGTTAATGAGCCTCTGTTCAGTGGGGGAGAATTATGTGATTGACTGATGGTAACTGATAAAAACAAAATTTATGACAAGACCCATCATAGGGTTCTGGTCCTGATCCTTTTGTTTTCATAGTGGCTAAAGCATATTAAAACAAAATGGTATTTTTTCTTTCTCTTTCTGACTTACTTCACTTAGTATGAGACTCTCTAGTTGCATCCTTGTGGCTACAAATGGCATTCTATGGCTGAGTAGTATTCCATTGTGCATATCTACCACATCTTCTTTTTTTTGGTTTGAGATCTCAAGTAAGATTTATTGACCAGGAGAAAACCACATCTTCTTAATCCGTTCATCTGTCAATAGACATATGGGTTGTTGCCATGTCTTCATTATTGTGAATAGTGCTGCAGTGAAAATAGGGGTGCATATATCTTTTTGAATGAATGTTTTGTCTGGATATATACCCTTATATGTGGAATCAGGAATATTGCACAAATGAGCCTTTCTACAAAACAGCAACAGATCATGGACGTGGAAAGCAGATTTGTGGTTTCTGGGTGGAGGGGGGAGGGATTGGAATGGACGAGGAGTTTGGGGTTGGTAGATGCAAACTATTACATTTGGAGTGGATAAGCAATGGGGTCCTACTGTACAGCACAGGAAACTGTCCAGTCTCTTGGGGTAGAACATGATGCAAGATAGTATGAAAAAAAAGGAATGTATGTATATGTATATTCATGACCGGGTCACTTTGCTGTACAGCAGAAATTGAAGAAACATTGTAAATCGACTGTAATAAAAAATTTCAAAAAATCATATACAGATAAAATGGATAAACTCATGTCACCTTTATTTTATTTATTTATTTATTTGCTTTTTTATGGCTGCACCTGCGGCAGATCGAAGTTCCGGGATCCGAGCTGCATCTGTGACCTACACCACAGCTCATGGCAACGCTGGATCCCCAACCCACTTAGCAAGGCCAGGGATCAAACCTGCATCCTGGTGGATACTGGTTGGATTCCTTTATGCTGAGCCACAATGGGAACTCCCTCGTGTCACCTTTAAAAGAACACTCTGTAGTATAGGTGATGAGGATGTGCTTTGAAGAGCTGCAGGGAGTGTAGTTGACTGATGTCCCTTGCTCCTGGGTTCTGAAATACATCTCCAAGTTCAAGCCAAGGCCTTGTTCAAGGGCTGTTCACAGCCAATGAGGTATGGCAGGTTTTTTTCTGGAAAGTCATAGGATTCCTCCAGTGGCCAATTTTAGCTTGAGGATTTCCTGATGGACTTGCTAAACCTTCCTTAGAATACATGGCAGCACACTGCCGCCCAACTTTCTCTCCCTCTCTTCTTCACTCTGGGTCACACTTGCATCACGGCCTCATGACCCTTTAATTTTTTTGACTCGCTCTCCATTTTCCTTCACAGGCATTTCTCTTAGTAAAATCCTTGTATTTTTAATGCTGTCTTGGCATCTCCTTCTGTTAGAATATGGACTAATATGCTCATTTGAAGAAGCTAAACATTTTCTCTACTCTTGCAGCCATTCTATTTTTCAGGCCCAATATATGCAAGGATAGATGATTTTGGGGCAAAAAAGTCCATGGAACATCAGGCTCTTACTTCTCCTTTTCTCTTGTCTTTAAAATGAAGAAAAAATGGGGGAAAAGAAATCAATCACCTATAGCAAAATTTTAGTGGAGGCTTTTGATAGTGTGCTGTGCTCAGAAGCCTGAGATACTGAGAAGAATGAGTGATAAGATAATGTAGTCTCTCTTCTGCTAGCTCCTAATTTGGTTTGGAATATGAGACATTGCACAGGGCTCTGCCCTACACACTGTTCACAAAGCAAGGCAGACCTAACTCTGCCTTCTTTAATGAGTGGGAGGTAAGAGGGTGCAGGATTACATGGGAGGCTTTTAGAGGCCGGGACCAGAAGTGGGGTATATAACTTCCTGCCTACATTCCATTGGCCAGGAATCTGTCACATGGGAGTCTGGGAAATGTACTCTGCCTGGGAACCAAGGAAGATATAGAAATGGGTTTGGGGAACGGTTAGCTAGTTCCTTCCCCAGCCACTTACAAGAAGAACAATAGAGCCTTGGTTTCCTCAACAAGGGGCATTTCTTTTCACACTGTCGTTTCCATAACATGCTCTCTCTTTATCAATACTCTGGCTGCATCACTTTGCTAGTAAAGCATACATTTTTTTTTTTTTTTGTCTTTTTGCTATTTCTTGGGCTGCTCCCGTGGCATATGGAGGTTCCCAGGCTAGGGGTCTAATCGGAGCTGTAGCCGCCGGCCTATGCCAGAGCCACAGCAACGCGGGATCCGAGCCGTGTCTGCAACCTACACCACAGCTCACGGCAACGCCGGATCGTTAACCCACTGAGCAAGGGCAGGGACCGAACCCGCAACCTCACGGTTCCTAGTCGGATTCGTTAACCACTGCGCCACTACGGGAACTCCTAAAGCATACATTTTTAAGGGGATATAGAATATAATAAAATATTGTATCATAGTTAAACTGTCTTAACACCACTTAATTTACTTGGAGATTTGTTATGCAATCAAGTATTCCCAGACTATCTTGAACAGATTGCAAAGCTGCCTGATCAAAATTCTCATTTCTTATTTATAGGCAAATTATAGTTCAGATCCAGATGTTGAACCAGGGAACAGGTAGGAAATTTTATCTTGTGCTTCAGAGGCATATCAAATGAAAATACGAATTGTATTTTCTTTTAAAAGGCACAAATAGATGGATATGAATTGGACCCTAAATGAAAATATATTCAGGATCTAATCAGATGTCTATCAATTTGGATACAGAAAGTCTATTTTGTAAATTTGAAATAAAACCATTTCAATATGATAATAATTTATGAAATAAAACCATTTCAATATGATTATAATAATAAAATTGTTAGACATTTTGTTTTTATCAGTGCATCAACCAAATCAACCCTTTACTTTGACTCTTGCCAATTTCGGGGGGTGGAGAGGGCAAAGGAACATATATAAAATGTTCCAAAATGACATTTCATTTAACATCTGCCTAGACTGTTAATATATATTTTTCTAACTTGCATTAGTTATTTGGCAATTCCAGCTGCCTGGTAACAGTTGTAGGATATCAGTTTCTCCAGCTAACTACTGCATGAGACCACACAAAATCAGAATTACATTTAAAAATGACATTTGAAAAAGGATAGCAGAGTAACCAAAACCATCATTTTTTAGTTTGTTTCTACCAATACCCGCAGTTAAAGAAATTTTCTTGCCAGTAACACTATGAATTCAGCACTTTAAATTCAGGAAGGATCTTAAAGGTCAACTGGTCCAACCTTTTCATTTCACAGTTGAGAGAACTGAATTTCAAAAAAGCTGAAGGTTACATAACTAATGAGTTTCATGGCCATGTTTAGAAGCCAAGTCCATCCATTCATTCATCTATCCATCCAACTATCCAGTCAACAAATATGTATTAAGTGCCCACTGTCCAGACACTTGTGTGATGCTGAGGATACACTGGTGAACCAAACCAGACATAGTTTCTTTCTTGTAGAAAAGACAAATACTAATCAAATGGTTATATTAATATAAATACACTACACTATATATGGAGAGCATGTGACAGGGGCTGACTTTTTCTGGTAGGTGGGGATGGCAAAGAAACCTTCTTTTATGCCAGGCAGTTTACACTTAGAAATGAAATTTGAGTGTGCATTAACCAAGCAAAGAGGAGAGAGAATGCACCACGGAAATCCATGTGCTGTGATAGAAGTAAGAATAGCATGTTGGTGAGCTTGAAATAGGCCAGTAGAGCTGGAGTGCAGGGAGCAAGTGAGAACATGATTCAAGAGGGTGCTAAAAGATGGGTAGAGGCTCTAGAAAGAGACTATCTCTTGTCCTAGGCAGTTGGCGTGAGGATGTGAGGTTTGGACTTGAGCTGCCATTTTGCTGCAGCAAGGGGTAGGCCAAGGGATGAGCTTGAAAGCCCTGAGGATGGTGCCAGCACCATGGAAGGCTGAGAAGAAACTACATAGTGATAAACCAGGTTCTTGGTGGCACTGCATGACCTACAGGGTCCAGTCTCACATGAATAAAGAAATAGTGTGGTACCATTCGTTGTGGTTTTGATGATTTAAATGTTTAAAGTGGATTTTTTGTCACTTGTAGCCAAAACTCTTTCCCTCAGATAGAGAGTCAGCCAAATTAAAATGGCAACCACTGTGTACTTGTTGAGATGTTTGTCATTTTTTTTTAGTAATTAATGAATATTTGCTGACTTGAATGCTTATTACTTCTATCATTGTGTGGATGTGTGGAATGCTTTCTATGTCTCTTTAAATCCTACTCATCCTCAAAGCACAGATTAATCTCCCTTCCTTTCAGGATGCTGAACAATTACCTTCATCCTCTTTTCAACAGCTTCTGTCCTTCTTGTTGGTCTATTAATAGTATAACTCAGTCAACATGATCTTGTATTTTAATTTAATTTTTAATGAACAAGTCCCTCTGACCCATTTTTTTAGTTGAAATACAGTTACTTTAAAATATTGTGTTTCATGTGTACAGCAAAGTGATTCAGTCGTGTGTGTGTGTGTGTGTATGTGTGTGTGTATAGATGTATATGTATATTCTTTTTCAGATTCTTTCCCATCATAGGTTATTATAAGATATTGACCTGTGCTATACAGTAGATTAGTGTTGTTTATGTATTTTATATATAGTAGTGCGTATCTGTTAATCACACATTCTTAATTTATCCCTCTTCTCCCCCTTTCCCCTTTGGTAACCAATAAGTTTGTTTTCTATGTGTGTGAATATATTTCCACTTTGTAAATAAGTTCATTTGTATCATTAAAAACATTTTTTTTAAATTTTTTATTTATTTATTTTTTAAATTTTTTTGCTTTTTAGGGCCACACCTGCAGCATATGGCGATTCCCAGGATAGGGTCGAATGCCACAGCCACAGCAATCTGGGATCCAAGCAGTGTCTGTGACCTACACCACAGCTCACAGCAATGCCAGATCCTTAACCCACTGCGCGAGGCCAGGGTTCGAACCCACAACCTCATGGTAACTAGTTGTATTCATTTCTGCTGCGCCACAATGGAAACTCCATGTATCCTTTTTTTTAGATCCCACATGTAAGTAATATCATGTGATATTTGTCTTTCTCTTTCTGATTTATTTCACTTAGTATAATAATCTCTAGTTGCATTCATGTTGCTTCTAATGGCATTATTCCATTCTTTTTATGGCCGAGTAGTATTCCATTGTATATATGTACCACATCTTCTTTATCCATTTACCTGTCAGTGGACATTTAGGTTGTTTCCATGTCTTGGCTGTTATGAATAGTGCTGCCATGAACATAAGGGTGCATGTATCTTTTTGAATGAATGTTTTGTCTGGATATATGCCCAGGAGTGAGATTGCTGGATCACATGGCAGTTCTTTCTTTAGTTTTCCGAGGAACCTCCATACTGTTCCATAGTGGTTGTACCAATTTACATTCCCACCAACAGTGTAGGAGGGTTCCCTTTTCTCCACACTCTTAGAACTTTGAATATATCTTGCCACTCTATTCAGGCATGTATTGTTTCTATAGAGAAATCAGGTGATAGCCCTGTGGGGGTTCCCTCATAATTAATTCTTTGTTTTTCTCTTGCTGCCCTTAAAATCCTCTTCCTATCTTTAACTTTTGCCATTTTTATTATAATATGTCTTGGTGTAGGTCTCTTGTTTGGGGCCTTCTGCTGTTCTTGTATATGGATATCTGTTTCCTTCTTTAGATTTGGAAAGTTTTCAGCCATAGTTTCTTCAAATACATTTTTAAACCCCTTTTCTTTTTTTCTCCTTCTGGAATCCCTATTATGCATAGTTTGGCATGCTTTATATTATCCCATAGATTTCTTTCTTTCTTTTTTTTTTTTTTTTTGTCTTTTGTCTTTACAGGGCCGTACCCATGGTGTATGGAATTTCCCATGTTCTGGGTCAAATCAGAGCTACAGCTGCCAGCCTACACTGTAGCCACAGCAATGCCAGATCTGAGCTGTGTCTGCAACCTACACCACAGCTCATGGTAACGCCGGATCCTCAACCCACTGAGCTAGGCCAGGGATTGAACCTGCAACCTCATGGTTCCTAGTCGGATTCGTTTCTGCTGTACCACAGCGGAGCTCCCCATAGATTTCTGATATTGCTTTCTTTCTTTTTTTTTTTTTTAATTTGGCTTTCTGTCTGCTGTCCTGATTAGGTGATTTCTGTTATTCTATCTCTCAAGTCACTTATTCATTCCTTTGCATTATTCATTCTGCCATTCAATGCCTTTAGCTCAGGTTTGTCTCTGCAAATGAATTTTCTAATTTTTCCTGGCTCCTTATAGTTTCTAGTTTCTTTTTAAAGTAATTTGCATTACTGTTGATAGCTGTTCTTAATTCCTTCAGTATTTTCATTACCTCCATTCTGAACTCCGTGTCTGTAGAGTGCAGAGGTCTGTTTCATTGTTCCTTCAGGGGAATTCTCTTGGTCTTTTAACTGAGGGTGGTTCCTCTGCTTCTTCATTTTATTTATATTTCTCTTACTCTGTGAATTTAGGAGAAACATTTATCTACCACAGTCTTGGAAAGCTGTTTATATGCAGGAGCATCCCTATGCAGTTTGTGTGTGTTTAATATTTTTGGCACAAGGGCTGCTTTTGGTTTGGATGCTTGCTGTTTCTTTTCTCAGTGTTTGCAGGCCATTATCGCCTTTGATAGAGGGTGTGCAGTTGTATGGTCTATGCATGCTTCCAGGGAGGTGGGGGCAGTGGGTAGCACCTGTAGGCGGTGCCTGGTTGCAGGGCCCTTGGCAGTGTTAGAGACCCATGGGGAAGTGAGAGTGGCAGGCTGCTCCGGGATACAGGGCCCTTGGCAGTGGCAGCGACCCTCATGGAGATGGGGGTGGTGTCCAGAGCTCTTAGCAATGGCAACAGTGGGGCATGTGTGCTCCCAGGGAGGTAACGGGTGGCACTTGGTTGCAGGGCCCTCTGAGGCAATGACCCCTGAGGTGACTGGGGCCACAGGCAGTGCCTGTTCAAGGGACCTTTAGTGGTGGTGGTCCGTGCCCAGCTCTGGAGTCCAAGATGGGTGTGGCGGTTTGCACCTGCCCCCATAGTCCAAGCAAGAGGCTCCCTGTGGCTGAGAGCCCACGAATCTGTAGAGAAACAAGCTCCTATGACACTCCCACCCCCCTCTTCTTGCCCTCCGCAACAATGGAGGCTTGCGTTTCTGGTGGTCCCAGGCGTCCTCCTGCACTCCCTCGACTGTGGCACACCACTCCCCAGCCCCCTCAGGCTGTTTTCACACAGCCAATCTCAGTCCTCTCCCTGAAACTGACCTCTGGGCTTTAGTGCCCAGACCCCACTGGAGTGTCTCACACTGTGGTTGAGCAATGGTACTGATCATCTGTGTGGCTCTCTCTGCTTTGCCCTCCTCAGACCGGCTGCTGAGCTCTTCTCGGAGGCTTTGAAGCTCCCCTTCCAACCCTGCTGATCGCCCTGTCAGTTAGGTGGCCTCCCAGGGTGCAATTCCTTTGTTTCACAGCCCCCTCTCTGGAGTGCTCATTCCATCCTGATTCCTTTTTCTCTCTTCTCTCTCTCTTTCTCCGCCCTCACTCCCCCACCCCCAGCCTTTTATTCTACCCAGTTATATGGAGGGTTTCTTGCCTTTTTTGGAAATCTGAGGTGTTCTGCCACAGTTCTGTAGATGTTCTGTGAGAATTGTTTTTCATGTAGATGGGGTTTTCTTTAAATGTGTTTTTGGGAGAAGGTGAGCGCCATGTCCTATTCCTCCACCATCTTGATCCCACCTACTTTTCTCATTTTCATATATGAAAATTGGCAAGTTTAACAAAACAATGGAGAAGTTAAAAAACTAAGAATTCTTACAAGCCCTAGTAACAAGGGTCTGTTTTACTTGCCTTCTCTTTACTCCACTGGTGATAAATGGATCTCCAACCTGGAGTTATGGAAATGTCCTAGCATATAGCATCCACCACTGGAGAGATGAGATGGACAGTGGTTTATTAGTCACCTATACTCACAGTCTGGCACAGGAGGATACCACATGCCATGTAGGGGTACATGGGCATTGTACTCAGAAGCAGAGTGAACAACCAGGTGCTATGAGAGGCAGGATTCGTGATATTGAGAGAGGTGTACTCTGGCTCTTGTGGGAGGATGTGATTTGCTTGTGTGAATACTTTCGAGGGGTGCTTGGTCCCTGCGATAAGGAGAGATGTTTAGCTAGAGAACCTTTGATGCAGAGTGGAGAGAGGAGCTTGCATTTAGGCCATTTGAGACCCTACCAATTTTACCAGATGTCAAGGCAGCACATAATATTAATTTTAGGCCTTCGCCACAGGGTCTCTAGTTTTTTTAAAAAAAATCTAAATAGGGCTAGTCTACCTCTTTCTGGCTCCTGGTTTGTCTCTTCAATGTTAGTTGGGAATAGACTCACCCAAGTAATTTTCTTTCTTTTCAGGTTTTATGTCTCCACTTTCCTCTGTAAGCCTTTGGGGTGGACTCTATAAAAGGTTCTTTGGTTTTGTGCTTGCCCTAAACTTGCATGATTAAGCAATAACAATGAAACTGGATCAACTATTTATTCCTTCCTTAGGATGGGTTCCTAGAAGCAGAGCCTGAGGCAGAAAGTGGAGTACACTGAAGTAGTGCTCTTCAGGAAGAACCCTTGAAGGAGGGAGAGAAGCAGGAAGGGTAGGGGGTAGGGCGGCTGAGCTAAGAAGTAGTCTCCCTTCCTTAAAGAGAAGCTCTGAGATACAAACCACACCTTGGAGTTACCCCTGCGTTGAGAGGAAGAGTCTCTTTTGTACCTCCCTGTCAGTCAGTCATTTGCTATAGGCCATGGGGTGGGGTAACTTCCTGGAGCACATGGCTACCATCAGTCCAGGGCACTTCTGCAGAGAAGGAGGCATCTGGAGTAGTCAACAATCTCCCCAGCTGGGGGATGGGTATTCTGGCCTGGTAAATGGGATCTGGTACCAATTGAGTCTACTGCATATACTTCATCTCCATTAACCTCTTCAACAACCCTAAGAGGCAGATAATATAATTACTCCATTTTTCAGATGAGAAAACTTAAGCATAGAAAAAGCCTGGCTAAAGTGAAGTCAGTATTCCATCCCAGACAGCCTGGTGCCCATTTTCAGAGCATTGCTGGGTAAACATGCCTGAGAATTCCAAAGTCTCTTCTAGCTCTTCATTTTATGCTTTACGTTTTATTCAATTCATGAAGTATGCATTGATCACCAATACTGTGTAGAGTTGCCTTGTGGGAGTGTTTTGCTGAAGGCCCCAGTACACTGCATCCTTCTCCACTGGAGGCTTTGATGTTGAAAGACCTTTGGGCCCATTCTGTCCAACAATTCAAATTATATAATTAACTAGGTATACCTTGTCAGATTCAGCCTCAACCTGTCTGATGAGTTTGTCCTTCTTAAATCATTCGTGTGAGTTATATGCTCCTAAAATATGTCATTTAATGAGGGAATCTGACAGTGGCTCTTCATTTAAGTCAGTAATTAAGGATATTGTGGATAGGAACATTATTTCAGCTGCCAGTATTGTACCTTTTTATCCTTAAGCAAATAGCTTGAAAGAAAGAGGCAGATGACTAAAGATATCTCTGAATAAAAATGGGCAGTTAGCCTTCCTGGGTTTTTGGTACAAAAGGGAAAGAAATACCTCTGAGTTCTCTGTGAAAGAGGACAATTCATCTTCCTAGGACTTTACCTTTTATTTAAAAAAAAAAAAAAAAAAAAAAGGGACAGGCTTCCACCTCTGGGGAGATACAGAAGATTTCTAGGTAGGTTGAGTTTGAGCCATAAATTTAAAAAAATTATTTATTTTTAAAATAGATAATATATCACAAGGTTTAAAATTCAAGAATATTATAGTAAAAAATCACCCTCCCATATCCTGCTGGTGCCCTGTTTCCTTTCCCAAAGGCAACCTGTGTTTTTGGTTTCTTGTTTATATTTTCAGAGGTGTTTTATGAATATTCAAGCAGGTACATATAAATATTTCCTAAGATCTTTGAAAATAGTTTCCTAAGACTGCTGAAACAAATTACCAGAGGCTTAAGACACAGAAATGTATTCTCTCACAGTTCTGGCATCTAAAAGGCCAAAAATCATGGGGTCAGCTGGGCCATTCTTTCTCTTTAAGCTCTTAGGAGTAACCTCTGCCACTTCCTAGTTTCAGGTGGTTTCTCGCAATCCTGGGCATTCTTTGGCTTGTGGGTACATCACTTCAACATCTGCCTCTGTTGTCACGTGGCATTTTCCTTGTATGTTTCTGTGTCCAAATTTCCCTCAAGGACATTCTTCACAGAACTAGAACAAAATATTTTAAAATTTGTATGGAAATGCAAAAGACCCTGAATTGCCAAACAGTATTGAAAAAGAAAAACAGAACCGGAGGAATCAGGCTCCCTGACCTCAAACTACACTACAAAGCTACAGTTATAAAAACAGTATGGTAATGACACAAAACCAGAAATATAGATCAATGGAACAGGATAGAAAGCCCAGAAATAAACCCAAGCATCTATGGTCAGTTAATCTATGACAGAGGAGGCAAGAACATACAGTGGAAAAAAAGATAGTCTTTTCAATAAGTGGTGCTGGGAAAACTGGACAGCTACATGTAAAAGAATGAAATTAGAACACTCTCTAACACCATACACAAAAATAAACTCAAAATAGATTAAATACGTAAATGTAAAGCTAGATGGTATAAAACTCCTAGAGGAAAACATAGGCAGAATGCTCTTTGACATAAATCACAGAAATATCTTGTTTGATCCACCTCCTAGAATAAGGACAATAAAAACAAAAATAAACTAATGGGAACTAATTAAACTCAAAAACTTTTGTACAGCAAAGGAAACCATTAAAAAAAACAAAAAGACATGGAGTTCCCATCATGACTCAGCAGAAACGAGTCTGATTAATATCCATGAGGATGTGGGGTCAATCCCTGGCCTTGCTCAGTGGGTTAAGGATCCGGCTTTGCCGTGAGCTGTGGTGTAGGTCACAGATATGGCTCTGATCCCATGTTGCTGTGGCTGTGGTGTAGGCTGGCAGCTACAGCTCTGATTCGACCCCTAGCCTGGGAACTTCCATATGCTGTGGGTGGAGCCCTAAAAAAAAACAAAAACAAACAAACAAAAAACAAACCAAAGAATGAGAGAAATTCTTTGCAAATGATGCAACTGACAAGGGCCTAATCTCCAAAATATATGAACAGCTCATACAATTAAAAAACAAAAAAATAAACAACCCCATCAAAAAATGGGCAGCAGGGGAGTTCCTGTCATGGCTCAGTGGCTAATGAACCCAACTAGTATCCATGAGGACATGGAGGATCCTTGCTCAGTGGGTTAAGGATCCGGTGTTGCCGTGAGCTGTGGTGTAGGTTGCAGACTGGCTTGGATCCTGAGTTGCTGTGGCTGTGGCCAGCAGCTACAGCTCTGATTCGACCCCTAGCCTGGGAACTTCCATATGCCTCGGGTGCAGCCCTTAAAAAAAGACAAATGACAAAAAAAAAAAAAAAAAAAAAAAAAAAAAGGGCAGAAGACCTAAATAGACATTTTTCCAAAGAAGACATATAGATGGCCAACAGGCACATAAAGAAATGCTCAACATTACTAATTATTAGAGAAATGCAAATCAAAACTGCAATAGGGTACTACCTCACACTGGTCAGGATGGCCATCATTCAGAAGTCAACAAATAACAAATGTTAGAGAAGATGTGGAGAAAAAGGAACCCTCCTATACTGTTGGTGGGCGTGTAAGTTGGTACAACCACTATGGAAAACAATATGGAGGTTCCTCAGAAAACTAAATATAGAACTACCATATGATCTAGAAATTCCACTCCTGGGCATATATCTGGACAAAACTTTCATTCAGAAAGATACATGCACCCCTATGTTCACGGCAGCACTCTTCACAGTAGCCAAGACATGGAAACAACCTAAATGTCTATTGACAGATGAATGGATGAAAAAGATGTAGTAAATATATACAATGGAATACTACTCAGCTCCAAAAAAGGACAAAATAATGCCATTTGCAGCAATATGGATGCAGCTAGAGATTCTCATACTAAATGAAGTAAGTCGGAATGAGAAAGACAAATACCATATGATATCACTTATATATATAATCTAAAATATGGCGCAAATGATCCTATCTACAAAATAGAAACAGACCACGGACAACAGACTTGTGGTTGCCTGAGATGGGTGGGGGGAGGAAGTGGGATGGAAGGGGAGTTTGGGGTCGGTAGATGCAAGCTATTACGTTTAGAATGGATAGGCAGTTAGGACCTACTGTACAGAACAGGGAACTATGTCTAATCTCTTGGGGTAGAATATGGTGGAAGTATGAGAAACAGAGTATGAGAAAAAGAGTGTGTATATATATGTATGACCGGGTCACTTTGCTGTACAGCAGAAATTGACACAACACTGTAAACCAACTATAATATAAAAAAAAAAGAATACCAGTCACAGGGTTAGGGCCACTTTAACCTAGTATGACCGCATTTTAACTTAACTACATCTGGCAAGACCCTATTTCCAAATAAGATCACATTCACAGGTACTGGGAGTTAGGACTTGAGCATATGTTTTTAGGGGACATAATTCTACCTAGTTCAATCCATAATGTTGTAATTTCAAATCTTAAAGCAGGCTTTATAGAGAGGTAGAGTTCAATTTACCTTTGGGATATGGAATGGAGTTGAGAATTCTATTGTTTGGGGGAAAACAAATAGCCAAATGGATCTTTCTCTTTTGTAGACATGAAGCAACAATAAATGGAGTTTTCTAAGCCTGCTGTAACATAATGAAAACCAAATAGTTCTGGATGAAAATGAGAGAAGTTATCTGTGTAGTGAAAACTGTTTACATTGGTGAGTTTTTTCCCAACCTTTTTTTTTTTTCTGACTGTTGCCTTTAATAAGAAAATCATCATGACTGAGAACATACACATATTTGAGATATATATATATATGAATAGATATAACTGAAAAAAGGTCTTTGTGAAGCAACATGTGTGTTTATTATTTGAAATGAATTTGAATCTCTTCCAGTCTGCGTTTTTTCATTAATTTTTTCTCTAGACCACTAATGTGTTGCCAGCTGCAGTATGAATAACACTTTTTGGTGATATGTTCTTCCCAAGGAAGTGGTTTATAGATTTCACTGCCTGCATGTTATTGCTTGTACTCATGGAGATGTTTTTGCATGGCAGAAATAAAGTGGAAGATTGATCTTTGCCTCCCCAGGAGGAATGAAAGGCTGTGAAAGGGAGATGATCCCAGCTAATCACCTTGGCTCAATGTAGCTTGGACTGTGGGTGCTGTACATGCCTGTTACTCAATTTTATGTTGGTCAGGTTAGGACAAATGTGTTCCAGTGTCTTCTTGGAAGATCCTGAAACTGAAACCAGGTTGGGTTACATCTTTAAGGGAAAAAGAAGTATCTCTGGGACACTCCAGGGAGAAGAGACAGCTCAAGGATGTTTTTGTTGGTGGAGGAGAAAGGAGGTGGGAAAGGGAGAGTGAAGTTAACTCTTTCAAACAGTGGTGAGGCCAGGGCTGTTGGCACAGGTGCTCTTCAGAGACTAGTTGTCAGCTTTGTTACACGTTGTTGTAATGGATGCTGTTGGTGCCCACCCACATCCCTTTTAAGGACCCCGACGCCATCCCTCAGCAGCTATGAGTGTTGCCTGTCCATCCCTGCCTCTTTCTCTGGAGATTTGCCCTTGGCAGAATGGGAGTCTCTTCATTTGGGAGGTTTCGTTGCCTCACTCCCCAAGTGGCTATGGCCAGTGATAGATTGACACGGGATCCAAAAGGCTGGCCCTTTTGCCTTCAAGGTGGTACTGTCCTCTGGTACAATTTGTACTCCAGAATTCCCTCCCTGTGGGATCAGGTTGAAGCTGAATTCCCAATGAGAGCCTATGATTACTTCACTCCTTCCCCTGCCCCATCCTGCTTCCGTCATTCCTCTTCTCTCGCCCATAAGAAATCACATGCCTAAGAATTCTCATCTCAGGTTCCAGTTCTAGGGAATCTAACCTAAGACAGTTACTTCTGTGTTGTAACTTCCTCATCTAGTAATTTTATCATTACTTAATATTATGTTCTTATTACTACAAGCTGAAGCCTTGTATTTCATTTCAGAAATTAGGGAAGCTGACCCAGGCCATGCTTTGGGTGAAGCAATACAAAGGGGTGAGGCAGGAATGCAAGGGAAGTGAATCCTGGGTGTGGACAGTGACCAGCAGCAGGGTCATGAGTGGCCCCATGAGTGGAGGAGAGGAGTGCTTCCAGTCAGGAGAGGACTGACTCAGCTGGAAACAACCAAGGCAATTCCTAGAAAATGTAAACTTTCCCTTTTATTTGTGGAGAGGAGTCAAGCAAAGCCTGGACCCACTGACAAATCTGATGGGACTTAACACTGTTGGAATTTAGGGACCAGGAATGAATTGATCTCATCTTGTCTGTATAGGCTCTTGGCATAGTCTCATTTCCAAGTGCTACTGTAGCAAATGACCAC
Source organism: Sus scrofa (assembly GCF_054392235.1). Classification (NCBI taxonomy): domain Eukaryota; kingdom Metazoa; phylum Chordata; class Mammalia; order Artiodactyla; family Suidae; genus Sus; species Sus scrofa. Next base: position 16,141,384 of record NC_139401.1, read on the forward strand.
AAACTTAGTGACTTAAAACAAATTTATTATAATTGTGGAGGTCAGAAGTCTGAAATGGGTTTGCAGGACTGCATACCTTCTGAATGTTCTAGCAGATAATCTGTTTCCTTGCCTTTTCTGACTTCTAGAGGCCACCTGCAATTCCTTGGCTCATGGCCTTCCTCTTTCTTCAAAGCCAGCAGTATAGCATCCTCACATCTCTGTCTGTCTGTCTGTCTCTCTGTTCCTCAGCTTCTGCAATCAAATCACCTAACTCCTCTTGCGTCCCTTTTATAAGTACTCTTGTGAAAACATTGGGCATACCCAGATCATCCAGGATAATCTCTCCATCTCAAGATCCTTAATTTTTTTTTTTTCTTTTTGGCTGCATGCACGGCATGTGGACGTTCTGGGGCTAGGGATCGAACCCACACCACAGCAGTAATCAAAGCCACAGCAGTGGCAATGCCAGATGCTTAACCCACTGAGCCACCAGGAAACTCCTCAAGATCCTTAATTTAATAACATCTAAAAAAAAAAAACCAAAAAACTCTTTTGTTACGCAAGGTAACACATACACAAGTTCTTTTTCTTTTATGGAGGTTCCCAGGCCAGGGGTCGAATTGGAGCTGAAGCTGCCAGCCTATGCCACAGCCACAGCAACATGGCATCTGAGTTGCGTCTGCAACCTATGCCATAGCTCACAGCAACACTGTGTCCTTAACTCACTCAGCGAGGCCAGGAATCGAACCACATCCTCATGGATACTAGTCGGCTTTGTAACCCACTGAGCCACAATGGGAACTCCTATACACAGGTTCTTGATATTAGGTCATGGACATTTTTGGGGAAGGACACTGTTCAGCATACCACAGTTAGGGAGGCCTGGACACAAAAATTCTATTTGCTTCATGTTCAATACCTAGAATCAATTTTGATGACTTTATGTCTGCCCTTACCCCTCACTCTTTTAGCACAAGAGTTAGTCTCTGTCAGGGCTTGGAGCTGGACCAGGGTAGAGCCCTGCCTCCATTACTAGGGCCACAGGTCTGTGTCATACAGGCTCCAGAGTACAGGGGCCATGTGGTTTGGCTGTGCCTAGCCCTGGACAAGGCTTTCTCCTGAGATGATTGGACAAGGGCATAATGAGTGGCGTCTCCACTAAGTCTATCTAGCACCACTCTTTGACTAGATCTTTTGGGAATTTACTAAAGCCAAAAAGGAAAGGATGAACTGACCATCTTTATGGCACGTTGGCCATTAAGAGTGTCTGTGTTTAGCGGACTGAAAGTTTATATCCACTAGGGAGGTGAGGGGATTTAGAGAATCACCACCAGTCCCACTCTAGCCTCACTTTTAGTCTCTTGCTTCCCTGGTTTGTCATGTATTATACTTCTTTACAATTTTTCCAACATCAAAATCAGGAGCAGAGCTCCGGACACAGTCTGTAGTCAATGCAAATGAATCCCAGAACTACTTTTTAGTAAGATGCGAGGGTAAAGCGTCATATGCTTATTTCTCCATTGAATAAAAATTCTTTTGTGGGCAGCAGCTTGTGATTAAGGTTAGCCAATGGAGGAATGGTGTCAGTGGGTCCTGTCATTTGATATCCGTAATTTTTCCTTTGCATTCCTCAAATTGCTATTAAAGGTCATGGAGAGTGAAGTTGGCGAGGCATTATTTTTCCCAATAAAATGTATCCGACTGAAAATTTTCCCATTTTCTGTCTTCACTTTGCTGTCATGATATGAAAGAAGTAATTCGACCCCTCAGCAAAGGACGCATGGCGTCTTCTGTCCCTCATACCTTGAGTTCATGCATTTGAGTCTTCTCTTTTGTTAATCTCCCTGATCTTCTCGCCCTCTCCCTCTATCTTGTTCAGATTTTTCATCCACTGTATTACTTATATCCTTCATTCTAGTGCTTCTTACCTGAACAGGAGACTGTTCAACAAGTGGATAGTTTGGTAAGAACTAAAGCTGGAAAGCTAGGCTACTCTCCTTTTAAGATAGTTGCAGGATCTTAAAAAATATTTTGAGTAGCTTGCCATCTAACTTCTAAAACCCACCAGCTATTTTCCCAGAATATTGCTTTGAGTCATATGATCTTTATGACAATTCATTATTCCTAATATAATGCAGAAAAAGAGATCTTGATTAAAGGTCAAAATCACACACGCTACCTAGTCGCTTTTCACAATTTGAGATGTGAAACTATGAACTTGATGAATTCTAGCTATCATTGGCATGCTTCAGAAAACCAAGTGGCTGCTTCATGGATGTTTTCTTCCGTCTTTAATATTTCTTGCTAGCTGACTGGGACAGTTTTGTACAAGGCAAGATTATCCTTTCTTAATATGTTTCCTTCAATCCCCAAGAATATAAATGAGTTGCTGATTAGGGCTCTGAAGCATATAGGATTCCATATCACTCTAATGCATTTCTGAAATTTGAGCTATTTATTTTGTCAGCTCACTGTTTTCCCAGTGCCAGGAAGAAATCTAGCAAGACTGGAAACCCTGTGATAGTCTTCCTTGGATATTGTTGTGGAGAGGACAGAATAGAACCAAACCAACTTGCCTTCACCAATAATAATAATAATAATAATAATAATAAAGAAATAAGATTTTTTTTTAAGCTCTACAAACTCTATAATGTGCTGTTAGGGGAAATAAGCAAAATCATTTCAGAACTTGCCTAAAGTATATGACAGGCATTTTAAGATTTTTATTTTTTCTATTATAGTTGATTTACAATGTATGACAGGCATTTTAAAAAGCATTAGGCAGAGGATTTTACAGGTACATTTGAATTGACTGAACTTTTATTCAGGACAGTTAATAAGTATGAGACAAATAAAAAAATCCTTTCACCACTGAAGCCCATTGTCCTAACAGAAACATTTTAGTTGACAACCCACAAATAAGAATGCAACGTTAAAAGTTTCTTTAAAAATAACAGAGATAAGTGTATTATTCAATAGCTTTTTAAACATTTTAAACATTTTATTATGAAAATTTCAATCATACACAGTGAGAACAATATACTAAATTCCCAAATTCCATCACCCAGTGTCAACAATTATCATTTTACCAATATTTCATCTTTTTTTCAAAAATAAGAACTACTGGAGTCATATCTTAAAAATTCCTATTCATTTCCTTGCCTAGTCATTTCTATTCCTTATGGACCTTAAGGCATCTCATCTTACTTTCAGTAGATTTTCTGTCTCCTACTTCCCTGAGAAGGTAGGCTGTTCCCTTTGAGATCTGCCATTTCCCCTTTTCTCCACTTCAGAATGTCTTAGAATTCTGTTCCATTTCCCCCATCTTCTCCTCCAGTTTCCTCAGAAAAATAGCATTTCTCCATGTGAAATTAAACTGCTGAGTATTTAATCATATCTGTCTCCTCCAGAATCTTGTCCTATTAATTTTTCTCCCCTACTTTCTACCTTTAGTCTCTTCCTCTTGTCTGCAATACCTTTGCCAGTAAACATGCTCACATTTTTCTCCAAACTCAAAAGGCACAACAACTGGGAACATCTTTTGAACTTTCTACCCAGACTGACTCTGAGTCAAACCTTCCCTTTTGTGGTTATTCTTTTTTCCACCTAGAGTCTAGCTTGAAATCTGGGAAAATCCTTGATTTCTTCTTGTTCTTCCTCCAGCCAGATTTCAAGAATCCATATTTCTTCATTGACTTTTCATCTGCCTCAGAGTGAGAAGCTGTATTTTCCAAAGATGGCCCCGAAAATGTCTCCCATCCCATATGCTCTTAAGTGTGACCTTGACACTCCTGCTATTGGGTGGTATGGTCTATGTCCCTTCCCCTTGATCTTGGTGAAATTGTGATCACCGTGACCATTAAAACATGGCAAAAGTGACACTATGTGACTTCCGGGATAGGTTGTAAACATGCCTTGCACTTTCCTCTTGCTCTCTTAGAGCCCAGCCATCATGCTGTTAGGAAGCTCCAACTTGCCCACCTGGAGAGACCAAATGGAGAGGTCATGTATAAGAGTCTAGCCAATAGCTGGCCTCATCCACCAGACACGTGAATGAGGAAGCCTTCAAGATGACTATAGCCACCAGCCACTGGGTCACTTCAAAACTTTCCAGCTGAGGTCCCAGACATTGTAGAGCAGAGACAAGCTATCCGCATAATGCACTGTTCAAATCCTGACCTATAGAATCTGTGAACATAATACACTTGCATAATGTGCAAGTTTTTGGTTGATTTCACCCAGCCATAGCCGGGGAATACCCAGCCTCTCCTTCCTCACGGTGCTAGCTCTAGTTCACACACACACAGCCTCTTGGCCAGATTTCTGGACTAGGCTTTGTCTTTAGGGATCTCACTGTTGAATTCAGTGCTGCCTCTATGTCTTACCTGAACAGAGTGCTCTCCTATTTTTGAAATACTTTTATGTCACATTTTTCATTTGCCTCCAAACCCTGGGGAATGGGTGTGGCCAACGACAAGAACCATTTCACAGGTAAGGAAATGAGATTTAAGTAAAGAGAGGTTTAAATGACCCTTAAAGTAGCTTGTAGGACTGGAACTAGAAGTGTAAGAAACTGTAAGAGGGGATTTACTCTAGAATGTAGAGTTTCTCAGACACATTTTCCCATAGAATCCTTTCACCTACAAGCATTTGAAGGACACCAGTTTTCCAAGGAACACAGTTTGGGAAATACCCTTCTAGTCCAATTTCTTCTTTTTATAGATCAAGCTCGAGAGATTTCATTTCCAAGAGATAATTAATGAAAAGGTACAAAAGGGACAAACTGGAGTGTAGAATTTTTCTGCCAAGTCTTTATAGCTTGCTGTATGTGGTGAGGTTTTTTTTTTTTTTTTTGTTTTGTTTTGTTTTTTTTTTTTTGTATGCTTGTACCTTTATAGTGTTTCTGTCAGCCTGGATCTTGGTGTCTCAGATGAGGGAGGAAAAGATGTATTTGGAAGTGTCAGTGCCTTTTAGCCAAAGGCCACTGGAAGCACACTTGATTAAGTAAGTTGGGTTTACTACTCACTACAGGGAAGCATGGGGTCCCTCAGTAAAAGGGTGTTAAGACATCTTATAGGATTTAGGATCCAGAGGGGTGAGTTATGGAGAGTCTAAGGAAGCAGGAGATTGGTCTAAATGGGATGCTGTCAGAAAGTGAGGACAGTATTATTTTGTAGGTGACACAGTGACCTTGTTTTTGCTTGTGCTTAAAATTATGAAGTGGGAGTTCCCGTCGTGATGCAGCAGTTAATGAAATCCGACTAGGAACCATGGAGTTGCAGGGTTCGATCCCTGATCTAGCTCAGTGGGTTAAGGATCCAGTGTTGCCGTGAACTGTGGTGTAGGTCGCAGACGTGTCTCGGATCTGGTGTTGCTGTGGCTATGGCACAGGCTGGCAGCTGTAGCTCTGATTCATCCCCTAGCCTGGGAACCTCCATATGCTGCAGGTATGGCCCTAAAAAGCAAAACAAATAAAAAATAATAAATAAATAAATAAAATTATGAAATGGTCTTGTTTCTTTTCATTTTATCATGGTCTCAGAGTAACCTTGTTTGAGGCTGATAATCTGTGAGTTTATGGCCTAGCCATGAGTGTCAAACAAGCTTGAGAAATATTGAGGTTTAATTGTGAACATCAGATTCATTTTGAATATCAGAGGTTGCTTTTTTTATTTTTCAGAGGTCATTATTCTTAATCATCTCAGGTATTAAAGAGCAAATCAGATCTTTTTGTCTGGGGCCAAAACTCATCCAAGGGAGTCTGACCTTATTTGGGAAGTAGTCTTTACTGCCAGAACATAGGAGGCAAAGCAAAGAAACCTCATAAGCAGTTGGCCAAGAGACTCGGAGTGGTATCAGATTCTTATTGCATATCATCTTAAGTAGAGTAAAAGAGATTGTTGGAAAAAACCCAACAACCCTTATGACCAATGTCTTTTAGACTTTTGAACCTTTCAATCACTGCTCTATTAGAAGGAACATCCTCCTGATTTGGGCCAAGAGCACTTAAGAGGCACACTCACCAAATTGCATTAGAATGGAGAAATAACATTTGTGAACTCAAAACCAGGCTCATAAAGCAACATTTGACCATTTCATGCACCTGGATGGTGTTATATTTAGGACTATAATTCAGACCCCTGACCCCCGAATCAGTGCTGTTAAATTCCCAGTGCCCTGCACATATACATAGGAGTTGACATTATTCACCACGGCATCTAGAGCCAATTATTTCTGTCCCTTTATGGCTCTTGATAGGTATGTTTTCCATGGAAATGGTTAATCATATTTTAAATTGTTACTTCAGAACTCAAAAGATCTGATAATCATTCCCATATTTTGATGATACACCCCCAGTGTTTTTGAAGGATAATGACTGCAGAACAGAAGTGAGCATTTTCTCTTTACAGCAGTGTAGCTCATGATTAATTGATCGTCGTCTCTTATTAGTGAGATTATCTTTGATCCTGCTAACTGAAAATGAGACTATTTTCCTAAGCACAGAATAAAAGCAATATTAAACTGTTTAGTCTTTGTCTGCTTAAGGGCCAAACATTATTTAAGTGAGTTTATAGGAACAATTAATCAAAAAGTTTAAACAACTAATTTTTAAAAAATGATTTGCTGGCCACACCAACTGAGGAACCCTCTTAACAGATTGGCTTTCTCAATATCACAGAAGTAATTTTAGTGAGGTTGAGGGAGCAGAAGGGAAGGGACTGGGAGATAGAATGAATGTATCAGCATCATAATCATAATGTAAACATGATGCTCATACATAATTATTACTACTTAGAAGTCTTACGAAGTGTAATTTTATTCCCACTTTACAGATAAGGACATCAGGGCTATAAAATGTTATGAAATTCATCCAAAGTAAGTGGTATAACCAAGATATAAATGCACATTTTTAGATTTTAAATCCTATTCTAGGTCCAGCGTTCTTTTTGCTGTATCATTTGGCCTCATAATTTACTTAATGTCAAAATATGAGAAATCCTAGAATATGAACAGGTGAGGAGGTAAATGCCCAGAATCAGTATAATTTGCCATCACAGCTCTGGATAGGATTGTTATACTCATATTTTAAAGACACTATAAGTTGTAGAGTTGATAGATTGGTAAATGTTCTTATAGATGGGAACTTCCTAAATCTTTTTTAAAAATTCTTTTCCATTATGGTTTATTATGGGATATCAAATATAGTTCCCTATGCTATAAAATAGGACCTTGTTGTTTATACATTCTATATGTAATAGTTTGCATCTGCTAATCCCAACCTCCTAATCCAACTGTCCCCCCAACCCTCTGCCCCTTGGCAACCACATGTCTATTCTTTATATCTGTAAGTCTGTTTCTGTTTTGTAGATAAGTTCATTTCTGTCATACTTTAGATTCCACATATAAGTGATATCACTGGTATTTGTCTGTCTCTGACTTACTTCACCTAGTATGGTATCTCTAGGTCTATCCATGTGGCTGCAAATGGCATTATTTCATTCTTCTTTATGGCTGAGTAATATTCCATTGTATATATGTACTGCATCATCTTTATCCATTCATCTATCGATGGACATTTAGGTTGCAGCCATGTCTTGGCTATTGTAAACAGTACTATGAACATTGAGGTGCATGTATCTTTTCAAATTAGAGATTTCATCTTTTCTAGATATATGCCCAGAAGTGGGATTGCTGGATCATATGCCAACTCTGTTTTTTAGTTTTTTAAGAAATCTTCACACTGTTCTCCATAGTAGCTGCGCCAGTTTACATTCCCACCAACAGTACAGGAGGGTTCCCTTTTCTCCATGTCCTCTCCGGCATTTGTTATTTGTATACTTTTTAATAATAATTCTGATGAATATGAGGTGGTACCTCATTGTAGTTTTGATTTTCACTTCTCTAATAATTAGAGATGTTTAGCATTTTTTTCATGTGCCTTTTGGTCATATATATGTCTTCTTTGGCGAAGCGTCTATGTAGGTCTTCTGCTGAGGTACAGTGTTCTTTGAATTGAGTGATTGGATATTGTGAAGCAATACGTAGTGAATAGTTATTATTTTGGATTCTACATATTCCTGTAAGAGTGTGCACAACTATGGGATACTTAAGTAGATAGTTTTAGAAACAAAGAATCCATGTGTTTCTCAATTATTTCTTCCTACTGCAATGCTATATGTCTTTATCCTGCTTAGCAGCAGCAAAAGGTATTATACAAGAGCACAGTTTGTTATGCTGTGATAGAGACGTGACCTAGTGTGTAAAGGATGCTGCTGTGCCTTGTCTTTTTATAAATTTATAGCCTAGACATCAGCTTCGAGGCAACAGAATGAAAATGTCTAAATTAAGGGTCAGCAAACTCTTTCTGTAAAGGGTCAGATAGGAAATATTTTAAGCTTTGTGAGTCACATGGGCTTTTTTAGCAGCTTCTCAGCTCAGCTGTTGTAGACCTAAGGTACTCATGGGCAATACAAACCCAAAAAGGCATGGCTGTGTTCTGTTAACATTTTATTAATGGATGAAATTCAAATTCCATCTAATCTTCACACTTCATGAAATATTCGTCTTTTAATTCTTTTTCAACCATTAACAATTGTTAAAAAAAAAGACAGAAAGAAACCACTCCTCACTCACAGGTGGTACAGAAGCATATAGCTGGCTGGACTTGGCTTGTGGGCCGCAGTTTATAGACTCCTGTCCTCATTAGCCCAGAAGGGGCTGTAAGGGATTTGTACTGGACAAAGATGTGGGCTTGACTGGGAGAAGGAAGAGGATGTTAGGATGAGAACATACCTGACCTCAGGTTTAGAGGGGACAGAGGTGAAAACTCTTCTTCAGAGTGGGCCGACGCCTCTTCCCCGTCACTGTAATGAATGATGCCTGTTGCCTTGCAGGGTTGTTGTTCTGAACAGAGTCACTCACAATGACTCACCGGCTTCAACAAAGCTGGGGGAGATTTTCTGCCTTTTATTCCAAAGGAGTAATTGGCCCACCTGCATCTCTTAAATTAAGATTTCCAAAGCTCGGGCCTTTAAGCCTCTTAACATGGTTTACTTCTTATACCTTGTACCAGCATAGAAGAATAGCTGCTTTTCTCATCTTTTTTTTTTTTTTTTTTGTAAAACCCTGTTCCAAATGTACAAGGTACTTTATTCACATGATGTTTCATGGCTATTTCCAGGCCTCTGATCACAGAAACACAAAAAGTTATAGAAAATTTAAATGGCACCCTGCTAAGTGTTGTGGGCAGCATTTGACAAGACATAGATAATCTGAAGTTTCAGAGATGTAATTTGAATTTCTTTCTGCATCCTCCCTCCCTTTCCCCCCTCTTTTTATTAAGAAATAAATTAATATAGGAAAATTCATTCTTTTTGATATACAGGTCAATGAAATTTGACAAATGCATGTAACCATCGTGACATATTGTATCTGATTTGTAACTACCATGAGAAACAAGCTATAGAATATTTCCATTAACTCTTAAAGTTCCCTGGTGCCCTTTTGTAATTATCCTCTCCCCTGAGTCCAAACTCTTATAAACACTGATCTGGTTCCTGAGCCTGTCCCAGGATGGCATGTAAATAGAATCATATAGGATGTAGCCTTGGGGTCTGGCTTCTTTCAGTTAGCACAGTGCATTTGAGATTCATCTTATGTCGTTGCATGTATCAGTAGTTTGTTCCATTTTATTGCTAAGTAGGTTTCATCGTATGTGTGTACCAGTTTGTTTCTGTTTTCACCATTGGAGGATATTTGGGTTGTTTTTGCTTTTCAGTTTTTACTATTCCAATTGGTATATAGTAGTATCTCATTGTGCTTTAATTTGCATATTTAAATAATCGACAGTGTTGAGCATCTTTTTATATGCTTATTTGCCACTCATAGTGAACTGTCTGCTCAAATTCTTCCACATTTTTTATTGAGTAGTTTGTCTTCTTGCTATTGAGTTTTGAGAGTTTTTTTTTTTTTAAGATTTTTTTTTTTTTTTTTGTCTTTTTGCTATTTCTTTGGGCCACACCCGCGGCATATGGAGGTTCCTAGGCTAGGGGTCGAATCGGAGCTGTAGCCACTGGCCTACGCCAGAGCCACAGCAACGTGGGATCCGAGCCACGTCTGCAACCTACACCACAGCTCACAGCAACGCCAAATCATTAACCCACTGAGCAAGGGCAGGGGTCGAACCCACAATCTCATGGTTCCTAGTCAGATTCGTTAACCACTGCTCCACGACGGGAACTCCCGAGAGTTTTTTTTTAAAAATACTCTGAGGACAAGTCCTTTACAGATATGTGTTTTAGAAATATTTTCTACAGATCAGTGGCTTTTCATTTTCTTAACAGTATTTTTTGCAAAGCAAAATAATTTAATTTTGGTGAAGTTCAGTGACCTTCCCCCCCCACCACCCCCGGTAGCAAGAAGCATGCATAGTACCTAAATCTCTTCTCCAATAAAAGGAACCCAGATTTGCTGTACACCTGAAATGAACACAACATTCTAGGTCATCTATGCTCCAATAAAATTTATTTTAAAAACATTTAAAACAATTTTTTAGAAAGAAACCCTGATTCCTTAGAGAAATACTGATTCCAACACTATGGCAGGGAAGATTAAGGAAGAGCTTGAAACATCATGTGGTATCAGAAAGTAAAAGTGGTTTAAAAAAAAAAAAGTCATGGGGATGTGTCAAAAGACAGGAGAGTCAACTTGAAGGTACTGTCCATGGCCAAATCCGGGAAAATAGCAGTAAAACAAAGAGTAATAGGAGTGGATTCTAACCTATAGAATAAGATAAATATCCATGAATTCATACTGATATAAATAAATGAGTAAAATAATAAATGAAGGAGGCAGAAAGGTTCTTTTTAAATAGAATTTCAATAATAAATATAGAAAGAATGACGTTAATAGAAAATCACCATTTGGCAAAAGCTATTCTAATAATTGTTTTAGGCAAGAATTATTAGTGGATGAAAGTTTGACTTATTTGGCAGAAATAAGATATTTGCAGAGTTCCCCTTGTGCAGCAGCAACGAATCTGACTAGGAACCATGAGGTTGTAGGTTCGATCCCTGGCTTCGCTTAGTGGGTTAAGGATCTGGCATTGTCGTGAGCTGTGGTGTAGGTTGGCAGCTGTAGATCCGATTGGACCAGTAGCCTGGGAACCGCCATATGCTGCAAGTGTGGCCCTAAAAAGCACCAAAAAAAAAAAAAAAAAAAAAAAAAAAAGAAAGAAAGCAAAGATATTTGCATAGCTTAAATGTATCTGCCCCAAATATTTAGTAATTACAAAGGGAAAAATAGGAGTTTTACAGTGGAGAAACCTGGCAGACACCACCCTAACCAAGCTAACCTAATTATTAATGGGGTTAATTGACATCATGTGCCTCCTGATAGGATGCACTGAGAAGAGCACAGCATCACATCTGTGGTTTTCTTGCCAAAAATGCATAACCTGAATTTAACCGTGAAGAGCCATCATTCAAACTCAAATTAAGGAACATTATATAACTGGCCAGCCCTTTCCAAAGGTGTCAAAACCATGAAAAGCAAAGAAAGGTCGGCAAACCATCTAGGATAGGAGAAGACTAAAGAGTCATGACAACTAAATGTAATGCAGAATCCTGGATGGGATCCTGGGCCAGAAAAGGGACATTAGTGGGACAACAACAATATAATGAGATCTGAAGAAAGTCTATGGTTTAGTTAATAGTATTGTACCAATGTTAAATTCTTAGTTTTGACAAATGTACCGTGGTTAAGTAGGATATAATATTGGGGAACCATACGAAAGGTATAGGAGGACCCTCTGTGTTATTTTTGCAACTTTTTGTAAATCTAGAATTATTTAACAATTCAAATAAAAACCGTCAGTGGAAAAATAAGCCAAATCTTTAAAAATAGCCACATGTAGGAGTAAGGAGGAAACCAGGTAGAAGAGATAGGGGTAGAAAAATGGGCTTTCTCATTGACTGTGCTTGGCAGATTTGACTTTGGAGTCATGTAAATATTTCACAAAAATTTAAAAGCATTTCCTGAAAGTCCAAACTAAAATAAAACAAACAAATCTAAAGGTAGAGTATGTTAGTGGCAAAAGTACAGAGAGAAGAAATATGTCAAATGACTTTAAACCATACTCATTTGACTATTTCTAGTGAGATATGCCCTATGGACAAAAATAGCTGAAAATCTCAGTTGTATCTCATAGGCCACAACTGGGTCATATAGCAACCCAAAGCTGCAAAGAAATATGGGCAGGCATTTGGCTTTCCAGTCGCTGTAGGTAAGGTAGCCAGGGAGAATGGGGCTGGGGACAGCTTCAGAATAGCCAATGAGCAGTACCAGCCATCACTGTCTCTGCAGCCACCTCCTCTCTGTTTCTGCTTACCTTAGATTGGGGTACGAAAATCTTTTCCTAATAGCAGATAAAATGGTGGTGGCAGCAATGCTTCTGCCTCAAGTATTCTGCCAACTTGCTGAGGTTGGGGTTGCTGCCTTGGCAGAGTTGAGCAGCAAATCTGGAACCATCTGTTCTCTAGCCAATGGAGGAGAAATTCCAAGTCTGTTATCACCAAGTACTAATCTCTCATCTCCAGGCTAACAGTGGAACAGTGCTTCCATCATTTATTTTTATGCTGAAGAAAATGGTAACCATGCCTAGAGGCTCTTGCATTTTGTAACAAGACTTGTGATTTTAAAAGAAAGAGTAATGGAAGCCTACAGTCTGGAAAGATGCACGATGTGTAAATTCAGTCATCATTATGCAAATGCATATACACATAATAAATCCAGAGATGGCTGACTATATTTTAAAAATATTATAGGCCAATTATTTTGACATCCTACAGGAGGTAGATAAATTGTGAAATACATGTTATAGTATACAGAGTAGCTTGTTAACAAGATGTCTTTTGCTGGAAAATATTTTAGCAGAGAAACCATCCATCAGCCCATTTCCAGCTTTGTTCTCCTCCTTTGACTTCACAGACAAATTTAGTAGCATGAAAAAAAAAGGAGTGAGGGGAAGAAGCCTGTGTGTTTGGATTAGAGACTTGTGGTAGTTTCGTAAACTTTGTCTCATTTGATACTTAAAACAAGTCCGTGAAATAGTTGAACCATAGCTCATTTCCCCATTTTATAGATAGACAAACTGAGGCTCTTAGAGTTTTTATAATTTGCTTACGGTCAAGTAGGAGGCAGATTCAGACTGGAACTTTATATCTGACTAGTGTCTTTTACCCCATAACACTTCCACCTTTCTTTCACGCTCTTCACTGCAAATGGAGCTGGTTTGGGATACTCCAGCACCTTCAGATGAGTGACCAAGGGCACATGGGGGCTCCAAGATTATTGGTGCCAGGTCAAGAGGCCAAGTACAATGCTAAAAGTAAAAAGTACATTTTTAGCTAACATCTGGGTGAAAAAAAACATTAATTGGACAACAGCCAAATCTTTCAAGGCCTCTGCTATCACTACCAATGTTTCACCAGGTGGCTGTGGGGACAGCATTTCTACATTCAAAAATGCATGTTAATGGCAAAGTGTCAGAGCGTCAGCATAGTGAGAGGTGACATAAAACAAATCGCATCTCCTATCTGTGCCTCTGAGTGGACTATTTCTCAGGCTCCTACGTTGTTCTACTATTCCATAATTTTTTGCATGGATTTGCAGTGCAGATGAGCAGATGAGAAAGTTCTAAACCAGGGGGATGTTAAGAGGTCAGCTGTTATGCCATAGATTTCTTTCCGGACATTTGGACCTCACCTACTGAGTTTAAAGACAGACAGGAGAATTCTCAATTCCAATAGCAGTTGCAAAGTGCAGAAAAGCTGAATTAATGAAGATAATAGCCTTGCTAGGAATTTTAAATGATGCTCTTAGTGCTTTCTCTGTTATCCTCTCAGAAGTGTTACGGGTGGTTTTATAAGAGCAAAGGATGATGTGGCAAAATCTGTTACCTAAGAACAAAGCTGGGTGTGAGTAGAAACAATGCTCTAGCAGATAGGGTAGCCTGATGGCAGTGGTTCTCAATTCTGGCCACATCAAAGAAGCACTTGGGAGATTTTGTTTGTTTGTTTGTCTTTTTTTTTTTTGTCTTTTTGTCTTTTTTTTTTGTTGTTGTTGTTGTTGCTATTTCTTGGGCCGCTCCCGCGGCATATGGAGGTTCCCAGGCTAGGGGTTGAATCGGAGCTGTAGTCCCCGGCCTACGCCAGAGCCACAGCAACGCGGGATCTGAGCCCCGTCTGCGACCTACACCACAGCTCACGGCAACGCCGGATCGTTAACCCACTGAGCAAGGGCAGGGACCGAACCCGCAACCTCATGGTTCCTAGTCGGATTCGTTAACCACTGCGCCACGATGGGAACTCTGGGAGATTTTTAAATATTTGTAATTGAGGTTTCAAACAAACACAAAATACACACACAGCAAAAACCTTAAGTGTACAACATAATGAGTTTTTATATATGCATCCCTTTGTGTTGTTATTCAGGTCAAGATACAGCTCATTCCTGGAACCTCAGAAGAACACCTCTCATTCAGCGTGCCCCTCCAAGGGTTATCACTCTTCTGTCCTCCATCCCTGTAAATGAGTCCTGCCTATTTTTGAATTTAATGTAAATAGAATCACAGAGTAGATACTCTTGTATCTGGCTTCTTTCACTTCATTATGACTGAGATTCATCCATGCTGTTGTGTGTATCAGATGTTTGCTCTTTTCTATTGCTGTGTTGTATCCATGGCATGAATCGATTACATTTATTTGCCCATTCTTCCATAAAGTTGGACTTCCATGTCCACAGGTTCCACATTTACAGATTCAACTGACCACAGAGCAAAAAATATTTTTTAAAAATTCCAGAAAGTTCCAAAAAACAAAACTTGAGTTTGCTGTGTGCCATCAACTATTTTTCTGGCATTTACCTTGTATTAGGTATTATAAGTAATCTAGAGTGGATTTAAAGTATATGGGAGGATGTGCACAGGCTATATGCAAATTCTACCCCATTTTATATGATGAACTTGAGCATCCACAGAATTTGGTAACTGCAAGGGGTCCTGGGACCAATCTTCTGCAGTTTCAAGGGGCTACTGTATATGAACACTTAGGTTGGTTCCAGTTTTTTACTGCTATGAATGAAGCTGCTATGAACATTCTCATGCATTGTCTTCTGATGGACATGAGCACTCATTTCAGTCGAGTGTATACCACAGAGTGGATTTTCTGGTTGGTAGGGCAGATGTATGTTTATTCTATAAGAAACTACTAAACAGTACTCCAAAGTGGTTGTACCCCAATTAATTCTCTCAGAATCTCCGGGAGTGGGGCCCTATCATTCAGATGCTTGATTGGTGGTTCTGATGCCCAGTGAGAATGAGAACCTCTGCAGCCCGACTTAATGCCCCCGTGTATATCTTTGTGATCATTTCAGTCTCAAAGAGACAGTCCATTTATTGGCCAAAATAGGGAATCATTCCTTGTTCATAGATCTGAGAAGGATCTGAGATTCATCCTCTGCTGTTGGCCTCCTGTTCTTTTCTTTTGTTATACTCCTCAGGGGTCACATCAGCTGCCTTGTTCCTCCCCAAGTCCCCAAACACAGGAAAGGAAGGCTTTGTCCTATGCAAATGGTATTTTATGCATCAGGAAATATGAAGTCTGAGGATGGGCCAGAGAGCTCTTTCAGGGCTCCTGACAGCATCTTATCGCATGAGTAACCATACTTTTACTTCTCCTGATGCAGAAATTCACCTCCTCTTAGCATTTCTCTACCTAGTTATGGTGAGGGACTGTCATTGTCTTTTTTATCTGTGGTGCTTGGAATTGACTTTGCTTAAAAGAGTTAACAAGCAACATGACCTATTTAGTTACGGTTCATCTGAATTAATAAGAACAGCTAATATTTATTTAGAAGTTACTGTGGGCAAGGGATCCTGCTATGTGCTATGCATGAATTACCTTTCAAAATAAACCAGTGAGCTCAGGAGCTTTTATCAAGCCCATTTACAGATGAAGAAACTAAGGTTTTTGAGAGCTTAAGTACTTGTCCAAGTTCATGTGCTGATATATTTTGGAGCTGGAATTCAAACCTTTGCATTTTGACTTGAGAGATGGAACTCTTTCTCACTAATTGTGCTACCTCTACTTAACCAATCTGAGGTTTAGGTTTTGAGAGCTGTTTATGGCTTGAAATATGAAAAACAGACTGTACACCTCTTTGAGTTACCGATCTCTTGGAAAGAAGATGCCAAATAATGGTAGTATGTTGAATAATGGAACAGCGTGGAATGGATGAGGGGCCAAACTTGGCCTTTACATCTCCTTAAAAAGAGTTGCTGCTTAGGCAGCTAATTTTTCAGGAGAGAGGAAGAAGGCAAAAGGGAGCAGAAAAAGCAATTGCCAAGTCGCACAACTTTCCTTCTCATTCTCCCTTCCATGTAGATGATCTTATCCACAAGTTGTCAATAGGGACAACTCTAGAATTTTTATCCAGAATTCTGAGCCACTCCAACTGCTCATTTGATCCCTCCACTCGAATGTCTCACATGCACCTCAAATGTAACATTGACCAAAGTGGAAGTTTTGACTCCCTCTTTTCTTCCCCCACAATCTGTTCCTCTTACACTATTCTTTACTCAGCAGTGCCCCCTCCATCCATCATTACTTAGGCCTCAAACTAGAGCAACCTTGTTACTC
This sequence comes from Sus scrofa, assembly GCF_054392235.1. Lineage (NCBI taxonomy): Eukaryota > Metazoa > Chordata > Mammalia > Artiodactyla > Suidae > Sus > Sus scrofa. The sequence goes on from NC_139401.1 coordinate 16,158,063, forward strand.
CCCTTTTCCTCCTCCCACCTAACACCGCCACTGTGTCCTGTTGATCCTGGCTATAAAATATATCCCAACTGCCTGTGCTTGAGTCCTAGTTTTCTCACTGGGGACAAGTTTCTTAAACTCTCTCTTCCTTAGTTTGCTTATCTGTAAAATGATGCTAATAGTACCTACCGGATAGGTTGTTGCAAAGAAAGTTAGCAACAATGATTCTTCTTCTCTCTCTCTCCCTCCCCCCCCCCCCCCGTACCACACACTAGTCCAAGTGACAATTCTCTCTTCCTTGGATTTCTGTAACCATCTCCTAACTAGTTTCCCCACAACTATTGGTGTTCTTTGGCCCTATCATTTAAAGCAGTGGTTCTTGGAGTTCTCCACCATGCCTGCCTCAAGCAAGTACCTTACCTGCCCACCCTTGGCTAGCCATCCTGCATCTAAACCCCTGCCTCCGTCTAGTGCTGGAGGACTTCGTCTCTGTGGGGCTGCCAGTCCCTGCCACTGAGCCCTCACTACCCACACTTAGTGGGAGTATGAACAGACCAGAGCTAGAGCTTGCTTCTCTTGCTTCTCAGAGTGCTCTGTGTCTCCCTCCAGGCTGGGGTTAATTTCCTGGGCCCCATAAGGAAATTTCCATGCTTTTGTTTCTACTTGAAGTCACTAGGAGTTTCATTTAAGAATGGCTGAAAAGCACATTTCTTCTGCTACCTCAACCCAGGTGTGCATGCATGCAAAGGATAGCTTGATGAATCATTCTAGAACTATTTGGGTCTCATTGAAGACATTTTATTTTGGTCACAAATTACTATGTCACAGTCAGTTTGGACTGCTATAGCAGAATACCATAGACTGTATATGTTAGACAAAAATATTTATTTCCCACAATTCTGGAGGCCAGAAGCCCAAAATCAGCATGCCGGCACAGTTGGGTTCTTGGTGAGGGCCCTCTTCCTGGCTTACAAATGACTGCCTTCTTGCTTTCTCTGTCCTTACATGATAGAGAGAGAGAGAGAGAACGCTCTTATAAAGGGCATCAGTCTCATGGGGGCTCCACCCCCATGACCTTATCTAAACCTACATTCCTCCCAAAGGCCTTCACTTCCAAATAGCATCATATTGCGCATTAGGGCTTCAGCATAAGAACTTTGGGGGGGGGGGCACATTGAGTCCGCAGCACATAGCATCAACATTTCTGGCCAGTATTAGTGCTGCTCACCAGCTATGTATCCCTAAATGGAATTCCATGGGACAAATTCCTTTAGCTTCTCTGGGTTCTAGATTCTTGACCCCTAGAGCACTTCTAATGCTGCATTCTGCTTGATGATAGCTCCCCTGTTCCCCAGACAGGTAGAAGGTGAACCTACATGTTCTGATCACCTGGAGCCCACCTCCTGCTCTGGAAGATTAATGGAGCTTGAGATGCCCACCCACACACACACAGCTGCACAGCTTGAGCAAATGTGGGGCTCTTGCCACTATGTTCTCATGTCCAGGCTAGACTGCCACAGGGTCCCCTCCATCTCCATTGCTGAATTCACGTTGGTCATCCTGATTCTGTCCTGAGCTAACCAGAGTTCAAGGCTTCTCTGCCATTTTGTTTTTTTAAATTTTTGTTCATTTATTTTTTTTAACTTCCATATGGGCTGGTTAGCCTGGGGATTTAATCCAGCTCTCATAGAGGAGGACTCTCTCTCTCTCTCTCTCTCTTTTTTTTTTTTTTTTTTGGCCACACCCTTGGCAAATGGAGGTTCCTGGGCCAGGGATCAAATCTGAGCTGCACCTGAGACCTACACCACAGCTGTGGCAATGCTGGATCCTTAATCCACTGTGCCAGGCCAGGGATCGAACCTATGCCACTGCAGAGACAATGCTGGATCCTTAACCTGCTGTGCCACAGTGGGAACTCTGAGGACTCTAAACTGTCTTCTGAATAACTTTCCATTAGTTATCTCAAAGGTATGAGCTTTGCCTTTTGCTCTAACTTTCCCCGGTGTTTGGCCACCTTCCAAATTCTCTGGTAAGGATCAGGCTTTATGGGTCTTCTCACCATTTTAAGCTTCCCTAGGAATTTTGGTGAGTAAACTTTCCTTTGTCACATCCTTTGGGCTGAAAGACAGTGTAGAAGGCGACATCACCTTTTAGCTCAGATATCAAGTCTTTCTGAAAATCCGTGACTTGTGCCAAACTACCGATGACATCACTTCCAAAGTATACATCCCCCCCCCACATTTTAATATGTGTGAAACTGAGATGTGTATTATGCCTGATAGGTCATGATTTAATTGTGCATTTTTCTTTCTTAGTGGTATAGAAAATAGTAGTGTGTCTTAGAGTTAAGGACATCTTAGATTGGCTGAACTATATAGTAACATGAGCCTTATACTTAGAAAATGTTTTCTTGAGTCACAAACAAAGGGTAGATGCCTGAGGCTGTTTAGGGATGAACTATAGGAAAAGGTTAGGGGACTAGGGAGAAGCAATAGTATTTGCAAGTCACCTGGGGTGGGAAGGGAATGGCCTATCAAGAAACCTAATGTGGTTTAGTGAGGCAGAAGTGTAGAGAGCAAAGAGGATAATGAGCCACTCTAAATGGATGCGAGGATTGCACAGAAATGTTTATGGAAAGTGCTTGGGACTTACAGGCACTATAAATGGTACTTGGCTTTTGTTTATTTTTTCTGAACAAACAAATGAGAAAATTTATATTTCATCAGTTCTTGGGCATTTAGTTTTTAACACCTCTGAAATCGGGATGCTCTTATAGGCTAGTTTAATTGATAGCATTTTCTGTCATAAATGGCATCTTAGAGTTGATGAAACACGGTATGTGAAATCATTTGCTAAAACTGACCCACTGTCCTTTTGTTCCTAAGTTCTTAACCTGAATTCCTGATCTCCCACAAATTCTCATCTGTCCATTTGGAACTTTTTTTTTTTAAACTGTTTTTCCTAATCCAGGCTTAGATTATGGGTCACATGGCCTGATCCCGTTGTACCTAAACCCTTGATGTCCATGAGGTCCTGTGGAGCTGATCTGAATATCAGCTCTCGAAACCTGTGTAAAAAGGAACAGCTGGGCGTTTGAAAGAATGAAATCTCATACAAGTGTTTTTTTAAAAAATAATTTTTTCTTCAAATTCCAGTCTTTAAAAATGTGTCCATCTAAACAGTATTTATTTGAGCACCTACTCTCTGCTAGGCCAAAGGTTGGTAATCTATGGTCTGCAAGCCAAATCAAGACCAATGCCCGTTTTTGTAAATAAGGATTTATTAGAACATAGTTGTGCCCACTTATTTACATGTGGTGTATAGCTGCTTTGGGACTATAAACAGTAGAGTTGAATAGTTGCAACAGAGATTGTATGACTTGCAAAGCCAAAATATTTACACCTGGCTCTTATAGGGCCAATTTATCTTCCTGAGGGATCAAGAAGGGCCTTATCTTAAATGAACAACCAAAGAAAACCATAAGAAAAAGGTTTCATTTTGTATTGAAAAGCACACATATAACCCAGGAGGACAGGGGCTTTGTATGTCTATGAATGTATGAATGTATATATGTATGACTGTTACAGTGCTTGGCAGAGTAAGTGCTTGCGGTATAATCAAGATGACTTCTTTCCTTTTTTTTTTTTTTTGGTTGTTGTTGTTTTAGAGCCGCACCCCTGGCAAATAGAAGTTCCCAGGCTAAGGGTTGAATCAGAGTTCCCGCTGCCGGCCTAAGCCACGGCGACAGCAACATGGGATCAGAGCCATGTTTGCCACCTATACTACAGCTCACAGCAATGCTGGATCCTTAACCCACTGAGCAAGGCCAGGGATTGAACCTGCATCCTTGTGAATGCCACTCGGGTTCATTAACCGCTGAGCCATGATGGGAACTCCAAGACGGCTTCTTTCTTTGTGACTCCTCCCACTGAGAGGTAGAATCTGCTTCTTCTCCCCTTGATTTAGGTCCAGGCTTAGTGACTTGCTTAATCAATAAATTGTGGTAGAAGTGATGTTCTGGAACTCTAAGGCTAGGAAATAATGTACCTTGTATCTTTCTAAGCCTCTTGGAATGCTTACCTTGAGGGAAACCTGCCAACTTGTAAGAATTCTGACTGTTCCGAGGCTACCATGTTGGAGAGGCCAGGTACAGGGCCTCTAGTCAACAGTCTCAGCTGAGCCTAGTGTTGCAGCCATCCCTGCCAGACATGTGAAAGAAGCCGTCTTGGACCCTCCAGAGCAGCCTCTCCACCAGGTGAATACCACTGAGCAAAGGAGTCATTTAGCTGAGTTCTGCCCAAATTCCTGATTCATAAACTCATGAGATATAAAAAAAATGGTTGTTGTCCTTTTAAGCCGCTAAATTTTGGGGTGCTTTGTTACTGAGAAGTAGATAGTCAGAACAATGCTCAATAAATATTTATGACTTTGTTTGCTTTACAAAGCTAGGAAAATATAGAATCAGGGCTAGAACCCAAGTCTCTTAATTCACAGTGTCTGTGGTATTTTTATGTCCACTGATGGTTGCCCAAGGTTAGCAGGGTCATCTGCTTCCTCTTAGACCTCTTCCAGTCTCTCCACAAGTCTGACTCAGTTAGAGGCCAAGTAGGCGTCTGAGTAGCTTTGTGAAAGGTGCTATCTAAAGACTGTGTTTCTGGGCCAGATGCTGGGAAGCATGTGGCACTGGAGAGAACTTTACAACACACTGGGGCCTTGGATGCACCTTGAGGTTTTGAGGGGCCCCTCAGAAGGTTTCAGTAGGTCTGCATAATCCCAGATATGGTACATTTATATAGGAGCCAAAACACAATAATGAAGTTCACTTTCTCTGGAAAGACTGCTAGGTTTGAACCTCACATCTTCCACTTCCTAGTTCGGAGGCCTTGGGTGAATTACTAAACAGTTGAATTTCACTTCCCTCCTCTGTAAAGTGGTGATAACATCAACACATAGGTCGTTATGAAGATTAAATTCATACAAAATGACCAGAAGATTTATAGAACTTAGTAAACTCCCTTATAAAGAGAGTCATTCTTATAGTAGTGGTATTAAAGCTCCAACTTCCATCAGTTTTCTTTTTTTTTTTTAACTTTTTTTTTTTTTTTCTTTTAGGGCCGCACCTGTGGCATATGGAGGTTCCCAGGCTAGAGGTCAAATCGGAGCTGTAGCCACCGGCCTACACCAGAGCCACAGCAACGTGGGATCGGAGCCACGTCTGCGACCTACACCACAGCTCACCGCAATGCCAGATCCTTAACCCACTGAGCAAGGCCAGGGATCGAACCCGCAACCTCATGGTTCCTAGTCAGATTCGTTAACCACTGCGCCACGACGGGAACTCCTCCATCAATTTTCAAACTCTCACCTAGAGTTTTTTCAAGCACATGATACATCCACTTGTTCCACAGGTACTAATGTATTGGCATATGTTTTTATTTATGGATTCGTTGAAATGATTCATGTATAGTCACTCATCTTTGGTGTGTTGTTACATTGTGCTTATATGCTTTCTTTACATTCTTGACACACTGAACATCTGTACTTTATCATCTCATTCAAGGCATTGTAATCCTTACGGTGAATTTGTTTTAAAACTGCATCATTGGGGAGTTCCTGTCATGGCCCAGCAGTTAACGAACCCGACTAACATCCATGAGGATGCAGTTTTGATTCCTGGCCTCACTCAGTAGGTTTAGGATCCGATGTTGCCATGAGCTGCAGTGTAGGTCGCAGACACGGCCCAGGTCCAGCATTGCTGTGGCTGTGGTGTAGGCCAGTGGCCACAGCTCTGATTCGACCCCTAGCCTGGGAACCTCCATGTGCCAAGGATACAGCTCTAAAACAACAACAACAACAAAACAAACCTACATCATTGGCCTTCCAATTTATTCAGTTCTTATGCATACTTTGAAAGCTCTAAAGAGCAGACACATCTGAAATATGTTCATCTATCCCCAGGTTTTCCGGATCTACCCATTTTGTACTCTCAGTAGCTCAGTGGACAAGGGAAATAGTCTATCTTCATTGAATGGCACTGTGGAGTGGAGCTCCACTTTGTGACTTTGAGGGGAGTTCCTGTCGTGGCTCAGCAGAAACGAACCTGACTAGTATTCATGAGGACACAGATTCAATCCCTGGCCTTGCTCAGTGGGTTAAGGATCCGGCGTTGCCGTGAGCTGTGGTGTAGGTCACAGATGTGGGTCATATCTGGTGTTACTGTGGCTGTGGTGTAGACCAGCAGCTGCAGCTCCAATTTTACCCCTAGCCTGAGAACTCCCATATGCCATGGGTGTTGCCCTTAAAAAAAAAAAGAAAGAAAACTTAGAGGAATGACTTAGTAAGGGGAACCTAGAGGAAGGCCTCACATGCTGCAGCCTCTGAGGAGCTCTCAGGGTGGTGGGCCTGCAGCTGCACAAAGGAAGGGCCTGAAGAGAAGAGTATAAAAGGAAGGGGTGGCTCCCTGTGGCAGTGAGCTGCTTGCCTAACATTGCAGGTGTTCCCCTAGGTTTCCCAGCCACCTTTGCGGTTAGGTTGAAATTGAGTTATGACCAATAGAATGTGGGCAGCAGTGAAGCGTGCCACTCCAGGCCTAGCCATAAGGGTCTCTGCGTCCCCTCTCAACTCTTTCTTCTCCTGTTGCAGTGACCCTAGAAATCTTATGTTGAGATCATGGCGTGACAAGACAGTGGCCCCTCCATCAGCCTGAATTCCTGAGTTACTTTCTGGGGCAGAACCCCATGAACCAGTGCTGGATATGAAGTTTGAGGAAAAAAATCTATCTTTTTTTGAGTCAGGCCACCGAGATCAGGAGTTAGTTGGTTACTTAGCCTGACTACCAGAGCTGTGATGACCCAGATACTCAGCTGGAGTAGAACACTAGTTATGGTGTGAATGGGAAATTAACCCACCAGAGAATAACATCTCGGAGTTTCCGTCATGGCGCAGTGGAAACGAATCTGACTAGGAACTATGAGATTGCAGATTCGATCTCGGGCCTCACTCAGTGGGTTAAGGATCTGGCATGGCTGTGGTTGTGGTGTAGGCCGGCAGCTGTAGCTCCGATTCGACCCCTAGCCTGGGAACCTCCATGTGCTGCGGGTGCGGCCCTAAAAAGCAAAAAAAAAAAAAGAGAATAACATCTCATTTCCTCAGTTCCCGTCAATACAAGAGTCTTGGGCTCTTCTTGGATAAACTGGTTTGAACATGTCACGTCCCTTCCTAAAATTTTTTTGATAGATTTATTTGTATTGCCTCAAGAATCAAGTTCACACTCTTTAGCCTAGCAATTCAACAGCTGCTGAAGTCTGCATTTAATTTACGGATCCAATTTTTCCCTTTTAATGTCTCCCTAAGTCCTTTTTAGAAAGCATTCACCCCCAACCAAATTGGTACTACTAGTTGTTCTTATTATACCTCATGTTTAAGCCCACACTTATGCTTTTAACATAATAGCTGTATTAATTGAGCTCTATGTTGAAATTTTACATCTTTTTTTTTTGTCTTTTCTAGGGCTGCACCCATGGCATATGGAGGTTCCCAGGCTAGGGGTCCAATTGGAGCTGTAGCTGCCAGGCCTACACCACAGCCACAGCAATGCGGGATCCGAGCCACATCTGCAACCTACACCACAGCTCACAGCAACGCCGGATCCTTAACCCACTGAGCAAGGCCAGGGATTGAACCCGCAACCTCGTGGTTCCTAGTTGGGCTCGTTAACCACTGAGCCATGATGGGAACTCCCAGGGGAATTAGTATTACTCCCACTTCACACATTAGGAAATTGAGGCATCAGAGCATTGAAGTAACACACTCAACTCACACATCTAGGCAGTGGCTTCAAAGCCAGATCTGTCTAACTCCCGAGCCCATATTCTTTCCTCTGTACCTCACTGCTTCCTTGGCTCCACATGTTTCCCTTCCCTGGAATCCCATCTCTCAGAAGTTTCTTTGTAGTTATGTTCTGTCTTTCCTACAAGTTCATGTCCACTATGAGGCCCTGTCCACCTTGCCCAGCAATTGAGGATGACTTCCTCCTCTGTAGTCACTCTACACAGATGCTTTGTGCCTCCCGTTTTACACTTGGCTTCTTATAATTTGTGCCTTCAGCATAATACCTTATATAACATATACCCTCAAACATCTACAGCTGGGGTTGGTTTAAGGGGGAACTTAAGACCTTTGGCTGCAACTTGAAAAGCTAAGTTAGATCAAGAAGAAGGAAGAGTGAGGAGTTCCCGTTGTGGCACAGCGGAAACGAATCTGACTAGGAACCATGAAGGTTTGATCCCTGGCCTTGCTCAGTGGGTTAAGGATCTGGCGTTGCCATGAGCTCTGGTGTAGGTCGCAGATGAGGCTCGGATCTTATGTTGCTGTGGTGTAGCCTGGCAGCTGTATCTCTGATTGGACCCGTAGCCTGCGAACCTCCATAGGCCGTGGGTGCGGCCCTAAAAAGCAAAAAAAAAAAAAAAGGAGCAGTGAAAGATGGTTCTATTTTGTTTCTTATTCTCAGGCTTCTGTGAAATAGCAAAGAATCAAAATTTGTTGGAAGACTAAAATAGGTACTGGGGAGGGTTTAAACCCCCAAATCCCTGGTGCCAAGGTCCGCAAGTGTTTGAAGGAATGTAGGTGATCATAGAAGTGTGGTCCAGGAACCTGAGTTGTTAGCCCAGCAGGCAGAGCATTGGTACAAAAAAGTCAAAGTCTTAGATGTCATTTCTAGGAGGACACATGAGCTTTGCTCTGGTCCTTATATTCTGTGTTTCAGTGAAGCCTGGCCAGGCTTGGTTACTAAACTCATTTGAGTTATTTTGTCCCACTCATTGAGCTCCTGGACACAATGGGGAGTGAATGGGTGATGCATGAATCAGACTGATCCACCTCCCCTAGTTGGTTAACAAAGCATGGCTTAAAACATGTGGCTACTAGGACAGAAGGATTATTTTGACCAATTCCCAGGGAAGGAGCCAAAGTAGACCACATATGAGGCCTGGAAAATGGCTGAATTGCTTTCCCCAAAGGATGAGGGCTTCTGAAATATGTCATATGGGAAGAGGGGCAGGCTGTGGGTGTTGGGCAACATATGGGCATGGTACAATCTTTGCTCTCCACTCTAGGTATAAAATTCAATTGTGTATTATTCTAGCAGGCAGCTAAAGTCTTCCACACTCTAGTCTTGCCAACTCATCCCAATGAAATGTGAATTGTTGAGTGAATCACATGCTTTGAGGCTCTGGGTGGTAGAAGTGGAGGTGGGGAAGAGGAAGGCACAGGAAATGTCATTTCTTTAACAGCGTGCTAACTTGATGATGCCTCTCAGGTCTAGCTTATCAGCAACCACTCTAAATTGACCGTGATTTTATCCTTGCCTCTCCTTGTAAAGGTTTCTTTTTCAGAATTTTCAGCCAACAGCTTCCAAACTGTCATTTACAATTTACAGAAGGACAGAAGGTAGAATAGTTGTCAGCAAGCAGCATAATTGTGTGCCAGGAAATGACATGGCAAAAAGTCTAGCCTGGCAAGTGCTAGACGGCTCTTTCCCTATCTTCTAGCTTCAGGCAGAAGCAGAACTATAATATGTGCTGATCTTTTTGTGACTTATTTACACTTGGAGTTAAGATTACTAAGAGGTATTTGGTCTGGAGATCAGGCAGAGATTTATTTTTTAAAAAGCAAAGCAATGGAGAAATAGGAACTTGGAAAGTAGGATGTTATGTATATTATATTATGCATCTTGTGCTATGGTTGCTGTAGTATGCTATGCTATACTATGTTATGTTATGAAATGCTATTGTGTATTCCAGTGGATTTTTTTTTTTTTTAATGGCCGTACCCATGGCATAAGTAAGTTCCCAGGCCAGGGACTGAATACGAGCCATAGCTGCAACTGCAGCTGTGACAACGTTCAATCCTTTAACCCACTGTACTGGGCCAGGATCGAACCAATGCCTCCACAGCGACCAGAGCTGCTGCAGTCGGATTTTTAACCTACTGTGCCACCGCAGGAACTCCTCCAGTGGTTCTTAATGTGTCACCCCTGCTGCAGCCTGCAGCCGGTGCAGCCAGAGCTGCATTACCTGGGCATTTGTTAGACTTGTCATTTCCTGTGAGCTATCCAAGATCTACTGAATCAGAAACTCTGGGGCTAGAGCCAGCAGTCTGAATTTTAATAAATCATCCAGGTGATTCTGATCTCTGCTCTAGTTTGAGAACCACTGGTGTATAATAGATGGCAAGAAATCCTGCCTTGTTTTACTTGTTTATCAGTTACAAACACAATTAGCTGCAAAAACAAAAACCAAAAAACCCCAGAAAACCTAGCAAATATTCGCTATATAATTAAGAAATAATTTTATTATTCTTGCAAAATAGGAAATACTCCTGGTGTCTAGGCATCCAGGCTCCTTCTACCTTCTTATTTTCCCACTCTTAGCAAGTGGCTTTGTCACCAGAATTGCAACATGGCTGCTGTGGTCCAGTTACTTCTGTGTTCCAGGCAGGAAGAAGGGGGAAGAACAAAGGGCTTCTCCTATTTTTATTCAGGTAAAATTAACTCTGCTCAGTGATTTCAGCCTTATTTTGTGGCTAGAACTATGCGATATGGCCAACTCTAACCCTGGAGGTTAAATCAACTTTAGCTTTTCAGTCTTTATGATAGAGAAAGTCAACAGAAAAGGGATGAAGATGAGAATAGTTTGGGGAGGCCAGCCCATACCAGGTCTTTCAACTTGCAACTTGTAGCTAATCCTTTTGCTGCTTCCTTTCATTCTTTTTGTTTTTCCTTCTTCCTTTCTTTCTTTTCTTTTCTTTCTTTATTTTTCTTTCTTTCTTTCTTTCTTTCTTCCTTTTTTTTTTGCTGAAATTCTTGGGGGTAGGTCATGATGGAAAAAGTATCTTTTTGTTTGTTTGTTTGTTTTGTTTTTTTGCCTTTTCTAGGGCCGCTTCCTGCGGCATGTGGAGGTTCCCAGGCTAGGGGTTGAATTGGAGCTGTAGCCACCGGCCTACGCCAGAGCCATAGCAACGCGGGATCCAAGCCTCGTCTGCGACCTACACCACAGCTCACGGCAACGCCAGATCCTTAATCCACTGAGCAAGGCCAGGGATCAAACCCGCAACCTCATGGTTCCTTGTCGGATTTGTTAACCACTGTGCCACAACAGGAGCTCCAAAAAAGTATTGTCTTAATGTTTTCTTTTTTCTTTTTCTTTTCTTTTTTTTTTTTGACCACACCTTCGGCATATGGAAGCTCCCAGGCTAGGGATTGAATCTGAGCTGCAGCTGCCAGCCTACACCACAGCTACAGCAACACCAGATCCGAGCCACATCTGCGACCTACACCACAGCTCATGGCAATGCCAGATCCTTAACCCACTGAGCCAGGCCAGGGATTGGACCTGCATCTTCATGGATACTAGTCGGGTTCTTAACCTGCTGAGCCATGATGGCAACTCTCTAATCTTAATGTTAATAGGAAAACAGGACCAACAAATTGTATTTCCATTTACAGTTTAATTCTGAAATCTAATTCTTGTTAAGGAAAACTCAGATTTCATGTTTGTGCAGTTATTTTATATTAGGTTAAAGGTTTGGCTGAGTTTGCCTTTTTGAGATTTATTTAATGGAAGATTTGTAAAATAGGACCAAATAAGAAATAATGTGAAATACTGGACAACTACACATATTTGGGCTAATTATAGTGGAGAGTCTGAAAATTTGCATATTTCAAGATATGCATCTATTATTTCTTTAAAATGTAAACAATAATTAGAATTAGGCTCCAGGACTGTCACATATAATTTCTTTTTATTGTAATGTGTGATAATTGACTTATTTATAGTAAGAGTTATTTCCAAATTAGTATAGCAGTGTTAAAGCTATTTATTTCTCAACAAAGCCATTCCTCTTATGTTTTAAATGGTAAAATTTCCCAGACTCTGTTCAAAATATTACTAATTTTGATTTAATGCAGTGCGATATATGAGCTATTGTTGGACTCATTGAGGTTGCCATGGTAATTAATCATCCAGCTGGCAGGAAGAAGCTGAGAACCAGAGAAGATCAATGTGACTAGGGTACAAGAAACTAAATGTTGTCAGAACCCGGGTCAAAACAGAGATGGCAGGACACCAAGTCCTATGTTCTTTTCACATTCTCTGTCTCTAGCTTCCAAAGTTCTAGATTTCGCTCTTCAATGAATGTCTGTAATTAAAACAGCCTCTTAGGACTTTCTTTTCTTAATCCCCGTCCTCTAGGTCAGGGGTTGCAAATTACAGCCAACGGGCCAAATCTGGCCCATCACCTGTTTTGGTAGGGTTCATGAGCTAAGAATGTTTTTTATATTTTTAAATGTTTGGAAAAAATGTCATGACATGTGAAAAGTATATGAAATTCAAATTTCATTCCCATAAATAAAGTTTTTTTGAAATACAACCATGCTCATTTGTTTAACATGTTGTCTGTGGCTGCTTTCATGCTGCAACAGCAGAATGGAGTAGTTGCAGAAGAGACAGTGTGGCCTGCAAAGCCTAAAATACTTACTATCTGACCCTTTACAGAAGCAGCTTCTGATACTGCTCTGGATCAATCCTGATCAAGGAGACCTTTGGTCATAGAGGGAAAGGGAAGCCCTCTTGTCTGAAATGCTAACTTAGGAACCTCTGGTCAAGTCTTTCCTGCTTTCCTGCCATTTTTCATAGGAAATTCTCTTTCTACAATTTTGAGTCTTGATTGGACAGAAAAGGTGGGAAGTATGCTATCCAAGATAGTAGATGCTAGCATGTGTAGCTAACAATCACTTGAAATGTGGCTAGTGCAAACTGAGATGTGCCGTGAGTGTAAAGTATGTACCAGATTTTGAAGAATTAGTACAAAAAAAGAATATAAAATCTCTCATTAATATTTTTATTTATTTATTTATTTTGCTTTTTAGGGCGGCACCCAAGGCATATGGAAGGTCCCAGGTCCAATCGGAGCTACAGCTGCCGGCCTACACCACAGCCACAGCAACGTGGGATCCTTAATCCACTGAGCGAGGCCAGGGAATCGAACACCAGTCCTCATGCATACTAGTCGGGTTTGTTAACCATTGAGCCATGATGAGAACGCCAATATTTTTATATTGATTACATGTTGAAATAATGATGCTTAGGATATATTGGATTAAATAAAATATTTGCCTTCTTATTACTTGTTATTGTGGCTACTGGAAAAATTAAAATTATACTTATGCCTCCTGTTATATTCCTTTGGACAGTATCTGTTTTGAATCCTTTCGCTTCTCTTTTTTTCCCTAGTAAATATGATTTTCTTTCTTCTTTTTTGGGGGGTCAAATTTGCATTTAATTTTTTCCAGCTTTATTGGGATATAATTGACAAATAACACTGTGTAAGTTTAAGGTGTACAATGTGATGATTTGGTACATGTATATTTTGTGAAATGAGGTTGGCTAATACATCCGTCATCTCACATATAGTTACCATTTTGTGTGTGTGTGAGAGAGAATTTGAAATCTACTGTCTTTGTAAATTTCAAGTACACAATACAGTATTGTTAACTATAGTCACCAACCTTGGTGACTATATGTATGTTAGATTTCCAAAACTTATTCATCGTATAACTGAGCCAGTTTTCTATTAGCAAATCTCTTCTGAGTCACTAGAAACACCGTAACAGGTGCTTTATCAGGGTTTACCACCTTCTTGTTTTCTCCATTAACTGCTTCTGCCGCTGTGTACAGTAAATTTTCATCTTAAACCAGTCTGGTAGAACAGTTTAATGACAGACAAGTATGTCCAAATTTGTTGGGTCACCAGTAAAATTAATTATTTACTGCTATACCAGTTATTGGAAAAAATGTTATTTTTCTAAATGTGTTAATATTTTACAGCAGTTAAAAATAAAAACACATTTTTATTAACATGAAATTTCCCACTGGTACTTTTATATTTTGCAAACTTTATAAATTACAGCATAGAAACAAATGCAGGTTAGAGGTTTCTTTTTACAGACTTCAACGTGGCAATTTAAAGGTAAAAGATTAATAGCAAAAATTCAGAATTGACTGCAAGTTCCTGGAGGATGTCATTTCACCTTGCTGTTATACTTTCAAATTGCAATTGGGGTAACGTGCTGATTCTTATTTGATTTTTTTAAAAAATAAACTTTATTTTTTGAGGTCATCTTAGGTTCACAGCAAAAAAAAAGCAGAAGACACAGAGATCCCATAAAGCCCCTGCTCAGCCTCGAAATATGCAGAGCCTCCTCCGTTGTCAACACTCTCCGGAGCGGTGCATTTGTTGTAACTGATGAACCTACATTGACACATCATAATCACCCAAAGTCTATAGTTTACATTAGGCTTCACTCTTGGTTTGGTACATACTATGAATCTGGGCAAATGTATAATGACACATATCTACCATTACGGTATCAAACAGCGTAGTTTCACTGCCCCAAAATACTCTATGCTCCACATATTCATCCTCTTATTTGGTTTTTAAATCTGCACAACTCTTTTTAACAGTTTCATTTCCATTTAGCCATCTTTTAAAATTTTTAGTTTTTCTTTTTTATCCATTATTCTTTTTTTGTCTTCTTAGTTTATCCATTATTCTTGTGTGTAATTTAAAGTCATGTACTTTCCAAGAGTTATTATGACTAAATATCAGTTCCCAGATCCTCTTGCCAACCCCTAATTGACAGCTTTTCCTTCTTTAGAGGCAAAATTTTCAACTTCTTAGCTTTTAATTTTTTGGTGTTTATATCTTTAACATGCTTATATTGGTACTTTTTTTTAATTTGTGGGAATTATCCAATTATTTTTTACTATCCTAAATCAAGTCTTAGCTCCTTCAAATGTGTGCATATATATACATATATGTATTTCAATCACTTTGCTGTACACCAGAAACTAACACAACATTGTAAATCAGCTATACTTTAATAAAAAATAAACTTAATCTCTTCACCCCCACCACAAGCATGAACATTCCTATATACCTATTTTCCCTGTAAAATATCATTATAATTTTATTTTGCACAATAATTTCACTGTATAAATGCTGTTCATAGCTGAGCTAAGTCAAACCACTGATAAGACATAACTAAAGAATTAGGAAATTGGAATATAGATTTAAATATTTTCCCAGAATTCAGCTCACATAGATAAAGAGAAGAGAAGCTGTGAAATACCGGTTAAAAGAAAGTGGAGGATAGAATAAGAACACTCAACATATACTAATGTGATTTTTAGAAGGAGAAAATTTAAAGAATAAGGAGGAATTGAGTATCAGATAATGCAGATGAAGAAAGAACAATCAAATGACTAGCAGGAACATTTAAAAAATCGTACCTCTATCTACTGAGACTAAAAAGTGAAGTAAAGATTTTTCCCAACAACATCTGAGAGAGGTGCCATTTACAAACCCTTAATGTTGCTTCTCTAAGAAGGAAACCAAACTTATGAAGAAGAATCAGTATCTAAGAAGCCATATTGAACACAGAAATTGGCAAACATGTTGGTAATTTTAACTCACCAATGGCTGTCTAAAAATAACTTCACAATAGTCAAAGCAATGGAGGGGGTAGGGTTAAAAATAAAGTGGAGTTAAATATTATATGACCTGCCATGGAACCCTGGGGCTATATCTATGGAGTCACCTGGTTTTTCTTTTTCTATACTTTTACATTCCACCTTTCTATGTCCTTTAGTTACAGTGCTGCTGCCACCACCAGCAAGTACACTAAGTCTTTTCCAGACAGTTTTCAGAAAATGGTATTTCTTGTACGAACAGAAAATAAACTTTTTCAATTTTATCTTCTAGAATTAGGAATGCTTAGCCCACCTACTGGAAACATCCCTCTAACGTGTTATTTGAAGTAATAATGTAATTTGCATGTTCTGTGAAGGATTATCAAATAATCTTAATTATTTTTGAGTCTGTGATTTTATTATTAAAAGGACTGTCACAAGTCAGAGCTCTCTGTGACAACCATTAAAGATCCTTGAACAGAAAGAATATCATCCATCAAATTTACAATTCATCACTTGATATTTTTTTGTCTTTTTAGGGCCGCACCCGTGGCATATGGAGGTTCTCAGGCTAGGGGTCAAATTGGAGCTGCAGCTGCCAGCCAATGCCACAGCCACAGCAATGCGGGATCTGAGCTGCATCTGCAACCTACACCACAGCTCACGGCAACACTGGATCCTTAACCCACTGAGTGAGGCCAAGGATCAAACCTGCATCCTCATGGGTACTAGTCAGATTCATTTCCACTGAGTCACGACAGGAACTCCCCATCACTTGTTTTTAACAAAAGATTTATTACTCTAAAACCTACTGGCTTAAAACAGCAAACATCCATTATTTCATAGTTATTACGAGTTGAGAATTTGAGAGCATCTTAGCTGTGTATTTCTGGCTCAGCGTCTCTCATAAGTTTCAATCAAGATAGCAGCTGGGACTGCAGTCATCTGAGGGCTTGACTGCGGCTGGAAGATTCACTTCCAAGATGGTCTATCCACATGGTCTTTGGCAGGAGGCCTCAGTTCCTTGTCACATGGGCCTCTCCAGTTGCTACTTAGGTGTCATGATGGCATGGAGGCTGAATTACCCTAGAGTAAGTGATCCAAGAGCAAGCAAGACAGAAGCTGCAGTGTCTTTGTGACCCAGACTTTCAATGTCATACTCTATCATTTCTGTAATATTAATTATAAAGGTCAGCGCTGGAGTTCCCATTGTGGTGCAGTGGAAATGAATCTGACTAGTAACCATGAGGTTGTAGTTTCGATCCCTGGCCTCGCTCAGTAGGTTAAGGATCTGGCGTTGTCGTGAGCTGTGGTGTAGGTCACAGATGTGGCTCAGATCCTGTGTTGCTGTGGCTGTGGTGCAGACAGGCAGCTGCAGCTCCGATTTGACCCCTAGTCTGGGAACCTCCATAGGCTGCGGATGCAGCCCTAAAAAGCAAAAAAAAAAAAAAAAAAAAAAAAGGTCAGCCCTATCCAGTGTATGAGGAGACTATATGAGGGAATGAATTAGGAGATGGGGATTACTAAGGGATCATATTGGAGATTGTTGATCATATTCTCAGATATAGATATCAAACTAGCATTTAGAAAGGATAGAAGCAACATTTTTAGGAAATAAAAGAATTTGTAATTTTATCACTATTTCCATTTTCTCTATCTTCTGTAATGACGTTTCTTATTTAAATTAGCATTTTGGAGTTCCTGTTGTGGCGCAATGGAAACGAATCTGACTAGGAACCAAGAGGTTGCAGGTTCAATCCCTGGCCTAGCTCAGTGGATTAAGGATCCGGCGTTGCCATGAGCCGTGGTGTAGGTCGAAGACACGGCTTGAATCTGGCATTGCTGTGGCTGTGGTGTAGGCCGGCGGCAACAGGTCTGATTAGACCCCTAGCCTAGGAACCTCCATGTGTCACAAGTATGGCCCTCAGATGCAAAATAAATAAATAAATAAATAAGCAAGTATTTTGATTCTCTTTAATTCCTACCTTTTCTAGATTTACTAAGCCTGAAACTCAAAAGTTATGAAAACTGATGAAATTTAGAGGCTTGTCCACTCTTATTGTGTAGAAATATTGAGGAATGATGGTCACTGTGGCATGAATGTATAACTTGATAAGTATATGTGTGTCTTATTTGAAGTGAAAACTATCTTCCACCTACAATAATTATCTTCATTTTATATATAGCTTTTCCAAAAGACAGAGGTTATTGCTTTTGTCAAAATTTTAGCTGTTTCAATGTGATTGAGGCCACATTAAGCACAAGGAAAATGTTTCTTTTTAAAAAAATGTACTCGTGATTTTCTAATCTGAAACTTTCCTGTAGTTCAATGAAATTAATGCCTTTAACATTTTTCAACCATACTAGAACCATAGTAGAAAGCGCTTTTATAATATTTTTAAGGGAATGTTACATGAAAACCTGCCTATAACTGGCTAAATGGAGATATTAGAGCCCTTTCCAAAGGGCTGCTTCCATGGGGTGATATAAGCTTTGAAAAGTGGATGCAATTTTATGAAGTTGGTGGCTATGATGCATTAAAATCTAGGACGTCTGCATTTCAATTCAAATTAAGTTCTTAAAAGTAATGCTCTGTACTTATAGCTGCATTATTTTAATAAAGCTTCAGGGATAGTTATTTTAAAATCACCATTATCTTATGTTTAAATGAAAATCACAAAAGCTAGATTTAGAACTTCAGAGCTAAAAGTATGGAAGTTGCTGAAGTCTATTTCATATAATCTTTAAAGTGATTTGAATTAAAGAAATAGCTGCCATCACCAACCCTCACTCCAGATAATCTTGTATGGGTCCCTCTTTCTTTTTTTTTTTTTTTTTTTTTTTTGTCTTTTTTTTTTGTTATTTCTTGGGCTGCTCCCGAGGCATATGGAGGTTCCCAGGCTAGGGGTCGAATTGGAGCTGCAGCTGCCAGCCTACACCACAGCCACAGCAACTCGGGATCCCAGCTGCATCTGTGACCTACACCACAGCTCACTGCAATGCTCGCTGAGCGAGGCCAGAGATGGAACCGATATCCTCATGGATATTCATCAGGTTCGTTACCTCTGAGCCATGACAGGAACTCCTATTTTTAAAATTTATTTTTCATTGAAGCATAGCTGATTTACAATATTGTGCCAATTCCTGCTGCATAGCAAAGTGACCCAGTCATACACACACACACACACACACACACACACACACACACACACACACACATATACACACATTCCTTTTCTTATATTATTTTTCATCATGGTCTATCCCAAGAGATTGGATATAGTTTCCTGTGCTTTACAGTAGGACCTCATTCCTTATCCATTCTAAATATAATAGTTTGCATCTACCAACCCCAAACTCCCCATCTATCCCACTTCCTCCCTCTTCCCCTCTGGCGACCACAAGTCTGTTTGCTCTGTCCACGATCTGTTTCTGTTTTGTAGATAGGATCATTTGTGCCATACTTTAGATTCCATATATAAGTGATATCATATGGTATTTGTCTCCTTTCTGACTTACTTCACTTAGTATGAGAATCTCTAGTTCCATCCATGTTGCTTCAAATGGCATTATTTCGTTCTTTTTTATGGCCGAATAGTATTCCATTGTATATATGTACCACATGTTCTTTATCCATTTATCTGTCAATGGATATTTAGGTTGTTTCCATGTCTTAGCTATTGTGAATAGTGCTGCCATGAACATAGGGGTGCATGTATCTTTTTGAATGAATGTTTTGTCTGGGTATATGCCCAGGAGTGAGATTGCTGGATCATATGGTAGTTCTATTTTTAGTTTTCTGAGGAATCTCCATACTGTCTTCCATAGTGGATGTACCAATTTACATTTGAGAGGGCATTGTTTCTTGAAAGTTACTCCTTTGCACATTTCGTATCTCACATGTCCCTAAGGTCTTATCCGTGTACGAACTGAGTTCATCCCTTGACTCCTGAATTGAAACCTGCCAGTTGCTGAAGTGGCAGGATCTTCTCATAACTTCCTAAAAGCAGGCTGGTGAGGTAAAGCATGTCCCACAGGAAATCAGAGCTGATGTCTTTGAATTTTCCATCCTTTTAGCAGCAGGACTGACCCAAAGCTCAGCTGCTATGCTGAGAGCCAGCGAGGGAGTGGACATCACTGGCAACCCATGCCTGCTGATCTCCATTATCTTCCTTGGGACTTTGGAGGGGCTGTTGGAAATGCTTACCTCTTTCTGATGGTAGGACTAAGCACACAGGATTTGATCTCAGGTCTGTTCGCAGTTGTTTTTGTCACCACTTGGAGAGAACTCTAAGAAAATAAAACCAACGTAGAAGAAGAAAGGACCAAAAATGGAATGAGGCTTTTTTCTGGACTCTTAGCAGATGACTCAAGTCTGTGCCCATTCTGCCTTCTTGTGTCTAAGTAAATTTGAAGTTGGGTTTTGGTCACTTGGAACCCCCAAAATCTCTATCACAGCAGCAATTATGTGATGAGAGTATTGTTTGTAAAAACAAATGGTATCTCTTGAATTTTCAACCGTTAGTGAGGGAATTTGTGTTTTTCACTGGGTGGTAGCTGAGAGAAACTCACAGATTTCCAAAGTAAATCCTTGGTATGGCGTTTTGAGGTGCTTCACAAAGAATGCAAATGAGATTATACATACAAATTGGAAAAACACAGACAGTGGAGTAAGCAAAGACTAATAGTAATATAAAGAGATTCAGACTGGCTCAATAGCTGAATTAAGATCAAAAGGAAAGCTAGTGAATTTAGTCCCCAGATGCTCTGAGGCAAGAATGAATAGGAGAGATTGTTTCTGTTAAAGGAATTTCAAGAGAGCCATCTGGAGAAATAAGAGCAGGGGATAAAATTGGGCCAGTTGCCTGGGTCAGTTTTAGGATGTGAATTGTAGGATGGGGGCTGGTAGGGATGGTGGGCAGTTGTCCTATGCCTTTGTTCTACATCCTATTGTGCTATGACTTGGGACACTAAGTCACAAGACTGCGAGCTACCAGGACAGATAAAGATTTAAGAACCAGATTGAAATATAAGGAAATTTTAAGTTCTGAGCCTGGAGTTGGTTTATGTGTCATGGAGCAACGTCTCCTTATTTATGGTCTCTGCTCATATGCTTGAGCCAGTGATGTGGTGAAGCCCTTGGGACAAACAGGAAAAGCTTCTGTGTGTGTGTGTGTACACACCATTTTATCAGAGCACAAGGGCTGTCTATAGTGTACTTTAATTCTTATTCTCTTTGTCTTTTGGAAGGCATTTTGGTGAATTGAGAGGGAGAGACAGAAGCTGATTTCTGGGCTCATGCTGTACACATTGGGCAGTGTTTTGCAGAAGCAGCACAGAGAGGAGAAAGCCATGTCTTCACTGCCAACGTGATGAAAATACTCTAAATTTGAATTTAGAGAATTCACAAATGTTTCTCTCCCCACTCCTGCTTCACCTCTGAAGCAAATGCTGACAAGTGTCTCTCCCCAGTTCCATTTCTAGATATAAAATAGCACTTTTTGTGACTTTTTCCTCCTTCGAATCTACCTTGATACTTAGGGAAGAGAGAGAAGATCAAAGGGAGGCAAAAAAGATAAAATTCATGACACTCCTTCTCCAGGCCCTTGAAGGAAAAGGAGATGTTTATTTTTATTTTCTTGAATAATTGAGATTTTATTGGTTGTTTTGAGGATCAGTATACAGACATTTCAATTTGTACATAATTCTTAACATATATACCAAAAATCTAAAAAATCATCTAGCTGTGATTCTTTTCTCAACAGTTATTCCAGTGACCTTACAACTTAAAATTTGGAGGCAAATTTCCCTTAACAGAATAGCAAGTACCAGTATCTTCAAATGTTGATATGCTGTTATATCATAAGTCCCACTAATTCACAGTTTAATGTCACATACACCACATACTCAAATTTTCAATCTTTTACAGCACATTAACAAAATAACTAGGAAAACGGGACTACCACGACCAAAGATGTTACAGAATGGACAAAATTCTTTTCTTTTTTTTTTTTTTTTGTCTTTTGTCTTTTGTTGTTGTTGTTGCTATTTCTTGGGCCGCTCCCGCGGCATATGGAGGTTCCCAGGCTAGGGGTCAAATCGGAGCTGTAGCCACTGGCCTACGCCAGAGCCACAGCAACGCAGGATCCGAGCCGCGTCTGCAACCTACACCACAGCTCACGGCAACGCCGGATCGTTAACCCACTGAGCAAGGGCAGGGACCGAACCCGCAACCTCATGGTTCCTAGTCGGATTCGTTAACCACTGCGCCACGACGGGAACTCCCAGAATGGACAAAATTCTGACAAGAAGAGCCAAGATCAAGGAATGGTTTGCTTTAGGCAACAGTTCTATCAAAAACAACATGGAAAGAGAAGGAATTTAAAGTGTTCAAGACATTAAATGCACAACTGACTCCAAATGGCCATTTAGTATGCTTTGTATTATAGGATATAAAAGCTCCCCCATCTATGGAATGTTAAGCTGACACCCAAGACAGTCGAAGCCTCCCATATTCAATATCCCAGTGTTTTCTGGTTGTACCAAAAAATAAACAACAACCAGCAAACGATTTCACCTCTTTTTTAAAAAAAGCATTTACACTTAAAAAATGGGATGAGGTGGGACTCCCTCTTTCTTAAAAATGTTTCTAGAGCCACTAAAAAATGTACATTTACAAAATAGTTGATAAAAATATTCTGGATTGTACAGGCAGGGAGACAGGGACCACTGACAGGACTGGGCGTGTGGTGTCAATCAGACGTGGTTTCTTTCCTGCTGCATCAGAGCCTGGGCTCTCCTCGTTTTTAGTTTCTCCGTTTTCTGCAGGTAAATCTTCTTTAGTCTCTTGATTAGTCACTTCAGCCTGTTTTCCCTTTTGCTCCCCTTTCCCTTTTGTTTTTACTTTTTGGTCTGAAGATTTATCCTTTCCTGCCACCTTTTTTGGCTTCGTTTCCACTTTTGCGGGAGCAGGTTTAGCTGGCAGTCTCCTCTTGGGCTCCTCCCTCAGCAGAGCTGACCTTCCTCCTGGGCATCGTGGTGGTGGGGCAGTCGTGTGCCAGGTGCCTGAGGGCCATGGTGCACTGTTGAGAGCCGCCTCGAAGCTGGGCTGCCTGGCCCTTGCCTCTCCTCCCTCAGTGGTGGGAGCAGTCAAAAAGGAGATTTTTAAACCAGGCTTTTGAATAATAGAAGGTCTGATGGCTGATATGGACAAAACAGAGAATAGGGAGTTTCCATTGTGGCTCAGTGGGTTAAGAACCTGGCCTAGTGTCCATGAGGATGTGGACTCAATCCCAGGCCTTGCTCAGTGGGTTAAGGATCCGGTGTTTCCGCAAGCTGCGGCATAGGTCGCAGATGTGGCTCAAATCTGTTGTTGCTGTGCCTGTTGAGTAGGCCGGCAACTGCAGCTCTTACTCGACCCCTAGCCTGGGAACCTCCGTATGCCGCAGGTGCAGCCCTAAAAAGAAAAAAAACAAAAACAAAACAAAACAAAACAGAGAGTAAGATAATCCCCGGGAAAAAAAGCAGGGAAACTGAATCCTGAAGCCTAACTGCATTTCGAAGCACCCAGTGCTGCATGAGAGAGAGTGTCAGGCAAGGGCTTCGGATTATTTGGGTGGCAAGTTCTCATCCTCTGTCTCTCCCCTCAACCACACTTCCTAACATCCAAATTACTCAGAGTCCCATTTAGCGTTGGAATGTAAATTAGAGCAGTATATAACTGGAATTATTTTCCATTCCCAGCCTCAAACTTTGCTTTGGTGTCTGAGAGAAGCCAGGGATTCACAGACTAGAATATATTTACATACAAAAGCATTCATCAGTGTTTGTGCTCTGCCTCAAGATGTAACTAGGAAATCCTGTATTTAAGAATATGTATCTAATAAATCCAGTGTCATCTAGGGAAACAAGACCTGTTATTAGGCTGATGCACTGCTGGCCATTCATTTTCCTGGTCAAGACCTTGAGGCCTGGAACTTAAGGTTTAGCTCTGAAACAAGCAGCCCTCTCTCCTTGGAAACCTTCCCCCCCTTCTGTTGCTAAGTCCTCCAGCCCTGTTCAAGCACTGTGCATAATAGCTTCTTGTGAGGAAATGACATTTAGAGCTCTCTCAATCTGTCAGCTTAATACCAACGTTTTTAAAATCACATGTTATATTAGTGAGGCCTTCTCTTTCCTTAAGTCTCAATCTTTCTGCTTCCAAGGTTGAAAATATGCTTAAGAAACAATTTAAAATTGACGCCAGTGTTTGTACAATTATTTCCTATCTAACAGTATTGATTTTCCATATTGAAAATGACTTTTTTAGTCGGCAAAATATAACATTAAAAAATAGCTGTGAATGGAGTTCCTGTCGTGGCTCAGTGGTTAACAAATCCGACTAGGAACCATGAGGTTGTGGGTTCGATCCCTGGCCTTGCTCAGTGGGTTAAGGATCTGGCGTTGCCCTGAGCTGTGGTGTAGGCTGCAGATGCAGCTCGGATCCCGCGTTGGTGTGGCTGTGGTGTAGGCCGGCGGCTACAGCTCCGATTGGACCCCTGGCCTGGGAACCTCCATATGCCACGGGAACGGCCCAAGAAATGGCAAAAAAGACCAAAAAAAAAAAAAGATACCAATCATATTGACGGACTTGCTTATCATGCCTCTTTTCCCTAAAGTGTTCCTTTCCAAGTGGGTTAGTAGTGAAAGTAGATAATTATTTATTGAGTGGACTCTTGCATTTTCACTTTCTTTTAAGTGCCTGGCACATAGTAGATGCTCAATAAATAACTGTTAAATGTTTGAATGAGTTTATGAGTGCCCGATAAATCACCTCTACCTAATTATTTAACATTGAGCTCCAGATCAATATACAAGTATTGTGCTTTTTGGAAAAAAACCACTTTTAATTATCTTGAAGGTTTATCAACATTTCTATGTATATATTTTTAATTTTAATTTAAAAATGGTTTTATTGTGGAATATTCCAAACCTACCACAAAATTGGAATAATTTTATGGTAACTATTTATATACCATCACCCAGATCCTACCATTTATATTTTACTAGACTTGTTTTACTCCTATATCAACTCATCTTACTTTTTGATGCATTTCAAAGTAAATTGAAGACATCTGTACACTCTCTCCATAGACTTCAGCATTCATATTACCAATGAGTTGAGTATTCACCTAAAGTTTTTCTTTTGATGCAAAATTTACATACAATGAAATGCACACATCTTAAATGTACATTCACTGAGTTTTGATGCAGACAAACCTCCATGAAGATATAGAACATTGCCATCACTTCAGAAAGTATCTTTATGCCCTTTCCCAGGCAAACGCTCCACCCTTGATACTCTCTTCCCTACCAGGAAAGCACTGTCTTTCTTATTTTCCACCATTGGTGAGCTTCACCTGTTCTAGAACTTTATATGAATGGAATCATACAATATGTATCCTTTTGTGGACGGCTTCTTTCACTCCGTATAATGTTTGAGAGTCGTGCATATTTTAGCGTGTATTAGTAGCTCAGTCCTTCTGTTGCTGAGTTGTATTCTTATCTGACTATATCATAGTTTGCTTATCCATTCTCTTTTAAAGAAACACCTAGGCTGTTTCTAATTTTGACTATTAAAAAGAAAGCTGCCATGAACATTTATGTGTAAATCTTTTTTTTTTATTACTCAAATGAATTTATCACATCTGTAGTTGTATAATGATCATAACAATCTGATTTCACAGGATTTCCATCCCACAGCCCAAGCACATCCCCCCACCCCCCAAACTGTCTCCTCCAGAGACCATAAGTTTTTCAATGTCTGTGAGTCAGCATCTGTTCTGCAAAGAAGTTCCGTCTGTCCTTTTTTCAGATTCCACATGTCAGTGAAAGCATTGGATGTTGGTGTCTCATTGTCTGGCTGACTTCACTTAGCATGATAGTTTCTAGGTCCATCCTATGTGTAAGTCTTTCTGTGGACATATACTTTCATTTCTCTTATGTAATACCTAGAAGGAATTGCTGGATCATAGGGTACGTGCATGTTTAGTTTTATGAGAAACTGCCAAACCTTTTGCCAAACGCATTTAACACTTTTACTATCATACAAACAATGTGTGAGAGTTCCCATTGCCCCAAGTCCTTGCCAACATTTGGTACTGTCGGTCTTTTTAATTTTAGCCATATTGGTGGATGTATAGTATTTCATTGTGTTTTTAACTTGCATTTCCATAATGACGAGTGATGTCAGGTACTTTTTCATGTGCATTTTAGCCATTAGTACCCTCTTTTATGGAGTGCCTATTTAAATACTTTTTCCATTTAAAAAATATTTTAGGGAGGTCTTGCTGTGGTGCACTGTGATCTGTGATGTCTCTGCAGCGACAGGACACAGGTTCAATCCCCAACCTGGCACAGTGGGTTAAAGGATCCGGCATTGCTACAAGGGTGGCTGGGATCTGATCCCTGGCCTGGGAACCCCATATGCTTGCAGGGCAGCCAAACAAGAACAAAAGAAAGAAAGATAAAAGAAAAGGAAAAATATTTTTGGTTTTTTAATTATTAATTTTTAGGCATTCTTTACATATTAAATTAATAATTTTTATATATGGTGTGAGATGGGGGCTGATGTTACTTTTTCCCCCTTCGATATGGAGATCTAATTACTGCAGGAGCATTTGTTGAAAGGACTCTTCTTTTCCTTTGGGATTCATTTGGTGCCATTATAAGAAATCAGAGGATCGTATAATTGGGAGTCAATTTCTAGGCTGTATTCAGTTCCATTGATCTATTTGTCCATCATTATGCCAGTACTACACTGCTTTGATAATGTTAGTTTAATTATCACTGTCATGATAATTTTCATGAAGTCTGGTTTAAGTTCTTAACTTTGCTCTTTCTCTCTCTTTCTCTCTCTCTTTTTTCCCCTCTTTTTAGGACCACACTGGCAGCATATGGAGGTTCCCAGGCTAGGGGTCAAATTGGATTTGCAGCTGCCAGCTTAGGCCACAGCCACAGCAATGCATAATCCCAGCTGCATCTGGCAATTACACCACAACTCACAGCAGTGCTCGATCCTTAACCCACTGAGAGAGGCCAGGGATCGAACCCACATCCTTGTCGATTCTGTGTTGGGTCTTAACTTGCTGAGCCGCAATGGAAACTTCTGTTCTTTTTTTCATAGTTGTTTTGGCTATTCTATGGCCCTTGATTTTTTTCTTGTAATTCTAGACTTAATGTGTTAATTTTTACAAAAGAATTCTGCTATGAGATTGATTGGAATTGCATTGTATCTATAGATTAATTTTGAGAAAACTGACATCTTGATAGAACTGCATCTTCTAATCTATAAAATGATTTATCTCAACATTTATTTAGATCTTTAACTTCTCTCAATGATGTTTTATATTTTTTATTTTTATATGTATTTTTTATTTTTTAATTTTTTGCCATAGCCATGGCACATGGAAGTTCCTGGGCTAGGGACCAAACATGTGCCACAGTAGCGACCTGAGCTGCAGCAGTGACAACATGTGGATCCTTAACCCACTGTGCCACAAGAGAACTCTGACAATGTTTTATGTTTTTTAATGCAGCGATCTTAGAAGTCTTTTGTTGGATTTATTATGTTACATTGTTTTATGTGACATATTACATCATATGTAACATAATATGCTATATGTTAGATGTTTACATGATTTTTGATACTATAGATGGAATCAATTTTAAAATTTCATTTTCTAATTGTTTGTGACACTAATTGATTTTTCAATTAACGTTGCTATCCTACGACTTTGCTAAATTCCCTTATTAGTTCTTTAGACTTTTATGTACCATAGTCATGTCATCAGCAAATATAGACAATTTTACTTTTTCCTTTCCAATCTTTCTGCCTTTTATTTCTTTTAACTTTAAAATTTTGCCTTATTGAGTTGGCTAAGACCTCCTGTACAATATTGAATAGAAGTGATGACAGTCGGGCAACCTTACCTTATCCTGGTCTTCAGGAAAAAAAAAAAAATTAAAATTAAATAAATAAAAAAATTCAGACTTCCACAATTAAATATAAAGTTTCAGGTTTTTAAAAGATGTTCTTTATCGTGTTAAGTTCCCTTTTATTCCTAGTTTTCTAAGAGTTTATATGATGAGTGGGTGTTGAATTTTTTTCTGTATCTATTCAAATTATCATATAGTTTTTCTCTTTTATTCTGTTAATAAGGTGAGTTACCTTGATTAATCTTTCAATGTTAAACACCTTTGCATTCCTGAGATAAACCCTACTTGGTTATCATGTATTATCCTTTTGATATATTGTTGGATTTCATTTGCTAATTTTGTTAAGGATTTTTTTTTTGCATCTGTGTTCATGAATGTTATTGGTTTAAAAACTTCTTTTGTGGACTGTTTTTATCATGTATTAGAATTAGGGTGATGCTGACCACACAGAAGGAATTAAGCAGTGTTCTCTAATCCTTTATTTCCTGAAAGAGTTTTGCTAAGATTGATATGATTTCTTCCATAAGCATGTGATAGAATTTACAAGTGAAACCATCTGAGTCTCGTCTGGGATTTCCTTTCTAAAAACTTTTTGCTTTTTTGGGGTTGCAGCATATGGAAGTTCCCAGGCTAGGGGTCAAATCAGAGCTACAGCTGCTGGCCTATGTCACAGCCATAGCACCACGGGATCTGAACTATGTCTGAGACCTACATCACAGCTCAAGGCAACGCTATCCTTAACCCACTGAGTGAGGCCAGGGATCAAAGCCATGTCCTCGTGGACACTAGTTGGGTTCATTTCCACTGTGCCCTCTAAAAACTTGTAAACTATGAATTTATTTTTTTTTTCTTTTTCAACCACACCTGTGGCATATGGAATTTCCTAGGACAGGGATCAAATCCAAGCTGCAGCTGCGACCTATGCCACAGCTGTGGCAACACTGGATCCTTAACCCACTGTGCTGGGCCAGGGATTGAATCCACACCTCTACAGAGACATCATCAGAACCTTAACCCACTGTGTCTCAACAGGAACTCCCTGAGTTTAATTTTTTAAATAGATACAGGGTTATTCTCTTTCACACCCTATATCCAATCTATCAGAAAATTCTATTGGCTTTACCTTCAAAATCTATGCAGGATCTCACTTCTTCTTATATCACCTCCTTGGCTACCATCTTGGATCAAGTATCCGTGGTCTTTCTGGATTATTGTGAGAACTGCCTTGCCGAATGTTTTGTTTCTGCCCTTATAGACTATTCTCAATGCAGCAGCTAGTGTGCTGCTTAATGTAGGTCAGATTATATCACTCCACAAGACCACCTTCCACATTAAAAGTCAAATTCTTACAGTAATTTACCCTATCACCTCTCATTCTTCTGCTTTTCTCACTCTTTTCCACACTGGCCTTCTCCCTGTTCCTGGAGCAAGCCAAGCATACTTTGCCCCAGAGTCTTTCTACATGCTTTCCCTCCTCTACTCAGCACACTTCCCTCCCAGATATGCACGAGTCTTGCTCCTTCATGGTCTTCAAATCTTTGTGCAGCTGTCCTCTTCTAAATGGAGCTACTCTACCCAACTAACTTAAAATCCCCAGTGCTTCCTGGCACTCCCTGCCCTTCATCCTTTTCTTGTTCTCTACATGCTTATGACTTGCTAATGTGCTATACCATTTACTTGTTTTGTTTATTGTTGTTCTCTCCTTTCTATAAGCTCTATGTGAGCTTAGATTTTTGTTCATTTTTATGTACCATTGCATCCAAGAATCTAAAACAGTGCCTGGCACATAGAAGCTACTCAATAAATATTTGTGTAAAGAATAAATTGTGCTCCCAGACTTACAACCTTATCTAAATCACAGTATTTCCAAGAGAGAAAAACTAATATGTGAAAGGTTTCCAAAATCAGCTTTCATGATAGTACCTTTTCCCTAATACCTTTAGCTTTCCTTAGATTTTATTTGAGTTGGGATCTTTTGTAAATAAATGATATCATATAATGGTGGTTTCTTATCCTTGTTGGCAACAGTCTCACAGGAATTATCCTCAGGAGCAATGCCTTATTTTACAATAGTTGACAGGATTGAGAGACTAGGTTGCTAAATGAAAGTTCTTTGTTATCAATCCCACAACCCCTTCCCCACACTACAGTATTTTTCAATATAGAACATCCCAACATAAGTCTTACCACCTTTCTCATTTAACAAAAATGTATACAAGGTAAGAAATAGAGATGTCCTACTGTTAGTTCACAGTGATTTGAGTAGATGAAGTTTGCAAGCACCAATATTTTAAACTATCTTTTTGGTGCCCTTGAAGTTTTACACTCTGGAAGAAGGAATAATAATAAGATTTGGGAATTCAAAGAAATAGGCCTCCCTTTGAAACATGGAAAAGAATGCTTATGAAAGGAGAAGTAGGAAAGGAAACCAGATATAATGCATATCTCAGGCAGATTGCTTGCAGGAGAGATGGCTTATGTATGGAAGTTGAGTTGAAATTGTTTTCCTCAAAACTATTTATGTCCATGTACCCCTTGGAAAGGCTTTGCATAACCCCAGTTTGAAGACTGATACTGTAGTTTTAACTCCATTCTTCTGCAGCTTTGGTTGTCTTAACATCATTTTCATAGACAGGGGTTGGTGGAGGAGACAGGTTATTTATAATATAGATTTTTAGTAGCTGGTAGATTTGCTTAAGATTTTCTTTGAATCTGAAATAATGAATATAGATAGAGCCCAAGTTTTAAGGATAATTGTAAAATGTTCTTACAAGTGTGACTTGTCTCCACTTGGAGAGCTGCTTTGTCATCCCTTACAGGGTCTTCTGTGGGCTACAGAACGTTCCTTGTGACTGATGGAAAATTGTAGTTTCTTCTAACTGCATTATAACCCAGAATACTGGAAGCTCTAAAAGAATTTGATTATAAGCTTTTAAGTCAAAGCTTTCATTTCTTTTCTTTCTTTCTTTTTTTTCCTTGTATTTTGTCCTTTGTCGTTTTTTAGGGCCGCACCCGTGGCGTATGGAGATTCCCAGGCTAGGGGTCTAATCGGAGATGTTGCTGCCGGCCTACACCACAGCCATAGCAATGCCAGATCCGAGCTGCATCTGCAACCTACATCACAGCTCACGGAAACGCCGGACCCTTAACCCACTGAGCAAGGCCAGGGATCGAACCCACAACCTTGTGGTTCCTAGTTGGATTCATTTCCGCTGAGCCACGACGGGAACTCCAAAGCTTTCATTTCTTTATAAATTTATCTGGAAACCTTCCACGTAAAAAGGGAATCATATTGTACATGTCTTTACAGGTGTATTTTTCCTGGTAGGTCATAGTATTAGCTATCTATTAACAATTACCCCAAAACTTATTGGTCTAAAACAAGAATCAGTTATCATTCCACAGTTTCTGTGGGTCAGAAATAGTTTAGCTGGATGGGTTTGTCTCAGTTTCAGTGAAGACATGAACTGTAATCATCAAGGCTTGACTAGAGCAGGAGGCTCTACTTCCAAAGTCATGAAATGACTGTAGGAAGGAGGCCTCTCAGTTCCTTGCTGCTGTTGGTGGGAAGTCCCAGTTTCTTGCCATATGGGCCACTTCATGGGGCTGCTTGTGTATCTACACAGCACGGCTCATCTCTTCCCCTGGAGAGGGTCATCAGAGGAAAAAAGCAAGGAGGAACGCACAATGCCTTTTATATCCTAATCTCAGGTGTCATAGACGGTCACTTCTACCATTCTATTCATTAGAAGCAAGTCACTAAATATAGCCCACATTTAAGGGGAGAAGAATTAGGTTCCACTCTTTGAAGGAAGGAGTATCAAATGATTTGTGGACACATTTTAATATCACCACAGCCGTATATTTTGGTCAAAAGTAGGTTGCTCTTCTTTGACTTAGGCTTTCCATATTAGGTAAAGCCAGGACAGAAATATACCTCTGTTTTCCAGAGGAAGCTCAGATACAGTGAATGACAGGCCCACTTACACAGTTAGAAAATGATGATCTGGGATTAGCTCAGGTTTCCTAGCTGAAGTAATTCCTTTTACTGTTTTATAGTAGTTTTCAACCCAAATTAGTCTTTCTGTTAATAACTCACCAGTGCATGATTGAAAAAATGACAATGTAGTGATACATTATGTATTTCTTATGCTTATTTGAACACCGCTAAAATATTTCATTGGGATAATATCCCCATTAACCAAGTAAGAAACAGATTCTTATGTAAGGAACCATTTCCATGGAAATGATTTTCAGTTGTTTAGAGCATTTTTCAAAATATTTGATGTGTTCGTCGAAAATGGTACATTGGGAAATAAAAGTTTGTTTTGTTTCCTTTTAATGGCTTGAACTTTTTTTGGATTAATTCAACAAAGATTTTTCAGTTAACAAGTTTGTAGGTAAGAGTCGGTAGAATAATAATGTGAGTACTCTTTACTGTCTTTTGAATATCATTACTCTATTTTAAAAGGTCAGGCATTGTTACAGGTGCTGATAATTTGGGTTCTTGTTAGCAGGAAAGGAAAATAGCTGATGTAATTATTTCTCAGCTGTTCACAAAATAGTTGAAATTTGATTTCAGAGATTCAGTAGTATACAGATTTTTCTGTTTGTAAACAGTGGTTATATTGGCCTTAGAAAAGATCTTTTTTGAATAGATAATACTGCCTTGTATCACCAGCAAATTTTCTGATTCTATCCTTTAAAAATAATGGCCTGCTAGGAACGTCGTAAAACCACTCAGTGCATGCTCCCAGCGAAGGCTCCCAATGTTTGTCATTGGTTTTGTTATAATGGCTCAAAAAGGGAGTTATTCTTTTTGGTCATGCATTTGGTTCTTTATCCTAGACATATGACTATAAACAGCATACTTCTTCTATGACATGTCCTCCAAATTATAACATTGTCAACCAGTCTTCTAAAATAAAAA
Organism: Sus scrofa; assembly: GCF_054392235.1. Lineage (NCBI taxonomy): Eukaryota > Metazoa > Chordata > Mammalia > Artiodactyla > Suidae > Sus > Sus scrofa. Next base: position 16,190,475 of record NC_139401.1, read on the forward strand.
ATCCCTTTGCTAATGGGAGAAGCTCTTGGGGGAGGCACTTTATTGAGCTCTCAGGCCATAAAGTACAAGTATCTTTATGTCTCTTGGTTTCTCCTGAGTTTTCTATCCTATTAGTCACCTTATAGAGTGTTATAAAAGAATTGTAGTTGCTCCTCAACTGCATCTCTTATGACATATTACAAGATGAGTTTGTCTCTGGCAGGAAGAGGATGCAACAATAGCACCTAATTTATCAGCACTGATAGGTGTGTGGTCTTTGGAGAAGCCTGAGTTGGAGGGAGAGGAGGAGCAGGACCTTATTGCTGAGGCTTATGTTTAGAACGGTGCTTGTTAGTTCCAGTGCAGTACCTGGGCACCCTGTGAGGAGATAAGTACTCTGTCTGATTGTTCTCACTCCAAATTTGCTACCCTTTGTTAAGGGCAGGGCTGATGGAATAAGGATTGGATGTAGAAAGAACGACCCAAGAGAGGCAGGAAACAGCAGCATATTAGAAGGCAAGGGGGATGGACTGGCAAGGCCCATTTCTGGGCCCCAGGTTTAGACTGTGGTGACAGTCAGACTGCTGATTTTTGAGGAGGCAGGGAGTGTCTGTTATTATTTTAAAATAATATTTGTTGGAATTCCCGTCATGGCGCAATGGTTAACGAATCCAACTAGGAACCATGAGGTTGTGGGTTCGATCCCTGGCCTTGCTCAGTGGGTTAAGGATCTGGCGTTGCCGTGAGCTGTGGTGTAGGTCCCAGATGCAGCTCAGATCCTGCGTTGCTGTGGCTCTGGCGTAGGCCAGTGGCTGCAGCTCCGATTCGACCCCTAGCCTGGGAACCTCCATATGCCGTGGGAGCGGCCCTAGAAAAGGAAAAAAGACAAAATAATAATAATAATAATAATAATATAATAATAATAATGTTTGTTCTTCACAAACTACAGATAAATAATAAGAAGAAAACAACCAAACAAGAAGGGTCATATTCTCACTGCTCAGAGAATCCACATTAACATTTAAAATGTACCAAAATTAACATATGGTCATGTTCAGTAAATATAACTAAAACAAAAAGATGCAAATTAATAATGTGGACATCTTTTCTTGCTCACCTTTCCAACCCCTTCCACTTTTCCGAAGGTGACTACTGTTAACAGTTTCTTAGTATTCCTTAAGAAAGAGTAAAAACCTCTTTAGGACTGAAGAAGTAGAAATCAGCTCAGACTGAAAGGAAGAAAAAGGAACCCTTCTATCATTAAAGCCGGGGGACAGACAAATGAAATCAGATGCAGAATTAACAGAAAACATTCCTTTTCCCATGATTGTGCAGCAGCTGCAAAATGCTGTAATGGTCCCCTCTTTGAGCGGCTCCTGCTTTCTTACTGATGCTGCCCCAAAGCCCCACTTTGCTACATTCATCTATTATCAAGAGACCCAATCTCACTAAAGTCCCCTCATCTCAAGACAGCGCTCAGTCTCTGAATGCTGCCTTGGGAAAGCAACCAACCTGGAACTGATTGCCACTCCCTTAAACTCTCCTCAGAATCCTTTAGTAAGAACTCAAACCCTAAAAAAAGATGTTTGCACTGTTCTCCTGGAGGGCCTTTCCTCACTGCATCAAGACGATAAATCTGAACTTGTCATACTACTAGCTTATCCTTGGTGGTCTTTGGCTGTTTAGGCTTTAACATAACAAATTTTCCATTCATCTACCTGCTTTCAATTTAAAAAGTGACTTGCTTTATACACTGATTTGCATAGGTCTTTATTGTTTTTGTTTGTTTGTTTGTCTTTTTAGGTCCACTCTCACGGCATATGGAGGTTCCCAGGCTAGGGATCAAATCGGGGCTGTATCTGGCAACCTGCTCCACAGCCACAGCAATGTGGGATCTAAGCTGTGCCTGCGACCTACATCACAGCTCATGGCAATGCTGGATCCTTAAGCCACTGAGCGAGGCCAGGGATTGAACCCACGTCCTCATGGACACTAGTCAGGTTCATTAACCACTGAGCCATGATGGGAACTCCTGCCTTTATTGTTTAATGATATATCTTAAAATGGAGACCCATTTATATCAAAACATAAACATCTACTACTGCAAAGGTTCTGAGAATGGCATTACGGTACTAAGGATGTACCACAGTTTGTTTAAATATACGTCCCCTGTTGACACACATTTTACATGCCCCTAGGTTTTTGCATTGCAAAGAAAGTTACAAGTGGCATCTTTAAACAATCACTGAACCTTTGTGGTTGAACTTCCTAGCATCTGCTCACAAGTTACACCTTCTCAATGGTACCCTGCTTCTTGAATTCCCATTGTGGCTCAGTGGGTTAAGAACCCGACTAGTGTCCATGAGGATGCAGGTTTGATTCCTGGCCTCACTCAGTGGGTTAAAGCATCTGGCATTGCCACGATCTGTGGTATATAGGTTGCAGATGTGTCTTGGATCTGGTGTTGCTGTGGCATAGGCCGGCAGCTCCCATTTGGCCCCTCGCCTGGGAACTTCCATATGCTGCAGGTGCAGCCCTAAAAAGACCAAAAAAAAAAAGAAAAAATGGTACCTACCTTTTCTGTCTGAGGAAGATAGCCCATCCTTATCTCTGGGGATTGATTCTGATTTTTTTTAAGTCAGGTAACAAAGTCAGAAGTGTGCCTGTGCCTTGATTTAGTCCAATTAGGCTAAACATAAGCATGCATTGTTGCTTGGAATATTGACACTAGAGTGCTTTCTATATCCTACAATATCTGTAGCCCCAATTGGGACTGATAATCACTTAATGACCACTATGGAAAGCATCCGTGAGATAAAATTAACCCTGGAAATCAGAGAGGAGAGGAGAGGAGAGAATCTTATAATATTGTTGAGCTGCTAAATTACTCAACCCTGAAGTCCATCCTAGGCAGATGCTCTTGGTTCCCTACCTGTATCCTCTTGTCTTTACCACTTCAGCGCACGCTGGACTGACCAACAATTGTCAGTACTGAATCCTTTGCCTGAGGGCTTTCTCTTGCTGCTGGAGTCCCTTTTGCTGTCTCCTTAGCAGAATGGAATGAATGTCCCTTAGGGACAGCTCTCAACCAGTGACTCTTGGTATAGATACCTCTCTGCTCTAGGGTGGATTACCTTTGAGGTACATGTTTTACACTGGCTCTCAGGGTTTCCCTAGTGGAATTAACCTCTGGTTGTCCATAGAGGAAACTAGCTTAATACTGTACCCTATGCCAGCTCCCTTCCTGTCCCTGATACCTTTCCATTCCTCTGTTAGCACTTCCTTCACCTCCAAAAAACAGCCCAAACAGTGAACCATCTTATTCCTGAGCTTTCCAAGTCTGTGAGCCAACAAGTCCTTTTTATTGTTTAAGCCGGATCGCATTGATTTTCTGTTACCTGATAGAAAAGGGTTCCTTTTTGTCTTATTGGGATATAGTTGATTTACAATGTTGTATTCGTTTCAGGTGTACAGTAAAGTGGATCAGTTTTACACACACACGCACATATGTATATATCCGCTCTTTTTTCCCGTATAAGTTATTACAGAACATTGAGTAGTCCTCCCTGTGCTGTATAGTAGGTCCTTGTTGGTTATCTACTTTACATATAGTAGTGTGTATGTATTAATCCCATCCTCCCAGTTGGAAAGCGTTCTAAATGATACATGTCTTTGGGGGCATAGCTGAGGAGTCAGTTTTGTGAACATGCCTGAGTGGTGAGTATTTGGGGACAAAAGGTACACACATTTTACATTTGGATAGATATTGTCCTCCAGAATGCTTCTACCAATTTGCAAGAGATTTATCTCTTTAAAAATAATCCTGGGAGTTCCCGTCGTGGCGCAGTGGTTAACGAATCCGACTAGGAACCATGAGGTTGCAGGTTCCATCCCTGCCCTTGCTCAGTGGGTTAACGATCTGGCGTTGCCGTGAGCTGAGGTGTAGGTCACAGACGCGGCTCGGATCCCCCGTTGCTGTGGCTCTGGCGTAGGCTGGTGGCTGCAGCTCCGATTAGACCCCTAGCCTGGAAACCTCCATATGCCGCGGGAGCGGCCCAAGAAATAGCAAAAAGACAAAAAAATAAAAAAATTAAAAAAATAAAAATAATCCTTACTTTAGTTACCCAGGTCTTTCTCTTTTCTTTAAAAAATTGCCCAATGGTACTGAACACTAAAGTGAATTTGAATAACCTGAAGCTTTGTAGGATCGTCATAATCTGTTCCAGGAACTGCTACCCAATCGATTCTTTTCTGTAGCAATCCAACAGAGAAACATTGTTTTCCCTTTTTATGGAGTTTCTCATTTGTTTGCCATCAGTGCAACTCTGTGTGAATTATTTCCCTGTTAATATCTTAGGTTTTACAGCTAATTATTGATTCAGCATTGTAGCTGTGTTGAATTGGATGATTGATTGATTTCACATGGGGTGAGCAAGTTGCATTATACAGCAGCATCTTAAATTCTCTTGTAGGCCAAGTTGTTTTCCCCCTTGGATCCAGCAATGTTATCATGAAACATATTCATAGAGATATCTTCCCCACTGACATATTGGGTTTCTTTTTTCTTTTTTTTCTTTTTGTTGCTTTTTTAGGGCTACCCTAGAGGCATATGGAAGTTCCAGGCTAGGGGTCGAATTGGACCTACAGCTGCTGGCCTATGCTGCAGCCACAGCAAAGCCGTGTCCATGACCTATACCCCAGCTCACGGCAATGCCGGATCCTTAACCCACTGATTGAGGCCTGGGATTGAACCTGCATGTCCATGAATCCTAGTCAGGTTCGTTAACCACTGAGTCACAAGGGAACTCCATATTGGGTTTCTTAAAGGTTTTTGTTTACCACTCTATTACCGATAATCTAAATACTGTTTTATATAAGCAAATTGTAATAATACCTGATGTCTTTGAGCTAAAAGTAGCTAGGCCTCAACCTTTTTGATAACAGAGGACTTAATCTGCTATGAGTATACATTCCTTTAGACCATTTAGAACACGCCGCCTCAGCTGACCCTCAGAGCTCTGGAAAGAGTGAAGTACTATCTTCCCTCTCTCATCTTTTCTGTCCCTTTTAAAAGTGTTTCTTTCTCTTGTGGTGCAGCAGGTTAAGGATCTGGCGTTGTCACTGCAGCAGCTTGAGTCACTGCTGTGGCATGGGTTCAGTCCCTGGCCTAGGAAGGCCCACATGCCACAGGTGCGGCCGATAAACAAACAAAAGTGTTCCTTTCTCAGAGCTAACCTTTGGCATACTTTGTATTAGCGATTTGCCCTGCTCCTCTTTCTCCCCGTGAAATGCCATCGACGATTTCGGTGAGATTAAGGGTAGAGATGAAAGTTTTAGCACTTTTAATTTAAGAACACTACTGGGAAAAAGAGACAAAAGATTTATTCTCTGGGCCAGGATATACTCTCTTTTGTTCTTTCAATTATTGAGAAAAGGGTGGGGAAATCTCTACGTATAATTATGGATTTGTCTGTTTCTCCTTATACTTCTATCAGTTTTTAAATTTAGATTGTCATGTCCTATTATTGAATTGGACTCTTTATGAAATGACCCTCTTTACCTTATTAATTTATTTACTCTTAAATCTACTTTGCCATATATTAATATAGCAACTCCTGCTTTATTTAATTTATTTATTTATGTATTTTTTGGTCTTTTTGCCTTTTCTAGGGCCACACCCTCGGTATATGGAGGTTCCCAAGCTAGGGGTCTAATCGGAGCTGTAGCCGCCAGCCTACGCCACAGCCAGATCGTTAACCCACTGAGCAAGGCCAGGGATTGAACCTGCAACCTCATGGTTCCTAGTCTGATTCGTTAACCACTGAGCCACGACGGGCACTCCCCTGCTTTATTTTAGATTAGAATAGCATATCTTTTCTCATCATTTTTAACCTACTTGAGCCTTTATGTTTAAAGTGTATTTCTCAAATATATCGTAGAGTTGGTCTTGTTTTTTGTTCTCCAGTCTGGCAATTTCCACTTTGAGTGTTTAAACCATTTACATTTGTTTTTTGTTTGTTTGTTTGTTTTGTTTTTTCTTTTTACAGCCACACCTGTGGCATGTGGAAGTTCCCAGGCTAGGGGTCAAATAGAAGCTAGAGCTGCAGCTGCCAGCCTACACCACAGCCACAGAAACACCAGCCCGAGCTGTGCCTGTGACCTACACCACAGCTGATGGCAACACTGGATCCTTAATCCACTGAGCGAGGCCAGAGATTGAACCCACCTCTTCATGGGTACTAGTTGGGTTTTTAACCCACTGAGCCACAACAGTAACTCCCTCATCTTAATGTTAATAGGAAAATAGGACCAAGAAATTGTCTTTTCATTTACACTTTGATTCTGAAATCTAATTCTTATTAAGCAAAATTCACATTTCATGTTTGAGCACTTATTTTTATTTATTTATTTATTTGTCTTTTTGCCATTTCTTGGGCCGCTCCTGCAGCATATGGAGGTTCCCAGGCTAGGGGTTGAATTGGAGCTGTAGCCACCGGCCTACGCCAGAGCCACAGCAACGCCAGATCCTTAACCTACTGAGTGAGGCCAGGGATTGAACCCGCAACCTCATGGTTCCTAGTCGGATTTGTTAACTCCTGAGCACTTATTTTACATTAGGTTAAAAATTTGGCTGAGTTTGCTTTTTTGAGATTTATTTAATGGAAGATTTGTAAATCCACAATAGGAACTGCCTAAACCATTTACATTTAATGTTTTATTAGTGATTTATTGCTGCAGAACAATATCACCATAAACTTAGCAGCTTGAAAAAACACACATTTATTATCTCACTATTTCTGTGAATCAGGAATTCAGGCACAACCTAGCTGAGTCCTCTGCTACAGAGTATCTCACAAGGTTGCAATCAAAGTGTCAGGCAGGGCTAGAGTCTCATCTGAGGCTCTGCCGAGGAGGAATCTATTTCTAAGCTAATGTGGTTGTGGGTAAGATTCAGTTCCTTACATACTGTCAGAATGAAAGCCACCTTTAGTTCCTTGCCATGTGGACTTCTTCATGTGGGAGTTTACTTCAAGCTAGCAAGGGAAATAGTCAATAGAGAGAATCTGTTTGCAAGATGGAAATTATAATCTTATATAGCAATCATGGAGGTGATATCCTATATTCTAGTAGTAGAAGCAAGTAACAAGAGAAGATTACACAGGAGTTTGAATACAAAGAGACAGGGATAACTGGGGGCCATCTTTCCACCACTTATGATATGATTATAGATACAGTTGGGTTTATATCTACCATCTTTCTATTTATTTTCTATTTTTCCCATCTGTTGCTTCTTTTTCCTCTTTTTCTTCTTTTGATTAATTGAGTGATTTTTATGATTCCATTTTATCTCTTTTATGACCTTTAAAACTTTTTTTGTGTTATTGTAGCAGTGACTTTGCAATTTATAATATATATCTTTAACTTAACCACAGTCTACTTCCAAGTGCTATTGTACTACTTCCCATATAGTATAAAGACCTTGTTACAGTATACCCTTTCTCCCCTCCTGACTCCTGTGCTGTTGTCTTCATATATTTTACTTCTGCATTTGTTATAAACCCTCAAATACATTTTTATTATTTTTGCTTTAAGTGGCTGATTATCTTTTAAAGAGGCTTATGTAATGAGAAAATGTCTTTAAATTTACTCATATAATTATCATTTCCAGTGCTCTTCTTTTGTGTAGATCAAGATTTTCACCTATTATAAATTTTCTTCTTTAATATTTCTTGTATATAGGTGTGCTTGTGATAAACTCTTTCATCTTTTGTATACCTGAAAAAAGACTTTATTTTGCCTCCATTTTTTAAAAGATATGTTTGCCGGGTATAGAATTCTACTTGACACTTTTTCTTTTAGTGCTTTAGAGATATTGCTCCACTGTCCTCTGGCTGGCATAGTTGATGATAAGAAATCTTTTGTCATCATTATCTTTGTTCCTCTGTACTTAATATGTATTTTTTCCTCTGGCAGCTTGTAATATTTTCTTGTAATCAGTGGTTTTTAATAATTGATTATGACTTGTCTTATTGTGGTTTTATTCATATTTCTTACACTTTGGGTTTGTTCAGCTTCTTGATCCTTTGGGCTTATAGTCTTCACCAATTTGAAAAATTTTGTCAGAGTTCCTGTCATGGCTCAGTGGAAACAAATCTGACTGGTATCCATGAGGATGCAGGTTTGATCCCTGGCCTTGCTCAGTGGGTTAAGGATCCGGCGTTGCTGTGAGCTGTGGTGAAGGTTGCAAATGTGGCTCGGATCTTGTGTTGCTGTGGCTGTGGTGTAGGCTGGTGGCTACAGTTCTAATTCAACCCCTAGCCTGGGAACCTCCATATGCTGTGAGTATGGCCCTAAAAAGACCAAAAATAAATAAATAAATAAAATTAAAAAATAAAAATTTTGTCCATTATTTTTTCAGGTATATTTTCTCTCTTCCACATTCCTCTTTCTCTTTTGAAGATGATAATTACATATATATTTGTCCATATGGGGTTTCACAGACCACTGATGCTCTGTTCTTGGGTGTTTCATTTTGGATTGTTCCTCTTGCTAAGTATTTAAGTTTACTAATATTTTCTTTGCAGTATGTAACCTGCCATGAATTCCAATGAGTGTATTTTTCATCTCAGTGTAATTTTCATCTTTAGGAGTTTAAACTGGGTCTTTTTCAAATCTTTCATGTCTCTATTTAACATGTTTAATCTTTCCTCTATATTTCGAGCTTATGAAATACAGTTACAAGCACTTTTTAAATTCTTGCATTTGTGTCATTTCTGAGTCAATTTTAAGTGATCGATTTTTTTTTTTTTTCTAATTTGGGGTCATTTTTCTGCTTCTTTGTACGCCAGGTATTTTTTTTTTTTTTTAACCAGATGTCAAGCATTGTGAATTTTACCTTGTAAGGTGCTGTATATTTTTAGATACTATATATATTCTTGAGCTTTCTTCTGGGTACAGTTAAGTTACTTAGAAATAGTTTGATACTTTTGAGTTTTGCTTTTAAGTATTATTAGATGAGATCAGAGTGTTGTATAGTCTAGTGCTATTTTTGCCTCATGACTAAGACAAAACTCTTTAGTATTCTACTCAATGCCCTATGAATTATAAGCTCTCTACCCAGCCTGCTAGGAATGGGCACCATTCTTTGCCCTCTGTCTTCTCCAGGGATTTCTCCCTTTAAACTTCTCTGGTGTTCTTTCCCTCATTTGCATGTGCTGACTCATACTCAGTTGAATATTCAAGGGGCACCCTCTGCAGATCTCTAGTGTTCTCTTTCTTATAGCCTTCTCCTCTTTGGTATTCTGCCTTGATAACTCTTACTACCTTGGCCTCTCAGCTCTATGTTCTTAGCTCAGGAGTCAGTGAGAATGGTCCTGGATTCCTTTCTCATGCAGTAAGCTGAGGAAATCATAGGGTTCGTTTCTCTTATTTAAGATCATTATCTTCTGTTGCCTAATGATAACATCATGAAGGCCATTTTTTGTCCATTTTGTCCATTTTTTCTTTTGGAAAGAAAGCAAATCTGGTACCTGTTGTTCTGTCTTAGCCAGGAATGGACACATCCTCCACATCATCTTTCATTTTTAATCCTCTACATGTAGTCTGTGTCCAATTAGTAGTTGAGCTGACTTTAATATGCTTGTATTCTTGAGCAAAGGGTGTTAAGTCTGCCTTAAGTTGGATGCTTCAGAAGAAGACCCTGAGACTTGGATTCTTTTGCAGGTGCTCCTCTGAGGAAGTGTTCTCAGGAAAAGAGGATTGAGAGGAGTGGGACAGGACAAAGGAAGGAGTCAAAACATGTGATCTCAACCGGAGACTGTTTTAGCCTGATCCTGTGGGGGCGCTCTAGAGCACAAATTGTTCTGCAAAGTTGATTCCACCTTTAGACACATGTGAGGATGAGAGGACTTTTCTGCATCCTTGTCACTAAGTTAATGGAAATAAGCTGCCTCTTGCAAGGAATGACCTGCCTAGTGACATAACTTCCAATCAGACCGTGACAGTTTTCTAGAGAAGGAAACAGTAGCAAGCCATTAACAGCTGACACTCACAGCATCCGGGGGTTGGATATCTGGCTGAGTAAAGGGATCTGGACATAACAATATTCCCTATATTGTTTGACGAGGTTTTGTCCCCAAAATGCCTTGTACTCAGCAGGCACTATATATTTTAGTGCCTTAAAATATAGAACTACTGCAGTATCACATCTTCAAGGAATAAATTATTTCATATGGATAATTTTCTAGGTATTAAACACTGCACTTTTAAAAACTTTTGCATGAGAATGTTTTTAAAGTGTATCATATATTTTCCTTATATCGTGTAGACGATAACGTCAGAATGGTCTTTCCATAGTGACTCAAGGTGATCATTTAGGAATCTCAAATGCTTTGCTGGGATGAAAATCAGCAGAATTTTCCTTTCTAAATCTTTGTGTGACTATTGGGAACCATTGTATAAGGCAGCATGCTGGGCTGTCAGATATTAGCTGTCATCGCTCTTAATAGTACATTAGGTTCTTGAAAGTTTCTTCAACTTCAAATCTCTGAGGTCTGAGAAGTCTGATGATCAAAGATGTCAGGTTTGTGAGAAAATAAGCTGCAAGTTATGTCCTGAGGGCCTCTCTTAGAGTGGATTATAAGGCTTTAGTACTTTGGCAATCAACAGATGATGTATCAGGTGATAAAACCTGCTGGTGCTTGGTTCTCATTTGTGGCCTTGCTCTGCATCCTGAGATGCTCTAAACTTCAGCACCTATGGGAATACTGTATTCAGAGTCTATCCATTATTAAACTTATGCTTGATTTTTCAGATGAGAGAAAGAGTTGATTTGACAAAGTTCATCCTTATAGGCATTAAGGAATTGAAGAAAAGATGAAATGTGTTTTTCACTAATTTTCTGACTTAGAACCTTAGAAGTCATTTGTTGTTTTTACAGTCTGAGATTAGGGAAGGTTTTAAAGTAGTGAAGGATTAGAATAGATTGTAAGAAAATGAGATTAAGTTTGCATTTCAGTATTTCATGACCTCTAAGACCTTTTTTCTTTTTTTCCAAAATGGCAGTGAATTCAGTGGTGTTTCTGCGTGGTAAGCAGGGGGCTTATTTATGCCTCTGCCTTAAATTGAAGCTGAAAATAGAAAGTATCCTGATGCCTGATAGCAGGAACTGTTTTTCTTCATAATGGTCTTCCTGCTCAGGAACTGAGAGGAATGCGAGCTGAGGGATGAGCAGAGTGATGGGCTGGAGCCTGCTTCAGGAGAGCCATTTTGTATGTGTCTCTTTCCACCTCTACCTTTGCTGACATCCTATTGATAGCTTGAAGTTAACCATGGTGGGAATATTTACATGATAGAAATTGGCAAATACTATAAAGCAGGCTTTTTTTTTAAAACCCAGAGAGCCAGTTGTTCAACATTTTGCAGTGCATCACTGATCTTTAGACCATTGACCTTAGCCACAAGCACCAAGTAATGCTTTACTTAAGATGACCTTTTTTTTTTTTTTTTTTAATTGAGATGTAATTGAAACGTAACCCCGTATTAGTTTCAGGTGTACAATGTGATGATTTGGTACTTGCATATATTGTAATATGTTCACCACAGCATCTAGTTAACATCCATCGCCATACATCGTTACAGACTTTTTTCTTGTGATGAGAACCTTTAAGATGTACTGTCTTAACAACTTTCAAATGTGCACTGTAGTATTCTTAACCATAGTCACCATGCTCTACATGACATCCTCATGAGAGACTTATTTTAAAATTGGCAATTTGTACCTTTTGACCCCCTTCATCCATTTCACCCACATCATTCTCCCAACTTCTGGCAACCACCAATCTGTTCTTTGTGCTTATGAGCTCAGATTTTGGGTTTTGTTTTGTTTTTTTTCTGTTTACATTTTTGTTTTGTTTTTTTTTTTGCCACACCTGTGGCATACAGAAGTTCCTGAGACAGGGATCAAACCTGAGCCACAGCAGTGACACAAGCCATAGCAGTGACAACGCCAGATCCTTAACCCACTGAGTCACATAGGAACTCCTAGGTTTTGTTTGTTTCTTTTTTTTTTTATTCCTCACATAAGTGAGATCATGTGCTATTTATCTTTCTTTCTGTGACTTATTTCACTTAGCATAATGCCTTCAAAGTCCATCTACATCATTGCAAATGTTGCAAATGGCAAGATTTCCTTCTTCTTCTTCTTCTTCTTCTTCTTCATGGCTGCACCTATGGCATATGGAAGTTCCTGGGCTAGGGGTTGAACTGGAGCTGCAGCTGCAGGCCTCTGCCACAGCTACAGGAACACTGGATCTGAGCCGCACCTGTGACTTACGTTGTAGCTTGTGGCAATGCTGGATGCTTAACCCACTGAGCAAAGCCAGGGATTGAACCTGCATCCTCACGGACCTGTCGGGTTCTTAATCTGCTGAGCCACAACAGGAACTCCTACAGCATATTTTCTTTATCCATTCATCATTGATGGACAGTTAGATTGTTTCCATGTCTTGGCCCTTGTAAATAATGCAGTAGTAAACATAGGAGTGCATATATCTTTTTTGTTTGCTTTGGGTAAATACCTAGAAGTGGAATTCCAAGATCATATGGTAGCTCTATTTTTAAGTTTTTGAGGAACCTCCACAGTGTTTTCCATGGTGGCTGCACCAATTTACATTCCCACCAATAATGCACAAGGGTTTTCTTTCTGCCATACCCTCACTAACACTTGTTATTTCTTTTCTTTTTGATAACAGCCATGTTAACAGGTGTGAGGTTCATTTTTTCCAGATATATGCCCAGGAGTGGGATTGCTGGGTTATGTGGTAGCTCTGTTTTTAGCTTTTTAAGGAACCTCTATACTGTTCTCCATAGTGAGTGCACCAATTTACATTTCCCCCAACATTGTGGGAGGGCTCCCTTTTCTCCACACCCTCTATAGCACTGGTTATTTGTAGGCTTTGTGATGATGGCCATTCTGGGTTTGTGGGTTTGATTTACATTTCCCTTATGCTTAGCAGTGTTGAGAATCTTTTCATGTACCTATTAGCCATCTAAATATCTTCTTTGGAAAAAATGTCTATTTAGATCCTCTGTCCATTGTAAAATCAGGTTGTTATTTTCATTGCTATTGAGTTTTGAGAGTTCTTTATATATTCTGGATATTAACCCCTTACCAGATATATGGTTTGCAAAGATTTTTCTTCTATTCTATAGGTTGCCTTTTCATTTTGTGGATGGTTTCCTTTGAGATGCAGAAACTTTTTAGTTTAATGTAGTCCCACTTGTTTATTTTATTTTATTTTTGTCATCTTTATAGGTCCGCACCCACGGCATATGGAGGTTCCCAGGCTAGGGGTCTAATCAGGGCTGTTGCCACTGGCCTACGGCACAGCCATAGCAACACCAGATCCGAGGCACATCTGCAACCTATACCGCAGCTCATGGCAACGCCAGATCCTTAACCCACTGAGTGAGGCCAGGGATCGAACCCGCAACCTCATGGTTCCTAGTCAAATTCGCTTCTGCTGTATCATGATGGGAACTCCAGTCCCACTTGTTTGTTTTTGATTTTGCTGCTCAAGGCGACCTTCTTGAATAAAGAAAACAAATTAGACTCAGATGAACTTAGAGTATTTAAATTGCTAAAATGGGAGTTCCCATCGTGGCGCAGTGGTTAACGAATCCGACTAGGAACCATGAGGTTGCGGGTTTGGTCCCTGCCCTTGCTCAATGGGTTAACGATCCAGCGTTGCCGTGAGCTGTGGTGTAGGTCGCAGACTCGGCTCGGATCCCGCGTTGCTGTGGCTGTGGCGTAGGCCGGTGGCTACAGCTCCGATTAGACCCCTAGCCTGGGAACCTCCATATGCCCTGGGAGCGGCCCAAGAAATAGCAACAACAGCAGCAACAACAACAAAAGACAAAAAAATAAATAAATAAATAAATTGCTAAAATGTTTCTGTTTTTCTGTAAGGAGAGACAATATTAGCAAATCCAAACCCTGTATTCATTTATTTGTAACCAAAAGGAAATTGAGGCTCATAAATAAGTAGAAAGCAACCTTCCCCGATCATGCATGTATTGTCTAAAGAGCAGGGTTTGGACTAGAACCAGGACTCTTGACTCTTTGACCAGAGAGTTTTTAAAAATTATTTTAAATAGTACATATTATTATTAATAATATAAAGCTAATGTTCCAAGATGAAATAATAGTTAATAAGAAATATATTAACAATCAATTGTATTAATAGTTAATGTATATAATTAATAATTTAATACCTGGTGTGTTCTAAGCACAGAGCTGGCAATGTACAGTATTATCTCACTTAACCCCTACCACAATCATGTGCATTATAATCCCCATTTTATCAGAGAAGAATCAAAGATCAGAGAGACTGTGTAACTTATATGACTTCACACAGCTAGGAGGTAGCAGAAGCAGGGAAGCTATATTCATCTTTAACTTGAGAGTAGTCCTTCTTGCCCTGTCCCTTGTTTTGAAAGCCTCCTCTGCTCCATTTGCCAGATTGCTTTTATAAATGTGACATTAGCAAGCTGAGATTGCACCCCAGTAGGGGGGGCGGGAACACATTTATTTACTTCAAAAATGCTTTGGAAAATTAAAGAGCTAAGCACAATAATGAGACTTTTCTCTTAAACTGTAGTGCTTCTTTCTGGTGTTCTCCCCATCTTCTTATGGAGACCTGTACAGGGAAACAGCCTGCCATTCACAGCAGTTAACTTTGTGCCTTTGCAGTGCTCCCTTGAGTCTGAAATTCCTGCTGTGTCACATCGGATTGGTCCTGCTGGGAAAATTTACTGATCAAGCCTGAGTTCTCCTCTGATAACCCACCATTTATCAATTTGGTTAATGTGTGTCTTACTCATTTAAGTGCTCTACTAGAGGGAAATTTGGCACAGCTTCTGTTTGCCTTTCAGGAAAGCGAGTTTTCTTTTTTGTTAAATTTTGCCCACAGGTATATTCTTGTGTGTGTGTGTGCTTGTGTGTTCAATATCCTAGGTTATAACAGAAATTCTTCTTTGAAGCAAAAGTAATTCTTCTTGAACACAGTGTAACCTTAAACCCTCATAGCGTATATGAACATATTTTTAAAACTGAGAAATGCACCTCAATGAGCTAACCGATTAATTTTTAATTTAGGATGTTTTCTTAAAAGATAAAATATTCTGCATCTTTTCAGTGAAGTAATAGTTTCAGAATGTGTTCCTAAATTGCACTGTCAATTCAAGTATGGCAGTAGTTCAAATAGGCTTTAATAAAAAGATGAAAAGACTTGGAAGTGTGTGTTCCCATTAGGGGCATGGGGCTGGAAGGGCTATAAATGAAGAGTGTCTCAGTGTAAAGTCTTGGAATCCAAGATGAAATGCTGACTAGAGTTCTCATGTGATGCTGTACTGGATAAACACAGGCACGCATGTATTTGGGAAGGTGAGTGCAGCTATATTCATCTCTAACCTGAGAGTAGTCCTTCTTTCCCTGTCTGGGTTGTCTTGGTAGGCTCAACATGCAGCCAGAGTAGGACTATTCAGTGAGTTCTAGGGGTGGAGGATGGGATATGGCTTCTGAACAGTTCAGTTCTGAGCTGACCAGAAGCATGGTGTGATAACCAGAGGCCCAAGCAGATGTTCTTCTTATTCAAAGACTTATTCTGGCAATCTATAACTACATGTCAAAATGCTCCACAGATGTTCCCTCTGCGTCACAGTGGGTTAAGAATCTGACTGCAGCAGCTCAGGTTCCTTTGGAGGCATGGGTTTGATCCTTGGCTCAGTGCAGTGGCTTAAAGGATCTGGTGTTGCCACAGTTGCAGCATAGGTTGCAGCTGTGGCTTGGATTCAGTCACTGACCCGGGAATTTCCATATCCTGTGGGTGCAGCCATAAAAACAAACAAACAAAAAAAACCCCGACAACAATGCCTTACAACAAGGCTTAAAAAGATAACAATTGAAGTAGAGCTACCATATTATCTAGCAATTCCACTCCTGGGTATATATCTGGACAAAACTATAATTCAAAAAGATACATATATCCCTATGTCCCTATGTTCATTACAGCACTATTCACAATAGCCAAGACATGGAAACAACCTAAATGTCCATCAGCAGATGAATGGATTAAGAAGATGGGGTATAGGCAGTTCCTATCGTGGCTCAGTGGTAATGAACCAACTAGTATCCATGAGGACGTGAGTTCTTGCTCGGTGGGTTAAGGATCCAGCATTGTCATGAACTGTGGTGTAGGTTGCAAACGCAGCTTGGATCCCGCATTGCTGTGGCTGTGGTGTAGGCCGGCAGCTATAGCTCTGATTTGACCCCTAGCCTGGGAACTTCCATATGCTGTGGGTGCATCCCTAAAAAAGACAAAAAAATTTTTTAAAAAGAAGATGTGGTGCATATATGCAGTGGAATACTACTCAGCCATAAAAAAGAATTAAATAATGCCATTTGCAGCAAAGTGGATGCAACTAGAGATTCTCATACTAAGTGAATTAAGTCAGAAAGAGAAAGACAAATACCATATCATATGTGGAATTTAAAATATGGCACAAATGAACCTATCTACAAAACAGAAACAGACTCACAGGCATAGAGAACAAATTTGTGGTTGCCAAGAGCGAGGGGGAGCAAAAGGGATTGACTGGGAGTTTGGGGTTAGTATATGCAAACTGTTACATTTAGAATGGATAAGCAATAAGGCCCTACTCTACAGCACAAGGAACTATATCCAATCTCCTGGGATAGACCATGATAAGGAAGATAATATTTTAAAGAAGAATGTATATATATGTATGTAGGACTGAGTCACTTTGCTGGTACAGTAGAAATTGGCAAAACATTGTAAATCAACTATACTTTAATTAAAAAAAAGATATCAATCACTTATTTTGCTTACTAGTGTGGGGGTTGACTGGGCTTAGCCAGGTGGCTTCTCTTGGGATCTACCCCATGGTTTCAGTCATACTAGCTGATGTTGGGGCCATCTCAGACTCTGCTTCACTCTTATGTCTGGTGCTGGTGCTGGGGAAATCCAAAGAGCTGGGGGCTGGAACAGATGGCAATACCTGGGACATCTCTGTCTATGCATGGCCTCTCCATATGGCCTCTCCAATGTGGTGTCTACAGGCAGCCAGATTTATTAGATGGTGGATGAAGGTCCTCCAAGAAGTTGCCCCAAGAGATAACATTTAAAAGTTGACACACACATAATCATGTACCTAAATGGCAAATATTATGTTCATCCAAAGAAATTTTGAGTTTAAAATTCCAAGCAAGCAGATTGCAGGTAAAATACATTATTTTCTTTATAGTAGAGTGTATCTAAGACTGATCTGTGGCACTGGAGAGTGTGAGGTGTGCAGAGGTGTGCCTGTGTGTGCGTGCGTGTGTGTGTGTGTGTGTGTGTGTGTGTTTGGCATAAAAACAATCTTATGATTCCCAGAATCCCTCTGAGGTTCCCCTTGCTCCTGGCTAGAGAGAAGAGAGAGAAGAATTCACAAGAGCCTATCTCTCTCCACCTCCAGCTTCTTTGTTTTTGTGTGGTTCTGTATCACCACTGACCCTCCATCAGAGAACATGTCTGACTATCAAGTTGCATGGCAGTAATCAGGCATAGCATAGATGAGGCTTTGCATTTTACTTGGTTCTAACCATGCTTAAGTGGCTCAGCCTTTAATGCTTATGAACTTAGTTCAACTCAAACACTGGAAGGTATCTTGTTCATTGCTAATTGGCTATAAAATGTAATTACATAAAAGCAAAATACATGTTGGGAATCAAGCAAGGATACCTTGACCTAAATGTATTTCATTCGGAGGATCGGAAGGCTTTTTTTCAGAATTTAACCCTTATAATATCTGATTAAAGATTAATTGTATATCCATCTTTACAAGCTTGCTTTATTTACTCATCTTTAGTCTCCGTTGGTTTGTGTAGTTTTAAAAGCACCTTCAGCGCTGTTCTTTGAGCTTTCTTTGTGGTAATTGTTAATTGAGAGAAGTCAGGGCATAAGTATTTAAGAAATGAAATTATATAGCCATTAATTTGTGAGGTTCCTGATTAGCTTCTCATTCAGGGAGCTTAATGTTCATTTGAGAACCGTAAATAAAGGAGAGATGACAAGTCCAGTTTTATGAACCAAGGCACTGGCTATAACCACTTAAGGAAAATACCCTAAGTATGTTTTCTGATTGTGTTGATCCAGTTGTGTGAATCACTCTCATTTGTTTTTGCTTTTCCATAACAAGAATAATGGGCCACACATTTCTTGTAGAGAATAGTTGACTTATTAAGAGTTATGTTTAGTGCTATTTGACCAAAGGAAATATTTGGGGAAATTTATTTAAATAATTCCTTTAGTTTGTTCCATCCTCTTGTCCTGATGTCTTCTTCCTGTTCCTCTTTATGATGACGGTAAATCCTTGAAGACTCTACTTAGGTCCTGAGGGGCCCCTCCACTCCTCAAATTTGATTAGTTGCCTTGTCTCAGCGGACATAGGCTTGCAGTGCACACATTCTTTTATGGTTTCTATAATTTTAAATAAAAGCAAGTGATTTTATGTTCAGACGTCTTTTGCCACACTAGATACTAGTGTTTTCTGAGGACAGGAACATTCTTATTTAACAGTGTAACCTCTATACTGAAAGAAAATTGTACATGCTAAGGAGAAATTGTGTCGCAAATTCATGGCACATGGTATGCAGCCAGTAAACGTTTGTGGATGCATGTGTACAAATATTCTGAATTTTTAACTGGTGCTTTTCATAATCCCAAATCAATGTGAAATTTACTTGATAAAGTGGGATATGAACCATTTCGATAAGTGGAAAACAGTTTTGAATCTGAAAGAATAATTTGCTAATACATATTGCAAACCATATTTATGCTTGATAATAAACCAAACTGTGCATTTTGCTATTGTTGAGTTTTATCATCTGTGGACCCTAGCTGATTGATAAATAATGTACTAGTTTTCTAGGTCTCTGTAACAAATAGCCCCAACACTTTGAAGTTTAAAGCAGCATAGATTTAGAACAAATTACCCAAAACTTAATGGCTTACAATAACACACATTTATGATCTCACAATTTCTGTAGGTCAGGAGTCCGGACGAGGTTTAGTAGGATCCTCTGCTTCAGGCTCTCTCACAGGTGGCGGTCATCTCAAAGACTGACCGGGCAGGATCCACTTCCAAGTTCACACTCATGTAGTTGTTGGCAGGATTCAGTTCCTCGCAAGTTGTTGGACTGGGGCCTCAGTTCCTCATGAGCTGTTGGCAGGAGGCCTCCCTCAGTTCCTTGCCACGTGGGCCAGACCATAGAGCCTCTCACACATGGCAGCTGGCCTCATCGGGGGAGCAAGCCAGAGGGCAGGAGAGGGTGCCAGCAAGAGAGAGTGTGCTAGCGAGACACGGTCACAATGTTTTGTAGCCTAATCCTGAAAGGGACACATCATCACTTTTGACATATTCCATTTGTTAAAAGCACACCGCTAGGTCCAGCCTCCACTCAAGGGGAGAGGTTACACAAGAGCATGAATGCCAGAGCAAAGGAATCATTGGGGGCTGTATCATAGCCTGCCTAGCACAAATAATGAGAAATTAAGAAAATTACAAAATGTATCTCGCAATGTTAAGAAGTCCACATATGAAGCATACCAGTGTCATTGAACCATGAATAGAATGGACGTATAGGAAAGACAGAGTTTAAGCCCAGTTTCTTTAATGCTTAATTATTTAACCCATAAGCATCCATTGGCTTTTTATTTGGTGCCAAGCATCGCAATACACTCACAGCACCCCAGAAAAGAATAAAAGTGTCTTAATAATAGAGGAGCTTAAAGATTAGTGAAAGAAATAAGAATGGAGAAAAAAATTACTATGGAAAATTTCATAATATAAGTACGTTGTTAGTGCTTTTGGAGTATAGTGGTGGAGTAGGTGTCAGAAAAATTGACTGGGAGTTGCTGAAAGTTGCCCACGGAAGTGAGTGATGAGGAAGAATTCCCGAAGCAGAGAATGTTGCCTATTTGGGATTTCTGAAATCAAGATTTTGCTGATCATATAAATACACTGAAAAATCATTAAGTGGTTAAAAGAGAAGTTATTTTAACTGTCCCCAAGTCTCAAGCTCAATGACAAGGGAAGAAGAAGAGGTTCCATTCCCAGAATGAGTAGAGATGACTGAGAAAAGGTCATCTTTGGAAGCTGTTCTTGTCTTCTCAGAGATGAGTTGAGCCGGATTTATCTCACTAGTCCTTGATGAAACTTGGGAACATGCACATTTTGTCATTAGGAGCACAGGTGAAGCCCTTCTTCTCCTTTGTGGTATTTCTCTAATCCCAGAAACTCAAGTCGATTCCGGGTGGCCTCTGGCCACATCAGACTCCATCAGACAGCCCTTGATGGACAGCGTCCCCACAATGCTCCCCTGGAGATGTTTTCTTCCTCTCACCCATGAGAACTACTTCATCCGTTTCCTCTCCAGAGGAGACTGTAAGAGGAGGCTTGAGGTCAGCATCCAGGCCAAGAGAGAATGCCTGTGTCTCTGCCTCCTGATTTTAAGGCCAGAATCTAAGGCAGCACTAGAAATTATCGATTGTAATGTGGGGAGGGAGGTATGCTTGACAATACATTCTAATTATATAATTTTGCTTAATTGTCTTATTTTTTGCTTTTGCTGTCACTTCAATTACATTTTCATAAATATACCTCCTTTCTTGTGATGAGAACATGTATTTATTTCTGAGTTGAGTTGTTTTTGGCATCATTCAATTTCAAATTCTTCAAAATAATGACTATGGGATGCTATTACCTAATGATGGATGCATTCTCTACTCTGTCTCCTATTTAGGTGTTTTTTTTTTTTTTTTTTTTTTTTTTAATGTTAGGTTGTCTTTTAAAAATTCTGTTGCTAGGAGAGAAACTGTAGTTTTCTCCTCTGTGGAGAGACTGACAGAGCTGATGTGTGAACCTAAAACCTGTGTTCTTTTTACCAAGCCAAGCAAAAGATCCAGTAGATGAAATTACTGTCTGGAATCTTGGAGAAATCTGCAATGTCAGGAAAGCTGCTGGGCAGTGAGATCTGAGCAAACTGTCTTTCTCCTTTCCAATAAGGAGGAGCATTCTTCAAACTATAGGTTGATTAGCTTGCCATCAATTCTTGGAATGAGCAGATGATTAAGAGGAGCGAGGAAAACAGAAAGGGGAGTGACATTGACTTTCTGATCCTTTACACACCCATAGCTGCTAATACTCTTTTCTGTAGCTTTTCAATTTGCTTTTTATGACATGAGATCCAGGATTGCCTTGCCCACTCAAGGGTCTTAAAGACCCTCTTCCCTGTTGACCACAGGGCAGTTCTAAGAAAGCATTTTACTTTCTTTTTTAATATAAAAGAAAGCCTTAAATCTCAATGTTTGGAGAACCAGGATGGGTTATCCCTGGTCTTTGATTGGAAAAAAAAAAAAATTCCTTTCTTTTTTCCTATAATGCAGTTTTTCTCAGTGACATAGTCTGGTTTTAAAATTCTGAACCACAACAGGTGCATATGAAATTAGACTATAATTATGTGCTTATATATCTGTCTCTCCTACTAAATTGGGAACTCCCTGAAGGTTGGAGTCCTGTGTCATTTGTCTGTGTATGCTATGCATGTTAACAGTGCCTGGCACTTAGCAAATTATAACAAATGCTTGTCCACATAAAGTCATTCATTTGTTCAGATTTTTCAGTCTCCCTGAACTTTACCTTCCTTATCTTTATTAGTATAACAGTACAAAAAGCACCCAGCAAATTGTCAGATACACAGAGGCTACTCAATAAATAAAGTGACATTCCTTCCCCCTCCTTAGAGATGCAGTCCATCAAATCTGAAGAGGTTGATAGTATGTAGAGCAGTTAAATGTTCTGGGACCACGTTCTCATCTGTTCTAAACTCAGCTTTAAGTTTACCAGCCTCTACATTCCTCTCCTTGGCAGGAGAATAGAAGGAAAAGGCATCCTGCTTTCTTTGACATGAACATGATTTGTGCACAGACTGGAAGCCTTGTTCCTCTTGCTGGCTGAACATAGCTGTAAATAACCTTCCAGACACAATTTATTCTGGTCCAGGCTTCTTTTTCATTCATCCTTGGTTAAACATCCTGCCTTTTAATTTTTGTATATGACTTTTTGCATATCTGTTATTTGAATGACTTTATCATTCATTTTCCACTTTGATCAGGAGAGCTCAGAAACATTTAATGTTTACAAAATGGGAACATGATTAAATGTCACATGTCACTAATATAGTGAAATTAGTACATGTGATTTGAAATCTTATCAATGCATTAAAGAATTTAAAGAACTTCATTTTGGCCTTTTTTTTTTTTTTTTAGGGCCACACCTACAGCACATGGAAGTTCCCAGGCTAGGGGTCAAATCAGAGCTGTATCTGCTGGCCTATGCCACAGCCACAGCAGTGAGGGATCTGAGCCACATCTGTGACCTACACCACAGCTCATGTCAGTGCTGGATCCTCCACCCACTGAGTGAGGCCAGGGATTGAACCTACATCATTATGGATACTAGTCAGAATCGTTTCTGCCATGCTGCAACAGGAACTCCCATTTTGGCCCTATTTTTAAAAGAAGCCAAGATTATTAATAAAACATCTGTGGAAAGTTTTTTTTTTTTTAATGGTTCTGCGTATCAGGATGCTGAGGACCTAAATCTTGAACTTGATTAAAGAGACTTAGGTCCCTAGTTCCCTATCTGCAGGTCTGAAGATCCCCAAACTCTAACAAGGTAAAGTTTCTTTGTAACTTGTTTGGGAATAAAATTTGAGCTGAACTAAAGAGTGGTTATTTATGGTCTCTGTCCTACTTTGTGTGAGTATTCATGTTTTATGGCAGAAATATCAATGTTTACTTACTATGTGCTGACCCGGACCCTACTGCACATATGATTTAATATATAGTTTATGTTTTCTATGACCATCTTAAAATCTGAAAAATATGAGTTTTAAAATCTATTTAGTCCCAAGAGTTACTTTAGGTGAAGGGATCATGGCCCTGTAGTTACCAGACTTGCTCCCTGGGGTTTGGTATAGGTATATAAATACTTATGTGGGAATTCCCTTTGTGGCACGGCAGAAACGAATCCAACTAGTATCCATGAGGATGAGGGTTTGAATCCTGGCTTCACCTAGTGGGTTAAGGATCTGGCGTTGCCATGATCTGTGGTGTAGGTCACCAATGCGGCTTGGATCCCATGTTGCTATGGCTGTGGTGTAGGCTGGCAGCTGTAGCTCCAATTCGACCCCTAGCCTGGGAACTTCCATTTGCTGAGTGTGTGGCCCTAAAAAGCAAAAATAAATGAATAAATAAATAAATACTTATGTGGAATTAAGTTCCATCGTCTTTGATTTTAATGGTTTCAAAGAATGTTCAAAAATATTTTATGGATGAAATAATGTAATGTCAAAATAACATGAAAGAGAGAAAGTGGGTGTCAAGAACTTTGAAGAGTCTTAGATTTTTATCCTACTTAGAAGCTCACAAATTAGTCTGCCCAGTTTCATGGGTGCTGGTAGAAGCATCCTTGGGTCAGAGAAAAAGGACTTTATTATTCACCAGGCAGCAAGCAGCATAAATTTCGTGTTCACATCAGATCCCTCTTGCTTTCCAAGTGCCATGGGGCAATGTGAAGTGGCCCATGTGGTTATCGTGCAACTGGTAGGTTTGCATCACAGCTGAGGACCCCTGAGCTTAGGGAACCTGAAGCTTTTATAATGAGCACTAAGCAAACCTGCCTGACCTTGCACTGGAGACATTATCTCTTGTTATACTCGTCAGTAAACAAATTCGCCCTCTGGTCTGAAGAGAGACTCTTATCTTTATTGTTCATTGCTGTTCACTAAAAGATAATTCATAACAAGGCAGTTAGCACCTCTGTTCATGAGATAGTCAGAAACACAAGAGACACACAGAGAATAGTCTCCCAATGGTAGTGATGGTGGTGGGGGGAGATGAAACAAAATTAACTGAGTTGATAACTATTAAAACTGGGTGATGGCTATATTGAGGTACAGTCTGCTTTTGTATTTTTTGAAATTTTCCATAAATAAGTTAAAAAATAGTAGCTACCATAAGTAAAGTTCTGTGTGACTCTCCACGTAAATCACAATTGAACTCTTCACTCTTAACTCTTCACTGTCTTACATGTCCAGTTCCCTGAGCCAATGTCCAAGGTCTATTCTGTATATGTTCTTGGAAGCTAAGTATATTATTGGTCTGCTAGAGTAATAACAAGTTCAGTATGATTAACTCAAATCTCTACAGGTTAAATAACCACCAACTGTGAAAGTTATGACTATTGGGGAATGCTAGAAAATTATGTCTCAGGAGTTCCCGTCATGGCGCAGTGGAAACAAATCTGACTAGGAACCATGAGGTTGCTGATTCAATCCCTGGCCTTGCTCAGCAGGTTAAGGATCTGGCGTTGCAGTGAGCTGGGGTGTAGGTCGCAGACGTGGCCTGGATCCTGCATTGCTGTGTCGGTGGTTCATGGAGGTCGCAGACTCGGCTCAGAACCCGCGTTGCTGTGGCTGTGGGGTAGGCCGCCAGCAGCTGTAGCTCTGATTCGACCCCTAGCCTGGGAATTTCCATATGTCGTGAGTGTGGCCCTAAAAAGCAAAAAAGAAAGCAAAGAAAATTATATCTTAGTGTTTAATTTTTTGGGAGCACAACATACATATCACATATGCATACTTATACACATCACAATACACATATCACATTATCAGTGAGATGGAGGCAAAGGAGACTTCATTTATCTGCAAGGCCTTTTATTCACATGAATAGTAATTAGACTGTCAAAAAGGAAATCTTAATAATGCTAAGTGTTTTTAACAAATAATGTTTTAAAATATATATAATTTAATGAAATATAAATATATTCCTGCTCTAAATACAGAGGTGTTTAGACTAAAAAGTGGATGTCTTATTTCCCACAGGCCAAGTACCACCCCCTCTCTTTAATCTTCCATTTGCCTCCAGAGAGGTAATTACTGTTAAAACTTTTGGTGTGTATTCTTCTAGGATAGTGTCTGTTAATTTACATATATTCATATGTAGAAGTATGAATATAGTTTAGAAAATAAAATGGGATTATACTGTGCATACTTTTATATATCCTTCTTTTTTCACTTAAAAAATCCTTGGATATATTTCACTTTCCAGTATATATGAAACTATTTCCAGTTTTAAAACTGTTACACAGCATTCCATAGAATGGATGTATCATATTTGAAATATCCAATCTAAGCTCATTTGTCACTGCTGCTAAGAATTTTTCATAGTTATTATGAACCCATATCACGGTTACATTCTGTACCAAGTAAGCTTCACGGATCAGTTCCTGCCCCCTGGGTCTAAAATCTAAGACAACTTCGCCACAGACATGTAGTGAGAGGACAATCTCTGTATCTGTGCCAAGAATTTTGAGACTTTTTTTTTTTTTTATTGTGAGGCTTATTTTGAATTCTCTTTAAAATTGAGAAGAAAGGGAGCTTAATGAGGAATAGGGTATTTACATAGTCTCACAGTAGCTCCTCACTGATTGCTTATCAGTTACAAAAGGAAAATCTGTACAGTGAAGGAACCAGACTTTAACCAAATGACTAAAATCAGTCTCACCAGTAAGACCAAAAGGCCATCATGTGCTCCTGGATATGAGATCTGAGAAAGACGCATCACTCCTGTGGTGTTCCAGCCAACCATGCATCACTCGAATCAAATCATGAGAAAACGTTAGATAAACCCATATCAAGGGTCATTCTATAAGATAACTGGCCCATACTCTTAAAAAATAATGGAGTAAAAATATTGATGCAAGACAAAAAAATAAATAAAAGGCTTAGGAACTGTTCCAGATTGATGGAGACTAAATATACTTGCCGTCTAAAAGCAACGTGTAATCCTGGACTGGATACTGGACTAAGAAAAAGAAATGCTTTGAAGTACATTGTTGGAAGAATCAGTAAAATTGGAACACAAACTATAGATTAGATAAAAATACTGCATCAATGCTCAGTTTTCTAATTTCAACAACTGCACTGTGGTTATGTAAGGTTATATGTTAGGAATATATTAGGATATTTAGGAAATCCACACTGAAGGATTAAGGGGTGAATGTGCCTGCTATCTGCAAAAGGTTCAGGAAAAAAGAAGTGTGTGTGTAGAGGGGAGGGAGAGAGAGAGAATATGATAAAGCAAATGTGACAAATTACTGAAAGTAGTGAGTGTGGGTATGGATAATGGATACATGGAAGTTCTTTTTACTATTTTTGCAACTTTTCTCTAAATTTTAAATGATTTCAAACTAAAATTGAAGAACATGTTTGGGTTTCAAACATGTGTGAGTGTGCAAGAACCTGGAGTGAATAAGTCATGTATTCAAGTGATGGTCACGTTACCTGTTCAACCTCTTGCCTGCCTGGAGTGAGCTCTGGCTAAGACTTTAGGGAATGGTTCCTATTCAAGGGATTTTCCAGAGATGTTTCATTTATCTCACAATTAGGAACTGCCAAAACACTTCGGTTTCAGAAATAAAAATACCTGAATAGCTGTTAATTTTCGAAGACAGGAGAGGAACTTGTATTTTAAAGGGCCAATTATTTTATTTATTTATTTATTTTTGTCTTTTTAGGGCTGTTCCCACGGCATATGGAGGTTCCCAGGCTAGGGGTCCAATCAGAGCTACAGCTGTCGGCCTACACCACAGCCACAGCAGTGAGCAATCTGAGCCACATCTGTGACCTACACCACAGCTCTCGGCAACGCTGGATCCTTAAGCCACTGAGCGAGGCCAGGGATCAAATCTGCGTCCTCATGAATAGTGGTTGGGTTTGTTACTGCTGAGCCAGGACAGGAATTCCCCAGTTGTTGTTTTAATAAAACATTGTCTTGCCTCAACCTGTTATACTAATTCTTTGACTGGGGCATTTCACTAAGCTATGCCTATGCAGATAAACTTGCTCTCACTTTTAATCCTTTACTTTTTGTAATACTGGTTGAATTAGTGAACTACGGGTCACGACTTAAAGTTTAGAGATGCATAAAAACATAGAAGTTATTTTATGGAGTTCCCTTCGTGGCTCAGCGGTTAAGGAACCTGACTAGGATCCACGAGGATGTGCGTTCAATCCCTGGCCTTGCTCATTGGGTTAAGGATCCCACGTTGCTAAGGCTGTGGCGTAAGCCAGCAGCTGTAGCTCTCATTCGACCCCTAGCCTGGGAACCTCCATATGCCGAGAGTGCGGCCCTAAAAAGCAAAAAAAACCCAAAACATAGAAGTTATTTCAACAGATCAACACTCATCTGTCTCTGAATTGCTTCAAAGAACTGGCAGTGGCAATTATTTTTAACAGCTTTATTGAGATATAATTAAAATGCATACATTTTACCCATTTAAAATGTAAATTTTAGTGGTTCTTAATATGTTCACAGAGTGCAGCCACCACAATCTAATTTCAGAACATTTTCATCACCCCAAAAAGAAACCCAGTGCCCATTAGCAGTCACTCCCCACCTCCTCCCCTCAGTCCCTGACAACTGCTAAGCTATTTTCTGTGCATATGGATTTGCTTATTCTCAACATGTCATATAAATGGAATCATACAATATATGTTCTTTTGTGTATGGTTTCTTTCACTTAGCATCATGTGTGCAAGGCTCATCCATTCTGTACCTTGTACTTCATTTCTGTTTATTAACAAACAATATTGTATCCTATGGATATGCCATCCTTCTTCCATCATTTGTTTATCTGTGCATCATTTGTCTGTCTATTCGTGGTCATTAGAGTTGTTTCTACTTTTTAGCAATTAGGAATAGTGTTGCTATGAACATTTGTGGGGATGTATGTTTTAATCTCTCTTGCATATATATATCTAGGGTGGAATTGCTGAGTCATGCAGTCATTCTGTGTTTAACATTTCAAGGAACTACCATATTGTTTTCTAAAGTGGCTGCACCATTGCACATTTCCAACAACAATATATAAGAGTTCCAATTTCTTCAGTTGTTATTGTTTGGGTTTTTTTTTGTTTGTTTTTTGGTCTTTTTAGGGCCGAGCTTGCAGCATATGGAGGTTCCCAGCCTAGGGGTTGAATTGGAGCTACAGCTGCCTGTCTACACTATAGCCACAGCAATGCCAGATCCCAGCTGCATCTGTGACCTACACCACAGCTCATGGCAGTGCTGTATCCTTAACCCACTGAGCAAGGCCAGGGATCGAACCCTCATCCTCGTGGATACTAGTCAGGTTCATTAACTGCTTAGCCACGACAGTAACTCTTGTTATTGTCTGTTGTTTTATTATAACTGTCCTGAAAGGTATTAAGTGGAATTTCATTGTACTTTGGATTTGCATGTCCTTAGTGACTAATGATGATGAACATATTTTCATGTGCTTATTGGCCATTTTTGTATCTTCTTTGGAGAAATGTCTATTTAGATGTTTTGCCAATTTCAAAATTGGGTTATTTATCCTTTTTATAAATGAGTTACAAGGTTTCTTTGTATATTCCAAATACAAGTTCCTCATTGGATATAAAGTTGGAAGTATCATTGGGCTGCTTTTTTTTCAGTTAAAAAAATCTCTTCGATATATTTCAATTTCAGTATGTATTAGCAAGTCTCAGTTTTTAAAAAACTGTTGAACAGTATTCCATTTTTGAAATATCCCTTAATAATTGTCACCTGAATGAGGTCT
This sequence comes from Sus scrofa, assembly GCF_054392235.1. NCBI lineage: Eukaryota > Metazoa > Chordata > Mammalia > Artiodactyla > Suidae > Sus > Sus scrofa. The sequence continues at coordinate 16,219,224 of NC_139401.1, forward strand.
TCTGTTTCTGTATTTTTATAGGACATATTCTCAATTATACTCTTTTCTTTTCCACATTTTGGGGTTATTAGTCAAATCTCCACTACTAGATTTATGCTCTCTAGGGTTGAGGAACATGTATTCTGCATCTTTTTAGATGTGTGTGTGATTTTCTCACCATAGCCCTTAGCATATACCTCTATGCTAGTTGGTGTGTTTAGAGCAGATGATTCTCACTAGCTTAATGTAAACTCTGAACAGAACAGACTCTTTCCCTTTGAGTCTTGTTTAGGATGCTACAGAATATAAAATATTAGTGTTGGAAGGGTCCCAGTAGAACTCAAAGTATAGTCCACAGCCTGATGCCCATTGACAGTCTCTTACTGGACCATGACAATGAGTACAGAAATGTAAGTGTTCAGAAACTTTTGTTATATTCAATATTGCTGTGAAAGCCAAGCACATGATATTGTATTATACAAAAATACGAGACCACAATCGACAGGAAATTTTAAAAGATTCTTCAGGAGTTCCTGTCGTGGCGCAGTGGTTAACGAATCCGACTAGGAACCATGAGGTTGCCGGTTCGGTTCGATCCCTGGCCTTGCTCAGTGGGTCGACGATCCAGCGTTGCCGTGAGCTGTGGTGTAGGTCACAGATGCGGCTTGGATCCCGCGTTGCAGTGGCTCTGGTGTAGACTGGTGGCTACAGCTCTGATTATACCCCTAGCCTGGGAACCTCCATATGCCGTGGGAGCATCCCTAGAAAAGGTTAAAAAAAAAAAAATTGAGAAATACTCCTGTAGTCTAATCTTTCACCCACAGCAAAAATCTCTTCTCTAGCCAATCAACTAGAATTTAGTCTAGTTTATTAATTCAAAGAAAATTAATTCGGCCCCTACTGTTTAAGCTTGCAGATCCATATCCTGATTTTTCACTTACTAGGTGTGTGAACATGGGGAGGGTCTTTAATCTCTCTGGGCCTTTGTTTCCCAATTTCCACCTCTACAAAATGGGAAATATAAGAGTGTCTGTTCTCATAGGTTTGCTTTGAAGAAGAGATGAACATATACCTGGTATTAGAACAGGCCCTGGTACATGATAATCATTCAGTAAAAATGTTAGTGAAGTTAACAATGATGCTGACGAACTAATCCAGGTAGAAGTTAATGGTTTGATTTAAGGTAGTATCAATGGGAAAGGAGAAGATTAGATGAATCTGGCAAGGATTTGTGGACTGATGGACTAGGGAGAGCCAGTAAGGATGAGGGTGGGGCCATCCTGCCAACCATTCTCTGAAATGGAGAACCTGCAGGAAAGAGGTTTCGAGGGTAGTGGGCTGAGGTGAGGGATTATGAGTTCAAATTTGGCTACATTGAGTTTCAGTTGACTCTAGGGTTTTCCAGTAAAGCCATTCAGTTGGTCTTTGGAGAGAGAGAACATGGATTTCAGAAGAGAGTGAGCTACATTAGAAGTAAGGTCTCACAATGTGTAAATGGCAGTTAGAACCACAAGGGTCACTCATATAACAAAGAATATGCAGAGAATGAGAACAGAGTAAACCCAAGGCAGAGCCTGCTGGAGCATCAGTGAGCATTGGTGTGCATCAGATGTGAGGGAGACCACAAAGGAAGTTTAGAAGAGTGGCCAGAGGAATCAGAGAGGTGGCAAGAGAGTGTAATGTCAGAGAAACCAAGGAAAGAGGTGATTTCAAAAAGGAGGATGTGGTCAACAGCGTCATGTAAGAGAAATTGCAAAGGGCATTTATCCATAGTGACATTACAAAGATCAGTTTGTGTGGCTTGGTGGGGGCAGGAGTCAGACTAGGTGGACTGACGGGAGTGAAGGTTATGGAGAGCAGATCACAGGGGCGTACCACTCTCTCAAAAAGTCAGGCTTCAAAGAGGATGAGAGAAAGAGGTGGTAGCTTGGTGGAACATGAGGCCGAGGAAGTTTCCTTTGTGTATGTGATGGGAGCATTGCATGATCACCAAAGAGAAGATGAAGATGTGTAAAGATAAAAATGAGAAAGCACATTATTAATGGAGGTGGGAAAGGAATCAAGAGCATCCGGGGATAAGATTAGCCTTAAATATGAATTCCCTTCCCCATAAGTAATTTCCTTTGTGTACAACTCTAAATATTAGATATATGTATTTCTTATACTGAAGGGAAATGTGTTTTCTTGTAACTTTCATCTGTAAGTCTTATTTCTGCCTCCTCAACTCTTACACATTGCAGTTCTGTTTCCTCTTCAATTTCTTTTATAAACATCCATCGTTCCTTCAAGCATTTTTCATATGATTTGATTTCAGTGTTTCATTAGAGCAATGGTCAGCTTAAAATGTCAACATAGAGCTGCCAAAAAATTTTCCAGATATGATTTGGCATGTGCAGTATCAAGCCCACTGTTTATATTTTCTTTCTTGATCTAGTCACTATGTTTTTGTTTTTTTGTGGGTTTTTTTTTTTTTTTTTAAGCTTTTTAGGGCTGCACATGCAGCTTATGGAAGTTCCCAGGCTAGGGGCTGAACTGGAGCTACAGCTGCCAGCCACAGCCACAGCCACAGCCACACCAGATCCAACCTGCATCTGTGACCTACACCACAGCTCACGGCAATGCTGGATCCTTAACCCACTGAGCAAGGCCAGGGATCGAACCCGCATCCTCATGGTTCCTAGTTGGATTCGTTTCCACTGCACCATGACGGGAATTCCCAAGCCATTATGTATTTTTTATTGCTCTATAAATTGCATTTTGAGGTTTCAAAAAATTACATTTTACAAACATTATTTATTGTACTTATAAACAGTTAAACCCCCCAGGTCTTTCTTTAGGAACCAGTTTTAAGCCAGCCCTTCTATGTTAAAAGCTAAATATAGGTCTCTAGTTTCTTTTTCTTTTCTATTTTTGGCCTTTTTAGGGCCGCACCCACGGCGTATGGAGGTTCCCAGGCTAGGGATCCAATCAGAGCTGAAGCCACTGGCCTACAGCAGAGGCCAGTAGCTTGGAATCCAAGCCACGTCTTCAACCTACACCACAGCAACTTGGAATCCAAGCCGCGTCTTCAACCTACACCACAGCTCACGGCAACGCTGGATCATTAACCCACTAAGCAAGACCAGGGATCAAACCCTCATCGTCATGCATACCATTCAGATTTGTTAACTGCTGAGCCACAGTGGGAACTCCCAGGGCTCTAGTTTCTTTTTGCTATTTTTGACTTATTCCAAGCTGGCATCCTATTGGATAGAATATGGACTCTGACATCCAACATCTTTACTCTCTTTCCCAGTCAGTGCTGTCAGCTTAAACATTCACAGGCTTGTTCTGGGAGGCAGAATTCTCAGATTATTCCCATAATTCTCTCATAGAATCCACACCTTGGGGTAGTCCTCTCTTGAATGTGGGTAGAACCTATGACTTGTTTGAAACCAAGAGAATATGGCAAAGGTGGAGGAATTTTGCAGACATAATAAAGGTCCCTAAGGAGTTGACTTTGCGTCATCAACAGGGAAAACATCCAGAGTGGGCTTGACCTAATTGGGGAACCCTTTAAAAGAAGGTCCAGATCTTCACTGAAGGAAGAGACTTTAAACAGGCCCGGCCTTGAGGAAGCAAATGGCCATATTGTGAACAACCTATGAAAAGGGGTGGCCTCTAGGAGTTGAGAGGCTCAGTCCTCGAACCATAAGGACCCAAATTCTGCCAATAACCAGAACGAACCTGGAAGAAGTCCTTGAGTCCCAGAGGCGATCACTGTCCTTAACAATACCTTGATTGCTGAGGACCCAGCTAAGGACCCATGAAAACCGTTGGATAACAAATGTATGTTGTTCTAAGCCATTTCGTTCGTGGTAATTTGTTATGCATCATGGAAAATGAATGCACCTGTCTTCAGCATTACCATTCGTGTATTGGGTAAGAGAGCTAGACTGCACAGGGTGAGAGCACTCTCCGGCAGACCCCTTTCTCTGCTCCTCGCCTGTGGCTTCCATAGCATCGCTAATGCTCCTTGCCTAGCCAGGTTAATGGACTTTACTTGGTGAGAGGTAGAAAACATCACCACAGTGGGCACATATCGACTTCTGGGTCAGAAGAAAATTGCCTCCATGAAAATAGAGGACACATTGAAAACCAGTACTGTTCATGTTGTTTACTATTGCAGTACTTATTAACGGCTCTGCTGATTCATTCTGTGACAAAGCATCTGAATCAGGCATTAGTGGATCATCTTTGTTGTTGTGAGAGAGCCATTTGCCTCAGGATAAAGAATGTCTGTTAATATTCTGGGCACACTTGAGACTTTTGACTAAGAGGCCAACCCTGCCCTCTCATTAGTACTTTGTGGGTGTCAAGACCTTCATTAAAATTCCACTTCCTTTAATGTGGTCACCTTGGCATGTTTTCTGAATGACCTTAGTGGCTTAGGGAGGATTGTTTTTTCCAAATAATAGGCAAGGATGAAGAAAGTAATTGGATTTGGCATACTTTGTAGCATCTCATTGGATTGCTTTTAGAAGAGCTCTTAAAGAAAGGCTTTATTTAAATCTGGGCAAAGAGGAAAATTTGGCTGGAAGAGCTGATGAGCTTTGGTGAGATTCAGTGACTAATGCTTCACATCAACACCAGGCTTCCATGCAGAGGGTTATTATGAAATCGGTGTGCGTAGACTCCCTAATGCCCAGAGAGGAGAAGAAGGCAAAGCCAGCTCACCCCACTTAGAAAGTTAGTAGGAATATAGTGAGAATCCAGGAGGCTGAATGCATTGTTGTTGTTTTTACATTCTTTTTCTAAAAAAATATTATTTTCCATCATGGTCTATCCCATGTTTTCTGTGTTGTTGATGGATAAGTGAGCAGAAAACTTCAGTTTCCAGAATGCTTTTGGATCTCAGAGATATCGTCAGGCAGCAGCTATGGACCTGATCTAAAGCAGGCTTTCTTAACATCAACACTGCTGACATATGGGGCAGAAAAATTATTTGTTTTGTGTGTGTGTGTGTGTGTGTGTGTGTGTGTGTGTGTGTGTGTCTGGGGCACTGTTCTGTGCAGTGTAAGATGTTCAGCAGCATCTTTGACCTCTGTTCACTAGATGCCCACAGTACCCTCCTCACCCCCCACCTCTTACAACCGACAACCAAAAATGCCTTCAGACTTTGTCAGATGTCCCCTGGGGGAAAAAATCATTTCCAGTTGAGAACCACTGCTTTAAAATAAGCACACACCCTTAGTTTTTTGCCCAGTGTTCCTTGTTTCTTGTGATGGTTAAATTTTCTAAAGTCAGTTTAACTAAGAGACTCACCTAGAACCAGCAACAGAACCTGCATAACCAAGAACAAACTTTTTCTATTTAAAGCCCTTGAAATAGTAAAGTGATTTGTTATTGCAGCAAAACCTGGCTTATTCTATCTGAAACAATATCCCAAATTCCACAACCCAGATAAAATTAAACATTTTCTTCAAGGATATTTTAAGCATCTGATTTTATAGTTAGAATCAGGTTTTATATTTTAACTTTTACCACTAAACACATTATGAAAAGATATTTCTTTACTATCGAAAGCCTCCAGCACATCACTTTTTTTTCTTCTTAGCACTTGGCACTTTGTGAAATTATCTTTATTCATTTGCCAATTTACTTGGCTTTTGCTGTTTTCTCCTTTGGAATGTAGGTTCAACGAGGGCAGGAATCTTTTTTATCTTGTTTCCTTTTGTTTTCCCAAGTATCTGAAAGATGGTTGGCATATAACAGGAGTTTAGTACATATTTGTTGAAAAAACAATGAATTAATAGTCCAAATTAATTTATGTAAGTTATCCATTGGCTGGGCATTTTCATTGTTTTTGTGTTTTCCTTTTGAAGACCATACTTTTACAGAAATCTTTTTGTTTGTTTCTCATTACTTTGCTAAGGAGAAATTCCTAAAAGTGGGACTAATTATGACATCAAAAGACCTGAATAATTTTTTGTTTTGTTTTGTTTTTTTTTTTGTCTTTTGTCTTTTTTGTTGTTGTTTTGTTGTTGTTGTTGTTGTTGCTATTTCTTGGGCCGCTCCCGCGGCATATGGAGGTTCCCAGGCTAGGGGTTGAATCGGAGCTGTAGCCACTGGCCTACGCCAGAGCCACAGCAACGCGGGATCCGAGTCGCGTCTGCAACCTACACCACAGCTCACGGCAACGCCGGATCATTAACCCACTGAGCAAGGGCAGGGACCGAACCCGCAACCTCATGGTTCCTAGTCGGATTCGTTAACCACTGCGCCATGACGGGAACTCCAAGACCTGAATAATTTTAAGGCTCCTGATTCTTATTGCTCAACTACCTCTCAAAAAAGTTGTATCAATATTTGCAACAGTGTGTGAGAGTACTAAGTGCATGTCTATTGACTGTGTGTTTTTTGAGACATTAGGAATATATTTTATAAATCATCGCTCATAATCTTTTCACTTTTTTACATTCTTTTTGAATGTCAATTTGTCTAATGACTTGGGAATTCACATCTATTACATAAACAAACAAACAAACAAACAAACAAATAAAGTCAGGTTGAAAATCCAGAAGGAAGTGAGCAACTCTGGTTTCTCATGCTAATTTCTTGCTCTCCTACTGGAACCATCCCCACAATTTCCAGTCTAATTTCAACCTTCTTATAGGAGAAATGTGATCAAGAGCATGGTTGCTCAAGAGTAGGCTACCACACAAAAATACAGGGATTGAATTGTCATTGAACCAATTTGTTTCTGCCTCAGAAACAAATAATTGGGAAGAGCCTCAGTTATCAACAAATAAAATACTTTAAATGGAAAGAAAGCTGTTAAAAAATTGGAAAGCAAGATCTGAAATTTCATCAATTTGCCCATGGATATTCAGCTAATTATTTGCTGTGGGAGGTAATTTTAAACCCTTCAAAGCCCTGTGCATGTTTAAAAGGATCCTCCTCTAGAGGAGGATGAAGCACCCGTGTTCTAACTGAGGAAGACAGCCTGGCTAAGCTAGCAAATGGAAGTAAGAGGTCGAATCCATTTACACAACTTAGTTCCTGCTGTTCATTCTGTGTGCCCAAGCTTCCTCATAGTAATGAAATTATCTTCAAGTGAAAGACCAAGACTTGGGAAAGAAATTGAGCACGGAAAATCAATACTACGTTTCAGTGGTTCCTGACCAGAACATTAAGCTCCTTTTTATAGCACACAGAGAGACAGATCCAAGTGATTCAGTCCTGTCTCCCTGGTTGGTGGGCAGCATCATAAACAATATTAGATTCTGGTTTTTTTAAAAACTATAAAAATAGTCGAGTCTGTGTTGTTAGCTATTTTTTTCAATGGTGTCAATACTGACTTGAGATTTTCATCTTTAGTTGAGTTGGCATTTTAATTAGGTATTACCTTTCTCTGTGAAAATGAAGATGAAAGGAATTATGTGGGCTGCAGCCTTTTGAAAGGAGAACACTTGTCAATAACATCAGAGAATGCTGGCAGTGAGGAAGGTCAGAAATGATTCCTTAATCTTTTCTCAGGGGGTGTGCTTTGAATCTGATGTTGTTAAATATATAAATGAGAAATTAATGTAATATAGTTTGGAAAAGCTTTTTATTTCAGTCAGTTTTGTAAGAGTATGATTTTGATCTTTTTTTTCTTCCCCCAAATTCATAAAGATCAATTTTATAACTTGTACATATCTATATGTAAATAATTATTATGTGGCACACATTGTGCCAAGTCACAGAAGTTGTCAGTTGGATGACTTACAGGCCTACTGTGTGAAGAACTAAGAAATATTTTTGTTGGGTTTCGTTCTCCAGACCTGTTGCTGGCTAGAGCACTGATCAATTACACCACTGAACTGGTACATTGGTCCAAGGCAAGAAAAATTACTGAAACTGAACTCCTCATCTTTCCCTTCAAACCTTTTTCTCCTCATTTACTCTCAGTTTTGAGAGACACATCACCCCCCAGCTGACTTGATTGTCAGCTTATTAGCTTTCTCTCTCATGTGCTAGAATCTGCTCCCCACTTTGCTTTGCCTGACTCACTGAAGTACCACCTCCTCTCAGAAGAGTCCTTGACTCTGCCTCTTCTTCTTTTCATACCAGTGCCAGCCAGTCTGGGTTATATATCTGCCATATATGTTCCCATAGATCCCAGTACATGTTTCTCATGACAGGGCCCTTGCCACTGTGTTTTATTGGTTTCTCTATCTGGAAAGAGGCCATTTTCACATGACATAAAACTAGGAAATGATAAGTGTTTGGAAGGTAAATGGGTAAAGGGATGTGGTAAGAGGTAGTGAACCCAGGTTTTCCAGCTGCCCCAAGGTCATTGCATACGTGAGTATATACACATCCTCTTAATTAATTAATTAGTTATCTCTGCTATATGCACTAAGCATTCTCTTCATGCTGAACATTTTCTATATACCAAATGGGAAACATAGCAGTGAACAAGGCGGAAAAAGTCCATATCCTCTTGAACTTGCATTCTAGCAAGGACAGACAGACAATGAAGGGTTTTAAGCCAACTTCACCACCACCACTGCAGTTTTGAAGATAAAAGAAAACCAAGGAAGTCCCCTTGTGGCACAATGGATTAAGGATCCAGCATTGCCACAGCTGTGGCACAGGCCACAACTGCGGTGCAGGTTCAGTCCCTAGCCCAGGAACTTCCATATGCCACAGGCACAGCCAAAAAAAAAGACAGACAACTGAGATCTGTTATCTGCTTTAAACTCTTATCGGAACCATTAAACTTTTATTCATGTCAGAAAACTGTAAATAAGAACAAAAAAAAAAAAAAAAAAAAAGTAGTTCCTGTCGTGGTGCCGCGGAAGTGAATCTGACTAGGAACCATGAGGTTGTGGGTTCGATCCCTGGCTTCGCTCAGTTGGTTAAGGATCCGGCATTGCCGTGAGCTGTGGTGTAGGTCACAGATGCAGCTCGCATCTGGCATGGCTGTGACTCTGGCGTAGGCCGGCAGCAGCAGCTTGGATTAGACCCCTAGCCTGGGAACCTCCATATGCCGCAAGTGTGGCCCTAAAAAGGACAAAAGACAAAAAAAGAAAAAGAAAAAAAAGAAAACTTTGTAAATAGGTAGACTTTTCTAAGCTGTCACATAATTAAGAAACTTTATAATCAACAATATAGTAATATTAGAAATTCATGAGAAGGGGTTTTCCTGTTGTGGCTCAGCAAGTTAAAAACATGACCGATATCCATGAGGACCCAGGTTTGATACCTGGCCTCACTCAGTGGGTTAAGGATCTGGCATTGCCACAAGCTGCAGAGTAGGTAGCAGATGTAGCTCGGATCTGGCATTGCTGTGGCTGTGGTATAGGCCAGTAGAGCTGCAGCTCTGATTTGACCCCTATCCTGGGAACTTCCATATGCCATGGGTGCAGCCCTAAAAAATTTTTTTTTAAATAAATAAATTCATAAGAAGGAAAACAGCCATATTATAGAAGGTAATGACAAGTGTTAGGCAGAAAAAAAGGCAAGAAGAGATGGACACTGAGTGGGCAGCTGGTGGCTGTTTTTGATGAGATGGTCAGAAACAACATCTTTTGGGACATGATGCTTGGCACTTGCAGAGACCAGGATGGAGATGGGATAGGCGGAGGGTGGCCAGAGCAGAACGAGGGAGAGTCAGAGAGAAGGGCATGGGCCAGTTATATAAAACAGTTCAGCCTTTGGAAGGAGTTTGAATTTTATTCTGAGTATAACAGGGAAAGCCATTGGAGGATAATGAGTAGGAGAGTGACATGGTTTGATTTGGTTTTACAGAGTTCTCAAAGGTTGCTCTGTGGAGAACAGACAAGGGGGCTGTAGGGAGAGAAAGTAGAAAAGCAGTTAGGAGGCTCTGGAGTTAGAGGAGAGTTGATGAACTTGGATAATGATGTTGGCAGTGGCAGCAGTGAGAAGTCGTCGAATGTGGAATCTCCTTTGAGGGTAGAGGAGCCATGACTTGAATAACTGATTGTGAGGATAAGGAAAACAGTGGGGCCAATTATGGCTGACTCCAAGGATTTCATTTGAACAGCTAGATGTTAGAAGTGGTTATTTATACACACACACACACACACACACACACCATGAGCCCACTGACTTAAATGAAACTATTTATTAAAGAATTTAAATACTATTATACATAAAGGCTTCAATAAAAGTAAAAATCCTCAAGCCCCTTGGCTTTTATTTTATGAAACAGAAGTATCTAAAGAAAATATTGGTCCTTAGACCTTTATTTTATTTTAATTTAACCTTTTTCTATCATAGATGAAGGAATGGAGAGAGGTTCAGAGGCTCATTCTAGGTCACAATGTCACTATTTTCTTTTTGTGTCTATTTAAAATAATAATTTAAGTCAGCATGAGAAATCAACTCGGGAATTGTTTTAAAATAGTGACTTAATAGTTTAAAATTTTTCTCAATACATATGCACATACTTTTAAAAAAAGATGTCCATAGCTCCAGGCCTGCTTAGGTTGCACATTCAATTTCACTTACTCTCCAAAAAAAAGAGTAAAATTTGAACAGTTATACTTGGTTTAAATTCCACTTTATCTTCTACTTTTAGTTATTCTATATGGAAATAATCTACTGAATTGCTTTAAAATTGCATATAAACTTTTCTTCTATAAAATACTTTTAGCATTAAGTTTATAATTTTCAACACACAGATGGAACAAAAGTGCCTTAATAGATTTCTTTCCTCAGAGATGAAGATAAAAGAAGGAAACTTAAACTATGAGTATTTTTTTTACTACTTTGAGCAACATATAGTCTTTTTAATAATTCTTTTCCTTGTCATTCAGCACACATTATCATACTGAACAGTCTTTTATGTTTTTTTCTCATGAATTTCTAATATTACTGTATTCTTTAATGTGAAGTTTATTAATTGTATAATTGTTTAGAAAAGTCTACCTTGGATGTCAGCATCATGGCAGTGTGAGGTGCTCTCTTTGTCTCTCCTTCAATTTACAACTAGTAAAATATCCATAACTCAACAAAGGTTTCTCTGCCCAAAACACTAGGACACTGGAGAGATCCACACATCTTTACCTTTGAAGGTGGGTGGATTTGAACACATAGAGGAGGCAGAACTGGGGGAACAGAGGAGGCAGTGCTTGCAATCCTGTCACCCATCCACCCCCCCACTTCCTCTAACCGTAGTGGCTGAGCTGCAGCTCCAGAGAACCTGTAGCAGCAAGGGAGGCAGCACACTTGACTTTGGCCTCCTGGCCATAGTGGTACCCATAGTCACAGGGAACTGGGCAGCAGCAGTGGGAAGTCTCATGAACCAGGCAACCCCAGAAGTAGTGGAGACACCTGTCATCCTAGTGCCCCTAGTAGCAGTGCCAGTGACAGCATTGGTGCCAGCAGCAGCAAGGCACCAGTAACCCTGGAGGCATAAGCAACAATGAGTGTACCAGTGACAACTTTGGCAGAGGTGGTGGAGGGTGGATAGTGCAGAGACTCAAATTTAGCCAGAGGTGGCTCAGGTAAGAGAAAACAAAAACTTGTGCTATAGCACCATCTACTGAAATACAAAAGAAAGGCCTGTAATGACCAACCTTTTGAATTATTAGAATTGAAGTAAACAAAGTCTAAATGAGAAAGGTGTTCACTACTTCAAATATGCCAGCAAAGAAACAACTCATCGAACACTATGAAAAACCACAGTAACATTGTTTCACAAAAAGAAAATGACAGTTTTCCAGAAACCAAATTTAAAGTTCCAGAAAATTGTCATCTATCTGATGGAAAATTCAAAGTAACAGTCATGAAGAAATTCAGCCCGTTATGAGAAAACTCAGAAATGTGGTTCACTTCACTAAGGAATAAAATTAATGAACAGAAAAAATACTTTACCAAGAGAGACTGAAACTCTAACAAAGAATCAGACAGAAATTCTGGAGCCAAAGAACTCAATAAATGAGATGAGGAATGCATTTAGCATTGGAAATAGAGCAGACTATATGGAAGAGAGAATCAGCAAGCTTGAAGATGGAAATTTAGAAGTGACTCAGGTAGGGAGTTCCCGTCGTGGCACAGTGGTTATCAAATCTGACTAGTAACCATGAGGTTGCAGGTTCGATCCCTGGCCTCACTCAGTGGGTTAAGGATCTGGCATTGCTCTGAGCTGTGGTATAGGTCGCAGACGTGGCTCGGATCTCATGTTGCTGTGGCTCTGGCATAGGCCAGCAGCTCTGATTAGACCCCCTAGCCTAGGAACCTCCATGTGCCATGGGAGCAGCCCTAGAAAAGGCAAAAAAGACAAAAAAAAAGAAGAAGAAAAAGAAAAAAAAAGAAATGACCCAGGTAGGAGTTCCCATTGTGGCTCAGCAGTTAACGAGTCTGACTAGCATCCATGAGGCTGCAGGTTTGATCCCTGGCCTTGCTCAGTGGGTTAAGGATCCTGCATTGCTGTGAGCTGTGGTGTAGGTTGCAGACGTGGCTCGGATTCTGTGTTGCTGTGGCTGTGGTGTAGGCCAGCAGTTACAGCTCTGATTCAACCCCTAGCCTGGGAACCTCCATATGCCACAAGTGCAGCCCTAAAAAGCTAAAGAAAAAAAAAAAGACTCAGGTAGAAGGTGAGAGAACTCAGATTTTTTTTTTTTTTTTTTTTTTTGTCTTTTTGCTATTTCTTGGGCCGCTCACGCGGCATATGGAGGTTCCCAGGCTAGGGGTCCAATCGGAGCTGTAGCCACCGGCCTACGCAAGAGCCACAGCAACTCGGGATCCGAGCCGCATCTGCAACCTACACCACAGCTCACGGCAACTCCGGATCCTTAACCCACTGAGCAAGGGCAGGGACCAAACCCGTAACCTCATGGTTCCTAGTCGGATTCATTAACCACTGCGCCATGACGGGAACTCCAGATTTTTTTTTTTTTTTTTTTTTTTTTTAAGTGAAGAAGCACTGTAAGAACTATCCGATCCATTAGGAAAGGCAACATAATATCCTTCTGGGATACCTGTCCTTCTCAAACACTTCCAAAAAATTGGAGAGATGGGAACACTTCCTAAATCATTTTACAAGGCTAACATTATCCTGATACCAAAACCAGGTATAGACAACACAAAAAAAGAAAATTATAGGCCAGTATTGAGGCAGAATAATAATTCAGGTAGTTAGTATAGGAACATGGGCTTCAATATATTCCCTGATTAATGTCCATGGTTTAAGATTTGTAAAAATAAATCTAGACAAACAGGACTTGCTTGTTGGAAGATTAACTATTGAGAATACATTTGTTTTACATCAAGGTGGACATTAAGCCCTGAACTATACATTTCATTGTTAGCAAAAGAATGTAAAGAGTGGCAACTCCCAGTCTAGGGGAAAGAAGAACAAAGTGGCCATAAAACTTATGGGGCGTATCCAGCTCTAAGACCCCTATTGGATGAGGCCTTATATAGGTGACTGGACAAAGCCTGTGGGAAAAAGGAAGGATGTCTGGACCCCGCGTTGGTACCTCCATCCTTAAGAAATAAAAACCTCCATAGAACAACAGGAAGGAGAGGACTCTTCCTCCCTCCCCCACTGTCTGTGCTGGGAGCTATTTGCTTGCCTGTAATAAAGTCTTTTGCTTGCTGCCTGTGTGAGTGTGTTTTTGAAGTTCATTCTTTGGGTCTGTGAACAAGAACCCAGATTCCAGTAACAGTATCACTAATGAACATATACGCAAAACTCTTCAACAAAATATTAGCAAACTGAACACAGCAATATATTAAAAGGATCATACACTATAACCAAGTGAGATTTATTTCAGGGGTGCAAGAATGGTTCAGCGTGACATGCCACATTAACAGAATGGAGGATCAAAATCATATGATTATCTAAATAGATGCAGAAAGCGTTTGATAAGATCCAACACCCATTTATTTTAAAAACTCTCAAAAGATGAGTATAGAAAGAATGTACCTCAGGATAATGAAGGCCATATATGACAAATCCACAACCAACTTCATACACTGTGGTGAAAAACTGAAAGTGCTTTCTCCAAGATCAGAAACAAGACAGGGATGCCCACTTTTATCACTTTTATTCGGAATAGTATTGGAAGTCCTAGCCAGAACAATTAGGCAAGAAAAAGAAATAAAAGGCATCCAGATTGCATAGGAAGAAACAAAACTGTCACTCTTTGTGGATGGCGTGATTGTATATATAGAAAACCCTAGGATTTCCCACTGTGGAACAATGGGATCAGTGGCATCTCTGCAGTGCTAGGATGCAGGTTTGATCCCTGGCCCTGTGCAGGGGTTAAAGTATCCAGTGTTGCCACAGCTGCAGCATAGGTTGCAACTGTGGCTCAGATCCCTGGTCTGGGAATTCCATATGCTGTGGGGCAGCCAAAAGAGAAAAAAAGAAAGAAAACCCCAAAGAGTCTGCAAAAAAAAAAACAAAAAAAAAAAAACAAAAACAAAAAAAACTGTTAGAAATAATAAACAAATATTTGAATTTTCAGGGTACAAAATTAATATACAAAAAAGTGTTGCATTTCTATATACTAACAAAAAACTATCAGAAAGAGAGATTAAGAAAACAATCCCATTTATAATTGCATCAAAAAGAATAAAATACCTAGGAATAAGTTTAACAAAGGGAGTGAAAGACCTATACACTGAAAACTATAAGACTTTGTTTAAGAAATTTAAAAAGACACAATAAATAGAAAGATATTCCATGTTCGTGAATTGGAAGAATTAACATTGTTAAAATGTCCATATTATGTAAAAAAATCTACAGATTCAATGTAATCCCTATCAAAACCTCAACATTTTTCACAAAAATAGAACAAAAAAATCCTAAAATTTGTATGGAACTTGAAAAGACCCTGAATAGCCAAAGCAATCCTGAGAAAAAAGAAGAAAACAAAGTTTCAACTCCCTGGTATCAAATTATACTACAAAGCTATAGTAACCAAAACAGCATGGTATTGGCAGAAAAACAGACATGCAGATCAATGGAACAGAATTGAGAGCCTAGAAATAAATACAAATATATATAGACAACTAATTTATGACAAAAGAGTCAAGAACATATGACAGAGAAAGAAAAGTCTCTTCAATAAATGATGTTGGGAAGACTGGACAGCCACATGCAAAAGAATGATACTAGACCACTGTCTTCTACCACACACAAAATTAACTGAAAAAATGGATTAAATACTTGAATGTAAGACCTGAAACCTTAAAACTGCTAGAGGAAAGCATGGGCAGTATGCTCTTTTACATTGGCCTTAGCAATGTCATTTTGGGTATGTCTCCTCAGGTAAAGGAAACAAAAGCAAAAATAAGTGCAACTGCATCAAATTAAAAAGCTGAACAGCAAAGGAAACTGTTAACAGAATGAAAAGATAACTCATGGAATGGGAAAATATTTTTGCAAATCATATATCCATTGAGGGGTTAATATCCAAAATATGTAAAGAAATTATACAATTCAATGGCAAAAAAAAATAAACAACTCAGTTAAAAATGGGCAGAGGGGGGAGTTCCCGTCGTGGTGCAGTGGTTAACGAATCCGACTAGGATCCATGAGGATGCGGGTTTGATCCCTGGCCTCGCTCAGTGGGTTAAGGATCTGGCGTTGCCGTGAGCTGTGGTGTAGGTCCCAGACACGGCTCGGATCTGGTGTTGCTGTGGCTCTAGCACAGGCCAGCAGCAATAGCTCTGATTAGACCCCTAGCCTGGGAACCTCCATGTGCCGCGAGTGCAGCCCTAAAAAGAAAAGACAAAAAAAAAATTTTTTTTTCTTATTCCAATTATCTAAAGAAAATGAAAACACTAATTCAAGAAGATCTATGCATCCCTAGGTTCATTGCAGCATTATTTACAGTAGCTAAGATAGGGAAACAATTTGAGTGCCCATCAAAGGATGAGTGAATAAAGAAGATGTGTTTTATAGATAGATGGATAGACAAAGAGTCAATGAAGTACTACTCAGCTATTAAAAAGATGAAGTCTTGCATTTGCAACAACATAGATGGATCTCGAGGGTATTACATTAAGTGAAATAAGTCAGATGGAGAAAGAGAAGAACTGTATGATTTCACTCATGTGTAGAGTATAGAAAGAACAAAATTAATGAACAAATAAGACAAAAACAAAAACACAGATAACAAGAGGACAGATTGGTGATTACCAGAAAGGAGGGGGATGGGAAGAGGATGAATCAAATTTATAATGAGGAATGGAAACCTGGACTTTTGGTGGTGAGTGTGCTGTCGTGTATATAGAAGTTGAATTATAATGTTATAAACATGAAACTTCTGTGTTATAAACCAGTGTTACATCGATTTTTAAAAGTCCACCCCTTCATAATGTTTCCTACCATGAATAAAAGTTTAGTGATTCAAGGAAATAATACATTGTAAAATGGCAGCCGTGATAGGTGAGGTTGATTTGAAAAATCTTCAAGGTTCTTTCTCATTTGAGGAAACTGTGAGTCTCATCTCTATGACATTTGGGTTATCCTTCTAAACTAGACTACAATATTATTTGGCACTAAAATTTAAATGTCTTGACCTTATGTAAGGCCTTATATCTTAAATCGTGGCCATTAGGGAGATGCCTCTCTCCCAAATTAATACAATTCATATTGTATCGAATCACAGTATAAGTGTTCAATCCTCATTTCTCTAGGATTAAGAGGTGCTAGTGGAGGGAGTTTTGGTGGAGAGATAAAGAACTGCACTAAACAGTTCACTATCTTGTTTAGTTTCATATTAAACCAAAATGATGTTTTGCAGTGAGTCAAGTCATTAAAAATGCAACTAAAAACACAGTTATTTGCAATTTTAATACATTGACCAGAATATAGAGTTTGCTAATAGGACATGTGGGATCCTAATCCTAAGTGAAGAGGAATCAGCTGGTTCTGGGAACTAAGAAAAATCTGGACACACAGAGGGCAAGTCAGTGAACCCACAGGGCAAGAACCACCATGATGAAGAAGCATAATTTGGATACCGTCCTCTAGGGCACGGTGGCTGAGAAAAGCCACCTGCCTGCTTCATAAGTCACAGTTGACAAGTTAGGCAGCTGTGATATTTACTCTTTTGATGGACCATTCCTTGACGCTGCCTTACATGTGCTACCAACTTCTCTACCCCAAACTGGCCATTCTAATAAAAAACTAACTCAATCATCCTCAGAGCCTCTACCAACATATAAAAATTTATCTAAGTAAATCCTCTTCAATTCGGAAAGAGGGAGATAAATGTACCATGTTAACCATCTTTTCTTCTGAGATGTCTTCTCTTATTAATAAGCTTGTCATTCCTGTCCAAAGCTCAGCCCCCACTGTTCTTAGACAGATAATCACTTTTGTTGCCCAAATCAGAACAAGTATATTTTCAAGATAAAGCCATTTAACAATAGGAAATCCCTGTTCTTTGTTATTCTGAATTTTTTTCAGATTGCTTATTTCATGAGTCCTCATACCCACTTACATTTTATTTGTCCCTACTAAAATCATCTCATTCTCTTTTGGTTTTAACTGTGGTGTCCTTGACCCACAATCCCATCCAGAACACACCCCCAGCTTTCTCCCCCTCAACACACATCCCTAAACATAGATTATTCAACATCCCCCCTCACTCAGACAAGGCTGCCATCTAGACTCTAGAGACAAGACTACAAGCATAGGAATAAAGGGCCCACTTTTGCATCTGTTTTGGGGCTAGGCTCAGAGGAGGCAGTTTACCATAGTCTTACCTTTATGTTAAAATCTTCTTTAGTAGCCTCTGATTGCTCATATACAAACTGGAATTTTTTTACACCCAACTCCTTTCATAGACTCAACTGGACCACCTGTTTGCAGCTTTTACCACATGGTCTGTCTTCCTTCACTTGGGCCTTATCCTTTTATATAACTATTCCAAACTAGTAATTTTTTTTTTTTTTTGTCTTTTTGCCATTTCTTGGGCCGCTCCTGCTGCATATGGAGGTTCCCAGGCTAGGGGTCCAATCGGAGCTGTAGCTGCCAGCCTACGCCAGAGCCACAGCAACGCGGGATCTGAGCCGCGTCTGCAACCTACACCACAGCTCACGGCAATGCCGGATCCCCAACCCAGTGAGCAAGGGCAGGGATCGAACCCGCAACCTCATGGTTCCTAGTCGGATTCGTTAACCACTGTGCCACGATGGGAACTCCTAGTAATTATTTTTAAAAACAACTGCATATATGAAATACATGAGTTTTCTGAGAATACTGTAGTTTCAATTTCTGACTTGGAAGAAACATGGGGACCATTTTAATTTTTAAAAAATCCTTTATAAGTCACTAGTTTACTGTGTTATTTTATCCTAATGACTAATAAAGATTTTTGCATTATTGATTAGATATACAGGTATTTAATGGTATTTCAAATCAGCCCTTAATAAATATACTTAAAGCAATGATCTTGAAGGTCACCTTGGGATTTGTGTGTCTACCTAAAAGTTATGAATATCCAGGAAGCTGCTTGGCTTCCCTAAGGCACTTCTAGGGGACTGGTAAATGGAACATAGGAACTAGAGGTCAAATGGGAGGTAATTTCCATCTTAGGAACAATCTTAGGAACAAAAAAGAAAACCAAGTACAAATGGGAGAAAATCAAAGGACTCATTCCCAGCTCCAAGCAAGAAGGTGGAACAGGTGACATCTAGGATTGATGGAGTTGGATTCTCTGTAAAAATTCTTTGTTTAAACTACATTTTGCTTTAAACCTGGGCCCTTTTGTTGTTGTTGTTGTTATGATTTTTGATCTGCGTTTGATCAGAATTCTTTAAGGTTTCCAAGCTAAGACTCATGGAATTTTGAAGCTGGAGGGAACTTTGAGAGTATGTGTTAGGCAGAGCTATACCTTTGTGCTTTCATTCATCACTAGAAGTGGGGAGAGGCATATCAAAAACTTTAAGATTATACTGTATGTTTAAAAAGGAGTTCAAAATCTATCTGATTTTTATTTCAGTATCCTAGATCTCTGAATCCTGTCCTCCAATGTCTTAAACACAGTTTCTGTGAACACAAGCTCATTCCCTGGCTTTCCATTCCTTCTCTAATACACAACCACTACCACCACCTCCCACCACCACCCCTGTTGCTTCATGGAGGATGTGAAATTTGAGCCAGAACAGACTCTGAAAGATAGCAAGGGTTTTGATAGTTTAAAGGCAAAAGAAGATTGCACAGGCAGAGATGGCTACTTGTCACTCAGTATTCAATCTCCCCTTTTAAATGAATAGAATCTGCCTCCTGTTTAGCCAATCACATGGCCTGTGGAATAAAGACTACATTTCTCCCATCCTCCCTGGTTGTTAGATGTGGTCATATGATTAAGTTCCAACCAATGAGATGGCCAGAAAGGTAGAAACAGGCAACCCATCCATAAAAGGAAGGAGGTGTGCCCTTATCCACTCCCCTGTCTCCCTTCCTTGATCTTATTGATTAGAATGTGATTATGTGTCAGATCCTCTTAGACCATGAAGATAAGGACAACATAAAGTGTTGGAGCAGATAGCTAGAAGGGCCATAGTTGTTGGTGCCCTCGTGGAGTAGACCCGCCACACTATCCCTGAACATCCTGCTTTGGACTATTTCATGAGAAAGAAAGAAACTCCTATTGCGTCAGCCACTACATGCAGCCAAACCTATCTAGTACTGAATACAAGCATTTTAAGAATAAGGGGTAATGGGGAGTTCCCACTGTGGTGCAGTGGGTTAAGAATCCTACCACAGTGGCTCCAGTCACTGCAGAGGAGTGGGTTCAACTCCCTACCTGGCAGAGTGGGTTAAAGGATACGGCGTTGCCACAGCTGTGGTATGGGTCACAGCTGCGGCCCGAGTTCATTCTCTGGCCTGAGAACTTCTATATGCTGTGAGTGCAGCCATAAAAATAAGAAATAAAAATAAATAGATGAAAGAATAGGGGATAATATGAGCAAAAACTTAGAACTGTGAAAACAGGGGCCTGGTAAAAAGAAGAGTGAGAATTCTGGTTCTAAATTCCTCTTCCATACTTCATGTATGTAATTACCCACGGTGGTTTCTCAGCAATCCAGATGTCCTCAGGCCCTTCTCCCATTAAAAACCTTTCTGTGACTTCTCACTTCACAGCATGGATTCTAAAAAAGGCGGGGGGGGGGGGGGGGGATGGATCTTCCTCCAGAGGAGAGCACGACGGTACCCAAAGGCAAAATCACTCTGGATGACGGAAGAAACTCTCATAAATAAATAGAGAATGACAATTATGATAGTTGGGGAAAATAATAGTTTTGAGAATTGTAAAAATCCCACTCTAGATATTTGAGTTTGAATACCTGAAGACAATGTGTGCATTCCTAGCTTTCTCCTTCTAAGCACACTGGTTTTCATTTGATGGCCTGCTTGGCTGTCTTCTATACTTCTTTATATCAGAATAGCTTCACTGCTATTAATCTTGATTTTGTCAAGATGATTGCATGGCTGTTAGATGCCGGGCACTGTCCTAGGTCCTGTGGAGTACTGTGGTGAGCCAAAAGGGCATCGTCCTGCCATCACAGAGGGGCATGACAAGCATTAAACAAATAATCGCACAATCACTTAACTGATTTCAAGTAGCATGAGTGCTCCAAAGGAGAAGTTATGAGAGCATAGCTAATTCTCACTTTTACTTTTCCATTCTCAAATGACAAGTTCTGTAGTGTCCTCTTATACCTCTTCAGAAACCTTATTTGGAAACCGTGGTTATCGTAATGAGAGACCTTCCAGCTCATCTGGGTTCTCTCTTTCTACAAACCCCATCTCTTGCACAACATACAGGATTTGGATACCTGCTCACTTCAGAGAAGTTTTGGATTATTTTTGGAAGGCAAGATGTAAAGCCCCTAATCTGTGGAACAGAACATTAAAAAAAAAAAAAAAAAAAAGTTGGCTTCGTTGGAGGTCTCATTGCAAAAGGACAGAAGGACAGACCTCTGTCCCACTCATCTTTATAAATAATCAACCCACTTAGATTAGACTAATGACAAGAATTTTGATGAGTCTTAGTGTATATTTATTAATTTCTAACTTGACCTTAATCTCATCAGTAGCTTTTAAAAATATATACAGTACCTCACCAAACATTCTTAAAATCTTCAGAAAACAGAAAGTCAATCAGGGACAGCTAGAAAACACAGTGTTCTCGAAGTAATAAAATAAAACTAAAGCAAATATAAAAACCAACCAGTGAAAATATACCAGACATTACATTTAAGCAGCTCTCAGACAAACAGTTTTGGATGGACAATTTTTATAAGATCATCTTCATAATAGTCGTATTCCATGGATCACTAAGAGTTCGATCTTAAAATTCTGTTAAAGCCCAAACCAAAAGCCTGTTCTTTCTTAAATGAGAATTCATAGTGCAATTGCAATTGGGGTACTAGCTCAGTCCACCAGACACAGCAGCCTGCAATTTTACCTTCGTATAATTCAGAAATCATCCTTTAGCATTGTAAATAATTCCCAGCCATGCTTGGTTGTAATAATTCTCATGCATTCCTAGAAAACATCCAGAATCTCTTCAAAGGAAAACGAAACTGGAAAATCATTGAGTTCTGATCCACTAACACATGTACTCAGTTCCATTTTTGTCTGGATCCAAGATGTGAAGATTGTTTGCATGAAAATAAAGTCCCATGTCAAAGTTCTATACCTTTATCCCTAAGTGACATTCATGTTAATGGACACTGTCACCTCAGGGAGAAAGTAAGTTTGTTTCCCATTCAAGAGATTATAAGCTCTTATCTTTTCCCCTCCTGCCTCTGTCCCCCTTCCCCTTCCCTCACTCTCAGCTGATGATATCTCCTACTTAAGTGAGAAAACTGAAGTCATTAGGAGGAAAAGGAGGAAAATTATTTTTTCCGTATTTTCCATTTTTCGTCCTGCTGCCATGTAAGTTATATGCCTTCTATCAGAGGTGCTCTGGCTCTGTCCCTAAGGACTCTGTTTCTACCATTATCCTTCCTCTTTCTGACATCATTTTTTTCTTCACTGGATTTCTACTTTAAGCATACAAACCCACTCTAGTATCCCCAGTTTCCCCCAAGTTAAAAATTTCTCAACCCTATGTCTTGTCTTCCTTGATTCCTCATTCCTGGCATTTTTATTGTTAAGAACTGTCTCTGTGTGCTGTTTTCGCCTCCTCACCTCCCATTATCTCCTCAGCATACTCCCAACTGGCTTCCAAACCCACCACCCCACTGGAACTGCTATTGTCAATGTTGCCATTGATTATAATTCGTGAATCCACTCATCATTGTTTGGTCTTCTTTTGCCTAGATCTCTCAGTGGCATTTTATTTTTTATTTTATTTTTATTTATTTATTTTGCTTTTTAGGGGTGTACCCACGGCATGTGGAAGTTCCCAGGCTAGGGGTCGAATCGGAGCTGCAGCTGCCAGTCTACACTACAGCCACAGCAACACCAGATCTGAGCTGCATCTGCGACCTATGCCACAGGTCACGACAACACTGGATCCCCAACCCACTCAGCGAGGCCAGGGATCAAACTAGCATCCTCGTGGATACTAGTTGGGTTTGTAACCTGCTGAGCCACCACGGGAACTCCTGTCAGTGGCATTTTAAAGACTTGAATCCTTCTCTATTCTAGAAATATTTGGGGGAGTTCCTGTTGTGGCTCAGGGGGTTAAAGACCTGATGTTGTCTCTGAGAGGATGTGGGTTCGATTCCTGGCCTGGCCCAGTGGGTTAAGGATCTGGCTTTGCCACAATTTCCTGGGATAGATCGTGATGGAAGACAATATAAGAAAGGCATTCTTGTCATGGCTCAGTGGTAATGAACCCAGCTAATATCTATGAGAATGCAGGTTCAATCCCTGGCCTCACTCAGTGGGTTAAGGATCTGGCATTGCCATGAGCTGTGGTGTAGGTCACAGATGTGACTCAGATCTAATGTTGCCGTGACTGTGGTGTAGGTTGCAGCTGCAGCTCCAGTTTGATCCCTGGCCTGGGAACTTCTATATGCCACAGGTGAGGCCGTTAAAAAAAAAGAAAAAAGAAACATTTTCTCTTTGGCTCTTATGAACTGACTGCAATGATTCTCCAAATATATTCCCTGGACCAGCAGCAACAGTATCATTTGGGAACTTGTTAGAAATGAAAATTCTTTATTTTATTTATCTATCTTTGTCTTTTGTCTTTTTAGGGCCTCACCTGCAGCATATGGAGGTTCCCAGGCTAGGGGTTGAATCGGAGCTATAGCTGCTGGCCTACGCCACAGCCACAGCAGTGCAGCATCCGAGCTGAATCTGCGACCTACACCACAGCTCATGACAACGCCAGATCCTTAACCCACTGAGCAAGTCCAGAGATTGAATCCGCAACCTTATGGTTCCTAGTCGGATTTGTTTCTGCTGCTCCATGACAGGAACTCCCAGAAATGAAAATTCTTGAACCTTAACTGAAATCAACAGAATCAGAAACTCTAGGGATGGAGCCCAACAATCTGTGTTTTAACAAGCTCTATAGGTGATTCTGATCCAAGATAAAGTTTGAGAATCACTACTCTCTTGATTTTCTTCCTATCTCAATGATAGTTCCTTCTCAGTTCTTTTTCTTTCTTTCTTTTTGGTTGTATCTGTTAGCTTTTGCTGCCTAACAATACACCCTCAAAACTTGGCCACTTAAAACTACCACCATCTGTTTAGCTTATAGATTTTCCCAGTTGCTTTATTTTCTTACGTTGGGGTCCCCAGAAGTAGGCTGTGAGGCAATAATGTGGGTATAAGTGGGTTTTTTGGGAGAATCCCAGGAAGCACTGGCAGGAGCATAGGGCATGAGGTAGGAATAGAAGGAGCCTAGTATGAGATATGTAAGGAGCAGGTTATTCCTGGGCAACTGGGCTCTATCCCCCAGGCTCTAAGGTGTTACCCATCCCAGGGTGAAGAAGTTGGGATGATTATCCGCTAACTCGCATTTTCCACTGGTTGGAGACTGCCTCACACAGCGGTAACTCCCTCTGAACTCCCCCACCTATCTGGTATGAGGGCCAAGCTTGCTTTCGTGGATAGAGAAGGCCCTGAAGCAAAAAGTCTAGGTAGTTGCACAAAGAGACCATCTGCATAGGATGATGACCAATGGATGTGGGTGGAGTACCACAACACCTGCCTCGGGAATCCCTGTTTGGGACTCACCTGGTCTCAAACCCTCACATGCTGAGGCAGAGTGACTGTCTCTCTTCTCTGCCTTCTTGTGCTCCTAAGTGCATTTTACTAAGTTCCTGTTCCCTTGTCTGCTCCTTTGGACTTCTCCCTGAAAAGTAGTGATGGGGAGTTCTCTTATGGCACAGAAGGTTAAGGACCCAGTGTAGTCACTGCTATGGCTTGGGTTGCTGCTTTGGTACAGGTTCGATCCCTGGCCCAGGAACTTCCACATGCTGAGGGCCAAAAAAAAAGTAGCTATGGGTTTCAGAATACACCACCACAAGATACGGCACCTTGGCATACTGAATAAGCTGAAGGAATGTGAGAAATGGCAGGTGCAAAAAGGACTTCCCCTTCTACTCTGAAGCAGGTCATGAGACCCTCGGGTGAGACGTGCCATCCCATTACCTGAAGGAAAAGGGCATCCTTATCTGTGAAGATGGAGAGACACCAAAAGGCATCTGAAGGGAGAGGCCTTGCTAGTTTCCCGCAGTTGACTACCCTTAGTTCATATCCTTTTGTCCTATCACATTTTCCCACAACTTTCTACTCTTCATCAAACCTAGTATTAAAACCCTTAAGTTTAACCATTTCTTCTGGTCTTCATTTCCTTGTGAAGGCTCTCATGCATGTCATGTAAAACTTCCATTAAGTAAATTTGTATGCTCTTCTCTTGTTAATCTATCTTTGTCAGTCCAATTTACAGGGCCCCAGCCAGAGAGCGTAGGAGGACAGTAAGGACAGCAATTTTCCCTCCTCTGCAGCAGATTACACATACTCATTTTTTCACCCTCTCTCCCTATCTCAGTGGCTGGTACAGAGATGATACTTAGTATATGTTGACTGGATGTGAGTGGGTGCCTTATCTTTTTTTTTTTTTTTTTTTTTTTTTTTACTGTATTATCTCATTTACGTGGTTTTTTTTTTGTTGTTGTTGTTGTGGTTGTTTTTTTCCTTATCTTTTTCTCCTTTAAAAGACCTCACACATAGAGGAAACAAAACAAAATATGCATTCAGTTGTATTAAAGAGGCCTTGTGATCGATGTGAGTATAAATTGGACCATTATTAACTTCAAACTAATTCCACTATGTTAGAAATAATGTCTGAAATATTTTTTAAAATCCCTTTAAAAATAACTTTATCTGAAAAATTGCATTAAGTGAATATACCCAAGGTGACTTTCATTTAAGTTTTCAGAAAAGCAAATATTTTGCTTTCCATATTCTGTTCTTCCTTATAACAGAAAAGCAATATTTTATGAGACTTTCCTTTTTCAATGTGGAGACTTGGTTGTGTGATTTAAATTCTTTATGTGGTTGCCTTATTTTAAAAATCACGAGAAAGTTTAAATATAAATAAAGCATTTTTTGGGAAATTTTATAATTAAAGTTAATTTAAAATCACAGAAAGCGCCATCTATCATGCCATGTTCCTTCTTTCAAAACATTTTTTGTGGTCTTCCGACGGTAAGTTTTTTTTTTGTTTAGTTCTCTTATTTTTAATGAGGCACATTTTGTTGATTGAAAGGAACTCCAGTAGTGTACTGAACTTTGAAGGAAAATGCAATCAGTGTCATGCTGAAGGAGTTATGTTGGGTAGAAAATAAAATTTTCCATGGATAAGCAGGTGTTCTTCGTGGGAAGAAAGGTAACATTCTACATTCTTCCATTTGAAAAGTGGAAAATGGGCCGATATTTGTATTTAGATACTGTTCTCTCCAACAGAAAGAATGCCTGGCTGGATGACAGAAGACCTGTGTTCTGATCTTGGCCTTTTTTTCCCCCCTGCAAACCTTGGGAATTGTCTGGATACAGAATTCCCCAGGGCCCAAGCTTTCTCTCCTGTAATATGAAGGGATGAAAGAGAGTTCTCAGTCAGTGTTGAACGTTTGTAGTTCTGTGCTTCTGTACCATCACTACAGCTCTAACATCTATGTGAAAATACCAAGCTGTATTACATCTTTACGAATACCCTCAGCTTTCCTCTTTAAAAAAGTGAAATTTGGTTGTGTTTGTAAAAAAACAAAAAATGACAGCACTGGATAAATGGTTTCATACCGCTGTTGACAAACTAGCTGAATGTGGTTTGCCCTCAGGAACAATCATTCTTTGATAGTCTGGAGGATGGAAGATGTATAAGGACTCAGGTGGCTGCTATTCTCATCTGCCCCTGATCCTTTGGCATTCTCCTTATGGTTCAGCATTCTCTTCCCCATGGGGAATTTCTCCTCCCAGCTCCGTGTCTCTATATTCTAGTGGGGTTTTTGATCACAGTTTCTTGTCCCTTTGCCACAGCAATGGGGATTTGACACAGTGGCCACAGTAATTGGTCCAGGGGATAGATGTGTGACCCAAGTTAGACCGATTAGAGTTTTCTATAGAATTTTCTAGAGTCACGTGTATGTGCATGGGGGATGACTCTTTCTCTTGGATTTTGTGTTGAGACGTATGCCAGGAACGGTTGAAAAGTGCTTAACTTACCATATACAGCAAGATTGCTTCTGGCAGGAGAGAAAAGAGGCCAATACACAAGTAGAAGCAGAGATTAGTGGAGATGAGGGCTAGATGGAAAACCAGAGGGCACTGAGATCCCCGTGCTAGTCCCTGACTCCGGACTTCTTGTAGACTCTTCTCATTTGCCAGTTGGGACACGTTCCTTCTCATTTCATCATCCCTGGTTCTTTGACTTTGGAACGCCTAGTGCTTGCTTTACATCCCCCGATTCTGACAGCCCACCTTGCCGTTGTCTTCTTCATCTCCTATTCAGTTCCGTGAACTCTCCTCAGTGCTTTCTTAGCGAGGTGAGCTAATAAATCCCTTTCTTGGTTTAAGATAGTTTGAAATGGATTTTAATTTTTTTGATAACAGAAGGGATCTTGTCTGATACCCAGTGTGAGTGTAAAAATGGTCTTGAGACAACTGAAACTGAAGCAAATACATTTTTATGAGCCGCAATCAGGAGCGTAGTTTGTTTAGCCACCGTTACATAGCTACTCATATGCTCATGAAATTACCTCATCACTGTGTCTAGGAAATAAAGGGTATTGCTGCGGTGGGGGCAGGAGAGGGGCTTTGTTACTAGAATGATCCATCAATAGGTGGCTGTTGATGTTGTTGAAATCCATAATGCCTTAAGTTCCGGGGTCTTTTTATGTCATCTTATGAATGCAAATAGAATGTGCAATTATCTGTGTAGCCTTTCAAAATTCCCTTACGGTTTTCTCTGTATCCATCAAATGGAACTATTCCACCCACTCCTTCTGGACTTCCAGACTCTTCTCATTTGCCTCATGGGAGCTGTTGCTCATCTTCTCATCATCCCGCATTCCTGAGCTCTTGCTTTTGGTACCCTGGCTTTGACAACCTATTTCCGACATATTTCCCTAGCCTGACTCTGGCACTTACCTCCCCCACTAGCCTCATAGTAGGTAAGGGACGTCTCCCTTTCCATTAGCCATCACACTAGAGGAAGGACATCGGACAGTGGGAGGCATGGTGTCTTACTGGGCAGGACTTTGCTGGCCTAAATCAAAGCTACTTATCAGACCCAAGAACTTTCTCTGGCCTTCAGGAAAATATTAGATAATCCTTAAAATAATTTCGTGAGACCATTTACCTCCTCTCTTCCACTGTCTCTTTGCCCAAGAACCAAGCCTGGCTTCTGTTCCTTCTGCTTCCTTTATTTTTCTCTTCCCATGCTAATGCTGACCTCTCTGGCCTGTAAATGTTGCTAGAATTCAGCCTTTGCCTGTGCCAAATTGAAATGCAGAGACCGAGTTTGGGGTAAAGGAGAAAAAAATAGCTTTATTGCTTTGCCAGGCAAAGGAGGGTCACAGCAGGCTGATGCCTTAAAGACTGTGCCCCCCTGCCCCCTGGAAAGAATTGCGAGGAGCGTTATAGTAAAAAGGAGAAAAACAGGTTTTCAGAGAGCAGTCAGGATTGGAATGAACATGCATTCTTCTTCTTCCTTTTTTTTTTTTTTTTTGGTCTTTTTAGAGCCACACCTGTGACATATGGAGGTCCACAGGCTAGGGATCCAATTAGAGCTATAGCCACTGTCCCATATGTCACAGCCGTAGGAATGTCAGATCTGAGCCACATCTGTGACCCACACCACAGCTCACGGCAATGCCGGATCCCCAACCCACTGAGCAAGGCCAGGGATAGAACCGGTATCCTCATGGTTGCTAGTCAGATTCTTTCCCACTGAGCTATGACGGGATCTCCACATTCTTCTTTCTTTGGGGAAATCTTAGTCATCAAAGCTGGAGTCGGGAGACCTCACTATGGTCACGACGGTGGTCTTCTGGGTTATTGCCTAGAATAACAGCACTTGCGAGAAGGGCACAGTGATCAGAGATTAGAACAAACTAGGAAGGTTCCTGAAGAACGTCATGGGCTCATCCTCTTTAACCCACAGGCAAGTATGCTCAGGGTGTCTAATCTTTAGCTTAGGGGTGACTGCATTTAGGGTGCAATTAAGTCAGGGAGAAGAACAAGGAAGGGCTCTAAACTGTTCGGTTTTCGAGTATTCATTTCTAAAAGAAGCCTGAGGAATACCACTTTTGTCTTAGGTGTGCAAGCTCCTCTGTCATTATGTGTATCCCTTGAGAGGGAACCAGGATCCTGCCCCAAGGCTGTGCCGCTGTTGCTTGACGGCTCCTGCCTTGTCCCTGCGTCCCCTCCCTCCCCTGGTCAGCAAGTGTCTGAAGCTGTCCCTAGGAACTCAGGGGAGGCCATGAGGCTGAATGAGGCCCACTTCCTAAGAACAAGAAATGGGGGACAGAGAAAGAGTCTTGTGACCAGGAGCCCATAGGGCCCATAGGGCCAGAATATAAATGGACAGATAGGTGGAAAGATAAACAATGATGGAAAAATTAGAGAGAAAGTGAGCCTGTCTGTAAAATGCTTCCATGTAAAACATAGCGTCTTCTACTTGGGGATGGCTCCTGATTATGAGATGATTCTTAATTGTGAAGTTTTTTGTTTTTTTCCAATGTGGAAACTTCTTTAGGGGAGTTATAAAAACTGAATAAAGATCTCAAACACTTCAGCAGGGTTGAAAGATCAGAAATTGGCCTTTCAGTTTTCTCTGAGGTAAAAAGAAAACTGAAAATGAACAAACCAAAAAGCCCCCTTAGCTGCAGAACTATGTGGTAAGGGGGTGGGTTGCAAATGAATTCGTTCAGATGTGAATCCATTGATCTACTGATTTTTTTTTTTAATAGCCTTTTCACTTTCAAAACAGAGGGTAGTAATATGAGATTGTCATGTTAGTTCTTTTTATCTTTCAAATCTTCTGCGAGGCTCTCTCCTACCTTTTCCTGAGTTAAGCAGAACAAGGCCCATCTGAGGGCTGCGACTATGCAGTCTTTGGAAACCCACTGGGCCACCCAGTCTCCTAAAGCTTCCTCTCAAGTTTGAGTATATTGCTCATTAGTGAAGGGGAACAAAACACACCACCCCCAAAATATGCCCATTGACAAAGGATTAGCTTAAACTGGTCATTGTTAAGAAAGAGCAGACACAAGAGAAGCTCTGAAAACGGAGTAGAACTTAACACTTCGTAAGAGGCAAGTGCTATTATAAAATGGGAAATCTCCATTTGTAAGGGTGTCTCCCTCTCTGCACCAGGAAGAGAAAGATAACTCCAAATCTCTAGGCCCTAAGAAGGCAAGGACTTAAATCTGCATAACAACCCGACCCTTGTTTGCTGTGCTTTTCCTGGTACCCTCTTCAACTGGTCTCCTGGTGTCCCCCAACAAATTCTTTTGTCTGTAATTGGAGATGTTGCTCCGGGTGGCAGCTTGGGCCATTTCCAGGAGTTACTCAGTTTTCCTGGATCTCCGCACGTACACAGGGGGTATAGGTGTTATTAAACTTCCGTTTGTTTTTCTCCTTTTATTCTGTTGTTTTATCACGGGGACATCTCAGCCAAGAACCTAGAAGGGTGGAGGGAAAATTATTTTTCCCCCACCACATAAGCAAAAAAAAAAAAAAAAAAAAAAAAAATTTAAAATTCTTTAAACATTGGCTAGATTCCCAGCAAGTAATATATAGAATCCTAAAAGGAGACACCCAGAAGGATCAGCAAGCCAATTAAGGACATTTCAAAATGAAGGTTTGAAAAAATCTGTGTGAGAAAATAACATGAATATTTGAGTATGGAGAATTCTCATACTCAAACTGTAGTAATTTAAGGAACTAACTTTATGGGTACTCTGAAACATGCAGAACACGTCACTTCAAAGTTGTTTTGCATGCTCATAATTCGTCTGTATCATGGCTCGAGAAAGCAGTTATGAAATTTCCAACTGGGATCCCCATGGCTCCAGCAGTTGTTCCTGGGAACAACTTTTGATTTTCCGTCTTAATGATGCTGATGATATGATGAGGGAAAGAACCTTTTCCTCTCCTTGACACTTCAGAAAATATTTTTGCTCTTCTAGCATATTTTTTTTATAGTTTATCTTCTTATTTTTATAGCTTATCTTTCAGAAAAGAATTTTTGAGGCTTTTTCAAAATTAAGAACCAATCTAATATTAAGGGAAATGTTATTAAAAGTAAAAAATAACTTCTCACAAATCACCATAGTAACAAAGCAATCCGGTTCACCTCTGTGAATTTCATATTTATACAGACATATTTTACATAGAACTTCAGAATGTACATGAAATTTGCATATCTGCCCTTTTCTCTTAACCTTCTATGGTAAATTTTAAAAATAATATATATATATATATATACTTAAAATGCAGATCTATAATGAACATTTTTAAATCTCTTGAGACATTTTAGATATTCATAATTTTTGCTCTTCTAGATATGTTCAAGCAGAAGCTCAGAAAGATCTGGAGCCAGGCCACATGGGGGGGGAGCTGGGATCCAGCATCCTTGATATTCCTACTGAACTGGCCCTGGCGCTCACCTGCATTTTTCTCCTGAATAGTTTAGACAATGTCTTTCTACCTCTTTGTGGTCATCCACAATAATTTTGTACAGGTCACTGCCAACAGATCACGGCCAGGTAAATGTAAAATATTCACTACATTATAGTGGTTTCCAAAGGTCTGAAGGCCTTCCCAAAGGCTTCCACTAGACGGGGTGGGGTTGAAACTGACAGCACAATGGCCTGAACCTAACCAGAACACAGATTGGGACTTGAACCCACGTGCTGGGACTCGAACCCAGCCTAAAGTCAGATTGGGACTTAAACCCATGGTTTTAAATTCGAGTCACTCAGCCAGTGTCTGGACTCACTGAGGTTCAGGTTCTTCCTGCCTCCGCGCAGAAGGAATTCAATGAGAGACAAAGTGATAGGCAAGAAATAGATTTATTAGGATAGGACACTTGTGAGAGATGCAAGCAGGCAGGGAAGGAGGATCTGGTGGGCTACAGTTTTATCCTCTGAGGGGAGTGGGGATTGGAAAAGCCCGCCTCTTCCTTATTGGGAGAAGCAGTTCCTCCTCTGTATCAGGTAAGGTGTGTATTCAAATCAGCCCAAAGGGGATCCTCAGACTCCTGCCCTTGGTCTGAATCTGAATGCAGACCTCATCTGATCCCCCAGCCAACGACCTGAGGCAATTCTCCACTAGTCCAGCAAGGCTGCCTTGTACTGATGGCTTCTTTGAGCAAATTATTAACTGACAGTGATCTCCCAAAGTCCCCTAAGTTTCCCTCTCTATCTGTGGTCCCTTACTGGGACTTCTACAATTCCCTGTGCCGACTCCATCCCTATCAGGGTGAGTGGCTGGGGCTCTGAATTCCTACCCCAGCTCCAACCAGAGCAGTTTTGTTTTACTGGGGCCTAGTATTAAAGAAAAGATTGAATACCACTGGACTAGATCAGTGAGGTGCACCGCGGTACCAGGTGCACACACGTGGGCCTCACTGAAGTGTGTGCGATGATTCAGAAGCCTCGGTGGTGAGTTAGAGTGTGCTTCACAGAGACAAGCTCGCAGCTGAGAGGGACATGGTCTTTCTTGAAGACCCATGGCCACGAGCAGATCTTACGTCTCTGAGGTG
The DNA here is from genome assembly GCF_054392235.1 of Sus scrofa. Taxonomy (NCBI): domain Eukaryota; kingdom Metazoa; phylum Chordata; class Mammalia; order Artiodactyla; family Suidae; genus Sus; species Sus scrofa. Next base: position 16,251,401 of record NC_139401.1, read on the forward strand.
TAGAGCATCCACCCAGGCTCTGAGTTGCAGAGGGAGCATGCTCACTCGTACCCCATTTTTGCTTTCCTCCAAGCTATTCTCCAAAGTGCAGCCAGACAGATCTTATTGCAGACAGGACACAACAGCTCATATAACAAGAGTCACAAAGAACTAGTTCTAATTCCAAATTATCTTGTGTAAATTTTGGGAAGTCCCTTCTAGGCTCTTGCTGCTCCTACCTGACGGGACCCGAGAAGAGGAGTCTGGTTTTTAAAAAAAAAAAAAAAAAAAAAAAATTACCTTAACCAGCTTGGTCAGAGGTGAGGTCATGGGATCTCAGCTGCAGTCTTTTGCGAGGAAGTGGTTTTTCCTCTTCTAACTTGGGTCCATTGGTTAGAGGCCTACAAATAAATAGATTCACAAGAGAAAAGACAGATTTTATTTATATGTGCTTGTGGGGGTTGCTCAGTAATGAGTAATTTGAAGGGAAGAGCCGGAGATAAAGTTTGTGAATCAATTTAACAAAAGATGGTGATTGTTTAGGGCTTCAGTGAGAAAGTATGCAAGGGTCTGTTAGGCTTTTTGATGCTAACAAACAGCTGAATTCACATTTCCTAGTTCTAAGGATCAGTCATTTCCCAATCAGGAAACTCCCTCGGAGGGGGGCAGCTGTATTTTGGGGAGGCTCTGCTTAAGTTTAATAATGTTTCTTTCCGTGGCTTCTGATTGCCCAGATGTTTTCAGTTTAAAGTAATTTTCATACCACTTTGGTGGGTTATTTATCCCTTCAGTATCTAAGAGTTCATAAAACACTGTTGAAAAAGAAGATTCATATATCGAAGTTGTTCCAAGAATACTTGAAAGTTCCCAGTAACTGAATCAAGTAACAAAAAATTAATTCCCCTTTAATATCAACAAACATTGAGACAAAACTGGTTTATCTGTTTTAAAAGAATTGATTTGACTTTGGAGCAAAAGTATATCATTTTCAAAATTACCCAGTCAGCAAAGTCACTAACTCTTGTATCAGCTTAGTACATTAGCATTTAATTTAAAGGAGTATTATGTAAATCAAAAAGCAGCTCGAAATTTATCAATACTGGTAGGGATGGAGTAGGATAGTTACACAGGTAGTTGTAGGTCCCAGTAGGGGACCACAGATAGAGAGGGAAACTGAGGGAACTTTGGGAGACCATTGTGAGTTAATAATTGCTCAAGAAAGCCATCAGAACAAAGCAGGTTTGCTTAACTTTAAAACCATGAATAAAAGCATGAGATATGCCTCACGTCATTAAGTGAAAGACAAAATGAGCTGCATTCAATAAGCAATGAGATCCTGCTGTATAGCACAGGGAACTATATCTAGTCACCTGTGATGGGACACGATGGAGGATAAGGTGAGAAAAAGAATGTATATGTGTGTGTTTGTGTGTGTGTGTGACTGGATCACTTTGCGGTACAGTAGAAATTGACAGAACATTGTAAATCAACTATAATAGAAAAAAATAAAAATCTTTAAAAAAAAATGATCTGCATTCAAGTTCAGCAAGACAAAGACCCTTAGGACCAAAGATAGGAGTTTGAGGGAAAGAGGACATTCCAAAGCAGGAGACCCTCATTATACAGAAACCTGAGATGATTCAACATTTTTAGCATATGCTGCCACCCTTCTGTCGATTTGAATAAATGCTATGACAGTCCTAGTTTGACCTCAGAGGGTCAAATACTCTCTTGCCCGATACAAAGAAGAAGGAGCTAGTAATGTAAGCCTGATGTCTACTGGAAGAACAAGGAAGGTGATCTTTTCACCTTTCCACTTTCCTCGGGTTATAAAACTGTAGCCCACCTAATCCTCAGGGCAGAGCTTCTTTGCCTGCCTGCTCGTATCTCTCACTACTGTCCTATTTTAATAAATCTACTTCTTGCCTATCGCTTTGTCTCTCGCTGAATTCCTTCTGTGCTGAGGCACAAAGAACCTGAACCTCAGTAAATCCAGACGCCAGGCAAGTGATTATAATTTAAAAACCTTGCATTCAAATCCCAAACTGGTTTCTGGCTAGGTTCAAGTCCTAAGTGTTGTCAGTGTCAATATCAATAAAGCATTCTTTCACATCTTTCTTGTATCCACATTTTGAGTGTCCAATAGCCACATGTGACTAGTGGTGATCATACTGAACAGGGCAGTTCTAGACACACAAGTCTTTCAGTTCCTCTGAGGCTCTAGACTCTCCTCGCCTCAAAGCCTTCTTACATGCTCTTTCTTCCTTCTAAAAAATCCTCAACTCTCTCCTGTGCGTACTCTAACTCTTTCTTCACATGGGGTAAATATATATTCTTAGAGAGGCTTTCCGGGAGTTCCCTGGTGGTGCAGAGGTTTAAGGACCTGGCATTGTCACTGCAGTAGCTCGGGTCGCTCATGTGGCGCGGGTTCGATCCCTGCCCCAGGAACTTCCGCAAACTGTGGGCTCAGCCAAAAAGAAAAAGAAAAAAAAAAGGAGAGGCTTTCCCTGACTGCCAGATCTATCTGGAGACCCTTTGCTCTCCTTTCTCAGGGTGCTGTGCATTTTCTCCCCAATCCTTGCCACAGTGACAAATAATGTCCTCAAAGTGGGATATGTCATTTAACATCATCACACTGCAATCTATGTCTGTTTTGCTTATCACTGAATATCCTGCGCCTTGCACAGTGCTCGGTACAAGTAGAAACTAAGTAAGTAGCTGTTTAACAAATAAATCAGAGAAGAGAAAAGACCGGATAATATAAAAGGTAGCAAAGAACATAAGGTTTTTGAGAACTTTACCTCCTGCTCTGCAAAATGAAGTTGCAAATCATATGATTTATGGAATTTGGCCACCCATGTATGTTGACAATGAAGAGTGATATTGGAATGGATTTTTGCAATCTACTGGGATGACTTGGGATAAATCGGGCAAGGTTGACATGTAAAATGTGGTGACGGCAATAAAACCACCACATAATCACTCTTTTATTTCGTGCCTTGAGAATGAAGGATGCAGATTAGCTGATCTATAAGAATCGTCCATGATGTTTGCCTGATCTCTTTGACATGAGTTAAGGGAATGTAGGAGCGGAAAATGTTTTCCTCCACCCTCTTCGTGTCCCTGGCTGGGTCTGAAAATTAGACTGCCAGAGATAACAAGAGAAAAACATATGTATGTATTTAATATAAGTTTTACATGACCTGGAGGCTTCATCAGGAAATTAAGACTCAAAGAAGGTTAAACCTGAGTGTTTCATGCTAGGTTTGATTAAGACTGGGAAGTCATAGAAAGATATGACAGGCCAAAGGGCATGAGCTAAGTACAGTAAACTGGGCAAAACTTAGCATGGCCTGTTCATTCAGATTACCCTTTGTCCCTTCGTCTTCAGAGACAAGGAGTCTCCTTTCCTTTGGGTATAGAGAGGGCATCTCTCACGTGGGGTTTTTGTGATCTGCTTCAGGAGAAGATCAGAAAATTCTTTCTGTATATACTGATTCTCAAATTCCTCTAGCTTAAAATATTCAATATGCCAAAGTGCCATATTTTGGGGGTAGCATGTCCTGAAACCCATAAGGAACCAGATAAGGAGTTCCCGTCATGGCGCAGTGGTTAACGAATCCGACTAGGAACCATGAGGTTGCGGGTTCAGTCCCTGCCCTTGCTCAGTGGGTTAACGATCTGGCGTTGCTGTGAGCTGTGGTGTAGGTTGCAGACGCGGCTCGGATCCCGCGTTGCTGTGGCTCTGGCGTAGGCCAAGGGCTACAGCTCCGATTTGAACCCTGCCCTGGGAACCTCCATATGCCGTGGGAGTGGCCCAAAGAAATAGCAAAAAGAAAAAAAAAAAAAAAGAACCAGACTAGAAATAAGTTATAATCTTACATTGATAATAAGAGACTAAAAACCATTTGCTATTTAATTGTAACAAAAACAATTACCTTATAACCTAACAATTACTTGTAACCACACCCATGACAAGAAATAGAACATTAAAAATATCATCAAGAAAGTGAAAAGCCAACTTACAGAATGATAAAAATATTTTCGAATAATTTATCTTCTAAGGAATGTGTATATAGAATATGTAAGTAATGCATATGACTAAATAATAAAAAGACAGCACAAATACAATATGGGCAAAGGATTTGTTTGACATTTCTCCAAAGAAGATATATAAATGGCCAATAAGCACATAAAAGATGCTCAACATCATTAGTCATTAAGGAAGTATAGATCACAACACAATGAAATATTACTCCATTCCCACTAGGATGGCTATAATCAAAAAAGTGGACAACAGCAAGTGTTGGTGAGGATGTGGAGAATTTGTAACCCTCATATATTGATGGTGGGAATGTAGCCACTTTGGAAAAAAGTTTGAGAGTTCCTCAAAAATTTAACATAAGTTACTGTATGAGTCAGCAATCCCACTCCTAGGTATTGATCTAAGTGAAAGGAAAACATATGTCCACAAAACACTTGTACGTGAGTGTTCACAGTAGCATTATTAATAATAACCAATACGTGGAAACATCCCAAATGTTTATTATCTGATGATTAGGCAAATAAAATATGGTATATGCATAGAATAGAATATTATTCAGCAATAAAAAGAAACAAAGTGCTACGACGTGAACAAACCTTAACAACCTTGACAGCATGATGCTAAGTGGAAGAAGCCAGTCACAGAAGATCACATATCATATGATTCCATTTATATGAAATGCCCAGAATAGGCAAATTCATAGCGATACAAAGTAGATTAGTGGGTGCTTAGAGCTGAGAGGGGAGGGGTGTTTGGGAATGTTAGCTAGCAGGTTCCGGATTTCTTTTAGGGGTGAAGAAAATGTTTTAAAGTGAAATTGTGGTGATGGTTGCACAACCCATGAATATGCTCAAAAACCCTGAATTATACACGTAACATATGTGACTTGTATGGTATGTAAATTATATCTCAATAAAACTGCTAAACGAGAAAAAAAAAAAAAAGAACATTGTCAACATCCAAGAAGCTCCTCTGTCTTCGATGAGATTCTCTGGAAACAGAACCTGAGATGGTGATTCTGTGCAAGGGGTTTCCTGAGGGAGTACTCTTAGGAGAAGGTAAGGAAAGCAGCACAAAACTACGTGTGATCTCAGCTGAGGGCCAGCCTTAGCCTGACGGGCGAGGGGCTCTGAAACATGAATAGTACCACGGTGTGGTTCCATATGGAAGCAAAGGAGTTGGCTTTTTAAAAATATCTTTGTCAGTCAACAAACAGTCCTTGGCTGTAAGGTGTGTGTGTGTGTGTGTGTGTGTGAGAGAGAGAGAGAGAGAGAGAGAGAGATTTCCTGCATACCGTCAGCTTTCTTTTGACCAAAGCCAGTTCTAGAAGCGGGCAGCTGTGACCTCTCAGCAGCTGATAATCACATCTGGAGCACGATGCCTCAGCCAGTAGTGAGGATCTGAGCAGGGCACCAACAGTGACCATTCCATCCCCTCCTCCGTTGTTATATGCTGGATACGCTGCAATTTCTCCCTTCAGCTGGCTTGTCACTTCAGCACACAATTTATGAGCAATCTGATTTATCTCAGTGTTTTATCTCTTAGAAAACTCTGTGCTTCACACTGGGGCTATTATTTGCCTGTTCTGTGTCAAACAGTGTATTAGATAAACTCCAGTCTTCTATGAAAATGAATAGCACAGCCTTATTTACTAAGTGTCGACATAGGTGATTTCAGACATAATTTCCTCCAAGAAAACCAAGAAAGCCATAAGAACAGAGAACATAAAAGTAGGAAAGAAACAAAGAACTTTCTCCTAGAAGAATAAATACTGACTCCATGTCTCCAGCTTCCCTCATCTGTGTCCCTCGTGACAGTATTTCTGTGGCAGTAGGAGTGTTAACCAGGAAACTTGGGCTCATAAGAAGCCAGGAGGGTTTTTTTCTTTTCAGCTGCCCTTTGGCATATGGAGTTCCCAGGCCAGAGATCAGATCCGAGCCACGGTTGGTTGTGACCTGTGCCACAGCTGTGGCAATGTCGGATCCTTTAACCCACTGTGCCGTGCCAGGGATCGAACCCGTGTCCTGGCACTGCAGAGATGCTGCCAATCCTGTTGCACCACAGTAGGAACTCCCGAAGAAGGTTTTTTGATGCTGAACTGGCCAGTGTCCCTGAGCTCATGACTAAGCCCCAAGAGAGAATTAGCTCCAGGAAAGTAGAAAAAAGAAAAGAAAAAAAAAAAAAAGGTTTTATTTAAGCTTAAGGAGAAAACCAAGGTTAAAGTGTATTAATTCTCTACTGCTGCATAATGAAGTACCACAAATATTTTCACTTAATGCACACGTATTAAGTCACAGTTTCTGTGGGTCAGTAGTCCAGGCCCTACTTAGCTGGGTCCTCTGCTCAGAGTCCCAGTAAGCTACCATCATGGTGTCAGCTGGCACTGCAGTCCCATCTGGAGTGGGGGTCCTCTTCCAAGCTCACGTATTGTTGGCAGAATTCAGGTCTTTGTGGTTGTAAGGCTGAAGGCGTCAGCTTCCTGTTGGCTGTCAGCTGGAGCCTGCCTTGAGTTCCTCGAGGCCTCCCACGGTTCCCTGCCGCATGGCCCTCTCCATAGGCGGTTCCCAACATGACTGCTTCAAGGCCAGCAGGAGAGCCTCTGTCTCTCCAGTCTGCTAGCGTGGAGTCTTATGTAACATGAAGCAGTCAGGAGTGACATCCCAGCACACTTGCTATATTCGCTTGGTTAGAAGCAAGTGACAGTTCTCACTCACACTCAGTGGAGGGTGGGAGCAGTTATATAAGGGGGTGACTCACTGGGAGTCACCTTAGGATGTGTTGGCCACAAATGAAAACTATCGTTAAGTGTCTTCAGTTGATTTAAAACTTTCTCTAAGTATCTATTATCTTAAAAATAATGTAATCATTATGTTTTGCTTTTAAAAAACTTTTTTTTGGTAAAAATAATTGAATTCTTATCTTACTCTGAATACTCATGAGCTGCTGGGAGGTCCTACATGGTCTAGCTTCCTGATACATGCCACTTCTGCCTGAAAGGGCTCTTATATCAGATGACAGCATGTGTCAGGGAAGTTTTCCTCTACGCTTCTGGCTTCTTCCAGCTGGTCTAAGAATTGCTGTGAGATAGATTAACAAGAGAAAATCAAACAGAAGTGTAATAACGTGTATACATGGGAGAGACCCAGGAAGACTGAGGCACTTGCCAAAAAGGTGGAAGTTTCACCTTAAATACCGTCTTCAACTGAAGACAAGAGAGAATGTTTGGGACCTCAGAGGGGAGTAAGGCAATGGAGTGGGAGACGGCAAAGCACATGTTGAGTAAACAGGTGTTTGCTGGGCCCTGCAGAGACACCGGGACCCAGAGAGGAATTTTAACAAAGCGACTTTGCTAGGTTCTTCTCTGTCCACACACCTAGTTCATACTATCATTACCCATGCTGATAGCTCCTTTCCTGTTCCAGGTCCTTCGTCTGCATTCTTTAGGCAGCTAGGGAGAAGGTCAAAGTTCTTTCTCCATCTTCGGGGCCTTGATTGTTTTCAGCTCAAAATAATATGCATGCCAAAGAGCCTTTTTGGTGGTGGCCAGTTTTGCCCCCCTACAATGCCATAATTCCAGGCACATAACAGGTATTCAATAAATATAGAGTGACTCAGTGAACAAATACATGAAAAGGAGTATTTTGCATGCATACAGAAAATACCTGGCTTTTTTTTTAGTCCCAAAGAGCAATATCCTAAGTGTGTGATCTCAGCCTAGCTTCCCTGCTTATGGAGGACCCAGGAGGAAACCAGTAGCCTCTTGAGTACCAAAATGACAGTAGCACCAAAAGATATATCTTGGCTACAGTTTATGGCACACACAATAGGATTTAAGGCCAGCTACTCACTCTTCTAAAAAAATTAAGTCATATTGGGTTTGCAAGATCATACACAATACAGGTACCAGAGTATTACCTCTCTGAATTACCATTTCTTGGAAACCCTGTATGGTTCTATCAGGTTGATCACAGACGTAACGTGATGTGCACATATGTGTACAGTTGCCCTGAGACCAACCCAAAGCAGAGATGAGCTTCTTAGGCCCGTGAGTACATTTCCAAGTTATTACTCAAGGCAAAACATATTTGAACTCAATTAATTCTCAACTCTTACTTAAGATAAAAGTATTTTATCTTAAAAGTATCATCTGACTCTTCTGGTGATAATAGCCAAGGGTTTTTTCATTCATAGTATCTCACTTTGAGTGAAACGGAATAATGGAGCATTCAGCTATCAGTTCTGATGAGTTACTCCTTGGTAAGAGCACATTGTATGCCCATAATTATGATGGTTAATTGTATGCGTCAGTTTGACAGGCCAGCCACAGGGTCCCCAAAGATTTGGTTAAACATTATTCTGGATGTGTCTGTGGTGGTTTTTCTGGATGAGATTAACAATTAAATGGGCAGACTGACTAAAGCAGATTATACTGGGCCTCATCCAATCAGTTGAAGATCTGAAGAGAACCAAGAGGCCGACTCTCCTGCAAGAGGGAACTCCTGCCTGAGTGTTTTGAGCTGAGTGCTCTTTTCCAGACTCCAGACTTGAACAGAAACATAAGCTCTTTTTGGGTCTTGAGTCTGCCAGATTTCCGACCAGAATTTACAGCATCAGCTTTCCTGGGCCTCAGATCTTTGGACTCAGACTAGAACTACACATTGGTTCTCATGGTCTCCAGTTTTCTGACTACAGACATGGAGATTTCTTAACACCCATAATCATATAACCATAAGCATATATATATATATATTTATGTGTATATGTATAATTTTTATACATAACCATTATATATGTAAATCAGTTATAAACATTATACATTATAACAGTTATATGCATATATAAAATTCCTATTGGTTCTATTTCTCTGAAGAGCCTTGACTAATATAATCATATAATGCTGATGGGATTTATTGCAGCTTAAAATATGCTAACGAATGTGTCTGGTAATTATTTACTTTTCTCAGATATAGACTCCTATAAAATCTTTCCCTCCCTCCTAAATTACATTCCAGTGGCTGTTCCAGATTTTTCAATGCCTCTCAGGTCCCCAAATTAATTTTCCTCAAGCTTGGACAATGATCCAGGTTCCAATTTCTACAAACTCGACATCTTGGCCCACCTGGCACCTGTTGTCGCAAGGTCACAGTGCCTGTCCGCTAGCCCTTTCCATACAGTTCGCGCTTGCGCTTGCCTTCTCTCTCTCTTCTAGTAACTCCTCTTGTTATTTCAGCCTGATGAGGAGGAACTGGGACCAGCTGTTGCTACAGCAGCCCTTGTGTGATTTTCCTGTTCTTTACTCACATCTTCTTATATAGTAGCTCTCTTTTTAAAATTTTTTATTTTGAAATAAAGACTCATAAGAACTTGCAAAAATAGTACAGAGAGGTTCTGTGTACCTTCATCCAGCTTCCCCTGAAGCCAACAGTTTATGTACAGAAGAGTACCAAAATAAAGAAATTTACATTGGTACAATACTATTGACTAGACTCTAGGCCCAACTCAGATTTTGTCAGTTTTCACATTCACTCATTTTTTTTTTTTGTGCATAGTCATATACAATTTTATGACATCTGTAGATTCATGTAATCATCATTGCAATCAAGAGATGAATGACTCCATTTGTATACAGTCTGTTTATTAAATTCTTCTCAAATTTGAGCATGACTTCCTCTTTTCTGCCAGCATCCCTACTGTGATGGAACCACAAAAGATTTTCAACATTCTGAGAGTGGAAAGGATCTTTCCTTCCATTTCTGGGTGAAGCCAAGAAGGCAGCCCGCCTCTGCGAGGAAGGGGCGCAGTGTGGCAGCTGCCAAGTGAAAATGGCAAAGAATATCTGAGATAGTTTGCAGAGCATTAGGCAAGATATTATTCTGAAGGTTTTATTTCGTGGCAGTTGTTCTGAAGCCTAACAGTATCGAAATCACCCAGAGAGCATTAAAAATCAATCAAACAAAAAACAAAACAGAAACAGAGACTTGGACTCTTCTCTTCAGAGATTCTGATTGATTTTGTCCAGGGTGGAGTCTAAGAATTGAAACTTTTTTTTTTTTTTAAATGTCTATATGATGGAAAAAACTTTATTTTTCCTGTCAGATTTTTAGGATTATTGCTTTTCCTCTTCACATACCTTCTACATGTAAACATCTTCTCGGTTGCAATTAAATCTATTTTCTTATTTTGTTAGTCAACGTAAAGCTTCTTCACTATTAAAATCATCATAATGCCAACCGAAACATTTCTAATCAAGTTCCTTTGGAGTGACTGGACCAGAAGGGTAGCAATCTTCTCCTTACCTTCAAAATGATACATTTCTTGAACACCAGCCATCTGGGACTGACTTCTCACAACTCTCTGTACAATAGCCTTATCTTCAAATATTATTTGGAAAAAGTTGTGATTTTTTTCTTCTTATGGCAGCTATATGTCACATTATGATAGACAATACACTGAGCCATTTATAGATTATCATGTGCAATCCTTTAGTTTGGCAATAATTTAGCAGTTTATTTTAAATTTTATATTTATTTACTTATTTATGGCCACTCACACAGTATGAGGAAGGTCCCATGCTAGGGATCAAACCCATGCCACAGCAGTGACCTGAGCCACAGCAGTGACAATACCAGATCCTCAATCCCCTGAGCCAGCAGGGAACTCTGATAATTTAGCAGTTTAGCAGGTGCAATAATCTAACTTCAAGAACTTGGATTTTGAAGAAAGAATAAGAGTAACAAGTAAGCCAACATCAAATATTTTATTGGACCCAAATCAGGCTTTTGAAGGTATTTATATTTTACCAATAATTTCTACTTGCTATCTGCCATCATCAATATCATCATCTTTCCTTTTTTCTATATAATTCTTAAAAAATAACAGTTTTAACAAGTCCTTTTTCATTTAATCTTAAACTGCACTACAAAAATGACCATTTTACACAAAGCAACAAAAGCCCAAGGAAGTTCAAATACATATACATTTCACTAGTTACATTATCTTACACACACACACACACACATGCATATATTACGTATATATAATATATTGATAATGTAACTAGTAACCATGTTAGGAGGTCATTGACTGCAACTGCCCACCTTGGCCAGACATGATAATAGCCACTTGCATGAGCTGTCTCACGGCAGGAGATAGGGATACATTGTGCTGCCCTGAAGACTAACTGGGAGGAATTGGGAGGGACCAGTAGGAGGGTGGAGCCAACTGACTTCCTGGAATCCTTGTGGTGGAATGCACCTTGGCTGAGAGATGCGTGTGCCACCAAAAAGGACCCCGAGTCTTTTCAAATATGGGCCAGTAAGCAGATCGGCCAGAGAAACTAACCACATTCTCATAAAACTGAGACTGTGAACCACATGATGGAGAAGTTCCCTTGGGTTCCCTTAGCCTGCTGCTCTCTATCCAGGTGCCCCTTCCAAATAAAGTATTTTGCTTTGTAAGTATGTGGGTTTCCTCAGACAATTCATGTCTAAGTGTGAGACAAGAGTCCATTCTTGGGCCTTAGGAAGAGTCCCCCTTCCTGAAACAAGTATGTTGTGTTTCAATACCATGATATCCAATTTTAAGTAGAGACGGTTATTCACACTCAGTGTTAGCTTTTCAGTATCTATTATTATTATTATTATTATCCTGAATATGTATACAAAGTTCCTGAGGCTGAGCAGATTATTACTTACAGTAATAAGCAAATTTACTTATTACTGTAAGTGAATAATAACTGTGTGATTCCTCTGTGTCCCAATTTTTGTCACCACTGCAGGGGTACAGTGAAAACCAGATGTCATCCTACACATAATAGAGTCTGTATTGCAGGTAAGGGACCAAGTGAAAAAATATTGGATTTATGTATGAAAGTCTCCTATCCTCTTCAGAAGACAGTCTTTTTAAAAATCTTAGAGGAAAGATGCTGGGTCCTCACCCTTTAGAAAGCAAATAAATCCCTTCAGAGAAGATCTAAGACTTGTGCCTCCAACTTTACAAGCCAGGGAATGAATTCTTTTCCCAGGTCACATCCTCTTTTGAAATAACAAATACAGATCCCTGAGAAAGAAAATACATCTACCTTTCTTACTGGCTAGTGAGTTATAAATTAACTTCTAAGATTTCTCTTTTAGTCTAGTTCCGGTTTCAGTAAGATTTGCCAAAAAAAGTCCTACTTGGAATTCTTTTTGGCTCTGTTGGTTAAGGATCCAATGTTGTCACTGCTGTGGTTTGAGTCTGCTCTGGCACAGATTCGATCTCTAGCCCAGGAACTTCCACATGTTGTGGTTGGGGCCAAAAAGGAAACATGTCTTAGCTGTGCATAAACATAAACACATTTTGTAAATAGCTTAATACTGTCACTGAACACAAATCCCTGTGCCCAATGCACAATGATGTCAAACAAATGAAAACATCAGTTTGGAGCAGAGAAAGGTTTTTTTGCAGGACCAAACAAGGAGAATGGATGGCTTGTAGTCAACCCTCCAAATTTCCCACTGATTTTCAGGGAAAGGTTTTTATGGGCAAAATTTGAAGTGGGCTGCAGGGTGTATGACTTTCTTCTGATTGGTTGGTGGTGAGGTAATAAGGCAGTGTTCCAGGAATCTGTGTTCAGACTTAAGTTACTATCCTCCCCCTGGGTGAGCACCTTGGTTCCTATGCAATATCCTATGGGTATTGTTATTTTTTTAATTTAATTGTACAGTGGCATTATTTAATTATAATTATCATAAATTCCTTGATGGAGAGGAGATCAGAGTCAGATCTAAGACGACTTCAGCATTCCAAGAATGTCAAATGACCCCCTTCATGGTGAATTATGCACTTATTTACTGTGAGATATATTTCTTCTCCAGAGATTCCTTGTTTGTGTATCAATTGTAGATTTTTGGTTTGCAGTTATTCTGAAGTTTTGATATAAGAGTCTATATGTATATGAGATTGTTTTAAGTTGTGGAAAGGGTCTTTCCTTCCATTTCTGGGTGAAGCCAAGAAGGCAGCCCGCCTCTGCGAGGAAGGGGCGCAGTGTGGCAGCTGCCAAGTGAAAATAGCGGTTGGGCCCCTCTTGGCAAAGAATATCTGAGATAGTTTGCAGAGCATTAGGCAAGATATTCTGAAGGTTTTATTTTGTGGCAGTTGTTCTGAAGCCTAACAGTATCGAAATCACCCAGAGAGCATTAAAAATCAATCAAACAAAAAACAAAACAGAAACAGAGACTTGGACTCTTCTCTTCAGAGATTCTGATTGATTTTGTCCAGGGTGGAGTCTAAGGATTGAAACTTTTTACAAGTTCCTTGGGTGATTCTAATGTGTAGCCGAGGTTGCAAACCACTGTTTTATGACATCTGGGCTTTGTATCTTAATTAGAAAAGCCATTCCTACTCAAGATTATACTTTTAAAAAAGGTAATTTGAACTTTCCTGTGTATTTACTTTTATTTTTATTAAATTAAAATCTTTAATACATCTTGAACTGAGTTTTGTTTTAGGGAATGAGACTAAATTCAAAAAACCCAGACAGGTTTTTTGTTGTTCTGATATAATTTGTTGAATAATCCATATTCTCTGTTTGGACATGTAATGTTGCTCCTATTTTTTACTAAATCCTCGAATTGTTTTACTCTATATTTCTGTATTTTTGTACATTGATCTTTCTTTTGAGTGCCTGAATCAAATAATTTTCATTATGGTCATTTTATCATGCTTTAATTTCTGATAGTGGAGACAATTGATATTTTTAAGATACTGACACGTTCCATTGAACAAATAGATACACCTTTAAGTTGATTCCAATTCTTTGTGCTCTGCAGTGGAGTTTTAAAATTTTCTTCACATAGATTCTATACTACAAATACATTAAAAAAGATTTGAAAATATTGAATCACTATACTGTACATCTGAAACTAATATAACATTGTAAATCAACTATACTTAAATTAAAAAAAAAGATTTTTAAAGAAATGGATCAGCTCCCCTTATAACTAAAATTAATTTTGAGGTAGAGGCAAAAAAAAAAAAAAAAAAAGCCATGTAACTTACCCTTGAGCTAAATGATAAAAATGAGCGTTTGACTTGTGTAATTTCTTATGGAAATAGAACACTTCTTTAGTATATCTGGTCTGATTAGCAAATGTGTGCTACTTTATCAAGAATTCTGGTATATTATACACAGAGTAGTAATTTTCAAAACCTAAAACTTAATAAAATACTAAGCATTAACCAATAAAACAAAAGAAAAATTTTTGAAGTCTCAGAAGCTGCAGGATGTATTATAATGACATGGATGCACACTATAGATGCCAATGGGAAGTTTAGATGAGAAAATGCCAGATATAAATGACTTTTCAGAAAGCAGAGACTCCCCACAAAGACTCAGGATGAAAGTTTCTCTTTTTTACTGAAAGATAAAAGTCCTAGAACAGAAGTAGCTAACCATAAGATACCAAGAACCTTGGATTTCTAAAATAAATGATGGGATGTATCCATATCAAGACTTGAACGTTCCAGTATCTTCTAAAATTTTAAACTTCAGAATTGACTGATTAGAATCAATTTGCAAGGAGCCCAAAGTATACAAAAAGAATTTCTAAGAGTTCCTATCATGGCTCAGTGGAAACGAATCTGACTAGCATCCACGAGGACAGAGGTTCGATCCCTGGCCTCGTTCAGTGGGTTAAGGATCTGGCATTGCTGTGGCTGTGGTGTAGGCGGAGGGCTATAGCTCCAATTCAACCTCTAGCCTGGGAACCTCCATATGCCGTGTGTGCGGCCCTAAAAAGACAAATAAATAAATAAAAAATAAATTCTAGACTGATTGTGGTTCAGTTAAAGGCTTTTAATCATTTAAATGGACATTATTTGTGATTTCACAAGGAGTTAGCTTTTTTTTTTTTTGTCTCTTTCTTTTTTTTTTTGTCTTTTTAGGGCCGCACCCGTGGCATATGGAGGTTCCCAGGCAACACCGGAGCCTTAACCCACTGGGTGAAGCCAGGAATCAAACCTGCGTCCTCATGGACGCTAGTCAGATTTGTTTCCACTGATCCACGACGGGAACTCCAGAGTCAGCATTTTTAAGGAAAGTGGTAAAAATTTTGGAATTGAAAGAAGGAAAATACCCACATAAACTTTAGAAATGCTATTTGGATATACATATGGCAAACAGTAGGAATATTATAAATTACAAAGAAACAACCATGACTAAGCAATGCTTTTTATGTAACTTAGGAAAAATGGAAATATTCACAGCTACCATGTGTGTGTATATATGAGTGCATATATGCATATGTTTGTGCATTTATACCTATGTATATACAAGTATATGATATCTATAATTAAGTTAGAGCATTATTTTCTTTTCTTTGAGACATAATTAGGCAGGGGTGAATCTTAGGGTGACATTTCTGGGACTACATCACTAGCAAATATTAGCCTACCAGACTGTGGAAACTTAACTTTAAACAACTTTTATGTTGAGTAAAACACTATTGAAGTCATGTTGTTTTGTCTTGATTTGTAAGCTACTTACAAAAAATGGGGTCACTTGTATCTAAATATGCTTTCTTCAAAAGAGGACTGAGAGTTCCCTGGAGGCCTGGCAGTTAAGGACTCAGCATTGTCACTGCTGTGGCTCTGGTCAGTGCTCTGGTGCGGGCTCGATCCCTGTCCTAGGATCGTCCACATGCCACATGCATGGCCAAAAAAAGAGAGAGAGAGAGAAGTGTTTTATCCCCGTGGAAAGTAAGACGGAGTAGCCCTTCCCTTAAAAAAAAAAAAATGCAGTTGTGTGTTTACTTTTGAATACCTAATTGCAGAGTGCTGGAAACTGGCCACTATGGTTTGGAAATCAAAGGCTGACCACTGAGATCTTGGGCACAGCTCTTAGGAGATACCTTTGTCCCACCAGCAGCTTCCTTTCTTCTTCTAAGATAGAATCGGTCATTGTTCACACTTGTTTTCTGGCCATTAACAATCAACTGACCTTCCTCTGTGTGTAAGTGTCGGGGGAGTACTCACACGTTCCAACCAACACACTTTTTGTCTTCTATGTGACTAGCTTGGTAAATTCCTAGGAAGTGTTTAATTTAGTACTTTGATAGTTTGTCTTTGCATTTTGACCACAAAATAACTAAGCTGTTTATAACTATGCAAATAGTATATAATTATGACTTAGTTTTAAATTCTCAATACCATCATCACACTAAAAAATATTTATTAAGATTACCTTTATGGATCAAGTCTTTTTATATTTCCAGTAAGAGGACAGAAATACCCTTTAACATTTATAGTTTAGTATCCGTAACTCTGCTGTTTCATTTCTGCCAATTTGGTGGGGGGGAGTCCATAAACCTAACATAATTTAAAGAGCTTTCCTCCTTTAATTTTTCTTTAGGCAAACCAGACTGAAGAGATGAAAGAATATAAGGGAGTTCCCTTATGGCTCAGTGAGTTAAAGATCCTGCATTGCTATTGCTGTGTCTCTAGTTATAGCTATGGCACAAGTTTGATCCCTGGCCTGGGAGCTTATGTATACTGTGGGCATGGCCAAAAAATAAAGAATAGAGGAAACATTTCTGTGGGACCATACATAGAAATAAAGGTCATTTAAGTGTTGTTATTGTCAAACGTTTTGTGTGGCTTGAAGATATTATAAATGTGAAATAGAAAGTTAATTTTTCTTCCTGGTGTAGAGAGCAGGTCTAGCTACATAATTTGTGAAAATGCGGGTCCTCCTGTTCAAAAATTTTTAAGAATTTGGAGTTCCCACTGTGGCACAGCAGGTAAGGATCCAGCATTGCCGTAGCTGTGGTGCAGGTCACAGCTGTGGCTCGGATTCAATCCCTGGCCCAGGAATTTCCATATGCTATGGGCGTGGCCAGAAAGGAAAAAAAAAATTAAACATTTCAGAATTTCGGAGTTCCCATTGTGTTGCAGCAGAAACGAATCCGACTAGTATCCATGAGCTCGTGGGTTTGGTCCCTGGCCTCGCTCGCTGGGTCGGGGATCTGGTGTTGTCATGAGCTGTGGTGTAGGCCGCAGAAATGGTTCAGATCCCATGTTGCTGTGGCTGTGGTGTAGGCTGGCAGCTGCAGCTTCGATTCAACCCCTAGCCTGGAAACTTCCATGTGCCTCGGGTGCGGCCCTAAAAAGACAAAAAAAAAAAAAAAATTAGCAATTTCAAGACAGCAACAACAAAACATTAAGCCAACGAAGGGGAACAGAATTTGCCACCCCAAAAAATATGCCTCTTTGGCATAAGAATCATCTTCATCTGGTTACAACAGAGACAGTAGAAACTCTGAAACCAAGTAGAAATTACCCATGTCCATAATCTGTCTCTCTTTTCTAGAGTCATTTGTAGCATATTTTAGATTCCACATATAAATGATATCTTGTGGTATTTGTGTTTCTCTTTCTGATTTAACTTCACTTAGTATGAGAATCTCTAGTTGCATCCATGTTGCTGCAAATAGCATTATTTTGTTCTTTTTATGGCTGAGTAGTATTCCATTGTGTGTATGTACCACATTCATATGTCTGTGGACATTTAGGTTGTCTCTTTTTCTTTTCTTTTTTTTGTCTTTTGGGAGGGGGCCATACCCATGGTACACGGAGGTTCCCAGGCTAGGGGTTGAATCTGAGCTCAGCCACTGGCCTACACTGGAGCCACAGCAACACAGGATCCGAGCTGTGTCTGTGACCCACACCACACTCATGCTGGATCCTCAACCCACTGAGCGAGGCCAGGGATCAAACCTGCGTCCTCATGGATGCTAGTCGTGTTCGTTAACTGCTGAGCCACGATGACAACTCCCATTTAGGTTGTTTCCATGTCTTGGCTATTGTGGGGAAATCTCCATTTGTAAGGGTGTCTGCCTCTCTATCAGGAAGAGAAAGATGACTCCAAATTTCAAGAAATTCTTTTCAATGGAGAAGGTAGGAACTTAAATCTATGTACAACCTTACCCTTCTTTTTTTTTTGGCTTTTTTGGGCCATACCTGTGGCATATGGAAGTTCTCAGGCTAGGGGTCAAATCAGAGCTGTAGCTGTCAGCTTACACCACCACCACAGTAATGCATGATCCAAGCTGCATCTGCAACCTACACTACAGCTCATGGCAACGCCTGATCCTTAACCCACTGAGTGAGGCCAGGGATTGAACCTTCACCCTCACGGATACTAGTCGGGTTCATAACCCCCTGAGCCACAGCAGGAATTCCAGCCTTCCTTCTTTACTGTGCTTTGCCTGATAATCTCCCATAACTGCCTCCCCCACCCCCAACATCTTTTGTCTTTAGCTGGAGGTGGTATTGAAGGTGGTGCTTTGGGCCATTTTGGGAGTTACTCAGTTTTCCTGGAGGTGTACATGTTACTAAACTTCCATTTGTTTTTCTCCTCTTAGTCTGTCTTTTATTACAGGGGGGTCTAAGCCAAGAATCTAGAAGGGTTGTCCCAGACGCAGCTCGGATCTGGTGTTGCTGTGGCTGTGGCGTAGGCCGGCAGCTACAGCTCTGACTCCTAGCCTGGGACCGTCCATATGCTGTGGGTGTGGCCCTAAAAGCAAACAAACAAACAAAACCCCCAAACAAAAAAAAGAACCTAGAAGGGTAGAAGGAAACTTATTCCCCCACCCCGCCCCATGCCAAGCATGGAGTCCCTCTCCTTTTTTTTTTAATTAAAGTATAGTTGATTTACAATATTGTGTTAGTTTCAGATGCAGAGCATAGTGATTGGGGCTTTTTGGAGATTATATTCCATTATAGGTTATTACAAGATATCGGGTATAATTCCCTGTGCTATACAGTAAATCCTTGTTGCTTATCTGTTCTGTGTATAGTAGTTTGTGTCTGATGATCCCATACTAAGCACAGAGTCCTTCTAAGCATAGCGATCTGTCTGCATAGCTCTACAGACTCCAAAAATGGAAATAGTCCAGGAATGGTCTGAATAGACTTTGATAAAACTCATGGTTACAAGACTGTGAACAAAGACCAGCATTGTGTAGAATGATTTGTGAATATTTAACAGGCTTCTCAGACAGATAAAAGCACATCAAATACTTACCTCCAGAGGCGGGTCACAAGACTGGAACGAAGCAAATGCAACAATAGAAACATTCAGAAATGGTAAAAGCAGGTTATATTTTTATATCATTTAGTAGTTCATTTGCATTCACATATGCTGTTTAATGCTTACAAGAGGCGAAATAGGATAGAAGAAGTAAGTTGCCCAAGAGTTAACGAACTGCTTGCAGAACCAGTTATAAAGATCTCCTTATTCTATAGATCAGGGATAGACAAACTACAGCCATGGGCCAGATCCAGCCTTCTGCCTGTTTTTATAAATTGCTTGTTTATCCCCTGAGGTGTGCTTTTGCAGTCAAGTTGAATATACTTTTCCTTTATGAGTACTTGATCATTAGAAGGTGCCAATTGATGGACATTTAAATTTTTTACCAATTTTTAAAGTTATAAATTATGCTATAGTAACTATTCTTAAGAAGCAACTTTTTTGGGGGGTCTTTTTTAGGGCCACACACACAGCATATGGAAGTTCCCAGGCTAGGGGTTGAATCAGAGCTGCAGCTGCCACAGCAAGGCCAGATCCGAGCCGAGTCTGTGACCTACACCACAGCTCACAGCAATGCTGGATCCTTAACGCACTGAGCAAGGCCAGGGATTGAAGCCACATCCTCATGGATACTAGTCGGGTTTGTTACTGCTGAGCCACAGTGGGAACTCCTTAAACAGCAAATTTTAACGCTGTTAGGTTCCTAATTCCCCCATAGAGTGTTTCCTGAAGAGGAATGTATGTGTCAAATAATATGCACTTTATCAATGTTGAGTAGTACAAGTTGATGAAGTTGTACAGTTTGGCACAGTTCTGCTAGGTGGCCATAGAGAAGGAGTTCACCAGGTCGCCCCACCAGCAGTGTATGAGAATCCGTGTGCTTCTGCATCCTGCCTTCCCCGGGTGTTATCCTGCTGCTTTATTGTTGCCAGTGATTGTCCAACCATAGACCACTGTTGTTGATTTGCACTTCTCTGGTTGTTAGTGGCTATATCTCTTCATATTTCTTGTTGGCCCTTTGGCTTTTGATTTCTGTAAATTGCCTGTATACCATTAAGCTTGCTGCCTTTTTAAAATTTATTTTTAGCAGTTTATTGAAAATGTTGGATATTCTTTGCTTGTCCCTTTTAGACATTGCACATATCTTCTCCGCTTCTGTCATTTGTTCATTGTGTTATCCGTGCTGCTTTTCATTTTCATTCGGATTCCCTTAAATCAAATTTATCATATTGTTTTGCTTTATGATTTATGCTTTTGAGGTTTTATTTAAGGAGCTCTCCACTCATAATTTGCAAAGTTATCATTCTACTTTTTCATCTCTTAAGTTTGTAGTTTAACATTTCCTATTTGTTCATCTCCATGTATTAGTACAATTTTATTTTCTTCATTAGTGAACCGTTTTCCCCTGAACATCATATATTAACAACTTTTCTTTTCCCCTTTACATATGGTGCCATCTTTACGGTATATTAAATTTACCTTAGAAATTGAACTACACCCACAGTTTTGACCCCTTTTAGTATCTTGATCCCTTATACTTTTTGTATCTCTAATCTTCATCCTTCCTTCAAGTTTCAGACTTGTGTGTATACCCTGCCTTCTGGCTATTTCCCCTGTAGGTTTTATCTTGGCTGCCTGCTGCTCAAAAGTCAGTGTCAGTAGAAAGGAAAGATGTTTTAATCAGAAAGGGCAGCAATCTGGGGAGTAGATGGACTCATGTCCTGAGACCAACTCCAAAGATTCTGCTCAGCCATGACAGTTTTTAAAGGAAAAAAAGAGGAACAATTTCAGTGAATCATCGAGGCAGGAGGTTGGATTCTGCATCATTCTCCATTGAGTGCACACTGGCTGACTCTCTCTTCGTGTTATCTTGCCCATGTGATCTACCTGTAGGATTGCCAGGGGAGGTGCTGGGGGTAGAAAGCGTCTCATTAACTCTTCATTCATACTTCTTTTAATCTAGGGAAAGAACCAACACATTAGGCAGAGCATGGCATACTCTCAGGAGAGCATAAGTCAGGAGTTCAGTTAAATTGCCTAGGTTAAATTGCATTCCTATATTTAGGTTCTTTTAAGGTTACAAGGGAACAGAAATGGGCAAACAAGAAAGGGGCAAAAAGAGCTGCTTTCACAGTACTACAAACTCAAAGTATTATGAAATAAACTCATTATCATCTGGACTGCAAACCTGCTCCTGCATTCTCTGTTTCACTGGATGACATCACCATTACCCATCATCCATTCTGGTTGACAGCCTTGATTCTTCCATTACTCAGGTCCTCAACATCCCATTGTTGGGGAGGAAGAAAATTTCCTCTGCCTTTCTAGGTTCTTCTGACTGGTCTAAGAATTAACTTGACATGAGAGAGATGGAACAGGGGAAAATCAAAAGTTTAATAATATTTATACATGGGAGACAGGCAGGAAAACCAGTTGACTTGCCAAAATGGCCAAAAACCTTCACCTTAAATACCATCTTCAGCTGAAGACAAAAGAGAATGTTGTGGGTGGGGGGTTAGGACTTCCAAGTGGAGGGGGGCAATTCACATGGATATGGAAAAGCAAATGTTTGTAAATAAACATTTGCTGAGCTGGGTGGAGATAAGGGGACAGGGAGTGGACTCTGATCACTGAGTTTCCCCCACCACACCTAGCCCATATTCTTCACAGATATCTCTGGTGATAGCTCTATTCCTGTAATAGGGACTATCTAAATTCTTTGTGCAGTTAATGGAAAAGCTGGTTTCCTCTTGAGTCTTTTGGTCTTTGATTGTTTTCCACTTAAAATAATCTGTATGCTAAAGACACATTTTAGGGTGGTCAGTTCTGCTCCCCTATACCATGAATCACCACATCCTGCTGCTTTTATTTCTTGATCCCACATTTTCCTCTCTAAATCTATGATGACTGCCCTAGTTCAGGCCCTGATCATCTCTTGCCTGGACTACAAATGCATCCTAATTAACCTCCCTGCCTCCAATCCACCCTTTATTTTGCTTACAGATGAGCATTCTAAGAGGAAAATGTGGCCATGCCACTCCCCCGCTTAAAGCCTTAAATGGTCCCCTATAACCATCCAGAAAAGTCCCAACTCATTAACCTGGCTTTCATAGTGGTCCTTGATCTAGTCCTTGCCTATTACTTCAGCCTGTTTTTGTTTCTCTTTGCCTTACTTTTTTTTTTTTTAATTGAAGTGTAGTTGATTAACAATATGGTGTTAGTTTCTGGTGTACAGCTAAGTGATTCAGCCATATATATACATATATACTTTTTCATATTCTTTTCCATTATCATTTATTACAGGATATTGAACATAGTTCCCTGTGCTATACACTAGGACCTTATTGCTCATCTATACCTTATATTTTACATTCCAGCAACAAGTTATTTATAATTTTCTCCACATGCCTCTGCACTGAATTTTACTTCTATGTCTTTATTCTACCTGTTCCCTCTCCTTTGCCTATCAACACTTAATGATCTTTCAGAAACCTTCTCTAACCATCCCCTTCCCCCACTTGGCTCTAGAGTCTCCTTTGGCCTCCTGCTGCTTCCTGAACTTATCTCAGTCATTAACTTACTACCTGTAATAGCAACTTTGGTGTATGTATCTTCATATAAAGCATAACTGAACCCCCACGGGCAATACCTTAGCTCTGACTTTCCTCATTTCTGAACTTTATTACTTAATGGCTTCCTAATTTTTCCTCCTATCTCCAGTTTCAGTTTTCATTCCCAATTTATACCCCTGTAATGGATTGAATACTGTGCCTTATTCAACATGGGGACAGTGACCTTATTCGGAAATAGGTTTAAGATTCTTCGATATCAGGAGTTCCCGTCGTGGCGCAGTGGTTAACGAATCCGACTAGGAACCATGAGGTTGCGGGTTCGGTCCCTGCCCTTGCTCAGTGGGTTAACGATCCGGCGTTGCCGTGAGCTGTGGTGTAGGTTGCAGACGCGGCTCGGATCCCGCGTTGCTGTGGCTCTGGCGTAGGCCGGTGGCTACAGCTCCGATTCAACCCCTAGCCTGGGAACCTCCATATGCCGCTGGAGCGGCCCAAGAAATAGCAACAACAACAACAACAACAACAAAACAACAACAAAAAAGACAAAAAAAAAAAAAAAAAAAAAGATTCTTCGATATCATACTAGATTTGAAACGGGCCCTAAATCTAATGACTGATGTCCTTATAAGAAGAGGAAAAGACACAGAAACACAGAGGTGGAGACAATAGAAGAAAGAGGTAGATTGGAGTGCTGTGTTTATAAGGAACAGAAGGAACCCCCAAGAGCTGGAAGAAGTATGGAAGAATTCTCTCCTTTAGCCATTGGAGTAAGTGTGGGCCTGCTGACCCCTTGGTTTTGGACTTGTGACCTCAAGAATTCTGAGAGAATAAGTTTTTGTTGTTATAATTCACCAGATTTGTGTTCATTTGTTATGGCAGCCCTATGGAATTAATACAACTCTCAAAACATGCAGAACTGATCCATCTTGCCTGCTTGCTTGCTTTCCTACCTTTTATTTTTTCTTTGTTGTGTGTATTTGTTCATTTTTAATTATAGCAAGTTTAAAACATATAAAAAAAGACAACATGTGTAATAAACCGGTGTACCCACTGCCCCAGCTTCAACAATTATCACCTCATTGCCAATCTTGTTTTATGTCTACTTCCATCAATTTCCCCATCTCCTGCCTTATTTTAAAGCAGATTACAGATATTATATCATTTCATCTATAAATAATTCAGAGTATATCTCTAAAAAGCAAAGACTTTTCTTTGTCAAGTGAAGCATTCACATAAAGGGTGCTCTTTCCAAGATGAAAGTTTCCAGTTATTCCTCGCTTAAAAGACTTAATCTCTCTTCCAGTACAAAAGGCAATCTTAATTTGACATTCAAGGAGTCTTTATTTTTATTTTTCTTCTTCTTCTTTTTTTTTTTTTTTTTTTTTTTTTTTTGCTTTTTAGGGCTCCACCAGTGGCATATGGGGGTTCCCAAGCTAGGGGTCTAATCGGAGCTGTTGCTGCCGGCCTACGCCAGAGCCACAGCAACGCCAGATCCAAGCCACGTCTGCAACCTACATCACAACTCACTGCAACACCAGATCCTTAACCCACTGAGCGAGGCCAGGGACTGAACCTGCAGCCTCATGGTTCCTAGTCAGATTCATTTCCACTGTGTCACAATGGTGGAACTCCTCCATTGATTTTTATTTTTAAATCTGAAATGGCCCTGTTTATCTTTCCAGCTTCATTGTCTAACATTCTCCCTGTTCACCATATGTTTTGGATATACCAAGCTGTTTGATGAAACCATAAAATATTACCATATTTGTAGATCAAACTCAGGTAAACATTGGCAGTTTCATAATGCCCAACCTAATATAATGGACAATCAGGCTCTTTCTTCCTTTCCACCTGCTTCACTGGACACACATTTTGGGCTTTGAATTTATCACAGAGTAATGTAACTGTTTACTTGCCTGTCTCTCCACCTAGCAGGTAACCTCCTTGAAGGCAAGGATAGTGGCTTTCCTTTTGTGTGTCTCCGGATTTCTGGCACAAGATCAGTACTCAGTAAATATGGTTAAATAACTCAGTGGCTCTGTCTACTTCAGTCTTCCATAGGTGTATTTTTTCTGCAGGCAATCTCTGAAGTCACATAATTCTGAAACTTCTCCTTGACCTCTTCTTTCTATCATTATTAAAAGTGTAATATAGCATGTTACATTTTTTTTGTCTCATTTATTTATTTATTTTTGTCTTTTTGCCATTTCTTGGGCCTCTCCCGTGGCATATGGAGATTCCCAGGCTAGGGGTTAAATCAGAGCTGTAGCTGCTGGCCTACGCCACAGCCACAGCAACATGGGATCCAAGCCGCGTCTGCGACCTACACCACAGCTCACGGCAACGCCAGATCGTTAACCCACTGAGCAACGGCAGGGACCGAACCAGCAACCTCATGGTTCCTAGTTGGATTTGTTAACCACTGCGCCACGACGGAAACTCCACATTTTTTTTTTTTTTAATTCAAAATGAAACCTCCTGGAGTTCCCGTTGTGACACAGTGGAAACGAATCTGACTAGGAACCATGAGGTTGCAGGTTCGGTCCCTGGCCTTGCTCAGTGGGTTAAGGATCCAGCGTTGCCATGAGCTGTGGTGTAGGTCACAGACGTGGCTTGGATCTGGTGTTGCTGTGGCTATGGCGTAGGCCAGCGGCTACAGCTCCGATTCGACCCCTAGCCTGGGAACCTCCATGCGGCCCTAGAAAAGACAAAAATAACAAACAAACAAGCAAACAAAAAAAGAACCCCCCAAAAAAACAAACAAACAAAAAACCCCAAAATGAAACCTCCTGATAAGATCTTGGGTATGCTACTTTTCTCTCCAGTGCTGGGGTCAACCAGTCCTGCAGTAGGGCGGTGACAATATGTTCTGTGCTAGGGCCTAAAATCTTCAGTTACTAAATTAGACTAGATAAGGAAAAGTGAGGTCAAATTAGGTAAAAAGTTAATAATTCTCCTGGTATTCATTTGGTAGTATACAGGAGAAAAAAAATCCAATTTGTGTTTAATTCCCCCTTTAAAAGTTACTAGAAATACCTAGAGAATCCTAAAGACTCTACCAGAAAACTGTTAGAGCTTATCCACGAATTTGGCAAAGTTGCAGGATACAAAATCAATACACAGAAATCGACAGTGTTTCTATATACTAACAATGAAAAAGCAGAAAAGGAAATTAGGGAAGCAATCCCTTTTACCATCGCATCCAAAAGAATAAAATACCTAGGAGTAAACCTACCTAAAGAAACAAAGGACCTGTACTCTGAAAACTACAAGCCACTGATGAAAGAAATCAAAGATGACACAAATAGATGGAAAGATATACCATTCTCGTGGATTGGAAGAGTTAATATTATCAAAATGACTATACTACCCAAGGCAATCTACAGATTCAATGCAATCCCTATCAAATTACCAAGGACATTTTTCACAGAAGTTGAACAAAATATTTTGAAGTTTGTTTGGAAGCACAAAAGACCCAGAATAGCCAAAGACATCCTGAAAAGGAAAAATGGAGCTGGAGGAATCAGGCTCACTCCCTGACTTCAGAGTCTACTACAAAGCAACAGTCGTCAAAACTGCATGGTACTGGCACAAAGACAGACATATAGATCAGTGGAACAGGATAGAAAGCCCAGAATTAAACCCATGTACTTACAGCCAACTAATCTATGACAAAGGAAGCAAGAATATACAATGGAGAAAGGACAGCTTGTTCAATAAGTGGTGCTGGGAAAACTGGACAGCCACATGGAAAAGAATGAAATTAGAACACTCCCTAACACCACACACAAAAATAAACTCCAAATGGATTAAAGACCTAGATATAAGACCAGACACTATCAAACTCCTAGAGGAAAACATAGGCCAAACACTCTCTGACATAAACGACAGCAACATCTTCTCAGATCCACCTCTTAGAGTATTGACAATAAAAAGAAAAATAAACAAATGGGGCCTACTCAAACTTAAAAGTTTCTGCACAGCAAAGGAAACCCTAAACAACACAAAAAGACAACCCACAGAATGGGAGAAAATCTTTGCAAGTGAGTCGACGGACAAGGGATTAATCTCCAAAATTTATAAACAACTTCTGCAGCTCCATACCAAAAAAACAAACAACCCCATCCAAAAATGGGCAGAAGATCTAAACAGACAATTCTCCAAAGGAGACATACAGATGGCCGAGAAACACATGAAAAGATGTTCAACATCACTCATTATTAGAGAAATACAAATCAAAACCACCATGAGGTATCACTTTACACCAGCCAGAATGGCCATCATCCAAAAGTCCACAAACAATAAGTGCTGGAGAGGGTGTGGAGAAAAAGGAACCCTAGTACACTGTTGGTGGGATTGCCAATTGGTGCAACCACTGTGGAAAGCAGTATGGAGATTCCTCAGAAAACTAAACATAGAACTACCATTTGATCCAGCAATCCCACTCCTAGGCATCTCTCCAGAGAAAACCACGACTCACAAAGACACAAGTACTCCAGTGTTCATTGCAGCACTATTTACAATAGCCAAGACATGGAAACAACCTAAATGTTCATCGACAGAGGAATGGATCCAGAAGATGTGGTACATATACACAATGGAATATTACTCAGCCATCAAAAAGAATGAAATACCAGCATTTTTAGCAACATGGATGGACCTAGAATTATCATGCTAAGTGAAGTCAGCCAGACAATGAGACACCAACCTCAAATGCTTTCACTGACTTGTGGAATCTGAAAAAAGGAGAGACGGAACTTCTTTGCAGAACAGATGCTGACTCACAGACATTGAAAAACTTATGGTCTCCGGAGGAGACAGTTTGGGGGGTGGGGGGATGTGCTTGGGCTGTGGGATGGAAATCCTGTTAAATCAGATTGTTATGATTATTATACAACTACAGATGTGATAAATTCATTTGAGTAATAAAAAAATGAAAAAAAAAGTTACTAGAAAGCTAAGCTTTCAATGATGTCAAATAAATTGTCTCTGAGTTAATCCATTTGTTTTAGCAAACCACCCTAAAACTCAGAGGTTTAAAACAACTACTATATTTTGATGATAATTTTATAGGTCAGGGATTCAGAAAGGGCTTAGCTAGACAGCTCCTTTATGCTCCTTGTGTCCCAAACTGAGGCAGGGGGCAGGGGGTGGGGGGCAGGGAAGGGGGCTGGAGGGTAGAGAGTCCTCTTCCAAGAGAGCTTCTTCGTCTGATTCCCTGGGACTTACTGGGCTCTTTCTCTAAGTAGTATTTCTTCCCTTGTGGGGGATGGATCTCTTCACGTGGTTTGGGATTATCAGAGCGTGATGGGCTCAGGGTGGTCATACGTCTTACATGGCAGCTGACTTCTAAGAGACAAAGCAGAAGCTTCTTGGCCTCTTAAAGGCATCATTTCAGCTGTATTCTGTTATTCTGGTGGTCACGCAGTTCCAGCCCAGCTCAGATCCAGGGGGTGGTAAAATAGACTCTCCTTCTAGCTAGGAAAGAATGTGTGTCCATTTTAACTTTCATGCATCCTCTGCCAGTTATCGTTTGGACATATGAGGCCTGAATCACATTTCTGGAGCCATCATGAGTCCCTGATGAGTCACTGCTGAGCTTTATATCTGTTGGCTGTGTAATTATCTTATCCTGGCTTAAGATCCTCATTGAGTTTACACAAATAGTGAGCATTTTAAAAACAGTAACTCTGAAAGTTATATCACCTTTTATTTGGTTGGAAATGCCAGTGTTTTTTATCTTGCAAAAACTTTTTTTTTGGTCTTTTTGCCATTTCTTGGGCCGCTCCCACAGCATATGGAGGTTCCCAGGCTAGGGGTCGAATTGGAGCCATAGCCTCCAGCCTACACCACAACCACAGCAACGCGGGATCCGAGCCACGTCTGCAACCTACACCATAGCTGACGGCAACGCCAGATCCTTCACCAGCTAAGTGAGGCCAGGGATCGAACCCACAACCTCATGGTTCCTAGTCGGATTCGTTAACCACTGAGCCACGATGGGAACTCCAATCTTCCAAAAACTTTTTTTCCTCTCCCAGGACACCAAAATATTCACTAGAAAAAGGCTAGAAGATAACTATTTAGATAGAAGTTTTGATTTAAGAATTAGTGTGATGAAATCCTGCAAAAAGCAAAATTCAGCATAAACCAGGTTCTTTCTTGGGCCACGTGCCACAGATATTTTATATATATATATATATATATATATATATGTATTTCTTTTAACCCAGGGGTACCATGAGACGCTATGATACGTCTGTTTCATCTGTGAGTTATCTCAATATATACCTTAGGTCTTTTACTTGAAGCTAAGACAAGTCCCTGTTTACTTCAATACCTGGGAGATGGAGGGTGAGCCATGATGCCTGCCTACTGTTCTGATATTTAACACTTAGGATATTATTTAATATTTAAAAAACAGTTTCTATTCCTATTTATTTTTTTGACAACTGCAATCTCCTCATAGGCTCATTTCCTCAAGTTAGTCCAAGTGATTGTAGCAGCATGCCTCAGTTTTAGGAATTATAGACCACAGAGGGAAGAATAGGGTTAAAACTTTCAACACCCAATTATATATATATATATCATGTTTGTCATTTTTGTTTTTGTTTCATTTATTTTATAGTCCACTAGGCTTTAGTAAATCAGTATCTCCTTCTACCTCAGAGGAAAAGTAGGATTTTTTTTTCCTATTTTTTCATTTTGCCACCATATTTTTATTTAATATAATGGATGTACTACCCTCAAAGTGAAGACATCCAACCAGGTTTGGGTCGCTCTAAAGTTAATTTCATTTGCTAATTTCATGAAAGCTTTCATGACATACCTTGAGGCAGTTGGAGAAAAATAGAGATTTGAAAACCCGGGACTAAGAATCTATTAAGTCTACTTATTAGATCAGGCAAAGGTTTCTCTTAGAAAGTTTTATAGATCATTTGGCTTTTCTTGGAGGGAGCAAACGGACACAGACTGCTCCTCTGACCCCAGCCAGCTCACAGGCACATCTGTGTGTCTTTATCACAAATGGGACCAAGTAACTGTTTGACAGGACAATACCAATACATATGTTGGTGCTGAATTAGTAGCGTGACAGTCAAAAACAAAGAATTGCATCTTTTGTAGGGGCTCTCGTTAGCTGTCTTGGATATTTGTGGCATAATAAGAAGGGCCTTAGCGACCAAACAACCTCACATAGGGTAATTTTGGTAAAACGTGAGATACAAATAATCCCTTAACAAAAGACAAGCAACACCAGGTGTTTGTCAGTAGTAACATGAAATTATACATAACTTCCTATTGGGATTCTTTGCTTGTACTCAAGTTAAACGCTCTCTTTAGAACCTTTGTGTTTTATGTGTGTCGAGGGGGAAGTCACAGTCTTTGGCAAGAAGGAGGATCTCCTACCGCAATATGCCAGCTGTAAAGGGAAACGGGAAAGAAAGCTAGGGAAAACAGAGAACCCAGGGGAGAAGTAGATGCATTTCTAATGAGTCTGAAAAATGAGTCAGTCTTGATTTGCTGATTGATTTTTTTTTTTTTTTTTTGCCTTTTCTAGGGCCGATCCCACGGCATATGGAGGTTCCCAGGCTAGGGGGTCCAATCAGAGCTGTAGCCACTGGCCTACACCACAGCCACAGCAACACCGGACGTGAGCCGCGTCTGCGACCTACACCACAGCTCACGGCAACGCCGGATCCTTTACCCACTGAGCAAGGCCAGGAATCGAACCCCAAACCTCATGGTTCCTAGTCGGATTTGTTAACCATTGAACTATGATGGGAACTCTGTGATGGAGACATTTTAAAATTCAGGTATCTGAAGAAGATTTTGGCCCTGAGAATATCACATTGATAGATGTAGAAAGCATTTTTTTTTAATTGGTTGGCTGCCCCTGCAGCATGTGGAAGTTCCAGGGCCAGCGCTCAAACCAGAGCCATAGCAATGACAACGCTGCATCGTTATGCTGTAGGCCACAAAAGGAGTCAGTAGAAAGCATTTTAAACAGCCAAACCTGTGTATTGGGAAAAAAGAATAACTTGATAAATACCGCGACTATTTCTATACACTTCACATTTTGCTAGAATATTTTGCTTGTTTGACACAATTAAATGTTAAATTGAATCTAGATAAATTTGTAGAACTGGAAATTATTTTGGTTTCTATCACCCTACTTTCCCCAATATTTTATAAGAGCTATACCTGTTAGAACCTATTTCACTGCATGTGACAGTTGGCTTTTAGCAGCAGTTGGGGAAGAAAAGAACTCATGAAGAAAGCTGTCGAAGCAACCCTTACAAAGGAAACAAAAGATCAATAGTGGCGGCAGAGCAACAGAACAACTATGCAGGGTGTCTGAGGACACGAGCTTTTATAATACACAGTTAAGGGGCTCACAGGGGCATCCAGCTATGCAAGTCATTATGTGTCATTAAGTCTGTTGCTTGATGAGATGATGCCACAGTGAGGTTTATGAAAAAAAGGGCCCTAAAAGGAAAAGGGCAGAATCGAGCTGGTATAGGAGGCAGAAATCTTCAGGAGGAAAAAAAAGGAGGACCTGTCCAAGGTGGCAAGACGCAGCCCATCAATCTTGTCCCTGTTAAGTTGCTTAATGAGATAGATCCAGCTGGCCATTTTGTGACTTTCATGACATCGTTTTGGTGGGATGTTATCCAAATCGGGATAATTTGCATTCCTGGGAAATAGTATCTCCTGTGGCTGACTGGCCATTTTCAGTCAGCACGGTGAATGGATGACCCCCTGGGAAAAGTGAATTACTGTAGGGAAATACTCAGCCCTCTTTACTGAACACTTGTCCTCAGAAGCTTTTCTGTTCTTGAACTTTAAAGGCACATGCTCTGGTACATGCCAGCGCTGCTGTGCTGGAACCAAAGCAAATGAACTATGCCTGCGCCCAACGCATGCCAGTTGCCTTCCTTGGTGTAGTTTTGCTTTAGATGTGTGAACAAAGTGTTTGACTGATGGCCTTTGGAAACCCTTTCTCCTTGCCTGAAGAGGCGCTGCTAATCTAGTCTTGCATTTCTGTCTCCATTTCTTTATTTTATATCCTGTTTTTTAAGTAACTTGAGCACTGTTCTACATGCTTTACAAATATGTGCTCATTTAGTCCTTAGAAGGACCTTTAGATAGGGTATATAATTATCCCCATTTTGCAGATGGGGAAACTGAAGCACAGAGAGGTAAGTAACTTGCTCAAGGTCACACAACTAGTAAGTCGTGAAGCCAGGATTTGAGCTCAGGAAGTCTAGTTCCAGAATCCGAGCCTAACCACGGTGTCCACTGCCCTTCGCTTTTCTCTTCATTCCTTTACTCTCTCTTTCGCCCCATGCTTGATTGCGATGTCCTGCCTTTATTATTTTCGCTGGAGCAATTTCGTCAGCACGGTGGCTCTTGACTTCTGGGCAGACTGTGGGGGTAGAGGTGGGCCGCGTGAGAGGCGGGGAGACGGGGCACCGTCCGCTGGAAGCCCTGGATGAGCACGGTCACCAGGGAGCCGACACCATCACGGCAGCTTTTCTCTTCTTCTCTTGCCATACCGTACCTTGGCATGCGCAGGTTCCTAGGCCAGAGAGGGACTTGCACCACAGCAGTAACCAGAGCCACGGCAATGACAACTCCAGATCTTTAACCCACTGAGCCATCAGGGAACTCCCAGCTTTTCTTTCATAGGTTTCTCTTCAATGTGGAGTCAGAGGCCTGGGTTCAGATCCTAGTGCCACGACTTCCTGACCCTAGGACCTTGCCTTTGTTGCTTATGTCGTCATTTCACAGCCTCCTCTTCTACAAAATGGAGATTGATTGTAGTGCTTACCCCACAGGATTGTCGTGGGAATTGCAGGACACATAATAATTGCTCGGTGAAGATTAGCTAGGCCTGTGATTATTGCGATGGCTCTATCAATTTGAGGCAAGATTTGTCATGTAAGACTCAAGCATCAGAGAGTAGGTTGTGTTTAGCTTTCAGCTGAGGCCACTCTCAGGCCAAATTTTCTAGAAAAAGTTGGCATCAGATGGTGGTTTCTTGATAAAGGGAAGTGAAAGCCATGTAATCTTTTTTTTTTTTTTTTTTTTCTTTTTAGGGCTGCACCTGCAACATATGGAGGTTCCCAGGTTAGGGGTCAAATCAGAGCTGTAGCCGCTGGCCTACACCACAGCCACAGCAACGCCAGATCTAAGCCGGGTCTGTAACCTATACCACAACTCATAGCAACACTGGATCCTTAACCCACTGATGGAGGCCAGGGATCAAACCTGTGTTCTCATGGATATTAGTCAGATTTGTTTCCATTGAGCCACGACAGGAACTCCAAGCCATGTAATCTTAAGAGAGGGAATACTCTGCTTCTGTTATTTTAATTCTGAAAGGTCTCTCTCTGACATGTTGATTTGGGGAATAAGAAATAATATTTGAAATTGGCATTGCAAAATGAATCTCAAAAATGCCTGACACATAGCAGGTACTTGACAGATGTTACCTTCTGCTTATGTCGTATAACCCGCACCCCCTGCTTGTCACTCATTTCTCACACCCCCAAACCTTGGTTCTAGTAAAGCCACAGTCACTGCATTCCTGTTGTCACTCTGTGCCTTTGCCCCCCTTATTATTCCTGCATGGAATGCCCTCAACGCCTCTTTCCAAGCTTTCAAGTCCTACACATACCGCAAGGGCCACGTCAAGTATGGTGTCCTCCATGAAGTCTTCTGAGCCATACAAGCCTGCTTAGGTTTGAAGGTGAATTGAGAGAAGGTACTGTGTAAGCCAGAACCAACTGCACAGGCTTCCTTAGCCCCCAAGATTACTTGTCCTTCCAGAAAGAACAGATGATAAGACATCAGCGGTGAACTCAGAGGAACTTAAGGCAGAGTGACTCAAAAATAGATTGTGGGAATTCCTGTTGTGGCGCAGAGGAAACAAATCCGACTAGGAACCATGAGGTTGCGGGTTCCATCCCTGGCCTTGCTCAGTGGGTTAAGGATCCAGTGTTGCCATGAGCTGTGGTGTAGGTTGCAGACACGGCTTGGATTTGGCGTTGCTGTGGCTGTGGTGTAGACCAGAGGCTATAGCTCCGATTAGACCCTGGCCTGGGAACCTCCATATGCTGTGGGTGTGTCCCTGAAAAGACTAAAAGCCAAATAAATAAATAAAATGAAATAAACCCCAGGAACTGACATTGGGACAGTGCGTATATATATTGTTCTATGCCATTTTATCACCTGTGTCCGACTTGTAACCACCACTGTAATCGGGATTTATGAGTCACCCCTACTCCGTCCTCCCCTCTACTCCTTAACCCTGGTAGCCGCTGGAGCTTCCCATCTCTCTAACTTTGTCATTTTCCGAATTTGTTTACATAGAGTTACACAGCCTGTGACCTTTTGAGTTTTTCTTTTTTCTTCACTCGGCATAGTGCCCTTGACGTCTATCCAAGTTGCTGTGCATCTAAGCAGTATTCTGTGCTGGGGCTGTACCACAGTCTGTCCAGCCATTCGCCTGTTGAGAGACATTTTGGTTGTGTCTAGTTGTTGAGTGTGACAAGTAAAGCTACCGCGAGCATCTGTGTACAGGTTCTTGTGTGTACGCACGTTTTCATTTCCCTGGGATAAATGCCCAGGAGAGTGATTGTTGGGTTGTGTGCTGAGTGTCTATCTGGTTTTTAAAGAAGCCACCAAGTTGTTTTCCAAAATGGCTCTACCGTTTTATCCTCCCGCCAGCAGTGTATGAGAGATTCGGTTTCTCCACATCCTCACCAGCACTTGGTATTGTCCTGTTTTTAAAATTTAGCTCTTCTAATAGGTGTGTAGTGCCATCCCACTGTGGCGTTCATTTGCATTTCTCTGCTAGCTAGAACATCTTTTCATGTGTGTATTTACCATCATATATCCTCTTTGGTGACATGTCTCTTCATCTCCTTTGCTCATTTTCTGATTGAATTGCTTTTTTTTTTTTTTTTTTTTTTTTTTTTTGGTCTTTTTTCCTTTCCTAGGGCCGCTCCCATGGCATATGGAGGTTCCCAGGCTAGGGGTCTAATTGGAGCTGTAGCCACTGGCCTCCGCCACAGCCACAGCAACATGGGATCCAAGCCGAGTCTGTGACCTACACCACAGCTCATGGCAATGATGGATCCTTAACCCACTGAGCAAGGCCAGGGATCGAACCTGCAACCTCATGGTTCCTAGTCGGATTCGTTAACCACTGAGCCACGACGGGAACTCCCCTAAAGACTCTTGACTCTTGTTTTTCGGCACCCTTCAGGCGTTGGAATTAGTGCCAGGGGAGAGGAGGAGAGAGCTTAGGAGTAGACTGGGATTTGGTTCCAACACCAAACTTGATGATGGAGTCACAGGCTGGGAGTGAATTTACCTGACACCATCCAGAATAAAGTGATTGTCAGAAATTAGGCTGGGCATCCACAATCATGATCCAAGTAGGTTCTGCAAAGGCTATTTTTGCTCATGGGAGTTTGGAAGACCATGAAACCAAAATTCCATGCCTGTTGCCAATCAAATACTTTTTTAGATATAAAATTTGTGCGAAAAAATTATCTAAAACTTGGAAATAAGGCACAAGGATGACTGCCTGTCCTTTCGGTGATGTTCAGGAGCTTTTTCTAACAGGCCCAGCCAAGGATTCTTTAATACTAGAGGGAAACACTTTCTTTTGATTCACTCTTTGCTCTTGGTTAGGGCCCAGACTCTGACATGTTATATGATAACTTGAAACTTTTTTTGTCTGGTTGAGATGTAAAATAATTTCTTTCCAGTAAAATAGATAACCCCAAAAGTTACATTTTTGTAGCTCTGTAGGACATTAAGTATTTCTACATTGAATTTAGTAATCTCATTCCCGCATTCCTTCTCCCAGTTGCTGTATTTACTCAGTCTCTCACATTAGCCTTTGAGGCAGCTTATCTTCTGATTAATGAGAGAAATGAGTTAGTGATAGGCGCTGACTTTATATCTGTATGAGAGCCACGTTTTTAACATTTAAAACAGTATACTTTGATACATGCTCATCTGAAAGTCAAAATCTTTATGGAGAAGTACTGAGACCTTTGAGAAAAAACATGAAAAATAAAACTCAATGTGAAAGTCTCTTTCTTCTTTTAGCAAATTCGGAAGAATCAGAGGTACATAGCCAGAGCACCTAGTCGCGAATGACAGACAGTAGGTCTAGACAGTGCTGTTGCGGATGATGCCAGTGTGAGCATCGGGAAGAACTAGGACTGAGATGAGGTGCGACAAAGAGCTGATCCGCCAGCCAGATGCTCCCCCCCTCCCACCCCGCTTTAGTTTGGGTTCATTTAACTTTAAAGTCTGTGTCAGTTTTGAATTTAAAATAAGCTATTACCTGACAATTCTTCTAACTTAACAGAAGCCCAGAAAAATAGATTAAGATGAAAATGCCATAGCTCTTTTATTTTGCCTTCAGTTAGAACTGGTAATTTTCAAGAGTCCTCTTGATTCTTTCATTTATTGTCGTGTATCCACGGGCATGGGAAAAGGTTAAAAACTTGCTTTGAGATGCTGCTTTTTTTTTTTTTTTTTTTTTAGCTTCGAGAGATCTGACAATTTTCAGTTCTATTTTCCCTTGCAAACCTTTGAAAGAGACATTGGTGTTCCCCATAATTGAGATGTGGTGGGATTTGGGGCCTGGGGTCAGTATCACGTAGTGGTGGAAAGTTCAGGCTTACTGCGTATACAGTCTGGGCTCAAATCCCAGCCCTACTGTTCCCTAGAAATGCTCCAATTACTGAACTCCTCTAAGCATCAGTTGCTTCAGCCACAGAGTAGGGATAGTAATAGAACTTATCAACCAGAGTCCTTCTTAGGTGCTTGGCATAGTGACTGGCAAATAGTAAACCTTCAGTAAGTGGGAGCTATTATTATTGTGATAGGAAACATGTAAATGTGCAAATCTTTCCCGTTTGTACATGGCTCACTTCTGGGGTGTCTGTTTAACCATTTCCCCTCTTTCTCCTCCTTACCCATTAGCACTGTAGTGAGAAATTAATAGGAGTGTAACATTCATTTGTATGTATCTAATAAAGTTTGTTTCTCTTTTATTGGAAAACAAAACAAAAATCAGAAAGGTCAGACATTTCATATTTCTGAAGGAGAGGATTGATTAGATTGCATTATTTCCCAGAAGCGTATTCATTTTTTTCCCCCTTGTGGATGACAGTGTTCCCTCTGCCCCCTTCATGAGATTATTTGCTTTTGTTCCGGACCTTCAAGTCCAGCCACAGGGAGGAGGTTACTGCACTCTCTTCATTCCTGCTCTGGCAGTCTGGGTGTAACCTAACGCTGTAGCATTGTATGAGACAGGAAAGAAACATCCACGTCAGTCACGATTTGAGCTGTGTTCCCAACCCTGGTTTCATCTAGTGTGACAGCCTAATTATAAGGCTTCCTACACAAGCTCCATAGGCAGCCACGATCCTCCGCCTGCTTTCTCGCTCTGACGTGTGTCTCTTGTCTTGGAGTGAAGTTCTTTGCTGGCATACCATTCATAGAACATGTTTCTATTGAGATTAATCTTTCACGGGTCTCTGGGTGATTTCCCCCCAAATGTCCTCCAGCTGTCTAAGATAACCTGCTCACAATGACAAGTCCAGGGGTTGTGGGCGGGATATAGAGGAGGAATTCTAAAGATGCTGGAGAAACAGTTAATGCTTAGTGTAAATATCAATTACGGTAAGATGAACAGCTGGGTGAGAGCATTTAGGCTTGGCAAGCCTTCGTGTGAGAAGTCCTAGCTGGTGAGGGCAAAAAGTTTAGTTAACTGCAAGCCCCAAAGGAGTTGGCAGTGTGATCCAGTGGGGATGCCTGAAGATGGAACAGACTGGGCTGTGGTTTTGTGTTTCCTCTGGATGAATCTTAGCATTCATCCACTTGAGCTGTCGTCTGGAATTTTCTGGCATTGAAATAGAGGAGATAAAGGTGAAATGATTTTCAAGATCCCTTCCAACTATAAGTTTGGATGCAGTTCTTTTTCTTTTTCTCAGTATGTTTGAAGTCATTTACCTCAAATGAAGTATAAAGATAGTAAGTGTTGTGTTTGATGAGTTTTAATAAAGTTATACACCCATGTAACTCCCTCCCCATTCAAGGTAGAACATTTCCATCACCTCATAAGGTTCTTTGTAATCCTGCACAACATCCCCTCTCCATAGATACTCACCATTCTGATTTCTGTTACAACAGTTTCCAGAACCTTATATAAATGGAACTATATAGTGTATACTCATTTATACCTGGCCTCTTTCACTTAACAACTTAATGTTTTGAGTTCCGTCCATGTTGTTGTGTGTCAGTGGTTCATCCTGTTTTAGGTTGAACAGCTCAGCTATGTTCCACCATATGCATAGACCATAATTTCTTTTTGCTTGTTTTCTTTTTTTTTTTGCTTCTCAGGGCCACATCCGTGGCACATGGGAGTTCCCAGGCTAGGGGTAGAATCAGCCTGGACCACAGCCACAGCAACGTGGGATCCGAGCCACATCTGCAACCTACACCATAGCTCATGGCAACACCTGATCCCCAACCCACTGAGCAAGGCCAGGGATCGAACCCGTGTCCTCATGGATACTAGTTGGGTTTGTTTCCTCTGCGCCACAGCCAGAGCTCCCATAATATCTTTATTCATTCTCTTACTGATAGACATTTGAGTTGTTGTTTGACTATGAATAAAGCAGAATAATATTCTTGTGCAGTTCTTTCAGTGAATGTAAGATTTGGTTCCTCTTGAGTAAACTACCTAGGAGTGGCATTGCTTGACTATAGCATTGTTGGATTTTTCACTTTATAAGGAGCTGCTAAAAACTTTTGCCAAGTAACAGTACTATTTAAGACTCCCACCAGCCATATATGAGAGTTCCACATGCTCCACACTCCAGCCACTCGGCTTTTCTTTGCATCATATGCATTCATTTCCCTTGGGTGTGTTCCTAAGGAAACTAAAGAGAGATGATCACCGTTACTCGCAAAGGTTCACTTGAAAAGTAAGCCTAAGCTAATAGGATGACCAGAAACAGCAAGCAGTGACACACTAGTCTTGACCTTTGACCAAGGATTGGCATAGATCATGTGATTTTTTAATAATTAAGGGAGGGGAAATGTGCTTCTTTATCATTTCCTCATAACTCCTTAGAATGGCCAGAAAGCTCTCTTTTCTGGTGTTTTTATATTAAGAACTTTGACAATTTGTCCTGTCAGGATAGGACAGTTTGTCCTCATATCAGGAAGAAAGTAGTAATTTGCTCATCCGTCCGATTTTGAGGTATTTCTGGAAAAAGAATCCCTGGCAAACTGGTGGTTGGTATTAGGGGGAATAAAAATGTATGGTTGGACAAAGTATCATGAATCTAGTACATATGGAAGAAAATGCTGGGTAGGGTAGCTCTTTTCTCTCTCTCTCTTTTTTTTTTTCTTAATTTGTCCCTTCCTTCCTTCCTTTGCCACACCCATGGCACATGGAGCTTCCTGGGCCAGGGATCAAACCCATGCCACAGCAACGACCCAAGCCACTGCAGTGACTACACCGGATCCTTAACGCACTGAGCCACAAGGGAAGTCTATCTTTTCGCCTCCTTTCCCCTGCCTGCACCCATATTCCCTGTGGTAATCACTAGTTTCTTCTCCGTTTCTGTGAATCTTTTTCTGTTTGGTTATATTTGTTTGTTTTGTTTTTTAGATTCCATATATTAATGAAAACACACAATTCACAAGGGTTCCCTTTTCTACACATCCTCACCAACACTTATTATTTTTGTATTTTTGACATAGCCATTCTGACAGATGTTAGGTGAGATCTCATGGCTTTGATTTGCATATTGTTTATTATTAGGGTTGTTGAGCATCTTTTCATGTGCCTGCCAGCTTTCTGTGTGTCTTCTTTGGAAAAATGCCTATTCAGGTCCTCTGTCCATTTGTTTGTTTTCTTTTCTTTTCTTTTTTTTTGTCTTTTTAGGGCCACACCCATGGCATATGGAGGTTCCCAGGCTAGGGGTCTAATTGGAGCTACAGCTGCTGGCCTATGCCACAGCCACACAGGTTTTTTCTTGATAATGAATTCTTTATATGTTTTTGGATTAACCCCTTATTGGATGTATCATTTGCAAATATCTTCTCTCATTCAGTAGGTTGCCTTTTTGTTTTGTTGTTTTGTTGATGGTTTCCTTTTTTTTTTCCTGTGCAAAAGTTTTTTTTTAATTTGATTAGGTCCTGTTTGTTTATTTTTGCTTTTGTTGTAGGGTGGCTCTCTTATATTGTGAGTGAAGAAGTATTTTGCATGATAGATTAATCATTTGCCATCATTTATTAAGTGCTTACTATATGCCAGGCACTGGACGAAGCATTTTCATAGACTAATTATTTTCATTTTTGAAATTACCTTACAAAGTAGGCAACATTAATTTCCTAGTGTTATGAAAGAGGAAAGTGAAGTTCATAGAGATTATTTAAATATCTTATCCAAAGACACAACTATTATATAGTAGAGCTGTGTAATAACTCTACTTTTTGAACCCAACAGTGCCATGGCTGAGCTACACTTTGATAAAGTTAAACTGGATGGTCACATGTAAAAGAGTGTGTGTGTGTATGTGTGTGTTTGTGTATGATATGATGACCGGAGTCTTTCAAACATAAAAATAAATTTCATTAGGATAAAATTCCGTGGGAGAAGTGAAA
The DNA here is from genome assembly GCF_054392235.1 of Sus scrofa. Taxonomy (NCBI): domain Eukaryota; kingdom Metazoa; phylum Chordata; class Mammalia; order Artiodactyla; family Suidae; genus Sus; species Sus scrofa. The sequence continues at coordinate 16,291,773 of NC_139401.1, forward strand.
TGGAAATATGAGATTAAGGAGGAAAAGAAATATTATAAAATGTCTTTCTATATTAAAAAAACAAATGATGGTAGGTATCAAATGGTATTTAGATTCTGTTGGATATATTTAAATAAATGATGTATCTGCTCTAATTTAAAGTGTCCATATTTATAATGCATTAGTAATTCTAACCTTTATAAATGTTTAAACTTATGATGAAAAATGGGTGAGGAAGTTACATGGGTTTTCAAACTTCTTTTAAGTGACAGGGCAGTTAAATTTTCAATATTAGGACTTGTGAAAAGTAGGCGTCCTGACTACTTAGCTCAGTGCCCAGAATATACAAATTCTCAGTCTCTGTCTGGGGAATGAAAGTGCAAGGAAAATGATGCATTGTGAGAGGCTCTGCATACAAGGCCTAGGGCTACAGAGAAGCCTTTATTAGGACCAGTGCACAGAACTTTCCAGCCTTCCAGCTTCATTTCCTTTGCTCAGAAAATAGCATTCTAGAAAGGATACCTGATGCCAATAGCCTGAAAAAATTTTAATGAAGATAATATTGTGATCATGGTATTTTATAGCTGAGAAACCCTCTGTAGACATGAGTTCATTGTAACTCTGGATGGGGAGTATAGCCTTTCCTTTCTTTTCTTTCTTTTTTTTTTTTTAGGTATAATTCACATAGACCATTATATTAGTTTCAGGTATACAGTGTAATGATTTGATGCTTGTGTATATTGTGAAATGATCACCACAAGAAATCTAGTTACCGTCTATCACCATCCACAGTTACAGAATTTTTTTCTTTTTTAAGATCCACTCTTTCAGCAACTTTTATATATACAATACAGTATTATTAACTATAGTCACTGTGCTGTACTCAGGGTTTATTTATATTGTAATTGGAAGTTTGTGTGAATTGACTGCCTTCACCCATTTTGCCCACCTACCAATTCCCACCTTTGGCAACCAACCAATGTGTTCTCTATATCTTTGGGTTTGTGAGATCATATAAGTGAGATCATACTGTATTTGTCCTTCTCTGTCTGACTTACTTCACTTAGCATAGTGCCCTCAGGATCCACCTATGGTGGCAAATGGCAAGGTCCCCCCCCCCTTTTTTTTTGCCATTTCTAGGGCCGCTCCCATGGCATATGGAGGTTCCCAGGCTAGAGGTCTAATCGGAGCTGTTAGCCACCGGCCTACACCAGAGCCACAGCAACGCGGGATCCGAGCCGCGTCTGCAACCTACACCACAGCTCACGGCAACGCCAGATCCTTAACCCACCTAGCAAGGCCAGGGATTGAACCCACAACCCCATGGTTCCTAGTCGGATTCGTTAACTGCTGAGCCATGACGGGAACTCCAAGGTTTCCCCTTTTTATGGCTGAATAATTTCTCTTTGTATTTACATACCACGTCTTTATCCATCCATTCATCATTGGACACTTAGGTTGCTTGTGCATCTTGGTTATTGTAAATAATGCTGAAGTGAACATGGAGATGCAGATATCTTTTTGAGTTAGTGTTTTGGTTTTCTTTAGATAAATACACAGAAGTGGAACTGCTGGATCATATGGTAGTTTTATTTCCATTTCCTTTCTTGTGGTTCCCATTGGCTATGGGCTTTCATCAAGTTGACTTCTCTACCTTGAACAATGGGATAAAACTCAGTGGCTTGCACAGTTAGGTGAACGTAAAGATAGGGAAGGGCGGGAGAGAAAGGCCCTTTCCAGCTCAAGTATTCTTTACTCTCAAAACTGTTATAGTGGGCAGCATAGGGTCATTGATTTCTATCCATACTGGGGACAAGTGGAATTTCTCTGTGGTTCATCCATCCATCCATTCATTCAATAAACACATATTAAATGATCACTTTGGGCAAAATCTTGAGATAGAGAGGTAAATAATACTCACAGGGACACTTTGGAAGGGGGAAACAGATCGGAAAGTAGGTAAGTGGGAGGAGCCTGTTTTCACGTTACAGCCTCCTCGCCCTGAGATAAATGCTTTGCCATTTTCCTCAGGAGGGAGACCACAGGGTCAGAGTCTTCCCTTTCCTCACCTGCCCACGTGAATCATGAAGGGCCTCAGCGTTGGCTAAAGGATGTGCTGTCCAAACATTTAAGCCCAGGAGTGGGATAACACTCAGTGGAATTAATATGACCTGGGCTTCTAGGCTTTTTCCATTTGCATTCAAAGATGAGCAAGTCTAATGTGGAATATGTGTGGGCAAAGGTGAGTTTGGGGCTTTGCAAGATTGAAGGAAGGATTCAAATACTATCCCAGGTGGACGAAAGGAACTAGCTTGCCTTATCTTCATAGAGGCCATATAATTGGGGTCAACAGTTATAAGGGGAGAGCATAATCCATCTGCCAGTGTTGCACATCTGTTTAGTGGGCAGTTTGAATCTTAATGATGTTTAAACTGGCTCAGGCAATTCTGCCTCCCAGTTCATGCCTATTATCTCTGTGTAGCTATTAACAGCATGCCCTTTTGCTCTCAAAAGTGTCCTAAGTTAGAAGACAAATTATATGGCCATGGTAGTAACTCAGGAAGGAAAAGTAACTCAGGAAGGGAAAGTCAGGCCCATCTGCATTCCCATGGAGAAGTATGACCAAAATATGTTTGTTATTAAAATCTTTCACATTAACATTTTGGTGGCATGGAAAGTTGTAAGTCTGCTGGAAAGAACACATTTCAACAAACATTGTTTCTGCAGGGCTTGTGTTAAGGTATCAGAGAAATGAATAGAACAGAGGCCTACTCTGGAAGACATTATGGAGTGGCAGAGGTGACACGTAAAGAATAATGTGAGTTGGCACAACATTGTAAATCAACTATACTTTTTTTTTTTTTGTCTTTTTAGGGCCACACCCATGGTATATGGAAGTTCCCAGGTCAGGGGTTGAGTCAGAGCTGCAACCGCAGGTCTACACCACAGCCACAGCAACACCAACGCCAGATCCGAGCTGTGTCTGTCACATACAATGTGGCAATTTTGTGCTCACGGCAATGCCGGATCCTTAATCCACTGAGCGAGGCCAGGGACTGAACCCGTGTCCTCATGGATACTAGCTGGGTTCATTACCACTGAGCCACAAAGGGAACTCCCAACTATACTTTAATAGAAATAATAAAAGAATGATGGCTTCCACTAAATGCTTACATCCCTGGAACTAAAATGCTGGGGTAGGCAGGGACCTGGACCAATCTTACCACCTCACTTCACAGATGAGGATGTCTTTGCCTGGGTTCACATAGCCTTTAGGTGCGGAAATGGGGGCTTTGCCTGGGCCTGTCCTTGTTCGTTCCTATTATCCTGGCGTAAGTACTAATAACATCCTCTTTCAAGCTCAAGAGGGTCCTGATTGAGATGATAAATGCTATGGTCCCCCTACTGTAGGGAGCGAGCAGTATCTCTTGACTCTGACAAGTGCTTCTCCACTGCGGCACTCTTGACCTCTGGTGCTGGATAACTCTTCATTGTTGGTAGGCTGTGTCCTGTGCATTTAAGGATGTTTAGCAGTATCCTACTCAAGGCCAATAGCAGCTTCCCTCCCAGTCGCACATTAAAACTGCCTCCAGACATTGCCAAATGTCCCCTGGGAGGCATAATCCCCCAGGTTGAGAACATCTGCCCTAGACAATGACCTTAACAATGGTCAGCCAGACTTCACCAGGCTCACAAAACTCTAAAATGTAACCCACCGAGAATACTTTCACTTGCTTCTTTTTGTGAACTCTTAATATGACAACCTCAAGAAAACCATTTAAAGCAAATGCTTTAATGGAAAATATTTCATAAAGCTCTCAAACAGAATTATTGTTTCTCATGTAAATTAATATTTTCTGTGAGCGGAATATCCTCCTACACAAAGGGTATTGAATCTGAAATGCTGATGCACAAGTGCACAATAGCAAATCATATAGATTGCTATTTTAATGTGTTGCCCAAATGGAAAAAAAGAAAAAGAAAAAGAAAAGAAAGAGAAGAGAAGATAGTAAAATTATTTTTTGGAACCTACTTTTATTTTAGGGCTGCATCCTCGGCATATGGAGGTTCCCAGGCTAGGGGTCGAATCAGAGCTGTAGCTGCTGGCCTACGCCAGAGCCACAGCAACGCAGGATCCGAGCCTCATCTGTGACCTACACCACAGCTCATGGCAATGCCGGATTCTTAACCCACTGAGCGAGGCCAGGGATTGAAACTGTATTCTCATGGATGCTAGTCAGATTTGTTTCCTCTGGGCTACGATGGAAACTCTTTGGAACCCACTTTTAAAGCAGTATTTCTGGAAATATATATATATATATATGTAGGAAGAGACGGTGCCAGCTAAAACTGTGAAATTGGTGTTCTTCTCATACACCCCACTTTCAACACTTCCTTCTCCTATATTCTCTCCAACTTGGCATTATTATATTAAATTTTGCTATAGTGAAAAAGACTCACCTCTTCTCAAACAAGAATAACTTATTTATTCCAGCAATATATACTAAGTGGCTCCATGTTGGCTTGCTCCAGTACTAGAGATGCATTGGCCATCACTGGTCACTGCTCTTGAGGTGCCCAAGGCCTAATGGGAACTCATTCACACCCATTCAGGTGGACATCAGTGATAACACTTAGCACATGCTCGGTCTCCAGTTGAGTGTGCATCAGCACCACCCAAAGGGATGGTTTCTGACTCAGTAGTTCTGGGCCCAGACAAGTTCCGCAGTGATGCTGATATTGCTGGTCTGGAAAGCACACTTTGAGAACCACCGGTTTCATTTCAAGGATATTTAGGCTTCATCAGGACTTCCGAGCACCCAGACAGGATGGTAACCTGGCTTATTCGACTTCCTCTTCCCCTGGTCTCCCCTGCTGTCATTGCCCATTTCCTTCCTCTTTTCATTTTCCATTTCACTTCATGCTCCCTTAACCCTCCTTTACCAAGCGTTGCTTTTAAGGAAGAATTTCATATAAACATTAGCATGGCATTAAGACAATGTCTTGCCTTTTCTAGGGTAATTAACATTAGGACATATCCCTGCTTATGAAATGGGACACAATGTCTGTGTCAACTTTTTAAGAGTGATTTAGGCAAATATACTCCATAGGAATCCTTCCTGCACTGGACCTATTTGTATAGGTGTTTCACACACATCAAGGAGTCTCTGCCATATGACACACAAACACCAAACAAATAGCCATCTGGATAAAGAGAGTGTGATTCTTAAGGCACCTGCAAGCTCTTATCTTTTTTGATGATTTAGGCAAATCCAGGTTCTGGGTAAACCTTGCTGAAATGTCAGGATTGTCCTCTCTATTATTTAGATGCTAATGACACCTAGAAGACCCCACCACCAGCACCAGCACCATTTTCTTCATACCTATCAGTTGATGAGAAAGCAAGACATGTATCCACACTCTTACTTACTGGAATTGTGAAAATTAATCTAAACATGGAAATATGTGCAGAATGAAAAATCTTAAATGACCACTTGACTTAAGGACTATTATTAAAGTTAAGTCCACTCACATTCCAAGTAATCACTAGATATTGATAATAGGAAGAAATACTTCCTTTTAAAAATTTTGATGGTTTCTTTGTTCATCCCCAAATTACTGGGGTTAATCTTTGATAATAAAAGGAATGAACCCATGATTACTTCTGATGTGTGAAATCGAAGGAAATTCAACACGAACACTCAACCTACCAATGAATTTGTAACAGGTCATGCGTCTATTCATCTGGGTTAATGTCATGTGCAGTTAATGACTGAATAGTCTAATTGTTCTTGATCTAGTTAACTTTTTAGCTGAGTGGTGGGAACTGAATCCTAATTAGAGCAGTGAGTGAAAATAGCATATGTGTAAATGTTATAACCAGTGAATTTAAGGAATAAGAAAGAAAGAAAAAAGCCAATGCTTTTATCTCTAGAAAAAGGTACAGGCAGAAACTGTCTTACCCTCTCCCAATGCCCTACCTCCGCTGTAATGAGGAGCAAAGAGGAGCTTTGGTGATGAGGGTACAGGGAGGGAAAGAAAAAGAGAATTTCTACCTGGCCTAGAAATTATGTTTCAGGAAAGATATTTGTGTATTACTCTGCATTTCCCCTTCATATTTTAAAAAGCCCTTCCCATCCATCCTCTTAGCATCTGACCATTCTAGAAGCCTGGTAGCTAATGATGATGCACTTAGCAGCCTGATGAAAGTACTACTAGGCACAGTTTCTGGGCATATTACTGGTAGTCTTATCAGACTCTGAAACTGTTTGCAAAGCTACCAAATTTTTAAAGAGGGTTGAACTGTTCAATCAGAATGAGTTGAAGAATCCTAGAACGATAATGATAATAATATCAGCTGCAGATTATAAGACTCCACAGTGTATTCCTTTTTTGATAAGTACCTTTTACCCCTTAGGTTGCTCAGAGTATTACACTGAAGCATTGTGATTCATGGTGAGGCTGAAAGCATAGTGGGTATACCAATTAGGAATGTATTTGGCTGCAAGTAACAGGCAAAATGTGACATTCTTTTCAAACATGGTTTATTATCTTTACAGGAGCCCTGCAAGGTAGCTTTTTTTTTTTCTTTTCCTCCAATAAGCCCAGAGTAGTCAAGTAACTTGCCCAAGGACACAACCTTATAGTAGAAGCTTTGCCTGGTGTTTTTCAAATCATTAAAGTTAGAACATTGTTTGAGAATATCAACCCTTCTAAATCAATACAGAAGACTCAGAATTAATTTTTATGTGGCTTGATCAAAAGCTCAGATGGGCAAGTTCCTAAGTGGAACAGAGGCCCAGGGACAAGGTCATTGTTTAGTCAGGGGGTACCCATGGGACATGTATTTTCTACTTATTACAAATGGCTACCTGGTGATAAGGATGGCTTAGAGATAGGGGTTGGGGGTACATGAATCACGTGTATCCCCTTATGGCAGATACCATAGATTGTCTCAACACCCCTTTGCAATAGCTTTCACCCTTGCCTTTTTTGTTACAAATGCTATATAGAGCTTGAAGCCTTCTTTTCTTTCTTTCTTTCTTTCTTTCTTTCTTTCTTTCTTTCTTTCTTTCTTTCTTTCTTTCTTTCTTTTGCTTTTTAGGGCCACACCCACAGCATATGGAGGTTCCCAGGCTAGGGGTTGAATTGGAGCTACAGCTGCTGGGCCTACACCACAGCCACAGCAACACCAGATCCTAGCCGCGTCTGTGACCTACACCACAGCTCACAGCAATGCCGGATATTTAACCCACTGAGCAAGGCCAGGGGGATCGAACATGTAACCTCATAGTTCCTAGTTGGATTCGCTTCCGCTGCACCATCATGGGAACTCCGAAACCTTATTTTCTACTGAGATATAGACATCTACTGAGGCTGGTTCTGGGAAAGTTTTGCTTTCTGAACCTAAGAAGAGACTGTCAGCTGCCATGGTCCTCTGTCTTTAATCCCTGCCTGGAATGTAGGCTGGGCATATAAAGCTGTACCAGCCATCGTAGAACCAAGAAGACAAAAGCCAGTGTACTAACAACCATGGAGCAGGAAGAGATAAAGAGTTGGATCTTTGTTGATATCGTCTGCCCAAGGTTGCCTGCCTTTGAACTTCTTATCACATGATAAAAAAGAACTCCTATTTGTTTCAGCAACTTTAAGTTGAGTTTCATGTTATTTACTGTTGGATGCATTCCCAGTTTACATCCCTTCCATGTGATAAGCCTCACCATCCCCCAAAATGTTTGAATATAGTAGCCTAAGGAACCAAAGGGAAAAAAATATTGTACCTGTCAGAAAAATGATAGAAAGTGAAGGCTTGTAATACATGTAATCAACTTTGCAAATTGTGAAACATAAGTCATGCTTCCAAATTGTGAAACCTAAGTTTCTATTTGTCTACAGCAGTATAAGAATAATGAATGTGGAGTTCCCGTCATGGCTTAGCAGAGACAAATCTGCTAGTATCCATGAGGACACAGGTTTGATCCCTGGCCTCACTCAGCGGTTTAAGGATCCGGCGTTGCCATGAGCTGTGGTGTAGGTCGCAGATGCGTCTCGGATCTGGCATTGCTGTGGCTGTGGCTGTGGCTGGTGGCTACAGCTCCAATTCAACCCCTAGCCTGGAACCCTCCATATGCCATGGTTGTGGTCCTAAAAAGATAAAAAAAAAGAATAGTGAATGTATAGAAACAAAGAGAAAAAACAACCTGTAGGTTAGACTTTCATTCAGCACATATTCATTCCTTCCCATCTCACATCCCCAAAGCTCCATGGGGGAAGTGTATTTTCCTTTCACATTGATGTTAGACTTGGCTATGTGAGTTGCTGTGGTCAATGGGTTGTGGACAGAAGTGACAGCGTTAAGAGATATCAGGTGTTTCTGCTCTACACTCTGAAACGTCTGTCATAGCCATGAGAAGAGCACATCTCAAGGACTCTGCTGGTCTAAAGAGGATGAGCGATGTGTGGAAGAGAGATGATCTGAACCCATAGCTTAGAGCCACGCCCAGCCAAGATCAGACAAACTCTAACTGTCCCCAGAATGTATGAGTTAGAAGTAATATTTGGGAGTTCCCACTGTGATGCAGTGCATTGAGAATCCGACTGCAACAGCTCAGATCACTGCAGAGGCACAGGTTTGATCCCTGACCTGGTGCAGTGGATTAGCGGATCCAACAGCTTCTAGCACGGATCATGGCTACAGCTCTGATTCAGTCCCTGGTCCAGGAACTCCCATGTGCCATGGGTGAAGCCATTAAAAAAAAAAGAAAGAAAGAAAGAAAGAAAGTAAATACTTGTTTCTGTACATCCCTAGGTTTTGAGGGGGTTTGCTATGCAGCATTAGTTTGACAATGGCTAACTGATACACAACCCTGACAGCATAATCTCACAAGATTACCTAGAGTTATTTTAATTTTTTGAAACAAATATTAGCATTGTGATGACATATTGTAACATTCTAAGTGGAACCCAATATATTAGTAAATAAAAAGTCAACATTTACAAGACATTTTTAAAAGTAAATTTTATTGGATTATAGATGACTTACAATGTTGTGTTAGTTTGAAGTTTATAGCAAAGCCCATCAGCCATACATGTACAAATATATCCATTCTTTTTCAGATTCCTTCCCCATATAGGCTCTCACAGAGTACTGACTATATTTCCCCAAGCTACATAGTAGGTCCTTGTTAGCATTCAACTTTGTATGGAGTAGTGTGTGTATGCTAATCCCAAACCCCCAGTCCCTCCGTCCCCCCAGTGTTTCTCCTTTGTTAAACTTAAGTTTGGCTTCAATATCTTGGAGTCTGTTTGTATTTTTCAATATTTTTGAGTCTATTTGTATTTTGTGAATAAGTTCTTTTGTATCATTTTTATTAGATTCTACTTATTAGTGATCTCGTATAAAATATTTGTACAGACATATTCTTATCCATTAAATTAAGTATTTATTTATAATCCCATTATTTCAGGAATTAGGCATCTCCCTACATTTAGCCAGTTAAAGTAGGCTTTCTGTCTCTTCCTAACCAAAACTTTAGCCTTAATCTTTATTCTTTTGATCTGATCTGTTGGTTATGCTATAATTAATAGTACCTACTCTTTAAGTTTTTGTTTAACTAGATCAAAAAAAGCCTCTCTTATAAAACAAACAAGAACAGGCTATGGAACAGAGAAATGTTTTCTTTGTTTGAAAGTAATATTTGTTCTAAATTCTATTAGTTATCAACTGCTCTGTAACAAATTACCTCAAAACTTAGAGGCTTAACACAACCATAAACAATAAGCAGTTTCAGTACATTGGCAATTCAGGAGTGGTTTGCTGGGTGGATTTTGAGCCATGGTCTCTCATGAGGTTGCAGTCAAGATGTCATGCAAAAATGTAGTTCTCTCATGGCTTCACAGGGGCTGGAGGATCCCCCTCCGTGGGGGCTTCCTCATGAAGCTCTTGCCTCACGGACCTTGCCGTAGGGCTGCTGACTATCCTCATGACATGACAGCCAGTTTCCTCAGAGCATGTAATCTCAGAGAGCCAAGTCTTTTATGACCTAGTTTGAAAAAAAAATCACACTCTTTCAGTTCCACAGTACCCTATCGGTTGCACAAATCAGATCTATTAAGTGTGGGAGAGGACTTACAGGCAGGCTGAGAATACCACCAAGCGGGATGGATCATCGGGAGCCGTCTTGGAGGCTGGCTACCACACCCTCTCATGTCCATTTTCAACACACTCTCCCTCAGACTGCTCCATGTGTCTTCTCCAAATGGATTTACAGTTTAAAGCAGTGGTTCTCAGCCCCCTTCCCGGGGACATTTGGCAATGTCCAGAGACGTTTTCGGTTGTCCCAGATCGGGAGGGGAGTACTCCTGGTATCTAGTGAGTAGAAGCAAGGGGTGCTGTTAAACACACTGTGAATGCAAAGGACATTCTCCCCACAACAAAGACTTATTCAGCACAAGATGTCAGCGATGGTAAGGCAAGGAAACCCTGCACTTAAACTATTAGTCTGCTAAAATTTTAAATACTTTCCCCATACAGATCCTTCAATATATCATATAAACACTGCTTTTCATTTTCAGTCAAGTATAATCAGATTAAGCAAAATCTAGTTATTACAGTGCATGATCAAATTGCTGGTACACAACCAAAAGGGAGTGAGCAGGAGAAATGAATTTGGCTAAGAAACACACACACAAACACACACATGTACACATACCCACACAGATTCATACAGACCTCCCCAGAAGAGCTGGATTAGGGGAAGGGCTTTCCCTTTTGTGTGATATACTTGCTGAATTTGCAAAAACAGCACCAAATAATTGCTATTTTATTGAGAACTGCCTGCCAACAACTAGAAACAGCCCTAGCTGGGTGACACTATGAATTCTGAAAAAAATCAATTGGGGATTTTAAAGACAAGCAGAAGAAGAATGAGAAAGTAAATTCAATAGAGTTTTATTGACAATTTATAGCCTATAGAGCTTTTTCTGTAACTCTTGACAAGTTTTGCATCTGAGGTTTATTTGAGTGCTTAAAAGGAGCTGAGATAATATGTCCACAACACTGTAGCTGGTTCTGTCAGAGACTGATCTCTTCCTTTCTTAGAAGTTGAGGAGTGATTATGACAACAACTGCTAGGTTTGAGGACAGCCTCAAGACTCTGTGCTCTCCAGCAATTAGGGAGATAAAGAAGATCAGCCTGAGCTCTAATCTTCCTTGAACAAACCGTAAAGAATTGAATTGGCTTCTGGGAAATGTTCAGAGCCACTGGGACAATGAGAAAAATTCAGATTATACCAGATCCCCCTGAGTGTCTCTAGGCTAGGACATGGGTAATCATTATTCAAAAAAAGGAAAAATGTTACTATATCTCTGCTTTGAAAGTTCCACTAGTTGATGAATATATATGCTTATACTCTTAAACTTGTTTTTGAAAAATATGACTTCATAAATAACTATAATATATATATAGTGATACATATTCTCCCCCCCACCCATACACACGCACACACACACACACACATGATTTTTTTCTTTTCCATATGGGAAGCCATGGGAAACATTGGGAGGGGAGGAATGAAATAATTCTCAGAGATTGGGGACCCTAAAAAGAGGGAAAATCATTATTTCATTCACCAGTTTGGCATCTGCTTGAGCAGCAGAGGGTTGGGGATTGAGAATGGTGAGAGAGAGAAAGACAGAGAAAATTCCCTTATATGGAAACAGGATCTTTGCAGATGTGATTGAGCTAAGGATCTTGACAGTATTACTGGACTGAAATCAAATTATTAGTAGTGTGAGACTCTAGGGCTGGTCCATTCCTTGCCTCTTCCAGCTTCTGGTGACTGCAGGCTTCCTTGTTTTGTGGTTCTATCACTCTACCCTCTGCTTCTGTGGTCATATTACCTTCACTGCTTTCATCTGTCAAATCTCCCTCTACCCTCTTCTTATAGGGATGCATTTGATTGCGTTTGTGCCCAACTTGAGAGTCTTGGATAATCTCTTCATCTCAAGATCCTTAATTTAATCACATTTGCAAAGGTCTTTTTTTTTTCACTTAAGTAATATTTATAAGATTTCAGAGATTGGGACCTGATATATTTGGAGGTGATGGTATTTTTCAGCCTATCATACCTAATATCTTATTTTCCACCCCTAGTCCTTCCAGGGTTCAGTCCTACACCCTCCTTATCTACACACACACACACACACACACACACACACACACACACACACACACCTCTTTCTCTTTCTCTCTCTGCCTCTTCTTCTTTCTTTCTTGATAGAGTTTGATGACCCAAATCTTTAGCCTTCATTAGCCTAGAGAGCTCAGCTCTGTGTGTGCCCTCCATCTATAGTAGCTGTACTGGTGGTAGAATGCAGCAAAGAAGAGGAAGAAGAACTCAGGAGAAAGTTAACTTTCCATATTGAAAGAAAGTGAATACTGTTATTGTGCTGTGTGAAGAAATTATATGGTATAGTTGAGAAGTTGTTATAAAAATGAGTAGAGATATCTTACTAGGGCGGAGGCTTATGATTGCTGGTCCCCAAAAGTAAGCCTTGATTCAGCCCTTTAGGCTGGAATTCTGTAAGCCAAAATATAAATGTTTCCCAGGAGTCTAAAAGATGCTGACCTTTCTTCCCTCATACCTACCTGTCCAAGAGACATACTTATTTCCACTCAGTAAAGAAACCAGGAGCTCTTTCTGAAACTTTTACGTTGAAAGTCAAAAATTAAATATATACTTTTTACCTGAGGCTCACTTCTGCACTTTTCATGTGGCTCTTTAACTATCGTTGAAAGACTTTCTGTTGCCCAGTGAATGTCATTAAATATAGAACTGAAAATCCAGCCACAGGAGCAGCACTTCTGAAATCAGTATGCTTTAGAAGTACAAGAAAAGATAAAGAAAAATATTCAGCTACATAGAAATGAAGGGGAGTTTATTTTAGAAAAAAAAAAGGTTAAAGTAGAAGAGATATGAGGTTATTTAGTAAACTTATTCAATTTACTGATGAGGAAATGAGGCCCAGAAAGATAACAAGATGTAACAGTCAGCTATTGCTACATAACAAATAACTGCAGACTCTTAGCAGCTTACAACAAGCATGTGTTTAGGTCATGCACCTCTGAGCATTTGCTGATTTGGGATTTGGCTGATCCAAGTTTTTGTGCCTAGGGCAGTTCTGTTTCACATTCTAGGTCCTTGGGCGTGCTCCAGATGACCCTTATTTTCCTTGTACCAGTGGCCAAACTGGAGTAGGTTTTTCTTATGGTGATAGTGGAGGCACAAGAGAGCAAGTGAATGTACACAAGGCCTTTTAAGATCTAAACTTGGAACCAAAAAACTGCCATTTCTACCCAAATGTCATTGGCCAAAGAAAGTTACATGGCCAAGCCCAAAGTCAAAGGGCAGAGAAATACCTTCTGCCCACAGTGAGGCCCTGCCAAGGATATAGATTGAGAATAAGGTGAAGAATTAGGGCCAGTCATTTACTCACCCATGCAAAATTTGCCTAAGGTCAAAAAGCTACAGAATGCCTCAATTAGGACCAGAATTCTACAACACTGCACCACTGGTTATGTTTATTTTATCTAGAGTTTTCTATTTTCCATCCACATAATTAAAAGCCGTTCATAGATTTTTATAATTATTATCTGCAAAGGCGTATGACACAGTGATACATGTTAAACATGATTCTGTTTTCATTCAATATCAATCCAGGTTTCTCCTGCCTGTGGGTACTAATAAAATGGTTGCAATAAAAAGTCCGGGTTTCACTGATTTTGCGAAATCCCATTCTGTTGGCTTGTGAGATGGCTTCTTATCTTCTTCCCCTTGAACACCTCAAGAATATCTGCTACTTGGTGCTGCTCACTGCTGCAGTTAGTCCCTCTGGGAGGGCATTCATGTCCTGGGTGCCTCAGAACTGGGAACCCTCGAGTTGCCCAAGCGACATTGTGTTCCCGGCAGCTTCCTTCACAGTCCTCAGCAGAGCTATAGCACAGTGCAGCCTGGACCTGCCCATTCAGAATGTCTCCTGAACGCGGGTTCCTAAGTTTTTCTTGTTATCTGATCCCTCCAGAGAGTTCAGACATGAATACACAGGGCCAGGCCAGGGACCTAAGTGCGTAACATCATTTCTGACCCTTCCCGAGGTGAGAAAGCAGTTTCCTTTTCCTTCAACCAATGATATAATCAGTTTATAGTTATAAATTCACCAGGTGTATTTAAACCATGGTTAAGGCTTAAACTAAGACCATCTCCATATATGTTGCTCGATAGGCACTCTTAGATTAACATAAAAAATATTGTTACCCAAAATGGAATTCAGCGAAGGTGTAAGTCGGTCATTCCCATTAGGAAAGAGAAATTAATGGTGAAGAGGCAATTTTAGTGACTTGCTTTGTACCTCTTTTATTTTTTTTCCCCTTGGAAATTATTGTTTGATATTTGTAATGGCTTCTGAAATGCAATTTATAGGAAATTTCTTAGTTTCATGGGGGCATAGCTAGTTGAATTGGAACATGGTAAACCCATTCAGTTTCGCTGAGAATGCAGTAAGAAACTATGTCTTTCTGCTAAATGTTTGTGTATATTCCCAAAGGCCATTTGTTCCCTGCTGAGATAAACTCTCAACAAGGCCTTAAAGATGTAGATGAAATGAGGATTTCAACTTCAGCTTCCCTTTTCAGTTGAGAAACCTGTTCTTGTTTCCTTTGTTTAGAAAACAAATGGAAAGCCCATGTTAGCAAATGCTTTCCTCCTTAGGTACTGCTTGGCCATGAGGGATCTGGCTGAGCCCTTCTCAAATATTAAATCAAAAAAGGCTTCTGAGACCTCTCTGTCCTGATGCTGTACTTTTATGCTGAACTCTCTTGAAAATTACTCTCTTCTCTATATATTCACCAACCAAAGAGATAAAAACAAAAAATGCGTTTATTTTCCAAATATAAAATTATATTAAATATGCTTTTACAAACTATACCTGCCTCCCAGGTATTCTTTTTTTTTTTCTTTTTTTTTTTGTCTTTTGTCTTTTGTCTTTTTAGGGCCGCGCCCATGGCATATGGATGTTCCCAGGCTAGGGATTGAATTGGAGCTGTAGCTGCTGGCCCATGCCAGAGTCACAGCAACACAGGATCTGAGCTGTGTCTATGATCTACACCACAGCTCATAGCAACCCGGATCCCTGACCTACTGAGTGAGGCCAGGGATCAAACCTGTGTCCTCATGGATACTAGTCAGGTTTGTTGCTGCTGAGCCAAGATGGGAGGGAACTCTGCCTCCCAGCTATTCTGATTCACCCTCATAGAAAGGCACTGCCCTCCCACAAATCATTTTTGTAGTATTGTTCTACGAGATTCGACCAGTGAAAAAAGACATGCCTCACCCATGTCTAATCGGGCCAATTATCATTTTAGTGAGCAGATTTGATTTCTAGCTGCTAAAATCTCATCTTTTTTCCTGAGTATTTTCTCTGGCTTCACAGTGAAGCCTTTTTTTTTCCCCCATTCCTATGGCTGGCCAAAATTGCCAAGAAATCAACACCCCCATCCGCATGAGCGGTCCATAGCTAGTGTCAGATGGGTAATGGTGTGTGAATATCCCCAGCTCTCTTGCCCCTCGAGTAGGACAGTTCAGAGCCATGTGTTGCACACTGGTTCCTAGACTTCCTACTGTGATCGCGCTCCAGTTACCCACTGGGGAAAGTAGCTTCATAACTTTTATTTATAACGTCCCTTTTATTCACTCCTTCCCTTCCCTCACACACTTCCCTACTCACCCCAGAATTTTTGGAATTATCTCACAAATAAATTATTTGCACCGAAAGTCATGTCTTGGGATCTGCTTCAGGAAAAGTTAAACAAGTCAGATAAGACCAAGAAAGACATCACATCCTGATAATAGCATTGAGGAGGAAACTCTGGATAGTAGGACTACAAAGATATGTAGGATTATGGCCCCTTATGTTGTTTAGAGTCAAGTGAGGAAAGATAAGCTGAAGCAGGTAAGCACAAGGTCTTTTGATATATATTAATAGAGGGGCTGCATAGGGTTTAAGACTAATTTCATCACTTTCAAGCCCTGTGACCTCAGTTTCATCATATGAAAATTGGGGATGATAGTAGTAATAATCCCATATCAAGGATTACATGAAATATGTATAACATGCCTAGGCCTGTTCCTGGCAAATAATCATGGATGAATATTAAATTCTCAAGTCATGGAGTTCCTGTTGCGGCTCAGCAGGTTAAGAATCCAACGTCGTCTCTGTGAAGATGCAGCTTCAATCCCTGGCCTCGCTCAGTGGGTTAAGGATCTGGCCTTGCTATGAGCTGCTGCACAGGTCACAGATATGGCTCAGACCTGATGTTGCTGCGGCTATGGCGTAGGCCTGCAGCTGCAGCTCTGATTCGACCCCTGACCCTGGCCCAGGAACTTCCATATGCTGCAGGTGCAGCCATAAATACATAAAATTTCAAGTCATGTGCTGAGGTACCCTTGGGCACTGCAGGAAATTCACAAGGGTGAGGCAGGATATTTAATTATTTAATTAATCTATCTATTTCTGACTTTACTGAGGAATAATTGACAAACAAAATTGTGTACAACGTGATGATTTGATATACGGCTATATTGTGGAGTGATTACCAAGGTCATGATGATTGGAGCTCCCGTCATGGTGCAGCAGAAACGAATCCGACTAGGAACCATGAGGTTGCGGGTTTGATCCCTGGCCTCTCTCCGTGGGTTAAGGATCTGGCGTTGCAGATGCGGCTCAGATCGGCCTAGGCCGGCAGCAACAGCTCTGATTCGACCCCTAGCCTGGGAACCTCCATATGCCGAAGATGTGGCCATAAAAGGACAAAAGACAAAAAAAACATTTGTCTCTACAAATGTCAACTACACAATACCGTGTTATTCACTTTAGTCACCATGTTGTACATTAGATCCTTAGAACTTATTCAGCTTATAACCGATCTTTATCTCCCCATTTCCCCCGCCTCTCAGCTCCTTGCAACCACCTTCTAGTCTCTATACTCTGTTTCTATGAGTTCAGCCTTTTTTTTTAAGATTCCTGCATATAAGTGATACTATACAGTATTTGTCTTTCTCTGTCTGACTTATTTCACTTAGCATAATATTGCCCAAGTTTATTCATGTGGTCACAAATAACAGGGTTCCTTTCTGTTTTTTGGCTAATATTTATAAATATATATATATGTTTTTCTTTTTTTAATTACTCAGTGAATTATATTACATTTATACTTGTACAACAATCATCACAACCCTATTTTATAGCATTTCCATCCCAAACCCCTAGCACATCCCCCTACCCCCCAACCTGTATCATTTGGAAAACCTAAGATTTTCCATACATATATATATTTTTTATTACTTTTTTTTCTTTATCTATTCATCCATCAAAGAGCATTTAGGTTGTTTCCATGGCTTTACTACTGTGAACAATGCTGCAGTGAACACGGGAGCACAGCTATCGCTTTGAAGTACTGATTTCCTTCCTCTGGATATACCCAGGAGTGGGATTAGCAGGATATTTTAAATTTTTGAGGAAAGCACAGAGCTATGTAACATCTTTTGTACGCTATGCAAACTAATAGCTTGATGTAGTCCGCGGTTTCAACATTGGGTCTGGTGACATAACTTTTGATAGCATGATATTTTTTGAAGCTGGGTGGCCAGCAGTTGCTGTGGTAAAAAGCAAAACCAAGTGAGAATCACTATAAAACAGGAAATGAGGGGGTGGTGGCCAATCTGATTCCAAGGTTTGAGAAAATGTACAGTGCCCAGCAGGTGCACCAGTCTCACTGGGAAGTACTTGTGGTTGTTTAAGAAGGAAATTCTACAATATATATTTTTTATTTCCATGCATTATTTTTTTTCAGACAGCTACTACGTTGTTAGGATACAAATATTCAATAAATTATTTGGCTTTACTTAATAAATGGAATTATTAGGTATTTCTTTTCTTTTCTTTGGCTGTACCCATAGCATGTGGAAATTCCTGGGCCAGGGATCCAACTTGTGCCACAGCAGCAACCTGAGCTGATGCAGTGACAACACCAGACCCTTAATCCACTGTGTCACAGCGGGAATTCCTGTTAGGTATTTCTTTTGGCCTAGGGATCTCCTGAAAAAATTACAGAGACACAGACTGCTGTGAACCGAGAGCATTTTAGAACCTCTGGTTTATTATATTTTGTCTATTAAATAGCTAATCGAAAATTGAAATTGATTAAAAATGTTGGCATATGCAACTTTGACTATATCAGCCTACTACTTTAAAATCTCAGTGTCTTCGTGTGCCCACCAAGAAAACACATTTCCTAGACCATTACTGCAGGCCTTTCATGATCCACACCCCCCCGCCACCCCGCCCCGGCAACATACCTTTTAGGTTTAACCTTCTATCACCATCGTCCGGCTAACACAAAATACTCATACTCACCATTTCCAGAGTTCCAGCTTGCCCTCTCTACCAACCTCTTTCCCCCAAAGGCACTCTCCCTTCTATTTATAGTATCCTACCAATTCTTCAAGAATCTTCAGAATTCAAAGTCAATTCTGTCTCTTCCATTGAAGAAGTTTCTCTTTCTCTTCTGTCAGATGTAAGTCGTCATGCTTTGAAAAATCTATAGACTTAATACACAATTCCCGGGAACATTTATCTCATATCTGCTCTTTTCTTTCCTCTATTAAATGGAAAGTTTCTATTTCTTCTGTGCGTTTATATGCACTGCGCTCTTACTCCCTTGAGTGTGTTCGTGGAATGGATGGGTGAATAGAAGGAAGGATGCATAGGTGGATGAATGGCTGCATAATACATTAATGGATGGAGAAAAAGAAGCAGCATGGATGGAGGATGGATAAATAATAGATGGATGGGTAGATGAAGTAGTACATGGCTGAGTGAATAAATGTTACAGCTGTTAAAAAACCCACTTTTCCTAATATTTTAGTCTCTCATCGTCATAAATTACCCAGGGGTTACATTCAATTAACAATCCTTTTACCATTCCATGCCTTATTAGAACTCTAACATCCCTTATCATCATATCATAAATTAGAACAAAATATCTCCTACTCACCAATGAGATTGACTTCTCCCAGTCAAATGTACACTTCAACATTCTTATCAAATCATTTGATGGGTGTGTCCAAAAAATAAGTATAGTGACTATAACATGTATTTTTCATTATATATATTTCATACTGTATAATTAGATAAAGGCAGTGTGTTTATAGATAAAACTCAAGTCTTCCCATAAAAGATGAGAATTAGTTGATTTTATACAAATACGGTTCAAGAGAGTATAATGAAGCTAACAGTGAATATCAAGCACAAAATTTGACAAAATTTGAAAGGGAACTGTACTTATTATTATTGTTTTTTGTTTGTTTGTTTGTTTTACGGCTGCACCTGTGGCGTATGGAAGTTCCCAAGCTGGGGTCGAATCAGAGCTACAGCTGAGGCCTATGCCACAGCCACAGCAACACTGGATCCAAGCCACATCTGTGACCCACACCGCAGCTCATGGCAACGCTGGATCCTTAACCCACTGAGCCAGGCCAGGGATTGAAGCCACATCCTCATGGATACTATGTTAGGTTCTTAACCTGCTGAGCCACAATAGGAACTCTCAGGAACTGTGTTTATTGAGGATTGCTGTGTGTTATTTAATTCTCACAACTACCTTGTGGGTTAGAGATTACCTAATAGGGTTGAAAATCCAGAGAGAAGAAAGCATTTAGCATAGTGCCTGGCACATGCTGAGGATTCAGCAGATGCTAGTTGCAACTTCGGTTCCATATCTGTGTTCTCACATGCAGATACTCTTGAACTCTTGAAGGGACGGACAGATCCAGGTTACACCCAGCAGCTGCTAAGTCTAAGTAGAAACTTCACTCCTGCTTTTTATATTTCTGCCTTTCTGAGAAAGGGTAAAGAAGTATTTTTCTTCCAGAGCACAGTTTGTGATGTTTCTGGATTGCCTAGTAACAAAAGCATCTCTTCACTCTTTTTCTGATCTGATTGTTTTCAACTCAACGGTGTTTTTTTTTTTTTTTTTTTTTTTTTTGTCTTTTGTCTTTTTTTGTTGTTATTGTTGCTATTTCTTGGGCCGCTCCCACGGCATATGGAGGTTCCCAGGCTAGGGGTCGAATCGGAGCTGTAGCCACCGGCCTACGCCAGAGCCACAGCAACGCAGGATCCGAGCCGCGTCTGCAACCTACACCACAGCTCACGGCAACGCCGGATCCTTAACCCACTGAGCAAGGGCAGGGACCGAACCCGCAACCTCATGGTTCCTAGTCGGATTCGTTAACCACTGCGCCACGACGGGAACTCCTCAACGGTGTTTTTAATTGAAGGTTTTAAAAAATTGTTAATTGAGCTCTGCTCCCCTGACCATTTGGAGTCACTGAGTCCCAAACAAAACTCTCTAGAAGCCCATAAACATTGTTTGTTATAACCTACTCAGAGTTGTTAACTTTCCAGTCTTTTTTTTCTTGGATGCTTGGCAACCAGGCTGTCTTGGCTGTAGACACGATGAGACATCTCCCTTAGGTCAGCATGGCAGCCGGGGGCTGCTGATGGCGGGGAGGTCTGGCCAATCACTTCTCCAAAGCAGGGTTCCCACACTCTCAGGCTTTGGATGAAAGAAACAGTGTGTTTGGGGAGTTGATTCCAATGGTACAGAACCCAAAGAGCAAGACTTGTCAGTCATAATCATTAAAAGGAGAGTTTACAAATGAAGGAAGAGGAGTGGATGTTTTTAATGACTGAAGTGAGGTCTTTCGAATCCCAGCAGAAAAGCTGAAGCCAGTGATTTTGAGAGGTAGCATCCTCACACTTGGCAGAGGGACGCAGAAGTGGAATTAGGACGCTGAGTAGGGTGTGTGAGAGGGGCATGCAAAACAATGCATCGAGCCTTGCTCTGAGCCTATGAGTAGCCTCTTTCCCAGGAGATCAGAAATGCGGGCTTGTTCACTGTTCTTAAGAGTCACCCCAAAGCCTAGCAGTGTCTTCAGCAAAATGGTGCATAATTTGCTTCATGTTTTCATGGGAATGTTTTGTCTTATTTCTTGAAAAAGGAAGCACAGTTGAGGTCCTGTCACCATTGGGAACCAGTGAGTTTCTTCTCTCGACATCTTCAATTACTTTGATATGAAATAAATAGGACTGTAGACATAGAGAGGAACTGAGCATCCTGTTTATTTCCCTAGAGACAAAACCCCCAAAACCAGAAAAACCAAAAACACACAGGACACCGCTGCCGAGAAAGAAATAGGAACCACAGCTGCTGGACTCTCTGTGGTTTTTTTCCACTAGTTTTTCAGCTCCCTGATTATCCCTAATTTCTACTTCCTTGTGTTTCAGCACGCTTTCCCCCTCTTGCCTGTTTGTCCATTTCACCTTCCAGGAGAACTCCAAGGTATGACTCTCTCTACTTCTACCCTTCGTCCCCTGAGAAGCGTGTGGACTAGTGGTTAAGCACCCAGTGACCAGAACATACCTATTAACCGTGTAAATTCCGGCCAGTTGCTTCCCCTCCCTGTACCTCATTTCCTCATCTGTACAAGGGATGTAAGTAGTCCTGTATCATAGGGTGGTTGTAATGGGAACCATAGAGGGAATACATATAAAATATTTGGATTCAGTGTTGGTCCTTTATTATCGTATCCTCTGTGCTCGCTCTTCCCATTGGTCCTGTACTATTCACTATCTGGCAATTTAAAAGGATGCGAAAACTTGCTAAGAGAAATAGAAAGCTGAATGCTGGTGGTAGCTTTCGGGCGGCGGCGGTGGGGGGGAGGGAATGGAGTGTTTAGTTGTCCCTGAAGTATAAGAGGGGGTCCTCTCTAGAATTTTTGTGTAAAAGTCTGGAACAGCCGTTTGAACTCATGTAACTCATATAGGAAAATAAGACTATAAGCCAAGCCATTTCTACTTTCTCTGACTCCATGATAAAGAGCCTGGGTTTTAGCACACCTAGTCTTTTAAAAAGCAATCTGGACTAACAATTGATCTCACATTTTTTTACTTTTGTAGGACACAGCAGAATTTAAAATACACGAATGTAGCTGTGGAAAGGAATGAGAAAGAGAGGGTAGTTAGAAAAAGAAAAAAAAAAAAAAGGCAAAACAGTCCATTTTCCTGCTGCATCTAGGAGGCATTTTCCTAGGCTGACAATCCAGTAGCCGCTCTGAAATCAGTCTCATCTTGAGTCATGTGTTCTCCCTGGCACTTTAATCTTGGATCTCTGGATTGATGTGGAATAGAGGAAATGCGTATCTGAATGGCCAGAATGATGCTGCTGGCCTTCTGGCAAGCTCCACTCGACACCATCCAGCCAAGGTCTCAACGATACATGTGTAGTTACTTGTTTGGCCATATTTATTATGTTAGTAATACATTATGGTTTTGATACTATTAAAAGTAGTGGAGAATTTAAACATATACAAAATACACACACGCATTACATGAATCCCCGATACCTTCACCCTTCTCCAGTAATTATCAACTTGGCCATTCATATTTCACTTCTGTCCCTCCTCACATCTCCATTTTCCATATGATTTGGAAGCAAATCCTGGCTGTCCTACCATTTCGCCCACAACTATTTCAGTAAGTTTCTCTGAAACAAAGGTTGGCAAACTCTGGCCCATGGACCTACCTCCCGTATTACCAATAAACTTTATTGAGACACCACCCCACCCACTCCTTCACCTATTTTCCATTGGCTGCTTTCCTAGAGACTCCGTGGTCCTCAAAGCCTAAAATATTACTATTTGGCCCTTTTATAAAAAGATGGCTCCCCCTCCTCTAAAAGGTAAGGACCTCTAAATGGCTATGATGCCATTTTCACATCTCAGAAATTAACAATATACGAAGTAACTTAAAATTGTTGAGAAGTCTTTACCTCTGAAATGTCCTCGTATTTATTATCTCACTTGAATCTCGAGCCAACTCTCTCAGGTGAAGATGGGAAACCTCACTGCCATCTAACTCCCTTTTATATACGAAGAAAGGTGTAAGCACAGGGAGTCTTAAAGTGACTTTATTAAGGGCAGGCAGCTAATAAGCAGTTTGAGTAAGATCTTGCCTCTGATATATTGTGGTCCGGCCAGGGGAAGCTTGAAGTCTGCAATATGTGAATGGTAAATTCCCTGTGTATTTCTTAGTTGTTCCATTTTGAGAGTATTTGACTTGAAGAATCTGGTACGGGATATATATTTCAGACATGACTTGAAGTTAATTTAAGGTGAGCCTCCTTGAAGCAGTAAAAATAACAGAGTTTTTCTACTGAGTCAGAGTTCCCATGGAACCACTCTGAGTTTGAAGTGCTGTAGTGGCATCTAGAGAAAAATCTCTGGGTAATCCTGTTTCCTAGCATTTTCCTTGCAGAAGAACCGGTGTGTTACTTCACAGGCTGAAGAAAAAGAGTCAAGTGTGAGGTGTGGCAATCCACTTTAGTTTCATGAGCACTCAGAGTCTGGGGCCGCATCCCAGCCTTTTTTGTCCCTTAAAGCCAGCTGGGTGCCATATAAAAGCCAGACTTTCTGATGAGAAACCTGATGGCATTTTTGTCGGTTTGCCCATGAGGTAGTACTTCACCTTTGGGAAGAAAAACCAAGAGAGCATATCAAAGTGGGAAATGGTCTCAAAAAGTCCAACCAGACTTTGGAAACTGTAAGAAAATTAGTTTCCATTTTCACATGACCTGAAACTTTCCATGCAATTCAAGATCATCACCAAAACAGTGTCCAGATTGTTTAAAAGGAAAGCATGTTTGTGTTTATAAACTTGCTGTCTTTAAAGAAATTGCAAATGCTGTCCTAGTTAGGCAAATATCTCCTCAAGGGTAGGGACCATTGCTTGTTAATTTTTGTATTTCTAGGGTCTAGAACTGAGTCTGGTAGGGAACGGTACTTAATATAAGTAGTTATGAGTGGTTACATGATGTCAACATAATTACTTTGGGTGTGAACGCAATCATATTTCTGGAATTTATCCCCCTCCCCCCAGTCAGTGGGAACCCCAGCCGAAACCACCTTAACCAGAGATCAAGATTAGCATGACCACTGATCAATCATATGGATGTCACGTAGTCTGCGTTGGCCGAGTAATGGCCTCCAATGATATCCAGGTCCTAATCCCTGGAACCTGTGGCTACATTATATGGAAAAACTTATGTGGCAAAAGGGACTTTGCAGATGCCCTTGAGATAGGGAGGCTATTCTGGATTCTCTGGGTGGGTTTGGTGTAATCACAAGAGTCCTTATAGGAGAGAAGCAAAGAAAGCTTTGCCTATGGAAGAGGAGAAGGCAATATGATGACAGACGTAGAGACTGGAGAGACGTGGCCACCAGCCAAGGAATGACTGGAGCCTCTAGAGCCTTCAGAAGGAGCCAGGCTTGCCAGCACCTTGATTTTAGCCCTGTAAAACTTATTTCAGACTTTTGTCCTTTAGAATTGTAAAAGAATAAATTACTGTTGTTCTAAGCCACTAAATTCACAGTAATTTGTTACAGCAGTAACTAATGCATACCTCCTGAGAAGATGTGATGAGAAGAGCACCTCTTTGGTTTTTCTCCCCAAAATCCACATCCCCAGTCTCATAATGAAAGATGTCAGACAAACCCAAATAGAGAGATATTCTACAGAATTCCCGACCAGTACACTTTAAAAGTGTCAAGGTCATGGCAGACAGGCAAGTCAGAAACCGTTACGGATAAGAGGAGATTAAGGAATCATGTGCTTAAGTGCAGTGTGTTATCTTAGATTGGGTCCTGGAACAGAAAATGACAGTAAAAGAAAAACTGGTGAAATCTTAATAAAGTCTGTAGTTTAGATAACAGTATTGTGCCCATGCTAATTTCTTAGTTTTGTAGATACTAATTGAGGAAGTTGGAAGAAGGGTACCTGGGAACTTTTTTCCTATCAGTTGCAGCTTTTTTATAAACCTAAAGATATTTCAAAATAAAATGTTTAAAAAGGAATTCATCCCAACCACATGTTGTCTTGTCAGACATCTTCTGGTGAAAGCAGACATAATACAGGGATGCATTTCAGGGAATCTGGAGTCTCACTGATCAGATTCTCCCAGGAGAGAAGAGCTGGGAAGAGAGATGGCTGAGGACAGAGGGGAAGGTGCCATTCACTGTGTGTTACCTTAGGTGCCATTGGATGATACTAATGCCTTAAGTTATCCTGAAGCGTAGGCCAGGGGAAAATGCCCCTGTAGTTTATGGAGGGGGAATCCATGGCACAGAACAGTTTAGTGGAAAATAATGATCCCTGAATTGATTCCACTTGCCCAAGCTCACTGAGCAGATGGGGAAATGGGATATAAATTGTCTAATTTCCAGGTATATAGTGACAGGGCAAGAAAGCTCAGCTCGTTTATAATATTTAAAAATACATATATTTTATCCAGATTAGAAACTTGGGGGTTATGGATTTCTATCTCCATAACTTTTCTGGATTTGACCATGCTTTCTTTTCCTTCACTCTCTAACCACTCAAGTTCAGTTACCATAAAGCAGTGGATTAAAGCCAAACATGTTTATTAACTCACAGTCTCTGCGGGTCAGGAATTTGAGAGTGTTTTGACTGGATGAGTCTGGCTTAGAGTATCTCTGGAGATTGTAGTCCAGATGTTGGCTGGGGTTGTAGTCATCTGAAGGCTTGACTCTTGACTGGGGCCAGAGGATCCGTTTCCAAAATGACTTACTCACATAGCTGTGGACAGGAGGCCTCGGTTCATCAGCCTGTGGATCTGTCCATAGAGTGACTTGCATGTTCTCCTGACATGTGGCTGACTTCTTTCAGTGCTAAGAGGTAAGCTAAGAGACAGTGCGTGGAAGGAGCTACAGTGTCCTTAGCCTTGTGATCTTGGAAGATGTGTGCCATTGCCGCTGCCCCATTCTGTTTCTTAGAAGCCAGTCACTTGGTGCAGCTCACATGCAAGGGGAGGGAAATTCATCTCTACCTCTTGAAATAGAGTACCAAGAACTGGTGGAATATTTTAAAACCACCATTTGAGATGTTGTTTGACTGAGAGTCTGGTCTTCCAGTCCAGGGCTTCTTTGGGCATCGACCTGTCCTTCTGCAGCTTTGTGTGGCTCAAAATCAAACTCGATTCTGTCTTTCAGAAGACCCCCCCCCCCACCCCGCCCCATCTCTCGGAAGTTTCCAAGCCCCATGAAAAGTCACAGAATGTTAAGAAAAAAATAAGGGAACTTGAAGTGATCCCGGCATTACAGGATCTGGATATAGTCACCTGTCTCTTTTGTTCCTGCTGCAGCACTAAAATTTGACATCTCTGATTCTTCTCAAGCAAGGGTTGCTGCAGTCTTTTCAGCAGCTTCTCCGTGGTGCTGCCACAAATAGAATATTGAAATCATGTTTGGTCCCCACTGACTTTCAGCACATGACCCTTTCCTCAAAGCCTAGCTTCACTTGATTCTCAGCGATATCTCTATACGTTTAAACCATTGTCATTTGGCATCCTGGTTCTCAGCCAGTTGTCTTATTTACCTCTCTGCGCTCGTTTCCATTGGCTTCCTTCCTTTCCCTTGTTCATGTAGTGAACTCAGTACACCTGAACCCAGATTCAGCATTTCCCTCCAGAGTGCCCGCCCTCTTGCTCTTGCTGTTTATTCTGAGTCACAAACCTTAAAAAAAAAAAAAAAAAAAAAAAAAATTACTGTCGAGCGTCTCCATTGCTTGTATTCTCTATATTTATAATGTGATTCTGGCCCTTATCTTATGGCAAAAAGAGCTTATCTGCCATGCAGTCTGGGAAAATTCCCAGCCATTTCCAGGGATGTCAAAAAAAGCCGCAATTCAGGGATTCTTCATTCACTTTGGAATTCATCTGGTTGCTGGTTTCATTCTGAACTTGAGATTTCAGTTTCCTCTCTGGCCCCAGCTCCTGCTCTGGCTTCTTAACTTTTTCTGCCAGAGCTTCCTGACGCCTAGATGGGCACTTTTCAGACATTAACCATGCAAGTGAATCCCTGGAGAGCTTGTTAAAATGCAGATTATGATTCAGGAGGTCTGGGATGGTGCCTGAGTTTCTGCATTTCTGACGAGCTCTACAGTACTCCCCATGCTGGGGGCTCAAGGACCACACTTTGGGTATCAAGGGCCCCTAGCAACAATCTCCTAAATGCGCTTTCTTGCTCACCTGATCCCTCTGCAGAAGGGACAGCGCAAGGACTGTCACGTTGCCATGATCTCTGGGTCGCGCACTGCCTGCATTACTGGTCCCCAGCACTACAGAGGGCTGGAATCCCTTTGGATCCTCATGAAAATGACTGATTCTTGGCTTCCATCCCTGGAGATCTGATTCAGTAGATCTGGGGTATGGCTGCAGAATCTTTATTTTCAAGAAGCTTCTCCAGGAAATCTTAGCGGTTTTGTTTGATTGTTTGTTTTTAAAGAACCAGTGTTTTATAAATTCAAGTCCAACCAGAAACCGTAAATGTAAAGTCTTCCCCGGCAGATCCAATCTCCTTTTTGTCTCATTTATTACTTCTCTCCACAGCTTTGTTCCAGGCAGACTGTGTTTCAAACAGACCCAAAGCATCCCCTTCTCTTGACTCTGGCTCCACCTGCAAATTCTACCCACTCTATAATTAATTTAGCTTTTCCGTGGATGTTCACTGTCAGTCTACCAAGAATGCCAGCTACTGGAAAAGATCCAGTGCTAGGCACATGGCTGGTGGGAGGAGACTTTGCCTCTATTCTCTTTGGTCCTGTTGAGTCAACTCATCCTCCCAAGTTCTACCAAATAATCGTGCCCCGCCCCCCCAGCTTTCTAGAAGAATGGAAAATGTGACTCTGTTGACTGAAACAGAAGTGACACTCCTGCCCTGACACATAAGAAAGGATGCTGAGTCACACTCCAATTCTATTCGGAAATCGGAGTCCCTGAGGAAGGGGACCTTGCGTTATGTTTGTTCTATGCCATTTTCCTAAGTCAAAGGCACCTCATGCTCACCATTAAATAAAAAGCTAAGCAAATGTCTAAGTGTGTTTGGTGATCTGCCGGAAGGTGACACATAATGGTAAGGGTGGAAAGAGTCATTGTACCTAATTAGTTGACGTGATATCAGAATTCTCTAATTACCTTTTTATTTATTTATTTTTTTTACAAGAGCAGATAGGTTTTAATCATTTCATCCAGTAAATATTTCGGGGGGGAGGAGGGCTCCAGACAACCACATATCCGCATATGCTGAAAAACAAACACTTTGGTGGCCATGGTGTGGGGGTATGGGCTCAGGGAGCAGGGACAGGTGTCAGGCAGAGACCTGACAGGTACTGGTTGCACTGACCCAGGTGGCTCTACTAGGACTACAGCTTTTTTTTTTTTTTTTCTTTTTTCTTTTCTTTCTTTTTTTTGGCTACACTCGCGCCATGTGGAAGTTCCTGGGCAGGGAACCTGCGCCACAGCTGTAACCACAGCCACAACAGTGACAATACCAGATCCTTAAAACCCACTGAGCCGCCAGGGAACTCCAGGGCTATGGCTTCTGAAGCCTCAAATTTGTTCAAGCTCCACTTCCTGTCCTCCCGCCCCCCTCCCCAATGCCAGCTCTTGCTGCCTGCCTTGCCCTGTTCAAGAGGATGGTATTTCTGGTGGGATGGTCTCAGCCCTCCCCTGGAGAGTGATGCCCACATGGAGGCTTTTCATGAAAACCTGTTTAAAGGCTGCAGAGTCCACGAGAGCAGAACACCGCTCATCTTATTCAGTGGTACCCTGAGCACCAGATGCAATGCCTGCCCTAATTAACTTTTTAAAATATCCTTGCTCCCAGAAAATATTAGGTGTTGAACGGTCAGTATATCGTCACTCCTAAAATACCATCAGAACAGTCTATAGTGCTGTGGGACATGTAACACCAACACCAGCCATGAGCAATCACCCCTTTCAGCATCAGTGTAACTTACGTGGAAGAAACACTAAGAGCCCACTTGAATTTAAAAGATGAGGTTGATTCAACACACAGGGTATCTAAAGAAATAAGGGAAACATCCGAGAGTCCTCTTTGTGAACCCAAAACATGCCTTCTAGACCACACTTCTTAAGAAGCATACAAGAGCCGTCGCAGACCCAGCCAAACCTGCCTCAAGCTGCATTTAACACCGCTCTCTCCCACCTTCCCTCTTCCAATCTGTATGGCCTTTGTGCACTTGAAGCTGTCCCTGCTCAATGCCGAGCCCTTTCCCTTATGCTTCCATCCTAGATGCATACTGTTTTCTCTCTTCAAAGGATTCTGTCAAACACTTACAAAACCTTTAAGATCCAATGTCACCTTCTCTGGAGAAAAGGTAGTTACTTTATTCTAGGGACAAGATGGGGTCTAAATGCTGCAGCTGTTTTTTGTTTTTGTTTTTGTTTTTTCTTTTTTGGTAAGCCAGAGTTTATTTCTATTTAAATGATACTCAAGGAACTTTCAGAGGGTTAAAAGGCCCAAAGATACCTGGGTTTAATATAATATTATCGCCAGGCTATTGCTGCGTCTGTTTTGAAATCCTCAGGACAACCCTGGGCAGTTCAATGCTTCGCTAATTCCTCTAGTCCAAGAGTGGTGAATTTCTCTGGGATTTGGTCTAATTCATACAAGCCCAGGCCGACCTCATGGTGCAACGGTAGCGCATCTGACACCATGCAAGACTGTTCCTCCAGGACTGATGACAAAAACTGTGCCAGAAGCAATCACTGTCATTGAGAGGAAGAAAGGTAGATGATCAGAGAAGAAAGCCAACACAAAAAGCAATTTCAAGAAGGAGAATTATTAATCTGGTATGGAAAGAACAGAAGCCTTTGCAGAATCTATGCGAAAACCCTTCTCGTGTTGTTCTTTGAAACCAAGTCCTCTGGCTCTGAGCTTGAGTAGCTGGGATCAGGAGGGGTCTTCTAATAACATGTATCTTCACGTTCTTTTCCTCAGGCTCTTGCACACTGTCTGGAAACTGGCAGATGTTCAATAAATGTCTTTCAAGTAAATGGAGGGCTTGCTGATTCACATGTGATAGGACCTTTTGTCTATTGACCGGAGGTCAGTTGCTCTTCTGACTTTATTGGGCTTTTCCAAAGTAAAATCACAAAAACTCTCTCTCATCACAACAATAAGCATAGTAATAGCAGTTGATATTAATTGAGTGCTTACTATGTGCCAAATACTATGAAGTCTTAACATGGCCAATTTCATTGAACTTCATTTAACAAATTATCCCCACTTTACCCGTGAGGAGCTTGAAGCTTAAGACACCAAGTTAACTTGGCTAAGTAATTTGCCAAGGGAGTGAATAAGGGAGCCAGGACTTAAGCACAGAGTCCCTGTGTTAAGCTCTACAGCTAGCTACTCCTCAACACCACTAGGCTGATAGTTATTAACTCATTACTGGCGGTACTGATCTCCACTGAGAAGCTCTTCCCCCTCCAGGCATGTAGCATCAGATTTACTGCTGGCCGAGGGGAGCACGAGCTCCTGGATTTATGGAAGGAGCATGGCGGCCGCCTCGCCCCAGTGGTGTAATCTGCTGTTGGAAATTTCCATGACAGCACACTTGGAGGCTTTCTTGGTGGGCCCTGGCATGGTGATGAGTGCAAGTTTCTTTATTCCTTATGGATCCTGAAAAACCAGACTTTCAGTGGCTATGCCTGCTAGTAACTGGCTTCCTGCGATGGATCTGGAAGAGCTGGCTCCTTGTAAGTCTTGAAGATTCACACTTGATAGTTTTATACATTGTTGCTGAAGGTCTAAGCTCAGATCTAAGGTACCTCCTCAAATAAGCCTTTCCTGGTCCCTGTCAAGTTAAAGTGCTTTCTTTCCACTCCCTCATTCCTAGTTTTCTGTCTGTAACTCCTTTCCAGTTCATTTCCCACTCAGAGCTTAGGAGGAAACTTGCTCTAAAACCTGGCAAGCATTAATTAAAAATTGTAAATAGCTGCATCAAAATGCCAATTCATGTACTTTTTTGTATAGTGAGAGAATACCCATTCTTCTGGAAAAGACTATGGATCTGTGAGAGATCAGCTGGCTGTTGATTTTATTTCTCTCTGGTAGAGGGAACAAGAATGGCCTGACAAATCCGCAGGACCGAGCGCATGTGCCCTCTGCCTCTGGTTTTCCTAGCTGTCAGGTGCTGAAGGTTTAAGCAGGAGCCCTGTGCTTATTTGCCCACAGTTGCAGTCCCCGTTCGGATAGGCAGGGGGAAGGCTGAGTGGGCCCACGCACACGTGGACGCCCTGGGCATCTGTGTGCATTTAATCCGGAGACAGACCTCATTTCGTAGCAACCTTAACATGTCATTCGAATGTACTGGAAAAGAGGAGAAAAGGGAAGGTGAGTCCCCTCTGGACCCGGAGCCTCGTCTCAGAAAGATTTCCCGTGCTTTGCAGAGGGCCGGAACCCTTAGGAAATACCTGCCAGGGGTTATCCACTAAAGCTGCCCGCTAGCACCGGCAGACTGCAGGGGATTCTCATCGAGGCAGAGCAGGCGGCCGGGCAGTGATTGAAGTGTCCAGCAGGGGGCTGGCATTCTCTGTCTATAAGTAGCCCTGCTTCCTTTCAGAGCCTCAGCTCAGCAGAGCTGCCGTTTGCTGGCGAAGCCGCTGACGTGCAAAGCACTCCTGCCTATAGCATTTGAGGCTTTCTCGGTGCAATTTTTTTCTACCCACTTTAAACCTTCAGGTTCTCACTACCAAGAAAGACACGGGGAATGCCGTGTGGCAATAGCAGGGCCAAAGTTCTTAGTAAACTGCAGCCGGGGAGACTCAGATGAGAATGGAGGTAGAAAGAGTTGGTCCAGAGTGGGTTTGATTCGAAGCCCCTTGGGGGCTGAGTTTTTGTGGTTGTTTTCTTGTGAACTTATTGAATTTAGAGATGTATTGCATTGGTCACATGAAGACCAGGGCAGCACCAGCGTCAAAATAGTGACAGACAGTCTGAATGCCATCGTAGCTGTGTACTCAGAGTCTTTTTATTAGAGAGGCTAAAGAGCCCGGCATAGATTTTCATCCTCTTCTTCACCCAACTGCACAACCAAAAGTTCAGAAACGGCCTCTCAGGACACGTTTTAGGTGAGACCGAATCTGGAGGATGGCTCTGAATGACTGTTTGCCTCTGAACTTGGAAGCGGACCGTTTCGTGCACTGCCACATCTCTAATCTCAGTGTGGATCTCCCCACGAACGACGACTGGTTCCACCCCGGGGTCTTCTATGTCATCCCTGCCATTTATGGGGTCATCATTCTGATAGGCCTCGTTGGCAACATCACCCTGATCAAGATCTTCTGTACGGTGAAGTCCATGCGCAACGTGCCCAATCTCTTCATCTCCAGCCTGGCTTTGGGGGACCTGCTCCTCCTGGTGACCTGTGCTCCCGTGGATGCCAGCAGGTATCTGGCCGACAGGTGGCTGTTCGGCAGGATTGGCTGCAAGCTGATTCCCTTTATCCAGCTTACCTCGGTGGGGGTGTCTGTCTTCACGCTCACGGCTCTCTCCGCAGACAGGTAAGCCCTGGAGGAAAGTGGGGTTCCCTCGGATGGTGGGAGCTGCCTCGGTAAATGAGCTCCCAGGTTGGGACAGACGGGGCTGTTTGTGTCAGGGGAAGTTCTCCTCCAACTCCGCTTCAGGAGTTGTTTCTGTTCCGAGGGATTACTTCCTGCGCTGGACATACTGGTTTAAGAAAGGAAACTCAGTGAGTGGGTGGTGGGGAAAAAAAAAGATCTCTGAGCATAAGATTGAGGGGCATTTTTCTGGGGACAATGGATTTAGCCTTGCCTTTTCCTCCCTGCAAAATTAATTGACTGGTGAGAAAAAAAAAAAAAAAAAAAAAACCCACACCTAATAGAGTTTAACCCCCAGGCAGATGTTTCTTAGAAGTCATTCAAAGGCTTTGGAGAACCAGCAACAAGTCCCACTCCATTTCTTCTTCAAACATTCTTTCAGAAAGAACCAAGAGGAGAAAATAAGCGGCATTTCCTTGAAATCCATTTTCCTCAGACAGTTTAACTTTTCTCACAGCTGATTTTGTATTTGACTCTCTGGAACGGAACAATTTGTATGCTGATTTTTCTAAGTATCTCTTAGGTGAAATCAAGCATTCTTTGGATTTTTTTTTCCTTAAGCAATGTCCATTTTCAAGGTTGATTTCCAATTTTAATATTTATAGTGATGTTCTTCCAGAGGCCATTAGGGGTTTTTTTTGTGGGTGGGGGGGGAGGGAGTCCAGTAACATTTATTCCTGGGAAATATACATATTGGTGAACTGCATTTCTTGTGAGAACGTGTTGCTTAAAAATTCACATTTATTCCTCTGTAAACATTCCTACTCATTCTTTGGGCATTTCTCAAGCATCTGTCATGTAAAAAACATTTGCTTGAATTAGCCAGTCAGCAGCTGTCTGCAGGTTGGTCACGTAAATTGCTGAACCTATCTTACGTACTTCCGAGCTCTAGAACTTGAACACAGTAACGAATAGGCTCCATATATGTTGTAGACGTTGTGGTCCCATTAAGAAAAACTGATGCAATGATTCAGAGACTCTCAATTTTTATTTTAAAATCAACTGCATGTTATGCTTCTAAAGATACATAGGGATTTGAGAGTGCACCGGGCAAGGCATAGAAGCAGCTCTTGAACATTTATACTCAGAAGAAAATGTCCCACATTTTAATACACATGGAGCTGGGTTCTCGCTTTGTGGAGGAACAAACAGTCCCCAGGTGATCGGGCTTCGTGGAGTAGTGGACAAATAAAGATAGTGTTATCAGTATTTGTAGACATGTGTTTATACTCAGCTGCCTGAAGTCCACTGCTCAGCACACACAACTTTTTCACGGACTGAAAAATAATAGCCCAGGAATGAGGGTTGCCCATGGCACCAACTAGGCAGGGTTTCTCGCTTCCTTCCACTCACCTCCAGCTTGCTTGAACCCTGAACATATGCCCACCAGGGCCTGATGGCCGCAGGCAGTCTCACTGGGGAGGCAGGGCAGGCAGACTGTGGAGCTGGCTGCTGGTCTGTGGCTGGTTACCAGTGGCCAAGAGCGCCTCGGGATGAGGGTCATTTTCGTGATGGGGAGATGAGATTTTGGTTTCCGGGTTGGCGAGTGCAGTGGTACAGGTGGTGTTTCCTGTCCTGGTGGAGTGGGGAGGGGGGGCAGGAAAGTGAGGGCATGTCACGGAAAGATGCAGCTGCAGGGAGCTCTTCTCCCAAGTTTCAGAGCAGACCAAATTTACCATCAGCAGAAAGGCTCTCTCAAAAGCCAGGCTGTACCCTTTGGCAGCTCTGATGTGTTCTCAGTAAGTTTATAACGCCTGTATGTCTTTCCCCAAGTTCAGGAATGGCTGTAAGCTTCCATATAACTAACTTTTTTGTGTTTTGCTGAGGCTTAAAATTCTTGATGGGGGAGTTCCTGTTGTGGTACAGCGGAAATGAATCTGACTGTTACCCATGAGGATGCAGGTTCAAACCCTTGCCATGTTCAGTGGGTCGGGGACCCAGCATTGCCGTGAGCTGGGATGTAGGTTGCAGACTCAGCTCAGATCCTGTGTTGCTGTGGCTGTGGTGTAGGCCGGCAGTTACAGCTCTGATTCAACCCCTAGCCTGGGAACTTCCGTATGCTGCAGGAGTGCCCTAAAAAGAATTTGATGGGTTACCAGAATCACAAGTAGTGCTTCTAACCAATTTCAGCAAGAAAAGGTCCTGAGCTAGTTACAATATCTAAGACTGTACCTATGTATTTATCTTTAAAAGCTCTTGGAGTCTTATAACAACCTCATGAGGTTGGCAGTTTCTTCTCAACAAGGTATAATTTATATACAGTAAACTGAACAAGTATACAGCTCAATATATTTTTTGCATATTCTTTTTTTTTTTTTTTTGTCTTTTTGCTATTTCTTGGGCCGCTCCCACGGCATATGGAGGTTCCCAAGCTAGGGGCCGAATCGGAGCTGCAGCCACCGGCCTACGCCAGAGCCACAGCAACGCGGGATCCAAGCTGCGTCTGCAACCTACACCACAGCTCACGGCAACGCTGGATCTTTAACCCACTGAGCAAGGGCAGGGATCGAACCCGAAACCTCATGGTTCCTAGTCGGATTCATTAACCACTGCGCGACGACGGGAACTCCTATTTTTTGCATATTCTATCTAACAACATAACCACCACCCCAGTAGAGATATAGAACAGTTACAATACCCCAGGTGTTTCTTTTATGTCCCTTTCTGGTTAATACCCACTCCTATGTGAGACAGTCACTATTCTGAGTTCAGTTATCATGTATTATTTTGGCCAGTTCTCTCATCTCATAAAAATGGAATCCTACCTCTTATGCTTACCATTATGTCCGGGATAGTCATCCATGTTGGAGCACATAGCAATAGTTTATTCTTTTTCATTGTTGTGTAGTATTCCATTGTACAAATATACCTCAGTTTATTTATGCATTTTAATACTGATGGACATTGGATTATTTTCAGTTTGGGGTTAATAATAATCTGCTCTGGATATGCTTATTCATGCCTTATTCATAATTGCTTCTCTTAGGTGTATGCCTGGGTGAGGAATTGCTGGATCATAGTGGGCAGGTATTTAGTAAGTATGGTCAAAGAGTTTTCCACAGTGGTAGTCTGTGTCTGATCTGTAGTCTGTATCACCTTAAAAGGGTAAACCAGAAGACCCTTCAAACTGGGTGATCATCGCAATCACTGGAGAGCTTAACATATACAGTTTCTTAGCCCCCATCCTAAATCTACTGAGTCAGGAGAGACGGTAATCATTCATGTGGCTCCTAGGAGGTTGAGCAGCAATGCAGGTATTCATCCAGGCCTCCTTTTCTGCAGTCTTTCCCTTCCCCAGGTAAACTTGAGTCTTTGTTAATATGAAAAGAATATTATTTTTCTAGAAAAGTTTCTACTGCTGACACTGAAGGGAGACTTCAGGGCAGCCCTAGAAACCAGAATTCTGGGTTTCACACCACTAACCAATTGCAGATTATTAGCATTCAAGCCCCTACACTATTGGTCCCAACTCCCCGTACACGCCCACCCCTGGGCTTTCTTCCCCGCCTTGCACACACTGATGAGTTCCCAGCTCTGCTTCCTTGCTTATGGTGTGTCACGCCCACTCTCCAGAATGCTTTCTCCTTTCCTAAATACAAGACTCTTCTCCCCATCCCATCATCGCACGTGATGTATGGGAGTGGAATGAGCCCTGCGATTTGGGCTTTTTTTTTTCCCGCCATTGCTACCCATGTAAGGGAGTTGGACCAAGTCACTTAATTCTCTGATGTTATTGAACTACCTATAAAGTGAGTTAAGTTATTTCCAAGGTCCGTTTGCATTTTAAACTCTCATGATTTTTATCTGTCATCTTGCCCATCATTCAGATTCTGGCTCAAGCCTCCTCCTTAAAGCCCTAAGTCGGACAATTCCAGCCCAAATTTTCTGACCCTCTTCTAAACATGAGGCTTATTGTCTGAGACATGAATTATCTTGTGACATCTTTCATCTTGCTGTTTTGAAGTATTTCACTCATTTGTCTTTTTGAATATATAGTCGCTGATATATTCATTACTTTGACTTTTCAAGTAGATTATTAAAAATGTTGAAGGCAGAGATCTCTTATGTATTCTCATATCGTACAGTCAGTGCCTCAGATGGTTTCTTGTATCAAATGGGTGACCAGTAAATATTGATTAATTAAAATTATGGTGAATCACTTGAAAGCATACTCTTAAAGAATATATCACATGGTCACCTGCCTCTTACTTGTTTCTCTCTCTTAAGCTCCATTATTTGGGCAAATGAGAGAAAAGCTGTTCTTTGTGAGTCAGTAAATAGATTTGGGGTGTGTGTGAGATGGATAGATGGAGGGATAGATGAAATGACAGGTGGATGGATGGGAGGATGGACAGATGGTTGGATAGAGAGATGAATGTTTGGGATGGATGGATATATTTTTTACATACTTGCCTTTCCTACTAGATGCCCATCTCTGTATTAAGTGCTTCAGTATTATGTAAATTGAATTTAAGACCTAACAGGAAAAAGATAAGGAGAGTTTGTGTTTTCTTTTTCAGTGTAAGTGTAAGGTATAAAGCTGGATTTAATGTTAATAGCATATTATGCCCACGTTATATTGTATCTGCTTCGGTACTTAGTTTTATTTCTGCTAGAACAGAGCTGAGAGAATAAATCCTAAGGACAAATGCGTATAGCAGTTCCACTGCAATGTAGTCTTTCTTTGACTTCATGGAAAAGACTGGTCCTAAGTTTTCCCCTCCCTTGTGATTTGGAAGGTGTAAAGAAACAGGAAAGTATTATATTAATGCAACCTTCTGGATGTATAGATTCTTTTCATTCATTGCAATCAGTTTATGAGACAATGTGCTTTTCAGCCTTTCCTGACATCTAGAGCTGCGGGGTCCAACATGGGAGCCACTAACCACATGTGGTTTATTTAAATTTAGATTTAATTTAAATAAAACTAAAAATTCAGTTTCCTAGTCACACCAGCCACATGTCCAGTGCTCAGTGCCACATGAGATTCTACTGGACAGAGCAGGTAGAGAACATTTCCATCACAGCAGAAAGTTCTGTTGGTCAGCTGGCAAGGGAGTTTGCTCTGTACCTTGGGGTCCAAATCTCTTTCCCAGGGTCGGTGCCAGCTGCTCTCTTTCATTGAGGGTATCAGGAATTCCTCACATAGGCAAATATCAAATGCCTCCCAGCTGCACAGACTCTTCCTGTCTGTAGAATATCTTGTATTGGAAGATACTCAAAGATGAAGAAGGAGGAAAAAAAAAAAAAAGATGAAGAAGGAGGAGGACAGGCAACTCGGTACAACTATGAGTCACTGGCTTGGGGAATTCAGGCATCCTATTAATGAGCTTTTTGAGACTTTCTGAAGAATGTAAGAAGTGTTCACTTCCTGGGTCTGCGTTACGGACTTCTGTCTGATCCTTCTATCTGCCAGCCTTTTTACCTTCCTCTCTCAAAACTTGCCAGAACAAACACTGCTGTAGCTAAACTCTTCCTGTCTCCCATACGTGTCACCTGACTTCTCCCCTCTCTGACTTTCCGTCCCTTCCCCGATGCAGGGCTTTCCCCTCCTTCTCTCCAGATCCTACCAGCCTTTCAAGGCACAATTGCAGCCTTTCTCATCTATGAAGCATGCCCCGAGCGTTTATTTTCATTGATATTTTCCCCCTTCCCACGATGTTTTTGCCTGTATTATTCATTAAATACCGAATCTCTCCTACCTTGTATCAGTAGATCCTTTTTAGAGATGTGTTTTCTACTTCCTTGATCATACGGGAAGCTCCACAGGGTCTGTACCTGCTACAACACGCAGGCCCACCTTACATCTAGTAAGAGGACAGTAGCTATGGCTTGGTTGATATTTGAGCAGTGACAAAATGATCAAGTCTAGCAACTACAAGTGGAAGTCTTCTTCAAGTTCAAACTCTCATAAATGATTCTGAGACTCAATTTCCAACATTAGGGAAGGGGGTTTCCCATATATCCAACAAGCAATTCTCCGACACCAGCTAGAGGTCTGGGAATTCAACTCAATTCTGACACTATCAACCCAGGGATAGCATTGGATCCCCCAGGTTAAGGGCTCAGTCCTGCGAGATTGCACCTCCCCTCCCCTACTTCGGATGCCAGTCACCAGCCTGTGCTTCTGACCAACTGGCTAAAAATCACAGGGTCACATGACCCCCTCTCCCCAGGTTCCATTGATTTGCTAGAGTGCCTCAAGGAACTCAGAAAAATGTGTTACTTATTAAATCACCAGCTTATTGTAAAAGGATACAATACTTTTACCCTCAGTAACAGCCGGGTGGGAGAGATGCAGAGGGCAAGGTAAGGGGAAAGGGAGCTTCCATGCCCTCTCTAGGTGCCACTCTCCTTGTATCTCACGTGTTCACCAACCCAGAAGCT
This sequence comes from Sus scrofa, assembly GCF_054392235.1. Taxonomy (NCBI): domain Eukaryota; kingdom Metazoa; phylum Chordata; class Mammalia; order Artiodactyla; family Suidae; genus Sus; species Sus scrofa. The sequence goes on from NC_139401.1 coordinate 16,330,754, forward strand.
CTCCAAACCCAGTCTTTGTGGGTTTTTGTGGAGGCTTCATTACACAGTCAAGATTGATTAAACCATTGGCCATTCTTTGATGACTGACTTGACCTCCAGCCCCTTCCTCCTCCCCAGAGGGGGGTTTCAGTCCCAACCCTCTAATCAAGGGATTGAGTCACTTGGTGTAAGCCATAGACTGGACTAAGACCAAATATGGATGAGAGATATATTTTGGTCATTTGAAGGACCAAATAAATATTTCTTACAAATCACAATATCTCACCTTGTTTGACACAGAGACGGAAAGAGGTGATGGAATTTGGCCTTGTCACAACAAATTCAGAGTAGAGGCACACTAGAACTCTGCTTTTCTCAGTCCAAGTCCTAGTTCCTTCATGGGAACTGAACACTTGTCTTTGGAAACCATCAAAACAGAGTCTGATCCATTTTCCTTCTCTGGACAGTGGGAGCTACTGATCCCAAACTCTGCTCTTCTGAGTGAAGATACCCTGATTGATTCCAAGGTTGTCTCCTTCTAAGGGGATAACCCAGTGATTCCAGAGGTTCCTCTACTTCACCGATTCCAAGGAGACTGGCCCTTTCTCATAGGAGAGGACAATTTAATTTCTTATAAAGCATCTTGCCCAGAAAGTCTCTCTTTTGGAGGGGTTTGCATGAGCCACCAGTCTATAACTTCTCCAGGGTATGATTTTTCTGAAGCATATGTTGCCTGTCTAGAAGGAAACTGAACCCGTGTCTCCCCACAGTGATGGGTCTGTCGTAGCTGCTGGCAGACGCCACCGGGAGTGCTCAGAGAAAGGGCAGGTGCAATGGAAGTGGGGTTTCCCAGCAAGACTCTTTGAACTGGAGTGCTGCAGAGAGAAGGACAGCAAAGAACTCTGACCTTGTCTCTCACACATTATCTTTTAAAGTGGTAGACTTTTATGTGATTAATTATCCTTTCTGGCAACTTAAAAACATGGAGGTAAAAAAAAATACACATACTTAATCATGAAGCATAGAGCATAGACTGAAAGGGCTCCCTGGTGAGGTTTTGTGAACTGTGCTTGTCAATACTATCCTTTGAAAATAAGCTAAATTTGCATTTTTGCACTTGTAAATCCTCCTGGTGTGTGGGATTTGCATAAATTCTCTCTTAATTAAAACACGTGTTTTGCAGAATAAAAGAAAAAATTTCTCCATTCCTTTTTCTACTTCCCAGTAACATATCAAGGGGTCTTGTTTATTACAGTCATCTTTGAAATTCTGGTTATTAAATATTGGATTAGCATCTGATATTTGCTGCTACTTGAAATGATTTGATTTGTCTAGGAACCCCTACGAGGCTGCTGGTTCATTTTATATATTAAGTGTCACCTTCTGTAGGAAGTCTTCACTGGCTACTCAGTCTAAAGGAATGACCAACACCATACCGTCATCTAGTTTCTTCTTTCGGGTTGATCGAGGTATGACTTAGAGACAGTAAACTTGTAGGTGTGCATTTCTCTGAATTTTGACAAACTTATGCAGTCATGTAACCACCACCGCAATTAAGATATAGAACACTGCCCACAGCCCCCCAATTCTCTCATGTCCCTTTGGAGTCTAGCCTCTTCCTCCACCCTTCTTCCACATCCCAACTTTCTTTAGTTTATAACCTCCATGACACACTAAGTTAATTGTACAGAAAATAAAGCTCCTGGCAGCCAGTGTTCTTTTCCGAAATATCATGTGAATGAGATCATACAGTGTGTAGTTTTTGAGTCTGGCTTCTCTCACCTCATGTTGTTGCACATATCAGTAGTCTGTTGCTTTCTATTGCCGAGTAGTAGCCCATCACATGGCTAGACTACAGTTTGTTTATACATTCTTTGGTTAATGGGTGTTAGGATGGTTTTCGGTTTGGGGTGAGATTTCTATGAGTTAAGCTATCATAAACACTTGTATACAGGTTTTTTATGGGTGTATGTCTTCATTTCTCCTGGGTAAATATCATCCACTATTCTTTCCTGTTCATTTGATGTTTTTTTACTTGCTTACTCTTTGTCTCCTACCTCTAGAATACAAGCTCCCAAATAAGTGGGAAACTCTGGCATTCGTTAGCATATACTCTGATGCTAGGACAGTCCCTTACCTGTGGTAGATGCCTGATAAATGTTTGTTGAATACATGAATAGATGGATGCATGAAGGAGGGACTAAAGAAATGAATGAATTCTAGCAGGTTCTACTATCCATGTTGCTGCAAATGACAAAATTTCATTCTTATTCATGGCTGAATAGTATTACACACACACACACACGAACACATATTACATCTTCTTTATCCATCTATCTGTGTGGATAGGCACTTAGGTTGCCTCTATATCTTAGCAACTGTAAATAATGCTTCTGTGAACATCGGGGTATATGTGTCCTTTCAAATTAGTGATTTTGTTTTTTTCAGCTTTATACCCAGGAAAGGCTTGCTGGATCATATGGTGGTTCTATTTGTAGTTTGTTAAGGAACCTCCGTATTGTTTTCCGTAGTGACTGCACCAATTTACATTCCCACCATCAGAGGACGAGGCTTCCCTTTTCTCCATATCCTTGCCAACTTTTATTTGTGTTCTTTTCAGTCACTCTAATAGGTGTGAGGTGATATTTCATTGTGGTTTTGATTTGCATTTCTCTGATGCTTAGCAGTGTTGAGCATCTTTTCATGTGCCTGTTGGGTGATACCTTTTTTTATAGAAAAATTAGAAAGACAACTTAGTCTTTTAGGATAGCTCATTCAAATAGACTTACTTTTGGTTTTTGGCCACACCCACAGCATGTGGAAGTTCCCAGGCAAGGGGTAAAATCCACGCCACAGCAACAACCAATACCAGATCCTTAACCTGCTGAGCCACCAAGAAACTCCCAAATTGACTTATTATTAATGAGAGGGTAGAAAAGTTTCTTTCAGCTTCATAACTCATTATTGGTAATTTCATGTAAGTGTTTAGGATTATTATCAAATGTTTAGGATTATCTGAGAAAGCCACTGTCAAGGTTCTTTCCTATATGGGCTGTAAAATTTCATAGCATTTCAAGTTTTCTTGTGCCTTGAACAATCTTAAATGCTCGTTTAATTGATGATATCCATTAACCTATTTGCCATGGATATCTTTGCATTATTTTAAGTTACTTTCATCAGTGTTGGTATTTTGTGGATTTGCATAACATGAGTGACTTCACACAAACACATTTGCTCTTTGTAATTCAGCTATAGGTTTCTGCCATTTAAACACGGACGTTCTGATAAACTTGATTTTGCTGAAGTATTTGGGTTTAAATCTCCCCTTTGTTTTTTGTTGGTCTCACTTGTTTCATAATCCTTTCCCCCTCTTGCCTTATTTTAAATTGATCAACATTTAAATTATTCTATTCTTCCCCCCACCCCCAGCATGAATTTGTCAATTACACAAACTCGTAATATCCTTTTAAGGGCTACCCTAGTGTTTACAACATGTATCCTTGACTTATTAAATTTTACTATAAATTAGAATTTTCCTACTTCCCAGACAAGGGTAACAGGGCACTTTAACTTCATCCTAATTCCCTCTTGCCTTTTTTGGCGGGGAGGGTGTTATCATAATTCTATATTTCAACTGTCTCCATGTTGTAAGGCCTACAAGACATTATGTTAATTATTTTTATACACTTATGTTTACTTACATATTTACCTTTAGATTTATTCCTATATTCACCTTTTCTTGCTCTCTATTCCTTCCTGTATCTCTGTGACATCATCTGAGATCATTTTACTTCTGCCCAAAGAATGCCTTTCAGTATTTCACCTAGTATAAGTCTAATGGGGATACATTTTCTTGTTTCTTTTGTCTGAAAAATGTCTTTATTTGATGTAATTTTGGGAGGATATTGTCACAGAGTATAGAATTCTAGGCTGGCCATTCTTGTCTTTCCCACTTTGAAGTTGCCATTCATTGACTTTTGACTTCCCCTGTGAAGCCAGATGTCAGTTTCATTGTAGCACCTTTAAATTTATTGATTTTCTTCTCTTTGACCGATTTTAAGATGTTTTTCTTTATCTTTGGTTTACAACAACATCACTGTGATGCACTTAGGTGTGGTTTTCTCTTCATTTTTTCCTGCTTGAGATTCATAGCTTTTTTCTTAAATCTGTGGATTGCAGATTTTAGCCACATTTGGGAAGCTTTCAACCATTACAACTTCAAAAATTGCTTCTGTCCCATTCTCTTTCTCCTCTACCTATAAGTAGAATAGCTATAGGTTAACTTAAAGCTTTTCAAGGTTTTTTTTTTTTCCCTTTTGGTTGTTTTTGCTTTTATTGAGGCAGGCAGTTTTGTACTTGGGTCAGGCCTCTGTGACTGGGAACTACTTTAAACACAATTTCATTTCACCATTTTACCCATTTACTTCTATTACCTTTTCTGTATTTTCCATCCTTTTTTCTCACTGTATTTCAGTCTGGCCATTTTCAGCTCACGGATTCTCTCTTCAGCTATGTCTACTCTGCCTCTGAAGTTTCCATCCATTTAATTGCAGATACTGTATATTGCAGTTTTAGAATTGCCTTTTGGTTCCATCTTGTCACCTAATTTCTTGAATCAGTCCCAATATACTGTAAAATCCCTCTTTGGTAACTCTAACATGTGGAACCTCTATAAATTTCTTTCTGTTACATAATTCTTCTATTGTTTTTTAACCATTTTGCTTTCTCTTCTAGTATATGAGGCAATTTTTGTTTGACTATCTGGTTTTGTATATGAAGACTTATAGGTAGTTTGGAACTCTGGACGGTATTATCTTCCAGAAAAGATTAGCTTTTGCTTCTTATGGGCAGGTAGGAGGTGGCATTGTACCTGACCCAGTCAGGCATTGAGCAGATTGGGGGCCGGGCTTTGAGCTTTGCGAGAATTGGTCTATTTCTGGTTCACCCTTATTACTAGGATGTACCCCTTTGGGCATCTCCACTGTAAGCCTGGGGTGTTTACCTGGGCTTCTTTCCCTGGTGGGCCCTAGACTCCATATTACTCCCCTTCATCCTGAAACTGCTCGAAGCTCTTCTCAGCTCTCAGTTCGTGCTGCTAGAAATTTAGGAAATGCCTTAAGGGGAAAACGATGCTGATTAACAGCTTCATCTCTTTGCACTTCCCTTCTCTCCAGGATTTTGACCCCTCTGATCCTTACTGCCTTGGTATTTCTCTGATGTTTTCAAAGGGATTTTCTAGCTTTTCATTACAGAAGAGTTGGTCAGTAATGAGCTAGGCTGCCATTATCGGAAGTGAAAACTCCTACACCACCTCTCTGAAAGACATGCTCCACTGCCCCCTAAGAGGTCCACATCCCAGTTCCTCTAAAGAAAAGGACAGAACTACCGAGTCAGACCTGTGGCACCAGCATTCAGAGTCTCAAATTAAATCAGCAATTTAGATTTAGAGAAATGAGCTCTGGCTAACCTCAAAGTGAGTAAGTCAGGAATCTCAGCTGAGGCCTGCATCAGGGGACACTGCCAAGTATTACAGGTACCTGAAAGCCTCTGGGATCTTTCAACTAGGCCAGGACGCTGAGCCCCAATAAGCACGAGCGAGAGCCGACGTTTAGTTCTGCACTGATTGATAGCAGCTGAAATTTCGTGGTAAGGACAGAGCCAAAATGTTGCTAAGGTACACTTCTTTAAATTTCACTTCCTTATTACTTTTTCTTTTTTTGTATTGTTCTCACACCAATTGGCCAATAGCGATAGTGAAAGGTTACATAGGAAAGAAATAGGAAATGTGAAATGCAGCACATAAAGAAATTCACTTCCAGTGTGAAAAGAACTGTGACAATAATATGTCCATGTGACTCACTTATTTCTATGCTGTCTACTTATACATAGAATAACTACAGGTCAACTTTAAGCTTTTCAAAGTTTTTTTTCCCTTTGGTTGTGCTTGTTTTTATGGTCAGGCAATTTTATACCAGGGTCAGACCTCTGTTATGAGAACTGCTTTAAACCCAATTTTAAAACAATATAAAATTATGTAAAAACAAAATTACAGTAGTTTCTCCATGAGAACATATGGGAAATGCTTATTTGTCTTAACGTAAGTGGTAATCAAACAGATTTTTTAAAGAATTTCCTGGAGTTCACATTGTGGCTCAGTGGTTAATGAATCTGACTGGCATTCATGAAGAAGCAGGTTTGATCCCTGGCCTCGCTCAGTGGGTTAACGATCCGGCGTTGCCGTGAGCTGTGGTGTAGGTTGCAGACGCGGCTCAGATCCCGCATTGCTGTGGCTGTGGTGTAGGCCAGTGGCTATAGCTCTGATTCGACCCCTAGCCTGGGAACCTCCATATGCCGCAGGTGGGGCCCTGAAAAGCAAAAAAAAAAAAAAAAAAAATTCCTTATTATCTTTTCATTTCCCCTCCCACTTTGAATAATTGGAAACATCACAGAAGAGCAGAAAGATCAGAATTTGGCATCTTTTCCTTCCTAGATTGTCAGCACGAGGTGAAATTGAAAGCTAAAATGATGGCTTCAGGACTATATACATATGCTACAGGATGAAGATAAATGTAGTCAATATTTAGTTTTAAGCATTCTTCACTTGTGCTTTAAATAGCCTGTGAATCTGAAGTGCTGCAGACAAATATAACTGACTTGCAGATCTGATTCTAGTCTTGGTTCTCAACTAACCAGCTGTGGCACCTCTGTGGGCACCAGTTCCCTCTTCTTTAAGTTAAGGAAATGGGACTTGCAGACACCTAAGTTTTGGATTCCATAATTATATATAAAGCAGGTTTGTAATCAAGCATGTCCTCATATGTCTGTACCCTGATGGCAGACTTCATCTACCGGCCTGGTATCTTCTGCTCTGAGTGCTCCACAAAGAGGAATATACCTGTGCGAGTATCATTCCCTTGTTCTTTAAGGGCTTCACCTGGGTAGCTTATTCCCTCAACCAGATTTTAAATCCGTAATGGCTGGGAACTTTGATATCCAGAGTGTCAAGCAGAGCCTGAGATACTAAACTAGTATTTAAATGTGCTGATAAATTGACTAAGCATCCTAAGCCATGAGTGTTTAATACTGGAAGACCAGCAGCAGAGCTTAGTGGCCTGTCATCTGCACTGTCACAAATTAATAAGCCTAACAGGCAGTGCTATGTGAAATGAGAGACAGGCTTTCCTCCATCCAAAGAAGGAACAAGCAGCTTCAGTGTGGACAGGCAGAGAACAATGGAAACGTGAGCCCTGGTCACACGTTCAGTGCACATTGGCCAGGATGCTTTTTCTGCAAAGTGCCATATAGTGAATATTTTCAGCTTCGTGGACCACGAGGTCCCTGTTGCAACTACTCAACTCCGCCGCTGTAGTGCACAAGCAGCCATAGACACCATGTAAGCAAGGGGTCATGGCTGAATTTCAGTAAAACCTTATTTATGGACACTGAAGTGTGAATTTCATGTAATTCTCACACGTCACGAAATCTTCTTCTGATTTTTTTCCCCAACAATTTAAAATGTCAAAACCACTCTTAGCTCATGGGCTGTATGAAAATAGGCAGAAGGCCAGGTTTGGCTGGCGGGCCGTAGTTTGCTATTCTTGATGTAGTGGTGTGTGCACACTTGCTGAGGTGGTCATTTAGCAGAGAGAGTCCTATTTAAATGGAGTGGAACCTGGGGGGAATCTATGACCCCTGTTCAGTGAGCCAGGACGGACTTCCTAGGGGATATCATAAATACAGATCATTCGGCTGTGTGATGCTTTATGGCACATCAATCATAGGAGGCACATTAGCTTTTGGATCATCGAAAAGTTGAGAGTCAAGGCAGCGTCCTTAAGCCATGTGTCTTCCCCTGGGTCCTCTGTGACACGAACAGTTGTTTAAATGAAGAAAATGAGAGTTTTAAACCCAGGCTTAGGTCGATTCCAGTTCTCATGGGAGGTGGGCATGGGGCAGGCCTTCCTCTTGGGGAAGTGAAGATAGACATCAACGCTGTGCTTCTCACTACCTCCTCCTCATGGTCCACCATCACGCACCACCGCCTCCTGTAAAGTCTTTTCATGATAGGCTCATGTAAGCAAGCCACCTTAAAATTGCTAAAAAGGGAAATTGTGCTCATGGAGAATCATTTCCTCAATACCCCCAGGGGTTCTTCTGGGCTTGAGACGGTTAGAGAAATCGGAAGTGTTTGAGTCACAGGAGATCTCTTGGGAAAAGCCTAATACGATGGTGTCCAGAGTGATTTAGGAGGAGCGTCTGGCTGGGAGCATGGCTTGAGCATCCTCAGCCCATTTCCTTATCTGAAAGTAAGACGTTTAAGGATAGACAAATGGGGTGCACAATTCTACATTTTTTTTGGTTCTAATTATATATTTGTTCAATAAATAAAGCAGGCAAAAAATGAACAAACGACCCAACCCTTAAGAAACTGAGAGTTGGAATTCCCGCTGTGGTGCAGTGAGTTAAGAATCTAATTGCAGCAGCTTGGTTTGCTGTGAAGGTGAGGGTTTGATCCCTGGCCAGGGGCAGTGGGTTAAAGGATCTGGCATTGCTGCAACTGTGGCTCAGATTGAATCCCACGAAGAGAACTTTCGCATGCTGTGGGTGCAGCCATTAAAAAGGGAAAGGAAGGAAGGAAGGAAACACAGTCCTGTAACCCAGGGTAAATGAGCCTTTATAGTTTCCAAGATGGAATGAAAAAAAAAATGTCAGAGTGTCCAGGGCTTATGCCTCTCTTGACTGCCTCTGTACCTAGTACAGGGCCATGCAAAAGTAAGTGCTTAAGATATGGGGTTTTTTTGTTTTGTTTTGTTTTTTGCCATACCCATGGTATTTAGAAGTTCCCGGGCCAGGAATCGAACTGGTGCCACAGCAACCACCCAAGCCCCTGCAGCAACTACTCCAGATCCTTAACCTGCTGGGCCACAGAGGAATTAAAAGTGCTAGTGTTTGAGGAGTGGGGATGCTTTGTTTTATTTACCCAGGATGCACTGTGCTGGAGCTAATCCTAGGAGGCATCTGTGAAAGCAAGGACATTGCACTCTAATGACCGCCGTGGCTCCTTGGAGTTAAGTGGACATGGTGCCCAGAAAGGCCAGTTGACATCTGCAGAGTGCCACCTGCTGGCTAGAGGGGTCATGGGTATCTTGAGGAGGAACCACTTAGGCTAAAGATCCTTTAAAAAGATACAAAATTGTATGATCTGGATTCTGTACAAAAGAGAAAGGGAAAATTGGAAGAAAATATATCAAAATATCACTTGTAAAACTTATGGATTTTTTTTCTTCTTTTTTTTAAAGAATTGTCTCTCTAAAATTTTGCAATGAGCTGTTAACACTTTTATGTTGAATTCTTCAACTGAAAAAAGTTATTCAAATGAACAAACTGCCTATAGACCAATCTTCCTTGACAGTGTCTTTGCTGACTCAAAGCAAACTTTTCCAACTGGTTCTTAAAATACCCCCAAAGTTTCCCTTCTTCTCTTCCTTCCTCCTTTCCTTCCTCCCTTCCTTACTTCCTTCATTCCTTTCTTAATTTTATTGTGGCAAAAAAATACATAAAATAAAATTTACCATTTTAATAATTTTAAAGCTTACAATTTAGTGACATTAAGTGTTTTCCCATTGTTGTACATTTGTCACCACCATCCATCTCCAGAATTTTTTCATCTTCCAAATCTGAAACTCCATACTTATTAAATAATAACTCTCCTTTCTTTCATTTTATTTTTCTCTTATTTCTTCAATTTATTACATTTTGAAGATTCACATTTAATAGAGCGCTGTTCATAGTGAGGATAGGTTAAAAAGCATTGAATTCGATTTAAGAGATGTCTGAATTTGAGCCCTGATTCTTCTGATTGTCAACTGTGTGACTCTGGGCAAATTATTCTCAGTTTTCCGATCTGTAAAAAGGAGATAAGTGTATTTATTTTAATATGTCATAGGACTATTATAATTTTATAATGGTAAATAATGCATTGATTTATTTATGAAATATTAGTTTTCCCAGTCAAAAGAATGGATGTACCATCAGCATATTGTCATTTACATTCATAAAGGAGCCAGGAAGGTGTGGCTGAAATCTCTACCAATTGATGTTCTAGTGGACAGTCACTTGAAAAATGTTGGGAGCTGTACCAGACACACAATAAGTGCTAAGATTTCATTAAAAAGAAACTGAGAGTAATTCTCACTGTGGCTCAACAGTAATGAACCTGACTAGTATTCATGAGGATGCAGGTTCAATTCCTGGCCTCACTCAGTGGATTAAGGATCTGGCGTTGCTGTGAGCTGTGGTGTTGGTCACAGACGCAGCTTGGATACTATGTTGCTGTGGCTGTGGTGAAGTCTGGCAGTTATAGCTCTGATTTGACCCCTAGCCTGGACACTTCCATATGCGGCACCTGTGGCCCTAAAAATAAAATAAAGTAAAATAAAATAAGGATGCATTATGGAGGCTTACCCTGTTACTGAGTCCACATCAGAGGATTCCTTGTTACTTGTAGCTTAGGCAGCAGAAGTGGGGGTCCCACCATGTACAAGTTTCAACCATGACCATACTCTTCCCTGCACTTTCAGAAGAAGGAAGAGCATTATAGACATGGGTTTGTGCATGATCCAGTTTTAACTAACCTCCCCAAATGGACAAGTGGCTTAAAATATTTCTGCAGGAGATGGGATTAAGATGGTGGAATAGAAGGACTGGAGCTCAACTTCTCTCCTAAAAACAACAAAATTTACAACCAAATACTGAGCAGTCTTCAACCAAATGGACCAGAAACCTTAAAAAAGATATCCTACTCCAGAAGACAAAGAGGAGGCCACATCAAGAGGTAGGAGGGGCAATTACACAATATAAGCAACCCCATATGTCCGGGTAGGAAGCCCCACAGACTGGAAACTAACTGGTTCACAGAGACTCACCTACAGGAGTGAGAGTTCTGAGCCCCACATCAAACTCCCACGTGTGGGGACCTGGCACTGGGAGAAAGAGCCCCAGAGCATCTGGCATTGAAGGCCAGTGTGGGTTGTCCACAGGAGCTCCACAGGACTCGGGGAAACAGAGACCCCATTCTTAAAAGGCGCACACAAACTTTCATGTGCACTGGGTCCCAGGGCAAAGCAAAGTCTCCATGGGAATCTGGGTCAAACCTGACTGCAGTTCTTGGAGGATCTCCTGGGAAAACTGGGGTGAATGTGGCTTGTTGTGAGGGAAGGACATTGAAAGCAAAGCTCTTGGGAATATTCATCAGCATGCCTTTCTCTGGAGGTGGCCATTTTGGGAAAATCTGCCCCCCCCCTCCCCGGTCAGTCATCAGTCAGCACTGAGAAGCCCCAGGGCAAACAACAATCCAGGTGGGATCACAGCCCCACCCCTCAGTAAACAGGCTGCCTAAAGACCCCCCCAGGCACACAGCCAACCCAATCTCACCCAGAGACAAAGCCCTACCCACTAGAGGAATAGGAATCAGCTTCACCTACCAGTGGGCAGGCATCAGTCTCTCCCATCAGGAAGCCTACAGCAAGCCCCCTGTACCAACTTCAGCAACAAGGGGGACAGACACCAGAAGTAAGAGGCTACAACCCTATTATCTGTAAAAAGGTCACCACACCAAAAACATATAAAAATGAAAAGACAGAGAACTATAACTCAGATGAGGGAGAAAGAAAAAAACCCAGAAAAACAACTAAGTGGTCAGGAGATTCTCAGCCTCCAGGAAAAAGACTTTAGACTGTTGATGCTGAAGATGATGCAAGACATTGGAAATAAACTGGAGGCAAAGATGGATAATTTTTTTTTTTTTTTTTTTTTTTTTTTTGTCATTTGTTGTTGCTATTTCTTGGGCCGCTCCCGCGGCATATGGAGGTTCCCAGGCTAGGGGTCGAATCGGAGCTGTAGCCACCGGCCTATGCCAGAGCCACAGCCACGCGGGATCCGAGCCGCGTCTGCAACCTACACCACAGCTCAGGGCAACGCCAGATCGTTAACCCACTGAGCAAGGGCAGGGACCGAACCCGCAACCTCATGGTTCCTAGTCGGATTCGTTAACCACTGCACCACGACGGGAACTCCAAAGATGGATAATTTAAAGGAAATACCAAGCAAAGAGATACGAGATATAAAACTTAAACAAGAAGAGATGAAAAATACAACAACTGAAATAAAAATTCACTAGAAGCAGCCAACAGCAGAATATAGGAGGCAGAAGAACGAATAAGTGAGGTGGAGAACAGATTAGTGGAAATTATGGATGTGGAACAGAAAAGAGAAGAAAGATTGAAAAGCAATAAAGAGAATCTCAGAGAACTTTGGGACGGCATTAAACACACCAACATCCATATTATAGGGGTGCCAGAAGGAGAAGAGAGAAAGAAGGGGACAGAAAAAATATTCGAAGAGATAATAGCCGAAAATTTCCCTAACATGGAAAAGGAACCACTCACTCAAATCCAGGAAGCACAATGAATACCATATAAAATAAACCCAAGGAGGAATACCCCAAGACACATATTAATCAAACTGACCAAAATTAAAGACAAAGAGAAAATATTGAAAGCAGCTAGGGAAAAGAAACAAACAACATACAAGGGAACCCCAATAAGGTTATCAGCAGACTTTTCAGCAGAAACTCTGCAGGCCAGAAGGGAATGGCGTGATATACTTAACGTGATGAAAGGAAGATTACTTTACCTAGCAAGGCTCTTATTCAGATTTGAAGGAGAAATCAAAAGCTTCACAGATAAGCAAAAGCTAAGAGAATTCAGCAACACTAAATCAGCTTTACAACAAATACTAAAGGAATATCTCTAGGCAGAAAAGAAAAGGCTGCAAGCAGAAACAAAAATACCACAAAATGACAAGGCTCACCAGTAAAGGTGTACATACAGTAAAGATATGAAATCATCCACGCACAATTATGCCACCAAAATCAGAAATCGTGAGAAGAGGAGGGCACAAATGCAGAACACTGGAGATGGACTTGCAATTAAGAGACCAACAACTTAAAACAATCTCATATATATATATATATATATATATATATATATATATATATATATACACACTCTTATATCAAAACTTCAGAGTAACTGCAAACCAAAAATCTACCACAAAAACAAATCTATCTACAAAAACAAATAAGAAAAATCAACTCAAATACAACACTAAAGATACTCATCGAACAAGAAGAGGAGAGAACAAGAGAAGGGAAGAAAAAAGAGCAACAAAAACAAAGCCAAAACAATTAATAAAATGGCAATAAAAACATACATAACAATAATTACCTTAAATGTTAATGGACTAAATGCTCCAACTAAAAGACATAGACTGGCTGAATGGATACAAAAACAAGACCCATATATATGCTGTCTTCAAGAGACCCACTTCACTTCTAGGGACACATACAAATTGAAAGTGTGAGGATGGAAGAAAATATTCCATGCAAACAGGAATCAAAAGAAAGCTGGAGTAGCAATACTCATATCAGACAAAATAGACTTTAAAATGAAGAATATTTTAAGGGACAAGGAAGGTCACTACCTAATGATCAAAGGATCAATCCGAGAAGAAGATAGAACAATTTTAAATATCTACACACCCAACATAGGTTCACCACAATACATAAGGCAAGTGCTAACAACCTTCAAAGGAGAAATCGACAATAACACAATAATAGTGGGGGACTTTAACGCCCCACTTACAGCAATGGATAGATCATCCAAACAGAAAATCAATAAGGAAACACAGGCCCTGAATGAAGCATTAGAACAGATGGACTTAATAGTTATTTATAGGACATTCCATCCAAAAGCAACAGAATACACATTCTTCTCAAGTGCACATGGAACATTCTCAAAGATTGATCACATCCTGGGCTACAAATCCAACTTTGGTAACTAAGAAAATTGAAATCATATCAAGCATCTTTTCCGACCACAATGCTATACGACTGGAAATCAACAAGAAAAAATTTGCAAAAAATACAAACAAGTGGAGACTAAACAACATGCTACTAAACAACCAATGGGTCACTGAAGAAATCAAAGAGGAAATTAAAAAATACCTAGAAGCAAATGACAACAAAGATAAGACACTCCAAAACCTACAGGATGCAGCAAAAGCTGTTCTAAGAGGAAAGTTTATAGCAATACAAGCCCACCTCAGGAAAAAGAAAAAGCTCAAATAAACAAACTAACTTTACATCTAAAGCAGCTAGAGATAGAACAGACAAGACCTGGAGTTCCCGTCGTAGCGCAGTGGTTAACGAATCCGACTAGGAACCATGAGGTTGCGGGTTCAATCCCTGGCCTTGCTCAGTGGGTTAAAGGATCTGGCGTTGCCGTGGGCTGTGGTGTAGGTTGCAGACACAGCTTGGATCCTGCGTTACTGTGGCTCTGGCGTAGGCCGGTGGCTACAGCTCCGATTCGACCCCTAGCCTGGGAACCTCCATATGCCGCGGGAGCAGCCCAAGAAATGGCAAAAAGACAAAAAAAAAAAAAAAGAACAGACAAGACCTAAAGTTAGCAGAAGGAAAGAATTCATCATAAAGATCAGGGCAGAAATCAATGAAATAGAAACAAAGAAAACCATAGAAAAGATCAATGAGACAAAAAGCTGGTTCTTTGAAAAGATCAACAAAATTGATAAGCCCTTAGCCAGACTTATCAAGCAAAAAAGAGAGATGACTCAAATCAATAAAATTAAAAATGAAAAAGGAGGAGTAACAACGGACATCACAGAAATACAAAGGATCCTAAGAGACTACTATATGCAACTATATGCCAATAAAATGGAACACCTAGAAGAAATGGACAAATTCTTAGAAAAGTACAATCTTCTAAGACTAAACCAAGATGAAATAGAAAATATGAATGGACCAGTCACAAGTAATGAAATTGAAACTGTGATTTAAAAACTTCCAACAACAAAAGTCCAGGACCAGATGGCTTCACAGGCAAATTCTATCAAACATTCAGAGAAGAGGTAACACCTCTCCTTCTGAAACTATTCCAAAAAATCACAGAGGAATGGATACTCCCAAACTCATTCTATGAGGCCACCATCACCCTGATACAAAAACCAGACAAAGATACCACAAAAAAAGAAAATTACGGGCCAGTTTCACTGATGAACATCAATGCCAAAATCCTCAACAAAATACTAGCAAACCGCATCCAACAATACATTAAAAGGATTGTACATCATGATCAAGTGGGATTTATCCCAGGGATGCAAGGGTTCTTCAATATCCACAATTCAATCAGTGTGACACACCACATTAACAAACTGAAGAATAAAAACCATATGATCCTCTCAATAGACGCGGAAAAAGCCTTTGAGAAAATCCAACACCCATTTCTGATAAAAATCCTTCAGAAAGTGGGCATAGAGGTAACCTACCTCAACATAATAAAGACCACATATGACAAACCCACAGCTAACATCTTTCTCAGTGGTGAAAAGCTGAAAGAATTCCTGCTGAGATCAGGAACAAGACAAGGATGTCCGCTCTTGCCACTACTATTCGACATAGTTTTGGAAGTCCTAACCACAGCAATCAGAGAAGTAAAAGAAATAAAAGGAATCCAGATTGGAAAGGAAGAAGTAAAACTATCAATATTTGCAGATGACATGATACTATACCTAGAGAATCCTAAAGATGCTACCAGAAAACTGTTAGAGCTCATCCATGAATTTGGCAAAGTCGCAGGATACAAAATTAATATACAGAAATCGATGGCATTTCTATACACTAACAATGAAAGATCAGAAAGGGAAATTAGGGAAGTAATCCCGTTTACCATCACATCCAAAAGAATAAAATACCAAGGGTAAATAACCTACCTAAAAGAATAAAATAACCTACCTAAAGAGACAAAAGACCTGTACTCTGAAAACTATAAGACACTGATGAAAGAAATCAAAGATGACACAAATAGATGGAAAGGCATACCATGCTTTTGGATTGGAAGGGTCAATATTATCAAAATGACTATACTACCCAAGGCAATCTACAGATTCAATGCAATCCCTATCAAATTACCAAGGACATTTTTCACAGAACTCGAACAAAATATTTTAAAGTTTGTTTGGAAGTCCCAAAGACCCAGAATAACCAAAGACTTCCTGAGAAAGAAAAATGGAGCTGGAGGAATCAAGCTCCCTGACTTCAGACTATACTACAAAGCAACAGTCATCAAAACCATACAGAAAGACAGAAAGACAGAAATAGAGATCAGTGGAACAGGAGAGAAAGCCCAGAATTAAACCCATGCACCTACAGCCAACTCATCTATGACAAAGGAGGCAAGAATATACAATGGAGAAAAGACAGCTTGTTCAATAAGTGGTGCTGGGAAAACTGGACAGCCACATGGAAAAGAATGAAATTAGAACACTCCCTAACACCATACACAAAAATAAACTCCCAATGGATTAAAGACCTAGATATAAGACCAGATACTATAAAACTCTTAGAGGAAAACAGGCCAAACACTCTCCGACATATATGACAGCAACATCTTTTCAGATTCACCTCTTAGAGTAATGACAGTACAAACAAAAATAAACAAATGGGACTTAATTACACTTAAAAGTTTCTGCACAGCAAAGGAAGCCCTAAACAAAATGAAATGACAACCCACAGAATGGGAGAAAATATTTGCAAATGAAGCAACTAACAAGGGATTCATCTCCAAAATTTATAAACACCTCTTACCACTCAATACCAAAAAAAACAAACAACCCCATCCAAAAATGGGCAGAAGATCTAAACAGACAATTCTCCAAAGAAGACATACAGATGGCCAAAAAACACATGAAAAGATGTTCAACATCACTCATTATTAGAGAAATGCAAATCAAAACCATGATGAGGTACCACCTGACACCAGCCAGAATGGCCATCATCCAAAAGTCCACAAACAATAAGTGCTGGAGAGGGTGTGGAGAAAAAGGAACCCTAGTACACTGTTCCTACTGTGGGAATGTAAATTGGTGCAACCACTGTGGAAAACAGTGTGGAGATGCCTCAGAAAACTAAAAATAGAACTACCATTTGATCCAGCAATCCCACTCCCAGGCATCTATCCAGAGAAAATCACGACTCACAAAGACACATGTACTCGGATGTTCATTGCAGCACTCTTTTCAATAGCCAAGACATGGAAACAACCTAAATGTCTCTTGACAGAGGAGTGGATCAAGAAGATGTGGTACATAGACACAATGGAATATTACTCAGCCATTAAAAGGAACAAAATACTGGCATTTTTAGCAACATGGATGGACCTAGAAACTATCATGCTAAGTGAAGTCAGCCATACAATGAGGCACCAACATCAAATGCTGGTAATATCACTGACATGTGGAATCTGAAAAAGGATGCAATGAACTTCTTGGCAGAACAGATACTGACTCACAGACTTTGAAAAACTTATGGTTTCCAAAGGAGACAGTTTGGGGGTTGGGGGGATGCGCTGGGCTTGTGGGATGGAAATCCTATAAAATTGGATTGTGATGATCATTGTACAACTGTAAATGTAATAAATTCATTGAGTAATAAATAAAATAAAATGTTAAGAACACTAATGGAAAAAGCAGACAACACATAAGAACGGGTGGATAATGTAAGTAGAGAGATGGAAAGTCTAAGAAAGAATCAAAAGGAAGTGCTAGACATCAGAAACACTATAAAAGAAATGAAGAATACTTGGATGGGCTCATCAGTAGACTTCACAGAACCAAGGAAAGAATCAGCTAGCTTAAAAATGTCAATAAAAACTTCCCAAACTGAAATGCCAGGAGAAAAAAGAATGAGAAAAAAACAGAAGGGAACAGAATATTCAAGAACTGTGGGACAATTGCAAAAAGTAACATATATTAATAGGAATACCAGAAGAAGAAAAGAGAAAGGAGCAGAAGAAACATTTTGAAAAGTAATGGCTGAGGAGTTCCCATCGTGATGCAGCAGAAACAAATCCGACTAGGAACCATGAGGTTGCGGGTTCAATCCCTGGCCTTGTTCAGTGGGTTGAGGATCTGGCGTTGTCGTGAGCTGTGGTGTAGGTCGCAGGCATGGCTCGGATCTGGCATTGCTGTGGCTCTGGCGAAGTCCGGCAGCAGCAGCTCCAATTAGACCCCTAGCCTGGGAACCTCCATATGCTGTAGGTAAGCCCCTAAAAAAACAAAAGAAAAAAAAAATAGTAATGGCTGAGAATTTTCCAAAATTAATGACAGACACCAAAGCACAGATCCAGGAAGCTCAGACCATACCAAGAAGAAAAACTGCTTTGAATATCATATTCAAGATGCAGAAAAAACAAAGACAAAGAGGAAAATCTGGAAAGAAGCCAGAGGGAAAAAAGTAACTTACCTATGAAGGAACAAGGATAAGGATGACAATAGACTTCATAAATGCAAGCAAGAAGAGAGTGGAGTGAACATTTGATGTGTTTGAAGAAAAAAAAAACCTTCACCAACCTAGACTCCTATATCCAAAAATTTACCCTTCAAAAATGAAGTATAAATACTTTCTTAGACAAAAACTGAGGAAATCTGTCACCAGCAGACCTGCTTTACTAGATGTGAAATTCTAGTAAAGCAGGTCTGCTGGTGACATGTTAAGTTCTTCAGAGATAAGGAAAAGGATATAGGTCAGAAACTAAAATTTACAAAAAGAAAGGAAGAGTGTCACAGAAGGAATAAATGAAGGAAAAATGAAATATTTATTTTTCCTATGCTTAAAAAATATATTTCTGCAAAAACAAAATAGCAAAACAAAACCCACAGATTGTAGGTGATAATAAAATTGCAAGTCCAGAAGAACAATATGAACATGCCAGAGAAGACGTTTCCCCCATTCCTGGTAGAAGTGCTGACTAGCTATGACACATTCAATCCCATCAAAAATATAGCTGTAATCAAGTTGTCCAACGAAAAAGGGGTTTACTGATAATAAAATCTGCAACACATTATTTAAAAATTATAATTTTTATTGTTATATCATCTTTTTAGAATTCTATATTTTAGCATATATTTCTCCCCAACCTCTTCATGAACTGCTGTGTGATACCCACCCACATTCCACAATGAACATTTCCTAGATTTTGTTCTCATTTTTGTTTTGCTTTATTTTGCTGAACTCTGAAAAATAAGGTACAAACATCCTGACCTTTCTCTCCTAAGTATATCAATGTGTATTTCCTAAGAACAAAGATACTCTTCTACTTAACCCAATGCCATTATCATACCTGATGAAATTGGCAGTAATTCCTTAACATCATCAAATATGTAATCCATAATCAAATTTCTTGCATCATTCCCAAAATACCTTTTATAGCTTTTTTTTTTTTTTTTTTTCCTAAATCCAGGATCAGATGAAGGCATATGCCTTGTGTTTGGTTGCTATAGCTCTCTCTTTTTCCCAGTTTTATTGTGATATAATTAACACTTAACATTGTATAAGTTTAAGGTATATATAACATATTGATTTGACATATGTATATGTTGTGAAAAAGATGACTTGTTATATCTCTTTAATCTCCTTTAAGGTAGAGTAGTAGCGCCCCTATATTCTTCTAAACCAATGATGCAGGCTGTTTCAATGAGTCCCTGCCAATTATCTTATAGAATGTGGCAGAATTGGATTTGTCTGATTGTTTCACCATAGTAGAGTCAGGGTGAAAATTGGGGAATACTGAGTAGGCAGTGCTATGTCCTCCTCATTGCGTTGCATCTGGAGGCATGTGATTGCAGATTGTCCCATTACTGGTTGTGCAAAGTCTTATCAGGGCTACATTGTGAACTTCCTGGGCCCTTTGCACTTTTATCTCCCTGGGACCCTTTCTCCATAAAAAATATTTTAAAATTACATTTTATAATTGTATTGGTACGAAGATACATATAATCCAAGATGGATTGTGTTCATTTTTTTTGTTCTGATTTTAAAAGACATTAAAACATTTTCCTGAGCCCCTAAAGGTATCATGGGCCCTAGCCCTTGTGCCTGCTTCGCCTAAGGGAGAAATTCACCCTAGGTTTGACCACTTGATTAGAGGGGTGACCTTCGGATCTCCCCAATGTAAAGGGTCATTTTCCCTTTGTAGTTAGATGGTAATCTTTGGGGAGACTCTTTGAGACTATGTGAATGTCTTGTTCCCCTAAAACCTCCCCCTCAGTGGTTTTATCATTTTTGCCTGAATCGCTTACTACATTGAAGGTTGCAGGAATTATCTCCTGTTCAGGGGTGAAACTACTGAGGTGCAAAGAGTCCGCAATTTGTTCAGGATCCTAAAACTAGTGGGTAGAATAACCGTTAGGAACTAGGTCTCTCTGCTCCCACGTTCACATTAGAGCCCAGAGGAAACTGAAGTATATTAAAAACGAGTGAAAAAGAGCTTTGGTGTTATTTTTGCCCAGAAAGAAGAACAGAAAAGGATGACAATAATGTGTTACGTACTTAAAGATAACGGTTCAATGGGCAGCGAGGACCAGCAAGCTCTCCATTTGCAGAGTAATAGTTCAAAGGAGAGAAGACTCCATTGCTCTGGATTATAGTCATTTTACAAACCAGCTTATAATTGCCTCACATTTCTTCAGAAAAGTTTTTGATGTTATTCTCCAGAGAAAATAAAGCCAGTGTTTAATAGTCTTGTCAAATCGTATTAGGTATTAGGATTCTAATTTAAATGCCGACAATGTGTCAATTACCCTAGAGACCATTTAGTTCATTTCATTTTCTCTCTACCTCACTCCTCTCCAGGTAGTGTGCTTTAGCATTGTAATGGAGGTTTAAAAATATTGTTGTTCAGCAATTCCTACCGACTTCAGTAGGTAATTATGAACAAATAAGGGCTGAAATGCTGGATCCTTAAAAATAAACAGACTTCCTGTGTTGGAATAGAAGACATACCTTTCTGTGGGCAAAGGTTTCCAACCCTGGGTGTGGGAGCCAGCTGCTTCTACTTGCCAGGAATCCCTCTGACACATTAATCTTGCGCGGAAAACATTTTTGACCTTTCTAATGTTTGCATAAGAAAAGTGAAGCACAGATGTTTTCAAAAGCGGGAAGCAGTTGTCTTCAGCCCCATATTATCAGAGGAGTGAATTTTTCAGAATGATTCTTACTAAGTGTGTGAAAGTGAATTTGCTGGCACTTGTTTGTGAGAGGTTGAAAATAAAAGACATGTCTGCAAATCACATATTATTCATCAATTCATTAGCAAGTTTTTGCTGAGCTTCTACTTTGAAATAAGTGGTATGCAAAACAGGGGACCGAAAACATTTTTAGTGACACACAAAGAAGAGAAGAGAGATGTAAGCTTCTGACCTTAGGAATTCATGAGTAAGTCAGACAGAAAAGACATGGCATGGAAAGCTAGCAAAAAATACAAGACAGTGCATGAAAAGTGTAAAACAAGAGTAAAATTAGGCAGGTTGGGAGAAGAAATGGAAATTATTGAGGCCTACATTGGTCAGGAAACCTTCAGGATGATTATAAGCTGGAATTTGGAAAGATTAGATTCAGAGGAAAGGAGACTCTGGGAATGGGCATGAAGAAAGGAGGGAAGCAGGAAAGTGATGGAGAATTAAGGAACAGGGCGTAAACTAGTTTGTGTCTTGAGCACGACTGAGAGTTGACAGCTCATTCTTTCAGGGAGCAGCAAGTGGGGGTTGATCTTTGTGAAATGATCCTGGAAATAAAATCTAATGACAGAATTAACTGACCATGATGTCTAATTGCTCTAGATAAGGCTCTTTTGTTGGCAAAGAATGGCCTCCACTCAAATTTACCCAAGTGAAAAGGGAAGGGGAGAATTGTAAGATTATAACAGGACACCTCTTGTACATTCAAAAGTAATTCAAGGGCTGGGAACCCAGGACCCTCTGTTATGATTTAGGGCCACCTCATCTCAGCTTCTTCTTTTATGTCTGCCTCATTCTTTCTCTTTCTCCCAGTCTACTACTACCTACTTTGCTTATTCATCCTGCATGAATCTCTTCCTCTACATCATAATCTTTTATTTCCAACATTTATGATTGACTAACTACATCCTCTCAGTTTTTTAGTTTAAATGCTTAAGAGAAAGAGAGACTCTTTGGTAGCTGGCCAGACAGTTTATTGGCTGGTTTATATTACTGGATATCCACTCTGATCCAACCAGCCATCACTCCTAAAGGAGAACCACTCAGTGGGATCTCCCTTCATTGGGAACTCCAGGCAGAGCAGTCCAACCTAGAAGATATAGACTGATATGTCCCATGCTCTACGGAACCATTAGGCTTCCAGGAGCCTTTGGGTATGTTTCATACACATTTGGGAAATAGCTGGTCTGTTTCTCTTTGTCCATGAAGGATTTACCCAAAGCTTTCTTTTGAAAGAGCTGGGGTATCCTGAAAAGACTCAGTCCTAAATCGAATATTGACTCTATCACCTCTGAAACCATCTGGGCTTCAATTGGTCACCTGCACAATGGGGATAATAGCACCTGCCTGTTGGAGTTGTCTGGAACATAAATGAGATCATGTAGATGCTCTTCTCTGCTTGGCACAGGGCAAGAGCTTAGTAAATGGGATTTCTTTAATTTCTTTGATGTTTTATGAATATTCCATAACAGAAAATTACTTGCAGTGCATTTTATTTACTTTTTAATGATATAAATGATATATGAATATATCTGAATATTTTGAGGCAAACCCTAGATATTATATTATTTCACTGGTAAATATTTTAGAGTGTGTTTTTCTTTTTCCTTTTATGGCTGCACCTGCAGGGAGAGCCACGGGTCTAATCCGAGCTACAACTGCATCCTATGCCACAGCCATGGCAACACCAAATCCAAGCCACATCTGTGGCCTGTGCCACAGCTTGCAACAATGCCGGATTCTTAACCCACCGAGCGAGGCCAGGGGTTGAACCTAAATCCTCACAGAGTTGTTGGATCCTTAATCTGCTGAGCCACAACGGTACCTACTAGGGTGTGTTTTTAATAAGTAAGGTTTTTAAAAAATCTACACAGAACCACAATACCGCTATCATACCCAATACATTAAAAATAATTCCCTGATATCACCAGTACTAAATCTGTGTTTGATTTTCTTCAGTGGTGTCAAAATTATATCTTTTTATGCTTGTTTGGTTTTAGTCAAAATCCAAAAGGAGTCTGCACAATGCACTTGATTAATATCATTTGGTCTGTAACCATTCTTTCTGCTTTCTGATGCCATATATTTGTTTAAAAAATGGAGTCACCATTCCTGTAGAATTTTCAATTCAAGATTTGACTGATTGCATCATCTAGCAGGTTCTTCTATCCCCACATCTTGAAAACTGGCACATAGATCTAGAGGCTTATTTAGATTTAGATTCAAATTATTTTTTCTGGCAAAACTATAAAAAAATGTTTTACACTACCTTTTATGTTTTAAAAGTTGTGAATGTGAAATCACAGCTAAGTAGTTCCCATGGCATTTTGCACTGAGGAATACCAGATTCCCACAAGAGAAGGAGGTAAGCCATTCGCTCTGCTTTCTGCTATATGCGTGAGTAAATCACCTGTGCTTAGAGAGTTAATGTACTTGGGACTGCTCTCTGCCAGGAAATGCAGCTGGAAGTCATAACTGCTACCACTTTACCTCTGATTTATCAGGGAGTGCTTTAGTCAGGCACATCTTGGTTTTGGTTTTGGTTTTGGGTGGGTTTTTTTTTTTTTTTCTTTTTAGGGCTGCACCGGTGGCACATGGATGTTCCCAGGCTAGGGGTCGAATCTGCTGCCAGCCTACACCACAGCCACAGCAATGTGGGATCTGAGCTATGTCTGTGACCTACACCACAGCTCACAGCAACTCCAGATCCTTAACCCACTGAGCGAGGCCAGGGATCGAACCTACGTCCTCATGGATGCTAGTCAGGCTTGTTACCAATGAGCCACAATGGGAACTTCCGAAGAATACCCCACTTTTTTTGTTTTGTTTCATTTTGTTTTAGGGCCGCACCTGCAGCAGATGGATGTTCCCAGGCTAGGGGTCAAATCAGAGCTGCCAGCCATAGCCACAGCCACAGCCATAGCAGTGTGGGATCCAAGCTGCATCTTTTACCTGCACCACAGCTTATGGCAAGGAATTATTTTAATTAAAGGTATATGAATAGCTGGACTTCCCTGGTGGCTCACTGGGTCAAGGATCTGGCATTGTCACTCCTGTGGCAAAGGTTCAGTCCCTGGCCCAGGAACTTCTGCATGCTGCAGGTGCGGCCAAAAAAAGCAAAAAAGGTATGTGAATATCTTCAGCCAAAGATGTGCATGATGGGGAGTTCCTGTTGTAGCGCAGCACAAACAAATCCAACTAGAATTCTTGAGGATGCATGTTTGATCCCTGGCCTCGCTCAGTGGGTTAGGGATCTGGCGTTGCCACGAGCTGCGGCATAGGTTGTGGATGCGGCTATGGTGTAGGCTGGCAGCTATAGTCTCTATTTGACCCCTAGCCTGCAAACTTCCGTATGCCACAGATGTGGCCCTAAAAAGCAAAATAAATAAGTAAATAAACAAATAAAATGAACTAATACAAATGATGGGTGGAAAAGCAAACCCAGGCACACCGAAGCAGGGCAATGGTGTTGTGCTGCAGTGTTGGGGCTGTCTGACGAGTAGTAGCCTTCTCGTCCCTGCCTGAAGTGGGAACAGGGAGCTAGATAGAGAAATAAGACGGATGATGATAAGAAATACTTGCTCCTGTATCTGATAAAGCCGTTCGGAGAATGTGATCTAGGTCCACAGCAATAACGAACTTGTAGACTCTGGTTTCCTCTATTAGATGTGCCATGCTGCTATTCAGGGACTGTTAGATAAGCACAGGCCTCTGAGCTCCATGCCCATGCCGGGTTCTTTTCCCTAAACTCACCACTTGATAACTCACTCCCCCTTCCCCGGAAGGAGGCAGAAAGTGAGTGAGGCGTCGCAGTGCAGCCAAGAGTGCTAGTCAATGGAGGTTGAATCAACATGGAGACAAGTGGAAATAACTGTTCCTCTCTCCCAGAAGTCCATGATATACACACGTATCAGAGGCAGAACCCATATCAACACAGTATTTTTAGCAATGAACACTCTCGCATGTAGGTGGTCCCAGCTCTTATCCATTTCCACACTGCAGCAGCTCATGCACAATCCAACAGATGTGTGTGCCGTGTATGCACATCACAGTGCTGGCAGATACCAAGATAGGAAAAGGTACAGTCTTGACCCACCCGAGGCTCATCCTCTAGTGGATTCTCAGACAAGCTGACCCAGAGCAGGCTTGCAGCCCAGGGTGCTAGGCATTGTACAGGGAGTTGTAGCAGACGTGGCCATGCCCTGCTCACACCTCCCTTGAAGAAAAGACTCACTGTCCAGCTGTGGCAACTGTGGTTCCCTGACCGCCCCCCGATGTCACTTTCTTCTGGGACCGCTCTACCCTTGAAGCGGGGGTCGTGCTCTTCTTGGGCAGTTCCCGCCTGGTGACAGAACCAGGTAGCAACTGAGATCACAGTCTTTTGGGGTGGCCCCAGCCAATAACCAAGCAAGGTGGTGGTACAAGGGCTTGGCCATTTCTACCAAGGCGGGACACCTGCACTGGGCGGTCTTTGCTCCTGAGCTTCCCATTGGGCTGGTGTCGGGTGACCAGCTGTCCCAGGCACTGGGACTGAGAAATTTCCCACGACATGGGACTTCGCATGCTGAAACGGGGAAATGGTCAGGCAAACTAGGATGGTTGTCAACTTCTCTGGTGTTGACCTCGCTCTGCCCAGTCCTGCTTGCTCCCCTTCCCCCACAGGTATTACATAACAGTAAACTGTCTGTCCTCCAGGCTTCATCTCACTGTCTGCTTCCCAGAGCGCTGGGCCCAAGACAGAGGCATGTGTAGCACAGAAACCGAGAGAGACCTAAATACTTCAAGAGAAGATTGAGGCTGAAAGAGAGTAGGAGGGCAGAGAAAGACGAATTTGATCGTTACAGGGATGCTTCTGTGTGTAACTTTTTTGACAGATTATTCGTTCTGCATCCTTTGAAAAAGAAAAGAGGCATATGTGAATACTCCTTGACTAAAGGTTTCCTAAACTTCATTCGAACACTCGAAATGAAGGCTTGGCAAGAAAAAGAAAGATCCAACCTTCTTGTTCCTGTGTCCTTTGTTAAACATGCTTTATTATTCATGTCTATGATTTAAGAAGAAAAATAAAAGGAGTCTCAGCTTTTCTGAGAAGTATTCTTAAAAACAAGAGAGAATGTGGGCAGAGTGTTACTGCTGGCGAAAGGGGACAGCATCTTTCAGGGCTTCAGGATAAGGTGAGCGAGGCACTCGGGGCACAGCATTTAAGGAGGCGCTGACTCTGAGTTCAGAGTCGGCACTCGCATAAACCTGGGAGTGAGCATCTCCTGATGTGCTGCACCCGTGGCACCCGGCTTGCCACCCCCTGGGCCTGTGTGCTGCAGCTGTAATAATATCAGGCAACTTAAGCAGACCCTTCCCTCTTTCCTGCCCCAGGTACAAAGCCATTGTGCGGCCAATGGATATCCAGGCCTCTCATGCCCTGATGAAGATCTGCCTCAAAGCCGCCCTGATCTGGATCATCTCCATGCTCCTGGCCATCCCAGAGGCTGTGTTTTCTGACCTTCATCCCTTCCACGAGGAAAGCACCAACCAGACCTTCATTAGCTGTGCCCCGTACCCGCACTCGAATGAGCTGCACCCCAAAATCCACTCCATGGCGTCCTTCCTGGTCTTCTACATCATCCCGCTGGCCATCATCTCTGTTTACTACTACTTCATTGCCAAAAATCTGATCCAGAGCGCTTACAATCTACCCGTGGAAGGGAATATACATGTCAAGAAACAGGTGGGTACCAAGGGCGTGTCATTTCCTCCTTGGGGATTCGATCCCTTGCATTTCTTGTGGACTCCACTGACAAGTGCAGTGATGAGGTGGTCATGTGGCTTGATTCTGCAATTAGAAGAGGTGGGCCGTCTCTGGTCAGGGGGTAAATGGAAACTCCTAACCACAGAAGACCAGGAATTAAGGTGTTCTTAAGTATCTTTTCTCTTACTAAAGCCCTAGGCTAGTGAGGTGTTGAGCACCTGAAAGATCTGTCTTTTTTTTTTTTTTTTTTTTTTTGGCTTTTTAGGGCTACACCCACAACATATGGAGGTTCCCAGGCTAGGGGTCGAATTAGAACTCTAGCCACCAGCCTACGCCACAGCCACAGCAATGCCAGATCCAAGCCGCGTCTGTGACCTACACCACAGCTCACGGCAACACCGGATCCTTAACCCACTGATGGAGGCCAGGGATCGAACCTGTGTCCTCATGGATGCTAGTCAGATTCGTTTCTGCTGAGCCACAATGGGAACTCCAAGCACCTGAAAGATTTGGAGTATGGATTTCTTTTTGAGAAAAATCTAAAAACATGTTGTTTTTTTTTTAAAATAAAATATTGAGGCTCAGAGGGACATGACTTCTTTAAACTCCAATCACAGTGTTTGGCTAGGAAACCACATGTGGTATATACACCACATGCGATAAAGCAGGGGACAGGAAAACGAGGCTGGTTGAAGAAAAGGAAGTAGTTTGATTCAGATGGGTTCACGTTGATTTGAGTTCAAGTCTAGGCTTCCTGACTTACTCATTTACCCTCTGTGAGCGTCAGTTTCTTATCCATGAAGTAGGGTAATGACCCCTACATTGTAAGGCTGTTGCAGGATTACAAGAGAGCATGCGTACCCCCAGATTGCCCAAATGCAGGATGCCCTCTGTATGTATTAGTCTCCCTGCCCCTTCCCCCTGTCACCCCCATAATTTCACCCTTGGGGTGTAAATGGTAGAAACCAGTGGTTCTGGCTCTCTCCTTTTGGTCAGTTTTTGCCTTCTAGTCCCAGTGTAGATCCTGTGATATTTATGATGGAAAAGCCGGAAGACTCTCGCCCCTTTAAAATGTGTATCTGACTCAGGTGGAGGCTTCACCCGCTAAAGTTCTTTTTTTTTTTTTTTTGGCCTCGATGATGCGTGGACAGTGGCAGTTCTCAGTGCAACTGTTTCCCTTCTTGAAAGACCTCTCGGTAACGAACACCCATTGTACCCCAGATTCTTTCATGAGAATGACATTTCCGTTGCAGTAGGGAGGGGGCTGGGAACAAAGGGAAGTGCTCAGCTCGCTTTGTCTGAGACCCTTCCTACATAACACAGGCCAGAAATAACTTGAGAGGGGAAAAAAAAAAAAAATAAGAGGTAGTTATCTTGGTCTTGCCAATGAGGAAGCACGAAGCTGGCTGCTTTTTTAAGCATCAGAGGGAAGAAGAAATGATTAACTGTGGAGCCAAGAAAGACATGAAGTCATACGGCCGCTCACTGCACCAATGCCCTCCGGAGGAAAGAGAGGGCACTTACCCGAATGTCATTGTGCAAGCCACTCAAGCATGTAATCAACTTGGTTTAAAGATCTGTCCTCAGCGGCGCGTCCTAACTGTACTCTACTCATCGATTTCTGCTTCCCGGCTTTTCCCTTGGTGTGTGTTTCTGACTTGTTTTCTCTTTCGGTCTGTTTCTGTGGCTTTGTTCCCTGTGTTCCTCTCCTGTCCTCTCTCTCCTATTGAACTCATTACCTGTGGTCTCGTGAGCCCATCTGTTTCCCTAATTCGCTTTCCCTGTCTTCCTCGCTCCTCAAATCTTGGTCGCCTCCTCGCCCCACACTGTCCCTCATCCCTCTGTCTCGCTGCATGTGACTCTCTCCTCAGATCGAATCCCGGAAGCGCCTCGCCAAGACAGTGCTGGTGTTCGTGGCTCTCTTTGCCTTCTGCTGGCTCCCCAACCATGTCATCTACCTGTACCGCTCCTACCACTACTCCGAGGTGGACACCTCCATGCTCCACTTTGTCACCAGCATCTGTGCCCGCCTCCTGGCCTTCACCAACTCCTGCGTGAACCC
Source organism: Sus scrofa (assembly GCF_054392235.1). NCBI lineage: Eukaryota > Metazoa > Chordata > Mammalia > Artiodactyla > Suidae > Sus > Sus scrofa. The sequence continues at coordinate 16,359,688 of NC_139401.1, forward strand.
CTTTGCCCTCTACCTGCTGAGCAAGAGTTTCAGGAAACAGTTCAACACCCAGCTCCTCTGCTGCCGGCCCGGCCTGATGACCCGGTCTCACAGCACCGCCAGAAGCACCACCTGCATGACTTCCTTCAAGAGCACCAACCCCTCCGTGGCCACCTTCAGCCTCATCAACGGAAACATCTGTCACGAGGGGTATGTCTAGACTGACCCTTGACTGTGCCCCCTAGGGACCCCTGGTTTTGCTCAATGGCAGGTAAAGAACCCTGACACCTGTTGTCTCTATATCCTCCCGAGACCCTTTGGCAGGCTCCTGAGTGATGGAGGTGGGTGGGGGCGAGGCCCACACGGGTCACTACTATGTGTCAAAGGGCCATCAAGGCTTACGTTTTGCATTTCAGTTTGTGAATGCTGCTTTTGATGTAGAGCGAACTTTCCCTTTTCTAGAAAAGGGGAAAAAATAGGAGATCATTATTTTAAGCATTAAACTCTGATGTACAGATGCGCTCAACTAAGTCAGAGTAACTGTAGGAACAGCTCAATGTATATAGCAGAGAAATTGTACATTGAATGTCCACATTGTGAAGCACTTCTCCTTGTCATTTCTTTAGGCAGAAGCCAGTGCTTTACGAATATGATTTGAGTCATTTTTCAGGAATATTTATAATCACAAAGCAAGGAACTATTATTTACACATATACCATGAGAAGTCCACTCTTGGAGAGTATCAGAGCTGCAGCTGTCGGTCTGCGCCACAGCCGCAGCCACGCCACATCTGAGCTGTGTCTGCAACCTGCAGCACGGCTCATGGCAATGCCGGATACTCAGCCCACTGAGCAAGGCCAGGGATCGAACCCGGGTCCTCATGGATACTAGTCAGGTTCGTAACCCGCTGAGCCACAGTGGGAACTCTGAAAGGGATCCTTTTTGAGTAGAAATAGAAACATGTTTACATGTAGTGTCTGCTTCACCAAAAGCCTGTGGCAGCTTTTGTCAGTCATACGTGTTTCTGTCTGAATATGCTGAAGAAAGTTGCAGGGGTCTTAGCTTTAAGAACCGATTGAAAGACAGCTACAGGTACATTCGTTCTACCTGATGAAGAGTATTTATGAAACAGCCCATGTGCAGAAAAATACTGCACTTACATCTTTCTCATTTTATGAATAAAAGGATTTGACTCTGTTACTTTAGAAACCCAGAATCAAGATTTTCTTGCCTCAAGGACAGGCCAGTTCTGACAGATTGCAAATATATTAACCCACTTTCAGATAAATCAAAATTCCACAAATGCGCCCCCATGTGTAGCCCTCACATACGAAGACCGTTTTAGGTCCGATTTTCTCTATCCAGGAGACAGAACAGTCAGCTCGCTTTTCCACGTAGCGCAATTTAAAAGATTTTTGTTTCTCAATACAAGGAAGCACTCACTGTCTGCAGTTCTAGAAGCTGGGACCAAGACCTTTGCCAAAATCTGTATTTATAATTATATTGGCTAGGGTGAACCTCTGCACTTCTCTTTTCTACGTGCACTAATACAGTGTACACACGTGCTCTCCCAGTGTGCCATAATTACTTGGGACAGTTTGAAAAGAAGATAGGCAGTGAAGCTGGAAGAACCAAGATGTTTGGCTTGACATCCCAGCTCTATCTCTAGCAGTTTCTCTAAATATAGATGGCTATCATTTTTTTTTTTAATCTCTGGAATGAGAAGACAGTCCTTTCTCTTGCCAAGGTCCTCTGAGTCCCATCATTGTTTCTGTCTCTGGCTCTTAAGCATTTATGTAGCCCCCTGGTCGCAGTGGTCCCACTTCTGCCACCTTTGCAACAACTCCTCTTGAGGAATCCTTCACCCACCATTCTACACGCATGTTCCCAGCAGCAGAATGGAAGGAGACAGACTGTTCTATCAGTTGGAATAATTTATATGAATGGTGTCCCATGAGCTTGTTAGGTTTTGTAAGTTGAGATGAAAGAGACGGAAGAAGACATATTGCTCAATCTCCTCATTGTACAAAGGGCTCTTCCTATTCACCCTTCTTCAACCTCCATGCACCTGTTATCTTGAACTACTGCACCACGGTTTTACCCTTGGCTTTCTGCAAAACTCTTGAGTATAAGTGACTCAATACCTAGTTAGTTGCTGAGGTATATAGCATTCTGGGTTTCTAGCATGACTAGTTCAAGCATCTTCCATCTGCCTGCTTCCCAAGACATTTTGGGAGTAAGACTTATCTTAATGCCTCCTTTCGTTAGCATCATGGCATAGGCTGTGTCTGGCCTCCTTTCTAGCTTTGAGATAAATGGGAGATTGATGTCTATGTCTAGCTGGGTGTCCTTAGGCAAATCTTTATCACCTTTTTCAGACTCTTAAATGAAGGGTTGGAGGAGGCCTTTGCCAATCAATAATTTAGGATTGGTCAAATTGTTTTGCGAATCTACTGATGGATTGACTCAAACCTTCTTTCTGGGATGAACTTAGCCAGATCCTTCTCTAGGGAAGTCAAATTTTTATTTCACCTCCAGAACCTAAAATCACAGTGAGAGAGACCTGAGCCCCCATGAGGTATCACCTCTCTGCTAGGGCAGAGGGTGGCCGAGGCTGGAGCTAAGACATTTCATGCCTGGCTTCCAAAGATAATCATGTTTAGTGCTTATGTCTTTGGTGAGGACAAAAAAAATCAATTTTGGCTGTGGAAAACCATCTGTGTTTATTCAATTGACAGGCACTACCTTTCAATCTATCTTCAATTGAACCTCCCTGAGGCAGGCAGCTCAACAGTGATAGATTAAGCAATAAACGAACAGTCTTTCCAGCCACGGCTGCTGCTGGCACAGAAGGTGCAGCTGCCGTCAGGAGGGATCTTCCGCAGCAAGGTGATCCTCCCTGAGAGGTACAGACAGGACCCCGCCGTGTTGTTGATGCTATGATTCCCCAGAAATGTGGGTGGCTAAGCCCTGTTCTTTGCGCTGCCCTCACTCCCCCACCGAGCCTAGCCTTCTGCTTTGTTATCAAGCCCTGGATTTCCCGTTTTGCCCCACAGACCATTTGGCTTCACTTTAAAGGATGGAGAAGCCTTCAGTAAATACTTCACAAGCTGCTTTCCACGAACCAAGTTCAGCTTGTTATGAAAATGTACTCACTGAATAGAAATAAATGACTTTGCCCACAGGACATGGGCACACTTGAGTTAGAAAGTCTTTGTTTGTGCCCAAAGTAGCCATTGGTTTTTGGTTTCAGTCTATTCATGCACCAGGTGGCTTCTAGTAATAGTGATTAGCTTTGTTTGGGGACTGCAGGTTGAATGACATTCTCAGTCTGTGGACTGCAAGGTGGCTAAGTCACTTTTCCCAGGAGCCAGATAAAAATGATGGCCCTGGGAGCTGAATGTATGAGAGTTGAATGATTGTACATACCGTGTTGTGGTGAGATGGGGGGATGCAAACTTTCTTGCCATTTATGCCCTTCACACCCACACCAGGAAGGAGCCATCATTAAAAAGTAGCTTAGAATTAACCCCGGGCTGCTGGGGGAATGGAGCATATTTGGGACATTTGTCTAATTTTTGGCTGAATTTTCATTAATTTGGATTAATAGCTAAAAACAAAGGAATGACTCATTCTCCTGGGACCAGGCTTTGTGTGTGAGCTATTCAACGAAACCAAGCCCTAACAAGCTCTGCTTCATTCTCTATCCAGATGGCCTTTTCTCTTGGTCCCCCACCTCGACAATCAACACCCCCCAACACACACACATAAACACTTAACACAAACACGCCAAGTTTAGTATCAAGCAATCCCTTTCCATGACTTTGGCCTTCAAAGACACCCTTTTTTTCGGCGAGGGCTAAGCATTAACTCCAGCAATCAACAAATCACACGCTGAGAACCAGCTGTTCTCATGTGAAACTTCACATTAGAAAGGCATTCGGTGGAATTTGCCTACATTTTTTTAAAAAGTTTAAGAACTGCTCAGTTAAAATAATACATATCCACAGTTAATTAAAAAGATGCTTTGCATTGACTTGGTTCATGGTCTGTAAAGCATTTTTAACTTCTGGCCTCACCTGATCCCAGCTTTCCCTGCTGCCAAAGAGCTGCTTTACATCCTTTACTGTGGAAGTTTGTAAATGACATCGAGTGGTGACCAGGCGCTATGAGATTAAAAGGCCCGTGGAACTGTGAGGCCTAAACTTGAAAATGCTTCACATTGGACCAGATGTGAGGTACAGAAAGGTGATTTCATGTGGTTTGGCATAACCTGATCTCATTCATTGTCACGGCTTGGTCTGTGCTAGTGAAGAACGGTGCCGATTGTCGCTGCCCCGTTGACGGGGCTGTCTCTTGCCCCGCAAGGGAGCCTGTTTAACTTGTCACAAGGGAGTGAATGAATGATGTTGTTGGTGGCCCCAGCATATTATCGGGATCAGCATTCCCCCATCTGAACCGAGTTCTGTGGCTCTGGAAGCGCTGCAAAGAAGAGGCCACCACCCCCAGAGACCGCCGATGTGCCGCGTGCCGTGAGGAGCATTCAGAAGAGGAAGCTGAGGCTCAGGGAGCTCAGCTCACACCCCCAAGCCACATGGCACAGCTGCACGGGAGCGTTCACGTGCTTCCACTGCTCAGCATCGCTTCTCCAGTCCAGCCCACGTGAGAAAGTCAGCCCTAAGTCCCTCGCGGACCATCCTGTTCCCTCCTCGAGATTTTGTCCAGAGGTCTGGATTAGTGATAAAGTCAAAGACGACACACAAAGGGCATCAGAGATGTTTCAAAGCACGTAAGGCCTCGCTGCAGGCAGGTGCTGGCATGCAGCACACAGCACGTGAGCAAGGAGGTCCCTTTGTGCATGTCCCCCCGAGACACCGGAGGCCCCGGGCAGAATGGCCCACCTGGGTCTGTGGCTGACTGAGGAGGAAAAGTCCGGGCGAAGGGCATGTCCAGAGGGAGGCCCCAGTGGAGAGTAGTCCGTCCCGGTATCCTTTAAATCAGGATGATTTGGAGAAAAGGTATCAGGGAGAGGTGGCACCACCCCCTGCTCTGCTTCCCCTGCAGAAGAGTAAGCTACCACAGTGGATGCTTTCTGGAGCCTGGAGACACCAGCTGCAGGAACAGCCCCTGGTAGACGACCAGCTCCTAGACTCAGGGGCAAGTCCTGGGCTCAGGTACAGACTGAGGTGTCTGAGGGCCTGGCCCTGAGTGCCCTGTTTTAATCCCAGATGCCACCAACTCTCTGCCCTCTCTGAGCTCACGTTCTAGAAGATATGATTATTTTCCTTTTTTTTCCCCCAAATTTAATTCATTCCCAGAGCCACATAACGCCGTGGAAGGACTCACATAATTTTATGGTCTTTTAAAAGGATCATTTTAATGGATAGTAAAACCTTACACATTCCACACCTCATTAATTCCCAGACAAGCTTGAAAATTTTGGTATAATCTGGGATTTCAGTGTTCAAAGTACGTTTTTATGAATCCAGATTTTTCATTGCTTCGCTTCAATTTGAGCTGTTGATATTCATGTATCAATATTAACCATGTACAACATAAAGAAAGTAAAACCGATTTTCTTTTTAAAAAACGTGTTTCTGTAATTTGGGCTTAACTAATTCAAACACGACCTTTTTGCATCTGAGTTAGCAGGGTTTGGGGGTAATAAAATTTGTTGAAATGGTCAATTTGGTGAGTTGTAAAAATACTTGGCACAGACTTCTTCAATGTCATTTTCTGTTTTGTTTTAAATGTTAGACTCATATTTTGTAAATTATAATTGTACTTGTTACTATTAGCTGTAAATATTTATTGCATTAAAAATGTGCTCTGTATTAAATAACGCAGAACAAGTTCCAGGTGTGGTACTTAGTATAAATAATGTCATGGCTTGGCTTTGCCTAGACTCCTTAGAGTAATGAATTATTTATAAGAAATTCACAATAATAATATGAATGATTCAGATCCTTTTAAATGTGCAAAACTTAACTGTGTGACCATGTAAAATTCTTTCTATGAAGCGTGCTCATTGATTGTACTCTTATTTTTCAAGAAATGTTGCCAGTGCTTCTGTCAGGTTGTGCCTGGTCTGTACGGCATTAAGTCAAATCCTGTGTAGTGAGCTGAATATTCAGGTCACGGAAGATTAGAAATGTGTTTTATTTCGTAATATAATAAAGTGTACTTTATGAAATGAACAGATGCATGAATGCAGTGTTCAATAAAAACGTGGCTGTTGCATGAATGTGGTCTGTGGCTATGTGCCCTGTAGTTCCTTGGTTCCAGAACCATCCACATCAGAATCACCCAGGTTGCTTGTTGCAAAATGCCTGTTCCCCAGTTCAACCCCTACTGTCTCTGGAACATCTGAGGGTGTGGCCAAAAATCTGCCTTTTTTTTCTTTTTTTTCTTTTTTTGTCTTTTAGGCTCGCACTGGTGGCATATGGAGGTTCCCAGGCTAGGGTTCGAATTGGAGCTAGAGCCACTGGCCTACGCCGCAGCCACAGCCACAGCCACAGCAATGCCAGATCCGAGCCGTGTCTGCGACCTACACCATGGCTTACGGCAACCCCGGATCCTTAACCCCCTGAGCGAGGCCAGGGATCAACCCTGCATCCTCATGGACGCTAGTCAGGTTTGTTTCTGCTGAGCCATGACAGGAACTCCAAAATCTGCATTTTAAAGCACTAGAAGATTCCTAGGAACACGAGAATTTTGTTTTATTAAACTTTTAAAATATATATATTTAACTTTTGAATAAGTAAGCCATTCTCGTGATTCAAAATTGAAAGCACAGAAAGGTACTGAGTGAAAAGATACTAGGCTGCCGCGGTCCCCTGTCTTCAACATCCATTGCCACTTCCCTCCAAAGGGCAGCCATTGTTAGCAGTTTCTTACATGTGTATACCATTATTTATGCATATGCAAGTAAATACAGATATTGTCTGTATCCCACCACCACCTTACAGAAATGGTAGCATATTATATGCATTGTTTTCCTCCTTGCTTGGTTCACTACACACTGTATCTTAGAGATCTTTCCATACCATTATGTAAAGTTCTTGCTCATTCTTTTTTATATCTGCATAGTGTCTCCTGATTTATTTATCCAGTCTGCCACAGATGAACATCTAGGCTGTTTCCAATATTTTGCTATTATAAACATTGCTGCAACGAACAATTGCATGTATAAGTTCATGCACGAGCAAGTGTTGCTAGAGAAAAAAAATCCTAAACGTGGAACTGGGGGACCGAAGACCATATACCTCAATAATTTTGACAGTTATTCCACATTTCTCTCTTTAGGGCTCGAATACCAAAGTTTGAGAGCCTCTGCTTTCTGGGATAATCCTAATCATCCGAGAGCAGGAAAGCAGCAAAGAGACGACACAACAACTGGCTGTCAATGGGAGCTGTCCATGCTCCCTGCGCCCTAGGTGAGAAGGGGTAACAGGCATGCCCAGCGGATACAGTCAGCACATTCCCAGAGGGGCACACTGCCAGCCAGGCCAAGGGGGCTCCAGAGTGTGGGGGTGCTTGTAGCCACCACCCCGGGGTCATCTTGGGAGTCAGCTCTCTGTTCCCCAGATGTAGCACCACTTCTCCTGCCAGGCACCCCACCCCCCTAACATACACCATATACATACAGTCGGCAGTTAAATTGTCAACGCTCCCTGAAAGGGTCAGTGCTTTAAACAGCTAAAAGTGATCATTCATGATTGAGCCTGAACTAGACCCTGTATCTCTAGCTTTCCTGGGTTCGATGGGACGATGGGGCAACTCAAATCTTTGAGGCACCCGGGACATAGACCTCCAAACTGATACTTAAGAATCATCCATGTTAATTGCTCAGAGCCCCAGCCAAAGCCCAGGTGATTTTTCCTCTTAGAAACTCTGAACTTTCTCTTTGTAAGCACGCTGCTACCATGTCAGAAAAGAAAGCTTTATTAAGGCACAGATTGTAGTACTGAGAATTTAATATTCCCTTAGAGTCATGGATTATTAGAGTTGGAAGACACCCCAGAGAATGCCCAGACCAAACCCCACATTTCGCAAACGAGGAAGTTAAGGGAAAGTGTCATGATTTGCGTTTGCACACAGTCATCAGGCTTTGTGAAAATGAAAACGAGTTGGCTCAGAATTGCTCAGGCCCTCCTGCGAGAGGGAAGGTGAATCACGCAGGACCATCTTGTAACACACCAGGCGGGAACTTTCCTGTTTACTGGGTTCTACAGGAATAAACAATGGCTTCTAAGACAAGAGAGATGGCGTAACAGCAAGAAAACGACACAAAGGCAGGAGTCCTGTCCCTTGAGCATGCACTGAACTATGTTCAGAACATAAACATGAACTTCTAAAAGCACAGCCCCCTTCCCAGAGCCAAGTTCAAGGAGGTCAAGCATTTTGCTCCAGATCACTTGTCAAGTCTGACATCTCCCCCGTGTATTTCCCAGTGGCTCTCCCACCTCGAGGGCTCCTCAGAGGGACCAGGCTAGCTCTGACTCACCAGTGTGCACGCATCCACTCTTGTGAAGGTCTCTACGCTATGGCTACTTTGGGTATCGTCCGTGGGTCAGCAGTGTCGCCATCATCTGGTAGCTATTTGAAAAATCCAGACTCATGCCTGGCCTCACACCTAGGGTATGGGAATTTTAGCACCTCCCTGAGCGAATCCTATGCATATTCAATTTGTGACCAACCACGGGCGGTTGTGTGTGAAGAAATCCAGATTGGGTTTGACACTTTTTCTACGCCATCTGGTGATGTCTACATATTTCCCTAAAGCTTCTGGGTTGAGGGCCTTGGAATCCCTTTCCTTATGTGGCCTGTGTTCACATTTTTAGTCGTTTGGACCTAACTTTGTCTCTCCTGAGTGGCCAGGTCCCCCAGTGTCCCATCCCTGCTCTTTAAGAACTGGGAGTATATGAGTTCAGGACATCAGTCCTGCAGGACTGACCACCCTTATGGACCTATAGTCATCTTAGAACTCCCCACAGAGTTGACTGTTTTTCCTTCCTGTGGTATGCAAATGAGGTCAACCAGCAGTGGCCATTGTCTGTGGTACTCAAGTCATTCCTTGCCTGGAAAGACCAATTTTACCTGCTAGCAACTAATGGGACATGCCACACTTCCCAAGTTCCCATGAGAAACCTTCATCCAAAAGAAGAAAAGCTGTATCTGCTTGTTGCTTAATGTTTCTTTGAAAGAACTGAGAGCTATCTGTCCATGAATGCCACCTCAAAGAAGGTATTGCGTTTCTGATTAGATCCTACTGTTTCAGTTTTATCTAGGTCAAAATAGGTTGTTAAAAGTCCAGTGTACCCACCTTCCCAGAAGCAGAATCCTGATGGCTGGCAAAACCTTCTGCGGTGTTCCTTTAAAGCAGGGAGTGCAGTTCTGTGTGAACAAATGAAAAAGAAAAACATCTCACAGGCCAAGAGCTAAAACCATTTGGGTTCTATCAATACTGTGACAAGAAAGAAGCGGCATTGCCCCTGTTCTGGTCTCTAGGTCTCTTGAAGTTTCTTGAAGTTTCTGCCTTGTTGCACATTTTAAGAGAACATAGAAAGGGGTGACTCCAAATCATGCAGATGCCTAGTAATGAAGACCAGCCCCCTTTTGATGCCAGCTGATGATTTATATTTAAAACCAAATCGCTCTCTCTCGAGATCCTTCACCTCTTTTTGTGTCCCCTTTGACTTTTAATAGCCATCACAACTACCCCAGTCATTGAGACTCAAAACCTTACCATCATCTCTGGCTCCATCCATTCAGCATCACCCACATCCAACTAGCCCCCAGCCTCAGCAAATGACCATCCAAAAGGTCTCAGGTAGAAGCCATTTTCCTAAGGCTCTACTCATCCAGTGCAAAAATACTTTTCACCCACAGGTCAACAGCTGCTGGGCTGACCAAGTGCCTCCCGCAGCCTCAACGTCTGCTCCAGGACCCTGTATTTTCCATGACCCAGAAACTAGAGGATCAGGCTCCCAGAGCAGGGGGTCTCTGGGGCTGGATAGTGGCGGCCATTCTGATGGGTTTGGTACCCAGGTCATGCCCAAGATGTTAGAATTTTGACCCTCAGCCCTGAATCTGCCCAGCCACATGTCACTGCCCTAGGTAAGATATGCTCCTTGTTTTGCTTAAACGCTAACAAATAGTTCCTAAGAGGCTCTTATTTATTATCGATGTCTCACATTTCTTCTCAATTCTTCTTCCTTATGTGCGCCTCTGATCATGTTGCTCTCATGCCCATGTTCTGTTACTGTTTCTTTTCCCAGGGCAAAATCCCACGTCTCTGGCCTGAATGGCAACTCCCTACTTCCCAAGCTTATCTCCCATGTGCTCCCCTTCCCCCTGCACCTAGAGAGTTCTTCCATCCACACCTTGCTCCTGAGTGGTCCCTGGCACCTCCTTAGCCTTATGCTTGCCAGCCTGGGCTGCCCTTAGAATCACCAGGGGAGCTTGACAAAATCCTGATGATGCCCCGCCCCAGAACAGCCGAGTCAGAATCTCTAGGAGGGAAGAACGAGGCATCTGCATTCCAGACTCCCCAAGTGATCACGCTGATCAGACGAGGTTGAGGACGGCTCTCTTGGATCCACTCCATTCCTCAAAGCTCAGCTCCCACGTCTTCTCGCTGAGAAGCCCTCCTGCTGTCCTGTGCTCCCACAGCCCTTTCTCTGTGGGTTCCAGCCTTTACCATATCCTGCTTTGAATTACATTTACTTATGTGAATGCTGGTCTCTCCTGGTAGATCAGGGATTGGCAAACATTTTCTGCAAAAACAGGCAGCGAGCTCGATTCGGCCAGAAAGCCGTTGTTGCTGGCCCCTGTGTGAGACTAACAGTGCTTGAGGGGCAGGAGTCTTTTCTTCCTTCCTTCTTTCTCCCCCCCCCCCCTTTCTCCTCCTCCTTCTCCCCCTCTACCTCTATCCCAAGTGTCCATGGCAGTGCCTGAATCAATGAGAGAAACAAACAAAAATCCTCTGTGCAGCTCTATGTGGTCAGTCTCTCGAAACCACAGCCTAGAGCATGAGCAGGCAAATCGAATCAGAAAGAGTCAGAGTTTGGAGTTCCTGTCTCGGCTCAGCGGAAACGAATCTGACCAGCATCCATGAGGACGCAGGTTGGATCCCTGGCCTCGCTCAGTGGGTTAAGGATCTGGCATTGCCATGAGCTATGGTGTAGGTCGAAGACGCAGCTTGGATCTGGCGTTGCTGTGGCTGTGATGTAGGCCAGCAGCTGTAGCTCTGATTCGACCCCCAGCCTGGGAACCTCCATATGTCATGGGGGCGGCCCTAAAAGGACACACACACACAAAAGAGTCAGAGTTCACCCATTCTGCTTTTTAGGCAAATATTAATATTTACCTTACTTATTCTCTATATAACTGTCAAACAAACAATTCTATCTGCAGTGCGCAGAGTCGCTCACTGACAGTGAGAATGCATTTCCCATGCCAGGGCTAACTTCCAGCTGCACATGGACTCTCTCCTACTGTGCTGTGAGCTGGAGAGCATCTCGAGATGGTTAGTAAGGTGCAAGCATCTGCAGAGAGGTCAGTGTCTATAAGAGGCAGCTGTCCAATTTGGAAACCCAGACTGGAAAAGTAATCTGATTAGCAGTACCAACTAATATTGAGCTAATCCCCCCCCTTATTAAAAAATCAAAACAAAACAAAACAAAAAAACCTATGCTCCCTCTAGACACAAGTGAAAGGAACCAGGGCACCCTGGTCTGTGAGAGCCCCTTAAAATGGGTGGCCACATTTCTTATATGGTGTCATAGTTCACTCAGCCTACTCTAACAAAAATACCATTGACAGGTAGTTTATAAACAACAGAAATTTGTTTCTCACAGTTCTGGAGGCTGAGAAGTCCAAGATCAAGGTGCCTGCAGATTCCATGTCTGGGGAGAGAGCCCGCTTCCTGGTTCAGAGGCAGGGCCTTCTTGCTATGTCCTCACACAGTGGAGGGGACAGGGAGCTTCCTTGGGCTACTTTTATAAGGGACTCCACCCTCGTGACCTAGTTACCTCCCAGTGCCCCCCCCCCCAATAACATCACCTTGGAGGCTAGGATTTCAACATATGAATTTGGATGGGGTGGGGTGACAGAAACCTTTGTCCACTGCAAAGGAGTTCTTTTTTTTTTTTTTTTTTTTTTTTTTTGTCTTTTTAGGGCCACACTTGCAGCATATGGAAGTTCCCAGGCTGGGGGTCGAATAGAAGCTACAGCTGCTGGCCTACACCACAGCCACAGCAACTCCAGATCCAAGCTGTATCTGTGACCTGCACCACAGCTCACGGCAATGCTGGATCTTTAACCCACTGAGTGATGCCAGGGATCCAAACTGCATCCTCATGGATACTGTTTGGGTTCATCACCATTGAGCCAACAAGGGAACTCCCCGGAGTTCATTTTAATTAGGAAATGTGCTGGTGAAAGATGTGCAAAGTCAAAAGTAAACTTTCTCATGCACACTCCCCGAGTGTGCATTTAAAATAAAACTACTCTCAAAATAAAAAAAAATAAAATAAAAAGTAAATACAAAAAAAAGAATAAAATAAAACTACTCTCACACTATCCCACTCATCCCAGCCTTGCACCTCTTAATTCCCTTTTCTTCTCCCTACTCCAAAATGTATCTCAGGCAGTAAGAAGAACGACTGTGTACAAACTACTGGACTGGAATACACAGCCAGAACCAAAAGGATACCAAAATAAATGAGTATGGATAAAGAAAAAAAAAGCATAATATCTGGTGACCGCACGATCATTTACATATGCAATGTCAGATTACCTCAAAACAACGAAAGCTCATAAAATCTTGAAGCTCTGCCCTTTCCCTGTAGAGTTAATATGTTAGAACTGAAGTTACATAAGAGGCTAAGTGTGCCTGGTAAAGAGAGGGAACAGGTCAGTTGGCTTTTTCTCTGACACCATGACACCTGTTCTGGGCCTCTTGCCTTGAGCTATGGCTTCCTCATCTCATAACTCCAGGACAGAGGACAATTTTTGGCAAAGTTTACAGCAAGAGAAATTGCTTAAGAGTTTGCAGGGATGTGGCATCTCCCAGGAAGCCTTTAATGAAGAAGCCAGGAGCCAAAATGAGGACCCCCATGTAGGAGGACTGGGGAGACCAACAGCCCAGAATATAGATAATCCACGAAGGCCAGCCTATGCTCTGAGACCTACAAGATCCAGGCCAGCCTGTGAGGCTGAGCAGCCCCTCACTTACCCTTCAGGAACCCCAGGATCAGGAGGGCCTTGATCTAAGAGGGGTGACCTTGGGTCAGTAGAGGGAGGAGGGTGAGCCTCTGAACAGACATAAGGGTGAGAATCCAGCATGAGGAACGAGGGAAGGACTCAGCCAGAACAGTGGGGTCCCATACAGCCCTGCCCTGGCTGTCCCCTATGGAGGTCTGGGACAGCCATGACTGGATTTGGGTCACCCTGACTTCCAACTCCGTGGTTCCAGGAAGGCGAGGCTCTTGATTGGAGGGGAGCAGCCCCAGGTCAGCTGAAGTGGCATCCCAAGAACAGGTCTGACACCACAGTGCTTGGGGTCAAGGTGCGGACAGTGAATGTGGAGTGGGGAAACCATCCCCCCAGAACATAGCAGGCCCCACAAGTCTCCTCCTCTCACCCCAGATGGCCTCCCTGGGAGGCCCAAGAAAGAGTGGTCAGGTCAGGGGGAGGAGCCCCCGGTTTCCACCAAGAGGGTCACAGGTTCAAGCAGAATCAAGGTTAGCACTCAGTGACATGAGGAGACCCCAACCAGCAGAGAGGGATTGGAGAATCTTGGGCTAAGTAGAGGCTCCAGTTTTGCAGAGGGGGGAGTTTTATCCCCACTTGATGCCCCAGTTAGGACCCCAAGTACTAATGAGATGATTTTTCCCCAAAGAAGGGCACTTCCCAGAGTCCCACCACTGTTTTTGGCCTTGGGAGACCTGAGGCAGGTGCAACCAGATGTGTCAAACCCAACATCCTAGGGATTCATGGAAGTGAGGACCTTGGTTGGAGGCTGATGGACCCAGGTCAGTAGAGGGGGGAGTCCCGGGCTTTGATACACATAGGTGGGGCCCCAAACAGTCCTTCCCCAGCTGTTAGCCCTCAGAGTCCCCATACAGCATTGAATGGAGGTGGTTCACCCTGATTTTCTCCTCGGGGAATCCCAAACGGGGTGGAGGGGGGGCTTGGTCTGCTGGGTATGGACTCAGGAAAGTGGAAGGTAGGTAAAATATCTTAGTATCCTTTGGCCCTTAGGTTCTCCAAGGATCAAGAACTCTTAATCATAATACTAGCAGGGAAAAACAGAAGCTTGACAAGATCAGGAGTGCCTTTCTTTTCTAGGGTAAGATTAATAAACACCGTTAGAAATCTCAAGATATCAATGCATTGAGGTTATGCAGAGGGATTTTGACATCTCTCTTTTTTTAAACCTTGAAATCTATATTGCATATAGAAAAGGATAATTATGTGACCACCTGTGTTCCCACACATAGCTTAAAAAATAGAACATGGGAGTTCCCATATGGCTCAGTGGTAATGAACCCAACTAGTATCCATGAGGATACGGGTTTGATCCCTGGCCTTGCTCAGTGGGTTAAGGATCCTGAGTTGCTGTGGCTGTGGCTTAGGCCAGCGACTGCAACTCCAATTTAACCCCTAGCCTGGGAACTTCCATATGCTGCAGGTGCAGCCCTAAAAAGCCAAAAAAAAAAAAAAAAAAAAAAGCAGCACACAGCCAGTACCTCAACAACCCCCAGTGGCCCTTCCCCATCGTCAGACCCCTTCCCACCGGCTATGGATTGAATGACTCTGCCCTCCAAAATGCATGTGTTGAAGCCCAGGTGTCATGGTGTTTGGAGGTGGGGCCTTTGGGGGAAGTAATTAGGTCTTGGGGGTGGAGCCCTGATGAAGGCTCCTTAAGAGAAGAGGAAGAGCACTAACCTCTCTCCATTTTGTGAGGACCAACGAGAATTCAGCCATCAACAAGCCAGAAAGAGGGCCCCCACCAAGAACCAAATCTGCTTCCACCTTGATCTTGGACCTCCAGAACTGTGGGAATTAAATGTTTGTCGTTGAAGTGCCCTAGTCCAAGGTAATTTGTTATACCCTACCCCAGAGGTAACTACTACTCGTGTTACTTGTTTTCTTTGCTTTTCTCCAACTTTGAATGTATCCCTGAACGATCTAATCCTTCATCAGTTTTGCCTGCTTTGGAACTTTATACAAATGGCACTCCGTTGGAGGTAATCACCTGGGACATGCTTTCTTGCCTCTACTGTGTTTGTGATATTCACCTGGATCGGAGTATGTGCTTCTAGTTTGTTCATTCTCATAGCTGTACCTCATTCTGTTTTGGGCCAGTCTCAGCCTATCAATAACCAATGCTGTGGTTGGACTGGCCCTTGTGGTTCTTATTATGATTATAAGATGCCCTTCAGCAATAACCACCAGGAAACTCTGAAAAAATAAAGGTCTATTACTTAGAAGATCTGGAAATTACACAGCACACCTGGAGTCACACAACAAGGTCATGGGTAGAGAGAGAGGGAGGGAGAGAAAACACTGGCCTGGGGTTGTATTTTTATTAGGGTCAAGATGGGAACCCTGGGGTTTTGAGGGCTCAGTCTTTATTGCTGATTTCCAAACCTAAGAGGGGGGAATTTAAAGCACATGAAGAAAAAAAAAAAAAAAAAAAAAAAAAAAAAAAGGCAGCCCAAACAGGTCCGTTTTTGAAATCAACCAAGATCTTTAAACCACGGGAACATGGGGAGCAGTGGGGGGCTGGGCCCTTATCGAGGCCTGTGGCTGGTCATGAGTCTGAGGTAGTCCTCTTTGGGGTGAGCCTATCAAAGCCTCAGGCAGGCCCTTGCAGTATAAAAAGTCAAGCCAACTGTCAGGGCCTAAACTGCGCCGTCCGTCGTCTAGCTATGCCACCATGGATTTATCTCCTTCACTTGGGTTAATACTTGAGTTGTTTCATGCTGCCATGAATATTTGTGTAGATGTCCTCTGGTTCACCTGTGCAAAAGTGTTTCTCTGTGAGTTTCGTGTTTGGTAGTGGCATTACTGGTCGTGCGCAAGTTCAACTTGACTAGCCTAACTCTTTCCAAAGTGGTAGTATTCATTGTCACCACAGGGGACATGTCGGTCTCTGTTTTTCACCAGTGTTTGGTAGTTTTCCGCTCTTGAATGTTGGGTTCCTTCGCTGTGTGATGATGTCTCATTGGGGCTTTAGTGTGCATTTCTCTCTTTGCTAATGAGGTTGGTGGCCTTTCTAGATACTCATTTCTCACTTGGATATTCTCTCATGAAATGTCTGTTGAAATTCTGTCCTCACTTTTCAGGTAGGTTATTTCCTTATTGATTTTTATATGAGTTCTTTATATATTCTGGATATAATCCTCACACAGTTAATATGTTCTATAAATATCATCTGACACTATAGGACTTGTGTTTTCTTTCTTTTTCTTTTTTCTCTTTTTTGCCATTTCTTGGGCCGCTCCCGCGGCATTTGGAGGTTCCCAGGCTAGGGGTCGAATCGGAGCTGTAGCCACCGGCCTACACCAGAGCCACAGCAACGCGGGATCCGAGCCGCATCTGCGACCCACAGCACAGCTCACAGCAATGCCAGAACCTTAACCCACTCAGTGAAGACAGGGATCGAACCCGAAACCTCATGGTTCCTAATCGGATTCCTTAACCACTGAACCACGATGGGAACTCCAGGACTTGTTTTTTCATCATTTTTATGGTGAGTTTTAAAGAAGTCTTTGATTTTAAGGAATTCTCTCCAGTCAATCATTGCCTTCCTTAAAATGTTGTGGGTTTTACGTCTTGTTGAAGAAATCCTGCCCTACTTTGATGATAAAATATTCTCTTGTTTGTTCTTCTGAAGCTTTGTTATTTTACGTTTTGTGTTATTTCTTTAATTCAACTGGCATGAATCTTTGAGAAAGTTGTGAAAATGTAACTTTTCTATTTTATCCATATTGAGTATCAGTGAAAAATTCATCCTCTCCGCAATGATGTGTGCTTCCGGTCATGTACTAAGAGTTCATATATTAGTGTATATAGGGGTTCTGTGTTGTTTCATTTGTTTATTGTTTATCCTTGAGCCAACATACATTGTTTTAATCATTTATAGCTTTATAAGAATCGTGGTATCTAGGAGGTAAGTCCTTCCATTTTATTCTTCTTCAAAAGTTTCTTTTTACTTCTTTGGCCTTTATACTCTTTGACATAAATTTTATTTTAATTTCGTTTTAATATTGAACTTGCTTTTGTTGGAAGTAGATCACTCTAAGTTGTTAATTTTTTTCCAAATGATTTTTATTTTTTCCGTTACAGCTGGTTGCACATAAATTTTAGAGTTGGTCTGTCAATTCCCAAAATTGTGGGAGTTTTGATTGCCATGAAGTGTAACTATAGATCCGTTTGAGACTTTATGCCTTGACAATACTGAGTCTTCTAATCCATGTCTATGGTATATTTCTCTAATAATTTGTCTTCTTGAGTACTTTTCATTAACATTTTATACTTTACTCCACAGTATTTGTTAGACTTAGAAGCACTTTTTTTTCTTGAGCTATAGTTGATTTACAATGTAGTGTTAATTTCTGCCTTACAGCAAATGATTCAGTTGTACAAATACACATATCCATTGTTTTTCAGATTCTCTTGCCATTTAGGTTATCGTAGAATATTGAGTGAGTCCCCTGTGCTATACAGCAGGTCACGTTGACCATCCACTCCACATATAAAGCTGCGTGTATGCAAAATTATACATGCATACATATGTATTTTTTATTCTTTTCCATTATGGTTTATCATGAGCCATTGAATAGGGTTCTCTGTGCTGTCCAGAAGGACCTCGTTGTATATCCCTTCCGTGTGAAATGGCTTACATCTGCTAATCCCAACCTTCCACTCCATCTCTCCCAACCTCCTCCCCTTTGCCAACCACAAGTCTGTTCTCCTTGTCTGTGAGTCTGTTTCTGTTTTGTAGATGAGTTCATTTGTTTCATATTTTAGATGCCAGATATACGTGACAGAACATGGTATTTGTCTTTCTCTTTCTGACTGACTTCACTTAGGATAATGATCTCTAGTTCTATCCATGTGGCTGCAAATGGCATTATTTTAATCTGTTATGGCTGAGTGGTATTCCATGATATATATGTATGTACTACATTTTCTGTGTCCATTTATCCGTTGATGGACATTTAGGACAATAGTGCTGCTATGAACATAGGGGTACATGTATCTTTTTGAATTACAGTTTGGTTCGGATATATGCCCAGGAGAGGGATTGCTGGATCACATGGTAGTTCCTTCTTTAGTTTTCTGAGGTACCTCCATACTGTTCTCCATGGTCGTTGCACCAATTTATATTCCCACTAACAGTGTAGGAGGGTTCCCTTTTCCCCACACCCTCTCCAGCATTTGTTACTTGTTGTCTTGTTAATGATGGCCATTCTGACTGGTGTGAGTCGGTACCTTGTTGTAGTTTTGATGTGCATTTCTGTAATAATTAGCAATGTTGAGCATCTTTTTGTGTGACTATTGGCCATCCGTACATCTTCTTTGGAGAAATGTCTAGTTAGGTCTTCTGCCCATTTTTCAATTGGGTTGTTTGTGTTTTTTATTTGTTATTGAGTTGTAGGAGCTGTTTGTGTATTTTGAAAATTAAGCCCTTGTCGCTCATTTCGTTTGCAAATATTTTCTCCCATTTTGTAGGTTGTCATTTTGTTTTGTTTATGATTTCCTTCACTATCAAAAATCTTGTAAGTTTGATTAGGTCCCATGTGTTCTTTTTTGTTTTTATTTCTATCGCCTTGTGATACTGACCTAAGAAAACATTGGTATGATTTATGTCAAAGAGGCACATGTATTTTTGATGTTATTGTACATCCCATTCCCTCCCAAATTTTTAAGTGATAAAAAGAAATATTTTATGTATACATATATAATCAAGTAATCTTATTAAATTCTCTTACTACTTTTCATTTATATGTACATGGTTTAGCCTTTTTAAAAAAACATAATCACATGCCCTGTAAGTAATGATATTTTGTAATGTAATGATATTTTTTTTCTTCCTTTGCAATTTTTCCTTATGTTTCTTTCTTTCTTTTTTGTCTTTTGAGGGCTGCAACTGCAGTATATGGAGGTTCCCAGGCTAGGGGTTGAATCAGAGCTGTGACTGCTGGCAGCCTACGCTACAGCCACAGCAATACAGGGTCAGAGCCATGTCTGTGACCTACACCACAGCTCACAGCAACGTCAGATCCTTAACCCACTGAGTGAAGCCAGGGATCGAACCTGTGTCCTCATGGATACTAGTCAGATGAGTTTCTGCTGAGCCACAATAGGAAATCCTTATGTTTCTTTGTCATGCCCTACAGCACTGACCAGAACATCAACATGATCTTTAATGAAAGTGATGAAGGGCCCTCACCTTGTATCTGAACATCGGAGGGAAGGCTTTCAGGATGTCTCCATTGACTATGATGTTTGCTGTAGCTTTTTGTATTAGCTTAAGTGATATAAAAATTGATGACATTTGACCGTTTCATACATTTTAACATCATAGGTGCTCTTAGCAGGTTAAGGTAGTTTCCTCCTATTCTGATGAGTTTTTAAAGGTTTGAGATAATTTTTTATAATACGGATGATGCTTTTTTTTTCTTTTAAATGCTTTTCCTGCATCTTCTGAGTTAGGATATTTGCATGTTTTCTTGTTAGTGATTGATTTCTAAATACTAAAACAATCTTTTATTTCTGGATTAAACTCTTGTTTAATATTTTACTTCTTGTAAAAAAGGATCAAACATGCATCCTCATGGATACCAGTCGGGTTTGTTACTGCTGAGCCATGATGGGAACTCCTCTTGTGACTTTATTAAACTACGTGTTCAAATGTTACCTGTGCCGGTTTGCTCTCTCTTTGCCATGTGTAATTCTGATTAGATGTATGTTACTGTTCTCATGCTATTATTTTACATTTTATCCTCTTTCACATTTTCTTTGTGTTTGTCTTTCTCTGATGCATTCTGGTTAATTCCTTCAGATAAATTTTCCAGTTTATTAGTTTTTTCTACAACTATGTGTGATTTCTATTGAAGTCCTCTTTTGAGTTATTCACTTTTAGCTTCTATAAGCTCTGTTTCAAATCTTCATGGCCATTTTTCATAACTTCTTGCCCCTGCATGTATTTTTTAAATTATTCATAATTTATTTAAATATAGTAATCATTAGCTATTTTATATTCTGTGGGTAATAAGTAAGATCTTCATAAGTCTGTTTCTCTTTGCTCTTATTTTTTTCTGCTAATTCTCACCCATGGTACCATACTTTCTTGGATTTTTTCCCCATGATTTCTTTTGCTTTTTGCTTATATTCCTTAATTTTATTTGCTGGAATCCTTGGAGACTTGAAATAAAATTCCTAGTATAGAGAGAATTGGCTTTTGCTTTCATCTACCAGTTGTGGGTAATTATGAAACCTGTCTAAAACAAGTAGATTATTGGTTTCAAGTTTTGTTGCACACCCAAGAAATAAGAATTTGAGCTGCCTAGGCTCTAAAGGGGTAGCTTAAAATTACATCTTCCTGAGGGCAACTCTTCCCTCTCAGTGCAAAGATGTAGAGAGCAATTCTCATTGCAGTCCCCTGAGCCGATAGCCCTTTGGGTTCCCAGTGTTAGAGCACAGCCTTCTGTTAGACTCATCCTCTTAGGCAGGCTCTTGATTTCTTCTCCTATACATATGCCACACAGCAGTGTGATGCTAAAGTTCAAGTTCACATCAGTTTGGCCAACACTCTCAATGTCAAATGCTTCAGTTTGCTACTTACTTCCCAATGTCAATGCTTCAGTTTGCTACTTACTTCCCAGGGTTCCCATCTCTAATCAATCTATTACCTATGTGTTCCTTTCTTTCTTGCCTGCTATCGGCTTTTTTAATAATTTTTTTAATCCAGTATTTTAAATTGTTGTCTACAGGGGAGTCAGTCTAGAAACTTTGCCTATTCTATTACTGGAAACTAAAGTCCAAAGGCATTATTTTATGCATAATTACTTTGCAACTGGTTACACTTCTATTGTAACACCTATCAAGAAGTGAATAAGGAGTTCCTGTCGTGGCTTAGTGGTTAACGAATCCGACTAGGAACCATGAGGTTGTGGGTTCGATCCCTGACCTTTCTCAGTGGGTTAAAGATCTGGCGTTGCTGTGAGCTGTGGTGTAGGCCAGCAGCTGTAGCTCCAATTAGACCCCTAGCCTGGGAACCTCCATGTGCTGTGGGTGTGGCCCTAGAAAAGACAAAAAAAAAAAAAAAAAAAAAAGAAAGAAGTGAATGGCTATAATTAGCAACCCTCAGGCTAAAACCAACTTATTTCCCCCAGGAAGCAGAGACAGAGAAACAGAAAGAATCATCTGTATTCTGAAACTTAAGAAAAATGGTATCTTGCTCCATCCTGGCCCATCTCATATAGGAATAATGAAGATCACAGCATTGATGTGGCATAGGGGTCCCTATGGAATCCCTACTGTTTCCTTATTCTCTTCCCCAAATAATATTAAGCAGTACAGAAAGCCCTCTGGTTCCATGTGTCTTTCGTTTTCATATTCAACTAAGAGCAGATCAAAAATATTCAAACCACACAGCGAATTCCAGAAAAGCAAAACTTGAATTTGCCCCACACTGTCAACTATTTACATACCACAACAAACTATTTACATAGTATTTTCATAGCATTAGGTAGTACGAGTAATCTAGAGATGACTTAAAGTATATGGGAGGATGAGTGTAGGTTATACGCAAATACTACACTATTTTACATAGGGCTTGAGCATCCGTGGATTTTGGTATCTCTGGAGATCCTAGAACCAATTCCCCTTGGATACAGAGGGATGAATGTATTCAGATTGTTCCCATCATAACTTAAGGCTTTTACTTGTGAGATTTCTTCTCTCCCCAACCCATGTCCAGCTGTATCTGAACTGGAAGGTTCTGTGGTTCTCAGACAGGGTGATTTTGTCCCCGCCCCGGGCACATTGGACAAAGTTTGAAGGCAGTTTTGGTTGTCACAACTCAGGGTGGAGGTGAGGGGTGCTACTGGGATCTAGTGGGTATAGGCCTGGGATCCCATTAAACAGCCCCCTGCCCCCACAAAGAATTAACCTGCTCCAAATGTGTATAGAGCTGAGCTTGAGACATGCTGGGAATTGATGAACCCAGAGGGTTTTGCCCACGAGAGGATGAATTCCTCAGAGTGTAGGTGGCAGGAAATGCAAGCTACATCATCAGCCAAATATAATTCCATTGCCTCACGAGAGAATGGTCTGATCTTTACGTCCTTCTCTAGTGTAAAAATGATGACACTGTAGCAAGCTGGCACCACCTCTGGGCTGAGGGAAACTGTTCACAGAAATAGTGAAGCAGTAGATGTTTCATTCACTGCAGTGCACATGAACTGTCTTTAAGGACATGCACACAGTGGAACTTCGTTAAGTACGAGAAAAAAAATCCCAATCTCCAGTCCCAATCATTCATTGTATATGGAGTGTTAAGACAAGTCAAAGGCAATCCAGGACAATTTAAACTCCCACAGGAGGGCATTTGACCAAGGGTCTCCCAGGACAGCCACGGAGTAATTTAAATGAAATCTGACGACTACAGTTGCTGAGTCAGCTTATATCACCAACCATTTCAGTGGCTTCCATTTAGGAGACTGCTTTTCCCTCAGAAAATAAATAAATAAATAAATAACTCACTAGCACTTGAAAGAGAAAGATGGCTGTGGCTGTGGCCTCAGCCGGCGGCTGCAGCTCCAATGAGACCCCTAGCCTGGGAACCTCCACATGCCACGGGTGTGGCCCTAAAAAAAGACCAGAAAAAAAGGAAAAGAGATTATCTTCAAGCTGATTCAATGGCATTTTAATATTGATAAGTAACCTAGGCCACAACATATAAAAATTTCAATGATTCTGTACCAAATAATACTGTAATGGCCGACTTGCTAAAGTCATTAATGACAAGGGGTGAAATAATTTCTAGAACATCTGAATCAGTCAGGGCTCAACCGAGAAGCAGAAACACAATGCATGCCGTAAAGGGGTTATTACAGGGTTTATTGTGGGGAGGGTGGAGCAGTTCGTGTACAGCTGTTTTCTCTGCATCTGGTGTTGAGCTGGAAGTCACTGGAGTTCAGCCAGACCAGCAATTGGAGATGAGCTGGGCTTAGATGAGAGCAAAGACAGACCAGAAGCTGCATCTGCCTCTTACTACCTCCAGCTCCAGGGCCATGGATAACCTTCCACAGAAGCCGGCTTTGCCATGGCACTGCACCTGTCCTTGTCCTAGAGAAACCTAAGGAGGGAGGTGTCAGGGGCTAGGTGAGCCATATGTCCAGGTACTGCCCCTGACTGCCAAGGTGAACTAGCAGACAAGTGACACTTTGCCTGGTCCTCCACAGCTGGGTTGTAAATAGAGCTGCTAAACCTAGTTGCTGCTTAACTTCTAAACTTCTAAATCTCGCGCAACTTTTTCTCTTGTGGCCAACCTTAGCATCCAGGGAAGTGAATAATGGGACGCACAGTACAAGGACAGCACAAATACCCTGCTTTCCAAAGGAGAAGCAAATACACATAGATAAGCATTTCCCACCATGAAATGAGTGGATGACATTGTGAGAGGCTGGGAGTAGCTTTGGGAATGTGGATGTTAGAGCAAGAATTCCAGAGGATGATAAATAAAGACAAAGTGACCCTGGGAGACTTTCTCAGGGAACTCTCTATCCAAGACGATGTGAACTGTGGAAGAGGCCATGGGCATCTCGTTTAAGCTGGCAGCTAGAACTATGATTGGAACTGGGCAACTGGGGGTGCTGGGGAGCTAGTTTTTAGACACTAGGACATTTGATGCTACCTTATCAATGTGGAGTGTGAAAAAATTGTTTGAAAGACTAAGTAAGTTGGAGATTAGAAAGCTAAATCAAAAGAAAATGACATACAGTACTTTTTATAGAGAAGGCATTTGATAAATTCAACAGAAATTTAGGATTTTAATGGAGTTCCCATTGTGGCTCAGTGGTTAACAAATCCGACTAGAAACCATGAGGTGGTGAGTTCGATCCCTGGCCTCGCTCCGTGGGTTAAGTGTCCGGTGTTGCCATGAGCTGTGGTGTAGGTCGCAGACATGGTTCGGATCCCGTGTTGCTGTGGCTGTGGTGTAGGCCAGCGGCTACAGCTCTGATTAGACCTCTAGCCTGGGAACCTCCATATGCCACGGGAGCAGCCCTAGAAAAGGCAAAAAGACAAAAAAAAAAAAAAAAAAAAGGATTTTAAGTGAACTATTAACAAAATGATAGAAGCATTTGCCATTAACCACAGCAAGACAAAGATAGGTTTTAGTACCATTATCATTTCTTCAAATTTTTAGCCAAAACATTTAGACTAGAGAAAGAAATCAAAAGGCATAAAAATCGGGAAGGAGAAGGTAAAGTTATTATTACTCATGAATAAAATTATATATATTATATATATAATACATTGCTGGAAAACCGAACAGAATGAACTAAAAAGCTGTTCAAATGATAGGTAATTTTAGTACATTTCTGGTGATAAAATCAATACACAGAAAACAATAGCTTTCATACAAACAAAAAACAACCAAATTACAAGGTATACTCACCCTACTCAAGCAGTTGTGACATGAACTGTATATTCTGCAGCAGTGAAAATATCTGTTATCTGACCCTTAATAGAAAGGGTTTGTTAACTCCTATTCTAGCAGATGAGGAAACACTAGAAAACAAAACATAACAATGCCAGACAAAACTGTCTTTGCCCTCATGGAACATATATACCAATGGATTCTAGCGGGTAAAAGCCACCTATTAGACACAAAAAAATCTAAAAGCCTAAATACCTTTAGAAAGTGTATGAAGCGTAAAACAAAATTTCTTTATTAAAGCTACTCTAAGTACTGCCTCGCAGAGAAAGTATCTGATCAATTTTCTAATTCCTTTCAGTCCTTAAGGAAATACTACTTCTCTATGATTAATCTCCGTGTGAAATAATTAATTACTTTGTATCAAAAGCCGATTTCTATTAATGCTACTTATCTTAAGCTAATCTCTTAAATTGATTCCAGTAATATATCCTGAATTTCAAGTTTGCCACCCGTTGTTTGAAAGTGTACTTCTATCTTGTGTTTCTTAGGTCCTTTCCTCAATGAAGCAAAATCAAGGCACTCATAATATGCGTGATGTTTATAGTAATAGAATTTAAATATTTCCATTTTGCTCCAACAGATGAGATTTAATCTATGAGCAGAGTTTCACAGTTTGGATGCTGTTGACATTCTGGACCAGATCTTTTGCTTTGTTGTGGGGCTTGTCCTGTGCATTGTATGTTGTTTGGCAGCATCCCTGGCCTCCACCCGCTAGTAACTGCTGGTGCCCTTCAGTGAAGACAAACAAAAATGTCTCCAGACATTGCCAGATGGGCAAAATCCCAATTAAATTCAGCCTATCGTGTTTTCCTATTACTTTTTTATTGTTGTGTTTTTTTTTTTTTTTGAAAGGTTCAGTCATAGCCTTTGGTATTAGATAGATACCAGTTTGAGAGGTTGTCCAAGGAAAACCTTTGCACTAATATTTTCAAACCATAGCATTTTATAGAAGCAACCAAAGACAAGGTTACAGCTATGCACAGTTACTGACCTGACAAGTACAAGCTAAGTAAGTCCTTTTATTAATACTGATGCTGTCAACCTGAATAAAATCCTTGTTCTTTATTTGAGAGCATCATCGTAAAGCTATTTGCTATTAAATTAACTATAGTGGAAAATCACTTCCAAATAGTTGGTGGCCTAAAGACCTCTGAAAATTCATTCCTACATAAAAGGTTTGATCAACACTATAAATCAATGAGACCTAACATACAGCTATAGAACACTCTATCCAACAAGAGCAAAATACACATTCATGTCAAGTGCACATGGAACATTCTATAGGACAGGCCATGTATTGGGCCACAAAAACACATTTCAGTAAATTTAAAAAGAATTGAAGTCATATAAAGTATATTCTCCAACCACAATGGAAGAAAATTAGAAATCAGTAAGAGAAAAAAATTGAGAAAATTCTCAAGTATGTGGAAATTAAACATACTCTCCTAAATAACCAATAGTCAAAGAAAAAAATCATAAAGGAAATTAGAAAATAAATGAGAATACAATATACCAAAACTTGTGAGATATAGCAAAAGTAGTACTCAGAGAGTAGGACAGGAAAAGAATCTCAAATTAATAATGTAGTATAATTGTCCATGTTTGGGAACTACCAAAAAGAATAGCAAAGTAAACCCAAAGCAAGCAGAAGGAAGGAAATCATGCAGATTAGAGCAGGAATAAATGAAACACAGCATATATATATATATATATGAGAAAATTGGGAGTTCCCATTGTGGTGCAGTGGAAATGAATCCGATTAGTATCCGTGAGGATACAGGTTCAATCCCTGGCCTTGCTCAGTGCGTTGGGGATCTGGCGTTGCCATGAGCTGTGGTGTAGGTCACAGACTCAGCTCAGACCCTGTGTTGCTGTCGTTGTGGTGTAGGCTGGCAACTGTAGCTTTGATTCAACCCCTAGCCTGGGAACTTCCATATGCCATGGGTGCGGCCCTAAAAAGCGAAAAAAGAAAAAAGAAAAAAAAAAGAAAATTGACGAAAGCACATATGGATTATTTGAAAAAAAAGTCAAGAATTGACAAACTTTTAGCTATACTGACCAAGAAAATGGAGAACACTCAAATAACTAAAATCAGTAATGAAAGAAGGGGCTTTATTACTAACCTTGTAGAAATAGAATCATAAGGGAATCCTGAGACACTGTATATTAACATATTAGATAACCTAGATGATCAAATTCCAAAAAAACAAAAACAACCAAAACTGACTCGAACCAATGGAAAATTTAGTAGACGTCTAAGAGATGGAAATAGTAATAAAGTCTCTACAAAGAAAAGCTCGAGCTCAAATGTCTTCACTAGTGAATATTACCAAACATTTAAAGAAAATTCATGCCAATCCTTCACAAATTTTTCCACACAATAAGGAAAGAACACTTTACAACTCATTCTATGAGGCTGTGATACCAAAACCAGACAAATACATCCGAATAAAAGAAAAACTGCAGATGCATATCTCAAACGCCATAGTGGAAAAATCTCAGCAAAGCACTAGCAAACGAAGTCCAGCAGCATATTAAAGGGATTATATGCCATAATCAAGTGCAATCTGCCCCAGGGGTGAAAGCTTGGTTTAAGTGAAAATCAATTTAATATATCGATAGAATGAAGGACAACCACCACATGATCATCTCAATCAATGTTCATAAAGCATTTGGCAAAATCCAACACTTCTCTAATAAAGCCACTCAATAAACTAGCAGTAGAATAGAATGAAAGTCATACTTAATGGAAAAAGACTGAATGGTTTCTCCTTAGGATCAGGAACAATACAAGGATGTCTATTCTTGCCACTTCTAGTCAACCTTGTGCTGGAGGTCTTAGCCAGAGCAGTTAAGAAAAATAAAGGCATCAAGATTAGAAAGGAAAAAGTAAAACTGTCTCTATTAGTATATGACCTGATTTGTATACAGAAAATCTTAAGGAACCCACAAAAGAACTATTAGAACTAATAAATGAGTTCAGGAAGGTTGCTGAATACAAGATCAATACACAAACTCAATAATTGTATTTTTATACAACTAGTAATGAATAATCCCAAAATGAAATGAAGACAGCAGTTTCATTTATATAGCATCAAAACCCCAAAATACTTGGGACTAAATTTAGCAAAAGAAATAGCAAGACTCACTGGACACTGACTACTACAAAACATCATTGAAAGAATTTAAAGACCTAAATAAATGGAAATACTATGTTCATGAATTGGAAGATTTAATGTTTTTAAGATGACAACACTCCCCAAATTAACCTACAAATTCAACACATTCCTATCAAAACCCCTGCTGCCTCTTTTGAAGAAATTGATAGACTGATTCTAAAATTCCTGTGGAAATACACAAGAACCCTGTGATCGCCTCTCCCCAGAAACTCCAACATGAAGATGCAGATATCCTTATTTTCAAAATTCCTGCAAAGGGACCCATTCTTTTTTCCTTGTTTTGTTGCTAAAATCAGCTCCCTGGACTGAAGAGTTAGCAGACATCTTAAAGCTATGATTGTTTTGCATTTAAAATTGCAAGGTTGCCACAGTTATTAGTTTTTTTCCCTTCTTCAGAAATCAATGCCCATGGCAGGCGTTTATAGCATATGTTTGCTCTGTTCCTATGTCCCTGAAGCAGGAACATAGATAAGGATTAGCTGTTCCATGATGGCTCCCTTTTAGGGTGCCTCACAGAGGGCCTGGGCTTGGGCTTCTTGGCAGCAACCCAGGGACTAAACAAGGCTGAAGCCAACACCACCCTCCCTTCAGTCAGGTCGTTCCTTAGGCTATGTGAGTGCATTGGAGTCCAGGGCGGAAGAGGGCCTGATTTAAAACACAAAACAAAAAGCTGTAGTAGTTAGATTAATTACATATTCTGGGCATCTTTGTAATTGGTGATTTTGTAAAATAGGACAACCTCTCTTTCCTACCAGTGTAGTGGTTCAGAGAACAAAAATTAAAAGCCAACTCTTAAAAAAAAAAAAAGAATAAAGAAAAAGAAAAGAAAAAAATTAAATTTAAAAAAAGGAAAAACAGAAAGCCACTTCTTTTTTCAGCTCTGCATTTTCTGGTTCCTCAACCTCACTCTGTATTAATGGAATGATTTGAGTATTTGTCTAAAAGTTCGTCACCCAGGAAAAAGAATAATATACCCACTTGGCAAACCCAGAGGGCCAGATAGAGCAGGTCATTCCACTCCTGCAAAGACTTCTTCTGATAAACGCAAATATCTAAAGGGCACAGACCTTAGCTTTGGTGGGTCAATGACTAATTCTAATTTTGAGAAAGGAAGCCTTTTCGATGATTGGGTTCTCAGTCTTGTAAGATCTAGGACAGCAACTTCTCCAAGATTATTTTTCTTTTTTTGGTGGGGGGATGCTTTACAATATTTATCCAAGACTCTTAGTCCCCATAATCTATAGGAAAGAAATAAGGTGGTTAATGTAACAAGATTGGTAGGTGTGAGGGTTGTGATTAGGCACACCTGGGTTCGAATCCTTGACCCACCACTTAATAGCTGGGCGACCTTGGATGCTTTACTTAACCTCTCTGTGTCATGTTTCCTTTATCTGTTGACAAATCGTGATGATGACCCCTAATTTGCAAGGTTGTTGTAAGATTTGAAAATGACATTGAGAGGCACAACTTAACTAGTCTCAAGAAATGGGAAGACAAGTCTTGTAATTTTGTAACCTTGTAATGCAGATTCCATGTTATACCAATACATTTGTGAAAAATCACCAGTCCCATGGCTCCATCTCTAACCAAAACCCCACTTGAATGTGTTTGGTATCTCTCCTTTGGCATATATGCATCTTCGCAAAGTAAAAACAATTTATGTTTAAATTTATACAATGGTATTGTCTTACAGATGTCATCTATTTCTTTTTCTCGGTGAGAATACGTTTTTAAGATCTCTGCACAGCGCGATTGCTTTTAATTCCAGAATAGCATGCATTTGATTTGTCTGTGTCCCCATTCATGGACAGCTAGTTTGCCTCCAACACCTTGTTTTCCCAAACAAAGCTCCAATGGGCAAGCTTATTCAGATGCCATCACGGAGCTGCATGAGGGTGTATCTACATTCTATACAAAGGAGTGGGAGTTTCAGTTCTTAGGTCATATTAATAATTTCACTTAGAATCCCACTATTATTGCCCTCAATAGCTATACCAGTCTAAAACCCTACTTACTGGTAGTCCATGAGTTTTTCTGTTTCCTCACTTCTTCACAAACACTTAACGTTTTATGACAGTTTTTTGGCCATAAAACGAGGACAAGGTGTCTTGCTGTTTTACTTGGCATTTTTCTGGTTGCCGGAGAGATGAAGCATCTTTTCTTATTCTTGTTTGCCCATTTAGAATTTGTTTCTGGAGCTTATCTTTTCATATAATTTGCCCACTTTCCTATGTCTCTTGCCTTTTTCTTGTTGATTTCCCTGATTCCCCTGTATATTGTAGATCTTAATCCTTTGACTCTAGTTTTCGATGTTCCAAAAACCTCCCACTAAGCCACTCACATTCTAAAAAGGTCTTTAGTACTGATGTAAACAAAGAATAACATCTCTCAACTAGCCAATACTTTTTTAAGCAATTGGAAACATCCATTTACTAGGAGAAAATCATATGGAAAGTGTGTGACGGTGAGATTGCAAAATGAAGACTTTCAGCCCATGTTTCCTTAAACTAATCTTGAACGACCTCCAGGTTTTGTGAAAAATCAAATACCTTGTCTAGATGCAAACATGACTCTAAAGCACAATGAGGAAAATATTCATATTTCCACGTTGTGTTGACTTTGACAAAGAGAAGAAGTCTGTCTAAGAATGATGTTAAATTCTCTCTTAAAAATCTATTCTTTGACTTGTCCATATGTTTATTTCATATATAAGTTTTAAACACAGTGTTTATGGTTCATGTTATCCAATAATAAAATTAATAGATGTGATTTTTTGTAGATTTTTAATAGAACTTTTTCAGATGAAGGGGTTCCTTTTTCCCTTCTGTTTTTTTTCTGGTAGATTTACACTGTTATTATAATATTATGTTTTTCTTTGTTCCTAGCAATGCTTTTAAATTAAATTCCACTTTAAATATTGCTATCACTACCGAAATTTTAATTTGATTAATATTAATCTGACTTATTTTCTCCTAGATTTTTATTATAAACCTTTATGTTTGGTTTGATTTTAGGAGTTTCTTTTATAAATTAAAGGTAGCAGCTTTTGTTGTTGGTTTTAATCCAATCTGATGGTCTATGTCTTATAAATTGATATGAATTAAACTCCTTTAAATTTATTTTTATTATTTTGTATTTGGACTTGACTTTTTATATTTTTTAGAGGTCACCCATAGACTTTTAAAAGCATAACTAAAGAGTTCCCTTATGGCACAGCAGGTTAAGGCTCTGGCCTTGCTGCAGATCACTGCCGTGGTGCAGGTTCGGTCTCTGGCTCAGGAACGTCTGTATGCCATGGGTGCAGCCAAAAAAAAATTTAAGTATAAATTTTTCTAAGCCAAAGTTACTCACCTTTACTTATCCTTCTTCCTAAGGCAAAGATTTTAACAGACTCTATGCATTGAACAGCACCTACAATTTTATTGTTGTTTTGAGATTTAGTTTCACTCTTGTTTATAAAAATGATGAGGGTGTTTTTTGCAGTTCGATAATGATTTTTATTTTTTCCATGATAGCTGGTTTACAGTGTTCTGTCAATTTTCTACTATACAGCAAGGTGACCCAGTTACACATAAATGTATACATTCTTTTTTCTCACATTATTGTGCTCCGTCATAAGTGACTAGATATAGTTCCCAGTGCTACACAGCAGGATCCCATGCACACTATTGACTTTGGAATGGATAAGCAAAATGATTACTTTTTAAGTCATTAATTCATCTGACTGACATATTTGAGCAACTTATTTTTTCTTTTTTTTTTTTTTTTTTTTTTTTTTTTTTTTTTTTTTTTTTTTTTTTTTTGTCTTTTGTCTTTTTGTCTTTTGTTGTTGTTGTTGTTGCTATTTCTTGGGCCGCTCCCGCGGCATATGGAGGTTCCCAGGCTAGGGGTTGAATCGGAGCTGTAGCCACCGGCCTACGCCAGAGCCACAGCAACGCGGGATCCGAGCCGCGTCTGCAACCTACACCACAGCTCACGGCAACGCCGGATCGTTAACCCACTGAGCAAGGGCAGGGACCGAACCCGCAACCTCACGGTTCCTAGTCGGATTCGTTAGCCACTGCGCCACGACGGGAACTCCTATTTTTTCTTTATTAATTAACACGTCTTAAGTGCACTCACTTCTCTTCTTGCCAAAGTATATACTTTATTATTTCTTTCAGTAAGGGCCTATGAGTCATAAATTTAGCCTTTGTAAATCTGAAAATATTTTTATTTTTCCCTTATTCTTGAATACAAATTTGTATGCACATAAATTTCTAGCTTGAATATATTACTCCACAGTATTCTTGCAAATATTGTTAATGAGAAGCCTACTCTCTTTCTAATTGTTCTGTTATGTCTGTCATTTCTATTTGGTAGCTTTTAAGATATTTTCTCTTCATCCTTGCTATTTTCTCTTCATCCTTGCAATGTGCCTGCGGGTGGGGTGTAATTTTATTTGTCCTGCTCAGTTTCAAAGTGAACTTTGTTCTGCAGATTCTAGTCTTCGTTCAGTTATGGAAAATTTTCATCCGTATTTCCTTAAAATATTGCTTCTTCAATTCCCCCACCCCTTTTTTTTTTTTTCTCATGGCACCTGTGTTATACCTATGTATGCTCAGTCTTTCTACAATCATACCTGCTCTTTTATATTTGGTATCTGGATCAGTATGCTAGATTCTGGATGAATTATTCAAGACTGTTTTCCAATTCACAAATTATCTATTCAAATGTGTCTAGCTTTTAGTTTATCTTATCTACTGAGGAACTGTCCTATCCTATTTTTAATTCCAGTAACTATATTTTTCTTTTTTTTCTTTTTCCTTTTTTTGGGAGGTGGGGGGGGTGCACCTGCGGCATATGGAAGTTTCTAAGCTAGGGGTCTAGTCAGAGCTACAGCTGTTAGCCTACACCACAGCTCATGGCAACGCTGGATCCTTAACCCACTGAGTGAGGCCAGAGATCGAACCTGCATGGTTCCTAGTCGGATTTGTTTCTGCTGTGCCACAATGGGAACTCCCAGTAACTATATTTTTCATTCTAAGTTTTCTATTTGGTTTCTTTCATATGTATTGACTCTTATTCTTTTAGGTTGGGTTTGTTTTGTAATTTCCTGTTTACCTTATGAAAATTTATTTTTTAACTTGCCATCTTAGGCATATTTATGAGCAAAGCTTTTTAAAGCTGTTCTCTTATTTCAGTGTCTTTTTGAGTGAGTTTGTGTTTTGATCGATGATTTTATCAACTGTCTGTCTCAGCATACAGTTTATTCACTTTCTTTGGAATTTTAGTTTCCAAGATCATTTTGAGACTTAGAGAAGAACTTTTTTTCTCTCCTCTTGCTGCTTTCCAGCAGATTTTAGTACCTCTGCCTTTGGGCTGATGATAAAAAAAAAAAAACCAGGAGTTATTTGGAGGTGCCAGGTCTCAGTCTTGTGACGATGGGGCATCTCAGATCCAGTCAGAATGAGCCTGGGGACATCTTGGCTCCATTCGGGTGTGAAGGCTGCCTGCGTCCTCTCTCCCCTCACAGGCCCACCTATGAAGCGCAGCCAATAAATTGCAGCCCCTGGTTGCAGTGAACAGCAGGTCTTTACAGCTGCCTTTGCCCTTTACTACGTTTTCTCCTGCCTCTCTAGGCAAACAGAAGGAGAGGATGCTTGGCACCTGTCTCTAAAAGGTGGCTGAACTTTGTTCATTGCCTGGGTAATGTTTAGCATGTACAGCAGGGCTGCAGTAAAGGCAGAGAAGCAGCCAGTCTATCCAGATGGGGAACTTTAGGAGTCAGGCTTTTAAAACCCAAGAGGGAATTTTCCTTGAAAATGAATCTAACTGATTTTATGGTGGGTTATTGGGCCAGAGATGACATAGAAAGATTTTAAGCATAACCGCTTTCCTTTGGGGGATATATCAAGGGCTTAGTAAATGAACCTGCTTTCAGGAATGTCAGAACATGAGAAAATATTCTCAAGACCGAAAGTAGGATGAGGCCAGAGGAAGAGAGCACAGAGAGAGAGAGAGATGGGGGGAGAAAATCAAGGAGAGGCAAAGAGGGAAGCAGATGGAAAAACCAAGTAGAGACAAGGGCAGGAGGAAAAGAAGGGGAGAGACAGAAAAAGCAGACAGAGGCAGAGGAGAGATGAGGCCGGGAGAAAAGAGCCAAAGGAAAGAAGAAAAAAGGAATGCAGCGTGAGAGAGCCAAAGGCAGCCAGGAGGGGGAAAAGCTTGCAAAAAATATCCTGTATAGGTTGAAGGGATTCCATGTGCTTGCTTTTAAAAAAGAAAACAGGAGTTTCTGTTGTGGCTCAGTGGTAATGAACCCTCCTAGTGTAAGCGAGAATGCGGGTTCGATCCCCGACCTCTCTGAGTGGGTTAAGGATCCTGGCATTGCCCTGAGCTGTGGTGTAGGTCACAGATGCCGCTTGGATCCAGTGTTGCTGTAGCTGTGGTGTAGACCGGCAGCTGCAGCTCTGATTTGACCCCTAGCCTGGAAACCTCCATATGCTGTGGGTGTGGCCCTAAAAAAGAAAAAAGAAAGAAAGAAAGAAAAGAGAAGAAAAGGAAAGGAAAAGAAAAGAAAAGAAAAGAAAAGAAAACGTGGCCCCAAGCACAGGAGTAGATGTGCCCTATTTGCTGAGTCTGGGGAGGGGATAACCCGGAAGAGAGGAAGTAGTAGAAATGACGCATCTTCCTGTCCCTAGAATGACCCCCTCCAAGCCTGAGACAGAAGGCTGCTCTCCATGGGCTGTTGCCCGGCACAGCCAAGGAGCATTCCCATCGTCTCTGGTCCCTTCTCGCAGCCAGGCTCATCTGACTGTCTCTTCAATAACCCATCCATCCACAGCCTTAGATTAGTTGTCATCCTAAGTAACACTAATCGCCCTTCGGCTGAGAGCATGTGTGAGGCATTGATTGATGACACGGCGCTCTTTTCCACTTGAGCGGCGGCCCCATAGGTCTTGGCTGACGCACACATCCCTCCCCTGGTGGCAGGTGGGGTGATTCCAGTGACTGCGAAGAAGGTGAGCCCTCAGCAGCAAACTGGTAGTTGGGTTAATAGATTGACCCACAAGAGATGAACCCCATCCCAGTGACTGATCTGCCCCCTTTGCAAGAGCACGGTCAGCTATCAGCATGAAGCCCAATATTTGCTTTTCTCCAAGAGTGCTTCCATTTATCCAAACCTGTCTTTTCTTGGGTTTCCCCCAGAAGCAGAATTCTGAGCAAAGCCTATGAGAGCAAGTAGTGTATTTGGGAGGTGCAGATAGCACTGGTGGGAGAGTGGGGAGATGGGGCAAGAGAGAGAAGGCAGCCGACAAAGCATGCGTTATCAAGCCAGCTTCCACAGAGGAGGACTGGAGCTTAAGCCTACAGGGGAACTCTGAGAAATGATATAAAACCCGTGCCCCAGGGTGCTTAACCAAAGGAGTGTGGGAACAGGGTATGTACACACTAACTCTGGTCAGTCCTTCGCTGCTCCTGAATGGCATTTTTTTTTTTTTTTTTTAATGCCGCCCCATGGCATATGGAGTTCTCAGGCCAGGGATTGGATCTGAGCTGCCGTTGCAGCCTACACCACACCTGCAGCAGAGCCAAATCATTAGCCCACTGTGCGGGGCTGGGAATTGAACCTGAGTCCCAGCACTCCAGAGACGTTGCTGTTGCTGCTACATCACAGCGGGAACTCCTGGATGGCGTTCTTTCCTGGGAATTCCAGCCTGTCCTGTGTATGAGCAGAGCGGCCTTCAGCCTAAGGAAATAGTGACACTGGCAGGTGGAAGTGAGCTGGAGGAGGCTAAGTGGTGAGGCTTGAGGGGTGTGTGGGGGCACCTACAACACTTGGCCAAAGCCTTAGTGGGGACATAGAGGCTTGCCTCCTTTGCTGGCCTCCTCTGAGAGAGGCTGCCCATGTCTAAAGTTTCATAACATTGGCTCATTGACAAGTAGTCTGGCGGCCTCCATTTGATGTACACTTGAATTTGTCCCAGCACCGAGGTTCAGTTGCAGCTCTTTACTTGCTATACGACCAAGCAGGGGAAGAATGTTCAACCTCGCCAAGTCCCAGGTTTGTTTGTTTTTTGTTTTTTGTTTTTCATCTGTCCAGGGGAAATCATCATACCTGGCTCACCTCCCGCACAGGAATTGAAATGAGATTCCAAATGAAAATACGATGATAAGCATCGCGTGTCTACAAACGTCTCCTATGAAGGACCAGATAGTAGAGATCTTAGGCTTCATGGGCCATGTGGTCTCTGTTGTAACTGCTCACCTCTGCTGTTGTGGCAGAACAATCTCGATGATAAGTAAGCAAATGAGCATGGCTGTGTTCCAGTAAAACTTGATTTACAAAACAAGCAGTGGGCTAGGTTTGACCCACCAACCCTAGAGCTGTGGTTGGCTGACCTCTTATAGACAAGAAAGGCCTTCGTAAACGGTGGTGTGTTTCCCACTTCCAGCCTTGTTTCTTCCTCACTCCGTAAGTCACTGCAAGTGGAGTTCAGTCCCCTCCTTCATTCAGCCCCATGTACTGAGCACCTCTTCTTGGAAAGGCGTTACCCTGGCCCTGGGGATTCTATGCTGATAAAACACACTAGCTGTGCCCAACACCCAGGAGGGGGAGCCTCATCCTATTCTCCTACCAATCTGGACCACTGGAAAGCCCTCCCTTTGGGTCAACAAATGACAACTGCAATGGCAACTCTCCCAGAGCCTGGCAGCTGGCGGCAGAGATGGCTTTTCTAAAGAAACAAGCTTCTGGGCCCCCTCTTGCAGTTGCCCCTTCCAAGGCCCTGGAAGGGGTGTGAGCAATGATTCCTGTGGTCCTCTGGTTTCGTCAGTTGCACGCATGCCAAAACTATTTTAATCAAGATAACTATCTTTGTCCGCTCTGGAATCTTCCATCACACGTCCCTTGTATTAGGTAGTTTCTCTGATCCTCCCCTTTGAGAAAGCACAGTAAACTAATGAACAGTCCTTCTAAACTATTTTTAATGAAAAACATTATCACTGTTTGGACTTCAGAGTTATGGTTTATTGGAACTGCTTTAAAACAGGCCCCCATGGGAGAAGCAGTCATTAGCATTCGTTAAATAATGATTCACGGAGGCTCTTGGGTGTCTCTATGGGTCAGAGCACTGTTGGGGAGGGCTGGTATTGGTGGTTATGATTACTTCTGGTTCGAGAACTAGTGGGAAATGTAAAATGACAAGGGGGCTTTCATATTCCTTAATGAAGCAAACTACCTAAGCTTAGGGAAACAGCTTGGGAAAATCCAAACAAAATTTATCAGCACTAAGATTTGGAAATTTACAAAGCCACTTTTAGCACTCTGCATGTTTATATTCATCTCTGGGCTAACGTGGACCCTGTAATTGGATAGCATTTGCCCATTCAAGTACTGGTATGCATGTATGATACAGACACATATGTATTTGAGTGTGTGTACACACACACACACACACACACACACACACACAACTACGTAAGTGTACTTGACATCTGTGTAAAACTTTCTAAAAACAAAAATTCAAATATTAGGAATAGGCAACAGCATTGCATTTCCAAATATAGGCTGATAGTATAAACAATGACTACTATTTTTTGAAAGCTTATCATGTGCCAAGCACCATGCAGGCCCTTTAAATCCACAAAATTCCACAAAGTAGGTTCAGTTATCACTGTTTCTGTTATTCAGATGAAGAAACTAAAGCACAAAATATTATGGAACTTTCCCGAGGTCAACTTGTAAGTGATGGAGTTAAGATTTAAAATCAGCCATTTCTGACTTCAGAACCTGATTTGAACTACCACATGGTTGCTTTAAGTGTAATGTCCTGTTAAAAGGACAAGGTCCTGGCAAAACTGCCTAGAGCTTTGGGCATGTAGCTGCTTACCAAGCCTCTGCCGGGAGTTGACATTCTCATGTCTGGGCTGGGGCAAAGGTTCAGGCACAGATAGCAGTTTCTCCTGGAGTAAACACTGGGGAGCAGTTCCAAGACTGACTCTCACTCTGCCTTTCTCTTAGACTTTTCTCCCTTATGGTGATTATCCAAGGGCGGGTCTACCTGTCCTTCTCCAGCTTCTGGGAGCCTCAACTTCTAGCAAGGATGTCTGTACTCTCAGACCTACTGAAGATTGGTACCTCATACTCCTCCCCTGGGCATCTTTGTCTAGAACAGACACAGAGTCTATATGAGGTTTTTCTATGAGGTAGACAAGTTTGAATTGTTCCTGCTTCTAGTCACAAAGAGCTCAGGCTAAAAATGATTGTAAATCAAGAAGTCTCGCCAAACAACCCACAGAATGGGAGAAAATCTTTGCCAACGATGCAACAGACAAGAGCCTAATCTCCAAAATACACAAACTCATGCAACTCAACAACAACCACAAAAAAACAAACAACCCAACTGAAAAATAGGCAGAAGACCTAAATAGACATTTCTCCAAAGAAGACATACAGTTGGCCAACAGGCACATGAAAAAAATGCTCAACATCACTAACTATTAGAGGAATGCAAATCAAAACTATAGTGATGTACCACCTCACACCAGTCAGAATGGCCGTCTTTAATATGACAATAAATAATAAATGCTGGAGAGGGTGTGGAGAAAAAGGTATCTTCCTCCACTGTTGGTGGGGATATATACTGGTACAGCTGCTATGGAAAACAGTGTGGAGGTTCCTCAGGAAACTAAATATAGAACTACCATATGACCCAGCAACTCTACTGCTGGACTTATATCCAGACAAAACTTTCCTTGAAAAAGATACATGTACCCCTATGTTCATAGCAGCACTATTCACAATAGCCAAGACATGGAAACAACCTAAATGTCCATCGACAAATGAATGGATTAAGATGTGGTACATATATACAATGGAATATTACTCAGTCATAAAAAAGGACAAACTAATGCCATTTATAGCAACATGGATGGAGCTAGAGACTTTCAAACTAAGTGAAGTAAGCCCGAAAGAAAAAGACAAATACCATATGATATCACTTACTTGTGGAATCTAAAATGTGGAGGAAATCCTATCTAAAAATAAACAAACAGAAATAGAGCATGGCCAAGAAGACCATCTCATTAAGTGGCAGGTAATGGACTTTTGGTAATAACCCATATGCAGGTTATACACAAGGTGCAATTTTTCTTGGTCTTCATGTTGTTTTAGCAATTCCACTCAATTTCTTTATACTTCCGTTAATGTCCTCCAGCTAAAGACCACCAGAAGCGCATCTGTATTCAGAGTTGGCTGTATTGACTTACTACAGTGAGAGTGAATGTGCCTGTTGGGGAACCATAGAGCATCTCAGTAAGAGGGGGTTAGAAAGGGTTTATTGTAGTATTTGGACTTGTAGCAGGTGACTTGGAGCAAAGTTTGGGAAATAGGAATTTTGGGGGGACTAGGTGCTATCAGGAAATGGGGATAACTCTTTGACTTGGTACTTCAGTAAGTCTTATCTAAAGAAGGGGAGGCTAGCATGAGGCTTTAGCTGTCGTTGGTGAAGCAGTGGCAATCCCTTACATGAGCCAAG
The DNA here is from genome assembly GCF_054392235.1 of Sus scrofa. Taxonomy (NCBI): domain Eukaryota; kingdom Metazoa; phylum Chordata; class Mammalia; order Artiodactyla; family Suidae; genus Sus; species Sus scrofa. The sequence goes on from NC_139401.1 coordinate 16,399,116, forward strand.
ATAAGGGGATGTTTGGTCATTTTTGTGGTTTGAACAAAGTTTACGCATTCATCTGTGGTCAGACAAGATTACAGGGTAGTTTTGGTTTTTTTCTTGATCTGCCATGGTCTCAGAATGGGTTGGTGGGGTGCTGGTGTTAGTGAGATTGTCTGTGTTGCCAGCAGAGCACCGTGGCCTTGCTCCAAGCAGCACCAAGGCTTAGCTGACAGTTCCAGGCCAAGTTCTGCCATTAGTGGCGCTTGGCTCTTTCTCAGTTTTCTTACTCTTAAACACTGCTGTTCCTGAGTCTCACCTTTGGGATGAATGCTCCCAGGCCCACCTCTCCTGCATGTAGACCTCACAGGGAAAGCCAAGACATCTTGAAGATGCTAACAGTGGGCCTTCGGCCTTCCTAAAGGTCTTTCCACATTGCGGCAGAAAACACAGATACCATGTTTTCCTTTTCTTAATTTTCCATTTCCTTATAACACTGAAATAATTCCATCTGTAGCCATACCTAGAACAGACCAGAAGGTGATGTACCAAGGCTGTGGTCTAGTTAAAGTAGATTAAGGAACGAGAAATAAGGGATCCACTCTACTTCAATAATAAATAAATAGGGAGAAATCAGTGCACCCAATTTCTACAGTTAAAAAAAAAAATGAAAAGTAAGGATCAGCGTACGCAACAGTTCAAAGGTCACGTGATGGCACACATCAACAATAGTTAAGAAAAGCACAGATTAATCTGTGTCATAGCAGTGATTATAGCCAAGTGACAGGGGAGAATGCAGAAGATGGCTTGGGATGGGTCTCAGAGTGACTTTTTGGCTTTGGAAGCACTTGATCACTTGCCATTCCCTTCGATAGTCAAGGGGACCCTCCTCCCACCTCTTAACTTGAGCTTTGCATCCGCTTCAGCCTTTTCATCCTCTTGATTGTTACCTCCTCCCATAACTGTATCCCCCCAGGAGCCAAGTAGCCTGATTTCCTATGACACAGAAGCTTCCAAATGCCCTTCTCTGCTGGAGAATAAAAAATGTCCAACCCAGACACACTTTGTTTATCTTCCCTGGGCTGCTAATCATAACAGTTGCCATCTTGATACTCTCAGATAGATAACTGAAGCTGTTGGCCAGTAGGAGCTAGATTTGTGTTTCAGACGCTAGAGTGTTTTCTCTCTGCACTGTTCATATCCTCTGTCGAGTTTTACCCACATGAAAAACATTCACTAGAACTGCAAGTGGTCAGCTTGTTCCAATTTCTGTTATCACATATTAATTTCCAAGTTCTCCAACTTTATATAAATGAGATGATGCGATGCAATATGTGTTCTTTATGTTTCCTTTCATTTATCATATTGGTGAGACTCATCCATGTCACTGCTTGTATCAGTAGTAAATTTTGTATTGCTCAGTAGTAGCCTATTGTATGACTATACCACAATTTGCTTATCTAGTCTCTTGATGGATATTCGTGTTATTTCTAATTGGAGGCTATTATCGATAACAGCATTATAAATACTCTTATATAAGGCTTTTTTCATGGACCTATGTTTTCAATCCTCTTAAGTAAATACCTAAAAGTAGAAATTTGGGATCATAGGGTGAATGAATGTTTAACTTTCTAGGAAACTGACAAATAGATTTCCAAAACGATTGCACTCTGTTACACTCTCATCAACAATGAGACTTCTGATTGCTCTACATCCTCACCAACATTTTATGTTGTCACTCTTTGAACTTTTAGTCATTCTAGTGAGTTCTATATCTTTAACGTTTTCTGATTGTCCATATCAGTAAGAAAGCTGGATTCAATTCTTATATATTTTTGCTACTATTTTTATATTTTTTAATTCTTAGGATTTATGAATGGAACGAGAAAAGGTACAGATTTTTTTCTTTAAAATGGTACAAAAAATACTAACTATAAAAGACAAGACTGATAAACTGGACTTCAGTAAAATTAAGAACTTCCATTTATCAAGGCACCATTAAGATAATAAAAAGGCAAGCCATAGATAGGAAGAAATTTTACATATACAAAAGATGACTCATATCCAGAATATATAAAGAACTCCTGCAAATCAGTACAAAAAAAAAAAAGTCAAACGACTAACTTCTAAAATGGGAGAAGATTTGAAAAGGCATTTTACAAAGAGACTCTTCAAATGGGCCATTAGCATATGGAAACATGCTCGGTTTTTGGGGGCAAACTTAAACCACAATGAGATACTACCAAACACTCAGTAGAATGTCCCAAATCAGCAAGATTGATAATACAAAGTGGTGGTAGTGAAGTAAGAACTAGAAAAGCAACCATCTGGCTGGAAAGGCTGCTACGTGCCTGTCAGCAGCTTTGCTTGCCCCATACCACCCTTCTTGTAGCATCTATGTGTCTTAGGTCTTTGCTAGCAGCCCTGCTAACCGTGCTCCAAGCATTGCTGATCAGTTTCGCTTTTGTAATCTTGCTTGCTCGGCTCCTTAGGCAGGAACTCCGTAGGCTCAGGGAAGGGGGAGGGCCAGGACTGCTTGCACGGGAAACCTTGAGACCCGGAAGTCTGTATTATATAAAAGTTACCCAGAACAAAGACCAGGTGCTCCGACTCTGGAGGCGACTCCTCTGAGCCCACCCTAGTGCTGAATAAACCTTGCTCTTCCGCATCTCCAAGTGCCGTTTGTCTCTTCCCACTGCCACGGTATCTACAACAGTAGCAAGGATGTGGAGCAGTTGAACTTTCATATGCATTATTGCTGGGAGTGTAAATTGGCAAAGTCATTTTGGAACACTGATAGAATCCACTTCAGCCGAACAGGCATCTGTTATATGAACCAACAATTCAACTCCTAGGTATAGAACCAAAAAACGTGAGTGCATGTATGTTCCAAAGATAGGCCAGTTTTTTCATAGTATCCTTATTCGTGTAGTCCAGACTGGAAACAACTCAAATGCCTATCAACACATAAATTGTGTTATATTCATACCATAGACTACAACGCAGCAATAAGAAGAGAAGGAACTACAGCAGGACACAGTGACATGGGATGGCTCTCACAGACTTAATGATGAGTGAAAGAAGTCAGACCCCGAATAGTACGGAGTGTGTAAGTTCCTTTGTATGAATTTCATTCATAGGCAAAGCTCATTACTCTGATAGCTGTCAATGGATACTGGTTGTCTCTGGAAGAGGTATTGATGGGAAGGTGTGTAGGCAGCTTTCCACGGCGCTGGAAATATTCTGTATCTGGACCTGCATCATGAAAATTCATCAACTTGTACCCTTATGATTGGTGCACTTTATTGAATGTATGTTACCCTTCAATAACTTTTAAAAACATCAAAAGTTACAGTAGACATATTTGAGAACTAAAAAACAAGTAGTAATTAGCCTGTTAAACATATGTACTCCTCAGAATGCTTATGTTATTAGTGCCCCTCAAAATAACAGTTATTTGTTGCCTTAACCGAGGGAAATGTCCTGAATGGATGCTGTCTAGTTTGTAAACCATTGTTCAGTTAACTGGTTCTTGGGATCTTTGCAAGATGGCCTATTAGCTCTGATATGTCATGACCTCGTTTGGAAGGATTGGAAGCTCTTAAACGCCATTAACATTCCAATACTGGATTGTAACCACCCCACCACCACCCAATCAATTCATATTTTTCTTGTCACTTGGTTTCACTAATGTAAATTTGGCAAAAATTACCTTATAAGCCAGGCTTATGAGCTGTAACCACAATAGTAAGATGGCACAGCTGTGAGAAATTGACAACCTACCCAAGCATCCTGGCCAGAAAGTATGGTTTGCGACAGCACGATCTGATGGTGGTTCAGGGGGGCATGTGTGTATGTGAATGTGCCGTGTGTGTTTCCATAGTCGGGCTTGAGGCAGTATGTTTTCCTTTTATCATCAATGTTTCACAATTTAAAAAAGAGTTGCTGCAGTCTTAGGAGCAAAAAGACTTGTCAAAACTTTATGCAAGTTTCTTAGTTATCACTGGCTATACTTTGCCTTACAGTACATTAGTACTAATGCAAAAAACCACACATTGATTTGGGGGTGAGGTGGTAGTGGGAAGAAATTGGAACAAAAATCTTGTTGGAGTAGCAAGAAACCCTTTGGAGGGACTAAAATGCCAACAGGGGATTATGACTTAAAAATTACAATAATACTCCTATTGAGACATGCAACCGTAGTAACAACATGAGACTGTGAATAAGTTACAGTTTTCCATAGAGGAAAGGCTAAAGGCAAGATCAATTCCACATGCATAATGATTTCAAAATAGCTTTTTTCTAATGTAAATTTTCTTACCACTAAGGCAGCTAATTCTGCCCTTATTAGAGGGTTCACTCAAGTTTACTGGGTAAATCTTTCTTTCGGAGTAAATGTGATATTAAGCAAAGCAGATTCTATACATAATCGATAAGCTCAGGTATTTGTGCAGAATAATGTAAGGTCTGATGATGACATATTCATTAGCTAAGTACAAATCCTCCTCCACTTGAGAAACACGTTCTCCTTGGACTTCTGAACAGCTGCCATGCAGCGCTTTTTTTCCTTGGGATGTCTGACTGCAGAACGCAGTGTTGGCATGATTGGCTGGGGGACAAAAATTCCAAAGTGAATTGTCTCCCTTGGGAATCACATCCATATCCCAGACTTTCCCAGTGGAGTAGCCAGCCATGCATGGGAAGTCTCAGTTCTGGTGACTCTGCCATGGGCATGCTAAGTGAGCCCTCTCATAGCTCATCTAATACATAGAAGCAAGACTACTGCTCAGCAAGACAGAAAAATGGACTTTGTCACATGCTGACTTTAAACAGCTGGGCAAAACTTTTTTTTTTTTTTTTTTCAAAAATGTTCAAAGGTGGAGGATTTTGTAGGAAAAAACACTCTCCCAGTACCCCTCAGAACATCCCTCAAACTCATAAAAGGAACATGTCAAGTCACTAAGGGTGCCTCCCTGGACTGGCCATCACCGCTTACTGTGGAATGAGTAAGTCTGATTTTATAGTATGTTTGCTTTCAGGAGATTTTCAATTTCAATTCATAGCTTTTGCTGTTTTGCTGGTATGTTTTCAAGAGGTATTTGAGGAGTTCCCGTCGTGGCGCAGTGGTTAACAAATCCGACTAGGAACCATGAGGTTGTGCGTTCGATCCCTGGCCTTGCTCAGTGGGTTAAGGATCTGGCGTTGCCGTGAACTCTGGCGTAGGCCAGGGATACAGCTCTGATTAGACCCCTAGCCTGGGAAACTCCATATGCCACAGGAACAGCCCTAGAAAAGTCAAAAAGACAAAAAAAAAAAAAAAAAAAAGCTATTTGAAGAAAGTTTCACTTGTGGGACTTTGGGGTAAAGTAACACCTGTTACACAGTGTCAAACAGTGAATGGCTGTCTAAAGTTTTTAATAAATTTACTTCTGCTACACAGTGTTAAGCTTACAAGTGGAGGGATTCATTTCGACCATCTGACAGCCCAAAGGCAATATTTTCTCAAGTGGGAATGTGACACTGATGTTCAAAGTAGACTCATACTTCAGTCCACAGATCCAAAGGAACTATCACTGCCTTATCTATATATATAAAATATATGTATAAACACTTCTTTCTGTCATGTATATTGTACTTCAACTAAATTTTTGACTCCAAATTCCCATTCCAACAGGCTAATAGATTAGTAAGTAATTCCCCATCTTCTCCATAATGTATCAGGCTTTTTATGTCTTGGGAAAGAAATATTGACTGGAGGCAAGGGGTGAGAAGGACTCAGAATGACCATCTGATCTTCAGTTGTGGTCCTTGAAGGCTCCCGCAGAACCAGCCCCTGTCTCCGACAGCATTACCATTGGGACAGAGACATTGTTATGTACTTTCATCTGTAAGATACACCATCGAGCCAGTTGCTTTTGAGGTCTTGCCAGCAGGAAAACTAGGAAGTAGTTTGTAGATACAAGCTATTCCGTGATCCGTGGCTTCCCTTTCTCGTCCAATTTCCCAATCCTAGGGAAATTAATTTCTAGTCCAGGAGGGAGAAGAACTTCTCTTCCTTCTACTTTTCTGAAATCCTGAATGTCCTTAAAAATGAACGAATGAATGAAGAAGTGAATGATGTTTCATAAGCCCTGTTTGCTCGTAAGTCTATCTTGTACCACAGAGCAAGTTCACTCTGTCATCTCTACTCTGCTATGACTTTAATCTAAACCTTACAGGACACTTATATTTATTACCAAATTTAGCCTTTTATGCCAGGAATTGTGAGGGCCACAAAAGAGGCAACGACAGCATTGTCGCCCCCAAGGAACGTCCTGTCTAGTTAGAGACAGGGCTTAGACCCACATGCCGTTAGAGAGCAGCACAAGGCAAGGAGAAAAGGAAAATTCTCCCTGTGGGGGAGCACCAAGCACAAAGGTCACTGGCAAACTATGGTAGACAGCAAACACTACAAGGAAACAAAGGATCCTGAGCCAGATCACAGATGTCTTTGGTAGGCAGAAAGGAGAGGGGAGAAAAAGCCTTTGGTTAAAAAAAAACCCCAAACATTTCTCACCTCCCTTGCTCTATCTTAGCTCTATAACCAGGGATAACCCAAAATTGAAAAGATACTCAGTAATACCTTATCAATTGCTAGATTAAGATATATAGGTCTTGGAGTTTCCACTGTGGCACAACCAGATCAGCAGTGTTGCTGCAGCACCAGGAAGCGGGTTCAAGCCCCAGCCCGGCACAGTGTGCTAGAAGGATCACATGTTGCCACAGCTGCTGTATAGGTCGCAAGTGCAGCTTGGATCTGATTATGCAACAGAGCACCCAAAAAAAGAAAAAAAAATACATAAATCTGCAATGAGGCAACATGGATCCAGTCTCAGCTTTGCCACTAACCAGCTGTGGTAGGAAAAGCCATTTCCCTTTTCTTGGCCTCAGTTTTCTCAATCAGAAAGTGAGACTAATGACAACCAACAGAGTAATAATGACAACCAACAGAGTACTACTATATAGCACAGGTAACTATTCAGTATTTTATAACAACCTATAAAGGAAAAGAATCTAAATAAGAATTTTACACACACACACACCCATAACTGAGTCAGTTTACTGTACACCTAAAACTAACATTATATTGTGAACAACTATACTTTAAAAAAAAAAAGGAAGAAAGAAAATGAGGAGACTAGATTTTAAAATACTCAATTCTCTTTGGGCTCTAAAAGTGTAACATTAATTATCACCCAAACTTAAGAATCAAGTTGCAAAAGATTTTCTGGAAGAAACGAAGCCCGAAGGGGTTTTTTAAAGAAATATATCAAGGAGCAAAGATGAAAAAAGGATCAATGGATCTTCATTTAATTGCAAGGGTAACTCATTAACGAAATTACACTGTAGGCCAAAATTTGTACTCTGAGCAAAAGTAGGAAACTGAAAACACATGGATTCCTAGTTGCAGAGGAGCCTTTTGAGTGTATGAGGCTCACTTCCCCATTCTCACTTCAGAGGAAATAGGATCTCAGTGATGGGAATTGTCTTCTGTGACTTGCGCTCTAAGCTAGGAAGTCAACGGGGTAACAGCAGAAGTTTCAACTTAGCTAAAATAAATGGGAAAGTTTGAAACCAATGGAATGTCTTCATTACTGAAATCAATTAAAACCTTCTCATGGAGTGTCATTTAGATAATTCGCTGCTCAGTATACTTTTTTGGAGTGGGAGGGGGCAAAATGTCATAGTTTGAAAAATCTGTCAATAGAACAAATAGTTGAGCTATTTTTCTTATTGTTCAGATTCCTATCTTACTATAGCGTCTGAGGGACGGATCATGTATTTGTACTCCTTCCTAGATTTTTATCTCATTGTGCACCATTTTTTTTTTATCAGTAAGAAAAAAGAGAAAGGCTAAGAAGGAAGTGGAAGGGAATTCCCGTCGTGACTCAGTGGTTAATGAATCCAACTAGGAACCATGAGGTTGCAGGTTTGATCCCTGGCCTTGCTCAGTGGGTTAAGGATCCGGCGTTGCCGTGAGCTGTGGCATAGGTTGCAGACGCGGCTCAGATCCCGCGTTGCTGTGGCTCTGGCGTAGGCCGGTGGCTACAGCTCCGATTCGACCCCTAGCCTGGGAACCTCCACATGCCTTGGGAGTGGCCCAAGAAATGGCAAAAAGACAAAAAGACAAAAAAAAAAAAAAAAGAAGGACGTGGAAGCATTTTAGACCTATCAGAGGTAATCCTTGGATTTGTTCCTCTGTATGGACAGTGCTGGCAACATCAGAAAGTTGAGGTACAGTCACTTAGGGTGAGCCTGTCTTGACCCTCCACACCATCCAGGAAGTTTGTCATGAAAAGATGACCCGGAACTATGAGACTGTCTTTCTCAGGAATTTACAGTGGGAGGTTTGGAATTTATCAGCCGTTGAGAGGATGCATATAGGAAATGTCAGAAGGTAGGATCTGGATCGTGAGAGACCACGGCGAATTAAAATCGTGGGAAGGGGGAGTTCCCCCTGTGGCACAGTGGGTGAAGAATCCAACTGCAGTGGCTCCGGTCACTTTGGAGACTATGGTTCAATCCCTGGCCCAGCACCGGGGGTTAAAGGATCTGGCATTGCTGCAGCTGTGGCTTGGATTCCATCCCTGGCCTGGGAACATCCATGGCGGCACATGTGGCCCTAAGAAAATTAAGAGAAAAAAAAAAAGTGTGAAAGTGGAAACTAAGTAAAAGGTATGTGTGGAGGGGGAAACAGAAGGCGGAGGAGAAAGGAGCAGACTCTCAGAGCAGGACAGCAAGGCCACAACCAAGGTGCCTCAGTGTAAAGGAGTGAGTTCCCGGAGTCACCTGTCAGCTCCCACTGGAGCTCAGAACACCTGGATCCTAACTGCAGGTGACCGCTTTCCCTGCAAGACCCTCCTGCATGAAGCCAAAACACCTTCATCAATGCATGAAAGAATAGTAAATGCCCTATCCTCATATGCAATGAATAAATCCTGGAAACGGGTTATCCTTAATAACATCCTGTCAACTCCAGCGGCAACCCAGTCAAATCACCTCATTTTGCAAGTGAGAAAACTAAGGGCCAAACAGCAGAATAACATGGCCAGTGCCGCACCACAGCCACAGCAATGCAGGATCCAAGCCGCGTCTGCAACCTACACCACAGCTCACGGCAACGCCGGATCGTTAACCCACTGAGCCAGGGCAGGGATCGAACCCTCATCCTCATGGATACTTGTTGGTTTTGTAACCCACTGAGCCACAGTGGGAACTCCCTTGTGAGGCCCTTCTTTGAGTGTAAACAATACTTAGTGGTTTGCTCCTGGTAAATAGAATATGACAAAAGTGATGCAGTGTCCCTTTGGCGATTAGGTTATAACAGACTGTGGCTTCTAGCTTGCTTTTACTGTCTCCCTTCCTCTTCTTGCTCCCTCACTCCGATGAAGCCAGTTGCCATGTTGTGAGCGGCCCTATGGCGAGGCCTGGGGGACAGGGAACTGGGGGGCTGCCTCTGGTCAACAACCATGGAGGAACTGAGGCCCTCAGTCCAACAGCCCATGAAGTGCTGAATTCCACCAACAACTGTGAGTGAGTTTGGAAGCCATCAAGCCTCAGTCTCAGTCAGTACTTTGCGCTTTTGACCCTTGAGAGACTCTGAGTCAAAAGACCCAGCTACGCCACGCCCATATTTCTGACTCACAGAAATTAGGAGGCGACAAGTGTTTGTTGTATTAAGCTGCTCCAGTGCGGGGTAATTTGTCAGGCAGTGCTAGATAGGTGATCCATCCCCAATGCCCAGATCAGTGCTTTTTGCTGCTGCCTGCAGAGTCAACAGGGGCCCTGGGCCTGCTCGTCTCCACCCACAGGAAAGCTCTGCCTGTGATTAGTCTTTGATCCCAACACCAAGTGATTTCACTGCTGACCTGGGCAAGGAGACAATATTAAAATGACAGTGGACCAAGTAAAGCTCGGGTGCGAGAGAAGAACAAACAGAAACAACAGAGACTTGCTGTTTCTAAAGTGACTGCAGATTTCTGCGATCTGGAGACCCAAGTCTCGAATTATCTACAGCTGCCCCTTAAACATTTCATCAGTAAATGCACAGCAACAATCTGGTTCCTGGTCGTGTTCGCAATGAAAACAAACACGCTTGATTGATTGTTCCCTCCAGTAGAATGAATTATCCACGTTCTTTGTCAGTGTGGGCAAACATGCGTGCGTGTGTGCACAGGGAATATGCACATCTTTCTCGTGCAGTAGAGAGACTTATAAAAAACTAAGATTTGAATTCCTTTTGCAAAGACCGATGGCTACCACCAGCACAGTATAATTTAAGTGAATGAAAATTGTTCAGGGAGGATAATTGTATCATTTTTTATTCATCCGTTTATTCCTTCAGTTACTCCCTTGCTTGTTCACCAAATACTTGTTCACCAAATACTTACTATGCATCTATATGTATCAGGCAGTGTTCCAGTCCAGGAGATCCAAAAAATGAAAAAGTTAGGACTTCCCGTGGTAGCTCAGTGGTAACGAACCCCTCTAGTATCGATGAGGATGTGAGTTTGATCCCTGGCCCCGCTCAGTGGGTTAAGGATCCGGCATTGCCGTGACCTGTGGTGTAGGTCTCAGACATGGCTCGGATCCCATGTTGCTGTGGCTGTGGGGTAGGCCGGCAGCTGCAGCTCTGATTCAACCCCTAGCCTGGGAACCTCAGTATGCTGCGGGTGCGGCCCTAAAAAGACAAAAAAAAAAAAAAAGATTAATTCCCCGCTCCCCCTCCATTGGATGCCGGTAGCAACCCTCTCCTCACTCTCAGAGTTGAAGTAGCCAAAAATGTCTTCACACATTGCCACGTGTCTCCTGACACTCAAAACCACCCGCAGTTAAGAACCACTGAACTAGACTTTTGGGGCCAAGGAAAAAGCCACCCACATACTAAGTGTTTAAAAATTTCACATACTAAACTTATCAAGAAAAAAATAGCTCTGGAGTTCCCGTTGTGGCTGACTGGTTAACAAATCTGACTAGGAACCATGAGGTTGCAGGTTCGGTCCCTGGCCTTGCTCAATGGGTTAAAGGATCTGGCGTTGCCATGAGCTGTGGTGTAGGTTGCAGATGCGGCTCAGATCCCGCGTTGCTGTGGCTCTGGCGTAGGCCGGTGGCTACAGCTCCGATTAGACCCCTAGCCTGGGGACCTCCATATGCCATGGGAGCGGCCCTAGAAAAGGCAAAAAGACAAAAAAAAAAAAAAAAAAAAGAAAAAAAAAAAGAAAAAGATAGCTCTTAGCATCTCTTACATCAAATACGTCAATATTACTCTTTTATGGTAGTGATACTACACAAAGGTCCAGGTTTTATATAAAAATAAATCTTTAAGCAAGTTTAGAGTTGATTGTGACCTCACTTGTATAAAATTCTGAAATGTTATCCCAAAGCTGCTCACCTCTGTTAGTCTACTTAAAACTTAACCCGCCAACCTCAGCCTGCCTGGCTTATTACACTAGAAACTCTTAATGATTATAACTGCATGCATTCTTGTATTATCTCTTTTTACTTTATCAAGAATAATTGTGGGGGGTAGGAAACTTCCAAGTATTAACTTTAAAGAGTTAATGTGATATTCAGTGATCTCATAGGGAGGTTTGTCTTCAGAGACAGGCCCTTTCATATGAATTTTCTTTTGTTTGCAAGATAGTGAATTTTATACTGTGTATTTTACACAATTAAAACAATGACTGTAGACAAATATATGATATCACTTAGATGTGGAATCCAAGGGAAAAAAATGATACAAATGAACTCATCTGCACAACAGAAACAGACCCACAGACATAGGAAACAGACGCGATTAACCAAGGGGAAAGTGGGGAGAGGGATCGATTAGGAGTTTGCGATTGAAATATATACACTAACTACTACATACAAAACAGATAACCAGTGTCGACCAAAAAATACACAACCTGGAGTTCCCAGCATGGCACAGCGGAAACAAATCCCACTAGGAACCATGAGGTTGCAGGTTTGATCCCTGGCCTTGCTCAGTGGGTTAAGGATCCGGCGTTGCCATGAGCTGTGGTGTAGGTTGCAGATGCGGCTCGGATCCCGTGTTTCTGTGGCTCTGGCGTACGCCGGTGGCTACAGCTCCGATTTGACCCCTAGCCTGGGAACCTCCACATGCCTCACAAAAAGACAAAAAAAAAAAAAAAAAAGGTCAGAGAGCAGGAACAAAGGAGGCCTGGGCTCTCTGAAGTCCTTCCTTTGCCATGCACCTCTGCTCTCAGGGCCGGGATCCTGGGTGTTCTCAGCTTGCTCTCCCCCTTGGAGAGGACTGCATTCAGATGACCATGCCATTCTTTATCTTTAACTACAGACTGGGCAGAAAACCACCAAAGGAGGAGAAGGGGGACTCGCAGGATGTGATAAAGGGGTGTGTGTGTCGGGGGAGGTGAGGGGGCTGCAGCACACACATATTTTACAAAAGTTTGTTGCTGATCTCCTGAAGGTTACTACAGGTCACGAGGAGCAGACATCACCAGGAAGGATTTTAGTGTTTTTCTTTCTTTCTTTTTTTTTTTTTTTTTTTTTTTTTTTTGTCTTTTTAGAGCCGCACCCACAGGATATGCAGGTTCCCAGACTAGGGGTCTAATTGGAGCTGTAGCCACCGGCCTACATCACAGCCACAGCAACGCCAGACCTGAGCAGCATCTGTGACCTACACCACAGCTCACGGCAACGCCGGATCCTTAACCCACTGAGCAAGGCCAGGGATCGAACCTGCAACCTCGTGGTTCCTAGTCGGATTCCTTTTCTGCTGCGCCACGACGGGAACTCCTTTAGTGTTTTTCTAGATATGAGGAGATGCAAGAATTGGGCACATAAAATCTTCTCCTAAAAATATCTGACTATCTAAAGACCTGTTCTTCCAGTTTTCCCAGCGCACAGAGGGCCTCCCTCCTGGTCTCCACCCTGAGCTCCCCTCAGCGGGGGCTGTGGCTTGGTAGCTGCAGTGGCTCAGGTTCTGCTCCTTGTAGAGGCTGATGGCAAGGGCCAACCTTCAGTTCACACCAGCAAGGACGTTCTGTTTTGATTTAACCTATGTCGTCGATAACTTTGGTTGTTCTTGAATACCTCTCTTCTGGGCGTTCTCAATCTTGACGTTGTAGGAGCCCAGTTACATCTAGTTAGAAGAGGCATAGGACCGCAGGAAGGCCCAAATGACCAAATCAAGCTAATTTAATTCCCCTTTGTTTATAGTGTAGGGGAGGAAAAATAATTTTCCCTCTACCCTCCTATGTTCTTGACCGAGATCCCTCTGTAAGAAAAAGACATGTTAAGACAAATAGAAGGTTAATAACAGATGCAGCTCCGTATACAAGAGAGAGACCCAGGAAAACTGAATAACTCCCAGAAATGGCCCAAGCCACCACCATTTAATACCTTTTCTTTTCTTTTTTCTTTTTTCTTTTTTTTTTTTTTTTTTTTGTCTTTTTGCCTTTTCTAGGGGGGCTTCCTGCGGCACATGGAGGTTCCCAGGCTAGGGGTCGAATCAGAGCTGTAGCCACCAGCCTACACCACAGCCACAGCAACGCGGGATCCGAGCCGCATCTGCAAGCTACACCACAGCTCACGGTAACGCCGGATCCTTAACCCACTGAGCAAGGCCGGGGATCAAACCTGCAACCTCGTGGTTCCTAGTCGGATTCGTTAAGCACTGTGCCACAACGGGAACTCCTTCAATACCTTTCTTTGGTTAGAGACAAAAGAAAGATGTTGTGGGTGGGAGATGAGGACGCCAGTAATGGGCGGTGACCAGGAAAAGCACACTCAAGGAGAATAAAACTGTTCTGTAGATTGAAGTCAGTGCCTTCTCCCTGCTAAGTGCTTCTAGAGATTAATTCTCCTTCTCTTCTGGGTACCTAGAGGGAGACACCCTTACAAATGTAGATTTGCCTGAGACAGGTAAATGTCTCTAACAAAAGGGTAACTTTTAATCAGTTTTCCGAGCTTCTCCTTTGTCTATTTCTTGCAAACAGCCCACTCAAGGAGTTCCCCTGGTGGCACAGCGGGTTAAAGATCTGGTGTTGTCACTGCTGTGGCCTGGTTTGATCCCTGCCCCAGAACCTCACATGCCATGGGTGTGGCCAAAAAGAAACAAACAAGGAAGCAAACAAAACCCCAACCAGCTCAAGATAATCCTAAGCCCAAGGGGTGTATTTAGGGGTGTCATATTCTGCTTCCCTTCAAAATGAACATGTTTTTTTTTTTTAATGGTGAAGTTTTAGAATTCTGATATCAAATGCAGGCAGGCTTTTCCTCTCCAGAAAAATTGGGAGTTACTCCGCTACACATAAAAAGTCCAATTTAAGACTTAAGGAAAACTTGGTCTTAAAAACAAAAGTGAGCACTTATTTAGCGCAGATGACTCTGCATGAAACAGAGACAGGTAGTGGGAGTACAAAGATGAGAAGCTAAACCACAAAGTTGTGTGTAGCACATGGCGAAGGAGAAAACAAATGGCCTAGGAGAACATCCTGGTGACCTTGGCACACCCTTCCGTGGTACTTGAGCCTGTTAGCATTAGGCATGTGGTGGCCAGTCTTTCGGGACTGTCTCGATGTAATCCCAAGAAACTTCAAAATTTTTAAGAAGCTGGAAACATCTTCTTTGGATCACATATTCATTAGCGAGGTTATTTCTTCCTTAAATCCAGGCCTCTTAAGTATATCTCTTCTTTCGTTAATTCATTCCCTGAAAGTCCCTGCTGCCAAGAGAAAAGCCATTAAAATTTTAAAATCTTTTACTACTCCATTAATTGTAATGAGAATTATAATGCCTTCCATCCCACTCCAAGATACCCAAACACAATTTCACAGATGGAAATATATATCAATTCAATGACAAAAACAACTTTACATAAGTAACAAACAACAATTTGTATGTAAAATGAAGATTTATTCGTATCTGTTCTCAATGACATTTTCTCAATATAAACACTATGGTGCCAAATAAAATTAGTAGGTACAGTTTTGTCTGGAATTTTAATGCTGAAAATTTGCTTCTAAAGGAGTTTTCATTTATTGATGTTTTGGTCTTTAAAAAGTCATTCTGAAAGGAAAGAAAAGAAAAAGAAATTGTCTGAATAGGAGTTCCCTTTGTGGCTCAGTAGTAACAAACCCGACTAGTATCCATGAGGATGCGTTTGAATCCCTGGTCTCCCTCAGTGGGTTAAGGATCCGGCGTTGCCATAAGCTGCGGTGTAGGTCCCAGACGCAGCTTGGTTCTGGCCTTGCCGAATTGTGTTGTAACTGTTGCTGAAATTCGGCCTTTGTCTGCTGGTGCCAAATTGAAATGCAAAGACAGAGTTTTGGATAAAGGAGAAAAAAACAGCTTTATTGCTTTGCCAGGCGAAGGAGGGTCACAGCAGGCTGATGCCCTAAAGACTGTGCCCCTCCCCTTGCAAAGAATTGGGAGGCGTTTTATAGCAAAAAGGAGACGACCAGGCTTTCAGATAGGAATCGGGATTGGGAGAAACATGCATTCTTCTCTCGTTGGGGGCCTCTTAGTCATCAGAGCTGGAGTCGGGAGACCTCGGCTCGATCACGACGGTGGTCTTCTGGGTTACTGACTAGAGTAACAGCACTTGCGAGAAGGGCACAGTGATCAGAGAGGAGAACCAACTCGGAAGGTTCCTGGACAACGTCATGGGCGCATCCTCTTTAACCCACAGGCGATTATGCTCAGGGTGCCTGATCTTCAGCTGAGGGGTGACTGCGTTTAGGGTGCCATTAAGTCAGAGGGAAGAACAAGGAAGCACTCTAAACTGCTCAATTTTAAAGTATTCATTTTGGAGTTCCCATTGTGGTGCAGCGGAAACCAATCCGACTAGGAACCATGAGGTTGTGGGTTCGATCCCTGGCCTCACTCAGTGGGTTAGGGATCTGGTGTTGCTGTGGCGTAGGCTGGTGCCTATAGCTCAGATTAGACCCCTAGCCTGGGAACCTCCATATGCCGTGGATGCAGCCCTAAAAAAAAAAAAGATGGTATTCATTTCTAAAAGAAGCCTGAGGAATACCGCTTTTGTCTTAGGTGTGCAAGCTCCTCTGTCATTATGTGTATCCCTTGAGAGGGAACCAGGCTCCTGCCCCAAGGCTGTGCCGCTGTTGCTTGACGGCTCCTGCCTCATCCCTGCGTCCCCTCCCTCCCCTGGTCAGCAAGTGTCTGAAGCTGTCCCTAGGAACTCAGGGGAGGCCATGAAGGCTGAATGAGGCCCATTTCCTAAGAACAAGAAATGGGGGACACAGGAAGGCTCTTACACCCAGGAGCCCCACAGGGCCGTGCTAGGTTTCATACCTGAAGAAAGGCTACTATGGTGCCAGGTCTCAACTGACCAGTCCTTGATGTGCCGTAAGCCTGCGCATTGTCTTCCGCATTTATGATCACATAGGCGTCACATCAGTGCCTCTAGCAGGTCACGTAAGAGGATCCACATCTTCAGCCCATGGCCACCATCTGTGGGGGAGGGAGTCGCATGTGCATTGCAATGCCTGAGACGTGATTTTGACCTTGCACTCCACACTTGACCTGATGATCTGCTACTTAAGAACAACCAAACAACATGAAAGGTTAACTCCACAACTATACTCGGCCTCCTGTGGAGTCTTCACAGGTATGATTAAAAAATCATCCTAAGTAATTATCCTATTCAGCAAATCAAGGTAATTCACAATCATGCCTCTGACAATTTTTCAGCAGAAGTTCAGACACCAGGTAAAAAGGGATCAGTTTCGAGTTGAAACTGTCAAAGCAACTTGAAAATCAGCTCCAAGGACAGCTTACTTCCCTGATAGATACGCTATTACCTAAGAGTCCCCTCAGACATATTTTGTAACAGTTACTGTTCTTTCTTCTTCACCAACTCTCTTCTATGCACTGAGTGCCTTCTATAAATGGACATAGTGCAAAGTATTTGACAGTTAGAGGACCTGGATTTTTCCAGGCTTTGCCACTGAATTTAAGATGTCATCAATTTTAAGCTACACCATTATTGATTTAATAAGAAAAAATGGTTCAAATTAAATTATGATATAGCGCTTCCTAATTACTTTGCAATTTTATTGTATAATTTTTGAGAGAACTTTTAAAAAATTAAATTGTAGTTGATTTACAGTGTTGTGCCAATTTCTGCTGTACAGAAAACTACTCAGTTGTACCTAAGTGCACATTTTTTAAATATTCTTTTCCTTCATGGTCTATCCCAGAAGATTGGATATAGTTCCCTGTGCTGTACAGTAGAACCCCATTGTTTATCCATTCTAAATGTAACCATTTGCATCTACTAACCCCAAACTGAAATAACTTTTTGTGTATTTATTTTGTTTATTTTAAATTAAAATTTTTTTTTTTTTAGGGCCACACCCGTGGCATATGGAAATTCCCAGGCCAGGGGTTGAATCGGAGCTATAGCTGCCAGCCACAGCCACAGCCACAGCCATGCCAGATATGAGCCATGTCTGTGACCTACACCACAGCTCATGGCAATGCCAGATCCTTAACCCACTGATCAGGGCCAGGGATCAGACTCTCGTCCTCGTGGACACTAGTCGGCTTCATTAACCACTGAGCCACGATGGGAACTCATAAACATAAAATTAAGAATACTTTGCACTGATTTAATTCCTAAGGATTTTTTCAAATTCATTGTCTAACTTTTTGTTCTTTCTTTTTTAAAGTTGATATATAGTTGTACAATGTGTTAGTTTCAGGTGTACAGCAAAGGGAGTCAGTTTTATGTATTTATAGTTATATATATTCTTTTTCAGATTTTTTTCCATTATAGGTTATTAAAAGCGTTGAACATAGCTCCCCACGCTGTACAGTAGGTCCCTATTGGTTATCAATTTTATGCATAGTGGTGTGTCTCTGTTAATCCCATATTTCTAATTTACCCCTCCTCCCCCTTTCCCCTTTGGAACCATAAGTTCGTTTTCAAGATCTATGAGTCTATTTCCATTTTGTAAATAAGTTCATTTATATCATCTTTCTTTTTAGATTCCACATATAAGTCATAACATATGATACTTGTCTTTCTCTGACTTACGTAATATGACAAGCTCTAAGTTTATCCATGTTGCTGCAAATGGCATTACTTCATCCCTTTTTATGGTAGAGTAATACTCCATTTTGTATATATACCACTTTTGTGTGTGTGTCTTTTCGCCTTTTCGAGGGCCACATCTGTGGCATATGGAGGTTCCCAGGCTAGGGGTCGAATCGGAGCTGTAGCCACCGGCCTACGCCAGAGCCACAGCAACACAGGATCTGAGCCGCATCTGCGACCTACACCACAGTTCATGGAAACGCCAGATCCTTAACCCACTGAGCAAGGCCAGGGATCAAACCTGCAATCTCATGGTTCCTAGTCGGATTCGTTAACCACTGAGCCACGACGGGAACTCCACATACCACATTTTTATCCATTCATCTGTCAGCGGACACTTCGATTGCTTCTGTGTCCTGGCTGTTGTACGTAGTGCTGCTATGAACACTGGCGTGCAACTGTTGTCGAACTGTTTTGAATTACTTTTCAACACAGAATTTCCATGTCCATGTTTGTTTTTGTATCTATGTTGTGCCATAGAATACACATGATCTTGTCTTGTGTGCCAGTGAGTGTTCTATGAACACAGCATTTCTTAAGGTGATACGTCACTATTATCTTTGAGATTTTATTTCAAACTGTCAGCTTGGAAGAAAAGTCTACAAATGCTGATGTTGTACAGTCTTGCTTGGTGAGATAGAGGTAAAGCTTTCTGCCTAAACGTGAATAACAAAATGGAACGGTTTCCTCTGCCAATGATGATCTTCTTTTCCTAGATCCCATAAAGCATTTGCTCATTGCATTGAGGGAAACTGTGAAATTGTCATCTTCTTTCAGTGACAGCTATTTGGTTCCCTAATATCATACTTACACCCCGATGCTGTTTTTCTGCCACTCTGCATTCATAATATCTTAGGGTCTCAGTACCAAATCATAGAATAATCCGTGGAAGATATTTTCAATGCCAGTTAAATTTACCATGTGTGGTAATAACCGTGTATTTAAGTCCATTGAATTGACAATGACATACGCACCATGGTGGAGCCGATGCCATAAATAACTGCGTGGCCATGACCACCCACCTGGCTGCCAATGATTTGAAGACCTCACCAAGCATTAGAAACAGCTCAGTTTCAGAAATGTTAAAATGGAGAGGTGAGCGTGCATCTTAGAATTGATGAAAGACATAGATTGCAAATAAAATGTGTCTGGGTTATTTCACGTAAGCCTCAAGCCCAATGTTCCCCCTTGTCTCTATGTGGGACCTTTAACGATTGCAGAATGAGACTGAAGAGAAATTAGAGGGATTCTACCCACATTTTGCATCATTTACTATCCAATGTGGCTGCGTTTGCTAAGAACTGCTGCCTCTGTAAGGCAGCAAGAATTTCAATCCAACTCAGTCCCAAATGTAGTTTCGGAAGCCTGATTTGAAGAGAAACATCTCATTTCAGAACTCTTTTCTCCTGGTTCCCTTCCTTTATTACAAGAGCACATCAAGGGAGCCCTTCTTGATGTGCAGAGAAAACCCTTGAAATATGACTTAATAACATCAGAAATGACTCAAAATGATTCTTTAGGATTATGTGCCTTTTAATAGGAAATTCCAAAAGTGAGAATGAAGCCTTCAGGACCCAGAAGAATTTAATTTCCCAGAAAGGATGTGTACAGGGTGATGGTTGTGTTGGGAGAGGTTTTCTAGCACAGCTCGTATTCTGCTTGTCCATGAGGCGGGCAGAGCTGTCTAACCAGCGCGAGGTCCTCAGTGATTTGCTGAAGTTCTTCTTACTTTGGAATTGAAAGGAGCAAGCAAGCCTTTCTGGGATGTCTGCCAGAAGGCTGAGAATATCACTGTCAGGCCAGGTGTCCAAATGTCCCTGGCATCGGTTTCTTACCTTTAAAGTAATATGGTCAGATAGCGTGATCTCTCACATGCGTTCCTGCTCTTCCATTTTCTGATTCTGGGGCGCAATGCAGGGGGAAAGGTACTGGGAGAGAAAAAGGGTTCTTGAGTTCTGGGCCCAAATCGGCCAGCACTTAGGTAACCTAGTGCAGGTCCCTGCGCCTCTCTAAACCTCAACTGCAGAAGGAGAAGACTGGAGAGAACGTGTCCAGAATCCTCTCTGGGCCCATGTTCTGTTTCTGAGCTTCATTTATAAGTGACCACATCATTTCTGCTCTTTGGAAAACATTGTTCGGAGATGCGTCTCAAAATGAGCCCAATCCAGAAAGGAGAGGCTAGGAAAAGAGTAAACAGATACGTGGAAAACAATTTTAGATTGTTAAGATAAGTATTAGAGAAAGGGAAACTTTAGAAGTCTAAAAGAGAGGTTCTGGACCTAAAATAATATAAAGAAAATACACAATTTTATTGTGAAAACTTTTTTTTTTCTTTTAGGGCCGCACCTGTGGCATATGGAGGTTCCCAGGCTAGAGGTCGAATCAGAGCTGTAGCCGCTGGCCTACACCACAGCCACAGCAACGCTGGATCCGAGCCTCGTCTGCGACTTACACCACAGCTCACGGCAGCGCCGGATCCTTAACCCACTGAGCAAGGCCAGGGTTGAGTCTGCATCCTCATGCATCCTAGTCCGGCTGGTTACTGCTGAGCCACCATGGGAACTTCCAATTGTGAAAGCATCCTTGGAGGGAAAATAAATGACTCTACCACTCGTAGAAGGGAAGGTTAACAGTGTGCTTAACTATGAAAAGCTACGTCGAAAGCCCCATATGGCAGAGTGGTGATGAGTTGGAAGAAGTGATAGCTGATACAGAGCAGCTGGCTTAGAGGGAGAGGTGCCCAGGCAGACAGAGAAGTGACAAGAGGCTCTTTTCACATAGCTCTGGTCACAAGTGCAGGGACCCCTGTACTCCTAGGGGCACCATGAGAAGCCCGGCCAAAATCTTCAGTCCCCGATTAGAGATGGCCATGGCCGGCAGCTGTGGTGAAATCAACGATCCTGTTTGAAATACCATGCCAAAATTTCTAGCCAGCATCCTCGAAAGGGGCTCATATCTCTATAGTAAAGATATTAAGAGAGTTCTTGGAAACCAAGAGGTAAACAGAAAAGAATTGCACTTGGCCGAAGAATGTGTTCACGCTTGCGGATGGTTCTTTGCGGTGAAATGAAAGTAACACCAACAGAATAATTAATGTAAGAAAGGACAGAGTCCTTCACCGTTCGTCAGTTATATATGAGAGTGTGATATGTGCTCTGACCCCAAACGGAAGAAAAAAAGATAGGAACATAAAATTAACTTATGATATTTGCAGCCCGGCAAGTAGAGGCTGTATTTTGATTATCTGTTTTCTCTCTTCACCCATAAATTCACCCTTTGAACAACAACCAGCTCACCTACAAGGCAATCTTCTTCTGATTAGTTTTCACCTTGTTCCCCCAAAGCCACATCAACAAGGTACCAGTTTAGATGATGAATCCAGGCCTATTGGCCTAGCTGCATCATATAAAAAGCTTCACCCTGAAGGAGCTACATGGATGCCAAAAGCTAAAAAAAAAAAAAAAAAAAAAGCAATTCCTGGGTTTAAGTTTTTTCTTTTAAAGATCAGTTTCAAAATCCAGGAATATTCCTCATGTTTTTCCTATTCTGCTGTGGTCCTGAAATGGTGGCTCATTCTCTAGCTCATTAGACAACTGGGCTAAACTTTCAGAACAACCAGAAAATGGCCCCAAAGTTTGAGTAACAATGCATTTAAAAATATGTATTGAGAAGTTCCCATCGTGGTTCAGCAGAAACAAACCTGACTAGGATCCATGAGGACGCAGGTTCAATCCCTGGCCTCGCTCAATGGGTTAAGGAGCCGGCGTTGCCGTGAGCTGTGGTGTAAGTCAAAGATGCAGCTTGGATCTGGCGTGGCTGTGGCGTAGGCCAGAGGCTACAGCTCTGATTAGACCCCTAGCATGGGAACCTCCATATGCCATGGATGCAGCCCTAAAAACACCAAAAAAAAAAAGTATTGAGCTCTTGTTATATTCCAGGCATGGGCACAGGGGACTGGAGGAAAACGGTTTGTCTTCGTCATTCTTGTAAAAATGTAACAAATGGCTTCAAAAATCTCAGTAGTTTGCTGCAATGAACATTTATTTTATGCTGGTGGGTTTCGAAGTTGGGTGTCATTTCAATGATCACAACTTGGGTAGGTCAAACTCCACGTAACGCTACTGTCTGCTCCACATTGTAGGTCTCAGTCAGAAGAAGCAGTGACTCTCTGGGCCATGCTTTTCTCACGGAGGGGAGCAGCTCAAAAGAGCCAGTTGCCAACTCACCCCTCTCAACTCCAGTTTCACCCTTCAGTACGTTTTTCTCGGTAGTAGACTGGACTCTTTCACCATTTGGCCTTTACAGTGAGTGTGTCCTTTGCAGTAAACTTTGTCAGTAGAGGGACATTTTCAGGAGGGAGGAGGCTCCTTTTTCTGGATCTAGGTTTGTTTTTTTTTTACTTTTTCTTACATAGTGCATATGCGTTGGAACATCAAGTGGGGCTCTGTCCTAGCTGTTAACTCAGTGCACCATCACTGTCGGATCGCACAGCCTGGCCCAGGCCCAGGCCCAGGCCCAGGGACCTACATGGCAGGACTCTCCTAGTGTGGACACTTGTGCACTCTAGGCCTCATATTGGCAGTGGTGCCCCGCTCTCTCTCGCTCTCTCTCTCTCGCCTTGGCTCCCTTGTACCCCTGAGCATATTTCCTACAGCCTTCTGAGCAAAGATACTGTGTATCACAGGCTGTGTACCACCTTGCCAGTGAGTGAGCTCCAGGTGCCCTGACTTGGCTCTGTGCTTCTGCCCATCAGCCTCTGCTCACTTGTGCCCCCAGAGAGTTGTTTCCTGATACGTGGTGATTGTGGACCAGCTCTGGTCAGGGGAAGCCAGGAAACTTCTCCACCAGCCACTGGGCTGCAGCCATACCCTCTCCGATAAGATCTAAACCTACTCTTGGGAAGCAGCCTTCTTGCAAGTTAGTCCTTCTCATCCTTGGGGTATGCTTTAGGGTCCCCTTTGTCTATGTCTCTCACGGTTTAATAATGCATTATACTACACTTGCTCTCTTCAAACCATTATGCTTCCTCATTGGATCCGGATAGGCTGTGCTTTGTAACGCTTCAGTTCAGAACCAGTACCTTGTCACTTCTGTCCATGTTTCATTGGTCAGATCAAATCGGATGGCCAAACTCAAGTTAACGAGCCAAGGATATAGTCTTCATTATTCCGGCAGGAGCTCCTGCCAAGTTGCAGGGCCACACGCATGGGTGTAATTCTATTCCAGGGAGTTACCAAGGGATTGGAAACAATAATCCAACTTGCCGTTTGGAACCTGCCTCATGGAGCACATTGGGGAAGAAAGATGTTAAGAAATTCCTGGAAAAATAAGAGCAATTCAAGGAGAATACAGAGCACTGGGGGGAAATTGAATCTGTGGTATCACAACAGCTCAGACCGCACATCAGTTTCTTTAGCTTCAGCTGCAAAAACCTTGAGTGTTCACCATGCATGGGATGCCAGGTATCAGACTGCGAGCAGGATTTAAATGTCGAATTTGAGGTTTACCTGCTTGGGCTCTCTTTTGTGGGGGCGCGGGGGTGCTTCCTTGGACTTTCCAGCAGCCTTGAGTTCTGTCCTTTGGTTGCCCAGGTCAGAGAGAAAGCAGGTAAAGAAAGCAGCACGCTGTAATCATAGCCTGCCCTTGTGCCAGCCACAAAAGTTGGGAACTTGCCATGTGACAGTCATTTCTTGCAAATTTGAATGCCTATACAAAATCTGCCTATCTTGGTTTATTCTCTGGATCATTCATGTAGTTGTTTTTGTAATTTGTACAGAGTTTATAGTTGTTAATCCACAAGAGATGAGGTCTGTTAGGAGTTTAGGCCCAACATATGAGAAATGAAACTCAGGTACTGATAGTCAAACATGAATTTAAAAAGCACTTGCCTCAAAGAGCGCCAAGCCTAATAGACAAAGCCTACAAATAAATGAGTAACTTCTAACACCCGATTATAAAGTGTAGCATAGGACATATAGTCAAGGCATAGGGTTGACCAGAAAAAAAAAAAAAAATGAAGAAAGCTTTGGAGGGGAAACATCTGATCTGATGGGGAGTCAGGAAGAGCCATGGAGGAAGAGCAAGGCTGTGCAGGAGAAAGGGATGGGAGAGGCAGAAGGGATCCAAACCATGACCTGACACTTATATAGCATTTCCCACATTTCAAATTATAATCATATCCATTATCTCGCTTGATTTTTAATGAACGCAGTGAAGTCAGACTATTGTGCCAAGAGAAATATTTTCCATCTTCTCGAAATGAATCTAAGCTTAGATTATTTCTCAATATAGAACAAGACTTTAAAACTGTCTTTTATGCGAGAAAAAGAATGTATGTATTAGCCCCAAGTGGGAATGGAGAAGAATAATATTCTATCCATTCAAATTGCTCCTAAGCGTTAATCAAATGTGACGCCGGCTCCCAGGATATTATGTGCAGCCTCGTGTCATCCTTGTTTTTAACAGAGAAATGTTACTGTTTTAAAATTCTGCTAAAACTCCTCTGAGAGCAATATTTCCTTGACTTTGTGTTTTTGTTTCTCTCTCTAGAAGAAATTTACAATGATACTGTCTTACAGTCTTGTTTACACACACACACACACACACACACACACACACACAAATACATGTTCCTCATTCTGCACAAACTGAACCCAGGAGTCCTCTTGTGGCATCGCGGGTTAAGGATCTGGCTTTGTCACTGCAGTGACTTGGGTTACTGTCATGATGTGGGTCCAATCCCTGGCCCGGGAATTTCCACATGCATGAGTGCAGCCAAAGAAACCCCCCCAAAAACAAAACAAAAAAAAATTGAACCCATATTTTAAGTGTCACTTCAAGGCCTACTCTTCTGCTCCTTTCCATCCTTTTCTGGAACTCCCACCTCTAATATTCTGCAGTAGCTCCTCATCCTGGATGTGAACCATGATTAGCCAGAGGGCTCCATCAAAATAAAATTTTTTCTGGGCCTTGCTTGAAATTTAGAGTCTCTGGGTACTAGGTCTGCATTTTGACATTCTCCAGGTGATTTTAATGTAGCCTAGCACACATCAACTAGCAACTGTTAATTAATAAGCGTCACATGGAGTTCCCGTCCTGGTGCAGTGGAAACGAATCTGACTAGTATCCATGAGGTTACGGGTTCGATCCCTGGCCTCTCTCATTTGGGTTAAGGATCTAGCGTTACCGTGAGCTGTGGTGTAGGCTGGCAGCTACCACTCCGATTAGACCCCTAGCCTGGGAACCCCCATATGCCACAGGTGTGGCCCTAAAAAAAAAAGACAAAAAATAATAATAAGCGTCACACGATTAATACTTAATTGTTGTCTGATTGCTGTATATTGGCCTGTGTTCTTTATCAGGACTTCTCGGCCTTTAAAGTGCGTATGCATCACCTAAACATCTTGTTAAAATGCCGATTCCGATTCAGCAGATCTGTGTGGGGCTCAGGGCCTGCATCTCTAACAAGCTCCAAGGTGGTGCTGATGCTGCTGGTCCAGCTTGTAGGAGTTGAATACTCATTCTGGAATCAGGGTCTCTGTTTCTGATTTGTTTCCTATTTCAAAAGATGGAATCAATAAATATTATAGTGACTTCGGGAGTTCCTGTTGTAGTTCAGGAGTTAATGAACCCGACTAGTATCCACGAGGACGCAGGTTCCATCCCCGGCCTCTCTCAGTGGGTTCAGGATCTGGTGTTGCTGTGGCTGTGGTGTAGGCTGGCGGCTACAGCTTCGATTTGACCCCTAGCCTGGGAACCTCCATATGCTGAGGGTGTGGCCCTAAAAAGACAAAAAGACACACACAAAAATATTAGTCAATTCAAGGCCATTGTTTTAAATTATGTGCATTTTATCCAATGCCGTGTTCAGTTATTCCCAGCTTTAGAAAGTGTTCTGCCCTTTTTTTTTTTTTTTTTTTTTTTTTGTCTTTTGGTCTTTTTTGTTGTTGTTGCTATTTCTTGGGCCGCTCCCGAGGCATATGGAGGTTCCCAGGCTAGGGGTTGAATCGGAGCTGTAGCCACCTGTCTACGCCAGAGCCACAGCAACGCGGGATCCGAGCCGCGTCTGCAACCTACACCATAGCTCTCAGCAATGCCGGATCCTTAACCCACTGAGCAAGGGCAGGGACCGAACCCGCAACCTCATGGTTCCTAGTCGGATTCATTAACCACTGCGCCACGACGGGAACTCCCGGCCCATTTTCTTTTCCTGAAACTTACTACCTTTTCTCTCAGGATCTCAATAATGAAGATTCTATTATCACTTGGGGAAATTTTTTTTTTTAAGTATTATTTCTTTTTTTGAGATGTATGATCTTTTTCTTTTTGAAATGATTTTTATTTTTTCATTACAGTGTTCTGTCAATTTTCTACTGTACATCAAAGTGACCCAGACACACATACACATATACATTCTTTTTCTCGCATTGTCCTCCGTCATGCTCCATCATAAGTGACTAGATAGAGTTCCCAGTGCTTGACAGCAGGATCTCATTGCTCATCCATTCCAGAGCCAATAGCGTGCATCTATGAACCCCAGACTCCCAGTCCATTCCATTCCCCATGCCTCCCCCTTGGCAACCACAAGTCCACTCTCCAAGTGAAGGTTCATTCTTTAAGTTACTCTTTTCAACAGAACAACAAACTAAAGAAACAGTCACTTTTAGGGACAATTTTCAGGTCACATATTATTGTAGCTTCTGCCCAAATAACTATATACCTAATGACATTCAATTATTGTAAGCTGTCATTTTCAAAATAACTAAGTATAATATGTTATTTTTTAATGTTAGGGAATTATTAAGGTAGATCATCACATTAACCTATTAAAGAGAAAATTCAATGCATGCAGAAAAACATTTGATAAAATTCAACAATCACAGCTTTAAAAAAAAAACTCTCAGCAAAACAGAAATATACAAAGAAACATACTTAACCTTAAATAGCTGACTGCTTGCCAAGATTTCACAGAAAAAAAACAAACAAAAAACTATAAGATGCTAGAACCAACCCCTTAAAGACAAGAACAGGATAAAAGGGACCCGCCATCATTGCTTCTGTTCAGTATTACACAAAAGGTCTCAGGCAGCTCAATAAAACAGGAAAATAGTAGAGACAGTACAAGGAGTGGAAAAGAAAAAAGAACTAACCTGTTATTATCAACCCAGATAATCTAAAATAAACTACAGACAGAACTGCTGCACTAAAAAGAGAGTTCAGCAATAAAAAATAGACCTTTTGTACAAGATAGTATTTATAATAGCAACAAAACAAAATACACAGGAAGAACTCTATCTGAAGATAAAATATGTTATTTTTAATCAATTGAAATATGTTCCAGAATCAATTAAAAAGTAATATATGTACGAAGAAAAGTTTCTTTTAAGAGTACCTGTTATAGGATGTCCCTTGTAGAAAAAATTATTCTAGAAGGTGATTACTAGACATCAGCAATTCTAATAATAATCTAGACCATTCTTAGCTGCCGAGTGAAAACAAAAGGAAATAAAAAATTCCATGAAATCTCTGATTATCTCCACCTAGTTTCTATTGAGTCATGGAGTGGTCCTTGATACCCTTTGGCGCAATCTTTCATGTTTTCTTTTTTGTTTGTTTGTTTTTTGTTTTTGTCTTTTTGGGGCAGCACCCGCGGCATATGGAGGTTCCCAGGCTAGGAGTCTAATGGGATCTCTAGCCACCGGCCACAGCCACAGCAATGCCAGATCTGAGCCTTGTCTGCGACCTACACCACAGCTCATAGCAATGCCAGATCCTTAACCCACTGAGCGAGGCCAGGGATCGAACCCCCAACCTCATGGTTCCTAGTCAGATTCGTTTCTGCTGTGCCCAAACGGGAACTCCAATCTTCCTGTTTTCATTCACTTCCTGGAGTCTGCACTGATTGGATTACAGAAACTCTCCATAGTTTCTGTCCTATGTCTCAAAAGCATTCTGAGCAAAGAAGAATCAGTGTCATCACCCTTTCTTTAGAGGGACAAGCAATTCTGGTAAAAATATTAATTTCCATGACCATCCTATTACAACACCCTGTTTGACGCAGTGGTCAAAACTCATTAAAATCAGTTATGTGAACTCCCTTGGGTTTCACTGTAAAATACAATTTTGTGCATTTCAAATTTACTTGAGTTTTAGTAACTAAATTTTTGTTATTTTTAATTACTCAATGAATTTTATTACATTTATAGTTATACAACAATTATAACAACCCGATTTTATAGCATTTCCATCCCAAACCCCTAGCCCATTCCCCCACCCCCAATCTGTCTCCTTTGAAAACCATAAGTTTTTTCAAAGTTTGTGAGTCAGTATCTGTTCTGCAAAGAAGTTCAGTCTGTCCTTTTTTCAGATTCCACATATCGGTGAAAGCATTTGATGTTGGTGTCTCATTGTATGGCTGACTTCACTTAGCATGATAATTTCTAGATCCTTCCATGTTGCTGCAAATGCCATTGTTTCTTTCCTTTTAATGGCTGAGTAATATTCCATTGTGTCTATGTACCACATCTTCTTGATCCACTCCTCTGTCAAGAGACATTTAGGTTGTTTCCATGTCTTGGCTATTGAAAAGAGTGCTGCAATGAACATCCGAGTACATGTGTCTTTGCGAGTCATGGTTTTCTCTGGATAGATGCCTGGGAGTGGGATTGCTGGATCAAATGGTAGTTCTATTTTTAGTTTTCTGAGGCATCTCCACACTGTTTTCCACAGTGGTTGCACCAATTTACATTCCCACAGTAGGAACAGTGTACTAGGGTTCCTTTTTCTCCACACCCTCTCCAGCACTTATTGTCTGTAGACTTTTTGATGATGGCCATTCTGGCTGGTGTAAGGTGGTACCTCAGAGTGGTTTTGATTTGCATTTCTCTAATAATGAGTGATGTTGAACATCTTTTCATGTGTTTTTTGCCCATCCATATGTCTTCTTTGGAGAATTGTCTGTTTAGATCTTCTGCCCATTTTTTGATGGGGTTGTTTGTTTTTTTGTTATTGAGCTACAGGAGGTGTTTATAAATTTTGGAGATGAATCCCTTGTTAGTTGCTTCATTTGCAAATATTTTCTCCCATTGTGTGGGTTGTCTTTTCATTTTGTTTAGGGTTTCCTTTGCTGTGCAGAAACTTTTAAGTGTAATTAGGTCCCATTTGTTTATTTTATTTATTTATTTATTTATTTATTTTGTCTTTTTGCCATTTCTTGGGCCGCTCCCGTGGCATATGGAGGTTCCCAGGCTAGGGGTCGAATCGGAGCTGTAGCTGCCAGCCTGCGCCAGAGCCACAGCAACGCGGGATCCGAGCCGCATCTGTGACCTACACCACAGCTCACGGCAACGCCGGATCCTTAACCCACTGAGCAAAGGCCAGCCCACTGGTAGAAGGAGATAATCCTGAGAGTCCAGCGTTCCGTAGAAAGGATCGTCAATCATTTCTTGTGCCCATTCCCGAGTCTTACACGTTTCCTTATACCCTCTCTCCGCCTGTTTCCTATAGATCCACATAGTCTCTAAGGATGGTTCTTCATGAGGACAAAATAAGGCTGGTCTCCTAAGCTTTGCCTGACTCTTGACACGGAGCAAGCATTCATGTGTCCCATGGGCTTTCCTGAGTTAACTGTGCTGGAAAGTTTCCTAAGGAAGCTCAGCTTGGATTTCTAAAAGCCTCTATTATTTGCTACCCTGAAGCTAGGAAACCAAGCCCAAGAATCACTCTGGAAAAAATTTCCCTTGCACTCTCTATAAATTCTCCACAAGTTCCCTCAAATATACCCAGGTTCCTGGTTTGCCAGGAAGTCATGTTTCTGATGTCATGTGTGGCTGGACCCTCTAATTATCATGCCCATTTTCTTGGGAGGGCTTTGTAGGCATTAGTTCTGGGAATAAAATCAATTTGAGTTCCATAAAAGTGCCTGGCCATATCTGATTCAATGAGCATAATTCTCAAGTATGATACTCGGCACAAAGACCTTGGTCGTATAATCGTGGCTTCCAGTTCATTCATCCACATGTCCTCTGCCTCCTAACTTTCTTCCGAGGTCCTGCTCCCTCGGCCATACCCTCTCTTGAAAGGCTTCGACATGTGTCTCCCCGGCCAGTTAACATCCTAGAGGCTCTGTCTTCCTGAAACCCCTCTTTGCATTTTATTTTATTTTCATTTTTGCTTTGTAGGGCCACACCCGTGACAAATGAAGGTTCCCAGGCTAGGGGTTGAATCCAAGCTGTAGCCGCCAGCCTACACCACAGCCACAGCAACCCCAGATGCGAGCCATGTCTTCGACCTACACCACAACTCATGGCAACACCAGATCCTTAACCCACTGAGCAAGGCCAGGGATCGAATTCGCCTCCTCGTGGATCATAGTTGGGTTCGTTAACCGCTGAGCCATGAAGGGAACTCCTGACATCCCTCTCTGAACCTCTGTCTCTTCTATATGCCATCTAGTCTCTCCCACCTCCGCTTCTCTTCTTTCCTACTGGCGAGTTGTACTTTCTCACTTGCAGTTCATGTCTCAGCCCAAAGCAGTCTGGCTTCTGTCTCTACCAAACTGCATTGTGTAAAGTGACCAAGGACCTCCTCGTGACCAAAGCCACTGGACACTTTCCGACATTTATATTACTAGAATGCTCAGCTCCTTCTATTGCCCACTGAATTCGAAGGCAAAACAATTAGCTAAGAGGCTTCCCAGGGGCCTTGTGGGTTAAGAATCTGGTGTTGCCACTGCTGTGGCTCAGGTCATTGCTGTGGTGCAGTTTTGTTTTTTTTTTAATTTTATTAAATTTTATTTTTTTATTACTCAGTGAATTTATTACATTTATAGTTGTACAATGATCATCACAATCCAGTTTTGTGAGTTTTTGAAAAACCCTAAGTTTTGTGAGTTTTTGAAAAACCCTAAGTTTTTCAAAGTCTGTAAGTCAGTATCTGTTCTGCAAAGAAGTTCATTCTGTCCTTTTTTCAGTTTCCACATGTCAGTAAAAGCATTTGATGTTGGTGTCTCTCATTGTCTGACTGACTTCATTTAGCATGATAATTTCTAGGTCCACTCATGTTGCTGCAAGTGCCATTATTTCTTTCTTTTTAATGGCTGAGTAATATTCCACTGTGTATATGTACCACATCTTCTGGATCCACTCCTCTGTCGATGGACATTTAGGTTGTTTCCATGTCTTGGCTATTGCAAATAGTGCTGCAATGAACACTGGAGTACATGTGGCTTTTTGAGTCATGGTTTTCTCTGGATAGATGCCCAGGAGTGGGGCTGCTGGATCAAATGGTAGTTCGATTTTTAGTTTTCTGAGGAATCTCCATACTGTTTTCCTATTTTATTAAATTTTAGCATCTTTATTTTCCACCTGAAATATTGCCATATCCACCCCATTAGTCTCTCTGTCTCTGGTCTTTTTTGTTGAATCTACCCTTCATTCTTTTGCCAATGTGTTCTTTTAAGCACAAAGATAACATATCCCCAGCAAACTCCATAGCATGGCATTAAGTCCTTCACAATGGCTCTTTTTGGTCTAGTCTGCTTTATTTTCCTTTCAAGGGGCCTCCATTTTAGCCTTACAAACCCACTCTTCATTTCCCAAACACATGTCTTCCACATGTTATCACCTTTGTTTATGCCTGATTTTCCATATTTCTGGAATGACTTTCCTTCTCTCCACAACAAACTCCTATTCAATCATCAAAACCCAATGCAGATAGTCCCCTCCTGCTCAATGCCTTCTTTTTTTTTTTTTTTATTATTATTATTTTCCCACTGTACAGCAAGGGGGTCAGGTCATCCTTAGATGTATACATTGCAGTTACAGTTTTTTTCCCCACCCTTTCTTCTGTTGCGACATGAGTATCTAGACATAGGTCTCAATGCTATTCAGCAGGATCTCCTTATAAATCTATTCTAGGTTGTGTCTGATAAGCCCAAGCTCCCGATCCCTCCCACTCCCTCCCCCTCCCATCAGGCAACCACAAGTCTCTTCTCCAAGTCCATGATTTTCTTTTCTGAGGAGATGTTCATTTGTGCTGAATATTAGATTCCAGTTATAAGTGATATCATATGGTATTTGTCTTTGTCTTTCTGGCTCATTTCACTCAGCATGAGATTCTCTAGTTCCATCCATGTTGCTGCAAATGGCATGATGTCATCCTTTTTTATGGCTGAGTAGTATTCCATTGTGTATATATACCACCTCTTCCGAATCCAATCATCTGTGGATGGACATTTGGGTTGTTTCCATGTCCTGGCTATTGTGAATAGGGCTGCAATGAACATGCGGGTGCATGTGTCTCTTTTAAGTAGAGCTTTGTCCGGATAGATGCCCAAGAGTGGGATTGCAGGGTCATATGTAAGTTCTATGTATAGATTTCTAAGGTATCTCCAAACTGTTCTCCATAGTGGCTGTACCAGTTTACATTCCCACCAGCAGTGCAGGAGGGTTCCCTTTTCTCCACAGCCCCTCCAGCACTTGTTATTTGTGGATTTATTAATGATGGCCATTCTGACTGGTGTGAGGTGGTATCTCATGGTAGTTTTGATTTGCATTTCTCTTATAATCAGCGATGTTGAGCATTTTTTCACGTGTTTGTTGGCCATCTGTATATCTTCTTTGGAGAAATGTCTATTCAGGTCTTTTGCCCATTTTTCCATTGATTGATTGGTTTTTTTGCTGTTGAGTTGTATAAGTTGCTTGTATATTCTAGAGATTAAGCCCTTGTCGGTTGCATCATTTGAAACTATTTTCTCCCATTCTGTAAGTTGTCTTTTTGTTTTCTTTTGGGTTTCCTTTGCTGTGCAAAAGCTTTTCAGTTTGATGAGGTCCCATGGGTTTATTTTTGCTCTAATTTCTATTGCTTTGGGAGACTGACCTGAGAAAATATTCATGATGTTGATGTCAGAGAGTGTTTTGCCTATGTTTTCTTCTAGGAGTTTGATGGTGTCCTGTTGTATATTTAAGTCTTTCAGCCATTTGGAGTTTATTTTTGTGCATGGTGTGAGGGTGTGCTCTAGTTTCATTGCTTTGCATGCAGCTGTCCAGGTTTCCCAGCAATGCTTGCTGAATAGACTTTCCTTTTCCCATTTGATGTTCTTGCCTCCCTTGTCAAAGATTAATTGACCATAGGTGTCAGGGTTTATTTCCGGATTCTCTATTCTGTTCCATTGGTCTGTCTGTCTGTTTTGGTACCAGTACCACACTGTTTTGATGACTGTGGCTTTGTAGTATTTCTTGAAGTCTGGGAGAGTTATGCCTCCTGCTTGGTTTTTGTTTCTCAGGATTGCTTTGGCGATTCTGGGTCTTTTGTGGTTCCATATAAATGTTTGGATTGTTTGTTCTAGTTCTGTGAACAATGTCATGGGTAATTTGATAGGGATTGCATTGAATCTGTAGATTGCTTTGGGTAGGATGGCCATTTTCACAATATTGATTTTTCCAATCCAGGAACATGGAATATCTTTCCATTTCTTTACATCTTCTTTGATCTCTTTGATTAAGGTTTTATAGTTCTCGGCATATAGGTCCTTTACCTCTTTGGTCAGGTGTATTCCAAGGTATTTGATTTTGTGAGGTACAATTTTAAAAGGTATCATTTTTTTGTATTCCTTTTCTAATGTTTCATTGCTGGTATACAGAAATGCAACTGACTTCTGAATGTTAATCTTATATCCTGCCACTTTGCTGAATTTATTAATCAGTTCAAGGAGTTTTGGGGTTGAGTCCTTAGGGTTTTCTAGGTATAGTATCATATCATCTGCATACAGTGACAGTTTGATCTCTTCTCTTCCTATATGGATGCCTTTTATTTCTTTTGTTTGTCTAATTGCTGTGGCTAAGACTTCCAAAACTATGTTGAAGAGCAGTGGTGAGAGTGGGCATCCCTGTCTTGTTCCAGATTTGAGTGAGAAGGCTTTCAGTTTTTCCCCATTGAGGATTATATTTGCTGTGGGTTTATCATAAATGGCTTTGATTATATTCAGGAATGTTCCCTCTATACCCACTTTGGCGAGGGTCTTGATCATGAATGGATGTTGAACTTTGTCAAATGCTTTTTCTGCGTCTATTGAGATGATCATATGATTTTTGACTTTTTTTTTTGTTAATGTGGTGTATGATGCTGATTGATTTGCGTATGTTGAACCATCCTTGTGAACCTGGGATGAACCCTACCTGGTCATGGTGTATAATTTTTTTGATATGTTGTTGGATTCGGTTGGCTAAGATTTTGTTGAGAATTTTTGCATCTATATTCATCAATGATATTGGGCGATAGTTTTCTTTTTTGGTGGTATCTCTGTCTGGTTTTGGAATGAGGGTGATGGTGGCCTCATAGAATGTCTTTGGGAGTATTCCTTCTTCTTCAACCTTTTGAAAGAGTTTAAGGAGGATGGGCACCAATTCCTCTTTATATGTTTGGTAAAATTCACCTGTGAAGCCATCTGGTCCTGGACTTTTATTTGTAGGGAGTGATTTTATGACCTCTTCAATTTCATTTCTAGTGATCGGTCTGTTCAGTTGGTCTGTTTCTGCTTGATTCAGTTTTGGCAGGCTGTAAGATTCTAGAAAATTGTCCATTTCTTCCAGATTGTCAAACTTGTTGCCATACAGTTGTTCATAGTATTCTCTTATGGTTTTTTGTATTTCTGCTGTATCCGTTGTGATTTCTCCTTTTTCATTTATAATTTTGGTTATTTGGGTTCTTTCTCTCCTCTTTTTAGTGAGTCTGGCCAGGGGTTTGTCAATTTTGTTCACCTTTTCAAAGAACCAGCTCTTGGTTTTATTAATTTTCTCTATTGTTTTTTGAGTCTCTATTTTATTGATTTCTTCTTTGATCTTTATAATTTCCTTCCTTCTGCTGACTTTAGGACTTTTTTGTTCTTCTTTTTCTAATTCGTTTAGGTGGAGGGTTAAGTTGTCAATTTGGGATCTTTCTTCTTTTTTGAGAAAGGCCTGGATTGCTATAAATTTCCCTCTGAGCACTGCTTTCGCAGCATCCCATAGATTTTGAGAGGTTGTGTCTTCATTATCATTTGTTTCAAGGTAGTTTTTAATTTCCTTTTTGATTTCCTCATTGACCCATTGGTTTTTTAGTAGCATGTTGTTTAGTCTCCATGGAGTAGGTTTTTTCTCTTTCCTTTTCCCATGGCTGATTTCTAATTTCATGGCATTGTGGTCAGAGAAGATACTTGAGATAATTTCTATGCTCCTAAATTTATTGAGGTTAGCTTTGTGTCCGAATATGTGGTCGATTCTTGAGAATGTTCCATGAGCATTTGAGAAGAATGTGTATTCTGCTTTTTTTGGATGTAGTGTCCTGAAGATATCAATGAAGTCTAACTTTTCTATTGTTTCCTTTAGGATCTCTGTTGCTTTATTGGTTTTCTGTCTAGAGGATCTGTCCATTGATGTGAGGGGGGTATTTAGGTCTCCTACTATGATTGTATTCTCATCAATATCTCCCTTTATGTCTGTTAACATTTGTTGTATGTATCTGGGTGCTCCTGTATTTGGGGCATATATGTTGACAATAGTAACATCCTCTCCTTGGATGGATCCCTTAATCATTAAATAGTGTCCTTCTTTGTCTTTCTTTATGTCTTTTGTTTTAAAGTCTATTTTGTCTGATATGAGCGTTGCGACTCCTGCTTTTCTGTCATGTCTATTGGCGTGAAATATTTTTCCCCACCCTTTCACTTTCAATCTATATGTATCTTTTGTCCTAAGGTGAGTTTCTTGTAGGCAGCATATTGAAGGTTTTTGCCTTTTTATCCACTCAGCCGCTCTGTGTCTTTTGATTGGGGCATTCAGTCCATTGGCATTTAAGGTGATAATTGATAGATGATTATTTATTGCCATTTGAATCTCATGTTCCAGTTGATTCTATGGTTCTCCATTTTTTTTTTTTTTTTTGGTTGGATGGTCTCCTGTTATTATCTGCTTGAGTGTTTTTTTTTTTTTCATTTTTTGCAAATGCAATATTTGGTTTTGGCTTGTGGTTGCCCTGTTTTTTAAGTATGCTAACCCCTTCCCATAAATGTGTGTTTTAGCCTGATGGTCCTGTAAGTTCAAACACTTCATTACTATATTAAAATTAAGAAGAGAGACATACATATAAACAAAAAGGGTTATTTACCTCCTGACATCCCTTGCCCACATTTTATGGTTTTGATGACTCTTTTTTATTTTTTTCTTTTTAATTTTATTTTGTTTGAAGCATGTTCATGATTAAATCTGTATGCTGGCTTATTTGAGTGACTGCTCTCTGATTGCAGTTTCCTCAGTCCTAGTTCTTCCTCTTCTTCTTCTTTTTTTTTTTTTCTTTTCTTTTTTCTTCCCTTTCCTTCCTTTCTTTTTGGTTTAGAGAAGCCCTTTCAATATTTCCTTTAACCTGGGTTTTGTGTTGCTGTATTCTTTAAGTTTTTGTTTGTTGGGAAAAATTTTTATTTCCCCTTCTATTTTAAATGATATTCTTGCTGGATAGAGTATTCTAGGTTGCATATTTTTTCCTTTGAGCACTTTAAATATCTCTTGCCATTCCCTCCTGGCCTGTAGTGTTTCTGTAGAGAAATCAGCTGATATTCTTATGGGGGTTCCCTTGTAGGTAACATTCTGTTTTTCTCTTGCTGCCTTTAGGATCCTCTCTTTATCACTAACTTTTGCCATTTTTATTATGATGTGTCTTGGTGTGGGTCTGTTTGGGTTCAGTTTGTTTGGGGCCCTCTGTGCTTCTTGTATCTTGAATCCAGTATCCTTTAGACTTGGGAAGTTTCCAGCAATAATTTCTTCAAATATATTTTCCATTCCCTTATCTTTTTCTACTCCTTCTGGAATTCCTATTATGCGTAGATTGGCCCGCTTTATATTATCCCATAGGTCTCTTATATTGCTTTCCAGTTTTTTGATTCGGTTTTCTGTCTGTTGACCAGATTGAGTGATTTCCATTATTCTATCTTCCATATCACTGATTCGTTCTTCTGCATTATTCATTCTGGTTTTTACTGCCCCTAGTTCAGTTTGCATCTCTGCAAATGAATGTTCTAGTTTTTCTTGGCTCCTCCTTATATTTTCTAGTTCCTTTCTGAGGGTATCTGCATTACTGTTCATATCTTCTCTTAATTCCTTCAGTATTTTCATTATTTCTCTTTTGAACTCCAGGTCTGTCAGACTGCCGAGATCTGTTTCATTGTTGACTGTTTTAGGTGAGTTCTCCTGTTGGTTTGACTGGGGGTGGTTTCTCAGCTTCTTCATCTTGCTTGTTGTTTTCTTTCTCCTGAGGGAGTTGTACTCTCCGTGATCGGGCAGTGTTTGCCTTGTCACTGCCGTGGAATATTTCCTGAGGGCTGGCGTTGTTGGTCAATCTTTTTTGAGGCAGTATGGCTTTTCTGGAGTGTTGATGGGGCTAACAGTGTTTTTTTTGAAGCAAAGGAGGACTTCCTGAGGGCAGACAGGACTGGGAGGTCCACACTGCGATGGTAGCAGATTTCACTTGGTCATGCAGAGCTTGCTCTGGTGTTTTTAGGCTGTGGGGTTCTTGCAGGGGGTTGGCGGTGTTGGGCAGCTGCTCTTTAGGGGTGCATCACCCCCTGGGGGCTGGAGCAGCTATCTAGGGCACTGAGAACCTGAGAGGCTCTTCCCTAGGGCAGCCCAACTCAGAATGACAGCCTGAGAATGTAGGCGGATCTTTTCACAGTCTGGCTGAGCTTGTTGCAGCTTTTCTGGGCTGCAGGGGGTCCTGCCTGGAGCTGGCAGTCCTATGCAGCTGGTCCACTAGAGCATCCCCTGGGGGCTTGGGCGGGTAGCAGGGCCGTTGGAAACCGAAGAGGCTCCTCCCCGGGGCAACCCGACTCAGAAAAACCGTCGGAGAATTAGGCCGATCTATTCACAGCCTGGCTAAGCTTGTTCTAGCTTTTCTAGGCTGCAGGCCTTTTCTCGGGGGCTGGTGCTGTTTGGTGCTGCTCTGCGGAAGTGTAGCCCCTCCAAAGGGCAAGCAGGCCTGTGCAGGGACAGCCCCTGCGGTGGTAGGCTTCAGGCAATTGTTGAGGCCAGCCCTCCTGGATGGCAGGCAGCCCCAGGTCCGTGAGAGCGTAGGGCGTGGCGGGGGTGGGGGGAGGGGATGCACTGGGAAGCACAGTTTTCAGCTAGCTAGTGGGCCTGTAAGCTTGCTGTGGCGTGGGGGGTATTCTATGGGGACCCACCCCTTCTTCTCTCCCCTCCCCTGCACGGGCGTAGACCAGGCTCTTCTCCCAGGTTCCCTCTGATGTGGCTTTCCCCTTCCCCACCCCTGAAGTATTGCTCCCTTCCTCTGCTTTGTTTTCTAGTCTCCCAGGCAGTCTCTGCCCTGTCAACTGGTTTCTAGACCTCCCAAGCAGTTTCCGCTCTGCCCCGCCCCCCTAGCCCGGGGACTAATCTCTGGAGCCGAGGTCTCGGTGCCCAGCCCCCACCCAGGCGTCTCAATTTTTGGTGACTGTGCCCGTAGTTCAGATGGTCCGTTGGGTTCTTGATCGGCTTTTCCGTACTCCAACTTACTGCTACACTCTTCTCTGCATCTGGAGATTCCTCCGGTTCGTTTGATCTTTCCCCCGGTAGGTGACTTTCCAGGGTGCGGGATCCCTTTCTCCTCCGCAGTTCCCTTTCGGGAGCCCCCGTCCCCGCTCGGATTCACCTTCTCTCACTCTCCTCTTTTCTCCTGTTCTGCCCGATAATGTCACGAATTTCTTGCCGTTATTGGAGTTTAGGTTCCTCTGCCAGCGATTGGTTGCTGTTCTGTGCGAGTCATTTATTCTGTAGATGTGCTTTTTTTGTTGTGTTTGTGGGAGAGGGCGAGCGTGTCTTCCTACTCCTCCGCCATCTTGTCCTCTCTCTCCGTGGTGCAGTTTTGATGCATGGCCCAGGAACTTACGCGTTCCATGGGCATGGACCAAAAAAAAAAAAAGAGAGACTTCTGAATCCATTTTTCAAGAGAGCATCATATCCAAATAGTCCTTCCATGAAGTTAGAAAAGTAAACAGCAATAGAAGCTGTGCAGCATGCATTAAATTGACTAAAATAATGCCATCAATTTAATGATGGATTCTTTGAGTGATTTAAGTATCAAAACTACTAATTATCCACTTATTTCTGACAGTAAAGAAGAATTAAATGACGGAGATAGTGCTATTTAAAAGTCCTTGTGTTTTCAGTAGCATGGAAGCCACAGAAATCGCTGACATTTTTTAATTTGAACAATGGAAGCCCTTTTCAGAAGGCCTGAACATGGAAGTGTTCATTGCTATGGAAGCACAGGCAGCCTTGTTCTCTGCCACTAACTTGCAGAATTCACTAAATAACTTACAGACTTGGAACTTAAAAGTCCTCCAACTATAAGAAAAATCACATGAAATCAGAAATGACAACCTCTAGAACTATGTGGAAGAGTAAATTAGCAATATATCCCAGGACCTGTCCAAGTTGTATAAAAAATGAGAGTCAATAGCGAGATGCACTTGGGGCAAAGTAATAACAGAAACACAATTAAGGGAGAATGCAATCAAAGAAAAGCTAGTTTGGGGAAAGTGAAAAATAAAAGTGTCATTCTTAGAGGAGCAGTTTAGATATCCAGAGGAAGGGAACTGTTTCATTTCTATGCTCTTTCCTACCAGGACACCCAATGCAGAATCTTAGGCAACTCTCTCTCAGAGATGAACAAGGTCTTAGCAAGCCATGAGGTTAAAGGAGGCAGAGATGCTTGATAAAAGGACGGCCAAAAACAAAAAACAAAAACAACAATAACCAGCATGCCTCAGTGGAAACAAATCCGACTAGTATCCATGAGGATGTGGGTTCGACCCCTGGCCCTGCTCAGTGGGTTAAGGATCCAGCATTGCCGTGAGCTGTGGTATAGGTCACAGACGCAGCTGAGATCCTGCGTGGCTGTGGCTGTCGTATAGGCTATCAGCTACAGCTCCGATTTGGCCCCCAGCCTGG
This sequence comes from Sus scrofa, assembly GCF_054392235.1. Classification (NCBI taxonomy): domain Eukaryota; kingdom Metazoa; phylum Chordata; class Mammalia; order Artiodactyla; family Suidae; genus Sus; species Sus scrofa. The sequence goes on from NC_139401.1 coordinate 16,439,202, forward strand.
GAACATCCATATGCTGCAGGTGTAGCCTTAAACAGCAAAAATAAATAAATGAATAAATAAAAGAATAGCCAAGACTGTAAGCTGTATTGACTGATATCACAGAGCCAAGTTACAGTGCCAAGTGGATGCTGACCTGACGTGTTAGATGCCAAGATAACAGACTATGCCACATCTCAGAATTGTGTTGAGGATCCTGTTTCAGGGGGAGGTGTCTACTGCTTGTGGAAATTTCTAGCAAAGACCTGGCAAGAGGGCAGCAAAAGTAAATAGTAGGGTGGCCCACAGAGTGTAAGTGAGGCCACATCACACAGGAAGACAGAGGGAGGTGCCTCAACAAACCCATCTTTGGGTAGACTCCTGGCAGGATGCCAAGTCTCACTTTGAAGGATTTTCAAGATCAAGTCTGGATCCCATGATGGAGATTGTATTCGCTTCCTATCCTATTATAAGCACTTACTACAAACTGGGTGGCTTATAAGAACATTTATGCAAGTCCTCAATTTCTTAGATTTTTGTTTAGACTCTTAGATTGTAAGGGAGCCCTCCCCATGATTCTGATGCAGATGCCTGTAGATTTCATTTTAAGAGACCCCATTGTTGGGTACTAATGGGCACGTGCATCTTTAGGGTTTCACCAAAGGCTTTGGAAGTAAAACTTTCTGAGTTAAAAAAAATACTATACCACTGGCTTGAGAATAATCTTGAAAATAGAAATTAAGATTCCAAAAGCACAAGTCAGCATTTATGCACTGTGGCTTTGCCGTTATCAGAAGCTGCGATAAACAGGGCTCCTGGAATGTGGGAGATAACACCAGATTAATGGTGATTAATAAACATTTAAGAGAGGCTGGAATCAGTAGGTCAGCTAGAATGGCTATCCTTGTGAGAGTTAGTGAGTTAGCATGTGATTTACTCCATCAGTAAGGATGAAAGGAGTCTTTAAATGTTCAGGCAAGTGTGTATGTGAAAAGAGGCTAAAACATAGGACCAGCTAAGAAAAAAATTCGATAGAAATTATTTAATCAAGGACAGCTTTGTCTCAGATTTTGTTGCATTGCTGCAAAAGCAAAAGCAAATTTGAAGCTTCTCAGTTATTAATGTATTGCTTACCTATGCTTGTAAACATGATTTATGAGTAGGTTGAGCACTTGGTGAATAATTAATTGGTTAAAAAATGAGAAAATCACTTGACGGGCGATTTGTATTGAAGGGAACCTATTTTATTTGACCCAACACAGACAGTGAAGCCAACAGGTTAGAACACTATGAAAGAATGGGCAAGCTTGGCATGAAAATCATTTATAATCTTTGCTCCAGAATCTTCTACAGTTTAAAAAAAAAAAAGTGTGTAGTGACTTTTAGAGGACAAGTGGTGAGAAATGAAATAACGATGTTGAGGCAAATGACGTAAAGGCAAAATCTAAGCAGGTTGTTCAGGAATACGTGTTTTTAAAAAGATGACAGTAGCAAGCTGAAACTCAAACTTCAGAACCTCAAAAAGCAGAAGGACTTTTTATTTTATTTTTTTTACGTTCAGGACAATGCAAATGATGAACTGTTTATAATGAAGCCGAGGCGAGGATGTTTATAGAGAAACTGGGTAGCTTTGAAGACATCCCACATTTAGATGCGTACATGACATAAAGTCCTCTTATTTGAAGAGATCGGAACAGACAGGGAAACTGAACCACTCGAAGTGAGGAATCACAACAGGTACCTGTCATAAACTTGACAATCACTTGACAATCCTTTGCTGTAGGGGTCATGCCTTCTCTCTCCAGGGTAGGTCTGACTGGAATTACTTACGTCCAGAGATGGTGTTGGGTGTTGAGCAGGATTTTCTCCGGCTTTTTTCTAAATCGTTGTTTTTTGTTTTGTTTTGTTTTGGTTTTCATTTTTTTCAAGTTTGATTGAAGTCGCGTTGTTTTACATCGCTGCAATCATATCTGCTGCACAGCAGAGTGATTCAATTACACGTGTACACACATCGATTCTCTTCCAGAGTCTTTTCCCACATAGATTATCATAGAATATTGCATAGGATTCCCTGTGCTATACAGCAGGTCCCTGTCAGCCAACCATTCCCTATTTTTTCTAAGTCTTGAAATTTAAGTCCCATTGCTGAAAGCAAAGGGGATTGAGTGGGCCACACCTTCAATTTATAAGAGGGGCCATGACGATAGCCAGCCACCTGCCTCCAGGACAGTGGAAAAGAGCCGGCAGCACTCGTTGCCGTCCACTCCTTCCTCCGCCCTGTTCCATGCCAATGGAAGACCAGGAAGATGTAGGAGGTGAACGTTGGGGGAAGAGAGGTGCTCAGGAAGAGGTGATCCGCTCTCCTTCCTGTGAGAGGAGGCAGGACCCTGAATCACTGGGGAGCCTTTGCAGGAAGCAAGGTTGGGTCGGATGTCCGCTCGGCTCACTGCCCTGCCCAGCAGATCCCCAGGCTGGGGAAGGAGCATAAGGAAGGGATGATAGGCTGTCCTTTTAGAGTGAAACGTGGATTTGGGCTGTTTCCAAAGGAGCTGTTTGGGGCTGAGCTCCTCGGAGCAAGATCTGGGGAGACCCTCATCCATCCACATCTGTCCATGTTTGAGACTTAGTTCCATCAATAATGACGGCCAGCCAGGTGAGAAGAACATCCTACTGGGTAAAGAGCCAATGTCCATCTCTCCTCTCCCTCCCCCCGACCCTCTCACCAGAAGGATAAATGGGGAGAAAGGCCAGGGAGTCAGAGAGCCACAGCGAATAAGAAGAGAGCTTTAAAACAAGGAAAAGATGGAAGATGTAACACGACTGCTTTAAAAACTGGAATGACATGGTTCTGCTGTCCTAAAAGTGATTAAGAAGTTTTATCGGAGTTCCCCTCGTGGCGCAGTGGTTAATGAATCCGACTAGGAACCATTAGGCTGCGGGTTCGATCCCTGGCCTCGCTGACTGGGTTAAGGATCCTGCATTGCCATGAGCTGTGGTGTAGGTCACAGACGCGGCTCGGATCCCATGTTGCTGTGGCTGTGGTATAGGCTGTTGGCTACAGCTCTGATTCGACCCCTAGCCTGGGAGCCTCCCTATGCCGCGGGAGTGGCCCTAGAAAAGGCAAAAAGTGCAAAAAAAAAAAAAAAAAAAAAGTTTCATCATAAAAACGAGACTCCCAAAGGAGCACAGTTGGTGGCAAAAGGAAAACTCTTCACATTTGTACCTGACACATTGAAAATTTCATTGAAAAAAACCCTATTTGAATAATCTACTCCCATAATGTGTAGTCTATTCTTTGCAGTGGCATTTTTTTTCTACCTTAAGTGAGAACTTAGACTCCAGGGAAGCAATCTTGGTAAAGCTCCCTTTGAAATCCTTATGCTCCACCCACTCCAGCTTTTACTTTTTTTCCCACCCATGTCTAATTTGGTAGCAATTTTTAAAGCAATTTGCCTTTATTAAGTCTTTCCAAAGGGGTTCAAGTTTTCATACAACAATGGTCTTCTTTTTACACTAACTCGTTTGGTTTATGTAAAATATTTTAGCTCAATCAAAGAATTAAAAAAATAAGTAAAAATGGCCTCAACAAGCTTGGTCACCAATGCAACTGATTCCCCTGGCGGTGGACAAACTGACTGGTGTGAGCAGAAGGGGTGGCATGTTCAGGACGCTTTGTCCTGCCTCCTCTCAGTGTGTCTGCTCACCTGACCCTCCAGGTCAGACCGATTGACCCAAGAGACAGATGGTCCTCATGGCTGGTAGGCTTCGCTAGCGTGTTTTAAAGCTGTGAGAGAAAACATTTTGTTTTATTTTGGTTTTTGTCTTTTTTTTTTTTTTTTTTTTTTTTTGCTTTTTAGGGCCACACCCACGGTATATGGAGGTTCCCAGGCTAAGGGTCTACTCAGAGCTCTAGCCGCCAGCTTACACCGCAGCCACAGCAACACAGGATCCAAGCCACATCTTCAACCTACACCACAGCTCACAGCAATGCAGGATCCTTAACCCACTGAGCGAGACCAGGGATCGAACCCACAACCTCATGGTTCCTATTCAGATTCATTTCTGCTGAGCCATGACGGGAACTCCAGAGAAAACATTTTGAACCCCACTGGGGACATCTGGGGTGACCTCGGATAAATGTAAACTACTTCCTTTAATCCATTAAGTGTCAGCACTCCTCCAGCTTGAGAAGAATGCTTATTTGATAGAAAATCACTCCCTTCTGATGATTGCCAAGGTAGAATGAATAAAATCTCCCTGAATGTAAGTAGTAGAAAAGAACACCGTTCCGCTCCAGAAATCCTTACGCATCACCCACCTCTGTTTTCTTTTTCTTTTTTTGCTTTTTAGGGCCCCACTGTGGCTTATGGAGGTTCCCAGGCTAGGGGTCTAATTGGAGCTACAGCTGCTGGCCTACGCCCCAGCCACAGCAACGCGGGATCCAAGCCGTATCTGCGACCTACACCACAGCTCACAGCAATGCCAGATCCTTAACCCACTGAGCAAGACCAGGGATCGAACCCGTAACCTCATGAATCCTAGTCAGACGTGTTACCCACTGAGCCATGACGGGAATTCCCATCCTCCAGTTTTCAACTCTTATTTCCTGCAGATATCAAGCCCCAAGTTACTGAACCTTACGCTGGATGTGATGATATGTTAATGTCTCATTTTATCTGCATTGATCTCTCCAGTAAAGAGAGCTGATGTGAAGAGCATATTCGGATGCATGCCTGTAATTTCTAGTCCCCATTCAAGAGTTTCCTCACTGGAAGTGTTATCTTAATTTTCCCTAGAGGAGCTGTTCACTGTCTCTCGGACGCTGGTTGCTTTGCCACTTCCCATTCTGTGGCAGTGACAGAAATCTAATCTCAGTCAATTCAAGGGTTTCCTCCAAATCACACTTTTCCTAAGACCAAAGCCTCTTAAATATCACCGAGGAGATGAAGCTGGGAACAAGCTGGTCCCGAAGTTCCTCTGGCCTGACTTCTTCCCTCCAGCAGATCAGTTCCTTATGTCTCATGGTTTGGGACACGGGGATTATTTTGCTCCATTCTCACTTCTCTGGGGCACGAAGCTGGCACATCCCTGTGAGTCTGCTGGGGTGTCACCTGCCTGGGCTCACCACGGATCCATTTCCCATCCACACCAGGGGCAAACTTGCCAGCAGAACTGCAAACACTTTTCTCCCCCTGTCTTCAGAGTACGTGTAAAAGCCAGGAAGACACTGGCAGATTGTATGGCTCTCTCCCTTGCTCCACTCAGAGTGAGTTAGAAGCCACGTGAAGTCACTTAGTTTTCGCAGCATATATTCATCCAAAAATCTCTGTTGGATGCATGCGACGTGCCAGGCACTACACAACGCACTGTGTTCCTGATAAAGTGAAGGCGTGCTCACCTCTCCCTGGGCCCCAGGATGGACTGGGCTGGGCGTCTTTCTCTGAGCCTTTCAAGATGGGCTATAAGCTTAAAAACCAGGTCCGAGGTGAGAGTTCTCAGGATGACGGTTTGCAGAACTGCACAGGCGTCTCGATCCCACTGAGTACCTTAAACTCTTGGCAAGGGGAGGGGCTGTTTATCATTTACCTTGGTGCTTCCCCGCCCCCCTTGACCACCCCCCCTCCATGGTACCTAGCGCTCTTTCCTGAATGTGGTAAATAGTCACTAAAAAGGTTGTAGGTGAGTATAACTGAATATTTTATATACCATTCTATTTTCATAAAATTTGAAATACGCCATGCACTTTACTGGAGCCAGAGAAAGCTCAGAAATACAACTTCCTGGCTTTGCTTTCCTGGTCTGTCAGAACCAGGCTCTTGGTTTTGACAAGTGTTTTAATAATTATATCCTAAAAATGCTGAGGCAGCTTCGAAACCCAACAAATGCCTTGTGCTTATTTAAAAATATCAAAGCTTTTTGAGTGGGACCCCTAAAGAGAAAGTAACTCTCCCCTGAAGGAGGTAATGGGCCTATCACTAAAAAATAATAATAATTGTAATAATTACCATTAACTGCTGAATTAGTTTAACCAGTCAAGGAATACCTTAATCTGGGAGTTGCCTGGTGGTCAAGTGGTTAGGATTTGGTGCTTTCACCTCTGTGGCCCGGGTTCAATCCTCGGTCTGGGAACTGAGATCCCACATCAAGCTGCTGCATGCCGTGGCCAAAGGAAAATTAAAAACTGCCTTAATCTGCGAGCAGTAATCCGCATGCAGTCCTTCTAGAATTCCAGTTGGCATTATCTCTGTGACCCCAAACATCTATCCATACTCAAGAGCCACTTTGTTTTCTGGAACAAAGCTATTGCTTAAAGTTATCGTGGATTTTATGAGAAAGTTCAGGATGAAAAATATAGGTGAGAACAGGATTTCTGTAGTATATTACCCAGAATTGTTTGCTTTAGCCAACCCCGTTTCCTGGGGATAGATTCTGAAAAGCATAGCAAAATTAATGCTTTGTGAACAAGTAAAGGGCTTTACATTTTCGCTTAGCTCTAAGTTATAGATGTATTTTTTAAAGTCATGGAGGGGAGTTCCTGTTGTGGCTCAGTGGAAGCAACTCTGACTAGTACCATGAGGACAAAAGTTTGATCCCTGGCCTTGCTCAGTGGGTTAAGGATCCGGTGTTGCGGTGAGCTGTGGTGTGGGTTGCAGATGCAACTCGGATCTGGCGTGGCTGTGGCATAGGCCAGCAGCTATGGCTCTGATTTGACCCCTAGCCTGGGAACTTCCATATGCCATGGGTGTGGCCCTAAAAAGACAATACAAAATAAAAAAATTTTTAAAGACATGGAAACGAATAGTTCTCAAGTAGAATTTGAGGTCTTCCATGTGAATTTGTGGAGTGTTTTATCCTTTGACTTTTTCTCCTAGATGTAGGATGAAACTAGATAGGATGAGAATTCTGGCTCACTGGTTCTAGTTAAATAAGATTTTACTGCAGATTAAAACCTGGATGAATCGCTTTGCTCAAATAGCACATGTCAGCAGCCATCCAGCCAGTGGAATTCTGTTTAAAAATGCTCTATCCTGGGCCTTTACATGTTTCATTGTATTTGGTCTCTGATGCTTATTTTACGCCTGATATAGAGAGAAGGATGCAGAGTTTTGCCAGCCGTGTATGTAGCACTGGATGGAGCAGCATTGTTCTACTTCCTTTTATTTTTCAATATCCTCTTAATTTTTCTCTTGGCAAATGTACTTCTCTTATGTTCTACAGATGAGTTTTAGAAGTAAAACATCTGGAGTTCTCATCGTGGCTCAGTGGTTAATGAATCCGACTAGGAACCATGAGGTTGCGGGTTCAATCCCTGGCCTTGCTCAGTGGGTTAAGGATCTGGCGTTGCCGTGAGCTGTGGTGTAAGTCGCAGACATGGCTCGGATCCCGCGTTGCTGTGGCTGTGGTGTAGGCCGGTGGCTACAACTCTGATGAGACCCCTAGCCTGGGAACCTCCATATGCCGTGGGAGCGGCCCAAAAAATGGCAAAAAAGACAAAAATAAATAAATAAATAAATAAAACATCAAAATGAGGACTCTTTTTGTTGACATTCCTGAAACAATTAAGGTAGAACTATCAGGAGCTGTAAGGAAAGAAGAGATCTTTTATATGTATATAAACATTTCTATAATATTATATAATATATATTATATATATTTACATTGTATACATATAACATTTATATATGTATAAAGTATTATTTGTAGTTGGGCTTCATATTTTCATAACTCTGAAGGAAATGTTCTAATGTGAGAATTTAAATGTTGCTGTTTTTAAAACAGAAAATTTGCCTGATTATCATAGTTGTAAGGGGAAAATATATCTCTCCTTTTGCTTAAATAAAATACAGAAGATAATTAAATAACCTTCAGTTAATGAGAATATTTAAACAGAGCTTAATGCTTGAATCCATAACTAAAAGTCAAATTTCAAAAAAAAGATTCACATATCCTTCTTGCAAAATAAGTATATGAAGAAGAATAAAATTAATAGAGAATGTTTAGCTTGGTCAAATAAGTGCACATGCAAAGATCTTCAGTATTTTGGGCCCGAAGACTGTAGTGCTAGCTCACCTAGCCTCCTCCAGCCATGTTCTTTGCAATCAAAGTCCCAATTTGCAGGATTGCAAACATGGTTTAAGAAGTTTGAACCCATTGGCCATTCACACCACGGTGCTTTCATTGAACCCACACCCGGTGAACAGGAGCTTGACTTTGGGTGAAAGGAAGGGGAAGAAATTTTGCAACCTGCTTTGCAATCCCATGCAGCCACTTTGTTTTGTTTTTTTGTTTTGGGGGGGGGGTTTTGCTTTATTTTTTTATTTAATGATCATCACAATCCAGTTTCACAGGATTTCCATCCCACAACCCAAGCACATCCCCCACCCCCCAAACTGACAGTCTCCTTCGGAGACCATAAGTTTTTCAAAGTCTGTGAGTCAGCATCTGTTCTGCAAAGAAGTTCAGTCTGTCCTTTTTTCAGATTCCACATATCGGTGAAAGCATTTGATGTTGGTGTCTCATTGTATGGCTGACTTCACTTAGCATGATAATTTCTAGGTCCATCCATGTTGCTAAAAATGCCAGTATTTCATTCCTTTTAATGGCTGAGTAACATTCCATTGTGTCTATGTACCACATCTTCTTGATCCACTCCTCTGTCAATGGGCATTTAGGTTGTTTCCATGTCTTGGCTATTGCAAAGAGTGCTGCAGTGAACATCGGAGTACATGTGTCTTTGCGAGTCCTGGTTTTCTCTGGATAGATGCCCAGGAGTGGGATTGCTGGATCAAAGGGTAGTTCCATGTTTAGTTTTCTGAGGAATCTCCATACTGTTTTCCACAGTGGTTCCATGCAGCCACTTTGAATCTGAGGATAGAAAGGGGAGATGCGAGGAGACGGAGACTAAGGAACAAGTCTGCCATTTTGCTTAGAGCCCTGGTGGTGATCCACAGCTGATGGGAAACTAGTTCTCTGCAGTGTTTTTAGACATGTTTAGTAGGATGCTATTTTCAAGTTATTGATACATAATTTTCTCTTGGCTTCCATGGTGCACACTCTCCTGGCTTTCCTCCTACTTGATTGGCTTCCCTTTCTCAGTCTCTTTTGCTAGCTTCTCTTTGATCCTAAATGTTGGATATCTCATGACTCAGTCTTAGGCTTCTTTTCTTTTCTTTTTTTTAGTGCCGCACCTGCTGCATATGGAGGTTCCCAGCTAGGGGTCTAATCGGAGCTGCAGCTGCCGGACTACACCACAGCTCACGGCAGCACCGGCATCCTTAACCCACGGAGCGAGGCCAGGGGTTGAACCCGCGTCCTCGTGGATGCTAGCTGGGTTCATTACCGCTGAGCCACAACAGGAACTCCTAGGTTTTTCTTCTCCTTCTACTTTTTTCTTAGTTAGGCTCAACCAGACCCCTGGCTTTAAATACCATCTCTAAGCCAATCTCTCAACATATGTGTCTGGTCCCTGATTCTCACCTTAAAATCCTAACTCCTATTCCAAATGCCCACCAGAGAGCTTCGCAATGAATAACTGAAAAGCATCTCCAACTTAACTTGTCCAAAATAGAATCATTGGTTTTCTCCCTCACCTCTGTCTCCGTCCCAGTCTTTCCCACTTCACTTAACAGCCCCACCATCCATTCAGGGGCTCAAGACACAAACATCTAATCCATTGTCCTTTCCTATTGGTTCTACCTTGAAAATAGGACCCTGCTGTCATCTGCCACCTGGACTTACTGCAGCAGTCTCCTGAGCAGCCTGCTCTCTTCCCCCCTCGGCCCCCTCCCAACGCTGCATTCACAGAACAGGGAGAGGGTTCTTCAGAAATGTGCATCAGGCCAAATCACCTCCTCAGAGCACATTCTGTAATGACTCCCCAAAGCACTTAGAAATATGTCGGAACTCCTTTCAGAACCTGGCCTCCTTGGTCTTACTTTTGCCTCAATTCCAATCTCATCCCATTCCCCAAACGCTCTCTCTGTGAACAGATTTCAGATACATTAGCCTCCACCATGTCAATCTGTGCCTCTTTCAATGTACTTGCGTTGCCGACTCTCTCTTCCTAGAATGCTTTTTCTTAGTATGGTTGACTTGTTCTCATTCTTCAAGTCTTTTTTTTTTTTTTTTTTTTTTTTTTTTTTTGTCTTTTTAGGGCCACACCTGTGGCATATGGAGGTTCCCGGGCTAGGGGTTGAATCAGAGCTACAGCTGCCGGCTTACACCACAGCCATAGCAATGCAGGATCCGAGCTACATCTGGGACGTACACCACAGTTCAAGGCAATGCCAGATCCTTAACCCACTGAGCAAGGCCAGGGATCGAACCTGCAACCTCATAGTTCCTAGTCTGATTCATTGCTGCTGCACCACGACGGGAACGCCGTCATTCTTCAGGTCTTGACTCAAATCTGACCACACGAAATTTCCCTGACTTCCTTCACCTTACAATAGTGGCTCCTGCTACCCTATGTGGTTCTTCTTAATAGCCGACCCTGTTTGTTCTCTCCATACAAATAATTGAACATTGGAATAATCTTTATTTAGTTTGTTCTTCACAGACTGTGAGCTCCTTGAAGGTATGTACTTCATCAAGTAAGAGACATTTTGCAAGCCACATCACCCCACACAAGTGTTTCAGGAGATACTTAGCTCATGGTGGCATATATTTTGTATCCAGTACACCTATCACAGTTTTTGGCACAAGTTTGGCATTCAGTGAATATTTTTTTCAATAAATAAATGACAGTATGAATAGAAAAATGGAAGAATGGGAGGAAGAGAGCAGCCTTCAGTCTTTGGATGTCTGGTCCAGGAAAATCGAATCTCCTGTAAGTGAGCCCAGTTTCCTTCCCTCAAGCCTTCCTACATCCCTCCAATCTTAGAAGAAAGAAGAAGGAAACAATGAGAGACAGAACAAGGTGGCAGAATGAATGTTATCGTCCTCTTTGGATTGAAAGTCAACCTTTTCTACTATTACAGGACCACTGCTCTTTGTCTCCTCTGTCTGTATCTTAAAATGCTTCTCTGGGATCCGTCTACCACAAGAAACTCCAGAACACGCCCTGCAAAAATCTGCAGGTCCTCTTTATTTAGTATAACTTTTTTTTTTTGACAAAGTAGAAAGAATGCTACTCTGTGGTTTCAGTTTCTACTTCCTGTTGCAAGACACTTCCAAGTAATTCAACAAAGCTATGTATTTTACAAAAAATAGCACTCATAAAATTTACTCTCTACTTTTATTAAAAACTTTAAATAGAAATAGATGAATTATCCATTTCATCTCTAATAAAATAGGATAATAATGCCCCCAAAGGATCATGGGTCACAAAGCCTTATATTCAAGGTCTGAAACTATTGCATAGTGATAACCATTATGGGCTACCAGTTTGTTGCTAATATTCTCAGATGAATTTCACTGCTATTTTTTCCTTGGAATAATTCAATTGTAAACCTGTATCTCAAAATCCAACCTAGAAATGGCAACACAACTTAGATTAGCTAATCTGAAAAACAAGGGGCAAACATATTTAATAGAAAGAAATTGAAAACTGGTCTGGTAATTTCAAGGTATTATAGCCAAATAGCCATAAGCATATTTTATTTCTCTTATGAATTTATTGAATTTTGAGTGGTCTTGTTAACTTCCCTGTATGAACCAGCTGTATGTAAGATGTCCGTCAAGCACCAATACTTCCATTTAAAATCTTTTTAAAGAAAGACAAATGCCATATGATATCCCTTATACGTAGAATCTAAAATATGGCGCAAATGAACCTATCTACAAAACAGAAACAGACTCACAGACATAGAGAGCAGACTTGTGGTTGCCAAGGGCGAGGGGGAGGGAGTGGGATAGACAGGGAGTTTGGGGTTATATAGATGCAAACTATGACATTTAGAATGGATAGACAATGAGGTCCTGCTGTGTAGCACAGGGAACTCTTATCCAGTCTCTTGGGATAGATATATAAGAAAATGAATGTATTTATATATGTATCAGGGGGTCACTTTTCTCTACAGCAGAAATTGGCACAACATCGCAAATCAACTACACTTTAATAATAATTTTTAAAAATTAAAAAAAAACTTGTAAAAACTTCTCCGGTTAGGCAATTAGCTAATTCAATAGCTCATAGGTACATGGTGGGAACCCAACAGATACATGTTAATGACAGCACGTGTCTGTTGAGCATACCCTATGTGCAAGGCCATCAGTGCCGGAGAACATACGGGAGCTAAGAGAAGGGGCGGTAAAACTCAGTGGCTGACAAATAGAGCTCTGGGTTCAAATCCTGAGTCTGTCCCTTGGTAACTGAATGATCTTGACAAGTCATTTAACCTCTCCAGGCCTCACTTATCTATGTCACTTAGAAGACTAAAAGTATCATGTGCCTCGTGGGATGGTTTTAGAAAAGAATGAAGTCACACATGTAGAGGGATTAACACCATGACCGACACGCTGTAAATGCTCAAAAAGGCTTGCTGCCACTGTGAGGATGGGTCTTGCATGGTCCCTGTCTGCAAGAGCCTAGGATCTAGTGACAGAAAGAAGCGGGCAGGTGATTATTGCATCGTGGAGCAAAGAGCACGCCATCTGCTTTTGTCCACAGATATAAGGCCCCCAGTGTATGAACCACTCGTTTATTTACTAGATGATATTTTGCTACCTAATAAAATGTCAATTCTGTCTACACACAGAAATCAGGTGTGGTGTTGTCTTAATTTGAACAGTCTGATTTTCTGAGCATGGAATTTAATCGGCTCAGTCCAAGAGTTAAAAGATGATTTTTCTTCCATTCTCTTAAAATATATCAAGATAATGCTGCTTTGCTGACAATCTTTCATGTGCTCTTACATAATTCTGAGCAAAATTATGAAAGAGATCACATAATCCTTCAATAAGAAATATCACTAAGTCCAACTTCCATTTTTATCCTCAACATCCAAAAGGGTGTTATAAAACCTCAGTACTAGAAGAACAAATGAAATAAGTGGCATTGTTAAATTAAAAAGAGCACAACTTGAATTTTTTTAAAGAAACATTTTGAGTGTGAGTCTTACGCCCCTGGTAATAAGCACATTCTTTTTCTCAATACTTGCCTCGAACTAGGCCTTTCTGTCCAAAGGGAAAATGATCTGGACAATTCCGTTCCGCAAATATCTGTATTTCTTATGTGTGGGGCACCATGCATGCCCAGAGCTAAATAAAACACAGTTCTTTCCCTGCAAGACGTCTCGTGGCTAAAGCGAAGACAAACAGGTAAACTGCTCTACTTCTCCCTTTAGAGTACAATGTAGATTATTTATTCCCATTTATCATCTCTGAAATTGAAATTTATTTTTCAGTCCGTGACATTCATGATGTGGTTGCCATGGGGTCGTGATGTATTGCCTGCACACACATCTTCGTTATCTATTGCTGCATCATAAATTACCCCCAAACTTAGTGGCTGAAGACAATATTGTTTATCACAGGAAATGTTTTGGAGATCAGGAGATCAGGCGTGGCTCAGCTGAGTCCTCTGGCTCCAGAACTCTCAGAAGCTGCAATCAGGGTATCTTCTGAAGTCTGTAATCACAGAACCCCAGGGTTAGGGATTATTGCAAAGGGTCAGTGAAACCATATGCCCATGAAACGTTTTATGTAGAATGGCTAAATAATAGCTTAAACATTTTTAAACCACGATTTTTCAAATGTATTAAAGGCGCTTTCGGAGTTCCCGTCGTGGCGCAGTGGTTAACGAATCCGACTAGGAAACATGAGGTTGCGGGTTTGATCCCTGGCCTTGCTCAGTGGGTTAAGGACCGGGGTTGCCGTGAGCTGTGTTGTAGGTCCAGATGTGGCTTGGATCCTGCGTTGCTGTGGCTCTGGTGTAGGCCGGCAGCTACAGCTCCAATTCGACCCCTAGCCTGGGAACCTCCATATGCCGTAGGAGCGGCCCTAGAAAAGGCAAAAAGACCAAAAAAAAAAAAAAAAAAAAAGGCGCTTTGTTATTTGTTGAGTACAGATGAGCCTCAAGTAAATTTTCACATCACCTTTTTTCCTGTGTGGTTTTTGTTTGTTTGTGGCTGTGACAGTGGCATGCCTAAGTTCCCAGCTCAGGGGTCAAACCCACACCATAGCAGTGACCTGAGCCACTGCAGTGACAATGCCAGATCCTTAACCCTCTGAACTGCAAGGGAACTCCTTCTTGTGTTTTTTTTAAAGCAACAAACATTAGAAATATAACTGTTTTCCAGGTGGAAAAGAGTCCATGAAATTTTTGCTATAAAAAATTACCCTCTGTGACAAAAATTCTGGGAACCACTGTCCTCAGGCTTCCAGAGTTGCAAACCTAAGCATGTTCAAAAATGATTCATTTCTGTGTCCCTATACCCTTAGGAAAATCATTTATCTTCATGTTACTGGATAAAGACCTATCCCTTGCTATCGCTCTATTTAATATTTCATATCCATAGATAAAACTCGTCATGATTTTAGAAGGAACTCCATTTTTATTCCAACACGTTGAAAGGAAATCCATTTTGTATCTCAGAATAATGAATTGAATTTAAAAGAATTTCTTCTTATCTGTTGGTTCCTTAAAGTCGAATTTTTTCTTTTAATTAATGGCAAACCATCTTTCATTTTTAAATAGCATTACCCAGAATTCCCATGAGGCACAGTGGGTTAAGAAGCCAAATGCCAGGGCTCAGGTTGCTGCAGAGGTGCAGGTTCAATTGCCAGCCCAGGGCAATGGGTTAAAGGAACTAGTGTTGCCACAGCTGCAGCTGAGATTCGTTCCCTGGTCCGGGAACTTCCATGTGCTGCCAGTGAGGCCATTAAAAAAAAAAACAGCATTACCCTAAGAATGCTGGTTTAATTTTGTTCAGTTTACATAGTTGAGTCACAGTGCAGTGATGATTTCATCATACAATTAAGAAGCCAGAATACTAAAAATTCGCTAAGATGGTAAAATTATTCGTGCTCTGTTAGAGCCAAAATGATTCATTTGCTGACCACCAGAGATTAGTCATAATTCAGGTATATACTCGATAAAATGGAAAGAGAAAATTTTAATAAATATACTCTTATTAACGTGTTTCTATTCCTAAGAGATCTCAAGTGTCTCTTGCTATGAGATCTAGGGTTAGCAAAACATTCAAATACATGCTCATATTCTATACATAACTTGATGGCCCTTGCCATTTATCTGTAGGTTCAAGATCAAGAGCGCGATTCCCTTCAAGCATGTGTTGTTTTGAATAAAGTAAGCTTGAGGGCCATGCCCATACTGATGGAAGGCGAACTAAAAGACACCTTTGTACCCCCCTGTTCATCTGTTACATTTCTCACACAGACACTTGATAAGGCAAATGGAAGTGAGGAGCTCCCTTTTCAATTAGTAATTCAGCATCAGGTACAAAAAACAGATCTGGATGGCTGGCAATCCCTTATTTCAGCTGTCAACAAATATTTATTGAGTGACCCATATGCTTCGAATACAAAGCAGTAGTGGTGGATGCTGCTTGACGCCCCTGCTCTCAAGGAGTTGGACAGGCATTGGGGCTTCAGGAAGGAAATGAACCATTACAGATTAGTGTCAAAGGCCCTACCGAAAGGGTTGGTCCAGGATGCTTTGGAATCAGAGCAGAGGTTTCCAATCCAGTGATAAAGAATCAAAACAGACTTCTTGGGGAAAGTTAGCCCAGCACCTGGTGTGGTGATGGGTGGTGTTGGGGTCGAGGAGTGTCCCAGAGAGAGGGAAGAGCATGGGACAGAGCACAGGAGGGATTGGGAAACTGGGAGTAAAGGTTCAGCCTATGGCTATTAAATGAAATGGGAAATAAAACCCCTAAAAGGCTTTATTGGCTTTTGTGATGACTTTTTTTTTTCATGGCCACACCCACGGCATATGGAAGTCCCAGGGCCAGGGATTGAATCCGAGCTGCAGTTGTGGCAACGGTGGATGCTTTAACCAACTGCACCAGGCTGGGGATCGAACCCATGCCTCTGCAGCAACATGAGCCGCTGCCATCAGATTCTTAACCCACTGCACCACAGCAGGAACTCTTGTAATAACTTTTGTATCAGAAAAAAAGTGGCATGATCAGTGTGATATTTTCTCTCTCTCTCTGGAGAGACTTTGAGTGATAACTTCCGGTGACACAGGCGTGAACTTTGAATACAGTGGCAAACTTTGAATACGTGAATACTTTTAAAGGACTGCACATAAACTGTGCTGGATTACAAGTTTGAGTGATTGACATGGCATTTTAGCGGCTAAAGGAAAATATTCTTCATTGGAATGCTGAGATGTCTTTATGGATTTTTCTTCCTACATTTTGTGCAATACATTTTTGGGGTGTGTTTGTTTAAGTCAGTAATAAAATATGATCCAGGCTACAAATATTTTTTGACACAACACATTTTAGTAAGCCCTCTAGGGCCTAAAATGAGATTAAACTGTGGTCAGAGAACTCAATCCATTGTTAGAACATCCATCAATGAAGCTTTCATTCAAGATAACATGTCAACCTGTCAAGATATCTCGTTGATTGACATTCTCATAGAGATTCTAAATTTCTTCTTTTCCCACCTCTGAGTTCCCACTTCTATCATTGTATAGGCTTTAAATTGAAAACTCAGCCAAAAATATGACACCTCTCACCAGTCTCTTGGCATGGTATTTCAGTTTCTATTTGTCAATTCTAACCCAAATGTAGGCATAGCACACGTTACACTGCCAAGCCCCAGCCTCACTCTGGTGCTGGGGGCTTGAGAAGGTGAGATCAAACTGTGGGTTGTCAGCAGCTCATGTAGTTCTCAAGATGATCGCATCAAAGCCACATACTCTGTGCTTTAAAGTATTGACACTTGCAAGAATAATTCAGCATCTAAAGCATAAAAACTAGAGTTATGGCAGAGCTATTTGACAAATCAGCTAGGATCATAGTTACATTATAATTAAAGGATCACAAAGTCCAATCAGGATACATATGCCTAGAAGTCCTTCTTAGGGTACCACTGGCATAAATGATGGTGTAAACTGTACCTCTAGGGGTTTTGTAGTGTGCCTGTCCTGTTAGCAAGGCTATTTAGATGATTGCTGCCTGGCGGCAAAGTATCTCTTTGCACAAGTTACTAGGCTTTGGGGGTGGTAGTTATTTTTCTTTTGTTTTTGTTTTTTGGGGCTGAGATGGTAATTTGTGATACATTCACCTGGAAGCCTCACTGGAGAGGGGACTTGGGCACATAAGCCCAACAGTTGTGTCGAGGAGTTTATAAGACGAGGCTGTTCCCGATCCAAGTTCCGTGGAGAGAGGTGGAGAAGACATTCGCCCCACTTCAGCACAGGGAACCAGCAGCAGCACATAATGGGAACCATTATGCAGGAGCAGTTCGGCCCAGCTGAGAAGCCGCAGAGCTATGTAAGAACCAGACTGGCTGCAATAGCCATGGTGGAGCCAGAGCCCTTCGGGGTCAGCTTTGTAAATCCTGGAACGTGGAGAGCCTCTGAAAAAGACATAGCGCTCAGAGGTGCAAAAAACTGGGGGATACTCCTGTTAATGTGACTGTACATTTCCTTACAGTCTGGGGCAACCTAGGATGTTTAGGTTTCGGAAATCTAACTTCAATTTAAAAAGTAAGCACATCAACTTAGATCACTGTTGTTTTCTAACATAACCTGAAAATAAACATCGTGCTTGGATAAATGAATGGAGAAGGTGAAAACAATGATTCTTCAGTGTCATTTCATACCACAACTGCTCTTTATTTTTTATTTTTATGTTTTAGTTTGGCTGCACTCGAAGTAAACAGAAGTTCCTTGGCCAGGGATTGAACCCGTGCCACAGCAGTGATCCGAGCCATAGCTCTGACAATGCCAAGTCCTTAACTTCTAAGCTACCAGGGAACTCCTTTTTCTTTTTTTCCCAGCTGCTTTTTAAAACTCATTGTATCCTTATTGTCAAAAATTGAAAACCACCAGGATGGGGCTGTTGGGGGCAGGGGGAGTAGAGGCAGAAAAAAAAATGGAGAGACCCTGGGTGGATGAAAAATGTGAGGCAGAGAGAGGTCCAGCCTGTGCCTCCCGGGGTTGCCCTGCAAGCTTAGGTTACCCCTTCTCAAGTGCCACCTCCCCAAATGCCTTTGACACCCACCTCTATCTGAGTCAGAGACAAGCCGTGCAGAGCTGGCCCAAGTAGCTGTACTGATCCATCGTTACTCCTGCAGGTATTTGCTCAGGTCATCAGCAGCTTTTCTCCGCCTCCAGGACAGCTCAGGTGCTCAGGAGTAATCCATGTGTGAGATGGGTCTGCAATGCGAGGAGTAATTCCAGCAGCCAGACTGAACCCCTCGGATTACAAGGTATTTGTTCAGCTTGTCTTGCTGGATGGAACTGAGCCCAGGGGTTAGAGCTGAGAGTTTCCTCCTTGTACCAAAGCTCTAACACTTGGCTGGGAAGTGATTAAAAACTTTAAACTGTTAAGCAAGAAAGTAAACAAGCTAAAGCTAGGTTGAGATGGCTGGCTCAGAAAAGGACCTAAGAAAATGACGTCTCTTGGAGTTCCCTTGTGGTGCAGCAGGTTAAGGATCCAGTGTTGGCACTGCAATGGCCTGGGGTTGCTGCTGTGACACGGGCTCAATCCCTGGCCTGGGAACTTCCATAGGCCGCAGGTGTGGCCGGAAAAAAAAAAAAAAAAAAAAAAAAGAATATGACATGTCTTGTTGGTATTCTGAGCGGCCAGTCCTTTCCGTGTTTCCTGTAACCCATTCTCCATCTGGCTTACAAGGTTTTTCAGCCTCAGCACTACTGATATTTAGGGCGAGATGATTCTTTACCGTAGGCCCTGTCCTGAGCGCTGAAGGACGTTTCCACTAGATGCCAGTAGCTATTCTGCCCCCTAGTTACCGCAATCAGAAACAATCAAAAACATCCCCAGAGGTTGCCTGATGTCCCTTAGGGGCCAAATATCCACACTTGTGAATCAGTGATCTAAAATTAAAGATTTCCCGGGAGTTCCTGTTGTGGCTCAGTGGTTCACAAATCCAACTAGGAACCATGAGGTTGCAGGTTCAATCCCTGGCCTTGCTCCGTGGGTTAAGGATCCGGCGTGGCTGTGAGCTGTGGTGTAGGTCGCAGACGCAGCTCGGATCCTGAGTTGCTGTGGCTGTGATGTAGGCCGGTGGCTACAGCTCTGATTCGACCCCTAACCTGGGAACCTCCATAGGCCTCAGGTGCGGCACTAAAAAGACAAAAAGACGCAAAACAAAACAAATTTTTTTAAATTAAAGATTTCCCTGAGAGCCTATGCCACATCAATAACGGCACACGCAAAAGCAAAACCAAACAAAACCAAAAAACCTGCCAATCAAAATGATTTATGGGAATTTTTTTTTTTTATGGTGAAAAGGCAAAATGTGTGCTTACTAGTTTTGTTTGGGGATCCCCCCCCCCCGTTATTCTAGGAAAAGATTCAGATAGAAAGAGAAAAAGTTATATCCCATACTGAGCCCCTAACGTGTCTACATGCCTTCCAAGTGTACATCTAGTCCACAGGAGGGGACACAAATCCTAAAGAAAATAATTGAAGGGGAGCAGGATTTACTCCCCACCCTCTGCACCCCAAATATGCCTCTTAGGCCTGAGGATTATTTTGAGCTATTTTTTGGAGAGAAAGCAGATATGGGCAAGGCTTTGAAAGCAAGTCATACAAATCACCCTTTTGTGAGAGAGACACACATGTAAGGGAGACCTCCGTTTCTCAGTGTCTCCCTCTGTACCAGGAAGAGAAGGGCGCCTCTAAAGTGCTAGAAACCCTACTTTATTTTTTTTTTTTAGTGATTTTTATTTTTTCCAGTATAGTTGGTTTACCGTGTTCTGTCACTTTTCTACGGTACAGCAAAGGGACCCCATCTCACACACACACACACATATTCTTTTTCTCACATTATCATGCTCCATCATGAGGGACTAGATAAAGTTGCCTGTGCGCTACAGCAGGATCTCATGGCTTATCCCCTCCAGATGCAATAGTTTGCATCTATTAATCCCAAGCCCTCAGTCCATCCCACTCCCTCCTCCTCGGCAACCACAAGTCTGTTCTCCAAGTCCCTGAGTTTCTTTTCTGTGCAAGGGTTCATTGGTGCCCTGTATTAGCTTCCAGATATATGGGATATCCTATGGTATTTGTCTTAGAAATTCTGATTATTGGAGAAGACAAGGGCTCAAATCTGCATCACAAGCTCACCCGTGTCTGCGGTGCCTTTGGGGCTTACCTGCCATAACCTGCTCCTCTCCCCCAACGCCTTCTACCGTCTTTGGCTGGAGGTGGTATTGAAGGCAGTGGCGGCTTGGTGCCTTTCAGGGAGTTGCTCAGTTTTCCTAGGTCCCTGCTCCGTAGGAGTGGTGTCATGACAATAAACCTTTCGTTTGTTTTTTTTTTCCCCTGTTAATCTGCTTTTATTACAGGGAGCCTCAGCCAGGAACCTAGAAAAGCAGAGGGAAAATTATCTTTCCTCTCCTACAAAATCTTGTAATTCTAAGAACCAACCTCCAGATTTGCACTAAATTTCTCAAGAATGAGCCAAGCAGGCATCTAATACTGTTTTCGAGTCTAAATGACTGATAGAAATCCATAATATATGATGGGAATAAAACTGATCTTCAAAAGAACTCATTCCAACTGTTTTTTCAACAGGATTTCCAATCCTCTCAAAACCTGACAAATGACTCCCTTAGTGCGTGGACTCTGTAGCATCAAAATAACCAATGATGGGATGGTTTTGACCAAATTACCCAACAGAGGAACGAGGGGAGGAACGGGGAAGAAACAGGGCTATTAAGACAGCCGACTCCCATCATTCAGTATCATGAAGGTAAGAAGAAACTCTTTGGGAGCTACTTTTTACTCTCATCAATTTTTTAAAAATAGATTTAATTTTTTTTCTTGACCATAAAGTTACAATGCTTCTTGTAGAAAATTCTGAAAACACACAAAAGAATGCCCTGGGTTGTTTTGTTTTGTTTTGTTTTGTTTTTTTCCTTTTTACAGGTGCCCCTGTGGCATATGGAAGTTGCTAGGCTAAGGGTGGAATCGGAGCTACAGTTGCAAGCCTACGCCACAGCCATAGCAACACCGTGTCCGAGCCACGTCTGCAACCTACACCACAGCTTCCAGGTCGATCCCTGGCCTCCCTCAGGGGGTTAAGGATCCAGCATTGCCTCGCATGCTGTGGTTTCACATTCCTCAGGAAGGGATCTTTATTTAGTATGTAGTTCTGGGGTTTCTTTCCCCCACTCTGGTTATTAAGAAAACAAAAACTCGCACTCATTAACCAATCTGAATAAGAAAATAAATTTTTTTTTAAAAGATCACGTCTACGCATCTACTATGTTTTCCAGGAACCTTCCTCCTAATTTGACTTAGTATCATTCACATAGGAACTTAGCCATATTTTTATCACCTTACCAATTTTTTTCTTACTGTCTCTAACCCACTTGTGTAATTCATGTCCACGATTTCAAATGAAATGTCATCATCGCTGCATTATTTTGGTTGACTCTTTACCCATTTCGTTCCTTCCATTAAGTCTGAAGTGGACTGAGGGCAGGAACCCCTATATCCACAGGGTTTTGAAAGTGACAAAATATATTTTGTTATCAGAAAGAAATAATGTTTCTGCCAGAGCCCCCCACAGAGTGGGTATGACTCAATAAATTGCACTGAGAATCTCAATTATGACAGGATTCTTTTCATGGGTGTTTCTTTTATTGATTAAGGATACGCTATGATTTCCCAAGAAATTGTCAGCAGAGCACACTTCCTCAATCAGTTCTGAGTATGTCAAAACATTCATTAAATATCTCTGCTATTTCAAAGCCTTAGTTAATTAAGCTTCTCTCAATATATTATCCCCATTCACCTAAGTAGCCTCTTGAAAATGAATACGGATTCATCTCTTATTTACCTGTGTCTCTGGTCCCTGGTTCTTCATACTGCTTTATTATCCTTTGCCTGCCTGCAGTGACTACATTCTAACATTCTGATACGTGTTCCCCTTTGAGCTCACGGCCATGCAGATATGCGTGTAATTATAGACTCATGGGTATATGCAAATTCGAGACTTTATGCCTATGTACAAATCGCAATTAGCTCATTTCTTCCAGCTCAGCTACAGAGTTTACTGACAAATGTTGACGTTTGTCTTTGGGTGATTATTTTATTTTATTTTATTTTATTTTTTGTCTTTTTGCCATTTCTTGGGCCGCTCCCGCGGCATATGGAGGTTCCCAGGCTAGGGGTCGAATCGGAGCTGTAGCTGCCAGCCTATGCCAGAGCCACAACAACGCGGGATCCGAGCCGCGTCTGCGACCTATACCACAGCTCACAGCAACGCCGGATCATTAACCCACTGAGCAAGGGCAGGAATAGAACCTGCAACCTCATGGTTCCTAGTCGGATTTGTTAACCACTGAGCCACAACGGGAACTCCTGGGTGATTACCTTATGCTCAAACTAGTTGTCATTATTTTTCAAGATGGAAAAATATATTGGATTACATAACCCCAGTTTACTCCAAGATGGACAAAGCGAGACAAAGCACTAAGGACACGGAATGTTTTGGAAAGAAATGCCCTAATGAAGACTCCCAAAGTCTAGGTCACCAGAGGTCCCTGCCAAGCATCTTGGCCTGGGTTGCACTTAGAGTGGAACCTTCTCCATGGATAAGAGTTTCTAGAGATGTAGTCATCCTCTTCCTGGTGCTGTATAGTCTGGCCACCCAAGATGGCTCTTCTCTTGCTCTCTTTCCATCCCCTGCTCCACCGGTGCCTGCTTCACCTAGTCTGTCGGGCAGAACATCTCCACCTGGTAGCTTGTCAAAGGGCGGTGGGGGGCGTGCCCCTTGCTGGTTTCCCTGGTAACTGAGGAGCCCACCTGAAGCCAATAGCGCTTTCATTGGGCACCTCCCCCTGCCCTGGGAGCAAAGCCTGCCGCCCTCTTGCCGGCGGTCCTAACCCGGGTTCGTGTGCCCTCTGCCACCCCACACGTCGGGGCGTCGCTGCAGGACCGGGCTTCAGACGGGTAAGCTCCCCTTTATTAAATCACTGATGTCTCTGTCGCCGCCTGCGGGCTCTTTGCTTGGTCTTGAAGCTGGGCAAGCACAAGCCTTGCAGGCCTGCAGGATGCAACCCAACAGGTATGAAGAGGGAGACTCTTACAAACAGGCTTCCCTTATACATGGAAATATCTATAACAAAAGGGTAACTTCTCCTTGGTTCTTTGTCACAGGGCCCAGCAGTGAGGCCAGGGAAGGATTACAACATTGGAGATACACAACATGTGGCCCCTCTTCAACTCACAAATCACTCCATTTATTGCACAGGATTAGCACACAACACAGTGAGTCAAGTTAGGTGTAGAGTCAGGTCCTCCAGCGAAGAGCCTTCAATCACCAGGCTACGTGGTCTCTTTTTAAGGAGTAGCAGTTACCCTGGGGGACATGGTCTTGGGTCTATCAGTTGTTCCCTCTGTTCCAGAAATGTACGTTGCCAAACAAATTTCTCATCTAAAGTTGCCACTCTTAATTTATCAAAGACGCCTACAGCCCTACCGCGAATGTTTCAAAACAACTAATATGGCAGTTTACGTTGGCCTCTGTGACTCAATTTGAACTATTTAGCATAGCTTAATGTAGCTTCATGCAGGATAAGTAGGAAGGATAATGTTGCCGAAACTTGGCCTCTGTCTCCTGGTGCCGAATAGAAACACAGAGTTTTGGGTAAAGGAGAAAAAAAATTGCTTTTATTGCTTTGCCAGGCAAAGGAGGCCACAGCAGGCTAATGCCTTAAAGACTCTGTCCTCCTGGGAAGAACTATGGGGAGTTGAATAGTAAAAAGAGAAAAACAGGGTTCTGGATAAGAATCAGGGTTGAGAGCAAACAGGCATTCTTTCTTTGGGGGAATTTTTAGTCATTGAGGTTGGTGTCATGAGCTATCAGCGTGAATCCTGGTGGTCTTCTAGGTTATTTTATCTCAGTTTTTCCTAAAATAAAAATACTTGTGAAAAGGGCATATTGATGAGAGATGAGGGCAATCTAGGAAAGTCCCTTAAAAAAAACAAAAAAAAAAAATCATGTACTTAAAATCTTTGACCCGGAGGCAGTTGTGCCCCGGGTACCTAATCTGTAGCTCACGGGTGATTGTGTTTAGGGTGCAGTTAAGCCAGGGAGAAGCACAAATTTTAAATTAGTCATTTCTAAAAGAAACGTAAGGAATATACCTTTTAAGTGTGTGAGGTGCCTGCATCAGTAACACAAAAGAAATCACATCATAACATCAGCTTTCAGAGCTTTTCCTACGGCTGCTGTTTTTTAAAAGTAGTCAGCTGGAGATAATCCTTTTGTCAAAGAGGGCTATTTGGGGGTGGCATATTTTGCTCCCCTTTAGAACCTAAAACTGCCCCTTAGTAAGTCAAATCCCTGTGGGCCATTCAGTCCAAATGCAGTAAGGAATGCGTCATGGGAAAAATGCAGTATATTCGCACCATTTAGCCTCGCTTTAGTAAAATGCAGCAGAGACCTTTTGAAAGATACAGTTGCTGGAAAGGATTTTGACTATAGCACCAAGCTCTTTTTCAATTCTCTGGAACAATAACAGCCTTCGTCCCTTCTCTGGCTCCATCTGGATCTTACTGTTAATCCACACCCAAAAAATAAGGACATAGGTACAGAATGGCCCTCTGGATATGCTAGAAGAAAGCATTTCTTTGTTTATACTTACATTTCTCTTTTTGCATAGACCTATGGTGTGAGAAACCCAAGGTTATGGTTATCAACCTTCAAAGAAAAAAAAAAAAAAGGATAAGGCTTTGCATTTCATTATAAAACTGAATATTCAAAGACCCGGGAGAGTCATGCTTTTGCTCTCCATAGTCACATGGTAAATAAATAAATAGACACCTGGCTCAAGAAGCTCCAGAAGTAATGCTGGCGAATCTCCACCGTAATAACAGGCCTGCAAATACAGAGATGGAGTCAGCTATGCTGAGCTGCCAAAGGTTCCCAGAAAGTCCACGTATTAAATATTTTTAAGAGCCAAGCCATCTTGTTTTCAGGATCTATGACAATATTTGGATGGTAGCGGATTAGCCTCCAGTGGAAATTAAATTTCCACGTTGCTTATTGTGGTGTAAATGGTGAATGGGGTCCAGCGTGGGCAGCAGGCCTGCCATTCCTGCCTGGAGCTGTTCATTTGGGGAGGAGGCAGGAGGGAGCTCGGAGGCATTACTAGGCTTCTCTGCCCCTAAGTCATGCACTCGAGGGCATGTCTGTCAGCCCTTCCCGGCTCCAATGATTCTAAGACAGTACAGAGATTTTTTTTTTTTTTTTTTTTTTTTTTTTTTAAGCTGCTCTCTGCAGAAGGAAAGGACATTCTGCCCTAGACAAGAAGGGAAGCCTTGCTTCAGTACCTAGTGTGTGTGGGGGGGGGATGCTGATAAACACAGTACAGAGAAATGAAAGCAGCAATTTGTTAAGGGGAATTTAGAAAAATGTAGGAAAGGAATTCCTGCTGTTCTGCAGAGGGATAGAGGCATCTCTGCAGCGCCAGGACACAGGTTCGATCCCCATCCTGGCAGAGTGGGTTAAAAAAATCTGGTATTACCACAGCTGCAGCGTACACAGGTTCAGATCTGACTCCTGGCCCCAGAACTCCAGTAGGGGCGGAGGCGGCCAAAAAAGAGAAAAAAGGGAAAATGTGGGAAAATCTGAGTATTCAAGCCAGTTATAAATCACGAAACTGATTTCCAGCCCGCATGTGTCGATGATGTTAGTCGTTCGTTTCTTTCTTGTTATCCTAGGGCTGGTGACAAAGGAAGAATTATTCAAGTCCCATGTCTTGGCTTCCAAAACCCAGGTGGGTTCCCAGTTCCATTTGGGGCCCTTTTTCTTAGCTAGTTTGAGCGTTGGAGTCTAATATGACAAGGAACATGACAGAACTACTTTAGTTTCAAATGAATTCAGAGAGTCTAGTCCTACCTTCCTTGGTCACTAGTCCTAGGATAAGAAGAAATGAAAAACTAACAACATAACAGACACGTGCTGGGTGGAAATCAGTTGCGTGATTTATAACCGGTTTGAATACAGTGACCGGCTCCGCACGCACATGGTTTCTGCTTCTCTGTTCTTCTTTCACTGTTTAATTGTCTTTGCTTTTTCACGCGCGCCACCCCCCCCCCCCCCATTTATGGCTTGTGCTAAACTCCTCTCCATGGACATGTTTCCATCACATCCTTCGAGGGCAAGGTCGAGTCACTTTATTTGTGAAGCCTTTGCTGAAGCATTTCCATCTTCCTTCTGGGTCCTGATGCAGCTCATAAGCCTTTCCATCATTGTCATCATTATCATGGCAGCAAATATTTTCCGAACATCAGGAACTGGGCACCACGGTGTTGTGTGGAGCTTATCTCAGGGAATCTGTGAGCCTGGGCGGTGGGCTTTTACAGATGAAGAAATCAAGGCACAGAGAGGTGGAGTAGCTGGCCCGAGGTGGCTCTGTGTTGAAGGGGAGCAGAAGGTGCCACCCCAAGTATGCCTCTTTGGCATAAGGATTATTTTAGGCTGATTAGTTTTAAGAAACACAAAGCGCCGAAAACCAAGAAGTTGCCTTTTTGATAGAGGCATTTGCGTGTATAAAGGACATCTCCATTTGTCAGGGTGCCTCCCTCTCTGGACCAGGAAGAGACAGATGATGCCACATCCCTAGACACTCTTAGCAATGGAGAAGGTAGGACCTTAAATCTCCGTACAACCTTAGTACCCAGAGTCCCCTTGCGGACAGTGTTTTGCCTGATCACCTCCCATAACCGGCTCCTTTCCCCCAGCAGCTCCTTTTGTCTTTAGCTGGAGATGGTATCGAAGGCCGTGTCCTGGGCCATTACAGGGAGTCACTAGTTCCTCTCTTAGGTCTCGCCCACGTATACGGCAGGTGTACATGTTATTAACCTTCTCTTTGTTTTGCTCCTGTTCATCCATCTTGGATTATAGAAGGGTCTAGAAGGATAGAGGGAAAAATGATTTGTCCTCCCCTGCAGTATAAATACAGTCCGCGTGTTCCTGTCTCTCGTGCTTTGGCTCACACTGCTTGAATTTTTCTCCTCAACATTTTATTACAAAAAATTTCAATCCTACAACAAAATTGCAAGAGTGTTAGAGTGAACCACTGTATACCCACCACCTCGATCCCTTCCTTAGAACTATTTGCTTTAGTACAGACCTAGCCATCCATCGATCCATCTTATTTTCTCTTGTGATTCATTTCAGAGGAAACTGCAGACACCACTGCATTTCCCCCCGATACTTGACCGTGCACATCAAGAACTCCTTGATTTTTTTTTTTTTTTTTTGTCTTTTTGCCATTTCTTGGGCCACTCCCACGGCATATGGAGGTCCCCAGGCTAGGGGTCTAATCAGAGCTGTAGCCACTGGCCTACACCACAGCCACAGCACGTGGGATCCAAGCCACGTCTGCAACCTACACCACAGCTCACGGCAATGCCGGATCCTTAACCCACTGAGTGAGGCCAGGGATCGAACCTGCAACCTCATGGTTCCTAGTCGGATTCGTTAACCACTGAGCCAGGATGGGAACTCCAATAACTCCTTCATTTTTAATGCTAAAAAGAAACACTGACGTGGCAAGAACTAGCACCCTCCTGCCTTTGTGGACTAGGACTGGCCAAACGGTGCACCCCCCGTTTTGTCTAAAACAGCAAATTAAGGGTTTTTTTTTTTAAAGCTACTTTTCTTCAAAATGTGGTGCTTTCCAAAGTTCAACAATAGCTTCCAAGGTCCTTGGGAACTTGTTTCTCTTAAGAGGAACAGGAATCAATGGCCATCAGCCGCACACAACCCAAGGGCAAGCACATACCTATAAGCTCCAGATTCATTCCAGAAGGCATTTCTGGGCTGCAGAACAGTCACTCCTTCCCAGTTAGATGGAAATCACTGGGCTGTTACTGGATTTCGATGAGAAGGAGGGGCAGGCTGGTGTGGGGGATGCCTGGGGAGAACACGCGCGAGCATCAATAAAGAGGCCGGAACTGGTGACGCTGGGGAACATTGTGCATCTATTTGAGGCTGAAGAAAACAAATTAAATGCGGTCCATTCTGAATCACAGTACACTGATTTTTAGTTCCCCAGAAGCCTTCGTAAGAAAGCAAAATAGGAATTTTACAAGGTCTATATTTAATTTTCTTTTTTTTTTTTCCAACAAGAGGCCCTCACCTACTTGTTACTGAGGCAAAGCATGGTGCAGAAACACCAACACAAAGAGAACCTCTTTCCCAATTTATCCACCTGTAGCGGTCCCAGTGGCTGTGCTGTTCTCAGAGTGAGATGGTGAGAGGCGAGGGACCACGACCCAGCATAAGCATGTGCCACCTCATGTGCGGGCCTCCTTAGAGACCCAGCTTGGTTCTTCTCCAGTGTCTTTTGGAGTTGTACCTGATTTTATTACTAGTTTTCATTTGAATCCATCTGGGAATGGGATGATTTTGCTTGTTGGCCAGGAATCGCTTGATCCTGAAAGTCTCATGAGAAGACGTGGCAAGGAGCTAAGTCAACCGCATAGAGGATGGTGGGGAAGCAAAGAGAGGCGCTGTATTTACTTTTCAATAAGACATTTGCCTTGGCTTAATTACAGTCTGATTTCCTTGTCTCTAAAGCAGTGTTTCATTTCAAAAAAATGTCATGTAAGCAATACAGTTCAAATTCCCCTGAAATTTAATTCATCTCAAAATTCAAGTGTATGATTATGATATTTGAGTTTCACCTTAACTACGTTACACTATGCTAAGCCGTCTTAGTTCAAAGCGATATCTCAGACACTTGAAGGCACCGCGTAGCTTATGAGAAGCAATTAAAAGAAATATTGAAGCCTGAAGTTTGAGGTTGTTTTTATGACTGTGATACTTAATAAGCAATATTTTTCCACTCCAACAGATACCAGCTCATCGCAGTGGAGTTTGAAATTAAAATCAGCTCTCTTCACAAATGGAGAGATGAGTGTTTGCTAGATAAGGTTGCCGGATGTTGCAAATCAAAACATTTGATGCCCAGTGAAATTTGAATTTCAGATAAGCAACGAATCATTGCTTAGTGTAAGTATATCCCACTGAACTCCAGATAAACAATTTTTGTATATTTCCCAAATATTGCATGGCACAGACTTGTATTGAAAAATAGCCGTTGCTGATCTGAATTTCAAATTTCACTGGGTGTCCTGTATTTTATCTGGCAACCTTATTTCCAGGAGTTTGGGAGGCTAAACTAAAAATCCTCCCCTGCAAGACCTTAATTCATCCCGTTGGTGGTCCTGTCTCCATGAAGCTGAGGGTTGATTTCTTTCCGAGGTGAGGAAAGATAAAACTTTCCTGTTAAAATTCGTAATCCCACTATGCAATCCCTAAAACAAAAGAGACGTGATTCTTTTATATGTTCGGATACAGAATTATCTCCAAATAAGTGAAATGAAAAAAGCAAGGTTCAGCAGTGCATGGCTACAGGGTAAGAAGAATTGTGTCCAGGGGAGACTGTGTGTGTGGCAGTGGGGGAATGTGGTAAGGAGGAGTCTGCTTTTTCATTCTACAATTTTGTACTTTTATTCCTTTTCATTTTAAGGAAGCACCTGCAGCATATGGAGGTTCCCAGGCTAGGGGTCCAATCGGAGCTGTAGCCGCCGGCCTACACCACAGCCACAGCAACGCGGAATCTGAGCCGTGTCTTCGACCCACACCACAGCTCACGGCAGTGCCAGATCCTGAACCCACTGAGCAAGGCCTGGGATCGAACCTGCGTCCTCACAGACACTATGTCGGTTTCTTAACCTGCTGAGCCACAACAGGAACTCCTATTTTGTACATTTTGAATTTCCATCATGTGCATATATTATCATTTCAAAGATAAATAAGTGTAAATGAACAAGCAAAGAAGCAAAACAAAAATATTTCTTCCCAAGCAAAGCAGAACAAACCTTCCAAGAGATGCCTAACATTTGGTAGAAATTATTTTATTACTTTTGATTCTCTGACCTTATCGTGTCACCTTAATAGCCCTGGGAATGTGAAAGGAAACTTAAAATCGTGCGTGCATTGTGTCCTGTTGAAATGTGCCTGATATTTTATAGCTATAAATTTTATCTGCTTTTATATATTTTATTCTTTTTTTTTTTCTGTCTTTTTGCCATTTCTTGGGCCACTCCCGTGGCATATGGAGGTTCCCAGGCTAGGGGTCGTATCAGAGCTGCAGCCACTGGCCTACGCCACAGCCACAGCAACACCAGATTTGAGCCACATCTGCGACCTATGCTGCAGTTTGCGGAAACACCGGATCCTTAACCCACTGAGCAAGGCCAGGGATCGAACCCGCAACCTCATGGTTCCTAGTCGGATTTGTTAACCTCTGAGCCACGATGGGAACTCCTGTATATTTTATTCTGTTTTTTTCTCACCATGAGCTTGAATACACATGCACACACACACACACTTCCATCTGCCATGAGAAAGGGTCCCTTTGTGAACAACAGGAAACACAGTGATCTGTGTTCATCTAAATTTTCCATTCACATTTTCAGCACAGACACCCATTACAAAATCAATTTTTAGGCTGTATGGATAGGGGTTATTTTAAAGTTCATAATTAAATCTAATGTTCGATCTAAGAAAAGCCAGTGGAACATGCACATGTATACACATTATTAGCAACATTTCAGACTAATTAAAAACATGCTGAAGTGTTTGGTCAATCCAAGAAAACCCCAATCAGGAGTCGATTCGACCTCTCAGCTTACATTCAACATAAAGGTTTGTTTCCTGATCCGAGTTTTCTCATGGGTGGGCATTCCTCGCAGTTGTTTTTTTGCTGTTTGTTTGTTTGTTTTGTCTTTTGTCTTTTTGCCTTTTCTAGGGCCGCACCCGTGGCATATGGAAGTTCGCAGGCTAGGGGTTGAATTGGAACTACAGCCACCAGCCTACACCACAGCCACAGCAACACAGGATCCGAGCCGAGTCTGTGACCTACACCACAGCTCACAGCAACGCCAGATCCTTAACCCACTGAGGGAGGCCAGGAATTGAACCTGTGTCCTCATGGATGCTATCAGATTCTTTTCCACTAAGCCACCATGGGAACTCCCCAACTGCACTTCTGAAGAGCCCAAATAAACTCTTTATTCTTTTTCTTTTTGGCCACACCCACGGGATGCAGAGGTTCCTGGGCCAGGGATCAAACCCTCGCCGCAACAGTAACCAGAGCCACTGCAATGACAACCCTGAGCACCAGGGAATTCCAATAAACTCTTTTCTTATTTGCACTCTCCTGCATTATCTTTTTAGTTGATACATGTCTGTGTTGATGTGTTTGTGGAACAAGTATTCCTTTTTATTTATTTTTTATCTTTTTAGGGCCACACTAAGGGCATATGGAGGTTCTCAGGCTAGGGGTTGAATCGCAGCTGCAGCTGCCAGCCTATGTCACAGCTACAGCAATGTGGGATCTGAGCTGTATCTGCACCTACACCACAGTTCATGGCAACACCAGATCCTTAACCCACTGAGCAAGGCCAGGGATCAAACCTGCATCCTCACGGATGCTAGTCAGATTCATTTCTGCTGAGCCACAATGGGAACCCCCAGAACATGGATTCTGTTTTCAGATTCTATTTGCACATCTAATGTCTATTCAGATTTTTTAAGTTACTATTTAAAAAAAAATTTTTTTTAGGGCCACTCCATGGCATATGGAAGTTTCCAGGCTAGGGGTCGAATCAGAGTTGTAGTTACCAGTCTACGCCACAGCCACAGCAACACCAGATCCCGAGGCACATCTACGACCTATACCACAGCTCACAGCAATGCTGGATCCCTAACCTGCTGAGCAAGGCCGGGAGTCAAACCCACATCCTCATGGATACTAGTTGGATTTGTTTCCGATGCGCCACAATGGGAACTCCATAAAGTTGCTATTTTCAATAAACAGAAATGCTAAAAATTATGCATATCTGAAACCAGACACAGCCCTATGGAGCCCCTGGGCACAAGACCCTTCCTGTGTCCCCCATTTCTTGTTCTTAGGAAATGGACCTCATTCAGCCTCCATGGCCTCCCCTGAGTTCCTAGGGACAGCTTCAGACACTTGCTGACCAGGGAAGGGAGGGGACGCAGGGACAAGGCAGGAGCTGTCAAGTAACAGCGGCACAGCCTTGGGGCAGGATCCTGGTTCCCTCTCACGGGATACACATAATGACAGAGGATCTTGCACACCTAAGACAAAAGCGGTATTCCTCAGGCTTCTTTTAGAAATGAATACTCGTGATCAAGCCAAGGTCTCCCGACTCCAGCTCTGATGACTAAGAGTCCCCCAAAGAGGGAAGAATGCATGTTTCTCCCAATCCCGATTCCTATCTGAAAGCCTGGTCTTCTCCTTTGTACTATAAAATGCCTCACAATTCTTTGCAAGGGGAGGGGCACAGTCTTTGGGGCATCAGCCTGCTGTGACCCTCCTTTGCCTGGCAAAGCAATAAAGCTGTTTTTTTTCTCCTTTACCCAAAACTCTGTCTCTGAATTTCTCTTCAGCACCAGTGGACAGAGGCTGAGTTTCGGCAACATTAACAGGAGAAAAAACAAGTACATATGGGGGTCCACCAGGACTAGGAGACCCACAGCTAGGCAGTCGAGGCTTAGATGCTGTTCTGAGCTAGAAAGAAGCAGGAAGGGGAGACGATTCACAATGCGAATGTTTGACACACGAATGTCTGACATGTGATTCAGAAGCTCAAGGATGTTTTCTGAGATCTTCCAGGGAGAATTAAAGAGAGCCCGCCCCCCCCCCCCCCCCAGGGCTTCTTCTGGTGCCTTTTGGCAATAAAGCCAGCGATTTTACACCAGGGGATGCATTTGTTTTGTCATGGGAACATGTCAGCCTGGCTCGGCTGGACCCCATTTCCAGACTTCCCTTCCCTGGCTGTTACTGGTTACGATGGGCCATGAGGGAAACTCCTGGGGAGCATTGGAGGGCGGAAGAGAGGCACTACCCATTTTTTTAGCTCTCACATGCTCTCTGACCAGCTGACTCAACAGGTCGACTGCAGGTGCTCCCTGTCCCAGCTCCTCCTTCGGTGCCTCTGCCTTCTGGGCCAGGTGTGTTGCGTTCAGCTCTGTTGGGAAGGGCCCTGGCTTCCGTAAGATGCCCGCGCCACCAGGGGCAGGGCCAACCAGAACTGACAGGGTTTCCATCTGATCTCGTGGGGTTCCACCTCATGCATGGGATCTGTCCTGGTGGCGTTTCAGCCTGCTTGGGAGCTCCCCAAAACCACATGCATTCTTCCTTCCTTGCCCTGCACACGTCAAGCTTCGGCCTCAGAGGTAAAAACAGCAGCTTTACAGTGGCTGCTTCTAGTGCCCATGATTGTATTAAGTCAAACCTCTGTAATGAATCTCATGTGTGTGTGTGTGTATATATGTATATATATGCATGTGTATGTATATGTGTGCATGTATGTATATATTCATATATGTGCATATACATGTGTGCACATGTGTATACATATAAATGAGATTACAGATATACATACATGTATGCACATGTACTGTGTATAATGTATTGCATATGTATATAATATACATATGTGTGTGTACATATATAATGCATACATTTATATATACACACACATACATAAACCACACACACAAATCTTATTGGTTCTGCTTCTCTGAACAAAAACTGACATAACATCAATTCCCAAAATGCCCCAATATTTATTATTTTCCTTATCCATGGTCTCTTTTCCTGAAGCGACTTGCTATATACCCTTTAGGAGGGAGTTACATTCTTGTCTTTTCCTGGAGGGGAGCTGAGAACGAGCACCCCCCACACACATAATTCCAGTGTTGGCAGCAAGGGAGATAGACAGAGGCGCTGGCCTCGACTGGGGTAACTCTGGGGGGTTAAGGTTCCCAGGAAGCCGTCAGTACTGAGGAATCGGTTCTACCGTCTGTCTTATGAGTCGGCTCGCAGGGGAGCAGAGCTTCCTCCCTGCCCAGGAGCCAGTTGCCAAAGAGGCAGGGAGGGAAACGGGTAACTGAGACTTTCACAGCAGTCCACTCGGAGAGAAGCTGAATAAATATTTCCCCCGGGAGATTTTGATGGCAGGAGCCTGGTGCCAAAATACACTATAGAGTCTGTCTAACTCTAGGACTGCTTAAAGGAAAGATAATCACAATTGCTACAACATCAGAGGATTGTTGAAAAAAGAGAATGAGCAAGATAAAGGAATCCTGGTTTCATGCTGGATTCCCAGAATCCCTTCACATTAGCCCCCCAGAAGCTTCAGGGATTGCATACAAACTCTGGTGACTTCAGAGGTGGTGCTGATTTCACATTTGTTCCCGGGACACGATGAGAGACACAGGAGCCAAAGGAAACACCACCCACAGCAGCGTTCCAGTTGTAACCGATGTTTGCCTGAGTTTACTTGCTTGTGATGCAGACAGGTGCACATTAAAAATAATAATCTTCGATTCTCTCTGGTTCTTGCTTCTAGAAGCCAATGCAAGGCCTTCATCATCTTCATTTCAAGGCTTAGGCCGAGTTTCCTGGGAATCCTGTGAATCCTTGGAGGTAGGTTGCTTAAATAGCCGAAGTTTAAAACTCTCCAGAATGCACAGCTAAGCTAGGTTCCCAGGGTCGCGCGATGCCTGGAAGCCATTCTACATGGCAGTAGGGAACAGGCTGCTATCCCCAGGCTGTCCTACTTGGTCATCGAGACGTGAAAGCAGTGCCCTTGTGTCTCTCTTGAAAACAGCTCTGTAGTAAAGACTTCTAGTCCTTCATAAATTTAATTCTTCTCTCCTTCTGGGCACCGTTCATCAAGGTCATAAGACGGCTTGGAATTATGGGCTGGGAGCGTACATCAAATGTGTGGCATTCAAACCGAACCATTTCATTGCGTGTTGGAGACTTTGCAGCACTTTCTCCCCTTACAGTGACCATCAGGGAGTCAGGGTATTTTAGACGGTACAGCTACGAGGAGGTGGAGCCTCCACCAGCTTGGGTCCCTGAGTGTCCATCTACAGGGGGCTAACTGTGTACATGAGAAATAATACTTTGTCATGGTCAATCACTGGAGTGTGGGAATTGGGGGTTTATTTGTTATTGTAATATAGCCTTCCCCATCCTGACTAATATAAATTCCTATAGCTGCAAGCATTCTAGAACTTCAAGCTTTTGAAATTTCTTTTTCTTTTCTTTGGCTTTTTAGGGCCGCACCCATGGCACACTGAAGTTCCCAGGCTAGGGAACTAATCAAAGCTGTAGCTTCTGGCCTACGCCACAGTCACAGCAACGCCAGATCCAAGCCATGTCTATGACCTACCACAGCTCACAGCAACTCCGGATCCTTAACCCTCTGAGCATGGCCAGGGATTGAACCTGTGTCCTCATGGATACTAATCAGATTCGTTTCCTCTGAGCCATGATGAGAACTCCAAAATTTCTTTAATAAAGGTTTTACTACCCACCCCAAGTCACTTTTTTGAGGACATCACTTGCACAGATTTTTTTTTTTTGCTTTTTTAATTTATATTTTATGTATGTACATATGTATGTATTTTGCTTTTTAGGGCCATGCCCGAGGCATATGGAGGTTCCCAGGCTAGGGGTCCAACTGGAGCTACAGCTGCCGGCCTACGCCACAACCACAGCAATGCAGGATCCAAGCTGCATCTGCGACCTATACCACAGCTCAGCACAATGCCAAATTCTTAACCCACTGAGCGAGGCCAGGGATGGAAACCGCAACCTCATCTTTCTTAGGTGGATTCGTTTCCACTGAGCCACAACAGGAACTCTCAGAATTTTTTTTAATGATTTTTGTTTTTACCATTATAGTTGGCTTACGGTGTTCTGTCAATTTTCTACTGTACAGCAAAGGGACCCAGTCACACACATATATATGTTCTTTTTCTCACATTGTCCTCCATCATGTGCCATAGTTTCCAGATATAAGTGATTTCATATGGCTTTTGTCTTTCTCTTTCTGACTTACTTCACTTAATATGAGAGTCTCTAGTTCCATCCAAGTTGCTGCAGATGGCATTATTTTGTTCTTTTTGATGGCTGAGTAGCATTTCATTGTGTATACATATCACATCTTCTTAATCCAATCATCTGTTGATGGACATTTAGGTTGTTGCTGTGGCTTGGCTATAGTGAATATTGCTTCAATGAACATATGGGTGCATGTGTCTTTTTCAAGAAAAGTTTTGTCTGAATATATGCCTATGAGTGGGATTGCTGG
Organism: Sus scrofa; assembly: GCF_054392235.1. Taxonomy (NCBI): domain Eukaryota; kingdom Metazoa; phylum Chordata; class Mammalia; order Artiodactyla; family Suidae; genus Sus; species Sus scrofa. The sequence goes on from NC_139401.1 coordinate 16,475,516, forward strand.
GTCATAAGGTAGTTCTATGTTTAGTTTTCTGAGGAACCTCCATACTGTTTTCCATAGAGGTTGTACCAAGTTACATTCCCACCAACAGTGTAGGAGGGTTCCCTTTTCTCTGCACCCTCTCCAGCATTTGTTATTTGTAAACTTCTCAATAGTGGCCATTCTGACTGGTGTGAGGTGGTACCTCAGTGTAGTTTTGATTTGCATTTCTCTAATAATTAGTGATGTTGAGCATTTTTTCACGTGCCTGTTGGCCATCTGTACATCTTCTTTGGAGAAATGTCTATTCAGATCTTTTGCCCATTTTTGTAATTATTATCCTTGGCTTATAATTAATCAACATTTTCAGTCCAAATACAGCTTGCTGGCTGTCATCTATTTTTTGAAATTTTTTTTGAAAAAATAACATAATGAGTTCAGTGAACCCATCGACAAACCAAAAACCTGAAACATTACAAATAACTTACATCTAACTGTGCATCCTTCCCCAATTCATAATTCAGTCTCCTCTCCAAATAAACATAATTTGAAATATCGTGTTTATCCTTCCCTTGTCATATGTGTGTGTACTTATGTCACTTTATGACATATATTTGTGACATACAAAGTTCAAAATAATGGAAACTAGCCTGGATTTTCATCTGCGTGATTGTTAATGAGGTTGAATATCTCCCTTTTTTTTTTTTTTTTTTTTTTGGCAACACCCATGGCATATGGACGTTGCTAGGCCAGTGATCGAACCTGCTCCATAGTTGCAACTGTGGCAGCGTTGGATCCTTAACAAGCTACGCCACATGAAAACTTCCTAAACATCTCTTTTTTTTCTTTTTTTTTGTCTTTTTGCCATTTCTAGGGCCGCTCCCACGGCATGTGGAGGTTCCCAGGCTAGGGGTCAAATTAGAGCTGTACCTGCTGGCCTGCAGCAGAGCCACAGCAACGCAGGATCCGAGCCACGTCTGCAACCTACACCACAGCTCACGGCAATGCTGGATCCTTAACCCGCTGAGCAAGGGCAGGGATCGAACCCGCAACAGCATGGTTCTTAGTCGGATTCGTTAACCACTGCACCTCAACGGGAACTCCCTAAACATCTCTTTTTATGTTTATTGACCATTTGTGTTTCTTTTCCTGCAAGATATCATCTGCATTATTTATGAATTTTTCCACTGGGTTGTCTTTGAAAAATTGTTTTGTGAAAGTTCTTCATATGTACTGGATACCAATCCTTTATCCATTGTATGCGTGGCAGTTATCTAACCTGCTTCAGTTTTGTCTTTTATACTTTATTTAATGGGTCTTTTTTTTTCATTTTATATTTTAATTTTTTTAAAAATTTTTATTGAGGTCTAGTTGATTTACAGTGTTGTATTAGCTTTAGGTTTACAGCACAGTAAATCGGTTTATGGTGTCTTTTAATGGATAGAAATTTTAAGTATTGGAGTTCCCTGGTGGCGTAGTAGGTTATGGATCTGGCCTTGTCATTGCTGTGCCTCCAATTACTGCTGTGGCACGAGTTCGATCCCTGGCCTGGGAACTTCCACATACTATGGGTGTGACCAAAAAATGGAAAAAAAAATTTTTTTTAATTAATTTAAAATTTTACTTTGAAGAATTTGAGAGTGGGGATAAGGAAACTGATTAGATTTCTTGGGAGATACAAGACAAATTACTGCACTTCAGACTTGTGAAGTCAAAAGGAAGCTGACAAGTTACAAAGTAGCAACACACAGGTATTCATACATATTTACACAGACACACAACAATGAGTTTTTGCCTTATGACTAACCATTCAATTCAGCTACCAAAAAAATCCTTTAAAATGGGTTGGCAGGGGGAGTTCCCGTCGTGGCGCAGTGGTTAACGAATCTGACTAGGAACCAGGAGGTTGCGGGTTCCGTCCCTGCCCTTGCTCAGTGGGTTAACGATCCGGCGTTGCCGTGAGCTGTGGTGTAGGTTGCAGACGCGGCTCGGATCCCGCATTGCTGTGGCTCTGGCGTAGGCCGGTGGCTACAGCTCCGATTCAACCCCTAGCCTGGGAACCTCCATATGCCGCGGGAGCGGCCCAAGAAATAGCAACAACAACAACAACAACAAAGACAAAAGACAAAAAAATAAATAAATAAAATAAAAAAAAAAATAAAATGGGTTGGCAGGAAACAAACAAATAGCATTCCTAGCATGATTGAAATCCACTGTTAAAAGGAACAGGTTGTATGATTAAAATGGAAAGAGTTTTTATTAAAGATATTCAAAGTAAAGTTCAGCATTGTATGCTAGCCCACAATTTGAAAGCCATTTCTTTTTGATTGTTTTAATTTAAAGGATGAAAAGAAGAATTCAAGGAGGAAACATACGGATAGTTTGTACATTTTCAAGGCGAGTGTGATTCATCAGAATGCAAGACAAAATGACTATTATTTAGATGGAAGCTTAAGAAACAGAATATTTTCCTAGTTTTTAGACCACAGTATAAGCCCAAGATGTTTTTCCTACAGTCCTTACACTGCTGACAGAGAAATTTCTAATGAATTAAGAGGGCTGCTAGAACTGAAACAGAGCACAGCCCTGTGGGGGCTCCTGGGAGCAAGAGCCTTCCTGTGTCCCCCATTTCTTGTTCTTAGGAAATGGGCCTCATTCAGCCTCCATGGATGATGAGCCCATGATGTTGTCCAGGAACCTTCCGAGTTGGTTCTCCTCTCTGATCACTGTGCCCTTCTCGCAAGTGCTGTTACTCTAGTCAGTAACCCAGAAGACCACCGTCGTGATCGAGCCGAGGTCTCCCGACTCCAGCTCTGATGACTAAGAGGCCCCCAACGAGAGAAGAATGCATGTTTCTCCCAATCCCGATTCCTATCTGAAAGCCTGGTCTTCTCCTTTTTACTATAAAACATCTCACAATTCTTTGCAAGGGGAGGGGCACAGTCTTTAGGGCATCAGCCTGCTCTGACCCTCCTTTGCCTGGCAGAGCAACAAAGCTGTTTTTTTCTCCTTTACCTAAAACTCTGTCTCTGAATTTTAATTCAGCACTGACAGACAGAGGCCGAATTCCAGTAACACAACAAACATCGCTCACTAATTCCTCAAAAAAATGGTACTAAAAAAAATCCTTCCTCAAAAATGTTGTTTTTGTTTTTGTTTTTTGTTTGGTTGTTTTTGGGTTTTGTTGTTGTTGTTGTTCTTTAGGGCCTCCTGGCAACATATGGAAGTTCCCAGGCTAGGGGCTGAATTGGAGCTGCAGCTGCCGGCCTACACCACAGGCACAGCAACACCAGGTCCGAGCCGCATCTGCAACCTGCTCCACAGCTCATGGCAATGCTGGATCCTTAACCCATTGAGCAGGGCCAGGAATTGAACCCACATTCTCATGGATACTAGTCAGGTTCGTTTCCACTGGGCCACAATGGGAACTCCCATAAAATGTCATTTTTAATACTACATACTTTCAAAATTTTTTCCTTTTTCTTCTTATTGGCAGAAATCAAAATGAGGTGTGATCATAAAAACAGTGTCCTGTACATCCGCGTAAAATAGTATATTTCATATGTTATTTGACTGTACTTTTAATCCATTTTTTTATACTTTAGAAAGTTTGCATCCCTTCATGTCTGATTGAAATACACATTTTATCAATAAGAAGCGAAAGGGGGTTTTTTGTTGGTTTTTTGTTTGTTTTTATCTTTTGCCGTTTTAGGGCCGCTTCCCGTGGCACATGGAGGTTCCCAGGCTAGGGGTCGAATCAGAGCTGTAGCTGCCAGCCTACGCCAGAGCCACAGTAATGCGGGATCCGAGCCACCTCTGCAACCTACACCACAGTTCACGGCAACGCCAGATCCTCAACCCACTGAGCGAGGCCAGGGATCGAACCCAAGTCCTCATGCATGCCAGTCAGATTCGTTTCCACTGAGCCATGAAGGGAACTCCAGAAGTGAAAGTTTTAATTGATGGTATATAGCATTTGCAGAGGACTCCTCTTGGTACCAGAAAGATGATACTGGAATCTGGGTTCTTGTTCACGGCGGTCAAAGAATGTACTCCGTGAACACACAGGCAGCGAGCAAGCAAAGTTTTTATTGAAGAAAAGCAGATAGCTCCCTGGGTTGCTGGGAGAGGGGAGGAGAGCCCCCCTTCTCTATTGTCCTGTAGGGGTTTTTATTCCTTAAAGTCCGGGGTGGGTACCAACGTGGGGTCCAGAAAGATGCGGTCTTCTCCCATTGGCCTTGCCCAGTTACCGTTATCAGTCCTTGTCCCATAGGGTCTTAGGGGTGGAAATGTCCCGTAAGTCTCATGGTTTCTTTGCCCTTTTCGTCCCGTAGACTGAGTCACAGGGGGCTGGGGGTTACTGTCCATCTGCCTGTAGGCACCCTCCCTGGAGTAGACAAGGCCTGTGGGGATGTCACTCCCCGGAGCCCTTCAGCCACACATGTTAATCAAAGGCCATATCGAAGACTGCATCAAGCCCATGCTCCTACACCGACCCCTGCGTTATTATTCTGCCCCAACCCCACCCCCCAGAGTTGGAGACTTGAACTGCGGGTGTGGGGGGGGCAACGACCCCTCTGACTGCTTCCTGCTGAAAAGGGCGTCGTTAGGGGAAAGCAGTTAGGTCTCCACTCATGGGACCGGCGAGGGGGCTTCGAAGCATGACACTGGGCACCCCTCCCATCTCCATCTGAAGGTCCATAGCGTCGGATCGGCATGTAATGAAGCGAGACATACAATTAATTACACAGGGTCTGAATAAAAGGCTCAAGAGCACAACGATGGCTATGGTGAGGAGATGTTTCCACCAGGAGGAGGAGGCCAAGCAGTTCCAGAGGGCAGCTCCAAAAGCTGGAGCTGGATGAGACATCTCATGAATCTGCTGCTCGAGATCTAGCAGAGAATCAGACACATTGTGTGAATAATCAGCAATACAGACACAACACTTAGACTTTATAATAGCACAGGTACTTGCCCTTGTGAGGAGTATGATTTATGGCACCACCTTACTTTTAAAGTTAATTAAATTTTATTCTAAACCTAGTCTGCACAATGCACAAAATTTTTTCTCAGTATCCGCTTCCCACGCACCTTGCATCGCTTTTTGTATCCACATGAGTCTGTCCCTTATTTTTCTATCCAGAGCCACAAGCTAAAGACAGACTTTCTTTTCCCTTAATAAAACACAACTCCATTCCTCATTCCTTCTTTACTGAAAGCACACACCTTCTACTGTTCTAAAGCAACCACGGACTTTTATGATTTTTAAAAACACGTTTTTCTTATAGAGAACAACTCAGGATGGCACTAAACCTATTGATGAATCGTTCTGTATACCTTTCGTTTCTGTTTAGTAACTGATTTCTCAGTGTCTCATTTGACTTTTATTAAACCTAGGCACAATAAGATATTATAGTTCATGTTGAAAACTTTAACAACATGTCTGTATTAATTAGATCCACAAACTTTAATTCTAATCTAATATTAATTAATACTGAATATCTCCCAGTTTACTTGAACCTATAATTAATTCTGGCCAGTTAGTTCCCTTCCATATTTTGAGAACTTATATATGCAAAGCCTCAGCCAGAGGAATGCGGGGGGGGGGGTGGTGGGCATCTTTTAAATCCAATACGGTAACCCATGCGGCTCTCTAAAAACAGAGCCCTGGGCCTCACCTCCGGAATTGACTCTCCTTTGTCCATAAACCCCTGTGGGCGGGGAGGGGTAGAGTGCTGGGGGATGTAGGGGCTGAGATAATTTCCCTTCTTCCCTTCTAGATTCTTTGGCCGGTCTAATAATTACACTGATGTAAAACCAATTAACAGGAGAAAAAAATTTTCGTACAAAAGGGAACCCCATAAAAACAGGAGACCCAAAGCGTATCCTGGTAACTGAGGTTTATCTGACCTCCTGAGCCTCAGGGAGGTATAAACCCAACAGTTACTTTTTTGCTAAGAAACTCATCTGCATATCAGGGCAACCTTTGTTTTTCAAACAGCTCTGTCTACCTGTGAAGGGCCTTTCTTTCGGGTCCCCTTTCCAGTGTAAATGTAGCTTTCCCCTGAATCTGCTAGGTTTTTTTTTAATTGCCTATAGCTCAAAATAATCCTCATGCCAAAGGAGCATATTTGGTGGTGGCAAATTTTGCTCCTTTTCAGGGAGCATTTCCCAGTTAAATCTTCTAACATTTGCAGTGGCTTCTACTTGAGAATTGGCATGATTGCTTTCCATCAGAGACGGCTCTTTCTTTGGGGAAGATAACTTTAATGAGTCCTTTTGAATTAAAGAGAACACCGACATCTCACATCCCCACATCTCCCCCCCCCTCCCCGCCCCAACACACACTCAACTTCCTGGACTCCTAAGAAACACAGAGCTGAATTTCTCTGCAGGATAAAGTAAGAGAAAATCTGAGTTTCTGGGCACTCCCCTAGCAGGAGGCGGTAGAGTGCCTGGGAGTGGGGAAAACAAAGAGAAGAGAAGAGCATTAAAAGAGAGGGGCTGAGCATCTTAGCGGGAGCCCAGGAGGCAGAGAAGAGAGGGCTTTTCCAGGCCATTTTCCCGGGGGTACCAACAGGCGTGTAATCCCGAGGCGGTCGTGGTGTTTGTCTCCCATTATCCGGTGGTTCTCAGCTCTGTCAATTTCGCCCCCCCTCCCAGGGAACACTCGGTAATGTCTGGAGACATTTTTGGTTCACAACCACAGGGGTTGCTGCTGACACCCAGTGGGGAGACACCAAGATGGTCTCTGCACAGCGCCCAGGACAATGACCTACCTGGTCAGAATGTCCCTCAGGGCCCAGGCTATGAAACCCTCCCTTCACCCCTTAAGTATGGCCCTGTGTGAAAATAACTGCCTGCATTTTCAGGTCGCCCTCAGGAAATAGCGACACTCTCAGTCTCATACAGTGCATGCCCATTTATTGCAGAAGTCGATGCTCCAGATGTGCTTCCAAGTTGAGCGGCTCACCAGCAACCTGAACTTCGCGACGTTTTTGTTTCTCCTTGCATTTGCATTCTCAGGGACAGGAGGTTCCGTCGCAATTGTCCTGGGTTCCAGCCCATCAAAGCCAGGTGAGTCACGGATCCCAGGTCTGTTAGTGTCTTCTTTGTGGTTGTCACCATTGCCACCGTTTTAGATTTTGCCTCTTTTAGGGAAGCCAGGCTGCAGAGTGGTGAAAGCTTAGATAGTAGACACCCCCACCTGGCCATTACCTAGTTTTAATCTCTCTGGGCCTCATCTTCTCATCTACAGCATGGGAATCAAAGCTATTTTAAGATTAACTGAGTAAAGCATAATTTTTCAAGAAGGAAAATTAGTATTTTAGTATCCTGTTTTATGGCTTTCGGATCTAACAGTCACTACACACACCTTAGACCAGAGGATATAATGCCTACATTTCTGTGAAACTCCCTCAAATTCCACCACTCTGTCCTGCCCACATTTGGCAGAAATTTAATATTTAATTTTTTATTTGAGTCCAGTATATTCGACTGCCTGCAGCGGATACAAGTTTAAGAAAAAAGAGAAATAAAAAATACATCTGGGAGTTCCTGTCGAGGTGCAGCAGAAACGAATCTGACTAGGAACCACGAGGTTGCGGGTTCCATCCCTGGCTTCACTCAGTGGGTTGAGGATCTGGCGTTGCCGTGAGCTGTGGTGTAGGTCACAGATGCGGCTCGGATCCTGCGTTGCTGTGGCTGTGGTGTAGGCCGGCGGCTACAGCTCTGATTCGGCCCCTAGCCTGGAAACCTCCACATGCCACGGGAGTGGCCCTAAAAAGACCAAAAAAAAAAAGAAAAAAATACATCTGGCTCCCTAGTTTCTTCACTTTTAACTTTGCTATGGAAGGACGTGAAAAGAAATTTCCAGATGTTTTGTAATTGTTATTGGAAGTAAATACTAAAATAATTATTATAATAAAATATAATTTCTATTAATACATTATTGAAGAAAAAATAATTTATAACAAGAACATGAAGCACATAGCTCAAGATGTGATTGTTCTGCAAACCTTAAAAATCACCAGCTCTGGATTCTTTTTCCTCTCCTTCTCCTCCTTTTTCTTCTTCTTTTTTTTTTTTTTTTTTTTTTTTTGTCTTTTTTGGCCGCCTCGGTCATATGGAATTCCTGGGCCAGGGATCAGATCCAAGCTGCAGTTGCAACCTACGCCACAGCCGCAGCAACGCTAGATCCTTAACCCACTTTGCCAGGCTGGGGATTGAACCTGCGTTCCCGTGTCCCAGAGACACCACCAATCCTGTTGTGCCGCAGTAGCAACTCCCGAATTCCTCTAATTGAATCTTAGAAATAAAAAGGCAACCTACAGAATGGGGAGAAAATTTTTTAAGCCATATACCTGGATAAAGGGTTAGTAGTCAAACAATATAAAAAACGCCTACAACTCAATAGCACATTTTTTGAAATAAACACAAATTTAATTTAAAAACAAGCAAAGAAACCAAATAGACATTTCTTCAAGAGGATATACAAATGCCCAAGTAGATGAAAAAGGGCTCAGCATCCCTAATGGTCAGAGAAATGCAAATCAAAACTTCAGTGAGATATCACTTTGCACCTGTTTAGGATGGATGGCTGTTATCAAAATTATCGCATACAACACATGTGGTGAGGATGTGAAGAAAAGGGAACCCTTGTACATTGTTGCTACAAATGTCAGGTGGTACAGCCACTAGGAAAAACAGTATGGAATCTCCTCCCCAGAAAATTAAAAATAAAGAATACATCTCAAGGAAATAAAGTCACTATCCTGAACAGGTTTCTGCACTCCCGGGTTCACTGCAGCGCTATTCACAGTAGCCAAGATACAGAAGCAAGCTGCATGTCCGCTGATGGATGAAGAGTTTTTAAAATTGCAATATACATGCAGTGGAATATTTTCAGATTTAAAAGAGACGGAAATCCTGCTGTTTGCTGCAACAGGGTTGAACTTGGAGGATGTTAGGCTAAGTGGAATTAGCCAGACACAGAAGGAAAAATGCCACATGGTATCACTTGTATGAGGAATCTAATCAAACTCAGAGAAGCAGAAGGTAGAATGGTGGTTGCCAGGGGCTGGCGGGGAAGGAAAAAGGAGACATATCGGTGAAAGTTTTGGTTATAGGAGATGAATAAACCCTAGAAATCTAGTGCCGCATAGTGTCCATAGCTAACAATACTGCACTGTATACTTCAGAATGTACTAAGAGTTGGAGTTCCCGTCGTGGCGCAGTGGTTAACGAATCCGACTAGGAACCATGAGGTTGCGGGTTCGGTCCCTGCCCTTGTTCAGAGGGTTAAGGATCCAGCGTTGCTGTGAGCTGTGGTGTAGGCTGCAGACACAGCTTGGATCCCGCATTGCTGTGGCTGTGGTGTAGGCCGGTGGCTACAGCTCCTATTAGACCCCTGGCCTGGGAACCTCCATGTGCCACAGGAACGGCCCAAGAAATGGCAAAAAGACAAAAAAAAAAAAAAAAAAAAAAGAAAGAAAAAAGAATGTACTAAGAGCAAATCTCATGTTATGTGTTCTTATCACCAAAAAAAAATAATGCAGGCAGGAGGAAACCTGGAAGTTACGGGTATGTTTCTGGCATAGCTTATGATGACAGTTTCATGGGTGTGTATGTTTCTCCAAAATCATTAAGTTGCATAAAAATATCGACAGCTTTTTGTATGTCTACCATTCTTAATAAAGTGGGTTTTGTTTTTTTTTTTAAGTGATCAAAAGAGCACAAAGGACACTGGGCACTTGAAGAATAAGAAAAGGAGTGGCTGAATGTGGGGACTAGACACAGAAGGGAAGTGGCTGCAAAGGGGGAGAGGGGACGGGGGAGGGATGGCTGGGAGTTTGGGGTTAGCAGATACAAACTCTTATCCACAGAACCACCAACAGGGTCCTACGCTGCAGCACAGGGACCTATATTCAATATCCTGTGATAAACCATCATGGAAAAGTCTATTTAAAAGTATATATATAACTGAATCACTTTGCTGTACAGCAGAAATTAACACATTGTAAATCAACTATACTTCAATAAATTTTTTAAAAAATGGAAGTGAAAGGATGGCAAAAACAAATGGTGTCTATAGCTTTACCATTTTTCCAAGGTGTATCTTTATTTATGTTTTTTGGGCCGCACCTACAGCATATGGAGGTTCCCAGGCTAGGGATCAAATCGCAGCTGCAGCTTCTGGCCTACGCCACAGCCATAGCAACTCAGGATCCAAGCCACATCTGCAACCTACACCACAGCTCACGGCAATGCCGGATCCTCAACCCACTGAGCGAGTCCAGGAATCAAACTTGCATCCTCATGGATACTAGTCAGGTTCTTTACCGCTGGGCCACAGTGGGAACTCCCTTCCAAGGCGTATCTTAAAGCAGGAACAAGAAAGATGACTAATGGCAGAGTTTCCCAGCTGCTCTCTATGGATTTATTCTCAGAAATTAGTAAACCCACAAAGGGCTTGTCATTGGTTTCCCCACTTTACGAACGAGGAAACCAAGGAAGGTTGAGGTCACAGGGCTACCAAATGGCAGAGTGAAGACCCAAACTCCAGCCTTTCAGAGGAATTTTTTTCATTTCACTCAGACTCAAACATAAAACGGAATGTAAAATATTTAAGTAGGCACCTGTTGCTAATGGCTAATACTTACATAGCAGCAAATTTTTCCTAAGACAGCTGTTCCCTGGGTGATTTCATTTCTGCCCTACCATGAGCCATCTCCGTTAGAAAGAAAAATTACAGCCACTTTCATCAGGGCAAGTAGAACAAAATCAATCCTCAGAGAATTTTATGGAGCTAGAAGAGACGAGCAATCATCTAACACAGTAGGTTCCTTTTGACAATAAGGAGAGTCTAGTCTGACTTCCTTGCTCCTCCAAATGTGGCCCCTAGACCACCAGCAGCAGTCTCACCTGGGAGCTTGTTAGAAATGCAGCCTCTCGCCCCAGGCCTAGGGAATCCGAATCCCCAGGGCTGGGACCCAGGCATCTGGGTCGTTTTTTGGTTTTTTTTGTTTTTTGCTTTTTGCCTTTTAGGGCCACACCCACGGCATATGGAAGTTCCCAGGGTAGGGGTCGAATTGGAGCTACAGCTGCCGGCCTCCCCCACAGCCACAGCAACGCCAGATCCAAGCCGCATCTGCGACCTACACCACAGCTCATGGCAATGACGGATCCTTAACCCACTGAGCAAGTCCAGGGATTGAACCTGCACCCCTCATGGATCCTAGTCGGATTCATTAACTGCCGAGCTACTAAGGGAACTCCCAGGAATCTGGTTTTTAACAAGCTCTCCATGTGATTCTTTAAAAATCCCTGCAGTCTGAGCTCCACTGGGCTAAATGACTTAGCCAAGGTCTCTTAATTAACCTGTAACAAATCTAGCTCTTTTTAATTTTTAAGTTGAACGCTTCTTCCCTGATACCAAATGGCTAATAAAAAATCAATATTTATTCCTTCTCACTTTCCATTCACTATTTTCCCAGGCAGATTATAACTGGATTATACTAAGATTATAACAAACACGACCTCCCAAATCATAATTTATGAAAAACTGTGTCTCATAAAATCCTTTAGATATTGGTTTTGAGGAGTTCCCGTTGTGGCACAGCAATATTGGTTTGGAAATAAAGTGGCAGGAATTCTCCCTTGGCCTTACCACTCCATGTGTTTTTCTCTCTTCTGTATTGACTTTTTTTTTTTTTTTTTTTTTTTTTTTTATTGACTTGTCCATACATTTGACCCTGAGAAGTAGTTACACTTTGGTCCTCTCCTTGAGGAAGCATGATGAAAACAATCCCGAAGTTGGAAAATCCTAACATTTCTGGGCCGGTTCCCCCAGTACTCTGCTGATCGCTTGAGGAAGCCTGCACTCCCAGATGCGAAACAGCTGGCCCTGCGTTACCTAAGTAACTAGCCGCGTCTTCCTGCGAAGTTAGCCCCACAGAGCTAGGGTACCACCTGTTTTGGGACCGCAGATGTTTCCATCAGGCTCTTTGGGTGCTCTTTTAGATGAGTTGCTCTGTCCAGGTTTTGCTGCTTTTCCAGAGACGTCTCACCTGCCAGCACACAGTCAGGGGAGGCGGGAGCTGTAGCAGGTGCCCCTGCCTTGGCCTTTATTTCAAAAGCGAGGGATGGAGCTTTGCTGGGACGAGACCGCGTGGCGTCCCAGCTAGTCCGCTCCTAGCTGCGTGGAGTGTCAGAATCCAGACGCTGGTAGAGAGTTCTTTCTCAGGAAGATTCCTGCGAGCCAGCTGCCTCCCCGGTTTTTGGAGAAAAACACTTCCTAACCGGAGAACATCAGGAGACTGCGCAGAACAGGTGGTAAGTAATGGCCGAGAAAAATTCAGAAACTTCAAAGCCTCTCTCGGTGCCTTCCCTTCCTGCATCCCTCTGGAATCATGAAACCCATTCACTTCGAAGCGGTGTTCGATGGTATTTTTACTTATAGAGTCGGCTAGTTTTCTCTCTCGATCTTGGAGAAGGGGTCTTCTCTAGACACCCTGTGTGTCCCAGTAGCACACTTGCCTCTCGTCCCCCAAGCTGTGTGCCCTGGGGGTTCTTCCAAAGAGGCTTTCCCTGGGTCCTATGTGGTGGCAGCTCATGATGTGATAGGCTTGGTCGTCCCCTGGCCTGGTTGGTAGCCAGGCCCTGCCTTGTGTGGGTGCTGCCGGCTGCCAATGAGCGGGGCCTGGTCATGAGGTGGCTCACTGCTGGGCAGGGGCAAGGGGCTGTGGCCCACGCACTGGCCCAGGAAGCCAGGCCCTGGGGCTAGGGTCAGACTCCCGGCAGGCAGAGCCGGGTTCTGGCGTCCCTGCAGGGCCCAGGGATCCCAGAGCTCCTTGCAGATCACGGTGGGGATTTGGGGGGTGGTTCCTGGCAGAGTTGGATATGGGGTCTGAGGTGTCCCAGAAGCTGAGTTGGTCTGCTAGTGGGCAGGGCCAGGGCCCAGCTGGACCCAGGGAAGGGTCAGGCCTGCCTTCCTGGATCATGGTTGGCTTGTTGCCCGGCGCCTGCGCTTTGGTGGATGAGGCTGGTCTAGGGGCTTGTGCGGAAGGGAGGGGCTTGTGCCTGCCCATGATGGGTGGTGCTGGGTCCTGGCCTTGTGGCGGCCAGGGCCCTGTCTAGGGTATGTCCAGAGGCAGCTGTGAGCTCTTAAGCCTTTGGGTAGGCTGTCTGCTGAGGGCTGGGTCTGAGGCCCTGCCCAGCTGGTTGGCCCGAGGCCTCCCAGCACTCCTACTTAGACGCATTGAGTGGGGCTGGGTCTCGGTGCTCATGGGTGCCAGCACTGGCCCCACCACTACAATGACCTCCCAAATATGGATGTGGCCAGTGTCTTGGTCCCCAGGGTGAGTGAGCTCCGCTGGCTCCCTGATTTCTCTCTCAAAGACCCTCCTAGACAGCAGGTAGGTCTGGCCCAGGTTCCTATCAAATTACTGCTTTCCCCTGGTTCCCTTGAGTGTGGGATCCTGCGGGCCGCCTTCAAGAGTGAAGTCTGTTTCCTCCCCTCCCCGGGGCTCCTGCAATTAAGCCCCGCTGGCCTTCAAAGTCAAGTGCTCTGCGGGCTCATCTTCCCAGTGCAGGACCCCCAAGCTAGGGAGCCCCACATGGGGCTCAGAACTCTCACTCCTGTGCAAGAACCCCTGCACCCTAATTATTCTCCAGTCTGTGGGTCGCCCACCCAGGTGTGTGGGACTTAATTATATGGTGAGTCGTCATCGCCGCCCCCAAAGCCATCTCCTTGTGTTCCTTGTTTTAGTAGATCTTTTCTGGTAGTTCTAGTCTTTCAATAATGGTTGTTTTTTGTTTGTTTGTGTTTTGGTTGGTTGGGTTTTTTTGTGGTTTTTTTTTTTTTTTTTTTTGGTTTTGGTTTTTTGGGGTTTTTGTCTTTTTGCCTTTTCTCCAGCTGCTTCCCATGGCATATGGAGGTTCCCAGGTTAGGGGTCCAATCGGAGCCGTAGATGCCGGCCTACACCACAGCCACAGCCACTTGGGATCCGAGCCATGTCTTTGACCTACACTGCAGCTCACAGCAACACTGGATCCTTAATTAACCCACTGAGTGAGGCCAGGGATGGAACCCACAACCTCGTGGTTCCTAGTCAGATTGGTTAACCGCTGCACCTGGATGGGAACTCGTGGGTTTTTGGTTTTTGTGTTTTTCTTTTGCCTGCCTCTTGGTGTATGGAGTTCCCAGGCCAGGCATTAGGTCTGAGCCACACCAGAGGCAACACTGGATCCTTAACCCACTGTGCTGGGCCAGGGATCGAACCTGCATCCCAGGGCTCCCAAGACGCTGCTGACCCTATTGTGCCACAGTGGGAACTCCACATCGATGGTTGTTCGGTAAATAGTTACAGTTTTGTTGCTGTAGTGAGTCGTATGGATGCTGCTTGAGCCCTAGCCAGGCCAAGGCTCTCTGCCCGGGGCAGGGAAGGGTTCTTTTTCCATTCGGGTTCTAGCAGGAGAATAGTGAAACTAAAGCTGAGATCTACACAGCACAAACTTGATTCAGTGGCCAAAGAATCAGAAATGGCAGCCACGAGTCTATTCTCAAGTCTATGATTTTCTTTTCTGTGGAAATTTTCCTTTGTTCTGGGTATTAGATTCCACTTGTGGCTGGAAAGGGAGGGGAAAGGGAGCGAGTGGGGGGGATAAGGAGCTTGGGGTTAACAGATGCAAACTATTCTCTTGGAATGGATTTGCAATGAGATCCTGCTGTGTAGCATTGAGAACGATGTCTAGATACTTACATCGCAACACAACAATGGGAGGAAAAAGTATGTGTGTGTGTAACTTGGTCCCCATGCTGTACAGTGGAAAAAATAAAAATAAAACAAAAATGGGAAGAAAAGGATCAGAAATGGAAACTGAGATCACAGATAAATCCCTCTCAGAGTGAAGACAGAGCAGGCGTGAAGCTAATGAAGGGAAGGCTTCTGCATGAGTCTACCCCCTTTTTATCCTTTTTTGGTCCTTAATGTCTGGTCCTGGCTGCTGGTAGGTGTGTCATTTAATATGCTAATGTAGTCAAATCACCGTAGAATGAGACTCTGTTGGAGGTCAGATGCCTTGCCCTCTGGGCCCCACCTGGTTCCATCTGGTTTTTTGTTGATGTAGCTTCCTTGCTCATCTCTGGACCTGTTAAAGATGTCAGTTAACTCCTGCTAAAGGTGGGAGGGGTTGATGGGCTTTGAGCAAAGACGGGAGCAGCAGTGGTGGTGTGTTTATGAGAGGAGGTGAGCATAAGGTTTGTCACCTCCACCGTCTGCGCCATCCTTGGGAAGTGTGTTCTCTCTCCTTTCTTCTTCTTTTCCTCTGTGTTGAGTTGAGTTTCACTGGCCTGTAGGGTGCCAGCGCCTTGTCCTTGACACTTGACCGGAGAGCCCGGCAGCTCCAAGGGCCCTTGTGCAGAAGTGCTGTGCCCAACACTCCAGCCATTTTTTTTTTTTTTTTTTTTTTTTTTTGCTGAGACTCCATAAAGCAGAACCATTTCTCTTCCCTCAGCATCATTCTCTTGATGGACTATTGGAAAATTTTGACAGTTGAAAGAAAAATGAGCAGTAGAAAAACACTTCTGTCAAACAAAATCTTTTAGGATGGAACAAACAAAACAGACAAAAATTAGAAGCTAAATTCAGAAGCCGTAAGGCATATGAAAATGAATCCTGAGGCACAACATTGTAAGTCAACTATACTTGAATAAAAAAAAGGAATCCAAGTAAATTCCAAAGTAAAAGCTGAAACTTGCCGCTAATTACTTTTCTGACCTTGGATGAGTTATTTAACTTCACGGGGAACAAGAAGACTCCCACCTTACTTTTAATAGTTATTATAATATAATATGGTACATGTGAAATGTTGTGAGATACAGTAGAGTAGTTCTGGCTACAAACTGACTTATTATTTCAGCTCTGAAAGCTGTGATATTCCCGTGGATGTAACCCTATTACCTAGAGGTTAACCTAAGGTGCATGCATGTGCTTGGCAAGAATTGGACTGTTCGAGACACTGCAAACCACCATTTTTTTTTTTTCTGTTAACAGAATTTATTTTAAAAGTCACATTTTTGGTGCTCCCAGACACATAGCTCCCTTTCTTTCACTCTGTAGCTAGGACTACCCAATCACATACAAAAACATGTTGAAGCCATTTTCATCTCTTTCCATTTTATCTTATTATGTATTGTTATTTATTTCGTCTTTTTAGGGCCATACCCTAAGCATTTGGAAGTTCCCAGGCTAGGGGTCAAATCAGAACTACAGCAACTAGGGATCCGAGCCCTATCTGAGACCTACACCACAGCTCATGGCAACACTGGATCCTTAACCCACCGAAGGAGGCCAGGGATCGAACTTACATCCCCATGGATGCCAGTCAGATTCGCTTCCGCTGAGCCACAACAGGAGGGCCCTCATTTCCTAATTAAATGTTGAGTGGTCATTGAATTGCACCATTGGTAACTCATCTCCCTAAGGCTTTATGCTGGAGGTGTTTGGTGTTTTGTTTTTTGGGGGGTGGGGTGGGCACTTGTCTCTAGTAAACAGTAACTCCTATTTCAAAATAACCCTCCATTTGCCTTTTTTCTCTCAGCTACCAGTTCTTGACATCTTTGGGGAAAACTGAAGGAGTGGTTGTTTCAAATCAGATGGTCCAGGGTCAGAGAGCCCTGGATGGAAATCCGGACTCGGCTCTTGTCTCAGTGATGGGCTGGTGCTTGGAGCTATTGGCATATTCCCTCCACATATTCTGGTACTGCTTGACCTTTCCCTGCTTAAATAGATGAATTTCTGTCAAAGGGAAGATAGGATAAAGCAAAGAAGATAGAAAAATCTTTTGAATTTCAAAAGCATAGGCTCTGTAGTGAGAATCCTAGGCTTTGAAGGACCTCAAGGGATAGATAAAGCGTGATGGTTTAAGAGTGAAATTAAAAATACTCCTGGGATCTCAAAGACCTGATGGAGAGTGAAAAAAGGCCAGACAGAAGAGTACATCCTACGTGATTCTATGGATGGGACATTCCAAATCTAGCTAAACCTAATACATCCTAATAAAAATCAGAAAAGTGTTGGGGGGGGGTGCAGATCTACTGGAAAGGGACATGAGACATTGGGGAGGCAAATGAAATGTTCTGTATCTCAATATAGGTGTGGGTTACACAAGTGTCACCAGTGGGCAAATCTTACTGAACTGTACACTTCGAATCTGTGCATTTATATATACATAAATTATGCCTCGACAACAACAAAAATTAATGAAAGGTGTTAGAGCTTCAGAGAAAGAGAAACAGTTGACCGGAGCAGTGAGATCTCAAGCAAGATTTATTGACCAGCAGAGTGACTGGGAGCCCTGAGCAAGAGTAACTTAGCTGCTTCATGGGCTTGGTTGTTTGGCCGCTGGACATCCGATAAACTAGAGACTGCAGGTCTGGGTCTGGGTGGATCAATGAATCATGCAGACTTACTCTTTTTTAGGCCTTGATTTTAGTTTCCTGACTTGGGACATGACTGAAGAAATCAGTAGGGGAGCAAATACTGCTTATGTCTGGGCCTGGCTGTGTTCTCTGGAAAGAGAAGAGTCAAAGTCCTGTGCCTGACCCTTCCTCAGTGACCATTGGAGGAAAGGAAAAGACAGAAATCACAAGATAGGCATGAGAATCTTCTTTTTTTTTTTTTTTTAACTCATTACTGGTTTATTTAAAAAGGCTATAACTCAAGATCAGCCAGATGGAAGAGATGCCAAGGGCACAGTATGGGAAAGGGCACAGAGTGGCCATGCCCTCTCTGAGGCCACTTTCACAGACCTCCACATGTTCCAGGCTTGGGAAAATCTTTGCTTAAGAGCTGGGGCAGGGACAAAGAAAAACAAAAAGCTTTGCCCTGCTCTCCACAGTGAAACCATGTAAACTAGCAAGACTAAAGCTTAAAAAAAGAAAAGAAAAAAGGACTATATGGGATGTTTGGGCAGATGCTGGAAGAACAATAGACCATTCTCTTTGTCATCAGGAACAGTTGAAACATGGCATTGAGAATAAGGGCCCAGGCAAGGCACTGAAGTAGAGTTGGGGTATCCTTCGGGCTGGAACCTACGTAGACTCGTGATGGAGACCAACGAGGTACAAGTCATTTCTCAGCAGATGCCAGCAATAGATGGTAACAGGGAGGGTCGCGTTCCCTTTGCCCACCAGTGTCTTGCCCACCGTGTAGTCCCCATCTCCCACTAAAATTAGATGCAACCTTGATGAGGAAAAGCTGGCCCTCCCAAGTAGCTGAGTTGACATTTTCCACCACCAAATCGATGGGAAGCTCATAGTGGAAGTGGAATCTAAGAACTGGTGAGAAAAATGAGCTCCTCCCATATGAGGCACAGTCCTGCCAGTCACCCAGGTTCTAAAAAGCAAAGCAGGGGCCTCCAAGCACAACAACGCTCTGTGCCCTCACCTGCCACCCAGCCAGCCCATTGGTTTTCGTCTGGATTGCAGCAGACAAAAAGGCATTCATAGCTGTGCAGTGGGATGCCCACTCCACTGTCCATAAACTTCGAAAAGGTACCTTTTGAGAGAAATGACTGCTGTGAATGGGTGAACCCAACGCTCTTTTCCAACCTTTGCTGTCATGGTGGACCCTAGGATGTGTAGCCCAGATTCCCCTTCAAGGAAGACCTTGCCCCAGCTTCTGGAGGCTCACAGCCTGCAGCTGTCAGCCCCTCCAAGAATTGACTTGATTACAAAGAGCCCTCTCTGTCAAGGTCATATCCTCTTCAGGCCAACACATAGCCAATAAGAGACCCACGTGGGAGTATGAGGGTCTGGCCACCTTAACACAACTAGGGACAATTCTGATGGGTCATTTTGACTCTAGTCCCAGTTGGGTGGGCCAAGGCTCTGGCTGGTTTCGCATGAGAGTTTAGCTTCCCCCCTTCGCAATTATGCTCTCTTTCCTTTTCTTCCCTTGCTTTCCACAAGTGGTGATGCTGTGGGCACCCCTTAAAAAGCCTCCTGCAGCCTAAACTCCATGCTAGAGTCTGCTGCCCAGGAAATTCAACCTTTGACAGTTCCAAGATGTGTATCTTGGGCTAAAGGCTGCGAGACAGCGAGGTGATCCAATGTGTGTAAAATGACTTGGTTGGTTGGTGGGTGGGTGGGTGGGTGGGTTGGGTTTTGTGTTTCTATGGCGGCACCTGTGGCATATGGACGTTCCTAGGCCAGGGATCAAATCCAAGCCACAGCTGCGGCAACAGCTGAGTTGGTCCAGGGGTCAGAGAGTGCTGCCACCGAGACAATCAGGTATTTAACCCACTGTGCCACAGTGGGAACTCCAGGTTAGACTTGTTTTCAAAAGATTCCACAATGGTCACTGACTCACTTCAAGCTTTACCTCGCAGGGCTAGATTTAAATCAGCATGACTATAACCACCCATGGGTGTTTTGAGGGCGAATTCTCCATGGGTCTCTCACATTGCCACATGTCTTGGGTGCAGAGACCGTGGCAACCTTTATGCCAGGCTCTCTTTTCTAAGACAGTTGTATGCTCAGCAGTCTAGAGGCAGTGTTTCCCTTTGGAGGAGATGGCTGGTTTGATTCTTAGGTAGTATAATAAAGGTAACGTCTCTGGGGAAGCACATTATTAGAAATGCTTGTAGCCCATTATTTAAAGAATGGAGATCTCCCAACAACTTGGGTTTTGTGCTGTGAACAAACCCACTGCACACACAGTATCCATTTAGGCTGCTCTGCGTTCCCCCGTTGGGACTTGGAACGCAAGGGGAACCAACACCAGCACGAGGTCCATTCTGCTTGCTGAGTAATAAAGAAAAATAAATAGAAGCTGAAATGTCAGCTTTATTACGATAGAGGCCAGAGTGAAACGGCTGGTTTGCTGGAGGGGCTCAATGGACGGGCTGAATGAACTCAAGAAGTAGACTGATTTCTCTACCTGCCGTAGACACGATGGGGAGCAGAAGACCCTGCAGGAGAGAGGAGGACCCCATGCCCCACAAGCCCCCAGAGAGAAACAGGGATGGAGCTGGACCGTGGGCAGGCCCCTGTCCTCTGCTTAGGGGTCATGTGACCTTCTCCACCTCCCTTGACGGGTACCCAACAGAGGGGGAGAGGCTGAAAGGAAACATCGGGAATAAACAAAAGCCTCCCCTTTGGCATCTTGTCAAGAACTCTTCAGCGTCTGACACTTCACCCCGGCTGCCAGCTGACAAGTTAGCCACGGCTTCACGGATGCTGGCGTCTGCGTCGCAGATGAAGGGCTCTATTAATAAATGGCACAGATTTTTCCACTCTGGCTGCAGGAATCACTTAGATACATTTTGAAAAATAGTGTTGCCTGGGACCCAGCCCCGTTAGGTTCTCTATCTGTGTGTCAGAATTTTTTTTTAAAGGCTCCCCTGGGGAGCTTATCGTAAAGCCAGAATTGAGCTACTTAAGCTCCCTTCTGATACCCAAAACGCTCAGAATTTCTGCCTACCCATAACAGCTCTCAGATGGAGAGAAGTAGACATCCCTCGATTTTCAACTCGGTGGTCCGTAACGGAGTGTCCTAACTCCCAGAAGAAATAATGCGTCATAGATCGAAAAGCATTTTCCCTGATGTTATTTTGAAAGGACAGAGCTGAGGCTGGAAGAACTTAAGTGACTTGCCTCCAATAGGCCGATGAGTTTGTTACTGTGTCTCCAACCTAATCATGTACTTTTGGGAGAAGTTTAGGTGCCAGCGGGGCTGCCCAAAGCTAGAGGAGGCTATGCCTTCCTGTGGGCTGTTCAGTAAAGCTCCCTCGCGTCCGCTTTCAGCCTGCCTTCCTCTTGTTCATTGTCTGTCTCCCTGGGCGCTGTAAGCTCTGTGGGGATGAGAAGGTCACATGTGACTTCACTAGTGCATCCCCCACACCCACCACAACTGCAGGCACAGAGTCTCCAATATATGTCATCCTTCACCCATTTTATACTTTCACTATAATTTCCCAACTTCTAGGGCAATCGATCAAAGAGCACCATTACTCTCTCTTAAACAAAAGCCTTGTTCTTTTTTTTTAATTGAGGTGTAGTTGATTTACAACATGATATATTATGTTTAATCTCAGGATATTGAATATATAGTTCCCTGTGGTATACAGCAGAACCTTGTTTATCCATCCTGTTTATACTAGTTTGCATCTGCTAATCCCAAACTCCCAGTCCATCCCTCCCGTAACCTATCTTCCCCTCTGGCATCTATTCTCCATGTCCATGAGTCTATTTCTGATTTGTAGATAGGTTCATTTATGCCGTAGTATAGAGTCCACATAAAAGTGATGTCATACGGTATTGGTTTTTCTCTTTCTGACTGACTTCACTCAGTATGATAATCTCTGGTTGCATCCATGTTGCTGCAAGTGGTATTATTTCCCTCTTTTTTATGGCTGAGTATTATTCCATTGTGTATGTGTGTTTGTATATATCATATCTTTATCTATTCATCTGTCAGTGTGGACATTTAGGTTGCTTCTACATCTTGGCTATTGTAAATAGTGCTGCTATGAACATAGGGGTGCAGGTGTCTTTTTAAATTAAGGTTTTGTATGAATATATGCCTATGAGTGGGTTTGCTGGGTCATATGGTAGTTCTATGTATAGTTTTCTGAGGTTCCTCCATACTGTTTTCCATAGTGGTTGTACCAATTTACAATCCCACCAGCAGTGCAGGAGGGTTCCCTTTTCTCCACACCCACTCCAGCATTTGTTACTGGTGGACTTATTAATGATGGCCATTCTGACTGGTGTGAGGTGGTACCTTATAGTAGTTTTGATTTGCATTTCTTTAATGATCAGTGATGTTGAGCATTTTTTTTCATGTGCTTTTTGGCCGTCAGTATATCTTCTTTGAAGAAATGTCTATTCAGGTCTTCCACCCATTTTTCAATTGGGTTGTTGGCTTTTTTGCTGTTGAGTTGTATAAGCTGTTTGTATATTTTAGAGATTGATCCTTTGTCGGTTGCATTGTATGAAACTATTTTATCCCATTCTGTAAGTTGTCTTTTTGTTTTTTTATGGTTTCCTTTGCTGTGCAAAACATTGTAAGTTTGATTAGGTCCCATGGGTTTATTTTTGCTTTTGTTTCCGTTGCCTTGGGAGACTGACCGGAGAAAACATTTGTAAGGTTGATGTCAGAGAATGTCTTGCCTATGTTCTCTTCTAGGAGTTTGACGGTGTCTTATGTTTAGGTCTTTAAGCCATTTCGAGTTTATTTCTGTGCATGGTGTGAGGGTGTGTTCCAGTTTCATTGATTTACATGTGGCTGTCCAGTTTTCCCAGCACCCCTTGATGAAAAGACTGTCTTTTTCCCATTTTATATTTTTGTCTCCTTTGTTGAAGATTAATAGACCATAGGTGTCTGGGTTTATTTCTGGGTTCTCTATTCTTTTCCATTTATCTGTATGTCTGTTTTGGTACCAGTACCACTGTTTTGGTATGACTGTCTTGATTACTGTGGCTCTGTAATATTGTCTGAAGTCTGGGAGAGTTATGCCTCCTGCTTGGTTTTCGTTCCTCAAGATTGCTTTAGCAGAGTTCCTGTTGTGGCGCAGTGGTTAACGAATCCGACTAGGAACCATGAGGTTGCGGGTTCGGTCCCTGCCCTTGCTCAGTGGGTTAAGGATCCGGCATTGCCGTGAGCTGTGGTGTAGGTTGCAGACGCGGCTCAGATCCCGCGTTGCTGTGGCTCTGGCGTAGGCATCCATAGATTGCTTTGGGTAGTATGGCTGTTTTTGCAATATTAATTTTTCCAACCCAGGAGCATGGAATATCTTTCCATTTCTCTGAATCCTCTTTAATTTCCTCATTACTGTTTTATAGTTCTCAGCATATAAGTCTTTCATCTCCTTGGTTAGGTTTATTCCCAGGTATTTAAATTTTGGGGTGTAATTTTAAAAGGTGTTTTTGTATTTCTTTTTTAATATTTCATTGTTAGCATACAGAAATGTGACCAATTTCTGAAAATTATAGGCCAGTATCTTTGGTGAATATAGACGCAAAAATTCTCAACAAAATTTTAGCCCACTGACTCCAACAACATATAAAAAAGATCATACACCACGACTAGGTGGAATTCATCCCAGGTTCACAAGGATGGTTCAACATACGCAAGTCAATTGTCATACACCACATTAACAAAAGTCAAAAATCACATGTTCATCTCAACAGATGCAGAAAAAACATTTGACAAAGTCCAACATCCATTCATGATAAAAACTCGTAGCAAAGTGGGTATAGAAGGAACATAACATAATAAAAGCCATTTATGACAAACCCACAGCAAATATAATACTCAATGGAGAAAAGCCCACTAAAATCTGGACCAAAACAAAGATGCCCACTCTCACCACTTTTATTCAATATAGTATTGGAAGTCCCAGCCACAGCAATCAAACAAACAAAAGAAATAAAAGGTATCCAAAAATGGAAGAGAAGACATAAAATTGTCACTGTATGCAGATGACATGATACTATATATAGCAAACCCTGAGGACTCCACACAAAAACTGCTTGAACTGATCAACGAATTCAGCAAAGTAGGGTACCAAGATAAACATTCAGAAATGGGTCGCATTTCTGTATACTAACAATGAAATATTACAAAAGGAACATAGGAATTCCCATCCTTGCACAGTGGAGACGAATCCAACTAGGAACCATGAGGTTGCAGGTTCGATCTCTGGCCTGGCTCAGTGGGTTAAGGATCTGGCGTTGCTGTGAGCTGTTGTGTAGGTTGCAGATGTGGCTTGGATCCTGCGTTGCTGTGGCTGTGGTGTAAGCTGGCAGCTGTAGCTTTGATTTGACCCCTGGCCTGGGAATCTCCATATGCTGTGGGCACAGCCTTAAAAAACCAAAAGAAAAGAAAAGGAATACAAAAATGTCTTTGATTTTTGAAAGTTTTATTATAATGTGTCTCAGTGAAGTTCTCCTTGGATTGATTTGGAACACATAATCTTCATGTACCTAGATAGAGAATATTTTCAGCCTTTATGTATTTAAATAAGCTTTCTGCTCCTTTCTCTCTCTTCACCTTCTAGGACTCCAACCACAGGTAGTTATCAAGGGACGTCCCATTGTGGCTTAGCTGGTTAAGAACCCAACTCGTATCCATGAGGATGTTGATTTGATCCCTGGCCTCGCTCAGTGGGTTAAGGATCCAGGGTTGCCACAAACTGCAGTGTAGGTTCACAGATGCGGCTCAGATCTGACATTGCCGTGGCTGTGGCATAAGCTGGCAGCCGCAGCTCCAGTTCAACCCCTCGCCTGGTGTGGCCCTAAAAGGAAAAAAAATGGGTGGTTGTCAAAACTGATGTTTTGTGGAGGGAGGTGACTGAAATCTCCTATTCTGCCATCTCGCTGATGTCATTATCCTTGAACAGTTTTGACATGGAGCAAAATTAGAGGCTTCTGTTAGGTTTGTTGGATTTAAGATAAAGAACAAGGGCATCAAGTAAATAAGCAGCTGTTGTGCCAGTGCCAGTGGGAGGAGATAAAGACAATTACCTCCATGAAAGATTGCTGAACTGTGTACCTATTGACATTTCAACATTGTTTCATTGGGCACTTCTCATGGAAAAGAAAAAAAAATAATTGGTATCTTAAAACTTGAAGATAAATCTGTGCCACTGAGTAGGAGATCATTATGTTCCCACTGGTAGATGACATAGAACTTGATCAAACCCCTAAACAAATCTTATGTCAAAAAACAAAAAAAAAAACAAAAAACAAATCTTATGTCAATTTCCTATGCTCTGCATCTTAAAAGATGAAAAACACATCCAGACAGACACTATATTTCCTACCACCTGCTTCACAGAGAATGAGCATTTCATGGCTTTGTTTTACATAAGGGACAGAATGAATAGTTCTGGGGAAGGCTAGTGCTAAGGTGCTTCTTGATGACAGTCCAAAGTTATTTTAATTGAATCTCCAAAGTCTGTTGAAAGGAAATGTAAGCCAATTTGCAGTATATGTATAAATCCTTAATGCTGATCCTTTCTTACTTCCAAGTAAGAAATAATGATTTAGGGTAGACAGTGGAAGAGAAAGTCAGCATCATTGCTTTGTTGGCCCTCAAAGAAAAGTACCATAGAATTTTCAGAACCAAACAGACTCAGGTAATACATACATCTTTGCTACAAGTTAAAGGAAAATATACTGGATTTGTTTGTTTTACCAGAAACTCAAAGGACAAGTAGAACATACACTGCGAATAGCAAATGGAAGCCTCAGTATTGTTAAGATCTCAATTTTCCACCAAATTAATCTAGAAATTTAATGTAATCCTAATCCAAAGCTCAGCAATGGTCACTCAGTCATTCACTTTAGACGATAATGCTACTAAAAATAAATAGGCATGTCATGTACTACCACCAATTTATTCTATTTCTGAAAATATATCCTGGCAAACTCGTGTGTGTGTACTAGGAAACAGTTATGATCATACAAATAGAATCATGATTGCATTAATAATAAAAGAACTAATCCAGACATCCATCGCTAATAGATTGAATACATAAATCATAATAGACACACAATATGATAGACTGCTGGAGCATTCGTTTCACTGCCATGTATCTCCTGGCTGCAGACTACCCCCATCCTAGAGAGTGTCTTATGAATGCTTGTGACAGGCCACAAGGAGGGTCAGGCTAAAAGGAAAAGCTAGTCCACAGAGCTCCTAAACTTTGACCAATTTGGGAAGCACACTATGACAGCACCGTCACAAAGGACTGTATATTTTTATTGCCCCAGGTCTCTCTTCTCTAGACTTTAAATGTGTCACTACAAAATGACTCCAAAAGAAGAAACTTTCACATTCAATTTTACGTCACATTCACCAGGTATGGAGTTAGATTAAAGTGATTCTTAGTGTCCTCAGTTTTTTGATCAAAATAGAAGTAGTTCTTCTTTCATTGTGATAGATAATAGCAGTGCAGCCAATTTTTCAATAATAATTTTGCTTTTCATTCAGCCTAAATAAAAGCTCACTGTCTCAAACTCTATGAACACTAGTTCAAATGAGGGTCACAAACCTTCTAAAAGACTAGGATTTGTTAACATCTTCTCGTTAGCATTGACATTATTATTCAACAGCATACTTGTCTGTGTTTAAAACATTGTGAATATTTTCAACTGATCCTAGTATATTTCTCCCCCTGAAAGCTGAAGTTAAGACCCAGGATGTTATCAAAACACTTGAGAGACGTCTCCTTTTTTTTTTTAGACACTTAGAACTGAGCTGCTCTTTTATCCTCCCACACTCAACCTCCCAACATGGGTTCCTTGAGTTAACGGCAGATCACAGGCCAGCAGCAAGGACTTGACATTGACCCTCTAAGTCAGTGTGTATTAGTCAGCTTGGGCTGCCATAACAAAATACCACAAACTAGGTGGCTTAAACAATAGAAATTTCTTACAGTTCCAGAAGCTGGAAAGTCCGAGATCAAGGGGCCAATCAGTTCAGTTCCTAGTGAGAGCCCTCTTTTTGGCTTGTAGATGGCTATCTTCTCACTGTGTTTGGACTTGGCAGAGAGAGAGTGAGTGTGTGTGTTACCTCTCTGGACACTAATCCTATTGGATCAGGGCAACAGCCTTATGACCTGATTTAACCTTAGTGACTTTCTTAACCAAATATAGCCATACCAAGGGTTAGGTCTTCAATGTATGAACTTGGGGGAATATAATTCAGTCCATAGAACAGTGCATCTCACAGTGTCTGAGCTGAAGCACCAGGTTGGTTTTGTCTATTTGTTTTGTTTTGAAGTTTAATCTCTTGCAGACCAATCCTTTTATACGAATCCAATAGAAATGAATCCCTAGAATCAAGGAAAAAAACCTACACATGCAAGATACAAGTCCTGATTTTTTTTTCCTTTTTTAGCTGCCCCTGCGGCATATGGAAGTTCCCAGGCCAGGAACTAAATCCAAGCCACAGCTGCAACTTATGCCACAGCTGTGGCAATGCTGGATTCTTAACCCACTCTGCCACAGCAGGAAGTCTCTCTCTCTCTTTTTTTTTTTTTTTTTCCAATAAGGCCTTCGCCCTTTTATTAGCTTCTCCAGCGCCCCCTCCTTCTCCTTGAAATGACCCTCTCCCATGGGTATCGCTGCCTTCGCTTCCTCCACTGCCCCTTCCCCCCCCCCCCCCCGCTGACCTCTATGGGAGACTGGGAGGTGACAGCTGGCCCAGAGGCCTCTGAGGTGGCCAGGCTGTAGGGGAACAGTATTGCCTCGACTCCAGTGCTACCACAGCCCATCCAGGAACACTTGCTGGACCCGGGACTCCCCTCCGAGACAGGGCCTGAGTGGGGGTGCAATCCAGAGGTATTTAGGGAGGAACTCCCTTTTTAAATTGTTAGATCTAATAAACATAAAATTACTCTGTACATTGCTTTTTAAAATACTTTTTATTGTGGTAAAATATGCATAACATAAACTTCGCCATTTTAACCCTTTTTAAGTGTGCAATTGACTGGCATTAAGTACATTCCCAGTGTTGTACAAGCATCCTCACCATGCATTTCCAGAACTTTTTCACCTTCCTAAATGAATACTCTGTACCCACAACCCTAACTCCCCATTCCTCCTTCCCTCATCCCCTGGTAAGCATCATTCTTTGTGTCTCTGTGAATTTGCCTCTTTTAAGTACTTCACAGGTGTGGAATTACACATTTGTCCTTTCGTGTCTGTATTATTTAGCATATTTTTGAGGCTCATCCATGTCATAGCACTTTGAATGCATCTTTGGGCTCTTGCCCTCAATTTCTCTACTTGTCTCCTGGGGGTGTTAACGTAGAGTTTGTGGGCCATCATCAGCCTACAGGTCACTTTGAGACCACATTGTGAATAGCGCTACTCTAAGCTATTATATAACCAGAGCTACCTTCTTAGGCCTGCTTTACTAGACCTGATCCCTCAAGTAAAACCTGGGAAGGTTTGGATCACACCAAGGAAAATGAGTCATTTGTTTAGTAGGTACAACCATCTACGTCAGGGGTAATTCAGTGAAGAACAGAATATTCTCTTGGATTGACCAACTCATTTGTACGTCATATTGGTGGTGCCAATATGAGCTGATGATCAGGTTCAATAAGTAGTTCTAATTAAATTAAGAAAAATCGTGGCACATCAAAAGCATAAACCTTCTTATCACAGGCAGTTGGCCATTTGTCCTCTTTAGTACCAAACCTCCAAGCCATCGCTTATGAGTATAGGGTTCCATTATCAAATGATCTGAATCCAAAATGCTATTCCATCAGCCATCTGAAAGTCCTGAGAATTATCACCAGAGCATTCAAGATGGTGATCTGAGCACATGTCTGTCTCCTCTTCTTCCTCAGAGACTCCCAGCTCCCCCAGAAGGTACAATTTCCAGCCACTTTCCAGTTCAAAACAAATCTCTCCCCCTCTCCCTCTTGCTGTTCTCGAAACCACTTCCTTCTCCCCAGCACCATCACTTTACCTCACATGAGCAAATTGACATTTTCTGGCCTGCAAAAATTCCCTGAAGCAAGGAAATACTTGGCTTGGTTTTTTGGGTTTTTTTCCTAAATGTTATTTAATTTTTAAATTTATTCTTTTTTTTTTTTTTTTTTTTTTTTGTCTTTTTGTCTTTTTAGGGCCATACCCGCAGCATATGGAGGTTCCCAGGCTAGGGGTCCAATCAGAGCTGTAGCCGCCGGCCTACACCACAGCCACAGCAACACCAGTTCAGAGCCACATCTGCAACCTACACCACAGCTCATGGCAACGCCAGATCCTTAACCCACTGAGGGAGGCCAGGGATCGAACCCGCAACCTCATGGTTCCTAGTCAGATTCATTTCTGCTGTGCCATGACGGGAGCTCCTAAATTTATTCTTTACTGAAGTATAGTTGATGTACAGGGTTGTGTTAATTTCTTACATACAGCAAAGTTATTTAGTTACAACCATATATACATTCTTATATTCTTTTATATTATCCCAGGACACTAAATATGGTTCCCTGTGCTATACAGTAGGACCTTGTTGTTTATCCATTCTATAGATAATAGTTTGCATCTACTAACTCCATACTCCCAATCCATCCCTCCCCTACCCCTCTCCCTTAGCAACCACAAGTCTTTTCTCTGTGTGAGTCTCTTTGTTTCATAGATAGGTTCATATATGCTATTTTATAGATTCCACATATAAGTGATAGCATGTAGTGCTTGTCTATCTCTGTCTGCCTTACTTAGTATGAGAATCTCAAGTTGCATCATGCTGCAAATGGCCTTATTTCACTCTTTTTAATGACTAAGTAATATTCCATCGTTCATTATTCCACATCTTCTTTATCCATTCCTCTGTTAATGGACATTTAGATTGCTTCCATGTCTTGACTATTGTAAATAGTACTTGTGTGAACTTAGGGGTGCATGTATCCTTTTGAATTATAGTTTTGTCTGGACATATGCCTGGGAGTGGAATTGCTGCATCACATGGCAGTTCTATATTTAGTTGTCTAAGGTACCTCCATATTGTTCTCCATAGTGGTTGTACCAATTTACAGTCCCACCAACATGTATGAGGGTTCCCTTTTCTTCATACCCTCTCCAGCATTTGTTATTTGTAGACTTCTTAATGATAGCCATTCTGACCTGTGTGAGGTGGTATCTCATACTAGTTTTGATTTGCATTTCTCTAATACTTAGTGATGTTGAGCATTTTTTCATGTACCTACTGGCCATCCATATGTCTTCTTTGGAGAAATGTTTATTTAGGACTTCTGCCCATTTTTTGATTGTTTTATTGTTGTTGTTATATTGTATGAACTGTTTGTCTGTTTTGGAGATTAAGCCCTTATTGGTCGCATCATTTGAAACTATTTTTTACCATTCAGTAGGTTGTCTTTTCATTTTTTTAAAAAATGGTTTCTGTCACTGTGCAAAAGCTTGTAAGATTGATTATGTCCCATTTGTTTATCTTGGTTTTTGTTTCTATTGCCTTGGGAGACTGACCTAAGAAAACATTGGTGTGTTGGAGTTCCTGTCGTGGCGCAGTGGTTAACGAATCTGACTAGGAACCATGAGATTGTGGGTTCGGTCCCTGCCCTTGCTCAGTGGGTTAACGATCAGGCGTTGCCGTGAGCTGTGGTGTAGGTTGCAGACGCGGCTCGGATCCCACGTTGCTGTGGCTCTGGCTCTGGCGTAGGCCGGTGGCTGCAGCTCCAATTCAACCCCTAGCCTGGGAACTTCCATATGCTGTGGGAGCAGCCCAAGAAATGGCAAAAAGACCAAAAAAAAAAAAGAGAAAAAAGAAAACATTGGTGTTATGTATGTCAGAGAATGCCTTGCCTATGTTCTCTTGTAGGAGTTTTATGGCGTCATGTCTTACGTTAAGTCTTGAAGCCATTTTGAGTTTATTTTTGTGCATGGTGTGAAGGTGTGTTCTAATTTCATTGATTTACATGCATCTGTCCAATTTTCCTAGCACCACTTGCTGAAGAAAATGTCCTTTTCTCATTTTATATTCTGCTTCCTTTGTCAAAGATTAACCATAGGTGTCTGGATTTATTTCTGGGCTCTCTATCCTGATCCATTGATCTGTATGTCTGTATTTATACCAATACCACACTGTTTTAATTACTTTAGCTTTGTAGTGAAGTCTGGGAGAGTTATGCCTCCTGCTTTGCATTTTCCATGGGATTGTTTCAGCAATTCTGCATCTTTTAGGGTTCCACATAATTTTTTTTTTGTTTTTGTCTTTTTAGGGCTGCATCCACAGCATAGGTATGTTCCCAGGCTAGAGGTCAAATCAGAGCTGTATGTGCTGGCCTACTCCATAGCCACAGCAATGCTAGATCTGAGCCACGTCTGCAAACTACACTGCAGCTCATGGCAATACCGGATCCTTAACCCACTGAGCAAAGCCAGGGATTGAACTTGCATCCTCATGGGCACTAGTCAGATTCATTTCCACTGAGCCACGACGGGAACTCCTGGTTCCACATAAATTTTTGAATTATTTGTTCTAGTTCTGTAAAAAATGTCATGGGTAATTGGATAGGGATCACATTAAATATGTATATTGCTTTAGGTAGTATGGCCACTTTAATAATATTAATTCTTACAATCTAGGAGCATAGGATATGTTCCAATTTCTTTGGGTCCTCTTTGATTTCCTTGATTAATGTTTTGTAGTTCTTAGCATATAAGCCTTTTATCTTCTTGCTCAGGTTTATTCCCAGGTATTTTGGTTTTTGGTACAGTTTTACAAAGTATTGTTTTTTACATTACTTTTGTGATATTTTATTTTTAGTATACAACTTATAGTAAATGCTACCAATTTCTGAATGTTAATCTTATATCCTCCTACCATGCTGAATTCATTAATCAGATCAAGTAGTTTTTGTGTGGAGTCCTTAGAGTTTTCTATATGTGTTATCATGTCATCTGTATATAGTGACGATTTTACCTCTTCTTTTCCACTTTGGACACATTTTATTTCTTTCTCTTTTCTGATTACTGTGGCTAGGACTTCCAGTACCATGTTAAAGAGAAGTAGTGAGTGGGCATCCTTGTCTTGTTCCAGATTTTAGCAGCAAGGGTTTCAGCTTTTCTCAACTGAGTATTATGTTGGCTGTGGGTTTGTCATAAATGGCTCTTATTATGTTGAGATACATTCCCTCTGTACCCATTTTGGTAAGAGTTTTTATCACGAATGGATATTGAATTTTATCAAGTGCTTTTTCTGCATGTATTGAGATGATCATGTGGTTTTTGACTTTTCTTTTTTTAATGTGGTAGAGTACATGAATTAATTTGCATATGTTGAACCATCCTTTATGAACTTGGAATGAATCCCACTTGGTCATGGTATATGATCTTTTGTTTTTTTTTTTTTTTTTTTGGCTTTTTTGTCTTTTTGTTGTTGTTGTTGCCACTTCCTGGGCCGCTCCTGCGGCATATGGAGGTTCCCAGGCTAGGGGTTGAATAGGAGCTGTAGCCACTGGCCTATGCCAGAGGCACAGCAACGCAGGATCCGAGCCGCGTCTGCAACCTACACCACAGCTCACGGCAACGCCGGATCGTTAACCCACTGAGCAAGGGCAGGGACAGAACCCGCAACCTCATGGTTCCTAGTCGGATTCGTTAACCACTGCGCCACGACGGGAACTCCTGATCTTTTTTAATGTATTGTTAGATTTGGTTTGCTAAAATTTTGTTGAGAATTTTTGCATCTATATTCATCAAAGATATTGGCCTATAATCGCCTTTTTTTTTGGTGGTCTCTTTGGCTGGCTGTATTAGGGAGATGGTGTTTTCATAAAATGTCTTTGGGAGTATTCCCTCCTCCAGTCTTTTTGGAAGAGTTTAAGAAAGATCACTATAAGTTCTTATTTGTATGTCATATAGGCTCAAACATTCTAAAAAACAAACACAAAAATAATCTACATTTTCTTACTCTCCTCCCCAACATTTTATGATTTTGATGTCCTCTTTTACATCTTCATGTTTATTCTTTTGCTGTTCTTTATGCTTATCATTGCTTTTATAAGTAGGTTTTTTTTTCCTTTTTTAATCTGTTTACTGGTTTAAGTTATTATGCTCCAATTGTGCTTCCTCCTTCCTATGTCGTCTTGCTTCTTTGCTCTTTAGAGGAGACCTTTCAATATCTCTTTGAAAATAGGTTTATTATAGCTGTATTCTTTTAGTTTTTGCTTATCTGAGAAATTCTATTTTGTAATTTTTAAATTATAGTTGATTTACAGGAATTCCCTTCATGGCTCAACTGTTAACGAACCTGACTAGGATCCATGAGGATGCAGGTTCGATCCCTGGCATCACTCAGTGGATTAAGGATCCACCGTCACTGTGAGCTGTGGTGTAGGTCGCAGACACGGCTCAGATCCTGGGTTGCTGTGGCATTGGTGTAGGCCGGTAGCTGTAGCTCTGATTCACCCCCTAGCCTGGGAACTTACATATGGGGCAGGCACAGCCCTAAAAACAAAATAAATAAATTTTTTAAAATAAATTATAGTTGATTTACAATGTTGTAAATTTCTGCTGTACAGCAAAGTAACCCAGTTTTATACACACACACACACACACACACACACACACACACACACACACACACACACTCTTTTTTTCACATTATCCTCCATCATGTTCCATTACAAGTTAGCAGATTTAATTCCTTGGGGTACACAGCAGAGTCTCATTGCTAATCCATTCCAATTGCAATAGTTTGCATCTACTAAGCCCAAACTCCCAGTCCCTCCCACTCCTTGCCCCTCCCACTTGGCAATCACAAGTCTGTTCTCCATGTCCATGAGTTTGTTCCTTTTCTGTAGCTAGGTTCATTTGTGTCATATATTAGAGTCCAGCTATAAGTGATATCATACGGTGTTTGACATTCTCCTTATGACTTACTTCACTTAGTATGAGAGCCTCTCGTTCCATCCATGTTGTTCCCATAATTTATTGTACCAATTTCCATTCCCACCAAGAGTGTAGGAGGGTTCCCTTTTCTCCACACCCTCTCCAGCATTTGTTATTTGTAGAGTTGGTAGTGATGGCTATTTTGACCAGTGTGAGCTTGTACAGAAATTCTTTATTTCTCCTCCTATGCTAAATGATAATCTTGCTGGGTAAGAGTATTCTAGTTTGCAGATTTCTCCCTTCCAGAACTTTGAACATATCTTCCCACTCCCTTCTAGCCTGTAGTGTCTTTGTAGAGAAATCAGCTGATAGCCTTAGGGGCTTCCCCCCTCCTTTTTTTTTTTAAATCTTTTTCTAGGGCCACACCCATGGCATGTGGAGGTTTCCAGGCTAGGGGTCTAATTCGAGCTGTAGCCACCGGGCTATGCCACAGCCACAGCAACATAGCATCCGAGCCGCATCTGTGACCTATACCACAGCTCACAGCAACACCAGATCCTCAACCCACTGAGCAAGGCTGGGAATCGAACCTACAACCTCTTGGTTCCTAGTCGGATTCGTTAACCACTGAGCCACAGCGGGAACCCCTCCTCTTAAATTTTACTCTTTATGTTTCTCTTGATGCCTTTAGAATCATCTCTTTTATCTTTTAACATTTGCCATTTTTATTATAATATGTCTTGCTGTAGGTGTGTTTTGGTTCATCTTGTTTTGGACCTTCTGTGCTTCCTGTATCTGGATATCTGTTTCCTTCTTTAGATTTGGAAAGTTTTCAGCCGTAATTTCTTCAAAAGTTTTTCAATCCCCTTTTCTCTTTCTTCTCCTGCTAGAATCCCTATTATGCATAGATTGGCCTGCTTTATATTATCCCATAAGGCTCTGATACTGCTTTCATCTTTTTTTTCATTTGGCTTTCTGTCTGCTGTTCTAATTGGGTAATTTCCATTAGTCTGTCTTTCAGATCATTTGTTCGTTCCTCTGTATTATTCACTCTTCTATTCATTGCCTTTAGCTTGCTTTTGTCTCTGCAAATGAATTTTCTAATTTTTCTTGGCTCCTCCTTAGAGTTTCGACTTCCTTTTGACAGTAATCTGCATTTCTGTGGATAGTCTTTCTTAATTCCTTCAGTATTTTCATTACCTCCTTTTTGAACTTGGTGTCTTTTAGACCTAAGAGGTCTGTTTCATTGTTTTTCCTTTAGGGGAATTCTCTTGGTCTTTTAACTTGGAATCGTTCCTCTGCTTCTTCATTTTACTTTTATTTCTCCTACTCTGTGATTCTAGGAGAAAAATGATCTACCGTAGTCTTGGAAAGCTATTTATATATGAGAGCATCTCTGCATAGCTTGTGTGGGTTTAATATTTTTGGCATGAGGGCTGCTTTTAGTTTGGATGCTTGCTGCCTCTTTCCTTTCCATATGCTGGCTGTCATCCCCTTGGTAGGGGGTGTGCAGGTGCAGCAGCTTGTGCACACCTCTGGGGTTTGTGCCAGGTGTTGTCCTGTTACTTGAGAGCACAAAGGGGAGGAAGCTCCTATGGGGGTCCCACCCATCTCCTCACTTCCTTCCCAGCAATAGCGCCTAGCCTCTCTGGTGGGCCCAAGCTTCTTTCAAATACACCCTTAGTTGCCACAGTCCAGCCCCTTTGGCTGTCTCCGCATAGCCAGCCCCAGTCCTCTCCTCAGGTCTGAGCTCCGAAGCCTGAGCTTCAGCACCCAGCCCCTGTCCACACTGGCAGATGGGTGTCTCAGGCTGGGGAGTGCAGGGTGGTGGTTCTGACCATCTGTGTAGGTCACTCTTTGTTTTACTTGCTGCGAATCAGTTGCTGTGCTCTCTTCTGAGGCTCCAAAGCTCCCCCCATCCAGACTGACTTTCCTGCTATGGAGGAGACGCTCCAGGGTATGGGAACTTTTCCTCCTTCACAGCTCTCTCCCTGGGGCATAGGACCCATCCCAATTCCTTCTTCCATTTTATTTCTTTTTTTCTTTTGTCCTCCTCAGTTATGAGGAGGTTTTCTTGCCCCCTTCTTAAGACTGAGGTCTTCTGCCAGTGGTTGAGTAAATGTTCTGTGTGAATCATTGTACATGTAGATGTATTTTTGATGTTTTTTTGGGAGGAGGTGACCTCCACATCCTGCTCTTCCTCCGTCTTGATTGCTCTCTCTAAGGCTTATTGGAAATAAAGGAAATGGATAGAATAAGGAGACAATAAGTAGAAATTCATAATCTAAAAATCATCTTGCCATTTTCTGCCACAGTGCCAACTTAGATCTGGGCAAGCAGACTCACAGTGGTCAGGCAGATGTGCTCACTGTTCTTCTCCTTTCTAGACCATACTTTGGAGATCCCCAGATCCTGGGATTTCCTACGCCAAAGGCCTTAAGTCTACTTCCAGGGCCTGAGCAAGCATCTCCCCTCAGACTCCCCAGCTAGTGTTGACTGTGCTAGGCTCAAGGCTTGGCCCAAGAATTGCTCTTCGTTGGGAAGTGGTGGGCAGAGCTTTAATATGTGGCTTAGGGCATCCACATGTGTGCATGGGGTCCTCTCATGGTGAGGGACAGACCCTAAAGAAGGAGGGGAAAGGGGGCAAGGCTCTATGCTGTTGCAATATGGTGTGGAGCCTGGAGTCCAGGAAGCCGACATTCCAACCTGACCTTCCAGTCAGAACAAGGTGTATCTGCCAAGGTAGTGGGAGAAAACATTTTATTTAAGTTTGTTAGCTTGACTGACACCTTTTAGCCATTTAGATATATGGTGTGCAGACATTCTTTGTATTCTTGCCTCAGGCCCCACAAATGTTAGCAGGAATCTGTCTCTCTTGAAATATTCTCATCCTTTTAATGACATTTCTGTGTCTTCAAAATTATAGGGACTGTACCCTGAGAAGGCACAGTCCAAGTTCTGTTGCTTGAAACATATTTTCTCTCCATGTGGCTGTGTTAGCAGTTTGATGTTGAGATATAGCCTGTTATTTCCTATTATTCTCAAGTAAGGCATTTGTTGACATTCTGAATTAATTTTTTGAATATGTAAAACATTGGCATGTTACAGAGTGTAAACTGTGAAACAAGGTTAACTTGATGTCTTGCTTCCGCCCTCTATTCTCCCTCCTCC
Organism: Sus scrofa; assembly: GCF_054392235.1. NCBI lineage: Eukaryota > Metazoa > Chordata > Mammalia > Artiodactyla > Suidae > Sus > Sus scrofa. The sequence continues at coordinate 16,512,039 of NC_139401.1, forward strand.
CACCTCCCACGCCCTAGAGGCAACCCCTTTAATAAGTTGTTTAGTTCTTCTTCCAGCATTTCTCCGTGCTAATAGAAGCAAGTATGTAGATGTAGTCTCCTCTCCCACCCTTTTAGTGCTCAAGATCTAGCTTACTGCATACACAGTTCTGCATCTTGTGCATTGTCACTGAACAAAACAGCCGGGAGACCACACCATCTCAGTGTCTTTATTCGTCCATCGCTAGAGCTGCAGGGAGCCCTATGGCATGAACATGATGTAGTTTATTTTCATCCATCCTTTATTATTCATGCTTGGGTTGTTTCCAACATTTTGCTATTCTAATAATACTGCAATCAATAACCTTGTCATCTGTCATTTTGTAGATGTGCAGGAATATCTTTAAGACTGATTCCTAGAAGAAGGGATCCTCGGTCAAAGAATACACGCATGTGTAATTTCATTCGACGTTACCAAACTCCCTTTCAGAGAAGTTAGAGTTTTCTTTCCGACCAGCAGTGGTTTATGAGTGCTGGTTTCCTCTAGCTTTGCCTACACAGTGTGCTGTCAAACTTGGAAATAGAAATGGCTGTTAAGTGTATTTTGTTGTTGTTGTTTGTTTTTGTTTTTTGTCTTTTTGCCTTTTCTGGGACCGCTCCCACGGCATATGGAGGTTCCCAGGCTAGGGGTCTAATGCAAGCTGTAGCCACCAGTCTACGCCAGAGCCACAGTAATGCCAGATCCGAGCCGTGTCTGCGACCTACACCACAGCTCACAGCAACACCGGATCCTTAACCCACTAAGCGAGGCCAGGGATCGAACCCTCAACCTCATGGTTCCTAGTCAGATTCGTTAACCACTGAGCCATGACGGGAACTCCTGTTCAGTGTATTTTAATTGGTATTTCTGCTGCTATTGGTGAGCGTGGTCATCTTTTCAGATATCTAAAGCTCTATTTACATTTCTTTTGCTCCACTGCCCATTTTACTATTTTGCTTTTGGTCTTTTTCATAAAGATTTTAGGAAGGATATTGACCTTTATTCTGCAACATAAGTTACAGAAGCATTTTCCAGTTTGTCATTTATGTTATACCTTTTCTTGTACTTTGAGCCAGGCAAAAATTTGTTTTTTCATTTTAAATACAGGCTCATATGTAATCTCTTCTTTTTTCGAGTCTTATTTGTAAAGGCTTTCACCATTCCCAGCTTATAAAGGAATTCACAAATGTTTTCTTCTCTTTTTTCTTGTTGTAATTAGATCGTTGATTCATTTAGGGGAGCTTTTGGTATGTGGCATTGGCACCAGTCTTGAAAATTTTTGATCATGGAAGCCTCCACTTTGCTTAGGTTTTCTGTTTCGACTGTTAATCCACCTGCTCAAGGACTCAGCAGTCCTGAGCACCTTCCCTCTCCCATGACATAGCGGCAGCTACCTTGACCATCAGCCAGTCCAAATACCCTTCATGAATGTTGGTTTGCCGTATCCATTAGCTCCATCCTTTCCCCCAGATATCCCAGGGGTCATTTCTCCCAAGCACAACCCTTTATATGAGAGGCTTGAAAACGACCTTTTTCATAACATGCACAGGGCGCTGGAAGCCTTGCATTTCCAAGGGTAAGTTTTGGGTCTTTGGTATTACTCATACTGCTTATGGGTCTGTATCTGAGCTGGAAAAATTGGGAGATGTTTAGGGGAGCAGGAGGTGATGTGGAAAAGCAACCCTTTAAAATGAGGTGAGGAAGGGCATGTGATGTGAGAGTCAACGTGCCTTCGATTTCCCTGTGGTCCCCCTCCAGATTTCTCCTTGGCCTCACCATTTTCTTGTTCATTGAGAGTGATGAATCTTCATCATCATTTGGGCATGTTTTTAAGAATTTTGAAACGCAAGCCTGACTCTTGAAGTTTGCATAGCAGGCTTTTCTCTCAGGAAATGTAAATGAGCTGTTTCACTAAGGAAGAAAGTTTTCGAATGCAGGAAAATGGATGTTTGCTCTCTGTGAAAATTCTTTTCATACCAAATAATGCAGCTGTCAGTCCCTGAGTTGTTCTCTCAAAAACTTACTGCCAAACAAACTGTTACTTCCTGGTCCATGCCTACAATGAAAATTGTTGATTCATTTACCGGTCCTAAGCTTTGTTGGTGTTCTTTCTGCTCACAGCAAAATGCCCCGTGTGTTCAGTTGAAATGGTCTAGAGCTTTGCTTTACAATCTTCTAGAATTTTGACTATTCTGACAGCTTAACCTGATCTTCTCTTTCAAATACGAGAACTCATCATAAAATGAACTAGCTTTTCCTTTACACTGGTCTTTTTTTTCAGTTTATTTTTAGTCTATTCCATAGATGTTTACTTCAATAAAAAAAAAAATACCTTGGCTTTTGAAATTGAGGTCATCCTCAAGGGGTATGGGATGTTTGTATTGTGCTGCAAAGGAGAAGCTCAAAATGGTGCGTGATGAACTAGAGTGGACACCCTTCCCCCAATATTTTACCTGATTGTAAAATTGCTATGCTATTCTACCAAATGACTCTTGTTTAAGGGCAGTGCATTTATGGCTGGCAGATATCCCAACTCTGTTGGCCTGAAATTCCCCTGAGGGACAAGCACCGTATTTAATTTTTAAAATGACTTCAAGTCATAGTTTGGAGGACTGTCTTGTTACATCAACTAAATACTTTGATGATTATAATTTGGGGATAGCATTACTCATTTCTGATTTATAAAATTAAAACAAAAGCCACAGCGTGCAGTGGCTCGCTGCGGGATCTCAGCTCCCAGACCAAGGGTGGAACCTGGGCTGTATCAGTGAAAGTGATGAATCCTGGCCATTAGACCACCAGAGAACTCCTCCACTACAATTTAAAATATATAAAGCGTGAAGGAAGACATGAGCTAAACCCACGCATAACATTCTGTCTTTGTGAGATGTGGGAAATCTACATAAAATATTGTCTTAGTTTGGGTTGCCTCCCAGAAGCAGACACCTAATGAAGGACCTCAGCATAAAGAGTTTACGTGGGAGGTGAGTCTAGGAAATGGCATTAGTGGAAGGGATAAGTGAGAAAGAGAATGGGAGGAAGCCAATCAAGGGTGTTACCAGGCTAGTACCACTGTGGGCAACTCGAGCTAATCCCTCTGAATTCTGTAAAATAGTGCAGACTGTGCCTCAGAGTTGCCCAATTAAGAGGTGAGGAAGTCTATAGTTGGTTGAGGGCTGCTCTAGGAACCTTCCCTCTCCGGCCCTTGCTGCTCGCTGAACCAAGCACAGGCTGAAGTGTGAATGTCAAGGGGATATGGAAGGAGCAGCAACAACATTTCCTCCTAAGGAAAAATGATGGAAAGTGCAAGCCAACAAAAATCCCATACTTTTTTGATACGCTACTGAGATCGAGAACTTAGTTCCTGCAGAAAGTAAGGTGCAGGGACTAAAGCAGGACAGAAGGGGGTGGGGGGAGAGAGAATCTGAAAGCCAAGTGAAGTAACCAAAGATTTCCATTAAGCTCATGAAATATTCATGGTACCTCCATAATCCCCTGGTAATGACTCAAGGGTTTCCTAACTAAGAAATACAGCTGCTTTAATGGGATTCTCAAAACTTCAAGTCACCATGCCAAGAAATGAGCACTCAAAGATGAGGATGGTTAGGATACATTCTCTGCCCTATTGGAAATACTGGGTTTTGGCCTTCTCAAAACACCGTTAATTTTTAGTTTGATTTTTATTTGTGTGTTTTTGGTAATGACTTAAGTGACTCATACATGAGGATTTAAAAATCTCAATTGGAAGCTTCAAGTTTGCAGCGGGGACGGTGGAGAGAAACCAGTGTCATCCAGAAACCAATGATGCTGCTGATAATGTCAGGGGAAACTGATGACTGAAGATCTTTGGCTCAGAAAATAAGGGGAGTGGGAGAAATGTGTTCAAATCATTTCAAAATTGAAAAGAGAGGGAGAATTGCTCTGTTCTCTTTTGCTCCCTTGTGTCCATCAAACTAGACAGTGTGTGGGGAGGAGGGCATGAGAAGTGGGCCAAGAGAGGAGAGAAGGGAGTAGGTAAATAAGAACTAGAATTAGCAGGTCCTGGAGACTCAAAGCAGGACTTGGTGATGAACCAAAGAAAGGGATGAGCCAAGATTCGGGGAAACAGCTGCCACCATGTTGTTGGAATTCCTAGAACAAACAGAAAGTACACAAGACCACAGGCAGGATTTGTTCCACAAAACAAGTTTTCAGAACTCAGAGTTTGGATTAGGGCAAATGGGTCAAAATGAGAGCAGTTTGAGAATAAGTGGAGGAGGCCCTTGATGGTATGCTTTGGGAGAGTGTGTGGGAGGAAGGGGGATTGACCGTCACAGACCCAAAGCTGGGAGGGACCAGAGCTTAAAACTAGGATCCGAGGATGGAAGGAACAGGAAAGCACAGTCCATCGTTCCCCCGCTGTGCCCGGTTCTCCTCCACTTTACTGCCTCTGGTGGCACAGGAAACCCTAACTCTCCTTGTGAGTTTACTTCAAATGCTACCTCCTCCACGGCGGTGCTGGTCATCTTCCTCTGTGCCCTTCTGACCGTTTTAGGACATTTTACCTTCCTCTCAGACACACACACTCCCATTAATTCTCTGAGAATGAAGATGTCTTGCTTATTTTTTCAGACCCCCCTCCCTAACTTCTAGCACAGCGACTGCCCATGGCAGTTCACCATAGTCTGCTAACTACGAAAGCATTTCTCCAAATCTCCTACAAGACACTTCCACAGTTCAAATGCAGTACCAACAATAATAGCAGCTACTACTTACTGAGCACTTAACTATGAACCAGAAGCTGACAGTGACACCAATACCCTCTTGTGCCTTACTTTCTCCTCTGGAAAATGGGAATAACCATACCTATTTCATGAAAACGTTGTCAGGGACCCATGAAGAGATGCAACTGAGAGTCGTAGCTTGGGGACTAACACGCATCAAACACTGGATACATATTTTACCATAGTGTCTGTTTGGTTAAGAGAAGGAAAAATCCATGACATCACTAGGTGTGAAGGGAAGCTATGGGCTGAAAAAGACATGAAAGGCTGGGGGGGGGTGTTAAAGACCAACATACCTGCCCTTCCTTTTTTTGTCGACTATTTTGTCTCTTTTAATTTCAACTTCAAAAATGTTATTGGACTGTAGTTGACTTACAGTGTTGTATTAGTTTCAGGTGTACCACAAAATGAATCAGTTATACATATATCCATTCTTTTTTCCCATGTAGGTTATTACAGAATTTTGAGTATAGTTCCCTGTGCTCTACAGTGGGTGCTTGTCATCTATTTTATATACAGTGGTGTGTATGTGTCAATCGCGACCTGCTAATTCATCGCTCTTTCCCACCTTTCCCCTTTGGTAACCATACGTTTGATTTTTTAAATCTGTGAGTTTGTTTCTGTTTTACAAATAAATCCATGTCTATCATTTTGATTAGATTCCACATTCAAGTGATGTCATGATATTTGTCTTTCTGACTTACTTCGTATGTGTCTCTCCTGCTGGAGAGAAAGTCTGTCTTCTGTAGACACTAGTGTTTAGTAAGTCATGGAAACATGTTCCTTATTTGTTACTTACTTTGACCAGGAGTCATCTGAGAGCTGGCATAAAAGAAATGCCACTCACGAGGCTCATGAGGAAGAGGTTATTTATTCAGGAACCTTGTATGGAGCATGTTAACATCAAGCACAGTGCTAGATGCCAGGGACACAGTGGTGAGCAAGACAGCATCTTGCCTTTAGGGATATTTCAGTGTCAAGTGGAAAATAACAAGTAAGAGCAAGAGGTTCATCACACACTCACACCATGAATAGTTGAGCCCTAATTCTCAGAAATCTGCAGGGGAGAGGGCAAGGAGCCAGTGGACCCTGGCAAAAACGCAAACCCAGAAGACTGGACCACTCCAAGAGGGGAGTGAAAAAGGATAAATGATTGAGGGAAAAAGGATGAGAGGCTGATCAAGTATCTTGGATTTGGGAGTGGAGCTAAGCTGCAGAGGAGCAGCAGCTCCCAAAGTTTTAAGGGAGGCAGCGTCAAATGGAGTGAGCTTAGCTAAGGCAAGACAGAGGAGACAGGAGCTCTCGTTTTTTAAATGTCTAGGAGAAAAAAGACAAATTAAGAAGGAAAAAAGATGTTACTCGGGGCAGATAATGTAATGTTAATAGATGATAGAGAGCAACCCTACTCAACCCAAAGCCATTTTCTTATTCTTCCCTATTAAGAAGAACGATCTTTGGACTGGATAATATAAATCAAACAGTGTTACGAGTAAAGTGGAGACAAAGATGGGTGAGAAGACTTTTAAGAGGGTAATAAGTCTTTCTTTTTTAAGGGCTTTGGCTTGAACCAGTTATATCCCAGGATTCTGGAGAAACTTGGATGTGAGACTAATAATTTTGAAGAATGGTGAGTTATGTGAGAGAGAGTAAAATATGAGCAGATCAAGTAGTCAATTTTTATTTTTTATTTTTCAATTTTAGTATTTCATGTGTAGTCATGAAGGGTTTTTTCGTTTTTTCTTTTTGGGCCACCCCTCAGCATATGGAGTTTCCACACCAGGGATCAGATTCGAGCCGCAGTTGTGACCTACGCTGCATCTGCGACAACACAGGATCCTTAACCCACTGTGCCAGACACGGGATCAAACCTATGTCCCAGTGTTCCCAAGATGCTGCCAATCCTGTTGTGCCTCAGCAAGAACTCCTATTTATTTTTTATTGAAGTATAGTTGATTTACAATGCTGTGATAATTTCTGCTGTATAGCAGAGTGATTCAGTTATACATATATCAATTCTTTTTCAGTCTTTTCCCAATAGACTATCACAGAATATTGGGTAGAGTTCCCTGTGCTATTCAGCAGGTCCCCATTGGGCAGCCATTCCATATACCTCAGTGTGCATATGCCAATCCCAGAGCCCCAATCCATCCCTCCCTCCACCCTTTGCCCTTTGGTAACCACAAGTGTGTTTTCAAAGTCTGTGAGTCTGTTGCTGTTCTGCAAATCAGTTCATTTTGTATCCTTAAGGTTCCACATATAATTTTTAAAAAGGGCAAAGAACTGGAGTTCCTGTCGTGGCTCAGTGGTTAATGAACCTGACTAGTAACAATGAGGACACATGTTTGATCCCTGGCCTCGTTCAGTGGGTTAAGGATGTGGCATAGCCGGGAGCTGTGGTGTAGGTTGAAGACACAGCTCAGATGCCACATTGCTGTGGCTGTGGTGTGGGCTGGCAGCTGCAGCTCCGATATAACCCCTAGCCTGGGAACCTCTATATGCCATGAGTGTGGTCCTAAAAAGAGAAAAAAAATAGAGAATTCTTTGCCGTTTTTATTTTTATCTATAGGCTAATGGGCAATTTGGAGCACAAGATTTTAAAGCTTCCTATTGAAAAGAACTATTGATGGAAACGGAAAGGTGGGCATGGTACACATGAGGTGGGGGAAGATTCTCTTACGCCATATGGTCATTTGAATCTCATTTTTAATAAGGACATTCGAATTGTAAACCAGAAAACGAGGTGGTCAGAGACAATATGAAGACTAGCAAGGCTATTGACAAAGTATGTCAAGATATCCTTGGGGAAGGGCTGAATGAGAGTTGGGTGGACTTTGAATGTTTGAATATCCTTATCTCATAGCACTTCAGTGCTGGGTCAGGTGAACCTAGGGGAAAGTTCGCAGTGGCTGCTAAAAGGCTCTCTTTACACCTCTGACCAGTTAATGTATTGATCACATATGTGAAACAGAAAATTGCGGTATTCTTGCGAATGACAGGAAGTTGGATATTTATTACTACGTTTGGTGGCATAATGCAGATCCAAAGACAGTTCAACAGATTAGATTTTTAGTTGTTTGTACTGTACCTGTCTTGTTGATTTTGGAATTCCTCCACATGCATCTTAGTACCTGGCACAAAGTTCTCAATGGAAGATTTATGAATGAGCAAATGAATGAAGGAATGAACAAATGATGGCATCTAAGGAGATGAGGTTAGTAGTGGAAACTGCTAGTTGGCCACCAAGATGTGTCCTCCCTGTCAAAGATAGAAAGGGAGTTGTGGCTGGGTACGTGATTGTTCAACTAGGCTCTATTTCCCAGCTTCCCTTGCAGTAAGATGTGGTCATGTGACTAAGTCTTCACTCATTGAATCTTGGCACACATGATGAGTGCTATTTCCAGGTTTCTCTTAAGGTGCTGAGGTACCTCTTCTATATTCTCCTCCCTTTTCCCATGGGCTGGAACTGGACTAGGCTTGACAGTGGCCCAGCATGCAGGATGCCCATGGGACACCAGCCAAGCTACAAGATGGAGAGGGTTCTCTGGATGACCATATGGGGCAAAGCTCTTCTGATGACCTGGGTTGCTCACATCACAGCTGTTATATGATCTGTTTGTTATGGTTTCTTAGTTGTCACAAGGCTTAAGGTGAGACTGCATAGTCTATAAGCACGGAAGCAGGGGTAAAGGTCAGAGTGACCTTTTTTCAAAATAAAAACCTAGGGGATGCCCACATACAGACTAGGGGAAACTCAGCTTAACAGTCCCATGTTTGGAAAAGACTTTTAGGTTTTGGGTTGCTGGGAAGATGAATATAATGCAATAGCGTGCTGTAACTGTGGGGAGGGAAAAGACTGCGGTGCTACAATGATGCCATGCAGAACGAGGGCAGTGATGGTCAGACCACAGCTTGGCAGACCTCAGTTCACAGGGCAGACTCATGCTTCTTCAACACAGCTCCGCTAGGACCTTATGGAAATGTGATTTTACCCGAGTGTTCCAGGGCTGGTAGTGACTGTGGTTGAAATTCTTATTTTTGCCTATAATTTTCCATTAGACTGCATCGGAGTCAGGTAACCTAGATGCCTCCAACAAAGTGTATTCAGAGGAGATAAATTAGAATGAGCGCATTTTAAATTCTGTTCTCGATGGACTTGCTGGACTTGAGGAGGAAGGGAGTGGCCCACCTCCACTGAAGAGGAACCTCAGAGGGACAAAATATTAGATATCCTCAATTATTGGGGATTGTCATGAGGCAGAGGAATGAGATGTATTCTGAATGGGATCTGAAAATCCAGAAGTGGAAATTGCATGAAAAAAAACCAAAAAACAAAAAAGCATCACTCTATATAAAACTGACGTATATAAACATTTGGATTTTTCAAAAAATTTAAGGAATGCCCATTTAGATTTACAGAATTCTTGTCTCTACAGAAAAGATGCACATCAGTATTCTTTTAATGCATTTAATAATTTTTTTTTGAAGTATGGTTGATTTAAAATATTTTGGAGTTGGAGTTCCCATTGTGGCTCAGTGGTTAACGAATCCGACTAGGAACCATGAGGTTGCAGGTTCTATCCCTGGCCTTGCTCAGTGGGTTACGGATCTGGCGTTGCCATGAGCTGTGGTGTAGGTTGCAGACGCGGCTTGGATCCCGAGTTGCTGTGGCTCTGGTGTAGGCCGGCGGCTACAGCTCCGATTAGACCTCTAGCCTGGGAGCCTCCATATGCTACAGGAGTGGCCCAAGAAATGGCAAAAAGACAAAAAAAAAAAAAAAAAAAAATATTGGAGTTCCCATCTTGGCTCAACAGAAATGAATCTGACTGGCATCCATGAGGACACAGGTTTGATCCCTGGCCTCGCTCAGTGGTTTAAGAATCTGGTATTACTGTGACCTGTGGTGTAGGTCACAGACGCATCTCAGATCTGGTGTCTCCTATTAGACCCCTAGCCTGGGAACCTCCACGTGCAGAGGATGTGGCCCTAAAAAAACAAACAAAAAACGGGGTTTCAGATGTACAGCACAGTGATTCAGTTAATGTGCATATATCTATTCTCTTTCAGATTCTTTTCTCTTAGAGGTTATTACAAAATGTCGAATATAGTTCCCTGTGCTGTACAGTAGCATGAATTCCTGTCGTGGCTCAGTGGTTAACGAATCTGACTAGGAACCATGAGGCTTGGATCCTGTGTTGCTGTGGCTGTGGTGTAGGCTGGCAGCTGTAGCTCCAATTGAACGCCTAGCCTGGGAACCTCCATGTGTCTCGAGTGCAGCCGTAAAAAGGCCAAAAAAAGTCTATTTAGATCATCTGTCCATTTTTTATTGCTTTTCAATTTTATATATTCCAGTTTCTTCTGTACAGCACAGTGACCCAGACATACACACACGCACACGTGTATATATGTATATTTCTTTTTTCACATACTCTCTTCCATCATGGTCTATCCCAGGAGACTGTACATAGTTCCCTGTGCTGTACAGGAGGACCCCATTGTTTCTCCATTCCAAATGTACTAATAGTTTGCATCTACCAACCCCAAACTCCCTGTCCCTCCTGCTTCCTCCCCCTTTCCCTCCTGGCAACCACAGGTCTGTTCTCCCATTCTGTGATCTGTTTCTGTTTTGTACATAGGATCATGTTTTAGATTCCAGATATAAGTGATATCATATGGTTATTTGTCTTTCTCTGACTTCACTCAGTATTAGAATCTCTACTTGCATCCATGTTGCTGCAAATGGCATTATTGTGTCCTTTTTCATCGATTGGTATTCCATTGTATATACACACCACAGCTTCTTAATGCATTCGTCAGTGGACATTAAGGATCCATGTCTTGGCTTTTGTGAATAGTGTTGTGAATATTGTGGGTGTCGGAGTGCATGTGTCTTTTTGAATGACAACTTTATCTGGATATATATGCCCAGCAGTGGAACTGCTGGATCGTATGGCAATTCTGTATTTAGTTTTCTGAGGATCCTCCATACTGGCTGTACTAATTTCCATTCCCACCAACAGTGCAGGAGGGTTCCCTTTTCTCCACATCCACTCCAGCATTTATTTGTAGACTTATTAATGATGGCCACTCTGACTGGTGTGAGGTGGTACCTCATCATAATTTTGAATTGCATCTCTCAGTGATGTTGAACATTTTTTCATGTGCCTACTGGCCAACCATATGTCTTCTTTGGAGAAATGTCTATTTTAGGTCTTCTGCCCATTTTTCAATTGGGTTGTTTTTTTGTTGTTGAGTTGTATAAGGTGTTTGTCTATACTGGAGGTTTTGGGGGTGTTTTTAGCTGTATGAGCTGTTTGTATATTTTGGAAATGAATCCCTTATTGGCCCCATCATTTGTAAATATTTTCTCCCATTCTGTATGTTGTCATTTTGTTTTATGGTTTTCTTAGCTGTGCAAAAAGCTTTAAAGTTGAATTAGGTCCCATATTTATTGTTTTTATTTCCAATACTCTTGCAGATGGATCCAGAAAGACAGTGCTATGATTGATGTCAAAGAGTGTTCTGCCTATACTTTCCTCCAGGAGTTTTATAGTATCTGGTCTTATGTTTAGGTCCAGGTCTTTAATCCATTTGGAGCTGATTTTTGTGTATGGTGTTAGAGAATGTTCTCATTTCATTCTTGTACATGTAGCTGTCCCGCTTTCCCAACACTACTTGTTGAAGAGACTGTCTTTTTCTCCCTTGTATGTTCTTGCCTCCTTTGTCATAGATGAGTTGACCATAGGTGTGTGGGACTATTTTCTGGGCTTTCTATTCTGTTCTATTGAACTATATGTCTGTTTTTGTGCCAATACCATACTGTTTTGATGACTGTAGTTGTGTAGTAGAGTCTGGAGTCAGGGAGCCTGATTCTTCCAGCTCCATTTTTCTTTTTCAGGATGGCTTTGGCTATTCTGGGGTCTTTGGTGTTTACATACAAATTTAAACCATTTTTGTTGTAGCTTTGTGAAAAATGGCATTGGTAATTTGATAGGCATTTCATTGAATCTGTAGATTGCCTTGGGTAGTATAGTCATTTTAATAATATTTATTCTTCCAGTCTAAGAACACAGTATATCTTTCCATCTGTTTGTGTCATCTTTGATTTCTTTCATTAGTGTATTAACAGTTTTCAGAGTACAGGTCTTTTGCCTCCATAGGTAGGGTTTACACCTATGTATTTTATTCTTTTTGATGCAGTGGTAAATGAGATTTTCCTTCATTTCTCTTTCTGATCTTTCATTGCTGGTGTACAGAAATGCAAAAAATGTCTGATTAACTTTGTATCCTGCAACTTTACTAAGTTTGTTGATGAAGTCTAGTAGTCTTCTGGTAGTGACTTTAGGATTTTCTATATATAATACCATGTCATCTGAAAACAGTGACAGTTTTTACTTCTTCTCCAGTTTGGGTTTTTCTTTTTCTTCTCTGGTTGCATTCTCCAGCACTTCCAAAACTATGTTGAATAAAAGTTTGAGAGTGAGCATCCTTGTCTTGTTCCTGATCTTAGAGGAAATGCTGTGAGCTTTGGGTTTGTCATATATGGCCTTTATTATGTTGAGGTAGGTTCTCTCTATGCCCACTTTCTGGAGAGTTTTTATCATAAATGGGTTTTGAATTTTATCAAAAAAGCTTTTTCTGCATTTATTGGGATATATCATAGTTTTTATTCAACTTGTTAATATGGTTTATCACACTGATTGATTTGCAGATATTGAAAAATCCTCACCCTCCCAGAATAAATCCCACTTGATCATGATGTGTGACCCTTTAACGTATTATTGGACAGTTTGCTAGTATGTTGTTGAGGATTTTTGGATCTATGTTCATCAGTGATATTGGCCCATGATTTTCTTTTTTTGTCGTATCTTTATCCAGTTTAGGTATCAGGGTGATGGCAGCCTCAGAATGAGTATGAGAGTATTCGTTCCTCTGCAATTCTTTGGAACAGTTTCAAAAGGATAGGAATTCGCTCTTCTCTAAATGGTAGAATTCACTTGAGAAACCATCTGGTTCTTTCTGATGCCAGACCCCCAGGCTGGGGAGCCTGACTTTGGGCTCAGAACTCTCATTCCTGTAGGAGAACTTCTGCAATATAATTGCTTTCCAGTTTGTGGGTTTCCCCTCCCGCCATATCACTCTGGTTTCCTTATTGCTTTAGACAGAATATCTTTTTTGTTAGGTTCAGCCTTATATTGATAGTTGTTCAACAGTTAGTTGTGATTGTGCTGTGCTTATGAAAGAAGGTGAGTTCAAGGTCCTTCTACTCTGCCATCTTGTCTCCAATCCAGTTCAGTTTCTGTGAGTCAGAAATCAAACTATGGCTTAGCTGAATGCCTTTGATTCAGGTTCTGTCACGAGGCTGCAGAGGAAGTTGTCTGCTGAGGCTGCAGTCTTCTAGAAACTCAAATGGGGAAGGCAACATGGTAGAAATCACTGCCGAAGAACAGAATAAAGAAAAAAGAATGAAAAGAAATGAGGACCGTGTAAGAGACTGCTGGCATAACATCTTGGTATCAATCTAACAAGATAAAACAATTGTAAATATATATGCACCCAACATGGGAGCACTTTAATATATAAGGCAGATGTGAACAGACATAAAAGGAAAAAATGACAGTAACACAAATGTTCAAGTCCCTCACTCCTATTGTATCAATGGACAGATGAGACAGAAAACAAGGAAACACAGCCCTTAAATGACACATTAGACCAGATGGACTTGGTATTTATAGAGCATTCCATCTGAAAGCAGCAGAATCCACATTTTTTTCAAGTGTACATAGAACATTCTTCAGGATAGTTCACACGCTGGGGTCTGGGATCAGAAAGAAGAGCCAGTGGGGCTTGATTACAGGAGGTCCACAGGCCTAGAGGAAACAGAGTCTCCATTCTTGGAAGGCACACCCAAGGTCGCACTTGCCCCTGGACCCAGGGCAAAAGTAGTCACTTCATAGAAGCCTGGGCCAGCCCTACCTCCTTGGCTTGGAGGGTTTCCCAGGGATAGGGGGCAGCTGTGACTTACCCTGAAGACGTGCATGCTGGGGACAGAGAAAGATTTATCTACCTGAACTCGTGCTGGAAGCAGAAATCTTGCCTGGGTCATGAGTACCAAGACATGGCATCATCCAATTTCAAGAGGCTCCCGTGCTGGGATGCCTCAGGCCAAGCAACTCCCCCTCCCCCCACAAAGAATGAGCCCATGACCACGTCTAGACACACTCCTTGACTTGGCCATGCCCACCAGTGGGCAGGCACCAGCCCCTCTTGCAAGGAAGCCTCCACAACACTCTAGACCATCCTCTCCCACCAAGGGCTAGACACCAGAAGCAAGAAAACTACAATCCCACAGCCTGTGGAACTGAGTCCACAAACACAGGTCAGAAGTTACCCTGGAACCAGCTGGTCCCTGGCCCTTGGGTGGTGTGAAAGGAGGGTACTGCTAGGACACTGCCACTTCTCCAAGGTCAAGAAATGTCACTAACCTCCTACATACATAAAAACACAAATGGAAATTTAAGCAAAATGAGATGACAACGTAGTAAGTTCCAGGCAAAGGAACAAGATAAAACCCCAGAAGAACAACTAAGTGAAGTGGAGATAGGAAATCTACCTAAGAAAGAGTTCAGAATAATGGATGCACAGAAGGAGACGTTAGAATAATTTTAACAAAGAGAAAATATAAAGAGCCACCAAACAGCTGACAAATATAATAACTAAAAGGAAAAACCCACTAGGATGAATGAACAGCAGAATACATGAGGTGGAAGAACAGAACGGTAAGCTGAAGAGTGAGTGGTGGAAATCACTGCCATGGAACTGAGTACGAGTTCTGATTTGCAAACAACCTTACAGGAATATTTACTACATCCCTCAAATTCCTGGCACAGTCAGCTGGGCTTATGAGAGGAGAATTTTTATAATCTATTGAGAAACAAGGGGAAGGCGATACGGAAATCACCAGGAAGAATGAAGTACCCCAAGACCAGTAACAGGGCAGTGAAGAGCCAATGAGAAGGCACCGACCGGAACCTGTACTGAAATTGGCCCCAGTTCGTCCTTCAGCAGAGGGATGTAGCTTATGATGATCCTGCAGGATGAAGCGGGGAAAGAAATGCCTGGACCTTCACTCTCTTCCCTTCCTGTGATTGGCCAGGACTTCCTTTTGGCTGAACCCAACCGGAAGCTAGAGGGCAGCAAGCACATTCCTGGAATCCAGGCAGGTGGGCCTTTCAGTCCAGAATGGAGCGTGGAAAGAAAGGGTGGAGAGTTGATCTTCGGAAACAAAAGGAAACAACGAGAACCTGAGCTTTCCTGCCTTGATGGATCAACTTCTGTCACACGTCCTCACCTTCTGTTCCGCATCTGAGCAATACTAAGCAAACCTCGGGTAGAACACTGGCCAGAACAAGCAGTGTGAACCCATCTGAAGTGAAAATACAAACTCAGCACACAGGATGTGAAGCCCGTGTTTTCTCGTCTCCTTCCATTTGCATGAATGAATATTCTCTTTTTGGAGTTCCCATCATGGTGCAGCAGAAACGAATCCAACTAGGAACCATGAGACTGCGGGTTCGATCTTTGGCCTCGCTCCGTGGGTTAAGGATCTGGCGTTGCCGTGAACTGTGGTGTAGGCTGCAGATGTGGCTCGGATCTTGAATGGCTGTGGCTGTGGGGTAGGCCGGCAGCTGTAGCTCCGATTCAGTCCCTGGCGTGGGAACCTCCATATGCTGCAGGGGCGGCCCGAAAAGACAAAACAAACAAACTCTCTTCTTTTTCCAACACACTGACAGGCTGATACGCTTCTATTAGGTGCTAAACCTGTGGTAAACCCCAAGAGGAAAATAAATTTGTCTTCTGTGAAAAATGCCTAGGACAATAAGAGGCAGATTTTATTTTCATGAAGCATCAAATGAGGCACTGTAAAGCTGAAAGTCAGAATTCAGAAAACAAATCTAGCTGCATCAAGGTAGAGCCCTGAAAAAAGAGAGAGAGGCGACGGAGCAATAATCTCGGGCCTAAGCATCTTGTTTAGATTTTGCATTAGACAAACATTCTTGCAGTATCTTCGTTTTCTCAGAAAGAGTAAAACCTGTCTCATTGGCAGTTTTTATTTCAACTTGACACCCTTTTGGAAATTGCCTCTCTCAGTTATAATACATGATTCTTTTTTTTAAGGCCTTGGGCAGATGCACACATTTCCTGCTGCTGCTGCTGTTGCTCCCACGGCACTTTTTCCTTCGTTCTTACAGCCCTCATCCTTTTGTCTCATGATTATTGAACATGTCTGACTCCTGAGCTAGACTGTGAGCCCCCCGAAGAAGGATCATGCCTTCTTCAGCTCTGCATCCGGCAGTCCCTGGACTACCTTCCCCAGAGTATACACCCAACGAAGCCTTGTCGGATAAATTAAAAATGAAGCAATCTTACCTTCTGGTTTCCCTTTTTTCTCCTGAGGGGAAGAAGTGTCAAACACAAAAAGATCACCATCCCTGCTGCACATTCGCAAGCGTGAAGCTCGTGGTTGGATTTTGCTTTCCAATTGTTGTGTCTTTGCATGTACATCTACCAGTATATGTAAGATTTTGTTACATTGAATCACTTAGAGCTGGGGTTGGTTAGCTTTTTTTTTTTTTTGGTTAAGGACCAGATGGTATTTTAGGTTTTGCAGGCCACACAGTCGCTGTCACAACCACTCACCTCCTCCCTGTAGCACAATGGCAGCCTTCGACAATGTGTACATGACTGGGCCTGGCTGCGTTCTGATGCCCCTGGTGCTGGATACCAGGTTGGGAGCGATGCTGCAGTAAGTCACCTTCTACACATGGCCTCTCTTTCATGCACACAGGTATCTAAAGGAAGCAATGTCAAGAGGTGGAAGTACTGGGGCAAAGAATAAATACATCTGGTACCAACTATTATGTATAAAATAAGCTACGACGATGTATACTACAGAGAGACTATAGCCAATGTTTTATAACAACCATAAATGGAGTATAACCTTTAAAAATTGTGAATCCAATTGTGACTACTCCCAGCTACAACAAAGAACAAAATAATGCCATTTGCAACAACATGGATGGACCTAGAGACTTTCATCCTGAGTGAAGTCAGTCAGAAAGAGAAAGACAAATACCATATGATATCACTCATATCTGGAATTTAATATACGGCACAAATGGACCTTTCCACAGAAAAGAAAGTCATGGACTTGGAGAACACACTTGTGGTTGCCAAGGGAGAGGGGGAGGGAGTGGGATGGACTGCGAGCTTGGGGTTAATGGATGCAAACTATTGCCTTTGGAGTGGATAAGCAATGAGAGCCTGCTGTATAGCACTGGGAACTCTATCTAATCACTTGTGATGGAGGATAATGTGAAAAAAAGAATGTATGTATGTGTGACTGGGTCACCTTGCTGTACAGTAGAAAATTGACAGAACACTGTAAACCAGCTTAAAATGGAAAAAATAAAAATTATTAAAAATTATGAATCACTGCATTATACATTTGCAACTTAATATTGTACATCAATGATACTCAATAAAAATACATTGTGTAAGTTTAGTAGATAAAACCAAATTTGTATTATCTTTTCAAAAAAAAGTCACCAAGAAATACACATGCTTTCAAAATCAACATATTTGTAGCTTCTAATGTCAGAATCACAACAGAAATTAAGTCATCAAGTACTGGAGTTCCCACTGGGGCACAGTGGGTTACAAATCCAACTGCAGCAGCTTGGGTCAGCACGGAGGCATGGGTTCACTCCCTGGCCCAGTGCAGTGGGTTAAGGATCTGCCATTGCTGCAGCTGTGGCCTGAGCCAGATTCAGTCCCTGGCCTAGGAACTTACATAGGCCATGGATACAGCCCTAAAAAATTCTTAAAAATTAAGTACTTACTGAATAAGTACACAGTATGGGAAAAACAGAGGAATAAGACACCATCTCTTCATGTAAAATTTCTAAAATCTGATCAACAGAAATCACTCAAAATGATTGACGAGTATTTTTTAATGAAGTAACGAATTAGTGATTTACCTAATAAAAGAAGATCTATCCCAAATACATTACCATCACTGCTGAAGACATGCATGGCTAAAAGCCGTCATTTGGACGTGGACTAAGAACATGTAACACTTCATCTTTGCCTTTCGAATCTCCTTTTTCATGTTTTGCCTTATGTTAAGGATATCCGTATAATTTTTATGCCCTCTACCTAACCACATTCATAAACTCTTGAGACATTTGTCTTTGTTTTCCTTGAGTCTTGTTCTCAGATGTTTGATAACAACTCTCAGTCAGCCCAGTAACACAATGCCTGCCCCAAGCATGAAGGGCTGGTGGTGATGGTTTTGAGGATGGTGGAAGGGGTGAGGGTGAGGAGGGTCAAGAGGGGTGAGTGGTGAGGGTGCTGGAGGGAAGTGGGAGGCAGAAATGAAAATAAACGGAATTATTTGCTAATACTGGAGGAACCACTGTAACTTGTTTGATAATGAGCATCTATTTGCATTATCCAAAAGTGCTGTATGAATTATCAAAGAAGTCAGTTAAGGGCAATACAGCTTTAGTTTTCATTATATCATATTATCTTCTTAATCTTGGAATTTGGTTCAGTTAAATTTAACTCCTTCATCTGCAGGTTTGCCCCAGTCCTTTAATTTCTTTATTAGAATATGGTAATATTAGAGGAACCACAGGGAATTTGGTGGGCCATGTGGCTTTTTTAGTTTCATTGTAATTACAACTGACAATCCAGATGTTTAAACATGTACTACAGCTGGTGAAAATTAAATACAGAATAAGCTAGTTAATGCCCCCACTAGAAAATTCAGCTAACTAGACCATCTAATTCCCCAGTATTTCTGGAGTAATCAGTTTACTCACATGTTATGGGGGCTCTCCTCAGCATAGTGAGTTGAACTAAATGGACTCTTCGTTTTCATTTTTATTATTTTCCTAGGGCTGCCATAACAAAGTACTGCAAGCTGGGTAGCTTAAAACAATAGGCATTTATTCTCTTGTAGCTCTGCAGTCTAGAATTCCAAAATCAAGATGGCAGCAGGGTCATGCTCCTTCTGAGGGCCCTAGGAAAGAATCCTTCCTTGCCTCTTCTAGCATCTGGTGGTTGCCAGCAGTCCTCCACATTCCTTGGCATATAGACCCATCATGACTCCGGTGTTTGCCTCTTGTCTCATGGGGTTCTCTCTGTGTTTTTGTTTTTGTTTCTTCTCTTCTAATAAGGACACCAGCCATATTGGATGAAGGGTCCACCCTATTCCAGTATAACCTCATCTCTACCTACCCACTTCTAACTCTAATGACGCTATTTCCAAATAAGGCCACATTCTAAGGTACTAAGGAGTTAGGACTTAAACATAGCTTTTGGGGGCACAGTTCAACCCATAATAACTTCCCATCAACATGTACCATAATTTAGTCCCGGTGAACACCACAAACTGAAGGAAGAAACTATTATTCCTTTCATGCTCACCTGATACAGGGCAGGAGAATGTGATGGTGATGGGATTGGCTCTGGACTTTGTGCAGCGGCAAACGCCTTCTACTCTCTTGAATCCCCCCAGTCCAGGGTTAAACTGGAAACAGTGTCCACCAAGCCAGGCCTCCTAGGGATGACCTCAGAAAAGGAAGGATCCACTGAGTCCTTGATGACAGCAGGAAGCCTGAGCTCCTCTGGCTTTGTGATCACTACCATGACATGAATGATGCATGTCAAGGGCTCCCTTAAGTCTAACCCTGCTCTGGGCCCCATGCAGACACCCAGATATTACAGATATTCTTAATGGAGAAATCACTGCCAAGTGACCAATCCATTCTTCTAGGTAGACCAGCCATCTTGCCAGTTCCAACCAGACCTTCCTTTGTTTCAGGAGGTCACTTTCTATTACCTTTGGCTAGAGTTTCTGGTGAGTAACATCGGTTTTCAAACACACCCCCCTCATGCTTTTCCTTGTCTGTCATCAAGGTAGCCAAGCAAAGGCTATAAAGCATAGGTAGGAGGAAGAAAAGATGGGAATCAATTTATCAATTTTACAGACCTTATGAAACATAAAACATCAACCTGAGTTAAAAACACAAGTTTGTGGAGTTCCCGTCGTGGTGCAGTGGTTAGCGAATCCGACTGGAAACCATGAGGTTGCAGGTTCAATCCCTGGCCTCGCTCAGTGGGTTAAGGATCTGGCGTTGCCGGGAGCTGTGGTGTAGGTCACAGACGCGCTCAGATCCCACGTTGCTGTGGCTCTGGCGTACGCCGGTGGCTATGGCTCCGATTTGACCCCTAGCCTGGGAATCTCCATATGCCGCAGGATCGGTCCTAGAAAAGGCAAAAAAAAAAAAAAACTGTATTGATACAGAGGAAAAACTTACCTATAACAGTACCGATATCACATGAATGTACACGTATGGCATGAAATTATAAACACAGGCTCGACATTGCCAAATCCATGGTGGATATAGCTTCTGAGAAAGAAGAGAGCTTCTGAGAAAGAAGAGAGGTAAAGACAGAAAAAGGAGGATAGGTTTGGGACAGCGGTAACCAAGCATTTCCACTCTATGGTGGAAAAAAAAAAAAAAAAACCCATTAAAAACACTGAAAGAAAATTGGCAAAATGTTCACATTTTACTGATTCAAAGTGGCTAGTATTTCTCAAATAACCTGTAGTCTCTTCTAAATCTTTCAAAGTTTTTCAAAAATGCATTAAAAATAATTGTCATTGAATAATACAGAACCAGGTATAAATGAGCAAGAGGTCATTTCCTCCTGGTCCAACACTGCGGGTAACCACCTGAAGGGGATTTTCCCAGCTCTGATGAGGATGACTTCAGCAACACTTAGTTCCAGCAGCACTGTCTTTCACTCTAAACTGCACAGAAGAAGCCCAGAATTCAACCCTCGCACCTACAGCCAACTCATCTATGACAAAGGAAGCAAGAATATACAATGGAGAAAGGACAGCTTGTTCAATAAGTGCTGCTGGGAAAACTGGACAGCCACATGGAAAAGAATGAAATTAGAACACTTCCTAACACCACACACAAAAATAAACTCCAAATGGATCAAAGACCTAGATATAAGACCAGACACTATCAAACTCCTAGAGGAAAACATAGGCCAAACACTCTCTGACATAAACGACAGCAACATCTTCTCAGATCCACCTATCAGAGTATTGACAATAAAAAGAAAAATAAACAAATGGGATCTAATCAAACTTCAAAGTTTCTGCACAGCAAAGGAAACCCTAAACAACACAAAAAGACAACCCACAGAATGGGAGAAAATCTTTGCAAGTGAGTCGACGGACAAGGGATTAATCTCCAAAATTTATAAACAACTTCTGCAGCTCCATACCAAAAAAACAAACAACCCCATCCAAAAATGGGCAGAAGATCTAAACAGACAATTCTCCAAAGAAGACATACAGATGGCCAAGAAACACACGAAAAGATGTCCAACGTCACTCATTATTAGAGAGATGCAAATCAAAACCACTCTGAGGTACCACCTTATACCAGCCAGAATGGCCATCATCCAAAAGTCTACAAACAAGTGCTGGAGAGGGTGGGGAGAAAAAGGAACCCTAGTACACTGTTGGTGGGATTGTCAATTGGTGCAACCCCTGTGGAAAGCAGTATGGAGATGCCTCAGAAAACTAAATATAGAACTACCATTTGATCCAGCAATCCCACTCCTAGGCATCTCTCCAGAGAAAACCACGACTCACAAAGACACATGTACTCCAATGTTCATGGCAGCACTCTTTTCAATAGCCAAGACATGGAAACAACCTAAATGTCCATCGACAGAGGAGTGGATCCAGAAGAGGTGGTACATATACACAATGGAATATTACTCAGCCATTAAAAAGAACAAAATACCAGCATTTTTTGCAACATGGATGGACCTAGAAACTATCATGCTAAGTGAAGTCAGCCATACAATGAGACACCAACATCCAATGCTTTCACTGACATGTGGAATCTGAAAAAAGGACAGACTGAGCTTCTTTGCAGAACAGATGCTGACTCACAGACATTGAAAAACTTATGGTCTCCGGAGGAGACAGTCTGGGGGATGGGGGGATGTACCTGGGCCGTGGGATGGAAATCCTGTGAAATTGGATTGTGATGATCATTGTACAGCTACAGATGTGATAAATTCATTTGAGTAATAAAAAAATGAAAAAAAAAATAAACTGCACAGAAGATGACCCTCTGGAATGAAAAGAAACACAATTTCATTACAAGTTTTAGTTGAGATGACCACAGCCTCCTGTCTTTCTAAGGTCTTTAACCCTATACTAGCAGTGGTTCCCACACTTGGTTCTCCTATCAGGATCACCTAGAGGCCTTGTTTAAACACAGATTGCTGGGCCCCACCACCAGAGTTCTGATTCCACAGGTCAGTGGCCAGGCCTGATAATCTGCATTTCTGACAAGCTCCTGGGTGATGCTGATGCTGTTAGTCTAGTGACTATACTTTTGGGAACCACCGATCCAAGGGAAAAAAAGAAAAATTAGTTAAAATTGAGGCAGATTTTAATGTCGATAATTTATAATTATAGCAAAGTTTTAAATCAATGGTAGAGGCTTTTAAATGTAGTCATTTTAGATAAGAAGTAGTATTGGTTTTATTAAAATATTCATTTACTTGAGGCAAAAGAGGACCAAGGGTAAGGAAGAATCCTATGCAGGATAAAGAATGCCTAGTGTTGCTAACAAAAAAAGAAAATTATAGGCCAATATCTGTGAATATAGATGAAGAAATTCTCAACAAAATATTAGGAAACTGAATCCCACAACATATAAAAAAGATCATATAACACCATCAAGCGGGATTCATCCCAGGGTCACAAGAATGGTACAACATATGCAAATCAAGCAATGTGATACACCCCATCAACAAAGGAAATAAAAAGCTCTTTATGTAATAAAAGCTCTTTATGACAAACCCACAGCCAACATAATATTCAATGCTGAAAAGCTGAAAATCTTCCTGCTAAAATCCAGAATGAGACAAGGATGTCCACTCTCACTGCTTCTCTTAAGCATAGTACTGGAAGTCCTAGCCATAGCAAGCAACCAGAAAAAGAAATAGAAGGAATCCAAATTGGAAGGGAAGAGGTAAAATTATCATTACATGCAGATGACATGATACTATATATAGAAAACTCTAAGAATGCCACACAAAAACTATTTGACCTGATCAACAAATTCAGCAAGGTAGCAAGATACAAGATTAACATTCAGAAATCAGTTTCATTTCTGTACACTAACAATGAAGTATCAGAAAGGGAATGTAAAAGAAAATCTCTTCTAAAATTGCACCCCCCAAAATAAAATACTTCGGAATAAACCTGACCGAGGATGTGAAAGACATATGCTGAGAATTATGAAACACTGATAAGGAAAACTGAAGATGATACAAAGAAAGATGTCCCATGCTCCTGGATTGGAAGAATTAATATTGTTAAAATGGTCATACTACCCAAAGCAATCTACAGATTTAATGCGATCCCTATCAAATTACCCATGACATTTTTCACAGAATTACAACTAATAATCCTAAAATTTATGTGGAACCATAAAAGAAAAAACAAACACAGCTGGAGGCATAATCTTCCCAGACTTCATACAGTATTACAAAGCTACAGTAATCAAAACAGCATGGTATTGGCACAAAACCAGACATATGGATCAAAGGAATAGAATGGAGAGCCCAGAAATAAATCCACATACCTACAGCCAATTACAATCCTTGATAAAGGAGGCAAGAATATACTATGGAGAAGAGAGTCTTTTCAGCAAGTGGTGTTGGGAAAGCTGGACAGATACATGTAAATCTATGAAGTCAGAACACATCCTCTCACCATACAAAAAAATAAACTCAAAATGGCTTAAAGACAAATATAAGAAATGACACCATAAAAATCCTATTAGAGAATACAGGCAAAACATTTGCTGACATAAATCATAGCAATGTTTTCTTACGTCAGCCTCCCAAGGCAAAGGAAATAAAGGCAAAAATAAACATATGGGACCTAAACAAACTTATAAGCTTTTTCCAGCAAAGGAAACCATACCAAAATGAAAACACAACCTACAGACTGAGAGAAAATATTTGCAAACGATGTGACTGACAAGGGCTTAATTTCCAAAATATACAAACAGCTCACACAACTCAAAACAAAGCAAAAAAAAAAAAAAATCATAAAATGGGCAGAACACCTAAAAAGACATTTCTCCACAGAAGACACACAGATGGCCAATAAGGCCCATGAAAAGATGCTCAACACCACTCATTGATAGAGAAATGCAAATCAAAACTACAATGAGGTACCACCTCCCTCACACAGGGCAGAGTGACTGTCATTAGTAAGTCTACAAATAACAAATGCTGGACAAAGTGTGGAGAAAAGGGAACCCTCCTACACTGTTAGTGGGAATGTAAACTGGTACAACAACTATGGAAAACTGTGTGGAGGTTCCTTGGAAAATCATGATCCATAGATTTCTGTATGATCCAGCAATCCTACTCCTGGGCATACATCCAGAGAAAACTCTAATTCGAGAAGATACATGCACCCCAGTGTTCACAGCAGCAGTATTTACAATAGCCAAGACAAGGAGGCAACTTAAAAGCCCATTGACAGAAGAATGGATAAAGACGATGTGGTACATATATAAAATGGAATGTTACTCAGCCATTAAAAAGAATGAAATAATGCCATTTGTACCACCATGTATGGACCTAGAGATTATCATAATAAATGAAGTAAGTCAAAGACACTATGATATACAGGTGACATATTTAAATATATATTTCCACTTCTATGTGGAATCTAAAATATGATTCGAATGAACTTATTTACAAAACAGAAACAGACTCACAGACATAGAAAACAAAGTTATGATTACCAAAGGGGAAAGTGGGTTGAGGAGGAATAAATAAGGAGTTTGGAATTAGCAGATACAAACAAATACATATAAAATAAACAAGAGAGTTCCTGTCACGGCGCAGTGGTAACAAATCTGACTAGGAGCCATGAGGTTGCGGGTTCGATCCCTGGCCTCACTCACTGGGTTAAGGATCTGGTATTGCTGTGAGCTGTGGGTGTAGGTCCTAGATGCGGCTCAGATCTGGCATCACGGTGGCTGTGGTGTAGGCCGGCAGCTGTAGCTCAGATTCGACCCCTAGCCTGGGAACCAGCTACTAACATTGTAAATTAACTATACTTCAATAAAAAAAAAATTTTTTTTTTGTCTCTTTAAGGCTGCTTCCTTGGCATATGGAGGTTCCCAGGCTAGGGGTCGAATCAGAACTACACCTGCCAGCCTGCGCCACAGCCACAGCAACGCCACATCTGAGCATGTCTGTGACCTACACCACAGCTCACGGCAATGCTTAATTCATAACCCACTGAGTCAGGCCAGAGATCGAACCCACGTCCTCATGTATACTAGTCGGGTTTCTTACAGCTGAGCCACGACAAGAACTCCAAAAAATTTTTTAAGAAAGAATGCCATGTTGGATTTGTTTGATAAAAGTATTCCTACCAAGATATGTACAATATGCAATATGTGCATCAAATAATGGCTCATTTCCTGGTCATCCATTTGGGTAACAAAGACAGAAAACCTTAGTCTCTCACATTACAGCCTCTAGTCTTATACCTACAATAACTGCTCCCACTGAGTCCCCTAGCCTTTACCTTGCACACCTGTGACCGCACGAGATAGCCTTTCAACTTCCAGCTGCCAACTTCTCAGATGCTTATTATTTTATTTTGCTGCCAAGATTCCCTATCATTACTCAAATTACTGTGATACACAAATGTTGGTGATGCTCTCTGATCGGAAAAGATGCTTGATATGATTTCAGTTTTCTTAAAGTTACTCATCGTGGTGCAGTGGTTAACGAATCTGACTAGGAACCATGAGGTTGCAGGTTCGGTCCCTGGCCTTGCTCAATGGGTTAAAGGATCCGGCGTTGCCATAAGCTGTGGTGTAGGTTGCAGACGTGGCTCAGATCCCACGTTGCTGTGAACTGTGGTGTAGGCTGGCAGCTACAGCTCCAATTCGACCCCTAGCCTGGGAATCACCATATGCCATGGGAGCGGCCCTAGGAAAGGCAAAAAGACCAAAAAAAAAAAAGGTACCGAGGTTGGATTTGTAGCCCAGGATGTGATCAACCTTAGAGAATGTTCCGTGTGCACTTGAGAAGAATGTGTATTCTGTTGCTTTTGGATGGAATGTCCTATGAGTATCTATTAAGTCCATCTGGTCTAATGCTTCATTCAGGGCCTGTGTTTCCTTAGTGATTTTCTGTCTGGTTGATCTGTCCATTGCTGTAAGTGGGGTGTTAAAGTCCCCCACTATGATTGTGTTATTGTCGATTTCTCCTTTGAAGGTTGTCAGCAGTTGCCTTATACATTGTGGTGAACCTATGTTGGGTGTGTAGATATTTAAAATTGTTGTATCTTCTTCTTGGACTGATCCTTTGATCATTATGTAATGACCTTTTTTGTCCCTTGAAATATTCTTCATTTTAAAGTCTATTTTGTCTGATATGAGTATTGCTACTCCAGCTTTCTTTTGATCCCCGTTTGCATGAAATATTTTCTTCCATCCTCTCAATTTCAATTTGTATGTGTCCCTAGAAGGGAAGTGGGTCTCTTGAAGACAGCATATATATGGGTCTTGTTTTTGTATCCATTCAGCCAGTCTATGGCTTTTGGTTGGGGCGTTTAGCCCATTAACATTTAAGGTAATTATTGATATGTATGTTCTTATTACCATTTTATTAATTGCTTTGGAGTTGTTTTTGTTGCTCTTTTTTCTTTCCTTCTTCTCCTGTTCTCTCCTCTTCTGGTTTGATGACTATCTTTAGTGTTGCATTTGAGTTGATTTTTCTTTGTTTGTATATCAATTGTAGATTTTTTGTTTGCAGTTATTCTGAAGTTTTGATATAAGAGTCTATGTGTATATGAGATTGTTTTAAGTTGTTGTTCTCTTAATTGTAAGTTCATCTCCAGTGTCCTGCACTTGTACCCACCTCTTCTCATGATTTCTGATTTTGGTGGCATAATTGTGCATGGATGATTTCGTATCTTTACTGTACATATACCTTTACTGGTGAGCCTTGTCATTTGTGGAATTTTTGTTTCCTGTTGCTGTCTTTTCTTTTCTGCCTAGAGAAGTTCCTTTAGTATTTGTTGGGGGTTTTTTTTCTTTTTTTTTTATTACTCAAATGAATTTATCACATCTGTAGTTGTATAATGATCATAACATAGTATTTGTTGTGAGGCTGGTTTAGTGTTGCTGAATTCTCTTAGCTTTTGCTTATCTGTGAAGGTTTTTATTTCTCCTTGAAATCTGAATGAGAGCCTTGCTGGGTAAAGTAATCTTGGTTGGAGGTTTTTTCCTTTTATCACATTAAGTACATCATGCCACTCCCTTCTGGCCTGCAGAGTTTCTGCTGAAAAATCTGCTGATAACCTTATCAGGGTTCCCTTGTATGTTTTTTGTTTCTTTCCCCCAGCTACTGTCAAGATTTTCTCTTTGCTTCTCTTTAATTTTGGTCAGTTTGATTGATATGTGTCTCGGGATATTCCTCCTTGGGTTTATTTTATATGGTACTCAGTGTGCTTCCTGGATTTGAGTGAGTGGTTCCTTTCCCATGTTAGGGAAATTTTTGGCTATTATCTCTTAGAATATTTTTTCTGTCCCCTTCTTTCTCTCTTTTCCTTCTGGCACCCCTATAATATGGATGTTGGTGCATTTAATGTTGTCCCAGAGTTCTCTGAGACTCTCTTCATTGCTTTTCAATCTTTTTTCTCTTTTCTATTCCACATCCATAATTTCCACTAATCTGTCCTCCACCTGTCCTCCGCCTCCTATATTCTGCTGGTAGCTGCTTCTAGTGAATTTATTTCAGTTGTTGTATTTTGCATCTCTTCTTGCTTAAGTTTTATATCTTGTATCTCTTTGCTCAGTGTTTCCTGTAAGTTATCCATCTTTGCCTCTAGTTTATTTCCAATGCCTTGCATCATCTTCAGCATCAACAGTCTCAAGTCTTTTTCTTGGAGGCTGAGAATCTCCTCATCACTTAGCTGATTTTATGGGGTTTTTCCTTTCTCCCTCATCTGAGTTATAGTCCTCTGTCTTTTCATTTTTATAGGTCTTTGGTGTGGTGACCTTTTTACAGATAATAGAGTTGTAGCCTCTCTTACTTCTAGTGTCTGTCCCCTTTGTGGCTGAAGTTGGTAGGGGGCTTGCTGTAGGCTTCCTGATGGGAGGGACTGGTGCCTGCCCACTGGTAGGTGGAGCTGATGCCTATCCCTCTAGTGGGTGGGGCTTAGTCTCTGGATGGGATTAGAGGCAGTTGTGTGCCTAAGGGGTCTTTAGGCAGCCTGTTTACTGAGGGGCAGGGCTGTGATCCCACCTGGGTTGTTGTTTGCCCTGGGGCTTCTCAGTGTTGACTGAGGGGTGGGGCCAGATTTTCCCAAAATGGCCACCTCCAGAGAAAGGCATGCTGATGAATATTCCCAAGAGCTTTGCCTTCAATGTCCCTCCCTCGCAATAAGCCACATTCACCCCTGTTTTCCCAGGATGTCCTCCAAGAACTGCAGTCGGGTTTGACCTAGATTCCTATGGAGACCTTGCTCTGTCCTGGGACCCAGTGCACGTGAAAGTCTGTGTGCGCCTTTTAAGAATGGGGTCTCCGTTTCCCCCAGTCCCGTGGAGCTCCTGCACACAAGCCCCACTGGCCTTCGATGCCAGATGCTCCAGGGCTCTTTCTCCCAGTGCCAGATCCCCACACGTGAGAGTTTGATGTGGGGCTCAGAACTCTCACTCCTACAGGTGAATCTCTGTGAACCAGTTAGTTTCCAGTCTGTGGGGCTTCCCACCCGGGAGGTATGGGGTTGTTTATATCGTGCAATTATCCCTCCTACCTGTTGATGTGGCCTCCTCTTTTTCGTCTGGAGTAGAATATCTTTTTTAAGGTTTCCAGTCCGTTTGGGTGAAGATCACTCAGCCTTTAGTTGCGAATTTTGTTGTTTTTAGGAGAGAAGTTGAGCTCCAGTCCTTCTATTCCACCATCTTAATCCCATCCTGGTGATGCTCTCTGAAAAGGAACATCTTGGAGTTCCCCTTGTTGCACAGCAGAAACAAATCCAACTAGGAACCGTGAGGTTGTGGGTTCAATCCCTGGCCTCACTCAGTGGGTTAAGGATCTGGCATTGCTGTGAGCTGTGATGTGGGTCACAGTCAAGGCTCGGATCTGGCATTGCTGTGGCTCTGGTGCAGGCTGGCAGCTGTAGCTCTGATTAGACCCCTAGCATGGGAACCTCCATATGCCGCAGGTATGGCCCTCAATAAAGACAAAAAAACAAAATAAATTAATTAAATGAAAACGAACATCTTGCTCTTAGAATTCAAAGAACCTGGTTTTACAATTCGTATTGAGCAATGATTTTTTTTAAATTTTTTGTATTGTTATTTCCCCCATACAATTTTTTTTTCTACCATACAGCATGGTGACCCAATGACACATACATGTATACGTTCTTTTTTTCTCCCATTATCATGCCATTTGAGCACTGATTTTCAAAACCAGCTGAAAGACAATCCATTTTCCTCAAGTTATGTTTTGGTTTCTTGTTGCCATCCAAACATCTTTAAAGATGCATGCATGAAAATTCAGGGGTAAGATTATAAAAGCCGACAATCATCAGCCTTTAAAATGCTATTTTCTCAAAACTAAATTTATCAGATGGCTCCCCATGTTTCCCATGGGGAGCAAAGGCAAAGCAACTGGCAACTGAATAACAGTTGGCACAGCTTTTACCCCATCATGGCATCCAGCGGAACTAGAACTCCTAGCAAATTGAACACTATGAAACGAAAAAGAAGGAAAAATTGTCACAGCCTCCACCAAAACTCCTCAGCATCATTAAAAAGGGACTTCACTGCCTTCTCCTTTTCCCTGAACATGGATTCTGGATGCTCAAAGCATCACAGCATAGCAACAGCGCAGAAAAATTACTGCACTTGGGCAGAATTCAAAATTTTATAGCCCTAGGATCTAATTCAACAAAATAATTTCTACATTAATTCAAGAACTTTCCCCTTTGCTTATGGAATGAAGGCTCAAGATCATCAGCCAATAACCATTATCCAACAGCCCTAGGCTCTAAAACACTGTGGCTGACACATGGAAAGATAAAAGAGGGAACTTGCAATCTGTGACCTGAGGCAGCTTATTTTAAAAATGGGCTCACTAAAGCCTACCAAAATATTGGCATAAGCAGAGGAGGGCCATTATTGCTACATAAAATGTATAGTAATAAGAGAGTATTAATCACAATTAACAGGAATGGGCTGCTGCACATAATACAGTTTTCCATTCCAAGAGATATTAAGCACAATGTTTTTTCCTTCTTATGGTTCCAATATTTGTTGCTAGCACATGGTGGTATTGGGTTTGGTGGACCGGCTTGCTCAGTTCTGTTCCAACCCCCTTCTGTGCCCCCCGCCTTATAGAGACTTGAAAGCCACAAGCTCTATTTTCCGGACTCCCTTACAACTAAAATTGTGGACGAGATTTAGATTCTGCATAACAGATGCACGCATCCAACGCTTGGACTTGGAACCAAGTTATGGAGCAACAGAGGCCAGGTGCAAGAAACTCGTTTTGTGGATGCAGATCATAACTGAGGTGGCCCAGTTCCAATGCCAGCAGCTGAGGCTGTCGTTTTCTGACTTAGCAGAAGTGGCTTCCCTGTCACAGCAGAGGCAGTGGCTCCCAAGTCACTCATAAGCCCACTCAGAACACACCTTTCACATTAGGGCTGGAGCAGCAGTGCCCCTGGAGCCCCAGGTTTGTGGTTTGCTTTCCCAGTCGGTCTTGGCAGTCTAGTTCATCCTGTCTCTGCCCTGTTTCCAATGATATTGCTACTTGATACCCCTTTATCATTCCCTTTCTGCTCAAACCAGGTATAACTGATTCTCTCTCTGTAAGTCATTTTTAAATAGGGTCAATGTTCACTTCCCTGCCTTCATATATACTCTATGTACTTGATAAGTGCCTTCAAATTCTTCAAATCATTATGAAGAAAATCAAAGAGTTTTACTCAGACGGAATGAATGAACGTCAAATGACTTTCAACTTCCCGGAGTGACTTAACTTCATTTGAACAAATACCTCTCTTTCACACTGTCAGAACAAGTAAAATAGTGTAAGTATGGAGAAATAAGGAAAGCAAGTGAATAGTGAAAGCATAACCTCGAATGAAATTGATACATAAGGCTGTGTGTTGGCACTGGGTTTACCATTTCAATAGTTGCTGATAGAGACTCCAGTGACTGTCCAGGGAAAGGCAGTGTCAACCTGGCGTGGGGTGGTTAAGAAGGAGGTAGAGAGGAGAGCAAAGATAGTGCGTGTTATAGTTTGGAGTCCTCCAGAAGCAAACCTGAAGAGGCCAATTTGGATGCAAGCAGTTGTTTTAAGAGGGAAAAATCTATAGGGGAGGTGGCTGTGGTGTAGGCTGGCGGCTACAGCTCCGATTCGACCCCTAGCCTGGGAACCTCCATGTGCCGCGGGAGCGGGCCAAGAAATGGCAAAAAGACAAAAAAAAAAAAAAAAAAAAAAAATCTATAGGGGAGAAAGAAAATGCGTTAGGTTTCTACTATCTTTGTAACAAATTTGATGGCTTAAAAAAACCACAAACTGGGACTTCCTCTTGTGGCTCAGTGGGTTAAGAGCCCAGCCAGTATCTGTGAGGATGCGGGTTCAGCCTTGCTCAGTGGGTTAAAGGATCCAGCACTGCCATGAGCTGCAGTGTAGGTCATAGACATGGCTCAGATCTGGCGTTGCTGTGGCTATGGCTGTGGGGTAGGCTGGCAGCTGCAGCTCCAGTTCGACTCCTAGCCTGGGAACTTCTATATGCTGCAAGTGCATATAGAAAAACAAAGAAAAACAAACAAACAAAAAACAAAACAAAAAGCCCCCACAAACTTATTCTCTTACAGTTCTGGAGGCAAGAAATTCAAAATCAGTCCCACGGCGCTAATGTCACGGTGCCACAGGTCTGGTTCCTTCTGGAGGCTCCAGGGAGAATCCATTTCTTTTCTCCCAGCCTTATATTGAGCATCGGTATTACTTGGCTTTTGGTCTCTTCCTGAATCTTCAAAATGCATCACCTACTCTCCACTTCCATCATCAGAACACCTCCTAGTTTCTGACTCCTCCAGAATCTCTCTTAATAAGGGCTCCTATTAAGACCAGTATCTCTAATAAACATAAACGTAAAAATCCTCAACAAAATATTAGCAAACCAAACCCAACAGTACATTCAAAGGATCACACACCATGATCAAGTGGGATTTATCCCTGGGTTGGTTGTGCTTCAACCAACACAAATCCCTATATGGGATACATCATATTAACCAAACAAAGGAGAAATATCATACAATTGTCTCAAATGCAGAAAAAGCATTTGACAAAATTCAGCATCCTTTCAAAATAAAACCTCTCAACAAATTAGGTAGAGAAAAAATGTACTTCCCATAGTAAAGGTCATATATGACAAGGCCACAGCTAACATCATACTCAATGGTAAAAAGAACTCAAAGCTTTTCCTCTGAAGTTAGGACAAAGACAAGGATGCCCACTCTCTCCACTTCTAGTCAACATTACTGCTGAAAGTCCGAACCAGCACCATTAGAGAAGAAAAATAGAAGGCATCCAGATAGGAAAGGAAGAAGTAAAATTTTCTGTTTGCAGATGGCATGATCTTAAATATAGAAAATTCTATGGACACTTACCCAAACAAATGATTAAATTTGAATAAACAAATTCAGCAAAGTTACAGCATGCAAAATAAATTGCACTTCTGTACACTAACAATGAAAGATCAAAAAGGAAATTAAGAAAATACACATTTGAAACAAAATGCACTTAGAATTATTTAACCTGATAAGAAAGTTCAATAAAGTGGTTATACTAGACACAAGTAAACACAGAAATAATCTTCCTTCCCCGAAGTAGCCAAATAGAATACTTGAAACATAGACCATACCCACGAGAGCAGCAAAAACATAAACTACCCATCTCTTTAATATGCAAAACCTCAATGATGAAAATTATAAAATCTTGCTAAGACATATAAAGACAGGCTGAAAAATATAGAATTCTGCCATCCTCCTGACTGTCGTGACAGAAGGTTATAAAGATGTCAATTCTTCCTAAAATGACTTTTGGATCTAATGCAATTCCCATCAAAATTCGTTTTGAATTTTAAAATTTTCTCAAAAATGTACACTCTGATCTCATCTTTTCTTCCAAGCACCCTTGGAATTGCAAGCAAGAAGACAAAACGAAACATCTGGCCTATGATGGCATCAGTGGGATCAGAGGGGTAGCCTGGGCTGGAACACAGGTGTTCCAGAATCACGACACGTGTTCATGGGACCCATCCTGCCTCAAGCAAGGCTACTGCCTGTCAGTCTGTAGTTCCTCTTCTATACAGTAGAGTTACCTGGTGATCACTGCCATCAACTTTTTCTCCTTCTCGACGAGCTACCATTTACCCTTTACATACATCTGAGTATCAGCCTGCTTATCCACTCTTTACGGACATGGTAGATGAGCCCCAAGACCCAACGTATCTAAAATACTCACAATTCTTCATATGCTGAAGATCAAAAGATGCCAAGAGCGCATCAAGAGAAGAGAAGACGGGAGATGAGCTGAATCATCATTTGCAGCATCCAGTGGATTATCACACATCCCTACGGGCTTCCTCCAGCCCCACCCTTACGCCCTGGGGAAGCAGCTTAATGGTAGGCTGCTTTGGAAGATTCTTGACCACTCAATAAGTCTCCATGAAGGACTCAGACCCTGGAGACAGGATTAAGAGTCCCAGGCAGCTCACGGGCTGCATTTGGGTCCTGATCCTCCCATAGAATTACTCCTTGTCCTCCTTTATCCCGGGACTCCATTGCTCCTGGGAATGAAGTCATTCAGGGGTCATGGGTCCCTCCATCAGGTCATCATCCTTATCTCCGTGAGCCAAGCCAGACTGCTGGCAAGCCTGGCATTGCAGCTGCCAATAAGAGGGACTGAGCAAAGGAGTTGGAAGCTGTACAGTTTCAAACACTGATGAGAACTTGGTCACATGGACACACCTAATCCCAAGGGGATCTGGGAGTGAAGATCCTAGTGTCTGGGAGGAGAGAATGGACTCAGGGGGCAATAAGCTGCCTTTCACAGCACCCACCCCTTTTTGGTCTTTTTTTTAGGGCCGCACCCAAGGCATATGGTGTTCCCAGGCTAGGGGTCGAATCAGAGCTGTAGCCACCGGCCTACACCACAGCAACACCGGGTCCAAGCCACATCTGTGACCTACACCACAGCTCACAGCAATGCCAGATCCTTAACCCATTAAGCAAGGCCAGGGATTGAACCTGTGTCCTCATGGATACTAGTCAGATTTGTTTCCACTGAGCCACAACGGAAACTCCCACAGCCCCTTTTTAATCTCTGCATGGATCAGAGCAGTGAAGGGGCACCCGGCTTAAATATTTCCAAACAAGGAGCAGAGTTCCTGCCCCATCATACTGGGTATCAGCATTTTAAAAGCACTTCCCCAAAGTTCCCGGTGCGACTCAGTGGGTTAAGAACTCGACTAGTATCCTTGAGGATGCGGGTTCGATCCCTGGCCCCACTTAGTGGGTTAAGGATCTGGCATTGCCTGAAGCTGCAGTGTAGACTGCAGATGTGGCTTAAATCTGGTATTGCCGTTGCTGTGGCAGAGGCCCACAGTTGCAACTCGGATTTAACTCCTAGCCTAGGAACTTCCACCTGCCACAGGTGCGACCCTAAAAAGACAAAAACAGAAAATAAAATAAATGCACTACCCCGGGCGTTCCCTGTTGACACAGTGGTTTAAGGGTCTGATGTTGTCACTGCTGTGGCATGGGTTCGACCCCTGGCCTGGGAACATCTGTGTGCCATGGGCACAGCCAAAAGAAAAAAAAAAAGAAAAGAAAAAGAGCACTTCCCCATGGAAAGTCCTGGCCTGTCACAATGTCATGCTTTCCCAGAGGCACTGCTGAGCCGGGCCTCCAGCTGGATGACCGAATATGCTAACAAGATCTCGGGCGTTTGGGGAAGGACCTGTACCCAATGCACAAACTTACCCAAGTCCCTTCTAGGTTTGGCTACGTAACTTTCTCCCTCTTGCCTTTCCTATTCCCCTCAGGGTTCAAAGCCAATCTCTCGAGGTAGGACGTGTCCATTTTTACCCATCGAGTCCAAAACAGCCTCCTCGATGTATTTTTCGCTGGCTTTGTGTTCTTCATTGATCACATGCTCTGACATTGTTACACCCAAGGCATCTTCCAATCCCTCTTTTCCTGAAAATGAATCACATTTATTTCTAACTTAGACACCCTTGGGGGAAAGGGAGAGAAGAAAGTGGTCCGTTTCCTTAAGCACCAAACTAAGAAATGCAATATCCCCACTCGGTTTCTGTCAGCTCTTTCCTGAGGCTGTAACATATTCCTCCAAATAAGCACAATTGATTAAGAGGTATTGCAGCAGCAAAAAAAGAGACACTGTTCCAAAAATCCCATCTTTTGACCAAAAATATAACCATCTTCTTACTGACATAGATCAGAATCATCCAATCCATTGCATTTCCTGTGATGATTGCCTTAAATGGAACGTGAAATTCTAAAAATGGAGTTAGAGTCGTGGCTCAGTGGAAACAAGTCTGACTAGTATCCATGAGGACACAGGTTCGATCCCCGGCCTCGCTCAGTGGGTTAACAATCAGGCGCTGCCATGAGCTGTGGCACAGGTCACAGATGCAGCTCAGATCCTGGGTTGCTGTGGCTGCGGTGTAGGCTGGCAGCTCTGACTCCAATTCAACCCTTAGCCTAGGAACCTCCATATGCCGCAGGTGCGACCCTAAAAAGACAAAAATTAAGAAATAAAAAAATAAAATGGGTGAGTGCTTGGAAAAACAAAGTGTTCCATCCTTAGGTAGCCGGAGTCTGAGCTGCTGATTACATTATCTGTATTGGGGAACACCTTAATATGGATAAAACCTCATCAACAAAGACGCTTCTTTGGGGCTGCCTTTCTATAAACCATGCAGCACTGCTGTTTACTTTTACTCAAGAATGCGATGAATGTAAGCTGAAAAGTGTAGCAAGTGAAGTGGCTGCCGACAGAGATTTCTAAGGGATAAATCTTAAAAAGAAGAAAAATCAGATCGCTTCTTGGATTGGCAGAAAAGGATAATAGATGCTGGCAGATCCACCAGAGGTGATTTATCTGAATCTCAGGAAGAGAGTTGATGACCTTTGGTCTAGCAAACTAATAAATAAAATGAAGGAACTTGAAAATCAGTGCTAACATCCACACATGGAAATTATCCTAAGCTGGAGTTTGGGCTGAAATTTTTTTTTTTTTTTTTTATAAATGATATCATTTTGCAGTTGTTTTTTTGTTTGTTTGTTTGTTTTATTTTCCCACTGTACAGCAAGGGGGTCAGGTTATCCTTACATGTATACATTACAATTACAGTTTTTCCCCCACCCTTTCTTCTGTTGCAACATGAGTATCTAGACATAGTTCTCAATGCTATTCAGCAGGATCTCCTTGTAAATCTATTCTAAGTTGTGTCTGATAATGGGCTGAAATATTTTAAAGGCAATGGTACCAAACTGTCTTAGTAATTAGGACGAAAAGAAATTCTGGCTATCTGCTTAGGCGAGATAAGGTATCAGGTAAAAATTCTAAATAATAATATTCTTTTATGGGAAAAATGTGTATTTTGCCTATATAAGCCTAAATATAGAATCTGAGTCCCATAATATTTTTAACTTTAATGTATAATCATTTCTCTTTCGTAAAGGAAATCATTCTTGCTGGTCACCGCACACTGGAATTCCTTTCAATTTTTCTTGGAAATCTGTTTGCCCAAAAAAATGTGATTCCCAAGCTCTAATACCAAAGGCATGGCAAAGACGGCTTCTATAATCTGGTCCCAACCTATCTTTCAACATTAATTTCCATCACACCCTGCCCCTGCTATGCTTTCTAAGCTCTATTAAAGAAGAGCCATCCTTTCCAAAACAGGTCATTACTCTCCGCCTCATTGTGTCATAGCCTCCTCCCTCCACCTAGAATGTTGTTCTTCCTGCCTCCGCCACCTCCCTCACCACCCCCTAGCATCCTGACAAAATCTTACTTACCTTGATCTCAGGAAGCCCCAGTTCATATGTCTCCTCCTTTATGAGACGGTCCTTAATGATTCCAAGCAGAGTTGGTTCTACCTTCCTTTGTTCTTTATTTTTTCCCCATTTTTTAAAGTTTTATGGAAGTATCAAGGATTTACAATGTTGGGCTATCACCTGCTGTACAACAAAGTGGTTCAGTTATACATATACACACGTGCTTTCTCTTTCAGATTCTTTTCCCATATAGATTCTTGCAGAATACTGAGTAGAGTTCCTGGTGCTCTGCAGCAGGTCCCTGTACTTTCCTTTGTTCCTTTACAGTGTATACACCAGCTCCAGCCATGGCCACACCCTATTGCCATCTTCACGTCTGGGGTATGAGTTCCCTAGGAACACAGATGTCATGTCAAGCATCTTTGAATTCCCAGAGTCTTCCCCATAGCCACTGCCCAATGCATGCTGGGTAAAGAAACTCAAGTGTAATTACGGCTGTTGATGCCTTGCCATAGCCCCTTGGCTCTTACTTTTCAGTGCACACAGGCTCAAACGCCACCAGTGAATGCCTATAGCCTTTTGCTCAGAGACTTTCTCTAGCTGCTGAAGCTTGCTCTGCCCATGCCCAGGCTGAAGGTATGGCAGGCTAGAGATACAGGAGCAGCCTTCAACCATTGACTCACATGAGCTGGTGGACAAGGACTTGTCCTCTTGTTCCCTGGGTGGGATGACTCTTGAGTTGCATGATCTACATTGGCGACCAGAAGCCCCTAGACTGAGATAAGCTCCAATTGCCCTTAGTTTAATGTCTTGCTAACACATTGCTCTCTGCAATGACTACCCTCCCTTTCCTGTCTTACTTCCCCATTCCCCTCATGGGTG
The DNA here is from genome assembly GCF_054392235.1 of Sus scrofa. Lineage (NCBI taxonomy): Eukaryota > Metazoa > Chordata > Mammalia > Artiodactyla > Suidae > Sus > Sus scrofa. The sequence continues at coordinate 16,549,966 of NC_139401.1, forward strand.
TTTCCTGGGACCCCCTCACACATCAGCCACTAGCACTCAATCCTTGTCTCTGGGTCTACTTGCTGGGGAACCCAAATTTAAAAAAACAAAATACTGAATTGAATGTGGCACAAAGTTTCAAGGGCATATCAGTCAAGGTGAGTATCCCTTTAGACACTGCTTGCTTTAACTTGCCTTTAGATCAAATGCACCCTTTCAGAGATCACCTGCCTGAACAGTGGAAATCTTGAGGTATTCCTTGAAGCAAGAGAAAGTTTTTACAGTTTTTTGAGCACAAGGAGAACATAATATATGCAGTATTTTAGGAAAGTTATTCTGGCAGTGGTAGGTGGGTGTGTAGATGGATGATGGATAAATAGACGAATGGATGAATGGATGGATGGATAATTAAGAGAAGACATCAAGAAAGCTAAATAAACAGCTGAAATGTGGCAGAGGGCCTTCACCCAAACCTGACTATGCTGGCACTCTAATCTCAGACTTCCACCCTCCAGAGCTATCAGAAATAAATTTTTGTTTATAAGCCATACATACCGCAGCCTGGAAGGACTAAGACATGCAAGATGTGATCGTGGGAAGAAAAGGGTTTTTTAAAGGGGTTACCACAAGGGGTAAAAAAAAAAAAGGTAACCCCTTTTTTTTTTTTGTCTTTTTGCTATTTCTTGGGCCGCTCCCGCGGCATATGGAGGTTCCCAGGCTAGGGGTCGAATCGGAGCTGTAGCCACCGGCCTACGCCAGACCCACAGCAACGAGGGATCCAAGCTGCGTCTGAGATCTACACCACAGCTCACGGCAACGGCGGATCGTTAACCCACTGAGCAAGGGCAGGGACCGAACCCTCAACCTCATGGTTCCTAGTCTGATTCGTTAACCACTGTGCCACGACGGGAACTCCGAAATTACTTTTTAAATCCGTTGTTGTACACTAGAACTTGACGAACCATTGTAAATCAACTATACTTTAGTAATAAGAATTATACAAAAAAAAAGAAAACAAATAAATAACTCATTTGGAGCAAGGTCTGGACCCCTTTACCAAGTGGGTAAATCCCAACCACTATGTCCCTTTACTCAGGGATCTAAAACTTTCAAGTCCAGTCTGTGTCATCTGCTGACAGTTCCCCATACAACCTTCCTTTCCCCTGCGCTTCTTGTCTACCCTCTGCCATTTGGCTTCTGCAGCAAAATCATTTTCCATTTGAGCCCCAATCCCTTCTACTTGGATCACATCGCTGTAAAAGCCCACCCACCACAGAGCTCGGGGTTGTCTCCCCAACTCTGCCCACCAGCCTCCAAGTCCTGTGTGCTAACCCTGGTCAGGGGACTCTCCCGCCACCCTACACACTGGATCAGCCACTCCTGCAGCCGTCTTACCTTCCCAGGTAAGGTGAGAAGGGGGTTCCCATTTTGCGTCCTCTCATTGCCTCCCACATGGATCGACCCCGTAGCCAGTCTGGAGGGGAGCTTCCCTCCTTTATGCAGGCTTTTCCTTTTCCTAAGGATGTGTGCTAGCACTTCAACTACAATCATTCTTAACCCACATTTCCCCTTCACATTGGGCACCCACGGCCAGCAGCCCAAAGCCAGGGTACCCGGTTGACTTTGGCTGATGTGCTTCCCTCCCCCACTCAGCATACGAGCATGGCTCAGAGCAAGAGCGCTCAGGTAATAGACAAATCATACTCTTCCTTTCCAACAGTAAAGCACATAACACCCAAATTCTACTTTTAATCTCACTGTTCTCTTCCCCCTCTCTAGAGTTAGCCCTTAACTCACAATTTTATTTTCAGAGGCACTTTAGCAAAAGCTGGCATTGCTTAGGCTTTGAAAAACCAACATGGCGCCATCACGCATACAGTAAAATTAGTGGAAGTGGACGTGACCATCGAGAGCCAAGGTTCTGGTTAGTCAAGCCAATTGCTATAATGTCCATCTAGAAACTGTCATCAGGTGCAGGATGGAGCATTTCAGAGGCACAGACATTGGAAACTGGTCTATCAAGGTCCAAAGGTTTGTGGTGTCAGAATACTGTAGCATCAGTTTGACAGCAGGGTTACAAATACCTACAGGCATTCATGTTATGCTGATGTTTTTTTCTGGCCCCAGGCCTTCCTGCTGCCATCAGGCATCAAGATGTTTTCTGGCTGGGATTCTCTGTAATGTGACACTCCCTGGTGCTGTCACTGGAACTTCAGAGAGTTCTACTTCCTTTTTTTTTTTTTTTCCAGTCTTTTTAGGGCCACACCCACAGCATATGGAGGTTCCCAGGCTAGGGGTCTAATCAGAGCCATAGCTGCTGGCCTACAGAACAGCCACAGCAGCGCCGGATTCAAGCCACATCCTCAACCGACTCTGTAGCTTGTGGCAACACCGAATCCTTAACCCAGTGAGTAAGGCCAGGGATCAAACCTGCATCCTCATGGACACTATGTTGGGTTCTTAACTACTGAGCCACAATAGGGACTCCACCTACTTCTTTTGATGAGCAACTTTGACTCCAAGTCCCTAGAGCTGTTAGGATTATTTTTATTTTCTGTATTTACATATTTATATATTTACACATTTTAAATATTTATACTTTATTTATTTATTTTTTGGTCTTTTTAGGGCCTCACCCTCAGCATATGGAGGTTCCCAGGCTAGGGATCTAATCAGAGATACAGACACTGGCCTACACCACAGCTCACGGCAACGCCAGATCCTTAACCCACTGAGCGAGGCCAGGGATCGAACTCACAACCCCATGGTTCCTAGTCGGATTCGTTTCCGCTGCGACATGACAGGAACTCCAAAATATTTATATTTTATATTATGCATATTTGGCTTCAGCAGCAACAATCTCAGAGTAAATTTTTTCCTTAAATCTCAAATTTCCAGTAAGTAGATAGCCTTTTTATGCTTAAATCTAAGTTTTGTAGAGCAAGTTCTCTCCTGAAATGTGAAATAGGAGTAAATAAAATCAGTTTCTATAATCCAACTATAACTTATGTTAAGCCAAACAGTAAGAAATCTAAATTCTGCTACTAATTCTCTCCCATCTCAGTTCTTAAGATAAATTGGAACATGGTTAGAGTAATTTTGTCACCCAGATCAGCTACCTAATTTGTGAGGCCCAGTGAAAATGAACCCTTTGTTCAAGAATTAAGAATTCTGAAGTTCCGATTGTGTCTCAGCGGGTTAAGGACCTGACGCTATCTCTGTGAGGATTCAAGTCTGATCCCTGCCTCACTCAGTGGGTTAAGGATCCAGAGTTGTTGTGAGCTGCAGTGTAGGTCACAGACACGGCTCAGATCTGGCGTTGCTGTGGCTGTGACATAGGCTGGCAGCTGCAGCTCTGATTCAACCCCTAGCCTGGGACCTTCCATATGCCACAAGTGCAGCCCTAAAAAAAAAATAAAGTATATTTTAAGATAGCAACAGCAGAACATTCGACCAAACATAAAGCCCTCCTGAGCCTGGGAGCCTGCACAACTGCACTGGTTTGCTTCTCACCACTAAGCCCCACTGCTTCTTTGGAAATGGCTTGGAGCCTCAAGGCTAAAAGCCAGCCCGGTTTATTTTCTGAGTTAAGAAACAAATTTTGGAGTTCCCATCATGGCACAGCGCAAGCGAATCCAACTAATATCCCTGAGGATCCGAGTTCAATCCCTGGCCTTGCTTAGTGGGTCAGGGATCTGGCATTGCCCTGAGCTACAGTGTAGATTGCAGACTCAGTCGGATCCTGCATTGCTATAGCTGCGGTGTAGGCCAGTGGCTAAAACTCTGATTAGACCCCTAGCCTGGGAACCTCCACATGCCATGAGTGTGGCCCTAAAAAGCAAAGGAAGAAAGAAAGCAAGAAAGAAACAAAGAAACTGAAGTTTCAACATGTTTCAGAAGGGCTTTGCTACTTAATCAGATAACCTGAAGAAGCCATGCCTGGGAAGCCACTGGCTGTACTTCACCCAAATAGAGATGTGTTTATTTCAGGTACCGAAAATTCTGGGAGTTGGAGCCAGGGCTGGTTCAGCAGCTCATAGATGGCAAGGGAAACAAGGCTCCTTCTGTTTCTCTCATTCTTAGCAAGCGGGCTGACACCCTAAGCATCAGAGGTGTTCCCAGTAGGAAGGAGGAGACAGAAGCAGCAGCAGAGCAGATTCTGTGTGTGTCTCACTCAGCCAAGACTGAAGCATGCGTCCAACATGAGTTGGAAACGAGGCTGCAGATAGGAGTTCTTAGCTTTCCAGCCTCCCGAAGTAGACTCTAAGGTTGGAACAGTTGATGCAGAGCTTAGCAGACATAGGTTGGAATGTAAATAGGCTGCATACAAGATCTGCCAAGCCCTAACTTATGTGCTCCTTTAGAGCAGTGCTTCTCAAAGTGCAGATAAATCACCTGAGGTTTTTGTTAAACTGTAGATTCTGAGCAAGTAGATCTGGAGTGAGGCCCGAGAGGCTGCCTTTCCCAGGTGATGCCAATGCTTCTGATTCATGTACCACACTTGAAGCCTTGAGTCCCCAGGATCCTCAGAGCCGAGATAAAAAGCAATAATCCTAAAAGTAGAGGAATAGACATTGCCATGCCCTCAGGGGAAAGAGGAACCTCCATTCTCTGTAACTCAGGCAGGGCCATATGGAAGCTTCCCGACCAGGATGCCCAGATGAACTTGCCAACCAAAGGGATACCTTGCACCTGGTACAGTACTTGCATCCTGCAGCAAATAATGGGACACGTAGGAAAGATTCAGTTCTTTGATAACACTGATGGTTTGGAAAAGAAAGCTCAGCCTACCTGTGAATTGATAACCACAGTGAGTTTCAAGGCCTGAGTCCATACGTAGAGGCATAAAACTAAAAGAGAGAGAATGGAAGAAGCCAGAAAGTAGAGGTTAATTCTCCAAGCTGAGACTGTCTGAGCAATTATCTTAAGAGTATAAAATTAAATTGACAGCGTGAAATGAACAGCGTGCTTCCAGAGAAGTAGAGTTTTGTTTTGTTAATTTCAGGTGATGATGTCACAGTTACCCAGGGTCAGCAGTAATAATGAACCATCCAGGATGGTCTATCAGGATTCTATATGTGCAAGCAACAGAAACCAACTCTGGCTGGCTTAAACCTAAGGCAACTTACTGGGTGACTACTAATGCTTACAGAAATGACGGGTCTTAGGGATGGACAGGAACCTTAATAATACTGGAGGATTAGGAAGCAGAAACCACAGCCATAGTCCTAGATCAAAGTCGGTTTAGCACACCATTCCTTCCCGCCCTTGAGTTAAAGTCCCAGGAGAGAGCTTCCAATCAGCCAAGCTTAGGTTATACACTGGTGTGGCCTCTTGACTTCTGAAAAAGTTATTGGCACCTGGAATTGCTCTCCTACCATGACTAAACTGCATGAAAAAGTACCCTCCAAAAGAAATCCAAACGACAGCAGACAGGGTGAGACAGATGCTGAGAAATAAAAAACAGTAACTAATGCTTGCTCTAAGTGGAAAATATGGTTTAGCTCAAGTATAAATTCCAATTAATTGGTGGTGGCTGCCTGGAGTGTATGTTGAGAAAGTTTCGGCAACCATGTCCAGGCATGATGGGAAAAGATGCCCTGATTGATGAGTGGAGTTTGCTATTGCCACATAAAGAGTAAGTAGTGGAATCTATGCCAGCTCTTTGCCATGTTTTGCACAGCATCAATCCCCCTCCTTCATAAAAGTTTTGTCTTGCCCTTCCTGAGAAAAATAAACCCTCCTTCTTTGGCTCAAATTATTTTCCACCCTTGAATAGCTGAGCAACCATAAGCAACCATCGGAACCCCGCTATGCCTCCATTTTTCTTGGTTAATGAAATATGAGTACCCAATTTATAGAGTAGTTTTGAATGTTCTCACATTAAAGAATGGCAAACTGCTTGCATAATGCCTGGCAAAAAATCAGCACTCAATAAATGGGTACCAATGTCCCCGGTATGTACTGCTTTATGACCAACAAGACATTCTTCTTTGTGTCCCGGCTATTTGTGTGTACGGGCACAGAGGTGGAATCAAGGACCCTGGACTTGGAAACCTCATACCTTTTCCACTCACTCGCTGTGTAGCCTGGTCCCATTTATCACCGTATTTCTACAACCCAGTGCAAGATGTAATGCTTAAAGCAAGAGCTCAAGGAACAGTCATTGAAAGAATGGAAAAGTTACCCTCTCCGAGCCTCGGTGCTCTCGGCTATAAATTGGAACCCAAGCTGCTTCACTAGATCAAGATGTTTCTAACTGAAAACATATGAACATCGCCTGGTACTGTCCCTAACACTGTATTTGCTGTTCCAGAAATGTTAGTCTCCTTCCTTTCTCAGAAACTGGTATTCTCAATGAATTTTAAAATGGTGCTACTAACAAGGACCTACTGTATAGCGCAGGGAGGTCTGCCTAATGTTCTGTGATATGTTATATGAGAAAAAAAGAGTGGATACATGTCTATGTATACCTGATTCACTCTGCTGTAAACCTGAAGATGATAACAACACTGTAAATCAACTATACCCCCAGAAAAAGCAGTTTGTAATGGCCCTGGAATGTGATCCATTTTGTATGCTCAGATTAAACCAAATCAATAGTTGTATTCAATTAGATTTGAACACGTGTTTGAAAAACATAAATATGAGCCATAAAACAACCTATTTCAATTTTAACAGCAGGTAATTGAAATATACATTTCTACAAGGACAAAAAGGCCAGGCCAAAAATACCTTTTCTTTGTTCCTTCCCGCTTTGCTATTCTAAGAGGTGTCAAATTATTGACAGACACCTAGCAAGTGGCTTTGATGGGCTTCAGAGGAAGAGGCACAAAAGGACACTATTAAAACAAAGCAAAGGCTTGCTCTGATTTTTAGCTCCAAAACTAGAATGGATAAAAAATGAACACTGCTTATTTCTGCAAGCTCTAAAAGACTGGACGTTCTGAAAACAAATTTATACTTCAAGACACACTTGGAAAATGGAATCGCTATAATAAGTTGGAATTCAACATGGGCTCCTTTCGCAATAGGACTTAACTAGAGCAAGCAATTTCCTACCAATCTGTGTTTCTGTACAGACACAGCACATGAAAGAATAGCTTAGGAACCTGGTTTGCTCCACAGTAAAAAATAAAAGCTGCTCTTTTCATTTAAAAATGTTTCAATTACCTTTTGCTTCACTCCTTCTATCTTAGAGATGATTTCTTTTCTTCTTTCATGTTTTCCATCTCACTTATGGAAGAGGAAGCCGACTGCATAATTCTTACGGTGGATCTATACCCTGTTGATGACACAGCTCTCTTAATTTTCCAACTGTGGGTTTTAGCTACATTAGGCCAGAACTCTGTGGGTTTTGTCCTCCCTAAAGAATACTGATGGAAATTGAACCATAGTAAAACACCTCTGTGAGAGTGTGTGTGTGTGTGTGTGTGTGTCAATATGTCTGTATGGGCATATACAAAACAAAGAGGAAGCTATGGGTTAATTTAAATATTTAAATGATGATTGTTTTTAACAAAACTTTCTTTTCATTCATTGTTAGTTCTTTTTTTTTTTTTTTTTTTTTTTGCTTTTTAGGGATGCATCTGCAGCATATGGAAGTTCCCAGGCTAGGGGCTGAATCAGAGCTGCAGCTGGCGGCCTACACCACAGCAACAACAGATCTGAGCTGCGTCTGCGACCTACAACCTACAGCACAGCTCATCGCAACATGGGATCCTTAACCCACAGAACAAGGCCAGGGATCGAACCTGAGTCCTCATGGATACTAGTCAGGTTCGTTACCACTGTGCCACAATGGGAACTCCCCTAACTTTTAAAACAATACAAAAAATGAACAGTGTCACATGGATTACCAGTTGATCATCAGATAAGCTAGGCTTTCAGTTCCCATTTCATTGCTAAAGAGCTCTGTGAGTGTGGTAGGCAGCCTCCAAGGTGGAGTTCGATGACCTCTTCCTTCTGGTATTCCTGCCCTTGTGTAGTCCCCGCCCACGTGCTATCAGGGTAGCTCTTCATAACTGATAGAATATGGTGGAAGGAATGTTCATCACTGCTGGGGCTAGATTATAAAAGACATGGCAGCTTCTCTACCTGGCTCTCTCTTGCATCACTCATTCTAAAGGAAGTCAGTTGCTCTGTCCTAATAACACTCAAACAGCCCAATGGCAGGGCTCTGAGGAGTTTCAGCAGAAGCCACCCCAGGACGTGCCACTTTGGCCTATGTATTGTCTTGAACTGAAGACGGTCAAGGTCCAACAGACTAAAGGAGAGCTTTTTAGCTCCCCCTTAACTGCATTTAAGAATTCAGATAGAGGGCCTGGTCTGGGAACAGCGTTCTCATCAGTGCTAACTACCAAGAGTACAGCCTGGGTGTGGTGAGCTGGGAGGAGGTGAGCAGGCCAGGTTTGCTCAAAGCCCTCTGCATGTCCCATTGTCACTGCACAGCATGACTAACATTTTTTTATCAATCATCTTCTCTTTTCATCTTCCTGTGTTTTCAGCCCCAAACCCCTACCTACTTCTCCTTAGCTCAGGATGGCCTATCAGTTTTATTTACCTGTCTTTGACCCGCCTCATGTCTATATGAGGCTCACATACAAAGATAAATTTGTTTTTCTCCTATTCATGTGTCTTAGGTCAATGTAATTATTATACCAGTCAGAGAACCTAGGAAGGAAGATGGGAAAAGTTTGTCTCCCCTTTGGCCCATGTGGTGAGGAACAGAGGTCTGTGACCAACAATCATTTCAGTGAGTCTGGAAGGAGATCTTCCAGCCCCAGTCAAGCCTTCTGATGTCTGGTGTCAGCAGACAATTTGACTGCAACCTCATAAGAGATCCTGAGCCAGAACCACCGCTTAAGTAGTTCTTAAATTCCTGACCCACAAAAACTAGGATATAATACAGTCATCCTTTGGTAGCCAGTGGGGATTGGATTCAGGATCCACCATAAATAATAAAAATCCATGGATGCTCAAGACCCATAGTCGGTCCTCCATATTCATGGGTTCTGCATCTGCACATTCAACCAACCACAGATAACACAAATGTACTATATGATCTGCGGTTGGGTGAATCGCCCCTAGGTGCAAAAGGCCAAATATATTGAAAAAACTCTGTATCTTAGTGGACCCGTGCAGTTCAAACCTGTGTTATTCAAAGGTCAACTGCTTTCAAATGTACTATATGCCAAACACAACACCTTACAGACTAACAATGCAAAAATATGTCACCAGTTTAACTTCTGCATAGTCCTTTGAATAAAATCTGCTATTCTTTTGCATATTAAAGAAGTCAACTCTACGTATTTATTCTCTGAAGCCACTAAATTGTGGGATAACTTGCTACGCAGTAATAGATAACTAATGCAATTACCTAGTAGGAAGAACCATTTTACGTTTCCATTTCTCAGGTTATTTTTAGTCAATAAATATTTACTGCCTAATGTGCCAGATATTATTAAAATGAGAGTTGGAATAAGTGCTCCTCCTAGAAATAACGTTGTGGTTTTCAATCATCAGAGAATCTGTCAGACTATTCTTACAATAGAATCCGTAGTTTTCTAGATCAAATGTTCACTTTTAGAAAGGTCCAAACACTACCCGAAACCAACACCATTACTCGGATGACCCAACAATCAAACCCATATCACTTCTTGCTTTCCCAGCTCTCCTTGCCACCAATGGTGGCATGTAACGTAATGCTGGTCAATGAGACAGAATAGCCATTTGTTTAAAGGGTTTCCATAAAAGGTTTTAATTTCCTGATAAAATAGGCAAATAAGGCCAGTACCACTCTTCCCTCCTGTCTGCCCTCACTAGAGCCCAATGCCTGGAGCTATGGCAACCACCTTGTGGCCATGAGGGAAAGGCTAGAGGATTAAGACATATCAGGCCTTGATATAGTTGAGCTGCCAAACCAATGCCAGGAGCTTCCTGCCTGCAGAGATATAGAACGTTATTTAAGACATAAACGTTGCACCTTCCATCCTAACAGCCAAATTCAATCTTAATTAACACAATACCACAGGAAGTGATGAATTTCAAAAGAAATAAGCAAGTTTCCCCACTATCTCCTTTGCTCTGAATTCAGTGAATTGTTGGGATATATTTTTGTTAACGTCAACACTACCAATGACAAAGCCACGCTCCTGCCTTCCTAAGCCATAGTCAACAGTATAGTCATAAGACAACATTTCTTGAATGCTCACCATGAAAAAAGCACTTTTAAAAGCACTAATTCACTTAATCTTCACTATCATATCTTGAGGTCAATGCTATTGTTTTCTACATTTTGTAGATAAGAAAACACAGAGGTCGGAGTTCCCATGGTGGCGCAGCAGAAACGAATCCAACTAGGAACCATGAGGTTGAGGGTTCGATCCCTGGCCTCACTCAGTGGGTTAAGGATCCAACATTGCCATGAGCTGTGGTGTAGGTCACAGACATGGCTCGGATCTGACATTGCTGTGGCGTAGGCCGGTGGCTACAGCTCCAATTAGACCCTTAGCCTGGGAACATCCATAAGCTATAGAAGTGGCCCAAAGAAAGATAGAAAGAAAGAAGGAAAGAAGGAAAGAAGGAAAGAAAGAAAGAAAGAAAGAGAGAAAGAAAGAAAGAAAGAAAGAAAGAAAGAAAGAAAGAAAGAAAGAGAAAAAAGAAAGAACGAATATAGAGGTTAAGGAAACTTGCAAGGTTCCATAATGAATTAAATAGTAAACCTGATTATTTAGTCTTTATCTTCTTCACCATTTTGCTTGCTCATCTGACAGAATCAGATAAAGCAATAAACACAAGAAAAAATGGCATCCGTGCCACCCGCCAAATGCATAAGATGTTCCATGTTTTGAACGTTTAAAGCTCCTTTAATATTTTCTAATTCTGTAACTTTAAACTCTATGTATTGTCAGCTGGTAGAGATGAGCTGGACTAAGTAAGAGCATAAGATGTTAGATACATGAGTTTGGATGAAGGAAAAACAACACTAACAGCCGTTATCATTGCCTTGTACTATGCACTACACTGGTAGGTACGAAATCATCTCTATATTTAAAACATTTAGGGATGTTTCCCCAAGGGTCAGTTAGGGCTGATTTTCCAATGACCACTCAGATCAATGGAGACGCAAGCATCCACCAACTGGGAGAAAACCAAAGCCATACTCAGATGAACCTTGGGGGAAATGAGAGGGGAGTGAGGGGAGGGGACGCAAAGGTTGGGGATAACTAGACAAAATCTCTCAGGCACCAGCCCCATCCGCTATGTCAGTAACATCAATTGCACTGGGACCCCAGGCCCCAATTCCCACATGGTAATTCAATGAGGGCCAGGTGATGCCAAAACATGCAGTGAGCAACTCTGAGCCTTAGAAACACTCATCTTTCCTCTCTTTTTTGGCCACCCCACAGCATATGGAGTTCCCAGGCCAGGGATCAGATCCAAGCCACAGTTGTGACTTATGCCACAACTGGGGCAACTCAGGAAACTTTAACCCTCTGTGCCAGGCCGGGGATAGAACCTGCATCCTGGTGCTGCAGAGACACCGTTGATTCAGGTGCACCATAGCGGGAACTCCGGAAATGCCCAGCTTTAATAAGAGGGCGGCTACAAAATCTACTCTGGAAAGAGACAGTTTCATTACTATCTTGGAAAGCAAGCCAGTCTGCCCTCTGCTTTGGAGGAAGACACTCTTATCTTGTAAGGCTTTTCAATATACAAGCATCCTTTGAAAAGACAGTCTGGAATGCAAGTCTGCTGACACCTCTGCTCAAAAGATGTGCAGACATGTGACACCCATGGAGAATTATCTCCCAACAAACAAATGATCCAGAAAGGTTTTCATAGTGTCACTCCAGCATTCCTAGGGAAGTAGAAATGTAGGAACTGAAATTAGACTTGTATACATTTCTAAGCATCTGTTTACTTAATCATGTGGAAAGCAGTTACAGTCCATCCATAGCCTAAAATGTCAAGAGATCTCTTCATCTATTCTGAAGAAAATACAGCACAGAATAACATTTTGAAGTATTGTGTATCCTTCAGGGCCTGGCACATAGACAGGCTTTTCGCAGAACCCACTTATACCCACCACAATCTATATTTAGTCATTAACATCCTATCACTGCACTCTCGAACATTCAGTCATTAAACCCATCAAGTATGCTTTCTGAGAATAACATTATTGATGATATTAATGACAAAGTTTATGAATACATGTGTCAAAACTTTAACTACTAAGAACTGTTAGAAGCACATCAGGAGTTCCCGCCATGGCTCAGTGGTTCACGAATCCGACTAGGAACCATGAGGTTGCGGGTTTGATCCCTGGCCTCGCTCAGTGGGTTAAGGATATGGCATTGCCATGAGCTGTGGTGTAGGTCACAGACGCGGCTCAGACGGATCTGGTGTTGTTGTGGCTGTGGCGTAGGCTGGTGGCTACAGCTCCTATTAAACCCCTAGCTTGGGAACCTCCATATGCCGCTGGTGCAGCCCTAGAAAAGACAAAAAAAAAAAAAAAAAAAAAAAAAAAGCAGCACATCATAGACCAGGTGCAACTGGTTTAGTTCATTCATCAACCTGTTAGATTAACGCCTAATTAACCCCATTAGGTTCCTCTTTACATATGATTAAGTTGGGACTCCCATGGATTAAGTAGACCTCAGAACATACAGCCGGTTTGGGGCAAAAATCACATCTGTTTCATTCCTCGAGTAACCCCAAAATGTAGAAACAGAATTCTTTTGATCACATGTCAACATTTTAAAGTATTTTTGGGAGTTCCCATCATGGCGCAGTGGAAACGAATCCAAGTAGGAACCATGAGGTTGCAGGTTCGATCCCTGGCCTCGCTCAGTGGGTTAAGGATCTGGAGTTGCTGTAAGCTGTGGTGTAGGTCACAGACATAGCTCGGATCCCACATTGCTGTGGCTGTGGTGTAGGCCAGCAGCTGTAGTTCTGATTGGACCCCTAGCCTGGGAACCTCCATATGCCGCGGGAGGAGCCCTAAAAAGCAAAAAAATAAATATTTTTGGAAACCAGGAACTTTCATAGGTTCTTAGTTAAAAGACTTGGATTTAAGATCTAAGCCAATAAAATGATAACACTCTTTTTTTTCTAAAATACTCTCCAGCCAGGAATTAAAACCTGAAAATAACTTTTCCCAAATGGAATGGGAAATTATAAGCTGTGGTACTTGTAAAATCTATTCGATCATGAATTAGCCTCTGGGTAGCCGTAAAACTATTTTGGTAGTTCCCTGAATGCTACGAGGTTAATAATAACTTGGCAATGACACCTATAATCCTCAGTCATTTATCTAACACCAATAATAGCTCCGAAAAATTATTTCAGTCACCACACATATGTTAAGAAACAAAACTTGGAGTTCCCACTGTGGCACAGTGGGTTAAGAACCTGACTGCAGCAGCTCTGGTCACTGCCAAGGTGCTGGCTTGATCCATAAGGGAAATCTCCATATGCAAGGGTCAGGTCTTGATCTTTAGAAACTGTTATTGATGTTAGGCTTGGACTTAAATCTGTTAATATTCTTACCTTTGTTTACTGGGCTTTGCCTTGGAAACCTGGCTCTCCCCTTGCTCAACATCTTTTGTCTTTCGCTGGAGAGAGTGTTGAAGGTGGGTGGCTTGGGAGTTTTCTTGGGTCTCTCTCATGTATACAGGGGGCACACATGATATTAAACTTCTGTTTGGTTTTCTCCCATTAATCTGTCTTTTATTACGGGGGGGGGGGGGGGCTCAGCCACAAACCTAGAAGGATGAAGGGAAAGTCCTTTTTCCTCCCCTACAAGTGGCTGCAATTCCAGAAATATTAGAAAAATATTAGAAAAACTCAAAATACATCAATCATTTTGACACTCTCTGATAATCTATTTTCAGCATTTTGGAGATATTGCTTATTTTTATTCATTTTCGTCACAATGAACTTAGTCTACATGTCTAAGTCTGATACGCACCCCAGTAAAGTTAAGGATTATCAGCTTTCAATATGTTTAAGGAGCTATATTGCATTTGGGATCTAGGCTTCTCTCACTGACATTTTTATAAAATAATCAAGGCAAAATGTAATAAAACATTCAAATAATAGCTCAAGCACTGCTGTGCAAAGATAGAGATGCTTCCAAACCTGACTGTTAATGTTACTCAACCAAACTTGGGTCTGCTAACCCGCATGCGCAGGCACAGTAAAGCCAATCTGCCAACACTGGGTTGTAGCGGAGAAAAGTCCAGTGTTCATTGCGGGGCGCCAGGCAAGGAGTGAAAAGCAGCTAGTGCCGAAAGAGCAAGGAAGGGGTGGGGGGTGCAGCCCAGAGTGCATGACTTCCTCGTGCACAATTCTCTGATTGACTGATGGTGAGGTAACAGGGCAGGGTCACAGGGGCTAACGATATCAATCTTTAGGCTCCAGTAGGTCTGGGGGATACATGCTCACACTCAGCCGGTAGTTAATTCCTTCTATTTGGTGGTGAAAACAGCTCAGGAGATACCCATCAGACACTCTCATCTAGGTACTTCAGAGTGGAGCTGCGGCAGAGGAAGCAGGGGAGGGGTCTGTCCCAGGACGCCCCAGAGGGTCCTGCTCCATTACGTTGAATGACAGGTAGCCCCAATAGGAGATGGCTTGAAATACTCATTCATCACCTGTTGTATGAAAATTCAATTTGGCTTAGCAAAGACAGTTTAAGGATTTCTCAATGAATAGTGGATTAATGTGTGGGATAGATAAAGGTCAAATTACAAAGGTCAGCACAGCCCCAATGAAAAATACGTTTGTATTCCCAAGTATGATTGCAGCTAGCTAGCACTGTGATTTGGTTGGTTGGTTGGTTTGTATGTGCATGTGATTCTCTATCTCCATTGCTCCTGCAGAGTGCCCACTGGTGCATGGGGCATTTCACTTGAAGCAACCTTGGAAGCTGAGCAAAGCCATCAACGACTTGCCGTGCTCTGGCAAAAATTCTGAGGGTTCTAGGGATGATGAGCCTGACTATAAAACTGAGCCCTTCCTAGTCCTTTGCCAACAGGACAAAGAGGAAGCAGGTGGCAGTGGGATGTAACTGGCCCCAATATCTACTCCTACATCAGAAAGAACAGGTCTGAGCCACACGTTTTCTGCAGGACAAGGCATCTAAGATTATAGATACCAGAAATTTGGCTAGGATCTCTGTACCCATCAACACATCCCCCAAGTTAAAATCAGAGTCAGAAATTAAGACACCCTCTAGTTGGTCCATAAACATAACCAGGGGCCGTAACATTGCTTTCACTTTTAGAGGCAGAGGTGAGCAAAATTTACCATCCCAAAACGAGCCTTTGGCATGAGGATTAATTTAGTGTCGGGAGACATGTTTCTACAATATTTCCTTAGCCTCTTTAGGCTGAAAACTCCATCTTGGCCTGCTTTACTTTACCCCATATTCCTGCTTGAAAAACAGTTGCAGTGCTGGCAAATGACTTAAGCTTAAGAACAAAGACCTAAAGGCATAAGTTATTCATGGGGTCAGCTGAATGAGGACATAATGCGTTGGTCTAGGCACAACGGACCTGTGCAGATTGGCACGCTGTTTGCACAGCATGAGATGTCCTCTCAAGAATAAGAGGAAGATGAGCCTCATGGCCCCAAGGGGTTTACGAGGGGTCATTAGCAGGATATGCATTAGCAAGGAGAACAGAGGTGCAAACCTAGGCACACTGGGGTTGCTGCAGATAGGCATGCCATCTGCAGGTCTGCAGAAGCACAACGGGTGATTCTCTAGAATTCTATGCATAGAGAGCTGACGCCAAGCTTCCTCAACGCTAATGATTATTAAACGCCTAAAGGTCAGAATAAAAGCTTAACCAGCTACTGGCTATGTGACTTTTAAAATAATTTAAAAAAACCTACATCCTGCACCTACAACCCCCTCCTCACTTGACGTCATCCTCAAGAGCACAATAAAAGCAGTGCGGTTTCTTGAGGCAGCACCCTTAGTCCCTGAGACCTTGAGTCCCCCAGTTCCCACCTTTAATTAAGATAAATGTTTCTGTGTCTTGTCTCATGTTAACTTTTCCCCTTAAGTTTCACAGCACCTGTCCTTCAGCCCTCACCTGCTGAGCTGGTCTCGGCAATTTAGGTTGCTTATTTTTAAGAAACAAAAGACTCAGTAAGTCTTTCTACCTCCCCCTTAGCTGCCTCAAGAATTTAATGTGCTTGTTCCTGGAATAGACCTATCACCAGAGACACCTTCAAAGAATAGGTGCTAGATGTGATGGAGGAAGTGCTTAGAGATCAGAATCCATCTGTATCCCCTTGTCTCTGCCCAGCCCAGCCAACATTTATTTACAGAACCTGTGCTTTTCTCCCTGTCAACTGCCTGTCTCCCTGTCAACTGCCTCCCCCGCCCCAAAGTTCCAGATTGTTACCATGGATTATTCTCTTTTGTCTTTAGCTGACAATGGGATTTAAGATAAGGGTTTTGGCCCTGTTGGCAAGTGACTAGTTTTCCTGGGTCTCTCTCATATGTATCTGTCATTAAACATTTGTTTGATTTTCTCCTGTTAATGTGTCTCATGTCAAGACCAGCCTAGAAGGGTAAAGGGAAGTTTCTTCCCCAACACAGGCTGGGTCTCTTTCTTTCAAGGATGAACTGTTTGGGGGCAGGGGGGGGTGGGGAGGAGAATTTAACATGGAAAGACCAATAAAAATATTTTGCAATATTAAAAATTGATCATATAGCAGCTGTTTTTCAAATGATCATGGTCCAAGCTCTCTGCTCGGCACTTTATGTTCTTAGCTAATTTAATTTTCAGACTCTCTTCATAAAATAGAAATGAATGTTCCCATTCTGGAGGTGAGGAGGCTCAAGTTTGGAAAGAACAGTTAAATCTCCCCAAGTCCTGCGCCTGGTGGGTGGCAAGGCTGAGATTCAAATGCAATTCAATCTCTGCGCCTAATCACTGCCCCAAACCATCTGACAGAGCACTACAGATTGTGATTCTCAACACTTCTTCAACCCCTCACACCGTTCATTATACAAACAAATCAAGGGGGGCGGGGGGGTGGCGCTATTAAAACACAGCTTCTAATTCAGTACATTTAGAGTGAAGGCTGGAGATCTACATTTTTAACAAGCTCCCCAGGGATGCGGATGCTGCTGGTGCTCAAACCACAGTATGAGTACCGTACTGCAAAACATGTGATTGCGAGAAAACAGAAGAAAATTGGGCTCTCAAAAAAATAGAAAAAAAAAACAACCCTGTGAACCCTGTGAAGTAGGCAATGAGATGAAATGAAAGCACAAAAGGCCGGTATGAAAATAGAAGGTGCTGAGAAGCCAAAGGTGAAGTAAGAGCCAGAAACAATTGCAAAGACTCTAGGGAAACTACAAACAAAGGCCCAAGTGTCCACTGGAGCTAACAAATAAAAAATGTGTAAGGCCAAGTTGAAAAGCACCCCAAAAATAACAAGGGAAAAGAACAAAAGGATGAAAATGATAGAAGAGAAGATTACAGCTATGGGGACAAAGATGCAAGCTTCTGCAAAAAGACATTGCAAAGAGGAATCAGGTCAACAGGGGCAGACAGTAAATTTGAAGATACAATAGAAGAAAACAAGACTACTTAAGATATAAGACAGCACTGGCTCTGAATGATTAAGGGTCAGACCTCTCCCGTGGCAGATACTGCTGGTATCCTGCCTGGTTTCATCTCCACTTCCTTCAGAGGCCACCTGTAGTGGATGGTCCTGGGCTCTCTGGCAGCTCCCTGCCTCAAGAACCTTTGTCCATCTGCTACCAAGAAGGGCATTCAGCCTGTGTACCAGGCAAACCAGACTCAACGCCCCCAGGTTAAATCAACAAAGGAGGGACAGGAGTCAGTGGCTGAATGCCCCAGCTTCCCCTTCACAGGCTGGGACAATCCTGAGATGTCTTCTGCCATCGTCTTCCAATAGGCCCAGCAAGATCAAGTCCCAGTTGCCCACCATTGTATGTAACACACACATGAACTCACCTTTCTCAGGCTTTCTCTCTTCCTTGCCTCATTCCCCACTCCCTCACTCATGTATTCTAGGGTCACCTCCCAATTAGGCGATCTGTTCTCAAGCCCTTGTATCAGGGTATGCTTTTGGAGAACCACGCCACCCAAAGATGTCAGAGGGAAATGCCTAATTATAGTCAAAAGGAGAGAAATTCCACATTTCTTTTGTGTTGTTTAAGGTTTTAAGTGCTCCTCGCTGTCTGCCAGTTTGAATTCAGAAACTAGGAGGCACTGATGTAGGTGACACACAAGCCTTCCCACACCCCATCCCTTACACCACTTACCCCTCTTTGGACTCCACTGTACAAGGCTTATAATACCCAGAATGCTCTAGGTCATGGTTGCTATTCCTTGTCTCCCACTTTTATCTGTCAACTCCTCTTAACTAGAATTGTGTCTTATTAGCTTTGTATCCTAAGCACCTAACACGGTACCTTGCACAGAGAAGGCTCTTGATAACTTCGTTAAGTAATACATGAATCACTGGGTCCTAGTACTGTTCTGCCACTTACTGGACCTGTGACCTTGGACAACTTACTTAACCAGTCTGAATTATAGCTACCTCCATCTGTATGTTCTCTGAGGTCAAGTTATTATATGAAACCAGAGAAGCAAAATTTCTCCCCACTCTCCATCTCTTAAGCCTACTTAATGAACATAAAATTGGCCATACGATTAAGAGATCAGTCAAGTCCTTTTTTTTTTTTTTTTTTTTTTTTTTTTGTCTTTTTGCCATTTCTAGGGCCGCTCCCGCGGCATATGGAGGTTCCCAGGCTAGGGGTCTAATCGGAACTGTAGCCGCCAGCCTACGCCAGAGCCACAGCAATGGGGGATCCAAGCCGCGTCTGCGACCTACACCACAGCTCACGGCAATGCTGGATCTTTAACCCACTGAGCAAGGGCAGGGATCGAACCCGCAACCTCATGGTTCCTAGTCGGATTTGTTAACCACTGAGCCACGACGGGAACTCCCAAGAGATCAGTCAGGTCTTTGTAAACCATTTTAGTCTATAAGACACCTCCCAAAATCCTAGCATTTAACAATCTCTTTAGGAGCCTAAGTAAGACTGTACTGGTAATTATGATGTACTCTCACTGCCCAAGGCATTGTCTAGACCTATGCTGTCCAATATGGCAGCCTTCAGTCCTAAGTGGCTATTAGGCTCTTGAAATGCACCCAGTCGAAAATGAGATGTCAAGTAAGTATAAGAAACACACTGGCTTTTAAACATTTAATACCAAAAAAAGCAAGAACAAAAAACATAAACTACCTCAACAATTATGTTACATTGACTATGTGTTAAAATGATATTTTGGATAGATTGGGCTAAATATATTCTTAAAATTAACTATCTATTGCTTTTTACTTATACCTTTCCATGCGGCTACAAGACCATTTAGCGTAAAGAAAATTTAGTGACTCATTCTATTTCTACTGTGCAGTAGAGAAATAGAAGACAGAGCGACTGTGAGACCAAAGAACAGAGGGACACCGTGCTGCCCAAATGAAGGGGAGGAAGGCATCCTTTCACTGGGTTTTCTTTGGAGGGGTTTTTTTGGTGGAGGGGTGGATTTCCCACACAGGAAATCACCCTGCTGTGTTTTGCCATTTTTCTCACAGCATATTATTACAATATTTGTGTATTATCACAATAGGCTTTTGTTAACAGTTGCAGAGGAACCAGAGAAAACCAACACAAACCTGGTCTCAAAGATATTACCAGCCTTCAAATGCTCCGCGAAGAAGAAAAAATCTTGTTTTTATTTCCTGCCTGTGGTGTTAAAATCTATCCAGGGATGGCATGATACAAATTCTCGAAATAGAGCACTATGGCTTGACTGTCCCCAGACTCCTCTGAGAAGACGAATTGTTCACAATGCAATCTCTTGAATTGGCTAAATGGTCTTTCAAATAAACACTGTGAGAGCTGGGTCTCCCAGGTACTTATACATTCCTCCAGTCCCTTAATGAATGTATCAGCGTGACTTCAAGACAACTGGATGAAAAAGGAAAAATGTGATATGGAGCAGAGTCAGCTGGGGTGGGTTTATTAGACATCCGCTTTGTAATTCTAGCCTCACAAAGACCTGGCACCACAGCAAGTGAGACCTAAAGGCAACAAAAAGCATCCTACCTTTAACAATCCAATAGCTAGCCCCCCTTTTTCCTTCCTCACTGAATTCTGCTTTTTCTGAAAGAGACAATATGCCCAGCTAAAAACTTCATTCCCCAGCTGCCCTCGCATAAGAGTTGACCAGATGACCCACTTCAGGCCAGTGAAGTGTAGCAGGAGGGTGTGTGGGGCTTCTAAGGAGCTCCGGCACCAGGGTGGACCCAGAATACAGCATCCTCCACCATGTATTCTCTGCCGTTCTTTGTGCTGGCAATGTGGGCACAGTGTAGGGAGAGAAGCAGCCACCTTTGGCCTGAGCAGCAATGTGATGGAGCCTGAAGCCTTGGAGTCAATATGAAGCCACCGGCCCTAGACTGTCCAACCTCAGATTCTTTGATAGGTGAAAAATACTAATTACGAGTTCCCGTCGTGGCGCAGTGGTTAACGAATCTGACTAGGAACCATGAGGTTGCGGGTTCGGTCCCTGCCCTTGCTCAGTGGGTTGACGATCCGGCGTTGCTGTGAGCTGTAGTGTAGGTGGCAGACGCGGCTCGGATCCCGCGTTGCTGTGGCTGTGGTGTAGGCCGGTGGCTACAGCTCTGATTCGACCCCTAGCCTGGGAACCTCTATATGCCGCGGGAGCGGCCCAAGAAATGGCAAAAAGCCAAAAAAAAAAACTAATTAACTATTTGCTTAAACCACATTGGTTGTATACCTGACTAGTGATTATAGATTCTGTGTTTGGTTGGCTATTTTCACCAAATGTGTTGATATGTATGATCTACTGACCCAAAATCAATGGCAGGGCCCAGCATGACCGCTTAATGGATGATATAACCTAAAAAAATAAAACACATAAGCTACGAGAAATGTTATGCTGGATGTGTCCTGTGGTTTTTCCAGTCCACTGCTGTCACAGATTATTTTCAATAACACTTACCTCAAGAGCTTGAGGACAAGATATAGTTTCCTGAGGCACTAGAAATAAAAACAAAAATAAACAAATGGGACCTAATCAAACTTACAAACTTTTGTACAGCAAAGGAAACCATAATATCTACAGAATGGAAGAAAATATTTACAAATGATGTGACTGACAAGTGCTTAATTTATAAAATAACACAAACAGCTCATACAGCTCCACAGCAAAAAAAAAAAAAAAAACACAATCAAAAAAACAGACAGAAGACCTAGACATTTCTCCAAAGAAGACACGTGAATGGCTAACAGGCACATGAAAAGATGCTCAATATCACTAATTAGTAGAGAAATGCAAATCAAAACCACAATGAGGTACCACCTAACACCAGTCAGAATGGCCATCGTTAAAATATCTATAAATAACAAATGCTGGAGAGGGTGCAGAGAAAAGGGAACCCTCCTGCACTGATGGTGGGAATGTAAATTGGTGCAGCTACTATGGGAAACACTATGGAGGTTCCTCATGAAACTAATAGAGTTACCCTATGACCCAGCAATCCCACTCCTGGGCATCTATCTGGACAAAAGTCTAATTCAACAAGATGGCAGTTCCCATTGTGCCACAGCGGAAACAAATCCGACTAGTATCCATGAGGATGCAGCTTCAATTCCTAGCCTTGCTCAGTGGGTCGGGGATCCAGTGTTGCCATGAGCTGTGGTGTCGGTCACAGACGTGGCTCAGAGCCTGTGTTGCCGTGTCTACGGCATAGGCCAGCAGCTGTAGCTCCGATGTGACCCCCCAGCCTGGGAACCTCCATATGCTGTAGGTGCAGCCCTAAAAAAAAAAAAAAGATACATGCACCACTGTGTTCATAGCAGCACTCATTCCAATAGCCAAGACATGGGAACAACCTAAATGTGAATCAACAGATGAATGAATACAGAAGATGTGGTATGTGGTATTTGTGTGTGTGTGTGCGTGTACACGCACACACACACAGGAATATTACTCAGCCATCAAAAAGAATGAAATAATATTATTTGCAACAACCTGGACAGACCTGGAGATTATCATACTAAGTGAAGTAAGAGAGAAAGGCAAATATCATGTGATGTCACTTCCGTGTGGACTGTAAAATACAATACAAATCAACATACCTTGGGAAAAATCACCACATGGAGCTAATTAACATATCCATCGTCTCTGCATAGTGACCATGTGTGTGTATGTTTATGTGAGTTGAGAATATTTAAGATCTATGCTTTTAGCGAATTTCAAGGATACAAAAAGGTATTGTTAACTATCCTCACCATTCTGTACATTAGATCTCCAGAATTTATTCCCCTTGCATAAGTGAAACTTTCTATCTTTTGACCAATATCACCCCATTTCTCCCTCCATTCATCTCCCAGCAACCACCACTCTACACTCTGCTTCTGAGTGCAACTATTTTAGAAGGAATACTATTAAAAGATGTATTTATATAAGCTGAATGAATTTAAGTTAATTGGAACAGGAAATAGACTCTCCAACAACTGATTAAATATTAAACATCATTACAATAGCTTCTTTTCTAATCTTTTCCATACACAGATTTATCACCACCACCCTTTCAAGAACAGCATGCAGACCACCAACTGATAAAACGAAGTGCTCTCCAACTTGAGCACCTAAGGCCAGGAGATCTGTTAACTCTGACTGCCTAACAAACCACCCCAAAATTTAGCGGCTTAACCATTTTGTTTGCTCGTGAGTCTGTGGATCAGCAATTGTGGCTAGGCTCAGCTGAATGGTTCATCAGCTGGGCTAGTCTGGGGTCACTGGTATGGGTGCTGTCATGTGGCAGCTCAAATAACACTAGATGATCTAGACACTGGTCACCAAACATTGTGGTCTTGGGATCTCTTTACACACTTAATTGTCGGACTACAAAGAGCTTTCATTTAACTGAATTCTAGCTATTGATGTTCACCATGTTAGGAAACAGCTAAAAACTTGTTAAACAAGAACATATAAGCATACATGTTCTACTAACCATCAGAGCAATGATATCATCACATATCACATAGCCTCTGGAAAGTTATAATACGCACTTGTGGGTGAACAAGAGCAAAGAAGGCATGTCTTAATACTACTATGAAAACTGTTTTGACCTCATGGCCCCATGCAAGATCCTCAGGGACCATCAAGAGTCATCAGACCACACTTTGAGAACTGCTGGCCTAAGATGATCTAGTTCACAGGTCTGAAAATTGTTCTTTGCTGACAGCCGGGTACCCCCCTCATTATATGGCCCCTCGCCCACCTGGCCATCAGGGCACCAAAGAGAGCAAAAGAAGCTGTGAGGAGTGCCCGTCGTGGCGCAGTGGTTAACGAATCCGACTAGGAACCATGAGGTTGCGGGTTCGATCCCTGCCCTTGCTCAGTGGGTTAACGATCTGGCGTTGCCGTGAGCTGTGGTGTAGGTCGCAGATGCGGCTCGGATCCCGAGTTGCTGTGGCTCTGGCGTAGGCAGGTGGCTACGGCTCCGATTGGACCCCTAGCCTGGGAACCTCCTTATGCCGCGGGAGCGGCCCAAGAAATAGCAAAAAGACAAAAAAAAAAAAAAAAAAAAAAGAAGCTGTGAAAGGTCTTGACGCCTTGATCAGAAATCCCTCAGGGATGCTTCCACTACTTTCTATTGGTCACAACAAATCACAGAGCTCTCCCAGATTCAAAGGGAGAGGAAGCAGCCTCCACCTCTTGATGGGCAAAGTGCAAAGATACGGCCTTCTTGGCAAACAATCTCCTTTAGACAGCTAACCCCTTCTTGAACAGGGTGGTAAGAGGATGAATATTTGACACTGCTAACCCAGCTAGTCACATGGTGAGCCATTTGGGAGTACATGGTCTGTTATCAGCCCAAGAAATACACAAACGAGTCAGCGTACCAGTTAGTGGTGCTGGAAGAGACCCAGGACAACAGGTTAAGACTATGTGAAATACATGTGGGAAATAAAGACTGGACAATAATCCTTCCATAGAGTATGTGGCGCATATTCTCAATTTTCTTTTTATAGTGCACTTGCATGTATGATATGGGGTAAATTGCAATCATTTATTAATTTTGTTTTTTGGCAAAGCTTTTTTTTTCCTCAACCTTGCAGCAGTAAGCTTATACTAAGCACATGTTTGATGAAAATCGACTGAATTTCCTTTCAGCAAAAAAGGTTATTGATGAACTTGTAATTTTCACAAAATATTTAACATTTACCACCTACGATGACGTCATTCTCCACCTGCAAACTAGAAGACCAAACCTCCTAAAGAGGCAGCTCGTTGTGGTGCAGAGGAAACGAACCCGACTAGAAACCATAAGGCTTTGGGTTCGATCCCGGGCCTCTCTCAGTGGGTTAAGGATCCAGCATTGCCATGAGCTGTGGTGGAGGTCGCAGATGCGGCTCGGATCCTGTGTGGCTGTGGCTCTGGTGTAGGCCAGCAGCTATAGCTCTGAGGAGACCCCTAGCCTGGGAACCTCCATATGCCGTGGGGGCAGCCCTAGAAAAGGCAAAAATAAATAAATAAATAGAGACACAGATAAACTAATAAAAATGTATAAATTACAAATACTGAATCACTATCTTATATACCTGAAAGTAATATAATGTGATATGTCAGTTACATCTGTTTTTGTATGTGTAAATATATACAATACTTATATAAATATATACAAAAATGTGTCATTTTTTAATGTCAAAATTATCAATGTAAAAATGTTTTCATTTTGCTATAATGTATATACACACACATTACTTATACCTTGGAAAGAATTTCTTTTCTTTTTTTGGCTTTTTAGGGCCACACTCACGGCCTATCGAAGTTACCAGGCCAGGGATCAAATCGGAGCTGCAGGCCTACACCACAGCCACACTAGATCCAAGCCGTGTCTGCGACCTACAGCACAGCTCATGGCGACACGGGATCCTTAACCCACTGAGCGAGGTCAGGAATCGGATCTGCACCCTCAGGGATCCTAGTCTGGTTTGTTACCACTGAGCCACAGCAGGAACTCAAAGATTTTATTTCTAAGAAAGCTATTTTTAGGTCCATCAGTATAACAAAACCAAATGATTGGTCAATAAAGAAATATTCCTTGGAGTTCCCATTGCGGCACAGTGGAAGCAATCTGACTAGGAACCATGAGGTTTTGGGTTCGATCCCTGCCCTCGCTCAGTGGGTTAAGGATCTGTCGTGGTGGTGACCTGTGGTGTAGGTCACAGATGTGTCGGATCTGGAGTGGCTGGGGCTGTGGCCGTCAGCTGTAGCTCGATGAGACCTCCTAGCCTGGGAACCTCCATATGCAGCAGGTGCAGCCCTAAAAAGCACCAAAAAAGAACTATTTCTTTTGTTATACCATAAGTAAGTATTTATTTTACACCGTTCCCCTTTCACTTTGGAAGTGTCCTGGTCTGGACTGCAGTTCCATGGCTACCCTAGTTCTAACCGTATGATTTACGTTCCCACAGGGCGACCTGGTACAATTGTATTAAAAGAGGAGAAGCTTGGATGCTATCAGAAGAAGGGTTGAAGAGATGCTGAATTTTCATTCAACACAAAAGATTCTTTTTTTCTGTCTTTTTTGCCTAATAGCTTCTAGAAGCAGGATTTGATGTCATGCCACTCTGTTGATTATACTTCTCATTCCTTCCCACTACATTCCATTTTCACGATGCTCAAAGGCAGGTTTCTCACTCCAGAGTCCCCAGGGGCTCTTCTTGCAAAGGTTAGAATATTTGCCCTCGGCCAGCACCGTGCCCTTTCCCAAGTGGTCACACCCCGCACAAGCCACTCAGCCTTATTTGGATCAAGTCCTGAACCAGAAAAGGCGGTTGGAGAAAGCCAAGAGCTATTCCCTTACAGCTTCGCGTTCTCTCTCCCCCCTCTCCCCACACCCACCTCTTTTAATAAGTTACCAGAGCAAGGCAAAAAAAGCACTAAAACTTTTCTGTCATTGAATTATAAATAAGGCAGTGTCCTTCTTCATTAATGAATGGGTTCTGAACTGAAAAATTTTTTACATTGTTTGGTTATTATTTTTGTTGGTTCTTAATGAGGCCCCACTTCAATTATTTCCCAGCATGTGGGCAGCTGCTGCATAATATTTTGAAAATGGACTGGCTCAGATCACTACAATGGGAGAGGTCAAGCATGCCTTTATACTTCGGTCGTTTCTATTTTTACAATTGTAATGATCATCACAATTTGTGTTTCTGTTGTTTGTTCCATGTTTCTGTTGCTTCTGTTCTAGAATGTTTCCATTCTCTATCCTGTACGTGAGTCAGGATAATGCTAGTTGCCCAGAAATCTCAGTGGCTTAAACAATCAAAGTTGATTGCTCTCTCGAATAAAGCCCAGTCAGCTGGAGGCTGGGGATGCGGGTTGGGTCTCTGCTCCTGAGTATCACAGAGACTCAGGTTGACTCAGGCTTTGCTACCTTAGACGAAGTAGAAGATCCCAGGGGAAGTGGTAACAAGTCAGACCTGGAAGTGACCCACATAGCTCTCACTTCCATTCCAGGGACCAGCCCTCAGTGGTATCTAACGTTCCCTAACTGCAAGGGATGCTGGGAAATGTAGTCCAGCTGTGTCTAGGCGGAGAGAAAACAAGTGTGGTCAACAGCCCACTTGCATCTATGACTATTAGACAGAGTCATTGTAGTTGTTAGAACCTCCAAACAGCCTGAAGGAAAGCTTTCAGAAGAAAAAATAAAGTATAAGCTCACTGCCAAACGCGCATTAATTAAGAGTGCTTATTATATGATGAAAATTGCCCTTGATTACCAGGGGAGTTGCTAATTCGCTTTAAAAAGGAGTAGCACAACTTGTTGAGGGACTAAAAAGGTTGGACTCAAATCGTTCCTTCTTTGGTTTACTTGGTGTAACTACTTTTGAGTACTTATTTGACGGCCCATATACCCGGACTGCCCATTGGAAAACAACTAGCAAAGTGATGGCCCAAGGCCTAGGCCTTGCCAAACTTCTGCAACGAATTTTACATGTAACTCCATAGTGTTGAAATCTGGTGTGCTTTGGAATTGCCTGTCTACAACTTCACAGCAAAATGGAGTTCTCTCACATAAGTTTGAAAGTGCTTGCTATTGCAATGATAATTTCACAAAATCTATTTGTATTTTGCAAATGCCGTGCAATCATTGCAATCAGAGCTGTTCCTTCCCCGTCTGTGACAGAATTTCCATTCTCATTTTCTAAGTGAGGCAGCAAATGGCACTCAAAAGTTCTCATCATTTTGCATTCCCCAACTAGGCTCCCTCTCCTGCCTATCTATGGATGGCTGGATGGATGGACGGACGGAGAGACAGACAGACATAGACAGGTAGGTAGATAGATAGACAACCGGCATCTGCAGTTTCATCATCCTTCTTGTTAATGTATTTGTGAACATGTATTCATCTACATCCTAAGTGATTAAAAAAAATTGACAGCATCTGCTTTCAAGCATCTCTGTCCTAATAAATGGTAATCATACTGGTAGAACTTATTTCCAAAATGGTCTTCATAAAAGCATTTAAATGATGGCAAAGGAAAGTTGTATAATCCAAACTAAATTATGTTTTCAGCCAAGTCCATTTTACTTGTGTGTTAGCTGATTTGTTCCTTCATTTGTTTCTCTCTCCGTTCATGTCTTCAGTCCATCATTCACAAATGTGAATGGTTCCATCATTATAGCTAGCTGGAAAATAGTTGCATCCATGAGAGTTCTTTTCAAAGGACATTTTGAGGAACATGATTAGGGTTCACGCTCCATAGACACACAACTACAAGCAGAGAGCTCTTGTGACTAAGATGTATTCATGAGTTTTATTTGTACGTGGTGCGCAAATATCCAGCTCATTCATGCATTTATGTTTTCCAGCTATACTGAAGTATAATTAACAAAAAATTGTAATGTTTATAGTATACAATGGATGATGACTTGATATACATGTATATGGTGAAATGATCAATACAATCAAGTTAATCGGCACATTTATCACCTTTCATGGTTACTCCCCCCATCTCCCCGTTTTTTTCAAGAAAGCTTAAGATATACTCTCTTAGATTTCAAGTATATAATAAAGAATTATTAACTATAATAACTATGCTGTTCATGAGACCCTCAGAATTCATTTGTTTTAAGATTTAAAGTTTTTACCGTTTGACCACTATCTCCCCATTTCCCCCAACCCCCAGCCTCTGGCAACCACAATTATAAACTCTCTTTGTATGAGTATTTTTTTTTTTGATTCCACATACAAGTGGTACTATACAGTGTTTGTCTTTCTGTCTAATGTATTTCACTGAGGATAATGCCCTTCAGTTTCATCGTTGTTGTTACAAGTGGCAGAATTTCCTTCTTTTTCATGGATTAATAATATTCCATTGTATATATACATCACATTTTCTTTATCCACTTATCCTTTGATGGACATACAGGTTGATTCCATAGCTTAGCTACTGTAAATAATGCTGCAATGAACATAGGGTTGCAGGTATCTCTTTGAGATAGTGCTTTCCTTCGTATTTATGCCCATTTGGGATTACTGGATCACGTGGTAGTTCCATTTTTAATTTTTTTTATTTATTTATTTTTTGTCTTTTTGCCATTTCTTAGGGCTGCTCTCGCAGCATATGGAGGTTCCCAAGCTAGGGGTCGAATTGGAGCTGTAGCCATCAGCCTACGCCAGAGCCACAGCAACGCAGGATCTGAGCCGAGTCTACAACCTACACCACAGCTCACGGCAACGCCGGATCTTTCACCCGCTGAGCAAGGCCAGGGATCGAACCCGCAACCTCATGGTTCCTAGTCGGATTCGTTAACCACTGCGCCATGACGGGAACTCCCCATTTTTAATTTTTTAAGAGCCTCCATATTGCTTTCCATAGAGGCTACACTGGTTTACACTTCCAGCAACAGTGCACAAGGGGTCCCTTTTCTCTATATCCTCATCAATATTTAATTCTTGTTTTTGTGATTGGAAACATTCTTATTTATTCATTTATGCCTCCATTTGTCACTTACCTATGGAGCAGGTACCAGTGATAGGCACTGTCTTAGGAGCTGAGGACCCGTGATGGACGAGGTAGACTCTCCCCTCACAGAACTTCCATTCCTGTGGAGAAGACACTCCATAAGCAGATATGTGGATGGGTGGACTTTATTATATATGATATTTATAGGTGTATTACATATATCTTAATTGTAACATCTATAGAGAACAATGATATAAATTCTACCACTGGCAAAGCCAATTTTGTGACTTTTCCTATCTCAGCACCAGCCCTATATAAACCTTCCCACATTCTACCTCTGCCTTTTTAGCTTTCAGGCCTTCTGGAAAATTCTCTCCATTGGTGAATGAAAGGGCTGCAGCATAACAAAGGTAACAAAGTCCATTCATGATTAGAATACAAGTACGAGTGCTGTAGTCTGCCATTTTTTAAATATTATATTAGAATGCCATCCTTCCTCCCTCATCATTCCAAACAAGACTCTGGGGTGCCAGATTGTTGCTGGTTGAGTTATTTCTCTTCTTCCTGTCACATGAACACAAATATGTAGAATTCTCAAGGCCCCAAGACAATGTCTTCTTTCGCCGTTTTACAAATGAGGAGACTTAAGTTCAGAAATATGAAGCAACTTGCCCAAGATTACAGACTTGGATGGGGGAAGAGCTAGACTGGATTCCAGTTCTAGTTTTACATCCCCAGGAGAGCACAACAGTGAGTAACAATCGACTTTATAGTACGAACATGAAAAGAGTGGCAGACAAGACCACATACAGCACAGTGTTGAGTTGTAAACTAGAAAATGCAAGTCTATTGAAAGTCGCATTCTTTTCTTTCTTTCTCGCCAAGCCTCTTTTAAGGAAAGAGACAGAGTTTCTTCGCTAAGTTGAATGACTTTCTCACCTGATCGGGAAACTCAGTCTGAGCTGAAAATTGAGGAAACAGGACATTTGAGGAAAAGAAGTTAAAACTAGTATCATCCCCCTAAACACAAGCCAGCTGGTGTTTTTCTAAACTCTGCCCTCATAATGATTAAAACACTCCGCACTTTACAAGAGAGTTAAGAGGAAGCCAATAAATTTTAAACCTAAGCAAATAAAAAGTTAACAAGTTAGGTAAGAGAAAGTCAACAGATGTCTAAGCAACACACGAGGAGATTTTACCAAAGATCAAGAAGTGCAAATTAAAGTATTAGGATATTAATATTTTTAACCTGTAAACGTACCAGGAGTGTTTCTAAGGATAATCTTCAGTGATTATGAGGGTTGGTAAGATGAGAACACTCATGCACCACAGGTTAGTGGGTGAGTCTATCGGTACAACCACGCTGGAAGGCACTTGTTCAGAAAAATAGACCAGGAGGCTTGAAATGTTCATGCCCTTTGAGTCTGAAATGCAGGACCAGGAAGTGGTCCTAAGGACATAATCTGAGATTCAACTCAAGACTTATATGCAAGGACACGCATCACTGTGCTGTTCGTCATGGCAATATATACATATTTCAATATATATTTATATAACAGACTAAACATCCAACACAAAAAGCCATGAGTAAATAAAGTACGGTATATCCACCACAAGGATTCATCTATGATTATTAACAATATGGGAGAAAATGATCAGAATATAAAATTAGAACAGAGATTCTCAACCGGAAATGATTCTGTCTACCCAAGGTCATCCCAACGGGGGTCACCACAACTGGGGGTAGAGACACTACTGGCACCTATTGCCTAGAGGCCAAGGATGCTGCTAAACATTCTCTAATACACAGGCAACCTCCTCCCCTTATGACTGAGAATGATTCTGGCAACAGTGGCGCAGTTGAAAAACTCTGTCAGACGAATAAAACTACAAATGTTGATCCATCTCAACTTTTACGAGGAAAAAAACAAGGACGTCACTTGGTGATAAAATTATGGGTAAAGTTTCCTTTCTTCTTTATGCTCTACTTTCCTAACTATTCTCCCATGAACATGTATTATTCATAGAGTCAATTAAAACATTTTAAATAGTCCTTCAAAAGCTCTCTGCAGCCTCTTACATCAAATCCAGCTCCTCACCTCCACCCTCAGGACCGTGCATAATTTGGCCCTGCCTGACCTATAGAAAGCTTCTTCTTCCCGACTTTTCATCAACAACGCTCCACTTTAATTAGACAGCTTGCACCAGCATCCCCCAGCACACCCTGCTCATTTGCTCATCTCCTTCATCATCTGTGACACGGGATAATTGCCCACCTCAAGGGATTGTTGAGAGGATCAAATGAGAGAAAGCGTGCAGAAGGATTTTCTAATTGTCAACACCACAAATGTTAGTTTTCACTCTGTCACTATGCCCAGTGGAACTTATCCATGATCCAACTCCTAACCCATGAATGAATCTCTTTTTTCCATGAAGTCTGTTCTGACCCCTTTACGGCTGCTGTGGGAAGCAAGGAACCCTACAACATTGCCACCCTAATAGGAGAAAGGTTGACGTTGAAGAATAGTTTCCCGAAGAATGTCCCTCAGAACATTTGGTCTAGGTTAAGCTGGGAAACATATGGCACTTCAACTGGATGACTTGAGGGGAGTTGAAAATGGGCTCTTCAGGAGTTCCCGTCGTGGCGCAGTGGTTAACGAATCCGACTAGGAACCATAAGGTTGCGGGTTCGGTCCCTGCCCTTGCTCAGTGGGTTAACGATCCAGCGTTGCCGTGAGCTGTGGTGTAGGTTGCAGACGCGGCTCGGATCCCGCGTTGCTGTGGCTCTGGCGTAGGCTGGCAGCTACAGCTCCGATTCGACCCCTAGCCTGGGAACCTCCATATGCCGTAGGAGCGGCCCAAGAAATAGCAAAAAGACAAAAAAAAAAAAAAAAAAAAAAGAAAAAAAGAAAAAAGAAAATGGACTCTTCATGAAATGAGGGCACAATGTAGCAAAACCACAAGAGATAGTGCAGGACCCCTAAACCTAGTAACAGCAGAGAGCTGTGACCATCCCTAGGGGAAAGAGGGTGAAATGACTTACACAGCTAAGAAGGAAGGAGTCACAGGGAGAAGGTTCCAGATAGGAGCTGGGATTTCCGATCACAAACATAGCCAACTGTAAGTGAGCCAGCAGTGCGACCCAGAGAACACCCTAATCCCACTCTCCCTCCTCCCTCTCATCACATGCAGATTAGCCTCATGGCCAAACCAACCCAGAAGTTAGAGCAGTCATCAGTCAGGGGTTTCCAAAGAAACAAAGCCAATATTGATAAAGAGAAAAAAATATACAGAGGTTAATTTTAAAGAATTGGCTCATAGGGTGGGGGTGTTTGAGACTGAAACCTTGAACTAGAATTGCTTCCTCAGGAAACATCACTGTTTACTCTTAGGGCCTTCAACTGATTAGATCAGGCCCACCCACATTATGAAGCATAATCCACTTTTCTTTAAGGGCACTGACTTTAACCACATCTACAAAATACCTGCACAGCAACTGCGATGATGACAAAAGTCAATGGGGAACTGTTGATATGTTCATACAGGTCAGCTTCCCCAGTGAGCACACAGCAGAGTGAGAGGGGGTTGAGGGTGGACCTGGAGGGGCAAAGACGAGACAGGAGTGATCCAGCACAGTTTTAACAGCCGTCTTGTGAGCACAAGTGTCCCATGGTAAAATGGAGAAATGCTGGGTTAAACAAAGTTAAACCAATTATATTCCTGGCAAAATGAAGAGGCAGTGTGAACAGGAGAGATGAGATGCTCAAAGGCGCAGGGGTTAATGGATTGGTGGAAACGTGTCAATGGGCTTATGTAGCTGGAGTACTGAATGTCCCAGTGCAGAAGGGCAGGCCAGGGGACATTAAGTGGGGGAGTTTACAGGCTGAGGACTTCAGAGTATATCATTAGGAGGTTTAATTTTATTCAAGAGGTTATTGAGTTATTCTGGGCTTCTTAGAATGGGAGTGACCTAATGCAAATAGAAGTCACAGGATGCAATGGCATAACAACAAGAAACTAAGATATCAGAAAGGAGGCAGAGGATGAACTGGGGATCGAAGACGCCCACTGATTTATTATGAAATTATGGTGGGAATGAAAATGAAGTGGGAGAGCCAGGAAGGTTTCTAGAGGAAAAATTGCTAAGCGGCAGGCTTAAAGTAGAAAGGAGGTCGATACTTCTAAAGTTGGAAAAGAATTGCAATATTATCGCATCATAATTTAAGATTTAGGATACTCAGGCAGTCCATCCAACTTCAATTAACAACCAGCACTTTCATCCCAAACAAAAATTGGAGGATGCTTTATGTGAGAGGCTGAAATGGCACAACCCCCATTCATTCCATTGTGCCCCTGGAGAACCACTTCTTAATATAATATTTGGGACTAAAATTGCAGAAGCTTCTTAAGGAAAAAAAGCTCAGAAAAGAATCAAGTCATAATAAGAAATAATCAGTGTCATAGAAGGAAACTGCAGCAGGCTTGTGTTAAGAGATGCAATAAGAGGGTGTCTTTCAGGACTGCAATGGATGAGAACCTTCACACTCCAGCAGGCAAGGAATCAGGAACCATGAAAGAAAGGCAATGTGCATTTCTTCAGAGTATTGGTCTCCTATTACAGCACCTGAGCCTGTCATGGAAACACGCAAAGCTGTGTCCCATCCTCCATCACAGCCCAGCCTCCAATGAGGACACAGCCAAAGCTTCACTCTCTCCCACCTCGCAACCCGCCACAGTGCACAGGGAAGACCCTGGGAAGGAGGTTTTGGCAGCTCCCGTGGCCCAAAGGAATGGACATCGTTCTTGGAGTTGGCTGATCCAGACCGTGGCTCTGTCACGTGACTTCAGCAGACCACCTCACCTTTCTGAACCTGCTTCCTCAACTTCAGAATGGAGGGCACTTACTTTGGATTCCATGAAACACGATTACATAAAACAATGTAAATAAAAATGTTTTCTGGGCTGAAAAATACAACCCAGTGCATGACGCTGTAATTCATGGGGATCCTTTTGCTACGAGGAATCACCCCAACCTCCACTGACCTCCCCTTGAGCAGAGAGGGGGCACTTGGAGCTATAGACTTGGGTGCACCGAGAGCCACAGCCCAGAGCCAACCACCAACAGATTCTCTAGGATCCCCCATGACTGGGAGACAAGTACCTATGGTCCAGAACTTGGTGTCCTCCCTTAGTCCTACCTGGTTGCCATGGAAACCCCAGTCATACCTTCAAAGATTCATTTGACCTGCCATTTTGACTATAAGAGAGACAGAAAAATAGGCTTTTAATAAAGTTAAATACTTCCATTAATTGCTTTTACAGAATTTTTCTGCCATTTAATTAAAAAAAAAAAAAAAAAGGAGGGGAGGGGGGAGCAAACAGCAATAACTTTCCCAAAAGGTCAGGGAATGAGAACATACAGGAAAATTTTTCCCCTCTCACAATAGTTTGATCTTGCCTCGTAAAATATCATCTCTCCTGAGTAAGGAGTGGCTGTTTTCCCAGATGTGGCAGAAAATGAGAAAATGTCAACTGCAATGGCAGTTCCCTTTACAGGGGGTCCAAGATTAAGAAGGCATCATTGCCTATGTCCTCCTGTCACAGCAATCATTAAAGATTAAGATGGATCCATGACCCAGAAGTTACCAGTGATATCAAGATAGGGTGGTCAGCAAGCCATGTTAGCAACTCCAAAGGTTCTATGAAATTGACAACGTTGCTTCAAGACTGTGGATGTGGTCAGCACACAGTGACCGCTCCTGTTTACTGAGCACTGACAATGCAGGCTAGGCACCGTGCTAAGCTCTTTCTCTGCATCAGCTCATTGAATCCTCACAAAATTCTCATAAAGCAAGTGCTACTATTTGCCTCTGTTCTACAAGCAGGGTATCAGAGGTTTAGGAGTACAGTAAGTAACTGAAGCCCACAAAGAGAATAAGGGGCAAAGCCACCACACCAGTGCGTACAGGTATCATAGGAATCCCAAGGTTAATGCAGCCTGTCCATAAGTCCAGGTTATTATCAGCATCTCAAAGATCTTGTATTTGAATCTTCTTGCTCACACGGACCTTTAAGAAAAAAGGTCTTCCCACCCCAAAATATCAGTAAAAGCCTGCAAAAGATGCTTCTCCTGTGTCCATGGACCAGCTTGTCATCCACAGTCAGCACCTGTGGGTTTTCACCGCCCTCTCCTATAGTTCCCCTCATGGATGTCTTTACTAATGCAGCCACTAGGGGGAGACTCAAGGCTGACACAGCTGGTGGCCATCTTGGAACAATCTTGCTCCTATCTGCTTCCTGTCCCAGGGCTGCCAGTTTTGAAAACGCCAGAGTGGTCCTTGGGTGCCATGGAGAAGTGGGGACACTAGCTTCTGTCCTTTCACAGTAATGTCCCTTGTTACCTGGACCGTGAAGCAGCTCATCCAGTGACTGGTTCTTCCCTTCCTTATGAGAATTCAAAATTCGGCCCTCCCTTCCCAATTTTCCCCCATCGCCTTCCTTTCACCTCAGGCACAAAAGCAAAAGCAACAGGACAGAACATCGAAAACAGTTTACACTAGGGTGTTTAATTAACTTTCACAATTAAAACTCCTATAATTGTGGAGTGCCTGCTGTGGCACCAAAGGATGGGCAGCATCTTGGGAGCACTGGGACACAGGTCAGATCCCAGCCCAGCACAGTGGGTTAAGGATCCAGGCATTGACACAGCTGCAGCTTAGGTCGCAACTGTAGCTTGGATCTGGTCCCTCGCCTGGGAACTCCATATGCCATGAGGCAGACAGAAAAGAAAAAGAAAAAAACTTCTATAATTCAAGGCTTATCTTCCTATAGGACTGACCAAGAATAGCATAATGTGGTTTGGTTTATTAGCTACTGTAGCAATGGCATAAATAGAGTGTTCAATTTACTCAGCCCACTAGCTTTAAACACATGTGACTACTCAGACATAGAGAATAGACTTGTGATTGCCAAGGAAGGGGGAGGAGGCTGGATGGGGAGTTTGGGGTTAGTAGATGCAAACCGTTACATTTAGGATGGATAAGCAATGAGGTCCTACTTACAGCACAGGGAACTACACCCAATCCCTTAGGATAGACCATGATGGAAGAGAATCTAAGAAAGGGAATGTGTGTGTGTGTGTGTGTGTGTGTGTGTGTGTGTGTGTGTGCGCACGTGCGTGTACACACACACAAACATGACTGTTTCACTTTGCGGTACAGCGGAAATTGGTACAACATTGTAAATCAACTACAATTTTTTCAAAAAGAGAAAAAAACAGTTAAAAAATAAGAAGGCATAAAAATCCTGAGCTTAATTCTTAGGATACTTTTTTGGCTTGTTTGTTTTTTGGGTTTTTTGTGGGTTTTTTTTGCTTGGTTTTTTTTTAGGGCTGCACCCACAGCATATGGAGGTTCCCAAATTGGAGCTGTAGCTGCCAGCCTACACCAGAGCCACAACAACAGAGGATCCGAGCCGTGTCTGCAACCTACACCACAGCTCACGGCAACGCCAGATCCTTAACCCACTGAGCAAGGCCAGGGATCGAACCCGCAACCTCGTGGTTCCTAGTCGGATTTGTTTCCACTGCACCACAATGGGAACTCCCTAGGATGCTTTTATGTTGGTTTAATTACAAAATAAAAATGATTAAATACAGTTGATCTGTTTTTTAAAACAATATGTGATTATTGATTTTTTTTCTCATTTGGGGAGGTACACACTATTTCAAATTGTGTTCTAGGAATGAGACTAAGTGTATTTTAATCACATTATTTCATATTTACATAATCCAAATTCCCATAAGGCTGTATCAATATATGAATATTTCAGCCCTTCCCACTTGCCCTCCATTTCTAAAGGGGAAGGAATCTTCAGAGTTAAGCACCAAGTTTCTCCTGTGGAGTATGGAATCTGGGAAATAAGATGATTCTCAGACAAATCAAAACAGATTACCCACCCCTGAGGCCCAAAGGTATCACAGAGGGTCAGATGTGGGGAGCACTAGCTTTAGGAAGGTGTCACTCTGCATGAACAACATAGGGAGGGAAAAGAAAGAGAGAGGAAGTCAATGAGGGAGCATCACAGTGGTGAGGGGAGAGTCTAGATGACAGGACAAGAGAAAGATTTTAGCTTATATAACTGAACAGGGACTCATAGTAAAGAGACCAAAAAGCCATGCCTTTTGGTTTCAGGGAAGAGTTTTCAAAGACTAAAGAGAAAACGGGAAGAGAACATTTTATGTTTTCATGAGCCACTTTCAGAAACAGAGTTCTTAGGCGTGCTTTACAAGGCATTATAGAAAGATGGCAAACAATAAAGATGTCTAAAGAAGATGCTCTTTTAAGCTTCGCTAGCATCAAGAATAAACTCCCCACTTTGGCATTTTTCTTCTCAAGAGACTAAGATGCAAATCACTGTCAATTGTGTTTTTCTGCCACAAAACTGTTTCTTTGAAGGCAACATTGCTCAGAGACTGAGCCACCTGGGGCCCCAATTGCACTCAGGTTATACAAAGTAACAAAGAACTCCCTCTCTTTTCAGGGGAAAAACATGGCTGTCAGGCATATCGCACATATAAACAGGTTCCAACCAACTTGTGAATTTCAGTTTTATCTTAACAAGGACATATGCCATAAATAATGGGTACCACCTAGAATCAGGGCTCTCTTCCTTCATACCTAGGTGTGTGTAAGCCGCTCAGACCCATTCAAATACTCTGGATTTCTCCGAGCAAATGCTGGCAATAGATTTGTGCTGTCCGCCGGGTAGTTGTAGATAGATGTGTGTTCATATCCTTTTCTCTTTCCCTTATTGTCCCCTTTAGACCACAAAGTTGAATTTTAGAGATCTCACTCCACTCTGCTGCTGAATCCATCAATTCTCTCCATTTAAAACATGGGATCAAGGAATTCCCATTGTGGCTTAGCGGGTTACAAACCCAACTAGCATCCATGAAGATGTGGGTTCTATCCCTGGCCTCACTGAGTGGGTTAAGGATCTGGCATTGCCATGAGCTGTGGTGTAGGTCGCAAGCGAGGCTCAGATTCTGCATTGCTGGGGCTGTGATGTAGGCTGGCAGCTGCAGCTCCGATTCGACGCCTAGCCTGGGAACATCCATATGCTGTGGGTGGAGCCCTAAAAAGCAGGGGGGAAAAATTTAATAGAAAAAAGAAAATAAATTAAAAATGGGATCAAAACCATCTCCTATGACTGCTCATATCAGTTCCTAGTGGATTAAAACAACTACCATTTATTTAGCTCATGGTCCTGGGTGTTAGCTAGTTGTTCTTCTGATTGGGGCTGGCTCAGTAGATCCCCTCCTGGGCTTCAGTGTGCTTCTGGGGTCAGCCTGCAGACACCTGATAGCTGGATGATTGAGGTGGGATCACTCTGGACTGACAGAGCCATGTGTTTTTCATCATTCAGCAGGATGGCCCTGGTTCCTTCATACAGTGCTCACAAGGTCCCAAGACATATGAAAGGAGAAGCCACATGACCTCTTGATGCCTTGGTTTGGAACTCACTTTATGTCACTAATCAAAGCAAGTCCCACGGCCAGCCTCAGTTTCAAGGATAGAGAAATAGAGTCCAGCTCTTGATGAGAGGAACTGAAAGGCATGGAAGCCATTCTTTGCAACCTGATCTGAATTCAGTGTCCCCTACCACAGTGAGGCTTGTAGCAAAAGCTTCATGCATGCTTCCTGCTAGCCACAGTAGCAGAACTTGGGCAAGAACCATTTACTGGCTGTTCCTAACTGGGAGCAGTTATTTTGGAAAAGCTTCTCTTAAGACTACCAAAAAGTAACCACCTACCTGCGGTGCGTGTTTGGTGGTGAAAGCCGTGCCTCTCTGCTCCATTCCATGAGAGCCACTAGCATTGCTGTATGGCCTCCAGGGAGAATGTCCCCTTTTATATATCTTCATCAGCTGGCTAATCAAGCAGAAGCTGGCCCGTAGAAGAAGTCTCTGGCATAACAGAGTGGGACCTAAGACATGTAGTGGAGACAGATCAAAAAGGTTGAATCCAGAGACTGGAGACAGAAAACAGCCATGGTCCTTCAGGGGAGAATGGGAGTGGGCTTGGGAGGGAAGGGGCCCCTCACTAGTTACCGAGCAATAAAATGTCCTAGAAATTTGAGGGGGCCGCTACTAACAGAGAGTTGGCACACGAAGCAGTGATGGACAATCTCAGCCACCTCACAACTTTGTCTTCACCCCAGCCTCCCCCACCATCACGCCAATTGATGGAGCCCCATTTGCAACTTGCTAGTTGGTGTCTGCTTTGTCTTAATGCCCGGCCAGGGCCTGACACAGTGACCAACTCATAAAGGGAGTCAGCACGAATGAATGTTGGCAGGACCCAGACCCTGGAAATGAGTGAGTGGATTGATTACACTTTTTCCCGGAAGTTTTCCCCCTATCGGAGAGATGAGGTAATGCAGATTGATATCATTCCCAACGTCATCAATTCTTCTATAATTAACTTCTTACAAGGTGGCACTCCACACAAGGCTATTAGATAGAAGGCTGGATGCACACATCAGCACCAAGGAAGGAATTCTGAGGGGCAAATACAGCAGGAGTCAGAGGCGTTTGTTGAAGAACAGAAATGGAGAGTATGAAAACATTCCCCAGCTACTCTGGACCAGCAAACTCACACAACAGCAAACCTGCTACTTCTTTTTTTTTTTTTGGCTGCACTTGCAGCATATAAAAATTCCCAGGCCAGATCCTTGACCTACTGAGCCACCAGGGAACTCCCAAAGCTGATACTTTTATCCCCATGATATCTCTAAAAAGATGGGACTTATGATCTTGGGTTGTTTTCATTTTTAATTGTGACTCCGCAAGGTAACGTTTTAAAATACAAGCTTCTTTTGAACAATGTTTTGCCCAGCACTTGGACTCCTCACGGAGTTCTCTCCAAAAACTGGATCCTCATCTCAACATCTGTCTCATCCACAACATCAAGAATAATAACACCGTGTAGCTTACAGCCATCTGCAGCTTGTGGTGTTTTAGAAACGCAGATCTGCAGTATCACAATTTTAACAGAGAAATCCAGTGGCCATCATTTTATTTCTCTGCTTCTGCAATCCAACAACATAAAAAAAAAAAAAAACCATTATACTACATACACGGTGTCATCAAAAGATACGTTCAATAAATGAAATATTGTTCTGCACGTTGTGTGTTTAATTATGTACTCCCAAATCTGATTCTGGATTGAAAGCCATTTGATTGATTCAGAAATTGTATGCACGTCAGGAATAGTTTCTTCAAAATCATATCCAAGTAAAGAAGTTCATGAAATTGACTTTTGGAAAAAAAAAAAAAAAAAAAGGCAAAACCTGCACATATCTGGGAACTTCCTTCCATAGACTCTGACATTTGATAGTGTTTTTTATTATTTCCTTTCAATTCAGGATTCAGGGAAAACTTCTGGGACCATTTAGATTACCCTGACAGCTGAAAGGGGATTTTTACAAGAACAGTGTATTTGGAGCCAAAGATCTGGGTGATGCAATAAATTCAATGATGAAAATAATGTTTTAGCAATCTAGCTTAGCATGTTGGCTTTATTTGAATTGTATATCACACAGGTTTATAAAAAAAAAAAATTCCCTCTAGAAGCAAACAGTAGCTTTCAATTCTGTAGGCCAAGTAGAGTCCTAAAGCTTTGCAGATTTCAATAGCTCTGAGTCCCAAAGACCATGGCCCAGTATTCTGTCTTTTTTCAGAGGTTTTAGAAAGGGAAGATATCCCGGAAGCTACACAATTAAGAAATTAGTCAATTTTTAGAATATCGGTAGGCTCCTGTACAGACTTAATAAATTGTTCTTGAATATACAAAAATCTTCCAAGTAAAAATTCGCCCTCTTGGGAGTTCCCATTGTGGCTCGGCGGTTAACAAACCGAACTAGGATCCATGAGGCCGTGGGTTCGATCCCTGGTCTCGCTCAGTGAGTTAAGGATCTGGTGTTGCCGTGAGCTGTGGTGTAGGTCATAGACGCGGCTCGGATCTGGCGTGGCTGTGGCTGTGGTGTAGACGGGCAGCTGTAGCTCCAATTACACCCCTTGCCTGGGAACCTCCCTAAGCCGCAGGTGCAGCCCTAAAAAGACAAATAAGATAAATTTGCCCTCTCAAAATTGTGCTCTAATGGGCACTGACATAGCAAGGGGTGCAGTTTTAAGCTGGCAATCACACTGTAAATCAACTATAATTTTAAAAAAAAGGTTTTATAAAAAAATTAATTGGCAACTAGATTCGAGATCTGTTTCCATCTCCATTTACCTGGCTTGGTCAAAGGCTAGAGAACAGCAAAGACCATCTTCATTTAGGAGGAACATGTGGAAGCAGACTCACGCCCCAGCACCCACCCAAGATATCCACATCCGAATCCCCAACCTTGTCAATATCTTACCTTAAATGGGGGGGAGAGGTGCAGGGGGAGCTGCCGGGAGCCCCGGGCTGGACGGTCATGATGCTGCTCTTCTGCCCAGGCTGCGGGAACGGGCTGGTCGTGGAGGAGGGGCAGCACTGCCACCGCGTCGCCTGCAACACCTGCTCCTACACGCACAGCGTCACCCGCAAGGTAACACACGGGCAGCACCCAAAGCTGAAAGAAGTGGATGCTGCGCTTGGTGGAGCAGCTACCTGGGAGAATGTTGACTCTACGGCAGAGCCGTGTCCCAGATGTGGGCATCCTCCTGCCTATTTCCTGCAGCTTCAGACCCGCTCTGCAGAGGAGCCCAGGACCACCTTCTACCAGGGCTGCAATGCTCAGTGTGGACACGGATGGAGGGACTAGGGCCAGGCTGGCCCAGCTGCGCCAGCATCTGCTCAGATGTCCCTAAGTATTTAACTAGTACTTGCAACCTTATTTGATCAAGATTTATTCTGAATATTTAATTAAAATTAAGTCTAATATTACCTTCTCATGTTTTAAATGCCTTAAGGAGACATCAAACCCCCAGACAGGATTCCAAAACTATTCTACTTGGGGCCAAACTTGTTATAAAACTGCTAATAACATGGATTTTAGTTTATGATGGTTGTTCTCGATTCCTGAGATCGCAATAACCTTGCGGTTAAAAGAAAAAAAGAGAGAGGGAAAGGGAATTAAAGCTGTAGATGCAGTTAAGGCTGATCATCAGCTGACCTTAAAAGAGGGAGATTAAAAAAAAAAAAAATAGGGCAATTATTCTGGATTGTCCAGATGGGCCCAAAGCAATCACAGGAGTCCTGTCATATGCAAGACGGCGGTGCGAGAGATCGGAAGTAGATGTGAGAAGGACTCAATCCACCACTGTTGACTTGAAAGATGGAAGGAGGGGCCACCAGCCAAGGAATGCAGGTGGCCTCTAGATTCTGGAAAAGACCAGGAGATGGACTCGCCCTTAGAAAAGAACGCAGACCTGCTAACGCCTTGACCCTAGCCCCAAGGCATCCCTGTCAGACTTCTAGCCTACAAAACCATCAATTAACATGTTTATGTTGTTTTACGTCACCAAGTTTGCGGCCATTTGTTACAGCACGGTTTCTTTCATCCCTACAGCCACACGGGAAATGCAAGCCTACCCAGAACGACATCCAAGGTGTGGCTAGGTCACCTGGACACAGAGAAGCCGCAGCTTCAACTTCTCGACCATCTTTCATACGGTGCCAGTGATACGGACCCCACACCTGCATGCCAGTCTGGATCCAGGAGCTGTCCCACAGACCCAGACCTCATGACAAACACAACAGACACAATATGCCACACTCACTGCAGTCTGCACAGACAAAGGACTCTGCACTTCATTCTCACAAGCAGGCCTGGACTCGCCTGGGGCTCACATGAACCCTTTTCTCACACTTTAATCCCAATGCCATCCTACATTTGAAGAATGTGTCATTGTTCGAACTGTGGACACAAGGAGGGCCCGTCCCACAGGCCAAGTACTTGCTTTCCCTGGACCGTGGCAGCTATGAAGGACGCCACCACCAGGAATGAGACTCGACTGTATTTCCATCACCAGGAACAGCAGACAGCCTGAAGATACACTTTGTCAAGGAAGAAGAGTGACCCGTGCCTCCAGGGATGACCGCAACAAGAGCGGAGAAGGCCATAACGTCGGATGCCATGAGATGCCAATCTGGAGGCTTAGAGTCGAGAGGAAGAAAATTCTACAAGAATCAGTGAAGAGCAACTCAACACAAGGAATGGGCTGAGGTCAGAAATGTGAGACATCAGGGCCAGGTCTGTGACAGAAATTTTCGTAGTTGACTAGCTCTCACCTTCACCATTGCCTGTGGTCACCGCCTCCGCCAAACAAGAGCAGGTCAACCCGCGTCTCACCCTCCACAGAGGGAAAAAGGAAAGAACAGCTGTTGAGGGAAGCCTAATTCTATTTCACGACTCGGTATGTCACAAAATAGAATCCATTTCCCTTTGCCATTTCTATATAAACACCTCGATCATGTCCGGAGAATACAAATGTTGCCTTTTGAGAGAAATTATTCATGGGAGAAAAAAAAATGAGAATTGCGAACAAGGCTTTTAGGTGACCTATACAGACACATGAAAATAGGACTTCAATCTATATTAGATGACTAATCCAAAAAGATGAAAACACAATCCAATGGCAGTAGCATTTCTCAATTTAATATATTCTTTGAGGGGCCTGGTCAATGGTCTCTTAAAATTAATTTCACCCAGTGATTCTCAAGGGAACAAAGAGAAATAGAACTTATACTTAAATCTATGCATATGCATTTATAAACACACCGTGGTTTATTTACCTTTATGGTTTTTCTCTCAACGGAGTTTCTAGATTGCTTATTAAGGCTTCTCAGCTTAAAAAAAAAAAAAAAATCAATCTTTGGAAAAGAGGCCCCTTTCTGAAAAACTCCAGGATTAATGTCAAATCTTGACGTACTTCTGAAAAAGCCTTCACCAAAAAATGTAGTATTTACTCTGCCCTCATTATTAAGCCAACTTGAAATGGGTTTTCTTTAGGGTTTTAGCAATTATGAGATTCTTGATTAAAAATTCGTCAAAAGTTTAATATCCAACAGTAAGTTTAAAAAACTACCCAGACTTCCTTTTCTAAAGTTATATTGGGTTTGTCATTTAATTACTTTAAAAATATGAAAGTGGAAATCAAATAATGTACCAATTTGACAGGGTTCTTCCACCTTTAGAAACAAGAAAAATTTAATACATTGTCAGCACTCGCCAGAAAAGATTGACTATACAATTTATCCAAAGTTTAATGGAATGGCTGAACTAGGACACATGGGGGAGAGGTGTTTCCTAAGATAAAAAAAAAATAACAAATTTATATAGGAGTTATTAAAGGCATACTTGGAGCTCTTGTTTGATTAAGAAAGAGTAATACTGCCGAGGGCTAGCACAAGTAGAGGGAAGCAGACGCTCTTATACACAGCCGGCAGCATTATAAATTGGGTCCAACTTTATGGAAGGCAATTTGGCAATATATAGCAAAAACCCCAACAAGAGATGTCCTCATTGACCACAACTTCCATTTCTTCAAATTTGTCTTAATAAAGGAAGGATATAATACAACTACACTATTCCTTTTATCTTAA
The DNA here is from genome assembly GCF_054392235.1 of Sus scrofa. NCBI lineage: Eukaryota > Metazoa > Chordata > Mammalia > Artiodactyla > Suidae > Sus > Sus scrofa. Next base: position 16,594,620 of record NC_139401.1, read on the forward strand.
TTTTCTTATTGCACATGAATTACTCTGTTGTTTAAAATCAGAGAAAATCAGAAACTATGTGAATGCTTATCAATAAAGAATTGTTTAAATGGTCTTTCTTCTCCTACACTCGTCCCCTTCAGTCAATTCCCAACACAGCAGCCAACATCATCTTAAAACTAAAATGCAATGACTGTTTTGCTTTTTTTTTTTTTTTTTTTTTTTTTTTTTTGCTTTTTAGGGCTGCACTGGCAGCATATGGAAGTTCCCAGGCTAAGGCTCACATCAGAGCTGCAGCATGGACACTAGTCAGGTTTGTTTCCACTGAGCCACAACAGGAACCCCAAAACACAATGACTTGAACATTCATGTGACTTACTGTGGCAATCATTTCACAGTATATACAAATACTGAACCACTATGTTGTACACCTGAAACTAATAAAATGCTATATGTTAATTATACCTCAACAACAACAACAACATTTTTTTTTCTTTTTTTCTTATGGCCACACCTACAGCATGTAGAAGTTCCCAGGCTACAGGTCAAATTGGAGCTGGAGCTGCAGCTGCAGTCTACACCACTGCCACAACAATACCAGATCCAAGCCCCATCTGTGACCTATGCCACAACTTGCAGCAGCACTGGATCCTTAACCCACTGAGCGAGGCCAGGTATCAAATCCACATCCTCACAGGCACTATGTTGGGTTCTCAACCTACTGAGCCACAACAGGAACTTCACAACAAAAAATTTTTTAAAGCAATGACTTGATGGTCGTGTCATTCCTGTGCTCAAAACACTCCATTGTTTCCTCTCAGTCAGCGTCAAAACCAAATCTCTATCACACTCTAGTACACATTTTGCATAGTCTTGAGTTGCCATTTAACCGACTCTTCCCTGAACAAGTGTACGTGCTCCAAGGAACCTGTGGTCTTCGCTTGAGACACAGAAGAACCTGGGGTCTTAGCTCCCTTCTGAAGAACATTCCCTTTGATATTTGTCTAGAAAGACACCCTCCTACATGCTTTTTGAAGCTATTTTCTCCAAAATTGTAACTATATTAGAGATACTGTGCAGAAAGCTGATTTTCCCAACTGCGATCAAGCAACGATCGTCTCTCACCTGGACTATTGCAAAGTTGACCACCCTAATTATTCTGCCCACCTAATTTATTCCCCACACTACACCCATTCTTTTTCAAAAAAAAAAAAAAAAAACAGTCATAATTTCCCTGTGCTTAAAATCTATCAACACATTCCCATTTCTCTACAAATGAAGATCCAAATTCCTCATGGTCAATGCTCTAAAACAGTGCTATACAATGAAAATGCACCGGGAACCACGTGTTGAATTTTCAATTTTTCTACTTCTTTTTACAACTGCACCTGCAGCATGTGGAAACTCCAGGGCTAGGGATCGAACCAGAGCTGCGGCTTTGGCATACACCACAGTGATGGCAACACCAGATCCAAGCTGCATCTGCGACCTACACTGCAGCCTGTGGCAATGCCAGATCCCTAACCCACTGAGCAAGGCCAGGGACTGAAGCCACATCCTCACAGAGATGACATCAGGTCCTTAACCCTCTGATCCACAATGGGAGCTCCTGAATTTTAAATTTTATAGCAGTCATTTTTTTCAAAAAGTTTCAAAATGGTAACAATAATTTTACTACTATATTTAATTTTAGTCAATCTATCCAAAATATTACCTCAAAATGTAATCAATAATTCAAGTAGATCTTAAATGTTATCATTACAAAAATACATAGTCATGTGAGGTGATGCATGTGTTAATGAACCTTATTGTGGGTTATTATTTTGCTACATGTTATGTATCAAACCATCACAATGTATACCTTCAACTTACACCATGTTCTATGCATCAGGTCTACCTCAATAAAGCTCAGGAAAACATGAAACAATTACTGAAACACATGACATTTCGTTTTTCCTACTCAACATTTGAACTCTGGTATGTATTTCATGCTCACAGCGCATCTTGAAGTGGACAAGAGGCATTTCATGTGCTCCACAGCCCCATGTGGCTAGGAGCCGCAGTATTAGAAAATGCAGCTCCTCAAGGTCAGGACTTTGCCCACCTCTGCAGCCTTCTCAGGCTATAGACCTATTTCACCTTCATGTACTCAAAATCCAACACTTTGAACTTTCCCCGTCCTTTATACATGTTGAGCTTCATCCAACAAATAGCTTGAAAGAAGACAAATAACCAGATTTTTTAATGGGCGAAAGATTTGAATGATGATCCCCAGAGGAGATATACAATTGGCCAATAAGCAGATGAAAGATACTCAACAGTCTTTAGGAGAATGCAAATGAAAACCAAAATGAGATACCACTTCACACCCACTAGAATAATTATAATTAAAAAACAGACAATAACCAGTGTAGAGGAGAATGTGAAGAAACTGGGACTCTCATACTCTGCTGGACGACTGTCAAATGGTGCACCTGCTTTGGAAAACAGCCTGAGGGTTTCTTAAAATGTTGACCACAGAGTCACCGTAAGACTCTACAATTCCACTTCCAGGTACTGACTCAAGAGCAATGTCTACACAAGACACATATCCATAACAGACTCATAGAAGCAACCCACATGTGCATCGACTGGTAAAAGGATAAACAAAATGAGGTCCATCCATACCAGGCAATACCATTCAGCAATAAAAAGAACGAAGGACAGATCCATGCGACAGCCGTGGATGAACCTCAGAAACATCACGCTAAGGGAAAAAAGCCAGACACAGAAGGGCACATATTGTTTAATTCCATTTTTATGAAATGTCTGGAAAAGGAAAATCTATAGAGACAGAAAGTCAATAAGCGGTTGCCTTGCGCGAGGCATGGGGATGAACAATGACTGCAAATGGTCACAGGGACCTTTTAGGAGCAATGGAAATAGTCTCAAATTGGGTCATTGTGGTGATGGCATAACTGTATAAAATTACTGAATTGTACACATAAAATGAGTGAATTTTATGGCATAAAATGCATATCTACATAAAATTATTTTTATGAAAAATTAAATGTTCACAAGAATTAAAACCTACGCTTGGGGCAGTGTGCTCTGTGGTCCCACAGATGAGTCCCTTACTTCCCAGTGTTTGGACGGAACAGACTTGGGGATGCCCCTTCCTGCGACCTCCGACACCCCTGCATCCTTTTTTCCAGTTGCAAACTTTGGGACCAACCACTCAGCCATCTTTAGCCTGGGACCAGCCAATACCCACTTTCTGAGCTTAGCTCCTCATTGCCTGTCAACCATGAACTCCCAGATTCATCAGAATTATTCCGCCCAGGTGGAAGCCATCGTCAGCCATCTGGGCAACCTGCACCTTCGGCCCCCAACACCCACCTCTCTCTGGGCTTCTATTTCCACTGCGATGACATGACTCGGGAGCGCCTGGGCCGCTTCTCCAGCAAATTGGCCAAGGAGAAGCGTGAGGGCGCCCAGCGACTCTTGAAAACGCAAAACTAGTTCGCCAGCCATGCCCTCTTCCAGGATGTGCAGAGCCATCTCAGGATGCATGGGTGAAACCCAGGACACCCTGGAAGCTGCCTGCTTCTGGACTCACATGCCCGGTTCTGCCAGCACAGACCCCCAGCTGTCCGCTTCCCGGGGAAGCAAAGCGGCTTCCTGGGTGAGCAGGTGAAGCTCATGGAGAAGATGGGTGACCACCTGACCAACCTCCGCAGCCCGCCTGGTCCCTGGGTGGAGCCAGGCGGGTGTCTCTTCCAAAGGCTACCCTCAAGCAGGACTAGGAGCCTCCCAAGCCCAGTGGCCTTAGAGGTCTGAGGTCAGGGCTTTTGCCTGAAGCCCCTCTCTGCAGCCACTAAGCAGCCTTTTAACCACCACGGGGCCCTCTCCCAAGATGCAAAACAAGAAAGCTTTTTGCAGCCAAAACACCAAACCAACACACAAAAACCACCAGCCTGAATGTTTACAGCCTGCTGTAAATGTTTCAAACTTTTCATATTCCCAGCCTCCTCCCACCATATCATAAATTCCACGCAGGGGGACCCCTTAACGCCCTCGCTCCCTGTGTAGCCCCAATATCCTCGTTACGCCTTTCACATAGCAGGGGCTCAAACAGCTGTTGAAGATATTGTGAACGAATTGCTTGAGCAATTTTCTAAAAATCAAAGACACTTAAAACTTGTAAAAAATCCTACTCAGAACTGTATGGGAAGTGTAACTATAATAATATAATAAGCATTATTTCAGTTTAAAAAATCCTATTCAGATAGTCAAGATCCTGTAATCAATCATAATGGAAAAGAATCAAAAAGAATGTGTACGTGTGTGTGTATTATACAACATTGTAAATCAACTATACTTCAATAACAAATAAAAATTTAAAGGAGAAAAAATCCTACTCGGCAATAAAAGACACTCAACATCATGAAAGAACATTATTCAAGAAGCCAGAAACCACTGAGTACACACTAAATAATTCCATTTATAAAGTTCTAGAACAGCTGAAACAGTGGTTCCTGGGGGAGCAGGGGGCAAGCATTGACTGGGAAGGGGTAGAAAGAAACTCTCAAGGGTGATGAAAATGTGCTAACCGGAAGGGCATTTATAGGTGTCCATGTGGCAAAATTCATCAAACTGTACACTTAAAATCAATGTATGTTGTATACAAATTATATCTCAATTTTAAAAAGTACATACCTCTGGTAAAAAATTAAAAAATTATTTCATAGGCGTTCCCTTGGGGCACAGCAGGTTAAAGATCCAGCGTTGTCACTGCAGCAGCTCATGTTGCTGCTGTAGTGTGGGTTGGATCCCTGGCCCAGGAACTTCCATGTGCTGCAGGGACAGCAAAAAAAAAAAAAAAAAAAAAAAAGTATCTAATAAAGAAAGCCTCCTAGGATCTCCCGTCATGGCACAGTAGAGACGAATCCAACTAGGAACCATGAGGTTGCGGGTTCCATCCCTGGCCTGGCTCAGTGGTTAAGGATCCGGCATTGCCATGAGCTGTGGTGTAGGTCGCAGACGCAGCTCGGAACGGATGTTGCTGTGGCTGTGGTGTAGGCTGGTGGCTAAGCTCTAATTCGACCCCTAGAGCCTGAGAATCTCCATATGCTGCAGGTGCGGCCCTAAAAAGCAAAAAAAAAAAAAAAAAAAAAAAAAGAGAGAGAGAGAAACGAAAAAAGTCTCCTAGTTCTTTAGTAGGAAATGCAAGGCTTCCCATGGTCTGGTCCCTACATGGCACTCCAGCTCTCCCTTCTCAGAAAGGTGCCCCACTGCCCTCCACATCATCCCCACACACTCTGGGGTCCAGCCCTATTAAACGGTGGCACTGCCCCAAGCACCTCATGTCCAGTGTCCATTCGTGCCTCTGCACCCTCCCTTCCTGAACCTCCTTGCCCCTCCCTGACAGCTGGGCACCTACTGATTTTGCAGAACCTCTGAGAGTCGAGTCATGGTTGCCTGGGGCTGTGACACCAACGGGCACTAGCGATGGAGCCATTGTGAAATGGCACGGTGGTGGTGATGGCACAATGCTATCAACTCATTACAATGCACTGAACTGTACACTTCAGGGGATTCTGGAGCACGGTATGGACATTAAACCCCCATAAAGTGGCTTCTTAAAAAACAATCTCACAATGTATGTCAATCAAACACAGCCTTGTCAATCAACAACACTTCAATACAATTTTTCAAAAGAAACCATCACTCTGTATGCCTTAACCTTACAAAGCAATGCCTATATGTCAATTTCTCAGGAAAACTGGGGGGAAAACCTTTAGCTCCCAGATAACCCATCTGGAGTTCCCATCATGGCACAGTGGTTAACGAAATCCGACTAGGAACCATGAGATTGCGGGTTCGATCCCTGCCCTTGCTCAGTGGGTTAAGGACCCGGCGTTGCCATGAGCTGTGGTGTAGGTCGCAGACGCGGCTCAGATCTGATGTGGCTCTGGCACAGGCCAGTGGCTACAGCTCCAATTCAACCCCTAGCCTGGGAACCTCCACATGCCGCAGGAGCGGCCCCAGAAAGGGCAAAAAGAAAAGAAAAGAAAAAAAAAAAAAAAACATAACCTTTCTGTGATGGTCTTATTCCTCCCAAATCCCCAAACCAGTTTTCTCTGTCACCACTTCCCACCCCCCACCGCCAAACACACACGCTCTGGACCCGCTCTGGACCCGCTCCATCTCTAGAGGTCTTTCCCTCCTTAGACTCCTAAGTCCCTGAGGGCACCGCCTCATCCAAGCTTTTGCCACTCATGTCCAGACGCACACCTGGCATGTGAGGCAATTTAACTGCAGCTTAGTGGATCAACGTGTCGCACTGTAACTCCCTAATTCCTTAAGCTATTGCAAAAGGAAGCCCAAGCGTTGGGTCCCGGTTTAAAATGCTTGTTTCCTTATTTGGAAAGGCACGGCTCTGGGTCTTTGGCATGCTTGAGTGTTGCTGGTGCAAACACAACAAACACCCACAGGGTGCTGAGCCGGGATTCCTGCCCTTGGATTCCCACTGCACCCCAAATGAACTGCCCCCACCCGTGCCTGCACTTAGAATAGCCAGTTCATCTACAAGGCCTTAAAAGCCTGTCTGGAAGAGAATTTGGAGAACCCCTCCCAGATTCCCTGGTGCACTGGCCCAGTTTGGTTAGCAGGAGCCCTGTAGGCGTCCGAATGTCTTAGAAACCACACCGTGTTCTGATCTTAACTTTCCTGCCCTAACAAAATCATACTAACTTCATAAGCAACCCCTGAAAGGAGTGCTGGCCCCCACGTCCTCTGCACTCAGCAGGCCATGCTTCCAGACTGTATGAGGTATTTCAGCAAAGCAAGGAAGGCACTGGAGCCCAGCCTCACCTATCACTTCCCATGTGACCACATTATAAGATGCACCTTCTGCTTCTGCAAAAGCAGGTTTCCTGATACGTGCCCGGAGTTCCCGTTGTGGCTCAGCGGGGTACGAACCTGACTACTATCCATGAGGATGCCGGTTCGATCCCTGGCCTCAATCAGTGGGTTAAGGATCCGGCGTTGCCACAAGCTGCAGCATAGGTCACGGATGCGGCTTGGATCTGGCGTTGCTGTGAACTGTGGGGTAGGCCGGCAGCTGCAGCTCTGATTCGACCCCTAGCTTGCCAACGTCCATATGTTGCAGGTGTAGCCTTAAAAAGAGAGAGGAAAAAAAAAAAAAAAAAAAAACAACTGCCCACTGGAACTTACCGAGCAGGCCTGCCCATCAAGAGAGGCAGCGTATGAGAATGTGGTCGAGTTAAAAATGGGTCCGGAGTTGCTTAGCAGTACCTTCCTTGCTGGTTTCCTCTTGCACTTTGCCCTACATTTCAGTTAGGCCACTGGGATCTGCCAATTATCCCCCCGTTGCTGCAGAACCAAGAAGCTCTTGATCTCCTTCAATCCAGGAGATGTGGGTACAGAGTAAGTCTGTATAAAGGGCACCATCTGACTCAGAGTTCTGTTTTCCCTCAGTGTCTCGAATGATCTTTCTCCAACAGCTGATCACAGCAGCCTAATTTAAAATGAAGCGTGTCATGGGAATTTCCAATGTGGCACAACGGAAAAGAATCTGTCTAGGATCCATGAGGATGAGGATGTGGGTTCGATTCCTGGCCCCACTCTCTGGGCTGGTGATCCACCGTTGCCTTGAGCTGTGGTGTAGGTCGCAGGCACAGCTTGAATGGGGTGTTGCTATGGTGTAGGCCGGCAGCTGTAGCTCCAATTCGGGCCCTAGCCTGGGAACTTCTATATGCCATGGGTATGGCCCTAAAAAGACAAAAACTTGTGTTATTGGTAAGTCAGCACAGAATCTAAGGGATGACATTTGTCCCCGTCATTATACTTTTCCTATACTTTTTTTTTTTTTTCCAATTTTCCCCAAAGAACATATCGTGCTATTACATTTAGGGGGAGTGTTGTTTAAAAAAAACAAAGAGGAGTTCCCGTCGTGGCTCAGTGGTTAACCTATCCAACTAGGAACCACGAGGTTGCAGGTTCGATCCCTGGCCTCGCTCAGTGCGTTAAGGATCCAGCGTTGCCGTGAGCTGTGGTGTAGGTCACAGACGCGGTTCGATCCTGAGTTGTTGTGGCTGTGGCATAGGCCAGCAGCTACAGCTCCGACTGGACCCCTGGCCTGGGAACCTCCATATGCCTCGGGAGTGGCCCTTGAAAAGACAAAAAAGAAAGGAAGAAAATTTTAATGCTGATTCTATTTTTAGACCAACCACTTTCAAGACACTAAGCAGTAGGCCCTGTTGCAAGAACTTTGTATATAGTATCCTCTTGACAACGCTGTGAGGTAGGTGTTAATATTTCATTCCTTTTTAGAGATGAGGAAATAGAGGCACAAAGATGAAGCCATCTACCCAGGGTGACACAGCTAGTAAGTGATGGAGCTGGTACTTGAAGCCAAGCACTTTGGTGTCGGAGTTCACACTTTTAACAAGTATTCCAGGGGGACAGGATGTGAGCGGCTGGTTGTACCACCTACCATGACTCCAAGAGTCCAATTACACAAGCAGGCTCCCTTGGGAGAAATTGGTGGTCTATTAGACTGCAGAATCCTGAAAGCAAAAACTACATCTTATTCACCTGTATTTCTGTACCAGTTAGGCTTTTGTTTGGTTGGTTGGTTTGGCTTGGTTTTTTTAGGGCCACACCCACGGCATATGGAAGTTCGCAGGCGAGTCATTGAATTGGAGCTGTAGCCGCCGGCCTACACACAGCCACAGCAACGCCAGATCCAAGCCGCATCTGCAAACTACCCTGCAGCTTGTAGCAGCAACGCCGCATCCTTAACCCACTGAACAAGGCCAGGGATTGAACTCGTATCCTCATGGATACTAGTTGGGTTCATTACCGCTGAGCCACGATGGGAATTCCTCTACCAGTTAGCTTCAGAGGCATAATAAACCACCTCGAAACTCAAGTACCTAAAAACCACAACCGTCAGTCTCACTCACAATTCCATGGGTGGGCATTTTGGTTGGTCATTCTTTGCCAGTCTTCTGCTGTGCTGAGCTGGGCCATGCTGGTTAATTGCTGGTCCACTAGATGTCTCTGCTGCTGGAAGTTAGCTGGCCCTAAGATGGGACACAGGTGCCCCTGGGCCGCAGGTCTCTGATCATGCAGCAGTGGCAAAATCCCAAGAGCCTCAAGAGTGGATCAGCCCCAGTGAGCAAGAGCTTTTCATGTCTCCGCTTGCATCACATTTGCTGTTGACCCATTGGCCGAAGCAAATCACATGGCCAAGCTCACAGTCAGTGTAGGAAGGGACTACCCAAAGGCTGGATGCAGGAGGGGTAAGTAGTCTATGGCCATTTATGCAATCTACCAATAGCTCCGTAACACAGGCCCTAATAAAGAGTAGGCACAAAATAAATGCTCAGTGAATCGAATGCTGTCTCCTCCTCATGAAAAATCAAAGTAAGACCAACAATCTCTTCCTTCTCAACATGAGGGACACAGCATCAAGCAGATGCAAGAGGCTGACTGCCACCTCCTCACAATAGAACACTCCTCCTGGGTGATGGAGCCTGCCATTTGACAGTCACCTCTCAATGCAGGGTCTTCTCAGTTCTTGGGGTGAGGGGTGTGTTCTCACTGGGGGCTGCTTCGTTAAAGCTCTTAGAATCCCAGGCCTTGCTCTCATCAATGGTTCCTTCCGGCTTCCCAATTCTCCCACACTTCCGTGGGGTCCCTCAGGGATACCTTTCTAAAGTTGCACGCCCTCTAGCGGCACCCTAAAGTTCTGCAGACCTTTAAAGAAAAGTGTTCAAAGCCTTCTTCTACAACAATTGTGTGTGCTTTAGGTCAGCGCCTTCCAACAGACGGCAGTATTTCCCCCATGTGATATTTGGCAGTGTCTAGATATTTTTGGTTGTTACCACTGGAGGAAGGGTGCTGGCATCTAGTGGGTAGAGCCCAGGGACGCTGCTAAATATCCTATAATGCATGGGACAGCCCCTGCAGCAGAGAATGATCCAGTTCAAAATGTCAATAGCCATGTTTGAGAAACTCTGTGTTAGTTCAAAGTAAGCCTTCTTTCATCCTAAGGATGTACCCACTGCCCTGCCCGCGGCTATTACATGGCTGGATCCATCACCCCCTCTGAGAAGAATCAATGACTAGGCAACAATGCTAAATTCTCTCTGTGCCACTTAAATCTCAGGAATGGTTCATGGGGCACCCCATCATCTCCCAGGGTACACAGGCAAACTAAGGTCTAAATGGGAGCTTGGTTACATGCAAGATGATCTTATTGTCTCTTTCTATTATCTATGCTCCATCCTACTGATTCTGGGAACAATTTTCTCAAAAGAGAGGCGTGCTTAAAGGTTTTTATTGTAAGCCAGTTAATAGCCTCAGGAAAGAAAAATGGCTTCCTATGGAGAAGAGCATTGTGGGACATCTGTGTGAGCCATCCAGACTCTTTGATCAAATGCACATTACTCGCAAGGAAGAGATGACAGGCATTCAGTTTTAACAGAATGACACTTGTTCCATGGAGGAAGCGAATTTCTTACTGTCAGAGAGAACACCAAGAAGTAAAGGAATAAAGCTACACAGACGCTGATGGCGATGGCAGCTCCACGGACAAATGCGACAGGAGATGAAAGCCTGATTCTCGCCCATCTTGCTGTGGCATTTGAGCAATGCTAATTAGAAGCGAGGAGCTGACGTGTCCCTAGCATGAAAGAGAAATGAAAATTTGCCCAGGACATTTAGTTCTGAAGTTTTCACAGACAATGTCTATGATAAAGTTGCTCGTTATTAACCCCAGGCTTTGTTTCCTGCCTGCTGGCTTTCGCAGACTCCTCGGTGCCTCCTCAACCAGTCCCCGGAGCTCTTCAAGACGGCAGGAAGAGTCTTGCAGGGATTCTAAAACTCAAAACCTATTTAAAATTGTTCATCGCTGTTAACAAATGAGTGCATGAAGATGCAGCAATCGAGCCTCCCCCACCCCGCCCCCCAAAGGGAAGCAGGAAGCCCGGGAAGGGAGGGAGGATCCATGGCTCCAGCGGCTCTTGCTTTTACTGGGAAACCCTTTCTTCCTCCACTTGTCCCCAGGTCCTGAGGCTTCTCCACTTTCACCTCCTCCCTTCCACCTGTCCTCCTCACCCCTCCTGCCCCTGGACCGCGGATGGGGACCGACAGCAATGCCAGGCATGGAGCTGGGGGCAACGTACCTCGCTCGGTGCACACCTCCCATGTGTGCGCCTAGGAAGGGGACGTGGAACAAAAGGCCCTGTACTCTGGTCCTTCTTCGGCCGTGAGGTCTGGGATTGGGATGACTCCAAGGAGGGGCACGGAGTCTGCGCCTGGCCCCTGGCACTGTGAACCCAGCTTCTTCTGTGGGCCCCATCCTCTCAGCTGGCTGCTCCCCTGACTGCCTGGACTTCTCTCCAAGGACGCCCTGTGGGCGGCAGGAGAGGATGCTGCCTGGGGCCTTGGGCGAGGAGCGCCTCCAGAAAAGTCTCCCCCGCTACACACACCCCAGGCTCCTGACTAGCATTCCGCCCCTACTGGGTCCTAGGCCAAAGGTGTCTTCCTTCAGAGGAGAAACTTTAAGGAACTGTGAGGCTGGGTCTCCATCCACGCTCAGAACCACCTTTGGCTGAACACCAGTGGCTTCCCTTCTGTCACAGTGGAGTCAGAATCTGTGTTGGGGGGCAGCCATGGTGGAGAAAGGGTAAGAGACCGCTGACCTGCTGGGACAAAGGGGGGGCCTGAATGAACATTGAAGAAAAAAAAAAAAAAAAACATGAGTTTTGAGTCATGAGATTCTTTAGGACGTGTCTATTCTGTATGAAACTCCATGCTAAGCACTTGTATTTCTATTCTTTTCTCCCACAGGCTGTGTGACGTTGGGCCAAGTGGTTAACGCCCCTGTTTCTGTTCGCTTCGCCGGGTAGAAACAGCCACCTTGCCTAGGGGTTCAGAGGACTGGTTGAAACAATGTGTGGCAAGTTCCTGGCATGTGGCCACTGTCTTAGCTCAGGCTGCTGTGACAAAATACCACAGACTGAGTGCCTTGACCTCGCAGAAAGGCCTTTTCTCACAGTTCTGGAGCCTGGGACGTCCACGATCAAGGTACTACTGGCTGATTGAGGTCCTGGTGAGAACCCCTCGCTGAGGTGCAGAGTCGGCTCCTCACGGGGTTCTCATGCAGCCTTTCTTCAGTGCGCATGTGCCGCGAGGGCAATGAGGCTCCTTCTTCCTCTTCTGGTCAAGCCACTCATCGCGTCATGAGGGCCCCACCCCATGATCTCATCTAACCCTAATCACCTCACAAAGACCACATGTCTAAGTATCATCACTTTGGGGCGTAGGGCTTCAACACAGGGATTTTGAGGAGACACATTAAATTCACAAGAGGAGACACTAAGTCAGCAGCGGCTGTTGTTACCACTACATCGTGATTAATAAAGCCGGTCTTGGAGTTCCCGTCATGGCGCAGTGGTTAACGAATCCGACTAGGAACCATGAGGTTGCAGGTTCGGTCCCTGCCCTTGCTCAGTGGGTTAACGATCCGGCGTTGCCGTGAGCTGTGGTGTAGGTCACAGACGAGGCTCGGATCCCGCGTTGCTGTGGCTCTGGCGTAGGCCGGTGGCTACAGCTCCGATTCGACCCCTAGCCTGGGAACCTCCATATGCCGCGGGAGCGGCCCAAGAAATAGCAACAACAACAAAAAGACAAAAAAGACAAAAATAAAAATAAAAATAAAAAAAATAAAATAAAGCCGGTCTGCAGACTCAGGAAACAGCCGCAAGGACATGGCCTGGTCTAAGACAGAAGAAGTCTGTCAGGAGCACCCACTCACCAGAACTGATACTGACAGTCTCAGTCTCGCAGTGCTGGAGCAGTGCCAAGTTATTTGTCCTTGCGCAATCTTTTTTTTTTTTTTTTTTTTTTTTTTTTGCCATTTCTAGGGCCACATCTGCAGCATATGGAGGTTCCCAGGCTAGGGGTCCAATCAGAGCTGTAGCCGCCGTCCCACACCAGAGCCACAGCAACGCGGGATCCGAGCCGCATCTGCAACCCACACCACAGCTCACGGCAACACTGGATCCTTAACCCACTGAGCAAGGGCAGGGACCGAACCCACAACCTCATGGTTCCTAGTTGGATTTGCTAACCACCGAGCCACCACGGGAACCTTGAGGCTTCTGGTAAGCAATGGTCCCTCATCACCGGTGGAGGACCTCTGATCTCAACCACAGGGCACTGATCTGGGCAGCCTACAGCTGTGCCTATTAACCACGATCATTTCCACCAGCCTCAGGGCATTCTCTGTGGTCCTCCCGCATCTCAAGTGCTACATTCCTACAGCTCTGCTCTCTGTTGTACAACCTGCATTCCTCGTTGTTTTTCCTTATTCTGAGGATCCACAGCACCCAGGGTCAAGATTCTCCCCTCTTGGTGCATCTCCAAAACATACAAACAGCTCATACAATTCAACATCAGAACCACAAATAACTGAATCCAAAAATGCACGGAAGTTCTAAATCAACATCACTCCAAAGAAGACAAAGAGACGACCAACCGGCACATGAAAACATGCTCAGTATCGCTAATGACTAGACACATGCAAATCAAAACCACAGCAAGGTGTCACCTCACACCCGTCAGAATGGCCATCAGCAAAACTCTACAAATGACAAATGCTGGAGAGGGTGTGGAGAAAAGGGAACCCTCCTACACTGCTGGTGCGAGTGTAAACTGGTGCAGCCACTATGGAGAACTGTATAAAGGTTCCTTAAAAAAATAAATTTAGAATTACCATGTGATCCAGCAATACCACTCCTGGGCATTTACCCAGAGAAAACACTAATTTGAAAAGAGATATGCACCCCAATGGTCATAGAAGCACTATTTGCAATAGCAAAGACATGGAAATAACCTAAGTGTCCATCGATCAATCAACAAGATGTGGTACGTACATACAACGGAGTATTACTCAGCCATAAAAAAGAATGAAATATTGCCATTCGCAGCAACATGGATGGACCTAGAGATTATCATACTAAGTGAAGGAAGTCAAAGACAAATATTATATGACATCACTTATATGTGGCATCTAAAAAATAATACAAATGAATCTATTTACAAACAGAAACAGATTTCTAGACAGAAAACAAACTTATGGTTACCAAAAGGAAAAGGTGAAATATTAAGTTTCTCCCTCTCCCTTTCCCCCCCCACCTCTTCATTACACCCTTTACCTCCCCAAATGCAAACAGAATGTTTAATGAAAAGAACATCAAGCGAGGTCTCAAGAGATCTGAGCTCCAGACCAAATCCAGTCTCCATGGGGGTTTCCGCGTCCTCATTTCTAAGGTTTCTTTCATCGGGAGCTTTCTGCATTGCTTTACGAAACAAGATCTTGGAGTCTCTAGTGGTTATAACACTTAAACATGGCATTCTGTTCTACAGCGAGCCCCCTTTCCAAAGGTCCACTGTATTTCAAAGAACAGAGAGAAACTAACCCCTCTTGGCCCAGCAAACGCTGATAAGAGTATCAACAGAAATCCTGATAGGTTTAAATATCTCAAAATTCCTTGAGCACCCTCAACCAAGCTTATGTGAAATACACTCCTTTTTTTTTTTTTTTTTTTTACAATCACATCCCTAGGCATCAATCTTCTCCTATTGAATCACAGATGAAAAGGGATAAAACTTCAACAAAGACTGAAGTTTACTTTTGTTTTGTCTTTTTGTCTTTTCAGGGTCAAACCCACAGCCTATGAAGGCTCCCAGGCTAGGGGTCCAATCAGAGCAGTAGCTGCCAGTCTACACCACAGCAGCTCAAGATCCAAGCTGCGACCTACACCACAGCTCACAGCAACTCCAGTTCCTTAACCCGCTGGGTGAGGCCAGGGATCGAACCCCAATCTTCACGGATGCTAGTCAGGTTCGGTAACCACTGAGCCACAACAAGAACTCCTAAAGTTTATTTTCTTTGAGGCAAATATTGCCCCCTCTTTTATCACCCAAACATAATACTGAATCTTTGGGTTGAAAAGTGAAAATGGGACACAAGTGAAGGCTATGTTTCTGAAATGTGACTGTGCATTGTGACACAAGGTAAAGCAGAAGATGGCATCTGGCACGAGTCCTGTAATCCCTCTCCTACCTGAACAAGAACCTGGCAATGAGGTACCACCTCACACAGTCAGAATGGCCATCATTAAGAAGTCCACAAGTAACAAATGCTGGAGAGGGTGTGGAGAAAAGGGTACCCTCCTACACTGCTGGTGGGAATGTAAATTGGTACAACCATTATGGAAAACTGTACGGAGGTACCCAGGAAACTAAACAGAGAACTACCATATGACCCAGCAATCCCATTCCTGGGCATATATCTGGACAAAAGTTTGTTTGAAAAAGATACATGCACCCGTATGTTCATTGCAGCACTACTCACAATAGCCAAGACATGGAAACACCCCAAATGTCCATCGCCAGATGACTGGATTAAGAAGATGTGGTGTATATATACACATGGAATACTACTCAGCCTTAAAAAAGAACAAAATAGGAGTTCCCGTCGTGGTGCAGTGGTTAACAAATCCGACTAGGAACCATGAGGTTGCGGGTTCGATCCCTGCCCTTGCTCAGTGGGTTAAGGATCCGGCGGTGCCGTGAGCTGTGGTGTAGGTTGCAGACACGGCTCGGATCCTGCGTTGCTGTGGCTCTGGCGTAGGCCGGTGGCTACAGCTCCGATTCGACCCCTAGCCTGGGAACCTCCATATGCCGCGGGAGCGGCCCAAGAAATAGCAACAATAACAACAACAACAACAACAAAAAAGACAAAAAGACAAAAAGACAAAAAAAAAAAAAAAAAGAACAAAATAACGCCATTTGCAGCAACATGGATGGAACTAGAGACTCTCATCCTAAGTGAAGTAAATCAGAAAGAGAAAGACAAATATCATATGATATCACTTATATCTAGAATCTAATATACAGCACAAATAAACCTTTCCACAGAAAACCATCCCATAGACTTGGAGAACAGACTTGTGGTTGCCAAGGCAGAGGGGTGGGGAGTGGGATGGATGGGGAGTCTGAGGTAAATAGATGCAAACTATTGCCTTTGGAGTGGATGAGCAATGAGATCCTGCTGTCTAGCACTGGGAACTGTATCTAGTCACTTTTGATGGAACAGGATGGAGGATAATGTGAGAAAAAGAATGTATATATGTATGTGTGACTGGGTCACTTTGCTGTACAGCAGAAAATTGACAAAGCACTGTAAACCAGCTACAATGGGAAAAATTTTTTAATTCAATAAATATGTGTGTGTGTGTGTGTCTGTGTGTATACGTATTCCCAAACCGGTTGCCCAAATCCAGTCACACATTCCCCACTGCACGGTTTTCCTGTAAGTTTATCCTAACTTTGGGTGAATGTTCAAAGGGTTGGGACCCAAATTACAACCGATTCCAGGAATGTTTTCTTTCTTTCTTTTTTTTTTTTTGTCTTTTTGCTATTTCTTGGGCCGCTCCTGCGGCATATGGAGGTTCCCAGGCTAGGGGTCAGATCGGAGCCATAGCCACCGGCCTACGCCAGAGCCACAGCAACGCGGGATCCGAGCCGCGTCTGCAACCTACACCACAGCTCACAGCAACGCCGGATCCTTAACCCACTGAGCAAGGGCAGGGACCGAACCCGCGACCTCATGGTTCCTAGTTGGATTCGTTAACCACTGCGCCACGACGGGAACTCCCGGGGATGTTTTCGACCCTAGCTGCGCAGCACAACCCCCAGGGCCCCTCCAGGCCAGTGAATCCAAGACTTCTGGGAGTGGGTTGGACATTAGTTTTCAGAGTCTCGTGTGTGGCCAGGTTTGGGAGCCTCTGCATTCGAGGGGCTGCTTCTTGCTCTCTCAGCAGAAATGGGAGCACCCTTAGGTCAGGTGCAGGGGTTCAGAGGCCATGTCAGCACAGCGGCTCTGGCAAAGACTGGCAAGAGCAAAGAAGAGTGCCAGCTTCGGAGAACCCAGGCACCACGCTGAGGTGGATTCACACCCAAGAGGACCGGGACACCTGCCCCCACAAGGCGGACACCCTGTCTACACATGCTGCTGCCCTGAGGAAGCAGCCGCCTTTCTACAGTGAACCAGACATGCAGAATCTTTCTGGTCTCAGGAGAAACACGGAGCAGTAAGAAGAATTAGTCCAACTTTCCTGCAACACTCTTGCTTCCAGACAAAAATAATCTATACAATCTGTAATTCAGCTGAGAAAGCCCGTTGTCCTCTGACTTAATTGAAGCCCCTATTAAAGCGCTTTTTCTCAATTGATTTGGAAGACAGAAAAGACATCGCTGATTGGCCATGCTTCCACACTGATTTCAGAACCAACCACTCCTGACTTTGGGGCCAAGCTTCCAGACTGAATTTTCAGGGAGCTGCAGAGTTAAGATCAATGAACAAACACAACCTCGAACGGTAAAATTGAAACGATTTGTCAGGCTTGCTTGAGCTTGATACCAGAGGTGACAGAGAAAGCAAGAGACCAGAGATGACACAGCTCTGGTAATTAACAACAGCTGCAATCTCCCAAAAACATTCTATTTTCATCCTGATCTGGTAACTTCCACTTTTTACATTTCATTTCTACAGCTTCCAGATCGGGTGAGCATGCCTCCTGGGCCCCATGACTAAGAGAGAAAACCCAAACCTTGTGGGCCTCCTTGTCCCTCACATCCGAGGTCCCAAGACCCTCCATCTCTTCTTTCAGTCACATTCCTCAAACCGCAGCCCCAACACCCATCGCGCTAGCCTGTCCCCTCCCGTGAGCCTGGAGTCCAGCCCGGAGCCAAGCCCGCTTTCCATGCCCGCCCCTGGTCTCCGGCCCTCAAATGCAACTCCATTTTCCCCACATGCTGAAACATTCCTGCTCTATCCTTAGGAGGTCAGTCCTGGGCATTTGAAATAGGGGTGTTCCCCCCCCACCGTGGGACCACTTTGTCACCTCCACCCTCACTCTTGAATGCCAGCTGCAGCACAGATGGTGAGGTATGTATAGATACACACGAATGTGTGCGTGTGTGTATCTCTACCCGCGGGTATGTCTCTGTCTGTGTATCACTGTGACCAGGGAAAGAAAACAGAGATTCCCCTCGCCAGCGTCCCTGTCATCTTGACCCATTGCTAGTGTGCAGCTGTGACAAAGAGCAACAAGGAATAAGCACATGGGCGCAAACAAAACAGGACACCTCGTTGCCTTACCTGGACCAGCCTACGGTTTCAAGACTCCCAAGACATGTAACGCAAACTCTTCCAACCCCAAACACTAGGTCAACTTCTCACTGCATGGAGTGTGCATGAGAGGAATCCCAGAAACAGAAAAAGGAGTTCCCGTCATGGCGCAGTGGTTAACGAATCCGACTAGGAACCATGAGGTTGCGGGTTTGATCCCTGGCCCTGCTCAGTGGGTTAGGGATCCGGCGTTGCCGTGAGCTGTGGTGTAGGTCACAGATGTGGCTCAGATCCCGAGTTGCTGTGGCTCTGGCATAGGCCGGTGGCTACAGCTCTGATTCGACCCCTAGCCTGGGAACCTCCATATGCTGTGGGAAGCAGCCCTAGAAAAGGCAAAAAGACAAAAAAAAAAAAAAAAAAGAAACAGAAAAAGCAGGAGAGCCCCTCCCAGCCTCCATTGGCCTTGTCATGTGCGAGATGCACCCTTCGTCCACAGCTTTGTTCACGCTCTGTGACACTCCTGCTTAGAATCTCAGCCTTTCCAGAGCCGGCTGTAAACTTCTGAGCCCGTTATCTTGGAAAGGAATAGTGGGATTAAGAGAGTAATGGAGAAGAAAGGAAGGGGAGTTCCTGTTGTGGCTCAGCAGGTTAAGGACCTGACACTGTCTCTGTGAGATGTGAGTTCGATCCCTGGTCTCACTCAGCGGGTTAAGGATCTGACATCGCCACAAGCTGCAACATAGATCACAGATGTGGCTCGGATCTGGCTTGGCTGTGGCCATGGCTCAGACCGGCAGCTGCGGTGTTGATTCAACCCCTAGCCTGGGAACTTCCAAATGCTGCAGGTGTGGCCATAAAAAATAAATCAATAAAAAAGAAAAAAATTTAATATATATAAAAGAAGGAGAGAAGGAAGGAAGTTACTATCCTAGACTCGCAAAACTTAGGGCTGAGGCTCTCAGAGATTTGCGGCTCTAACGACCTCAAATACCTGGCTCCTATTTATGATCAATGTCTTCTGAAGAAGCCCATTTTATTTTCTGTCTTAATTATCACACCCATTCAAGTAAGTGTCAAGACTGGAAGCTCTGCAGAGCATGGATCTTAGCCTGTGTTCACTGATATGTACGCCTCTAGTGATCAAACAGTACCTGGCCCAGGGCCGTCAACTTAGAAAGTATTTGTTAAGTGAATGAGTGCCTCTCAGTGGCTTCCCATGCTGATTCTACTTCTACCCTGGAAAATTCAAAAGAAGTCTGTTTTTCTTCACTATGATAGCCCATTTGATAGTATAAGACAGCTATGGTGTTTACCCCCCACCATGAGGTTTTTCTTTTTCTTTTTTTTTTTTTTTTTTGTCTTTTCTGGGGCTGCACCCACGGCATATGGAGGTTCCCAGCTGTAGCTCCAGTCTACACCACAGTCACAGCAACGCAGGATCTGAGCCGCTTCTGCGTCCTACACCACAGCCCATGGCAACACTGGGTCCTTGACCCACTGATCGAGACCAGGGATCGAACCCACAACCTCATAGTTCCTAGTCGGATTCGTTAACCCCTGAGCCACAATGGGAACGCCGAGTTTTTTCTTTTCCAAGTTTAACCAGTCTCGTTTGCTGAAACATTTCTTACAGGGCAGATCACCAGTCCCCCAACAAAGACTGGATGCCTGCTGCACAGTCACCACTAGAGAGAGGGGCGACCCTCAAAGGATTCTGGGTATTATTGCCTCCATTCGTCAGAACCCGGCTCTCCCATCCACCCACGCCACTCTCATTTGTCCATGAGAACAATAATGAAAGCCTTTGGCCAATAGCAAGGGTAAATCCAGGCAACCTGTGGCTGCTATTCTGGGCCCAAGAAGTCTGTTTGGCCACCTCATCCAACAGGAGAAGGAACAGGAGGAACAGGAAGACAAGGCAGAAGAGGAGGAAGAAAGGCGGTGAGCCCAGCCCTACTTTATGGCTTCACCCGGTGGTGTGCAAACGTGGCATCACTTGGGGTGCCTCGATGAGGATGGACTCCTGGGACCCGATCTCAGTGAGCCCGCTTTCATCAGTCTGGGATGGAGCTCGGGCACCAGAATTTTTCAAAGCTCCCCCAAGGGATTGTGTAACCAGGGCTGAAGACTGTTTATGCAAATTCCTGGGGATCAACACTTCTCTTTTAAAGTGCTCACCATCTTTTTTTAGAAAACTCATTCTAAGAGCCATTTGGCTCTCCACCCCCCCCCCTTTTTTTTTTTTTTCCTTTTTGCCACAGCATGCAGCAGCTTGATGTGGGATCTCAGGTCCCAGACCAGGGATTGAATCTGGGCCACAACACTAAAAGTGCCAAATCCTAACCACTAGACCACCAGGGAACTCCCTCTACCCATTTTTTAAAAATAACGTTTAGTCGGACCACAACCATGCTTCTTCATGCACCCATTGTCTGGGGCTGCTTTTGCCCTTCAACAGTGGAGTAGTTATGATGGAGCCCACGTGGCTGGTAAAACCTAAAATACTTACTCTCTGATGCTTTTGAGAAAAAGGTTGCTGGCCTCCAGCTTAAAATCAGTATCAAAGTCACCAGTCTATAGTGTAAGGGATCTATGGCTTTCCTGTTAAAAAATCAAGGCCATCATTGTTTGTTTGTTTTTAATGTTTAGTCCTTCCCACCGATTACTCTCTTGGACCCTCTACTACTTCCCACAATTACTTGAGAAAAAACGGTCCTATTTTGGCAATATCACCAGCACAATTCTAAAGATTAGTAGTAAGAGATTTTATTCTGTTGTATGAATGTATGTAGCTAACAGAAAACCTTTAAGACCGCCTGTGATTGGAGTTCCCGTCGTGGTGCAGTGGTTAACGCATCTGACTAGGAACCACGAGGTTGAGGGTTCGATCCCTGGCCTTCCTCAGTGGGTTAAGGATCCGGTGTTGCCATGAGCTGTGGTGTAGGTCACAGACACGGCTCGGATCCCGCGTTGCTGTGGCTCTGGCGTAGGCTGGTGGCTACAGCTCTGATTCGACCCCTAGCCTGGGAACTCCATATGCCACGGGAGCGGCCCAAAAAAAAAGGCAAAAAAAAAAAAAAAGATCACCTATGATTGCACTGAATGACTATCATAAACACGAGGTCATTGACCAGAATGGGTGTGCATTTTCTAAGGGCTTGCAGATTTTCTCTCTGAGCACACTGGGTGCAGCCAAGCTTCCTCCTCCATTCTCTGAACCTGCTATTGAAGCTTAAGTTTCTAGGAGTTGCCACTATGGCACAGTGGGTTAAGGATCCTGCACTGTCTCTGCGGTGGCATGAGTTTGATCCCCAGCCTGGCACAGGAGGTTAAGGATCTGGCATCGCCACAGTTGTAGCGGAGGTCACAGCTGCAGCTCAGATTCCATCCCTGGCCTAGGAAACTTCCATATGGTCCGGGTACAGCCATTTAGGGGGAAAAAAAAAAAAGCCTAAGTTGATTAGATATATAACACATTATATATATTTAGTCAGTGCCAGCGAGTACTTACTAGGCAAGCGATATCTGCGAGGCAGATAGCCCTGCTGTGCCCGGTCTCTTGTATGGCTTTGGATCCCACCATGCCAGTGTTTCTAAAGTTTATGCTCCATGGTCTATGGGAAATAAGCCCTAAAATGAACGAGTTCCGCTGACTCTTAAGGCATGAAGAATATGCGGCAGGAAGACATTTATAAAAATATTCACCCCACCCAACTTTCCCTATTTCCATCCTGCACAACAATCTGAATTGCTGCTGTCACTCAGCATGAGCTGCTGGTGGCGTGTCCCGAGCGTCTATACTTAAGAGGAATTATGACACGTGTGCTCCCGCCGCATGTGTATTCGAGTGAGAGAGCTTTTTCTCCCTCGCCTGCACTCTCCGTGGGACAGTGATAAATCCTAGCGATGGGCAGAGCCAGAGAAACTGCATTCAGCCCTGTATCGGCCTCTCTCCCAGACCTAGTCTGGTCCTGAGAGCTTGCAGTGGCAGAGGACACAGTGCTGAGCTGGGCTGCGGCAGCGCTCAGAAATTAAGCGTGTCATCACGCCTCCTGTGTGACGGTCACTCTCATTTCAGTCAATAAGCCCATGAAGAAAATAGAATCATTAACCAGAATAGGAAAATCTGAGAAAGCGTTTTAACGCATTTACTATAGGAAATGCTTGTGCCACTAGGAAGCCCGTTCATGGAAGGGGAGAAAAATGCTGAGAATTTATAAATCCTATATGATTTTTTTTTTTTTTTTTTTTTTTTTTTTTTGTCTTTTGTCGTTGTTGTTGCTATTTCTTGGGCCGCTCCCGCGGCACATGGAGGTTCCCAGGCTAGGGGTCAAATCGGAGCTGTAGCCACCGGCCTACGCCAGAGCCACAGCAACGCCGGATCCGAGCCGCGTCTGCAACCTACAGCACAGCTCACGGCAACGCCGGATCATTAACCCACTGAGCGAGGGCAGGGACTGAACCCGCACCCTCATGGTTCCTAGTCGGATTCATTAACCACTGCGCCACGACGGGAACTCCAAAGCCTGTATGATTCTTGAGAGCTGCTCCTAAACATTATGCAAGTTAGAATTGAGTCACATGTAATGAATGGCTATACAGCGTGCACACACATACACAATTTATTAACATGTATACTGACTAGATATAGGAACCCATGTTGATCCCCTTCAAGTCACAAATATCCAAGCTACCCGATGGCACACGTGCCTGGTCTGGGAGTGGCCGAGAAAACTGTCTCCACATCAGCAGAACTGTCACCGCATTCATCAGCGATGGCTGGTCCTGCTTCCTGGTCCCCCCTCTTGTAACCACCTACATCATTGCGGGTTTCTGAAAATCCACTTCCAAGGCTCGCCAAGAGCTGTTGTTGTACTTTTAGTGTTGAGTGTGTGCTTTCTTGTCATCTAACTCTTTTCTAAATCAACCTATCCGTGGTGGACCTGTGGTCAATTTTTCTCAGCCGGAATACTGACTGAACCAGAGGGCCCCGTTCTGTTGTTGCAAGGAGCGTAACAGAATCGAGCACAGGAAGTCACAGAAAAATAATCGTTCTGATTCCAGCCCTTGGCAGGGAAGACCATTCTTTCTTCTTTCCCCCATAGAGTGCCCCCCACCTCAGCCAACAATAGTAGAGAAAGGATTTGAGCCCAACCCAACACTTCTGTGTGTTCCTCCTCTCAGAGTGTCCCACGTCCCCGGTGAAAATGCTTCAGATTACGTTTTAAGTGTGCCAAGGCTGCTTACTAATGAAAATGAGGCTAGAATAAATCTTTTCCTAAGTCCATGTGTCACTTGATACTCTCTCTGTAGGTCAAATCCGAAGTTAAACAGAGTCACCGTATGACCCAGCAATTTCACTCCTAGGTAGACACCCAAGAGAAGTGAAAACCTAAGTTCAGACAAAAACTTGGCCCATGAATGTTCTTTCCAGCATCATTCCTAACAGCCAAACAGTGGAAACAACCCAAATGCCCACCAACAGATGAATGGATAAACAAAATGTTCCATTTCCATACACATGGAATATTATCCAGCCATAAAAAGGAAGGAAATTCTGATACACGCTACAACGTGGATGAACCGCAAAAAGAGTTGGCTAAGTGAGAGAAGCCAGACACCAAAGACCGCATACCTCTATTTATATGAAATTTCCAGAAACGCAAGTCTATAGAGACACAAGGTAGGTTAGGATCAGGGCAGGGGGCAGCAACCACTAATCGGTATCAGATGTCTTTGGGGTGATGAAATTATCTGGATTAGATTGTGATGACAGTATATTCAGAGTGAAGCAACTAAGAATCACTGAACTAGAAAACTCGAAAAGGTGAATTTCATGGCATGTGAATTATGTATCCAATGAGACGGGGGAGGGAGGGAACCCCAGGACTAAGATTGAACACCAAGGAAGGAACAAACCTGGAATAGGGTTGCAAGAGGGCTCCGCAAGGCTGACATTCATCCCTCGCTGGAGAGAGCGTGGGTGCAGCCCAATAGGTGGCAGAGAAGTTTGCCCAGTTGCCCTTGGGCCAGAGCTGGTCTGTGAAACAAGCCAAGAGCTACGGGTGGGAGCTGTGGGCCAGGGCTGGTGAGCTGCAAGTGCCGCCACCGGGGGCCAGCGGCGCAAGGTGCTGGGAAGCAAAGTGCTGATGAAATTCACTGGAAAGCTGCCCTTGGGGGTGCTGGCGAATTTCTACGAAGCTGGCAAGGGGACCGGCTGGACTTTCCAGAAAGCCATAAAGGTGCCACCCACAGGAAGTGCCGCTCAACTCATGAGGGAGCCAGCCGAGGTACCGAGCCCCCACCGCGGCTGGGGCACCTGCACGATTTGCCCTGCTGCTGCCTGCAGGGGTGCCTCTGAGCGTCGCTGGGCTGAGCTACACCGAGTGTCTCACATGTCTGCCCAATACCCCAGGAACCAGCAGCCGCAAAGTACACGGAAGCCAGGAAGAGAAGCCCCATCAGCCTCCAGGGGCTCCCTAGCACCTTCTACCAATGAGGCTTAACCTTGTGCCCGCTGGCAATGGAGCAACAGCCCAGGGCCACCGTCATCAGGGCAACAGAGCATGGATTTGAACCTGAGAGGCAAGAGACTGATAACAGGATACCAACAGCTGTTTCTTCAAAGAAAAAGGTCACATTCACGTGAATTTGGAAAACACTCTTCCACATACCACCCTCAAAATGCAGAGTATAGTGTTTTCGCAGCAGTGAGACATCCTAAGGGGAAGAACCCTCTAGAACTTTCCCACGGGGCATTTCTGAAACTCATTTGACCACAGAGCCCCATTTGTCCAGCTAACTAACAGCCTGCAGAATTGTGGCTGGGAAGCTGCTGTGGGTGTGGAGTGGGGAGACAGGCCTTCAATATCCGGATTAGGAGCGAAGCTGCACTACTGGGGAGCCCATCTGTTTCAGGGGCTCCTCTGGAACACAACGCGCACACATGGAGTCATCTGGCTGGGCTCCTTCGTGGCATTTCCATTGATTTATTTACTGCACAAAAACCACAAGCTCTGCCGACACCATGGAAATACAGTTTATTTAGGTAACTAAAAATAGCCCCGAGTGGCACTTGGCCATGGCTGCACTTCCCAATGCCTCCTGCTTGCCCAGTGTTGCCTCTAAATTACCCCTCGATGGTACAACGGAGAGGGGACGGGACTTAAAAGCCAGAATGGACGCTATTAGGGTCAGAGGCCTTGGAATGCCGTAATCCTGCATGGCCACTCATCCCATTTGACCTTTGGGGCTTTCTGAGGGAATGAGAAACATGCAAAAGAATGAGTATGAATCACAGCAGAGTTTATTACCTGGAAGGGGCAGAAATAGGCAGCGAGAGAAAAGCTGAGCAGAGTTGGGCCATGTGGGGAGAGAGCCCCTACGACAGTCAATCTTGGAATCAAAACCCAGTCCCATCCCACTTCTCAGCAGTACAGGGGAGGAAAAAATGGATTTTCCCTCTACCCTTTTGGGTCCTCTTCTGGGTCTCTAGTAACCAATGACAGATTAGCAGGAGAAAACACGTGTGTAACTATACCTCCTGGGTACACGGGAGAGACGTGGGGAAAATGGGTAACTCACAGAGCTGGCCTAGAACTCAGGCTTACATACCATCTTCAGCTAAAGACAAAAGAGAGAAGGGTGGGAGGCGAAGCCAGTAGTGGGTAAGTAACAGGTAAAACACAGTGAACAGGAATAAGAGTTGCTCTGCAGACTCAAGCTTGTGTCTCCTTATCAAAGGGGACATAGTGGCATTCCAAGCTACCGGAAAGATTCAGTACAGAATCTTACAAAGAGTGTGCAAGCTTTGAGCCCTCTCGTGGATGACTTGCTCTGGGAAGAGCCAGCTGCCATGCTGTAAGCTAGCCTATGGAAAGGCTGATGTGGTCAGGAACTGAGGGAGGCTTCTGACCAATAGCCATGAGTACCTGAGACCTCCAGACAACGGCCACTTGAGTGCGCCCTCGTGGAAGCAAATCCTCCAGCCTCAGTCAACTCATCAAGGGCTGAAGTCTGGCTACAACCTGGTGAGAGGCCCTGAGCCAGAACCACGAGCCAAACCACTTTCACACTCCTGATGCTCCAAAACTAAGTGGGAACACATTTTTGTTGTTTTAAGTTGCTAAATTTGGGGGTAATGTGTTACACAGCAGTAGATAACTAAGATCCTCCACATGAGGTTCTAAGTGATTCCGAACTCTGGGAGTCATGTCGTTTCTACACACACACCCACACACAGCCTTGAATAAAATTCTCTGGTCATCTTCCAACACTGTGGGTGGGAACGTAAATTACGCAGCCACTACGTAAAACAGTATAGAGTTTCCTTTAAAAAAAAAAAAAAGGACTTGCCATATGATCCAGCAACCTCACTCCTCAGCATATATCTGGAGAAAACCATAATTCAAAAGGATACATGCACCCCAATGTTCAAAGCAGCACTATTTATAATCGCCAGGACACGGAAGCAAACTAATGTCCATCAACAGAGGAGTGGATAAAGATGTGGTGTGTGTGTGTGTGTGTGTGTGTATGCACATACACACATATACATACGCACATATATGTACATATATACACACACATACACACAATGGAATATTACTCAGCTATAAAAAAGAATGAAATAATGCCATTCGCAGCAACATGGATGGACCTCGAGATTAGTATTATTACACAAAGTGAAATACATAAAAACGCACACTATATGATCGCTTATATGTGGAATATAAAATATGAAGCAAATGAACCTATCTACAAAACCGAAATAGACCCATGAACAAAGAGAACAGACTTGTGGTTGCCAACAGGGCGTGGAGGAGGGATGGATTGGGAGTCTGGGATTAGCAGATGCAAACTAGCATACATAGGCTATATATACTAGGTCCTACTGTAGAGCAAGGGAACTATATTCAATATCCTATGATAAACCATCATGGAAAAGCATATGAAAAAGAAGGCATACGTATGTGTAACGGAATTGCTGCTGTACCGCAGAAATCAACACAACATTGTAAGTCAACTATACTTCAATAAAATAAAAATTTTTTTAAAAGTCTCTGGTCATGATACATGGTGAAACCAGGATTAAGAGTTCCAAATTCCATTATATCACGACTACATTCCTAACATGTATTCCCACATTCATTCATTCAGCAGACATTATCAGGCCCTGACTATGTGCCAGGCAATGTTCTAGATGCTGAGGATAAAACGGTCAGCAAGACCAGCAAAAATCTCTGCCCTCGCGGAACTTACACACTCATGAAGGAGAAATAAACAATATATAGAATATTAGATAGTCATAAGCCCTATGGAGGTAGAACAAAGCAGTGAGTTCAATCAATCAGACTTCACGTCCGGCTCTCAAAACCATCCAGGGCAGTTTCCTGCCACGTGGCGATTCAGAGATGGGCTCCTTCCACCTTCTGCCTCCCCCTTCACCAGGTCTCGGAGTCCTCTGAAGATGCCCAGCCGGTGAGCCAAGGGAGGAGAAAGTAGACTCGTTTCTCAATGGCCTCCAAGCAAACGTGGCCACATCCTTTCCACCCACAAACCAGAGGAGTTCCGTGTCACACAGCCCCACCAAGATGCACAGCCGCCTTGGAAGTGTAGCCCCAACAAAAGCCTTTACCACCTAGGGGAGCAGACTCTATGCAGGAAGCCTATTTTTCTCCACTAGAGTCTCATTGACCTGCTCCAGCTCTGCCTGGTCCACCTACGGAGCCAGACTTAAGCCCAGGCCCCATCATGCCAAGGGGGGAAAATGTCTCCCACCCTCATCTTGAAATTCCCACCACAGAAAATTCAGTTCTTGTGCACAGTCAGTGCCCTATTGTTCAACGCCTTGCCAAAAATGCAGTCTGACCGGGGACACACGGAGTTCTCAGTCCTTAGAGAAGCCTGTCGGATTTCCTTTTTCATTCCTAGAGATAAGCTTAGCTGGGAACGCCATGAGTTGTGAGGAGGGAAGAGAAGGGAGGCAGAGCGGGCACACAGCTGTGCTAGGACTGAGTGCTTGGGTTCACTGCTGCCACAGACTTGAAAATACTCCTGGCATCATATTAATGGCTTATCCACAGCTACTCTCCCGAGTCTAAGGAACACTTGACAAATGCATATGAGCTTCATTTAGTTCTTCTCAAAGAGAAAAGAAGGGGACTTCCTGTCGTGGCGCAGAGGTGAACGAATCCGACTAGGAACCATGAGGTTGCGGGTTCGGTCCCTGGCCTTGCTCAGTGGGTTAAGGATCCGGCGTTGCTGTGAGATGTGGTGTAGGTTGCAGACACAGCTCGGATCCCACGTTGCTGCGGCTCTGGCATAGGCTGGTGGCTACGGCTCCGATTAGACCCCCCTAGCCTGGGAACCTCCATATGCCGCAGAAGCAGCTCAAGAAGTGGCAAAAAGACAAAAAACACACACACAAAAAAAAATAATAAATAAAAGGAGTTCCCGTTGTGGCGCAGTGGTTAACGAATCCGACTAGGAACCATGAGGTTGCGGGTTTGATCCCTGGCCCTGCTCAGTGGGTTAACGATCCGGCGTTACCGTGAGCTGTGGTGTAGGTCGCAAACACGGCTCGGATCCCGTGTTGCTGTGGCTCTGGCGTAGGCCAGTGGCTACATCTCTGATTAGACCCCTAGCCTGGGAACCTCCACATGCCACTAGAGCGGCGCAAGAAATGGCAAAAAGACCAAAAAATAAAAAAAATTAAAATTAAAATTAAAAAACTAAAAAAAAAGAAAGGCCCAGTTAATTGCACAAGCGGCCAACTGTCGGGAGTCATCCCTGAACAGAAACGGGGAGAGCAGCTCATCAAAGCAGAGGAGAGAGGAGTCCATTTAAAAGCTAAATGGGACTCTAAAAGCCGGGCCCTGAAAAGAGCCATTTTCAGGCTGATTTTATTTTAATGCAAAGATCCATTCTTGGCTCTCCTTCCCTGTGATTATTTCATAGAAATTGCATGCCATCAGTCCTTTGGGAAATACAGGTGTACGCTTTACTTCCCCTTCCTGGGATTGAAAATGACTTTGGAGAGGCTGAATTGGGTTTTTTTTTTTTTTTTTTTAAACATTCTTTAATCCTTCCTGTGTTCTGGACGTAACAGGTGCAGATACAGGGATGCAGTGCCTTAGGTGATGGTCTCAACGTCGTCCTTACCTCCAACCCGTCACTCTCGGATGCCAGAGAAATTTGCTCACCCCAAACCACCTACCGACCTCCCCCCCTGGAGAGGCAAATCATCAGCATATTTCTCTAAAAGTCAATGCATTTGTTAACCCACACGAATTTTTAAAAACTGCACACTGGGTTTTTATTAGCAATCACATCTGTTGTTGCCCTTCTGGCTCAGACAGCGAATGTATAAAACATCACGCCCAGACACAACACTGCAGTCCTTTGAACCCAGGAGACACTAGAATGCGTGCTGGTCTCAGTGTTTCTGTCTGTGACTTTAGAATCAAGACACTCTCCTCTGTGAGGACAATACTCTGCATCCCAAAGATGTGTTTTCAAGCCACGGGAGGGCTTTTCCCGGGAAACGAGCTGGCAACTTGATCAGGACTGTGTTTCCGTGGACAAGGACGCCAAGCGGGCATTTCTCTAAAGAACGAAGCTGGTTTTCTTTCCGTGGCTTCGAAACCGTCTTTGAAGAGCTATGTGGTTTCTAGGCCTTCTGCAACCAAGTACCCCAAGCGTGGTGGCTTTGAACAGTGGAAATGTCTCCTCCTCCAGGTCTGATGATAGCGAGGCCAGGCTCCCTCCGCAATCTGCACTGGCTTCTTCCACTTTCCAGCGGCCTCAGGCGTTCCCTGGCTTCTGACAGCAGTGACAGCCTCACTGCCGTCTCTGCCTCCGTCTTCGGCTGGCTGTTTTCCCCTTCCTGTGCGGGACACCAGTCCCAATGGGTGAGGGCCTGCCCTCAGGACCTCACCTTAACTTCATTACATCTGCAGAGACTCCATCGCCCCTCATTCCCAACCCTGCTTCCTCACTCGGGCAGGTACCACGGCTGAGGACTTCCAGCTATCTTGTTGGGGGGCCACAATGCAACTCATAACACAAGGGACTCCAGAGAAGGAGTTCAAAGCCGTACGCAAAGGTCATAAAGCCCCCTCCAAGCTACGCCAAGGACTTGGTGGAGTAACATGTGCAGAGTCTGGAAGCGAGAATATGAATGGAGGCCCCCCTCCCCTGATCCTAAAGAAACAGGACGGACAAACTAGAGCCACAGCCTGGCCCACGTCCCCCCGCGCCCACCCCACAGCCTGGGGGGGCCACTGTGGCCTCAGATAGGCTGAGAGAGGCTTTCTTTACCATCAGCCCTGCTGAGTCTAGACGACAGAATGGTTCTCATGGGGTAGGGCCAGGCCCCTAATGAACCAAGTCAAGCTCCCCGAGGAGCCGGGGGGCAGTTCTAGACACTTCCCAAAACATCACCATCTGAGCAGAAAGGAAGCAGAGAATGTTGTTACCAAGAAAACCCTGTGAGCCTGAGGAGCCGCATGGACGGATTGCGAATGGTCACTTTGACATGAATCAGGAGTTCCCACTGTGGCTCAGCAGGTTAAGAACCGGACACGGTTGTCTGTGAGGATGCAGGTTTGATCCCTGGCCTTGTTCAGTGGTTTAAGGATCCGGCCTTGTCGCAAGGTGTGCATAGGTTGCAGATGCGGCTCACATCTGGCATGGCTGTGGCTGTGGTGTAGGCCGGCAGCTGCAGCTGCGATTTTATCTCTAGCCAGGGGAACCTCCCTATGCCATAAAACAAAAAAGAAAAGACAGCAGCCACTGTCTCTTCCTCGGGTTTCCTGGGGCAGAGGCGGAGCTTCCCAATAATAAGCCCCACATACTTACAGGCCTACCATTCTCTGGCCCGGATTTGGGGGTGGGGACCTTTCGGTCGGAAGGGCCTGGGTCAGCCAGTCCATCTCTCTCATAATTCCCAGTAACTTAAAACAGTTTGCCATTCTTCCCAAAATGTTAAAACTGTCAAATACATAAACCTTTTTTCTTTTTAGGGCCACACCCATGGCATATGGAGGTTCCCAGGCTAGGGGTCACATCGGAGCTACAGCCACCGGCCTACACCACAGCCACAGCAACGCGGGATCCGAGCCACGTCTGCAACCTACACCACAGCTCACAGCATCGCTGGATCCTTAACCCACTGAGAGGGGCCAGGGATCGAACATGCATCCTCCTGGATGCTAGTCAGATTCATTAACCGCTGAGCCACAACAGGAACGCCCATAAAAATTTTTAAACTTTCAAATTTTCTGAGTTCAAAAAAATCCCAAAATTTAGCACCCTTCATTGGGGAGGCAACACTGATACCCAGGTGTTATGCACTTGTTTGAAAGAAGAATCCTCATTCTTTTAGGAGCCCCAGAGGGGGTACAATTGGGGCAAGACCCCCCACTTTGGGGGAAAGGCAGCCCACGTGCATCTTACCACTAGGGGGCGAGGTGGTTACTGAGGCAAGTCTGACCCCAGGGACTCAGCCGCCACCAGCCAACCCAGCCAGGTTCCTCCCCGCATCTAAAAGCAAGACACCTGTTCCCCTTGATTCCTGGGACAGGGAACCCTTGTTCCAACCCAGGGGGAAACTCTTTAGATGAGGCAGGACCGTTCAGACTGGGTTAGGTCGCGAGGTTGTGAAATCAGAGCTTGATAGGAATTCTCTTTGACGGGAATTTCAGTTTTCCTTTGGTTTTTCTTTCCACCAGTCCTGCCAGACTGCTTTCTGCTCCTCAGCATTTCTCCTCCCCCAGCTCCCACTCATTCCTGGGCCCAGAGGCCTTTTGGGCTTGTCACTTCCCGGCAGGCAAGGACACTGTCCGATACACACATTTGAACCGACATGTTAGTAAATGCAGACATTCTTCTTCTCAAGTGTATTGGCTTTTAAAGAGGAACATGGAAAGAGGGGCAACGCTTAAGCCAAAGGGAAAATGCTGGTAACTGAATGGCAGACATCGGAAGACGTATTATCTGTAGACTGGGAAGTTTCCCAGCACTTCTCCTTTAGAGCGCATGTATCATTACGTACCCACTGAGGCTAAAGCCTGTCTTTGTTTTCTATTAGGTCAGCATTTACATCAAGTATTAACTCATCAATTCTATTATTATCATCGACGCTTGAATGTATTAGGCTCAGAGGGTAAGCCATTCTAAAACTCCAACTCCTTTGACGAAGTTCTATCTCTTTAATGACAGCTACAAAATGTTACCCAACAAACACCATGGATGGTGGAAGAGCAGCAACAATATATAGTAAACACAGAGTAAAACGCGCCTTTCTGCTTTACACTTGGCCATCTGATCCCGGGGGCCGACTTGTGTAAGTTACCTGGAGAGTGAGTCTGTGAGTCCCATTTTGCAGAAGAGGAAAAGTGAGGCTTAGGGAACTTGAGTGCCTCGCCCAAGTCCCTAGAGCTGAGTGAGGGGAAGAGGTGGGGTAGGGCTCAAATTGGTTTTTTCACTTCGAGCCTGGGCGCTATGGACAAGCATCCAGATAAGACGGGAGAAACGAGAAGATATGATATAAAGAGGTAACTCCTAAACAGCAGGCGTCACACTGTGAACGTGGTAGATCGGATTTTCAGAGGGCTAAGAATACCGCACAGAGGAATTGAGGGATCCTCTTGAACTTGATGGGAAAGGAAAGGCTTTCCAGTTATGATAACCTTACTAACTAGAAGAGCCCAGAAAGTTCTCCAGCTTCGTCAGTGAAAATACATCTGTCTTGAAGGAGCACGGGGCCTGTCCTCGTCTTGCAACTCTTAAGCACTCTGGGACGATCAGAAAAAGATCTGCTCTCTGATGACTTTTTTAAAAAAGAGAGAAAATCACAGAGAAATGCGGAGTCTTTTACAGAATAGTTCCTCTTAGAGATGGGAAATAAGAAAGTCACTGTTGGAGTTCCCGTCGTGGCGCAGTGGTTAACGAATCCACTAGGAACCATGAGGTTGCAGGTTCGATCCCACAGCGATCTGGTGTTGCCATGAGCTGTGGTGTAGGTTGCAGACGCAGCTCGGATCCTGCGTTGCTGTGGCTCTGGCGTAGGCCGGTGGTTACAGCTCCGATTCAACCCCTAGCCTGGGAACCTCCATATGCCGCGGGAGCGACCCAAGAAATGGCAAAAAGACAAAAACAAAACGACAACGACAACAACGACAACAAAAAGAAAGTCACTGTCATTTGACGCACGTGACCTTAGACCGGGCACCAATGAAACTCCGGCTCCTTCTGAAAGGGATGTATCACCTGGAGTGCCCTCAGCCACATGACTTGAGTCAGCAGGAGAGTGATTGCACCAATTCTCCACCTGTCCCTGTCACCACAACTTCGGGCATGTGACTCAGTAGTTCATCTAAAGACACAGCATCTGTCTACTCACCCTCTTCAGTCTGAGGTCACCCAAGGGCTTTGACCAACAAATGAGGCCTAGGCCACAGGAGGCCTTGCATGTCCCCACCTGCTTGGAAACTGCCAGGAGAACATGCCCAGGAGAGCTGCTGGAGGATGAAAGATGCACGGAACACAGCCACAGTCAACCTGGCTGAGGTCAGCCTCAATCGGCCAACAGCCAGGGGACCCCCCAACAAGAGAGCGAGGCCCCAGAGCTCCGACACGTGAGTGCGCCAAGATCAGCCAAGCCCAGCCTAGAGGAACCTACGCCCCAGGAAGCCCCAGATGTGTGAGTGAGCCCAGCCGAGTGAGGCAGAGCCACCCACTTAACCACCCCAGATGTGCGAGCACAAGATCTTGGTGTTGCTTCAAGACTCATGTTTGGAGGTTGCCACGCAGCATTACTGGAGAAAGAGATGACGGATACAGAGCCCTGGCTTTCTGGCTCCAGTCTTCTCGGAGGAGTGTCAAGAAAGCCAAAGGTGGCTTCATGATGCCCGCGCACTCAACAGTTTCATGGGGCGGCCAACCAATCCACTTTTTACAGCATCCGCCCTTTGTCCCTGAAAGGATGCGCTCATGTGGCCAACTCCGTAGGTAACTTCCCTCGGTATCTTCCATTAGTACACTGGCCCCGACCACACGAATCACGTAGATACACAAGAATGGGCAAGGTCTATGCCCATTCGAGACACCTGGTGGTAGGACCACATCGTTTCATTCACGTAAAAAATAATATACACACAGGTGAACAGCAAAGGACCGCACATACTGAGGCTCCTGAAAGGTTTTCTCTTAGGAGGTCAGGTGGGATTACAGGTTAAGAATCTTCTTTTGCTTGTGTGCAGTATTTAATTTTCCTGAAATGAGCATGAATCTGTTTATAATTTTTTTTTTCTTTTGACAGCCGCACCTGAAGCATAGGTAAGTTCTCGGGCCAAGGGCCGAATTGGAGCTGCATCTGAGAGCAATGTCACAGTCACAGCAACGCCAGATCTGAGCCGCATCTGAGACCCGTGCTGCAGCTTGCAGCGGGATCCTTAACCCACTGAGCGAGGCC
Organism: Sus scrofa; assembly: GCF_054392235.1. NCBI lineage: Eukaryota > Metazoa > Chordata > Mammalia > Artiodactyla > Suidae > Sus > Sus scrofa. The sequence goes on from NC_139401.1 coordinate 16,629,293, forward strand.
ATGGATCAAACCCACATCCTCATGGACACTCTGTCAGGTTCTTAACCCACTGAGCCATAAGAGAAACTCCTGTTTATACTTTTAACAAAGAGAAACACAAAACCGTGAAAGAGACAATAAAACTTTAAAAGAAAAAGAACAAATATTTAAATTTATTTTCAGGGGTTGAGCAGGTTACTGTCATCTGGCGTTTAGGTCAATGATGTGGAACTGCCGGATGAAAGTTGATTAGCTGGGTCTTAAAAGCAGAATCACAGGGAAATTCTGAACAACAGACAAAATGACTTGCAGACGTATAAATAGTGCCAGGTGTGCCCAAATTAGCAGTGCTTTAAAAAACAGGAGATGAGTATAAGTCTTTTCCAATTAATTTCTGCTTAGAGCGAAGGCAAGCAAACGTTTTCTGTAAAGGGCCTATGAGTGAGTATTTGAGGCTTTGTGGGTCAGAATGGCTGTTACAACGACTCTGCCACTGCTCCACGAAAGTGGCCACAGATACTCTGTGAAGGAAAGGGCATGAATGCGTCCCAGTGAAACTTTTATTTATAAAAGCAGGTGGCAGGCCCCACCAGTTTGCCTGCCCTCGGCCTAGACACACTCCTGCCAGGACAGTACTAGTTAATGATCGTATTGACAGTAACTTATTATGCCATATGAGGAAGCGCTCCCTGCACCTGGCAGGCCCTGTCTACCTCTGCCTGCTGCCAAATCCTTTTCCTTCTTTATGTCTGAGCATCCTCTTCAAGAGGCCTGAGACAGCTTCTCATCAGCCATGTGCTCGTCCCGTTCCTCCATCTGACTAAGAGCACCCGAAGACAAGATTATTTCTGAATCACGTTGACAGCCCCAGGGCCTTGCAGAGAACCTGGACGGGGAGAAGCTCAGTGACTGAATGTGAAGCGAAGAATTCAGCAAAACAAGAGTCACGGCAAGAGAATGAAAAGACGAGCCGCAGACTGGGAGAAATGGGTTGCAAAAGACATCTCTGATAAAGCCTGCTATCCAAAATATACCAAGAACCCTGAAAAGCCAACAATAAGAAAAAGAACAACCGAATTTAAAAAGTGGGTGAGGAGTTCCCGTCGTGGCGCCGTGGTTAACGAATCCGACTAGGAACCATGAGGTTGAGGGTTCGATCCCTGGCCTCGCTCAATGTGTTAAGGATCCGGCGTTGCCGTGAGCTGTGGTGTAGGTTGCAAACACGGCTCGGATCCCACGTTGCTGTGGCTCTGGTGTAGGCCGGCAGCTGCAGCTCCAATTCGTCCTTATGCTGCGGGAGCAGCCCAAGAAATGGCAAAAGGACACAAAAAAAAAAAAAAAAAAAGTGGGTGAAAGATCTGAACAGACACTTGGCCAAAGAAAATATCCAGATGGCAAATAAGCCTATGAAAAGACGCTCCACATCTCCTGTCTTGAGGGAACTGCAAGTTCCAACCACCATGAGCTACCACGACACACCTATTAGAATGGCCAAAATCCAGAACACCACCCACACCAAATGCTGGTGAGGAAATGAAAAGAGAAACTCCTACTTATTGCTGTGGATGTGCAAAATGGTACAGCCGCTACGGAAAACAGTTGCGCAATTTCTTACAAAACGAAACATACTCTCCAAACAATCCCACGGTACTCCTTGGTATTTACCCACAGTATCTGAAAACGTATACCTACACAGAAACCTGCATGCAGATGTTTCTAGCAGCTTTATTCCTATCTGCCAAAACCTGGAAGCAACCAAGATTTCTTTTGGTAGGTGAACGAATAAACGATGCAGTATTATTCAGCACTCAAATAAGCTGAGAGTAACAAATACACATTACTGTATGTAAAAATACATCATCGACAAGGACCTACTCTATAGCACAGGGAACCCGACTCAATATTCTGGGATGACCTATATGGGAAAAGAGTCTCACAAAGAATGGATATATGTATGTATAACTGAGTCACTGTGCTATGCCCTTGAAACTAGCCCACTGTAAATAAACTGCATTCCAATGTAAAATAAAATTTTTTTAAAAAAGAAATGAGTTATCAAGCCACGAAAAGATATGCAAGAACCTTAAATGCACGTTACCAAGTATACTGTGTGATTCCAACTAAAGGAGGCAGTGAAAAGACCAAGCGTAGCCGGGGGTGGGGGGAGGGGAAGAGATGAGTAAGTGGAGAACCGAGACTTGCCAGGGCAGTGGAGTGACTCTGTGTGATGCTATAATGATGGATACATGTCATTATACATTTGTCAAAATCCATTGACTACACAACAGTGAGAGTGAACTCTGATGCAAACTATGGACTTTGGGTGATGATGACGTGTCAGTGCAGGTTCACTGATTGTACCAAACGCACCACTCTGGGGGGGCCATGGTGATAGTCGGGGAGGCTGGGCATGTGTGGGGCAAGGGCCGGATGGGAACTCTCTACACTTTCCACCCAATTTTGCTGTGAATGTAAAACTGCTCTAAAAAAAAGTAAAAGCTGCTTTAAAAACACAGTCACATCATTATCACAAGTGCTTTCTCAGCCTCTTCTATGTCCTTTAGGAGATATTAAAAGCTAATTACCTCTAAGCAATGGTTTCTTAGATCTACCACCAAAAGCACAAATAACAAAAGAACAAAATAGGCAAACAGGACTTTAGTAACATTAAAAACTTTTGTGCTGCAAATCAAGAAAGTCAAAAGACAACCCAAGGAACTGGAGCATATTTTTTACAAATTGTATATCGAATAAGGGATTGGTATCTAGAATATGTAAAAAGGCAAATGTGTCCATTTTAAAGTGGGCAAAGGATTTAAAGAGACTTTCTCCAAAGGTATACAAATATATGTTTCTTAGAGGGAAAGACTGCATGATAATAATGACTGGTAATACTATTAATTTTATGTTAAAAAGCAATTATTAAAATTTTTCAAATAATTAAATAAGGAAAGGGATTGACAATAAAACTGACTACTAAGAGAATGCATTAACTGGATACATTTAAGAAAACTCATCATCATTTATCCCCACCAATATTATACAATTTCGATAGTGGTTAGATTATATGAAACCCTCATTTTTTTTTTTTTTTTTTTTTGGCTGCATGTGGAAGTTTGTGGGCCAGATGCCAAAATCACACCATAGCAGTGACCTGACCAGACTCTTAACCCCCTGAGCCACGAGGGAACTCCAAGTAACTCCAACTTTTGTGGAATTGTTCAATGGACCTTCAGTCATAACATTAATGAAAATAAGCTTTAAGAACTGTGTTTAACAATAGCCAAGATGTGGAAACAACCTAAATATTCATCAACAGAGGACTGGATTAGGAAGATGTGGTATATATACACAATGGAATAGTACTCAGCCATCAAAAAGAACAAAATAATGCCATTTGCAGCAATATGGATGGACCTAGAGACTCAAACTAAATGAAGTAAGTCAGAAAGAGAAAGACAAATACCATATGGTACCATTTACATCTAGAATCTAATATAGGGCACAAATAAACCTTTCCACAGAAAAGAAACTCAGGGACTTGGAGAACAAACTTGTGGTTGCCAAGGGGGAGGGGGAGGGAGTGGGATGGACTGGGAGCTTGGGGTTAATAGACGCAAACTATTGCCTTTGGAGTGGATAAGCAATGAGATCCTGCTGTCTAGCACAGAGAACTCTGTCTAGTCACTTGTGATGGAGCATGACGGAGGATAATATGAGAAAAAGAATGTACACATGTATGGGTGACTGGGTCACTTTGCTGTACAGTAGAAAATTGACAGAACACTGTAAACCAACTGTAAGAGAAAAAATAAAAATCATTTTTAAAAAAGAATTGTGTTTAATTTTTTTAATTTACACATCTCGAACCATTGCAGATAAGAAAACACAGTGGGGACCTTCCAGGCCAGTTTCTGCAGGAGAGCTTAACATTGTCGAGGTGAGTAGAAAAGCAAAGCCTCGAGTTGCTTTAGTCCTTTGGCCCCGAATTATGAACACAAACATCTGCCCCCTCAATTCCACGGCCATTCTCATCCAAAGGAACTGAGCTGAAGCCCAGGGCACAGAGCAAGGGGGTCCTGCTGTAGGTAGGGGTGGGGCCTGCCCGCCTCTCCCTCCGCCGACACCACCAAACTCTCTGTCAGTGACCTGGATCTCTGAGCCAGAGCAGGAGAGGAAACACATCCCAAATATTAACTCAAGAATGGAGAAGCCAACTCTGGGTGACAATCATCTACTTAAAATTTGGGTTTTAAAAATACTTGAAGAGCAGAATTAAAAGTGGAAACAAGAAAAAAAATAAAAAATAAGTAAAAATAAAAATACTTGAAATTAAAGTTATCCTCTGTAAGCCCTTTTCGGCCACCTGTAATCTTTTTTGGGGTTTTTTTGTCTTTTTTTGTGTCTTTTTTCTAGGGCCACACCCGCCGCATATGGAGGTTCCCAGGCTAGGGATTGAATCGGAGCTGTAGCCGCCGGCCTACACCATGGCCACAGCAACACCGGATCCGAGCCTGTCTGTGATCTACACCACAGCTCAAGGCAACACTGGATCCTTAACCCACTGAGCAAGGCCAGGGATCGAACCAGCAACCTCATGGTTCTTAGTCGGATTCATTAACCACTGAGCCACGACGGGAACTCCTCGGACTAAGGTTTTAAATTGATAATAAAATTTCTCCCATATATATTTTTAGATTTTAAAAAAAAATTATTAAAGTGTAATTGATTTACAAGGCCGTGTCAGTATTTTTTAATTGTTAGAAACATCACAAGTTCTCATTTTCCTACCCACTGCATGGGTGTTAAGTTCTGTTTCACAACAGACATCTACTAATTCATTTCTGTCAATCTCCAGAGCAAAGTTAATAAACACAAAATTGTCAAAAGAGCACTCCATTGTTTTTTCGAGTCTATCTCCAAAGTCTTTGTATTTAAACAGAAGAAGAATTCATTTCCTTTCTTGGAAACAGCACTTTGAATAATCAAAAATAGGGAATGAAAAAGTTATGCTAGATCCAGTCAACCAACAGCTCGGCTTTATTTCCAGCTAATGAACAAGGAGAAATGAAACGGGTTTCCATTCCATTGTAATTATGTTCCTTTCAACAACAGTGTGATAAACTAAGGGATCAAGACAAAACGCCGTTACTTACTATTTTCAGTCATTCCAAATGTGTTTGATTCTGTTTTATACATTTCCTAAAGTACTTGCCTTACTCCCAATATTTTAACTTTATTATTGGGAAGCTCGTAATTCCTAAGGCATTGGTTTCCAGCATAAGTGTACATTTTGCAAATGTAGTTTGTCCATATTAACCAGAAAAGGAAAAACGATCCTATTATAATCACTCAGGACAGCAACAAAAGAATATACAAGGATGCTCTTAGGAAAACTTGTCAAAGACTTGGAAATGGGCAAAAGATCACTGTTGTTCCAGTGGAGTGCAGGGTATTTTCCAGCCAACACTCCCAGGATTATTTAATTTTATAGGAGTGTGCACTTTTGATTGTCATTACAGTGATTAGGCTATTTTATAACTCTGGAAGGGGAGAAGTTAAGCAGCAGAAAACCATCCGTAATGCAAATTAAATGCTATACATTGAAATGCAAATCACTTTCATCTAATAGAAATATAATGAACCTCTGCCCTATGCAAAGGATGACCTCAAACATTACATTTTGTTGCTGTATAGGCTATCACTATCATATAAATATGTTTTTATTTATATCTATTAAAAACAAGCCACATATGTAATTTTACATTTCCGAGTAGCACATTAAAAAATGGGAAAAGTTAAGAGGTGAAACTCACTTTAATAATATTTTTATTTAACTCAGTCTATCCAAACTATTATCATTTCAACAAGGAACCAACTTTTTTTTTTTTGTCTTTTTTTTTTTTTACCATTTCTTGGGCCGCTCTTGCAGCATATGGAGGTTCCCAGGCTAGGGAATGAATCGGAGCTGTAGCCACCAGCCTACGCCAGAGCCACAGCAACACGGGATCCGAGCCGCGTCTGCAACCTACACCACAGCTCACGGCAACGCCGGATCTTTAACCCACTGAGTAAGGGCAGGGATTGAACCCGCAACCTCATGGTTCCTAGTCGGATTCGTTAACCACTGCGCCACCACGGGAACTCCGGAACCAACTTTTAAAATGCTGCAATGGAGTTCCCGTTGTGGTGCAGTGGTTAATGAATCTGACTAGGAACCATGAGGTTGCGCGTTCGATCCCTGGCCTTGCTCAGTGGGTTGAGGTCGCGGAGTTGCCGTGAGCTGTGGTGTAGGCAGCAGATGCGGCTCAGATCCCGCATTGCTGCGGCTCTGGTGTAGGCTGGTGGCTACAGCTCCGATTGGACCCCTAGCCTGGGAACCTCCATATGCTGCAGGAGTGGCCCAAGAAAAGGCAAAAAGACAAAAATAAATAAATTAAATAAATAAATAAATAAAATGCTGCAGTATTTTATATTCTTTTTCTGTATGCTAAGTCTTCAAAATCCACTGTGTAGTATTTTACATTTGCATCTAGTATGCATCTCAATGCCTATTCGCCACTATTCCGGTGCTCAATAGTACATTATGGTTAGTGGCCACCATATTGGATGGTACAACCAGAGTTTTTCTTGTCTGCATAGGTCTGGATGGTTCAAGTTTTAATCTTCCCATGCAGCTATGTGCTACCACAGTATTGGTGTTAACCCTAGGTATTTCTTCAGCATCTACCATATGCCTGGCTGCTTACTGCTTACTAGTACAGGTATAAAAACTGTATAATGGATGTCCCCTGCCCTTAAAAGAGTGAGACAAGACATATAGTCATTTAAAAATTAGAAAATAAGACATTATATAAATGAATTCCTGAACTTAGTGGATAATAAAGAAGCAAAAAAAAAAAAAAAAAAATCATTACAGGTAGGTATAGCCAAGCAGGAAGATATTTGGAAGTAAAGAAAGTCAAGGATGTTCAAGCTTTACTAAAAAGGATGAGAAAGGAAAGGGGTAGGTTAGAGCTTAGACAAAACAGGAAGTTACTGGCCTGATTTTATCAAAGACTCTTAACTGGTTCAGATCATGGCTTTCACAATATATTCTTGCTCTTTGGAGGATAAATTAAAATAACTTTAGAATGAAAACAGATCTTCTATATGTTGTATAATTTCAACTCCGTTCTAAAAAAAATTTTTTTTTTTGTCTTTTTGCCATTTCTTGGGCCGCTCCTGTGGCATATGGAGGTTCCCGGGCTAGGGGTCTAATCGGAGCTGTAGCCACTGGCCTACACCAGAGCTACAGCAACATGGAATCCGAGCCGCATCTGCAACCTACACCACAGCTCACAGCAACACCGGATCCTTAACCCACTGAGCAAGGCCAAGGATCGAACCCAAAACCTCATGGTTCCTAGTCGGATTCGTTAAGCACCGCGCCACGACAGGATCTCCTAAAAATGCGTTTTAAAGGACAGGAAGAAAACACCCAAAAATGGCCCTTGGATAACTAGATTATTATGTGGTAGAGTGATCCTGCCTCTTTGAAGTTTGTTATGACTTTCATTTTTTTTCAATAATCATGTGATATTTTCACAATTGGAAAAAAAAAAAACTGTTTATAATGTGGAAAAAAAGTTGCACTTATGCGATGGCTCCAGAAATTCTAAAATAAGCTTAAACACTCGAGTATGACCACTCGAGTATGACCTCCTGAGGTTTTAAAAGCTCAATCAAGAGCCTAGGGCTTTTCATATCACGTATTTCAGAATGAAGGGCAACTAGACTGAGGCACTGCAGAGCAAGCTTTCCTCTATTTTCCATGAATTTGGTCTTGCAACTGCGAGCAGAGTCAAGTTTGGCTCCCATTCATCAGTGGCCGTCTAGGGCTGCTACTGCTTTTGGAAGAGCAGCTTGCTACAGGCGACCGCCTCATTGCTAAGTAAGGTTCACGGTGAATGGTTGTGACAGGGCTAATTGAACGGCCCGTGGTTGTTCACTTGATCATTCCTCATCTGCTGGCCACACAACTGATGGGAGTTGTAAACCCGGCTTTCAATCTTTCACCTTTGACTTTATGATTTAGCTCGTAGAGCAAATTACTGTCATATTTTCCATTCAACTTGACCAAGCAGCGCTTGAAGACTCATTGGATCATTTACTTTCACTTTGCCCACCTTCCCTCCAGGAGTCATTAAGTATGGCTTATCCTTATTTGTCTTTGATATTTATTAATTATTATTAACCAACACCCTTTTCTCTTTCATGCTCTCATTCTGACTCTACCTACTCAGCCATTTCTTGTCCTTCTTTCATATTCTCTTGCTTCAGCCCAGGAGTTTCAAGTTGACTTCTTGATATACACCTGGCACATTTTCAAAATGTTAGGACACTTAGTAGACTCATAATGAGATGGCTGTTCAAGTGTGATAACTCCTTATCAATCAGTAAAGTTAGCAGTTTTCACTGATCAACCACTGTATTTATTGCTTTATGGAGCTATAGCGACTTTTTTTAAAAAAGCAAATGTGGCCCTGAAGAAGTCCTGAATCGCTTGTTTGTACTCATGGAGTCAAGCAGAGCAAAGCAAGAACCATAGAAAAGAGCATTCAAATACACATGAGTTCAGTATAGTGCCCTTTATGCTAAGGAAAACGCTGCAAACAACCTAATTATCCAATAGGGGAAGGGTGGAGGAAATTATATAATCAAAACAGCAAACTATGCAATTATTTGAATACTGACTATGATACCATTTGAGTAAAGAATTACTAAGAAGAGCCTTTTAACATGACTTTTTTTTTTCTTTTTCCTTTTTTTATTTTTTTGTGTTTCTTTTTATGGCCACACCTGCGGCATGTAGAAATTCTCAGGCTAGGGGTCGCATTGGAGCTGCAGCTGCAGGTCTGCACCACAGCCATGGTGACACAGCATCTGAGCCACTACACTACAGCTCACGACAATGCCAGATCCTTGAACAATTGAGAAAGGCCAGCAATCGAACCCACATCCTCAAGGAACTGTGTCGGGTTCTTAACCTGCTGAGTCACAAGGGGAACTGCAACATGACTTCCTTTTAGATGTATGATCCCACTCACTTCCCTGTCTCTGGGTCTTTAATGACCCTCTGTTACTCCAACGAGAATGCCAATCCCCACGTCTCCCAAACCCAGTGCTACGCCTTTGTCAACTAGCATGCACTGTGCACTCTGCCAATTGGCACTGCCAATCCCCTCCCTGCCAATCCCCACGTCTCCCAAACCCAGTGCTACGCCTTTGTCAACTAGCATGTACTGTGCACCCTGCCAATTGGCACTGCTCTCCTGGGGCTCGTGGTCAAGTAACCACACAAATAAGTGTGTGATTACAAGTGGAATTGAGTGCTGTGAAACAAAGCAGTGGTTGTAAAAGACAATAATCCAGAGCAGTCCTCCCTGGAGAAGTGACACTTGAGCTGGGATCTAAAGAACAAGCAAGATGCATAAATCTTGAATCTTGAAGCAGTGGAAGGGAGGAGGAGGGCAACGTGTGCAGCGACCCTGTTTGAGAAAATGCATGGTGTTTTCAGAGCACTGAAAAAAGGCCAGTGTGGTTGCAACCCAGGGAATGCTAAGTGCTTTGAGGTGAAGTGGAAAGGTAGGCAAGGCTGCAAGTAGCTATGGCTACGGGGTATTGAACAGAGCGATGGGAAGTTACTGAAGCCCTTTAAGGTTGAGATGTGGAAGGCGTATGTCAGTGAACTTACACTTTGAAAAGATCATACTGGCTTCAGTGCAGAGACTGGACTGGAAAGGGACCTGTGCAGACATGAGGAGACCACTTAGGAGTCTAGCATATTGATCTGGGTGAGAGTTCTAGCATGATCTAGGGAGCTAGCTATGGAGATAGAAAAAAAAGGACAGATCTGAGAGGTATTTAGAGGCGACGGTTAGCAGGACTTGATAAGAGGCGTGAACAGAGAATGAAGGAGAGACGTGGCCAGGATGACTCTTGTGCAACTGGATGGATGGGGTGTCATTCATTAGAAGACGAGGTTCAGGATGATGATCAGGAGAGTTGTGTTAAGTTTGGTCCTCTCTTCATGGGTTTGTAGATACTTACTGAAGCCATGGGCATGGATGAGACTGTCTAGGAGGAAAGAATAGAGTGAGAAGAGAAGAGGGTCTGAACTGAGCCTTAAGAAACTCCACCAGTGGATGGAAGACGTAACTGCGGGGCAGAGAAAAGATCATCAGAGGGGGAGCAGCAAAATCACAAAAGTGTGGTGTCTCAAAACCAAGAAAGTCTGTGTCCAAAGTCTTCCCTTACCCTCCCAAACAATGGTGAGTTGTCAGTATCCAAGCTTGAGTTAGGCATTTCTCATAGCACATTTTCCTTTTTCCTTTACTTTCCACGTATTTATTATGACTGTCTGCACATATCTGATTATCCCCACTATTGTGTAGGGTCCTTAAAAGCAGAGATTCTGCCTCATTTATCTTTGTGTCTACAATAAATAGTGCAGAGTACTAATGATGTGGTGTGCTCAATAATTGTTGAATGAATGAATGAATGATGGGATGGTAACCCATTCAAAATTTAGTCAAAGAACTCTTGCAATGAAATGCAAATCAAAACTACACCGAGGTACCACCTCACACCGGTCAGAATGGCCATCATTAACAAGTCTACAAATAACAAATGCTGGAGAGGCTGTGGAGAAAGGGAACCCTCCTACACCGTTGGTAGGAATGTAAAACTGGTACAACCACTACGGAAAACAGTATGGAGGTACCTCAGGAAACTAAATACAGAACTACCATATGACCCAGCAATCCCACTCTTAGGCATACATCTGGACAAATCTTTCATTCAGAAAGATACACACACCCCTATGTTCACTGCCAGCACTATTCACAATAGCCAAGCCAAGGCAACAACCTAAATGTCCATCGACAGATGAATGGATTAAGAAGATGTGGTACGTGTGCACAATGGAATACTACATGGCCATAAAAAAGAATAAAAGAAGGTCCTTTGCAGTAACATGGATGGAACTAGAGATTCTCATGCTAAGTGAAGTCAGAAAGAAAAAGACAAATACCATATGATATCACTTACATGTAGAATCTAAAATATGCCACAAATGAACCGATCTACAAAACAGAAGTAGACTCACAGACATGGAGAACAGATTTGTGATTGCCAAGGGGGAAGGAGTGGGATGGACTGGAAGTTTGGGGTTAGTAGATGCAAACTATTGCATATGGAATGGACCAGCAATGACGTCCTGCTGTAACGCACAGGGAACCATATATAAATCACTTATGATGGAACATGATCAAAGATAATATGAGAAAAAGAATGTATATATATATATCTCTAACTGGGTCACTATGCTGTACAGAAGAAATTGACAGAACATTGTAAATCAACTGTAATTTTCTTTTTTAAATGTTAAAAAAAACTCTTTCAGCATTCAGTGATGCTAACGACCCCCTTAGACGTGAAGTGCTGGAGAGTTCCCTATAGCACCCTATCGAAAGGCTCTAGGATGCCTTTGGATGTGCAATATTTTCATCAATGCTCATCCAAGCCAGAGAAGTGAAAGGAAAGCCCAATCTATAGTCTACCTATACAGTAGTCTACTAACATTTTTTGAAATGCACTTTTCCAGGGTTGCTGGGACCAACAATAATTTACAAGTTTGCAGTGATAAGACACAGTGAAAACTGGTTGCAGTCACCATGTGGTCAATTTACCTAACAAGCTCTTCATTAAGAAACTTCAAAACTGGAGTTCCCATCGTGGCGCAGTGGTTAACGAATCCGACTAGGAACCATGAGGTTGCGGGTTCGATCCCTGGCCTTGCTCAGTGGGTTAAGGATCCAGCGTTGCTGAGAGCTGTGGTGTAGGTCGCAGATGTGGCTCAGATCCCACGTTGCTGTGGCTCTGGCGTAGGCTACAGCTCCAATTCGACCCCTAGTCTGGGAATCTCCATATGCCACGGGAGCAGCCCTAGAGAAGACAAAAAAAGAAAAAGAAACTTCAAAACTTTTGGTGGGAGGGGATTGCAGAAGCTGTTGTGGGGTGAAAAAATTGTTCACATTACTGAGAATCTACATCCAAAGCATTCATGCCCTTAGATGAACTAACTATAGAAAGTTATCAACAAGCTTCCTTATAAATAATCCATTATTTCTCTGCATTCACAGCCTTCTCACCCCACTGCTGGCTCCATTTAACTCCCATTCAGAACCAAGGTCCAAACCACCAGCGTGGTGGAACGTTTACGGAGGGCGCCATGAAGTAAGAAGGACCTGAGCGGGGCCTTGAACAGGAAAACCTTCAGTAGGTGGCATATGAAGAAGATTCGAGCACATATTGCTGCGCAAGGACGCTGAGAAGGAGTGAGTGTGCAGGGGCTGGAGTCCAAGGGACGCTGACCTGGTCCCAGGCCTGAGTGCCGCTGAGAGGCAGTGCCAGGTATAAAGTGGGAGCCACATGAAGAAGGGTCATAAATGCTGGATGCTTGAGTCTATTTCTTTTTTTATTTTTGGCTTCTCTTTTTAGGGCCACAGGTATGCCATGTGGAAGTTCCCAGGCTGGGGGTCGAATTGAAGCCACGGCCACAGCCACGGCAGATCCTTAACCCACTGAGCGAGGCCAGGGATCAAACCTGCAGCCTCATGGATACTAGTCGAGTTTGTTTCCACTGAGCCACAATGGGAACTCGCTGATGCTTGAGTTTACAAGGTATTCCGAGCTGGTGGAGTATCCGTGGTGAGAGTAGCTACGCGGTGGGCATGGGGAGAAGGGCATATCATCACCACACATGGCACTCTTTCAAACCACACACGGTCCCCCCTGCCACAGCTACAAACCACTGCTCTAATAAAACACAGATAAAGTCCTCGGAGCCCAGACAAACTCCTGCTGTGCTGAGAATTAACCCTCTCAGCCCCGAGCCTTGTACTCACCTGTCTGTTCCCTCATTCTGACGGCCACTGTACATTCCCCCCAGGGTCCCCATCTCCCTCATGCCCTTTCGCTGACAAACAACTCCGAGAAAGCCTTTTTCTTTGTATTTCCGTGGCAGAGTGGAGACAGGTTGACATTTTCCAAAAGGACACTAGGCACCGCCAGGAGAAAGAAAACAAAAAAGTAAGAATAACAAGAGTCCATTTTCCCAAGACAGGATTTGGGCTCTCAAATCCCCCAAGTAGGTAATGTCACTGCAGCCCTGAGCCTGAAGCGAACACCTGCTAAAGCAGCAGCCCCCCAAACTGGAACCCCGAGCTCTACATAAGGGAGTTCAAGTCCCCAAGTCTTACTAAAAGCCTCTCAAAAAAAGCCTCTCTACTCGCCAGTTTTCAGGCCTCCCCAGCTTCTCAGGAGCTTCTCCTATCGAACCTGAGACGTCGCCCTCATCCATGCTGTCCAGTCCCACCAGCCTGCTCCCTGGACCACTTCCCTTTCCCACAAACTGTCCCGTATGTCACCACCCCCACCCCACCACCCCACCTGCCCCAGTATCACGAAGTCGGTGCTACAGACTCTGGTGCAGGCAGGGTAAGACCAAAGGCTGCGAACGCCCCAAGGAGCCACCCTTCCCAATTCCTCCTCGGACAGACCCTAAGTCGTGTGGTCGCCAAGCTCTCCCTGACGTTGAGCCCCCAGGAAAAATGCCGAAGCTCACAAACGCAACCGTAGTCTTTTTTAATGTTGTTTTTTTTTGTTTTGTTTTGTTTTGTTTTTGTCTTTTTGCCATTTCTCGGGCCGCTCCTGCAGCATATGGAGGTTCCCGGGTTAGGGGTCGAATCGGAGCTGTAGCCGCCAGCCTACGCCAGAGCCACAGCAACGCAGGATCCGAGCCGCGTCTGTGACCTACACCACAGCTCACGGCAACGCCGGAACCTTGACCCACTGAGCAAGAGCAGGGATCGAACCTGCAACCTCATGGTTCCCAGTTGGATTCGTTAACCACTGCGCCACAACGGGAACTCCTAATGTTATTTTTATTAGAGTTGAATTGCAGTCGCAGCAAAGGAATATGGAGGTTCCCAGGTTAGGGGTCGAACTGGAGCTGCAGCTGCCGGCTGACACGACAGCCACAGCCACGCCAGATCCGAACCACATCTGCGACCCACACCACAGCTCACGGCAACGCTGGATCCTTAACCCACTGAGCGAGGCCAGGAATCGAACCCGCAACCTCATGGTTCCTAGTCGGATTCGTTAACCACTGAGCCATGACAGGACCTCCAAGAACTCCTTTCTTATACCGTTTTCCAGCGCGGTCTATCCCAGGAAATTGAATATAGTTTCCTGTGCTGCACAGCAGGACCTCGGTGCTTACCCATCCTAAATGTAATAGTTTGTATCTACCACCCCCAACTCCCCGGCCATCCCACTCCCTCCCCTGTCCCCTCGGCAACCACAAGTCTCTTCTCTGTGAGTCTGTTTCTGTTTTAACCTCACCCCTTTTCAAAGCCCCCTTATCTGCTGAGACCTGATGCTAAGCTCCAGATTCCTGACAGAGGGACACCCTTCCTTGATGCCCCAAGAAGGGCAGCGGTAACCAGCACCCTTGAACACCCTGTAAATGCTACAGATCATGTCCCCAACACTACCTGGTCTGTCACCCATGAAAACGACTCTCTCCATCTCTACTCCCAGCCCCTAAGCCTCCTAGCATGTCCCCAGAAAGGATGTTATCACGGATTTTGACGGTATAATAATTTCTTCACTTGTTGAGCAGATGAAGACAGATCCTGAAAGCAAGCTGGTGAACATTAAGAGGAAGGAAAAGGAGAGAGGAATTGAGGCAACAACTAGTGGCCCTCCACCTGTTTAGGAACTTCCCTTTCAGTAGACTTGTTCAGCAAAATACATTCCGAGTACCCGCCCAGTTCCCTCAGGGGTTCTTCCCTGAGGGGTTCTTCCATGTGGAAGTGAGAGCCAAGCAGTGCATCTGGCTCAGAATGTCCTGCAGGAGGAGACTGTGCAACGTGGAGTCAAGGGGGAAAGAGACACCAACTCTCGGAGTGAGCGCATCCTTTCAAAAGACAGCCGCCTCTGAGCCCCTCCCATCCCTGTGCACACACAACGCTCCTCCCACAACAAGCCACACCCATTTTTCCCTGGACTGTCTCCTAACTTGCTTTGGGCAAGAGAATGAGGCACAAGTGACATTCTAGCACTCAAATTCACTACAAGAATGTTAAGGCCTTAGAAAGAATGGCCGTTCTAGAGTTCCAATCGTGGTGCAGTGGTTAACGAATCCAACTAGGAACCATGAGGTTGCGGGTTTGATCCCTGGCCTTGGTCAGTGGGTTAAGGATCCGGCATTGCCATGAGCTGTGGTGTGGGTTCCAGATGCAGCTCGGTTCCCACGTTGCTGTGGCTCTGGCGTAGGCCGGTGGCTACAGCTCCAATTCAACCCCTAGCCTGGGAATTTCCATGTGCCGTGGGAAGCAGCCCTAGAAAAAGCAAAAAGACAAAAAAAAAAAAAAAAAAAAAAAAGGAGAGAGAGAGAAAGAATGGTAGTTCTGCTTTGGCCTTTTAGGTAATCAGCTGACAGGTTCCAAAGCTCAGGCTACGCCACTCAAGGAGAAAAAAGAGGCCCAGCTTAGCCCTCGGCCATTCCAGCTCAGGCCAGACCATGTTTGGGATACCGTCTTGCACCTTCCAGCCCCAGCTGAGCTCCCTGCTGAATACAGCAACACCACGTCTAGCAGAAGAACTAGCCAGCGGAGCCCAGCCAACTCAGAGAATCCCTGAGAAATAATTGTCTGAAGCCACCACGTTCGGAAAGCATTTGTAATAGTGCTAGAGAAAGCTGAGATCTGTTTATCAATCCAACCCATGCCAGCCAAGGATCTCAACAAATCTGGATCTCAGATAACCTCTTGGTCCTCCTAGTTTGGGTCTGAACAGCCCTTTTGTTACTCAGGTGTTCTCAGCTGATCTCAACCACGCATTCCAGTTTCGATTTCAAACATTATGCCCCACTGTTCCCGTAAGAAGAGTCCAAGTTACTAGAGCTTACTTTGAGTTCAGAAACTCTGACCATTTTATCTCTATTATTCCCTTAATAGAGTTAATGCTTTAACTTCCTCTTTTGATTCTGAAGGTACTTTGGATTTTATTGACCTGAATTTTAAATGTTACTTTCAAAATGCCCTGTGTCTCTACTTGCTGTGATAATTTCCTCTTGAATGGGTTTTGCAAGTGTATTCATGCCTTTCAAATGTAAATTCAACGATGTGAGAGCAATGTGTATTCAGACAATAGCATTCATTAGATGTCACCGCTGAAATGGAAGGCGTCTCCAAGGACTCAACCCTAATCCTCTCTTCCTTACTCTATAGAATGTCAGTGTGGCTTTATCCATGTCAATGAGCACGTGTCAAATTACGAAGCACAAATCTCTACGTGCCACTTGGACTGATCTCCTTAGATTCAGATACGGTTCCAACTGCCTACCAGGTATCTCTACTTGAATGCTCTACAGGCTGCACAAATCCCCCATCCCCAAAACAGAACTCATTGTCCCCCACACTTCTTCCTCCCTTAATCCTTCACAGTCAATGAATGATAGCAGCATTCTTCTAGAAATCTTGTGCCGGGAAGGAAAAAATGTTCCTCTACGCTTCTAGGTTCTTCTGGCTGGTCTAAGAACGAAATTGGCATGTGCTGGTTTAACAGGAGAAAACCAAACAGAAGTTTAACAGCAAGTGTACATGGGAGAGACCCAGGAAAACTGAGCAACTTGCCAAAATGGCACAAATGCTCACCTTACATACCATCTTCAGCTCAAAACAAAAAGAGAATGGTGGGGGAAGTGGTTCGGGACCTCCAAGGGGAGGAAGGACATGAAAATGAACAACAAATGTTTAGTGAACAAATGTTTGTTGGGCCCCACAGGGACTATGGGACAGAGAGAGACATTTTAACAAACAGACTTTGCTGGGCTCCTCCTTGTCCACAACCTACTTCATACTACAGTTATCTAGGATGATAGCTCCTTTCCTGAAATATTCTTTCTCCAACAACTCCATCTATATTCTTTGGACAGCTGGGGGAAAGTTGAGTTTATTCCTGAGCTTTTGGGCCTTGATTGTTTTCAGCTCAAAATGATCTGCATGCCAAGGAGACATGTGGTGGTGGCAAGCTTTGGTCCTACACTCGGCATGTGGGTTTCCCCATCAGACCAGCAGCCCTAGGTCTCATTCTTCATTCTACCTCCAAATCCTAGCATAAGACCTAGTATATTGTAGTGCCCACTAAGTGTTTTTTCAATTAGTAAGTGAATGAACAATGTTTCACTCTGGCTCCGTTAATGCTAATAAGAAATATCACTCATGTCTAAACCAGCTATGTGTATGTGCCAATACTTTCACCACCATCTAGTCATATGCCCACGTATGACTTCAAGCAGAACTTGTCATGACCAGCAGGAATAGTAGGAACCAAACAAAGCCACTAGAGGCCACATACGCTTGGGGAAATCTTGGCCTCCATACGTCCATGATATAGAGCCTTGCTCAGCAGGACTGATAGAATTCATCTGAACAGGTTGCATGATGGACCCATTGCCTCAGTTCCTGAGCCACTGCTGAACCCAAGCTCCATTCCAAGCAAAACGCATCGCTTTCCCAATTATAGGAATGAGGCTTCTTCCCAGTCATTCATGCCGCCATGTTGCCACAGTATCTTCCAACCTCACAGCTGGGCGATATCAAATGGCTCTACCTTTTGGAAAACAAGCTTTTGACCTTTTTTATTTCTTTCTTTTTTTCTGATTACAAAAGTCCAGCCAGTTCTAAGTGGTTTGTTTTGTTTTGTTCTGTGTTTTGCTTTTTAGGGCCACACCCACAGCATATGGAGGGTCCCAGGCTAGGGGTCGAATTGGAGCTGAAGGTAATGGCCTACGCCACAGCCACATCAGGTCCAAGCTGTGTCTGCAACCTACACCATAGCTCACAGCAATGCCGGATCCTTAACCCACTGAGCGAGGCCAGGGATCAAACCTGCATCCTCATGGATGCTAGTCAGATTCGTTTCCGCTGAGTCACGATGGGAACTCTAGTTCCAAGTAGTTTCATGTCAAGTCTATGGTTTCCTGAACATACCGTGTTGCAGACTTTGAATCCTCCTTACTGTTGGGTCCCGTACACCAGCTCATGTCCTGCCTGGTTCCTTCTGGCCCCCTCCCGTCTCTGTGCAGCCTGCTTCACATCCAAACCAGTCTGGGTCACAGGCATTTTGAGTTTGTCTTTGCAGCCTTAATGCCTTTCGTTCTCATAGTAGAATCATGACTGACAGTTTTGTGAACAATACTTTAAGATTCATGTCCGCAATAACTGCTTTTATATCCCAGATTAATGTACAGCACCTTAAATAATATATTACTTGCTCTGGCACTTTCTTTATGAAATCAAGCACAATCTCAGAAATACGTGAGACATCCTCCGGGTTTATCATTCTAGACTCTTCAAAGTAACTCTCCTTTTTATCATTCAAATACATGTGCTTGCCTGTTTTCTGGGGTGATTTTAATGGGCTCATTCAAAATATTCTTCATTAAAACAGCCCTTCCCAATTTCATAACATATGAATAAAAAGGCAATTTAATTTCCCTGAAAGTTTTTGGCATTAAAATTCATTATATCCATTTACATAATGATGGGGAGAGCGCAATGAAAAAATTACCAATCTCTAACATCTTGTGCTGGATGAAACACATTAGAACCTGAGTATACAGTCAAAAGACAGGTTCTTTTATTATCAGAGTGTGTTACGCTACTTCTTTAACAAACCTGATCGCCTTCTACCCACCCTTTGCCTTTCTGTACCTCGTCTATAAAGCTATGCTATTAGAAGTTGAACTAACACACGTGTGAAACACAGATTATAAATGAACCCATGCCAATGTGCCATCAGTGAAGGTATTAACAGGTCTGCTTTCCTTAATAAAATAAAATAAACATATTAACAGTTTACAGGAGAATGGATAACGCTCAAAAATACAAGAAAAAAAAAATCAACTTGGCAAATCTTTTCCGTTAAGCCTGAAAGTAATCTCTGGCTCTGTAAACTCAATACAATCCCTATCAAAATTCCAGCTGCCCTTTTTTTTTTTTCTTGCAGAAATTGAGAAATTGATCCTCACAACAATGGGAGGAAAAAGTATGTATACACGTATGTGTAACTTGGTCCCCAGGCTGTACAGTGGAAAAAATAAAATAAATAATAAATAAAATAAATAAAAATTCATTTTGGATAATAAAAAAAATTGATCTTCATATTCATATAAAAATGCAAGGGACCCATAACAGCCAAAACAATCTGAAAAAGGATAAAGTTGGGGAATTCACATTTCTCGATTTCAAAATTTAATGCAAAGTTACAGTCATCAGGACAGTGTGGTACTGGCATAAAGGCAGATATATAGGTTAACGGAATAGAATGTAGAGTCTGGAAATATGCCCTACCTGTCTGGTCAACTGATTTTGACAAGGACGCCAAGACAATTCAACAGAGGAAAGACAATCTTTTCAATAAATGGTGCCGACACAATATGCAAAAGAATGAAGTTGGACCCCTACCTCACAGCATAGAGAAAAATTAACTTAAAATGGATGGTAGACCTAAATCTAAGAGCTAAAACTATACATAAAAAATAAACCACTTAGAGGAAATCATAAGAGTACATCTTTATGACTTTGGGTTAGGAATGATTTCTCAGATCTGACACCAAAACCACCAAAGACAAAAGAAAAAAGTTAATAAACTGGACATTACCAAGATTTAAAATGTTGTGCTTCAAAGGACACCATCAAGAAAATGAAACGACGAGTCCCTGCTGTGGCGCAACAGGATCTGTGGCATCTTGGGAATGCTCGAATGCTGCTTCCAACCGGCCTGGCACAACGGTTAAAGATCTGGTGTTGCCACAGCTGTGGCTTAGGTTGCAACTGCGGCTCAAATCTGATCCCTGGCCTCGAAACTGAGTGCCGCGGATCAGCCAAAAAAGAAAAAAATTAAATAAAACACGAAGTTCCCTTGTGGCACAGTAGGTTAAGGATCCAGCATTGTCACTGCAGTGGCTCAGGTCACTGCTGTGACGCAGTTTCTGTCCCTGGCCGGGGAACTTCCACATGCTGCAGGTGTAGCCAAAAAATAAAAAAACAAAAACTATTTTTAAAGAAAGAAACTGAAATGATAACCCACAAAATAGGAAAAAACATTTGCGAGTCACATCTCTGGTATCTAGAATATGTAAAAAAATTCATACTACTCAATAATAAAAAGACTATTAACTCATCTAAAAAAAATCAAAAATAGGCTTTGAATAGATCTTTCTCCAAACATGACATGCAAATGACCAAGAAGTACACGACAAGATGTTCAACATCATGAGTCATCAGGAAAATGCAAATCAAAAGTGTCGCTTCAAACCCACTAGGATGGTTCTAATGCGACATTAAGAGCTGTAGAAGACGGAGTTCCCGTCGTGGTGCAGTGGTTAACGAATCCGACTAGGAACCATGAGGTTGTGGGTTCGGTCCCTGCCCTTGCTCAGTGGGTTAAGGATCTGGCGTTGCCGTGAGCTGTGGTGTTGGCTGCAGACGCGGCTCGGATCCTGCGTTGCTGTGGCTCTGGTATAGGCCAGTGGCTACAGCTCTGATTCAACCCCTAGCCTGGGAACCTCCATATGCCGCGGGAGCGGCCCAAGAAATAGCAAAAAAGACCAAAAAAAAAAAAAAAAAAAAGCTGTAGAAGATGTAGAAAAATCGTACAGTGCCAGTAGCAATACCGAAGGGTACAAGAGCTCTGGAAACCAGTTTGGCAGCTCTTCAACAAGTTAACACTGTGTGACCATAGGACTCAGCGATTTCACTCTTGGCTATATACCCAAGGAAAACGAAAACATGCATCCCCATCAAAACTTGTACCCAAACGTTCCCAGCAGCCCTCTATCAAAATAACCAAAAAGTGGAAACCACCTACAGGTCCATCAGCTGATGAATGGTTCAAGATTTGGCACACCCACTCTCTTGGCGTTCTTGGACCCAATCCCAGCATGGGTGTTTGGGTGGACTTCCCACGCACAACCCCAAGGAATCCTTGGACATCAGCAATGGCTTTGAGAATGTGACTCAATTCTGACCCCATCTACACAGAGACAGCCTCAGAATTCACCGTTTGGAGGTTTGGTCCTACAAGAATGTCCCTACCCCCCACTTTAGACACCATTTGCAAGCCCAGGTTATCTGTGCTTCTTATCCACCGGCTATGAATCAGAGGTCTCCCTGACCCCCACCCCCCTCGGGTTCAATTAATTTGCTAGAGCGGCACACAGAACTCAGAGAAATATTTACCAGATGCCCAGTTTATTATAAAAGGTTCTAACTCAGGAACAGCCAGATGGAAGAGATGCAGAGGGTGAGGTACGGGGGAGGTCACAGGGCTTCCTCGTCCTCTCCAAGCGCCTCACTCTCCCCAAATCTCCACGTGTTCACCAACCCAGAAGCTCTCTGAACCTCATCCTTTTGGAGTTTTAAGGAAGATCCATTATGTAGGCGTGAAATCATTACCTAAATGACTTCTCTAAATCAGTGGCCATTGACACATGATTCAACGTCCAGCCCAGCTTCCTTCCCAAGAGGTCTGAGGCGGGACTCAGTTCCAACCCTTCAAGCACAAGGTTGGCTCCACTGGCACCAGCCCCTTCCTTAAGTGCTTTCCAAAAGTCACCTCACTTACCTAACAGAGACACCTTTGTTGCTCTCATCACTCAGGAAATGTCAAGGTTTTTAGAGCTGTGCCAGAAACCAAAGACAACATGTATAGTTCTTATTATAAATCATGATATCCTACACTGTTGTTAGGAATGTAAACTGGTGCAGCAGTATGGAGTGGCTTTAAAAAACTAAAAATAGAGTCACTGTATGATTCGGTAATTCCACTCTTGGGCATCTATCTAGAGAAAACTAATTGGAAAAGATACGTGCACCCCCATGTTCCCATCAGCACTCTTCACCATAGCCAAGACACAGAAGCAACCTAAATGTCCATCAGCAGAGAAGTGGATAAAGAAGATGTGATACATATATACAATAGAATATTACTCAGCCATAAAAAAGAATGAAATAAGGAGTTCCCATCGTGACTAAGCAGTTAATGAACCTGACTAGCATCCGTGAGGATGCGGGTTAAATCCCTGGCCTCGCTCAGTAGGTTGAGGATCTGGTGTTGCCATGAGCCGTGGTGTAGCTCGCAGATATGGCTCGGATCCCACATTGCTGTGGCTGTGGTGTAGGCCTATGGCTATAGCTCCGATTGGACCCCCAGCCTGGGAACCTCCATATGCTGTGGGTGCGGCCCTAAAAAGACAAAAAGGAAATAATGCCATTATCTGCAACATGGATGGACTTAGTAGCAGACTAAGTGAAGTAAATCAGACAAAGACAAGTATCATATGGTATCACTTATACAAGGACTCTAAAAAAAGGATACAAGTGAACTTATTTTCAAAACAGAAATAGACTCAACAGACATAGAAAATAAACTTACAGTTAACAATGGGAAAATGAGGGAGAGGGATAAATGAGTTTGGGATTAACATTTATATACACTACTATATACATAAACTAGATACCAACAAGGACCTACTGCACAGCACGGGGAACCATATCCTCAGTATCTTTTAATAACCTATAATGGAAAAGAATCTGGGAAAGAATATACGTATAATCTTAATAACTTTGCTGGATATACCAGAAAATAACACATTGTCAATCAACTATACCGCAATAAAAACTTTTTTAAAAAATCTTGATGTCACATCATGCAATAGAATATTGTTGGCCAAACATGAATGAAGTGCTGATGGGTGAACCTGAGAACATTATGCCAAGCGCTAATGAAAAATCCAGCCCCAAAGCACTACGTGCTACATGGGTCCATTCATACAAAATGTCCAGAATAAGCAAACTTACAGAGATAGAAAGTTAGGGATTCTTAGTGCTGGGAAAGACAGAGCGGGATGGGGAGTAGGAAGTGACTACCAGTATTGGCCCCAGGTTTCTTGGAGGAGAAATAAAACCTGGACGGTGATTGTAACGGCACATCCTGTGAATATAACACACAAAAAATGAATTCTACATTTTAAAACAGGTGCAATGCGGGGTATATGAATTCTATTTCAAAACGGCTGTTTAAAAAAATAAAATTTTCATCCCACTTCATGTCAAAATTCATTGTGAAATCGGAATTACAAAACGTAAATGAAGAAAGTTTTACAAACTTCCTTTTTTCCCCACAATAGCTTTGATCTGTAGCTGAACATTTTGTAATTGAAGTGTCTGCTAAATTGACCCTCTTCCTCTTCCCAGTGCCAATTTCATCAAATTTCCCTTCAATTGTTCCTCCACTATTGAGATCCCTACTCTCGTACTTCAAAGACACAATCCCAAGCAACTCTTCATCTATCTCTTGGGTAGCAAGCAGTGTTGCCACAAGAAACCACTTTTCTTCTGGGGTTCCCATCGTGGCTCAGTGGTTAACGAATCTGACTAGGAACGATGAGGTTGCGGGTTCAATCCCTGGTCTCGCTCAGTGGGGGTAAGGATCCGGCGTTGCCGTGAGCTGCGGTGTAGGTCGCAGACGCAGCTTGGTTCTGGTGTGGCTTGTGGCTGTGGCTCTGGCGTAGGCTGGTGGCTACAGCTCCGATTAGACCCCTAGCCTGCGAACCTCCATATGCCGCAGGAGCAGCCCAAGAAATGGCCCAAAAAAACCACTTTTCTTTTGATTCAGACAGTTTGGCCAGTCTGCTTGCTAATAGAAGGCTCAGAGAACATTTCTTTCCTTCTATCAGGAAAACTTGTGCAAGACTTAGAAAAGGACCACAAAAAGGGATTTTCTGCACATCCCAACTGGCGCGATTTTCCAGGTGCCCTGATTCCGCAGGAGCTTATTCCTTTCAGTGTCTTCCAGCTATTTCACAACTGTGCGACAGGAAGTCACAGAGCCCTTGGACTAACAAGGAGGGACCAAGGTGCCTCTCCCCTTCCTCAAATGCACCCGAGCAGCATGGCCTGCTAGAAATATAATGTGTACCACACATCAAACCACATACGGAATTTAACCTTTCTTGTTACCATGTTTGAAAAAGTAAAAAGAAAAATAGAATTACCACATAACCCAGCAATCCCACTCCTGGGTATATAATTGGCCAAGACTATAATTCAAAAAGATACACGCACCTCCATGTTCAAAGCAGCACTATTCACAATAGCCAAGACGGGGAAGCAACCCAAATGTCCATCTACAGATGAATGGATTAAGAAGATGTGGTACAAAGACACAATGGAATGCTACTCAGCCATAAAAAAGAACGAAATAACGCCATTCATAGCAACGCGGATGTAACGAGAGATTCTCATACTAAGTGAAGTCGGAAAAAGAAAGACAAATACCCTGTGACATCACTTATGGGGGGAACCTAAAATATGGCAAAAACGAACCTATCTAGGAAACAGAAACAGACTCACAGACATAAAGAACAAGGGAGGTGGGTTGGGGAAGGATGGACTGGGAGCTTGGAGTTAGTAGATGCAGGTACATATGGAAGGAATAAACAACAGGTCCTCCTGTAGAGCACCGAGAACTATCTGTTCGACATCCTGAGATAAATGATAATGGAAAAGGATATAAAAAAGAAGATGTATAAAAAGATACATATAACTGAATCACTGTGCTGTACAACAGAAATTGGCACACACATTGTAAATCTCCTCTACTCCAACTTTAAAAAATATGAAGAAAAAGTTAAATTAATTTTAGGGGTGCCCGTCGTGGCACAGTGGTAAACGAATCCAACTAGGAACCATGGGGTTGTGGGTTTGGTCCCTGGCCTTGCTCAGTGGGTTAATGATCCGGCGTTGCCGTGAGCTGTGGTGTAGGTCCAGATGTGGCTCGGATCCCGCGTTGCTGTGGCTCTGGTGTAGGCCAGTGGCTACAGCTCCGATTCGACCCCTAGCCTGGGAACCTCCATATGCTACAGGAGCAGCCCTAGAAAAGGCAAAAAGACCAAAAAAAAAAAAAAAAAATTAATTTTAATAATATGTCATTTAAATAATGCCTCTGAAATTTTATTTCAATATGTCATCAATAGAAAAATTATTCATGAGTTTTTGGGGTGTGTTTTTTTTTCCTTTGCTTTTTAGGGCCACATCTGCCGCATATGGAAGTTCCCCAGGCTAGGGGTCAAATTGGAGCTGCAGCTGCCGGCCACAGCCACAGCCACCCACGCCAGATCTGAGCCACACCTGTGACCTTCACAGCACATGGCAATGATGGATGCTTAACCCACTGAGTGAGGCCAGGGATCAAACCCGAATCCTTACAGATACCATTCGGGTTCGTAACCCACTGAGCCACAACGGGAACACCCTCTTCTCTCTCTCTCGCAACTAATTCAGTGACACCAGACTAGCTGCAGGTCAAGTGCTCAAGGGCCATGTGTAGCTCATGGCTACAGAATGGATGGCACTGGCCTCAGGAAAGGGGACCCTGAAAGGTAACAGGCCCTTAGATGATATGCACTCTGCTTCCTGTAGCAGCTCAAGTGGGGCTCTCTGTAGCAATCAGAGACCCAGGCGAGCAAGACCGAGCCACGAACGAAGAACAAGGAATGAGCCAGAAGCCAGCCCGCCTCGGAAAAATAATTGTGGGGGAGGGAGGGAGCCCCACTGTTTGGGCCACATCTGCTGTGTCAAAACCCAATTTGGATTCTTCCTCCTGTGTCAGGTACAACTTGTACTTCCTAATGTCTTTATTTCCCCTATTACTTTTTATAAATTTCTTTTAAAATAAGGAAAAAAAAAAAAAAAAAGCCTGGCTCATTCTGCTGGCTGTGAGCAAAGAAAGCCCTTGTCTCTGACTGGGGGGGTGGGGGGGGTGTCTTAGGCCCTTTCTCAGCATCCGCCAAACTGTGGCAGGCTAACTTGGTAGCTTCCAAAAAGGGTAACATCTCAGACCCTCTCTCCATCTTGGCATTATCATCCCATCCTTCAATGTCTAACCGAGGTTAACATGACTTGACTTACCACTCTGGGCTCTCAACGCTTCTTGTTTCTACTTTAGCATTTGCCATAGAGAAGAAGGCTCTCATTTTGCCTGTGCCTCTATTTTAACATCTGCAATTGCCCCTCAGACAGTGCTCAACGCACAGTCCTCCTTTAGATGTATGCTTGTTGAGTCACTGATTCTTGTCCCATCAATGTGAAGCATCAGAGAGCTTTTCTTATTATTATAGTTGATCTACAATGTTGTGCCAATTGCGGCTGTACAGCAGAGAGACCCAGTCAGACACGTATATACGTTCTTTTTCTTCTATCAACCCCCACCCACGCTCTGTCCCAGAGACTGGATGGAGTTCTCTGTGCTGTGGACCTCATTCCGCATCCATTTTAAAGGGAATTGTTTGCATCTACTAACCCCAGACTCCCTGTCCAACCCACTCCCTCCCCCTCGGCAAACACAAGTCTGTTCTCCATGTCTGAGTCTGTTTCTTTTCTGTCCATGGGTTCATCTGTGCCATCTTTTAGATTCCACATGTAAGTGCTAACATATGGTATTCAGCTTCCTCTTACCATCAGAGAGCTTTTGCACCGTGTGAAGGTGCAACAAGGACCTCCTATATAGCACAGGGGACTCTTCGCAATATTCTGCAATAACCTACATGGGAAAAGAATCTGGAAAAGAATGCACAGATATGGAAAACTGCATCCTTTGCTATACACCTGAAACTAAAACTACATTATAAATCAACTATACTTCAATAAAAATTTTTAAAAATTTTAGAAAGAAGAGATGGGGCTTTTATTCATCTACAGGGAGGATTAGCAAACCCTGGGCAGGTGTCCAAAGATGCCCTTCAATGGGGAAGCTCTGAAAGAGACACGGCTTGAGGGTGGGAGACTCACAGAACAACGGGATGTTGACATTCACACACTCCAAGGGCTTGGACCGTGACGACGTTGCCCCTACGTCTAACACAAAGGACCAAGGAAGCCTTTGGTCACAGCACTTGAACTCAATCCCTTCCCTTCTCCTATCAATCCCAACTCTCTATGCTGGGATCATCTCCTGAACCAGAGGGTAAAGAACTGCTAGCATCCCCATGGGGGTGCTTTGAGTATTCGTTTCACGGAAGACAAGAGACACCCAGAGTGACCAGATGACGACAACCACACTCCAACATCATCTGAGCACCAGCTCACCATCACCATGAGCCATCTCGACCTGCCAACTTAGATGGACCTAAGACTATCTCCCCAACCCCTCCCCTCTCAAGGGGGTAGCTAGACACCCACCCCGAAGAAAAGAAAGGTGCCATCGTGCCCAGCCAATCCCCAGCCAGGCGAGAGTGTGTCCGTAGGGGTAGCATAGGGCTTACGCAGCCTGACCTCACTTGTGGCTGACATTTGTTGTTTTTTGACTGCCGCAGCTTCCAAATACCCTTCCTTCTGTGGGGATCCCTCTGATGGCAGGTCCAAGCCCCTACCATGGAGTCTAGGGAGGTGCTGCTCTGTTCAGCAGCACACTGCGTAGTGAAGCTGACACTTCATGATCACGAAAGGATCACGTACAGCACTTTATAGTTCGCATGGTGCGTTACCGTGCATCCTGATAATTCTTACAAACGCCCCATGGGGCGGTCGAGCTTGGACACCCGTTCATCTCCATTGCACAGATGACGAAGCCAGGCTCCTGGTGACCCAAGACCTTTCTTCCAACTGCCAAGGCCAAGACTGCTTCAAATTTCAGCACGTGCATGCAGCCCCACACCTGCCTCTAAAAAGCGTGAAGACCTTCGCATCAACCCCGCCAGGCAGAGCCTTGCTTCTCTGAACCACAGGTGGCCTGACACCACTGCCTGGAGACACGATCCTCTTTTAATCCGAGTCTCCATCTCTGCACCGTTGTTTCCTCCAGAGGATTAGTGCAAAACTGTTCTTAATAGATGCTTTTTTTCCAGCGCATGTTATGGGCTAGTTATGAAGATTAAATTTTTCAATGTCGGCAAAAGGACTGTGTAATCATGTGCAGCACGAGTCCAGCCAGGAAAGCATCGTTACAATAATTACCAGTTACTCTGAAGCCAAGGAGAGCAGCTTTCCTTCTTCCTCCCTGCTCCCCCCTCCTTCCCTCCCTTCTCCCTCTCCCTCCCTGCATCCTCAAGAATTCCGAGACCAAAACGCAGGAATTCATCCAATCCACAGCCAACACAGACACGGCAGGACACACCATGTCAAGAATAGCAATGTCTCTGACACTGGCCCAAGTTCAGGGCAGAGCCAGGGCTGTGACGGCACAATCAATGGAGTATGTTGTCCACTGTTCCTCCGAATATCACATTTTAATGCGATCAAATTAACTCAGATAAAATATACAAATAATAGGATACTTTTCCTTGAGAGGACAAACCCAGCCTTCATGTACACATCTCAGCCTTCGAAGGTCCCAAAAAGAGAAGGTCCCCAAATACTGGCCTTGCCAAGGGGAATATGACCATGACCATAGAAAAAGAACAAGCTCTTCCTGAGCACGGCTTATAGTGTGTGCTCTTCCGCAGGTTAAGTCATTCCTCAGTAACGACAGACCCTGGAGAGAGGGCAGGTTCAGTGCCCAACAACCACAACACATCCATTATCACAACAAACCAAGTCCATGAATCTTTGCTGGTTTCCCAGTGCATATAAAACTTTTGTTTATGGGAGGTCCCGTCGTGGTGCAGTGGTTAACGAATCCGACTAGGAACCATGAGGTTGCGAGTTCGATCCCCGGCCTTGCTCAGTGGGTTGAGGATCCGGCGTTGCTGTGAGCTGTGGTGTAGGTCGCAGACGAGGCTCGGATCTGGCGTTGCTGTGGCTGTGGTGTAGACCAGTGGCTACAGCGCCAATTCAACCCCTAGCCTGGGAATCTCCATATGCCGTGGGAGCAGCCCTAGAAAATGGCAAAAAGACCAAAAAAAAAAAAAAAAAAACTTATGTTTATAGCATACTTTAGTCTATTAAGTGTGCAGTAAGTAGCACTGTCTTTAAAAAGTAGGCATTCCCAAAGTGGCTCAGTATAAACTAATTCAACGAGTAACCATGAGGTTGAGGGTTCAAGCCCTGGCCTCACAGAGTGGGTTAAGGATCCGGTGCTGCCATGAGCTGTGGTGTAGGTCGAAGACACCGCTTGGGATCTCGTATGGCTGTGGCCGTAGTGTAGACTGGCAGCTACAGCTCCGATTCGACCCCTAGCCTGGGAACCTCCACATGCCGCGGGTGCAGCCCGAAAAAGAAAAAAAATAAAATTAAATTAATAAAAAAAAAGTACACACCTCCATTAAAAAAATACTTTATTGCTAGATATGCCAACCATCATCTGAGCCTTCAGCCAATTGTAATCTTTTTGCTGGTGGAGGGTCTTGCCTCAATGTCCATGGCTGCTGAATGATGAGGGTGGTGGCTGCTAAAGGCTGGGGTGGATGTGGTAATTTCATAAAATAAGACAACAGTGAAGTCTACCACCAAGACTGGCTCATCCTTTCACAAACGATGTCTCTGTTTGCCATCCTATATGGGTACGGATCACGGCACCAAAACAATTCCAATGCTAACACCCAAGATCACTGATCACAGATTACCCTAACAAATACAATAATAAAGTGTGAATATTGTGAAAATTAACAAAATGTGATGCAGATGCAGGAAGTGAGTAAATGCTATGGGAAAAAAACTCAACAAGGGTGCCAGGAAACTTCAATTTGTAAAAAATGCATTATTTGCAAAGCACAATAAAGCCAAGCCCATAAAGCAAGGCATGCGTGGACAAGTACTAAAAATCTATTATTCTTACCTTAGACATTAGAAAAAGTGAGGCCCAGAAAGGAAACTAACTTTCCACTCGCCTCTGATGCCAAAGCCAAATGGTGATCAACAGAGTGGAAAATCAAAGAGAATGAAAAAAAAAGAAAATCAGAGAATGAAAGTGAGAAGAAGCAGTAGAAGTTTTCAGGTTTGCCAGCAGAAAAATCCATTACATAACCAAAACAATGTCAAACAGCAGAACAAACAAGCTCAAAGACCTTCCATGCCATGGGGGTAGCAGATGCTGTCTGCAACCCACCCA
Organism: Sus scrofa; assembly: GCF_054392235.1. Lineage (NCBI taxonomy): Eukaryota > Metazoa > Chordata > Mammalia > Artiodactyla > Suidae > Sus > Sus scrofa. The sequence continues at coordinate 16,659,437 of NC_139401.1, forward strand.
ATAGCCCCACACGCACCGTTATCTCCAGGCACACCGACCTGGCTTCCAGGGTCAGCACGCGCAAGTCTCTTTCCGCACTTTCTTTGGCTGCCAGAGAAGGTCCCTCTACTGCAGGTGCTGGGGAATAGCATGGCCCTGGGAATAACAAGATAAACACCCCAGCTCTCATACCTCTCAGGAGAGTCGACTCCGTGGTGTGTGTTCCCCATCCTTTCCCAGGGTTTCCCCAGCAATACACTGGTTACCCACAGTAGGAAGTGGATTGAGGGCCTACCCTTTATTTGCTACCTTCTTTTCCCCACCTCGATTTCCCACTCCCTATGGGTGTTTCTTGAAATGGATTCACCAGTGAACTGTTTGCATAGAATCTTGGCCGCAAGGTCTCCTCTTGGAGGGGACCCATGCTAAGAAAACAGCCTATCCTATGCATGTAGAACAGTGACAAACTCGGAGTCATCAAAGTCCCATAAATTCATGCCGTAGAATTCATTCAAGAAGCGTCTATATGAGTTGAGTTTCTACACCATCCATCTCCCGGGCTGGACTGACCAGCGGGTAACCTGCACAACATGAGCCACATCTCACCCCTCATTTCATCCTTCACCCCAGGCCCCCTGAACATGCCTGATGTGTGCTGCCCACAAACCAGCCACGTCCCTGCCACTTGAGCTGACTTTGCCCTGTGCCCTCAGGAAGGGGCATCATCCCTTGCCCGGGATTCTTACCACAATTAAGTCACGCTGAGCTCTGTAGGAAGGGGGAAGAAGGTTCTCTTCCCTGCCTTGGTCAGACTTTGTCCCTTGTGCTCCCAAGTCACACAAACCCTTGAAAAAGCCCCTCTGGCATCTGCTGCCTGCAGCCCTTGCAACCACAATCAGGATCCCACGGGGCTATTTGGGAGAACGTCTCCAAGCCAGGACCATGCTGCCCTCCCCAGAGTCATTTGCCATAACCATCCCTGAGCTCTTTTTTTTTGGGCCAATGTGCATCTTATGGAGTTCCCTAGCCAGGGATCAGATCTGAGCCACAGCCAAGGCAACACCGGATCCTTGAACCCATTGTGCCAGGCTGGGGATCTAACCTACGTCCTGGCACTGCAGAGATACCACCAATCCTATGGCGACACAGTGGGAGCTGCTAGCTCCCTTGTTCTTTTTCCTCCCCTAACTCCTCCACCCCTAGACCCTGGATGCTGCATTAATGATCTGCTCACAGTTTGGGCCTCAGCAGGGATCCACATGTCACTTACTCTCTAAACACACAACACACAACACACACACACACACACACACATCAGCCACACTCTATTCAGTCGACCTCAAAGATCAAAGCTAAAATGACTGAAGACCTGCAATCAATTGGATACAGTGATAAACTGGTCTGCTAATTCCCATCGTAAAACCAACTCTGTAACGTGTGCTCAGGGATTCAGTGACTTGCATTCTATTCTGTCTGAAACCTTCTAACCTTTTCTAAAGAACATAGTGTACCTTTATGTTGCCCTGGAAATTTTGCAAAGGCTGGTAGTCCAAAGTCATAAAGCTCTGACCTGCTAAGACTCGAGTAGCCGATGGGAGAAATCAGAGGTCCAGAGGTGCTGAAGGATTTCAAGTGGAGTATAATTGAAATGTTAAGAAAAGATCAAGATGTGAAGAGTTGAACACAGGGAGTTCCCCTCGTGGCGCAGCGGAAACAAATCCGACTAGGAACCATGAGGTGGTGGGTTCGATCCCTGGCCTCCCTCAGTGGGTGAAGGATCCGGTGTTGCCGTGAGCTGTGGTATAGGTCGCAGACGCGGCTCAGATCCAGCGTTGCTGTGGTTGTGCCTCTGGTGTAGGCCGGTGACTACAGCTCCAATTAGACCCCTAGCCTGGGAACCTCCATATGCCGCGGGAGCAGCCCTAGAAAAGACCGCAAAAAATTAAAATTAAAATTTTTAAAAAAGTAAAAAAATAAAGAGTCGAACATAGAAACACATGAAACCAGAAAGATTAAGCTCAAATGCCACATCCTCTTTAAATCTCATTCTCTTCTCTGCTTACACACACACACACACACACATGCATGCACGCACACACGTGGAATTATTTGCTCACTTGAAGAGGCATACAGCACTTAGCTTAGCACAGGTGGACGCTGAAATTGGACTCTGAGAGACTGCATCAAATTGAATGGGTCCCACGTCTCACAATTTCCAAAATCAGGACTCACAGATGCTGACAGAAAGGTGCCTTTAAGCAGAATGATGCCAAGATCAAATCTCAGATCTGCCACGTACTGTTCCTGTGATGTGGATGAATTACTCAACATCTCTATGCCTCAGTTTCCTCATATGAGCATGAAGATAATAATTGTCTCAACTCCTAATGAATTTTTTCTTTTTTTTTTTTATTATAGCCACAACGGCAGCATATGGAAGTTCCCGGGCTAGCAATCAAATCAGAGCCACAGCTGAGGCCTATGCCACAGCCCTGGCAACACCACATCTGCGACCTACAACAGATCCTCAACCCACTGAAGGAGGCCAGGGATTGAACCCACATCCTCACAGAGACAACATCAGGTCCTTATCCTGCTGTGCCACAACACGAAATTGCTAATGAATTATTTTTAATGTGGTTAAAGAGTGACTCAGAGGGAGCTCCTTTGTGGCACAGTGGGTTAAAGATCTGGCATTGTCACTGCAGCAGCCTGGGTTGCTGCTGTGGCGTGGTTTCGAGCCCTGGTCCGAGAACTTCTGAATACCACCCAAAAAAAAAAAAAGGGACTCAGAGAGTAAGCAGTCTATATAATGGTATTGCCTTTGCTATCTTGTTTCATTTTAGTCATCTGAGCATTCTGTCTTAACCTTTCTACTAAATTTTAGATGCCAAAGGATAGAAATCACATCTTCACACCCACATTTCTCCTGCATTTGCACAATGCTTGATAATAAATGCTACAGAATCGGATATGATATTGAGTCCACGAAAAGTGAAGCCTCCTCCAGCCCCATAGGGAATACTTCTACCATGGCCTGATGCCTCAACGATGAAACTAGTTCAGTGTAACTGAAGAGAGGTTTCAAGTACTATGCAAATGGACAACTAAAACAAGGATATCTACCAATACTACACATGAGGAATGCTAGGGACCAGGTCTGTTGCTGAAAAGATTCCCAAATATTCCCAAAGCCTGCTGGAGGAGGTCCTGTTGCCTTGTATTTCTCACAAGCCAGAATCTTCAAACTGAATGTTCATTCCTAAACCAAAGAAACAAAGAACCTAAAAATCCATTAAAGCACAAGAAATGCAGCGTTCTCATGGTGGCTCAGTCGTAACGAACCCAACTGGTATCCTTGAGGATTCAAGTTCGATCCCTGGCCTCCCTCAGTGGATTAACGATCCAGCCTTGCTGTAGGTCACAGATGAGGCTTGGATCCCAAGTCGCTGTGGCTGTGGTGTAGGCCGGTAGCTGCTGCTCCGATTCAACCCCTAGCCTGGAAACCTCCATATGCTACGGGTGCAGCCATTAAAGGGGGAGACTAAAGCACAAGAGGTGCATCTATTTGCCACTTACCAGAGAGAATGGGCTCATCCAAATTTATCCAAAGTCCCTCATACAGTGGAATGAATGAAATACGTTCACTGATTCCTGGTACAAAAATAACAGCTACCTGGAGTTCCCGTCGTGGCGCAGTGGTTAACGAATCCGACTAGGAACCATGAGGTTGCGGGTTCGGTTCCTGCCCTTGCTCAGTGGGTTAACGATCCGGCGTTGCCGTGAGCTGTGGTGTAGGTTGCAGACGCGGCTCGGATCCCGCGTTGCTGTGGCTCTGGCGTAGGCCGGTGGCTACAGCTCCGATTCAACCCCTAGCCTGGGAACCTCCATATGCCGCGGGAGCGGCCCAAGAAATAGCAACAACAACAAAAAATAAATAAATAAATAAAAAATAAATAAATAACAGCTATCATTTATAGTGTACCTATTCCAGGCCAAGCACTTTAAATATGTAATGGCACCTTCCAAGTCAAAGTGACAGATGAAGTACACATTACTTTTTTTCTTTTTCTTTTTGTCTTTTCTAGGGCCGCTCCCACGGCATATGGAGGTTCCCAGGCTAGGGGTTGAATCAGAGCTGTAGCCACCGACCTACACCAGAGGCACAGCCACAGCCACGCCAGATCCAAGCTGCGTCTGCGACCTACACCACAGCTCACGGCAACACTGAGTCCTTAACCCACTGAGCGAGGCCAGGAATCAAATCCACAACCTCATGGTTTCTAGTCGGATTGGTTAACCACTGAGCCATAATGGGAACTCCAGTAAACATTTCATTTTAATCCTTCCCCCAAACCACACTCCACCTATCAAAAAAGGATTTTTTTTTTTTTTTTTTTTTTTTTTACATTAGGGGGAAAAGAGAAGAGAAAAAACAATTATTTTATTTTTTTTAGGACCGCACCCATGGCATATGGAGGTTCCCAGGCTAGGGATCTAATCGGAGCTACAGCCACCGGCCTACGCCAGAGCCACAGCAACGCTGGATCTGAGCCATATCTTCGACCTACACCACAGCTCATGGCAATGCCAGATCCTTAACCCACTGAGCGAGGCCAGGGATCGAACCTGCAACCTCATGGTTCCTAGTCGGATTCATTTCTGCTATGCCACGACGGGAACTCCTCCATTTCTAGGTTCATGTGCAGTGAAATGATCTATGGCATGGGAAAAAGTTTTCAATGCTTGAACAGAAAAGTAATATTTAATGGCTTATCAGGAAATGTTAGTTTAATTATGAATGAAAGTAATTATCAGTCAGCATGAACACATCGTTTCAGTATCTTCAGATATCTGTCAATCACAGAGGCAAGGTTCACAGCTTAGGGAACAGTTTGGAAAATGTCCTTCGCCGAGGACCTAACCTACTCTGTCCAGCAAGTTTAAACGATCATGAAGATTAGACTGTAACCCCCAAATGTATTTGCCAAGAAGGAGATATTTTTTTATCTTCCAGTTTTATTAAGATATAATTGACAGCGTAACATTGTATATGTTTCTATAGCGTGACGTTCTGACATCATGAAGTGATTACTGCCGTCGGTTTAGTCAAGATCCATCAGAAAAAAAAAAATCTTGGCCATACCTACAGCATGTGGAAGTTTCTGGGCCAGGGATTGAACCTGAGCTGAGCAGTGACAATGCCAGATCCTTAACCCACCATGCCACAAGGGAACCCTAGAAATACAGTTTTTAAATAGCATAAATTTTCTGATCCCCCTATGTTTAAAATCCATACATGGCTATGGCCACCGAAATCTGAGAAACACATTACGTATGAAATTAACTTCACCGGGTTTTCGAGTGGCAGGGAATTTTCTTTCTCTCCCATGGATAAATTTGTAAAAAGCAGTTTATCGTCTAGAACATCAGGCGATCTGCTTATAAATCTATGTCTGCGTTCTCAGTCGCTAACTCATTCGTCCTGGGTAAGTTGTCTACATCTAAGACTTTGAGAGAGAAGAGGAACAGAAGGTCCCACCCCAAAATATCCCTCTTTAGCCTAAGAATGAAGCCTCAAGGTTATTTTTAAGCAACAGCAGCAGAAGTAGCTCTGAAAACTGAGGAGAAGTTATCACTCTGTAAGAGACATTTGCGGCTGTAAGGGCAAACCTCCAACAAGAGTTCCCTGGTGGCTCGGTGGGTTAAGAGCCCGGCCTTGTCACTGCTGTGGTGCGGGCTCCATCCCTGCCTCCAGAACTTCCACATGTCCTGGGTGCAGGCAAAAAGACAAAGGAACTCTCCATTGGTAAGGATGTCTCCTTCTCTGTACCAGGAAGAGAAGGTGACTGCACATCTCTAGAAACTCTTATCCATGGAGAAGGCTTGGAGTTAAATCTGTGTAACAACCTTATCTTTGCGGACGGTGCTTTGCCTGATCGCCTCCCATAACCTGCTCCTTCCCCTCAACACCTTTTGTCTTTAGCTGGAGATGGTACCGAAGGTGATGCCTTGGGCCACTAAGGAACTAAGGGAGTCATTTTGTTCCTCCGGGTCCCTCCCATGTATACAGCAGGTGTCCATGTTATTAACCATGTGTTTTTCCTGCTGTTAGTCCATCTTTTATTACAGAGGCGTCGAAGGCCAGGACCTAGAAGCACTGAGGGAAAACGACTTTCCCCCCGCAAGACAGTATTTATGAAATAGACATGTGTTGTGTCAGTAAGGACATTGCTCATTGCAAGTGATGATGCAATAGCTCCAGCTCACGTGTATGAAAAAGGGAAATTATCGGTCTGGGTAACTGAAAAGCAGACAGAAGGAATTCTAGTTTCAGACACAGTTCTATCAAGCGATGTCATCAGGACGCCCTGTAAACCAGGCCTTGACTGCCTAACATCTGTAGTCACCTTTCTTTCCATACATCGTTTTCAAAATGTATCGTTCCAGAGTTCCCATCATGGCTCAGCAGAAACATATTTGAGTAGCATCCGTGAGGACACAGGTTCGACCCCTGGCCTCTCTCAGTGGATTAAGGGTTCAGCATTGCTGTGAGCTGTGGTGTGGGTCGCAGGCACAGCTCGGATCCAGCATTGCTGGGGCCAGCAGGTGCAGCTCCGATTCAACCTCTAGCCTAGGAAACGCCATATGCGTCAAGTGCGGCCCTAAAAAGACAAAAAAAATTAGTAAGAAATTTTTAAAAATGTATCCTTCCAACATTAGGCAACTATTCGAATACCCACCAAAATCGCACTGACCCCCTTCCCAAAAGGATATGGCCCAATGTTAAGTCTCATTAAGTTTTTTTTTGTGTGTGTGTGTGTGTTTTTGCTATTTCTTGGGCCACTCCCGTGGCATATGGAGGTTCCCAGGCTAGGGGTCGAATCGGAGCTGTAGCCACCGGCCTACACCAGAGCCAGAGCAATGCGGGATCCGAGCCGCGTCTGCAACCTACACCACAGCTCACGGCAACGCCGGATCGTTAACCCACTGAGCAAGGGCAGGGACCGAACCTGCAACCTCATGGTTCCTAGTCGGATTCGTTAACCACTGCGCCACGACGGTCACTCCCTCATTAAGTTATTACACTCAAGCTATCTGGTACCATCTCCCAGTCTACATGTAGCTCGTTATTGTCTCTAAGACTATGGATAAAATATTTATCATCCCAACAGACCCAGTATACAAAGGCTGAGGGTGGGGAAAAAAGAGTGGAAAACAAGACCACTGTTAGAAAACTCCCATTTTTAAAAAAAGGGATAGGGAGTTCCCTGGCGGCCTAGTGGTTACTAGGATCTGGTATTGTCGCTGCTGTGGCTCAGGCCACTGCTGTGGTGTGGATTCGATCTCTGGTCTGGGAACTTCTGCATGTCTCAGGCATGGCCAATAAATAATTGTTTTAATGAAAAAATTTAAGACAAATACCCTATCAGTTATATCTAGAATCTAATTTACAGCACCAATGAACCTTTCCACAGAAAAGAAACTCACGGACTTGGAGAACAGACTTGTGGTTGCCAAGAGGGAGGGGGAGGGAGTGGGATGGACTGGAGTTTGGGATTAATGGATGTAAACTATTGCCTTTGGAATGGATAAGCAATGGGATCCTGCTGTGTAGCACTGGGAACTAATGACATCTAGTCCTTTGTGATGGAGCATGAAGGACGATAACCTGAGAAGAAGACTGTAAATGTGTGGGGGGGGGGGGCGGTGTGGGTGTGTGTGACTGAGCCACTTTGCTCTATGGTAGAAAATTGACTAAACACTGTAAACCAACTATACTGGAAAAAAAATCATTTTAAAAATTTTTTCAGAAAGGGGTAGGAGATGGAATTCCCTTCGCAGCTCAGCAGTTAACAAACCCAACTAGGATCCATGAGGACGCGGGTTTGATCCCTGGCCTCACTCGGGGGTTAACGACGCAGTGTTGCTGTGGCCGTGGCGTAGGCCGGTGGCTACAGCTCTGATTCGACCCCTAGCCTGGGAACCTCCATACGCCTCGGGTGCGGCCATAAAAAGGAAGGGGGGGGCGGATAGGAGGAAAAAGCACAATGATCCTGAGCAATATATCCTACTTGAGAGGGAGCTCAACAATTCTCTGCTATAGAAAACCAGCTGCCCTGGGTTTCCATCTCTGGGAAAAGCACCCCCCACCTTTTTTTTTTTCTTGTCTTTTTGCCATTTCTTGGGCTGCTCTTACGGCATATGGAGGTTCCCAGGCTAGGGGTCCAATTGGAGCTGTAGCCACCGGCCTACACCAGAGCCACAGCAACGCAGGATCCAAGCCACATCTCTGACCCACACCACAGCTCACGGCAACGCCGGCTCCTTAACCCACTGAGCAAGGCCAGGGATCGAACCCGCAACCTCATGGTTCCTCGTCGGATTTGTTAACCCCTGCGCCACGACGGGAACTCCCAAACAGCCCTCTTATTCACCGTCCCCCATATACATCCGACACAGACATCATCAGGAGGCTCCTCTGAGGGGCTGCACCTTTCAGCAGCTGGATCCCCACTGTTGCAGGTCTGGGTTCTGAACCTAGGCTTTCAGGTTACACAGGAGGTCACGGACGCTTGGTTATGGAACGAGGGTTTCTCCAGCAATACAACTTTCTTAAAAGCTTGACTGAAGATTCGCTTACACGCATTGCCTCAATTTTCGGAGCTGAGAACCTAAGCCAGAGACCCTGTCCAGTCCGAGCCCATGAATTTAACCCTAAGAATTCCTGTCTGTCGGTAACACATGCCAGGGCTCTGTCCAGCCTCCAGCCTTGGGCTTCACGGCCTCCATCGCGACATCGGATTCAGAAAAACAGGCAAGGGTGGCAGGATTAGGATGGCACAGGTGCTCTGTACACCCAGGCTGTATGTTCTAAACCATCACCAGGCAGGAAACGCACCGCACAAGATGCCCCAGAGGGGCAGCAATGTGGCGTGTTTCCCAAGCGCCAATGTCATCACCTCCTTGGGTTCCTGCCGCTCTCTGCTCTGTTTTTATTTTAGCCTCAACAAGAGAATTTACCTTTTCCAATCCTGCACGGGGCATGATGCAGCGACTCTCAGACAACACGAATTGCTGGCTGCAGGCAGAAAGACCGCCAAGAATTCAGTTCTGAAACAAGCCCCAGGTGAGATGCTTTTCTCTTTCTTGAAAGCAAGCAGAGACCACAGCCAGCGGCACCCGTCAGCCCCTCGACACGTTCCCCTCCAAACGCTTCCAAAGTTTCAGCCTCGGTCCACAGATGTGTTGAGTTCCAAGATGCCACAAGGCAACCTTCTTTGCTGAATAACCACAACAAAGAAACGGCCAACTTCCCGGCCAGAGATAGAGAATCCCCATGGCCCACACTCATCCGGATCACCCAGTTCCACGGGGAGGCTGTCACTCAAAACTCCCCATTTACTGGGGACTCTGGGTAAGGTGCCCAGCGTGGGGGATGGGGCACCTCAGAAACCTCTTGACATGCTAATTCCCCACAAACTGGTTCTCCTTTCATTCAACCCTCCCCCCTGCCCCATTTTCCCATTTCTAAGAAATTTGGAGATGCCCCAAGAGCCCTGTTTGGGAGCAGGTTCATGAAGCTGGGAACAGAAGTTGGGCACTTGCCATCCGCAGTGAGGCCCCTCTGTGCGCTGGGCAAACTGGAAGAACCAGTCTTCAGAGAGTCAGATGTTTTAGCAGAAGATTTGATGAGCCCAAATCTTGCATCTCCTCCTATCTAGAAAAACACTAAAATCCTTGCTGGTGATGTCTGCGCCTTGTGACCTGTAGTAACCTTCAGGAGCCCAGCAACAAACTTGCGTAAAATGTGTGCGTGCTGCAGGCACACACACCCCTTTATGACATCCTGCTGGTCCCCTTTTCCCTCCTTGGGTGGTATTTCAGCTCAGTCGGAAGTCAAGGATAAAACAAAGAATGGCACGGTCATCTGAATGCAGTCACCTCCGGGGGCGGGGGGGGGGGGGGGGGGGGTTGGGGGGGAGCCGGTCAGTCCTGCAGGCTGAGAAAACCCAGGATCCCAGCCCTGGGAGCGGAGCTGCCTGTCAAAGGAAGGACTTCAGGGAGCCCAGGCCTCTTTTGTTCCTGCTCCCGACTCCTTCGTGGCAAAAACTCCTACACATCCTACCTCCTCCTCCCTCCCCACGTTGGAGCAGTGTCTACCCGAGATGTTGCCTCCCCGGCTTAAATCCTAATTTCGCCCCAAATAAAACGGAACTCCCAACGATCAGGTTGTGCCTTTTTTTAAGTCGACAAAGCCCAACTGACTTTTTCCTTGCAAGGCTCCTCCCGACTCTCTCCTGCTCGCATCCCTCCCACCACTCTGCTGGGGACTCGAGGCTCTTTCCTTCTGCAGAAGGGCGGCGGGTCCTCAAAAAGCACCTATTTATCCCTAACGCAGGTGACATACCTGTCCCCTTCCCATGGGTCAGGTCAGGGCGCACATTCTCCCCGGTTGGCTAACTCGAAACACATGGTTACTGGGAGAAGAGGGAAACAGGAAGGGGGTCGCAGGGGCGTTTTGGTCGCAACTGGAGCGAAATGGAGTCACCAAGGTTTCCTTTGATAGAAAAGACATTATGTCACCTTCCACCATCCCACCAGAGGTCTTCTGCTTGTTCGGTCCCTCCTTGAGGCCTTTGGGCAGCAATCACAGAGCTCCCCTCCCCCTGCACGCCACACACATACACAGTCAAACCACATTTCAGTCCCAGTATGTAATGGCCTATTAATTTGCCTTAATTGGCTTCCTGCTCTCATACATAAATAGCTATCTAATGTGACCGTTCCAAAGTCAAAAACCTAGGCAAGTTCTTTTAAATCAATCCAATAAAAAGAGGCTGCTATTTTTTCATTATTAATAGGTAGCTGCCATGTCCCCGGATCTAATCAACTTCTCGGCATCCCTTCTCAGATATGAATAAACAGAGAGATAATCAGAGAAGGGCTAAATATATGCCAGAAGAGCAGTGCTCCTCATAGGTTGTGGAATGACATTTTGATATTCTTCTTTCTGCTCTTCTCTCTTTTCTCGATTATCTGCAATGATTTTGTATGCTTTTTGCACCAAGAGAAAAAAGGTACAAACATCTGTCAATAGTTCCGTCAGGCCAGGAGATCTTTTGGGGGGGGGCGGGGGTCCGGGGAATGTTGCGCAATTGGGTTGTGGTGATGGGTACCCAACTCTGTACATTTACTCACAATCAATGACTTGTACACTTAAAATGGATGAGTTTTATGGTCTGTCCATTATACCTCAATCAAGCTGTTGACCAAGAGAGAACTTCCATTTGGCTACATTTCAGGGGCAGTCATCCCATCAGAATGGCCATGTAACAACCTCACAGAGGGGCGGGAGAAAAGAACAAGAAAATTTAACAAGAGGTCAGATAAGAAAGTGATAGGGACAAAGGAAGGCAGAAAGGCAGGGCCGAGGAAGAGAGGAAGGAAGGAAAGGAGAAGGGGAGGAAGAGGGGAGGGAGAAAACTGCTCAGAAATGAAATAGGAGATGCCCCACTCGAGCACAGCTCCAGCATCCGCATCCTATGGGATGTGGAACATCGACCTCTTGGGAAATGAACTTTTCTTCTTCCAACACAGCTGCACAAGGCTGGTACTTGGAAGATGTTGATCTAATTTTGGAAATGCTACCACCAAGGCTGTCAGGTTGTCCCACATACAGCAATGTTGTCATCGTGTCTTGGAAGGGTAGATGATTGTATGCCACCAGGACAATGCTCTCATGGGGTTGGTGTACATTACCTGGACACCTAGGATCGAAGGGTTTGGTGCGCCTAAATGAAGCAGCACTATCTTCATGTAATTTAATTCCACATGATTTTTTTCTTTTCTTTTTAGGGCCGCATCTGCGACATTTGGAAGTTCCCAGGCTAGGGGTTAAATTGGAGTTACAGCTGCTGACCTACACCACAACCTACACAGCAAAGGAGGATCTGAGCCACAGATGCGACCTACACCACAGCTCATGGGAACACCAGATCCTTAACCACTGAGCAAGGCCAGGGATCAAACCCACATCCTCATGGATACTAGTCGGGCTCATTACTGCTGAGCCACAAGGGGAACTCCCTAACTCAACATTTGTTGAACATCTGATGGATACGAGGACATCTGCTTCCTATTTTGAGGGACGTAGAGATGGACAAGGAATGGTTCTTGTCCTCTAGGAATTTACAAAGTAGATACATCCGGAGTTCCTGTTGTGGCGCAGTGGTTAACGAATCCAATTAGGAACCATGAGGTTGCGGGTTGGGTCCCTGGCCTTGCTCAGTGGGTTAACGATCCGGCGTTGCCGTGAGCTGTGGTGTAGGTCGCAGACGCGGCTCGGATCCCGCGTTGCTGTGGCTCTGGCGTAGGCCGGTGGCTACAGCTCCGATTCGACCCCTAGCCTGGGAACCTCCATATGCCGAGGGAGCGGCCCAAGAAATAGCAACAACAACAAAGACAAAAAGACCAAAAAAAAAAAAAAAAGTAGATACATCCTATTTTAGGGGAGCTGCCACACTTTACCAAGGAGGCAAGGCTGGAATTTTGAAGAGAATTTGGAGAGAGTTAAGAGAGCATCTTTCAAGCCTGGGAACATCATCCTTAAAGGTACCAAGAAGGGGAGATTGGGGCTATGATCAGGAAATGGTCAATCATTTGGTTGAATAGCATGCAGAAGTCATAGCGAGTGGTGGAAAATATCTATTAGGGCCAGATGATGGGGGATCTAGAGAGTCTGATGGAACGTGGAGGCAGTGAAAATACTCAGGACAAAGATGTCTTGAGGAGTCCTCTGACTGTTAAAAGACTTAGCATTGTCGCTTCTGTGGCTCAAGTGTGAGCCCTGGTCCAGGAACTTCCACATGCCCCAAGTACAGCCAAATAAAAAATTTGTTAATTAAATTTTTTTTGAAAAGATATGTCTCGAGATTTCAGTTTCTGTAAAGTGGTGTGGTAGTTCTAAAGATATATCCACACCCATAAATTCTTTGATAAGAATGTTGTCTCTAACACCACACACAAAAATAAACTGAAAATGGATTAAAGACCTAAACCTAAGACTGGATACTCTAAAACCCTTAGAGGAAAACAGGCAGAACACTCTTTGACATAAATTGCAGCAGTATCTTTTTGGAGCCACCTCCTAGAGTAATGAAAATAAAAACAAACCAACAAAAAATGGGACCTAATTCAACTTGAAAGCTTTTGCACAGCAAAGGAAACCATAAACAAAACAAAAAGACAACCCACAGAATGGGAGAAAATGTTTGCAAATGAAGTGACTGACAAGGGATTAATCCCCAAAATATGCAATTATCTCATATAGCTTTATACCAAAAAACACAGCAAAACAACTAAGAAATGGTCAAAAGATTTCAACAGACATTTCTCCAAGGAAGTCAGACAGTCAAAAAGTTTATGAAAAGATGCTCAGCATCACTAATTACCAGAGAAATGCAAATCAAAACTACAATGAGGTATCACCTCACACCAATCAGAATGGCCATCATTAATCAGTCCGCAAGTAACAAATGCTGGAGAGGATGTGGAGAAAAGGGAACCCTCCTACGCTGTTGGTGGGAATGGAAATTGGTACAACCACTACGGAAAACAGTATGGAGGTTCCTTAAAAAACTAAAAATAGAGTTATCATGTCCATCAGTAATTCCACTCTTGGGCATGTATCTAGAGAAAACTGGTTGGAAAAGATACGTGTGCCCCAATGTTCCCATTGTCACGCTTTACAATAGGCAAGACATAGAAGCAACCTAAAGGTCCATCAAGAGAGGAATGGGTAAAGAAGATGTGGTATAATACACAATGGAACATTCCTCAGCCATCCAAAGAAGGAAATAAGGCTACTTGTAGTGACTTATCAGACTAAGTGAGGTAAGTCAGAGAAAGACAGTATCATGAGATCACTAATATTTGCAATCTATTTTTAAAATGATACAAAAGAACATACAAAATAGAAACAGACTCAAAGATTTTGAAACCAAACTTATGGCTACCAAAATGGAAACATGGGGGGGTATAAACTAGGGGGTTGGGTTGACATAGACACACTACTATACATAAAATAACTAACAAGGACCTCCTGTATAGCACAGGGAAATCTACTCAACACTGTGTAATAACCTTTATGGGAAAAGAATCTGAAAAGGAATGCCTATATGTATATGTATAAAGCAAATTCACTTTGGTGTACACCTGAAACTAACACAACTCTTTAAGTTAACTATATGCCAACAAAATTTTTATTTTTAAGAAAGGACCTTAGATTAAAAACTGAAGCGTTCACAGGCTATCTGAATAAAGAATGAGGTTTAGTTTTTTAAAAAAAGAATCTTGCACGTGGGAGGAAGATAAAGAATTTGTGGCCAGAGGACAATTTGTGATGGCTTTAAAGATACATCCACAAATTCTCCAATACTCCTCTCCTCAAGACATGGCACTTAATTACCTCCCCTGGACAGTGGGCTGTGCTTGGTGACTCTCTTCTAACCAATAACATACAGCAAAAGGGATGGACCTCGCTTTCAATGTTAGGTTATAAAAAGACTGCAGCTCCCATCTGGGGAGAGGGCTCACTCTCCAATCGCTCTCTGAGGGAGAAGCCAGCTCCCATGAGCTCTGTGCTGAGCAGCCCAGTGGAGAGGCCCACGTGGTGAGAAACTGAGGCCCATGAAAAGTCCTGTGAGTGAACTTGAACACAAGATAGATCTTTCCCCAGCCAGGCCTCAGATGACTGCAGCCCTGGAAAGCACCTCCATCTCAGCCTCCTGAGTGCTCTCCTGATCCAGAGACCCCCCAGTGAAGTTGCTTCTGGGCTTCTGACCCATAGCAACTGGGAATTTTAAGCTCAGCTGGGGCTAATGTGTTATACAGCAATAGATGCTACAAATGGCCTACATAAAATAGAGACTGGGGCAGGCAAAGATTCACGTTAGGAGAGATGGTACTGGGTAAAGCAGAGACAATGAAAAGAAGGGATCTGTACCCAGGGCTTGATGCACATGTACCAGAGGATTGAGAGGTTCATCGCATCGGAACAGGGCGAGTAGTACTGAGAGAGATGTTATAATGCATGTTCCATGTCTAGGGGAGATGACCAGGAAAATCATCACATCATTAAAACCAGACCACAGGAGTTCCCGTCGTGGCGCAGTGGTTAACGAATCCGACTAGGAACCATGAGGTTGCGGGTTCGGTTCCTGCCCTTGCTCAGTGGGTTGACGATCCGGCGTTGCCGTGAGCTGTGGTGTAGGTTACAGACTCGGCTCGGATCCCGCGTTGCTGTGGCTCTGGCGTAGGCTGGCGGCTACAGCTTGGATTCGACCCCTAGCCCGGGAACCTCCATATGCCGCGGGAGCGGCCCAAGAAATGGCAAAAAGTCAAAAGTCAAAAAAAAAAAAAAAAAACAGACCACAAAAAGGAAGTACGTGCAGGTGCTCATGGTGCATTGATTGTGTGTTGTCATGTCTCTGCATGTTGGGGTTTTTAGCATGTTGGCTCTGATATACCAGCCAACATCCGCACAGAGCTAACCACAAAAGCTATTGCAAAATCGTATCTGGCACACCTGGGACACAGCGGACTCAGACTAAAAATGGAGGTTCCAAGTTGTTCACAGAGATGGGGCCACAGGACCCACATACTTTGAGCAGCAAGGCTCTAAAGCACCTTCCAGACTTTCAATTCTACCATCACCTGAAAAGAAGGGAAGGATGTTCAGTATATAAGAAAGGTTCGGGGGTCTGGTGCAGAGAATTGGGAAGGTCAAAGACAGAGTAAAATGCAAGCGTAGAAGAGGATCCTTTGCCACTGGGATAATTAGGGCTAGAACAATCCTTCCTGTGCATCTATCAACAAGGGTCTTTTCCTAATCTGTTTGTATGTGATATAGGCAATGAAGAAAGTACGAAAAGGAAAGCTTCAGGAGCTTTAGTCTCACTAACTAAGAAGGAAGTGGTATAAAATAAGTGATGTAACGATAATGTCATCGAGAAGCCAGCCCTCAGAGAGGCAATGGAAATGCATGACTTTCCTATGGCACCTTACAGCCTGAACAGCTTCCTTGCCTGAAAATAGGCATCTGTATATTAAATAGGATACATCTAGGCAGGCAATTTATCCACTTACATAAAATAACCACCTGTGATGCTTTAAGCCAGTATTTGAAAACCTATCAGAGACTCAAAGTTAATGCAGAGGACTTCCAGGCAAGAATTAAAAGCCTCAGGGAAAACCATGCAGCCGAAAACCAGACCCATAATAAGCTGAAATTTCAAATTTTGGTCTTGCCCTTGTTAAAACATTCGGGCAAAAAACATTGCTTACAATGAATGTCTTTGCATGTGTCTAAGAGCCACTTGTCTTTCTCAGCCTCTGCCCATTGCCCAGTGACAAGTCTCTCTGGTTCCCTTCTTAGGTCAAGAAACCCTACAAGTTCGCCTTCTTGGTAGAAGGACCTTCGTCTCTCTGCTCGCTGTGCGGCCGGAAGTGCTCGCAAGCACCTGGACATCTGGCGCATGAGACCATTTCTGCTTCACCAGCTGAGTCCCTCAGCAGCCGGTGCCAGTTCCAGGGAACTGGGTCATTATGCATATTCTCCACACTAAAAGCTACAATGGAATGGACATTTTTAAGAGGAAATGGCTGTTGATCTCAGCTACCAAACTTCAACTGTGCAAGAAAGGCCCCATTTCTTTGTCCTGAGGTTAACCTACATTGGACTCTGAGCCCCAGTTCCTCGTGGCTGGCAAGAAATCCAATCTTAATCATTTGAGTCCCCCTCCCTTCCCTTCTCCCTAGGTCGTAAAATGTCCCAACCCCAAATCAGTCATCAATCATTAGTCTGCAGTGGTTATAACGAAAAAACCCAGGGATCCATGAGTTACAATTATTTCCTGCCTCCTGGGATGCAGGCATTTATCAATGAGTAATAAGTTCTAGAGAAAACTCCCTTTGCCCCTAGAAGCTGCCTCAATGACACCATAATCCCGTTCTCACTCCTATGTTACATCTCAGCCCTTTTGCCAGCCCTGATTTCCACGCTTGCATCTAGGAAAATATCCGGATTCCTACGCCCTTGTTGCCATATCATGAGGAATGTAGACAACCCTTGCCTAGCTGACACCAGCCGGAGTATCAAGGACAGGAGGCAAGGAACCAGCTAAACCGATACCAGGGCACAGAAGTTTATACTCAAGGTGTAGGCAGAGTCTTGAGTTAAATGAACCATTCAGGGGTAGGTGCCAGAAGACCGCAAAGAATCCAGTGGGTTGAGCAGTTAAGAAGGTCATTTGATCACTTTGACAAAAGCCATTTCAGAGGCGTCAGAGCAAGGGAAATCTGATGGAAATAGGCTTAAGAGTCTCCAAGAACTGGAAAATGGACACAGCGAGTTTAATCTGTTCTTTTGAAAATGTGAGAGCTAGAAGTGATTCGGGGGGCAGGGGGGTCTACCAAGGCTTGTTATAGTCTTTTTTAAGCCTGTAACAACGTGGGCATCTCTAAAAAGCTATAGAGAAGGAGCTGGGTTGAACATATAAGACAAGCAAAAAATCAGAGGGAGCCCTATTTTTATTCTAGTAGAGGTGGGAGGGAAGAGACACCGAAGAACAGAGGAAGGGGTTTATTCGTAAAGGGAGATGAGAAAAGGATGCCCCCTTATGCATTCAGGAAAGGAGGCAAGGTTGGAGGCTGACTTAGCCAAGACTGAGGTCACGAGATGGGGAAGTAGCAGGAGTTCATACCTCAGTGCCCCCTTTCCTCTGTGAAGTCCGAAACAAGGTCACCTGCTGAGGCATGAGGACAAGATTGTAGTTTATTTGGGTTTTTTTTTTTTTTTTCATATAAATAAACAGGACCTCCTACTGCACAGCACAGGGAACAACATCCAGCCTCTTGGGACAAAACATGATGAAAGATAATTTAAGAAAAGTAATGTACATATAGGTACGACTTGGTCACTTTGCTAAATTGCACCGATAGCAGACAGTGGTCTAACATTTTAAGTGTAATAAAAATTTTTTAAGTAAAAATATACAGGACCTCACAAAATCTACTTATTAATTTAGCAACTTGGGGATTCTTTTAGATTTTCTACTTACACAATCATTGAAACTACAAGTAATGAGTTTTGTTTCTTTATCAAAGTTTCACCTCTTATTTCTTTTACTTGCCGTATAGCATTGGCTACAGCTGGACTTTTATTTCTTTGGCCAGGGATTTCCATACACGTGAAGACTATAAATTCAGCCTCCACACCTCGTACAATGCAGGTTTGGGGTTTTAGTTTCGCACCCAAGATTTATTTTTTCCTCACTCCAAAGCCCAACGGGGGCAAGATTCTTCCTCTCCTAGACCCATGGGCAGAGGTTTCTAGTTACCCTTCCACACAGGGGCAGCCTTTTCTGGGACAAGGGGGGTGGGGAGCAGTTTTAGTCTGGAATTCCCACTCCCCACTTCAACACAGACCCAAGGAAACCTCTCTGTGTGGAAAAGGACAGGCTTCCTGCAGTCCTGGCTTGGGTTGGTGACATTCCTTGGGATGGCAACAAGAATGTAGAAATCTGGGTATTTTTCTAGGTTCTGGATCTTCAACTTTAGCCCCTTTATCCAAGGTTTACATCCAGTCCTTTGGACCATCAGAGCCCCCGCCTCCCTCTGGTCTTTCAGACTCTTGAGTCAACCATTCCCAGTCCTCAGAGTCCCCCCTGCAAATGTGCTTTAAGCCACTGGTTACCAAGTGCGGTCCAGGAGCCTGTGAAAGCAGTGTTGCCTAGAAGTCCAGAATGTGAGCCTGGGAGTCAGACAACCTGAGATCAAATCCTTCCCCAACAGGTGTGCCTGGGACAAGTTTTTCACAACACTTCTGAGCCTTAGTTTCCTCTTTTCTAAAATGGGGGTGTTGGTGGGTGTTCCCATTGTGGCTCAGCGGTCACGAACCTGACTAGGATCCCTGAGGATGTGGGTTCAGTTCCTGGCCTTGCTCAGTGAGTTAAGGATCTGGAATTGCTGTGAGCTGTGGTAGGTCGTAGACATGGCTCGGATCTGGCATGGCTGTGGCTGTGGTTTAGGCCAGCAGCCGCAGACCCGATTTGACCCCTAGCCTGGGAACCTCCATATGCTGTACCTGCGGCCCTAAAAAGACAAACAAGAAAAATAAAATAAAGTGGGGGGATTAGTGATATCTGCCTCACAGGGTAGCTAGGAGTGTATGAGGCAATAGGCACAAAATGGTTGTTCCTGGAGTTCCCGTCGTGGTTCAGCGGAAACAAATCCAACTAGGAACCATGAGGTTGAGGGTTCGATCCCTGGCCTCACTCAGTGGGTTAAGGATCCGGCGTTGCCCTGAGCTGTGGGGTGTATAGCAGACACAGTTCAGATCCCTCGTTGCTGTGGCTGTGGTGTAGGCCAGCAGCTGTAGCTTTGATTGCAGCCCTAGCCTGGGACCCTCCATATGCTGTGGGTACGGCCCTAAAACGACATAAAGAGCAAACAATTAAAAAAAAAATAAAATAAAATGGTTGTTCCTGAGCCTGACACATACAAAATACTCAGAGGAAGAGTCAACTCCTACTGTTGGAGATGAGGAAAGCACCACGGCAGAAATGCCATCGCTTCTTCGGTTCTTGAAGAAGAGTGGCTGCGAAGACTTCATTCTTTCATTTAAACCAAAGGCTATTTGGTTGCTGGTGACTTTAATAAGGTCCCTATATCTGCTGTTCATACCCTCACATCTACCCTTTGTTTGAGCTTTGTGGGGATGTGAGATGTCGCCTGTGTCGGCCTGGACCCCACCGCCAGGAACATGGCAAATTCCTCCTGCACAGGTGCACATGTTCGAGCCATTCCCCCAGTTCAGAGCAAGGAAAAATGCATGGTGTTGGGTGCCTCATCACCGTTTCTTAAGGTTGGTGAGATTTTCTTTCTGCTATCCTTTTTGCTTTTGAGTTAGAAATTGCTGTTTATTTCTTTTCTTTTTTTTTTTTTTTTTGCTATTTCTTGGGCCGCTCCCGCGGCATATGGAGGTTCCCAGGCTAGGGGTCGAATCGGAGCTGTAGCCACCGGCCTACACCAGAGCCACGGCAACACGGGATCCGAGCCGCGTCTGCAACCTACACCACAGCTCACGGCAATGCCGGATCGTTAACCCGCTGAGCAAGGGCAGGGACCAAACCCACAACCTCATGGTTCCTAGTCGGATTCGTTAACCACTGCGCCACAACAGGAACTCCTAGAAATTGCTGTTTTGATGTGTCAACAACAATTTCTTTGTTGGGCTACCTCTGCAGTGGGAGGTGAAACATTTTGCAGCCACAGCATTAGGGACCCAAAGATGTTCTAATATACGGACACTTAAACGCATAGCCACTGAATTTTATGATTTCTTACTACTGTCCCCGTATCTCTGCAGATATTGAAAGGAAATGGTCATTTGACAAAACCGGTGTGTTTGAGACACGCTAATCCCCCCCACCGCATTGATACAGAAGAACTCGTGTGGCCCTTGGCGATTTTATACATCAAATATTTTGCAGACTTTTCAACCTGGCAATCCTGTGCTAAATCAATCACGAAAGCCCAGGCAGCTTAAGAGAACACGTGTACCGGGACTACGAGGTCACTTTGATTCTTATTGAAACACAGAGACTGCAGGTACCCACCATTACCTGGTGGCTGAGCTGGGCCTCGAGGTCAAGGTTGTGGCTTTCAGTCTAGGGCCCTTGGGTGTGGCATGAATCTTGGAGCTGTGATGACTTACCAATATAAGTAACTGCTTAACCAGAAGAAACCTCAGACAATTCCACATCCCCCCCCCCCCCAAAAAAAAGACTTGCAAAGCTCGGATCCAAATGCTTTCTACCACATTCATTAGCTGAGTTCACAGTGTAAGAGAAAAAGAAAAAGCACTGCTTGGCCCGTCTAGGAACCCTTTTCCAGGAGCACATGTTCTTAGGGGCAAAATACCTTTCTTCTGAGCACTCACAGAATCATGATGTCATTTTCCCAAGTGTTACCTCTAAAAACATCATCAGCGGAAAGACATTCCTCTCTTCCCATCACTTAATTCTGTGGACCATTTTTCATCAACACCTACCTTGAAGGCTAACACTAAATGCCATACGCTGACACTGGCAACTACACTTTGTCTTGGTTAGTGGGTAACTGGGCTTTCTGGGAGGGAATTTTAATCTTCTGTAGGAACAAAGCAACCTGGGAATGAGGAGGTATGTCAAACTGTCCACACAGAAAAGAAATGAAAAGAACCAAAGAAACCCGTGTGAAATAATTCCAAGGACGTTAAGGACTCGGAGAAGCTCGGGACTAGGTTATCACCTGCTACTACTAACTGTTGAGTTCTAGCCCCGGGATTAACTCTCTGCCTTACCCCTGGCCTCTAATTCTCTTGCCTTTCTATGTATCAATGTCTTTGCTCGCTGATGTAGGGGTTACCCCCAGCAGGAATCTGGAATGCTACCCCCCAACCAGTTTTACCCGGTCGATCTCAAAACCAGGTGGTTCAATTCACAAGTGCTCCCATGCCAACAGGCCAAGAGCTGCTGCCCCAAACTCCTGGTGTCCTCCCTCCCACCCTGACAGGACGGCCACAGGTCTCGGGAGCCCTAAGTGGACGCCCCTGGCCTTCCAGCTAGCATACCCCAAGTCCCACACACCAGCACCCAGCTTTAGGTGTCTTCCCAGCCAGACAGGGCTCGGTCCTCAGCTGGGAAGACGCCTCCCCCCAGGGCAGCATCAGCCTGAAGGGGACAAATGCCTTGTGCCTCTCTAGTCCCCGAGGCTGTGGCCCATCCTCATTTGGCCCCATCATATTCATCTGGTCCAACTATACCTTCAGGTCTTCTAGTGATTTTTTACTCAGCATATAAAATACGAAAATTCTGTAGCTTCTTAACACTCAATGAACTACTCAGCAGTGTTTAGCAATATATTAGTAGTAGCAATGTAACTACTTTTTTTTTTTTTTTTAAGCATGCAGAAGTTCCTCCGCCAAGGATCAAAACTGTGCCACAGCAATGACAGTGCTGGATGCTTAACCTGCTGAACCACCAGGAAACTCCTAGTGTAACTACCTTTGAAAAGATAACACCAACTTTATCGCTGAGCAGTTTTTATATAGTACAACTCCCAGGCTATTGTTTCTCTCAGACAGCAATTTCACAAGGACTTTGATTTTGTTCTTTGCCTGCAATCAATAGGCAGAACCGTGTTTCAGAAATGGAGTTCACGGTTGCAATCACTGCCCAGACATGCAATAAGTTCCTGGCATTGCACTTGTACGCATGGTAGGCAGACCTAAGAGAGATTGCAGGTTCATTTCCGGACCACCATAACAAAATGAGTATTGCAGAAAATTAAGTCACACAAATGCCTTGGTTTCCCAGTACACAGACGATACTGCAGTCTAGTAACTATGCAATAGAATGATGTCTAAACAGACAATGTACATACCCTAATTTTAAAATACTCTATTGCCACGGATGTACCTAGAGGTTATCATACTAAGTGATATAAGACAAATGTCCTATGATATCATTAATAGATGGAAAAATGACACGAACGAACTTATATACAAAACAAGAAATAGACTCACAGATGTAGAAAACCATCTTACAGTTACCAAAGGGGAAAGAGGAGGCAGAGAGGGCTAAATTAAGAACTTGGGATTAATAGATACGCACTACTGTATACAAACCAGATAAACAAGGACCTACTATAAAACACAGGAAGCTATATTTGATACCTTGTAATAAACTATAATGGAAAAGAAGCTGAAAAAACACATCTATTTGTATGTACAACTGAATCATTTTGCTGTATCCCTCAAACTAACAAAAAATGATCAATCAACACTACATTAAATAAGAAGAAAGTAAAACTGAAGTATAGTGGATTTACAATGTTTCGTCAGGTTCTGTGGTACAACCAAGTGACCCAATCACACACATTTCCCTGGGCTGTGCAGTCGGATGCCAGTGCCCATCCTTTTCACATTTAAGAGTCTGCATCTACAAAACCCCCCAAATGCCCATCCATCCCACTCCCTCCCCTTTCGCCCTTAGGAACCCCAAGTCTGCTCTTCTTGGCCATGATCTGTTTCTGGTTTTTGTTATTCATTTTTAGACAGGCTCATCTGTTCCGTATTTTAGATTCCGCAAATAAGTGATATCATATGGTATTGGTCTTTTTCTTTCTGACTTACCTCACTTAGTATGAGAGCCTCTAGATCCATCCATGTTGCTGCAAAGGCCATTAGTTTGTCTTTCTTTATGGCTGAGTAGTACTCCATTGTGTGTATATACCACATCTTCTTAATCCATTCATCTGTCGATGGACATTTGTTTCCATGTCTTGGCTACTGTGAATAGTGCTGGTGTGAACATAGGGCTGCATGTAACTTTTTCAAGGAAAGTTTTGTTTGGACATATGCTCAGCAGTGGGATTGCTGGGTCATATGGAAGTTCTATGTTTAGTTTTCTGAGGAACCTCCATACTGTTCTCCACAGTGGTTGCACCAATTTCCACTCCCACCAACAGTGTAGGAGGGTTCCCTTCTCTCCACACCCTCTCTAGCATTTGTTATTTGTGGACTTCTTTTTCTTTTTTTTTTTTTTTTTGTCTTTTTTTGCTATTTCTTGTGCCGCTCCCGCAGCATATGGAGGTTCCCAGGCTAGGGGTCTAATCGGAGATGTAGCCACCAGCCTACGCCAGAGCCACAGCAACGCAGGATCTGAGCCGCGTCTGCGACCTACACCACAGCTCATGGCAACGCCAGATTGTTAACCCACTGAACAAGGGCAGGGACCGAACCTGCAACCTCATGGTTCCTAGTCAGATTCGTTAACCACTGCGCCACGACAGGAACTCCTATTTGTGGACTTCTTAATGATGGCCATTCTGACTGTGTGAGGTGGTACCTCATTGCAGTTTTGATTTGCATTTCTCTAATAATCAGGGATACTGAACATTTTTTCATATGCCTGTTGCCCATCTGTATGTCTTCTTTGGAGAACTATCTGTTTAGGTCTTCTGCCCATTTTTTAATTGGGTTTTTTTTTGGGTTTTTTTTTTTGGTGTTGATTTGCCTGAGTTGTCTGTATATTTTAGAGTTCTATACTTCAATTTTAAAAGATAATTTACTGCTAAAAAATGCTAACCATCATCTGAGTCTCCAGTGAATCATAGTAGTACCATCGAAAATCACTGATCAGGAGTTCCCATCGTGGCTCAGTGATAATGAATCTGACTAGTATCCATGAGGACACGGGTTTGATCCCTGGTCCCGCTCAGTGGGTTAAGGATCTAGCACTGCTGTGAGCTGTGGTCTAGGTTTCAGATGTGGCTCAGATCTGACGTTGCTGTGGCTGTGGGGTAGGCTGGCAGTTGCAGCTCCAATTCAAACCCTGGCCTGGGAACTTCTATATGCCATGGGTGCAGCCATAAAAAGACCAAAAAAAAAAAAAATTACTGATCACTCATCACCATAAAAACATAGTAATTTAAAAGTTTGAAGTATTGTGAGAATTAACAAAATGTGACACAGAGACACAAACTGAGCAAATGCTGTTGGAAAAATGGCACTGCTCAATCTGCTCGATGCAGAGTTGCCACAAAACTTCAATTTATAGAAAACATCAATCTGTACAGTGTAATAAAGCAACATGCAATAAAGCAAGGCATGCCCCAGAGGAAATCAAGAAAGCTAAAGAGCTCTGACCCTGGGAACATAGGTAATACTAACATAAGCAGAAATATTGATAACAAGGACTTCACGTCGTGGCTCAGTGGTTAATGAATCCAACTAGAATCCATGAGGATAGGGGTTCGATCCCTGGCCTCACTCAGTGGGTTAAGGATCTGGCGTTGCCGTGAGCTGTGGTGTAGGTCGCAGATGTGGCTCGGATCTGATGTTGCTGTGGCTGTGGCGTAGGCTGGAAGCTGCAGCTCCGATTCAACCCCTAGCCTGGGAACCTCCATGTGCCACTGGTGCAGGCCTAAAAAGACAACAAATTAAAAAAAAGAAATATTGATAACCAAAAAAAAAAAAATCCTCTTATACACTGAGCTACAAACTATTTTGCTGAAGTATTATTCCCATCCATATATATATATATATAAAGTAGGTGGAATTGGGGGTGAATTTTCACTGCCTTTGCAGAAGATTTGAAGGATCATGGTTTCCAAGCTCTACACACAGAGACAAGACTGACAGACTCAAATGATGTTCAGACAGTTGGGATTCTTTCTTCTTTCCTCAAAATAGTAACAGTATTTTTTAATACATCTCTGTTGTTTTATTGTTTTTAATTAATTTAATTATTTGACCGTGCCCATAGCATGCAGAAGTTCCCAGGCCAGGGATTGAACCTGAGCCACAACAGCAAGAATGCCAGATCCGTTTAACCAACAGAACCACCAGGGAACTCCCATCAGCAGTTTTTTTTGTTTGTTTTTTTTTTTTTGCGCTTTTTAGGGCTGCACCTGCAGCACGTGGAGGTTCCCAGGAGGGGGGTCAAATCAGAGCTACAGCTGACAGCCTACACCACAGCCACAGCGAGACAGGATCCAAGCCACATCTGCGACCTACGCCACAGCTCACGGCAATGCTGGATCCTTAACCCACCGAGCGAGACCAGGGATCAAACCCGCAACCTCATGGTTCCTGGTCAGATTCATTTCCACGACATCACAACAGAAACTCCAACAGGACTTCTTAATAAGTACCCTCTGTTGGGCAAAGATGATGTGACAGGTCTAATGCCTCATTAGACGCGTCGCCTCATTTAATTCTCACACAAGCCTGTGCTTAGATGTCATTCCCTTCACACAGTGAGGAAAGAAGATCAGAAAGCTTAACTCACTTGTCCAATCACTATCCTGCCTTGGGTTTGTCTGACTCGTAACTATTCTGTCCCTATTCCGACATGTGACACCAAGGCCAAAAGGAACAGAGGCTCTAAACAAGGGTTGAAATTTGACCTTGATGAGGCTACCAGAAAAAAAAAAAAAAAAAGACTCAATCTTGTTCTCAAAACGATGATTTCCTTGCAAATGAAAGCTTTCAGGGCCTCCACAAATTTTCACTGAATACCTATTGTGTGCCTGCCGGTCTTCTGGGAGCTGATTATTAAAGTAAAATTGAAATGGATGCTACTCACTAGGTAACTATACTCTACTAAGGATGATGAAAAAGAGGGAGGGAAAGTAATTTAGATTATTCTCCTTAAGTATAGCGAAGAACACAGCTTGAATCTAAATTTTGTTCCCCAGAGCAATCAGCTTATACATAGGAGCTTAGGAGGTAGGGTCCGCGATCCTTGAGCATTTAAGGAAATGTGCCATTGAAGGAAACTCATTCTTAGGGAGGAGAACTGTAAGAACAATTTGGGCACCAGGACAGGGCACAAGATCAAAGAAGATGAACCCCTAGATACTCTGGATTGATGATGCCGTCCCAGAACCAGGGCCCCAAAGCACAGGAGGGAGCCAAGCCCGCAAGAGCTGAACCACCAGGTGCCAACTGCGGCAGCCCCATCAGTGGGCAACAGGACCCACCGCCCAGGGCTCTTACAGCAAAACAAGACTGTGCCCTGTAACCTGACATGGGTGCCCTCGGCATGGGCAGCTTCAGGACCAACATCGGCTCGAGCCTCACCTTTGGAAACCACCCCCAGTGCATGAGCCAGCTGCTACCTTGGGCATTAGCCCTGGGAACAGACTTGCCCATAGAGGTCTGGCACAGGAGAGGGGAGAAACGTGGGTACCAATGGAGCCTTCATGAGCTACCTTCCCAAGGAGTTTCTGTGGTGGCTCAGTGAAAATGAACCTGACTAGTATCCATGAAGAGGCGGGTTCCATCTGTGGCCCCATTCAGTGGGTTAAGGCCCTGATGCCTAGCCTGGGAACTTCTGCATGCCACCAGTGTGGCCCTAAAAAGCAAAAAAAAAGGGGGTGGGGGTGGGGACACCTTCCCAAGTCTTCTAAGACCTCTGGCAAGAATTCAAGGGTCCAGAGTTCCAACAGAGTGCTGGAGTTAGAGGCGGAGTGTGGCAATTTAAGCGTGTGCTTTTTCTGCCAATTTGTATTAAGCAGATTTGTAATACTCCAGTGTGAGAAGATGAATGACGTCTGGCTTCCTATGTAACATGTGAAGTAACTCATCCATAATTTTTAAAACTCAAGGATCTCCTAATTCCCAAGCCGCATGACCAAGTGAACTGCCTTTTGGGTTTATCCTATTGCCCCCAGGCACAGCCGCTTTTGCTATTCAACTGAAATAATGTTCTTCTTAGAATATGTATGCATCGGAATTACATGGGTTTTGAGTGATACAGGGGAAGCAGCTTTGTCACTCTGGTTCTGACCTATTCAAGCTCCAGGCTGGTGTGGCTGAGATGCTTGGGTTATAGAAACAGCTGAGACAAAGAGGAGGGTGGATCAGATACAGTCATTCCCATCAAGGAAAAAGTGTCTTTGTCCTTTCATTCCCATAAATTAATATCCACTTTGCTACAACATGGCATTTGCTCAGACGGCTCCTGAAACTGAATTAAGCAGGAGTTGCATTTTTAACTCAGCTCCCGCAGACGGCTCACCTAAGTCATCATTATACGGACGTGGCTGTTAATACTCGTATTTTTCAATTCATCGGTGATTACCTCCATCCATTTTTCATCTCTCTATGGGCTTAATTCTATCCGCCTACTCAGAAGCCACCCATGGCCATAAGCAGTTCCTGAGCCTTTCTTAAAGACCGCCGCCTCCTGAAATCAAGAGGCTACATGGGCAATCATGGATTTCTGGTTTTGCTTTTGTATGGCAAAGATAAATGTAGTCACTGAGATGAGCAGACTCTGAGGGCAAGTTCTGCTTGGTGTTTTTCTAAAAGTCTTTGGAATGATTTTAGCCATCACAGAGCACAGCAAGCAAGACGTGCATTGTCTGCTATGGAAGCCATTCACTACATACAGCCATTGAGTATTTTACCTGGTGGCGAGACTGGGTAGAGATGGGTTTGAAATGTGAAATAGGGAGTTCCCGTCATGGATCAGTGGTTAATGAATCAGACTAGGAACGATGATCATGGATCAGTGGTTAACGAATCTGACTAATCTGACTAGGAACGATGAGGTTGCAGGTTTGATCCCTGGCCCCACTCAGTGGGTTAAGGATCTGACATAGCTGTGAGCTGTGGTGTAGGTCGCAGACACGGCTCAGATCCCGAGTTGCTGTGGCTGTGGTGTAGGCCAGCGGCTACAGCTCCAATTCGACCCCTAGCCTGGGAACCTCCACATGCTGCAAGAGTGGCCCTAGAAAAGGCAGAAAGACAAAAAAAAAAAAAAAAAAAAAAAAGCAAAATAGTCACTGGATGGCAAAGATTTCATATGCAAAAAAATGGAAAATATTCTCTAATAAAATTTTAAGTTCATGAAACATTGAAATGTTTGGATACAGTGGTTAAATAAAATATGGTACTAAAATTGATTTCACCTGATTCTTTTTCCTTTTTAATGCAAATAGCAAATTTAAAAATATCGAGCTCACATTCTGTTTCTCTTCGACAGTGCTGAGTTAGATGCTGCCCTCCCTTCGCCACCGTCATTTTGTCTCCATCTACATATGGAGGACATGCTGGGACCAGGGAATTCATCATTTGTCCATCGGTGGGAGGCCCAGTTATCTCCAGATTATTCTCAGGACTATCTTTCTGTACTGGCTGTCACTCTCAACTGCCTTCAGGCTTCTGCACCCTCAGAATTGAGCATTTTTTCCCATCTTCCCCCAACCCTAGTTTCAGCCCCCTAAGAACTCGTTTCTTTCTTTTTTTTTTTTTTTTTTTTTGGTCTTTATAGGGCCACACTGGCAGCCTATGGAGGTTCCCAGGCTAGGAGTCGAACTGGAGCTGTAGCCGCCAGCCTATGCCACAGCCACAGCCATAGCCGCACGGGATCTGAGCCGCATCTGTGACCTACACCACAGCTCACGGCTACGCCGGATCCTTAACCCACTGAGCAAGGCCAGGGATCGAACCTGCAACCTCATGGTTCCTAGTCGAATTCGTTTCCACTGCGCCATGACGGGAACGCCCTAAGGAGACAGACTTCTAAGGGGTGATTTAGTTCCCCATTATCTCAACCATTCTCACCAGACTCAGCTCTAGGCCTTTATTTGCATAACCAAAAAGCCTCTCCAAATGTTTTCCCAAACAAGAGTCGTCTTTCCCCAAGATAAATTCTGCACCTAGGCCCACAGAATGTGAAAAAGCCCACGTAGCCCATGCTCAACGAGATCCCAGCACGCCTCGCTTCTCCCACCACGGAAGCTTGGGAACACCTCACGGAGCAGGGTCGGAAGCCAGTGAGGAGTGTTTTAAGAGCAGTGTGGTTACCAGGGTTGCTTCACTGGGTTCCAGCCTTCTCAATGACTGTTTTCCAAGGTTAATAGGAGGGGTCTACTGGACACAGAAGGTAGCTCCTACCGTCCAAAGTCATAAAAATTGGAAAATTAAGAATAATGGACTCTGGTTCCACTTAAGATGGAGGAAGGACACTCCACACCACCTAAGACAGGAAAACAAGAGTGCAGCCATCTTGGAAAAGGACAAGAGAACAGCCGTGGGCAAAACAGGCCTTGCAAGCTGAAGAACAAAGGCCTTTGGGGGGGCCTAAGTCCCAAAGACAGAAACCAGAAATAAAAGATTAACTTTATCTCTGTTACACTGGTGAGAATACCAAGTTGCCACAAGACAGGAAGCTCAACTATAAACTTTAACCTTATTTGTTCTCTGTTTTCTTGTGTAAAATTCCCATGCCTTCCTCTCCCCTCGCAGAAGCCATCCCTCTTCCTGATAGACACCATGGAGCCATCTGCTGATGATCTGAGACGTTTGACGAGTTCTGGAAATTATCTGTGATCAGGAGACAGACCCTCCCTTTGGTTACAAATGAAACTAAACTAAGCCCTTCTACCCCCGCCCCCTGCCCCCGCCTTGTATACAAGCTGTCTCTTTTAATAAAAAAGCTTTGCTTGCTTAAGAGTCTTGTGAAAGCCATGTTCATTGCTACGGACTGATTTTCTAGAAACTGGAAAGGACCCAATGACAACTCACCCTCTGTAACAAAAAACCCAGACAAGATCCATAAAACAACGACTAGAATACTGTGAAACCTGGGTGAATTCCTTTTCCTTTGCTGCTCAAACAACTTAGCACAAAGGTAGTAGTTGAAAACAACGCAAATTGATTACCTTGGGGTCGGAGAGGTCAGAAACCCAAACAGGGTCTGCAGTGCTGTGTTCCTTCCAGAAGCTCTAGAGAATAATCTATTTCCTCCATAACGAGTTCCAGAAACCGCCCGCAACTCCAGCTTCTTTATCCCATGGCCTCTGGCTGACGTCACCCGCTGGCTGCTTGGTAATAAGGACCCCTGCGATTTCATTGGCCCACCCAGATAACCCAGTTAATCTCATTAACTTAATTAGGTCGGCCAAGGCTCCTTTGCCACAGGTTTCAGGAATTTGAACACAGACCTCTTTTGGTTAGGGAGGAGGGGATGGGGGAGGCGTTATTTTGCCAGCCACAGTGGCTAAAAAGCAGTAGGCCCTGGGTAAGGGACCCGAGATCTTAAATGAGGACCCAGAAGCGAGTTCCTAGGTTTTTTTCCCCTTCTATATATCGCAGGTCAAGCTCTGGGGTAGCCCACAACTCAGGATGGAGAGAGGGCACAGCAGGAGCTCTCAGAAAAGCCTGCTCTCTCCATCCATGGGGTGGGGGGGGGAGGGGGGAGGGGGGGAGGGGGGAGATAGCCGGGGAGGGTGACCATCCTGCAGGATGGAACACTTAGACTTTCCCTACTCTATGTTAGGGGAGGACCAGCAACAAAAGCATCAGGAAAGCTCCAAATTTCGGAACAGAAAGGAGTTCAGAATCAAACCAAACAAAAACAATACCAACAGATAAGAGAACACCGCTGAATCCCATAGCAAAGGGCTTAGGGCACCAACATAAGTTGTTGGGCTATTAGGGTGGAGAAAATTTGAGTTCTAAGAAGGTTCACGAGAAATTAAAAACCAGAAAGCAAAGGAAAGACTCTTGAGGCTGAAAACAAGGATCAATCATGGAAAATGCAGAACAATACAACTCTGGAATTTCAGATACAGGCAGAAAATGAATATTTAACAATTATACCGAAGATAAAATAGCATTAGGCAGTTGCTGGCTGAGATGCTGAAAACAGAAGCCCCTAGTCAGCTAAAATCTTGCCCATTTCCTTAGAATTTTTCAAGAAAATCTTTCAAATAACCAGCAAGTGCACAATTTCAGGCTCCTTTCACCAAGTCATAAATCAAACCCAAGAACATTCCAAAGACCATTTAAACCAATTATCCGTTTCAGGAAGGAGTAACACCTGACTCAACAGGAACGTTGAAAGGCATTTTGGAGGAACTCCTATCTCCTCCTTGGTTTCCCCTTCCGATGCTCAACCCATCTCAGAGAGGCCAGTTGCGGCTCCCTGGCACCTAGGAGGCCAGAGAGACTGCGGCACAGATCCCAACCCATGTCACAGCCTGGCCAGTCCTAGACTGTGCCATGACTCCTACTTATTCCCAGAGCTGCGCTCCTGAAGTCAGGTAGCTGTTGACAGCTCTGATCTGACCCCGGTCCCCCCAGATACAAAGATGAGTTCCGTCATCACACCCCACAAGGCACCCCCTCACCCCGGGCACTCTGAGATTTAACAGAACGTTTTCAAGGTTGAAGAGCTTCCAGGAAGGGAACCTCCCTGAGGGTGCAAGGGCCTCTCCCATCCCCCACTCCCTCCTTTCTTGCCTTGGCGCCCCCATTGCCTCTCATTCAGCCTAAATGAATGAACCAGTTGCAAATTTGTACTTATTTGTGTAGAAAAGCGTCTCCCAGGAATCACTATCAAAACAGGCAAGACTTCCAAATAACTATAGTCCACCTATTAAAAGGAGTTTGGATGCCTAAAATAATCTCTATTTCAACCCATCGATCTAAGCAGGATCTTTTCTAAATTTGAAGCAAAGGTCCACGACTACTAGTCTCACAACCTTCCGCTGACTCCCTTGAGAGGAGTAAGTTATGCAAAGCACCAGCTGGTTTCTGCATGCTCGAGTCCAGTTGCTTCTACTGAAATGTTTTAGATCTTCTTCAGTTTTTTCTTTTTTTTTCTTTCTTTTTTTTTTTTTTTTGCTTTTTAGGGCCACACCTGCAGCATATGGAAGTTCCCAGGCTCGGGGTCGAAGGGGAGCTGCAGCTGCTGGCCTGCTCCACAGCCACAGCAATGAGGGATCTGAGCCACATCTGTGATCTACACCACAGCTCACGGCAACGCTGGATCCTTAACCCATGGAGCGAGGCCAGGGATCGAACCCATATCCTCATGGAGACTATGTTGGGTTCTTAACCCACTGAGCCACAACAGGAACTCCCTTCTTCAGTTATCTGCTACTTTTCTTGCCTATGCCTCAGTTGGGGGGGGATCCCCCAGAAGGAGGTAGTGAGACAGGGATTTGAGTATAAGTAGCTAATTTGATAGGTGATCCTGATACCAGAATCCGGGTTCTTGTTCACAGCAGAATGAACCCTGTGAACACGGAGGCAGCAAGCAAGCAAAGTCTTTATTAAAGAAAAGCAAATAGCTCCCAGGGCTGCTGTGGGGGTGGGGCGGGGCGGGGGGAAGAGCCCCCTTCCCTATTGTCCTATAGGGATTTTTTTTTTGTTGTTGTTGTTTTTGTTTTTGTCTTTTTGCTGTTTCTTGGGCCGCTCCCGCGGCATATGGAGGTTCCCAGGCTAGGGGTCCAATCGGAGCTGTAGCCACCGGCCTACGCCAGAGCCACAGCAACGCAGGATCCAAGCCGCGTCTGCAACCTACACCACAGCTCACGGCAATGCTGGATCCTTAACCCACTGAGCAAGGGCAGGGACCGAACCCGCAACCTCATGGTTCCTAGTCGGATTCGTTAACCACTGCGCCGTGACTGGAACTCCCCTATAGGGATTTTTATCTCTTAAAGATGGGGGGGTACCAACGTGGGGTCCAGAAAGATGTGGTTTTTCTCGCATTGGCCTTGCCCAATTGCCTGTATCGATCCTTGTCCAATAGGGGTTTCAGGGTTGGAAATGTCCTGTAAGTTTTATGGTTTCTTTGTCCTTTTCTTTCCTTAGATTAAGCCACCCCTCCTCTCATTTCTTTTCTATCCGTTGAGGAGTGGGCTAGAGATTCGCATTTCCTACAGTAAAGGAAGCGTTTCCTAGTGTGCGTTTCCTAGAATAAAACAACGCCTGTGGAGGTGTTACTCCCTGGAGCCCTTAAACCACAAAGGCGAATCAATATCCATATCAAAGGAATGTATCGGCGCCCCTGTTCCTACACTGAGGCACCGTTCTGTCTCAATCCCAGCGGGTTGTGGTAGAGTAGCAGGAATGTGCGAGAAAAAGGAAGCAAGCCAATATGGAGGGCATCCATGAGCTGGTTATTTCTATGACCAAATGGGGCTTAATGCTGCTGAGGATCTCAGAGACATGGTGTTTTTTGGGGTTTTGTTTATTTTTTTTTTTGTCTTTTTGCCTTTTCTAGGGCCGCTCCCACGGCATATGGAGGTTCCCAGGCTAGGGGTCCAGTCGGAGCTGTAGCCGCCGGTCTACACCATAGCCACAGCCACACCAGTTCCGACCTGCGTCGGCCACCTACACCACAGCTCACGGCTATGCCGGATCCTTAACCCACTGAGCAAGGCCAGGGACTGAACCCGCAACCTCATGGTTCCTCGTCAGATTCATTTCCACTGTACCACGACTGGAGCTCCAGGACATGGTGTTGAACAGGCCCCTCAAGAGACAGGGAGGCTGAGGTATTTATCCATCAACCCCATTGGTCACTGGTTGAGGGTAGCTCCCAGGGGCCTGTAGTCCCTGCCACTTCCGGCCTGCCCTGCCCAGGGCAGAAGCACAAGCCCGCTCCCCTGTGGCAGCCAAAGAAAACCCGCAGGCGGGCCTCAAGTGCATTTGGTAAGAAGCCATTGGCACAGGTAGCTATGGGAATGGCAAGGGCCTTGGGGTGAAGGGTGGGGAGGGTAGGCGGTGCATTAATTTCATCTGGTCTGATGAATAACCTAGACCTGTTCAGCCTCGACTCTTCTGCACCCGCCCCGGTGGGCTCCTAGATAACATCCAACCAGCCGAAGTCAACTTACTTGCACCCTAATCCCCCAGCAAGGTTGACTTGGCTTCTTCTGTTCTCTGGGCACCATTTCAGAAGGAGCCTTATAACCTGGTGAACATAAGCAATGAAATAAAAGAATAAATTTATCAGTGAAATGCACTGTTATCACTACGTGCTGAAATGGTGGCTGATATTTAATTCGAATGATTATTCCCACCAATTTTTTTGGCCACACCTGTGGCATGTGGAAGTTCCCAGGCCAGAGATCGAACCCACACCACGGCAGTAATCCAAGCCACAGCAGTGACAACACTGGATCCTTCACCTGCTGCACCACCAGGGAACTCGTCTTCTCCCCACACCATTTTGACACCTTCCTTAGCCTAGACTTTATCACTTATAATCTGGGCTTACTGATTCCCACCGATTAGCAAAAGTAAAGAAAAAAAATCTATTATGACGAAAAGAAATGTCTATAAAAGTGGTATTGGGTCCAGTTACCTTGGCTTTGGGCAAAGTCAAAGCTATAATCCCAACTGATACACCATCTTGTCTTTTTTTCTTTTAATTTAACCCAACTTCTCCTAGGAGAGAAGGACCAATGTATTATGCAGGCATATTCCCAGGTTGAAGAGTTAATTTTATCACAGTTGTCAATACCCCAGTGTTATCCAGATGGCTTTTTTTGTTGTTGTTGCCATTTCTTGGGCCGCTCCTGAGGCATATGGAGGTTCCCAGGCTAGGGGTCTAATCGGAGCTGTAGCTGCCAGCCTATGCCACAGCCACAGCAACGTGGGATCTGAGCCGCGTCTGTGACCTACACCACAGCTCACGGCAATGCCTGATCGTTAACTCGCTGAGCAAGGCAACCTCATGGTTCCTAGTCGGATTTGTTAACCACTGAGCCATGACGGGAACTCCCAGATGGCTTTTTAACACTCTTCTTTCTTGTTATTTCATTATGATCCTTGATACCTGGGTAATTGGAGCATCAGAGGAAAGTGAAGAGAATATAGCCAACGTAATAACTTGTTCATTAAAAAATAAAAATAAAGAGTAATCAGATGTATGGGTTTCATCCTGGCTTTACTTGCAGATGATTAAGCAGGACTTTTTCAAAGCTGGGGAAAATGAGAGCCCTACAAGGTACTGGAAACGTCAGCAATGCCCTGTACACTATGAAGGAACAAGTGCATGAGCAATTGAATTAATCCCAGAAGGCTTAATGACCCTCGTATTATAACCTGAAGGCTGAAATACAACTTGAAGAAATTGTAGCTTGAAGGCTGAAATAAGACCCAGAGATATTTTTCGGGAAGCCACTAACATGGTCATAAATGTTTTAGGAAGGAAAGAAGACCCCAAATGACTCTTTTTTTGAGATTTCGTTTTATGGGAATCACCAGCTCAGCAATTAGGGAACCTGACTAGCATCCATGAAGATGTGGGTTCGATCCCTGGCCTCACTCCGTGGGTTAAGGATCGGGCATTGCCATGAGTGTGGTGTAGGTCACAGACGCGGCTCAGACCTGGTGTGGCTGTGGCTGTGGCTGTGGCATAGGCCAGCGGCTTCAGCTCCTATTTGACCCCTAGCCTGGGAACCTCCATATGCCGAGGGCACAGCCCTAAAAAACAAAACAAAACAAAACAAAAAGTAACAAATCCCAAACCCGATCCCCTAGGTCTTTGCGACATGATGACATCAAAAGCTGGAAAGGGGCATCTGCTGAAATGAGACAATGGTACATAACATATTCAAAGGTTATATAAAATTGATTAATCTAATGTTAATACTTTTCCTTCTTTTCAACCTAATCATGAACCAGAGGTTTTCAGTAGTTCTTAGAGCAAGAAGAAATGTCCGCACTCAAAATGACATACTTGAAATGTTGGAAAGGTTTCGACCGTCAAGTGATGAAATGAGCACTATTTGCTTGTTAAATGGCATAACGTAAAACGAATATTACTTTCGAACATGCAAATAAAAGATGTAAAATATTGAACATAATTGCAGGCAACTTCTGGTTATCTGTACTCATGGAAGAGGTGACCTGAATAAATGGAAAGTTAGAACACGTTTCTGGATGGGAAGACAGGTGTCGATTCTTCTAAACATAATACACAAATGCCATTTGAATCAGCATGAACATAGGACTCTTTCAAAGGGTGAAATGATTTTAAAGCTTATATAGAAAAATCAATATAAGAAAATAAAACCAAGGAAAAATCATGAGAGGAGTAATTTCTCTCTCCAGATATTAAACCTTACTGTAAAACCTGCTCTAAAGTGTTCCTGCTGTGGCTCAGTGGGTTGAGAACCTGACTAGCATTCCTGAGGATGCAGGTTCGATCCCTGGCCTCGCTCAGTGGGTTAAGGATCTGGTGTTGCTGTGGCTGTGGTGTAGGCTGGCAGCTGCAGCTCTGATTCGACCCACGAAGCCTATGAACTTCCATATGCCACGGGTGCAGGTCTAAAAAGAAAAAAAAAAAAAAAAAACCTGCTATAAATTGTCTGTATAGGAAGAGACAAATTGATGGTAGAACAAAGAACGCAGAATTCAGAAACAGGTTCACATAAATATGGACATTTAATTTACAACAAAAGCGGTATTTCAATTTATTTTTAAATGAGTTCGGTTAGGTTAAATGGTTTTCCATCTGAAAAAAAAAATTTCTTGCCTTATTTCATACTACATTTTTTAAAATTCCAGATGAAAACTACATGTGTGTTTTTGGGTTTTTTTTTCCCCCACTTTTTTGTTTAGGGCCACACCTGCAGCATATGGAAGTTCCCAGGCTAGGGGTCAAATAGGAGCTGTAGCCACCAGCCTACACCACAGCCACAGCAACACCAGATCTGAGTTGTGTCTGCGACCTACACCACAGCTCAAGGCAACACCAGATCCTTAAGCCACTGAGTGAGGCTAGGGAGCGAACCTGTGTCCTCATGGCTCCTACTGGGATTCATTTCTGCTAAGTCACGACGAGAACTCCTTTTTTTTTTTTTTTTTCTTCTTCTTTTTTCTAAAGACTCCAGTTTTGAGTGTAAAAATAAGGAATAAAAATGTTAGAAGAAAAGATAGTAAATGGAAACCCTTAGAAGGTGAGCGTCCTCCCTAAGACTCTAGCCCCAGTAAAAGCTACCATCACACCTTACCTGCATTACAGCCATCAACTTTTACCTACTCTGCTTGCATCTACTCAAGTTCCTCTATAAAATCAGTAAGGAAGAAAAATAAATAAATATGGGCCAAAAAAGGCCAAAAAAACCCCCAAACAAGTAAAAATCCACAAGGTCCTGGTGGCTCAGCAGGTTAAGGATCCCGTGTTGTCACTGATGCAGCTCGGGTTACTGCAGTGGCAGGAGTCTGATCCCTGGCCCCGGGAACTTCTGCATGCGGTGGGTGGGGCCAAAAAATGAAAAACAGAAACAAATGAATACGGGCAAAAGAAGAGCAACTGGCACAACATGGTAAATCAAGTATAATTTTAAAAAACAATAGTTACAAATTAAAAGTCAAAAAAAAAAATACGGGCAAGACATGAAAGGAAAAATAAATTGGGTAATAATCATATGAAAAGAGGTTCAACCTCACTAGTAATCAGACCATGCAAATGGAATACCATTTTGTACCTGTCAGATTGGCAAAAATTAAGACGTGTTTGCTGAGGATATGGAACCACAAAACTAATACACTGGCAAATGGGGGTGACCCTGAGAACAACAATTTTGGAACATAATATGGCATTACCTTGTAAAAGTGAAGAGAATCCAACAATTTTGGAACATAATATGGCATTACCTTGTAAAAGTGAAGAGAATCCATGTCACCAAGTCTTCTTCCTCCCAGTATCTACCCTACAGAATCTCCAGCACGTATGCACATAGAAATTGCATAGCATGGAGTTCCCGTCGTGGCGCAGTTGTTAACGAATCCAACTAGGAACCATGAGGTTGCGGGTTCGATCCCTGGCCTTGCTCTGTGGGTTAAATCTGGCGTTGCTGTGGCTGTGGTGTAGGCCGGTGGCTACAGCTCCAATGAGACCCCTAGCCTGGGAACCTCCACATGCCGCAAGAGCGGCCCTAGAAAAGGCAAAAAGACAAAAAAAAAAAAAAAGAAAGAAAGAAACTGCATAGCAAAGAGTTCCCATTGTGGTGCAACAGAATCTGTGATGCCTCTGCAGCATCAGGACGCAGGTTAGATCCCTGGCCTGACACAGCGGGTTAAAGGATCCAGCGTTGCCAAAGCTGTGGCGTAGGTCACAACTGCAGCTTGGCTTTGATCCCTGGCTCAGGAAATCCATATGCTACAGGGAAGCCAAAAAAAAGAAAAAAAAAAGTGGGGGGAGATTAAAAAACTTTTTTTTTAATTTTTAAAAAGGTAGAAAAGACAAGTGCCCATTGACAGTAAAATAGATAAACAAATTATAGCATATACACACAATGGAACAATATATAGCAGCAAAATTTTAATATACATCAACTTGGATGAATCACGAAATTATCATGTTAAGTGTGAAAACTGATTCTCAGAAGTGTACATGCGAGCTGCATAAATACATTTGAAACCACATAAATGTCAGAATCATACAAAGTTTGACAATATATTGTTTAGGAATCATATTATTCATAAATATTATAATGAAATTATCACAGAAGAATGATAATAAAGTTTAAAATAACAGTTACATCTATTCTATGAAAGACTATTTCACAGTAAAAACTTCTAATATTATGCAGCCATCAAAGTGATATTTTTTTAACACTTTGAAATATCACGGAAATTACCAAGATCACCATATATGCTTGTGTATGCATAGTGCATTGCTGGAAGGATATATAAGAAAGTGGTAACAGGAGTTCCCATTGTGGCTCAGCGGGTTAGGGATCCAACTAGTATCCATGAGGATGCAGGTTTGATTCTGGGGCTCATTCAGTGCATTAAAGGATCCAGCATTGCCGTGCAGCTGCAGCTCTGATTCGACCCCTAGCCTGGGAACTTCCATATACCGCAGGTGCGGGCCTAAAAAGAAAAGGAAAAAAAAAAAATGGAGTTTCTGTTTTGGTGCAGTGGAAAGGAATCCGACTAGCATCCATGAGGACACAGCTTCTATCCTTGGCCTCGCTCAGTGGGTCGGGATCCAGCGTTGTCGTGAGCTGTGGTGTAGGTCACAGACGCAGCTTGGATCCCGCATTTCTGTGGCTGTGGCGTAGGCAGCAGCTGCAGCTCTGATTCAACTCCCAGCCTGGGAACTTCCACATGCTGCCGGCGTGGCTCTGAAAAGCAAAACAAAAAAAAACCCAAAAAAACAAGAAAGAAAGTGGTAACAATAGTAATATAAACATTATCTAGAAAGGCTCCATTAGCCCCTCCAGCCCCACATTTTTTATTTATTTATTTATTTTTTTTTTTTGGTCTTTTTGCCTTTTCTAGGGCCGCTCCCGCGGCACATGGAGGTTCCCAGGCTAGGGGTCGAATCGGAGCTGTAGCCACCAGCCTACACCACAGCCACAGCAATGCAGGATCCGAGCCGCATCTGCAACCTACACCACAGCTCACAGCAATTCCGGATCCTTAACCCACTGAGCAAGGCCAGGGATCGAACCCAAAACTTCATGGTTCCTAGTCGGATTCGTCAACCACTGCGCCACGATGGGAACTCCCCAGCCTCACCTTTCATCTTTCTCCATCCTGCTATCTCAGACTCTTTAAAACCGCCTCAACTGGCTTCCTTGCTCTATAATTTCCAGGTGAGTTCCGCCAATTGGAGGCACCAGGGGGCAAGGTAATATTTAAGTATTGATTCCTTCAGCTCCTTCCATGCCTATTGGCCAGGACCGTGTCTCTGACCCTCTAAAAAGGCCACAGCATCTGTTGCCTTGCCCACAGGCAGTCCTAAAGAGACAACAACAACAACAACGAAAAGAAGGACTTTGATGCCCCGTCTCTCTCCCTCCCTGGCCTTCAGGTCTGAATTTGCAAGTGAAACCAAGGGCCAGAGGAAATCTCAAATGCTAACACCTCAACAGCACTTAGTGTCCATGGCACCTGACCTGGCATCTTTGAACTCGGTCTGGCCCCGTCATCTCCTCTAGGACACAGCTGGCCACTGACAGGCAGTCTAACACAACGTTTAAAATTCAGAGTGTGAAACGGAGAATAATGAAGCCATCTGGTCCATATTATGTTGGCCAACAATTATAAGTAATGTGAGCTATAAATACAACAAGCAAAAGGAAGCAAACAAGAGACCATTAATCAATACAGACAATTTGCACAAGAGATGATGACTCAAGTGTATTTACACAAACACAGAAAAACTCTTTTTCAGGAGGCTCTTTACAAAGGGTGCACTAAAGCAGGTCTAGATTGAAAAATACGGTCGGCTAATGCCCTTCAGTCCTATAACTTCTCTGAAGTAGGAATTTCACACGCAGAACCTTGATGTGGACGCTTCATAACTCGGCGTTAAATATGAAAGGTAGCAGGACCAGTCTTGGTTCAGAATCCAGAATAACTCCACAAGAGTTACATCAGCAGGACGACTCAGTGGCCAAGACTCTAAAAACCTAGTAACACTTGTCATCAGCCCCACTCATAAAATCTGTTGGCACTTGAGTGAGAAAATAAACAACCAAAATAGTTTGGCTCTGGATCTGCAGAACCAACCAACAGCCTCCTCATCGCTCTGACTACCCCATGGTCACCTCGAACTCAGTATACCAACAAACGCTCCTCCCGTCCCAATCTGGACCTTCTCTGACAGCCTAGGCTTCTAACATGAGCAACTGAACGGATGATGACGTAACGTGCAGAGAGAGAAAACACACTTAAATCACACGGTCAATTTCTCAAAAGAAGAGGGCGGGTAGTAGAATGGATTATTTGTCCTCAATTCTTCCCCCTGCCCTTCCCTTACCAGGGTTAACCGGGGGCAGCGAAGAAATCCCCACTGATGTGGC
Source organism: Sus scrofa (assembly GCF_054392235.1). Classification (NCBI taxonomy): domain Eukaryota; kingdom Metazoa; phylum Chordata; class Mammalia; order Artiodactyla; family Suidae; genus Sus; species Sus scrofa. The sequence goes on from NC_139401.1 coordinate 16,700,600, forward strand.
CAATGGCATTCAAGCAGAGGCTTTGAAGTTGTGCTCGCAGGGTGTGAATTGGCCTCTTTGGCACTGGTGCCCTTGGCCATGAGAACAGACCTTGAAGAGCCATGGGGGATGTATGGACCAGACCCATCGGAGCTCCCATTGTGGTGCAGCAGAAACAAATCCGAGGAGGAACCATGAGGTTGCAGGTTTGATTCCTGGCCTCGCTCAGTGGGTTAAGGATCCGGTGTTGCCATGAGCTGTAGTGTAGGCCAGCAGCTGCAGCTCCCATTTCAACCCCTAGCCTGGGAACTTCCATATGCCCGTCCTAAAAAGCAAAAAAAAAAAAAAAAAGAAAGAAAGAAGTGCTTGCTTTTGTAAGCCATTGAGACTTGGGGGGAGGAGGTTAGTTGTTACATAGCATTATCACAGCATAAACCTGACTAGTTTTCTTCCCTGGAAAAACAAAATAACAAGTATATATACCACAGTCTATCCTTGGAAGTTTGTTGTGTACACACACACACACCCCTTTATTTTTATGCATACTTATTAACAGCTACCACAGTTATGGCATAGGTTACAAGAGTGGCTCAGATCTGATCTCTGGCCCAGGAACGCCATATGCTGTGGGGCGGCCAAAAAAAGATAAATAAATAAATAAATAAATAAACAAAATAAAGGAAATTAAAAGAAGGAAAAAATTCCCTTATATTTCCCACCACCCAATGTTTTCTCAACTTTTTTTTTTTTTTTAATTTCAGAGAGATATATTCTGTCTTTTCTTTTTTTTTTTTTTTTAGAGGGCCACACCACAGCATACGGAGGTTCCCAGGCAAGGAGTCAAATCAGAGCTACAGCTGCCAGCCTTATCCACAGCCACAGCAACACCAGATCCGAGCCATGTCTGCAACCGAGGCCAGGTATCGAAACTTCATCCTCGCAGATACTAGTCAGGTTCATTACTGCTGAGCCACAACGGGACCTCTCAGATAGATATATTTTGTAATTTTATTGAAGTATAGTTGATTGACAATGTTGTGTAATTTCTGCTGTATAGCATAGTGAGATATATAGACATATCATTCTTTTTCATGTATTTTCCACTATGGTTTATCATAGGATACTGTATATAGTTTGCTGTGCTGTACAAAAGGACCTTGTTGTTTACGCATCATATACATACTATTTTGCCTCTGCTAATCCCAAACTCCCAATCCTTCACTCCCTTATCCTCTTTTCCCCCTGGCAACCACAAGTCTGTTCTCTATGAGTCTGTTTCTATTCCATAGATACGTTCATTTTTGTGTCATATTTTAGATTCCACATATAAGTGACAGGGTATTTGTCTTTCTCTCACTTCACTTAGTATGATAATCTCTAGGTCCATCCATATTGCTGTAACTGGCATTATTTCACTCTTTTTCATGGTTGAGTAATAGCCCACTGTGTATATAAACCACTTCTTTTTTTTTTTCTTATTCAGCTGCACCCGCAGAAATGGAAGTTCCCAGGCCAGAGATCAAATTTGAGCTGCAGCTGCAACTTACTCCACAGCTGCAGCAACTTCGGATTCTTGCCTTGGGAGCCTGACCCAAGAAAACACTGGCATGAGACGTTCCCTCGTGAGGTAGCAAGTTAAGGATCCAGCATTGTCACCACTGTGGCCTGAGTCTCTGCTGTGGTGCAGGTTTGATCCCTGGCCCAGGAACTTCTGTGTGCCAAAAAAAACCCAAAAAAACAAAAAACATTGGTATGATTTATGTCAGAGGATGTTCTACCTATGTTGTCTTCTAGAAGTTTTATGGTGTCATGTCTTATGTCTACGTCTTTACGCCATGTTTAGTTTCTTTTCCCCTCAGAGGGTGAGGGTGTGTTCTAACTTCACGGATTTACATGCAGCTGTCCAGCTTCTCCAACTTCACTTGCTGAAGAGACTGTCTTTTCCCCATTTTCTCTTCTTGCCTCCTTTGTCAAAGAATTATTATCCATAGGTGCATGGGTTTATTTCTGGGCTCTCTATTCTGTTTCATCGATCCATATGTCTGCTTTTGTGCCGATACCATGCTGTTTTGACTCTAGTAGCTTTGTAGTATTGTCTGACGTCTGGGTGGGTTATGCCTCCTGCTTTGTTCTTTTTCCTCAGAATTACAGAATTTCATTTTTAAAAGCTATTGCATACCGCTATTTCACATATGAGCATATTATACTTTGCCTACTTTTCATGGAGTTCTATTACACTTAAGAGATTGGTAATTCTATCAATTTGTCTTTGATTACTATCATAAAACAGGATTTCTTAGGGTTAAATAAGGTATGGCAAAAGAGCTTTAAAAGGTTTCAGTAGCCAGATTTGCCCCTCTGAATAATAAGCTCACTTCTATGATCCTTAGGGGAAAAAAAGAGATGCCTCATGAAAAAAAAAAAGACATTTTCAGTTACATGATAAGTATATGCCACCATATCAACCTACTTCACTATTTTCTTTGCACACCAACTGATTTATAATGAAAGAAGGAATTCCCATCGTGGCACAGTGGAAACGAATCCAACTAGGAACCATGAGGTTGCGGGTTCGATCCCTGGCCTCGCTCACTGGGTTAAGGATCGGGTGTTGCTGTGAGCTGTGGTATGGGTCCCAGATGTGGCTCGGATCCCATGTTGCTGTGGCTGTGGCATAGACCGGTGTTTACAGCTCCGATTTGATTCGACCCCTAGTCTGGGAACCTCCATATGCCGAGGGAGTGGCCCTACAAAAGGCAAAATGACAAAAAAATTAAAATAAAATAAAATAAAGAGTTTACTTGACATATATTTCCAGGTGGTATTCTAGGTTACATGTTACTTTCTCATTTATGATCTTTCTGAATCCTTTCTGCCTGGGACCAGAATTGAGCTTAAGCTGGGCTTTTCTATAAGACCAGAAAGACCAGAACGATATCAACAGCAAATAACTAACACTTCAAAACTAGCCGATCCATATTATATGGCTCCTGACTAAACAGAGAAAAAAATGGTGTAGAAAAATCCTGCCGCATCCAGGAGTTCCCTGGTGGCTCAGCAGGTTAAGGATCCAGCGCTGTCTCTGCAGTGGCTTAGGTTGCTGCTGTGGCACAAGTTCTATCCCTAGCCCAGGAACTTCCACATGCCATGAGCATAGCCGAAAAGAAAAAATGGAAAAAAATAATCCTACCACACCCTGATTGAGAGGTAGTTTTCCAGAGATACCACCTTCGCCAAGCACTGTACCCTCTTCTGTGCGAGAATTCCGTCCCATTCCACTTAAAGAGAAAAGCATCACTTTGCCATGAAGGGGCTTTGACTCTTTGAATCACAGCTTTGCATGATACAAACTGGAATTTCAGGTTAGAATTACCCTCCATTTCCTCATAAAGACAGAAGTAACATGATACACTTTTATGAAGGATTATTCTGGACACCAAGCTTCCTATGTCGGTGTGGCCAGCCACAGAGTCTGGCACACCACGGAGGACCACTTCTGAGCACCTGAATTGTGGCTCGTGTGCATTGAGATGTGCTGTTGAAATCCACAGACCCAGACCCATTGAGATGTGCTGTTGCAATCCACAGACCCAGACTAAGCGCTAAATTTAAAATAAAGCCCAATAAACATTAAATCTTACTTCTAAATTAAGAAAGACATCATTTAAGTACCCACCTGAAGGATTTTCTAGTCCACAATCATAGTTTTCCTTTGTTCACTGCCATTTTAAAACAACTTCGATTGGGCCATTATCGTTAGGGTCTCCCTTCTTGCTACCGGCTTCCTAGATTGCCTTCACTCCGTTGTAGATTAGACAAGAACTAGAGTAATATGCAGTTATTTCTTATCAAGCCAGAAACACCCAGGAGTCAGGAGAGCCATGGAAAGGGATTCTCGTGCAATGTGTCAATTTAATAAATTCCCAACTGCATAGCATGACTGCATTTCCAACTGTGCGTCATTCAACAGCTCAAAGTCCCACTGTTATTATAAAATTCCTTCATAGAACATGTCACAATTCCATAAATGTACCCAACTCTGTGCTAGGTCGGAGGAGATCATTCTTGTGCATGTTCGCATGTGTGTACAGCTTCTCTCAGTAAAGTAGAAAGTCTCACCCACATGTCATCACCTCCCACGTAAGATGCCATGGCAAGATTCTATCCCTCTATCAAAGAACTCCTGAAAGGCTCAGATGTTACTTACGTGTGAATCTCATCCTGTCTTCCCTAACATCAGACTCAATTATCTGAACACAGGGCTTGAAGCCTACTGTCTAGCACCCAACTGGCAAAGTTGACTCCAAAAAATGTTTGATGAGGAGCTCCCGCTATGATGCAGTGAGTTAAGAATTCTACTGTAGTGGTTTTGGTCTCTGCAGAGGCGCAGGTTTGATCCCCAGCCCCGTGCAGTGGGTTAAAGGATCTGGCATTGCCACGGCTGCATCTTAGGTTACAGCTGTGGTTCAGATTCAACCCCTGGCCTAGGACATTCCACGTGCCTGGCCATCAAAAAAAAAAATCCCATTGTGGCACAGCAGAAATGAATCCACTATCCTTAAGGATGTGGGTTCCATTCCTGGCCTCACTCAGTGGGTTGAGGATCCAGTGACGCCATGTAGGTCGCAGCTGGGATCCCGAGTTGCTGTGGCTGTTGTATAGGCTGGCAGCTGTAGCTCTGATTCGACCCCTAGCCTGGGAACTTCCATATGCCAAGGATGCAGGTTAAAAAGCAAAAAAAAAAAAAAGTTTGTTTTGTTTTGGTTTTTTGGGGTTTTTTTTAGTAATGATTTTTATTTTTTCCAATATAGCTGGTTTACAGTGTTCTGTCAATTTTCTACTGTACAGCAAGGTTACCAGTCACACATACATGTATACATTCTTTTTTCACACATTATCATGCTCCATCACAAGGGACCATAGTTCCCAGGGCTATAGAGCAGGATCCCATTGCTTATCCATTACAAAGGCAGTAGTTTGCATCTATTAACCCCAAGCTCCCAATCCATCCCACTCCCCCTCCCTCCCCCTTGGCAACCACAAGTCTCTTCTCTAAGTCCATGATTTTCTTTTCTGTGAAAAGGTCCATTTGTGCCTTATATTAATTAGATTCCAGATATGAGTGATACAATATGGTATTTGCCTTTCTCTTTCTGACTTACTTCACTTAGTATGCGAGTCTCTAGTTCCATCCATGTTACTTCAAATGGCATTATTTTATTCTTTTTTAAGGCTGACTAGTATTCCGTTGTGTATATATACCACATCTTAATCCATTCATCTGTCGATGGGCATTTGGGTTGTTTCCATGTCTTGGCTATTGTGACTAGTGCTGCAATGAACATGCAGGTGCATGTGTCTTTTTCAAGGGAAGTTTTGTCTGGATATTAAAAAAAAAGGTGGGGAGAGTTCCCATTGGGGTACAGTGGAAACGAATCGAACTAGGAACCATGAGGTTGGAGGTTTGATCCCCGGCCTTGCTCAGTGGGTTAAGGATCCAGCATTGCCATGAACTGTGGTGTAGGTCGCAGACACAGCTGGGATCCTGTGTTGCTGTAGCTGTGGCGTAGTCGGGCAGTTATAGCTCCAATTCGACGCCTAGCCTGGGAACCTCCATATGCCGCAGGTATGGCCCTAAAAAAAGAGCAAAAAAAAAAAAAAAAAAGTTTTTGACTTGAATTATCCATGTGTCTCAACCTTTCTTTCTTTCTTAAGAAGTTCTATTTTCTTCTGTCTTAACGATTAGAGGGGCCAAATCTCCTAATCAACATTAGCTTCCATCTGAAGTTCTGACTGGGGATTTGGCTATTTTCTAAACTATACCCAAATCAAGGGCAAAGTGTAGAAGTAAAACACTGGCAATTAGTAGATTTTGCTGTAAATGTTTATTTTCCTTTGAATGCAGAAAATACTCATTACTTGTAAATGTTCTTCAGGGGACTCTCAAAGAATTAGCCAAATAAATTTCCCCTATGATGGTCCTGGTTAGAGAGAGGGAAAAACTAGAAAAGCAATACCAACTAATCTGTGTCTTTCCTCTCTGTAAGAACACTATTGTAAGGAGTTCCCTGGTGACTCAGTAGGTTAAGGATGTGGCATTGTCACTGCCGTCGCATGGCTTTGATCCCTGGCCCAGGAATTTCTGCATGCCATGGGCATGGCCAAAAAAAAAAAAAAAAAAAAAAGAATAACAACACTCTTGTATCTGGAGAGCTCTGAGGAAGAGGGAAGAGCAAGCACTTTCTCAAAAAAAACAGAGGCAGAGGTAGGGTTTGGGTACCTGGGGAGCCACCAGAAGAAACCAGCCAGACAACAGATTGCCAAACCCAATAGCAAGCCTCACACACACACTATACTGGTTTCTCTCCAAACACAAAAATAGGCATGACCAAATGCAAGATGCTTTATGACTTCAATATGCATACTTATGCTCTCTCATTTATATCCAGGGATTCTACCGTGAACAAGCGGTGGATGTGCATGTCTCCTTTATACAGAATGTAGAGCTGTGCTGTCCGCTACCACAGCAACTCCCACATGCACCAACTGAGCACTTGAAACGTGGCTGGCCTGAATTAGATGTGCTCATAGGGGAGTTCCAGTAGTGGCTCAGTGGTTAAAGAACCCAACTAGTATCCATGAGGATGTGGGTTCGATCCCTAGCCTCGCTCAGTGGGCTAAGGAACTGGCATTGCCATGAGCTGTGGTGTAGGTTGTAGATGCAGCTCGGCTCCTGTGTTGCTGTGGCGGTGGTGTAAGCCGGCAGCTGTAGCTCTGATTCGACTCCTAGCCTGGGAACCTCCATATGCCACGGGTGGAGCCCTAAAAAGACAAAAAGACCAAAGGAAAAAAAAAAAAAAAAGATGTGCTTGTAGATGTAAATCTGCAGCAAATTTCAAACATTTAATATAACAAAAAGAATGTAAAATTTTTCAACTATTTTATGTTGATTACACATTGAAATTATTATATTTTACATATACAGTAGTAAAATACATTAATAAAATTAATTTCACCTGGTTCTTTTTACTTTTTAATATGGCTGCCAGACAATTTCAAATACTGTATGTGGCTCGCATTTTATTTTCTGCACTGCACTGATGAATATTTGCTTTATGTATTTAGGTGCTCCTATGTTGGGTGTACATATATTTACAATTGCTATATCTTGTTCTGGATTGATCCTTTCATCATTATGAAATATCCTTCTTTGCATCCTATTACAGTCTTTGTTTTATTTTTATTATTTTTTTCTTTTTACAGCCACACTATGACATTCAGACGTTCCAGGGCCAGGAACTATGCTAGGAATATTGTAACAAAATAAAGACAATGGGGCAAAAAGACCAAAAAAAAAAAGTTGGAGTTCCCATCGTGGCGCAGTGGTTAATGAATCCGACTAGGAACCATGAGGTTGTGGGTTCGATCCCTGCCCTTGCTCAGTGGGTCAAGGTTCCGGCGTTGCTGTGAGCTGTGGTGTAGGTCACAGACGCGGCTCGGATCCTGCGTTGCTGTGGCTCTGGTGTAGGCTGGTAGCTGCAGCTCCAATTCGACCCCTAGCCCGGGAACCTCCATATGCCGCAGGAGTGGCCCAAGAAGTGGCAAAAAGACAAAAAAAAAAAAAAAAAAAAAAAAAGACAATGGGGAATAGAAGAAAAACATCTAATTTATAAAACCACAGTTGTAATACTCACTCTGAAAAGCAACAGCGTTTCAAAAGCCATGAGTCATTCTCATCCTATCAGAAATCTTCTGGGTAAGAATCAATGGTGGCAACAGAAAAGTCACATCTGGGTTGAAAATGACTTCTGAATCTTCATGCTTCTCAAGCTGGACATTAAAACAATACACACTTGTGCAAATAAAGTCAGAAATTGCTACTCCAGAAATGTAGATAATCTAAATTACTAAATCTTGATTGCTTACCATTAAATTCTCTACGGAAGTAACCATTATCACAAGCAGTCTCATCCTCCTGGTCTGTGGCACATGATGAGGTTTCTTTAATTCAGAGGATCCCTCCCTCGCTTTTTCTTTTTAGGGCTGCACCTGCGGCATATGGAAGTTCCCAGGCTAAGGGTTGAATCAGAGCAGCAGTTGCTGGCCTATGCCACAGTCATGGTAATGCCCAGGGCCGAGTCTCGTCTGCAACCTACTCTTCAGCTTACGGCAACACAGGGTCTTTAACCCACTGAGTGGGGCCAGGGATCAAATCCGCATGCTCACGGACACAATGTTGGGCTCTTAACCCGCTGAGCCACGATGGGAGCACCTCAGAGGAGCCCCTCGATTCAGTGTGAAAACATTTAGTTTACTGGAACACTAGCCCCCAGGTTCCAGGCTTTTACCTTACTCTATCGAATACTCTCAGCATACCTACTGAAAGCATGCTCTCCCCAGAAAAAGGAAAAAAAAAATCAAAGCAATATTCTATTTTTTAAAAATTTCTTGTTTTGGAGTTCCCATCGTGGTGCAGTGGTTAACGAATTCGACTAGGAACCATGAGGTTGTGGGTTTGATCTCTGGCCTCGATCACTGGGTTAAGGATCCGGTGTTGCTGTGAGCTGCGGTGTAGGTCACAGATGCAGCTTGGATCTGGCGTTGCTGTGGCTCTGGTGTAGACCGGTGGCTACAGTTCCAATGAGACCCCTAGCCTGGGAACCTCCATATGCCATGGGTGCGGCCCTAAAAGGACAAAAGACAAAAGACAAAAAAAAAAAGTCTTCTTTAAGAAAACGATGTGAAGTTTAAAATTTCATAGTAAGGCTAAAAATGAACTATGTAAACAAACAGTGCCAACTGGATTCTCCAGCTTGACGCTGCTATTCTTCTTAGAGGAAGCAGGTAGCACCAAAGAAGCTGTAGGGGTGGAAAGCGGGCCCCACAGAATTTGCCACCATCATTTAGAGATAATTGTGGAAACAGACCTGCAAGACCAAAAGGTGCATAGCAAAGAAGCAGCTCAGTAAGTTCAATTTGTATTTCCATCAGAGCCTGGCATGTCCCACATGGAAAGTCCATGGTGAAAGAGGGTAAGATGTCCAGTAGATCAGTGAAAAATCTGGATGTTTAGCAAAACCCAAAGAAAAATGGAAATCCAATTGCTTCGTTCAAGGGCAGGGTGGGTCACAATAGAATGAGCTGCTTTCCAAAATGGCTCACCTACTGATGACTACTGATAATATTAGCAGCGATATGGGCAAAGCGGTCACCCATCAATACATGTGGCTTATTAATCAACCCATATGCAAATGCAAATACAAATCAAATAATGGTATCAATAAGGAAGAATTGAGAGCCTGGTCTCTTCCCCAAAGCTAACTTCCCAGCTAGCACCGACTGTGCCGCCCCGGTTAATGATGCGTATGTAGCCTGCTTCCTTACCATTGACCCTGAGAATACAAGTGCGATGCTACCTTGCAGACGGAAAGAATGCCACATCTCCCCATCCGCAAGCGAAATGGAAGAGGTAGAAGGCAGTCTCTCAGAAGGGCTTGGCAGCTTAGGGAGAGAGCGATCCACATATGTGGCTGCTACGGGATCTGGAACTCTTTCTTGCTCCATTCAGGAAATCCAACCCAGAAGTTCCCTGGCGGCTCAGTGGGTAAAGGACTTGGCGTTGTCACTTCCGTGCCTCAGGAAACTGCTGTGGCGCAGATTCAATCCCTGACTGGGGAACTTCTGCATGACACAGGCACAGCCAAAAAAAAAAGGGGTGGGGGGAATCCAATCAAACTCCAAAGATACCAGCACAGAAAGGAACCCAAGGGCAATGTTTCACTAACTCTGGATTTCTGCTGATGTGTCTACGTAACTCCCCTCATCTGTGCAGCATCTTCGGGGGGCAGAAGTTCACCTCTAGAGGAAACTGTGCTAAGTGTCAACGTCTGGCACTGACCTTCACAGAGCAAAGACGTGCATGTCACTGGTACTTTGCACGTCAACAAAACAGCAAGTCCAAGTAAGAAACAACAACAAAAGTGATAATTAGGAACTGAGGCGGAGAGCTTATGGAGAAAACAGAAAAGGAAGGCGCCTCCGCAGCTCCCGCCCACTCCAAATTTCGATCAAGTAAACGTGTGGGCTGATACCAAGCAGGTGATGACGTCAGTGACACAGTGTCACCACCCACTCAAGTGCCCGCTGGTCTGGGAAACCGCGCCCCCACTGGGTCTCAGAGCTCTCGGCCCATTGTCTTTGCACTGTGACCACAGGCCCAAATCTAGGTAAAATACTTACCTGCTTTGCTCAAGAGGCCTTCCTTGGCTCCCCACTTTGTCACAGGATGCCATTTGACACTCTTTGTCCTTATCCTTTGATACTCATAGCCCCCCCATGAACATAATCACATCATAATTAAATGCTTATTTTCCGGTACATTTGTTTAAAGCCTGCCTCCCTCCAAGAGAAGGTCCAGTGCAAGAGGGCAGGTGGCTCCTGCAGGGGAAGAAAAATCATTTCTCCTCTCCCCTTCTAGGTTCTTAGCTGACGACTTTCTGTAATAAGAGATTAACAGAAGAAAAACAAGTTTAATGATATGCACGCCCGCTGTACGCATGAGAGAGACCCAGGAAAATTGAGTGATTCCAAAAGAGCCCAAGCACCCCCTTCAATACCATCTCCAGCTAAAGACAAAACACGTTTTGGGGGAGCCAGTTATGGGAGACGACCAGGCAAAGCACAGCAAGCAAGGGGGAGGTTGTGATGCAGACTTGAGCCTTCTCCATTGATAATAAGAGTTTCCACAGATTGAGAGTCACCCTTTTCTCCCCAGTAAAGAAAAGGTGCCCCCTTACCAATGCAGGTGTCCCTTCTCGTGCTAAATGCCTCTTGCAAAAGGACAAGGTCTCTTCACTTTTCAGAGCTTTTCATGTGTTTGCTGCTTCTGAAAAATAGGCAGCCTAGAGGAATCCTTACTACGCCAAAGAGACGTATCTAGGAGTCGAATTCTGCTCTCCTGCATGCCCCCCCCACCCCCCCGCACCTGACACCATGTATGACTCCTGCGGGGGTGGGGGGGTTTGCTCAAGGTCCATTGGTTGGAGGAATGATTGACCGTAACTTTCTAGGTGTTCAAGGCCACTGGTGCTCCACTAAACAGCCATGCTACTACCATCCTGCGCTTCGCTGGATTCCAAGTTCAAGGGGAATCTCCAAAAGAGAAAAGCTCATGTCGCAACAACAAAGAGGCTGGTTTATGGCTTCTTAAGTGGCCTTCCTTCCGGTTCTATTTACATGCATCATTAGCCCATTGCGAAAGCACTCAGTTATAAGTGACTTTCGAAATCACAATCATTACAATTGAAAACTGCCATTTCAGGCAGACCACCCCTTTGCACTGTTCGAGTGTCCCCTCTGTGCTTCTGTCCCTCTCTCCATGAGGCCTATTTCAGCTTTTAACCTACCTTGTGGGCTTTTCATTTGGAGCCTCTTGTGATCTTCAAGCTGTAATTTTCACAAGTGGAGCCCTAAAGCTCTTTAATATTTTTGTTTACCAGAATTATTCCTTTCATTTCTGCGTGTGTGTGTGTGTGGTAGATGAATTTTCTGTAGTATTTCGCAAAATAAGGCTTTCCAGCGTTAAGAGAAAAAAAGTCAAAAGGCTGAAGATGACCACCAAAAAATGAACTGAGCAGTTAAAACATTTCAAGTGCTCTCAGAAGGCTCAGATGCAAGCAACAACCAAGTCGACTCAAGTACACTCAACAGGGAAATCAGGAAGCGTATGTGACAATACACAAGTTCCTGTACTGAACACACAGCTAGACCAGACACCAAAACTGCAGAGCTTACGGGAGAGACAGATTTATGGCAGGGCCAAGCAAGAACAAGCGGCTCATGCTCAAAAACTCCAAACTTCCCAGTGGTTTTCAAGGAGAGGTTTTTATAGGCAAAATTTGGGATGACTTTCTTCTGCCTGGTTGGTGGTGAAGTAACAGGGTGATGCTCAAGGAATCTTGGGCTCGGCCTAAAGTTGCCATCCTCATCCTCCACCTGCCTGGGGACCTTAGTTGCTTCAGAAGAAGCCAAAGATAATGTTATGAGTATCCCTGGAGGAGGAACCAGGACTGCACTCTTGTGTGTCGACCGCTCCTCCTTGGTTTCTGTGCTCCCTCCTCTCCCAGATTAGCAACCGTATGGATCTGCCCTTTGGAACACAGAGAAGGCCACGGAGGCTGAATGAAGCCTACTTCCTACAAACAAGAAACGGGGGACACAGAATTTGGACTCAGGAGGGCCCTACAGGGTCCTGCGCCGTTGCACATCCTGGAGGAGAATGTCGTACCAAAGGGCCAGGAATGGGGCAGATGAGGGAGGTGCAGGGCTGGGTCTTGTCTTTATTTTAAAATTTGATAATTGCCTCATTGTGAATTTTTTTTGGAATTTTTAAAAATATTACATTAAAATATTAGTGACGCGCCCTCCAAAAGTCGAACGGAATTACCATATTGGTGGACGTTAAGGCCCCTTCAAGAGATAAAACTCAAAAAGCCTGTGGGCGAGTTAAGAATGACCAGACCTTTATTGCCCCACCCATTTCATTGTAATCCCCCCCACCCCCACTTTGTACCACCTGGCCTACTCCTTCCTATCCCCTACTAGTAATGGTTTATGGCCCACTCCTCACCCCACCCCTACAGGGGCCTTCTATGCCCCCAACCAACCAGTAAGTGTATCATAAGACCCACCTTTCTCCAACCAATCAGCAGGTCAGCAGGTGTATCCTGAGACTTCTCCTCTCCCTGGGCTATACAGACAGACACGACCACCAGCTCAGGGTCACCTCTCCCTGATCATCAGGAGTCGTCCTGCTGCACTAGCAGCGTCTCTTATCTCAATAAACTCTTCTTTCTTTTCACCCCACTGTGAATCTGGAAATTCTTTTTCCAACCCACACACAGACCACAACACATATGACCCAGCAACTGCACTCCTAGTTATAACTGTTTACCAAAAGAGTTAAAAACAGATGCCCAAACATTGACTTGTGCATGAATGTTCTCAGCAGCACTACAATACCCAAACAGTAGAAACAACCCAAATATCCATCAAGAGATGAAAGAATAAGTGAACTGTAGTATAATCCATACCATGAAATTCTGGTCAGCCATAAAAAGGAATGAAGAACTGACACAGGCTATGATACGGATGGACCTTGAAAACATCAAGCTCAGTGAAAGAAGCCTGACACGAAAGGCCATATATTGTCTGGTTCCACTGATATGAAATCTCCAGAATAGGCAAATCCACAGAAATAGAAAGGAGATTAGTGGTTGTCAAGGGCTGGGAGGAGGGAGGAATGGAGAGTGGGCTGCTGATGGGTATGGGCCTTTACTGTGGAGTGACGGAAAGGCTCTGGAACCAGATAAAAGTGGTAATTGTACAACACTATGAATGTACTTCGAGCTACCACATCGTTCACTTTGAAATGGTTATGTTATGTCAATTTCACCTCAATTTATTTTTTTTTTAATTTTTTTTTTTTTTGTCTTTTTGTCTTTTTGTTGTTGTTGTTGTTGTTGCTATTTCTTGGGTCGCTCCCGCGGCATATGGAGGTTCCCAGGATAGGGGTCGAATCGGAGCTGCAGCCACCGGCCTACGCCAGAGCCACAGCAACGCTGGATCCGAGCCGCATCTGCAACCTACACCACAGCTCACGGCAACGCCGGATCGTTAACCCACTGAGCAAGGGCAGGGACCAAACCCGCCACCTCATGGTTCCTAGTCGGATTCGTTAACCACTGCGCCACGTCGGGAACTCCTCACCTCAATTTAAAAGGATATATATTATTGATCTTGATTTCTGAATTTTGTTTTGGGGGTTTTTTTGGTTTTATTTCAGTTTGGGGGTTTTGTTTTGTTGCCGCAGCAAGCAGCGGCTTGACGTGGGATCTCAGTTCCCAGATCAGGGATTGAACCTGGGCCGCAGTGATGAAAACGCCAAGTCTTAACCAGTAGACCACCAGGAAGCTCCTGATTCCTGAGTTTTTTTAATGTCCCTTGAAATTCTGTGCCTAAGGTCAGAGCCTTACTTGCCAGCCCGTGGTCTTGGACCTGTTTCATTTTACTTTTAACTAGAAATAAACAAAGTGAGAAAGTGAAATAATCTTGGGCCACACGCACATCTGTGGCTGAGTTCTGGGTAACAGAATGACTCAATTTTGATTCGAAACTAGTTCTCACGTGTGCCCTGCCAGCCTTCCCATGTGGCCCAGAGAAGGCTCAGTTACCTCGATCCTTGCTCACTACCTGGATATCACCAGAGGCCGGACAAAACACCAACACACTTTCTGCTCAATGAGGTTGTTGGGAGAAGTTTAATCGGCTAAAGCAATTTGTGAGACCCCAAAGTCACTTCTGGAAGAAAAGGAAAACCAGCGTGAAATTCTGGTTCATGGACGTACGTATGATTCGACTCCCCTCGAGGCTGTACATCCCATGTTTGGTGGAGAACGGAGTGATTCTATCAGAGTGGGGGTGATTTCTTCAGAGAGTTCCTTCATCTTGGCTTCCGTTACTTCAGAGGCCATCAAAAAAAAAAAAAAAAAAAGAATATAAGTATCAGTCACATTGGAAGCTGAATAATCTAAGTCCTGAAAATACCTCCAAATGGTGTCCATGTCTGAGGCAAAGCTAAGCGGACCCAGATGTGCTTGCCCTGGTCACCATGAATGTTCGGCTCCCAAGTGAAATAAGAAATCACACTGGAGTGATGAGCTCAGGACGAATTTCCCCAAAGCCGCTCCCTGCTAAAGAGCAGGGACACGTCAAGGCCTGCCCTCCCCCGAGGGCTGTCCAGGCAGCACCCACCTCTGAGTGTGGATGGAATAAAGCCATCCGGACTGCTAGCTTCTCTAAGAAAACCGCGAGCAGCCCTGGGGGACATAAGCTGCCCTTGGAAGCCAAGCCAGTCTCTGCTATGTCCCCACCAAGGAAGAAAACACTATTTTATTTTCTACAAATCCGAGGACATCTGCTTCTTCACGAGTGACTTAGCCCAGGGGGCATCATGCTGTGTCTGGAAATGAAGCTTTACACTGGGACTCGGCCCTGCCTGTTTATTGACGTGCTATTGTCTGAGCCTGCTCTTCCCTCGCCAAGGGCACCGAGGTCCTTGCAACGGAGGCTGCAGGGCCCACAGAGGCCAAGACGGCGTCTGGCCCTTCACGGAACAAGCTTGCTGCCCCTCACCCAGACGACTACAACTCCCACACCACAGCCTCCGTGTACCCTTCTCTAGGTGCATGCAAATATTTATTCCTGGCCTCGGGTGCCCTCCTAAGTGCTGGCTTTCTCGGGCACATTCCACATCCCCCAAAGCATGATGGGCTGTCAAGTCCGTCCCGCTAACTACGGCAAACAGGAGCATCCCCGGGGGAGCAGGACCCTGGGACGCGCCCTTCCACACGGAGACGACAGCCTGTCTGCAAGACAGACGAGAACCTCAAGGTGCCCTCTTACCCTCGCAGGCAAAGCCGGGGATCCCAAGTCACGCATCGGTTTCAGCTGATGTCCAACTCGGCTATCCTGGGCTCTGAAAAACTGTCATCACTGGCGTCGCTGTATCGATCACTAGAACAAAAGAGGGACTCGTGGGGCGAGGTGTAAAAAGCTCTGGGTGACTTCTAGGTACAATCCCAAACACGTGCCATAATTAACCCCCACTCTGAGAACATACTAAGGAATCGTCTATCGCCATGTCTTTGTCAGTATAGGGAGACGTGAGTCCAAGCACACACGAGGGTCTCCTTTGGTCAGAGGAACTGATCACTTGCTTTTAGCGTAAATCAGCAGTACCTTATTCAGAACATTTATGAAAGTATTTCCATTTAGAGTGAAATTTATCATCTTCTGAAGACCACTAAGATAGCGCAATAGCATGAAAGCTTCCCATTCCGACAAACATTCTCATAGGTCTAAGGGTTTGAGAAATGATTTGCACAAAGTAGAAACTTTAGGTACATTCCAACGACCTTGAGTTACATGGCATGTTCAAAGTGGAACCAATTATTGACACAGATGTTGCCATGTTGGGCTCCCGTAGAAACACACCTTCTCCGTGAGACAGGCCTGCAATTGCACTTTGACTTTGAGCCATGGGCTCAGTCTGGGGTTCCTCTTGCTTGGTTTCAAATAAATCAGCAGGATGATCAACTCCTCAAGAGTTCCACTGATCTATGAAAACCACATTGCCAGGAAGTAAGTGCTTCATGCCTGACCCATTCCTAGCCTTGGCCAGCTCTTTGCTGACTTGTGGCAATGGAAGTCTGAATTCCATAGGAGGTGAAAATCCACCTTTTTTTTAAAAGGAGGAGAGGGAACAACTGGCGAAACTTTATGCTGATAGGCTAAAAAACAAAGATTTATGCTAAACTACTGAGCAAATATCAATACTTAAGCAAAATCATAACAGACCACCTCGCTCTCCTCCCTGACTTCTGGACAAAATACTGGGAAGGGGGAAGTTGGGTTAGAGTATGGAGATGAGATACAAAAATATTAAGAATTTACAGGAAAGACAAGATTTGTTACATAAACAAGGAAATGAACATATTCTTTTTTGTTTTCCTTTTCTAGGGCCGCTTCCCGCGGCATATGGAGGTGCCCAGGCTAGAGGTCTAATCGGAGCTGTAGACCCCAGCCTACGCCAGAGCCACAGCAACTCAGGATCCGAGCTGAGTCTTCGACCTACACCACAGCTCAGGGCAACGCCGGATCCTTAACCCACTGAGCAAGGCCAGGGATCAAACCGCTGTGCCACTACGGGAACTCCAATTTTTTTTTCCTTTTTTGAAAAATTTTTTAAATTTGTTCATTTTTATTTTATTTTATTTCATTTTTGAACATATCCTTAAAAGCAATCAAGTGGAAGATATATCCTTGTTAGGTTTTAATTCAGGAAAACTATTTCTACTATTACAAAAGGGTTTCTTTCCAATAAAGAAAACACGGGGCAGTTCCCATTGTGGGTCAGCGGTTGACGAATCCAAGCAGTATCCATGAGGATGCAGATTCAATCCTTGGCCTCGCTCAGTGGGTTAAGGATCTGGCGTTGCTATGAGCTGTGGTGCAGGTCACAGACCAGGCTCAGATCTGGCATTGCTGTGGCTGTGGTGTAGGCCAGCGGCTACAGCTTTGATTTCAACCCCTAGCCTGGGAACTTCCATGGGTATGGCCCTAAAAAGCAAAAAAAAAAAAAAAATCCATGGGAATAGGAGTTCCCATTGTGGCTCAGTGGGTTAAGAACCTGACATAGTGTCCATGAGGATGCAGGCTCTATCCCTGGCCTCGCTCAGTGCGTTAAGGATCCGGTGTGGCCGAAAGCTGCAGCATAGGTACAGATGCGGCTGGCTTCTAGAGTTGCCGTGGCTTCAGTGTAGGCTTCAGCTGCAGCTCTGATTTGGCTCCTAGCCCAGGAACTTCCACAAAGAAACAGAGGAATAACCAAAGAATTTTTTCTAAAGCAACCCCTAAAAGGTGACATATCTTTATCCATGCACTCTCACTACACAAACCTAGAGTCCTTCCTGTTTTCTGCAACAAAAGGGGATGTGGAAGGTGCATTCAACTCCCCGTGTGAGAAGAAATGAAAGTCGGGGATGTTCAAGTGATTCAGCAGGCACACGGCTCATTCGAGGTGGGGCCAGAATCCCCACCGTGCTAACCCAGGCCTCAGGCTCAAGTCGGAGCTGTGCTGCAGTGCAGGGCATGTACCCGAGAGCACAAGTGAGGAGGTGCAAAGGGCCCAGCGGACTCCCTTTTCTCAAGCATGAGATGTTATACCTGCTTCGTTCTGCACCTCTGAGCCTGGGCGGGAGCACCTCTTCCCCCTCACACTCCTGGCTGTGCTGTTTATTAGCCATGCACCTTTGGCCTGGTCATTTGGCGCCTGAGAGTCTAGGAAAGAGTAGTAACAATACTTCCAAAACGTTATGTGGGCCAAAACAGAAGACAAAAATGTGCTCTGACACTGTATAAAACACGAGCTGTTGCTGTTTAGGGGGATTATGTGTTTACAACACGCTGCCTCTCCAAAAGTCACGGAAATATAAAGTGATGAAAATGGCCAAGTGCATGATTTTCAGAATTGTTTCCTGTACCAAGAATAATTCCGTACCCATTTTAGCAAGTGGACGTGGCTGGGTCTAAACTAGTGGCACCCATTTCTTATCTGACGGCTGTCAGCCCCAAACTGCCAACACATCAAAAGGGCACGGGCTGCGTCTAACAAAGGGAGGCTCGGCTTGAATGGACCCGCCTCCGAGGCAAATTGACTGGGTGCGCTACTTTTCTTTCATGTGTGTTCAGGGCTGGAGGTAGAACAATTAAATAAGCCACAACATCCAAGCACAGAATCATCAAAACAGGCATCGCTGCTAAACATGCTGATTTTATGGCATTCACGTGCCAGCAAAACATAACTGCTAGAAACAAAATTCTTTTTTTTTTTTTTTTTTTGTCTTTTTTTGCTATTTCTTGGGCCGCTCCCATGGCATATGGAGGTTCCCAGGCTAGGGGTCCAATCAGAGCTGTAGCCACCGGCCTACGCCAGAGCCACAGCAACGCGGGATCCGAGCCGCGTCTGCAACCTATACCACAGCTCACGGCAACGCCGGATCCTTAACCCACTGAGCAAGGGCAGGGACCGAACCCGCAACCTCATGGTTCCTAGTTGGATTCGTTAACCACTGCACCACGACGGGAACTCCTAGAAACAAAATTCTACAAGCAGAACAACAGTGGCTTGGATTGCCATGGTGGCTCAGCAGTAACGAACCCGAATGGTACGAATGAGGCCTGGGGTTCAATCCCTGGCCTTGCTCAATGGGTTAAGGATCTGGCGTTGCCACAAGCTGCGGCATAAACTGGCAGCTACAACTCCGATTCAGCCCCTAGCCTGGGAACTTCCATATGCAGCAGGCACAGCCTTGATAAAAAAAAAAAAAAAAAAAAAAAAAGAAGAAGAAGAAGAACAGCAGTGTCTCCTGCACGTCCAATAAAACGTGTTTGCAGCTCTGTGTGGTGTAAGACCTAAGGATTCATTTTTGTCACACACAGAACAGACTTAAGGCATAAGATATACTTCTCTGGGTGTACTTTCACTCAATTCAAGACATCTCAGCTCAGAGTTCCTGCTGTGGCACAGTGGGTTAAAGATCCAGCACTGCTGTGAAGGTGTGGGTTAAATCCCCAGCCCAGCTCAGTGGGTTAAAGGATCCAGCACTGCCACACCTGCGGCAGAGGTCGCAGCTGTGGCTTCATTTCAATCCCTGGCCCAGGAGCTTCCATAGGCCACAAGTGCGGCAATTAAAAAAAAAAAAGACATCTCAGCTCTATCTTAAGACTAATCTGTCTTAGGAGTTCCCTTGTGGTGCAGCAGGTTAAGGATTCAGCATTGTCACTGAAGTGCTTGGGTCTCTGCTATGGTTCGGGTTCAATCCCTGGCTCTGGACCTTCTGCATGCTGCAAACGAGGACAAAAAAAAAGACTAACCTGTCTTTTAAATAATCTCTAGACACACACACACACAACTTCTCAGTGGGGAAAGTTAGGGTCTTATATGTTCGATTTTTGAAATGTCACAGAATGCAGGTCTTATATGTTCGATTTTTTGAAATGTCACAGAATGCAGATCTATTCATGTGTGTCTCATTACATTTGAGGAGCAGAAAGTTTGAAACCTGCACTGTCCCATATGGTAGCCACAAACCATAGTAAGTTTAAATCAAAGAAAATCAATTAAAATTTGGACTTCCCGCTGGGGCACAGTAGATTAAGAATCCAACTGCAGCAGCTCGGTACAGGTTCAATCCCTAGCGTGGCACAGTGAGTTGAAGGTACAGGTTCAATCCCTAGCGTGGCACAGTGAGTTGAAGCATCGGATGTTGCCACAGCTGTGGTGTAGGTCAAAGCTATGGCTTGGATTCAATCCCTGGTCCGGGAACTTCCATATGCTGCAGATGCGGCCATAAAAAAATAAGTAAAATAAAATAAGAATCAAAATTAACCACTGCGCCACCAAGGGAACTCCTGAATGATTATTTTAAAAAAACAAACCACAATCACCAGGCAATGGTTCTCCTTGGCATTCTGTAAAAAAGTGTTTTTTTGGTTTTTTCTTAAGGTCGGGCTACGTACACTCAATTAAAAATCGGAGTTCCCATCATGGCACAGCAGAAATGAATCCGACTAGGAACCATAAGGTTGCAGGTTCCATCCCTGGCCGTGCTCAGTGGGTTAAGGATCCGGTGTTGCAGTGAGCTGTGGTGTAGGTCAAAGAGGTGGCTCAGATCCCAAGTTGCTGTGGCTGTGGTGTAAGCGGGTGGCTACAGCTGATTCATCCCCTAGCCTGGGAATCTCCCTATGCCTTGGGTGTGGCCCTAAAAAGACAAAAGACAAAAAAAAAAAAAAAAAAAATCACAGCATCTCTCCCTCATGCATGCATAGGCCCCCAAATAACGGAAGCCCTTTTTTTTTTTTGTCTTTTTGCTATTTCTTGGGCCGCTCCCGCGGCATATGGAGGTTCCCAAGCTAGGGGTTGAATCCGAGCTGTAGCCGCCGGCCTACGCCAGAGCCACAGCAAGGCGGGATCCGAGCCGCGTCTGCAACCTACACCACAGCTCACGGCAACGCCGGATCGTTAACCCACTGAGCAAGGGCAGGGACCGCACCCGCAACCTCGTGGTTCCTAGTCGGATTCGTTAACCACTGCGCCACGACGGGAACTCCAAAGCCCTCTTTTTTTAAAAACCTTTTTAACTGTACTATTTTCTGACAAAACAAAATCACAGTCACTGGCAGCAACATATGGGAAACGCTATCCTTAAACACTGGCTTGACTTACAAGACTTGACTGCCATTTATTTCCACATGTGGTTGTTTGCAAACAAAAGGCTTGTCATAGGCAAGTTTGTCAGAGACTCCCGGTGCCTCATAAATTTCCAATATAAGAAAATACAGGAGTTCCCGTCATGGCGCAGTGGTTAACGAATCCGACTAGGAACCATGCGGTTGCGGGTTCGGTCCCTGCCCTTGCTCAGTGGGTTAAGGTTCTGGTGTTGCCATGAGCCGTGGTGTGGGTCACAGACGCAGCTTGGATCTGATGTGGCTGTGGCTGTGGTGTAGGCCGGCGGCTACAGCTCTGATTCGACCCCTAGTCTGGGAACCTCCATATGCCGCAGGAGCGGCTCAAGAAATGGCAAAGACAAAAAATAAAGAAAGAAAGAAAATACACATTCCAAGGCACTGGGGCAAGGGTACAACAATGCCTCACATAGCCCATCTCCCCTGCTACCCTGAGGCAGTCGTTAAACCAGCTCTTTTCCATTAACAGAAAGTGGTGATTGGAATTGCTAAAAATTTTAATGGAATACTTAAGATTCCCAGCATGCATAAATTCCTACAATATTTTATATCAAAATCCATTTCATGCGAAAAAAGCATGTTTTCAAACAGGATGCCACGCACAGTTTCTCCCAAAAGAACTGTTACCGCTCTACCTCCTTCCTTCTCAAAGAGCCCCTGGAAGCCATAAAATATAAGAGCAATGGAATAAAAACTTAGTATGCTTTGAATTCGTTTTCCATGGAATAATAAACGGCAGAACACAAGCCTGGCAGGGCATTAAAAGCGCAGTCGTCTATATCACTATTAACTCTGTTCCTGGCCGGCCCCACATCATCAGCAGGCAGTGAACCACGATCAATAAAGAGCACCTTTCAAGTAACATTTAATCCCCGAGGGAAGGTATACTCGGAAGGGGTTTAGCAGCATGACTTTACCAGAAAAAGACTCAAGGTACGGTTCTGGAGTCCAACAATAACAGAGGGAGCTGTTCTAAAAGACGTTTAAACGAAGTGTCAAAAAAGAAAGCCAAAAAAAAAAATCTTTTTTTTCTAGTTCACTTTTGCTTGAAATGTAACAAAGCGGGGAAGGAGTATTTTTGTATCAGTTGAACGTTTACAAAGCACCATCTCAGCTGTTCCTCACAGCAACCCTAAAGGAGGGAGATCCTGAGAATACACCCATAGCACCCGCTCAACTCGCCCATATTATGCCCACAGAAATAAGGTAGTAGCACCTTGTAATGGAAGAAGGGCTCCTGGCAATATCAAACACGCAGCCCAAAGGTTTAAAACAAACAAACAAACAAAAGCAAGGTGATTCCGAGTTAAAAACAATGCTAGGAGTTCCCATCATGGTACACCGGAAACAAATCTGACTACAGCGGAAACAAATCTGACGTGGAACCATGAGGTTGTGGGTTCGATCCCTGGCCTTGCTCAGTGGGTTAAGGATCCAGTGTTGCCGTGAGCTGTGGTGTAGGTCGCAGATGCGGCTCGGATCCCGCATTGCTGTGGCTGTGGCTCAGGCTGGCAGCTGCAGCTCTGATTCGACCCCTAGCCTGGGAACCTCCATGTGCCGTGGGTACAGCCCTAAAAAGCAAAAGCACAAAAACAAGCAAACAAAAACCCCCCCCCAAAATTGCTAGAAAATGCACATTAAATTCATGCAAGAGAAAAAGAGCATCTTATTCTCCTAGTCAAAGAGAAAGAGCTCCCCAAAGTGGGATAAGGATGATGAGGGGAAGAAATGCACAGTCTGCAGTCCTCGGAGAGGCCACTCCCACCTCCTGTGCTGCTGGCGGTAAGGATTTGGTGAACCAGCAGCCTAACGGGCTATAGATCAGCCCCACCTCCCGCTAAGCACTTCGGAATGTAAAGCAGGAGCCAGGGGAGCAGTGACGGCCGAAGCAAAGGCAGGGAACCCTCTGGGGGAGTTCAGCTGTTCCACATGGACTTGTACGTATTTTCTCCTGTGAGTCAAGGGAGTTTTAAGCTCCAAAATACTGCAGGAAGATCATTCTGCCATCAGAAGGTGCACTGAGCAGAGGAAAGCTGGGGGCAAGAGATGAAGGAGACGGGATCGAATGTGAAATTAATAATAATAATAGCACAATAATAGTAGCCCTTTAATTTCCCACCATGGACAGGGAACTGTGCTAAGTGCTTTCCATTTAGAAGAACACATGCCGCTCATGACGACCATGTGAACCGGGGATATTACCACCCTCTTTTTACACAGACACTGAGGAAGAGAAGAGTGAAGGCGCCGCCAGCTGGGAAATGAAAGAGCTGGGTTTGAACTCGGCAGGTCCTGCCTCGGAGCCTCCGAGCCTCCCAGGCACACCCCCCTCAGCCTGGCAGAAGATATGGGGGAGGGCGGATTCCAACCTCAGAAACCTCCAGAACCTGCTGACGAAGGACCTGGGGTGGTGGGGAGGAACCTGAGCTTACGGCTTATTGGTCGGAGTCGAGCCAGGGGCGTGGATGATGTGGGGGGGGGACTCCTGACAGGAAGATGTTTATCCAGATGTTGGTCACAATTCTGGGAGCCTGGGAGCGCCCCTGGGGTGTGGCCATAGAAGAGAGACAAGCTATAAGGTAGTGTTTCCCACACGGCTGGGGCCGCACACTTGCACACCTGCAAACACCTGGAGGCCGTACCTGAGGACCCCTGGAAGAACAAGGATGGATGGGAAGCTTTCAAGAGATGAATACAAGAAAACGACGTTTAAACTGCTGTGTGTGCACTTTTCCAGGAAGTGGGGCCGCAGCTGTCATCACTTTCTTGGAAGTGGGGCCACAGCTTTCATCACTCTCTTGTCAGCCCCCAAATGTACAGAACCATTTTACTACCCGATGAGCCCCACCGCCCCCAGGGTAGGGCATGTGTTCTTACTGGACCAGTGCATGACTCTCTCATGCCCAGCACCACGGCTGGACAGCGGGAGCTTCAGCCCCCATGGCAGGCTGAGGCGATGCTGAAGGGCACAGCCAGTAAACATCAGGAGCATCACGCAAGGTGGAAAAATGCATTTGAGGTGTTCAGTCCAAAATACAGGCTTTTGCAATTAATAAAGACTTTGTGGTGAGGCCTCGAGAACATGTGAATATCCTATTTTCCAAAACCTTTCCTCCAAAGGTTTCGGCAGCCACTGATGAGCCTTATTGGACCTAGTTATTACATTGGGGGTTGCATCTACATTTTCTTAAGTGGCCTTCTGTTTTTTCTGAGTATAATTACGGATTTCTAGAAATGCAATGTATTATAATCCATTGCTGTCATTATTATTTTTGACGTTCGAATTGTTTAAAATGAGGCCAGCAGAAACCCTTGCAAGCTGGCGTCTCTGACCTTATAGAAAACCTCCCCCTGGTGTTTGAACTCTTTCTTCAAGTCCAACAGTACATTCTGGGCTCATCTAGTACTTGCTCTGCCCCAGACCTAGAACCAACCATTTCTTCCAGAAACCTTAGTTCACTCGGTCAGGGATGGTATTTTAGAAATTAACGTGGAGAAAAAAAAAAAATGTTTCTTTACAAAAGAGACATCCAGTCACTACTTTGACCAGGTGATAAACTCAGCACCACCCACCTTGTGACACAAAGGCAATGTCATGCATCTTATGTGTCTCCTGACATGTCCTTATAATGCACAAAACAACTCCAACGGTGCCAGAAGGAGAAGAGAGAGAGAAGGGGACAGAAAAAATATTCCAAGAGATAATAGCCAAAAACTTCCCTAACATGGGAAAGGAACCACTCACTCAAATCCAGGAGGCACAATGAGTACCATATAAAATAAGCCCAAGGAGGAACACACCGAGACACATAATAATCAAACTGACCAAAATTAAAGACAGAGAAAATCTTGAAAGCAGCTAGGGAAAAGAAACAAGTAACATACAAGGGAACCCCGATAAGGTTATCGGCAGATTTTTCAGCAGAAACTCTGCAGGCCAGAAGGGAGTGGCAGGATATACTTCACATGATGAAAGGAAAAAACCTCCAACCAAGAATACTCTACCCAGCAAGGCTCTCATTCAGATTTGAAGGAGAAATCAAAACCTTCTCAGATAAGCAAAAGCTGAGAGAATTCAGCAACACTAAACCAGCCTTACAACAAATACTAAAGGAACTTCTCTAGGCAGAAAAGACAGCAACAGGAAACAACAGTTCCACAAATGACAAGGCTCACCAGTAAAGGCATATGTATACAGTAAAGATACGAAATCATCCATGCACAATTATACCACCAAAATCAGGAATCATGAGAAGAGGTGGGTTACAAATGCAGGACACTGGAGATGAACTTGCAATTAAGAGAACAACAACTTAAAACAATCTCATATACATACAGACTCTTATATCAAAACTTCAGAATAACTGCAAACCAAAAATCTACAATGGATACACAAACAAGGAATTTCTGGAGAAGAAATGTATCTCATAGTAAATAAGTGCATAACCCACCATGAAGGGGGTCATTTGACATCATTCTTGGAATGCTGAAGTCTTCTTACATCTGATTCTGATTTCCTCTCCATCAAAGAACTTATGATAATTATAATTAAATAATGCCACTGTACAACTAAATAATACAGTTCTACAATTGTATTATTAACAACCATTTCTCTCCATGGTACAATGTAAAGTCTATAATGTCTTGTTTATCACATCACCTAGAATGGTGTAATGCCTTTATTGAAGAATCAATGAGATGGAACAAATTGTGAGGACATATTTATATAGTTACACTGTTTTTTAACCAACTTATGCATTTTGTATTTTACTTATTTTCAGAGGATGTATTATTTTTGTTATGCTTACCAGTTAAGTTATTCTTTTTACTATGCTATATAAAATATTTAATGTTATATAAGGCTTTCTTTATAAATTTTAGTTGCATAATATAACAATTTAATATAATGCTAATTTTTAAAGAAAAATTGAAATGTAATAGATAAAACTAAGTAGTAAAGATGAAAGCCATAAAATTGGGATAAAGTATAGAATAAATTTCCTATTTGTCTCAGCATATTTTCCATTCCACTTCTCCAATGGGAGTCACTTAATCTGTTTCTTAAGATCCATGTTATAATAATCTGTGTGAATGTAATTGTGTGTAAATGTATGTATTTTATTCTGTAAAAAATAAAATAAAATAAAATAAAAAGACTAGAAGGAGGAGTTCCTGTCGTGGCTCAATGGTTAACGAATCCGACTAGGAACCATGAGGTTGTAGGTTCAATCCCTGGCCTCGCTCCGTGGGTTAAGGATCCGGCGTTGCCGTGAGCTGTGGTGTAGGTTGCAGATGCGGCTCGGATACCTCGCTGCTGTGGCTCTGGTGTAGGCCAGAGTCTACAGCTCTGATTCGACCCCTAGCCTGGGAATCTCCATGTGCTGCGGGAGCGGCCCTAGAAAAGGCAAAAAAAAAAAAAAAAGATGGGAAGGAAAGCCTCAAAAGTGAGCACAGTGACTGTGTTAGGCTTCTAGGTTTACGGATCCTTTTTTCTACCTTGCAGATTTTCCGTAATGCCTCAGCTAGAAGTCAGCAGAAAACAAAATCCTGCCAGGCTGGAGGCCAGCATGTCCCACAGAAGGAAAAGCCCAGGAGTCACAGAGGAGAGAAGGGAGACAAGGCAATGAGTGCCTTCGCCCCCAGGGCTGCTGCAGCGGAGATTCAAAGAGCAAAGGGGGGTTGGAGGTTGGTTGGGGGGGCGGGCTTGGCCCCTAGGGGCACACAGGACAGCAGGCAACGCAATGCACTCACTCGGGGTCTGCACTTCCTTTGGGACCCTCTGATTATACCGTAGTTTGGTCTTTCAAGTTTGCTCGGGAAGAGCCGAGCGAATACAGTGCATCCAGGGAGTAACTTCCCTCCTCTTTCCCTAGTGGCCTGGCTCCTCTTTCACCACATGGAACCCAGGATCCTAAAACCTAGAAGGCAATGCTACTCACATGTCTTAAGAGTCCGGCTTTATACTTTCAAGACATGTCCCCCCAAAGAGCTGCACTTCTGCGACCTGCCGGCTGAACTCCATCTAAGTTGCGGCTTTCAGACACAGAACGAGCATGATTCAAGCATGGGACTCTGACCTGACAGAGGGGCACGACAAATGTCAGCATCATACAAACTGCAAGTCATTCCTGACCTCGGTGTGGAGTGACTGTGCCTCCGAGTGTCGCGGGGCAGCCCTGGAGACACGCGGGCTGGAAAACAGCCTATGAAGGTGCCACTCCCAGACCTCGTCTTTTTCCCGGTGCTTCAACCTGGAATCCTGAAGCGACAAGGTCCTACTATAGAGCACAGGGAACTATATTCAAAGCATGGGATACATCACAGCAGAAAAGAAGAGAAAAAATATGCATATGCATAACTGAGTCGCTTTGCTGTACATTTGAAACTAACACACCCCTGTAAATCAACTATGCTTCAATTTTTTTTTTTAAATGGACTCTGGACAGAGATCATATGCTTTGTTTCTAGATGCTGAAGAACTCACAATTATAAGAACCTTTGGAGACTCTATTTAGTGTCAATCTCCTACAATTTTTTACTACAATTACATGAAGCAGTCTCATTCCATTACATCATATGTCAAAAAAACCAGGTACATTTGTGCTTACTGCTTATACATGGGACAGATCATATTTAGACACCAGGGCAGAGATATCAGCAAATAATTACAATGATTTATTTAATGGACCATAATTTTCCATTTAATTTCTTTACCCTAAAAATGACTTATTAGGGAGTCCCCGTTGTAGCTCAGTGGTTAACAAATCCAACTAGGAACCATGAGGTTGCGGGTTTGATCCCTGGCCTCGCTCAGTGGGTTAAGGATCAGGCGTTGCCATGTGGGTTGCAGAGGCGGCTCAGATCCCGAATTGCAGGTGGCTCTGGCGTAGGCTGGTGGCTACAGCTCCGATTCGAACCCTAGCCTGGGAACCTCCACATGCCGCGGGAGCAGCCCTAGAAATGGCAAAAAAGACAAAAAAAAAAAAAAAGAAAAGAAAAAAAATTTATTAGGGAGTTCCCATCTTGGCACAGAGGAAATGAATCCGACTATGAACCATGAGGATTCAAGTTCGATCTCTGGCCTCACTCAGTGCGTTAAGGATCCCACATTGCTGTGGCTGTGGTGTGGGCCGGCAGCTATAGCTCCAATTCAAGCCCTAGCCTGGGAACCTCCATATGCTGCAGGTGCGGCCCTAAAAAGACAAAAGACACATAAAAAATAAAAATGGCCTATTAGACTTGTGCACTAACACAATAGGCCTGAGGCTACTATCTTTAGAAAGGTCTGCTGGCAGGGGCACTTGGCTTTCAGAATGCTTTCGCCATTACCAAATGATGAGGTCATGTGGTTGGGCCTAGGCTGCTGGTTTGTACAATGTGATTTGTGGTGAATACTTGCTTTCCTTCAGGGAGCCGGGAATTTGGGTGGTTGCTAGGCAGAGAATGCCTATGTGACCAGCCCCCTAGAAAACCCCTAAACTCTGGCTGTCAAATGGGCTTCTCTGGGCATGAACAGCAGACACTGCATTTTCACAGCTGGAGGGAGGGTGAGCTCTGTGCGACCTCTCGGGGAAGGAAGAGAATCTTAGAAACCTGTCGATGGATTTCTCCAGACTATTCATACCTCTTTCCATTCTGCCCCAGCTATGCACGCTTACGCCATCACTGAAACAAACTTTAGCCGTGAGTACAACTACATTCTGACTCCTTCCAGTCAGTTATCGAATGTGTGGGTGGTCTTAGGGGACCCCCAAAACAAGACTTAGTTGATTCTGCAAATACTTTTCAGTAGCTTATTTAAAAAAAAGAGAAGAAAAAGGACTTCCCTGGTGGCTCAGTGGGTTAAGGATCTGGTGGTGTCACTCCTGTGGCTCGGGTTCGATCCCTGGCCCAGGAACTTCTACATGCTGCAGGTGCAGCCAAAAAAAATCAAAAATAAAATAGAAGCCAAAAAAAAAAAAAAAGAATACTATCCTAAAACCATGATGCCTCTTGAACAGATCACCACACATTTAACTCCAGGTGGACCTGGTCTTCCCAGAGTAGCTGGGAATTCAGCTCAGCAGCTCTAGACCCCAAATAGTATTCCTACTGCAACTTCCCAGGCACTCAAAGATACATGTTCTCCACGAGGCAGAAGGCAAAAGCGATCGCCCAGGTGTATGCGCTCAAAGCCCAAGGACTTTTACGTTGCGGGTTTTAAAGACATCGGCTGCACATGCACCATACATTTAAATACTATCAGCCAATTTCTGGGAAAGGAAGTCATTATTCCAGCGTTCATATTTCTTGTCACATTTGTTTAGGACTAATTACAGATGGTAATCTTGTTTGACAGAAATAGAATCCCAACTCAGCTCATATCAGAGCGTGGCCATCAAAGCAGTTATTTGCATTTCGGTGCTCAGTGACACCACAGAGCTGGGCAGGGCGGAGGTGAGGGGCAAAGCTTCTCTGGAATCCTAGTGTCTGCTGCTGGATTGAGCCATGGGCACCAGGCTTAGCTGGAAAACCCCCTGCGAGGTAACAAGATGATGAGACTAGACTATATTCTCCCCTGCCATTTACATTTATTGCTTTATTTTCATTTATTTATTTTTGTCTTCTTTGCCATTTCTTGGGCCGCTCCTGCAGCATATGGAGGTTCCCAGGCTAGGGGTCAAATCGGAGCTCTAGCCGCTGGCCTACGCCAGAGCCACAGCAACACGGGATCCAAGCCCCGTCTGCAACCTACACCACAGCTCAAGGCAACGCCGGATCCTTAACCCACTGAGCAAGGCCAGGGATCGAACCTGCGACCTCATGGTTCCTAGTCGGATTCGTTCACCACTGAGCCACGACGGGAATGCTTACATTTATTACTTTAACGGGTAGTAAACAACCGCTGTATACTAGGGAGCCAGAGAGCCAAAGATAAAGAAGATGCTGCCTGCTGTCAAAGAAGGCACCATTCTGTGGCTGATCCACAGGAGTAGTCGGACTACCAAAGAAGCCTGCTCATCCCCTGTGATTCCAATGCCAGCATCAGGGTCTTGGGAAGAGGCCTCTCCTTTCTCTCTGAGACATACTGTGCCTTGCTCAGGGGTTGCTAGCAAGCAGTCACTTATCTTGGAAATTACCGATGTGCTTTACCCAGAGACCACTAGCCCCCTGGTAGGAACTGACAGGCCATCCAGCACACAGGTGGGCAGGCCACACAAACCAGATGCCATGTGTATATTAGTCAATGCTTGCAAACAACCAGACAGGTATGCGTGCATGCTTACACGTGAGTTATCTCTCCCAGCCATCTATCTTGTTCCCCTGTCACTCTCGTTTCATGTGTGAGCACCTGAAATAACGGAAACGATAAAGTGGCTGGGAAGTGGTCAGAGCATAGAGCCACCACAGGAATACCCAATCTGCTGTGCAAGCGCGCAGCCTCACAGCGCAGCTTCACACGCACTCTCACGCAGGTCCGTGCTGCAGGAGGCAGGAAGCAAGGAAGAGCCTGGAGGCAGCACCCTCCACCCCCTACCTCCGTCCAGCCGACTCCTCATCCCAGCCTGGACTCCAGCACCACGAGGCACAGTGTGAAAACCAATGCACTGGTCCGAAAGCACAGGGAGTGGCCATTCATTTGGTAAGATGCCCAACATGCCAAATAGGTAAAGCTGCTCCCATCAGAACACACGGCTAGAGGACTTGCTAGAGAGCAGGGAGCCTCTCCTGGCAGGGACTGTCACAAACAGGCAGGCTTGTGTAACACAGCACACACATACACAGACCATGCAGCGATCCTGGGGTCCTCAAATGCAGTGTCACAAGGGGCATTTGCTAGGATGAGGGTCCGCAATGGTCATCTTCCAAACATCATATACGCCGTTCTCGTGATCACAGCCGCTACCTAAATGGTGACTCTGGCTAGTTCCTCTCATTTTTAAAGTTATTGTCTACAGTACTCTTAGATGATAAGAAGGAAAGATGTAGGAGTTTCCGTCATGGCGCAGTGGTTAACGAATCCAACTAGGAACCATGAGGTTTGCGGATTCGATCCCTGGCCTTGCTCAGTGGGTTAAGGATCTTGCATTGCCTTGAGGTGTGGTGAAGGTCACAGACGCGGCTCAGATCCTGTGTTGCTGTGGCTGTGGTGTAGGCCGGCGACTACAGCTCCGATTGGACCCGTAGCCTGGGAACCTCCATATGCCAAGGGAACTCAGCCCTAGAAAAGGCCAAAAAAAAAAAAAAAAAAAAAAAGGAAAAATGTAAATTCTCCCCAAAGTAGTATTTAAACATGAAGATATTTCAATTTTGACTTTAAAAATCATTGTATGGAACCATGAGGCTTCCGGTTCGATTCCTGGCCTCCCTCACTGAGTTGAGGATCTGGTGTTGCCGTGAGCTGTGGTGTAGGTCGCAGATGCGGCTCGGATCCCGAGTTGCTGTGGCTGTGGCATAGGCTGGTGGCTACATCTCTGATTAGACCCCTAGCCTGGGAACCTCCATATGCCGAAGGAGCGGCCCTAGAAAAGACAAAAGACAAAAAATAAATAAGTAAATAAATAAAAATCATTGTATGGTTCCTCTGAAAGAATAGCAAAACACATTTTTTTAAATGTTAAATAACCATGGGGTTAAATAAGGGCTTCATTTACAATAATACGATGATAATGAAAAGAGTGGTAAGGATTCCGGAAAAAAAAAATGGAAACACCAATGGAACAAAACGGAAATTCCTGAAACACATCTGAATTACTCAACTTACTACAAGCTGGCAGGGGGTGGGGAGGGAATGGCAGCGGGAGGCAGATACGACACACACTACACTAAAAGTGAAGTCCACAGCAATTACAAATTGAAACTATAAAACTGAAACCACAGACGTCCTCATGGAAAACAAATGGGTAATTATTTACATAATCTTTTTTTTTTTTTTTTTTTTTGGTCTTTTTAGGGCTGCTCCCACGGCATATGGAGGTTCCCAGGCTAGGGGTCGAATAGGAACTGTAGCTGCTGGCCTGCACCACAGCCACAGCAACACAGGATCCGAACCACATCTGCAAACTACATCACAGCTCAAGGCAACACCAGATCCTCAACCCAGTGAGCAAGGCCAGGGATCGAACCCGAAAACTCATGGTTCCTAGACAGATTCGTTTCTGCTGCACCACCACAGGAACTCCACAATAAAATTATTTTTTAAAAAATCTCTTTAGGGAAAATTAAAACTAAGATAAAACTAATCAAAACTAATGAAAAGCATTAACTCAGAGGAAAAACTAAATCACGTTGAAAAAGCATTTGTAAGCTAACAAAGATCAATGTCCTTGAGATATTTTAAAGAACTTATCAATCATTAAGAAAAAGAATAAGAGGAAATGGAAAAAAAAAGGCAAAGGACACGAATTGGCTATTCACAAAACAAGCCAATAAACACATAAAATATTCTCACAGATTTATTGAGTCAACAAAAGAAAATCCCTTTTTTCACTTACCAAAATGACAAAAATCTCTAAAACCATGCTCAGCATCAGCGTGATTCGGAAAGCTGCCACATTACCGTTGTAGATGTGATTAAGTCATTTTAAGACAAAAAAATTATATTGGCTACGAGGGGAAAAAATGATTCTCCACTTTTTAAAAGCTCCTACAATTATATTAAATTAAATTTTCTGAGGAACCTAAGGTGTTGATTCCCGCCTGTAAAGTGGGTGCTAAGAACAGTAAGCTGGGTACCTGGAAGACAGTTTGCAGCCCCGCAGCAGGTAGGCATTCAGATTCCCAGTTGCCGCAAGTAAGAGCCCCAGGTATGGAGGGGAAGGCTTCATAGGCCTAGAGGAAAACTCAGGATGGAACTGGACTCCGACAAAATACGGGTGATCTGAAATGAGAAGAATCGGGATGCAACTGAAGCGGACCAGTATGAGAACAGCTTGAAAGGCCTTCTTACCTTTAAAGTAAGAAAACCTATTAAAAAGTAAGAAGATGAGTTAACTTGTTACCACCACAGTCCGTTCCTTTCATGATCCGACTTGGAAGCAGAATTGCAAATGGCACAACATGCCGCGGAAGGTATGAGAGGGAGCGAAGCCAAGCACACGTTTTGGCATGAGAAGATGATCGGCCTTCCCCAAATCTGCCTGCTCTCCAGGCCCTCCCCAGACTTCCCCTTTCCACTGGGGGGGCCCAGGGGAGGCCCCCCCCAAAAGAGGCCTCAAGGGCATACTGACTGTTTTCAAATAAAGTTACTTAAGACTGAGCTGATGCAAGAGGAGCACTTTGCCACAAACTCCCACACCCCCACCCAGTCTCCCCGAAAGCAGGAAACCCATCTCCCATGTGGAAGGTGCCTCCCTTGCATGGAGGGAGAAGGACGCCCTCACCGCTGGAGATGGGGAAGCGGGGCAGAAAAGCCTGGATAAACCACCTGATTACTTTACAACCCGGAGCCCAAACTCTGCTTAGATTCTTCACGAAGCATCCAAAGCCTAATAAGTTTCTTCGTCTTGTTAACTCCTCACGTATTTATCGTTGCTTTACCTAAAAAGGATCAAAGCTGCCTGCTTTGGCCACTTCCTAGGTCCCATTTCTGGGAGCCCTCCATCGGCACGACTTAAAATTTGTTCTTCTCTTGCTAAGCTGCCTTGTGTTAATTTTAGTATTAGTCCAGCCACAAGAAATCAAGAAGGGTGGAGCGGGAAAGGTCCCCTTTCCCAACTCCCTGGTATCCTCGTACTTCAGGCTAAACAGAGGTCACTCTTTCTCTCAGATGGCTGCAGGTCCTTTGCTACAAAGGCTCTTTCTAAAGGGACGGGTCCCCTGGAAATGCAGCAGGTAGAACTGCTTTTCTAGTCGCAGCTCGGGGTGGGAGAGAAATCACGGGGAGCACCACGAAGCTGAGCAGGCACTCATATTTCAGCCCACACCAACTTAACGCTTGGGATGAAGCGTCTCCGAGGGGTGACCACCATGTGAATGGTGGATATGGCTCCAGGTGGCGACAGGTGAAGATATTTTCATTTCCTGCCTTATTTATACTTCTCTGTATGGTGTGGACCTTTGCAATAACACATATGTCTTACATTATCGGAGGGCGAATTAAGCTCTTCCATGCCAAGGGTGGTAAGAAGCCCCAGGATGCGCAATTCAGGTTCTACATTTAATAGGAACAGACAAGTCACTTTTCTCAGGTACCTGAAATCCCCTGTTTGGGAATGGTAAAAATTACTGGGTGACATTTCCAAATGTGGGTAGAAATTTTCAAGGTCTAGAAATTCCCCAATCGGAGCTCTCAGAAAGTATGTTTACTCCCAGATTAGGAAGCAACTCCTAATGAGAGATTGGGCAATTCGTTCATCCCATAATTGCTATAGAACAGAGTGTGATTAGTAGGTATTCCTTTCTTTAAAAATTATTTTAGGAGTTCCCATCATGGCTCAGCGGAAACAAATCGGACTAGTATCCATGAGGACGAAAGTTCAATCCCTGGCCTCGCGCAGTGGGCTAAGGATCAGGCGTTGCTGAGCTGTGGTGTAGGTCACAGATGTGGCTCAGATCTCACATTGCTGTGGCTGTGGTGTAGGTTGTCAGCTACAGCTCGGATTTGACCCCTAGCCTGGGAACCTCCATATGCCTCACGTGCGGCCCTAAAAAGACAAAAAAAAAAAAATCATTTTAATAGCCATATATATCAAACTGAAAATTCTAAAATATAAGCTTTATAGGAGGAAGTAAATATAACTTCAAACCTTTCGATGAGATGGTTTATCAAATGACCTAAAAATCTAGTATGGAATTCAAAATCACAAATCCCCGACCCTTACCAATGGAGACCCAAAACTAATGCTCAGTAGTGAGGAAATAGTGATTGAATGGCAATGTCCACTTTCCCAAGGGTATCTTTTAAAGTTTTGCTCTACAAAATGGTAGCCCCTGGCCACAGGTGACCACTTAAATTCATTCAAATTAACCGAGCACATTTCAACGGCTAAATAGCCACAAACAGCTGGTAGCTACCATATTGAACAGGGCAGAATATTCCATTTTTGCAGCAGATTCTATCAGACAGCTCTGAATCCAGAAACATCCAGCGTAGAAATCTTCTATCTCACAGGCGTTCCCATTGTGGCTCAGCAGGTTACAAACCTGACTAGTATCCACGAAGACACGGGTTTAATCCCTGGCCTCGCTCAGTAGGTTAAGGGTCTGGCGTGGCTGTGAGCTGTGGTGTAGGTCGAAGACACAGCTCGGATCTGGTGTTGCTGTGGCTGTGGTGTAGGCCAGCAGCCGCAGCTCCCATTCGACCCCCTAGCCCGGGAACTTCCATATGCTGCAGGTGCAGCCAGGGAGAAAAGGAGGAAAGAGAGAGAGAGAGAGAAAGAGAGAAAGAAAGAGAGGAAGAGAGAAAGGAAAGAAAGAAAGAAAGAAAGAAAGAAAGAAAGAAAGAAAGAAAGAAAGAAAGAAAGAAAGAAAGAAAGAAAGAAAGAAAGGAAGGAAGGAAGGAAGGAAGGAAGGAAGGAAGGAAGGAAGGAAGGAAAGAAAAAGAAAGAAATCTTCTATACCACATTTAGGAAGAAGCCTCCTTGAATTACAGGGACATTTGGGGAGTTCCCATTGTAGCTCAGTGGTTAACGAATCTGACTAGGAACCATGAGGTTGCGGGTTTGATCCCTGGCCTAAATCAGTGGGTTAAGGATCCGGCGTCGCTGTGAGCAATGGTGTAGGTCGTAGACACGGCTTGGATCCTGCATTGCTGTGGCTCTGGTGTAGGCCTGCAGCTACAGCTCCAATTCGACCCCTGGGAATCTCCATATGCCTCGGGAGCAGCCTGAGAAATGGCAAAAAGACAAAAAAAAAAAAAGAGGAACATTTGGGTATGAAAACTTGGTGAAGGGAATGCTAGCTTCTCCTAGGAAAGTGCCCCATCAAGAAAAGAAATCATCCATCCTTAGTAAAAGAAACTAATCAACACAGCTTTACATTCAAGGTGTGACGAATCTTGCAGCACAGCATCTAGGGATGTCTTTGAGACAAGCAAATAATAATTGTGGTTTTGTACCACTGCAGACAGAAGCCGAGCAGCAGATCATGTCATAACCAGGGACAGAATATCTGAATAAGCGGATCACTGCTCTGAATCAGTTTATCCAAAAAATCCTCTACGCTGATATGAGGAAAGAGACTAAAAAGTTTTTATTTGGATGATGTTCTAGCAGTCAAAGTATCTTTTAAATAATGCTCTTAATTGCTTTGAAACAAATTCTGACATTACAATAATCTCAGGCTTTGTTGTTCCTTTTAGAATTCCTTTAGGAATGTCGAGATTCATGGATATGGTAAGGGTAGCTAGGATTGAAATCTTCTGGGAAATTATCCTTAATAAAATGAATTCCCTTGCAGTCAGCTTTTTAAAAATCACCAGGTTTTACGGCGAGTTTCATTTCCTTTCTAATGCACATGAAATTTGAAAGTGTCAATGGGAAACTAAATCCTTGCGATGAAAGAAGCTTCTCTTCAATAAGGAGAGAGTCAAGAGAATGAAAGAGAATAAATACTTGGGCAAAGTAAACAAACAGCACCTTGCTTAAGAAGTGTCTCTGCCCTCTCACACGGCAGATTTAAGAGACTTCAACACAGTGACCCACGCTAAAAAAATTGTAAATGATGGGCATTTCCATCAGACAGACGACATAGAGGAAATACCGCCTCATGTTCTAATTTAAAATTTCAGGCATGGAGTTCCCGTCGTGGCTCCGTGGTTAGCAAATCCGATTAGGAACCATGAGGGTGCGGGTTCGATCCCTGGCCTTGCTCAGTGGGTTAAGGATCTGGCATAGCTGTGAGCTGTGATGTGGGTCAAAGACATGGCTCGGATCCCGAATTGCTGTGGCTCTGGCGTAGGCCGGTGGCTACAGCTCCGATGAGACCCCTAGCCTGGGAACCTCCATATGCCGCAGGAGCCGCCCAAGAAGTGGCAAAAAGACAAAATAAAATAAAATAAAATTTCAGGCATGGATTGATCATCTTAGGTGGCATGTCCAGTGAACGTAAGAGGAACAATAAAATTCCACAGAGGTGGCGGTGAAGGCAGTACCTGGCAGAAGGTTACGACCTGGTTTAGCTCCAGGCCCCCAAGGTGGATGGCCCTGGCAGGGTGCTTCATCTCTCTGCAGCCACTCTCCTCCTCCGTCAAGTGGCACTAACA
This sequence comes from Sus scrofa, assembly GCF_054392235.1. Taxonomy (NCBI): domain Eukaryota; kingdom Metazoa; phylum Chordata; class Mammalia; order Artiodactyla; family Suidae; genus Sus; species Sus scrofa. The sequence goes on from NC_139401.1 coordinate 16,737,627, forward strand.
TCGCCTGCCTTGTAAGTTACAGAAGGCACTCGGGGCTCCTAGCCAGGGGTCTGGGAAGGAGCATCTAGAGAACACACACTTACTGGCCATTGCTTGCCTCCTTTCTGGGTCCCGGGAAAATGCTACTCCCTTCAAAGAAGCCTTTCCCAACTTCAAGTGTCCTCCCTGCTCGGGACTTCTGAACTACTTGCGCAGATTAGAGGTAGAAAGTGAAAAGGGCAGAGAAAAGGAATCTTGAGGCAGAAGAACAGTGACTTGGGCTAAGACGGAACAAGGAAGAGGAAGGTGAGAAGAAGAAGAAGTAGTCCAGGTTATCTAGAAGAGCCTAAGGCATAGAGATGGGAAAGGTAGGTTCTAGAAAGTTCAGCTAGCATTGTTAGAGTATTGTGCACACACGAAGGATTCAATCAATGAGGGTGCTTTAGCCAACCAATTACTGTCGTATGGGCTGTGCGATCAGCAGCAGCGAGGAGGGACCGGGCCAGTCTTCTCTTACAGGAGGAAGAAAGCAGAGCGCTGCCCAACGGAAGGCTGCCTGCCTTTCCCTGAGCGCCGAACCCAGAGACTAGCAGCAGAGGAGGCCTGGGAAGGGGGCAGGGATGGCACAGAAGCTACTGGTCGAATGGGTAGGCTCTGAACACTCCATCTCGTTATGGTAACTTCACAGCAACGGGCCCCAAATGATGAGGACTATAAGCGGCCTGTTTTTTCATACTTCATACTTAGTACTCTATACTTTATATTTAGTGCATATTATGGATATGTAGTTGCATATTTTATTTCAAAGGAGCAAGGAAAAGAAAAAGAGCAAACAAAAGGGATCTCAAGTTCTGTCTGTGTATGCCTACAGTTGACAAAAAGATAACAGCTCACCACGCTCACAACAATTTTCAAAAATGAGCAGCCCACTTACTTGCTAGTTCAATGATTTCCATCCTCTCCCCATCGACATCCTGACCTACAAAACTTAAGTCATTCTGCTCAAGTTGGTTGATCAGGCTAGGATTCACCTGGAAATAGAAGAAATTAAGTGACTTTGGGCAGCAGAGCAATACAGACCTATCAGCTTATGAAAGTGGCCTCTGTCAATTGGGTGGATTTTCCATTTCGGTGATCCTCTAATTAGTAGCTAATTTCTATATTCAAACCACCACAAAGCCTATTTTTAAACTCATTATGAACCTGAGAAAGAGTCTCATCACAGCCCTTAAAGATGGGAGGCCTACCTTCTACTGCCCAAAGACGACTTTCGAAAAGTAGGACTGTGGGACTACCTCAAACTAAAAAGTTTCTGCGCAGTGAAGGAAACCACCATCAAAACGAAAAGGCAACCTACTGAATGGGAGAAGATATTTGCAAATCATATATCTGATAAGGGGTTCATAGCCAAAATAGATAAAGACTTCATAGAGTGCAACACTAAAAAAAAAAAAAAAAAAAACCAGGAGTTCCTGTTGTGGCGCAGTGGTTAACGAATCTGACTAGGAACCATGAGGTTTCGGGTTCGAGCCCTGCCCTTGCTCAGTGGGTTAACGATCCGGCGTTGCCGTGAGCTGTGGTGTAGGTTGCAGACGCGGCTCGGATCCCGCGTTGCTGTGGCTCTGGTGTAGGCCGGCGGCTACAGCTCCGATTTGACCCCTAGCCTGGGAACCTCCACATGCTGCAGGAGCGGCCCAAGAAAAGGCAAAAAGACAAAAAAAAAAAAAAAAAAAAAAAACCAACCCAATTCTTAAAATGGGCAGAGCAACTGAAAAGACATTTTTCCAAAGAAGATACACACACAGAGGGCCAACAGGCACAGGAGAAGATGTTTAACAGCACCCATTTTCAGGCAAATGTAAATCAAAACCTCAATAAGATATCACCTCACGCCTGTTAGAAAGGCTATCATTGAAAAGGCAAGCATGGAGTTCCCGTCTTGGCACAGTAGAAATGAATCTGACTGGGAACCATGAGGTTGTGGGTTAGATCCCCGGCCTCGCTCAGTGGGTTAAGGATCCAGCGCTGCCATGAGCTGTGGTGTAGGTCGCAGACGCGGCTCAGATCTGGTGTTGCGGTGGCTGAAGTGTAGGCCGGCAGCTGCAGCTCCGATTGGACCCCTAGTCTGGGAACCTCCATGTGCCACGGGAGCGGGAGCGGCCCTAGAAAAAGCAAAAAGACCAAAAAAAAAAAAAAAAAAAAAAAAAAAAAAAGGCAAGGAATAACAAATGTGAGTAAGGACGTGGAAAAAAGTCTCACACTGCTGGCAGGACTATAAATTGGTGCAGGCACTGTGGGAAACAGTACGGAGACTCCTCCAAAAATTAAGACTAGAAGTACCATATGACCCAGCTATACTACTCCTGGGTATTTATCCAAAGAACATGAAAACATTCATTCAAGAAGATATACAGACACTGTTGATTGCAACATTATTCACAATAGCCAAGATATGGAAACAACCTAAGCGCCCACTGATGGATAAAGATGTGAGATATATAGATGGAGAAATAGCTATAGATGTATCAGAGAATACTACTCAGTCATTTAAAATTAAATCATGCCCTTTGTAACAATATGGATGGACCGTAAACTATTATGCTAAGGGAAATAAATTAGGGAAAAACAAATATGATTTCACTCCTATGTTGAAAGTAACCCCCCCAAAAAAGGAATAAACGAAATAAAACCGAAATAACTCACAGATACAGAGAACATATTAGTGGTGACCAGTAGGGAAGGGGGTTGAGAGGTGGGCAAAATGGGTGAAGGGGGTGGACTGTATGGTGATGGGTGGTAACTAGGCTTGTGGTGGTGATCACTCTGCGGTGGATACAGATGTTAAACTACAATGCTGTGCACGAGAAACTTACATAATAAAAAAAAAAGTAGGACTGCGACACAGATATTCTGTCTTGAAACCTCGAGACTAGCTATTTATAGCTCTCCCATATTTGCTTCTTCCCTTGAGTTATGTGTAATTAACTGTCTCTCCCCACATCACACATCTACTTGAGGATTGAAACTATCTTATTTCCCTTGTGACTAAACCAGAAGCCTTCTTTACATATAGTTACGTAAGCGCTCTAAAGAGAAGCCGGGAGCAACTTTTCTACTGAAATACTGGTTATAGAGGACAACTTGGTGACCTGACTCACGGGCCCTTTCCTCACTCATCTCATCGGCGGCCCTCTCCCAGACTTTTCAGCCTCTCCTTCACGGAAAACACTTCCTCATCCAAAATCAAGCAGGGTCCCACCTGTCCTTCTCAATCTCCCCCCACCCCCCAGACTACTCCAGTAGCATATGGGAGTTCCCAGGCTAGGGGTGGAATCGGAGCTGCAGACGCTGGCCTACGCCAGAGCCACAGCAACGCGGGATCCAAGGTGAGTCTGCCACCTACACCATAGCTCATCACAATGCCAGATCCTTGACCCGCTGAGTGAGGCCAGGGATCGGACCCACATCCTCATGGATGCTAGTCTGATTTGTTTCCACTGCGCCACAACAGGAACTGCCTCCTTCTCAATCCTAACTCCAAATGCTTTTCTTTTAACATTAGGCTACTTCTCAGAATTTCGACTTATTTTCCTTTTTCACCAGCTTTATTGAAATAGAATTCATATGCCATTACAATTTACCCACTAAAAGTATACAACTCGATAGTTTTTAGTACATTCACAGACAATTGCTTTTCTTTCCTTTCTTTTTTTTTTTTTTTTTTGCTTTTCAGGGCCAAACACATAGCATATTAAAGTTTGCAGGCTGGGGGTCGAATTGGAGCTGCAGCTGCCGGCCTACACCACAGCCACAGCAACATCAGATCGGAGTTGTGTCTGCAACCTACACCACAGCTCATGGCAACTCCAGATCCTTAACCCATTCATTGGTCAAGGCCAGGGATTGACGCATCCTCATGGATATTAGTTGGGTTCATTACCGCTGAGCCACATCAGGAATTCCCACACAGACAATGTCAACCATCCCATGATCAATCCAAAAATAACACCCTACGCCCACCAACCATCATCCCCAATTCCCTTATCCCTTATCACTGGACACATACACCCTCCAACTCAGCAACCACCAATCTATATTCTTTCTCTTTAGATTTGCCTATTTTGGGTTTTCATGTGAATGAATCACATGGTATGTGTTTTTTTTGTGACTGGCTTTTTTCACTTAACAGTGTTTTCTAGGTTCATCTATATTATAGCGTGCATCAGTATTTCATTTCTTTTTACTGTCATTTTATTGTCATTGTATGGATATACCACATTTTATTTACCCATTCATTAGCTGATGGACATTTGGGTTGTTGCTACTTTTTTGGCTGTTAGGAATAATGCTGCTCTGACCATTCGTGTACAAGTTGTGCGTGGATATATGCTCTCATTTCTCTGGGATATATACCTAGATGTGGAATTACTGTGTCATATGGTAATTCTGTTCAACCTTTTGAGGAACTACCAGATGACTTCCCAACACGGCTGCACCATTTGCATTCCCACCAACAGTATGGGAGTTCCAGTTCCTCCACATCCTTGCCAACGCTTGTTGTTGTTCGTGTTTTTAATACAGTCATTCTAGTGGGTGTGAAATGGCACCTCTTTATGGTTTTGCTTTGCATTTTCCTGATGACAAATGATGTTGATTATCTTTTCATTTTCTTACGGGCTGGCCATTTGTCTACCTTTTTTGCAGAAATGTCTATTCAGATCTTCTGCCATTATTTGCTATTAAGTTGGACAAATTCTTTATATATTCTAGACACAAGTACTTTGTCCAATATGTGATTCAATCAGTAAATATTTTGTTATTTTTTGGGCCTCTCCAATTAGAACAGAAGCTCCCCAACAGGAGGGAGACCACGTATGCCTTTCCCCTTTCCACCTCCAGCACACATGAGACTAAAAATAAGTATGAAGGAATGAATGGCCACCCCAGCACGTACACAGTGGTTCTTACACCTTCTAGCTACCACTTAGGCAGAGCAGCTCAATAATTTTTGTCCTACCATTTGGGCCAGTTTCCAACAGAAGTAAGACCACGGCATATGGAGGTTCCCAGGCTGGGGTCGAATCAGAGCTGTAGCTGCCGGCCTACACCACAGCCACAGCAACGCCGGATCCTTAACCTGCTGAGCGAGGCCAAGGATAGAGACCCAAACCTCATGGTTCCTAGTCAGATTTGTTTCCCCTACACCACGAGGGGAACTCCCATCTCCTCCATTTTATAAGTTGATCGTAATTGGTCCAAGCCAAACATAATAAACCCATTCCTCTCGGTAGGTGAATGATGCAGGAATCCGGGTTTAAGCCTGGTTCAGCATTGCCCTGGCAAGGGTTACCAGTTCACAAGTAGGCAGGAAACCTAAACTGACTCAATCACATCTAGGAGAGATGCGTGTTGCCTCAGTCACCACTGGCAGCCATCTGACAACTCTGAGCAAGACCAGCCTAAAGACAAGGCAGACACACAGGAGCCCTGATTATTCCATGCCTGGAGTCTGCCCAGCCTCTGCACTACCTATTACCTGAGGTGAAAAATGTCCTTATTGTTTGGGCTGCTTTCAGTGAATAATGAGAGGGAATTTCGATTCTTTGCAGTCAAAAGCATCGTAATTGGTACACCAATTAGTCCTGGTACAGACAAGATACATTGGAGGGAACCCATGCTTCTCATGTGTCAATCTCAACAGTAACTCCTCTTGGTCATGTGACACCAAGCTTCATGGTCAACGTAGCTTCCGAGAGGCTCCCAAACCAAGAATCCATCATGTGATACCCAGAGACACACCCCTATCCCACGAGGCATTTGGTTCACAAGATGCAAGTACCCTTTTCCCAAGCTTGCTAAAATAAAGGGCAGGAGGTTAAGGATAAAGATGACAACTTTATCTTGATCTAGGAGACAGCAGCTAGGGTAACAGAGAACCCTGAAACATCCCATGTGCAGATACTTTGGAAAGCCAAGACCAGAGTCTCCCCCCGCCCCCACCTGTCCCCACCCCCTCTGGGAAATGTGGCACTTCTCCCCCCAGCCCTAGGGACACCAGGCTGGACCCCTCTTCCAGAGGCCCGCTTGTAATCACTGGGGCTCCTCGCACCAAGCATCTATAGTCCGCAGTGAGTCAGCGTGAAAGGCATACCTCATAGCGATGTCTGTGTCTTTCTTCTATGAAAGGAACGTCCCCGTAAAGTTTCCCTGTAAAGTATGAAAGTGAAATTAATAGTGGAGTAACCAGCTTTGGAACCACATCCATGGCATATGTGGGGGTGGGATCTATTTGCTCTCTATCCATCTACCGCGGGGCTAAAATGACCTAGATTCTAGACGGTGATCTACATTTTCTTTTCTTACAGGACAGCAATTGCTTCTGTGAAACCCTGAAGCAATTCCCAAGTAAGGCATCAGCACCGCATAAAGGGATGCCCGCTGTTAGGCAAGCCCACCAGGGACCCCGGCAGACATGCCCTCCTTTTATACACCCGCCTGCAGGACTGAGAGCCCCGTGATGTGGGCACCATCACCTCTGCACAGATTCCTAACGGGGCTCATCTTACCCAAGAAGAAAATGAAACGCAAGGAAGGGAAATGAAACCAAAGGACGTGCCCGAAGCCCCGCCCCACTGGCGACACAGTCCTGCGCGGAGCCCAGGCTGCCCCGTGCTTCCTGCACTACGCCAGCCGCCTCTGTGGTCGCACGGCACTGGCCACGCGGGCTTACACTCCGCCTTAGACATAATGCCTTCCCTTTGGCTAAAATGTGACCTCTAGGAATTTACGCTAGAAAACAGAAACGAGGACGGCGATTTAACCACGAAGTGATCCACTGCGTTATTTAGCGGCGGACGGTCGGCAACCAACATCCCGCCAGGGATGGAGGGCTGCCGGAAGGAGGGAGGGCACGTCGGCACCCGCAGCCCTCACCCAGGGGTGGGGGGCGGAGAATCCCGCGTGGGGCTCTTGGACAGGCGCGAGCGGCTGCAGACCACCCCCCCCAGGGGGCAGTGTCCCAGGCATGGTCGGCTTGGCCATGGGCATGGTGGCTGGTGGGATGCCCTGTGGCAGCAGTGTGAGGTGACAGGAGCAGGCTCCGTGGCCAGACACGTCTCCCGAACGGGCGCCCCTGAGCACATGGAGAAGCGGATGGCCAAGTGCCAAGTGGCGAGCAGGCGCAGGGGCCACGACAATTCCCTGGGCACCAGCCCTCACACGCAGTCCCCAAGCACGCAGCCAGGGGAGGAGAAAGCCCACCGATGGTGCTGGAAGCCTTGGCCAAACTCCAGCAGAAGCAGGAGCTGGGCTCGATTCCACAGGCAGGGGATTTTCAGACTCGCCAAGACGTCCTCAGGCTGCAGAACGGGATGTTTCAACCAAGCGAGACTGAAGGCATCTCACTGGAGATGTTGACTTGGATAAACAAAACGCAAACCGGCTGTCCTCTCCTACGAGACCGTGTGATCAGTTATCATGACTGAACTTCTAGTTGCAATCCTGTCCATACAGAGAGAGCTCCCTGGTGGCGACGTTAATATGTCTTAGAAGAAAACTGGAAAGAGTGGGGGCAGGGAGCTCCTCTGAGAAAACTGCAACACGGCACTGACGGGGGGCATTCAAGGCGGAGCCTTTGTACTCAAACGTTCAGTTCATAAAAATGAAGGAAAAAAGGGAAAATGATAGCATGATAACGCCCAGTTGGAAAAACGAGATAGAAACATAATATTATGAAGTGACAAGAACAAGCGGTTCGAGTATCTGAACCTACTTGGAGAGGATTCTGACTCCCCTACGACTCTCTGACTTTGTCATTGATCTTTTCCTCCAAAATTTCCTCCTCTCTTCCTTCATTAGCACAGATGACTAAGCAAATCCAATAACCGAGCCTGCCATCATTAACAGAGGTGATGAGGAAAACGGGAAAATTAGGATATAAGGAATTTACTGAGCAATTATAGTTGAGTCATTGGGACTAGCAGGATCTCAGGCGAACTTTTGAACCTGTGTGCCTTGTGCTTGCTGCCTGGCTTAAGGCAACCTTGGTGTTTGCTAAGAAATCCCAGAGGGATAACAGAGGAAGGCGGGAGGTGTGGTGACTCTGGAGCCATACGGCCTGGATTTTTTTTTTTTTTTTTTTTTTTTTTTTTTTAGGGCCGCATCCGTAGCATATGGAGGTTCCCAGGCTAGGGGTCGAATCAGAGCTGTAGCTGCCAGCCACAGCCACAGCCACAGCCACAGCAGTGCAGGATCGGAGCCGCATCTGCGACCTACACCACAGCTCACGGCAACAGTGGATCCTTAACCCACTGAGCGAGGCTAGCGATGGAACCCTTATCTTCATGGATCCTAGTCGGATTCGTTTCTGCTGTGCCACAGTAGAAACTCCCATACTGCCTGGATTTAAATTTCACTGTACCACTGAATGGATTTGAGGCGTGGACAAATTACTTCAGCTCTCTGCCTCAGCTTCCGCATCTGTAAAATGGGGGTTATGAGAGTATCTGCTTGACGGGACTGTTGTGAGGATTAAATAAATCAAAATATTTGAACTACTTACAACAGTAAGCCACACATTGCTATTGTTATCTCTAGATTATGAAATCCAAACAGAAAGAATGGAAGCTAGAATATAAGTTCTACAAGGTAAGACAAGATCCCCCCAATTCTTGAGACCTGGGTCTAGCATATAAGCAGGTACTCGATACCTATGTATTTATGAATGAAGCACATATATATTATAGATACTCTGTGTGTGTGTATATGTAAATACACACATACAGAGAGAATGTATATGGTACATGATGAAATACTTTCAGAGTTTGGGAAATGTTTTATACTCTAAAATCTCTCTTAATCACTGACAAATCTATCAAGATTGAATTTCTGATAGAAAAGTAACCTAAATATCTATCAACAGATGAATGGATAAAGAAGATGTGATAGCTAGATAGATGTAATGGAATATTACTCAGCCATAAAAAAGAATGAAATGCCATTTGCAGCAACAAGAATGGACCTAGAGATGATCATACTAAGTGAAGTGAGTCAGAAAGAGAAAGACAAATGACATGTGATATCGCTTACATGTGGAATCTTCTAAAAATGATAAAAATGAACTTACATAAAAAACAGAAATAGGCCCACAGACAGAAAACAAACTATGGTTACCAAAGGGGAAAGGGAGGCATAAATTAGGAGTTTAGGATTAACACATATACACTACTATATATAAAACAGGTAACCAACAAGGACCAACTGCATAGCACAGAGAACTATACTCAGTATCTTGTAATAGCCTATAAAGGAAACGAATCTGAAAAAGAACATATATATATACGTCTAACTGAATCACTTTGCTGTACACCGGAAACTAACGCAACATTGTAAATCAACTATACTTTAATTTTTAAAATTTTTTAGAAGAATTTATGAAATTAATCTATTGCCATATCCATGAAAAAAGAAAAAAACCTGAAATTTCCTTTAAAACTATATGTTGGCGGAGTTCCCTTATGGCTCAGCAGGTTAAGGATGTGGTATTGTCACTGCAGTAGCTCTGGTTGGTGCTGTGGCACAGTCCATGGTCTGTAAACTTTAGCATGTTGTGAGGGCAGCAAAAAAAGAAAAAACAAAAAACAAACTTTATGTCAAGAATCAGCTCAGGATGTTATCAGGTGAAAACACTTTCAAGTCTAAATAAAACTAAGAGGGCTCACTGCAGGGCCCTGGCACCAGGGATTCGGAATCAGCTGTGCTCAGGAGAGGGCCCAGGATGCACAGGGAGTCACTGGCAGGAACCATTGAGCCACAATGTCACCGAAAGTGCTGTAGGGGGACAGTCAATGACAAGCGAGATGCTGGATGCTGCTGCCTGCAGACTGCATCCAGATGTGGAGTGAAAAGACAGGGGGAGATACAGCAGGTTGTTAGGAGCGTGGCTCTCGATGGATTTACTGAGCACACATGCCATGCCGTGAGCCTCGGCAAAGGGGGACATCCCCAACAATAACAAAGTGACATGCTCTTCCTTTCTGTCCTAGTCTTTTTAGAGACAAAATAAAATAGAACAGAGATGAACTGCACATAAGCTTAACGCTCCCTTAAGAAGTAAGTGCCAGCAAAGCTTTACAGAAAGACGACTGATAAAGCCTTAACCTACAAAACGCAACCGAGCAGGACCCTGTGGGGCTCCTGGGCACAAAAGCATTTCTGTGTCCCCCATTTCTTGTTCTTAGGAAGTGGGCCTCATTCAGCCTCCATGGCCTCCCCTGAGTTCCTAGGGACAGGTTCAGACACTTGCTGACCAGGGGAGGGAGGGGACGCAGGGATGAGGCAGGAGCCGTCAAGCAACAGCGGCACAGCCTTGGGGCAGGATCCTGGTTCCCTCTCAAGGGATACACATGACAGAGGAGCTTGCACACCTAAGACAAAAGCGGTATTCCTCAGGCTTCTTTTAGAAATGAATACTCAAAAACTGAACAGTTTAGAGCCCTTCCTTGTTCTTCTCCCTGACTTAATGGCACCCTAAACGCAGTCACCCCTCAGTTAAAGATCAGGCACCCTGAGCATAATCGCCTGTGGGTTAAAGACGATGAGCCCATGACGTTGTCCAGGAACCTTCCGAGTTGGTTCTCCTCTCTGATCAGTGTGCCCTTCTCGCAAGTGCTGTTACTCTAGTCAGTAACCCAGAAGACCACCGTCGTGATCGAGCCGAGGTCTCCCGACTCCAGCTCTGATGACTAAGAGGCCCCTAAGAGAAGAATGCATGTTTCTCCCAATCCCGATTCCTATCTGAAAGTCTGGTCTTCTCCTTTTTACTATAAAACGCCTCCCAATTCTTTGCAAGGGGAGGGGCACAGTCTTTAGGGCATCAGCCTGCTGCGACCCTCCTTCGCCTGGTAAAGCAATAAAGCTCTTTCTTTCTCCTTTACGCAAAACGCTGAGTTTCAATTTGGCACCAGCAGACAGAGGCCAAATTCCAGCCAAAAAAATACTGTCAGTGGAGGCAGTAAGACACCAAAAATACCTATGACAGGATCATCGGTATCAAAAACACCGCCAAATCACCCACCTCCCTCTCTAAAGCGCTTCTGGGTAGAGTCTGTCTTGTATATAATTTTATTTAACCCACCTCCTGCCAAGCCCCTCCCTCGGGGAAGTAACCCTAGCATCTGAACTTATCTTCTCTCTCCTTTTCAAAGCCAAAATCCCTCCCCACCGCCGAACAAGCTATACAAGCTAAAAGATGGAAGCGACCCAAAGGTCCAAGGAGAGATGAGTGGATAAACAAAAATAGTATATGCACGCAATGGAATACGGTGCCGCCTTAAAAAGGAAGGGAATCCTGATACACGCTACCATATGGATGAGCCTTGAGGGCCTGATGAAATCAGTCAGTCACAAAAAAGCAAATATTGGGTGACTCCATGTCTACGAGGCACCCAGAGTAGACAAATTCAAAGAGAGAGAAAGTAGAACGGCGATCATGGGGGCTGAGGGAAAGAGGAGTCGGGCGTTGTTGTGTAATGGGCAAAAAGTTTTAGTGTTGCAAAGTGAAAAAGTTTTGGAAATCAATGGTACAACAATGTGAATATACTTACTACTGAATTGTACACAAAGAAATGGGTGAGATCATAAATTGTGTGTTTATGTGTATGTTGTCGCAATTAAATTTTTAATTTTATTTTATTTTTTGGCATTTGAGTAGGCTTTTACTTTTTTTTTTTTTTTTTGTCTTTTTTTTTTGTCTCTTCTAGGGCCACACCTGCGGCATAGGGAGGTTCCCAGACTAGGGGTCGAATCGGAGCTGTAGCCACCGGCCTACGCCAGAGCCATAGCAACACAACAACATGGGATCCGAGGTGCATCTGCGACCCACACCACAGCTCAGGGCAACGCCAGATCCTTAACCCACTGAGCAAGGCCAGGGATCGAACCCACAACCTTATGGTTCCTAGTCGTTAACCACTGCGCCACGACGGGAACTCCTACTTTTGTATTTTTTGTAGCTCTTGCCATTATCCCTCCATCTCATCCCTAGTTCTCTTATGAATAACTACAGTAAACATTTGGTGACTACAGCAGTCTGACATGGAGGGCTATTGTGTTTCTAGGTGACAGCAGAGGTGAGTGGGTAGAGAGCAACTTCCAGGAACATCCCTTTGGCTAAGAACCATGAAACCTCATGCCTAAAATCACAAATGCTGACATGGACTATCAAAAAGCCCAATTCTGATATCATTTACAGAATAAATTAACGGAGGTGAAAAGAGTCTCTTATGACCCACTTGATTATGCCACATTTAATTCCTAACTATGACTTAACCCTTCTTTTTTTCTTGGCTGCACCTACAGCATGTGGAAGTTTCCAGGCCAGGGATCAAACCCACGTGGCAGTTGCAAGCTGTGCCACAGCCGTGGCAATGCCAGATCCTTAACCTGCTACACCAACATGCGACCGTCCAACACATCTTTCTCTCTCTCCCTTTCTTTCTTCCTTCCTTCCTTTCTCTCTCTCTCTCTCTCTTTCTTTCCTGTCTTTTTGCCTTTTTCTAGGGCCACTTCCGCGGCATATGGAGGTTCCCAGGCTAGAGGTCTAATCAGAGCTGTAGCCGCCGGCCTACACCACAGCCGCAGCAACACCAGATCCGAGCGTCGTCTGTGACCTACACCACAGCTCATGACAACACCGGATCCTTAACTCACTGAGCAAGGCCAAGGATCGAACCCCAAACCCCATGGTTCCTAGCTGGATTTGTTAACCACTGAGCCACAACGGGAACTCGCCAACACATCTTTAAAAACAAAACTGTTATGGCATGGAAACAACTGCATATTCTATAAGATACACATGCATTATTTGTTGAAATTTTACAAATATGAAAATCTCTTCTGTCTTTGTGCCAGTACCATATGGATTTGATGACTGTAGCTCTGTAGTATAATCTGAAGTCAGGGAGCCTGAAAATTTTTAAAACTAAAAGTTATATAGCCCCATTCTTACCCCCACCACTCCCTCTTCCTCTCGCCCACCCTTTATCCAAACCCCCCATCCCCACCCTTTGCAACTGGGCTCTTGTTTGTGTTCGTTCACTGAACTGCTCTCTAAAACCCAGCAGATCTGTCCTCATTTGGGACCCCCTGAGTAATGCCCCCTTCCCCGATCTGTGACCTCTGCTCTTCTCTGGACCCCTCTTGCCCTGCCGACCTGATCTGCATCCTCAAGTGGGGACACGCGCCCAGGATCACACCCGCCCTTCCTCTCCCACTTTCACTCCCCTGGAGGCCATCAGCCATATGTCCCCATTCTATACCTCCTCACCCTTACTTGGGCTCCACATTTCCTATTTCCACACGGCTAGAAGAAATCACCCATAGCATGCACAAGTCGTAAATTCACTACCTGATGGCTTCCTTATCTCTTTCTCTTAGTAGAACTGCCTTGCTTTTGCACATTTTTTAACGGCTGCACCAGTGTTAATTTGACTCACCTAGACTCACTCTCCCAGACCCTGCCCTGTGCCAGTTAGGAGCTAGAGCTCTTTCTGCACATGCGAGGATTTGCCAACGTTTATCTAATTCAGAGATCCCAAGAGGCTGCCCAGAGCACAGATTTTTGGTGTATTTGGCTTACATAGTGTTGGAAGACTCAGCACTATAAATTTTTAAATAAGATGCCAACATTGAAAAATCAGGAGACTTCTCATAAAACTCTGGATTTCCAGATTCTCTTAAAAATTTAGAAGACCAGCAAGAGTGACTCCACAGTTTGTGCAACTATCAGTGTAGCAGTTACTCCTTTGATGGGTTAAGTGCTTGTCGATTTGCCCCAGTCCCCACAACTCCCTATTGCCTCTCTAACTCTGAGGCCCGGTGTAACTGCCACTGATTGTTGAGCTCAAGCCAAGGTATTTCTCACACTTGGCTCTTTGACCCATTCACGTTCCCAATCTGGTCCTAGTGACCCAGATGCTCAGTCCAAGGCTGATTCAGTGCTTGAGACCCTTCTCAAGCCAAGCACTAGTGAGTGAGTGAGTGAGTGAGTGAGTTTTGGCTGTGTCCACAGCATGTGGAAGTTCCCAGGGCAGGAATCGAACCTGCCCCACAGCAGTGACCTGAGCCACTGCAATGACAATGCCAGATCCTTAAGCTGCTGCGCCACAAGAGAACTCTGCCAAGCACCCGTTTTGACTGGCTTTCAGAAGCCAGAGGTGAGCTCTTCCCTCCCTGCACCCCTGGCTCTTCTCCCACAAGACAGTCCTAAAACCTGCAGAAGCCTCTCCTGGGGCTCTGGGCACAAGGAGGCTCAGCTCTGGGAGGTGTCTGGGTTTTTCCATCCCCTCTTTGCTTAAGGTCCAGCCATTCAGTAGAGTGAGGTGGTCAGGACGTTTAGGCTCTTGGAGTTCCTTTGTGGCTCAGCAGGTTAAGGATCTGGGGTGGTCACTGCTGTGGTTTGAGCCCTGGCCTGGGAACTTCCATATGCCACGGACCATGGGGGAAAACAAAAAATTTCAGTCTCTGAAATTGGCTCGGTGACTTTCTATTTTTAGGCCCGCAGGTGCAGCATATGGAAGTTCTCGGGCTACAGGTTGAATCAGAGATGCAGCCGCCGGCCTACACCACAACCACAGCCACGCGGGATCCGAGCCGCGTCTGTGACCTACACCACAGCTCAAAGCAATGTGGGATCCTTAACCCACTGAGCGAGGCCAGGGATTGAACCCACGTGCTCATGGATACTAGCTGGCTTCTTAACCTGCTGAGCCACAAGGAGAACTTCTCTCAGTGACTTTCTAACAGGTGACTTCACCTTGCTGCCATGCGGTTCTCTTGTTTAAAACTCCGCCGGGTCCCAGGGGTGCTGAGACGGACAACTCAAAAGATGCACACACCATGTCCTAGTGACCACTGGCTTAGAAAGTGCACAGTCTGGGCCGGCCGCTAGCTTTCTCCTGCTCCATTGTGTACTTTTGGATTTTAACAGATCATTCCCTTATTTTTTATAAAATATCTCATTAAGTATCAAAACTCCCCCCTTTCCCTATTTTTATTTTTGTAATCGGCTTTTATCCTAATTTTCTATTATGAAAATGCTAGTTTTCTAGTTTGAAAATTGCTACTCCTTGCCTTGAACTGCACCGTCACATTCTTTTCCATTGCTTGTATCTCTTTTTTTCTCCCCCATTTAGAATTGTGAGAATTAACACGTCTTTTCTATCAAAGGAAGCCTTGATTACTCCATTTTGTTCCTGCTCCGTCTGAGACACCCTCCTCTGCCCTCCTCTTCCCCTCTCCTCCCAGGAACAGTTTGTTTCAAATCAGCGAACCAAGAAGAAGGTGCGCCCTGACCTGGCCGATGGGAAGGGGACAGATACACCACCAATAGGGGGGGGTCTTTCTTCTTCGTGCGCTTGCTTTTTGAGCACCCGCGCCCTCCTGCAGAAGTAAAGAGCCTTGTCGAGATCTCCCCGGGTTCGTGTGTCTCACTTTCCGACACTGACGATCCAAGCCGAGGTCGCTTTTCCCCAACAGTATTCTCATCCCAAATTTAAAAGCTCTTTTCTTAGATTTTATATATTCTACTGCTGGACCACATTAGCAGGTTGGGGAGCCAGGAAACCAGAACAGAGGGGCTGGAGAACACCTGTAAGACTGCCTGCACGCACCCCCCCGCCCCCCGCCCCGGCCCGTTCCTCTGCTGGCCTCTCCCCTCCCACCACCCCCGTGGGACCTTACTCTTAACCTGGGCCGCTGACACGTTTACCCCGAATTCCGACACAATCGCAGGTCTATACGGTAAATCCTCCACATTCGGGATCCGAACACCACACTGAATGGTGCTTTTCTGTGCCAGGCGCTGTCCTAGGGACCCACACGCTTAACGGATTTAGTGCTCGCAAGACCCCCAGGAGGCAGCAGCTATTCGCACGTCCATCGTCCAGATGTGGGACTGGAGGGGGCTCTCCAGGGGCTGGGCTGTTAACCACGCCCTGAGCTGCCCTGGGGGCAAGTGCTCAGGTCAGAGCCGGTGCAGTAAGGGGGACATAAATGCCACGGACTGTCCCCGGGGCGGCTGGCTGGCCGGCTCCCTCCTCTGCCAAGGCGCAACACACTCCTTACGCGTTACTGTGGCGCAGGCCTTCCCGCGTCCCTAAATCCCTGCCGACCTTTCAAACTGTTTTGTAAATCACCTCATTAACCCGGCCAAGGCTTTCTGTGTGGCGTGGGGCTTTTTGCCTTAAACTTCCTGACAGTCTAATAGCACGGGGAACTAGAAGCTGTTTTTCTCTATCAAGGCTCGGATAAGAGATAAGAAAGCAAAAGCAATTTTCTAGCCTGAAATTTGCTCCTACTTATCCCCATTTCCTTCCTTTTTTTCAAACTTGGGATTGAAGCACGCGGCATTTCCAATGCCCTGCACCTTACCCAGATCATTAATACAGGGGCTTACTCAAGGCCTTACTAAGAGGTCCCTAGCCTCTGTTTTCTCTCTCTCTCTCTCTTTTTTTTTTTTTTTTTTTTTTTTTTGGTCTTTTTGCCTTTTCTAGGGCCGCTCCCACGGCATACGGAGGTTCCCAGACTAGGGGTCTAATTGGAGCCGTAGCCACCGGCCTACACCACAGCCACAGCAACGCCGGATCCTTAACCCACCGAGCAAGGCCAGGGATCAAACCCGCAACCTCATGGTTCCTAGTGGGATTGGGTAACCACTGCACCACAACAGGAACCCCGCCTCTGTTCTCTTAGAACGAAAACCTCTCTCTCTCACAGGAAAGCAGAACCAAGCATTCAGTCAAGCTCTTCTCTCAATTATGAGGAAACACAGAGGAGGTCCCCAAAAGGAATTAAGCCTTTTCCTAAAGCATTCGATTGCCAGCTGCCGGCGTAGCTTTGCTGGCCTCCTGCAGCCTAGACTCCGCCACGCTCACTGGCTCGCTGCAGGCACCACCCTGAGGAGCTCTCCCCGGCCTCCTCCGCCAGCTGACTCACACTGTCCCCGTGTCCTCTGCCCTGAGGAGGAAGGTCACCTCAGAACGTGGACAGGAAATCACCAGGGCCTGGTCTCCAGCTGCATGCACTGCACGGCGGGCGGGAGAGTGGGGGCACCGAAGTCAAATTCCTTCCAATACCTCATGCTGCATCTGGCACTGGACCGGACACCCTCGGAGGGCAAGACGGCAGGCACTGGCTTTTAGGGACCCCACACCCAGCCCAGGCTCAGGAGCTGGCCCTCTCCCTCTTCTGCACCCGCCCCCTTCTGCCCGGCGCGTTCCTCTAATTCTAAAGGCAAGGGTGCTGGCTTGGAGAGAAAGAGAAAGGCTAAGAAGGAAGTGGGGAGTTCTCGTCGTGGCGCAGTGGTTAACGAATCCAACTAGGAACCATGAGGTTGCGGGTTCGGTCCCTGGCCTCGCTCAGCGGGTTAACGATCCGGCGTTGCCATGAGCTGTGGTGTAGGTTGCAGACGCGGCTCGGATCCCGCGTTGCTGTGGCTCTGGCGTAAGCCAGAGACTACAGCTCCAATTCGACCCCTAGCCTGGGAACCTCCATATGCCACGGGAGCGGCCCAAGAAATGGCAAAAAGACAAAAAAAAAAAAAAAAAAAAAAAAGAAGGAAGTGGAAGGGAGTTCCTGTCGTGGCTCAGTGGTTAACGAATCTGACAAGTAACCATGAGGTTGCGGGTTCAATCCCTGGCCTTGCTCCATGGGTTAAGGATCCGGCGTTGCAGTGAGCTGTGGTGTAGGTTGCAGACGCAGCTCGGATCCCATGTTGCTGTGGCTCTGGAGTAGGCTGAGGCTACAGCTCTGATTTGACCCCTAGCCTGGGAAACTCCATATGCCGCGGGAGTGGCCCTAGAAAAGGCAGAAAGACAAAAATAATAAAAATAAATAAATAAAAACCACACTTAGCACAGACAAAACCTACTGCCTTTCCTGGGTGTCTCAGCAACATGTCCAGGGCCTGACCCATAAAAGTAAACCCGGAGTCTGGAATGTTTTGGAAACACTATCAGACAAGTTGTCAGCTGCACCCTGAGCAAGCTTGGAGCCTTGTCTGAATTGCTTTGTACTTTATTACGTTCCCAGCTCTCACACTCAGTCGAAAGCCATAAGCAAAGTGATTTCTGAAGTACTAAAACTCTCTCCGGCTCCCCTCTCACCTGAGCCTGACCCCCTCCATCTCTATCCACACTTCATTCTAGACTTCTCACTCTTCAAAGCACCCCATTTAATACGTCACTGCTCTGTGCTGTATCCCCCTGATCTTCAAATGTCATCTAATCAGTTAATCAACCAGGTAAAGTGCCACTATAAGGAGATAAGTCCTAGGAGTTCCCCAGTGGCTTAGCAGGTTAAGGATCTGGCATTGTCACTACGATGGTTTGGGTTCGAGCTCTGGCCCCGAAACTTCTGCATGCCATGGGTGCAGCCAAAAAAAAAAAGGGACACGTCCTATCCTCTATGTTCCCAGATAAGATGTGTGTGTGTTTTAAATTAAGGTATAATTGCAATAAATATACAGATCTGAAGGGTTTGATGAATTTAACAATCCTGAAGTGTGGGTTTAAAGAGTTACATTTTGAAGAGAGACTGAATGGTGAGCAGTGCAGCAAAAGCTGTGCGTTGCAGCAGAAGACTAGAAACAACGTGAGAAGAGCAGCAGGGGCCGTTCCCCGACCCATGGTGAACTGCTTCACCTCTGGGCCATCCGCATGCTCTGCTGAGCAACACAGAGGCCGCATCACATGGCTTCTGAAAGCCCTCTTGGTCTTCTTCTGTCACTAAACAGGATATTCCAGCAGGCAAGTGGACACGCGGGGAGAAGGGCAGCAGCCTTGTGGCCTCTGCCTCGGCCTTCATTCAGCCTGTGCTTCTTGTGTTTAGACGAGAGTTCTGTAAGCCGCGGCCACCCTGAGGCAAAACGGGATTCCCCTGGCTGTCTTTGTTCAGCCCTCACACTGAGAATGGTTTTTACATTTTCAAATGGTTGGAAAAAAAACAAAAGAAAAATAGTATTTCATGATGCACGAAACTTACATGAAATTTACATTGCAGTGCCCATAAATAAAGGTTCATTGGAACACAGCCATGCTCATTCATTTACATATTTGCCAATGGCTGCTTTCACCCTCCACACAGCGTTGCATCAAAGACCATATGGCCCCAAAGCTGAAAATATTTACTATCTGGCCCTTTACAAAAAAAGCTTACCAACCATAGCTTTTTTTTTTTGGCTACACCTACAGCATGTAAAAGTTCTGCTTCTTCCATTCCAGGGCCAGGAAGGGCCTGAACCTGTGCGATAGCAGTGACAACACTGGATCCTTAACCCACTGAGCCACCAGGGAACGCTACCAACCCTTGCTTTAGACCATCTAGGTAAACTCTGGGCTGGTATATCTCTCTTTTCCCATCTTGAAGTGCGAGTGAAGAGTTCAGGCATGGGCAGCGTACACACAAGGAAAACAACATCTGGAAAGGGAGAATTTCCACTTTGCAGAAATGAAAAGAAATGCAAATTACAGTACAATGATACAAGGCCCTTTTTGTTCTTGTTAAAAGAGCAAAAAGAAAAACAGTAAAATTACTGGCAAAAGGACTAGAGAAAGCAAGAACATGATGGTGCAGTTAACATCTTTATGAACTGGTTCACCTCTTTCAAACAATGCAGCAGAATTATCAAGTCATAAAAGCATTCATACCCTTTGATAAAAGAGTCTGACTCCTGAAAATCTATCCTAAGCAAACAATCAAAAGGACAAAAGAACATCGGGGTCAAGGTGTTCACATCAGCATTTTTCTAATAAAATGCCAGAAACAACCTGAAATGTTTACCCATAGGAAATGAATCAGTATATTATGGTTCCTTGACTCAATTAAATATATGTCCAAATAATAGACATGAAGGCTAGATACATGAAAAAGTTTGCTACTATAACAGACTGTATAAAAACTAAGGACGGGAAAGTGTAGAGAAGACCATGAATATGCAATTACTAATTAGAAATGTAGTTTAGAAAAGTGTCTTATTTCTTTTTTTTTTTTTTTTTTGGCTTTTATTCATTTATTTTTTTGGGGGGTTTTTGTCTTTTTAGGGCCACACCTGCAGCATATGGAGGTTCCCAGGCCAGGGGTCTCATCGGAACTACAGCTGCTGGTCTACACCACAGCTCAGGGCAACGCTGGATCCTTAACCCACTGAGCGAGGCCAGGGATCGAACCGGTAACCTCATGGTTCCTAGTCGGATTCATTTCCACTGTGCCACAATGGGACCTCCAGAAAACTGTCTTATTTCTAAAGAGCCCTGAACCAGCTCAGGCAATTCACATGCTGTCCTTAGTCCTTTAATAAGGAAAAACCTCTGAGGACAAAGACGACACACACATACAGAGAATGCAGGACGACTGAGCCTCCAGGGACACATGTCTTATCAACAGAGCATATGGTGACTGGTCATTCGAACTTTTGTCCAAATTGATTTATACGTATAATCCTCACTTTAGAAAACTCGAGTTCAACTCATTAAGTTGTATACATGAAATAAGTACAGCTTTTTGTATGTCAATCATACCTCAATAAAATAATTTTTTAAAAGAAAAACCAACAATGAAATTCATAGTTTTCAACAGTTCCCTGGTGGCCTAGGAGTTAAGGATCTGGCACTGTCACTGCTGTGGCTTCAGGTCACTGCTGCAGCGTGGGTTCAAGCCCTAGCCCAGGAACTTCCACATGGTGCGAATGGGGCCGAAAAAAAGAAAAAAGAAAAGACCATGAGCATGCAGTTAATAATTAGCTGAAGGGCTAGAGAAATGTGGTTTAGAAAAATATCTTTTTTCAAATGGCTCCCCACGTGCTGCCATTAGTCCTTTTATTTAAAAAAACCCTCTGCGGAGTTCCCGTCGTGGCGCAGTGGTTAATGAATCCGACTAGGAGCCATGAGGTTCGGTCCCTCACCTTGCTCAGTGGGTTAAGGATCCGGCGTTGCCGTGAGCTGTGGTGTAGGTTGCAGACGCGGCTCGGATCCCGCGTTGCTGTGGCTCTGGCGTAGGCCATAGACTACAGCTCCAATTCGACCCCTAGCCTGGGAACCTCCATATGCCACGGGAGCGGCCCAAGAAATGGCAAAAAGACAAAAAAAAATAAAAATAAAAATAAAATAAAAAAAGCCTCTGCAAAGACGAGACACACACAGAGCAGGCAGGACGGCAGTGAGGCTCCAGGGACACACTTGTGATAAACAGGGCCAATGAGGATTAGTATATAAACAAATCAATTTATACCTAGAACCTCCACTTCAGAAAACTCAAGTTCAATGCCTTAACTTTTTAACGTATGACTGTATTGATTTGTGAAATACGTACAGTTTTTGGTATATCATCTTGCCTCCATAAAATTTTTAAAAAAGAATCCAAAACAGTGAATAGTACACTTTTAACACCTCTATGAATTGTATGATGTGTAAGTTATATCTTAATAATAAACTTGTTCAAAAAGTTTTTTCGGAGCAGGCAAAAGATGTTTAAGCAACAAGCTTTGGTGGTGTTGTGTTTAAGATTCATAAAAATTGGAGTTCCCATCGTGGCTCAGTGGAAATGAATCTGATTAGTATCCATGAGGACACAGGTAACTAACTGCTGGCCTTGCTCAGTGGGTTAAGGATCCGGCATTGCTGTGAGCTGTAGTGTAGGTCGCAGATGAGGCTCAGATCCTATATTGCTGTGGCTGTGGTGTAGGCCGGCAGCTGCAGCTGCAATATGACCCCTAGCCTGGGAACCTCCATGTGCCGTGGGTGCGGCACTAAAAAAAAAGACCAAAAAAAAAAAGATGTATAAAAATCACCAAAGCTACTTTTATGTCTACTGTAAAGAAAAACAAATCCTAAATCAGTCTTATTTCCATCAAGACAGATCAAAAATTTAAATATATTGAACACAATCTCTTTTTAAAAAGCCTAGTATGATTATAACTGAACTTCTATAGCACATAGAATTTTAAAAGTTGAAATGTCTCACTAACCATTTTTGCCACTGAGACCACTATTTGAACAAGGTTTCAAAGCTTCTGGAAATATGTGAAAGCCAAAGAATCATTGCTAATACCCATGAAGAAAAAAACTTTTATATTCTTAAAAAAAAAAAAAAAAAAACGTTACTTAGAGAACAATGGCTTCTCATCCAGACAAAGTAAGGAAATGTGTGCACTTTGAAACATCTCCTTTTTTTTTTTTTTTAGGGCATATGGAAGTTCCCAGGCTAGGAGTGAAATTGAGCTATAGATGCCAGCCTACACCACAGCTCATGGCAATGCCAAATCCCTGACCCACTGGGCGAGGCCAGGAATCGAACCTGCATCCTCATGAATACTAGTCAGATGTTTCCTCTGTGCCACAGTGGGAACTCCTGAAACTTTTCCTTTTTAAATTTCCTTCTTGCTAGGAAGCTTTCTATTCCTTAGAGACTGTTTATTAGCCTTAAAGAAAAAGCTCATATTTCTAGTCTTAATCCCCTTTGAGCAAAGAAGGCATTTTTCTTTTCTTTTTCTTTTTTTTGTCTTTCTGTCTTCTCTAGGGCCGAATCGGCAGCATATGGAGGTTCTCAGGCTAGGGATCTAATCGGAGGTGTAGCCGCCAGCCTACGCCAGAGCCACAGCAATGCAGGATCCGAACCCTGTCTGCGACCCACACCACAGTTCATGGCAATGCCGGATCCTTAACCCACTGAGCACAGCCAGGGATCGAACCCGAGACCTCATGGTTCCTAGTCAGACTCATTAACCACTGAGCCACGACAGGACCGCAAGAAGGCATTTTTCTAAGGTACTCTTTTAACTTTACAGGAACAATGCTGGACACCCAGGATCCCTGGGTCCCCTCCTGTGCAGTCAGCCCAGGGGGGCAGGAAGCAGGGCTGGCATCTGTCCTGGTCGCCACTGTACTCCAGAATTGAGGACACTGCGTACAAGGCAGCACAGGCACTCAGATGTATTTATTAAGTTGCAGTGAGGGCTTTGGCATTGTATTAAGTTATTCTCATAGCATATGCTAATCTAGGGGAAAATGTTCCACAGAAATTAGAATCACCTTATTGGGAGTAGAAGATCAGCCAGTCTCAGCTGGTGAAGCACTACCTCCGCCTCCCCGGCTGGAGCTGCTGCGGGGCAGGGAAAGGGACTTCTGAGCCCTCCGCAAGAAGGTCAGAAAAGACGGGCTCCAGCCAGGGCACAGGGGCCGGGGCAGTGAGAAGGAGCATTCACGTGTGTTCTACCAGCGCTTCCAGGGAGAGGAGTGGGGCAGCAGAAGGCCCAGCCAGGGAGGGCACAGGGGAGCAAGTGAGAAGGGGCAGAGGCTGGCAGGGCAGGACAGAGGGGGACAGACGGACGGCAGGCAGGCTGTGGCTGGTACGGTCATGCGAATGACACCCGACACGCACTGTGTTATAAAACAAACCATCGGAGACACTTACTTAATATTGAATTTTCAGTTTTGAAAACCGTTCTTCTTATTCCCAGCCTCATCGTTCCTCCCAAATTGCCAGGGTTGTGTTCCGGCATGTCAATCACCTTAGAAAACAAAACAAGACCGGTTTTGCCATCTTGTAAAAAATGTCATTTCCCCAGATTCAAGCGTGACCTTTAGGGGAATGCTCACTGGGTAAGGATGTTCCCTAAACAATAAAATCTGATGGTTTCTTCCCATTTTCCTATTCAACTACGGTCACGCTTTTCTACACTTCTCACGGTGTGCTGCCTTTTCGTCTCTGCTTCTCATCTTTCATTCAAATCACAGGTAAAAAAAAAAAAAAAAATGTATCGGGAGCATCTTTATGACCTTCCTCCTGTCATTACTCAAACTGTCAGTTCCAGGCAATGTTCACACTTCAAGTTCTGGCCTTCTAGGACCTTCTGCTTTGGTCTTTACCCATAATAACAACCCTCTCCTACTGCCCACTTCATTCCCCAAAGATTTTCCACGGGCAAATCTGTCCATTCTGGAAAAGTAAACCAAAAGGACAGCCATCCCCTGGGATCCATGCGGGATGAGTTCCAGGACCCCTGCAGGTACCAAAATCCTCGGATGCTCCAATCCCTCATATAAAACAGCACAGGACGGTCCACTGGCAGTATTCATGAATGCCGAACCCATGGACTCAGAGGGCCGGCTGTACTTATTTCTAGAAAATCATTTAGAAGGATTCCTTTAAAAAAAAAAAAAAAATCAATCGGAGTTCCCATCTCGGCTCAGTGGTTAACGAAACTGATTAGGAACCATGAGGTTGCCGGTTCGATCCGTGGCCTCGCTCAGTGGGTTGGGGATCTGGCATTGCCCTGAGCTGTGGTGTAGGTCATAGACACGGCTTGGATCCTGCGTAGCTGTAGCTCCCCTTCGACCCCAAGCCTGGGAACCTCCATATGCCGCGGGTGCAGCCCTAAAAAGACAAAAAGACCAAAAAAATCACCCATTCTAGCACATTCGATAGGTCAGAAACCTAAGCACCACCCTGGATCTCTCCCTCTCCCCATCCCTAATATCCAGTGTATCAAGTCCCATCCATTTATCTGCTCCCGACATCCTGCATCCATCCACAGCCCCTCATCAGGCTGCGGCCAGAGCTTACGGTGCGAGCTGAGCCCTGTGTTCACAGGGCCCCTGCCACCCCGCGTGCTGCAGGCACAGAGGTGGTGATATTTCTCTCCAGCTTGAAATCCTTGACTGTGGGGCCCTGGCCCAGCCTGGCTTTTCAGCCTCACTTGCCATGCCTTTGCCTTCCCACCCTGAGCTCTGGTCACCGAGCCTTCCCTCAGCTTCTCAGGGGCATCTTCTTTTCCGCCCACTATGGGGACTTGGAAAATCTCCCACTCCCCTACTCTCTTTTCTAAATTAAACCCTCCTTCACCTTTTTTTTCTTTTTCTTTTTTTTTTTTTTTTTTTTTTTTTTGTCTTTTTAGGGCCACTCCCTCCGCACATGGAGGTCCCCAGGCTAGGGGTCGAATCAGAGCTGTAGCCGCCGGCCTACACCACAGCCACAGCAATGCGGGATCCAAGCCGTACCTGCGACCTACACCACAGCTCACGGCAACGCCGGATCCTTAACCCACTGGGCAAGGCCAGGAACCGAACCCACAACCTCATGGTTCCTAGTCGGATTCGTTAACCACTGCGCCCCGACGGGAACTCCAAACCCTCCTTAACATTAAGCTCTTCTCTGGGAGTGGCTATTTCCTGACGCCAGAGCGCAGTCAGGGTCCTCTATCAACACCTTCCCCACCTCGGTGCTGCCCTCAGTTTGTGCGTGTAGAGCGCTTTCTGTGCACGACTGTGAATCCTGAGAGCGCCGGCACCTTGTGCTCTTCCACACCACGGCAGTCCCAGCCCTGAGCACCGCGGAACCGGCGTCGGGTATGCACTGAATGAATGCATCGATGATGGAATGAACCCAGAGCAAATAATTTCCCATTTAAGATTAATCCACGGAAATGCAGAAACGTGTGATGTTTATGAAAAGCCCGTTCTTGCTGGCCATTGCTCTGCTTTCTCAGTTTGGTTCCTGACAATCTCATGCTTCTGTTTCACCTTTTTTTTTTTTTTTTTTTAAGTTGTTAGAACAGAGTACAGTGGGTGAGTTAACCTGTTCTAATGGAATTGCTCAAGTTTCCGCTCATAAAACCTTTCTTTCCTTGTTTTTTCTATACCCTAACTGCCGCATATTGCTCTATAGGAATCCACGACTACTGGAATTTTCCAAGAACTTGTCAGATCTTATCAGTGCCCCCAGAAGAACCTTCTGAGCCATTTGAACCCTGCGGCCCCAGAGTCACTGAGTGGAAGGGCTGGAGAGAAAAAATTTGACTACACCCCTCGGTCGGCTGATTATGGCTAGATTAAGTATTATGGGAGTGAGGTGAGAAAGGGCATCAGCTTCCAACTCAGAAAGCTGAGCTGCTTGTAAATGCTCCGCTCCTATGTAGTTTCCAAGAAAGGGCAGATAAGACTATGCTACCTGCCACAGATTCGTGAGAAGTCCTGGGTTTATGCACAGCCTCAGTTTCCCCCTCAGCTGAAGACAACCTCAGCCCTTTCGGAAGACCACCGCAGCCAACTCCCCTGCTCTCTTCTTTAAGTGGGCTGCGATGCTGCAAATCACCCTTCCCTACTGCACTGGGGGTTTCCACGCAGGAACAATCTTTTAATGCAGCTTGTTCAGTTGCATGTTTGGAGTTCAAGGAATGTTCTGGTATGAACCACTGAGAATGGAGTCAAATGACCCAACCAAGAACAGGAAACGTGCCTTACTGCTTGCTTGGGATGAACCCGACAAACCCAAGGCAAGAAAATACTTCCAAAAGAAATATCTCCAAAGCTACAGGCAGTGGACACAGGGCTGCCTAAGGATCTTAACTCCTCCTCCAACACAGGGGCCGTCTGGAAATTCCCGAAAGGCCAATATGAAGAGTATTATTTAGAAACCTGGAGGGAACGATCAGGAGAAACAGCTCTAAGAGTTGAGGGTGGGAGACAGGAGGGGGGGATTACTGAATTTTTTCATTACGGCAGTTTCCTTTCGGAACTGCTGGCTTTTTCGACTTTAAACATAATATTACTTTAACGAAAACACAAATTGAAGGCCCAAATAGTGAAATCCATTGTGTAGGCTTTCCCACTAGGGTATGAATTCACATTATCCCTGCTGGTTGCCGAAGCAATAAACACGACCCCCTCCTGAAATGATAGCACAGACAGGAATCCCAAGGTGAACAGCCACGGTGATGCTCTGACTAAAGCCTGCTGGCACGGAAACCATCGGAGGCAGAGACGGGGGAGCAGAGGGAAGCTGCTGTCCAGCTCCGAATGGTGCCCTGCATGGAGGTGGAAGGAGCAAAGCGGAGCAAGGAGCCCTCAGCCAGAGACGCCCACTGCACACTCAGCGGAAGAACGGCCAGGCCAGGTGCCAGCTGGTGGAACCCAAACACGCTGGGAGCGGGTGGCTGCGGAAGGCGGGGAACACGGGGGGCCTTTTCGGCCAAGCCTGGCCCACCCACCTCCCCTGCAGAGCGGTCAGGTGGTCCTGCTACTCTAAGGATGACAACAGGACTGCCTCTCGGGTTACCAGCAGTCTGATCCAGCAACAAAAAGAGGGGGAACGCCTCTGTTCTGGCATTCCTTTCACAAAAGGCCCGTGACAGGAGAACAGCACAGTTTCAAAAGCTAACTGTTATCTTTGCCGGCGGCGTGGTTAAAGAAAAGAACCTCAGGTGTGCCTAAGCTTCAATCGCCACAGCTCCAAAATACCATAGCTTTTGCATCGAAGAGGAAAATGCCTCTGCCAAGGCCAAAGAATCGCCTCAGCCCGGTCTGCTTTTGCCTAAATACAAGCTGTCATCCGATCTCCACTACAGACTTGTCCTTTCTTGGAACCAAGCCACAGAGCAGAAGAAAAATAAAAAATGATCAATAAGTAACGAATATGGGTGGTGATAACGCTTTAGGAGATGTAAAAGCACCACGTAAGGATAAACACGGCCCTAATTAACCTTTGCCAAAGTTTCTGCGGCCCACGATTACGGTGCAATGGGTTCAAGACGTCAGGCGTCCCCTCAACAGGCGACGGGAGTCGGGTTCTCTTATCAAAGACGAAATTCTCCAATGGCCCCGCGGCAGGGAGCGGGAGCCTCTGCCCTTTCTGACGGAGGAGCCTCGTCACACCAGCTTCCCTCCTGTCCCTGGACTGGGGGCACTGCATCTGGGGACCCTAGGGAAGCGGAGCCCCCCAGCATACCACGTCCCATCTCTTAGGCGACACGCACACAGAGATTCCTGGAGACGGTCTAGGATATTCCTCAAGTGCTGCTTCTGATGTGGATGCTCTACGAGTCCTAATCAAGTTGAGCACAAAGTATGAACCCAGTTTCTATCACTATTATGTCACCCAATACTGTGGCACACGGCTGGCCAGCTACAGGGGCCTCTGTCACCGCAGATTAAGTCTAAACCCTCCCTCGCAGCGCTCAGGATCCGCCTCGTTCAGGAACCGTCTATGCTCCCCCTACACACGCTAACCCGTGCTTTCTCCCTCAGCTAGAAGGTTCCACGGCCGAAGGCGCCTCTGCTCCTGTCCCCTCAATCCCACCACACACATAGTGCCTCTCCACTCCTGGCCCTGAGACAGCGCTCGAGACTTAGGGGCACCCCCAGTTCTCCTGACTGCCCCGGACTCAGTGCCACTGCTATGCTCACCCGACCAAACAAATGACCCACACCACGGAAACTCGTTTTCAATAGGAGGTAAGTTAAATAACGGCCCCCCGAAGATGTCCCAGTCCTGCTCAAATGAAGGCTCTGGCAATGGGAAGATTATCTGGGGCTCATCAGGTTGGACCCAATGCAACCAGAGGAGGTTTTGCTTGTTTGTTTTTCGCCATTTCTTGGCTGCTCCCGTGGCATATGGAGGTTCCCAGACTAGGGTTTGAATCGGAGCTGTAGCCAAAGGCCTACACCAGAGCCACAGCAATGCTGGATCTGAGCTGCGTCTGCAACCTACACCACAGCTCACGGCAACACCAGATCCCTAACCCACTGAGCGAAGCCAGGGATCGAACCCGCAACCTCATGGTTCCTACTTGGATTCGTTAACCACTGTGCCACGACGGGAACTCCCAATGCAACCAGAGGGTCTTCAGAAGAGGAAGCAGAGGGTCAGAATCCGAGGTGGAGATGTGACAACGCAGCAGAGGTCAGAGCGAGCAGGAGTGAGAACAGAAGAGGCTTGGAAGCTGAAGGAAAGGGCGGACAGTCTCTAGAAGCTACACCAGGCAAAGACACAGATTCTGCTCTGGCACGGCCAGCAGAAATGCAGCCCTGCTGACCCACTTCTGAGCTCCAGGCCTGTAAGAAAATAATCTGTCACTGGGTTGGTGGGTCTCTGGTACGGCAGAGGTAGGAGACTAATACAGTCCTTTATTGTGTGCAGCTTTGAGGAGTTCCCTTTGTGGTGCAGTGGTTAACAAATCCGACTAGGAACCATGAGGTTGCGGGTTTGATCCCTGGCCTTGCTCAGTGGGTTAACGATCCGGCAAGGCTGTGAGCCGTGGTGTAGGTCGCAGATGCAGCTCAGATCCCGAGTTGCTGTGGCTGTGGTGTAGGCCAGTGGCTAGAGCTCCAATTCGACCCCTAGCCTGGGAACCTCCATGTGCCGCGGGTGCGGCCCAAAAGGCAAAAAGACAAAAAAAAGAAAAAATGTCGTGGACAGCTTTAACGTCCATTCTTCCACCTACGCACCTCCTCTCAGAAACTAAACCCGGGGCTCCTCACGCACGACGACTACATCATCTCCAGCTGCACCAGGGTCCGGCACAGTGGCAGGCTGGGAACACGTGTCCGTCGTTGAATCTCCCTGGATTTTAATCAAAACCTAACAGAGGGGACCGAAGGACTGGTCGCTGGGCCTAAGAGGAGGGGAGGGTCTCTGAAACCAAGGTGCAGGGTTGGGGGGGAAGCGGGGCCCACCTCAGCTGATGCAGGGCCCTTCTTTCCCTGTGTTCCTGACCTGCAGCACAGGGGCAGCGCAAGGACGGAACCCACAATGGTGAAAGCACTGAGCGGTCCTACAGATACGCATACATTTCCTTGCTTTTGTTTTTTGTTTGTTTTTGCTTTTTAGGGCCACACCTGTGGCATATGGAGCGTCCCAGGCTAGGAGTCCAATCGGAGCTACAGCTGCCGGCCTACACCACAGCCACAGCAACGCCAGATCCTTAACCCACTGAGCAAGGCCAGGGATCGAACCCGCCACCACATGGTTCCTAGTCGGATTCGTTTCTGCTGCACCACAACGGGAACTCCTCCTTGTTTTTTTAAATTTGGTTTTTTTCCACCAGTAAGAGAAGGTCGATGTTATTTCTATCAAGAAAAGAACATTCATACACCTCAGGCATGGCCGGGACACCCATGTCTGTCCTGCCTCTGGGCCTCACACTCCCGTGGGCCAGCTCTCCTCACAGAAGCCCTGCTCCCGGGACGAGGCAGGAGGCCTGGTGGCTGAGGGTGCAGGCTGGCCCTGCATTTGGGCCCCGGCTCTGCCACTCCCCAATGATGTGACTGAATGGGTCCCTGACCGTCTCTATAGACGGGAGGTGACAGCAGCATCCACTTCGCAGGGGTGCTGTAGGGTTTCTGGAGGTGACAGGCTGGGTGCAGCGCACCGCCCACAGGGAGCAGCAGCCTGCAGGAGGCGCGGGTACAGTTAGGAGGCCCTGCAAACTCAGGCGCCCCCGGGGGGCAGAAGAAAGTGACCTTGGTGGGGAGGGGGGTCCCTTTTAGGGAGAGCAGCGCTTAAGCAGTCAGGATCTCTCTGGAAGCTCAGCATCAACGACAACATGAAGCCACAGACGGCATCTGACATCCATTTGGCTCCGCAGGGCCTGGCTGCGGACACTGCACCCTCTTCCCCAGGTGCTTTTCGAGGCACGGCTGCTGTGGTTCGAGAAGCGTGACCGGCCAGGGAGGCCTGTGGTACCCTGAGCTTGTCAAATAAATGACTCTTGGCTTTCCTAGGAAAAACTGAAGTCTGTCCAAAGATCAAGCAATTGACCAGCGAGGTGAAAGAACCTTTGCCTCTCCTTTTTTTCCATTACCAATCTGGTACAGGTCATTTTTTCCCCTTCTCTGGTTTCAAAATGCACTCTTTTGAACACGCCCTGTATTTATCGCCCATTTCCAACTATTTGTAGTTAATGTTTCATGAGAATATCTATTGGCGGATTTTGTGTTTCCCACGGCACGCCCGAGTCTACAGGTAACAAGAAAAATAAGAGACGAGAGATGTGACTGCCAGATGTGAGTAAGTGAAAATCTAAGAAGACAGACAGGGTGTTTTTCCACTTCAGCTAGCATGTACCACAGCCTAACTTCTGACAACAAGCAGCACATGGCCTGTTTTAATCGGAGGTCAGCCCTCGAACTGGAAACGAGTGGCCTAAAAGACTGTTAACCACTACTGTTTCACATGTGTTTCTTGGCAGTAATTTTATATACACACGCGCTCACACAGGTGTCACATATACAATATATGTCATGTGTTATATATAACACATGGCATATAACATAGACTTATTAAAAGCATACAGTTATATATTACATTGTTATTAAGATGATATATACCAATTAAAATCGTTTCTTCAAAACAGGCAAGAAATAAAACAACTGCTGTGTTGATCTCAGCTCACCAGTGGTTAATTTGAGAGAACAGGTGATTTAAGATGCTATTTCACAACTGGGGAGATTTGAACACGGGCTGTGATAACGGCATAATGGTTGTGTAGGAGAATGTCCTTGTCCTTAGAAGATAAGATGCTGAGCTATTTAGGGGGACGTGTTTGAATGTCTGTAACTGATTCTCAAATGGGGGGTGGAAGTCTGTCCATAGAGAGAGAAAGCAAACGTGGAAATGTTAGCGATTAGTGAATCTAGGCAAAAGGTGGGTCAGTATTCATTGACTTTTCCTGCAACTTTCCTGTAGATTTGAAAAAAACAATTTTTTTTTTTTAATGTTTCTTCTAGGGCCGCACCCATGGCACACAGAGGTTCCCAGGCTAGGGGTCGAATCGGAGCTGTAGCCGATGGCCTACGCCAGAGCCAGAGCAAGGCCAGATCCCAGCTGCATCTGCGACCTACACCACGGCTCATGGCAATGCCGGATCCTCAACCCATCAAGCGAGGCCAGGGATCGAACCCTCAACCTCATGGTTCCTAGTTAGATTCGTTTCCGCTGCGCCATGATGGGAACCCCTGAAATTTTTTTTAAAAGGTGTTGGAGGGGAGTTCCCATCGTGGCTCAGTAGAAAGGAAACTGACTAGCATCCATGAGAATGCGGGTTCCATCCCTGGCCTTGCCCGGTGGGTTAAGGATCTGGCATTGCTGTGGCTGTGGTGTAGGCTGACGGCAGCAGCTTCAATTAGACCCCTAGCCTGGGAACCTCCATATGCCACGGGTGTGGTCCTAAAATAGAAAAAAAAAAAAAAAAAAAAAAAAAAAGGTGTTGGAGGAAAAAGATATTTCTTGTTATGACTTCAACAAAAGCTTCCTTTCTCTCAGATTAAACAGAGCATAAATCTAAAAACACAAGAAGTTCTCTAAAATCTTGATCAAAAGACATTGCCAAAAACAGAATGCTTTTCTATAAAATTTTACAACTAAAAGCAAAATGCCTATCTTTACTTTAAAAAGTGAGTTCATACCTAGTCAGTACTGATGCATATCAAAGTTAAATAATCTGCAATAAAAGTGAGAATAACATAGACAAGACAGCTGAGGTGCAGGCAACTGTCAGGGCTCAGGATCGATGAGAGCTTTTAAGGAACTCTATATCTAAGATTTCACATTTGCTCTCCAAAGTAAATAACAACTTGGAATTTTAGAACCGAAAAACATCAGAGAGAAATACAGTCAATATTTTAGTCCTGAATTTGTACGTAATATAATGAAAGGTTATAGAAAATTAAATAAAAATATAAAAGGTCCATAAAAAGTGTGGATGTGGGAGTTCCCCAGTGGCTCAGCAGGTTAAGGACCCAGTGGTATCACTGCTGTGGCTCAGGTCACTACTTGGGCACAGGTTTGATCCCTGGCCCAGGAACTGCCTCATGCCACTGGCGCAGCCAAAAAACAAAATGGTGTGGACACGTACGAGTGTTTAAAAGCTACTGATGGAGTTCCCATTGTGACTCAGCTGTAACAAACCCAACTAGTATCCATGAGGACACGGGTTTGATCTCTGACCTTGCTCAGTGGGTTAAGGATCTGGTGTTGCCATGAGCTGTGGTGCAGGTGGATCTGGCGTGGCTGTGGCTGTGGCGATGGACAGCAGCTACAGCTCCCTAGCCTGGGAACCTCCATATGTCACGGGTGAGGCCCTGAAAAAATAAAGACCAAAAATAAAATAAAATAAAAATAAAAGCTGTTGATGAGTGCTTTAAAGTTCACCTGGAACCCCTTCTGGGGAGTTATAGTCAGCATTGGATCAATGTTCCCTGGAAATGTCCTAATTCTTTCATGGAACTCTTTTCAAGAGAAATAAATTTAGTCTCCAATTTTAAATGCTGGCAGTTCCAAAAGTTTGAAGTATTTCCAACGGAATAAAAGTCAGTCAAGTACTTTCACAGGTTTTTAGAATGATTAACAAAATAGATTTGGCAAGAAAAAGCAATAAGGAATAAAAAGTACATATGGGAAGAACAAATAATGAAGAAGTTGAAAAATGACCATGCGACTTGGCCGTCTTGCTTTGCCACATAAAGCCACAAATTACCGTGCATCTTCCCCTCACTTCTTAAACCTGCTTCCCAATGATACTTTATTCATTCATTTAGTTATCCAAATATTTAAGTACCGAAGAAGTACAAAACATCAGAAGGACTTCAAAAGCTATATGGCAATTTTTGGAGTTCCCGTCGTGGCTCAGTGGTTAACCAATCTGACTAGGAACCATGAGGTTGTGGGTTTGATCCCTGGCCTCGATTATAGGTTAAGGATCCAGCTTTGCTGTTGAGCTGTGGTATAAGTCGCAAACGTGGCTCGGATCTGGCATTGCTGTGGCTATGGTGTAGGCTGGTGGCTACAGCTCCGATTCGACCCCTAGCCTGGGAACCTCCATATGCTGTGGGTGTGGCTCTAAAAAGACAAAAAGACGAAAAAAAAATTTTTCTGTAAAAAAGCTATATGGAAATTTTTAAAGCTGTGTAGTATTTGATCATCTATTTCAGCCTTTTTTTTCTTGATGGGAAGAAAATTATTTTTTTCAAGCCTAAATATGCAACTAAACTGAAAGACCCAGCCCTCCATATTTGAGCTTTCTGAACCATCAACAGTGAGCAAATATGCTAATTCCATATTGGAAGGAAAATATAATCTAAGGGGTAAAGAATGCAAACTGACTCTTGAGACTCTGACCCATTAAGCAACTGGGGAGGTGACCCTTTATTGGATCTTGCCCTTAATTATGAAGTTCATGCAGTCTTAAGCTTAGGTTTCAAAAATCATTAATAATTACCCTTAAATGGCAAACAAAAGGAAAATTTCATAATCAGGGTGGTGTGTCTGCAAAGACTATAAAAGTCGCAGGATCCTGCTCAGCTCCTTACACTCCTATTTGATTCTTTCAGCTGCCGCACGACTGGACGACCAGGTAAGTGGGATTTGAGTGCTACCCGCACCTCCTCCAGCTGCCTTTCAGAACGGTGGGAAAGAACAAAGTGGGTTTGTGCCATCTAAAAACGTCACCGGTAACTTCAGAGGCTAGAAGCTGTGGTCGAGTTTCTTTAAGACCACAGCCTACAGAGTGCAGAGCACGTACATGAAAAGTGAAGAATGTCCAAGTTACTAGTAAAAGCGTTTGGCGCCAGAGACTCTCTTCTAACAGATGTACTCGAAGAACAGACACTGAATGTACTATCTAAGATGATTCTTCTATTTTAAATATATGTATATTTCTTTGTCTTTTTACAGCTGTACCTGGGACATATGAAGTTCCCAGGCTAGGGGTCGAATCTGAGCTGCAGCTGCCAGCTTACACCACAGCCACGCTGGATCCGAGCCGAGTCTGCCATCTACACCCCAGCTCAAGGCCACGCCGGCCCCTTAACCCACTGAGCGAGGCCAGGGATCGAACCCGAATCCTCATGGATACTAGTCAGGTTCTTAACCTGCTCAGCCACAAAAGGAACTCCTAAGATTTTTTTTTTTTTTTTTTAAAGATGTTAGCAGGAGTTCCCACTGTGGCTCGGTGGTAATCACCCCGACCAGTATCCAGCAAGAGGGGGCTTCATTCCCTGGCCTCACTCAGTAGGTTAAGGATCTGGCATTGCCTTGAGCTGTGGTGTAGATGGCAGACTCAGCTCGGATCCAACGTGGCTGTGGTGTAGGCCGGCGGCTACAGCTCTGATTCAACCCCTAGCCCGGGAACTTCCATATGCCATGGATGCAGCCTTAAAAAGACTGGAAAAAAAAAAAAAAAAAAAAAAAAGGTGTGAGCAGTCACTGGTGCATTGTCGTTCCCACAGTTCCCCGCCCCTTCTCTCCTTCTCCTCTTTATCCTCACCCTCCCCTTTTCTTTATTCTCTCTCACCTGTGCCAGGGAAACAGCACCCCCCCCTCCCCGCCAACGCACTCACCTCCCGCTGGCAATGATAAGTATAAAACCCCACTTCGGCTTTTTGGTAAGTTCATGTCTTTCTCCATTTACAGGACACCAAAATGAGTGCCCAAAAGTCTCCTGCAGAACTGAAGAGCATTTTTGAAAAATATGCAGCCAAAGAAGGGGATCCAAACCAGCTGTCGAAGGAGGAGCTGAAGCAACTGATTCAGGCTGAATTCCCCAGTTTACTGAAAGTGAGTGCCAAGCACAGAGCCTGCGGGCAGGTGGTGATGGGGGGGCGGGGGGGAGAGGGGCGGGAGAGGGAAGGATGCCCGGAGACTGAGGTCTGTGATACGGATCGGAGCTCCATCTGGGGCCGAGCACCCAGCAGCCAAGGCGCCAGCAGCCCCTGAGGGAGGGCACTTGAATGTGTGCATCCACGCTTCAGATGGCAAGCTTCTAGAAAGCACGGGCTACGCCTTCTATCACCCACAGCCTTGACCCGAGCAAACGGAAGATCCTGCTGTGACCAAGCTAGGCCTGGAAGACCGGCAGGTCGCTAAGCACACACGCCAGGGCCTCCAGCCTGGACTCAGCACCTCTGTGCCAGGCTTTAGGAAAACAAAGAGGCTGCAAAATTACAGGAGTTGAACTTGGACGTGCTTCTCCGTTATAGGTAGGATCTCTCAACTAGACCCGCACTTACGTGGCAGTCTGTTAAGAAAACCAGCTTCAAGCTGATAAATTGCCCCCTGGCAACACCCATTTCTATTTCAAAAGCATTTACGTTTGTGTTCATTTGTGTTAAGCGCCTAAATTTGTGTTAATGAGCAACCATGCACTGCTAAACAACTTTGAGGAAAGGACTACATTTCCTTAGACTTAGCCATAAAGTTTCTCAGCAAAACCATCCCAGAGTTGCCAAGATCAAAATGCATCTAGAGGTAACAAGGACGAGGGAAAGGCTGAGTATCTTTGTTCCAATACACTTCGTTCTGTTGGAACTAAAAATCATCTTCAAAGTGCAAGTGACTGTGCAAGACAAACTGTTACATTTGACTTGCCTGCTATTTAGCTCTTTTTTTTTTTTTTTTTTTTTTTGTCTTTTTGTATTTTCTAGGGCCACACCCTCGGCATATGGAGGTTCCTAGGCTAGGGGTCCAATCGGAGCTGTAGCCGCCGGCCTACACCAGAGCCACAGCAACACCAGATGCGAGCCGCGCCTGCAACCTACACCACAGCTCGTGCCAACGCCGGATCCTTAACCCACTGAGTGAGGCCAGGGATCAAACCCGCAACGTCATGGTTCTTAGTCGGATTCGTTAACCACTGAGCCACGACGGGAACTCCTATTTAGCTCTAACTTAAGAATTTAGTTCTCAGGTTTTAACCAGAAATGTCCCTTCTGCCAATATGACATGTGAGAAGGTTTCTGGTTTTAGTTGTTGAGGTTTCTGTTTTAGGGTTTCAGAGGTTTGGTTTTGTTTTGTTTGCCATGCTCATGGTATATGGAAATTCCTGGGCCAGGGATCCAACTCGAGCCACAGAAGCAAATGAAGCCACAGCAGTACCGACGCCACATCCTTAACCCACTGAGTCATCAGCAACTCCTGAGGTTTGTTTTTATTTTATTTTTTTCTCAATGAATCTTATTACATTTATAGTTGTACAACAATCATCACAACCAAATTTTATAGCATTTCCCTGAGGTTTATTTTTAGTACTAAAAAGAGAAGTAGCTGAATTCCATGATCTAATAATTGATATTTTCTTAGAGGTAAAATATATGATAACTTTTAAAAAGTGAAAGCCACTAGCAGAAAAAAGAGACTTCTTAACTAAAAATAAAAACAAATGTTTCTGGGGCTACCTCATGACCTAGTAGGTTAAGGATCTGGCATTGTCACTGCTGTGGCTCAGGTCACTGCTGTGACATGGGTTTGATCCCTGGCCTGGGAACTTCCACATGCTGCAAGTACGGCCCCCTAAAAAAATAAAAATTACAAATGTTTCTGAGAAAGATTCAACTCTTTTAAAAAAAAAAAACTCTTAAATTTCTCTGAAAGGAATAAAAATAATAATAGTAGGAATAATACAAAATAATCAAAAGAAGAAAAATAGGAGTTCCTGGAATGGCTCAGCAGTTAATGAATCCGACTAGGAACCATGAGGTTGCGGGTTCGATCCCTGGCCTTGCTCAGTGGGTTAAGGATCCAGCGTTGCTGTGAGCTATGGTGTAGGTCACAGACGCGGCTCGGGTCCCGCGTTGCTGTGGCTCTGGCGTAGGCCAGCAACTACAGCTCCAATGAGACCCCTGGCCTGGGAACCTCCATATGCTGCAGGTGCAGCCCTAGAAAAGACAGAAGGACAAAAAAAAAAAAAAAAAGAAGAAAAATAATCTGATACGTTGTTTTAAAAGGTAAGATTGGTGAACTTTTCTGTATTTTATGTATTTTCTGTAAAAAGCATATACGACATAATTTGGATAAAGGGAGGAAGACTAACGGTAAGTTTTGAAAAGTTTAACAGCTTTCACCAAGTCATGTACTGACTATATTTCCATACGGATTTCTAAGGTTTCCTGAGCTATATTCTTCGTACATCATCACCTTGTATGGTTTAGAATCTAGCAAATGGGGACCAAAAAATTGCTGCCTTCTCAGTCCTTAAAATTAAAAAAAAAAAGTGTCCTTCCTTAAACAGCATTGATTTCAGTATAAGACAACTTGGAATTACAATACGACACATATGACAATATGTGTTCACTATACAGCTACCTCTGTTGTTGAGAAATGTATTTCAGCCTTGGGCGAGTAAAGAGTAGTTGGCAGTTGATAGTTGTAATATAATTATTGCTGAAGACTATGCTCACTAGAGTCTTAGAGAAATTAAAAGTCACAGAGATACTTCGCATATGATAGGGAGGCATATAATTTCTTTTGTTAGATATGATAAACTAGTTCAAGCCAATATTTCTTAAAACCGCATAATATCTTTAACAAATGAGAATACAAAAAAAAAAAAAAAGAATCTAGCAAATGCTTCAGGAAAACAGTGCTTGGTATTTGCAACACAGATGCTGAATAAATAACTAACTTACAGTCTGGTCTTGTGAACATAGGCCAAGTGCCGAGTATCTTTGCAGGAATCTTAGAGGTTAAAAGGTACCTTGATGTAGGAGTTCCCGTTGTGGCACAGCGGAAACGAATCCAACTAGGAACCATGAGGTTGCGGGTTCAATCCCTGGCCTCAAAGGGGAACTACTAAAAAAAAATATTTGAAGCTGATTTATAAACTAAACTGTTGTTTCGGTAGGTTTCCTAGGTACTCTTTTGCCACAGTGACTCCTTATGTGAAAGTCAGTTATAACAATTTTAAGACTTGAATTTTACGGCAGCGAAGGGGCTCAGAACGAGTCTCCCAGAGAAATGCCACTTCAGCATGAAGATACTTTGAACCAAAAGCAATCAAAACTCAGAAGATTCAGGGAAAGCTCTTTTCTTTCCACTCAACTGCCTAAATTACCATTGCAAAGGGGAGCCTGTACCAGGAAGAGCTTTTGCTAGATTCCTTTTTTTCCTAAGAAATGTGTCTAACAGGCCGAACTTCTGTTTTCCAAACATGCCTGCCTTCCTGTGAATGGCCTTCCTTCCCCTGTATCCTTAGCTCAGGATGTTACTCAAGCCTCAGTTACCTGGCTGTCCTTTGGGCCTCATATTTGTATGGAGTACACTGTACGTAATTCAATTTTTCTCCTGTTACTCTGTCTTACGTCAATGTAATTAAAAGACCAGCCACAGAACCTAGAAGGGAAGGACAATTCTCCCGCCCCTACAGCAGAGACAGAAATCAAGTCTGCTTGGGAGTTCCCTTTGTGGCTCAGTGGTAAACGAATCCGACTAGGAATCATGAGGTCGCGGGTTCGATCCCTGGTCTCGCTCAGTGGGTTAAGGATCCGGCGTTGCCGTGAGCTGTGGTGTAGGTTGCAGATGCGGCTTGGATCCCGAATTGCTGTGGCTCTGGCGTAGATTCAATTCGACCCCTAGCCTGGGAACCTCCATATGCCGCGGGGGTGGCCCTAGAAAAGGCAAAAAGACCAAAAAAAAAAAAAAAAAAAAATCAAGTCTGCTCAGGTCATTACAGGAACGTCAGTCACAAGGGAGTCAGGCTGAACAGGATCTGATGTAACAAGCAGTGGCTCTCTGAGTGCTCAGTCCCGGACCAGCAGCATCAACACCACCCAGGAAGCTGTTGGAAATACAGATTCTCGGGTCTCACTCCAAGCCCGGGGCATCAGAAATCTGGGAGTAGGGCTGCCTATCAATGTTGAGTAAGGTCAGCAAGCCCAGCTGGTGATTCTGCATGGTGGCCATCAGAGCGAAGTGCTTAAGTGTCCGTGCAGGAATCTTAGGGGTCAAAACACAGGTTGGCAAAGTAATCTTGCATTGCATAGACGCGGGCGGCAACCCAGGGCCTGGGGAAAACCGGGGTGGTTGCTAATTTAGGAGTTGAGCTCTAGAGTCATTGTTTGAACCCCAAACCCTCTACTTACTGACTGGGGGCCCTGGGGCAAGTCAGCAGCTGTCTCAGTTTCTTCATCAGTAAAGTGGATCTACCCCACGGGGCAGCTGGGGGAACCGCACAGGCTAAGGAAAAGCCTTGGCGCGGGGGGTGCTGGCCAGCGGCAGTATAGGTCACAGGCCGCCCAGACCTGGAGCAAGATGCCAAAGCAGCTCCCAGGGAAACCTTGGGCCGGGGCCCTGGCAGTCAAGTGAAGGAAGCCCTGGGCCTTCTCGAAAGAATTCAGATTCAGATTACCTAGGAAATCAAATTATTTTAAAATACACATTATCTATTTTATTTCATCTTATTTATTTTTGCTTTTTAGGGCCGCACCCGCAGCATATAGAGGTTCCCAGGCTAGGGGTCCAATCAGAGCTGCTGCTGCCAGCCTACACCACAGCCACAGCAACATCAGATCAAGCCGCATCTGCAATCCACACCACAGCTCACGGCAACGCCGGATCCTTAACCATGGAGTGAGGCCAGGGATTGAACCCACAACCTCATGCTTCCTAGTCGGATTCATTTCTGCTGCGCCACGACGGGAACTCCCACATTATCAATTTTAAAATAATAAATATAGGATATAGGCTTTTTTTCTTTTAAGGGGTAGCCAGTTCCATGACCCGGAGCAATACTACAACTAACGGTGGCTTTTCACCTCTCATGTAACATGTGACTGAAAACTCGTTGCCTTCTTAAAACACAGACCCAGGTCTCATTTCGAAGCATGTGCTGCAGTAACTGATTCATTTTCTCTCCTCTCTTTTATCCTTTTTGTCTAAAACCAGGGTCCGAGAACCCTAGATGACCTCTTTCAGGAACTGGACAAGAATGGAGATGGAGAAGTTAGTTTTGAAGAATTCCAGGTGTTAGTGAAAAAGATATCCCAGTGAAGGAAAAACACGCAACAGTCCCATTTTAAGGACTGGAAGGGATGCGGCCCTGCTCTGTACAAAACCACCCATGTCTCTGCTGAATTCTCGGTGATTCTAATGATCCAGCAGTGAGGTCTAATTAATAAAGAACTCCTTAGACACGTCTCACCTTGTCGAGTACTGACCCCTGTGCCTTACCAGAGAATGTACGTTTAATTTGATACATCGAATTTCTAGATTTATAAAGAAAAAAAAAAAAAAGGCCCAGAATAGTTTCACGATCTTGACCGAGACCCTAATGATGGTGGTGGAAACTTGGAGAGAATTCTGATGAGTCAAACCAAGGCCCTCCTTCCACCCATCCACCAGAACAACCCGCTCCCAAACAACCCGCTCCCTGCTCTCCCTCCGCAGCCATGCAGGGCTCACGTCAACCCCAGCGTGGACTCGTATTTCACTGTAGGCAACGGCCGGTGAGAAACAGGCTTCATGGGACACTTGGCTTTAAAGTCATCTCTCGGCACCAGCTTTGCCTTTGGGATCAGTGACCCTTTAGGGGAGCAGAAGGAATCTGGGACCAAGGGTCAGTTCTGCTCCATTACTGAGGGGCGGCCTTGGTTCTGGTATGTGCTGCAGGACAGGAGACAGGGCCCTCCAGCTCTGGGGCTGCTCAGAGTCTCAGGATCCGATTAACAGCGTGCCCTCAAGGGCCATTAGTTGGGTCCAGCTGGGGAGGGGGTGGCGGGGAGAGACAAGAGTGCCGTTCTTCTACCCCTTATCAGATAGTTAAAATGGCAAAGTCGAGTTCATCCAAGTTGGCCGCACCAGGCCACCAGAGCGGTGCCCTGGAAGCCAGGTCTTGATCCTGACCGCCACTCTCCTCTCCTCAGAAATAGCCACAAATCAGGAGTTCCCGTCGTGGCGCAGGGGAAACGAATCCGACTGGAAACCATGAGATTGCGGGTTCGATCCCTGGCCTCACTCAGTGGGTCAAGGATCTGCCATTGCCGTGAGATGTGGTCACAGATGCGGCACGGATCCCACGTTGCTGTGGCTGTGGTGTAGGCCGCAGCTGAAGCTCTGACTTGACCCCTAGCCTGGGAACCTCCATATGCCAAGGGTGCGCCCTAAAAAGACAAAAAAAAACCAAAACAAAACAAGAAGAAATCGCCACAAATCATCAAGGCTGCGCACACTCCCTTCCCACAGCGTCTCTCAACACTTGCATTCATGAGCCCCTCCTAATGAGCCTGGCTAAACATTTTTTCCCCAATCGCCCCTCCAATGAAATTTTAATTCCACATATATATTATGTGTACATCTGTTTATGTACTGTGTGCATACTGGTGCTTTCGACATGAAGTAAGATTTTTTTTGGACCCAACACCATCCGCTCAAAAGCAGTTTTAACCCCCTGGGTGTAAGCAGATAGAGTAAAAACCAGGCATGGCTTTCTTGACAGAGGAGAAGCCATTCTGGGCCTAAGCCACTTTGTGATCCAAGCCTGGCCGCAATGCTTGTCCTTGAACAGGTCTCAGTAATTAATCACCTTTTT
This sequence comes from Sus scrofa, assembly GCF_054392235.1. Classification (NCBI taxonomy): domain Eukaryota; kingdom Metazoa; phylum Chordata; class Mammalia; order Artiodactyla; family Suidae; genus Sus; species Sus scrofa. The sequence continues at coordinate 16,779,727 of NC_139401.1, forward strand.
TTTTTTTTTTTTTTTTTTTGGTTTTTTTAGGGCCGCACCTGCGGCATAGGGAGGTTCCCAGGCCAGGGGTCGAATCGGAGCCGTAGCTACCAGCCTAAACCACAGCCACAGCAATGCCAGATCTGAGCCACATCTGTGGCCTACACCACAGCTATGGCAACACTGGATCCTTAACCCACTGAGCAAGGCCAGGGATCGAACTCCCGTCCTCATCGATGCTAGTCAGATTTGTTTCCACTGAGCCATGAGGGGAACTCTTGTAATTAATAATCTTAAAGTAACAAAAGAATGCAGAATAAATGACTGAATCAGGCATGAGAAGTAAGTGGTAGCAAAGGTAATATATCCCCTGTAAAGACTTCCAGTTCTGGGAGTGCCCATCATGGCTTAGTGGTTAGCGAACCCCACTAGCATCCACAAGGACATGGGTTCGATCCCTGGCCTTGCTCAGTGAGTCAAGGATCTGGCACTGCCATGAGTTGTGGTGTGGGTCCCAGATGTGGCTTGGATCTGGCATGGCTGTGGCTGTGGTGTAGGCCGGCGGCAACAGCTCCAATTCGATCCCTAGCCTGGGAACCTGCATATGCCACAGGTGCGGCCCTAAAAAGACAAAAGACACACACACACACACACACACAAGACTTCCAGTTCTGTTTCAATGGTAAAGATTAGCCTGAAGCACTAACCACCAGATCAACTAGAACCTAAGGGGTGGTGATGGTGACCTTTTCTGACCTTTGTGACTTCAATCAACTAAAGCTTAGACTCTGTCCAACCCCTTCCATGAAAAGCATGTAACCCTTAGCTTAAAACTTCCCCAATTTTGCTGTTCAGGTGACACTGCTTTGGCCAAGATACCCAGTGTTCTCCTTACTTGCTGCAAGGAATGATACATCTTTCCTTCTCCTATTCTCTGGCTTGGCTGTGTCTTTTGGCTTGACACCCACCAAGAGGCGAACCCCATTTTCAGGTAACATGGGGAGCAATATCCCATACCTTTGAGCGATCTTCAAACAACTGAAATCTTTTTTTTTTTTTTTTTTTCTTTTTTTAATCTTTTTGTCTTTGTTGTTGTTGTTGTTGTTGCTATTTCCTGGGCCGCTCCCGCGGCACATGGAGGTTCCCAGGCTAGGGGTCGAATCGGAGCTGTAGCCACCGGCCTACGCCAGAGCCACAGCAACGCGGGATCCGAGCCGTGTCTGCGACCTACACCACAGCTCACGGCAACGCCGGATCTCTAACCCACTGAGCAAGGGCAGGGATCGAACCCGCAACCTCATGGTTCCTAGTCGGATTCGTTAACCACTGCGCCACGACGGGAACTCCTGAAATCTTTTAAACTCAATGCTCTAGAGCCAAAATTGCCACACTTTACTTTCTGTCATTGACATCCGAAAGCTCTGGGGTTACTTCCACTTTCGAAAATGTGGGAAATGAGCATATTGCATAGTTTCACACGACGTAAGCCTCCCAAAGATTCTCTATGGCCTCCCCGTCCAGTTGAGAATCACTGCCTGAAAAGCACTACCTCTGAGTCATATTTTTTTAACCTAACAAATGACAAAGTGTGTGTCAGTCAAGGGGGCTGCTGTCATTTTCCCAGGAGCTTCGACTGTGTGCTTGAAGGCACTCGGAGGTGGGCACGCGGCCCCCTCCCAACTTGTTCACCACGTGGGGGAGCAGAATGTGCCACGTTCAAATACGTCTTCGGTATATTAATTCTTTTAAGTTGGTTATTTTCTAAGAAACAGCAGACATGGGAGAAACTCTGAAAACCAAGTCAAAGTCACCCTTTCCTAAGAAACATTTAGGAGTGCCCGTCATGGCGCAGCAGAAACGAATCCAACTAGGAACCATGAGGTTGCAGGTTTGATCCCTGGCCTCGCTCAGTGGGTTAAGGATCTGGCATTGCCATGAGCTGTGGTGTAGGTCGCAAATGCAGCTCGGACCTGGTGTGGATGTGGCTGTGGCTGTGGCTGTGGTGTAGGCCAGCGGCTACAGCTTCGATTCAACCCATAGCCTGGAAACCTCCATATGCCATGGGTGCGGCCTTAAAAGGACAAAAGACAAAAATATATATATATATATCTCTGAAAGGACACACAAGAAACTAGTATCAGAGTTACATGTTAGAAGAAGCCAAGTCCCCCTAAAACTGAACTCCCCTGCGGAGTTTATGGTTAACCCTTCTGTTAAACCCCCCCGCCGTCTGCCCCCCGTTCTTGTCCCCTCTGACCTCAATCCTGCGCTAACTGAACATGAATCAATCAGAGTCAGGTGACTAAAACGTTCCCAGATGGTTTCTTTGGGGCAAGATGAGCTAACAAATCCCCCCCACCCTCGGGTCATGGGTCATGGACCACCCGGCCAGAGACTCATAAACCTTAAGCATCCTGACCCCCAAATCTATGATTAACAAATGTCACAAGACAATGAATAGCTCCCCCCATCTCTGTTCTTCCCCTTTAAAAACTCCCTAACTCGAAGACTGAGCTGGAGCACATCTGAGGCTTGTCTCCCACTCTCTTGCTTGGGGCCCAGCAAAAAACCCTTACTTTGCCGCAGACACCCACTCTCAGGCTTGGCGTTTTGCGCAGCGAGCACACACAAGCCCTTGCTCGGTTTCAAAGAAAACCCCGAGCAGATGAGGGACAGGGGTGGAAGAACCAGCCCTCACATTACATTCTATTGCACACTGTCCATTTTTCAACCCTGTGGATGTGTGTCCCATCAAAAAGAAGCAAAAGAAAAGAAAGTTTTAAACAAAAAGAAAACATCGGTAAAGCATCACGTTGTTGGTTTTCCTACTAAGCCTGTTGGAATCCTCTTCTTTGGAATAATCAGAACATACGACCATCTAACTTTGGGGAAATGCACTGGACACTATTTCAAACATTCAGAAAATTAACAAGAAAAAAAGAAAAATGAGTTCGAACCCTTCCACCGAGAAACAAAGGAGATTTTTAGACACCGTTGAGGGAATGTTTAAACGCGATCTGTATCATTCTAATTCAACACAAGAGCATTCTCATAGCAGCAAAAGCCTTAAATATTTCTAATGACTAATTATATTTCCCTGGAGGGACACCCTTTGTTAGTCTTAACCATTTCCCCATTGTGGGGCGTCTGGAGTGCTGTCATTTCTGATCCCTCTAACTAATGTTATAATGAATACCTGTTCACTTCCCTGTCAACATATCAGATTTCCTTCGGAGAATTTCTAAGAAGTAAATGTCTGAGTCAGAGGGTAGGAATATTTCTAAGGTTTGTGAAACAGACCGCCTAGTTGATTTTCCAAAAGATTGTATTGATTCCCATTTCTACAAACCGGCAGGAAGGCGCCAGCTTCACTCCCCAGACACCATTCATCAGTCTCATTTTAACTGCGTTATTAGTCACAAGAGTGCACATCTTTCATTCCTTTCTGGTTTTCATAGGAATCCCCCTACTAGTGACGGTACCCAAATTACAATGGTTCGACTTTCCATTTTTTAAACTTTAAAATGGTATGGGAGTTCCCGTCGTGGTTCAGTGGTTAACGAATCCGACTAGGAGCCATGAGGTTGCGGGTTCCATCCCTGGCCTCGCTCACTGGGTTAAGGATCTGGCACTGCTCGTGAGCTGTGGTGTAGGTCGCAGATGTGGCTCGGATCCTGCGTTGCTGTGGCTGTGGTGTAGGCCGGCAGCTACAGCTCCAAGTCGATCCCTAGCCTGGGAACCTCCATATGCTGCGGGAGTGGCCCAAGAAATGGTAAAAAGACAAAAATAAATAAATAAATAAAATAAAATGGTATGACAGTTGCCAGTAGAAACTATACTTCGAATTTTGACTTCAGATCTCTTCCTGGGCTTGCAGTATGATCCTCTCCATGATGCTGGGCAGCAGCAGCCACAGCTCCCAATCGGACCTGTGCTCACGAGGGTAAATAAGCTGTATGCTTACAACCATTCTGCACCTACATGACCATTCTGTTTTTCCCTCTGTACAGTATCCAATAAACTATGAAACCAAGCAAGACCCTGCGGGGCTCTCCTGGGTACGAGCCCCTCCACGACCTTTGCTTCTGGTTTGTAGACAAGGCCTTTGTCTCCGAGGCCTTCCCCAAGTTCCAAAGAGCAGACCCAAGCAGTTAATGATTAGAGAAGTGGAAAAGGCAGAAACAAAGGAAAGCAGTCAAGAAAAGTAACAATAGCTTAAAAATAGAGTCAAGGGACTCCCCCTTCCTCCTGAGGGGTCATACATAATAATCTGATACAAGTCTTTGAGTTGTGCTGCAGAAACTAAGTGGAAGATGGTGACTCCATGCTGACCACAAGCACACAGACCCCAGACCAGTTGGAACCAAAAGGCTGAGATTCCGGAAACATCACTCTGCTGCCTCACCACCAACCAGTCTGAAAGAATGTCCATAAGCTGATCAGGCCTGCTACCATCCTCTCCCATAATTGTGGCCTTTAAAAACCCTTCCCTAAAAGCCATCAGGGAGCCTGGGTCTTTTGCGCATTAGCTGCACGTTCTCCTTGCTTGGCCCCCTGCAATAAACACTGTACCATCCTTCAGCACAATCCCCTGTCAGTAGATGGGCTGTGCGTCAGGTGAGTGGACCCAAGTTTGGTTCAGTACCAATTTCATGAGTTTTTCAACATTTTTTTTTTTTTTTAATGGCCATACCTGCAGCATATGGAAGCTCCTGGGCCAGCAACTGAATCCAAGCCACAATCCAAGGCAGTGCCAGATCCTTTCACCCATTGTGCCAGGCTTGGGATCGAACCCACACCTCCACAGTGACCCAACCCAATGCAGTCAGATTTTTAACCCACTGTGTCACAGCAGAAATTCCTTAACACTTTATTATGAAATAGGCTTTCTGCGAGATGATTTTTCTCCCAGCTGGAGATTAATGTAAGTTTTCTGAGCATGTTTAAGGTAGGCTAGGCTAAGCTATGATGCTCAGTAGGTTAGGTATATTAAATGCATTTTCAACTTCTAACATTCAGGACGTAACCCCATCATGAGTCAAAGAAGATCTTAATTTCCCCACTGAGTTTACAGTTGGGTACTGTTTTGTAAAAGATATTCTTTCTCTTGTTTGAAGTACCCTTCCCTTTCTAGTTTGTCATGAGACTGTGGGCACTGGGGTGTAGACACTGTACACTGCCCACTGAGTGTCTATGGTGATACGGGGGCTCTCTCTTTTGTTTGATCAATATGATGTGTTTAATCAATTTAAGGCCCAGGATAAACACACTTTCCAGTCATGACTGGTTATACTTTAATGCTATTAAGTTAGGCAGTCTAATATTTAAGATTTTTACCTCTTTATTAATAACCAACATATAGCTTGAAGGTTTTTTTATTTTTATTTTTTGCTTTTTAGGGCCACACCTGTGGCATATGGAGGTTCCCAGGCTAGGGGTCGAATCAGGGCTACAGCCGCCGGCCTACACCACAGCCACAGCAATACCAGATCCGAGCTGCGTCTGTGACCTACACCACAGCTCATGGCAACACCAACACCGGATCCTTAACCCACTGAGCGAGGCCAGAGATTGAATCTGCACCCTCATGGTTCCTAGTCGGATTCGTTAACCATGAAGCCACAGCGGGAACTCCCCAATATTTCTTAAATTTAACATAGCTGGTGCTAAAGCACTCAATTCTACTGGAAAGCCTTCAGTGATAAGTATGGTATTTGCATAATATGTCGCAGTTGGCAGGTATTAGTGTAGTGTTTTCCTGTTGCCCTCAGGATTAATTTTGACACTGACACCCATGGACCTCCACAAATTTGTTCCAATCTCTTTTATTTCCTTCTACTTCCCTACAGGAGCTATGCGCTATTTTATGACCCAATCTTGGACACGGCAGCCTAGCATACGCCTCCAATCCCTTCGATTAAGTCTCCAAGCCTTTGACAATCTACCTGTGCTGTGCAGTAGGGGGGCCCCTAGATTAGGTGGCTAATAACATTTAAATCAATTAAAATGAAAGAAAATGCAATGCCTTGGCCACACTAGCTCAATGTCGAGTGCTCTACAGTCCCATGTAGCTAGTGGTTATCCTCCTGGTTGGCACAGATCCAGAACATTCTCTCACGACAGAACTCCCAGCCGTCAGTGCTGGTAGCATTACTAAGGGCGTGCATATTCACACACTGCCCACCCACTTGGTCGTGTTTCAGGATGTCTATGATGTCTCCAACTAACCTGCAAGCAGGGCTGTGGCGGCCGCTCATTTGCAACGCTCTGTATTTAGGGTGGCGCTTAAGTGGATGAGCGCCAAATGCACAGTGAGTTGTTCTTAATAATCTCTTTCTGCCAGAATCTAGCTGTTTCTACTGCCAAAAAAAAAAAAAAAAAAAAAAAAATCTTTTAAAATGCTGGAATACCTAGTCCCAAGGCATTGGCCATCGAGCTAAAGATACAAAAGCTTGAAAATACATTAGCTTTGAAGGACTCATTTAGTCCTTCAGTTATTGTTAAAATTATGGACTACTCGTGTTGATTCACTCATGGGCGCTTCCTCCCTGCTGTGCTGACTCTTTTCAGTAAGTAGACTCTGGGCGGGTTGAGTGGAAAAGACGCCCTAGCCATTAGGCAGAGGCCATCATGCCTGGAAGAACTTTCTTTCTCCAGATTCGAAGCGGTTCCTATGGCCAACAGCTGGAGATCATTTCTGAACCCTATGGTCCCCACAGAGACAGGATTAAGTGACTATTAGACTCTCAGACTGGTCCATAAACAGCTCTTCTACCCACAGTATAGCTGTTTTCCTGATAGCTGCTTTTATGGGGAAAAAGTTCTTTAGCCCAAACGCAGCCCCAAATGACTTCTTTCAGATCGTTCCGTTGGTACAGAGATACTTACTACAATATTCTAAATGCAAAGCAACAAAAGTAATAAAAGTTGCCTAGAAGGTTATTCTAAGTGGTTGTCTGAGTTGTTGTTTTTAACCCTCTTAATTTCCTTTCCATATGAAACTGTACAAAAATAAATCAAAGGAGAAAACATTTCAAACAGGGCTTCAACTAAAGGTAGGAAAATGTTATGCATTAACTATGCTTGAATAACACAATTACCCTTCACCTAAATCCACTTCTAATTATATGTCACTCTATCACAAATCCATTGTGTCAGATGTAAAATTAATTTTGACTGTGAAAATCCTTGGATTAAAATGGGGTAAGGGAGGAATTCTCTTGCGGCAGTGGGTTAAAGGATCCACTATTTTCACTGCTGTGGCTCAGGTCGCCGCTGTGGCACAGGTTCGATCCCTGGCTGAGAAACTTCCACATGCCATGGGCATGGCCAGAAAAGGGGGGAGGGCTAAAAGAAATCACATCTATGATAAAAGGAAACCCTAAACAAAACAAAAAGACAACCCACAGAAAGGGAGAAAATCTTTGCAAATGAAGCAACTGACAAGGGACTCATCTCCAAAATTTATAAACACCTCCTACAGCTCAATACCCAAAAAACAAACAACCCCATCCAAAAATGGGCAGAGGATCTCAACAGACAGTTCTCCAAAGAAGACATCCAGATGGCCAAAAAACACATGAAAAGATGTTCAACGTCACTCATGATTAGAGAAATGCAAATCAAAACCATGATGAGGTACCATCTTACACCAGCCAGAATGGCCATCATCCAAAAGTCTACAAACAATAAGTGCTGGAGAGGGTGTGGAGAAAAAGGAACCCTATGACACTGTTGGTGGGATTGTACATTGGTGCAACCCCTGTGGAAAGCAGTATGGAGATGCCTCAGAAAACTAAACATAGAACTACCATTTGATCCAGCAATCCCACTCCTGGGCATCTATCCAGAGAAAATCATGACTCACAAAGACACATGTACTCTGATGTTCATTGCAGCACTATTTGCAATAGCCAAGACATGGAAACAACCTAAATGCCCATTGACGGAGGAGTGGATCAAAAAGCTGTGGTACAGAGACACAATGGAGCATTACTCAGCCATTAAAAGGAACGAAATACCGGCATTTTTAGCAACGTGGATGGACCTAGAAGTTATCGTGCTAAGTGAAGTCAGTCAGACATTGAGACACCAACATCAAATGTTATCATTGACATGTGGAATCTAAAAAAAGGATGCAATAAACTTCTTTGCAGAACAGATACTGACTCACAGACTTTGAAAAACATGATTTCCAAATGAGACACGTTGAGGGGTGGGGGGATGCACTGAGGGTTTGGGATGGAAATCCCGTAAAATTTGGTTGTGATCATTGTTGTACACCTATAAATGGAATAAAATTCATTAAGTAATAAAAAAGGGGGAGGGCTAAAAAAAATCACATCTATGATAAATAATTAAAATTGAAATAATAGCAAACGCTACAATCTCACATCTCTATTTGCATCTGCTTAAAACACTTCAAATTTCTCAGGAATCCCATTGTGGCTCAGCAAGTTATGAATCCGACTAGTACCCATGAGGATGCGAGTTACATCCCTGGCCTCACTCAGTGGGTTAAGGATCTAGCATTGCTGGGAGCTGTGGTGAGGCTGCAGATGTGACTCTTATCTGGCATTGCTGTGTCTGTGGTGTAGGCCGGCAGCTGTAGCCCTGATTCAACCCCTAGCCTGGGAAATTCCTATGCAGCATCTGCAGCCCTGAAAAAGCGAAAAAAAAAAAAAAAAAAAAAAAAGGTTCAAATTTCTCACTTTTTTTTTTTAAAGATTGATTCATTCATTTATTTATTTTTTGTCTTTTTGCTATTTCTTGGGCCGCTCCCACGGCATATGGAGGTTCCCAGCTAGGGGTCGAATCGGAGATGTAGCCGCCGGCCTATACCACAGCCACAGCAACTCGGGATCCGAGCCGCATCTGCAACCTACACCACGGCTCACGGCAATGCCGGATCGTTAACCCACCGAGCAAGGGCAGGGACCGAACCCGCAACCTCATGGTTCCTAGTCGGATTCGTTAACCACTGCGCCACAATGGGAACTCCTCACTTTTTTTTTGTCTTTTTGGGGCCGCACCTGCAGCATATGGAGGTTCCCAGGCTAGGGGTTGAATCAGAGCTGTAGCCACTGGCCTGCACCACAGCCACAGCAATGTCAAATCCAAGCTACATTTGCGACCTACACCACAGCTCACGGCAATGCCAGATCCTTAAGTCACTGAGGGAGGCCAGGAATCGAACCTGTGTCCTCATGGATGCTATCAGATTCTTTTCCACTGAGCCACTATGGGAACTCCCCAACTGCACTTCTGAAGAGCCCAAATAAACTCTTTATTCTTCTTCTTTGTGGCCACACCCATGGGAAGCAGAAGTTCTTGGGCCAGGGATCGAACCCTCACCACAACAGTAACCAGAGTCACTGCAATGACAATCCTGAGCCACCAGGGAATTCCAATAAACTCTTTTCTTATTTGCAGTCTCCTGCCTTATCTTTTTAGTTGATATATGTCTGTATTGATGTGTTTGAATGTGGACCATGGATTCTTTTTCTTTTTTTTTTTTTGTCTTTTTAGGGTCACACCCACAGCATATGGAGGCTCCCAGGCTAGGGGTCGAATCGGAGCTGGCAGCTGCCGGCCTACACCACGGCCACAGCAATTTAGGATATGAGCTGTGCCTGCACCTACACCACAGCTCATAGCAACACCAGATCCTTAACCCACTGAGCAAGGCCAGGGATCGAACCTGCATCCTCATGGATGCTAGTCAGATTCATTTCTGCTGAGCCACAATGGGAACCCCCGGAACACGGATTCTGTCTTCAGATTCTATTTACACATCTAATGTCTATTCAGATTTTTTAAGTTACTATTTTAAAAAAAAAATTCTTTAGAGCCATGCCATGGCATATGGAAGTTCCCAGGCTAGGGGTCTAATCAGAGCTGTAGCTGCCAGCCTACGCCACAGCAACGCCAGATCCAAGGCACATCTACGACCTGCACCACAGCTCACAGCAATGCTGGATCCCTAACCCGCTGAGCAAGGCCGGGGATCGAAACCACATCCTCATGGATACTAATTGGATTTATTTCCGCTGTGTCACAATGGGAACTCCATAAAGTCACTATTTTCAATAAACAGAAACGCTAAAAATTATGCATATCTGAAACCAGACACAGCCCTGAGGGGGTCCTGGGCGCAAGAGCCTTCCTGTGTCCCCCATTTCTTGTTCTTAGGAAATGGGCCTCATTCAGCCTCCATCGATGATGAGCCCATGACGTTGTCCAGGAACCTTCCGAGTTGGTTCTCCTCTCTGATCAGTGTGCCCTTCTCGCAAGTGCTGTTACTCTAGTCAGTAACCCAGAAGACCACCGTCGTGATCAAGCCGAGGTCTCCCGACTCCGGCTCTGATGACTAAGAGGCCCCCAACGAGAGAAGAATGCATGTTTCTCCCAATCCCGATTCCTATCTGAAAGCCTGGTCGTCTCCTTTTTACTATAAAACGCCTCACGTTTCTTCCCAAGGGGGGCACAGTCTTTAGGGCATCAGCCTGCCGTGACCCTCCTTTGCCTGGCAAAGCGATAAAGCTCTTTTTTTCTTCGTTACCCCAAACTCTGCGTTTCAACTCGGCACCAGCAGACAGAGGCTGATTTCCGGCAACATATCCACATACCTAAACATCAGATTGAGAACTTTCTTCCTATAGATACATCGCAAAAGCCCCAAACACTCTAAATATAAATTCTACAGTGCCATGAACTCTACGCCATGTGAACTGGAGAAATCTGAAGCCAAATTCAAGGTCAAGGGTGTCAGCAGCAGCCATGTGATTGATACACAGTCAGAATGCAAGTCAGCTACAGCTGTGTTCCTGGCAAGCCGCCTCAAGAAGGCAGCTAAAACTACTCTGAAGCAGGCCAAAAAAAATCCGACTTGCTACAGAACCTAAATATTCTGCCAAATTCCAGAGCTTTCTATCTCACCTTGTGGATTAAGCAATGAAATGACCTAATGAAATAAATTTTACTCCCTCTCTCCTCGTACTTCCAGACTCGGAAAGAATCTATCTTCGCTCTAAGAAAAATCTCTCTCTCTCTTCTTATGTGCTTAGGAGACACCTCCTCTTAGGTATCTGTCCTGTTTATGCCACAGTTTCTACTGAGTTCATGAGCAACCACGAGACGGAGCATGCGTGCCAAAGGAGGGTCATGATGGCCGGTGAGGGGGGGCAGAATTTGCCACCCCAAAATATGTCTCTTCGGCAAATAGATGATCTTGAGCCGACTATTCTTAAGAAACAGTAGACGGGAGAAGCTGGGAAAACCCGGTAGAAGTAGCCCTTTTGTAAGAGATATTTACATTTGTAAAGGAAAAATCTCCATTTGGAAGGGTGTTCCCCTCCCTGTACCTGGAAGAGCAGGGTGACTCTAAATTTCTAGAAACTCTTATCAATGGGGAGAACACGAACCTAAATCTGCATCACAATCTCAGCCTTATTTAGCTGCTCCACCTGAAAATCTCCCACCGAGGCCCCCAACCTCCAACCTCTTTTGTCTTCGGCTATTTAAGGTGAAGTATTTAAGGTGGTACCTTGAAACGTGGTACCTTAGGTCCTTTCAGGGACTTCCTGTTTTCCTGGGTCTCTCCCATGGCTACGGGAGATATTCAGGTGATTAAGCTTCTGTTTGTTTTTCCCCTGTTATTCTGTCTTTTATTATAGGGGGTCTCAGCCAAGAATCTAAAAGGGCAGAGGGAAAATTATTTTTTCTCCCCCCACATCCATGAAAAAGATTTTAGCAGCAGACAGATGCTAAAGGAGGCTCCCGGTTTCCAAATTATTTACTTTTTTTGGCTAGAAGAGCCACAATGGCCATTACCCACTGTAATAAGCCATTGTTATTTGTTCAAGTTGAAGTGATTCCCCAGGCTTCCTGGTGTTTGCTGCCTGGTGATTCTATTACCTTAGCCTTTTTCTTTAATAAGACTTCTCCCCTTCCTCACCAATGCTGGCTCTTAAGGCTATTTTTCTCCAACAAACTGATTGCAGGCCATAAAGATGTTCAGTAGCAATTAGGTTTTATTGTTCTCATCTCACTTAGGAGTACAGAAGCTATCAAAATGTAAAATGCACATTTCCTCTGACTTAGCAATCCCCCTTCCAGGAATTCATCCCTTAGACGGGTGCCTGTGTGGGTACAAGGAGGTATGCGCAGATACTAATTTGCAGCATGATTTAAAGCGGCAAATAATGGACACAATCTAACTATTCATCAATACGAGACTGCTTAAATAAAGAATGATGCGTATTGCAAGGCAGGCATGTGGTAGATCCCTGTGCGCTGAAGTGGCGTGCTCGGTACAAAAAGCAAGGCGGAACAAAGTCTCAAGCACGCCAGCAGATGTATTTTTTAAGGGACTATATATCCATATACGTGTGTGTGTGGGCATGCATGTGCGTACACGCGCGCACACACACACACACACACACACAAAATCTTTGGAAGAAGAACAAAAGAAATGGATGAAGGTAGTGACCTCTGGTAAGGGAACCAAGGGGCACATGAGGGGCAGTTTTCTATCTTTTCTGTAGGGCTTAACTTACGCTGTGTATCAATGGTATAAAGGTTTTAAACACACACAGAACACACACAGAGAGTAAAGAATAGTCATCAAAGAATGAACCCTGCCAAAGCTATCTCACAGTGGCACCTACTGGTAAAGTCACTGCCTGTCCCAACGTGTTCTCTACGAGAAGAAAACCCAACGTTTGCTCGGCGCGGCCATTTCAGCCCTTGGTCAGGAAATAGGTTTCTATTAAAGCCTTAGAAGGAACTCGTCACTCGTCCCAAGTCTTCCAAGCCTTAATAAGACTTAAAAGTACCATCTGGCTGGGAAGTTATGGTTCATTATCGTCTGAATTGCAAGCTATAAAAATGAGTGAAGCATCTCTCTATATCCTTCCGAGGAATGTTAAGTAAAAAAAGCAAGGCAGAAACAAAAAAAGTGGGCAGCGGATGCGGTCATTGATCTGAGAAGGGGAGGGGATTACACGCAGACCCACGGGTTGACTCGTATTTTAGAAATGGAAAGATAACCCATTAAAACAAAGAAGGAATGGCTGCTATAAAGGAAGGGAGGGGCTGTGCTGGAGAGGAGAGGAATGCATTCCATTTCTCCAAATCCTGGAGATGCTCAGCGGGAGCTGGTCTGCCTGCGTCCCAGGGGGACGTTCCCCAAGGTCTGGAGGTACTTTTAGTGTCACACCTGGGGGTCGGGAGGAGTGCACTGCTGACATCTAGTGGGTAGAGGAGAGCTCAGGGATGCGGCGGAATAGCCTACAGTGAACGGCCGCCTGGCTTCCCATAGCAAAGAACCATCCGGCCCAAAAGGTCCACAGTACAACTGATGTGTCTAAGAAGGAACTTGCACCTAGGATATTAAAAAAAAAAAAAAACCTCTTACAACGTAAAGTGACAAATAACACAATTTAAAAGTGGGCAATTGAGTTCCCGTCTTGGCTCAGTGGTTCAAAGATCTGACTAGGAACCATGAGGTTGCGGGTTCCAGCCCCGGACTCACTCAGTGAGTTAAGGCTCTGGCGTTGCCGGGAGCTGTGGTATAGGTTGCAGACACGGCTCGGATCTGGCGTGGTTGTGGCTGTGGCTGTGGCTGTGGTGTAGGCCGGCAGCTGTACCTCCGATTTGACCCCTGGCCTGGGAACCTCCACATGCCGCGGGTGCGGCTCTAAGAAGCAAAAAAAATAAAACAAAATTTTAAAATTTTAAAAATTAAAGTGGGCAAAGGATCTGAACAGGCAGTTCTCCAAAGATGATATACAAGCGGCCAATAAACACAGGAAAATATGTTCCACATCCTCAGACAGCAAGGAACGTGAATCAAAGCCACGGTGAGCTACGACTTCACACCCACTAGAATGGCTCTACGGTTAGCCCTTGAACAATGCAGGGGTTGGGGCAACGACGCCCCCCCCCAGGCAATCAAAAATCCAAGTATAACTTTACAGTCAGCACCCTGTATCCAGTTCCGCATCAGCGGATTCAACCAACTCTGGATCATGCAGTAATGTAGGATGTACTTAGTGCAAAAAACATTCACATATAAGTATACCCGTGCCCTTCAACTCCACGTTGTTCAAGAGTCAACGGTGATCAAAAAGACCATAACAAGTGTTGAAGATATGGAGAAAGTGGAACCCTCGCGCACTGCTGATGGGTATGAAAAACGCTCTCACCACTTTGGAAAACACTCTGGCAGTTCCTCACAAAATTAAATATACAGTCACCATGTGACCTGCAATTCCACTCCTAGGTATACACCCAAGTGAAATGAAAACCTATGTCCACGCAAAAACTGGTACACAAATGTTCATAGCAGCATGATTCATAGCAGCCAAAAAGTAGAAATGGCAAATGTCTACCAATGGATGAATGGATAAATCAACTGTGATATAACCACATCATGAACTATTATTTTTTAATAAAAAGAAATAAAGTACTGATAGACGCTACAGCATGGAACGACCTTAAATTAACAACATTACGCTAAGTGAAAGAAGCCAGTCACAAAAGGCCACATACTGTTATGATTCCATTTAGGGTTGACCCTTGAACGACACAGCTTTGAACACTGCGGGTCCACTCAGATGTGGATTTTTTTCACGAGGTAATACTACAGTACCACGTGATCCATGGTTAGTTGAATCCATAGATGCAGAATCACAGATATGGAAGAACGTGTATTCGGAGGGGTGCCTGGCAGATCTTCGACGACACAGAGGGTCAGAACCCCAACCCCTGAATTATTCAAAGGTCAACTGTATACAAAATAGCCAGAACAGGAAAACCCACAGAGACAGAAGACAGATTAATGGTTGCCTAGAGCTGGGATGACAGGAAGCCTCGGGGTGTCAGCTAAAGGGTGTGGGGTTTCTTTTTGGAGTCATCAAAATGGTCCAAAATTGATTGCGGTGATGGTTGCCGAGATCTGTGAACGTGCGCCATACACTTTGAATGGCTAAATTCTATGGTATGTGAATCACATCTCAATCAACCGTTACTAAAAATCCAATCACAACGCGGGGGTGAATACTCTGATGGAGGTGGGTGCAAGGCACAGAAGGCAGAGGCCAGGAAAGAAAAGTCCAGAAAGGCTTCCCCCGATGAATAGGAACCTGTCAGTCATCAGGTTTGGTTTACTTTTTTAATTCTTTTTTTTTTTTAAGGGCCACACCCACAGCATATGGAGGTTCCCAGGCTAGGGGTCGAATCGGAGCTACAGCTGCCAGCCTACACCAGAGCCACAGCAACGCCAGATCCGAGCCACATCTGTGACCTACAGCACAGCTCACGGCAACGCCGGATCCTTAACCCAGTGAGCGAGGCCAGGGATCGAACCTGAGACCTCATGGATACTAGAGGGGTTCATTACCACTGAGCCACATTGGGATCCCCTTGCAATTAAATTCTTCATTGGTTTTATTGAGATTCCAGGGGTAGGGAGGTCGCAGGAAGGGGGCCATTTCAGGTATAGGGAATCTCAGGAGACATCTGAAAAACTCATTCAGATTGTCCGACTACAAAATCCCAAGCGTGGGAAGGACAAGGACACCATGGTGTGACTTAGCAGAGTGGCAGGTGGTGGAGCACACTGGCCTTCGCTCCCGGCCAAAACCCTGGACTGAATATTTTATGGGCAAAGGAATCGGTGGAAGAGGAAGAGCAGCAGCAGAAGAAAAGACGACGGATCTAGAGACGGGACAGCCTGTGTCTTTATATTAGATGTCCTAAATTGTCACCACAGTCAACTCAACCCTCTCCTAAATGTTAAGCTTGAAAACTGCTACAAAGAGAGACCAGCCCAGGACCATGTCTTTCTTCAAGGCACAGCTGACAAGCTGGACGACTCAGTACTAAGTGGTTTGACGGAAACGAAAAACAGTAAGAGGAGTAAGAATAAGAAAAACCACCTATGATTTAAATGTCCCGATGTTATGAGAAAAAATAATAGTGGCCCCTTCTGAGTTTAGACAAGAGCCAGAAACACAACGACAACGACGCAACCCAAAGAGCCACTTACCACAGGAACACGGGCATTTGGCTCAAATTCTGTAGAATCAGCATCTGAAAACGAAGAAACGAGCTCAGTAACTCACCAATACTGCTGAAAAGTAACTGAAGGAACGAGAATGCTTTTCATGAAGGTTATTAGAAAATCGCAGACTTACCTTTCAAGTTGAGACAGTTTCTCGCAAACTCGATCACTGCCAGTTGCATCCCGAGGCACACTCCTAGTTGAAAGAACACACGCATAAAGCAAATCAGCATATGGTGCAGCGCTTGCTGTTTCCTGCTCATTTGTTGCCGACCTCCTCCATCCAGAACGGAGGAGGTGCCAACAGAGTTTGCTGCTGTAGCCTCTGCCCTCAGAACACACGTGCAGGGGCAGGAAGGGGCTGGATGGCCCGAGTTGAGAAGGAAAAGGGTGGGAAAGGACAAGCTGAGGTCCAAAAGGGAAAGCTGCCTCCACCAGAGCGCCTGATGCCCTCACAGGATGTCTAACGACACCTCCTCATTCAAGAGGGGGTCTCCCGGGGCTGGGACGTCACATTCCCTCTTCTCGAGGTAGATGCACAGCCTTAAATACAGGCTGTGCTTGCGGGCAGCCCCTGCGGGCCAGCGGGCTGGGATCCAAGGAGCTCCTACAGGCGGCCAGTGGAGCAGGCGGTCTCTGCCCGGCTGCTGGGCCCTGAACAGCCCTGTAATCCTTGCCCCAGGGAAGGAGCAGCATCTGGGGGTGCTGGTGCCTCTGCTGCGGGCAGCAGCGTGATGGCGCGGCAAAATGGACCCGAACAAAGAGCTCGGTAAGGAGAAAAAAGGACTCGTGTGGGTCCAGGCCTGTTGCTATGGCCCAGCTCCACATTCACTGCAGCCCATCAATCCTCTCAAACAAACAAGCACCAAGGAACCTTCCAGATGCTTTTACAGGCACATCCAAGGTACAGAAGGGGCTCAAAGGAGAGAGCAATCAATACACAGGCACGCCAGGACAAGTCGATAAGCACGTAACAGCTGAGTGTTTTGGGGGGAACTTTAGGAAGTTCCAGAAGGCCAGGACATAAAGAGACACTGTGTGCAAGAGAAAGCTAAAGAGCCACAAACAATTCTATGCAGTGAAAATTATCCGAAGACCGCTCACCACATTTCAACAGAAACAAAACAAGATTACTTCAAAAGAAAACAGTGGTCCAGATGAGCCTGGATGGGCAAAACAAAGCAAAGCTTCTCTGGTGAAAATGGAGCCCAAGCGGACAGCATCTAGGAGGCGAATCAAACAACAGGCAAGCGGGGAAACGAAGAGTCGGCCGAGACTAGGTCAGGCGCACCAAAGCAGGTCCACTCAGTCCGGAAACCCACCAGCTCACGCAAGCACAGCACGGAACACAGCCCCTCCCAGCTCCCTCCACTGCCTCACTCCCCAACCGCAGGGCTGCCTTTTTCCCCATTGAGCCTGTGTTTCATCCGGTTTCACTGCTTTGCAATTGCACCAGAAGCATTGAAAAGATCAAGCTCTACTAAGTCTTAACAGAGCTGGCCCTGTACCACTGGATGGCCTTCCTGCATTATCTTTTCTAGAAGGAGCATATACATTTCAACTTCAACTTTTTTTTTTTTTTTTTTTTTTTTTTTTCAGGTGAGAAACAGCATTGTGGCATCTTGTTGGGTTGGTCTCTGCTTGAAGTGGTGCGAGATGGATTCAGCGGGGAATCAGAGAAGGCAAGGGCAGGAAAGAACAGCAGCTCGTCCCAGCCTCTTGCTACCCAACCACAACACTGCAAGTTCTCCGAGGTTGCCAATGTTTTTGCTGGAAAGGGCCAGAGAGTCAAGATTTTAAGCTCTGCAGGCTGTAGGGTCTCAAATTCTGCCAATGTACTGCAAACGCAGCCACAGACAATATGTAAACAAATTGGTTGTGTCTGTGTTCCAAGAAAAGATTGTTGACAAAAAGGCTGTGAGGCGTCCCATTGTGGCTCAGCAGTAACGAACCCGTCTAGGAACCATGAGGATGCAGGTTCGATCCCTGGTCTCACTCAGTGGGTTAAGGACCCGGCGTTGCCGTGAGCTGTGGTGTAGGTCGCAGATGCGGCTCGGATCCTGAGTTGCTGTGGCTGTGGAGCAGACCGGGGGCTGTAGCTCTAATTCGACCCCTAACCCGGGAACTTCCACATGCCTGGGATGCAGCCCTAAAAAGCAAATAAGTAAATAAATAAACAAATAAAAGGCTGTGAGCCAGGTATTTATTTAAGACTTGCAGAAGGTAGTTTCCAGACACTGCAGCAAACTACATGGCACCTGAATATTCACATTCAAGGTTCTACTTTTCACATTAACACACTCTAGTTGCCCTACTAGCGAAAAATCTAAAGCGTTCATAGCTAGGATTCATAAACATCAGTTTTACCCAGAAAAGGAATCTTCCTTGCCCTTGCCCAAGAAATCGCCTGGAGTTTTCCCAAGGTTCCTCTGATTCCGAAGCCTCCTGGCACAAGAACACCACTGCAATCAACACAAAAGGAGGATGAATGTGATATGATTTTTAGTTGTAAAACTGTTTTCAGCCATTCATGCTCAGTGATCCCAAATCCAGCACGTGGCACAATTGCTAGAGAACGGGCTTGGAATCTATTCTCAGAATCGATGACATGATTTCATATCCTAAACTTTCTTCTTGAAATCCTCCCAATGTTATAAACAAGTTGCAACAATTCCTTACAGCTGACCTTGATAGATACTGATAGGCGCTTGCAGCACGGGAGCATAGTGACTGAGAAACTCGATTCAATTAAAAATGCCACCGAAAAAATGATCTGAATAAAAATAGGTCAAGGTTCTCTTAAAAGCACTACTATAAAAATCTTCAGGCCTCTTATGCAATCAGAAGGAGTTCAACTGGTAACAATCAGCCTTAGATTTCGATGGCTAACTAAGTTGTGGCACAGGAAAATTTCCTGGCTCGGAGACACTTGACAGATTTTCTAGGTAAACACTCTCATTTGAAAAGAGAAAAACTAGAGGGTCGTGCTACCCTCCCAGCACAGCGCCACCCCCAAGAGTTCCATGGATCGCTAATCAACTCGTGTAAAAAAAAAGCAAAACCAAGAGAGGGAGGATTGTCACTGCTGCCTTCAACTTTGTACACGGAAGCGCCATCTCTGCATCTCTCAGTAGCATCAGCTCACTTTCCCTCCAATACGCTGTCTAAACCCTCCCTGGAATAAAGCTGTTTCCTTTGCACGAGCCACGAACATTTTCACGGCACGGTTCAAAGTAAACGCAATGTAAATGCAGCACAACCGCTCAGAATCAGCCCAAACTACCTTTCACAAGACCCCAAAACTGCCAACTGGGGTAAATCGAATCATTACGGGGAAATCACAGTAGCGCTGTCCTAAATGGCGTGGACGGTGCTCGGTACTCACTCAGCTTTGCAGAGCTTCTGCCAAGCTTCGTGGAATTTCACAGGGTCCTCAGTTTCGGTGGTCTGCTCCAGATCGATGGAGTCTATGTACTAAAAACATGCAACAGATTAAAGGGACATTTCGGAACAATAAATACTGGAACATACTAGAGACAACTAACACTGACACGGTTACGAAATCACTACCTATTATGCAGACACAGTAGTGGTCACTTGGCATTGAAAAGCACCACCTCTGTCCTGCGGCTCTTATAATCTTTGGGGGAGATTCCGAAACCAAACCACTGGGAGATAATGGCTGTGATGGGCAATGAAGAGAAAGCTGCGGAAGGAACCAGGAGCCAGAGCTGATCCAGACGCGGGCTGGAGAAAGGAAGAGAAGGGCTGCCTTCGGGAAGCTCTCCAGGGAGGGGATGTCCGAGAGGCGAAGCCCTCAAGGACGAGGGGACGTAAGCTGGGCACCTGCGCACGTCTGTGCAGTGGGGAGCCAGTGGGAAAGGTGAGCGGGAGATGGGGGGAGCCCCACAAAGGAACCACAGAGGAAAGAGAGCAGTGACCACTCCAGGGACCTCAAAAGAAGCTCCACCCAGCAAGGGAAAAGTTTACACTGGAAGCCACTGAAAGGTCTTAAGGAACAGAGTGATTGTGTTTATTTATTTATTTTTGTCTTTTTGACCTACACCACAGCTCACGGCAATGCGGGATCCTCAACCCACTGAGCAAGGCCAGGGATCGAACCCGCAACCTGATGGTTCCTAGTCGGATTCGTTAACCACTGAGCCACAACGGGAACTCCAGAACGGAGTGATTTTAAAAAGATCACTCTGGCTGGCACAGTGAGGGAAACAGATGAAAGACTGAAAACCACTTGGTGGCTTCCCGCACAAGTCAGGCAGGATAAACACAGCGCAAGCCCAAGATTCAAACAGTCCTTAGTGGAAGCCACTGACAAAGAATTCTAGTTTAGGAAAAACATGGACAACAATTCCTATGTACATAATGGTCCGTATATATCTATATTATCTTGGTATTTCTGTTTTAAAAAGTACTATCTGAATATATCTTAAGGTACAAAAATTTTAGGAGTCCCCATCGTGGCTCAGCAGAAACGAATCTGACCAGTATTCATGAGGACGAAGGTTCGATCCCTGGCCTCGCTCAGTGGGTTGAGGATCTGGTGTTGCTGTGGCTGTGGTGTTGGCCAGCAGCTGCAACTCCGATTCAACCCCTAGCCTGGGAGCTTCCATATGCTGCAGGTGTGACCCTTAAAAGAAAAAAAAAAAAAATTCACTTTATAAAATTTGTATTAAAACTGATTTTCTGGAGTTCCCGTTGTGGTGCAGCGGAAACGAATCCGACTAGGAACCATGAGGTGTGGCCCTAAAAAGACCAAAAAAAAAAAAAAAAAAAAAAAAAACTGATTTTCTATTGTTTTTTTCTATGAGGACCTGGGGGACTTAGAGGAACAAGGACAGGAAGGAAAGTATTTCTTGGAAAATCAAAAATAAAAACTGATTAGAAAGGAGTTCTCTGATGACCCAGCAGGTTAAGGATACAGCCTTGTTGCTGCCATGGCACAGGTTCAGTCCCTGGCCCGGGAATTTCTGCATGCTGCAGGCGTGACCAAAAATAAAAATAGATTAAAAAGCAATGAGAGGAGTTCCCATTGTGGCTCAGTGGGTTAAAGACCTGATGTTGCCTCTGTGAGGATGCAGGTTTGAACCCCTGCCTTGTTCAGTGGATTAAGGTTGTGGCATTGCCATGAGCTGTGGTGTCGGTCCCAGATGCGGCTCCGATCTGATGTTGCCGTGGCTGTGGTGTAAGCCAGCAGCTGTGGGCTACTGATTGGACCCCCAGCCCGGGAATCTCCCTATGCTGCTGGTGCAGCCCTAAAAAGCAAAAAAAAATTAGAAAAATAAAAAACAAATAATCACTTTGCCAGATATATGGCATTTTAAAAATCTGGACTCAATTCCAGTGCTAAAGGGGGGGAAAGTTCCATTATTTTATCAGGTAAACACAAAATACTTAAATGACCATGAAGTACATATGTCCCCAAATGTCCAAAGCCTCATTTCAGAAACTGTGCCTTAAACCTACATGTAGAAGAGCAGTTAACATGGCAGGTCTGACCACTTTCCTTGGAAAGGCCTGCTTGTGCCGGCCCTTGGCTGGCAGCTGGAAATGTGGATTTGGGGAGGGTTCTCGCCATTCCCAGAACTGGTAAGAGTGGCTCCCTGTGCCCACAGTATTTGTAGAAACAATATGATGTGTGCAGAACACCTGCGTTCCTCCTGGGAGTCTGGAATTGTGACACTCCGTAGGCAGAGGGCACCCACGTGGCCAGCCCCCCGTCACACCCTGGGCACTGAGTCTCTCACAAGCTTCCCTGGTAGACAGCACTTCACATGTGTTGTCACAGCTCCCTGCTAGGGGACTTAAGCATGTCCTCTGTGACTCCGCTGCAGGAGGACTCTTGGGAGTTTGCGTCTGGTCTCCCCCAGATTTCATCCCATGTGCCTCTTGCCTTTGCTGAGTTGGCTCTGCATCCTAGCACTGTAGTAAGTCATAATCGTGAGGACAGGCGTAGGCTTAGTCCTGGGAGTCCTCCTGGTGAATCACCGATCCAGGAGGTGGGCTTGGGGACCCTTCAGGACAACCTGCCTGTCTGCGACACAAGCTGCCACGATGAAGGACTGAAATACGCAGAACAGGTGGGGCCTCACCATCAGATTCAACTTGTGGTTGATGGCCAAAGCTGAGTGTTCCAGGGCTTTGAACACGGAGGCGTAGCAGTCCCTGAGCTTGGTGTACTTGCCAACCAGGGCTATGGAACACGTTTTCTGTAACCTTTCATACCTGGGAAGGAAAACAAGCTTAAAGGTTATATGCATGTGACAACACATCACAAGCATAAGGACAGCCGCTGTTCTTATCCCAAGGCACTTTTTAAAACCTGACGAGCAGACATGCCTTGAATTTGATGTACTTGACTCAAATCCCCTCCCCACGCCGAAAGAACAAAAATCTGTACTCCAAGAGATTTCAAAATCACGAGAAAGCCCAACATTGACTTACATAAGCAGGCACAGTGATAAATTCGAGAAGAGGATATCAGAGAAAAAGGCAAAAGCATTCAAAATTAAAAGAAAAAACTTCTCCCCATCTCATAAACATGAGCTGTCCTTAAATTCATTTCTAAGGTGACACTGCATAAGAAAACGCATTCTCAGTGTCAAAAGGAGACACTCTAATATTAACTTTGTAAGGTGACACTCTATAAGAAAATGCATTCAAAGTGTCTACATTAAAAACTGCTACATTCCCAGCTGGCCCACAAAAGCCAGGTTATTTGTGGCATTCCTGAAGAATGGTGCTGAACTATTTAAAATATTATAAGCCACTTGGATCATTTTTATGAGAAAATTCCATTCTACGTAAGACACTCAATCACATTTTACCATCAGAGACACAATCTTTACTGTTGCTTTTGTCAGGAGATCTGTTCAAAGGACATGAAAAATGTCTGGTCTGGTACTAAGTATGTGGAAATGTTATTTAGGGCTGAAGATTTTTTAGGGCTTCGGGGGCAACCTGTTCCCCAAACACCCAAGAACAAAAATGTTACCAGGATGAGAAATATTCCTCTTTCGTATCAACATCTGCAAAGAGCGAAAGAGAAGCGTGATGGGAAGAGGCTGGAAGAAGAAAAAAGCACAAGGAGCTAAGAAGTCAAAACCGACAGCAAAGGTGACTTTCTAGGAAGAGCGTGAGAGAAAGAGGCTAAACCTTCAACTTGCTACTTAATTTTATGTCGCTCTGGAGACTGCCTGCCTGCCACCCAGCTCTAAGGCAAGGACGCAGGGAACAAAGCAAGGTGGGGTCAGGCCAAGATGACGGCAGAGGTCGGTGCGTCCCATCCCAGAGTATGGCCCGTGGGCGCTGGCCCAGCCCTCACCCGATCTCACCCCTCCTCTGATGGAGGGACATGGGCTCTGCTCCCGGGAAGGACGCAGGGCTGCGGTCAGCAGCGCCACCCCCGCTTCCACTCACCTTTGTCTGGTCTTCCTGGGGAAGGAGTCACCTGGCAGCTGGAAGGACAGGGGAGGCCGCTGGGTCAGGCCAGTGGAGGAAGGAGGCCAGCTGCCGCCCAGGCCGGGCTCCCGGAGCACTGCCCCGACCAGCCAAGCACCTGCCTCCTGCTCCTGCCTCGTGCTCCCCCTTCGGCCGTCAGCTGGGTGTGAGGCAGGCAGCTGACACGGCTGTGAGCTGCTGAGGGGAGGCAGGCGTGGGGTGGGCTTCGCAGGAAGGTTCCCAGGAGGGCAGGGTTGTCCTCCCTTCCAGCTTCGCCTCTGCGCAGCACTGGACCTCTGCGATCAGGCCTGCCCCTGTGACCTCTCTGCCTGCCTCCTAGTATCTCTCTGCGGGCTGCGCAGAGGGGACAGGGCCTAGAGGATGGCCACTTCGTCCCGCCACGACCAGTGAACCAACAACACGGCCAACGTGACGCAGAGGGACCGATGTTCACTCTCCCCTCTGCCTGAAGCCTCACGTGAGCTGAATGGTGGCCCCCAAAAAGCATATGTCCCCCAGAACCAATGAATGTGAACCTATCTGGAAAAAAAAGGTCTTTCCAGGTGCAGTTAAGTTAAGAATCTCCAGATGGGCTCGTCTTGGATTAGAATGGGCCCTAAGATAAGGACAAGCATCCTGAGAAAAGAGGAAGACACAAAGAAGGAGGACATGCGACAACAGAGGCAGAGACTGGAGTGACGTGGCCACAAGCCATGGAACACCAAGGAAGCCAGGAGAGCTGCATGGTACAGATTCGCCCCCAGAACTCCGGAAGAAACCAACCGTGCTGATGCCTTGACTTTGGACTTCTGACCCCCACAACCTTGACAGAACAGATTTCTGTTGTGTTAAGCCCCCCAGCTTGTGCTAACCTGTTACAGCAGCCACAGGAAACGAAACACCAAACACTTGCTTGAAAAAGCACAGAGGCAGGAGTTCCCCTCGTGGCTCAGTGGTTAATGAATCCGACTAGGAACCATGAGGTTGCGAGTTCGATCCCTGGCCTTGCTCAGTGGGTTAAGGATCCCATGTTGCCGTGAGCTGTGGTGTGTGTCGCAGACGTGGCTTGGATCCTCTGTGGCTCTGGCGTAGGCCGACAGCTGAAGCTCCGATTCGACCCCTAGCCTGGGAACCTCCATATGCAGTGGGAGCGGCCCAGGAAATGGCAAAAAAAAGCACAGAGGCATAGCATGTAATTTAAAACTATTTCCAATACAAAGAGTGAAAATATTAAAGTTTCTAATGCTTAAAGAGGATCAGCCCCAAGCTACTCCGAAAATTCCTACAAAGGGACTGAGTTCTTAAGCATTCTGGGGGGCAGAGTACCTAAGTTCAGAAGATGCGATTTGTTCCTGATCCTGCTTGCCCCAGAAAATCTTTTTTTTTTTTTTTTCTTTTGTTGGCGGCATATGGACATTCCCAGGCCAGGGATCCAATCCAAGCCACAGCTGTAACCTACACCACAGCTGTGGCAATGCCAGATCCTTAACCCACTGTGCCACAGCAAGAACTCCTTGTCCCAGAAATTCCAAAGCACTTTTTAAGTTTTAAAGTGAAAGGGGATATAAACCAACTATAATGGAAAAAATAAAAATCATTTTTAGAAAATTAAAAAAATAAACAGGGCCGTGAGAATAAAAAAAATTAATTAATTAATTAATTAATTAACCGAAAGGGCAAAAGAGCTTTCAATCTACCAAAGGTAAGTGGGTTTGTCACCAGCAAATCATTTTAATTATTGTTACCGACATAAGTAACCAATAGTGCCTGATATGATGTTAAGGCCTGATGCTTTTTCTCCCATAATTGCCATAGTGTGGTTGCTAGTATCCCCCAGTTATATATGGGTGGGAGAACAAGCCCAGAGAGGTTAAGTCATCTGTCCCAACTCACACAGCTCTGAAAGGAAGTGCTGGGGCCTGAATCCATGGGGCCTGACACCAGAGCTTACATTTTTTGCATTGACATATAATTGACACACAGCATTACATTAGTTCCAGGTGTACAACATAATGATTCAATATAGTACAAAACGATGACTCTACTAATTCTAGTTAACAGCCATTGCCGCACATAGTTACAATTTTTTTTCTTGTGATGAGAACCCCTTGGCAACACCAGAGCCTTCATGTAACTGCTTCACTGCTGCCGCGACCTCAGCTGCATGAGAAGTCAGCAGCCAGGACTTTTATGGAGTCACGCTTCATTTACAGTTCATAAAAGAAACAGGGGATGGGGATTTAATCTGAAAACCACATCAAATTAGACAAACCTTGTCTCAAAAACTAAACAATGAACTAGGAAATCAAAATGCTTCCACAATTTTTTTTTTTTTTTCAATTCTGGAATCCAGATTCCTCCAATTCACTCTGCTTTAAGTAGAGCAAAATCAAAGGGCCTGGAAATCTTTGAAATGTACAGCAAAATACCCTAACAATATGCTAGAGCCTTGGATATTTCCAGAACCAAACATACCCATGTAGAGAGTGGAATGCTACACAGCTACCTTTTAAGGTACAATTCAGTCCTAACCCCAACGCCAAGAATTATTCAAGATGACATTAGCAATTCCTTTTACAGTACCTGTCAGCCATATTTCTCCACTTGAAAAGCAAATTACTTGCAGAATCCCCAATGGGCAGATCCAATCTCTCTTTAAAATATTTAACGATGCCTTGTTCCTCCAAAAGCACAGGCACTCGGTAGGTGGAAGAAACATCGTGGATACATATGACCTGATGAATGATGATAAAATACCGTTATTTAATGAATGACTCAAACATGCCTCAGGAATGAACTCAAAAAATGAGCCAAAACCCAAGAGAGATGGCAGTTTACTTATCCTGACACAAGGAAACCAGAACCCAGCAACCTAAACAGGAGTCAGAATGAACACAAGGTTAGTTTGATCTAATTACAAAACACTTCCAACTCATTTTTCTACATCTGGAACCGTGGAAGCTGTAGTAGAATAACTATACGTACACATATATGGTCTTTGTTCCTAGTCCCTGGCACAGGGCTTCAAAACCCTTTGAAATTTCCTGAGTTAGAAGAGTAACTTTGTTAGGTTAACAAGGTGACTCAGGGTGACCCCAGATGACTTCAGGATGGCAGGTGGTCACTAGAAAAGCCAAGCAAGTGACTAGAAGGCTGGAGCTTTCAGCCACCTCACCTCCACGGAAGAGATGGGGACCAGAGAGTGAGTTCCAGCACAAGACGAGAGAGTTAATCATGCCTACATAATGAAACCCAAGAAAAACTCAGAACGTGGGGGCTGGGGAGCATCCTGGTTGGTGAATGTACAGATGGCGCAGGAGCGAGGTGCACCCTGACTCCACAGGGACACGAGCTCTTGTGCCTGGGACTCTCCTGCCCTGTGTGTTTCTTCCTCTGGCTCTTCATGTGCACCCTCTATCATCAAACAGTGATTGCAAGTACAGCGCTTTCCTGAGCTCTGTGAGCCATTCTAAGGAATGATCAAACCCGAAGGGGCTATGGGAAACTTCTGAGTTGTAGTCGGCCAGGCAGGAGGGCAGGTGGCTTGGGACAACGGAAACCTGCGGCTGGCGTCGGAAGTGCAGGGCAGTCTTCTAAAGGACTGAGCCCTGAAAGCGGCGGAGTCTGACGCCCACGCCAGGTAGTTAGTGTCTGCGTTGAACTGCAGGACCCCCGGGTGATGTCAGATACAAGCAACACGGATGCCGTATGTCAACATCCAAGACGCAACGCCCAAGGCACCATGTTCTAAGCCGAGATTAAAGCAGTCACAGCGAACTCACACACCTTGTCTGCTAAGTGTGGGCGTGCAGTTTGTTTGTGGATTCATTTGTTGGGGCCGCTGCTGTCGTAGCTGCTTTGGTCTGCTGCCTTCATTTGGGTAAATTTACAAGCACACATTGAGCACAGTGAAATTAGTTACACCAAAGAGAGGAGACAGGCGCTTTTACATGCCAGGTGGTGTGGCTGTTTTTCACTTACCCCAACGAGCTCTCACCACCCTCTCAAGTACAAAGGGCTACTGGGGGGCATGTGAGGATCTGCCACACGCTAAGTAAATGCTAGGAAGCATTCTGCCAACTCTGTGTGTTCAGTCGTTCCAAACCCATAGCTATCCAGATGAGGGTGCCTTAGCTATTTGGACATCGACAACTTGATAGCTAAGACCATCGTGTCTCGGCGTTCCCACCGTGAGGCAGTGGGTTAATGATCCGGCTTGTGTCTGTAGAGACTCTGGTTCCATCCTGGGCCCGGCACAGTGGGTTAAGGATGCAGCACTGTTGCAGCTGTGGCCTAGGTAACAGCTCTGGTTTGGATTCTATCCCTGGCTGGGGAGCTTCCATATGCCATGGGGGCAGCCAGGGGGGAAAAACAAAGACCACTGCGTCTCACTTACGCCTTCTACCATGAGGTTCACAGTGCTAGGATGTCACTGACATGAGGTTCCATCCCAACTACTAATTAAAATTAAACCTCTGGGAGTTCCCTTTGTGGCGCAGTGGTTAACGAATCCAACTAGGATTCCAATGAGGTTGCGGGCTCGATCCCTGGCCTTGCTCAGTGGGTTGAAGGGTCCGGCCTTGCCATGAGCTGTGGTGTAGGTTGCAGACACAGCTTGGATCTGGCGTGGCTGTGGCTCTGGCGTAGGCTTGTGGCTACAGCTCCGATTTGACCCCTAGCCTGGGAACCTCCATATGCCGCAAGAGCGGCCTCAGGAAAGGCAAAAAGACAAAAAAAGAAAAGAAAAAATTTAGATTAAATTAAATTAAATTAAATCCCTGGGCAGCCACAACTCCCACAGTGGAAGGCGTGGCATGTAGGGCTATTTACTCATTTATCCTCCAGGCCAGACATTTTTTCAGGTATCATGGTAACAGAGCACATCCACAGAGATGCCTGCTGACCCGTCCTCGCCAATCCAGCTAAGAAGAGCTCTAAGTGCAAGTTCGCCAGGAATTAAGACATGAGAGAGAAGCTCCTGTTATGGCTCAACGGAAATGAATCTGACTAGCATTCATGAGGACACAGGTTCGATCCCTGGCCTTGCTCGGTGGGTTAAGGATCCGGCACTGCCGTGAGCTGTGGTGTAGGTCGCAGATGTGGCTCGAATCTGATGTTGCTGTGGCTGTGGTGTTGGCCGGCAGCAATAGCTCCCATTCAACCCCTAGCCAGAAACTTCCATGTGCCGTGGGAGTGGCCCTAAAAAAAAAAAAAAAAAAAAAAAAAAAAAGAATAAATCTCATATGGTTGAAAGTTTGGACTGTGACTTCTGTTCTCACAGCTCCCAGCAACCCAGCTCTAAAAACTGTATCTTCCTTCAATTTCGGAAACCACGTTAAATGTCTGCACACCCAAAATACTATTTACGAGAAACAATTGAACAAACCCAAAACGACTTGATGACATACAGATACAAGAGAGCTTTCAACCTTCCATCACATTTGTCAAAGTGTTTGAGACTTGGGCACTGACCCTGAAGCATCAGGCAGTGAATACTCAGCCTTCCCCCTGAGACACAGGAATCTGATGAGGCGGTGCTCAGGCTTTAGAGAACCCTGAGCTAATCTGAAGAAAATAAAAGGTTTCTGCCGAACCTCAGCCTCTTCCCGAGCCCCCATCATATCACCTTTTAAGCTCGGATCCCTTGTGCCTGAGCCTGACTGCAAGCGAGAGACAGAGATAAGCGCATGAAGGAAAAAAGAAGAGCTGGCTCTCGGATGCCCGGGTGGCAAGTCCTGTGGAGCAGAGGACCTGCGCCCCAATCACAGTAGTTTTTGTAGCAATGAAATGAACTGAGGCCACTGATGTAATTGCAAGTGACAGTGTGAATGTCACCGTCACGTGTGGTTTGGGGCAAATGAAGCTGTGACGAGTACAAAGAAGAAATCAAAGCAACAGCCGTAAGTGGCCCGGGAAGACAAGATAAAGACGTGAGGAGCAGGCTTCAAAGGGTTCCTTCTCTAGAGGGCAGGCTGTGAGTTAAAAAGCCCACCTGGTTTCGTGCCTCTGCTCGACATTGAAGGGGGGATTATGCAAGGCAACATGCAGTCTGTCTAAGGAGTCAGGAGTCTCAAGACTGTTCACTAGCTGCGTGCGAGTCCCCCGAAGCTTTTATAAATGTTGTGGAAAGTAATCTGCTCATTTAAGAGGTATAAAACGCTGGCATCAGCAGAAGTGCCTGCGAGGCAATCAGATCTAAAGAGCAGCACTGACCTGTTCGGGCTTCACGTGACAAAACATGGAAATCTTTTCCTTCACAGCCATTTCGATGGGCGTTGAGCTTCGGCAGACAATCTGTCAAAGTCGATTACGCGCGGGTTAGCAGGCAGGAATTGGGCGGCTCACACGGCCGCTGCTTTTCAGGGGGACGCTACATTAATTCTCTTTTGCTGCAGGAGACTTGATGGCGTGTGCGCATCTCCATCCTGGGAGTTGCACTGGGCTGCTAGAAATTGGTCTGAGCACTAATACAAGCAACCAAACCCAACAGAAATCCACCAGCAAGACATGTCAAGGTATTTCTAGTGCAGGCTCAAGGCTCGTAGATGTTACTTCTTTAAAACTCTAAGAAGAGGAGTTCCCGTCATGGCCCAGTGGTTAACGAATGCGACTAGGAACCATGAGGTTTCGGATTCGATCCCTGGCCTTGCTCAGTGGGTTAAGGATCCCACGTTGCAGTGAGCTGTGGTGTGGGTCACAGACGTGGCTCGGATCCTGCGTTGCTATGGCTGTGGTGTAGGCCAGCATCTACAGCTCCGATGAGACCCGTAGCCTGGAAACCTCCATATGCCGCAAGAGCAGCCCTAGAAAAGGCAAAAACACACACAAAAAGACTCTAAGAACAGAGGAGTTGCCAATGCGGGTCAGTGGGTTAAGGACCTGACATAGTCTCCATGAGGCTGCAGGTTTGATCCCTGGCTTCTCTCAGTAGGTTAAGGATCCGGCATTGCCGCCAGCTGTGGTGTAGGTAGGATCTGGCGTTGCTGTGGCCACAGAGCTAGGCTTCAGCCGCAGCTCCAATTTGACCCCTAGCCTGGGAAATTCCATATGCTGCAGGTGCAGCTGAAAACAAAATAAAAACCAGACAGAACACTGTAAATCAACTATACTTTAAAAAATAAATAAATAAAAACTATAAAGACAGAGCTAGCCCAAGGGTTGGCAAAGCTGTCTAAAGGGCCAGATGGTAAAAAAACCTTGAGTTTTGCAGTCATGCTGTGGCTGCCCTGACTACTCAACGGTACCGCCAGGGTGCAAAGGCAGCTCTAGACAAATGTGGGCAAGGAGTGGAGAAGAGGTCACAGTAAAACTTCCCTTACAGGTGGCAGGACGCTACACTCAATAGAGCCCGTCAAATGAGGGACTGCAGAAGAACAGGGAACCAATTTAGACATGCGAGGCTGAGGGAAGAAGCCTTCCCCAGCTCCCAGATGCAAAAAGCTCAGTCACAGGAACCATCTGAGAGCTAGAAAGGACTCAGACAACATAAGAGATTAAGAAATGATCAGCCTGGGAGTTCCCGTCGTGGGTCCGTGGTTAATGAATCCGACTAGGAACCATGAGGTTGTGGGTTCAATTCCTGGTCCCGATCAGCGGGTTAAGGATCTGGCGTTGCCGTGAGCTGTGGCGTAGGTCGCAGACACGGCTCGGATCCCGCGTTGCTGTGGCTGTGGTGTAGGCCGGCGGCTACAGCTCCAATGAGACCCCTAGCCTGGGAACCTCCATATGCTGCGGATGCGGCCCTAGAAAAGACAAAAAAAAAGAAAAAAGGAATGATCAGCCTATTCCACAAAATTTACCCACTTTCCTTAACTCACCAGGTCGGGAGACAGGCCTAACCCCCTCAGCGCACGGACACTGTTCTGTGTAGGTTTGGTCTTCTGTTCTCCGGTAGCACTGGGCTGGAAGGCAATGGGCCACTGTTAGTACCACGGACATGTAGCTCTCCTGGACAATGTGTGGCTCTCTGGTTTAACACGTGGAATAAAGAGAATCACAGAAAGGCCCACAGGGCTTACTGACTACACACTTAACTGGAAAGCTCACCTGGGGGACAAGGCTAACATGGATATTACAGAAATTTTCCCTTTTCGCTTTAAACTGGAATTGTCTGAACGCTTCCACAAAGGGCATTCCTTCGATGTCTCCGATGGTGCCACCCAGCTGCAGACGGGGAGAAAAAGACACGAGAGATCAAATTATTTTCCCTGGTACAGAGACTAAGAGAACAATTTTTTTTTATTACTCAATGAATGTATTACATTTATAGTTGTACAATGATAGAACAATTCTTAACACACGAAGCAAAAGAACTGAAGTCTGATGACGGCACAGGACAGAAGTCTGTAAATATACTAAAAACCACTGAATCGTCCACTTATATCATAGGTGAAATGTATGCTATGTAAGTTAAACCTCACTAAAGCTGTTAGAAATGAAAAAGAAAAGCACTGTATATTTAAGAGGGAGATGAAGCCAGGGGAGAGAAAGTGAAGACTAGAAGGTAAAATCCACACAAGGGATGGAATATAATACAGCCAGTGAGACAAGTAAGAGAGGAATCAAAGGGTCGAGAAGGGGATGGAGGAGTTCCTGTCATGGCTCAGTGGTTAACGAATCCACCTAGGAACCAAGAGGTTGCGAGTTCCATCCCTGACCTCGATTATGGGTTGAGGATCCGGCGTTGCTGGGAGCTGTGGTGCAGGCTCAGATCTGCCGTGGCTGTGGCATACGCTCCGGCTACAGCTCTGATTAGACCCCTAGCCTGGAAACCTCCATATGCCGTGGGTACGGCCCTAGAAAAGACAAAAAGACAAAAAAAGGGGGGGGGGACAAGGTCAAGGAGAGCTTTTATTTTGGCTGCACCCGAGGCATGTGGAAGTTCCTGGGCCAGCGATCAGGCCAGGGACCAAACCTATGCAATGCCAGACCCTTAACTCGCTGTGCCATGATGGAACCACCAAGGAGAGGTTTAAGAATGATCTGGGTCGAGGAGTTCCCATCGTG
This sequence comes from Sus scrofa, assembly GCF_054392235.1. Classification (NCBI taxonomy): domain Eukaryota; kingdom Metazoa; phylum Chordata; class Mammalia; order Artiodactyla; family Suidae; genus Sus; species Sus scrofa. Next base: position 16,812,236 of record NC_139401.1, read on the forward strand.
GCACAGTGGTTAACGAATCCGACTAGGAACCATGAGGTTGCGGGTTCAATCCCTGCCCTTGCTCAGTGGGTAAACGATCCGGCGTTGCCGTGAGCTGTGGTGTAGGTTGCAGACGCGGCTCAGATCCCGCATTGCTGTAGCTCTGGCGTAGACTGGTGGCTACAGCTCCGATTCAACCCCTGGCCTGGGAACCTCCATATGCCGCGGGAGCGGCCCAAGACCAAGAAATAGCAAAAAGACCAAAAAAAAAAAAAAAAAAAAAAAAAAAAAAAAAGAATGATCTGGATTGAGTTCTTGCTGTGATACAGTGGGTTAAAAATCTAACTGAAGTGGCTCGGGTCACTGCAGAGGGGCGGATTCAATCCCCAGCCCAGCGCAGTGGGTTAAAGTATCCAGCATTGCTACCGCTGCAGTGTAGGTCACAGCTGTGGCTCAGATTCACTCCCTGTCCCAGGAACTTCCATGTGCAGTGGGGAGTTATTGTGTGACCTGGCAGGTTAAGGATCCAGCATTGTCACTACAGTGGCTTGGGTCACTGCTGGAGCATGGGTTTGATCCCTATCCCCAAAACTACCATGGATGTGGCCAAAAAAAAGAAAAAAAAAAAGAAAATAGAATGCCCCCTCCTCCCAGCCCTCTGCCAGAATGCACACACTATAAGGCTGTCAATCCTTCATCTTACCAAGATCAAGATCAAAAAAAAAAAAAAAAAAAAAAAAAGTTTTTTTGCCTTTTTTTAGGGCCACACTCAAGGCATATGGAGGTTCCCAGGCTAGGGTCAAATCAGAGCTGTAGCTGCCAGCCTACACCACAGCCACAGCAACACAGGATCCGAGCCCCATCTGCACCCTACACCACAACTCACGACAATGTCAGATCCATGACCCACTGAGCGAGGCCAGGTATCGAACCAGCATCCTTATGGATACTAGTTGGTTTCGTTTCTGCTGTGCCAGGACAAGAACTCAAAAAAAAAAAATGTTTTTTAAGGAGCACTTTAAGAAAAGAGAAGGGTTAGAGTTTCCTGGTAGCCTAGTATTTAGGGATCTGGTATTGACACTGCAGCAGCTCAAGTCACTGCTATGGCGCACGTTGGATCCCTGGCCTAAGAACTTCCACGTGCTTCGGATGTGGCCAATAAAAAAGGAAAAAAGGGAAATCCTAAGCAGATAAAAAGTTCTAGAATATAGGCCACAGAGTGAGACCAGTTAGTTTCTACCAGTGGTCCCACTGGAAGGGAGAATTCAAATTCAGTGACAATATGAGAAAGGTGAGATCCACCTGGCTCTGACTGCTGTGAAATGGTGAGCATTCTCTCTCTCCATGAACACACACACACACATGAACACACACACACACACACACACAGTTGCATGCAGCTGAACAGTCTCCTAGTAATGGTGGTACTACCAAAATTAAATCGTTCCTATTAAAACACGGTGGCCTTCTGAAACAAGTAATACCAAGAGCCCAGAGAATGTTCTTGACAGTGTAATCCTTTGAGAAATGCTAACTTAAAATGTACTTCCAATAAAGTTACTAAAGCATTTTACTCTACAGGATAAAATTCACCGCAACCCATTCCTCCTCACCATATTTAAATACTTAAAGGCTATCACACAGATTTTTACATTAATTCTTCAGCATCTGAGCTTCTACTGCATGCTCAACACTATAAATGAGGTGCTGGAAAGAATTTAAGACCACATGCTCCTGAGGAGCTCAGAATGTGGTGAGGAAAAGAAGGCAGAGCTAAAGAAAAATAATCAAGAGTCAAACGAGGAGTTCCCGTGGTGGCACAGCAGAAACGAATCCGACTAGGAACCATGAGGTTGTGGGTTCAATCCCTGGCCTCGCTCAGTGGGTTAAGGATCCAGCGTTGCCGTGAGCTGTGGTGTAGGTCACAGATAAGGCTCAGATCCCGAGTTGCTGTGGCTGTGGTGTAGGCTGGCAGCTGAAGCTCCGATTAGACCCCTAGCCCGGGAGCCTTCATATGCCTCGGGTGCAGCCCTAAAAAGACAAAAAAAAAAGTAAACCGTGAGCACTAAGTGGTACGACCTGGCTGTTGAGGAGGAAGAGATCACGGTGGGCCCAGGCCCAAAAGTCACCATCTTCCCTGGCTTCAGCTACTCGACTGGGTGCAAAATCTCCATGTAGCCCTGACTTTTCTTCCCAGCGCCACTGACAAGTTTGAAGGCAACTTGCCCTTGACATCTCAGATGGATCAGTAAGTACTCAAACTTACCAGGTCCCAAAGTGAACTCCTGGTCCCTAGAGCCCTAGGCCTGTTTGTCTGGGTGCTTACTTAGCATCTCCTCCCATTAACTGGTGCAAGTGAGAGGTCTGGAAGACATCCTCCCTCCCACCCCAGTCCAGTGGCTCATACCTCCAAAACGTTCTTCCAGATCTCTCCACTGCCACCTCCACTGCTACCACTCTAGATACCCAAGCTGACAGCATGTTCTGCAGGGCTTCCTGCAACCATCTAGGCCCAGGGTGGCTGCCGCCTGTTTTTATACAGGAAGCCCTATTGGAGTGTGGCCACGCCCACTCATTTACATATGACCTTGGGCTGCTCTGGCGCCACCAGGGCAGAGCGGAGAGTAGCTGTGACAGAGAGGAAACGTATTTACTATCTGGCCCTTTACAGAGAGAGCTGGCTGCCCCTCATCTTAACCGGCCTCCCAGCTTCCACCCGCTCCTGTCTTACAAAACATCTGTCATACCCCAGCATGGTGACCTCTGAAACTCAGATTATGTCTCTCTGGCGCTGACAGCCCTCAGTGGCTCAATGCTTCCCTAAAAATAAAATCTAAACTCCCTGAGCGGCCCTACAGGATGTGGCCCTTGCAGATGTCCCTAATCCCATCTCCTGCTCCCGCTCCCACCCACCCTTTCCCATGCCCCTACTCCCCAGCCCCCACCTCCGTGCTTGAGCCCCACCAGCCTTCCAGGCCCTCAGAGGGGCCATGCTCTTCCTTCCGGTCCCTTAGGTCCTCCTACCCACCTCCTTCATCCCAAGAAGCTGTGCCCCCCTCCGAGAGCCCGACCCTGACCGCCCACCTAAAGCGCCCTGTCTGTGCCCTTCCTAGTAACACAGCGCAGGTGCCATTCTTTAATTTGTATCCTTGTTTCCTGTCTCTCTACCGCTCTAGGCTGTAAGCCCCATGAGGGCAGGAACTTGCCTGCCGGATTTCCAGCACAAGCCTGGAGCCCTGCCCGCAGCAGTGGGAGTTTAGGTCAATGGTCACAACTGGACAGAAAAGTCAAGAAATTCAATGTAAAGCCTGGGTCACAGCGTTCTAGTACCTGTTACCATAATTAGAACAGAATCAGAAGTTCCCGGCGTGGCCCAGTGGTTAACGAATCCGACTAGGAACCATGAGGTTGCGGGTTTGATCCCTGGCCTCCCTCAGTGGGTTAAGGATCTGGTGTTGCCGTGAGCTGCGGTGTAGGTCACAGATGCGGCTTGGATCTGGCGCTGCAGTGGCTTTGTCGACTGATTCCCTCTGATTCGACCCCTAGCCTGGGAACCTCCATATGCCGCGGGAGCGGCCCAAGAAATGGCAAAAAAAAAGACAGGGAAAAAAAAAAAAAAAACCAGAATCAAACTAAGAAGTCTTAGGACTTCATTGCTACAGAAGAAATTCTTTACTAACTTTAGCTCAGATAACAAAACCTAATTAAAATTCAAGTTTCCTGGCTATGGAACAGAGAGAAATATATGTTCATTCTGTAAGTGAATGACAAACTTAATTACAGAAACCCAAGAAACGAAACATGCAATCAGGAAACTAGCAGGGGTGAGGGCTGTAAGTGCTCCCTTAACCACATGCATCAGGATCTGAGGGCAAAAAAATTTTTCTAGGAAAAAAGAGGCCTGCACTTAACCTAAACCTTAAGGAGACATTTTCTGTTTCTGATGGGGAGTATTCTGGGAGTTAGCAGGGAATCCAGAAAAAGGAGGCAAAAACTTTAAACATTATCTGCTTCTGCCCCCACATGGGCTACACTGGCACTGCACCCTCTCTGCCAACTTGGAAGGTCCCATACCTCTCCTGTGGTTCCTCCTTATCATCAGTGTCATCAGAAACTTCCAGTATTTTTACCACCAGAGTCCTAAGTTAATTCTTTCCCCACACAACAGGGAAAACATCAGCCAAAACAACATTTTAAGGGCTATTCAAAGCCAAATGAGGAGTTCCAGTCGTGGTGCAGCGGAAACAAATCCGACTAGGAACCATGAGGTTGTGGGTTCGATCCCTAGCCTCGCTCAGTGGGTTAAGGATCTGGCGTTGCCATGAGCTGTGGTGTAGGTCGCAGACACAGCTCAGATCTGATGTTGCTGTGGCTGTGGCGCAGGCTAGCAGCTGTAGCTCCGATTGGACCCATAGCCCAGGAACCTCCATATGCCGCAAATACGGCCCTAAAAAGCAAAAAAAAAAAAAAAAAAAAGCAGCAGCAGCAAGCAAATTAATGAGATGGGCAATGACCATTTTGCCTCTTATTAAAGAAAGGAATCTATATCTGAAAGTTGCTTAAAAGTCTCATCACAAAAAAAAAATGTGTAACTATATCAAATGACAGATGTGAACTAAATTTATTTTAGTCATCAATTCACAATATACACATAATTTTAGCATGGATGTGTGTACAGGTATGACTGAATCACTTTGTTGTACAGCAGAAATCATCACAAACTTGTATATCAACTATACTTCAATAAAACTTTAAAAAAAAAATTTGAGGAGTTCCTGTCCTGGCACGGTGGAAATGAATCCAACTAGGAACCATGACATTTTGGGTTCGATCCCTGGCCTTGCTCAGTGGGTTAAGGATCTGGCGTTGCTGTGGCTGTGGTGTAGGCCAGCAGCAGTAGCTCTGATTTGACCCCTAGCCTTGGAACCTCCATATGCCACGGGAATAGCCCTAAAAAGCAAAAAAAAAAAAAAAAAAAAATTGCAAACAACAACTAAAACAGTAGCTAGAGAAGCCGAGAAGACCAGTGTTAAGAAGGCTCTTGACATTCCCTTGTGGCGCAGTGGGTTAAGGATCTGACATTGTCAGAGCTGTGGCCTATGCCAGAGCCACAGCAATTCGGGATCCGAGCCGCGTCTGTAACCTACACCACAGCTCATGGCAACGCCGGATCCTTAACCCACTGAGCAAGGACAGGGATCGAACCCGCAGCCTCATGGTTCCTAGTCAGATTCGTTAACCACGGCAGCTCACCTTTCTTGACTTAGGCACTTCAGACATCCTCTAAAGGAGGCAGGTTGACATCCTGTCGTGACAGATGAGGACACAGCCCTCTGGTGCCCCCATCCCCAGATTTCAATCTCAACTGTTAATTCTACTGGTTACTGTCCTAACCTAAGATACATTTGCATCTTTCTCAGCCAAGTACTAACAGGATATGGAGACCCTTGCAGTGTGCAATGAGGTTCTGCTCTCCCTTGTTCCCCTCCAGCACTCGTCCAGCCCCTCCACCTCGCAAACCCTCTTTTCAAAGTTGATGATACATTCCTGTTTGGAAGGTTTCTCTGATGCATATTGGGGATGGATCCTAAAAACTGAAAATCAACAGAGTGACGTGTAAGTCTCCCTCGCTGGAGTGTCAAGCTGTGCCCTGGTTTACATCTTCATTCTCATATCAGATGTTAACATTCCTGGAGCTTTTTTTTTTTTTTTTTTTTGGCCGCGCCTACGGTATGTGGAAGGGATGGAACCTGTGCCACAGCAGCGGCCCAAGCCACAGCAATGACACCAGATCCTTAACCTGCTGAGCCACCAGGGAACTCCCTTCCTGGAGCTCTTACCTGCCTTTCTCTTTTCTCTCACTATTTGTCTTTAGCATTGCCTGGCTATGTCTGCAAATTATGCATGTATTATACAGTAAATATTTTTTAAAGGAAGCAAGCCTAGTTTTGAAGACACGTTCAGTTTATAAAACTTCATCAGGAGTTCCCATCATGGTGCAGCGGAAACAAATCCGACTAGGAACCATGAGATTGCGGGTTCGATCCCTGGCCTCGCTCAGTGGGTTAAGGATCTGGCGTGGCCGTGAGCTGTGGTATAGATCGAAGATGAGGCTCGGATATGGCATTGCTGTGGCTGTGGCGCAGGCTGGCGGCTACAGTTCCAACTGTCAACCCCTAGCCTGGGAACCTCCATATGCTGCCGATGTGGCCCTAAAAAGCTAAAAGACCAAAAAAAAAAAAAAAAAAAAAGGCATTAAAAAAAAACTTCATCAAGTTTTATAAAGAGATATATGCACTTTTCGTGTTTGTTATACTCTGATTTTTTAAAATTATAAAATAAGCTTCTTCTCTTTTCTCATAAATTGTTTTTTTGTTGTTTTTGTTTGTTTGTTTGTTTTGTCTTTTCTTAGGGCCGCTCCCACGGCATATGGAGGTTCCTAGGCTAGGGGTCGAATCGGAGCTGTAGCCGCCTGCCTATACCAGAGCCACAGCAATGTGGGATCCAAACCGCGTCTGCAACCTACACCACAGCTCACGGCAACACCAGATCCTTAACTCACTGAGCGAGGCCTGGGATCGAACCCGAAACCTCATGGTTCCTAGTCGGATTCGTTAACCACTGAGCCACGACGGGAACTCCTCCTCATAAACTGTGAAAGAAGAAATACCAAGGGAGAGAAAATTTTGCAAAGCACACTTATATTATGCATTTATATTAAGTTTATCAACCATACTATGATAATAGCACAAAATATATGATAGTACAGTACATTTATGTTAAGATTATCAGCTCCACTATTAACAAAACAGATCTTATGAAGTTATTTCTTAACATGATGATGATGACAATAACAGCAGCCAACGTGTTTATCGAGCACTTCCTAAATGCCAGACATGGCCGAGTGCTTTTTATATTATCATATTTCACTCTCATAACAACCCTGTCATGTTATTATTACGGTATTACATTACCATATTGTTATAGAGACATACATTGACACGCTGAGAAGTATTTTGCCAAAAGTCATCCAAGCATCTTAATAATGGCTCATCATTTTGGAGCACCCACTGTAGATGTGACACAATCTAAGCACTAACTGTCTAGGCTCACTTAATCCTCAAAACGTTGTCTCCATTGGGCAGATGAATACACGGAGGCACAGTGAAGTTAAGCAGACTTGTCCAATGTCACCCAGCTGGTAAGTGACCCAGCTGGGTTGTGATATAAGTAGTCTGGTTCCAGACCCTTAACCACCAAGCCATACACCAGTCAGGGGTCATGGCAGAAATCTGAACTTGGGCAGTCTGCCTCTAGGAACCAAAATGCCCATTATTCTACTGTCCTGCCTGGCAGTTAGGTCAAGTGCCCTTTAAATAAGGAGTACACGGCTGTTACTCTCATTCTGCACATTGAGAGAAAGGGAAGTGGCGGACAAGTGGCAAGTGCAAATACTATGCTCTTTCTTTAAATACCTAATACTGGCTTCCCGCCTCCACATCACCTCTGCCTCTCTCAGTCTCTACTTCCAAGGCACTTTGTAAATGCTTGGCAAATAGCACTCAACAGAACGCATGCTGTGACTGATCCTCACGTGCAGACTGCTGCGTGCCTGCCCCGGGAGTACGCACCCTGTTTAAGCCAATCTGGCCCACCGACTTGTGACCACAAGAGCAGGGACCATCGATGTCATTCCCTGCTGTAATCCCTAGCCCAGTGTCCAGCACACATGAGGCCATCTAGACATATTTGTTAAATGAATGAAGAGGAGAGGCTTAAAAACCCAGAAGGATATACGTTTATAAAGAAAAGGTCCATGCTTGCCTCAATAACGCATATCTGGGGCTCTTCCTTATGACCATCCACAGGCACCGTGGCTTGATTCATAACCCACTCCTGGACAGCATCAGTAATGTGAGGGACAACTGTAGAAAGAAGTGATAATTAGCACAAAAGCTTATTTCTTGGTCAAGGTCATGAGAAATGAATGTGGTAGGATCTTTAGAACTCCCAAATAACCTTCAAGCCTCCTGGCAAATGAGAAAAGCTAACAGTTCTCACGTTATTATCCATCTCACTGCAGTTAATGTTATAGACACAATATAGGTTTGGTCACTTAAACATTATGCCATTTCTCTCGAAATCAACCAACCATAAAAAAGAAGAAACTGGAGTTCCCGTCGTGGCTCTGTGGTTAACGAATCCGATTAGGAACCATGAGGTTGCGGGTTTGATCCCTGGCCTTGCTCAGTGGGTTAAGGATCCGGCATTGCTGTGAGCTGTGGTGTAGGTCGAAGACGCGGCTCGGATCCCGAGTTGCTGTGGCTCTGGTGTAGGCCGGCAGCTACAGCTCTGATTCGACCCCTAGCCTAGGAACCTCCATATGCCATGGGTGCAGCCCAAGAAATGGCAAAAAAGACCAAAAAAAAAAAAAAAAAAAAAAAACAAGAAATAGTGCAGAAATGCCATCTTCAATGCAACTAGAAAACACCTATAACGCCAATTAATCTCCTGGCGAGGAGATTCCGTTGTGGCTCAATGGAAACAAACCTGACTAGTATCCATGAAGACACAGGTTTGATCCCTGGCCTCACTCAGTGGGTTAAGGATCTGGCTTGCAGACGCAGCTTGAATCCCGAGTTGCTGTGGCTTTGGTGTAGGCCAGCAGCTACCGCACCAATTCAACCCTTAGCCTGGGAACTTCCATATGCCATATATGCGGCCCTAAAAAAAACAAAACAAAACAAAAAAACCCTCAACTGGTCAAGGAGGGTTGCCAAGGGTGCCTGCTAAATGCTGGACTCCAAGGGGAAGAAGGGCTCATGGTGGCCCAGCGCTGCAGACGCTGGGGACCCCAGCAGCCAGAGGGGAAGGGTCCACTTAGAGAGTGCAGTGCAGGCGAGGCTGCGTGCTGACCAGGGGTCTGTGGCTGCTCATGTCAGCTGAAGAGGCCAAAACATGACACTTCCACAAGCACCACAGGCCGGGGAGCACCTTAGGTGGGGTGCAGGCCTGCGGCTGCTAATCTCAGCTAAAGAGACAAAAAGATGCAGTCAGCTAACCTAATGTGATGCACCAAGCAGGAATGCTGACCTTTGGGCAGCTGACGCTAAGGAGCTTCTGTCACCTGCCCAGCCCTCACCTGCCTCTACCTTGTGTCGGGAGGAAGTCGCCTCTGATTGGTGCGTTTGGAACGGCCCATTGCGCATGCCCAGCAGACCCCTTTCTAGGAGGGCGGGATAAGCCGGGCTCTGCCTCTGCGTGGGCAGCTCAGGGACCAGGGGTCAGGTCCCGGCCCTCTTCCCAACTTTGGGACGTGAGGCAGCAGCCCTCCCTCCCGCGGGTCTTCCCAAGACCTACACTTGAGGGGAAACTATTAGAAAGCACAATCGTAGCTGAGATCTAAGCCACACCGCGCAGTTTCAGCAATAACAGGACTGATCTTTTGATCTCCACCTGACTTGTTTATCTACTTCTCAGCTGCTTTCCAACATGAAAGTGATTTAAAGGCGATATGGAATGAGCACACAAGAAGCGGGGGTTGGCCCGCCGGTCTCTCTTCAAGGACAAAAGAGAATCATACCCCTTAGAGAAAAGTTGATGAAAAAAGAGTCATATCATGCTGCCCCCCACCCCCACCTCCAGCCCTCCCCAACACTGTCTTTCTTCAAAAGGAAGTAATCATCATCCATGAAAAGGCAGAAGAAAACAGTAGAAAAATATGTTAAATAAAGGATAGGCAAAAATAAACCAAAATAAATCTGAGCTCCAATAAAATGTGTGATGAATAAATGATGAACAGATGGTTCCCCGTGGATTTTATAAATAAAAGCTAAAGAGAAAAAGAGGACAGATATATATGATCTAAAGGAAACAATGAAATTAGTAAAAGAGAAAAAAGGTTGATTAAAATACCGTCAGCAACGTGGAGGATGAACTTGAAACATGTGAGGAAAATGAAAAGTAAAATATTTGTGGAGTTCCCTGGGAGACTTGTGGTTAAGGACTCGGTGCTGTCACTGCTCTGGCTCAGGTTCAATCCCTGGCCCTGGGAACTCTGCATGTCATGGGCATGGTGAAAAAGAAAAAAGCAGGGTAAAAGGTTTGTCTAATGACATGGTAACTAGACTTATCGTGTAGACTTATCATGGTGATTATTTTGAAATGTATAGAAATATCAAATCACTATGTTTTTTTTTTTCTGGCTTTTTAGGGCCCCCCCTCAGCATATGTAGTTTCCCAGGCCAGGGGTCCAATCGGAACTACAGCTGCTGGCCTACGCCACAGCCACAGCAATACAGGATCCGAGCCGCAGTTGCGACCTACACCACAGCTCACAGCAATGCCAGATCCTTAACCCACTGATCTAGGCCAGGGATCGAACCCGCAACCTCATGGTTACTAGTTGGATTCGTTTTCCGCTGCGTCATGATGGGAACTCCTGCAATCACTATGTTGATAATAGGAACTGACGTAGTGTTGTAGGTTGTTACGCTTCAAAAATAAACTCCTAGTAAAAGAGATCAGATCTGTGGTTTCGAGGGGTGAGGAAAGAATTGGATGGAGGCAGTCAAAACGTACAAACTTCCAGTTATAAGATAAATAAATAAGTACTAGAGGAGTTCCCACCATGGTGCAATAGGATCAACGCATCTTGGGAGCACTCGGATGCCGATTCAATCCCCAGCCCAGCACAGTGGGTTAAGGATCTGGTGTTGCTACAGCTGCGGCTTGGGTTGCAGCTGTGCCTTGGATCTGACTCCTGACTCGGGAACTCCATATGCCATGGAGCGGCCAAAAAACTAAGTACTGGGAATGTAATGCACAGCATAGGAAATACAATTAATGCTGCTGTATGTTATACATGAAGTTGTTAACAGAGCAGATCCGAAGAGTCCTCATCACAAAGGAAAAAAATTTTTTAATGTATTTTTTGTTTTGCTTTTTAAATGATTTTTATTTTTCCCATGATAGCTGGTTTACAGTGTCCTGTCAATTTTCTACTGTACAGCAAGGTGACCCCATCACACACACACACACACACACACACACACACACATACACACATTCTTTTTTCGCACATCATCATGCTCCGTCATAAGGGACTAGATATAGCTCCCAGTGCTGTACAGCAGGATCTCATTGCTTATCCATTCCATTTTTTTTTTTTTTTTTTTTGTCTTTTTGCCATTTCTTGGGCCGCTCCCGCGGCATGTGGAGGTTCCCAGGCTAGGGGTCTAATCGGAGCTGTAGCCACCGGTCTATGCCAGAGCCACAGCAACGCGGGATCCGAGCTGCGTCTGCAACCTACACCACAGCTCACGGCAACGCCGGATCATTAACCCACTGAGCAAGGGCAGGGATCAAACCCACAACCTCATGGCTCCTAGTCGGATTCGTTAACCACTGCGCCACGACGGGAACTCCCATTCCATTTTTTTATATTTCTTTCATTTTGCATCTATATGAGATGATGGATGTTCACTACACTTACTGGGGTAGTCATCCCATAAGGTAGGTAAGTCAAATCATTACACTGCACACCTTTAACTTATACAGTCCTGCATGTCAACTGTATGTCAGTAAAACTGGAGGAGAAAGAAAACAAAAAGAGAAAAAGAAGAAGAAAAGAAAGGGAGGAGACAGCGATCTGAAAAGCACTGGAGCTTGCAGAGCACAGGGATCTCCACATTTTCAGGTCTCTTTTGAGCAGAGTGGGGGGCTCAGCACTCCGGGCCCCCCCATGTTGGTGGAATATAATACCTTGTACTGTTTTTCCCAGGTAATCGCCACGCCTCTCTTTATTGATCACGTGTTGATATATCTTCCCCGTAGTGATGTTGTTGTCTTTATAAAGATTAATATCCAAGAACCTTTCATAATTTCCCAGGTCTAAATCAACTTCTCCACCATCGTTTAAGACAAACACTTCACCTGGGATAAAAAGGCAATGTAACAATTAAAAATTGGCTTCCATTAGATTGTTTTTCAAAGATGAGCACACTATATTAAAGAACTGGTAAAAGACTTGTTTATAAGCCATACTCTATCACCATTTCCTTACTTTGATGGGAAAATTTAACAACGATTCTACCCATGAAAATCCATCGGGGATCGTGAAAGCCTTTATGAGTGATTCGTTTTCTTCTGTGATTCAACCCGGTGCTAAGAGTGTCACAAAAATTTTTGAGCAGTGGCAGGACTGCAGCAACAATTCTCAGATGGCAACTTTGATGGACAATACATATCTGTATATAAACAATAAATGAACGCGCATGTGTATGAATAAATAAATACATGTATAAGTTGACTGGAAAAAAAATGCACAACCTAAAAGTTGAGAATTATGTTTGAGGACTTAAGCTCAGAAGACAGCCTCTCAGATCTCTCTGGGGGAATGTTCGAAAGAGGTAAGGAAGGAGTCAGGATATACAGGAGTTCTGCAACAAAAACTAGGTACTTGGAACATCGAAAGATTTCTACTAATTCAAGAAAGCCAGACCTCTCAAAAAGAAGAAAGAAAATTCATCAGAAAAATTATGGTATTCTATTATGGTGGTTTTTAAATGCTTACTGAAATCTGTCTTCAAGATTTAGCTTTTCTAGTATTTCCTTTTGTGGCTCCGCGATGAGGATGCAGGTTCGATCCCTGGCCTCGCTCAGTGGGTAAAGGATCTGGTGTTGCCATGAGCTGTGGTGTAGGTCTCAGATGCGGCTCTAATTCGATCCCAGCCTGGGAACTTCCATATGCTGCAGGTATGGCCCTAAAAAGACCAAAAAAAAAAAAAAAGACTTAGCTTTTCCAAACTCACCATATACCACATGAAAAAAAGGGCCTTAGGGACTTGAAAAAAGGGACTTTGGGACTTTAAATAGGCAATTTTTTTTTAATGCCGCGCCTGCAGTATATAGAAGTTTCCAGGCTAGGGGCTGAATCATAACCACAGCTGGGACTCTGCCACAGCCGCAGGCAACACCCCAGCAGTTCTGGAACCTTAACACACTGAGCCAGACCAGGGATCAAATCCGCATCCTCACAGAGACAACGACAGGTCCTTAACCCACTTAGCCACAATGGGAACTCCAACAGCAATTTTAAAAACAAACAGCAGTATGCTTCAAAGCATCAGTATCCTGGACTCTGGAACTGGCATAAGAAAATTTTAATTCAACTGAGAGAAAAGTTCCCATCATGGCTCAGTGGTAACGAACTCAACTAGTATCCACGAAGATGTGGGTTCGATCCCTGGCCTCCCTCAGTGGGCTAAATGATCCGGCGTTGCCGTGAGCTGTGGTGTAGATCACAGACGCAGCTCAGATCTGGTGTTGCTGTGGCTGTGGCATAGGCCAGAGGCTACAGCTCCGATTCGACCCCTAGCCTGGGAACTTCCATATGCCGAGAGTATGGCCTTCCCCTCCTCCCGAAAAAGAAAAGACCAGAAAAAAAAAAAAAAAAAAAAAAAAAAAAACCTGACAGAACATTACAAATCAACTATACTTCAATAAAAAAATTTTTGTTTCCTTTTGAGAGCCACACCCTCAGCATATGGAATTTCCCAAGCGAAGGGTCCAATCAGAGCTGCAGCTGCCAGCCTGCACCACAGCCACAGCAACATCAGATCCGAGCCATATCTGCAGCCTACACCACAGCTCACAGCAACACCAGATCCTTGATCCACTGAGGGAGGCCAGGGATGGAACCCGCATCCTCATGGTTCCTAGTTAGGTTTTTAACCTGATGAGCCACAATCATCTCCCCCCCGAAAAAAATTTTTTTTCATTGATTCCCATCTTGGGTAAAACCACTAAAAGCCGGGCAAGAAGCCACCTGTACAACAGCACTGTCGAGAAGGATAGAGATGAAAATTTAATCACACGACGAGCGCCTGCGATGACTACTGGACATGCCTCTGGGTCTCGAGTGTCACTTGAGGGCATTGATTGGGAGTCCAATGCCCTAAAGCCAGCCTGGAAGAACTGAACTTCTCCCTGATCAAGGAAATTCTATCATTTACTCCTGGTGATAGATGTTCACAGCATAAAAAGGTTGGCTAGCTTCCAAACATAATCAGAAGCCTTTTATGGTCTCATTAATGTGTCTCTCGTAAGATACCTACGTGGGGTCCGAAAGATCTCTAACTTTAAGGACGAAAGAACAAAACGATGGAACTGCAATATTTTCATATTTCCCATATTCCATTTCCAGTTGAGCTTCTACTTTCTCATGTTAATCAGGAATTGCCAGTCTCTGGCAAAGTCTTTGTACTTTGATCATCTTAACTTCTTCTTTTTTTTTTTTTTTTTTGGCTTTTTGCCATTTCTTGGGCCGCTCCTGTGGCATATGGAAGCTCCCAGGCTAGGGGTCTAATCGGAGCCGTAGCCACGAGCCTACGCCAGAGCCACAGCAACGCGGGATCCGAGCCGCGTCTGCAACCTACACCACAGCTCACGGCAACGCCGGAACCTTAACCCACTGAGCAAGGTCAGGGATCGAACCCGCAACCTCATGGCTCCTAGTCGGATTCATTAACCACTGCGCTACGACGGGAACTCCTACCCTGTGTCTTCTTATTCGAGGACCCAGGTCGAAGGAGAAATCCCTGTCTGGGGCAGGCAGCCGTCACAGCAGAGGGCAGAAACACAAGAAGACTGAACCTAATCATGCCCTTGCATTGAAAAGTTCTGCTTCTGGAGTTCCCTCTGCTGTGCAACAGTTACGGCAGCATCTCTGCAGTGCCAGGATGTCGGTTCAGTCCCTGGCCCAGCACAGCGGGTGAAAGGAGACAGCCTTGCCGTAACTGCAGCGTAGGTCGCAACTGTGGCTGGGATCTGATCCCTGGCTCGGGAACTCCAGATGCCAAGGGGCGGCCAAAAGAGAAAAGAAAAACGAAAAAAAAGACAAGTTCTGCTTCAACAAGGCCTATGACATATTCGCTAATAACCCACAGAGCCAAAGAAATCAGGTCACCAAACACGGTGACCAACCAGAGGCTTGCCCAGGAGTAAAAGGGTTCCCCGGGTGTAGGACTTTGAATTTCAAAACCAGGACAGTTCCAAACAAACCAGAAAGAGTTAACCACACTACATGACCAAAGTCCAGAGTAAGTGGGGCAGGAAAATTGACTCCACAGAAGGAAGCTGGGTGAGAGTTTCAAACAAACACCCAATCTACCATGGGCTTGAACAAGCCATTCCACCAACAAAATGAAAAGCAAAGGAATCTAAATTAAAATAATTAGATACCTTTTGGGATTTTTTTTTCATGCATGCTCAGGTTAGTACAGTTTAAAAAGAATAATATTCAGCAAAGGTACAACGAAACCTGAAAAATCTCAAAAACATACCTACCCATCAAATCAGAAATTCTGTACATAGGCATTTATGTTTAACAAATAAATTTTAGGGAGTTCCCGTCATGGCTCAGTGGTTAATGAACCCACTAGTATCCATGAGGTTGCGGGTTCCATCCTTGGCCTTGCTCAGTGGGTTAAGGATCCGTGAGCGTTGCCATGAGCTGTGGTGTAGGTCGCAGACGCGGCTCGGATCTGGTGTTGCCGTGGCTGTGGTGTAGGCCAGTGGCTACAGCGCCAATTCGACCCCTAGCCTGGGAACCTCCATATGCTGTGGGTGCAGCCCTAAAAAGACAAAAGACAAAAAAAAAAAAAAGAAAGAAAGAAAGAAAAGAAAAATTAAAACAAAAAATAAAAAATAAATTTTCAAGTTTTCCATCACATTGTTGTCTATAGTATCCACAAATTGGAAATTATTTCCTATTATTGTACAAATTCTGTGCAGCCTTTATGAGTATCAAATATTAAAACATCCACAGTAGATGGTTTTAAAATTAGATTAAAAATAGTATGATCGTGGTATGG
Source organism: Sus scrofa (assembly GCF_054392235.1). Lineage (NCBI taxonomy): Eukaryota > Metazoa > Chordata > Mammalia > Artiodactyla > Suidae > Sus > Sus scrofa. The sequence continues at coordinate 16,828,090 of NC_139401.1, forward strand.
ATAAACTGGAAATTGAGGATGAACAGATACACATGACTACATATAAGATAGACAGGGAGTTCCCACTGTTGCTCAGCAGTAACAGTATGGAACCTGACCAGTATCCATGAGGATGCAGGTTCGATCCCGGCCTCCCTCTGTGGGTTAAGGATCTGGCATAGCTGTGAGCTGTGGTGTAGGTTGAAGAATCGGCTCAGATCTCGAATTGCTGTGGTTGTGGCGTAGGCCGGCAGCTGCAACTCCAATTCAACCCATAGCCTGGAATTTCCATATGCCACGGGTACAGCCCTGAAAGCCAAAAAAAAAAAAAAAATTTTTTTAATTAACAAATAAAATAGGGAGTTCCTGCTGCGGCACAGTGGTTAATGAATCCGACTAGAAACCATGAGGATGCAGGTTCGATCCCTGGCCTCCCTCAGTGGGTTAAGGATCTGGCGTTGCTGTGAGCTATGGTGTAGGTTGCAGACATGGCTCGGATCCCGTGCTGCTGTGGCTCTGGCGTAGGCTCGTGGCTACAGCTCTGATCAGACCCTAGCCTGGGAACTTCAATGCGCCGCAGAAGCGGCCCTAGAAAAGGCAAAAAAAAATAAAATAAAATAAAATAGGAGTTCCCGTTGTGACTCAGTGGTTAATGAACCACTAGCATTCAGGAGGATGCCAGTTCAATCCCTAACCTTGTTCAGTGGGTTAAGGATCTGGCGTTGCCGTGAGCTGTAGTGTAGGTTGCAGACACGGCTCAGATCCTGTGTTGCTGTAGCTGTGGTGTAGGCCAGTGGCTACAGCTCCAATTCGACCCTTAGCCTGGGAACCTCCATATGCTGCCGGTGAGGCCCTAGAAGACAAAAAAAAATAATAAATTTCACTTAATTTAATTAAAAAAATAAATAAAAAATAAAAAAGATAAACAAAAAGACCTACTATATAAACAGGGAAGTATATTCACTATCTTGAAATAATATATAATGGAAAAGAATCTAAAAAAGAATATATAGGAGTTCTTATACACAATAGCCAAGACATGGAAACAACCTAAATGCCCATCGACAGGAGTGGATAAAGAAGGTGTGCAACATAGACACAATGGAATATTACTCAGCCATCAAAAGGAAAAAATAGGAGTTCCCGTCGTGGTGCAGTGGTTAATGAATCCGATTAGGAATCATGGGGTTGCAGGTTTGATCCCTGGCCTTGCTCAGTGGGTTAAGCATCCGGCGTTGCCGTGAGCTGTGGTGTAGGTTGCAGACGCAGCTTAGATCCTGCGTTGCTGTGGCTCCGGCGTAGGCTGGTGGATACAGCTCTGATTCCACCCCTAGCCTGGGAACCTCCATATGCTGCGGGAGCAGCCCAAGAAATAGCAAAAAAGACAGAAAAAAAAAAAAAAAAGGAAAAAATAACAGCATTTGCAGCAACATGGATGGACCTAGAAGTTATCATGCTAAGTGAAGTCAGTCAGACAATGAGACACCCACATCAAATGCTGTCACTGACTTGTGAAGTCTAAAAAAAGGACACAATGAACTTCTTTGTAGAACAGATACTGACTCACAGACTTTGAAAACTTACGGTTTCCAAAGGAGACAGTTTAGGGGGTGGGGGGATGCACTGTGGGTTTGGGATGGAAATGTTACAAAATTTGGTTGTGATGATCACTGTGCAACTATAAATATAATAAAATTCATCGAGAGAAACAAATAAAAAATAAAATTAAATAAAAGAATATACAGGAGTTCTCTGGTGGGTCAGTGGGTTGGAGAATCCAGCACTGATACTGCTGTGGCACGGGTTCGATCCCTGGCCTAGGAACTTCCACGTGCCACAGATGCCGCCAAAATGCAAAAAACAAAACAAAACAAAAAACAAATAAAAAAGAATATATATACATATATGTGTATATATATGTATAACTGAATCACTTTCCTAAACGCCTGAAACAATGGAAATCAACTACACTTCGATGAGAAATTCCTCTGTGGCTCAGCAGGTAGAGGCCAAAAGGAAACATAAGATCTATACTTCAATGAAAAAAATTAGTATGACCAAAAACAATTAATATGACTGTAAGATTAAGTTCATTTAAAATTTGAAAATAAGCAAAACTAATCTATGATGTTAGAAGATAGGATAGTGGTTACCTTGGTCATTTCAGGTGGAAAGAGACTGGAAGGGTCATAAAGGGACTTTGTTTTTCTTGCTCTGGGGCTTTTTAACATGGTATGTTCATTTTATCAGATGGTATACTGTGATTTGTACATTTTCCTGCTGGTATGTAAAAAGTTTAAAAAGAAAGTATATAAGGGAGTTTCCATTGTAGCTCAGTAGGTTAAGATAACCCGACTAGCATCCATGAGGATTCGGGTTCGATCCCTGGCCTCACTTAGTGGGTTAAAGATCTGGCATTGCTGCAAGCTGTGGTGTAGGCTGAAGATGCAGCTCAAATCTAGTATTGCTGTGGCTGAGGCACAGGCCAGCAGCTGCAGCTCTGATTCAACCCCTAGCCCAGGAACTTCCACATGCCACAGGTATGGCTGTAAAAAATTTTTAAAGAAATAAATAAAATAAAAGAGTAATTTTTTTTTTTTTTTTTGTCTTTTGTCTTTGGTCTTTTGAGGCCCGCACCTGTGGCATATGGAGGTTCCCAGGCTAGGGGTCGAATCGGAGCTGTTGCTGCCGGCCTACACCACAGCCACATCAGATCCGAGCCGCATCTGCGACCTACACCACAGCTCACGGCAATGCCGGATCCTCAACCCACTGAGCGAGGCCAGGGATCGAACCCACACCCTCATGGTTCCTAGTCGGATGCGTTTCCACTGCGCCTTGATGGGAACTCCAAAAAAGTAATTTAAAAAGAAAAAGAAAGTATGTAAGGGCTAGTGCCTTTTGAAAAATAATTAGTATAGGAGTTCCCATCTATATTGTCAATATAATTGGCAATTCACTCAGTACTGTCTTGAGTTTTTCTCTTAACAATGAAATGTTGAGAAATATATTACCTTTATGAAAAAATAAAACAAAATATAACCCATCCTGCAAAAGGTGCAGTGAAATGGTATCATCACACACTGTCTGCCAAAAGGGTGGACTAATTTGGAATATCTTCAGCCATCTGAAAACTGTATCAAAAACCATGAGAACATTCACGGATCCATAATGTATGATTCCGTCACTCTACTTCTGGAACTCTATCCTAAAGAAATGACCCAACATTCATGGAAGAACCGCAATTGAACGCAGTGCTTTACAGGGGGAGAGTGGTTCTTTTCATACCGTGCTCATAAGGCGAAAAAGTGCCTGCATCGATGTTTATATAGGGGTCGATTTTGATGGCAGTAACTCGGAGTCCACATGATTTTAGAATCGTCCCAATGCTGCTGGCGATGATCCCTTTACCGATGCCCGAGATGACCCCACCAGTGACCAAGATGTACTTCATTGGCAGAGGAGTGGCTGGGTGCCAGCACCCAGATATAATCTGAAAGGTAATAAAATTAAAGGTCAGGGAACAGAAACACTTTCTCAAACCAGTAAAGCAGAGAGCATGTTAAGCCAGAATTTAAAAGGCACACAGCACTTTTTCTATCTAAATATTTGCAATGTCTTATCTTCTAGGTTTTTCTTAATATGCGGGAAGATGGAGATACTTTCTGCAACATGTCTGACGCCACCAAGTCTGTCACGTGACAAACTTCATCATAAGAAGCCACCTTTCTCTGCGATTCAGAGGCATGGTAACATTTTTAAGACATCAGGCTCTGGGGAGTTCCCATCATGGCACAGCGTAAACGAATCTGACTAGGAACCATGAGGTTGCAGGTTCGATCCCTAGCCTCGCTCAGTGGGATAAGCATCCGGCATTGCCCTGAGCTGTGGTGTAGGTCGAGGATGCGGCTCGGATCTGGTGTTGCTTGTGGCTGCGATGTAGGCCGGCGGCTACAGCTCCGATTCAACCCCTAGCCGGGGAACCTTCAGATGCCGTGGGTGCAGCCCTAAAAAGACAAAAGACAAAAAAGAGAGAGAGATCAGGCTCTGAGGTCAGACAGATCTGTACAAGCCGTACCTGAGCAAGTTACTAATCCTTTCTGTACCTGTTTCTTCATCTGTGAAACAGAATAAAAAAAAATACCATTCCCTTGGAATATTATTCAGCTCTAAAAAGAAATGAGCTATCCATCCATGAAAAGACATGGAGGAAACAAAGTCATGTCACTCAGTGAAAGAAGTCAATCTGAAAAGGCTACAGACTCTGTGATTCCAACTATATGACATTCTGCAAAAGGCAAAACTACGGAAGCAGTAAAAAGATGAGTGGTTATCAAGGGTTAGAGGGGACGGAGGGATGAGTAGGAAGAGCACAGAGGATTTTTAGGGCGGTGAAACGAGTCTATGATACTATAGTGGGAGATACATGTCAGTATACATTTGTCCAAATTCATAAAACGAGTAACACCAGGAGTGAACTCTAACGTACAAACTTGGAATGATAAGGATGTGTCGGTGTAGGTTCAGTGGCTGTAACAAGTGTACTTCCCTGGTTCAGGATGTTGATGGCGGGGAAGGCAATGGGGGTGGGCAGAGAACTCAGTATCTTCCGATCAGGTTTGCTGTGAAGCTGAAATGGCTCTGAAAATAGTCTCTTTTCTGTCATCGATATTCAAATATGCCAACATTAAAAAAAAAAAAAATCTTGGAGTTCCCGTTGTGGCGCAGTGGTTAACGAATCCGACTAGGAACCATGAGGTTGCGGGTTCGGTCCCTGCCCTTGCTCAGTGGGTTAACGATCCAGCGTTGCCGTGAGCTGTGGTGTAGGTTGCAGACGCGGCTTGGATCCCACGTTGCTGTGGCTCTGGCGTAGGCCAGTGGCTACAACTCCAATTAGACCCCTAGCCTGGGAACCTCCATATGCCTCGGGAGCGGCCCAAGAAACAGCAAAAAGACAAAAAAATTAAAAAAAAAAAATTAAAAAAAAAAATCTTGCAGGGGATTGTGAGGATGAAATGAGCTAAGGTATACAGAACAGAGGTCAGGACACCAGGACCCACAGGTCACATCTGACCCACTGTCTGGTGTTGTCTGGTCACCAAGCTAAGGCTGTTTGACATCTTCAATGACTGAGAAAAGCTCAAAAGAAGGATATTTCATGACACATTAAAATTATATGAAACTCAAACTTCAGGGTCCATAAATCAAGTCTTATTAGCACACAGCCACGCCCATCATTTACAGAATGGCTAAGGCAGCTTTCTTGCTACAAGGGCAGAGCTCAGTGGCTGTGAAAAGAGACCACCACGAGTTCCCGCTGTAGTGCAGCAGAAACAAATCCAACTAGTATCCATGAGGATGCGGCTTCGATCCCTGGCCCCAATCAGTGGGTTAAGAATCTGTCGTTGCCATGAGCTGTGGTGTAGGTGGCAGACGAGGCTCGGATCCCGAGTTGCTGTGGCTGTGGCCAGCAACTGTAGCTCTGATAGGACGCCTAGCTTGGGAACTTCCATATGCCTGAGTGTGGCCCTAAAAAGCAAAAAAAAAAAAAAAAAGGGAGAGAGAGACCTCAGGCCCCACAAAGCCTGCAATATTTACTATACAGAGAATGTTTGCGGACACCTGCCTTAGAGGGGGTCAAAACTGATCCCTGCATCAACACAGCATAAGAACTGAATAAAAGTTAGCTATTAATGTAACTATTAATAGTAATAAATGTATCCTCCTCAACTAAGCATGGGGAACACTGAATCCATTTCTTTTTTTTTTTTTTTTTTTTGTCTTTTTGCCTTTTCTAGGGCTGCTCCTTCAGCACATGCAGGTTCCCAGGCTAGGGGTCGAATCAGAGCTGTAGCCGCCGGCCTACGCCAGAGCCACAAGCCACACCAGATCCGAGCTGCATCTGTGACCTACACCACAGCTCACAGCAACGCCGGATCTTTAACCCACTGAGCAAGGCCAGGGATCGAACCCGAGACCTCATGATTCCTAGTTGGATTCGTTAACCACTGTGCCACGACGGGAACTCCTGAATCCATTTCTTTAACCATTCTTTTCATCAGGCAGAAAGAGTCAAGCAGAAAAAAAGAAATTATGTCACAGGAAATTTTATTTGACTGTTCTGCTGATTCAAACCCTTTCATTTTGGAGGCAGACAGGAAACCCAAGAGCTACTTGGTTTTTCTCCACGCTGAGTACTACTGTTTCTCCCTTGAGCGTGGCCAGGGGCCTCGCCATTTCACCGAGCACAGGACTGTGAGCCTTAACAGCATCACCCGGGTGGTCCCGGAGGCAGGCAAATATTAATACAGAATTGCAACTACCAGAAAAGAGAGTAACTAACAAAAGCCGAGAACCTTACATCCCACTTTCTATTATAGTTCACGCGATTTTTAAATACCTGGAAAGTAGTGCAAATGCAACCAGGTAGGAATGATGTCAGTTACCTGCTTATCTTGTTTGTGCTGCATGAAGAAATGCCCATTCTGATTTGGTAGTTGCCTCTACTTTCAAAACAAACTAGCTTAACTTAAAAGCTGTAGCGTTATCTCAGCTTAGAGTTCCATTTGAACTAGCTGACCCCAGACAGGGCGAGTAAACTGTGCAGCCGTTCAAAATATACAAGTCCCGGAGTTCCCGCCGTGGCGCAGTGGTTAACGAATCCGACTAGGAACCATGAGGTTGCGGGTTCGGTCCCTGCCCTTGCTCAGTGGGTTAACGATCCGGCGTTGCCGGGAGCTGTGGTGTAGGTTGCAGACGCGGCTCGGATCCCGCGTTGCTGTGGCTCTGGCATAGGCCGGTGGCCACAGCTCCGATTCGACCCCTAGCCTGGGAACCTCCATTTGCCGTGGGAGCGGCCCAAAGAAATAGCAAAAAAAAAAAAAAAAAAAAAAAGTATATATATATATATATATATATATATATATATATGCCAAGCGATTTCAGCGGCTTTCAAGTCCCTGGGCCCGCCTTTCTCTACACCCTACAGTTGATCACGTTCAAGGCCACCACTGCTCCTTCCTAGCCACCTGGCCATCCACTCAGCAGAACTAGATTTAGCCTATAATTTTCTTACTCCAAACCCAGAATGCAGACTGCACCTCCTGCGGACCCAAAAAGTAACTGAATATTCATCTCTTGCCACTCCTGCTAGCCCAGGAGGTCTTAGGGTGGTAATTTCCCCGTCTTCCCACTGTGGATTTTTTTTTTTTCTCTATTTCGTTAAGTGCCCCTCCTTTGGAGTCAGACCGTCTGAGTTCAAGTGCTGACTCTGTCACTTACAGCTATGACCCCTGGCAACTTCTTCAACTTTTTTTTTTCTTCTTCTTCTTAGGGCCACACCCTAAGCATATGGAGGTTCCCAGGCTAGGGGTCAAATCAGAGTTGTAGCCGCCGGCCTACACCACAGCCACAGCAACACGGGATCTGAGCCACGTCTGCGACCTACACCACAGCTCACGGCCACACCAGCTCCTTAACCCACTGAGCAAGGCCAGGGATCGAACCCTCAACCTCATGGTTCCTAGTCGGATTGTTTCCGCTGCGCCACAACAGGAATTCCTTCTTCAACTTTTCTAAACCTTGATTTTCTCCACCTGTGTAGTACACAGAACTAACACCACTGCCTGCCTTCTAGAGCTGTGTGCACATTTACAAAGAGAGCACCCAAGTGCAAAATCAAGGTTAGTTGTTATTTTTCAAAGCCATCTAATCACTGATTCAGTCAGCGCACTTTTTTTTTTTTCTTCTTTCGGCTGCACCTGCAGCATATGGAAATTCCAGAGCCAAGGATTGAACCCTTGAACCCTCAAACCTCGCTACGATTGTGGCCTGTGCCACAATGCCAAGGTTGAAGCAACGCCTGATCCTTAACCTGTTATGCCACAAGGGAACTTGCTCACAAATGTTTATTGAGTGTCTGTTCTCTAGGGAAGCAAAATCTGCCACCCCAAAATGTGTCTCTTTAGCATGAGGATTAACTTAGGTCGATTTTTAAGAAATAGAAGACCCAAGAAGTCTTTCTTTTCTACCGGCCCCTTTCCTACCTAAAGTTTTTTTTTGGGGGGGGGGGTCTTTTTAGGGCCGTGCCCTCAAAATATGGAGGTTCCCAGGCTAGGGGTCAAATTGGAGCTGTAGCTGCTGGCCTACACCACAGCCACAGCCACGCCAGATCCAAGCCCCATCTGCAACCTACATGAAGCTTGCGGCAACTCCAGATCCTTAACCCACTGAGCAAGGCCAGGGATCGAACCCGCATCTTCACGGAGACTATGTTGGGATGTGGGGGTGAACAAAAAGTCAAGGTCTCTGCCCTCTTGGTCTTCACCTTTCCTGTGGGATAAAAGGCAAATAAGCAGAGCTATAACTACTTTATTCTAGCACTGTCACACTATTAAAATATCTTCCCATTTGTAAAAGTTAGCAAAATGGAAAAACGCCGTAGAAAACTGGAGCACATTCATGAGAAGTCACATTATGCGGTTGCCAAAAAGCCTGAAAATCTTTCACGTAAGACAAGCCTATGTCAGAGTTCCCGCTGTAGAGCAATGGGATTGGCGGCATCTCTGTAGCACCAGGATGCAGGTTCAATCCCCTGCCTGGCACAGGAGGTTAAAGATATGCTTATTTCCCACAAATAGAGCAGGGTATAAATTAAATATATTATCTCAACTTTTTTTTAAAAATGAAGACTGGTCAAATTACACCAAAATGCTGCATTTGAATATCTTCAGGTGGTTAGGCTGCAGGCAATTATTAGTTTTCTCTATTTCCAAAAGCACAAGATACCTTTTTAAGCACATCAGATATTTTACAAAGTCCTTCCTGAAAAGGGAACTTACTACCAAGAGGCCTAGTTCCTTCTACCTCTTAAGCAAACAAGTAAATCTGAAGCAACAAAGTTAAAACGACAGAAAGATAAGGTTCTTCAGGCTACTTCTAGAATCGGGATTTTCTTTCCCTCTCCCGTGAAGAACAAGGTTTACATTTACTCTTATCAGCAGTGAGCAGAACCAATTGTCTGCAACATCGGAGTGTGTAGGGCTGCCTGCTGTCCAATAAAAACATTACACTTGCATAAGTTGAAGTTTTCCAGTAGCCATATTAAAAAAGTAAAGAAACAGATCGAGTTTATTTTGATAATATCTTATTTAACCCAGTGCATCCAAAATACTATCATTCAACATATAACCAGTGTTAAGACTGTTCTGGTGAGATTATTGACATCTTTTTTTTTTTTTTGTACTGTCACTGAAATTAGCTGTGTCTACTTACAGCATTTCTCAATTCAGACTCGCCACATTTCCTGTGCTCAAGAGCCACATGTAGTGAGCGGGGGCTACCACACTGGACAGGACAGGCCTAGAGCAACTAAGAACATCAGAAGCACCAAGAGATACCTTCTCAATGACGGCCATTTAATAAGTGGTCAAAAACCAAAGAGTACTTACGGAATGATCCCATTTTATGAAGTTCTAGAACTACTCTAAGCTCTGATGGAAATCAAGGGGTGAGGGGGCTTGTGCAATGACGGGAGAGGAGCACGAGGCAACTTTCTGGAGTGCTGGAAATGGTCTCTGTCTACACTGGGGTAGTGGTTACATGCGTGTATAATTTGGCGAGCCCCCGACCTGCACATTTAAAACGGGAGCTTTTCCTTGACTGTCAGGTATCCATCAAATGCGGAGAAACTGTTGCAGAAAGCAAGCTGTGTTGTAGCAGCAGCGGACTTGGGCTCAGCGCGCCCTAACCAGCTCCGATCCGGGGCCACGCTAGGGTCCCGGTTTAACCGGTGCCCCGGGCGGGGCAAGGAACAGAAAAGCCATCTCGGCGCGGGGCTGCACTTCCGCCAACGCCATCTCAGGGCTCCCGGGCCCCGGAGGAATCACGCGGGAGGCGCGACCCGCCCGGGCGCCCGGTTCCGAGGCCGGGGGCGCGCAGCAGCGCGACTCGCGGACTCGCCGCTCTGGGCCCCGGGCCGCGGGCCGCCGCAGGGCGGGCTCGCAGGGTCCCGGCTGCGCGCGGGGGTGCGGGGACGCGCGCGCGGCGGCCGCCCTCGGCGGGGACAAAGGCGCCCGGCCCCACGTGCGCGCCGGAGCTGGGGGCGCGGGCGGGCGGGCGGGCGGGCGACCCCGGCGCGGAGGCCCGGGCCCGGGCTTACCTGGGCAGCGGCGCCGGCGCCGAGGGAGGCCGGGGAGGACGGCAGGCTCCGCCCCGAGGCCCGCCCGCGCTCACCTGTCGGGCTGGGGAGGGGGCTGCCGCTAGGGGTGTCCCAAGTCGCCCCTGGGCCCTTCCCGCCGCCGTCCGCGCGGGCCTCGGGGTGCGCGGCGCCCTCCTCGCCCACCTCCCCCTCTCCTGCGGCCGCGGGTCCCGCTGACTCACGCCGGTGAGCTCTCGGGGTTGGCGCTCGGGTTTGTGCAACGCTCCGAAACAAGCGCCCCAAAAGTGACTCCTCGGGCACCGGTGGCTTCCCGTCACCCTCCGCCCTGGACGCACTTGGCCCCGGGCCTGGCTCAGCCCGGGGACTGCTCCTCCCCTCCGCGGCTCGCTGAGCACCAGCACCTCGGGGACGCGGGTGAACGCCACGTTCCCGGCGCCCCGGCCCCTCGACACGCCCAGACCCTTCTCGGGTCCTCCCGTCCGGCTCTCGGCGCGGGAAAGCGCTTCCTCGGTCACCGAAAGCTCCCCTCTCGCGCGCCAGTAAGTGCGGGAGCGCCGAGCAGAGGGGACGGCGATCAGAAGAGATGCTGGCCTTTGAGGGACTCACGGTCTTGGGGGAGGTCTACACGTCTCTTTGAATCAGTAAGGTTCCTAGAACAGTACACACATAGCTAAGATTAAAATTAAACAATTAAAAATGCGAGGGGCGGGGGAGGACAGTCAGGGCTTCGCAGAGTGACTTTTTAAAAATTTTATTGGCATATAGTTGATTTGCAATGTATTAGTTTCAGGTGTCCAACAAGGTGAATCAACAATACGAATACACACATCCATTCCTTTTTTCCGTGTAGGTTATTACAGACTGTTGAGTAGATGTCCCTGTGCTCTACTGTAGGTTCTTGTTAATTATCTTTTTGATATACAACAGTGTGTATAGGAATGACTTTTTTTTCTTTTTTTTTTTTTTTTTTTGTATTTTCTAGGGCGGCACCCGCAGCATATGGGGGGTAGACGTCTTCAACCTACACCACAGCTCACGGCAATGCTGGATTCTTAACCCACTGAGCAAGGCCAGGGATCGAACCTGTAACCTCATGGTTCCTAGTCGGATTCGTTCACCACTGAGCCACGACAGGAACTCTGGGACTGTGGCTTTTTTCTAAAAGAGTATTTGGAAGATGCTTGGTACCGGGAAAGGCTACAAGAGGCTGAGAAGGCAAGGGATAAACATACACAAACCAATGAAGGACAGAGGACCTAACTAGGGACTATAGGAGGGTTTGGAGTGAGATGGAAGGGGTAGCAAAGTGGTGAAAATTTTGAATAACCAGGGGAGTCACTAGAGTCACTAGAGTGAGATGAGCCTCAAGGAAGACCTAGTGGAGTTTAGAAACCAGCATTGTGTAAGGAGGTGCAGCTGCAATTGTGCAAGGGCTCTGTAGGCTGGTATATAAATAAGGAAACTGTAATAAAACCAGAGTTTGCCGGTTGAGAAAAGGAGAAGGATGGGAGTGAGGAAGTTAAGGACACCGAAAGAATGTGCTGGTGTCATGCAGGCACCAGGGGTTTAGTCCATGGAGGCCAGGAAGGGAGAGGAGCGGGGAGCAGAGAGACTGGGAGAAAGGAAAGAGGTGGAACAAAAGATAAAGGCCTATGGGAATGAAGGGACTGAGGAGTTGTCACCACAGTGCGGTGTCCGTGATGTCCAAGGAGAAGGCATTCCAGGTCTGACCCGAACAGTGTCACATGAGATGGATGTCACTGGAATTGGGTCGAGCGCCCACCAGGCCAGGGTGGGGCACATCAAGGTCCCTGGAGGATGGTGGAACTTGGAGGAGTGCGCTGAGGCCAAGGAATCATCTTCGGTGCATGCGAAGGAACCAAAGCTAGTAGGTGACAGCAACAGGCCGAGGTAGAGGAATGTATGGCAAAATTCACTGAGTTTCAAAACAAAAGGGAGTGTCTCCCCACCAAGAATGACAGAGCAGGAGGTCTCTTGTGGCACAGCAGGTTGAGGACCCCTCCTTGTCACCGCAGGGGGTGCCCTGGCCTGGGAACTTTCACATGCCTTGGGCCCGGCCAAAAAGAAAAAGAATGTACACATCTATGTATCCCTGGGGCACCTTGCTGTACGATAGAAAATTGACAGAACACTGTAAAGCAGCTATCATGGAAAAAATAAAAATCATTATCAAATAAAGTAAAGAATGACAGACAGAGAGTTCCTGTTGTACAGCAGAAACGAATCCGACTAGTATCCATGAGGATGTGGGTTTGATCCCTGGCCTCGCTGAGTGAGCTAAGGATCTGGCATTGCCGTGAGCTGTGGAGTAGGTTGCAGACGAGGCTCAGATCTGGTGTGGCTGTGGCTGTGGCGTAGGCCGGCAGCTGTAGCTCCGATTGGACCCCTGGCCTGGGAACTTCTATATGCTGCAGGTGCGGCCTTATAAAGACCGGAAAAAAAAAGAAAGAAAGAAAGAAACAAGAAATGGCAGAGCAGTGTCATGGAAGCAGCAGTAAGGAGCTGGGAATATGGGAATAGTAATGTCAAGCTCTGGGAAAATGAGCAGAGGCTCCACTCAGCAGAAACAGTAAGGGAGACGAAAGTCTCCGTGGAGGCCAAGATTTTTTTTTTTTTTTTTTAAGACGGAAACATCTTGTAAAAAGGCTGGAAGCGCAGGGGGGTTTGTTGTGAAACAAGTCTCCCAAAGGACCTAGTGGAAGGATGCTTGTGAAACAGGCTGACATCGATGGTGATACTTAATAGCTGCCCTGTGTGAAAGGCTTCCTTCCACCTGTCAGTACCTCATTTCCTTTTCACAACCAAGACAGGTACCGTGACCCCCTTTTTATAATTAAGAACCCGAAGCTTAGAGATGTGGAGTGTCCCCAGCAAAATAACGAACTGTCCCCACAGCCAAGCTCTTCACAGGTTATAAGTCCTCATCCTTCTTCTATTAATCTACGAAGCCAACGGATGAAGGATAGTGAGTAAATACGAATGGGGTTATTATTATCTAAAATGGGAAAAATTGGGGAGTTCCTGTCGTGGCTCAGTGGGTTACAAACTCAACTCGTATTCATAAGGATGCACGTTCAATCCCTGGCCTCGCCCAGTGGGTTAAGGATCCGGCGTTGCTGTGAGCTGTGGTGTAGGTCGAAGAGGCGGCTCAGACCCCGCGTTGCTGTGGCTATAGCTCCAGTTTGACCCCTAACCTGGGAACGTCCATGTTAGTTTAATTGTTAAAAAAAACAATTAAACTAACTAATAAATTAAATGGGCAAATTTTGAGCAGAAAAACAAATTTGATAGCAGGGTTCAGATGGACTGATTTGTGTGGGATAAGAATGTGTCCTCATTCAACAGGTGTTTTTTCATTGCCTGTAGAGCACCGAGGATTAAAAAAAAAAAAAAGGATGAAAAAGAAATCTGTCATTAAGTTGTTTATGTTCTTTTATAATCTTTTATTTTGAAGACTTCTACCCTTCAGGATGACTGTAAAGCCATCTGTCCCCTGGGGAACACGGCCTTCCCCATGGTTTGGAGTGTCCTGGAGATAAAGCACAAGTGAGGCTAAATGGGCTGGGCTTCCATCTGCTCCCCGAAGGGTTAACGCTATAGTCCTTCTTGCAGGCAAAGGAACTTGAAGGGGAAAGAACGAATAACAAGTCAAAGATATTCACTCATTAGTGGCCTCAGAGCCTCTGTCTTAGGTTTCCCACTGAAAATCCAGGCTCATTCCAATCACCCTGGAACCAAATATCCTTTTTCTGGAAAGTGTGGAGCGCTCCAGGTTCTCCCTGACTAAATCCTAGAACGGCATCCGTCCTGAGCTATCTCCTGACTTTCAAAGCTTCATCAATCCCCAGACTAAAAACAGGTTGGAATGTCATTGATGCCACTGAATTATACACTTCAAAATGGTTAAAATGGGGGAATTGACAGAACAATGAAAACCAGCCATAATGGAAAAAATTATTTTTTTAAAAAAATGGTTAAAATGGCAAGTTTTATGTTATAGATACATTTACTCAGCTAAAAAAATTAAGGGAGTTCCTGCTGTGGTGCAGCAGAAATGAATCTGACTAGTGTCCATGAAAATGTGGGTTTGATCACTGGCCTTGCTCAGTGGGTTAAAGATCCGGTATTGCCGTGAGCTGTGGTGTAGGTCGCAGACGAGGCTTGGATCCCGTGTTGCTGTGGCTGTGGTGTAGGGCAGGAGCTGCAGCTCTGATTCGACTCCTAGCCTGGAAACTTACATATGCCCCAGGTGTGGACCCAAAAAGCAAAAAAATAGTATTAAAAATTTTAAATACATAAATTAGGAGTGTAATATACCAAAAACTATTGAATTGTACACTTTCAACAGGATTGTATGGTCTGTGAATTATATCTCGATAAAGCTGTTTGGAAAAAAAAAAAAAAATACGTGGGGCTTGTCAGGCTAAAGTCCTGAACCAGAATTGTAGCTATACCTCAGGCTGAAAAAGTGGAGATCAAGGAAATCGGAATTGTCATCTGTCCCCGACATACTCACAGGTCACTGAAACTAGGCTGCTCTTCTCAAAATGGTGGGATACGTCATGCTTACAACTGTGTTTGGGAAATACAACATTGATGAACTCTCTGCTCTGAAGGCAGAGTCGTTAGCTTGGTCAGTTTTTTGTTGTTGTCGTTCATTTGTTTACACGTTATTGTGGGAAAAATTAAATATATGGAAAAGCAGACCTAAAATCCGAGCTTCAACCATTAGCAATCCACAGCCTGCTTTGTTGCATCTGTATCTCTACCCATTTCCCCGCCATCCTGTATTAATGGGAAGCAAATGCCAGACAACCTATTATTCCATTGGTAAATATCTCAGCATGACTCTCAAAAAGATAAGAAGTCTTTTAAACACACACACACACACACACACACACAACAGCATTACCATAACTTAACAAGTAATGGTTCCTATGTCCATTGCACACGATTGGGTAAACAAATGTGAAATATACATACAATGGGATATTATTCACTTTTTTTTTTTTTTTTTTTTTTGCCTTCCCGAGGCGTGTGGAGTTCCATGGGCCAGGGATCAGCTTCAAGCCACAATTGCCACCTTCACAGTTGCTCTGGCAACAACGGATCCTTGACCCACTGTACTGGGGTGGAGGATCAAACCTGCATCCTGGCACTGCAGAGACACTGCGGATCCAGTTGTGCCACAGCAAGAATTCCTTATTCAGCTTTTTTTAAGGTACACTTTTTTTTGTTGTTATATTCACTAGTTTGTTTTATTTTTTAGATTTCACATATAAGTGATAACACAGTATTTCTCCTTCTCTGTCTGATTTATTTCACTAAGTATAATACCCTCCAGGTCCATCCACGTTGTTCAAATGGGAAAATTTCATTCTTTTTTATAGCCAAATAGTATTTTGTTGCTATTTTATATATATAAAAATCTTCTTTATTCATTTGTGTTTTTTTTTTTTTGTCTTTTGTCTTTTTGTCTTTTGTTGTTGTTGCTATTTCTTGGGCCACTCCCGCGGCATATGGAGGTTCCCAGGCTAGGGGTTGAATCGGAGCTGTAGCCACCCGCCTACGCCAGAGGCACAACAACGCAGGATCCGAGCCGCGTCTGCAACCTACACCACAGCTCACGGCAACGCCGGATCATTAACCCACTGAGCAAGGGCAAGGATCGAACCCGCAACCTCATGGTTCCTAGTCGGATTCGTTAACCACTGAGCCACGACGGGAACTCCTATTCATTTGTTGATGGACACTTAGGTTGCTTCCATATCTTGGCAACTATAAACAATGCTGCTATGAATATTGGGGTGCATGTATCTTTTTGAATTAGTGTTTTTGTTTTCTTGGATATACACCCAGGAGAGGAATTGCTGGATCATGTGGTAGGTCTACTTTTAGTTTTTTTGGGAACCTCCATAGTGTTTTCCAAAGTAGCTGCACAAATTTACATTCCCATCAACAGTGCAGCAGAGTTCCCTTTTCTCCATATCCTAGCCGACATTTTTTGTGTGTGTGTTTTTGCTTTTTGAGGGCCGCACCCACGGCATATGGAGGTTCCCAGGCTCGGGGTCGAATCGGAGCTATAGCCACCGGCCTACACCAGAGGCACAGCCACAGCAACGCTGGATGTGAGCCGCGTCTGCAACCTACACCACAACTCACGGCAACGCCGGATCCTTAACTCACTGAGCAAGGCCAGGGATCGAACCTGCAACCTCGTGGTTCCTAGTTGGATTCATTAAACACTGAGTCACGATGGGAACTCCAACATTGTTTTTTGTGGTCGTTTTGATGATAGCCATTCTGACAGGTGTGAGGTAATACCTGTGATTTTGATTTGCATTTCTCTGATGATTATCGATGTGGAGCACCTCTTCATATGCCTATTGGCCATCTGTATACCTTCTTTGGAAAAGTGTCTATTCAGGTCTTCTGCCCATTTTTTAATCAGGTTTTTTTATTTGAGTTGTATGAGCAGTTAATATATTTTGGATATTAACCCCTTATCACTCATATCATTTGCAAATATTCTCTCCCATTCAGTATGTTGTCTTTTCGTTTTGTGGATGGTTTCCTTTGCTGTGCAAAACCGTTTAAGTTTAACTGGGCCCCATTTGCTTGTTTTCACTCCTGTTTTCTTTGCTTTAGAAGACAGATCAAAAAAATATTACTATAATTTATGTCCAAGAACGTTCCAAGTAGCCTTTTTCTTTTTCTGGCCACACCTGCAGCATGCAGAAGTTCCCAGCCTAGGGACTGAACCCTCACCACAACAGTAACCCTTGCCATAGCAGTGACAACACCAGGTCCTTAACTCACTGGGCCACCAGGGAACTCCTAGGTAGCCTTTTTTAAGGCAGAATTTTAGAAATTCTAACACATGCTACAACCCGAATGAACCTAGAAGACATTTGCTAAGTGAAATGGACCATTCATAAAAAGACAAATGTGGTATGATTCCACTTACGTGAAGTTCCTAGAGAAGTCAGAGTCATAAAGTAGCTTGATTTCCAGGGGCTGAGGGAGGGGAGAACAGGGAGTTGTTTAGTGGGTACAGAATTTCAGTTTTGCAACAAGAAAAGAATTGTGGAGACTGGTTGCCCAATCACGTGAATGTACTTACTACTGCTGCCTATACACTTAAAAATGGTTAAGGTGGTCAATTTTATGTTACTCTACAACTAAAATTTTTTAAACTTAAAATTTTCTTAATCTCATGAACTATCCGTGCCCAAATTTCCACTTCTTGTAAACGTCAACATTTTTTTTCCCAGTGTTTGTTTGAACTAGGATCCAAATAAAATCCACAAGTTGCCACAGGTCATGTCCCTTAAGTTGTTTTTAACGTATAAATTCCCTTCCCCTCTTCCTTGCAACTTATTTGAGGAAACAAGTTGCCTGCCCGTCGTTTCTCACAGCCTAGAGTCTGCTCCCTGCATCCCTGTGGTGTCCTTTAACCCTTTCCGCCATTCTCTGTAGTCCCTGTAAATTGGTAGGTGGCCGTAAAGGCCCTGGGCTAGCTTTGATGTGGTCTCAGGAGGAGACCAAAGACATCCATTTCTGCGGGGCCAGCCCAGCCGGACCTGAAAAAGCGAGGCTAAACCACCAGCCAAGCCGCTTCGAGTGACAAAGACGCAGTTTACACACCTAAGTCCGCCTTTAAAAGCCGGGGGAGGAGGAAAAGGGGTGGGGCGTAACTACGTGGGAAAAACTCTTTGTCCGGTTTCCACCCGCGTAATCAAGTTACGAAATAAACAGCCAGCGCGGGGCGGGGCCCTTAGCCGGAAGTGACGCAGGCGCGGCCACGGCAGAGTGGCCGTAGAGGCGGGGCCACGGCTAGACGGGCTGCTCCGGGGCCACACTTCCGGCTATCGCCCAGGGAGACGCGCCCTGTGAAGTCCCGACCAGGCTCCGCCCGCTAGGGTCTCCTGTGACCCGGACCGCATTGGCGGCCCTGCGGGCGGGATGTTCCGGGGTTTGAGCAGTTGGTTTGGCTTGGAGCAGCCGGCGCCGGGTGGCCGGCAGTCCGAGGGAGATGGGCAGCCTAAGGGAGACGCTCCACCCGAGCAGCGCTCCGAGGCGGTGGCAGAGACAGCGGAGGGGGAACCTCAGCAAGCCGGGGACCAGGAGCTCCTTCATCAGGCCAAAGGCCTCGGCAGTGAGTCTCTCCCCGGCCCCGGGGACCAGAGAGTTTCAGAGAGCGTCCGTATCCCTCCTCCTGCCGCCCCTGGGCGTGGGCCACCACTGGTCGGGGGGAGGAGGGAGGGAGCGGAAGGCGTGTCTGTTGTCTGGAGAGCTTGGTGTGGATCTGGGCAAGGCCGAAGCTTTATCTTGCAGTCAAATCCTGTGCCCGAAGTTCCTGGTGACATGTCACTCTTGGCACAGTGTGTCACCATTGCAAGCAGGGCCGAAGTAAAGCAGTGGGGCTCGACGTCTTTAGGGTTGACGAGGAATCTCTTTTTTGTTCATCTCGCCAACTTTCCCCTCTATGACTTCCGGAGGACTGAGGACGTTGGAGAGCTCGAATTGGTCGAAAGTGCCTTTTTGCCCTGAGGTCAGAATGTCATCCAGAGTAAATTAAGGAAGAGTTACTTACTGAAGGCCTCTGACAGGCAGGCTCATCTCCTTTAGGCTGCATTGGGACCATTTTCCTTAACATGGGAAACTAATTGCCAGTTATTGTCCGTGATGTGCAAGTTTCAGCCCTAAATGTTTTGTGGATGTGTCTTAAGTCACCTGTTTAAACACCCAGCGAGTCGGGAGGACCAGCGATTGCAGTGTTAGTGGCCCAAAGTTAATGCTGATAGTAAATGGTAGATGTGGAATTTGAACCCATGACTGTCTTAATGTCAAAGCCTGTGCTCTTTTCCAGCTTACAGCCTAGTTTGGGAGGAGGGTGAAAGTCCCAGGCATGCAGAATAAACACATCCTGTGGTAATTCTGCTCCTGGAGAGACCTTGGCAGGCTTAAATAGTCAAGGAAAACGCCTTTGAAAAGATGACCCTAAAGCAGTCAGCACTACAAGCGAGAGCTCTTCAATTTAGCACGCATTTTTAAAGAATTTACTCCAAGTTACTAAAACGCAAGAGCATGGGGCTGGCTGGAGCGGAGAAACACATTTTTGAATAAGAAAGGCTTTAATGTTCAAAAAGTTACTGCGGGGTGGAGAGGCAGGGAAAACAGACATACTCTCAAGTCCTGGCAGTACATAATCTCAGCCCCAGGCCCCTAAACGGTGCACAAGAAAAATAAAACTAAGTGCAAAGCAATGAGATCACTAAAGAGGGTACAGCTATTTCCTGTGAGGAAAATGGGGAAGAAAGGAGCTTGGAATATTCCAGAGATGTGAGGAGATGCGTTTGACTAGAGCAGAGAATCTTTGTTAGGTAGCTGGGATAAATAAAAGTGGGATCGCTGTAAGAAAAGCTGGGTATGGTTGTTTCCCTGATTTCGTAAATCCTGGAGAACCATTTTCATTTATCTTCAGGGGAGTATCAAAAGTGGCTTCTTACACCTTAGGGCTTTATTGAAACCTCACATTTGTATTTAGTAAGAAAGACTTCCAAATATTTTTTAATAAATCTTTTTTCAGCATGGATGACTACTTTGGAGCTCAACGCTGCCATCTCTTTCCTCACCAGACTCTTGAGGTTGGGGAGGCTCAGGTTAAGGTGGAGGCGCTTCCCCGCCCACACACATACTGTGAATGCAGAGTTCCCACCTAAATTAGAGCTCTTCTGGCTGTGAACTTTATTTGATTTTAAAAAAAAGGTGTAGAGGTTCCACCTTCAAAAAGCCAAAAGAGATATGATCAGATATTTTTTTATTTCTACCTATTGATCCTAAGAGGTGTATTAATTCTAAAAAGACCCATCTGCGTTTTGGAAACTGAAGATAAACATCTCTGGGCCTGACTCCCACCAAGTAGCTGCAGTACTTGAGCCTTTTAAAATCGACATGAAATCTCCTGGGGCCCCATTTGTTCTGTAAACTTTTGTGGAGTGCTTTCTTTCAAGATGGGCGTGTATGGGAGTTCCAGGGTGTGAGTGATTCAGATATTTAACACTCAAAGGTAGAGGTTTGCTTGGTTTTTTAAAAAGAGTATAGATAAAGCGCTAATTGGACTTTTAACAAAAACCTCCCAACCCAGTTGTGCTGAATAAGCAGTTACTCTGGGGCGCGAGGCCTTGGAAGGTGGGGAAGGGCTCTTCAACAAGCTCCCTGATACACTGCCCTCCTTCTGGGATCACAGCAAGTCCTCAGTTTATCAGGAGGGAGAGCCAAAGATGGGAAGGTTTAGATTAATTTTCTAAGGCTGCCTTAAAAACCACTCTTACTTTGCTGTTCTAGCAGCAAGCCTTAAACTTTTTACTTTCCTCTTTGCTCTGATAAATGTGTGCTTTTTCTGACCTTTGAGAACCTTCCTACTTTTCTTTCCCTCTCTGATCCCCTTCAGTTCTGCAAACCCTTGTGACTTGCTTATCTGACATGAGGCAGTGTGGGATTGGGGTACCAGCTTGGCTACTCAGAGGCAGGTAGCCTGTGTTTGGGTTCTTTATACTGCTTGCTTTTATCAGCCCTCCTGTTTGGCTGTCTGCCCATTTCACCATGCCACTCTGGGTGGGTAAATAGACTAGTGTTACAGTACTTACTGGCTTTATTGTGATGTCATTTGCGAATTACAGTTAAGTCCAACAAACAGGCTTAATGTCAGGGGTCCCCAAGACCACCCCTCGGTTCAATGAGTACCCACCACAATTAGAGCTTCTTTGACAAGGAAGAAGGGGATAGGCTACTGGCCAGGCAGTCAGCAGGGTCTGCCCCATCTTCATGGACAAATCATTTCACCCCCATGTGCCTTGGCTTCCCTATCTGTAAGCTGGGCTCCTTATACCTACTCTTCCTGGGAGGGTCGTGACGTGATGAAAATGAAGGTTAAATGACTACCTTGAATGGAAACGATCTGCTCCATCCTTGCATTAAGTTGCTGAGTCTACTCACTCAGACATTTCACTTAGACTTTTCTTTGGCTGCCTCCTCATTTCAGACCCTTTGCTTGTGCCTAAGTCCCTGAAGTGGACGTTGTACTCCTGTTACTTTTAACTCTTATCTGCATCCCAGTTCTTCTAACCACTTAACAAAAACTGTCTTTCACTTGGTATCAGCTGATGTCTGCACAATACAGACTTCTCGTCTTTCTGAGCGTCTTAGCTGAAGATCTCTCGTCCTGCTGTCCTGCTCTCCCGCTGCCCACTCCCTCTGACTTCGGAATCCAGGCCACTCTCTAATTACTTTTAGGAGACATTTCTCCCTTCTCTGTTTGTTTTTGTTGTTGTTGTTATTGTTGTTGTTTTTTTGTCTTTTGCCATCTCTAGGGCAGCACCCGCCACATATGGAGGTTCCCAGGCTAGGAGTCTAATCGGAGCTGTAGCTGCCGGCCTACGCCACAGCCGCAGCAACTCGGGATCCCAGCCGCGTCTGCGACCTACATGGCAACCTTATGGTTCCTAGTCGGATTCGTTAACCACTGAGTCACAACGGGAACTCCTCCCTTCTCTGTTTAATGAATAATCTTGCTCTTCTCGTCTTGGAATCCTTGATTTGTTCGTTTGTTTAGAAATGAACATACTTTGAGGGCAAGAACTAGGCTCTCTCCAGTGTTCAGTGTATTCCACCCATGGAGTCATCACAGTCAGAGAATTGAGGTTACTATGCTAACATACCGGTTTTCAATTGACAGTCCTCCCTTTGAATAAAAATGACAATTCTAATTCAGAAGGTACGGCTGAGAAAATCTTAAAGGCAGCCCTTTAGAAGCTTGGATCGATCTATCTGCAGAGAATATTCTTTCAGATAGTGTGGCCGTCTACCCATTTTACCATATGCCACTCTGGGTGGATAACTAGACCAGGCATAACCAAAGCGAAATCAGAATCTCCCTAAAGCTCAGCACTCATCGTGTCACTGACCCAGTCATGCATTCAACAAGTACTTATCGCTCCTCTCTGAGGGTACACTGGCGAATGAGCCAATGTCCCAGTGAGGCTTGGGGTGGGTTTTTAGTCTAGCTGGGAGGACAGATTCACCGCATAATTGATAGTGTCTTGAATATTGTTGATCTGGCAACAAGGTACTGAGCGAACACATTTGAGGGATGCCCATGCAGGGGCCAGGGACCATTTTCTGAGACATGATGTTTAATCAGAGGCTCACACTGGGGTTCCCGTCGTGGCTCAGCGGTTAACGAACCCGACTAGCATCCATGAGGATGTGGGTTCGGTCCCTGGCTCTCTCAGTGGGTTAAAGGATGCGGCGATGCTGTGAGCTGTGGTGTAGGTCGCAGACGCGGCTCGGATCCGGTGTTGCCATGGCTGTGGTGTAAGTCGGCAGCTACAGCTCCGATTAGACCCCTAGCCTGGGAACCTCCATATGCCTCGGGTGCGGCCCTAAAAGAGACAAAAAGACAAAAAAAATAATCAGACACTCAAAGGATGTATAGAGTTAGCCAGGTAACGGGAGAGCTGATAAAAGTGTTTCAAAACGAGTTCCCGTCGTGGCGCAGTGGTTAACGAATCCGACTAGGAACCATGAGGTTGCGGGTTCGGTCCCTGCCCTTGCTCAGTGGGTTAAGGATCCAGCGTTGCCATGAGCCGTGGTGTAGGTCGCAGATGCAGCTCAGATCCCGAGTTACTGTGGCTCTGGTGTAGGCCTGTGGCTACAGCTGTGATTAGACCCCTAGCCTGGGAATCTCCATATGCCGAGGGTGCAGCCATAGAAAAGACAAAAAGACCAAAAAAAAAAAAAAAACCCTCCCTCAGATTTATCATGGGATGGGTTAATCTAGGAAACGAGAAAGGAGGGGCATTTTTTTTCTTCTTTTTTCAACAAGAGGGAAGGAGAAAATAAAGATGGGATACTTAGGGTCTAAAAAGAAAAGAAAAGAAAGAAAGAAGCCTTAATCTTATTGTAAAGTAGGAGGGGAGATTATTTGCTGAGATAAGTTAGAACTGAGACTGGAGAAGGGCCAGACAGGTTTGAAACAGCTACTGGGTGAACTGGGAAATATGCTTAACAGTCTTTGAAAGCAATGAATTAAAGGCCCGGTATGGATGGCCAGTCCCCTGAGAAAGTGGAGCACTGTCAGTGCTTCTCATTCCTTGTTTCAAGTGCTAATTAACAAGGAACACGCCCTGAGTGGAAGCGTCTTCTCAGTGCTCTCTAAGGGAGAAGTCACAGATACAATAACCATTGTACTTGAATGGAGCACAGACTCTTTTTTATTCTTTACAGACTATCTATTTAACTTTGCAACTGCTGCTACAAAAAAGATAACTGAATCAGTTGCTGAAACAGCACAAACAATAAAGAAATCAGTAGAAGAAGGAAAGATAGATGACATCATTGATAAGGTACATTTAAATATCTTTTGAAAATAGAAGTTTATAAAATTCATTAGCAGCTTATCACCCTTCCTCCCAGGAACTTTATTAACACAAGTAGGATGTCGTCCTCTGATAAAAATGTTGTTGAGATGCTTGGGTTTTTTTCCCTCTCTTTTTCATAAGTGGCTATGATATAAATTACTTGATTTAAATAAGCTTTGTTTTTATTTTAATATATTCTAAAATACATTGATAGTTTTGGCTAAGACTAAGCTTTTCATATCGTGAGTTTAGTTTTCAACAGTGACCATTTCAGAATACATTTACGCCTTTGCCTCATTTGGATAAGTGTTAAAATTCCTAGCCCTGGAGTTCCCTTTTGGTGCAATGGGTTAAGAATCTGGTGGTGTCACTGCAGCAGCTCTGGTCACTGCTATGGCGTGGGTTCAGTCCCTGGCCCGGGAACTTCCACATGCCGTGGGCACGGCCCCCCCCAAAAAACTTCTAACCCAATAGGAACAACCCTTTTAAGACCCTGAAGTGAGTTTGTTCCTTTTTGCAGCGGTAGGGTGCAGGCCTAGGGAATTTCATTTATGTTGCTAACTGTCTGAATTAAGTAGGTCCTCAGGTAAACTTTAGCTTCCTATTCAGATATTTTTGTCGTGTGTAGTATTTGTTGGAATGAGATTCGACCTGCACTTTATTGCTTTATGGAACAACACAGAAATCCAATTTTTAACTAACTTTATTTTTGCACTTGAGAAGATCATCTGAAATTCCCTCTGTGACACAGTGGGTTAAGGATCCAACCGCAGCAGCTCAGGTCACTGCAGAAGCTCGGGTTTGATCCCCGGACGAACGCAGTGGGTTAAAGGATCTCCTTTTGCTGCGGCTGCGGCCTAGGTTGCAGCTGTAGTTTGGATTCGATTCCTGGCCCAGGAACTTCGATATCCTGCCGGTGTGGCCATAAAAAAATTAAATTAAAAATTTCAAAACTTTTAAAAATGAAAAGATCATCTGTCATAAGAGCAGTTGAACACTTGTTCAAAAATGTCGAAGATCCTCTCTTATTGGGGAAGGGAAGAAATAACACTTTCGTAGTCTCTTTATTTGACTTCACAAGTCTCGAATGTAATTCTTATCTAATAATGAGTTTTTCAAAGTAATTTGACTGTATGTATTTTTTAACAGACAATTATAGGAGATTTTCAGAAGGAACAGAAAAAATTTGTTGAGGAGCAGCATACAAAAAAATCAGGTATGATACAGGTTTATTGTACATGACTTACTCGCCTGCACATTTTTTTGGGCTTGGGTTAAATACTAGATGCCCCACCAAGGCTCTGAGAATACACAGATGTCTAAGTTAAGCCCCCATCTTTCAGGTAGCACAGAGAGTAGTGGGGACAAACCTGTGAATCTTCAGAGTTTAAAGGAAGGAAGGAGAGTTCCCTGGTGACCCAGCAGGTTAAGGATCCGGCACTGTCACAGTTGTGGCTCAGGTCGCTGCCAGTGGCTAGGATGGTGGGTGAGGGCAGCCCCTCTGGGAGCTGGCTCTGAAAGAGAGTAAGCTTATATTTCTCACTTTATCACAAGTTCAGCACTGTGTCTGATGTACACCCAAAAGGCATCTAGGAAATGTTGCCTCCCTTCCCTTTCTATGCAGAAGAAAAAAATGAAAGCACTTTCCAAGGGAGTGACAGAGGGCCCTGAAATGTCATGGGGTATTTGGGAACCTAATACATTTCTTTCTCTTTTTTTTTTGTTTTTTGATTTTTTGTTTTTTTGTCTTTTTAGGGCCGCACCTGCAGCATATGGAGGTTCCCAGGCCAGGGGTCTAATCTGAGCTACAGCTGCTAGCCTGTGCCACAGCCACAGCCACGCCAGACCCAAGCTACGCCTGAGGCCTACACCCACAACTCATGGCAACGCCAGATCCCTAACCCACTGGCAAGGCCAGGGATTGAACCTGTGTCCTCATGGATGCTACTCATATTCGTTACCGCTGAGCCACGATGGGAACTCCAAATGGGCACCTTCATTCCTGTTATCTCCATTTCCCAGATAAGGACACTGGCCTGGAGGAAAAAAGAACCAAAAAGTATCCTTGGGGTTGGACCATTAGGAGGTTACTGGTTACCCTAAAAAGAGACATACTGGGGAAACGGGGAGTGAGGGGGGACTCATCCCTACCAGTGGCTTGGGCCTGGGGAGGACCTCAGTATTCAAGGAGCAGGGGTATAAGGAGAGGCCGTCCAAGGCAAATAGACTTCAAATGGAGACCAAACTGTTAAACAGTGTAAGAAAAAAGTTTCGAAGGGGCTTTACCCTTTTTTAAAAGTATGAAAATAGGGAGTTCCTGTTGTGGCACAGCAGAAACGAATCCAACTAGGAACCAGGAGGTTGCAGGTTCGATCCCCGGCCTCCCTCAGTGGTTTAAGGATCTGGCGCTGTGAGCTGTGGTGTAGGTCGCAGATGTGGGCTCGGATCCTGCATTGCTGTGGCTGAGGTGTAGGCCAGCAGCTGCAGCTCCAGTTAGACCCCTAGCCTGGGAACCTCCATATGCCATGGTACAGCCCTAAAAAGCAAAATAAATAAATAAATAAAAATCGAAAATCATTGCAATTGCCCTTAAAATAAAAATAGATAAATGAGAATATGAAAATAGGTTAATTTTATCTTATAATTAACAGAATTTAGAGGGAGTGCCCATCATGGCTCAGAGGTAACGAACCCAATTAGCATCCATGAGGATGCAGGTTCAGTCCCTGGCCTCGCTCAGTGGGTTAAGGATCCGGTATTGCCATGAGCTGTGGTGTAGGTCACAGACTTGGCTCTGATCCCTCGTTGCTGTGGCTGTGGTGTAGGCTGGCAGCTGCAGCTCTGATTGGACCCCTAGCCTGGGAACCTCCATATGCCGTGGGCATGGCCCTAAAAAATCCAAAAAAAATATAAATACACCAAAAAATAAAAATGGTGTCCAGGTGTCTCCTGTTGGCCCAGTGGAAAAAAAAAAAAATCCAAAAAAAATCCAAAAAAAGAATTTAGATTCTAACTGCCACCATTTGCTTGTTTAGGATGGGCCAAAGAATGAGCCAGATGTCGATGTGCCCATCTATCCATCCAGGCACACCAGTAATTTTCTGTCGGTTGGTGCCCAGTAGGATGTCTCTTCCATTTGACCTCTGCCCTCTTGCTCTGTTCCAGGCCCAGATGGTAGAGCTGCTCAGATGAGCTACCTCCTTGTAGTTTTGTCCCCACTCTTTTACACTTGCTGCTTTCTCTGAACAGCCCCGTGCACGTGCAGACACACACACCCCCCAGTGAACTCCTCCTAGTCCTAGACCGGCTCCCAGGTCACAAGAGAAACCGCCTAGGACTCGCCTCTCCAGGTGGTTGCTCTTTGTCGTGAGCCCCGGATGACATAGACCGGGTGTTAGTGGGCTGGACATCCCCAGCCTTTTGCTTCTAAAGACTTAATGGAGGGGAGTCCCCTGGTTAGCATTCAGCACTTTGACCACTGCGGCCCAGGTTCAATCCCTGGCCCGGGAACTGAGAGCCCACCTCAAGCCGCTGCACTCTGCCACCAAAAAAAGAAAGACTTAATGGAGGCTTTAATTCCACCCTGTTGTTTACTGCTTCCTATTTCTTTCTTTGTCTGCTTTCATTCCTGACAACCCTCTTCACAATTGCTAAGCCCTTACCTTGCAAGGTCATTATCACCTTTTGTTGTGAATAAAGTACAGTAACTTTTTATAGGGCCTTTTTATTTGGAAATCATTTCAATTTACAGAAAAATGACAGTAAAAATAGTATGAGAACACCCGTATCCCTCCACCTAGATTGTTAGAGTTTTATTCCATTCGCCTTCTCATTTATATTCTCTTCTTCGGTGTGTGTCTTTTTTTCCTTCGTTGTGCATTTCCTGAATGTTCCTTTGTGGCACAGAGGGTGAAGGGTCCAGCATTGCTGTAGCTGTGGTGTAGGTCTCAAGCGCACCATGGGTTTGATGCTTGGCCCAGGGAACGTCCACATGCCACAGGTGCGGCAAAAAACCACACCTAAGCCTTTCCTGAGCGGTAGGGATGTGCTCTTGCTTGACCACCCGCAGTCTAGTTCCCGGCTGTGGGAACGTTAACCCTGAGAGAAGATTCATAGTCTGATTTTGTCAGTTGACCCAGTAATGTCCTTTGTACATTTTCCCCTGAATACAGCATCCAGTCCTGGGAATAGCACTGCATTTTTTGTTATGTCTCTTAGCCTCCTGTAATCTGGAACATTCCCTCAGCCTTTCTGTATCTTTCATGACATGGATGTTTTTGAAAAATACTCTTTCCCCCCTTTTTTATTTATTTATTTATTTATTTATTTTGTCTTTTTGCCATTTCTTGGGCCGCTCCCGCGGCATATGGAGGTTCCCAGGCTAGGGGTTGAATCGGAGCCATAGCCACCGGCCTACGCCAGAGCCAGGGCAACACAGGATCCGAGCCGCGTCTGCGACCTACACCACAGCTCACGGCAACGCCGGATCCTTAACCCACTGAGCAAGGGCAGGGACCGAACCCGCAACCTCATGGTTCCTAGTCGGATTCGTTGACCACTGCTCCACGACGGGAACTCCCTTTTTTTAAATGAACCGTTCCTCATTTGGGCTTGGTCTGCTATTTCCTCGTGATTAGATGCAGATTATGCAGTCTCGGCTGGAACACCATATGGATGATATGTCCTTCTCAAGGTAGCACATCCAGAGGCCCACTGTGGCCCTCTGTCCCTCATTGGTGCTTGCCCAGTCAAGGCATTGTCCAATCTTTTCATCATATAATTCAAGTAATTTTTTTTACAAAATGCATACATGCATATGATTCATACATTAAGTCTGAGGATTATGATGAATGTTTGTATTTGGAACCTATTAGTAAACTGCTGAAATGATTGTGTGGAGGAGTTCCCGTTGTGGCACAGCGGAAACAAATCTGACTGGGAACCATGAGGTTGCAGGTTCGATCCCTGGCCTCGCTCAGCGGGTTTTAAGGAGCCGATGTTGCCGTGAGCTGTGGTGTAGGTCGCAGATGCGGCTCGGATCTGGCGTGGCTGTGGCTGTGGTGTAGGCCGGCAGCTGCAGCTCCGATTAGACCCCTGGCCTGGGAACCTCCATATGCCGTGGGTGCGGCCGTAGGGAAAAAAAAAAAATTTGTGTGGACGCTTTCTCATTCTTTCAAGACACAGACCAGAGTGTAAACCTTGTAACCTGTTTGTCTCTGTTCTTCTTTGCCATTAACAACCTTTCAGAAGCAGCAGTGCCCCCATGGGTTGATAGTAATGATGAAGAAACCATTCAACAACAAGTCTTGGCCCTGTCAGCTGTAAGTATCTTGTGTTAAACCCTATTTAGAAATACTTTCTTCCTCTCTTGACTTTATCCTTAGCAGAATGTTTTTCTTCTGTTCAATTTTTTAAATATTTTGAGGAGTTCCCTGGTGGCTTGGCGGTTAAGGACTTGGCATTGTTACTGCTCGAGTTCAGTCCCTGGCCCGGGAACTTCCACATGCCGTGGGTGTGGCCTAGGAAACAAAATAAATAAACATTTTGAGATGTTAAAAATGTGCACATCAACTTATACCATTTTTTCCCACTGGCTTTAAATTTGCTGCTTCTCAGATTTCTTTTCTCTTACTAGAAAATTCTAGCCTCTTACACAAATAATCCTTTCGGTCTTAAAAGGATTCTTGTAATGTTATTAAGACAGTCTTTTGAGATGTACTCTCGTATGAAGTTTCTATACAGCATTCTAATTCTCGTGACTGAAATGATTGCGTTCTAAATTTTCTCTTTAACCGCTATATGTATTTGTTTGAAACTGAAATTGAAAAAAATAAAATGGCATATGCTGGCCCACAAAAATTTCTGCTGAGACTTCAGAGGGAACATAGCAGTACCACCTAACAGTTCTGCAGCATCTGACAGTTTCAGGAAGTACTTTGTCACACATAATCTCTTCTGAGCCTCACGGTATATCTGTGAGGTAGGTAAGGGGCTTTTATCACCGCTGTGCAGGGGTGGGGACCAAGACTCTCAGATGTGACCCTCACATCCTGTCTGCGTCTCCACTGGGCTCTGAACCCTCAGCAGGCAGAGGCCAGCTTTGGTCTCTGTCCAGCACCCAGCCCCCCACCTGACATGGGATGCAGCACATAAGGCTTTTTCCTCTATCAGTGGTTTTCAAGCTTCGTTTTTTATTTTAATTTCTTGTTTTATTTTATTTTGGTCTTTTTAGGGTCTCATTCACGGCATATGGAGGTTCCCAGGCTAGGGGTCTAATCAGAGCTGTAGCTGCTGGCCTACACCACAGCCACAGCAACGCCAGATTCGAGCCGTGTCTGTGACCTACACCACAGCTCATAGCAATGCCAGATCGTTAACCCACTGAGCAAGGTCAGCGATCAAACCTGCGTGCTCATGGATACTAGTCAGATTTGTTTCTGCTGAGCCGTGTCGGGAACTCCCAAGCTTCGTTTTTTTTTTTTTTTGTCTTTTTGTTGTTGTTGTTTGTTGTTGTTGTTGTTGCTGTCTTGGCCACTTCCGCGGCATATGGAGGTTCCCAGGCTAGGGGTTGAATCGGAGCTGTAGCCACCGGCCTACGCCAGAGCCACAGCAACGCGGGATCCGAGCCGCGTCTGCAACCTACACCACAGCTCACGGCAACGCCGGATCGTTAACCCACTGAGCAAGGGCAGGGACCGAACCCGAGACCTCATGGTTCCTAGTCGGATTCGTTAACCACTGCGCCACGACGGGAACTCCCCAAGCTTCGTTTTTAACCTACTCTTTTTTTAAAAAAAAAGACCAAAGTCGCAAATGAAAATTTGGTCTTGAAAATAAACGTAGAGCTGGGCTTTTCTTCCCTTCCATTGCCCCAGGGCATTTTAAGGTTTTCTCTTCCTATTAGTATATCCTTAACCCTAACCTTAATCCTTAACCTTAGCTTCATCCTAACCCTAACCCCCATCATCCCTACTGAGTTCATTGTGGACACCCTGTATTTTGTTCACCACATTATAGCCAAACTTGGCACTGATATCACAGCCCTATTTATCCCCAGAAGGAAATGGGGACAGTGAGGGTGTCTTCCCACTCCCCAACCCCCAACTGGGGTGTAAGTGCCATGAAGGCAAGGACTCCATCTGTGCTGTGCCCTGCTGAGCAGGTGGCACAGAGCCCAGAGCACAGCAGGTGCTGAAAGAGCATCTTCTGAATTGATGATGCAGTGAGCATTGCACCCAGACGCACCTCTGAGAGAGCGCCCGAGATTTCCGCACGACCCAGCGGCTCTGCAGCAGTCTTCAGTCCAGCCTTTATGATGGCTGCTGAACGTGTTAAGGGGTAGGTTAAATTGCTATGATAGATCCCAAACCAGAGTTGGTTAAGGAGTTCCTGTCGTGGCACAGTGGTTAATGAATCCGACTAGGAACCATGAGGTTGCGGGTTCGATCCCTGCCCTTGTCAGTGGGTTAAGGATCCAGCGTTGCCGTGAGCTGTGGTGTAGGTCGCAGACACGGCTCGCTCGGATCCTGCGTTGCTGTGGCTCTGGTGTAGGCTGGTGGCTACAGCTCCGATTCGACCCCTAGCCTGGGAACCTCCATATGCTGTGGGTGCGGCCCTAAAAGAAAGGCAAAAAGACAAAAAAAAAAAAAGCAAAAAAACAGAGTTGGTTAAGCAAGCTATGAGTTTCCCTCCCTCCTTCCCACCTCTTCGTAATCAGTCCAGAGGTAGATGGTCTCAGTAGGTGTGCTTTGCCCCATGAAGTCATTTGGAGACCTGAGATCTTCCTGCCTTACTCCTGGCCTGTACCAGCCCCTAGGACGTGGTCTGCTATGCGGGGAAGCCAGCTCCTTATGACCACGACTGTGTTCCAGCCTGTGGGAGCTGGAAACGTGGTGGCTGTTCCAGACCATTTGAAGGCCAAGACCCTAAAGCTACTCTTATCACTCAGGCCCACATCTGGACAACTTGGGCAACTTAGACACCCAAGCCACCGTGGACGCCAGGGAGCGTGGGAGATGCGGTCTCTGGGGAAGAAAAAAACCTGATCTCTGGGTTGTGTGGCCCTATGCCCAGCTGGAACTCATAAAGGAAGGAAGGAAGAGGAGTTCCTGTCGTGGCGCAGTGGTTAACGAATCCGACTAGGAACCATGAGGTTGTGGGTTCGGTCCCTGCCCTTGCTCAGTGGGTTAACGATCCGGCGTTGCCGTGAGCTGTGGTGTAGGTTGCAGACGCGGCTCGGATCCCATGTTGCTGTGGCTCTGGCGTAGGCCGGTGGCTACAGCTCCGATTCAACCCCTAGCCTGGGAACCTCCATACGCCGCGGGAGCCGCCCTAAAAAAGGCAAAAAGACAAAAAAAAAAAAAAATCTATGAAAGGATTGGTCGTTCTCCACTCTCTCTAAGGCAGGCAAGTTAATGACAACTCAGTGGCCTTTGCAGCTGAAGCCTTTGGGAGGATTCAGTGTGTCAGATCATTGATGTGGTGTCACATATCAGTCTGTGATTTTCCCCGTGTTTTTCCTCTTTGTATCAAAGGACAAGAGGAACTTCCTTCGTGACCCTCCAGCTGGCGTGCAGTTTAACTTTGACTTTGATCAGATGTATCCCGTTGCCCTGGTCATGCTCCAAGAGGACGAGCTCCTGAGCAGGATGAGATTTGCCCTCGTCCCGAAACTGTAAGCAGTGGGCTCTTGCGCTGGAGTAGCACGTGTGGCCCTGGCTGTGTACGGGGTGTCGGCGGAGAATCATGGGATGGGGGCCAGGACGCGCTCAGACGCTCCTGATGCAAACGGGCTCTGCAGCCCTGCAGCAGCATCCTCCCCCCACCCCCGCAGAGGATGCCATAGAATTAGAACGCAGGGTGGACTTTTGGGAGTTTGGGGGTACAGATGAGATGTGCTCTTTTATCCCCAGTTAGAAGGCAGAATGAATTTTCCTGGAGTTCCCGCTGTGGCTCAGTGGTTAGCAAACCTGACTAGTATCCATGAGGATGCGGGTTTGATCCCTGGCCTCGCCCAGTGGGTAAAGGATCCGGCGTTGCTTTGGTGTGGGCCGGTGGCTACAGCTCCGATTGGACCCCTAGCCTGGGAACCTCCATATGCCAAGAGTGCGGCCCTAAAAAGAGAAGAAAAAAACAAGAAGGTAGAATGAATTTTCCTATAAAGATGACAGACGTAATGATCCGGCTTGTCTCCGTGGGATGGCCAGTTCGATCCCCAGCTTGGAGCAGTGGATCAAGGGTCTGTCGTTGCCGAAGCTGTGGTAGGGCATCAAGAGTGCTGCTGCAAAAACAAAAAGAAAAGACCCCCAAATGTGCCCATGCCTTGCTGTATAGAGTTAAGGTCTCTAAGGCCCATTGGGACCCCGCCGCTGCCTGTTCTGCACTCAGGCTCCGCACTCTGGCGGCAGCAGCCTTTCCATCCCCTCCGTCCACCCCTCCGTCCCTCCCCCGCCCCCGGGGCTTATGGCTGCTTGTCCTTAAGCCCCGTGCGTGCCTCCCGTCTTCTGTGGTGGCCCGGCCAGCAGCAGGGGCCCCTTCCCTTCCTCTCTGCCGCTGCAAGTTCTTCCTCACCTTTCCTAATTCCATTGCCTTTTCTTTTTTCTTCTCTTTTCTTTAGTTGTTTCAGTGCCGACTTTTGAGTGCACCCCATCTTTAGTCAGCGGCCTTTGGTGGTCTGTGCGTGCACCCCTTTTCAGCCTCTGCTCTTGGTGCACGGACTCGGTGTCTTCCTGTTCCCTGAGGACATGAAGCACGGCTTTCTTGAGAAGCCCTTGTCTCTGCGCGTTCTCTGAATCTTCGCTCTGGGCTCTGCGGTCCATGCTGCAGGCTCTTCTCCTCGTCCTGCCTTCTGGGCTCTTAGGTCAGACCTCTTGTGACGACCAGCCTAGGAGAGAAAAGTAGCAAAGTTCTGGGGTCAGATGCGTTTGCACCCAAAGCACCTGAAGGCTCCTGCCCCTTGAAGACCATCTGAATCCCCCCAGGCCCCCAGCAGGCTCTTTGCCAGGCTCCCAGGACGGGCCAGAGGCCCTGGGGCGTTCGTGGCAGGCATGTAGTTTTGGTTATTGCCAATTCTGGACTCTCTCCACTGCTGACAATAATTGTAGATTTCTGCCAAGCTTCGGCAAATAGTATTTTTGATTTATCACTGGCTAAGTAAACTGCCCATTGAGTAATTCTGTTAGGGCTGATAGAGAATTTAGGGGTTTTTTTTAGTAAGTCATTGTCTGTTAGGAATGCTTAACTGAAGTATTTATGGATGAAATGACATGATACCTGGCATTGCCTTAAAATATTCAAACCCTGCCCAAAGGAATGTATGTATGTAGGAGAGGGCGCACAGATTTTGAAATGAGGTTGGCAAAATGCTGATAAGTGTTAAAGTTAGGTCACACATACGTGGGTGTTCATTGTTCTAGTGTTCTTGTGTTGTGTTGAAATTCTCTGTTAAAACAGCAGCGAGTTCCCATCGTGGCTCAGCAGTTAACGAACCCAACTAGCATCCATGAGGATGCAGGTTCGATCCCTGGCCTTGCTCAGTGGGTTAAGGATCCGGCATTGCCGTGAGCTGTAGGTCTCAGATGCGGCTCAGATCTGGCAGATGTGGCTGTGGCTGTGGCTTAGGCTGGCAGTACAGCTCTGATTCAACCCCTAGCCCGGGAACCTCCATATGCCATGGGCACAGCCCAAACAAAACAAACAAAACAACAGCATCTGCAGGTAACACAACATTGTAAATCACCTATAATCTGATAGAATATAAAAATTAAAAACAAAATAACAAAAATGAGCTATCACATACAAATGTAAGACTTCCAGGCTTTTCCTTCTTGACATACAGAAATGCAGCTTTGATCATTTGAGACACTTTTTCTGAACAGAAGCCATCATTAACCAGGAACAATTTAGAAACCAAACAGAGTTCCCATCATGGCTCAGCGGAAACGAATCTGACTAGTATCCATGAGGACACAGGTTCAATCTCTGGCCCCGCTCAGTGGGTTAAGGATCTGGCATTGCTGTGAGCTGCGGTGTAGGTCACAGACATGGCTTGGATCCTGCGTTTCTGTGGCTGCGGTGTAGGCAGGCAGCTGCAGCTCCTACTTGACCCCTAGCCTGGGAACCTCCGTATGCCACAGGTGTGGCTCTAAAAAGATAAAAAAAAAAAAAAAAAAAAGGAACCAAACACTTGATCTGTATTTCCAAATGCCTGCTTAGTGTGTTAGCACTTCCCTATGACAGCAGTGCTGGCTCGAGACAAGGCCCTGCTGGTGTCACAGGCACCCCCTGAGGCGTTCCCTCTGACAACACTAGGGAAGTCACAAGTCGTTCCAGCCTCAAGCTGTGACACATGCCCATTGTTTCCCAGAACGTATCCACAGCATACTAATGCTCTAAAATAGACCATAATAGTGTAAGTGGTCAGATTAAATGTTGAGGCGTTGCTATGGTTGATAGACTTCCTTATCCTAAGACTTCTCGGAACCTTTAGCATGTCATCCGCTTGGTGACTCTCCAGAGAGTAACTGAGTGTCTCTGCAGCCTGCCCCTGTCATTACTTCCTCTTACATCAGTCGGAGAGTCTGGAAAAGAACACAGTCCAGCTGTTTGTTTTTATTAAGAAAGCAAACATTGCCCGTGGTCCTCTGTAGAGATAGTACACCTGTTTCACTCTGGACATTTCCTAGAGCTCAGAATTAAAACTGACCTCCAAACTGTTCAGGCAGCTCACTGCCTCGAGGGAAGGCTAATCTCAGTTTTGTATAGCTGTGATGTTGCGGTTTAAGATCCTTGAACATACTTGCATAAACAGCCCTAGTTCTTTTTGTTCGTTTGTTTGTTTGTTTAGGCCTGACCCACGGCATATGGAGGTTCCCAGGCTAGGGGTCCAATTGGAGCTACAGCTGCCGTCCACAGCCACAGCCACCCCAGATCTGAGCCGAATCTGAGACCTACACCACAGCCCACGACAATGCCAGATCCTTAACCCACTGAGCAAGGCCAGGGATCGAACCCGAATCCTCATGGATCATAGTCGGGTTCGTTAACCGCTGAGCCATGACAGGGACTCCAGCCCTAGTTCTTTGATTTGTTCCCTGGGTCTCTTGGTCTCTGCACCCCTCACCATGCAGGTGATGAACCTGTGAAAGTGAGTTCCCCAAAGTGGCTATGATGTGCTGTCTAATTGCAGAACAGCCCACCTTAGTGGGTCTTGTTGCTTTTTAATGAGGCCTCAGGTTTCCATAGCTCTTCTGGCAGCCCTAACATACTGCTGTTTGCACAGCTAAGCTTGTGGTTGTTTGTGACCCTTTATGAACCGTTGTTAAGTCAGTTCTCCCTCCTGCCGGTCTAGACATGTTAGGAGAGAAAGAGAGTTAGGAGGCCACGTGACAACGGGAAATGCTGCTGGGCACATGGTGGGACCGTAGCGAGTGAGAGGTCATGATTGCTGTGACCATCTGTTTTGGACGACACCTTGTCTTCTTCGTTCCGGAATCCCTCCAGCACCTCGCCCACGGCCTGATGCCTGCGGTACCTGGTCAGTACTGGTGGGATTCATGAAAGATGGGCCGCATCTGGATGCATAGCATGTTTTGGTTTGGTTTTGTTTTTTGGCTGCCCCTGTGGTGCAGCACGTGGAGGCTCCTGGGCCAGGGATCGAACCCTCACCACAGCAGTGGCAATGCCAGATCCTTAACCCGCTCCGCCACAAGGGAAGTCTGGCTGTGCATCATCTTGGCCTCACTTGTGTCGATTAGTTTGCATTTCGCCTCCGTCACTGAACAAGCTAGCTTCCTAGCCCGGGTTTTCCAGTCACACAGGTGACAGCCATGTGTTCTCATGTCCTGTCTAGGGAAGACCTGTCCTCATTCACAAACCAGGGTCTCAGTACTTTCTGTTTTCACCTGTTTTCTTCTCCTTCAGAGCCTTCCAGGCCACCCCGTAGGAATGCTTACCTCGCCCGTCTTGGGCGCCAGCACCCCACGCCAGCGCTCCAGTGTGCAGCCAAGTCTGAGAAGCCCTGAGCATTCTCAGGTTGAACTGTGCTACAGTCTTCATCAGTCATCTCCCACCTCACTGCGACCTCTTACTTATTGCTACTTATTTGCTAGTTATTTGTAAGCGGCCAAATATTTCCTTTCGTAAGGAACAGCACCCTCAAGCCTTTCTTCTCGCTGCTCGACAGCGCTTAATCCTTAGGTAAACAGCAGGTAATTGGAGTCGTGGCTCTGCTTCCAGTCTCCCAGGTTGGGCTCATGGTGCTTTCAAAGCAGCACCCTGTTCTCCTCTTCAGAGGGCAGAAGAGGAACATTAAACACCCAGAAACCCTGAAGATTCTTTGGTGTTGTGTAAGCTGTCTTTTGCTACTGTGGAAAAGATAGCTTTTCTTCTTTGGGGGGTTTGTTCGTTTGTTTGGCTGCGCCCACAGCCTGTGGAAATTCCTGGGCCGGGCATTGAACCTGCACCCCAGCAGTAACCAGCACCACAGCAGTGAGTGACAACGCCAGCTCCTTCACCCACTGAGCCACCAGGGAACTCTGCTTTTCTTTTTATTCTGTTACTCAGCTTTCAACTCCAAAGCAAATGTGAATTGCCTTGGAGCCTCATTCAGATTTGAAAATTGTCCCTGAAAGTCATCTTTTCCGGTCTCGCTGCGACAGATAACCCTGCACACATTTTCTGCATGCATTCTCAAATGCGTTGTCGTTTATTTTGGAAAGTGTGAAAGAAGAAGTGTTCTGGAGGAACTACTTTTACCGCGTCTCCCTGATTAAGCAGTCGGCCCAGCTCACGGCCCTGGCAGCCCAGCAGCAGGCCGCCGGCAAGGAGGAGAAGAGCCGCGGCAGAGAGGATGAGTCGCCGCTGACAGGTACCTTTGGAGAAG
The DNA here is from genome assembly GCF_054392235.1 of Sus scrofa. Classification (NCBI taxonomy): domain Eukaryota; kingdom Metazoa; phylum Chordata; class Mammalia; order Artiodactyla; family Suidae; genus Sus; species Sus scrofa. Next base: position 16,865,555 of record NC_139401.1, read on the forward strand.
ACGGCGCCGCGCACATGCGCGCGGGGAAAACAGTGCAAAAGAGTTACTTTAACCATGAGATGCTCATGAGCTTGTCACCTTGCATGTTCCAGAAATAGCGTCATCTTAGGGAAAGTTCTTTTCTTTCCAGAGAGAATACCCTTCCTGCCCTCCCTCTGACCCTGCACACACGTCTTCCCCAAGCTTTCCTTTCCCTTGCTGTCTTTTTCTGGCTCTGTGGGGTTTTTTTATTTCTCCTTCCATCACCAGTCATCTTCCCATCTCCTCCTTGCCCCTTCCCACGTGACTTTTCTTGCCTTCTGGCTTCCCCTGACCCAGTTCACCACTTCTCTGTTTCTCAAGCTTCTGTTCAGCCTGCTCGGCTCCCCCCCAGCGCTGTAGCGTGTAGAGCGGAGCCAAGTGCCGTCCCACTGCCGGTTACAACCATCCAGCCTGGAGCGAGGCACCGTTCAGTGACACAGCCTGCTCCTCCGGATCATGACACTTTGAACCCTGGTTGTTGGCGACAGTGGCTTATAATATTGGCAAAGATTTAATATCTTTAATAATAATTAAACTATGTATTTTGTGTTATGTTTTTAACATGTAATGAACACTTGCTGCATATAGGTACTGATTACAACTGCAGACTTATCTGTTCACGGAATTTTATTTTCTTTTTTTTTTCTTTGTTTTAATGATTTTTATTTTCTCCATTGTAGCTGGGTTACAGCATTCTGTACAGCAAAGTGACCCAGTCACACATATATATACATTCTTTTTCTCACATTATCCTCCATCATGTTCCAGCATAAGTGACTAGATAGATATGGTTCCCAGTGCTATACAGCAGGATGTTCGTGGAATTTTATTTTTTTTATTTTTTGTCTTTTTGTCTTTTTTTTAGGGCCGCACCCACGGCATATGGAAGTTCCCAGGCAAGGGGTCTAATCAGAGCTACAGCTGCCAGCCTACACCACAGCCACAGCAACGCTGGATCTGAGCCACGTCTGCGACCTGCACCACAGCTCACGGCCATGCCGGATCCTTAACCCACTGAGCGAGGCCAGGGATCGAGCCCACACCCTCATGGTTCCTAGTCGGATTGGTTTCTGCTGCGCCACGACGGGAACTCCCTGTTCGTGGAATTTTAAATGATTACGTAAAACCGTGTGTATCCTGAGCCACAGGTTGTACAGACCATTAGAACAGTACCTGACACTGCATTTGGGCTCAGGAAAATGTAATGCAGTTGCTCCGCCCAGCAACATTCAGCATCTGCATGTAGATGGTATCGTGACTCCCACTTGGCTCTTGTTCTTCCATATTCCTTATTCATATTTTATTGGAAAATGCCGTTTTACCAAAATTGTATAAAACAAGATAGGCCTAAGGCAGGGTTCAGTAAACATGGTACATTTTGTAAGGTTGTGAAGGTAGAAAATGCAGCCTGTGAAAGGGGGTTCTGTGACTGGGCGTTACATTTGACTTTGTGCGTTCTGGCCTCCGTGACAAAGGAGAACTGGATACCTAAGTTAATTCCCATTATCCTAAAAGAACAGCAGAACTGTCTTTGAGTGCATTTTGCTAACACTAAAGGCAAAATTTATTTCCTGCTGGAAGTCTTCTTCGAAGGGACATTGAATAGGATGATAGGCATCAAAAGCATCCCCCAAAGAAAGAGGTTGAGGTGGTTTTACCTGCCTGATTCTTGTGATAACTTAAGAAAAACAGAGAACCTAACATTAGAAGCTCGTTTCTGAAAATGATTCACTATCTTCATCCTTGTGGGTAATTTAGTTGTTATTACAGTACGTATTCAGAATTGAGTGAAGCACTTCTTGTCTCTCTTATTCTCACTTCTCAGAGGCAGTACGGCCCAAAACACCACCTGTCGTAATCAAATCTCAGCTTAAAACCCAAGAGGTAAGACAGTTGTACCTTACGCCTGGAAACGACGGAACTGTGTTCATCTCAGGCGAGCCTGTCACAGCTCCCTGCGAATATGGGTCTCACCCGTTCCGCAGAAGAGGGCTCAGGCCTGCGACTGAGGCCGGAGGGATTCCCTGGCAGGCCTCATTCTAGCCGTGCCCATCGGGGATGGGACAGAATGGCTGGAGCGAAGCGACTCGGGTGGCAGCCCGCCTAGTTACCAAGCGACTGGTCAGCTTAGACCAGGCAGCTAACGGAGGAAGGGAACACAGATGATGCCGGGCTGAGTTGTGAGATGAGACTCTATACATGCAGTCTGTCGGCCTCGCTTAGAAGACCGTTTTCAGAGCTCGTTTGTTGCATTTCAGGATGAAGAGGAGATTTCTACCAGCCCGGGTGTTTCTGAGTTTGTCAGTGACGCCTTCGATGCCTGTAACTTAGATCAGGAGGATCTGAGGAAGGAAATGGAGCAGCTGGTGCTGGACAAAAAAGAGCAGGAGACGGTCGTGCTAGAAGGTACAAAGCCAAGCGAGTCACTCTTGTCGTCCCCAGTGCCCAGGTTGACCGTAGAAAATTGTTCTTCTGAAGGAGCTGTACAAAAATGTGTCATGGCTTTTGCATCACACCTGCTCCTCTGTTCCCCACTCGAAGGTGGATTCTAGCACACGTGGCCAGACCTCCTGCCCCTCTGCCCTAAGCACAGACGCATAGAGAGGAGAAGCTGAGGCCCAGAGAGGTTAAGTGATTCGGCTGAGGCATCTCAGCCCTGAGGACACGTAACCAGGAACGGGCAAGAAAGCGCGTGCACCCCTTCACGTGAAGATGCTCCCTCTGGCCTTCAGCTTTATAGGGCCGCATGGCATATGGAAATTCCCAGGCTAGGGGTCAAATCAGATTTGCAGTTGCCAGCGCCAGCCATAGCAACGCAGGATCCAAGCCACGTCTGCGACCTACTCCACAGCTCACGGCGGCGCCGGATCTCAGACCCACTGATCGAGGCCAGGGATCAAACCCGCATCCTCATCGATATTAGTTGGATTCACCCTCACTGCACCATAACGGGAACTCTCTGGGCTTCTGCTTTAAATGCTGTCGTCCTGCTGGGGTTTACACTCTATGTAGAAGATTCTTCCCAGCTGCTGTGTGCCACGAGAGCATCACTTCTGGGAAGGAGCAGGTTGCCTTTAAAAAACTAAATTAATTTTGGAGTTCCCGCTGTGGTGCACTGGGTTAAGAATCCAGCTGCAGTGGTTCTGGTCAGTGCAGAGTTACGGGTTTGATCCCCAACCCAGTGCAGTGGGTTATAGATCCAGCGTTGCCACAGCTATGGCGTAGGTTGCAGCTGTGGCTTGGATTCGATCCCTGGCCTGGGAACTTCCACATGCCTCGGGTATGGCCATTAAAAAAATAAAAAAATTAAAAAAAAAAAAACTAAATCAATTTAAAAACGAAGATAATTTAGGAAAAAAGTGCAAGTGGTGGGCCTGCTTCCTTTGGCACGTCAGGACAAAATACTGGCTTTCTGCTGGATGACAAGCAAAGGCTTGGGTTAATCATCATTCATGAAGCTTTCTGAGAGCGTTCAGGAAGCCGGCTGTTGGGAAAGCCAGCCTCCTGAAGGTGACCTGCAAGCCCATGTGCGTGCCGTGGAGGGACTCTGGAGGCGGGAACTGCCGAGGAGGCTGAGGGAAAGAGCAGCACAGACTGTGGAGCCCTAGAGATCTGGTTCTACCCATGTGTCTGTGGCTGCCATCGAAGTAACCTTGGGCAAGTCACTTAACCTCTAAGTCGCCATTCCCCATCTGTCAGATGTGTGTAATTGGTACCTGGTCCATGGTTTGTGCTAAGAGTGAAAAGAGTGATATGTGGACACCGGTTAGCCCCAGGCCTGGCTGAGGAATGCTCAAGAAATGTTAGCTGTTCTTGCTACCCCCATCATCATTGGTAGTGATAAAAATTTGCAACCAAACATTAATTATCAGTTATCCTTAATTATGTAAATAGAAGGAGAATCAGAGGCCAAGGCAAAGAAAGATAATACCCAAAGCTTTCTGACGACACCTGATGCTTTTGTTTCTACATTTAATAACTTGATCTCGGCGTTCCCTGGTGGCTTGGCATTGTCACTGCTGTGGTTGAGGTTTGATCGATCCCTGCCTGGGAACTTCCATATGCCTTGGGTACAGCCAAAAAAAAAATTTTTTTTTTTTTTTTTTGGCATTTCTTGGGCCACTCCTGCGGCATATGGAGGTTCCCAGGCTAGGGGTCAAATCGGAGCTGTAGCTGCCAGCCTACACCAGAGCCACAGCAACGCGGGATCCGAGACGCCTCTGCGACCTACACCACAGCTCACGGCAACACCAGATCGTTAACCCACTGAGCAAGGGCAGGGACCAAACCCGCAGCCTCATGGTTCCTAGTCGGATTCGTTAACCACTGCGCCACGACGGGAACTCCAAAAAATTTTTTTTAATATATCTTTCTGATCATACATGTCTTTGGTCACTGTTAAAATCTGTTCAGTTTTTCTGAGCGCACACAGTGCTGAGGCTGGAGACAGTCAATGTTTCTGCGGTTCGGGCTTTCACAGGTAATTAGAGTGGACTGCATTGTTCAGACTGGTATTAGGCATTCAGAATCTTTTTTTTTTTTTCATCATTTCTTTTAGAGGATTCTGCAGATTGGGAAAAAGAACTACAACAGGAACTTCAGGAGTACGAGGTGGTGACAGAATCGGAGAAACGAGATGAAAACTGGGATAAGGAAATAGAGAAAATGCTGCAGGAGGAAAACTAGCTGTCTCCTGAAATAAAGGAAAAATCCTTAATGCTCTGTAACTGACATTAAATTCTAGGTGTCGACCTTGGCTGAATCAGAAGGCACAAGAGTATAATAACTTCATGAAATTATTCTTTTTTCAAGCTGAAACTTGCCTCTTTAAAAAATAGGACAGTTATTCTAATAATCAAAAAGATGTTTTATGGAACATTTCTTTGCTATAAATCTCGTTAAAGATGTTCTCGTAGTAGCTGCACACATCGTCACAGAAACACAAGTAAAATTTTAGAGATAAGTTTTCTGTGAGGTAAAAAAAAGATTCTTCACTTGTGGTTTTCTAAACATTTGTACTTGTTGCATTTTCGTTGCTACATATCTGTTAAAGTACTTACTTAATGGATTGATAACTATCAAAACGACCAAATTGTACCAAAGAATTGAAGAGGAAGCACTTTCAGAACTATTTTCTTGCAAGTATTTTCTAAAACTCCATCTGGAAGCCAAAAGATAGAATAATTACACTGATTATAATGATAAAAACATCACACCACAGTTTGACCTTGAGAAATACTGTGCAAGAATATTTGTTTTTCTTTGGGGCCTTTTTTTTTTTTTAACTATACCACATATTTAATAATGTTTTCCTAAATTTCACATCATGGTTTTCGTGGAAAGCAGGATCTTTCATCCTTTTTGTATTAATGACTGTCAGACGCCTGTTCCCCTTCAAGTCTCGTGTTGTTTAAATTGTCACCACATATAAATGTTTTTGCTTTTTTTTTGTCTTAATTAAACTGTCAGTCTTTATAAAATTGCGTCTTCTGAGTCTAACTTTGAGAACTTCACTGGCCAGTCCTGCCTGGATTCCCTCCACCAGCAGGACAGTCACAGAACATGTTATGTGAAAAGGACAAGTGGCCGAACATCAAAACGCTCCACAGTGTTTGCTTTCTGAACCTTTTGAGTTTTTCAAAGAGCCTTTATTTCATAAAGGGAAATAGAGTTAAGACAGTTCTTAGACGTTCCTTGGTGGCCTACTGGTTGAGGATCCATCCTTGTCACTGCTGTGGCACAGGTTCCATCCCTGGCCATGGAACTTCCACATGCCGTGGGTGTGGCCCCCCCAAAAAAGACAATTCTTATAAGAAGCGTATATATTTCTATTCTCGATCCCATAGAAATTAGTCTGTGTTCCCCGGCAGAGGTAGAATCAACAAGAGAATTGGGAGCTTAGGTTTGTAGTTCGAGGTGCACCCCTGTGCATACGCCACCTTCCCCCGCGAGGATCCATTGGCGCTTGTTCCATGAACCCCGGACCCATCATCAGGCAAACTCCACTTGCAGTGCTGCAGTTGCTCATGACTAAGTCTGAGCTCACAGATGTCATCTGGCAACTTCTGAAATAATCCTACTGAAGGGAAAAATTTGGCTTGGTTTGTTTTTTAATAGAGTTTGCTGGAGGGACAGAAATGTGTTAAATGTTTTTAAGTAGTTAAAAAAATCCTAGCTGTAAGCAGGTAGTCCTTAGCTCTTAGTATATGCACTAAAATTGTTTTTTATTTTTGGCTACGCCCATGGCACTTGGACGTTCCTGGGCCAGGGATCAAGCCTGCGCCTCGGCTGTAACCAGAGCCACAGCAGTGACAACACCACCAGGTCATTAACCTACTGAGCCACAAGGGAACTCCAGCATTAAAGTTCTTACTGATGAATGTTGAATTAATACAAAAAAGAAAAGGTTTCAGAAAAAGTAAAACAAAAAAAAACCCGGGAGTTCCGATGTGGCACAATGGAAATGAACCCGACTGGGAACCATGAGGTTGCGGGTTCGATCCCTGGCCTCACTCAGTGGGTTGAGGATCCGGCGTTGCTGTGAGCTGTGGTGTAGGTCACAGACCTGTCTCGGATCCCTAGTTGCTGTGGCTGTGGCATAGACCGGTGGCTGCAGCTCCAATTGGACCCCCAGCCTGGAAACCTCCATATGCCGCAGATTTGGCCCTAAAAAGACAAAAAAAAAACAAAACCCTAAAATGACCATGTAAGTGTATTACAGTTGTTACTATCAATTTTGCCTGATCCTCTTATTTCCTAATTGTGTGTTGCCTTGTGAAAGTAAAAGGATAAAATAAGATTTTATACAAAGCCTAAAACTAGTTATGCTGTAATTTTATGGATTCGTCATTGGGTAAAATATTCTGCTTTTGTAAATTATGCAGGTAACTGAAATGTCTTTTAAAGGGCAAGATAATTTGTAACCACGTTTGGTGGGAAATTGCTTAAATATTACATGCTCGAGGGTCAACCAGCAGGAAGACACAGAAGCTTCACGGAATGTTAAAATACGGACATAATTCACACTGGGAATCCTACCTGACTGCTCAGAGTGCAGCTCAGGAACCTGCATCCTCTGCCTGCCTCAGGAGCTTTGAAAGGGGCATAGAATTAAGTGGTTCATCAAGCAAGGTCTCAGGCCCCACCCCAGACCTGCTGGCCCAGACTGCACGTTCCCGAGCGGCCCAGGAATTAAAATAGACTTTGTGGGCTGAGAAGCGCTAGACTAATACACAAAGATGCTGCAAGCAGCAGAGCTTCTGGTGCCTTTTACTTTTTACTCTTCCACTAACATCCTCAGCTGACAGTGCCTTTTTAGTTGGCAATATAGGTGCCTCTGTGTCCCGGTTGTCACTCACTGCCCACTTCCCTTTTCATACTGTCAAATTAAGAGGCACCAAGTTCCCAGGGGGACAATGAATAATCCTGTTAAATCAGATATTTCTTTCTTATTGTTATTTCCCCAACAATTTTTTTTCCCACTGTATATACAGCACAGGGACCCAGTCATACATGTCTACATACTGTTTTCTCTCATTATCATGCTCCATTGTAAGTAACTAGACGTAGTCCTCAGGGCTACACAGCAGGATCTCACTGTTAATCCATTCCAGGAGTTCCCATCGTGGCGCAGCAGAAACGAATCCAACTAGGAACTGTGAGGTTGCGGGTTCAACACCTGGCCTTGCTCAGTGGGTTAAGGATCTGGCGTTGCCGTGAGCTGTGGTGTAGGTTGCAGACGCAGCTCAGATCCAGCGTTGCTGTGGCTCTGGCGTAGGCCTTTGGCTACAGCTCCGATTCGACCCCTGGCCTGGGAACCTCCATATTCCATGGGTGCAGCCCTGGAAAAAGACAGACAAAAAAAAAAAAAAAAATCCATTCCAAAAGCAATAGTTTGCATCTGTTAACCCCAAGCTCCCAGTCCATCCCACTCCTTCCCCTACCCCCGGGCAACCACAAGTCTATTCTCCAAGTCCATGAGTTTCTTTTCTGTGGAAAAGTTCATTTGTGCCAAATATTGGATTCCAGATATAAGTGATATCATATGGTATTGGTCTTTCTCTTTCTGACTGACTTCGCTTTTAGTATGAGAGTCTCTAGTTCCATCCATGTTGCCACAAATGGCGTTATTTTGTTCTTTTTTATGATTGAGTAGTATTCCATTGTGTGTATATACCACATCTTCCTAATCCAGTTGTTTGTCGATGGACATTTGGGTTGTTACCATGTCTTGGCTATTGTGAATAGTGCTGCAATGAACTCTCGGGCATATATCTGGATCAAACTTTCCTAAAAAAAGACACATGCACCTGCATGTTCATTGCAGATATTTCTAATAAAGCATTTCAAAGGTGCACTCTCTACGGCGCAGAGGCAGTATGTTCTGAGAACCGTTTTACATGTTCACAAGCTTTCGCTGAGGTTGTTAGGAGACATTGGAGAGCTGATGTGCCTGCCCCCAAGGCTGTAAAGGATGGATGGTGCCTTTATGCCCATGATACCAAATAACAAAAATCTTTTAGGAGTTCCTGTCATGGCGCAGTGGTTAACGAATCTGACTAGGAATCATGAGGTTTTGGGTTCAATCCCTGGCCTCGCTCAGTGGGTTAGGGATCTGGCGTTGCCATGAGCTGTCGTGTAGGCCGACAGCTACAGCTCCGATTAGACCCCTAGCCTGGGAACCTCCATATGCCACAGGAGTGGCCCTAGAAAAGGCAAAAAGACCAAAAATAAAAAAAAAAATCCGTTGTACAAAGAAGTTCATTCTGTCCTTTTTTCAGATTCCACATGTAAGTGATAGCATTTGATGTTGGTGTCTCATTGTATGGCTAACTGCACATAGCATGATAATTTCTAGGTCCATCCATGTTGCTGCAGATGCCGTTATCTCTCTCCTTTTAATGGCTGAGTAATATATGATTGTGTCTCTGTACCACACCTTCTTGATCCACTCCTATGTTGATGGGGATTTAGGTTGTTTTCATGTCTTGGCTATTGTATATAATCGGAATACGTGTGTCTTTTCGAGTCATGGTTTTCTCTGGATAAGATGCCCAGGAGTGGAATTGCTGGATCAAATGGTAGTTCTATTTTCAGCTTTTTTGGGAATCTCCATACTGTTTTCCACAGTGGTTGCACCAATTAACAATCCCACCAACAGTGTACTAGGGTTCCTTTTTCTCCACACCCTCTCCAGCACTTACTGTTTGTGGACTTTTGGATGATGGCCATTCTGGCTGGTGTCAGGTGGCACCTCCTAGTGGTTTTGATTTGCATTTCTCTAATCATGAGTGACGTTGAACATCTTTTCATGTGTTTTTTGGCCATCTGTATAGTCTTCTTTGGAGAATTGTCTGTTTAGTTTTTCTGCCCATTTTTGGATGGGGTTGTTTTTTTGGGTATTGAGCTGCAAGAGGTGTTTACAAATTTTGGAGATGAATCCCTTGTCAGTCGCTTCATTTGCAAATATTTTCTCCCACAAAGTTTCTTTCTTTTTTCCTTCCTTTCATCCTTCCTTCTGCCCTGCAGACGCATGGAGTTCCTGGGCCAGGGATCACATCCCAGCTGCAGTTGCAACCTACGCCACAGCTGCTCAGCTCTGGATCCTTTAACCTGCTGTGCCAGGCTGGAGATGGAGTCTGCATCCTGGCGCTGCAGAGATGACACTGAACCTGTTGTGCCACAGCGGGAACGCTGCAAAGTTTTTTGTTTTGTTGATCTTTTTAGGGCTGAACCCGTGGCATATGGAGATTCCCAGGCTAGGGGTTGAATCAGAGATATTGCCGGCGGCCTACACCACAGCCACAGCAACGCCAGATCTGAACCACATCTGCGACCTACACCACAGCCCATGGCAACACCGGATCCTTAATCCACTGAGCAAGGCCAGGGATGGAACCTGCCACCTCATGGTTCCTAGTCGGATTCGTTTCTGCTGCACCACGTCGGAAACTTCCTTGTTTGTTTGCTTTGAAGCTATTTTTTTGACAAAAGGATGGGGAAAAAGACATAAAGACATGCAAATACTGTAGGTGAAATGTAAAGCTGTAAAAATCTTGCCAAGTGGCAGTTGAGTAATATGGATCAAAAAAATTTTGTGGAGTTCCCGTGGTGGCGCAGTGGTTAACGAATCCGACTAGGAACCATGAGGTTGCGGGTTCGGTCCCTGCCCTTGCTCAGTGGGTTAACGATCCGGTGTTGCCAGTGAGCTGTGGTGAAGGTTGCAGACGCGGCTCAGATCCTGTGTTGCTGTGGTTCTGGCGTAGGCCGGTGGCTACAGCTCCCATTCGACCCCTAGCCTGGGGACCTCCATATGCTGCGGGAACGGCCCAAAGAAATAACAAAAAAAGACCAAAAAAAAAAAAAAAAAGAATTGTGTGTGTGGTTGTCTCTTTAGGGCTGAAGTCGCAGCACGTGGAGTTCCCAGACTAGGGTTGAATCAGAGCTGCTGCTGACAGGCTATATGCCATAGCAACGCCAGATCCGGATCCTTAACCCACTGAGTGAGGCCAGGGATCTAACCCATGTCCTCATGGATACTAGTCGGGTTCATTACCGCTGAAACACAACAGGAACTCCGGATCAAATTTTTTTAATGTGTGGAGCGTTGTCTTGCATTTCCACTCTTGGAATTTATTCTAAGGAAGTAATTGGACAACCACTGTTTTGACTATAAAATAGAAAAATTGGAGGAGTTTCCTGGTGGCTAATTGGGGTTAAGGATCTGGTGTGGTGACTGCTGTGGCACAGGTTCCATCCCTGGCCCCAGAATTTCTGCATGCTGCTGGCACAGCCAAAAAAAAAAAAAAAAAACGGGAAAAAGAAAAATTGGAAACTATCTGCACGCCCTGCGTCAGAATCTTGATGTGAACAAGTGTTGGCTCATCCATACAGTGACATTATAGGCAGATACTTTGAATGACGGACCTCACACACACCAGATGGTCAAAAATTGTAAACGCCTAAAAATAGCAAGAGTTGCTGAGCATATGAAACGAGGAAATGTTGATGTGCTGCCGGCAAGTGTACACTGGTACAACCTCTTTGGGAAAAAATAAAAAATTGGCATCACATAAATGAAAAGTTAAGTATGCACTTCTTTAATCAGCAATTGTCCTAAAGTCTAAAACGATGACTACTCAGGAAGAAAATTACCATTATTTAGTAAAATCGAAGATAAATCAAAGGCTACCTTCTACATGCAACTAGGTGGCAAGTGCAAAAATAACCCTGGGGTTATGCAACCTGGGGGCCTCAGGCTGCACCCAACCCAAAAGTCCATCAACGCATGCTAACAGGTGAAGAGGCTGTGAATGGAGGAGTTCCGATCATGGCACAGCCGAAAGGAATCCGAGTAGGAACCCAGACGTTGCGGGTTTGATCCCTACGCTCCCTTGAGCTTCTGTGTATGTCGCAGACTCTGCTTGGATCTGGCGTGGCTGTGGCCGTGGTGTAGGCCTGGGAACCTCCATATGCAAAAAAAAGCAATTTATGATCATAAATAGAAATTCTATGGATCTCACACAATTTAACCTTTTTTTGGGTCTTTTTGGAAGGTCTAATTGGAGTTACAGCTGCCGGCCTACACCGTAGCCGCCTACACCACAGCCGCACCAGCTCCGAGCTGCGGCTGGAGCCTACACCAATGCTCATGGCGACGCAGGAAATCCAACCTGCAACCTCCTGGCCGGATTCGTTTCCGCCGCGCCACGACGGGAACTCCCCATCAACAAAGAAAAAAAAAAGGCAAACAGGACATCAGTTTACGCACCACTAAATCACAACGAGAAAATAAGAAAAACAAACAGGAGTTCCCGTCGTGGCGCAGTGGTTAACGAATCCGACTAGCAACCATGAGGTTGCGGACTCCATCCCTGCCCTTGCTCAGTGGGTTAACGATCCGGCGTTGCCGTGAGCTGTGGTGTAGGTTGCAGACGCGGCTCGGATCCCGCGTTGCTGTGGCTCTGGCGAAGGTTGGCAGCTGCAGCTCTGAATCGGCTCCTAGCCTGGGAACCTCCATATGCCACGGGAGCGACCCAAGAAGTAGCAACAACAACACCATCAAAACAAAACAGAAAAAAAAAAACACAAGAAAACGAGAACAAAACGCTCAAGTTCTGCTTTTTCACCCACAATTAGCAGCCTTGCCAATGCAAGGCCTCAAAAAATTGAGGCCAAATTCGCGAGCTCCCTCACACAATAATCTTTAGTGAAAGACACAAAGCTTATACAGTGTGAAGAGAAGCATGAGTAAGATAACAACACAACGCTGGAGGACCAAATATGTAGCACGCATCACTCCTGGTTCGGTAACGGTGAATGTAAACCCAGGTCAAGCGCTTGCAGCAGCTTTCTCCAGTCAGTTGCATAAAGTCTCATTCTTTCAAATAATGCCTTTAAAGGAAACTACAGCTTTTTAGCTTGAAAATACATTGCATGCCGTGCATTGTGGTTATGCAAATGAAGGCTGAGACCCCGCCCTCGAGATTCCGGGGTTACTCCCTTACCTCCGTGGAATAGCTTGGACCCCGACTCCATCTCTTCTGCTCATCCGGCTTCTGAGTAGGATTTCGTTTGAATAAAGGATTTTGCTTAAGAAAATGATATCGGAGCTCTGCATCTGACTTGAGAAAAGATTCACGGTATAATATCACATGAAATATAAAAGATATAACAATATATTTAATAGTACACTTTTTTCCTTCCCAAAAGAAAGGTGTACGTGTGTTGGGCACGTATATACACAGAAAAATGCTCACACCAAAACTGCTTACACTGAAAGAATAATGAGTGTTGGGCCTTCTTGTCTACGTTTTCAGAAATTTCTGTACTTGACATATGGAGAAAAAATAAGAAAAATCAATAAGATGATTTCATAAGCAAAGATGAAGAAATACCAGACAGGCCCTTTAGCCAACTAAGCAACACAGAAGATAAATTAGAAGGAGGAGTTCCCGTCGTGGCGCAGCAGAAACAAATCCGACTAGGAACCATGAGGTTGCGGGTTCAATCCCTGGCCTTGCTCCGTGGGTTAAGGATCCAGCGTTGGCCTGAGCTGTGGTGTAGGTCTCAGACACGGCTCGGATCCCGCATTGCTCTGGCTCTGGCGTAGGCTGGCAGCTACAGCTCCGATTAGACCCCTAGCCTGGGAACCTCCATATGCCGCACGTGCAGCCCTAAAAGGACAAAAGACAAAAAAAAAAAAAAAAGAAAGAAAGAAAGAAAAAAAGAAATTAGAAGGAAAATAATAACCACAGCAGAAGGACAAAATAAAGAATCAAGGAAGTCAGAATGAATTATTAATTTGATCCAGGGGAAAAAAAAGCAGGCGTGACTAACATAAGGAATGAGAAATGGGGTATAACCAAAGATACAAAAGTGTGGCTAACCAAGCCTGCTCCCTATCCAGCGTCATTTCTCTGCATTCCCAGGGGCAGCAATCTGTTTGCTCAGTTTGGAGGATAAAACTACATTTCCCAGTGTCCCTAGCAGGTGAGACTGGCCAATGAAAAACAAAAGCCTTTAGGCGAACTTCCAGAAAAGCTGAGTCCGCCTCCCTCTTTCCTGTCTCTTGTTCCCTGGAACATGGATGTGACAGCTGGAGCTGCAGGTACCTCCTTGAGACCAAGAAAGAAAAGTCAAAGAATTGCAGATGTCAACTCCCATAGTTGAGGCTCTAAACCAAAGGTCAGTTTAAGAATCCCTGGAGTTTCCGTCGTGGCACAGTGGTTAATGAATCCCACTAGGAACCATGAGGTTTCGGGTTTGGTCCCTGGCCTTGCTCAGTGGGTTGAGGATTCAGCGTTGCCGTGAGCTGTGGTGTAGGTCGCAGACGCGGCTTGGATCCTGCGTTGCTGTGGTTGTGGTGTAGGCCGGCGGCTACAGCTCAGATTGGACCCCTAACCTGGGAACCTCCATGTGCCGCGGGAGCAGTCCTAGAAAAAAGGCAAAAAGACAAAAAAAAAAAAAAAAAATTCAAGAATCCGTATTAACTGATGGGTTTAAGTATATTTTATGTCTGTTAAGTATATTATTAAGTATATATATGAAGTATATTATGTCTTTTAAGTATATTTTATGTGAGTGTATTTTATGTCTGTCCATTGCAGTTTTTATCCTTATTATTTTAATTGTCCTACCTTAGGCCAATAGGAGCTTCTTCAAGGAAGTCCCTGAATCCCTTTGACTTAACCTTAGTAAGTTGTCTTTGATAGCTCTTTGCTTTGTGGCGCACACACGCGCGCGCACACACACACGATAACTAGATATTCCATACACATCTTTTATATTTCCTGTCCCAGGCTTGAAATTAGGCGTTTCGGGAGTTCCCGTCGTGGCGCAGTGGTGAACGAATCCGACTAGGAACCATGAGGTTGCGGGTTCGGTCCCTGCCTTTGCTCAGTGGGTTAACGATCCGGCGTTGCCGTGAGCTGTGGTGTAGGTTGCAGACGCGGCTCGGATCCCGCGTTGCTGTGGCTCTGGCGTAGGCCGGTGGCTCCAGCTCCGATTGGACCCCTAGCCTGGGAACCTCCATATGCCGCGGGAGTGGCCCATAGAAATAGCAAAAAGACAAAAAAAAAAAAAAAAAAAAAGAAATAAGGCGTTTCTCCAAAGAGCCCTGATTCCTTTCAAAAGAACCAATTATTGGGAGTTCCTGTCGTGGCTCAGTGGTTAACGAATCTGACTAGGAACCATGAGGTTGCGGGTTCGATCTCTGGCCTTGCTCAGTGGGTTAAGGATCCGGCATCCATGAGCTGTGGTGTAGGTCACAGATGTGACTCAGATTCTGCGTTGCTGTGGCTGTGGTGTAGGCTGGCGGCTGTAGCTCCGATTCAAACCCTAGCTTGGGAACCTCCATATATATGCCACAGGTGCAGCTCTAAAAAGCAAAAAAAAAGAAAAAAGAAAAGAAATAGACCTTTGCTTTTGCTAGCCATCCTCAAAATTCCCTCTGAGCACCAAGTAACTGCTCCCTTCCTCCCTGGAAGACTTTAAAAAAAAATTTTTTTTTAGTATAGTTGATTTATAATGTTCTGTCAATTTCTGCTGTACAGCAAGTGACCCGGTCACACATATGTATAAATTCTTTTTCTCATATTGTCATTATCATGTTCTGTCGCAGTGACTGGATATAGTTCCCTATGCTATACAGCAGTATCTCATTGCTTGTCTATTCTAAAGGTAATAGTTTATATCTACGAACCCAGACTCCTCATCCATCCCACTCCCTTCCCGCCTCACTCTTGGCAACCACCAGTCTGTTCTCCATGTCTGTGAGTCTGTTTCTGTTTTGTAGATAGGTTCATTTTTGCCATATTTTAGATTCCACATATAAGTGATATCATATGGTATTTGTCTCTTTCTGGCTTGACTTAATATGAGAATCTCTAGTTGCATCCATGTTGCAGCAAATGACATTTTTTTATGGCTGAGTGGTATTCCATTGTGTACATGTACCACATCTTCTTAATCCATTCATCTCTTGATGGACATTTGGGTTGTTTCCATGTCTTGGCTGTTGTGAACAGTGCTGTGATAAACATGCGGGTGCGTGTGTCTCTTTCAAGGAAAGTTTTATCCGGATATATGCCCAAGAGTGGGGTTGCTGGGTCATATGGTAGTTCTCTATTTAGTTTCCTGAGGAACCTCCATTCTGTTCTCCATAGTGGTTGTACCAATTTCCATTCCCACCAACAGTGCAGGAGGGTCCCCTCTTCTCCACACCCTCTCCAGCATGTGTTATTTGTTTACTTGTTAATGATGGCCATTCCGACTGCTGTGAGGTGGTACCTCACTGTAGTTTTGATTTGCATTTCTCTAGTAGTTAGTGATGTTGAGCATCTTTTCATGTGCCTGCTGGCCATCCATATGTCTTCTTTGGAGAAATGTCTCTTTACATCTTTTGCTCATTTTCCATTGGGTTTTTTTTTTTTTTTTTTTCTGCTGTTGAGTTGTATGAGTTGTTTGTATATTTTGGAGATGAAGCCTTATTGGTTGCATCCTTTGAAACTATATTCTCCCATTCCAAAGGTTGTCTTTTCTTTTTTTGTTTTGAGTTTTTTTTTTTGTGTGTGTGTGTGTGTGTGTGTGCGCGCGCACGTGTTTAGGGCCACACATGCAGCATATGGCGGTTCTCAGGCCAGGGGTCTAATCAGAGCTACAGCTGCCAGCCTACACCACAGCCACTGCCACACCAGATCCGAGCCGTGTCTGCAACCTACACCACAGCTGGCGGCAACTCTGGATCCTTAACACTGAGGGAGGCCAGGGATCGAACCCGAGTCCTCATGGATCCTAGCTGAGTTTGGTACCGCTGTGCCACAACGGGAACTCTCAATCTCGATTAGTTTTGATCACATCCACACAAGTTTAGGTGGTGGCTGTTCTCAAAATCAGGAGACATGGGTGGTTTCTCCCAGCGGCCCTTGGGAGCTGTTGATATTCGGTGCCTGGCTCATCCATTCACTGGGGGGTTGCGAAATCACCCTTTTCTATTACTAAATGGTTAAAATGGTAAATTTCATGTTATGTATATTTTACCATATAAAAAACCTGAAAAAGGAGTTCCCGTCGTGGCGCAGTGGTTAACGAATCCGACTAGGAACCATGAGGTTGCGGGTTCGATCCCTGGCCTCGCTCAGTGGGTTAACGATCCGGTGTTGCCGTGAGCTGTAGTGTAGGTCGCAGACGCGGCTCAGATCCTGCGTTGCTGTGGCTCTGGCGTAGGCTGGTGGCTACGGTTCCGATTAGACCCCTAGCCTGGGAACCTCCATATGCTTCGGGAGTGGCCCAAGAAATAGCAAAAAGACAAAAAAAAAACCAAAAAACCTGAAAAAAATGCATGTTCAGGGATGTGTGCTGGCCATCGGTGTTATGTGGAAAACAAAACTGGAAAGGCAAACAGTATGGTGTTGATGATTCTATCTTGGTGGTAAATTACAGGCAATGATTTTTTTTTTAATTAATAATATTCATTTACTTACTCATTCAGCAAATATTTTTTTTTTCCCACTGTACAGCAAGGGGGTCAGGTTATCCTTACATGTATACATTACAATTACAGTTTTTCCCCCCAGGCAATGATTTTTAACTCTTTATATCTGTCTGAAATGTTTTCACTTAGTATATATACTTTTAGGACGTAAAACAGCAATAAGGTAATTTCATTACAGATCAAAAAGAGTAAAGAACAAAATAAAAAAGATAACAGAAATAAATGAATAAAAACCAAGATTGGGGTCAATGGAACATTGATGCAGAAAGAAAAGAGAACGTTTAATAATATTAGGAATGGGGAGTTCCCGTCGTGGCGCAGTGGTTAACGAATCCGACTAGGAACAATGAGGTTTCGGGTTTGGTCCCTGCCCTTGCTCAGTGGGTTAACGATCCGGCGTTGCCGTGAGCTGTGGTGTAGGTCGCAGATGCTGCTCGGATCCCGCGTTGCTGTGGCTCTGGCGTAGGCCGGTGGCTACAGCTCCGATGGGACCCCTAGCCTGGGAACCTCCATATGCCGCAGGAGCGGCCCAAGAAATAGCAACAACAACAACAACAAAAAGACAAAAGACAAAAAAAAAAATATATATTAGGAATGAAGGGGAGTTCCCGTCATGGTTCAGCAGTTAACGCACCCGACTCGGGTTCAATCCCCGGCCTCGCTCAGTGGATTAAGGATCTACCGTTGCTGTGGCTGTGGTGTAGGCCAGTGGCTATAGCTCGGATTGGATCCCTAGCCTGGGAACCTCCATATGCCACAGGTGCGGCCCTAAAAAGACTAATAATAATAATAATAATAATAGGAATGAAGGCGTTCCCTGGTGGATCAGCAAGTTAAAGATCTGGCGTTGTCATGGCTGTGGCTTGGGGGTCACTGCTGCGGCTCAGTTTCAATCCTTGTCCCAGGAACTTTCACATGCCTCAGGTGCTGCTAAACAAAGGGATAATAATTGGAATGATAAAGTGTTATAGTCACTGCCATATGCCTTTCCTCATGAATGATACTTTACAAATTCTATACATGTGTGTATGTGTGTGTGTGTACATTATGCTAAGTGAAAGAAGCCTCCCATAAAGGTTGTATGTTTCGTGATTGCACTTGTATAAAATATGCGGACAAAACAAAGATTGGTAATTGGGTGAGGAAGGAATGTGGACGAATTGCTTAAAAAGTAAGCGGTTTTATTTATTTATTTACAATTTATTTTTTTTAACAGCTGACGGGTTTTATTTTGGAACAGTGGCAATGCTTTGGAACTAAATAGAGATGGTGGTTACTCAGCATCGTGAATGTACCAAATACTACCGAATTGCTCATTTTGAAATGACTAACTTCAGCGTTCCCATCGTGGCACAGTGGAAACGAATCTGCCTAGCATCCATGAGGAGGCAGGTTCAATCCCTGGCCTTGCTCCGTGGGTTAAGAATCCGGCATTGCCGTGAGCTGTGGTGTAGGTCGCAGACATGGCTCGGATCCCGCGTTGCTGTGGCTGTGGTGTAGGCCACTGGCTACAGCTCTGATTCGACCCCTGGCCCGGGAAACTCCATATGCCACGGGGCTAGCCCTAAAAAAATTAATAAACAAAATTAAAAAAAAGAAAATGACTAACTTTAGAAAGTTCCCTTGTGATACAGTGGTTTAGGGATCTGGCATTGCTGGAGCTGTGGTGCAGGTTGCAACTGCCGTACGGGTTTGATCCACATGCTGCAGGTGTAGCCTTCAAAAGAAAAAAATAAAAAATTAGGAGTTCCTGTCGTGGCGCAGTGGTTAACGAATCCGACTAGGAACCATGAGGTTGCGGGTTCGGTCCCTGCCCTTGCTCAGTGGGTTAACGATCCGGCGTTGCCGTGAGCTGTGGTGTAGGTTGCAGACGCGGCTCGGATCCCGCGTTGCTGTGGCTCTGGCGTAGGCTGGTGGCTACAGCTCCGATTCAACCCCTAGCCTGGGAACCTCCATATGCCGTGGGAGTGGCCCAAGAAATAGCAAAAAGACAAAAAAAAAAAAAAAAAAAAAATTAAATAGCTAACTTCATGTATGTGACTTTCACCTCAACAAATTAAAAAATATAGCATATGATATTAGATATATATGTACACTTTATACATTCTTGAAACAACAGGGTAAATTTGAAAATGGACTGGATATTGGATGATGTTAAGAAATTATTGTTGGAGTTCCCTTGTGGCTCAGTGGGTTAAGGACCCACTCTCGTCTCTGTGAGGATGTGGGTTCGATCCCTGGTCTTGTTCAGTGGGTTAAGGATCTGGCATTGCTGCAAGCTGCAGCTTAGGTCACAGATGCATCTCAGATCTGGTGGTGCTGTGGCTGTGTTATAGGCCTGCAGGTGCAGCTTTGATTCAACCCTTGGCCCAGAAACTTCATATGCTACAGGTGTGGCTGCAAAGAAAGGAAAAAGATAAATTATTGTTAGGTAGACTTCTCCGTGGCACAGGGGGCTAAGGATCCCGTGTTGTCACTGCAGCAGCTCAGGTCGCTGCTTTGGCACAGGTTTGATCCCTGGCCTGGGAACTTCCATATGCTGCAGGCACAGCTGAAAAAAAAATATTGTTAGAAATTTCACATTGATAATGACACTGTAGGTATATTCCTCTGCCATTCGGGCCACTGACACCGAAAAAGCCCGGCCAAGACCCCAACCAGTCAGAAGCTGAGCCCCTGTGGTCATTACACTTTCGTCTGGAGCTTCCCCCGCCCTGCTTTCTGTTGGCCACCCGCCCCCTCCTTTTAGTTCCTGCCACTGCGGGGCACTAGAGGGCAGGCGGGAGTCCAAAGGGGACTTGATTCTGGCTTTTGCCAACAACAGCAGCCCCCTTCTCCTGGCTCTAATTGGTTTCAGTGGTTGCAATTGATTGCCTTTCGCAGCTTTTCCCCAGAACCTAACTCACCTTGCCCTCTGAGACCTTGGCATCGACAGCGCCCCCTCTTCAGAGGTCTGGGCCCCTCCTCCAAATTTTGCAGTCTTTTTTTTTCCCCTCTTTCTTTTCTTTTCTTTTTTTCTGTGTGTGTGTGTGTGTGTGTGTGTGTGTGTGTGTGTGTGTGTTGGTGTTTTCTTTCTTTTCTTTTGGCCATGCCTGCTGCATGCAGAAGTTCCAAGGCCAGGGATCAAACCCGAGACACAGCAGGGACAATGCTGGTTCCTTAACCTGCTGAGCCACCAGAGAATTCCTTTTCTTTTTTCTAATTAAAATGTTTTTTTTTAAATTGAAGTATGGTTTATTTACAATGTTCTGTTAATTTCAGGTGTACAGCAAAATAATTCAGTTATACATATATATGAATTCTTTTTTTATTCTTTTCCATTACAGGCTATTCCAACATATCGAATATAGTTCTCTGTGCTATAGTTCTCTTTTTTGTCAGTCAGTAATAATAACCTCTTTCTTTTTTTCCCTCCAGTTCTAGAAGCCATAGCTGTTTTTAGCACCTGCTACCTTAGTGTTCCCTTTTTGTCTTTTCAGCTCTCCAATACATGAGTTAGCCATTCTTTATTATTATTTTTTATTTGTTTGTCTTTTTAGGGCCGCACTCGTGGCATACGGAAGTTCCCAGGGTCTAACCAGAGCTGTAGCTGCCGGCCTACACCACAGCCACAACAACATGGGATCCAATCCAAGTACATCACAGTTCATGGCAACACAGGATCCTTAAACCACTGAGCGAGGCCAGGAATCGAACCTCCAACCTCATGGATACTAGTCAGATTCTTTTTCGGTGAGCCACTGCAGGATCTCCTATTTTTTATTTTTTGCTTTTTTTTAGGGCTGCACCCCTGGCATATGGAAGTTTCCAGGCTAGGGGTTGAATCATAGCTGCACCTGCCGGTCTGTGTCACAGTTACGACATTGGCGAGCGACACCACAGCTCACAGCAATGCCTTATCCTTAACCTGCTGAGCAAGGCCAGGGATCAAACCCATGTCCTCATGGATCCTAGCTGTGTTCATTACCACTGAGTCATGACAGGAACTCCTATTTTTTAATTTGTTTAAAAAGTTGTTTATTATAGTTAATTTATGATGTTCTGTCAATTTCTGCTATACTGCAAAGTGACCCAGTCATACATATATATTCATTCTTTTTTTTTTTTTGTCTTTTTGTTGTTGTTGTTGTTGTTGTTGTTGTTGTTGTTGCTGCTGCTATTTCTTGGGCCGCTCCCGCGGCATGTGGAGGTTCCCAGGCTAGGGGTCGAATCGGAGCTGTAGCCTCCGGCCTACGCCAGAGCCACAGCAACGCGGGATCCGAGCCGCATCTGCAACCTACACCACAGCTCACGGCAACGCCGGATCGTTAACCCACTGAGCAAGGGCAGGGACCGAACCCGCAACCTCATGGTTCCTAGTCGGATTCGTTAACCACTGCGCCACGACGGGAACTCCTCTTTCTCTTTTTATTTCAAATGATTGTTTTTCCATTATAGCTGGTTTACAGTGTCCTGTCAATTTTCTACTGTACAGCAAGGTGACCCAGTCACACATACATGTATACATTCTTTTTCTCACCTTATCATGCTCCACCACAAGTGACCAGACAGTTCCCAGTGCTACACAGCAGGATCCCATTGCTTATCCATTCCAAAGGCAATAGTTTGCATCTATTAACCCCAGATTCCCAGGCCATCCCACTCCCTCTCCCTCCCCCTTGGCAACCACAAGTCTGTTCTCCAAGTCCATGATTTTCTTTTGTGTGGAAAAGTTCAAAGGTTCCTTTGTGCTGTATATTAGATTCCAGATATAAGTGATATCATATGGTATTTGTCTTTCTCTTTGTGACTTCACTTAGGATGAGAGTCTCTAGTTCCATCCCTATTGCTGCAAATGGCATTTTGTTCTTTTTGATGGCTGAGTGGTATTCCATTGTGTATATACACCACATCTTCTTAAGCCATTCATCTCTTGATGGACATTTGGGTTGTTTCCGTGTGTTGGCTATTGTGAATAGTGCTGCAATGAACATGCGGGTACATGTATCTTTTTGAACGAAAGTTTTGTTTGGATATATGCCCAGGAACGGGCTTGCTGGGTCATATGGTAGTTCTATATTTAGTTTTCTTTCTTTTTTTTTTGGTCTTTTGTCTTTTTAGGGCCACACCCGTGGCATATGGAAGTTCCCAGGCTAGGGGTCTAATTGGAGCTGTTGCTACCAGCCACAGCCATAGCCACAGCAACGCCAGATCCCAGCCATGTCTGTGACTTAGCTCACAGCAATGCCGGATCCTTAACCCACTGATCGAGGCCAGGGATCAAACCTGCGTCCTCATGGATGCTAGTCAGATTCATTTCCACTGAGCCATGATGAGAATTCCTATATTTAGTTTTCTGAGGAACCTCCATACTGTTCTCCATAGTGGTTGTACCAGTTTCCATTCCCACCGACAGTGCAAGAGGGTCCCCTCTTCTCCCCACCCTCTCCAGCATTTGTTACTGGTGGACTTATCAATGATGGCCATTCTGACTGGTGTGAGGTGGTACCTTGTAGTAGTTTTGATTTGCATTTCTCTAATAATCAGGGATGTTGAGCATTTTTTCATGTGCTTGTTGGCCATCTGTACATCTTCTTTGGAGAAATGTCTATTCAGGTTTTTGCCCATTTTTCCATTGGGTTGTTGGCTTTTTTGTTGTTGAGTTGTATAAATTGTTTGTATATTTTAGAGATTAATCCCTTGTCCGCTGCATCATTTGAAACTATTTTCTCCCATTCTGTAAGATGTCTTTTTGTTTTTTTTTATGGTTTCCTTTGCTGTACAAAAGCTTGTCAATTTGATTAGGTCCCACTGGTTTATTTTTGCTTCTATTTCCGTTGCCTTGGGAGACTGACCTGAGAAAACGTTCCTAAGGTTGATGTCAGAGAATGTTTTGCCTCTGTCCTGTTCCAGGAGTTTGACGGTGTCTTGTCTTATGTTTAAGTCTTTAAGCCCTTTTGAGTTTATTTTCGTGCATGGTGTGAGGGTGCGTTCCAGTTTCATTGATTTACATGCAGCTGTCCAGGTCTCCCAGCACCCCTTGCCGAACAGACTGTCTTTTCCCCATTTTATATTCTTGCTTCCTTTGTCGAAGATTAATTGACTGTGGGTGTCTGGGTCACTCTTTTTCTCATATTAGCCCGTCTTTATGTTAAATTTAGTCTGTGAAAATAAATTTTATTTCTGTCTTTTGACAGGATATGACTGATGCATCAACTGTGGACAGTTATTCATTATATTTTCTGTGTAGCTTATGGCATGTCTGAAATATTTCATTCTAATGCTTCATTTTGCTGTTTTAATTAGCAACCCCAAAATATAAGGTGGCTGAGAATAATACATGCCATGTAGGGGTATTTTAACACCTAAATAAGGGAAAGATACACTACATTCGTGGATGGGAATCTACATTCATATCACTAAAGATGCCAATCTTCAAATTAGAGCTTGGAAGGGAGCCTGGAACCTGTATTTTCCCGTCCCAGGAGAATTTGAAACTGTGGCTTTCAGACCAACTTTGGAAAACACAGGAGAGCAAGGATAATATTTCAAGTCAGAAATATTTTCTCAGAGTTTCTGTCGTGGCACAGTAGTTAACGAACCTGACTAGTATCCATGATAACTCGGATTCGATCCCTGGCCTCGCTCAGTGGGTTAAGGATCTGGTGTTGCCATGAGCTGTGGTATAAGTCGCAGACACGGCTCGGATCCTGTATTGCTGTGGCTGTGGTGTAGGCCGGCAGCTACAGCTCTGATTGGACCCCTAGCCTGGGAACCTCCATATGGCACAGGTGCAGCCCTAAAAAGACAAAGGACCAAAAAAAAAAAAAAAAAAGAAAAAAGAAAGAAAGAAAGAAAGAAAGAAAACGAAATATCTTCTCAAGGAAAACTTGACATTTTATATAGTGATTTTAAACAGAACCTAACCCCACAGGTATTTTGTATTTTTCTTTACTGTTGTCTTTACACGTAACTATAGTTTCCATTTCCTTGAAAGTCTGTAATTCTGGCTGAGAATTTGCAGAAATAAATCAGAACAAAATTCGTGAAGCCTAAATATGCAATATACTTATTTGAATTTTTGAAATGCATCTCCTCTCTCCCAATATTTCATACCTGTCAAAAGTCTGAAGTGTCCTCCTCCTGCTGGAGCTGGCACCCCCGTGAGTGCCAAACTAATCGTATACTCTACAGCCTGCCATCAATAGGCTTGAGCAAGCTGGGTATAAATTATCATTATTTTTTAAATCTTACAGTGTCTGCCAGAAATGTGGACGTGTATAGAAAAGTCGAAATCAGCCAAATTCCTACAAAGGACCAGAATGAAAGTGAGCGCAGAGGGATGGCAACACTGTGTATGTCTGTGTGTTGTGTTAAATTAAGGGCTTGCAGTGGCCTGCCTCAGGGTTTCACACACCAGGGGTTAGATGGCTGTCATAATCAGAGGGTCCATATTCCATATTCCAGATTCTTGCTATTACAAATGCGTCTGTTAGTCACAGCCAAACAAGAGCAGAAGCTTGGCTAAGTAGAGAAATGAAGGTTAGAAATGGGTTTTCATTGGTGAAATTAGTAGCTTGTTGGCCAGTGTGAGAGGTGTCGGAAATGGACTCACCACGGTGAAATTAACAATATTCAAGACACGTGCGCGCTGCTTGAAATTTCTGAGCGTCTCCTCACACTTTCATTGACAAGCTACAAGAACCTAGAAACCTGAAGCGTGTTCCCTTAGACGAAATGCTACAGATCAAAACCTCTAAATGATGCTATGTCCAGCTCTGAACTCTGTGGGTGCCATTTTCCTGATATTGGCTATTATGAAGCCCAACAGAGTCCTGCCTCTGTAATTGTGGTAAGCTGGCCTCTGAATAGGACAGAGAGCTGAAGGCATCAATGAGCTTACTGCTTTGAAGAATTTTCTGCCTCAGGCTGCTGGCAGTTTTACCAAGCATCTGCATAAGGGGGCCCACATTCAGGTACACGCATAGTCTTTAGGAAGGTTGGGGTTGAGAGAATACCAACCCCCCCCACAACCGCTGGCAAGGAGCTCTTTGTCTTGTGACTTTCACCTTTCTGGCAGGTACAGTTCTTAAAAGAGTCAATAACTCCCTGAGCGAACCTGAGAAAAATTAAGGCAGACAGAACATAGGATGTCTCCTAAGGATTTGGAAATAAAAGAAATGATAGCCCTTGAAGACCTAAAATAAAAAACTACAGATCCCAGCAGAGATAAGCGTATTGCTTTACAAAGCCTTGGGCTAAGGCTAGACAGAAACCGCTTTGAAGGCATTTGAGATAAGATTCTAAACAAAGAATGGGTCTCTCAAAAATCAGGCTAGTCTGCGGAATTCCCATCGGGGTTCAGTGGTTAATGAATCTGACTAGGAACCGTGAGGTGGCGGGTATCGATCCCTGCCCTCGCTCAGTGGGTTAAGGATCCAGTGTTGACCTGACCGCAGGGGTGTAGATCACAGATGCGGCGCAGATCCGGAGTTGTTGTGGCTGTGGCCTGTTTAGGCCAGCGGCTACAGCTCTGATTGGACCCCTGGCCTGAGAACCTCCGTATGCCCAGGGTGGGGCCCCAGAAAAGACCAAAAAAAAAAAAAAAAAAAAAAATCAGGCTAGTATGACCCAAGAAAGAAGAGAGTGATCTGAGACCCAGAGAGCCAGGCAGAAACTAGTCTTTCTCTCCCCAGCTTTGGAAACTACAAATCCTTGCTGCTGCTAAGCTGTCTTCCTTAAAAGCCAATCACTAAGCCTAGGGACATGCAAGAAAAGGGGAATCAGATTCCTTTTTTTGAAGGGAGAAGGATCGAAAAACTTGTGGACAGATTTAAAACACACCGTTGCCTCCAGTGAAGACATTATAAGAAGCAGATTGAAATTGATATTTCTCCTGGGAGCAGTAATAGCCATGTTTCTCTTAAGCACTCAGTTTAGGTTTAATATTTTGTAATGTTGTGAATCACTGTGTAAATTGTGTTTTCTTCTTTTCTCAGCTGTCAAGAAGCTTAAAATAAAAATTTCGCTCATGTTCAGCTTGTGGACAAGACCTCACGGTGTGTGTTTTATGGGCTGAACTCACCCATGACGTCATCTTATTTTTCCCCCATCCTTCTTTCACTTTCACTTTCTTCTCATTTCTCTATTTTTTTGTGTATAAACGAATGATGTGATATGTACCTACGCGATATGTATATCATGGCATATTGTGTCTATTTTACAAGCCTTCCAAATACCTTTGAAATAAGAATGTATATAAAAAATACAGTTAGGTATTTTTCATTTCTCTGAAGACTTGAGGTCACTTGCATAGTCCTTTTGTTTTCTTTGTTTTCTTTTTTGGCCATACGTACCCTTGGCATGTGGAAATTCTCGGGATTGAACCTGAGCCATAGCAGCAACCTGAGTCACAGCAGTGACAACTGCAGGTCCTCAACCCACTGAGCCACCAGGGAACTCCCTAAATGGATTTTTTTTTTTTTTCTTTTTAAAGCTCACTGTGCTATGTATATTTTCTAGGTCAATTTAAAAAAATGTTTAACGTTTTTAGTAGCTGCATGGTGTTCTATGGTACCATAATTTAACTACAGTGCATTTTGACATCTAGTTCTCTGGATGTGTTAGAATCATTACCGATAGACTTATTCTGCATCTCTCTGGGACTTTTGCCTTTAAAAAGGTGAGGAGTGGTGGTTGAGGCCATGAGCTTTATACACAGTCTGGGTAAGATTCATTATCTACTACTCTAGTTTTGAAATCTCAAAACTGGACTGAGGAAGTTCCCTTGTGGTTCAGTGGATTAAGGATCCCACATTGTCACTGCAGCACCCCAGGTCACGGCATCCAGCCCAGGTTCGATCCCTGGCCCAAGAACTTCTGCATGCTTCAGGAGCAACCAAAAAAACAACAAAAAAAGCTGGACTGAGGTGTTCTGCCAGTGAAATAAAATAATGGTACTTCTCCCCAAATGTACAGAAATAATTAAAATTAATAGAAGTAATTAACCCAATATTGGAATCTACTCTCAAATAAGTTATTAAATTTGTGGTGCCTGCTACCACTGTTTTGTATTCTTTATTTTAAAAAATGGCATAGGAGGAGTTCCCCTGTGGCTCAGGGGTAAGGAACCCTACTAGTATCCATGAGCACTCCGGTTCCATCCCTGGCCTCGCTCAGTGGGCTAGGAATCCTGTGTTGCCATGAGCTGTGGTGTAGGTCACAGATATGGCTGGGATCCTGCGTTGCTGTGGCAGTGGTGTAGGCCAGCAGCTCTGATTTGACCCCTAGCCTGGGAAAGAAAAAAAAAGAAAGAAAAAAAAAGGCATAGGATTTACAAAAATTTTCATAATGAGTTATTTAAGGCAACATGTCAGGATTTCACGATGGTCTGTGACTATCAGAAACTCGGTCATTGGAACTCTGGTTCCATCAGATGTAAATGGGGAGTATTTCTGAGGATGGGGTATTTTCTCCATCTTTGCCCCAGTCACGTCAAGGAAAAAAAGAATCGCTTCAGCTAACCGAGTTAATTAAATTTCAGTGACGAAACGAGTGGTGAAGAAAGCAGGGTACGTTCAATGTGTATTAACCGCCAACTAAGGGGGGAGAAATGTGCTAGAAGCCGGGCAGTTCAGCCAAGATGAATACGACGCAGCCCCCACCCCGCAGGGCCTCAGGTCCAATAAACGATGCTGAGTGCTCAGTGGAGGGGAAGGAGTCGCGACAGGTGTTGGGGCCAGAAACTGTCAAATTACTGAGCAATTACAACTCTCCCACCTTGAAGCAATTACAACTTGCCCCCATCCCCCAATCATTCAGGCTCACTTCCGAAGAAAAGCAAGAAAAACAAAAGCACATCAATGTGCCTCCAATCCCGCTCCCTCGCAAACACTGAAATACTTCTAAACTTTTCCCCTAGGATAATACAGAGTACCTTCCGGTACAGGTACATCGCCCCTAAAAAACTACAAGTCCCAGGAAGCTGCATGCTCAGCACGGCAGAGTCTCTCCCCATCTCAAAACGCTGAATGACGCTCCAATCCTGATCCGGGCCTGAGAGCCGTGGCCGCGCAGCCTGCCGGGACTTGTAGTCCGTCCTAGAGTCCCTTTTTTCGTTCGCGCAGACTCGCGCGGCCTCCGTTCGCCCTTCGGCCCTGCAGAAGCCCGGCCCAGGCTCCAATGTTCCCCACCCCCATTCTGCTCAGTCCCCTCGGGGGCCAACCTCCTCCGGTCACGTGAGGAGTCCTGCAAACGGCGGTTGGCGGAGGGGTTCAGGGGCGGGGAGCGAGGCCCTGCGAGGTTCCGTGCCCCTTGTCGGGCCGCTTGTTTGGCTGCTGCCGTCACCTCATGGCGACGCGGGTAGAAGAGGCAGCGCGGGGAAGAGGCGGCGGCGTCGAGGAGGCGATTGAGGCCGGACGGGGCGGACGGCGACGCAGCCCGCGGCAGAAAGTCAGTCTGGGGGGCGCCCGCCTTGTTGCCGGGTCGGGGGAGTGCTGGGGCTAGCGAACTGGGGTCCACCTCTTCACACTCGCGGGTTACCTCTAGCCACGGGACGAACATCCGGCCCTCTTCCCTCTCGGGGGTGACGGCAGTGGGAGCAGGTGGGAGGAGTGGGACCAGGATGGATGTGGGAGGGGGCCATGGTTGGGGTTTGGAGGCGCGCGCGCGCGGCGGAGGCGGGAGGAGGGCAGGGGGGCGAAGCCTGGTGGGAGGGGGAAGGGGTGTTTGGCGGGGGCGCGCCAGGTGTGACAGCCACGTGCGGCCGGCGCCGCGGGGCCCCGGGCGCCAGGTGTTCCCGCTCCCAGCCGCCGCCCTCCACATGCTTGCCGTGTTCCCAGCGCTGGGCGCCGCCGTCGGGGAGCTGCCCGGGGTCACGGGCCGGCCCTCCTCGCGCGGGGCAGGTGCGCAGGGCGTGCTGCGGGGTTGCGCCCCGGCGGCGCGGTTGAGGCTGTTGCGCAGTAAGATAACCGCGCGGGAGCCGGGGCTGCACTGCGCCCCCCTTTACCCGCCCCCCCTCCACCCCGCGCTCCCCGCCACTGCGCGGGCTGGCGAGCCGGGCCGCTCGGCCCGCGGGACCCAGGCCCTGGGGCTCGTCTCTGGGCTCCACGGATTTGGCTGCACGTGGGGCGGCCCTTGGGGACGGGATGTTGGCGGACCTGGGTCCCACAGAGTTGGGAGCAGCATCGCGGAGAGCTGATCTTCCCAATCAAGCCCTCATTCCCTCTTCTCGATATTCCCTCCCCCCCCCCGGCCTTTTTTTTCTTTTTTTATTTGATGGGTGAAAACTCGAGCGCGTCCCCTACCTTGGCCTTTGGTCTCTTAATCTGGGAGTCAGTCTGGACCGTTTCCCTTGCCTTACTTGACTCACGTCAAGGAGCTTTCGGTGACTCCCTGGATACAGGAAAATCAAGACCTTCAGAACGAGAGAATTCCACTTGTTCTGGAGTCAGTGGGTGGAGTTCAAAAAAGATTGCACAACAAACGGGGTACAGGGCTGTCAGGGCCCAGGAATAGAGAAATGCGGGGAAAAGGACTAGAAAGGTGGAAGAAGGGCTGTAAAGATGGAAAGGTGGAAGTCTCTTTCCTTGGAGTTGAGCAGATTGAAATGTTCAACTTGTTGGACGTCCTGCTTTATCACTCGGGGCTATTTCGTGTTACTTAATTACGCATTTGAGTACTCAAAGATTGCTCCTGTAGAAAATTACGAAATAATATTTTCCTAATGCGATTTGTGTACTTGAAAAAGGAGAACAAAGGTTCGGCTTACCTCTGCAGAGTGTCAAGAACTAGCTTGAGGGGGGGAGCTGTTTCTAAGGTCGGGTGTTTTCACCTCTCTGCATGAGGGTGTTACTGCCTCTCAATTACCTCTCTTTCTTTCCCTCTTTGTGCTCTAAAAGAAAGATCCAGCACTTGCAGGACTGAAAAAAAAGCCGTGGACGGAACGTACTCTAGGGATTCAACACTGTCACTTTGGACACCTCACTTATTTATTCCCTGAGGGTGGGGAGCCAATCTCAGTGTTTGATTTCATAGGTTCCCCCAGGGGAGAACTCTGATAAAAAGCTGCTGCAATTGAGGGCGTAAGTTCCTTTTTATGCCGCAAGGATAAGGACAAAAAGTCTGAATTAGGAACTGAGGTTTAATCAGCCAGCATTTTAAATGGTAATGACCCTTTGAGGCAGTGCTCTGGTGAACAGCTGGATAAGAATAGTCCTGTGTGTCTACTGTCTCATTTTTGTTTTTTGTGTTTTTGTGTTTGTGTGTGTGTGTGTGTGTGTGTTTGTCTTTTTGCCTTTTCTAGGGCCGCTCCCGTGGAATATGGAGGTTCCCAGGCTAGGGGTCTAATCGGAGCTGTAGCCACCGGCCTACACCACAGCCACAGCAACGCCAGATCCGAGCTGCATTTGCGACCTACACCACAGGTCACAGCAATGCCAGATCCTTAACCCACTGAGCGAGGCCAGGGATCGAACCCGCAACCTCATGATTCCTAGTCGATTCGTTAACCACTGCACAACGACAGGAACTCCCTCATTTTTGTTTACTTATCTCAGACACCTTTCCTCTTTGCTCGGGCTTCTCTGGGCCTCTTTTTTCCTTTTGATTTCCACTTGACTCTGACATGGAATTAAAATGCATGGTTCAATATGAGTTTTTGAATTTTCATTAAAAAATTGGTTGAATATCTCCTATTTGCGTAAGTCACTTTTAAGTTCTTTCCTTAGGACCTTTCGTTTTTTTATTTCCTCTGGGCTGCTAGCTTGAAAACATATTCCTAATTCTAACTTGACCTCTGCCCTATTTCTCAGGACGCAGAAATGATATTTAACTCATTGGGTGGTTTTGAAAATGTTGAAGGAGTTTAAGGAACAGTGACCCTTCTGTCACTTTTGTGTTACATTATGGGACTTAAAGGGAGAAAAAATGGAGATGGGCTTTGTTGCTTCCTGGTTGTCCTGACCATCTAGTCATTCTGGGCCTCCGCTCTCTGTGGTATTGTTTCATAACTCCAGCCATTTGAATGGTTTCTTAAGGTAACTTTCTTAAAGTTAGTATTCCACTGCATTTCTACGAATCCCTCTCTCTCTTGTTTTTGTTTTGTTTTGTTTTTGGCCTTGCCTGTGGCATGTGGCAGTTCCCAGGCCAGGGATTGATCTTGTACCACAGCAGTGACATCACGGGAGCCTTAATCCACTGAGCCACCGGAGAACAACTCACCCTAAGGGTCTCTTGAATCTTCTAAACCTGTGCTCATGGGAATTCTCACTGTGGTGCAATGGGATCGGCGGCATCTTGGGAGCGCTAGGACACAGGTTCGATCCTCGGCCCGCCACAGTGGGTTGAGAATTCGGTGTTGCTGCACCTGTGGGTTAGGTCGTGTCTCTGTCTGGGATCTGATCTCGTCCGGGAACTCCGTATGCCGATGGGTGGCCAAAAATAAATAAATAAAAAATAAAACTGCTAATGTGATAGCCATTAGCAGTCTCTGGCTATTTAAATGTTAATTAAAATTAAGTTACATTAAAAATTCTTCAGTATAGTAGCCACACTTCAAGTTTTCAGTAGCCATATGGCTAGTAGCTACTATACTGGAGCAAATTTAGAATATTTCCGTCATTACACATCACATAAAGTTCTGTTGGACAGCACCGGTCTGAAAAGAAGGGATAGCTGCAGGTGCAGTACTAAAAAGAAAAAATAAATAAAAATAAAAAGGGATATTACTTTGTCAAGTGTTCCAGACATTTTTTAGAATACCAAGCTCATTCATAGTCTTTCCTATATCCCTGTGTAGAATTTGTTTTTTTATAAGGTTGAGGTTTTTTGGTTCTCTTGTTTGTTTAGTTTTGTTTTGTTTTTTGCCACGCTGGTGAGGTATGTGGAAGTTCCCTGGCTAGGGATCAGACTTGAGCCACAGCAGTGATCCAGGCCACTGCAGTGTCAGTGCTGGATCCTTAGCCTTCTGTGCCACGAGGGAACTCCTATAAGGTTGAGGGTTTTTTTTTTTGTCTTTTTAGGGCCACACCTGTGGCATATGGAGGTTCCCAGGCTAGGAATCTAAACAGAGCTGTAGCCACCGGCCTACGCCACAGCTCACAGCAGCACTGGATCCTTAACCCACTGAGCGGGCCAGGGATCGAACCCACGTCCTCATGAATACTCGTCGGGCTCATTAACCACTGAGCCACGATGGGAACTCCAGGTTGAGGTTTTTTTGTTTTTTTGGTTTTTTTATTTTTTGTTTTTTTGCTTTTTAGGGCCACACTCGTAGCATATGGAGATTCCCAGACTAGAAGTCTAATGGGCGCTGCCGGCCTACGCCACGGCCACAGCAACACTGGATCCAAGCCATGTCTTCCACCTCCACCACAGCTCATGGCAACCCTGATCCTTAACCCAGGGAAACCTGTGTCTTCGTGGATGCTAGTCAGATTCGTCAGCCACTGAGCCACGCTGGGAACTCCAGGTTGAGGTTTTGAAAAATTAATAGACTTCATTTTTTTGGAGCAGTTTTAGCTTTTCAGAAAAGTTGAACATTAATTGCCGAGTTCCCATCTATCCCCTCACATCACACCCTTTTCCCCATTACTTATATCTTCCAATAGTGTGATAGCGTTTGTTACACTGGAGCCAATATTGATACACTCTTAGTAACTAAAGTCCATAGTTGGCCTTAGGGTTCATTGGCGGTGCTGTACATTCTAAGAGTTTTGATGGTGTATGATGACGTGTCTCTACCATTACTATACCACGCAGAAGAGGTTCACTGCCTGAAAAACTTCTCTTCATCCCTTCCTCCCCCAAACTACTGGCCACCACCGATCTTTTTGACTGTCTCTGTAGTTTTTGCCTTTCCAGCATGTTTAAGGTTGGTATTTTTTCCCTCGAATTTTGCTTGGGGGTGTTACAAATTATTTCACTACTATTAAACTTATTTTTAGGAGTTCTTGTTGTGGCTCAGCCTTAACGCTCAGCGCGTTAAGAACCTGACTAGTATCCATGAGGATGTGGGTTTGATCCCTGGCCTCACCCATTGGATTAAGGATCTAGCGTTGCCACAAGTTACAGCTCAGATTTGACCCCTAGCCTGGGAACTTCTGCATGCTGCAGGTGCAGCCATAAAAAGAAAAAAAAATAGGAGTTCCCGTCCTGGTGCAGTGGTGAACGAATGCGACTAGGAACCATGAGGTTGCAGGTTCGGTCCCTGCCCTTGCTCAGTGGGTTAACGATCCAGCGTTGCCGTGAGCTGTGGTGTAGGTTGCAGACGCGGCTCGGATCCCTCGTTGCTGTGGCTCTGGCGTAGGCTGGAGGCTACATCTCCGATTCGACCCCTAGCCTGGGAACCTCCATATGCCGAGGGAGCGGCCTTAGAAATGGCAAAAAGACAAAAGACAAAAAAAAAATAAATAAGTAAAATAAACTTTTTTTTTTTTTTTTTTAAAGTTCTCTGGTGGCTCTGTGGGTTAGTTTTTTTAGGTAAAATGGGAAGGATAAAGGTGCGTGGAACCTGTGCTCAAATTAATGAAATCTTACATTTACATGGTGCTCTCTAGTTTTTATGGCATATTTACGCATTAACTCTGTCAGCATCACTGATGCTCTGGAGAAGGCTGGGCAGCTGTCATTATCCTCACTTACGGATGATAAATTGCTCAGCAAGGTCAAGTGATTTGCCCAAGGGGTGAAGCCGAGTCTGAAACCTAGTGCCCTTTCATCTGCACCACAGTAATAAGTAGCATGGTAGTAGGCAAATAGGATGGATTTGGAGTCAAGACTCCCGGCCCTTTGCCACCTCTTAGCCGTGCAGCCTTGGGCACGTTTCGCCATCTCTCTGTGCCTCAGTTGCATCATCTGTGACGTGGGGATGATGCTCATCCCTCCCACATAGGAGTGTTGTGAAGCCTGAGTTGATGTGACACCCTCAGCACAGTGCCGGGCATGCAGACTTTTACTTGGTCTGGAGAGGAGCATAGAAGAAAGATCCATTGCTCTTGCCTTTAGGGTGCTGCTCTGTGAAGCTGTCTTGCAACCCTTGTCTTCCTTCCTCTTCCCAGAATCTCTCCGCGGTGGACCAGAGGAGGAGGCATGGGGGGAGGCGCAGCGCATGGGGTGGGAAGAAACCATTTCATTATCTTGTTTTTCTCGCCATTTGTGGACTTGATAATGAATTTCCACTCTTCTGGCATGAATAAAAATTAAAGTGATCATCTGTTTACCACACTGTCATCTAATTCTGTCAGCAGGCTTTGGTAAATTTTATTTTCATGGAGAGGCAAACGGGCGAAGCAGTAATGAGAGCAGACCAGATACCCCACGTCCCTCTAGCAGTACCAAGTTCATAGATCATAATATGCCACATTTATTTATGACGTTACTGGAAGGCATTGTTTATGTCATCTTCCGTCCTTTATATTGGTCTTGACTAGACAAGCTTAGGCCAAATCCAGATTCCATAAAACCGAGAGAGTGTGGTTTGCCTTTGTGTGGGATTCTTCACAGGAGTCACTATAAGAGATTTCTTTTCAACAGATGTGCTGTTTAGATTGTACAGTTTTTCGGAGAGATGTGTTTCAAAGGAACTGTTGGCTGCATTATGTTGGCCACTTAAAAATGTGCTCGAGTTCTAAGGTCTCCTGACCTCGGCAGAGTAGGTGGTATCCGTAGTATACAGATAAGGCACCTGAAGCTCAGTCAAAAAAGAAAACGCAAAAAAACAAACCTTGCTCAAATTAAATAACACAGCTCAGAGTTGAAGTTGGCTAGAGCTGGTATATAACTGTGTAGTTGGTAACGCAGCTGATGGCCCCTACTGCATGGACAGTTGCTGCTTCCCCAGGAAGTTTGGACCTAATATCCCAAAGAAATCCCTTTGCCTCTTCCTCCCCCTTCCCCCAGCTGCCTTTTTGTTTGGTTCTTAAGTGGTTTTCAGTAACTCGTAGTTAGTATAGTGTGTGTGACAGTGAGGCGTGTAAGCAGTAAACAAGTTTAACATAGTATTCACTCGCATCGAGAATGAGCTGCGCTTCAAATTTCCCCAAGTGGGGAACTTCAAGAAGAGGATAAAAATAGGTCAGGTGACCCTTTGAGGTTTGGAACCTTGAGTATGTATTTTTACGATTCAGTTTATTTCCTGGTTGAAATTCTCTTGGTACTTACAACTACTTAGATTTTCTTACTTGGAGGAAAAGACATCTAAAATGACCAGTGTTGTCCTCTTGTGTGGGCAGCTGTATAACTGTATTAACATCTGTTGCTCAGGGTGCTGATTTGCGTTCTGTTACATTTCCGTTACGTCCCCAAATTGACCACCATGATCCCCCACTTCCCACTCTGTAGTCTGCCAGGAGCAATAAACTGCTGAACTCTCACTTCGTCATTTTTCTTCTTTTCCTCCTCAGGTCAGAGTAGAATGGTTCCAATGGTTTGGTGAGGAAGGTGTGCCAGTAGCTTAGTAGTGTGGGTTTTTTTGGCCGCAGCAGGCAACAGCTTAATGTGGGATCTCAGTGTCCTGACCAGGGATTGAACCCAGGCCAGTGGTGAAAGCACCAGGTCCTAACCACTAGACCTCCAGGGAACTCCCACCAGCACATCTTTAAGGAAGTTTTGGATTGACAAGTGGGCCGTATTGAAAGTGAGAATGTAGGCATTGTGCATAATTTGCAGATGCATCCTTATGTAAATCTTGAAAACAGTTCTGCTGCATGGTAGCAATGTATAGTCCTTAATATAAATCTTCTCAGCAACTCTAGAAGGAAGGTACTGTGCATCTGTAAGTTTACAGATCAGGAAGCTGAGAGGTTCACCTCCCGCAGCCAGACAGGAGGTAGTAAGTGGTGTATTCAGAGGCCGAGCTCTTGGGGCTCCGAAGCCATTACCCATATTCCACGTGTCTTGTGCTGTCTAAACACATTGCTTTTTTTTTTTTTTTTTTGCTTTTTAGGGCCGCACCCGAAGCACATGGAGGTTCCCAGGCTAGGGGTCCAATGTGAGCTACAGCTGCCGGCCTACGCCAGAGCCACGGCAGCGCCAGATCCGAGCCGCGTTTGCGACCTACACCACAGCTCACTGCAATGCTGGATCCTTAACCCACTGAACAAGGCCAGGGATCGAACCCGCCACCTCGTGGTTCCTAGTCAGATTCATTTCCACTGTGCCACAAAGGGAACTCCTAAACGATTTCTTGAGGAGAGTAAATAAAAATGTGCTCCTTGTTGAACATGAGTAAAACTTGGTGGTAGTGGGTAAAATGAGTAATAGTTTTTGCTTAATGAAAACAAATTATGGAGTTCCTGCTGTGGTGCAGTGTCTTTAGGATCCAGAGTTGCTGCAGCTGTGGAATAGGTCGCACTTGGGGCTTGGATTCAATCCCTGGCCCTCGAATTTCCATATGCTGTGCGATAACAACAACAGCCATAACAATGACAAAATTATGGAGGGTGCACTGGGGTCCCTGGGGGTATAGGAAAGCTGTTGTAATCTGGGAACTGGGGGAGTGTTGAGCCTTATACCTTTAATACCTTTTGTTGCACTCCCTTAGTCTCTAGGTTGATCTTAAGAGATGTGATTTAGGAGGTGTGCTGCCCTGTAAATCCCTCCAAAGGCACCTCCAGGTGTCACTTGGATGAATTGAAAGAGGGTTTAGAGAGACCTTTCTTAAAAAACTCTTTTAAAGTCTACACAACACAGTGTTAACAAAAACTCGAAGTGGTCGAGTGAAGCAGGCAGGGCAAGTAAAAAGAGAAGGCTTGTTTCAAAGGTGCATCCTGATTGATCCACCAGGAGCTGGTGAGGCTGACCTCGTAGAGTCTGGGCAGGGATGTTGCATTTAGGTAACCCGTAAAGGTTGAGGACCGCTTTACGTCTCAGGAGCCTGGCTTGAAGATGCTAAGTGTGCAGCCCAGCCCCTGGTCCTCTGAGAAATAGGTCAGGCCTGAGCATATTTCAGTAGCTTTGGGCATTAAAATCTTAATTCCTGATCCCTTTGTTGCCTAGATAGGTGTTGAGGCTAATACAGGTATCTCAGATTACTGACAGTCACTGGATTAGTTTTAGAACTGGAAGTGATTTTTGCAAATCATGGAGCCCAGTACCCTTCCTGTTTTTTTGCTTTTTGTTGTTTTGGTGTTTTTAGGGCTGCACCCGAGGCATATGGAAGTTCCCAGGCTAGGGGTCGAATCAGAGCTGCAGCTGCTGGCCTGCACCACAGCCACGGCAATGCCAGATCCTTAACCCACTGAGCGAGGCCAGGGATCGAACCTGCATCCTCAAGGATACTAGTCGGGTTTGTTACCGCTGAGCCACGAAAGGAGCTCTTTCTTTTTTTTTTTTTTTTTTTTTGTACCCTTCGTTTTAATAAAAGAAATGGCCATAGAAGTTAATGTGAAATCTACTGCCATCATCCTCGGATTAACAGGCACATGACGTGCACTGGCTGAGATGGGTGTTAGCACAAACCCTCTAGATGGAGCGCCAAGCCAGAGAAGCTGCATCCCAACTGGGCCTCTCATGGACCTATTGGCTCCTTGGCTTCTTCACCATTGGGAGAAATCAAGTGCCCTCATCTGAACTTCAGCACTGGCTTGTCCCTCTGCTTCTTACCTCGTTTAATGCCTCCGTGTGCTCCCCTGTCCTCCTACATACTGTGACAAGTCACTTGGGAGCCTTGTGCTGCCTCGAGTTGGGACAGCTCCAGAACATTCATTCAGTTTTTGTATCATGATTTTATTGAGGTATAAATCATATACCCTATCATTCATCCACTTAAAAGCACACAGTCCATTGGCTTGTAGTATATTCACGGTTGTGTGACCATCACCCTTATTCTTTTTTTTTTTTTTTTTTTTTTTTTTTTTGTCTTTGCCATTTCTTGGGCCGCTCCCATAGCATATGGAGGTTCCCAGGCCAGGGGTCGAATTGGAGCTGTAGCCACCGGCCTACGCCAGAACCACAGCAACGCGGAATCCAAGCTGTGTCTGCAGCCTACACCACAGCTCATGGCAACGCCGGATCCTTAACCCACTGAGCAAGGGCAGGGACCGAACCCGCAACCTCATGGTTCCTAGTCGGGTTCGTTAACCACTGAGCCACGATGGAACTCCAACCCTTGTTCATTTTTAACATGTCCTTGGAAGAGCGTGTTCTTCCAGGGGAATATTTGAAAGGTAAGAAATCAGTCTCTCTTTTCCACGTCCTAGGCCCGTGACTGGACACATTACTTAAAATTAGCTGGTCGCTCAGGCTGTTTGTCCGTCCTACCTGGCTTTGAGATAGTTCTGAGGATTAATGAGGCCATGTATCAGGTGCTGTTGGAGAGGCTTCTTTTTTTTTCTTTTTTTTTTTTTTTTTTTGTCTTTTTGCTATTTCTTTGGGCCGCTCCCGTGGCATATGGAGGTTCCCAGGCTAGGGGTCGAATCGGAGCTGTAGCCACTGGCCTATGCCAGAGCCACAGCAACGCGCGATCCGAGCCGCGTCTGCAACCTACACCACAGCTCACGGCAACGCCGGATCGTTAACCCACTGAGCAAGGGCAGGGACCGAACCCACAACCTCATGGTTCCTAGTCGGATTCGTTAACCACTGCGCCACAACGGGAACTCCAGGAGAGGCTTCTGAATGAACCACAACTCCAGAGAGGGCTTAGACCAGTTCTCCCTCCCACCCCTGTGAATTATACTGACCCAGAGGGAAAGAGGCTGATTTGTTAGGTGTAGTTGAACAAGAAGGAAACGACGCTCCCCTCGCTGTCCTCCTGCCTGGTCCCAGGGCATGTTCCCTAGAGATGGGTCTGCTAGGTCGGGGAGCCCTCTCGGACTGTCCTGTGACTCGGCTGGCCTCCTAGTCTCCCTCGACCCCTGCGCCACCTCAGCC
This sequence comes from Sus scrofa, assembly GCF_054392235.1. Lineage (NCBI taxonomy): Eukaryota > Metazoa > Chordata > Mammalia > Artiodactyla > Suidae > Sus > Sus scrofa. Next base: position 16,904,418 of record NC_139401.1, read on the forward strand.
AGCGCAGCCGTTCTCAAACATTTTGGTTTCAGGATCTTTTTGCACACTTAAAAATTATTGAGAACCCCAAGGGATTTTTGGTTTATGTGGGTTCTGTCTAACAATGTTTCCCATATTTTAGAAATTAAAACAAATTTTAAAATTATTATTCATTTAAAAAATCAACTGGTGGTGTACTGGTGTCTGTTGCCGTAGGACATGTTGTCCCAAACTTAGTGCTTGAACCAAACAACCTTTGTCATCTCCCTCCCGGTGGGTCAGGAATTTGGGAGGGGAGCGGCTTAGTTGAGGCCTCTGCTTCAGCGTCTTGTGGGCTGCTGCAGTCATCTGGAGGCTCGACCGGGCAGCATCCTCTTCATCGCAGGGGTTGTGGCAGGAATCGGTTTCTCGCCGAGTTGTTGGACTGGGGCCTCAGTTCCTCGGGAGCTGTCAGCTGGAGGCCTCCCTTGGTTCCTTGCCAGTGGACCTTTCCGTAGGCATCTCACATGGGGGCTGGCTTCATCGGAACGAGCAGGAGAGGGTGCAGTCTTGTCACGTGATCAAAGAAGTGCCGTCCTCTCACTTTTTCCAGATTCTTTCTTCATTAGAAGCAGTCACGAGGTCCAGCTCCCCCTCAAGGGGACGGGATTATACAAGGTCGTGAATACCAGGAGGATCACTGGGGGCCATGTCACAAGCTGCCCAAGACACAGTAACGTAAATAATGTTTTTAAAGTTAAAAATCACTGATTTCCCAGAATAAGCATTGAGAACAGTGGCGTTGTTTTATGTTTTTGCAGATTTCTCTAGTGATGGGCTTAATAGGAGAGCTGAATTCTGTAGTCTGCTCCTGCACCCCGACCGCGGCAGTATGTGCTGCTGTAGTTGAAGTATGAGACCACAGTCTAGCCTCACACATACATGCAGGTGAAACAGGGAGGAGTATTTTAATAAATAGCCTTTTTACGTAATGGTGGAAATTTTTTTTTTTTGTCTTTTCTATGGCTGCACCCGTGGCATATGGAGATTCCCAGGCTAAGGGTCGAATCGGAGCTGTAGCTGCTGGCCTACACCACAGCCACAGCAATGCCAGATTCGAGCCGAATCTTCGACCTACATCACAGCTCATGGCAGTGCCAGATCCTTAACCCACTGAGCGAGGCCAGGTATCGAACCGACAACCTCATGGTTCCTAGTCGGATTCGTTAACCACTGAGCCACGACGGAAACTCCGGAAATTCTTTGATACTACATCAAAACTCAGCAAGTGGTAGTTGTTGAAGTTCAGGTGTTGCCAGGGTGGGACCTGAAACCCTGTCAAAGTTTTTGTACTGCTTTAAAACTACGGGTCTGTTTTGCACTTTGAATGGTTGTTTTCCCCATGCATCATTTTGTAACATCATCCATTAGTCATTTGGAAAATACTGGTTTACTGAAATGTGTTGATGTTCCAAATGTTAGCACTTGTGTGTGCGTGTTGGGGGGGCAGGGGGGAAGGCTTGTTTATTTTTGGCCAGCTCACGGCATATGGAAGTTCCTGGGGCCAGGGATTGAATCTGAGGCACACCTCGGACCTGTGCCTCAGCTGTGGCAATACCAGATAGTTAACCAATGGTGCCACAGTGGGAACTCAGAGCATGTGTTGTTTCATGATATCGAAATGACATTACGAGTTGTTCTGTGGTGCTGTGGGTTAAGGATCCGGTGTTGTCACTGTAGCAGCTTGGATCGCTGCTGTGACATGGGTTTGATCCCTGGCCCAAGAATTTCTGCATGCTGTGGGCACAGCCCCCCCCCCCCAAAAAAACCTAATTTTTTTTTTTTGAATATCACATTTTATCTTTGGCAACAGACACTGTAAATTGTTTGCCTTGAAGTGACAGGCTCACTTCGTGTCTTTAGGAGAAAATGTCTGCCAAATACCCAAGTCTGAATAAACAGCCATAGATTGTTATTTCTTTTCTTTTAAAAACAACAAGGCAATTCATGAAAAAGCTTCTAGTTGGACTTCTCATTCTAACAGCTGCATGCGTGCTTTTCCTCAAGATCACGACCATCCTTCGTTGTGTAGCCGAAGTTCTTTCTGAATAGGAAACGATAAAGTACTCGAGGGTTGAGACTTAATTAAGACTTTTTTGTTGCTGTCTCAAGGGCACTGTTAGATAAAAGGGCCCCCTCCGCCCCGCCTCGAGTGCAGGGCGCAGTGACAGAAAGTGTGGCTCCTCATCTAGTTGGTGCCTCTGCCTCCATGTGTTGTAAGGAGCCAGCAGTGTTGCTCGTTACTGCTTTTGCACCGTCAGTGCAGGTGTCAGTGCCACAGAAGGCAAGTGCCGTTTCAGTGTAATCAGGAACATAGCTGTTCAGCTTGCAGACTACCTGAAGGGGTCCGCAGGCCGCACTTGAGAACCGCTGTCCTCCAGCTTTATCAGAAATGGGATCTATTTTTTCTTGTTTGATGTTTCCCAAGACTCTTCTGTCGGAAGAGAATAGGCTTATTTTTCCTGAGCCTTTTCCTAAGACCTGTTCTGAGGAATGTGGCATTCCAATTATCCCTGACTCACCTGCTTTATCTTGCTAATGGAGCACGTCAGCAGTCCTATAGCAACCGGAATGTTTTTACATTCATTCCTAAGGACCAGTGTAAGGTGAGGTTTTATGTGCTAAAGGCTTGAATGTTCAAAATCTTGATTCTTTGTCTGTGGTAAAACAGTCATAACGTAAAATTGACCTTTTTAAGCATTTTTAGGCCATTCAAGTTCATTGGCCATGAGAAGTTAGCAGCGTTGTGCCAGTTCCATCGCCGTCCATCTCCAGAACGTTTCCGTCTTCCCAGACTAACCCTCTGGACTCTGCTCCTGGCGGCCCTCGTCCTTGGTATCCACCATCCTGTTTTCTTTGTCTGTGAATTTGACTGCCCCAGGTGTTTCACACAGGTACAGCCATGCAGTGCTCTTTTGTGTCTGGCTGTTTTCACTTAACAGAATGTCTTCAAGGTTCATCCACATTGTAGCCTGTGTCAGAATTCTTCTTTTTTAAGGCTGGATAATATCCTAATGTTCTCATATACAGGTGCACCTTGGACGTATTGCAGGTTTGGTTCCAGACCACTGCACTAAAGCCAGCAACACAGTAAAGTGAGTCCGACGAAGTTTTTGGTTTCTCAGTGCATATAAAAGTTACGTTTACACTAAACTGTAATCCGTCAAGTGTGCATAGTGTGGTGTGAAAAAAGTACATACCTTAGTTAAATAATAGTTATTGCTAAGAAATGCTAATCACCATTTGACAGCGTAGGGTTGCCACAGACCTTCAGATTATAGAAAGATGCACTATCTGTCAAGCACGATAAAGCGAAGCACAATAAAATGAGGTGTGCCTTTACCATATTTTATTTAACAGTTCATTCATTGATAGACATTGTGTCTGTCTCAAGTTTTTAAACTTTTTTTTTAATTTATTTATCTATTTGTCTTTTTGCCTTTTCTAGGGCCGCTCCCACGGCATGTGGAGGTTCCCAGGCTAGGGGTGGAATTGGAGCTGAACCTGCCAGCCTACACCACAGGCACAGCAATGCAGGCTCCGAGCCGCATCTGCGACGAACACTACAGCTCGAAGCAACGCCAGACTCAACCCACTGAGTGGGACCAGGGATCGAACCCACGTCCTCATGGATATTGGTCAGGTTCATTACTGCTAAGCCACAATGGAAACTCCTTGAAACCAACTTTAAACGAGATATTTCAATTTTCAGAATTGTTTTAAGAAGAAATAAATCAAAATGCCTACAAAAATTCATGCTTAGTAGATCCTACTCCTGTTATAATCCAGTAGAATATGTAGTATAAAGATTTGAGGGGACAGGCCCAGAGGTCCATAGAGCAAGGGGAAGGGAGATGACATGAAATTGAGACAGACTTCCTGTCATCTTCAGACTCTGAGCCTAGGGTGTGGTAGAATAGTGAAAAAAGGAGTTCCCGTCGTGGCGCAGTGGTTAACGAATCCGACTAGGAACCATGAGGTTGCGGGTTCGGTCCCTGCCCTTGCTCAGTGGGTTAACGATCCGGCGTTGCCGTGAGCTGTGGTGTAGGTTGCAGACGCGGCTCGGATCCTGCGTTGCTGTGGCTCTGGCGTAGGCCGGTGGCTACAGCTCCGATTCGACCCCTGGCCTGGGACCCTCCATATGCCGCGAGAGCAGCCCAAGAAATGGCAAAAAGACCAAAAAAAAAAAAAAAAGAAAAAAAGAAACAACACCACATCCTTAATCTTTGGTGCTGTGCTGGGCCAGGGATTGAATCCTGTAATTGTAGCACATTAACCCACTGTGCTACAGCAGGAACTCCCTTTTAAAAAAATTAGTACTTTTAAGTTTTATGGCTGCATCCGAAGCACATGGAAGTTCCTGGGCCCAGGACTGAATCCAAACTGTAGTTGTAATACCTGTGCCACAGATGTGGCAAAGCAGTATTCTTGAACCCACTGAGCCACAGAATGAACCTGTGCCTCCATAGTGACCTGAACGGTCTTTTTTCTGGCCGCCCTGTGGCATATGGAGTTCCTGGGCCAGGGATCAGATCTGAGCCGAAGTTGTGTCCTGTGCCATAGCTGTGGCAACTCTGGATCCTTTTAACCCACTGTGCTGGGCTGAGGATCGAACCCGCGTCTTGGTGCTGCAGAGATCCTGCCAGTCTCATTGTGCCACAGCGGGAACTCCTGCAGTCAGCTTCTTAACCTGCTACACCACGGTGGGAACTCCTAGATGTTTCTTTTTTTCCTCCTTAATTGTACAGTGAAGATCTGTTTGTATTGACATGGCTCTACCTTAGTCCTTTGAATAGCTGCCTCTTTTTACTTTGTATGAATGACCATTATTTGTTTAACGAGTTCTTCATTGGTATACATTCTGGTGGTTGTCCATCATAACACGTGGTGGTTTGCTGAGTAGCCTTTGCCCTTGAGTGAAAGTATCTGTGGGGTAAACTACAGTGGACTCAAGAGTAGAAGTGAATGCGCATTCATACATGAGCTGCTACAAAATAACCTCTGCAAAACTAATATGCTACCAGTATAGACTTCCCAGGATTGTACTGAGGGACCTGTTTGCCCACATGAAGGTTTTTTTGTTTTTGTTTTTGTTTTTTTTAATCCTTTTAAATCTGGTCAGTAGAAGATAGTGTGTTACTTTGATTTTAATTTTTATTTGTATTTCTCTAGTTAGGTATTTTGGGGGCCGCATCTGCGGCCTGGGCCAGGGATCAGACCCACATCACAGCAGTTACCCAAACTGCTGCAGTGCCAATGCTGGACCCCTAACCTGCTGTGCTACAAGAGAACTCCTGTATTTCTCCAGTTATAAATGAGGTGGAACAGGTTTTTGTGTGGTGGGCATTTTTAGTTCTTTAACTGTGATCTGCTTGTTCACAGACCTTTGAAAATTGGGTCTCTGACTCATTTGAAGCCCATATGAACTTAGTCTTTTGATTAATCTGAACTTTTCAGTTAATATTTAGTAAGGTGATCTTCTTCTCCTTTAAAAAATAAAATAGCTTATTCCTTTTCTGCTTTACTTAAAAAGTCCTTTTCCCATGCCAAGGTTATGAAAAAAAAGATTTATTTTTTGATCCTTTTGTCTTTTCTAGGGCTGCACTCATGGCATATGGAGGTTCCCAGGCTAGGGGTCTAATCGGAGCTGTAGCTGCCGGCCTACACCACAGCCACAGCAAGGCCGGATCCTTAACCCACTGAGCGAGGCCAGGGATCGAACCCGTTAACCTCATGGTTCCTAGTCGGATTCGTTTCTACTGCATCACGACGGGAACTCCATGAAAAAATTTTTTACTTAGAATGCTTCTAGTTCTTTGTAGTGTTGCATTTTTATGTTTCAATCTTGGTATATCTGGAGGGGTAAGATAGGATATCCCCCCACCCCTACCCCCAGAATGGCTTGGGAGATAGCGCAAATCATTTATTTCCTTTACCAATTTGAAGTGACACCATCTTCTGTTTTCTTTTTCTTTCTACGGCCACACCCGTGGCATATTGAAGTTCCTGGACCAGGAATTGAATCTGAGCCACAGCTGCAGCAATGACAGATCCTTTAACCCAGTGTGCCTGGCTGGGGATTGAACCCGCACCTCTGCAGGGACCCAAGCTGCTGCAGTTGGATTCATCACCCACTGCGCCACAGCAGGAACTCCGACACCATCTTTAATACAGTAAATTCCCATACATGGGTCTGTGTGGTCTGTTTCTGGAGACAGTGATGTATAATTAGGAAGTCTCAGGCAAGTATTTATTTCATGTCTAAGTAAAAATAAGATCTCGCCTTGGGAGTTTATTTATTTTTTGACTGCACCCGTGGTATGTGGAAATGCCCAGGCCAGGGATTGAAACCTTGCTGCAGCAGCAACCTGAGCCACTGCAGTGCCAGTGCCAGGTGCTTAACCTGCTGCGCCACACAGGAATTTCCTTAGGAGTTTATATTTTGAAATATTAATAATTTATTGTCTTACCATATGATATCACTTATATGTGGAATCTAAAATACACTATCAGTGAACATATTTATGAAACTAATTCACAGACATAGAGAACAGACTTAGGGTTGCCAAGGGGAATGGGGGTGGGGTGGGGGGGCAGGGTGAGAGTTTGGGATTAGCAGATGCTTAGGATGGATAAACAACAGGGTCCTATTGTACCGCACAGGGGACTATACTCAATATCCTGTAATAAACCATCATGGAAAAGAATATGAGGAATTATATATATACATGTATGTATAACTGAATCACTGCTGTATAGCAGAAATTAACAGCATTGTAAATCAGCTATGCAGTAATGACATTTTAAGAAAAAAAGTGTTACAAGGAAAACAACACCAACCTGGGGCAATAAAAAAGAATTTATTGGAGTTCCCGTCGTGGCGCAGTGGTTAACAAATCCAACTAGGAACCATGAGGTTGCGGGTTCGATTCCTGGCTTTGCTCAGTGGGTAAAGGATCCAGCGTTGCCATGAGCTGTGGTGTAGGTCGCAGATGCAGCTCGGACCCGAGTTGCTGTGGCTCTGGCGTAGGCCGGTGGCTACAGCTCTGATTCGACCCCTAGCCTGGGAACCTCCATATGCCCTGGGAAGCAGCCCTAGAAAAGGCAAAAAGACCAAAAAAAAAAAAAAGAGTTCCTGTCATGGCTCAGTGGAAACGAATCTGACTAGTATCCATGCGACACAGGTAGGATCCCTGGCCTTGCTCAATGAGTTAGGGATCCGGCGTTGCTGTGAGCTGTGGGCCGGCAGCTGCAGCTCTGATTGGACCCCTAACCTGGGAACTTCCATCTGCCGTGGGTGCGGCCCTTAAAAGCAAAAAAGGAAAAAAGAAAAAAAAAAGGAGGCATTGAGTTATGTAATACATATTTTAAGGGCTTTGGTCCAAAATGGTTAAACAATTTTGAGATGAGTGATCGATAAAAGTGTTAGCTGTGTGGAAAACCTTGCTATCCCGAATAATTCTTTGGAAGATTAAAATAGCCTTAGTATATAAACTATTTTAAGTGATATATAAAGTTAAAGCTACCTTGCTAATGAATTATCAACTCCCTCCACCTATTTTTAAAAAGTAATAAAGCATGTGAAAAAAGTCATTTTTATATTAGGTTTGTTTGTAAAATTTGTATTTGGAAGTTGTAAAAGCCCCTCAAAATACTGGAAGCATTTAGGGAAGAGGTTCATAATTTCAAAACCAAATGAGGCCAAGAGTGCAGTGCCTGCTGAGAGGTCTAGTGTCAGCCAGGCATGTGCACTCAGGTTCGTAGTTGACGACTCAAGGGAAATTATTAGAAACGTAGGGTTGAAGGGGTTTTTAGACATAAGTTGGTTTAATCGTAAGACACAAAAAAAGTTAAAGAGAAACTCTCAATGCCTTAAATATAATCGCTTAAAATTATTTAAAGATTCCCCCCCATTAGTCTTTTCTCACCTCCTTAAATCCCGGAGTTAATTACTACTAAAAATTCTCCAGCTCTTTCCCCATGTTTTCCTAAATTCATGCTGGTATATTTAATGTCTTAGATTTCTTGTGTAACTGCATGTTTGACTTTATGTTCCAAGGCTGATGTGTGGAGGGAGGGGGAGCAGTGTAATGAAAAGAACAAAGGCTCTTCAATTTGGCAGGCCTGGTTTTGAGTTGGGTTTTTTTGTTTTTGTTTTTTGTTTTTTTGTCTTTTTGCCTTTTCTAAGGCTGCTTCCCGTGGCATGTAGAGGTTCCCAGGCTAGGGGTCTAATGGGAGCTCTAGATGCCGGGCTACGCCAGAGCCACAGCAACGCCAGATCTGAGCCGAGTCTGCGACCTACACCACAGCTCACAGCAACGCTGGATCCTTAACCCACTGAGCAAGGCCAGGGATCGAACCCGCAACCTCATGGTTATTAGTCGGATTCCTTAACCACTGAGCCGCGACAGGAACTCCTGGTTTTGAGTTTGGGTGGCTTTTTACTGACTTTAATATCATCTTGGGCAAGTTATTTTCACCTCAGTAAGTGTCATTCTCCTTATCTGGGAGCAGTAAAACCTCCCTTTCCGTGGAGTGGAGGTTATATGGGGTAACAGGGCTTGTAGGATCTAAATGTTCCTTTTATCTACTTGGTAAATTTCTCAGGCTGTTTGGGAAGCAGAGGCAAACTCAGGGCCTGGGCCTGGGCAAGGCATCCGTGTACACAGCCTTGCCCTGCTCCCTCTGCAGGCCGAGGTCTGAGCAGCTCTGCTCTCAGCACCTGCGCCCGAGGCCTCTAAGCTGATTTAAGCAGATGGTAGTGGAAATGATTAGGAAATGAATGTGGGTGTTGGCTTTTTTGTTTTTTCTTTAAACTAGTCTTGGTAAAAGAACAACCATCACTAAAAATATTTAAGCTCTGGAGTTCCGTCTTGGCTCAGTGGTTAACGAATCCAACTAGGAACCATGTGGTTGCAGGTTTGATCCCTGGCCTTGCTCAGTGGAGTAAGGATCCGGCGTTGCTGTGAGCTGTGGTGTAGGCCAGTGGCTACAACTCCAATTAGACCCCTAACTGGGAACCTGCATATGCCGCGAGTGCAGCCCTAGAAAAGACAAAAAAAAAAAGAAAAAAAAATTTAAGCTCTTTTAAACAAAATAAGCCAAAGAAGTATGTTTTTGTTTTGTTTTTTTGTCTTTTTCTTTTTTTCCAACATTTTATTCTGAAATTTTTAAAATTTATTTATTTATTTTTTTTTTATTTTCCCACTGTACAGCAAGGGGGTCAGGTCGTCCTTAGATGTATACTATTCTGAAAAATTATAAACATACAGTAAAGTTGAAAGAATTTGATATGAACATCCATATTGGTAAACTCCAAGTTCTGTCATTGACAGTTTCTTCTCCTTGTCTTTGTATTTGTCTGTCTATCTGTGCTTTCACTGATGAAGCCATGTTATGTATGGATGTGCTGCATTTTAACAAATGCTTGCAGCTCTGGAATGCAGACCCGTATCAAGATATATAGTATTGGAGTTCCCGTCGTGGCACAGCAGAAACGAATCCGACTAGGAACCATGAGGTTGCGGGTTCGATCCCTGGCCTCGCTCAGTGGGTCAAGGACCCGGCGTTGCCGTGAGCTGTGGTATAGGTCGCAGATGCGGCTCGGGAACCTCCATGGATGCCACAGGTGTGGCCCTAAAAAGACAAAAGATGAAAAAAAAAAAAAGATATACAGCATTCCCGTCACCCCAGAATGTTACCTTGCCCCCTTCCCAGCCCTCCCCCCACACCTGTCTTCTTTGGTAACTGTAAGTTTTTCAAAGTCTATGAGTCAATTTTTGTTCTGCAAAGAAGTTCATTTTATCCTTATTTATTTATTTATTGCTTTTTTAGGGCCGCACCCACGGCATATGGAGGTTCCCAGGCTAGGGGTCGAATTGGAGCTCTAGCCGCCGGCCTACACCACAACCACAGCAATGCAGGATCCAAGCCGCCTCTGCAACCTACACCACAGCTCACGGCAACGCCGGATCCTTAATCCACTGAGCGAGGCCAGGGATCGAACCCGAAGCCTCATGGTTCCTAGTCGAATTCATTTCCGCTGCTCCATGACAGACACTCCAATTGTATCCTTTTAGATTCTGCATATAAGTGATGGCCTATGATGTTTGTGTCTCACTGACTGACTTTACTTAATGTGATAATTTCTAGGTCCATCCATGTTTCTGCAAATGTCATTTTTCGTTCTTTTTATGGCTGAGTAATATTTGATTGCGTCTCTGTACCTCGTCTTCTTGATCCACTCCTCTGTCGATGGACGTTTAGGTTGTTTCCATGTCTTGGCTATTGCAAAGAGCGCTGCAGTGAACATCGGAGTACGTGTGTCTTTGTGAGTTGTGGTTTTCCCTGGATAGATGCCCAGGAGTGGGATTGCTGCATCAAATGGTAGTTCTATGTTTAGTTTTCTGAGGCATCTCCATACTGTTTTCCACAGTGGTTGCACCAATTTACTTTCCTACCAACAGTGTCATAAGGTTCCCTTTTCTATACACCCTCTCCAGCATTTATTGTTGGTAGATTTTTTTGATGATGGCCTTTCTGGCTGGTGAAAGGTGGCACCTCATCGTGGTTTTGATTTGTATTTCTCTAATGATGAGTGATGTTGAACATCTTTTCATGTGTTTTTTGGCCATCTGGATGTCTTCTTTGGAGAACTGTCTGTTGAGATCTTCTGCCCATTTTTTGATAGGGTTGTTTGTTTTTTGGGTATTGAGCTGAAGGAAGTGTTTATACATTTTGGAGATGAATCCCTTGTCAGTTGCTTCATTTGCAAATATTTTCTCCCTTTCTCTGGGTTATTTTTTTGGGTTTTTTTTTTAGGGTTTTCTTTGATGAGCAAAAACTTTTAAGTTTGATTAGGTCCCATTTGTTTATTTTTGTTTTTATTGTCATTAGGAGGTGGATCTGAGAAGATAATTGCTGTGGTTTATGTCTGAGAGTGTTCGCACTATATTTTCCTCTAAGAGTTTTATAGTATCCAGTCTGATATTTAGGTCTTTAATCCATTTTGAGTTTATTTTTGTGTACGGTGTTACAGAGTGTTCTAATTTCATCCTTTTACATGTAGCTGTCCGGTTTTCCCAGCACCATTTATTTTTTTTAAATGTTGTTTGCTCTTTAGGGCTGCACCCATGGCATATGGAAGTTCCCAGGCTAGGGGTCAATTTGGAGCTACATCTGCCAGCCTATGCCACAGCCACAGCAGCATGGGATCCAAGCCATGTCTCTGACCTATACCACAGCTCATGGCAACACGGGATCCTTAACCCACTGAGTGAGGCCAGGGATTGAACCTGCATCCTCATGGATACTAGTCAGATTTGTTTCTGCTGTGCCACAATGGGAACTCCTGAATTTCTTTTGTTTCTTTTTCTTCTCTGATTGCCATGGCTAGGACTTCCAAAACTATGTCGAAAAGTAGTGGCAAGAGTGAACATCTTGTCTTGTTCCTGATCTCATTGGGAAGTCTTTCAGCTTTTCCCCATTGAGAATGATGTTAGTTGTGGGTTTGTCATATATGGGCTCTGTTATGTAGAGGTAGGTTCCCTCTCTGCCCACTTTCTGGAGGGTATTTATCAGAAATGGGTGTTGGATTTTGTCAAAGGTTTTTTCTGCGTCTATTGAAAGGATCATATAGGGTTTTTTTTTTTTGTTTTTTTTTGTCTTTTTGCCATTTCTTGGGCGGCTCCCGAGGCATATGGAGGTTGCCAGGCTAGGGGTCGAATCGGAGCTGTAGCTGCCAGCCTACACCACAGCCACAGCAACGTGGGATCCGAGCCGCGTCTTCGACCTACACCTCAGCCATGGCAACACCGGATCCTTAACCCACTGAGCAAAGCCAGAGATCGAACCGCAACCTCATGGTTCCTAGTCGGATTCATTAACCACTGAGCCACAATGGGAACTCCTGAAAGGATCATATGGTTTTTACTCTTCAATTTGTTAATGCGGTGTATCACACTGATTGATTTGCAGATATTGACAAATCTTTGCATCCCTGGGATAACTCCTGCTTGATTATGATGTATAGTCAGTTTAATGTATTGCTGGTTTTGGTTTAGTATTTTGTTGAGGATTTTTGCGTCTGTGTTCATCAGTGAAATTGGCCTGTAATTTTTTTTTTTGTGGTATCTTTGTCTGGTTTTGGTATCAGGATGATGGTGGCCTCATAGAATGAGTTTGGGAGTGTTCCTTCCTCTGCAGTTTTTTGGAGTAGTTTCAGAAGGATAGGTGTTAACTCCTCTAAATTTGTGATAGAATTCACCTCTGGTCCTGGACTTTGGTTTGTTGGAAGTTTTTTTTTTTTGTTTTTTTTTTTTTTTTAAGGCCACACCTATGGCATATGGACATTCCCAGGCTAGGGGTAGCTGCCGGCCTATGCCACAGCCAGCACAATGCAGGATCCAAGCCATGTCTGTGACCTACACACAGCTCGTGGCAACACCAGATCGTCAACCCACAGAGCAAGGTCAGGGATCAAACCCACATCCTCCTGGGTGCCTGTCGGGTTTGTTAGCACTAAGCCACAGCAGGAACTCCCTATTAGAAGTTTTTTATTTTGTTTCACTTTTCAGTACTTGTGATTGGTCGCTCATCTTTTCTTTTTCATTTTGGTTTAGTCTTGGAAGATCATACTTTTAAGAATTTGTGCATTTCTTCTAGGTTGTCCGTTTTATTGGCAAATAGTTGCTTGTAGTATTCTCTTATGAGCCTTTTTATTTCTGTGCTGTCTGTTGTAACTTTTTCATTTCTAATTTTGTTGATTTGAGTCTTCTCTCTTTTTCATGATGATTCTGGCTAAGGGTTTATCAATTTGTTGATCTTTTCAAAGAACCAGCTTTTAGTTACATTGATCTTTTCTGTGATTTTCTTTGTTTCTATTTCATTTATTTCTGCTCTGATCTTTATGATTTTTTTGCTTCTGCTAACTTTGGGTTTTGTCTGTTCTTTCTGTAGTTGCTTTTGGTGTAAAGTTAGGTTGTTAAGTAAAACAAGATTTTTCTTGTTTCCTTAGATAGGATTGTATTGCTATAAACTTCCCTCTTAGAACTGCTTTTGCTGCATCCTGTAGGTTTTTGGGTTGTTGTTTCTTTGTTGTCATTTGCTGCTAGGTATGTGTGTACGTATTTATTTATTTTGCTTTTTAGGGCCACACTTGTGGCATATGGAAGTCCCCAGGCTAGGGGTTGAATCACAGCTACAGCTGCTGGCCACAGCCACAGCAACGTGGGATCACAGCCATGTCTGTGACCTGCACCACAGCAATAACAACACCAGATCCATCCTGCAGCTATGACCTACACCACAGCTCATGGCAAAGCCAGATCTCCTAACCCACTGAGCTAGGTCAGGGATTGAACCTTCATCCCCATGGATACTAGTCGGATTCATTTCTGCTGCATCACAAAGGGAACTCCCACTTCTAGGTATTTTTTAATTTCTACTTTGATTTCTTCAGTGATCCATTGGTTATCTAGTAGGATGTTGTTTAGTTTCCACGTGTTTGTGGTTTTTTGCAGGTTTTTTCTGTTGATTTCCGGTGGTATGGCATTGTGGTTGGAAAAGATAGTTGATATAATTTCAGTTTCTCAAATTTACTCAGGCTTTATTTGTGGCCCAGAATGTGGTCCATCCTAGAGAACGTTCTTTGTGCACTTGAGAAGAGTGTGTATTTTGCTGCTTTTGCATAGAATGCTCTATAAATATAAGTCCATCTGGTCTAATGCATCAGTTAAGGCCTGTGTTTCTTTTTTTTTTTTTTGGTCTTTTTGTTGTTGTTGTTGCTATTTCTTGGGCCGCTCCTGCGGCATATGGAGGTTCCCAGGCTAGGGGTTGAATTGGAGCTGTAGCCACCGGCCTACGCCAGAGCCACAGCAACTCGGGTTCCAAGCCGCATCTGCAACCTACACCACAGCTCACGGCAACGCCGGATCCTTAACCCACTGAGCAAGGGCAGGGACCGAACCCGCAACCTCATGGTTCCTAGTCGGATTCGTTAACCACTGCGCCACGACGGGAACTCCAGGCCTGTGTTTCTTTGTTGATTTTCTGTCTGGATGATCTGTCCATTGCTGTAAGTGGGGTGTTAAAGTCCTCTGCTATTATTGTCAATTTCTCCTTTTAAGGTTGTTAGCAATTGCCTTATATATTGAGGTGATCGTATGTTGGGTGCACATATATTTAAAATTGTTATATCTTCTTGGATTGATTCTTTGATCATTAGGTAATGTCCTTCTTTATCTCTTTTAATATTTCTGATTTTAAGGTCTCTTTTGTATGATAGGAGTACTGCTACTCCAGCTTTCTTTTGATTCCCATTTGCACAGAATATTTTCTTCCATCCTCGCACTTTCAATTTGTATGTGTCCCTAGAACTGAGGTGGGTCTCTTGAAGACAGCACATGTATGGGTCCTGTTTTTGTATCCATTGAGCCAGTCTATGTCTTTTGGTTGGGGCATTTAGTCCCCCCTTTTTTTTTTTGGTCTTTTTAGAGCTGCACCCATGGCATCGGAGATTCCCAGGCTAGGGGTCAAATCGGAGCTGTAGCCACTGGCCTACACCAGTCGCAGCAACACCAGATCTTTAACCCACTGAGTGAGACCAGGGATCAAACCTGCATCCTCATGGATGCCAGTCAGATTCATTTCCATTGAGTCTCAATGGGGACTCTGGTATGGTTTTGTTTTTTGTTTTTGTTTTTTTTTTTTTTTGCTTTTTTAGGGCCGCACTTGCAGCATATGGAGGTTCCCAGGCTGGGGATCTAATCACAGCTGCAGCTGTCGGCTTATGCCACAGCCAGATCCAAGCCACATCTGTGACCTGTACCACAGTTCATGGCAACACTGGATCCTTAACCACTGAGCGAGGCCAGGGATCAAACCTGCAACCTCCTGGTTCCTAGTCGGATTCATTTCCGCTGTGCCACAATGGGAACTGCTGGATTGCTTTTTCTTATTTGTGTGTGTGTCTATTATAAGATTTTTGGTTTGCAGTTACCATGAAGTTTTGGTAAGTTTCTGTATACACACAAGTTTGTTTTAAGTTGTTGGTCTCTTAATTGCAAGTTCATCTCCCGGATCCTGCATTTGTATCCTCCTTTTCTCATGATTTCTGTTTGGGTAGCATGTTTGTATGTGGGTGATTTCCTACCTTTTCTGTATGTGTGCCTTTACTGATGAGCCTTGTCATTTGTAATATTTGGGGGGGGTGCATTTTTTTTATTACTCAATGAATTTATTAGATTTATAGTTGTACAATGATCATCACAATCCAATTTTATAGAATTTCCATCCCACAACCCCAGCACATCCCCCACCCCTCAAACTGTCTCCTCCGAAGACCATAAGTTTTTCAATGTCTGTGAGTCAGTATCTGTTCTGCAAAGAAGTTCATTCTGTCCTTTTTTCGGATTCCACACGTCAGTGAAAGCATTGGATGTTGGTGTCTCATTGTATGGCCGACTTCACTTAGCATGATAATTTCTAGGTCCATCCATGTTGCTGCAAATGCCATTATTTCTTTCCTTTTAATGGCTGAGTAATATTTGATTGTGTCTCTGTACCACATCATCTGGATCCACTCCTCTTTCGATGGACGTTTAGGTTGTTTCCATGTCTTGGCTATTGCAAAGAGTGCTGCAGTGAACATTGGAGTACGTGTCTTTGCGAGTCATGGTTTTCTCTGGATAAATGCCCAGGAGTGGAATTGCTGGGTCACGTGGTAGTTCTATGTTTAGTTTTCTGAGGCATCTCCATATGTTTTCCACAGTGGTTGCACCAATTAACAATCCCACCAACAGTGTCATAGGGTTCCTTTTTCTCCACACCCTCTCCAGCATTTATAGTTTGTGGAGTTTTTGATGATGGCCATTCTGGCTGGTGTCAGGTGGCACCTCCTAGTGGTTTTGATTTGCATTTCTCTCCTAATGAGTGACATTGAACATCTTTTCATGTGTTTTTTGGCCATCTGTATAGTCTTCTTTGGAGAATTGTCTGTTTAGATCTTTTGCCCATTTTTTGATGGAGTTGTTTTTTGGTTATTGAACTGCAGGAGGTGTTTGCAAATTTTGGAGATGAATCCCTTGTCAGTCGATTCATTTGCAAAGATTTTCTCCCATTCTGTGGGCTGTCTCTTCATTTTGTTTAAGGTTTCCTTTGCTGTGTAGAAACTTTTAAGTTTGCTTAGGTCCCATTTGTTTATTTTTGTTTTTACTGTCATCACACTAAGAGGTAGATCTGAGAAGATGTTGCTGTCATTTATGTCAGAGAGTTTTTGGTCTATGTTTTCCTCTAAGAGTTGTTTTTTTTTTTTTTTTGTCTTTTTGTCTTTTTTTTGTTGTTGTTGTTGTTGTTGCTATTTCTTGGGCCGCTTCCGCGGCATATGGAGGTTCCCAGGCTAGGGGTTGAATCGGAGCTGTAGCCACCGGCCTACGCCAGAGCCACAGCAACTCGGGTTCCAAGCCGCATCTGCAACCTACACCACAGCTCACGGCAACGCCGGATCGTTAACCCACTGAGCAAGGCCAGGGACCGAACCCGCAACCTCATGGTTCCTAGTCGGATTCGTTAACCACTGTGCCACGACGGGAACTCCCCTCTAAGAGTTTTATAGTGTCTGGTTTTATGTCTAGGTCTTTAATCCATTTTGAGTTTATTTTTGTGTATGATGTTAGGGAGTGTTCTAATTTCATTCTTTTCCATGTGGCTGTCCAGTTTTCCCAGCACCACTTATTGAACAAGCTGTCCTTTCTCCATTGTATATTTTTGCTTCCTTTGTCATAGATTAGTTGGTGTAATATTTTTTTGTTTCTATTTTTGTAATTTTTTTTGTGGCCTTTTCTTTTCCATCTAGAGAAGTTTCTTTAGTATTTGTTGTAAAGCTGGTTTAGTCTTGCTGAATTCTCTTATCTTTTGCTTATCCATAAAGCTTTTGATTTCTCCTTCAAATCTTAATGAGACCCTTGCTGGGTGGAGTCATCTTTGTGGGAGGTTTTTTCCTTTCATCACGTTAAGTATATTATGCCATTCCCTTCTGGTCTGCAGAGTTTCTGCTAAAAAATAACTGGTAACCACATCAGGGTTCCCTTGTATGTTATTTGTTTCTTTTCCCTAGCTGCTTTCAATATTTTCCTTTGTTTTTAATTTTGGTCAGTTTGTTTGTTTGTTTGTCTATTTGCCGTCTCTTGGGCTACTCCCGCGGCATATGGAGGTTCCCAGGCTAGGGGTTGAATCTGAGCTGTAGCCGCCGGCCTACACCAGAGCCACAGCAAGGCGGGATCCGAGCCGCGTCTGCAGCCTACACCACAGCTCATGGCAGTGCCGGATCCTTAATCCACTGAGTGAGGCCAGGGATCGAACCCGCAACGTCATGGTTTCTAGTTGGATTCATTAACCACTGAGCCATGACGGGAACTCCGGGAACTCCAGTTTTGGTCAGTGTGATTAATACGCGTCTCAGGGTGTTCTTCCTTGCGTTTATCTTATATGGTACTGGTTGTGCTTCCTGGATTTGAGTGAGTGATTCCTTTCCCATGTTAGGAAGGTTTTCGGCTATCATCTCTTCAGATATTTTCTCTGGTCCTTTCTTCTTCTGGCACCCCTATAATACAGACGTTGGTGTGCTCGACATTGTCCTAGAGTTCTCTTCAACCATCTTCATTTCTTCTCAATCTTTTCTCTCTTTTTTGTTCCACGTCAGTGATTTCCACCAGTCTGTCTTCCACCTCACTTACTCATTCTTTTGCCTCCTGTAGTCTGCTGTTGGTTCCTTCTAGTGAATTTTTTATTTTGCATCTCTGCTTGCTTCATCCTTAAATCTTCTATTTCTTTGCTGAATGTAATTTATCAATCTTCGCCTCCAGTTTATTTCCAAGATCTTGAATCATCTTCACTATCATCAGTCTAAAGTCCTTTTTTGGAGGGGGGGCTGCACCCACAGCATATGGAGGTTCCAAGGCTAGGGGTCAAATCGGAGCTACAGCTGCTGGCCTATGCCACAGCAACTCGAAATCCGAGTTGAACCTGTGACTTACACCACAGCTCAAGGCAATGCTGCATCTCTGACTCAGTGAGCAAGGCCAGGGATCGAACCTCCATCCTCATGGTTACTAGTCTGATTTGTTTCTGCTGCGCCACAACTAGTCTAAAGTGTTTTTCATGGAGGTTGATAATCTCCAGATCACTTAGCTGTTTTTCTGGGGGTTTTTTTGCTCCCTTTTCTGAGTCATATTTCTCTGCCTTTTCATTTTGTATAGATTTTTGGTGTGGTCCCTTATTTGCAGACAGTAGGGTCGTAGCTTCTCTTGCTTCTGATGTCTGCCCCCCTTGTTGCTAAAGTTGGTAGGGGGGCTTGCTGCAGTGTGACTGGTGCCTGTCCACTGGTAGATGGAGCTGTTAGCCCTCTGGTGGATGGGGCTTTGTCTGTGGGTGTGATTGGAGGCAGCTTTGTGTCTGGGGGTCTTTCGGTAGCCTGTTTGCTGATGGGTGGGGCTGCGTTTCCCCCAGATGACTGCCTCTAGAGGAGCACACCCTGATGATCAGTCCCGAGACCTTTGCTCCAGCGTCCTTCCCCCACAATGAGCCATAGTCACCCCGTTTTCCCAGGAGATCCTCCAAGAACTGCAGTCAGGTCTGACCCAGATTCCTGTGGAGTCTCTGCTTTGCCCTGGGACCCAGTGCACATGAAAGCCTGCGTGTGCCTTTCAAGAGTGGAGTCTCCATTTCCCCCCCGCCCCGTGGAGCACCTCCCCGCACGCCCTGCCGGTCCTCAAGGCCAAATGCTCTTTGGGGGCTCTTACTCCCATGGGCGAGCCTCTGTGGTATAGTAGTGCCTTTCCGGCCTGTGGGCCACCCACCTGGTGGGCATGGGGTTGCTTATATTGTGTAATCGCCCCTCCTACCCTCTTTTTTTTTTTTTTTTTTTTGTCTTTTTGCCATTTCTTGGGCCGCTCCCGCAGCATATGGAGGTTCCCAGGCCAGGGGTCGAATCGGAGCTGCAGCCACCAGCCTACGCCAGAGCCACAGCAACACGGGATCCGAGCCGCGTCTGCAACCTACACCACAGCTCACGGCAACGCCGGATCGTTAACCCACTGAGCAAGGGCAGGGACCGAACCCGCAACCTCATGGTTCCTAGTCGGATTCATTACCCACTGCGCCACGACAGGAACTCTCCCCTCCTACCCTCTTGATGTGGCCTCCTCCTTGTCTTCTGGAGTGCGATATCTTTTTTGATAGTTTCCAGTTTATTTTGTTGAAGATGGTTCAGCAGTTGGTTGTGATTTTGTTCCTTTTATGAGAGAAGGTGAGCTCCAGTCTTCTACTCTGCCATCTCAATCCCGTCTCCACAGCTCGCTCTCCTCATTATGAAAAGGACTCCTGTGAGATGGCTGGTTTAGGACGAGGGTGTTCGTGCAAAGGGTAGACAAAAGGTGCTCATGAAGCTGTACGTCGCGGTGGTTAAGGGCGTGGCCTCGGAAGGCAGCCAGCCAAGGTTCAGATTTGCCCTACCCTTCACTGTGACCTTAGGCTGCATGCGTAACTTTACCATGCTGCGATTTGCTCATGCGGGAAACAGATAATGCACCTACCTCCTAACATTATTGTGAGGATAGGAATGTGCTTACAATAGTGCTAGGATGTAGTCCTTTTTTTTTTTTTTTTGCTTTTTAGGGCTGCACCTGTGGCATATGGAGGTTCCCAGGCCAGGGTCCGAATCAGAGCTACAGCTGCCAGCCACAGCCACAGCCACAGCAACTTGAGCTCTGAGCTGATTCTGAGACCTAGACCACAGCTCATGGCAACACCAAATCCTTAATCCACTGAGTAAGGCCAGGGATTGAACCCGTGCAGAATGTAGTATTTGCTATGTAAGTGTTAGCTGCTGCTGCTCTTGTTTATACAAGAGACTGTACCGAAGCAAAGGCATCTAGAATGGGCATCAGAGAGGGCAGAGCAGAAAGTTGTATTGGCCATAATGATACAGAATTTTCTGCTTAAGGAGATGAAGGCTGAGAAATCATTTGCAATTTAAAGTTTTTGGTCCTAAGCCGTTGTTTCATACCAAATGGTTCGGTGCAGAACCTCAAGTAGGGAAAATTGGGGCCTAGAAGTGTTCCCTGTAAGAGTACTTATAAGGCGTTTCCTGGTGGTTCAGTGGGTTAAGGATCCAGCATTGTCACTGTTGTGGTGCAGGTTGAATCCGTGGCCCAGAAACTTCCACATGCTGTGGGCATAGCCAAAAAGAGAAAAAGTATTTGTAGACTGTGGTTGGAATCACCCCCAGCTGGAATGCTTACTTTTAAGTAAAAAGATTTTGTAGCCAAGTCCTTTACTAACAAATGTGAAAAATACATCACAATTAATTCCACAGTGGTGTTTTTCTCAAGCTTGTGTGGTAGCACTTAGACACCTCCCCAGCTTGTCTTTTTTTTTTTAGGGCTGCACCTGCGACATACGGAACCCAGGCTAGGGGTCCAATCGGAGCTGCAGCTGCTGGCCTACGCCAGAGCCACAGCGACTTGGGATCCAGCTGTGTCTGTGACCTACACCACAGCTCTCAGCGATGCCGGATCCTTAACCTGCTGAGCGAAGCCAGGAATCAAACCCGAATCCTCATGGATCTAGTCGGGTTTGTTAACCTCTGAACCATGAAGGGAACTCCCTTGTTTTGTTTTAGTGGCTTGTTTTGAGCAGTCATTTTGGCACCTCGTGTTGTCTGTCATTTGACACCTGATCCACTTGTATGTGTAAGCTGTCACTATCTAGGAGGCTGTACCTACCAAAGAAGCGATAATGTAATAAGTGTGACAGGAGTTGAGAGGTGAAAGGAGTGTCTGGAAAGACAAAAAAGAAGTAGTGTTAACTAAAAGTAGAGAATGATGAAATAGAATTAGAAAGATAACGTGAGGTATGTTGGTTGGGCGCTATACAAATGCATTTACTATCACTTATGCTCAGAGCCACCAGCCGTTGCTTTGAGTTGGGTGAACATTTTGGCCTTTCTAAACTCTCTTTTTGCTGTCTCTGGTAGTTGTTAGTTAGTTGTAATTGATCTATATACCTTTAATATGAAAGCCAGAGTAACTTTTAGCTAAATCTCTAAGACATTTTGAAATTGGTGAATAAATATACTGTGCCTTTTCTTCAAGATTGAGAGAATGAAGAATAGTAATAGAAAATTTTTACACAAGTTCCCGTCATGGCTCAGCGGTTAGCGAACCCAACTAGCATCCATGAGGACACGGGTTCAATCCCTGGCCTTGCTCAGTGGCTTAAGAATCGAGTGTTGATGAGGATGTGTTGAAATTGTAACCCTTACACACTGCTGGTGGGAACGTAAAATGGCTTGGTCACTTAGAAAACAGTGTGGCAAGTCCTCAAAAGGTTAAACTTAGGAGTTCCAACTGTGCACAGTGGATTAAGGATTTGGCATTGCTGCAGTTGTGATGTAGGTCACAGCTGTGGCTTAGGTTTGATCCCTGGCCTGGGAACTTCCATATACTGCCAAAAAAAAAAAAAAAAAAAAAAGGTGGAGTTCCTGTTGTGATGCAGTGGAAACTAATCTAGCTAGTATCCATGAGGTTTCGGGTTCAATCCCTGGCCTCACTCAGTGAGTCAGGGATCTGGCGTTGCCATGAACGGTGGTGTAGGTTGCAGATATGGCTCAGATCTGGCGTTGCTGTGGCTCTGGCGTAGTTCGGTGGCTACACTCTGATTCGAACCCTAGCCTGGGAACCTCCATATGCCTCAAGTGCGCCCTTGAAAAAAGAGGAAAGGTTAAACAGAGTGACCATATAACCCAGCAATTCCACTCCATCATATGTGCGCATATACCCTAGAGGAATGTGAACAGACCTCACTGTAATGTACAAAGAGTTGTGCGTTAGTGTTCATTGCAGAATTGTTTATAATAGT
This sequence comes from Sus scrofa, assembly GCF_054392235.1. NCBI lineage: Eukaryota > Metazoa > Chordata > Mammalia > Artiodactyla > Suidae > Sus > Sus scrofa. The sequence goes on from NC_139401.1 coordinate 16,926,351, forward strand.
CAAAGTCAAAAATAATCCAAACGTCTGTCAACTGATAAATAAGGTGGATAAATAAAATGCGATATATCCATATAGTGGAAGATTACTTGGCAATAAAAAGGAACAAAGTCCGGATACAAGGTACAGCGTGGAGGAACCTTGAAATTGTTAGGCTGTGTGAAGAAGCCAGACACAAAAGCTCACATATTGTATAATTTCATTTATGTGAAATGTTCGGAGTAACCACATCTGTAGCGACAGAAAGTGCACGAGTTGCCTAGGGCTGGGCGTAATGGAAGGATGAGGGCTTTGGAATTGAGAAGGGTACTGGGTTTCATTTTGAGGTGACGAAAGTGTTCTAAAATTGATTGTGGTGATAGATGCACAATGTTGGAAACACACCTAAAACCAGTAAATTGTGTGGCATGAGAATTATATCTCAATAAAGGTGTTAGGAGAAAATCACTAATAGAGCTGGCGAACTAGCAATGAACCAATTCCAGTCCTCAGGTAGCTTTCTTACTAAAATTGATCCTAGGAAAGGCCTCAGGTTTTCCTTTGTGAACATTATTTTTGCTCCCCCTTCTTCCAGCAAATTGCTTGTTTATTATATTTTTGATATAGTTTGACACTATTTTCTTCCTTCCTTCCTTTCTTTCTTTCTTTCTTTCTTTCTTTCTTTCTTTCTTTCTTTCTTTCCTTCGTCCTTCCTTCCTTCCTTCCTTCCTTCCTTCCTTCCTTCCTTTCGTCCTTCCTTCCTTTCTTTCTTTCTTGTCTTTTTGGGGCCGCACCCACAGCATATGGAGATTCCCAGGGCAGGGGTTGACAGTTGGAACTGTAGCCACCGGCCTACGCCAGAGCCACAGCACCTCGGGATCCGAGCCTTGTCTGCAACCTACACCACAGCTCACAGCAACACGGATCCTTAACCCACTGAGCGAGGCCAGGAATTGAACCTGCGTCCTCATGGATGCTAGTCGGATTCGTTAACTGCTGAGCCGTGACGGGGACTCCAACACTGTGTTTTCTGCACTAATTTTTTTTAAGAAATGGAAGTATTACTTGTACATTTTTTAAAAAGTATAATGAAAAGCAGCGCATCTTTTCTCTTTTCCCAGGGGGAAATATTTCTATTTTGATTCTTCATAACTCTTTGAATACTATACAAATGGCAACTTTTTTTTTTTTGGCCATGCCTGAGGCATATAGAGGTTCTCAGGCCAGGGGCTGAACCCTTGCCACAGCAGTGATAACACCAGATCCTTATCCTGCTGCACCACCAGGGAACTTGTAAATTACAACTTTTAAAATACACCTTATTGAAGTAAAACACTCCAGAAAAGTATACAAATCATAAAGGTTTAGGCTAACTGAATTTTCATAAAGCGAACATCTGTATCAGCCCATCTAGGTCACCAAATAGGATGTTACCAGGCACTCCAGAAGGCCCTACCCCCAGTGGTAAGCAGCATCTTGATTTTTAGCACTGTTGGTTCACTTTGGCAGTTTTTAAACTTCATATGTAAATGGATTCCTTAGTGTGTTTTTTTCCTGGCACCTTCCTTACAACATGGTTTGAGACTCATCTGTGTCGTTGCATGTAGCTAGAACTTCTTCTCATTGCTGGATGGTATGAACACACTGTAGTGTATTCATTCGCCTGTTGATAGAAATTTGGGGTGATTTCATTTGGAGGAAATTATGAATAGCGCTGTTTTAAACATTCTTGGCCTTTGGCTGCATATCTGTACACACTAGGGTAAAATCCTTGGGGTGGAATTAACTGAGTTGGAGGGTATCCATATTGCAAAAGAGTTTTTAGAAGTGACTGTACCAGTTCTTGCAAAAGCACAGTATTTGGTTTATCAACATTAGACTACAAAAAGATAAGGATTTAGTTCTCTTAACCTCTCTGTGCCCTCCTCCTTTAAATTATTTTCAATTGGATAGGGTTATAATTTGAAATAATAAGTCTGTTTTATTAACTTTGTAAAGTAGCTTTTGCCCACTTTCGATAAGAGAAGGGTATTAGCCTCCTCGCTGTCAGTTGTATAAGAAAGGAAGAGTCCCTGTTTTGTACAGAGAGGAATGAACAGAATTAAAATTTGTGTTTCATATGACCAAGTAGTGTTAAAGGGGAAAAGCACCCCCATAAATGGGTTAAAAAGTATGATAGAGGAGTTCCCATTGTGTGTGGTTCAACGGGTTAGGAACCCAACATAGTGTCCATGAGAATGCAGGTTCGATCCCTGATCTCGATCAGTGGGTTAAGGATCTGTCTGGTGTTGCCACGAGCTGTGGTGTAGGTCACAGATGCAGCTCAGATCCCACATTGCTATATGGTTGCGGTGTAGACCGGCAGCTGCAGCTCTGATTCAACCCCTAGCCTGGGAACTTCCATATGTTGCGAATGCACCCTAAAAAGAAAAGAAAAAAGTGTGATAGAAAGGGAGTTCCTTGGTGGTGCAGTGGGTTAAGGATCTGGTGCTGTCAGTACAGTGGCTTGGGTCACTGCCCTGATGTGGGTTTGATCCCTGGCCTGGGAACTTCGACATGCCAGAACAAAAAATTAAAAAAATAAGGAGTATGAGAGCATAGAGAGTAAGGTTAAATTACTGTTTCAAGAGTAAAACACTAGAATGAAGCCGTCTCTCCCATACCAACTATCTGTATTTGTTAGGGCAGGGATAGCTGCTTAAAACATAAGTCTCAAAATGTATGTGCCTTCGTATGAGAGAAATTTTTTTTTTTTTCTTCTAATAGTCCAGTGTGGATGTTCTTAGGAAGAAGGGTGGCTTTCCTTGCTCATGTTTATGAGGTTTGGGGCCCAGGCTGCTTTCATCCTGTGGCTCTGCTGCCTCTTAGGGTCTTGCAGACCATGTGTCCAGCCCCAGTGAGAGAAAGAGCTTGTGCTTCTAAGCAGAAAAGTTTTATTGCAGAAGGGAAAGTCGTCACCTGGGATCACATGTTATTGCTGGGAACTTCACAGGGGACCCCAGCCCGATGTTAGGGTTCTAGTCTGAGCACTTGGCCAGCAGTACCAGCTCCGCAGGATATTGGAGGAGTGTGGGTTTTTGCTGGATAGCTAGTGAGCCATCTCAGTGGTACCATCTCCTTGAGGACCTGACCAAAATAGTTAACATTTGTTAATTTGGGATGGTTTTCTTTTAAGATGCTAATTATTTTACTTTATTTTTTTGTCTTTTGAGGGCCGCACCTGTGGCATATGGAGGTGCCCATGCTAGGGGACGAATTGGAGCTGTAGCCGCAGGCCTACGCCACAGTGACAGCAACGTCAGGTCTGAGCCGCTTCTATGACCTACACCACAGCTCTCGGCAACGCCAGGTCCTTAACCCACGGAGCGAGGCCAGGGATGGAACCCGAAACCTCATGGTTCCTAGTCAGATTCGTTTCTGCTGCATCACGACAGGACCTCCTCAAGATTTTTTCATTTTAAAATTTAAAAAGCACAAAATGTTAAAGAGCATGATTTTTCCTGTGGTTTCTTCTGTTTTTGTCTCTATGACTCTCATTTCTGAGCCAAGTTTCCTTCAAAACGCAACATTGTTAGAATTAGTCTATTTTATCAGTGGTATTTTCTAGTATTTCTTTTTTTTTTGTCTTTTGTCTTTTGTCTTGTTGTTGTTGTTGTTGCTATTTCTTGGGCTGCTCCCGCGGCATATGGAGGTTCCCAGGCTAGGAGTTGAATCAGAGCTGTAGCCACCGGCCTACGCCAGAGCCACAGCAATGCGGGATCCGAGCCGTGTCTGCAACCTACACCACAGCTCAGGGCAACGCCGGATCGTTAACCCACTGAGCAAGGGCAGGGACCAAACCCGCAGCCTCATGGTTCCTAGTCGGGTTCGTTAACCACTGCGCCACGACGGGAACTCCTCTAGTATTTCTTAATGGTATTTTTGAGCCAAGGTAAAGATCTCCAAGATATATATATATTTTTTTAATGGCCACACTCACGGCATATGGAAGTTCCTGGGCCAGGGCAACACCAAATCCTTTAACCCACTGTCTCAGGCCAGGGATCAAACCGCACCTCTGCAGAACCCAAGCCGCTGCAATAGGATTCTTAACCCACTGACTACATCACATTGGAAACTCTCAGTGACGAATTTTTATAAGGAAATAAGTTTATTTTTTATTGGCCAGGGCACTATCATGACATGATACTTTTTTGCTGGGGGTGGGTAGGGGGTAAATTTAGATGTAACAACTAAATAGCATTTCTTGCTTCTTTTGGTACTACTTAGCCGTGTGATTTGTCTTCTGTTTTGTTTTACTTTTGTTAGGGCCGCACCTGTGGCATATGGAGGATCCCAGGCGAGGGGTCAAATCAGAGCTAGACAACCGCCAGCCTACACTACAGCCACAGCCACGCCAGATCCGAGCTGCATCTGCAATCTGCACCACAGCTCGTGGCAATGCCAGATCCTTAACGCAGTGATCAAGGCCAGGGATCGAACCCACATCTTCATTGATGCTAGACAGATTCTTTTCTGCTGTGCCACACCGGGGACTCCTGTGTGATTTGTTTTAACTTAAATTTTCTTACTCTTTACAGTTAGGTCACCTCTCAGTGATGCTTAGAAACTACCATATTTATATCACTATAACAAAGCACTGAGAAAATAAAGCTGTCACCCTATGAAGTGCAGTTGACTGTATTGATTACATTTGATTTACTCCCCCTTTGCATCTTTTTTCTCCTTCTCCTCCCTTCTAGTTTGTGATGGGCACAATGGAAGAAGCTGGAATGTGCGGGCTAGCGGTGAAAGCGGACATGTTGCATAACTCTCAGCCGAATGATATTCTTCAGCATCAGGATTCACATTGTGGTGGCACAAGTAACAGGCACGCATTGGAAGAGGATGCCAGCAGTGACTTTATAACAAAGAGCAGGAGTTTGGTGAGCCCGGCGTACTGCACACAAGAGTCAAGGGAGGAAATTCCTGGGCGAGAGGCTCGAACAGATCCCCCCGATGGTCAGCAAGATTCAGAGTGCAGCAGGAGCAAAGAAAAAACCTTAGGTAACAGCCTTTGCTCAGGGGTTGGGTGTTTGACACGTTGCTCATGTGACTTGTATTTTCTGCAGCACAGGTGGTCATGAGTGTGGCCAGTGTCGAGGTCCCTGTTGCTCAGCTAATCCATCCATCCGCTGTGTCTAGTGGGGCAGGCAGCCTGTCCGCTGCAGTGCTGTGCAGGAGGCCAGGGCGGCAGACTCAAGGGTATTTGTCTCTCAGTAATCAAGAGTTGGCTCTTGTGGAAAAAATATGAGGTCCACCTGACAGAAGCTTCTTGCTTGATTTCCCCCCCCACCCCGTACAGCATGGGGATCAAGTTACTCTTACATGTATACATTTTTTTTCCCCACCCTTTGTTCTGTTCAATAGGAGTATCTAGACATAGTTCTCAGTGCTACTCAGCAGGATCTCCTTGTAAATCTATTCTGAGTTGTATCTGATAACCCCATTACTTTCATCTTTAATGTAGTCTGACTAAAGTTTACAGTGAAAACTCTATTTGATCGTTTATTTTAAAACTAGTCACAAAAATTTAGAGACAACATACTGTTACATGAAGTCCGGAAAGTAGGTTAAGACTGGTTTTCAAGGATATGTCTTCTTTGTCCTGCTTTGCCTGAGATCTAGGACTAAAAATGTAGTATGTTAATTAAATCTCATTATGAAATCAGAATTCCCCTTTTAATTTAAGCTTACTGGTTGCTCTACATTTTCTTTATACCCATTATGCCAGAGGTTCATATATGGTTTTCTGTCTGCTGAGTTGGAATGATCCTTCTTATTAAATCTATTTTCTATTAACTTAGAAAACTTTAGAAAAATGTATAGAAATACAAAAAAAATGATTTTAATTCCTTACACACGACACATGTCTTCAAAATCAGCAATCCCAGTTAAATGTGTAAATGCAGATGGAATCTTAAAAACGTTACATATGATGTTACCATGTGACCCAGCAGTTCTGCCTCTAGTTATGTTCCCAAGAGGGTTGGAAACCTGCCCGTGAGTACTCGAGGCGGTGCCCGTGAGTACTTGAGGCGGCTTTGTGCACAGTAGCCAAAAAGTGGAAACAGTACTTTACTTACCATCAGCTGATGGTTGGAGAAACAGAATGTGTGCTCTGTCTGTACAATGGAATATTCAGCCCTAGAGAGGAAGGAAGTACTGGTGTATTGTGGGTGAACCTTGAAAATACTATGCTGAGTGAAAGAAACCAGACTACGTGATTCCAGTCTCTGGAGTGTCTGGAATTGGCACATCCATAGAAACAGGAAGAGTAGTGGTTGCCGGGGGCCTGGAGGAGGGGGTGTGGGGAGGGACTGCTCGTGGGCACGGAGGTGGTGATGAAAATGTTCTGGAATTAGTGGGGAGAGTTGTATCCCTTGGTGATACCCTCAATCGCGCCCTTGCAAAAGGTGAATTTTATGATATGTGCATCATGTATCAGAAAAAAACAGATGGAGTATGAGTTTAAAAATCTTCACCAAAATTGCAGGCTGCTTTATAGTTATTTCTAATCATATTCAGTAATCATGTTGAGTCATCTCTTAAAATTCGTACCAATCTTGGCCTGAGTGAGAGGATTTGTTACTAACATTTTCTCTGGATAGAAAAGGCTTCTGTCTTGAAACTAGCCTGTTTGGGAAAAAAAAAAAGAAAAAGAAAAGAAATTAGCCTGTTTGTTTTCCTCCTAATGGTCTATACACCATGTACCAAAGTCATTTTCACATGCTCCCCCCGCCCCCCTTTTAGGGCTGAACCCACGGCATGTGGAGGTTCCTAGGCTGGGGGTCAAATCAGAACTGTAGCCGCCAGCCTCCCCCACAGCCACAGCAACGCCAGATCCGAGCTGCATATGCCACCTACACCACAGCTCACGGCAACGCCAGATCCTTAACCCACTGAGCGAGGCCAGGGATTGAACCCATATCCTCATGGATACTAGGTGGGTTCTTAACCTGCCAAGCGATGACAGGAACTCCTACCTTTTTTTTTCTTTTGGCTATAATCATGACATGTGAAAGTTCCTGGGCCAGGGATCAAACCCATGCCGCAGTGACTTGCGCCACATCTGCAGCAAAGTCATTGTTAACCCAGTGTGCCACACAAGGACTTCCTCATTTACTTTTTTTTTTTTTTTTTTATGTCCACACATGCCACATATGGAAGTTCCTTGGGCTAGGGGTCAAATCAGACCTGCACTGAGGCCACAGCAACACCAGATGCAAGCCACACCTGCGACCTATACTACAGCTGTGGCAATGCTGGATCCTTAACCCACCGAGTGAGGCCAGGGATCGAACCCCACATTCACATGGACACTAAGTTGGGTTTTTGGTTTTTTTTTTTGCTTTTTTTTTTTAGGGCTGCACCTGTGGCATATGGAAGTTCCCAGGCTAGGGGTCAAATCAGAACTATAGCTGCCGGCCTACACCACAGCCGCAGCAACAGCAACATGGGATTCAAGCTGCATCTGCAATGTACACCACAGCTCATGGCAATGCCAGATCCTTAACCCACTGAGCGAGGCCAGGGATTGAACCCACATCTTTATGGATCCTAGTCAGGTTCATCAACCACTGAGCTGTGAAGGCAACTCCCTATGTTGGGTTCTTAACCCACTGAGCCATAACAGGAACACCTCATCTACGAATTTTAATGAAATACTGTTCATGAAGAATGAACATTACAAAAGATGAAAGTGGTACCTACTACCCAACTTAAGAAATAAAGCATAGTACTTCTTTTGAAACCCCATTTGTCCTCTCCTGTCTTAGCCACCTGCTTCTCCCTGCCAAAGTCCTGAAAATACTGTTCAGCTCTTTTTCCCAAGGGAAGAACCATCTTGACATCCTTTTTAAAAAAAAAAAAAAATACTGAACTTGATTAACACATGGAATATGCTTGCTAAATCATCAGAAGGTATTTAAATTGCTCAAAGGAAAAGATGTGTGTCATCAGTGATTATGGGTGTCTTAGGCAGAGAATACCCACAGAAATTGGCTTTGAACTTCCTTCTTTGTGCTTACTTGGTTAGGAGGAAGCTTTTAAAAATATTCTGCCCTTTGTTAAGTTGCCCTTCGTCTTAACTTGGTATGAGTGGTTATGCAAGGAAGTTTCTAAGCCTTCAGCACGAGTTCTTTTTACAAATAGCGCGCAGGGCTCGTGAGTGAAGACATTCGGGGTGGAGGTGGGGAGGAAGGGATTCCTTTTGATCCAAATTTTCGAAATAGCTTTCTTCATTTAGCTCATAATCTCTCTTTCTAGTTATAGCAGAAATTATTTTACTCTGGATGTCAGAACATTTCAGGAAGTGTTACTTAGAATTTATAGGTTAGATTTGATTGCATTCTCCTTCTGAGACTTATTTCTTATTTTGCTAATTATCAGGAAAAGAAGTTTTATTATTGATGCAAGCCCTAAACACCCTTTCAACTCCAGAAGAGAAGCTGGCAGCTCTCTGTAAGAAATATGCTGACCTTGTGAGTATTAAATGGAGGGAATGAGATCCATGTAAAATATAGCAAAGTTTATATGTGGTTTTAAAATACAATTTTGATGCAGCTTGAAATGTAAAATTATGTTTTATTCCAGAATTGAAGGGGAGAATCTACTTTCTTAGGGGCTTTTTGTTGCTTGTAAGACTTAGTTTTTTTTGGTTTTTTGTTTTTTGTCTTTTTAGGGCCATAGGTGTGGCATATGGAGCTTCCCAGGCCAGGGGTGGAATTGGGAGCTATAGCTGCACACCCACGCCATAGCCGCAGCCACGTGGGATCTGAGCCGCATCTGTGACCTACATCCCAGCTCACGGCAACACCGGATCCTTAACCCACTGCGTGAGGCCAGGGATTGAACCCGTGTCCTCATGGATACTAGTCGTGTTCGTAACCCACTAAGCCACAACAGGAACTCGTGAGTTCCTTTTATAAGGTGATATATAGAGCGTTAGAATACTAAGCCACAGCATAGGTATTCTAACACTCAGTATTTCTGAGTCTACCTTTTCCATTCCTGTGTTGCGATGCTTTAGATGCCAGTCAGTTGTAGTGTCGTCGTTCCTGTATTTAACTTTTCCTGAAGGAATGCTAGAGCTTACGGCTCTACTGAAGGAGTCTACTGAAACAATACTGCACCTCAGGAAATAGTTGTTTAGCATCCACTATGGGCCAGGCATTCCTTTTTCCATCTTCCAAAGAAATTGACCTCATTTGTTCTGGGCCTGTGTTATTCCAAGTAGCATTAATTCTCTTTGTAAAATTATGAAAGCATTCTCAATATAGGACCACTGGCATCCTATTTTAATTGAAGCATGGGAATGTCTCAGAACCCTTTGAATTAAGGGTTGTAAGAAACTTTTAGAATGAGTGGTTCCAATATGCTAAATTAATGTAATTTGTGAAAGACTTAGGTGAATTATTATGGACAATTTTTATGCATTTTCATCTGTTGTTAAAGCAGTTATCTATGTCATAAACACTACTTTTTGTTAATGACCAGCTTTTGAAAATGAATTATTACTCAAAGAATTACAGTTACTTTCCTTCAGTTTTCAACAGAGTCCAAGTATCCCCTCACTTAGCTGGCGCTCAACAGTCAGAGCAGCAGGAACCCCTCCGCCTCAATGAGAACGGCCTACAGCAGTCACAGGGCAAAGGTGGCAGAAAACTCAACGGGGAGGTCCAGTTGCCGGCTTTAGGAAAGCCGTGCTTCCTATGGAAGGCAGTCCCGGTGACAGGTGGTGGGAAAAGAGGACAAAAACAGGAGCTCCCTGCTGGCCAGTGGGTTAAGGATCCAACATTGTCACTGCTGTGGCTCTGGTTACTGCTGTGGCACAGGTTTGATCTCTGGCCTGGGAACTTCCACATTCCTCGGGCACAGCCAAAGAAAAAAAGGTGTGTGTGTGGTGGGGGGGGGAAATTGGAGAAAAGAGTAAAAAAGAAAAAAGCAGTATAGCAGGTTAGCTCCTTGACCCAGTGTTGTGACAACAGGGGACAGTCCTACACGGATTAGAAGAATAGGCACATAGTTGCCTGGGGCAGTCCTTCTTAGACTTGCACAGATATCGGGACTTCTGGTCAAAGGCACCTTGTGTTTCTGGTGGGCCTGGGCTGGGGCCTGAGAGTCTGTGTTTCAAGAGGCTCCCAAGTGAGGTTGATGGTGGTGCCATCAGCCCTTGGGTCACACTTTTTAAGTAGCAAAGGTGTAGGATGTGTTGTTTGTCGCATTTGTTTTGTGTGTGTGTGTGAGTGTGAGTGAAGGGTATGGTTATTTTTTTTAAAGTACCAGTAATAATCTCTCCATTCATTATAGGATGTGACACGTTGAATACCTGCTTATTGAGCGACCTCTTTAATTAGATTTGTGCTGAGCATATGAAGGACGGAACATGTACTGTTTTCAGAAAATGTAATGAAACTTTGGTTGTTGGTTTTTTCTTTTTTTGCCTTTTAGGGCCACACCTGCGGCATATGGAAGTTCCCAGGCTAGGGGTCGAATTTGATCCGTAGCAGCCGGCCTGCGCCACAGCAACAGCAATGCCAGATCTGAGCCGCATCTGCGACCTACACCACAGCTCGTGGCAACACCAGATCCTTAACCTACTGAGCGAGGCCAGGGATCGAACCTGCAACCTCATGGTTACTAGTTGGATTCGTTAACCACTGAGCCACGACCAGAACTCTGAAACTTTGTTTCTTGAAACAGCAGTCATTTCTTCTGAAAGGTTGAGTATATGGGTTATGTGGTGGTGAGATCATTAAAGGAGTAGCCTTTTCCTAAGGATTGTTCAGACAACTTCCCTTTTGCCGTCAGTGTCCTCTGTCCTTTTTGTGATAGCATCGTCTGACCCCCTGGTGCTTGTGGTTCAGGCATGGAAAAGGCATGTAGGGCAGCTGGAGTGGTGCAGGGCTGAAATCGAGATTGTCCCTTGGGGAGGTCTTGTGGCCGTGACACTCCGCAGAGAACATGGCTTTAGGAGGTCATCACATTTTACTTGCTACCGTACCATCAGCCACGTTGGACTAGCTACCATGTGGTACCGTTAGGCCTCTCCTGGGGTCCCTCAGTACGTTATGGTGCTCATCTTTCCCACGCCCTAGTTTGTGTGGATTACTAGAGTGTGGGAGTAAATCTTGATTATCCGGTTGGGTAGGTATATCTTCATCAGAAGTATCTTGACTGTTCTTGACTTTTTGACTGTCTATAATATTTTAGCTTCAATGTATTAATTTCATTGGAAAGAATAACCCTTGGGAATTTTGAAGAGCATTGTATGGAATTTATAGTTGCATTTAGGGGAGAATTACCATCCTTATGAAATTAATGGAGCTTAAAAAGTGGATATCCTTATGGGGGGAGAAATGAAATTAGATCCTAAATTAGATTAGATTACACACTGTACACAATGATCAATTCCAAATGGATTATGGACTTAAATGATATTTTTAGATATCATTTAAATATGTTAACAGGTGAATATTCTTCTAAACTTGGTTTAAGAGAAGGATTTCTTAATCTTTTTTTTTTTTTTTTTTTCTTTCCACACTCACAGCATGTGGAAGTTTCTGGGCCAGTGATTACACCCAAGCTGCAACGGTGACAACACTGGATCCTTAACACACTGAGCCACAAGGGAACTCCAAGAGAAGGATTTCTTATGACAGAAAGCACTGTCAAAAGAAAAGGTTGCAGGACTTGCTGTTGTGTTGCAGTGTAAGTAAATCCGACCAGTATCCATGAGGAAGCAGGTTTGATCCCTGGCCTCGCTCAGTAGGTTAAGGATCCAGCATTGCCTTGAGCTGTGTGTGGTGTGGGTCTCATGTGGCTCGGATCCGGCGTGGCTGTGGCTGTGTTGTAGGCCGGCAGCTGTAGCTCTGATTGGATGCCTAGCCTGGGAACCTCCATGTGCCGTGGGAGCAGCCCTAAAAAGACAAAAAAAAGTACATAAAGGTATGAAGCGATGTTTGACTATGTGAATAATCAGGGAAATGCAAGCCAGGAACACTGAGATGCTATGTCATGTCCATTGTAAGTGGTGTAAATGAAGACTTGGGATCGTGTGACGTTTTGGAGAAGGAGTGCATCTACATAATTTCTTTAAAATTGCCAATGGAATTTAGAAGATTTATTTATTTATAAATAAATAAATTTGCATCCTGGAGAAAGTCTTGCATGGTGTATATACCAGGGGCACGTGTGAGAATGTTGGAATTGTGAGTCATAGAACCTGTAAACAACCCGAATGTCCTCTCGTAAGAGCCTGGGTCAACAAAGTGTATCGTGTCCTGTATGTTTTTGGGTAAGTGGAATATTATACAACCTGTGAGCCAAGGCTGGCAAGGCCTGTTTTCGTATTGCCCACAAGCTAAAAATGGTTTTACTTAAGATGTCGATGACACAACAGACACCAGATGTGGTCTGCGAGGCCTAAGATACTTTCTGGCCATTTACAGAATTAAGTTTGCCGTTCCCTGCTCTCTAGCTACACACACGCAATCTGGATGAGCCCTTGCAGTGTCATCTGTGGCTGCTCTCCAAACCAGTAGCCATTTAAGCTTGAATTCGTTTAAATTAAAGAAGGTTAGAACCTTTTTTTTCCTCAGTTACAGTAGCCACAGTAAAGTCAACTTGAACCAAAACCATTTCTTCAGAACCACACGCAGATGATATGAAATACAAAGGGTAACAAAGCAGAGCTCAGGGCAGTGGCTACCGTGAGGGGTGGGGGGGGAGTTCCCGTCCTCAGTGGAGTCACTGCTCCTATGTGCACGTCCCATGGTCCAGAGCAAGATCACCTAAGGAGAGTATTTTACACAAAATCATTCTCTGGTGGGAATTTCTGTCAGGGTGTTCTGAATAGCTGTGAGCCGCTGGCCTGTAAGCATGCGCGGTGTGTTTTGACAGGCCTCAAGGTGTCGCTCTTGCTCTCTTAATGGTGACTCAGCATCCTTCTGCGACAGGTCAGTAAGGCTGCCATCTTACCAGTTACGAGTTGATTTAACCTTGAGACAAGTTGATTTAACCTTGAGACGGGCACATTTGCTTCAAACCTAGAATTGCAGTGATCCCCTTCTCACTTGCAAAGAGCTTCGAGTGCTGCTTACTGAGTTCTAATTTGAAAGATTGTTTGAATAAAGTAGCTTGTGTTTTTCAGGAAAATAAAACTTGATTGTGTTGATTCCTAAAAAGCTTTCTAAAACATCATTTTTTTGTTGTTTTTAATAAATAAATGAAGAGATTAAGATTTTTTTTCCTGGGCGTTCCCGTTGTGGCTCAGCAGAAATGAATCCGACTAGGAACCATGAGGTTGCAGGTTCGATCCCTGGCCTCACTCAGTGGGTTAAAGATCCGGTGGTGCCACGAGCTGTGGTGTAGGTTACAGATGCAGCTCGGATTCCGTGTGGCTGTGGTATAGACCTGCACCTGCAGCTCTCATTTGACCCCTAGCCTGGGAACTTCCATATGCCATGGCTGTGGCCCTAAAAAGTAAAAACAAAAACAAAACAAACCTTTTTTTTTTTTTTTTTTTGGCTGCCTTTGCTGTCACGATGGGAAAAGAGAAAAGATTGGCCGAGCAGCCTGGTGTGAAACCATTTAAATGTGACACTACAGTCCTGTCTCTGCTGTAGTTCTTACTCTAATTCTTCCTACCATAACTCAAGGGTTTTCACCGCACTTCCTAAATGTGAAGTACTTCTTAATTGTAGCTGGAGGAGAGCAGGAACGTTCAGAAGCAAATGAAAATTCTACAGAAGAAGCAAGCCCAGATCGTGAAAGAGAAGGTTCACTTGCAGAGTGAACACAGCAAGGCCATCTTGGCAAGAAGCAAACTCGAGTCTCTTTGCAGGGAGCTTCAGCGGCACAATAAGACGTTAAAGGTGAGTCAGGTCCTTTTCCTCTTGTTCAGGAGGGGCTGACTTAGCTTGATGTATGCTCACCTCGTACCTGCTTGAAATAAATCCTGTCTCTTTGTGGACACGGGGACGTGCCCTCTTTCCCTTTTGCTCGGCCTGAAGCTTCTTAACTCACCTCCTACTTGCTTCTGCGGCGTCTAGATGAGGTGGGTGTTTAGATGGTAGGTTTCCTGCTTGGAGCCGGGGCGTGGGAAGGTCAAAGTTGCCAGTTTCTGCTGAGCACTGAGGTTGTTCATTAGCATGTATGAAAAGGGGGCAAAACAAGAAACTGAGTAGGAGCAGCCTTGAGGCGGAACGAGTCTGGGAAGCTGAGCTCCTCAAGGGCTGTTCACTGGCCACATTGCCAGGCACCCGTATCCCTCCCGGCGCCAAGTACTTTAGAGTAGAAGGGCGCTCACACTTCGGCTGATTCAAAAGGAGGGAGCAGGTACCCAGAGTTTCAGCGGGACCGGCAGGGCAGCAAGGGCAAATGGCAGAGACCGGGGCGGGCCTGTCCCCGAGTGCAGACGCCACACCGTGGCACGGGCCCAAGTCCTAGACGACAGGAGCCCCCAGGACATGGATCTCCACCTGACGTGGGAGCCCTTCGTTGTTGTTTGCTTCGGACTCCTTGGCTGTCGGTGTTCATGAAAGCGAGTGGTATTTTTCCCCCTAGCGGTCCACACTGCGGCCTGGTAGTGGTTTGCACGGGTGAAGGTGTCTCAGTACTTGTAGCCGAGCAAGAGTTGGCAGTGAGCGTTTGGGGCACTGATTGCTTTGGTCCCCTGCTGTCTAGGGAGCAGAGGGCCTGACCCAGAACGTGAGGTGCAGGAAGGGATCCTGTCTTCAGGCCGATTTCAGACGCTCTCCTGTGAGACCAGCGAGGGAGGGCATCTGCGAACCCAGCCTGGAGGGAGCTGGCTGCGTGGACGAGGGCAGGGGGCGGGTGGGGGCGGCGGAGCCCTCGCGCTAAAGCAGGGCCGTCCTCGTCGCTCTGATCCTCTGCCCGGGAGAAGCTGCTTGCTTTTCCGTGAGGGCTCACAAAGGAGGAGGAGGCCTTCTGGCTGGGAGGGCCCCCTTCGGGGCGGCAGTGAGCGAGCCCGTGGCCCGCAGCGCCGTGTGGGAGCGTCCGACCTGTGGTCTGCGCTGTTAACCCGAGCTGTTTGGGCTCCTAAGGAAGAAAACATGCAGCAGGCGCGAGAGGAGGAGGAAAGACGGAAGGAAGCCACGGCGCACTTCCAGATGACGCTGAATGAGATCCAGGCGCAGCTGGAGCAGCACGACCTGCACAACGCCAAGCTCCGCCAGGAGAACATGGAGCTGGGAGAGAAGCTCAAGAAGCTCATCGAGCAGTACGCGCTGCGGGAGGAGGTAGGCGCCCCCGGGCGGCCCGGGCCCCCGGGGTGGAAGCCGGCTCTGGGATCCAGCTTTAGGAGCTCGGCGCGTGCCTGGTGGACGCCGGGCCTTGCTCAGCAAAGGCTCCGGCTCCTCGCGAGCAGGCTTCTTGGGGGGCGTCCCTCCATGGCCCAGAAGCCAGTGGATGCGGGCTCCTGAGGCGGTTTCTTGGAGTCGGGTTAAGCCCTCCTGGCCTTCATGGGATCCTGGAAGGTGGGGATTTTAGCAAGCATCTTTTTCCCCCTTGTCTGGACTAATGATGAATAATAAATATCCGGCCCCCGAACACCCCGTATTTCAGACATCGCTGATCATCTGTACAGTCTGTACTGTCACTGCATTATACTGATGTTTCCGTTTTTTGTTTTTTTTTTTTTTTTTTAATAAGCGGGACTTTTATACTCTTTGGGGGAAAAAAGATCTGTTTCTAAACCTCTACACACCCCAGTTGAAGTCAGAAGTTTACTGAAGGGATCTAGGGTCACTCATGCTGCAAAGACTTAGAAGCTAGTTGGGAAATCTGGACATGGTGTCTAGATTAAATGCAAATAGGTGATAATATGCTTTTGAAAAAAATTATAGTTGATTTACAGTGTTGTGTTTTAGATGTACAGCAAAGTGATTCCGTTACACATACCTTGTTTTGTTCAGGTTCTTTTAGGTTGTTGTAAAGTACCGAGGAGAGTTCCCTGTGCTCGACAGTAGGTCCTCGTTGTTTATTTTATATGTATCAGTGTGCATCTGTTAATCCCACACTCCTAATTTATCCCCCTCCCCATAATGTGCTTTCTAAGGTTCCTTCTAAAAAGGTCAAATGGGCAGGAATAAAGAGTCGGGCTTTTTAACTGTTCCATCCCCTGCCTTTGTTAGTAAAATGTTCTTTTATGGGTGTTTGATCTGTTATACAGACTAGCCGATTTGAAGGGTAAAAAAAAAGATTGTGCTGTCTCTGTGGGTTATCTTATCCAGTTGTTTTTCTTTTTCGGGTTTTTTTTTTTTTTTTTTTCTTTTTTCTTTTTTTCTTTTCTGTACCTACAGCATGTGAAAATTCCTGGGCCAGGGATTGAACCTGCACCACAGCAGTGACCCAGGCCACTGCAGTGACAATAGATTCTTAACCCACTGAGCCAGAAGGGAGCTCTCACTCAGTTTTTGAGACAAACTTCAGATTATATTAGAGTTCTACATACGGCCAGCCCTTCCAAAAGATTTGAAAAAAACTTGCTGCTTTTGGCTTATTACCTTTTGTTTTTTTTTTTTTTTTTTTTTTGTCTTTTGTCTTTTTTGTTATTGTTGTTGTTGTTATTGTTGCTTATTTCTTGGGCCGCTCCCGCGGCATATGGAGGTTCCCCGGCTAGGAGTCAAATCGGAGCTGTAGCCACTGGCCTACGCCAGAGCCACAGGCATATGGAGGTTCCCCGGCTAGGGGTCAAATCGGAGCTGTAGCCACTGGCCTACGCCAGAGCCACAGCAACGCGGGATCCGAGCCGTGTCTGCAACCTACACCACAGCTCACGGCAACGCCGGATCGTTAACCCACTGAGCAAGGGCAGGGATCGAACCCGCAACCTCATGGTTCCTAGTCGGATTCGTTAACCACTGCACCACGATGGGAACTCCACCTTTTGTTTTTTTTCCAATGGAAAATTACGAACAAAAGTAGAGACCGTATCACTTGGCTTCAGCAGATGAAACCATAGCTTGAGCTGTATTCCCATCACCTTCCCCTGGGTTATTTCGAAGCAAATCCAAGTTATCAGTCCATTCATATATATTTGAGGGGACACCTCAAAAGTTGAAGGATTCGTTTTTGGTGTGACCCCAGTATACTATTTTCAAACCTGAAAAATTAACATTAATTATTAAATAGTCATTTTTTAAATTTTTCATCGATTGTCTTCTCCCCCCCCTTTTTCCTTTTTCCTTTTATGTATTTATTTATTTTCCTTGTTTTTTTTTTTTTAGGGCCACACCCACGGCATAAGGAGGTTCCCAGGCTAGGGATCGAAATCAGCTACAGCTGCCGGCCTACACCACAGCCACAGCCACGCCAGATCCGAGCCGCATCTGCGACCTACACCAGAGCTCACGGCCACACCGGATCCTTAACCCACTGAACGAGGTCAGGGATCAAACCCGCAACCTCATGGTTCCTAGTTGGATTCGTTTCTGCTGCGCCACGACAGGAACTCCCTCCTTTGTCTTTTTAGGGCGGCACCGGCGCATGTGCTAGTTCCCCGGGTTAGGGGTTGAATAGGAGCTGCAGCTGCTGGCCTGCGCCACAGCGCCACATTGAGCTGCATCTTTGACCTACACCTAGCTTGCAACAACGCCGGATCCTTAACCCACTGAGTGAAGTGAGGCCAGGTTCCTCAGGGATACTAGTCGGGTTCTTAACCCGCGGAGCCACAACAGGAACTCCCCCTCCCCACTTTTTTAAAGCTGTATGACTCAAGATCCAAGCTCATCTCTTTTCACTGGTTGATATCTCGGATTCGTTTCCGCTGTGCCACGACGGGAACTCCCTCCTTTGTCTTTTTAGGGCCACACCCACAATATATGGAGGTTCCCAGGCTAGGAGTTGAATTGGAGATGCAGCCCCCAGCCTATGCCACAGGCACACTGAGCAAGGCCAAGGATCGAACCCATGTCCTCACGGATACTAGTTAGGTTCGTTACCACTGAGCCACAATGGGAACTCCTCCTTCTCTCTTTTTTTACATTCTTAAAGTGTGTTTATTGAGGAAACTTTTTTTATCCTAGAGAATAAATTTTTTAGGATATTATAAAGCCCTCAATTTTCTTGAAAGTATTCTTTCAGTTTTGTTGTTTAATATGGCAGTCTGCCACTTTATAGATGTAGAAAATTTGAAAGCTATATATATTTAAATCACATTACCAGTGAGTCTTATTCATTTTAACTATAATTGAATGTTCTTTCTTTAGCCAGGAAAGGGGTGTTCTGATGACTTTATTGTACATAAATAACCACTTAAACAATTTTGCTCGGAAATAATAACAACCTTTTACCAAATATCTGATAAGTGCCAGGCACCAAACACCTTACAATCGTATAAGCATTGTGTTGGCTTGTACACTTCCGAGGTGTCGGTGTGGTTACCCCCATGGGGAGGGGACGGAGGTGCAGCAGGAGGGGGAACTTGACTGGGGCCACTGCTCCCCTCACAGCATGCCGCACATTTAATGGGGAGAAAAAATATCCAGGAACCATGTGGATGATGTGTGGGTTCAACACTTAGATCTCCTGGTCCATCTTTTTGCTTGCTGCAGTTTGAGCTTCATTTTCATCTTGGGCAGAAATAGGAGGCACGTGGCTATGGCCCACCTCCAGGGGAGCGCCGGGGGCCGCCAAAAGATGTGGAGCCCACGCCACCTCCAGCTGGTATTAGCTGTGATGGGATGAGCAGGAAAAGCATCGTAATGGGCATGGTCTTGTCGCCTGTGTTGCTTCCTCATCATTCTGTTCCTTTTTTCGTTAAGTGATAATAGAAATTTCCGTCTCCCTGTAGCACATTGATAAAGTGTTCAAACATAAGGAACTTCAGCAACAGCTTGTGGACGCCAAGCTTCAGCAGACAACGCAGCTGATCAAAGAAGCAGATGAGAAACATCAGAGAGAGAGAGAGTTTGTAAGTGCCAGTTCTTAAAAAAAGAAATGATTGCCAAAGTTGTAACCAAAGCCACTGAAAACGTTTAAGCTTCGTCTGCATGTAATATAACACTGGCCTGTACTGATTGGTGTTTTGCTCCAGGTTGTGAAGGGGGTGTGTGTGTGTGAGAGAGAGAGAGAGAGAGAGAGAGAGAGAGCGCGAGCTCGCAGTAGCCTTTTATTTCTACTTTACATACAGAGATGAGACCAAATGAGTAGAGAGACCTCCACTCATTGAACATTACTCTGCTTAGAATATTTATTTCAATTTTAACACCAAGCTTCAAACGTGGATCTACATACAGCTACATTTTGTTTTCAAAAATAACTTGAAACTAGGGAAACTGTTCATTTATTCTAGTGTAATTTACTGATAATATTTTAACAGAATTGTCTATAGCCTGATCACTCAGCATTGATCGCAGGACGCGTGCTCAGATTATAGTGCCCGTCAGTGATGGTTCACCCAGTGGGATCTCAGCTGCGTGTGTGTGTTTAACACGTGCAAATTCAACCCTATCTGCTTAACCAAGAGAATAATAATAAAAGTCATAGATGGTTGTGATACTGGGGACTGTTGCATCCACCTTTCACTCAAGTAACCGAGGCCCCAAGGCCAGTCTGGCACGAAGACTCGGATCCCGAGAGGCCCTCATGCTGTGAGCACGTCCGCTGAGCATGTGCGTCGAGGGTTGGAAGAGATGCGGTTTAGCGCAGCGTGGTCCTTCCACGTGGCTCATGCCCAACTGAAGAGACATCTGTCGTCTCCCAGGTTGGCGGATAAATATCATGTATACAAGCACGCGCACGCACGCCCACACGATACATGTATTTCTGGTTGGTTTTAGGGACTTTACACACTTACTGAACTGAGTGACGTGCTCCTAGAGGGACTGAGTTTCACAGCTGCCTGCTATGCAGTTTCCTTTATCATTTTCTTAAACTCAAGTATATAAACGAAAGCTCCTGTTTCCTTCCCCCCACTTTTAAAAAAGTGACTAAAAAACCAGGTTTCTGATTTCATTGTTTTGCTCCAGACCCTTCCACCTGCTTCGTCTTGCCTCGCATGGAGCAGCGGGGCTTTCTTAATCACCCACATAAGGTCACGATTCCTGGCCATTGGACAGTGTAGTCACATTTGTAATAGTATTTTGCCAGAATGTTTCTGTTTTCCAGTTACTAAAAGAAGCAACGGAATCGAGACACAAATATGAACAAATGAAACAGCAAGAAGTACAACTGAAACAGCAGGTAACTGGGCGGCAGGGGTAGTAGGACTTTGAAGAAAAAAAATCTCTGGTTCATCGGATATATACCTGGAATCTCCTCTGCGATGCTTTCACTAGTGCCCGGCAGACCTGAGGTAGCTCCCGGGTCCCTCTTCATCTGGGGTGACCACCTCGTCCCACCTGGCCCGGGACCTTCCTGGGCTTAGCACTCCACGTCCCGTGTCCCCGCTGTCGGCGGGGTCTTCTTGCCTGTGCCCCGCACGTCTTAGGTTCTGTCTGTCCCCATGTGTAGCAGCTGATTCCCGACTAAAGAAAGGCTGAAAGATCTTCGGGTTTTAGTTCCTTTGTGTGCAGTGGAACCCTGTGAAATTGCTGATACTTGTTTGACCTATAAAATGGCAGTTTCATATCATGTACCCTAAAATCTTGAGAATTTGTGCTATGAGCATGTATCCTCTCTGGAAAGCTACCTGTTGGCCAGGCACTTCCACCCCCAGGTAGAGCTGTGGAGGCGCTGGCCACCTTGATGGGGTACCCTGCCGGCTTTTCTTCCTTCCTGCCTTCCCCTGTGCACTGTCGTTAATTCAGGCCCCGGGGCCCCGGCGTCTTTGTCATCCTGTAACTGAGAGCCTGTGCCCCTGGACCAGCTTCCCTTCCCATCTTCCCACCCTCCACCCCTGGGCCACTGCCACTCTGCTCTCTGTCTCTTTGAGTTTGGCTTTTTTCTTTTTATTATTTGTTTGGTTTTTTGGCCGCACCCAAGGCAGGCAGAAGTTTCCGGGCCAGGGATCAAACCTGCACCACCGCAGTGACCTGAGCCACCGCAGGGACCATGCTGGATTGTCCAGCCCGGCAAGCCGCGAGAGAATTCCCGCGGGGGCTTTTTTAGATTGTACATCGAAGCGAGATCATACGGTGTATAGGGTTCGTCCTGTGCCTCACTTCTTCCACTGCGTGTCATGGCTCACCGCCCATCCGTGTTGTCACAAACGGGAAGGTTTTCTTGCTTCTCGTGGCTGCCTCCTCTTCGTTGCCCCCATTCTCTTTGTCCCTTCGCCTCTTGATGGACACTTTGGCTTCTCCCGCGTCTTGCTGTTGGGGTCAGGGCGGCAGCAGGCGCGGGAGTGGAGAGCGCGTGCAGATCCTCGCCTCGCTTCTGGTGGGTGTGAACCCGCAGGCGGCGCTGCCGAGTCTCGAGGTAGCTCTGCTGTGGCCTTCACTGGCGCCCTGACCCGCTTCTCCACGGTGGCTGCAGCAGTTGCATTCCCTCCAGCAGTGCGCCCGGGGTCCCTTTCCTTCTGCACACCCTCTCCGGTGTTCCTTCTCTCTCGAGTGTCGTAGCCGGCCTGACATGTGTGAGGCGACGTCGCACTGTGGTCTTGATTTCCCCTTCCCTGCCGACGAGTGACCTTGGGCACCTCTTCATGTCCCTTTTGGCCATTTGTATGTCTTCTTTGGGAAAGTGTCTACTCACGTTCTCTGCTGGCTTTTTTTTTTTTTTTTTTTTT
Organism: Sus scrofa; assembly: GCF_054392235.1. Taxonomy (NCBI): domain Eukaryota; kingdom Metazoa; phylum Chordata; class Mammalia; order Artiodactyla; family Suidae; genus Sus; species Sus scrofa. The sequence continues at coordinate 16,948,060 of NC_139401.1, forward strand.
TTTTTTTGGCTTCTGCTTTTTAGGGCCGCACCCGCAGCACATGGACGTTCCCAGGCTACGGGTAGAATCGGAGCTACAGCTGTCAGCCTACACCACAGCCACAGCTACGCCAGATCCGAGCCGCGTCTGCGACCTACACCACGGCTCACAGCAATGCCGGATCCTTAACCCACGGAGCAAGGCCAGGGACCGAACCCTCGTCCTCATGGTTCTTTGTCGGATTCGTTAACCACTGCACCACGATGGGAACGCCCTCTGCTGCTTTTTAAATTAGATTTTTTTGGGGGGGGGGCTGTTTCTTGGGCCGCTCCCTCGGCATATGGAGGTTCCCAGGCTAGGGGTTGAATCAGAGCTGTAGCCACCGGCCTACGCCAGAGCCACAGCAAGGCGGGATCCGAGCCGTGTCTGCCACCTACACCACAGCCCATGGCAACGCCAGATCCTTAACCCACTGAGTGAGGCCAGGGACCGAAGCCGCAACCTCATGGTTCCTAGTCGGATTCGTTTCCACTGTGCCACGACGGGCACTTCAGCCTAGGCTTTTCTCTGTTGCCTCCCTACTTGTCCATCCAGACCCCTCAGATTGGTTCTAATGCGGTGTTTCTCTGTGGCTGCCGCGTGTGGAGTGAGGGGAGTACATGGCCCCTCCACTCCAAGAAGAGGTGCAGAAAGGACTCCCAGTGTCTTTACAAACCTGTGGAACTAGGTATTTGTACGTGTGATTCACCCTTTCTCAGAAAAAGTTAACTAGGTGTATTACTCATTTCGAAAGTTTATTATGTATTAAGTTTCTTTAATGTAGTTCTGATGTTAGTTCTAAACTACAGAAAAGGCTTAAATCTTTTTTTTTTTAATTCCATTTTTACAGCCGCACCTGCGGCATATGGAAGTTCCTGGACCAGGGGTCGAGTCGGAGCTGTAGCTGCTGGCCTACACCACAGCCACGGTAGCGCCCGATCTGACCCCCGTCTGTGACCTCTGCCACAGCTCACGGCAGCGTCCGATCCTTCACCTACTGAGCGAGGCCAGGGATCAAACCTGCATCCTCCTGGATACTAGTCGGGTTCTTAACCTACTGAGCCACAGCAGGAACTCCCTAGGCTTGAATATTTATGAGCACATCTTCTGAGTGCTATTTGTTTTGAGGGTGCATTTTCCGATGTGGTGATAGTCATTTCCTATCAGGCAGCCTAAGTTGAAAATTGAAGTCTTTTGAACGTTCCACCGTAAGTTATGCTAGAATGCATCTAGGAACTTTGAACCCCCATTAGCCCTATAAAATCAGTTGTCCATGTAAATGGAGAAGAGGATGAATGTGCAAAAAGGTATAAGATGGTATAAAAAGGCTCAACCCTTCTGTTGAGGTGAAGGGCAGCTGCCATTCTGTTGTACTGTCGGCACTGCAGCTTCTGTGGCCCTGAGTCCTGTTACCTGTTCACTCGTCGGCTTCCTTTGCTGCCGCCTCTTCCTTTTCCTGCTCCCTCAAGAGTTCTTGCCCAGAGTCGGTCTCATTCTGTGCTCTGCCCTGTCTGTCTCCAGGCCTTGTCGCTGATCTCTTGGTCTTAGCTGGTGTGTTCTGCCCACTCTTTTGTACTCCGGGCCCCTGCGGCCTCGGTGGGAGTTACACAGGCACTGAGCGCCGATGGGACCGCCTGGCCGGTCCATCTTTATGAAGAACAGACCGTGCTGAGCCTGCCGCAGCTTCTCATCACCTGCAAGTGCCACCACAACTGCTCCCTCAGTCCCAGGAGCCCCTCCGATGTCCCCTTCACTCTGCCCCTAAGTGGTCTGAGCTCTTCTCCTCTTGGCCCCGAGGTGTCCAGACCTCCTGGCCCTCGGCCTCCCCTCCCTGCAGCCGTGCTTTGGCCATCTTCTCAGGGCCTCATCCGGCCTGTTGGCCCGATAGCCCTTTCAGCCCCCATCCCTCCCCACACAGCAGAGCTGGCTTCTTGCTGCCTGAAACTGCCGCTGGTCACCTGCTTCTCCAGCCCATCCCCGGCCTCTGGTGCTCTTTTATGTGTTGTGTGATCTTGAGCAAAGCGCTTGACTCCTCTGGGCCCGTCTCCTCAGCCTGAAGTCGCGTGGTTACACGAGATGGGCTCCCAGGCTGCCTCCCGGCCTCACGTGGCATCTCCCACCTACCTCCCTTGGGACCTGGCCCACAAGGTGCCTCTCCTCTGACCCCTGCCGCCCACCCCCTCCTCCTGTTCTCAGGGACAAGGTGACGCCGCATTCTCCATTCTGCCTGGCTTGTCAGCATTTTTCCAACTAGAATAAAAATTTCTTGAGGGTGGGAGGTAAAAATTGGTGTTGCTACCTCTTTCAGCTTTTTTTTTTTGGTCTAATTTTACTCCCACTGAATCTTTCTTCCTCCAACCAGACCACGTCTTCGGCTTCTGCTTCATTTTCCCGCCTGTGTTAAGGAAAGAGCAGTCCCTGATACATCAGGCCCAGAACTGTGCAGGTGGTTCTCAGAGAATGCTCCTTTCCTAAGGACAGTTCTTCACATAGACGGAGGGAAGGTAGTTCATAGGGGGATACTTAGATGAAATTGGCAGCCGTTCCACATCCTTCGGGTTTTTAAAAAATCACAGTTGGTGGAATGGAGCTAATAAATATTTATACATTTTAAACACATCTCAAGTTGGTGAGGTCAACCTCATTTCCTAAGTTTCAGTGCATTCCAGTGAGTTATTAGAAATGCTGCCATTGGGAGTTCCTGTTGTGGCTCAGCAGGTTAAGAACCCAACTAGTCTCCATGAGGACACAGGTTCAATCCCCAGCCGGCTCAGTGGGTTAAGGATCTGGCATTGCTGTGGCTGTGGCGTAGGCTGGCAGCTGCAGCCCCAGTTGGACCCCTAACCTGGGAACCTCCATATGCCACAGGGTGCAGCCCTAAAAAGACAAAAAAGAAACGCAGCCATTGATGTCTTGGGTCAAGAATTGGTTGGGTATGTGTTTGTCCTTATTTTTGTCGCTTATAACAAGAAACTAATGTTTCACCATATTATGTTCTTTTTGAAAATCTTTGGAATTTTAAATCATTTAGCTAAAACTCAAAAAGTGTCATACTTGTTTTCTGTAGCTTTCCCTTTATATGGATAAGTTTGAAGAATTCCAGACTACCATGGCAAAAAGCAACGAACTGTTTACAACCTTCCGGCAGGAAATGGAAAAGGTATTTGCCTATTTTTCATGGAGTACTGCCTGAAGGGGAATTTATAGAAGCAGCTATGTTAATGAGCATGATCTGTCCTTGGATGAGTTTGTGTTGTTATTATAGCGCCTTCATTTCAGAATGTCTCTCCTGACCCTCCAGGGGCATCATATTGAGTCATTTTGCCCTCACTCACCCCATGTCGCTAGTGATCTCTAGGCTCTCAAAATTTTGTCTTTATTCACGGTAGTTCCTCTATGAAATACAATTCGTTGCCAGAAATAAAGCGGTTTCTTTTTTGTTTTCTGTGTCTTTTGTTTTATTCGCTCCAGGTGACACCACCTATTCCCTACCCCAGCCCCCTTTTCACAAAGCTCCGTGTCCCTGGAGATTGGTTAAGACACCCAAGCCCAGAACAGTGGGACTGGGATTTTGGTTGGTTGATGCATTTGGGGGTTTCTACCTTTTCAGCTGTTTTTTCCTTCAAGTTACACTCCCCCTGAATTCCTTCTCCCTCAACTAGAGCGATTTTTGCCCTCTGCTTCCTTCTGGCTGGGATAAGGAGAGCAGTTATCCCTGACATTAAATTTAGAACCTACCTATACACGGCATCTGTCCCGAGAGGGGAGCTTTTAGGGATGGAGGTGGCGGTGGCAGGGACATGGCCAGGATTATTCTGTGCCTTCCTCACTGCAAATAACCACACCTGCCGTGGTGGACCAGCACGCTCCTTTCTGGCGGCGCTCGGCTGTGGGAAGCTCCTGGGGAGCCGGGAAGGCGGGCAGCCCAGGGTGTCCCGTCCCAACCCTGTGCCACCAGCCCCCTGGCCACTGCCCACGTGGTCAGAGTGCTAAAAGGCTCTGGACACCCCAGCTCATGGGAGGCAGAATTTGCAAAAACTGGGCTGTGGTAGCATAGGTTTAAGAAGGTTCCCCTGATTTATGGACCCACGTTATTTTGAGCCGAGGCCAGGCTGCCCTGACTCTGACCTTTTGAACCTGCGCGGGTTGGGGAGCACCGGCTCTAAGGCCATTGTGCAGGAACCACGTGAATGAGGCACAGAAAACCCTGGCACTTAGATAATCTGGATGCAGCCTGGAGACGAGGGCTGGTGGCCCAGGGCCGCCTGCACCAGGCGCTGCCTGTCAAGGTGCCGAAATGAGCCCACGGTTTCTGGAATTCTGCCACCCTGAGAGGAGCTCTGCCCCAGCACGTGGACTGCCGGGCGGGGCGGGCTGCAGGGGTCACACGTGGGACTTGGCATTTAAATTGGCACTTGTGTTGATTCACAGATGACGAAGAAAATCAAAAAACTGGAAAAAGAGACAATCATATGGCGGAGCAAATGGGAAAACAACAATAAGGCTCTCCTGCAGATGGCTGAAGAGGTGAGGAGCTTGCCCGCGACGCCACAGGGACGCTCTTAGCCAAGGCTGCCGACGGCCAGGCGCCGCGCGGGCCAGGGGACACGTGTTGTGACCCTGCTGGCCTAGCTGAGCACGCTGGCCGGAGCCAGGCCTGAGTGGGGTGGGGCCCTGGGCTGGAGGGTGGGGCCCCAGGGAGGTGGCGCTTCCAACCCGACCCCTCGCCCCAGGCCCTGGGCCACCCAGCGCCCCGAGTGTCACCCACTGGGTCTGGGCCGGGCTCTGGGAACCTGCCCCCAGACCACGGCTCTGGTGCCCACCTGGCCAAGCACCAAGCTCGGATCGGGGCCTGGTTGAGAGCTCAGGTGCCCCTCTCATTTCCCCGCAGCTTCCTCCCGCCTGGGCAGTCCTCAGAAGTTTTTTCATAAGTGGATTTCAGGGAGTTCCCATTGTGGGTTAAGAACCCGACTAGCATGCATGAGGTTGCGGGTTCCATCCCTGGTCGCACTCGGTGGGTTAAGGATCCCATGTTGCCGTGAGCTGTGGTGTAGGCCGCAGATGGGGCTCGATCCCGGGTTGCTGTGGTTGTGGTGTAGGCCAGCGGCTAGAGCTCCAATTCGACCCCGAGCCTGGGAACCTCCGTGTGGCCCTAGAGAGCCAAAAAAGAAAAGCAGATTTCAGTTATTTTTAGGAAACCTGACAGGAAGTAGAGTGTTGTCACCCCAGAGCAGCGTTAACTGTGTTAAAATCACTGGGCGTACACAGCCAAGGGTGCAGAGTGCGGCCAGCCGACGTCAGGAGGCGTCTGCAAAAACGGAACACGGTCGGGGTGGGGGGCTCAGACCCGTGGCCCTCGAGACGCGGGGTCCCCGTCAAGCCACGTCCTCCTCGGGGGCGGGCTCCGTGACCCTGCCCTTGCTTCTCTCTGCAGAAAACTGTCCGCGACAAAGAGTACAAGGCCTTTCAGATAAAGCTGGACCGGCTGGAGAAGCTGTGCCGAGCCCTGCAGACGGAGCGGAACGAGCTCAACGAGAAGGTGGAGGTGCTGAAGGGCCAGGTGGCGGGGAGGGCGGCGGGCGCGGGCCCAGCGCCCCCCGGGGCCCAGCCCTGCGCCGCCCTGCCTGCCCCGCAGGAGTCCCGCACCGCCTGGCCAGTGGCCCCTGGGGTCCCCCCGGAGGCCGCGTCCCCGGGCGCCGGGCCCGGCATCGAGTCCGTGGACTGAGACCCAGTGCGACCACTGTATGGAGAGCTCTATTTTGTGTATACCTTCCTCTGTTAGTAGTAACGATTGGTTTTGTGGTGACAATTTTCTTACTTTTTCTACCATATCTGTATTTTCTTAGAACTACTGGACTTATGTGGTACAGGAGGCTGCTTGGCAGTTCTGAATAGTTTCCCTCCACATCTCGCTCAGCTGCGCTGGCTGCACATCCGCCTCGTTCCCCTCCGTCGGATGCATGTGTTCACTGCCTTGTCCTCTCCCCCGCCCCTTGCGCACGACTGTCACTCACCAGGGCCGCCCCTCACAAGGGAACGTTGTTCTGCTGATACAGTTCCTGGATGTGAAAACAGTATTCATTTACATGTCCCGGCCCCCGTTAATATTATTCAAAAAAGAGGAAAAAAAAAAAAAAACCAACCAAGATGATTAGATTTGTGTCGAATTGCCCATCGAAACGCCAAGTAAAAATAAAACTCTAGGCTTGGGTCGGAAACAAACAGCATACTTGATTCACATTAGCTTCCTGCTCTTTCCATCCCTTGACAAACGGAGACGGCCACAGGCCCAGAAGGTCTGCATTTTGGCAACATATGTACATAAAGGTGTGGCTTTTTAACAAAACAGTTCTGTCCAGCCAGATCCCTGGACAGACAGGCTTGTGTTTATGTCACTGCAGACCAGCCCCATGGTGCTCTTTTCAGGTTAGAAGCAGGGGAGTTTGGACACCCAGATGCCCATGGTGTGGGGAGCCTGGGGGTGGCTCGCGTTCCCTTGGGGATGGGGGTGCACACCCCTGCGCACCGAGCGCTGCCGCCGCGGCCCCCCTTGTCACTCAAGACACGTCCCGTGTAGCCTTCCCAAGCGGGGGTCCTCTGCTACCCTCCTGGCTACTGGCAGGCTGGTCCAGTGCTCCAGGGCTTTGAAGAGGGGGTGTTCCTGGTCATGCTAAGCGAAGATGGATGTCGGGGCTAGAGCACAAAGACGGGAACCAGCATTTTTAAGGTGGAGGAAACGTGACAGAGAGTTAAACAGCCAGGATCTATTTATTATACTTCCGATCTGCTTCTCGCCCTTTTCTTAGTTTTCCTTTTTCTCCTTCAAAGACCACACCCCACCCCACCCCCAGTGTTATGAAGGCGTCCAGTCTGGGAACGGGGGACTCGGGAAAGGCAGCGCCCCATCACTTGGGCCCCAGTTCTCTAACGTGCTTTGTTCCTCAGTGTCCAACGTGGCCAAGTCTGTACACACCATTCACCAGGCTGCACTGCTCAGTTTGGACTTTGTCCCTGGTATCATTTGCATTGAAAGACCTTATGAAATAAAAAGGCTCTGCTAGAACTGATGTTAGCACATTCCACCGAGCAGAACTAGCAAACTGACACTTCGGAAATTGCTTACTGGACTGAATAAACTCTCTTCTGTCCAGTTAAAAAGGGTTTTTCTCTTTGTTAAAGTTTTATTTGTCCCGTCACATTCATGGTCTAAACTGGGTGGAAAGAATAAGAAAACTGTCTTGACAGGCCGGCAGCAGCGCCTGCAGGGAAGGATTTTATCCAGGCTCCCACCGGCGGTCACGTTCATCGAGGGGCCAGACCGTGGAAGCAAGGAAACCCACCAAGTCGGTTCCCCAGTGACTGTCGGAACGTGTCGGAGGCCAAAGTACACCCTCTGCCAACACACACCCTCTTAGAAACACACACCCTTCAGCTACATGAAACACCGGACTTCATTTCCTGAGAGGGGAAATGAAGGCGCGTGTCAGAAAGACACGCGACTGTAAAATGACCACGTGCGCTGACCTGGCACAGGAACGCTGCTGGACGCACAGCCCTGACGCCTTTTAAGCCGGTGGTGTCGCCCACCACGCTTCCTTGTGCTGCTTGTCCCGTGTGGGAGATGATTAAGCTCAGACCTGCTGCTCATCTTCCAGGGCTTTCTAAGGCGACGTGATGAACAGCACTTGGCCTGCTGCTTTTGGCTTCCTCGGTGGTTGTAGCTAGACGCTAGCCCGGTGTTTGAAGGACATGGATTCTGGTGGAGACATGTCTGTATCCCTTCGGGATCTCTCCTCCCATTACCCTGTGAATAGTAAATACAAACGGGACCCTCTCTGCAGAGGACATGCTCCTAAAACAATCACCTCGGCAGCCCAGTGTTGTGGTTTTGTAGCACGCCCTGTTTCTCCCACATTCTAGAACACTGTAATAGGACGAAGACTGGCCCAGAAGAGGTTGAGATGTCGAGTTCACTTCAACTGCATTTGTTGCACCATCGTGGAGTCTTGATTTGTATTACTTAGAGTGGCAGGAGACCCCAAGGCATAGAGAAAACTTGGGTCTTAGGTAAGGACCGTTTCATCCTCAGACTTATAGGAGTACCTTTCTTGGTCTCGAGACCAGTGTTTTTTAGTTATGTATGCAACTGCCTTTATGACACCTGGTTATCGACTCACTTCTCAGGTGTTGCAGAAAAATCTACCTCTTTCAGACTGTAGATGGAAATAACTGTGAAAAAAATGATGCAGATACCTTCTAGTTTGTGCTAAACACACTGCTTTATTTTTACAGCCCACGTCTTTCATGAGGATACGAATTGTTAAGAGGCAGTCTTGTTTTGCTTTTCAAAAACATTTTGTAGAGATTTTTCACTAATGTGAATCTGATTTTATCTACTCAATTCTGTATAGATTCAGTAAATATGTATGATAAATTGAACAGCTTCCGTGTGTTCTTTTGTGTGACCTTCAGTGTCGACCAAGGGCAAAGGCCGCTGAAGGCCGTTTCATTATTGCACAACTGAGGAAAGAAGGGATGGGGCGCCAGCCACTCCTGGCAGCAGATGACTTTTACACACCCGGGCCCGTGAGCGCCTCTAACCTCCAACACAGGCGCCTAGAAAAACTGAACAGTGTGGCTGCCGTCGCAGCTTTAAAACTCTCCAAGGACCATGGGTGTCTTTGGTTTGGGCAGCTCCTGGTATTATGCTCTGGAATGAGCTGTCTGAAGAGCAGGAAGGCGCGGGGTGGGGACAAGCACGGAGGCCGACACTCAAGGCCTTCTCTGCCGGTGGCTGACAAGCACTTGAGCACATGATACAATCAAGTATAAGAAAGGGTTGGCACATCTTTTCTCCGAGTCAGGTCGAGTAAGTATTTTAGGGTCGGAAGGTCATTCTCTGTCTTTGGGCTGGTGAATTTTTTTGCTCAACCACCATGAAAACTCGATGTAAAAACCATCCCTAGCTGGCAGGCCTTACAGAAGAGGTTTCAGGCCAAGCTGCAGGCTGGTTTGTCCCCTTTGCTGACCTGCCACATCAGCAAGTCAGCTTTCATTCTTTCTTGGGGAGAAATCCAGCGTTTAAAACTAACGGCCCAAGTTAAGGCACAAATAGCCTATGGGGCAAATGACATGTAAATTAGGTGGTTCGAGATTCCCAAAGCAACCACAAAACACAGACCCCTACCTTCTGTCCACATGTGCGTTAGGATAAAATCACGTACCTTGGAAAGAAAGCCCGTAGGTTCTCAGCGTGTGTACCTAACAGCTTCCTCCTAAGAAGGGGACAGACAGACATACACGACCACCACACCACCCCCGGGGTTCTAAGAGAATAAAACAAAATTTATTTTAAAACTTTATTTCTGCAAAGCCAATCAAGAAGTGTTGGAGGGAAAAAGTGTAAAAGTTATTCTTGCATATTTGGGAACAGCAAGCACTTAGTTTGAGAAAACAAGACTTAAAATAGTTGAATCAAAGGCAGTCCCCTGCTACTCGTATTTTAAAACAACGCTGATCTTTCTTTCTTAAGCAACATTTCTTTCTTCCCTAAAAGCTACAATATGATACAGTACGCAACAGCTCACTCAAAGTGCTAGGATCAGAAGGTAAAGAACGCCATACGCCACCACTGAGACTTCCTACTATACAATGCCATGTTGGCGCTTGATAAACCAAGCATGTGTGTAGCATTACATTCAAGAGAAACATTGCTCGTACTTTGGGTTTAAGATCCTTGCCCCTCCAGTTCCGATGTTGTGACATCTGACTCTTCATCATTGTAAATATTTTCAGCCTGGAGATAATAACCAAATAAAATCAGGTAAAACTGCCCGGAGATTTTACAAGACTACCTAGAAATAGCATTGAATCGTTCTGTCCAGACGCTAGGAGTCACAGAGTAATTACTTAGCAGTTTCCTCTCTGTGTGCCGCCCTCCAAGGCTTTAATGAATGTAATGAGGAAAAAGGCCAGTGTTGTCAAAAACTACTTGCCCATGTCGATTCCCAAAAAGAGACCTAAGCCGCCCATGTACTACTACTTTGGCGTATCCATAAAAGATGTTCTCCAAAAACAGTTCCGACCTAAGAGGGAGCAAGAGTCCTGTGTTTTATGAAAGGGCCTCTTCACAGCAGCGCCTTAGAAATGTCAAGTGCTTTGTGCTCCTCGCCACAGAACTCGGGATCGTCCCCTCCTCTCCCCTTCACGCCTGCGACACAGCGGCTGCTGCACAAAGAGCAGCGAGGCCAAGAGGCGGCTGAAGAGGGCAACGGTCACGAACATCGGAGCAGATGCTCTGTCTACATCAACACGTCCACAGCTCTCTCCCAACCCGACAGGTGCACAGTGAGCTAAAGACATGGTCAAGTGGGACAAGGACAAGACTGTTTCCTTTTCCGAAATATCGGATATAACACGCACCGAAATGTGTGAAATAGTTCTATTACGTGGTATCCTTGGTAAAATCTCTCCCTGACAAGATAGTTCTTAAGGAAAAAGGAGTATCTCAGCTCACCATTTGCCATATCTGCATGATGTTATCCTCCGACACTGAGCAAATGACCCAAGGCTCATTGGGGTTCCAGCTAAAATCTGATATCTTGGCAGTGTGTCCTCCATGAATGAACTGTAAAGAAGAACAAAGAAGCTTTGGTTTCAAATCTTGTGTTAGAAGTTAGTTTTTCGGGCATCATTCCTGCAGCTGGGGGTTGCTGAACTGCAGCAGAGTCCTCCAGCCCTTTTGATTTTGCCACTTTTCAAACCCTCTGAAAAGGTGAGAGGACAGGGCCATGAATGCCTGAATAACCTTCACCTAGATTCTCCAAACACTGCTGTTGTGTGAGCACGACGCCTGCGGAGAAGACTCCAGCAACCTGGCAACAGGACACCTCACCCCGAAATACGTCAGCCTGCATCGCCTAAAACAAAGGACATCTTCCTACACGACCGCAGTGCCATTTCCCCAGCTACGACAAGCAACACACACATTCAGCCTCATCATCAGATAATACAGTGAGATTCGAATACTCAAGCTAATGCATCTCCAGGATGTCGTGTATGACATAGGCCTTCCTAAAACCGGCCCCGCTTCGGAGTCTCCTGCTTCTGCAGCCCCCGAAGGACCCCCTCGTCCCCGCTACTCTGAAGGAAGGGCATCCCCCTCAGCCAGCCAGCTCTTCAGGGTGCGCCGCCCCAGCGCTTGGCGGGGAAGGACTCCAGGGCCTTGACAAGGTCCTCGTCCGAGTGAAAGGGAGCTATTTGCTGCGAAATGCTCTAGGGGGCAGACAACCTCACGGCAAGGCCGTGGAATGACGATTCAGAAGCAACTCATTCTCCCAAGGCCGACAGGAACACTTTGTCAGGAACGGAGACACCGCCCTTCCCGACAGAAGGTCTGATCTGACGCTACCTCGGCAAGAAGCGCTGCTGGCTCTTCACCAGTTAGGTTATAAGCAAGTTAACTACTTTACCTCGCAATGTTATCAGTTTTAAAATGAGATGGGTTAAGTAGCTTTTAAAAATCCTATGGGGGGAGTTCTCTGGTGGATCAGTGAGTGAAGGATTCAGTGTTGTCACTGCTGTGGCTCTGGCTACAGCCATGGCACAGGTTTGATCCCTGGCCTGAGAACTTGCGGCAGGCAGTCAAAAAAAAAAAAAAAAGTTATAAATGAACATACTTGGACCAATGGCTGGGAATATATGCAAGAGTCATCAAATCAAGATATTATATGTAAATTAGTATCCAGTTTATTACACTCAAACATCCCTTGATTGCAGACTCCCCCACACCCCCCCCCGGCTTTTTTTTTTTGGTCTTTTTAGGGCCGCACCCACAACACATGGAGGTTCCCAGCCTAGGAATCGAATGGGGGCTCCAGCTGCCGGCCTACACAGCCACAGCGAAGCCGGATCTGAGCCGCATCTGCAACCTACGGCACGGCTCAATGCCAACAGTGGATCCTTAACCCACTGAGCAAGGCCAGGAATTGAACCCGCATCCTCATGGATACCAGTCGGGTTCATTAACCACTGAGCCACGATGGGAACTCCCAGAGTCCCACTTTCAAAAAAAGGAAAATCCTAGATGTCCTCAGAGACCATGAAATTGTTACAGAGGCATAACACACTACCGTCTCCCTGCAGCATCAAAAAACAGCTGCAAACCTTAACATTATGCTAAATGCAAGAACGAGTCACAAAGACCACATATGATTCCTTTCATATGAAATGTCTAGAACAGGTACATCTAGAGACAGAAAGTAGATCAGAGGTGGCCAGGGGCTGGTGAAAGGAGAAGCCTGGGGGCCAAGAGGTAAAGGGCACACTTTCTTTACAAGGGGACAAAAATGTTCTAAAACAGACTTGTGATGGCTGTCCAACTCTATGAACTACTAAAAACCACGGCAGTGTTTACTCTAAAAACAGTTCGTTGTATGTCCTGCCAAATATTCATCAATAAAGGTATTACTAAAGTAAAAAAAAACTGCAGCACTATGTTAACACGAAATACGCTGGTGTGTCTTTGCCACAATCCAGTGCTGCAGGGCATGGGAACAGCGGACAGGAGCAGAGGCTCCCCGATGGGCACAGTGCGCCGGCTTTAGCAAGCCTCTTCTGCGAGCAGGGCTCACCCTCGACAGCCTTCTTTACAAGTGGTGGGCAAAGCCCAAGTGTACAAAGCGAATTCGTACTGGTCTAAGAGCTAAGTACGCGGAACAGAGGAACAAGCGATTCTGCCAAACGACTGGCAACGCTTCCCAGAAAAGGGACTTCAAGTGTACAACGAAGGACTGAGACAGAAGGACAGGACAGGACAGATACCACCTCGTAAACCTTCAAAGGGCTGAGGAGATGCCAAAATAATTTAATTAGGAACAGGTGAAAGATCGGGGAAGCATTCATTTTTCTGAGCAAGGAACTTACAAGTCAGGTCATACCGTTTTTTCACACTGTGAGAAAGTGTTAAGTCCTGCTAACAGCATCAAAGCCCCGCCCCACTAAACCCTCAGAAACATTATTACTGAGAACCAGGGAGAAATTACTATACACTATTTGCCAGGAGCCTAAATTCTTCTCACTGAAATATTGGTAAAAATCCACTGGGCTCTATTTACTATTTTTAATAAACGCCAAAACCCTATCACGATAACCTCTAGCGCTTCCAATTTGAAATCATCTTTAAGAGGTGAAATTTGAGGTTTTTGACTCATTTTCCAGAGATGCGAAACAATGATAAACAGGCCAATGTCCACATGACATTTCATCTTGTATGAGGAAAGCCAGTACACACCAGGAGTTCTGGAGGCCCATCTTCTGCGTCTTCTGCCGACTGTTCTTCTCCAATTTTGCTATTAAGAAAGAACATGCCTTCGTTACTGAAGTTCTTATAGCAGGAGTATTTGCAAAGCCAGCATCAGCCCAGACATCACATCTTATTCTTTCTTTATTTTTGCTTTTTAGGGCCGCACCCACAGCATGTGGAGGTTCCCAGACTGGGAGTTGAACTGGAGCTGTAGCCACTGGCCTGCAACACGGGATCTGAGCCACTTCTGCGACCTCCACCACAGCTCATAGCAACACCGGATCCTTAACCCACTGAGCGAGGCCAGGGATCGAACCTACATCCTCATGGATATGAGGTGGGTTCATTAGCACTGAGCCGCAATGGGAACTCCTTGTTTTAGGTTTCTAATTTTACTACTAAAATTGTTTTCAAATGAAAAAGAATATACTGAAATGCTTGTTTTAAAGATTCTCTACATTTCCCAGCATCTATCATGGCCATAAGAACATGGAACATTGGCTGTTTAGAATTTTTACATACAAACATTTTCTCCTCAGTGTCTCTGTTCCGTACACTGAAGAGGGGGCCTCCTGTCTCGATAATGAAGGCAATCTGGACTAAAAACTTAGTCCATGTCAAAGCAAAGTCAAAGCAACACAGGTAGGAATGAAGTTACTTTCGGCATTTTCATGATGTGAACTTGAGATAAGAACATCTTGGGGGAATGTACGGAACTGTGCAACATCATCTATGGCTCTAAAGGCTAAAAAAACCCCAAAGGCGTCTGAAATTCTTAGAATAGCAACTCTGTAGTCAGGGAATTGAGAGTTGGGACCACGGTGAGTCCCCAAAAGAACATGACCTCTCTGGCAGCATGGGCTGTGCTGGCGTCCCAGTTCATCCTCAGCACTTACACAACCCACAGCCCGGGTTCATCCCTGAGAAAACAGTCAACGAAAGCACAGAACAGCAAACGGGAGAAAAACGGAGACCAGTGCTGCAGGTGGACGTGAGATCCAATGAAACAGGAGGCGCCGACGCCTTTACGCTTTCTTTCCACAGCAAGCGGGTTGTGAAACCCAACATACGGATGTCACACCCCCCGCCACCCCGTACCCCAACGTCAGGCCTGAGTAGGCACAGAGACACAAAACTCACGTTGGCATACATTTATTTTACAGACCAATGCTGATTCGCTTCTATTTTATGGAACAAAGACTCTTCAGGAAGGCACTTAAAATTACTTTTAGACTTATTAATGGGGTTAGCAAATTGCTCTGCTAGTTTATGAATTATTACATAACCTGCCAGATTAGCATATTTATGCAATTTCTTGTCACGAGATTCTGAGTTACCTTAAATCCCACACGTTCAGACGGCGATCAGTACCACTTGAAGCCAGAATAGTTTCATTATGTGGAGACCAGTGGACCTGCAAGTTTACATTTGCAAATGTAAAGACTCATCCATTCCAAAGTTGGTGGATTTTGTTCTAATCCTGGGTATGTTCCCATTTCGTGCACGGTAGCCTCGCCTTGGCCTACAGGCCCTCACCCTCCTTGTCCTATCCTTTCAGGCACTCAAAGTGGCCCATCTCTCCAAAACACAGGGAAACTCAGCTAAGGGTCCAACACACTTATTCGGCCCCAAAACCACCCCAGAAGCTTCAAAATCTTTCAATGAAGTGAAAATCTCAATTTTCAACCATATACAAGGTATTTTTTCACTAGAGAACCCACTATGCTGACATACCTTCAAGGAAGAATTCTTGGATTTCATTTTTTCAATGGATCCTGTTTTGCAAGATTTTTCTTCTACCTCTGAACTAATAGTTTCTAAAAAACCTCCACATTATTTCCCATTTATATAGTGGAAGAGGAGCTTAAAAAATAAAACACCGTGTTCTATGCTGACCGTATAAAAGGAGAAATCTTTTTTAATTTCCCTCTACCAAAAAGTTATGAAAATCTGACACAAACACCAGAAAACTGTCACTTACCTGGAAAATTTCATCTTTATGAGATTCGAAGGTATGGAGTTTCAATTTTAAATTACGCAGGTCCCATAAAGCTACAGTCTGAAGAACAATAAAAAGGAATTCGTTTCTTCACGTTACGTAAGAAAGTTCAGGTGTTACAGGACAAGACAAGGGCGTTCATAAAATACCAAGTATGCAAAAATTGAGAAACCTTATCCGCAGAGCCAGTGGCGAGAATGAACTCGCTGTAGGGATTGAACGACAGGCAATTGACCTCGGCGGTGTGTGCATCCACCAGGTGGCTCGGCTTGGAGGTGGTATTGGACCTGGTGTCCCATCTACAACACAGGGGTACAAGGCACACAGGACACAAGCAGGCCACTCCACCCCGCCCCGCCTCTCTCCCGCGCCCCCGTCAGCAGCGTCTACACCACTGCTCTCCGCACACTCGCCTCTTCAGAGACCCCAAGCACGCAGAGTCCAACCCAAGGGGTAGGCTCTAAACCTACAGCAAACAAACCCCGGCCACTGCGGCTTTCTCCTTCAGGTCCCCCCTGGACTTCCAAGTATTCCCAGCATCCGCAATATACTACGCTGAAAACAAGGTAACCATTTGATACCTAAAACCTAGCTGGCCTTCTCAAATTTCAGTATTTTGTCTTGCTTGCCTCCGACATGAGTTCATGAAATAAAAAGCATGTCAGGCAGCTGAATGAAGGCAGCCCTGGGGCCGGGCCTTGACACAATCACTCTTCTCCCTCGGCTTCAAAGGAAGCCACCTTGATCCCACCTGTGATATATATATACCACTGCCCCAAGCGGCCTTCCTCATGTTTACAGACCTGTTCTCCTTTCTTTTTCGAAATACAAAGTTGTGTTCAATCATACAGAACAGTAATTTGAATTTTAAAAGCCCATACCTACTGGCAGTTTATCATTCTATCAATTGGACCTCACTAAAGCTGGGTTTTGTCTTTTTTTGCAGGCCATATATAAATTAAAAAAAGAAAAACCAACCAACCAACCACAGGCCAGCACAATCACTGACGGTCATTCAGGACATCCCATAATGAGACCCCACTGAATTTTCCACCTTACATCATAAGTTTCTGATCATCAGCAACAGATCCAAACAATGACTCATGCAGCAGGTGCCAGGCCACATCCTCTACAACAGCCGAGTGGCCAGTAAAAATCGCTTTAGCATCCACAATTTTGCCTTCCTTTGGTCCTGCATTGATATCCCACAGACAGACAGTCTGAAGAAGGAACAAACAAGAGTTATAAGGGACTGAGTTTATTTACTTATTCTTTTTAGGGCTGCACCCATGGCATTTGGAAGCTCCCAGGTTAGGGGTCAAATCGGAGCTGTAGCTGCTGGCCTACACCACAGCCACAGCAACACCGGATCCTTTAACCCAGGGAGCAAGTCCAGGGATTGAACCTGCATCCTCATGTATACTTCATTGTCTTTTTTTTTTTTTTTTTAGGGCTGCACCTGTGGCATATGGAGGTTCCCAGGTTAGGGGTCAAATCAGAGCTGCAGCTGCTGGCCTACATCACAGCCACAGCAAGGCCAGATCCAAGCAGCATCTGAGACCTACACCAAGGCTTATGGCAACGCCAGACCCTTAACCTACTGAGGGGAGGCCAGGGATCAAACCCGAAACCTCATGGTTCCTAGTCGGATTCGTTTCCTCTGCACCACGACAGCAACTCCTAGCTTCCTCTCTTTTTAAAATCACTTTTTTACATGAAAATGTTACATAATACATGTGGCCCTTAGTCTCTGCTGATACTTAGACATGCAGATGCACAATTTACACGCATGTAACTCTTGCCCTCACCTGGCTCCTCATCTCAAAAGGATCCTGGGAACATTAACAAGATGCCTCGCATATGGGGAGCCCTTGGGAAATGTCAGCTATTAGTTAAGACTGGCAACTCACTGCGTGGTGTGTTCAAAAAGTACTAGCAATGAAGTTCCCGAGCATATAAGCGATTCTCTCGGTTTGGGAGACTCTCCTAGGTCCACTTTGAGGGAAACAAATGAAAGCTTCCTTTCAGGGAACTGAGGGAGACCCTTGAAGCATGGCTGCAAAGACATGGCAAGCTACCAGTGCACCAAGTCTGTGAACTGTGAACAGCACCAAAGGAGAATCTGTTCTGATGACAGGTGCCGGGGGTGTGTTTTACATCCATCCACTTTCCAGGGGTGGTACGAGTGACATCCTCACTGGCCTGATTTGGGTCAGCGATCTGGCCTCTCCTCTTTTCAGGTCACTTTCTAGCCAACGGAGCAATCGTGTGAGCGACCCACCCAATGCCCTTCCAATAAATTCCTTTTCTATTTAAATCAGCCAGTGTTGTTTTCGCAACCACTAAGGAAAATAGTTTTGGAGGTTCCTCGAAAAGTAAAAAAATAGAACTATCCTATGATCCAGAAATCCCCCTTGGGGATATATGCACCCCCATGTTCACTTCCGCACTATTTACTCACAAAGCTCATCAAGAACAAACTGGTGGTTGCCAGGGGTGGAGGGTAGGAGAAATGTGTTAAACAGGTATACATTTTTAAAAAATAAAGAGACTTAAAAAAGAGTCACTCAGAAAATTCACCTGAAGAGTAGTCTTAAAAAGAAAAAATGCGAGAATTTAAAACAAACAAGTAGAGAAAAATTATTATTATTTTGCTTTTCAGGGCTGTACCTGCAGCATATGGAAGTTTCCAGGCTAGGGGTCGAATCGGAGCCATAGCCACCACCTTACGCCAGAGCCATAGCAATGCCGGATCCGAGCCACGTCTGCGACCTACACTACAGCTCACGGCAACGCCAGATCCCCAACCCACTGAGCAAGGTCAGGGATGGAACCTGCAACCTGATGGTTCCTAGTCAGATTCATTTCTGCTGCGCCACGACGGGAACTCCGAGAAAAAAATTTTTTTTTTTTTTTTTGGTCTTTTTGCCTTTCCTAGGGCCACTCCCACGGCATATGGAGGTTCCCAGGCTGGGGGTCTCATTGGAGCTATAGCTGCCGGCCTACGCCAGAGCCACAGCAACGCCAAATCTGAGCCACGTCTGCGACCTACACCACAGCTCACGGCAACGCCGGATCCTTAACCCACTGAGCGAGGCCAGGGACCGAACCCACAACCTCATGGTTCCTAGTGGGATTCGTTAACCACTGCGCCACGACGGGAACTCCGAAAAATTATTTTTCAAAAAAAGCAGCCAGAATTGGGTTTGGTTGCTTATAACTAAATAATCTTGACTGGGCCAATTACCTACTTTCAGTATTTCACAAATCTTAACACAAATGCAATTAACAAGTCATTAAAGAAGGGCTGCTTTCAAAAGCTCCAGAAGTCTCCTCTCGGCTTGTGCTTGGGGTCACACCACACACTTTTGGCTTACGGTATGTGAACCACAAGAGAAAACACGCAGCTGTTTGTGCCAAGAATGCTACCACCGTTCATCTATGATAAATTAACAAGGTCCCTGTGTTTTAATGCTAATACACTTAACATGAAGGATGCCAAGACAACTCAATAGGCAAAAATGAGTCTTCTCCCTTTTTCTGGCCACACCTGTGGCATGTGCAAGTTCCCAGGCCAGAGGTCAAATGAACCTCTGCTGTAGTTGCAGCCTGCACTACAGCTGCAGCAATGCTAGATCCTGAACCCACTGCACCACGAAGAAACTTCCAAGATTAGTCTTTGTAACAAACCGTGCTCAGGAAACTGAATATCCACATGCACAGAATGAAGCTGGACCCCTACCTCATATCTATCAAAATGGATCAAAGACCTAAATATAAAAGATAAAACTGGAGTTCCCGTCATGGCACACTGGAAACGAATCTGACTAGGAACCATGAGGTTGAGGGTTCGATCCCTGGCCTCGCTCTGTGGATTAAGGATACAGCGTTGCTATGAGCTGTGGTGTAGGTCACAGACACGGCTTGGATCTGGTGTTGCTGTGGCTCCAGTGTAGGCCAGCAACTGTGGCTCCCATTCGACCCCTAGCCTGGGAACCTCCATATGCTGTGGGTGTGGCCCTATAAAGACTAAAAAATAAAAAAAAAAAAGATAAAACTATAAAACTCAGAAAAAACATAGGTGTAAATCTTTGTAATGTTGGATTATAGAATGGTTTCTTAGATATGATATCAAAAACAAAAGTGACATAAAAAAATAAACTGCATTTGAAATTTAAAACTTTTGTGCTTCAGAGGAAATCTTCCAAAAAATTGAAAAGATAACCCAAAGAATGAGAGCAACTTTTAACATCATATATCTGATCAAGAACTTGTGGGCATCTCCAACAGTAGCGCAGCAGAACCGAATCTGACTAGTATCCTTGAGGACATGGGTTCGATCCCCGGCCTTGCTCGGTGGGTTAAGGATCTGGCACTGCTGCAAGCTGCACTGTAGGCCACAGATGTGGCTCAGATCCCATGTGGCTGTGGCGCAGGCCAGCAGCTGCACCTCTGATTCAACCCCTAGCCTGGGAACTTTCATATGCCCCAAGCATGGCCCTAAAACAAATAAAACAGCCTGTGCGCACATGAAAAAATGCTCAATATTGTTAGTCATAGGGGACAAACAAATCGAAACCACTTCACACCCACCAGAATGGCTATGATGAAGACAGACCATAACAAGTGTTGGTGAGGATATGAAGAAGCTAGAACCCTTATACACTGTCTTAGTGGGAATGTGAAGCAGTGAAGCTGCTTTGGAAAAGAGTTTGGCAGTTCTTTAAACAGCTAAACATAGAGCTACCATATGACTCAGTAATTCCACTCCTAGGAATTAATTCCACCCAAGAGAAATGAAAACATACATCCAAAGACTTGTACAAAAATGGAGTTCCCGTTGTGGCACAGTGGAAATCAATCCAACTAGAATCCATGAGGATGTGGGTTTGATCCCTGGCCTCACTCAGTGGGTCAGGGATCCGGCACCGCTGTGAGCTGTGGTGTAGGTGGCAGACGTGGCTCAGATCCCATGTTGCTATGGCTGTGGCCAGCAGCTAGAGCTCCGTTTTGACCCCCAGCCTGGGAACTTCCCTATGCTGCAGGTGCAGCCTTAAAAAGCAAAAGCAAAAACAAACAAACTGGTACAAAAATGTTCAAGAGTCACGATACTCAAAATAGCCCCAAAGTGGAAATGATCCAAATGTCCACTGATAAATGAATAAACTGTGGTATAGCTATATAATGGAATATTACTCAGCCGTAAAAGGGGATGAAATACTGACATATGCTTTAACATGGATGAACCTTGAAAACATTATGCTAAGTAGATACAGCCCACCAGAAAAGGCCACAGCCCAACAGAAAAGGCCACATATTATATGCTTCCATTTATATATCAAAAAAGGACAAATCTACAAAGAAATTAGTGCTTGCCAGGAGCTAAGGCAAAGAGTGAGGAATGACTGCTTAGTGGGTATGGAGTTACTTTTTGCGACATTTGATGAAAATGTTTTAGAATTAGACAGTGATGATGGTTGCACACGTCTGTGAATATACTAAAACCCATTGAATTGTACACTTTTTTAAAAGTAAGGAAAAAAAAACTAAAACGTAATTTATATATTAATCAGGCTTCACAAACACCCTGTAGAGTGTCCATTACGGAGGTCCGCTTCTAATTAATGGGACACCTTTTGCCCACTTCCCCTCCATTCTAAGGCTGCTTCCAAAGAGTTCTGTGGAATTCTAAGGCTTCAAAAGGGCAGAGTGATAGCCATTGCTCTAAATCCTGTGGCAATGTTATCGCAACAATCAGTATCATCTTAGAAAACCTTTCATCTCTAAGTCTCTGTCAGTGCAGAGCTGTTTGTGTGACCCGGTCTTTAATTCGAGGTGCACGAGCTTAGGAAGAGCAAGTTTCTTACATGGTCGTCAGATGCACTTAGGAGATGTCCACTCAAGTTCGAATTCCAGGAAAGACCATAGCCTTCCTTTTGGTGGCCTCTTAGCCGAAGATCAGGATTACATTCTCCACTTGGGTCTTAAAAAAAAAAAAAAAAAAAGAAAACAAATACATGAACTACTGAGTGATCACCTGTCTATCAGAACGGGTAAGAGCAAATTCTCACTCCTGCCTGAGTTACAGCATTTATTCTAATGCCTGGAAAAGCACCACCACAAACAAGGACTTAGTTTGCCCCAGAGCCACCTTGAAAAGCTGTTCTCTGTGCTTCACTCCAAATACTCAATGCAAACCAGGTCTCGTGACCATAACATGACAGGTTCCTTTGCAAAATCTACTCCTAAGCTCTAACACAAAATACTGAAAACTAGAGCTATGTCACTAATTTACATAGTGACAACCCACCCCACCTCCAAGACAGTTTTTTTTTTTTTTTTCAGTAGATTTAGGAGGAAAGAATTAACACAGCACATCTGGCGGTTGAGTCCTCACATGTCTCCAGGGTAGCCTGCAACCACGACTGACCTAGCCAACCCTGGGAATGTGACCCTCACAAAATTCTTCAAGTTGCTGTCTGATGAAGCCGAGTACGCCCAGAGCGGTGGAGCATGCTGTGGCAGCTTGTTGAGACTTGCGGGATGGTTGAGCAAGATTCAAGATGTATCTGGCTTCACCGCTGGGGTCTTGAGTTTCCTTTGCCATGGCTGGTTACAGAACAGGATGTACCTATGTGACCAGACCTCCATAAAAAACCCCAGATGCTGGGACTCAAACGGGCTCCCTTGGGCAGAGACGCTTATGCCCCTGTGGTTTGCTACTAGAGAGAGAGCACGATGTACGTGACCCAGTGGAGAAGGCTTCACAAGCGTATGCCTGACCTCTCTGGACTCTGCCCGATGTGTATCTTTCTCCTCCTGTTTTTGCTCTGAACCCTTTGTATAATAAGTCTTAGCCAGGAATATAACCTGCTGTGAGGTCCTTCTGGTAAAATAGTGAACCTGAGCATGGTCATGGGACCCCCGAAACTGTTTCTAAACCTTAAAAAAATCCGAGTTTAAAAAATGACCTCAAGGAGTTCCCACTGTGGGGCAACGGAATCAGTAGCATCTCTGCAGCACCAGGACACAGATTTGATCCCCAGCTGGGCACAGTGAGTTAAAGCAAAGAGCCGGGAACTCCATATGCTACAGGGCAGCCAAAATAGGGGAAAGAGGAAAAAGAAAAAAACAAAAAAAAAACAAAAAAAAGGCCTCCAAGCAATTACCATTCTGAATCAGGAAGGGTCAAGCAGTGGTCTGACTTTCTTACTACATACCTGGTTTAGCAGGGTGCTTTGTATAGTCAAAAACCAGCACGTCAGAAGACGGTGTTTTTGTAGCAATGATGTGAGGATTCTGCGGCATGTATCGAGCACGGTTTACTTCTCCTTCGTGGTTAATTTTAATTTCACATTCAATTTTTCCTGTTACAGAACCAAAGCCACCAAATTCTAATGTGAGAAGAAAGAAATAAACACATACACTTACGATTAAAATCCACAAGTCACTTAGCTGAATCAACCCAAGAGATTAAGTTATTTTATTTTGGGGGGCCACGCCCACAGCATGTGGACGCTCCCGGGCCAGGGATCAAACCCATACCACAGCAGCGGCCCAAACCACTGCAGTGACAACGCCAGATCCTTAACCCCAAGCCAAGCCAGTTTAATCTGACAGCATACAATACAAACTGAGAAAGGGGGAGAGACAAAGAGAGAACACAAACATACGGGCTCATCTGACATTTGGAATGAATTTATTCTCCAAGTCCATGTGAACTGGAAAACAGTGTGACACAAGTATTTTACGCAAGTTACCTCGGTTCTACCTTGGATTTAAAACAATTAAAAATCAGCTTCTCTCTGTTTTGTTATTCACAAAAATTCAAATAACCACACAATAAACACACCTTTCAGTTCAAATACACCTCTTTTGGAAGTGTGGAAATAAATTAGTATCCAGGTAATAAGCCAAGTTCGTCCCCAGAAGTAAGAACACTCCTTGGGTCTGAAGTCAAAAACATCCTCATGTTGGAAATCCATGCTACCTAACCCCCAAACAGACAGACAGACAGACACACATACACACACACACAGGTTCCACCAGAATACGTGGCTCAACAGCTAGTGGAGGACCAAAGTGAAAACAAGCGGGCTGACCTCTCTGGTGTGGGAATATGACTACGGTGCTAAATAGTTATCAAAAAGGCCTTGGAAAAGTGACAAAGCCACATAAGAAGTACGATAACGTCTGAGAAGCAGCAAGATGTCACAGAAAGAATACAAGTAAAGAACATCTAAGCAGATAATAGCAACAAGAACATTTTCTTTTTTGTGCTCAAAGATAAAAACTCGAATTTTTTGCTGACACTTCAGAAGTTCAGTGGCTTCCCATCATAACTATTATTTCTTCCTGACCTATGTTGCTTCTTCTTTGCACGTTCCTTTTTAGCTCACCCTGTGTCTCAGGTCAAGGGACACTAATTCAAATGCCTAAGGGAGCCAAGCAGGTAGCCAGTAAAACAGACTGGCTGGGGCCTGGTGAAAACAGGGAAAGCAGGGAGCCATTTCTCGGTTTCAGCCAGGTCTCGCTCCGTGGGAACGCTCTGTGAACACGGGTTCCCATGGCTTCCGATCAGAACTTAGCCATTCTTCTCTACGGCGAACACCGCTTACTATGTCTGCGTGGCTGAACATCATGTCCCATTTCACACACCTCCTCTCACACAACCACACGCAATCACCCACTTCCCCCTCAGCACTTCCCCTTCCCATCATGTCAATGGAAGAAAATGCTTCGGCCTTTCTAAGACCCCCGCTCCTGATCCTATCGCCTGCCATCTCCGGAGACACAGTTCCAAAGCCTCCGCTTTTATTCTCAACCTCCCACCCCCGGGGACCCCAAGGGTTCTTTCTCACCCTCTGCTACAAAGTTTTCCAACTCCTTTACTTAAAACAAACTCAACAGATCTCCTTTAATAAAAACTGAATTTCTGGGTAAGATTTACTGGGCACACAAGGGCTTGTTTTCTCAAACTCAAAAAGTTTGAAAAAAAAAATCACTATCTTAATGATAATAGTATCCATTTAAAACACCGTAACTGAAGAGTTCCCCTGCAGTGCCACAGGTTAAGGAGCTTGTACTGCCACAGCTGTGGTATAGGTTGCAGCTGCAGTTCAGATTTGATCTTTGGCTAGGGAACTTCCATATGCCTCAGCTGCAGCCAAAAAAAAAAAGAAAATGCCATAACTGAAAACAAAGGAGTTAACTGTGAATTATTTCAGTCACTTGTTAGAATACGATACACTGGACGAGTGATTACTAACCTAATTATGCCCACATATTCCGTATATTATGCACAGAAACTAATTCTTAGGCTCAAAGTCCAATTAAGTACAGACTTTAGGACTAAAAGCCACTAAAAATTCTTTTTTTTTTTTTTTTTGTCTTTTTTGCTATTTCTTGGGCCGCTCCCGCGGCATATGGAGGTTCCCAGGCTAGGGGTCTAATCGGAGCCATAGCCACCAGCCTACGCCAGAGCCACAGCAATGCAGGATCTGAGCCGCGTCTGCAACCTACACCACAGCTCACAGCAACACCAGATCGTTAACCCACTGAGCAAGGGCAGGGACCGAACCTGCAACCTCATGGTTCCCAGTCAGATTCGTTAACCACTGCGCCACGACGGGAACTCCTAAAAATTCTGATTATAAAAATATCTACAGGAGTTCCCATCGTGGCACAGCAGAAACAAATCAGACTAGGAACCATGAGGTTGCAGGTTAGACCCCTGGCCTGGCTCAATGGGTTAAGGATCCGGCGTTGCTGTGGCGTGGGCCAGCAGCTGTAGCTCCGATTCGACCCCTAGCTTAGGAACCTCCATATACCGCGAGTACGGCCCTAAAAGCAAAAAAATGAACATAAAAAAATTAAAATTTACAGAAATAATGCATAACGTTGTAGGATAATAAACTATGCATTGTGAAAGTGGTTGAGTAAATCATTTTCAAAAACCGTTCTATATTCTTTTAAGTTGACAATGAATATACCATACAACTCAGCAATTTCACTCCACCAGATCAATTCTCCCCATGTATACAAGGAGAAACAAGACAGCCGTATTGCTCATAAGGGCAAAAATCTCACACAGATACAATTCAGCTGCACCTTAACAAAAGGATAAATGGAGGTTTAATCACAATGGTATACAGGAGTGGAAAGAATGAGATATTTATACAGTATACACACACGAATACATGAAAAAAGCAAACTGCAAAACATTATGGACATTGACTACTGTCTGAGTGACAAAAATACTTTAGTTGATGAGAGTACACTAATTTCAGGACAGTGATGAATTCTGGAGAGGAAAGCAGGGAGGAACGGCATAGGGATGGCAGGACTCCAGCTGTCAAGTAGTATTTTAGCTTTGGTAAGAAAAAACCTAAAGCAAATACTAGACAATGTTAGATCTGTTCAATCATCTGGGGCTGTGGGGAAAGCACTAACCCAGCAGGTCTGGTTGCTTAGCCCTCACAGCTTGACCAGCTCCTGGGAACATGGACCTCAGAATGTTCTATGTCACTGATGGGTTGATGATTTCGTGGTGTACACCTGGAGCAACGGACCATGCTGTACCAATCTGTCAGGCTTGCTTTGCGCAGATTTTAAGATTGACGATGTGCACCTGACTTCACCGCTAGGGTACCAAGTTTCAGGTGTCCTGGCCGGCTGCCCGCATGCTGTGCCTACAAAATCAGCCCCCCATGAAAGACTAAGAGCCTGGCCCTCAAATGGGTTTCTCTGGGCAGAGATAGTCCACAAGTATCCCTGTCAGTTGCTGCCAAAGAGAAAGCACATCCTGTGTGGACCTGGGTGAGACTTGTGCTGGACCTCCCTAGACTCCCTGATGCCTTATCTTTTTCCAGCTGCTTTTGTTCTGTATTCTTCATTGTAACAAATTCCAGCTATGAATATAATGTGCTACTGAATCCTGCGAGTCCTCCTAGCAAAACCACCAAACTTGGGTGGTGTGGGAATACCCAAACAGGGGAATGTACATTTGGATGGGGGGATGGGGGTCAAGAGCTTCCCTAAAACATCCGCTATTGAGCTGTGGTGCAGGCTGGCAGCTGTAGCTCCGATTGGACCCCTAGCCTGGGAACCTACATATGCCGTAGTTGCGGATATAAAAAGACCAAAAAAAAAAAATCCACTATTAACTGGTGTATATGCCTGACTTTTTCCTATGCATAGCAATATTCTTAGTGTTACCAAAATAGTTACTATAATCACACACACCAGTTACTCAATTTATCTTGGACACCTTTCCATACCAGTGCATACAGATTTACCTCACTCGGTGTATGTGTTTATGAAATTTCAGAGTTCTCTCATTCGTGGTAAATGCTGCACAGTATTTCAAACATACCACAATTTGTTTAAATGACTTCCGATGAACTAACAATGGAGTTGCAAGGTTGAGCCTAATTTTTCAATCCTGCAAATAATGCTACTGTCAAATCCTAACGCACATGTGGGTGAGAAGTTGTGTAAGATAAAGTCCTAGAAGTTAAACCGCTGGGCCAAAAGCTATTAGGACAGAGTGTTAATAACATATCATTAGAGGCCTACTCCTTTAGACACCGATATTGGAATATACAGTATACCTACCACCCTTCTCACTGTCACAGTGGGAAGCATCAAACTGTGCATCATCATTCGGAATATGGACCCGAGCAACCACGAGATGATTCTGCTCATCAGATGTGTGAGTCCCCAGCACTAGCCAATGAAGGGCATAATCCTTTCCTTCCGGTCTGTTTAGGAAAGAAAATAAGTCATACTAATCCTACTAGAAATCAGTTGCTAACAAATTCAGTCCATCACCGATCCCTGAATTCATAAATCATGACCTCTCACCTAACCCCTCCCCCCCCCCTTTTTGGGCCGCATTGGCGGCATATGGAGGTTCCCAGGCTAGGGGTCCAATCGGAGCTACAGCTGCCAGCCTACACCACAGCCACAGCCACACCAGATCCAAGCCGAGTCTGCGATCTACACCACAGTTCGCCGCAACACCGGATCCTTAACCCACGGAGCGAGGCCAGGGATCGAACTACAACCTCATGGTGCCTAGTCGGATTTATTTCCACTGTGCCACCAACGGGAACTCCTCAAAAAGCCTTTAATTTTAATACTCTAGATGCTTCTGCTCTCTCAATAAGAGGCAACAAAGTAGAATGAAAGAATAAAGGGTTGAGTCAGAAACACTGGGTTTAAATCCTGGCTCAAACTAAAATTAGCTATATGCAATTCCTTAAATCACAGCTTCCTTACAAGCCTCAGTTTCTTCACCTAAAAAACAGGTTATGAGTGCAAACAGCATGATGTAAAAACCCCTTATTTATGTTTACGGTGCTTAAATGAGCATTCTCATTTTTACGGAAGAAGGGTCTTTGTTTCCCTACCCTTTATAAACTCACTTTGAGGCTGAAAAAGACACTGATGCCTCCTGACACCCTGGTCCAAGCAATGATTGTGCACCTGTATTTATTAACAATGCATTCCCATTCGTATTATCTAGAATAGCAATTTTCACCCGTGTTCCATGGTCCCAGCTCAGTGAGGGGGACTGAGAAGTAGGGCTCTGAGCCCCAACAAATAGCAGACGACTTAAGACTATTTATGTATAACTAAATTTCAGTAGTACAAAGGCTTCAGTGGTTTAGAAAAAAGGCTTAGGGATTTATCTCCAGGCATGTAACTTAGTAATAACTGAAAAAATACAAGACAAAATTTTACCAAGATTTGGCTTGAGGTAAAAAAAGAGCAATAAACACACAAAAACTCCAAGAACAGAATAAGGCATCCATGGCTTAGCAACAGCAGCTTATGTGAAAAAAAGACACGGGTCTGAAATAAAATACGTTCAGTGGGCAAAGATGATGTGGCTCTCGAAGAAAGTAATTAATTTCATCTTAGATAAACTTACACAGGGAGGGAGAGGCAATACGCATGAGCACTCACCCACCTATTCTGAACTGGAAAAACCACACTTAGAATATTAGGCTCTAGGCAATGTACTTTAGGACTCAGAATGAAATCTTTATAGGGAATAGTGGCTTCAAATCAAAGTGGACTTCAACACATCTCATATGAAAACCATTTGGAAAGAGATTAGGAATACTTGAAAGGCCCCACAATGTTATGGATGACATAAAAGGAAGAAAATGACTTGTTTTTTATGGCATTAAGCAGAAATACTAAAACCAACAGGTACAAGTTACATACAGGTAAACACACCCATTCACATAGGAGCTTTCTAAGGAATGGGAGTGCAAAGTCTGGAGCATCTTAATTAAAAACTCCCTTAGACTCTAAAATTCAGTTATTCCAGTTTCCCCTGACTCCATCATATAAGGATTTTTCCTTTTACTAAAAATCCTTTTTTTCATCTCCATAATTAAAATACAAATCTGTTTTCTTGAGTCAATCAATATCACACCATTTTCCTCCAAAACTGGATGCACCTAAGGCTGCAGAAGCACTAATGATAAAAGACCTTGTCCATTCCCAGGCCAGAATCCTTGGACCACTTTGAATTTTGCTACGAAATTCAACCAACAATCACAGATTATTACAAGGTTATTCTCAGCAGCACTGGCGGAAGCAGCAAAAGACTGAAAACAAATATCCATCAGCAAAGAAGTGGTGACAAAAACATACCCATAAATCAAATTCTATGGAGCCCTCAAAACAAGAGCCCATATCTAAGCATGTCAATATGAAAAAGTTTCCATTATGAACTCCTAATTAAAAAGTCAAGTGAACAACTTGCTACCAGAGAAAAAGACGGAAGGATGTCGCATGTCCTTCTTCACGCCGGGCAGGATGGATAAGAAAGCAAATAAGGACTGCTTCTGCTCTGGGTGAGGGAACGAGAGAGAGGACGTGGAAGAGGACCTTATTTTTTTCACTCTATGCAGTCTGTATCGGAACTTGCGTAATTACACAGCTTTTTAGGTAGAGAGTTCCGGCTCGACATGTTTAAGAAATTATTCAAGGGAGTTCTCTTGTGTCACAGCAGATTAAGGATCTGGCATTGTCACTGCAGTGGCTTGGGTGGCTGCTGTGGCACAGGTTTGAATCCTGGCCCAGGGAACTTCCACATGCTGTGGGTGCAGCCAAAAAAGAGAAAGAGAAAAAGGGGTGGGTGAGTGGGAGAGGGACAAACAGAGATGAAATAATGACCCGCCATTTAAATAATTTCTTAGAGGTACCAAAATAAAAAATATAAAAGAGTCAAATCAATTTTATGGATTATCACCTAACTGAACTGAAGGACAACAGCTCCACGAGGGCAAGTAATCATTCGGAAGCACGTTATACACACACAGAAGGCCAGCCTTAGGAGGTTGAGTAGGCCTAGCTCTCAAAAAGCCAGGATATAAGAGTAGCCAATATTTCTACCGTTCTAAAGAGTGCCAAAACACAATCACTGTCCCTTCATACCCCGAACAGAACCCTGCAAAGTACCACACAGCTGTCCTCAACACCCAAGAATGCAGGCTGGCTGGCATTTTCTTGCATTCCCAGAGCCACTGCACATCCCACAACCAGATCCCACTTCCTCATATGCAGAGAACACCATGGAATACATAATTTAATTTCTGTTAAATTCCCAAGTGTTAATATAAACGTAACATCTGGGCCGAAAACACACAGAACTATTATCTTTCAAATCTTTACACACCAAATAAATAAAACCTTTACACAAACCACATCGTGGGTAACATTTTTTAAAGATTTCAAGAAGCAGCCTTCATTCAAATACAAATGAAGAGTTATTCCACCCTAACAAATTATTTCTCAATAGGAAGGGGTGGCAGAATTACCATCAGCCAGCACTTCAACATGTGTGATCTTATTTATTCCCTCAAATGTAGGCAGTGAGAACCGCCAACACCTCTGTTTACAGACCAGACTACTCGGGGATAGAGACTGACCGATTTGCCCTCATTCACAAAGCCAAGAAGCAGGAGGCATGATTCAAACTCAGGTCTCTAACCTTAAAGCCCTCCATCTTGTCTATTGTTACACTAGGTCAAAAAGATCCAAGGAAATGTAAATTGAAGTTTTAAACAAAGAGCCAAACGCACACAATGCTCTAAACCAGAACCTCAATACCCTGGTCAAAGTTGGTATAAATATCAATACTTAGAAGTCTGCAGTGTTTAGTTGTCGGCTCTTCTTCCCGCTGTACATTGACATTGAGATTTTGGGGTAAGCCCAATGGAAGTCCCTATCTGTAGAAGTCAATGTTCGCATATGGACAATCCAGCCGTTATATCGGTTTTATGTGAAGGTAATTTATTTACTCTTATTTCTTACATTACAAAATTCCCTCTCTCGAGTTGGATTAATCCTCATTAAATTATATGCTCACAATTTAACACACTTGTAAAAGTGCATGGCCAAGTTTCTATTAGGAAATGTGCAACTGTATGAAAAAGATAACCTAGGGCAGAGGTTGCCACAACTCTGGGGCCACCTGGCTTGGGTTCAAAAGCCCACTCCACCGCTTACCAGCTGTGTGATCTGGGGCATGTTATTCAACATTTCAGCCCGGTTCCACATTGGTAAAACAAGAATGATAAAAAGTAATTATTCTACTGTTGTATTAAACCAAATAACAGGACACAAAACTCTTGAGATGTGCCATGCCGTATTCTAAGTACTCAATAAATGTCAGTAGTTATCACCGGAGAATTTGACAAAGAATTGAAAAGAATACTCTTAAGAGGACCAAGAGCAATTTCAAAGTGTATCCCATCCCACACTATAAGCCAACAACCCCACCTTTCCGGTAGTGAACTGCTGCTCAGTTCTCTTCCCCTTTGCAATTAACACGTATTTATCTTGGGGGCTGGTTACAAGGATGTGTGCGCTTCGCAAAAATTAATCAAGCCATATTTTATGACTTGTGCACTTTTCTGCACGTAGCTGTTTTCTTTCTTCTTTTTTTTTAATGGCCACACCCGCGGTATATGCAAGTTCCCAGACCAGGGGTCAGATCCAAGCCGCAGTTTCGACCTACGTCGCAGCTGCGGCAATGCCAGATCCTTTAACACACTTTGCAGGGGCAGGAATAGAACTTGCGTCCTGGCGCTGCAGAGACGCCGCCAATCCCATCGCGCCACAGCCGCAACTCCTAGGCACGCTATTTTCCCATAAAGTTTTTAAAGAAATCCCACCAGTCTGGCACCCAAAAAGATGCTGCTCTATGTTAATGCCCAATAAATGTCAAACATATCCGGTGCCTCCCGCAAATAACATTAATCTCACAACAGATTCTTTCTCCCCCTTTAAGCGCCACATTATTACGCCAGAAACCAACCCCCAAATCACTTAAGTTTTAAAAATAAAAATCACCTGCCACCTCACCCAAGGGCTAAACTAACTACATGCTTACGTTCCATACAGAAAACGCCAAAAAGTAGGAAATCCAGGACAACAGTTAAATTTACGCAAAATAAAAGGTGCCAGAAACCCTTACTTAGTCACTTCAGGAAGCCACTGAACGGTAAGACTCGGCCACTGAAGAGCATGGGTCATAACCAGGTCATACAGAAACGGTGTATTCTTCTTCCAGATTTTATATTCTTCATTGATGACACGCTCCTCCACAGTATCTTCAAACACTGAAATTTGGAGAAAGCCCACACGATTAAGTGGCGGAGAGGGATCGAAAACAAAACCTGTACACAGATACCGGAGGTCACCTCGAGATGGCCACACCTAATCTCCTCTCTCTCTAATTTGGACACGAACTGCTCGTCCACAACGTGGAGAGAATATTAACACCAGGAAGCTTTTTTTTTTTTTTTTTTCCCTCTCCACTTTGAAATCAATAATGCCTGCGAATACAGAATCGGGTAATTAATTACACGGACATCGCAAATGTTTTGCCGCTACAGCTGTCCGCACCTGTTCGGAGATGACGAGCCGTATGTAAAGAGGCTCCCCGACCCACCCGGCGAGACGAATCCACGTGTAGCAGAAACCCATCGGCCCGCTCCCTCCATCCCCCACCAGGAGAGGCCTCGGCTCCCACGAAGCCCGCGTCGGCAGCCATAAGCCACGGGTTCCAGAATTCCCCCGGACAAGAGCCGCGACCCCGAGGCGGCCGCCGCGCGCGCGTGGAAGAAGCCGCCGCGCCCGCTTTCCGGCGACGGAGGCCGCCTCCGCCCGGGGACCGAGAGCGCCGCCGCCGGAGGGGGTAGGGGGGTGGCGGGGTGGGGGGGGAGGGGGCCCAAATCGCGGCCCCGCGCCCGGCTCCGGAAGTGCTCGCAGCCCTCCGCGCCGCGGCCGCGTCCCGCGTAGGCCCCTCGAGGCGCGCGCCCAGCCTCGCGCCCGGCCCCGCCCCCTGCTCCTCACGCCAATTCGCGCCTTTCGCCGGCGCGTGCCGCGGCCTCGCGCGCCCGCCGCCCCCCGCCGCCCCGGCGCGCGCCGCCCCGCAGGGCCTCTTACTCTCTTTACTCGCCATCTTGCGTCGGGTCGTTTGCCCCTCGCCGCCGCCTCGGACTCCCCTCGCTAGCCAAGAGCAGCCCAACAGTAGGCGCTCCTGCCTTTCCCAGGCGCGTCACACACTTCCAGCTCTCGAAGCCTCAGCTCCGTCTTTCAGCCTGGGTGCTCCCCAGACGCCGCGTCCTTCTCTCCTACCTCCTCCCCGATTGCGGGTACCGAGGTCTGAGACGCTCTTCTCTCTCTCTCCAAACTTGGAACGAGACTTTTCAACCCGCGCCTCCCAGCCCGCCCAGGCAGCTGAGCGCAGGCGCATCCGCCCTGGGAAAAGTGAGAGGCGGTGGAGAGGCGGGCCTGGGAGCCAACGGCTTGGTGGTTTCGACCAATCACGTGCAGCAGGCAGGTTTCACGCGGCGTTCGGAGGCGGGCTTCTGGAGGGTGGGCGGGACGTTTCGCGGCAGGAAGTTGGCGAGGCGCAGGCGCGAGGTCTCGCCCGGCGCTCCCAGGGCCGGCCGCGGGGGCGGATGGGGGCGCGCGGGGGTGGGGCGAAGGGAGGTGCGGCGTGCAAGCTGCGTGGGGGCTGTGAGCCCCGGGGCGGCGAGCCCTGGGGCCGCGGGGCGTGGCTGCTTGCAGCGGCCGTGGCCGTGGCGGTGGGGGGTAGGAGGGGGGCAGGGAGGCTGTTGCTGCTTAGCCAGGCACAATCTCAGAGCGAGAGAGGAAAATGGTTTCTGGTCTCGAGAGATTACTGTGCCCTCAAAGTCTCCCAGATAATCGCAGGCATGCAATTGTGTGCACCTCGAAAGGTCTCCCTCCACCCGACTAGCCTTTCCTGGGGCCTGGTGGAGCCGAGGTGTTGTTTGTCGGAGGCAAAGGGGGACTTTTGCAGAGGCCGCCGGGCCTCCCTGGTTGGCTAAACTGGGGCCTGTGCACAGGCCACCAACACCCCGAAGCTGATTTGAATTACGTTTTCACAAATTTGGGTTTTTAGAACGATGTTTGCAGTCTTTCAGACTGCAGGGGATTTTGCCCCTGCACAGGCTTTCTTCTCTCTATCCTAGCCCCGGGCCCTGCTGAGTCATGCTTGTCACCTGCGGGGGTCCTAGGGTGACCCCCCCCCCCCCCGCCAAGCTGGCGCAGCTGGGCAGAGTTGACCCGGGCCGGCTTGCCTGAGCCCTTTTTGCCCTGGAACTTGGCAGCCCCTGAGGCGTGCGTGGGGGTGAGGAGAAAACAGGCTACCTTGATACTTTCCAAGTGCCTTCTTGCCAGTGACCATGGTGATTCTCAAACGAAATCGTGCAGTTGCTGCTCTGATGCCCACCTTGCTGATCGGGAAACAAACCCAGTCCGTGGCAGAACCACTCCTATTACCTTATATAGAAATTTGCTGCCTGATGTCTCTGGTTTCCCATACGATACAATTCATTCTTATAACGCTCCCCCTTTCGTGTCAGGCCCAAGAATGTTAGCGACTGAAGCTAGGGAGCTGGGGGGGAGCGGCTGGAGAGGGAAGAGGATCGGAAGGGGTTTAAACAGTACAGTCCTCTGGTTCTAGAACACGAGTTGGTAAACGTTTTTCTAAAAGGGGCCAGATAGTAAATATGTTAGGCTTTGCGAGCAACGTACTCGGCCGCATTATAGCGAGAAAGCAGCCCTAAGGCAATATGGATGAACCTGACTATATTGCAGTAAAACTTTATGTTTGAACTTTATATAATTTTCACGTGTCACATAATGTTCTTTTGATTTTTGATTTTTTCCCCCACCTTTTGAAAACGGAAAAATCATTTTAAGCTCGTGGGCCACAGAAAAACAGGTGGTGGGTTACATTTAGACGGAGGACTGTAATTTGTCCACCTTGTTCTAGAATAATTGTCTTAACAACTCTGCTTCATTGAGAACCTCCTCGGAGTTACTCTGTGGCTCAGCGGGTTAAGGATCCCGGGTTGTCACTCCTGTGGCTTGGGTCACTGCTGTGGCACGGATTTGATCCCTGGCCCTGGAACTTCCATTTGCTGCCCTGCGCATCGGAAAAAAAAAAAAACAATAGGCGCTTGCTCACGTGCAGAGTAAGAGAAGGCTTGGCAGATGATTTCCAGTCTCCCATTAATATATTTTGCTTACTTATGATGAGTAGGCATGATTTCCAAAATCTAGTAAATGTTTAAAAGGTTGAAAGAAATCTTTCCAGATGATCTGACTTTGAAATCTTTATGCTGGCCACTTTACTGAGGGTTCCGGTAGGAAATAAGGAGCAGATATTTGGGGAGTTGCTGAAAATATACAGGCACTGTCACCCATTTGATCCAGAAGTATCAAGTACAGCATATTTGGTTAGTTGGGGATTTTTGTTGTTGTGATTCTGAATTGAATCTGTCAATTCTGTTTCTCTACATTTTTTTTTAGTCTTTTTCTGGTCAGGTACTTTTTTGCTTCAAAAATGTAAATATGAGGTTTCTCTCTGAATTGCTAACT
Organism: Sus scrofa; assembly: GCF_054392235.1. Lineage (NCBI taxonomy): Eukaryota > Metazoa > Chordata > Mammalia > Artiodactyla > Suidae > Sus > Sus scrofa. The sequence goes on from NC_139401.1 coordinate 16,983,321, forward strand.
GTTGCGTTTTGGTTTGGCCTTTCACCCCAATTTCTTAAGCTCTGGTCCTAATCTTTTCTCTCACTTTCTTTGTGGTTGTCTTTTGTTTTTTTTTGGGGGGGGGGGTCACCCGTGCAACTCAGCTGAGTCTGCTAATGGAATAAGGCACCAATAGGTGCACGCACAAGGTGTGGGCTGTCTTCACAGAGAGATGCCCGGTTTAGGTACCTTCCTCTAAGACTGCTTACTTTAAAGTTGCTGTAGTGTTCAGTTCCCGGTGTGGCGCAGTGGTTAATGAATCCGACCAGGAACCATGAGGTTGCGGGTTTGATCCCTGGCCTCGCTCAGTGGGTTAAGGATCTGGCGTTGCCATGGGCTGTGGTGTAGGTCGCAGACACGGCTCGGATCCCGCGTTGCTGTGGCTCTGGTGTAGGCCAGTGGCTACAGCTCCGATTCGACCCCTAGCCTGGGGACCTCCATATGCCGCGGGTGCGGCCCTAGAAAAGACAAAAAGCCAAAATAAATAAATAAATAAAAATAAAGCTGCTGTAGTGTTAACCACCACTTTCTCCGTGCTGACTCTGCCTTACAGACTGGTACACTTGTGTATAAACCAAAACAAATTACACCACACAGGGCTGACCTCTAATATGTGTGATGCACTCTGGCATTTTATTTTATTTTTTCAAATATGCACGTTACCCCCTACGGTGATTTCCTGCTGGGGCTTAGTCACAGCTTGTGGTTTGAAAATGGACACTAGTATGTTTTTGAAACCTCTAGCCAGCCCCCCCCACCCTTTATAAAATAGCAACACACCCTCATCCACTCCCACGGATGATCCCTTTCTATCCTCTTTCTTTTCTTTATTCTCTTAGCACTTATCACCACCTGGCGAATGTTTGTTCCTAGGCTTTTTCTTCTGCACTAGCATGTGGATTGATGGCCAGATCTTTGTTTTGTTGTACTCCCAGCAACTGGACCAGCGCTGACCAGACAGGAAGCCCAGGCAGGCAGTGCCAAGGTCCCAGAGCTAGTGAGTGTTGGAGTTGCAATTTGAATTTAATGGGTCTTGTATTAAGACAGCCAAAGTGATTGTGTGTGTGATAGAATGAACTGTTTACCACAAGGAATGAGAGCAGGAAATAATACACGGGCCGGTGTAGCTGCAGGTGATTCTGTGTTCATTAGCAACCCTGTCTCATTAGTTTTGGGCAAAAAATCTTAGCCATTCAGAAAAAGTTGTGAGAGTTCTCTGATGGCCCAGCGAGTTGAGGCGCCTGCGTTCTCACCGCTGTGGCTCTGGTTGCTGCTGTGCGGCGTAGATTCAATCCCTGACCCAGGAATTCCCACATACTGCCTGTGGGGCAAAACAGAAAAAAAAAATCCAAAAAAAAAAAAAAGAAGTTGTGATACCTATTGTGTGCCAGGTGGTTTGTGGGAACTGGAGATACCTGGGAATGAACAAGACATATACAGGTCCTGCTGTGTGTGTGTGTGTGTGTGTGTGTGTGTGTGTGTGTGTGTGTCTTTTTAGGGCCACCCCTGGGGCATATGGCAATTCCCAGGCTAGAGGTCAAATCAGAGCTGTAACTGAGCAAGGCTAGGGATCGAACCCAAGTCCTCATGGATACTAGTCGGGTTCATTAGCTGCTGAGCCACAACAGGAACTCTGCTCCTGCTCTTTTCTACATCCCTTTGTTGTTTGTTTTTCTTATTACAAAAGCAAAGCTCATGACAGAAACATTACACAAGCAAAAGAAGAAATAAAGAATACCAACTTTGTGTAGGTTGCAGACACGGCTCGGATCCGGCGTTGCTGTGGCTCTGGCGTAGGCTGGTGGCTACAGCTCCAATTCGACCCCTAGCCTGGGAACCTCCATATGCCGTGGGAGCGGCCCAAGAAATAGCTAAAAAGACAAAAAAAAAAAAAAAAAAAAAAAAAAGAATACCAACTTTGGAGTTCCTATTGTGGCTCAGCAGGTTAAGGACCTGACATTGTTTCCTTGAGGATATGGGTTTGATCCCTGGCCTGGCTAGTGCGTTAAGGATATGGTGTTGCTGCCAGCTGCAGGGTAGGTCCCAGATACAGCTCAGAGCCAGGGTTGCCCTGGCTGTGGTGTAGGCCAGCAGCTGCAGCTCTGAATGTCCACATACCCCAGGTGCAGCCCTAAAAAGAAAAACAAAAAAGACTACCAATTTTGTTTCTGGCTAAATTTTCATCCAGACATTAGGAATGGAAGAACATACACAAAAACAGTAATTGTCATTGGCTCTTGGTTACTGATACTGTGGGTGATGGTTATTTGATTCTTTATATATTGCTCTATTTAAATTTTTTCTCCAATGGACAGATAGTATTCTTATAAACAGAAAAAAGCCCACACATTTTAGAAAAAGAAAAAAATACATGAGTGATGCAGACATATGAGAGGAGTTGCCATAGTGTGATAGAATTCTAAGTGATTTCTCAAAATATTTAGCGCAATTGTGTGAGAGGGAATTGGAGGAAAATGATTATGAAATTGAAAGCACACTCGTTTGAACTTGTACTTGGTCTCCATTTACTATTGTGCTAATACGTAGAGTGAAGTAATTGTTTTCTGCTTATACATATGTTAATGTTTAACCTTCGTGGAGTGTCCCTCTGGATTTCCCAAAGGCTGCCTTAGCCCATCGTGCTAGCTGCAAACGTTAAGCTACCTGAGCTCTGCATTGGTGACAGTGAATAAAGGACCTCGACCAGAATCCCTGAGCCTTAGACTTAGGAGAACTGGGGCGTAGTAAATAAATATTTGTCAAGTGAAAAATACTGACTAGGAAATTCCTTCTGGCCTTGGCCCAATCCCTGAGCCGAAACGAGAAGGCTCCTTCGCGTGAAAACCTCCTTTTAGAAAAAGTGAGTATTCCACCCCAAGCAGGTTGTTTTATTGACGGTTTTAGAACACACTGCGTTTTGCTTTACAACTGCAGGCTTCCTCTGAAGTTCGCCGGGGTGAAAATGTGCGGTAATTGTGGGCCATTGTCCATTCTTCCTTCTCCAGGAAACAACATGCTACATTTGGGGGGAGAGGGGTGAGCAAGTCTTCTTCCTTCCAATTTTTCTATGGTTGGATAGGACTGTCCATCAGGATACCCTGCTCTCCACCAGCCAAAGTGTAGGTACTTAACCCCCACAGGGCAGTCAGCCACACCCTTGCTGGAATGTGGATTCCCTAGACTCTTGCTGGTGAAGCACCTCGAGGTGCTGGCCACCAGTTCCTGCTTCCAGCACCTCTCCCACAGCTCCTTTTTTTCTGTAAGCTCTTCCTACTCCTTTTTTGCACGACTTAGCCAGACTCCTGTTGCTCACAGCCAAAGGATCTCTGGTGTTCACTGAGTGATGTTCCCTTCCCCCTCCAAGTCCTTGGTTCAACCACAGAGCCTCCTGAATAAGGCCTCTGAGCCTTGTAGTCAGCGAGGAAATAGATAAGATATAAAAACTTTGCAAAATCGGATTTGCAATTCTGTAAACGCTACAGGCAAACAGAAAGTTGTGCAAAGTAGACACAGTACAGAGAATTGGGTGCACAGCTGAAAGAAAAGATAGCAAGGTAACCTGGATATTTGTCCCTGCTTACCTGTACCCCTAGGGCTGATATTAGTAACTGCCAGAAGCAGCTACCACACTTAGAGATCGGGGAACAAAGGGAAAGAAGTGGGGTTACCAGAACCTGGGAGCAGGGAGGAAAGGCCCTTCGCTGGCCGGTACATGGACCTCTAGTCAAGGCTCCTGCTCAGAGCACCAAGGAAGGCGTGGCTGGTGGGTACAGGTAGCTCTGTGGGTGATGTCTCGAAGGCTGAGCGAAGCTGGAGGCTGGATCCATGCGTGACATGGGGGGAGAACGGGGGCTGTGATGGAAGCTGGCAGCCAGCGGTCCCTTGTCCATCCTTCCAGTCTCCCATCAGAACCTCCCACTGATGGAATCTAATAGGAAGTCAACGGGGCTCGGGAGTTTGGGAGAAGCAGTTTGCAGAGTCTCAGCCCCGCTATCACAGAGCAGAGTCAAAAAGGGTCAGCTTAGAGCTAAAGCAGGTAAATAACCACAACAAAGCATCCTTTGCCTTGAAAAGGATCAGTAATGGTTCAGTAATGGTTTTTGAAAATAGAATTCCCTGGTAAATTGGGCATTTTCAGTCTATCTGTGGCTGAATGTGACTACATCGTTATTGTACTTTATGCCAAAAGGCTTAAGGGCACCAATTCAAACCTGTAACGTGTTCTCTGGCCCTTAGTGATGGCATATGGATATATCCGTTGGAAAATTGGTCTCTTGGTACATATTTATGAGGTACAGAAGGTACAGCAAGATTGCTCCATTTGACTATTACAAAGAGGAAATCAGCATTGATGTAAAGCTTTCTTAGTCATCAAAAGCTCTGTAATTGTAAGGTCATTTACAAATTCCTATTGAGACTTGCTTTTCAAAATATGTTAGAAGAAAAGCCAGAGAAATTCATTACATCGTTAAGAAAGTACTTCATAATCTCACTTAAGGGAAATTACACATGCTTAAAATGTAGAAGTCAATTAACCCAGCAGATTTTATTTGGAAAGTTTGCAAAATTACCGATCTTCTAAGATGCAGGAATAGAAGGAGAAATTATTATACTAGCAAAACAAAATGTCAGATGAAACACGCATCTGTGACTGTTCCCAGCAGCTTTATTGGTAATAGCCAAGAACTGAAATTAGCCCGCATGTCCTTCCTCTGGTGAATAGACAGACAAGCTGTTCTGCCATCCATACCGACAGAGTAGTACTCAGCAATAAAGAGAAAGGAACTATTGATGCACACAACAACTTGGGTGAATCTGTCGGGAATTAGGTTGAACGGAGGAAAAAAAGCCAATTCCAAAAGGTTACATACCTTATGATTCCACTCACTATAGCATTTTTGAAGTGATACAACATTAGAAATCGAGGAGAGGCGTTTACTTTCTGGGATAGTTAATTCAAGCAATAGGGTCTTTTCATCTTATGTTATTATTCCCGCCTCTTCCCGGGAAGGTCAGTTTCACGGAGTAAGAGACCAGAGTTCGCGTTGTGGCGCCACGGAAACAATCCGACTAGGAACCAGGAGGTTGCGGATTCCATCCCTGGCCTCACTCAGTGGGTTAAGGGTCCTGCGTTGCCAGCGGTGTGGTGTAGGTCGCGGATGCGGCTCAGCTCGGATTCTGCGTTGCTGCGCCTGTGGCATAGGCCGGCAGCTGTAGCTCGGATTCAACCCCTCCATATGCAGCAGGTGCGCCCTTAAAAAAGCAAACAAACAAACAAACCGTCGTGTGGCCATTCATACAAGTGCTTATTTGGGGAGCAAATGATTATGCTACTTTTGAACGGTCAGAATCCCTCCGCGGTTAAAACTAGTGTCACTGGGGAAGCCAGTGCGTGTAATACTAGTAATGCTAGGAGTTCCCGTCGTGGCTCAGGGGTTAGCGAATCCGACTAGGAACCATGAGATTGCGGGTTCGATCCCTGACCTTGCTCAGTGGGTTAATAAGGATCCAGCGTTGCCGTGAGCTGTGGTGTAGGTCACAGACGCGGCTCGGATCCTGCATTGCTGTGGCTTTGGTGTAGGCTGGTGGCTACAGCTCCGATTAGACCCCTAGTCTGGGAACCGCCATATGCCGTGGGAGCGGCCCTAGAAAAGGCAAAAAAAAAAAAAAAAAAGACAAAAAAATATATTAAGATTTAGGATTTTTTAGGTACTTTTTAAGGTTGAACTGAAATTCTTTTTGGACAACCAGCTATCACCAGGCTCGTTAAGCTTGTCACCTCTACTTATAAATCTTCTCACTATTGTGCCACATAGGCAAGATCGTTCTTGGAAACTGTTCATAAGTAGCTCGTCTGATTTCCGTGGTGCACTGGGTTAAGAATCTGCAGTGGCTTCAACCACTGCAGAGGCTTGGGTTTGAACCCCGGTCTGGGAACTTCCATATGCTGCAGGTACAGCCATGAAAAGAAAAGAGGAGCTCCCGTTGTGGCTCAGCGGATTACGCACCAGACTTATGAGGATGCAGGTTCAGTCCCTGGCCTCGATCACTGGGTTGGGGATCCGGCATTACCGTGAGCTCTGGTGTAGGCTGAAGACGAGACTCAGATCCCTAGCTGCTGTGGCTCTGGCTTGGGCTGGCAGCTGCAGCTTTGATTCTACCCCTAGCCTGAGAATTTCCATATGTTGCAGGCATGGCCCTAAAACGCAAAAAAAGAAGAAATCAAGGAGAGATTAGTAGTGGTTAGGGATTAGGGATGTGGATTTGGGAATGAATGTGGTTATAAAATAGCAAAGTGACAATCCTTGTGCTTGTGTTGTTGGAACAGCTCAGTATCTTGACAGTGGCGATGGATATATGAACCTACATATGGATAAAATTGCTTACACACACACACACAAACAAATGAGTCCAAGTAAGACAGGGAAGTCTGAAGATGGTGAGCAGATTCTATCAATAGCGATATTCTGGTTGTGATAATATATTGTAGTTTTACAAGGCGTTACCTTTGGAGGAAACTAGGCACAGCGTACAAAGGCCGTTTCTATATTTCTTTCTTTTTTTTTTTTAACAATAATCATCATTTACTTTTTAAAATTTATTTTATTTTATTTTTCTGTTTTTATTTTTTAATTGTTATTTCCCCAATACAATTTTTTTCTATGGTACAGCATGGTGACCGAGTTACACATACATGTACACATTCTATTTTCGCACGGTATCGTGCTCCACCACACTTCTATCGTTCTTACAACTGCATGTGAATCTATAATTATCTGAAAAGTTTTATTTACAAATTCAAGCTTAAAAAGGTGTGCAGCTCGGAATTCCCGTCGTGGCGCAGTGGTTAACGAATCCGACTAGGAACCATGAGGTTGCGGGTTCGGTCCCTGGCCTCGCTCAGTGGGTTAGGGATCCGGCGTTGCCGTGAGCTGTGGTGTAGGTTGCAGACGCGGCTCGGATCCCGCGTTGCTGTGGCTCTGGCGTAGGCCGGTGGCTACAGCTCCGTTTCGACCCCTAGCCTGGGAACCTCCATATGCCGCGGGAGCGGCCCAAAGAAATAGCAAAAAGACCAAAAAAAAAAAGGTGTGCAGCTCCTGCTGTGTAGCACGGGAAACTCTATCTAGTCACTTATGATGGAGCATGATAATGTGTGAAAAAAGAATGTATATGTGTGTGTGTGACAGGATCACCTTGCTGTACAGTAAAAAATTGACAGAACTCCGTAAACCAGCTATCATGGGAAAAATAAAAATCATTAAAAAAATAAAAAATGAAAAGTGTGCAGCAACACTTAAAAAACCTTAGTGATGCTTTCAGTCTTGTTCCATTGATTAACTGAAGATAATGGTTCCTGCAGGTGTGAGATTTTAAAAATGCTAAATGAGAGACAATTGCAAACACATACAATAGAAAATGGAATGATGGAATGCACCCCTGTGTACACACCATCCAGCTTCACCAGTTATCAGCTTATGGTCACATGTCTTTCGTTCACCTCTCCACCCACTCCTGCCGCCTCTCATTATTTAGAAGCAAATACTACATCTCCTATGACTTCATCTGTAAATATTTCTATATGCATCTCTGAAATACAAGAGCTCCTTATTTTATTTTTTAAATTGAAGTTAACATTAGTTTATAATACGTCTCATATGTACATCATTATATCTCTACTTCTCTTCCCTCCACAGCATACTCACCACCAGAAACTTAGGTTCCATCCTTTGCTTCCCCCCTCCCCCTCTGGTAACCACTACTCTGTTCTCCATATCTATGTGTTTGTTTTTGTTTGGTTTGTCCATTATTTTTGTGGATATGTTTTTGATATTCTACATAGGTGTGAAATCATATAGTATTTGTCTTTCTCATCTGACTTATTTCACTCAGCAATATACCTTCGCGGTCCATCCGTGTTGTCAGAAATGGCAAGAGGCCATCCTTTTTATGGCTGAGTAGTATTCCAGTGAGAGTGTGTGTGTATTGCATCTTCTTTATCCATTCATCCATTGGTGGGCATTTAGGTTGTTTCCATATCTTAGCTATTGTAAATGATACTGAGATGAACATAGGGCTGCGTGTATCTTTTTGAGTTAGTGCTCTCATATTCTTGGGGTAGATAGCCAGAAGTGGACTAGCTGGACTGTATCATAGTTCTGTTCTTAATGGCGGGGCTAATCTCCATGCTGTTTTCCATAGTGGCTGTGCCAGTTTACATTCTCATCCATGGTGTATGATGATGCTAAGGGCTCCTTTTTCAAAAGATTCGAAATAACTCCAATACCTCCCCCTCCCCCGCCACACTAAAACAGTCCCTGGATATCAGTATCCAGATAGCATGTACATTTCCTGGCTGGACTCAAATGAGGGATGTTCTTCAGCTTTATTGAGCGATAGTTTATGTACCATAAACTGCACCCATTTAAAGTATACAATTCATCAAGTTTTGACAGATGTAAACACCCATGAAAGTACCACCACACACACACACACAAAACCCCAGAACATTTTAATCATCCCCCAAAGTTTCCCTGTGCCCCTTCCTCCATCTCTGGCCACCAAAAAACCACTGATCTGCTTTTTGTCACTATAGATGAGTTTACAGAGCATGTGGTTTTGAAAAAAAAAACCCAACAAACCTAAATGGTACACGATTTTATAAAAATTAGAAATTTAGGAGTTCTTTTGTGGTACAGCAGGTTAAGGATCCAGCGTTGTCACTGCAGTGGCTTGGGTCACTGCTGTGGTGCAGGTTCAATCCCTGGCCTGGAAACTTCCACATGCGGAGGGTGTGGCCAAAAAGAAAAAAAAATAGAAATCTAGAGAATGAAGAAAAATATGTGTGTATTTTTGCCAGATATACAAACACACACACACACACACACACACACACACACACACACACACACACACACACATATATATTCGGCTGCACCTGTGGCATCAGGAAGTTCCAGGGCCAGGGATCCAACCTGTGACACAGCAATGACCCAAGCCACAGCGGTGACAACACCAGATCTTTAACCTGCTGAGCCACCAGGGAGCTCTTTGCCTGATATATTTTGATGGTGACTCACTGAGACAGGAAGCAAGTTAAACTTAGAATACTATAATAATAACCGTTAACAGAGCTCTTGTCGTGGCTCAGCAGAAATGAATCTGAGTAGCATCCATGAGGATGCAGGTTTGATCCCTGGCCTCGCTCAGTGGGTTAAGGATCTGGCATTGCCATGAGCTGTGGTGTAGGTCGCAGATGCAACTTGGATCTAACGTTGCTGTGGTGTAGGCAGGCGGCTACAGCTCCGATTCGACCCCTAGCCTGGGAACCTCCATATGCCACAGGTGCGGCCCTTAAAAGCAAAATAAATAAATACATAAATACCCGCTAACATTTACTGAGCAGTTAGTATTTGCCAGTTATTTTACATATATTATCTAATTTGTCTCATGATAGCCCCATGCTTATTATCAAACCCATTATACAGTTGAGTATGCTGAGGCTCAGAGCTGTAACTTGCACATGATTTCACAGCTTTTAATTGAAGGAGCTTAGATTATAAAAACTAGGTCTTTAATGCCAGAACAATTCCCTTAAACACAGCTGTAGTCAGTTTATCAGCAAAAAGAACTGACATGACACCACCCAAGTATGTTGTAAAAGTCTTATCCTTTCTTGACAAAGGAGCAAAGACAATTCAATGGACAAAAGGTAGTCTGTTCAACAAAGGCCGTGGGAAGAACAGGATCGCCACATACAAAAGACTGAATCGAGGAGCTCCCGTCATGGCACAGCGGAAACGAATCCGACTAGGAACCATGAGGCTTCGGGTTCCATCCGTGGCCTCGCTTGGTGGGTTATGGATCCGGCGTTGCCGTGAGCTGTGGTGTAGGTCATAGACGCGGCTCGGATCTGGTGTTGCTGTGGCTGTGGTGTAGGCAGGCGGCTACAGCTCTGATTAGACCCCTAGCCTGGGAACCTCCATATGCCGCGGGAGCAGCCCTAGAAAGACCAAAAAAAAAAAAAAAAAAAAAAAAATTGAAATTTGATGACAGAGTAGAACTTCAGTATTTTTATACACACTTAAAGGTGAATATGTCAGGTGACAGATACGTTCCCAGGAAGAATCCTTTAGCAATATGAAATCATCCTGTTGTCCCCTTTATCCTGGCAATTATTCCTGTTAAGCAGGGGGGAAAAAAATCTCCCGGAAAATAACATGGGAGAAAATCAAGGTGACTTTGGATTTGGTGATGATTTCTCAGCTAAAGCATCAAAAGCACGATCCATAAAAACAAAGGGAAAAAAAAAACCCCAAAACAAAACAAAACTAAGTTGGACTTTCTTAAAATTAACAACTTCTACTCCCAGTGAAGCTTCCTGCTATGTCCTGCCTGCTGTAGACTGTACACAGTGAGCCGTTGCTCCAGGACCCTTTGCTGCAGGTGTTCACCACCCCCTCAAATGCACGCCGTGTGCAGAACTATCCTGTGCCCAAAAAGCAACACATTCCAGGACTGCCCATGCTCCTGTGCTCTGGAAAACAAACAAACAAACCACCTTCTGCTCTGTTGTGGTAAGAATGAAATGCTAAGCCACAGACTGGGAGAAAATATTTGCAAAATATATGTCGATTAAAAGACTGATATTCAAAATATGTGAAGAACTCTCAGAGTTCCCTTTGTGGTGCAGCGGAAACGAATCCAACTAGGAATCCTGAGGTTTCGCGTTCAATCCCTAGCCTCACTCAGTGGGGTTAAGGATCTGGCATTGCCGTGAGCTTTAGTGTATGTAGCTCGCAGACACGGCTCAGATCCGGCGTTGCTGTGGCTGTGGTGTAGGCTGGCAGCTGTAGCTCTGATATGACCCCTAGCCTGGGAACCGCCACATGCCACAGGTGTGATCCTAAGAAGCCAAAAAATAGGAGTTCCCGTCGTGGCGCAGTGGTTAACGAATCCAACTAGGAACCATGAGGTTGCGGGTTCGGTCTCTGCCCTTGCTCAGTGGGTTAAGGATCCGGCGTTGCCGTGAGCTGTGGTGTAGGTTGCAGATGCGGCTCAGATCCCGTGTTGCTGTGGCTCTGGCGTAGGCCGGTGGCTACAGATCCGATTCGACCCCTAGCCTGGGAACCTCCATATGCCGTGGGAGCGGCCCAAGAAATGGCAAAAAGACAAAAAAAAAAAAACAAAGAAGCCAAAAAAATATATATGTATGTAAAGAACTCTTAAAATGCAAGAATAAGTAAATGATCTAATTTAAAAGTGGGCAAGTGATCTGAATAGACATCTCGCCAAAATGATATATTAGTGGCAAATAAACACATGAAAATATGCTTGATATCATATGTAATTGCAGAATTAAAAATTAAAACAGCAATGAGATGCTATTCCACACCTATTAAAATGGCTAAAATCTATGGAGACAGTAAAAGTTATGCCATGGGTTCAGGAGGAGGGAAGAAGGGATGAACGCACGGAACACAGGGATTTTTTACAGCAGTGAAGCTATTTTATATGATTCCGTAAGGGTGGACACTTGTCATTATGTGTTTGTCAAGATCCATAGAATGTACAACCCAAACAGTGAACCCTAAGGTAAACTGTGGGCTTTAGACAATAATATACCTATATTGGCTCATAAATTATAATGAATGTACCACACAAATGCATGATTAATGTATGTAAAATTGAATTAATGAAGATTAACCCATAGTTCCCTTGTGGCTCAGCAGGTTAAAGGATCCGGTGTTGTCACTTCTGTGGCTCTGATTACATCTGTGGCGTGAGTTCAATCCCTGGCCCAGGGACTTCTGAATGCTGGGGGCATGCTCCCCCCCCCCAAAAAAAGATAGACACGTGTGAGTTATGAGTTAACATAAAAAACCAGAAACTGGATTGGTAGGGTGGTGAGCTATATGGGAACTCTGTACTTTCCCATCGATTGTTCTATAAACCTAAAACTACTCCACAAAAGAAAATCTAGTGATTAAAGAAAGTCTTTTCCAAGCCGCAGTTTCCTCATCTTGGAGGTGAAGAGTTTAACTAGATCTCAGGATGAAATTCTCTCCTTGAAAGTAGATGCGGAGTTCCTGTTGCGACTCAGCAGGTTAAGAACCCGACACAGTGTCCATGAGGATGCAGGTTCAATCCCTGGCCTTCCTCAGTGGGTTAAGGATCTGGCGTTGCTGCAAGCTGCAGTGTAGATCACAGACGGGGCTCAGATCCTGTATGGCTGTGACGTAGGCCGGCAGCTTCAGCTCTGATATAACCCCTAGCCTAGGAATGTCCATATGCCTTAGGTGTGGCCGTAAAAACGCAAAAGAAAAAAAGGTAGAGATAACGTTTTTCCCCATATATTTCTCCAATTTTTACCTTTTGATTTTTATCTATTCCTGCCATGTGGCTTTCAGTGATAGATCAGCCAAGCTGGCGTCACTTGGTTGTGGGTGTTCTGGCAAAGACTCACACAGAAAATTCAAGTTTTCTTTTTTTTTTTTTTATGACCACCCCCGCAGCATATGGAGGTTCCCAGGCTAGAGGTCGAATCAGAGCTGTAGCCACTGGCCTACACCACAGCCACAGCAATGTAAGATCCAGGTCGAGTCTGTGACCTACACCACATCTCATGGCAACGCCGGATCCTTAACCCACCAAGCGAGGCCAGGGATCGAACCTGCATCCTCATGGATGCTAGTCAGATTGGTTTCTGCTAAGCCATGAAGGGACCTCCCCAAAAGTTTTTTTTTATCAAGTCTTCTTGGTGATCTTAGGAACTCCTTTTCAGTGCTCTTTTAAGGAAAAGTCTAGGGGAGTTCCCTGGTGGCACAGTGGGTTAAGGATCCGGCATTGTCACTGCTGTGGCTCAGGTCACAGTTGTGGTCGAAGGTTGGATCCCTGGCCCCTGAACTTCCTCATGCCTCAGGTGAGCCAAAAAAGAAAAAGAAATAGGAAAACTTTATGAAAACCTTCTTTTTATGTCTCTCAAATATTTCCTGTCCATGTTATTTTGAAAGCCATTTTGTGCATTCATCTGCAGTTTTTGCTGCAGTGACCTTGAAAATATAATGGTCATTTTCAGATGGAGTAAATGCTCTAACTTTTGGGAGAAACTTAGTTATATTATAATTTCAGTGAAGTCCTTTGTTATGTTGTAGCTAAATGTCACAATGGTTTAGTATTAAATGAACATAAAGATTTATACAATTGGGAGTTCCCGTCGTGGCGCAGTGGTTAACAAATCCAACTAGGAACCATGAGGTTGCGGGTTCGGTCCCTGCCCTTGCTCAGTGGGTTAAGGATCCGGCGTTGCCGTGAGCTTTGGTGTAGGTTGCAGACGCGGCTCAGATCCCGTGTTGCTGTGGCTCTGGCGTAGGCCGGTGGCTACAGATCTGATTGGACTCCTAGCCTGGAAACCTCCATATGCCACAGGAGCAGCCCAAGAAATGGCAAAAAAGACAAAAGAAAAAAGAAAAAGATTTATACAATAATGTAAAGTCAGTTGGTCTCATGGACCTCTTTTTGTTTTCCTGATGTGAAATAAAGATACTCAAGAGTAGGAGTTCCCTGGTGGGCTAGTGATTACGAGTGGGCAGTTTTACCACTGTGCCCAGTTTGATCCATCCAAAGCAGAAACCATTTTAATGTATACTCCGGTGCTGTTTAAATTGCAAACCTAGGAGTTCCTGTGCTGGCAAATCGGTAACGAACCCAACTAGTATCATGAGGATGTGGGTTCAATCCCTGGCCTCACTCAGTGGGTTAAGGATCTGGCACTGCTATGAGCTGTGGTGTAGGTCACAGATTCAGCTCCTGGCTGTGACATAGGACAACAGCTGTAGCTCCGATTCGACTCCTAGGCTGGGGACTTCCATATGCCGTGGGTGTGGCCCTAAAAAGACAAAAACAATAAATAAATAAATAAATAAATAAGATAAATTGCAAGCCTATAAAAGCATTGTGGATAACCTTTTTTTTTTTTTTTTTTGGCCACACCTGAGGCAAATGAAAGTTCCAGGGCAAGGGAATGAATCTGCACTCCAGCAGCAACCCAAGCCACAGCAGTAACAATGCTGGGTCCTTAACCTGCTGAGCCACAAGAGAACTCCTGGTGGATTCTTACTGAATTGTTTAATTCCGAAGGAGTAAGAGCAGTTTGAATTGATGGAGTCCTGTCTTTAAATTTACATAAACCATTATCTAGCATGGGACTCTGTGGCTTTTCTGGGGAGTAACTGTCAACATTAAGTATTTTTGCTTACATTATATTAATTGTTCTTTTTAGTCAAGATAAAATAGGTTTGCATCATCCATGATCTTGGTCCCATTATAGAAAGGAATGTTAACTATGTATTTAGATTGCTTTAAGCAGCGGCTTTACATTTTTTTCCTGGCTTTAATCCACAGCAACATGCGTATTTTACCTTATCAAACTATCTATCTTTCTATGATACTGAAATTTCTCACAAAGTAGTACCTAGCCTCACTGTGCATAATACACTCTGATCTGATCTCTTCTGTTCTGTTTCATTTTTTTTTTAAATGCCAATCGTGGAGTTCCAGTTGTGGCTCAGTGGTTAGCGAATCCGACTAGGAACCATGAGGTTGCGGGTTCGGTCCCTGCCCTTGCTCAGTGGGTTAACGATCCCGCGTTGCCGTGAGCTGTGGTGTAGGCTGCAGATGCGGCTCGGATCCCACGTTGCTGTGGCTGTGGTGTAGGCTGGTGGCTACAGCTCCGATTTGACCCCTAGCCTAGGAACCTCCATATGCCGCGGGAGCGGCCCAAGAAACAGCAAAAAGACAAAAAAAAAAAAAAAATGCCAATCGTGATCCTCTAATGTGGTTTCATTAACGGGCCAAGACCTGTAGTTTAAAAAATGTGGCTTGGAGCGCTCCAGATGAAAGTTACAGTGCATAGACCAAAGTATCACGTGTAATGATAAAAATGCATTAAAAGAAGGCTTTGGATTTCCCGTCGTGGCTCAGTGGTTGACGAGTCTGACTAGGGACCATGAGGTTGCAGGTTCGATCCCAGGCCTTGGTGGGTTAAGGATCTGGCGTTGCTGTGAGCTGTGGTGTAGGCCAGCAGATATAGCTCCGATTCAACCCCTGGCCGGGGAAACTCCATATTGCGTGGGTGCGGCCCTAAAAAGACAAAAGACAAAAAAACACAGTGGAAAATTGGGCACAATAGAAATGTGCAGTTAGTTACAAGGTAGTAGTTTCCTAAGTATGGATTGTCTGTGGGGTGTACCGCACAGCCATTAACAGTGATTTAAGGTCTAGCTCAGTGGTTCTCAGTCAGGGGTGATTTTGTCTCCCCAGGGACATTTGGTAATGTCCAGAGACACTCTGGGTTGGCACGTGAGGGGAGGGGAGTGCTCCTGACATCTAGTGGGTAGAGGCCAAGGATGCTGCTCAGCATCCTGCAGTGCACTCACCAGTCTCCCCAGCAATGAATAGTCCCCAAATAGCAGCAGTGCTAAGACTGAGGAACCCTAGTCTAGCGAAATGACTCTGTCTTTGGGAAACGTTCTCTCCTTCCTCATATCTGTAAATAATCTTTTCTGTTAGCGACTTTTTTTGGCTCTGTCTGCGTCTTGTGAATGTTCCCAGGCCAGGGATCGCACTGTGCCATAGCAGCGACCTGGGCATCGATCTTTAACCCGATGCGCCATAAGGGAACTCCGTTTTTTGGTAGCATTTTCTCTCTCTCTTTCTCGTACTTGGAATACAGTCATTTATGTTCATGTCTTGTTTCCCTTCCTAGATAGAAAGCTCCTTTATATAGATGGGATACCTGCCTGATTCATCTTGGTATAACTAGCAACCAGACCACCCTGTGTCTTGTAATTGTTTAATAAATGTTTGTTGAGTTATTACATAGGAATAAAGGATCTCGTCGCTGTAATTATTGAAATGAAAAGATGTCCACAATATATTTAACTGGGGAGAAAAAGTAGGTTATAAAACAGTGTGAGTGAGCTATAGATTCCATACAATCCTTATTCAGTCTCAGCTAACTTCTTTGCAGAAATTGATCATCTGACTCTCAAATTCATATGGAAGATCAAGGGGCCCAGAGAAGCCCAAACAATCTTGAACAGAGTTGGAGGACTCACACCATAGGACTCTCAGAAGAAAGTATAGGAGGAAATCTTCAAGACTTTGGGTTAGGCAACGATTTCTTAGTTATGACACTGAAAGAACAAGTGACCAAAAAAAAAAAGATAAACTGGACTTCAGCAAAATTTAAAACTTCTGTGCTGCTAATGGTATCATCCAGAAAGTGAAACGACAGCCCACAGAATAGGAGAAAAATTTTTGAACTCATATATATATGTATATGTGTATGTGTGTGTGTGTGTGTGTATATGTATATATATATATATATATATTTTTTTTTAAGGGCCAAACCCTGGAGGTTCCCAGGCTAGGGGTCGAATTGGAGCTGTAGCTGCCAGCCTACACCACAGCTCACGGCAACGCCGGATCCTTAACTCACCGAGCAAGGCCAGGGATTGAACCTGCATCCTCATAGATGCTAGTCAGATTCGTTTCCTCTGAGCCATGACAGGAATTCCATGAACTCATATAATTGATAATAAGATATAGCCAGAATATATAAAGAGCTCTGACAACACAATAACAAAAGATAACCCAATTTAAACATGGACAAAGGATCTGAACAGACATTTCTCCAATGAAGATGTACAAATGGCCAATATAGGGGAGGGAAAAAGAATTTTTCTTCTACCCTTCTCAGTTCCCAAGCTGAGCCCCTGTAACAAAAGATAAAACAAGAGAAAAGCATACAAGCGTATTTAATATGTTTTATGTGACACCAGAGCTTTCATAAGAAAATGACTTGAAGAAGTGGTTAGGGAGTTCCCGTCGTGGCGCAGTGGTTAACGAATCCGACTAGGAACCATGAGGTTGTGGGTTCCATCCCTGGCCTTGCTCAGTGGGTTAAGGATCTGGTGTTGCCGTGAGCTGTGGTGTAGGTTGCAGACGCGGCTCAGATCCTGCGTTGCTGTGGCTCTGGCGTAGGCCGGTGGCTGCAGCTCCGATTCGACCCCTAACCTGGGAACCTCCTTATGCCGTGGGAGTGGCCCAAGAAATGGCAAAAAGACGAAAAAAAAAAAAAAAAAAAGAAGTGGTTAAACCTGAGTGCCTTTATGCCAGGTTCGATGACGAGCAGAGAGTTGTGGGAAAAGGTAATAGTAAAGAATAGTAAATAGCTAAGAATCGTAAACTGGGGCAGTGTGTTCTGAACTCTGTCACCAACGCCACATGAAGAGGAAAATGTAAATAAAATCACAATGAGATGCCACTTCACACCCACAAGAATGACTAGAATAAAAAAGACAGGGAAGGGAGTTCCCCTTGTGGCTCAGCAGGTTAAGCAACTGACTAGCATCCATGAGGATGTGGGTTTGATCCCCAGCCTCACTCAGTGGGTTAAGGATCCGGCATTGCCATGAGCTGTGATGTAGGTCATAGATTCGCCTCGGATCCTTCAGTGTTGCTGTGGCTCTGGTGTAGGCCAGCAGCTGTAGCTCCGATTTGACCCATATGCCGCAGGTGCAGCCCTAAAGAGGAAAAAAAAAAAAAAAGTCCATGAGCTGATGAATGGCTATATAAAATGTGGCTTATCCATAGAATGGAATATTATTTGACAATAAAAAGAAATGAAGTAGAGATATATCCTACCTACGCCAGGGATAAAACCTTGCAAATATTATGCTAAGTGAAAGAAGCCAGGCATAAAAAGCCCCATATTGCACGATTCCGTTTATATGACATGTCCAGAATTGACAAATCCCTTAGGGACACAAAGTGGGTTAGTGATTGCTTAGGGCTTGGAGGTTTGGGGAGAGTGGTTGCTAACATGTTCAGGTTTCTTTTAGGAAGAATGAAAATATTTGAAAATTAAGCTATGGCGATAGTTGCACAAGCCTTTAAATATGCTAAAACCCAGCCAGTTGTAAATTTGAAATGGATGCGTTGTACAGTATGTGAATTATATCTCATTAGAGATATTTTTTTAAAGAATAAAAGCAACACTACGTGTTATTTGCTCCCTGGTGAGCTACGATAAATGTGGAATTTAGTGGGTCAGCTTGTACCTGGTTTTCAAAAACATTCATTGTGAAACCCCTGATTGATGACTTGCAGCTGCACTAGGAGGGATGTGATTTGGCACTTACTCGCCCAGACATGGCACCAAGCATAGCACACGCGTAGGTGCTGAATTTAAAGGGTGGCTGCCCTGAGGTAAAGTACTGGACGCCCAGTTCAACCCCAAGATCGCAACTGAGCATGCTCACGGGTTGGAGGGACCCAAAACCTGTGCCTGTCGCTGTGGCCGGGCTCCCAGGAAGCAGCTGCTTTTTGGCCACGTGCTGTTGCTTACTGCGTATCTTTTAAAGCTGGCTAAACTAGGGTGGGGGCCGGGGTGGGGGTGGGGTCCCACAACGAGTAGTGCCATCTTCTATTTCATTATATGAATTAGATTCTCTTGGGATGACAGAATTCCGGGGGATCTTTATTATCTTTATACCTCTCTGTATTTTCTGATTTTTTTTTTAACCTATAGGATTTTATTTTATTTATTTATGTATGTTTCCTTTTTTGGCCGCCCCGCGGCGTAAGGAGTTTCCGGGCAAAGGATCAACTCTGAGCCGCAGCTGTTACCTAAGCCGATGCTGTGGCAATGCGGGATCCTTAACCTACTGAGCTAGGCTGGGATCAAACCTTCGACCCAGCGCTTCCAATACACCATCCATCCTGTTGTGCCACAGCGGGAGCTCCAAGATTTTATTTATTTTTTTTTAATAAAATGCTCTGGAAAACAAGTCTTTGCGTTTCGTGGATTAAATCCTACTTGGCCGTGGTGATTGATTCTTTTCAAGTACTATTGAATTCTGTTTGCTATTATTCTGTTTATAATTTTTCATCTAGTGCTTTGGTCATCTGTTTTGATTTGTTTTGTTTTGTTTTTCCCAAGCTACAGGCATACCTCGTTATATCGCGCTTTATTGCGCTTCGCAGATGTTGCCTTTTTTTAACAAATTGAAGGTTTGTGGCAACGCAGCAGGGAGCAAGTCTGCTGGCGCCATTTTTCCAACAGCGTTTGCCCACTTGGTGTGTCACTTGGTGTGTGGCAATATTTTAAACTTTGTCATTATATTTGTTTTGGTGATCTGTGATTAGTGATCTTTGATGTTACTATTACAAAAGGATTGTGACTCGCTGAAGGCTCAGATGATGGTTAGCATTTTTTAGCAATAATTTGGGGGGGGCGGGGCGACACAGCAGGCAGCAGCTTGATGTGGGATCGCATCTCCCAGACCAGGGATTGAACCCCGGTTGCAGCGGTGAAAGCTCCGAGTCCTAACCGCTAGACCCCAGGGAACTCCCAAAAGCATTTTTAAAATAGGGCATGTGCCTTTTTTTCAAACATGATGCTGTTGCACACTCAATAGACTGTAGTATAGTGTAAACATAACTTTTATATGCCCTGGAAAAAAATTCGCGTGACTCTCTTTACTGCGATATTCCCTTTATTGCTGTGGTTTGGAACAGAACCTTGCAATATCTCCAAAGCCTGCCTGTAAACTGTTCAAGATTTGAGTTCAGAGTTGTCCTGTCCTCATAAAATGAGTTAGAGAGTGTTCATGCTTTTCTATAATCTGGAACTTGTTAGTTGAGTCATATAGGAATAATCTGTTATAGGTTGCTGATTTTTTTTTAATAAAAGGATATAACTAAGGAACAGCCAGATGGAAGAGATGCAGAGGGCAAGGTATAAGCAAAGGGCACAGGGCTTCCATTCTCCCTCTAGGCGCCACCATCCCAGCACCTCCGAGTGTTCACCAGCCCAGAAGTTCTCGATTTTGTTGCTGTTGTTGGGAATAATATATTAAAGTTGTCTTAAAAAATAAAGCTTTTCCAAGAGGTTAGCATTTTTGCTTTTAGCTTCCAGTAGTAAGGCTGGACCGTGGGCAGAAGAGTCAGCAGCTGCCTAGCACCCCCTCCCCCCTTCCCTCGTGTGCATCCAGTGGAGAGTGTGCCTGGCTGGGACTGCTGAATTCTGGCACCAACTGCTCCGGGAGCGGCCCCACGGCTTCGCCCCTGTGTGCTCTGTTTTTATTGCGCAAGCGCGTTGGAACAGCCTGCCCTAGCTAAGCAGAGCGATGGGGAATAAATTTCTGGGATCAGGCAGCAAGCAGGCTGAGTTTAGGAGCCAGCTGTGTAGGGGAGTGCCAGGAAGTGCCACGTGCCTGGCACCCAGAAACAGGAGTCCCCTTCATCCAGTGGCAAGCTGGGTCTCAGTTTAGCTCCCCCACCCCCAATACACACTGCGCGAGCCACAGGTTCCAGCTTGTTTGCTGCCAGCTACCACTGAGAGAGTTCCTGGGATCGTTCACCCAATACTCCCGGCTGTCTCTCCTCACTTTTAAGCAGTTACATAGTACTAGCCTTTGTTTAAACAGGGAGTGTCTATTTCACAAGCGTGGGCTGAGACCTTCTCAAACAGATTTTCCTTAGTGTCTCTAGAGAAAAATGCACGTACTGTTTTATGTTACATTCTTTCTATCGGTCAGATTGCTAAAAATCTTTTTTTATTGACGTACAATTGATTTATAACATTATTTTAGAGATTACTAAAGATTTCTGGACTATCCCTTTTATAAATGTGCTGGCTTCACCTTGGTTAAATACAGACTACTTTCCACCCTCAACCACCGGAGGGCGCGCAAACACATTAATCAAGTGAAGTTTGGTCTAAAAACTTTTGAGAGGATCCTTACTTGGGTTGAGAAAAACAACCTAAGCGGTATTGTACACTTGTTACTAAGTGCAGACCAGTATTGGAGGTTCCGTCGTGGTTCAGTGGAAACGAATCCAACTAGAAACCGAGAGGTTGCAGGTTCGATCCCTGGCCTCGCTTAGCGGGTTAAGGATCTGGCATCACAGTGGTGGCTACAGTTTAGATTCGGTCTCTAGCCTGGGAACCTACATATGCTGAGGGTGCGGCCCTAAAAAGCAAAAAAAAAAATGTTAGTCTTCTCCATCTGTGCTGTCCAGGAGATCAGCCACTAACTACGTGTGGCTATTGAACTCTCTCTTTCTTTTTAATGGCCGCACCCAAGGTGGCATATGGAAGTTCCCAGGCCAGGGATTGAATCCAAGCTGCAGCCGCGACCTACCCCGAACCTGCACCAACGCCAGGTCCTTAAACCACTGCGCCTCTGAAGTGACCCAAGCCCATGCAGTCAGATTCTTAACCCACTGTACCACAGTGAGAACTCCTAGGTATTGAACTCTTAAAATGTGGCTAATGTGATTGATGAAATGAATTTTTAATTATAAGTTAATTTAATGTATTTATTTTGGCCATGACCAAGGCATGCAGAAGTTCCCAGGCCAGCGATGGAACCTGAGCCACTGCAGTGACAATACTGGATCCTTAACCCACTACACCACCAGGGAACTCCTTAAATATAAATTTTAAAACCACATGTGGCTAGTGGCTGCTATATTGGACCGTTTGTGTCTAGAGGATTAGACCCTATAGGAATATTATTTTTTCTGAATGGCTTTAGATGTTGGCATTTAAACAACTTTGAATCTAACAATAAGTTAAGAGGTAAAGGAAACTAAAAGTGATGTTCCTGCTGTTGGCCAGCTACTCTGCCAGGCACACTTATATACCCATCTCACTAGGTACCTGAGAGGTGGATATTAGTGTTCCCATTTTATGAAAGAAGCAGCAGACTCCAGGGAAATGAAGTTACTGTCCCAAAGTCATCAAGATAGACAGCAAGTCAGATATACCAATTTCATATTTTTTGAAAACTTACAAAGTACCAATATTGGGAGTTCCCGTCGTGGCGCAGTGGTTAACGAATCCGACTAGGAACCATGAGGTTGCGGGTTCGGTCCCTGCCCTTGCTCAGTGAGCTGTGGTGTAGGTTGCAGACGCGGCTCGGATCCCACATTGCTGTGGCTCTGGAGTAGGCTGGTGGCTGCAGCTCCGATCCGACCCCTGGCCTGGGAACCTCCATATGCCGCGGGAGCGGCCCAAGAAATGGCAAAAAGACAAAAAAAAAAACCAACCAAGTATCAATATTTTTTTAAATTTTATTTATTTATTTATTTGCTTTTTAGGGCTGCACCTGCGACATATAGAGGTTCCCAGGCTAGGGGTCGAATCACAGCTACAGCTGCTGGCCCACACCACAGCCACAGCCACAGCGGATCCGAGCCGTGACTGCGATCTACACCACAGCTCATGGCAACGCTGCATCCTTAACCCACTGAACAAGGCTAGAGATGGAACCCACATCCTCATGAATACTGGTCAGGTTCCTTTCTGCTGAGGCACTACAGGAACCCCCTCTTTATTTTAAGATGTACTTTGAAATCCTCCCAGAGGCAAAAGCAGTGATCTTCTATGTGATCCTAAATCCGGTTTAGAATATTAAATTGCGTGTGTAATAATCACTGCTTCCCCAAGTGGCTGAGACATGGCATGCAACACACAAACTCAAAACTCTGCACTGCAGTGACGCCCATCCTTCCCCAGAGAACTGAAGATTAGCAAGATTAATCTTTTTTTTCTTTTTTTGTCTTTTGTCTTTTGTCTTTTTGAGGGCCACACCCACAGCATATGGAGGTTCCCAGGCTAGGGGTCTAATCAGAGGTGCAGCTGCTGGCCTACACCACAGCCACAGCAACACCAGATCCTTAACCCACTGAGCGAGGCCAGGGATCAAATCCGAAACCTCATGGTTCCTAGCTGGATTAGTTTCCTCTGTGCCAAGACGGGAACTCCTAGATAAATCATTTTTTAAAAATTCTTTTATTGGGGAGTTCCCGTTGTGGCGCAGTGGTTAACGAATCCAACTAGGAACCATGAGGTTGCGGGTTCGGTCCCTGCCCTTGCTCAGTGGGTTAACGATCCGGCGTTGCCGTGAGCTGTGGTGTAGGTTGCAGACACGACTCGGATCCTGCATTACTGTGGCTCTGGTGTAGGCCAGTGGCTACAGCTCCGATTCGACCCCTAGCCTGGGAACCTCCATATGCCATGGGAGCGGCCCAAGAAATGGCAAAAAAAAAGACCAAAAAAAAAAATTATTTTATTGGGAGTTCCCTTGTGGTGCAGTGGGTTAAGGATCATCATCACTGCAGTGGCTCAGGTTGCTGCTATGGTGGGGGTTTGATCCCTGGCCTGGGAACTTCCTCATACTGTGGGTGCAGCCAAAAAATGTTTTTGATTTTATCAAAGTATGGTTGATTTACAATGTTGTGTTAGTTTCTACTGTACAGCAAAGTCACTCTACTGTACAGCAAAGTCACTCAGTTATACATATATTTATACATTTTTTATGATGGTTTATCACAGGATCTTGAATATTGTTCCCTGTGCTGTACAATAGGTCCTTGTTGTTTATTTTTAATATAATAGTTTGCTTATCCGCAGAATTAATCTTAGGCAAAGTTGGGTGGTGGGTGTAGTTTTGTTTGTCTTGAGAGTTTCCCGTCCTTTTTCTTTATTGCTCTTCCGATCGCCATCTCTATCAGCTGCACTTAAAAGTAAATTAATTATTGACCTGTTTTCCCCTGAAGATTTATGACCAAAGAAATCACTAGGTACCAGCAATACATGTTTAACAGCGGGCTCTCTGTGGGTTGAGGTGGAGAAAGGCCTGAGTTGTAGCATTTGCTAATTTGTGTGTTATAAATAGTTCCACGGTGGCTGATTTGAAGCTCTTGTTATGATGGGAACCACTTTGTAAAATTCCTAAAAATGTCTGTTAGCTCTCAGGAGCCAATGTGTCCCTGCTCCAGTGCGCCACCACTTGGTACAGGTCTGATGATTCCATTCTTCTGCCACAATCCTATGGTGGTTGCTGATTGCCTCCAGGATAAAAGCCAGCTTCATCAGCCTGACATGGAAGAGCAGGGGTTGGTCCAGGCCTCATGGGTCCCAAAGCGATGTAGTTTGGGAGCCCTCTTTAAGAAGAAGAACACAGGCGTTCTCTTGTGGCTCAGCAGGTGAAGGATCTGGCATTGTCATTGCTGTAGCTTGGGTGGCTGCTGTGGCCCAGGTTTGATCCCTGGTCTGGGAACCTCCCCATGCCTCAGGCAGAGCCAAAAAAAAAAAAAAAAGAAGAAAAATACACACTTAATAATACAACTTTAGGTACGAAAGTGAATCATTCCTTGGAGTGGAACAAAATCATAACAAAGTACAATCGTTAAAAAGTTGACACATGGGAGTTCCCATCGTGGCCCAGAGGAAAAGAACCCCACTAGTATCCATGGGGATGCGGGTTTGATCCCAGGTCTCGCTCAGTGGATTAAGGATCCTGCGTTGTTGTGGCATAGGTTGCAGACTTGGCTCAGATCTGGCATGGCTGTGGCGTAGGCTGGCAGCTATAGCTCCAGTTTGACCCCTAGCCTGGGAACCTCCATATGCTGCAGGTGCAGCCCTAAAAAAAGGAAGAAGGGGGGGGGAAGCTGACAGCAGAATCATCACAAAATCTGAAAAATAAATCACATTATATGATTGGAAGAACTTTCCACAGTCTTGCTTATGACTGTATACATTTTAAACCTCTTTTCGGAGTTCCCCTTGTGGCGCAGCAGAAATGAATCCGACTAGGAACCATGAGGTTGTGGGTTTGATCCCTGGCCTCGCTAAGTATGTTAAGGATCTGGTGTTGCTGTGAGCTGTGGTGTAGGATGGAGCAACAGCTCCAATTCGACCCCTAGCCTGAGAACCTCCACATGCCGCGGGTGCGGACCTAAAAAGACAAAAAATAAGTAAATAAATAAACCTCGTTTCTTTCACTACCCACATACTTCCGGTGCCAGGTGCCCAAAGACATGATCATATTGCCATATGCCCTCTGGCAGTGGACCCTAGGACTCTTCTTGGGGGTCATTCCCATTTGGCGTGGCTATCAGTGACCAGCCATGCATGGCAGTGATTGTAAACCATGTCAGTGTGCCTCTCATGAGCTGGATCCCCCAAACGCCCATGGCCATCCCAGTGCCACCGAGCGCCCTGGGCAGTGTGTCAGCCAGGGCTCATCAGAGAAGCAGAGCTGCCTGCCACGTGTGACATCGAATAAGAGCCTCATGATAGGGTCCAATCACTGGCAGCTGTGGAAGCTGGTGGAGGAGTCTGTGTGGCTGCTGCCCCCAAGTCTCTTGTTGAGCTTGAAGTCTCCGTAAGCCAGCGGGACCAGCAGCTGGAAAGGAGAGCTGAACGTGGAAGCAGGTCTAGCCTCCAAGGATTGCCCAGTACTGGCAGCCTGGACTCACCTTTGGAGCTTCAGAAGTCGGGGAGTTCTCTTGTGGTGCAGTGGGTTAGGGATCTGGTGTTGTCACTGGCGCAGTGCGGGTGGCTTCTGTGGTACAAGTTCGATCCCTGGCCTGGGAACTTCCACATGCTGTGGGCACAGCCAGAAGAAAAAATCTAACTGCTGGTTCATATCTGCCTTCTGCAAAATGTGTCTAGGGGCCAGCACTAACCTGGAAGGATTCAGGGAAGAGAACGTGTGGGGGGGGCACTGGAGTGGAGAGAGCCCCTGTTTTGAACTAAATGAAGCTGTTTTTTTTTCTCACCTCAGCATATGGAACCCTAGGCACATGGAAGTTCCTGGGCCAGGGAGCAGATATGAGCTGCAGCTGCAGCCTGTGCTGGATCCTTGACCTACTGTGCTGCATTGGGAACTCCAGAGCTAAATGAAGCGTAAGCATTCTATTCTATTTGTTTTATTTTATTTGGCTGCACCCTAGCATATAGAAGCTCCCGGGCCAGGAATTGAACCCGAGCCACAGCAGTGACAACGTCAGATCCTTTATCTGCTAGGCCACCAAGGAACCCCTAAGCATGTTACTTTTGCAAACTTCACCATATGGCCATGTAAGCATGTTGCTAGAACCTTTCCTTAAGCTTTATCAGCCTCATGATAAACCCATCCTGTTAGAAATAGCGTCAGTTCCAGCCTACCTCTCAACCTCATTTGCTGTCCTTTCCCTTTCTCTCTGTTTCTCTGTCTCTGTCACTCACACTCACACACACACACACACACACACACACACACACACACATACACACTGAGCACTAAGGGAGGTAGGGAGTGGTCAGGGATGCGCAAAGAAGGCCTCGCTGATTAGGTTGAGCAGAAATCTGAAGCAGGGGAGGAAAGAAGCCACACGGTGACCTGGAACACAATGTCCCAGGTCCGGGAACCAGCACAGAGTCCCTGAGGCGGGTGAGGTGAGATAGCTTTGTTCTGGCAGAGCTGAGGCCGAGGGTGGGAGAAGAGCTCAGAAAGACAAGTGGGGGCGGCTCCTGCCAAGCCTGGCGAGCGATTAACCTTTCACTCCCAGAGCCTGGGAACCACGTGACGGCCCTGCAGGTTCTGGGGTTGGGATGGACCTTGGGAGTCCCGCCCAGAGGCTTGTGCGGTAATCCAGAGCCACCCCCTCTGTGCCCAGCCCCAGGGACGTTTCCCTCAACTTCCCTTTTCCCACTTGCTTTGCTTTGGCTGTTTTATCCTTATCCACCTGGATTCCTCTTCTCACTGAAACGAAATTTGATGTTAGAATTGGATTTCAATTTTATTTTTCAGATTTGACATGGTAAGTTTAAGTTTGCAGGATTGCCTTCCAAACCTCCCAAGAGGTGGCAGAGACTTGCTTAGGCTACAGGTGCTTTCAAAAAGTCAGACTTGGAGTTCCCGTCGTGGCTCAGTGGTTAACGAATCCGACTAAGAACCATGAGATTGCGGGTTCGATCCCTGCCCTTGCTCAGTGGGTTAAGGATCCGGCGTTGCTGTGAGCTGTGGTGTAGGTCACAGACACGGCTCGGATCCCGCGTGGCTGTGGCTCTGGCGTAGGCTCGGTAGCTACAGCTCCGATTGAACCCCTAGCCTGGAATCCTCCATATGCCTTGAGTGTGGCCCTAAAAAGACAAAAAAAGAAAAATGTTATTGAGACAGTTGGAAAAATTGGAACATGAACTATAGATTGGATAATAGTATTATAGGGATATTAAATTCCCTGATTCTTGTGATTGGCCTGTGGTTATATAAGAGCGTGTTTTTATTCTTGGAAAATACACTCTGAAGTATTTAGAGGATAAAGGGACATGGTAAACTTACTCTCATAAGCCAAAAAAAAAAAAAAAAACCCTCTAGGAGTTCCCAACATGGCTCAGCAGTTAACGAACCTGACTAGCATTCATGAGGATGCAGGTTCGATCCTGGGCTTTGCTCAGTGGGTTAAGGATCTGGCATTGCCGTGAGCTGTGGTACAAGTCAAAGGTGCAGCTCAGATTCTTCTTTGCTGTGGCTGTGGCTGTGATGTAGGCCAGCAGCTACAGATGCAATTCGACCCCTAGCCTGGGAATCTCCATATGCTGCGGGTGCGGTCCTAAAAAGCAAAGCAAAACAAAAACAAAAACAAAAACCCTCTATTCCTAGCTACATCTATGTATTATCTGCCTATCTATTTATCTATTGAAAGAGAACCAAAAAAAAAAAATTAAAAAATGAAAGAGAAATGTGGTAAAATACTAACCATTCATGAATTTGCATGAAGGTGATAGATTGGATTTTTTTCTTTTTCCTTTTCTTTTTTCTTTCTTTGGTCACCCTGGAGTTCCCAGGCCAGGGGTCAGATCCGAGCCGCAGATGCAGCCTACGCCACAGCTGCTACAATGCCACATCCTTAACCCACTGTGCTGAGTCGGGGATTGAACCTGCATCCCAGTGCTGCAGAGACACCAGATCCTGTTGTGCCATGGCGGGAACTCCATATGTGGCATTTCCTTGTGTTGATTTTCTTCTCCTTTTCTTTTAGGGCCACACCTGCGGCATATGGAAGTTGCCAGGCTAGGGGTTGAATCAAAACTGTAGCTGCCAGCCTACGCCACAGCCACAGCAACTTGGGATCCAAGCCGAATCTTCGACCTACACCACAACTTATGGCAATACGGGATCCTTAACCCACTGAGCAAGGCCAGAGATCGAACACACATCCTCATGGATACTAGTCAGGTTCCTAACCCTCTGAGCCATAATAGGAACTCCTCTTTGTATTGCTTTTGCAACTTTCCTGTAAGTTTGAAATAACTTCACAGTAAGAAAAAAATTTAAGGCAGCTACAGCCATAAACAAGAATGAAATATTGCCATTTGCAGCAACATGGATGGATCTAGAGAAAATTATACTAAGTCAGGCAAAGAAAGATATTATGTGATAACACTTCTATGTGGAATATAAAAAATATACAAATGAGCCTATATACAAAGCAGAAAACAGACTCAAAGTGTAGAAAACAAACCTACGGGTACCAAAGGAGAAAGGGAGAGGAAAGGATAAATTAGGATATGAGATTAACAGATATACCCTGTTATACGTAAAATAGATAAAGAATAAGGATTTACTGTGTAACACAGGGGACTATATTCAGTATCTTTTAATAACTCATAATGGAAAATAATCTGGAAAAATTTGTATAACAGAATCACTTTGCTGTACATCTGAAACTAACACAATATTATAAATGAACTATACTTCAATTTAAAAAAAAAAAGGCAGCTACAGTTCTAGACTTCTAGGTGAAGGGAATGGAGATTGGAATCATTCTTTATAGCAGGCGTCTCCTTTGCTTCCAAAATAAACACGATTGTTATCAACTAGTCATCTTTCTGCCACCAGAGGGGGGAGGATAAATCATTAACTTTTTGATGGCGTTGAACTTGCAGTTCCAATTTGCATCCTAAGTTCACTAGTGCTGTTAGAGTGGGCAATTAATAAGGTACAAATAGTTTTGAGTTCAAATGGCTAACCTGTTTATCTGTAATTGCTTGAATGGACAGAAATGCACAAGGAAAAATGAGCACGTAAAAATAGCATGTTATTAAAAATTGAAGTTCCCCCATATATAGATGTGTATTTTATATATTTTATAGCACTGCATAGAATTTAGCATAGGGCTTTGGATACAGTAGTCAGTTTGGCAATTCTGAACCTTGGCTGCGCGTTGGAATCATCTAGGGATTTTTTTTCTTTTTTTTTGGTCCCGCCTGCCACATGCAGAAATTCTCAGGCCAGCGATCGAACCTGTCCTACAGCTATAACCAGAGGCACAGCAGTGATATCACCAGATCCTTAACCCACTGAGCCACCAGGAAACTCCTGGGGAATTAAAAATTTTTTTTATTTTAATTTTTTTTGTCTTTTGGGGCCACAACTGAGGCATATGGATGGAGGTTCCCAGCTTAGGGTCCAATAGA
Source organism: Sus scrofa (assembly GCF_054392235.1). Classification (NCBI taxonomy): domain Eukaryota; kingdom Metazoa; phylum Chordata; class Mammalia; order Artiodactyla; family Suidae; genus Sus; species Sus scrofa. The sequence goes on from NC_139401.1 coordinate 17,012,659, forward strand.
AGCTGTAGACGCTGGCCTACACCACAGCCACAGGAATGCCAGATCCAAGCCTCGTCTGCGACCTACACCACGGCTCATGGCAACGCTGGATCCTTAACCCACTGAGCTAGGCCAGGGATCAAACCTGCATCCTTATGGATACTAGCCAGATTCATTTCTGCTGAGCCGCGATGGAAACTCCCCTGTGGAATTTTTTTTTTTTTTTTTGTCTTTTTGCTATTTCTTGGGCCGCTCCCGCGGCATATGGAGGTTCCCAGGCTAGGGGTCAAATCGGAGCTGTAGCCACTGGCCTACGCCAGAGCCACAGCAACGCGGGATCCGAGCCGTGTCTGCAACCTACACCACAGCTCACGGCAACGCCGGATCGTTAACCCACTGAGCAAGGGCAGGGACCGAACCCGCAACCTCATGGTTCCTAGTCGGATTCGTTAACCACTGCGCCACGACGGGAACTCCCTCCCTGTGATTTTAATTTGTGTTTCTTTTATGACTTTGAGGATCTTTTCATTTGTTTATTGGCCATTCATTTATCTCCTTTGGTGAAATGTCTATTCACATCTTCTGCCCATTATTAAACTCCGTTATTTGACCTCTTATTATTGTGTTGTAAGAGTTATTTACATATTCTATGTACAAATGCCTTATCTGATGTCTGATTTGCAAATGTTTTCTTCTAATCTTGTGGCTTACACTGCAGCTCGAGGCAATACCGGATCCTTAACCCACTGAGCAAGGCCTGGGATCGAACCCACATCCTCCCAGATAGTAGTCAGATTCTTAACCTGCTGAACCACAACGGAAACTCCAAGAATATAATGTTAAATGAAGAATTTAGCTAATTAGGCCTGCTTTCCCACAATGATACATTCTATGGCCACAGGCTGTGCCTCTAACCGTTTTGTTTCTGAGTTTACTGAAATTTTATTTAGGATGTGGCATCTGCGTTCCTAAGTGACGTTAGCTAATCATTTTCATCTTTCATGCCTGTATCAGCCAGGGGCAGTTTAGGAGACAAAAACCGCACTGGTTATTTAAAGCAAAGACAGACACTGCATGCTCTCACTTATATGAGGTCTGAATTAGTCACATATCTAGAAGCAGAGTAGAATGGTGGTTGCCAGGGCCTGGCTGGAGGGGGAAATGGGGAGGTAGTGGGCAAAGGGTACAAAGTTTCACTTATGCAAAATAAATTCTGGAGGGAAAAAAAGGTCACCTGGAAGAATGCTCTTCCTCTGTATGGAATCCTAACGGAGTTGCATGATGTGAACTAAGCAAAAGAAAGTTTCTATTCAAAGAATATTCTTTTTTGGGGGAGTTCCCGTCGTGGCTCAGCGGAAATGAATCCGACTAGGAACCATGAGGTTTCGGGTTCCGTCCCTGCCCTCGCTCAGTGGGTTAAGCATCCCGCGCTGCCCGTGAGCTGTAGCGTTAGGTCGTAGATGCAACTCGGATCCTGCGTTGCTGTGGCTGTGGTGTAGGCTGGCATCTACAGCTCCAATTCGACCCCTAGCCAGGGACCCTCCATATGCCACAGATGTGGCCCTAGAAAGCAAAGAAAAAAAAATTTTTTTAATTTTTTGTCCATTTAGGGCCGCACCTGAGGCATATGAAGGGTCTCAGGCTAGGGGCTGAATCAGAGCTGTAGCTGCCGACCTACACCACAGCCACAGCAACCCGGGATCCGAGCCGCGTCTGCGACCGGGCAACGCCAGATCCTTAACCCACTGAGTGAGGCCAGGGATCGAACCCTCAACCTCATGGTTCCTAGTTGGATTTGTTAACCACTGAGCCACGCCGGGAACTCCAAAAGGACGTCCTATAACTTTGTATTCATTTCTAAAATAAAAAGTTATGATAAGTTATACTTTTTAAAAAGAATATAAAGAATTGTTAACTATGACAGGATAAAAAGAGAACTCTGAGGTGTCATGGCTGAGCGAACAAAAGGAAGTGCCTGGAATTATTAAAACTTAGAAACTTAGAGAGGGCGGAACTGGGACCTAGACCTCAGGGAGGAGGGGCACTGCCAACTGGGGCTGCTATTTTGGGGGTTGAGGTGCGGTGACAGTGAAGCTGGTTCTGCAGAGGTTGGAAAAGCTGCCAACTGGATTCAGATGTTGCTGTGGGAAGAAGCTGCTGCTGCCAAGGTATAGGGAGCAGATAAGGAGAGCAAGTCTTCCTCCTTTTTCATTTAGCGTCTTTCTCTAGCTCCCCCTACTGGTAGAGAAGTGGTTTGCAGCGTCCCAAGGCCCTGGCAGTGTCAGCCAAACTAGTATAGGACGAGTTTGGAGGTGGGGAAAAATACTCTCTGACACGAGGTCACATACTAATAAGGCCGTCTTCTCCGACAGTACAATAAATTATTAAAATTTAAATCATCCTCACTCTTACCCTTATTAGCTGTATAGTTGGGATGAGGTTTTTAAAAATTTTTTAATTTTAATTTTTTTGGCCTGAGGCACGCACGAGTTCCTGGGCCAGGGATCAAACCTGAGCCATAGCAGTGACAATGCTGAATCATTAACCACTAGGCCACCTGGGAACTCCTCAAGCATCCTATTTCATCTAAGTACCTTCAGGATAATTTATTTAAATGTAAATCACAAATGGCAAATAAAACTTTTCTTTCTAGAATCCTCTTTACATATGTTTTTATCATTTTGATCTAGGGATATTTAATGTTTTTTAAAAATTTTTATTGGATTATAGTGGCCTTACAATGTTGTATTAGTTTGAGGTGTACAGCAAAGTGAGTCAGATCTCTGTTTATCAATGTTTTCCTGTATAGGTTATTACAGAATATTGTATAAAATTTTCTGTACTATACATTAGGTCCTTGTGAGTGACCTATTCTATACATGGTAGTGTGTATATGCCATCCCCATCTCCCCAATTTATGCCCCCCCATGGTTTCTCCTTTGGGAAGTTTGATTTTGAAATCTGTGCATTTGTTTCTGTTTTATGAATAAGTTATTTTGTAGGAGTTCTCTGATGGCTCTGCAACTTAAAAACCTGGTGTTGTCTGGTGTTGCAGCTCAGGTCGTTGCTATGCCACGGGTTTGATCCCTGGCCTGGGGACTTCTGCATGTCGTGAGTGTGGCCAAAAAACCAAAACTAAACCAAACCCAAACAAAAGTTATTCTGTAAACGTTTATTACTTTTTTTTTTTTTTTTTTTGTCTTTTTGCCTTTTCTAGGGCTGCAACCATGGCACATGGAGGTTCCCAGGCTAGGGGTCTAATCGGAGCTGTAGCCGCCGGCCTATACCACAGCCACAGCAATGCGGGATCCGAGCCATGTCTGCGACCTACACCACAGATCATGGCAACGCCGGATCCTTAACCCACTGAGCAAGGGCAGGGATCGAACCCGCAACCTCATGGTTCCTAGTCGGATTCCTTAACCACTGCGCCACGACGGGATCTCCCTACCTGGTCTTTTACTGTCACCCTTCACCATTCCAATCCATTTCCCACAGACTGTGAAGAAATAGTTGAGGAGTTCTCTTCCCTGCTTCACTCTTCCATACCTTCCACTGTGCCTTGAGTACAATCCAGACGTCTCACCATGGTCCCTAAGGCTCATGTAACTGGACTCCTCATTACCTCCCAAGCACATTTCATGGTCACCCTGCCAACGAGAACATTCTGGCCTCCTTCAGCGGACTGAATTGCCAGTGTTTTGGTTCCACCTCAGAGCCTTTAAACCTCTTGTTCTCTTTCTGCTTCTTCACACCCCAATCAAACCCTGCCTTGGGTCTCAGCTTAAATGTCATTTTCCCAGGGAGACCGTCACCCGTTGCCCAATCTAAGTCGGCCCCTCCCTCCTGTCCTCTAATCTAACACTGCACCTTATCACATCACGAATGTCTTTGCATTTGGGTTTTTTTTTTAATGATTTTTATTTTTTTCCATTATCATTGGTTTGCAGTGTGTGTCTATTGACACGGTCTGTCAGTATCCCTCCCTAGAACGGAAGCTCCAAAACCCCGGGACCATGTGCAACTGGTTCACCCTCCTGGTCCCAGTAAAGAGCATAGCACCGGTTCCATAGCAGAGACTCTAGGTGGAATGCAAACCAAAGTGAAGCTTTGGTCCTCCATCTCGCAGACTGAGAATTGAGCAAGAAGAGGAAGAGACGGAGTTCCCGTCGTGGCGCAGTGGTTAACGAATCTGACTAGGAACCATGAGGTTGCAGGTTCAATCCCTGGCCTTGCTCAGTGGGTTAAGGATCTAGCGTTGCCAGGAGCTGTGGTGTAGGTGGCAGACCCCTAGCCTGGGAACGTCCATGTGCTGTGGGAGTGGCCCTGAAAAGACAAAAAAGAAAAAAAAAAAGAAAAAAAAGTGTGAGGCAACACTTGTTATGGTTGATTTACAATATTCTGTCAATTTCTGCTGTATGGCAAAGTGACCCAGCCAGCCATACATATACAGTTTTTTTTTTTTGCCATTTCTTGGGCCACTCCCATGGCATATGGAGGTTCCCAGGCTAGGGGTCAGATCGGAGCCGTAGCCACTGGCCTACGCCACAGCCACAGCAACACGGGATCCGAGCCGCGTCTGCAACCTACACCACAGCTCACGGCAACGCCGGATCGTTAACCCACTGAGCAAGGGCAGGGACCGAACCCGCAACCTCATGGTTCCTAGTGGGATTCGTTAACCACTGCGCCACGACGGGAACTCCAAGGTTGTGACAATTTCTGTTGTGCAACAAAGTGATCCAGTCATACTGGATTCTTTTTTTTTTTTTCCTGCCTTTTCTCTTTTTAGGGAGGCACCCATGGCATATGGAGGTTCCCAGGCTAGAGGTCTAATTGAATCTGTAGCCTCCCGCCTACACCACAGCCACAGCAATGCCAGATCCGAGCCGCATCTTCGACCTATACCACAGCTCACTGCAACGCCGGATCCTCAACCCACTGAGCAAGGCCAGGGATTGAACCCGCAACCTTATGGTTCCTAGTTGGATTCGTTTCTGCTGCGCCATGACAGGAACTTCGGATTCTTTTTTTTTTTTTTTATGATGTTTATTTTTTCCATTTTAGTTGGTTTACCGTGTTCTGTCAATTGTGTACAATACAGCAAAATGACCCAGTCACACATACATATACACGTTCTTTTTCTCACATTGTCCTCCATCACGCTCCATCACCAGCGACTAGATACAGTTCCCAGTGCTATACAGCAGGATCTCATTGCTTATCCCCTCCAAAGGCAATAGTTTGCATCTCTTAACCCAAGATTCCCTCCCCCTTCCTCTCCCCCTCCCCTTCCTCTCCCCCACCCCATTGGCAACCACAAGTTTGTTCTCCAAGTCCATGAGTTTCTTCTCTGTGAAAAGGTTTATTTGTGCCCTGTATTAGATTCCAGATATGTTATATTATATGGTATTTGTCTTTCTCTTTGTGACTTAACTTCACTTGGGATGAGAGTCTTTAGTTCCATCCATGTTGCTGCAAATGGCATTATTTTGTTCCTTTTTATGGCTGAGTAGTATTCCAGTGTGTATATGTACCACATCTTCTTAATCCAGTCATCCGTCGATGGACGTTTGGGGTGTTTCCATGTCTTGGCTGTTGTGAATAGTGCTGCAATGAACATGTGGGTGCACATGTCTTTTTCAAGGAAAGTATGGTCTGGATATATGCCCAAGAGTGGGGTTGCTGGGTCATATGGTAGCTCTATGTATGGTTTTCTGAGGTACCTCCATGCTGTTCTCCATAGCGGTTGAACCAATTTCCATTCCCACCAGCAGGGCAGGAGGGCTCCTTTTTCTCCACACCCTCTCCAGCAATTGTTATTTGTGGGCTTTTTTTTTTTTTTTTTTTTTTTTTTTTTTTTGGTCTTTTTGCTATTTCTTGGGCTGCTCCCGCATATTCGACCAGGCTAGGGGTCGAATCGGAGCTGCAGCCACCGGCCTACACCAGAGCCACAGCAACTCGGGATCCGAGCCGCGTCTGCAACCTACACCACAGCTCACGGCAACGCCGGATCGTTAACCCACTGAGCAAGGGCAGGGACCGAACCCGCAACCTCATGGTTCCTAGTCGGATTCGTTAACCACTGCGCCACGACGGGAACTCCCATTTGTGGACTTATTAATGATGGCCATTCTGACTGGTGTGAGGCGGTACCTCATAGTAGTTTTGATTTGCATTTCTCTAGTAATCAGCGATTCTGAGCATTGTTTCATGTGCTTGTTGGCATCTGTTGGATTCTTTTCTTGAGTGATCATTATTTTACAACAGTCATCCAAATTCCCTTAAAATTCCCTTTCTGTCTTTCATTCCCTGTTTGGATTTTTTTTTTTTCTGTTTTTGGTCACCCTATGGTATATGGGGTTCCTAGGCCAGGGATCAGATCCAAACCATGGCTGCAACTAATGCCACAGCTGCAGCAACGCTGGACCCCAAACCCAGTGTGCCGTGCCTGGGGATCCGATCTGCGTCCCAGAACTCCAGAGATGCAGCGGATCCCATTACACCTCAGCAGGAACTCCCCTAGTGGTGTTTTTAAGCTAACTATTTCATTATCTTAATTATCCTACTCTGTTCTTATCGCTTCTTCTTATCTTTCCTATTGCCTAATGAGTATATCTTAACAAAAACTATTGGGCTGGTATGGATGGATCACTCACATATCGAGTGGGTGCTGATACTGGCTGGGATGACCAAAGTGATTGGTTGCATGTCTCCAGTGCCCCAGCCTAGACTTCTTCATGTGACACTGGCTGCTTGGTTCCCAAGAAAAGCCCCAAAGTGCCAACTTTCACTTTCCACGTCTCATGGTTGTTGCTTTCCCATTGTCCAAAGCAGGTGACATGGCCAAGCCTGGAGATAGAGCGGAAGAGGACTACCCAGGTATGGCCATAGAGAGGAGCAAGCTGGCAATCATTTTGCAAACAATGGATCACAGCAATCATTGACTCTGAATCAGGATGATCTAGGCTTGGAAATAAATATAAATTACCAGCTCATGGCTTAGGAGTCCCTAAGAGATGAGGTTCAAAGGCCTTAGCTCTGATATGTGACTGCCTGGCCCACACTGTCTCCCTCCAATCCTTTCCTAAACCACAGATACTGGGCTACGGCGCATTTTTTTTTTTTCTACTGGGCATTTTACAGTTACCTGAACACACCTATTTCTTACCAGCAGCCCCTGCTGCTTCAACAGGAATAAAGTAACGTGTCTGTTTCCCTTTTTGTGGACTCTAATGATACCCAAATGTAGAGATTCTATCTTTCTTGTATTTCTTGTATTTATACCTTAGAGTCGCTTAGCTGGCAATTATTGGATGGTGAATATTTGGATTTTTTTTTTTTTTTTTTGAGCAAGTTCTAGTGACTTTATTTGGGAAGCCAGCAGACCAAAAGAATGGTGGCCTACTCTCCCAAAGAGCCATTTTTAAAAAATTTTTATTTTGTCTTTTTAGGGCTGCACCCATGGCAGATGGAGGTTCCCAGGCTAGGGATCGGATCAGAGCTACAACTACCGGCTTTTGCCATAGCCACAGGAATGCAGGATCCGAGCCATGTCTGTGACCTACACCACAGCTCACGGCAATGTCAAATCCCTGACCCACTGAGGGAGGCCAGAGATTGAACCTTCGTTTTCATAGATAGCAGTCAGGTTCGATGCTGCTGAGCCATGACAGGAACTCCTGGATAAATTGTTTTAATGTACATTTTTGGAGGAGTTCCCGTTGTGGCGCAGTGGTTAACAAATCCGACTAGGAACCATGCGGTTGGGGGTTCGAGCCCTGCCCTTGCTCAGTGGGTTAAGGATCCAGCGTTGCTGTGAGCTGTGGTGTGGGTCGCAGACGCGGCTCGGATCTGGCGTTGCAGTGGCTCTGGCGTAGGCCGATGGCTACAGCTCCGATTCGACCCCTAGCCTGGGGACCTCCATATGCCGTGGGAGCGGCTCAAGAAAAACGCAAAGACAAAAAAAATTTTTTTTTAATAATGTACATTTTTGGAAGACATAGAGGTAGATGAAAAGGTGCTCAGCATCACTGATCATCAGGGAAATGCAAAGCAAAACCACCATGGGATGTCACCATACATCTCTTAGAATGGCTGTCATCAAAATGACAAGAGAACAGGAGTTCCCATTGCTGCTCAGTGGCTTAAGAACCCAACATAGTGTGTGAGGATGCAGGTTTGACCCCAGTGGGTTAAGGATCGGCGTTGCCATAAGCTGCAGCATCGATTGCAGATACGTCTTGGATCCCATGTAGCTGTGGCTGTGGTGTAGGCCGACAGCTACAGCTCCGGTTTGACCCCTAGCCTGGGAACCTCCATATGCTGCAGGTGTAGCCATACCTACAAAAAAAAAAAAAAAAAAAAGAACAAATGTTGGCGAGCATATGGAGGAAAGGGAACCCTTGTGTGCTCTTATGAGGACTATAAATTGGTGCAGCCGCTATGGAAAACAGTAATAATGGAGGTCCCTTAAGAAATTAAAAATAGCACTACCATATGATCAAATAATTCCACTTCTGGGTATATATATCCAAAGAAAATGGAAAGAGGTTATCAAAGAGGAATATGTGCTCCCATGTTCATTGCATCATTACTCACAATAGCTAAGATATGGAAACAACCTAAATTTCTGGTAACAAATAAATGAATAAAGAACATATGGTATAGGAGTTCCTGTTGTGGCGCAGCGGAAACGAATCCACCTAGGATCCATGAGGATGCAGGTTCTATCCCTGGCCTCAGGCAGTGGGTTAAAGATCTGGCATGGCTGTGGCTGTGGTGTAGGCTGGCAGCTGTAGCTCTGATTCGATCCCTAGCCTGGGAACCTCCATATGCCATGGGTGCGGCACTAAAAAGGAAAAAAAAAAAAAAAAGAAGAAGATGTGTTATATATACACAGTGGAATAGTAGTCAGCCACAACGAAAAAATTCTGCCGTTTGTGACAACATAGATCTTGAGTATTATGCTAATAAGAGTGATGGGAAAGACAAATATTGCACAGTATTGCATATATGGAATCTTAAAAAAAAAGGCAAACTCATAAAAACAGAGGGTAGAGGAGTTCCCTTGTGAAGTGGCAGGTTAAACATCTGGCGTTGTCACAGATCCGGTAGCTGCTGTGGCGTGGGTTCGATCGAACTTCCCCATGCTGTGGATGCAGCCAAAAAAAAGAAAAAAATTGCTTTCTCTTTTGAGTCTTATTTCTTCTCTAATTTTTCTTTTTAAAGACAGAACAACGGTGTGTTTGGCTTTTCTAACTGCGAGATCTGATGCAATGAAATTACTTAATTGGATCAGATTACTGTTTATATTAAACTTAAAAATGACAAGAGCTCACAGGTGAAATCAGCTGAAATCCACCAGTGCTTACACTAGCCCATCCTTAATGTATCCTGCCTCAGTCACCAAGACTGAACTGACAGATGAATGGCCCCTGTTAATGAAATACGTCTAGATCATGGTTAAGCCCACATATGAAACCAAACATGAGCACCGGCACGTCCAAATCTCTCTTTCAACACTGTCCTATGGAAGGAACACAGGTGGTGTCCTCAAGCGCTCCCTCTCCGAATATACACACCCCCTCCAGCCCCAGAGTCCAGAGCCTCCCCAAATAACAGGATTTTAGAAAAAAACTTTTTAAAATTTTTTAAAAATGCTTTTTTTTTCCATTATCGCTGGTTTACAGTGTTTTGTCATTTTTCTGCAATACAGTACATACATATATACACGTTCTTTTTCTCACATTGTCCTCCATCACGCTCCATCACCAGCGACTAGATACAGTTCCCAGTGCTATACAGCAGGATCTCATTGCTTATCCCCTCCAAAGGCAATAGTTTGCATCTCTTAACCCAAGATTCCCTCCCCCTTCCTCTCCCCCTCCCCTTCCTCTCCCCCTCCCCTTCCTCTCCCCCTCCCCGTTGGCAACCACAAGTTTGTTCTCCAAGTCCATGAGTTTCTTCTCTGTGAAAAGGTTTATTTGTGCCCTGTATTAGATATCAGATATGTGATATCATATGGTATTTGTCTTTCTCTTTGTGACTTCACTTGGGATGAGAGTCTTTAGTTCCATCCATGTTGCTGCAAATGGCATTATTTTGTTCCTTTTTATGGCTGAGTAGTATTCCAGTGTGTATATGTACCACATCTTCTTTTTTTTTTTTTTTGTCTTTTGTGTTATTTCTTTGGGCCACTCCCGCGGCATATGGAGGTTCCCAGGCTAGGGGTCTATTGGAGCTGTAGCCTGGAGCCTCCCCCAGAGCCACAGCAACGCCAGATCCGAGCCGCATCTGCAACCTACACCACAGCTCACGGCAACGCCGGATCGTTAACCCACTGAGCAAGGGCAGGGACCGAACCTGCCACCTCATGGTTCCTAGTTGGATTCGTTAACCACTGCGCCACGACGGGAACTCCATGTACCACATCTCCTTAATCCAGTCATCCGTTGATGGACATTTGGGGTGTTTTCATGTCTTGGCTGTTGTGAATAGTGCTGCAGTGAACTTGTGGGTGCATGTGTCTTTTTCAAGGAAAGTATGGTCTGGATATATGCCCAGGAGTGGGATTGCTGGGTCATATGGCAGTTGTATATTTAGTTTTCTGAGGTACCTCCATGCTGTTCTCCATAGCGGTTGAACCAATTTCCATTCCCACCAGCAGGGCAGGAGGGCTCCCTTTTCTCCACACCCACTCCAGTGTTTGTTATTTGTGGACTTATTAATGATGGCCATTCTGACTGGTGTGAGCTGGTACCTCATAGTAGTTTTGATTTGCATTTCTCTAATAATTAGCAATGTTGAGCATTTTTTCATGAGCTTTTTGGCCATCTGTATCTCTTCCTTGGAGAAATGTATATACAGGTCTTTTGCCCATTTTTCCCTTGGCTTGTTGGCTGTTTTGCCGTTGGGTTGTATAAGTTGTTTATATATTTTAGAGATTAATCCCTTGTCAGTTGCATCGTTTGAAACTATTCTCTCCCATTCTATAAGCTGTCTTTTTGGGTTTTTTTATGGTTTCCTTTGCTGTGCAAAAGCTTGGAAGTTAGATTAAGTCCCATTGTTTTATTTTCGCTTTTATTTCTCTTGCCTTAAGAGAGAAAAAAACTTTTAAAGTTGGGGTATAATACATATATAGTTGTGTGATAGCTAGTCTCATGCCCCTTTCCCTGTCAATACCACTCCCCAACCCAAAAGTAACCACTCTGCTGAGCTCTCTAACCATCAGTTGGTTTTGCACAGTCTTGAACTTGATCTAAAGGGAATGATACAGTGAGTACTCTTCAGTGTCTGGCTTCTTTCACGTATCATATCGTCTGCGAATCATCCATGTGATTCACATTAGGAGGAATTTATTCCTTTTTTTGCCATATGCTTTTCCATTTGCATGAATATACCATACTTTATTTATCCATTGTCCTGTTGCTGGACATTTGGGTTGTTTCCAGTTTGGGGCTATTACGAATAGTTTTCTACTTTCTCCTATAAGAAGACCAGTGCACCATTTTTCTATATCTAACATTGGGACTGTCACGTCATGGGATGGCATATGTTTAACTTTCGTAGATAATGCCAAACAGAGTGACTATTTTGTGAATAAATTTCTTATTTAGTCTAATGAATGACAAATGGCAGATCAAAGGCACTTAAATAAGAGGTCCCTGCTTTCTCATGGTTCTCCCTCCCCTTGACTTAAATCTGCAGGGAAGCATGAATCTAGTCTACAGCTTTCTTGTAGTGTAGTGTTCCCTGTAGTAGGAATATAGTACGTATTTGTTGAAAAAAGAAAAGGTAAATAATGTGTCATAGTTTAACACTGAGAAACATGCCCTGGTGGCCTAGTGGTTTAAGGACTTGGTGTTGTCACTGCTGTGACTCAGGTTACAGCTGTTGGCTCAGGGTCATTCCTTGGCCCCAGAACTTCCACATGCTGAGAGTGAGGCCAAAAGAAAAACGTGGATTTTAGGTACTATGGTGAATCAGTGGAAGTGAAAAAGACTTCCAAAAGTATTATTTATAACCACTTGTCTATAGCTGTGTGGTTAGAGATTTCATAAACTTTCTACTAGATTTTCGGTACTGGATAGATACACGCAGAGAAAACTGATAAATGACTAAGTCATTACAGTGGGGATCTTTAATCTGGGGTTTGTGGCTGCATTTTGTGATGGCTTGAAATTGCATAGAAACTTTTGTGTGCTATTAGCTACATCACTCGGGCCTCTTGGCTGCAAGTGACAGAAGCCCCAGTAGGATTCACTTAAATAACAAAGGGCGTTTGACAGCAGGGTCTTGGTTTGGCTCAAGGAATCCAAGCACAACTAGGGAAGCTAAGGGTCTTGGCCTCTGATTGGCCAAACCCAAAGCACATCTGAAACGTTAGCTTCAGGGGAGTCTAGAAAATGTAGTTTTTAGCTTTCCAATTTCTACAGACCATTCCAATTCTACAGAATCCTAAAAGAATGCAGTAATAGATCATGGGATTTTCTTTTCTTTAAGACCCCAGGCCTGGCCTCAGAATCCTTCTCAGCCAAGCACTGTGCTGCCAAGGGCGCTGAATTGGATCTACAGGTTGTCATCCACGTACCATATCGCATTACCCCCAGACCTCTAATGCATAGCTCTTACTTTTGTTAAAAAAAAAAAAAAAATGCAAAACTTGGAAATGGGCAAAATGATGGCTGCACGTCCTTTCAGTGATATATTAGATCACTGTTTATAGCATAATTTTCTATAATGGAGAACATAACTGTCTGTCCCAGAAAGGCAAACCGCAAACTTGCAACAAAAACTGCTTAAGCTCAAATTGTTTTAACATCAGCCCATTCAGAGCCATGTGTTCCAAGGTTCAGCAACTTGTGTGGTTTACAAATTCTGACACATGTTCATTCCCTGCCCAGACCAGCCTTAGAACCATCTGAGCCCAGCCCCTCAAGCCCTTGATGTATGTAGCTTCTCTAACTTCCTTCTTTTTTTTATTTACTTATTTATTTTTGTCTTTTTGCCTTATCTAGGGCCACTTCCCGCGGCCTATGAAGGTTCCCAGGCTAGGGGTCGAATCGGAGCTGTAGCCACCGGCCTACGCCAGAGCCACAGCAACGTAGGATCCAAGCCGCCTCTGCAACCCACACCACAGCTCACAGCAATGCCAGATCCTTAACCCACTGAGCGAGGCCAGGGATCGAACCTGCAACCTCATGGTTCCTAGTCGGATTCGTTAACCACTGCGCCACGACGGGAACTCCTCTAACTTCCTTTTTCTAAGTCAATACTGAGACTGTGTGAACTTGGGGCTCTCCCTTACTCAGCAGATTTAATAAACCTGCTTTATCTGATCAAGGGGTGGCTCTAGTCTTTGTGGGAACTTTGACAAAGTGTCTATACTTCATATGGCTATACAATGTCAAATGACAAAAATAATATAATTCAGTGACAAGTTTGATGTCCTTTATTTAAGGGACAACAATCCATGTATTGGGCACGTACAGGGTCTCATAAGCAGTGGAGCCTGTTCCCAAGGGGTTTGGGGCAAGAGTGAGTTTTCTCAGGGCTTTCCTTGTCAGGTTACCACACCCTGTTTTCTAGGGTGCGGGGAACTAGCTAAAGCTGGGTTGGAGGATTATGTTAGGTGTCCTACACAGTGAAGTGTTTCCTTTAACTGTGGGCTGACCTAAGGTTAGATCTGTGACCTGAGCCAGGCCACTGGGGCAGCCTCCATTATATGGGTCCCAGTTAGAATTGCCTTTATCAATAGACAGCGATGAGGAGGAGAAACAGACAAAACAAGAACGTCCTCAAATACAACTTGAAGTTTCCATTAGCATAGATTTGGGGAAAATTAATAAAGGGAAACCTCTCTTAAGTGGAGTCACAAAGCCAGAAGAGGGAGCCCTCACACATGTACCAGTTGAGGTCAGTACGGATTCCAACAGGAGGAGATAGAGTTTGCATCTTCCAGTAAGAGGTGACCCTGCTTTACTACCACTTGCAGGAGGAAGAAGGATTTTCTCCTTGCCTGGCAACAGCTCAGCCAATGAGAGACTCGCACAACTCAGCCAATGAAGAGCCATTATACTTCAAACTCCCCATTTCCGTCAATGGACTTTTGTTTATAACAGCCTCTCCCAATTTCATCTTCTCTATAAGAGTTTTCTCTCCTTCGCTTCAGCAGACCTGCTTGTGTTCACCATGTTTGCCTGTCCCAAACCTCAATTCTTTTTTTCGTTTTTTGGTTTTTGTTTTTTAGGGCTGTATGTGCGGCATATGGAGGCTCCCAGGCTAGGGATCCAATCGGAGCTGTAGCCACCAGCCTACGCCAGAGCCATAGCAATGTAGGAGCCGAGCCACATCTGTGACATACACCACAGCTCATGGCAACGCCGGCTCATTAACCCACTGAGCGAGGCCAGGGATCGAACTCATGTCCTCATGAATACTAGCCGGGTTCGTTAACGGCTGCGCCATGATGGGAACTCCGACAGTGTGTGTATGTTAATCCCAATCTCCTAATTTATGCCTTTCACCCCATGTTTCCTCTTTGCTAAACATAAGTTTGATTTTGAAATCTTAAAGTCTCTTTCTGTTTTGTATGTTCTTCTGTATCGTTTATTATTATTATTTGTCTTTTTAGGGCCACACCTGAGGCATATGGAGGTTCCCAGACTAGGGGTTGAATCAGAGCTGTAGCTGCCGCTTCCGTCACAGCCACAGTAATGTGTGATCTGCAACCTACACCACATCTCAGGCCAGGCAGGGATCAAACCTGCATCTTCATGGATACTAGTCAGATTCGTTTCCACTGAGTCATGACAGGAACTTCTTGTAGTTTTTTTTTTGTGGGGGGAGCTTGCCTGCAGCATATGGAAGTTCCTGGGCCAGGGGTCACAGATGCGGCTCGGATCCCACATTGCTATGGCTCTGGCGTAGGCTGGTGGCTACAGCTCCGATTGGATCCCTAGCCTGGGAGCCTCCATATGCCGAGGGAGCGGCCCTAGAAAAAGCAAAAAGACACACACACACACACACACACACACACACACACAAAATCTGATCCCTGGCTCAGGAACTCTACCTGCCTCTGGATGGCCAAAAAAAGAAAAAAAAAAAAAAATTTCCTCTGTAAACTTCGACAACACTGTGCTTTCCAGGTTATCTTTCATCCTTTCTGGCAATTCTTTCTCTATCCTAGATGGGCTGGATCAGACAAGATAAGGAATAAGTGACATGTAAGTTAGTAGTTATGATGTCATCCATACTTTTAAGAAAAGCAGTGGACTGTAGGAGGCAAGACAGAGTGCTAGGGACAGAAGGAGAGTAGCAACAGTGACTCTGGGCTTCCATTTCAAAAAGCTTGGAGGTTTTGTTATTACTTTTGCTTGGAGTTTTTGTTTGCTTTTTGCTGTCTCTCTTCTACCTTTTTAATGCACTTTTCCAAGCAGTTATTGCGCACCTGCCACGCACGGGAGTTATTGAAATGCAGGGATGGCAAGAACCCTCTGTCAGAGCTGCTGAAATGCAGGGATGGCAAGAACCCTCTGTCGGCCAAGAGCAGGTGGTGAGCATGAAGAGCAGCCAAGCACAGGGGGAGTCACAGAAACTGTTGGGGGCCCCTTGAGTCCCCGGGCTACCTGCAGAGATTCGTTGATAAAATTCCAGAGGCTTGAACATATTTATGTGGGAAGATAAAAGCTAGAGCTATGCTAATGTACTTTCAAGTGGGTGCTCTAGGCAACCTTACCACGTGAAGCCAGAGGCATCCATTGTCTGGAAGATTTGACAAGACTGTTACAGCAGGAACGCAGAGAAAGACAACGTCTAGCTTTAAACCACCAAAATGGGCTCTGAGACCCACGTCAGAGGTTGTGGTGGAGAATGAAACTCTCTCTGTGCTGTTTACTAGGCAGATTAACATGCTTTTACTATTCCGATAGCGTCATCAGCATGACTTAATGACCCCAGGAACTCTTGCCCAGGAAGATAAAAATGTAAATACCTATATTGTGCTGTGGGGCAAAGGCTGTCAGACTAATCAACATCTCAATAGACACCAAATAACCGCGCTTGGTTTCCTAAGGCTTGATTGAAACCCTTCATTGTGGCTCTCCATCCTAAAAATACCCTTAATACCCTTTCCGAGCAGACCAGGTTCGGGTCCTTTCTCCTAATTAAGCGCCCCCCCCCCGCCAAACGAGAGACCAGTCTTAACCCAGACCTGCCACAAAGTCTTGTAAACATCCCGATTTTCCCTTAGCCCCTTGGAGACGCTTTAAGACTGTCAAGCTGGTGGTCTCCACGAGTTCAACAACCCATAAGCTCAGTTTTGCCTCTCAGCGGCTTATTTTGGTGGTGTTTTGGGAGAGCCGGTACTGGGCATCCTGCAAAAGCCAATGCTTTTGATTTACATGAGCCAAGATTTTTGAGGAAAGATTAGGTTTTTGTCAATTAGAGGGTAGCACCCTTAAAGGAATGGTGAATAAGGTTTATTCACAGTGACTTTAAAAGAGAGAGAGAGGAAGTTTCCGTCCCGGCTCAGCAGAAATGAATCTGACGAGCATCCGTGAGGACGCAGGTTCGATCCCTGGCCTTGCTCAGTGGGTTAAGGATCTGGAGTAGCTGTGGCTCTGGCGTAGGCTGGCAGGTGTAGCTCTGGTTTGACCCCTAACTTGGGAACCTCCATATGCCGAAGGTGCGGCCCTAAAAAGAACAAAAGACAAAAACAATAAAAATAAGAGAGAGGAGAAGGAAATGACTGACCCTGTATGAGGATGGAGTTAGGATGCCCTGGTTTGGGAGGTGGGCAGGCTGAGAGGTTTAAGGAAGGAGGCAAAAGAAGGCCACAGTCTGCAGCGCCATTGTTTTTGTTTATTTATTTGTTTTGTCTTTTTAGGGCTGCACCCTTGGCACATGGAGGTTCCCAGACTAGGGGTCGAAATGGAGCTGAAGCCACTGGCCTACACCACAGCCACAGCCACACCAAATCCGAGCCATGTCTGCGACCTACACCACAGCTCACGGCAACGCTGGATCCTTAACCCAGGGAGCGAGGCCAGAGATTGAACCCTTATGTCCTCATGAATACTAGTCAGGTTCCTCTCCGCTGAGCCACGACAGGAACTCCTGCAGGCAGCGCCAGGGAGCCTCAGGGGCACTGTGGCTGTCCTGTTTGAGTCATGTGACCCTCTCCAAGCAGTGTCACCACCCGTCTCTACTTTGTAACTGTCCCCCTATCACATTCATGCGCTAAGGCCTGGTCAGAATCTATGAGCGGCCGGAATCTTCCTTTAAAAAAAATAAATAAACACTCACTCCAGGTTATGTTTTACACATTGAATTTTAAGAACCAGTGTCATAAGGGCACTGCGGAAAGGTTAAAATCGCGTGTGAGATAATATTATTCTTATTACTGTAATATGGAGAATGCTTGGAAGTTTTCAGATTATGGTTTTTCTTTTTCTTTTTTTTTTTTTTTGTCTTTTGTCTTTTTTTGTTGTTGTTGTTGTTGTTGTTGTTGCTATTTCTTGGGCCGCTCCCGTGGCATATGGAGGTTCCCAGGCTAGGGGTCGAATCGGAGCTGTAGCCACCGGCCTACGCCAGAGCCACAGCAACCCGGGATCCGAGCCGCGTCTGCAACCTACACCACAGCTCACGGCAACGCCGGATCGTTAACCCACTGAGCAAGGGCAGGGACCGAACCCGCAACCTCATGGTTCCTAGTCAGATTCGTTAACCACTGCGCCACGACGGGAACTCCAGATTATGGTTTTTCAAAGAGATGTTTATCTCTCTTATTAATTTGGAAAAATTATCCAAAGCATGTAAACAAGGTAAAAGCATGACTGAATGTCCTTTTATTTATTTTTTTATTTATTTTCTGGCCAGGCCTGCGGTGTGTGGAAGTTCCCAGGCCAAGGATCAAGCCCACACCACAGCAGTGAGTGGACCCACAGCAGTGACAACACGGATCTGTAACCCCCTGCACAAGAGAGCTCCCTGAATGTCCTTTCAATGTCTTTTACAGCCTCGTCCAATAGGCCTGCCCAGAGATTTTTACGTTCTCTAGAAGAATGACGCCTCTGTCTGACGTTCAACTATTCATCAGGGTTCTTATTCTGTAGCCTTAATAACAATCCCAAAGGTTATGGCTTTATTATCCTGGAGGCTATTAACAGCTTTGTTGCTAAATAAACTTCTTTGGAGTTCCTGTTGTGGCTCAGTGGGATAAACAAACTTATTTCAGGATGTTTTTCCTGCTTGAATATATATATTTCATTGTTTCTTTTCTTTTCTTTTTTTTTTTTTTTTTTTTTTTTTTTTTTGCTTTTTAGGGCCACACCTGTGGCATATGGCGGTTCCCAGGCCAGGGGTTGAATCTGCGCTCCAGCTGCCAGCTTACACCACAGCCACAGCAACGCGGGATTGAGCCGTGTGTGTGACCTACACCACAGGTCACGGCAACGCCAGATCCTTAACCCACTGAGCAAGACCAGGGATAGAAACTGCATTCTCATGGCTACTAATGGGGTTCGTTACCGCTGAGCCACAATGGGAACTCCATATTTCAGTTTCTCCAATGATCTTTGAACACACTTTGCTATGCTCCAGGTCTCTTCATTAATAAATTAAGTAAACGGAGTTCCCAATGTGGCGCAGCGGAAAAGAATCCGAATAGGACCCATGGGGTTGCGGGTTCAATCCCTGGTCTCGCTCAGTGGGTTAAGGATCTGTGGCTGTGGTGTAGGCCGACAGCAATACCTCTGATTAGACCCCCTAGCCTGGGAACCTCCATATGCCTCCGGTGCGGCCCTAAAAGGACAAAAGACAAAAAAAAAAAAAAAAATTAAGTAAACATTTTAGGCACATTCACTCTGTGTTTGGGAATGCATGGGGATAGGATGCAGTTCTGGGCTCTAGCTATTCCTCTGAAAGAATTTGCACCCACTTTGTTTGCAGCTCCACCCTGCACCCCACCTGGGAAAGGCCCTCTCCCTCTAGTCGCCCCTTTTCTGGGGATTCTGTGAGCTCCATCTTGCAGGCACTTAATTTTTTTTGCCTCCTTCTGTCATATGCCAATTGGTCAGCCCCTTTCCAGCGTTCAAAATTTCGTTGTCATATCTTGCTGTTGTCATCTTCTCTAGGGCTGCCCTCCTTCAAAAATTTCCTTTCAGGGAAAACACTGGTGGTCTAATGGTTAGGACTCAGCACCTTCACCACTGCAGCCTGGGTTCGATCCCGGGCCTGAGAACTTCCACATGCCTTGCTGTGGGGCCAAAATAAAATAAAAATTTTTTTAATTAAATTAAAATTTTTTTTTATCTTTTTGAGGGCGGCACCTGTGGCATATGGAGGTTCCCAGGCTAGGGGTCTAATCAGAGCTGCAGCTGCCAGCCTACACCACAGCCACAAAAATGGCAATGCCGGATCCTTAACCCACTGAGCGAGGCCAGGGATCGAATCCGCAACCTTACAGTTACCAGTCGGGTTTGTTAACCACTGAGCCACAACTGGAACTCCTTTTTTTAAATTTTTATTTACTAATTTTTTTAAAAATAAAATATATCCCCAAACACAGCAGTGATTTCTTTCTCCAACAAATGGAAAAACTCATCAAAATGGAGAGAGGGTGAAAGTCCGGGTTATTGAGCTATTTGTACCTTAGTCTGATCTTTGAAAAGTCCAATATTTTATGGTGAATATTAGAAATCACAGTATTTTGGACCTCAGGTGATTGTTTCAGAGTCTCCAACATATTGAATGCATCACTGAATTGCACTTTAGGAGTTCCCGTCGTGGCGCAGTGGTTAACGAATCCGACTGGGAACCATGAGGTTTCGGGTTGGGTCCCTGGCCTTGCTCAGTGGGTTAACGATCCGGCGTTGCTGAGAGCTATGGTGTAGGTTGCAGACGCGGCTCGGATCTGGCGTAGGCTGGTGGCTACAGCTCTGATTCGACCCCTAGCCTGGGAACCTCCACATGCTGCGGGAGCGGCCCAAGAAATAGCAAAAAGACCAAAAAAAAAAAAAAAAAAAAAAAATGAATTGCACTTTGGAAAGCAGCAGGCAGTGGAATGTGCAGAAATGTTATTTTACTGGCATTATACATGTCAGGCTTCTCTGAGCATCTTTTTCTGGATAGTTAATGTGCTCCAGTATGGAAAAGTCCTTTTTTCTTTTTATGGCTTCACCTGCAGCCTATGGACGTTCCCAGGCGAGGGGTCAAATTGGAGTTGCGTTTGCCACCTACGCTGCAACTTGCAGCAACAGTGGATCCTTAACCCACTGAGTGAGGCCAGGAATCGAACCCATATCCTCACAGAGACAATGTGGGGTCCTTAACCCGCTGAGCCACAATGGGAACTCCTGAAAATGTCATCTTCGCCATGCTGCCTGTTGCTTTTCAGAGAACACTGAAAAAACATGCACTTAGCAGTGGCAGTTTAACTGGATTATTTTCATGCTGAATTAAGAGGCCTATTGCGGACATCCGGCTGTCCTAAGTGAATAAAGGAGCGAGAAAAACTGTCATTTTATTCACACACTATAACTGGCATCTAGTATCAACTCCCTTTCCATCATCTATTCCACCTTTTACTGGTATAATTCCCTGGTTTTCCTTTGGAAAACCAGCCTTTCTGGCATCTCAGACCCTGCCTTTTGTTGAGATTCAAATTCATCCCGTTTCCAGGGCGGATGGTGACTCAAGTATGGCCAATCACAGGGTTGCATTTCCTTGGGCAAAGAAATTGGTTCACGGATGAATGTGTGACTCAGACCTAGTGAGATTCAAGTTGCCCTTAGTTGGGGCTGTTGAAAGAGTGGCAACTTGAGACACGGTGGAGCCTGAGGATGAAGCTAACAGAGCAGAAGTCAGAGTGGAGAGATGGAGACAAAACAGCTTGTGACGCTATTACTTGATGGCTTGAATTAAGTTGCATGCGCCATTAAATGCTCTTTGGCTTAAGGCACTTTTGTTTAGGTTTCTGTCACTTGCCACGGATCTGACTCATCTGGCAAAGCCCTGCATTGCTGCTTGCGAAGCTGGTACTACCCTAGGCTCTCACAGTATTTCTTTTTTTTTTTTTGTCTTTTGTCTTTTCAGGGTCACACCTGCAGCATCTGGAGGGTCCCAGGCTAGGGGTCGAATCTGAGCTGTTGCCTCTGGCCTACGCCAGAGCCACATCAATGCCAGATCTGAGCAGCCTCTGCGACCTACACCACAGCTCAGGGCAACGCTGCATCCTTAACCCACTGAGTGAGGCCAGGGATCGAACCCGAAACCTCATGGTTCCTAGTCGGATTCATTTCTGCTGCGCCATGGCGGGAACTCCCACAGTATTTTTTAATCTTTTTTTTTTTTTTTTGTCTTTTTAGGGCTGCACCCGCAGCATATGGAGATTCCTAGGCTAGGGGGCCAATCGGAGCTGTAGCCGCTGGCCTACACCACAGCCACAGCAACACAGGATCTGATCCGCATCTTCGACCTACACCACAGCTCATAGCATCACCGGATCCTTAACTGGATGCTGGTCAGATTTGTTACCACTGTGCCACGACAGTAATTTTTCTTTTTTTTTTTTTTTTTTTGGCCGCACCCGAGGCATGCAGACGTTCCCAGGCCAGGGATGGAACCTGTGGCACAGCAGTGACAATGCCGGATCCTTCACTGCTAGGCCACCAGGGAACTCCCACAGTAATTTTTAACCTAAATGAAAAATGGCTTTTATAACATGGGTATTCAGAGATAAGCAAAAGAAAACACTGAGCACTTCTCGCTCATCTATGCTTATGACATAGGCCACGAGCAAGTTTGTTGCAGCTGTAATGAGAAACATCTATTCATGTAAACACCGGCATAAGTGCTTATTGATACGGAATGCCATCCACATTAAGGAATGTACAACACCCTTATTTGATCAGAGAATTTTGCCAATAGGCTCATTCCTTTTTCCTTTCGAGTATAACATTTCCATTAACTTTGTGAGATTTTACAAACTTCTTGGCAGAACCTTTAGCATCTTGGAAAGCACACTTTTCAGCTTATTCTGGAAAACCTCAGTTGGTTTACCAGAGAGGTCATTGTACTCTGTTTCTGAAAAGTGTTCAAGGCTCTCGCGGCTTCCTGCCATTATTTGACGGTTTCAGAACAGGCAAAGCACAGGGAGTTAGAGATAAAATTTAATTTTCCTATAATTATTCTCTTTTGGGGGGGGGCACACCCACGGCATATGGAAGTTCCCAGGCCAGGGATTGAATCTGAGCTACAGCTGCAACCTATACCACAGCTGTGGCAACGCCAGATCCTTCACCTTCTGTGCTGGGCTGGGGATCAAAACCACACCTCAGCGGTAACCTGGGCCACAGCAGAGACAATGCTCCTTAACCTGCTTTGCCACAAGGGAACTCCCTTCCTGTTCTTTTTTTTATCTGCCCATCACACTCACAGATTCTCTTGTGTCCAGTAATACAGAGTCAGCTCCATATTGACAATTTCTCATGCACTGTTCACATTTACAAATTTATTTAGCACTTCAGTATTTCTGGCTGAGCCTGAAGCTTGTGGAAATTCATGTTCAGGGATCAAACCCAAGGCACAGCAGTGACCTGAGCCACTGCATGGACAACATTAGATCCTTAACCTGCTGAGCCACACCGGCACACCCAAAAAGAAAGTTTTAAATTAACTTCATTACCTTCAGAACCTAACCATTTTATGGGTTCGGGAAGCTCTTCTCTAATGAATCATAGATATAAGTATTCACATATATATAATTGTATCTATAATACAGAGTCTTTACTTTACAGCTTTAAGTAAACTGGATATTTGAAAATCAAGGATGAACAACCTCAATGTCCATCGACAGATGAATGAATTAAGAAGATGTGGTACATATATACAAGGGAATACTACTCAGCCATAAAAAAGAACAAAATAATGCCATTTGCAGCAACATGGATGGAACTAGAGACTCTCATACTAAGTGAAATAAGTCAGAAAGACAAATACCATATGATATCACATATCTGGAATCTAATATATAGCACAAATTAACCCTTCCATAGAAAAGAAAATCATGGACTTGAAGAACAGACTTGGGGTTGCCAAGGGAGAGGAGGAGGGAGTGGGGTGGACTGGGAATTTGGGGTTAATAGATGCAAACTATTGCCTTTGGAATGGATAAGCAATGAGATCCTGCTGTATAGCACTGGGAACTATATCTAGTCACTTGTGATGGAGCGTGATGGAGGACAATGTGAGAAAAAGAATGTGTATATGTGTGTATGTGACTGGGTCACTTTGCTGTACAGTAGAAAATCGACAGGGAGTTCCTGTCGTGGTGCAGTGGAAACAAATCCAACTAAGAACCATTAGGTTTCGGGTTTGATCCCTGGCCTTGCTCAGTGGGTTAAGGATCTGGCGTTGCCGTGAGCTGTGGTGTAGATCGCAAATGCAGCTCGGATCTGACGTTGCTGTGGCTGTGGCGTAGGCCTGCAGCTGTAACTCCGATTCAACCCCTAGCCTGGGAACCTCCATATGCCACGGATTCGGCCCTCCAAAGACAAAAGATATTGGGGTCAACGGATGCAAACTATTGCTCATGGAATGGATTGTGCTATGTAGCACTGAACTATGTCTAGATACTTACAACGCGGCACGACAATGGGAGAAAAAATCATGTATACGTGTAACTGGGTCCCCATGCTGTACAGTGGGAAAAAAAGTATGTTGGGGGAAATAACAATAAAAAATAAATTAAAAAAAGACAAAAGATAAAAAAAATCATACAGTAAGTGTCTTTTGTGTCTGATCGCTTTAATTTAGCATCATGTTTTCCAGGTTAATCCATGGTGTAGCATGTGTCAGTACACTGTGAGCTTATACCATATTTTGTTTTGTTTTCAAGTTTATTTATTTTTAATTTTTTAATTTTTACGCTTTGGTTATCTATGCCTCAGGTGGTAGATATTTAGTCTATGGCTACTTTATGGATCTAATGACTCAAGCTGCTTTAAACATTTGTGTACAAGTTTGATGTGGATAAGTGTTTTTCTTTCTCTTGGGTATATACCTAGGAGCAGAATTGCTAGGTCATATGCTAACTCTCTATTTAATTTTTTTTTCTTTGAGGAACCACCAGGCTGCTTTCCAAACTGGCTGTGCCATTTTACATTCCCATCTGTAGGGTATGGAAGGTTCCAACTTCTCTGCATTCTCACCAACCCTTGTTATGGTGTCTCTTTTTGATTATAGCCATCCTAGTGGGTCATGCTATGGCTTCGATAAAATCTCATACTTGGTTAAATATATACTTTAAGCCAATTGTTAAGAACAATCACTGGGGTTTTAATAAGCTTGTAGAAATTTTCTAATGGTGCTTTCCTAAAGCATCGCAAATATGTTGAGGCTTTGCTAAGTAGGATCTGACTCTGGAAAGAATAGTTTTTTTTTTTTTTTTTTTTTTTTTTTTTGTCTTTTGTCTTTTTTTGTTGTTGTTGTTGCTATTTCTTGGGCCGCTCCCGCGGCATATGGAGGTTCCCAGGCTAGGGGTTGAATCGGAGCTGTAGCCACCGGCCTACGCCAGAGCCACAGCAACGCAGGATCCGAGCCGCGTCTGCAACCTACACCACAGCTCACGGCAACGCTGGATCGTTAACCCACTGAGCAAGGGCAGGGATCGAACCCGCAACCTCATGGTTCCTAGTCGGATTCGTTAACCACTGCGCCACGACGGGAACTCCTGGAAAGAATAGTTTTTATTGATTGATTGATTTATAATATCCATCGGCTTAAATGAAACAGCTGGTTTAGGTCAAAATTGAAAACGAGGGATTCCCATTCTGGCTCAGCGGGCTAAGAGGCCAACAGAGTCTCTGTGAGGATGCAGGTTTGATCCCTGGCCTCGTTCAGGGTTAAGGATCCGGCATTGCCAAAGGCGGTGGCATAGGTCACAGATGTGGCTTGGATCCTATGTTGCTGTGGCTGTGGCATAGGTCTCACCTATAGCTCTAATTTGTCCCCTAGCCCAGGATCTTCCATATGTTGTAGGCGGGACTGTAAAAAGAAAAAAAAATTGAGAATGTGTTTCGTGAACTCAAAAATGTTTCCAATTTTTCTGCTTCACAAGGGCTCAGATTAAAGCCTCATTGTGCATTAAAACCTTTTTCTTAATCTTTTCTTTCTTTTTTTTTTTTGTCTTTTAGAGCTGCATCTGTAGCATATGAAGGTTCCCAGGCTAGGGGTCTAATCGGAGCTGTAGCCACTGGCCTACACCACAGCCACGGCAACGCCAGATCCACGCCAAGAATGTGACCTACACCACAGCTCATGGCAAGACCGGATCCTTAACCCACGGAGCCAGGCCAGGGATTGAACCTGCATCCACATGGATATTAGTCAGGTTCGTTAACCACTAAGCTAGGATGGGAACTCCTAAAGCCTTTTTCTATCAGCACAAGGACAGTACTCTGCTTCCAAAATGGAAATGCAGAGGTAATAAACTCTTTTTTTTTTCCTTTGACTTCACCCACAGCATGCAGAAGTGCCCATGCCAGGGATTGAGCCCGCGCCGCAGCAGCAACCAGAGCCCCCTCAGTGACAACGCCGATACTTAACCCACTGTGCCACAAGGGAAGTCCAATAAACTCTTTTATTTGTTTTAATCTAGTGTTATTTTCATCATTACTGTGTTGGCGTGTGTAGTAATATGGAGAATGTATGCAAACACATATTCCCCCAGGAGGTTCTCAAGTTAAAAAAAAATCCACCTTATTAGTGTGTGCTTCTGTTCCTGGCTCCCATTTCAGTTAAGGGGTGGAACTTTGTGAAGATATTACACTGCATTTGAAATAAACATCCTCTTTAAAATGAACATACTCTTCTATTTCTTTCAGTGCTGAAGGAATGCAGACATTGTTGTCGGCACATGCTGAATTTTGTCACAGAGTCATATTCTAAAACAACAACAAAATCCTGAGCAGTTTCAAGATATTTCACTATTTTCAAAGAGAAAGGCATGATGTAATATTGTAGGAGAAAATGTCCCAATAAAAAGATAGAAAGCAGGAGTTCCTGTTGTGGCTCAGTGGTTAACAAATCCGACTAGGAACCATAAGGTTGCGTGTTCCATCCCTGACCTTGCTCAGTGGGTTAACGATCCGGCGTTGCTGTGAGCTGTGGTGTAGGTTGCAGACGCGGCTCAGATCCCACGTTGCTGGGGCTCTGGCATAGGCCGGCTGCTATAGCTCTGGTTAGACCCCTAGCCTTGGAAACTCCATATGCCACAGGAGCAGCCCAAGAAATGGCAAAAAAGACAAAAAAAAAAAAAAAAAGATAGAGAGGAGAGACCCCAGCCGTGATGACCAAGCCGAGTCCAGCCAACTGCCCCTAATCACCCCTCCCCCCTACACATCTGCTTCTGTAAAGTTGCTTCCGCAATTACAACCTTGCCTGTTCTCACTCAGGTCCGACCAGCCAAGCAGGGACCCGGAAGAGCTAGCGCATGAAAGCCTTGTGGAAACCTTCTTATGCAACCCTTCTTCAGGACGCAGACTCCGGAGAGTGATCTCCTCTGAGCCCGCTGGGGTGATAAGCCTGAGTTCTCCAACTCTGTGAGCGCTGGCTTGGTTTCTCACCAGGTAAAAGAGCTGATCCACTGCAGCCACAGAGCTGCTGGAGCTGGTTCACCACAGCCACAGGGCTGTCGCTGGAGCTGATACACTGAGGCCGGCTGCGGGGCTGCTGGGCAGCTGCCATAACAATGTTATTTTGTTTAACATGTCTGTTTAATGTTAACATTCAAAACTGCTTATGCAGGAAATTCCCGTCGTGGCCCAGCGGAGACGAATCTGACTAGGAACCATGAGGTTGCAGGTTCGATCCCTGCCTTTGCGAGTGGGTTAAGGATCCGGCGTTGCTGTAGCTGTGGCGTAGGCTGGCAGCTACACCTCAGATTAGACTCTGGGAACCTCCATATGCCGTGGGTGCGGACTTAAAAAGCAAAAACAAAAACAAAAAATCCCCCACAAGACCACTTATTCAGGAGTCCAGGTGAGAGCCTACATGTAGCATGAAAAATGGGACTGCAAAGGGGTGCTGATAAGGGCTGACATATTTTAAAAATATTTGATGTTGGAAATTTTCAAACAAAAAATAAGATTTTTTTTTTTGTCTTTTTTTTTGCTATTTCTTTGGGGCCGCTCCCACCGCATATGGAGGTTCCCAGGCTAGGGGTCTAATCGGAGCTGTAGCCACTAGCCTACACCAGAGCCACAGCAACGCGGGATCCGAGCCGCGTCTGCAACCTTCACCACAGCTCACGGCAACGCCGGATCATTAACCCACTGAGCAAGGGCAGGGACTGAACCCGCAACCTTATGGTTCCTAGTCGGATTCATTAACCACTGCGCCATGACGGGAACTCCAAAAAATAAGATTAATATAATTCCCCTTCTTTTTTTTTTTTTTTCTCTTTTTAGGGCTGCACCATTGACATATGGAATTTCCTGGTCTAGGGGTCGAATCAGAGTTGTAGCTGCTGGCCTACACCATAGCCACAGCAACAAGGGGTCCAAGCTGCACCTGCAACCTACACCACAGCTCGGGGCAATGCCAGATCCTTAACCCACTGAGTGAGGCCAGGATCGAACCTGCGCGTCCTCATGGATTACTAGTCAGATTCATTTCCGATAAGCCATGATGGGAGCTCCTAATTCCCCCTCTTGTACCCATCCTTCAGCTTAAATAGTTGTCAGCATTTTCCAGTGTTTGGTTTAAACTAACCCCTCCCTGCTTTTGTCTTTCCTGCCTTCGTATTTTAATGACAATTCAAGGTATCATGTTAGAATTCCCTGGTGGCTCAGCAGGTTAAGGATCTGGTGTTGTCACTGATGTGGCTCTGGTTACTGATAGGGTTTGATCCCTTGCCCAGGACTTTTGAATGCTGAGGGCATGGCCAAAAAAAAAAGTTATTATGTCATTTCACCTGTAGATAATATAGAAAGCATCCATAAATTAAAAGGTTCTTTTTTGCATAAACATTACACCATTATGTCATCATCACATTTTAAAAATAAACAGTATCCTTTAAAATTATTGGATACTCAGTCTGTGTTCAAATTTTCCTATGGGAGTTCCCGTCGTGGCGCAGTGGTTAACGAATCCGACTGGGAACCATGAGGTTGCGGGTTCGGTCCCTGGCCTTGCTCAGTGGGTCAAGGATCCGGCGTTGCCGTGAGCTGTGGTGTAGGTCGCAGACGCGGCTCGGATCTGGCGTTGCTGTGGCTCTGGCGTAGGCCGCTGGCTACAGCTCCGATTCGACCCCTAGCCTGGGAACCTCCATATGCCGCGGGAGCGGCCCAAGAAATAGCAACAACAAAAAGACAAAAGACAAAAAAAAAAAAAAAAAAATTTTCCTTATGATTGATAGACTTTGCATTTTAATTTTTTTATTATGGGAAATTTTATTTTATTTTTTTTTAATTTTTTTTGTCTTTTTGCTTTTTCTAGGGCCACTCTTGCTGCATATGGAGGTTCCCAGGCTAGGGGTCGAGTCGGAGCTGTAGCCACCGGCCTACACCAGAGCCGTAGCCATGCAGGATCCGAGCTGCATCTGTGACCTACACCACAGCTCACGTCAACGCTGGATCCTTAACCCACTGAGCAAGGCCAGGGATGGAACCCGCAACCTCATGGTTCCTAATCGGATTCTCTAACCATGGAGCCACGATGGAAACTCCTATTATGGGAAATTTTAGACGTATACAGACATAAAGAGAAGAAGAAAACAAACCCCGTATGCACCTATTACCCACTTTCAACAATTATCAGTTGTAACTCAATTTAGCTATAATCGCACATGCTCCCCTGCTTGTTTTATTTTTCTTTCATATATATATTGAAATTTTGTTAACATTCATCTAACATGAAATTCTGAAATTCACCATTTCCACAGCTTTCAGTTGTACAATTATGTGGCATTTAGTAATTCCCAATCTCGTGCAAACATCACCACTACCTAATTCCCCTCAAAAGGAAACATCATGTCCATTAAGCAATGGCTCCCTGTGGCCTCCTTTTCCCAGTCCTGGCAAACACTCAACCTGCTTTCAGTCTCTATGGATGTGCCTGTTCTGGATACTTCACATAAATGGATACCCCTTATAATTTTGAAGTAAATCTGAAATGTCATTTAATTTCATCCCTAGATACTTCAGTATGTCTTTTTAAAAGATACGGACTCTTTCTTTTTAGGGCCACACCCATGGCATATGGAGGTTCCCAGGCTAGGGGTCGAATCAAACCTGTAGCTGCCAGCCTACACCACAGCCACCGCAACACCAGATCCAAGCCGCGTCTGTGACCTACAGCACAGCTCACGGCAACGCCGGATCCTTAACCCACTGATTGAGGCCAGGGCTCCAACCCGCATCCTCATGGATCCTTGTCAGATTTGTTAACGCTGAGCCAGGAAGCGAACTTCAGAGCTCTTTTTCTTTAACCATCACCACAGGATTATTCAAACAGCAGACAAAATAGATAATAATTATTTATTTTCACAAAATAGCAAGCCAGTGTTCCAGTTTCCATTTGTGTCCTCCGTGGGATGCATTTGTTTTAGTTTGAATCAGAATCCACAGGAGTTCCCATCATGGCGCAGCGGAAACGAATCTGACTAGGAACCATGTGGTTGCAGGTTCGATCCCTGGCCTTGCTCAGTGGGTTAAGGATCCGGCGTTGCCGTGAGCTGTGGTGCAGGTCGCAGACGCGGCTCAGATCCGGAGTTGCTGTGGCTCTGGCGTAGGCCGGCAGTTACAGGTCCAATTAGACCCCTAGCCTGGGAACCTCCATATGCCGCGTGTGCAGCCCTAAAAAGCCAGAAAAAAAAAAAAATCCACATAAGATCCGCAGATGATGATTGGATTAGGTGCATCTTAAATCTCTTTTCATGTGCAAATTCCCCTCCATTTTTTTTTTCCCTTGCAATTTATATATTGCAGACCCAAAAGCGTCATGTAGAGAATCCCCCTATGTGGGGAATCTGGTTGAGCGGCTCCCTTCTCCGTGGTGCTGTCTAATAGGTTCCTCTTTTGTGCATTTCCTGCTCACCGACGGTTCTGTCTAGAGCTGCACTGTCCAATATGGTGGCCACTGACCATGTGTGGTTATTGAGCACTTGCGATATGAGACTCTGTCCTTGAACAAACCTGAGTCAGGCTCCTCTGGGTCCTCTTTCTGTGCTTTGTCCTCAGCCTACTTATTCCAGTTGTAGCAAGAATCCTGCTGAGTCAGTTTAGCAAAACTCTCCACTCTCCCATTCTTGATATCTGATCAAATTCCTCATCCCCCACCCTCAATATCTAATCACCCTAGCTTGCCTTCAGTAAGAATTCTGTTGAGTCCATTTTGCAAGAATCCCCCTAGCTGTGAAGTTTCTTTTCTTTTTTCTGGCCATATCCACAGCATGCCAAAAGAAGTTCCCAGGCCAGGGATAGAACCCGCACCACAGCAGTGACAACACTGGATCCTTAACTGCTAGGCCACCAGGGAACTCCCGTCCTCTCTGTAATATTTTTTTCTTTTTGCACTCACACATGTGGCATATGGAAGTTCCCAGGCTAGGGGCTGAATCAGAGCTGCAGCTGAGGCTTACGCCACAGTCACAGCAACACTGGATTTGAGCCACATCTGTGACCTGTACTGCAGCTTGTGGCAATGTGGGATCGTTAACCCACTGAGAGAGGCCAGGGATCAAACCCATATCCTCGTGGAGACTGTGTCAGGTTCTTAACCAGCTGAGCCACAACAGGAACACCCTCTCACTAATTTTTTATCCATTGATCCCCACTCTGCTCCTTGGCTGTAAATTTCCATTTGTCCTTCTTGTACTCAGAGTTGAGCCCAATCTCTCTCCCCTACTGCAAATCCCCATTGTAGTAGTCCCTCTTGCATAAAATCTGCCTTACTGTCTTTAATAAATGTCTGAATAATTATTTTCCTTAATAATACTCCAAATTGAAACATGCTATAAGTGTAAAATACACACCAGATTTTGAAGACTTAGTGCAAAACAGGAATGGAAACGATCTCATTAATAATTTTTATATTGATTTCATGTTGACATGATAATATTTTGGATATACTGGGTTAAATAAATATGTCAGTGAAATTAATTTCGCATATTTTTCTTTAGTTGCTTTTAACATGGCAGTTGGAAGATTTAAGATGACAGTGGCTTGCATTGTATTTCTTTTGGACAGGGCTGATTTAGAGACACTTGATGCAATTCAGGGTTGTTTTTTTGGCAGTTGTACCTCATAGGAGGTGTTGGATCTGTCAAGCCAGAAGCACATAATGTCTGACTCTTTTTGTGATGTTAGCAGCCACTGCTGATCAATGTTTGGATCTACTTATTCAAGAAGGGTTTAAGGATAACCTGACCCCCTTGCTGTACAGTGGGAAAATAAAAAAAAAAAAAAAGAAGGGTTGCAATATGGTGATATATTATTTTATTTTTATTATTTTATTTTTAGTCTTTTTGCCTTTTCTAGGGCCGCACCCGCGGCATATGAAGGTTCCCAGACTCGGGGTCAAATCGGAGCTGCAGCCACCGGCCTACGCCAGAGCCATAGCAACGCGGGATCCGAGCCGCATCTGCAACCTACACCACAGCTCACGGCAACGCCGGATCGTTAACCCTCTGAGCAAGGGCAGGGACCGAACCTGCAACCTCGTGGTTCCTAGTCGGATTCGTTAACCACTGCACCACGATGGGAACTCCCTGTGATATTTTATTTTTAAATTTTTTGTTTAAAAATTTTTTTCTTTTATGGCCACACCTGCAGCATAGGGAAGTTCCTGGGCCAGGGATTGAATCTGAGCTGTAGCCGTGGCAACACTGGATCCTTTAACCCACTAGGCTGGGCTGGGGATAAAATCGACTCATCCACAGTGACCTGAGCCCCTGCAGTTGGATTCTTAACCCACTGAACCACAGCTGGAACTCCAAAATGGTGATATTTGAATTCTCTCATTCTTTCTGTAATTATACTTCATTTACTATTTGGTTCTGCAGTGCTGCAGCTCAATAAGGAAGGCAAACCTCAGAAAACTGCATATAGAACTACCTACCATATGATCCAGCAATCCCACTCCTGGGCACATATCCTGACAAAACTTTCATTGAAAAAGATACATGCACCCATATGTTCATTGCAGTACTATTCACAATAGTCAAGACATGGGAACAACCTAAATGTCATTGACAGATGAATGGATTAAGAAGGTGTGGTACATATACACAATGGAATACTACGCAGCCATAAAGGAGAACAAAATAATTCCATGTGCAGGATCATGGATGGAACTAGAGACTCTCATACTAAGTGAAGTAAGTCAGAAGGAGAAATACAGATACCATATGATATCACATATCTGGAATCTAATATATGGCACCAATGAACCTCTCTGCAGAAAAGAAACCAACTCATGGACATGGAGAACAGATTTGTGGTGGTCAAGAGGGAGGGGGAGGGACTGGAGTTTGGGGTTAGTAGACGCCAGCTATTGCATTTGGAGCGGATAAGCAATGAGATTCTGCTGTATAACATGGGGAACTATATCTGATCACTTGTGATGATGGAGGATAATGTGAAAAAAAGACCGTATATTGATGTATGACTGGGTCACTTTGCTGTGCAGCAGAAATTGACAGAACATTGTGAATCAACTATAATAAATAAAATAAAAGGTATGACCAATGAATCAATGCTAAAAAAAAAATAAGGACGGCAATATCAATGTTTGATTCTCTTCCTTTAAAATTTTTTTTTAATTTTTTTGTTTGTCTTTTTTTTTTTTTTTTTTTTTTTTTTTTGCCATTTCTTGGGCTGCTCCTGCAGCATGTGGAGGTTCCCAGGCTAGGGGTCGAATCGGAGCTTCAGCCACTAGCCTACGCCAGAGCCACAGCAACTCGGGATCCCAGACACATCTGTGACCTACACCTCAGCTCATGGCAACGCTGGATCCTTAACCCACTGAGCAAGGCCAGGGATCGAACCCGCAACCTCATGGTTCTTAGTCGGATTCATTAACCACCGCGCCACAACGGGAACTCCAATTTTTTCAAGGCCGCACCCACTGCATATGCAGGTTCCCAGGCTAGAAGTTGAGTCAGAGCTATAGCTGCTGGCCTACACCACAGCCACAGCAACA
The DNA here is from genome assembly GCF_054392235.1 of Sus scrofa. Classification (NCBI taxonomy): domain Eukaryota; kingdom Metazoa; phylum Chordata; class Mammalia; order Artiodactyla; family Suidae; genus Sus; species Sus scrofa. The sequence goes on from NC_139401.1 coordinate 17,045,845, forward strand.
CGGGATCAGAGCCTAGTATGCGAACTACCCCACAGCTCACGGCAACGCCAGATCCCTGTCCCACTGAGCATTGCCGTGAGTTGTGGTGTAGGTCACAGACCGCAGCTCAGATCTGGCATTGCTGTGGCTGCAGTGTAGGCCGGCAACTGTAGCTCCAATTGGACCCCTAGCCTGGGAATCTCCCTCTGTATGGCACACGTGCAGCCCTAAAGACAAAAAAACCGTTACAACTAAGAAAACCCCTGTATTCAGAGGGAAGTTATGCACCTGGAAACGGAATGCTATATACATGAAACTTGTGGTTTACAGAACAGATATCACTGTTGAGTGAATCAGTTAACTGGAACCGTGATTTATGTACCTGCACTCTCCTATGGGTTGCGATACCTTCAAAGATGTATTAAACACATGTGTAGCCTTGTGAATCAAGGCTCAGATCCTCTATGACCCAGTGGCCACATCAACTTGGTCAAAGTAGAAAGGGCAGGAGACAAAAATGAAGAATGAATCCACAATCTGTAGTCACCATAAAAGGATTATGTTTGCAGTGCTGGGAACACAGCCTTTGTTTATTGAGTGCAGGACTATATATACTCTACCGAGAGCACTTAAATATTTGCAGATTGACTTGTGCCGCACATGCTTTTTTCTATGAGATGTGCGTGGTATTCCTCCGGAATGTAAAACCCTGGCTCAGGTGCGCATCTCTGGGAGCAGAAACTGAGATGAGGATTCTTGTGTAGGTGCTTCCGTAGGGAGAAGGGAGGCGGGATGGGGCTGGAGAAGGCACTGAGCAAGGATGCCGTCTCAACTGGAGACTCAGCTCCGCCTGGTCCCCCGGGACCCTCTGGGGCTGGATTTGTACCACAGAGTCGGTCTCCCCTGAGGCGAGGGGCTGGCTTTTGATGCTTCACATCAGTCAGCCCGTGGCGGCGGGCTGCTTCGTGCAGGGTGGCAGGTGTAGCTGCTCTGAGGCAGCTGCAGGTTGGCTGAGGGCAAGGCTCCCAAGAAGGGAGCAGCCATGAGCCATTAGCAGACAACACGCATTACCTGGTGACAGGAATCTTGGCAGAGAACCGACAGTTTCTGCAGTAGGTCTGAAATTTTTACGTGATAATTGTGTCAGAGTCTGGCTAGCTGTTCCCCAAACCCATTACTTCTTCTTGGGTACATGGCTTGACTACATTTCCCAGACTCCCTTGCAGCTCAGTATCAGCCACGTGACTCAGCTCTAACCAACAGAAAAGCAGGGAGAAGGGATCTGTGCCACCGCCCTCCCTGCCCTGGCTCATAAAACCCCCTCTGCAAGCAGTCCTCTATGCTCTCTCTCTTTGCAGCTCTGTTCCTTTTATTTTGATTTCTACCAGATGCAGAGCATGTAGTGGAGGACTCTGAGGTCCCAGGGGCTGGAGGTGCTACTCTATATTGTCCATGATGAACTCGAAAAGAATCCCCCCTGCCCCCCGACCCTTGTAGGTTTGTGTGGCATGAGCAAGAAACAAATCATCATTATATGAACCCACTGAGATTTTCCAGGCTGTTCCTGTAGTTAGCTTGCTCTGGTTCTTTGAACCCTTTTTTTTTTTTTTTTTCCTGAACCTGCAGCAGATGGAAGTTCCTGGGCTAGGGACTGAAACAGAGCTGGAGCTGTGACCCACATGTAATCTTTGGCAATGCCAGATCCTTTAACCCACTGCACTGGGCTGGTTATCGAACCCGCGCCTCTGCAGTGACCCAAGCCACTGCAGTTGGATTCTTAACCCACTACACCACAACAGGAACTCTGAACCCTCTTTTTTTTTTTTTTTTTTATAAATAAGAATAGCTTCTGAAAATTTTAGAATTCTATCAATTTATTGTCAATATCAATCTTCACTCAAATCCATGGTGAGTGAAGTGATGAATAACTAAAGTAAGATTTTTTTTCTTATTCCTTTATAACCTAGAATAAAGCTCTGAGAGTATGTTTGAGTATTATGGGTGATTTTAAAAAAAGCACCATGAGAATAATATGGCTAAAATAATTATTAGCCAAAATCCTGTTTGGGGAAACAAAGCAGGAAGCTGCTCTCCCAAGGTTAGACTGCTTGCTATTATTAACAAGTACTGAGAGCTGCTGTTTCCAGTTTGTCTGACATAACTATTGGACTTTCCCAGGGCACAGGCAGTTTTTGAATGTTTCTGCTCAGCTATTCAGCCATTCCGAGGCTACCAAAAGCTTCATTCCATGGAGAGAGGTGATCTGCCTGATACCTTGCAGAAGAGGCCAGCAGGGCTGCGGAGAACCAGCTGTTTGTTGCTTGAGAATAACCACTTTCTCAGTGTCTCAAGCTTTTGTTCCAGAGGATGGAGTCGGTATTGGAAGGAAGAGGGCACATCATTGCACCTATGCTCATGTGCACACAGGATATAATTCCACCAATATTCCAAAGCTAGTTTTATGGAAGACAGTAACTTGGAAGATTCCATCGTCGTTAGTGCTGCTTTGCAGAGCATAAGCAGGTCCATGCACGCCAATCCCCTCTTTCTCTTGGAGTGGATAAAGGATTAGGAGAGGTCCATGTGGCCAACATCAGCTGCATTGTTGCTGGAGTTCGATTGGAGATTCCCATTAGGTTTGTGGCCACAATCAGGCTGCTTCTTATTCTTGCTACCCGCTTTCTTCCCTACACCAGAGTGTCTACAAAACAGACCCTCGCCTGGCAAGATGCAAGGCAATTGCTCTTTTCCCATCAAGTCCTTCAAGTAAGAACAGTTCTTCTTCTTCTTCTTCTAGAAGAAGAAGTTCTTCTTCCTAGGCTCCAAACTAGGTGAGCTTTCTATGTGGATTAAGGGGTAGAGTGGAGGCCCCTCTGAGGGCAGCGGAATTCAAGGGTGGTAGAGAGAAATTGAGACGGCGAGAGAGGAGAGCTGTAGGTGTAAGTAAATATTAGGTCTTCATGGACCTAAGAGGAGTCAGCAAATTTTTTTCTGTCAAAGGCTAGAGGGGGGAGTTCCCGTCGTGGCGCAGTGGTTAACGAATCCGACTAGGAACCATGAGGTTGCGGGTTCGGTCCCTGGCCTCGCTCAGTGGGTTAACGATCCGGCGTTGCCAGTGAGCTGTGGTGAAGGTTGCAGACGCGGCTCAGATCCTGTGTTGCTGTGGCTCTGGCGTAGGCCGCTGGCTACAGCTCCGATTGGACCCCTAGCCTGGGAACCTCCATATGCCGCGGGAGCGGCCCAAGAAATAGCAAAAAGACAAAAAAAAAAAAAAAAAAAAAAAGGCTAGAGAGTAAATATTTTAGGTGACAGCTCGGCTATTGTGGTGCAGAGACAGCCATAGACAACACATAAATGAATGGGCGTGGTGAAATACACACACGACAGTAAAAGACACACAGAGATAGAGACAGTGTTGGAACCAGGAACGATCTGTTTCTTCTTCCCTCCTTCACTTCCTGACCTTGCAGAAGTGTAAATAAGAGAAGTTGGAATAAGAGCCAATGTTACTTCATCAATATTCCCTCCTGGGGAGCGGAGAGGAAACCTTCTCATGAACAGTTGTGGCCAGGGGAACAGGATTTCCTCTCATACAGTTAAAGATCTACCTTTCTTCGCGTCTAGAAAAAATAAAAGTTAAAATCAGCCGAACGAGTGATTATTTAGTGTTTACAGTGGCCAGTCCCTCAATAAGTACTTTTTAAAGTTCACCAGTCTTTGAGGTACAACCTAAAGAATCTCAAGATCACTCATGAAAATTCTGAAGCTCGGGGAAGCCAAATAGAATTCTCCCTGCCACACCCTCCCAGGGGGCCTGTAAATTGGCTGTTAGGTATAAGTAAATATTAGGTCTTCATAGACCTAAGAGGAGTCAGCAAATTTTTTTTTCTGTCAAAGGCTAGAGAGTAAATATTTTAGGTGACACCTCTGCTATTGTAGCGCAGAAACAGCCATAGACAACACTTAAATGAATGGGTGTGGCCGTGTTCCCTGAAAACTTGGCATATGGAAACTGATGTGAATTTCATATAATTTTCACATGTCCTGAAATATTACTCAGTGCACAGAAAGCACGAATTTTTTTTTTTTTTTTTTTTCCTTTTTGTGAGCCACTCCCGCGGCATATGGAGGTTCCCAGGCTAGGGGTCTCATTGGAGCCGTAGCCACCGGCCTACACCACAGCTCACGGCAACGCTGGATCCTTAACCCACTGAGCAAGGCCAGGAATCGAACCCGCAACCTCATGGTTCCTAGTCCGATTCGTTAACCACTGCACCACGATGGGAACTCCAGCACGAATTTTTTTTCAGCCATGAAGAAAAGGAAAGAGTTCCCTGGTGATAGAGTGAGTTAAGGGTCCAGCATTGTCATTACTGTGGCTTGGGTTGCTCCTGTGGCTTGGGTTGGCTCCCTAGCCTGGAAATTTAAGCACGTGTGCATGTGGCTAAATAGAAAACAGACAAACAAACACAGAAACACAAATCCCCAAACCAAAAAGCCCTTGTAAAACCCAGTTTTAGCCCATGAGCTGTACAAAATCAGGCAACTAACTGGTCCTAGGTTCCAATGCCTGCTTTAGAAAACTCTTCCCTGTAGAAGAGCGTTGTTTTGAGTTTAAGGTGTTATCTTCATGCACGGCACTGATGCTGGATTTAAAGGGGGAAAAAACAGGAGTGCCTGCTGTAGTGCAAAGGGATCAGCAGCATCTTTTGAGAGCCAGGACACAGGTTTGATCCCTGGCCCGGCTCGGTGGGTTAAAGGATTCAGCGTTGCTGCAGCTAAAGTGTAGGTTGAAACAGCGGTTCCAAACCAATCGCTGGCCCAGGAATTTCATATGCCAGGGCGGCCAAAAAAAAAGAAAAAAGAAAAAAGGGAAAAAAGTAAAGACTATCTCTTGGCTGTTGATGCATAGATTATCATTCTGACTTTTCTGGTCATTGATGGAGCTAAACCAGTATGTAAGTAAAGAACTGTAAAAAGGATAAAGAAATTCTCTTCTAAAATGTCCTTGTTTACTGTCAGACTTAAAGGGATTATGAGTGTTTCTAGTTTCTACTTTTTTTTTTTTTTTTTGATTTAGTTTGTTGTTACCACCAAGTGGAGTAGAACACTGGTCAACCCTCGATGGCCCACTTTCAGCCGGTTTAGTTTTGAACAGCTTTATTGAGAGAGAACATTCCATACAGTTCCCTATGGAGGTTCCCAGGCTAGGAGTTGAATCAGAGCTGTGGCTGACGCCTGTGCCACAGCAATGTGCAATCTGAACCATGTCTACGACCTACACCACAGCTCACGGCAACGCTGGATCCTTAACCCAGTGATCGAGGCCAGGGATCGAACCTGTGTCCTCATGGAGGCTAGTCAGATTTGTTTCTGTTGAGCCACCACGGGAACTCCCAGTTTCTAAATTCTTATCTATGTTTATTTTGAAGTTTGATAACTATTTCTTCTATTTAAAAAACTGCTGTAGAAATAAAGAACAGGACTTGGCATTCCTTCGATTTTAAAAACATTTTAAAAATGCCATTTTTTCCCTCCTGTGTCCTGGGTTAACACATTGCTGCTGTTAGGGCACTTCTGGCTGTGCCTCTGGTCCTTCATGGAGCAGCTTCCTTCTGGCATCCCACAGCCCATCAGAGGCTGCCCCTCCCTCCTGCCCCAGCCAGAGTCCCTCACTCCTCACTCGATTGGTGCCAAGTCTCTGGGGCTCCTCCCTCTTTTGTGATCCTCCCTCTGGGTCCCGTCCTTTCGCCTACCCAGCCCCACCCATTAGTCAACAACCATCTCAGACCCCTTTGTCAAGCCTTCCTGGTTGAGCTCCAGCTCACAGATTTTGTCTGTTCTCTAAACTCCCACAGCACTTAGCCCCGGTTCACAGTTTGGCACTTAATTATATATTGTCTTTTATTGTTTGTTTTTATCTGTGGTGTTAAGTTTTGTCTTTTCCGGGGAGGTGGCTGACTCCTTGAAAGCAACACATCTTGTATTTTAAAAAAATCACAGTACTCCATTGGGAACCCAGTCAATACTTACTGTTCTACCAGTAAGTGCATGGATTAGGCACCAATGTGAGACGTCCTACCCATCTCCATCTCCTCAGTGCTTTAGCAGCTGTCAAATTTATTAAACTGAGTTGAGTAACGTCGACCAGCTCCAAATCTAGTGTTCAGTTGGGCAAATCACACCATCTCTGCACCCATTTTCTCATCTGTAGAATGGAGATAAAAATTGGAAACCAGTGTACCTCAGAGAGGTATTATGAGGCTAAAATAGATAACGTGGTTTGAACTATATGAATGTTAGGGATTATTCAATCTCACGTTTCTTTTTTGCAAGAGTCACAGGGGCAAGTGGGGTTTGGCTTTTATCACAAAGAATGGGTCCTGGAGTTCCCTAGTGGCTCAGCGGGTTAAGGATCCGGCACTGTCACTGCTGTGTCTCTGGTTACTGCTGTGGTGCGGGTTCGATCTCTGGCTTGAGAACTTCTGCATGCCTCGAGTGCAGCCCCCTCCAAAAACGAAGGGTCTTTTTCTCATCTCTGTTAGAATAAGAGCAGGGCATTCTCAAGGTAGCCTGACTACAATGGGAAAGGTAGTCAAAGAATAAATGTGATCTCTTGGCTTCCAGTTTTCCTGAGATGCTATTATACTTGTGGAAGATACAGTGGTGGTGAAGTCCCCCAGCTAAGTTAGTCTTCGCTCCTCCCAACTTACCTATCCTTTTGGTACTCTTGTCTCTAAGCCTACAGCTGTCTTAATTCTCTCCTGGCAGGTCTGAAACAAAATAGGCTGCAAGGAAATCTCAGTGATTTTGAGGATCCTCTTTCTCTATTTCATTTTTTCAGATTCCAATAGGGAAATATTACTCTAGCCATCATTTATGAATTGATACAATTTTTTTCTTTTTCTTATGTATCTCTTCTCACCTTCTCCTTTCCCACTGTCTTTACCTTCTTTTTTCTTTTCCTCTCTTCCTGTCCTTGTTCCTTACTTTAGTTGATCAAAATACCAAAGTATATTTGTTACTGTTAATGCTGTTTCTTGAGATGATTTTTGCTTGTTTTTAATTAAAACTTTTTGGGAGTTCCCTGGTCGGTCAGCATCTTAAGGATCTGGCAATGTCACTGCTGTGGCTTGGGTGGGATCCCTGGCCTGGGAATTTCCCCACATCACAAGCAACCCCCCCCACCATGTAGCGTTTTAGGGTGAAAGATCTATCTATTTATCTACCTTTCCATATCCCTTTATTAAAGCAAATTCTAAAATATACTTTTTATTAGTGCTTGTTCCTGGACTGATTTTTTTCCCTTGGGGTGGTTTTTCCCAGTCAGGCTTAATATGTGCAATTCTTCCCAGGACTTTTTCACTCCTATTAGTCTAGTATTTAACACTAACCGATATTATTCCTTTTGAAGGCTCAATTCCAGGTTTGATCCTTGTCTAAGAAAGTGTCCTAACCCTGTGGCCACCTTGAATAGTATGGGGAGTCACGGGGATCCTGTTCATGTGGGGATCTCTGCCCTCCAGCTTTTCAGGATGGAAGCAGTAATGTCATGGAAAAAGGGAAGCCTGATTTCCCATGCCTCGTCCGTTTCTGGGAAGGGCACGACATATCCTGGGCACTGCACTTGCTCCTACGTCCTAGGAAGAAAACATCTCAGCCTTCCCCGTCCCCTGAAAAGCGCCATTCTCCAGGTGGGTCTGGATGTCCCCCTTTCAAACCAGGGAGGAAAGCCAAAGAGATCCCTCTCGCACAGAGTGGACGCAGAACGGCGCTGGCTCATGCCCTCTGGGCCGGACTGCACCGGCCTGCGCCGGAGGTGCAGGTGACCCTCCGCGGGGCGGGCGGTGCGCCGAGTTAGTTACCTGGCTTGGCGCAGGCGGGGCGGGGCGGGGCGGGGCGGGGGCGGGGGCGGGGGCGGGGTCGAGGTGCGATCCCAGGCCCCGATTGGGCTGCGCCGCGCCTGTCTCCATGTGCCGCGCGGCGGAGGCACAACATTCAAGTCCGGGGGCGGGGCCGGCGCGCGCCGGGAGGAAGCGGCCGCGCGGCAGCTGCGGGGCGTGGGGGCGGTGGCGGCGGCGGCCAAGGCCGAGGCCGAGGCGGTGGAGGCTGTGGTGAAGGCGGCGGCGCCTCGGCTGGGGACGGTGCTCCGCTGGGCCCTCTTGCAGGCACCATGGAGACGGCGGCGGGTGGGGGCTGCGGCTCCGGACCGCCACTGCTGCTGAGCGAGGGCGAGCAGCAGTGCTACTCCGAGCTCTTCGCGCGCTGCGCCGGCGCCGCAGGCGGGGGCCCCGGTCTCGGGCCCCCTGAGGCCGCCAGAGCCGCCCCCGGCGCGGCCACAGCAGCGGCGGGCCCTGTGGCCGACCTGTTCCGGGCATCGCAGCTGCCTGCCGAGACGCTGCACCAGGTAGGTCCCCGCGCCCCTGCTCCTGTGGGTCTTTGGGGACCATTGGTACGGGGACAAGGGGGCGGGGTGGGGCGACAAGGCTGCCTACAGGCACCCCGCGGCCTCAGCCAAGTCGCAGAGAGGGGCTTCGCAGCCGGGAATGGCGGCGACGCCCTTGTTCCCTGGGGGACACCAGCCTCCTCCGCAGCTCAGCTCTGTTGGGTGCGCTCCCCATCTTCCTCTCCTGAGACGGACGGACACTCCTTCCCCTCCTCGGCCGTTTCTGGGGCTCTGCAGCCGCCCAGACCGAAAGTTTGCCTTGTTCTCGAAGTGGTGTTTGTTTTGGCTGGTGTCTGGTTTAACCTCTGCTCGCCGCTCTTGCCCTTGCCTCTGCTGGGTGGGTGGGCGCTCGGGTGCCCCGCAGGAATTGAACTTGAAGGGTGTGTGTGCGCCTGTAGGGCCGGGGGCCCAAGCCTGACTGTTGTTTGCCTTATGTACTGTTTGTAATATATGCGTATCTACTATGTATATTTGCCCACTAACGTATTTCTGAATATTAGCATTAAACTGGAAAGCCTAATGACACATTGCAGAACCAGGACACAGTGGCTGCGGGAGTACATCTGTCAAGGCAGAGCCAAGCTTCCTATTTAGGGATAGAGGTGGACCCCAGATGTCCATCGTGGAGGACAGTTGTAGTTTCCCTATTACCATTATTTGGACTTGAAATAGAATTGCAAAGTAATGTGTGTGATAGGCACCTCCTTTTGGCTGCTCCACACCTGAAAAAGGAGGAGGAAGGTGATGCGCAGTAGATGCTGGTTTTGTTTTGTGCTTTCCTTGGGGCTTGGAGAAAGACTACTTGATAACCCCTGTCTTTTGCTGTTATCTTCATGGTGATAAGATTCTTAGTATCAGGCCCCAAATGTGCAATGAAGCTTTTCTTAAAAGCTGGAGTCAGAAGGAAAGTTAACATTAGTTGTATATTTGGAGTGGGGGGTAGTATTTTATTTAATTGTATACATATATATTTTTTCTTTTTCCGCTGCACCCATGGGGAAGTTCCCAGGCCAGGGATTGAATCCAAGCCACAGACCTGCCATAGCTGCGGCAACGCTGGAACCTTAACCCACTGTGCTGGGCAGGGAATCGAACCCCGCAGCCATAGAAACAAGCTGGACCCTTAACCTGCTGCACCACAGTGGGGACTCTGGGGAGTGGTATTTTAAAATACAGTTCCAAAGGAGTACTGGGGTTTCGTGGTGGTTCACTTTTGCAAATATCATCATGTTTGTAGAGTTTTTTTTTAATCCCTTAAGACCGCATTTATACTGCTGGAGCATGCATATGCCTGTTTGTGAGCATAACTTTAGCCATTCCGTAATCTCTCACCTTCCCGAATTCAAGATTTCTGAAAATATGCCATGTCTCTTAAGAAGTCCTTGCTGAGTAGACAGTTCTGCCTCTGCTCTTGAGCTCAGCCAGGTAGAGGAAAAGTCACTATCTTTTTTTTTTTTTTTTTTTTTTTTTTTTTTTTTTTTTGTCTTTTTGCTATTTCTTGGGCCGCTCCCGCGCCATAGGGAGGTTCCCAGGCTAGGGGTGGAATCGGAGCTTTAGCCGCCGGCCTACACCAACAGCCACAGCAACACGGGATCTGAGCCGCGTCTGCAACCTACACCACAGCTCACTGGCAACGCCGGATCGTTAACCCACTGAGCAAGGGCAGGGACCGAACCCGCAACCTCATGGTTCCTAGTCGGATTCGTTAACCACTGCGCCACGACAGGAACTCCACAGTCACTGTCTTAAAACACAAACCATGGCTATTACATGAGGGTCTCAGAATTCTCCCAAGCATAATAAATTTATTAAATTCTGTTGCTGCTTCTCAACTGAAATGACTGAGACTACACAGCCAGTAAGTGACAGCTGGGCACCTGTTAAGGCTTATTTTGTTGTCAGTAACATATGGAGTGTGATAAGAGATGGTGGGCATGTTAAATCTGAATTATGTTGGTTGACTTATCTTAGAAGTTAGGGAGAGGCCTTTCCTGGTGTTAGAACCCACACTCCCTTGAGGTGTTTAAGATTTGGAAAAAACAAGGGCTTACTGTCTAGCACAGGGACCTATGTCCGATCTCTTGGGATAGACCATGATGGAAAAAAAAGTATATATATGTATGACTGAATCACTTTGCTCTACAACAGAAATTAGCACAGCATTGTAAATCAACTATAATTAAAAAAAACCCTAAAAAATAAAAAGATTTGAAAAGAACTTGGGAATTCCTTTGTATCTCAGTGGGTTCAGGATCCAGCGTTGTCACTGCTGTGGTTCTGGTTACTGCTGTGGCAAGGCTTTAGTCCCTGGCCCGGGAATTTCTCTGGGCCATTGGCACAGACAAAAAAAAGGTTTAAAAGGAACTCAAGGCACAGTGCCTTTGTATGAATGAGATTATATTCTTTTTTTTTCTTTTCTTTCTTTCTTTTTTTTTTTTCTTTGCTTTTTAGGGCTGTACCCAAGGCATATGGAGGTTCTCAGGCTATGGGTCCAGTCGGAGCTGCTGCTGGCCTACACCACAGCTCACGGCAACGCCAGATCCTTAACCCACTGAGCAAGGGCAGGGACCAAACCCGCCACCTCATGGTTCCTAGTCGGATTCGTTAACCACTGCGCCACGATGGGAACTCCAAGAGATTATATTCTTGATGTCTCGTTGACACCTGCTTGTGAGAGATGCTGGTGAAAGGGGACATCCCTAGAATATTGCTTGTAGGAAATCTCTCAGAGCTTTAAAGCTCCCTTATTCAGCCCAGCAAAACAAAGTGCATCTTTCCCGATTAACCTAACATAGTGCAGTAATCCAGTATTCTTTGTACAGGTGAAAATGAACTTCAAGGCATCCTGGACAGAGAAATGTAATCAGAAGAGGTTCAAAAGAAAGAAGAGGTTCAAACAAAACCAGCAGCCACCTAATTTTTACCATCTACCTTGGTGGTGTGTGGTGTGGTGTGTCTGGGTGTGTGTACACGCATGCATACTCCATTTATCTTGATTTGCACTACTCCATGCTTGTATTAACCTTTCTTTAAAACAGATGTAGATGTTTTTAGCCTTTCCTTGTTAAACAGGAAGGCTAAAGTTTAATTAAGTGGCCCAACAGGTATAACTGCCCAAATTATGGAGGCACTAACTAGCCCTGGTAGTTTCTATGGTAACAGTAAGATTTTTTTTTTTCTTTTTAATAAGCATACAGTTAAGATTACCATAGTGTTCCAGGAAGGGTGAAAATCTTACCTAAAGTAAATGTTCTTTAAAAAGGCTTAATTTTGTCTCCTCCTTGGAATAAAATAAGCTACTACATCTGTTAATTTGTTGTGGAAGTGAGCTATCTTAGGGTTTTTTTTTCCCAGTTGAAATTATATATATATATATATATATATATATATATATTTTTTTTTTGTCTTTTTGCCATTTCTTAGGCCGCTCCCACGGCATATGGAGAGTCCCAGGCTAGGGGTCGAATCGGAGCTGTAGCCACCGGCTGTGCCAGAGCCACATCAGATCTGAGCCGCGTCTGCGACCTACACCACAGCTCACGGCAACATCGGATCCTTAACCCACTGAGCAAGGCCAGGGATCAAACCCACAACCTCATGGTTCCTAGTCGGATTCGTTAACCAATGAGCCACGACGGTAACTCCTATAGATATATTTTTATGGCTGCACCAGTGACATATGGAAGTTCCTGGGCCAGGGATTGAATCTGAGCCCCAGCTGTTGTGACCTATGCTGCGGGGGTGGCAACTCCGGATCCTTTAATCCACTGTGCTGGGCCAGGGATCGAACGCATGCCGACACAGAGACAAGGCAGATTATTAACCCACTGTGCCACAGTGGAAACTCCACTTTTTTTCTTTTTCTTTTTAGGGTCACACCGAGGCATATGGAAGTTCCCAGTCTAGGGTTGAATTGGAGCCACAGCTGCTGGCCTACACCACAGCCACAGCAACACCAGATCTGAGTTGCCTCCCTGACCTACGCTGCAGCTTGTAGCAAGGTCGGATACTTACCCCACTTAGTGAGGCCAGAGATCGAACCTGCATCCTCCTGGATCCTAGTCTGGTTCCTAACCCGTTGAGCCACAATGGGAACTCTTCCATTTTTTTTTTTTAAAGTAGACTTTTATCTCTCTCTCTCTCTTTCTTTTTTTGTGATTAAGCCTGTAGAATGTGGAAGTTCCTGGGCCAGGGGTTGAAATTTAGCCGCTGCAGTGACAGCGCTGAATCCTTAACCTGCTTTGCCACAGGAGAACTCCCTAAAAGACTTCTCTTTTCAGAGCAGTTTTAGGTTCACGGCAAAATTGAGGGGAATGTATGGAGAGTTCCCATGTATATCCTGGACCCACGTGTACCCATCCTCCTCCGTTATCAACACTCCCACCAGCCCAGCGTGGTACAGTTTTTACAGTTGTTGACCTGCGTTGGCATATCGTAATCACCTAGAGACTGTAGTTTACACTATGGTTCATTCTTGATGATGTATTTTTTTTGGGTTTGGACACATGTTTCCATCATTGTGGTATCTTACAGAGTAGTTTCACTGCCTTAAAAGTACTTATTCATCCCTTGCTCTCACTCCCAACCCCTGGCAATCACTGATTTTTTTATGTCTCCAGAGTTTTGCCTTTTTAAGGATGTGATATAGTTGGAATCACAGTATGTAATCTTTTCAGATGGGCTTCTTTCATTTAGCGATATGCACTTAAGATGCCTCCATTTTTTTTTTTCATAGTTTGAGGCTTTCCTTCTTGTTAGTGCTGAATGATATTCCATGGTCTGGGTTTACCACAGTTTATCCATTCATGATCTGGAGGACATCTTGGTTGCTTTCAGGTTTTGGCAATTATTGGATAAAGTTGTTGTAAACATTCGTGTACACTTAAGTTTTCAACCCCTTTTGGGTAAATATTCATAAGCGCGATTGCTGGATCACATGGTAGAGGAGTGTGTTTCGTTTTGTTGGAAACTGCCAAACTGTCTTAAAGAAAGAAAGAAAAAGAAAAAAGTAAAACAAAGCTGTAAGAAGTAGGGGATATTTTGGAGTTCCTGTCGTGGCTCAGTGGTTAACAAATCTGACCAGCATCTATGAGGACACAGGTTCCATCCCTGGCCTTGCTCAGTGGGTTAAGGATCTGGTGTTGCCGTGAGCTGTGATGTAGGTCGCAGATGCAGCTCAGATCCCACATTGCTGTGGCTCTCGCGTAGGCTGGCAGCTACAGCTCTGATTGGACCCCTAGCCTGGGAACCTCCATATACCATGGGTGTGGCCCTAAAAAGACAAAAAACAAAAAACAAAACAAAACAAAAACCCCAGTAGGGGATATTTTAAAAACTCCTACATGTGGCCTCACCTTTGGGAAGAAGTCATATTTAAAGGTTTTCTTGGAGTTCTCCTTTGAAATAGCAGGTGAAAGGCTCTGACGTTGTCACTGTAGTGGCTTGGGTGCTGCTGTGATGCTGGTTTGCTCCCTGGTCCACAAACTTCCACATGCCTTGGGTCTGGCCAAAAAAAAAAAAAAATAAATAAAAATAAAGGTTTTCTTGTAATTCTTTGAAGCAACTGTTGAATCATTAAAAAAAAAACAAAAACTATAGGTAAAAGACAAAATTCTTGTTAACTTTTTCCAGTTGCTGTATTATTGGCCAGAACATTTTTCTTTTTACAGCTGCATCCGTGGCGTATGGAAGTTCCCTGGCTGGGGTTGAATTGGAGCTATAGCTGAGGCCTATACCACAGCCACGGCAACACCAGATCCCAGCCGCATCTGCGACCTACTGCAGCATTGCCAGATCCTCAATCCACTGAGCAAGACCAGGGATTGAACAGGCATCCTCACGGACACTATATTGGGTTCTTAACCTGCTGAGCCACAATAGGAACTCCAGAATTTTTTTAAAATGCAAATTAAACAGTTTTCTATTTTTACATCGTTATATCCTATCCCTTTGTAGCATATGCTTTAGGGAGATAGAGGCCTGCATGCTAAAACAGTAATCTGGAATATGTGCTGTTTGAGATAGTGTTTTTTTTTTTTTTTTTCCCTTTTGTAAAAGAGCATGAATGCCAGCACATATGAAGTTCCAGAGCCAAACCATTGTCTGGTTAGGAGGAGGACTTTTGAGGAGTTCTTTTGTGGTGCAGCGGGTTAAGGATCTGGTGTTGTCACTGCAAAGCAGCTTGGGTTGCTGCATTGGCGGGAGCTTGATTCCTGGCCTGGGAACTTTCACGTGCCTTTGGTGAGGCCAAATAAACTAAAAAAGTCAAAAGGGAGTTCCCGTCGTGGCGCAGTGGTTAACGAATCCGACTAGGAACCATGAGGTTGTGGGTTCGGTCCTTGCCCTTGCTCAGTGGGTTAAGGATCCGGCGTTGCCGTGAGCTGTGGTGTAGGTTGCAGATGCGGCTGGGATCCTGCGTTGCTGTGGTTCTGGCGTAGGCCGGTGGCTACAGCTCCGATTCGACCCCTGGCCTGGGAACCTCCATATGCCGCGGGAGCGGCCCAAGAAATAGCAAAAAAAAAAAGACAAAAAAAAAAAAAAAGTCAAAAGGAGGACATTTATGGAGTTCCTGGTGGACTAGCAGGTTAAGGATCTGGCATTCTAGCATTGTAACTGCTGTGGTGTGAGTTCTATCCCTGGCTGGGAAACTTTCACATGCCAAGGGTACAGCCCCCCACCCCCCCCAAAAAGAGGATATTTGTATGATAGTCATTTGTTAACTCTGTTATAAAAAAAATTTCAGGATTTCCCTTCGTGGCTCAGTGGTTAACCCAGCTAGGATCCATGAGGATGCGGGTTTGATCCCTGGCCTCGCTTAGTGGGTTAAGGATCCTGCGTTGCTGTGGCTGTGGTGTAGGCTGACAGCTGTAGCTCCAGTTCGACCTCTAGCCTGGGAACCTCCGTACGCTGCAGGTGCGGCCCTAAAAAGCAAAACAAAACAAAACAAAACAAAACAAAACTCAGATGTGCCAAATTAGAGAATTACCCAACAAATAACTAAATAACTGTACCTGCTACTGAGCATAAGCAGAAAGAGCTCAATTAGTTCCAAAGTTTCCTGTGATCCCTTCTCTGGCCCTTTGCCCTTCCCTCCTCACCCCAGGAGTTACTACTGTCCTGAATTTGATGCGCTTGACTTGAAAATTTTTTGTACTTTTACTATTTGTGTATGTATATATGTGTGTGTGAGTGTGTGTGCATACATATATACACACACGTCACTAAAGTGATAAATTGGTTTGCATGGCTTTTCAGCGGAGTGTGAGGCGTACGGCACCGTGTGAGCTTCTGCAACTTGCCTTTCCTCTCCGTGTTCGGGTTTTGAGGTTCATCCTTGTTGACGCCCGTAGCTCCAGCTCATTTCCGTTTCCTTTGAAAACAGTCTTCACTACCTGTTCTTACAGTGACTCCTTAGTTTATGGCGCTGCAGAGACCTTGATGGGGACAGAAAGTAGGCGGCATTTTTCTTTATTTATATAGAACGTCACTTGACTGGGGGACTGTTGTCAGCACTTAGGACCATTACAGATGCCTTTATAGACAGCGAAAAGCACACTGATGCTCTTAAGAGTGTGGGAGGACCTTACTTGATTAGGCTTTCATAGGCTGGCTTTTTTCTCATTTTTTTAAAATGATTTTTATTTTTGTCCGTTATAGCTGGTTTGCATTTTCTCATTTTTTTTAAAAATGGGAAATCTCAAGCCAACAAATAGACTAATACATTAAACTCCTCCACACTTGCCACCCCTGCTTAGTAACCATCGCTACAGGGTCCGTTCCATTCTCTCTGCTTTCCTAGCTTTGTTCCCTGTTCCCTTTATTATCCTGCAGCAAGTCTTGGACATCATATAATTCAAAGGGTTTATCTTTAAGAAAGGAACCTGGGGGTAGTGGGAGGAAACGGCTACATGCAGGGCATTAATACTGGTGATTTATGGTTAAATGGCAAGAGTGGGTGATGGTTCCGTATCATTGAGCCATGGTTTGAGTACTGAATTAAAATAAATCAGTTTGTGGAGTTCCTGTTGTGGCTCAGCAGGTTGTGAACCCGACTAGTATCTGTGATGTTGCGGGTTCAATCCCTCGCCCCGCTCAGTGGGTTAAGGATCTGGCGTTGCCGGGAGCTGTGGTATAGGTCACAGATGTGGCTCGGATCCTGGGTTGCTGTGGCTGTGGTGTAGGCCGGTGCCTACAGCTCCAGTTCGACCCCAAGCCTGGGAACTTCTGTATGCCATGGGTGAGGCCCTGAAAAGCCAAAAAAAAAAAAAAAAAAATCAGTTGGGGAATCCAATAGGAAGCTCGACAAAGTAACAAAGTGAAGACTAGAAATAAAAGGTGGATTTGAACATTGTCCTAGTTTCACAGTTATAATGGGGACTGCCCTACTTTAAGCGTAAAGAAAATTGGTTTTGAGGAAATCTGGAGTTATTTTGCTAATTAGTGGTAACTTTCCTTTCTAGGTTTTTTTTTGAACTTTGTCTCTGTTTCGTAAGGGCAAGTGTCTAGTATTTTGTATTTATGTCATTCTGTTCTTCAGTACATGTCTAGTGGTGGGCAGCTAACTGTCTTAGTCCCTTCGGGCTGCTGTAACAAAACATCACAGATTGAGTGCCTTATAGACAGCAGACATTCATTGCTAACAGTTTTGGAGGCTGGGAGTCCAAGGTCAAGGCGCTGGCATGGTCGCCTTCTGGTAAGGGTGCCCTTCTAGGTTCACAGCCAGTACCTTCTCGCTGTGTCCTCACATGGTAGAAAAGGCTAGAGAGCTCTCTGGAGCCTCTTTTTTTTTTTTTTTTTTTTTTTTGGTCTTTTCTAGGGCTGCACCCGCGGCATATGGCGGTTCCCAGGCTAGGGGTCCAATTGGAGCTGTAGCCACCAGCCGACACCACAGCCACAGTAACACGGGATCCGAGCTGCGTCTGTGACCTACACCACAGCTCACGGCAACACCGGATCCTTAACCCACTGAGCAAGGCCAGGGATCGAACCCGCAACCTCATGGTTCCTAGTCGGATTCGTTCACCACTGAACCACAACGGGAACTCCTTTTTTTAAATTATTGTTATTACTATTATTATTATTATTATTTTTGTAATGGAGCCTCTTTTGTACAGTGCTCATCTCCCTCAGGAGGGCTCCATCTGAGGGCCTCAGCACTTCCCAGAGGCCCCACCTCCTCTCTCTCTTTCTGTTGTCCATGCCAGTGGCATGCCGAAGTTCCTGGGCCAGAGCTCAAACCTGAGCCATGGCAGTGACAATGCCCAATGGAACCTTAACCGCTCAGCCACCCAGAGAAATCCGGCTCCACCTTCTTATAGTGTCACCTTGGGCATTAGGATTTCAACATTTGATTTTGAGGGGGACACACCTATTCAGACCACAGCAGCAACTAACCAGCCTGGGTCGCTCAGGACTGAGTTGTTCCCTATGGGATGGGACTTTGGTTTTCAAACCAAGACAGTCGCAGGCAAACTGGGATGGTGCATGAGTGAGCTGGTGCTCTGTAATGAATTTCCAGAAATACAGATTGCAGCTTAGTACAACGCATATTGTTACTCATTGTTTCTGTGGCTTAACTGGGTCCTCCGCTCATGGTTTCCAAGGCTGAAATCAAGGCGTTGGTTAGGTGGCATTCCTTTTTACCTCTTGGGGACGTCTTCCAAGCTCACGTCGTTGTTGGTAATTTTCAGTCCCTTGTGATTTTAGGACCAGAGCCCTCAGCTCGTCGAGGCCACCTGCAGTTCCCTGTCACGTGGTCCTCTCCAAAGGTGGTCCAGACCAGGGCTGTTTGCCAGGCGATTCTCCTTCTCCAGTCAGCTGAGATGAGCGACATCCCATCACTTTTGCTGTGTTCTGTTTTTTAAAAAATTAATTAATTAATTTTCATATGACTCAATGAAATTACTACGTTTATAGTTGTACCATGGTCGTCGCAACCCAGTTTTATAGCATTTCCATCCCAAACCCCCAGCGCATCCCCCCACCCCCCTGCCATATTCTGTTGATTTGAAGAAAGTAACAGGTGCTGCCTGCACTCAGGGCGGGAGGATTATACCAAAGCAGAGACCAGGAAGTGAGAATCATGGGGAGGGGTCACTTGGGTTCTTTCCACCATATTTGCTTCCAGAGTTTTTTGAAGTAGAAAATTATTCTAGTTAGCTTTGAGGGGTCAGAATAGATTCATTTTTGCTCAGCCACCCATTTCAAATGGGTTTATCTTTTTAGAAAACATTTTCATGCATAATTCATTTTCTTATGCCCCATAGGACTGGCAAATAAATACCTTCTTAGGTATTATTTTAGTCTTTGGGCAATTTGTTTTTCCTCCTTTTTTTTTTTTTTTTTTGTCTTTTCAGGGCCGCACTTGCAGCATATGGAGGTTCCCAGGCTAGGGGTCTAATTGGAGCTATAGCTGCTGGCCTATAGAGCCACAGCAATGCCAGATACGAGCCACGTCTGTGACCTACACCACAGCTCACGGCAACGCCGGATCCTTGACCCACTGAGCAAGGCCAGGGATCAAACCCGTAACCTCATGGTTCCTAGTTGGATTTGTTTCTGCTTCGTCACGATGGGGAACTCCTGTTTTTCCTCTTAACTAGTAGCAGGCAAGGAAAAGAAATGGAAAAGCAGATGTGAATACTATAAAGCAGGCCTTTTTAACCTGGGTCCAGCTTCTATGATGCATTGTAGGCAACAAACCACAGTAGTATTAGCAGTTACTGTGACTTGATCACTCGTGGAAGTTTTTTTTGTTTTTGTTTTTTTGGCTGCGCCTGTGGCATGCAGACGTTCCTGGGGCAGGGATGGAACCCTTGCTACAGCAGTGACCTGAGCTGCGGCAGCGACAACACAGGATCCTTAACCTGCTGAGCTAGAATTTTTAGAATCATGTTATAATTGTCGCATGCATTTCAATGGTAATTTACAGTGGTTTAGACACACTGGCTGATCTTATGACTGCGTTAATAAACACATGTATTTCCACCACAAAGTTGTTTTTTTTTATATTTTGATAGCTATAGTTCAGTATATTTTGTTTATAATCCTTTGTATTTTAAGGATTTACTTCTATGCATTTAAAAACATTGCACCGAGAGGAGGCAGGCCGTGCCAGGGGGTATAGCACAAACACTTAAGATGCCCTGCTTGGAAGAGCTGCGAGGTGTCTAGAAATTCCAGTTCTTTGTAGCTCACTGTTTCCAAAGTCAGAATGGTAGCAGCACTGCTGGCAAGCCTGGGTCAGGAATGAGCTTCCTTCAGGCTGTTGTGGTCCCTGCCCCCTCTCCCCACTGTCCTGTGAGGGGGACGGAAGCCCAGAGTGAATGGATGCTCAGCGGCTTCCTCCAGGACCTTGCCCTCCAGGCCCTGCCACATTCCCTCCCGGCTCTGAACCCTGTCTGCCCTGGACTTTTCTGTCTGCCTTCTCTCAACTCTACTTCACTCCGGAGAGCCCCTCTGGAGCACCTGCCCACTGGCCGTTGGGCCTGTTTTGCTTACCACTATGTCTCTATTTCCGAGGCTGGCTAGAACCCGCTCGTAAGAAAGAGTGATTTTTCCAGACTGGAGAAACTCAGCCATCCTCATAGTTTACTTCAGGACGGGGAGAGGCTATTAATATTAGGCTAGTAGTGGAGTTCCCTTGTGGCTCAGCAGGTTAAGGGTTGGGCGTTGTCAGTGCAGGGGCTTGGGTCACTACTCTGGGGTGGGTTTGATCCCTTGCCCAGGAACCTCCACATGCCCTGGGCACGCCCCCCCCCCCCCCCAGAAAGGCCAAAAAAAGGCAAAACGAACCAACAAACCCCCAGGCAACCCCCACCCCAGATAGGAAGCTAGGAGTAAATGTTTGCTTTGACTTGACTCATTTGTAACGCTTTACGGTGGGTTTACAGAAAAGTAGCTTTGTTCAGCTTCCTGGGGGTAATTAGATGTTTCACCTTTGTTAATTTCCCAACTGATTGAAGCAAATCCCATAAATGCTGGCAATTAAGAATTGTCTTTGTTGTTGTTGTTTTTTTTTTTTTTAATTGGGCTTTCTTAAATGTGTAGTGTTTGTCTCTCATACCTTCAAAAGAACATGTTTAGGACAGGGATCTCTTTCTTTCTCCCTTAGTTCAGGGTCAGCCTTGTGAAAAACAGATGATTATGCATGAACAGCTTTTTGCCCCTGGAGATGTTTACTGTGCTTGCCTTTTGAGGTGTTCTTTTTTTTTTTTTTGGCTGCACCCATGGCATGTGGAAGTTCCCAGGCCAGGGATTGACCCCACGCTCCAGCAGCGACCTGAGCCACTTCAGTGGCAATGCCAGATCGTTGAGCCACTGGGGAACTCTAGGTTTGGATCATTTTTGAGGTGCTTCTGTGGTATGGTGAAGCCGAACGTGGCACAGCCTAGGGTCAAGGCTGATCACACTCTGAGGCCAAGGATGCCATCAGAAATTGGGGTCATCAGGGACCCCCAGGACTGGCATGCCTAGAGGGTTTCACTGAACACTGAGGCATGGAGAGGCGAGCAGCAGGCCGCCTTTGTCCTCTGTAGTTGGAAGAGGCCCGGGGAGGGAATGTTGTCGCTGGGCTGTGGGGGGGGACTTCCCCTGCAGGAACAGTGGTCTGGGAGAGCAGTGTCATTGCCAGCACTGTGGCCAGGGCGGAGCTGGCGGGCTGAGGGACAGAAAGCCACCTCTGTCTCCTGCCTGCAGTGCGTCTCCTTGTCTGCACCCAGCCGGAGGCCAGAGGCAAGGGAGCCTGGGTGTTGAAGCTTCCACAGGCCAGCCTTCTGGGCTGAGTGGAGGAGGAGGAGGAGCTGCTTGTGGCTCTGGGGGAGAGATGGACAAGCCAGCACAAGCTGCCGGCTAGGCTGGGACCCAGCACCCTGGATCCTAGAGAGGCTGGTGTGGGGAGTGAGGGAGTCCGTTTGTGCCAGATGGAGCCTGGTGTCCTGACCTCTAGGAGGGCCGAGAGGGCTGAACCCGAGCGACTCTTGCCTCTGAGCATCTTCCCGTGTCTCCGGGGAAGCCGTGAGGACTGTTGTCTGTTTGCATCTGGATATGGGTGATGTGTGCTTTTTCAGCAGAGTGAGGCGTTTCCATGAGCTGCAGTGCTTATTCTTGGTCAGGGCACTGGGAAATACACAGCCAGCCCTCCTGGGGGTTCTGCTCGGCCAGCCGCATGTGGTGGGGAAGGTCACCCCAGGGCTGGGGGTGGATTGGCTCAGGGCAGTAGAAAGTGTATCCTACTGTTTTAGGGGCCTCGCCTTCTGGTAGTTTGGCTTTTTTTCTTTCCCTAAAGGGTAGGATTCCTGTAGGGATTCTTGCTCATCCCCACATAGCCCTACGTGTGTGTCCACCCAGGATTTCTTCGTACATTGCTCAGACTCACTAAGGCCCTGTTGAACAAACCCAGGCTATTAAAAAATGTAGAATCCTTCTCAAATACTGCAAAGTAACCTCAAATGCAGAGGAATAGCTTTGTTCTCTTTTTCAGTCTTTATGGGCTAGCCTATCTTCTGGAAAACTTGTTGCCATGGCAATATGGGATATTATCTATCTCAGTAGTGTACGACATAAAAATAGCCCTTTGTGTTCCAGGGTGATACTGGTGACAGGTGGTTGGGTGAATGTTTAGCAGGGTGCTTTGTCAGCATTCTGCTGTTTAAGGTTGTGAAATAAAAATGAGTATTGATTTGTTTTTTCTCTCAGAATGCAGTTTTATCCGGAAAGGGCAGGTACTGGTGTTTAATTTTTTCTTTTTTTTTTTTTTTTGTCTCTTAGGGCCGCACTCGGCAGCATATGGATGTTCCCAGGCTAGGTAGGGGTTGAATCCAAGCTACAGCTGCTGGCCTACACCACAGCCACAGCAACATGGGATCCAAGCATGTCTGAGGCCTACACCACAGCTCACGGTAACGCTCGATCCTTAACCCATTGAGGAAGGCCAGGGATCGAACCTGCGTCCTTATGGATGCTAGTCAGATTCATTTCCACTGAGCCACAATGGGAACTCCTGGTCTTGTGTGTAATTGTCAGTCATAAGCCTGCCTTTGCAGGTCAGGTAAATAAGAGGGTTGAAGCCGCCTCTCATTGTGGTTAAGGAAACGGCTTCTCTACTCGTGCTGTTGGTGTTCGAGGGTGTGCAGCACAGGATTGAGTGGCGGCCAAATAGTGTAATTCTCTCTTTCTTCAACAAATGGTTCTGCCTAAGTACCTTGTCCTTAGAAATCCCAAAGTAGCAAGTGATCAGGTGGTGAACCAGATGAGCTCTGAACTGTGTATCTCCTCACTCCTTGCAGGTTCTTAAATGGAACAGATTCTTTTTTTTTTTTTTTTTTGGCTGCACCCTGAGCACGTGGAAGTTCTCGGGCCGGGAATCAAACCCATTATGCAGTTGTAGCCTGTGCCACCTGGGAACTTTTTGGAACAGGTTCTTGATGAAAGTCACTTTCCCCTGCTGGTTTTAGCATGGACCTCACATGTAGCCAAGGATGGACTCTAGACCCTAAGCTTGATTTTTACTTTGAAAAACCCTTCGGGTGGTTTTTTAGAGCAGTAACACATATTTGTTATCCTCTCACCTTTCTTCTAGAAATTTGCCGTGTATGTAAATAACAGCTTCCTAGGGCTGAAAGAAAGTTTAGTTTTGAGAATTTTAGCTTCTAATGAGAGACTACCATGGCTTGGAGTTTTAGGTTTGGAAGTAATCTAATTCCCTTATGCATTGTCCTACCGCAGAACTGGAGGCCTTCCGTTTGTCCTTTCTCTTGAAGTCAGCGTGAATATCTTTTTGCTGATGATATCAGCAATAGTCGTTGAGTGGCTTGCTGGGTACCCAGTACTCCTCTTAAACCTTTTTTTTTTTTCCGGTATTAAGTCACCTAATTCCCATAAACATTCTGAATGGTTTTGGTCCCTGTTTTCCAGATGAGGCATACTCATGAGCATGCCTTTCTGTGTCTGGTCCGTAAGCCTTGTGTGGTGTAAGACTCGGTCCCTCCTTCTTGTTTCCCAGCATGTGGGAGGGTTTCTGATACAGAAAGCATTCCTCTCCCAGAGGATGGCCACATGCAGCCTGTGGGCCACATCCAGCCGGTTGCCTATTTTTTTGGATGACCTCTGAACTAAGGATGGTTTTTACATTTTTAAAGGGTTGGGGAAAAGGAAGAGTATTTCATGATGCATGCAAAGGGTATGAAATTCAAATTGCACCTTCCATGAACAGCTTTCTTGGCCGATAACCACGCTCCGATGTTTACGTATTGTCCATGGCTATGTATACATACGCACTAGAGTCGAGGCCTGAGTAGTTGTGACAGAGACTAAATAGCCCATAGGCCCTAAAGTATTTACAGAAGTTTGCCACCTCCTGCTCTCTATTCTTCTATGTCTAGAATGGGAGATTGTATCGAATGATAAGAGCAGATTGGATTTATGTACAGGTTCTTTTTTGGTATGTATTCCACTTTCCCCTCTTCCACTTGTTACTGTTTTTACGAGCTTCGTTTCCTGTGCTGTGGCATATCTCAAATATGCTCGATTTCAGCTCTCTTTCTATACCCATATTGGTTTTTATCAAAACAAATGCTCATAACCTTTCTCAAATGAGGGGGAGTAATGAATTTTATCATTTTACTAGTTAATGTGTTTCTTTCGCTAGGTCAGTAATTGTAATCCCCCCAGCTCTATTTATTTCCGACTATATTGCTTTCTACTTTGGGGCTTTCAGCCAACATACAAGCATTTGAGACTTTAATAATCCTAACCAAACCACTTGCACTCACTGTGCTGTTTTAATTTGGTAAATCCTCTGTAGGATAAAGATTACATTATTCATCCTGTTGGATTTAATATACTCATCGTAATCAACTTTCGAACATTCATGCAGTTATTTTAAAAAATATGTTTTCTCTCCTTTGTTTCTTGTTTCTCTACTTTTTATTGTTATTTATTTATTTATTGGCCGTGCCTGCCACATGCACAATTTCCCGGCCCAGGGATTGAACCTGAGCCACAGCAGTAACCAGAGCCTTAGCAGAGACAATGGTGGGTCCTCAACTTGCTGAGCCATAGGGAAGTTCTCCCCACTTTTTAAATAACAGCTTTATTGAGCTGTAATTCACATACCATACACCTTACGCATTTAAAGTGTACAATTCAGTTTTTAGTATATTCACTATTTCCAGAATATTTTTTATTTTTATTTTATTATTTTTTAATTTATATTTTATTTTATTTTGTTTTGTTTTGTTTTGTTTTTTGTCCTCTTCAGGCTGCACCATCGGCATGTGGAGGTTCCCAGGCTAGGGGTCCAATCGGAGCTGTAGCCACCAGCCTACGCCAGAGCCACAGCAATGCCAGATCCGAGCCGTGTCTGTGACCTACACCACAGCTCCCGGCAACGCCGGATCCTTAACCCACTGAGCGAGACCAGGGATCAAACCTGCAACGTCATGGTTCCTAGTCGGATTCATTTCCGCTACGCCACGATGGAAACTCCTATTTCCAGAATATTTTTTTTTAATGGAAATTTTTTATTTTTATTATTATTTTTTTATTTTTCTTTTTTAAATTTTTTTTTGTCTTTTGTCTTTTGTCTTTTTTGTTGTTGTTGCTATTTCTTGGGCCGCTCCCGCGGCATATGGAGGTTCCCAGGCTAGGTGTCGAATTGGAGCTGTAGCCACCGGCCTACGCCAGAGCCACAGCAACTCGGGATCCGAGCCGCGTCTGCAACCTACACCACAGCTCATGGCAACGCTGGATCCTTAACCCACTGAGCAAGGGCAGGGATCGAACCCGCAACCTCATGGTTCCTAGTCGGATTCGTTAACCACTGCGCCACGACGGGAACTCCCTCCAGAATATTTTTTAAATCGAAGTATAGTTGATATATAATGTTGTGTTAGTTTCAGGTGTACAGCAAAATGATTCAGTTTATATACGTGTGTGTGTATGTGTACACACACATACAGTTATGTTGCTTCTTTTTCAAACTCTTTTCCATTATATGTTATTACGAGATACTGATTATATAGTTCCCCGTGCAATATAGTAGGTCTTTGTTGTTTATCTATTTCATTTATGGTGGTGTGTATCTGCTAATCCCAAACTCCTAATTTATCCCTTCCCACTCCCTTTCCCCTTTGGTAACTATAACTTTGGTTTCTGTGGCTGTGAGTTTCTTTCCGTTTTGTAAATAAGTTTATTTGTATCATTTTTTTTAAAGATTCCACACATAAATGATGTCATGTAATATTTGTCTTTCTTTGTCTGACTTAGTGTGATGATCTCTAGGTCCATCCTTGTTGCTGCAAATGGCATTATTTCATTCTTGTTTATGGCTGAGTAGTATCCCATTGTATATGTGTATATGTGTATGTCACATTTTCTTTATCCTTTTTTTTTTTTTGCCACACCCTCGGTATGCAGAAGTTCTGGGGTCAGGGATCTCACCCGAGTCACACCAGCAGCCTGAGCCACAGCAGTGACAACCGTGAGATCCTTAACCTCAGGATCCACCAGGGAATTCCTATCCATTCATTTAAGTTGTTACCATGGCTTGACTATTGTCAGTAGTGCTGCTATGAACATATAGGGGTGCATGTATCTTTTCCAGTTAGAGTTTTCGTCTTTTCTGGATATGTGCCCAGGAGTGGGATTACTGGATCATATGGTAACTCTATTTTTAGTTTTTCGAGGAACCTCTGTCCTGTTCTCCATGGTGGCTACACCAATTTACATTCCCACCAACAGTGTAGGAGGGTTCCCTCTTCTCCACACCCTAGTTCCAGAATATTTTTACCACCCCCAAAAGAAAAACCATGTACCTACTAGCAAGTCACCCCCAATTCCACTGTCCCTAGGCAGCCACAGTTCTACTTTCTATCCATATGGATTTAACTGTTGTGAACATATCGTACAATTGAAATTGTACAATATGTGGTAATTTGTTAACTGGCTGTTTTTTTCACTTGTCATTATGTTTTCAGTGTTCCTCCATGTTGTAGCATGAACCAGTACTTTTTTTTTTTTTTTTCTTTTTAAGGTCATACTGTGGCATATGGAGGTTCCCAGGCTAGGGTTTGGGTTGGAACTGCAGCTGAGGCCCATGCCACAGCCATGGCAACCCTGGATCTGAGCAGCATCTGCGACATATGCTGCAGCTTGCAGCTCCACCAGATCGTTAACCCACTGAGCAAGGCCAGGGATCCAAGCCACATCCTCACAGAGACAATGTTGGGTCCTTAATGCACTGAGCCGCAAGGGGAACTCCAACAGCCAGTACTTTTTAGGGCCCAGTAATATTCTCTTGTATGGACAGGACGCATTTTATTTACCCATTCTTCAGTTGATGGACATTTGGGTTATTTCTACTTTTTGGCTATCATACGTGATGCTGCTGTGAACGTTTGTGTACAAGTTTTTGTGTGAATGTATGGTTTTGTTTCTCTTGGTTAATTACCTAGGAATGAAATTGCTAGATCATACAGTAAATCTGTGTTCAACCTTTTCAGGAGCTGCCAGACTCTTCCAAAGTGCTGCACCATTTTACATTCCTGCCATCAATATATGTGGGTTTCAGTTTCTCTGCATCTTTGCCAGCATTGTCATTGTCTGCCTTTTTGGTTATAGTCATCCTAGTGGATGAGAAGTGGTGTCCATTGTGGTTTTAATTTGTGTTCTCCTGATGACTGATGATTTTAATGATATCATGTGCTTATTGGCCATTTGTATATCTTTAGAGAAAGTCTACTTAAATCCCTTGCCCGTATTTTTTTTATTGTTGTCTTTGCCTATTTTATTTTTATGATTTTATTTTTATTTTTATTTTTGCTTTTTAGGGCTGCACCCACGGCATATGGAGGTTCCCAGGCTAGGGGTCAAATCGGAGCTGTAGCTGCTGGCCTGTACCACGGCCACAGCAGTGTGGGATACGAGTGTGTCTGCGACCTATACCAGAGCTCACGGCAGTGCTGGATCCTTAACCCGCTGAGCGAGGCCAGGGATTGAACCTGTGTCCTCATGGTTGCTATTCAGATTTGTTAACCACTGAGCCACGACGGGAACTCCTGCCCATTTTTATTTTATTTTTATTTTTTTTAATTTTTTTTATTTTTTTTGTCTTTTGTCTTTTTTTTTTTTGTTGTTGTTGTTGCTATCTCTTGGGCCGCTCCCGCGGCATATGGAGGTTCCCAGGCTAGGGGTCGAATCGGAGCTGTAGCCACCGGCCTACGCCAGAGCCAGAGCAATGCGGGATCCGAGCCGCGTCTGCAACCTACACCACAGCTCACGGCAACGCCGGATCGTTAACCCACTGAGCAAGGCCAGGGACCGAACCCGCAACCTCATGGTTCCTAGTCGGATTCGTTAACCACTGCGCCACGACGGGAACTCCCTGGGTTGTCTTTTTACTTTCTTGATGGTGTCCTTTAAAGCATAAAATTTAAAAATTTTGATGAGTTTTTTTTTTTTTTTTTTGCTGTTGTTACTTATTTTTTTGGTGTCTTATTTGAGCAATCACTGAGTAATCCAAGATCATGAATATTTACCCTGTGTTTTTATTTAAGGGTTTAATAGTTTTAGCTCATTTATTTAGGACTTTGATCCCCTTTGAGTTAATTTTTGTCATATGGTGCGAGGTAGGGGTTCAACTCCATTCTTTTGCATATGACTATTCCATTGTCCTGGTATCATTTGTTGCAAAGCTGTCCTGGCATCATTCTTTTCTCATGGAATGGTTTTGGAACCCTTTTCCAAAATCAGTTGACCATAAATTTAAGTGTTTATGGTTGAACATGCCCATTCTGTTGCATTGATTTGTATTTCTATCATTATGCCACTACCATATTTTGTTGATTTGTTTTACTTTTTTTGATGCACACGTTCTCCTCCCCCTACTACTTAAACCCAGGACATGTCACACTTGGTGGTATCTTACATTGCATCAAAGCTTGCCGAGTGGGTGTTAGTGACTTGGGAAAGGGTATTAGAGTCTAGAGTGGAGCACTGTTAACTCTTAGGAACTGAATGGGTGGGAGATAGGGATGGTGAGAGAGACTTAAAGTGGATGTTCCCTCAGTGTTTAGCAGCATACTCAAAGCAGGAGTCAAAAATAGTCCAGCTTTACATAATTCCAGAGCTTAGTACTTATGGTTCCAGTTTATTATGATGGATTCTTTTAAGAAATACTGCATCACTGAATACTGTTGATGGCACAGAGGACCACACTGTGGACAAATAGGGACATTGAGCACTCTTAGTCAAAAAGATGAACAGAAGTCCTATTGTGAACATGAGGAAGTTTTAGGGAAACCTTGAACAATTAATTTTACTTATTTTCCTTTTTATGAAAAAAGGGGTAATGAATATGTTATGAGTGATAAATGAAAAACCTAAGTCTAAAAGAGCTCCTTTAATAAGTCTAAGATAAATGCTAAGCGGTAAAGTACTGTATCATTTCTTATTTGGCTCTCTTTTCTTAGTGTTCCCTAAAATAATGGTGTCTTAGGTTTGAAATACTGTTACCGTCCTGCTTCTAGCTCTGTTACCACCTCAGGGGGAGTTGGGTCTTTTCCCAGAATCTGTTCTATGAATTGACCTTTCTGGTTTCTACTTCTTGCTGTCACTCTGTGTCCATCTGTTTTCTAGCCACTAGGATTTTATTCTATCCCTTTCTCGTGGGCTTGTAGGCTTAAGATCTTTTTAAAAAAAAAAGCCTTGTATTATTGTTCTAGTAGAGTTTTGAGTGGGAATGGAGGTTAACATATCTTTCAATCCAGTAGGAACATTCAGTCACCAAAGGGATGAGCTCACAGAAAATGTCTTTTAGAAAAGTTGCAAAAGAAAAGAAAAAAAAGTAGAGTTCCTTCTCTTCCTCACCTCGCTCCTTTAATGTTAACAGCGTATAGAACCATAGTACAGTTATCAAGAGTAGGAAAATGACATTCCTCCACTACTATTAACCAAACTAGAGACCTTAATCCAAATTTCTTCAGTTTTTCCATTGGTGGTCTATTTCTATTCCAGGATACTCTCCAGGATTCCATATTGAATTAACATGTTACATTTCTTCTTAGCCTCCTCTAGTCTGTAAACAGTTTTTTTTTTCTTTCTTTCTTTCTTTCTTTTTTTTTGGCTGCCCTGAGGCGTGTGGAATTCCTGGGCCAAGGATCAGATCCCAGCTGGATCCTTAACTCACTGTGCTGGGCCGGGGAATCAAACCTGTGTCCCAGCGCTCCAGAGATGCCAGAGCTGGTACTCCTGAAAACAGTTTCTTAAATCTTGTCTTTTATAGCACTTGTGAAGAGTACTGATGAGTTATTTTGTTGACTGTCCCTCAGTCTTTTTGATTAAGATTGTGCATTTTTGGCTAGATTACTAGAAAAATGATGATGCATCCTTTTCAGTGCATTGTATTATGAATTCCTAATTTTTTTCTTCTTATGGCCACACTTGCAGCATATGGAAGTTCCCAGGCCAGGGGTGAATCAGAGCTGCAGCTGCATTATAGGCAGCTTGCAGCAACACTGGATCTTTACTTTAACCCATTGAGTGAGGCCAGAGATCAAACCTGCATCTTCATGGATACTGTCGGGTTCTTAACCCACTGAGCCACAATGGGAACTCCTTGAATTCCTAATGGTGGTATCAAGTCTTGTTACATGGTGACATTTACCGCAGTCACTTTTTGCACCTTAATTTTCAGCATTCATTGGTGGATCTATATCCATTAATTTCATATAATTTTTTTTTTTTTTTGTATTTTCTAGAGCTGCACCCGCGGCATATGGAGGTTCCCAGGCTAGGGGTCCAATCGGAGCTGCAGCTGCCATCCTACACCACAGCTCACAGCAGCGCCGGATCCTCAACCCACTGAGCGAGGCCAGGGATCGAACCTGCAACCTTATGGTTCCTAGTCGGATTCATTAACCACTGAGGGAACTCCTTTTTTTAATTTTTTAAATTTAAAAATTTTTTTGTCTTTTTTTTTTTTTTTTCGTCTTTTTGCCATTTCTTGGGCCACTCCTGCGGATATGGAGGTTCCCGGGCTAGGGGTCGATTCGGAGCTGCAGCTGCCAACCTACGCCAGAGCCATAGCAACACAGGATCCGAGCCGCATCTGCGACCTATACCACAGCTCACGGCAACGCCGGAATCTTGACCCACTGAGCAAGGGCAGGGATCGAACCCTCAACCTCATGGCTCCTAGTAGGATTTGTTAACCACTGCGCCACGACGGGAACTCCTTTTTTTATCTTTTTGCCATTTCTCCATTTCATATAATTTTCTAGGTTTGGTTTTTTTTTTTTTTTTTGCCTCACCTGCAGCATGTGGAAGTTCCTGGGCCAGGAATTGATCCCACCCCACAGCAGCCACCCAAGACATTGCAGCGATGTCAGGTCCTTAACAAGCCGTGCTACAAGGGAACTCCTTTCTAGAGTATTTGTGATAAACAAGTTTTGATTAAGCGAAAATAAAGCTGTGCTCTATAAGAAGCAAAGATCAGTTACCTAAACGTCCTATCATACTGGTTCATATAATACCAGTATTTATTTACCCCAGTTTTTAGGGGCTTAACACAACAGAAGCTTTCCTTTCTGGTGTAGTTTTCTGCTACAGAGTGGCAAGGAGCCAGGCTAAACTTTATTTTGAAGTGATTTCAAACTGACAGAAAAGTTGTAAAAATAGTACCAGGAAATCTTGTGTACCCTTTACCTAGGCTTGCCACATTTTTTTCTTTTGGTCCATATATGTATTCTCCATCCATCCATCCATCCGTCCGTCCAGTTATCTGTCATCTTATTCTAAACTATTTGTAGATAGGTTGCATACATCATGCTGTTTTATGCCTTAATAGTTTTTTTTTTTTTTTTGTCTTTTTGCTATTTCTTTGGGCCGCACCATCAGCATATGGAGGTTCCCAGGCTAGGGGTCTAATCGGAGCTGTAGCCGCCAGCCTACACCAGAGCCACAGCAATGCGGGATCCGAGCCGCTTCTGCAACCTACACCACAGCTCATGGCAACGCCGGATCCTTAACCCACTGAGCAAGGGCAGGGACCGAACCCGCAACCTCATGGTTCCTAGTCGGATTCATTAACCACTGCGCCACGACGGGAACTCCTATGCCTTGATAGTTTAAACCCATGTATTTCTCTATTTGTTTAACTCTAGGATATGCATAAAGTTGTTTCATAGTGGCTAACCCTTCTTCCTGTGAGAAATACGTTTACTAACTAGATTATAGCAGGACAGTTCTTTTTTCTGTAGCCTTACTCGAAGCATCTAGTGAAGATTTTCAACAGTTTTCCCCTAAGGTATTCAAGGACATAGAGTTACTCAAATTCAGGAAATTTAATACGGATGCAGTGCTTTTGTCTCTATTCTATATTCCATTGTCATCAGTTGTCCCCAAAATGTAATTCATAGGAATCTTTTTGTTTTTTCCTGATAAAGGATCGAGCCCAGGATCACAACCTGAGTTTCTATGTCATGGCTCTTTAGTCTCCTTTGATTTAGAATAGTTTCTGTAAGCTTTTGTCTTTTGTCACATTGACATTGTGAACAATGACATTTCATGACACCGTCTTGCAGAATGTGCCAAATTTGGGTTTGGTTGCAGCTTCTCTTGTTTGGATGAAGATTGTGCATTTTTGTCTGGTTACTGCAGCAGTGACCTGCCCTTTGCAGGTGATGAATGCACTGGGGTCACAGGATGGCTCGTTGCCACGTCTTGGTGCTTTCAGTTTTAATCATCTGGTTTGAGTCTGAAGTGTTTTTAGGTATGAAATATCAGAGCGATCGATACTATAAATGTCTTACAACAGTGTCTACATTGAAAAATTATGATCGAAAAGGCTTTCAAACCCACTCAGATTGACATACGCCTAATATGAAATCCAAACTGTTTTCACTTTTTTTGCTTGGGTCATTTTCTGTCATTGAAATATTAACGCATGATTTAGCCATTCATGACTGATTTCCTCTTGCCGGCATTTTTCCCCTTAAATTTTTTTCTTTTTGGCCACACCTGTGGCATGCGGAAGTTTGCTTGCCAGGGATCAAACCTGAGCCACAGCAGTGACAGCGGTAGATCCTTAAGCCACTAGGCTGCCAGGAAACTCCATCCCTTACATTTTTTTATTGCAGTAAAATATATATAAAATTTACTATTTTAACCATTTTAAGTGTGCAGTTTCGTGTAAGTACACTCACAAAGTTGCGCAATGACCACTGCTATCTGTTTCCAGAGCTTTTTCATCATTCCAAACTGTGTACTTACTAAGCAATAACTCTCCATTTCCTCTCTCTCCCAGATCCTGATGACCTTGTTTTATATGCCTTAACAATAGTATTTTAGGATACTTAGTATTTTAGATAGCTTTCTGTGCTATCTGGGATAAGATCACTTGACTTTTTTTCCCATATCAGAACTATGATAAAAATTTACCTGCCAAATAATTCAGGGCAATTTCTGAATTTTGCCATGAGTTACTGTATAGTAACTCCAAAACCGGGTAAGGGAAGCAATTTTATTATGAAAGTGAACAGAAATAATCATTAGTTTGATAATCCACTGGGGTTACCTCTGAGGTTGGGTATTTTATTTTAATTGTTCCTATTTATTTATTTACTGTCTTTTTCAAGCTAGAGGTTGAATTGAAGCTCCAGCTGCCAGCCCATGCCGCAGCCACAGCAAGGCCAATCCAAGCCATGTCTGCAACCTGTGCTGCAGCTCATGGCAATGCCAGATCCTTAAGCCACTGAATGGGGCCAGGGATTGAACCTGCGTCCGCATGGATACTTGTTGGGTTCATTACCGCTGAGCCACAATGGGAACTCCTATTGTTTCTTTTTAAAAAAATTGTAGTTGATTAACAATGTTGTGTCACTTTCTGCTGTATAGCAGAGTGACTCAGTCATACATATACGTTCTTTTTTTCTATTATTTTCCATCATGGTTTATCCCAGGAGATTAGATATAGTTCCCGGTGCTAGACAGTAGGACCTTGTTGTCTATCCATCCTAAATGTAATAGTTTGCATCTCTTAACCCCATCCATCCCACTCCCTTCTCCCCCTTGGCAACCACAGTCTGTTCTCCATGTCTGTGAGTCTGTTTCTGTTTTGTAGATAGGTTCATTTGTGCCATGTTTTAGATTCCACATAGGTGATATCATATGGTATTTGTCTTCCTCTTTCTGACTTACTTACTTACTTACTTAGTATGATAATCTCTAGATCTGTCCACATTATGAAAAAATGGCATTATTTCATTCTTTTTGATGGCTGAGTAGCATTCTATTGTACATGTACCACATTTTTTTTTAGGGGGAGTGCCCCTTGGCAAGTGGAGTTCCCGGGCTAGGGATCAGATCCAAGCCGCAGTTGTGACCTATGTCACATCTGCGGCAATGTCAGATCCTTTAACCCACCATATCAGGCTGGGGATTGAACTTGTGTCCCGGTGCTCCAGAGACACTGCTGATCTCATTGTGCTGCAGCGGGAACTCCTATATACTACGTCTTCTTAATCCATTCATCTATTGATGGACATTTAGGTTGTTTGCATGTCGTGGCTATTGTGAGTAGTGATGCTAGGAACATAGAGGTGCATGTATCTTTTTAAATTATAGTTTTGTCTGGAGAGATGCCCAGGAGAGAGATTGCTGGATCATATGGTAGTTCTATATTTAGTTTTCTGAGGAACCTCCATACTGTTTTTCATAGTGACTTGCCAAGTTACATTTCTACCAACAGTGTAGCAGATTTTTCTTTCCTCTGCATTCTCTCCAGCGTTCATTATTTGTAGAGTTATTAATGATGACCATTCTGACCAGTGTGAGGTGGTACCTTATTGTAGTTTTGATCTGCATTTCTGTAATAATTAGTGATGTTGAGCATCTTTTCATGTGCCTTCTGGCCATCTGTATGTCTTCTTTGGAGAAATGTCTATTTAGGCCTTCTGCTTGTTTTTCATTTTTTTTTTTTTTAATGTCCGCACTCGTGGCATATAGAAATTCCTGGGTCACTGATTGAAACTGGGCCGCAGCTGTGACAGTGCCCGATCCTTTAACCCACTGCGCCAGTCTGGGGATCTCACCCATGCCTCTGCAGCCACCTGAGCTGCTGTAGTCGGATTCTTAACTCACTGCACCACAGTGGGAACTCCAGGTTTTTTTTCTTGTTCACTTGTATGAGTTGTTTGTATATTTTGGAGATTTAAACCCTTGTCCTTTGTATCATATGCACATATTTTCTCTCTTTCTGTAGGTTGTCTTTTCGTTTTGTTAAGGTTGGGCATTTTCTTTCTTTCTTTGTTTCTGTCTTTTTAGGGCTGCCCCCGAAGCATATGGAGGTTCCCAGGTTAGGGGCTGAATCAGAGCTACAGCCTCTGGCCTACACCACAGCCACAGCAACGCCAGATCTGAGTTGCATCTGTGACCTACACCACAGCTCATGGCAACGCCAGATCCCCGACCCACTGAGCAAGGCCAGGGATCGAACCTGTGTCCTCATGGATACTAGTCCGATTCGTTTCCACTGAGCCACTGTGGGAACTCCAAGGTTGGGTGTTTTAGATAGGAGATGGGCAAGCAGAGGGGAAATTGCTCCTCCGGGGTGGCATAGTGGAGTTTACAGGGCCGTTTAGATTTTCCGTTTGGCTGTCTACCCATTGGATGTAGTCAGTCACATCACCCATGCTTTGGTACATGGCTGATATGTATAGGAACATTTAAATTTGAATAAATTCTAACAGTGTTAGAGGCCCAGGGTTCATAAAGGCAGTTCCCTCCCCCCTGCAGTCTTTGTGTGTGTCCCTCTTCCCTGGTCTGTAAAGTGAAACATAACTGAAATTAACTTCTCCTCAAAGGGTACTTTGGGTCACAGCTGTAGAAGACTTTGCAGAGTAGCAAGGACTCCGTATTCTTAGTAACAGTTGTCAGTGTTCTTTGAGGGCTCGCCCACTCCCAATCATTCCTCAGACGGTATTCGGAATATTTATAGAACTAATTTTAGTAGCACCATAGGGTATAGGGGGCACAGCCCAATGTCCTGGTTTGCTGGAGCTGAAGAAACTGTGGATTTAAACATGTTCAAAGAATAAAATTACCCAGATGAGCTAGCTAGTCCTCTGTTGTATGGTATTGGGTGCTGGCTTCATTTCCTTGGCAAATTTGACAAGACCTTGAGACTGTTAGCAGATTCCTTGGTTCAGGTTAGCTGTAGATGGACAAGGGACTCTGGGGCTAGCCTGTGAGTGCTCTACTCTTGAGATATTGATTAGCACGTTAT
The DNA here is from genome assembly GCF_054392235.1 of Sus scrofa. NCBI lineage: Eukaryota > Metazoa > Chordata > Mammalia > Artiodactyla > Suidae > Sus > Sus scrofa. The sequence goes on from NC_139401.1 coordinate 17,081,550, forward strand.
AGGCTGCGTGACCCACTATTAGTTCAGTACCTGCCAAACAGTGTATGTGATTTCTCTGGGGGCTCAGGCAGGAAGGAGTCCTAGAGGCAAGAGGTCATTTTTCTGAAGAGTCAGCAGTTACTTGATGGAGCTTCTCCAGGCGTCCTGCTCTTGGGAGACCATCACTTGAATGAGTCAGCCCCTCACCGGTTTTGTTTTGTTTTGTTTTTTTTTTTGGTCTTTTTAGGGCTGCACTCGCAGCATATGGAGGTTCCTAGGCTGGAGTCTAATTGGAGCTGTAGCCGTTGGCCTACACCAGAGCCACAGCAACGTGAGATCTGAGCTGCGTCTGTGACCTACACCATAGCTCACGGCAACACCAGATCCTTAACCCACCAAGCGAGGCCAGGGATCGAACCTGCAACCTCATGATTCCTAGTCAGATTCGTCTCTGCCGCACCATGTTGGGAACTCCCAGCCCCTCACTATTAATGCCCCTGAGGCCTTAATGATTCCTGTTGGGAAGAATTGGCTAGAAATCAGGTGACTCACTTCTTGCTGAAAAGAACTTTTGGCCTGAGGATTAAGAATCAGTGACTCTAGGAGTTCCTTGGTGACTCAGTGGGCTAGAAGGAGCCGCCTCCTCTTCTAATCTAAAGAGTGATCACGTGGAGTTCCCGTCGTGGCGCAGTGGTTAATGAATCCGACTAGGAACCATGAGGTTGCGGGTTCGGTCCCTGCCCTTGCTCAGTGGGTTAAGGATCCGGCGTTGCCGTGAGCTGTGGTGTAGGTTGCAGATGCGGCTCGGATCCTGCGTTGCTGTGGCTCTGGCGTAGGCCGGTGGCTACAGCTCCGATTAGACCCCTAGCCTGGGAACCTCCATATGCCGCGGGAGCGGCCCAAGAAATAGCAACAACAACAACAACAACAATAACAACAACAACAACAAAAGAAAAAAAAAAGTGATCACGTGACCTGACCTCACCGTTACTGTGAAAACACATGCGAGAAGTGATGACTGCCTGCTTTGGTTCTGGAAACCCACCCCAGAACTTCGGTGGTTTGAGACAATGTCTATTCTCGAGGTTTTATTGGTTGGGGGGATTTTGTAAGGTGTCAGCTGGGCAGATGGTGTCGATCGGGGGGCTGGGACTCTCTCGAGGTGGCCTCTTCTCTGTCAGGAGTGGCCGGTGAGTGTCCGTGGCCAGTCTCTCTGCACGTGGTGTTTCCTGGTCTGGGGCCAACTTTCCCCATGCCTTAGGCGTTTCACATCGTGGTGGGCCCTGGATCCTTGTGCTTCTTCTAGGGCAGTGATGAAATGAAAGCCCCTCTTTGAATTTGATTAAATCTCGGCCCAGAAAGTTGGTACTGGGGTCATGATCGTTGTTTTATTTTGTCCTAGCCCAGGCAGGGCAGAACCCTGAAGGGAAGAAGGGACGCTTCGTGGCCTGTGCTCTTCGTGCGGATGATGGCTTGTCCCAAGAGCGGGAGGTTCCCCTGGTGGCGTGTTTGGGATTATGGAGCACCGTCCTTCCGAGCTGGTTTCCTTAGGCTCGCCTGGCGGTCCGGCCAGAGCACAGACCTGTTGCTCAGTGAAAGTAAGCGGACAATAGTGACGAGTTGAAACAGCTCGATACTACATATGTTTGTACAGCCTTTCTAACCCTAGGTTATGGAAACCCTGTCAGCCCTGGCTGGTATCCGTGCTCCCTCTGTGCCCTTGTGTTTCCTTTTTTCCTGGAGTCCCACCTGCTGGGCGAGCGCCCGAGCGAGCAGAGCATGAGGAGGAGGCGCCGGGTGTGGGTCCGGGAGGGGGAGGCCTGGACTCACCTGCGCGGCTCTGCTCCCGCGTCGGGCAGAGGGGCCTGGCATCCTTGCTGCCCGTTTACGCTAAAGCAGCATGAGGTAAAAAAAAAAAGAGAGAGAAAACGGCTCTTCTTACTGGCAGCCTCTGATCTTCTACCGTCTTCACACTAGCGCCGATGGATAACACGAAGCAGATGTGCCTTTACGAGAGACAACTAGTGGAGCTGGGTTGGATCTTTCTGTGTTATATTTATTATGTGTAGCCCTGGGTCTTTAAAGTGGGGAAAGCGATGCTGATTCTAACTCGAAATGTTGGACCATTTCATAATGTGTGAGGCAAAATTATGAGGAAAGGCGAGAAAGCAAGCGGCTGTTGGTTTCTGACACCTTGCCTTCTGTGGTGTAAGTTAATAAATGGTCAGTTTTTAATGCAGTAAAAAAGGAAATTGCTGATAAGCTTTGCCTGACTTAGTTGTGCTGTTTACATTATAGACAGAATGCTCAATTTTCCAAGCATGGCAAACACATCGTAGTTGGGGTTTTGAGTGTCCATAAGCCGTTCTCTAGAATTGTTTTGAATGCACAGATTACAGATTCCCCCCATACCATATATGTATTAGCTAATGCTGCCAGACTCTTTATAGGGTGTCAAGTATGTGAGAGGACTTAAATGAATTCTCTTAAATGCTTCATGGGATAAGATGCTCCAATGGGAACTGAATGTTTTCAATTAGGACGTTTCCATGGATACGATTACGACTGCCAAAATTCATAGCCACAGGAGATTTTCCTTGCTTCAATATTGATTAAGAAATCTGAGAACAATCTCAAGAAGTGTAGGAGGTCGGTGGAGGATAAATTCTGGGGGTAGTATAGCATTTGCTTTCTCTTCTTTGGTTAAGGGCTAGTCCAGATAAAATCCTAGGCGATCAGCCAAATCTAACAACAGGATTTATGTCAAGAGAATGTTCAGAATAAAAGTGAACATGGCGGCTTCTTTTGTCCCAGATGAGTGTTTATTTGTTCATGTCTACTTTCTTATGTGCTGTGTACAAGGCATTGGCAGGATAAAAAAAATGACAAAAATCACAGCCTTTCGTTTCTAGAAATTTTGGACCATTTCTATGTCATTTTTAAAGAAAACATTCTACATAGTGTTTGCAGACATCTTAAAATTTGCATCTGTCTGGAAAGAATTCACATCTTAAGTTATTATACTCTTTTTTTTTTTGGCTGCACCCACAGCATATGGAAGTTTCCGGGCCAGGAATTGAATCTGAGCCACAGCTGTGACCTTTGCCACAGCTACAGCAATGCCGGATCCTTAACCTGCTGTACTAGGCCGGGGATCGAACCTTCGGTGTCTCAGAGGCAATACTGAATCCTTAACCCATTGTGCCACATTGGGAACTCCTATTAATACTCTTTTTTTTTTCCTTTTATGGCCACACTGCAGCATATAGAAGTTCCTGGGTCAGGGATTGAATCTGAGCTGCAGCTGTGACCTATGCCTCAGCTCTGGCAACACCAGATCCTTTAACCCACTGTGCTAGCCAGGGATTGAATCCAGGCCTCCGCAGGGACCCAAGCCATTACAGTTGCATTCTTAACTCACTGTGCCACAGCAGGAACTCCCTGTTATACTCATCATTCTTTTTTTCTTTATCGGCTACACCCGTGGCATATGGAAATTCCCAGGCCGGATTGAATCTGAGCAGGAGCTGTGACCTGTGCCACAGCTGCAGCAATTCTGGATTCTTAACCCACTGTGCCAGGCTTGGGACTGAACCTGTGCCACCCCAGAGGGACTCCTCTGCTACTTCTCGATACTTAATGCCATCATAAAAGAACGTATATATTACTATATCACAAACCAGTGTAATATTTTAATAACATTTTAATATAATTGGCTTCCCTTGTAAGCCTATGTTTTATTTTTCGCATTTGAAAACGTTATTCCTAAAAGGGATCCAAAGGCTCCAGCGGACTGCCAAAGGGTCCATAGCACGAAAAGTGAAGACCCTCTTTCCTAACAGAGTGCAGATTATAAGAGTTATGTCCTGTTTTCTAACCACAATTTAAGAAAGCAGTTTCCTGTAGTGGCAAGGACCACTGACCAGGAGTTTCTGCTGTGGCGCAGTGGGTTAAGAATCCAGCTGACGGAGTTCCTGTCGTGGTGCAGTGGAAACAAATCCAACTAGGAACCATGAGGTTGCAGGTTCGATCCCTGACCTCACTTAGCGGGTTAAGGATCTGGCGTTGCCATGAGCTGTGGTGTAGGTCACAGACGCGGCTTGGATCTGGCATTGCTGTGGCTGTGGTGTAGGCTGGCAGCTGTAGCTCCAATTGGACCCCTAGTTTGGGAACCTCCATGTGCTGCAGGTGCGGCCCTAAAAAGACAAAAGACAAAAGACAAAAAAAAAAAAGAATCCAAGTGCCAAAAAAAAAAAAAAGACTCCTTTTGCAGTGGCTCAGGTAGCTATGGAGGTGCGGGTTCAGTCCCTGGCCCAGCACAGTGGGTTAAAGGATCCAACGTTAGCTGTGGCTCAGATTCATTTCCTGGCCTGGAAACTTCCATATGCTACGGGTGTGGCCATAGGGAAAAAAAAAGAGAAAGAAAGCAGCTTCCCACTTAAGTGCCTTTTATCACAAATCCTTTAAAACAAATGAAAGATTAAAAGAGAATTCTTTTCTGTTTGCTCATGTCTTGGCCTTGCCAAGTACTTTGCAGCCATCTTTGGCTTTCATTTGAGAATTTGGTTTCAGGAGATAAGTTACTGCCATTGTCAATAGTTTAAGAAGAAGTTTTCTGGTCTTTGTTGGGCTGCAGTGCAGTAGGATGCTGTCAAATCCTTGGGAGGGGAGAAGAGTTTCCAATTCGGTTTCTTGTGGATTGTGGTAGGAGTCACCCTCTCCCAAATGTTTCCCCAGGCCCCTTCCGTGTGCCACCATCTTCCAGGGGCTGATGTGGGAGCTTGGATGCTCCATGGGCATTGGAGCCTGGACTTTTCTTGGAGCTGTTCTCTGCCCTATCCTGGTAGGGAGTGATCAGAGGTTTAACCATGAAACTGTGTCAGTTCATGAGCGGGGCTGTGACTGCTGGAAACATGGGCAGAACGACTAGAGGCAGGTTTAAATCAAATGCCGTAACTGACTTTTCTCCAAGAGGTTATTTTGCAAAAGGTGCAGCATGAATTTGCTATGATGCGAAGGCGTCATTCTGATCTGTTACTTGGTCAAGGCCAGCCCCTTTACCTTTAAAGGAGTTTGGGTAACCTTTTAATGTTCTCTAGTAGAATGCCGAAGGGGCACACAGAAGGAGTAGGCCCTTGGCACATAGTTCTGTTACAGGGATTATTTTGTAAAAAGATTTTTTTTGGTGAAATTGCAAAATTATTTTTGTTCCCCATGAATTTTGTGAGTCTGGGTTCTCCACCTTCTTTGGTTTGTGGATTTGCATTTTCTTCTTCTCCCTGTAGTGAGGCAGATTTCCGGAGCGGGATCAGGCGCCGTACCTGAGAACCGTAATCATCCCTGCTTGTTACCCAAAGTGGCATCACTTCGATTTTATAGTGATCTGGCCAAAAGAGATGACACCAGTGAAAAAACAAACAAACCCCAAATCAAACACATTTCTATTCTGGCAGCCTTTTTGGCGGTAATATTTTTCTTATCATATGAGTCGCATATCACACAAGTCACTCATTTAAAGAGTACAATTCGGAGTTCCTGCTGTAGTGTAGTGGGTTAAGGATCCGATGTTGCCACAGCTGTGGTGTAGGTCGCCCCTGTGCCTTGGATTCCATCCCTGGCCCAGGAACTTCCTTATGCTGCAGGTGCAGCCAAAAACAAACAAACAAAAAGCACACAATTCAGTGGTTTTTACTACATGCATCCTGTTCTACAATCACCACTGTCAGATTTAAACCCTTTTCACTGTCCTCACCAAGAAAGCCCATACCCTTTAGCAGTCCCCCACCCTAGCCCTAGGCACCTACTTATCTACTCTCTGGCTCTAGATTTGTCCACTCTAGACATTTCATATAAATAGAATCATACCATATGTGGTCTTTTGAGTCTGGTTTATTTGACTTCATAGAATGCTTTTAAGGATCATCCATGTTATAGCACGTATCACTATTTCATTCCTTTTTTTCTGGCCAAATACTATTCTTTCTGCTTTATGGATATACCATGTTTTGTTTATCCATTCATCCATTGGTAATTATTTCAGTTGTTTTCACTTTTTGGCCATTGTGAATAATACCACTCTGAACATTTATATGTAGGTTTTTTTGTGAGCATTTGTTTTCAGTTCTCTTGGCTATATATTTAAGAGTATAATTGAATATACCTTTTTTTTTTTTTTCTCTTTAGGGCCTCACTTGCGGCACATGGAGGTTCCCAGCCTAGGAGTGGAGTCGTAGCTAGAGCTGCCAGCCTACACCACAGCCATTGCCACATCAGATCCGAGTTGAGTCTGCAAACTACACCACAGCTCATGGCAACGCTGGATCCTTAACCCACTGAGCGAGGCCAGGGATCGAACCTGCAACCTCATGGTTCCTAGTCGGATTTGTTTTTGCTGCACCACGACGGGAACTCTGAATTGAATATACTTTAAAAAAATTGAACCTAAAAAGGGGAGTTCCCTGGTGGTCTAGTGGCTAGGATTCAGTGCCTTCACCATCGTGGCCGGGGTTCAATCCTTGGTCTGGGAACTGAGATTCCCACATCAAGCTGCTACCCATGGAGGCAAAAAAAAAGAAAAAAAAAGAAAAGTAAATGTTAGACAGAATCTTTGAAGCATGTTGAGAAACTGTTTACTTTCAGAGAGCACAGTTTGAAATTAGTGTTAAAGTGGAGAGAAGGTTGATTTTTTTTGTTTGTGTGTTAGGTAGATATGGGTTGAATCTCAGTAGACTGTGGTGACTTTTATCAAATTACCTGTGAATACCTTTCTTGGTGTACAAACTGTTAATACCTCTGGATGTCGTTGATTGACGGCATAATTACTTAGACGTATTCACTGTCTCTTTCTGGATATTGTGTTTGGCCATGGATTCGCTTCGTTCAGCGGCCTGTGAGGGGAGGCGACGTGTGCCTCCTTCTGGGCAGAAGCCTTAAGAGCTAGCATGTGCTTTGCCCTGTCTTTGTTCCCTTCTGCCGTGACGACTGTTGATGTGCAAATAGACACAGCGGTATCACTTCGGGTGCCAGAATGAAAGCAGTGTTGAGCCGCAGTGTTGAGCCCACGGAGCCCCAGCACTGAATAGACTTCGTAGCATGAGCAAGGGAAAAACAGTGTCAGTTGGAGCCATTCAGATTTAGTGACTATTTCCCACTTCAGGACCCTGGTCCTCCCTCCAGCAGAGGAGATTTTACACGCTCCACCCTGAGACATTTGGCTATGTCTGGAGACATTTTTTGGTTGTCACGATTGGGGAAGGTGCTATTGGCACCTTTTTTCTTTTTAGGGCCGCACCCGCAGCATGTGGAGGTTCCCAGGCTAGGGGTTGAATCGGACCTACAGCCGCCGGCCTACACCACAGCCACAGCAACACGGGATCCGAGCCGCGTCTGCGACCTACACCACAGCTCACGGCAGTGCTGGATCCTCAACCCACTGAGCGAGGCCAGGGATCAAACCTGCAACCTCAGGGTTCCTAGTTGGATTTGTTTCTGCTGCGCTACGATGGGAACTCTGATGCTGCTAAGCACTCTCAAGTGTACAGAACAGCCCCTGCAACAAAGAATGATCTGGCCCAAGATGTCAGTAGTGCTGAGGTTGAGAAACTCTGCTTTAGAATAACCTAGTTTGGGGGGAGTTCCCGTCGTGGCGCAGTGGTTAACGAATCCGACTAGGAACCACGAGGTTGTGGGTTTGGTCCCTGGCCTTGCTCAGTGGGTTAACGATCCGGCGTTGCCGTGAGCTGTGGTGTAGGTTGCAGACGCGGCTCGGATCCCGCGTTGCTATGGCTCTGACGTAGGCCGGTGGCTACAGCTCCAATTCAACCCCTAGCCTGGGAACCTCCATATGCCGCGGGTGCGGCCCAAGATATAGCAACAACAACAACAACAACAACAAAAGACAAAAAGACAAAAAATAAAAAATAAAAACAAAAATAGAATAACCTAGTTTGCCCTGATCAATGCAGGGGTGTTGAGAGAGGATTACATGGAATAAATTATATAAAACACTTAGCACACAGGGTGGCCCCCTTGTTTCTGTAATTATGTGGCCGACCCCGGCTTTGGCTCTAAAGTCTTCTTTGGCATCCATGGGAAAAGGGGTCTTTTCCAGTTTTCCTAAGGTTCAGTAGTTCAGTATAATTGAAATTCTGGTCATAAATTGTCTCAATTTTAGCAGAGTCATTTGCTTCTTCAAACAGCGAGGGAACTAACGTTAAACGCTTCTTTAGCACCGGTTGACCCTTCAGCAGTGTGGTGTCGGGGGTGGTGACCCTCCCCACAGTGGAAAACCACGTATGAAGTCGTCCAGTTCAGGAGTTCTCCATATTCATGGATTCAACCAACCATAGATATTTTAGTTCTGTAGTATTTACTGTTGAAAAAAATCCATGCCAAGGTGGACCTGTACACTTCAAACCTGTATTGTTCAAGGAGCAACTGTCTTTTGTTTTTTTACAAATACTCTATGAAATGGATATTCTCATCTCCATTTTGTTTTAGATGAAGGTATTGAAACACTGGAGTTAAGTAATTTTTTTTTTGGTCATCTTTTTAGGGCCTCACCCTGCGGCATATGGAGGTTCCCAGGCTAGGGGTCAAATCAGAGCTGCAGCCATCGGCCTCCCCCACAGCCACAGCAACGCCAGATCCAAGCTGCACCTGCGACCTACACCACAGCTCACGGCAACACCGGATCCTTAACCCACTGAACAAGGCCAGGGATCAAACCTGCATCCTCATGGATGCTAGTCAGATTCGGTTCCGCTGAGCCATGTCGGGAACTCCCTGGAGTTAAGTAATTTGACCAAGAATACACTGGTCGTAGGTGGTGAACCTAGGATTTGACTCAAATATGTACCTGCAGAACCCTGTTCTTTCCACACTGCTTCCTACCTCCTTAGAACTGGTTTCAACATAAAGAAAGGAAGGTGATGCCCAAGTGATAACAGTTACGTGCGGCATTAGTTATCTTATCTATTAGGTAACAAATCGCCTCAAATCTTAGCATTTTGAAGCAATAAACATTTAATATCTTACACAGTTTCAGAGAATCAGGAATCCAGGAGAAGCTAAACTAAGTGGTTCTGGTTCAGGATCCCTTGAGGTTGCAGTCAAGTTGTCATCTAGGGCCATCGTCACCTGAGGGCCTGATTGGAGATGGAGCACCCGCTTCCACGATTGCTCACTCGCATGGCTGTTGGCATGAGGCCTCAGCTTCTTACCATAAGGGCTTCTCCTTAGGGCTGCTTGAATGTCTTCAGGACGTAGCAGCTGGCCTCCCCTAGGGTGAAGGATCTGAGAGAGACAGCAAGAGAAAAGCCACAGTATCTTTTATGTCCTTGTCTCAGAAGTCACATACCATCACTTCAGTTGGTCACACAGGCAACCCTGGTACAGTGTGGGAAAGGGCTCTACGGGGCCTCATAGAGATCCCTGGGGGCCATCTTGCCACATATCTCGTAGTTGTGTAATTATAAATTGCATTTCCTTTTCATATTGTAAATTTCCAAACCAGAATTTCGTATTTTAAAATATCTCAGTCATTCACAATTTAAATGAAAAAGCGAATTTGCTTTTATAAACATTTGTTGATGGGCAAAATCAGATACTTAATATAAAAGCTATGTTGCACATACTTCATTTGGGGGTTTGTGTTTCACTGGGCTGAACTAGCAGAGGCCTCCTGAGTCTTGAGAAGCTTGGACTGCTGGTGCTTGCTTTCTTTCCTAGAAAATCTCCCTGTACCACACACTGAAATCTTCATTTTTCTAAGTCCTTCCTACATCCTTCTGTTCATATTACTGATTTGATGTGCTTGAATGACAGCCAGTGTATAAGATAGATGGTAGATGCCAACCTCCCTTTCTAGTTCATGTGTGATGCCCATCAATTTGAGTGGCTCTTGGAAAGGGGCTTTCTTTAAACAAATTCAGAGCTGAGTTTTTCGATATATCTTTAAGGTTGAAATAGGTTTTTCTGAAACTTGCTGATATTAATGGGTCCTCTTCCTGAAGCAGTTTAACTCTACTTTTGTTTATTACACTTGATCTGCGCTTTGGGAATTAAGGAAGGGCCTTGACTGGGTACAGAGCTAGAGCCATGTGGATTTACTATGTCTAATCGTGCAACCATGAAATCAAAAACATTTCCTCCTCAGGAATCAACCCATCACTTTTAACCACTGTTGATTGCATTGGCGTAGAGCTTTTTGCTTCCTCTAAGTATTTTGCTTTTTCTTTCAAAATTGTGTTCTTGACTCCTACTGTCGCAGTGTCATGCTTCATTTATACAGTGATAGCTTTGCTTGACTTTTATCTGTTGACTTGACATCCTTTGGATCATATTTTCTTTCTTAGCCACAGGAAGATTGGAAAAAGAGCAGCATTTGAAGAGAACTTGCAGAAGTGAAGAGCATTGTGAGAGGCAGCTTTTATTTTAATTTCTGCTGTGGCCAGAATAGGTGTCCACCTGATGGGCAGACCTGCCTTCTCATTGCACATGCCCAGTGTAGGTGCCCTGGTCAGTCAAGGTCAGGCTGGTTACCAGTACTACTTGTGGTCTAAGTGTGGTGCAGGGGATCTTAGCATAATTAATGGAGGTTACAGTAAAAACGAGGTCTCAAATTGTCTGCATGGACAGTGGAAGGGGTGGAGTATATGTGAAAGTTGGGAAGCTAGAGATTTTTGTAATTTTAAGATGCAAATTTTAAGAATTTTTTTCTTCCTATTTTCTTTTCCTTTGTTTAAAATTTTTTTATTATAGTTGATTTACAGTGTTATGTCAATTTCTGCTGTACAGCAAAGTGACCCACTTATATATATATATGCACATTCTTTTTCTCAAATTATCCTGATCATGTTCCTTCACAAGTAAGTGGTTAGATATAGTTTGCTGTGCTATATAGCAGGATTCCTTTTCTTTTTAGGTCCGTACCTGTGGCATATGGAAGTTCCTAGGCTAGGGGTCGAATCAAAGCTGCAGCTGCCGGCCTACACCACAGTCACAGCAACACAGGATCTGAACTGCATCTGTGACCCACACCACAGCTTGTGGCAACACTGGATCCTTAACCCCCTGAGGGAGGCCAGGGATTGAATCCACGTCCTCACAGATGCTAGTCGGGTTCTTAACCTACTGAGCCACTATGGGAACTCCAAGAATTTTTTTTTTTTTTAATGGCCATACATGAATTATGGGGAAGTTCCTGGGCCAGCAGTTGAATCTGAGCCACAGCTTCAACCTACGCTACAGCCACAGCAACACTGGATCTTTTAACTCCCTGTGCAGGACCAGGCATCAAGCCTGTACCTCTGCAGGGATCCAAGCTGCTGCAGATAGATTCTTAACCCATTGTGCCACAGTTGAAACTCCTCTTTTAAGAATTTTTCGATCATTATAAATGCATGACAGATGCTGTTTTCTGATCCTGAGATTTTGTGGGCTGTCGTTTTGAAAAAGGGCCAGAATGAGAATAAAAATTCATTATGAAAATGTTTGAAAAACCGATTATGCTGTGATTCATCGCAGATATTTTATGCAACTTATATGTTGTGTTTTTACCTTTGGGACTGGCATTCTTACAAGCTGACTTTTCCTTTGGACTTTGTTATGTGTGTCGGCTATGTCAATTCACAAGCATGTTTTCATCTGTGCATCATGTTGTGTTGGGACTTGGATGGAATGTAAATCTTTTATTGGCCTAAATCTGAGTCTAATCCTCCTCATGGCTTTGGTAGAAAATCAATTTCCTCTGCTCTGTCAAGATTTTTCGGGTCAGTGCTCTTTGGAAGTTGCCCAATTCTCTTAGATTAAAATAGATTTTGTTTCTGTGCTACATACCGGTATCCTTCCGTAGGACACTGGGCTCTAGAAAGTGAGAAAACAGAGTCTGACAAGATGCCCATGAGTTCTTCTATCTCCATTAACTTGGTGACACACTGCACCTTTAAGGGGCCAAGGAGTTTGGGTTCTTTCAGAGGCATCACTTGGGGAGCATTTATTAGGGACATCTGGAGGTGAGGTGATGCGTTTGACTTTAATGAGTGCTGCTTGGTTAGCTGCTCACGAGGCTGCTGGGAGTGAAAGGAAAAGTGTGGGCCATCAGAGCTGGAAGCAGGGGGACCAACTGGGACTTGCTCAGTTTTAGCGCTGAAAATGCTACAATCTGGGAGCCCCCTGAGTCCAGGCAAAGCAGGATCATTGGTCTGGTCATCCTCGCAGTGAAAAGCATGGGGGTGGATGGTTTGGCACTGCTGAGTACCCTTTGTAGAGAGAGAAATTTTTTTTGTGGCCACACCCACAACGCATGGAAGTTCCAGGCCAGACACCATGCTGGATCCTTAACCTGCTGTGCTACAGCAGGAACTCCAGGCATTGTTGATTTGGATCACAGTTAAGCAAACTTTTTCTATGGAAGGACAGGTGGTAATATTTTAGCTTCTGTGGGCCATACGGTCTCTGTCACAACGCTCAGCTCCACTGTTGTGGTGCCAAAGCAGCCACAGATAGGACATAAAATATTGTGCATGCTTATGTTCCAATAAAACTTTATTTACAGAAACAGGGACTGGACCAGACTTGGCTTGCAGACCTTAGTTTGACAGCTCCTAATTTAGATTTATCTACGTATTTACTTTTTTATTTTTCCTTCATTTCTTGTTACATCTCTGAGAGTCTATTGGGTTCATTTTGGAGGCAAGGATGTCTCTTCCCACTTCTGTTTTTCTGTATTGCACTGTAAGTTCTACCCAATTGCTGTTAGGCAAGAAATGGAAATAAAAGGCACACAGATCAGAATGGAAGAAATAAAACTGCCTTTATTTGTAGGTGACATTATTGTCTGTATATAAATTCCAAAGAATCTACAAAATAACTTCTAGAACTAATGAGTGCATTCAGCAAGATTGTAGAATATAAGATAAACATAGCAAAACCAATTGTATTTCTGTATACTAGCAATGACTATTTGGACACTGAAATTAGAGTAATAGTTGAAGTTAACAGTAAAATGTAAATCTGACAATGCCTGCAGAGGTCTTGTATCCTGAAGAGCGCACAGTGCTAATGAAAGGAATCAAAGAAAATGTTGCATTTCCTTTGTAGCACAGTGGTTTAAGGACCTGACATTGTCACTACATTGGCTCAGGTCACTGTTGTGGCGTTGTTTTGATCCCTGGCTTGGAAACTTCCACATGCCGTGGGTGTGGCCAAAAAAAAAAAAAAAAAAAAAGCCAAGATTTAAGTAAGTAGGGAGACATGCCATGTTCATGAATTAGAAGACTCGGTGTCGTAAAGATGTTGGTTCTCCCCAAATTGATGTATAGGTTTAACATAATTCCTGGAAAAAATCCCAGCAAGATAATTTTTGGTAGATGTAGATATGGTTATTCTAAGATTTATATGGAAAGGCAAGAGAACTATTATAGATAAAGTATTTTCAAAAAGAAAAATAAAATAGGAGGGATCAGTCCGCTTGATTTCAAGACTTAAATCCCTATGGTAATCAAGGCTCTGTAGTGTTGGCGGTGGGATAGATGCATAGATCAGTGAACAGAACAAAGAACCTGGAAATCGACCAACGGAAATATGCCCCATTGACTTTTTAATTTTTTTTTGTTTTTTTAGGCCACACCTGTGGCATATGGAAATTCCCAGGCGAAGGGTCACATTGGAACTATAGCTGCTGGCTTACACCACAGCAACATGGGATCCGAGCCTTGTCTGCGACCTACACCACAGCTCACGACAACACTGGATCCTTAACCCACTGCGAGCAGTTAAATGGAGGAGTGAGGATTGCCTTTTCAACAAAAGATGCTGGGGCAATTGAACATCAGAAGGCAAAAAACCCCCTAAAACCAAAAACGAGCCTCAGTCTAAATCCCACACTTGGGGAGTTCCCATCGTGTCGCAGCGGAAATGAATCCGACTAGGAACCATGAGGTTGCGGGTTCGATCCCTGACCTCGCTCAGTGGGTTAAGGATCCGGGTGTTACTGGGAGCTGTGGTGTAGGCCGGTGGCTATAGCTCCGATTCGACCCCTAGCCTGGGAACCTCCATATGCCGTGGGAGCGGCCCTTAAAGGACGGAAGACAAAAGACAAAAAAAAAAAAAAACCAAAAACAAAACCCAAAAACCCTCACACTGTATACAACAGATAATTCAAAATGGGTCATAAGGTTAAATGTAAAACATAAAACTATACAATTTTCAAAGTAAATAGAAACCCTTCAGGATCTAGGGTGAGGTAAATAATTTTTAGACTTGATACCAATAGTATGATTCATAAAAGGAAAAAGATGATAAAACTGATTTCATCAAATCCATTTTACACTGAGAAATATCTTGTTAAGAGACAAGCTGCAGAGTGGGAAAAGAATACTTGCAAACCACATATCTGACAAAGGACTATCTGTGATATATAAAAAAATCCTCCAAATTCCATTAAAAAAAAAACCCCAAGAGTTCTGGTCATGGCTCAGTGGAAATGAATCTGACTAGTATCCATGAGGAGGCAGGTTCCATCTCTGATCTCACTCAGGGGGTTAAGGATCTGGTATTGCTGTGAGCTGTGGTGTAGGTCACAGACATAGCTTGGATCTGGTGTTGCTGTGGTTGTGGCGTAGGCCAGTGACTACAGCTGTGGTTCATCCCCTAGCCTGGGAACCTCCATATGCTGTGGGTGTGGCCCTAAAAAGACAAAAACAAACCAACCCAAACCATCCCATTAGAATATGGGTGAAAGACATGAAGAGACATTTCACCGAAGAGGATATATACGTGACACGTGAGGACACGGTAAGATGTTCAACATTATTAGCTATTGGAGAAATCCAAGTTAAAGCCAAATGGGCTATCGCTACATACCTATCAGAATAGCTAGAATAAAAAATAGTGGTATCATGGAGATCCTGTTGTAATTCAGCAGAAACGAATATGACTAGTGACCATGAGGATGCAGGTTTGGTCCCTGGCCTCGTCTGTGGCTTAAGGATCCAGTGTTGCCCTGAGCTGTGGTGTAGGTCACAGATGCGGCTGGGATCCCCTGTTGCTGTGGCTGTGGTGTAGGCCAGTGGCTATAGCTCCAATTCGACCCCTGGCCTGGGACCTCCATATGCCACAGATGTGGCCCTAAGAAGGCAAAAAGGAGTTCCCGTCGTGGCGCAATGGTTAACGAATCTGACTAGGAACCATGAGGTTGCGGGTTTGATCCCTGACCTTGCCCAGTGGGTTAAGGATCCGGCGTTGCCGTGAGCTGTGGTGTAGGTCACAGACTCGGCTCGGATCCCGCGTTGCTGTGGCTCTGGTGTAGGCCAGTGGCTACAGCTCCGATTCGACCCCTAGCCTGGGAACCTCCATATGCCGCGGGAGCGGCCCTAGAAAAGGGAAGAAGACCAAAAAAAAAAAAAAAAAAAAAAAAAAGAAAAAAGAAAAGGGAGTTCCCATCGTGGTGCAGTGGTTAACGGTTAACAAATCCGACTAGGAACCACGAGGTTGCGGGTTCGGTCCCTGCCCTTGCTCAGTGGATTAAGGATCCGGCGTTGCCATGAGCTGTGGTGTAGGTCACAGACTCGGCTTGGATCCCACGTTGCTGTGGCTCTGGCGTAGGCCAGTGGCTACAGCTCCGATTAGACCCCCATCCTGGGAACCTCCCATGTGCCCCGGGAGCGGCCCAACAAATGGCAAAAAGACAAAAAAAAAAAAAAAAAAAAAAAGTGCTATCAGTAAATGCTGTAGAGGAGGGGGATCACTCCTACCTTGCCTATGGAAATGTACAATGATATAGCCCTTCTGGAAAGTAGTTAGTTTCTTAAAAATAGTAAATATGCAACTACCTTATGTGACCCAGTAATTATAGTCCTGGGTGCTTATCCCAGAGAAATGACGATTTCACCCAAAATCATATGCAGAAATGTTTATAGCATGTTTGTTCCTAATAGCTCATAACTGAAAACAACACAGATGTCCTTCACTGGGTGAATGGTTCAACAAACTGGTACATCTGTGCCATGGAGTATTACCCAGCAATCGAAAGGAATGAGCTATTGATACACAGCAGCCTGGATGGCTGTCCAGGGACTTAGGCTGAGTGAAAAAAGAGCCAGTCTTGAATGGTATATACTGTATGCTTTCGTTTACATACTTTTCTTTACATGATAAAATTACAGACATGGAGAAGAGATTGGGGTTGCGGGGCAGGGGTGGAAGGGGAGTGGTGTTCAGTAAAAGGGCAGCATGAGGGATTCTCGTGGTGATGGAAATGTTCTCTGTCTTGGCTCTGTCAAAGTCAATATTCTGGTTGTGATCTTTCCATATACTTTTGTAAGGTGTTCCCACTGCGGGGAGCGGGGTAAAAGTCACAAAGAATTTCTATATTATTTCTTTCTTTTTTTTTTTTTTTTTTTGTCTTTTTTTGTTTTGCTATTTCTTTGGGCCGCTCCCGCGGCATATGGAAGTTCCCAGGCTAGGGGTTGAATCGGAGCTGTAGCCACCGGCCTATGCCAGAGCCACAGCAACTCGGGATCCGAGCCGCGTCTGCAACCTTCACCACAGCTCACGGCAACGCCGGATCCTTAACCCACTGAGCAAGGGCAGGGACCGAACCCGCAACCTCATGGTTCCTAGTCGGATTCGTTAACCACTGCGCTACAACGGGAACTCCTCTATATTATTTCTTACAAGTGCATGTGAATCTGCAATTATCTCAGAATAAAAAGTTGAAGAAGGTATTTAGGAAGTTCCTGTGCAGTGCAGCTGCTTAAGGATCTTGCATTGCTGCAGCTGTGGCTGAGGTTGCAACTGGGACATGAATTCGATTCCTGGCCTGGGAACTTCCACTTGCTGCCAGTGCAGCCAAAAAACACCCCCCCAAACCAGGAGTTCCCGTCATGGCTCAGCAGTTAGTGAACCCGACTAGCACCCATGAGGACGTGGGTTCCATCCCTGGCCTCGCTCAGTGGGTTAAGGATCCGGCATTGCCATGAGCTGTGGTGTAGGTGGCAGGCGAGGCTCAGATCCAGCATTGCTGTGGCTCTAGCGTAGGCCAGTGGCCGCAGTTCCGATTGGACCCCTAGCCTGGGAACCTCCATATGCTGTGGCTGTGGCCCTAAAAGACAAAAAGACCAAAAAACCAAACAAAACAATAAATATTTTGGGAATTCCCTGTTTCCTAAGCCTAGTGGGTTAAGGAAACGGCATTGTCCCTGCTGTAGCTTAGGTCACTGCTCTAATGTGGCTTTCGTCCTCAGCCTGGGAACTTCCTCATGCTGTGGGTGAGGCCAAAAATCGAAAACCAAATATAAAAGAATCAGAGTCAGAAGAATTATAAATACTAAATAGCATAGCAGTTGTATATTTGGTGCTGTTCTAAGGTCCTGGCCCAATTTCGTTCTGAAATGGAACCATGCTGGCGGCAGGGTGGGGTGTGTGTGTGTGTGTCCCTGTGAGTGTCTGTATATGGTTAATTTTTGTTCAAATGTTTCTGATTTGAGATGCGATTTACTATATGTCCTCTGAGTGCCTTTTGCCTCTGATTTTCTCTTAGACACAAACTGGTTTCTTAATTTCAGTTCCAAGGTCATTTCCAAGCACCATTAACTTTTATGATCTTGTTTCTGCAGTGGTTTCTCACCTAAGGGCCAGAGACACGGACTTGTTTTTCCTGAGTGCTTTTCTCTTTGCCTATGTTATAGAAATTTCTAGTTATTTCCTGATATCTATCCCTTCTCTTTTGCAGTAAAAACCCCATTTTTGAGCTGAGCACATGGCTGCCCAGAGTAAAAGTTGTACCGCTCAGAGTTCAATGTAGCTAAGTGGCTGTGTGACCAAGTACAAACCTTCTGTGTTGATTAAGCTACCAATCAAGCGGAGCTCTCGGTTTGCTTTAGCGAATAGATAAAATCAAATGCTTTATATAAAAGCTGGGTGTTATGGGTTGAATTGTGTCTCTGGAAGAAGATAGGTTGAGGTCCTCACCCCCAGTCCCTGTGAACGTGCCCTTATTTGGACGTAGGTCTTCACAGATGGCAGCAGGTTAAGGTGAGGTCGTACTGGAGAAGGGTGGGCTCCCCGTTCAGCCAGGAAGAATGCCAGGTGAGATGAGGCCTGGAGTGCAGCGCTTACGAGCCGAGGAGCTCCCGGGGCCACCGCAAGTGGGGAGAGCGGCATGAAACCGATTCTTCCTCATAACCCTTGCAGGGAACGAACCCTGCTCACACCTTGGTTTTGGACTTCCAGCCTCCGCACCTGTGAGACATACATTTCTGTTGGTTTGAAACCACTCAGTTTGTGGCACTTTGTCACAGTCGCCTTAGAGGAACCAGTCCACTGTGTTTCAAAACTCCTTTTTGGGCTATTTAAAAAAATGGGTTGGGCATGCATAGGCTTCTTAATCTCAGTCCTGAGAAGTTTGGACTGAATATGCCTTCTTTTTCCTGGAAGATCTCACTGTGTCAGCATTGAAATTCTTCATTGCTCCAAAGCCCTTTCAACTTCCTTACATTTTTTTTGTGAAAAAACTGTGGTGGATTTACAGTGTTGTGTTAGTTTCAAGTTTACAGCACAGTGATTCAGTTATTTATGTCTATTCATATCCTTTATCAGATTCTTTTTCTTTATAGGTTATTGCAAAATACTGAGATAGTGAGTATGGTTCCTGTGTTATACAGTAAGTTATCCTCGCTGGTGTGTGTGTATAGGAGTGCGTGTATGTTAATCCCAGTCTCCTGATTTCTCTCTTCCTCTTGCGATCCTCTTTGCTGACCATAATTTTGTTTTCTATGCCTTTGGGTCTGTTTCTGTTTTACAAGTAAGTTCACTTGTATCTTTAAAACATTTGTTTTTATTTTTATGTTTACGTTTCTATTTATTTATTTATGGCTGCGCCCTCGGCATGTGTATGTTCCTGGGCCAAGGATCGAACCCACGTCACGGCATCGCCAGCATTTGTTATCTATAGATGTTTTGATGATGACCCTTCCATTTTTATTGCTGATTCGATGTGCTCAAATGCCAGCCAGAGTCCCAGGTAAATGGTAGATGTAAGGACTGCGTGGTTTCCATGGAGATTTCTTGCAGGGGCCCTTCCTTTCTCAGTTCAACAGTTGTCAGGGAAACAACTCATTTCAGTTTGTGGGGCTTGCCAATTCGAGTGGCTCTTGGAAGAGGATATAGGTGAACCTTTTCAAGATCCTAATGCATTCAGATCAGAGCTTTTTTCGATTCCCTTCAAGTTATAGTAGGTTTTTCTGTAACTTAGGGCTATTAACTAGTCCTCTCCCTGGTGATACCACCACCCATTTGTTCATATGCAGAAAATGTTGATTTTGAGCTTGGGCAGGGAGAAAAGTTGAGGTTCAAAGAGAAATAGGCCTAAAGCCAAATAGGCCAAAGCTGGTTGTCAGATGCTTCATGACTAGTCTGCAGTCTTCCGCAGGCCCTACAGTCAGAGAGCGCCAAGGCGCCGGCCCTGTGCTGAACCGCACAGTCGGCGGGCTCAGGGCTGTGTGGTTATTGCCTCTAGTTAGGTATTGCAAATCAGTGGCTGGCATTGGTGGCGGTTAATGGAAATGGTGGTGAGAGCACAGATTCCAGATATACGCAGTTCCAATAAGTGCGTTCTGTAGGGTTACCTCTGCTGTGACAGCTTCCCCGTGGTGCTGTTTACCCAAGAGCCAGGTATGGTAGATGGCGAAATTCCCCCAGTACTTTGCAGCTCCTTCCACCAAGAGGTGGAGCCTGCGTCTCCTTTCCTTGGCGTTGGCCGGCCTTGTGATTTGGCTTGATCATAGGACACGGTAGAAGCAACCTTGTGCAGGATTTGGGCCTAGGCCTGAAGAAGCATTTCGGCTTCAGTTCTTGCTCCTTTGGGCACTCGTGCCATCACGAGAAAAAGCCCAGGCTCCCCTGCTGGCAGATGAGAGGTCATGTGGCAGAGAGAGGAGGCACCCCGTCAACCCCCAGGGCTGACTGCCGAAGCGTAAGTGAGCCCCACCTGAGTTCGGCAGAGTCTGGCCCAGATCAGTCTAGTTGCCCAGCTGAGCTCAGCCCACATTGCTGACCCCCCAGAGTTATGAACTAAGCAAATGGTTTTTTTTAAAGCTCTAGAGTTTTGGGAATGTTTTGTTAGGCCGCAGTAAATAATCGATAGAGCCAGGTTTAGATGTTCTGGATCCATCAAGGCTCACTTGTAACCTGTCCTTTGAAACACCCAGGATCCTTAGTAACACAGTCCCATTAGTAAGAGGAGTACCCGTGGGTAATTTAAGCAGCAAAGGGGTTTGTTGGCAGAATATTGGGTAGCTCAGGTTTTCTCTGGGAAAGCTGGGGAGAGGTCTTGAAAAATGCACAACCAAGGGGCAGCAGCGCCAGACCTACGGGTGTACCACAGCAGAGAAGTGGTCCAGCGAGGATGCTGGAGCTGAGGCTACTGCATATTGGAAGCCTCCAGCCACACCGCACCTCGCCTGCGCTGGACATCGGGTGTGGGGCTCGGCACCCTGCTGCCCTTGGGCACCGGAGTTGCTGCTGTTTACAGAAAACAGCCACCTCCTATTCCTGCTGCTTCACACGACTCATTCCTGATTCAAATGTCCGTGCGTTGTGTCTGGTGAAGCTTAGGTGCTGTGCCCGTACCCTGACTGAGAAGAAATCATGAGCGTGGGTATCCGGTGTTTTTAGCTTCTTTAGCTGAAGGCAGGGGGAAGATTTCATAAACATTGGCAAGGGGTTCTGATGCTGGGCCGCCAGAAGGGAAGTGGCAGATGTTTGTTAGTTTCTGTTCTGCACTCTGCTTAGCTCAGCTGGTTACAGCGCAGTTAGGATGGAGCCAGCTTTGTAGTTCATTCTTTGGTTCGATCGAGAGAAGGTAGAAAATACTCAGGTGTGAGGCTGTACCCTTTACACCTGCTCCCTCTCTCACAGGTGTGTGCCCAGGGCCATTTGGAAGGGAACTAATTTGCATGTATCTGGGGCTTCCGAGGTACAGACAGTACTTATCTTTCAGGTGGTGGCCACCGAAGAGAACCGAGTGGATGATATCTTAGCGATACCATAAGGGGTTGCCTGTTTGCTCAGTGAATTTGGTTTACACGGCGTCTCTAACAGAAATTGTTGGGCAGCAAGATCCTTCAGTTGAGGTAGTGTCTCATTTTCCAGAATTTCTCTCATAACCTTTCTAAACCCTGGAGTACTTACCTGTAAAACCGTTCATGTCGGATGAGCTTAACTGTTAGGAATGAGACGTAAAAGGTGGACCGTTCGTGGAGTGTGTAGAAGGTGTTTGAGAAGTGGTCATCCTTTTTCTCAGACTTGTGAGGTCCACACAGCCTAGGCAGGTTATGCCTCAGCTCGGGCTGCTGAAACAAAATACCATAAGCTCCGTGGCTTAAAAACAACAGGATTTTATTTCTCCCAGTTCTAGAGGCTGGCCGTCTCGGAGCCTCTGCCGACGGGCTTGGGTTCTAAGATGCCTGGGTTCAGGGGATGACGCTTTTGTGCGTTGCAGACTGCCAGCTTCTGGCTCTTTCTTCACGTGACGGAGAGCACGAGAGAAAGCATGCTCCCCTGTGACTCTGGAAGGGGACAGGGTGCATTCACGAGGGCTCCCCCCGCATGACCTCCCAGAGGCCCCGTCTCCTGATACCATCGCATTGGGGTGTATGGTTTTGACATAAGAATTTTGGGGGAAGGGCTCAGAGACCTTCTGTCCGTAACCGGTTTTCAACCTTTGAGGGCAGGGACTCTGCTGTCAGGTATCTCGAGTGGCAGGGCTCGTGAAAGAGGCCCGTCCTTGGGTCGGCATGCCTTGGGGGAAATGAGGACCTACGTCTCAGCTCATCCATTGTGGTGGCAGTGCCACTTTAGGGGGGATGGGTGGACTGTATCAGATCGGATCATGCAAGTCCATCTGGGCCCGAGAGCTGTCCCTCCTGGCAAGCAGAGCTGGGTGGCAGGAGCTCTAAGAGCCGGGGAGGTTTGCACATTGGGAAGTGTCAGTGAGTAGCTGGGGGTACAGGAGCAGGACAAGGACAGACGGGTGAGAGCAGCCCTTCCGTGGAGGCGATGGGCGTCTGTTAAGCTAGGGAGGAGGGAGGCTGGATGTGTAGAGCTGGGGCAGAGGAAGGGGATTTGGTCATGGAAAGAGTTCCCTTTGGCCAATAGAATGTAGCCATTAGGTCACAGTAGGAACAATAGCAGGATGGGCTTGGGGCTGGGTTCCAGCTGGTTGGGCTGAAGCCCTTTAAAGCCACCTGCATTTGCAGGGATGATGCGGAGGCACTGAGTGTGCTGGTTGGCAGGAGGCCCTGCCTGGGGGAGGAGAGCTGTCAAGGACAGGGAGGGGCCACCTCCAGTTTCAGTGCCTCCTGGGGGCCGGGTAGCCTCCGCTCCGGGGAGGCGAGAGGGGCATTTGTTATTTTAACAATTGGATAGGGTCTTCACAGCAACGAAACCCAGTTAATGAAGTCAGGTTGCCCACCCCACCAAAAACTGCTGTTTCTGGGGAGTTGCTGCCATGGTGCAGTGGGTTAACAATCTGACTGCTACTGCTCCGGTCTCTACAGAGACCTGGGTTTCGATCCCCAGCCTGGCGCGGTGAGTTAGAGGATCTCGTGTTGCCATAGCTGTGGTTCGGATTCAGTCCCTGGCCTGGGAACTTCCCTGTGCGGCCCTAGCCTCCGAACCCCACCCCCCCAAAAAAAAACCCTGCTCTTTCTGGTATGAGTTTAACTTTATGTAGGAGGGTTCCAGTCTGTCTGGGTTTAGACTGGAGGATGCGAACTCCAGTGTGATCTGAGAGTGAACTCGCATGTGTTCACTCCCTCCGAAGCATTGCTAGGATCTGGGCATAATGCACGGATGCTCCTCTTCCATGAGATGCTCTCACGAAGGCACTCCTCCCTCCCTTCTCTCTCTCTTTGCCTCTCCCTCTCTTTCTTTCTTCTCAGCGCTCATTTCTTTAAAAAAAGGACTATGTGTATGAGTGTGTGTGTGCAGGTGAGTACATGAGTGTGTATAAAAGATATAAAATAGCAAATGAACCCAAACCAACAAACTTACGAGGATACCACACAATCCCAACCTGTAACTTTATTTATGAGAAACACTAAAAACGTCAACACACAAATTGAAAAGCAAATCGTTTGGCTGCTGAGGTGAGTCTGGGTTGCCAGAACCAGTAAAAGCTTTGTATGGTGCTGGCAGTGCATTCGTGTTCACCTGAGGCTTCTCTGGCTCCAGCTGTATGGAATCCTGCAATGTGCAGAGGCTGCAAACCTGGGCCAGAATCCCCAAACGAATTTTCTTTGTAATCTGAGCTGTAATTGCATTTTAATTCCGTCCTAGCATTAAGACTGCTTTTGTGCGTGTGTTGCCTTCATCTCAGCAGCTCCTGGCATTTAAGTCGGTGCCCGGCACAGCCGGCCCTCCGTGCCCATTCGTTGTTGCCGGCGGTTCTCCTGTTCTCTCTCCCGGCGTTCTCCTCCATCACAGTGACTGGGGGAGGCTTCCTGCGCACCTCGGTGCTTCGCCCCCAGCACCCTCTTCTCCCCTCCTCGCCCTTGAGCTCTGAGATCCCGTCTCTCCCTGGGCAGGGCCCAGCCCTGGGGAGCTCCTGATGCTGAAGCGCATGCCGCTTGCCTGCAGCTGGCTTGGGCAGCTTCCACAGCTCTGGCACTGGCCTGCTGCAGAAGGCCGAGTTTACAAAAGGCATAATAAGAAATTACTGTCATCAAATGCCATCACTACCTTTTCTTCATTGCAAAGGACAATCTAGGTGCCTGATGAAAAGACATCTGTAGAGTCACTCTGTCAAATCTGTATATGTTGATCCATTGCACAAAACCCAAAGAAGCTAGCCGAGTGTTCAATTTCTTTGCATTCTTGTCTTTGAGAACCATTAAATAAAAAGAGAGCTATTTCACAGTCGACCCTTTAACATATTTTTGTCTTTCAATACAGAAATGTTCCCCTCCCTCCTTACCCCCCCAACAGGGTAAATTCCAAGTCCCGGTAGGATCTGGGAGTTCTCTGGTGGCACAGTGGGTTAAGGATCTGGTGTTGTTACTGCAGTGGCTTGGGTCGCTGCTGTGGTGCACATTGGATCCCTGGACCAGGAACTTCCACTTGCCAGGGGCGCAGCCAAAAAGGAAAAAACAAAACGAAACAAAACAGTGTTGGAAGATCTGTTGTGTTGTTAACCCTTGAACAACATGGGGGTTAGGGGCACTGATCCTCCCAGTCAAAAGGCCTCCTCCTCTAACTTAAGCATCTGCCTTCCGTACGTGTGGTTCTTCTGCATCTGCACCTTCCACCAACTGTGGCTCGTCAGTAGGGTACTATTGAAAATTTGCACATAAGTGGACCCGTGCACTTTAAACCTGTGTTCAAGGGTCAACTGTATTTCTCTTTGGCTTTGCTTGCTTGAAATCAGGTAATTACAGAGTGACTCACCTGAGCTCACTTGGGGTTCTTGCTGTCCTAAAAAACTTAAAAATTTTTTTCGAATAGATTGATATAATCACATAAGTTACTATTCAAAGGTATAAAACAACACGCAGAGGAGTTCTCTTAGTGAGTGAAGAGTTAAATCAAAGTAGAGATATTTAATTTATTCCATAAACCTTCCTGGTGAGAAATCAGTGGGATGTGTGCTATGGGAAATGCAAAGATGATTTTTAAAATCCAAGACTTGGAGTTCCCTGGTGGCTCAGTGGGTTAAGAATCAGGTGTTGTCATCTCAGTGGTTCAGGTGATGCTCTGGCACGCGTTTAGTCCCTGGCCTGGGAACTTCCACAAGCCATGGTATGGCCAAAAAAAATTAAAATGAAGTCTAGTACTCGTCCTCAAGAGACTTACAGCCTCCAGGGGAATGGATAAAGAAGATGTACTACATATATCCAATGGAGTACTACTCAGCCATTAAAAGGAACAAAATAATGCCATTTGCAGCAACATAGATGGACCTAGAGATGATCAAACTAAGTGAAATAAGTCAGAGAAAGACAAATATCATATGCTTCACTTATATGTGGAATTGAATCCAAATAATACAAAAGAACTTATTTATAAAATAAATGCACAGATTTCTAAATCAAACTTACGGTTACCAAAAGGAGAGGGATAAGTTGGGGGGGATGGGATTGGCATATACACACTACTATGCGTAGAATAGGTAACTGACAAGGCCCTGCACAGAGAAATCGCCTCAATATTCTGTAATAACCTGTATGAGAAAAAAGAAAGGATATATAGGAGTTCCCATTGCGGCTCAGGAGTAATGAACCTGACTAGTATCCATGAGGATGTGGATTCGATCCCTGGCTTCACTCAGTGGGTCAAGGGTCGGGTGTTGCCGTGTGCTGTGGTGCAGGTCGCAGACACTGCTTGGATTTGGCATGGCTGTGGCTGTGGCTGTGGTGTAGGCTGGCAGCTACAGCTCCAATTTGACTCCTAGCCTGGGAACTTCCATATGCCACAGGTGCAGCCCTAAAAAGAAAAAAAAGGATCTCTATCTATCTATCTATCTATGATTCACTTTGTTGTACCTCGGAAACTAACAACATTTTAAGTCAACTATACTCCAACAGAATGGAAAAATAAAGGAAAGGCAGGAAAGAACAAAGAAAAAAGACTTAGTGCCTAGTAAAAGGGATGTAGCAGGTATACTGAGAACCATAATACAAGCAGAAGTGGTAAGTGCAGGAGGGAGAGGTTGAAGTCATAGTTTTAGCTTTCACTTAGACTGTTCCGCTATATAGAATTTTTGGATCTGTAGAAAGCCTTGTGTTTATTTTTATTTTTTTTTTTGTCTTTTTGCCATTTCTTGAGCCGCTCCCGAGGCATATGGAGGTTCCCAGGCTAGGGGTCTAATCGGAGCTGTGGCTCCTGGCCTACGCCAGAGCCACAGCAACGCAGGATCCGAGCCGCGTCTGCAACCTACACCACAGCTCACGGCAACGCCGGATTGTTAATCCACTGAGCAAGGCCAGGGACCAAACCCACAACCTCATGGTTCCTAGTCGGATTCGTTAACCACTGCGCCATGATGGGAACTCCAAGCCTTGTGTTTATGTCACCTGATTGCTTCATTCCAGTCCAGTAGATGAGACTGAAGAACAAGGGAGGTCAGGTGCTGTCTGCACAGTCACCCGGCTAGATGGGGCTTCCGTTGAGAAAGATAATGAGTTTTCATAAAGCAGGCTGCTGCCTTGTTCTTTGTTGGCCGTCTAGAGGAAATAGAACTCTGTGTGAGAGACATCTGGCCTTGGTGAGGGAGCACTGTCGCAGTTTTGTCCAGCTGGGCACTTTGGTTTTTTAATTAAAGCATAGTTGCTTTACAGTGTTGTGCCAAGGGCACTTTGTTTTGAAATCACCCTTAGAGCAGGTGGAAGGGCAGTGGTTTTGGAGTACGTCTGTAATAGATCTTGGTGACATGGGGTTAGGCTTTGTCTCTTACTTTTTACAACTTTTCTAAATTTATTTTTGAAATCGATCATGCATCCACATGATTCAAAATTCTAAAGGTACAAAATGAAGCACAGTAAATGCATCTCTACCCCTGTGCCCTCACCAACGCATTCCTTTCCCTGGAGGCAGCTGCAGCCAAGCTTGTTCGCCTTAGTTTCCAGAGCTAGCCTAGCATGTAAGCCGGTGCATCTAGCGTAACCCCTCTTAAAAAGATAACGCCTGCTATACCCTAGTGTGAATTTTGTTTTTTTCTTTTCAGCAGTTTAACCTGATGGTCTTTTCCCTTTCAGAACACAAAGAGCTTCCTCATTCTTTTTAGTTGGTGGTTTTTGTGGCAGACATCTGAATCCACTCTAGATGGTTAAGCCAAAAAGGGATTCAGATGTTAGGTAACCGGTGGAACTGCGTGGAAGGCTGGAAGAACAGGTGACATCTAAGTCTCTGGAAAGAGTGGCCAAGCCCTGTGTAGTGGTAGTGTTGTGTGGGAGGTCCCCACCCTCCTGCCTCTCCTGAGCGGCAGGTGGTAGGGATCTGACTCAACTGCAGTTGCTTCCACCATCGTCCTGAGCCAGCAAGGCAACCTTGTGGCTCCCACAAGCTTCCCACCTGCTGAAGAAGCTCTGAGCAGAGCCTCTTTCCTTACATGTCTCCCTTCCAAAGCCAAGTCTTGTGTGGATATGCCCATCGGTGGAGACTTGGTCACATGTTTGCAGTTTAGCTGCAAAGGAGCCTAGGAATTCGATTCTCAGCCTTCAAGCTGGGAGCTGAGACTTGTAATATGAGACATTTCTCAAAAGGGAAAAGCTTTTTGCAAGATGATCTGCAATCACAGATATGACAGATGTCCACCAGAGCTGCCTAGAATTATACTGTGTGGACTGATGAATATTTTATTTTATTTAAAAATATTTTTTTCTTTTTTGGCCCACCTTGCGGCATATGGAGTTCCCAGGGCAGGAATCAGATCCAAGCTGCAGTTGTGACCTACACCACAGCTGCGGTAATGCTGGATCCTTAGTCCACTGTGCCGGGCTGGGGATCCAGCCTGTGTTTCAGTGCTCCAGAGACACCGCCAATCCCATTGCACCACAGTGAGAACTCCTGATTAATATTTTAGATGATGGATCTCTAGGTGTTTTCCAATCTGTATCTTAGATGATGCATATTGAATGACCTTGTACATATGTCCTTTTACTTGTGTAAAATGGAATTCAAATTCCTAGAGGTAGAATTGCTAGATCAAAAGTGTGATTGAAATTCTTTCTTTCTTTTTTCTTTTGTTGCGCTTTTTAGGGCCACACTTGCAGCATATGGAGGTTCCCAGGCTAGGGGTCTAATTGGAGCTGTAGCCGCCGGCCTGCGCCAGAGCCACAGCAACTTGGGATCCGAGCCTTGTCTGCGACCCACACCACAGCTCACAGCTACGCCAGATCCTTAACCCACTGCGCGAGGCCTGGGATCGAACCCGAAATCTCATGGTTCCTAGTCGGATTCATTTCTGCCGCACCACGATTGGGAACTCCTGAAAAAAAATTTTTTTTAAACCCTAATTCTTACGGTGTTGCCAAATGGTCGTTGGATGTTATCCTCTTCTGTACTTGCACTGGCAATGTACAAGTTCCTGATTTTTTGCCCAGAGTCTTTTCCCTGTTCAGATTCCATCTGAGTCACACGGGCAGCCTGGGTCTCCCCCACTACTGGGGTGAGTTTTGGCCTTGGGCCAAGAATGCTAACAAACCGGATCTGGGCCATCACCTCTGCCATTCATTCATTCATAAAAATTAATCTGTCTGTTCACTAATTATCTTGGCTGGATTCAGTCCATAATTTAGTATAGGCTCTCTGACCTTAGATGGCATCTTGGGGCATATGAAAGATAATATAGCTTCCCAAACAGATTTGCATCTTGGGAGTGGCTTACATTTGGGAGATCTTGGATCATTGTATGTTGGCAACTGCATGAAAACATTTTCAAAGGATGGTTATGCAGATTTGTAACGCCTTTTCCTTTTAAAACTAAGTAGCAGTTAAGTGAAATAAACCAGATAGAGAACAATACTGCATGGTAATCACATTTGGAATCTGAAAAAAAGAAAAAAACCATTGAGCTTATAGAAACAGAGTGGAATGGCTGCTGCCAGGGGCTGGAGGGTGGGAGGAAGTGGGGAGAGTGGCTGCTAAGAGGGTACAGACTTTCACTGCATCAGTAAGGTCTGAAGATGTACTGTTACAACGTGGTGACTATAGCTGATAGCGCTGAATTACAGAATTGAAATTTGCTCCGAGTAGCGCTCAAGTGTTCTCACACACAGCAGAAAGGTCAACACGAGAGGTGATAAATGTATTAATTACCTCGATGCTGGGAATCCTTTCACAACGTAGACATATATGAAATCATCCCATTGTACACGTTTTTGGGGGGCCGTGCGCGTGGCATGCAGAAGTTCCCTGGTTGGGGATGGAACCCTCGCTGCAGCAGTAATCCGAGCCACAGCAGTGGCGATGCTGGAAACCTGCTGAGCCACCAGGGAGCTCTTTCTGTACACTTAAAAAATATGACAGTTTTATTTGGTAATTATAATACCCCAGTAAAGCTGATAAAAGAAGCCAAATCTTATTTTTAGCATGTGGATTATTGCATAGGTTTTGCTCACATTTGAAATATGGCTCCAGTTGGTTGCTGTGAAAGTTTGTAGTAATATAGGAAGCCATAGTTCAAAAGCTCCTCAAAAATTTAAACAGATGTCTATACATGGGTGGTGGATGGGGTGGGGGGATGCATGCGTGTTGTTTTCCTCGAAGGGGAGTGCGCACTCTTTAAGCTGCCGTTTACTTAGTGTCGCTGGTGATTTTAGGACAAGACCTTTCTGCATGGCTTCGAGGGTCTCCCTCTGCAGGATGTAATGCACGGCTTGGGGAGGCGGTGTCTTCGCAGGGGTTGGTAACCCTTTCTGTAAAGGGCCTGGTAGGAGATATTTTAGGCTTGGAGGGCCAAGAGGCAAAACGAGGGTATTATGTAGGTACTTTAATAGCAAGAGAGAAAACAAACCTGGACAAACTGTTTACTGACCCAATTCAAAATATTATAGTTGAGTACAATTTTTTGAGGGGGTAATACAGGTGTGCTAGTAAGAAGCATGGAGTTCCTGTCTCGGGGATAACATTTTACCCCATACGACGCAAAGTTAGTGTTCTGTGTCATCACGCGGATAGCACATGTCCGTCTGTAAAACCACGCTGCGCTCGCGGGCCCTACGAGGCCAGGCAGCGGGCCGGCTTTGGCCTGGGAGCGGTAGCGTCCACCCCGATGTAATGGAAAGACCTTTACTTTTGGACCCAGGCACATGGAGGTTTGAGTCCAGGCCCTGAACTTGTGACCCTGAATGTCTCATTTAACTTTCTGAGTTCTGCAGTTTACTTGTGCATAAACTGGAGAGAATTACACCTACCTCACGGAATACATAGCATCCCCATCGTTCGTTCTTTTTTTTTTTTTTTAATGAGAACTGCAACGTTTATTTCAGGTTCTCTCTCTCTCTTTTGTTAATTGTTTAATTTTTATTTTTTTTTCTTTTCTGCCCCACAGGCAGTATGTGGGAATTCCTGGGCCAGGGATTGAACCTACGCCGCACAGCAGCAACCAGAGCACAGCGGTGAGAACGCAGGAGCCTCAACCCACTAGGCCATCAGAGAACTCCCCATCCCCATCTCTCTTATGATTTTGGTGTTAGGATTCCAGTTTGGTAGATGCCGATTTGTCAGGGGATAGAATGCTCAAATGGTCTCAAAGTCCTATGTGAAAACAGGTTTTTGCAGTGGAGAGATCGAGTGGTCACCCCCTTGACCAAATGGCCAAGCTTGGCGATCAGTGCTGGGCTGTTGTAAAATGCTGTGGCTCTCAATCATGCGTGCCTCTTTCTATATCCCAGTCTCACCTGGGTGCTGTTCTTGCCAAAAAGGTTTGACTTGAATGTTATCTTAAGGAAAGTGAAATCCAAAGTGTGGAACATTCTACAGGACAACCGGCGTAAATTCTTTTTTTCTTTCTTTTTTTGGGGGGGGGGAGGGGGCGGCTATGCCTGCAGCATGTGGAAGTTCCCAGGCAGGGATCTAACCTGTGCCATAGCAGGGACCCGGGCCGCTGCAGTGACAATGCTGGATCCTTGACCTGTTGCACCACGAGAGAAGTCCTCCAGCCATTTGCAAGACAGCAGAGGAAATGAGAGAATGGACCGTGCGTTGTATGATACTGTTGACTTCCTCCGATGTGCTGTTGGTGGGGGCGTGGGCTTTGGGGAGGTGAATCATAAACTCTTTAGAGGAAAGGGAGGAAGCAGAGGAGAGGAAGGAAAAAGGGATGGGGGAGGATGAGAGACAAAAGAGTAAGTTGTTTTGTTCCCCCACGGCTCACTTGCAGGCGTGGCCCTGAGTGCGGTGCTTGCGGTGCAGAGGTGCTCAGTGCACTTTAACGAGCGCTGCCCGGCATTAGAGGGCTGCCGCGTCTGAAGTGACACCTGAGCACTGGGTGTCCGTTCTCACTTTGGCAGGGTGGTGGTTCGGCTTAGGCGTGTGCCTCATGTTGGGGGATTGGACGTGGGGGTTCATACTTTCTTGGTGGCTCACCCAGGTCCCTCTGGACCGAACGTCCCCCTTGCTTTTGAATACGTATAAATGAGGAGGAGAGGAAAAGCCAGGCTATGGCCTGACTCTTCGGCTGTTTCCTGCGAGGCGGAGGCACAGCTTAGCAGCCAGTTCTGCATCTTCTCGTCTGTGTGTGTTTCTGAGGGGGCCGGTGCGGGGCAATGACTCCTGTGGGGATGCTAAGTGGGCGGAGGCCCGGAGCAAGAGGTCTAGGTCTGCAGTGCCTCTTTAGAGCCCCGAGTGGCTGGAGTCCTGCGCATGTGTTCTGGGCTCATCGGCAGGGGTCCAGGCTAGAGTTCTTTGTGCTTTGACCCCGAGCGAGCGGTCCCTCCTAGCTGAGCCTGGAGGGAACAGAGAGAGCAGTTAATGTTCTGGGGTATTCGCTGGGGGAACTCTTTTGGCTATATAGTGTGAGATGACTAAAGCCAATTTAGCAGCCACTTGTAAAAGTAATTACAAGATGAGAGAAAGAAGCGAGTTCTGCTCCTACAGGCTGTGAAAACTCATTAATTCAACAAACATTCATTGAGCAACGGAGTATATAGCCAGCCAGAGAAAGCGACCTGGGTGACACAAATGATAAAGCTCCCCTCTTGCCTTGTGCCTGGCGCTCCAGGGGTATGGGAACGAGATGGGGTTCAGGG
This sequence comes from Sus scrofa, assembly GCF_054392235.1. Lineage (NCBI taxonomy): Eukaryota > Metazoa > Chordata > Mammalia > Artiodactyla > Suidae > Sus > Sus scrofa. The sequence continues at coordinate 17,113,277 of NC_139401.1, forward strand.
GAGACACAGACCAAAGTGCTGATGGTGCTGTGTTATTACAAGGCTCGCGACGTGCCCGGAGGGTAGTGCTGCGGACTGTGGGAATGCAGAAGATCTATCATACGGAATTGACCCTGCTTCCAGAGTTATCTTGAGGTGATTTGAAGAAAGAGTGTGGGTAGAGAAGGGGGAAGATGTCCGTCTGGCTTCTAGGCGGGAGACGCACCAGGTGCCCAGAGGCCTGCGCGGCTGTGCTGTGTCGAGAGATGGGTTGGCATCTGGAGAGGCTGAGGCCTTGGATGCATGGTTGCCGGGGTGGTGGCGGGGGTGGGGGTGGTGGGGAGACAGACACGGGCTTGTTGGAAAGGTAGTTCGGGCCAGAAGGGAGAGCCTCAAAACCGTGCTCAGGAGTGTGGATTTTACAGGAAAGGGCAACGAGGAGCTCTGGAAGCCCATTTGCCTCGGGGGGTGACCTTGGTTTGCTAAGATATCATGGAGGAAATATGCCGGGTGGGGAGTGAGGTTGCACAAGTCTGGGGGCAAGGCTTGAAGGAGTAGACCCTGAACTTGGCCAGCTGTGGCAGAGAGAGAATAGAAAACACAGGTCCCTGGAGTTGCCGTTGTGGCTCAGCAGTAACGAACCCGACTAGTATCCATGAAGATGCAGGTTCTATCCCTGGCCTCGCTCAGTGGGCCAATATTTGAAAGAGGAGTTCCCACTGTGGTGCAGTGGAAACGAATCCATCTAGGAACCATGAGGTTGTGGGTTTGATCCCTGGCCTTGCTTAGTGGGTTAAGGATCGAGTGTTGCTGTGAGTTGTGGTGTAGGTTGTAGGCGTGACTTGGATCCTGCGTTTCTGTGGCTGTGGTGTAGGCCAGCGGCTACAGCTCCGATTAGATCCCTAGCCTGGGAACCTCCATATGCTGCGGGTGAGGTCCTAAAAAGACAGAAAAAAAAAAAAAAAAAGTACTCGAAAGAGAGAAGCTTATTTAAACCTTTGAACAGTTTTGAAAATTTATTACATTTCAGCTCAGAAAGAATTATTTCAGGCAAACTGGAACGGGCGTGGACTAATTACTCAGCACAGCCACTTAATCTTTCAGGATGAGGTAGGAGGGAAGCTATTTTAGTGGCCTTCCGTCTTCTTCCAGAACTTGGTCCAGGTTCCTCCCAAATGGTGGGTGGATTTTTCTGATGCGTATCCAGCACCCCGACAGTTGAGTGTAGGCTGTGAGGAAGTTGATTTCATCCATTCCTTTTTCTTCATCTCTTGCCTTCCACCTGAGAAAACAAACATGAATCCACAGGTTCTTGTTCTGCGTTAGAAATTTGCACAATATGTAACCCAATATGGGTCCAGCTGAGAAGGTTGCAGATTGGGAGTTTAGACTAAAGAGGAGTAGAGTTTTTTCTTTATTTTGAGAAAATCTTGGCAACCTGGACAGTTTGAAGGAGCAATTACATAAAAGTTATCTCCTGCTGGTTGAGTATCTGGGAGATTGCGTTAAAACATCTCTGCCCACAATTTAGAGCTTTTCCATGGGGAATTTAGACTTAGAACATGATGAACCTCAGTAAAGGAAAAAAAAAAAAACTTCACAAAATCAACCTGCTTTTTGGATTGAGAAGTCTCAGGCTTATGAGGCTCCATGTGTAAGTTCCAAAGGCTTCCTTGCGGCTTGGCTGTTTCAGGAAGTTCTTGGCATGGCTCTTGGAGGTTTGGTGTACAAAGAGCAAGAAGAGTAACCTATGTGCTCACCTCATTTTTGTGTGTGTATTCTCCATTGGCTGCAAAGCAGTGATTCTATTGGTATATGGGAGCAAAGGCCAGATTCTGAGGTCAACGAGGCGGTTTACTAGTGTTGGATTCGGCTTTTAGTCTCAAAGTACTATGGTGAATGTTGTAGAAGCAATTTCTGTTACCCTTGGTTAAGAGCATTCTAGTTTATGGCAGTTACAGTAAAGGAATAACTGAAGGTTAACTTGATAAGTTAATACTGCTTGAAATAGAGTTTTAAATCGTTCACATAGCAAGGATTACAGTTTCTTAATATTAGGACTTATTCTGCAAGACAACTATATATTTTTTTTTTTTTGTCTTTTGTTGTTGTTGTTGTTGCTATCTCTTGGGCCGCTTCCGCGGCATATGGAGGTTCCCAGGTTAGGGGTTGAATCGGAGCTGTAGCCACCGGCCTACACCAAAGCCACAGCAACGGCTGGATCCGAGCCGCGTCTGCAACCTACACCACAGCTCACGGCAACGCCGGATCGTTAACCCACTGAGCAAGGGCAGGGACCGAACCCGCGACCTCATGGTTCCTAGTCGGATTCGTTAACCACTGCGCCACGACGGGAACTCCAAGACAACTATATTGATGTTAGAACTACACTGATTTTTTTTTCCCCATGTATAGGCAGGCTTGGACCTGAAGATGAGTAATTTACATATTCACAATAAAGAATGTATTGTGACGGAGTTCCCGTTGTGGCACAGGGGAAACGAATCCGACTGGGAACCATGAGGGTGCAGTTCGATCCCTGGCCTCGCTCAGTGGGTTAAGGATCCAGCCTTGCTGTGGCTGTGGTGTAGGCCGGCAGCTGTAGCTCCGATTCGACCCCTAGCCTGGGAACCTCCATATGCCGAGGGTGCAGCCCTAAAAAAGACAAAAGACAAAAAAAAAGGTAAAGGGTAGGAAAATGAACCCATCCCCCAACTTCAGTCAGTAGTGCTCAACTCTTGGCCATGCTTGTTTTGGCCCTACTCTCTCTCTCCTCTTACCCCTTCCCCGCTTTGATTCTGAAGCAAATCCAAGACAATAATGTATCATGTGAGAGACATTTGAATCGTCGGGGAATACACTGGAAAAACAGGCGGTACCTGGGGACTTGGAAAGGAGCTCCCGAGCAGTAACATTTGGCTTGGATCTAGTGGGGAGGGAGGAGGTTCCACTTCTAGGTGAATGGGAGGGAACCCCATAGTTACTAAACGTTGGGAAGGTTCACTTAGTACATTTTTGTTTTCTTTCTTTGGCCACCCCTCAGCATGTGGAGCTCCCAGGCCAGGTATCAGATCCGAGCTGCAGTTGCCACCTATGCCACAGCTGCGGCCACACCGGATCCTTAACCCGCTGTGGGGGCTGGGGACTGAACCTGCGTCGCAGCGCTCCGGAGACACCGCCGCTGATGCTGTTGTGCCACAGCAGCAGCTCCCATCTGGTACACGATTGCATTTTTCCCCTCAGCGTCGTTTACGAGGGAGCTAGTATCTCTCTTGCATTTGAGGAAGCTGCATTTCAGCCTGGCCACCCTTGACCGCGAGGCCGTTTCCTTTCCGTTGTCCGCAAGTTGTCTGCACCGCGTACCTCAGGGCACAGGACTGCGCAGGCAGGGAGTGTGTGGGAAAGCAGGCGACGCCCAGGGCAGCTGCGGCACTGCGGGCGTGCGCGTGGGTCTGGCTAGAGATGAAACTCTCAGGGCCAGGCTCTGAAGGAACTCGAGTGCCGACCTGAGGACATAGGGTTTTCTCCTGAGGGCGGTGGGCACGCAGGCTGAGATGAGATTGAGACCAGTACTGTCAGCTCTTCCACAGAAGCTGTGCAGGCACTGTGGAGGCTGAACTGGAATCGGATGTGAGCTGCAGAGAGGCAGGTTCTAGAACATTGTTTATTCAAACACTGGTTATTAAGCATAAGCGATATGACAGGGAAAGAAACTGATGAGCAAGACATACGTCTCCCTGTTTCATGGAGCTTAGCCTAGTAGAGAATCAGTTATGTGTAAGTGGCCTAGTGTGATATATACCAAGTATGTGTGTGTGTGTGTGTGTGTGTACATACAGACACTCCAAATATATATATTTGGTCTTCAGCCCAGTTGCTGGCACAGAGCTCCAGAATCCCTTGGACTTTCCTGTGATAAGAGCAATAAAGGTGTATGGGTACTTTAATGAGGCTTTTGGAAAGCCTCTAGGTAATTAGGTTAGAGGCTGGTTCCAGGGCACCAGATGGTCAGACTGTTGAAACTTTGAGTATCCCCACCCCCAGCCTCCCATCCAAACTGGAAACCGTACACATGTCCAGTGGCAAAAGGAGAAATAGTTTGTGGTGTATTCGCACAAGGACTGCATAGCAGCAAAAATGAGTGAACCACAGTTTCACTCAATGACTTGGAAGAATGTCACAAATAAATTCAGAAACAAGCAAAACTAATCTCTAGTGTCAGAAGATAGGAAAGTGACATGTGGGTAGTGATTGATAGGAACTACGAAGGGTGGCTTCTAGAAGTCTTATAATTTATTTCTTGATCTGGGCACCTGTTACACAGTTGTATTCAATTTGTGAAAACACATCTAACTATACTGTACCTTGTTTTTATGTTCTTCTGCTTGTATATTATGCGTTTCTCTATGAATAGTACACTTCAACAAAAAGCTAAATATATAAATTAGTAGAAAAAAAGTTCTTTAAGTTTCAAGTGCAACATTTCTTCTGGAAACAAATTCTGATAATAAGTGTTGATGCCTACTTTGCATACTTGAGGAAAACCGACACTGTTATCTGAAAGTCACACTTGGGGGTTCTTTATCCCTCTCAGGATTGATGCCTGCCCCCTTTGTTGAAAGGATGCCAACTATTTTTCAATTATTTTTTACTATAAAGTAAAAACAAGAGGAGTTCCCATCGTGGCGCAGTGGTTAACGAAGCCGACTAGGAACCATGAGGTGGCAGGTTCGATCCCTGGCCTTGCTCAGTAGCTTAAGGATCCAGTGTTGCCGTGAGCTGTGGTGTAGGTTGCAGACGCGGCTCGGATCCCGCGTTGCTGTGGCTCTGGCGTAGGCCGGGGGCCACAGCTCCGATTCGACCCCTAGCCTGGGAACCTCCATATGCGGCGGGAGCGGCCCAAGAAATGGCAAAAAGACAAAAAAAAAAAAAAAAAAAAAAAAAAAAGAGAGAGAAAAGAAACCTGTCCCTGTGCAGTTAAATGTATGAACTTTATTTTTTTAAAAAAGTGTCACAATAGCCAGGTGAGATATGAAGAAGGCTTAAGGTGCAGCAAAGAGGAAGATAGCCTTGATTTGGGAGATGGTTTGGTAGAACCGACTGGGTATGGGTAGCGTCGCAGAGAAGGTTCTGATTTGGGCTATGGGATGGCTGACGCCAGTAACTGAGGCACAGGCTGCCGGAAGATGAGCAGGTCCAAGGAGATGTGGGGCCGGGCACATGAGTAGGACTTACTATGTTATGCTTGGGGTGGCCTAGGGTATCCACACAGAGATGTCCTGGAGGGTTTTGGAAAAGTGCATGAAATGTCTGAGGTGTTAGGTTAGGAGGGAGGGGTTTGGTGGTCGTGAGTGTTTGGTGGTCCCTGAAGCCTGGAGAAAGAATGAGGTGACCAAAGAGCGGCGACTCCCAACCTTGGCTGCACATTGGAATTACCTTGAGAGCTTTACAAAGCTAGCCATGCCTGGACCATACCACTGGCCAGTTGAAGCAGAATTTTGGGACGTGGAGGCTAGATATCTTTATTTTTCCAAAGCTCCTCAGGTTATTTCTAATATGCAGCTGAAATGGGGACAAAATACGCAGGGGACCAAAAAATTAGGCAGCGGTGTGTTTATTGAACGGACACTGTGGTCAGCACTGCTGTTTTGTCCTTCATGGGGTAGGTACCTGTTTACATGTATGGGGAGACTGAGGCCCAAGAGTTAAGTAACTTGCCTCAGGCTGTACAGACAGCGGATGGGTGCTAGGGCCAGGGTTCGGACCAAGTCCTTTACTCCAAGAGCTGTTTTCTTTACGTAGTAGCCTATCGCTTCTCTCTCCAAGAATGAATCTGGGAGAGTCGAGACCTTTGGAATGGCAGTGTGAGAAACTCAGCAGACCCTCTTCCCAGTGAAATAGCCTCTATCTAAAGTGGTAAAAATTATAAAGGATAATCACTTAAAGTCTCTGGAAATTGACCTGAAGACACAAGCTTTTGCTTTCATTTCCAGAGTTCTGTCCATTTTAGTTGGTTTCTCATTGCTCTGATGGAGAAGAGAATAGCTTTCTTTCTTTCTTTCTTTTCTTTTTTCTTTTTTCTTTTTTTTTTTGCTTTTTAGGGCCGCACCTGCAGCATACAGAAGTTCCCAGGCTGGGGGTCCAATTGGAGCTGCAGCTGCTGGCCTATGCCGCAGCCACAGCGACTCGGGATCCGAGCCTCATCTGTGACCTATACACCACAGCTCACGGCAGTGCCGGATCCTTAACCCACTGAGCAAGGCCAGGGATCGAACCTGCATCCTCATGGATACTAGTCAGATTCATTTCTGCTCCGCCACAATGGGAATTCCAGAGGAGAAAATTTCTGGAGGCCCTCATTCTGCCTTTTTTTAAAAAAATTAATTAATTAATTAATTTTTTAAAAGAGGAAACACTCATGGTTTATGGTTACAGGAATAAAATAATCCTGGATGGACTAGACATAATGATGCTAAGCTGACCTTATTTTTTGGAAGACTAGAGGGAGTTGTGCCAACATTTTAATGGTAGATTTCTCTGTATGGTAGGTTTAGAAGTGATCATTATTTTCTTCATTATACTTGTTTTTTAATTTAAAACATTTTTAAAATTTTTATTAAAGTACAGTTGATTTACAGTGTTGCCTATTCTGCCATTTTTTGCTGACATCCTGGTTGAATTTTTATAGGAATTTTCTTAAGATTACTTCATGGCTGTTTGTAGTTTATGCTGAAAGTGCTTCTAGTATTTAATTATTCGAAATCTCAAAGTCTATCCATAAGGACCAACTAATAATAATAATTAAAAAAACGCACAGCACAATATATCTTTATAGCAGAATATTATGGGGTTGTTAAAATAATGCAGTAATTTTCACTGTGCTGTTAGAGAAAAATATGAAGGGATAATGCTCAATGAAAAACAAGTTGCAAAACTGTATATGATATTCTATTTGTAAAATGCCTGAATAAACAATAGGAGAAACACCGGTGTGTGTTTTATATGTATGTGTGCAGAGAACATTTCCAGAAGAACATACTGTTTTCCTCTGGGGGCATAGGAAGTGGGGGTGCTTTTTAGTTCTTCACCCCCATTTACTATTACTTGAACTTTTTTTTCCCCTTTTTTGGCCACCCCAAGGCATATGGAGTTCCCTGGCCAGGGATGAAATCTGACCTGCAGTTGCAACCTCTTCTGCAGCTGCAGCTGGATCTGTAACCCACTTTGCTGGGCTCCTGCCACCGATCCTGCTGTGCCACAGTGGAAACTCCTACTATTATTTGAACTTTTTAGCATCTGTTACTTTGAAATAACTTTTAAAGAGTCCTTGAATATTTAATTTGTTATTTTTAAACTACCGATAGTACATCATGTTAGTTTAAGGTCTGCAATAATATTTGTGTGTGTAGTACTTCTTTGTTTCTCTGAAGTGAGCACTCATGATGTAATTTTTTTTTTTAGCCACAGCTGTGGCATGCAGAAGTTCCTGCACCAGGTATAAACCCATGCCACAGCAGCAACCTGAGCCATAGCAGTGACAACACTGGATCCTTAACCTGCTGAGCCCCCAGGGAACTCCTCAAGATGTAATTTTAATGCTTAGGAAATTCTTTTACCTAAGAACTTTTTTTTTTTTTTTTTGTCTTTTTGCCATTTCTTGGGCCACTCCTGCGGCATGTGGAGGTTCCCAGGCTAGAGGTCGAATCGGAGCTGTAGCTGCCAGCCTACGCCAGAGCCACAGCAACGTGGGATTCGAGCCGCGTCTGCGACCTACACCACAGCTCATGGCAACGTTGGATCGTTAAACCAATGAGCAAGGCCAGGGATCGAACCCCGCCACCTCATGGTTCCTAGTCGGATTCGTTAACCACTGCGCCACGACGGGAACTCCTTACCTAAGAACTTTATCTACAGTTTTTAAAAATTGAAGTATAGCTGATTTATAACAGCAAAGTGATTCAGTTGTATATGTATATATATATTCTTTATTTCCAATATTTTCTATTATGGTTTATCATAGGATATTGAATATAGTGTCCTGCTCTGTACAGTAGGACCTTGTTGTTTATGCATCCTATATATAATAGCTCAGATCCCCGACCCCCTCCCCGTTGGCACCCACAAATCTGTTCTCTATGCATGTGAACCTGTTTCTGTTTCTTAGATAAATTCATTTGTGTCATATTTTAGATTCCGCATATAAATGATACCATATGGTATTTGTCTTTCTCTTTCTGACTGCACTTAGTATGATCATCTCTAGTTGTATCCATGTTGCTGCGAATGGTATTATTTCAGTTTTTTTTATGGCTGAGTAGTATCCCATTGTATACACACACACATGTGTGTGTGTATATCTATATATCTATATCTATATATATATCGCATCTTCTTTATCCATTCCTCTGTTGATGGACATTTAGTATGGTTCCATGTCTTGGCTATTGTAAACAGTGGTGCAGTGAACATAGGGGTGCATGGATCTATCTGAATTATAGTTTTGTCTGGGTATATGCCCAGGCGCGGGATTGCTGGATCGTAAGATAGTTCTAGTTTCAGTTTTCTAGGAAACCTCCACAGTGTTTTCTGTAGCGGCTGCACCAATTTACATTCCCACCAATAGCGTATGGGGTTCCCTTTTCTTCACACCCTCTCCAGCATTTGCTATTTGTCAACTTTTTTTTTTTTTTTTGGTCTTTTTAGGGCTGCACCCGTGGCATATGAAGGTTCCCAGGCCAGGGGTTGAATTGGAGCTGTAGCCGCTGGCTGTAGCCACAGGCACAGCAACGTCAGATCCAATCCTCATCTGTAACCTACACCACAGCTCATGGCAATGCTGGACCTTTAACCCACTGAGCAAGGCCAGGGATCGAACCTGTGTCCTCATGGATGAGAGTCAGATTCGCTGCTTCTGAGCCACAACAGGAATTCCCTTTGTAGACTTTTTAATGATGGTCATTTTGACCCGCGTGAGGTGGTACCTCACTGTAGTTTTGATTTACATTTCTCTAGTAATTCATGATGTTGAGCATCTTTTCCTGCGCCTTCTGGCCATCCATGTCTTCATTGCAGAAAGGTCTTGTTTAGGTCTTCTGCCCATTTTTTGATTGAGTTATTTGTTGTTGTTTTGTTGTTGCGTTGTATGAGCTGCTTGTATATTTTGGAAATTAAGCCCTCGTTGGTGGCACTGTTTGCAGATATTTTCTCCCATTCTGTAGATTGTCTTTTCGTTTTGTTGATGGTTTCCTTCCCTCTGCAAAAGTTTAGAAGTTTGATGAGGTCCCGTCGTTATTTCTGTTGCCTTCCCCCCCCCTTTTTTTATTACTCAGTGAATTTATTACCTTGATAGTTGTGCAATGATCATCACAATCCAATTTTAGAGGATTTCCATCCCACACCCCCTTACTTCTGTTGCCTTGGGAAAGTGACCTAAGAAAACATTTTATGATTTCTGTCCGAGAATGTTTTGCTTATGTTCTCTTCTAGGAGCTTTATGGTGTCATGTCTTAAGTTTCAGTCTTGAAGCCCTTTGAGTTTCTTCTTGTGCTTGCGGGGAGGGAGTGTTCTAACTTCTGGGATGTGTATGTGACTGTCCAGCTTTCCCAACATCATTTGCTGAAGAGACTGCCTTTTTCCCATTGTATATTCTTGTCTCCCTTGTCAAAGATTAATTAATTGGCCGTGGGTGTAGGAGAACTTCAAAAGGTATAAACCCACTTTTAATTTTGATCATCCAGAAAAATGCGTAAGTAGTGGTAATGATGAATCTGTTCTCTTTGCACCTGGGTGACTTTCTAGACTTTGTACATTAGAATCCACCCCCTGAAAATCAAGTCACTCTCTTTTGTAAGAAGATTAACCGTCATCCTTTGTCACCTTTATTTTTGTCTTTGAAAGAACGTGAATAATCACCCAGTCCTGAAACATCCTGAGTAGGTAGAATTCAATTATCCAAATTGAAAACCTCCCTGCGAACGGGAAGAAAGAGAAATCGACCAGCATGCGCACATAGTTTCTCCAGGGACTTTTGGGTTAGTTACCCTGTGAAATCCTGGAGATTTCCTCATCTGTCTTTTCTCATTGTCCTGTTATGAAATGGAGTTTTCAGCATCCCTTTTCTTGTCTGTTTTCAGATCACAGAACTGTGTGGTGCCAAGCGGGTTGGCTATTTTGGTCCGACCCAGTTTTACGTTGCCTTGAAATTAATTGCTGCAGCACAGTCTGGCCTCCCAGTGCGGATAGAGAGTATTAAATGTGGTAAGTATCTCCCATTTATACCTGTTATTATCCATGGCAGGTTTCTTGTTCCTGAGAACCATTTTTAGTGGGTTTAAGGCCTGTTCTGTAACCATGGGTGGAATTTCTCCTTTCTTCTTCCATATCTTCTGTAAAATATAATAAAACTTAGCAGGTGTCTTGGGTTATTTACTTATTTTTTTAATGGGAAAGAAAATTCAAAGAGTGGCCTGAGATTAGTTCCTTTTAACTGACTTGCAGTTAAAATAGATTTTGTTCTTGAGCAAGAAAAGATCGGGACGGGAATTCTAGAGCTGGTGGCAAAAGAATAACATTCAGCTTAATTTTCCACTTGAGGAATGTCTGATGTCGATGAGTAACTAGGAGAGTTTCGGTGGAAATGCCCCTTCCCTCTCTCTTCTGTCCCTGCCTGTCACATCAGATATGGTCACCTTTTGATCCTCCAGTTCCCAAAGCACGTTTCTGATGATGAAGTACTTTGGGGCTACCAAAAGTTTGGCAGAATGAATTTATTCTTGCAAACCTTTTTCTTTTCTTTCTTTTTTTTTTTTTTTTGGCTGCGTCCACAACATGTAAAAATTCCTGGATCAGGGATTGAACCTGGGTCATAGCAGCAGTCCAGGCCACTGCAGTGACAAGGCCAAGTCCTTAACCTGTTGAGCCACAAGAGAACTGCCTATTTTCGCAAAGTTTTGATTTAACATTTTCTTATCTCGCCATGCCTGCCCCGACCCACCATATACTTGAGCACTTTCCACCGTGTAAACCAAAAGCCAAGCCCCAAACTCTTAGTGTCATTTGTGCTGCTTCACTCCTGGTTTGGCAAAGTTGTTTGAAGAAGCTGATTATTCAGACAGTGTGCTGAGTTTCTCTGTTAATTCACTCTGATGTGAATTACCTTCTTATGTCCACACGGCTCTTCAGGAACGTTTTCCTTTTCCTCACTTTGAGATAAAAATCACTCAGTGGGGAGTTCATTTTGTGGCTGAGCGGTGATCAACCTGACTAGTATCCATGAGCATCGTTCAATCCCTGGCCTCGCTCAGTGGGTTAAGGCACCAGCGTTGCCGTGAGCTGTGGTGTCGGCTTGGATCTGGCGTTGCTGTGGCTGTGGGGTAGGCTGGCAGCTACAGCTCCGATTTGACCCCTAGCCTGGGAACCGCTGTATGCCACCAGTGTGGCCCTAAAAAAGCAAAAAAAGACAAAAAAAAAAAATCACTCAACCGTTCCTACTTGTCCTGTGACCCCCACTGGAGGACCTCGAACTGGGTTTAGGATTTACGGCTTGTCCATGGTAACCTTACAGGACAGCTCCACATAGCTGAAAGGATTCTGAGAGCTTGACTCTGGGAAAAGAAGCCCTTTTATACTAACCACCAGGAGGCCTCGATTATCCCGCTAGTCTTTATTAGAGGCTTAGTCTGTGCCAGACACGGTCTCAAGTAGTGCTTATGACATCCACCTAAGTTTGCTCTTTGTGTCAGTTTACACGCCCAGCGTAAGCTGTGATCAGAAACGCCACCGAAATCTCAGTGCCTTCACAGAACAAAGGCCCTCCTGCTTTGCGTGGGTCAGGGTGACCCTCCGTGCAGTAGCTCTGCGGTCCTGGCTGCTTTCTCCTGTGGCACCTCCTACGCAGCACCTGTTCCTGTAATTGCCACCCCAGAGAAATAGCTTCCCAGCCTAGCAGTTCAATGGCCTGGACGTGACTGAGGTTACGGCTGCGCACAGTGCCTTGGCCAGAACTTGCCATGGTGATCCGCTGACCTGCAGAGCACATTCAGGAGACTGGTTCCCTCATGTGCCTGCAAGGAGAGGAGAACTGGCTAGAGTGAGCCCTGGAAGTCCCTGCCCTGGAGCTGTTACCTTCCCGATCTTACAGATGTGCATATTGAAGTTAAGGGGTTGAATAACTTGCCTGTTTGGAGCCGGGAGCCCTGCTTTCAGTTCCCAGGTGCTCTTTGTTGCTCTGCAGAGTGGCCTCTTCTTCCTTTTTTTTTTTTTTTTGGTCTTTTTAGGGCTGTACTCGCGGCATATTGAAGTTCCCAGGCTAGGAGTCCCATTGGAGCCGTAGCCACTGGCCTATGCCACAGCCACAGCAACGTGGGATCCGAGCCGCATCTGTGACCTACACCACAGCTCATGGCAACGCCAGATCATTAACCCACTGAGCGAGGCCAGGGATCGAACCTGTGTCCTCATGGATACTAGTCGGATTCGTTAACCATTGAGCCACAACGGGAACTCCCAGAGTGGTCTCTTCTTGATTATCATTTCTGTTCGGTAAGATGCTGACTCTAATCTGTAATCATGAAATGTTTTCTGAATGGGAAAAAAAATGCTTCCCCAGAAGCATCTCTTGGTTTTACATAATTTGGTTCCTTGAAACAGGTTTCTTGGTGGAGTGTTGTTTCAGTGGCAGGTTTGGTGTCTATCAGTCATTTGCTGTGATTAAGGTTACTGTTGGCCGAATTTGGATTTGTGGTTCGCGCCAATAATTTCCATCCCATTGTAAATGGTCGTTAAGCTTTATTGTACTATTTTCCACCTTCATCTTCTGGAAAAGTCAAGAGCTGCTTTTTTGTAGAAAAGAGTAAACTTCTGACCCCTTTGTCGCTTATATTCGTTCAGTTAGACTGAAGGCTTTTACCTGGTTTGTGCTCAGCTCTACAGCTTGATTTCCTGGGGGGAGGGGGCATGGGACAGATTGTCTAAATGATCTCTTGTTTAAAGGATTAACCCTTTTCCCAAATATAAGGCTTTCTCCATTGTATTTTACAAATGCTGATGCTGCCTTTTACCTCTGGCTTTTTTCTTAATTAAAATTAAAAAAATTTTGTATTATGAATGTTTAAGTATGCTCAGAGCAGCGTTGATTCTGAATTGTCTTCCTTCAGAAAGATTTATTTATTTTTATTTTTATTTTTTGTTTTTTGTTGTTGTTGCTATTTCTTGGGCCACTCCCGCGGCATATGGGGGTTCCCAGGCTAGGGGTTGAATCGGAGCTGTAGCCACCGGCCTATGCCAGAGCCACAGCAACGCAAGATCCGAGCCACATCTGCAACCTACACCACAGCTCACGGCAACGCCGGATCGTTAACCCAGTGAGCGAGGCCAGGGACCGAACCCGCAACCTCATGGTTCCCAGTCGGACTCGTTAACCACTGCGCCACGACGGGAACTCCAGAAAGATTTATTAAATGGTAGCTTTTGGCCATCAGCATATGTTAAGTAAGAATGAGGGAAAGATTGAGCAAAGATTTGAGCTGCCACTTGGCATTTTCCAGTTTGTTGCTTGAAATCGATTGGTTTCATGTTTGATGGCGCAAACCTTGAAGGCCAAAGAGAATGCGCTGTGAGGAGGTGCTCTCAGAGGCTGCGGTAGCCCTCTCGCACCCAGGGAGTTGGGCGTCCACCCTTTTTTCTGCGAGAGTCACACCCTGGCTTCATGCATGCCGCGTGCCGTGTGTACATGTGTGTTAAGCTCCAACCCCTCACCTTTCCATTTTGCTAAATCCCCCCGCCATACACAGCTGCCTAAGCTGGGAACATAGCAACCGTTCTCGAGTCCCCCTTTTCCCTCAGCCCCAGGTAAAATCCATCAAAAGTCCTGCCCGTGTGGCTCCAGTGTCACTGGCCGCTCCGTCCATTTCTCTCTCCTGCTCGACCAGGCCACCTTCAGCCACTCACCTGAATACCACGGTGACCTCGCCATCGGGTTCTTGGCCTTCTCTCTTCTCCACTCCAGTCTCTTTTCCCGCCCAGCAGTTAGAGTGGTCTTTCCAAATTTAGCCATCAGATCTTTTTATCCTGCTTCCTAAAATCTTCTAGTGGTTGCTTGTTGTGCACAGTACTGAATTCAAAGTCCCTACACTGATCTGTAAGGCCCTCATAATCTAGTCTCTGCCTACTTGTGCATCCTTATCTCAAACCTCTTCTTCTTGCTTGTAATCTCTCCTCCGGCCTCACTGGCCTTCTAGCCATTTCTTTTTTCTTTTCTTTTTCTTGTTTCTTTTTTTGCTTTTTAGGGCCGCACCCACAGCATATGGAGGTTCCCAGGCTAGGGGTCGAACTGGAACTGTAGCCGCTGGCCTACACCACAGCCACAGCAACGCAGGATCCGAGCCACATCTGAGACCTACACCACAGCTCATGCCAACACTGGATCCTTAACCCACTGTGCAAAGCTGGGAATCGAACCTGCATCCTCATGGATACTAGTCAGATTCATAACTTGCTGAGCCACAATGGGAACTCTCTTCTAGCCATTTCTGAGTCACCTCATCCTGCTGTAGGAAATACCATGTCACCTTGAGGTCTTGGCTTGCTAGTGGTCTCTTCTCCCCGCCTCTCCTTCACATGCTGGTACCTTCTCATCCTTCAGGATTCTTTCGAGTGTGTCCTGTCAAATTAATTCATTAGCAAAGGAGCCAGCATATAGTAAATCTGGTTCAGGAAAGTGTAGGAGGGTCAGAGGTATTTATAGTCATGGAAAGAAATAAGGCCGAAATACGATTGTTAAATTACATATAAAAATGATTAATGCCCTACAGTGCAATAAAACTATAACTGGGTTGTTGTATAGTTTTCTAAGATAAAATTCTTTTGCATTGCTCTTAACAAGAAGTATTTGTTAGCTAACAGTTTCCTACAAATTAATATCTATCCTTTCAGAATTGTAAAATGCCTAATCAGGAGTAAACAGTAACTTTGGAGTTCCTGCTATGGCACAATGGCTTAAGAATTCACCTACAGCAGCTCAGGTTGCTATGGAGGCATGGGTTCGATTCCCAGCCTGGCACAGTGGGTTAAAGGATCTGGCATTGCCTCAGCTGTGGCATAGGTTGCAGCTGCGACTTGGATTCAGTCCTTGGCCCAGGAACTTCCACATGCCTCAGGTGTGGCCATTAAACAAACAAACAAAAAGAGTGGTAACTTTGGAGTTCCCTCGTGGCCTAGTGGTTAAGGGTTTAGTGTTTTCACTGCTGTGGTGTGGGTTTGATCCCTGGGCCAGGAACTTCCACATGCTTCAGGTGTGGACCAAAAAGTAAATAGGAACTTAAAAGGAAAGTTTACATCCCTAGGGTGTTGGGTAGTCCTTGGATGGGCGGGAGGAGCATCTCTTAACCCCTTCCTTGTGGGGACTTGTGGGCATACAGCGCTTGTCTGTCGAATGAACGAGTGAATGAATGAGGAGATAAATACCTATGCACGGGGAGTGAGTCTTGTCTTTTTTTTTAATTTTTATTTTTGTGGCCACACACCTGACATACGGAAGTTCCCTGGGCCAGAGATTGAATCCGGGTCTCAGCTGCGCCCTACACTGCAGCTGCAGCAATGCTGGATCTTTTAACCCACTGTGCTGAGCTGGGGGTGGAACCCGAGCCTCTGCAGTGACCTGAGCTGTTGCAGTTGGATTCTTAACCCACTGTGCCACCGTGGGCACTCTGGGGAGTGAGTCTTGATCATCTGTCACTCTATAAGGTCAAACAGTTGGAACTCCTGGGGGATAGTTACAGAAGTCATGTTTCTCAGGCTTTGGTTCCCAACATTGTCTGCATTTAAGAATCACCTGGAGAACTTTATTTTATTTTATTTTTTAGGGCCACAGCCATGGCACGTGGAAGTTCCCAAGCTGGGGGTCGAATTGGTGCTGGCAGCTGCCAGCGTACACCACAGCCACAGCAACGCAGGATCTGAGCCACATCTGCGATCTACACCACAGCTTTTGGAAATGCTGGATCCGTAACCCACTGAGAGAGGCTAGGGATCGAACCCACATCCTCAGGAATGCTGTGTTGGGTTCTTAACCCACTGAGCCACAACGAGAACTCCCTAACTCAGGTAGTTCTGTATAATGGAAATCTCTCTTAATCTGGGTCTTGGCTATGTGCTTATATATGCATTTGTCACAAGTCTTCAGATGGTACACCTAAGATCTGTGTAAGTCATCCTTCCATATAAAATACTTCTTACATAATTTGAAACGAAATCAGTAAATTGTCGACATTTAACGTTATAGTATTTCTTAGTTAAATCCAGATTTCTGGCTATAATGGTTGGCGTTTCTTTTCTTTTTTTTTTTTTTGTCATTTTGTCTTTTGTTGTTGTTGTTGTTGCTATTTCTTGGGCCGCTCCCGCAGCATATGGAGGTTCCCAGGCTAGGGGTTGAATCGGAGCTGTAGCCACCGGCCTACGCCAGAGCCACAGCAACGCAGGATCCGAGCCGCGTCTGCAACCTACACCACAGCTCACGGCAACGCCGGATCGTTAATTCACTGAGCAAGGGCAGGGACCGAACCCGCAACCTCATGGTTCCTAGTCGGATTCGTTAACCACTGCGCCACGACGGGAACTCCCCGGTTGGCATTTCTTTATGGCAACCATCAGCCAAACCGTGCTGTTGCAGTGGGGTAGCCGGTAGCCCTACTACTGTGGCTACTGAGTGCTTGACATGCAGTGTATTTGAATTGAGGTCTGTGGAACAGGTAAATACACATGGGGGTTCGAGGCATTAGTCTGAGAAAAGAATGTAAACTATGTTATTAATTTTTATGTTGCTCACATGTGGTAATTGACAACATTGGGTCAAAATATATTAATTTCACCTGTATCTTTTTGGCTTTTTTAAAAATTGAAACAATTTTTAATGGTGAAAGAATACAAATAACATAAAATTTGCCCTTTTCAAGTATACAGTTCAGTAGTGTTAAGTATATTCACATGGTTGTATAACCAATCTTCCCACCTTGCAAAATGGAAACTCCACCCCCATTAAACAACTCCCCGTTCCCCTCCCCAGAGCCGCTGGCACCCACCATTCTTTCTGTTCCTGTGAGTTTGAGCGTTGATCCTTCACGTAAGTGAAACCATACAGCATTTGTATTTTTGTCACTGGCTGCTTCATTTAAAAAAGCGTTAAAAATAATCTTAAACATCAACCTGAAAAAAAAAAAAAACTTTTTTGTGGAGTTCCTGCTGTGGCACAGTGGGTTAAGGATCTGGCATTGCCATAGCTATGGTGTAGGTTGCGGCTGCCACTCAGATTCGGTCCCTGGCCCAGGAACTTTCACATGCTGCAGGTCCAGCAGAAAAAGAATAAAAAACAAACAGAAACCCTCACTTTTTGGTAATGTAGCTACTACACAATTTATAATTCCATATGTGGCTGACATTATATTTGTAGTGGACAGTGTTGGAGGGCAGTGACAGCAGGTGTCACTTTAGATGGGACAGGAGCTCTCTGCCCAGTCCTGCCTTGCCCTTTTGAAATTGGCTATTTGTTACTGCATTTATGCTATTTATGTTTTTTCTAATGGATCGAGGAGATAGAAATATTTCTTATATTCATATTCCATCAAACATGGCAAAATAAGAATTTTTCCCTTAGAGGGTCACATGTTTAAAAAAGGAGAGGCCTAGTTTTCTTCATGGAAGGGAAAAAACAGTTATTTCTATTTAATATACAGAGTGTTTCTGTGTTTAAAGGACACAACCCAACAGCCCATTATGAAGGAAATGATTGCTGTGCTCATTGTGTCCTTGGCCGCTGTGAATACTTACTTTGAACTCTTAATCGATTTCCTGTGCATTAATTCAGTTTGGGAGAGATGATTCTAACCAGCTACTCGACAAATAGATCATATCTGATTACTCGACATAAGTCACTGGATAGCAGATACTTGATTAATTTCTAATACAGTTGCACTGTTAAATTTGGTGTACATACATGACTAGGGAACAACATTTAGACCACACACTTGCAAACTAGAGTTTTACTTTCCACTTTTTATTTTATTTTTTACTTTTTTTGTCTTTTTGCCATTTCTTGGGCCGCTCCCACGGCATATGGAGCTTCCCAGGCCAGGGGTCCAATCGGAGCTGCAGCCACCGGCCTACACCACAGCCACAGCAACACCGGATGTGAGCCGCATCTGCGACCTGCACCACAGCTCACGGCAACGCCAGATCCTTAACCCACTGAGCAAGGCCAGGGATCGAACCCGAAACCTCAGGGTTCCTAGTCAGATTCGTTAACCACTGCGCCACAAAGGGAGCTCCTACTTTCCACTTTTTAAAGGCTTGCAGCAGCTTAAGGAAAATAGTGCCTCCTTTAGAGTTTTCAGTGATAGGAATATCATTATATATGGTTGCAATTCTGTTAAGTGAGAGAGATTTAAAACCACATGAAGTGGAGTTCCCTTCGTGGCTCAGCAGTTAACAAACCCAACTAGGACCCATGAGGTTGCAGGTTCGATCCCTGGCCTCACTCAGCGGGTTAAGGATCTGACTTTGCCGTGAGCTGTGGTGTAGGTCACAGACTTGGCTTGGATCCCGAGTTGCTGTGGCTGTGGTGTAGACTGGTAGCTGCAGCTCCGATTCGACCCCTAGCCTGGGAATCTCTATATGCTGCAGGTGTGGCCTTAAACAGAAAAAACCAAAAACAAAACCAACCAAATAACAAACTACATTAAGTGAGTACAAGAGAAATTCTGCTTTCTTTTGCCTTTTGCTCTCTGGGGGAGAGGGATTCTTTCCCAGGTGAAGCGTCCTGGAGCCGTGCCGGGGCTGAGGAAGTAGAGGGTGTGACGAATGGTGTCCTCGGGCGTCTGTGAGCCCTGGTGTCATAGTCGATGGAGATCGGACGTGTTCGTGTTCCATTGTTCCTGCAGTTATCTTTTGAACACCAGTGCAACTCAACGCCAGTCAGGGGGCTTACAGATGCTGAGCATTTACTTCTTTTCTCCCTCAAATCGTGCTTGGAAGTAGAATCATCCTTTCGGCAGATTAGGGTGCAGATTATTTTATGTGATCTTGTTCCATCCTTTTAGACCCCCCCTTTTTTTTCCTTATCTTTTTGTCTTTTAGGGCCGCACCGGCGGCATTTGGAGGTTCCCAGGCTAGGGGCTGCATCGGAGCTGTCGCCGACGCCCTGCATCACAACCACAGCAACATCAGATCCGAGCCGCGTCTGCTCCCTACACCACAGCTCACAGCAATGCCAGATCCTTAACCCACTGAGCGAGGCCAGGGATCGAACCCAAATCCTCATGGATGCTAGTCAGGTTCGTTACCCCTGAGCCACGATGGGAACTCCTAGATCCTTTTCACAGACTGAACTGAAAAAGGTACCGTTCTGAGAAGAGAACTGTATGATTAGCTTATCTTTGATTTACTAGCAATCTAGATTTTCTTTTTTTTTTTTTGCCTTTTTTTCTTTTGCAGTCCATTCCTGCCTTGAGTGCTAGAGAGCTGCCGGGGGTTAGGAACTATTAAAACATTAAAAATGGCGGCCCTCCTGTCTTTAGAGGAAAGTCCTGGTTTAATTTTCCAGATTGGTTATTCTATTTATGTCTCTTGGGCCCTTGGCTGATTGATCACGCAGGGATTTGTCATATTGCCTACTTCTTTGAATCAAATGTGGACATAGCAACTAAAAATAAACATGAAGTAGATATTAGACAACCAGGGGCCTTCTTTGCCTGGGGAGCTAGGATACTTGCTTGCTGTTGCTAAGATGTTTTCTGGCTCTAGCACAGCATCAATCATTGGAAGTGCAGCTGTGTTTTTGGAAAAGCGAGCTACGGGAAGATGAAG
Source organism: Sus scrofa (assembly GCF_054392235.1). Lineage (NCBI taxonomy): Eukaryota > Metazoa > Chordata > Mammalia > Artiodactyla > Suidae > Sus > Sus scrofa. Next base: position 17,133,110 of record NC_139401.1, read on the forward strand.
GCACACTGATGAGTGTTAGTCTGAACAATGGATACAGATGCAACTCATTACGCATAATCCATAATATTACACTCATTTTTGGCATTCTTTGTGCTGTGTTATTGTGTACGATTTGCTGTGCCGAGAACTAGAAGTACGCCAAAGTATCGTTGCCGTTTGCAGAATATTTTTGTCAGAAATTTGAAAGCTAAGTAAATATACCAGATTGTTGCATTTCAGCTCTTTGTGGCATTGTGAGTGTGGCTGATGGTTTTGACAGTAAAATCTGCCTGAACGTTGGACTGATTGTTCTAACTTGATCCCGTTTTCCTTATACCATTATGAAAAGACAACTGGAGAATGTGAAAATTCCTTAAGCAGTCACATAGGGTTAGAAACTGTCCCATTCGGTAAGTTTGCCCTGGGAACGAGGGGCCTTCCTAGAGGGCAGCAGCTCTGGCTGGTGAAGTGCCGGCGCTGTCACCGATGGGCTGTGTCATCTTAGCGCCTCCTAGTTCGTTTCCACATTAATAAAAGAAGGCTAATGATCACGTTACTCTATTGAGTTGTGAGGATTAAATAAGTTAATATTTGCAGATCTTTTTTTTTTTTTAAAGGAAAAAAATTGCTTTATTGCTTTGCCAGGCAAAGGGGAACACAGGGGGCTAAAGCCTCCAAAAGCCGAGTCAATATTTGCAGATCTTAAGCTAATGTCTGGCATATAATAAGCATTATATAAGTTTTGCCTACTGCCGTTTGTCACTTAATATTGATTTATATAATGTCACATCCTTTGACTTGATGCCAAACTAGAGACTGAAGTGGGGAGATATGTCCAAAACCTGAATTTGTTCTGCCGTTGATTTGACAGCATTTAAACATGTCGAGCCAAAATACCTTGTTAAACTGTCGCATTTTTCTATCATGACATTATTATAGGAGCCTTCATTGTGTTGAAATCAAATTTAATCTATATATAGTGCTCTGGAATTTTTCCTCATAAGTGATTCATCTTTTGGCCATTGAGTTCCCCTTTTTGCAATTTTCAAATAAAATCTCACTTGAGCTTCTCTGATTTTGGTCCTAAAGAGCTGCCGCTGCCTCGCTTTGTGATGTCAAAGACGGATGCTGAGATACGGTTTGGGAACCCGGCTGAGCTGCACGGAACTAAAGTTCAGATTCCATATTTAATCACAGAAAAAAATACCTTCAAAAGAATGGACGATGAGGATAAGCAGGTAAATGGTCTGATCAGGCATGTCCATTTGATTCTGACCGCGAAACCCCACAGGACAGGGCCTCGTATCTGCTCTCAGGCTTCCAGTGAATCCCACCATCTGGGATGTAATTATAGACTTGGACATGAGCCCGTGAAGTTTCCTTGTAGCAAGAAGAAGAGGCTGATGCATAGAAATTATCCATGGGCCATTTAGGGCTTAACTTTAATGTAGAATTGTGTCTGCTCATTTCACACACTTATTTGAGTTCTCTAATCAGCGTTTCCAAATAGGTTCTTTGAAATATAACTTCTAGGAGTTTTGGGGTTTTTGTTTTTGTTTTGTTTTTTGTTTTTTTTTTTTGGCTGTACCCGTGGCGTGTGAGAGTTCCTAGGTCAGGGATTGAACCCAAGCCATAGCAGTGACCGTGCTGAATCCTTAACCGCTAGGTCACCCACCAGGGAACTCCTAGGAGTTTTTAATTGTTTTTTCCTCTGGAAAAATCTGGAAAAAAGATTTCTCTGGTTAAATATGTTTGGAGAGTGCTGCTTCATACCACATTCTTGGGGGAGAGGGCTACATAGTCAGTCCTCGAGATTCTCAGTACACATGAGCACATGAAAGGCCTGGAAAAGTCCTGTAACAAAGAGACCTGGAGATCTGCATTTACTAAATGTTTTTCACCACGAAATCCCTTCTTGGGGAGCCTGGTTGGAATGCCATCTTGGGAAATGCTACCGTTATATGTGTAGCCGGTTAGAAATAAGAATAGATGGGCTTTTAAAATTATGCCACTAATTGCAATAGTCAACTGGTGGTTGGTAGAGACAAAAGTATAAAATTCTAGACAAGTGAAGCCTTTGAAGAAAAGGTAGGAGTTCCCTTGTGGTGCAGTGGGTTAAGGATCCAGTGTTGTTATTGCAACAGTTTGGATTGCTGCTGTGGCTCGAGTTCGATCCCTGGCCTGGGAACTTTTACATGCTGGGGGCCCAGCCAAAAAGAAGAAAGAAACAACAAAACTTTGTTGATGACAATGCTAATTATCATCTGAGCCTTCAGCAAGTAGCAGTGACCTTAAAACCCACAGATCACCATAAAAAATACAATAATAGGAGTTCTTGTCGTGCGTGGCTCAGTGGTAACGAACCCAATTAGTATCCACGTGGGTTCAATCCCTGACCTCGCTCAGTGGGTTAAGGATCCGGTGTTGCCGTGAGCTGTGGTGTAGGTCGCAGATGCGGCTTGCGCCTGGCGTTGCTGTGGCTGTGACGCAGGCCGGCAGCTCCAGCTCCAGTTCGACCCCTAGCCTGGGAACTTCCGTATGTTATGGGTTTGGCCCTAATAAAGAAAAGAAAAATACAATAATAATGAAAACGTGTGAGATATTGTGAGAATTACCAAAATGTGGCACAGAGACATGAAGTGAGCAAGCGGAAAAGTGGTGCCAAATGATTTGCTCTGCTCGATGCAGGGTTACCACAAACTTTGAAATTGAAAACAATAAAAATAATAAAATGAGGTCTGAGGTTTTCAGTCAGTACTCTTTGGTGTGCTTGCCCCCCAGCCTTTGGAGAGGAGTGCGGGCCCACTATCCCAGGATGGGGATGCCCGGGGAACTTTGCAGGCCTGCCCCCGGGCCGTGTGAGCCAGGACACATCCTGTCCCTTGAGGCTGGGTTGATGCTCGGCCCTCCCAGTCTGTGGATGCGAGCCCATACTTCAAAGCAAATATTCTTTTCTTTTTCTTGAAAAAGAGGCCTTGATTAGTATCTCAGATTGTCTCTTTTTTCTTTTGGACTAAGAGCACCTGTATAACCTCTTTGTGGATAAGAAGTACCATTTCCTTGTTACTTGGGTATTTGTATTCTAAAGTTACCGGTCTAGTGGTAGCCTTTAAAAAAAAAAAAAGGCAGGAAATCCAGCAGCAGAGTAAGGTTGCTTATCTTGCCTTGGGGTCCTTCATAATATTCGAGTCGGGATTGCATTGTAGTTTATTAAGGCTCCATCCTAGTGCTTAGGGAGTGGGCTAGTTGGAGTGGTTTATCCATAATGAATTGTTTTGCAATTTCTCAGTATTAAGTAAAAAAAAGAAGCTGGGCATTTTACTTTGGCTGGTAAGCTCCAGGAGAATTAGCATTTAAAATATTTTCAAGATACCCACATTTGTTGCAAGATTTGGTAAGTGTAAATCCAGGAACTAAGAGCCGTTGTTAACTAATGCAAGTTGAATCTGTTCGCAAAGAGATCACAATTGGGGAGTGTGACTGTTAGTTCATGTGATCAGTGTCTTTCATTTTCCCAAGGAAAATCTTAGGGGACTAGCTGGGAGTGTCTCAGTAATCTAGGTAACCGAGCAGTGGTGACACAGTTCTCTGGGAGGCTTTAAATCCTCAGACACTGCTTTTTGTCCAAGCCGCATTTGGAGAACACATCTCCATTCGTTAAATCAGCCGGCTTAGGGGCTGTGGGGTAGCAGTATCCCTCATAACCGCAGCTCAGAGCGCCAGGCTCCTCAGGGATCGCCTCTGAACTCTGCTCTGGTTCTTTGAAGCAGGAAACACAGTCTCCCACGATGTCACCCCTCGCCTCCCCGCCTTCTTCCCCGCCTCATTATCAGAGGGTGCCCTTGAGCCATGGCTACAGCAAACTGCGGAGCAGCACGGAGCAGATGCATCCAGGTAAGAGGCCCGCTGTCCCGGGCTGTGTCCGGGAGCCTCCTTAATCTCACAGGCGGCAGCGCCGCTGCCCGTGGAGTCTCCTGACTTCATTGCTCTGTCTTTCGAAACCTGGCGTCACTCAATTTTGTAGGCTCAAGCTGGATTAAAAAAAAAGAAAATAAAATGAAGTCTGTCTCAGCAGTGCTTTGTTTTCTGTCCTACAAACTGGCATCTTTAGCCTCGTAGATGATGAGTTAGGTGATTAACCCTTCATATGCAGATTTCATCCCACAGGAACCGAGCCTATGAAGGATGTGTGTTGTTTTGGAATTGTTACTCCCTTCTGCAAACATACCAAACATATTTATATGATAACAGCTTTTATGAAAGTACTTACAAAACAGAACTCTGCCGAAGCGTCGATTCAGCCTTGAAAGACAGCACATAAATGAAAATATTTAGCTCTTGTGTTTGGGAATGAGAAGAAGAGAAATGCTGGGGCAAGCGTTGTGCTGAGGTGTGTGACGTGCCCAGGTGTGGGGATGCCAGGCTCCCAGTCGTGCTCTGCCGGCCGTGTTAGTGGTAACATACACGAGTTGAGTCTGAGGATGCCTTGCCGAGTTGGCTGCCTAGGCTGCAAAGCTTAAAGCTCCATAAATTCACCGCAGCATCTTGTCTTCCTGGGGCTCAGGTTCCTCGTTTAAGATTTGACCAATCAAAGCTCTTCTAGAAATGGATAGCCGTAACCCCCTTTTTTATTCTCTGAGCTGAAACTGAAAATGACCCAGTTTCTGTAGGTTTTTGCTGCATTGAAAATAGTGGCGACTGCTAGAGGAACACAGGTATAAAAATGTGTGTTGGGCTGGACTAACGAGAGGCTGTCATCTTGCAGAGAGAAGCGGGTGTGGCATAATGGAAAAGTCCTTTGATTGGAATCAGAAGGTGAGGGTTTATGTGACCTCGAGCAAGCCACTTACTGCTCTGAACCATGATTTTCCTTGTCCTCTCTCTCTCTCTTTTTTTTTTTTTTTTTGGTCTTTTTGTCTTTTCTAGGGCCGCACCCGCGGCATATGGAGGTTCCCAGGCTAGAGGTCGAATCGGAGCTGTAGCTGCCAGCCTACGCCAGAGCCACAGCAATGCGGGATCCGAGCCGCGTCTGCGACCTACACCACAGCTCACGGCAACGCCGGATCGTTAACCCACTGAGCGAGGCCAGGGGTCAAACCTGCAACCTCATGGTTCCTAGTTGGATTCCTTAACCACTGAGCCATGACGGGAACTCCCCCTTGTCCTCTTTTTAAATGGAGTGATAGTATTCTATAGGGGTGTTGTGAGGATAAGTGACAACATGGGTATCAAATCTGATTGGAAATTAAGTCCTATGCAAATACATGATAATGTTGTTAGGGGATCCAGCCACCAAAAGTAACTCCCCTGGAACTTGAGTGGCCCATTGGTGTCTGAAATGAAACGGGGTTGAGAATTCTTTGTTTTCTTCTTACAGTCTCTCCTGCCAGATTTCCCTGTTTTTGGAAGTGGGTTTTTTCCCCCTAATTTCAACTAGATTTGCAAATTTGAGTCCTATGCCTAGCACGTTGCCTGGTTTTGAGTTTTTAATTCACAGATGGGTCATTTTTTTGGTTCTACTGAGTCAGCCTGTCACCACATTCTACCCTGTTTCGATGTTCCTTACCAAGCCTGTCTGTACCAGCGCTCTCTGCTTCATGCTCCATTTTCTCCTCATTCCATTCACACTGGGCTTTCATTTCCCCCGTGGCAAGGAAACAATCTGCTTCTCTCCATCTTTCTTGACTTGCAGCAGCCTCTGTCCAGGTTGTCCATGCTTTCATTCTTTCTTAGCTTTTTTTTTTTTAAAGCGAGGTAAAATTTACATATGATAAAATGCACACATTTAAACTCTTCAGTTTCAGTTGTAACAAATGGATATACCCACGTATCCTCACTTCAATCAAAAATAAACTTTGAAGTTCCTGTCGTGGCACAGTGAAAGCAAATTCGACAAAAGACAAAAAGACACGATGGAATATTACCTAGCCATAAAAAAGAATGAAATAATGCCCCCCCCCCTTTAAAGGGCTGCACCTTCGGCATATGGAAGCCCTGAGGCTAGGGGTCAAATTGGAACTACAGCTGTGGGTCTATGCCACAGTCATAGCAACTGAGGATCTGAGCTGCGTCTGTGACCTATGCCGTAGCTCATGGCAACACTGGATCCTTAAGCCACTGAGTGAAGCCAGGGATCGAACCCGTGTCCTCATGGATGCTAGTTGGATTCGTTACCGCTGAGCCATAATGGGAACTCCAAAATAATGCCATTTGTAACAACACGAATGGACCTGAAGGGTATTATGCTTAGTGAAATAAGTCAGAGAAAGACAAATAACTGTATGCTATCACTTACACCTGAAATCTAAAAAATAGAAAGGAGAAATGAATATAACCAGACAGAAAGCTACTCATAGATCCAGAGGACAAGCTAGTGGTCACCAGTGGGGAGAGGGAAGGGGGAGGGACAAGATGGGGGTAAGGGGGTAAGCGGTACAAACTGCTGTGTATGAAATACCTAAGCTACAGGGATATATTATACAGCACAGAAGATGCAGCCATTATTTTATAATAACTTTAAATGCAATATAATCTATAAAGTATTGAATCATTATGCTGAAACTAATATCGTAAATCAACTATGCTTCAATTAAAAAAGTGAAAGTCTCCCTGACAATAAAAAAAGGAAAACAATATTTCTGTCACCCAGAGATGCCCCTTTCCAGTCATTCCCGCCCCCCCTGTTCAGAAAAGCACTGTTCTGATTTTAATCACCGTAGGTTCGTTTTGCCTCTTCTAGAGCGTCATATAAATGGAATCACGTGGAATGAGGGGACTCTTACGTGTCTTTCCGTCAGAATAGTGCTTGAGATTCTCCTTGTTCTCGTGCGTCTCAGTAGTTTGTTCCTTTTTATTACTCAGTAATGTTCCACTGAATCATGGTTTGATGAGCTGTTCTCCTGCTGATGGACCTTTAGGTTATTTCCATTGTTTGGCTCTTATGAATAAGGGAGCTATGAACGTTTGTGTGTGAGTCTTTTTGCGACAAATGTTGTCATTTTCCTGGCACCTGGGAGTGGAGTTGCTGCACGTTAGGGTAGGTGTATAAGAACCTGCCAAAGAGCTTTATGTAGTGGCTGTATGTTCCCCCTGGAGATGATGGAGCAGAGTTCAGTGCTTCTTGCCAGCTTCTGGCTTCTTTCTTCAGCGTTCTTTTTTTTTTTTTTTTTTTTCTTTTTTAGGCTTCCCCACAGCATATGGAGTTCTGGGGCCAGGGTTCTGGGCCAGGGATCAGATCTGAGCCACAGCTGTTACAACGCTGGATCCTTAACCCCACTGTGCTGGGTTGGGGGTTGAACCTGCGTCCCATTGCTCCAGAGATGCGGTCAATCCTGTTGTGCCACGCGGGAACTCCATTTTTTCAGTGTTTTTAATTTTGGCTACTCTATGGATGCGAAATGACATCTCCTTTGTGGGTGCTTTTATTCTTGAAACATTGCTTTCTAAGTTTCTGTTACTCCTTCCTGGTTTTTCTCCCACATCGTGATCCTTAAACTTGGTGAGCTGCTCTTCCAGAGGGTTCTCCTTCACTTAGCATCACGATAGAGAGGAGACCTATGGGGAAACAGTCTCCCCCCGTTTCTCTAGGAGTTGAGTTTTTTGAGTCTGTCTGTTGATTAGAAGCCTCTCAGATCTCTGTAGCTGGGAACAAGGTCATTCATAAATCAGATGTTTATACAGGTATTTCCATGTAGACTTCTCCATCTGTCTAAGTCAAGGGGGAGGAGAGTTTTACTATCTGCGCTTTGGGTCCATCTTGTGATTTTTGCTTCTCTTTGATACTATTCACTTCCAAAGCTTGTTCATTCCCGTTTTTACCACATTGGTGGATTTTCCTCCAAAGGCTTTTTTTCTCCCTGTCTGTTTCCTTTTCTGCCCTATATCTCTAGGTGGAGAAGCGAACTTTGTTCTCTTTCTCACATGTTCAGAGCTCAGTTTCTCTTACGTCTTCCCTGTTTTTTCCATGTTTCTTAATTCTCCTTTGTTGCCTTCCCAGTGCCATCAACTCATCTGATGAGCCCAGGATTCTCCTTCCAATTTCTGTACTCCATCTTTCCTTTACTCTACACAGTAGCATATCTACAACCCGATAACAAGGGTTCCTGGGTTATATATATATATATTTTTTTGTCTTTTGTCTTTTTTTTTTGTTGTTGTTGTTGTTGTTGTTGTTGTTGCTATTTCTTGGGCCGCTCCCGCGGCATATGGAGGTTCCCAGGCTAGGGGTTGAATTGGAGCTGTAGCCACCGGCCTACGCCAGAGCCACAGCAACTCGGGATCCGAGCCGCGTCTGCAGCCTACACCACAGCTCCCGGCAACGCCGGATCGTTAACCCACCAAACAAGGGCAGGGATCGAACCTGCAACCTCATGGTTCCTAGTCGGATTCATTAACCACTGCGCCACGACGGGAACTCCCCTGGGTTATTCTTAATTTATGCATGTTCATAAAGGAGTTTGCTGCTAGGATAATTTTCTTTTTCCTTTTTTTAATGGTATGAATGCAATTTATTGTTTGGCGCAGGAGGTGGCCCGGGAAGGATAGGACACCTTCGGTGCTGGGGCAGTTCCATGGACCCTGTACTCACTTGGTTGCGGCCCTCTGCTGGGATCATTTTTCTAGGAATCCATTTTTTCCGGGGTCAGTTTCCTGTTGAGGTTCGACCATGATTCCTGGCTAAGGGGCACATGTGTGTGTTTTAAATTAGACTGAGCATCTTCAGGCCAGTTTGTGATTCAGAGCCCCTCTTCCACTGCTCTCCCGGGTCCCGCCAGTCTCATCTGCTGGATGAGCTATAGCTGATGCTCTTTGGGTAAGACATGGGCCAGGCATCGTGTAGCGGTCTTTATGTGCATAATAGTTTTACTTACTGCACTTCTCAGAGGCAGAAAGTGCTGTCTGTATGAAATAAATAATGTTTAAATCACAGCAATGCATGTATATATTTAAATACCATAAATGCCTATAGTAAAAACAACGCTTCTTCCTACTCAACCTGTTTCTGGTCTTCAGAGAACTACTTATTTTTTTTTTAACTTTTTAAATTTTTTAATTGAAGTATAGTTGACTTAACAGTGTTTCAGGTGTACAGCAAAGTGACTCATTTATTTAGTCATATTCTTTTCCATTGTACGTTATTACAGGATATTGAATATACTTCCCTCTCCCCAACAGTAGGTTCCTGTTGCTTATCTGTTTTGTACATGGTGGTGTGTATCTGGTAATCCCAAACTCCTAACTTATTATCCCTCCTCCCCCTTTCCACGTGGTCATCATAACTTTGTTTTCTAGCTCTGTGAGTCTATTTCTGTTGTGTAAATGAGTTCATTTGTATCATATATTAGATTCCACATATAAGTAATATATCATATTTGTCACTCTCTGACTTACTTCACTTAGGATGATAATTCCTCTGTCCATCCATGTTGTTGCAAATGGCATTTTTCATTCTTTTTTATGGCTAAGTAATATTCTCTTGGGTGTGTGTTTGTGTGTGTGTGTATTACATTTTCTTGAGGGATGATAAGCAATTTTATTTAATGCCAATACATTTTCTTTTTCTTTTTTAAATAATTTTAATTTTTTCCATTATAGTCGGTTTTAGAGTGTTCTGTTGATTTCTAATGTACAGCAAAGTGACCCAGTCTTACTTATATGTATATATATTTATATACATTCTTTTTTCTCACATTGTTCTCCATCATGTTCCATCACGAGTGACTAGACATAGTTCCCTGTGCTATACTGCAGGATCTCATTGCTTATCCCCTCCAAATGCAGTTGTTTGCATTTATTACTCCCAGCCTCCCAATTCATCCCACTCCCTCCCCCTTGGCAACCAAGTCTGTCCTCCAAGTCCATGAGTTTCTTTTCCGTTCCTTTGTGCCATGTATTAGATTCCAGATATAAGTGCTATCATAGGGTATTTGTCTTTCTCTTTCTGACTTACTTCACTCAGGATGACAGTCTCTAGTTCCATTCATGTGGCTGCGAATGTCATTATTTTGTTCTTTTTTATGGCTGAGTAATATATATATATATATCACATTTTCTTAATCCATTCATCTGTTGATGGACATTTGGGTTGTTTCCATGTCTTGGTTATCATAAATAGTGCTGTAATGAACATATGAGTGCATGTATCTTTTTCAAGGAAAGTATGGTCTGGATATATGCCCAAGAGTGGGGTTGCTGGGTCATATGGTAGTTCTGTATTTAGTTTTCTAAGGTACCTCCATCCTGTTCTCCATAGGGGTTGTACCAGTTTACATTCCCACCAACAGTGTAGGAGGGTTCCCTTTTCTCCACACCCTCTCCAGCATTTGTTACTTGTAGACTTACTAAGATGGCCATCCTGACTGGTGTGAGGTGGTACCTCATAATAGTTTTGATTTGCATTTCTCTAATAATTAGCGATGTTGAGCATTTTTTCATGTGATTATTGGCTATCTGTATATCTTCTTTGGAGAAATGTATATATAGGTCTTTTACCCATTTTTCCCTTGGGTTGTTGGCTTCTTTGTTGTTGAGTTGTATAAGTTGTTTGTATATTTTAGAGATTAATCCTTTGTCAGTTGCATCGTTTGAAACTATTTTCTCCCATTCTGTAAGTTGTCTTTTTTTTTTTTTTTTATGGTTTCCTTTGCTGTGCAAAAGCTTGGAAGTTAGATTAAGTCCAATTGGTTTATTTTTGCTTTTGTTTCTGTTGCCTTGGGAGACTGAGCTAAGAAAACATTTACACGGTTGATGTCAGAGAATGTTTTGCTTATGTTCTCTTCTAGGAGTCTTGTCTTACGTTTACGTCCATTTTGAGTTTATTTTCGTGCATGGTGTGAGTGTGTGTTCCAGTTTCATTGCTTTACATGCAGTTGTCTAGCTTTCCCAGCACCACTCGCTGAAGACCGCCTTTTTCCCATTTCATATTCTTGCTTGCTTTGTTGAAGATTAAGTGACCGTAGGTGTCTGGGTTTACTTCTGGGTTCTCTATTCTGTTCCATTGGTTTGTCTGTCTGTTTTGGTACCAGTACCACACTGTCTTGATGACTGCGGCTCTGTAATACTGTCTGAAGTCTGGGAGAGTTATGCCTCCTGTTTGATTTTTGTTCCTCAGGATTGCTTTGGAAATTCTGGGTCTTTTACGGTTCCATACAAATTTTTGGATTGTTTGTTCTAGTTCTGTGAAAAATATCATGGGTGATTTGATAGGGATGGCATTGAATCTGTAGATTGCTTTGGGTAGTATAGCCATTTTTACGATATTAATTCTTCCAACCCAGGAGCATGGAATATCTTTCCATTTCTTTGAATCCTCTTTAATTTTCCACCATTGTGCAAGAATGACTCACATATTGGCTATACATCTAAAGTCAATTTGATTTTCACATTTTATTTTCATGAGAAAAATCTTTTTTTTTTTTTTTTTTTTCTGCTTTTTAGGGCCGCCCCTGAGGCATAGGGAGGTTCCCAGGCTAGGAGTTGAATTGAAGCTGCAGCTGCCAGCCTACATCACAGCCACAGCAACGTGGGCTCTGAGCCATGTCTGCGACTTATACCACAGCTCAGGGCAACGCTGGATCCCTGACCCACTGAGCAAGGCCAGGGATCAAACCCATATCCTCACAGATATTAGTCAGATTTGTTTCCACTGAATCACAATTGGCACTTCCAAAAGCCTTTTTTTTTTTCTTGTTCTTTTGTTTTGTTTTGGCTTTTTAGGGCTGCATCCACGGCATTTGGAAATTCCCGGGGTAGGGGTCGAATTAAGAACTGCAGCTGTTGGACACAGCCACAGCAGCGCCATATCTGAGCTGTGTCTGTGACCTACAGCACAGCTCACAGCAACACTGGATCTTTAATTCACTGAGCGAGGTCAGGGATTAAACCCATGTCCTCGTTGGTTTCGTTACTGCTGAGCCACAATGGGAACTCCTCAGAGTGAAGAAATCTTTTTTTTTTTTTTTTTTTTTTTGTCTTTTGTCTTTTTTTGTCTTTTGTTGTTGTTGTTGTTGCTATTTCTTGGGCCGCTCCCGCGGCATATGGAGGTTCCCAGGCCAGGGGTCGAATTGGAGCTGTAGCCACCGGCCTACGCCAGAGCCACAGCAACACGGGATCCGAGCCGCGTCTGCAACCTACACCACAGCTCACGGCAACGCCGGATCGTTAACCCACTGAGCAAGGGCAGGGACCGAACCCGCAACCTCATGGCTCCTAGTCGGATTCGTTAACCACTGCGCCACGACGGGAACTCCAGAGTGAAGAAATCTTTAGGGTTCATTGTATACTCGCCCGCTGGGAGAAGGGTGGTGCTTTTAGTTCCTTACTCATAGTCTTATGAGAGGATCTGAAAATTATTTATTTTGGAGTTCCTGCCGTGGCTTAGGGGAAACGAATCTGACTAGCATCCATGAGGACATAGGTTCGATCCCTGACATCGCTCAGTGGGTAAGGATCCAGTGTTGCCGTGAGCTGGGGTGTAGGTCGCAGAGGCGGCTCAGATCTGATGTTGCTGTGGCTGTGGTGTAGGCCGGCCCTTGTAGCTCCAATTAGACCCCTAGCCTGGGAACCTCTGTGTGCCACAGGTGCAGCCCTAAAAAGACAACAAAAAGGAGTTACTAAGTTTGCGTTGACTTGCATGTTTGGGCTTTTATTTGGGAGGAAGGAGAGGAGAGGCAGTGAGCAACGTCTCCTCTCTTACCTCTTGAGTTCACTTGCGCTTGCACTCGAGGAGTCACACTGCTGGTGGCCTGCATATCAGCTCTGGTGCCAGTGGAGCTGATTGGACCATGTGTCTAAGATTTGCGACCAGGTGGCTTTAGACACCTTTCCAATCACAGGCAGGTGTTATCAGCGTAGGCTTCCCATGGGAGTAGGAAGAGAAAATAGGCCATTGAGGCCAGGCCTTTCCAAACATGAGCCACCATGTGGCTGAGGCTTCATTCAAGCCTGACTGATGAGATGTGTCTGTCTCTGCCAAGGGAAGGAAGGTCTTTGTCCCTGAGGTCCCGGAGCCCCTGGCCAGGTGGCCTCCCCCTGCCCGTGTCCCTCCCTCTGAGGGGAGCCAAAGGCAGAGGCCTGAGGGACCAGCTTCCCAGCGAGAGCCCAAGGCCACTAGGTCCCAGCTGTGGTGCCATGTGTTATGGTTCAAAGCTTCTGGCAGGAGGAGTTTAGTTTGATGTTCCACCACAATGGAATGATCTTAAAAATCCTGCAAGGACAACACCTGCCTACCAGCCGAGACTTCCTTGTTTAAGATTTGGGCTATGTGCTCTCTGTGTATGTTTCTTTTGCAGGTTTTGTATTTTTAATCTGTTCCTGGTAGGGTCGGGAAATCCATTTCATGATTTGCCAGGCAGTGATTTTGATGTTTTTAGATATTTTAATGTGTTATAATGTTGTGTTCCAGTTCCTTGGAGGAACTACAAAGAGCAGATGTGAGCCCAGGAGTGGTGTGGTGTGTTCTTCATGTGCTGTTGTTATACTTCCTCTATTTTAAAAAGTTCAAACTATGCTAAAGGTGATGCCTGCTACGGGATAAGGCCTCTCTGCTCTCTCTCCCTGATTTTATTTAAAAGGAAGCCATAGAAAGAAAGCAGTTTCCTTACTTATATACTTCCGAAAACCTGAACTGTTAATCCACAGAGATCAAAGATGGTGTCATCTCGGGCCATAATTTCTCCTTTCTTTTGGAGCTGGATGCTGCCTGGGTATTGTTTTCCTTCTATATTGGTAAGGTCGTTATTAAGTGTTCTGGAGACAAAAAAAGAATGAAAAAAATACATTTTAAAACATTTTTTTTCCCCTGAATTTGCATCTTCCTTTAATGTCAACATTCGCAGAATCCCGTTTGCACGCGTCTCGGAGTTTAAAACATTTTCTTAAAGGTGGCAAAATTATTTTGAGTTTGGTTATTGAATGATAAAATAATAAATATAAAACACGTTTATTCCTTTTCGTGTTTTCCTCTGCATGGTTTTACATTCTTTCGAATAATAGAAAGCAGAACGTGCTATTTATTTTTCAAAAATAATAAAATAAATGATAATGTTGAATCTTAATGTTCAAAATGCATCTTCATTTTCTCCTTTGGGGCAGGTAGGTGATGAATGGAAGCCTTGGGGATAGGAGGGCAAATATAGAATTTACCTTATGTTTAGAATTTGAACATATACAACATGGTACTTTTCTAATTGCTCTTATTTTCTGTTCCAGTGTAGGTTCACACTGTTCCACCCTTCCACTTTAGTCTTAATTTAATCTGATGTAAATATTTTCCAGCCTTACCATGAATTGCTTGACTGTCTTTAGATTGGTCAGTTAAATTGTATCCAGAGGTAGCAAGGTTTGTTTGTCTTAGGTGGCCCTTTCTGTGAAAACTCTAATGCCTTCGCTGATTCTTCCCTGACGAGCAGGCACTTGGAGGGTGAAATCATAGCTTGGGGGTGGGATGTGTGTGTGCCATGCTGATTTTCCCTCCTGCTGTTTCAGCTCCATATGAAGCTAGACAGCCCCTTGTGCAGCCTGAGGGACCCTCGTCAGGGGGCCCAGGAGCCAAACCCCCTCGGCATCAGGCTTCCCTTATCCGGGTAAGTGACACTGCGGGCTTATGCCCCTGGGAGACTTTGGGGACGGGGCTTTTTGATGAGCCTCTTTGTTTTCCTTTTGTTGTAAGGAGGATATGAAATTCCCCCCTAATGTAAGTACTGGATTTCTTGTTCTGTTACTCTTTCCCTAAATCTTTTCTGTTATGCACGTTTCTCCCCTTCTCAGTGTCCCTAGACCAGTTTGGGCTGGCTTTGGGTCTTTGTTTTGTCTAAAGTGCCCTTCCCCCTTCATCTGCTTACTCATTAGGCACCTCCTTAGGAGAGCTTCGCTTTTTTCAAAACGGCCTGTCTCACCTCTGCCTCGGTCTTCATTTTCCCTCCTTCAGTGCACAGTTAGCTGTTCCGCATTTGTTTTTGGCCTCCAGTTACATTGCGCGTGTGGAAGGCAGAGGTCGTTCTCCTGTATTTTCTCTCAGTGCCTAGTCCAGTGATGTCAGAGAAGAGCTATTTTACAGGTGGCAACAACTCTCACTCCCTTTATGTGATAGATACAAAAGAAATATGGCAGAAGCTCAAGTGACAGCTCCGTTTCCTCTGGCTACACCGCAGCTTGGACAATATCTGCTTCCCTTTGCCATTGTCTTCCTGGGGATAAAGAGCTCTTATTTTTTCCGTATCTGCCACTGTTAGCTTATGTCGTACCTCTGAGGCCGGTGCTGGTAAAGTCGCATTCCCAAAAAAGGATGTGTGCCTGTGTGTGTCTGCCTGACAGAAATCCCGAGAAAACTGGGTTCGCTGTCTGACTCTAAAGACAAGTAGAAGGAGGGGGCTTTGTATAACACTTCTTTTTTTTTTTCTTTTTTTCTTTTTTGGCCACCCCATGGCATCTGGAGTTCCTGGGCCTGGGATCAGATCTGAGCCACCCTTGTGACCTGTGCTGTAGCCGGGGCAGCGCCAGATCCTTAATCCACGGTGCCAGGCCTGGGACGGGACCTCTGTCCTGGTGCTGCAGAGATGCCGCTGATCCCCGTGCGCCACAGCAGGAGCTCCTCTATGACATGGCACTTGTCCAGCTTAGAAGGACCACCACTGTGCCGCCAGTTTCCTCCAGATAGAAGGATAATGTCAGATAGTGCCCTAAAGAAGTGGGATGGTGGTCTGGAACAGAATGAACGAGGCTGAGGAAGTTGGTGGTGGTCTCTGACTCGCCTCTGGGGATGGGGTTCTGGGTTAGGCTCGCTCTAGAACTTACCTCCTAAGAGGGAACTCTGTGTGCAAAGAACTTTCCTAAAGGTGATAGATAATTTAGCCATATGCTGTATATTCGTATGGAATGCTTCCTTCAGCTTTCAGATCTAGGTACTGTTCTATGAGTATAGAGGATGTAACTGTGACCAAGAGGGGTCCGTCAAGTCATGAACCTCCAGTTTCACTGGTAACGCGTAAGCGGCAAAGTCAGAATTGGAGCCCAGACCTGGCCAGTGTCAAACGCTACTCTTTCAAATACTTTGCTATGTCCATTAGAGTCCTGTATTACAAGGAGGCTAGGTTCTAGAGTTGCTATATAAATAAACTTTGGGTGTCATAAAAAAAAATTCCTGAAAACCCTTTTATTGCTGCCACACTGGGGAGCCCCGCTGCCATTCTCTCCTAGGTCTGGTGGAGCTCAATCCCCGCTCCCCAAGTTGGAACAGACACTTGTTTCTTCAGCTGAGCTGCAGATGCAGTAGTTGGCTGCGTTTAGAGGTCGTGTGGTACAAAAATATGTGTCTTTTAACATGAGAATCACACCCACTGTGGAGTGATGGTTCCATTAGCAGCGGTATCGGAGGGACCGGGATTCATCTTAAAGATCTGCGAGGTGTGAGTCTGCATGGCTCTGCACAGTACCTCCTGGTGCTGTGGAGACCAGATCCTCCACTGTCAGAATGATGGACAAATAGGCGGTCAGTCTTGGCCTTCACAGTGATGGCCGTGGGCTGTCCCTTGGCTGGGGTCCTGGGACGTCTCTTCTAATCTCTAGGTCTTTTCTCCTGCTGCTAATAAACATGCTTCTTGAGCGCTCCGAGCAACTCATGTTTATTAAACACCTGTTAAGTGCCAGGTACTGTGTTGAGAATACAGAAATGAAGTCCAAAACTCCTGGTTCTTGCCCTCAGGGAGCTTACAGGCTATTGGAGAAGACGGCCATTTTTTTTTTTTTTCGGTCTTTTTGCCATTTCTTGGGCCACTCCCTCGGCATATGGAGTTCCCAGGCTAGGGGTCAAATCGGAGCTGCAGCCACCGGCCTACGCCAGAGGCACAGCAACGCAGGATCCGAGCCGCGTCTGCAACCTACACCACAGCTCACGGCAACGCCGGATCGTTAACCCACTGAGCAAGGGCAGGGACCGAACCCGCAACCTCATGGTTCCTAGTCGGATTCGCTAACCACTGCGCCACGACGGGACTCCAGAAGATGGCCATTAAATAGAGCATCACGAAGGAAATATATAATTATGATATGTGATCAGTGGAAATTACACTGTGCTTTGAGGATCAGAAGTGGCAGGGGGTGTTCCCATTGTGGCTCAGCGCTTAACGAACCCCACTGGCATCCATGAGGACTCAGGTTCGATCCCTGGCCTCGCTCAGCAGGTTAAGAATCTGGCGTTGCTGTGGCTGTGCGGTAGGTTGGCAGCTGTAGCTCCAATTAGACCCCTAGCCTGGGAACCTCCATATGCCGTGGATGTGGCCCTAGAAAGACCAAAAAGAAAAAGAAAAAAAAAAAAAAGCAGGGAAGTTAGGGCCTCGGCTTGGCAGGTAGGGGCTGATCAAGGAAGACTTCCAGTGGGGAGTCGCAGTGGAGTTGAAAGGGGAAGAATTCATCTGTGTTAACCGGGTGAGGGGGTCGAGCTGCGCATACAGTTTCTATGTGCCTTTTCTTTTCTTTCTTTCTTTTTTTTTTTAAATTTTCTTTCTGCTGCCCTGCGACATGTTGAGTTCCCAAGCCAGGGATCAGATCTGAGTTGCCATTGCAACCCACTCCACAGCTGTGGCAACTTGGGATCCTTAACCCACTGTGCCCGGCCGGACCTTGAACCTGCGTGCCAGCATTCCAGAGATGCCACCGATCCCGTTGTGCTACAGTGAGAACTCCTGTTTCACCTTTTCTCCCCTTTCTTTCGGTGCTCATAGCTAGCTCACGAGTCATTTCTGTCATTATCCCATTTTTCAGATGAGCAGACCTGAGGTTTAAAGACCTTACTTAATTCACCTAAGATATAGCTGGGACGTCGTAAGGCTGGAGTTCAAACAGTAGCCATGCGTCCCTGGTCTTTGCCTTAAGAACCGGCTGGATTGTGATGTCGTGTGTTAAGCTAAGAAGCCCCGAGTGAAACACTCGTGTTAGGAGCATTGGGCAAGATCACGAGGCCAGCGTTGGATGTTGGCGTTTGAGCTCTTCAGATAGTCCGGAGGAGGTGGCAGGAGATGGCAGGGTGGGTCGGTGGGGCTGGAGCCCGGGGAGAGCCGGGGCTGACGGAAGAATTTGGCCACAGTTGGCCGTGAGAAGGACGTAAGAGATGGTGCAGAGAAGCCAAACAGGTTCTCATGCAGGTCCAGCCAGGCTCTCTATGACCTTGGCCAGGTTCCTTTTCTTTTCTGTAACACGAATGAGTTGGAGTGGATTTAGCAGTCCCCTGTTAAAACCTGCACTAGTCTCTTCCCCTTCGGGTTGGTTAGAAGTCAGTGCAGGGCGCCCCCTCCTATTTAAGATGGCAGCAAGGAGCCTTTTTGGGGACAGCAGTGTGTGGTTTTCATGGCCAACGTGTTTTTCTTTTTTCTTTTTTTTTTTTTTTTTTGCTATTTCTTGGGCTGCTCCTGCGGCATATGGAGGTTCCCAGGCTAGGGGTTGAATCGGAGCCGTAGCCACTGGCCTACGCCAGAGCCACAGCAATGCAGGATCCGAGCCGCGTCTGCAACCTACACCACAGCTCACGGCAACGCCGGATCGTTAACCCACTGAGCAAGGGCAGGGACCGAACCCGCAACCTCATGGTTCCTAGTCGGATTCGCTAACCACTTCGCCACGACGGGAACTCCCAACGTGTTTTTCTTTCTCCGGTTCCTAGGTTTCCTTCTGAGGCCTGTCACCTTGGCTGGACTCCACGCCCCAGAAGGCAGAATGCCAGCCTGGGTTAATCAAGTAGCTGAGGATCTGAAGGGAAGGTTTCTAGTGGTGGGGGATTCCTAGGGATCGGGATCGGTGCTAGGCTGGGCACCCCATTCCCGCGTTGCCGCGCTCATGTGCCGAGGGCAGCACATGATGCCTCTCTCTCCCAGCTCCCTCGTGGCCTTGTGTTCAAGTCCTTCCTGCCTGATGTGGAGGTGGCTGGCCTCTGGAACTGAGAAGACGTTGAGGGCCCCCGGGTCTGCACAGTTGCCGCTCCTGGGCTTTGCATTTGAGAGGTGCTTCTGCTCAGTTCACTGCCCAAACATGGGAATGAACAGTCTTTTTGCTTAATATTTTTATTTATTTATTTTTATTTTTTTACAGAATAAAATACATACATTTACACACAATTACATTCACACAGATTATTATATCATGGATCTTAAGAAACAGATTAAGTGACTCCCACTGGAGAAGTGGAATGGAAAATATGCTGAGACAAATAGGAAATTTATTCTATACTTTATCCCAATTTTATGGCTTTCATCTATACTACTTAGTTTTATCTATTACATTTCAATTTTTCTTTAAAAATTAGCATTATATTAAATTGTTATATCATGCAACTAAAGTTTATAAAGAAGAAAGCCTTATGTACCATTAAATATTTTATATAGCATAGTAAAAAGAATAACAACTGGTAAGCATAACAAAAATAATACACCCTCTGAAAATAAGTAAAATATAAAATGCATAAGTTGGTTAAAAAACAGTGTAACTATACAAATATGTCCTCACAATTTGTTCCATCTCATTGATTCTTCAATAAAGGCATTACACCATTCTAGGTGATGTGATAAACAAGACATTATGGACTTTACATTGTACCATGGAGAGAAATGGTTATTAATAATACACTTGTAGAACTGTATTATTTAATTGTACAGTGGCATTATTTAATTATAATTATCATAAGTTCTTTGATGGAGAGGAAATCAGAATCAGATCTAAGAAGACTTCAGCATTCCAAGAATGATGTCAAATGACCCCCTTCATGGTGGAGTACGCACTTATTTACTATGCGATATATTTCTTCTCCAGAGATTCCTTGTTTGTGTATCAATTGTAGATTTTTGGTTTGCAGTTATTCTGAAGTTTTGATGTAAGAGTCTATATGTATATGAGATTGTTATAAGTTGTTGTTCTCTTAATTGCAAGTTCATCTCTGGTGTCCTGCATTTGTAGCCACCTCTTCTCATGATTTCTGATTTTGATGGTATAACTGTGCATGGATGATTTCATATCTTTACTGTATATATACCTTTACTGGTGAGCCTTGTCATGTATGGAATTTTTGTTTCCTGTTGCTGATCTTTTCTTTCCTGCCTAGAGAAGTTCCTTTAGTATTTGTTGTAAGGCTGGTTTAGTGTTGCTGAATTCTCTCAGCTTTGGCTTATCTGTGAAGGTTTTGCTTTCTCCTTCAAATCTGAATGAGAGCCTTGCTGGGTAGAGTATTCTTGGTTGGCGGTTTTTTCCTTTCATCACATGAAGTATATTATGCCACTCCCTTCTGGCCTGCAGAGTTTCTGCTGAAAAATCTGCTGATAACCTTATCGGGGTTCCCTTGTATGTTACTTGTTTCTTTTCCCTAGCTGCTTTCAAGATTTTCTCTGTCTTTAATTTTGGTCAGTTTGATTATTATGTGTCTCAGTGTGTTCCTCTTTGGGTTTATTTTATATGGTACTCGTTGTGCTTCCTGGATTTAAGTGGATGGTTCCTTTCCCATGTGAGGAAAGTTTTCGGCTATTATCTCTTGGAATATTTTTTCTGTCCCCTTCTCTCCCTCTTCTCCTTCTGGCACCCCTATAATACGGATGTTGGTGCATTTCACGTTGTCCCAGAGTTCCCTGAGACTCTCTTCATTTGTTTTCAATCTTTTTTCTCTTTTCTGTTCTGCATCCGTAATTTCCACTAATCTGTCCTCCACCTCACTTATTTGTTCTTCTGCCTCCTGTATTCTGCTTTTGGCTGTTTCTAGTGAGTTTTTTCAGTTATTGTATTTTGCATCTCTTCTTTAAGTTTTATATCTTGTATCTCTTTGGTCAGTGTTTCCTGTAAGTTATCCATCTTTGCCTCCAGTTTATTTCCAATGTCTTGCATCGTCTCCAGCATCGACAGTCTAAAGTCTTTTTCCTGGAGGCTGAGAATCTCCTCATGGCTTAGCTGATTTTCTGGGGTTTTTCCTTTCTCCCTCATCTGAGTTATATAGTTCTCTGTCTTTTCATTTTTATAGGTGTTTGGTGTGGTGGCCTTTTTACAGATAATAGGGTTGTAGCCTCTGTTACTTCTGGTGTCTGCCCCCCTTGTGGCTGAAGTCGGTATGGGGGCTTGCTATAGGCTTCCTGATGGGAGAGGCTGATGCCTGCCCCCTGGTAGGTGGAGCTGATTCCAATCCCTCCTGTGGGTGGGGGTTAGTCTCTGGATGGGATTAGAGGCAGCTGTGTGCCTGAGGGGTCTTTAGGGAGCCTGTTTACTGAGGGGCGGGACTGTGAGCCCACCTGGGTTGTTGTTTGCCCTGGGGCTTCTCAGGCTGACTGATGGTGGGGCCAAATTTTCCCCAAATGGCCCCCTCCAGAGAAAGGCAGCTGCTGAATATTCCCGAGAGCTTTGCTTTCAATGTCCCTCCCTCACAACAAGCCACATTCACCCCTGTCTTCCCAGGATGTCCTCCAAGAACTGCAGTCAGGTTTGACCCAGATTCCCATGGAGACCTCGCTCTGCCCTGGGACCCAGTGCACGTGAAAGTCCGTGGGCGCCTTTTAAGAATGGGGTCTCCATTTCCCCCAGTCCCTCGGAGCTCCTGCGCACAAGCCCCACTGGCCTTCAATGCCAGATGCTCCAGGGGCTCTTTCTCCCAGTGCCAGATCCCAGCATGTGAGGGTTTGATGTGGGGCTCAGAACTCTCACTCCTGTAGGTGAGTCTCTGTGAGCCAGTTAGTTTTCAGTCTGTGGGGCTTCCCACCCGGGAGGTATGGGGTTGTTTATATCACGAAATCACCCCTCCTACCTGTGGTTGTGGCCTCCTCTTTTTCTTCTGGAGTAGGGTATGGGTTTCCAGTCCATTTGAGTGGAGATTGCTCAGTCTTTAGTTGTGAATTTTGTTGTTTTTAGGAGAGAAGTTGAGCTCCTGTCCTTCTATTCTGCCATCTTAATCCCGTCTCTGCTGAATATTTTAGGCATGTTGATTGTTGTCCATTCACGTGTTAGATGTTTTTCCTCTTAAAGTTTCTAATACTGAGCATATGGTATATTGGTGGACAGTTGACAGTGGTTGCTAATGAAATGACACATCTTTCCTGCTTCTGTTGTGCTGTGTTCATAGGTTATTTTGTGGTTTCCTTTTCGCAAGTGATCCTGGCCATCTAGATTGGGTAGTCATTTGGGATTTCGCTGGCATGGGATTTGGAATTGACCCTCCTGCTTCTGTTTTTGCCACGCTTCCCGGAAACTGCTTTCCGTTCAGTGTGTCTCATTGACCCCTGGGCAGCTTTGGACACTGAGCACCTTGTTAAAATGCTCTCCTCCGGGGTCCATGCTGCCATCTTCTCCTGGTTTGTCTCCTGCTTCTATGACTGCCTCTTGCTAAGATTTTTTTGGTTTGATTTCCTTCCTTCACCCACCCCTCGCACGTTGGGGATCCCTGGGTCCAGTTCTCACTCTGTTCCTCTTTTGCTCCATGAAGGCTGATGGCCGTCTACCTCCATCTGCCAGGTGTCGCCTTTTGACAGTCCCACTGTCACCTTGAGTCCTGGCTCTTTCTCTGCACTTTCTCAGTTCAGGCCGTCCTCTGTCCCCTCGCCTCACCTCTCAGCCCCTCACTCTTTCTTCCACTCTCCGTTATCCTCACTTGGGACACAAATAACCTTAAAAACACCAGGCTGATCTTCTTCTCTGCCCCCTGCTCTCCGCAGATCATCCACGTTCCTGGCCATGGCTCTCGGGGCGCTGGTAGTGGGGTTACCCGCGTGCCCCTGCAGCCAGTCAGGGACAGTCAGGGTTCTCTCTGAGGGAGCCTCACTCCCACAGCGGTGATTTCGCTTTCTCCTTGGTCTCGGTTCACCTATGCCTTTCTTCCATTGTTAACACCAAGGATGAGAATCTTCTAATATTTTTTACGCATGTGAGATTTCTGTATTTTTCATCCTTTTTTTTTTTTTTTTTTTTTTGCCTGTGCTGCAGCATGCAGAAGTTCCTGAGTCAGGGATCGAACCCGAGCCATAGCATTGACAGCCCCAGATCCTTTTTTTTCTTTCATTTTTAGGTCACCCCCATGGCATATGGAGATTCCTGGGCCAGGAATCGAATCCAAGCTGGAGCTGTGGCCTATGCCACAGCTGAAGCAGCACTGGATCCTTAACCCACTGTGCCAGGCCGGGGATCAAACCAAAGCCTCCATAGAGATAAGCCAGATCATGAACCCATTGTGCCACAGCAGAAACTGCAACAATGCCAGAGTCTTAACTGCTAGGCCACCAGTGAATGCCTGTTTTTCTCATTGGTACAAAGCGATTTGTTGTTGTTTGCCCATTTGTCTGTGATGCTCAGCCGGAGGGATGGGTGTTCGGTCTGTGTTGGTTTTCCATCCTGCGGATGGCTCGTGTGGTCTTTCTGCCTTGTCTCGTCCGGGAGATGTTTTATGCAGTTATAAGCAAATACAGGTGTTCTTTTTTAAAACATTTTTATTATAGTTGCTTTATAATGTTCTATCAGTTTCTACTGTACAGCAAAGTGACCCAGTCATACATATACACACACACATTCTTTTTCTCATATTATCTTTATCATGTTCTATCCCAAGTGATGGGATCTAGTTCGCTGTGCAGAACCTCACTGCTTATCCATTCTAAATGGAATAGTTGGCATCTACTAACCCCAAACTCCCAGTCCATCCCACTCCTCCTCCTCTCCCTTGGCAACCCCAAGTCTTTCCTCCATGTCTGTGAGCCTGTTTCTGGTCTGTAGATAGGTTCATTTGTGCCATATTTAAGATTCCACATGTAAGTAATATCATATGGTATTTGTCTTTCTCTGTCTGACTGACTTCACCTAGCATGAGAATCTCTAGTTGCATCCATATTACTGCAAATGGCATTATTTTCTTTTTATGGCTGAGTAGTATTCCATTGTGTATATGTACCACATTTTCTTATTCTTCTTTTTTTTTTTTTTTTTTTTTTTTTTGCTTTTTAGGGCTGCGGGTGTGGCACATGGAAGTTGCTGGGCTAGGGTGTCAAATCAGAGCTACAGATGCCGGCCTACGCCATAGCCACAGCAACGCAGAATCTGAGCTGTGTCTGTGACCTACACTGCAGCTCGTGGCAACGCTGGGTCCTTAACCCACTGAGTGGGGCCAGGGGTCAAACCTGCATCCTCATGGATACTAGGTGGGTTCGTTATTGCTGAGCCACAACAGGAACTCCATGTACCACATCTTCTTAATCCATTCATTTACCAATGCACATCTGAGTTGTTTCCATGTCTTGGCTGTTGTGAATAGTGCTGCAGTGAACATGCGGGTGCATGTGTCTTTTTCAAGGAAAGTTTTGTCCGGATATATACCCGGGAGTGGGATTGCTGGGTCATATGGCAGTTCTCTGTTTAGTTTTCTGAGGCACCTCCATATGGTTTTCCATAGTGCTTGTACCAATTTCCATTCCCACCAGCAGGGCAGGAGGGTTCCCTTTTCTCCACACCCCCTCCAGCATGTGTTATTTGTGGACTTATGAATGATGGCCATTCTGACTGGTGTGAGGTGATACCTCAGGTATTCTTACATATCTAATATATGCTGTGTATCTTTACCTGACTTTAGGCAGACAGGTTAGGCAAATGTAATGTCCTTCCAGCCAGATCCCACAAAAAATATTTATTTTGACTAATTAATTAATTAAACTTATTTTTTGGCTGTGCCAGCAGCATGTGGAAATTCCCACAGGGACTGAACCTGCGCCACAGCAGTGACCTGAGTCACAACAGTGACAATGGCAGATCCTTAATCTGATGTGCCACAAGGGAACTCATCTTTTATTTTAAACCAAACGCACTTTTTAAAACTAATACATACGTGCTAGGATTTTTTTTTTCTTTTTCTGAGTGGATGAACTTAGTCTTTCGGGGTAAGTGCTCAGTACTCCTTAATTCAAAGGAGAGACAGAGAATTTAGAGCACTTTCCCACATTGCCGTTCTAACCGGTGGTTTGGCTGTGTTTTCGGCAACAGTTTTTTGGTTCACAGGTAGGGGAGGGGTTCTTAGACATTGCCAACTGCCGCTGTGTTAATTTAAAAGTCCGTAATTGATGCAACAGAAGAAAGGGTGGGGGAAAAATGTAATTGTAATGTATACATGTAAGGATAACCTGACCCCCTTGCTGTACAGTGGGAAAATTAAAAAAAAATATTAAAAAAAATAAAAATAAAAAAATATAATAAAAGTCTGTAATTGAAAAACATTTAAACATTTATTTAACTTGGTTGTCTCCTTTTCCCCCTCTTTCTCACCCCATCTCAATTTCTTGCCATGCCCCCCATCCTGCCCCATAGGTGCTTATGGCCAGAGGCAGGTACTCTCTGCTCCTTTGGTCCTTTTGGAATGGTTCCAGGTAGCAAAGCTGTGTGTCGGGGCTGGTGAAATAAATGAACACCCCCAGACTTTGTTGAAGTGGTGGTGGTGGCAGAAATCTGGAGAGAATTGATACTCACTGCAAGTGAACTGTTCATTCCAAGAGGTTTTTTTTTTTTTTTTTTTTTTTGCTTTTTAGGGCCACACCTGCGACTTATGGAGGTTCCCAGGCGAGAGGTCGAATCAGAGCTACAGCTGCCGGCCTACACCACAGCCAAAGCAACTCAGGATCTGAGCCGTGTCTGCGACCTATACCATAGCTCACAACAACTCCGGATCCTTAATCCACCGGGTGAGGCCAGGGATCGAACCCGCATCCTCACGGATTCTAGTTGGGTTTGTTAACTGCTGAGCCACGAAGGGAACTCCCATCATTCCAAGAGTTTATTTATTTATGTATTTTTTTATTCCAAGAGTTTTGATGGAAACAGGAAGAAATAGCCTTTCTGGGAAGCTGACACCACGCTGGGCGAACTTGCTGTGGTGTGCAAGCTCTTTTCTGGGTGGACTGGACCAGGATTACTGGGAGGACACGAGGGGAGGGGAGAGCAGAGGTGATTGTGGCTGAAGGATTGGCTGGGATGGAGTGAGGTGGCTGAGAGTTGAGTCACGAGAGCTGGTGCCCCGAGTTGGGCAGCACGGAGGGCACACCAGGTCCCGCCCCAGCCTCTCTGCTTCCCTTCCCTAAAGCCCAGCCCAGGGCGTGACCCAGGAGGCAGCCGGCCCACACCCCTCTTTCAGGATCCAGGATGCCTCTCATCCCTTGGCCTGTGTGGGGGTTGGTTTTTTTTCAGAAGGGCCTCAGGCATTTTCTCCCTTACTTGGGAATCTTTCCCCTTGCCCCTTTTCTGGGAGCTGTGACTTCGTCCCCTGTGAGTTGGCATCTCCCCCCTGCCCCCGGCCTCTGCAGTCGCTCCCACTGTTCCTGTGTCCAGGCCACCCCTGGGGCTGATGCGCTCGAAACAGCGCCTGGGGAGGGTCCCCTCCTCACAGGGCTGCAGCCCACGCTCTCTAAGGTTTTGGATGCTTGTTTCAGATGATACGGTAAAGCCACACTGGATCCTGGGCTGTGAGGGTTCAGGTTCTCTCGTCCTTCACAACAATTAAAACTTTGTAAAAATGTCAAAAATTCAAAAGTTACAGAAGGGTGCAGAGAGAGAAGCACTCTTCCCACCCCATCCCTCGGCCACGCACTTCCCTTCCCCGGTAGCTGATCTGACCCATTTCTTTTGTATCATCAGAGGGTTATTTTACACGTATACAATGCGTCTGGGTATTCGTATGCGTAATTACATATAACACATGCAAAATGTATAGTTCCACCTTTTTACACCTGTGGTGTTACATCTGTCATGCACTTGGCAGTTTTGCCTGAACAGTAAGCTTTAGTAACATTCTGTCGCGGTGCAGAGAGCGCTGCCTGAACTTTGGGTTTTTTTCCAACGCATAGTATTTCCTTGTGTACATCTGCCATAAATCATGTAACCCGTCCCTTCTGATCCGTAGCTAGAACTCGGAGTCATGGGTGTGTATGTGTGTGTGATCAGTTCTGAGGAATGGAACATTGGGATGAAATGGCTGCACATTTTAGGGGTTTGAAGAGACTTTGGCCTTGGAGACTGTGCCGAGCTGCGTGCTTACTGACAGTGTATGAACATGTTTATTGGCCGTACACGTGCAGACGCCGTGTGCTGAGAAACTTAGGGTTCTTGGCCAGTCCGATGATGGGAGAAAACTGCCACCTTGGTGTGGTTTTTTTTTTTTTTTTTGCCATTTCTTGGGTCGCTCCCGCGGCATATGGAGGTTCCCAGGCTAGGGGTTGAATCGGAGCTGTAGCCACTGGCCTACGCCAGAGCCACAGCAACATGGGATCCGAGCCTCGTCTGCAACCTACACCACAGCTCACGGCAACGCCGGATCGTTAACCCACTGAGCAAGGGCAGGGATCGAACCCGCAACCTCGTGGTTCCTAGTCGGATTCGTTAACCACTGCGCCATGACGGGAACTCCCCTTGGTGTGGTTTTAATTAGCACCTCTTTTTGCCGGTCAAGGGGACTATCTTAGGTTGTACAGGTCATTGCTTTTCCCTTTTTTGTGAATTGCTTCTTCGTAGCCTCTGCCCCTTTTGTCTTTTGGGTTATCACGGGTTTCTTACCGGTGTGTCATTCCTCCCAAATCTGAAACCGGTGCCTCTTTTCCTTTGGCTGGAAGAGAGGCCAGAGTCTGTGTGGGAAACTCCTTGTGTGGTTGAAAGGCGGTCCTGAAGGAAGTTGGGGACCCTGCTGCTCTTTGGTTCTGGGGCGCTTAGGCCCCTGGCACTGACTTCCTGTTTCTCCCTTCATGGCTGTAAAGTTGAATGAGTTTATGGGTAGAGATTAGGGCTGGGAAGTGTTTTTGTTTTAGCGACGGTAAATGTCAGCACAGTGTGTGTGTGTGTGTGTGTGTGCGCGCGTGCACCTCTCAGCATTGCTCGGAAAAGTAAATTCTCTTTCTCTGAGCGAAATGGACAGGGAGGAAGAAAGGGGGGAGGGGCAGGAGGGAGGGAGCAGGTGTATGTGTGTTGGCCTTTGCGTGCGTCACAGGAAGAGCTGGTTTGGTAAATTTGCTCGGAATGCCTGTGACGTGTTCTCCATTTGGCATCTTTTATATCCGATTCATTCCCCAATTTGATTTCAAGCCCTAGCTGGGGTTTGGTCATGTCTGAAGGGGTGAAAGGGTGAAAGGCTGCTGTGTTCTGCCTCACTTAGTGGTCTAGACTCCACAGAGAGCCCAGGGCTCACTGTCGTTGCCACGAAGAGGTCCTGTGTTTGTAGCGCTGGCCTCCTTTTCCCACTGATTTCCTTCATCTACTTATGACTCTTTGTCAGATTTTCTAGCCCTTAGTTTCGAAACGTTTTATCGAGTGATAGTGAAATTTACTTTTCTCAGCCTAAATAGTTTTTAGCTGTCTCTAATTTTATTTCTCGCCCCATACCCCCACTTTGTAACAATTAAAGTGATGGGAGTCGCTTGGTTTCTTTGCGCGGAGCCACCTCTGCGTGCCAGGCAAGACTGTTCTGTGTTTCCAGATGAGAACACTCAAAAGATAGTGGATCCTTGAAAGAAAGGCGACTCTAGGATATTAGAAGCGGGTGCCAGGGGATGTGTCACGAGTGATTGGGCTGCCACCTTCAGGCCTTTCAGAATTCATGCTTAGAGGTGGTGGGTTGGGGGGAGCCCAAGCGTGGCAGCCTGGTACATATCAGGATCCTAGCGTCCATGCAGTGGCATTACAGCAGCTTCTTGCTTAGACAGGTTGGTGAAATGGAAGCGAATGAATGCATTTTATTTGCGCGGTCATTGTTGCTTTTTCACACCAGCTGGGAGCATTTCATTAACGCTTTACGGTTTCCAGAACTTTCCTGGTAGTCGATAGGGCCCACACTGATTTGGTAGACAGGGATGCCTCTGATTTAGCCTCTTAGATGTAGCTGAAAACACCCGATGGAACCCCAGGTCTCGGAGAGTACGATCTGAAGGTGGAAAGGCCTGTGGTGTTTGTTTCAGCCATGTGTCCCCCCCGGCCCTTTGGGCTCAGCAGATGCTGCGCTGTGAACCAGGGAGGCCGCTTCGCAGCCGCAGCCTTTCCGCCGCCAAGCCCGTCAGTATTCCCCGTCCCAGGTGAGCGGCCATTGTCACGCCCCCACGTGCCCATGCCACCAAGAGGCATTGCCGACCCAGGCTTCTGTGGTCACCGTGCTGTGCCAGCCTCTTCTCTGGCCTCTGCACCTTAGTCCCCCTGGCAGGCTTGCTGGCCAGGCAGACTGCTGGCAAGGTGGCGTCCTCCACTCTCCCATTCGGAAGCCCTTCCTGCGTGGCTTGTGCGGGTCAGCCACCCTGCCAAGGTGCCCAGAGGACGGCAGACATGCTCCCTGCTCTCGGGGAACTTGCGGTCGAGGGGGAGACGGATGGGAATCACAGGTAAACTGGAAAGCGGGTAAAAAGACCAGCCAGCACCGGGGCAGCTTGTAACAGAGAAATGGGCCCTGAGGCCAGAAAGGGAGGGCTTTCCTAAAGCAGTGCCGTGTCACTGGTGTTCCCATCGTGGCTCAGTGGTTAACGAATCCGACTAGGAACCATGAGGTTGCAGGTTTGATCCCTGGCCTCGCTCAGTGGGTTAAGGATCCGGCGTTGCCGTGAGCTGTGGTGTAGGTCACAGACGTGCCTCGGATCCCGCGTTACTGTGGCTGTTGGTGTAGGCCGGGGGCTACAGCTCCGATTCGACCCCTAGCCTGGGAACCTCCATATGCCGCGGGAGCGGCCCTAGAAATGGCAAAAAGACAAAGAAAAAAGCAGTGCCATGTCACTGAGCTGGGGAGCAGGGCTCGGAGTTACCCAGGCGAGGAGGGATGGTGCTCGCAGGTGGGGGCCGGGGGCTCACATGCTGGGAACAGCTAGATGGAGAGCATATTTCACTACAGCCGGCAGAGGCTACCCCGACGAGCTGAAGCAAATCGCATTCATAAAAAGGGCTGTGCACAGCCTGCCAAATCTTTGGAAGGGCTGAAAATTCAGACTGTGCTGAGAACGCAGGAGCAATTCCCAGAGGCCCATGGCCGGAGCGGACAGCTCAGGGAGCCTGGCCTCTGCTACAAGTGGAGCCGAGGCATTTCACGACCACTGCCGTTGCTCTCAGCCCCCTGCCCCGTTGTTATGGTTGTTATGACCGAGGCCGGCAGAGTAGGTGTTCTGTTCCCTGCTTCCTGCCCCACGTGGCCTGATTCTTCATCCGCCTTCCGTGGGCGTGTTTAGTGGAACCCGAGTCCACTGTGGCATTCCAGCAGCAAAGGGCTTTGGAGGTGTCGTTTTTTACCCAGGCATGGCCTGCTGTGTGGGGAGCTATGCTAAGGGGGATGGGGCAGGTGTTGGGTGCGAATCCCTGTACCACGTACAGCTTGGGAAGCAGGCCCGGGAAGAACTGAGAGAGGGCTGGTGTGGCTGGAGCCCGGGTCGGGCCGGGGGGTGGGGGCACATGAGGCTGCAGAGGTGGGGAGAGCCCTGTGCGCGGGGTCACCCCTTTAGGTGGGGAACGGTTGGCCCAGAAGTGAAGTAAGTGAGCCCCGTCTTTGGGTGAGTAAGTGACCCTCCCAGACTGGGATCCGGATCTGTCTGTCTCCGGAACCTGCACTCTTTTTGCCCCTTCGCTCTGTAGCCCCATTCTCTGAAGCGCTCCTGGGATTCAGCCCGAGTTCCTGGTGCATCTGTTTCCCATCTGACCTCAGGCTGCTTGGGTGTTAAGGGGAGGACAACGGAGAAGAGCAGGCAGCCTTGACCTTGTCAGCATGGGTGGGGCCGGCAGTTAGAGGCGGGGCGCAGCCTCACCAGAGTCTCCTCTTACTGTTCATTTCTTTCTTTCTCCTGGTCTCCCGTCTAAACGGAGAGCACAGTCCTGACAATCAGCAAGGGAAAATGCCCTCCGAGCAAGAGATCCGGGCTCCTGCTAGAAGAATTGGAGATGGTGATTACGCATAAACGTTTCTTATGTTAGTTAAAATAGTGCTAGTGCCACAGACTAAAATCATAGTCATTGAATCTCTGTACTCTGTGGCTCTCTCCAGGGTTGTTTCCTGATGTGAAAACTTGCTAGATGTTTATAAGCAAAAGTTATATGAGAAATAAGATGGCGCTCTGTCTGTATAATCTAACAGTTCACCGGCCAAAATCTACAACTACACTAGACAACGCGGGGAGGGGGGAGGGGGGAGTGTAGGCTATTCACATCCTCGCCTCCGATCCTTAATCTGCAAAACTGCAGCAGTATTTGAGGCATTGCAGCGAGGCTCTTTCTTCAAAGGAAATGGTACGTCGTGAAAGGATGGCTGGGTGGATCAGAGGGGGAGGACCACAGGGCGTGCTGATCGAGAGTCGGTACTCTGGACTCCTCTCAGAGTCGGTACTCTGGACTCCTCTCGTGTTCTGGCGCTACCATTTACTCCGTGTGTGGTCTTGGTAAGCCACTTCCCTAAGCCTCAGTTTCTTGTTCTGCAAAATGGGAGTAGTGGCACCTACTTTGCCGAGTTAGTGTGAAGATGAAAATAGATGCTGTGTATGAGGTGCTTGCCACGCCTGGCACTTGGCAAAGTGATGAATACGTGTTATCTAACCTTCTCCCTTATCTGTGGCGGACATTCAGAAAATTTAGTTTATCTTAATAAGCAGCAATTGTGTGTTGCTCATTAGACCCAGGGATTCCTGTGGTTTGGCCTTTAGCCTTCTTAGCTGTTGAAACTAGATCCCTAAGCCAGCTTGGCCGTATGACTAGAGGCATCTTTGCGGATTTATTTCCGTGAAGAAACTGACAAAGCGCTCTGTTAGGATGTCATTTTAACTAAGTTCACTATAGGATAAATCATAAGAATTTATTGTAACTTTCAGTGAATCTATAGTTGTTTCAACATAAAAAGTAAAAAAAAAGAAAAAAAGGGTTTTTTCCCCCTCTGATTTCATAGGTGAGGGAGAGGACCCAGCCTTTAGCTGTTGGCTGCCAGTTTGGTTAGCGCATGTCAGGGTGGCTCTGGTCAGTGTAGCAGAGCTCCGGTTAACCATTCTGGCTGTGAGTCAGAATTGATACCTTGCTCAGTCATTTAAACATGTCTTGTTTCCCATGTGACAGGTACTTTTCTAGGTTCTGGGCATAGAGCTGTGATCAGAATAGAAAAACAATTTCCTGTCCTCATGGGCCTTATTTTAGAATGGGAGCGAGGTGGGAAACAGCATGTAGATGAGATTACAGAGCATGAAGCAGACTGGTTGAATGTGAAAAACTAAATTGCTGCGCTCTGTCTCCTTTTCTGGCTCCTTTTCTTCTTTCCTCATGTAACGGTTTGCCCAGTTCCCCCATGGCCCTCTTCTCTCTTTACTCTGTACCTCTTCCCTGAGAATCTCCTTGACACTCGTGAAGGATGAACTCGTGTCAGCTGAGCGCAGAGAGGTGGCTGTGAAGACATGCCCACCTGCTGCCCCCGTAGATAGTCTGTGTGAGCTGTCACGTTATAAAGCTGTTGGGGCTGAGGATGGTCTTGTGTCATTAGGTGGACAAATGTAGGACAAAGATGGCTTCATGGTGCCGTCTTTGCTGTAGGGGTGGCTGTGCCATTGGGACCAGGCATGTCTGCCCTGGCCTTGGCCCTGGCTTGAAGGATGGGTGCGTTAGAGTACAGCTGCTATGACAAATAGGTCCTGCGGTTTCACACCTTCCCACAGTAGATCTGTTTCTCACTCAGCCCCCGGGTTGGTAGGCAGCTTTCCTCCACATG
This sequence comes from Sus scrofa, assembly GCF_054392235.1. NCBI lineage: Eukaryota > Metazoa > Chordata > Mammalia > Artiodactyla > Suidae > Sus > Sus scrofa. The sequence goes on from NC_139401.1 coordinate 17,165,757, forward strand.
GTGATTCAGGTGCCAGGGCTTCTTCTGTCCTGTGGCTGTGCTGTCCCCCTCTCAGGGCGCTGGCAGGGGCAAGCCTGGAGGAGGACCCCAGGCTGCTGGCCGTGCCGGCTGGGAGTGCAGGCCACTTGTGCTCCCACCGCACCGGCTAGAGCTCCGTCACATGGCTGGGGCTGACCACAGAAGTGGCTGGAAAATGGCATTCCTGGCCAGGCAGCCACGCAGTGACCCCTGTACTCCAGGCACGGTAGAGGACTGGACTAATCGGAGGGCAGCCACCGTAATCCTCTGTGGAAGCACGGCTCTCTCTGACTCCTTTTCTCTGTGCCCCATGACGGATCAATCCCTGTGATCTTTGTTTAGGCAGGTTAACTGTCACGTGGTCTAGTCTCACCAGCCTGATAGCCAGCCTTCCTCTTTGGGGTGCGTGCGTCTTCTCACAGCTGTGCTCAGGAGATCAGGCTTTGATCGGTGGTTGCAGTATGGCATTCTTACTTCCACTAGGTTGTCGCCGCAGGTAGTTTTTGCTCCCCCAGGTGGCTGGTTTGCCAAGGCACCAAAAGGATTATCGCACCGTCAGGTGAAATGGCTGCGCTCTCAGGCAGCATTTGTCGGAGGCCTCTGGGGTGGGATTCTATTCTAAAGCGAACTGTTCTGTGGTTGAAACGGTATACACCGCCTTCCTCAGTTCTCCCTGAGAATGCCTCCTTGCAATTCCTGTTTTTCAGCTATGTTTGATTTAAAGATACTTCAGGGGGTAAATGTCACCTTTTGGGATTTTATTAATAGTATTACTTTTTAATGAGTCTTTTGAAGTCTCTTTCATTATCAACAACCTCTTCTCCCCAGAGATAACAACTTGCAGTGCCAAATATTTGCATCTCAGTTGAAACAAAACCAAGGGTTTGAATGTTTTAAATATAAGCAAGTCTAATTCTCCTGTGTCTAAAGAGACTGTATAATGAACCATATGCATGTGGCTTAAGCGGACAGATCTGGAAGATTCTCTCTCCTTCCCTCCCCTTTTATATTTTCTTAAAAACCCTTGCCGAGCTCAGAATAGGCAGTAAGGAGCAAGTACCTCCACCCAGGCAACCACAGGACTAGAGCTGGAGTGGAACTGGGCCGGCCTCTCGGTGCACGCAAAGGGGGGCTTCTGTTTCCGGCCACACGGCCTCTCCAGCCCGTTCCCCAGCGCCTTCCGTCTTTATACTTAGACCTTCTCTCTTAGGCGACGGACTGACTCTGATCTTTGATTGTTAGGGTCGACTTTGGGCTTCGTTTGGAGGCAGCGGTTCCTGCACCTGGGGCCCTAGCTGCCGACAGAGGCCCTGAGCTGCTGCCCCTCTGCTCGGATGGGCCCTTGTCGGGCGGGGGCCCTGCTCGGATCCCTCTCACGCCGCTCCCTGCCTCTGGGCCACCTTGCCCTCTGGCCGAGCTTGCTGACAAGGTCTTGATTGGTCTTCTGACCTCGAGTGGTTCCCCTCCATTCTCCTCGTTGAAATAGTCTTTCTGCAGCTCACATCTGACTGTTTCATTGTCCCGTGTCATACTTTGCGGTGGCTCCCGTTGGTCTTCTAGATACAGGCCGAGCCCCTTGTCACCTGGGCCTGCCTGGTCTGCCGCATCGTGGGGCGGCTCCGCTCGCACCCTGTCTGCCCTGGCAGCCTGTTCTAACTGTATGGAGCCCACCCGAGCTACTTCGAGGAGCTGCCTATTTTCCGGCATTTCTTGGTGTCTGCAGCTGCTGTCCTTTTTACCTGCCGTGCCCTGCCCGACCGGTTGCCTCTCAGACCTGAGGCTGCTTCGTATCATCTAGAGGGCTTGTGAAGCCACAGTCTCCCAGCCTCGCTCTGGACCTGATGACTCCCTCGGTGTGGGTAGGGCCCGGGCTCTGTGTTTCGGACAGTCCCCAGCTGCTCCGAGGCAGAGGTGGGCGCTCTGCGGATCCACCCGCGCAGCAGCGCCGGGAGCTCCCCGTCTTCCCTCGCGGGCTCCTCACTGTCCTCTGATGGCCCGTCTCTCTTCCTCATGGGGCTCCAGGCTTCCCGGGAAGCCTCTGCCCACCACTGCATCCCTAGTGACCCGTGTCTGGGGTGTCGTTGGTGTTCAGTGAGTGTCTGTGGAATGAGTGAGCGAGCTGGTCGCTGTTGATGCAGCAAACGTCACATCGTCCGCTTCCTTTGGGAATATTTCCGCTCAAGGGTCTGTGGGTGGGAGCTGCCCCTTCCGTCTGCCCCCTTCTGTCTCTGAAATCGCTCCCTTAATGGAGAAGGAATTGAGAGCGCGCCATCGAGATCAGTCCGTGGGACTGACAGGGACTTCTTCGGCTGCACCTCAAGCTTTCACGTGTGAAGTGGACTCAGGTTTGCTTTCATGAAGCACAGCATGGAGTAGTGTTTCTGCATCCCTTTCCTTCCAAGACACACCCCTCAAGGGATGCGAGCCTGTCGCGGAGTGGCCCTCAGCCTGCTTTTGTTGGTAGTGTGTGTGCTGTACCGACGAGGGGCTCCGTGTGGAAAGAAGGGTCCTTTGATGTGGCGGCAGTGCTCCAGCTGGAAACCAGAGTGAAGATACTGAACAACAGTTTCTTTATTTCATTTCATTTGTTGACTTTGTGGGGCTGCACCTGAGGCACATGGAGGTTCCCAGGCTAGGGGTTGAATTGGAGCTGCAGCCGCCGGCCTACACCACGGGCACAGCAATGCCAGATCTGAACCGCATCTTCAACCTACACTGCAGCTGGCGGCAACGCTGGATCCTGAACCCACTGAGCGAGGCCAGGGATCGAACCTGCAACCTCCTGGATACTAGTTGGGTTCACAAGCTACCGAGCCACAACGGGAACTCCATTTAAGAACACCTGGACTGTTGGAGTTCCCGTCGTGGCGCAGTGGTTAACGAATCCGACTAGGAACCATGAGGTTGCGGGTTTGGTCCCTGCCCTTGCTCAGTGGGTTAACGATCTGGCGTTGCCGTGAGCTGTGGTGTAGGTTGCAGACGCGGCTCGGATCCCGCGTTGCTGTGGCTCTGGCGTAGGCCGGTGGCTACAGCTCCGATTCAACCCCTAGCCTGGGAACCTCCATATGCCGCGGGAGCGGCCCAAGAAATAGCAACAACAACAACAACAACAAAAAAAAAGACAAAAGACAAGAACACCTGGACTGTTGACATGGTGATACTTACCATAAATAAGGATTTATACCTTTTGAAGGTGCTCAAATCACTTGGTTTATCAAATCCATTAAGAAGAGCCCGTGAGAAGCAAGGGGAAAGAGGCTGGGTTACCATGTTTCGTGCAAGCCAGTAGAAGGAAGGGCCATGTGTGGGTTGCCCACGGCCTCCCTTGTTGTTGTAAGGCAGGTTTGGTTTTAAGGAGCAAGAACTCTGCTTGCCAGCTTGAATTTTCTGGAGAAGGAGGGAGGTGTTGGGGTTCCCATGGGAATCCAAGGAATGAGAGACCAGGAGTGGCCTAGTGGTCCCCAGCAGTGGGAATCCCTGCTTATTCATGTTTGTTCTGCCATTAGCTGGCTGTGCCCTGGTTGCATGGAGTTTGCTTCGCTGCGTGCTCACCGTTCAGCTGCCATCAATCACCCTTACCCGCGACCCTTTCTGGTACTTCTCTGCTTCACAGGCCCTGCGCATGCTCTGCTTCTGGCTCCCTCATGACTTGGAATTCCGGCTGGCCCTTGCTTGACACCACGGCCCTGCTGTGCCTCTGCTTGGTTAGGCTCTGCTTTCTCTGCTTGTTGAGCTTTCCACCAGAATGAGCATCTGGCACAACTTGTGCACACTAGAGAAGAGCTTTCCATGGCAGATCATCCCAGAGGCCAGCATCTGTGTGTCTCCCTGCCCTTACTCAGGCTCACTTGGGTGAGACTAGGTGTGCAGTGGGCCATGGGTGCACACGTGGCTATCAGGCCCATCGCTGTGGCAGAGCAGGGGGCTGGGGGACAGGCAGAGCATCTCCAGTGGCTGTGGGCCTGGCAGGTACATCAGAGAGCCCTTTGGGGCCGTGGGACTTGGGGATGGGTAGGATTTGAGCAGGCTGGGTTCCGAGGAAGGATGTTCTGACCCAGGAGGGGAGAGCATGTGCGCAGCCAGCTCCCTACTCTGAGTGACGAACGAGCGGGCTGGACTACAAGGGCCCTAAAAGCCAGGTGGAGCAGGTGGATTTGTTTTGTTGAGCCACAGGTCATCCTGTAAACCTTTAAGCAGAGGAATCAGTCACTTTCTCCTGTCCCTTTGTGATTTCGTGATTGCTGCTGTCAGAATAGACCTGATCAGAGGCTACTGATGCCATTCAGGGGTCAGGTAATGGGGAGGAAATATAGTGAGCGGATGGTCGCGGGGCTGGAGAAGGAACACAGGTGGGCTGATGCCAACAACAGTGCCTGGGCGCGTGACAGCCCCGGTCTCAGGCAGGAAGGGGAGAGTATTCTAGGGGAGTAGAAGCTTCCCTGTCAGCCCTAGGGAACGGAGCTGCCAGCCCTCAGCATGGAGATTTTGGCAACAGATTAAAACAAAGGGCAGTTATTTGCTAACTGCAGGGGTTTACTGAAGGATGTGGGCCCATCCCTTAAGCTCTCTGAGCCTCGGTTTCTTCATCTGGGAAAAGGATGCTAATACCTGCTATGTTTGCCTCTCAAAAGTCTCGAGGTGCTCAGATGAGACATGGCTGTGTGAAGGGCTGTGTAAATTTCAAAGCACTCTTATCAGCCTAAGGCATTTTAACTAATGGATAGTGACTTGCAAGGCATTTAAAAATGGTTTGATTTACACTGGGTGGACAGCCATCTAGTATGAAAACAAAGGTGGCATCTCTGGTTTGTATCACAGTTCAACCTTTTGTAGACTTGTTTCTTTTCCGAACAGCGTCAGAGGAGAGCCACGTGGTCTTGGGAAGAATTACTTCTAGCACCGAGTGTGCGGTGGGGAGGTTGGGGGGCGTGGGCAGGGATGGCCTGCCGGCTTCCGGAGGTAGCGATTGGCGGGCCCTCCTCATGATTCATTCCTTGCTGGTGTGTTCAGAGCAGGCAGCTTGATGACTTAGTGTTAGTAATTCCTCGCCCCCCCTTTTTTCCCCTGTTTCCATTTGTCTCAAAGGCTCACCGTCATTGTGTTCACCTTTTAGTTCCATGAAGTAGCACGTTAGCCTTAGGGTGGATGGGAGGCATGGAACAAAGTCCTGCACTGCTCCTTCCAGAATCCCCGTTTTTGCTTCTTTCCCCTTTGTCTGGCTGAGCTGTTTTCTCCTGCGCTGCTCTGGTTCTCCGGATCCTTAAACCCTCACATTGAGCTTGCACGCCCCCTAGTGGCAGGTCTGATGCACCCCCCCCCACCTTGTTGTGGTATCATGACAGCCTGTCTCTGCCCTCATCTCCATTACTAAGTAGAATCCCCCCGTCACAAATGTGAAAGGAGAGGTTTGGAGATCCTGACTTGCCAGTCAAGTAGAACCTGGGGACATGGGACTTGATTCAGAGCTTTTGATTCCCAGATGTATGTAGTGGGCATGCCTCAGGAAAAAATATACCGATGTGATTATAGCTATCTTAGAGGGTTTTTTTTGGGGGGGGGTTCTTTTTAGGGCCGCACCCACGGCATATGGAGGCTCCCAGGCTAGGGGGTCTCATCGGAGCTGTAGCCGCCAGCCTACGCCAGAGCCACTGCAACGTGGGATCTGAGCCAAGTCTGTGACCTACACCACAGCTCATGGCAACGCCGGATCCTTAACCTGCTGAGCGAGGCCAGGGATCAATCCCGCAACCTTGTCGTTCCTAGTCGGATTCGTTTCTGCAGTGCCATGACGGAAGCTCCTAGAGTTTTTTTTTTTTTAATGGTTTAGAAAGAATCTTGATTATTTTGCCATCTACTCAGCTAATTTGAAAGGATCAAAATGTGAATATTTGAAGAGAAAAATGCTTACATGTTTTTCCCTTTCATCACATTGGAAAATCCTTTTGTCACCCACAAGTGTTCACTATTTCATGTTCAGTCCTGTGAACAACTTTGGGGAATACAAAAATATGAGGCATGATGCCGGCCCTTCAGAAGTTTATATTCCAGTTAAATTCTAATCATGAGGTGTTTAAATTTATTCCCCTGAGTAGAAAAGTAAGTATAATGCTTGATAACTTTCCTTGGTGTTCACTGTTTTGTTTTTCGTTTCGCAAAAGACAGATCGTCTGAGCATTTGCTTACTGTTTTTACAGTCCTTTTCAGTGGAGAGAGAACTGCAGGATAACAGCAGTAACTACCCAGACGAGCCCTGGAGGATAACAGAAGAGCAGCGCGAGTACTATGTCAACCAGTTCCGGTCCCTGCAGCCTGACCCGAGTTCCTTCATTTCAGGTGAGACAGGCTGGCCGGTGAGAACGTGGGTCCCGGCTCACTGTCACCTGAGTAACAGCGCACATTTTGAGAAGTAGTTGACACAAAACGAGTATGATCACTTTCTGTGATTTCAATTTGTTTGTCTCTGAGGTCGAATGTCTTAGCAACTATAAACCATGCAGAAAAACACTTGGCAGTGATATTTGGAAAGTTATGAATCTATTTCAAAGGGGTTAAATGGGAATTGGGAGCACCCGGGCCAGGCCCCGTGCCTTATTATAGGAGCCGTTCGTGCAGTGACTGTGGCACCAAGGTGACACCTTGAATTGCTTACTTATTAGGTCGAGGTTAGAGCAAGGACATAGTATAGCCTCCCAAAGAGTTGCTGGCACAGGTCTCCTTACGTCGTATACATCTTACAGTTCAACTTCGTGCTCATTTTCTTTGGCTCAAGTCTTTCTCCTCTGGTTTTTCCGAGAGAAAATATGGGCGGAAAATTGGCCAGCATTTTTATGTGCACATGTTAGTTCTTTTGGGGATCTGCAGAAATACATATTCTTGTTGAGTTCTCATGTAAAATTCAAGCTGCGAGGAATTTGATTTAATTCCCATGTGCCTACGTTTCACCTGGCTGAAGACTAAACAAACAGTGAAATGGTAGAGTCTGGAAGAAAAATTCATAAAACTTTCTTTTTCTACTGCGTTCGTGAAGAACAACAATATGTCCTTGATAATTGTAACCTGACACACTGAAGTGTGAACGAAAATTAACCTTCTCTCGTGTAATTGAAATAGACTTGTATAAATGCAGGTATCATTTTCTGATTGGTGATAATGGCTTTATTCGAAGACAGAATATTGTAGATACAACAAATCAATATTGATGACATGATTTCAAAAAGTAGATAGAAATCCAGGTTGCATGTATTAACTACTTGCTAACCATACTCACTCTTCACAATGTACGGAGATATTTAGCCAAATACGAATAGGCGGGTGTTGGGAATATTTTTCTTTTAACTTTTTTCATTTTGAATTTCTTTTTTTTTTTTTTTTGTCTTTTTGCTATTTCTTTGGGCCGCTCCCGCTGCACATGGAGGTTCCCAGGCTAGGGGTCTAATCGGAGCTGTAGCCACCGGCTTACGCCAGAGCCACAGCAACGCAGGATTTGAGCCACATCTGCAACCTACACCACAGCTCACGGCAACGCCGGATCTTTAACCCACTGAGCAAGGGCAGGGATCAAACCCGCAACCTCATGGTTCCTAGTCGGATTCGTTAACCACTGCGCCACGACGGGAACTCCCATTTTGAATTTCAATGCAGGCACAACAAGAGTTGGTAGCATAACAAACCCCTGTGTACCTGCCTATTACTAAGCTCTAACAGTTTGGTTTTCTCTATAGCCTCTTTCTGCCCAGATGATTTTGAAGCAGTTACCAGATCCTTTCATTGGAAAATATTTCAGGATGTATTTGTAAAGATAAGGCCTCTTTTAAAAACATAACCACAGTTAGGAGTTCCTGTTGTGGCTCAGCGGAACCGAATCTGACTACCATCCATGAGGACCCAGGTTCGATCCCTGGCCTCACTCAGTGGGTTAAGGAACCAGTGTTGCCATGAGCTGTGGTGTAGATTGCAGACACAGCTTGGCTCTGGCGTTGCTGTTTGTGTAGGCCGGCAGCTTAGCTCCGATTGGACCCCTAGCCAACCTCCATATGCTGCAGGTGTGGCCTTAAAACAAAACAAAACAACATAACCACAATTCCCTGGCACATATTTAAAAAACCCCAGAAAACCTCCACAAATTACTTCAAGTAATTAAGTCTTATTGTTCAGATTTCCCTCATTGTCTTACAAATGCCTTTTTAAAGAGTTTAGTTTGGCCAATGTCAAGCAAGGTTCATACACTGCATAGTCGATGTCTTTTTTTTAAAGAAACATCTTTATGTAGATGTAATGTACAAACTGTGACATTCACCTGTTTAAAGTGGACAGTTCCTTGTTTTAGTGTCCTCACTGTCTAGCTTTAGAGGCCCCCCCCCCCCTTCCCGTAAACCACCCACGCATCAGCCCTTCTTCCCCAGCCCTGCCCTGGGTAACCCTTACAGTGCTTTTGCTCTCTGCAGATTTGCCTGTTCTGGGCTGTTCATATAAATAAAATGTGGTTTTTGGTGTCTGGCTGCTTTCACTGAGCCTCACATTTTTAAGGTTCATCCACGTTGTGCTATGTACCGGAACTTTATTCCTTTTCATGGCTGAATACTTTCACTCTGTAGCTCGGCCACAGTTTATTTATCTTTTCATCACTTGATTGCCATTGGGGTTGTCTTTACTTGTTGGCGATGAGGAATAATGCTGCTTCGAACGTGTGTATACACGTTTTTGAGTAGATGTATGTTCTTTTTTCTCTTCGGTATATACCTAGGAGTGGAATTGCTGTATTTATATATTTAATCATTTGAGGACCAGTCAGACTGTTTTCCAAAGTTACAGCACCATTTTACATTGCCACCAGCAGTGTATAAGGGTTCTTATTAATCCACATCCTTGTCAACTCTTGTTATTATCTGTACGTACGTATGTATGTGTGTATGTATGTCTTTTTAGGGCCACACCCCGTGGCATATGGAGGCTCCCAGGCTAGGGGATGAAGTTGGAGCTGCAGCTGCTGGCCTATGCCACAGCCACAGCAGTGCCGGATCGGAGCCACGTCCGTGATCTGTACCACAGCTCATCGCAACGCTGGATCCTTGACCCACTGATCTAGGTCAGGGATTGAACCTGCGTCCTCATGGATACTAGTTGGGTTCCTTACCACTGAGCCGTGACAGGAACTTCTTGTCTTTTGATTTTAGCTGTCCCGGTAGATGTGAAGTGACATCTCTTTGTGGGTGAATAATGACATTGAGCATTTTTTCATACTCTGTTTAGCCATTTGTATATTTTCTTGAAGGAATGCCTAATCAAATTCTTTGTCCTTTCTTTTGGCTGCGCATAAGGCATGTGGAAATTCCTGGGTCAGGGATCGAATCCGTGTCACAACAGCAGACCCAGCCACTATAGTGACAGTGCAGGATCCTTAACCCACTGTACCACAAGGGAACTCCCTTTTGCCTTTTTTTTAAAAAAAATTGTTGACTGTTAAGAGTTCTTTGTGTATTCTAGATACAAATTCCTTGTCATGATCTGCAAATATTTGTTCCCAGTCCGTGGCTTTGTCTTTTTATTTTCCTAATGGTGTCTTGTGAAACACAAAACTTTCTAATTTCGATGTCCAGTTTATCTATTTTTTTCTTTGGTTGTTTGTGCTTTGGCTGTCAGATCTAAGAAATCTTTGCTTGATGCAAGGTCATGAAAATTTATTTTCCTCTAAGAAGGAATATATATTATAGTTTTATTTCCTGTGTTTAGGTCTTTGGTCCAATTTGATTTAATATTTGTGTATGTTATGTGGTAGGGGTTCACATTTGTTCTTCTGCATGTGAATATCCAGTTGTCCTGCACTATTTGTTGAAGAAACCATTCTTTCCCCAATTTAATTGTTATAGTATCCTTGTCAAAATTCTGTCAACGTGCGAATTTATTTCTTTATTAATTCTGTTTCGCTGGGTCTAGCCTAATGTAGGCCACACTGTCTTGATTATTATTATTATTATTTTTTGTCATTTTGCCTTTTAGGGCCACTCCCGTGGCATATGGAGGTTCCCAGGCTAGGGGTCGAAGTGGAGCTACAGCTGCTGGCCTATACCACAGCCACAGCAACGCGGGATCCTTAACCCACTGAGCAAGGCCAGGAATCAAACCTGTGACCTCATGGATGGTAGTTAGGTTCGTTAACCACTGAGCCACGAAGGGAACTCCTGTCTTGATTACTATGGTATGTTTCTTAAATTGGGTGGGGGAGGTTCTCCAACTTGATTCTTTTCAGTTTTGTTTGTTTTGATTCCAGTTTTTAGGGGATGTGTTCTTACATTTTAATTTAATTTTTTACTCATAAAATATTAACAGTTCGCAAGTGGACTCTACAAAACAAGGTACATTCAAAGAAATCTGGTTTCTTTCCCTCTCTTCTGTACCCTGTTCTTCCTTTTTTTTTCCTCCAGGTAACCACCTTATTTTATGGCTTATTTGTCTGCGTTTAAAAATAAATCCAGGAGTTCCCGTCGTGGCGCAGTGGTTGACGAATCCGACTAGGAGCCATGAGGTTTCGGGTTTGGTCCCTGCCCTTGCTCAGTGGGTTGACGATCCGGCGTTGCCGTGAGCTGTGGTGTAGGTTGCAGACGCGGCTCGGATCAGATGTTGCTTTGGCTGTGGTGTAGGCCGGTGGCTACAGCTCTGATTTGACCCCTGGCCTGGGAACCTCCATATGCCATGGGAGCGGCCCAAAGAAACGGCAAAGAGACCAAAAAAAAAAAAAAGAAATCCAAATACATGTATGTGCGTCTATCTGTATATGTGTGTGTATTCTTCTCCATATTTTCTTAGATAAATGGTAGCTTATTAATTATATTTTTCTCTACCTTGCTTTTTTCACTTAGTATATCCTGGTGATTACTCTGTAGTCCTGTGTAGAGATATCTCGCTTCCTTTTTTTTTCATAGCTACCGACCTACACCACAGCCACAGCAACACGGGGTCCAAGCCGCATTGCAACCTACACCACAACTCACGGCAGTGCCAGATCCTTAACCTACTGAGCAAGGCCAGGGATGGAACCCGCATCCTCACGGATCTTAGTTGGGTTCATTAACCACTGAGCCACGATGGGAACTCCGATCCTACGTTTCCTTTTATAGCTGTGTACTGCTAGATGGAAATGACAGTTATTTATTCAGCCAGTCTGCTATTGGGATTTCTTCTAGTCTCTTGCTATTACAAATTTCTCTTGTAAGTAGCCTTCTGCGTATGTCTTTTTATACTTTTGTCAGTGTATTTTTGGATAATTTAGAAGTGGAATTACTGGGTCAAATGCGATTTTACAAAACACCCTCTCTTTGGGGTTGTGCCCTTTTGTTACCCCATCAGCATTGCATGAGGTGCCTCTTTCCCCATAATCTTCTTATCAGAACATGTTACTGAACCTTTGCAGTTTTTGCCCATCTGATAGGCAGAAATCATGTCTTTGTGTGGTTTTAATGCACAGATCTCTCATGAACAAGGTTGAACTTTTTTTTTCAATATGATTAAGAGTCAGATGCACCTCTTGCTTTGAACTCAAAAAGCTCTACCCATTTTTTCTAAGGGTTGCTGGTCTTTATTTTGTGAAGATCCATATAGAGTTGATGTGCTAACATTTTGCCACTGATGCAGCAAGATGGGGAGTAGCTGCAGTTGACTGGATGCAGAGACCCCTTGTAAGAAAAAGTCTGAATCCATGCTTTTGATCTTTGACTGCTGACAGCTTTTAAGTCTCCCTTCTGCCTCTTGGGCCTCACATGTGGCTCTCAAGTGGGTCTGAAAATGGCTGGAGAGAGAGCAGGGGAAGGAGGCTGGTTTGAGCTTTCTCCGTTGCTTGGTGCATGGATTCCGGCTCAGGGTTTGAACTTGTGTCGGCACCAAAGGCGGGAACATTCGGCCTTTTTCTCGTGCTCCCTTCTCTGGCAAGCAGAGCGCAGGCAGAGCTGAACTTGTTAGCCATCAGCTTCCCTGTGGGCTCCTCCTAAGCGCCCTGGGACATCAGCGGGTGACAGTCTCTCTCTAGTGTATGAAGGCCAGGCCTGGACTCTAGCTGTTGGTTTGACCCTCTTGTGCTTTGAAGAAAGGAGATCAAGGGGGAGAGAGAAGAATGAAATGAGGGGAGAATGCCTGTGTATCTCTAAGATAGCTGGCAAATGGGCTTTCAAGACATTTCTGACAAGTGTTTGACAAGGTGACTTCGCTGATGGCTAACAGTCATATGTCAGCATTATTTCCAGGTTGCTTTTGGGGACAAGGCTCATGAGTTTACAGTGTACTTTGCCTTTGATCTTTCCTCTGCCCAAGGAGAATAAGTCTGCTTTAGGATCCATTATAACCCTTTATTTTAAGGCTGATTAGAAGACTTAGGGATCACTTAAGACTTTTGACTTTATCAGTTTAGAATAGAGTTTAAGGCTTTGGTTTGACTATTCTTTGTGTTAGAATTGAAGCTTTTATATTGTGAAACTGGAGTTCCCGTCGTGGCGCAGCGGAAACGAATCCGACTAGGAACCATGAGGTTGCAGGTTCAATCCCTGACCTCGTTCAGTGGGTTAAGGATCCGCATTGCTGTGAGCTCTGGTGTAGGTCGCAGACGCTGCTCGGATCAGATGTTGCTGTGGCTGTGGTGTAGGCCAGTGGCTACAGCTCCTATTCGACCCCTAGCCTGAGAATCTCCATATGCCGCAGGTCCCGCCCTAAAAAGCAAAAAAAAAAAAAAAAAAGGAAAAAAAAGAACTGAGTCTAAATATTTTAAGTGCAGTTGGCTCTTGCAACTGTGTAACATGTAAAATGGAGCAATTACCTGATTTCACTTGATATTGATCAATTTGCATTAAATAAATAGCAAGAGGTTCCTGGATATGATTCTTGAAGAGCCACCAAGAGATCTTAAGACTCACCACAACTCTCTTTCTCAAGATGTCTGTCTGCTCTCTGGTGTGATGAGATGAATGGTATTAGTGTTTTTCTTTTTTGTTCTCTTTTCTACTGTGATTGTGCATTATTTTCACACCTTTCATTAAAAGTGCTTGACTGATTTTTATTTTGATAATTTTGATATTTATCTTTTGAATTTAGTAAATTTTGCAAATTTTTGGAAAAACAAAGGAATTGATAGACTTTTCATGTGTTTCATACTAAGTATTATGTCATTGCTTCTTTTACTCTCTTTGAATTTACATATTCTTTTAAAAGCTGTTAATATGTTGCCTTTAGTCATAGGATTTGTAGTTGCTTTGATGAATAAATGTTATATTTGTGGTTATATGGTAGAGATTGCTGAATTAAAAAATTGTGATTCATTCACGTAAAATCTAAAGGCTATTCTAGATCAGTAATTAATGATTTATTGAAACAATGGCTCTTGACAGGTTCTGTGGCCAAGAACTTCTTCACCAAGTCAAAGCTTTCCATTCCTGAGCTTTCCTATATATGGTAAGTGCAGTGAAGTAGTGCCACGTAGTATGATACTGTCATATACACCCATCATGGAGCTCCTACTTTTTGCATTTTAAAACTCTAATCCTTTGGGAGGAAAAAAAGGAGTTCCCTGGTGGCCAAGTGGTTAAGGATCTAGCATTGTCATTGCTGTGACTTGGGTCGCTTCTGTGGTATGAGTTTGATCCCTGGCCTGGGAACTTTTAAATGTCATGGGCGTGCCACCCCCCCCCCCCAAAAAAAACAAACCCACCCAAACTCTGATCTTTTGAATTTAAAAAAAAAAGCAAAACAGAGTAAGAAATTGAATAGAACTTAGATTTTTTTTGCTGTGGAGATTAAGTTATTATATGAAAGGCAGAATGGACAGTATCTGGCAATACTATGCCTTGTGTTAGCTCTTCTTTAGGAAGTAATTTCCTCATTATTCTCTTCGTCTAGATCCCTTTTCAGTCTAAGCAGTTGTGTGGGCATATGAGAATTTCCATCATGTATTTTTATTTTCAGATTTTTCTCCTTGATGTTGGTGCAAGTAACCGGGGCACCTTGCAAAGCTAGTCTTTATCATATTTTATGAGGCCAGGCGAACAGAAGGTCCACAAATGTTTTGGAATTAAGTCAAATTTGACCATTCTAGCTGCCTCTGAGCCTCGTAAATTTGGCTGGCGTTGACCGCTGTGGCCTGCGCTTTGTCTTGCTGCCCTGCCGGCAGGCCCGGCTACGGAAGGGCTCTGCCAGAGGGTCGGTTGGCGCTCTTTGTGTTTATGGAAACGCTCGGGGTCTCTTTCAACTCCCGACTGTGTGTGGGCTGTTCTCCACAAGACTGGGTGGGAGGCCACGCTGCTGTAACTATAGAATTTTTTTTTTTTTGGTCTTTTTTTGCTATTTCTTGGTCTTGGGCCGCTCCCGTGGCATATGGAGATTCCCAGGCTAGGGGTCCAATCGGAGCTGTAGCCACCGGCCTACGCCAGAGCCACAGCAACGCGGGATCCGAGCCGCGTCTGCAACCTACACCACAGCTCACGGCAACGCCGGATCGTTAACCCACTGAGCAAGGGCAGGGATCGAACCCGAAACCTCATGGTTCCTAGTCGGATTCGTTAACCACTGCGCCACGACGGGAACTCCTGTTGTAACTATAGAATTAAATCGTCAGAATATTTATGTAAAACCTTTCTCATGAGGATTTACAAACATTATAATAGGATTTAAAATTGCTTGTCATGTTTTGTGCATCTTATTGGAAACCTATTCCATGGACACTTGCGAATGCCAGTGTACCTAGGATTCTTCAGCACTACATTCTACCACTATTTCTTTTTTAACGACAAGCCTTATTAGGTTTTAAAGCTAGGAAAAAATGGAAGTCATCTTTTTGCAAAGAATACAGTCCGTTTGGGCAGAATTCCCAGTCTTAATTCTGGGCATAAGGGTTCCTGTCTTTTTGTTGAGACACACCCGTGTAAGCTTGTTGGTACTTTCTCCATCCGGCCTTTGCAACAGTTCCGTGGCGCCTTTCCCCGGGGAGCTTTCTAAATAATCAAGGGCGAGGAGGCTATGAAGGGGCCAAAGGAAAGGTACGGAGCTGACCTTTCATGGTTTTCTTTCTGCGGTGATGGTAAACGCCGTCTCCCTCTGCTGGTCCCAACACAGGTGTGCCTGTCCCTGTGCCGCGAAGAGGCTGGCTCAGCTGATGGGCTCTTAGTTACCTGGGCACATAGCTCTGTGCTTTTCAGTGGGAAACAATGGTTGAAGCGAAGATAAGCCTCTTCGAGACTCTCCCTTTCTTCCTTCCTCATCTGGTTCCAGCCTTCCCTCGTTGCTGGTTTTATGTGAAAACATAATTTAGCCAGTGTTTATTGAACTTACTTGTATTTTCCCTGGAGGGGATTCTCGAGCAAAAAAAAAAAAATTTTTTTTTAGGGCCACACCTGTGGCATATGGATATTCTCAGGCTGGGGGTTGAATCAGAGTTGCAGCTTCAGGCCTGCACCACAGCAGGCAGTGCTGGATCCAGGCTGCATCTGTATCTATGCTGCAGCTCGCGGTGGCAACACCGGATCCTTAACCCACTGAGTAAAGCCAGGGATCAAACCTGCATCCTCACAGAGACTATGTCTGGTTCTTAACATGATGAGCCACGGTGGGAGCTCCTTAAGCACATCTTTGATACAACATTTATGTGACTTGAAAAGTTCAAGGTGTTTCCTTAAAGCTGAAAAATGAAGTGCTTATATCTGAGCTCAGGTAACTGAGTCACGGCCAGGATGACGGTAAAAGGGTGGTTGGGGCCAGCCCTTCTTCTCTTTTCCACACCAAGTCCAGGGCTCTTCACACCGTGCATTTACTGAGGAGTGTCAGCCAGCCGTGCAATTGTGGGCATCATTTGCCTTTTTGGGCTATAGTGTTACTATTATTTTGTCTCATGTACTCTGTTGTAAAACAGATCTCCTGGAGAACCTCAAGAATTTAAATTTTTATTTATATATTGCTACTTAATGCAAGTGGTGTCAATTTTTGTTCCTCCATGTGGCCCCCTGGAGATTTTATATGGCTTCAAGGATGCTGCAGGGCCACCACCAGGGAGCCTGGGAGTTGTGTTCGCATGTTTGAGGCTAAGTAATTTTCCCCCTAACCCCCACGTTAGGTACTCATGACACTTGCTGTATTTAGGGAACTTAGCGATGCTGACTGCGATGGAGCCCTGACCCTGCCCGAGTTCTGTGCTGCGTTTCATCTCATCGTGGCCCGGAAGAATGGCTACCCACTGCCCGAGGGCCTGCCTCCAACTCTGCAGCCGGAGTACCTGCAAGCAGGTCAGGCCTCATCGTAGATCTGAAACCTTAGGCATTTTCTATCGAGACCTCACCAGAAACATTTGCTTCTTAAGATGTTGTGTAGACACTTTGAAGAGGCCTTTGTATTTACAGTGGTTGTTCTTAACTGACATTCGACTCTCATATCCTTTGAGTCAGAGGGATGATCTGGGTACGTGTGGTCGTCTTTTTTTCCTGTCCTAGTACTCTCTGGATCCCTTCGAACCAAGGTCCCGTACCCTTTCACGGAAGCAGTGGAGGAGGCAACTCCTGAAACCCCAGCCGACAGAAAAGGAAGAGGGCGATCTTCCTGTAGAGCCAGCTGCCCACTTGGCATCTTCAGGCCTGTCCTAGTTTCCCAGAGTGGCCTTGGGCAGTGGCATGGACGAGAACTCTTGTACCTAATGAGGAAGGTTAAAAATTACACGCAGTGAAATGTATGAAAGGCTGTCATCCTAAAGGTACACTGATGATTGTTTTCCATGCAAACGCCCACGGAACTGCAATCGGATGAAGACAGCGAACATTTTAGCATGCCCGAAAGTTGGCCTAGAACTCTCTGTCCTTTTCATCAATAAAATAGTGTCTGTTGCCCTTTCAAAGGCAGTGGGCTGACTTCCAATGTTAATTCTATCACTCAGAAAAGTATAGCTTCCATCAAAAGGGCCCAGAAACAGCTGGCCCTTTCAGCATCCTTTCTCACTTTTTTAGGGGAAGGGTCTAAGATGTAAGCGCCCCGTTGTCGATGTTAATGGGCCAGAGGGAGGCGTGTCTAAAGAAAGTGTGATTAGTCCGTAGTGCAGCTTACAGTCTCTGGGGTTAGATCTAAAAAAGGCCTTAGATGATCTTGTCTTGTCCCCTCCTCATAGTGGCACTAGATCCAAAGTGGCCAGTGTCGTATCGGATTCCTTCTTGGGGTCTTCGACTCCTAAATAACAAGCCTGTCATTTTCCGTGTTAGGTAGTACTGGGGTGGAGGATCAGTGAAGGGAAGAGACTAGGTGTGTGGCCGGTGGCAGCGACAGGTAAACATGTTGGGGGAAGAGTGACCCATTCAGGGATCTTGCCCCGAGGCCCCCAGAAAATGTGCGGAGGGGAAGGTTCCGAGCGCAGAAGCCACCACTCACGTCAGAGCTTGGGCTTCGCTGATAGCGGCCGCTTTCTGGCTCCAGCAGGTGGAGCTGAGCCTGCTCTCCCCTGCCTCACAGGCTCGGGGAGAGACCTTCGGGGGTTCCCGGGGACTGGTTTGCCACGGGGCAGCATGGCCCACTGCTCTGTTTGCTCTCCAGTGTCCATCTCTCCCCCTGCCTCCCCTTGCTTTCGTTCACTCCTGGACTGAGGCGGAGAAGCACTTGCTGGGCGACTCCACGGCTCCCGTCACCAAGTTAGCGCAGGCTCACCCGGGAACCCCTTCGGGAAGCAGGGCCTCGCGGGGCTCTGTCTGTCTAATGCGGATGATCCGCTGATCCGCGGGTCATCGTGTTGTTATGTTTACCAAGCCCGGAAGGGCTGCTGGGAGCACAAGGCTGTTGGGAAACAGTAACCACTGGGACTGCAGTTAATGTTCTTACGTATTCTTTCTGTTCCTTCTTAGCCTTTCCTAAGCCCAAGTGGGAGTGCGCGTTGTTTGATTCGTATTCTGAGTCAATGCCAGCAAACCAACAACCCCGTGACTTGAATCGGATGGAGGTAAAAGATCTTCCCTTGTTAATCAGTGGGACGTGTGTAGAATTAGATCTGTTAGCTCATGTTCATTACAGATTCTGGAAGATCCCCTTGCATGACATTTTCTCTTCATATTCGTACTTACTTTGAAGCTCAGCATTTCACATCTAGATGCCAGATACATCTGTAATTATCTTTCTTTTCTCGCTCCAACTACATGTGCTGAAAGAAGCAAAGTAGTCCAGACCTTTTAGAGTTGGAATTTAGCTATAGCCACACAAAACCATCTTTTGGGTTTAGTTTGGCTATACCATTTATACTAACCAGTAATAACCAGGTTATTTGCTTTAACCCAGCTTTAATTCTGAAGTAGACATTGTAAAGTTGTATTTTTAGCAGCCCGAGTATTAATAAGGTATAATGAATGACAACAGTTTTGAGAGGTTTGAGACCTCTATTCGAAGGCCTCAAATCGCATTCAGAGCTACCTTCTCTCTCAGGGTTTTTACTTACTTATTTATTTTTTATTTTTATTTTTTGTCTTTTTGCTTTTTCTAGGGCTGCTTCCCGTGGCACATGGAGGGTCCCAGGCTAGGGGTCGAATTGGAGCTGTAGCCGCTGGCCTATGCCACAGCCACAGCCACAGCCACGCCAGATCCGAGCCGCCTCTGTGACCTACACCACAGCTAACAGCAACGCTGGAACCTTAACCCACTGAGCAAGGCCAGGGATCGAACCCATAACCTCATGGTTCCTAGTCGGATTCCTTAACCACTGTGCCATGATGGGAACTCCTCTCTCAGGGTTTTAGTTTTGAGATCAAATGAAGACTGCTTTGGTTGATCCCCAAGAGAAACCCGGCGAAGTCCCATCGTGTGGCTAAGTCCCTTGAGGCAGGGACTTAGCCACGTGCTCTGTGGCCCTTAGGTGTGCATCCTAGGTAGGTATTGTTACGGTTATTGTTAAGCTCAGCGCTGTGGTCACTGTCACCACCACTTGGATTGCTATGATGACACCTTGGACATCTGCTGTTCCCACCCCGAGCACAATGTGGAAATGCTTAAAAAGTGGAGCTTTATTCCCAGGCTCCTACTGCAATCCTCTGACCCTCGCAGGATGATAGACGTCAAAGGCAGGATACAGGGCCATTTCAACAGTTTCTTATAACTGAGCGATAATTTCTTCTTTCCCTTGAGGCTCTCCTGCCTGTAGTGGTGTTGTGCAGCCATCCTCTGCTCCTCTTGGGGCGAATCAGACCTGGTTCTGCAGGGCTCCCTCTGATGACATTACTCTTGACCTCTCTGCTCCTCCTGGATCGTTAACCCACCGCGCCATAGCGGGAACTCTGATAATTAGCCACTTTTCATGGCCCCCAGTGTCCCCTGGAGTTGCTGACGGTGTTCAGAGAAGTTTGTCTGTTAGGCCAGGACAGACGTCTCTTACAACTCTCTTATGCACTTGCCGGGTTTTTTGTATTGTTTTTTTATTTTTATTTTTTGCTATGGATTCCCCCTGTTTGTATTAAATTGTGTCATTGTTAGTTGATTTGCTAAAATATGTTGTAATTTGTATTCTTTCTTGTTAAATGTTTTGTTCCAACTTGCCATGGTATCAGATGTTCTTTGCTCTTCCAGCAGACAAAGCATTCTGTTTTTTTTGAAGAAATTATTTACTGATGTTTTCCTCCGTGAACTTTTATCACCTGTCTAAAAGGAAAGGAGCAAATATACGGGCAGAAATGAAATGGAGACATTTTTATACGTGTGTGTGTGTGTTCGTGCATACACACGTACACACGCACACTCTGATGTCCTTGATGACACTATAGATGATTCACCGTCCTGGACGTTACATGTAGCTAGTTTTAGATATTTTTGTATACAGTTGGTCCTGCGTATCCACGGGTCCCACATCTGCAGACTTGATCGGCCACAGATGGAAAATATGTTGGGGGGAAAAGGTCCAGAAAATTCCAAAAAGCAAAATGGGAATTTGCCGCACGCTGACAACTATTTACATGGCATTTACATTCTAAGTATTAGGTAGTATAAGTACTCATCTCTGAATCTCTCAGGAATGCATGCGTGGAGTTTAAATAGATCTTGGTACCAACCCCGTGAGGGGCCACTCCATATAGGTTTGTTTGTTTGTTGTGAGTGGAGCTGTAGCTGATTCAGGTCGCGGGAAGTTTGCTCAGCCATACATCTCTTCCTAAAGACAGCAGAGCTGTCATCATTTACTTATTTCCATTAGGAAATGAAGATTATAGTTTCAGGTGCACTCCTCTAGCAGTGCTTCTTAGATTATTAGATTTCTTTCTTTGTAAACCATTAATTGATATAATTCACATACTGTATTTATCTCAAGTACACAGTTCAGTGGTTTTTAGCGTATTGACAGTTGACAGTTGTGCAACCATCAAGCAGTCTGCTTTGAGAACCTCTTATCTCTCCAGAGAGAAAGCCTCCACCCATTAGCAGTCATTTACTGTTCCCCCTCCCCCAGCCTCTAGTAATCACTGAGCTATTTTCTGTCTCGGAACTTGCCTGTTCTGGACTTTTCATGGAAATAGAGTGATATAATTCGTGGTCTCTCGTGACAGGCTTCCTTAGTAAAGTGTTCATTTTTTTTGCTTTTCCACTTTCGCTGAGATATGGTTGACATATAGCAGGGTGTAAGTTTAAGGCGTATAGCACAGTGACCTGACTTAGGTACAGCTTGAGATGCTTACCGTGATAAGTCTGGTGAACATCCATCATCTCACAGAGACACACCATTAAAGAAGTAGGAGAAAACTGTTTTCCTTATGATGAGAACTCACTTTGTATATGGCGTTCAAGTTTCTTCATATTGTAGCGTGTATCACTGCTGCATTCCTTTTTATTGCTGAAGAGTATTCCGTTGTGTGGAGGTGCCACCTTTTGCCCATTCTTCAGCTGGTGGATATTGGCTTCCATTTTGGGGCTGCTGGGAAAAAATGCTGCTGTGCATGATCATGTAAAGGTTTTGTGTGAACATATCTGTGCAGTTCTCTTGGGTATGTGCCTGCAAGTGTAATGGCTGGGTCAGATTATAACTTGTGCTTAGCTTTTGGAGGAACTGCCAAGCTACTTTCCGGAGCAGCTGCACCATTTTCCATTCTTCCATCAGCAGTGTGTGAGGGTTCCAGTGGCCCCACGTCCTTGTTAACACTCGTTATGGTCTGTCTTTTTGATTTCAGCCATCCTAGTGGGAGTGAAGTAGTATCTCTTTGTGATTTTGATTTGAATTTCCTAATGGCTACTGATACTGAGCATCTTCTTGTGTGCTTATTAGCCATTTGTGTATCTTCCGTGGGGAAATGTCATTCAAAACCCTTGTTTAGACTGATTGTAAGTATTCTTGATATATTCTGGATATAACTCTCTTCTTAGATAAATAATTTGTAACTTATTTTCTCTTTCTTTGTTTTTTCCCTCTTTCTTGATAGTGTGTCCTTTCTAACTCAAACGTTTTTTATTTTGATGAAGTTCAGTTTATGTAGTTTTTTTCCTTTATTGCTTCTGTTGTCTGTATCATATCTAAGAAATCTTGCCTAATACAAGATCGTGAAGATTTATTCATATGTTTTATAGTCTTACATCTTACATTGGGGTCTGTGATCCATTTTGAGTTAATTTTTATTTGCGCTGTGAAAAAAAGGTCCAGTTTCATTCTTCGGTATAGGTATATGGATATCAAGTTGTCCCAGCATTATTTATCGAAAAGACAGTTTTCTTCCACGGAATCGTTTTTCACCTTTTATGGAAATCAGCTGCCCACAAGTGTAAGGGTTTATTTACGGATTCTCAATTCGAGTCCCTTGATCTGTATGTCTGTCCTTGGGTGACTATGACACTGTCTTAATTACTATGACCTTAAGTATATTTTGAGTTTGGGAAGTATGAATCCTTCAACTTTGTTCTCCTTTTTCAAGAATATTTTTGCTCTTCTGAGTCCCTTGCATTTTTATATGAAGTTTAGGACCAGCAGGTCAAATTCTGCAAAAAAGCAAGAAGGATGGTATTAACCCTGTAAAGGAATTTGGGGAGTATTATCATCTTAATCAGTGTTCAGACCCATGAGCATGGGATGTCTTTCCATTTATTTGGATTTTAAAAATTTCTTTTGGAGTTCTCCTGTGGTACAGTGGGTTAAGGACCTGGTGTCATCACTGCAGTGACTCACTGTGTTGATTCCTGGCCCAGGAACTTCCACATGCTGGAAGAAAAAGAAAAAGAAAAAAATTTCATTCAACAGTGTTTTTTTTTTTGCTTTTTTTTCTAGGGCCACACCCGCAGTTCATGGAGGTTCCCAGGACAGGGGTCCAATTGGAGCCACAGCTGCCGGCCTACACCACAGCCACAGCAACATCAGATCCAAGCCGTGACTGCGACCTACCCCACAGCCCATAGCAACGCTGGATCCCCAACCCCCTGAGCGAGGCCAGGGATGGAACCCGCAACCCCATGGCCCCCAGTCGGATTCGCCTCTGCTGCGCCACGACGGGAACTCCTCGACAGTGGTTTTTTTTTTAAATCTATAGTTTCTATTCCTCAGTTATTCTGTTCTTCTAAGAATCTGGTTTATAATCCAGATGGGGCAGCTAAATGCAAGAAAGACACTGTTAAGATACATTCTGTGTTGTAAATTACTGCAGGAGGCTTCATTGAGATGCCAAAAATGACCTGCCTGAGGATTGTTAAGCCCTAGATCAGGTTACCACCAAGCAGTATTGTAAGTCCATTTTCTCAAGCAGTTTGAAAACACACGTATTGCTTATCTCTTCTCTTGCGCTGTTCAGATTCTGAGAGGTAAACCCATTAACGCTTTGGAGCACTGGATAGCTCCAGGAATTTACTCTAAGTTTTACAATTTACCTGTCATCGTGGCTCACTGGAAACAAATCTGACTAGTATCCATGAGGCAGGTTCGATCCCTGGCCTTGCTCAGTGGGTTAAGGATCTGGCGTTGCCATGAACTGTGGTGTGGGTTGCATATGCGGTTCGGATCTGGCATGGATGTGGCTGTGGTGTAGGCCGGCGGCTACAGCTCCGATTCGACCCCTAGCCTGGGAACCCCCATATGCCATGGGTGCAGCCCTAAAAAAAAATAAAATTTACCTTTTTTGATTTTTTGAATATGCTTAAAAGAAAAAGAATATCAAAAGGCATATAGTGACAAGTCTTCCTCTTCTCTCTCTCCCCATCTACCCAATCCCCCTTCAATTTTTTATAGATATCAAATATGAATATATATTATCATTTAATCTCATCAGAGGACAGAATCCATGTTAATTGAGGGTTTGTAAGAAATTGTAGTAAGTAGATTTTAAACAGAATTTTGAACCGATCAATACTTGATCATCTGGGGTGTCCATCTTATTAATATAAGTGAAGACTTCAGCCGAAAGTGAGTCAGCAGCAAATTGTGTTGGGCTCTTCAGTAAGATTCTTATTCCACGACAAGGAGGCTTTTTGAATCAGGGTCGAACTCCTGCATAAGAGATCTTGGCAGATACCCACATGATGGGGCCACTTGTCAGAACCTCTCTCTGCTTGTGAGGAAGCACCTAGAGCCCAGGTTTGCTCTTGACCGAACGGGCAAATGCTGCAACTCGGGCGGGTTGGATTCCGGTGCTGCATGTGGCCTATACATATGCCTCAATCTAAATCATTATTTTTTTCTCCCTCTATGTATATACATTTTTCAATACAAATTAACTTAGACCTCAATAGAAACCCCCCAAAGTAAATTAGTATCCAGTGTCAGAGTTTATTGAAGGCAGAAATGGGCAAGATATATGACTTTTAAAGACATTTGCATTATGTGCACATGACTTAATATCCATTCCAACCCATGTAACTAATCTACTTTTCTTTTCTAAGAAGTTGTCTATCAAAGACATGGCTGACTTTCCTGTCCCCACCCAGGATGTGACTGGTGATGACAAACAAGGTATGAAAAGAATGCGGTTTCTTCCTTTAGGGATATTTTACCTGCATTTCTTTATCCACTTCCCTTGGAATGGCTGGCTTCTAGAGCATATGAGGACAGTTCTCAGTGCAGGAATGCCTTTGAGTGGATTAAATAGTTCAAATTGTTGTCCCGAAACTATAGTTCACAAAGTGGTAACGAGAGCTTGAGTGTTCCAAGCCCTTCAGTTCACTCACTGTTGACCCTCAGGCTCCTCTGACACGTACAGTGCAGTCTGGTCCTACTAATTAGGAAATGACTGGAAGCTGAAGGGTTGGAGAGCATACCATCTTGTGATGGCAGAATATCAATAGAAATGCATATTTGTCGACAGATCTAATCCTCCGAAGTTATCTTCTGGAGACAGTTTGTGTCCCTGGGCTTTATCCTCTGTGACTTCGTGGGTGTGGCTCTGGGCGTGTGAGCCCAGCCAGGATGTGCCTGTCTTACTGGACAGGTGAGAGCAAGGCAGCGCAGTGCTGTGTGTTAGAGCTGACGTCGAGCACAGAGGTGCATCGCCCTGGGAATATCTAGCCAAGCAGGGGGAGCACTCCCCGACGCCGCCCCCACCCCCACACTTCGGTATAATGCTTTCTAATCTATCAGGTCCTTCCTCATACCCTGTATTGTTTGGTCCTCGCAGAATTGAATGGAGGCTGGTATGTCATATCACCTAAAATTTAGAGCTGTGTAAACTCACGTTCAAGCAGTATGAATCACTTGCTTAGTACGAAAAAGAGCAGGGATGAGAACCAAGATTTTCTTATTCTCAAGCCAGTATTCCTGCTGTTATCCGATATTGATTCTCTGCCCATGAATGAAAGGCTTATCTGAAGGGACAAAAAAATCAGTGAAGCTATTTAAGGTTTTATTGTCGTGACCTGCCATGGATGCCGCCTTGTATGGGAGTTAACCACGAAAAATGTTTCCCATTAGGAAACAATAGTTGTATGCTCTCTCTTTCAATATCGGCTCAGGAGAGGCAGACAGACCTGAACGTTGTCTGTGGCAGCAAGTACTCTGATCACTGTCTTTGCTGGTGCTTCTTAGCCTTGACTGCCCATTGCAGTAACCTGGCGAGCTCTTAAAAAGAAAGGAAGTTTGATACTTCCAGGTAATACTCCTTTCTGCCACTAGAGGCACTCTCTCTGGAAGGTTTTATTCCATTTTGTTCCCTGTAGGAGAACCTGTTACTGTACTTTAGGAAGTTTTTATTGTTTTAGTAAATCCCTTAGCAACTTATAGAAGTTTGTAACACTGTTTTCATAAGAGATGATTAGGGGTTCTCTGCTTTAATGTAATGTGCCTCAGATGTAAAATTTTATGTTTTTTTCTTTTTCTCCTCCTTTCTCTCTCTCGTTCTTTAAATCAAAACACTGCTAGCTTTGAAAAGTGCTACGGATGAAGCCTTACCAAAGGACGTATCTGAGGACTCAGGTAGGAGAAAACCAATTTAATGTATTTTTAATGTAATTATTTCTAATTAAAAAAACCCTGGAGTTTCAGCGAGAAGATTGGTGTATCTGTGAGAGTATACATGTTTCTCTCCCAGGATTGTGTTTTATTCTAAGGAAACCTTTGGGTTTCTTTTTGACTATTTCCTCTTTTCAGGTATGAGAAGAGGGTGCTTTTTTAAAGTTCTGAATATGGGTTTCACTGAAAGGATCTCTCAGTTTGATTTTAGGGTTTCATTGGTACTAAGTGTAAAGTTGAGGAGGCTTGGAGCCAGGACGATTTCAACAAGCCATTGTGGTTTCTGTGTAGAGTCGGGAGGTGATGGCGTAGGACCACTGGAGGCTCACGGGTAAGACGTGCCGTTTCCGAAAGAAAACCCTCAAATATTTTCAGTATACTTCACCAACAGGAAGGCAAGTGAATGCGCTTAAACAGGGAGTGGATTCCCAGGGGAAAAGTAAAAGTTGTGTTTGCCCAGGTTCTTGGAGAGTCAGAACTGTGTCTGTGAACCATGAGATGGCTGGGTCTGTGTCCTCACCTCTCTCGAAGGAGCCATCACCGAACCAAGAGGAATCTAGTTGAAAATAAACTGGCTAGGGATGGCATTATTATTCGGAGCTTTAGGAAGCAGGATATGAAACACGTGGCTGCTTTCTCTTTTATTGGTATCTCTCTTAATACTAAGCAAATCATGATTCTTTTGGTGAACTAGTTATATCATCTAGACTTTGTTTCAGGTTGGAACAAAAGAATCGATATAACACCGAGATGGAGAGAGAATGAATATGAATGAGAGCATATGATTGATTGCAGTGAGGAGACCTAAGAATCTGTACTTTTAGGGACCCCCCCCGCCCAGGTGATTCTAATGTTCAGCCCGTTTGGGGAACTACGACCTCTGGAAAGGGAGGTTAAGAAATAGAAAATTAAGATGGCAAGTCAGCCGTGACTCCAGAAGTGGTAGGAAGTCGCAGGCCTAGCTTTGGCTTTTAGAACTCATCCGGGTTCCTTCATCCTGGGAGGAACGTGTCCTGGATGCGTAGGACAAGCGCCTGAAGTAGGGTCTATCCAGCTCTC
Organism: Sus scrofa; assembly: GCF_054392235.1. Taxonomy (NCBI): domain Eukaryota; kingdom Metazoa; phylum Chordata; class Mammalia; order Artiodactyla; family Suidae; genus Sus; species Sus scrofa. The sequence goes on from NC_139401.1 coordinate 17,192,215, forward strand.
CTTTCTGGAAGTGAAGGGGAGTTCCCAGTTTTTGTAAAGTTCATGTTACGGTATTAGTAAAAGTAATTTAAATTTGGAGCGTTAAATTGTGCTTCTGCAGCAGCCTTCTAGGCTAGTTAACTTTTACTCTTCCATCAGCGTCACGTGTTCTCTGGAGCGTGAGCTTTAGAGGTCATTTTCACCACTCCTTTGCTGACGGGACACGGTGTCCCCGGCAGAACCTGTCAGCGTGTGCGGCCACAGTACGCGAAGGATCTCTCAATTTGTTGGACGTCCTGCCTCGGGGCGCGCTGTCTGGTTTCTGACTCATCCTCCCGTCTGCTGACCTTTCTGGAGCGGATACGGGGGAATCCGTCCTCTGAAAACGGACTCAGTCCCCCCTTTCCTGGGGACCGTGTGGATTCCTAGCGGGAGGCACTAGAGCTTCAAGGTGGCGGTTTCTCGTTCTGGAAGGCGGTCGGTCCCTGCCACGGGGATAGTTTGCTTCAGTTGAGTTGCTGCCTTCCAGAGAAATAAACTTCAGGCTTGCCCTCTCTCCTGGTTCTGTTTCCTGGAAACAGGATGATGTGTCTGGAGTGTTCTAGCAAGTTCTCATTCTTCTTCCGTCCGCCCAGCTCAGTGAGAAGCTCAGAGCCGCCCTTGGGCTTCTGCCTGGCTTCGGGCACACCATGCCCTTGCTATTTTTGCAGATACGCACATGCCCTAAATGCTGAGTCTGACTTTCAGGGCCTTGGAGGCCGATGGAAGACTTAACCAGAATAGTGTTGTGCAGCCTTGTCTGATCTGAAGCCTGTGGGGACCTGCCAGTTCCATCTGGGATGTCATTTCCCTGTTCTGATAATAATGATAATAGTAATGGCACTGAAGAGGAGGTGCTGACATCCAGACGGCCTGGGACTGTGTCATTAGGGAGTCGGGGTGTTCCTTGTTGCATGTTTTATGGGCCCTTACCCCTTTAATAGCTGAAGGTGTATGCATTAGCGGAATCTAATAGATTTCTTTGCTAATGTCATCCTAGGGCACAGGAGGGCACGCTGCCCAGTGGCCACCTTTTTCTTTATGTCTCCAGGTCATGCTGAGGGCGTTAGGCCTCTTCGCCCTCATGGCATAGTCTTCAGAGGGCTGTTGGTGATTCTCGCAGCTGCCCCTTTGTCACCGGCCACCCCGTGGTCTCACGGGGAGAGCAGTTGTCTTTGTTCCTTGCACCTGCCTGCACCTCCTTTGCTGTCCTAGAAGGAACTAAACTCTTTTTTTGAAAAGTTTTTTATTAAAGTATCGTTGATTCACAGCGTTGTGTTAATTTCTGCAGTACAACAGAGTGACTCAGTTTATACACATATATTCTTTTTTCATGTTCTTCTCCATTATGGCTTATCTTGGGATGTTGAATATCGTTCCCTGTGGGAACTAAATTTCAAAACTAGATTTGTAAGCTTGACAAATTAGGAACACTCTGTAGTAGTAATGTTTTGAGATCCCGAAATACAGTTCGTTGTTAAAACACCTTCTTAGGTCTCCGTGTGAGAAACGGACCGCGTTGTTTTTTTTTTTTTTTTAAGATGATTTTTCTTTTTTCCATTGTAGCCGGTTTACAGTGTGTGGACCACGTTTGTATTATCTTCATTCTGTAGCTGAGGAAACAGGCTCGGAGAGGTCACGGCCAGTGAGGGTGGTGGCGGGTCCGGGCGGAGCCCCTGGGCCCCCCCTCAGCCCGTCTGTCTGCCTATCTCCCCCGCACTCTCTCCCCCGCACTGTCCCTTCCTTCCCCGCCCGTCCCTCCCCCAGCAAAAGACACCGATAAGGGCGGTGCACAGAGGCCGAGTGGCTTCGGCGTGCAGGTTGGGGAAGCCGTCTGTTGGCATGGCCAAGGCTTCTCCTGCCCACGGATTTCTGGAAAGCAGGGGGGCCTGACACAGAAGGGGCCGGAGCCGCTGGGGGGCCCGCTCCGAGGGCGGCCCTCCGCCCCGTGGTGAGTTGGGTCTCGGGTCCGCCCGGCCCCAGGGCAGCCTGCTTGGCGGGAGGAGAGGCTGTCCTTGGCCGCCTGGGGGCCGGAGGAGGGGAGGTGGGCGTCCAGCCGCGGGGCGGAACAGGGCCCAGAGGGCGAGGTCAGCTCACGCTGCTGGGCTTCCCGTGCGTCCCAGGGCTCGGGCCTCCTTTCAGGGGCTTGGAGAGGAAAGGGGCCCGTGTCCTCCCTAGCGGAAGCCCCAGTGCTGCGGTGGGGAGAAGCACCCCTCTCCTGCCGCTGAGCGGAGCTTAGGCCCGGGTGTTGCTAGTTGGCTTTGTGGCTCCTTGGCGTCTCAGCTCTCGGTTCTGGCCTGCTCATCTAGCCCAGGGAGTTGAATGATCGTCGTAAATCCAGCATGCTTTATACCAAGGAGGATTTTAATCTTTGGAGTCGTATAAAAGAGAATGGGATAATGCAGTGAGACCTCTTCTTTCTGGAAAAATTTGTGCAGACAATATACAAACTAGGAGTTCCCGCTGTGGCTCAGCGGAAACGAACCCCACTAGTATCCATGAGGACACGGGTTCCATCCCTGGCTCCGCTCAGTGGGTTAAGAATCCAAGGTTGTTGTGAGCTGTGGTGTAGGTCGCAGACGTGGCTGGGATCTGGTGTTGCTGTGGCTGTGGTGTAGGCTGGCAGATACAGCTCCAATTCGACCCCTAGCCTGGGAACCTCCACATGCCATGAGTGTGGCCCTGAAAAGACAAAAAATACAAACCATATGCTCCTTGCTCCTTGTTGGTAGTACCTTTTTCTGTGAATTTTAATGGCACTTTATGATGAAAAATTTGCATTATTTGTGAAACCTTAGCATAGCCAGTGGTTTCTAAAGTTGCCTTCTGCAGATGATTGATAATGTAAAAAGAGGGTTATTGTTTTTTTTTAAATATTTCTTATTACTCCCCACAACTTATGATGGGAAGTAGGCGCCTTGCATGTTGGTAGTGAGCAAACTAGTTTATGATTTAAAGTGGGGAAGGAAAAGTTGTATGGTTGACAAAATAATTGGGATGATTTCACTCCATAATATTCTCTGCAATTTGGTAACAGAGATGCGGGACACAAGGATATTTTCTTGTAGGAAAAGCTGCATAGCTCATTTCAACTTAATTGTGGGAGCTTTGATTTCTTGTGGTCCTGCTATTTTTTGGAAGTGTATTTTTAGAAAATCTTAAAATATGTAGCCTGACAGACTTCTTCCTAGCCTGCAGGAAAGACTGGTTTCAAATCATTTATTATTAGGCTTTCAGTGATAGACCATGAAACCCTCAAGTCTGAAGCCATCATTATTTAAATAGATAACCGCCTGAGAGAGCTGTCTTTTGAGACTAGAATTTCTTCATTAATCAAGCTAGATTTGAAAATGGCTTCTTAGCTTAGTGCTCTGATGAAAGGAAAAAGACATTGGTTTTTCTTTCCTCTTAATTATGCCCTTGGCTTTAGAAAGAAAGTTATGAAATCATGAAAATGTGGAAGTGGTCACGTTCTCCACAAGTTACCTGTACCTCATGTTTACCTGTTGATATGTTCTGTACTAGCCCAGGTGCTGCTTATAAACCTGTTTAACTGCAGACATGAAACCCAAGCAAACAACAACTAATCTTTGTTTCAGCCACTCCTAAGGATTCCAACAGTCTCAAAGCAAGACCAAGATCCAGGTAGTGTTTAATTTCTGCTTTAATGCCTGTTGTACCCTGTCCCTGCCTAGAAGCGAACCTCCCAACTCCAAGCCTCACCCATGACCCGCTTCCCCTTCGGTTTGAGGCTCAGAACATGGGTGGGTTCGCTCGTCACGAGGGCCCTGGCTGGAGCCTGCGGGGCGGCTGGGGAGGCTCTCAGTTTGTTTTTATTGGTGCTGGACGCGGGGCTGCTGCCCTCTGGCGCCCTGACATGAAGAAGGGGCTGCGTGCAGGGAGCCGCTTGTTGCGGGGTGATACGGGTGGGAGCTTTGGAAGGAAGGAAGCATGGTTTAAAGGTAACTAGCACTGACATTTCCTATCCCAGCAAGGTGAACCCCCCAAATAACAAGTCTGGGCGTAATGTCTAGAGTAGGCAGGGGACATGCTCTGGCGATGTCACTGGGGCACGAAGCTTCAGGCGAGCAGCATGTAGGGACGGTCTCATCCTTGCCGAGGCTCTTCTCAGTGTCCCCGTTCCGACGTCAGGAGAGGCTGGGAGAGGAGGGAGGGAGAGCCGCCCAGGCAGCGCTGTGGTCGACATCAGACCCCAGAGGGGCCGAGCCGGGAGAAATACAGAGCCGCCACGAGAACTACTAGGACCAGGGAGATGGGGTCAGGACCGCGGTGCGCCGGCGGACTGCAGTGCGAGCTGGGACGCCACGTGTGGCTTTTGCAGGTTTTGCTTTGGTTCTCAGTGACTCTTTTCCTCCGCTGGCTCTTCGTTGCATTCCTGAGAAACTGAATATAAATCTGATTGTATATGATATGATTGAAAGGCAGGCCATTTAAGGAAATCTCGTCTGCTTGTAAGTCAAAGACTTATCCCTCAGTTTATCTTTTACGTCTGGATTTTCCAAGTTGCAGTTTTATGTCCTTGTTTATAGAAGGCACAGATACCTATATTCATATTTGTTAAACAATAGATACAGTAATTCATTTTGGTAGGAAAAGAAGTATAGTCACTCTTTTTGTCTACGGCCACTACACTCACCCATCCCGTTTTTTAAAGGCTGAATGGACCTTTTAGAGATTCGCCTGTACTGGCTTTAGGATGTAGAAATAGTAACGTTTCTCTGCCTTCACAGCAGGCAAGCCCTTCTCTGAAGGGCACAAATGTGCTTCTGTGTGCTCGGGTCCCCATGAGTTGGACCTCAGAGTTTTCACTTCTGTTGGCCTCCTCCCTCCCCCCAACGCGAGTGAAATTACAACCTCTCAGTCACGTATCCTGTTATTAATATCTCTGGCTAAAGTTTAGATATTATTCCTTTTAGGGAGTGGTCTCTTGGTCTCATTTGGATGTTTTCATTTTCTCTCTGAACCCACGGGGTCTTTCCTGAGACCAAGAGCATCAAATTATTTTTCTTCTCCTTTTTAGAATCATACAGCTCGGTAGAAGTGTGAGGCAGAGGGGGAAATCATCCTTCTCACTCGGCCGTGGGCATCATTTTGTTGATCCCCTGCACGTGTATGTCTCAGTCGGCTGCAGTCTGTTTTACCCCATCAGCTGTTGGATATTTATTTAACTTGCCATGTGGACATCCACGTACACACGTTATATACGGAAGTGAAGTGGAACGAGGTGTAGTGTGAGATTGTGTGCTCAACTATATCTGTGTGCATATGCATGTGCACAGACAGGATTTATACCCACATTTTTTCTTTCTTGAGCGAATCATGTCACTAAAGCTCGATCTGACATAGAAAGTTCTTTTCATTTCTAGCTGGGTTCTCGGATGTCCTTTTTTTTTTTTTAAAGATCATTTTATTTATTTATTTATTTTTTGTCTTTTTGCCTTTTCTAGGGCCGCACTCGTGGCACATGGAGGTTCCCAGGCTAGGGGTTGAATTGAAGCTGTAGCCGCCGGCCTACACCGGAGCCACAGCCATGTGGGATCCGAGCCGCGTCTGCCACCTACACCACAGCTCCCACGGCAACGCCGGATCCTTCACCCACTGAGCGAGGCCAGGGATCGAACCCGCAACCTCATGGTTCCTAGTCGGATTCATTAACCACTGCGCCACGACAGGAACTCCGGATGTACTTTTTTAAATCAAGAGTTCCCATTCGAAAACAAACTTTTCTATCAGTTGCCTTTTATTCTAGCTGTGAGTATCAGAGCCTTCTTCCTGCTAGTTCCTGCATGCCTTTGCCTTGCCTGTCTTGCCAGTTATGTCACAGGCACCCCCCACAGCAAGTCACATGTCATTATGGTGGCTTTATTAAAGATTGCAGCTTTGCATGACTCCTTCCTCAGCTCTTGAGGAAGAGTTGAGGAGGTTGTTCAGGACAGTAAAAACATGCTGTGGCAAAACCAGCTTTACGAGAGCTGACGTTGCTTAATAGTAATGGTTAGATTCTACTTTCATGAGAACCACTGGAATGGCGAGAGACCGGCCTGGCTTTCTGAGGCCGATTTGTCGCTAGGAGACATCTCTGACTCAAACGTCCTTTTCTTCTTTGACACGACGTTAGCCAAGAAGCTGAATAGAACAGACATACAGCATGCACATCGGCTTCTTAGAAACACCTTATTGGGAGCTCTTCTTCTCCCCCCTTTTTTTGTGCTTTTTAGGGCTGCACTCGTACTCGCGGCACATGGAGGTTCCCAGGCTAAGGGTCTAATTGAAGCTACAGCTGCCAGCCTATGCCAGAGCCACGGCAGTGCCAGATCTGAGCTGCCTCTGTGGCGTACACCACAGCTCATGGCAACGCCAGATCCTTAACCCACTGAGCGAGGCCAGGGATTGAACCTGCAGCCTCATGGTTCCTAGTTGGATTCGTTTCTGCTGCACCATGATGAGAACTCTGTAGAAACACCTTATTGGGAGCGCTTCCACACACTTGCTCCTAGGCGGTAGACTAATGTACGGAGTTGAATTAATTTAGAAAATAAGTAGGTCTCTAACAGATAGTCTAGCTGCTTCTACCCAAAAGTGTCTTCCCTGGCTCATAGGCAGTCTCAGGACATTTTAAAAATGGAATTTAGAAACTGAGAGTGGAGTGTCGAATGGAACCTGTGTAACTTTCTAGCTACGTGACCTTTAGCAAGTTACCTGGGTCCTTTTTCATTAAATGCTATTAATTGGAATTACCATCTTGGAAATTGCCTGGTTAGCTCCTGCCTTGTTCCAGATTGAAGAGAAGGTTAAGAGGAGGCTTTTGCTTTGAAAATTTCCCCCACCTCCTATCTGTCATGGTCAGAAAACCGAAACGCCTCAGCTGGATGGATGGGTGCTTTCCTTCCTGAATTTCATTGGTAGCACATTCCGTTGAACTCTTAACTCTTAATCTTAGCTTATCGGTCCTGATTCCCCAAGTGCCTGTTACCACATTAGCAAGTAAACAGGAGAACAGTTCTGCAGTCAGTTAATACCCTGAAGCCCTTCTGTTAAAATATAGCAGAAGAGTTTACGTGTTATTCTTGATAACAATTCCCATCGAAAGGGATTTGAATTTACAGAAAGCTTTTCCTTTGGGGTCACTTTGGGCCTAAGGGATAATAAGAGTATAGAGGTTTAAAAAAGTTTGGACTGAGGGTTGCGGTTTGGGCGCCTCTGGCCCGCAGTGTGGCGTCTGGGGTCGGGGCAGTCGGTGCCCAGCGGGCCTTGGCCGTGGCCGACTGGTGTGGGTGTTTTCCGTTGCAGCCCAGCTTGAGAGCGTGGTGCGTCGCTATCTGCCTGCTGACCTTGCCTTATTTTGCTGCAGATCTTACTCTAGCACCTCCATAGAAGAAGCCATGAAAAGGGGCGAGGACCCTCCCACCCCGCCACCGCGGCCACAGAAAACCCATTCCAGAGCGTCCTCCCTGGATCTGAATAAAGTCTTCCAGCCCAGTGTGCCAGGTGACGTGCCCCCGCGCCCCTGCCCTCCCTGGCCGCCCCCACGTGGCCCTGCCCACCCTTGCCGTGGACCGAGAGTCCCGAGATTGCATCCCCCAAGGATGAAAACGCGTCAGCCCCAGACGGCCCACCGCGCGTGGGGTGGTGACTGGCACACAAGGTGGCCCCGTCGTTCGCTCAGCCGCCCGTGCCATCCTTCTGTCACCGTCCTCGGCGATCCATGTCCGCCCAGGACTGTCTGCCTTTCACCCTCTTGGTGACGCTCCTGTGTCCTGTAGGGGTTACGGCGAAGCGGCTGTGCTAAATCCGGCCGGGGGTAGGTGTTTGGTGTGGGCTGCCCCAGGGCTTCTGGGGGTGCCACTTCCTGCTCGAGGCAGCGGCTGTCCAGCAGGACTGGCTCCCCGGGAAGAGGAGCAGCAGCGGGGAGCCACGCCCGCCCGTCGGCGAAGGTGCTGGGATACGCTGCCGTCCCACGGGTTACTCGGGGAGCAGCAGGGGCCTTTCCACTGACTAATGCAGGCAAGCTATAAATACAGAGATTTCCTGGAACTTTTTCTGTATCTCTATACATTTTAAATCAAGCCAAGCTCAGATGCTAGTGATTTGCAGATTATTATCTTTTCTCCTACAGCAAGAAAAGGCGCTCCTTGGCTCACACGTTAGCATGACCTCTGTGTCCCGGCGGAGCTCAGCATGTTTTATTTGTTCTAATAAAGTACTCTCCTCACAGTAACGTTATAGATTGTTTTTTAATATACCAGAATCTGGAACTCTCTCTGAAACTTGATTCTCTGCCATGAGTTCATCAGATAAGAATTTGTCTTGAGTTTTCCCCCACACTTTGATCCAAATTCTGGCATAATTTCATAGTAAGTGGTATTTGGGGTGGGAGTAGCTCGAATGGTGATGCTATAAAAATTTCATGTGGCTGGTGGGTTATGACCTAGGAGATTGCTCTGTGGATGCAAGCAGATTAAAACAACCTGGACAGCTGTCTCCGTACGTGTTCCTTGCAAGGAGAGAGGCTGGGAGCATGCACGTAGCTCTCAGGCCGTGTCTCTCTCCCCGCCAGCGTGCCCCCTGTGTTGGAGGGTGGATGAGCTGTGGCTTACACGACGTTGCATCCCAGAGTAGAAGGGACACGGCTGAATTTGGAGTCCAGTTCAGCTGCTTGTGAACTATTTGATTTCCAGCAAGTGGCTTGATCTGTTCTGCCTCTCAGGTTCCTAGTCTGGACAACAGGACCACCGCTCCGCAGAACCACAAGGTGATGGTGAGATAATAGATGGAATCCAGATAGCAGCGTGTCTGGCCCCTAGGCGCTCATTCCCACCAAAGACTGATGAGGAAAGCCCCCTCACCCCCTTGACCCCCCGTGGGCCCGTTCTCTGATTCCCTCCCTTGCGGAGGGGCCGAGCCGCAGTTGCCTGTGGTTGTACCCCCTTCATCGCCACACCTTTCCTGGGTGTGCTTCACTCCTGCCCTGTCTTACTGTCCCCACACCTAAATAAGATCCCTGGCCCCAAGTCCCTGTCATAGGGGCTGCTTTCAGGAGAAGCTGAATCAAGACGGCTTCTTTTTCCATCTCTGATGTTGACATGACTTCAGGAGGAGAAGTATTTTGGTTTGATAAATGGCAAAGAGTAGCGAGGTGGGTGACAGCTGTATTCATAGCTTAGTTCCATCATCTTTCCAGTCCTGGTTTATACAAATAAAATTTTAATGAGCAGTTTAAATTGCTCACGTGAAGAAGAGAGCATTTCTGCAAGAGGAAAAGCAGGTGGTACCATCGCAGCTACTTAATTTATTTCCGTGTGGATTAATTCTCACAGGAAAGGACAAGAGTCTAGAATTCTGTAGAATTTTCGGGTACTGCCTATTGCTAGAAATTACTTATTAAGGTTCAGACACTGGAGGAAAGCATGGGCTAGTAAACCAGTCAGCGTAGCGCCCCCAGTGGGAACCATGGAGCCGTGGAGCCGTGGTGTAGTAACCCCTCGGCTGCACTTGTCTTTCTGTGTCACTCCAGGCAAACTGGGTCGCCCTATGCTTGCTGTCCTGTATCCTGAGCTTCCTAATTCGCCATCTTTCACCTTCCTAATAGGGAGCCGCGTCGTTTCTTGGGGCGCCTGTGTCATGGGGTGTAGAGTGAGGGATTGTGCCTTAGTCTTGCCCCGTCCCCCCCCCCCATCTCTTCCTCGCACTCCTCTAACGCTGCTCCACTCGTGCACCCTCTCTGCTTTCTCTTCCCCCTCCCCTCTCTGCTTCTCTTTCTTTCCTGTCCCCCTCCCCCATTTCCCAGCCCCCCCCCCCGCCCCCCGAATCCTAACCAAGGCGGAGGTTGTCAATGACTGCCCGTCTCTGTCTTTGTCTGCCTGCCTATTTATATTCTTGGGCTGAATCCTAGAGGTCAGAGGTGCTGAGTCACAGGTCATATACGTTTGAAGTGTAGATTCACGTTGCCAGACTGTCCTGGAGAAAACTTGTACCTGTCACCTCGCCCCATCACTAACATCGGCTGAGAATGTTTCCTGGCCCCCTGGCCAGCGCTGGCTCATGGTCATCTCTTTAGTGGTTATCTGTCTGATAGGCACATGTTTGCAGTCCCTGGATTCCTAGTGAGACTGGACATCTTTTCATATCTTTATGGGCCGTGACTCTTTGTTCTTTTGTGCATTGCCTGTGTGAAGGCACACTCAGTTTCTGTGGCTGCATCTCTTTGCCTAACCACAGGGACCCCTTGCCTCCTCTTCGGTTTTCCTCTGAGGGTGGCCCTGGGGAAGCTGTAACCTAACCTGCTCCTTCCCGGGGTCTCTGTCCTTCCAGCCCCCAGTTCCTCATCTTTTGGCTGGATTTATCACGTAAGACAGACTCTATTGAGATCGCCCAGTTTATAACAATAGAAAAGAGAAGTAAAGAGAGGAAGATGGATAATGTGCGATGAAACAAGATGGGAACTTGAGTTGTAAGGGAAAGGTAAAATGAAGCCATTGTTTTTTGTTGTTGTTGTTGTTTTTTTTAAATGAGAATCACAGCATTGTGAAAACCAGAGTGAAGAAGCCTAAGTTGCTGCATCCGGGTAGCCTAAAGTAGAGTAAGAGTGTGGGGAAGAAATCAGACAGAGAGAAGACGGAAAGAAGCAAGAGTGAAAGAGGGAAATGAAGCAGAAGGGGAGATAGTTGTTCTGTAGGAGCGATGCTGTTTATACGGGGAAAAGCTTATAGAGACCGAGGGCGGGTGGGCCTGTAGGATTCAGGGGACTCTTTGCAAGGAAGGAATAGCTCAGGACTGGGTGGCATTAACGCCTTCAGATAGATGGTGATAGGACACATGATTTATGGGGCAGAATAACGAAGGGCCAATTTGAAATATAAATCTGTAAAAATGAACGAGGCCGACTCAGGCAGTGTGGCACAGTGGGCTTTAACTTTGATATCTGCGAAGAGGGTGTGAACAGGTGATTTACGGGAGTCTAGACTGTCCCAGGGCTCGAGATCGGTAGGTGCTGGCATTGCACCTAAAGCGTGTGCTTTCGCAGGGAGAAGACTGTCATGATAGGACCGCTGTGCGGAGAAGGGAGACCGCCTTTAATAGCTGATTAGTTGTGGAGCCAGCCTCTCACGGTCCCATGCAGCTGCCGCGTTTGTGAGAAGGAAATGTGCAAAAAAGCCTAAGGCAGTGATGATGCAAGCAGACAAAATCTAGAGGCAGTCAAACCCCGGGCTTGCTCAGTGATGTTTAGATTTCATAGCTCTCTACTTAGAGCCACAAAGCATATTTTATTACGGAAATTTCTGTAAGAAGAGTCACAGTGAAGATGATACTTTTTAGACCTTACCTCTTTTTCTTCACTGAAGCAATTGTTTTCCTAAAGGTTGCCCCCTCCCCCGCCCTGTAAAAAGGTTTCTTCTGTTCCACCGTGTGGGCTGGAAACGCCCCTCCTCCCATGCTTGACACTGACCTGCCTCCTCCAAAGCCCTGAGTTTGCAGCTCAAGGTTTCCATGGTGACAGCCAATCATCTCAGTGGTCCCTATCGCCTCGGTCCCATCATGGAGCATTTGCCTGGCCGGAGGGGCAGCGCTTGTGTGGAGGAGACGTAGCCATCCCTTTAACGCTCCAGACCAGGAACCCCCATCATGTCCACACAGGTCTACCTGGGGAACCCTAGCCCATGAGAGAGCCAGCTGCCAGGCAGCTGGAAATGAAGTCCCTGGCAGGGCTGCCACTTCCCAGTGACGTCCTGCTTAGCGTAAGGCAGGAGAGTGGATGTTGGCGGATGGCTCTTCCCCCCACATGCCGTTCCGCCGAACGCATTTGAGATCCACACGTTAAAGCCACTGTGATGGCTGAACACAACACGTCAGTGGGTATTATCCGCCCGTGGGTAGCCAGTGTCCCATCAGCTTTAGACATAGTGATAAGAAGAGTTCATCCCCTGCTTAGGAAGTTAGGGCCCATCTGTATCATGGGATCTTACGAAGCTGTTAAGAAGAATGAGGTCTGTGTGCTAAATGGAGAGGCGCCTGAGATAAGTGAGAGAGAGCTGGTGCAGAGTGTGGGTGGTCTTCATTGTAGGGACGATTTCCAGAGGAAGACTTAAGAACAGTGATAACAGTGGTTGCCTCTGGGGAAGACAATTGGATGACTGGGGACCAGGAAGAGAAATTTACTTTTCGCCATGGATTCGTTTGTATCTATTAAATTTTGCCTCATGTGCAGATATTACCGATTACACAAAACTGACTTTCCAAGCTGTGGCCGCAGTGCCCAGGTGTTGCCGGAGCGTACCAGAGATGGTCTTCCTGGCTACATTTATCTGTCTCAGACTTGCCTACCATACTGTATCCAGGGTATTTTCATGCCCAATCTGCTGCCGCCTCCTAGATTGCAGCTAAGATGACAGCATTCCAGAGCATTCTTTAAGGCTCTGATAGGTTCCTCCCCTTCAGTGCACCTCCAGTGCTGAGGAGTAGTTTTAAAGGACTTCTCGCAGCCTCCCTCGTGAGATGTCCACATGGGCCAAGGGCTGTGATGAGGGCTCTGTCTTCCCTTGGGGGGGGGGGGTATGTGTGTTTATTGAGTGATGAGCCGAGAAGATCTGTCCTGGGTTTTCTACAGCTGAAGACAGCTTTCTGTGACTTGAGAAAAGGTAAAGCCCCTTGGGAACAAGAGAGATTCTCAACACCAAACTGAGCTTTTGAGCTTTCTAAAGGATGCATTTAGCCACACAGATGTCTTGTCTGACCTTATGCATTTGCTCGTTCTATCATTGCTGTGACAGCTATTTGTTCCCTTTTAAAGCCTAGCAGAACTTTAAAATCTAGTAGAATTTTGGGATTCCTGCCCCATTCCCAAACTTTTGGATCTGCGGTATAGCTAGCCAGCTAGACAATTTTTTTTTTCTTTTTTTGGCCACACCTGCAGCACATGGAAATTGCTGAGCTAGGGGTTAAATCAGAGCTGCAACTGAGGGCTACACCACAGCCACAGCAACGCTGCATGTGAGTCCCATCTGTGACCTACACCACAGCTCAGGCAATGCTGGATCCTTAACCCACTGAGCAAGGCCAGGGATCAAACCCGAGTCCTCATGGATACTAGTCGGGTTCGTTAACCACTGATCCACAATGGAAACTCTGATTAACTATTTTATATATAGCAGTGTGCATATGTTAATCGCAAACTCCTAATTTATTTCTTCTCCCTACCTTTTCCCTTTGGTAACCATAAGTTTGTTTTAAAAGTGTGTAAACCTGTTTCTGTTTTGTAAATAAGTTTATTTGTATCATTTTTATTTTTATTTTATTTTTGTCTTTTTGCCTTTTCTAGGGCCGTACCCGTGGCATATGGAGGTTCCCAGGCTAGGGGTCACATCGGAGCTGCAGCTGCCAACCTGTGCCACAGCCACAGCAACACAAGTTCCAAGCCACATCTGCGACCTATGCCACAGCTTGCAGCAATGCTAGATCCTTAACCCACTGAGCAAGGCCAGAGATTGAACCCGTATCCTCATGGACACTCTGTTGGGTTCCTAACCCTGAGCTGAGCTACAACGGGAAATCTGCGTGTATTTTTTTCAAATTACGGTTTTCTCTAAATAATGTTTTCCTTTTTCTTGGGCATATACGTGGGGTTAGAATTTCTGGGTTATGTGTTATCTATTTGGTGACTATTTTGAGGAACTCCTGAACAGTTTTCCAGAGCAGCTGCACCAATTTACCATCTTAGTAGCTATATATGAGGACTGCAATTTCTTCGCATCCTCGACACACTTATTATTATCTGTCCTTTTAATTTTAGCCATCTTAGTAGGTGTGAAGTGGCATTTTATCATGGTTTGCATTTGCATTTTCTAATGATTAATGATGTGGAACATCTTTTCATGTGTTTTTTGGCTATATTTATGTCATCTTTGGAGAAATGTCTATTCAGAATCTTTGCCCATTTTTAAATTGGGTTATTTTTGTCGTTGAGTTATAAGGGTTCTTTATATATTTTGAATGAAGTCCCTTTTCAGATGTATGGTTTACAAGTATTTTCTCTCATTTGTGGGTTGTTCTTTCAGTGATGTCCTTTGAAGTGCAAAAATTCTTCTTCATGTTATCTATTTTTCTTTTGTCACTTGCGTGTCTGGTGTGATATCTAAGAAACCACTGTCTAACTCAAGTCGCAAAAATTTATTCCTTTTTTCTTTTAAAAGTTAAAAATTTTTGGCTCTTACATTTAGGTCTGTGATCCATTTTGAGTTGATTTTTGTGTTTGGTGTAGGATAGGGATCCAAATTCATTTTTTTGCATGTGGCTGTCCAGTTGTCCTAGAGCCATTTTTTTGAGAAAATGATTAATTCCCCATTTAATTTTCCTGGTACCCTTGTTGAAAATCAGTTGACCAAGACATAAAGGTTTATTTCTGCAGTCTCATTTCTGTTCCATTGATCTATATGTCTGTCTTTATGCTAGTGCCATACTGTCTTGATTATTCCAGAAATTGTAATAAGTTTTGAAATTGGAAAGTATGCATCTACCCAATTTCTTCCTCTTTTTCAAGTTGTTTTGGTTATTCTGGGTCCCTTGTGTTTTCACATGAAATTTAGGATCAGCTCATCAATTTTGTGTTTAAAAACAAAATGCCAGCTGGGATTTTGTTAGGGATTATATTGAATCTGTGGCTGAGTTTGGTTAGTATTGCTATCTTTTTTTTTTTTTTTTTGGTCTTATTGCATTTTCTAGGGCCACACCCACGGCGTATGGAGGTTCCCAGGCTAGGGGTCCAATCAGAGCTGTAGCCGCTGGCCTACACCACAGCCACAGCAATGCAGGATCCAAGCCGCGTCTGCTGCCTGCACCACAGCTCACGGCAACGCCGGATCCTTAACCTACTGAGCAAGGCCAGGGATCGTACCAGCAACCTCATGGTTCCTAGTCGGATTCGTTAACCACTGAGCCACGACGGGAACTCCTAGTATTGCTATCTTAACATTTTTCCCCTCAACTTTATTGTTAATTGACAAATTAAAATTGTATCTATTTATGGAGTACAATATGATCTTTTTCATTTTAATAATATAAAGTCTTCCAGTCTTTTTTTTTTGTTTTGTTTTGTTTTTTGATCTTTTGAGGGCTGCACCTGCAATATATGGAGGTTCCCAGGCTAAGGGTCCAAACCAAGCTCCAGCCGCCAGCCTATACCACAGCCACAGCAAGCAGGATCTGAGCTTCATCTGCGATCTACGCCACAGCTCACGCAACACCGGATCCTTAACTCACTGAGTCCTCATGGATGCTGCTCAGATTTGTTTCCGCTGAGCCACGAGGGGCTCTCCAAGTCTTCCAGTCTTAAATGGAAGGATGTATTTCCACTTATTTAAGTATTTAGTTTCATTCAACAATGTTTTGTGGAGTTCCCATTGTGGCTCAGCAGGTTAAGAACCCAGCTAGTATCCATGAGGATGCAGGTTTGATCCCTGGCCTCGCTCAGTGGATGAAGGATCCGGTGTTGCCGTGAGCTGTGGTGTAGGTCTCAGACGAGGCTTGGATCCCACGTGGCTGTGGCTCTGGCATAGGCCATCGGCTACAGCTCCAATTAGACCCCTAGCCTGGGAACCTCCATATGCCACTGTGGCCCTAAAATAAATAAATTATTGAAAAGTTAAAAAAAAGAGAAATCTCTAAAAAAACCCCAGTGTTTTATAACTTTCAACATGCAAATTTTGCCCTTCTTCAAATTCTTACATACGGTCAGCCTTCTGTATCCTCAGGCTCTACATCTGCTCAATCAACCAACTACGGTTTGAAAATATTAGGGGAAAAAATTCCAGAAAGTTCCAAAAAGCAGAATTTGACTTTGCTCTGTGCCAGCAACTATTTACATAGCATTTACAGTGCGTCAGGTACTAGAGGTAACCCAGAGCTGATGTAAAGTGCGTGGATGCACATGCATAGGTCATATGCAGATACTGCGTCATTTTATATCAAAGACTTGAGCATCCTTGGATTTTTGTATCCCCGAGGGGTCTTGGACCCACTCCCCCATGGATAGTGAGGAACGCATATTTTATTTATTTTGATTTTATTCTAAAGGGAGTTGTTTGCTTAATTTCATTTTCCAGTCTTCATTGTTAGAGTATAGAAATATAGTTAGTTTTTGTATATTGATCTTATATCCTATAACTTTGTTGGACTTGTCTGTTAGTTGTCTGGACACATCCTTAACTTAGATAACGAGGTAGGGAACATACTCATTATTGGACTTCTTACTGCTTTAGCTAATCCTGCAGCTGCCTGCAAATCAAGGAGGAAATCCCTTTTAGTGTTTGGGAAACAGTGAAAGATTCATTGCTGAATGCTTGCATCCAATTTTACTTTTTCTCTCATATGTGAGACCAGTCGATCCAGTCCCACTTATTCAGTAGTGTATTCTTTACGCATTAATATGCAGTGTCCACTCTGTCCTAAGCCAAGTTTCCCTTTTTGTAAGAGTTGTGTCTGGGCTCTCTCCTCCATTAACTCGTTGAGCTAGGTTAATAGTGGGAATGGGTTACTTTGTACAAAGGACACCTTTAAAGCACTCGATAGGCGTTGTCTCTTCTCCCTACAATGATCCTAATGAGATTGATGCTGTTTTATCCTTATTTTAGAACTGGGGAAACTGAGGTACAGCAGTTAATTTGGCCAAGGTCGTGGAGCTGAGTCGATGGTGGAGCTAGGGTTTGAACTCGTGCAGTCCACTGCTGGAGCCTTCGCTCTGCCGCCTCACGCGGGGGCAAGTGTATCTCTTCTCTCTATCCCGCTGGCCTCTCCCAACTTGTCTACTTGGCCAGGTGTCGATGAGGCGTTTCTCTGTTCAGCTGCCTCTGCTGAAGATTTTCTTAAGGCAGGTGGAGGGCAGCTGCTGTCACTGCTGCTGAGCCCACGCCTCACCCTGCTTCGCCTGCCAGCTGAGCACTGCGACTCATCGCTAGACCTGCCGCTGCAGTCCTTCGTCTTTGAAGGGCCAGGGAAGGACTTGCAGTTTTCTGGATCCGAATCCTTGCTTTCAGGTCTAATCTTGTTTGTGGGGGGCTCTGTTGTGAGAAGTTACACGCTCAGCGTTCATAGTGACAGAGCATTGGCATTTCCCTGTGGGTTTGTCAATAGTTGCTGGATGAAAGGTGTCGGCTGCAGTGTAGTGTCACTTTGTCATGCGATTTGAAGTCTAGACGTTCATTTAAACATACAGAGCTATATGTGTGTGTGGGCTGTTGGGCTAGATGGACATTTTTGGAGGTGAAAAATACAGACCAGGTGTTTCAAGTTTGTGCCAGTGTTCAGCACGTTCCTCCAGATCCGCGGCAGGCTCAGCTTTGGAAGCTGTGGCTGCAGTGTACTGTCTGTCTTTTTACTTTTTCCTGTTACTCTATTTATAGTTGTTTTTTTTGTTTTTTTTTTTTTCTTTTCCGCTAAGTTATGTGAGAGTGTCTGTAGTAGCCCAGTGTGTGATTCGTATCTGCAGAAGAGAAAAACCTGGAGGTTTACACAGGCTTGCCAAGGGGAGGGTGCAGCCAGTCCTGCTGCTGGGCAGGGTGCCTTCTCTTTAGATGCGGCGTCCAGTTTTCTGGCTGCCCTGCTGGCTGAGGGCTCTGACGAGGGAGTGTGGGGAAGAACAGGACTCGCGTCTCTGAAGGATGCCCTGGGAAATGTTAGTATAGCCTTTAGCTTTAAAAATGCTTATGAAACTCATTTGAGTAATAGAAAAATACTTTCTCATGTGTAAAATTCATACATTACAGGTGTGACCCTTAACCTCATTCCCACCCAGCGCGTGTCTTCCCTGGGAATGTATTTCTCTGACAATTTCTGGTGCACTTATTCATGCATATGTGTACCTGCGGCATCATTTTCAGGGTTTCTTGTATTGAAAATAATTGGCATCACCTTGCATGTTTCCCCCATGCTTTCCTCATACTATGTTATTTCTTGGAGATATATCCATGTCAGTACTCATAATTTTGTCATGCTTTTGTATGTGGTCTGTGCACTGACTACTCTGTTAAAAACTGTATTATGGAGGGAGTTCTCTTGTAGCGCAGTGGGTTAAGGACCTGGCGTTGTCACTGCAGTGGCTTGCGTCGCTACTGTGGCGCCAGTTCAATTCCTGGCCCATAAACTTCCACATGCCATGGGTGCAGCCAAGAAACCCACTGTGTTATGGAAAATTTCAAATGTATGTAAAAGCAAAGAACCCCCATTCCCAGATCATTTGAAGGAAATCACAGATGGGGTGTAATTTCAAACATAAATACTTTATATGTATCTCTAACAGATGATGACTTTTTAAAAAAACACGTCTAAACCTTTATTGTATGTAACAAAATTAGCAATAGTCTATTAATATCATGTAGTATCTAGCCAGTGTTCAGATTCTCTGAACTGTCTCAAGTATTCCTTTTTGGGTTTTATTTTTTTGGCTTTTTAGGGCCACACCTGTGGCATATGGAAGTTCCCAGGCTAGGGGTCAAATTGGAGCTGCAGCTGCTGGCCTACACCACAGCCACAGCCACAGCCGCGCGGGATCCAAGCCACAGCTGCAGCCTCCACCACAGCTCACAGCAACACCAGATCCTTAACCCACTGAGCGAGACCAGGGATTGAACCTGCATCCTCATGGATCCTAGTTGGATTCGTTAACCACTGAGCCATGAAGGTAACTCCAAGTTGTGTCTTAAAAAAATTTTTTTTATTGGAGAATAGTTGACTTAGAAGGTTGTGTTAGTTTCAGGTGTACAGCACAGTAAATTGGTTATACAAATACATGTCTGTTCCTCTCCAGATTCTGTTCCCAAATAGATCACCACACAGTATTAAGTAGATTACCCTGTGCTATACAGCTAGGTCCTTATCACCCATCTATTTTATATGCAATTGTCTACACGTGTCAGTCCCAGCCCCCCACAGTTCATCCCTCCCACCCGACACTTCCTCTCTGGTAACCATGAATTTAGTTTCAAAATCTTGGAGTCAGTTTCTGTCTCGTAAGGTCTTTTGTATCAGTTTTTGTTAGAGTCCATGTATGAGCGAGCTCTTAGGATATTTGTCTTTCTCCATCCTGATCGATCTCTATTTTCCTAATGATGGGCTGGCAGGTACTGATCTCCCTTGGGCCCCAGGAACTGAGCAGTGAGCTGTGTATAAGGTCTCAGGCCCCTTGGGGTTTTTGCCTGTGATTCTTCCAACTTCTCTTTCAGGTTTTTTTTACTTCCCTTCTTTTGATTAAACCGTTGAGTTCTTTGATGCATATTAGAAAGTATATCTAAGCAGGTATTTTTGAAACAGTACTTTTTTTTTTTTTTGTCTTTTAGCTATTTCTTGGACCGCTCTGGTGGAATATGGAGGTTCCCAAGCTAGGGGTCGAATCGGAGCCGTAGCCAGCAGCCTACGCCAGAGCCACAGCAACTCGGGATCCGAAGCCGCGTCTGCAGCCTACACCACAGCTCACGGCAACGCCGGATCGTTAACCCACTGAGCAAGGGCAGGGATCGAACCCGCAACCTCATGGTTCCTAGTCGGATTCGTTAACCACTGCGCCACAATGGGAACTCCTGAAACAGTACTTTCTATTACACATAGAAAGCATGGCTTTCCTTGATCTTCAGAAATAAATTTTACCTTTTTTCAAAATACGTATGAAATGACTGTCAGCCTAATTTAGAAGTACGTAACAAATGGAGAGTCAGCATTGGAGTGTGTCCACATGTGGTTGCAATGCTGTTAGTTACAGCTTTTGAAAAAGAAACATGGTGGAGATAGGGCTTATTTCTGTTGTCCTTACCTGAAGGCAGAAGAACGTGTTTTTCCTGCCAGAGAGAACTCCTTTTGTGCTAGAAGTTGTAAGTCAGGATGCGAGCAAACCTCAGTCTCATCTAAAAGGCTATTTTTTTTTTTTTCCTTTTTAGGGCCACACCTGCAGCATATGGAGGTTCCCAGGCTAGGCGTCTAATCAGAGCTACAACTGTGATCTACGCCACAGCCACAGCCACAGCCACAGCCATGCCAGATCCGAGCCACGTCTGCTACCTATATATACTGCAGCTCATGGCAACGCCAGATCCTTAACCCATTGAGTGAGGCCAGGAATCACACCCGCATCCTCATGGATACTAGTGTGGTTCATAACCCAGTGATCCACAAGGGAACTCCTAAAAGGCCGTTTTATTTATTTTTTTTCATCTCTATAATGATTTTTATTTTTTCCATTATAGCTGGTTTATAGTGTTCTGTCAATTTTCTACTGTACAGCAAGGCAACCCAGTCACACATACACGTGTACATTCTTTTTTCTCACATTATCATGCTCCATCATAACTAACTAGATATAGCTCCCAGTGCTACACAGCAGGATCTCATTGCTTATCCATTCCAAAGGCAATAGTTTGCATCTATTAACCCCAAATTCCCACTCTCTCCCCCTCCCTCTTGGCACCCACACGTCTGTTCTCTATGTCCGTGAGTCTGTTTCTGTTTTGTAGATAGGTTCATTTGTGTCATGTTTTAGATTCCACATATAAGCGATATCATATGGTATTTGTCTTTCTCTGTGTGATTTTACTTAGTATGATAATTTCTAGGTCCATCCATGTTGCTGCAAATAGCATTATTTCATTTTTTGGTGGCCGAGTAATATTCCATTGTATATATGTATATCTTCTTTATCCAATCCTCTGTTAATGGACATTTAGTTTGTTTTCATGTCTTGGCTTGTTTTTTGTTTTTATTTTCATTACTCTCAGAGGTAGATCAAGAAAGATATTGCTATGATTTATGCCAAAGAGTGTTGTGCTTGTGTTTTTCTCTAAGAATTTTGTAGTGTCTAGTCTTATGATTATTTAGGTCTTCAGTCCATTTTGAGTTTGTTTTTGTTGGTGGTGTTAGAGAATGTTCTAATTTTATTCTTTTATATATAGCTGTCCAGTTTTTCCTCCACCACTTATTGAAGAGGCTGTCTTTTCCCCATTGTATATTCTTGCCTCCTTTGTCATAGAGTAATTAACCATAGGTGTGTGCATTTGTCTCTGGGCTTTCTGTGCTGTTCCACTGATCTATAGTTCTGTTTTTTGTGCCTGTACCATACGGTTTTGGTGCCTGTAGCTTTTGTAGTAAAGTCGGAAGTTGTTTAGCCTGATTCCTCCAGCTCTGTTTTTCTTTCTCAAGATTGCTTTGGCTATTTGGGGTCTTCTCTGTTTCCATGCAAATTAATTTTTTTTTTGGTTCTAGTTCTGTGAAAAATACCATCGGTAGTTTGATAGGGATTGCAGTGAGTCTGGATTGCCTTGGGTAGTATAGTCATCTGGACAATGTTGATTCTTCCAAACCAAGAGCTTGGTATATCTTTTCGTCTGTTTGTGTCATCTCCTGTTTCCTTCATGAGTGTCTTAAAGTTTCAGAGTACAGGTCTTTTGCCTCTTTAGGTAGGCGTGTTCCTAAGTATTTTACTTTCTTTGATATGATGGTAAATTGGATTGTGTCCTTAATTTCTTTCTCGGGTAGGTCTTTTCATAATGGCTTGTTCCAACCAGGGTCCAATCAAGGGCTTCCTGTACATTGTACTTGTTTTGCCACCTGTTAAGTCTGTTTTTATTGATAGGTTCCATGGTCAACCCCCTCCCTTGCTATTCATTCATTTATTCATAAGGAAATTGTCCCCCTTGTAGACATTTCCACATTCTGCGTTTGGCTTCTTCTCTTTTCTTCCATCTCCTGTATTTCCTATAAATGGGGAGAAAGATCTAAACTTGATTAGAATTAGATTCTATATTTGGTAAGAAGACTTTGTAGCGATGCTCTATACTTCCGATTGCATCACATTAGGAGGTCCTTGAGGTCTGATGCTTCTGTTTTTGTCATATAGTATTAGGCTGATTCATCCATTATGATAGAGATCCCCAACAGCCTTCCAGATAACAGTTTTGTTAGGTATTGATCATCATTGACTGAATCTAGTGGCATGTTAGTATATGTTTAACAATTGGCCATTGTCAGTTGCCATGGCCAATTTCACTCTTAGCTGTTCTGTCACTGAATGTGAGGTTGGGACAGATCTGCACAGTTGACTCTCACAAGCTGGTGTGAACTGTTGCTCTCAAACCACTGCTTAGATCCATGACTTCATTGGTAGTTGCAAAATGGCGATGCTCTATTTGATTTCTTTTACCTTTATTAATGTGAACCATGGTTTATTTTTACCATTTTCCTATTGTTGGACACGTTACCTGTGACCGTTACAAAGCTCGTGAGCTGAAGAGTACCATAAACCAGTTTAATTCTCAGTATGTCGCAAAATTCCTTATATGCATTTGAGTTTGTAGAATCATATTAAAACTAAAATAGACTTAAGTACTGGTGAACAGGAAAAGTGTCTTACTCATTTAACCAGTATTTACTTAGCACTTCACTGAATGCTTGGTACTGTAGAGAATTCTAAGGGGAGTACCAATATGGCCCCACGTTCTGCCAATCGGCATTACAGTTACATGTGAGAAGGGTGCTGAGTCTGGGTGGTTTCTAACTAGGATGATCTGTGAATATGTTGGTGCAGGGCGTGCAGGCTGTTGAGCTAACCTTTGAAGGGTGGATATGATTTTTAGATTCATATTCTGTAGATCTGTCTTTGATACATGCCTTGGTTCTGTTATTACCAGTTGCCTGGGAGGCTACTAAAGTAATCTCCAGTCTGGTTTGCTTGCTTTGTTCTTTCCTTCACAGAGCAGCAGGATTAACTTCTTTGAGCACAACTATGATGTCACCTCCTTACTCAAAACCCTTTCCGACCTTCTATGTAAACAAGATTCCTTTGTCTTGACAACTGGACCTAAAGCCATTAGAACACATGAATTCACTAAGGGACACAGTACTGTGGCCTGGCCCACCTAGGGAGGAGTGTATTTCAGGAGTAAGTGGAGACTGGAAGGCTAAAGTCCGCTGACTGGCCAAAGAGAGTGGAGATGAGAGGAGAAGGGGTTGGTGTCAACTATGTCCCCAGAAAGTCTTAAAGCAGTCCATTGGAGCAGGAAGATTAATACACATTGCAAAGGCGAGTGGAATAATGAAGAAACTGGCGTGAAGAAGTTGTTATCACAAACTCATTTTGAAATGTTTAAGACTGCAAGTTGGAAGTTCTGGTTGTGGCTCAGCAAT
The DNA here is from genome assembly GCF_054392235.1 of Sus scrofa. Lineage (NCBI taxonomy): Eukaryota > Metazoa > Chordata > Mammalia > Artiodactyla > Suidae > Sus > Sus scrofa. The sequence goes on from NC_139401.1 coordinate 17,215,408, forward strand.
AATGAATTTGACTAGCATCCATGAGGGTGCAGGTTTGATCCCTGGCCTCGCTCAGTGGGGTCGGGGATCCGGTGTTGCCGTGAGCCGTGGTATAGGTCACAGACACTCCTTGGATCTGGCGTGGCTGTGGCTGTAGGCCGGCAGCTGCAGCTCTGATTTGACCCTCAGCCTGGGAATTTCCATATACTGCAGGTGCAGCCCTAAAAAAAAAAAAAAAAAAAAAAAAGCACAAAAAGAAAAAAAAAAACAAACCAACAAAACCCCCTAAAAGTTGGTTTGACTGTATGTCATATTTTAAAAATTCATGATGGAAAAGAGAGTTCCAAGATAATAGAGTCTCTTTCCGCGTGGCCTGTCTGACCACCCGCCTTCCTGCTGTGCTGCCTTCCTTCCTACCTTGCTTTTTCCCTGCTGTACCCCCTGCACGTGCGCACACAGCTGGTGATTTAAGGAGCTTAAGAGTAAAGTGATGAGAATAAATGCTTTTATGTAAATGTAACATGAGAAATGAAACTTGACCTTCACCCAAGTTAAAACTTAATGTGTTTTGGTTATTTATCTGTGTTTTTACTTGAGACCTAATTAAAACCCTTATCACATAGCCCACGGTCCTGGTAGAATTTACTGGTAAACACTGGCAAATAAATTCTAGAGTCATTTTAGCGTGGTGCTGAGAGCTTGAGTTTTCCTGTGGTCTTGGTCAGCTCTCATGTATTACAGGCGAGGAGACTGAGATCCAGAGAATGTGACAGCTTTGTTCTCCATCAGAATCCTTTGAAGATGCGAAATCTGTGCTCCCATCTTTGGTGCAGCAGATTTGGTATCAGAGAAAGTGGTCTGTATTAATTGAGTTTGGAGGGCACACCTTATTCTTTTTCTGTAGGTTATAACACTCATATCTGAAGTTAAAAAATATATTAAAGAATAACCATGGTGTCATCTATATGCATGAAACTAATATTGTTTCCCTGTGTTTCCTTCTGTGTGATGTACAGTGTTGAACAGTTTTCCCAGAGGTACTTCAGGGAGACAGAAAAGGAAGTTTTGCCTTTGTAAATACTTGGAGATCTTAGGAATATTTCCATTTATTTTTTTAATCAAAAAATTGAATTTTTTTTTTTAGGGCTGCACCTGTGGCATATGGAGGTTCCCAGGCTAGGGGTCGAAATGGAGCTACAGCTGCCGGCCTACGCCACAGCCACAGCGACACAGGATCTGAGCCGTGTCTGCAACCTACACCACAGCTCACGGCAAGGCCAGATCCTTAACCCACTGAAAAAATTAAATCATTATCAAAACCTTAAAAAAAAAAATATATATATATATATAAAGGAATAGTATATATAAAAGGAAAAGAGCTCCTAGTTTCAACAGTTATCAGCTATGACCTATCTTGTTTCATCTGTATTCTCCCATATGTTTAGTTATACTTTTTTTCTTACTCTTAGCTTAAAAAAAACCTCTTGAATAAACAATAAGGTCCTAATGTATAGCACAACTGTATCTAATGTCTTGTAATAACCTATAATAGAAAAGAATTTGAAGAAAAAATGTAAAGCTAATCACTTTGCTGTACACCGGAAATTAACACAACGTTGTAAATCCACTACATTTCAATTAAAGAAAAACTGTTGGGTTATAATTTGCAGGCCATCAAGTTCATCCATTCTAACTAACGAATCATTAACTAAATGATTTCTAGTAACTTTATCAAATTTTGCTACGGCCACCTCACTCCAGGTTTAGAACATTCGCAGCACCTCAGTAATATCCTTCACGTCGTAGAGTTAACCCCAGTGCCCGGCCCCAGGCAACTACTGACCTATGCTTTTGTTTCTATAGATTTGCCTTTTCTGGAGATTTCATCCAAATAGAGTCATGCAATATGAGATCTTTTGTGTTTGGCTTCCTTTGCTTTGGATAATGTTTCTGAGGTTCATCCATGTTGCAACATGTATCAGTATTTCATTTCTTTTTATTGCTGAGTGGTATTCCATTGTATGGCTATGCCTCATTTTTGTCTGTCCGTTCTTCAGTTCAGTGGACATCTGAATTGTTTTTTCTTTTGTTCGTTATGAATAAGGATGTCAGGACTTGAATGCATGAGAGTCTTTGTGTGAACATACCATTTTTCTCGGCAAGATACCTAGGAATGGAATTGCTGGGTGTCTGGCAAATTTGTGTTTAACTTTTTAAGAAACTGCCGAAGTGGTTTCTAAAGTGAACGAACCATTTTACATTCCCACCAGCCGTGCTTACTCTCCTTCACATCTTCATCTTATTATCTTTTTTGTTATAGCTAGCCTAGTTGGTGTAAAGAAGTATTTCGTTGTGGTTTTTATTTGTATTTTCCTGATTATTAATGATACTGAGTATCTTTTCATATGGGTATTAGTGATTCCTGTGTATTCTTTGGTGAAATGTCTGCTCAGATCCTTTGCTCATTTATTTATTTTTGTTTCAATTTTTCCTTTTTTCTTTTTCTGGCCACGCATAAGGCATGCAGCCCAGAGATCAAACCAGAGCCACAGCAGGGACTACACTGGGTCCTTAATCTGCTAGACCACCAGGGAACTCCCATTCGATCATTTTTAAATTGGGTATTTGTCTTCTTATTATTGGGTTGCATATTCTGGGGTTCTTTGTATCTTCTGGGTACAAGTCCTTTATCATTTAGGTGATTTGCAAACATTTTCCCCCCAGTCTATGCCTTGTCCTTTCATTTTCTTACTGAAAAAGAACAAAAGTTCTGAATTTTTGATGAAGTGTAATTTATGAATTCTTTCCTGTTTGGGTTGTGCTTTTGGTGTTACAGCTAAGAAATCTTTGCCCCACCCAAGTTTTGAAGATTTACTCCTTTTTCTTCTGAAAGTGTTATGATTTTAGCTCTTACATTGTCTCATCTCTTTGATTATCTCTAATTCATTTTGATTTAATTTTTGTGTACAGTGTGAGGTAAGGGTCTAAGTTCATCTGTTTATCTGTGGATATCCACTTGTCCCAGGCACTGTTTGTTGACAGAAGTAATCTCCCTATTGAATTCCCTTGGCACCTTTGTCACAGATCACTTGAGTGAATATAAGGCTTTATTTCTGGACTGTCCATTCTGTTTCATTGATGTGTATGTCCTTATCAGTACTACACCAAATTTTTTTTTTTTGTCTTTTTTTTCTAGGGCTGAACCCACGGCATGTGGAGGTTCCCAGGCTAGGGGTCTAATCGGAGCTACAGCTCCCGGCCTTCGCCACAGCTACAGCAACACAGGATCCGAGCCACCTCTGCGACATACACCACAGCTCGTGGCAATGCCAGATCCTTAACCCACGGAGCAAGGGCAGGGATCGAACCCACAACCTCATGGTCCCTAGTCAAATTCGTTAATCACTGAGCCACGATGGGAACTCCCACACACCAAATCTTTTTTAAAGCAAGGGAGTTATATGTAGGCTGGTGAAGAGCTGTTCACATGACTCAGAAGGCTAAATATCTGCCACAGTGGCGCATTTTTATGTAGTGTTCAGCAAGTCGCTTCTCTGAGTGTGTCGTGTACAGCACCTGCAGAGCAGTCTTCGGGTCTTTGAGGTTTCAGTAGTCTTACTTTGCAGCCTTCTGACGCTTTTATTCTCTGGATATGGAATGACCCCGATCCAGCTGCTTATTTCCCATCTCAGTGCCCTTTCCTGCTCTGTTCCACTGCTTGTCCTGTAGGTTTCCAATGTCATACTGGTGCATCACAGTAGCCTTCTGACCTTGATGATGTCCTTTGACTGCCTTAGGCTTTAATTTTCTCATCTGCCAAGTGAAAGAATGGACTTTGATCTCATTACATTCAAAACGCCATCATTAATATTTTCATTCTTGAGCAGTTCTTAGACATGTGTAAGTTCATTTCTTTTAACTGGTGAAAAATATTATTCTGCTTAACAGAGAATTTATTGACCTTTTGTCTTTATGAGGTAAGTCAGGCATTGTCAGGGGATCAGGGCAGGTTTTGGAAAGGCACTCCTGGCAAACACTTGATCGTATATATAGGATATATACAGGTGTGTACGACGTATGAACCCATCACTGTGGTAACCGGTTCATCAGGGGATAGGCCTAGGCTCACACATGCTTTTGTGATTAGAAAGGAGACAATGAAAGAATAGTTTTTGAACAAAGAAATAGCCATTTTTATGAACTTGCCCAGAAGAGGAATGGTCCTCACTGATGAAATCCTTGAAGCTTTGCAAAAGGCCAGCTGTTTACTTGATTGATAGTTAAAAGTATAGGTCCCACTGGCAGGCTTCTTTCAACATTTTCCATCCTTTAAGGTTTTTTGTTTTTTTTTTTTTTTTCCTCCTTTGGCATTTGAATCCTTTTATTTTCTTCATAAAATATTCCCAGTTGCGGGGAGGCGGGGGGCTTTTCCACAGCTGAAGTTATTCCAAGTTTTATTCCCCCGAAGAATCGACTTTCTGTTCCTTGAAGCTTTCAGTTGCCACATCTGTTGCTTTATTTCCACTCTGTAAGTTTGGAACATGGTTTCATTTAGTCATTGATTTGGGGCTTTGTAAAAATCTGAAGGAAGTAGTAAGTAGACAGTAATATATATGAATAATATTTTGCTAGGAAATTTCTAAGCGTAATGAAGTAGGAGGACAAAAAATTTCAGAGGTTAGAGTTTTGGATGAAGATGCTCAGAAGCTGAGATTCAGCAGATCTGTGTCAGAAAATGCACGTCTTTCAAAAAATTTAATAAACACTGGAAATTATGGCTGCATTTTCTGAATTTAGGATTAAATGGCAGTTTCTTTCATGAAATTTTAAATCTGTTTTTCAAGATTTGGGCATTCATTGTTTTTCCCCCGATCACATTTAATTTTTTATTTTTAATGGATGTACCCACGGCATGTGGAAGTTCCTGGACTAGGGATTGAATCTGAGCCACAGCTGCGACCTGTGCAGCAGCTGTGCCAGTGCCGGATCCGTTAACCCTTAACTACACTAGGGATTGAACCTGCACCTCCGCAGTGACTCAAGCTGCTGCTGGATTCTTAACCCACTGTACCACGGTGGGAAGTCCACACTTAAATTTTTTAGAATTGGAGTATAGTTGAGTTGCAATGTTATATTACTTTCAGGTGTACAACATAGTGCTTCAGTATCTTTGTAGATTGTACTCCAATTAAAGTTATTATAAAATGTTGGTTATATTCCCTGTGCTGAATGTTATATCTTTGTGTCTTATTTATTTTATACCTAGTAGTCTATACCTCTTAATCCCTTTCTCCTCTTGCGTCCTTCCACCCAATCCTCTCCCCGCTGGTGACCACTAAAATGTTCTCTGTGTCTATGATTCTCTTTCTGTTTTATTATATTAATTCATTTGCTTTATGTTTTTAGATTGCACACTCAAGTGAAAACAGAATATTTGCCTTTCTCTGACTTCACTAAGCATAATACCCTCCAGGTCCATCCATGTTGTTGCAAATGGCAAAAGTTTGTTCTTTTATTATGGCTAATATTCCATTGTGTGTGTGTGCATCACGTTCTTTATCCATTCGTCTGTTAGTAGACCCTTGCTTGACAAAGCCTCACTGATGTCTGGTGTTCCACCTTATTAACTGTAAGACGTCAAGTACTAACCTGCAGTTGCTTCCTGAGTATGGTAGCCTTTACTGCCTGCACAAAATGTGTTCTCCTCCCTCCCTTCCTTCCTTTCTGGGAAAGCAGGTGGTACTGTTAACATGTATGTTGTCATCTTTTGCATGTGTCCACAAGATTATTTAGCCAAAGTATTTTTTCAGTTTCACTTTGCATGAAGGTCTACTTTTTAAAAATTGATTAGCGCATGCTGGATAAAATATTTAAATCTGATTTAAGGTCATAAATGGACTGAAGTAGTTCCCGTCGTGGCGCAGTGGTTAACGAATCTGATTAGGAACCATGAGGTGGCGGGTTCGATCCCTGGCCTTGCTCAGTAGGTTAAGAATCCAGCGTTGCCGTGAGCTGTGGTGTAGGTCGCAGATGCGGCTTGGATCTGGCACTGCTATGGCTCTGGCGTAGGCCGGCAGCTATAAATCTGATTAGACTCCTAGCCTGGGGACCTCCATATGCTACGGGTGCAGCCCTAAAAAGACAAAAACAAACAAACAAAAAAGGACTGAAAATATTATAAGAAAGATTATTCACTAAGTTCAATTCCAGTTATTCACCCTCTGTGTATTTACTGAACACAAGGTAGTGTGCTTAGGAGCTATGGGAGGCCAAAAGATGAATGAGAATTGGTAGAATAAAGCTAGATTAATATCCCCTGTCATTAAAGGAAATGAAACATAAATAGGTGAAAGAGATTTCTCAGCAGCAACCAAGCAAAGATGTGTGAGTTAATGCCATTTGGGGGGAGAACGTGGCAGCAAAGGGAAAACCTGAGGCTTGGACTGCACTCTCAGCTCTGCCTGTCTCTTCCAGGAGCTGCGTAAGTAGTCGTATCTTGAGGATTCTTACTGATGCTCCAAATCTGAAGCGAAGTGGAATGAGTGGGAACTCGGAGTCTTTTTTGGTCTTGATTGACATGGTCTTAGTGGACATGACTTCTGGGACGAGAGGAAAGAAGCTGGAAAAGTGAATAATCACAGCTAATAGCCTGATACAATAGAGCACAAGGCCAGGGCTCCATCTGAACTGAGGGGACCAACTGAAGTCTAGGACGTTCCTCCAAGGCCATTGCTGTTCCTCAAGACATGAGAGAATACCCTCCACTGTAGAATTCTTAGTGTTGATATTTTGGTATTTCCTTCATATTTCAAGATAGCATGTTTGTATAACCTCTTGTTGACTTTTCCATTTTAGTCATCATCTCCTGTCTTCCTTTGCCTGTCGCCGTTCCCTTCTTCCACCCTCCCAGTATAGCTTTTTTTATCATTTTGGTTAGATTAATGTTTAGTGTTTATGTTATTATTATGGTTGTGTGAGTCACATAGTAAATTTTTCACTTTTCCTACTGCACAGACTTTTGTTTGCTTGGGAGTGAAGAATCAACTTGTTCCTTTTTAGTGTACTTGCCTCTGAATCACCTGTCGTCTCCTTCAGTTTTCTTGTGAAATTCTGCAACATCAGGTATTAGTTTCATCTTTTTGAGGAAATCTAAAATAAGTATTTTCTTTGCCTGGTATGTAGTTTTCATCATGTCATCTCCCTATACTGTCGTCCAAGTATTTCCTTCCTCTTTGTCCTGTGTTGAATCTCCTTTATCCAGTTATTCATGTCTTACTCTTTCTTGGTTTACTGTCTCGTTTTGGTAGAGCACACCCTTGAGTAGCTTTCTTGGAGAGTACGTGGTGCTTAATTTGAGACCTTGAATTTCTAAAAATATCTGTAATTGAACTATCATGCATGCTGCTAGTTTGACTGTGTAATCATTGGTTGGAAATAGGATTTCATCAGAATTTTGATGGTATTGCTCCAATGAATTCTAGTTTCCAGTGGTATTATTAAGAAATCTAAAACCTGGATTCTTGATGCTTTGTATGTAGCCTGTCCTCCTCTCCCATGCTCTATTGGAAAATAACTCCAGTTTTTTTCATTTCATGTTTATGTGCCTTGCTATGGGTCTGTTTTCTTCCACTGTCCTGGTTAGTTACTCAGTGGGCTCTTTGAACCTAGAAACTCATGTTCTACATTTCTGGGAAATTTTCTTAAACCGATTAATTGATTTATTACTCTTTCCTCTATTTCTTTTTGAGGAACTTTTATTTGGCTGTTACCCCACTTTCTTTAAGATTTCCTTAGATTAGCTTTGAACCTTTCTATTACGCTTTCCCTTTCTGCTGTCATGTTTTTAATTTCCAAGTGCTCTTTTAAATTTTTGGAATATTCTGCTTTCAGCGTCGTCGCAACATTTCATTTTTTGCAAATAACATTTCTTATCTCTTACTGAGGCCTCCCCTGATGACTCTACTACAAGTTTCATCCCTCACTCCTACCCTATGATCTATCTTCTCAGTAGAATGTAAGCTCCATGAGGGTAGAGGGTTCCCCCCACCCGGTGGTATTTTCCCAGCACCTTAAACAATGCCTGGCACACAGTAGATGTTTAAATATTTTTGGAATAAATTGACTAATCATTCTGATGAGTTAATAGTAGACTTTAATTTTTTTTTCTCCTAGTATATATAGATCTAATCCATTTCTTCAAGGCCACTTTTTACCGCTCTATCTCAGGTTAGAAAACTTTCTTTAGATATCTGGCAGTACTTTATTATCTGCTTATATTTAAAATGGGGTCTAAAAAGCTGCTTGGATACATGAGTAAATGGATGAAACTTGCCTGCTATGGGCTTCGTGGCATAAAGATCTGGCTAGACTATGTTGTTGGAGCTCTCTTGATGTTGCTATCTAGATCTTCCATCTTGGTTGGTTCAATTCCCTACAGTAGTCTGGGGCAGGGTGGGAGAGGGCTGGAAGTGTCTTAGCGTCCAGAGGACATACATTTACTGTTTTCATTATGGCCCCTGTGCCTTTATCTGGACTTTATTTCCTCCCTAGAGAAGAAGAATATTTCCAGCCTTTTTCCAGAGTGGGTGACATACTGAAACTGTGCAGAATGTGTGAGAAAAATCTCAGGATTGAACTGCTCCTGAATGACTTCAGTTTTTTAAGAAAATACGGGAATGGAGCATAATCCTGTAGTTCTTTCTTATATTAGTTCAAACAAATTTTTGTTGGTCACTTACTATATTCTGAGTTTTCCAGGTGAGTTAGAGGCAGGACACGACCACCAACAGACAGAAGGAACCACAGGAGCAGGGATTCTGAAGCCCAGAACAGCACAAAGTGTAGCTGGAACTAGCTCTTCAACTGTCTTGTCAAAGTACTCCCTTCTCCTAAAGGGTAGGAAATAGGATCCACTATCATACAACTTTCTTTACTTTTTCCTTTTTGGCTGACCCCATAGCATATGGACGTTTCTGGGCCAGATCAAATTGGAGCCGGAGCTGCTGCAGCAACGCTGGATCCCACTGTGCCAGGCCGGGGATCAAACTGGCGCCTCCACAGAGACAAGGCATTTCATTAACTGACTGTACCACAGCGGGGACTCCAACTTTCTTTACTTTTTATTGCTTTCCTCGTCTTACCCCTACTTCTTGAAGAGTTTGGTGTCATCATTTCTTGAAAACTAGGGGGCTTCTCTGGGACAAATTGGTTACTCTTGGCTTTCTCTACTGCTCATTCAGCTGTGAATCACTCATCTTTTTTTTTCCATTTCCAAATTTAAAGATTTAACCAAGAAAATTTAAGCAGTTTTTGTCACTGTTCTACTGATGAGGTGAGAGAAAGATTAGTTGCAAATATTCAAACGACTGTCTTTACTCAAAAGTCATACTTGTAGGACCTTTATCAAAATATCAGGGCCACAGAAACTAGAAATCTTACACATGATGTAGTGCCTTTAGGTTTCTGAGAGAAGTGTTGGAGGAGGAACCCACTCTCCACTCAGGCCCCAGAGTATTCCCTAAAGGGAACGTTGCAAGGAATGTGTGTTCAGAGTCAAAGGTTACCAAGCACTGTAGGCAATTGAACACTACGAGAGAGAGTCCATAGAAGCAACAAAACAGCAGGAAATGCAAACCCCTCAGATTTTGGAATTATCAAACTGAGGAACAGAATAACAGACTGTTATGTAAGTGTGTTTAACGTGCGGAAAGAAAGGAGATGAAGAAAATGCGTTAAGTAGCCAATATATTATAAAAATGAAAAAGCCATTTTGAAAAAAAGACCAAGGGGAATTCCTCGAAGTGAAAAATGTAGTCATGGAGTGAACTCAAAGACTGGCTTAACAGAACTTTAAGTATGGGTGAAGAGGGAACTGGTTAGTCGGACAGCAGATCTTAGGAAATTATCCAGCACACCACACAGTTAGACAGAGAGCTTCCGAAGGAGAGGTGAGAGAAAAGGGTGAAAAGATAGTATTTGAAGAATCAATTAAAATTTCTCAAAGTTACTGGGATGCCACATGGTTCAGAAATTCTAGTGGTGCTTAGCAGCTTATGAAAGAAAAAGGGGATGAAAAAATAGACATGCACATAGCTGCAAGGTAAAGTTTGTTCTGCAGAGTACCGGAAACAAAGAATAGATTTGAAAAGCAACCAGAGAGAAGACAGACTGTCTGCCAAAAACCAGTGATTCTCTTGGTATCTGACTCCTCAACAGCGACAATAGAAGCCAGAAGACAGTGAAATGTTATTTTCAGTATGCTGGCAGAAAATAGCTGTCAATCTAGAATTCTATACTCAGTGAAATCATCTCTGAAGAATGAGGGCAAAATAAAGGCTTCTTAGTTAAATTGACTAAGCTTGCCACTAAGAGACTTTAAGAGACATTCTAAAGGATGAACTTCAGACAGAAGGTAATATCATCAAAGAAATTGTAATGGAAATTAGGAAAAGTGAAAAACTTAATGGGATCACATATTAAAACCTGTGAGAGATACTTGGAAGAAAGTTTATAACCCTAAATGCTTAAGTTAGAGAAGAAGAAAAGTTAGAAGTTAATGAGCCAAGCGATCCATTAAAGTTCAGAAAAGAACAATAGGGTAAAAGCGCAAAGGAAGTAAATGGAAGGAGATGAGCAGACGCTAATGAAACAGAAAGCAAGCATGTGATAAGAGGTTGAAAAGAATTACTTGCTTTTTTAGAAGAGTAACAAAACTCAAGTGTCGAGTAAGATTGATGAAGGAGAATGCGTTGACACCAACAGTATTAGGACTGGAAACAAGAAAACTACGTATGCAGAGAGTAAGATGATGGGGGGGGCGGTTTGAACACCTTTACGGCAACAAATGTGAACATTTAGACAAAACGAGTGTCTAGAAAAATATCATTTATCAAAACGGACTTAAGGATTGGAAAGTGAATAATTTTATAGCATTTAAAGCAGTGAAATCATTAGAAATCTCGTTTCAAAGAAAACTGCAGGCCCAGATGGTTCTGCTGTCATGTTTTTAGCTGACATTCACCACCACCAACAGCAATTGCCAATCTCATACAGCCTATGCCAGAGAATAGATGGGGAACACTCTCCAGTTGAATCAAGCATAACACAGGAACACATGAGAAAGGAAACTCACTGGTCAGTCTAATTTATGAATATAGTTGCAAAAATCCTAAACAAAATATTAGTGAATTAAATCTAGCAGACATAAAAACCTGACCAAGTTGGGATTATTTTAGGTCTGCAAGAGGTTTTTTTTTTTTTTTTCTTTTTATTGCTGCACTGTGGCATGTGGAAGTTCCCGGGCTAGGGGTTGAAGTGGAGCTTCAGCCGAGGCCTGTGCCATGCCAGATCTGAGCCACATGTATGACCTAAGCTGCAGCATGTGGCAATGCCAGATCCTTAACCCACTGAGCAAGGCCAGGGATCGAACCCACATCCTCGTGGAAACTATGTCAAGTTCTTAACCTGCTGAGCCACAATGCTAACTCCTACAAGAGTGTTTTAATGTTAGGAAATCCATAATATAACTTATCATATTAACAAATTGTAAGAAAAATAGTCATATCATCATCTCAACGGATGGAAATGTGGCTTTGGTTAAAATTCAGCAACAAATTATCATAAAAGAAAATCTCAAAATAGATGGAAGTTTTCATAATCCATGAAAGTGTATCTACAACAAAGCTATTAGCAGGTAGCATACTTAATGATGAAATAGTGAAAGCCTTACCTTTTAGATTAAGAAAAGATAAGAACACCCATGTCACCATAGTTATTCAGCTTGATAATAGATGTTCTAGCCAGGTAAGGGAAGAACAAAACCAAAAAATAGGTAAAGGTGAGTTCCCTTGTGGCTCAGTGGGTTAAGGATCTGGTGTTGTCACTGCAGTGGCTCAGTCACTGCTGTGGCACGACTTTGATCCCTAGCCTGGGAACTTATACATGCTTCAAGCCCCCCCCCCCCAAAAAAAAAAAACCAAAACAAAAAACCAAAAATTAAGTAAATGTAGTGAAAATAGGAAGGAAAACTGCTGTTAATGTGTGATATAATTTTATTCCAAAGTATATGCAGAAACATACCCTTATGTCATCTTTTTCAAAAATAGGCCATTTGTTTTTTAAAAATCAGAAAGGAGGAGTTCCCATCATGGCACAGTGAAAACGGATCCGACTAGGAACCATGAGGTTGCAGGTTTGATCCCTGGCCTCGCTCAGTGGGTTAAGGATCTGGCATTGTCATGAGCTGTGGTGTAGGTCGCAGACACGGCTCAGAGGCTGTGTTACTGTGGCTGTGGGGTAGGCCGGCAGCTGTAGCTCTGATTTGATCCCCAGCCTGGGAAGTTCCATATGCTGTGGGGGTAGCCCTAAAAAGCAAAATAAAATAAAGTAAAATAAAATAAATAAAAAATAAACATTAGAAAGGAAATTAATCAGACATGAACCTGGATGTAGGTTGTGTTTCTAGTAACTTGCAGGGCTGTAAGCAGGGACAGTGGGTCACATGGCTCACCTTGTTTGTTTCTTATCTCACAGGGGTCATTGTTTTTGTTGCCTGATTTCCTAGTGTCTTGAACACTGTTGTTTTGTATAAAAAGCATATATATGTGTTGTTTTGTATAAAAAGCATATATTATATATATATATATATATATATGAAACAATTATATGTATTTATTTTTGGCTGTTTCAAAGTGGGGTGGTAAATCTAGTCTCTGGTACTCCATCTTGGTTGGAAGCAGAAGTCATTTAATTAGATGGCTTGTTACTTCTTAGTCCTCTTCTGTCAGTAAAGGCTTTTTTTATTTTATTTTTGCTTTTTAGGGCTGCACTGGTGGCATATGGAGGTTCCCAAGCTCGGGGTTGAATTGGGGCTATGGCTGCTGGCTTACGCCACAGCCACAGCAACACGGCCTCCAAGCTGCATCTGTGACCTACACTGCAGCTCACGGCTACGCTGGATCCCCCAGCCCACTGAGCAAAGCCAGGGGATCGAACCCTCATCCTTATAAATACTAGTCAGATTCATTTCCGTTTCGCCATGACGGGAACTCTCAGTAAAGGGTTATTTTAATATGCAGTTCATTCTGGTGTAAGGTCTTTCATTAAAAGCAAGCATATATGTTGTTTTTTGTTTAGTTTTTCATTTTATTTTTAAAATACCTGGTAATTTAAAGGCCCAATCTGGAGTTCCTGTTGTGGCACAGTGGTTAACAAATCTGACTAGGAACCATGAGGTTGTGGGTTCCATCCCTGGCCCCGCTCAGTGGGTTGAGGATCCAGCGTTGCTGGGAGCTATGGTGTAGGTTGCAGATGCGGCTCGGATCTGGCATCTGGCGTTGCTGTGGCTGTGGTGTAGGCTGGTGGCTGCAGCTCCAATTAGACCCCTAGCCTGGGAACCTCCACGTGCTGCGGGTGCAACCCTAAAAAGACAAAAATAAATAAATATAAATAAAATAAATCAAGGAGCAATCGATGAAGACCTGTAGAGTAGGGCCCCTCAGGCGGATAATTCCTGAGGCTTTTGTCACTCTCTCTTGCTACAGGCTTTGTTACCAAAGGCCGTTCAAGGTCTCACCACCTTTGGAGTTTTGACTCATTGATGTGTTTCATAAATTTTAATGAAAGACAAGTTGAGAGAACTCACTGATGGGCCCACGTGGTTGTGCCATACCCATGAGTGCATTTCCTCACAAGGAACATACATCTCTGTGAAATTACTCTGAGTAGCATTTGTGGAGAGCCCAGAACTCCGTCTTCTGGCTTGTCTGATCTAGCTGGATCAGATCAAAAGCGATATGCAAGAACTTTTATGTTCTTGGCCCATTGCCCTGTTTTATTTTTAAGGCACAGAAAGTTGTCCAAATATTAGCACACATCTTACAGATTTGGAAATAAACTGTGGGTTTGGAAATAAACAGCATACAGAGCACGGTGTGCTTTTCTAAGGAGTTTGTAAAGAATGTGTTTTAACTTGGCCAGTGTTGTGATAATAAACTTATGTCTTGTGTGTGATCGTGAGCCCTATTGATAATTCAATAGCAGATCTTTATTTTCATTGAGTTACAACCCAGACTTTCTTGGCTGAACTCAAATTTTCTCTGTATCTCGCAAAACTTAAAACAAAAACAAAAACATGGAGTGAAACTTTCTTTCAGAAGATCCTTCACATGGGGCCAGATTATTTTAGAAACAGATTTAATTATCCCTGATAAGAAGGATCAGAGGGCGAAAAGGAAATTGAGATCTTTGAAGAATCTCTAAATGTCATTTTAGCCCCTCTTTTTCAGCCTCCCCTGCTCCTGACAGACCCACTCACTTACAGGCCAGCAGTGCTGCCTGGTTGGGGTCCTGGCTTCTGACTCAAGCTAATGAGCAGTGTAACAGCTGAGAGCCAGGGAGAACTAGGAGGGGAGCCAAAGGGCCCAGAGTATTTGAAACTAAATAATTAATATCAGAATAATGAGGGATTGACTGTCTTTCCAGTGCTGGGTTCCAGTCTTTGATCAAAGGGTGTCATTTCCTTACTGTTTTTACACTGTCTTAATCACAGCAGCCTGGGTAAATGTTGGGGATTTTGGATAGGATGAAAATGAAAAAGGGATTAGAAATAGCATGGGCTGTTTTTTTTTTCTTTTTTTTTCTTTTTTTAATTAGCCCCTCAGATAGAATGTGCACTGCCAGTTACCAAGTGGAAGAGTATTTTGTTTGGTTTTCAGCAGTCCTTAACAGTGTGTATTTTTCTTTGCAGCTTCTAAGTCAGGATTGTTACCTCCACCACCCGCGCTCCCTCCAAGACCTTGTCCATCCCAGGTAGGCAACAGACGCTGCTTTCTGTAAACTGTCCTCCCACTGTGCCGCCTCTGCAAGGGTTGATGGGCATCGACCTGGCTGGTCAGGTGCCCGAGATGCTGTCAGGACTGGACGGGGAGAGCAGAGCGCGGCTCAAGGTCTTCTTACCCAGCCAGCCCTCCGCCTCCTTGGAAAAGGGAGGCTTTCCTCAATAGGCAGCCAGGCAGCTGCGGCAGACAGTTGACTCTTGGCGGTCGAGGGCTGCGTGCGGTTTTCATGCAGAGAAAGGAGCGGGTGGGCCGTCTCTCCGATCGGGGGTGTGGTGGGATGTGGTTTCTCTGCAGAGTGTATGCAGTCCGGGTGCCTGTGTTTTCATCTGTGTTTTAGGGGCTATGTTCATTATGCATAAACTGAAAATGAATGGTCATCAGTGTGAGATTAATGGTATTTGGGGCCATGGTGCTTTTTTTTTTTTTTAAGATGGTCTTTTCCCTTGGGACAATGAGCTGAAGCAGCAAGAGTGGGAGAGTGTGTCACCCAAAGCTGTTTGACCTGAGAATGAATCCTGCCTTCCTTGCATGGGCTGCTCTGGCCTTACTCATCAGCTCTTTTTGTGTTGAGTTGAAAATGAGAAGCAAGCAAATCTGGGCAGTGTGGTAAAAGGAGCTCCAGGGCCTTCCTTTTATGAATTGCTGCTGAAGAAACGTGTGAAGACCCTCTTTGAGTTCCCTTCATGTTTTGGTGGTTAACGAACCCGACTAGGATCCATGAGGATGCCTCATCGATCTCTGGCCTCGCTCAGTGGGTTGAGGGTCCCGCGTTGCTGTGGCTGTGGTGTAGGCCGGCAGCTGGAGCTCCGATTGGACCCCTAGCCTGGGAACCTCCATATGCCGCGAGTGCGGCCATAAAAAGCAAAAAAAAAAAAAAAAAAAAAAAAGGACCTCTCTGATTTTTGGCGGAAAATGTTGGGCCATTTCTCTCTGTAAACAGTCCCAGTTTTTGCGTCATTGCTCTGGGCTGTTCAGAGCATAGCTCTCCGTGTGGTGCGTCTCTGAGCTCACTGAGCCGCTGAAACCACTGAACAAGGCTTGCTCTTCCTTCTCTTAGAGCATTAGACGGTCTTTAGTGTCCCCTCAACCTTGAGATGTGAAAACCCTGCGGGACTGGCTCCCTCCTGGAGTTCAAAGGGGGATTAAAAGCCCCTCTTCCTCCTGACCCACATATAGACAAGGGAGAATCCGCCCGTCAGCGTTAGCTTTAAGAAGGCTTGGTTAGCCAGTCAGCAAGTACTTACTGAGTCCCTGCAGTTTATCAGTTGCCAAAGTCTTGTTCCATCCTAAGCCTTTCCTTGGTTATGATTTCTGTTCGTTTAAATTGTTAGCTCTGTTTATGGAGCATCTGCAGTGGAGCAGGCATTGTGCTAACCGCTGTCAAGGCATTGTTTAATCTTTACAAAAACCCTATGAAGTAGGTACAGATATTAC
Organism: Sus scrofa; assembly: GCF_054392235.1. Taxonomy (NCBI): domain Eukaryota; kingdom Metazoa; phylum Chordata; class Mammalia; order Artiodactyla; family Suidae; genus Sus; species Sus scrofa. Next base: position 17,231,658 of record NC_139401.1, read on the forward strand.
CCCTTTTTTGGTATTTTTTTCTTTTTAAACAGTTGAGGAAATTGAAGCATACAGGGATTAAGCAAGTCACCCGAGGTGACATAACTAGTAAGTCGTAGAGCAGCTCCCAAGCCAAGGTCCTTCTCGTAAAGGTCCTTCCTCCTTCCTGTCGCTGGAGTCCCAGCCTCTGTGTACACAGGACACAGTGGTCCATGCCCTGCTAATTGAGGCGTTCACCGTGCCCGCCTAGGAGGACCAGATGAGAGGGGCCTCCTGATTTGCACCAGCAGCAAACCTGCACTTCGTCACCGCAGCCTCAGGGGGTGCGCCAGAGGTGCTTATCTTCCAGCCGCCGGTGGCAGACCGGGGCTTGGGAGCCGGGGGGATGGCTGTGCGGAAGACTTGTGTGAAAGGGCTCTTGTGACACAGCTCCTTGTGTTTCTCTGGCCGCGTAAGTGGCCATAGTTCCTTCCCTGTTGCGCAGTGGACTGCTGCCGTCGGCAGCCCCCATCTGAGCTGTCCAGGGGCTCTTGTGACACAGCTCCTTGTGTTTCTCTGGCCGCGTAAGTGGTTCCTTCCCTGTTGCGCAGTGGACTGCTGCCGTCGGCAGCCCCCATCTGAGCTGTCCAGGGGCTCTTGTGACACAGCTCCTTGTGTTTCTCTGGCCGCGTAAGTGGTTCCTTCCCTGTTGCGCAGTGGACTGCTGCCGTCGGCAGCCCCCATCTGAGCTGTCCAGGGGCTCTTGTGACTGCTGCCGTCGGCAGCCCCCATCCAGCTGTCCAAGGGCTCTTGTGACACAGCTCCTTGTGTTTCTCTGGCCGCGTAAGTAGTTCCTTCCCTGTTGCGCAGTGGACTGCTGCCGTCGGCAGCCCCCATCTGAGCTGTCCAGGTGGGCTTCCTGCCTGCTTGGGGGGCTTGCTGACCGGGGAGCTGATGGCGGGCTGGGAATTCTCAAGTCACCGCCAATGAAAGAGGCACTTCGTGGTCGACCAGAATTGCCCTCCCAGTGTAAGCAGTGAGCCCAGCGCTCAGCCCAGGCCTCCAGCCCCGCCGCCCCGCTCCGGAGATTTCAGAGCACAGAAACAGATGGATAGGACCTGCAGGCAGAGAAGCCCCCCCCTCCTCCTCTCGCCCCCTCTCGCCCCCAGTACGTGGGACACACACATTGCAACAGAGGAAGTCCTAGGTGATAAACCCACGCTTGTGTTTGGTCTTTGTGCCGAGTCACATTCCCAATATTGGCCCCAAGAGAACCTCACCTAGCCACGAGTGTGGGGCGCCTGTATATTCCAGTCTTTCCCAAGCGACTCGTGATAAGACAGGCTTCCGGGAGGTATTACTGGGGCTTCGTGGTTAATATTTGCCGCCTCTCTCCCTGCCCTGGTCGTAGTGCCCACGAGCCCATGAAAGGCTTCCAAGTCCTCTGGTAAAGAAACATGGTCATTTTGTTAAAGCTGGCGGTGTTATAGCTTGTGTGACCATTTATCCTTTTATTTATAAAATACCATTAATACCCTGAGCGCTCAGTGGTTGGGGTGCAGTACCACACCCTGGCCTTAAGGTATTGGTAAGAACATTTCCTAACCTCTTTAATCCCTCACCTCACCTCTGTAGTATGTGATTAAAGTTAAAAAAATTTTTTTTTTGCCTTTTCTAGGGCCGCACCTGTGGCATATGGAGGTTCCCAGGCTAGGGGTCGAATCGGAGCTGTAGCCACCGGCCTACACCACAGCCACAGCCATGCCAGATCCTAAACCCACTGAGCGAGGCCAGCGATCGAACCCGCAACGTCATGGTTCCTAGTCGGATTCGTTAACCACTGAGCCACGACGGGAACTCCCAAAGTTAAATTTTTATATATCATGCCAATAGTTTTCCCTAGAAGAGATGACAATGAAAAAGAAAGTTTACTACACATTAGCCTGGGATTTTAAATTGTCAAGGTTTCACTTCGTTGTGTTTCTTCATTGCTTTTCTGTTCCTTCTTACTCTCTCATGAGGTGGTTTTTTTTTTTTTTTTTTTTTTACCACTTCACAGCAGATTTTATTACAGAGAACTTAAATGCTCAGAATTACTCTTTTGCTCTGTTAAAATTTGTTTTGAATGTTCCTTGGTGTATGTAGACAATCAAGCTGACTTTGGAAAAAAATACTTAACTACAGAGACTTCTTTTATGGGGCTTAAACTGTAGTACTTAGGGAAGAAACCAGGAAGCCCGTTATAATTTCAATCATTATATTTATTAGTAGCTTTGAGAAGAGATTAAGATAAAGAGGTTTTGGATTATTTTTGAGTTTAACATTTTCATATTATTTAACTTGATAAATGGGCAAGACTAGATTATAATAAGGAAGAAAACATATTATTCCTCCCAAAGGAACACTATGTGGAAAACTGTGTGGCCAATGAGGGAGGTACTTCCAGGTTTTAGGTAAGTGAGAGAGTTTGTGCATTTGCAGATATGTGCCTGAAGGTGTGGTTCCTACACACACCGAATGTCTGTCTTTACTTTCATCAAGCGAGAGCGATGAGGAACAGGCTTTCAGCACAAACTGCAGTCCGGCTGGGCCCCTCCTTACACCAGGCACCGCCGTGATATGAACATCTGGATTAAGTTATACATTGGGGCCCTGGAGTTTGGAAAAGGAATAAATTCAAAGAAATTGATCTTACTTTTTATACTGTAAAGGTAAGATCAAGAGGCCACAAGTGAAGATATAAAGAATCAAATGTTTTGGCCTCCTGTTTTCCTGTGGACAGGCCAGAGGCCGGGGCACGGTATTTTGTCTCAGCCTAGAGACCAGAGGTAACACATTAAAAAAAAAAAAAAAAGACTGATTCACAGGGTAAATGATTAAAAAAGCAACGAAAGGCAACTATTTCATATGGAGCAGGGTTAAAACGAGCGTGGTTAAGCTTATTAACTCATTGTTTGTGCGCGTATGAAGTGAGTACAATACCATCGAAGGACTCGGTGCTTGTCCTGTAGGTCAGTTTTCTGCCAAGGGCCAGGGCCCTTTGGGATCGTTGATCCCATGCCAGATTTCTTATGGCAGTTGTGACAGAGCCATAGCTTTGGCATAATTATCTTTAATAGAAAGATGTTTTGTACAAAGGATAATCTTTTTCAGTTTTGTATTCGCATGACATTTGACGAGTGGGGGCTCCCTGTAGACTCATGGGCTCTGGATGTCCCCACTCGGACCACTCATTCCTCACCTTAGAACGGCAAGTGCTCTTGGTGAGCAGTGCAGTGAGTACGGAAATAGCATTGCAGGATGAAAAGCTCTACGGGGGAGGCATTTTATCAATACTTGAAGCATAGAGCGACCACGAGGGCTCCATGGAAGGGCTGAGGGTGACCAGTGAAATGAGTTTTACAGAAACAAGAGAACTTTTCTTTTTAATGGCCGAGGGATTCAAAACGCTAATGTAGACAAACAGCAAACGCAAAGCCACAGGCATACGAGAGGCCCCTGAGTGTTGGAGGAGCTGCCCGCAGTTTTAAGGGAAAGCGATTTTGTGTTCGGAGCTGGCCGTGAAGAACAACTGTCCTGCTCAGTTGAGTCCCAGTGGTGGCAGTGCTGTGGGACCTGAAAGGCCCGCTGACCAGAGTTCTGTCTACAGAGCAGCCCCTGAGGGGCGAGCACAGGGTGTCCCTCGGCCCAGCAGCGCTCACCCTTGCACACACTGGAGTCATCTGGGGGCGCTTTCAGTCTCTGGAGGCCTGGGTCCCACCCCCAGAGATTTTGGGGTGGGGTGAGGCCTGGGCACTGGGAGATTTTAGAAGCTCCCCAGGTAATTCTGAAGTGCAGTCAGGAGTGCGGAGCACGGAATTAAGGGGAGAGGAAGGAACGGTCCAAGGTATGAAAGTATGAGGGATTTGTCGCTGGTGCGTCATGAGCTCGTAAAGGCCCGGGGGAAGGCTTTCTCAAGCTGGGGAGGCGGGGAGGCATGACGTCAGATTAGGGGATGTCTTCAGACCCTGTGGGGACAGGAGCCCAGGTCCCAACGAATGCCCTGGGGCTCTCAGGCTTCTGGGGCTGACGGACTCCAGCAGGTTCAGAGGGCACGATGGGAAGGCCTTGCTGGAAGGACTAGTCGCTGTGTGCCTCAGGTCCTGTGTGCACTCTGGCGAGGGACTAGCCATGCACACCAGCATCTTTGAAAGGAAACCATAGTCCATTCAGCTCATCGCTCATCTCACTTTGTCCTCTGCCGAGAATCAGGTCTCTAAGGCAGTACTGAACCCGACAGGAATATGCTGGGCATGGCATGCTGCTTGACTTCCAAGGCAGATTTCCCACATGCAGCCTTATGTAAAATACTGTCTTCATTTCATTTGGAAGGAAAGACTGAGGCTCACTTAAAACGCAGGTGGCGGTTTGTAGGCCCTGAAGTTCTGCAATATTTGATACTCCATGTTTTTTAAAAAATACATTGTCCTTGTAGATTATATCTTACCATTTCAAGGATTCTTTTTCTTTATCAAATTAAAATTCAGTGGGCATATATCAAATATCATGAGATCTTTTGCTATACCGTATCCAGATGATCTCATGTAATGTACATTAGTTACTGAATCACCTTAATATATTGGTTATGTAGATGAAGCACATTTGTAGGCTTTCAAAGGTATGTACAACATCCTGATTTTCACTCATCAAAATACAAATTTAGTATATATCAAGAGGTAGTCTTCCAGGTATTTATGTATTAGAAACTCAGTAATTATTCTCAAGAGAATTTACAAACATGTATCACCTAAGACGCCATCTTCATTACCTTCCAAAGTGTTTCCCTGTTCTGTCCTATAGTGCATGCTGGAGATTAGCAGAAAATCACAGTATGTTCGTGAGTGTCTTATGATTAAGGAAAGAAGATCTAGGCCCCGGGATTTATCTTCATCTGTCATAATGAAAGGACTTACTGAAAGTTGTCCAACAGTATACAGCTGTGCCTGTCCGTGGTCTCATTTTTAGCCCTACTACTCTGTAGCTCCATGGCTTTGTGGGAAGGAAGCAAATTCATCTCACGGACTTATTGTCTCTTCTCGAAAGTGAGATTAGACTAGATAGAGTCTTCTCGTGCTTTAGGTTTTTGATTATGTGTTGTATTCCTCTATCCAAGAAAAATTTTGTTGCCCATACAGATGAAACATCATAAAACACATTTGAGGACAAGATGGCTTAGACTAATTTCTCCCTGCTCCCTCCTGCTAAGTACAACTAAAAACTCTGGGCCTAATATGATACAAAGAGAATTGCAAAACATGTAAAGAGGAAAGAAGGCTGGCTGGGGCCTCAGGACTTGAGGAATAGTATGGTGGTGAGTTTCCTGAGTTTTAAAAAATTCTTTTGTATCTATTGTACTGGGCACTGGAGAAGGCTGCAACCCAGAGCCACCAACAGATACAAATGAAAGAAGTCCCACGAAAATGTATTCTCCAGCCAAAGGGCTGAGAAAGAGATGGCTAAGCTGGATATAAACCTTTTTCATAATACTTGCTCTATCGCAGCCAGACACCGTGGATGCTTCTCCCTGTGATGTCAGTAGAGACCTACTGGGGAGTTTGGTCTCATGCCCCTCACCTGGTAGCAGTAGGCAGCCCAGGATGGTGTCTTCCAAACCAGCAGACATGGCTTCAGCCGAGAGCAAAGAGGGAATCTACTCATTTAACTGTGATTGATGGCAGCAGATGGCCTGGGGAGGCACTTTACACCCCCACAGACACTGTCACTTGAGACTGAAACACTCCCAGATAAGCAAAATCTCAAAAGGAGTTTGTCACTAGTAGACTTGTCCTATAAGAAATGCTAAAGGATGTCTTCCAGGTTGAAAGGAAAGTATATTAGACAGGACGTTGAAGCCATACAAAGAAATGAAGAAAGTTTTAAAGATAACTTCTTAGGTATTCATAAAAGCCAGGAGTGTTGCATTGTTAGTTTGTAAGTCTTTTTTTTCCCTATATGATTTAAAAGGAAAATGCTTGCAACAATAATTTTAAATCTGTGTTAATGGGCGCATATGCATACAAATGTAATTTGTGGCAATAGTAATATAAGGAGGCAGCAGGCTGTAAAGGAGCAGAGGTTTGTATACTATTGATATTAAGTTGGTGTTAATTCAGGCTTATTAGAAAGTTGAGGTGTTTGCTCTAATTCCTAGTGTATTATTCCTAGGGTAAAAAACTAAAGAAAAAAACTAAAAACAAAAACAAAAACCCAGAAAAAATGAGAAGATGATAAAAATGGAACACTAGAAGAAAATCAGTCAGTCACAAAAGAAGACAGTGATTGAGGAATTCAGAACAAAACAGGTATAAGACATAGAAAACAAATAGCAAATAGAAGTAAATCTTTATTAGTAATTGCTTTAAATTAAATGGATTAAACTCTCCACTTAAAAGAGATAGAATGGATTAAAAAAATCCATCTATATGCTGTCTATAAGAGACTTCATTTTAGATCTGGTGATACAAATAGGTTGAAAGTGGATGTATGGAAGAAAGATGTTACATGCAAATAGAAACCCAAAGAGTAGCTGAAGCTATACTTAGATTAGACCGAAATAAACTTAAAGACAAAAATTGCTGCAGGAGACGTAGAATGACATTATGTATTGATAAAGTGTTAGTTCAATAATATAAAAACTATAAACATGCACACACCTAACAACAGAACCCCAAAATAATGAAGCAAAACCAACAGAATTGAAGGAAATAAGAGCCAGTTCTATAATAATAGAGACTTTAATATATCACTTTCATTAATGGATTGACAAGTAGACAGAAGACCAGTAAGGAAATAGAGACCTAACAGGCTACAATAGCAGACTACATATTTTTCTCAAGTGCACATGGAACATTCTCCAGGACAGACAGTATGTTAAGCCACAAAACAAGTGTCAGTACATTGAGAAAGACTGAAAGCATACAGAATATCTTCTCTGACCACAATGGAATTAAACTAGGATTTAAAAACAGAGTGAAACTGTAAAGATTCGGTAACATGTGGAAATTAGATGACATACTTTAAAAAAACTAGTGATCTTAAGGGATACATAAAACAATTAGATTTAAAATATGATATCAAAACCAGTAATTGTGAGGGGAGGAGAGCACAAATGCAGAGTTGTTAAAATGCATTTGAAATTAAAGAGATGAGCAATTTAAAACAGATACACACACACACACACACACACACACACACACACACACACACACACACACACCTTATGGTAACCACAAACCAAAAATATATAATAGACATACACACAAAGAAAAAAAGAAAGAAAGAAAAAGGAATCCAAAGATAACACCAAAGATAGTCATCAAATCACAAGAGAACAAAAGAAGAAGAACAAAAAAGACCTAATCCCCTCAAACAATTAACAACATGATTTAAGAACATACATATGAATAGTTACCTTAAATGTAAATGGACTAAATGCTCCAATTAAAAGACATAGGATGGCTGATTGGATATAAAAACAAGACCCATCTATATGTCTACAGTAGACTCACTGCAGAGCCAAAGACACACCCAGATTGAAAATGAGGGGATGAAAAAAAGATATTTCATGCAAATGAAAATGACAATGAGGGGGTAGTAACACTCATATCAGATAAAATAGACTTTAAAACAAGGCAGTAACAAAAGATAAAGAAGGGCCTTATAATGACAAAGGGATCAATATAAGAGGAAGATATTACACTTGTTAATATATATGTATCCAATATGGGAGCCCCTAAATATAGAAAGGAAATATTAACAGACCTAAAGGGAGAAATTGGCAATAATACAATAGTAGTAAGAGGCTTTAACATCCCACATACATTAATAGACAGATCAGACAGAAAATCAATGAGGCAGCATCAGTCTTAAATGACAAAATAGACCAGTTGGACTTAATAGATACTAGAGACATTCCATCTGAATCTCGGCAGTATACACATTCTATTCAAGTGCACATGGAATGTTCTCTGGGATAGGTCACAAGGTAGGCCACAAAAGAAGTCTCAGTAAATTTAAGAGGATAGAAATTATATCAAGCATGTTTTCCAACTACAGTGGTATGAAACTAGAAATCAATTACAGAAGAAAAAAAAGAACAGGAAATGTACAAATGTATGGAAGTGAAACAACATGCTATTTAAAAAACCTAACAGGTCAATGAAGAAATCAACAAGGAAATGAGAAAATATCACAAGACAAATGAAAATAGAAACATAACTTTCTAAAATCTTTGCAATGCAGCAAAAGCAGTTCTAGAAGGAAAGTTTGAGATACATCCCTTCGTCAAGAAAGAAGACAAATATATAAAAAAAGAAAAATCTAAAATAAACAACCTGATCTACTATCTAACAGAATTAGAAAAAGAGAAGCCAAAGCCCACAGTCAGCAGAAGGAAGGAAATAATAAAGATCAGAGAGGAAATGGAGACCAAAAAAAAAAAAAAAAAAAAGAAAAGATGAAATCAGGAGATATTTTTTTAAAAGATAAAAAAAATTGATAGACCTTTAGCCAGGTTCATCAAGAAGAAAAGATAGAAGACATAAAAGAGGAGAAATAACAACCAATAACACAGAGATAGAAAAAAAATAATGAGAATACCATGAACAGTTGTATGTCAACAAATTGGATAACCTAGAAGAAATGGATAAATTTCTAGAAACGTAAAACCTACCAAAACGGAATCTGGAAGAAACAGACAATTTGAACAGACCTATCACTAGTAGAGAAATTCAATTAGTAATTTAAAAAAACTCCCAGCAAACTAAAGTCCAGGATTGGGCCACCTCACAAGAGAATTCTACCAAACATATGAGGACCACTACTTATCCCTCTCAAACTATTCCTTAAAATTTAAGAGGACAGAACACTCCTAAATTCATTTTATGAGGTCACCATTATACTAATACCAAAACCAGACAAAAATACTACAAAAAAAAAAAAAAAAGAAAATCACAGACTATCTTTGGTGAATATAGATGCAAAAATTCTCAGCAAAATATTAGCAAACCCAGTCCAATAATAAAACGCATCATACACCATGATCAAGTAGGATTTTTTCCCAGGGATGCAACAATGGTTTAGTATTCACTAATCAATATGATACACCATGTTAACAAAAGGAAGCATCGGGAGTTCCCTGGTTGCCTAGTGGTTAAGGATCCAGCATTGTCGCTGCTATGGCTCGTCACAGTTCCCTTGCCTCAAGAACTTCCACATGCCACAGGAGTGGTCAAAAAAAGAAAAGAAAAAGGGAAGGATCAAGATCATGCGTGTAATCATCAGAGGTGGGATCAAGATGGCAGAAGACTCGGTCGTGGAGCTCACCTTCTCCCACAGACACATCGGAGGAAAAAAAAATCTACATGTAAAACGCTTCACACAGAATATCTACTGAACACTAGCAGAAGACCTCAGACTTCTAAAAAGGGCAAGAAACCCTCCACATAACTGGGTAGAAAAAGAGGAAAAAGAAAGAGAGAGTAGAAGGAAAGGAATCAGGTTGGGAGCCCCGCTCCAGAGAGGAAGCTGTGAAAGAGGAGAGGAGTTTGCACCCTGGGAGCCATCTAACTGATGGGGAGATCAGCCAGGATGCAGGGGGAGCCTCAAAGCCAGAGCAAAGCATAGCAGCCGGGTCTGAGGAGGCTGAAGCAGAGAGAGCCATGTAGACTGCTCAGCACATCACCGCCTGAGACACTTGGGGGCTGGGTGCCGAGACTATAGAGTCACCTTAGGGGTCGCTGCCACAGAGGGCCCTGCAACCCAGCACCATTGCCCTCGCCTCCCTGGGAACGCACATGCCCTGCCATTGCTGCTGCCAAGGGCTCTGGGCACTGCCCCCACTTCCCTGAGGGTCACTGCCACTGCTGAGGGCCCTGCAACCGGGATCAGCCTGCCACCTCCACCCCCCTGTGGTTCCCCCTTGACTCCCCACCACTGTCAAGGGCCCAGTGACCAGGTGCTGCCTGCAGGCACCACCCATTGCCCCCACCTCCCTGGAAGCACGTGCAGGCCATATACCTTCACATCCCCTAGCAAGAGGATAATGGTCCACACACACTGAGGAAAGTGACAGCAAGCATCCAAACCAAATGCAGCCCTTGTGCCAAAAAAAATAATAAGCCCTCACAAGCTATCCAGGGATGCTCCTGCATATAAACAGCCCTCCAAGACTATAGTAGATGACTGCTTTCCTTAAACTCATAGAGTAAGAAAAATATAAGCAAAATAAACACAGGAAACACTCCCAGTTAAAAAAGAACAGAATTCCCCTGAAGGAGCAAGCAGTGAAACAGACCTCTGCAGTGTAACAGACACTGAGTTCAAAAGGAGGTAATGAAAATACTGAAGGAATTAAGAATCCTATCAACAGTAATGCAGACTACTTTAAAAAGGAACTAGAAACTATAAGGAGGAGCCAAGAAAAATTAGAACATTCATCTGCGGAGACGAAAGCTGAGTTAAAGGCTTTGGACAGCAGAATGAATATTTCAGAGGAACGAATAAGTGACTTAGAAGATAGAATAGTGGAAATCACCCAGTCAAGACAGCAGACAGCCAAATTTAAAACAAATTGAAAGCACTATAATCTATGGGATAATATAAAGCCTGCCAATCTACACATAGCAGGGATTACAAAAGGAGAAGAAAAAGAAAAGGGGATTGAAAATGTATTTAAAGAAATTATGGTTGGAGTTCCCGTCGTGGCGCAGTGGTTAACGAATCCGACTAGGAACCATGAGGTTGCGGGTTCGGTCCCTGGCCTCACTCAATGGGTTAAGGATCCAGTGTTGCCGTAAGCTGTGGTGTAGGTCGCAGACTCGGCTCGGATCCCGCGTTGCTGTGGCTCTGGCGTAGGCCGGTGGCTACAGCTCTGATTCGACCCCTAGCCTGGGAACCTCCATATGCCGCGGGAGCGGCCCAAGTAATGGCAAAAAGACAAAAAAAAAAAAAACAAAAAAAAAACAAAAAGAAATTATGGTTGAAAACTTTGTGAATCTAAAGAAGGAAACACATCCAGATACAGGAAGCACAGAGGGCCCCAAACAAGCTGAACCAGAACAGGCCCACACCAAGACATAGTATAATAAAAATGGTAAAAGTTAAAGATAAGGAGAGGATTCTAAAGGCAGCAAGAGAAAAACAGTTAATCATAAGGGATCATAAGGCTACCAGCTGATTATCTCTCCAGAGATGCCGCAGGCCAGAAGAGAGTGGCAAGATATATTCAAAGTTCTAAAAGGGAAATGTTTGCAACGTAGAATACTCTACCCAGCAGGATTATCATTTTTTTAAGGTTTTATTGAGGTGTGGTTGATTTACAAGGTTGTGGTCATTCCTGCTGTATAACAGAGTGATTCAGTCACACATACACATATATTCATTCTCTTTCAGATTCTTTTCCCACATAGATTATCGCAGAATACTGGGCAGAGTTCTCTGTGCTATGTATCATTTAAAATAGAAGGAGGAATAAAGAATTTCTCAGACAAAGATCATGTGAACATCACAGTAGATGCAGAAAAAGCCCTTTGACAAAATCGAGTATCATTCATGATTTTAAAAAAATAATTGAAATTGGAGCATATATCAACATAATAAAGGCTCTTAATGACAAACTTACAGCTAACATCATACTCAATGGTGAAAAGCCGAAAGCTGGAACAAGACAAGGATGCCCACTCTTACCACTTCTATTTAACATGGTATTGGAAGTCCTAACAACAGCAATCAGAAAAGGAAAAGAAATATAAAGCATCCAGATTGGGAGGGAAAAAGTAAAACTCATTATTTGTAGATGACATGATACTATACTTAGAAAACCCTCAAGTGTCCACCTTAAAACTATTAGAACTAATAAATGAATTCATAAATAAACTAATAAAGTTCCAGGATACAAGATTAATATAGGGAAGTACATTGCTTTTCTATACATGAATAATAAACTATCAGAAAGCAAGAGCAAATAAATACCAGTTGCATCAAAAGGAACAAAATATTTGAAACTATTTTCTCCCATTCTGTAAGTTGTCTTTTTGTTTTCTTTTTGGTTTCCTTTGCTGTGCAGTTTGATTAGGTCCCATTGGTTTATTTTTGCTTTTATTTCTGTTGCTTTGGGAGACTGACCTGAGAAAACATTCATAAGGTTGATGTCAGAGAATGTTTTGCCTATGTTCTCTTCCAGGAGTTTGATGGTGTCTTGTCTTTATTTTTTTTTTAATTTATTTTTTATTGTTATTTCCCCCAACACTTTTTTTCCCCCCACTGTACAGCATGGGGACCCAGTTATACATACATGTATACATAATTTTTTCTCCCGTTGTCATTCTGCATTGTAAGTATCTAGACATAGTTTTCAGTGCTAAACAGCAGGATCTCGTTGTAAATCCCTTTCATGAGCAATAGTTTGCATCCGTTGACCCCAAGCTCCCAATCCCTCTCACTCCCTCCCCCTCCCCCCAGGCGACCACAAGTCTATATTCCAAGTTCATGATTTTCTTTTCCGTGGAAAGGTTCATTTCTGCTGTATATTAGATACCAGATATGAATGATATCATATGGTCTTTGTCTTTCTTTTTCTGACTTATTTCAGAGTTCAGTATGAGAGTCTCTAGTTCCATCCATGATTCTGCAAATGGCATTATTTTCTTGTTTTTTATGGCTGAGTAATATTCCATTGTGTATATATACCACATCTTCCTAATCCAGTCGTCTATCAATGGACATTTGGGTTGTTTCCAGCTCTTGGCTATTGTGAATAGAGCTGCAATGAACATGCAGGTGCACGTGTCTTTTTTAAGGCAAGTTTTGTTTGGATATATGCCCAAGAGTGGCATTGCTGGATCATATGGTAGTTCTATGTATAGATTTCTAAGGTACCTCCATACTGATCTCCATAGTGGCTGTACCAGCGTACATTCCCACCAATAGTGCAGGAGGGTTCCCTTTTCTCCACACCCCCTCCAGCACTTGTTTTTTGTGGACTTATGAAACATGGCCATCCTGACTGGTGTGGGGTGGTATCTCAAGGTAGTTTCAATTTGCATTTCTCTAATAATCAGGGATGTTGAGCATTTTTTCATGTGCTTGTTGGCCATCTGTACATCTTCCTTGGAGAAATGTCTATTCAGGTCCTTTGCCCATTTTTCCATTGGGTTGTTGGCTTTTTTGCTGTTGAGTTGTATAAGTTGCTTGTATATTCTAGAGATTAAGCCCTTGTCTGTTGCATCATTTGAAAGTATTTTCTCTCATTCTGTAAGTTGTCTTTTTGTTTTCTTCTTGGTTTCCTTTGCTGTGCGAAAGCTTGTCAGTTTGATTAGGTCCCATTGGTTTATTTTTGCTTTTATTTCTGTTGCTTTGGGAGACTAAGAAAATATTCATAAGGTTGATGTCAGAGAATGTTTTGCCTCTGTCCTCTTCCAGGAGTTTGATGGTATCTTGTCTTATATTTAAGTCTTGCAGCCATTTTGAGTTTATTTTCATGCGTGGTGTGAGGGTGTATTCTAGTTTCATTGATTTGCATGCAGCTGTCCAGGTTTCCCAGCAATTCTTGCAGAATTCATTGCAATCCCTATCAAATTACCCATGACATTTCTCACAGAACTAGAACAAACAATCCAAAAATTTTTATGGAACCACAAAAATCCCAGATTCACCAAAGCAATCCTGAGAAACAAAAACCAAGCAGGAGGCATAACTCTTCCAGACTTAAAGCTATATTACAAAGCCACAGTCATTGAGACAGTGTGGTACTGGTACCAAAACAGACATACAGACCAATGGAACAGAATAGAGAACACAGAAATAAACCCTGACACCTATGGTCAATTAATCTTGTCTTACATTTAAGTCTTTAAGCCATTTTGAGTTTATTTTTGTGCATGGTGTGAGGGGGTGTTCTAGTTTCATTGATTTGCATGCATCTGTCCAGGTTTCCCAGCAATGCTTGCTGAAAAGACTGTCTTTTTCCCATGTTATGTTCTTGCCTTCTTTGTCAAAGATTAATTGACCATAGGCGTCTGGGTTTATTTCTGGGCTCTCTATTCTGTTCCATTGGTCTATATGTCTATTTTGGTACCAGTACCACACTGTCTCGATGACTGGCTTTGTAATATTGCCTGAGGTCTGGGAGAGTTACACCTCCTGCTTGGTTTTTGTTCTTCAGAATTGCTTTGGAAATTCTGGGTCTTTTGTGGCACCATATAAATTTTTGGATTGTTTGTTCTAGTTCTGTGAAAAATGTCGTGGGTAATTTGATGGGGATGGCATTGAATCTGTAGATTGCTTTGGGTAGTATAGCCATTTTTACAATATTAATTCTTCCAACCCAGAAGCATGGAATATCTTTCCATTTCTTTACATCTTCTTTAGTTTCCTTGACTAATGTTTATAGTTCTTGGCATATAAGTCCTTTACCCTCTTGGTCAGGTGTATTCCCAGGTATTTGATTTTTTGGGGTGCAATTTTAAAAGGCATTGTATTTTTCTATTCCTTTTCTAATATTTCATTGTTAGTATACAGAAATGCTACTGATTTCTGAATGTTAATCTTATATCCTACTACTTTGCTGAATTTGTTGATCAGTTCAAGTAGTTTTTGGGTTGAATCCTTAGGGTTTTCTCTATATATTATCATGTCATCTGCATACAGTGACAGTTTTCGCTCTTCTCTTCCTATATGGATGTCTTTTCTTTCTTTGGTTTGTCTGATTGCTGTGGCCAGGACTTCCAGTACTATGTTGAATAACAGTGGTGAGGGTGGACATCCTTGTCTTGTTCCAGATTTTAGTGGAAAGGCTTTCAGCTTGTCTCCATTGAGCATATTATATTTGCTGTGGGTTTATCATAAATGGCTTTGATTATGTTAAGGAATGTTCCCTCTATACCCACTTTGGTAAGAGTTTTGATCATGAATGGATGTTGGACTTCGTCAAATGCTTTCTCTGCATCTACTGAGATGATCATGTAGTTTTTGACTTTTCGTTTGTTAATGTGGTGTATGACGTTGTTTGATTTGCATGTGTTGAACCATCCTTATGCACCTGGGATGAATCCCACCTGGTCGTGGTGTATGATCTTTTTTATATGTGGTTGGATTCGGATGGCTAAAATTTTGTTGAGAATTTTTGCATCTATATTCATCAAAGATATTGGCCTATAGTTTTCTTTTTTGGTAGTATCTTTGTCTGATTTTGGAATTAGGGTGATGGTGGCATTATAGAATGTCTTTGGGAGTGTTCCTTCTTCTTCAACCTTTTGAAAAAGTTTAAGGAGGATGGGTATAACTTCCTCTTTGTATGTTTGGTAGAATTCGCCTGTGAAGTCATCTGGTCCTGGGCTTTTACTTGTAGAGAGTGTTTTTATGACATATTCAGTTTCATTTCTAGTGATCAGTCTGTTCAGTTGATCTGTTTCTTCTTGATTCAGTTTTGGGAGGCTGTAAGTCTCTAGAAAGTTATCCATTTCTTCCAGGTTATCAAATTTGTTGGCATACAATTGTTCATAGTATTCTCTCAGGGTTTTTTGTATTTCTGTAGTATGCATTGTGACTTCTCCTTTTTCATTTCTTATTTTGTTTATTTGGGGTTTTTCGCTCCTCTTCTTGGCGAGCCTAGCCAGAGGTTTATCAATTTTGTTTGCCGAAGGGAAGGGGGAGGGAGTGGGGTGCTTGGGGTTAATAGATACAAACTATTGCCTTTGGAATGGATAAGCATTGAGATCCTGCTGTGTAGCGCTGGGAGCTATGTCTAGTCACTTATGACGGAGCATGATAATGTGCAAAAATAGAATTACATGTATGTGTAACTGGGTCACCATGCTGTACAGTAGGAAAAAAATTGCATTGGGAAAATAGCTATTAAAAAATAATAAAAAAAATACAAAAAAGCAAAGAGCGCAATACCTAGGAATAAACTTAACCAAGGTGAAAAACCTATACTCTGAAAACTATAAAACATTGATGAAGGAAATTGAAGATGATGCAAAGAAATGGAAAGATATTCCATATTCTTGTATTAGAATTAATATTGTTCAAATGTCCATACCACCCAAAGCAACCTACAGATTTAATGTAATTCCTGTCAAAATACTCATGACATTTTTCACATTAATTAAAATAATCCTAAAATTCACAATGGAACTACAAAAGACCTTAAATTGCTAAAGCAATTTTGAGAAAAAAGAACAAAGCAGGAGGTACCACGCTCCCTGACTTTATACTACAAAATGACAGCAATCAGACAGCAGGGTTGTGGCACAAAAACAGACCCATAGATCAATGGGACATAACAGAAAGCCCAGAAATTAACCCACGCACTTAGGGTCAACTAACGTACAGCAAACGAGGCAAGATTCTACGGTGGAGAAAAGACAGTCTCGTCAATAGTGGTGCTGGGCACAACGGGACAGCTGCATGTAAAAGAATCAAATGAGAACATTTTCTCACACCATCTACAAAAATAAACTCAGTCGATTAAAGACCTACATGTAAGACCTGAAACCATAAAACTCCAAAAATGCTCCTAGACTGGAGTAGGAGAAATTTTTTTTTGGCTCTACCTCCTAAGATAAAAGAAAGAAAAGCAAAAATTCACAAATGGGACCTAATTAAAATTAAAAGTTTTTGCACAGCAAAGGAAATCATCGACAAAATGAAGAGACAACGTGATGAATAGGAGAAAATAATTCATAAATGATACAACTAACAAGGGACTGATATCCACGATAAATAAACAGCTCATATGACTCATTAAAAAAGCAATCTGATTTAAAAATAGGTAGAAGATTTGAGTAGACATTTTCCCAAAAATGATATGCAGATGGCTAACAGGCACTTGAAGAGATGGTCAGTGTGGCTAATTATTAGAGAAATGCGAGTCAGAACCACAAGGTACCACCTCACACCTGTCAGAAATGAGTTTCATCAAAACAATCACAAATAACAAATGATGACAAGGATATGGAGAAAAGGGAACGCTCGTGGCGCTGTCAGTGGGAATGTACATTGGTGCAACCACTATATTAAACAGTATGGAGGTTCCTCAAAAAACACAAAATAGAAGTGCCGCAGGAATCGGTAATTCCACTCTTGGATGTATGTCTGAAAAAAAAAGTGAAGACACTAAATCAAAAAGATAATGTGCATCTCAATGTGCATAGCAGCATTATAATTTCCAAGATAAGGAAGCAGCCTAAGTGTCCATCAATAGATGAATAGATAAAAAAAAAAGTGGTATACACACAGTAGAATTTCAGCCATAAATAGAATGAAATCCTGCCATTTATAGAGAAGTGGATTGACCTAGAGGATAGTACGCTTAGTAGAATAAGTCAAATATTGTGTGTTATCACTTATGTATGGAATCCAAAAAGTCAACAAGTGGGTAGAGTGAAACAGAAATAGACTCATAGGTAGAGAAAACCAGCTAGTGGTTACCAGTGTGCAGAGGGAAGGGGGAGGGGCAAGATAGGCATATGGGATTAATAGGTACAAACTACTATGTATAAAATAGATTAGCAACAAGATGTGTGTGTGTGTGTGTGTGTGTCTCTTTGAGGGCCACACCTGTGGTATGTGGAGGTTCCCAGTCTAGGGATCCAGTCGGAGCTGCAGCTGCGGGCTTACGCCACAGCCACAGCAACGCACCATCCAAGCTGCGTCTGCGACCTACACCACAGCTCACGGCCACGCCAGATCCTTAACCCAAGGAGTGAGGCCGGGGATTGAACCCGTGTCCTCGTGGATGCTAGTCAGGTTCGTTAACTGCTGAGCCACGACGGAAACTCTGCCACAAGATATATTTTACAGCACAAGGAACTATAGCCATTATTTTGCAATGACTTTAAATGTAATCTGTAAAAATTTTGAATCACTATGTTGTACCCTTTAAACTAGTATAATGTAAATCAACTTTACTTCCATTAAAAAAAAAAAAGAGGACATAATTCTCTTGTGGTGCAGTGCGTTAAGGACCCGATGTTGTCACTGCAGTGGCTTGAGTCACTGCTGTGGCACAGGTTTGATCCCTGGCTGCATAAGGGAAAAAAAAAAAAAAAAAAGAGAAGGAGCAAGCTAGCAGAAGGAAGAAAATGAGAACGAGTAGAGTGGAGATAGAGAATAGGTAAACAATAGAGGAAGCAGTGAACCCAAAAGCTGGGTTTCTAAGATCAACAAAATTGACACACTGTAGCTTGACTGACCAAGAATGTAGTTAGTCTTCTTTTGCCCTCTCATTAAAATAAAAAGCTATATTTTATTTTAATTAATTAATTAATTTTGTCTTGTTTTTTCAGGGCTGCACCTGCGGCATGTGGAGGTTTCCAGGCTAGGGGTCTAATCGGAGCTGTTGCTGCCGGCCTACACCACAGCCACGGCAATGCCAGATCCAGGCCTTGTCTGTGACCTATACCACAGCTCACAGCAACGCTGGATCCTTAATGCACTGAACAGGGCCAGGGATCAAACCTGCAACCTCCTAGTTCCTAGTCGGATTCGTGTCCGCTGTGCCAAGACGGGAACTCCAAAGGCTATATTTTAAATTAAAATTAGGTCTTGATATTATCTCTCATTGTGGATAACATTGTTTTGAATTTATCAAGGCTGAATACTCAAGTCGATTATGCTACTTGACTCTAGCAGTATGTTTTACTCTGTGGCACCTAGTTGGAGAATGGTTTCATAGTTACTCAAAAAAGTCAGTCATAGTTCCAGGTTGGTGTAGCATGAAGAAACAGTTGTGGTTTAGACCAGTCTTTGTTGAGAGATGTTTGAGAGTTCCCCTTTTATAAGGATTTATTAAAGGAATTTGGAAATTACTATTCCAAAACAGTTGGCCCTGAGTGTGAAATTCAAAAGGCAAAGGAGATGACCATAGTGAGATGTTTAAAGAGGAGAGGGAGTGGTGAAATACTGGCATTGGAAAAGAGGAAGAAAGATTACGTATAAATCCCCACCTTTAAAAGTAGCACTCAGAGTTTGCCAGCTATCAACAAATGCCATTAGAATTCTTCCCAAGAACTAGTTCAAAAGGAAGGATAATTTCTATGATGATATGTATGTTAGTATTATCAGTAAAAGTAAAAACAATACAGACAGCAGAAATGTCCAAGAAGGTGGTTCTGGTTGAGAGTGTTGTATGTATGTCCACCCAGTAGATTATTAGAAAACCAATAGAATAATTACGTGGAACATAGTAGAAAAGATCTGAATACAGAAATGTTTCCTGATTGTACCACGTGAAAGTATCTAGGAGTTCCCTGGTGGCTCATTGGGTTAAGGGCCACCACGTTGCTGTGGCTCCACTTTCTGCCGTGAGGCGGGCTCCGTCTCTGGCCCTGGAACTTCCAAATGCCATGAACATGCCGCCCCCCACCAAAAAAAAGTGTTTAGTAGACCTTTGATACTGAAGTCTTCTATTCTTTGAGCATGATCTCGAAGGTCCATAGAACATAGTGATTGGCCCCTTTGCTGTGGTTGGATTTTGAATTACTTTCCTGTTACTGGCCAGTGTTTTCTTCTCGTTGCACCTTTGAAGTATACTCCTCAGTGAATTTATTTATTTATTTATTTTTATTTTATTTTATTTTTTGTCTTTTTGTCTTTTCTAGGGCCACACCCACGGCATATGGAGGTTCCCAGGCTAGGGGTCGAATCGGAGCTGCAGCCACCGGCCTACGCCAGAGCCACAGCAACGCGGGATCCGAGCCGCGTCTGCGACCTACACCACAGCTCACGGCAACGCCGGATCGTTAACCCACTGAGCGAGGCCAGGGATCGAACCCGCAACCTTATGGTTCCTAGTCGGATTCATTAACCACTGCGCCATGACGGGAACTCCTCCTCAGTGAATTTTAACCGACTCTTTAGGGGTCTAAAGGGGTCACTTAGGTAATTCACCTATAATTTAACTCTCATTTTATGACAACTTGTTTATAAGTACATTTCCTATCGTGGGGAGACTCTGCGTGCGCAGTAGGAGTGTGCATTTGAGTATCCGCGAATGTCTCTGTGTGTTCTAATCATAAAATGCCCTGTTTGCTGTTAAACGTTAGGAAGTAGACTGCTAAGTAATTGGTAGAAATTTAAATAGCTGTTTCGGTGGGGGAAATTATGCAGTTTTTCTTTTAAATATTTCTTCTTTCAGTTAAAGATTGGGAGAGAGGAGAAAAAAATGCTCTGTTACGACAACTAGAATGAAAAAAGTCATTCGAAGCTCTATCAGACGAAAATGGCTTTTGGAAGCTACTTTTAAGAGACCGTGCTCTCATGGCTGTGAAGAGGCATATGATATTGCACAATCATATCGTTAGCCTAACTCCAGCAATTGTGAGGTTCAAATAAACCCTTTACTGAAATGCATCATCTAGTAGCTTTTTTCATCTGTGTTCTCTGGATAGTAAACTCTTATTGCTCTTTCTCTTAAGTGGTAATTTTGCTGCAGGTAGAATTTTAGGTTGAAGGTTATTTTCCCTCCGCATTTTGAAAGTATTACCTCCTTCTCTTCTGGCATTTATTTTTGTTGCTGCTGAGTATTCTGTGAATCTATTTTTTGTGCCTTTGGAGTGACTATCTTTTCTCTGTGGCGGCTTTTAGAACTGTATTTTCGATGTTCTGTTTAAATTTCACTGTGATGTGTCTAGGCAGAGATTAAAATTTTTTTATTCCACATGATGATTGGTGTGCATTTTCCATCTGGAAAATCATGTCTTTAATTTTAGAACACTCTTAGTCATATCTCTGCAAGTTTTAAAAAACTTTCATTAAATTATAGTTGATTGACAATGTTGCGTTCATTTCTGCTGTACGGCGAAGTGACTATTATTATATATACATGTATTCTTTTTCAGTTTCTTTTCCATGATGGTTTATCACAGGATGGTGAATATAGTTCCCTGTGCTATACAGTAGGACCTAGTTGTTTATCCATTCCATATATACTAGTTTGCATCTGCTCTAATCCCGACTTCCCACTCCATCCCTGCCCCACCCCTTCTTCCCCCTTGGCAACCACAAGTCTATGCCTATGTCTGTGAGTCTGTTTCTGTTTTGTAGATAAGTTCATTTGTGTCATTTTAGATTCCATGTGTAAGTGATGTCATATGGTATTTGTCTTTTTCTTTCTGACTGACTTTATTTAGTATGATACTCTCTAGGTCCATTCATATTGCTGCACATGGCATTATTTCATTCTTTTTTGTGGCTGAGTAGTATTCCTGTGTGTGTGTGTGTGTGTGTGTGTGTGTGTGTGTACATCACATCTTCTTTATCCATTCATGTGTTGCTGGACGTTTAGGTGTTTCCATGTCTTGGCTATTGTGAATAGTGCTGCTGTGAACATTGGGGTGCATGTATCTTTTCTTTCCTTTTTTTTTTTTTTTTTTGGCCTTGCCCATGGCATGAGGAAGTTCCTGGGCCAGGGATTGAATCTGCACAATAGCAGTGACAATACTGAATCCTTAACCTGCTATGCCACCAAGGAACTCCATGTGTATTTTTTCAGATTACAATCTTCTGCTCTACCAGCTATCCAAGGGAGTGCTTCTTTTCAAATTAGGGTTTTCTTCAGATGTATGCCCAGGAGTGGGATTGCTGGATCATATAATGGCTGTATTTTTCTTTTCCTTTTTTTTTTGAGGAACCTCCACGCTATTCTCCATATTGGCTACATCAATTTACATTCCCACCAACAGTAAGGGCAGGTTTCTTTTTCTCCACACCCTCTCCAGCATTTCTTATTTATAGACTTTTTGATGATGGCCATTCTGACCAGTGTGAGGCGGGTACCTCATTGTAGTTTTGGTCTGCGTTTCTCTAGTAATCAGTGACGTTGAGCATCTTTTCGTGTGCCTCTTGGCCATCCATATGTCTTCTTTAGAAAATGTCTATTTTGGCCTTCTGTCCATTTATTTATTTATTTTTTTTAGTGCCATGCCTGCAACATAGGGAAGTTCCTGGTCTAGGGGCCGAATCAGAGCTGCCGGCCTACGCCAGAGCCACAGCAACATGGGATCCGAGCCATGTCTGCGACCTACACCACAGCTCATGGCAATACCGGATCCTTAACCCACTGAGTAAGGCCAGGGATCGAACCCTCATCCTCATGGATACTAGTTGGATTTGTTTTCCTCAGTTGGGTTTTTTTGTTTGTTTGTTACTGAGTTTGCTTCAACTTCCAAATTTATAACTCTTTTTGTATAAGTGTGTATGATTCTAGGTTTTATTGTCCATTGTTTTTTATATCAATCCGTTCTTGTTTCAGTTTTCCCAATTTCCATTTCATACTTGTCTCTTCTTTTTTAGGATGCTGTCCCTACTTTTGATTTTGAGGATTCTAAACAAGACTGTTTTAAAGTTATGTTCAATTTGTTCGATCTTCATTTTTGTCAGGAGTAAATTCATCTTATTTTGGGAGGGCTCTTCCTATGGTGTTGGGCTTTTTCTTACATGCTTTCCAGAAATTTGCTTAGCAGTCTTACTTGGCATTGGAGTTTCAATTTCATTCTCATTTCTCCTTAGCGTGTGGCTTCAGGGACTGAGCTTGGTGCCTCATGTGGGGCGTAAATCCCTGTTTTTCTGCTGGAGAGGAACTCTCAGCTGTCTCTACCTACTTGAACCCTTGGCTTGGCCCACCACTGTGTGATTTGGCTCCACAGGGATCTTTATCTTGCTTCCGAGTGGGTCTGAGTCTTTTAAATTTGAACACTTTTGTGCTCATGCGCTCATCTGTCACTGCATATCATTTTATGGAACAGGAAGTTCAGAAAGCAGTCGTCAGCTCCTTGAAGCCTCAGAGGTAGTGGTAGCAAGTGACAGAGCCAGCTTTTGTGCAAGAGCAGAGCTGGGAAACGGTTCTGGGGAGGTCCTAGAAACGAAGATAAGCCTTGGGAGCCAGGGAGGGAGATCATTCCTTGTAATCACAAAAATTACCTGTCGATCTGCGAAGGGAGAGTTACGAAGACTTTTCCGTCTCTGTGCCCATTTTCTAACTGTGAAGTGTTTCCTAACATGAAGCTAAAACGTTTATTTTTAAAGTGCCTTCCCCAGTGCAGACTTACATCCGTCTTTGCCAAAAGAGCTTTCACATTTTGGTCACTGGGCCATATTCGGTGTAGCAAAAAGCCAAGTATAATCCCGATCCTGCTTTCTAAAAGGGAAAAATAGGCAGAAGTTTTATACCAGAAATAATGATTATTTATGCATTTTAAAAGTGACTTTAAGACTACCTCACACCACCGAGGCTTTGCAATCACTCATGTTATTGATTGATCAAGTACTTAAGTATGACGCTGACGTGCCCGAGACTCAGTGGTCTATAAACATGAACTCGTTTAATCCTAGCAGCCACGTGCAGTTGGCTCCGTCGCTGTCCTCACTTTTCAGATACACAAACTAAGGCAGACAGAAGTTGAGGGATTTGCCCAAGTCCCCCACAGCACGTAAGGGTTAAATTAACGCTGTGAGTCGGACCCTGACTATCTCGCTCAGGGCACTGGCTCCTCCTGTGCTGTGCTGTGCAACCACGCCTCGGAATTATTTTCTTAACCTCTCTCTTTTTAACAGCAGTGCTGACACGTTGTCAGGAAGACACTTGATGTTCTCAAGGCTCTTCATGAATTCCCCTTATCCCAGCACGGATAGCTTGTGTTCTGTCCCAGGTCCCCCCTCCGTGTTCTCTTTCGCTCGCGGTGTTACTGTGTAAAGCTCGCTTTGCTGGCATCACTCTGCTGGAAGATGCCATCACCTTATCTCATCCGCTCCTCAGTGGAGTGGCCTTGCGACAGGAGTACGCTTTGCTGAGAACTCTGAGAGCACAGAGGTTGCGACGTGCTCCTTACCCTGCAGCTCCTTCGTCCTCTGTCCACCACGGAAAAGCCCTCACGCCCAAGGCCCTCCACCCGAGTCTCCATGTGCACATATGCACCTGTGTCATCCCCCCCGTGTCTCATTTCAACCCATTTCCTCATGAGTGTCGGTCAAGGGCTGTGGGGGATAGCTGGACACCACCTCTCCTCTAACCATCAAGTTGGCCGAGTTTTTCCCCTTGGAGTCAGCTTTGGCTGGTTTCCAGGTTCCAGGACACATGGAATCCTTCTTTCCCTTCTCTGAGCTCCCCGACTCCATAGAGGCAGATGCTCCTCGGTGTCAAGGGCGAAGCCAGTGCAGAAACGGGACCAGTGGGAGGGCGCCCAGCCAGAGGGCGAGCCCAGGGAGGCAGCCTGACAGAGGAGGTCAGAGCATGGGCTTGGGGTTCACGTGTTCTCTCCACCTCTTACTGGCCATGTGTCTGTGGGAGTTTACTTAGCCTGTCCTGTCTCAGTTTCTTTATCTGTAGAATGAGGGCAATAGTAGCAGCGTCTGCTTTCACAGGGTTCTGATGATTAAGCAAGTTACTATCTGTACAGCACATAGGGGGGTGCCTGGCACAGAGTCAGCTGTCACCGACAGTTAGTTGTTAGAGCTATTACTACAGGCCCAGAGGAGGAGAGGTGGAGTCTAGTTGGCAAACAGAAGGACAGACTCAGGACAGCCGGAACGTCACGATCGCAAGCCCAGAATAAGTGCTGGACTGGCTCGCTTAAAACCACTTACGCGAGCATCACGTTCTTTCCCGCTGCTGTGACCTTTCATGGCTGGATTCGATGAACTACTCTCTCGATAGGCCAAATCCACATCATCACCTGTTTCTGTAAACAGTGGAAAGGAGAAGGAAAAAAACCAACAGAAAGGCAGCCCCCCCCCCCCAATCCGCCTTTTAACCCGCCATCTCCTAACTCAAAAAATGTGATGCCTCTGTCTATAGTTCGCAGCTTTGCCTTCAGGACCTTTATCTCATCAAGATGCTCTGCTTTCAGACCTCACCAGGCAGAGCCTTGAGCAAATAGCCTTTATTCACCTGGCAGGTTCAAAGGCTTGCTTGGGGTGGTCCTGCCCGACTCTGTGTTTCTCAAGCATAATTAGAAGAGACCGACGAAGGCCTTGCCTTCAAAGTCAGGAAGCGGGGAATAAGCCTGCCTGGGAAAACAGGACAGATGAGTTCTTTCTTGTCATCTCCCCCCTCCGTACCCTGCTCTGCTCAGCATGTTCGGCAGGCATCACTTAACGGGTGTGCTGGTAAATCATCTCTTTGAAAAAAGCGAACGCTCCAGTTTGTAGCTCTTGCTGTGTTGTAGATGTTGACACCATGGCTGATGGCGGGGCAGCTGGGAGAAGAGCTGCGTCATCACTGGCTCATTGGTACCAGCTTCTCTGTGGGAGAGCGCTTTACTTGGCCACTGAACCTTTGTGCCAGGAGTCTCTGTGCCAGGGGAAAGATTTTTTTTTTTCCTGTGGGTCTTTTTGTATTTATTTATTTATTTATTTTTGCTTTTTAGGGCCACTCCCGTGGCATATGGAGGTTCCCATGCTAGGGGTCGAATCAGAGCTGTAGCCGCCAGCCTACACCACAGCCACAGCCACGCCAGATCCGAGCCGCGTCTGCGACCTACACTCCAGCTCACGGCAACACTGGATCCTTCACCCACGGAGCGAGGCCAGGGGTCAAACCCGCATCCTCATGGATACTAGTTCTGCTGCGCCACAATGGGAACCCCCTATTTGTGTATTTTTTAAATCTGGGGCACTGTTTCCGCCCAGTCTGCAAATGTGCTCTTCGGAAAGGGGCCATGTTTTTGAAGCCAACTAGAAATGAAATCTTCCCTCTTGTTTACATTTATGTCATGTGCCACTAGGTGGCACTTTAAGGACATTACAGGAAATTGGCTTTCCCAGATTTATTTTTTTTAACTTTTTACTCAAGTATAATGTGCCTGTTGAAAAGTGCACATTGACTGTGCAACTCATTGAATTGTCATAGGCTCAATATATGTGTTATCAGCACTCAAATCAAGAAGCAAGTTGTGCAGGGACTTCCCTGATGGCACAGTGGGTCAAGGATACAGCGTTGTCACTGCAGTGGCTTGGGTTCGATCCCTGGCCTTCACATACCATGAGTACAGCTGAAAAAAAAAAAAGAAGCAGAATATGATTAGTGCCCGACCTCTTTGTGGACATACTCCGTGATCCGTACAGATTGTCATACGCACTTGTAGATCATTGCTGCGTACTATTCTGCTGTGTGTGCGAAGTGTGTCAGTGTTTTCTGCTGGTAATGGTTATTTGAGTAATTGTCAGATGTTGGCCGTTATTTATAATGCTGCGCTGCATATTCATGTACGAGTTTTTCCGTGGATGTGTGGTTCCGTCTCTCTTGGGTCTGCCCCTAGGAATCGAGTTGCTGGGTCACACGGTGAGCATATATTCAGCTCGGGTGGCTGCTCCCAGACACTTGCATAAAGTATTTGTACTGATTTATGCTCCATCAACAGTGTTCCCATTTTACTTCTGTATCCGCATCAATACTGAATTTATTTTATGCCTGGTTCCTAATCTTACATAATGTTTATAGCTCCCTCTCTGGCCAGCTATTTCTAATTGAATTTTTTAAAAACCCCGTTTCTGTGATGCACCTGCCTTGGGCAGGAAGGGCTGCATCAGCCCAAAAAGGGACATTTATCCGTCTAAGTATGAGCTATCTGTCATTAGAAGAAATGTTATCGAAACACTCCATCACGAATACAGAGCCATGGAACTGGGAAGGGAGTTCACAGTTCTGAGTGTGGTGAAACATCGGGTGAAGCTAGCACTTGGAGGCGCTTGGAAATTTTTGTGTACTTTAGGTCTTGTCGCCAGGCCTGTACACGTCAGGGGCAAGAGACCAGCAAAAAGGATTTTGAAAGGCCTCATAGCCCAGGTGCCTGTGAATTGTGATGGCGCGGGTTCCTGTTTCAGTCAAGATCTGTTTGGTGTGGCAAGAGCCATTCACACAGCAGCTTTCTTCAGCCTTATCCCCTGTGGAACGTGCATCTCAAGACTCTGCTTCTTGCCGTAGACCAACCATCCTGTCTGTGAGGTCCCTGTTCTCGATTCTGCAGATAGTGTTGAAACACGGCTTTAGGTATGTGATAAATAGAGGGCGGGGCTCAGACTTGGTTGGTACTAGAAATTGGACATAGAAGAACAGAAACCTAGTCATGGTCAAATATTGGTCTTTTAGACCAAAGTACAGTGCCCATGGTCCTTTGGTTGTACCAGGAAGTCTGTTTCATGGACATTGTCCATAATCTCACGAGTTCCAGGCGCCCCCTGGGGGTTATGCGGTGTGATTGCTGTATCCAGGGACTAGTTGCCCATTGTCGTTGCTGATGATCCACTTCTGTCGAAATTGTCCCTGAGCTTCTCTGTCAGTGTCCCCCCGGGTGTCTCTGACATTGGATTGGCCTGCCGTCGGGGCCCATGAAACCTGCCTGAAATGTTTGTACTGAGGCAGCCATGAAATCAGAAAGGGCTTTTATCTGTAAAAATTTCCTCCTTCCAGCGTTAGTGGCAGTCATATCTGGTGTCACACATTTGGGTTGTGGATCTCGGATCTTCTTATACTCTAAACTGGAGCCAGCCCTTTCCCCGTTGAGGTTTTCATCTTTGGGCAAGAGGGGAGGAGTCCCTCAAGCTGGGTCAGCCCCTCCCTGCAGTAGTGGATCCAGTGCCTGGGAAAGCAGCTGGGTTTCACTCCTGCCTAGGATGATGGCTGCCGTCAGTGAAGGGCTCCTGGGTTATTTACTGCGCTTAGCATCCTAGACAGGTGTTTCCCTTACTCCTCACAGTGCGGAGAGTTAGCAGGACCATCCCCCTTTGCAGACGGGGAGATGGTGGCTCAGAGAGGTTAAGCACATGCCTAGGTTATACCCCAAGCAGGTGCCAAGCCTGAACTTGATGCCAAAGCCTGTGCCCTGTACCTGCTGTGTTCTGTGGCTCCACTTATTGTGGGAAGGGTTTTTTTGACTCGTCCGTTAGAACATGAAGTGGTGTTGGGTTCATGCCTAGCTCACTGCACACATCGACTTGGCACTGGGGAAGTGAGGGCGAAAAAAGACACCGCCCCTGCCCTCCAGGTGCTTGTACCTCAGCTCCCTTTCCGTCTCTCACGAGTGACTTGGGTCATGGATTTTGGTCCTCGCCCCTGCAGAGAATTCCGTCCTTTGGATGCTCTCTCGGAGACTGACTGTGGAAGGATGGGGTGTGTCGTGGTTAGTGTGCTGCTGGCCGTTGGCTCTGCATCTTCTGTGCTTAGGTTGGACCACATGGCTTGCTGGTGTGTCCTTGCCCAGCAGAGATGGGAGTCAGGTTAGAGTCAAGCACCCCATGACACCGAGAACACCAGGAAGATGCTGGGGAGCCCTGGTGCTGTAGCAGGGCCGTCGGCTCACCTGGCTGGACATTAGCCTTGGCCTTTGTCGTTCCCAGTCTCAGGATCTGCCTGGATTCTTAGGAGATAAATGAAGCTTGAGTTTTCTTTTTTCTAATCTGTCAGTAGCATGAATATTACGACTTTTAAAGCCACCAGTTTTCTACACCACAGCAATTAGTTCTGCAGTTAGACTCCTTTTTTAAAAATGAGATTTGATTTTGGCGGCACATTTGATTTGTAAACAAACAACTTATTGCTAAGGATTTTTGCCCAGCTTCAGATAGATATGTATGTATGTATTTATTAAACCATTTTGTATATACGCCCTATTCCCTCCGTGGTAAATGGACAAGAAAACAATTAGGAAGCCTGGTTAGTTTTTGCTGTGGGCTTTTGCAGATGAGGACCCTGGGGACTTGGTCTTCTCATGTCTTAAATTAAGAGTTGGAAAAAAAGTTCCCATCGTGGCTTCGTGGTTAACGAATCGGACTAGGAGCCATATGGTTGCGGGTTCAATCCCTGGCCTTGCTCAGTGGGTTAAGGATCCAGCGTTGCTGTGAGCTGTGGTGTAGGTTGCCGACGCTG
Organism: Sus scrofa; assembly: GCF_054392235.1. NCBI lineage: Eukaryota > Metazoa > Chordata > Mammalia > Artiodactyla > Suidae > Sus > Sus scrofa. The sequence goes on from NC_139401.1 coordinate 17,260,516, forward strand.
CTCAGGTCTCATGTGGCTGTGGCTGTGGCTGTGGCGTAGGCTGGCAGCTGCAGCTCTGATTAGACCCCTAGCCTGGGAACCTTCATATACCGCGGGAGCGGCCCTTGAAAAGGCAAAAAGACAAAAAGAAAAAAAAAAAAAAAAAAAAAAAAAAGGCGTTCCTGTTGTGGCTCAGTGGTTTTAACAAATTCATCTAGGAACTATGAGATTTCGGGTTCGATTCCTGGCTTCACTCTGTGGGTTAAGGATCTGGTGTTGCCATGAGCTGTGGTGTAGGCCACAGACGCAGCTCGGATCCTGCATTGCTGTGGCTGTGGTGTAGGCCAGTGGCTACAGCTCTGATTAGACCCCTAGCCTGGGAACCTCCATATGCCGTGGGTACGGCCCTAAAAAGACAAAAAAAAAAAAAAAAAAAGAGTTGGGACCGTCAGTTGTCCCTAGTTGATCTGGACTGGCTACATAAAAATCACCCAGGGAGCTTGTTAAAATAGAAGTTTTAATGCTCCACCCTTAGGAGATTCTAATTAGAGAAGTCTGGGATAATATCGAAATGTCTGTAGTTGATAAGAATTCCCCTGGTAATTCTCCTGTGCAGCTTTATTGGGGAACCACTGGGCCAGAAGGTCTAGAACAAACAGAATTGAGTTGAGAAGAAACTTTGGGTGTGTTTAAAGATCCAGGTCTGTGCCTGGAGCAGGTTCCAGCTGGGCCAACCAAGGCAGTTAAGATACAGAGGGAAATTGCAGCCCGATGATGGCACATCTGTAGCAGAGGGGTTGTGTTGTGTGCCGTAGGCCTTAGGGACCCATGGAGGGCCTTTGAGAAGAGGTGTTCTGGGGAGCAGGTGCTTTATAAGATGAGGTCCTCGGTGGTGTGCAGGGCAGTACCCAGGGTGGGTTGGACCAGGGAAGAGCTGAAGGCTGGAGAAAGACCCACTGCAGTTTTTGCAGCGGCCCAGGTTGGGGCTGCGGTGAGCTCCTGGGCTCAGGTGGAAGCCGTGGGGCCTTCATAAGCTCGCCTGCCTGGGTGGAACTGGAACCTGAGACGTGTCATTTTTCAGCTCCTTTAAAGCAAGTCCATAATTTATCAGTGTTATATTCACCTGCTTTAACTCTTGCAGTGAGTGGTTTTTATTGTGTTTGGGTCTAAGAGGTTTTAAAGGAGCCCAGTAAATAAATTCCTGCAGGGAAGGAGTTGGCAGCAGCAACTGGAGCTGCCAGTGCAGGGCACGCAGGAGGAAGGGAGGGAGCCCTTCTTGCCGGGCGGGAGCGGGAGCAGTAGGGATGTACATTGGGCTTGAATGGTGTTTGGCATTCAAATCAAATGGAACGTTTTCCCTTTGTTCCTTTAAAACTCAGCCGATAGGTCCGTGTTTCCCACAGTGTGTCCCATAGAAGCTTAGTTGTGCTGGGTGCCAAGGGCGACTAAGTTGGGGAAGCGCTGGCTGAAAGGCAGGCACTTCCTCGACCTCACAGTGCTCTGTGCTCTGAATTTCTAAGGGGGCGAGAGACCCTGCAGGGTTTGCTCAGCTTAGGCTTAAAAGGGTTTCTTTCCCCTCTAGGCCAGGGGTTGGCAAACTGTGACCCACACGCAGAATCCACCCTCCAACCCGTTTTGGTACATAAAGTGTGTTCGAACACAGCCGTGCCTGTTCAGTGCGATGTCGCCACGGAATTACCAAAGAATTTTGTAATTCTTTTCTATTACAAAAAGAATTAGATGTGCTAGAGGAGCAAAGGTGAGGGCAGGCCACAGCGGTCAGGTTTACCACAACTTTCTGGATGTTCAGCTCGTCCGAGAGCTGAAGAAGCTGCTGGGGATGCTCAGGTTGCCACAGCACCTATGGCGGGACCTGCAGAGAAGCGCCCGGGCGGGAGCTGACGGCTGAAGCCAGCGCTTTTCTGCCCGCTGCCGCCCGAGGAGCAATGATGAGGCTCATTTCCTCTCACCTCCTTGGCTTCCTCGGAGTGACTTTCCGTGGCCACGCGGAATTGTGTGGAGAGTCCGCAGGCCCGGGCCCCCTGCAGTGGCCCGGTAGCTGGTCCAGGATGATGATGGCCAAGACCCGCGGGGTCCGCTGCACTGCCTTCTCCGGCTTCAGGCTCCCCTCCTTCTCCACCCGTCACCCCGCTTCTGCCCTCCTGGACCCCACCTTCCAGACGCACCAGAGTGCTTTTTCGAAAGAGGCCCAAAACAGTCAACATGTCTTCTGTGAGTTGGAGATTCAGGAGCAGCTCATCTGGGCGGTCCCGGCTCAGAGTCGCTCATTAGGCCACATTCAAGATGCCAGTCGGGGCTGCAGTCACCTGAAGCTGGACGGGGGCTGAAAGTTTCATTCCTCCCCCGGCTCCCCTCATGACTGCTGGCAGGAGGCCTCACGTCCTTGCTCCATGCGCCCCTTGTTGGGGCTGCCTGGGCGTCCTTCCATCGTGGTGGCTGGCTTCGCCCAGAGCAAGTGATTGACGAGAGGGACCAACGGGAGCGCTTGAATTGCCCTCTTCTGGGAGCGCATTGCCTGGTGTCTCAGGTCTGGTTGCCTAGAAACAGAACCTAAGATGAAGATTCTTGCAAAGTAACACATCCAATGTATAGAATAAATATCTGTGTGATTGAATAACTGAATGATCCCTTCCGCTGGTGGAGAATCCAGATGCTTAGCCTCCCCTGGGCCTGTGTCTCCTTCTGAGGAGCCAGCCGAGAGGGCCCACGTTGTCCCATCAAAGCCCCGCACCAGTTCTCTGTATCCTGAGTGGCAGCACCTTCCAAGGCCATGTGACCTGTCCAGGTTTTTCATTGCACAATTAGGATGAAAATAGATTCCTCGTTTGTGGCTAAGAGCATATGAAGATTAAAATATAATATATGCATTTGTAAAAGGAACCATAACTCAAGTTTCAATGAGCTCTTGGCAAAAAGCACATTTTCCTGGCTGGCCGCGTCCTGGCGAGGCACCTGTTAATACACGGAGCCACAAGGGAAGGACGTACATTCCAGTATTAATTGCAATCCAAATAGTTACTTTTTCACAAGATTTAGGCGTTGGATTTCGCTTCAGACAGCCAGAACTTTGGGCCAAGGGCGTCATGCCCATGTTGATAGCAGGGTTATTCCCCCCTTTCTCTAATACACAGAGAAGAAAGGGAGCCACGGAGGCCCCCTGCTTTCATGGCTTATCATTCTCCTCAAATTGTTACCTTATAAAGGTCTGAAGAAATAACGAAGAACTCTGAGTTTGTTCTGCTTGCCAGCTGCTAAATCTCATGTAAGCCTCATGCTGTTTTCATGAAGGGAAGCGAAATAGTTATTGGAAAGAGGGACTTTTTGCATGTCTAAATCTCATCTTTAGGTTTTTATTCATGACTTTTTTTTTTAACCACAAAGCTAGTTTTCTTTCCCCATCGCTTTTCCTGAGATAAATTCTGGCTGGGGTGAGGCTCTGCCTTTCCAGGACCTTCCCGGTTCTTGGGTCCCAGGCCGCTCCTGAGAGTTGCCCCTTCGAATGTTAGCAGATGGACCCATTTGGAACCAGTCCTGGAGCAGTAGAGAGGGGTGCGGGGCGGGGGGCGGGGGGCGTCTCGCAGTTCCTCCTAAGGATTGATGGTTAGACCAGCCTGACTTCCCTCCAAGCACTCGTTTGTCACTGGGCACAGAGCTAGAAAATCTGGGCCCTTGGATGTAATTTCAGGAAGGAAAATTTTTAAGTGGAAAACATTTTTCCTAACATATCTCACAACTGCTCCTCATCCTTCCCAACCCCCACCCCATTGTCATTTGTATTTTTAGAGACCTTTCAGAGAAAAGGGAGGTAGTGACAAAAATACTCTTCTACTTTTGCTGGGCTCAGAATCCTCATTTTTGTTGAAAAGAGGGGTCAAATTTATCATTTCCCTCAGTATTTCCAGCAAGCAGAGATCCACTCATCTCCCCAGAAAAGGGAGCGTTCGTGCAAATGCTTCTCTCCATCCACCTGCTGATAAGGGGGAAACTGGCCACTGAAAGGCGGTGTGATTGGGCTGTCACGCCTCTTCTCTCTGCCTGGCCGCTGGGATGGTCGGTGCACACCTGTGGTCCCTAAGGGCTGCTGTGTGCAAAGACCCGGGCACCGAACGTGTGCGTGGCAGGCAGTAGATTTGAGGTGGGAGGCGAGCACTGGCCTCAGGTCCGAGTCGCATTCTCCTGCCCAGGTCACTGGCAACCCTGCATTCAGGGGCTTGTTGGGTCCTCGCTCCGCTGTTCATAAAGCTGACCTTGGGGCGTGATGCATTTGTCAGAACCTCCTGGGAGGTGAGTGGGCGCTTGCATCCTGCAGATGCCTGACAGCGAGCAGGTCCATGCGGCCGTGCCCCAGGTGATTCAAACGCAAGCTATCCCGAAGTGGTATCCCCTCACACCTCTTCCTCCCCTGGTTCCTGTGGCGGGGATCAGCCTCAGTGTCCTTGTGGTGCCCCAAGCTGTCCTGCCGGGTGGCGGAGCCCGTGAAGCCCCTCAAGGCTCCTCTCCCGCTTATCCCCCACCGCGCAGCTGGAGCATCACCTTGCCCCAGTGGTTATGTTTTTGCAATTGTATCTTTTCTCTGATCTTTCACTACAGTCGGAACCAGCATCTGAGGCTGAGTTACACCCCCAGCTGAGCAGAGCCCCCTCCCAAGCTGCGGAAGGTAGTCCCACGAAGAAGGTAAGGGCAGCGGGAGGGTATCACTGTGAAGGCCTTGCCACCCCTCTCCCGGGCGTCTTGCCACTGTCAGCAGCTGCGTCCCGACATGAATGCTCAGGATCCCGATTTCCTAGAACCTGCGTTCTTGGGGCAGATGCGGGTCCTGATGATTCTTGGGCTCCAGCTTGATGTCTCTGACAGTCAGTATCTCCGTCTTCCACCTCCCAGCTAGTCACGGCAGCCTTGCATGGGGCTCAGCCGAGGGGTGCGGCGGGGGAGCCAGATGCCCTTCGCAGAGCCTGGAGGAGCGCTCTGGGGGCCCGGCTTGTCTCCCCTTCTTTGTGCCACAGTCTCCTCTTGGCCACATGGCACCGAGTCCCAGGGCACTTGTTCAGGACGCAGCACACACTGTGCTCTCCCTCCAGCCTTGCACCCTCCTCCATCCTTCGCCGTGGTCTCAGGCCCTCCTCCCGGCACGGAGAGCGGCCTGGGCTCTGGGGCACCTGTGAGGCAGGGCTTCCAGGGACACAGGCCAGCTCTCTCCTGCCAGAAGACGCAGTGGCTCTGCAGCCTGACCTCGTGTGGGAGGTGGGGCTTGGAGAATGCGGAGCGTCTGCAAAGACCTCTACCAACTCGGCAACTTAGGACGTCGTCTCAAAAACCCCAGAGTGAGGAGTTCCCGTCGTGGCTCAGTGGTTCACGAATCCGACTAGGAACCATGAGGTTGCGGGTTCGATCCCTGGCCTCGCTCAGTGGGTCTAGGATCTGGTGTTGCCGTGAGCTGTGGTGTAGGTCGCAGATGCGGCTTGGATCTGGCGTTGCTGTGGCTCTGGTGTAGACCGGCGGCCATAGCTCTGATTCAGCCCCTAACCTGGGAACCTCCATATGCCGTGGGAGCGGCCCTAGAAAAGGCGAAAAGACAAAACAAAAACAAAAAACAACCCCAGAGTGAAGCAGGAGTGAATTTGTCTTCAGTAGGAGAGGGCCCCATGGTGTGAGAAGCGCACAGCATTCAAAAAGGAAAGGAAGGGGAGTTCCCATCGTGGTGCAGCGGAGATGAATCCAACTAGTCCATGCAGATGCGGGTTCGATCCCTGGCCTCGCTCAGTGGGTTAAGGATCTGGCGTTGCTGTGGCTGTGGTGTAGGCCGGCAGCTGTAGCTCCGATTGGACCCTTAGCCTGGGAATCTCCATATGCCGCGGGTGTGGCCCTAAAGAGCAAAAAAATAAAAATAAAAAATAAATAAAAAGGAAAGGAAGGGAGTGAGAGAGAGCCTCTGATTCCTGTGTCCTTCAAAAGCACACGCAGAAAAAGAAAAGAAAGGCCCCTGGAATCAGATGCCTGGGTCCCTCTGGGTATTGCCGAGCCATGGATCAGCCCCGTGCCTCCCGGTATGGAGTTTGAATAGAGCACACATGTGCCTGACCTGGGGGACAGGCCGAGAGGAACATGGGGCATTGACACAATGGGGGGCATTTAATTTTTTTCACTTTTGGTTTTCTTTTTCAATCCCCAGGACATACCGTATTCTCAGCCCCCATCAAAGCCCATCCGTAGGAAATTCCGACCTGAAAATCAAGCTACAGAAAATCAAGAGCCTTCGAGCACTGTAGGCGGGCCAGCTTCTGTAGCAAGCGTGAAACCCCATCCCGCCGTCCAGAAGTAAGTAGAAGAGATAAATGAGGGCAGGGTCGGAAGCTTTGTTTTCAGCCGGCGTCTCTCGCTAAGGATGCGGGTGTGCACACGTTCACGTTTGCACTTGCAGCCATGGGCAGGCGTGACGGTCACGGTTATAGCCTCACCTTACGCATCTCTGTGATGGGAGCGCCGTCTCCTGGGCATGTAGGGAGAGGCTTTCTAAGTGAACGGACCCCGAGGGCGAGCGAGTCCCAGGCTGGGGTGAGTTTGATTTCCTTGCCGCCCTGCCTTCTGGTGCCGGCGGACGTTTTCCTGGGACGAAGATGATAATGTAAATGGCAGCGTCCCTCTCTGCCAGTCTTACCTTGGGTCGTGCTGGCACACGGCCGCTTTAAGACCCACAGACCGAGCATCCCTAGACATGGTGCGTGGTTCCTTTTCATCCCCAGAAAGAGGTTCTGTTGTCGAGCATCTCCGCACAGAACGGTCACCCGCGGAGCTGCTAAGGTAACTGTGTGTATGCTCAGCGGGATGGAGGGTGGGGACACCTGAAGACGTGGCCAGGGACTGAGAACACAGTCATCTGGACAAACCGTCCTTCCCCAGAAGCCTTTGGCTTTAAGAAGAGCCATCACTTGTCTCAGTTTCCTTGTAGTGAACTTGAGTGAGGTGTTGAGGGCAGAAGCCTGCTGCTGCGTCTGTGGCTTCGAGGGAGCCTTACCAGTCACCGACATGGGTGCCTGGGCTACATCATGAGGCCCCCCAGGGGCCTGGCAGATCTCGGGGAGCTGCTGTGGAGCTTCTCCTGCTACTCATCATGGGAAGAGAAGCAACAGGTTCTCTGGGTGCAGCCTGCCTTTGAAGCCAATCCCCATCCTGAGTCTGGGCAGCACTCGTCTTCGGGTGACAGCTTTTGCTTCCGTTTTCTCCATGTGGGCAGTTCCCTGGTGGAATTAGTGCATGAAGGAAATATATTTTGTCCGTAATGGTCACTGAGAGTTTTGACTGTCTTACGGCCACCCTCAAGCCCAGGGGATGGATGGATCTCTCGCAGGGACACAGACGGCTAAACTTTCTTCTTACTCTTCTCAGCTTTCCACTCTAAGCTGGACTTCTCAGTAATGCTAGTAACTCGTGGTGGCCGCCACATCTTCCAAAGTGGATGGCAGGACAGCTGGTGCCGTCCACGCAGAGATCGTTTTCCCTTCTTCATATGTAAAAAAGAAACTTTATGTAGATATATTTCACATCGCATACAGTTCACCCTTTTAAGTGTACAATTCAGTGGTTTCTTTCTTTTCTTTTTTTTTTTTTTGGTCTTTTGTCTTTTTAGAGCTGTACCTGCGGCATATGGAGGTTCCCAGGCTAAGGGTCGAATCAGAGCTGCAGCTGCCGGCCTACACCACAGCCACAGCAACGCAGGATCCGAGTCCCACCTATGACCTACAGCACAGCTCACGGCAATGCCAGATCCTTAACCCACTGAGCGAGGCCAGGGATCGAACCCGCAACCTCATGGTTCCTAGCCAGACTCATGAACCACTGAGCCATGACGGGAACTCATCTGGCCATTTCATTTAAATGGAACCATATGACATGCGGTCTTTTTATGACTGGCTTCTTTCACTTAGCATCATGTTTTTAAGGTTCATCCACCATGTATAATGTGTCAGAACCTAATTTTTAAAAATTGTTGAATAAAGTTCCATTATATGGATAAACCACAGTTTATTTATCCATTCATCAGTTGATGGACATTTGGGTCATTTCCACTTTTCAGCTAATAGTAATGATGCTGTGAATGTTTATGTACAAGTTTTTCTGTGGATTTATGTTTTCATTTGTCTTTCATTTGTGTATATCTAGGAGTGAAATTGCTCGGTCACATGGTAACTCTTTGTGTAACAGTTTGAGGACCTGCCAAACTGTTTTCCACAGTGGCTATAGAATTTTACAATCCTGCCAATAAAGTGTGAGGGTTCTGATTTTTCTTCTTCGTTATCAAAGCTTGTTATTTGATTTTTCACTTTTTTATTATACCGTCTTAGTGGTTATGAACTGGCAGCTCATTGTGGTTTTGCTTTTTATTTCCTAAATGAATAATGATGTTGAACATCTTTTCATGTGCTTATGGCCATGCGTATAACTTCTTTGGAGAAATGTCTACTGATTTTTTTTTTTGGCCCATTTTCTCTTGAATTATTTATCTTTCTATTTTTGAGTTTTAATTCTTTATATACTCTGGATATGTCCTTTGTCAGATATGATTTTTTTTTGGTCTTTGTTTTTTTAGGGCCGCACCAGCAGCATATGAGGTTCCCAGCCTAGAGGTCCAGTCGGAGCTACAGCTGCCAGCCTACACCAGAGCCACAGCAACGCCAGATCCTTAACCCACCGAGCGAGGCTAGGGATTGAACCCGAAACCTCATGGTTCCTAGTTGGATTCGTTTCTGCTGTGCCACAGCGGGAACTCCAGATATATGATTTGCAAATATTCCTTCCCATTCTGTGTGTTGCCTTTTCACTCTCTTTAAAGTGTGCTATTTACAGCACAATATTTTTAATTTTGATGAAGTCTAGTTCATCTCATTTCTTTCTCTTGTCATGTGTGCTTTGGTGTCATATCTAAGAAACCATTGCCTAAATCAAGTTCATGAAGATTTGGAGTTCTCTTGGTGGCTCAGCGGTTAACGAACCCAGCTAGGATTCATGAGGATGCGGGTTCCATCCCTGGCCTCGCTCAGTGGGTTAATGATCTGGCGTTGCCGTGAGCTGTGGTGGGGGTCGCAGAAGCAGCTTGGATCCTGCATTGCTGTGGCTGTGGCCAGCGGCTGCAGCTCTGATTGGACCCTTAGCCTGGGAACTTCCGTATGCCGCAGGTGTAGCCCAAAAAAGACAACAGACAAAAAAAAAAGTTCATGAGGATTTGTTTCTCTGTTTACATCGAAAAGCTTTGGAATTTTAGCTCTTACATTGGGCCCCTGGTCTATTTTGAATGCGTTTTTGTGTATAGTATGAGGAAGGGGTCCAACTTCATTCTTTTGCATATGGATTTGCAGTTGCAGCATTTATTGCCTGTTTACTCACTGTTCATATGTAAAAAAGAAACTTTATGTAGATATATTTCACATATATCTGCCTGTTTACTCACTGTCCCTCACTGTGATACTCTTTCACCAGTTAGGTGACCACATGGGGTCAGGCTGAGAGAGGCTTGCACCCACCAGCAATACAGATAGTGCTCCAAGTGGCAGGGACCTAAGCTTTGGGGTCAGGGAACTTTTTGTGACGTATTCAGTTTATTTTGGAATGATAAGGAGCCACTTAGTATTCTTAATTTTTTGGTCCTGGAGAGAAGTCAGCCAGACATATGATGGTTAGGTTAGTCTCTGTAGCCCTTTTTCAACGAGGGTTTGAGGAAAGAAGGAAGCTCTGAGGCCCTTAGACATCCATTGTAGGTAGTAAGTTAACCACATTCCAGTGCATTTAGAGTGGTCATTACTATGCATCAACTTTGGGAAAATTGAGAAAAGAGTCATAAATTCAGTTGCAAAATGGTCATCAGCCGTCAGGGAAATTAACATTAGAATTGACCTATTATAAGAAACAAATTGGAAGCTCCCGTTGTGATGCAGTGCAAACAAATCCGACTAGGAACCATGAGGTTGCGGGTTCGCTCCCTGGCCTCGCTCAGTGGGTTAAGGATCCGGCGTTGCTGTGAGCTGTGGTGTAGGCCGGCGGCTGTAGCTCCAATTTGACCCCTAGCCTCGGAACCTCCATATGCCTCGGGTGCAGCCCTAAAAAGACAAAAAAAAAAAAAAAAAAGAAAGAAAGAAATCGTGCTTCAGATATCATCACTGTCTACTCCATGTAGGTGAAAGGAACTAATAAAATATTCTCTCCAAGCGAGCGTCGGAGTCCAGGTTGTAAGTAATAAACAATTCTCAGATTGTGTCATCATTAATGAGCTGCCCATAAGGACAGAGGTAGGCTTTTCTTAGAAATGATTTGGTTTAATTGACCTTCCCCCCCCCCCCCCCGTCTTATATATCTCCTAAGGATGGACTTTGGGAAAATAGAATTGTTTGAACGGTTTGGAAAGAAAGGCTGTTGTGTGCCAATACTGGGACTAGACCTGTGCCTGCTTCTGTGGCCTTTGCCCTTGTCTGTAATCCCAGGGGGGGATCCCGGGCTGGGCTGTCCATTCCCAAGAGCCAGCGTGGCTGTGTCTGTGGGCCTGCAGGACCTTCCGTGTGGCTGGGGTTCTTTGTCCCTTCCTGCCTCGTGTGTGTGGAGGTGACGATTGCCATGTCTAATGAAAGACTACCAATTCCCAGAAGAGAAAAGGCAGTACAGACTCACTTCCCGGAAGCTGTGCTCAGAATTCTGTGGGAGAAATCAGGGCCCAGGGTGAAGGCTAAGGAGATTTTTCTCATGTAGAGACCTCTTTTTAGAGTGGCATGTGGAGGTTCCCAGGCCAGGGGTCTAATGGGAGCAGTTGCCACCAGCCTACAGCACAGCCACAGCAACGCGGGATCGAGCCGTGTCTGCCAGATCCTTAACCCACTGAGTGAGGCCAGGGATCGAACCCATGTCCTCATGGATGCTAGTCGGCTTTGTTAACCATTGAGCCACGACGGGGCCTCCGTACATTCCTTCTAATATTAGTTCAGTTGCTTGAACAAAAACCAGGTAGCACTTGCTCAGACAACATGGACAGGGACTTCTTTCTCGGGGAAAAGTCCGAGTGGGTGAGCGGTCCGGGAGTCCGGGGCTACCCTGTCCGGGAACCCAGTACCTTCTGTCACCTCGTTTTACGTCCCTGCGAGGGTTGCCTTTATCCATGTGCTGGAAGATGGCTCGCCTCTGGCATGTTCGTGTTCCGGGTTCCAGGAAGGGGCAGAAGCATAGGGAGAGAAAGCAGATTCCTTTCAGGGGCGGGCCTCACGAGTGCGTAATACGTCACCGCGTCAGGTCCCTTCCGGTCCCGCTTTGCCGCATGGCCTCAGCTACTTGCTTGGGAGACGCGGAAGCGGCGTCTCCAGGCTCCGGCTGAGGAGGATGCGCTGCCGGGAGCCAGAAGGCGCAGAAAGAGGCGTTGGAGGGTGGTCTGCCCTTCGGTGGGCCGTGCCTCACGGGGCGCCGTTCTGAACCGAGAGACCGCCTGGCCCACAGCAGCAGCAGCAGCTGAAATAAACATCCGTGTCCCTCTCGCTCCCTCATCTTCCGCGGAACCCAGGCCCCTGAGAGCCCAGCCTGGAGCAGCGAGGAACAAAATCAGGAGAACCTGCAGAGACAGGCTCGAGAAGCACGTCGTAGGAGGTGAGGCCAGCCAGACGCCTCTGCTGAGCCCTCGACTGGCATTCGGGGCCGGATCCTGTCTCTGTGTTATTTTCGGCTCCTTCGGTTGCCCAACAGAAAAGGCGGCCTGAGCTAGCAAGTCGGTGTTCTTTATTATTGTAAGAGCGCCGGGGTGGCTCATGGAAACCAGTGCCAGGGATGGAGGGACAGAGGACCGTAAACCTGTCAGTGCGCCTTCTGAGTCGTCTCTGTTTTCCATCATTTTTGCCTGTGGCGCCTTCTCGGTCACTCTTGGCTCCAGATACTGCATTCCCACTGTGCAGGGCCCAGGCGGAACCGGAGTCTTAACCAGGACTCACACCCCTGGGAGAGGGAACCCGGTCAGCTTTGCAGGGGCCAGCATCCGTTACCACGTGAAAACGGCTGAGAATCGCATGAGACCAGTAGGACTGTCTGCCTGGGGCCCATCCCTGTAGAGGAGGGGAGATGCTTTGGAGATAGTCCCCAGAGAAGGAGGCACACCTAGCGTGTTTTAGTATTAGTACGGTATCCAGTTCTGTTCAACATGTATTTTTATACAGCGTTTTATTTTTTAATAATTATAGATTCACAGGAAATTCAAAGATAGTACAAAGTCATCCTGTGTATTGTCTTGTGTACCCAGTTTCTCTCACCAATTCTGTTCTGCCTAACTGTAGTATAATGTGAAAACCAGGAACTTGGGGAGTTCCCATCTTGGCGCAGAGGAAGCAAATCCGACTAGGAACCATGAGGTTGCGGGTTCCATCCCTGGCCTTGCTCAGTGGGTTAGGGATCCAGTGTTGCCATGAGCTGTGGCGTAGGTTGCAGACACGGCTTGGATTTGGCGTTGCTGTGGCTGTGGTGTAGACCAGAGGCTATAGCTCCGATTAGACCCTGTCCTGGGAACCTCCATATGCCGTGGGTGTGTCCCTGAAAAGACTAAAAGCCAAATAAATAAATAAAATGAAATAAACCCCAGGAATTGACATTGGGACAGTGCGTATATATATTGTTCTATGCCATTTTATCACCTGTGTCCGACTTGTGACCACCACTGTAATCGGGATTTATGAGTCACCCCTACTCCGTCCTCCCCTCTACTCCTTAACCCTGGTAGCCGCTGGAGCTTCCCATCTCTCTAACTTTGTCATTTTCCGAATTTGTTTACATAGAGTTACACAGCCTGTGACCTTTTGAGTTTTTCTTTTTCCTTCACTCGGCATAGTGCCCTTGACGTCTATCCAAGTTGCTGTGCATCTAAGCAGTATTCTGTGCTGGGGCTGTACCACAGTCTGTCCAGCCATTCGCCTGTTGAGAGACATTTTGGTTGTGTCTAGTTGTTGAGTGTGACAAGTAAAGCTACCGCGAGCGTCTGTGTACAGGTTCTTGTGTGTACGCACGTTTTCATTTCCCTGGAATAAATGCCCAGGAGAGTGATTGTTGGGTTGTGTGCTGAGTGTCTATCTGGTTTTTAAAGAAGCCACCAAGTTGTTTTCCAAAATGGCTCTACCGTTTTATCCTCCCGCCAGCAGTGTATGAGAGATTCGGTTTCTCCACATCCTCACCAGCACTTGGTATTGTCCTGTTTTTAAAATTTAGCTCTTCTAATAGGTGTGTAGTGCCATCCCACTGTGGCGTTCATTTGCATTTCTCTGCTAGCTAGAACATCTTTTCATGTGTGTATTTACCATCATATATCCTCTTTGGTGACATGTCTCTTCATCTCCTTTGCTCATTTTCTGATTGAATTGCCTTTTTTTTTTTTTTTTTTTTTGATCTTTTTTCCTTTCCTAGGGCTGCTCCCACGGCATACGGAGGTTCCCAGGCTAGGGGTCGAATTGGAGCTGTAGCCACCGGCCTCCGCCACAGCCACAGCAACATGGGATCCAAGCCGAGTCTGTGACCTACACCACAGCTCATGGCAATGATGGATCCTTCACCCACTGCGCAAGGCCAGGGATTGAACCCGCAACCTCATGGTTCCTAGTTGGATTCATTAACCGCTGTGCCACGACGGGAACTCCTTGAATTGCTTTTTTCATGTGGAGTTTTGAAAGGTCGTTATTATGTTCTAAATACCAATCCGTTGTTTTCTCTTTGGTTTGCTCATGTTTTCTCTCAGTCAGTCTGTGGCTTGTCTTTTCATCCTCTTAACAGAGTCCTTTGCAGAGCAAAAGTTAAAAAATTTTGATAAAGCCCAACTTACTGATTTCTTTTCCTCTTTGCTTGTCACATCTAAAATCTCTTCACCAGACTCCAAGTCCTGAAGATTTTTTTCTTATATTTTCTTCTAAAATTTTTACAATTTTACACTTTACATTTAAGTTGGTGATCCATTCTGTGCTATTTTTTTTTTTTTTGGTCTTTTTAGGGCCACACCTGCAGCATATGGAGGTTCCCAGGCTAGGAGTTGAATCAGAGCTGCAGCTGCCAGCCTACACCACAGTCACAGCCACATCAGATCTGAGCTGCATCTGCGACCTACACCACAGCTCATGGCAGTGCCAGATCCTTAACCCACTGAACAAGGCTGGGGATCGAACCCGTGTCCTCATGGTTATCAGATTTGTTTCTGCTGAGCCACCACGGGAACTCCTCTGAGCTAATTTTTATATAAGGTATGAGATTTGGGTCAAGGTTCATTTTTCAGCCTATGGATATTGAATTGCTTCAGCACTATTTGTTGAAAAGGCTCTTCTTTGTCCCTTGATTTGCGTTTGTCCCTCTGCCAAAAAATCAGTTGACTTTACCAGTGTGAGTCTCTTTCTGGGTTCTTTATTCTGTTCTATTGATCTGTGTGTTTTTCCCTCTGCTGGTAGCACACAGTCTGGATTATATCTTCATTATTCCATTACTCGTTACTATTAGCCATATAATGTCTTCTGTTTTTCCCACTTATTATTATTTTTCAGAATTGTCTTAGCTATTTCAATTCCTTTGACTTTCCATTCAATTTTAGAAGAATTTTGTCTTGAGCGACAAAAATCTTTCTGGAATTTCGATAGGAATCTGTTAAACTTTGGTATCAGTCTAAGGACAGTTGACATCTTTACTATGTTATGTTTCCCAGTCCATGAACATGGTGTATTTCTCCATTTATTTAGATCCTATTTTATTTCTTTCATCAGTGTTATATAGTTTTCCACATGTAAAGTCTGTCCATGTTGTGATGTATCTTAGAACTTCAGTTTGAGTCTTTATATGTGAAATTGTATTTTTGATTTTGATTTCCAGGCGTTCATAGTTAGTATATCAAAGTACTATTGATTTTTGTACATCAGTCTTCTATTGTGCAAACTCACTTCTGTCCTCAAACTCACTTCTCTCCTTGCTGAAGTCACTTTGGTTCTGGGAGTATTTTTAATAGATGCCTTGGAATTTTCTACATAGACTGTCATGTCATCTGCAAATAGGGACCGTTTTCTTGTTCTTTTCAATATGTGTACCTTTTATTTCCTTTGCTTGTATTATTGTGCTGGCTAGGACTTCCAGTGCTGTGTTGAAAATAGTGATGAGAGGAGAAACTCTTGCGTTGTTCCTAATCTTAGGTGGGAAGCATTCAGTTTTTCATTAAGTATGATGTTAGCTATAGTTTTTAGGTAGAGGTTCTTTATCAAGTTGAGGAGTTCATCTCTATTAATAGTTTTATGGGAGTTTTTATCATGAATTGGTTTTGAGTTTTTTTCAGGTGCTTTTACTACATCAGTTGATATGATCATGTGATTTTTTTCTTTCCCCTGTTAAAATGGTGAATTACATTGATTACTTTTTGAATATTGAATCCTTCTTGCATCCCTGGAATAAACTCCTCTTGGTCATGATGTGTTATTCTTTTTTATATTGCTGAATTCTATTTGCTGATATTTTATTACAGATTTTACATCTCTATTCATGAAGGATACTGTTTCTAATTTTGGTCTTGCTAGGCTGCCCCTTTTCAAGTCCTTTTCAAGTCCTTTGGCTGGAGAGAGGAGAATTTTGCCGGGGCTTGGGGGTGCTTTTTATTGTCTGCTCTCATTGGCATTTATGAAATACATGACATCACAAAAACCCAGGGAATTCATGGCTGTTATTTCCCTGGGCACTGAGTTCCCTATCCAGTTTGCTTTCTTCATTCCACGTTGCAGGGTCATCTTATATTGTTCTATATTTTATGTCTAGGGTTTTAACTGTATTTAGTGGGAGGAATAGAGAGAAGTGTGTCTACTCCATCTTGTCCTGAAAGCAAAAATCCAATCCATATCTTTTAAAAAATAAACTTTGACGCCTCTTCCCTGCCTATGTATGGATTAAAAAAAAAATAACTGTTAAGCTTGTTGGGGAAGGAGTGTGTCTTCTAGAGCTGAGCAGAGTGTATATTCTCAATGAACGTTCATCAGATCTCTGCAGTGATCACAGTGCATTCTAGTTCAACTGCTGTGGCCCAGAACCCATCTCCCAGGGATTACAGATATGTGTGTTTCTCCAGGGGAACTTAGATTGCCCTTTTGCTCTGAGCATTCAGTATTTCTTGCTGTGGGATATAAGATTGTAGATTATACAACCACACTGACAGTTTTTTTTTTTTTTCACACTGACAGTTTTGAGGGGGAAAGAGGGTGCTGAGAAAAATGAGGGCCAGACAATCAGTGTACGCGGAGACTGTGATGGGACAAGTGGAACATACGGTCACCTTAGTTATACCTGTTCTGTGAATTTACTGTTGAGTTAATTTGGGATTACTGGTATTAAAACCTTTCGGTGTTTTTCTCAAGTGCCACAGTAGTGTGTTGGTGTATGCACGTGCATGCATGCACTCACACACACACACACTCAGGCATTCACGCCTAATGATGAAGAAATAAAAGAGAGGTATGTAGGCTGGCAAAGTGATTGTCGAATTTTGTACTCTTCTTTTAGACTTGTCCACAGGGGCCACCTGCAGGTCTTTTAAACACCACTGATGGTTGCATGAAAAGGGCATTCCAGTTAGTGTCATTTGTCAGGAAGACATGCTTATTAAAGTGTCTTTGGATAAATGGAACAAAACATGTTCGAAAAGGCCCAATTCACAGCTCCAAGTTACAAAATGGAAATTACTTCAGGTGTAAACAGTTCACCCCGACAAATTTGTTTCATTTGGTGTGTGCTTGCCTGCCTGCCTGCCTATGTGAAGATACGGTTTTATTTTTGGAACCCTGTGATATTAGCCCCTTGTTGGTTAAGAGCTTCTCATGAATCAGAGGGCTCTGACCCGCAGGGGTCCAGACCTCTGAGTTCTGTTTCACTGAACTGTTTGTACTTTTTTGTAGACAGTCATCCAAACAGAAGAAGGCTATTCAAACTGCTATCCGCAAAAATAAGGAGGCAAATGCAGTGCTGGCCCGGCTGAACAGTGAACTCCAGCAGCAGCTCAAGGTAAGGACCTTCTTGAATTTGTATTACCAGACTTTTCATTGGGTTGTTTTGTTTTGGCAAACATTGGCTGAGCATCTGGTTCCATTCCTATTGGTAAGACTTGCCTCTTTGTTCTCAAAGTTCTGTTTTTTTGGTTTTTTTTTTCTTTTCTTTTTTTGGTCTTTTTTTGTCTTTTTAGGGCCACACCCGAGGTGTATGGAGGTTCCCAGGCTAGGGGTCCAAACGGAGCTATAGCCACCACCCTACGCCGCAGCCATGCCAGATCTGAGCTGTGTCTGCGACCTACACCACAGCTCACAGCAACGCCAGATCCTTAACCCACTGAGCAAGGCCAGGGATTGAACCCGCAACCTCATGGTTCCTAGTTGGATTCGTTAACCACTGGGCCACAACGGGAACTCCCTCAAAGTCGCTTTGGAAGGCAGAGAGTGCCATATTTAAATTTCATGGGTTGGTTCTTATATCCTTAGAGGAAGACTAGTAGCTTTAATATGTAGAGTGCATGTTATGTGCTAGTTAAAAAGACAAGAGAATCTATTACAAAGGCCCTTTGAAGCATTCTTTATTGTCCAGAGCTCCTGGGTAAACCTTTAATTTGTTTAGCTCCTCCGTGAATGATGCTCTACTGACTTCAGTGGAAGAGCATGGCCCTGATCCTATCAAAGACTCACCCCGTCCCCTGGTACCTTGGAAATGGTTCCATGTCACCTTCTCAAGGACATCACCCTGTCTTATTGCCTCTTTCTCTTCCCCATTAATCTCCCCTGTATTCGTTTCCCAGAGCTGCCCTAGCAAAGTACTGCAAACTCAGTGGCTTTAAATAACAGCAGTTCATTCTCTCCCAGCTCTGGAGACTGGGATTCCGAATCAGGGCTTCAGCAGAGCCTGCTGTCTCTCCGAAGGCTCTAGGGGGCAATTCTTCCTCGTTTCTGGTGGCTGCTGGCAGTCCTGGATGTTCCTTGGCTTGTAGATGCATCACTCAGATTTCTGCCTCCGCCGTCATGTGGCGTTTTCTCTGTGTCCCTGTCCAAGTTCCTCTTCTTCTTGTGCCCTCTTCCTGTAAGATTACCGGTCATTGGGCTAGGGCTCATCTTAATCTCTCACAGTCTCATTTTTAACTGGATTATATCTGCAGAGACCTCGTTTCCATGTAGAGTCACATTTATGGGGGTGGTGGCGGGTTAGGAGTTAAACATATCTTTTCGGGGCACCCACGCCATGGCCCGATTCTCCAGTGGAAGGATCGCCGCCGTCCGCACGTAAACCCGCGCTGGTGCTGAGCGTCATCTGGAGCCCACATCCTCCTTCAGCGGCGCTGGTCTCCTTCCCAGCCAAGGTTCTGACCAGCAGTTGTGTCCCCTCACTTCCCTGAGCGTCACCCTCTGCTCACCCTGCGCTTACAGCCCAGTTCCTGGGGCCTGTGTTAATATGACTGCGATTTTCAGAAACTTCTACGCTGTTGACCAGTGCCTTGCCCTCCTCTGAACCCTCGTCTCTAACCGGCTCTTGGGGTGCCACGCTTTCCTTGCTGTCATTCTGTCTCATTGGCGGCTCCTCTTTACCGCTCTCTGCCCACTCTGCCTTTTTTATTTTCTCTAATATACTCCCCGCATTTGCCCTAATAGTTGTTGTGAACATTTTCAAGCATCCAAGAAAGTGAAAGAATCATACAGCGAGTATTTTCATAGCCACCATTTGGGTTCTGCCGGTCACATCTTGCTGTACGTGTTTTATCACCCAGCTGTCTGTTTTCTCGGTTCATCTTATTCGTAACATGTTTTCAAGTACCTTGCAGACATCTATATCCATCCCCTAAATATCGTAACATGCGTATCATTAACTAGAGTCAGTATTTTCTCGGGTTTGTCTCATGGTGTAAGTTTTTTACACCGGGTATGAACAAATCTTAAGGGTACGTTTGCTGACTTTGTCACAAATGCGTATGCTTAGGGATCCCCAACCCTTATCAAGATACAGGACGTTACCATCTCCCTGGAAAGTTCCCTCCTGCGCCTTCCCAGTTAATTTCTGTCCCACTCGCACAGAGGTAAGCATTATTCTAAACTTTTTATGCCATAAACTTTTTTTGCCTATTCTGTAAGTTTTATGTAAATGTGTCCTGTAACGTGTGCTTTGATGTAAAGCGTCTTTCACTTGGTACAGTGTTTTTGAGATTCATGTACGTTGTTGCATGTCTCTGCGATCTGTTCCTTATTGTTCAGTGGAATTCCATGGAGTGAATATGCTGCAATCTGCTTATCAATTCCCCTATGAATGGGCACCTGAGATGTTTCCAGTTGTTGGCTATTTGGAATAAAACCTCATTTTTGAGTAAGTCTTTGTGTGGGTGGAAATACGTTCTCGTTTCTTGGGGATAAACTCCTCGGATTAGGATCAGTAGGTAATACGGTGAGCGTGTGTGGTTGCTTTTATCAGAACCTGCTAGAGCTTTTCCCAAAGTGGCTGTAGCGTTTAGTTCGGCCCCCACCACTGAGCGAGAGCTCTGGTTGGGCTCCGTCCCTGTCTGCACTTGGTGTGATTCCTTTCATTTGTAGCCAGTCCTGTGGTGATGTAGTTTTATCTTGCATCCCCTTGGCACTTTTCTGTGTGATGATTTTCTTTTCATGTATTTTATTTTATGAAGTGTCTTTTCCAAATATGTGGCCATTTGCAAATCGCTTTCAGTCTTTTTTTGTGGCATCGTAGGTAGATGCTTTTTGTCTTATCTTGGTTACCAGCCCTTTGTTGAGATTTATATTTTAGGAATAGTTTCTTCCCATCTTTGTTTTGCCTATTAACTTTCTTAACTGTATCTTTTCAAGAACAGAAGTTTTAAACTTTGATAGTCTGATTTATCATTTTTTCTCTTATGTTTATTACTTTCTTCCTATATAAGAAAACTTTGCTTACATCTAAATATGAAGATATTCTCTTACGTTTTCGTCTAAAGGTTTTATTGTTATAACTTTTACATTTAGGCCCATGATACATTTTTTTTGGTCTTTTTTTAGGGCCGTACCAGTCACATATGGGGGTTCCCAGGCTAGGGGTCGAATCGGAGCTGTAGCCGACAGCCTACACCACAGCCACAGCAATGCCAGATCTGAGCCGAATCTGCGACCTACATCACAGCTCCTGGCAACGCCAGATCCTTAACCCACTGAGCGAGCCCAGGGATCAAACCTGCATCCTCATGGATACTAGTTGGGTTTGTTAACCACTGAGCCACGACGGGAACTCCCATTTGGGTTTTTTTAACAGTACTTAATTGAGATGTGATCGTACATACCTCAGTAAAGCTGTGCATATTTAACATCTGCAACATGATGAGTTTGGAGATAATTACACATCCATGAAGCCATCGTAGTTTATGCCACAAAATTGCCCATCACCTCTAAAAATCTCCTGTTGCCCTTCTTCTTCTTCTTACTAAAAGTTGAAGTATAGTCGCTGTATGATGTTATATAAGTTACAGCTTTACAATACACGGATTCCCAATTTTTAAAGGTTATATTCCACTTATAGTTGTTATAAAATCTTAGCTATAGTCCCTGTGTTGTATAGTATATCCTTGTAGCTTATTTTATACCTAATAATTTTTACCTCTTAATCCCCTCCCCTGCCCTCCCCCTTTCCTCTCTCCAGTGGTAACCAGTAGTTTCTTCTCTGTATCTGTGAGTCTGCTTCTTTTTTTGTTATATTCACTAGTTTGTTGAATTTCTTTTTATATTCCATGTATAAGTGGTATCATGTAGTACTTGTCTTTCTCTGTCTGACTTATTTCACTTCCAAGTCCATCCATGTTGCTCAGGTGGCAAAATTTCATTATTTTTTAGCGCCTCGTATAATTATCATTTCTACTATGTGGAGAGAACATTTAAGATTTACTTTCTTAGAAGCTTTAAGTATATAGTACAGTATTGTGACCTATAGTCACTGTGCTATACATTAAATTCCCAGAGTTTATCTTATGACTGGAAGTTTGTACCTTTGCCCAACATCTCATTTCTTGTACCCCCCAGCCCCTGGCAAGCACCATTCTACTCTTTTTTTTTTTTTTTTGGTTTTTAGGGCCGCATCCACGGCATATGGAGTTTCCCAGGCCAGGGGTCTAATCAGAGCTGTTGCTGCCAGCCTACACCACAGCCACAGCAATACCAGATCCGAGCCACGTCCAGGACCTACACCACAGCTCACGGCAACACCGGATCCTTAACCCACTGAGCGAGGCCAGGGATCGAACCCGCAACCTTATGGTTCCTAGTTGGATTCGTTTCTGCTGCGCCATGATAGGAACTTCCGTTCTACTCTTTTTATATAAATTTGATTTTTTTACTTTGTACATATTAAGTGATATCATATGGTATTTGCCTTTCTCTGTCTGACTTATTTCACTTGGCATAATGTCCACAAGGTCCATCCGTGTCACAAATGTCAGAATTTTCTTGTTTCTTATAGCTGAATAATATTCTGTTGCATGTATGTACCATGTCTTGTTTATTCATTCATTTGTAGACAGACACTTAAGTTGTTTCCATATTTTGGCTATTGTACCAATGCTGCAGTGAACATAGAAGTGCACATACCTTTTTGAGATCCTGATTTCATTTCCTTTGGATACCCAGAAGTGGGATTACTAGATCATATGATGGTTCTGTTTTTCATTTTGAGAAACCTCCATTCTGTGGCCGCATCAGTCTCCATTCCAACCCATTATACAGGGGTTCCCTTTCCTCCACATTCTTGCCAACACTTATCTCTTATCTTTTTGATGATAGCCATTCTAACAGGTATGAGGTGATAGCTCATTGTGGTTTCGATTTGCATTTCTGTGGTGTTTCGTGATGTTGACCGTGTTTTCATGTAGTTCTTGGCCGTTTGTTTTAGACTGTTGTGTTTCCATTTTCATTTGTTTCAAGATTTTTTTTCTTTTTATGGCCACACCTGTGGCATATGGAAGTTCCCAGGCTAGGGGTTGAATTGAAGCTGCAGCTGCAGGCCTATGGCACAGCCGCAGCAACGCTCGATCCGAGCCACATCTGTAACATGTTGCATTGTGGCAATGCTGGATCCTTAACCCACTGAGCAAGGCCAGGGTTACTATCCTTAGCTGCATCCTCATGGACACTGTTAGGTTCTTAACCCCCTGAGTGACAGTGGAAACTCCTGTTTCAGGATTTTTTTATATTTCTTTTTTTGATTTCTTCTTTGACCCATTGGTTGTTCAGGAGTGTTTTGTTTAATTTATACGTATTTGTGAATTTTTAAATTATCCTCCTATTACTGATTTCTAGTTTAATAACTTTGTGGTTGGAAAAAGTACTTGGTATGATTTCAGTCTTCTTAAATCTACTAAGATTTGTCTTGTGACCTATCATGTGATATATCCTGGAGAATAGTCCATGTGTGCTTGAGAAGAATGTGTATTCTGCTGCTGTTGGATGGAATGTTCTACATATGTCTGTTAAGGCCATTTGGTCTAAAGTATAGTTTAAGTCCAAGATTTCCTTATGGATTTTCTGTCTGGATGATATACCCATTGTTGAAAGTGAGGTATTGAAGTCCCCTACTATTATTATATTGCTCTCAGTTTCTTCCTTCAGATCTTTTCATATTTGCCTGATATGTTTAGGTGCTCCAATGTTGGGTGCGTATATATTTATGATTGTTATATTTTCTTCATGAATTGACCCCTATAACATTATATAATGACATCTTTGTCTCTTTTTACAGTTTTGGCTTAAAGTCTATTTTGCCTGATAAAAGAACAGCTACCCCTGTTATCTTTCGGTATCTACTTGCATGAAATATCTTTTTCGTCTCTTCATTCTTTCCTATGTGTGACTGTAAAACTGAAGTAAGATTCTGGTAGGCAGCATGTAGTTTGGTCTTTTTTTTTTTAATCCATCTAGCTGCTCTATGCCTTTGGATTGGAGAATTTAATTCACTTACATTTAAAGTAAATATCAAGTTCTCTGGTGGCCTACCAGATTAAGAATCTGGCATTGTCACTGCTGTGGCTCAGGTCACTGCTGTGGCATGGGTTTGATCCCTGGCCCAGGAACTTCCACGTGCCATGGGTGTGGTAAAAAAAAAAAATATGGATAGGTAAGCATTTACTAATACTATCTTTCTATTTTCTGGCTGTTTTGTAGTTCCATTCTTCCTTTCTTCCTCTCATACTGCCTGCCTTTGTGAATTGATGATTTTCCGTAATGGTATGCTTCAGCCATCTTCTCTTTATCTTTTGTGAATCTGCTGTAGGTCTTTGTTTTTGCTTTCTGGTTATCATTAGGCTTACATAAAACATCTTATAACAGTCTGTTATTTGCAGGTAACAGCTTGGATTGTGTAAAAAAACTCTACCTTTTTACTCCCCTTTTTTGTTCTTGATGTCATAATTTACTTCTGTTTATATTGTGTATTCATTGATTTATTGTAGATAGTTATTTTTAATACTATTATCCTTTAATATTTATGCTAGATTTAAGTGGTTAACATACCACCATATTATGGTATTAGAGCAGTCTGAGTTTGGCTATATACTTACATTTACCCCAGCATATTGTATCTTTTCATGTTTCTAGTTAGTATCCTTTCATTTCACCTTCAAGCACTCCTTTCTAAATTTCTTGTAAGGCAGGTCTAGTGATGGTGAACTCCCTCAGCTTTTTATATATCTGGGAAAACCTTTATCTCTCCATTTCTGAATGATAACTTTGCCGAATAGAGCATTAACGGTTGGTAGTTTGTTTGTTTTTTTTAATTTTTTTTATAGCACTTTGGATTATCATCCCATTCTCTCTAAAGGTGCCTGCTGAGAAATCCACAGATAGCCTCATTAGAGGTCTCTTTGAAGGTACAAGTTCCCTTTCTTTTGCTGCTTTGAGGATTTTATCTTTGTCTTTGAATTTTGACAAGTTTATTATAGCAAATATTTTATTTTATTTTAGTCTTTTCAGGGCTGCACCCAAGGCACATGGAGGTTCCCAGGCTGAGGGTCAGATCGGAGCTGTAGCTGCTAGCCTATGCCACAGCCACAGCAATGCCAGATCTGAGCCACATCTGTGACCTACACCACAGGTCATGGCAACACTGGATCCTTAACACACTGAGCGAGGCCAGGGATCAAACCTGCATCCTCATGGGTGCTAGTCAGATTCGTTTCTGCTGAGCCACAATGAGACCTCCTATTATAATGAGTCTTAAAGAGGATCTGTTTAAGTGAGATTGTCTCATGATATGTGAGTTTCATGAGCTTGGATATCCATATCTCTTACCAGATTTGGGAAGTTCTCAGCCATTATTTCTTCAAATAAATTTTCTGTGCTCTTCCCTGTCTTCAATTTCTGGAATTGTAATAATTCACAAATTATTTCTTTGAAGGCATCCCTTTTTCCATTCTTTTAAATTCTTTTTTCTTTGTTCTTCTCTGACTGGATAGTTTCAAAGTCTCTGTCTTCTCTCTCAGATTCTTTCTTTTGCTTGATGCATTCTGATGTTGATGCTCTCCATTATATTTTTAATATCATCCATTGTATCTTTCAGTTCCAGAATTTTGTTTGGGTCTTTTTTTTTATGATTTCCTTGTCTTTGTTGAACTTTTAATTTTGTTCATGTAGTGTCGTTTTCCTGATTTAATTTGATTTGTTTTTCTTCGTTTTCTTGTGGCACATTGAGTTTCCTTAAAACAGCCATTTTAAATTCTTTATTGTGTAAATCATAGATCCCCATGTCTTTGGGATTGGTTACTAGGAGATTATTGGATTCTTTGGTAGTTTGTGTTTCCTTGAAGTTTTGTATTGCTGTCTTCATATTTGAAATAGCAGTCACCTCCTCCAGTCTTTACTAACTGTTTTCAGGAGAGAAATATCTTCCATTAGCCCTCTTAGAGATTCTGAGACTTTCTCAGATCTTCTGTGGATACACCTGCTCAACGTTTCTTGCTCCTTCTTGTGGCAGAATTCTTTTTTTTTTTTTGCTTTATTTTAGGGTTGCAGGTGTGGCATATGGAATTCCCAGGCTAGGGGGTCAAATTGGAACTGCAGAAACACAGGATCTGAGCCACATCTGCAACCTACACCACAGCTCACGGTAACATGGGACTCTTAACCCACTGAGCGAGGCCAGGGATCGAACCCGCATCTTCATGGATACTAGTTGGGCTCATTACCATTGAGCCATGACGGGAACTTCTGAATTCTTAAGCTTGTATGCCTTTTTCTGATCCTGCAGAACACCAGACCAAATGCTGACAGCCTCCTTTTTGCTTTCTCAAAGGTGGCACTACAGCTCAAATTTGTGGTCTCTTCTGGCCCACAGATTTGGGTCCACAAAGCTTTCTACATGTGCTCACTCATTCTTGCTGCTGTCACCAGGAGTGTAATCAGGGAGCTGGCCACAGGGGTGGTGGTGTGTTGTAAGGCCCATGGAGTGCTGAGAATGCCCCATGGCCAGTTGGAGCATCCCCAGGGGCTTGTGAGTGGGCTTCCTGATGGAGTCCCTCAACACATTTAGTAGGATCTGTGTTCCTTTAATACCCTTTGAGAATCCTACCTGCTACTCTTCCAGTCTCTTACCACCCCACAGTCAGATAGTTCATAATTCAGTACTATGGATGGGGAGAGAGAGAAATGAGGATTTTTGACAGTGTCCCACCCAGCTGGGGAAACCAGATATTTATGCACTCTTCCTTCCCCCATGGGAGAAATTATGGGCCAAGATCTCTCTTAGTCCTAAGCTGTGCTTCCTTGGCAGGAAGGGTGATGCAAGTAAAGTCAAACAGTTGCACTTGCCTCCCCTAGGGCATCCAGACATGTGTTTTTGTTTTTGTTTTTTTTTCTCTAGCATTGGGCTGAAACTTCTCTACTTGAAACCTGGATTTCCACAAAGTCTTTTTCATCTATGGGTGATTGTCTAAAACACTAGCGTCTCCCAGACTGAAACCAAGAGGGGCTAGAGATGGTTCATGGGCCACTGCTGGGTCCAGAGCTGGAAATGAAGTGTGTGCCTATTATTAAATACATGGCTGGGCAGGACTCCTCTCTTGGTGTACAGTGCTGTATCCCATAGTTCTCAGAAAGGCACTTTGTCTGTGAATGGATGCCAAATTGTTGTTGGCAAGAGAACATGGACAAAGGATGTCTTCTTTAACCATGATGCTGATACCACTCCTGGTAGTTCTATGTTTAATTTTTTTTTTTGGCTTTTTTTAAGGGCTGCACCTACAGCATGTGGAAGTTCCCAGGACAGGGGTCAATTCTGAGATACAGCTGCTGGCCTGTGCCACAGCCATAGCAATGAGGAATCTGAGGCGCATCTGTAACCTGCACCACAGCTCACGGCAACGCCAGATCCTTAACCCACTGAGTGGAGCCAGGGATTAAACCATCATCCTCGTGGATGCTAGTCAGGTTTGTTATTGCTGAGCCACAGCGGGAACTCCTATTTTTAATTTTTTAATGAACTTCCATAGTGTTTTCTTTAGTGGCTGCACCCAGTATCTATGATCCATCCTGAATTAAGTGTTATGTATGCTGTGAGATTAGGTTCAAGGCCCATTTTTTCCCCCATATCAGTATCCCATTAATCTAGCCCCATTTGTAGTTTCTTTTCTTCTTTGGATCACTCTGGTACCTTTGTCAAAAATCTAATGATCATATCAGTGTGGATTTATATATGGGTTCTTATTCTGTTCTATTAACCTATTTGTTGATCTTTATTCTGCTACCATACAGTCTTGACTTCTCTTGCATGTAGTAAATCTTAAATCAGATAGTATAAATGTTTCAAGATTCTCTGTTTAGATTTTTAAAAATTCCTCTTAGTGTTTCCAAGTGTATAAGTATTATATGTTTTTTGTTAAGTTTATTGCCTTTTTTGGTGACACTATTGTGAATTGAAATTTTTTTTTAGTTTTATTTTCTAATTGAACTTGTGAAAATCACAGGATACAAGATCATACAGATAGCAATAATATTTCTTTTTTTTTTTTTTTTTTTTTTTGTCTTTTGTCTTTTGTTGTTGTTGTTGTTGTTGTTGCTATTTCTTGGGCCGCTCCCGCGGCATATGGAGGTTCCCAGGCTAGGGGTCTAGTCGGAGCTGTAGCCACCGGCCTACGCCAGAGCCACAGCAACGCGGGATCCGAGCCGCGTCTGCAACCTATACCACAGCTCACGGCAACGCCGGATCCTTTAACCTACTGAGCAAGGGCAGGGACCGAACCCGCAACCTCATGGTTCCTAGTCGGATTCGTTAACCACTGCGCCACGACGGGAACTCCTTTTTTTTTTGTTTTGTTTTGTTTTGTTTTTTTTGTTGTTGTTGTTGTTTTTTGTTGTTTTTTTTTTGTTTTTTGTTTTTTTGTTTTTTTGTGCAATAATATTTCTATGTACAAGCAATGCACAACTGTAACAGAAATTTTACAAACATTGGCGCGTCTACTGTGGCTCAGCAGTTAACAAACCCAGCTAGCATCCATGAGGACTCGGGTTTGATTGCTGGCCTTGGTCAGTGGGTTAAGGATCTGGCGTTGCTGTGAGCTGTGTTGTAGGTCGCAGACATGGATCGGATCTTGCATTGCTGTGGCTCTGGTGTAGGCTGGTGGCTACTGCTCTGATTGGACCCCTGGCCTGGGAGCCTCCATATGCTGCGGGTGTAGCCCTAGAAAGACAAAAAGTAAAAAAAAAAAAAATTTAATTAAAAAAATAAAAACATTATCATTCACGGTAGCGCACCTCATCTTCCAAACGAAATACTTAAATATAACTTCTTCAGAAAACACAGAATCTATATCCTCTCAGCTACAAAGCACTGCCAAAAGAAATCCAAGAAGACATAAATAAAGGGAGAGACATATGCTATTTGTGGATTGAAAAGTCAACATAGTAGTGATCCTATTTTTCTCCTAAGTGATACACAGATTCATTGCAACCAATCAAAATCCCAGCAGGTTTTTCGTACCAACTAATGCTATGATTTATATGTAAAGGCCAAGGAATAGCTAAAACAAATTTGAACAAGAAGAACAAAGTTGGAGGAATCACTTTTTCATATCAAGCTTTGGTAATTAAGACCACATGGGATTGCTGAAAGATCAGTGGAGCAGGATAGTGAGTCCTGAAGTAGACCACATTAATAGAGCCATTTGATCTTTGACGAAGGTACAAAATCAATTCATTGAGGGAAGAGTGGTCTTTTCAATAAGCTGTTTTGTTACAATTGGCCATCTGTATGTAAAACTGAACCTTGGTCGAAAACCTCACTCCTGATCCAAAGATTAACTTGAAATGGGTCATAGATGCCAGTGTAAAACACAGAGGTGTAAAACTTGTAGAAGAGAGCATGGGAACACGTTTTTGTGACCTGGGGTTAGAAGAAATGATGCCAAAAGCACAATCCGTGAGAGAAAAAAAAAATCAATAAATTAGACTTACTGTGCCAAAAACACTGTCAAGAGAATTAAGAGACAAGCTACAGACTGGGGGAAAACATTTACAACCCACATATGTGACAGAGGACTTGTGTCCAGATTATATAAAGAACCCTCAAAACTCAGTAATAAGAACTCTCAAAACTCAAACAACTCAACTTGAAAATGGTCAAAGGACTTAAACAGACCCTTCACCAAAGAGGATATAAGGATGGCAAATGAACACGTGAGAAAATATTCAGCATCGTTAGCCATTAGGCAAATGCCAATTGAAATCAAAACCACATACCACGACACACACATTAGAATGGCTAAAATAGAAAATCATGACAACACCAAGTGTTGGCACCTGGAACCCTCATGATTTGGTGGTGAGAAGGCTAAATGGTACCCCACTCCGAAAAATCATTTGAGGTGGTTCCTTAGCAAGTTATATATACACTTACCCTATGACCCAGCAGTCCCACTCCTGGGTATGTACCTTACTGAAATGAAAACTTCGGTTCACCCAAAATGCAAACATTCATGTGATAGCCAAAACTTGGGGAAAAACTCCTATGTCCTTTGAAGGATGAATAAATAAACTGAATACAATGAAATTGTACTCAGCAGTACAAAGGAGTTATACATACAGCAACTTGAATGAAACTTAAAGGCATTATGCTGGTGAGACAAGCCAGTGGCAAAAGGTTATATACTGCATGAGTCCTTTTATTTGACATTCTTGAAAAGGCAAAACTATAGCGCTGGAAAACAGACCACTGGTTGTTGAGGGTTTGCATGTCAGTGAGTATGACCAGAGAGCTTTCTGGTTGTTGGAACTATAATGTACCCTCTCAGTTGTGCAAATCTAGAAATGTGTTAATATTTATAAAACTGTACACTAAATGAAAAAAAAAGTCATTCTTACCATATGATAATACAGAATAAAATTATTTTTGAAAATGTCAGAGTTTGTTCTGTTTTATGAATCTTTGTATGTGACCTTGTTCTTGTTTCGCATTTTGCTCTTGGACTGCGCTCCTCCCCCACCTTTTCCTTTGCTCTGGTGTAGCTCCCTGTCACCCATTGGTCTCTGTACTTAGTAGTCCCTTCTGTTTTGGAAACCCATATTCTAGAGTTCTGGGTGTTGTCTTGATTTTTCTTGATCCTCTCCTCCTTCCATTTCCCCTGTTCCTGATATTTTTAAGACACTGGATCTGTTAGTTTGGTTTTCTAATTTTCTCTTCTATTTTCTTTCTTTCTTTCTTTCTTTTTTTTTTTTTTTTTTTTTTGGTGTTTGTATGTGGAGGCATACTTATTTTTAAATTCTGAATTTTCTCTTATTTAGAAATAAAGAGTTCATTTTTTTTTGGTTCTCTTTCTTTTTGATGGTATCCTATTGTTTCATTGATGTCGTATCTTCTCTTAATGGTAGTTTTTCTTCTTCAGTACTTGCTTTTTTATTTTGATGTTTGTGTATCTTTTGTAGTTTTTTTTAATTATTATTAAAGTATGGTTGATTTGCAATGTTGTGCCAATTTCTGCTGTACAGGAGAGTGACCCGGTCATACATATGTATACATTCTTTTTCTCATGCTGTCTTCCATCACGTTCCATCCCAAGAAACTGGCTATAGTTCCCTGTGCTGTATAGTCGGGCTGTGTTGCTTATCCGTTCTCACTAAGTCTTACATTGATATCACAGGGCTCTTGGATTCAGGAGGCCTCTCTCTCTTTCCTGTCGGGGTGAGTGGGCCTGGATTTCAGTGGTGTATTTCTTTAAATTAAATACTTTCTTTCAATATCTGATGGACCTTCTTTGCTTATATTTAGGAGGAGGAGGAAAATGCAGATTGGAAGTTGGTAGCATGTTGTGGGGCCCATCAGCTTTGAGCTTCAATCTCTCCCCTGTTTGACTGGGCTGTAGAGTTGGGGAACCCCCAAAGACAGTATCATTGGCTCTTTGTTCTTGGTCTGGGAAGTCCTCAGAGAGGAGGTTCTTTCAGTCTCCTAGATGGAGACGTGTTCAGTGGAGGAGAGGGCTGAGGTGCTCAGCATTCAGGGTATTCATTCAGTCTCCCCTATTTCCAGTCCAGTTTCTTGTCCTTACCTGTGTCTGTGTATTGCTAATCCAGAAGTGCTCTGTTTTACCTTTCCAAGCAGTACCCCTGCAGTGTTCTCTGCCCTGGTGGCCGCAAGGATCTGGGGATCTAATTGCTTCTGAGGCAGACTTTCAGCCAAGACTCATTTAAGCCAGTCCTCCTCCCCTCTTTCACTCCCACTTTCATAGTTTTTTGGTGCTGCCAGTTTGAGTCTTTCAGAGATTCTTCTATATAAAATCGGATTCGTTCTTGTTTTATCCCCATGATTAGCTTGCAGTTCACTTTTTTTGGATCTGTTTAAGTAAAAAGAGTTCTAGATCTAGTGAACACAAGTCTAAAAAATCGTCAAACAGAGCTGTAGTCATAGCCTCTCAGTCAATTCCCAGTCTAAGTTTACAGATACAGAACCCTTGAACAAAGGGGTATCTGGGTCACCTTCGGAAAGGACCCCGCTGTGCAGCCCCACGTTACATTGTTAATCCTCCTCCCAGCTTTTCCCAAGGGCCCTGTGCCCATTTACCAGGGTGCCTGTGCACCGGGGAAAGGGGATTCGTCAGATTTCCCCAGGGGATTACTGGACACAGGCTCCGAACTGGCACTAATTCCAGGAGACCCAAAACATCCCTATGATCTACCAGGTAGAGAAGGAGCTTAGGGAGATCAGTGATCGGTGGAGTTTTAGCTCAGATCCATCGCACAGTGGGTCCAGTTTATCCCCAGATCCATCTCTTGGTTATTTCTCCAGTTCTGTAATGCATAATTGGAAGAGGTGTCCTCAGCAACTGGTAGAATCCCCACGGTTATTTTTCTTGGATTCGCTAAATCATTCACCATTCAGCAGTTGGCCTTCCAGCTTACCAACTTTATTGCTATCACCTCTTCCCTTTTTCTCCCCCTGTCCTTGTGTGTCTGTGACCCCCCCACCACAACTTTTTTTTATTGTTTTAGTGGAGTTCCAGTAGGGAATGAGTGAGCGCGGTGTCTATGTTCAGTTCCGCCTTTACCCGCAACCTCTGTCTATGTCGTTTTGCCAGGCGGTGCTACACAGTCCGGGGGCTTTGAAGACCAAGACTGTGCATAACCTGGTGATCATAAGCTTATGTCTCAAGCCCTACGTCTCTTTCGTCTAAGCTCTAGACAGGCTTTTACACCCGCTTTTTCACCTTTCCCTCTAACATGTCTGATATCCATCACAGACACTTAATCCCAGCCCTCTCCTTGAAATGCCCATTTCTCAGCCAGTCGTCTTGTTCTCAGGTAATCCCACACTGCCAGCCGCCCACGTGCTCAGTCCAGAATGCCCTTCCTTTTTTCCTACATCATCTTCATCCACATGTCATCTTAGTTCTAGGTTTAAAACATGTCCAGAATCCATCCATTTCTCTCTCTCTTTATGGCTGCTACCTTGATCTAAACCGTTTTCATTTCTCACCTGGGTCCATGCAGTAACCTTCCAAGTGCTTCCTGCTTCTCCTCTTGTCCTGCTGCCGTCGATTGTCTACACAGCAGTCAGAGTGGAAATGCTGAGTTCTAGATAACGCCTGCCGTTCCTGATTCAAAACGCTCGTTGCTGCGCCCCTGTACTTGGCATCCCTGCCTCTTACTCCATCCACAGGCTCCCTGCCTCACTCTCTGACCTCAGCTCCTGCCAGTCTTCATTACCCCTCTGCTCTGCTCCGGTCGCACAGGCTTGTTTTGTTTTGTTTTTAGGGCCGCACCCACGGCACCTGGAGGTTCCCAGGCTAGGGGTCAAATCGGAGCTGCAGCCGCTGGCCTACACCACAGCCACAGCAACGCAGGATCCTTAACCCACTGAGCGAGGCCAGGGATCGGATCTGCAATCTCATGGTTCCTACTCGGATTCGTTTCCGCTGTACCACGACGGGAACTCCACACACAGGCCTGTTTGTTCATCGGACACACCGAGCTCGTTCCTTCCTTTGGGGCCTTTGCGGTTGCCGTTTTGTCTCCCCGAATGTCCTTCGCCTGTGTCTTCACATGGCTCCCCTGTCACCTCATTCCTGACTCTGCTCAGGAGCATCAGCTCTGAGTAGCCTTTCCTGACCATCCTCTCGGCCTTTCTCCCAGCTTCCCCATTAGTCTCTGGTACAGCATCTTACTTATTTCCTCTTGAGAGTATCTTATTCTTGAACTTTATGGCCTTTCTCTAGCCATTCGCATATAGGCCCTATGAGGGCATCGGTCTGATCGCTCTTGTCCCTTGCTGGTATCATCGCACCGAGAGCGGAACCTGGCCGTGGTAGATGGAAAGTCAGACTCTTGGCTGGGGAGATAGGACGGTGGGTGAATAAATGCTCGTTGAGTCTATGCTGACTGTTAACATATAGGTTCTTCTGGCATCTCATAATAGAGCCTTTATACAGATTTCTTTCCCACCTTGACCGATTCCACCTGAGAATGCCTTTCTGTGTCCCCCTCTCTCCCTGCCAATAAATCTGGGTTTTAGGGCTCAAAGTTTGAATTCCCAAACAGCAGACTGTGGATCCTTTTTTCTGCCTTTACCCAAGAAGTCACACCTTAAGCCATATATTGTCCTGGAACCTGGGTGACGCTTTGGTGGAAGGATGACCAGTACACGTTCTCATCCCTCGGACCTAATCAAATATGCTGCTGGATTGAAGCAAGAGATTGCAGGAGTTCCCATTGTGGCACAGTGGTAATGAACCCAACTAGGATCCATGAGGACGTGGGTTTGATCCCTGGCCTCGCTCAGTGGGTTAAGGATCTGGCGTTGCCGTGAGCTGTGATGTAGGTTGCAGACGTGGTTTGGATCCCGCCTTGCTGTGGCTGTGGTATAGGCCGGTGGCTACAGCTCCCATTCGACCTCTAGCCTGGGAACCTCTATATGCCCCAGGTGCAGGTCTAAAAAAAAAAGAAGAAGAAGAAGAAAAAGCAGCAGCAAGAGATTGCAATTAGAAATGGAGTCAGCAGTGGCTCACCTCTCAGTGTTGAGAGTCTGCTTTTGCTTTTCCGCTCCGTCTCAGTCAGTCTGTCTTTAACCTCATTCTCTGTCAGCCATTGATCTTGTTAAAAGTGAGGATGAGAGTCAGGCGTGGGGTCGAGGGCGTTGGTCGGTCCACTTCATTACATCATCTTCAGAAAGGAGTTGAGAGAGTACAAATCATGAAGCCTCCTGTGTCTGGTCACCAGCTTTGAATACGATGCCTTCCGGTCCACTTGTCCTTGAGGCGTATGGTACTTCCGTGCGTGGGGGTCCAGTCATAAGTGTCTTTTTAATGTTTGATGGAGCAGGGATGAACCTGGGAAATGACCGCTTTCCTCTCTTTGTTTTGCACAACTCAGGAGGTTCATCAAGAACGGATTGCGCTGGAAAACCAACTGGAACAACTTCGTCCAGTCACTGTGTTATGACCCCCACGATGCAAGTCACAGTGGGTGACCTTTCCTGCCAGGATCTTTCCTTTGAATGTTTCGACGCAACTACTTGTCCTCGATGTCTGAGACTGTGTCACACGCTGTGAGCAGCGGCATATACTCCATATCACCTTTTCTCTTGTAGTTCACGTGTGCATTTTACTGTGGTGGGAAAAAATACAACTGATTATCACACTTGAAATTGTAATTATTAGTGGAATTTGTCTCCCGTTCTTAAGTACTTCCTCGAGGTGTTAGATGTTGCTCCTTGCCAAAAAACCAGTCTTCTAGCAAATAAAAGCGATTTAGAGCATTATTTATTTAAAGAATGTATGGTACCAAACCCTATTATCCAGTACCTTTGGGATGCTTGTTTTATTTTTGTATGTATATCGTATACAGTAGGTTGGTTTCCTGAATAATTGCAATTCCAACTGGATAGTCCATGGCATGATGATAATAAAACAGAAACTAGAATAAAACGAAAGCGTTAGATTTAGACTGGCGTTGTGCCCTCCACCACTACTATGCCAAAAATTGCTTCTCTAGTGCCATCTTGATGTTATATCTAGCTATAAATAATATCTGGCTATTGTTTTCTCTTGAATGGCAAAGACTTACTCAGTCTTTACATCTATCTAAAGTAGCGGTTCTGTTCATAGTCTTATTTAACTTGGCCCAGCGAGGCCATCAACTCACATAACTCAGCCGTTTCGTGTAGGTTTCGGGGCAAGAGCAATCCACCCTCACCGCCTTGCCCGATCGAATTAAGAAATAGTTGCCAAACCTCTACTTTTATCCTGCATGGGGTAACCTCTCCAGAAATGCATGACCTTGAAAACCACCCCTCCCTTAGGCAGACCTGATGGGACTGTTTGGACCGATGAAGATGTGTTGTCTGAAACCAGGTATTCAGCCTAGGGAAGAAGGGGCCGTGGTCGTTACCAGCAATCCAGCCATCTCTGGTGGTCACTTTTGTCTTTGTTATTTTAACCCGGATTGTGAGTGTATTGGGTATGAAGAAATAATGAAAGCAAGCCGATCCTCATGCTGGGTATACAGCTCTTCTGTTCTCTGTGAAGCGTGCCCTTGCAAAGTGATGGGTTGATGTGCAGTCTGGAGGAGCCCAGCCGCTTCGCGCCTCGCGTGTAAGTGGTGAGAAAGGGTCAGTTGTGATTGCAGAAGCCAGTGCTGTCTAGAGGACTGCCCAGCCCGCGTCTCCTGAAAGCTCAAGCTGCAGGTCGGAGTCAGCTGGCCCCCACGGGTACTGGGGCTCAGCAGCTTTAAGCTCACTTCAAGAGGCCGATGGCCAGAAACGCCGTCTCTTGTGCCTTTTGCTAATTTCCCCGTTCTTAGCATAGAGGGGGCGATGGGCTCAGGTCCTCTCTGAAGTGGTTTAGGGAAGGTTTGCAGCATGTGGGGCTAAGCCTTTGGTTGCAATGGAGTTGACCGCTTTTAGGAAGAGTAGGCGTTTATTTGGTGCTTCCCGTTCCATTGGCAAACTGTGTCACTGGCTCAGCGGCAAAGGAGAAAGGCTCAAACAGATGATGTTTTTCCAAAGAAAAGCAAATTGATCTGTTCTGTGCACATTCAAGGATTTTGAATTGCTTTGATTTTGAAAATCACAAGACTTGAGCTAGCTCTCGACTCCCCTTTTCCTTCCCTTTTGGCCACTTTTTTTGTCCCTGTGGGCGGGATTCAGAGTCCGTTTCAATCCTTTCTAAGGTGACGAATGGGTGAGTGAGCATTTTTTCAGTAACCTCTTTTCACATGTTCTGAGATCTGGGGGCAGTGGCCTTGTCCCAGATGGTTCGCATCATGTGTGCGTTTTGTTACATTCGGTCCAGGGAAGACTGGCCCCTGCACCCTATCGCATCATCAGTGCATATGCACACGCTCCAGAGCGCGCTGCTTATCCATTAAGCAAGCTTATCAGCTAAAGAATGTTAGTCTCTGTTACGTGTTTTAAAAATAGGGACATGCTTTCTTTCCCCCATCAAGCCAAGGCCAGAGTGGGCCACATGAGGAGGTTGGGGTTTTGTTTAGCTGGCTTGGTTTTCATTAAAGGAAAAAAAAAAACTTGCCTTGGACAATCAAAGCCTCATGAGTTGCATAGTCTCACCACTACTTTAGGATGGGTGTTGCTGTAAAGCATACACAGTGCTAGTCCTCTCAGCCTTCTTGACCGGACTTAATAATGACCGCAGTTTCTCAGTTGCCTAGAAGTCGATTTAAAAAAACATTAAACACATGCACATCCCATTACTATTACCTAACTAGCGCCCATCCTCTATTTCTCTGTTTTCTTAGGATGTCTGCTTTTAATTTCGGATTATAACTCCTGATAGTGTTGCTGGGAGCCTTTAATATGCTTGATTGGAAGGCTGGGGTATTGCTATCACCATTATACCTCTTCTTTAAAACTACTCAGAAATAAGACCTGCTCGTTGGGCGGGATTCTGTGGACAGAAGGTCGATGTTGCCCCCATCCCTGGGCGTTTAATAATCGTATTGTCAAGCACTCTCCCACCATGGGCGTCCCGAAGTCCCAAGGACAAAAGCACAGTCGGAGCAGAGAGCCCGCTTAACGGGCACCTCCGTGCCTCTGGTATGTGGCATTGTTGCTTTTGCCACCTCCTTAGCCAGCCGACGTGGAGCAAAGCCAAAAGGTAGCTCTCTGCAGTGGAGGGCTATGTTGTAATCAAGGTAGACACTTGCCTTAGTTGGAAGGATCTGACTGCTTGATAAATATTAGGCGAGTGCTTTGGGTCTGTTTGGCAGAGGAGGCAGCCTAGCTGGAAGCTGCGCCCATTTGCCTCTCATGGCACAAGAGGACGTCAGAGATGAGGGCACTGTTCTCATAACCTGCAGTGGCTGCTGGGGAAACCTAGGCCCTAAGAAACCACAGTTCCTTGCCCAGGAGGCCAGAGAAGGAGGTAGCTGGTGCCAGAGATGGGATTTCATGGATTCCAAGCTGAGACCCCTTAGCCGCGAGCATTACTGAAAATAGATCAGAAGAATTGTTCTGTTTACCATGTTGAATTTTATTTCCTTAATTAATCAGCCTTAAAATATGAAAACAAGGTTTGATGAGCTTCTGATCTAGATCTTTCCCTTGAATTTGAAGCAAAAACTAAAATCTGAAGGGAAAGAATATGATGGAACTATTTGTTCTTCTGAACACCTCACCTTTCATGATGTAGTAAATTACCCTGAGTTTCTTGGCAGACCTTTTGACCGCTGTTGCTTTGAATGGATTCCATTCCTGTATTCCTTATGGGAGTTTGTTTTTAAAGTAGACTACTGTGTTGGAAATGAACTCAATCTGTAGTAAGGTATAGTTTTCTTCAGTATATCTTGGGTGACTTGGGTTGCAGATATTCAATTTCAGCATCGTTAAGGGTGAGTAATCAAAACCATGAATTTGTCTTTGATTTCCTAGTAATGTGCGAGCTGTCGTAAAGCATTCTTCTCATCTGTGACTTGATTCTAATCTGTTTCTAAATAACGTTTGTCTGTTTCTTAAATGAGCTCTCACAACCATGGTAGATGGTTACTTAGAAGAGCAATAAGCAAATCATCTGAAGATGGATGTTTTTCTTGCAGTTAAGACAGGCATTTGCAAATGCAGTAGCTGGAAAGATCTCAATTTCAGTATAACACCTTAGAGCCAAAAACATTTGTTCAGCACAAGCTAGAATCACACCTTCTGACAAGCTATCACTAAGGCAATGTGATTTTTAAAACATTTTTTTAAAAAAATCACAACTATCATAGCAACCAGATCTTCCCATATTACTGACAAGTAGGACTCAGTAGGTTGTGGTTTGAACATTGTGAACACGAACAAAGGGAAATCTCAGTTGAGGGGTCTTTTTTCTCTTCCAGCTAGAGAACACTAGTAACTTTGGTTTCTCTCACCGACTTGTTGACGCTGTTTCAAGTGTACGCTTTTAAAACTGACTTCAAAAGATCACTTGAGTTGACACTTTAGTTATGGATGCTTTGTTGTTTTTTGCATGATGACTCCGTGTGGTTCAAGTTTCTAGTAAGAAGGGGGGAGGTGGGCTTGTGGGGTCCCGAGGAGCTGTGTCTTGCTTGCACTTGGGCACACGCTGAGGGAGACCGCCCAGCACCGCCGACAGGTGCCGGCACTTGCTGCGAGTCTTACTGTGTGAGCCCCTTCCCTTTGCTGTTTGCAGTGAGGAATGCAGCTGGTTAAGTGACCCTCTCACAAGCAACCTCAAGAGCAACAGACAAGGGGGGCCGGGCGTTCCAAGCCGGGCGTGCAGATTCTAAGAGCTGCTTCCCTCCCCCAAATAGGCTTTCCGAGGTTGCCTTTACCAAGCGATCCCTGAAACAGCCAGTCTGTGAATGTGAGCGCGACATCCCAGGGCCACTTCGGGGCTTGTCCAGTGATGTGTTCTACATTGCATAACACACATGCTGGTAAAGGAGGCTTTTCTCAAAAGCTTTACAGGGCTTCAGTCGACAGAACTTGTTCTGGTTACAGAAGCCTTGCTCAGCTCTCAGCCCTTGGGGAGTGTTTATTTTGTGTGTTTTGTGGCGTCTCCTTGCTTGCTCTAAGCTGGGTTCATGCCCATGGCACGGTGGAGAAAGTGCTTTATGGTTCTGAAGACCAGAGGACTTAAGCGAGCTTGCATTGGAATTTGGGAGCTGCCCTGGGGAAACTTCTGGTTCCTTCTCCCGCATAGAGCCCCCTGTAGGACAGCTGGGCTGCGTCCTAAAGCTCCTTCAGGAAGCTCTGTCGGGGAGTGGAACCAGTGATGTGGTGACCCCTTGTACGGAGACAGGATCCACTGAGTTGTGTTGGTTCTGTTGTGTTTTAAGGCAGCTGGGGTGAGGGCTTCTCCTGCAGCTGCCTTGGGCACCAGGTACACCCTTTTCTTTGGCACTGCCATTCTTTTTGTCTCCAGCACAAATCCAGTGTTCAGGTGAGCCAGAGGTGGGAAGAGCCATTTTCGTCTTCATAGCTGTGGGCCAGGAGAGAGAATGAGCTGATGGTCTATTTTAACCTTGAAAGTAAAAATGTATATTTTTTCACTACAGGTACATTGAACAGTAAAATGAGTACCAGCAAAGTATATATTTGATGCCTTCTGTCTTTTCATGATAATGTGCTAACAAGTCGTGTTAGTGTTTTACTCAGCCATTCGTTTGCTAAGCATTGGGAACTGTATGTACATTGATCTTAAACCTAAATAAATATGGGGTGTCCTATATTTGGATTGTGACTTGTAAACTCAAGCTGACCTTCCTGCCTCTCTTTCACACTTGTTGCAAAAGTCTGTGGAGAACATAGTAGCTTAAGAATCGCCAACGTTGGAAAATGTACATGCTGTGAAACTGGGGTGCTATGTGAACAAATAAATATATGATAACTAAGTCTGGCTCTTACGCACTCTTGGTGTCAGTCCTCCGCTTGTGATCCATATTTGGTCTGGTGCATTGAATGCAAAGGACATGAAAAGGAGTTGGCGGTCTTCCCAATGAAATCAAAGTCTGCACTTGGGTTATTTTCACCTCCTGGTGATCCGAGCTGGGTCCTTAAACCATCCGTACATGGTAAACACTGGGCATTCATGGGGTATTGTGGCAACTCACAGTGCTTTTTTATTTTTCCTTTTTATGGCTGCACGTGCAGCTTATGGAAGTTCCAGGCTGGGCATCGAATCAGAGCGGCACCTGCTGGCATACAGCACAGCTACAGCAACGCCACATCCAAGCCACATCTGCTGTGTAACCCACTGAGCGAGGGTAGGGATCCAACCTGCATCCTCACGGACACAGTGAGCCACAACCCGCTGAGCCACAAGGGATCTCCTAACTCACAGTACATTTTCAGATCCACTGAACCGAAAACGTGGCTTAATGTGCAGTCAGGTTATTTATTTCATCTTGTTGGTGTTCGTTGTATTTAGAAATGTTCCCATCATGGTGTCCTTAGCTAGGAGTTCCCTGGTGGCTCAATGTGTTGAGGACTCCATCTCGACACTGCTGTGGC
Organism: Sus scrofa; assembly: GCF_054392235.1. Taxonomy (NCBI): domain Eukaryota; kingdom Metazoa; phylum Chordata; class Mammalia; order Artiodactyla; family Suidae; genus Sus; species Sus scrofa. The sequence continues at coordinate 17,300,461 of NC_139401.1, forward strand.
TCTGGTTACTGCTGTGACTTGGGTTTGATCCCTGGCCCAGGAACTTGCACATGCTGTGGGTGTAACCAAAAAAAAAAAAAAAAAAGATAATGTCCTCAGCTAGACTGCAGGTGAAGGGGAGGGATCAGGAAGGGTTGGTGTAAAATCTCCACCAGGTAATCTGGCAGCCCAGTTGCCTTCTCTTGTCTTTAAAATTGGAAAAATTTTAGGAGGCACCAGTCTCCTACCAGGTGGGGGTGTTACTCTGTATTGTGAATGCAAATTGGCTACACGTGGGATATTCAAATCGAGTAGCTCCCCATGTCCAACTCTAGAAAAATCATCCATGATTTGGCTCATAAACTTGACTCCTGGTGACCACGAGGCCCTGACTGTTCCCAACCCCTGGTGAGGATCACTGGGTCCCTCATCTTAGAGATACGAGGGACCTGAGATCATCTAGGCGAGTGGCTCCCACATGTGGTCCCCAGACCAGCAGTATCAGTATCATCAGGGAACTTACTCGAAATGCAAATTCTTAGGACCCACCCCAGACCCACTGAATGAGGAACTCTGGGAGTGGGCCTGGCAGGCGTCCTGTTAACAAGCCGTCCAGGCGAGTACGATGGCTCCCTAAAGTTGAACTGCTGATCTAGTGAACCACATCTTACAGGTGGGGCAGCTGGTGCAGAGGGGTGAACCCGATTCATCTAGGGTCTCAGCCAGTTCTGGGCGAAGGATAAAAATGTTCCCAGGGCACATCCTGCTGTGCTACAGTGTCCACTCATGAGTTTGTTCCCTCTCCTGACCTTCCTTCCACAGCTCTTTACTGTGCCCCCGCCGTGGATCAAACACTGTGTTGGGAACTAGGGATGAGACCAAGTAGACAGAATCCCTTCCATCAGGGAGCTCACGGAGACCCACTGATGACGTGCAAGGCCGTGGGGGTTAGGTGCTATGATGTATCAGTCAGGGCTGGCTCCCTGCTGTCTGTAACAAAGAGCCCCAAGAGGTCAGTGGCTTGCTACAAGGAAAGTTCCATTCTATTCACTGTAAGGTCCGGACTGGATGTTTATAGCTGTGCCATTTTCTTTGTGGTTATGTACGGACCCAGACCCCTTCCAGGTCTGCTTCCATCTTCCCATAGGGCTAGAGCGCTTTCTCCTTTTAGCCAGTGTGTGGAGAAAAGAGAACGGCAGAAAGGATACGATTTCTCTTCACACATCACTTCTATGCATATAGTTCTGAGACTCGGTTGTATGACAGCAGTTAACTGCAGGGGTGACTGGGACAGGGAGTCTAGCTGTGAGCTCAGGAGGGAAGAGTTGCCGTGAGCGCAGTGTCCACCAGAAGGCACAAGGCCTGGTTGCTCTGAGAGGACACTGGAGGGGCATCCAATGCAGACTGTGGCTGATCTGGGAAGGCTTCGCAGAAGAGTCTAAAGCGGAATACATGTTAACCACGAAGAAGAGGGTGTTTCAAGCAGAGGGAGCTGTGTGTGCCAAAGCAAGGCAGGATGAGAGCATGCCATCTCCTGGGAACTGCAAAAGAGTCTCCTCTGGGTGGAATGAGTGGAGGAGAGGAAGGGGCCAGAGTCGGACACGAGGATGGAGAAGGAGGCCTTGCATGTCACAGGAAGACATAAAGCACCCTGCCATTGCAGCCCCTTTCAAGATTTAAGCCTGCATGAATGAAGTCACTTTCCTGATACTCAAGGAATGGTATGTATTCTCTTAATCCCCCCCCCCCCCCCCCCCGGCTCCTAGAAAGGAAATGCATCACCAGAGAATTGCAAAGTAGTGTTTCTGGCATGAACCAAGCCTGCTAGTTTGATTTGTTACACTTCTGGCATGTGTTTGGACAAAAGACCAAAGCGCAGAACACAAGGGCCTAAACCTTGGGAGGCAGGAGGCCTGCTGGATGACGTGAGACTCTATGCATCCTCCACTCTTTCTTTTGAGGAAAGAGATATCAGGGGCCCTGAGGCAACTGAGAGGCGCAAGCCCCCTCCCCTTTGTGGGGGGGGGGCAAGATGGCTTATCAAAGTGCAGAAAGGAAGAGTTTGGAAATGAAGCTAAAATACCCACTGGCTTTTGAACAAGAGTTCTCGGTTAATTTAACAATTCTGAAAAATTCCTGTGTCTGGGGGAGAAATGCTCCAATTATAGCATCTCCACGGCAAATTCCAACTTCAAAGAGCCCCACCATATTGTTTTGCAAATATGACACGTTCTGGAAGTGCCAGCGTCAGCATTGGCAGGTATCTGAGTGGTTTTCCTCTCACTGCATTTTTCTTTGAATTATTGAAGAAAAAATAACGTTGAGGATAAGATTATAACCCAGATATACCTTCCTTTATTGGCTCTGAAATCCTCTTAGTAGATTTGGCTGAAAAAGGAATTGGCACAGAAACTGTAAAAGTTTCAAGGTTCGCCCGTGAGTGTCGTGTAGCATCATAGGCAAAAGGAACATCATCAGAGGACATAAATATTGTATAAGAGTATGTCCTCTGATGATATTATGTAAGTGTATATAAGTGTATTTATGTCCTCTGCCGATGTTGTGTATGCTTAAGATAGAAACATATTCATATATTTATGTGTTCATTTTTTATGATTGGCTGCCCCCATGGCATACAAAACTTCCAGGGCCAGGTATCAGCCCGCCCCACAGCAGCGACCCGAGCCACAGCAGTGACACCACCAGATCCTTAACCCACTGAGCCACCAGGGAACTCCTATATATATATTTTAAAAAACAACAGTAACCGCAGTAATCATTTAGAATATAGACCAAGAGAATTTGGGGGGCCGGGGGAGGGGTGTTTTGTCGTGACAAAAGTCAAAACACTTTTGGAATGTTGGCGCATGTGCATAAGAAAAGCTGACTGACTTTTAGTTTCCTTGTTTTTAAATATTCTGCAAAGAATGCACCCCTCCTCTTTGTGCCTGCAGTGGGCCACTCCCATCCTTGGTAGTTCCCTGCAGAACAGGGCACGGGCCTCCACCCCTGCCTGAGACTTCATCAAAGCTATGAGGCTGAAGGGAAGCCAAGGGGAAGAGAGAGAATGCTTGTGGAATGAAATAAAGGGAAAGCCAAGCAAAATTAAAGACAGATACAGAGAACTGTGATGCAGGAGCTTTGAAGTGCAAATAAAATTGGCTTGAACCTCAACCCACGTGTGGTGTGAGCCTGCGTCTTGATCTTTTTGGGGATTCTGAGAGGTAGAGGTGATGGTGGAGGAACTCATGGTTTTATCCTCGCCACTCCTGGCTCTGATACTCTCCTTGGGATTAGTGTGCTAGAAGGGCCGTGTCACCCCCCCCCCCAGCATCATTTCCACGAGGTATGGGGGGTTGGGGGGGTGGGGTGAGACCGGGCAGAATTTATCAGATATTTCGATGGGAGCTTTTAAATAGCTTCAATCTAGGGTTGCCACATCGCATGATTCCAGGGGACATTGCTCTCATTGTGTTGTCGGTCCCCCCTGGCGTTTGCTTGCTCCCTGTTGCCGTCTGCTCTCTCTGTGGCAGTGTCTTCCCCTCCGTCTTGATAGGTCTCTCGTTCGCTTCTGCTGGCTCAGGGAAGGCAGGTGGATGGGAGCTGGGGGGTCCTGCTGGTGTTGCTGAGCCGGTGCCAGCAGCCCCTCCAGCTCTCTCTTCCTCCTGCCTGATTCTGCTCTAGGTCTAGGCCAGTAGTTCGCAAGGGGGTGCGACACCGCCTCTGTCCCCAGGGAACATTTGCTATTGTCTAGAAACGGTTTGGGGCGTCCCAACTTGGGAGGGCATCCTTGAATGGGATCCAGGGACGCTGCCAAACATCCCGCATAGCCCAGGACAGCCACCCCGCACACACACCAAGAACGGTCTGGCCACCAGTGTCCACGGCATCCGCATTGAGAAACCGGCTCTGGAGGAGCCCCTCGGCCTCTCCCCGCTTCCCCCTGAATTATCTGGAGCTACGCAGCCTTCGCCCCGGGACCAGGCGTGGCCAGAGCTACGGCACCAGGTGCCGCTCAATAGTCCGCTAGTTCAGATACCTGCAGGGTCCAGGCAGCAATCAGTGAATGAAGCCAGTCAGGAGGGGGGTGAGAGGTGGCCCTGGCCCATCTCTCTCCGCCATCGGCCCGGTAGGTGGGGTCTGCGACAAGGGCGAAGCTCGCGCACCTTGTCCAGAAAGGCCACTCCAGGCCGTTGCCGAACCAGCGCCTGTTGCTTGATTTCTCATTCCTTGAGAGCGGCTCGATAGCTCACCTCCCTTAAACCCCAGAAAGTCTCCTTTGCATTCTTCACTTTTTTTTGGCGGGGGGGGTTGAGGCTTATCTTAGATACATACATACGTGCACCAATTTTAAGTGTCCACGCCAGCGAATAGTCAAGATAATCTTGAAGAAGAACAAATTGGAAAACTTACACTAGTAGATTTCAAGACTCTAAAGTCACAGTCATTGAGAGTGTGGCATTGTTGCACAGGTGAGCCACGTAGATCCGTGGCAGAGAATAGAGAGGCGAGAAACATCCCCCCGAATATGATTCCTTGATTTCCAGTAAAGACCCCATCATAATCCAGTGGGGGAGGGGGCTGGTGGTATTTTCAATAAATGGCGCTGGAGCAGTTGGCTATCCATGGGGCCAAAGAACAAGCCTGGATCCCTACCATGCCCCTGAATGAATTCAATATGGGTCCTAGAGCTAAATGTGAAAGGCACAACAATAAAGCTGCTGGAAGAAAGCATAGGATAATACCTTCATGAATTTCATAAAGAGGTTTTTTTTTTTTTTTTTAATATATATACACAGGGCATACCGAGCACGCACCATAGAGGAAAAGATGGAGAAAGTGAATTTCATTAAAATTAAGAACTTCTGTTTATCAAAATTCACAACGAAGAGAGTTTTGGCATGCTGCGGCACAGTAGAACTTATTTGCAATACATCTGTCAGAGGATTCTTGCCTATTTTTTTTTTTTTCAAATGTTGGCAACTCTTTCCAATTTGAAACACCGAGGGGGAGAAGCCCCACTGTGCAGCGCACATTCCCCAGCCAAGCAAAACACGTCTGCGAGCCAGCACGGCCCACGCGGTGCCCGTTTGCAACCTCACCTTGAGCAGCATCGAAGAAAGAGAGAAGCTTTAATGTTCCTGCGTGTTTTCGTTCTTTCCTCGCAGCCTCTGTAAGAGGAAGAAAGAGCGTAGAGATCTAGTTCTCAATAACAGGAATTTTTTCCCTTTGAAGGCAGAATGGCTGATATAGTGAATTGAGCTTCTAAGGAGCGCTTCCCTCCCTCGAATAGACACAGTAATTTAAAAAAATATTTAAAATAAGATTTGATCATGATTTGTAAAATTGGTAGTATAGTTGACTCACGATATTGTGTTAGGTTCAGGTAGACAGCAAAGTGATTCAGTTAGACACATATGTATGCGTATCCATTCTTTTTCATCTTCTTTTCCCTTGTAGGTTGGGAGAAGAGATTGCTTTGGTTCCCTGTGCTATCCGGTAGGTCCTTGTCGTTCATCTATTTTCTATAGAGTAGTGTGTATCCATTATCCCAAATGCCTAATTTATCCCTCCGCTCCGTGTTTCCCTTTGGTAACCATAAGTTTGATCAAGTTTTTCTCTTTAATTGGCCCCACTGTTTGTTCAGCCTGCTGGGCTCTGTGAAGCTGTTCTGCTCTCTGAGTCTAGGATTTCTCAGCATCCCTGGCAGTCAGCTTCAAGCTGCCATGAGGCAGAAGACATGGAGAAATAGAGCTTCAACTTGAACAATTTGAGCTCATTCATATCCAACTTCCTTTCTTTCGACCCTCTTCCCTAATTCTGCCTTTGTTTTTTGGTTTGTTTGTTAGTTTGTTTTGTTTTTGTTTTTGTCTTTTTGCCTTTTCTAGGGCCGCTCCCGCGGCATATGGAGGTTCCCAGGTCAGGGATCAAATCGGAGCTTCAGCTGCCTGCCTACAGCACAGCCACAGCAACGTGGGATCCGAGCCTTGTCTGCAACCTACACCACAGCTCACCGCAACGCCGGATCCTTAACCCACTGAGGAAAGCCAGGGATCGAACCCACAACCTCATGGTTCCTAGTTGGATTCGTTAACTACTGAGCCACAACGGGAACTCCTCCAACTCTGCCTTTGGTCTCCTCCTTTTATTCTTCTCCCAAGCATCATTCGTCCTCAATTCTCTGATGGTCCAGTTGGAAGCAGTGGGAACAGGTGAGAGGAGAATTTCCTCTTGTCACCTCTTCTGACCCCACTATTACGATCACTAAGAAGAGGTGGCCTGAAGGATGGCACTCTGGCAGCATAGCGTAGTGGTTAAAAGCATGAGATCTGGAGTGTGCCTGCCTGGATTCAAAGCCTGGCCCCATCTCTTAACAGCTCTATGATCTTAGGCAAGTTACTTGCTTCTCTGTGCCTCACTGGCTCCTCCTTAGGTTACCAGTAAAATGCCTACATGTTAATATAAACATAAAGTACTTAGAATAGCGCCTAGAAAGCATCAGACATGTGTTTGTTAAATTAAAACTTGAGGGTTGGTAGTTGTCAGGCCTTGTGTCCAGTGTTGGGAAGTAGAAGACACAGGGGCCCCAGCTCAGAGATCATCTCAGAGCCCAAGAGCCCACGCCGGGCTTCAAGGCGGGCAAATAACCTGGCCACACTGCTCCCCCCTTTCTTAAACTGGCCAACATGTGACCACTGGCTTATTTAATGACCTTCTTCTTGCGGAGCCTGGCAATGGCTCAAATCCGAAGCCATTTAGAAGATGATTAGGATCGTCCTGTGACTCTTTCTCCAATCTCCCCTCGTCATTGCAACTAGAATTAGGCATATGAGGAAGATTTTGGTTTTTTCAATTTTATTGGAGTATAGTTAACTTGCAATGTTGTATTAATTTCAGGTGTACACCCAAGTGAATCAGTTATACATCTATATATCTCCACTCTTTTTTCTCATATAGGCTATTATAGAATATTGAGGAGATATCGCTGTGCTATAGAGTAGGTCCTTGTTAGTTGCCTATTTTATATACGGTAGTGTGTGTATGTTAGACCCATCCCCCCCACCTATCCCCCCCACGGTGGTTTCCTCTATAGTGACCAAAAGTTTGACTTGGAAATCTGTGAGTTTGTTTCTGTTTTATAAATAAGTTAGTTTGTATCATTCTCATTAGATTCCACATATAAGTGATACCATATGGTGTTTGTCTTTCTCTGTCTGAATTACTTCACTTAGCCTGATAATCTCTAAGTGCATCCACTTTGCTGCAAATGGCATTATTTCATTCTGTTTATGGCTCAGTAGTATCCCATTGTACATATGTACCACATCTTCTTAATCCATTCCTCTGTCGGTGGACATTTAGGTTGCTTCCATGTCTTGGGTATTATAAATAGCAATGCAGTGAACGTTGGCGTGCAAGTATCTTTTTGAATTATGGTTTTCTCCAGATACATGCTCAGGAGTGAGATTGCTGAATCACATGGTAGTTCTATATTTAGTTTTTGAAGGAACCTCCATCTTTCCTCCATAGTGCTTTCACCAATTTACATTCCCACCAACAGTGTAGAGGGTTCCCTTTTCTCCACACCTTCTCCGGCACTTATTGTTTGTAGACTTTTTGAAGATGGCCATGCTGGCTGGTGTGAGGTAATACCTCATTGTAGTTTTGAGGATGTTTCTGTGTTTGTTTGTTGTTGTAGTAGTAGTTGTTGCTGTTGTCTTATGGCTGCACCCACGGTATATGGAAGTTCCCTGGCCAGGGATTGAATCTGAGCCACAGCTGTGACCTATGCCACAGGCAACATTGGATCCTTTACCATGCCAGGCTGGGGATTGAACCTGTACCTCCACAGTGATTCAAGCCACTGCAGTTGAATTCGTAACCCACTGCACCACAGTGGGAACTCCTCGAGGAGGTTTTTAACTCTGAGAAGTGAAGTAACTTTACTAGGACGTGGCAGCATGATAGAGAAAAGCCTAGATTTCCTTGAATAGACTGTTAATAGACATATGGATATTAAAGACTGCTGGTGAGGGCTCAGAAGGATTAAGGACAATTAGAGAGAAATCTTCAATCACTTCAGAGAAACCCTAAATGCCATTAAGAGACTTAGTAGAATTCTGGACCATGAGGATTGGATGCATGTGGAATGGATACCAAAGGGTGGATTGTCATAAACAGAATTTCGGCCCACAAAATCTTAGCCCTCTGCTATTACTCCTGTGGTTATATTATGTTTCATGGCAAAGGGGACTTTGCAGATGTAATTACGGTTGCTAATCAGCTGACTTTAGAGTAGGGAGATTATCCAGAAGCCCAATACCATCACTTAAGCTCTTAAAGGCAGAAAAGATACAGCAGAATAGAGAGATATGAAGCATGAGAAGGCCTTGCAGGTGGAGGGGGCAGTGTGATGAGGAATGCAAATGGCCGAAGAAGCTGAGAGAGGCTTCTAGCTGACAGCCAACAAGGAAACAAGGAGATCTGCCCTGTAGTCACAAGGAACTGATTCTGCCAATAACTTGAATGTACATGGAAGCAGATTCATCCCTAGAACCTCCAGAAAGGAATACAGTCCTGCCAACACCTTGATTTTGTTTTTGAGGAACTCTAGTCAGAAGACTCCATTGAGCCAAGCTATACTGAGACATCTGATCTCCAGAAGTGTAATGTAATAAATTTATGTTGTTTCAAAGCACCAAATTTGTGGTAATTTGTTATAGCAATGAGAGGAAACTAACACAGAGTCATAATTCGCCCTGCAACACTGGTGTCTACCAAGAATTTTATGGGGTTGGGGTAGGAAGGGATAGGAGAGAGGCCAAAAGACAAAAAGCCCTTTCTGACCTCTCTCGGCATTCATAGTTTTTATTAGACTATCCTGAAAAGTTTTTAAAAAGTCATGGAGGTACAATGGGTTCTTGTAGTGGGTTTCTAGAGGAGATTCTGTTCTTATCTACATCAGTCCTGCAGGATGATTATTTACTCCCCGGTTCATGAGCCTGGCCATGAAAGCAGCATTTCTTAGCACAGTTAGATATAGATGCTGTAACAATGATGTAAGAAACACAAGCATTGGATAGCCTGGAGCATGGGGAGTGGGAGTTAGGAGTCCCTGGAGACTCCCAAGTCTTTCAGAGGGGACCATGAGGGCCAAGGACTGGCTCGTGGGCCCCAGCTGACCACAACAGAGAACAGAAAGAGAAAGAGCAAGAGATCTGGAATCACAAGGCCTGGGGTAGAGGTTTGACAGCCACTTCTGGACTGTGGCTACGTGACATTCACTTCTAACTTCTCCTTGGCTTCCTGTCATAAAGTGGCAATGAGAAGACCCACCCTGAGGAACTCTAGCCCCAGTTAAATAACATGATACATGGGGAAGCATTTTGTCAGCTGCACAGCATCACATAAGGCATCGTTGGGATTTGTTATACTGACCCCAAACTTAAATCAACAGACATCAGTTGAGTTCTTCATATAAAATGTCTTGGAGAATACAAAGGAGACCCCACCATAGCTCCTGCTGATGGCAGCTAGGACTGCCTACATGGGGTTCCCAGCCCCCCAGTCACAGCCCAAATATCCCAGAGGTTTCTACCTCTTTCATGGCTCCAGTGTGGGGCAGGGGCAGGAAGTGGCAAGCTGCCTTCCTTCCTCTTTTCTGCTTCCACATAAGGTGGTTTTCTTGGGAGAGGTGGGGGAAGCTGAGGTAGAACTACATTGAGAGATTTGGGGCATTGTGACTTCTGAGTGATTTTTAAGGTAAAAACCATTTGTCCAGGAGCATGCTATGAGTGATGTACATATGTGCATGCATATAGTGGTGGGACTGGGAAGAGGCCCCCATGGCATATACAGAAGCACTAATTTTTTTTTTTTTTTTTTGTCTTTTCTCGAGCCACACCCATGGCACATGGAGGTTCCCAGGCTAGGGGTCTAATCAGAGCTGTAGCCGCTGTCCTACGCCTCAGCCACAGAAATGCCAGATCTGTGACCTACACCACAGCTCATGGCAACGCCAGATCCTTAACCCACTGAGGGAGGCCAGGGATCGAACCCGCAACCTCATGGTTCCTAGTCGGATTCGTTAACCACTGAGCCACGACGGGAACTCCCCAGAAACACTAAAATTAATTGAAGTGAGATTGGAACTTAAAGAGATCCATTTTGTTGAAGGTCAGATATTTCATACTGTGGAATCTCAAGTGCCCACGGACTGCAGATAGGATCTGGACATGATGCACCTGTATTCTGTCCTACCTTGGTCTCTGTTTCTGGGAGGGCGTTAGTGGTTAGGTTCTGTAAGTGGTTCACAGGGCTTGACTTTTATAATAACAGGAATGGTACATGTCTGCTTTCTGCAGGTAAGTAGAAAAGGGGTGTTTTTTGGTGCTGGAGGAATCAGACTATACCACAAAGCTACAGTCATCAAAATAGTATGGTACTGTCACAAAACCAGAAGTATAGATCAATGGAACAGGATAGAAAGCCCAGAAGTAAACCCATGCACCTATGGTCAGTTAATCTATGACAAAGGAAGCAAGAATATACAGTGGAGAAAAGACAGTTTCTTTAATAAATGGTGCTGGTAAACTGGACAGCTGCATGTTGAAGAATGACATTAGAACACTCTCTAGCACCATACACAAAAATAAACTCAAAATGTATTAAAAACATAAATGTAAGACCAGATACTATAAAATCTTAGAGGAAAACATAGGCAGAACACTGACATAAACTGCAGCAGTATCTTTTGGGATCTACCTCCTAGAGTAATGAAAATAAAAACAAAAATAAACAAATAGACCTAATTAAACTTAAAAGCTTTTGTACAGCAAAGGGAACCATAAGCAAAACAAAAAAACCCCACAGAATGGGAGAAAATCTTTGCAAATGAAGCAACTGACAAAGGATTAATCTCCAAAATATACAATTCATGCAGTTCAATATTATAAACACAACCCAATCAAAAAATGGGTAGAAGATCTAAATAGACATTTCTCCAAAGAAGACAGCAAAAAAAGCACATGGAAAAATGCTCAACATTGCTAATTATCAGAGAAATGCAAATCATAACTACAATGAAGTATCACTTCATACAGGTCAGAATGGTCATCATCAAAAACTCTACAAACAGAGCTCCCTGGTGGCTCAGTATGTTAAGGATCTGGCATTGTCACTGCTGTGGTTCTGGTTACTGCTGTGGCATTGATTTGACCCCTGGCCCAGGAACTTCTGCATGCCATGGACGTGATCAAAAACAAAAAAAATCTACAAACAGTACATGCTGGAGAAGGTCTGGAGAAAAGGGAATCCTCCTACCCAGTTGGTGGGAATGTAAACTGGTGTAGCCCCTATGGAAAACAGTATGGAGGTTGCTCAAGAAGCTAAAATAGAACTACCATAGAATCAAGCAGCCCCACTCCTGGGCATATATCCAGAGAAAACCATAATTCAAAAAGACACATGCAGGAGTTCCCGTCGTGGCGCAGTGGTTAACGAATCCGACTAGGAACCATGAGGTTGCGGGTTCGGTCCCTGCCCTTGCTCAGTGGGTTAACGATCCGGCGTTGCCGTGAGCTGTGGTGTAGGTTGCAGACGCGGCTCGGATCCCGTGTTGCTGTGGCTCTGGCGTAGGCCGGTGGCTACAGCTCCGATTAGACCTCTAGCCTGGGAACCTCCATATGCCGCGGGAGCGGCTCAAGAAATAGCAACAACAACAAAAGACAAAAAAAGACCAAAAAAAAAAAAAAAAAAAGACACATGCATCCCCATGTTCATTGCAGTGGTATTTACAATAGCCAAGGCATGGAAGCAACCTAAATGTCCATCAACAGAGAAGTAGATGAAGAAGATGTAGTACATATACACACAATGGAATATTACTCAGCCATAAAAAAGAACGAAATAATGCCATTTGCAGCAATGTGGATGGACCTAGAGGTTATCATTTAAGTGAAGTAAGTCAGACAAAGACAAATATCATATGATATCGCTTATATGTGAAATCTTAAAAAAAGGATACAAATGAACCTATGTATAAAACAGAAACAGACTCACAGATTTCAAAAACAAATTTAAGGTTTCCAAAGGGGAAAAGTGGGGAGGAGGGATAAATTAGGAGTATAGGATTAACATATACACCCTACTAGATATAAAATAGATAATCAACATGGACCCTCTGTAGAGCACAGGGAACTCTACTCAATATTTTGTAATAACCTCTATGGGACAAGAATGTGAAAAAGAATGGATATATGTATTCATATAACTGAATCACTTTGCTACACTCCTGAAGCTAACACAACATTGGAAATCAAGTATACTGCAATGTAAAATAAAAATTAAATTTAAAAAAAGAAAAGGGACTTCCTGGGTGTATGTATATGAATAATGGATTCACTTTGCTGCACACCTGAAACTAAAATAACATTGTAAGTCAACTATACTCCAATATAATTTAAAAAAAGAAAAGCAAAACAGTGTTTTCAAAAGCTGGGGGGCATGAAAACATTATGGGAGTATTTGGAATCCTTCAGGGAAATTTCTAGAAGACTTCCAGCTTCTAGGCAGCAAATATAAATAAAAGAGAAGAAATAAAAGCGTTGGCAAACATTCCATCCCTAGGACTTCTTAATGGGGGAATTTATTATCTCCCAAAATAAAAACTCTTAAGGAAGAGTAGTTTTGTGCAGTTCAATTAAATGGCTTCACAACAGCTCTCGTACCCAGGTTCCTACCATCTTTTTGCTTGGCCATCTTTTGAAGGTTGTTATTCCTCAGATGTGTCTCTTTCTGACCACACGGGGGCTTCAGCAGTTCCAGCCACTTTATTCTTAACAATAAGGTAGGAAAAGCTATTTTCTCTCGTATGTCCACTTTTTTTTAGATTAAACAAATTGAAATAAAATTCACATGACATAAAACGCACTATTTTAAAGCGAACACTTCAGTGGCAGTAATTCACAATGTTGTACAACCACCCACCTCTACCTGGTTACACAACATTGTCATCACCCCAAAAAGAAAGCCCGTACCTTAAATATTTGGTTGTTTGTTTTGTTTGCCATCCCCGTGGCACACGGAAGTTCCTAGGCCAGTGATTGAACCCATGCCACAGCAGTAACCTGAGCCACAAGAGTGACAATGCCAGATCCTTAACTGCTAGGCCATCAGGGAACTCCCCTTTTTAAAAAAAGGGCTTTTAATTGAGCAGTCATGGCCCATTCCGCCTTCCCCAATCCCAGACAACCACTCATCTGCTTTCTGTTTCTATGGATTTGCCTCTTTTGGACATTTCATGTAAATGGAATCATACAATGTGTGACCTTGTGTGTTTGGTTTCTTTCACTTAGATAATGTTTTCAAGGTTCATCTACATTGTAGCATGTATCGGTACTTCATTCTTTTTATGGCTAATATTCCACTGCATGGATAGACCACGATTTATTTATCTAGTCGTTCATGGATGGACATTTGAGTGGTTTCCACTTTTTGGATATTATCAATAATGCTGATGTTAATTCTTTGTGTACAGGGTTTTTATGTGCACACGTATTTGTATTTGGTAGGGGGAGGTACATATTTAGGAGCAGAGTTACCAGGTCATGATAATTCTGTTTAACTTTTTGAGGACCTGCCAGGCTATTTTCGGCTTCACCATTTTGCATTCCCACTAATAGTGTAGAAGGATTCCAGTTTCTCCACATCCTCACCAACACTTAGTTTCCCTGTTTTGGGGGGAAAGCCTAGTGCATGCAAAGTGTTACGTCAGTGTTGCTGTGAATTGCGTGTCCTTATAACCACTTATATTGGGCATCTTTTTGTGTGCTCATTGGCCATTTCCTGCTTCTATGGTAAAGCTTTCCTCTAGAACTCGTATGATGCTCACATAACATTTCTCTGGGCCAAGAAGAAATTCTTCCCCCTTCCCTGTATGTGATTTGTGGAGCTTTCATATCTGGTGCTCTTGATATGGCTGTAGGTTGTAAAGCAAGTGCCAGGTGAATGAATAGACACTTAAAAAGTCACCGCTCACCCATCTCTCCTCTTGTTCTTTGCTGATAGAAACCTGGTTTGGGTCAGGTGATGGGTGGCCTTGGGAGGGAGGATTAACCATTCAGACCTTGGTTGGCTCAGGGTATAAACACTCTAATGATGAACTCAGAGATGAAAAATGTTGTCAATAACAGGGCTGGTTTAGCTTTACACTTTTTAAGTAAAAAAGTCCTGGCATGGAGTTCTCTTGCGGCACAACAGGTTAAGGATCTGGCATTCGTCACGGCAGCAGTTTGGGTGGCTGCTGCTGTGGCGTGGATTCCATCCCTGGCCCGGGAACTTTCGCATGCCGCAGGTATGGTAACAAACAAACAAACAAACACAAAAAATATAGTTAAAAAAAGAAGTACCATCATGCCTTTTGACCTAATAATTGTACTTGGAAGCACAGGTCATAAGCAAATAATCAAAATAAGAGAAAAAGTTGTGTGGAGACAATCATAGCTTACAAAGCGGAATTTTTGTTCCCCATTCCCTTTCCTGGTGATTGGTTCAGGGTGGACATATGGCCAGTCTGGCCAGTGGGCTGTCAAGACAGGTTTGTTCGGGAGACTTCTTGGACAGGTTTCTTCACAAGTCAAAAATACACAATTTCAGAGTTCCTGTCGTGGCGCAGTGGTAACAAAACCAACTGGGATCCCTGAGGACATGGGTTCAATCCCTGGCTTCACTCAGTGGGTCAAGGATCTGGCCTTGCCATGAGCTATGGTGCGGGTCACAGATGCGGCTCGGATCTGGCCTTGCTGTGGCTGTGGCGTAGGCCAACAACTGCAGCTCCAATTGGACCCCTAGCCTGGGAACTTCCCTGTGCTGCGGGTGTGGCTCTAAAAAGAAAAAAAAAAGACCCTTTTGAATGTTAGCAGGTGAGCATGTTAGGGTTGGAACTGCCTCAGATACCTTGTGACCAGGAAGAGACAAGCCTGAGGACAAATCCAACGCGCTCAGGACAGCGAGCAGGAAGGTGGGAGGGCCCTGGATGGAGTCACTGAGCCAGTGGTTAGCCTCCTCTGAAGCCACACTACCGCTCTCCTTACGTTCAAGCTGGCTTGACTCACTTGCAGTCCAAAGCTTCCTGAGACGCACAGTGTGAGCTACGTGGCTCTTCTCCCCCTAGTTTTCATCCACAAGTTGAAAGCTTAGGAGGTACTAGCTGGCTTCCTGATTTCCCCCAAGTTTTCATGGTTCAAATAAGTGTCAAGATGTGGTGGCTTTGTCCTGTGTCGGCTAAGCTGGTGCTACATTTCCCGGAGTTCCGTTTCCTGTGTGTTTCTAGTTGGAGTTGGTCCCAGGAAGCGGGAAGTGAAGCAGTCGCCTGGTTTGCTTTCAGAAGGTCAGCGGGGGTCAGGCCCTGTTACAGGGTGTGTGCATTTTCCTGGATCTGCTGGGGCACCTTATTTCCAGAGCAGCAGCCAGGCCCCCAGTTGCAGGGACTGCAGAATCTCTTCCTTCAGCTTCTCCAAATCCTAGGCCGGGTGTCGGTGCAGTTTCGTGGCAAGAGCTCCATCCAAAGCTGCGTGGTTGGAGGCTTGGGGATGGAAAAGGCCAATGCGAGTTCCAGCTTGTTCCTCGCTGGTTCCAGTGGCTGCTGTTTTCGGCTACCCCTGGCCACAGGCTCTGCACCCGTCAGGGAAGAAACAACCAAACCAAGACTGTTTCACCTCTTCCCAGAATTGCTTAAGGTCAAATCCCTATAATAAATTCCTATCTGCATCACTCCAGTGGTTCATTTTCTCCATCTGAACCTTCTCTCATACAGAGTCAAGTTTTCCTGATCCCAGGTTTTAGCTTTAGCTTTTAGTTCTTTTTTCTTTTTTGACTGAGTCCACAACATGCAAAAGTTCCCTGGGCCAGGGATTGAACCCATGCCACAGCAGTGACAATGCTAGATCCTTAACCTGCTGAGCCACCAGGGAACTCGTAGCTTTAGATTTTATATCCTGCTTGTAGAAGTAAAAGAAATTTAAGTGAATCAAGGTAAGCTCTCTAACACAGACTTAGTTATGACAAGAAATCAGGTTGTCATCATTCCATACAAACATGTCTCTAGACTGGATACGGATGGTGGGGCCACCAGTTTGCAACTGCTGATCTGAATGTTTTAGAATCCATTACTTATCTACACATTTATGAGTATTCAAATGACTTGTCGAATTTATCCATTTTATGTGAATTTGGGGCCTTATTGCCCAAGAAATGTTATACACCTCCGTCTCCAGCCTTACTGTGTTAATTATCTATCCGCAGCAAAATGCTGTGTAACAAACCGCTGTAAAACTCAGTGACTTAAAATATTAACTGAAAATTTAACTCGTGTTATCTGTAGGTTGGTGATTTCAGCTGGGCTCAGCAGGGCAGCATACCTGGTCTTGCCTGGGCCCACTCGCCTATCTGGTGATTAGCTGACCATCAGCTGGTCCATGATGGCCTTGGCTAAAATGAGTGAAGTGACTCCGCGCTGCTGCATGTGCCTCTCCTCCGCCAGCAGGCCATCCTGAGCGTGTTCTCATGGTGCTGGCTGAAGGTAAGGGCGAGCCAGTGTAATCACGGATGCTCTTTTTAAGCCTCTGCTTGTGCCTTGTTCTTTCTTCTCTATCTGGTTGCGCTAAAGGAAGCCACATGGCTGAGCCCCAAGCCCCAGCAGAACACTGCAAAGTTACATCACAAAGGGAATATCGATACAGGGAAAGGTAAAGAATTGGAGTAATTTTACCATTACCAACACTCTCTCCTCAGAGACGTTAAGTAACCATGTCAGCTGCTGCTATTTCCAGAACCCCTTCATTTCCAATATTTAGACTTCTCATGGCTTTCCATTGCCACGATGATGCATGATTCCGATTGTTCATTGTCAGCCCATTGCGTTAAGCCTTGAGCTCAGCACTGCCTCTCATTAGGATACCTTAATAATAATTGCCTTACAGAGCTGCAGCTTCTTGCAATGAGCTTGCCCTCCTTTTTCCTTCTCAGATATGTTATGAAAACAAACAAGTAAGGGATAGCAAAAACAAAACTCCTCAAGGGTCAAGAGGTGCTGAACAGTGACAAATAGATACATATATACTGTTAGGCTGAGAATAAGCTGAAGGATGGCCGAGATTGCCTGACTTATCCATCAGAAATGGTTAGAAGCAATAATATACCCAACTCTAAGCCAGTTGCATATATTATCGCTTATTTTTAATCACCTTGGTTTTATAGACAGTGTTTCTAAAGCATATTTGTAGGCTGAAAAAAAAAAAAGACAAATTTTAGGTTCTTGAAGACTTTGGTAGCTTTTCTATTCAAGCAGAGTATGCTCCTTAGCAATTTTTCCAAGTGATGCTCATTATTCACTAATGGTACCCACTACATATTTGTCTTAGCTTGGGATCCCCTAGAAGCCAATCCTGAGACAAAGATTTAAGTGCAGGTAGTTTATTTGAAAGTAAAGGAAATGAAGAAGTGAGACCAGTGTGAGAAGGCAGCCAGTAAAGGGCACATTATCAAGCCAGGTACTTCTGTAGGCGCTGGGTGAGCATCATCTTGCTGTGGAACTCTGGCAAATGGTACAGAACATGCATTTCAATTACTCCACCCTGAGGATGAGGAAGCTGGAATATTTATATACCAATGTTTCCAGCAGTCGCAGGTGGAAGGCTGTTCCTCTGGGGCCGTTCATTCCCTGGCACTTCTGGCCTGACATATGGGCAGGCAAACTAGGCTTCAGTCGCCTAGGGAAATCCATCAGGCAAATGCAGGGGCTGGCCTTTGGAAGTCGGAAGTGGTTAAGGGCTAGGGCATAAGGGCAGACCACCAACAAAGCCTGCTCTAATTCCCCTGGATACACTGTGATACCTGAACTATAGATGTTAGAACGGTTTTTCTGCCTACAGAAAGTTACCTTCTCTGCTTGAATAAAGCATCAAATCGTTGACTTTTGATTGGAGTAGAGCATGCATTAGATTGATACATTTCCCAGTGATATTAAGGTATAATTGACATACAAGAAACTGCACATATGCAAAGTGTACAATTTGATGAATTTGACATATGCATACACAATGATTCTTGCCTACAGCAATTATTGCTGTGGTGTTCTAAGGGCAATTTTCTATTTCTCTCATTCTTTCTACATATGTTAATTGAAATTCTTCTGTAAGGAATATTTATTTATTTTATTTTATTTTTTTGTCTTTTTGCTATTTTTGGGGGGCCACTTCCGTGGCATATGGAGGTTCCCAGGCTAGGGGTCTAATCAGAGCTGTAGCCGCTGGCCTACGCCAGAGCCACAGCAATGCGGGATCCGAGCCGCGTCTGCAACCTACACCACAGCTCACGGCAACGCCGGATCGTTAACCCACTGAGCAGGGGCAGGGATCGAACCCGCAACCTCATGGTTCCTAGTCGGATTCGTTAACCGCTGCGCCATGACGGGAACTCCAGGAATATTTATTCGTTTATCCCCATTTATTTATTCAATCATTTATTTCCGTATGGACTCATGGATGGTTATTCTTTGAGTTATAATCTAGGGCTATCATTATTTATTTTGTGGTTCAAATTGTTTTATCTTTGGCAATTGGAAGCTCTTAAAAGAGGTCGATTCTGGTGTCCTTTTGACCTCTAAAAAATCACCTCCAGCTATTTCTTTTAGTCGACTGATGCCTTCATAAGGACATGTGAATACTTCTGTATCGGTTAGTGTTAGGCTTGGCTGCATGTAACAACAAACTCTAAGAACAGTGTCTCAAACAAGATTGAATTTTATTTTATTTTTGTCTTTATGTACCATGCTCATGGATCAGAAGGCTCAAAATCGTTAGGCTATCAATCCTTCTCAAATTATCTATATATTCATAACAATCCCAGTCAAAAATCCTAAAATTATTTTTTGGAGAAGATGATAGGCTGACTCTAAAATTTATATGGAGGGAGTTCCTGTCGTGGTGCAGTGGTTTATGAATCTGACTAGGAACCATGAGGTTGCGGGTTCGATCCCTGCCCTTGCTCAGTGGGTTAAGGATCCAGCATTGCCGTGAGCTGTGGTGTAGGTCGCAGATGCTGCTCGGATCCCGCATTGCTGTGGCTCTGGCGTAGGCTGGCGGCTACAGCTCCGATTAGACCCCTAGCCTGGGAACTGCCATATGCCGTGGGAGTGACCTGAGAAATGACAAAAAGACAAAAAAAAAATAATAAATAAAATAAAATTTACATGGAAAATATTTTGAAAAACTAAAACAGTCACAACAATTTTGAAAATGAAAAGGTCAAAGTTGGAAGACTCTCACTGTCTGATTAGAAGACATTGGTAACAAGTAAAGCTAACAGTAACCAAGACAGCTTGATGCTGGCATGAGGATAGACATACAGATCAATGAAACAACATATAGAGTCCAGAAATAGCCTAGTACATATATGGCCAATTAATTTTTAACAGTGATGCCAAGATAGTTCAAGGTGAAAAGAGGATAGTCTTTCAATAAATGGTGCTAGGACAAATGGATAACCATATGCCAAAAAAAGTAGACTTCAACTTTTACCTTGCACCATATGTAAAAATTAATTCGAAATATGTCATAAAATGTAAGCATTAAAATTATAAAAATCAAGGAAGCATAAAAGAATCTTTGGAGCCTTGAGGCAAAGTATTTTTAATAGTATACAAAAAGCACAACCAATAAAAGAAAAATGTGGTAAATTAAACTTCATAAAAACCTAAAAGACACTATTGAGAAAATGAAAGGATGAGCTGCACTTTGAGAGAAAATATTTACAAAGCACATATCTCACAAAGGACTTATATCCTAAATACAACTCTTCCTTTTATTTATTTAAAAAATTTTTTTTGGCAGCTCCCACAGCATTCAGAAATTCTAGGGCCAGGGACTGAATCCGTACCATAGCAGCGACTCAAGTCACTGCAGTGACAACACTGGATTCTTAACCTGTTGCGCCACAAGAGAACTCCAGTTCTTCCATTTATTGAGAGGGAGAGAAGGGAAGTGGTGGAGGCACAAATACCTGGTAGACATTTTTGAGGTCCACGTCTTACAGGGTCTGATCAAATGATATGTATTATATTGGTCAGCTATTGCCACAATAATGCTGCATAATAAACCAGCCCAAAGCTCAGTGGCTTGTTATTTCTTCTTGTATACACCTGGGGGTTGGCTGAAATTTGGATGATATAGCTCTAGCTTGGCCGAACTTGGCCCCAAGCTCTAGGTTGAGTTCAATTTGGTTCCTTGTATCTCTTTTTCTTCTTGGACCAGCAGGCTAGCTGGATGTGTTGTTCCTGTGGTGATGGCAGAAGCGCGAAAGGAGTGAGTAGAAACATCGCCTTCTTTATGATCTACGCTCCCAAGTGGCACCCTCACTTTTGTCCACATTTTTTTTGCCCAAAGAAAGCTGTAGGGCTAAGCAACATTGTCCATTGATTGGGGAAATATACTCCACCTCTAGAGGGAAGCACTGCAAAGTCATGGGTCAGGGGGCATAGACAGTGGGAGGGGTGGATAATTGGAAACAAAAATGCAGCCCTGCATAGCCGTATACATACTGAGAAGCAACAGCAGCCATCTTTACTTGACTTCCACACCTTTAGCTACTCCATCTCACTCCTTCCCAAGATTGTGGGCACCCTTTAAAAGTGAACTGCCTGGGAGTGATGTCATTAGGGGTGTTGAAGCAATAACAGCCCCAAATCCTCTCCTCCATCAAAGTAACAAGAACACTGGCCACATGGTCAAGATCAACGTTTTCAGAACTCTGGAAATTAGCCAGAAAGTTACAGCAATCCAGGGCGTTACCTTGGAGCAAAGTTTTTGTATGCTGTTGACATTAAGTTGGTATTACCCCAAAGTTGACTGTTACCAGTTAAGATGCTAATTGTGGTCCCAGGGCCATCACTAAGAAAATAGCTCAAAATATAGCAAAAGAAAAAAAAGAGAAGTAAAACTGTATACTAAATATATCTATGTAAGACAAGAGAAAGCAGTAATGGAGAACTACAAGAACAAAAAAAAGACATAATTCGTGTACCAAAAAAAAATGACAAAATGGTGGATATAGATCTTATATTATGAAATATAAATGGATTGAAATTCAAAAGGCAGAAGTTAGCAGAATGGATATTTGAAAAATGATTCATGACATGCTTATACAAGACGCACACTTTATCTTTTGGAGGTAAAAATTTTATTAAACATTAATATTCGTAGTACAGCTAATAATAATTTTACAGCTGCTACAACTGGTATCACTACTATTCCCAATTTTAGCAACTAGTGCAAGATCACAGCTGTTTAGTGGAGACCACAGGACTTTGAATAGAACAAAATATATTTATTTTTAATTATTTTTTAAAGTACATTTAATTTACAATGTTGTGAAAATTTCTGCTGTACAGCAAAGTTGAGCCAGTCGTACATTCTCATATTATCTTCCATCATAGAGCAGAATATATTTTTGTGTGTATGTGATATTTATCTTAATCAAATGTCAGGTGATTCAACAGTTGGTATTGCTACCCATCGCCTTATCAGTATGCAAAGCTTTATTTTCCATTTCAAATATGTATGTTTTCTTTTTCAATTGAGGTTTAATTGATTTACAATATTAGTTTCAGATGTACAACATAATGATTCATAATTTTTAAAGGTTATATTCCATTTATAGTTACTATAAAATATCAGCTATATTTCCTGTATTGTACTATATATCCCTGTAGCTTATTTATATTATACATAATAGTGTGTACAGCTTAATCCCCTACCCCTATCTTGTCCCTCCCTCCTTCCCTCTCCCCACTGGTAACCACTAGTTTGTTCTCTGATCTGTGAGTCTGCCTCTTTTGTTATATTTAGTAGTTTGTTTTATTTTTTAGATTCCATGTATAAGTGATATTATACAGAATTTGTCTTTGTCTGACTTGCTTTACTTAGCCTAATTCCCTCCGAGTCAATCCATGTTGTTGCGAATGGCAAATTTCCATTCTTTTTCATGGGTTTGTAGTATTCCATTGTATCTACAGACCATGTCTTCTTTATGCATTCATCTGTCAATGGATACTTAGGTGGCCTCCATATGTTAGCAATTATAAATAACGCTGCTATGAACACTGGGGTACAAATATCTTTTTGAATTAGTGTTTTTGAGGGTTTTTTTGGATAAATACCCAGGAGTGGAATTGATGGGTCATATGGCAGTTCTCTTGTTTGTTTTTTGAGAAATCTCCATTTACAAATCATTTATCTTACAAATCATTTACAGAATATGTGAAGAGCTCTTACAACTCAACAATAAAAATCAAATAACCCAATTTTTTAAGTAGGTGAAATCTTTGAGTAGATTTTTCACTAAATAAGATATGCAAATGGCCAACAAACACATGAAGAAAATGCTTGACACCATTAGTCTTTAGGGAAATGCAAGTTAAAACCATGAGATTCCACTTCGTGCACACTAGGTTGGTAATATAAAAAAAGCAAAAAATTACAAGTTTTGGTAGTATTGTGGAGAAATTGGAACCCACACACAATGTTGTTAAGATTCTAAAACGGTGCCAATCCTTGGGAAAACAATTTGGCATTTCCTCAAAAAGTTAAACATAGAGTTGCCAAGTTACCTAGCAATTCCACTTCTACACATATACCCAAGAGAACTGAAAATACATGTCCACACAAAAACTGGCACACAAATGTTCATAGCAGCATTATTTATAGTGAAAAAGTAGAACCATCCCAAATATCCATCAATTGAAGAACAGATAAACAAAATAAAGTATGTCTGTACATATCTATAAAAGAAATGAAATATTGATACACACTGCAACATGGATCAACCCTGCAACATTATGCTAAATGAAAGGAGTCAAACTCAAAATGCCACATTCATGAGACTGAAGTGTAAATGATTCACAATGTTGTGTTATTTTCTGGTGTACAGCAAAGTGACTCAGCTGTATATATAATATATATATATAATATTATTCAGTTATATATATATGTACATTCCTTTTCATATTCTTTTCCACAATGGTTTATTACAGGATACCGAATATAGTTCCCTGCGCTATATGGTAGGACCCTGTTTATCTATTTTCTATGTAATAGTTTATATCTACTAATCCATTGCTTCCAATTTATGCCTCCCTCCCCCCTACTTCCCCTTTGGTAACCATAAGTTTGTCTTCTATGCCTGTGTGTCTGTTTCTGTCTTGTAGATAAGTTCATTTGTGTCATATTTTCGATTCCACATGTAAGTGATATCATATGGTATTTGTCTTTGTCTGACTTACTTCACTGAGTATGAGAGTCTGTAGTTCCATCCATGTTGCTGAAAATCAAAATGCCGCATATTGCGTGAGTCTCTTTATATGATAGGTGCGTAACAGGTAAATCCATAGAAGCAGAATGCAGATTAGTGGTTGCTAAGGGTTGAAAGGAGGGGTGAATAGGGAGTGACTGTTAATGGGTGTGGGGTTTCTCTTTGGAGGGATAGGAGATTCTGGAATTAGATAGTAGTGATGATTGCAGAACTTTGTGAACATACTGAAAATCATTAAATTGTACACTTTAAAAGGGTAAATTTTATGGTGAGTTATATCTCAACAAAAGTTAAACGATAAAAGTAACATTCCTTTTGTTCCCTGCTTTAAGCCTTCTGGTCTCCATCCTGTTGGCTTGATTGTGGAGTCCTCATTTTTTCTTTTCTTTCCTGGCTGCACCCAGAGCGAATGGAAGTTCCTGGGCCAGGGAGCAAATCCTGGCTGAAGCTGCAACCTACCACAGAAACACCGGATCCTCAACCCACTGTGCTGAGCCAGGGATCGAACCAGCGCCTCCACAGAGATAAGCCAGATTATGAACCTAGTGTGCCATAGTGGGAACTCCAGGATTCCTTATTTTGAACGACCACCAAGGTGGATGGTTTGACAAATAAAAAATTGGCTCCCTCAGTTCCATTCCAACCCTCTATGGCATGTGTCGTACTGCATGCTGGGGATGTGAAAGCTAAAGTCACTTCCCATTTGCTCTTACAGCTTGGATTCCATGTGTCCCAGCTTTTGCCTTGAAGGTACCTCCCTGAGAGAGCTGCTAAATGGAAATGAGGTGGATACCATGTTTCTCATGGCGCACACGTGTATAGAGTTTGGTTTCTCTGCAGCCGCATTTGCAGTGGTCCCTGTGTGATGCTCTCCCTTCATGGGTGTTGAGAGACGGATCATGGAGCTTTCTTTCCTTTTGTTGAGGCTATTTGGTACTTGAGCAGGAGTTAACATTTTTTTTTTTTCTCTAGAGGGCCAGATAGTAAATATTTTTGGCTTTCAGAGCCAACTGTTGCAACTCCTCAACTTTGTCACTGTAGCATGACAACCGGCATATACAAAAACGAAGGAGCGTGGCTGATTTCCAATAAAAGTTGTCTCAAAAATTTGGTCTAAAAAAAAAAAAGAAAAAATTGGTCTATGGGCCATAGTTTGCTGACCCCCTGTCCTAGAGCAATAGTTGTGGTGATGGTAGTTTTATGATGGTTTATTAGCTTTTTTTTTATTGCAGCAGAGTTGGGATTTCCTTCACTGGGTCAGTGCTGTGTTTTATTTTTATTTTATTTTGTTTTGTTATTAAAGTATTGTTGACTTACAATGTTGTGCCATTATATTATATTTTATTTTTTTTAATGTGTGGTGTGTTCTAAACAGTCCACTAGAGTAGCTGCTTTAGGGATTGCAAAATGTCTACTTTTCGCAGTCTATTTAGAATCAGTATTTTCCTCTTTTGATGAAAATGTAGAAACCTTACCACCCTATAGATCCCTTTCTCCTCCCTCCTTTATAGTTTTATACATTACATCTACGTATATTGAGATGCCCATCATACGGTGTTGTGTATTTTGCTTTCAACCTTCACACATGCTTTAAAGAACTGTAATTTACATATATATGTGTGTGTGTGTGTATATATATGTAAATATATCTTTACATACATATATATATCTTTACACATATATATCTTTACATATACATATATATATCTTTACATATATATCTCCTTTTTATTTTACCATATATATGTATATATCTTTTTTATTTTACCATTCCTACCTCCAGTTAACTTGTGCTCTTTCCTCTAGCTTCTTGAACATATGGAATACAGGTATAATTGTTTTAATGACTGTCTACTAATTCAATTACTTCTGTCACTCTACATCAATCTCAATTGATTTTCCTGCTTCTTTGCTTTCTTGGTTTGTTTTTTTTTTTTTGCCTTTGGATTCCAGACATTGTGAACTATCTAGCACTCATTGGGTGTTGGATATTTCTTGCCTTCTTCTAAGCTGCTTTCCCTTTTTCTGGCATGTGGTGAAATTACTTGGAGACGGCGTGATTCCTTTGGGTCTTTTAAGGTTTTTGTGAGGCAGGATGGGGAAGCATTTAGTTCAGGGCTCATTATTTCCTACTCTTGAGTCAAAAGGCTTCTGAGGCCTCTACCTGATGCCCTGTGAATTCCTAGGCTTTCTACTCTGGTTGGTGGGAACAGGAGCTATTCTGCATTAGGTGAGCTCCTGGTTGTCTTCTTTCTGATTTTCCCTCCAGCTACTCTTCCCTCTCAACCCCATGGCCTCTTTGTCCTTTAGTTGTCCTCACCTGATAGAAAAGTCAGCCTGGCACTCAGACTCATTCATTCTGTTCCTGTGCCCATTAGGAGAAAAAAAATCAGACAATGGCTCATTCACAGTTAGATTGTCCAAGTTAGCTGAGGCTTCAAAACTATTGGTTCTCTTTCTCCCCTTTTCTACAGGGGATATGCTCAACCTTCCCCATTTTCCTCAACAGTGCCCTATACCAACACTCCTCTCTCTCTCTCTCTCACACACACACACCACCTGCACTGAATTTGCAGGAAATAAACTCGTCCTTATTTTTTATAGAGAAAATGGAAGGTATCAGATGGGCACTTGTTCAGCCTCTGACCACCAGACTTAGTAAATAGCCCTGGTTCACTCCACCCAATGACAGATCGGGTGAGTCAGCCCCACTGCGAGAGAAGCTTTTGGCAATGACTTTGAAAAACAAACTCTGCACACTTAAGTGAGAGATGGACAAACCAGTCTGAAGAAACTAAGGGCACCTGGACCTTTGCCCACTGCCACCAACAGAACCAGATGGGATCCCAGCCATCTCGCTTGGAATGGGTCCAGCAATGAAGTGCCTATTTGTTTGTTGGCTAGAAATTGTTCTCAGGGCCTGGGAGTCTTGTTCTCCCCTCAGACGTTCAAAGTGAGCCCCGCAGTTTCATGTGGCTTTTCCTTCTCAATCCTGTTTCAAGGATTGTCACTCTCTCTCTGTCCCATCTGCGAGGATTCTGATTGTGACTTGGTCTGCACACTGTTGAGTTGTCCGAGGAGAAGCAGATGTGTTTTCAAACAGACTCTGCTTTTAAAAAATTTTGTTTTATTAGTCGATTTACAGTGTCGTGTCAATGTCTGCTGCACAGCAAAGTGACCCAGTCATATATGTATATATACATTCCCTTTCTTATATTCTCTTCCATCATGGTCTGTCCCAAAAGACCGGATCTAGTTCCCTGTGCTGGACAGCAGGACCCCACTGCTTATCCATTCGAAATGTAAGACTCTGCTCTTGAAAGGCCCTTGGAGTGTGCCATCGGCACTGCCCTGGCCTCGTGTTGCAACGTCATGCAGGGAAGATTGCTCCTCATCCCTCACTGACTTACGAGCTTGGGAAGAGGGGGTGGTATGAAGGGCAGCGGGGTTGGGCGGAGGGCAGGAAAGAGAACAGCCTGGCACTTGTTTTGCTCACGCTGGTGAGAAGGTTATGCCCTCTTCTTATTCTCCAAGAGAAATGAGGCGTTGCTTCACGCAAGTAACCTGATCCCTCCCCACAAACATGTGATTAGACACCGAGGTATATGGGAACAAGAGATGTTCTTGCATTTACTAAAAGACAGACCGACAGCAAGCAAACTGTGACTTCATCTACTGCTCTCTTTTTAAAACTCCTTTAAGCCTTCTTGATGATTATGCTGCTGCTGCTTCTTCTTTTTTTTTTTTTTTTTTTAAAACCCCATTGGCTTCCAGCACAGGAGGAAGCTTAAATAATTCCAAAGCTCTCTTTTGACGCTCTGATTCTCTCGCCCCTGGCATGGGTGCTAATGGCAGCGGAGGGTTTGGAAGTTGCTTGTGGGAAGAGAGGTGGGGAAGTGTTGCTTTCTATGCCACCCACAGAGTCCCTGCATGTATTTCTCCTCCGATACCAGAGGGTCGGTGTTGTCAGTTAAGCCCAGAAGAAAGATCACCACGGTGGCTAAGACAGTGGAGAGGCTGACCTTGTCTGTGACTTCAGTAACCACAGGGTACTCCTCAGGAAGTGCATTTTTGTTTCCTGGCTAGTAATCCACAGCCTCCCGTTCTGGGGGAAAGTAATAAACGAGCCCAGAATGTTCTGTTGGGTTTTAGCTCATTGACTTAAAAGGCTGAGGTATAATTTCCCTGAGATTTTTACAGGCATGAACATCTGCTCACAGGAGCCTGCAACATCTGCAGCCCTTGAAGTCATTCTTTGCAAAGGATCATAAAGTTTATAGAAAAAAGAATCCACCCAGACACAGAGGAGACCTGGCCGAGCCACCTTCTTGGCTGAGAAGTTGGTTGTTTTCCCCGCATGGGCGGCAGGACCCACGAGCCCTACCTGAGGCTGAGGCTGTGGGGAGGGGGAGTCTCTTTACAGGCCCCAGTCACGTGTCCGCCCCAGAGACACTTCTGGGGCCCCTGCTGCACACGGGCAGCTTTCTCCTTTGCCTTGTCGCCTTAGAGCCTCATTGTGACTCTTGTGTCTGGCCATGATGTCTCTCCACCATGACGTTTATAGATGTAGAAAGACCACTTTCAGAGCACATACTGATTTGGGAAATCATAAGCCCCAAACCTAAGTTTGTTGTCTGTACTCACGATTATCCGGGGAGGAGGAAGAGGGAAACTGAGGCCGCTCGGTGAAGAGAGCACTGGGCTGGGTACAGGAGACCTCCATTCTGGTCTCAGCTCTTGGGCCTTCAAATATCCCTTGATTTCTTTGGACATCCTGTTTCTCATTTACAGACCGAGGAAGGTGATCTCAGTTCTCTCTGCCTCTTCTAGCTCTTGTGCTAAATAAACCAGGAATGACTTGAGCCAGGAGTCAGAAAGGGGCAGGGAGAAGGCAAGAATGAACTATATCGGATGTTTTCAGTGGATTCCCTGGGTGGTAGGATTGTGAAGTTGGGCTAACTCTAGTCTTCGTTCTTTTTGGCATCTCCCAACTCTTCTGTAACGCGCATGTGTCATATTTATGATCGGAAGGAGTTATAAGAACATCGAACCATTTGGTGAAGATGGCGCCACCTTTTATCTCGTTATCTCCTTCTTCAACTCTGCCTTATGGTGGCCCCCAGACCAATAGCACCTCCACTGAGTCTTCCTGCGTCCCCCCGGTGAATCCCATGGCACCACCTCAGATATGCTTACTCTTAGACTCGGTGGTGTATGTTTTATGTGCCTGATTAAAAAATTTTCAAGATGGAGGACTGTGGGTCTTCTGCTTGTTTTCGTTTGTTTTATTTTTATTTATTTATTTATTTAACAACCCCCCTAGCAAGGCACATGGTAGGTGCCTACAGTTACTTGTTGAAGGCATGTTTGAGTGCAAGATGCCAATATCTGGGATCTTTCCCTTGCTCAGCCAAGAAAACTGATAGGGCTTTGCACTAGGGGCCAACCCAGGGTTCTAAAAAGTTCTGTGCAACATGGCCACTGTGCTCCAGGCACTTGTGGTCCAGCAGGGGAGATTAGACACACATACAATGTCTGTAGTTACAAACGGTGTGTCATAGGCGCTGCAGGGTGATGGGCACTTCCGAGCACAGGATCCCTGAGGAGGGAGAATTCCCTTCCAACCAGACCAGCAGGGAAATTATACCTAACCTCCTCGGTACCTCACAAATCATGCCCCGGTCACTGATTTCAGGGTCTTGTTCTCTGCTTGGAGCCCATATGGGTATCTTTCTGCCTCAGGTCATTCTTCTTGGGCCATGGAGCTGGTGTGGTCCACATGCAAGAGCAGCCTGAGGGTGCAGAGAATATACTGCTCTCCGGGGTCACCCTCCACCCATAACAATGGGAGCTGGTGGATAAAGGCTCCACTTCCACATCTTTGGAGGATGGGCGGTTTTGAGAGGCATCCCAGAGCTGAGAGGATCCCCATAGATTCAGCTCTCATGCCCGGAGCAGTGATCTCAGTAAAGCACCCTTCTATTGACTTTCCTTGTACCTCTGTTCTGCTCCCCACACTTCTTCACTCAATATCTGTATCCAGCCCTCATCTCAGGCCCTGTCTGGGGAGAGAACCTAAACTAAGGCAGATGCCATCATAGAATAGGAGGCATTTGAGCTGGAATGTTCCACAGGCAAAGACCAAGAGGAGGGGAGGTGTTAGGTAGGTGGCACATTGCGAGGAAAGCATGCAGAGTCCATTGTGTATCTGGTGGGGTGGTTTTGAGGCTCCTTCTTTCAAAAGGAAGAACCTCTTCTCCATTCCTTGAATCTAAACTAGCCTTGTGACTGGCTTTGTCCAATGAGGTGCTGCGGAAGTGAGTGAGTTGTGAGCATGGCCTCCATGTACAAGCCTGCACTAAGCTGCTGGAGGATGAGAGACTACATGAAACAAAGGCAAGTCCATTCAGCTTTGGAACCTTCCAACTCCAAGCCCCAGCCGACCTAGCAGCAGGACCATGGACACACGGGTGAACAGAGTTGGATCAGAAGACTCTCTCAGGTGAGCTCAACCCAAATTGCCAATGTGAAGAACTGTGAGCTAAATCAATGGTGACTGCTTCAAGCCACTGGTTTGCTCTGCAACAAAAGCTAACCCATATGGCTGGGGGGAAACTGAATCATCCTGATTGGCTAGAAGATGGTCTTCATGACTTGAACTGGGGATAAATTGGGGTGGGCTTTGAATGCCAGCCTGAAGAGTTTGAAAGTAATTCAGTGGGCAGGAAGGTGCTGTGGAATAGATGGCTGGCTGATGGTGAAATATTTGGGTTCCCCATTGGTAGTGTAGGGTTGTTGCTGGGAACAGACTGGCCAGCCAGGCGATATGTTTTCCCAGCTCTCTTTGCACATGACTAGTTCTCTCCAATGAGATGTGAGTGGTAGGGGTGTGTGTTACCTCTAGGCTGAGATGGCTAGGTGTTAAGTCTGACATCCACCATGCTCCCTCTCTGCCCCATCTGGAAGCTGGCGCTGTCAGTTCAGCCTTGAACACACAGGATGGTAGAACCTCAGGATGGATACAACCTGGATTCCTGTCTCTCCCCTTGGATGAGAACCATTTGGCAGAGTGGACTTTGCATGAGTAAGAAATAAACTTTTTTTTTAATGTTCTACTTTATCACATTAAACTTTTAAGTCATTGAGATTTGGGGGTTGTTTGTTATAGCATCTGGCATTACTCACCCAGACTAATGTAGGCACCATCACAGGCTTTGAGTGGGGTACTGGGCCCCTCAGAGCAGTGATTTGGAGATGGTGGTCAAATGCAGGGTAAAAAAGGCTCCTGCTGTGTTCTGGGTTTAAGGAGGCAATGACCTGGATGTGGCCTTGGCCCTGAGAGCAAAATGATAGCACTAATATAGAAAATCCTTTCAAGTTAGACACCTTCCTTCCAGGGGAGGAAACTAGTTAAACCATGGACCGTCTCACATACACAGGAAAATATTTAGGCCTAAATTGGTTTCCACTTGTTTAGTTGTGAATTAGGAAATTGGTCCTGGCATTTCAGGAATGGAAGCTGAAAAGGCCAGTTTTTCAAAAATAAACATATTTTAAGGGTTTTTTTTTTGTTTGTTTGTTTTTTTAAAGGATGATGATGATAAAGCTTGAGCCACCAGAGAGGCACTGAGTCTTCTGGGTATATGTGGCTCCTTGCTTCTCGTACACTATTGAGCTCCTAATCTAAACAGAATGGATGCCACCATTTTGCTGCTTAGTTGCTTGTGTGTATGGCAACAGGTCCTCTTGAGAAAACATGAGGATCCTTTAGGAGTTTCCTTGGGGAAGATTTCAATGGATTTCATTTTTTACCCTGTTCCCTCTGGGAGCAGTTCCATGCCCATCCCTGGAAAGGTTTTGGAGTCACATGCTTCTGAGGGAGACTTGTCCCTTAGAATTGCTCCTCAGGACCACAAGCCATCCTTACCATCTCACAGCTATCGCACTGCTGCCAATAGCTTGTCTCCCTCGTGCCACCAGTGGCTTGGCCTAGCCTCTGCCCACCCCTCTCTGCCAGCCTCCCAAGGCCAAGACTGTCCCAGGCAATGAAAACTTGGTAGGACATCCCTGACTCCATCTCCCCGTCTGGCTGGCCATTTGCCTATTGCCTGTGGCCGCACAACCAGACACCCAGCTTCTAGGTCCCCTGATATTGGCCCCTCCCCTGCTCCAGACTGTTTGTCAAGTCTACTTGGGCTGGCTTGCTCCAGGCAAGCACAGATTTTGACACTATCCCAAGGGCAGCTGTAGCTCTTCAGCTCTGCTTCATGGTGGCCTTGGAGCGCTTCCACCTCCCACCCAGTGCCCAGAGGCCTCTGGAATGTTGCAACAGAGCTTTGACCTAGACCTGGCTCACCTCACACCATAACTAATCAGTTTAGGATAGCGTGCAACCAACTTCAAACCAGCTTGACTCAGATTCTTAAAGGGCCAGCTCCAACCACCCCATGTTACCCCACAGAAGCGTAATACTGATTATATTTAAAAAGCTCTTTCTAGCACTGAAGTGGGCAAAATGTGTCTTCAGCTTCCCAAACATAGCACCCACTTTAGGTCTTTCAAGGGATGGGATTTTCCTTTTAATATCTGAATTATTCACCATCATTAGAATTTGGATGTTCTTCTTTTGCACTTGTTTTCAAAACTGAAATATTGGCCACCCCTATGATGGCAGGTTGGTTAATAATCACGATGATGATGGTGGTGGTAACACTAACCAGAATTTCTTGAGCACCTGTTATATATGAGGCTTATTTAAAAATAAGTTATATACATTATCTTAATGAATCTCCACAATATCCTCACCCTGTGAGGTAGATAATATTATTCTTCCACTTTATAGATGAGGCTAAATAATTTGCCCAGCTTCAGAAGATACAATTGAGTAAGGAGGCTTGGAATGCAGGTCATATGGTACTAGAACTTGTACCATTAGCTCTAGGGTTGTCCTGTATCTGTGTGGCAGATAGGGTCTGTATGGCTGGTTTTTCCCTCAATTCAATTTGGGAGCAATGATGATGGAATTTTTTTTCAATAACTGGAAAAAATAATTGGGAGTTATTCATTTATTGGGTTTAATTACACCAAGAAGTGTCAGCTCTTCAACGTAGAAAAATTAACTTTCTAGAATTTTGGAATATCCGGTTCAACCACAATTCTCCACCCTGACAGAACCACTGTTAACAGTTGCATATTTTCTTCAATACTTTTGTTTTCAATGTTTTCTAGTGTTACATTAATAATGAAATTTTAGAAGAAACAGAATCAAAAAGAAGGAAATAAAAGTCACTCCAAGTTCTACTATATTCGCTTTCCAGATTCAGTCTTTGTGTGTGTGTATGTGTGTGTTAGATTTGCTTTATAATCTGAGTTGATAATTTAATACTTTGTAAATTTCTTTTATGTAAAAGAATATTCTTCCATGACACCTCTATTACTTTCTATTTCAGTGTAACAAAGTACTACATATTAAGTGGCTTAAAACAACTCGCATTTATTATCTCACAGTTTCCATGGGTCAGGAGTCCAGGCTTGGCTCTGCTTGAGTTTGGGGTCTCACAGGGCTACAGTCATGGTGTAGGCCAGGCTGCATTCTCATCTGGAGGCTTGATGAGGGAAGAATCCACATCCAAGCTCATTCGGTTGGTGGCAGAATTCATTCTCTTGAGGCTGCACAACTGAGGGCCCAGCTTCTTCCTCGCTGTTGGCTAGAGGCTGCCCTTAGGTCCTAGAGGCCACCAGTGCTTTTCTGCCTCATGGCTGTCCCCATAGGCAGTTCACCACATGGCAGTTGTTTCTTCCAGGCCGGTAAGAGTTTCTGCAATGTGTGCTAGCAAGACCGGCATTCTAGTTATGTCTCTATCTGTATCCACATCTCTGTCTCTATTCCGATCTAACCGCAGGAGGGCCATCGCATCGCCTTTGCCATATTCTCTGGATGAGAAGCAAGTGTTCAGGTCCTGCCTTCACTCAAGGGGAGGGGATTATGCAGAGTGGGAACAGGAAACCACCCTAGAATAAACACATCTTTTATTTTAAATTTATTGTTAAATTAAATTCTATTTTACCCTTGGTAAAGATTTTATTTAACTCATTAATCATTGAGGGAATCAGGAAGATGATATAATCAGTTCAAAAGAAAATCCAAAGAACGGACATTTATAGATCAAGAATATTGGCGTCAGTGTGTGAACAGAGGCAAACCCAGCCTCTTCCACAGTGGGGGAGGGAAGTCACTTGAACAGGACAGACAGGGCAGGACTTGCGTGTCCCTAGCAAGAGATATTTCATGTCGCTATCAGTTGTAGTTTATAAAACTATAGTTTATAAAACTATAGAGTTGTCAAATAACTCCCTTAGAGCCAGATAACATAGAATGCCACACGCCATTTAAAACTGAGCCATGCCAGTTCAGTTCATCTTGATATGCTATCATTTATTTAATGAGCCCGTTAGAGTCCAACATTAGTGTTTCCATTTTTTTTTTGTCATTATAAAAACTGCAGTGATTACCCTTGTGGTTAAATTTTTTCAAAGTCACCCTTAATTATTTCCTTTCCATGACTTATGAGACTTAGCTTGGTCCAAAAGTTCACACAGGAGTTTCCACTGTGGCATAGGGGTTTAAGAATCCAACAGCAGCAGCTCAGGTCGCTGTGGAGGTATGGGTTTAATCCCTGGCCCAGCGCAGTGGGTTAAAAGATCTGGTGTTGCTGCAGCTGCGGCTTGTATTCCACCCCTGGTCCGGGAACTTCCATACACCGAGGATGTGACCATTAAAAAAAAGAGTTCACATATTTTATTTATTTATTTATTTATTATGTCTTTTTTTTTTTTTTTTTTTGCCTTTTCTAGGTTCGCTCCTGCGGCATATGGAGGTCCCCAGGCTAGGGGTCCAATCGGAGCTGGAGCTGCTGGCCTACGCCACAGGCACAGCAACGCGGGATCCGAGCCGCATCTGAGACCTACACCACAGTTCACAGCAACGCCGGATCTTTGACCCACTGAGCAAGGCCAGGGATCGAACCCACACCCTCATGGTTCCTAGTCGGATTCGTTCACCACCGCGCCACGACGGGAACTCCAAGTTCACATCTTTTAAAGGCACTTGCTAGGGTTGCTAACTTGTAGGCACACACTTCCCAATCCCCGCCCAGAGCAATTCCCCACAGGGGTGGAGGACGGTCCAGGAGGCTACTTTAGTGAACTGAGCCGAGTTAATATTTGTAAAGCACTAGTATAGTGCAAAGCACACTGGGAGGCCATATGGAGATAGAAAGTTAAACAAACAAAATCGAGTTGTTTCATCCTTACAGCAACCTCGTGGGGCAGGTTAAGGATACGTTCATTTCATAGAAGAGGCCGAGGACTGGATTAAATACGCAAAGGCCTGGGCCGCGGCCCAGCTCCTTTACTTACCAGGCATATACCTTTCAGCAAATTATTTTTCCTGCCTGCGTTTAGCGTCTGCTCTGTCAAATGGGGTCCAGCACGCTCCGTCTAGGGAGCTAATGCCTGGGCGTGAGCCCGGAGGCCGGCACCCTGGGAGGCTCGCCCTTGGCTGCGCGGTGGCATCACCTGCGGACCTTTAACAACTCCAGGTGCCTGGGTCCCAGCCCCGGAAGTGTGACGTCATCAGTCCGGGTCGCGACCTGGGTAATGGGCGCCTTTGGAGCTCCCAGGTGATTCCCCTGTGCGGCCAGGGTCGAGCTCCTCGGAGCCGCCCACACTCGCAAGGGCTTTTTCTTTCTGTAGCCGAAGAAGCAACAGTCAGCCTTTACTGTCCGCCCTGAGCTGTCAGGAAATGGCCCACTAGGGTCGGGCTGCCATCAAACCTCCGCCTTAAACTCCAGAGTCCAGTCCGTCTGCTCAGTTAGTTTGGGAAGCCATCAATTACCTGCTGTTTTACCCTCCGGTGTGGGTCCCTGGGCAGCGGGGCGCCGGCATCAGCCTCGCTGGCAGGGCTGCTTTCCAGTGGAGCCTGCTGCTGCTGCTGCTGCTGTTTTTCTAGAAGCCAGAGCAGATCTTCAGCCCCCTGCTGCCTGTCAGTCATGGCTGCACCACTGAGGCCGAGGGACCAGACGCCTGGCTGCCCGCCACTGGTGCTGGGTAGCCCATTTGCTGAGGTGTCTTTGGGGCCAGGCCAGCCTTCCAGCTCGCTGTGAGGGGATGAATTTCTCTGAGCAGCCGAATGCAGCCCAGAATGAACATGAGCATTCAAGGGAACCAGAGCCTTGGTCCGGTTGCCCCAGCGGGACGGAGAAGGCCAGCACCGCCCCGTCTTCCTCCTGCACCGGATAAATTGCAAGAGGTATGTGTTTCTGCGATTTCACTGAGGTCAGATACCCCGCGGTGATTATGGAGAAAAGTCGTAGTGTGGAGAAGTTTCCAGAGAATGGAACGCTCATATTTAAGGTGGGCAGTGTGTGAACACGAGCTATGTAATCTCGTTGAATCCGAGCGTTCTGGCAACCACGCAAATGAGATGTGGTTTTTCTGTAGCTTACAGGTGAGGAAATTGTGATTTAGAGGTGAAGCCTCCTTGAGAGGTTACACAACGAGCCAATGACTCGTCAGCCTGACTTGTCAGCCTGCCTAGCACGTGTTCTTTGTACACTGTTTCTCAGAGTGGGAAGGGAACTTTTTGATCTAGGAAGGTACTTGTTGTTGGGTTGTTTGCTTCTCCTTAGAGTTATTGTCAGCAGGGCCCATCCTTGGCCCAACTGTGAAAAGACCGAAGGTTGCTTTTCTCGTGGTTCAGCTTCCCTGCTGAAAGGTTTTCAGTAACGTTCGTTAGCTGCTGTAACAGAGAAACCTGTACATCTCAGGGTCCTGACACAGTTGATGTTGATTTTTGGCTCACACCCGGTCCAGCTGGTCCTGTGAGGATGGGAGCTTGGCTCCACCCGGTCGTTTAGGCCCCGGATTCCTTCCACCTGTGGCTCTGCCCTCCTCTGCGGCTTCCCTGTTGGCCACCAGATCCTCTGCTTCTGGAAGGCGGGCGGGGGAAGAAGGTGTGAGGGCTCCTGTAGGAGGGTCTGTGGCCCAGCGAAGACAGGGCGCCCACATTTCTGTGCACATTTTGTTAGCCAATACTCAGTCACCTGTCAAGGCCTAATGCAAGGGAGGCTGGGAAATGGATCCAGCTGTGTGCCTCTGCTGGTGAGGACAGGAAATGGAATTAGCAAACATACTGCAATCCTGGCTATAGTGCTTATGCCCCTGAGGTCGCTTCCTCCCCAAGACCACGCCCCTTCCGGCACACCATCTTGTGCTTCAGGTTCACTTTCCTCTCCTTGACAAGTACCTTCTACCAAGTTTCTGCCCAGGACTCCTGGCCACGGCTTTGCTGAAGGTCTTCCCAAGGCACCTGGGCCACAGGCCACCTTCCGCCAGCCAGCTCTTCAGAGGAGGGAGCCGGTAATGGAGGTTGCCGACCTTTGGCTTACCTCTTCATCTGGCTAATGATGATGAATGTCGGTGTCTCTGAGTCAGAGAGCCCTGGCTGTTTTTCCTGCAGGGTCTCCTCCTCGATGTGTTTTATTTTTCCTCGGCTCTGCTAGCTTCAGACCCCAGGGAGAAAAGGAGTTTTACAGTGATAGACGGTGGGGATTTTTCACACCTGCCAATTCTGACATCCAGAGTCAGCAGGATCTATGCTGCCAAGACACATGATGTAGAGGCGCTCTATTAAGACCCAAAATGTTCCCTTAGTATTTTCATGCTCCTCTGTGGTCAAGGACAGCTCTGACAGAATTTCCTTCAGAATAAGCATGGCAAGGAGAGGCTCCATGTGGAGTGAGAGTTCTTGAGCTGTCTCCCCTCCCTTTCCTGCTGTAACCCCAGGTTGTGTCAGCACACAAACCTTTGTGCCGTCTTCCTGACACTTCAAAGGCACTCGGGCTAACCCAAGCCAAGTTTACCGAGGAAGCTACTTGGAACGGCTCCTAGGAGACCTATTAGCATTTTAGCAGAGAAGGCCTCAGTCCCAGAAAGTTGGGTGAGCTCACAATACCTTGCCAAGATTGGGAAGCAGTGGGGCAGTTGGTGAGGGGAGCCAGGCCCTCTTACACTGTGACTCGCATCCCTGTGTAGGAGCTGGCTTGGCCCAGGTGCCTGTTACCAGGGGGTGTAAACAAAGGCCTGAGGCTTTAAGGGATCAGCTCACCCTGCCTCCCCCTCTCCTAAATCAAGCCCGCAGAAATGGCAGCCTCTCCCAGTCATGCTGACCCTTCCTCTCAGGATGGGTTCCCTGAAATCAAGCTCTGACCTGAGGCTTTCATGGAACTGTGCTGTGTTTAAAGACCAGGAGGAGCATGGAAGTGGGGCTGGGGAGGGAAGGACGCCCAGTAGGGGTGAAGCAGCCGGCAAAGCCCATGGAGGGAACTGACTCAAGCCTGGGGCAGTGCTTTGGAATTTGTGTCTGCATTAAGGGACAAGAGATGTTTACACCCTGTACCCATCAGCACATTTCCAGCGCACTGTCCCCGGGCAGCTCGTTGTTGATGAAGAGAGCAGCCCACCAACCGAGACACAGTGATCGGGTGGGAGAGCCCACCAGGTGCCACGTGCAGAACTGGGGAATGGCTCTGAAGGGTCTCAGTGGATGATGGACGTCGCCAACTTTGTGCCCAGCTGGAGGCGGCTTTGCCCTTGTGGAACAGCCCTTAATAGCAACTTTATCCTCAGCGCACAGAGTGCGTTTGGCCTGGGTGGGGGAGATGCTTTGTTGTGGGTATGGATCTCCCCAAGTCCCTTTCGGTAGAGGGCTGTTGTCATCAGTACAGAAACTGAATGCTGCGGAGGGTGGTGGCCTGGCCTGTGGAGCCAGGCCATTCAAAACTAAGAAGAAGTTTCAAAGGAAATTTCAGCTTCCTTCACATTCCTTTCACTATGGGAAGGGGACTGGAATCTCAGATCGGACCCTTCACCATCTGTTTTAAGCCGAGTGGGCACTCTGGTAGTCTGTGCGTGTGCATGTGCGTGTGTGTACGTACACGGGCATCAGTAATCCACACTGACGGTATCTAAACTGGCCCTTCTTCCCACCCAGCCCCATCTGCAGAGCCATTGGCCTCTTAGACCCAAGCGCAGCAGTGCTCCTTCTCCGTACTCCCATAATGCCTTGCACATGTTTCTTTTGTTGCCCGGAACACATCCTTTGACAATGATTGTGTATAGGTCTGTCTGAATCAGTAGGCTGAGCTCCTTGAAGGTGTAACCGGTATCTTACATTTGTCTGCGTTCTAGCCCCCGTCACAGTGTCTGGGCGTAGGGGAGGTGCTGAATGAGTGACTAGTGTGGGAGAACCGAAGAGGAACCAAGGAAGAAGCCAAGGTCATCAAGCTAGAACCATTACTGACAAGGAGACAAAAGGGTTGTGGGAACTCGTGGGGCAGGTGGAAGCCTTACCCACTGTTTGTGGGGAAATGGTTGAAGCTGGACTTGGGTGTTAGCAAGCAGACCTGTACATGTGCTCACTCGACAAAGCAGCAGTTTGATCCCCCAGCAAATGCCCTCGAGAGACTCTTGCACACATGCACTAGGAGGTGTGTACAAGAACATTCATGGATGTGTAATAGCTTCCAACTGGGGAAAAAACAAAACAAAACCATATGTTTGTCAACAACAGAAGGGGTAAGTGAGTGGTGGTAGCGTAGGGCACATGATGGCATACTCTACAGCGGTGAAAATGAGGGAAGCACAGCCACCTGCACCTGCATGGCTGCATTTCAAAAACGAGCTGTTGCTGGCAAGAAGTCAGTCACAGAGGTGGTCGTACAGATGATTTCATTTGCATGGAGTTCCACAAAGGGGAAATGAAAAAATTGAGGAAAATTGTGCAGATGATAGAAAGCAAACCGAGAGGGGGATGAATTCATAATTAAGGATAACAGTTACCTCTGCTGGGGATGGAGAGTTTAGTTTAATTAGAGATGGACATACGGGGCACAGGAGCTTCTGGGGGCTGATCAAGTTCTCATTCTTAGGCTGTGTCACGGTACATGGGCAGTCATTTTATTGCTCTTCTGTAGACTGTACATAAGTTTGTTTGTTTTTTGGCCTCACCAGAGGCATACGGAAGTTCCTGGGCCAGGGATCAAATCCGAGCCGCTGCTGTGGCAACGCCACATCCACCACTTTGCCAGGCCAGGGTTTGAACCTATGCCGCCACAGAGACAATGCAAGATCCTTAATCTCCTGTGCCACAGTGGGAACTCCTGTCATATGTTTTGTACATTCACATTTTTATTGATAGTTTGATGTAAAAAAAAAAAAAAAAACAGAAATGAAAGAGAGTTCTGAAGCACCTCTCCTCTCAAAAATCTTCCCAGGAAGAAACACTTCCAAATGATGAATGGGGCCATGAAAAGCAAGGGTGACTCTCTAAGAGCTCTCAGCTGCTAGGAAGTCAGGCTACTCCCCTCTCTAAGAGTTGCTGGGACGTTCCCCCCTTTTAGAAGCTCACTGTGGAAGCGGGGGTGGGCGGGGGGGATCTCCTGAGATTGCGCATTGCCAACAAGCCCCCAGGCGAGCTGGTCCAGGGGCACACCCCCCGGCTCTCATCCATTCCAGAAGCATCTGTTGAGTGGCTTCAACATGCCAGGCCCTGGGGACACAGACTTGACACCCAGGCAGTACCTGAGTTTGGGAAGTAGCACCTAACAGCGGAGGCAGAAACCCTCCAGAGTGGCTTCCTTCTGCATGAGCAGCAAGGACAGAGGAGGGAGGCACCCCTTCCTGGAGGCGGCAGGGCTCGCCTCCTTGA
The DNA here is from genome assembly GCF_054392235.1 of Sus scrofa. Classification (NCBI taxonomy): domain Eukaryota; kingdom Metazoa; phylum Chordata; class Mammalia; order Artiodactyla; family Suidae; genus Sus; species Sus scrofa. The sequence continues at coordinate 17,340,572 of NC_139401.1, forward strand.
GGAGGTGGCGATTGAGTGGGTCTGGAAGGAGAAACTGTGCACTTGAAGAACAGCAGTTGAAGTGAACAGAAAAGCAGATGGGGCCACCGGCCCTGGGGGGAAGAACTAGCATGCTCTGACAACGTTGGGGTCAGTGGGTGTTGGTGGGGCCGCTAGCCCTCTCTGACCGGCTCCAGACCTCACGGCAACCTCAGCAGGGTTCTCCGCCTGCCCTCCACCAAGCCTTTCCTGATAACTGCCACACAAGCCGGGCTTCCTTCCTTTTGCCACTAATGAGCCCTTCCCAAAGTGCAGTGCCCCTGCTAGGGGAGGCGGGGTGCGTTGGAGGGGCTGGGCAGAGGCTGGGGAGCCAAGGGGAGGGGTTCCAGCTCAGCCCCAGGAGCTGGGCCGAGGGGCCAGGCGAGAGGGCCACCTCCGCTGGGCAGGCAGGACAGTCCTCTCCTCCTGGGGGCTGTTGCCACTTGCTCTGGTGGCCTCCTCCTGTGTCAGGTCACAATCCCAAGATGTTGAAGTTAGGAAACACCTTGAAGATTTGGGCTCAGCCTTCTCCTGGTGCACATGGCAGAAGTAAATCCCTGCATGAGAGGGGTAGGGGTTGGGCCAAAAAGTTATTGTTTGATCCTTTTTTTTTTTTTTTTTTGCTTTTTAGGACCGCACCTGCGGCATATAGAGGTTCCCAGGCTAGGGGTTGAATTGGAGCTACAGCCGCTAGCCTACACCACAGCCACAGCAACGCAGGATCCGAGCGGCGTCTGTGATCTACACCACAGCTCATGGCAACGCCGGATCCTTAACCCCCTGAACGAGGCCAGGGACCAACCTGCATCATCATGGATACTGGTTGGTTTTGTTTCCACTGAGCCATGACGGGGCCTCCCTGTTTGATCCTTAATGAGGTGGGAAAAAAGGAAATGCGACGTCCAATCGGGTTTCAGGGTCATCAGTTGTGATCATACCAGTGGGCCCTTTAGGAGGTATTCAGACTTTGGTGAAAACTGTCTCTCAGAGCACTTTCCCAGCTCCGGCAGGTCAGGGGCTTTGGTTCCTTAGCCTCTCCTGAACCATACCGATGTTGTTTTTGCTGCTGCAACTTGGGCTCAGACCATTCTCCTGGTGGGGTCAAGGCCCATGGCCCTCCTGGGATGGCCAGGCCTCCCCCTGCTGTTTGCAGGCCCCTGGGTACTGGCCAAGGCCTCCATGCAGCCCCTTGCCAGGTGGCATTGTCCTGCCAGAGTGGGCTCGTGCTGGACCCTCTGGCTCTTACCCTAGATGTCACCCCCTCCAGGGACCGAAGGCAGCCCAGAGAGCCTTGGGCTCGATCCCATTACCTCCCTGTTGACTTTCGGGTGACTGTCTCAGGTGTGTCTGTGGCTGCTGCATGTTGTGGAAAGGGGGTCTCAGGACACACCCCTGTGACTGCGTCCTCACTTCACACTCTCCCACCCCTCGCAAATTCTTAGGCTGGGAAAGGGCTGGACTTTACTTTCCCTTTTATCATTATTTCCTTCTTCCTGACTCTGGCTCTGCCTTCGTGGCAGACAAAAGGCTTCCCTTTTCCACCATAGTTTTAACCCAGGAGCAGAGTCTTCCAAGTTCATTTGCTGATCGGCTCTAAGAAGAGACAGCAGATTCTGGAAGATCCTTCCCAAAGACTGTCACTTGCCTTGCGAGCCCTTTGTCTGTTTCAGTTTTGAAAGTCAAAAGCCAATTGGTACTTTGGTCTTCCACGCCACATTTTCTCTATAGCAGAATTATCATCTTTCACCCTGCCTCACCCCATCTCCCAGCAGATGGAGGCCTTGGGCTGACCAGGGCAAGGTCATGTCCTTGAGAACGCACAGGAAAAATGCACCCTAAAATTGAACTGTGAAAAAAAAAAAAAAAAAAAACAACTTCCTGGTGGTCTATACATGAGGCAGCTGAAGTCATAAAGTTAGACTGCTTTCCCCAAGGTCATCTGTAGGACCCCCATTTCCCAGCTACTGGAAGTGTTGGCCGATAATTCTTGGTGGTTCCTCTCTCTGCAAGCCTGCCCCTCCCTTACACCTCCCTCCTCAACACCCCACCCCAACCCCTGACCTTGACCAATTGCTGACTGGCATGGGGGTAGAAAATCCTTGCAGAAATTTGACCAACTTGGTGGTGCTGTTTATGCTCCAGAGCGTCTGGTGGGATCAGGCTGAGGTTAGTCCCCAGTACAGACAACATCCTTGCTTAGCTTCCCTCCTTTCCATTCTATCCTCTCCGCCAAAAAAATTACTTGTACACAAATCCTCGTCTCAGGCTCTGCTGCTTCTAGGGGGCATGACCTAAGACCAATTTTCTATTGCTGCCTTAAGCATTACCACCGACTTGCCGATGTAAAACAATTTATAACTTGTAATTTAATTTATAATTTGTATAAGATAAATTTATCATTTATCTTATAATTCTGTAGGTCATAAATCTGATACGCATCTCCTTGGGCTAAAAAGCAAGGTGTTGGCAAAGCTACATTCCTTTCTGAAAACTCTAGGGAAAAATCAATTTGTTTGTTTGTTTTAGCTTCTAGAGGCTTCCACATTCCTTGGCTTGCGGCCTTCTTCTATTACCATCGGTATCGCATCTGTCTGGACATTCTTCCATCCTCATGTATTTGTCTCTCCATGGTTGCATTTTCTGCTTTTAAGGACTCATGTGATTATATTGGGCTCACTTGGAAAATCCAGGACAGTCTCGCCATCTTGAAGTCCCTTGAGTAACCTTAATCACATCTGCAAAGTCTCTTTTGCCATGTATAGTAACATGTTCACCAGTTCCAGGGATGAGAACATAGACATCTGTTATGTGTTGAATTATGTCTCCCAAACATGCTAAAGTCCTAATCCCAGTACCTGGGAATGTGACCTTACTTGGAAATAGGGTCTTTGCAGACGATCAAATTAAGATGAAGTCATTAGAGTGGGTGCAAATCTGATGACTGAGTCCTTATAAAAAGGGGAAATTTGGACCCAGAGACATGAACATACACAGGAAGAGCAACCATATGAACATGAAGCCAGAAATCTGGGTGATGCGTCTGCAAGCCAAGGTACATCCAAGATTGCAGCAAATATTTTCTCCCATTCAGTAGGGTTTTTCATTTCATTGGACAGTTTCTTTTGCTGTGCAGAAGCTTTGAAGTTTAATTTGACTCCATTTGTTTATTCTTTGCTTTTATTTTCTTTAGGAGATGGATCAAAAAAAAAAAAAAAAAAAAGATGGCTCCAATTTATGCCACAGTATTCTGCCTCTGTTTTCTTCTAGGAGTTTTAACGTATTTGGTCTTACATTTAGGTCTTTAATTCATTTTGAGCTTTTTTTTGGGGGGGTATATGGTGTTAGAGAGTGTTCTAATTTCATTCTTTTACATGAAGCTGTCCAGTTTTTCCAGCACCACTTATTGAAGAGATTGTCTTTTCTCCATTGTATATTCTGGCCTCCTTTTGTTTATAGATTAACTGACCATAGATGTGTGGGTTTATTCCTAGGCTCTGTATCATGTTCCATTGATCTATGTGTCTCTTCTGGTGCCAGTACCATGCTATTTTGATGACTGTAGCTTTGTAGTATAGTGTGAAGTGAGGGAGTGTAATTCCTCCAACTCTGTTTTTAAGATTATTTTGGCTATTTGCAGTCTTTCGTGTTTCCATACAGATTTAAAAATCTTTTTGTTCTAGTTCTGTGAAGAGTGCCATTGGTAATTTGATAGGGATGCATTGAATCAGTAGATTGCCTTGGGTAGTATGGTCATTTTAACAGTATTGATTTTTCTAATCCAAGAACACTGTGTATCTTTCCATTTTTTGGTGTGTGTTATCTTTAGTTTCTTTTATCAGTGTCTCATAGTTTTCTGAGTATAGCTCTTTTGCCTCCTTAGGTAGGTTTATTCCTAGATATTTTATTCTTTTTAGTGTGATGGTAAATTAGATTGTTTCCTTAATTTCTTTTTCTGTTAATTTGTTTTTAGTGTATAGAAATGCAATAGATTTCTGTGTATTAATTTTGTATCCTGCTATTATAGTGAATTCATTGATGAACTCTAGTAGATTTCAGGCAGCAGCTTTAGGATTTTCTATGTATAGTACATGTCATCTGCAAAAAGTTGCAGTTTCACTCCTTCCTTTCCAATTTGGATTCCTTTTATTTCTTTCTCTTTGATTGCTCTGGCTAAGACTTCCAAAGTTATGTTGAATGAAAGTGATGAGAGTAGGCATCCCTATCTTGTTCCTGATCTTAGAGGAAATGCTTTCAGCTTTTCACCACTGAGAATGATATTAGCTGTGGGTTTGTCATATATGGCATTTATTATATTGAGGTATGTTTCCTCTATGCCTGTCGTGAGACATGTTTCTACAATATTTTCTTAGCGTCTTTGCTTCTATTTTCTATGCTGAAAACTCCATCTTGGCCTGCTTTGCTTTACCCCATATTCCTGCTTGAAAAACAGTTGCAGTGCTGGCAAATGACTTAAGCTTAAGAACAAAGACCTAAAGGCATAAGTTATTCATGTGGTCAGCTGAATGAGGACATAATGCGTTGGTCTAGGCACAATGGCCCTGTGCAGATAGGCACGTTTGCACAGCATGAGATGTCCTCTCAAGAATAAGAGGAAGATGAGCCTCATGGCTCCAAGGGGTTTATGAGGGGTCATTAGCAGCAAATGCATTAGCAAGGAGAACCGAGGTGCAAACCTAGGCATGGTGGCTGTCTGCAGAAGCACAATGGTGATTCTCTAGATGCTATGCATAGAGAGCTGACGCCAAGCTTCCTCAATGCTAATGATTGTTTAATGCCTAAAGGTCAGAATAAAAGCTTAATCAGCTACTGGATATGTGACTTTTACCATAATTAAAAAAAAAAACTGTATCCTGCACCTACAACCCCCTCCTCACTTGATGTAATCCTCAAGAGCACAATAAAAGCAGTGCGGTTTCTTGAGGCAGGGCTCTTGGTCCCTAAGATCTTGAGTCCCCCGGTTCCCACCTTTAATTAAGGTAAATGTCTCTGTCTTGTTTCATGTTAACTTTTTCCTTAAGTTTCACAGCACCTGTTCTTCAGCCCTCACCTGCTGAGCTGGTCTCAGCAAGTGGCGCCCAATGTGGGGCAGGCATGAAGAACAAAGGACCAGAACGACAGTGGATTTTCATTCACTGGAAGTGCTGTGAAGCCCTGAGAAGTGTTGGAAATTAAGATAACTCTGGCTCGGGTCACCAGTGTCGGAAAGTGAGACATGTGGACAAGGAGAAATCTCGACAAGGCTCCTTACTTCTGCAGAAGGGCGCAGGTCCTCCAAAAAGCATGTGTGCCGCCGAACAAAGGACCCTCCTCTATTAGTGCCTAACGCAGGTGACGTACCTGTCCCCTTCCCATGGGTCAGGTCAGGGCGCACATTCTTCCCGGTTGGCTAACTCAAAACACATTGTTACTGGGAGAAGAGGGAAAGAGGAGGGGGGTCCTCAGGAAGGCATTTCAGCAAAAAGGAGTCACCAAGATTTCCTTTGATAGAAAAGACATTATGTTACTTTCCACAATTCCACCCTTTGATTTCTTTTTTTTTTTTAATCAAATATTCTTTTCTTCAAACTCTTTGAGCATGGTTTGGCTCTCATGCTCTATTGTGTCCATCAGGAGTATATTGGCTTGGTGGGGAGGGGGGTCCCAGTTGCTTTGTGAGGGCAGTTTTTATTAATTTTTGAATAAGTCCCCTGGCACAAGGAATTATACAGCATGCAACTAAGACACGGACACTAACTACAGCCTAAAGATTTAGGCTATTAGTCTATTTCATCATTTTTTTTTTAACCAATTTTCTAAAAGGTCTGTGAAGGGGTCATTAATACCAGAATTTTCTGAAAGCTCCTCAGCTAAGGTTATTAATCCGCATAGGGCCTGGGTGATGGTGCTGTCTGGGGCAGTGTTGTTGGGAATGAATGCGCAGCACTGGATATCAATCAATACACAGACTCCACCCTTTTCTGTTAGCGTCATGTCTAAAGCAAGTCTGTCTTCCCATGCCATTTGACTAGTTGGCCCTAGCTATTCAGCTATTTCTTTAATGGCATCTCTAGTGTAATTAATGAATCTTTGTTGATTGTAAAAGATGTAGCTTATCCCATCAACATTTTTGTTTATGGTTGACCACCAAAAGAGAGCAGATTCAAACCCACAGCTACCTGGTTTCTTGTCTTAAATTTGTTTGGCACACCTATTGAGTGAATATAGACCTGGGGGTCAAAGGACAACCACCCCCGGTGGGGGTGATGTCTCCTTTCCTCAGGATTGGCTGAGTTGAGACTGGGGCCTAAATGCCAGGGTGAAAGGGATGGCCAATTGCACCAAAGTACAGGTGTCACTTTGATTTTTTGGAAGGATGCCCATTAGTGGACTCCCACAATACCACCAGACATCTGCCTGGGGCACTTGGAACTGGGATTTATTGTGGGGGTGATGTAGGACTGGCTTTCACTGCACCTGGTCAGGTTGCCTAAGAAAGTTGCCTTTGCCTCTTGTCATTTTAGACATGAGAAGAAGTTGACATTTTCATTTGGCTGCTGAACAGTTCTTGGGGGCTGACCCACAGAATTTTGACCTCAGGGAATAGCAGTGACAAAGTCTGACTGGACTCATTCTTTCAAGCCTTTTTGTCCTGGAAGAGGGCCACCACACACTCAAGACCCTGTGGGTCTGATGACCATCCCAAAGGAAAGGGAACCACTTGGGCCTCCGGTCTCTCCCTGTGGCACAAGCATAACAGCTGTTTTTGTCTAGTGTGTCTACAGAATATTTTACCATTTTAACCAGACATTTGTGACCCCATATCCTGTTTTTATACTCACAGTCAGCCTTCCTCCAAAGGGGAGTTTGCTCTTTCCTTCAGTTAATAGGGTGGTGGCGGCTATGGACTGCATGTACTCAGCCATTCTCTGGCGACAGGGTCCAGGAGGCAGGAAAGGAAGGCTGCCAGCTAGTGGCTTTTCCCATGTTCCTGTGTAAGGACCCCTAGAGCCGACCCCCAGTCCATGCTTACAAATAAATGAGAAGGTTTTTCAAAAGGATGGTAGAGCCAGAAGAGGGGCACCTGTCAGTGCCTCTCTTAAATCCCTAAATTGTTGTACCTCCTCCTGGCTCCATAGCAAGGGATTGGAGTCTTCCTCTACAAGCTTGAAAATAGTCTTTTTATATTATGTCCTTTTTAGTATACATAGTCCCCTTGTTTCAGGTTTTGAGGCATCTGATCTTTGTCCAAAAATAGATTACTGAGATAAACTTTAGAAACAAGCTTAGAATGTTCCTTTAGAAGCTCAGTTAAACTTTGCAGCAGTATAACATAATAGCAAAGAACTATCTAGGAAGTAAGTCTTAGTGATACTGACCACAATTAAAAGAATGAGATTAACAGATTTAGCAAGTTTTCATTGAAACATCTCTTTCTCTCTAAAATGACTCTCATTTTTATCAACTATTAGCCAAACCAAGACTAATTTATTTGCCAATTAAGTCTGGTGTCAACAACCTTGGCCTGATGATTTACGTGAATAAAATTGATCATATAAATTTTTTTAAATTGGCTTTGTTAGAACTTTATGAGGAATCTTAGACTAAGCTTTTAAAAGGCACATCAGGGCTAGGAAAGTCATGCCAAGGGTTTATCTTAAAGATTTTTATCTTAAAGATCTCGTGAATTCCTTTCTTTTAAAAACCCAGATACCTTGAGGTTTTTACAGGCTACATACAAGGTGGCCTTCCTAATTATTTGTTTTTTTTTTTGTTGTTGTTGTTGTTCCTCTTCTTTTTTTAAATTTATTTTTAAATTTTGTTTTAATTTTTGTGCAGAATAAAATACATATATTTAAACACAATTACATTCACACAGATTATTATATCATGGATCTTAAGAAACAGATTAAGTGACTCCCTCTGGAGAAGTGGAATGGAAAATATGCTGAGACAAGTAGGAAATGTATTCTATACTTTATCCCATTTTGTATGGCTTTCATCTTTACTATTTAGTATTATCTATTACATTTCAATTTTTCCTTAAAAATTAGCCTTATATTAAAATTGTGTATATTATGTGACTAAAATTTATAAAGAAGAAAGCCTTATATATCATTAAATATTTTATATAGCATAATAAAAAGAATAACAACTGGTAAGAATAACAAAAATAATACACCCTCTGAAAATTAGTAAAATATAAAATGCATAAATTGGTTAAAAAAACAGTGTAACTATATAAATATGTCCTCACAATTTGTTACATCTTATCGATTCTTCAATATAGGCATTACACCATTCTAGGTGATGTGATAAACAAGACATTACAGACCTTACATTGTACCATGGAGAGAAATGGTTAATAATACAATTGTAGAACTGTATTATTTAATTTTACAGTTGCATTAATTATAATTTAATTATCATAAATTCTTTGATGGAGAGGAAATCAGAATCAGATCTAAGAAGACTTCAGCATTCCGAGAATGATGTCAAATGACCCCCTTCATGGTGGATTATGCACTTACTTACTATGAGATATATTTCTTCTCCAGAGATTCCTTGTTTGTAGATTTTTCAATTGTAGATTTTTGGTTTGCAGTTATTCCGAAGTTTTGATATAAGAGTCTATATGTATATGAGATTGTTTTAAGTTGTTATTCTCTTAATTGCAAGTTCATCTCCAGTGTCCTGCATTTGTACCCACCTCTTCTCATGATTTCTGATTTTGGTGGTATAATTGTGCATGGATGATTTCATATCTTTACTATATATATACCTTTACTGGTGAGCCTTGTCATGTGTGGAATTTTTGTTTCCTGTTGCTGTCTTTTCTTTCCTGCCTAGAGAAGTTCCTTTAGTATTTGTTGTAAGGCTGGTTTAGTGTTGCTGAATTCTCTCAACTTGTGCTTATCTGTGAAGGTTTTGATTTCTCCTTCAAATCTGAATGAGAGCCTTGCTGGGTAAAGTGATCTTGGTTGGGGGGTTTTTTCCCTTTCATCACATTAAGTATATCCTGCCACTCCCTTCTGGCCTGCAGAGTTTCTGCTGAAAAATCTGCTGATAACCTTATCGGGGTTCCCTTGTATGTTACTTGTTTCTTTTCCCTAACTGCTTTCAGGATTTTCTCTTTTCAGGATTTCTCTTTGATTAATATGTGTCTCAGTGTGTTCCTCCTTGGGTTTATTTTATATGGTACTCATTGTGCTTCCTGGATTTAAGTGGATGGTTCCTTTCCCATGTGAGGAAAGTTTTCGGCTATTATCTCTTGGAATATTTTTTCTGTCCCCGTCTCTCTCTCTTCTCCTTCTGGTACCCCTATAATACGGATGTTGGTGCATTTCACGTTGTCCCAGAGTTCTCTGAGACCCTCTTCATTTCTTTTCAATCTTTTTTCTCTTTTCTGTTCTGCATCCGTAATTTCTTCTAATCTGTCCTCCACTTTGTTTATTCGTTCTTCTGCCTCCTGTATTCTGCTGTTAGCTGCCTCTAGTGAATTTTTTATTTCCGTTATTGTATTTTGCATCTCTTCTTGTTTAAGTTTTATATCTTGTATCTCTTTGGTCAGTGTTTCCTGTAAGTTATCCATCTTTGCCTCCAGTTTATTTCCAATGTCTTGTATCATCTTCAGCATCAACAATCTAAAGTCTTTTTCCTGGAGGCTAAGAATCTCCTCATTGCTTAGCTGATTTTCTGGAGTTTTTTCTTTCTCCCTCATCTGAGTTATAGTTCTGTGTCTTTTCATTTTTATAGGTTTTTGGTGTGGTGACCTTTTTACAGATAATAGGGTTGTAGCCTCTGTTACTTCTGATGTCTGCCCCCCTTGTGGCTGAAGTCTGCATGGGGCTTGCTGTAGGCTTTCTGATGGGAGGGGCTGATGCCAGCCCACTGGTAGGTGGAGCTGATTCTAATCCCTCCTGTGGGTGGGGGTTAGTCTCTGGATGGGATTAGAGGCAGCTGTGTGCCTGAGGGGTCTTTAGGGAGCCTGTTTACTGAGGGGCGGGGCTGTGAGCCCACCTGGGTTGTTGTTTGCCCTGGGGCTTCTCAGGCTGACTGTTGGTGGGGCCAGATTTTCCCAAAATGGCCCCCTCCAGAGAAAGGGAGCTGCTGAATATTCCCGAGAGCTTTGCTTTCAGTGTCCCTCCCTCACAACAAGCCACATTCACCCCTGTCTTCCCAGGATGTCCTCCAAGAATTGCAGTCAGGTTTGACCCAGATTCCTATGGAGACCTCGCTCTGCCCTGGGACCCAGTGCACGTGAAAATCCGTGTGCACCTTTTAAGAATGGGGTCTCCGTTTCCCCCAGTCCCTCGGAGCTCCTGTGCACAAGCCCCACTGGCCTTCAATGCTAGATGCTCCAGGGGCTCTTTCTCCCAGTGCCAGATCCCAGCATGTGAGGGTTTGATGTGGGGCTCAGAACTCTCACTCCTGTAGGTGAGTCTCTGTGAACCAGTTAGTTTTCAGTCTATGGATCTTCCCACACGGGAGGTATGGGGTTGTTTATATCATGAAATCATCCCTCCTACCTGTTGATGTGGCCTCCTCTTTTTCTTCTTTAGTAGGGTATCTTTTTTAAGGTTTCCAGTCCATTTGGGTGGAGATTGCTCAGCTTTTAGTTGTGAATTTTGTTGTTTTTAGGAGAGAAGTTGAGCTCTAGTCCTTCTGTTTCACCATCTTAATCCTCCTCCCCTTCCTAATTATTTGATAAAGCTTCTGAAAACCTGAGAGTTTCCATTCTCTGAAGAAATCAGGCAGAGAAGAAAGAAATGTTTCAGTTCTGCTTACAAAGGTATAATTTACCAAATTGCTTGTTGGGGAGAATTTCTTTATACCTGGGAAACACAGATTAAAAGTCAGTATTGTTTTAAATAGAAACCATAAAGTTATAACCATATTCACCACTTCACACAGTCTGATGTCGCCAACCCTTTTTTTTTTTTTTTTTTTTGTCTTTTGTCTTTTTTGTCTTTTTGTTGTTGTTTGTTGTTGTTTGTTGTTGTTGCTATTTCTTGGGCAGCTTCCGCGGCATATGGAGGTTCCCAGGCTAGGGGTCGAATCGGAGCTGTAGCCACCGGCCTACGCCAGAGCCACAGCAACGCGGGATCCGAGCTGCGTCTGCAACCTACACCACAGCTCACGGCAATGCTGGATCGTTAACCCACTGAGCAAGGGCAGGGACCGAACCCGCAACCTCATGGTTCCTAGTCGGATTTGTTAACCACTGCGCCACGACGGGAACTCCGCCAACCCTTTTTGTTTAACTGTTTATGAAATCATCAATTTCCCTTTTAGGATTTTTTTCCTAAATTTCTTACTCAGCTCATCATTAAGGTCTGGAAGTTAGAAACTTGTATTTCTTAAAAAAAAAAAGGTCTTTCTATAGATCTTCTAGAAAAGGAAACATTTTTGCAAAGGAATCAGAGTAAAGCCATTAACTAACAGTGACAAAAGCCTTAAGGCACATTTTAAATCTGATTGCAATGCAAATTGACAGTGAAAACTTGGTAACTGCTGTGACATAACAGTTTGAAATAACTAGAAAAAGAAAAGAATTATAACATAGTACCAGTATATATCAAAATTTCAGGAACTATAAAAGTTCTAGAATACCTATATTAAACCCTCCTGTTCTGACTCTGTGAGCAGTGGCAGTGCGCTTTCGCCTGCGCAGGGCTCTCCCCCTTCCCCTCCTGTGTTAACTCTGTGAGCAGAGGCCGCTCTGCGCCCCTCCGCCTCCCATGCTGTCACCGGTGGTGGCAGTGGCTGGAGGGGGGCCAGCGCCATTTTGGGGATTGTAAGGTGGCGGCAGCGGGCCAAGGGGGTGCCATGGAGGGGCACCTGGACCTAATGGCACAACTTATTCCAAAAGGTCATACTCGTTGTGTACAAATGTGCAGGAAAGATTTGAATCATGTAATTGTTAGTTTAACTGCTGAGGAAATGCAAAATTGTTTTCAAAAGCATATAGATTGGCAAATTGCCTTTGCAGATTATATAGGATCAATAGATAATCGTTATCCAAAAAACCCTATTCTACAGTTTATAAAACAAACTCAGTGGATTCTTCCAAAAAAGGTGAAGGATTCACCCATCACTGAAGCCCCCCGTGATCTTGACTAATGGGACTAGTAAAGGGAAGGCCGGATATGTGGCTCATCAATCTCAAATCATAGAGACTCCTGGCCTTTCTGCCCAACAAGCTGAACTAACTGCTGTAATCCATGCCTTGCGGGACTCTCCTGAGCCAGTCAATATTCTTTCTGATTCGGCATATGTAGTTCATGCTGCCAAAATGATTGAAACAGCTACCATTAAACAAAATGTACCTATCCTGTTATTTGACTTGTTTACAGAATTACAAACTGTTGTAAGGGAAAGAAGATACCCATTTTATATTACTCATATCAGAGCACATACTAACTGACCTGGGCCTCTAGTTGCAGCAAGTAAAGAAATTGACTGCTTGGTGTCACCTGTGTTACAGGAAGCTCAACATTTTCATGATTTAACACAGGTAAATGTTCGAGGCCCAAAAAAGAGATTTGGAATAACATGGGCTAAAGCTAAGACAATTGTCCATCAATGTGCTGCATGTCAAATTATTAACAATCCTTCTCAATCTGAGCCTGGAGTTAACCCTAGGGGACTAAGCCCAAATGCGCTCTGGCAAATGAATGTTACTCATTATTCATCTTTTGGAAAATTGTCATTTATTCATGTGTGTATTGACACTTGCTCTAAACTTATTTGGGCTACCGCTCAATCTGATGAATCTGCTAACCATGTTCTTCTAGAAAAGGAAACGTTTTTGCAAAGGAATCAGAGTAAAGCCATTAACTAACAGTGACAAAAGCCTTAAGTCATTTATATGCCTGTTTTGCAGTTATGGGCCTGCCACAAGCAATTAAAACTGATAACGGTCCAGCTTATATCAGTTCTCAACTTAAAACATTCCTGGATACAAGGCATATTGCTCCCTCCACTGGGCTCCCTTACAACCCCCAAGGACAGGCTGTTGTGGAACGAGCCAATTTATATGTAAAACAGGCTCTTCAAAAACAAAAAGGGGGAGACACAGAAATAGTTAAGTCACAACAAACACCTTTAAATAAAACCTTTTTACTTTAAATTTTTAAAATTTGGCCTCTGATGAAAAAAACGGATGCAGAAAGACATTTTAATACAGAACGAAATAAGATGAACTTTCCTCAGGCTGAACAGCCCTTGATTTGGTGGCAGGATCCATTAACAAACATCTGGTCCCTGGGGAAACTTATTACGTGGGGTAGGGGATACGCTTGGATTTCATCAGGTCATGGATTACAACCTGTTTGGATTCCATCAAGAAGACTCAAACCATATCATGAGTGAGCCCGTGAAGCATCCCTCAACTCCAGACCCCAGAAGAAGAATGATGGACGAGAACATACTGAAGAGACCCAGGTTCATAATTTGGGATCCAGAGCTGCCCACTATGGATACAGCAGCGACGTCTGTGGTACCAACTCATGTGTCGCTGCTACAGATCCGAAGGGCTCATCTTCCCACTTGGGGTCGGATCAAACATCTAACCCAGGAAGCCAAAAATCTACTGAGAAGGAAAGCCTCTCACTCCAAATAATTTGGTCCTATCTGTCCTTTACTTGGGTTTCTATTGCAGTGAGTATTCCCTTAGCAACAGCGGGAGAAACTAATTATACCTACTGGGCCTATGGCCCCAACCCTCCTTTATTGAGACCTGTGGGATGGGGTCAGGCTCCGGTGTGCATATATATATATATGATTCCTCCTGGGTCCCTGGGCTGGAGGATGCCAGACTGCCCTATTTTAGAAAAGAAGAAGGGACACATTTTAATCAAATTTTAGGGTTTAAAAATTGGCCAATTTGTATTGGAAAAGAAACCGTATGTTTAATTCCTGAACCTCAAATGTGGTTTTGAGGAAATCCAGATATGCCCACTAGTGGAGATTTACATTTAGTTACAGGCTAGAGTTTGGCTTACTGTCAGGTGAAAGCAGTTAATACGGGGATACCTGACAGGACTTGATGTTCCTTAAAAAGGACAGATCCCTTCAAGAGAATGAAAAATCAAATTCGTTGGAATATATGCAGAGCGTGTGTGTGCATATATATATATATATATACTGAATCCTTAACCCACTGCACCAGGCCAGGGATTGAACCATACCTCCGCAGCAACCCAAGCTGCTGCAGTTGGATTCCTAACCTACTGTGCCACAGCAGGAACTCCTCTGGGTTTTTAAAAAAAATCATAAATGGATGTTGAATTTTGTCAAAACTTTTTCTGCATCTATTGAGATGATCATATGATGTTTCTTCTTCAATTTGTTAACATGGTATATCACACAGATTGATTTGCAGATATTAAAAAATCCTTGCATTCCTGGGACCAATCCCATTTGATCATGCTGTCTGATCCTTTCAATGTATCGTTGGATTTGGTTTGCTAATCATTTGTTGAGGATTTTTGTGTCCGTGTTTATCAGTGATAGAATGTTCTGTTTTTGTTTGATAGCCATGTCTGGTTTTAGTATCAGGGTTATGCTGGCCTCAGAATGAGTGTTAGAGGTATCACTTCCTCTGCAAGTTTTTGGAATAGTTTCAGAAGGATAGGTGTTAACTCTTCTCTAATTTTTTTTTTTTTTTTTTTTTTTTTTAGAATTTATCTGTGAAATCATCTGGATCTGGACTTTTGTTGATGGAGAGGTTTTTTTTTTTTAAATGACAGATTCAATCCCAGTACTTGTAATTGGTCTCTTCATATTTTCTATTTCTTCCTGGTTCAGTTTTGGGAGATTGTACTTTTTAGTAATTTTGTCCCTTTTATTAACGTATAGTTGCTTATAGTAGTCTCTTACGATCTTTTGTATTTCTGTGGTGTGGGTTGTAACTTCTTTCTCATTTCTAATTTTACTGATTTGAGCCCTCTCCCTTTGTTTCTTGATGGGTCTGGATAAAGGTTTATCTTTTTTTTTGTTGTTTTGTTTTCAAAGAATAAGCTTTTAGTTTATCTTTTCTATTGTGTTCTTAGTCTCTATTTTATGTATTTCTGCTCTGATGTTTCTGATTTCTTTCCTTTTACTAACCTCAGTTTTTATTTGCTTTGTTTCTCTAGTTGCTTTAGGTGTAAGGTTAGGTTGTTGGATTTTTCTTGTTTCTTGAGGTAAGCTTGATTGTTACAAACTTCCCTCTTAGAACTGCTTTTGCTGCGTCCCATAGGTTTTGGATCATTGTGTTTTTGTTTTCATTTGTCTCTATGTATGTTTTTAATTCCCTTTTGATTTCCTCAGTGATCCATTGGTTGTTTAGTATTGTACTGTTTAGTCTCCATGTGGTTCTGTTTTTGCAGTTTTTTCTTGTGGTTGCTTTCTAATCTTATAGAGTTGTGGTCAGAAAAGATGCTTGATGTGATTTCAACTTTAAGTTTACTTAGGCTTGCTTTGTGGCCCAGCAAGTGATGTATCCTGGAGAATGTTCCATGTACCCTTGAAAATAATGCATATTGTGTTTTGTTCAGATAGAGTGCTCTATAAGTATCAATTAAGTCCATCTGGCCTATTGTGTCATTTATAGCTTGTGTTTTGTTACTGATTTTCTGTCTGGGTGATCTCTCCAATGATATAAGTGGGGTGTTAAAGTCCCCCATTATTATTTTGTTACTTTCTCCTTTTATGTCTGTTAAAATTTGCCTTTTATATTTAGGTGCTCCTGTGATGGGTGCATATATATTTACAATTGTTAGATCTTGTTAGGTTGATCCCTTGATCATTATATCGTGTCCTTCTTTGTCACTTTTAACAGTCTTCATTTTAAAGTCTATTTTGTCAGATATAAGTATTGCTGCTGCAGCTTTTTTTTTGATTTCTGTATGCATGGAATACCTTTTTCCATCCTCTCACTTTCATTCTGTATGTGTCTCTAAATTCGAAGTGAGTTTCTTGAAGATATCATATATACAGGTCTTGGTTTTGTATCCATTCAGCCACTCTATGTCTCTTGGATAGCTCCTTTAATCAGTTTACATTTAAGGTAATTATATGTATGTTCTTTGTTATTTTTTTTATTTTTATTTTTTTTAGGGATGCACCTGTGGCATATGGAAGTTCCCAGGCTAGGGGGTGAATCAGAGCTGCTGCTACCAGCCTACATCACAGCCACAGCAATGCAGGATCTGAGCTGTGTCTGTAACTTACACCACAGCTCATGGCAACGCAAGATCCTTAACCCACTGGGCAAGATCAGGGATTAAACCCGCATCCTCATGGATACTAGTGGGGTTTGCTTCCGCTGAGCCACAATGGGAACTCCCTGTATGTATGTTCTTATGGCCGTTTTGTTGATTGTTTTGGATTTGTTCTTATAGGTGGTTTTTTTTCCCTTTGTTCTTCTTTTGTTCTCTTGTGATTTGATGACCATCTTTAGTGTTACATTTGGATTCCTATTTCTTTCTTGTTTGTTTGTAGCTATTACAGATTTTTGGTTTGTGGTTACCTTAAGGTTTTGGTATACTAGTCTGTATATATATGGGTTTGTTTTAAGTTGCTAATCTCCTAATTTCAAATGCATTTTAAAAACCCTCCACTGAATGGGAGAAAATATTTGCAAATGATATGCCTGATAAGGGATTAATTCCCAACATCTATAAACAACTCATACAACTCAACATCAAAAAAACACAACTGATTGAAAAATGGACAGAAGACTTGAATAGACAGTTTTCCAAGAAGGAAATGCAAATGGCTAACAGGTACATGAAAAGATGTTCAACATCACTAATCATCAGGGAAATACAAATCAAAACCACAATGACGTAGCATCTTACACCTATAAGAATGGCTGTCATCAAAAAGAACACAAATAACAAATACGGGTGAGGATGTGGAGAAAGGGGGACACTTGTACACTGTTGGTGGGCGTCTAAATTGGTACAGCTACTGTGGAAAACAATATGGAGATTTCGCAAAAAGCGAAAAATAGGGAGTTCTTGCTGTGGTGCAGTGGGTTAAGGATCCAACTGCTGTGGCTTGGGTCACTGAAAAGGCACAATTTGACCCTAGCCCAGGGCAGTGGGTTAAGGATCCATTGTTGCAGCAGCCGTGGCACAGGGGCACAGCTCTAGCTCAGATTCAGTCCCTGGCCTGGCAACTTCCATATGCCATGGTTTCACCCCCCCAAAAAAAAACCCACTAAAAATAGAACTGCCATATAACCCAGCAGTTCCATTCCTGGGTATATATGCAGAAAAACAGAAAACACTACTTCGAAAAGAAACATGTACCCCTAATGTTCATAGCAGCATTATTTATAATTGCCAAGATATGGAAGCAACCTAAGTGTACATCAACAGATGAATGGGTAATGATGTGTATATGTGTGTGTGTTGTGTATTCAGTCAAAACAAAAATGTAAAAAAAAGAAAAGCATAGAACAAAAAGTAGAACTGAGTTGTTTTCCTTTTTTTGCTGTTGATAGTATGAATCTATTGAGGTTGAAGGGTAATTCCCTTCTGGGTGGCTGGTAAATGATGAATGGGAGCAGCAGTACCAGACTGACATCTTCTGGACGAGGCGTGGTTGCCAAGCCATTAGGCAGTCCCTGTGGATCCCTAGCCACTTTGTCCTTAACCTTGTTATACTTTGGGCAGAAAAGCATTTCACTGCAGAAGGGGCTTTTGAAATCGTTGAAAAATCCTGATAGATTATTTCCATAAGGTTTAGTGCTCAGTTGGTCCTTGTGTTCCATCTTTGCTTGACTTGGTTTGCATATCCCAAATTCAACCCTCAGAAGATAGTTCCACCCACATGCCACTAAAATACAACATCACATTATGGGATGAAAAACAGACCTAGGTTTGAATCTTAGTTCTGTTGATTATTAGCAAGGTGATCTTTGGCAGGGCTATAGTTTCCAAAGATGGCTGCAGCAATATCTTCCAAGACATGTTTTTCTATGACTTTGCCCTCCCCCACCAGAAGGTGGAGTCTAATTCCCCTCCCCTTGGTTCTGAATGGGCAGGGCACATAGAACGTGGTAAAAGTAATACTGCATGGCTTCTGAGGTTAGGTCATAAAAAGATCATGCAATTTCTGCCTGGTTCTTTTGAGACACTCGTGTTGCTTATTACCTAGCCACCATGCTGTGAGGAAGCCCAAGAAGCATGTGGGATGGCCCAAGGGCAGAGGAGTCAAGGTCCCTGACCCATAGTCCTGACTGCGTTCCTAATTGACAGCTGACAATAGATTGCTAACCATGTGAATGAGCCATATTGAAAGTGGATCTTCTAACCCCCAGTTTAGGTGACTCAACGGATACCACTGAGAATAGAGGTAACCCATCCCTTATGACTCCTTCCTAAATTGAAGATAATGTGAGGTCAAAAAGCAATTATTGTTGAAATTCCCGTCGTGGCACAGTGGTTAATGAATCTGACTAGGAACCATGAGGTTGCGGGTTCGATCCCTGGCCTTGCTCAGTGGGTTAAGGATCCGGCGTTTCCATGAGCTGTGGTGTAGGTTGCAGACGCGACTTGGATCCCGCGTTGCTGTGGTTCTGGTGTAGGCTGGCGGCTAAGCTCCGATGAGACCCCTAGCCTGGGAACCTCCATATGTCGCAAGAGCGGCCCAAGAAATGGCAAAAAGACAAAAAAAAAAAAATTATTGTTATTTTTTTAAGCCACTAAATTTTGGGATGGGTTGTTGCACTGTAATAGGTAACTGCAGCATTTGGGACCCAGAAGTCCTACATTTCAGAATACTCCTATAGATACACAATCATTGGTATATAAGTAGGTTTATAAAGAGGTGTTTGTGTCTTAGCTGTAGGGGAAGACCGAACACAAGTTCTGAAGTAGCCAGAACACAAGTCAACAGAGAAATGGTTGCATAAATGATTTGTTCTATTCACAGTGTGTAGATTATACAGTTACTACAAAGAGTTAATTATATCTATATTAATTGCCTTAGAAAGATGTCTGTGTTGTATTAAGAGAAGCAATTTGCCGAATAATTTGTAGTATGATCCAATTTTGTAAAAATTAATAACAGTTAACCCCCTGTGTGCATGTGTCCATATGTTTATAGGAATATGGAGAAATGTGTAGAAATATACACACCGTGTTGAGAGCATTGGTTACTCTAGCAAGATGGAGCTGGGGCAGGCACGGCCCCTGGTCATGGTGGTGATACTGAGGAGGGAGGGATTGGGGGTAAAAATAGTAACTTCACACATCTGTGGATTGCGATGAGCCCATGTTGTCTTTGAAATAAAAGAAATCCAGTAAAGGGAAAGAAATGTCCTAGTTAAGAAAGGAAAGAAGGAAGGGCATGGAACTTGAACTCGGACAGATCCGGTCTCGAATCCTAGATGTGGCACGTTCTAAGTAACCTAGGGCCAGTCGCCTGGCTTTCCTGGGCTTCTGTTTTTCTCACGTGTAAAGGAAGAATACCACCTCTCTGGCAGAGTGGCTGTGAGGATTCAGTCGGAACATCATGTCCTGTGAGTAACCCCAGTGTAAAGCCAGCTTCCCCGTATCCAGCCTTGGCTGAGAGCCCATTTGAAGCAACACAGTCCAGCAGACACAAAAGAAACGAATACTTCAGGCTTTTGTTCTTTCTCAAGGAAATGTCGAAAGGGAATCGGGGGCAAGTGAAATGTTAGCAAATTTCATCCAAAGCCCCTGTCACACCGCTTCCCCTCTTCAGCCTCCGCACAGACGATGGTGACGATGGTGACTCAGCGATCCCTGACTGTGTGCCAGGAACAAGTGTTTTGCGTGTATTATCACTTCCCAAGGTCAAACATCGTTAAGCCGCGGCGCAGCCCGCCGGGACTGCTAGCCCTGCAGTCGGGCTGCACAGCCGCTCCTCTCAACCACATCACCTCCCGGTGCTGCAGCGGCTCTCACTCTTTCTCTGCCTCTCGGCTCCTCCGTGCTGCCAAGTTTCTCCCCTCACTCTTGTCTGATTCCATCCGTCCTTGCGTCACAGGGCGCCGTTCTGGGCAGCCTGCTCCCGGTCCTCGCTTGGTCTCGGGCGAAGCGTAGGGAGTCTCGGCATGGCCCTTGGCACCCCCTTCTGCGAGAGTTTAGTGTGACCTTGGTGAGCAAAAATTGACTTCTCGTGCTGGGGACGCTGCAAAAAATGGCCACAAATTCTTCCCCGTCCCCGCGTACCCACTCTTGCTACCTTTGCGGGTCATGGGACTTGATTGAGCGTCGTGGGACTTGATTGAGCGCCATGGGACGGTAGCCATTGTGAGGTAAGAAGCGTCTTCATAAGCGCCTGCCTAAGAGTTCCCTGGTGGCCTAGTGCGTTAAGGACCTGGCGTTGTCTCTGCTGTGGCTTGGGTGCAATCCCCAGCCTGGGACCTTCCACATGCTGCAGGCATGGCCGAAAAAAGTGCCTGCCTGATGGGGTTCGTGTCTGTCCTAAGAGCAGAGAGCATGTGGAGGAGAACCAATGCGCCTCCTCTGACTGCGGACTGGTTGATGACGTCAACTGGTGGCTGACCTACCGCAGCTCTCAGATGAGGCTGGAATAGGTCGGAAAAGCTGGCCAGCGGAATCTAAGGCAGTTTGCCTTCTGGAAGAATTACGGACTCAGTAGTTGTTGATCCACAGTCAGCTTTGTGTGAAGCATTCAGGGCATAATAGGTGCTCAAAAATTTTGAATTTCCTTCTTGCCCTTCCCCTTCCCCCATCCTTACTCTTTCTCTTAACCTGAGAAAAGTAGGGCCATTCAGGTCAACGTACGAGTTAAACCAGCTCGGTGGACCTGTGCCATTTTGTTTCCGGTGGGTGTTAGCTCCTGGGCCAGCGCCAGTCAGGCTTCACTCGACCGGTGCTTGGCCTTTGTGGCAGAGCATGTTTTCCCCAAATGGCCGTAACATTTCCAGTCCCACATGTTCTTCCAGAACCTTCCTATTCACCCATCCTGAGGTGGAGTCTCTATTGCTTTCCCTTGAACATTGGGTGGGCCTTTCTGACAGCCTCATCTAACAGACTACAATATCAGTTGTGACTAATTGGTGACGTCCCAGGCTGGATCATAAAAGGCACTGCAGCTTTGGCCTTGCACATATGCCCTCCCTCTCTCTCTCCCTGCATCCCCCCCATCACCTGCCCTCTCCCCCCACCTCTCTCTGTTCCTTCTCCCGGCTCCATCCCTCTCCAGGCATTATTGGCATCCCGAGTTACTGTCTAAGGAGTCTACTGTGTGGCTGCCATGTTGGAGAAGCCACAGGGAGAAACCATACAGAGACAGAGATGCCCAAAGAGCCCCCGCTGGTCAAGTCCTGCCAGCCCAGGCACTAAACATTTGACCAAATGAGTCTGCAACATGACCTCAGTCCCATTCCCTCTCTAAGTGCAACTGCAGGAATAACTCTCTAACCCCCTCTTTGGGAGCAGTAGGCAAGTAATCTGTGACCGTGTCTGGCATGGTTACAAAGCCGTGTGCTGTTGACGTGGTTTTTCTTACCTGTGTGATCCATGGTTTAGAACTCAAGGCTGGTGCTCACCAATGGGACAGTGAGTGTGCAAACCAGTCCATAGTGGGCAACATAGAGTCAGACCTCACAGAGTTAGAGAATTAGGAAGGGAATGCTGAATTAGGGAAAATCTGATTTTGTGGTTAATTTTTAAATGTTATTTTGCACCTTTTTTTTTTTTTACTAAAATATTTATGATCTTTATTAAATATGTGTTTTTTAATTACTCAAATGAATTTATCATGTCTGTAGTTGTATAATGATCATCATAGTCCAATTTCACAGGATTTCCATCCCACAACCCAAGCACATCCCCCCACCCCCCAAACTGTCTCCTCCGGAGACCATAAGTTTTTCAATGTCTAAGTCAGCATCTGTTCTGCAAAGAAGTTGAGTTTGTCCTTTTTTTTTTCAGATTCTACATGTCAGTGAAAGCATTTGATATTGGTGGCTCGTTGTCTGGCTGACTTCATTTAGCATGATAGTTTCTAGGTCCATCCATGTTGCAAAAAATGCTGGTATTTTGTTCTTTTTAATGGCTGAGTAATACTCCATTGCGTATATGTACTATATCTTCTTGATCCACACCTCTGTCGATGGCCATTTAGGTTGTTTCCATGTCTTGGCTATTGAAGAGAGTGCTACCATGAACACTGGAGTACATGTGTCTTTGCGAGTCATGGCTTTCTCTGGAGAGATGCCCAGGAGTGGGATTGCTGGGTCACATGGGAGTTCTATGTGTAGTTTTCAGAGGCATCTCCATACTGTTTTCCACAGTGGTTGCACCAATTGACAATCGCACCAACAGTGTCATAGGGTTCCTTTTTCTCCACACCCTCTGCAGCACTTACTGTTTGTGGACTTTTTGATGATGGCCATTCTGGCTGGTGTAAGGTGGTACCTCATCGTGGTTTTGATTTGTATTTCTCTACTCATGAGTGACATTGAACATCTTTTCATGTGTTTTTTGGCCATCTGTATATCTTCTTTGGAGAACTGTCTGTTGAGATCTTCTGCCCATTTTTGGATGGGGTTGTTTGTTTTTTTGGTATGGAGCTGCAAAGGTGTTTATAAATTTTGGAGATGAATCCCTTGTCAGTTGATTCATTTGCAAAGATTTTCTCCCATTCTGTGGGCTGTCTTTTCTGCTGCACCTTTCAAATAGTCACACCAGCAAAGACATGTAGCCCAGTGGCTGACATCATAAAGGCACCTACTATGTACCAGGTCCTGTTCTAAGTGCTTTCTGTGTATTAAGTAATTTAATCATCACAATACCACCATATGGGAAATACTGTTTTTACCTTATTTAAAAAAATATGTCAGGAGTTCCCGTCATGGCTCAGTGGTTAACGAATCCAACTAGGAATCACAAGGTTTCGGGTTCGATCCCTGGCCTTGCTCAGTGGGTTAAGGATCTGGCGTTGCCGTGAGCTGTGGTGTAGCTCGCATATGCAGCTCGGACCCCACATTGCTGTGGCTGTGGTGTAGGCCGGCGGCTACAGCTCTGATTCGACCTCTAGCCTGGGAACCTCCATATGCCATGGGTGTGGCCCTAAAAAGACAAAAAAAAAAAAAAAAAGTCAAAGGTCACATGAGTAAGAAATGGTACAGTTAGAATTTGGACCTTGCAGACTGGCTCCAGAATCCCTGACTTTAATCACCAAGCTATACTGTTTGTTAATAATTGTTAAACAAATGTTTCCAAATTAACTTCTAAGAAAACTAACATTTTAAGTAAATGGTTTATAAGCAAATGTTGATACCTTGGGAGATGATAATGAGGATTCTGGCTTAAAATACTCAAAATGACTTCTGAATAGAATAAAAATCTGGAGATCCCATTGTGGCTCAGCAGTAATGAAGCTGACTAGTATCCATAAGGATGCGGGTTTGATCCCTGGCCTTGCTCAGTGGGTTAAGGATCTGGCGTTGCTGTGAGCTGTGATGTAGGTTGCAGATGCAGCTTGGATTCTGTGTGGCTGTGGCTGTGGCATAGGCCTAGAGCTCTAGCTCCAGTTTGACCCCTAGCTTGGGAACTTCCCTATGCTGTGCGTGCAGCTTTAAAAATCAAAAAAAAAAAAAAAAAAAGAAGAAAAGAAAAAAAAATCCTTTTCACAAAATTGTGAATATAAGAATTATGAAACAAATACTCTATCCTATATCCAACCAGATGCTAGATTTTGTTTCATCCACTTTAAGTATAGGGAAAACCTCTTACACCTATTAATAATTAACAATAAAAGCTGGTATAAAATAGGGGTAAATTATACACTTATTAAAAACTCCACAATAAAGTTTTTGGAATAAGCCTTTGGAGAGTAAAGCAACACCAGTGACCTAAACTTTATTAGACATATGGATCACATAACAAACTTTGGTTTCAAGCCAGCATATGTGCTGTGAGGATGCTTTCCCTCCAGAACAGTTCCAGAATGGGACCCCTTCCTCGGCCCACCACTAATGGCTCCGTAGTCTCAGGCAGCTTCCTCTCTCACCTGGATTGTACACTAGCCTTCTGCTCTTGGCGCGAGCGATCCTCTGCACCCACACAGCAGCCACAGTGACCTTGCAGAGATGGGACTCAGATGTCTTGTGTTTAAAACCCTCCAGTGGCTTTTGGCGACACTTTACTCACCTCTCTGAGCACCTCTGGCCCTGCTCACGCTCCCTCCCTCCCTCCCCCCCCCCAGCCCAGCCACCCTGGCCTTTGTCCTCTCTCTTTGGTGACACACCTTCCAGGCTGTGCTGGCTGTTTCCTCTACCCTCAGGTGTTCCCCTCTCTCACTCCTTCCCTTCATCTGGGTTTCAGCAATATTGTCGCCTGTTGCGAGAGGTCATCCCTTCACTGCCTTTTCCAAATGTGCGGCCCATAGTCATTCTCCATCACGTGACCCTGTTTGCTTCCTCTATGGGACATGCTGTGACTTGTTTATCTTGGTCTTTTGTTTGTTTGTTGCCTTGCTGGCTGTCTACGCCTTTAGCTCTTTTGTCGGAACAGACCACCCCAAGACCTAATGACGTAAATCATCACTTATTTAAATGGCTCCTGAGTTTCCAGCTGCCCATCTGGTCTAAGCTCAGCTGGATCCTTCTTCCGCTGGGCCAGACCCTCCCGCTTCGGCCATCAGGTCAGCGGGGACAGGCTGGTCAGCGGCGGGAAGGCGGGGGCCCTGGGCCTCCCTCCACCTGCTCCCTCACCCTCCAGCACGTTAGCCCCGGCTGGTTCACGGGGCCACTGTAGTGTTGGAGGAGCTTGAGAGCAGACGTTCCAAAGCGTCTGGAGGTCTAAGCCAGCAGTCAAATCAGGGTCGCTTCCGTTGCATTCCACTGGGAAGTAAGGCACGAGGCCAGCTGGGAGCCAAGGACCGAGGAAATGGACCCCACCTCGCAGGGAGGGAGCGGCCAAGTCTGGTGGCCTTTACGGCGTGTGGCCACGCGCCCAGCGGCTGGCAGCTGTTGGCCAAGTGCTGCGGCTCCAAAGCCCTACCTGCCGTGGGGTTCCTTCCGGTCAGCCCCCTCTTGCGTCCTCCCTTCGCTTTAAGCTCTTCAAGATGTGGCCCTTCTGCCTTTCCCATTAACCCGCTCGGGCACGCAGCCACCTACTGAGAAACTGTCGCTTTAGAGAAAAATGACCCGAGCCGGAATGGCAGGAGGGGCGGTAATAGGAGACAGTCCCGCATGAAAGAGTGAGGCGGAAAATCTGTCAGGTTCTGGAAGAGAAAAATCTTCTCGAAAGGGCACATCTGCCAAGATTGCACTTTCGCAGGCAGCCTGCTCGGCTGGGAATGAGGTCAGCGCGGAGCTGGTGTCTTCGCCGGCAGCCGGGCCCGGGGACAGAGCGGAGGGATTTTGACAAGCACCCAGTTGGATCTCCCAAAGCCGTGCTCCGCAGCCCATCTTAAAAAAAAAAAAAAAGAAGGGGAGCTCCCTCCCTGCCATGGACTTGGAATTAGGCTCTGTGGCGTTGCCCCTCCTCTTACCTGAAAGGCTTGCTTGCAGGTCGATGCTGCAGAAGGCAGTCGGTGAAAGAGGCAGCCCACCCCTAAGCATTTAGACCTGACCTACTACCTTTGCAGTGCTTGGCAGCGTGTCCTCAGGGCACCAAGAGCTAGGAGGTTGTGCCCTTGGAGAACTTCAGATCCCCAAGACCCTGGGCCAGGGAGGCTTTCCCTGAGGTTGGATTTGGGGTGGACGGCCCCACGTCCATCACAGTGGTGATTTTCTTCAAAGGCGCAGGCATCTGCCAAGCACTGTGTGCCATCCCGCCTTCAACCTCCACCACAGCCCTCTCTGGAGGGCAGGACTGTTTGTAGCACCGCCTCATCAGTGGAAATTGCAGCCCAAAGTTACAGAACGAATGAGTGGCCAAGCCAAGATTGTGCTTTTTTTTGGGCCACGCCCAAGGCATATGGAGGTTCCCAGGCCAGGGGTCGAATTGGAGCCATAGCTGCTGACCTACACCACAGCCACAGCCATACCAGATATGAGCCAGATCTGTGACCAACACCACAGCTCGCGGCAACGCCGGATCCTTAACCCACTGAGCAAGGCCAGGGATCAAACCCACAACCTCATGGTTCCTAGTCGGATTCATTTCCACTGTGCCACACCGGTAACTCCCAAGCCAAGATTTCAACACGACTCTGTCCCACTCCAAGCTGGAACACCATCCTGGCTGCCATATCTCAGATGCTCAACGGGGGAACCTACACAGCAACGTTTATTCCTACCACGGGCCAGACTTTGCCTGGGTTATTTCACTCAGTCCCCACCATAGCCGTAGGAGATAGTTATTCTGTCTGTCCCACACATGAGAAGCTGAGGCACAGAGGGACTAAGTTCTTACCTAAGGTCACAAGGCAGCTCAGAATGGCCCAGGGTTTCTCCATAATTTCGTGAGCTGATAGTGACCCTCCAGCAACTTCTTGTTCTGGGTGCTGATCTGGTTTAGTGATTGGAGACCTGCCACCTGCCCACCCCCACGTACCTTTAGGACACAGTCACGTGGGAATCCTGGCTCTTTCCAGAAAGCTTCCCGCTGACCCCGACCCCTTTCAGAGCTGGTCTGTCATGAATTCCACTCTTCTTGCTGCCCTCGGTCCCCTCCCGGCTGGAATCCAGTCACCTTTTCACTTGGCTCCTTCCTGGTTGGAGGGCGGCTCTGTGGAAGCCACTTCCTGCCCCACCCCATCTGACAAGGCAGAGTCTGCCCTGGATCCAGCGGCTGATCTCAAGCAAAGGAAAGCTGATGCAGAAGAAGGGGCCGAGGATGCCCAGCCCTTCAGGCTTCTGGACCCAATACCCAGCTTCTGTCTGAGACCTTTCCAGCTAGAGAGGCTCCAGAAATGACGGCAACAAACCCTCCCCTTCTATGTAGGATGGGACTGATGCTCAGACAGGTCCTAGCCAGGACAGAGTCAAACAGCTCCTTAGTGACAGAGCCGGGCCTAGCGCGCGCATTCTGAACTCACTGTCCTTTCCAGCCACTCACTGCAGGGTTGCCCAGCTTCGGTCCCGTCAGGACCATCTTCACAATTTTGGCCACATCCACGCGCCATCTGTGCCATTGATGGCTTAAGATTTTCTTTAAATCGACGAGTGTTTTAAACAAATCAAATGTATTGAAACGGGAAGCTTCACATTGCTAATCAATAGAGCAAATATAAAATGAGATCATTTTGCACCTCACTGGCAGCATGTCTTTCAGCTTCTGGAAAACAAGGCCCTAGAAGTAACCCTGAGAAGGGGCTCTGAGCTCAAGTTTCTCCTCAGTTACTCACCAGCTGCAATGTCGTGGGAAATCTCTTCACCTTTCTGAGTCTCTGTCTCCTCATCACGTTAGGCTCCCCCTCCACACGCCTGACAGATGTGTTATGAGAATCAAACATGGGATAGACAGACCAGAAAGAGCTTTGTTGGCTCAAACAAGTTAAGCCAAGGAACGTTTGCGTTATCACTCTGCTTCTGAGAATCCTAGGCCAGGGAGCAGATCCGAGCAGTAATTGGGGCAACGCCAGATCCTTAACCCACTGTGTTGGGCCAGGGATTGAACCTGCACCTCCACAGAGACAAGTTGGATCATCAGGCCACTGTACTACAGCAGGGACTCCTAGCACCCCTCCTCTTAAAGATTATGTTATGAAATGTAAACATATTGAACACCTGATTTCTAATGTCTCTCAAACTTAGTTTTAAAGATTCTTGCTGCCTGGACCATCCCCTGATCACATTCAAGAGAAACCTTCTCTTAATTACACGTTTACTTTCTCTATACTTGAGTAAAGGAACATAGCACTTTCTAGCTTGTATTAGAATGATTTTCATGTCTTATTTCCCCTCAGGTTTGTGTATCTGTGTATGCATGTGTGTATGCCTTGATGGGTCATTAGTGATCTTCACCAAGTAGTTCTGGCTCTGTACGTCCAGGCATGTGGTGGAATGGCATTTCCTGGCCCCTTCTGGTGGACTGGGGTCATATGACTTGTTCTGCTCAATGATTTGTGAGCAGAACGTATGAGTCACTTCTGGGCTGACTCATGAATCTGCTGTGAAAATTTTTCTGGGATTCTTTGCTCTGGCATAGTCACGGGTAACATGAACACAGGTCTATCTGCTCGGGTCCCTGAGAGGCCATGAAGGGCAAAGTCCTCCTGTCAGTCAATAATGGGTGTATACGATCAGCAAGATTTTATAACTTTTTTGTTGTAAGAGATATTTGTGGTTGAGGTATCAGAGCTATTTGTTACTACAGCAAAACCTAACCTATTCTGACTGCTATAACTCAGTGGTTTCCAATTCTAGTTATTAGTGTGTGATATGAGAGATAGGCAACATCTTAGGAGCTGCAAAGCTTGACTTTTGGCAGGGAAAATTTTTTAACCAGTCATGGGAATGACCTTAAAATGCATATATAAAATGCTTCCAAATTGTTCAGAAAGAAATAAATTTGTTTCTATTTGTAGAAGACATCATTTTATTTATTTATTTAAAAATTTTTTTTCTTCCTGCTGTTCAGCATGGGGATCAAGTTATTCTTACATATATACATTTTTCCCCCACCCTTTGTTCTGTTGCAACATGAGTATCTAGACACAGTTCTCAATGCTACTCAGCAGGATCTCCTTGTAAATCTATTCTCAGTTGTGTCTGATAAGCCCAAGCTCCCGATCCCTCCCACTCCCTCCCTCTCCCATCAGGCAGCCACAAGTCTTTTCTCCAAGTCCATGATTTTCTTTTCTGAGGAGATGTTCATTTGTGCTAGATATTAGATTCCAGTTATAAGTGATATCATATGGTATTTGTCTTTGTCCTTCTGACTCATTTCACTCAGGATGAGAGTCTCTCGTTCCATCCATGTTGCTGCAAATGGCATGATGTCATTCTTTTTTATGGCCGAGTAGTATTCCATTGTGTATATATACACCACATCTTCCGAATCCAATCATCTGTGGATGGACATTTGGGTTGTTTCCATGTCCTGGCTATTGTGAATGGTGCTGCCATGAACATGTGGGTGCATGTGTCTCTTTTAAGTAGAGTTTTGTCCGGATAGATGCCCAAGAGTGGGATTGCGGGGTCATATGGAAGTTCTATGTATAGCTTTCTAAGGTATCTCCAAACTGTTCTCCGTAGTGGCTGTACCAGTTTATATTCCCACCAAGAGTGCAGGAGGGTTCCCTTTTCTCCACAGCCCCTCCAGCACTTGTTATTTGTGGATTTATTAATGATGGCCATTCTGACTGGTGTGAGGTGGTATCTCATGGTAGTTTTGATTTGCATTTCTCTTAAAATCAATGATGTTGAGCATTTTCTCATGTGTTTGCTGGCCATCTGTATGTCTTCCTTGGAGAACAGTCTATTCAGCTCTTTTGCCCATTTTTGCATTGATTGATTGGCTTTTTTGCTGTTGGGTTGTATAAGTTGCTTATATATTCTAGAGATTAAGCCCTTGTCGGTTGCATCATTTGAAACTATTTTCTCCCATTCTGAAAGTTGTCTTTTTGTTTTCTTTTGGGTTTCCTTTGCCGTGCAAAAGCTTTTCAGTTTGATGAGGTCCCATGGGTTTATTTTTGCTCTAATTTCTATTGCTTTGGGAGACTGACCTGAGAAAATATTCATGATGTTGACATCAGAGAGTGTTTTGCCTATGTTTTCTTCTAGGAGTTTGATGGTGTCCTGTCGTATATTTAAGTCTTTCAGCCATTTTGAGTTTATTTTTGTGCATGGTGTGAGGGTGTGTTCCAGTTTCATTGCTTTACAGGTGGCTGTCCAGGTTTCCCAGCAATGCTTGCTGAAAAGACTGTCTTTTTCCCATTTTATGTTCTTGCCTCCCTTGTCAAAGATTAATTGACCATAGGTGTCAGGGTTTATTTCCGGGTTCTCTATTCTGTTCCATTGGTCTGTCTGTCTGTTTTGATACCAGTACCACATTGTTTTGATGACTGTGGCTAGAAGACATCATTTTATATAGAAGATTCCAAAGAATCCACTCAAAAAAAGCTCCTGGAACTGATAGCTAAGTTAGTTTAGCAAGGTCACAGTATACAAGGCAAATACACAATAATTGATTGTATTAACATTAAAAAATTGGAATTCAAAATTTAGAAACAGGGCTATTGACTAGAGCAACAAAAAAAGTGAAATGCTTAACTGTAAGTCGAACAAAGCGCATATAAGATCTGTATGCTGAAAGCTATAATGCACTGAAGAAATCGAAGAAGATCTAAATACATGGGAAGAGATGTCATGGTCAGGGATGGGAAAACTCATTGTTTAGATGTCAGTTCTCCATCTGCTCTATAGATCCAATGCAGTCCTAATCAAAGTCCCAGCATGTTTTTGAGGGGGTAGATACTGATAAACTGAATCTAAAATTTAAATAGAAAGCAAGTGGACTGGATTGGCCAAGACAGTTTTGAAAAAGAACCAAGTCAGTGGACTCACTCTATCATTTCAAGACTTAACTATGAAGCCACATTAAGACAGTGTGGCATTGGTTGGTGAAAGGATGGAAGCATGGAACAGTGAGATAAAACAGAGCATAGAAACACACTCAGATGTACTCACATAAGTCAATTGATTTTCATCAAGTTTGCAGAAATAAGTCAATGGAGAAAAGATAGTCTTTTCAATCAATGGTCCTGGGACAGTTGGACATCTGTTTGCAGAAAGATAAACCTTGATCCAGCGTCACAACTTATAACAAAATTAATTCAAAATGGATTATGTGTACAGATAAAAATGTAAAAATAAAGTGATAAACTTCTAGGAAAACATAGGAGGAAAACTTTCTGACCCAAGGATTTCTTAGATAGCACATGAATCATGATCCATAAAAGAAAGTCGATAAAGTAGACATTACCAAAATGAAAAACTTCTGCTCTTTGAAAGATACTCTTGGAGTTCCCGTCTTGGCGCAGCGAAAATGAATCCGACTAGGAACCATGGGTTTGCAGGTTCCATCTCTGGCCTCGCTCAGTGGGTTAAGGATCCGGTTGCCGTGAGCTATGGTGTAGGTTGCAGATGCAGCTCACATCTGGCGTTGCTGTGGCTGCGACATAGGCCGGCAGCTATAGCTCCAGTTCGATCCCTAGCCTGGGAACTTCCACATGCCATGGGTGCAGGCCCTAAAAAGCAAAACAAAAATTTTAAAAGTGAAAGATACTCATAAGAGAAAGAAAAGACAAGCCATAGACTGGGAGAAAATACTTGAAAATCAGACTTCTGACAGAACACTGGTATTCAGAATATAGAAAGAATTCCCTAAGTTCAGCATTATCACAAATAAACATCCCATTTTTAAAAAAGGGCAAAAGGTTAGAACAGAAACATCACCCAAGAAGGTATGTGGATGGCAAATGAGCACATGGAAAAAGGCTGAGCTTCATTTGTCATTAGGAAAATGCAAGTGGCCACAATTTTTTGAAAGTGAAAATACTAAACACTGGCGAGGATGTAGAACAAGCGGAACTCTCACCCACTGCAGATGAGAAAGCAGAATGGTACAAGCTTTGGAGAAGAGTTTTCCCGTGTCTTATCAAGTCAAGACTACCCTTACCGGCAATCCCACTTCTAGGTATTGGTCCAAGAAATGAAAACATATGTTGACACAAAAACTTAGACGGGATTGTTTGTAGCAGCTTTATTCATAGTTGCCACAAGCTAAGAATCACCCAGATGTCCTTTAGTGAATGGCTAAACTATGCTCCATCCATCCTTGGAATGCGACTCAGCAACAAAACAGAATGGAGCTATTGACACAACGGAGTGCCTAGTTCTCACAGCCCTTATGCCGAGTGAAAGAAACCAAACCCCAAAGGCTCCATGCTGTATGATTCTATTTATGTGACATTGTGGGAAAGGTAGGGACCCTAGGGCTGGAGAAGGGGTCAGCGTTGCCAGTGTTGGGTGGGACAAGGGGTTGAGGACAAAGGGGTACCACGAGGGAATGTTTTGGTGCGAGAGAACCGTTCCATGTCTTAGTACTGGTGATTACACAACCATAGGCATTTATGCAAAAGTATACAATTATATACCACGAAGAGTCAGTTGTACTGCATCCAAATTAGATAAATAAAAACAACAAATGTATATATCATGCCAGTTTGGCACACCCTGCTAATTTTTCTTAAATCTCTCTCTCTCACTTGGAGTATTTAAATTCCTCTGGAATCAGTGCCTGTCAGAAGTAGATCCCTCTGTGTGTGTGTGTGTGTGTGTGTGTCTGTGTGTGTCTCTCCCCAACTCAAGTTTCCAAGGGAGCGGAAATCATCCGTGCTCAAATAATTCCTCCATCTCCGCCTCAGCATGAGTCACCCTTTTGTTAACGGGAGACAGGAAAAGTCTCTGGAGGCATTTCGGCATGAAGTGCTTATCCTGCCTTCCGTGGCCCTGCCAATCTCTCATCTGCTTTCCCACTAATTATGCCTCCTATTGTATCAATTTGCCTTCTCCAAATAATCCATTGGGTGGAGCAGTCAGCTGGCTCTGTCACATGTCCTGGTGTCCAGCAGATCCATAGAAGAGGAGGAGGAGGGCGGGAAAGAAGGGTGGCCTGGCCCGCTGTCCCCTGCCTGTGGTGAATGGGGAGCAACGCTCCCTTGTATGTTTTTATCTTTTAAAATTTCAGTGATAACATTTACATAGTTAAAGAGCGTAAAGTAAACAAATCCCTATGTTTTGCCTGATGGGTTTTTACCTGTGCATGTGCTCAAGCACCCATCATGCAGGTCAAGGCGTAGCACACTGGATGGTTCCCCAGACCCCTTTTCAGCCAGAAACCATCGCCCACGTCCTCTAGAGGGAACCACTATTCTGGCTTCTATCACCATAGATTAAGTTTGCCTGTTCTCGAACTTCCTGTCAGTGGTATTTCACAGCATGTACTCTTGGGTTCAGCCTCTGTAAGGTTCATCCAGGCTGTAAATATCAGTAATTTTTTTTGCTCTTAAGTATTCTGTTGCATGAACATTCAAAACTTATTTATCCCTTGTCCTGTTGATGACTCTTGTGACTAAATCTGCTATGACATGTCTTTTGGTGCACATGAGCATTCATTTCTCTGGAATTTATGTCTAGGAGTCTCTGGCAGGGCTCTAAGAGATGCGTATTATAGCCTTAGTAGACATGGCCAAGCAGTCTTCTGAAGCAGCCGTGCCAATTTGTGTGCCTTGCCAGCCCTTGGTATTGCCAGTGTTTTTAGTTTTAGCCGTTGTGGTGGGTGTGTGGTGGTGTCCAACTGTGGTTTTAATTTCCCCCTTGAAATGCATATATGCCCCCTGATGGCTGTCACAATTTCTGATTGAAACGATTGCCACAATTTCAGAACTTCTGATTGGTTTCAGGGGTGGAGTGGGCATGGCAATTGTAGGTGCTGGGCTGATGGGAGAAGCACTTTCAGTAGGAGAAAGGGCATCGGAATTGCCCCAGCATCGACGTCCCGAAGGGGATAACATCCATGTGCCTGTTTTCCTGAAGGCCATCCCGTCAGAGGGCTGGCTTCTTATTGACAGGCGTGCTCATTCCTCCAGGAGCCTCTGCTTGAGTTATGAAAGGCACAGTGTGTCTCTCCCCTGGGCGCATGGCCTGCTCTGAAGCTTTTTCTGGAACCGTATCAGCTGGTGTGGCATTTCCAGTCATTTGTTTCCAGAATGACAGTGTGTCAGCGCAGCTACCACTCCCCTGATAGCTCTGTCAGTTGAAGGAGAAAGTGGGAAAAGAGCACAAGAAAAAGTCGACTCTTGATCGCGGTGGGGGAAGCCAGGTCTCACCTTCAACTTTTTATGTGGTTTCATGATGACCCTCTAAGCCCGGCTCCTCTAAAACAGAAATCCATCAAGCAGGTGACACGCCAGGCCTTTCACTGTCCGGTTCCTCAGGCCTGTCCTGATTTATGGTGGGAAAAGAATGAAGAAACCTGGGGTTGCATAAACTGCCCGAAGTGCTCTCACTCTTGAGCTCATTTTGTCCAGCCCCAGCCCCAATACCCATGCTAGCCCAAGGGCAAAACCATCAACTCAGTGAGCAAAGAGCGCTCATGGGCTTGGCAGTTGAAGCCCTATTTATGAATTCTGAGTATGTGACCTTGGCAGGTTAATTGGCATCATGGAGCCTCAATTTCTTAATATATATGACAGATGCAGATACTGAGATTTATTTCACAAGAATTTGGGAAGGTAAAGATGAGTTGGGACAACAGATACAAGAGTATCTAACATGTGTAGTAAATGCTCAATAAATGTTACTAATCCCATAGCTCCAAATTGGAAACAGCTCGGATGTCCTTCAAAAGGGGTGGATGATTAAACAAACCACGCTATGCATGTCCTCTAGCAGACTGCTCAGCAGTAGAGGAAGGAACTATTGATACACACAAAACTTAGACAAATCCGCAGAGTATTATGCCAAGAGAAAAAAACACCCTAAAAATTACATAAGGTATCATTGCATTTATATAACATTTTGGAAATGACAACATTTTAGAAAAGGAGAGCAGATTGATGATTGCCAAGGGTTAGGGATGGGATGGGGAGGTGAGAGAGGCGTGGGTGTGGTCATAAAAGGGCATCATGAAGGAATTTTGTGATATTATTTATTTATTTATTTATTTTTTAATTTTTATTTATTTATTTATTTATTTTTTGTCTTTTGTTGTTGTTGCTGCTGTTGTTGCTATTTCTTGGGCCGCTCTCGCGGCATATGGAGGTTCCCAGGCTAGGGGTCTAATCGGAGCTGTAGCCACTGGCCTACGCCAGAGCCACAGCAACGCGGGATCCGAGCCGCGTCTGCAACCCACACCACAGCTCACGGCAACGCCGGATCGTTAACCCACTGAGCAAGTGCAGGGACCGAACCCGCAACCTCATGGTTCCTAGTCGGATTCGTTAACCACTGCGCCACGACGGGAACTCCTGTGATATTTTTTTAAATTGAAGTATAGTTGATTTGTAATCTTTTGTTAATTTCAGATGTACAACAAAGTGATTCAGTTACACATATATGTATATATATATTTTTCTATGTGAGTCTGTTTCTGTTTTGTAAATAACTTCATTTATTATTTTTTAGAGTCCGCATATAAATGATAGCATATAATATTTGTCTTTGTCTGACTTACTTCACTTAGTATGATAATCTCTAGGTCCACCCATGTTGCTGCAAATGGTAATATTTCGTTCTTTTTAATGGCTGAGTAGTATTCCTGTGTGTGTGTGTGTGTGTGTGTGTGTGTGTGTGTGTGTGTGTGCCATATCTTCCTTATACATCCATCTGTCGATTGACATTTAGGTGGCTTCCATGTCTTGGCTGTTGTAAATAGCGCTGCTGTGAACATTGGGGTACATGTATCTCTTTGAATTAGAGTTTTCATCTTTTCTGGTTATATGCCCAGGAGTGGAATTGCTGGACCATATGGTAGCTCTATTTTTAGTTTTTTAAGGAATTCCCACACTGTGTTCCATTGTGGCTGTGCCAGTTGACATTCATTGTAGGAGGGTACCCTTTTCTCCACACCATCTCCAGCATGTATTATTTGTTAACTTGTTAATGATAGCCATTCTGACCACTGTGTGGTAATACCTCACTGTAGTTTTGATTTGTGTACCTCTAGTAATTAGCGATGGTAAGCATCTTTTCATGTGCCTGTGGCCATCTCCCTGCTTTTTTTGTCTTTTTTTTTTTTTTTTTTAGAGCCGCACTGGTGCCATATGGAGGTTCCCAGGCTAGGGGTTGAATTGGAGCTGTAGCTGCCAGCTTACACCACAGCCACAGAAGCATGGGATCCGAGCCATGTCTGCGACCTACACCACAGCTCACTGTAACGCTGGATCCTTAACCCACTGAGCAAGGTCAGGGATTGAACCTGTGACCTCATGGATGCTAGTCAGATTCGTTCCCATTAAGCCACAGCGGGAACTCCTGTGCCCACTTTTTGATTGGCTTATTTGCGTTTTTGATGTTGAGCCGTACGAGCTGTTGGTATATCGTGGTATCTTGACCATGGTGGTGTCTTCCTGAACCGACATGTGTGATAAAGTTGCATAGAATTAAACACACACACACGTACTAGTAAAACTGGGGGAATCCAATTAATTTGTGGATTGTATCAGTACTGATGTCCTGGTTGTGATATTATACTGTAGTTTTGCCTACTGTTACCCTTGGGGGAAACTGGATAAAGAGTGCACAGGATATCTCTGTATTATATCTTAGGACTTCATGTAAATCTATAATTATCTTAATTAAAATTTCAATTAAAAATACTACTGATCTCTATATTACATGCCATGGATTCTGAGAAACACTATTTAATAACAAGCTCAGTTTAATAACTTAAGAAAAAGAAGAAAATTCACTGCCTCATTAAAACTATTTATAGATTGCAGAATAAATCCTGACTTAAGAAATTATTAAAATGTGTGTCGGCGTGAGGAAGGGTGAAATTACAACTTAAATCAAGGAAATAAGATAGTTTCTAGCAGATTCTCTACCCTCCCCCCAACTTCCATCTTCTCTTTCTTGTTCCTGCTCTCTCTTCAGATACCCAAGGCTCTCATTAAGCCTAGTTCCCAAAGAAAGGAAGACCTCTGGAAAAACTAAGTCGCACTGAGTTGTTGTTGACTTCATCCATCACATGGTTGCTTCTCCCTCATCTCTGCTCACCCTCCGTCCCCAGCTCATCTTTGAGCCTAGTATAGTGACTTGTGTACAGTGCTCATGAAATACTCGGTGAGGCTCATAAGAAAAGAGGGTAATTTCTAAGTTAGAGGAATAACTCTCTAATGGTAAAATGTTCAGCAGCTTGGCCCCTGGTTGGAGAAGTTAGTTAGAAATAAGGACCTTTCCTGGCTCTATTCACATAGCCCCAGTCAACCTCCTGACCACTCTGACCTCACCCACACACAAAGCTTACCTCTTCCCATATATGTGCTTCCAAGCTAAAAAAAAAAAAAAAAAAAAAAAAAAAAAATTTCAGCCTAAAAGTGCCAGGGCCTGCACTCACTGGGAAATCAGATTGTCATCAGCACACACGTGACTTCTGGTTGGGTGTTCGAGATCTATCAGATGATGAGAATTTTGTTTTCTAAATTCCTAATCTCATTTCTACTATCCTGGGAAAACACTTTTGAAATGTTGTACCTAATACATTTGAGGTAATATTTAAAGGTTTCTCCCTCT
Source organism: Sus scrofa (assembly GCF_054392235.1). Lineage (NCBI taxonomy): Eukaryota > Metazoa > Chordata > Mammalia > Artiodactyla > Suidae > Sus > Sus scrofa. The sequence continues at coordinate 17,377,776 of NC_139401.1, forward strand.
GGCCTCGAAATTCCCCTATGGATAATGTTTTAATTAACTTGAATTCAGAGTTATGCAAAATGCAATAAAAATAACTGGGTATTTTAATTATTGGCAAGCTAATTTTCATTTTCTTAGAGTGGATGTAATTAAAAATAGAAGCCAATATGCCACAGCCTCTCACACCTTTATTCTTCAACTTTGCTTAGATATTAGGATAATATTTTCAAGTATTATCCTAATCTGTTACGCCTGTTTGCTGGGTAGATTTTAGGGAAAAAAGAGGAAAGGGGAAGGAATCTCTCATTGTTCTTCTGTCATTACGATTATAACATGACATAAGTGATATCATATGGTATTTGTCTTACTCTTTCTGACTTAGTATGAGAGTCTCTAGTTCCATCCATGTTGCTGCAAATGGCATGATGTCATTCTTTTTTATGGCCGAGTAGTATTCCATTGTGTATATATACCACATCTTCCTAATCCAATCATCTGTGGATGGACATTTGGGTTGTTTCCATGTCTTGGCTATTGCGACTAGTGCTGCAGGGAACATGTGGGTGCATGTGTCTTTTTCAAGGTAAGTTTTGGCTGGATATATGTCCAAGAGTGGGATTGTTTGGTCATATGGTTACCAGGCTGTACAGTATAACATTGAGAGAACACTGTAAACCAGCTATAATGGAAAAAAAATACAATTCATTATATAAAAACAAAAACAAACAAACAAAAGATTATACCATGACAGATTAACCTATCTACAGAACAGAAACAGACTCACAGACATGGAGAATAGACTTGTGGTTGCCGAGGGTCAGGGGAGAAAGTGGGATGGACTGGGAGTTTGGGGTTAGTAGATGTAAACTATTACCTTTAAAATGGACAAGCAGTGAGGTCCTCCTGAACAGCACAGGGAACTAGATCCAATCACATGTAATAGAACATGATAGAAGATAATAGGAGAAAAAGAATGTATGTATATGTATGACTGGGCAACTTTGCAGTACAGCAGACATTGACAGAACATTGTAAAGCAATTATAATAAAAAAATTTAAAGAAAAGATGATGCCGTGAGATGGAGGCACACTGTCCTGGAAGATGTAAATACAGCATAGGACAAACAAATCATAGCTTAGCTCGACATTTCAACTAGCTTTTTGAAAGCCCAAGACAGTCATGTTGAAAGTCAGACTAAGAAGGGAAAGAAAAGAGTTTTCTCAGGATTCCCAAAGTTGGGTTCTAGAAAACAGAAACCAAAGCTTAGAAGGTTGACCACAGGAAAGCCAGAGAATAGGAAGGATGAGGGTACAGCCCATATAAGGGGAACTCCCCGCACGCAGGCGAGGGAACACCCTTCCAGTTCTGGGAGGCGAAGCTGGAAGAAGCAAATGGCCGCCTATCCCTGCACTCTCCCCACCCTCCAGATCAGGCTCAGGGGCAGAAGAAAGGAGTGGTCGGAACATGCACCTAAGCGTGGGAGAGCCTGGAAGCATCAGGGAGGGTAGGTGAGCACCTCACCAGGCACATCCTGAATTATGATGGCCATCTCAGAGCTTGCGGTAGTGATGTGTTTCATCTCCCTTGCCAAAGAAGTGAGGCAACAGCAGCCTCATGGGCTCGCCTATTCCAGAGAGCAGGCGAGAGTTCCTGCACCCGTGCGTTGGGCATGGAAGTACTGAGAGGGCAGATGGACTTGAGAAGGCCTGAGGGGACCTTGCAGAATTTGAGAACCTTACAGTGGGTGCAATGGTGAGGGCTGCAGTCAACAGCAGAGGTGACAGCACAGTGACCAAAAGACCAGCCGCCCCTCAGTGGAGACCAGGACAGAATGCCTAGTGGTCAGGTGGGCTGAGCCACGCCCCCACCCCACCCTGCCAACCCAGCCCCAGGGAAGAGCAGGAGGACCAGGCCATCTTCCCTATCCATAAAAATGTACCTAGTCACCCTATTAGAGAAAAAGAGGAGGGATCCTTGAAAGGGAGGCAAAATGCTGAAAAAAACTAAATAATTACCCCAAAAGAAGCAATTAAAGCTAGAAGAAACTGAGATGTCTATAATTAGCATCACTGGAGATGGGCACTCAAGAGCAAGAAATGAAGTTATATTTGTGCGCACCGCACTTTGCAAGTTTTGGATATTGATACTGGCACACTCTTTAAAGAAGCCCACTTTATTGCAGGAAGAATGGACATAAGAGTTGTGGCAAATGCACAGTAGTGAAAGAGAACGGTTCAGTTTGGGGGCTACGCCTCAGTTTCCTGTCTGGGTGGCTGGTTAGCGCTACTGAAACCAGAACTAAGGAGGAAGAATGCAGATTGGCAGAAGGAGAAGGTGAGGCGGTGAGTCTGGGATGAAAGCTGGAGATGCTCTGGGATAGCAAGCTGTCGATGCCGTGGAGGTGGGCCTTCTTGTGCTGCGCCTGCCTGGTACAACCACCCACTGTTTCTGAGCTCAAGACTGTTGACACACTGAGCCTATTGTCCCTACACATTTGTGCTTCGCAAGCTTTAGGTGGGCTCCACTCCACTGAAAGCTTTTCACTTCTCCCGAAAAGACACTGGCTCAGTTCTTCCGCCCCCCCCCCCCCAGCTCTATTTCTGAAGGCTTTTCCACTCCCCAGCCTGGCTGTTGTGGTCAGGTACTGCTGTATTACAAATTACCCCAAAGCTCAGGGAACTAAACCAGTTACTATGCTCATGGATTCTGTGGGTCAGGTATTTGGACAGGTCACAGTAGGAATGGTTTCTCTCTGTTACCCAGGGGGACCTCAGAAGGTAATGGTGGCCTGTCAGCGGGGAGCTAGAATCACCTGCAGGCTTGTTCACTAATGGGTCCAGGACCTTAGCTGAGGTCAGAATACCTGCACATGGCCTCTCTGTGTAGCCTGGGCTTCCTCGCAATATGGTGGCTCAGTTTCAAGGATGAGCATCCCAGGAATGAGAGAAGTGGGTAGAGGATATATTGCCTTTCCTAGTCCAGTCTTGGAAATCACACGTTGCTTCTACTGCATGCTGTTTTTTGAGGCAGTTATAAGGGCCCAAGGGGAGGGAAAATAGACTCCACCTCTGGATGGGGGACTGGCGAGTTTCTAGAAAAGCATATGGAACTGGAAATACTGTCAAGGCCATTTTTGGAAAATACCGGCTGCCGCACAGGTCTATTCCCTTTCTCAGCCCAAGACCAAAAGCCATTAGATGTCCTTCAAGCCATTTCCCCTCCATCCCTTCATTTTAAGGGGTCTAATTCCGCACTTCTCCCCTTTCTAACCTCCTCCAAAATGAGCCTTCCTCTGCATCTCCAGCACTCGCTCCCCCTACATCCCCTTGATCCACCACTTCCCACCCCTACCTCCCCTGCCCCTCTCCTGTTTAAAACCCACTTGCATATGCACGTGTCACCCGGTTCTCTTCGCATCCTTCTGTGGGAATTGGGGCTTAGGAAACGGATGGAAAAAAAATGCTGGTAACCTGTCCACTGTGATTGCTGGAAGCAACTGTCCTTCATCTCTGACCCAGGAGTCTGTGTCTTCTACCAGCATCCATAAAACTGTGGCAGGCCAGCTTGCTGCTTTGCAAGCAGGGTAGAATCTTAGACTCTTTGCAGTTCTTGACACCTGCTTCTTCCAGGTGCCCCATGTACACCGTGGCTACCCTTCACAATAACCTGTGATCTAGGTGTGAACAGCCCCTATCGTCTGTGGAGGAAGTGTGAGGAAACAGATTCCAAGGGGTTTAGACATTTGCTCAAGTAAGTGGCAGTGTTTGGATTTGAACTCAGGACAATTTGTTTCCGAAGCTGTGTTTCCCACAGTTCTGTACAAATCCTGTAGCCATGGTTTGTTTTTGCTTCTGGGAAAGATGGAGTCTTGGTTACTTAATCACTGTCTGGTGTCCCAGAGATCGCTCACCTGCTGTAGAGGTAAACAAAGCCATTCCAAGTATTGCCTTTTGCTTACTTGTAAAGTCTTTGGAAATTCAGGGCTATTTGAAACAAAAATCTGGTTCCTCACTATATTCTATTTCTTTGTGGCTTTTAACATACATTTTCTCTGTTATTGCAGAATTCCACATGGAACTTGAGAATCTGACAGTTGGTAATTTTTTTCAGGGAAAAGGAATATTAAGACATTTTTTCTTGGAAAAATAAATCCATGTATGTCACATGTATGCCCACACATATATACAATGGAGGGATCTAGTCAGGATTTATTTTTGTACAGAGGACTGCCGTTGTGCAAATATACACAGACCCACTATACGCCTTAAAGACGTTGGGTATGTGGCAGACCAGGGATGGCAGGAAGGAGAAGGGGACAGAAAGAAAGTGACAGGAATGCACTGACACACAGAACAAATCTATCTTCCCGGGGCTCTCAGATGTCTTTGGAATAAATGTTGTATGGTGATTGAAAAGCACATTCAAGGGGATTCCAGTTGTGGCTCAGCAGGTTACGAACCTGACTAGTGCCCATGAGGATGTGGGTTTGATCCCTGGCCTCACTCCGTGGGTTAAGGATCCAGCATTGCCATGAGCTGTGGTGTAGGTTGCAGATGTGGCTCGGATCCCATGTTGCTGTGGCTCTGGCGTAGGCTGGCAGCTGCAGCTTCAATTTCAATTCAGTCCCTAGCCTGGGAAGCTCCATATGCCACGGGTGTAGCCCTAAAAAGCAAAAAAACAAAAACAAAAACACAAAAAAACAAACAAATACACACACACAAAACCCCCCAAATGAAAAAACAAACAAAAAAACCCACACAAAAGCACGTGCAGTATGTTAACTCTACCTTTAGAGGCAGAGCTCTGAATGCCAGGGAATGGCTGCTGTGGCTTCTGGAGGTCCAGAGGACTACGAGTCCACAATAGCAGCAGAGCCTCTTGGTGTAAGAAACTGCGTCAAAATAGCGGCCACATCAAGATCCCACATCCAGTTTAAAAACCCTTCCAGAATGGTTTTCCCTCCCGTTATTGCTATTGACAGATCAGGTGAGCAGCAATGGTGAATCCTGCCACCTGCTTCTCCACAGTCTCTGTGCAGCTTCCACAGCCCAGGTGTCAGGATCAGAGAAGGGCGAATTGGCCTCATTCCTAAGCCTTGAACGCAGCAACAACTGCCAATGCCTCTGCATGCTTTCCCATCCCCCTGCAGCCCACTGACTCTGTCCGATTTCAGTGGGTTCACGGAGCGTCCCCCCCTCCCCCGGCCACCGCCCTGGTTTAATTAGCATAACTGTGGCTGTGAGAGCACATGGCAAAGATTACGGTTTCCATGAGCTCACCGATTCTGGAAACACTGATATTTCAGAAAATATATGTAGTCTTTCCTTCTGGGATAAAGACCAAATCTAATAACACATAGAGGATGCCTCCTCGGAGCCTTCCCTCACCACCCCCTGCCCCCAGCCCCCAAGTATAGGTCCTCTTAGTCCCCTTTCCTCAACCAAGTTCAAGAATGCACTTAGAAGAATTCAGGGTTAAGAGATACAGACATGGGCAGCTTATCAACACTCCACCCACTGGGTGTGCTCCATGCTCTCTTGACCCCCTCCACCTTTCTAGAGAAAGCCCATAGCCCGTAATGTGTAGGACGTGTATACCTTTTGCCCGCCAAGTGTATATGGACAAGTAGCTCATTTCCCCTATGTGATTCCCCTCTTGGTGAGCTGCTGTCACAGGAAGCAGCAAAAGGCGCTCCTTCTTAGCAGATTCTGTGGGTTCTGTGTCCATGTGTCTTGAACTCTGCCATTTCAGAGTGCTCCTACTGATGCCCACATAGCAGCATTGACATCTCTGTACCAGATGGCTTTTTTTGGAACGGTGGGGGCCGCTGTGTTCCTTTGCGTAGCAGGCTTGAAGTGACAAGGAATTAACACCCCTGCGAGCAGCCTTCAACCTATGACTCTCGGCTGTTGGGATATAAGTACCTCAGCTCCCTCTCCTCCCATGTGGGATACGTTTGAGACCTGTGTTTTATACAGTTTCCCAGAGCTTCTTCGTAGGTTCACTTCTGATGATCTGTGGTAGGTGGATGACTTGATAATATACTCCTTACAGATGCACTAGTCTCTTTTCTGAATCAGTTTTTAACTCTCCTGTTCCCTTTCCCCAAAACTCCCAAATAGACTACTTGCCCTGGATTCTTGGGAGGAACCCAAATTAAAATACCCTCTAAATATTATATAAGACCATTAAAGAAACTTCCATTAACCCATTGGCTGTAAGAGCAAGGAAGCACCGGTTAATGATTCCGATAGTCTTTAGAGGATCGGATAGAAACTTTGGTGAAATTCCAAGTGAGCAAATGCATTGACTCTCTTCCTGTTGGTCAGTTATCCTCAAAACAAGCCAAGCAGCCCTCACTGAGTTTGGTGGTTTTCCAGTGCTTGCTCCTCGGTCAGTTTTCTTTACCCACTTTCATCTCTCCTAGTGGGTAAAATCAAGATTATTTCTGTGACGAGACTAGTCCACTACCTTTATACATAAAGGATCTGGCTTTCAGTCTCAACTCTCCCATTTGTGGTGTAATTGGGCATGTTTTAAAATTCTTTTGAACTTTGGTTATTTCTAAATTCAGGGCAAAAAATTTAAAAAAATACCGATTAGGTAATTCGTTCAACAGATATTTTTTGTGTTAGCTCCCTGAGGATAGAGTCATGAATAGTCATAGTTTCTTGTCTCACCATACTCAAGGCATAGATGTTGTGGAATCAGGCAGCTGCCTTCAGATTCCACTTCCAACTAGCTCTGTGACCTCACTAAACCTCCGTTTGTCTTTGTAAAGTGGGACCACTTTCCTCACAGAGTTGTGAGAAGGCGTATCTATGATCAAGGTCAAACACATGGTACATTATTCCCAGTACATAGAAAAGGTTCAGTAAGTAGGTACATCAGAGGAAGATTATGATAGTTAATATTTATTGAATTTTTACTTCATGCCCATCACCACTTAAACATTTTAAATGCATTAACTCTCTTAGGTCACACAAGAACCCTTAAGCACCATTCTCTGCTATTTTTATCATCCCCATTTTACAAATAAGGAAGCGCAGAAAGGCCAGGTGGCCGGTCAAAAGTCATGCAGCTGATGTATGGAGCCAGGATCTGAACCCGGCTGGTCTGGATGCAGAACTCACACTCTTAACATTTCACCTTTGAGTCGCAATGTGTGGTTCTTAGAGGAGCTTGTTAGAAATGACAAATCTTCCCCTCCCCCCCAGACCTGTTGAATCATAATCTACATTTTAGTGAGATGCCCACGCCATTGACATGCATGTTATAAATGGCGAAGGACTGCTCTACCCCAGGCCAACTGGAGTCTGATGGGGCAGGGGCTTCGGTGGAGCTGTGCCTAAGATGCAAAAGTCCAGGAAGGCCTGAAGTGAAGAAAATTAAGTGAAATATGGCGTGCCTTATCTGAAAGTCATTGATATATAGGTGCTTGGTAAACATACACACTCACACATCACAAACATGCCACCATTGTCAAAATGAACATGTAGCAGTGACTCATGAAGGCCTAGTTTTCTCCTCTATGACAGGTGCCACTAGTCCTAACTCATTCCGTATTCATCACCTGCCACTGGGCATTATTGCCCAGAGCTACCGGTTGTGCTCACCTTGATGGTTCAGGAAGGAATTTGCATAGGCGTATTTGGTTTGTTTTCTTTCCTTCCCTTCTTTGTTGTCATGGTTACTCAGTTAATTTGCATCTTCAAGCTTCTTGCCTATTAACCTGAGAACCACTCAGAGGGTCTCCTTCAAGGGGGAGGGGATTCAGATCTGATAGATTCGGCAGAGTCCTAATTCTCCGGGGTTTGGGTGATGGTTTTAGACGAAGGCAACTCCAAAATAGAATCAATTTCTAAGAGCCAGCCTGTAACCACAGTTTACCTGGAGACTTCCTCCTCTGATCTGTGTCTTATCTGTGTGCAGAGCATGTGTCCTAAGGCAGAAAAGAAGTCATTATTGTACTGTGACTTAGCACAAAGACTTGAAGGAGAAGGCACGCCTCCCAAGGCAATATCATTCTCCCAGTTACTCAGGGAAAAAGATGCTTAGCTCATTAAGCCTGTACCCCTGATGATATCAGTCACAAAACTCAAAGTTCCTGGGTCATCCCTCACTCACTTTAGTCCCCAGATGACTTTGTGTATCCCTGTTTTAGCCATCTGTTACATCCAAACCACTAAAAAATTTAATGGCTTAAAATACCAACCCTTTCATTATTGCACATGATTCAGTGGGTTGATTGAGCTAAGCTGGATGGCTCTTCTGTTGCAGGAGAAAGGGGAGTGAGATGGTCACATCCCAGGTCTTGGCTGAGTCCCTGGGATGCGTTGCCATGTAAGGGTCCTTGGCTTCACCAGGAAATAATTTAAGAGGGAGCCAAAGTAGGGAGAAAGCAGATTTATTCGGAGAGATACACACTGCATAGACAGAATGCGGATGGTCTCAGAAGGCAAGAGTGGCCCCGGAGTATGGGGTGGTTAGTTTTTATGGGCTGGGTAATTTCACAGGCTAATGAGTGGAAGGATTATTCCAACTATGTTGGAGAAGGGGCAAGGATTTCCAGGAACTGGATAATCGCTAGGGCCATCCATGTTGCTGCAAATGGCATTATTTCCTTCTTTTTTTATGGCTGAGTGATATTCCATTGTATATATGTACCACATCTTCTTTACCTAATTCTCTGTTGATGGACATTTAAGCTGTTTCCATGCCTTGGCTATTGTAAATAGTGCTGTTATGAACATTGGGGTTCATGTATCTTCTTGAATTATGGTTTTCTCCAGATATATGCCCAGGAGCGGGATTGCTGGGTCATATGGTAGTTCTATAGTTTTCTGAGGCGCCTCCATACTGTTTTTCATAGTGGTTGTACCATTTTACATTCCCACCAACAGTGTAGGAAGGTTCCCTTTTCTCCACATCCTCTCCAGCATTTACTGTTTGTAGACTTTTTTTTTTAATCTTTCTTTTTTTAAAATTTTTTATTTCATTTTATTTTATTTTCCCACTGTACAGCGAGGGGATCAAGTTATCCTTACATGTATACATTACAATTACATTTTTTTCCCCACCCTTTGTTCTGTTGCAACATGAGTATCTAGACAAAGTTCTCAATGCTACTCAGCAGGATCTCCTTGTAAATCTATTCTCAGTTGTGTCTGATAAGCCCAAGCTCCCGATCCCTCCCACTCCCTCCCTCTCCCATCAGGCAGCCACAAGTCTTTTCTCCAAGTCCATGATTTTCTTTTCTGAGGAGATGTTCATTTGTGCTAGATATTAGATTCCAGTTATAAGTGATATCATATGGTATTTGTCTTTGTCCTTCTGACTCATTTCACTCAGGATGAGAGTCTCTCGTTCCATCCATGTTGCTGCAAATGGCATGATGTCATTCTTTTTTATGGCTGAGTAGTATTCCATTGTGTATATATACACCACATCTTCCGAATCCAATCATCTGTGGATGGACATTTGGGTTGTTTCCATGTCCTGGCTATTGTGAATGGTGCTGCCATGAACATGTGGGTGCATGTGTCTCTTTTAAGTAGAGCTTTGTCCGGATAGATGCCCAAGAGTGGGATTGCGGGGTCATATGGAAGTTCTATGTATAGCTTTCTAAGGTATCTCCAAACTGTTCTCCGTAGTGGCTGTACCAGTTTACATTCCCACCAAGAGTGCAGGAGGGTTCCCTTTTCCCCACAGCCCCTCCAGCACTTGTTATTTGTGGATTTATTAATGATGGCCATTCTGACTGGTGTGAGGTGGTATCTCATGGTAGTTTTGATTTGCATTTCTCTTAAAATCAACGATGTTGAGCATTTTCTCATGTGTTTGCTGGCCATCTGTATATCTTCCTTGGAGAACAGTCTATTCAGGTCTTTTGCCCATTTTTGCATTGATTGATTGGCTTTTTTGCTGTTGGGTTGTATAAGTTGCTTATATATTCTAGAGATTAAGCCCTTGTCGGTTGCATCATTTGAAACTATTTTCTCCCATTCTGAAAGTTGTCTTTTTGTTTTCTTTTGGGTTTCCTTTGCCGTGCAAAAGCTTTTCAGTTTGATGAGGTCCCATGGGTTTATTTTTGCTCTAATTTCTATTGCTTTGGGAGACTGACCTGAGAAAATATTCATGATGTTGACATCAGAGAGTGTTTTGCCTATGTTTTCTTCTAGGAGTTTGATGGTGTCCTGTCGTATATTTAAGTCTTTCAGCCATTTTGAGTTTATTTTTGTGCATGGCGTGAGGGTGTGTTCCAGTTTCATTGATTTACAGGTGGCTGTCCAGGTTTCCCAGCAATGCTTGCTGAAAAGACTGTCTTTTTCCCATTTTATGTTCTTGCCTCCCTTGTCAAAGATTAATTGACTATAGGTGTCAGGGTTTATTTCCAGGTTCTCTATTCTGTTCCATTGGTCTGTCTGTCTGTTTTGATACCAGTACCACACTGTTTTGATGACTGTGGCTTTGCAATATTTCTTGAGGTCTGGGAGAGTTACGCCTCCTGCTTGGTTTTTGTTTCTCAGGATTGCTTTGGCGATTCTGGGTCTTTTGTGGTTCCATATAAATGGTTGGATTGTTTGTTCTAGTTCTGTGAACAATGTCATGGGTAATTTGATAGGGATTGCATTGAATCTGTAGATTGCTTTGGGTAGTATGGCCATTTTTACAATATTGATTTTCCCAATCCATGACCATGGAATATCTTTCAATTTCTTTACATCTTCTTTGATTTCTTTGATTAAAGTTTTATAGTTCTCGGCATATAGGTCCTTTACCTCTTTGGTCAGGTGTATTCCAAGGTATTTGATTTTGTGAGGTACAATTTTAAAAGGTATCGTATTTTTGTATTCCTTTTCTAATGTTTCATTGCTGGTATACAGAAATGCAACTGACTTCTGAATGTTAATCTTATAGCCTGCTACTTTGCTGAATTTATTAATCAGTTCAAGTAGTTTTTGGGTTGAGTCCTTAGGGTTTTTTATGTATAGTATCATGTCATCTGCATACAGTGACAGTTTTATCTTTTCTCTTCCTATATGGATGCCTTTTATTTCTTTTGTTTGTCTAATTGCTGTGGCTAGGACTTCCAGCACTATGTTGAAGAGCAGTGGTGAGAGTGGGCATCCCTGTCTTGTTCCAGATTTGAGTGAGAAGGCTTTCAGTTTTTCCCCATTGAGGATTATATTTGCTGTGGGTTTATCATAAATGGCTTTGATTATATTCAGGAATGTTCCCTCTATACCCACTTTGGTGAGGGTCTTGATCATGAATGGATGTTGGACTTTGTCAAATGCTTTTTCTGCGTCTATTGAGATGATCATATGATTTTTGACTTTTTTTTTGTTAATGTGGTGTATGATGTTGATTGACTTGCGTATGTTGAACCATCCTTGTGAACCTGGGATGAACCCTACCTGGTCATGGCGTATAATTTTTTTGATATGTTGTTGGATTCGGTTGGCTAAGATTTTGTTGAGAATTTTTGCATCTATATTCATCAATGATATTGGCCGATAGTTTTCTTTTTTGGTGGTATCTCTGTCTGGTTTTGGAATGAGGGTGATGGTGGCCTCATAGAAAGTCTTTGGGAGTATTCCTTCTTCTTCAACCTTTTGAAAGAGTTTAAGGAGGATGGGCACCAATTCCTCTTTATATGTTTGATAGAATTCGCCTGTGAAGCCATCTGGTCCTGGACTTTTATTTGTAGGGAGTGTTTTTATGACCTCTTCAATTTCATTTCTAGTGATCGGTCTCTTCAGTTGATCTGTTTCTTCTTGATCCAGTTTTGGCAGGCTGTAAGATTCTAGGAAATTGTCCATTTCCTCCAGATTGTCAAACTTGTTGCCATATAGTTGTTCATAGTATTCTCTTATGGTTTTTTGTATTTCTGCTGTATCCGTTGTGATTTCTCCTTTTTCATTTATAATTTTGTTTATTTGGGTTCTTTCCTCTTTTTAGTGAGTCTGGCCAGGGGTTTGTCAATTTTGTTTACCTTTTCAAAGAACCAGCTCTTGGTTTTATTAACTTTCTCTTTTGTTTTTTGAATCTCTATTTTATTGATGTCTTCTTTGATCTTTATAATTTCCTTCCTTCTGCTGACTTTAGGTCTTTTTTGTTCTTCTTTTTCTAATTCGTTTAGGTGGAGGGTTAAGTTGTCAATTTGGGATCTTTCTTCTTTTTTGAGAAAGGCCTGTATTGCTATAAATTTCCCTCTGAGCACTGCTTTCGCAGCATCCCATAGATTTTGAGAGGTTGTGTCTCCATTATCATTTGTTTCAAGGTAGTTTTTAATTTCCTTCTTGATTTCCTCATTGACCCATTGGTTTTTTAGTAGCATATTGTTGAGTCTCCATGTAGTAGGTTTTTTCTCTTTGCTTTTCCCATGGCTGATTTCTAATTTCATGGCATTGTGGTCAGAGAAGATACTTGAGATAATTTCTGTGCTCCTAAATTTATTGAGGTTAGCTTTGTGTCCCAGTATGTGGTTGATTCTTGAGAATGTTCCATGAGCATTTGAGAAGAATGTGTATTCTGATTTTTTTGGATGTAGTGTCCTGAAGATATCAATTAAGTCTAACTTTTCTATTGTTTCCTTTAGGATCTCTGTTGCTTTATTGGTTTTCTGTCTAGAGGATCTGTCCATTGATGTGAGGGGGGTATTAAGGTCTCCTACTATGATTGTATTCCCATCAATATCTCCCTTTATGTCTGTTAATATTGTTTGTAGACTTTTTGATGATGGCCACTTTGGCTGGTGTGAGGTGATACTTCATTGTAGTTTTGACTTGCATTCCTCTAATAATTAGTGATGTTGAGCTTGTTTTCCTGTGTTTTTTGGCCATCTTTCTGTCTTCTTTGGGGAAATGTCTATTTAGATCTAACAGTGTAATTGAAAGGATAAACTTCCCCAGGAGACAAAGAGCCCCCCAAAGAAGGAAAAATGCCAGCAGGGTGTTATTTCATTGAAACCAAGAGACGTGAAAGTTTTAAAAAGTAATGAGTGGTCCACAGTGGCTAATACTATTGTTAAGTCAAGTCAAAGGAGAATAGGAAAATGCTTGGTTTTAACAACGTTATCTACTAAATTCCCTAGAAGTGTAGGACATCCTATGCTCATATATTTTTTTTCTTAGTGTTGAAGAAACTGAGTTACACTAGAATAAAAAACTTAATCAGGGTGAAAGCACAGAAGCCTGACCTGGGTGGGGCCAGTTTCTGGTTTGGAGCTCTGGCTTCCTGGTACCTTGTGACCACAGGCTGAGTTCATGTCCTCCTTTTCTTCCTCAAGGCCCAAAGGACTTAGAGGAAGTGCAGTACTCCATGCACCGTTGTCGCTCAAGAAATGTTTGTTGACTGATTACATGACCAACTGATACCTTTCTTCCTGACATATTTATCTTGCCCAGAGGAATTAGCAGTTCTTACCTATGTTCTGTTTAAAGGTCCTGAGTCACAATCAAACAAAACTTCTGTCCTATTCATCAAAGTGTATTTTTTACAAAAGCCATAATAGGAGTTCCTGTCATGGCTCAGTGGAAACAAATCTGACTAGTAACCATGAGGACACAGGTTTGATCCCTGGTCTTGCTAAGTGGGGTAAGGATCCGGCATTGCCCTGGGGTGTGGTGTAGTTCGCAGACGTGGCTCGAATCTGGCGTTGCTGTGGCCGTGGTGTACGCTGGTGGCTACAGCTCTGATTCGACCCCTAGTGTGGGAACCTCCATATGTCACAGGTATGGCCCTAAAAAAAGACAAGAAACTCAAACAAACAAACAAAAAACCCCTGCAATAGCTCTTATATTCTCACGTCCCTGAGAGATTATTTTCCTGTTCTGTTCTCTTGGTCATTTCCTTCTTACGTGCAAAAATATTTGGGAATAGTTCTTTGTCTAGACAAAATGAAGAGTATTTTTTTTAATGGAGGAATATGTTTTCACCGTGGGAGAGAAGGCAGGCAGGGTACCATCCTGGCTGTGAAAAATCATCATAAGCTAGCTTCCTGCCAGTTGCCTTTTCTTTTTGAAAAATGGGCTCAGGGCAGATGCTGCAACTGAAGGCAATAAAGAGAAGTCATGAAAAGAAAATGAAGTTATATGCTTGTGTGTGTGTGTTCATCTCTGTGTGGGAATAATCTGGTACTTTAAGAATGAAGCATATCCACCAGCATTTTCACTCCTACACTCAGCAGAACTGCATGCATGCTGTGGATGAGTTGTGTATTAGAATGTTCATAGTGGCACTATTGCCAAGAACCCCAAACTGAATGCTCATTCTATCAGCTGGCTTCTGCTGTGTAACAAGCACATCCAAAATGTAGCAGTTAGGACAATGACCTGTGATTCTGCAGGTCAGCAGTTTGAACTGAGCCCCTCCTCCGTGGTTTTTCTGATCTGGGCTAAGAGCAATCAGCTGAGTCTATCCCAGATCAGAGAACTGTCTAGAAGAACATAAACTAAAGACTGGTTGGTGTTAGAAGTCACTACATTTTGGGGGTGGTGTGCTAGATGGCAATAGATCAGTGATACAAAGCTACCTGAGCTCCTAGTCTAAAAGGGTATAGGCGAGTTTCTCAAGTTCCTGGAATAAAAGATGTAGTGATTCTTTCACCTCCAATTTTCCATTCTCATTTGCTTAAAGCTAGACTCATGTTCTTGAAAACAGAGCAGAGGTGGTAACTGCTGAAATGTGCCCTTAGTGAATTTAGTTACAGGCTAGTCTAAATCAAGTTGTTTTCCTAAATGCAGTATCCTGCTAATTTGAACAGCCCACCATGTGGAGCTTTATAAACACCTTTAAATCAGGGTTTCTCAACCCCGGACCACTGGCACTGTGGACTGGATAATTCCTTGCTGTTCTTTGCCTCAACCGCTCTTGAGCAGCACCCCTGGTCTCTACTCACGAGATGCCAGCAGTCCCTCCTCCTCCAGTCGTGACAACAAAATGTCTCCAGACACTATCAAGTGGCCCCTGAAGGCATAGTTGCTTCTGGTTGAAAACCGCTGCTCTAGAAAAACTGTTTGGGGAACATCAGCTCGCGACTCAATATGAAAAGGGAGGAGGGCAAAGATGAGTGGGCGACAGTGAGGCAAGTGCAGAGAGAGAGGGACGGACGCTTATTTTTTTAATGGTTTCCTAGTATTCCAGATGAGAACTATGGTATAATTTGGTAAACCGGTCTTTTTGTTTGTTTGTTTTTTAGGGCTGTACCCACGGCATATGGAGCTTCCCAGGCTAGGGGTCTCATCGAAGCTACAGCTGCCGGTCTACCCCACAGCCACAGCAACTCAGGATCCAAGCCTCGTCTGCGACCTACACCACAGCTCATGGCAATGCCGGATCCTTAACCCACTGAGCGAGGCCGGGGATTGAACCTGCAACCTCGAGGATCCTAGCCAGATTTGTTTCCTCTGAGCCACAGTGGGAGCTCCTGGTAAACCAGTCTTTTAGTGATGGACATTTAGATGATTTCCACTCGGTTGCTGTTACAAACAAAGCTGCAGCCAACATCTCTGTACACACATTTGTCCCCACATATGTTCGTCTCTCTGTTCACTCGGTTTTATTTCGTAACCTTTCATTTTCCCTTCCTGCCTGTAGTGTCAGTGACTGAGAGCAGTGTAACTTTGGAAGCCAGGGAAGGAAGTGGAGCATCTGAGCAAAATATCAAGTATACAATTAACCTTGATAAATCAAGCCTCAGCACCAAAAATAGAAAAGCGACTAGTCACATGTGGTACGTTAAATGTTCCATCAGCTGGCGTCTCAGGCCTCAGATATCTCATCTAGAAACCACTGGAGCAGGCTGGGACCACAGATCTGGAGCTCATCCCTCCCCCGTGTTTTTACATGTGAGGACACTGGGATCCCGAGACGCTTGTAAATAGTGGAGCTTAAGTGAATTGAAATGTAGGTCTTCCAGGTTCCAGTTCTATGCTCTTTCAAGCACGCTATTACAGATGTCCTTCCCAACCAGAATATTTTGAAAGTGAGAAAAAAATGACTCTGTAAAACCCAGGCTTGACTCTTTCCAACTCTGTCTTCTGAAGTGGTGGCATGATCTGCAACACCGAGGACCGAAACCTCTGCTCCCTTTCCTCAGAGGGACTGCAGAGTGAGTGACGAGGCAGCCTTGGCCAGTGGAGTATTTGGCCCATTTTGTGATTCAACATAGACCAAGGATGTGCGGAAGTGGCTGCCCATGCAGTGGAGGTATAAAGAGCTAGATGACTTTGCATCATATTGTGAGTGGACGGGGCTTTGGGGGGACCCTGAGATGATGCTCCCCAAGCAGGGTAAGCGAGGAGTTTTGTAAGACCAGCAGCTGGGCTAAATAACATGGGGGGTGGTCTAAACATCTGATAAAGACAAAACTGTTAGTCAGTTTTACGCTGTTTCACCTCGTTGTGGCATAAATTGAAATCTAAAAAAAAAAAAAAAAAACAAAACCCACAATGAACTCCTTTGCAGAAGAGATACTGACTCACTGACTTTGAAGAACTTATCGCTTCCAAATGAGACAGGTTGGGGGGTGGGGGGATGCGCTGGGGGTTTGGGATGGAAATGCTATAAAATTGGGTTGGATGATCGTTGTGCAACTATAAATGTAATACAATCCATGAAGTGAAAAAAAAAAAAAAAGCTTAAGCTTCACACATAAATGCATCTGAGATTGTTTCATCTCTCTGATGCCAGGGTGCTGGTTTGGAATTGGGTAATTCTCTTGTTGCTTTCCCCCTCAAGTTCAAATGAAGGCTGCCATAGCTTTATTCAAGTCAGTCTTTAAAGCACCTTAAAATTCAGGCTAGGAAGATGGGGATGAGAGATAAGTGTTCTTATCCTGATAAGAATCTTTCCCAGGACATACCCACTCCTGCCCCCAAGAGAGGCTTTCCCTCTGTTTGGCCAGAACTGACTCTCAATTCCATCCATCCTTAGCTGCAAGATGTGCTTGGGAGTATGTACCCCGGTCTCGAGCTTAATGACTCATTCATTCTTGAAAGCCCTGCCACTAAGTGGGCAGCTCTTCATTTAGAAAATTCTATCAATTTCGGTGGGAAAAATGACAGGTTCCAGCCCAATCAAAGCTACCCAGATAATTTTCAGACATTAGAAAATATATCAAGTGAACAGTAAAAACAAGTTTTCATAAGAAATGAAGAACAGTTTGAAAGTAAATGACTGCAGTTTGTATGCAAAATGTAATGTTACAGTAGACTTGATGGGGTGGTGGTGGAGTGAGGGAGTCATTCTTTGGATGGTGAATTATTGTGTCTCTACCTCTTGTTTTGCCAGCTTTCCGCCTTTGAGAGGGGGAGTTCATGGCTATTTTGTATTTGAACTGCACTTCCATATAATGTTATAGCCTAGAACAAATGGACCTGTCTACAAAACAGAAACAGACTCAGACATGGAGAACAGACTCGTGGTGGCCGAGGGGGAGGGGGAGGGAGTGGGACGGGCGGGGAGTCTGGGGTTAGTAGATGCCAACACCTACTACCTTACATGCATTTGGAATGGATAAGCAGTGGGGTCCTACAGTACAGCATGGGGAACTCTCTCCAGGCTCTTGGGGTAGACGATGATGGAAGAGAATATGAGAAAAGGAATGTTTATATGTGTATGACTGGGTCACTTTGCTGTGCAGCAGAACCTGCCACATCCTTGTAAGTCAACTGTACTTTCATAAAAATAAATAAAAGTTATAGCCTACAGAGTTCCCATCGTGGCACAGCAAAACCAAATCCGACTAGGAACCATGAGGTTGCGGGTTCGATCCCTGGCCTCGCTCAGTGGGTTAAGGATCCAGCGTTGCTGTGAGCTGTGGGTGTAGGTCACAGACGCGGCTCGAATCTGGCGTTGCTGTGGCTGTGGTGTAGGCCACAGCTCCCATTAGACCTCTTGCCCGGGAACCTCCATGTGCTGTGGGTGCTACCCTAAAAAAAAAAAAAAAAGGCAGAAAAAAAAGTTATAGCCTAGAAATTAGGACAAAATAAGAGATAAACACAAGAGTGCTTTGACGCTTGTGAAATTGCACATGCTCACAGACGAAAGTGATGGAGGTGATACCTCTCCGTCCCGCTCACTTTCTGTCTGTATGCAAAGCAGAACATTGTGGGCTCACTCAAACTGATGCTCAGTCCAAATTCGTTCCATATGATAGGCTCTGACAAGTAAATGTATGTGGAGTAAAATCGGTGAGCTGGACTTAGCCCCAAACTGCAATGATGTCATATCACTTCTTACAACATATTTGTTTAGTGTGTTTGGGGGTGAAAAAGTCAATCTACTATTGGGGGAAAAAGGGAGTCATTGTTCAAAAAGTGGTATAACTTTTCACGAGCTGTTAGGGGGAAAAGTCGTTAACTGAGCAGTCGTTACGTGAGGAAAGTCTGTACCTAGAAAGGGGGGATTGAATGATCACGATGGGTTTCTCATTTATCATAGTCACCCTTTAGGCCTGGGCACAGTGCCAACCCAAACCAAATCAGAGTGAGTGTCTTCTCACGGAGAGGAGGGGGGTGGCTGATGGATAGGCCACTACATGTGTCGGCCGCAAGATGTAGGCTCCCTTCCATGTTGCTTGGAAAAGAAAGGCACTCTATGCAAGGGATTAACCGAGGTTGGTAATATGACTTAGATATACTTTAAATCCTGGAGGTAGTAGGTCATTGTGGTTCTTAGAAATACTTCAGTGGCGAGGAATTGATGTCCAGTTGCTGGTGCAAAGAGTCTTCAGTACCTGAGAGACAGGCAATAGCTGCTCTTCACGCTGCAGAAAGGGAGCATTCGGCACTTGCATTGTCCCTTCTGCTCTCTGACATGGCATGGCCATTCTGCTTTCCAGGCTTGGTGATGGCTCCTGTGACCATGTCCCAGTACCATTCATCATGGCACCCCAAATCACTGTCCAGTTGTGATCAAGCTTGGAATTTTCTTTTCCTTGCTGACTTGGAAAATGCGTTATTGATTCACTGACCTTTTACTGAACTTCCACGATGGGTTGGGCTCTTTTCTCAGTCCTGCGGACAACTCAGAGACAAATCAGATGTGACTTTTCCCTCAAAGAGCTCATTGTCTAGCAGCTGATAAGACATGGATAATAATGATAAAAGGTGTAAAGTAGTATCTGTACCATAAAAGAGAAACAGATGTTTATGGAAAAAATTAGTAATATTTACCAATATCCTTACATTTTTTTGATTATCTCTTGACCTAGTAATTCACATATATTTAACTGAGGGATCCTTGAATCCCTAGAAAATCCACCCTTGAACTTCAGGTAAATTTCCTTAAAGTGTATGCAAAAGTGTGGTTGTATGTTTGTTTGCATTATTGTTGGCAGGGGATTCTTAATTTTGCCTGCTACTTAAATAAAAGCATTGTGTAATTCACAGCAGCACTCCCACTTCTGGAAACCCATCTTAAGGAAATTGATGCCTAGACAAAGATTTATTATGAAGGATGTTTATCACAGCATTATGTATAATAGTATAAAACTGGAAACAACCCAAATATTGAACAACTGAGAATTAGTTAATTATAGTACATCTGCACACAATGGAATTTATGTTCCTGTTGAAATGAGACATCAAAAAATTATGACAGGAAAATATGCTCAAGATAAAATGTTAAGGAAAAAAAACCCCTCAATCTATGATATGCTCTCAATTACTTTCAATTATGTTTTAAAAAACCATCAAAAAGGCTGAAGGGATGACACAGGAAAATGTTAACAGTGATTCTCTCTGTGTGTTGTGGGATCGAGTGATTTATTGTCTTTAATTTTTTCCGTATTTGTCAACTCTTCTACAACAAGCCTGGATCACTTCACAGATGAGAGAAAAACGAAAGTTATATTAAAACTAGTACAAATGAAGTGTCATGACTGTTCTGCAGTGGGATCTCTTTGATTTGGGAGCTCAGCGAGGCCTCTTAGAGGAGGTAGCTTTGAGCATAGTTTCCAATCATGACCATCGTCTTGAGCTTCTGAGCGACTGGGAGAGGGCCAGCAAGAGGCGTGCTCCAAGATGCCCGAGCTGGAGGAGAGAGCGCCACGTGGAGGTTGAGGTGTGGTGGTGACCTGATTACTGTCCCCCGCAGTCCTAGAGCAGGGAGGGCTGGCCCACTCTCAGGTAAACAGCAGTCCTGGCATGTGGGCTGACTCTCAAGGCCTCCCCGGACCCCTGAGATATGGCCTGTAACGTCCAGGGACCCTTTCCTCTCTGTGATGGCGCGCTCACCACGGGGTTGCACTGGAAAAATGATGGAAGGATAGGAGTAATCACAAGTTTGCCCGGTGGACTTTTTTTGGAGGAATTAGCCAAAAATTCTGAGAGTGGGATTGTAAGACTCAGGCAAGAATTGTGGGAAAGACACACACACACACACACACACACACACACACACACACACACACACACACATCTTTGTGACTTAAATTGTTTTGAAGCCAGATGTCTTAGTGTGAAGCTGTACTTTTTAGTCCCTTCTATACCCAGAGGAAAATAAAAGCTAGTAACAGATTGATTAATGCCATATGGTGCAAGATTACACTGCATAATGTTTATCAGTACAGCTTACTATTCTACATTAGCTTCAACAAGACACTGTCTTTTAAGGAACTGATGATGCACGTTGACCCATTAATTCATTGGAGGGATAGTACTTACGAAATTAACTCCAAAAGGGGAAAAGTAGATATTCGTGCAAGGTAACTTTATGACAGAAGAAAAAAATAAATATTAGAAATCCACTTGCAGAAGAACTCGAGGGTGGTTAAATATGATAAAGAAATAGAAACGAAAATGATCAGTGATAGGTTTTGAAAGTTATGTGGTGACATCAGTAAATCCGGGTTAGGAAATAATAAAACTAGTATGTATAGAACGTGATGGAGGATAATGTGAGAAAAAGTATATATATATATATATGACTGGGTCACTTTGCTGTACAGTACAAATTGACAGAGCACCATTTTCATCTATAATGGAAAAAATAAAAATCAGAATTAAAAAAACTAGTGTGTATAGATTGATTGTATCTTGTTACAACATATCTGTACAATATGGTGTCACAGCCTTGCAAATAGTGGAAGCAATAAGGTTAATAGGACCTGGGGGTCTGTGCTGAATGGCTTATTGGGATAAGTAGTCATTCCCGTTTCTTTACATGTTCTCTTTTGTGCTGGAGGGCTCAGAAGCCTCATAGCTCCATCTCCTAGAGACTCTTGCCAGCCAGCTTTCAGAATAGAGTCCTGCAATGCTAGGCACCTTTGCAAGATTTGGAAAGCAGAAGGGAGGCGGAAGTCATTACAATGGCAACAAGAAGTTGTGTGGGTTTTGCCAGACAATAGACGTGAGGTTTTTCAGCAGTTTCTAGCCATTTCCTTGTAAATGACCTATTTCGGTGTGGCAGTCGCAAGGACTGGGAATGGCAGCTTTCTACAATTCCAGCAGTTTCCTAATTTCTTTTTAAAAATTTTTAAAATTTATTTTTATTTAAAAATTTATGTATTTTTACTTATTTTATTATTTTAAAATTATTTTTCTTTAAACACTATATGTACTGAAAAATGAAAAAAAATAAAGTTCCTTATTTCTTTTTTTGTTTGTTTGTTTTTTAGGGCTGCACCTGTGGCATATGGAAGTTCCCACTCTAGGGGTTCAAGCTGCAGCTGCTGGCCTACGCCACAGCCACAGCCACACTGAGGGTGCGAGATGCATCTGTGACCTACACCACAGCTCACAGCAAGGCCAGATCCTTAACCCTCTCAGCAAGGCCAGGGGTCGAACCCACATCCTCATGGGTACTAGTCAGGTTCATTACCACTGAGCCTCCATGGGAACTCCAAAAGTTCCTTAGTTCTTAAAAGCTAGGGGCAACTTTTCCTTACTGTCATTTCCTGAGCCCTGCCAGTGGTTTGGTAAGCATTTTATTTTACCAATGAACTCTCTTTTTCTTCTCGAAATACCTGGAGCGGTTTCTGATTTCCTGACCAAACCCTAACTCATAGATGATATAGGGTCTTTCTAACCCCTATGTTTGCTTTCTAGGATAAAATTGACTAAATAGTTGAAATATGTGTTCAACCATTATCTTCTTATGTCCCTGTAGGTTAAAAATATTTGAAAAATATGTACTCATATGGTGTTCCTACCTGGGTAAATGACACAATACTTCTTCCACTGATATCACCATTGTTTTTGTAATCCCCCCATATGCTCCTCACACAAAATAACAGGGGTGGATCAACATATGGTGTCATAAAAGTAAGAAAGTGATAAGAAAATTTTACGGTTTCTAAATACTTACTGTTTAGCTTGAAAATGTAATGAGAGTGTGCATTTTGTAGTGGATTACGTGGATCAGTTTACAAATGGAAGTGAAAACTTGCTATCACATGCATAAGTCAGAGTTGGAACTAGTTGTTTATCTGATGGACATTATCGACACTGCCTTCACACGCACATGCAAAGAGGTGCCCAGACTCTGTACTAGCACGCGTAGTTATCCAAAGAACATGGTATATATGTGCATATACGTAATTTCTCAGTGTATAGACATATATATCAAATATACATATGTGTGTGATTTTACTCCTGTAGAGATATGGGAGTGTAATTGAAACAATACCCTCTGGCAACTTTAAACACTTCACATCTTTTCCTTTGTGTCCTCCAAACCATTTCATATTACAGGAGGGAAAACATGAAACACGGAGCCCAACCAAGCTTGTCACACTGCCGGCCAGAGACGAAGGAGGGTGCTGGTGTGGGCTGCTGTCTCATATGGCAACAGGGCTGTGGGACATCATTCGCCAACATGGCCACAGTAACTGTCTTCTCTTGCATGCACCCCCTCCCTTTGCAGTGTAACTGTGGCAATTCCCACCCATCTGTTTTTCCACTCCTTGAATCTGGGCTTGATTCTGTGACTTGCTTTAACCCAAGGGGTAGTAGAAAATGCGATAGAGGCAGAGACTTGAGACGTGCTTCTGCACTGGGCTTGTCCTTTCTTGATCCTCTCAGGGATCCTGAGAATCCTATCATGAATAAGCTGGGGCTGGCCTACCAAAGATGTGTGGCCCAACTACTCCCAATGTCCCAACCAAGAACCTGCTCCATCCACCAGACATATGAGTGAGGCCACCCTAGAATGACCAGACTCCAGGCTGTCCTCTGGCTGGCTGCCATGCGCACATCAGTCCAGATGGGACCACCAGGAGAACTATCCCAGGTCACACTGCTAACTCAGAGAATCATACGCTAACATGTGATTGTTATTTTAAATTATTACCTTCTGGAGTGGTAAGAATGAGGCCAAGTATAAAGTGGTGAGCCTGGGTCAGAACTGGAGACATCATTCCCTGCCTTCCCTCTACCAAGTAAAATAAAAACAAAACCAAAAGACCATGGAGAAGGTAGCCAACTGCGCACATTTATGACCCCTGCCTTAGAGGGAGGCAAACAAGGCGAGCAATGTTGAAGACTCCTTTTCTTCCCATGCTAATTAGAAAATTCTGACAAATGACTAGCTCATCACCCAATGACCATCAAAACTCAATCAAGTGAAAAGCATTCGGATTCCTTGAGAAACTAAAGGAAATAGAAAAGAACCCGAGTGGACATTCTCTCTCCATCAAGACCACCCAGTTCAGCCCAAATAGTCGGTCCTTCAGCCTTGCCATAGTCTCTTGGGACTTGTTCTCCAATCCCACATTCTTCAAGTTGCGCCATCCTTGGATCCACAAGAGCCCAGGGTCATGTTTTACTTTGTCCACCAAGTTCTGTCTCTCTGCCATTGACAAGTAAACTGGAGACAAAATAGTAAACCAGAGATGCACCCTATGGTAATGGTCCCTCCCCAAATTATAATTCTCCCCTCACCTATCGTATCATTTCCCTCCACCAGCCCATCTTGAGAATTACACGACCATGAAATTCGAAAAAGTCTCACTTCTACAAGCCAGTGGTTACTTTCTTGGAGTAAGAGTAGTGGTCATCCCAAGTGATGAATTCATCATTTTGTGTCATTCAGAAAGGGAGGGAGACCTTCCACCTGGGCCCAACTTTGCCCCATGTTCACATGGTCATCAATGTGAGGCTCATGGTCAAGGTTGCTGATCATATTCTATTTTTCTCTTTCCTCCCAAGACCTACCCACTTCCCTAGTCTTCTAGAAGGTGGGACCCTGAGGTTTTGTCTTCAATTCTGCAGAGTTGTCTAGCACTGGTCCAGCTCCAGAGGTGAGGGTGCAGACACCTTCCTTAAGGCTGAGAGCTGGCTCAGGGACATATTTCAAAGTGGGCCAGTTATTTATGGTGCTTTCTAAGTAGCTAGACTGAAAATAGGTTTCCTCTCAGCCCACCTTTCCATCAGGAGGTTTTGAAAATTCCTCTACAACCAAATTTGTCTTTGGTGATTGAGGTTAAGCGATGGACGAAATGTAGATGGGCGTTGGATGGGTTTACTTCAAGAAAGTCACCTCACCATGGATTCCCTTCACAAAGGAACTTCGTAATGTATTAAATAGCTGGGGACGAGGTTGCGAATGCGCTTGGGCAGGGGTAAATGGATATAGCCTGTGCCATCACTTGTATCCTTGCCGGCAATTCTGATCTAGCTCCTGTATAAGTATTTCCTTCTTACCGTGCCTGTACTTTTTTTCTCTGAAGGAAATGATGGGTTCCTTGAGGTCAGCAAATTGACCTTTTTGCTTCTCCGAATCCTTCATATTGCTGAGCACAGTGTAAGCTAGTTGGCAAGCTCTGTAAAGACAGGTGATGTGCCTGTCTTGTTTACTATGATATCTCATCCTAGTAGAGTATCCGGCACATGAATGGATGCATGCATAGTGTGGCATCAGATCCCTTTTATGAGCTGTTGAATGAAAGAGGGAACCGATGAACACATGAGAGTAAACAGCGTCTTGAAATCCAGTGCTGGTACACTTGCAAAGCCTAGGGGGATGTATGTGATGGGAATTCAGCCCCAGGAGGGAGGGCTACTGAAAACATACCTCTGCTTGCATCTTCCATGGGCAGAAGCAGATGATTTTACAACCTTGACTTTCAGTGCTTCCCGAGTCTGAGGCATCTGGTTATTAAAAATTGCTTCATTCATTTTCAATTCATTTCACTCCTTTGCTCAGCTTCTCTGCTTTAGGGTTTTGTTTGCCACTAATGTGGCTTGCTGTCTCTCGGCTCAATGTGACACTCCTCTGAAGACCTTGGAACGGTTTCCATGGTTACTTCTTCTGGAATTTTCCCTTTGGAAACTTTATGTTCTTTCCTTACCTTTAACTTCCATCTCAGAAATTTAAATACACACCTTAGGGCTCCTGGGAGTGTTAAGGCACTCCGATAAACACTTCAAACCACAGAGGAGAATCAAGGCCTTCACACTTCCTTTCTTCTGTGTTGAATGCAGACAGCTGATTTGGTGCTGACACCCCCTGAAGCCCAAAGATCTAGAAATTTCCAGCAAAAAAACACACAAAAGTCTACCCAGGTTGCCAAAGCCACTGTCTTCCGTATTTCACTTGGAGCATTGCCACCATCATCAAAGCCTTTTCTTCTTTTCTTTTCTTTTTTCATGCGTCTTGGCGCTAAACTGATTGCTGATGTGTCTTGCCTTGAAGTGCCTTAAGCATGCCTGTGACTGAGAGGAAACTCAGAAGCGTAGGGGCCAGTGGAGATGGGGAGACAAAGACGATTGATTTTCTTTGAGAGGAACTTCAAAAGCTAAACAGATTTCTGAGTTTAATTTTACTCTGTAGAATCTTCCACCCTTTCTTCTCCTGGGATTATTAGCTAAAATCTAGACGGTGGGAGACTTGTAGGGACTCGAGCTCTGAATCAGACTCCTGTTGGGTGCACCCAGGACACAGCTGTGGCTCTCGGGGGATGTAGGAGCTCTGCCGTCAGCAGGGCGCAGACACGCGGCCCCGCCTCTTTCCCGGCTCCCTCCCCTCCCCCTTCTTTCCGGTGTCACCTCTGTGAGCTCCTCTTCCCCCACGCACCCAAGCAACCCCTCGTTCTTCCTTGAAACGGGCTCCCAGCAAGGTCTCTTTCCAGGCCCCACAGGCCCAGCCAACAAAAGGACGAGAAGCCGCTCTTGGCCTGGAAATTCAGTGCACAGGGCTGCCCTTCAGGTCCCGAGACCCAGGGCTCTGCTTAGCTCTGGATGGAACAGGTCAGGCAGCCAGGCCTTTCTCTCTAGACTGAAGGAGGGTCTCCTTGTTCCCCTCGTGGATTTTTCTGCCTTCACAGATCTTTCCGTTGTGATGGTGCCTCGTGTGAGGCTGACCCTGGTACCATGATCCCATCCCTGGGCCACTTAAGAGCCCTGGGAGTGGCACAGCCAGGGCGAGGCAGGATGGTGGCAGCACACTGACAGGCTGATAGGCGGTTCAGTGCAGTTGCTGCAGGTGCAGACTCTGAAGCCAACCGCGTGATTCGCCTTCTGCCTCCGAGCCCACAGCTCTGTCCTCTTGGGCTAACAGCTCAGCCTCTTGGTCTTGTTTCCTCCTCTGTGACATGGGGGTGATGGTCAGCAGGCTACCTGGCTGTTCTGAGTGTCCAACCAGCCAATCCGGTAAAGCCCTGAAAATAGTGTGTGGCAAACAGCCCAGCAAGGTGTAGCCTGTTATTATCCACATAAGGCTGCTTGGCTTGGTGGGCTGAGGCCTGGCTCAGGTGCTGGTCCTGCTGCTTTGGGGCAGTGTGAATCTTAGAGCCATGAACATAGCCCATGTGAGCCAGTTACCCCAGGGCAATTATGTCCCGTTTCTTTTTTTTTTAGGCCCCTTTTCTGACGCTCAGTTCCCTATGTTCTTTTCTCCCACCTAATTTCTTGTAATTCTTGTTTTGTCAAATTGTGCCAAGCATGGGGAAAAACAAGGGCCCAAGAAACCCTTGAAAACCATTTTCTAGCCTCCCTCTTCCAGGCCCCCCTTTGGTGGAAGACAGAGTGGTTGAAGGGAAGAGCCCAGCAGGTCTCCTCTTTTTGGGTCCCAGATAACTCTGGCGAGGGCAGGGCAGCGAGGACCCAGCACGCAGATCCTGTTCCCCTTTGCTCAGCCTGACTCACGGACTGCCCCTTCCAGGGCTACCACTGGTAGCCTCCTCATGGTCTGGAACACGGCCTTATAGCAGTCCCGGTCCTCTTCCCTGCCCACTACAGGGGATGCTGATGCCCAGGACAAACAGCCATTGTCTTCCTTCCTGTGTCAGTTAGCTTTTGCTGTGTAACAAACCATCCCCAAACTCAGTGGCTTGAAACAATAAGCTGTTTACTCACCTTCCAGGGTTGGTAGTTTGGCCTGGGCTCAGCAGGGAGTTCCTATTGAGAGTTCTCCTGGGAGTTCTGCTGTCTTGACAGGACTCATTCCTGTGCCTGCAGTCAGCTGCCACCCTGATGCGTGTTTTGCTCCTGAGGATTGGTGACTATAGGCTGGGATGGTGGGAGTGACTGGCTCGTCTGTTACTTATCATCCATCAGGATAACCCAGACTTTTTCATATGGAAGTGGTGGCAGGGACTCCAGTAACAGTAAACAAGAGGGAAATCCCCAATATTGGGCTATTTTTCCAGTCTTTGCTTCTGTCACAATTGCTCTTACTCCTTTGGCCAAAGCAAGTCATATGGCCAAGTTCAAACTTAGTATGGGAGGTGACTACCCAAACGCTGGATGGCTATAGAGACACACAGAGAAAACAGCTGGGGCCTCTACTCAATCGTCTACCATGTCTCCTGAGAATGTTGGGGCATGACGACTAGTTTCAAAAGCTCCTTCCTGTATTTTTTTCCCATAGGGCCTAAGAGCCCTCATGAAAATAAGGACATCTGGTGTGACATCTGAGAATTCACAAATTGAATATAAACATTGGTTCCTCAAAGTATTACTTTAGCCCTCTGTCAGATTGCCTTCAAATGTAAGTATATGCTTCTTTAAGAAAATCCAGGCTTTGAAAACACCTACATTAGCAGTGGCTCTTAACCACCCCCCTTTTTTGGGAGGCAGGAGGGTAGTTATAAACCCCTTTCAGAATCTGAGGAGCGCTTAGTGTCTTCTCCTCATAGAAATTCCCATTTACACATAGACACAGAATATAGCTTATAATTTCATGGGATTCACAGATCACTTGAAGCTGAATCCCATTGTGAGGAATCCCTCATCACAGGGAGAATATATGTACTTTTAGAAGAGAATTCCTCTCAACCCAGAGGGATGTGCCATGGGCTTGCTTATTTAAAGGAAATCTTGTTGTTGGAAGTGATTCGTGAGCTGCCACTACCTCAGGTTTATCCAGAACACTTCCCCAAACACTGTCTAATTCAGTTGGCTTGCTCTTTCACGTAGGACAAATTCAGTTTCCACCCGACTTGTTAGGAGTTGTATTAATTCAAGGCCAGATGGGCTCATTTCAGTGTGCTCCTGTGTCTGTTCAGGCTGCTTCTGACAGACATTACATGCATAATGACACTATTGCTAGAGAAGGTAGCCAAGGCCAGTGAAAATATATAGGCCATTAAGAACATTTGTGAGTGGATCATCTATGTGTTAAAATCATTCTAAGTATTTTTTGTAAAAAACTAAGTGCTAAAGCCTAAGGACTTAATCATTTCAGGGTGATTTTGGTTGCAAGCAACAGATGTCTCCCCTGAAATGGGCTTAACCAGATAAGTTGGATCTAGGGCTGGTGGAATCCGTGGTTCAATAACATGGGGGCCCTGGCTCACTTCTTTAACCTTCTCTTGTATTTTCCTGATGGTTCTGAGAGGATTGTTTGTGGCAGTTCTTGGTGTTACATGCAGGTGACGAGGTCAGAGGCGGAAGGAAAAAAGAGCCCTTTTCATGAGCAAAGCAAAACTTGCCCTGGGCACTCCCCATGTCTCGCTGGCTAGCATTGCCCAACCGGACAAGGTCGAAATCGTTCCCTTGCAAGGGAAAGGCTGGCCCCTGATGGACTTTGACCAAAAGATATTTCTCCTTTGACCTCGACCTCTCTGAAGGACATGACTTACTCTGGAAGGTTAAAAAAAAATATCAGTGTGTTGTTAGTAAGAAGAAGGGTATTGAATGGCCATTGGCTGAGCAATCTGCAGTGGCCGCCATGATGCTCTTTTCCTTGATACTCTTTGGAATGGTAACCTGGCCTTTCCTGGAACGAGAGAGAGGGAAATGCCTTTGCTAACATAAGTCACGAGAGAAGGGCCTTGGGACCTATCACAAAGGCTAACTCCTGAACCATTGGGAGAGAAGTTGATGGTCGCCAGAGTGTGGGAAACAAAGACTAATGGCTCCAACCTGAGGGAACTGAGCAAAAGACGGTGTAGAAGATGGTAGTAATATAGGATGGGGGAGGGGAGGGGAGAGGAAGGTGGTGGAGAGAAGAGACTGAGAATGATGCATACGAATTAGATCAGAGCATGATTACAGAGGAGAAGAAAGGCAACTTCCTCACACATTGTATTGGGCAAAATGGCAGAAGAGAGACATTGAAGGGGATGGGATGGCTACAGGGCAAGAGAGTGAGGCTGACCTCTTGAGCAGCCCCTCCATGCCTTGCACAAGCTGGCTGCTCAGAGCAGAGGCTGTGATGCCCTGCTTATGGTCCATGGTTCTGTCAGGGGGCTCTGGTCCACTTCCAATGGCCAGTGTCTGCACCTAGTGCCCAAAGCTCATTCCTGACCCCCGAGTCGCCCTCACGAATGACTCAGGAATTAATATGCAAATACACCAGTTCCCTCAGTCCTTGTTCAGGATGGTTCTGAGCTGAGGGCTTCACACTGCTTCCCAGAGCTTTAGCGTGGGGAGGAGGTTGCCGCTGCCCACTGTGGTAGCCGGCTTAACCCTGCACACTTTACCACTGTCCCCTCTTCCTGCTTTACTTTTCCTGCTTCCCCATCTGTCTTGTTTGCACCTCCCAAATCAGCTAGCTGCACCTCAAGTCTGGTATCATGGTCTGCTCTGTACACATTATTTTGTCCAATCACACAACAGTCCTAAGGGCAGTGGGTAGTATCAGCTCCAGACTCAGGCAAGTCATGTGACCTTCTCAAGTTCATTCAACTGGTGGATGACAGGGCTCAGACTGAAATTCAGATCTGTCTGGTAAGAGCCCATGCTCTTCCCGTAATAACAGTTTGTATCTTGCTGCCATTGAACAAGAAAATGCAAACACGGGAGGCCCTGGATAAAGCCAGGAACTGTAGGGCTGTAGCACCCTGCGTCCACAACCTACCCTAGGTGGCAGCTGGTGTCTTTGGGATGTCAAAAAGCCCTGGCTACCTTATGCTCCACCCAGAGCAAGTGTACCCCAGGCTCAAGCAGCTCATGCAACCTACCTACTTGAGAGTGTGGTGAGAGGAAGCAGGTCAAAGGGCATAATTATTTGCAGTGAGTCAGGGGGTCCATAAAAACATGGACCCTGGCTTCAAATTGCAGCCTGAACCAGAACTGGTGGGAGAACCAAGGTCTGCTGATCATTGCCTAGCGCTCTGACTACACGGAGGAGCTTTCCATGCAAGAGCTTGACAAGCGATACACTTCATATGAGCTTGAGCTCTTGAGACAACATGATGGACAGGCTAAAAGATGGATTTTGGAGTGAGACTTGCCTGGACCTGAATCTTATTCTACCACTTCCTGTTTCCACCATGCTGGCACCTTTCCCACCCCGAGAGCCTGAATCTCCCTTTCTTTGCTGTGAGCATTCTCTGACACCACTGATGTCAGCTCAGCCACAAGTAGGTCCAATCCAGAGCTGTAGGCGAGTTAACGTCCCTGGGGGAGCCATCAACCCATGAGGAATAGGAGGAGTCAGTATAAATGCTGCAGCCTCTCCATCCTCTAGTGGATAATTCTGAGGCATGTTCTACGTGGTTTATCTAAGGAACCCAGCAGAGTGAGCCTCAGTTGCCCAGAGCTGTAACCCCTTCATTAACGAGCCCATGTGATGGTTCTTGTCCTTTCCCTGTGTCAGAGTCGCCAAGTTGCTTAATTTTCTTAAGCCTGTGAAGTTAGGCTCGCATCTTCATCATAGGGTTGTTATGAGGATTAAATGAGCCCTATTTACAGAGTATATGTATAATAAATGTTCAATAGAAAAATGGTGGTGGTGAAGATTATTGATCCCTTCTTTTCAGCCTTTCGGCTCTATCCCTGCAGTTCCAGTTCCTCCACTAGGTGGCAGAATATCAACATTCATCATCCATGGAAGGAATGCCTCTTAGAAAGAGTAAAATAAGTAAATTAGAGACCCCGGGGGACGATGGAGACTGTGACATGAGAAGGGCAAGCCTATGATTAAAACCCGATCCAAATAAAGAAGGCAGTGCCCTGAAATTCCAGCCTCAGTCAGATCGGTGTCCGATTCGAGGCTTTGAAAGGTAGAGGCTGTTGGATGAATTCCCAAAGCAACATGGGGAACGTATATGAGAGAAGCAGGTGGAGTCTGTTTGCAAGCAATTACTGGGTGCTACTTTCCCATGCCTGGGGTAATCCTAAGTCATGGGAGATGATGAGGAGGTGGAGGAATGGCAAGGA
Source organism: Sus scrofa (assembly GCF_054392235.1). Lineage (NCBI taxonomy): Eukaryota > Metazoa > Chordata > Mammalia > Artiodactyla > Suidae > Sus > Sus scrofa. Next base: position 17,409,312 of record NC_139401.1, read on the forward strand.
GCCAGGGAAAACCCAAACAATCACCTCAACGAAGTAGATCTAGATAAGAGTCACTGTGATCCTCCAGTCAGCTTTGGGACGAAATCTTTCTGGATTTTTTGGAATTCTTTTTGGTAAGACGTTTGCATCCTTAGACAAACCGTACCAGCTGGGGGTTAATGAACTCTTTGGCTGGAGAATGGGGGGCGGGGGGGCTGGCTTTAGTCCCTCATTCGTTGTGGGTTTACCCTGTGGTATCAACTCCACTATACTTGCAAGGAGTTAAGATGCAGGCGTTTGAAGCTACTGGCCTATTGGAAACTGTCTACCTTATCTGCTGATGAACTCAGGTGGACAAACGAGATAGGGCACAGGGACATCAACCGTGCCTGCTAGAGCAGTGCTTCTCAGATTTTAGTGTAGGTACAAATCACCTGGGGTCTTGTTAAAATGCAGATTCCGGGGTTCCCGTGTAGCTTAGTGGGTTAAAGATCTGGCATTGTCACCATCATGACTCAGGGTTTGATCCCTGGCCTGGGAACTTCTGGAACTTTTCTATGCTGCAGGCGCGGCCAAAAAAAAAAAAAAAAAAAATGTAGATTCTGATTCTGTAGGTCTTGGGTGTGCCGAAATTCTGCTTTTTTTTTTTTTAATTTAATTTTACTGAAGTATAGTTGATTTACAATGTTAATTTCTGCTATACAGCAAAGTGGTTCAGCTTTGGTTATACACATAACCATTCCCATATAGGTTATCACAGAACATTGAGTAGATTTCCCTGTGCTATACAGCAGGCCCCCATTGATCATCCACTCCATATACAGAGGTGTGCATTTGCCAATCCCAAACCCCGAATCCATCCCTCTCCCACCACCCTACCCCTTTGGTAACCATTTGTTTATTTTTGAAGTCTGTGAGTCTGTTTCTGTTTTGTAAATAAGTTCATTTGTAATACTTTTGAAAATTCTGCATGTAAGTGATATCACATGCCATTTGCCTTTCTCTGTCTTACTTTACTTAGTGTGATAGTCTTTAAGTCCATCCATGTTGCTGCACATGGCATTATTGCATTCTTTTTTAGGGCTGAGTAATATTCCATTGTATATATGTACCACATCTTCTTTATCCGTTCATCTGTCGATGCACATTGGGTGGCTTGCATGTCTTGGCTGATGTAAATTGTGCCGCAATGAATATTGGCATGCACCGAGATTGCGCATTTTTAACGAGCTCCCAGACGATGTTGATGCTGCCGGCCCATAGATTGCATTTTGAGAAGCAGAGACTCCATTGTTCTTTAGTCCAGTCCTGCTGTTTCTTTCCTCATCTCACATCATCATTGATCCCAAACAATATCGGAGGCACCAGGTCTCTGAGCCTCGGTCTTCCCCTCTCTGGACCTCAGTGTCTTCATCTTCAAAATGGGGCACTTGTATGTGCTAACTAGGGGTGGTGGCTTTAGGGAAGAAGGGGGAGGAGTTTTGAAATAGCATTTCACTAGTTCGAAAGCATTGAAAATTAAAAAAATAAAACGCGAAGAAGCAAATTTGGAACACATCTTCTGGGCTGGCTGAGATACACAGACGCCACTCCATGTTCCTAAAAGATTCGTGTCTCCTGGGCCTGAAAGACAATATTGTAGTTTCCTGAAGGGTGGCTTAGGGATTTTTATCTTTCTACGAAAGATGGTGTTGGTTCTAAAGGGCTGACAGAGACTGGATTTGATGATCTCTGAGACCCCCTCCTGGTCTAATATCTTTCAACTTCATTTTGTATTAATCTCTTCTGTTACATTAAATTGCAGATTTGTGTCTATTTTCCCTCCTGGCCTGGAAGCCTCTCCAGCCAGGGACTCATCTCCAACTCTATCACTTACTCTAGTGCCTGGCACCCAGCTAAATCCTTGGATGCATGGGAGAGCCTGTAGATTCCTTGCAGGCCTAAAAAAAAAGGGGGGGGGGATGCTGTGAGGTTGACCCACACACTGGCTTTTTGAAAAGGATCTTTAAAGAGATTTTTGGGGACCTGTATGGTATTAATCTCCTTTGAGGTTTATAGTGAGAGAATTATAACCACATACAAGCCCATGTCCAGCATTTAATAATCCCGTTAATCACTGTGAGCTCCTCTAGCGCAAATATCGTTTAGTGACATCCTCATGGTGATTCATTGGCTAGAGGATTGTTTGAAAATGGTTCTTGGGAGCAAGAAACATCTGCCCCGATTTGCCATGGGAGCAGGGCCTATGCAGTGCATTTGGACAGGCTCTGCCTGATGGAGCTTGCCAAGGAGAGGCAAAGTCACCACTAATTACATGTCTTGCATTGTGAGTTGGAAATAGATACACAGAGCAAATGTTCTGGCCCACAAAGCCTCAAAAAGCGATGAAAGCAACACAGACTTCAAGTTCATTTTCAAAATTCCCAGCATTGCAGAACAGAGCCAGGCATACAATTTTTCCTCTTTTTCACGTGGCACTTTAAGACAGAGAAGAATAAACCAAGTGAAGATCTGGAAATCCACTTGCAAATTCAGAAGAAAAAAAAAAACCCATAGTGGCGAAAAGGATATAGAAAGTGACAGTGTTAACATGCTTTTTCACTGGAGGTATTAATTAGTAACTCCCTCGAGTGCTTGATATCCTTGAAACAGGTCAGCACCCTTGCTTGACTTACACAAATTTGATTGCACTCAGTTAGAAATTGCCCTTCTCCCGGTGGGTCTTAGTTATACAATGTCCAAACAGACGTTCCTCAAAGGGAGGAAAGTAGTAGAAGCAGCAGGCAGAGTGAGGAGCCCAAATGGGCCCTGAGCAGAAGCCAGGAGGAGCCCTGCCTTTATGTTCAGGTGATGGATTCACTTATTTACAGGAAAGAGAGGCCATCTTAGCAGCAGCCCATTAAGATAAAATCTGGTCAATTCTGAGTAACAACAAGCTCATGAAGAAGCATCATTGGGATGCCAAGTGCCCAGTGGCTAAATATCTGGGGCAGAAATTGTTAGACTACATTTCCCAGCCTCCCTGGCGGCGAGGCGTGGCCATGTGACTGAGTCCTAGCTGACAGACTTGAGATGCTCTGTTTCCTGGTAGAAATATTACCTACACATGGTCGTTCATGTTCTTTCCCTTTCTAGCTTGATGGAGATAGAAAAGGTGATTTTGGAAGCTGTGTGTTGACTGTGACAGAGCCACAAGTTAGAGGCGGCATGAGTCGCCACCTGCTTGGAGGACAGCTACCGGTCAACCAGAATTTATATGAGTGAGAAATAAACATTTATTGTGTAAAGGCATTGAGATACTGGGGTTTATCTGTTACAGCAGCTTTCATTGCCTTAGTTAAATATACACTCTTTGGCTCTGTCAGTAGAGGCAGCGTAGGAAAAACAAAGGAGGGTGTAGTTTTGCTGTTCTTTCCTGGACGTTACCCTGTGAGAGGGATTTTGTCAAACTGGAACATGTGTATAAATGAAAAACAAGAGTGATGAAAAGGTGGGAAATGATATATTGGGGAGGATAAAAGCCAGGGGGTTCAGCCTAAAGAAGAGAAAACTTTGGTGTAAAAATCTACAGGATCTGTCTTTAAAGATTTCAACGTACATCACAAGGAAGATTTAGCCTTTGCTCTGGAGTTCCAGAGGACAAGGCTAGGAGCCAGGTTTGGGCTCACTATCAAGAAGAAATTTCTAATAATTAGCACTGCCCCAGCGTGGAATGACTTTTCTTACCAAGTAAAGCCTTCCCCATCTTTAGTGCACACTGCTGATTCACCACCCAGGATCCATTCCCCCTGCCCCCCTGCCCCTGCTGCTGGACTCTAGAACCCTGATTTTGTTGTAGTATCATCTTTATGTGATTTGGGAGAGGGACTCTATCCCCAGCTCCCGGCATAGATCCTGATTGGTCAAACCCCTCAGCCCATGGTACTCTTCTTTGCGGCTCTTACTTGCCCAGAGGTTGGTGAATTCCCTAAGCTTGCCCAGTCAGACCTAGGGGAGGTCTGTATTTCATGGTTGGGGAAGAGATTTTCCTTCTTGTCTGCCGGGCATGCATCAGGACTCATTAGTTTTGACTCTCACGGCAGCCATCTTGGGGCCATGAGGTGACCCAGCCTTAAGATGAAACCAGCCCCGTGGATGGCAGAGCAGAGAGGTGGCAAGAACCTGTCCATTAAGCTGCTCATCACCCTGCGTCAGAAGGCTCCTCTACGTCTGGATTTCATTTGGAGTTACGGTTTTCTATCATGTACAGCTTAAAACATCTTAGTTTGCACAGTGCTTCTGAGGAGGTTTGGGAACCCAAGTTGAATGCTGCCTTGTCATCAGGGATGCCAGGGGGGTATTGTAACCTCAGGGTGATAACTAACCCCAAGCATTATAAACTCTGGTGAAGAAGGTACAGCTGATTCATTTAACTTAAAATATAGGCTTCCTTCCAAGTGTCTGGAAATATATTTTGTCCCAGATGTATGTTGGCTTTTGGCCGCCACACATCCTCCCCTCTCCCTTCCTGTTGCCCCTCCTTCCATCTCGCTATGTAGGAGGTCTCCCCTAACAGACATGTTTTATCCACAGAAGATGTGAACTCCCATTTGCAGAGTGTGGAATCACTGATTGGCAACATCAGCCTACTAGGGCTACATTTCCCAAACCACCTTACCTGTAGTTGAGGCCACCATACTGGTTCTCACCCGTGGAATGGGAGCAGTAGTGATGTATGTCACTTCTGGGTCAAGAAGCTCAAGCAGTGGGTGTGCCTTCATGGTCTTTAGCCATTGTCCAGCTGAATGCAAATGACTCCATGGCCCAAGAGGAGGGTGGAGCCACAGTATGGCAGGAGCCTGGGTGGTGCATAGTCCTGGGAAGGTTGACTGCCAACCAGGAATATCTGTGTTGGACAGTTACCTGCCTGGAGAAGACACTTCTCTTGTGTTAAGCCATTAGACCTTGGGGTTTGTTACAGCAGCTAGTATTACCCAACTAATATATCACCATTGGGCAAGGTCTTAGTAGAAGGGCAGTAGCCATCTCAGCCTCTGGAAGGCAATTATGGAAGGCAAGAGGGACAGCTCTTCCTTTTGTCTGCCCCCTGCTACACTAAGGTTTAAAGACAATGAGACGCTTGGTCCTGGGATACTGAATCTTAAACAAGGGGCAGAAGATGGAGGGAAAGTTCAGAATCAGATAGATAGCAGTGGTAGCAGAAACAGGGAAAATGCTGTATCTGAGGCCTTTGGGCTTTGGCTGTGTTTCCTGTTACTCCAGTAGCCCCCTCGTGTCCTGCTGGTTGTCCCCAGCCTTCTCCTCTAGCTTTTCATTGAATCTGTTAGTCCTTGCTAGCCTGCTAATTAATTCCTCCCTTTGCCTAAGATAATCAGAGGTTTTTTCTTTTTTCTTGCAATCACATGGGGGAGGGTGTAATTTTTTTTCATAAAAGGAGCCCATCTCAAACTTGCACATTTTATTAGTTTTGCCTTTTATAAGCGAAGGCCTTCCTTTACAAAATTCTGTATTTCTCTTGGCCCTTGACTGCTTGGCCAGCTCGGGTTCATGATCTAACAGCAGTTATGGCCGGCACCATTCAGTTTCCTCCTTTTGTTGACCGCCTGTCCAGATCATCAAGTAATTATCTGTGTTTTCCTTTTGTTGATGGTTTGGTCTCTCTCCTAACTTTCAGTAACTATTTTCCTCACTTGTTGTACTCACAGATTGTCCTTACCTATGCATTTTCGTGGCATTTCTACTTGTTAACCATTTCTAGCGTTAAACGGTGCCATCCAATTAGCACTGTGTCAGATTTTTTCTGGTGGGCGGCAGAGTTGGTGGAGAAAGCCCTGGATTCCTTGTCTCAGAGGCCTGCTTCTGTGTCCTCAAGCTCTGTGACCTTGGGCAGATCACTGAACTCGTCTCTCCCTGAGATTTGTTCTGCTAAGTGATTAGAATGAGAGAATATGCAAAAATCTCAGGGTCATTTACAGGGGCAGCAGCCAATTAAAGGCTGGAGAAATACAGTTGGAGGGAAGGTAGGAGCTGAGGAAACCAGGCTGTGAGGGCTACGAGGCAGGCGGTGCTTCCTTAATGCTAGCAGATGCCATCAGCTGAGGGGAGCCAGCCAGTGCCTTTTTCTTTTTCAGCCAGCCTTATACTTTGGGTTTGTTCTCACATACAGCCCTTGAAGAGGATCCAAACAGGCCAGGGGCCCAGCTTCCACATTTTATCCAATCTTCACACATCCTGAGCTCAAGACAGATAGGACACCCACAGTGATTTTTTCTTTCTTTTTTTGGTCTTTGAGGGCCACACCTGTGGCATATGGAGGTTCCCAGGCTGAGTCAAATCGGAGGTGTAGCGGCCACGACCACAGCAACGTGGGATCTGAGCCGCGTCTGTGACCTACACTACAGCTCACGGCAACGCCAGATCCTTAACCCACTGAGCGAGGCCAGGGATTGAACCCACGTCCTCATGGATGCTAGTCGGGTTCGTTAACCACTCCGCCACAAAGGCAGCCCCCACTGTGACCTTTTACATCATTCACTGTGGTTGTCATGAGCACTGCGTCCACCTCTCTCATCAGCTGTTTATATTTGTGACTGAACTGCATTGAGAACTTCACCTCTGCCTCCCAAGGACGGTACCAGGGACCAGATTTGGCAACCTCCAACACTGGGCCTCAGTTTCCTCATCTGTGAACTTGGGTGGCTCAACTGGTGCTCCTGGAGCCCCCTCTCCAGTCCCAGCCCACTCCGACGCTGGCACACGATCTTGTGACCCCCTCAAGTATCTGCTTAGATCCTTGACGGAGTTAACTTTCCTTCCCCAAAGCGAAAAAACACTTCTGTCTGGAGTTTTTCTCTTGTTGAAAACCGCCTCTTCCTCCCTTCGCTGGGGTGGAGTTTGTTCTCATGGTAACCTGCAGCCAAAGGCTCTGAGGTTGACATTAAATCCAGCCAAATGGACTCATATCCATGGCTACAGAAGATCAGAACAAAGTTCTCCAAACATGGTGATTCACTAGTAGGAAACAAAGGATTTAGCTGCTCTGATACCTTTTTGCTGCATTTTCTCTTTTTTTCATAGAGGTCACTTGACAAAATAAGAAAGGAAGGACTGGGGCCAATTTGGTTCAATTTGCTAATGTTTTAAAATATTCTTACAGAGAGATGCATTTATCTTAGGCCATTTTTGGCTTGGAAAAAATTCTTTTCTAAACCGTATTCGGTGAGTGCTTGAACTTGAGCCAAGTTAAAAAAAAAAAAAAAGAGAGAGAACACAAGCTTAAATAGTCATATTCAGATAATACTAGTCAAATTTTTTTGGATAAAACTCAAATCAATATTCTGTGCAGTATCCCCTCCTTGCACACCCACATGCACACAACCACACACACACACACACCCTTACCTATGTTCCCGTTTAATCAGATGAGACTTGAAGAAAAGTGTCATGTCTACTACACTATCTGGAAAATGCTGGACTGATCTGCCTTTTTGATGACTGCACAGAAGTTCAAGGCCAAGTAGAGAAGCAGCTGGTTCGGGACGATGTGGTACCAAAGGAAGTAGGGGGTTATTTGATGCCCGGGCCGGGCAAATTCATTTCAAATAGAGCCTCCGAGAATAAGGAGGTTGAGAACATAGGCCTCCCAGGCCTGTTGGTGTCACCGGGAACCATGAAGAGCAGCCAGCAGGGCCCCCGGGGTGTAGGCAGGCTCTTCATCTGATGCTTGGAGTGAAAGGCGTGTTGCCAACTGGGACAAAGCGGGAAGGATCCGCGCACACAAGAGACAGTGGCTGGGCTGTCAGGCTGTATTTGTGTCTGCCTGAGCTGTTCTGAAAAGATTCTCCTTTCCTGAGTCACTCAGACACCCCCCCACACACAAGAGAGGATGGAGTGGCGACGCTCCCTGTGCTAAGCAACAGTTTGCCGAGGTGGGAGGAGGGTCTTTCATCCTGGCTCCGTGAGCAGTAAGTACCGCTGAACCCAACCCTAATGGCCTCAGCTTCTTCGGCCACTGGTGTGGGAGGAGAAGGGGTCTGGGATAAGCAGCCACCACTGCTGCCCACCCTTGCGTCGTGCCCCATCCTAGCCATAGGCATCTCTCACTGGGGTTTTGGCAGCTGCCTCCCACTTTTACTTCCCAAGAGCTTGATGGAGCCTCTCAAAATACAAGTCACACTGAGTCACTATTCTTCTCACAACCCCCCGATGGCTCCCCACTATTTTTAGTTTGACCCACAAAGCCCTGTGCCGTTCGGCTCTCATCTCCTGTTCCTTTGCCCCTCTCGTATGTTCTTTCAGACATAGTGGCCTCCTCGCTTGAACATGCCCTTTCTCTTCCCACCGCAGAGCTTCCGTCTGCCCTTGCTGTTCCTTCTGCCCAGAATGATCTTCCACCAGTTGCCGGCAGGATTTGTTGCTTCACCTCATTCAGCTCTTTTTTCTGGTGCCATGTCCCCAAGGAGACCTTCCCTGATCACCTTACTTAAAATCACGGCTGCTCCATGCTCATCATCTATTGCCCCAGTTAGGCTACCTAGTAAACCATCTCTAAACGCGTGGCTTCCAATGAGCATTTATTTCCATACTCACGTGTTTCACTGAGACTTGATCCCTCTGGGATGAGCCGGTCAGCTCCGCTGTAAGGATGCAAGGGGTGTTAGGTCTGCTCCTTGTGTGCTTGTGTAGAGCCTCAGAATGAAGGGGCAGTGGCTACCCAGTGCATGCTCTTCTCTCGATCTATCATCAAGGACAAGAGGCAAGCCAAATGATATAGCCAGTGTACGATCTTTGGCACATTTTCTAATCCATGAATGTGCTATTGGTCAGAGGAAATCGCATGAGCAAACCCAAATTATTGAGTTAGGGACGTATACTCTGTCCACACTGGGAGGGGGAAGAGAGGGAATATTTGCTGAACAGTCATACAAGCTACCATTCTCTCACAAACACACACACACACATGTGCATACATGTACACAGCCCAGCCCTGCTTACACTCATCTCCCATTCTGGGCTGTTTAGGGCTTATCTCTTTAGGGCTTATCATCACCCTACATATTACATATTTTATTGATCTGTTTGGTTTATTGTCTGTCTCATTGGCTAAAATAGAGATTCTTTGAGAGCAGGGAGTTTTGTCTGTTCTGCTTACGGCTGTATCATCAGTACCTTGAACAGTGCCCAGAACACAGATGCCGAATCAATACGTTTTGAATGATAGAAGGAAGAAGCCTCCCCTCCCCCATTACTGTGAAGCCTCAGGAAGGAAGCACAGCAGTGAATTCTAGGATCTTGCAGCCCTCGGAACAGGAATGTAATCTCGGCACAAGACCAGTCTTAACCCTGTATTTACCACCATTAACCCATTACCATCACTGCCGCCGTCATCATGACTGTTACTATTGTCATCAACATCACCACTACCACTATTGTCACCCCTACTGTCACCATAGTCTCCACTGCCATTGCTGTCACCACTGTTTCTACATCAGCGTTACCACTGTCTCTACCACATTGCCACTGTCACTATCACTCTCACACCGTCATCACCTCTACTCCAGCACCAATAGCACAACCACAAGCATCACCACACCTCCACCTACCACCACCCCACTACCATCACCACCGCTCCCACATCCCCATCACCGCTTCCATTACCATCCCACTTCCACCACCATCACCCTCTTCACTCATCTCCGTCACTGCCATCACTGTCACTGTCACCATTATCTCCATTAGATGATGATGACTGATGGTGGTAGCGAGTGCACACAGCTCTCAATACACTGATTGCAGTACAGGAAGTAGAGGGAACAATCATTTTGTCCTGGTGGGCTCGCTGCCATGAAAAAAACCCTCCATCTGAGAAAATTCTTTCTCTGAAGAGCCCTATAGTACATCTACAGCAGGGACACAATCAGTGTTTACTACAGCTTCAGAAGTGCTACGCACTCTTGTGGAGGTCTGCAGAAATGATCAAACTTCAAATCTCACCTCCTAAGGAAGCCCTGGAATTGTCTGTAGCTCCAGATCAACTCTCTCTGGCTTATAGAGCAAGGCAGTGGAGTCTTTCTTCCACCTTTCCTTGTTTTGTTCTGTTTTGTTTTGTAAATGTGCTCTTTTTTATATATATAATGATTTTTTACTTTTTTCCATTATTGCTGGTTTACAGTATTCTGTCAATTTTCCACTGTACAGCATAGTGGCCCAGTTACACATACATGTATACATTCGTTTTTCTCACATTAGAAAACTTCCGATTCACGGCCAGATTTCACCTTCATTTTATCTGATCCTTGACTCTGAAATGATTTCCTAAAGCCTCTACTTAAGTTGTAAAATTTTTTCCAAGGCCTCAAATGCATTGATGTGAAATATGGAGATACTCTAGATATTCTACAAAAAGACCCTTCCTCATGAAATATTGTACCATGGGTTGGGGAAGGGTCTGTTGAGGATGGTGTGAAGGAGGAGAATTTTGTTGAATTCTTAAAGGCAATTTTTCTTTGAAGGGAAGAAATTGCCACTGTTTGGCTTTGGTCCCAAACCTGCTATTATGATGAAACACCAAGAGTACAGTTTATCATCTCCTGATGGCAACGCATCTGATTTTGATTCTATCAGATACAAAGAAAAAAACTGTATTGCTGGGGAGGGGGATGGTTGAAAGAAGAATGTTAGAGCCTCCTGAGGAGGCTTTCTTTTTTGTGGGCATGAGAGAATGTTCCATAGACAGAGGGAAACATAGATGAAAAGGCCTACTAATAAAGAGACGTTGCAACCGTGATGCCCAGCTGAGGCTGTGAGCCATGGCTGGTGTCTGCCGTGGGCATCTGATGCAGCAAGATGGCGGACAGCTCCAGGATAGAAGGGAAGGGACTTAGCTGCCCCAGCTGTCAACTGGAAACCAGTCAGGTCCCATCTATGTTTGATAGTTGTCATCCTCTTCTTAGTCCTCTAACTGATTCTCATCTCTGGTTAGCTTGGGGCTAGACTAGCCTGAGAAAGCTCCAGGCTAAGGTCTGCTCAGGGGCAGTGGGAACCATCTCCCACCTAGGAACCCCAAAACCATTCCCTGCTAAAAGGAGTTCTGGGCAGTGGAAAACCCAAGCTGCAGTAACTCTGCAGATGAAGCCGGGAGAGCAGCTGGTCTATGCCAAGGGTCCTCTGCCGAGCTGAGGATTATGCTGTGTGAGGTTGGAGTTGGAACTCAGGATGGGCTCAGTTGTGAAAAGATATGGGAAGCAGGCACTTCCTGTAAAGGGATTCCATTTCAACTCAACAGTGTTCACTTTGCAGTTACTTTGGACCCAGGGAGGGAATTTTTGTCTATTTGGATCATAACAGGATCTCTGAGTGGGGATGTGTAGACAGACATTGGTAGAGGAGTGGGAAGGAGTGGGGCCAGGGCAGAGTGGCGCCTTGTGAGCGAGACTCTGGTACTGTCTCCTTATCCTCCTGTCCTGTCGAGGGAAAGCTTAGCTCAGAAGTAGATCTGGGCTCCAACAGGAATTCATGGTTTTATGGCCAGGCCTGAGAGGGGCACATCTGTAACAGAGGTCAGTGAGTATTGCCTGCCACGTTCCCAGGAAGCAGACTCTGACTTTGCGGAGCTTATTAGGGGTGTTCTTTGGATTAACACCTGTGAAAGAAGAGAAAGTAGCAGGATTAGGCAGGGGTGAATTTGAGCCTTGGTGCAGTTACCACAAAGGCCTCTGTTGATCCTGTGGGGCACTCTGGAGCTAGGATATAACCTTTGCAGAATTATCTGGGGTAAGAGCTAGGGCCTGGGTCTTCATGTCTTTGTGTGGACCCCCAGGAAAGGGGCACACCCTTGTTGAGGCAGCTCTCTTCGATCAAGTGCAGAATGCTGGACTGCCACCCCTCCAGCTGGAGGAGTGAGTCCTGAAGGGGGCGCTGGGGGGGCCCAACACGACAGCCACTGCACCTGCTTAGAAACACAGCCAAAGAATTTTCTCTCGGAGGGAGCCAGTGACAGAGTATCAGTGACTTAGTATCCATTCTGGCCAATTCAAAAAATATTTGATTGTTTACTGTGGTCCAGGCACTGTGGGTACACAAATGAGTAAGACAAGATTCTCGCCTTTGAGGAATCTATGGTTTAGTGGAAAGACAGATGTATCGAATATCAACCAGCACTCAATGAGATTATAGAGGCATCAAACAGGTAAAATGGGGTGCAGAGGGGGTTGTCAGCTTAACAAATGTGTGATACTCCAAGTTTTGTGCAGCATTAGCTTACTTAGCATATAGCATCAAATCAACACATTATAATTTAGAAAAAACAACCATTTCATGAAACTTCCATGTTAATCCCAGTCATTATGGAAGAGAGGTTTTCTCCTACTGAGTGGCAATGCAGTTGTTGATAATGCCAGAGAAGACAAATGATTTCCAAAAACATTCAGACTTCCTTTTGGATAAATAAATGTTTGTTGACTGAAATCTTAAAAAAAAGAAGGGAGGAAGGAAAATATATGACAACAAGAGAAGGAATAGACCAACCATATCATAGCCACTAGTGGAACTAGTATTATAACTCACATTTTCTATCTTTTGTTCAGCATTCTTCCCTCCCCATGCTCACCTTTTCTAGGACTGAATATAATTGTCCCCCAAAAGTAGCCTTCCTTACATGAATTGATAATCTTTTAGTTGGAGTACCTTCTCTGTGCTTGGTTAGACAAAGCCTCCTTGATGTCCTCTATCAGCCTGGCTCTATTCTCTGGCTGCAGAGTGGCATTCTTGTTGAGTTGTACTACTGGATCCACTGCAGAACAAGATGAGGGAGGACAAATAAATCAGAACAAGACTGAGGTGGGAATTCAAAATATTTATTAGCTGTGTGGCATGGCAACCAGCCAGTCAGGCTGAGAACAAAGAGTACAGCCAAAGCTGTTGTAAACAGGCTGAATACTAGCCTGTTCAGGATTATTAAAAAAATTGCAAGTGCTTATCTTTTAAAAGGAATTTCAGTTCATAAACAACATTGCTGTTATTGTTATTAGCATTGAACCACTTGTTTTTCTAGTTTATTGAGCCACTACATGATAGCATTGGCCAGAAACTAATTAAGGGTGAGCCCCTAGAGCAAGGACTAATGTGTTTTAGCTGTGGGCAGGAGGTCTGGAGAAGATGCTAACATTATGGATAGAAAAAAAAAAATGATGGATAGGACTTTCACTGAGCCATCAACAGCCACAAATTTGAAACTTGTGTTTCTTTATTTCTTTGTCTCTATAAAATGAAACAAATGATGTGGGTTTTTTTGTCTTGTTTTATATTTTTGCATTTTAGGGCCACACCGTGGCATATAGAGGTTCCCAGGCGAGGGGTCAAATCAGAGCTACAGCTGCCAGCCTACGCCATAGCCACAGAAACACAGGATCCAAGCTGCGTCTGCGACCTACACCACAGCTCACGGCAATGCCAGATCCTTAACCCACTGAGCAAGGCTAGGGATTGAACCCGCAACCTCATGTTTCCTAGTCGGATTCATTTCTGCTGTGCCACGATGGGAACTCCCCACCAATGATGTTTCTTGATTATACCTTATATTTATCAAAATGACAGTCCTATGGATTCACATATAAGCTTATTTTTATTCTTTAAAAGATGTTGTAAATTTAGGGAGTTCCCATTATGGCTCAGCAGGTTATGAACCTGACTAGTATCCATGAGGATGAAGGTTTGATCCCTTGTCTTGCTTAATGAGTTAAGGATCTGACATTGCTGTGGTGTAGGTCTTAGACGTGGTTCGGATCCCACATTGCTGTGGCTGTGGTGTAGGCTGGCAGCTGCAGCTCCAATTAGACCCCTAGCCTTTGACTTCCATATGCCAAAGGTGTGGCTCTAGGGAAAAAAAAAAAAAAACAAGAAAATAAAAACCAAGAAAAAACAGAACACAAACAAACAAAAAAGATATTATAAATTTAAAAAAATAGAGAAAAGAAATTGAGAATAATGTAACAAATACTGTGGTCTCACCTTCCAGAATTACGAACCCTAACATTTAGCTATTTTTTCCTTCAGATTTTGAAGTAAAGTTGATTTCCTCTTGCTAATTCCATGCTTCTCTCTGCATCCCCAGAGGCAGCCAACACAGATTTCTGATGTCTCCTTCAGGCCCAATGCTTCTTAACCCTGGTTGCATAGCAGGATCACCTGGGAATCTTTTAGAAATCCCTGGTGCCTGGATCTCATGACAGACAAATAAAATTAGAAAGGGGGGAAGGATTAAAAGGGGAGAACTCAAGCATAAACTCTTTCTCAAGTCAGAGTGATTTTTTTATTTGCTACTTCCGTGTGATTTTCCAGCTTCCTAGCATGTTTTTGTGTATATTTTGAATCCTCTTTTACTGTAGATGTGGATAGACCTTAGTTTTCTTCCTTGAAGTTGGGAAGAGCTAGGTTTCAAAGGAAGGACCATAACTTACCTTAACATAGTCTGTATCAGTGGTTTTTAAAGCTACCCAGATGATTCCACTGTGCAGCCAAGACCGAGAACCAAACCATTGTCTAGCTCAGGTTCCTATGTTTTCTAGGTACATGTGTAGCTCTCTATGAACAATGCATTTTATTGCCTGTGTATATGTGTGGTGTGTGTATTTTAGAAGAATATGTAAACCAACTCATATGTCACATTTGGACGCCTTTTTTACTCAACAATATGTTTTTTAAAAATTACATTGAAATCATTTTCGATTTACAGAGAAGTTGCAAAAAATGGTGTATCCCCTCAACCTGGCTTGCCCTCCTGTTAGCATCTTGCATAACCATAGTACGCCACTGAAATCAGGAAATTAATACGGATTAATTAGCCTCTAGGCCTTATTTGGATTTTGCCGATTTTCTCACTGATGTGTTTTTCTGGTCCAGGATTTGGTCCAGGAGCCAAGATTACATTTAATTGTTACCTCTCTTTAGTCTCCTTCTGTCTGTGACAGTTCCGCAGAATTTCCTTGTCTTTCATGACTTTTGCATTCTTGGAAGGTACTAGTCAGTTCTTTTGTAGAATGCCCTTTGATTTGTATTTGTCTAATTGCTCATTTTTAAAATTGAGGTTGTGTGTCTGGGGCGCGTTCAACAGAAATGATGTTTCTGTTGTGTGAGGGGTTCATGATAGTGTCTTATGACGAGTGACTGTTAACCTTGATCGCTTGGTTAAGGTGGGGTCTGCGGGGTTTCTCCACTGTAAAGTTACTCTTTTAATCCTTGTAATTAAAAGTATCTTGTGAGAGGAGGCATTGGGATGATGTAAACATCTTGGTTTTTTGTAATACTTCCGCACACTGCATTTATCATCCCTTTTCGTTTGCTGGCGCTGCCGTAAGCAAATACCACAGACGGAGTGACTTAAACAACAGAAACTAATTTTCTCACAGTCCTAGAGGTTCAAAGTTCAGGACTGAGGTGCTGGCAGGACTGGTCTCTCTTGAGGCCTCTCTTCTTGGCTTGCAGACAGCCGCCTTCTCACTGTGTTCTTACGTGGCCTTTACTCTGTGTGCGCGTCCCACGTGTCTCTTTCTCTTCTTATAAGGACATTATGGCATTAGGGGCCCATTCTTGTGACATTTAGCCTTAATTACCTCTTTAAAGGCCTTGTCTCCAAATACCATCATGTTGGGGTGAGGGCTTCAACATATGAATTAGAGGGGGACACAGATCAGTCCATAGCAGCATCCCTCAGTGATTCTTACCTGTAACAAGTATTACCATTGTCTTTGCCAAATAGCATTTTTCTCACTTGCTGTCATTTCTTCCTCACTTACTGATTGGAGTTCTCCTGTAAGGAGGAGCTGCTATATTCCTTATTTATGTATTTATTTCTATCAGTATAGATATTTTCCCTATGGGTTATAGTCCATTACTGTCATTATTTATTGGTCAGATTGTCCCCAGTTTGGGAGCTCCTTTGAGTTAGTTCCATGTCCTTTCAACATTCCCCATCATTTTCTGAGCCCTTCCTTCCTTTCTGGCATCACAGGATATGCCCCAGCTCTGCAATTACCATTTCTCCAGGGAGCTCTGCTTCCTTTCACTGGAGAATGGTATTTAGAAGCCAAGATGTAGGTGCTAGATAGGCTTCTTTCTACCGGGGTGTCATTGCTTCCTTGTGCTCTCAGTAAACGGAGGTGGGGAATGTTTGTGTGTATGCTCACACACATAACACACACCTATATTTATTTCTCTTCGTCTCCGTGTGTTAAAAATCATGAGTTCACACTGATACTTCCTCCAGTCCAAAGCTGGTTCATTCTAACTTTCTTCTTTTCCTTATTTGTAATCCCTTTCCCCAACGGGGAGAAACCTGTTTCTCATTATCCATGATAAATTTTTGTATTTGTTCAGTCCTAGTACACAAAGTAGTTTTGGAATTGCTAAACTAAACCCCTGTAGAAAAACAATTTACTAACTAGTGAACAATATACAAATCTTTATGTCTTTAACCTTAAGGTATATAATCAAACTACTGTTTAAAATTTTTACTTTGGTTATTTTCCCTTCAGTGTGGTTATATTGTTCACTTGTAATAACTTAGACTCATTTGTTGATGATTGCATACCATCTTGTGTTCTCTTTGTGTCCTGGTTTTAATCTTTCTTTTTTTAATGGTAATGAAAGCATAGACACATTTCTAAAAGCCAAATATATATTCATAAAAATGTCACTTCCCTCTCATCTCTACTCCTGTTCCCATTTCCCCATTTTCCCCACTTTGTTCCCACCTCATTACCTATGGATGCCTGACATCCTCAGTTTCTAGTTTATCCTTTCTCTAAGTCTTTTGTACAGTTGAGCGGATACATGTATATTTTCTTACATCCTCTTCTTTCTCACAGGAAGGGGCGCGTCCTGCAAGTACTATAGGTGCTCTTTTGCACTGTGTTTCTTTTCCCCCCACTTAACATTACGTCTTGGAATTCATTCCATATCACTTCATAGATGTCTTCCTCATTCTTTTTTTTATATCTGCATGTAGTATTCCATTGTGTAGATGCCCCATTTATTTATTCAACCACTCTCCCATATAGCAGCATTTAGGTGGTTTCCCATATTCTGCAATTACAAATAATCCTGTGCATATGTATCTTTGCATTGTTGGATATTTTCCCCAGAAGAGAGATTGCTGGGTCAAAAGCTAACTTGCATATGTAGTTCTGTGTGTAGTGCTAAACTTCCCTCCAGAAGGCTTGGACCTGTTTGCATTCCCACCAGTAATGCATGAGAGTTTCCTCACAGCCTTGTCATACTTTTGTTGTCATACTTTTTGTTGACATACACAATTCGTTGTCATACTTTTACAGTTTTACCAGTCTGATAGGTGAGAGATTGTAGCATGGTATTGCTTTATTTTGTATTTCTCTAATTATGAATGAGTTTAAATGTTTTTTTTTTTCTATGTTTAGGGTCCATTTTCTATAACTTTTCTGTAAATGGCCTGTTCATGTATTTTTCCATCAGGTTTTTTTTTTGTCCTTTGTCCTTCAATTTTTTTCAATGATTAAAAAAAGTTAATGGTGTTTTGTTTTTGTTTTTGTTTTTGGTCTTTTTGCCATTTCTTGGGCCGCTCCCTCGGCATATGGAGGTTCCCAGGCTAGGGGTCGAATCGGAGCTGTAACCACCAGCCTACACAATAGCCACAGCAACGCGGGATCTGAGCCGCGTCTGTGACCTACACCACAGCTCACGGCAACGCCAGATCCTTCACCCACTGAGGGAGACCAGGGATCCAACCCGCAACCTCATGGTTCCTGGTCGGATTCGTTAAACACTGAGCCACAACGGGAGCTCCTAATGGAGCTCCCAGCCCCTTGTCCTCCCATTTTCAAGAGTTATTTATATATGAGGACTAGTAATGCTTTTTCTGTGATATATTTAAAATTTTTTCTCTCCACTCGTCAGTTGTCTTTTGACTGTGTTTATAGCGTTTGGGGCCATGCAAAATTTTATTTTTAAGTAATCAACCTTGTCCACCTGTTCTTCTATTGCCTCTGGATTTTGAGGTATCATTCAGAAGCCTTTCCCTGCACCCAGATTTTAGAGGCATTCACTTATATTTTCTTCTAGGACGTGTGTGGTGGCTTCTTCTCCTCCTCTTGCTGCTACTGCTTCTTTTGTTTACATTTAGATCCCTGATCCATTTGGAGTTTCTACTTGTGAATAATGTGAGGTATGGTTCTAATTTGATCTTTTTCCTTATGGCCAGCCAGTTGTCCCGATACTGTTTATTAATAGTGTCTGCTTTCTCTACTGATTTATAGTACCACCTCATTCACATAACATGGTCCTATAAATGTTTGGTTGCAGCTAAAATTGCATCGATTTTATATGCGTATTATCGATTGATAAAGTAATTGGGAAGACGCAAATAGTTTTCTAGACTCAAAGAATTTCTTATGTTGACAAGGGCTCCATACGCCATCTAGATCAGCCTTGAGTGGCTCCTCACGTTAGCCCCAAAGTTCCTTATGATCTGATCTGTGCCTGCCTTTCTAGCTTTTTGCCCTGCCTTCTACCTCTGGTACCCTACACTGCATCCTACTGAGCTTTCTTCCTTTTCTCTTCCCCAAAATGCTGTTTCATGCCTCACGTGTGCCGTTCCATCTGCCCAGAATTCCCTTCCCTCTCCTCCTCTGAGTGGCTTAGTGTTCAAGTCTCATGTCACTTCCTTTAGGAAGCCTTCCCTGACCTTTCCATCTGAGCCAGAACCTTCCCTCTTGGGCTCTTGAACTACCCAGGGACACCACAGTTGTGGTCTCTTTGCACCACATTCGAATTGGGGTTTATTTATCTGTCTGTCCTGAGTCCATTGAAGCCAAGGACAGTGTCTTAATCTCCCCCCCCCCCCGCCTTTGGTATCTCTATCTACAAAGAAAGCTTGGTCAATATACAGCAGTGCATCTAGGCTTGGCTTGAATTCTTCAAATGACAGACAGTTTGCTGCCCCAAAAGGCGACCTGTTCCATTTTTACATTATTCGGAAGTTCTTTCTCACAGCAAGCTGAACTCTGCCTTCCTGTAATTTCTACCCACGCGTCCTTGTTATGTGCTCAGGAACCAAATCTCTTATTAAAGGGCACTGATCTCCTGGAGCTGGACCTTGGCTGGGGCTGCAACTGTAACTGGCGCCTCTTCTTGAAACAGTTCACTGCTGCTTGTTTGGGGTAGGAATTCTTCCCTGAATATGTGCCTTAAGGTATGAACAATCTGAGTTTCCATAAAGTGCTTCTGTTTGTTATGCCATTTTAATGCATTCCCACAAGCTGCTTTCTTAAAAGGCTTCTGCTTCCTGAATTTGAGCAAAGTACTTGCATTTGGCGTGTTATTTGTCACTTCAGTGATGACCGTTGCCCTTTCCATCTTTTCATGGTGACTTGATGGATTTAATTGGAGTCTTTGTTCTCTGTTCTTCTGGGCGTTGGTTCTGTGGTGCTGACTTGCCAGCAGTTCTGTGCACCGTCATGCTGTTACCCAGTGCCCCCAAAGACCCTGGCCTAGATCTGCCCATGAGTTCCGGAACCACAATGACAGAGGAAATGCTACCCTCGACCACAAATGACAGTCTGATTTAGAATCTCCCAGTGATTTTACGGTTCCCGCTCTGGCTCAGTGCGTTAAGAACCTGACTAGTATCCATGAGGATGCGGGTTCCATCCCTGGCCTCCCTCAGTGGGTTAAGGATCTGGTGTTGCCATGAACTGCAATGTAGATTGCAGATGCGACTTGGATCTCGTTGTGGCATTGCTGTGGTGTAGGCTGGCAGCTGCAGTTCCTGTTCGACCCCTAGCCTGGGAACTTCCATTTGCTGCAGGTGCAACCCTAAAATGAAACAAAAAAGTATCTCCCAGTGATTTTTGTTAAAAGTACAGATTCCCAAGTGCATGTCTGTACCCTTGATCTTCCAGATTAAAATCTCTGAGGATAAGGCCCGATGATGTGTCTTTTTTAAAAAAAACTCAATCCCCCCTGGGTGATTCTCATACAAGCTCAAGTGAGGAGCTGCTGCCCTAGATTGCTGGCCAAATAATCACCATCTACACCATCACTCTTCTGTCCTGGATGTTCACTGACATCTAAGCAGATTTGCCCCTCCATCAATGTCCTTTCGACTCCTTTTCCTTTCCCCAGCAGATAGAAACTTGGGGAGGGCAGAAATTCTAAGCAGTTTTTTTTTCTTTGAATTCCCAGTGCCCAGCACAATATACGGCACATAGTAGATGCTCAGTAAGTAGTTGCTGAATGAAAGCACAGGGAACGAACAGTTTGTCGTCCCTTCCCCTGCACTGATCCTTGAAATTCTGGGAAGGGGCTCTGGTATAAATGAAGTGAGAGGCAGGGGCATTGAGGGAAAAGCTAAAATGCGTAGGAACGTATCCCTTGTGGCAGACCCAGAGCTCTGCAGAAACCTATGCCTGAAGGCAGCTCTGTCATCAGTGAGAAGTTCTGTACGTGCAGGGCCTTGAGGCCATTTTCTCTGTGACAGACTGGACAGCTGGAGCCTGAAGAGACAGAGACAGCTGTATGCATTCCTCCTTCCACACCAACCTCAAAGCCTGTGGAGTTGTGGGAATGGGTGAAGAGCAAGAAATGGCAAAGACTTGTATTGTTGTGTCTCTACACACTAACTCATAAATGAAAGACCCAAGGACTATTAATAAGAATGACCATTACAACTACCTTGGGAAGCTAGTAAGTGGACTTGCTATGACTCAGACAGCCTAGGTTCATATTCTACTTCACACTAGCTTGTTTTCTCTTCACTCAGTTTCTTTATCGATAAATGGGATTAATTTAAATATATAATCCCAGGAGTTCCCGTCGTGGCGTAGTGGTTAACGAATCTGACTAGGAACCATGAGGTTGCGGGTTCGATCCCTGCCCTTGCGCAGTGGGTTGACGATCCGGCGTTGCCGTGAGCTGTGGTGTAGGTTGCAGACGTGGCTCGGATCCTGCGTTGCTGTGGCTCTGGCGTAGGCCGGTGGCTACAGCTCCTATTCGACCCCTGGCCTGGGAACCTCCATATGCCGCGGGAGCGGCCCAAGAAATGGCAAAAAGACAAAAAACAAAACAAAATAAATAAATAAATAAATATATAATCCCTCTGTGCTAGTTGAGATAATGCTAACTACCATCACAGAGACATCCTTATACTTCAGTGGCTGAACAGTTGAAGTTTGTCCCTTAATCATGACAAGTCCAAATGCATGTTTCCATTCGATGGGTGGCTCTCTTCCATGGGGTGATTTAGAGACCCAGGTTCTTCCCATGTTGTAGATCTACATCCCTTAAGGTCTCAGAGCCCTTTGCTGGAGCCTCTGCATCCGTTCCACAGACAATGGAAGAAGTGAGAAAGCACACCAGCTCCTAAACTATTTTGACGTGAAAGTGACACATGCAACTTTGTACTCACCTTTTATTGTGATGGACTAGTCCCATGGCCAATCTCAGAGCAAAGGAGTATGGGAAATATCAGCTAGCTGTATCCTCTAAAAGTAAATGACTTGCGTTACAAGTCATCACAAAACACAGTGGATTAAAAGAACAATCCTTTATTTAGTTCATAATTCTGTGGGGCAGCAGATCAGGCTGGGATTAGCTAGGCAGTTCTGCTAATGTAGGTCAAGCTTACATGATCAGCTCACTACTACAAATGAGGTCAGCTGCCATGTTGGCTGGGAACTGCTTGGTCTAGGATGGCTTTAGCTGAGAAAGTATGTCTTTGGTCTTTCACCCTCCAGTAGTTCAAGCCAGGCTTGCTAGGGCAGCTAGGGCAGCTGGGCTGAATCCCAAGAGCACCAGCAGAAATCTGCCAAGTCGCTTGAGTGTAGTTCCTGTCACATTATATTGGCCAATACCTGGAGTCCAGAAGTGGAGATGTACAAGCTGCAAAGAATTGCGGCTGTTTTTGTAACTTGTCACAAAAAGTAAATATATTTGGTTTAACAGGTTATTTGTAACATGCTTAACATAATACCAGACATCAGAGTAAGTGCTTCCAATCAGCTTGTCTGTCATCATTATTATTATCATTTATTGAATACCTACTAGGTGGCAGACTCTGTACTAGGCAGTTTATATACATTGTCTTATTTAATCGCCACAACTATCCCACTTTCTAGGTGAGGGAACTGAGGCTTGAAGAGATGAAGAAATCTACTGAAGGTCATTTATCTAGTAAGCCATGGTGCCCAAGCTTGTGCTCCATACTGCCTTGGGTCTTAGCTTTCTACCCTAAAATGCTGAGGGAGAAGCTAAACTTGAAGCTGGGATGGCATTATACCTTTAGTAAAATCTGGGAAGTGATATAGAAAGAAAGCCTGGCCAGATGACCTGAAATATGAGGGTGAAGTCGGTAGGCAGTTTGGGTAGATGACCTTCAAGCTGGTCACAGCTCATCTCAAGGACAAAGCAGTGATGATTATTGTGCTCCGCTGTCATATGCTGCCTGGTTCGTTCCCATCAGGAGGGTTGGGAGAGTCCTTCCTGACCAAATGAAATGGTGTTACTGTTGGAAGATCTTGGCCAGGTAGGGGGAAGGAAGTAGAAGGGGTGTGGGTAGAGAAGAGAGAGAAATTCAGCCTCAGAAGAGAAAGTCCCAGAGCAGAAGAGGAGTGTGAATTGCCCTTGGCCAGATATTCCCACTCTCTTTTGGGGAATGAAGACACTGCTAAGATAGCCCTTCACTGATCTTACAGACAGGGCTTGGTGAGTGTATGACTTGAGCCATTTTTCAGTATCCTCAAAGTCTCCCGGGAGTCTGCAGTCCAAAGGCTGGGAGCCATTGATCCAGGTCAGAAAAGTGAAAAGGTTTAATTCTGAGAGCCGGTTCTGTTAATTTGGTAGTGGTCACTGGAAGCCCTGGGCAGAGATGGAATCTGAGAACATCTCCAGATGTTCCAGGGACGATTGCTCTGATTGGTAACTGATGCCTCTCACTGGCCTGGACAGAGCTGTTGGTGTCATGCATGCGAAGTCTTTGCCATCTGCAATCCAGTCATGTTTTCATACAAGGAAACGGGAGCTCAGAAAGATGATGCTATTTTTCTCCATCTTACATGGTTAGTTAATAGCAGGAGCAGCTTGACATCCTTGGTGTCTTGATTGGTGCTTCAGGCATAATACGTTTTTTTAGTTTTCTCTCCACATTTACCCCCATTTTTGCCTGGAAGACTTCCTCCATGCCGGATACGGTGCAGTTTCCTTCCTTCATTTCTGAAAAGAAAGCTAAACAAAGCTTATTTGGGGATTTGCCTGGTGAAATCAGTTGATTGTTGAGACAAGGGTTTCAATTCTGGTCTATTTCCATATTCATTCTCCTGTTAGAACACATTTGTGCCCAAGCATTAGACGCTGAAATTAGAGAACTAATTTATTGTTGAACTAAAAATCTGGTGCAATTCTAGACGACCCAGTAAATGCCTTCCCCCTCCTTTTCTCTTCTTCACCCTCCAAGGTCTCGCGCTCCTTTTCTATTTTAATACTTTTCCGGCATCTGAGATTAATTAATTTCTACATACTCATCTGCACGCCCACACACAGCCCCATGAAACTCATGGGTCCAATGAGACCTCATTACACCAGAACTAGAAGGGCCTTCGGCTTCACCCGAGTTATTTTCTGAGAAGACTAACGCACAGAGGGACGAACTGGACGTTTTCAGAGTGGCAAAGCAGGAAGCCAATATTCCAGAATCCTGCGTGCCAAGTGGCCAGTGTTCTGAATGGCTGCCTCCCACCATTGGCTTGTTTTTGTGAATTCTTCTGTTCAGTCAACACGTTTTCCGGTTTTTTTTTTTTGTTTTTTTTTTTTGTCTTCATTTTGCCTCTGGCCCAGCTCCCTCCTCCTGTAGCTGAGCCTGGAGAGGAGAGAACGGGGGTGTAAAGAGTGCAGGAAAACTGTAGAAAGAATGTGAATACTTTTTGTCAGCATATCCTCTATTAATTAAATCAGAAAATGCTACATAGTCAAAATATACTTCTCAATAAGGCTCTGTGAATGAAGGATGTCGTTAAAGAGCCTATTTTTGTGACTCCTTTTCTCTTGCAGGTCAGAGTTGGAATCGATTTTCCCTGTGTACTTCTCGCTGCCCTTCAGTCCTAGTGGCTATTCTTCATCTTGCTCCATGTCTTTGCTGCCACAATATTTGCACTTGCTCTTCTCTCTGCCCCCTCTTAGCATCCACCTCTCCCAGGCATCTTCCAAGGCTCAGCTTAAAAAGCACCTTCTCAGTGAGGCTTTACCCAACCACATAATCTAACTGTGTTCCTTTAGCCCATGTAACAGTCGCTTTTGTTGCTTAACCAACCCCCAATTGAGTGGCTTAAAACAACCATTCATTTAACTCAGGTCTACGTCTGTAGAGAAAGCCAAACGGAGATCAGTCGAGTTGGCCCAGATCAGAATTACCTGGCTAGTCCACAGAACTGTGAGCTAAATAAAATATTTATTGGCTTTTTTGGTGGGAGCTGTGGGTTGCGCTGGCTTGATAGGGAATCAGACCAGGGATTGAACCTGGGCTGCAGCAGTGAAAGCACCAAATCCTGACCCCTAGACCACCAGGAAGCACCCCCCCCCCACCAGATATTTATTGTTTTAAGCCACCTTGGTTCAGAGTGGTTTGTTACACACGAAAAGCTAATCAGTACAGGGGGCCTGGATTAAGACCCCAGACCCAGGCAGGGAACAACTTTGTATTTAGGTCTTATAGCAAACAGTTACAATGCCTTACTCTTAACCCTTCACACCTATCATTTCTGTCCATATTGATGTGAAGTCCAGCTGCCAACTTAGGCATTTCTTTGCTTGAGGGCTTTCTCTGCTGGCAGATCCCACCCTTCCTGTGCACACAGAAGAGCAGAGGTTCTGGAGAATTACAGCCGCTATGAACAGCCTTCAACAAGTGCCTGATGGGAGTTGGTGTGTAAATGGCCTGACTTCCTCACCTTTGGGTAGGCTGGTGCCATACTCTCCCCTAGAGTTCCCCCATGGGCTGGAGCTCTAGGGTTTGGTAAAGAGCTTCCACAATCTCCCTGCTCCTGTCTTTTTTCCTCCACAGTCTGGCCTGGAAGTACACAAGCCAGGGATGACCCCAGGGCGCTCATTTTTGGTCTGTCCCAGGCTGAAGCTGCACATTTGTACTCAGGAGATTTGGCGTGGTGGTTTTGCTGGGGGACAGCGGGGCAGGGGGTGCTTTTGCTACCTTTACCAGAGGTGGAATGAAGGTGAAGGCTGGGCGAAGCCCAGGGATAGGAACGAAGCATGAGTCTGGGGGAGAGATCGGCTTTGTAACAGGTGTCAAGAAACAAAAGCTACAAGTTTAATGTATCCAATATAATAGTCTCTTTTTCTCCTAATACTCTGTGTGTGGGGGGAGGGTATAATTTACACGTAGTGAAATACACATTTCTAGCATTTGACTTTTTTTTTTTTTTTGGTCTTTTTGCCATTTCTAGGGCTGCTTCTGCGGCATATGGAGGTTCCAGGCTAGGGGTCTAATTGGAGCTGTAGCCGCCGGCCTACACCACAGCCAAAGCAACTTGGGATCCGAGCCGAGTTTGCGACCTACACCACAGCTCACGGCAACACTGGATCCTTAACCCACTGAGCGAGGCCAGGGACCGAACCCGCGACCTCATGGTTCCTAGTCGGATTCGTTAACCACTGAGCCATGACGGGAACTCAGAAATACACATTTCTTTGATGTACTATTAAATGAACTTTGACAAATGTATACACCTAACTTCACAAATCAAGATATAGAGCATTTCATTCACCCTGGAATGTTCTCTTGTGCCACTTTGCGGTTAGTCCATCACCAGAATCAATCACTGCTAGGATATCTGTTGTTGTATATTAGCCAGACTTGTTCTAGACCCTCACACAAATGATGTCATACAGTATGCACTATCTTATATCTTGCTTTTTTCGCTCAATATAATGCTTTGAGATCATCCATGTTGTTGTATGTATCATTATTTCGTCCTCTTTCTTTTACAGATTTAAAACATTTATTATTTTACACATTTTTTAGAGGTCAAATTGAGGAGCAGCTCATGGTTTGAACTCAGGGTGTCTCATAAGCATCTCTCTTGAGGATTTGCTTCCAAGCTCACCTGCAGGACTGTTGGCAGGAGACGTCCATGGTTTGCTATTTGGGACTCTCCTTTGGGCTGCTTATAGCACAATCTCTCCCAGATTGAGTGACAGGCCAACAGGAAGCCAAAAATTTTTGTTACCTAATCTCAGAAGTGACATACCATCATTCATGCAGTATTCTCTTGTTCACACAGAACAACTCTGGTCTGGTACAACATAGGAGGGAGCTGCATACAGTGTGCTATCAGAGGCAGGTTCTTTGGGAGCCATGTTGAAAACTGACCGCCATACTTGTGTTAGTTTGTGCCATGCCATCTTGTAGCAGCTGGCCTTTAGAAGAGTATTATGGCCAGTTTGTTCCTTTTTTGTTGCTGGATCACATTCCTTTGTATGACTATACCATAATTTGTTGATCATTTTTCATCATGTTGGATATTCACATTTCCTATTTTTATCTATTATGAATAAGCAACCATGAACATTCATGGACAAGTATTCTTAGAGGCATGTGTTTTCACTTCTCTTGAGTAAATATCTAGGAGTGAGGTTGTTGGCTCACAGGGTAGAAGTGAAGCCTTTGCTCTGCCACCTCTGTGCCTAGCTCAGTTTCCCCGGCTCTCCATCTGGCCTGCCTTCCTCCTCCTCTGATGGGTCTAGTGGACTGAAGCTCCAGCAAGCATTCTGCGGAGGTGCCTCAAGCACTTCCCTCCGAGTTTCAAAGCATGGAGTGGGGTAGGGGCAGGAAAGAGCATGGGAGTAGAAGTTGAGTATGAGTGCTTAACAGACTAGGGTCCATTCTTGGTTCTTCCATTAATAAGTTCCAGGAAAGTAATTTTCTGAATTTTGGTGTTCTCATTGGTTACTCTTCAAGATTCCTTCCAGATGGTTCTCTGTTTGTCTTGTGAGTTGATAATAGATGCTCAATGAGAATTTGTTGCCCCAGGCAGGACAGAGACATACATTATTTCTATTCCTCCTGACTTCAAAATTGTTACTATTTCACTGTTTTTCCTGCCTCCTAATAAGGGTGGATGCTAAGGATGATCTTTTGTTTTTTGTGACCTGGATGGTGGATGGGGAGACAAATGGGAGAGGGGGTTATAAGAGAGAGAAGACTAGAGGAAGGGGGAGGCTGCTGAAGAAGAGCAAAGAACAGAAGGGGGAGACAGGCCCAAGAGGAGGACCTGTGTCTCTGTGAGTGTGTGTATATGTGTGTGTGTGTGTGTGCACACGTAGAGCAAGGGAAAGAATGAAATACATACACACAGAGGATGGTAGGTGCCACAGGGAATACACTTTGGGGACAAAAAAGTTGTTCTGAAGCACTTTGGCTGAGTCATGTGCAGTGTCAGCACATCCTCTGCACATCCCCCCACCCCGGAAAGTTTCAGGGAAAGCCGCCGTCATTCTCCAGTCTTTTTAGAGTTGGATATGATTTTGATTTTTTTTTAATACATTAATGTTTAAGACTGGCCTCGTGGTGACCTCAAGATCAGAGGATAATCTCCCAAAGGGGTCCTACAACATTTAGGGTGAGTGAATCAGAGTATTAGGGTAAAAGGCTAAGTTGCTGCCACAAAGAGACTTAACACCGTGGCCCACAGAACCAAGAGATTTATTTGTCTTTCATGTAACAATTCACAGGTGCAGCGTTCAGTTCTGCTCCCCCATCAGTCAGAAACCCGAGCCTCTTCTATTGTGTGGCTCTGCTGTCCCCCGGGGTATTGTTGTCATCTGTGTGGTTGAAGCTATGTGGTGGTGGGCTCCAGGTGGTTGGAAGGAGAAAGATAATATGGAAAAGACATGTTTACTGTCTTAAATCCCAGTCCTAAAGCGGCATTGCTTACTCTCACATCCTATTGGCCAGAATTCAATCACATGATCAAGCCTTATTACAAGGAAGACTGGGAAATGTAGTCAAGCTGTGTGCCGAGTAAGACAGGGTAAGTTCGATGGTGATGGGCAGCTGGCAACCTTCATCCCAAAGAACAAGCCCCTAAGTGCCCCAAGGGGCAACTTGGGGGACTGTCCCATCTGTGCTTTGAGGGAAAAACAAGATTCTTCTGGCCTCCATGAGTGTTTTTCCTACTCTGGCCTGTCCTGCGCCTGTCCTCTGTGTGCCGACTCACCCTGTGGGCTTTGGGCAAGAGAGTTATTTGCTAGTTCTTGGGCCCTTGCCTCATAGGAAGTTAACTGCGTTTTAGGAGCTGAGTAAACGGGAGGGAAGTGAGCTGAAGGGCCCTGTTCCTTCCCGTACATGTTTGTCTCACAGCTGGGAGCTGAGAATGAGGTCTGAAATCTCTCTCCTTCCCTGGAAAATCCTCCCAAGCCAGATGTGCCCTTCCCCACCTACCTCTATTACCCAACAATCCTGTCTCTCCTCTCCTCCCTCGCAGACCCCAACAGTGTTGACTGCCCATGACAGTATGTAATTGAACACAGAGCCTGTTCCCTCCTCTGTGATTAGTCAGACTTTACCCCATATGCCACTGAATCACCCTTAAAAAGATGCAGCTAAGGTCTCTGGGCTACAAATTCCTCCTAAGGTGCTGAGTGGCATGTGCTTGGGTGTTCCTCCAGGGTGACACCAGTACCAGTTCTAGTAACTGAGTGCTTCCTCTCCTCTCACTTTCTTCCTCCCTCTCCCCCTCTCCTCTGTCATGACTTCAACACTGCCATTTTTCTTGCCTCCAGGCCCACCATGACCTGGGAGCCAAATCCACCCTGTCAACAGGTTCCCCGGAATGACGCCCTATATTTGGCTTGTAACCAGACTCTGGGGGCGTCTCCATAGCTCAGTCAATAGCTGCTTAGTCAATAGCTGATGAGGGCAACAGAGAATTTTCTCTTCAAGAGAAAGAGCTAGAGTTTAATTAATCTCAGGGCAAAATGGCTCATCTGAAAATAAATTATATTCTCTAGCTGCTGGAACAGCTGTTGAACAAAACACATCCTCCAGCAAGTGAGAAGAATGACAATCTGCAGATCACAAATGAGAAGAGAATTTTAAAAACCAATAGCAAACAGGTGTGGTAGATGATATGAGTGCTCACCCCCAACTCTTCTCCTCCCCACCCCGCCCCTGGTCTTGCAGCTCTTTCCATCAAGAGGTGGAATCTGTTTCTTCTTCCCTTGAGTCTAGTCCGGCTGTGTGACCTGCTTTGGCCAATGGGAAATTAGGAAAGATGAAACAAGCAGATGCTTAAAACATGTGTGTGCTTTGGGGCTTGTGCTCTTGTGGCTCCTGGTACCCTGAGACCCAAGATTGCCCTCTGGATGGAGAGAGACACGTAGTTGCCCCTGTTGCCCCAGCTAATAGCTTCCCGGTATTAGATACATGAATGTGGTCGTCCCAGACCATGAGTCTCTAGATAACTCCCAGGCTATCCAGTTGGCTGCAGGCAAGTGAGAAATCTCAGTCCAGACCAAAAGAATTACCTGGACAAACTCAAAATCATGACCTATATAGTAATTGTTTTTAAGCCACTAAACTTGTGGTTTGTTATGTAGCAAAAGCTAACTGATAGACCCAAGTCGCCTGTGTGTGTGTGTGTGTGTGTGTGTGTGTGTGTGTGTGTCTGTGCTGGTGTGTCTTGTACATCTTCCCCTCTCCACGCATAACAAATGCTCCCAACACAGTCTGCAGTCAGTGTAGTCTGGGTAAGGCCTTCACTCAGACACTTTGTAGGAGCTCCAGGCTCCGTAAGAAAGCATGTAGAGAAGGAGTGAGTGACGAATATCCTCTTCCCTTTCTCATCCTTCTCCTGCCCCAGGCTCCTCATTTTTTATCCTACCAGGCAGAGACCTGGCCATTCTGAAGGAAGGAGGGATCTAGAAGGGGCCACACCACTCGTTTCCCTGGGACATGGCTTCTCTCGGCCAGAGGGGTGAAGGAAGATAGGTGTCTCTACCCAAGTTCTCCCAGTCATAAGGAAGGGAGTGGTAACCACTGGTGCACCCATCCCCCTCGTCCTGGGATTCAGATGCCACGATATCATCCCACCACCACCAGCACCACACCTCAAACCCCGTGAGGGTTGGTCCTTGCCAGTGGCTTTCTTAAGGCAAGTTCCCTAGAGTGTTCTTCCATATCAGACGTGGGTGTTGGTTCCTAAAAGCACAGATGTGGCATTTCTGGGGGGATCTTCTTTGGTTAGACAAAGTCCTCATGAGATTCTGTTTGTAATATTAGTTTTGTATATTTGAGTAGGTGCAGTTTGGCCTTGTTACTTCTTTTCTTCTCTCCCATGTGTGGGTTTTATTTTGGAAGGGACCGGAGGAAGTGGGGTTCTTGTGGGTATGAAGCAGCTGACGACAGGGATCCTCTCCTTCAAGTTTCCCTCTGATTCTACGTCTCTCTTTTTCTCGCATTTCGTTCTATACATGTCTCAGCTCTGAACACCAGTGTTCCTATTACTGAGGCATAATTTAAATACCACACAAGTCACTTGTTAGAAGTGCATAATTTTATAATGTTGGGAAAATATATAGAGTCTCAGAGCCATCACTATAATCCAGCTTTAGGATATTTCTATCACCCCTTATGTCTGTCACCTTGTGCCCATTAGCAGTCAATCCCCATTCCCACCCTCAGTCCAAAGCAACCACTAACCTACTTTCTAGCTCTATAGATTTGCCTGTTCTGGACCTTTTATACACATGGAATCGTAAAATAGCTGTTAAAATTATTTCTGATAAAGACTTAGGATGGGTGTTTTCTAAAAACATAAGAATTTTTACCAAAGCTAGTCTTCCTTTGAAATGTTGACCCATGAATAGGAACAAGATGCCCTGTCTTGATCTGGGTTCCCTCAAAGCAGGTTCCAAGGCAAGGACTTGGGGGCAGGGAGTTTATTTGGAACTGATTATAGGAAGCTGAACTGAGGGCATAGGGAGTATGAGACATAGACATAAAAAATAACAAAACAGTTAAAAGCATGCACAGAGAAGATTACCACTGTGGACAGCCAGGGGTCAATCCACTGAGAATTGCCTGAGGAACCATGGCAAACGTGCTTCTGGACAAGCCAGGGTATTTATCCACCATAAGAGTTATCTAATGTTTTGTGACAGGTTACCCTAAATTTAGCAGTTTAAAGCAATAATTAACATTTAGTATCTCTTGGAGTTCCTGTCATGGCTCAGCAGAAATGAACCCAACTAGTATCCATGAGGACATGGGTTTGATCCCTGGCCTTGCTCAGTGGGTCGGGGATCCGGCATTGCCGTGAGCTGTGGTGTAGCTCGCAGATGCAACTCAGACCCTGCATGGCTGTGGCTATGGCTGTGGCTCTGGCCAGAAGCTGTAGCACTGATTCGACTCCCAGCCTGGGAACTTCCATATGCCACAGGTGCGGCCCTAAAAACAACAAATAAACGAAACCCAACCCAACCATTTAGTATCTCTCACAGTTTTAAGGGTCAGAAATTTGAGGTTGGCTTAGCTGGGTGGTCTGGCACGGGGTCTCTCATAAGATATTGGTTGGAATGCAGTCATCCAAAGCCTTAACTGGGGCTAGAGGACCCACTTCCAAGATGGCTCCCTAACCTGGCTGACAACTCAGTGCTAGCTCTTGGCAGGAGGCCTTAGCTCCTCACCACATGGCCTTCTCCTTAAGGCTGCTCGAGAGTCCTTACAACATGGCCACCCGCTTCCCCCAGCTCCAAAGGAGAGCAAGATGAAAGCAGAAATACCTCCTGTGATCTAGCCTGAAAAGTCACTCACCATCATTTCCATTATATTACATCGCTTACGAGGGTGAGCCATGTTCCTCGTGGGAGGGAACCACACAAGGGCATGAATATCAGCAGGCACGGATCACTGGGGCCATCTTGGAGCCTGGCTATGGCATCCATTGTCTCCTGTCCCTCTTGGGTGGGTTGCCAAGCTTCAGGATGGGCAGGTAATGCCTGAAACAGAGGGTTTATCGGTGTTTGTGGTGAGAAGCTACCAGCCTGCTGGGAAGTGTCTACTGTGTCTGTAGGTGAGCTCAGAGTTGCGTCTAGGGACTCTGGGCCCGAGCCTCACTAGCATCTACCGCATGCCCCAAGGCCATCCCTAATGGTAGGGTTTTGCAGGTCCACCCTTAATAATGGAAAGAGACGTCTTCCCCAGCTCAGACTCAGAGGCCGTGAAATGATGGGTTGTTGGTGAGGTATTTATACTTTGGGACACCCTGTAGGCGAGCACTGGACGAATGAGCTTTGGGCTTTTAGGACCCCGTCATCCCTGAAGGCAGAGCTTCCCAAGCAACACAGCCAGCTTATTCCCTGTATTGCTAAAGACGGTAACATCACAGGGAAGCCCTGGGCAGAGGCCCAGCCACATTCTCGAAATATGTGAAGGGAGGGGGAATCAAAGGCAGGAGTCAAGAGTTAGAGCCTCCATGTGGTGCAGGTTCTTCTCAAGGTAACCTGCAGTAGGAGGATGACGGCTCCGTGGCCGGCAGCACGGCCAGGGGCTGGATGTAAGGCACCAGCGTCAGTGGGCTCCATCACTCAGGCCACCCTGTTCTGCTCCCCCCTAAAGGAGCGACAGCATGTCAGGAATGAGGGCAGGTCAGAGGAACAAAGCATGGGTGGGGCAGTGGACCTATAACCTGAGGTCCCTGACCGCATGGGCAAAGCTCAGGGGATGCATCAGATCCAGCTGGCCCAGGACAATCCTAGCTGAACCTGCTGTTCTGGAGTAGTTACTGCTTTTATTCTCAAAAGCATCCAGGTTTAGATGTCAAATTACATGGTCATCCTACTCACAGTACCCTGTCCTGTCCCACACAGAGTGATTGTAAATGTGGGGTGTCTGTCTTGTCTACTCGCCTGTAATTTCTGGGACGATGGGGGCCAGGTCTGACTTTTACGCTACTGGAGCTGAAGTGTGGGCCCTTGTGAGGTGCTCAGTGTAAGCTGACTTGCGGAATGAATGAGTGCCAGAGTGACCACCTCAGTGAGCGAACACACCAGCCCCGTTGGAAAAGGTGTGGTGTGGTTGGCATGCCCAAAGCGGGAGGAAGGGGCAGGTCACTAAGTCTCTAATTGCAAAGGAAGCCTTAGGAGGCAGGTTTTAAAACCCCAGGTCAGAGCTCAGTTCACGGGTATTCCCTTCCTTTAGTTCCTGTGCTCTGGGGCCAGATGGTGTGTGTGCTCGCAAACAGAGCTGCCGCTACCGCTGCTGTCAAACAGTCCGAAAAAGCCCTGAGGGTGAATCAACAGGCTTTGCAACCCTCGGCCCCTGGCTTGGCTCTGTCGGCAAGTGGCCCGCAAGCCAGGAAAGCACCTTCTCGGTGGCATGGCGACCATAGTGTGCGTCTTCTTTAGTATTTCATTTTTAGGCAGAGGGAGCCCAGCATTTTGCCACCAAACGAGGATCATTTATGGACTCCACAGTCACCTTTGCCGAGCACCTCTGGGACTGCCACGTGATCTTCAGCATAAACTTCAGCACAAACTTCAGCACACCTCCCAGAGCCAAGAGCAGGGGCTCGGCGCTTGGCTGAGCAGAAGAAAATGAAACCCAAAGCTAAAGCCAGACGCGGTGGCTCATTTTGAAGGGAGACTTGAGCATCTGCAGTGGAGGGATTTGATTTATCACCTCCAGCTTGGCCTAAGACACTAAAAACTCCTTTGCACTTGGGCCTTCAGTTCCTTCACAGAAGCTTCTATTATTATTTTTATTTCAGATTTTACAGTGAGGATACTCCTTAAGAAGTGAGACAATGGGTCGTAGTACCTGGCTTCTTTTTGTCACTCTGCCATTAGGTTATTGTAGAGGTGCTCCGCTTTTTGAATTTTTTCGGTGTGTCTTCTTCTTCCAAGATGCGAATTACTATGCTGACCACGTTATTGTAAGGCTGAGGCCCTGTAGACTGTTCCTATGAATATTTACACGCTCCCATTCCAGTTCTTTCCAAGCATAATTCCAAAACATAGCACCATCTTTAAAAATCCACCCCCCTCCCCCCACTGCCCGGAGAGTAGAATACTTCTTAGCAAATGGTTCAGTATTTATCTAGCACCTGCCAGAACACATGCTGTTGCAGGGCGGTAACAGCAGCCTCAGACAGTAGATGAGAAGTAGGGATGTTACAGTAAAGGGGGAAGGATGGATAGAATCTAAGTGGGCAGGCAGGACAGAGGGCTTTCCAGCAAGAGAGGGAACACTGGCAAAGTCCCAGACCAGGGGTTGGCACACCGTGGCCCCCGCGCCAGACCTAGCCTGCTGCGTTTTTGTAAATAAAGTTTTATTGGAACACAGCCATACTCGTTCATTTCTGCTTGCTTGCTTTGACAGTAGAGATGAGGAATTGTGAACAGAGACAGTACGACTGAAATATTTACTGTCTAGACCCTCGTTGAAAAGGCTTGCCGAGTGCTGGCATGGTGAAGTGGGGGTGACTTCCCCTTCCTGATGTGGGTATTGAGAAAATGTGAGTTTGAACAGAAGAAAGAGAGTTTCACAACCATTTGGTAGGAAATAGGGAGCAGGCTCTTGGGAAATGGAAATCTCTTTTCTTGCTTGCAGCAAACTCACCTGCACACGCAGACACTGAGAATCAGGAGGAATGGAAATGGGTTAAATACATTGAATACATCTATCCTTCCATCTGTCCGTCCATCCGTCTTCTTCCTGAGCATACATTTGTAAATTTTGATAGAATTATATCATTATCCAATTAAATATGCCATTGTAGGGAAAACCACATTTTTAAAAAAGAAGATCTTCCCTCAAAAGAAGAAAACCAACTGTAATCTATATGGATAACCAAGGCTACATTTTGGTATATGTCCTTCTTATCTTTTTTCCTACATGCAAAAGGGAGTCTTTATTGAGTTTTGATTACGTGCCAGGCGGTATGCTAACCTCTGAAGATACAAAATGGTGCAAACTTGGTCTTGACCTCAAAGTTGGAGAGCATTGACCCAAAGCATTGTGGTATCAAGTGAGAAGTGCAGTAATAGCTGCCCAAAGAGATACAAGGAAAGCAGGGCACAAGGAGGCATCACCTCCTCTTGGCCTATTCTATTTAAGGCAAGCCTTAGAAGGTGCCTGGGAGTCTGCCACATGAGCTAGAATATTCCAGACAGAGGGGAAAATAACTGGTGTTTCCCATGTGCCTGTTAGGTACCTAGGAGTTTTATTGCGAATATCTCATGTAATCATGCTAGGAAGTAGATACTATCATTCTCATTGTACAGATGATGAAATCAAGACTCTGAGAGATTAAGGCAGTTGCCCAAGCCCATGCATATAGCTCGAGGTGGAGACAGGATTTAAACTCAGGTCTGCTGCTTTCCCCACTTTATCATGCAGCCTCCGCGGGATAACCAGGTCATGGTGGCCACCTTTATTGATTTTTACTTAGCTAGTATTGATTGACTGTGTCCTCAACAAGTCCTCTAGGATCTCTTATCTTGTGTGTATGTGTGTCTCGTGTGTTGGAGTCTGTGTGCAAAGTTAGGTTATCATTTGGCTTCAGACAGAACTTGAATCCGATCCAGTTCCCAGATAGACTCTTGGCCCCTTCTTGGAGGAGGCAGACCAATCGTGTTGCATTGTTTGCCTGCTAAGGAGGTCATAGTAATTGGATAATTTTAATACACCCAAGATGGAGGTTGCCAATTATTTGCGTTAACTCAGTCAACTGATTACCACTGATGGAGTGCTCTGGTGGGGTTCGGCGGTATGTCTGGACTCGGGAAGGCGGCAGTTAAGTAGCACCCTTCCCTAGATGCCACTCTCAAGAGAAATGGCCCTCTCATGGTGGACAGAAGCCAGAGGCCTGGCTTGCCAGTGCTGCAGGAGTGCCAGGCAAGGGACCTCGTGATGGGCCGAGTGGATTAGAAGGGGCTTCTTGGAGCGGACACCTCTCCAACATCTGTTACGGTGGCTGCCTGGATGGCAAGCAGCTCCATGTGAACACTCGGAGAGGTTAAACTCTCCTTGAGAGACTCGGGAGGTGCTTTAACTTCCGAATTCCACCGGGAGGGGGGCGGGGACGCCGCTCACTCTCCCTTTCTCCAGAGCACGCACAAAGCCACCCACAGAGCTGGTGAGTTGCGCCATGAAATATGACATGGCCGTAAATGAAATTATAAAGGAATCGCTTCCAAGGGCTTCACCTTGAAACCCTACCTTCTCCATTGTGTGCACACCATTTATTACTGCCACTGCTGGGAAAGGGAGCTGTTAGTGTAATGCAGAGACGAGAAGACAGTCTAAGGAGCAGAAAAGGATAAGATTTACTGTGGGAGTAAAACCCTGGGCAAATTGCCTCCTTGTTAAATATGTGTGTTGGGCCAATGTCAAAGCACTTCACCCCAGGCAAACACAATGGTCTTGCTGGAAGATTCTCTTAACTGCTCCCTGCCTCCGTTTCTCTCTTTGTAGGGTGGCGTAGTAGGCACTTGTTAAGAAAGGATTGGGGAATGGGGAGATAGTTCCTTCTTTTCTGGGCTTCTTTGTCCAACTGTCCCTTGACCAGTTTGCTCATGACTGTGTTACCAGGTGGCCTCCCAAAGGGCAATGATGCTCATGATTCCCTCCCAGCTCCTCACCTACTGGTGACCTATGACAGCCACCCAAAGGTGCCTCTCCTGAGGGCCTCCTATGAGCCAGGTCCTGGGCTGGGGCCATGGTAATGAACAAGAGAGAGCCGACCTTCCCCTCAGGAGGTCTCCCTGAGCTGGACCCCAGGATCTTCTTATGTCTAGGAGGTTGTACAAGTTAATCTTGGCACTCAGCAGCTTGAGGCCACCTAAGAACCCCTTCCTTCTCTTTTTGGAAAAATTTTAAGGCCCAGGCTGCCAGCCTAACTAGAGGTCCTAGGGTTCTTTTCTGGCTTCTTGTCAACTACCTTTACCACCCACATGCTCTCTAAATGGGAGCAAATGACACAAAGTAACAGAGCAGTGCTGGCCAGTAGAACTTTCTGCAATGATGGAAATGTTTTGATTTGTGCTGTTCAATAATAAGGTAGGCACCAGCCACAGGTGGCTAATGAGCACTTGAAATGTGGCCAGTCGGAAGTGCAATGTGCTCTAAGTGGAAATTTTCAAAGTGGCAGTACAGAAAGAAAAGAAAGAGAAAGAAAGAAAGAAAGAAAGAAAGAAAGAAAGAAAGAAAACATCTCAGTAATAACTTATGTTGATTACATTAAGACTTTAATAGTTTGAATATATTGGGTTGAATAAAATATGCTATTAAAATCAACTTTACCTGTTTCATTTTACTTTTTAACTGTGCCACCAACATTTTAAAGAATCACCTAGGTGGCTTGAAATATGTTTTTCTTGGACAGTACTGCTCTAAACCTTGGTTTTCTTATCTGGAAAATGAGGACGATGGGCTGGAGATCAGTACAGTACACTTATCTCGACGATCCTATGTTTCCCCCTACACCTGACTCATGGTGTGAATTGACTACCTGGCAGTGTGAACCGTGGTCAAGGTTAATGTAGCAAGTGCTCTTAGGACCCCACGGACATCCCCCCTCAGCACTTAGCATTCCGGCACATGCCGAAGGCTTCCCACTTCAAGCACCCATAACTCTTTCTCTTGGGGTCCTCTATCAACCTGTAGGAGGGAGGCCAACGATGCCTCTAAGAGCAGACCTCAGCCAATGGTGGATGGGAGTTGGAGGATCAATACCCCAGTTTCTATACCCCTCAGGCTGCACACTCTAAGGCCTGATCTATGGTTTTCCAGAGTTCCCCAATAGGACTGAGCCTCAGCACCCACAGTGGTACCCTGTTTAATAATACTCCTTTTATTGGTTTCCTTCCCTGTCTCCCTTCCCATTCATCCCAGGAACTTTCTAGGGCCACTTCCTATGTACACTGCCCTCCCATCCTTTTCTCAGAGTCTGCGCCTGGATGAATGCCACCTAAACCATCACTTACTAGCCCTCTATGGTAGTGATCTCTAAGGGCACTGCCCAGGAGCCTTTTAGTGGCTTCTCCTGTTTTATCAGCTCATCAGAATCTCTGACACATTAACCGACAGGCAGGTGCTTAATGTTGCCCTTGAGCTTGTCCTGTCCCATAGAACTGCCGGCATAGCTACTTGGCACTCTCTCCTTGCGCTCCCCCCCCCCCCCGCAAACACACCACCTCACATGAATTGGCACTTTCAGCTACGTTTTGCCTATATTAGTGATTTCTATTTTAATACTAGTTCTCAACCTCGGTTTTCATCAGACTGAGCTCCTGGTTTCATTTTCTCCTAATTGCAGCAAGATGCCCCAAGACATCTTAGGCATGATGGGTCCTGGGTGGGTGTAAATTGTTTGCTGCTGTTGAAGACACTCTGGGAGGGAACCTTCTGGGATCTGACAGGAAGTTGTTCCAGATGTCAGAAATCCAACGCCAAAAAAATAAAAATAAGCTCCAGTTACTAAACTCATCAGCGTCTGGCATTTTAGAAATAAGAGCACCTCTAAGATGAGCACAATCTGAAATCTCTGGAAATGGTCCAGAGATACAGCACATACATGGCTTAGGGGTATTCTGGAAGTTAGAAGATGGATTATGGGCATTTAAGGAATCATTTTCTCATGTCACATCAGGAATTAGAATCTTAGAAGAGCAGGCACAGATCTTAGGAATTCTCTTATCCACTCTCCACCCTCTAATTTTATGAGTGAGAAACACTGGTGCCCAGAGAATTGAAATGATGCATCTATAGACACACAGATAGTGAGCTGAATCTCAAAACAAGTCCAGTGCTTTTTCTGCAGTGCTGGCGCACCACCCCTAGTCTTTGTGCAGAGAAGCCGGTGATCCCAGACCAACAACCATTGCTCCTACCTCTGAACTGGAGAGTTAGGACAACGAAGGGAAGGACCAGAATCCTCAGAGCTGCCTCTAGGTCACACAACATGACCAGAACCACATTTGGTAACTCCCCTAGAGGGATCACCCAGGGTCTCCCTAGAAGGCTGGCGTGTGAAACACACTGCCCTGAAAATGAACCCCACCTGCTGAAGCCGCGGGAGACCCGGAAGAGTGTTTTGGGCCCACCTCGGGACATTGGGCTCTGTGCTAGGGCCCCAGGGATCTGAATCAGTTGTAGTCTTGGGCTCTGCTCTTAAGCTGTTTGTAATTGAAATCGTGGAGACAAGACAGACAACGAACCAATTCAAAAGCCATAAATGCGATTCCCAAGTTAATTCCCCTCAATATCTGGATGCAGTCTGGCATGTGTCTTGCACCCCCTCCCATCGCTGGAATTCTCCAATAACTCCATGAATATGAATTGTATCTTATTACAACACTCAGAAGTTCTTTAGGGATAGAGATCATAGTTTTATTCATTCATGCATGCATGCATTCATGCATTCATTCAACGAATTTATTGAATGCTTACGGTGAGTCACTAGGGATGGGAGGGAGTGCTGGGTGAAGTAGGGGGCGGAGCAAAACATGTCCCAACCCCTCCAGGGCCTTCCCATGTCTCTCAGAATACAAGCCCACGTCCTTAAAACCGTCTTTAAAATCTGCCCATTCTCAAATCCTTTTCTAGCCCTCTGGCATCTTGATATCCACAGTCCGGTTGGAACTAGAAATGGCTGTCGTGAGAGGTTAGAAGGCGCAACGAGGTTTCATTAATGTTATTTAATTGATTTACTCATACACGCCTTCATTCAGCACACATTTATTATCACCTGCATGTCAGGGCCTGTGCTGAACGTGGGGTTATTGGTGGTAAATGATGTTTCAGTGCTCGTGAACCTTAGCGTCTGTAGAGAGGCGCTCCAGCAAGAAACCGATTGAC
Organism: Sus scrofa; assembly: GCF_054392235.1. Classification (NCBI taxonomy): domain Eukaryota; kingdom Metazoa; phylum Chordata; class Mammalia; order Artiodactyla; family Suidae; genus Sus; species Sus scrofa. The sequence continues at coordinate 17,449,180 of NC_139401.1, forward strand.
AAATATCCAAGCAGTCAGACGCGGTGATAAGCTCTCTGAAGAAGAAGTAAGACATAGCGGCAAGAATAATGGGAACAACCTAGTTTATATCGAGGGTGAGGAGCAGCATCTCAAGGGGAAGTAATGCTTAAACTGCAGCCCCAAAGACAAATATTTGTCAGACAGGGGTGGACCCGAGGGAGGAGATTTGGCAGGCAGAGGTTCTGAAGTTGGCACACTGCCGGCCCTCTGCTCCACCCTTGACCTTTGGGTCCACTCTGCATGAGGCATCCTTGTGGACCATTCTGCCCTTGGGCAGCCAGCAGAGGCAGGTGCGGGGAAGGGAGGAGGATGAAGTATAGGAGAGTCTCTCAAGATACAAGCAACTCCGCACACAAGAGCTCTGGGAGAAGACGTATTTTGTCTGTGTTTTGGTTTTGGCTTTTTGTTTGTTTGTTTTTGTTTTGGGAGAAGAGTTATGGAGAGTGAGCCTCCACACACACACCCACCCTTATCCTCGGGCACACTTTCTCGGCCGGAAGTAAGTAAGTAGGCTTTATTCCTGTTTCTATCCAGGACAAGATGTGCCAGTCAGGAAAACTGACCTCTGTTCTAAGCACTCCGCACCTGGAAGGCTCTCCCACTTGTCAGTTGGACTTGAAGTACTTGAACTTAATTTTCCTTGTCTATAATATGAGGATACTGTATTCGCTCTATCTCTTCACAACGTGATGCCAACATTTTAGAAAATATAAAGCACTATAGAATATTTTTTAATAGATTTCATTTTTGTTGAAGTTTAGATATATATGGTAGATTTTGTTTTTAAAAGAAATTTTAGGTTCACAGCAGAATTGAGTAGAAAGTATGGAGATGCCCCATATGATCCCTGCCCCGCTGCCCAGACGCACACGGTTTTCCCCGCTCTCAACAACCCCCCAACACAGTGGTACCTTTGTTAGCGTTGATGAACCTGCACTGACACATTATCACTCAACCTACATAGTTTACCTTGGGTTTCTTTCTTGGTGTTGTATATTCTGTGGGTTTTGAGCATTATTAATAATAATAATAATAATAATAATATAACAATAGTGCTGGTTATTCTTCACCCTTCATCCCCGAGATGCATTCTCCTTGCCTTCTTTGCCTGGCTCTGTGCCCCAAGAGGCAGATGACATCACCTGGGTTCCCTGGAGGCTGACTTCTGATGGGGTTCAGTCAGCAGGAGGGCCCTGCATGGGATCAGAAGGCAGGAGGAGAGAGAGGCTGGAATATTTCTTCCCTGGTCCTTCCCTGTTTCAGCACTCCACCTCTGGTAAGAATTATGTCCTTCCATGACCACAGGTCCTGACTGGTGGACCCTCGGCCATGGCCCCAGCTCTCACTGCAGTCCAGTGACACCGTTTCCTCCCCTTGTCCCCTTGTCAGCACATGGCAGTGGCTCCCATCGTAGGCTCTGGGTGCTTGAACATCCCTGTTGTTTCCCTTAACCTGCCCACAGAGTAGTCCCTTCACTGGAACCTCTGCATTGGAACCGTTTGGGCTGGCTTCTGTTTCTTGTTGGAGTTTTCATTCATATAATCATAACAACAAAAGCAGCAGTAACAACTCAACACGACCTTCATGTGCCAGTTGCTATGTTAAGTCCTTCCAAAATACTGGCTGGACCGAAGGTTAATTTTCAGAAAAACTTCATCCGTAACTTTCCTAAGATGTAAAGTGAACACATGTTGACGGGCAAAGGCTCCTCCACTCAGTCCCCAAAGCCCCAACTTTGGGCGCTGTCCTTGGTCTGCTGATTCACAAATGTCATTGAATCAGTGTGGCCAGAGTCCTCTTTGTGTCTGATCCTATTTCTCATTCCCTCACGGACTTGATCTCTTAGCACCCTGGCCTGCCTTCAGCAAGACTCCTCTTCATTTGGTTCATCATGAATCCTCCTGCGCTTGGCATTTCCTCTTAGTAACTTTCTACCAGCTGACTCCTGCACACCGCTCACTGGCTGCAAAACCCCAGCTATGTTGCACGTTGTGCCGGACCTCTCCCCACTGCTGTAATCGTCTTGAATAAAGTCGTCTTTAACATTGTAATAAATGTCAGAAGAATTTTTCTTTAACAACATCACTTAACTCATTAATGAGGGAATTGGTAGGATTGAGCTCAGGTGGGCCTAGGGTAGCTGCAGCGTGAAGCAGGATCTCAGTGCCCCGACCACGGCTTGAACCCAGGTAGTCGTGGTGAAAGTGCTAAATCCTAACCATTAGACCCCCTAGACCAGGGTCCCTTGGCTAGGGGCAGGGCCCTGGCTCTTGTCTGCTTCGAAGAAGGAATTTAGCAGAGGGATGAAAAGTAGTGAGACAAGTACACTGTTTATTAGGAGAAAGCATGGTCAGGCTCCGAGAGAGTAGGAGTGAGCCGTGCCCTTTTGGAGTGGTTTAAATCACTTATATGGGGGCACTTCTTCCATGTTTCCCCTGGGCAGTCATCCTGCTTTCTTTGACTCTGCGTCTGTATTCGGTCTGACTCGGGGCCCTCTCCCGTTTGTGCGTGGGCACACCTATTAGCCAGTAAGGATTCTAGTGCGAGGGTCTCTGGGAAGTTGACAGAACATATTATGGGCTAGCGCCTTCCTTCCTTGAGGATCCTTTCTGCACTTGCATAGCTTGGGGGATCACTTTGACCTCAAGAATGAGAAATGCGTGGTCTCTGTCTTTAATCCAAACAGGTCTCAGCCCATCCTTGCTCTCGAAGTATCTGTCCACAGGGCACAGGTTCCAGCTGCTCAGCCTGGGGCCCATCTACCTCCTGCCTCAGGATGGTACAGCCAATTCAAGGGAGAACTCAAAGAACAAACCGGGAAAACGATAGCTCAGGAACATTTAAATGAATATGCAAATGGAGGCAACTTTGAACTCTTCCCCAAGGCGGGAGGCACAGCACATTGAACCTTTAACGGACAGAATTTGTGTATCTACAGGCAAGAATTATTTTGCAAATACAGAATTGTGAAATGGCTGAATGCCAAAGAAAATCTCGGGTCAGAAAACTGAGAAAGGTGTGCTCTAGTCAGTTGCCCACAGGCCAAATGCAGCTCATGGCCTGCTTTTGGAAATAAAGTTTTATTGGAACACAGCCTGTGCACATTTATTTGTGTGTTTTCTGTGGTTGCTTTCATGCTACAACGGCAGAATTGAGTAGTTGCAGCAGTGGCCACGTAGCCCACAGACCTTTCATATTTACTTTCTGGCCATGTATAAGAAAGGTTGCTTCACCTCCCTGCTGTTGCAAATGTATCGTTTTCCACTGCCGTGTAATTTTTCCTACAGCTGATGAGGGATATACCAGTATTGGCTCCGTTTTCCATGTAAAATAAGTAAGACCAGTTAAGTGACAGAACCTGAACTCTAACCCAGGTCAGGCTGATTCCATCGTTCGCGCTGGGATCATCAAGCAATTTTGCTGACCCTAATGACAAGAAAGTCCTGAGGCTAAAGTACAAATCAAGCATCCGAACACCTTAGGAATTAATTCACCTTTAAGAAGGAAAACGTTGAGGAGTTCCCGTCGTGGCTCAGCGGAAACGAACCTGACCAGCATCCATGAGGACGCAGGTTTGATCCCTGGCCTCCCTCAGTGGGTTAGGGATCTCAGGTTGCCCCGAGCTGTGCTGTAGGTCGCAGATGTGGATTGGATCCCTCGTTGCTGTGGCTGTGGCCTAGGCCGGGGGCTACAGCTCCAATTTGACCCCTAGCCTGGGAACCTCCATAGGCTATAGGTGCTGCCCTTAAAAAAAACAACAACAACAACAACAAAAAAAAACCAGAAAGAAAGAAATGTTGGGGGGGTGGTAAGAAAAGGGTGGCTGCTTGGGTAACTACTTAGCTTCGTTTTACTTTTATTCCTTGGTGTAAAACTCCTTTGACAAGAGTGCATGAATTAAATTGCAGCATCTTTGTACAAGGCAGGACACAGGTTGTACATCATTGAACAAAGAATTGAGCCAGAATCTGAAATTTCTTGCAATTTTGTACTGTTTTTCTTTGGAAAGCTGGCTCTTTCTAAACCTACCGGACTTCACAGCCCTCCATTGTCTGTGCAAGTTAACTCTGTTGTCGCCTTATTAAATAGTCAACCCCTCTCTCCCTCCCCATTGATTACATTTTTCTTCCATTTTAAAGCTGTTGAAAGTGCTAGTCTCTGAAAGGGATTAAGTGGGTTAATTAGCATCAAAAAGCCCCTTTATTTAGTCAGTATTTAAAATCTCTAAATACCACCTCTCCTAGCCACCCCTCCCCCCCATTTTGTGAATGGGGAAGCAAGCTGGAAAAACTCCAGAGAGTGTCTGAGACTCAACCCAGCCCAGCCCATTCCCCAGTCCAATTTGGAAATCATGTCTTTCCTATCAGGTTGCATGTGAAATCTTTGTCAAATCTTTTTTGGTCCACGCCCGTAAATAATACTTCCCAGAGTATCACTAAGAGTCACAAGGCGCCGAATTTCAATGACTGAACCACTGGGGAGAAAATGAATGGACTGTTAATAGGATCGCTCTTGAATAATAGCTAAATTATTAAACTGTAGTGTGGTGGGCGTCACTACCGTAGTGTGGCAAATTAGATTCCAAGGCGCCACTGTGAACGGCTCAGGAATATTACATTGCACAGCCCTTTGGAGGGATTTCAAAGTTTTCTATGGCCTCCTCTCCTTTACCAGAGCTCAAGTTTATTTCTCTTTTTTGTTGGCCTTTCTTAGTAGAGGGTAGAGCAGACAGTATTGGTTTTCTGCCACATGGCCTCGGTACCCGCTTCTATGCCATAGGCTCTTTACTACAAACACCTGCAAGGCTCCGCCATCAGGGCCTTTTGTGGGCCCTAGGAGCCTGTGGGCCTGGCCCCCAGGGGAAGCCCAAAGTGCCAGAGAGCTCATCCCTCCACCGCTGCCCTCATGTAATGTGCTGGGTGTGAGTTGATGGATGAAAACCCAGAGGCTTCACCCCTCCACTGGAGCAGTGATGAGGTGGGGTAACTCTGGGGAACCGGAAGGCCAGGCTCTGGGAGTTCCCCAGCAGGGCTGCGCCCCAGTGACCCCCTTTACTGGCTGCCTTTCCTTCCTGTCTCACTTCCTCTACTGCTGTTTCCTGGATTCACCACTCCAAGAAGGGACTTGCGCTCAAATCCTTTTTTTGGTTCTGCTTCTAGGGTACCCCACATCAAGCCGGAAAGGGACTAGAAAGATTTTTCCCTCACCAGTGATCGTGCAGCAAAGACGACACGTTATCTATAGTTGCCTTTCACAGATCCACTTTGCCAAGTCTCTTGCCTTTATCAGAGGGCAGCATGTGGCATTGGGAAATCCATGAACTTTGGGGTTAGAGTCAGTCTTGAGATCCAGTCCTGCCTTGGCCATTGACTGGCCATTCGACTTGTGTGACCTTGCTCAAGTTATTCTGCCTCCGTGAATCTTAATTCCTCCATTTATCAAAGAGGGGTCATGACATCTCCCTCCAGAATTGGTGAGCGAATTAACTATGTAATGTAAGCCCACAGCTTAGTACAGTGCTTAGCATAGAGTAGCCAGCCAAAAAATGTTGGTTCTCTGCCCTCCACCAGGCTGCACCATAGTCACTACCAATAGAATGTAACGTTCTTGTCCTTGTAGCTTTGGTTATGGGAGAATAAAGCAAACAGATACCAGAGCAAGAAGATTCCAAGTTTCATGTGGTTGCAAAATGGTAGTAAAGATAACTATGAGGAAAACCTTATCTGGCTAAATATTTTTTCCAGTTCATCTTTTAATTTTTTTTTTTTTTTTTTTAATGGCTGTACCTGCGACATATGGAAGTTCCCAGGCCAGGGACTGAATCCAAGCCACATCTGTGACCTACGCACAGCTGCAGCAACGCCGGATCCTCTAATCCACTGAACTGGGCTGGGGATCGAACCCCCACCTCCACAGCGACCCAAGTCACTGAAGTCAGATTCTCAACCTACTCATCTTTTAGTTTTTAAAATTTCTCTGACATTATAGACTAAACTGAATTGTATATTTTTTTCTTTTTTTTTTTTTTTTTTTGCTGCCCCACAGCATGTGGAATTCTGGGCCAGGGATCAGATCCCAGCCACAGTTGTGACCTATGCCACAGCTGTGGCTGGATCCTTAACCCACCTGCATCCCAGTACTCCAGAGACACTGCCAGTCTCATTGTGCCACAGAGGAAACTCCTAAACTGAATTGTATTAATATTCTACTCTTCCAGTTCTATGACAGAAAAAAATGCATGAGCAAAAACCCCCAAAATAAAACAGGGAGAAGCTTATGAAACTAAATGTGGAACTTAGCTCTAACAGCTGAATGGAGAAATGAATTAGAATAATTTAAAAATCACAAGTGGATGATGAAGTGTAAAGAAACTGAAACATACAGACTATTTAAAACTCGGAATTGCTGACTGTTCAGAAACTACACAGATGGACTAAGAGTGGTGAACAGCCAAAAAGGATTATAGATGAATCTGCATTGTTACAGCAGCACCCCACGCCACCAGTCTCTGGGGAAAGCCTGACAGATACTGAATGGGGCTAATGCTGGCCCAGATCCAATGATGGTCGATCCTTCCATTGGGTTTGCAATGTTGAACTATACCCCAGACATCTGGTGGATCTTCTTGATTTGGGCACCCAAACACCCCACTGTGCAGCCACTTAATGTGCTTGAAATGATGAGTTCATGAGTAGTCTTAGTAGAGGCATCCAAACCTGCCTGGTAGCCTTTCATCTCTGGAGAGTGGATTCAGTGTCAATGAATCCAGGGTTGCATTGCCAACATGGGTAGCTTGGTCAAATGTGGCTGTGGACTAGCATTCTTGAATGCAATAGGCCTCTAGAGGGAGTCCCTCCAGGTCTGGACTGAGGCATGCGTGGGAGGGGTTGGAAAGGGTGAGGAAAGCTCATACCATTGCTGCCTGTGTTGTATCTGTCCTGACCACCTGCAAGGATGACCAGAGAGCTGGATGGCCTTTGGAGTCAGGGTGATTCCAGCGTGACCGGACAGGTTTGTCTGCCACACTCAGTGATGGTTTGCCAGCAGTTATAATGATCTGCTCAGTTGAGTTGGGAGGCATATTCCCTGCCACTTGGACCTGAGCCCCTGTACTCTCTTGTCATATTTCCTTGATCTAGAAACCACCTTTCCCAGTGAGAGAGCCACACTGATAGCGGTAACCACCAGACTCACAGGGACCAGGGGCTGCTGGCGACTGGGCTGTTGTGCTGACGTCTTCTTCAATGGTTGTAGCAAATGATTGCAGGAAAGCCTTTAAAGATGGCATTTGTGGGTCCAACCAAAGTGATCGTTCTCTCAACACATTCGCTTCCAAGATGTTTACACCACTCTCCTCGCAAGCTTCCTAACTGAGTCTCTGTTCTTTCTGATGATATTGCCAGCTTCCTTTCCATGCATAAGGAGCTGTGTGGTGAAAGCGACATTCACTCCACTTTCAATCATACCTCCATCCACCTGAAGGGCCCCTTTTGCCTTCTTGACAATCCCTATTGTTTCTCTGGCCTTCTGCCCTTCCCCTTCCTACCAACTCCACTTATCTCCTCCAGCATGCAGTTTTTAGGTTTGACTCCTACCATTGACCAATGGCTTGACTGTTTCAAGTCCAGCTGCTCAGAATACCACTGGACATGGAGACAGGTGTTATTTTTTTAAAACTTATTTTATTGAAGTATAGTTGATTGGCAGTGTCGTATTCATTTCTGGTGTACAGAAAAGTGATTTAGATATATATATATATTTTTTTTTTTTCATTATGGTTTATAACAAGATATTGAATATAGTTCCCTGTGCTATACAGTTGACCTTGTTGGTAATCCATTCTATATATAATAGTTTGTGTCTGCTAGTCTAAAATTCCCAATCCATATCTTCCTCACCCCCCTTCCTCCTTGGCAACCACAACTCTGTTCTCTATATTTGTGAGTCTTTCTGTTTCATAGATGCATTCATTTGTGTCATATTTTAGATTCCACATATGTGGTATCATATGGCATTTGTCTTTCTCTGTCTGACTTACTCGGTATGATAATTTCTAGGTCCATCCATGTTGCTGCACATGGCATTATTTCATTCTTTTTTATGGCTGAGTAATATTCTATTGTATATATGTACTATATCTTCTTAATCCATTCATATATTGATAGACATTTAGGTTGTTTCCATGTCTTGGCTATTGTGAATAGTGCTGCATTGAACATAGGGGTGCGTGTATCTTTTCAAATTATAGTATAGTCTGGATATATGCCCATGAGTGGGGTTGCTGAATCATATGGCAACTCTATTTTTAGTTTTTTGAGGAACCTCCATACTGTTTTCTATAGTGGCTGTACCAATTTACATTCCTACCCACATTGTAGGAGGGTTCGCTTTTCGGATGCAAATGCCATTAAAGGTGACACTCAAAGCGCTAAGCATAAAAGAAAAACAGCTGATACATTTGATTACATTTAAATGAAGAACTTTTTTTCAGCAAATACCCCATTAAGAAAGAGATAAAATAAGCTGAAAAGCAAGAGAATACATTTGCAACTCCTATACCCAACAAAGGACTTTTATCTAGAGTAGAGAACTCCTCTCAATTAAGAAATAGAAACTCAGTAGAGAAATGAGCAAAAGACTTGAGCTGCACAAAAGAAGATGTACAAATGACCAATAAACATAATAAAATGTGCTCAACCTCGTTACTAAACAGAGAAACACAAATGCACAACTCCACTGTACGTTGAGTAGATTGGCAAAACATTAAAACATCTGATATTACCAAGTATAACCTAGGATATGGAGCAACTGGAACTCTCATACACTGATGATAGGAGTGTCAGTTGGTACCCTTTCACTCGATTTGGGGAAGAGTTTGACATTATCTGCTGAAACTAAGGATGCTTATATCCTCTGCCCCTCCAACACATACTGTGTGATTCCACTTATATAACTTTCAAAAACAGACAAAACAAGATGGTAGTTTAGGTATATGTACTAGGTGGCAAAACAATAAAATACTGCAAGGAAGTTTATTACCATAAAGTCAAGGAAATGGTTACTTTGAGAGAGGAAGGAGGAACTTGTAATGAAAGTACACAAGGGTCTAGTGAGGGTTTGGCAGTGATCTACTTCTTGACCAGGGTGGTAGTTAAAAGGGTGTTTGGTCTAAAACAATTCATTATGCTGCATGTTTGTGCTTCATGTCCTTTTCCACATGTGTGCTGTATTTCATTGTAGGAAAGTTTTAAAGAAGCTTTCTCAAAGTGTACTCTGAGAAACATTGGTTAATGAGACCTTAATGTATGATACTCACCGAAAGGATTCCATGGTCAAATGCATCTCAGCACTGGAATGAATGAAGACAAACAGGTCTGTAATATGCCAATGTACATTGCGAAATTCCAAGGAGGATCAAGAGTGCACAATAATTTATGTGACCATGGAACCCTTTTCCTAAGGGATATTTTACAGAGCATATGCTTAGGAAAAGTAGATGGAAAAAAAATCATAGAGCAAATTCCAGTTTCATGTGCCAGTTGATCCGATCCAACCAAGGGCTTTAGGAGATTTATACAGAGCATAAAATGCGAAGTAGAAAACAAATGAAGTTTTAGGTGGTGCTTAAGTGGAAGCTCTCACCATTCCTAAAATCCTCATCATTTCAGGTGTCTACCCAGTTGATCCCAAATACTGAGCAGGGAGGGGCCAGCCCATCCCCATCCCCATCCTCTGTGACTATGTTTGTTCCAGTTTTCATAGTCACCGTGTTCATAATTGTGTGTCTGTGGATGAATGGACCACCCGGTATTTGCTCACCTCTTGTTTTATATTGATGTCAATCACAGCTGTTTAAAAGCAGAATCATTCTAATGGAATCCAACTTGTGTCCCAGTGCTGGTGCTACAACTCTGCTCTCACTGGGACCCTGAGTTACTTAGCTTTCACTGTATAACAAACCACCCCACAGCCTCATGGCTTAAAAAAAACCCAGCAATTTTGTGCTCTGGGGATTTGGACTGGGCTCACCCAGGTGTCACTCACATGTGTCTGCAGGCCCCCGCTGGCTCAGCTAGGCTATTTGCTGGCAGTTAGCTGAGGCAGCCATTTGAGTTCTAGCTGTGGATTTCTCTCATCACTCATCAGGCAGCCCTAGATGGGATTGTTCACGTGGCAGCTATAACAAAGTCCTAAGAATAGCAAGAGAGGGATAGTCCCAATGGATGAGTGCTTTACAAATCTTTGCTTGCATCACTTTTGTTATTACCCTGTTGATCACTGCACGCCCAAGTCTAGAGTGAGAATTGAAGGATACTACTCAAGGGTATGGATAGAGAGAGACTTGAAGTATTTGGGAGCCATTCCTACCTCAGTTGGCCAAAGGTGCCTTGGGCATCATAGCCATTCATTATCAAAGGTATCTCTGAAATTGCACTGAATCACGGTACCTCTGATACCAGTCACTTTCACTGCTGAGTTGTATTGTTAAAAACAAACATGTTCATCAGCCTTATAAAGGAATGATTCAAATAGGAAAGGTTGATTAAAACAGAGATCCATTACATTTCGAAGATATGATGAATTGTAAACAATTTTCCTTAAGGAAAATAGGCAAGATGACTGTTCAAGGAGAAAGTTACGTATAATCTAAAAGACCAGAGATTTTTGTATTTTATTCTTCTCTGTACACCACTAGAATGGCGGGCCCCTTTCTGTAATAGTCTGAGCAGAAAAAAAATTTGCAACTTACAGTGGCATTTTGCTGCTTTGTAAAAGGATAATTGACTTTGCAAAACCTTTACACAAACAAACAAAAAACAGAGGGATTCTCACAGACAGGAATTATTGTTAGATTGCATTTATTAAAGAAATGCAAAAACTGGAGTTCCCGTCGTGGAGCAGTGGTTAACGAATCCGACTAGGAACCATGAGGTTGCGGGTTCGGTCCCTGCCCTTGCTCAGTGGGTTGACGATCTGGCGTTGCCGTGAGCTGTGGTGTAGGTTGCAGACACGGCTCGGATCCCACATTGCTGTGGCTCTGGCGTAGGCCAGTGGCTACAGCTCCGATTCGACCCCTAGCCTGGGAACCTCCATATGCCGCGGGAGCGGCCCAAGAAATAACAAAAAGACAAAAAAAAAAAAAAGAAATGCAAAAACTACGACCCTTTCTGTAGTTTGACTTGTTTGTTTGTTTGTTTTGTGTGTGTGTCTTCTTAGGGCCGCACTGGCATCATATGGAAGTTCCCAAGCTAGGGGTCGAATCCGAGCTGCAGCTGCTGGTCCATGTGACAGCGACAGCAATACCAGATCTCAGCCACGTCGGTGACCTACACCACAGCTCACGTGACACCAGATCCTTAACCCATTGAGCGAGGCCAGGGATCAATGCCTCATCCTCATGGATTCTAGTGGGGTTTGTTGCCACTAAGCCATGACAGGAACTCCTCAATTGTCTTTATTTAACAAAATCTGTTCCTTGGTTATTGTTGTTGTTGTTTTTTCAACATAGCTCTGTTTAATTGTTGCCAATTTCAAATTATTACCTAAGATGGCACATATGAACTCTGTCTCTTGGAAGAAAAGAAGCCTGTCATGTTGGGTAGTTATGACTACAAGGGACAATCATAGAAAAGTGGAATTGGCCCAGGCCTACTTTCTGTTGTCTTCAAGCATTGACAGTCTATGGCTTTGGCCATCTCTAAGTCACAACACTATTTGGAGGTAATTTCTCTCAGGAAATGACAGGGATCATCAGGTGACGTCAGATGGGATTGCCAGTCTTGATTTCATTTGACCCCCGAGGCCACCATCTTGGACTGATTTTACACTATCAAGCCCACAAGAAAGGTTTGTCACCAAGAGTTTCAGGTTTTCAGTTCTGTCTTCCACGGTAAAGATCTCCTATTTCTTTGCTTTAGACAACATTGAAGTCTATAGAAAATTTAGAATTTGGTGAAGTCCTAGTTTCTAAAGTTTTTATTGATAAGTTGAGATGATGGGGATAATAGAGAGTAGCAGCTCTTGCCAAGTTCCTGACAAGAAACCCATCTTTAATCTTCACAGTACCCTCTTATCTCTATTTGACACCAAGAGATTAACTAACTTGCTCAAGGAACCATGACTTGTAAATGGTGGCTCCAGGATTTGAACTCAGGTTTAATCTGACTTGAAAGTTCTGCTTTTAACCACCTAGCCACACCACCTCATTTCTGGGAACTCGCTAGATCTGTCTGATCCTCCTCTTCCTCCCCCTCATCATCATTAGCTATACTTTTGTTGAGCATGTGCTATTTGTAGTATGTACAGAACTGTGCTGGGAATGTGGAATAAAAAAAATGCCTCTTGCACAATAGGACTTGGAATAAACAACCATGGGATAAACAACCTTATAAATAGCTTTCTCTAGTTGGTGGTCATGGTGGAGAGGGAAAGCATAAATTATAAGAACCTTGTCAGTTGACAAACCTGCTTTTAGTTAGAGGTTTAACACCCTCCACCTCCCTCAACAATTCCCTCTCGGAGAGTTAACAAGCAGCCTAACAGAACAACTTGAATGTTGGCACGTCTTCACCACCACGTCCATCCTAACATTTTATTGCTTGGTGAAATCAGGAAGTTAGGAAACCCAAGAGGGACCAGGGAGCATCCTGGATATCTTACAGCTGTAACTTTCAGATAGCAAATCATTAAGAAATGTCCGTTCATATTTACATATGGTTTTATCTCTGTCTTACGCCCATTAAAGGCACAGACTCAGGACTAGTGTTTTCCTTTTTTTTTTTTTTTTTTTTTTTTCCCCAGATATATACCAAGAGTGGGATTTCTGGGTCATATGATAGTTCTATTTTTAGTTTTTTTGAGGAACCTACACACTGTTCTCCATAGTGTAAAATTTACAGTCTCACCAACAGTGTAGGAGGTTCCCTTTTCTCCACAACCTCTCCAGCATTTATTATTTGTAGACTTTTTTAATGATGGCCATTCTGACCAATGTGAGGTGACACCTCATTGTAGCTTTGATTTGCATTTCTCTAATAATTAATGATGTTGAGCATCTTTTCATGTGCCTATTGGCCCTCTGTATGTCTTCTTTGGAGAAATGTCTATTTAGGCCTTCTGCCCATTTTTTATTGGGGTGTTTATTTTTTTATATTGAGCTGTATGAGTTATTTGTATATTTTGGAAATTAGTCCTTTGTTGGTCACAGGGGCCCTGTATTTTTCACTTTGCACTGGGCCCCCTATTGGTCATATCATTAGCAAATATTTTCTCCCATTCAGTAAGTTGTCTTCTTGTTTTGTTGATAGTGTCCTTTGCTGGGCAAAAGCTTTTAAGTTTAATTCTGTTCGATTTGTTTATTTTTACTTTTATTTACTTTGCTTTAGGAGTCAGATCCCCAAAAAATAGTGTTAGGATTTATGTCAAAGAGTGTTCTTTCAGGAGTTTTGTGGAGTTTTGGTCTTACATTTAGGTCTTTAATACATTTTGAGTTTATTTTTGTTTATGGTATTAGATAATGTTCCAATTTCATTCTTTTACATATAGCTTTCCAGTTTTCTCAGAACTGCTTATTGAAGAGACTCTCTTTTCTCCATTGTATATTCTTGCCTCCTTTGTTGAAGGTTAATTGACCGCAAGTGTGTGGGTTTATTTCTGGGCTCTGTATTCTGTTCCATTGACATATGTGTCTGTTTTAGTGCCAGTACCATACTGTTTTGATGACTGTAGTATAGTCTGAAGTCAGGGAGCCTGATTCCTCCAGCTCTGTTCTTTCTCAAGATCGTATGGCTATTCAGAGTCTTTTTTATTTCCATACAAATTTAAAAATTGTTTGTTCTAATTCTTTGAAAAATGCCATTGGTATTTTGATAGCGATTGCATTGAATCTGTAGATTGCTTTGGGTAGTGGGGTCATTTTAATAATACTAATTTCTTCCAATCCATGAACATGGTGTCTCTTCCATCTGTTTGTGTCACCTTCACTTCCTTTCATCAGTGCCGTAGTTTTCTGAATACAGTTCTTTTACTGGCTTAGATTTATTCCTGGTATTTTATTCTTTTTGATGTGATGGTAAATGGGATTGTTTCCTTAACTTCTCTTTCTGATAGTTCATTGTTAGTGTATAGAAATGCAACAGATTTTTATATATTAATTTTGTATCCTACATTTTAACTGAAATTATTAATGAGCTTTAGTAGATTTTCGGTGGCATCTTTAGGATTTTCTACGTATGGTATCATGTCTTCTGCAAACAATGACATTTTTACTTCTTCCTTTCCATTTTGTATGCCTTTTATAAACAATATGCTGCTAATCATCCAGTGAGTTATTGAAGAATTTGAAGTTCCTGAGCTAGGGATCAAATCCATATCACAGCAGTGACCCAAGCCACTGCAGTGACAATGCCAGATCCTTAACCCACTGCACCATAAGGGAAATCCCTTGAATTAGTAATTTAAAAACTCCCAACAAACAAAAGCCCAAGACCAGATGCCTTCACGTGTGAATTCAACCATACACTGAGAGAAGAGTTAACAAGTATCATCCTGAAACTATTCCAAAAACTTGAAGAGGGAGGTATCCTTCTGAGCTTGTTCTAAGAGGCCACCATCACCCTGATGCCAAAACCAGACAAATATATCGTGAAAAAAAGTTACAGGCCAATATCATTGATCAACATAGATGCAAAAATCCTCAGCAAAATATCAGCACCCCAAATCCAATAGCACCTTTAAAGGATCATACATCATGATCAAGTGGGATTTATCCCAGAGATCGATTTTTAAATATCTGCCAGTCAATCACTGTGACACACCACATTAACAAGGTGAAGAGTAAAAAGCATATAATCATCTCAATAGAAGTAGAAAAACTTTTGACAAAATTCAACATCCACTTGTGATAAAAACTCTCCAGATAGTGGGCATAGAGGGAACATACCTCAACATAATAAAGGCCATATGTGACAAAGCCACAGCTAATACCATACTCATTGGTGAAAAGCTGAAAGCATTTCCTTTAAGATCAGGAACAAGGCAAGGGTGCCTGCTCTCTCCACTTTTCTTCAACATGGTATTTGAAGTCCTTGCCACAGCAGTTAGACAAGAAAAATAAATTAAAAAAAATTTTAAACAGAAAAAGTGATTTTTCCCTGATTTTAAAAGTAATGCATGTTCATTGTAAAGGCATAGAAAATGCAGGTATAAAAAAATTGCTTTAAAAATTTTAAGTATCCAAATTCTACTATCCTGGGATAGTATCACCCAGAGCTTAGTTGGCTTGAAACAATAATCGATTTTTACTTCATAATTCTTTGGGTTGGCACGCTGGGCTTAGCCTATCTCTGTAGTCTTCTGGAGGCCTGACTGGGGCTGAATGGTGGAGCATGGCCTCACTCACAGCTGGTAATTGGCAGGCTGTTGGCCACAGCACCTCAGTTTTCCTCCGCATGACCTATTCATGTGACGTTCACCTGCTGGAGAATAATTAGCCTGCTCACCTTTTCACATGGTAGTGTCGGAAGTTCAAATACAACAAGAAGAAGCTAAGTATAAGAGCCTAAGCATTTTTAGGCCTCTGCTAGTACCATATCTACTGATGTCCCATTGTTGAAACAAGTTACATGGCTAAGTAAGCACAGATTTAAGGAGTCAAGGGACAGATTTCGCCTTTTAATCTGAGGAGAGCCAAAGTCACCTTCCACAGGTACAAGTATGCAGGGATAGGAATAATTTATGCCTATTTTTAGCAATTCACCATAGATAAATACTGTTAAAATTACATATATAAAATACATGTATGTGTGTATTATACACATATGTGTGTATTTTACACAAATACATGAAAGATATACACCCAAACAAAAAGGTCTTATTTAACATGTTTGCAACTTGTTTTTTCCCATTGGCTACATATTTAGGGCATTTTAATGTCCTCGTTTGAAGATGTGCATAATTTTACATTGTATAGACAGACTTACAATGACATATTTAACCAAAGTCCCTTTTAGGACTTTTTTTTTTTCCTTTTAGGACTTTGAGGTTGTTTCCAGTTTTTCAATAACCTGACTATATAGACTTTTCTGTTTTTTTCATTAGTTCCTTGGTGTATATTTTTTGACCTCTGATGTATTATAGAATAGGCTATTGAAAGATTGTATCCAGAGGTAATATTTAAATTAACAACAGAGTGGATCCTGACCTTAGCATGGAGCAGGGCCCTGAAGGTAAATCCTTTAATTGCTGGATTCAGAGATCCAGGTCCCATCGGGGAAGGGCCATGCAGCTGGAGTCACAGATACTACTCAAGGCGGGTAGTGGTGGGATAACTGTTACCTTTACAACCATGCTAAATATCAGCCACAAAGAAGTGTGTGGGAATATCTGTTTCCCGTCACTCTCTCCTACTGTGGAGGTTCCCCATCTTGCTAATCTTTACCAACCTGATTCATGATAACAAAAAATAATACCATCTTTTATTTTGTATTTTTCTAATCACAAGTAAGGGTGTTTTTTTAATGTCTCATCACCATTTATATAGGGTTGTTGTTGCTTTTAATGAATTGCCTGTTTATGTCCTTTGTGTATTTTTTTTGGAATGTTACTGTTTTAATTAAAAAGTTAATATTTATTGATGCCTTACAGTGTATCAGTATTCTATGCCCTTAAGCATTACCTATTTTAATATTCTTCATGATCCTATAAAGTTATTATTATTCCTAGTGTAGAGATAGAAAAATAGAGGTGTAGTAATATGTCCACCAGGATCTTGTTTGTAAGTCCCAAGGCCAGGATTCAAAACCAGGCAGTCAAATCCCAAAACTGAGGTTCTTAACCATTCTTATCTGTTCTATTCGCCCTGCATTGTTTACTTATGAGAGCTTTTTACATAGGGATATTAATTTTTTAATACATATAATACATTTTTCCTAGTTTGAGCTTATACTTTTAACTTTCCTTATGGTACTGTTTGCTATGCAGACATTAAAAAATCTTATCCATGTACTTTTCTATGTGAATTTTTTCGGCTTGATGGCAACTTAATTGAGAAGTTAAATTGTAATATATTTAAAGTGTACAAAGTGATGATTTGCTATATGTACACATCGTGAAAGAATTCCGACCATTGAGTTAATTAACACATTCATCACCTCATACGTTTATCTTTTCTTTGGTGAGAACACAAGTTCTGCTTCAGCAGATTACAGTTAGACGAGACAGTTTTACCAACTGGTCACCATGTTATACATTAGATTCTTAAACCCTATTCATCTTATAACTGATAGTTTTATACAGTTTAGAAATATTTAATATAGTTAAATATCTCAAGCTTTTTTCACAGTGGATTTTGTCTCTAATATCATTCCCAGATGTTTCCTATCTAAAGGATATAAAAATATTCATCTATATTTTCTTCTATATAGAACTTCAGAATTGGCCGTATTAACAAAATATACATGCTTAGGCCCCATCTCAGACCTATTGAATCAGAATTTGTACATTGAGAGCTAGACGTTTATGGTTTTAAAAAGATACACAAAATTGCAGTCCAGCAGACTGGTAAATAGACACATTTATCTCTTTGTACTGCCCCAAACACATGAAATTGACTGAAGAAATAATAAATTAAGAATATGTCCACAAAATCAATTCCATATGGGTTAAAAAGTTAGTTGTGAAATCTCAAACTTAGCTTTTCGAAGAACACATAGGAGAATATCTGTATTAAAGCTTTCTAGAGAAACAGAACCGATAGGATGTTTTCATATTATGTGTATATACGAGAGAGAGAGATTTATCTTAAGGGACTGACCGACACCATTGTAGAGGTGGGACTGGAAAAATCTAACATCCCTAGGGCAGGCCAGCAGGCTGGACATTCTGGCAGGAGCTGGTGTTAGAGTCTCGCGTCCGAAGGCGGTGTGGAGACCACATTCCTTCTTGGTTGAGGAATCTCAGTCTTTTCTCTTAAGGCCTTCCGCTGAGTGGCTGAAGCCCATATATGCTATGGATGGTAATCTGCTTTATCAAAGTCTACAGATGTGAGTGTTGAATCACATTTGTAAACTACATTCACAGCAGTATATAGACTGGTGTTTGACCAACTAGGCACCATAGCCTAGCCAAGCTGAAAAAATTAACCAACACCATAGCTTTATACCCTGTGGTAGGGTATACCTTGCTTTTAAATAAGACATTACCCCCCCCCCAACACACACAAACACACAGGACTCAGTAAGTGGTTTGAATGGGGGAAAATATTGAATCCTCCTACCTGTGCCTTCTTCTCCCTCATTTGAGATGCCCCTCCCCCAATCCAATAGACCAGAATCCGTATTAGATAATATGCTTCATCGGATTATTGCAACCAGCTTCCTTGCCAGAGGGCATCTTTCGTTCACGTCTGTAATTCCAGATAAACACCCAGAAACACAGTACAAGAACATAAAAGAAACAAGTGTGTTTTAATTTAGGTTCCATAAAACCTAGATATTAGCTGTGGTACCACACCGTCCCGAGCCAAAAGACCAAGCAATGATGGATTTATTGTTGTCCTAATTTAAAACAAGCCCGATTTATTTTTAAAAATGCAACCTCAAAACACAGCTCAGCAGACATGATATGGAATGTATTATATGCCTAACCAAAAAACAAAACACTGCTCGGTACAGTGGACTTGAAAATTATCTTGCTATTAATAGATCTCCCGGATGGCCGTGATCTGTTGGATTTGATATGTTCAGGTCTTGGCAGCTGCTGAGGACTGAAAACAAGACGTTCCATACGTTATTACTTAATAGAGAAACTAGGCCATGAAGTAGCCATTTGGTAATTTTTTTAAAAAGATTTTGAAGAGCCCACTTCCATCTTTAATAAGTCCTTGTTGCCAAGTATGTTTGGCAAAGCAGCAGTGTGATTAGCGGACTCCTTCTCTGGAGCTGCATGCAATTGAGAGCAACTTGGGGTACCCTGTTACTTTCATCTCTCCATCTGGCACAAATGCCTCAAACACTGCACACTCGCAACACATCTTTGCTAAATCTAAAAGCGTCCCTCTCTTTCCTTTTAGATGTTGAGGGCCTGACACTGAGTTACTAATTCAAATGTTTGGATTGAGGACATTTATGACATAGCCACTGGACAGATACCATGTTCAAGCATTTAAGGTAACACTGATTGTTCTGGCAGATTCAAAATATTTTTAAATGTTTAATTGGAAAATATTTCTGCCCACTGGTCTCTTTAAAAACAAGGTTGAGAGAGAGAGAAGGAGGAAGGGAGAGATGACAAACAAAAAAACAACAAAGAGAAGCAGCTTTGGAGGATTTTAGGGTTTGGATTTTTTCTTTGAAGAAATGCTTGTTTTAGGTTGGATTCCCCAGTAGTAGACTCTGAGATCAAGGATCCTAAGAACCAGTAAGAAAGTGGAAAGGGAAGAACTTCAAGGAGGGGTGATACATCAAGCAGAGTCCCCCAGGGGGTGACCTGGGCTCGGTCCTGGTCTGGGGAGAATGTGAATCCTTGTCAGGGCACAAGGAAGCTGGAGCAGTTATAGACCCCCCCCGCCGTCCCCACCCCCATGATGATCAAAACTCCCTGCACCATCGATTCTCAGGCTCTTCTAGACCTGCCTGCATAGGCACAGTGAGTTCTAGCAGCCGGAGGACTTTCTTCCAACCAAGAGATCCAGGCGGCAGCTGGAGGAGGGAGGGAATGACAGATGTGCATGGAGATGGTGAAGGGCTCCGAGGGGATGTGTGCAGACATGTGACAGCATCTGCCTCACTCCTCCACAAGGGATAGTTTGTCAAGGTCTCGCCACACGTTCAGAGCCTAAGGATGAAGGCAAGGCGGGGTACCATGGCCGTGAATAGTTAGAAGGTTTGTGACAAGTCGTCACACTTTCTCTGGTGTCCCCCCCACCCTCCCCCACCCCAGTTGAGTCAGTAGGGAGGAGGCTGAGGAGGTGTTTGGTTTGGGGATGGATAACGCGGTGATGTTCTCCTCACGGGGCAACCCCACCAGTACATCCCGAAGCCCATGAGGTGATGGACAGCAAGCAGGTCTAGAGAATGGGAACGGAAAATCAATCCTAAAAGGGGGCTGGGGTCAAAGACAGGAAAATTAGCTCAAGCCAGGGCTTCCCTGGGGGAGAACAAGGGGAAGGGGATGGGGGGGAAAAGTTGGAATTGGAATAACCATGCTCGCAATCATAATACATTTATAAGGCTATATTGTACAGCACATGTAATAATGCAATATATGAATTATTTACATAACTAATACATACTGAGTGCACTCTCCACATTTCAAGTACTCAACAGCCACGTGTGACTAGCAGCTAAGGTGTTTTGACAGTGTAGATCTAGAACATTCCATCATCATAGAAAAGTTCTCTTGGACAGTGCTGGCCTAGAGCTTACCGAATGGGTGAGGGGTCAGGATGTAATGGGCCTCACCGTCATCTCAGACTCTCACTTTCTTGCTCCCCATATTCAGCTTATTGCAAATCAAATTTTGCCCCTGGGATTTTCCTGAAAAATTTGGAGTAGCTAAAAGGACAGTACTATCAAGATAATTTTTAAGCTTGCTGTCCAAAGTTACCTTTGTTAAATGGAATGACTTTTGACTCCTTGGTTCTAACCTGAGTTTTTAGCAGTTAAATGTTAACTCGGATTTAGCACACATTAGGCTTTTTCTGATGAGCTCACACGACAACCCAAGGGTCATGTTCACTGTCTTCTCTCATTGCTGCTTTCCTTGACCTTATTGCTCGTGTACAGTTTAATCTTTACAAGGAAAAGGAACAAACTATGATCTCAAGCGGCAGGAGGCAAGAAGCCACGCAGCAGTGGAAAAGGTGGTCGAATTGAACTTTCTCCATCTCTAGTCTGTCCTCATTTCTACATGGCCAGAGTAGGATAATTTTGCTGAGCTGCAGGGGCAAATTCTCACCAGATCAGGTGAACATGTCGAACTTGGGCAGAGTGTTTCCAACAGGGTGGGGACTGCCACTGCTTTCATTGATTTCCAGAAGATTTTTTTTTTTTCTTTTTTCAGGGCCGCACCTGCAGCATAAGGAGGTTCCCAGGCTAGGGGTGGAATCAGAGCTACAGCTGCTGGTCTACACTACAGCCACAGCAGTGCTGGATCTGAGCTACGTCTGTGACCTACACCACAGCTCACGGCAACGCCAGATCCTTAACCCACTGAGCAAGGCCAGGGATTGAACCCGCAACCTCATCGTTCCTAGCCAGATTTGTTTTTGCTGCGCCATGATGGGAACTCCTCCAAAAGCATTTTTAAGGTGCAGATCGCCTCCCAAGCCACCAGTCAAAAGTCCAAGTTTGAGCCGATCCTGTGTTATCGTGGACCACCGTCTTTCCAAGGTTGAGTTACAGATTATCTTAATTTGGGTGCCCCCAGAAGGAGATCCTGACACAGGATCCAAGTGCAAGTATTTTGTTGATGGGGTAACTCCAGGGAACACTGGTAGTGGGTGGTGGGAAAGAGGAAAGAAATAGAAGGAAGCCTATTAGGATATGCCATCAAGCAAGCTTCCCACTGGGAGCTCTGGGATCTACTGTCTCCAGATAATCTCACTGAAGGGCGATAAAGCTGGGGCATTATCCATCATTTCCCATCAGCCATTGGTTGAGGGATGCTGGGGCAGAGACAGTACAGGAGCACCTTGGACCTGCTGTGTGCATAAGCAGAGCCCAGCAAAGAAATACAGATCCAGGAGTTCCCGTTGTGGCTCAGTGGTAATGAACCTGACTAGTATCCATGAGGATGTGGGTTCAATCCATGGCCCCTCTCAGTGGTTAAGGATCCGGTGTTGCTGTGAGCTTCGGTGTAGGTTGCAGATGCACTTCGGATCCCACATTGCTGAGGTGGGGCCTAGGCTGGCAGCTGCAGCTTGCATTGGACCCCTAACCTGGGAACTTCCATGTGCTGCAGGTGTGGCCATAAAAAGCAAAAAAGAAAAAAAAAAAAAGAAAAGAAAAGAAAAAAGAAGAAAGAAAAAAGAAATACAGATTCAGGCATTCAGGCTGACACGGGGGAGATACGAGTGTTGAAAGATGGGGGTGGGGCGTTACAGAGGTCTGCTGCACAGACTTACTTTTATTTTTCAATGGACGAAATAGACCTAAGACTCTTAGAGTCCAGCCCATCTATTGGGGCTGATCTCCTGGCACAGAGAAGATCATGAATCACTGCCACATGGAAAAAGCAAAAGAATATTTAACGGGCAACTTGACCTCTGGTCAGAACATCCCAAACAGTTGAGAGCAAGGACAGAGCCTTTGGTATTAAATGCCTCTGAACTGAAAGGGCGGGAAGGCAGTGTTCCGGCTCTTGTGCTTCGGACATGGAGCAACTTCTTTTAACCACTTGTCACAGGCTACGTGGGCAGCTCGTGCGTTCTGGAATTTCTGAGGGAGACTTACCAAGTGCTTTCTGCTGAGACTGACGCAGCCAAGCGGGGGCATCTGCGTGCCAGGAATATATGGTTGCGTGTGTGCCACTGTTTATCTGTTTGCAAAATGTGCCATATGTTGACAGCCTAACATATGTCGAGCTATATGGAAGATTAGTCAGAGAGAAAGAAGAGCCAGAATATGAGAAAGAGAGGGAGAAGAGGAAATATGAAAGTGAAAACAAACCCCAGTGACTGGCGAGATGATGAATTCTTTGAGCTTGAGGGGTATATCTAGGTTACTTTTAATCCCTACTGCCTGCAGTTTTGCTGGGCACGTAGGAGATGCTTAGTTAGTATATCCTGAGAAGGAAAAGAGCCCATGCAAGGTGCCTAGAACCATGTCTCCTATCACAGATGGTGCATGGCAAGTGTAGATTGAATGAATGCATGAGAGAATGTTTAGAGCTAGAAAAACCCTCGGAGTTTCATTGTATCACTCTTTTACAGATAAAACTGCATCTTGGAGGAGCATGAGAATAATGGCAGCCAGGCCAGCCTTGGGGCCTGGGTGCTGGAGCTGGAGCTGGAGCTTGGGTCCTGGGGTATCATCTACCACCTTCTTTGCCACACGGCTCTCACTGCTGGCGTCTGGACCCCACGTGTTGCTGCTGCAGCCGCCCTTGGCGCTGTCGGGATTCTCATCACAAGCCAAGGCCCCATGCACCTGGTAAGTTGATGAGCTGGTGACATATAAAATGATAAAACCCCTAGAAGAAAGCAAAGAGAAAAAAACGTCATGACCTTGGTAATGATTCCTTGGATTTGACAGCAAAACGCAGGTACCAAAAGCAAAGATAGATAAACTGGACAACATAAAACTTAAGAACTTTTGTTCATCACAAGACAGAATCAACAAAGTGGAAAGGCAACCTGTGGAATGAGAGAAAATATTGCAGATCACATATTTGATAAGGGGTTGATATCCGGAATGTATAAAGAACTCCTAGAGCTCAGGCAAAACAAATCCAGTAACCCAATTAAAAAATAGGCAAAGACCTTGAGTATATGTCTCTAAAAATGATACACAAATGGCCAAGAAGACAATGAAAGGATGCTCAACATCACTAATCAGCAGAGAAATGCAAATCTAAACCCTAGTGAGATAGCACTTCACCCCCCTTAGGATAGTTACTGTCCCCAAACAGAGAATACAAGTGTTGATAGGGATGTGGAGAAGTTGGAACACTTGTGTGCTTAGTGGAAGTGTAAAACACTGTAACCGCTATGGAAGACACTATGGAGCGTCCCAGAAACTTAAAAATAGAACCACCGTATATGATCCAGAAATTACACCTCTGGCTGTATCTCCAAAAGAATTGAAACCAGGGCTCAAAGAGATAGCAGTGTCCAATCCTCTCCACTCCTGGGTGAGGAAACTGAATGCAGAGGGCTCACTGGCCGATGAATAGAAAGTCAGGAAGAGGACAACCAGAGGTCCTTTCTCCGTCTGTTCTTGGCTTCAGTT
The DNA here is from genome assembly GCF_054392235.1 of Sus scrofa. Lineage (NCBI taxonomy): Eukaryota > Metazoa > Chordata > Mammalia > Artiodactyla > Suidae > Sus > Sus scrofa. Next base: position 17,473,149 of record NC_139401.1, read on the forward strand.
TCCTACAGGCTCACATGCCCGCCCACCTGCAGCCTATCCTCTGCCTCGTTTGCTCCCATCCGTCCTTCTGTCCCTTGGTCTCCCCTCATCCCTAATGCACGCTGTGCTCCAGCTAAGCTGCTACACCCACTCTTCCCTGGGCAAAACACTGGCTGCATTTCCTCCTTGCCTTTGCCCCTTTGTCTCCCTTTGCTCCCCTTCCCTCCTAATCTAACTGTCGGAACCCCAGCCATGCTCTGGATCCATCCAAATGGCACTTCGGCATGCCTAAAAAACAAAGCTGGAAAGAATTTCTCCGTCCTCTGTGTTTCTATGACACTCTGTGTTCTTATCAGACCATCCATTAGTTCCTCCTTGTGGGGTCATTGTTTATGTCCACTGTTCTCTGTAAAATTATAATCCCCTTGCGGGCAGCCATTTTGACCTTCCTCATTGCCTATTGCAGAAGCTTCAACATAGTAAGGATAATCAGTAGCACTTACTGAGTGTGTACTGTGTTAAACAGTACATGAATTGGCTCATTGACTTCTCCCAGTAACCCTATGAGGCAAATACCATCATCAGAGGAGCCTGAAACACAGAGAGGTTTAGAAACTTACCTGAAGTACCACAGCCGGGGAGTCATTCTCAGGGCTGCTGGTGCCAAAGTTCAAGCTCTGACCCACAGTGTTACACTTCCTTCTAAGGACCTTCTGAGGATTTGGGTATATTTCACTGGGAGCAAATACTGAAAAGATCATTTTTATTTAAAAAACAATTCAGGAGTTCCCTTCGTGGCTCAGTGGTTAACGAATCCAACTAGGAACCATAAGGTTGCGGGTTTGATCCCTGGCCTTGCTCAGTGGGTTGAGGATCTGGCGTTGCCCTGAGCTGTGGTGGGGGTCGCAGATGCACCTCGGATCCCATGTTGTTGCGTTGCTGTGGCTCTGGCGTAGGCCGGCGGCTACCGCTCCAATTCGACCCCTAGCCTGGGAACCTCCATATGCCACAGGAAGCGGCCCTAGAAAAGGCAAAAAGACAAAAAGACCAAAAAAAAAAAAAAAAAAAAGAAACCCAAAAAACAAACAAACAAAAAAACAATTCAGGAGTTCCCTTCGTGGCTCAGTGGTTAATGAATCTGACTAGGAACCATGAGGTTATGGGTTCAATCCCTAGCCTTGCTCAGTAGGTTAAGGATCTGGCATTGCCACGAGCTGTGGTGTAGGCTGCAGACATGGCTTGGATCTGGCATTGCTGTGGCTGTGGTGTAGGCCAGCAGCTACAGCTCCGATTTGACCCCTAGCCTAGGAACCTCCATATGCTGAGGGAGCAGCCCTAGAAAAGGCAAAAAGACAATAAATAAATTAAAAAAAAATTCAGTGTTGAAACCTATAAGAATAACTGTCCTCCCAGAAAGAAAGCAAAAAGGAAGCACAAAATAAAAGGTTAAGATTGCTCAGATTTTCCTCAGTAAAAAGTTTAATGCACTTCATCAAATTATTTAAAATTTTTATCTCTTCCTTCTATCTAAGGAATAAAGTTTCAGTCCTCACCCGGCCCCACCCCCGAATGATTTTATAAAATGCTGGGATGTTTATGAAACCTTTAAAATCCATGCAAGTATAGAGAAAAACATGAGTCATTGTTAGTTGGCTTAAATTTTATGTGACCTCTTGCGGCTTCAGAAGGGCTGGAATCAGCTCAGGAGTCTGCCATCCTTGGGTGGCTGTGGGCTTATTATGCTTTATTTTTATCACCTCAAGTGGGACACAGCCAACTACACCACTGTCAGTTCTTTGGTAACCTAAAGATTAATATAGGGCTCCTTTTCCTCCCTGAACCCCCAAACAACTAGCTAGTTGAAGAGATTTGAAGTGCAAAGATCCATAACCAACCACTCCTCAGAACAGGGCCTTCTGAAGCATTTGGCCTGAAAAAAGAAACCTGAGGAGTTAGATTACAGTTGGCCAGAGTTACTATTACATTTTGCTTGTAGAAGTGATGAGGTGGGATGGGTTAGCAGGTGGGATACAGCTTTGGGTTTACCTGAGAGGCTGTGTGATGAAGTGTTCAAGCAGCAGATCGAACCCCGACTGTCCGGCCATTTAGTAGTTTGGTGACGTTGGCTAAGCTACCTAGACTCTCCACACTGCGCTGTGCTCCTGTGTCAAATGGGGGTAATGATGCTCATCCTAAAAGGTTGTTATTATGACTTAATTGCACAGTTGAGCTCCCCAAACTTGAGTCATTCACATATATCAACATATCAGGGGTCTGTTACAAAAGCATGGCCAGGGTTCAAGAAAACCAGCCAAGGGATCGTGAAAGGACCTAAGACTAGCAGTTGTGGGGAGTTGTTACCATGCCAGGCCTGAAGGGGCCCCGAGGAACAAGCATGGGCCAAACTGGGGAGTGTTTAGAAAAGGCTGCCAAGACTGGGCCCCGGTCAACCTATAGTGAGGTCTGCTGGAGTGGAGGCAGGAAACTGAACCAGTACCTCAGCCTCACCCTCCTCCTGCCCTCCAGTCTCCTGCTGGGGCTCCCCATTGGCTAAGCCCAGCTAGAAGCAAGGTAGCCCATGATATGACCAGCCTTCAGGGAGGAGGAATGGGGAAAGTGGGTGGGTGGGGAGGGGCATATGAAACCCATCCAGCTTATGGCCTCTATTAGCATTTTCCCATTTCCCCCTTTAACACAAAATGCCTTTTACTAATGGAAACATAGTTGCCTTTAAAAGGCAGCTTTTATGTTTTATCCTAAGCAGTGATATCCATGAAATATGACAGGTTGGATGTGCTGTGGTTTTGTCTATAATATATACTTTGGGAAGTTCTGCCTTGGTTGAGCACTTGGAACATAGTAAATACTCAATAAAATGATCATCTCTGTTGCCAGAAGTCACAGGTGAACCTACAGTGGAGCACACTTTGCACATTGAAACGAACCTTTAAAAACATCTATTAACAATGCAAACTTTTCCCAGTGTATTTTCTAACTGGAGATCGCTAATTTATGGAAAAGAGGATATGAATGAATTTTGTGTATTTGTTTTATAAAGAGCCCACCTTCATGAATTTGATTATTTGGCCCATTGGTCTTTCATTAGATCCTTTTGGTTTCTCTGGGCAAACAAGTAAATCATTTGTGAATGTTGCTAAGTTTTTCCACTTCTTGCTGTTTAAGGTCTTCTCATAGTAGCTAGAACCTACAGGGCACTGTTCAACAATGACAGAACAGCAATGGTGACACCAGGCTTCTTTGTTTCTTCCTTGCTTTAATGGAATTGCTTCCAGCTCTTTTGTTGTCGTTCGTTCGGTAGCATTAAACATGACGTTAGCTGTTGATTTATGAGAAAGACTCTTTATCTTGATAAGGAGGTGTCCTTGTATTCTTAGTTGACTAAGAATTATTATCAGGAATGGGCATTATGTCTTATCACATGCTTCTTAGAGGTCTATTGAGACCTTACCATCCTGGAATAAATCGTGCTGGATTAAGATGTATAATTCTTTTAGTATATTGCTCTACCACTTTTTTTCCCTGGAAGGGTTCCATATTGGTTGGACAAAAGGAGGGTGTACGTTTCTAATGTCATTTTCAGAATTTTGAGGAACTAAAACAAAGTGCATTCAATTCAAATGCAAATTAATTGTTCTGATAAAGAAGAAAGACTTAAGAGTGAAATTGTATATTTTACATTGAATAATGTTTGAAATAACGTTGTATAAGAAGTAACCATAGGTGCAGGTTCCCAGCAAAATGGGAACGTTCTTCAGCAGGCCACAGGTCAGTGAGTCTCTCTTTTAGCCCCAGTACCCTAGCAGTTTCTTGAAGAACAGGGAGACTGAAAGGTTGAGAGATTCTGGATATTCAGAGTTGAATAGTCAAGGTAGAATTCCAAGCTGAGATTAATTGGGGCCTTGCAATCTGCCTAGGTTTCTGAAACTTGATCCAGCATGAGACTTTGCTCTTTGTCTTTGTTCAGCGTAGGTCACTTGAGCCCAGGATGAACGAGGACAACTAACTAAGCAAGTAACAAGCCAAAATGTAAGAACATTGAGGTCTGTTGTAACAGTCGTACGTGGGATGGGGGCGGGGAGCATGGGCACATCCATGGGCCTGAGTCTCGCCACACTTGAAATCTGCATGAGCCCCGGCCACCCCGCCATCCACCTCAGCTCTGTGCTGCGTGCAGAAGAAACAGCATTCCAGCAACCCCAAAGAACTGAAAAACTATTTCAATATTTCTGGAGACATCAACACAATGTAGAGAAGGACTCCCATTCGTAGCATACGGCCAAGTTCCTCTTTGTCTTTCTCCCCAGTGGTCCATTTCTTCGCAGCCCCACATTTTGCCCCTCTTCTTCCCAGTGTCTCTCTCCCACTGCCCCTTGGCTTTCTCTGCAGCCCAGCTCCACCTGCCCTTGGCCCTCTCACCCCTTCTAGATCCGCCCTTTTGTCTGTCCTTGTCCTTGTGAAGCAGTCAAGCTCTTTTTGGTTCAGTGCCTCACCCATTGCCCAGATCTGCACGTTAAGGCCCAGGCACCATCAGGCCAAGGCAAACCCCTTAGCAGCAGGCAGGATTTTTTATTTTGTTTTGTTCTCCTCTCACGCACACCCAGAAACCAAATTCCCAGGCAGTCCCCCGAGCTCTGCTTACCCCGCGGTTACGATTGTCTTTCCCCAGCGAACCTCTCCCAGTCCTAATTTGCCAGATTCTAATCTCCCTTCCGCCACCAATTCAGCTCTAGACCTAACAAACAACAGAGAGGTCAGGCGCAGGGGACAGAGAGGGACCTGGGTAGCCCAGAACCTGGGGAAGGACCTTGGTGAGTAATGCAGGGTGGGTGTGTCAGCAAAATGATGGTCACAAAAAGTGCCCTCTCTCCTACTCGGCTTGGTTTGTCTGAAGCTGAAGTTTCCCAAAATGTATTACCAAGGCCTCAAGAAAGAGGTGCAGGAGGCACAAGGTGGCCTTAAGCTGTCCTCGTGCTTCTTCAAACGGGAGGGATGTCAAGGGCCGAGATGCCCGGAGAGGGAGCGGGAGGGCCCTCCCTGCCTCGGCCGGCTGGCCGGTCCTTGCCCTCTGCCACCCCCGTGGTCTCTACAGCCCAGACGCCCCCTCCAACAGAGCGAGGAGCCTGTTTTTAAAAGACCAGGCATCCTCTGAATGAATAATGACTGCTCTTTTTCTCCACCCGGTGCCAATCAGTGACTCATCAACCATTTTCTAAATGACTGTGTTTTCATTCCCCAGTTCCCTCGCACTGCAATATTAGAGAAGATTAAATGCAGCCCCTAGCTGCCTACCTCTGCTTTTCTGCATCTTGTTTTAGAGATGGTAATGCCCCCAAAATAGAAGCGTTTCACTGAATGCTGATCGTTTAGTGACAAGTGCAAACACACTTGTGCAAACACACACACACATGAGCGTGCACCACAGTGTTAGGGAAAGCTCTGATGACTTTGAGGAGGACATTGGATGAAAAGAGAGGGAAGTGGAGTTTTGGACTATAAAAATGTGATATCTCAACTGGACCACATCCCCTGCCCCCACCTCAGCGCTGATTTCCCAGCCGAGGTGCTTTATCAGGGACCCCGACTATGTGTTGTACAGCCGCCTGCTAGTCCACGCTGTTCTCTGATTGCCCAATGTTTGTTTTCCTTTCCGAGCCCTTGTCTCCCCCACCCCACCCCCATACCTGTTCTTGCGCCCCGACAGTACCTTTCCTAGTTCCTTGTGGTCCTCTTAGCAGCCATGGGGACACTCGATTTCTTTGCTAGGGTTTCCCCTTCCTACTCCTTCTCCTGGATGTGGCTGTTTCCAAAATGTCCTTTGCACCAAAACCAAAGAGAGCACTTGGATGGTAAATATAAACACAGCATCACTTCTGAGGTCATTAAACTCAGCCTGTCCTGCTGCTGAGGGCCTGTGGTCTTAGGTTCACACGTAGGCGTGTGTGTGTGCGTGCACACACACACACACAGCTCCCCCCAAACAATACAGGTTCTCCCACTATCTGAGGGTAGAGTGTTCCTGCAGAAACTTTCCTAAGCAGAAATAAAGCAGCAGTGACCTTAGGACCCATCTTGCTAAGGGATGCGCGGAATAAACCGAGACAAAGCACAGGTGCTCACAGACACAGGTCAGAGCTCCGGCAGTTCCATGCGGAGATGCCCAGTGCAGTTCCAGGAGGGAGCTTGGTGGCGCCGCTCTCGCTGTGCAGGGTGCCCGCTGCCTCTGTACGGGCCCTTGCGAAACAAACGCTGAGTGCTACTTTGCTTTTTCGCCTTTTGTTTGTTTGTTTGTTTTTTAAGTGAAAATCCTCTTTGGATTTCTTCGGGTTAGCAAGAACAGGTGCTAATGCGGGTCTTAGGGAAAAGCAAGGTGGTGTAAGGCGGACTTGCCAAAAGCGGGGGTGGGGGTGCCCTGCTTGTCCTTAGCTGTCCCTCCTCTCGGGCCAGACAGCCTCCCCCAGCCTGCTCTGTGGCCCGCCTGCTTGATCCCGTGGATGATGTCGGGAGGGTTCCCGTGTGCAGTGGCTTCCAGTTGGGTTGTACTATGGAGCGGTCTGTGAGTAGATCAGAGGGTGGGAGGACAGTGAGGTCCAGACATTTAGTCTGCTCCATTCCCTCTCTGGGCCGCCTCTGTCTCTTGACCTAAGGTCACTGCTGCTTTCAGGGAAGCCGGTGAGACTCTCCCCTTCCGGTAACCTCTCTCCTCTCATCCCCTTAGACCTAAGGCGGCGGTGGTAACAGCTCTGCTGCCTCTTGCCCTGACTTTGCGCATTTTCCCACCCGCTGCCCTTGGCCGCTGCCCTTGCGTAATTAGTCCCTCCGTAGAAGCAGCCTCTTCATATCGCCCTCATTTGAATACACCATCTGTTTCCCGCGGGGACCCCGACGGGCCCTGTCTTCCCCTCCGCTCCACCCCCACCCGCCCCTTGGCCCTGTGTTGCGCTGATTTTTCTCTTGCCGCCTGCAGCACATTCTGCCGTCGTCAGGTGGTGGTCCACGTGCAATGCCCACCAGCATCCGTTGGCCAACATATACTTGTTGAGGCGAAGGTGAAGGGTTGCCTTGGAGCCGGATTATAGACTCTGCGCTCCCATCCTCCCCATGCCCATCTTCTTGTTCTGAGCCTGCGGGACTTCTTAGTCGGAGATCGTTTGAGGCCACAGGCTATCTATAGCAACTGAATCTCAAAATCAAAATCATCATAATCACCATAATGGCTGCCAATTGCCAATTGCCAGCTCCGAACCAGGCACCGGGCCTGGTGTTTTGCCACTGTACGTCAAGTGGAAGTTTCCACCTCGTTCTTCAGGGTTAGGTCCCCACAATATTTGGGGAAGGGGTGGATTGACTCCCAGCCCGGCTCTCAACCTGGCTACCCCTCCTCACGCCACTTCTTCGCGTCGTGTGTTTCTCCCAACTCCACCAGGGGGCGCTGCAGGCGTCACTGAAGGTGGCGGGCTGGCCCTCGGGAGGCCCGTCCCCTGGGTCAGTGGCTGTTCCCTCCGCAGGGAATCTCTGGGACCTTGAGGAAGTAATTGGGAGCCTCAGTTCTTCCTTTGCTCCTTTATGTGGGTCTGTCAGCCTGAGCTCAAGGTTTGAGGAGCTTCTAAGGGGAAAAACCGAATGCGAAAGAAGGACTGACACCTCCGAAGCTGGCAAGGAGTTTAAGCCTTCACGCGGGACTCTTAGGGGCGGATCCCAGGTCCTGTGCTTGCCCCCCCCCCCCCCCCCCCCGGGCCCTCAAGTCGGCTCTGCTTTGCGAAAACCAGTCCGTCTTCCACCTCTGCCTCTTGCCTTTTGGAAATGTTTAGCCCCTGGAGCTGTTCTCACCTCGGGATACATTCCTCCTCCCCCAGTGGGAGTCAGTCCGCCAGGATCTACTCTGCACTCTCTGCGGGTGGCATTCTGTCCACTGTCCTCAGGATGTGCCTGCAGGTGAGGAACGTGTCCATGTCTTCACTCTTCCTCTTCTCCAACAGCTGCTGTGGATCGCGTTGGATTTCTCATTCTCGCCCTTCGGGCCTCTGGCAACAGGTTCTTTAGTGGCCTCCCCTTTCGCTGCATAAAGACCCAGCCCAGGGGCTGAAATGACCTCTTGTGAGGGCAACTGCATTTCTTAGCCAAGGTCCCTCCTCCGCCCTGATCTCTGAGACGGTGGTTGGTTTCACTGCTCCAGCTTCAGAGGCTTTAGCTCTTCGCCCTTACAAGCTGCTAGGATGGCGAAGGTTATTTTCTCACATTCTGCCCCAGTGAGTGTATTACCCCTCAACTGGGGGGCTAGGAATTGGCCTTCTTCCCTTTCTCTTTCTCACTCCTGTAGCATAACCATCACCAAGTCCTGGAGATGTTACCTCTTTGACTTTTTCCGGGAACTATCCACCTGTCTCCATTTCCCCCCTTCTCCACTACCCCCACCCCTGCCTCCATGTTGGCCGCCAGTCCCTCTCATTATCCTTCCATCCTTTTTCTGACAGGGCTGTTTAGTTGCACAGCTTGCGTACGGTCATGCTTCTCCTCACTAAACTATAAGCTCCATGAGGGCAGGAATTCTGTCTGTGGAATTCACTGCTGTACCCCTGGTACCTCACACAGTAGGTAGTAGGCACTTAATACTTAATTGATGAATGGGGGAGTAAATCGTTGAGTCCATTTCATTTATTTTGGAGGCCGGAGAGATAAAGTCCCTAGCACTGTCTTGCGTACAGCAAGCTGTCAAGGAATACCTATTGGATAAATGAATATTTCTTTTGCTCAAGGCCATATAGCTAATTAGTGGCAGTATTTTAATCAAATCTTGTCACTCTAGTTGATTCTTAGCCTTGGTTGAATAGTAGAAACATCTGAGGAGTTTACGAATTCCTGATGCCCAGGCTGCACCCTAGGCCAATTAAACCAGAACTTCTGGGTGGGGTTGGTGGTAGGGAGCCAGATAGCAACATTTTAATAAAGCTTTCTGGGTGATTCCAATGTGCAGACAAGGTTGAGAATTACGTTAAATCATGAAGTAGGGCCAAGGTAACCCCCTATTCCTCATACTGCATCTGATAGAAGAATGTTGAGAGAAATGGACAGCCTTAGTGAGTGGATTGAACACTGAATTCACATGTCCAGAAACAGTGGTTGCTGTGGGAGAAGGGAGCACAGCATTGTGTTGGGTTGGGACCACACCATGGTAAGAACCAGCATCTGTTCATTTTCACAAGTATACCCTGAAGGCAGAGAAATGGTTTTGTGAAGCGGGTGGAGGCAGTGGAAGCAAGTAAGTATTGGGAATGTATTTGGGTCTGGTTACCGGGAAGCTATTGCCTAATAATCCTCTTAGACCACAGAAGAGCGACTCCAGGGATTTGGGAAGGATTCTTTTGTTTGCGTCATTCGAAATGGTCAAAGCTCCGGTTGTGTTTACCAAGGAAGCCATTTTAGACAGTGGTGGAGAAAAAGCTCTCGGAGTTGTTTTCTCCCAGAAAAACATCATGCTGGAGACAGCAGTACTTGGTGGTTCATTTCATCCCCCACTTGCCAATCCCTTTGTTTGAGGTGCGGTTTCAGAACTGCCATATGTAAAGATGGGAATTATGATTTGAAAGAAAAGAAAGGACAGGTAGCTTTAAGTCATTGAAATCACTGAGAGAGAGTGCTATGCTCAGAGATTCTGTGAGTCCCAGGCTCGGCCCTTTTGATGCCTCCCTAACCTTGGAGGGCTAATTTCAGACCCTTCAAACTCCTTACAATGGCAACTTCTTAAATCTATTACAGGATTTCTTAAAATGGGAGGAAAGAGCAATTTAAACCACCATTTAATAGCACAGAACCGGATTTGCTTTTGTCTATTTGCACCATGTATAATAAATAGATGTCAGTAGTAACATATAAAGAACTCAGCTAAAGTATTTAAGTGAGGTATTGTAACTCAATATAATGGTCAATCCAAACATGATGTTTACATGATCAGTACTTCTGTTTACAAAGAATTGCCCAAGGGGTTTTTGCAGAGCCGCGGAGGTGCGTGGGCAGACCTTTCAATGAGTTCTAGGTTTCAGCCACTCCGTTGACATACATGGGAGAGACGAAGGACAAAGAAAGGTCATTGAGATTTCAGGGCTTGAATAAGATAGACTCCTCTGTTGGGGGAGCAAAAAACCAAACCGGTTATTGTAAGGCTGGTAAGTTAGTTGGTCTAAAGGGAAACTCAATTTGGGTATCTTTTTTGATCTTCCAGATCACAGTTCCCTCTGGTTATTTTCCTTGTAACGCACTGCTTGGTGCTTGTGGTGTAGACACAGTCTGTAATGTGTACACCATGTGCTTTAACGTTGAAGACAATAAAGCTGCATGCAGGAGCTCAGCTTGAATTAATAACGAGCGCCAGTGGTTGGAAACACGTAACTTAGAGTTGAAAGGGTCATTTAGTTCGATTCCTTCCCTCTGGGTACTCGAATGTTTAAACACCAAAATGTTGAGTTTGGAGACATTCTGAAAGACCTCTAGGGCTGGAGAATCCATCAACTCAGTTCGGAGTTTCTCCAGTCAGGACACTTGCATTGCTTGGTTGTTTTACACACTAGCATACTTTTTTCTTGAGCAAGCCCAGTACTTCTTGTGTAGAAAACATACAGTTTTATGGCAGAGGAAGGCTCCGTGAGCTGTGGGTTACCAGTGAGGGAGTCACCTGAGAGGTGGGCAGTGAAAGAGTGGGGCAATGTCCTGTTTTTAAGGTCTTAAGGACTATTATCCAACTACCTACTAGTATAATGACAGACAAAGAAAGGTCCCCAGGCCTGCTACAGCTCCCAGTTGAGGTTATGACAGGGCATTCATGGTGATTTAGATCATATGCAACTCCAGAGGTGAACTATTTCAGCGTTTCCATTTTAGGAACACTTGAACTCCTTTGAAAGGGACATACCATCTTTTCAGTCCCTTAAAATGCTAAAAAAAAAAATCATTTTATCTTTTTTTGTGAATGATAAAATACCTGATTTTAAGCAAGTACTGTTTAATTTTGGATTAACCAGTAATTAAAAGTTATACTAGGAAATTCATTTTCATGAAATTTTAACACTATTCAAAAAGCTGTAAAGTTAAATTATGATATGGAAGTTCCCAGGCTAGGAGTCAAATTGGAGCCGCAGCTGCCGGCCTACACTATAGCCACAGCAATACCGGGTCCGAGCCTCGTCTGTCACCTACACCACAGCTCATGGCAACGCTGGATTCTTAACCCACTGAGCAAGGGCAGGGATCAAACCCGCATCCTCATGGATACTAGCAGGGTTCGTTACCACTGAGCCATGATGGAAACATCCTGAACTTTGATATTTTTGATTTAACAAGTGACACATTTTATTTATGTTAAGTTGCTTATGTGAGGGTGTCAACAAATTCATTTTAAATTGACACATTTATTTCACATGTGGTTTTAGACTGACTGTGTATTAAAATCTAGTGAAAATTTAAATTTATGTTCAGGCACCGAAAGAGACAAGAACTGTTTTCATGACATGATGTTAATAATTCTTTCAGCTTTTTGTATGTGACATATTTGGGGGGATTTAAAAATAATATGTGATGGCATTTGGAGGTGAAGTCTTTGCGGACTGTTTAGGTTTATATGAGGTCATGAGGGTGGAGCCTCATAGGAAGAGAAAAAAACTAACCCCCTTTCTCTCCACCACGTGAGGAAACAGCAAGAAGGTAGGCAGCCTGTGAACCCAGAAAAGGGTCCTTTCAGAACCCAGCCATTCTTGCACTCTGATCTCAGACCCCCAGCCTCCAGAACTGTGAGAAATGAATTTCCGTTGTTTGTCTCCCAGACTATAGTATTTTGTTATGGCAGCCTGAGCACACCAAAACATAATATAAGAGGGACAGTTGGGTGCTATCATTTATGACTATAACTACAGTATTTATCCCCATAAATGCAAATGCAAAATGGATGTGATCATCATGATACTTGAACATTAGGTACCAGCACCCTCCTGATGTGTGCCTAAGATTTGAATCATCTGAATACTGATCTAGAGGAGATTTTCATCACTTTGCTTATTTTTGTACTTCTTATGAAACTATATTCCACTATTAAGCTTTTTGCATCTTTTCTAATCTGGTGGTCAACTGAGGGTGAAAATTAAATGGTTTGTTAGTTAGAACAATTAGGATGCTCTATTGGTCAGGACCAACATGGTGGCTAGTTGTATTTAGTTGACTAATAATCAACAGTGAGTTATAAGTCAGCTCCTGTAATTTCTCCGAATCTTAATTCAGATGAGAAGGTCTTCAGATGGTTTGTTCAAAGGGGGAAATGAAAAAAATTATACTCTTTATCAATGAGAGAAAAAATGGAGGCATGTACTGTCTTAGGTCATTTATTTACCCAACAGCAGAGCCTGGGGTGGGGCATGTTTAGTGCAGATGATGTAGTGAGGAGGAGCTCTCAGGAGGACTGTGTGACATGTGAGGGAAGCAGGGTTGGCAGGGAAAGGGGGAGGGAGCTCAGTAAAGATGTGGATTCAGGAGAAGGCAGCCTCAGCTTGATGCCACAAAGACCTCTGGAGTGTGGATACTGGCACAGAGTGTGTTCCACACTGTACCATTGAGTCATTGGCCACGGGCTGCCCTTCTGGGGTGATGTAACCTTCCCAGTGGCTCTGGTGAGATATAGGAAATCCTCCGGGGGCAGGTTGCAACTGTGAGCAGCCAATATCCACAACAGTGTGAGGCTGAGTGCTCCAGCCAGGAGAAGGAACTCTGGAAGGGCATCAACATCATCTGCTGGACATCAGTTCTTTTTATTATTTTAAGTATATGACTACGCCAGCATCATCTTTTTTACCTTCCAGTTTTATTGAGAGGTAATTGACATAGAGCACTGCATGTATTTAAGGTGTACAGCATCATGATTTGACTTACGTGCATCCTGAAACGATTGTCACAATATGTTTAGTGAATATCCATCATTCCAGATAGATATAAAAATAAAGGAATAGAAAAAAAGGGTTTTTTTTTTTCCTTGTGAGGGGAGCTCTTAGGATTTACAGCTTTCATACATTATAAACTTTCATAAATACTATACAGTGTTGTTAATTATATTTGTCATGTGGACATTACATCCCTCATGTTTACTTATCATTGGGCTAGAACCATCTTTTGAATACATAAACTGTTATTGGACAATGTTTATTTAATGCTGTTTAACAGGAAGAGAAATACCCTGAGGGCAGGTCTTCGTTTTAATTCAAAGATGACTCCTTGGTCCTTAGAATAGTCACAGACACATAGTAGGTATCTGTTGAATGACTTCTATGGAATGAATGTATGAGGAAGACCCATAGCCCTGTTATTGTGAATGTTGGAGCAATGACTTGTAAGAAATTATTATATCTTCAATGGATCCTGAATTTTTTAAAATAATTTTATTGGAGTATAGTTGACTGACAATGCTGTATTAGTTTCAGATGTACATACAGCAAAGCGAATCAGTTATACATATGTGTATATCCATTCTTTTTTCCCATATAGGTTATTACAGAATTTGGAGTAGATTTCTCTGTGCTATACAGGAGGTCCTTGTTAGTTATCTGTTTTATGTATAGTAGTGTGTGTATATTAATCCCATCCCCCGAATTTATCCTGCCTTCCCACAGTTTCCCCTTTGGTAATCATAAATGTGATTTTGAAATATGTGAGTTTATTTCTGTTTTATAAATAAGTTCTTTTGTATCATTTTTCTCAGATTCCACGTATAACTGATATCATTTGATATTTTTCTCTGTCTGATTTACTCCACTTAGTATGATAATCTCGTAGTCCATCCATATTGCTGCAGATGGCATTATTTCGTTCTTTTTTATGGCTGAGAAATATTCCATTGTATATCTGTAACACATCTTTTTTTTTTAAGAAGAAAAAATTTTTTTTGTGAAGAAAAATTTAGCCTAGAAATCCCTTCCTCAGACTATAGGCCCCACATGGGCAGGCCCTTCCTTGTTTTTGTATTCTAATGTCTCATACATACTAGGCACATATTAACCCTTTTTTCCACATTACATAAATAATAGAAAAAATAGCCCATTACATTATTCAATGCACTTCAGAGTATATTAACAAAAAGTTATATTTTCAGTGTATCACATCTTCTTGATCCACTCCTCTGTCAATGGGCATTTAGGTTGTTTCCATGCCTTGGCCATTGTAAATTGTGCTGCAATGAACACTGGGGTGCATGTAGATTTTTGCATTATGGTTTTCCCCTGATATATGCCCAGGAGTGGGATTGCTGGGTCATATGAAAGTTCTATATTTCGTTTTTTAAAGCCCCTTCATACTGTTCTCCACAGTGGTTGCACCAATTTCAATGTTGGAGCAATGCTTTGTAAAGCATTGGTGCTCCTGTGAGTCAGAACCACATCTGACCATGTGGAGCTGACCTGAAGAGAGGTCTATTTTTTTTTTCACAGTACAAGGAATCTGGAGTAGGGGAGGCCAGGTCTGGGGCAGTGCTCTGCTCCGTCATCTACCTTCCCAGAGCCTTATCCCTTTGCAGTTGGCTTTCATCCTCGTGTCTGTCACAGTCATAGAAGAGCCCTTCCGTTTCAATAGCCTTCCGTCCATTCTCCAGGTCCAAAGAAGAAGGAAGAAGCAGGAAGGGGCAGCGCTTGTATTGGGAAAGCAAAAACATTCCTAGAACTCTCTCGCAGATGTCTATGTAAACATCTTTACCCAGAACCACATCATCTGGCCAATTCTGAATGCAAGGGAGTCTGGGATGGTGAGCACATTGGCCATTGCCACCCGGAACAAAATCAAGATTCTGCTAGAAAAGGAGAAAGGGGTAGACAGGAGGCAGAAGACAAGGTCTTAAACTTGAGCAAAACCGCACAAGGCTACGAATGGTTAAAAATGAATCCCCTCTCTCCCAAGGGCAAGTAAAGGCAAAATTAAAATCGAAATGGAAAATAATTTAGAAACCTCAAATTCCTTTTTTCTTTTTTCCTCCTTCCCCATCCTTGTATTATGACTTCCCTAGCAACCAGGGCTAAAGTTCTCCCTGAAGTCAGTAGAAAATACTTGAAATATGTTTCAAAACAAATCAAAATGAGCCTGCAGTCCAGGCACCTGCTTACCACTTTTTTTCCCCCCCAACGGAATTCTTGGACGACTGTTTTATTTTTGTCTTAGTGGCCTGATATTCCATTTGTACCCTAGTGTGTACAATGATCACCTTTACAATTCTGCTTTGTCTTTTAAGGAAGACATTTGAACTCCTGCGCTGTTGATGCTCCTGTCGCTGTTACTATAGGAGACTCCTAGGCGCTGTCGTTCCTTATGGTGAGTCTTGTGTTTCTCCATGGAGAAGCTTTCATTATTTCCAGACTTGCTGAACCCATTATGAGACCATTGAGACAGGATAAGAAATAAAAATGTCTACTTTGTTCACTGGGCTGTTATTCCTGGATCTTTACAATTGAGGTGGAGAAAGAAAACACCTCCAGAAAAATAATTTAAGAGGCATGGCTGGTCGGTTGTGTCACGTTTGATCCCAGGAGCCCTGTAGTTCAGGCGCAAATATGAAAAGGGCTATGGAAGTAAATTTCAGTGACGTTTTTTATTTAAAAATCTCCTGCTGACAAAAGCACCTTTCCCATCAAGGGGTCATCTCGGTGCCCAATTTAAAGGCTGACCTGTCCAGTAAAGTGCCTTCGTGCCAAGAATTCTGGATTTTCCCTTACGGGTTCTTTCTCCGAGTGGGCGTGCTGGGTTTGAATTAGTGTGTTGACCTTTTTGAGCCTTTGTGTTCGTCATTCATAAAAAAAAAATTGGCTGTACTTTTTGGCTATATTGACATGGAGGCACTGAGTCAAATATCCTAACCCCCCAATACTTACCTCCTACCAGCAGCAGCATTTTCCCGGGCAAGACACCGTTTCTGCAAGTAGATTTGTAAGTCAGGTTGATCCAAAGGGTTTAACAGTTCCTTCTGAAGAGCCAGGCTCTTGCCCATTGTTGCTAATTGGCTAGATGTTGGGTTTTTTTGTTTGTTTATTTGTTATAGCCCGTTGAATGCAATATCATATATTATTATCTCGGTGAGCTCCCTATGGGGATGTGAACTTGTTCTACACCCACATAAAATACTTTATTCCCCGGTTTTCTTATTAGATTTACTAACATGTCACTGCTGTACCATTACCATTTAACAGCCTGGGAGGCAGAAAGAACACACTATTATACAAGTCTTGGCAAAGCCAACACCGATGTAGGGAAATCATTAAGCTTCAGGAAGTTTTAACTTTCTTGCACCCAATTTCTTATCATTAATGCAAGATTTGTATTCTTCCTTGACCCCCTAATCTTGTAAAGGAAATAGGGGGAGAAAAGGGGAAGGGGAGGGGAGGAGGAGACGCAGATCGGGCTGAGCCATAGCCATTTCCAGCGCATGCACTTACATCAGTGATTAATCAAACTAATGGGGAGTTCTAATTCGGTGCTCTGCTACCCTTAAGCCCCGTAATTGCGGTGTCTCTGAACCCAAAGGAAACACGTTGTGCTCTGCGTGCCCAGGCGCATAGCTTTTAAATCTTCATAACTCTGTAATTACTCCAGCGCTTTCCTTCAAATCTGGCTTAATTTCACTTCCTTAATGAGCACTCCCATCTTGATAAAGTTGGAAGCCTGCTGCCTCTGCTGTTCACAAGGACTCAATCCCAGGCTGATAATGTGAGTTGTGGATTTCACTCCCTCAAGTTCCTCTCAAAAAGGAGCTGATTTATTTCAGGACCACCGCAGTCACAAGCACTTCCTCTGGGTCAAGGCCAGCGCGGGGTGTTTCCATCACAGAAGGGTGCTTGGAGAGCAAGTTCTAAACAGTTTAAAAAAAAAAAAAAAAAAACAGAGCAGGGGGTGCAGGGAGGCGGGAAGCTTATGAACCCTTGGGGAATGGCTGTTTCGCTTTATTAGCGCCATGTGCTCCAGAGACTGTGGTTCATTTTACCCAATCGAAGACTTTGCTGTATAGCAAATATATTAAAAATCCACTTCCTCTTCATAAACGGAGCCCTGCCAAAGAGTGAACATTTCAAGTCAGTTAAAAAAAAAAAAAAAAAAAAAGAAAAGCAACATAATTGCCGCATTCTTTCTCCTCCCCACCAATTTGCAGGATTTTTAACAGATCTGTTGGAAATGCAATTTAATGATTCTAGTCCAAAGCTCATCTTCTCTTGCAGCTGGTTGGAGGGTCTCAGCTCTTGCCACCCTGTTTGGCTTTTCACTGCATGGTGATGCTTGGTCTCTGCTTCAGTCTTGCCTTTCTAAGCTGTGAGAAGCAGCCCTGAAACCCCAGTTGTTTTTAGAATCCCTGCTCCAGTCTGTATTCCCCCCAGACAGTTGTAATCGCTCTGGGATTCTGGAGAGCACTTAATTCTTATCTCTATTATAGCTTTGCTGGCATTGCACCGCCATTATTTGTTTACATGTCTATCTACCCCACTAGACTCCACCCTTTGAGAAAGCGATGTTTATGTCGTCTTTCCTTTTATATCCCTGGCAGCAAACAGAGGCCTGAGCACCCAATACATGTTTGCACTCAGTGAAAAAAGCTTCCAGTAAATGTTTGTTGCATCACCAGAGGAACGAATAAGTGAATGAAACTCCCTTGCTGTTTGCTATCACCATCTGCTTTAACTCTGTCAGTTATTTTGATGTATTTGCACTTCTGACTAGATCCAGATTTGGCATGTTTAAAATTATATTCAGTTGTAAAATGTGAGGCTAGGATTTTTGAAGATAAGAAAGAAGTCAAAATCTCTTCCATTGGAAACAATGTGAATCATCAACAGTTCTTTGCAGGGAAGATAAAAAAGCTGGTTGGAACAGTCTTTGGATTTGCTGTCGTTGGCATTTGGGGAAAACCATTTAATAGCATTATTTCTTTTCTTCCTGCCCATGTTTCCCTGTTAGTAAAATGCAGAGGGAAACCTCTGTCCTGCACACTTAACAGACTAGATGAGGATTATTGAGGAAGAAAGCACGAGCTAAAACAAAGGAAACCCTCCAGTTGTTGCTATGGAGTCTTTTCCCCCCTGAAAACCATATGGATGATAGCTGGCAACCTCCAGGTACCTGAACTTACGTGTCTGGTGGCTTCGCATTTTGATAGCTTAATGAATTCTTTCCCCCTGGTATTTTCTGGGAACACAGGCACACAAGACCAAAGTTAAGGTTCTTGAACGGGATGAACTTGGACTATTGAGTTGCAAAAACGAAGCCATGGAGGCTTTGGGTGTACCATTCATGCCCTGAGCCATAAATCAAGGAGAAGATGTGCTTTGCCCGACAGGATGGCACACGCCCTGGGCTGCTGGCTTCCTCCTGGGGACCAGCATGGCCAGAGGAGAGAGGGAGCCGGTGAATCTGAGAGCTCCGCAACTGACATAAAACCAGGGAGAGGCTCCACGGGAGCAGGAGGCTGTGGCCTGCTGGTGTGGCGGAGAGAGGGGCGAGGACCATCTTTGCAGCCCTCTGCTTGGCCGTGGGTATGCCTTCCTCCCATGTGTTTCACGGCCCTCTCATCTTCAGCTTTTATTTTGCCCTCTAGGTGTTTTTCTGTGCTCTAACTTTATTTGTGGGTGCAGTTTGAGTATAGGATAACCATGCGCTCCAAAAAAGTTTTCTGCTTGAATGTGAACCATATGACTCTCCGGTAGTTTCCCAAGAATGGCTACCTCTCTCCAGCCATGGCTGCAGACCCTTAAATTGGCGCTTCCTCCTTCGGCAAGTATAAGGCACCTCCATCCGAAGATATTTTTACGTCATGTTTTTATGGACAAAGCGCATCCATTGATTTTCAAATCGTTACTTTTTCTGTAGGTAAACTTGATGGATTTTTCTGTCTGTGAAATGGTTTGGGTAACTTGGGTTGCGGTGGGAGGCTCATAATTTTGCCTAGCAAAATGACTGAAATATTTTTTATTCAACAGCTTTTTACTTAGTGGCAAAGCTTTTATTTATTTTTATTCTTTGCTTTTTTAAGGCCACACCTGTGGCATATGGAAGTTCCCAGGCCAGGACTTGAATTGGAGCTGCAGCTGCCGGCCTATACCACAGCCACAGCAACATGGGATCCAAGCCACATCCGCGACCTACACTGCAGCTCACAGCAATGCTGGATCCTTAACCCACTGAACAAGGCTAGAGGTTGAAGCTGCATCCTCATGGATACTAGTCAGGTTCTTAACCTGCTGAGCCATGGTGGGAACTCCCTAGTGGCAAGGCTTTTAGAGGTGAATTAAAGTGATTAAGTGAGGAGTAGGTGCAATTGGGTGGAGGAAGGGAGACTCCAGTCACTGTCATTAAAATGATAATTATTGCCCTAACAAGCGCACGTAGCTCCTGAAAATTTCTTAGACGAAAGAGATATTTTTCAAGTATAAATAATGATGGTGCAGCATTGATGCTGGGAAATTTGAAGCAGCGTGGACACCTTTGGTGAAGAGTCTTTCGAGAATCTTGGCTTTGTTGCTTGTGAGATTATAGAGGCAGCTTGACTGCGGTTGGTTCCGGGCAAGCAGGAGGCCAGCCAGGCTGAGGGCAGAGGGGCCTTACGGCTTCTCAATGCCAGCCCCTTCCTTTGGCAAAGGCCTTGTTCCTACCAGGCAGGAGCATCTGCGTGGGGCCTGGTGACACAGGGTACTTAGTTCATTTTACAGTGGCACAAGGTTTAGGCTGACCGCACACTCGCGTTTGTGGGGGAATTGTGCTGGCCTTTGAGCTGCGTGAATGGCTGCTGGGGATCAGGCAACGGGGTCATTTTTAACAGGGTCATTTTCAAGTGCCACCTTTCGTTTCCATTTTGGATGCAAGCTCGTGGTGCTAAGTATGTGTGCACGGGTGGGGGTATGTGATCAGGCGCGTGGCTTCAGGTATCAACCTTGATTTCGCCCGAGCTTTCTGTGGGAAGACTAAGAGTCCGTCGGGGGCAGTTGGATTTGAATGAGAGAGACACAGCTCCTGGACATGTGGAAAACTCATCGGCGTTAGGAATGTGCACACACCCCATCATGATGACATGGGGTTGCTGCACTTTTATGGCTTTCAGCGTTTCAGTTCTACCTGAAGGAGGAAGCAGACTAACACTGTACTGGGGGCGGGGGGAGTGGGGGTGGAGCTTGAAGTGGGAGGGGCACAGTGAGGCCCGAGGCTTTCCGAAGCTACCCTTGCAAAGCTAGGGCACAGGTTTTATTTAGACAGTGTTTTGGATGTCTCACCATCACTTCCCTAAAGGTGCCTTTATTCACACCTTACGGCGGACTGAGAAACACATCAGCCCATCGTATTAAGGCGTATTTTTCTTTGTATTAGTTTCATTTTTGCTGACTTCGAAAGGAAAGCTGTCCTTTAAAGGCATCAAAAATAAATAAAAACTAAAGTGACCTTGAGAGGTCACTGCAGACCACCCAGGGAGGGCTGGTGGGGGTGGGGGCAGTGAGACCAAAGATCAAAAGCCAAACGCAAAACTTGTAGTT
Source organism: Sus scrofa (assembly GCF_054392235.1). Classification (NCBI taxonomy): domain Eukaryota; kingdom Metazoa; phylum Chordata; class Mammalia; order Artiodactyla; family Suidae; genus Sus; species Sus scrofa. The sequence goes on from NC_139401.1 coordinate 17,493,665, forward strand.
TTTGACCCAAATGGCTTTGTGAGCACATGACTGGGAGCCCGAGAGGTTACAAAGTGTTTCCCGTTTTGCACTGCTGATCTGTGCTTTGAATCCCTTTGACGTCTTGACTTGAGTGTCTGCTGACCACTTTGGGGTAGACACCAAGGTCGGGCGCCTGGGCTAGAACCGAATCACCCCCCGGAATCCTGCCCTTCCTGGGCCTGGAGGACTCCCCGTCCCACAGGACTCTTCCCTTCTCCCCTTCGCTCACCTGTCTCTGGTGGAGAGGGGCCCTCTGGCCCAGGAAGGATCTCCCCGAGGAATCCCGAGCTCCCCTTAGGAATGAGGGCCCCGTTCTGCTTGCGGCCCTGGCAGTGCTCAGCTGCGCTCTCCGCACTGGCCCCTGAATGATGTGGATGGGACAGTGCAGACTTGTCACAAGGCCCCTCACCAGGTACCTTTCAATCCGCCTCATGGTTCTTTCTGTCTCATTGTGTTTAGGGAGGTGTTTGTGGCTTGACTACCCAGCAGAAGTCACGTTCAAAATTGTCAGCATATTAAGAAATCAAGCTAGATATAAAAATGGCCAGCTCCAAGCTCTTTAGACTTGTGAGAACAACTCCTAAAATGACCCTTTTCCAAAATATTTTTTTTCACTTTTTATTTGGAAACAAACCCAAATCTAAAGTTGGAAGAAATGTGCCATGAATCCCAATATGCCCTTTACGTAGACTCACTGTTTTGCACATTTTGTCATAGTTTCTTTCTTTCGCCCTCTTTGTCCATATACATCATCATCATTCTTCTTGTTGTTGCTACGGAACCACTTATGCGTTACCCTGTAGACATCATGACCTTTTACCCCCAAATCCTCAGCTTGCATCTTTTATGAACAAGGATACTTCCTTGCCAAAAAAGAAAAAAAAAATTTTTTTGGAGGTAGAATAAGAGATGGATCTGTTGGAACCTTTATCACCAAAGTGTGGGCCAGTCTAGAGTGCCCAGTGTGGGGCCCTGTGCAGGCTCCCACTGAAGGTGGGCAGGAAGCAGAGACACCGCCACAGGTCTGGAGGACTTTATTGTTGCCATAAAACATATTTTTTCCATGTTCTCTTTAGACACATGAAATGAAGTCTGCATTCCCAAGATCTGGCTCGTGGCTTTAAAATAAAAAATATTTTTACAGTATTCTTTTTGGAAGGATGAAAGCATGCATTTTATTAACATTTCTCAAACTCTTTTTTAGGGTTTAGCTGACAGCATCCAGCCCTAGACTGCTGCAATCCAAATACTGTACATGCCGTTTTAGAAATTATACCTTTCTGTTAAGTAAAGGGGAAAACTTTCCTTTCTTCCGTGAGTCATCCGCTCTCTGATGGAGAACTGTAACATCCCTGTGTCTGATCAGCACAGGAGGGTGACAGGGAGGTAATCTGGCTTATCTCACCTGATGTGTCCGGGAGTGCTGTAAGCACTTTTCTGGGGGTGCTGCTCGTGGGTGACTTGGGTTTCATTCAGGATGTTTGATAGAGACCCGGCCCAGCCCAGTGCCCGAGGGATGAGTGGGGGTATAAGAGCACCCTGGCCACACCAGGCTGCACTAACGCCCCGTCACCCTCCCTAGCTGTGTCACTGGCGCACAGTGTCAGGAGGAGGGACACTCCTCTGAGGGGCAGCGGTCTTCTCTGCTGAGAACCCAAGGGACTTGCTCAGAGCTGGAATCAGGCGAAGCAACTTGCTCCAACATGTCAAATCTGCTGCATCCCCAAGACCCCACCCTCTTGCCTCTGCGCTCGCTACCCACACCCCCAAACCCAACTTGAGGACTCCCCGCCCCCACCACGCGGACAGCCTCCATCCTAACCCATCCTAACCCCTCCGACGCAAGGAGGTGTCTTTGCATCAGAAGGCGTTAGGAGGCGCGGCGAGGCCACCAGTGACTCCCAGCGGCCGCACAGGGCGCTGCGCCCCCTCGCCCCGGCCTCCCGCTCCCCCCCCCCACCCCCCACCCCCCCGCACGCCCTGCGTCCGCCCCGCCGCCCCCGCGCCGCCTCCTGTGCCTGGGCTGGAGGCGGATTCCTGTCTCCGGGTTTTCAAAGCGCCTTTCCGAAAACCTCCTCCCCGCCCAGAGAGGGAGAAAGATCCCGAGCGCAATTGCTCCCCAGAGCGGCCGAGGGGCGCGCGGGAGAGGCCTGCGCCGGGGTACTTTCAAACTGAGGCGCGCGCACACACACCCACTCAGGCGCGTGCTCGCATGCGCGCTCACACACACACACACACACACACACACACACACACACCCATTTATATAGGCGGTGGCGGCGGCAGCGGCTGGGGCGGCGACGGCGGTGAGCGCAGGAATGATGAAGCTGAGCCAGGAGACCCGGGTTGGAAGCAAGTGAGGCGAGCCCAGGTTCACCACGGGATTTCGGTGCCCGGCGCTTGTCATCCTCCTCAGGGAACCGTGCACGCGGAGAAGTACTGGCTGGACTGATTTGCTAGGGGGAGGGCAGGGAAGAGGGGGAGGCCAGGTGAGCAGGGAGCCCCCTGCGTATCCGGACTGTCAGGACGCACCTTTGCCCCACGCCTGCCCCCTCTCCGCCCAGGTGGGCGCGCCCGGTTCCCTGCTCGCCGGGGACGCTTTGAGGAGACCAGAAAGTCGCGGCCCGGCTGCGCGGGATGCCTTTCGCCAAGCGGATCGTGGAGCCGCAGTGGCTATGCCGGCAGCGGCGGCCGGCGCCTGGCCCGGAGGAGGACGCGGACGGAGGCAGCACTGAGCCGCCGCCGCCCCTGCAGCCGCCCAGCCGACGGGACGAGGCTGTGGCGCCGGGGCCAGAGGATCCTTCCCGCGCACCTCCCGGGCCCCCGCCGCTGCCCGCGCCGACCGACCAGGCGCCGCTGCCGCCGCCGCCGCCGCCGCTGCACGGAGAGGCGCCCGCGGTAGGTGAGGAGAGCACGGCGGGGGTCCTGGAGGCGGCGTCCACGGCTGGCGAGGCGTCCTCGGCGGCGGCGGCAGCCGTGCTGCTCATGCTGGACCTGTGCGCGGTCAGCAACGCCGCGCTGGCCCGCGTCCTCAGGCAGCTCTCGGACGTGGCCCGGCACGCGTGCAGCCTCTTCCAGGAGCTCGAGAGCGACATCCAGCTCACCCACCGCCGCGTCTGGGCGCTGCAGGGCAAGCTCGGCGGCGTGCAGCGCGTCCTCGGCACGCTGGACCCGAAACAGGAGGCAGTGCGTGAGTACCCACGCCGTCCGCCCGTCTGGCGCTCCGCTCCGGCGCCGCACCCTCGCGCCCTCCGCGGTCGCCGCAACCCCAGCCCCGCGGCGCCATGCCCGTTGAAGCCAGCACCTTACTCTTGCCTCGCCATCTCTCCCCTCCCCTGGGACCCACCCCGATCCACCTGGAGTTCAGGCTGGGTTCCCGGGCAGGGTTACAGATGCAGAGGGGAGAAAGTTAAAGGGGCCGCCTCGGGACTCAAAGGCAGCTGCGGGCGGAGAGGGAGCGTTGATGGGCACACTGGCGGCGGAGGAGTCTGTCATTCATGTCTGCGGCTCGGTATCTCCATCCTTCCTGGGAGAGCAGGAGATTGCTACAACTTCTTTGGTTTCCAGCAGCCCATCCTGGAGCCCTTTAGTACCCCCGTCCCCGGTGCCTGCTGGGGGTGGGGGGTGGGGCTCAAGGAGTAGGGAATGTCCTTTTAGGGCTTCTGCATCGCCGTGGAGGTTTTGTCCCTCTTGCTGTGACCTCAGGGTCTACCCTGAGCCCCGAACTTGTGCCTTGCTCTTACTGCGCTGCTTGACTCTTGGAGTGAACTCTGAAACGCTCATTTCCAGCCTTCTGGCCTGGAAGGGCCGCAGGAGGGCCATGGAGGGAGGAGTGTCCCAGGCTCTGGGGAGATCGTGAGACCCCTGGGCATCTCTTCTGCCTTTAATAGCTCAGACCTCCTACAAAATGGATTTCTATGCCCTCTGCTCTCCGAGAACCTCGGAGGCGTTCCCCTCTCCCCACCTGGATACTGTCACCCAAATCCACCCGCGTGTGGAAGACTCCAGGGCACCTTTGCTGCCCGTTAACTTCACTCTTGCAACCTCCTAGGGCTCCCAGTAAATGTCATTCTGTGTCATCTGCCCTCCAAGAGGCGCTGGAGGGTCCCCTGGTGCGCAGTTGGCCAAATCAGGAGGCGGCAGAGTCAGTTAGGAACAACTGGACGGTGGGCGGGGGGCCTAGGCCAGCATGCCGGTTCTTTGGCGCCTAGTCCGGCTGCGACGCTCGCCGTGAAGGTGATGTCAGCGGCTCCGACTTACATAAGAAGCTTCCCTGGTTGCTGCCGCAGCTGCGCTGGTGCGCGGTGGCCGCGGAGCGCGCGGGGCGGGGGCGCTCTCGCAGCATCGTCCTTCCCTGGGGACTTCCGGGCACCTCTGCCCTGCAACCCATCACAGCCTCCTCGTCCTCCCGGCTCACGCACTCCCCTCCCCCCAATAAAACCCCCTTTGAACCCCGCCTCGGGAATTCGCTGCTTTTCTGCAATAACAACAATAATAAGCGTAATGAATAAATGATGTGCGCGATCGGTTTTCGCAGCTATAAAAGACCCGGGGTTGGGTTAATGACTGGTTGTTTAAAAGGGCAATTCCGGGGATGAGTTCTGGAAAGAATTAGGACTGCCGTAGGCCAAGTCGCATTTTACTTTTGGGACTTGAAATGAGCGCTTTAATCCTGCCTTTTTTTTTAAACGCCAAACCGCATAGCAGGGACGGGCCCTTCACTTTCAACAGCGCTGATATCTGGGGAGTGCGGTCGGGGTGAGTGGTGAGTGGAGGGAAGTTTTGCAGACTGTTGAGTGGTGCGTACCTTCCCACTGTGTGTGTGTGTGTGTGTGTGTGAGACACACTGCTCCTTAAATTAGATTTCTCACAAGTGAAACAGTGCTGGAGTGGAGTGTGGGTTCTTTTCCCTCTTTCTCTGGAGGCAGGAGTGGGTAGTTAGGTACCCAGAATTTAATACCATCCTTTTAACTGTTTGGAGTACAAACTAGTGGTTAATGGGAAAGAGGGGACTTGGGGTGTGTGCATGCAGTTGATGAACATATACGCTATTTATGCATATTTATACATGAATAAATCATTTACGATGGGGCTAACACCCAGGGATGGACTTAAAATCTCCTCTTACTTTTACACTTTTCCAAAACATTATCTCCTCACTTCGTGTCTTGTTCATTTAAGTTTAAGATTGCATTGTTCTTGTTTAATGTCATAAAAGACCTTAGCTTTGGGAGGAAAAACACAATATTACACGTTTCTTGTTTTTTTTTCTTCTGCTTTTTAGGGTCGTACCAGCAGCATATGGAGGTTCCAGGCCAGGGGTCCAATTGGAGCTACAGCTGCCAGCCTACACCACAGCCACAGCAACGCCAGATCCGAGCCGCATCTGCGACCTACACCACAGCTCCCGGCAATGACGGATCCTTAACCCACTGAGCGAGGCCAGGGATCGAACCCGCAACCTCATGGTTCCTAGTCGGATTTGTTTCCGCTCCGCCAGGATGGGAACTCCACAATATTACACGTCTTAGTTTGGGTTTCCCAGTGTGCAGAGGCGGAGACGAGGGTTTCTGTGCAGGAAGTTTACTTGAGAGGGAATCCTGGGAAGCTCGGGGAGGGAGTGAGGAAGTGGGCAACTGAGGCTCAGTCCAGCATACACTTCAGAGGTGTTGCACGAGGGGTGAGGAAGCGGGAGTGCTTCTCCCCCAGCTCCCAGCCCGCAGTGATGGAGAGTGGCGCTGGACCATGGCCTCCCTGGCTCCTGGGGCCTGCCCCAGGTGTGGGCATGGCAGGCTCCTGGCCAGGTGGAGAGATGCCGGAAGCTTCTGGTGTGTACAGTAATGTCTGCAGGGCTCCTGCGGGGAGGGGAGAGGGGCAGTGGGTGGAGTACCAGGGCATCTGCTACTTTATGCATCTCCCTTTGGCATTGCTAAGGCCTTGGGTAGTTTCAAAGGGAGAGGAAGCCTCAAAGTGACTGAAGTTTCCTTTTCTCCCCCTTTTAATGTGTCTGGATGCCTCCATTACCACCTGTAGAGGCCTCCCACCCAGCTCACCATTCCCCATGCTGCTTCGCTGTTGGACACCTGCTTCCTGTTACCCTGAGACAGGCTGGGATGGTTTTTGCAGCGGTGACATGATCTGACACACACTTCAGCCAAGTCACTCTGGACGCAGGTCCAGGGGTGGGAGGGGGAGCTGCTAGACCAGTAAGACAGTGTGACCGCCGATGATGGGTCAGACTAGGGAGACAGTGAGAAATGGCTGAACTCTGAATTCACTTTGGAAATAGGATTGCCGGGACTTACCATTGGATTGGGTATAGGATATGAGAGCCAAAAAGTAATAATAATTATGAATAACTCCTAGTTTTGTGGCTTAAGCAACTCACAGAAAGTCCATTTCCAGAGTTTATGTTTAGCGGAAGAGTTGTTTTACTGTTGGCGGAGTGGCGAAATCAGTACTTTTCTGTTTGTGCTGTCTTAACTTGAGATGCCTGTGTACCTTAGACAATTAGATGTTTGAATTCAGAGCTCAAAAGAGAGGTCCAGGCTGGAGACGAAGATGTGAGACATAGAGGGTAGAGGGAATGGGTGAAGTCTTGGCGCTAGGGCCAATGTCGAGAGTACAGAAAAAGGGGGCCAGGACTTAGCCGAGGGCAGTCCTCCTTTGGAAGTTTATTAGAGGGGAAGAAAGGCTGAGAAAGAGCAGTGAGGAAGCTGGCAGGAGCATCAAGAGAACATGGTGGGATGGAAGCCAGGAGAAGGTGTTTCAAGAATGGAGGCATCCCTTTGGTTAAATGTTTCTCAGAAGAGGATGCGCACAGACAATACCATTGAGTTTGGTAACCTGTTGGCAGCGAGTAGCCCTGTTAAGTGCCTTCTAAGTGGAGGGGTGGAGAGGAAGGCCAAATAAGAGGGGACGAAGAGGGAGCAGGAGGGGTGGAGAGGAGGTAGTGACCACAGACAACTCTGGCACAGAGTTTTGCTCTGAAGGTAGTGGCCACATGGGCGCAGTGGCTGGAGAGAATGCAGGATCAAGGGAGATTTTCTGAAATGGTGTTGATACTTAGGCCTGTTTAGATTCCACGGAGAATGAATGGGAAATGGATGCTGAGAAAAGAAGTGGATAATGATAGAAGGCCTTGAGAAGCTGAGCGGGGATGGCATCAGAGTGCCCTGGCAGCCATGGGAACCGGAGAGAAGATGGGGGATCCGGGCAGCTGGGCTGGTGAACTCATGGTGGTGGGATGGGGCTTTATTCAATGATTCTGTCTATGTTCTCTGTGAAGTTCTTGGCGAGGTCATCAGCTGAGAGGGTGTTGGCCGTGGGAGGAGAGAAGGCAAGGCGTTCTTGTTGCCCGAGGGACGGACGGAACGTGGGTGCAGCAAGGAAGTGTAGGGGGGTTACCGGGCCGTGTTGAGAGCCTGCTGAGATTTATGGTCATAAATGTGAAGTCAGTCCAGCTTTTCAGTCACTATAACCAGAGACTTTGGAATTACTTTATGAGCCTCAACCCCAAACTGTTGATCCGGATCCATTTTAATGACCTTGGCTTTTTGGTTGCTATTCATTGTGTTTAGTTTCTGAGACTTCAAGTAAATTTTATATTGAAGTTGAACATTCCGTCAAAGTAGTTATTTCCTTTTTTCCCCCAGGTGATTATTTTTTAAAATGGGATTAAAAAAAAATCCCTCTTTCTGTAGTTGTTTAAATAAAATGGCTAAGCAAGATGATAATTTTATTTAGAAGACATATACAACACCTCATTTTGTATTATAACGATTATGACATGTAATCATTTCTGTCCTGCTAAAATAGATTCCTGTGACAAAGAAAAAAAAAATAAAGTTGAACATTTCTTGCAGAAAGGTGCACAGACCATAAATGTACAGCTGGGTTAATTTTCACCAAGTGAGCAACTCCCGTAACCATCACCCAGATCAAGAAATAAAACATTACTGTGTCCTGACCCACCCTCCCGAGGCCCATTTTATCAGTCACTACCCTCTTCCCTAAAGGTAACCACTATTCTGACTTCTGCCTCCATCTGTTAGATTTTCCTGTTTTGAACTTTATGTAAGTGGCGTCTTACAGTATATACTTTTTTAGTGTCTAGTGCTGCTAAGATTCTTCTACGTCGTGGCACATACACCAGACCGTTCATTCTCATTGCTAAATAAAATCCCACTATGTGCACATACACAATTTGTGGATCCATCCCATTGATGAACACCTGGGTCTGCAGTTCAGGGCTCTTGCTACAAATATTTTTCTACGTGTCTTCTGATGGGCTTATGTATACACAGCTGTTGGGAATATATCTAAAAGTGGAAGTGCTAGATCAAAGGGGATGTGTAAGTTTGGCTTTAGCAGCTACTGCCTAACAGTTTTCAACCTGGTTGTGTGAATTTATCCTTTGAGATGAATATGCAGATTCCGGTTGCTCCATGTCCCCATCAACACTGGTACAGTCTTTAATTGTAGCTACTCTTTGGGTAGCTAAAAAAAATCTCCTTGAGGTTTTCATTTGCATTTCTCTGATGGTTTCTGAGATTGAGCACCTTTTCATATCCATTTTCACTCATTTGAATATTCTTTTTTGTGAATTAACTGTTGAAAACCTTGGCTCGTTTTTTAATAAGGTTTTTTGTATGTTTTTTTCTTGTCTTGTGGGAGTTCATTACATATGGTGGATAAGAGTCATTTGTGAGCTATAGGTACCGCAGTCACCCGCTCACTCTATCTGTCCTTTTCACTCTCTTAGGTGAAAGGACAACTTTTTGGTGAGCAGCGGTTCTTATTTTCATGCAGTCCAATTGACCAGTCCTTTTCTTTATGGTTAGTTTTTGTGCTCTCTTCTGTTTGTTCTTAAAAGAATTCTTCACTGACCCCAGAGATCAGGAGGATATAATCCTTTGTTCTAGAAAGTTTTTTTGTTTTGCCTTTGTCATTTAGAGTCATGATTCATATGGAATTGATATTTGCAAATGGTGTGAAGTAGGGGTCAAGACGAACTTTCTTGCGTGTAGATGCATAATTGATCCATTGCCACTTAATGAAAAGACCATCACTTCCCCATTTCACTGCAGTGACATCTTTGTTGTCTGTCTATTGAGTGGATTGATTTCATTTTTCAGTTAATATTTATTGAGTTCTGCTCTCTGTCAGGCCCTATACTAAGATCTTTATATGGGAGTTCCCATCATGGCTCAGCAGTAACGAATCCATTTAGCATCCATGAGGATGTGGGTTTGATCCCTGGCCTTGCTCAGTGGGTTGAGGATCTGGAGTTGCTGTGAGCTGTGGTGTAGGTCGAAGACATGGCTCAGATCCTGCATTGCTGTGGTTGTGGTGTAGGCCGGTGGCTACAGCTCTGATTCGACCCCTAGCCTGGGAATCTCCATGTGCCGCCGGCGCAGCCCTAAAAGACAAAAAAAAAAAAAAAAAAAAAAAAAAAAAGATCTTTGTACGAATCACCTTATTTAATCTTCACAATAACTTATGAGAGAGATACTGTTATTTTCCTACTTTACTGAGGGGTAGCAACTTGCTGCAGGTAGCAACAGCTGGAAAGTGCTACAGCCTGGAATTAGGGTTCAGGTCAGCGTCCACAAAGCATATTCCCAAGCATTAGACTTTTCTCCCAGGCATTGCTGCGCAAATCCAGGGGAATGACTGCATTAGCATCAAGGCCCTTCTGCATATACTTCTGTCCACTTGACAAGCTTGGTCTCTTCCCCCTCTCCCCATTGTTCTCCTTGCCTCCACCCCCCCCCCCCCCGCCCCCGACCCCGCCTTCCACCCTAGACCACTGGGTGGTCCCCACCTTGCCAGCCTTTCTCATTCTTCATGCCTGTGTGTATACTCCTCTTTACCTCTGGGACATCTCACTGGTTAATTTCGACTCTTTCTTTGGTAATCAGTGAACATGTCACCTCCTCTATGAGATGGAACCCGATTGCTTCCCTGCCACTTCCCACCTGCAAATTTTCTAGAACTCTGTACTAACCTTTATCTTAGCTGTTCTCACCCTGGACAGCAGACAGTGTTGGCGCTCTGCTACATTCTCTCAGCCCTCACCCCTCTTCTGAAAGGCTGCTCACTACAAAGTCCTGTGGCTCTGCCTAGGGCTTTTCCCCCGACTAATGCCCCTGCTTGGCCCCGCACATAGGGAAAACTGGAAGTGCCAGCAAGTTAGTGCCCCTGAAGTAGAACCCAACCAATGACGGATGGGACATGGGTGGACCCGTGGCCCTGCTTCCTTGCCCCTTGGCTGAGAGAGCTCTGCCGTCTGTTCTCCACCATCTCTCAGTGTTCCCCAAAAGACTGAGCTCCAGTTGCCCACCAGGGTGACTTGTTTGATTACACGCCTTCTTTTCTCCATCTCACTTGCCTATGGGTGCCTTCTGCCAGTGCCTCCCAGAAACTCCTCGCCCTTGAACTTTGCACTGGAGAACCCAGACTGAAAAAATGTGTCGAGTCTTTCATCTGTGAAGGCAAAGACCCAGGGCTGGGAGGCTGGTAGAAGTAATGTTTCTTGCTCTTTTTCCTTAAGCCGCTTCCCCTAGGATTGAGTATCACATTAGCCATGTGGCCAAACCCTCCCAAACGCTCTGCGGTGGGTCTGGAAATATCTTACTACCTATTAGTGGGTTCACAGTTCGAGCCTCTCATTGGTATAGGAGGAGATCGTCAGTGCTTCAAAGGTGACAAGAGACCCACAAGCAACCCAGGTCCGTGAGGATGAAGACACAGCCCCTGCCAGAGTTCCTCGCCCTTCCTCTGCCAGCCTTTGAGAGCGCTGTTTATTGTCCCGCGGAAGGGGTCCGCGATGGCCCCAAGAGATCCGGGCGCCCGACCTGAGATGCATAATTGCAGCCAGAGCAAACACAGAAACTGCTGAGCCTAGAAAAAGACTAGCAAGTAGCACGGGGGTGAATCGATCGCTGAAGGTCGGTCTGGCCGCGCTAATCGTGGGTGCAGCCTGCTTTTGGAAGGTGTTCCTTTCCCTCCCCGTTCTGCTCATCGGCTGTGCACAGCAACCCTCGCACGTTAATGTGGTTTTTTGTTTTTTTGTTTTTGATGTTTTAGTAACTGTGATCAGATGTCTTTTCTCCTGGCTCCGCCCGGCGTGTTTTTCTGAGGCATTATGAGATCCTAACAGCTCCATTGGAAGCTGCTTTTAAACCCATCCCGAAGCAACTGAGAAGAAAGTAGTCTTTCAAAGGTTAATAATTCATGGGTGTAATTTCCTCTTAACCAGTAACAGCAACACATTTCTTTCTAGACTTTTCTTGTTGGACTGGATTGGGCTTTTAAATCGAAACTACCCAGCTACTTTACCTAGGAAATCCTTGAGCTTCTGTTGGGCTGACACTGCTAAGATGGTAACAATAAAGATTTCTTTCTTCCTGTTTGCGGAGGCCTTCTCCACACAATGCCATCAGGGAAGTGTAAATTCCACCTAAGCTCTCAGAAACGGCCTCCGTCTCCGAGCTTCTGGTCTACCTTTAATGGGCATTACCTTTAAATTGCAATCACTTATGAAATCTTTCCTATTGTCCCATGTTAGCCCAAATGTCTTAAGGATCCATTGATTCTGTATAATGCTTTGAAACTTGAGGGACAAAGACAATTTTTTTTTTTTTTTTTTTTTTTGGGCCGCACTCGCGGCATATGGAAGTTCCCAGGCTAGGGGTCGAATCAGAACTACAGCTGCTGGCCTACACCACCGTCCCAGCAAATCCAGATCCGAGCCGCTTCTGCGGCTTACACCACAGCTCATGGCAACACTGGATCCGTAACCCACTGAGCGAGGCCAGGGATCGAACCCGCAACCTCATGGTTCCTAGTCGGATTTGTTTCTGCTGCGCTACAATGGGAACTCTGGGACAAAGACAGTTTTTAAACTTAGCTGGCATTTTGTTTTGATAGTTCCATTGAGTTTCTTTTTCCTCTCTTAAAAATCATGAAATGCAAGATTTTGTAGGACACTTGCTTAAATAATTGTGGGGAGAATATATCCCTGTAACAAATGATCAAACAGAAATTCCCGAAAGTTCTTTTTGCAGCAAGAATTCCTCATGAACCACATCTTGATAATAAATGAAAGTAAACTATAATGAGGTGAGAATGGTTTCCCAAAGTAAGGCTCTCGTTAAGGTCTGAATTTATCGAAATAAGGTTTTGGTGAGCCCTCCTAACCAGACTGTAAGCCCACAAAGGGCAGAGACTCTGTCTAGCTCATCTTTGTGCGTGACTAAGACAGGCATGGTCAGTTTTCGTTTCTGACATTAATGTCTGTCCCTCAGTCTGTTAATGAACATGAGAAGGTTCGAGTGGACTGAAATTGGAATCTGAGGATCTGGGCATCCACAGACTGAAAACTTACCAAACTATCAAGTGCCCAAGTCCTTCAAAGTGAAATTAACCAAGAAGAAAATGAGGTTAACAAGAGTTGGAGAGTCTTGGGATCTTGGATTTGGGAAAGAGCTTAGCATACATCAAATTCAACCTCTCACCCAGAATGGGACTCTTTTTTTTTTTGTCTTTTTAGGGCCACATGTGGAGCATATGGAAGTTTCCAGGCTAGGGGTCACATCGGAGCTGCAGCTGGCAGCCTATGCCCCAGCCACAGCAATGCCAGATCTGAGCTGTATCTGCAACCTACACCACGGCTCATGGCAACGCTAGATAGTTAACCGGCGGGGCAGAGCCAGGGATCGAACCCACAGCCTCACGGGTACTAGTCAGGTGTGTTACTGCAAAGCCACAATGGGAACTCCTCTTTTTTAAGATGTCCTAGATGGAAGCCCATCTAATTTCTATGCCGTCTGAGACTCCTGGGAGTGGCCATACACGCCTCAACTTTACTGCTGGGTTGTTCCCATTCTCAAACAATCCTTATCTACACTGAGACTAAATGTTTTTGCGATGCCTGCCTTTTTGTTCTGATTTACTGTCTGGAGCCATATGGAATCTGCTTATAGTCTCTTTTCCAGGCCATCTTTAAGTGTCTAGAGGTTACTGTTATGGTCCCTTCTAAGCTTTCTTTATCCCAGGGATTCTTTTTGTTTAGCCACTGGCCTACACTGCAGCCACAGCAACACGGGATCCGGGCCGGGTCTTGGACCTACATCACAGCTCATGGCAACGCCAGATCCTTAACCCACTGAGCGAGGCCAGGGATTGAACCTGTGTCCTTGTGGATGCTAGTCAGATTCATTTCTTCTGAGCCGTGACGGGAACTCCTCAACCAGGATTCTTAATGCCGCATTTCCTGTCTGCTTCCGCTCTGGTTGCTCTCTGCCATAGGTGAAGAGCAGGAGTGTACCCATTTTTTTCTTTATGCGAATGCCCTCTTAGGACTAAGGTGGCCCTTGGCTGCTTTCAGTGTTGCACGGCACTGCTGGTGCATTATTGCTCTAGTGGCCCAACAGACCCCTTTCCTTTATGGTGGGAGTTCTTTTACACGAGGCTTCCCCTCTTCCATTTGTGTAGTTGGTATTTTGAACTTAAATTTCACAAGACTCCCCCATTGTCTCTGCTAAATTGAATCTTGCTTGCTTTGCTCTTTCATTTCCAATCAGTGGCGATGGTTTAAAATCTTGATTCAGTGTGTCAGCTACTGCCCCCAGCATTTTGCTCTCTGCAGACATCATAAACATGATTCTAGCCCATCACCCACATCTTTGATAAAATTATTGTTCAAGTGGACTCAAGGCCAGAGCCCACTGGCAGGCAGTGCTAGCATCATCCCTCCCAGTTGACATCTATTCATCGACGTTCCTTGGGTACCATTGTTGCAGCAGCCACGAATCCTCCCCCCACCTTCCCATTCAAACCACATTTCTCCACCTTGCCCGCAAGATCTATCATCCTGAGCGATTGTCACGTGGTTTGCTGAAATCAAGATACCATATGTCTGTAGCATTCCTTTGATCTCCCAGTCTAATAACCCTACTCAAAAGGGAAATGAGGTTAGTCTGGCTCAAACTGGACTCACTTAGAGCCATCAGAGGAGCTCTTTACGTTTTCTTGTATATAACGGATGAAGAGTTTATGTGGGGGATTCTGCTTTGGTATTCGAGCCATTGAATGTCTATAATGATCGACTGCAGGGGACTCTCCGGGTCCTAGAGTCCATTCGTCTGGCTCCAAAGAACGTGGTTTGTAAAAGGCAGAGGGTCCACGTGCTTGTTCCTGCCTTTCTTTGGGGACACCCGGTGAGAACCTCGGGTCCTTGTGCTCTTTTTCTTTAGGACAGGTTTGGAATTGTTGACCTACACTGTTTGCTTGGGCTCAGTTTGCATGAAAGTTCAGGCACCTGGTGTATCTGGTTGTCGAGCGGGAGCAAGTATGTGGTTAAGGGTGTGGACTCGGAAGCCAGACCACGAGGTTCAAACCCTGGGTCTCTCCCTTCAAAACTCTCTGAGTTTGGCAGTGTGCTGAATGTTTCTTGTTCTTCATCGATTAATGGGATGAAGATAAAAACAGCAGCTACTACATCAGGTTGTCCGCAGGACTGAGGAAGTCAGGTGTACGAGCGCTGAGAACTGTGCCTGGCACGTGGTGAGCCCCTGGTAATTATTGGCTGCTATTTTATTGGTACTATAATTGGATCATGCCGAGTAGGAGGCCTGTGTTAATCTTTCCGAGTAGGTGTAAACCTGTGCCTGAATCTGTGAAATTTGGGGTCGCGGATTTGGGGTGGGGGTAGAGACAGCTGACCAAGCAGTGTTGTGCCCCTCGGCGTGGGCAGACCATCTCTTATGTTCTTTGTGGCCTCTTTTTGTTAGGCAGAGCAGTATGAAAAATTTTTAAAAATCAGCCAATGATCTTATCATCCAGATTAATTCATTGTTCATTATCAATAGCCAGGCACTATTCTAGGTCCTTGAGTTTCATCGGTGAACAAAAAGTTACAAAAAGCTTACAGAGAAGAGAGACAAACCATGAACTAACTGAATCCTTTTTTTTTTTTTTTTTTTTTTTTGTCTTTTGTCATTTTAGGGCCGCACCCGTGGCATATGGAGGTTCCCAGGCTAGGGGTCTAATCGGAGCGGTAGCCACTGGCCTACACCACAGCAACGCCAGATCTGAGCCACGTCTACGACCTACACCACGGCTCACGGCAATGCTGGATCCTTAACCCACTGAGCGAGGCCAGGATTGAACCTCATGGTTCCTAGTCGGATTCGTTTCCGCTGTGCCACAATGGGAACTCCTACCGGAGTACTTTTAAGGCGATCACAAAGCCTGTTAGCAGGTGAGGACCATCGAGGGCATTGGAGTGGGGTTGCCGTTTTCAGTGAGGCGCTCAGATGGGCCTCACTGAGGAAAGAGCAGTTCAGGGAAGATTGGAAAGAAGCGAGGAAATTGATGAGGTAGCGAGCCGGAGGACGTGCTCCAGCAGAGGGGACCAAAGCTGGTGCAAAGGCCCAGAGGAGAGAGCGTGTCTGGTGTGAGGGGATGGATGGGGCGGGTGTGAAGGGAGCGAGGGGAGAGTCGGAGGAGGGGGGCCAGGGAGGGGCGAGTGGAAGGGGGCAGGTGCGGGGGCTGGGTAGGCCACTGCGAGGACTTGGCCTTCCGTTCTGAATGAAGTGCGGGCTCCTGGGAGGGTTTGCAACCTCGCAGTAACATGACTGACGTGGGCTTTAAGAGGATCACTTGGGCTACTGTGTCAAGAAGAGACTGGGGTAGAAGCAGAGAGACCAAGAAGGAGGCTGTTGTGGTTTCCTGGTGAGACGTGCTTGGGTCCAACTTAGAGCTGTTGGCATTTTCTGTGTAGGGTCAGGGCTGGGCCGTTCAGCCCACAGAGGCGGGCATAAAATGGAAAAGGAAAGAAAAGCCCTCCTCTCCTCTTCCTCTGCCAAGACGTACTCCAAAGGAAACCGTCTTACCGTGTGTCTTGCTGCAGATTCTCACACGTGTCTGATGCGTTTTGCAAAGCCACTTCTGAGTGTTGAGGAGGCAGGCACTTCTCCTAGAGCCTTGTTGATTAATCTTATTTTGCAGTATTGGGAACATTGAAGGGGTGTTCTAATGAATACTCTTTTAAAAAAAATGGATCATTTCCATACAGTGAAATGCACAGGTCTCAAGTGTGGAGTTTGATGAGTTGTAACAACTGTGTTCATCTGTGTAACCCACACCCCTACTAAGATAGAGACTAGTCCCTCACTTCAGATGGATATTATTCTTTTGCGGTAAGAAAGCAGTGTTTGAATTCTGGTGTCCTCACGCTAGCCCCTACCAGGGCTGTTAGATGAATATAGACATCGAAGATAATGATGCCACAGAAATTCCTGGGGTCTCCAGTAGGATCAGACAGAACTAGCGATTCCATGTATAAGATTTGCAAAGGAACAAACTTCCAGTTATAAAATAAACAAGTTCTAGGGATGTAATTTGCAGCATAGTGACTCTAGTCAATCATGATGTATATTTGAAAGTTGCTAAGAGAGTAGATCTTAAAAGTCCTCATCACAAGAAAAAAATTGTAACTATGTAAGGTGGGGGATGTTAACTAGACTTAGGGCAGTCATTTCACAACATACACAAATATTGAACCATTATGTTGTACACTTGAACCTAATACTGTGTGCCAATTGTACCTCCATTAAAAAAATTGGAAGAAAAACAAGTCTTCCAACACAAGTTGCAACAATGCAGTTTCCTCATTTTGGTCTGATGGCGCTCGCTGTTTATGACATCTTGGTGCCGAGCTTGAGGGAAAGCCCTGTTTGACACTAGGATAAGAATCTGGCCTCTGAGGCCCCAGGGGTAACTTAGAAGTAGGATATCTATTCTAAGGTAAAGCTAAAATAACATTTCGAAAGACTTGAAAAAAGAAAAAAAAAAGAACTTGTTACTCTTAGGCAAATTTCTAAGTAGCAGGGAATACGGATTTGCGACTATGCTTGTAGCTTATGCTGATGCTTGAAGCCCAGCTGGAGGACAAAGAAAGTTGTTTAAAATTTGATTTCTAATTATTACATCTAAGTGCATTTAGAATTGTGAAGTAAGAGGCTCTTCTCTGGAGTTCAGCTACTCTTTTTTTTTTTTTTCTTTTCGTGTAATGTTTTTTATTTTTCTTTTTCCATGATAGCTGGCTTACAGCGTTCCGTCAGTTTTCTACTGTATAGCAAGGTGAGCCAGTCACACAGACATGTATACATTCTTTTTTCTCACATTATCATGCTCCATCAGAAGGGACTAGACATAGTTCCCTACTCTTGATTTTTACTACTAGGCATCTAAGGCAGGGAAGAACGAGGAGCTAGGAGGAAGGATGACAGCCAGTGAGACATAGTGTTCAGTAGACTATAATAGCAGTATTTATGGTTCTCTCCAGTGTGCAGCTGGACTCTGTTCCTGGAGCCTGTGGTTTTGTATTTTAATAATTCGAGTAAAGCTGTATTTTCTCTTTTAACTTCTCATTTTAAGTTCTCCTGCCTCCGCCAGCCCCCTCCACACCCGTGAGGTGCTTCAGTTTGCAAGATGGCACATGTTCATTGAGACTTTGATTCTGGAGATTAACGCTGAGGGGAGGAAGGTGCCGCATGAATAAATAGCACAGAAATCCTTTTCCACGTGAGCCGTCATGGGGCTTTCTTGCTTCATGAACAAGAGAGAAGGCTGCTGCAACGTTGGGAGCAATGTGGGGGAAAGCGGGCACACCAAGAATGACACCGGGAAGGAAGCCCTGGAAGGTGTGTGGGGAGTTTCACTTGGGTTAAATATCTTCAGTGCGAGAGAAGAGATTGGGAACCCTGATCAGGTGTCAGATGTCCCTCGAGCCCATCTGGCCAAGTTTGAGCCTTTGCTAATTAAAACTAAGACAGTTGCACCAAGGAAAATACATTGCGTAAGGTTGCTGCTTGTGTGGCTTTATTTTAACCCTTTGCCCATAGCCTGAGACCCCCCCCCCCCAAATCTCAGGCTCATGATAAGGTGGGAGGTGAGAGTGAGAAAGGAGATTCACTTCTCAAATTTATTTGAGGAAAGATAATATATTCAGAATATTGACTGGTCAAGGTAAATTTGAAGCCCTTTGGGGTTTTCGTGATTGATTTGTCAATTCAAAGTTTTTAGTGGCTGATGAGTGAGAAGGAAATTTTTTTCTAAAAAAGCCCAAACTAAAGAGACACCCACCTTTACTTCTCAGGTTGGATTTTGTTTTCTTTCCAAGTTGCTTCGTGCTTTTCTGTGGCCTGCTCTCCTTGGTTGGATCAAGCCCTCTTTAGGAAGCCTAGATTCAAGGTTTGCACCCTGAGGGGTTGGGATTTGCATGATCATAGGCTTTTTTTTTTTTTTTTTTTTTTTGCTTTTTAGGGCTGCACCCATGGCATATGGAGGATCCCAGGCTAATCAGAGCTGTAGCTGCCGGCCTACACCATAGCCACAACAATGCGGGATCCGAACCGCTCCTGCGACCTACACCACAGCTCACAGCAACATCGGATCCTTAACCCACTGAGCAAGGCCAGGGATCGAACCCGCAACCTCATGGTTCCTAGTCGGATTCGCTCCACAGGCTGTGTTCTTAATCCCCATTGCCTTTCTCATAAAAGTATATGTTGGCTTTTGATTCTCTCAGTTGTGATATGTGCAGCCTTGGACACATCTGTAGTCTTTGGGTCTTAGTTTCCTAATCTGTGAAATGGGAATACTAGTAGTACTCACCACGTGGGATTGTTGTGCAGATTAAGTGAATCAGTCCATGGACAGGTCCAGCAGTGTGTGGCATGTACACGCAATACAGGGTAAGGGCTCATGGGTACCTGTGTGCCATTGATGCTTATTGTTTTTCTTATTGTTTTGTCATTATTCTTATCAGGGAGCTGGGGTAAAGGAGATAGATATAAAAATAGATAAAACCCAGCCCCTGTGGCTCCTCACTCAACGTAAATATTCTGACCCAATGGATGCATAGTGAAAAAGGGGGCAGAAGAATGCCACCCTGCTTTCTGGCCTCACCCCTGTCTTAGGATACTGCAAGAACTATTTAGCATCAGCTGCCATTATGCCCTCCTTGTTGGGGGGTGTGGACTTCTCCCCATAGCCGGGGAGGCCTGGCTGAGGACATGTGCCGTTGCAGAAGTGGTGCTGACCGCAGACACCCATGCCCTCACTTTCTGGGCCTCCCTGTATGGTGTCTTGTAATGACTTGTCCAGGGCTTTGTCTTCTGCTCTGGGCAGTCAGGCACTAGGCGTGGAACAGGTAGCAGAAGAAAAGAGACGATAGATCTGGGCAGACCGTGAGTGACAGAGAATGCCAGAGGTGTTCACTAACTCTTTCCCTTTCCCCTGCCTGGGCACACAGCTAGGCTACGCTTCCCAGCCTCCCTAGCAGTTAGATGGGACCATGTGACTGAGTTCTGTCCAGTGAATGTGGGAGGAATGATTGCTCTATGCTAGGAAGGGCACCTAAAAGCTCCTATGTGATCCTCTGCAGTTCATTTCTTTCCTGTCCTGCTGGCTGCCTGCTGAGGACTCAGCAGAGGACTTCAAGTCCCTAATGGGTGGTAGAACCACCAGAGAGAAGGAGCCTGGGCTCCAGAATCACCACGTAAAAGGCTGTCTGTCCAGAGAAAAACAAATATCATATGAGACCACTAATAAGTGGAATCTAATGAAAAATGATAGAAAAGAATTTACAAACTAGAAACAGACTCAAAGATTTTAAAACCAAACTTACAGCGATCAAAGGGGAAACGTGGTGGTGGTGGGGGGATAAGTTAGGGGATTGGGACTGACATGTATACACTGCTACACATACAATAGGTAAGTAACAAGGGCCTCCTGCATAGCCCAGTGTGATTGCCTCAGTACTGTGTAATAACCCCTATGGGCAAAGACTCTGAAAAGAGATGGATGCCTGTATGGGTATCACCGGTTCACTTTGCCATGGCTCTGAAACTAACAACATTGTCAGTCAACTATATGCCAGTAAAATTTATCATAAAATAAGAGGCTGTCTGCCAACATCTGACTGGCTTTCGCATGAGGGAGAAGTGAACTTTTCTCCTGAGCTCTAGGGGCTATTTGTTACAGCAGTTCGCTGACCCTGACTAACATAGAGGTACAGTGCAGGGGAAGAAGGACTGCTTTTCCTGAAAATGCAGATGGCAAACTACTCCCAAGTATTTGGTGTTCTGTCACTGAATCAAAGGGGTTCTAAACTGTGGTGTCCTTTTTCTTCTGAGGGATATGAAGCGTTTTCGTGTGTGAGCAGAGCAGTGTAACAGCTTTCCTCAAGTAAGCCAGTGGAAATAAAAACTTGTTAACAGAGTTTTCGCTTCTAGAGAAATATTGTTACCAAGGACTAAAAGAATCCATTCATATTCATTCATTCAATCTCTTTCTCTCTCCCCATATAAAAATGATAGACATGTATTTGTAGAACTTGTAAGAACTGCTTATAACGCAAAGCAGTGGACACATATTATAAGTGTACAGATCCATGAGTTTTTACACATCGAACATACCTCTTTAACCAGCACCGAGAATAAGAAGCAGCATTTGTAAGCCTCTGGAAATTCTGCCCCTTCCCCTACAGTCATAACTCCCGGAGGCCAGCCATTATCCTAACTTCTAACAGCCTGGTTTGGCCTATTTTGGAATCATACAGTATGTGCTTTTTTTTTTTTTTTTGTCTTTTGTCTTTTGTTGTTGTTGTTGTTGTTATTGTTGCTATTTCTTGGGCCGCTCCCGTGGCATATGGAGGTTCCCAGGCTAGGGGTCGAATCGGAGCTGTAGCCACCGGCCTACGCCAGAGCCACAGCAACGCGGGATCCGAGCTGCGTCTGCAACCTACACCACAGCTCACGGCAACGCCGGATCGTTAACCCACTGAGCAAGGGCAGGGACCGAACCCGCAACCTCATGGTTCCTAGTCGGATTCGTTAACCACTGCGCCACGACGGGAACTCCAGTATGTGCTTTTTAATATATGGATTATTTGTTTGCTCAAAATTATATCCCCGTGACCCATCCACGTTGCATGTAGCTGTAGTTCATTTATTTCCGTCCCCGTAAGTATTCCTTTGTAGGACTCTACCGTAATTTATTCGCCCTTCTGCTACGGATGGGCAGTTGGGTAGTTTCCTGTTTGGACTGTTCTGAATGAGGCTGCTCTGAACATTCTAGTTCCTATCTTTTGGCGAAGGTACCTACTATGCACCTCTGTTAGGTGAAAACTCCCTGCTTTGTAGTTTTATAAAACTCTCGTCCTCCCTAAGATATGTCAAGGCCGTGACAGTCCCTGTTCTTATTCCTAGCTGGGTCTTGGCTTCTAGACTAAGCCACAGTTTTGTTCTGTGTTTCAGGACTGTAAAGATACTCACTGGTCCTTCAGTGGCCAAGTTTGGGTGTCTAAAATGAAGAAAATGTGATTTACTTCAAAGGATCTTTCTTCCGCCTCTTTGTATATTAGAGTATCACTATGGGGCCTTTTGATTCTCCGACGAGGGCTCTTCACAAAGCTGTGTTTCAAATCACTTGCAAACTCTGTGTAATCAGAGTTTCACGTTGGGGTCCTTGTTGGCACTGCTTCTGCTCTTCCTCCGTGAGGAGGCGAATCCTCTCGGATTTCCGCCCGGCTTCCTCTCCCCAGGCGGGCAGTGCGGGAGGCCTGGGGGCGAGTCCTCTCCTGACTCGGAGGGATTAGCCGGAGAGCTACCGGGAGCCGCCTTCGCCCATTGCCTCTCCCATTAAGGTTTTGTGCACAAATCTAGACAAAGCAGGGCCTTGCCTCAGAAGGGCCAGGGACAGCGATGGGGGGAACGTCTCTCTGTCCCCCCGAGAGGGTTTATTCTCGAGGCTCTGCTTTCAGGGCCTTGGATATCGGATCCCCAGCGTGGCAACCCAGACTAGGCAGAACTTTGTGGATTCTGGGGCTTGAAAAGGCCTCCAGCAAATTCTAAAACTGCCCACAGGACTTTCATTGAAAGGCTCAGCTTCCCGGACTCCGAGGCTGAGGGTCGAAGCCCCGGACTCAGTGAGTGATGCAACCCCCCCCTCCACCCCAAGGCCGGCTCACCGCCACAGGCTTCCTCCCTGGTCGCTTTGAAATGCCCGTGTGATCCGAGAGCTGAGGGCTGACCTTCTCCTCCAAGCCTCCTGGGAGCAGCGGAAACCTTGCTGAGGCCCAGGCAGCTCCACGGCTGCCCTGTGTTTGGATGGAACATTTGGTGCCTTTGGGTGTGAAGCCTTTGCAGTTAAGGCTGAAAAATAGTTGTGAGAAGCCCCCGGGGGACCCTGCTGCTGAGTGACGCACAGCTGGGCCTTTGCAAGTGAGGTTTCGTGATCAGTCTGAACATGGATTTAAGCTTGACTATACTTCGCTTCATTCCTTTTCCCAGCTAGAGGATAAGTGAGCTGATTTTTCCATGAGGGAACTGCTTTGGACCATGAACCCAGATTTTCTTTAAATGTAGAGGTGACTGTGTGCCTGATGTTTGGCTGTTCAAACCTGGAGGCCTGGGGAGAGCGCTCTGTGAAGTCAGAAGGTGCAGGTGGGGTTGTGGTGCCGGGTGGTGAGTATGTGCTTTTCTGTCCTTGCCCAGCTGTGAGTGTGAACACTTTATGCAGAGTAAGAGGCCTTTAAAAATCCAGATGTGCTCCGAGCACCTGGGTGACTCTTGCTTAAATGCACTGCTTGTCCCGAGTTGCCTTTCTTTTCTGTGGGGGCGCAGCCCAGATCAGGGCCTACACTCTCTTCTTCCTCACCCTTTGGACTTTTTTTTGGTTTGTTTGTTTGTTTGTTTTTTGTCTTTTTGCCTTTTCTAGGGCTGTACCCACTGCACATGGAGGTTCCCAGGCTAGGGGTCTCATTGGGGCTGTAGCCGCCGGCCTATGCCACAGCCACAGCAACGCCAGATCCAAGCCGCATCTGCGACCTACATCACAGCTCATGGCAACGCCAGATCCTTAACCCACTGCGCAAGTCCAGGGATCGAACCTGCAACCTCTTGGTTCCTAGTCAGATTCGTTAACAACTGAGCCATGACAGGAACTCCTGGACTTTTTCTGTTGCCAGTCCTGCCCCTAGTTTTTAGAAAATGGCTGAATTTTTGTCTGAGATGATGTCTTCATGAGGATCCTTCTAGACACCATCAGGCAGACATCAAGCAAATTTGGGGGCACACACACACATATTCCCTTAACATTGGTTGTGTGACTGCTTTCTGCAAGTCCTATCTCATGTTTTTTCACAAGCCCCTCAAAATGCTGTCACGGAAATATAATATTTTTTTGGTAGATGAAATGGCAGCCCCGCTGGTGACTTTAAGAGCACAGGGTTTCAAGGGCCTCTTCCAGGATTCAGACGCAGCTCTCTGTCTTTAGCCCTGGTCCTCCGTTTACCTTGCCCAGTGCCTTCCTCTCTGCTGGGCCCAGTTCCTCCCACCACCACCACCTTATCGCCACTGTGGTAGCCTTCTGCCTCCCAGTTTATGATGGGGAAATAGAGACAGGAAAAAAAAAAAAAAAAAAAAAAAAGACGTACAGATGATGGCCGGGTGGGACCTTGGATGCTCAAAAGGACTGTGGTTGGTCCCTTGGACAGAAGGTTCATGCATCAGTACCTCCCGTGCATCCGGTGCAGGCACGTGGCCATGCTGCATGTTAACAGATGTGATTGGGCGAGGCTGTGGCTACACGTCTGGCTATAACTAATTAGTTGTTGAGTTGTAACTTAGTAGTTTCGGAGAACATACTAATTGTATAAAATAAGGCATTTGCTGTAGCAAGAGTCATTGTATATTACTACCTAGACCCAAGAGATTCACTTCATGGATACACAGGATTCTTTTCTGGCTCACTGGTTGCCTATTTGTATTCCGTCTTGTTGCTTGAAGGCAGGTGTAAATTAACTGTGAGTGACCTCAGTTCAGATAACTAATCAACCCAAATGAAAATGAATTGCTGTTTTTTTTTCATTTATTCAAATAAGCCAAATGAAAAACTGATAATGGTCAGGTTTGGCATGGAAATGAGGATGGGGTGGGTGTAAGGGTACTTTCAGACACTGCTGATGAAAGTGTGAACTGGTGTACTTTTCAGACACTGCTGATAGAAGTGTGGAACTGATATAAAATTTCCAGTGGGCACTTGGCCTTTATGAAATGAATATATAAAAAAAAGGTATGCTAGAGATTTCATTTCAGAATTTAACCTAAGAAAATAAGTATATGAATAAAATAAAAGAATATATAGATGTCTCCGTATTGCTTTTGATTAAGAGTTATTGGGCCCTCTCTGGTGGCCTAGTGATTAAGGATTCAACCTTATCACTGCCGTGGCTCAGGTTTGATCGCTGGCCTGGGAATTTCTGCATGCCATGGGCTCTGCCAAAAAAAAAAAAAAAAAAATCCCAGAAAAGAATTATTGGAAATATACTAAATTATTGACAATAGAAAATTGATTGAACAAACAACATTACTGTACACTGGTACAGCAAACAGCATTACTGCATATTGGAATGGTGAAGTAGTCTATTGCCATTAAAATGATATGGATAATGTTTATTAACTCAAAAATATGTTTATGATATATTCTGAAGTTAAGAAGACTACTAAATAGCATGCAGATTATTGCATGTTTATTAAAAAGATGTAGGAATATAGGGGAAAGATGTCTGGAAGGATATATACCCAATCCATGGTTTTTTTTTTTTTTTCAATTTGGCTGTGCCTGCAGCATGTAGAAATTCCCAGGCCAGGGATTGAACCCGTGCCACTGCAGTGACCCAAGCCACTGTGGTGACAATGCTGGATCCTTAATCTGCTGTGCCACAGGAGACCTCCACAAGTCACTACTTTAAAAACATGTTTTGATCATGATTCAAGTGAGAAACACATTTTACCTTTGTGACCCAGTGTATGCATAATACAGCTGAAATATAGTTTTATCTACAACACTTACTTTTCTCTATGTGATGCATTCTGGTATGTTTATGTATTTCTTTTCTTTACTATATTATCTTATTCTCTCCTTCCTAAATATACTCTACTGTATTACAAGTTTATTCCTCTTCGCTCTTCCTTTTTTTCTCTTTCATTTTCTAAGATGCTGGTCATGACTCACTAAGTGGACTTCATGGTCTCCTAATGGGCCACACTCCATAGTTTGAAAAGCTCTGCTCTAAAATGTTACAAGTGGTTATCTCTGGCAGATGGGATTAGAGAGACCTTTTTTTTTTTTTTTTTTTTTTTAGGAGGGAGGTCCTTTTTGCGTCTTCATGTTTCTTAGGTAATACAAAGGCTAATGAAGTTTTTAAAATGACATAATGATTCCATTGAAAAACAAATTGATATCCTACAACTTTAAAGGCATGTACTGAGTATATAAAATAAGATGCCTACTCTGTATCATAATTTTCGGGCATGCAGAGTGTTCTGGGAACCTTAAAGAACAATATATCCATTGAGACACATAGTTTAAATAATAGAGTAATAAGAAAACGAAACGTGACCTTATCTCTTCAAACTCAGAATTTCATCAAGTGCCTACTGCTTTACCCCAGTGATTTTGCACCACTTCTCTGGGATATATTTGTATTTCTGTTCCAGTTTGCACCTTTTTCATGCTCATTCCCCACCTGAATAGAAATAGATGATAAATTCATGAGACTACTTTCTGGCCAGATTATTTTGGTTTACAACATGGTCAAATTTAGCTTCCTTTAAAGCTAAAGAGCAGGAAGCAGAGGCTTTTAAGAAGGACAGGAAGAATCCCTGGCCTGAACCAGTGCACTTCCCCATGGGCTTCCTACTCTGAGCACACAGCTGGAAACCTACAGAACCACCCTAGGTGCCCAAGTCCCATCATGGCCTTACAACCAAAGCGGGAAGCATATGAAGTGAGCTTTCTTTAGGTAAACCGTCGGTAGACAAGTGGGGCAGAGATTTCTGCAGAATGTCTGTCCATGTAAGGTGCAAGTAAATCTTTGGGCCTGTGTGCCAGCTGCCAAGTGGGGGAAGGTGATCTGTAGGGTTGGGGCTGGGGAGAGGCTGGCTGACCTTTTCAGAGTCGGGGCATGAGGAGAGAAACTTCCTACCCTTGAAAGCAATTAATGATAATAACTCTGAGAAAATAACTGGGATTGCTTTCCAAGATCTACCGATGTAGTTACTGCTGTTTCAGACTTTTTGCTGAGAGTAGTCTGACAATGCTGAAAATGTTACTTGGAGCCCTGGCCTTCTGCTAAGGAAGAAGACTAAATTCACCCTATCTTTGAAACATTGTGAATAACATGTTGAAGTTATTTATGTGCTCATTTATTCACTTTTTTATCTGATGAATTATTCATTCCTGTGGTCATTCATTCGTTCATTCTTTCATCCATCCATCTCTCCATTCAGCCATCTATTCATCCCTCTCCCCATCCATTTATCTAAGCATCCACGTACATGGTGTTTCTTGGCTACATGATTTGTATTGTGGGGCATGTGACAAGCATGGGGGTAGGGGAAGGAACCCTAAAAGGAGGAAGAGTAGTCTGTGTAGTTCAGTTGCTCACAGTCTTGTGGAGCAGACAGACAAGTGAACAACTAATTGCCACATAGTGTGTGGGCAGTGCTGCTGGAGGGGCCAGCCTTGCTCGAGTCATGCAAATCTGTCTTCCCTTCAGGTCTGGAATCATGGAATGTTAGTCTGAAAGAAGCCTTAGAAAAACTGAATGGCCCAGTGCTTTCCAGACTTTATCCACAGATTACTGGGGCGCTATTTCAGAGAGTGTAGGTAGGAGTGAGGGGGGAATTAGAGGAAAGCTGAACGGATGGGGTTTAGCTTCCTCAAAAACCAGAGCAGGTCCTTTTTCATCTGTTTTTTTTATGTGGGGGTCCCTTGTAGAGTATCATTTGAGGAAGAGCCTTGTCTGCTTAATGAAATTTGCAAAACACTGGACCAGTCCACTATATTCCCTTGTTTCTCTGGTTTAGAAATTGAAGCCCCAAAAGGTGGAGTGATTTATCCAAGGATGTAAAATTGGTTAGTAAAAAATGTAGGAATAGCCCCAGTCTTCTCATTTTTTGTGGACATTATCTCTGTATCACTCAGCTCTTGCTTAGTAACAGATAACCCCCAAATTTAGTGGCTTAAAATAATCACCATCTATTTAGCCCGTAATTCTATGAGTTGATGACTTGGGCTAGACTCATCTGCAGGGTCCTTCTGACCTCAGCTGAGCTCACTCATGTTGGTGATGAGATGCTGATCAGGTGACAAGTCACCTTAAAACAGGCCAGTCTAAGATGGCCTTCCATCTTCAGGATGGCTTGGAATTGGCTGAGGTAATCAGGTAACTGGGTCTGGAATCATCATCAGCAGGACTCCAGAAGCGCAGGGGAAGATACGTAAACTCTTGAGGCTTAGGCTTTGGGTTGGTCAAAGCAAGTCACAAGACCAACTCAGACTTAGGAGGTGGAGAAAGAGACTTGACTTCTTCACTGGAGAATTGTAAGGGTTGTGGATACAGGACGGGAAGAATTGCTTCCCCTTCTGCTTTGTACCACAAGAATACTGAGTCATTACCATGTCTTCTCTTCTTAATTTGGGCATTGGAAAAATACATGTTTGAAAATTCTCTCTAGCTCCAAAGCCATCTTCATGAGGAGACCATAACCATGATTCTTTTCTATATACTATGAGGCTTCTTGCCTACTTGAGCTCTTAAATTCTTTGTGTTTGAGACAGTTGGTATTTACTGCTTGTGTTAAGGGACATTGTACCTTAAGAACATCCCTACCTTAATCCCAGTTACAGTCTTTCCATCAACAGCCCTTTCCATGGAAAGGACCCTTCAGCTCTTGGTCATCCTAATTCTTTTAGCTGCCGCTGAGGAATGACTTTATTCTCATCATTTCCACAAACATGTATTGAGTGACTCCTTTGTATCAGATACATAACTAGATATTGAGGATACAAATATGTCTAAGATGGGCCCCTAAACTCAGGTAGCTCATAGTCTGCAAAGGAAGGAAGAAAGGTAAACATATTATTACTGTGAAATATTATGGGGGGAAAGGACTGGAGATTGAATTTTTTTTCAGTGGTCATTATGATTTTTGTAATTAGAAGGTGTGGCCACACGATCATCTAAGTAGATGCAGAAAGAGCATTCGACAAAATTCAGCATCCTTTCATGACGAAACCATTTAGCAAATGAGGAACAGAAGGGATCTTCCTCAACCTGAGAAAAGATACCTATGAAAAACTCACATCTGACATCATTCTTTGTAGTGCAGAATTGAACGATTTCCATCCGCGCCCCCCCCCCCCCCACAGGATGAGACACAAGACAAGGCTGTCCATTCCTTGCCATTTCTATTTAACATTATACTGGAGATTCTAGCCAAAGCAGTTATGAAAGAAAAAAAGGCTTTCAGTTTGGAAAGGTAGAAGTAAACATGTGTCTATTCACAGATGACATGATCTTATATATAGAAATTTCTAAGGAATCCATACACACACACATGAAAGTATTAAAATCAATAAATGAGTTTAGCAAGCTTTGAGGATACAAGATCAATATACAGAAATCAATTGTATTCTCTATTCTGGTAAGGAAAAATTAGACAAAGGAAAAAATTAAGAGAAAAATTCTTCTTACATAGCATCAAAAAAATAAAAGGAATACATTTTACAAAAGCATAAGACTTGTATCCTGAAAAGTATGAGGCATCATTAAAGGAAAATAAGGAAGACCTAAATAAAAGGATAGACATTCCATGTTCATGGATTAGAAGATGATGCCATAAAGGTGGCAATATTCCCTAATTGGTATACAGATTCGATTCATTCCACATTAAAATCCCAGCTGATATTTTTGTAGAAATTGGCAAGCTGATTCTAAAATCCATATGGAATTGCAAAGGACCCAACATTGCCGAAGCAATCTTGAGGAAAAAAAAAAAAAAAAAAAAAGAACAAAATTGGAGGACTCACACTTCCTAGTTTCAACATTTATTTATTACAGCATAAGACAGTGTGTAGTGGTATAAGGATAGATCAGTGGAATGGAATTGCGAGTCCAGAGATAACTCCTTAAATTTATGGTCATTTGCTTTTTGACAAGGATGTTAAGATAATTCATTGTTGGACATGATCATCATTTCAGCAAATGGCCCTGGGTAAACGAATATCCCTAATGGAAAAAATGAAGTTGAACCCTTCCTTTGCCCACATTGTCACAACAAAAATTAACTCAAAATGGACCATAGATTTTAAGAGTTAAAACTGTAAAACTCTTAGAAGAAAACATAAATCTTCATTTAGATTAGGCAATGATTTCTTAGATATGACATATGTAGCACAAGTGACAAAAGAAAATAGATAAATAGGACTTCATCAAAATCAAAAAGCTTTGTTCCTCAACGGACACCATCAAAAGCCGAAGTGTCAACCCACAAAATGGGTTGAAGCTACAAGTCCAAAATCATGGTGTCAGCAGAGCTGTTTACCCTTTGAAGGATCTAAGGAAGAATCCTTCTTTGCCTCTCTCCTGGCTTCTGGTGATTGTCAGCAATACTTGGTGTTCCTTGGCTTGTGGACACGTGATTCCATCCTGTCTCCATCTTGACATGGCACTGTCCTTTCTGTGTATGTCGGTGTCCTTGTGTCTTCACAGGGCCTTCTTATAAGGATACTAGTCATTGGAGTTAGGGCTAACTCGAATCCAGGATGACCTCATCTTTGCTTGACTGCATCAGCAAAGGACCTATTTCCAAATCAGGTCACCTTCTTTGAAGTTTAGGACTTCCACATATGTTTGTAGGGGGGAGTACAATTCAACCCGCAACAGACTTGTTTCTAGAGTAATGAAAATGTCATCAAACTCAACAGTAAAAAAGGCAACTTAAATTTGTTAAATGGGTAAAAGATTTGAATAGACATTTCTCCAAAGAAGACGTAAAAGTGGGCATAAGCACATGAAAGTATGCTTGATATCATTGGTCATCAGGAAAATGTAAATCAAAACCCCAAGATATTTTGTCACACCCATTAGGACGGCTGAAATAAAGAAGACATACAAAGACAAGTGTTGATGAGGATGTGGAGAAATTGAAACTCTTACATACTGCTGGTAGGAAGGTTAAACGGTGCAGTAGGCTTGGAGGATGGTCTTGGCAGTGCCTCAAGATGTTAAACATAGAGTTACCATATGAGCCAGCAATTTTTCTCCTAAGTATATGCCCAAGAGAACTGAAAACACATGTTCAAACAAAAACATGGACATGAATGATGATTGCAGTTTATTCATGACAGTTAAAAGATCAAAATAGCCCACATATCCCTAAGCTGATAAATGGATAAAGCAAACGTAGTATATACATGGAATGGGATATTGTTTGGCAATAAAGGTGGTAAAAGACAATACAAATTATTGATGCATGCTACAACATGGATAAGCCTTGAAAACACTACGTTAAGTGAAAGAAACGAGGCATATAAGAACACATATTGTATGATCCCAGTGAGATGAAATGTCCAGAACAGGCAAATTTATTGAGACACAGAGCAGATTAGTGATTGCCTAGAGCTGGGGTATGGAGGGAATAGAACAAGACTGCTCATGAGTTTAGAATTTTTCTTAGGGGAGAGGAAAATGTTCTAAAATTAGATAGCAGTGGTGGTTTCACAACTCTGTGACTATGTTCAAAACCACTGAATTGCACTTTTTAAAGGGTGACTTTTGTTGTGTAAATTATACCTCAATAAAGCTGTGAAAATCACTGACATAGAAAACAAACTTGTGGTTACCAAAGGCGAAAGGAGGGGGAGGGATAAATCAGGATAGATGAGCAGTTACACGCTAGTGTATATGAAATAGACAAACAACAAATCCTACTGTCTAGCACAAGGAACTATATTCAATATCCTGTAATAAACCATAATGGAAAAGAATCTGAAAAAGAATGTATACGTATGTATAACTGAATCACTTTGCCGTACAGCAGAAACCAACACAAAATTGTGAATCAGCTGTACTTCAGTTACAAAAACAAAGGAGGTGAGGTCAGGTGCAGGAGATGTTAGGGGGCTTGAGAAAAATGTTAACAATTTGGCCTTTTTTTCTTTTTCTTTTTTTGTTTTTTATGGCTGCACCTGGGGCATATGGAGGTTCCCAGGCTAGGGGTCGAATCAGAGCTACAGCTGTTGGCCTACACCACAGCCACGGTAACGCGGGACCCCAGCCGTGTCTGTGACATACACCACAGCACACGGCAGCTGCCGGGTCCTTAACCCACTGAACAAAGCCAGAGATCAAACCCACATCCTCATGGATACTAGTCGGGTTCGTTAACCATTGAGCCGTGATGAGAACTCCAGTGTTAACGATTTGGACTCCTCACTCCACAGACTGGGGGAAAGGGCTCTATGAGTTATACTAAGCAAGCTACTGGGAACCAAAAGCCCCCAACCTTCAGCGACAGGCCACAAGAAGAGTTTCTTTCACACGGTTGGCTGTTCCTAGTCCGGTGACTGTTCTCAGTGGTGATTCATCTCCAAAGAGTGGTTCAGGGACCCAGTTTCTTTCCATCTTTCGTCCCTGCTCTTGTTGAGATGTTTGGCACCTTCTCCTTCTGGCTGCTGCATGGGGACCAAGAGTGGAGGACTGAGAGTTTTATGATCTAGGCCTGGCCTTTAACCTGGACGTTCTCTTCCACTCACATTCCATTGGCCAGAACTCAGTCACATGGACATACTTACCTGCAGGACAGATTGGCACATGCAGTCTCTTTCCTTCTTTCTTTCATTCGTTTGTTTGTTCATCTTTTTATGGCCGCACCTGCAGCACATGGAGGTTCCCAGGCTAGGGGTCGAATCAGAGCTGAAGCTGCCAGCCTACGCCACAGCTACCGCAATGCAGGATCCGAGCTGCGTCTGTGACCTACACCACAGCTCATGGCAATGCCAGATCCTTAACCCACTAAGTGAGGCCAGAGATCAAATCTGTGCCCTCTTGGATGCTAGTTGGACTCGTTTCACCTGAGCCATGACGGGAACTCCCCAGTTTCTTTCTTTGTTCGAGAAGAAAAGGGAAACAGGTGTGCGGACCAGCTGGCCAGCCTCTGCTGCAAGGGCTGACCAAGGGCAAGGAGAGGGGTTGCAGGCTCTGAGCCCAGCTGGAGGTGGCATGGATTTTCGGTTGCCACTGCCAGCAGGCCTTGGTCATTTCCTCCCGCTCTTCTTGGTGGAACAGTCCGAGGTCGGTGGAAAGCACTGCTCTGAGGCACATTCCTGCTGGTGAGGGTAGCCCAGCCTCCACCTGTAACGCCTGGGGAGGGAAGTAAGGATGAAAGCAACCCGGAGCATTTTAGCATCTCACCTAGGGAATCCACATTGGCATGCAAAGGGGAGCAAGAGGTGAATGTGAGAAATAAACGGCTGTTTCTTTGCACTTGGACATGGGATGAATAAAAATAAGAATCTGTCCGCCTTTTAAGATTGTGCTTGAAATAGAAATCTGCCTCAGGTCCTTCTTGATCTTTTTCTTCTTGGCTCCCTGAGTGGGTCGGAGTGTCCTTCACTCTACTGCGTCTGCTCCTCTGTGGCCCAGGGGCCCAAGCTCTGCTTGGGAACCCGGTCGCCTGCGTGAATCCCTCCGGGCGAAGCTCCCTCCTTCAAGTACCTTATGTGTTCAGGGCTGCCTCGATGGGTCTGGCGGTTTCAGTGACGTAGCTGTAGTGATTGTGCCTGTCCTTCTACACAAGTGCTGCCTGTCTTTCTGACAGAGTGTGTCTGGCTGCTTAGGTCATGGTGCAAATCACCTCCTTGGCTTGTCCTTGTTTTCATGGCACTTGTCTCTTGGTATAATGGTGCATGTTGTATTCTCGGTGGCGTCTTGATTCCTAGGTGATTCCGTTTACTCTTCAGCAGGGACAGGCGATAACAGATCACAGAGCAAGGGCCCAGTGGATTCCAGAGTCCTGAGCGCCTTGGAAGGCTTCCAGGCAGTGGCTGAGGGAAGGGCAGCGTAGGCTGGGACTGCGGCACCCAGTCAGTCAGGTACTACCCTTCCACGCCCTCCAGGGGAAGAGATTTTCATAAATACTGAAAGGTATTTTCTCGGAGGGGCCAAAGGCGGAGAGAACAGAGCGGAGGGGTGAGGACTGCTTCTTTCATTTTGTGGAATGTAATGGGGTCAGCTCTTCTCCGCGATCTTCGCTGGTCTGTGGCGGAAGCGGGTGGCGTGCCTGTGCCTGTGCCCGGCTGCCTCGCACTCTGCTGCCCGGGAGGGAGCAGGTGTGCAGCACACGTGACGGGGCCCGTCTCTCCCGGAGGCTCTGCTCCCTCTGATGGCAGCCCCCCCCCCCTCCCGGCATCCCCCACGGCCTGGCCCCCTCCCGGTTCACACCCTCCCTCTGCACGCGGACAGGAAGCTGTCAGAGAGCCGCGCCTTCGGAACTACCGCGACCCACACTTTGGTCTGCGAATTAGCCACCAAAGGCTCCGCCTCTGCCGGGGCTGGGAAGTCGAAATTCCTGGCGGTGGCGGCGGCGTGGGTGGCTGTGCCGTTCCCCAAAGCGCTTTCCCACATCTTAGCTCCTTTCCCCCGCGGCTCCACGGGCCGAGGTAAGAAAAGCCGGCGGTGAGGACGTCTGCCTGACAGATGAGCAAACGGAGGCTCCCCTCTCTCGGGTGACTTGGCCAAGCCCATGTGGCCCTGTCCACCTCAGGTCCCATTGCTCGAATCTGCAGAGTATTTTCCAGAAGATTCCCTCTTCGCTTCCAATTAAACTGGAAAACATGTCTGGTGACCGCCCTTACCTCTTACCGCTGGCCATTTATTTTCCTGTCCCAACAAGTAGGTCTGCAAGGAGTGACCAAGGGACACTCCCCTGTGTTTAGATCCTGTGCCCTGCGGATTGTGTCTCTGCTCTGAGTGTTGGCGGAGAAAAGCCCAGGCTGCCACAGTGATCCCCACGCCGAAGCACCCCATGGCCCAGTTAATTGCAGTGGGCTCTGGGCGGGCCAGCGCCACGGCTCTCGTCCTTATTAACAACACACAACAGAACAAAAAACGCCCAGGGCCAGGATGTTTCCGTGGCTGTCCGCGTGCACACGTGCTGGCGAGCAGTGATGTCGTCTTCCCAGGAATCTTGAAGGCTCTCTGCCGACCTCACTCAGACAGAAAGCCGACATTAACCTTGCTGTCCTATCTAATTAAAGGCGAAGGCTATAGTTTGCCCAAGTCTGTCATAATCTGGTTTCTGGGTTTTTCCAGCACAGAGGCGGAGGCCGTACCGTGGGAGGAGGTAGGAAGGGGCAGCGCGGTCAGGATGAGTTCCTTACCCCGAAGACCCTAAAGCAGAATCTCTAGCATCCAGATCCTAAGAGACAAGGCAGGTATGGTTGAGGAGGAAAGGGTGGCTGATGTCACTTCTGAAGCCTCCCTCCCTCCTCCTGGCTCAGGTATCCCCGGGAAACCCACATCTTCTGGCATCGCCTCCCATGCGTTGTTTTCTCAGAAGCAGGGCATGACCGCTGTCTGATAGAATCTATGTTGGTATCTGGCTCAGCAAATCCCTTTCCATATTAAAAGATTAATGCGGTAAATCCAGAGTTGGGGGGAGATCGCGGTGTTTCCTCTTCTGCCGTCAGAGACTTGATTCTTAGCCCTTTTTTCTGTTTCCCTTTTTTGCTCTCCCCTCACATGCCTGTAAAACTGTATTGTGACGCCCTCCTGCAATTTCTCACTTTTCCTAATAGTGATAGAAAGCCCAAACAACGTGGGTGGCATCTGCGCTTCCTCTCTTAGGGAGGCTAGCCCAGTGTTTCTCTAGCAGAGAAGTTACGGGCTTTTGATGATCCAGCCTAAGGTCCGTTGTGTGAGGTGGATGCGAAGAAGGGAGGCTTGGTCCATAAGATTTTAGGACAGGCTCTGAACAGCTTGCGCTCTCTGAGGGATACTGATGCAGCTTTTTGGAGGGGTGGTTTTTCCCAGCGCTCAGGTAGAAATTCAAACCTGCTTCTGTTACTGTTCCAGACAGCCCAGTCGTGTGCTCACCTCAAAGTCTCTGCTCTCTGCTACCCAACTTTGTTTTTTTTTTTTTTTAATTTTTAAATATTTATTTATTTATCTGTCTTTTTGCTATTTCTTGGGCCGCTCCCGCGGCATATGGAGGTTCCCAGGCTAGGGGTCTAATCCAAGCTGTAGCTGCCAGCCTTCGCCAGAGCCACAGCAACGCGGGCTCCGAGCCGCATCTGCAACCTACACCACAGCTCATGGCAATGCCGGATGGTTAACCCACTGAGCAAGGGCAGGGACCGAACCCACAACCTCATGGTTCCTAGTCGGATTCGTTAACCACTGTGCCACGACGGGAACTCCCTGCTACCCAACTTTGAGTTGAATATTAAGACATGGTGTCACATGACCTCTCCTGTGAGGCAAGCATTGGCCTCATGGAACTGAGGATGTGGCTGTTACTGGTTCATGTTTTGTGAGTGCCTGCTGTTTACGAGACACCGTACTATTTTCAGACTATTTTCAAGATCTTTCAGGAGAAGTCAGCCAGTCCGAGACCAGCTCTGGGAGAAGGTGGCAACATTCTGAAGACAGTTGTGCTGCCATGAGGCATTTGTCCCCCAAACCGCCCCCTGCTTATGGATTCTGCTCACAGTGGAGCAGTATGTGCAGTTCTACAGGGAATGATGAGCTGATCAATAATTAGGTATTACCTGGTTCAACTTCCATTACGATGTTTAATAGCTCATGATGCCTACTCGGCAAGTATTTGTGGGATGGAAGGAATGCCTTCACTTATTGTCCATTTGAGTGTGAGTTCCTTGGAGTCAGGACCATGTGTCATTGGCCGTCGTGTCCTCTGCCCCGCACCCAGTGCCTGACACATAATGCATATTTATTATGCTTTCACAGAACACCTGTCTCTCCGTTAGGGATTGGTCAGAACCCTCCTTCCTTATGATGAGCTCTTTTTCATCCTAGTGTCTGAGTCTTGAGAGAGATTCCTTTCATGGGGCCACCAGCTCATCTCACTGTATGCCCGTGAGACTAGTCCCCATGGGTATTCATCAGCTCAGGCTGCCAGAACAAAACACCACAGACTGGTTGGCCTAAACAACAGAAATTTTTGTCTTGTAGAAATGGAGGCTGGGAGGTCCAAGTCTTTCCTGGCCGATTCCGTTTCCGGCGAGAACTCTCTTCCGGGCCTGCAGGTGGTCCCTTTGTCACTGTGTCTTCCTGTGGTAGAAAGAGACGGAGAAAGAGCTCTCCAGTATCTCTTCTCCTAAGGACACTCATTTTGTTGGATGAAGGCCCCAGTCTTAGGACTTTATTTAACTTCAGTTATTTCCTTAGAAGCCCCATCTCCAGATACAATCACACTGGGAGATTAGAACTTCAAGAGGTGAAGTTTGGGGGGATCCAAACATTCAGTCCAGAGCACAATGTGCTTTGTTGCCTGCTGTAACATCTGGAGCTTCCTGGTCAAGAAAGGGGTGATGAAAAATAAACACTGGGAGTTACTGCTGTGGTGCAGTGGATAAATGATCTGGCTTGTCTCTGTGGAGGCTCGGGTTCGATCCCCAGCCGCACTCAGCAGGTTAATGATCCCGTGTTGCTGTAGATGTAATATAGATCACAGCTGTGGCTTGGATTCGATCCCTGGTCTGGAAACTTCCATGTGTTGTGGGTGTGCCTAAAAAAGGAAAAAACAAAAACAAAACTCTGCTAGATTGTTCATGTATATAAGCACAGTACCATGTGTGAAGAGTTTAAAAGGAGTCAGTTGTGAGCACTTAATGAAAGTCTGTGGTTGGAGTTCCTATTGAGGCTCAGTGGTAACGAACCCGACTATTAACCATCAGGATTTGGGTTCAATCCCTGGCCTTGTTCAGTGGGTTAAGGATCCGGCATTATTGTGAACTATGGTGTAGGTTGTAGACGTGGCTCGGATCTGGTGTTGCTGTGGCTGTGGTGTAGGCCTGCACCTACAGGTCCGATTGGATCCCTAGCCTGGAAACTTCCATGTGCCTCAGATACGGCCCTAAAAAAAAAAAAAGAGAGAGAGAGAGAGAAAAGAAAAGAAAGAAAGAAAAGAAAAAGAAAGTCTATGGTTGATTGAACTTATTTTTACCATACTCTTGTCTTTTCCTTCCATTAAGGTTTTTTTTTTTTTTTTTTTTTTTAAATCCACGGGAATTTTCCTGAGCATGTCTGTTGCAGAGTCATGTTTTGGAGCCAGGGCAGCAGTAGTCAAAGGAGGTGGAATAGGAAAGTCAGGATAAGCTGGATGATGCTGTGATGGCAACCATCCCCCAAATCGCAGGGGCACACTATAACAAATGTTTATTTCTCCTTCCCCCTGCATGTCCAAGGTATGTCAGCAGGAATGCTTGGCTAGTTGTAATTGTTCTGGGATCCAGGCTGATGGAGGTTCCATGCTGACACATGTGTCACAAAGGGGAATGTAGTAAATTGCAGGCTGGCTCTTCAAGGGTTCCCCTTCATGCTTATCCTTTATTGGCTAAAGTAAGTCCCATGATCACATCCAACCTCTAAGAAGTTGATGAAACAAAGGAGGAAAGTGAAAGCATTTGGCAAACAGCACTGATTATTATGATGGGGCGATAATGAGGTTCAAGTAAATGTGGATAGAACTTGAGCAAAATTTGTGCACAAATGAGAAGTTTTTAAATCCTTTAAAAAAATCTGTTTGCGAAACAGCTCTCACATCTAGGATTTCTTGCTTCACTGAGTATTTCTCTGCCTGGAATGAGATTCAGAGAATGAAGCCATTTTTTATCGAGATCATGAGAGTTGCTTTTCAAGTGTCCATAGAGTATAAATAACAATAGCCTCAAAGAAACAATAAAAAGCTCTCTAGGTGGCTTATCTTTGGATCCACTGAGAAATGAAAACCCCCAAACATGCCAAAACCTTTAAAAAATGGCTGTATCTGAGGGTGGTCTCCTTGTAATGATAAAGCTTTCTCCCCATCCTTCCTGAAAGTGATACCAGCCTGATGTTAGCAGAGTATCGCTGTCTGGAAGGGAATGGCTGAATCTGGTGGGATTACGTTTGAGCTGCATAAACACAGGTTGAATTAAGCGTGATGAGTTGATGATGGGGAGCGTAGAAAGAGTCAAGACCTTCCGTTGTGATAATAACCGCTTCATTATCTACCCAGATAAAGGTTGTACAGGCTTTCAGCAGCAGCATGGAGGGAAGACTAGACTGACCTCTGACAGCAACTCTCTGCCCTATTTTTTTTTTTTTTTAAATAGCCCTTGGAGCAGCAATGAGTAAGGAAATCATTGTTCCTCCTGACACCCTTCCTTCCCGATACACAGGCCTTCACTCCCATTAATTTCGGAGTGGCTGTCTTTGTTTAAATTACTCATAATGGGAGGTCCCATCGTGGCTCAGTGGTTAACGAACCCGACTGGCATCCATGAGGATGCGGGTTCGATCCCTGGCCTCGCTCAGTGGGTTAAGGATCCGGTGTTGTCGTGAGCTGTGGTGTAGGTCGCAGATGTGGCTCGGATCCCATGTTGCTGTGGCTGTGGTGCAGGCCAGTGGCTACAGGTCCGACTCGACCCCCAGCCTGGGAATCTCCATATGCCACGGGAGCAGCCCTAGAAAGACAAAAGGACAAACAAAAAAATTGCTTATAATGCAAATTGTGTGGAAAAATCTCAAATAAGCCCATGAACAAATGTTGTGAGCTGGCATCAAGGTCCCCCATTTTACACACTATCTCACACCTCTTCCTGGCTCCTGAAGTCTGCCTTGACATCAAAAGGCAAATATGCTGTCACTTAGTCAAAGGAAACGTCTGCCTCTTGGGCTATATCTTCCAATTTTTCTTAAAAAGAGCCCCTTAGGGATCATTTGGAGGTGGCCAGCCTGCCATATTGTCTTTGTGCGAAACTAAGAAAGCGTTGTGGTGTGGGAGGGGTGCTTCCACTCGGAAAGAGAAATGATAGTTATAAGTGGCTTTCAAGAGATTAAGGATATCTTGGAATCCCACGTCTAGCAACAGCAGGTTAAACTTTTCTCGGGAGATGGTGCTTTTGGCTAAGTGTCATAAGAGTGTTACCCCAGAGCCAAAGATTCCGATGAGATTTCAAGTGAATGATTTTCCCCTATTCATTTGGTCTAATCGTTTTAATATGCAGTCACTTTAATATGTTCTGTAATGGATTTGCAAACCTGGGCCATATATCTTCTTTCCACTACCTTAGAAATCTTGTCAGTAAAACGAAGGCGAGTAATACAGATTTCTTACGTGGCTATCATTTTTCTTTGTAAGAGGAGTGGCTTCAGAAAGAGGAATGGGCTGTGCTGGATGCCAGATCATAATGAGGCCTCCTGGCTCCAATAAATTAAATTTGCTCTAGGTCGACTAGCTATGGAATGAGGTCATGTACCCTTGATCCAAATCACGAATGCGACAGTCTGCATCTACATGCAGAATAACCCAATCGTGGCTCCCCGACAGCACTTCATCCCCGTCTCTGTCATCTCCAGGGCGCGGGTTTGACGGAGGATGGCAGTAACGATGTGTGTTATGCTCAGCCCCTGGCCTCAAACAGTAAAAGCCTACCTTTAGATTTTTTTTTGAAAAGATACTTTTATTTCACCTAGGCATAATTAATAGGTTCCACGTGAGAAATGAAATCAGAATTATTAAATTTAGAAATAGAGGGGAAACCGGAATATTCCTTGAAATAGATTTGGCTAGTGGAGATTCGGCTAGTCGCGACCATATTCTGTAACGGTTTCCTCTCCCTGGCTGCCTACCCCGTGTTTGTATCTGCCCCAAATGCACTTTTAAACACAGTGTATGAGAAAAAAGAACATGAGAGATAAGAACAAGTAATTTTTTTTGGAAACAGGATAATTTCCTCTTGTGAGGGGTAGGTGGTTGTTACACCAGGAAAGATGTATATGAGAAGTGTACTTCCCAGTGATGTTAGAGTTACATGTAGCTTCCTACTTTTGCTAAAAGGGGACTTCGGATGGCTGTTCATCTGCCCCTGATTGTTATATCTCTCTTCCTGAACGTTGCAGTGAAATAGAAGGAGATGAGAGTGAACCATAGTACGTAGTCACGGAGTTGTGCATATCAGTCCAGATGAAATAATAGGAAAACTCCGATGCATGCATGACACTCTTAAAACACGTTTGATTAACATTTGTGTTGCTCCATTTGAATGATATTTATACACTTAAACAATGCATTTATAATACATATTACATATTAAAGTAATATACATGCATTATGCCATCATATCAACAACATAGCTCAAAAACGTTTCTAAAGAAATTAAGCTTCAAATCCAAAGTTGTGATTATGCTAAGTCTCAAAACTTTCTCTTAGCTGAATTCAAAGTGTGTCATGATACTCACCAATACTTTCCAGTAATTTGAAAAAAGACAAGTTGTAGAGCTCGTTGAATCAAACCTGAACAATGCGTACAGGCTGACTCATTGCCTGTGTTCATTGTCTTAATCAGGGACTGGCAGACTTTCTCTGTAAAGATTCAGGTAGCAAATACTTTAACTTTGCAGGCTATACAGTCTCTGTTGCAACTCCTCAGCTTTGTCATTGTAGCTTGAAAGCAGCCAAAGACAATATGTAAAGGAATGAGCACGGCTGTATTCCAATAAAACTTTATTTGTGAAAACAGATGCTGGGCCAGTTTGGTTTGTGGGCTGCAGTTTGTCAATCCCTGATCTTAACTAGGAGGCTTTTAACTATAGCCTAATTGAAAAACAATGTATAGAT
This sequence comes from Sus scrofa, assembly GCF_054392235.1. Classification (NCBI taxonomy): domain Eukaryota; kingdom Metazoa; phylum Chordata; class Mammalia; order Artiodactyla; family Suidae; genus Sus; species Sus scrofa. The sequence continues at coordinate 17,534,455 of NC_139401.1, forward strand.
GGCACTTAGTTGCGTATGTGAATGAGTGTATATTTAATACATGCGTGTGCACCCAAGTGTGTGTGTGCATGTGCGCGAGTGTGCACACGCACGCACACAAGAACAAACAAGAATGAGATGGTATGTTTAGAGGCCTTTTTCAGATCAGTCTAGAAGAATTCCTGTATATGTAATTTTGTCTTACAGTAAATAAACATGCCCCATTTTCTAAATAAATATTCTGCTTCTCTACGGGATTGTGGCTACCTTATCCATCTAAAGTTTATGCAATATTGTCATTGCTGACGTTCCTCCTCTCAAGCTCATTGCATCATGATCATATGGGCTGCTTAATTAATACTCTTTAGTGGTGATGATGCTATTCACATGGGCTTTTTTTTTTTTTTAATGTGGGCTATTCAAGTCGCCTTTGTTATGAGTCATTCTCTATTGATGTCATTATACAGTTTTAGACTAGGCATTAATTGAAATGAGACCACAGGTTGGGTCAGATGGATCAATCTTTTCAGACTCTATTCAAAATACTTTCCTTTCTTCCCAGCAAGAAAAAAAAAAAAAACTGTCGTCATTTGCCCAGAAATGGGAGAGGACAATGCTTTTCTAAACGATAAGGCTGTTTGTTTTGAGAAGTGGATTTATGGGGATGATAAATCGGGCTTGTACTGTCTGCTCACCTGTTTGTCCTCAGGGGAACTATCACTCTTTATTAATCCTTTTACCCTGGGAAGGTTGAAATGATAGACAGTTTTAAAAGTTGGACTCAAAAAAGCTGATAAGCACTGAAAAAAACTGCCTCTTCTATTTTGAATACGTGTTGGATCAGCGTCCAGGAGCAGCTCCTTATGAGGGACAGGCAGTCAGACGAGAGCTGCAGCCTTTTGTAACTGGGTCCTCGGCGTGTCTGAGTAGCTCTGTCTTATGACAGAGTCAGGCCACAAGTCTTCCTAACGCTTGGGCTAAACATATTTTTCCTTTCTATTTTTTTTTCCCCAAAGAAATAACTGATCTTTCCCAAATAGGAATACTTTAAGTTAAAAGGATGATTTTTTTTGTTTGTTTGTTTGCTTAGCTAAATGACAGTAGGGCGGATACGTTTAGGAGTTCAAGTTAAAAAATTCAGTTATCTACATTTGAGTTCTAGGAAATGACATTTTCTTTTCCTAAAGACTTGTCTTGAGATCACTTCCCTACAAGAAGGGAGATTCTGTCCCGCTTTCCACCTTCAACCATAATGAATACCGTCTGGGCCTTCTAAGGCATTACAGAGCACACCCAAATCGTCAACAAAATGACAAAAAGAAGAGAAGAGTGAATGTAGACCTTTTTGAGCTCCCCTGTCAAAAACCAGGAAAACCCATAAAGAAACAGAATAACCCCTTCATCATGAGCGCATTTTAGCAAAATCTACACTAAATCCCTGAGACACTGCTTAACCTGGGGAAGCCGGAGGAGACATTCTCATTATTTTTTTTTATTGGTCTTCTTGTTTCCTTCTGACGCACCCCACACCGCCGCCGCAGGCCTGGAGGGCCATACCGAATGACACCGGCCCATCGTTTTTAAATATGAGCAGCACTTGGGGCCCAGGCTACTCCTTCTGGGCGTTTCCTCCACCAGGTTTTATTAGGGGGGACTGGCCCAGACAGCGTCCAGACGAGAATGTTTATCCCTCCCTGCCTTCCGTGCAGAACCACCCGCATTCTCTTAACCTTAGTCCGCTTCCTCATGAAATGAGCCCATCCTTGGCACGAGGCGGCAGCAAATTAAGATGTAAAAGTCACTCGAGCAGGGGGAGGATCGAGATGAATGTGTGCAGCTCCGGGCGCAGTGGTGCTTGCACACACCCCACGGGCACGTGCCTTCGGGAAGGTCGGTGCTGCAGTGCCGTCCCTTTCATCAGGGGCAGTGCTGTGCCTTCATGTGCAATCTCTTCTTAAAAATACCTGCTCTTTCAAGGTTTTTATTTCATAACGTTTTCTCCCCTCGGTGAAACAATTGGGTGATATTGAAAAGAAAGCCTCTTCTTAGCTGGACCTGTTGGCTCTAAGAGGTTACTCGCCGTGCACTCATTAGCAGTGACGAGGAAATGGCACCGCTGGTAGCTTTGGAGAAAAGATTCCACTGGGACCTCGGAGGTGGGCGCCTGGGTAGCTGGGGTCTCAGCAGTTTTAGCAGAAGGGGAAAAGGGAAATAAGGACTTTCCTAGCCTCTGATGTTTTCCTGCACGCATACTGTTAAGCTCGTGAGGATAATGAGTTCTACTTTGAGATGGGCAGCACAGAGAGAAAGACAGACAGATGCACACATGCACGCAGAGGAAGAAGAAAGAGGTGAGACATTCAGGGTGGAGCAGCAGAACCCTCAGCCATGGGCCTTTGGAGTCACCTTTACTCTTGGCCCTTTAGGAATGGTGGAGAGGAAGGCAGAAGAGAAAAGGGTGAATATTACACAGCCATGAAAAAGAATGCCATAGGGGTTCTCACTGGGGCACAGTGGGTTAAGAATCCGACTGCAGTGGCTCAGGTCACTGTGGAGGAGCAGGTTCAATCCCTGGCCCAGCACAGTGGGTTAAAGGATCTGGTGTTGCTGCAACTACAGTGTAGGTCACAGCCGTGGCTTGGATTCAATTCCTGGCCTGGGAGCTTTTGTAAGTCATGGGTATGGCCATAAAAAAAAAAAAAATGAATAAAATAGTGCCATTTGCAGCAATATGGATAGACCTAGAGATTCTCATACTAAGTGAAGTCAGACAGAGAAAGACAAATATCATTTGATATCACTTATATGTGGAATCTTAAAAAAAAATGCTACAAAACAGGAACAGACTTACAGACTTAGAAAACAAACTTATGGGTACCAAAGGTGAAAGGTGGAGGGGAGGGATAAATTGGGAATTGAGAATTAACATACACACACTACTATATATAAAATAGGTGTATATATATAAATGTAAAATATAAATAGGTATATAAAGCATAAAATATGAATAGGTATATATATAAAATATATATAAAACAAGGACCTACTGCTTAGCACAGGGAACTATATTCAGTATCTTGTAATAATCTATAATGGAAAAGAATCTGAAAAATTATATATGTCTCTTTCCCTGTCTATCCATATCGGAATCACTTTGCTGTATAGCTGAAACTAACACAACATTGTAAATTAACTGTACTTCGATTTAAAAAATGGTCATTGAAAAAAGAAATCGGCAAAGCAGCTGTTCTGTGTTGCCCTTGCCAGTGCTGTTTGGGCGGTGGGGCTCACTGGCCTGGGGAGGTCACGGGACATCGCATAGGAGTGGAGACCTCGCTGGGGAGGGCTGAGCAGTGAGATGGTCGCGAGATTGCGCTGGGAACAAGCAAATCTTCCCTCCTGGACACTCCTGGACCTGGCTCCTCGCACCTTCTGAACATGGTCCCTGGAGCAGGCTGAAGTCCTGATATGGCCCCTGTAGGACTTTCCCTGCACCCCCCCCCCCCCCCGGGCCCGGGTCTTCAGTGTATCAATTCATCAAAGTAAAAACTGGCCAAGAATAAGAGTGGGGAATGAAACTGCCCCCAGACTCCTCTCTCCTCCCCCTTCCCGAGTCTCCATGGTGTCGGGCGGCTGGTTGCAACCATTTACTTCTGATTGAGTGCTCTCATTTCTTTGGTCTCTTATCTTCTCCTCCCCACCCCCCCACCACCACCCCGTCCCCTCTGCCCTCCTCTCCCCACAGCTTCGGTAAGAAAGAGCCAGCCTTGAATTCAAGCATAATTGCTCGGTAGGGGGGACTTCCTTGAAAAAAACCTCAAATTTTTGGGCTGTAACAGTGGAAATCTGTTTGAACCCTTGAACTTCCTTTATTGTTGAAATGACCACCTACAGAAACATGCTGGGGGAAAGTAGCAGAAGCACAGTGGTCCCTTTTATGGGAAAAACAGTAGCTGGAATTATTTCACTTTTGCAAGAATTCTGTAATGAGGAGGCATTTCTGAAGGGAGAGTGTGGAGCAAACATTCCACAAGTTGGAGATGTCTGGGCTGCGATCAGGATATTGTAATAATCGATGTTGCTGGGCTTGGAAACAGAGTCTTCATTCTTTTTTGACCACGAGGACAAAAGCTGGTAACTGTGGCATTTCTGTCTACTTTTGTTGCCATTTGCAGGGCTCTGCTCGGGATACTGGAGATTTTTAGACACAGGCAGCAGTAGGGAGGGGAAGGGTTTCTGCCTCTTATGAAGTAAAATTGGCTCTGACTCTTCTCTCGTTCCCAGGGAAGAGATTGCGTGAACTCTCTGTTGGGTTCACCCAGGCACAGGCTATCTTCCATTTATGGAGGCCCTTTCGCTCGGTGTGCTGGGGAGGGCGTGTGCATGGACACGCACTGATAAATCTGGGAAGATGTGGCTTTCCATTTGTCTCCCCGCCTCAGCCTCCCTGCATCCCATCTTCAGTGTTAGCATCTGAAAACAGGAATCTGAGCCTCTTATTCCTCTGCTTAAGATACGGCCTATATCTCCCCCACCTTTATTTATTTTATTTATTTATTTTTTTGGCCCACGGGCGGTATGTGGGAGTTCGCAGACCAGGGGTCGAACCTGAGCCGCAGCAGTGATCCGAGCCACACCAGTGACAGTGTCTGATCCTTAACCTCCTGAGCCACCAGGGAGCTCCAGCCCCTACCTTGAAAGATAAAGAGGAGCCTTCTTAACCAGGCATAGGTCTCACCCCAGCCCACTTTTCCAGCTTGTCCCTTTGCCCTCCCATCTCCTCCCCGGTCTCGCATTGTGTGTCCCTGCACCTGCGTTGTTCGTTTCACTCCACCGCCTAGGCTGTTCCTCTGCTTCACATGCCCTTTATTATCCCCTTCACTGGGAATGACTCCTACTCAGACCTCAAACCCGAAGCCAGAGGCCACTTCCTTTGTAAAGTCTTCCCTAATTTCTGCATTTGTTTGCTCCCTCCATTTTGCTGCCAAAAATATATTCTCATATTTTACAGATATTCCTCTGAACTGTACTTCCCACATGGAACCATAATTATTTACTACCTGCTTGTCGCCGTCTACTGCCAGCCGGGTGACAGCGGGGACCGAGTCTTATTACTGTTGTTACCTGATGCTAAGAGTCATTGTGTGTTGAAAGAGGGGTTGTTTCCTTCAAGAAATAGCAAGATAATCATAGTTCCCTGGTGGCCTAGCGGTGTAGGACTCAGCATGTTACTGCTGTGGCTTGGGTTCAATGCCTGGCCTGGGAACTTCCACATGCCTGGGTATGGCCGAAAAAAGAAAGAGAGAGAGAGGGAGGGAGGGAGGGAGGAAAAGAAAAGAAAGGAAAGAAAGAAATAGCAAGATAGTTGCATCTACCCTCTATATCAGCCTTTAGGACAGACATAATATTGATATGAGATGACACAATGCTTCTGATTTTATTAAGATTTGTGGGGCTTTGTGAATTTCAGAAGACACACACATAAACTCTTGGTTCAAAAAGCCCACAAATTGAGGTTTTTTTTCATTGAATTATTACATACCATGGGTCAGCAAACTTTTTCTGTAAATGGCCAGACAGTACATATTTTAGGCTTTGAGAGACATTTAGTCTTTGTTACAACTACTCAAGTCAGCCTTGTAGTGAGAGAGCAGCCATAGACAATGCACAATTTACAAAATATAATTTTTTAAAATAAAAGATGTTTAACATGCAAAGTGTCTGCTTTTTTTGTTTTGTTTTGGTTTTGGTTTTGGTTTTGCTTTTTAGGGTCCCACCTATGGCATCTGGAAGTTCCCAGGCTGAGGGTCAAATCAGAGCTACAGCTGCTGGCCTACACCGCAGCCATAGCAACACAGGCTTTGAGCTGCATCTGTGACCTACACCACAGCTCACAGCAACGCCGGATCCCTGAACCCACTGAGCAAGGCCAGGGATGGAACTCGCATCCTCACAGATACTAGTCAGATTCGTTTCTGCTGCGCCACAGTGGGAACTCTTCTGCTTTTTAATAGTGAATATTCAGCAGTGACTTTTTCCTGCACCTTTTTGGAATGAGATAAACCACATGAAGGGAGATACAGTGGGAGAAATGCCCTGAGAATGGGTGATCGTATTGGAATCAGTTTTGTTTTGATGTCAACCACAAATATTTATGATGAAACTTTTCAGGCTTCCACAAGTAAGATAAAATGCAATAGAAAATCCACGTTTTGGGCACTAAGTTTACTTACTTAATGGCCTCCATGGTTTGCTTTCTCATTGGTGATGGCTGAAGACTGGCTTATCTGAGAAAGATTAATTTTTCTTTCATCTTAAGATATATTGATCTCATATCAATATAGACATAAGATCGATATCAGTAGGTCCATATTGATATAAAATCTCTCATATCAACAAAAGAATACTGTTTTTTTTTGGCATAGTGTTGGTCAAAACAATCAGAATTGGGCATCGGAAATATGTTTGTAGAAGTCACAGCGTGGTTGGTCAGGGTGTTTGCATATTTGGTAATAAGGTGCGGACTTTTCTGTGAACCACTCTAGTGATGTGTTTAGGTGAGAAATAGGAGACCGTGGATTTTGTACATCCGTGTCATGCCTTTGGTTAGATTTGCCATTTTGTGTTTTGTCAGTGATGACCTCTGACCTCTCTTTGCAGCCCCATTCACACATGCATTATTTCAAGCGGCTTGGTCCAGGTCATGCATGACACAGGCACCACAGTCTGGACGTTGCAAGTCCCACAGAAGCATGGGCTTCACTGCTCTTTATTTGTGGTGGGGCTGCTCGCATCTCCACCTAAGCATGGAGTCTGCTGGCTTCACTTTAGAATATTCGGAAGGTTGTATCCTGTTCTTACACATCAAAGATTTTGGGCAAAACTAAGCAGTAGGCAGTCAATGCAAAAAGAAGAGATACATGACAAGGAGCTGAATGTCAGACGAATGCGTTAATGACTCAATATTATGAGGAAGCAAGATGATGCCTTCACAGAATTGATTCTTCTTCTGAAACAGGAGTCTTTTCACTGTTGCTCATTTTCTTCAAAAAGGGTTGGACATGTAGATGTGACCTCTTCTTCACCTTGGCGGGGGCTGGCCCTTCCCCGCGGCTCCTACCCCGGGTGGTCTGGCTTCTCCAGGAGGTGCTCCCTCTGCCCAGGGCCCCCACCTGCCCAGCCCAGGCTTCTCTGGCCATTTCCTCTTTCACTCCCTGGAGTGCTGCTAGTGGCTTCTGCAGGGCCGGCCTGGAGCCTGTCCTTAGATGTCTCAAATCTCATCTGTCAGGACGCCATAGTTTCTTTCTCCTCCTGCTTGGCTGACCTCAATCCAATGCTAAGGAGGCTTGGAAATTCCCTCAACGTCTTCCAAGTTCAGGCCAACTTTGTAGAAAAGAAACATCTCTACCCTCTGAGGATATGTTATCCTGAAATCTCTGTGTGGCCTTGGAGCCTCTGATACATTTTTCTCATAGGGCCAAGAATTCTTCCCGGTGTGTTTTGCTGGGGCTTACTTTGGTGATGATGTTTGTCCAGCCCTTCTAATAGTAAGTGAGGGCGAGAGATTGAGAGTCGGAGAATGAATAAGGAAAACTAGAAGGAGGAGGAAGAAAAGGGGGGTGAGGAGGAGGAGGAAGGAGGAGAAGGGGAAGAAAGAGCAACTGTAACAGCAAGGGGGCAAATAGAAGAACACACGGACATTCAGACTGGTAACTGATACACATAAATTTCAGAGCTAAGGCTCTCAGAGCAGAGACCTCTCCTTCTGGCTCATGTGTGTGTATTTATGGAAAGGACCACAAATAAATGAGATTATTCTGTTTGTAAATATTTGTGTTGCAGTTTTATCTTAATGTCTTTATGATTCAACATAGATCTTTTCCTTTGATCAATATACCTTAAGCAAGTTTTGATGTAGACTTTTAAAAACAGAATTTTCCCTTTTTAGTGTAGAGCCTGGAAATCTAAAGGGCGTGGTCCTTCTCATGGGCAGAACTTTTGTGTAAAATCTTCAGTGACTTGCCATCAGCGCCAAGAACATTTTAAACTGAATTGTGAAGTACTATCTTTGGTTTGCATTAAAATTCTCTGTTGAAACTTTTTTCTTTTTCAAGTAGAACACCAGAGCTTGGACATAAACTTCCATAATCTAGTGCATTTCTCAGAATAATAGCACTTAAAGCTTTTGGATAACTGTCATTTCTGGCTTGAAATGAGAGCTAACATGTATATACTCTGCATTGGTTTAAACCTTGAAAAGATAACTGTTGGTGGTATTTCTCTTGGGCCACTTATGCTTAGGTAATATTGCTTAAACTCAGTTTGATGCTTCAAGAACCATATATGCGTGCATATGTGCACATGTGTGATAGAAAAAATATCTCTAGATTTAGTATGTAAAGAATAATGGGGAGTTCCCACTGTGGTGTAGTAAGTTAAGAATCTGACTGCAGGGGCTGGGGTTGTTGCAGAGGTGTGCGTTCAATCCCTGGCCTGCTGCAGTGGGTGAAAGGATCTGGGGTTGCTGCAGCTGTGGCATAATTGCCGCTGTGGCTCGGATTCAGTCCCTGGCCCAGAACTGCCTTATGCTGTGGGTATGCAAATAGATAGAAGCTGAGAAACCATTGGTTATGACCACGATCCACCCAGTCCAGGGTCTTGCCATCAAGCAGCTTTAAGGCATGGGCCATGAAAAGCTAAAATTGTTCCCTGATGTCACTTTTAAAGGTGAGGTCTGTGATACCTTCTTTCCTAGATACTTGTAGTTTTGAATTATTAAAGTGTCCTGCTTATACACACTTTAGAATAAATAATTCCACAAGTTGTTCCTAATATTTCTAAATGTTGGGAGCAAATCTTTGTTCATCTTATTCAGGTCCTTTATGGATTTACAGATTTCTGTTGTACTAACCTTGGCTCTCTTCCACAAATCTTATTGCTGAATGGTGGCTGTAGACAATTTCTTTAACATCTCTGTGCCATGGTATTCTATCTCAGCATGCAATCTGCTCATTCCTCCACCTTTCTAAAATGAGGTTATATTTTAATTTTTAAAATTGACACGTGTTCACCAAGGCTCTACTACAAACCTGACTCTGAGAGAGGTTGTCAGTAGAGGTCTCATGAAAACAATTTGAGATGCTAAAAATAAGTTGCCATAGTATATAATCCATTTGATAGTACTTTGCTCACTCATCCATTCACCTGTTAACCTGAGTTTCATCTTCTCATCCCTCTACCTGCTCTTGCATCCACTCATGCATCCATTCAGCCATCCCTCCATCCCTTCATCCTTCCTTCTTCCCATCCATTCATTCCCCTCCCCCTTCACCCCTCCCTCCCCCATCTCTCCATCCTCCCCATCCATCAGTTATTCACCAGACAGGTGCTGACGGCCTCTGATGGTCTTACACACGTCTTGGTATTTTAAATGTAAATGCACTGGGAGTTTGGGGTTAATAGATGCAAACTATTGCCCTTGGAATGGATAAGCAATGGGATCCTGCTGTACAGCCCTGGGAACTCTATCTAGTCACTTATGATGGAGCATGATAATGTGAGAAAAAGAAATGTATATGTGTGTGTGACGGGGTCACCTTGCCGTACAGTAGAAAATTGACAGAACACTGTAAACCAGCTATTATGGAAAAAAAAATCATTAAATTAAAAAAAAAAAAAGACAATGCCAAGGTCTCCTTGAGCAACTGAATAGTCTCTTCCTGTCCTCTCTGACTTCTTGTATATGGGTAGTACATGTTTATAATGATCTATAAAGGTATGCTTTTAAAATGGAAATAAGAAATATAGAAGCAGGTATTAACATGAGGTTAAGAGGCTACTGCTATGTGGAAATTCATTAGAGGGACATAGCTGAGAATTTACTGGCTTTAAAAAGACCATCTTTTTTCAGTAGCAGGAAACGAATGATTTTTTATTTCTTGGGAGAGAGAGGGCACGGACGATTTCTTAATTATGAAATGCAATTGCTTAGCTTTTAAATAGTAGTATTCTTGTTATGAGCTGCCCCAGGCAGCCACATCAAAGGCAGCTCTCTGTGTGTGTGTGTGTGTGTGTGTGTGTGTGTGTGTGTGTGTGTGTGTGTGTGTGTGGTGCTGGCCTGGATCTTGGAGACAAACCTGGTCTGTCAGACTTGGATTTAATTTCATTGTTTGAATGGGAAATAAGTTAGTTTGTTCTTTCTGGCCGAGTCATTTTTGTTTTTTTTTTCCTGCCTTGTCTTCTAGCCATCAAGTCTATATTTGCATTTTAATTAAGAAAGAAGACAACTCTTGGAGCTGAAATTTGGATGAAAGCTCTGAATATTTATCCTTGGGAAAGAAACTTGTTAACATAAGCCTATCTTTTTAAGACCGTAGTTTAAAACTTTTATACTATTGCTGAGTATTTCTCTTTTGTACTTGGCGCTTTTAATTAATGTTTTCCTTTTTAAACAGATCTTAGATGTACCACTTGATAAATTTTTTTTTAGCTTGATAATTTTGTGAGGGTGTGTTCACACACATCTGACCTTCAACCAGATCCATACATATAGAACATCTGAAGTGTTCCAGAAAGTTTCCTGGTGCCACTTCAGTGCTAGTCATACCCCACCTCCTGCGACAGTAACTGCTGTTCTGACCTCTCCTTTAGTTTCATTTTGCTTATTTTTAAACTTGATACAAATAGAATCATACAATATGTATCCTTTGTGTCAGTCCTTCTTTTGATCAGTATTACGCCTAGAAAGTTCATCTAAGTTGTAGTTGTATATTGAAGAGCTGGTTTTTTCCCCAAACATTGCCGTGTGGTATTTTAATATCATGAGTGCTTTTTGACTGCTTCCCTGAGTGTGTTGTCTTAAAATAATAATAAGATAGAGATGAACTATTTCTTTTCCATTTATATTTAATTGTTTGCTCCTTTCCTCCACGATGTAATTAAGGCCCACAGTCATCAATCCGTTAACCTCTTTTCTTTACATCTACTATGCGCCCGGCGTCAGTGGGGCTAAACGAAGACCAAGACATGATCTCTACCATCCAGTTTTTCATAATTTATTTAAAGTGGTCATTCACACAGAAAGCAATCAAGGCTTCTGCCTTGGTTCTAAGAAATTCGTTTGTCTGATGTCTTTATTTTGTTTTGGCAACAGGGGTCAGTCCCAGTGATAGAAGCAACTAATGATACGGTCCATCATGCTGTCAGTTTTTATTGAAAACCCACTTACCATGTGCTCAGCATGTGCTTCCCCGAGCGGGTTCTCTTCTAATCCAGTTTCCCATTCTCAGCGCTCTTGGCATTGGGGGCCGGCTAATCCTCTGTCCTGTGTGCTGTAGGTTGATGAGCAGCAGCCCTGGCCTTGGCCCACTCAATGCCAGTTGCATGCATCCCGCCCTCCTACGAGCCATGACAAGCAAAAATGTCTCCAGACCCTGCACTGACCTCAACAACCTACTGCTGCTGCTTGCTCCATTTTAGTTCATGCACCTTTTTTGGATCCTCACTGTGCACTTGTAATAGGAAGAACCTGTGAGAGGTTTCGGAGGAATGGGGAGAGGGGTCTCCATTTGCTACGTACCTGGACGTGCAAAGTGCACAGGTGTCATTTCTAGGGGTGGACTGGAGTATGACAGAAAGCACAAAGGTAGAAATTGCTAAGCGTGGATGGTAGCTCTCGGCAGGGCAAATGATCACATGGCAATTTTGAGGAATGTGCTGGCGATCTGAATCACCAAGGGATTTTTAGAGCTGTTTAAAATTCAAGAACTTCTCTGACCATCACAGTTTGGGATTCTGCCTTGAGTAATGGGCCAGGGGTAGACCTAACGTTCCTGTATTGCATTTACTTATGAGGTTTTGACCAGGATTCCAGCTGGCTTTTGCAGCTGGGGTTTGGTCAGAGAAAGTCTGGTCCTAAAATATGAGAAAACTTGGATAGTAATAAAAGCATCGTGCTGATGGCTTTTCATATACTCATTAAGAACCTGTCTTGGGTCCAGGAAGGATTTAAGGTGGCCGTTCATCACTGCATGTGCTGTCTCTGGCACTGATGGAAAATACCAACCGGAGTGGCGCTCTAGAGAGAGGAACAGCAGAATCATGCCTCAGGAGATGTCTTAAGAAGCCATCTCTTCGTCCTTCATCTCACCTTCAACCCCCGCCCCCCGCCAGCCAGTCCGGTGAAATCAGAAGTTAGTTATAGACTTGGAAGGGTTAGCATGAGAGCCTCATCTCTTGCCTCTGGCTCTCCGTCTGCTCAGTTACCTCCTGGTGAGGAGCTGTTGGCAGCACTCAAGTTGGGGCTGAGATACCTTGGCATGTCTAGGTGGGCATCAAAGACACCGGCAAGGAGCCCAGCCCAGTTTCTGGCAATTTTGTCTGTCACAGGGTTTGATGTTCTGAATATTTGTCTGTTCAAAATACTGTATTTCCCCATCTGTGAAATGGAGATAATCCTTCCTCACCTTGTAGGGCTGTTGGGAGGATTAATTAGCTAATGTTGCTCAAGTGCTTTGAAGATGAAAAGGCTTGCACAAGTGCTAAGTAGTATTAAGGAAAGACAGAGCCTGCCTGGTGGAAGTGCCCTTATTTTCCTCATTGTCTTTTTAGCAGTTGGGTCTCTCTGGACTTTTCAGTGTGTTTCACAGAGCAAAGTGCCGCATGGTGGGCAAGAGGATGCACTGATGAGTACAGAACAAAGTGCCGCTCTATTTTGTGTCTTGGCACTAATTTGGCTTATCAGTTGGCATGACTTCTGAAGCTCTTTAGCTCTGAGTGTTTTAATCATCAAGTTCTGGTGGTTATCCAAGGTGAGCTTCATCTCCTTTGGGGTGGGGGGAGGAAGTGAGTTAGAAGAGGTCAAGCCAGATGGCCTTGAATGGAAAGGATTTCTACAAGTGGAGGTCATTTTTGAAGTCATGAAAGGTGAGAAGACTGCCAGGGAGAGACGAGCCGAGAGGAAAATGCTCCGTGTTCTCCCCCTCCCTTAGTGCGAACAGCAATAGGACCTCCACTGTCCTAGCAGCAGCTCGCTGCTCCTCAAGGCTGTCATGCCTTCCGATTATGTGTTTTAAGACGTGAATTTCTCCTTCCCGGCTCAGTCTCGGAAGGGGGATTCCATGTGGGTGCCCACACCATGAGGCGGGGTTGATTGGGCATGCCCATTGCAGCCAATCGATTCATCCTTTGCTGCCCTAAGGTTTGGGTATTTGGATGGTGTTCATGGTAACAGGCTGGATGCGGGGCTGTCTTGAGAGGCATGCCTACTACTCTCACACTAGTAGCTTCATTAAATCTTGCAGCCTTCTCCAGATCTTTCCTAGGCATGTTATTGTTTGCAGTAACTGCCTTGAACCTGAAAGGAGGAAAATGATAGTACAAGCAGGACTCAGTCAGCTGACTCTTGTCATCTTCAAAATTCTATCTCATTCTTCTTAGAAGTTTCTCTGGTCATTGATTTTGAAGACCGCCTTGCTTTAGAGAATGGGTATGCTCCTGAAATGCTGAAGGCAAACCAGAGTTTGGTGCATCAGGTTACCTTAGGGATCCCATGGGAGTTTGTCATTTAAATGACACTTAGAGGAAATCCTTGTTTAAGGCAAAGTATATTGTATATTCACTATCTTTCAGGACCTTCTATCTGTTGACTTTATCAGGGTATGTCAGGGAGATGAGATGAAAGACCAATAGGCAGGATCTCCCCACAGGTGACCCTCGGAGAAAGGACTGCATGTCTGTGATTTTGGTGGCATGGATCATAAGGTCAAGACACCAGGGAGGAAGCTGAGAAACTGGCATTTATGGGTCTTTCTCTTTAAATCAGGCCCGCTTATGATCTGTCTGGTATTTATTCTCCTCCATTTCGGAAACCGAGGCCCTGGATTCTCTTCTCTTCAAAGGCCTCTTGGCAACCTTCCAAGGAATGGCAGAGTTCATTCTGATCGGTGTCCGGTGAGTGTAGCTCAACCGTGATGGAGCTCAGCCTGTCAAACTCGCAGAAAAATGTCCGTTACATATTCCAGCTGTTCCTTAAACATGCTCCCTAAGAGCTGTTTCCATTTGTTAGCTGTCAGAACGATGCAGAGGAATTGCTCCAGACCCTCGGATGTCATCAGCCACCTTTGTTTATACACCACTTTTTTCTCCATTAGCCAATCGTGTTTGGCAAAGAGAAAGCACAGGCTAAGAACTTTTCCCGATGAGTTGCTTCCCCCAGCCTTGGAGCCCTTCTCAGCAAAAGGAAATTGAGGAGGAATTTGGTTTTTCATGTCGTTTCCCCCCCCCCCCCCACTTATGAGACCTGTGGAAGGCTGCCCAAAGCCGAATCCAAGCACCTCCATTGACATTGGCAAAGATGGAGGTCTGAGCTCATGCATCACCCTGGAAACTGGATCCCTTTGCTGCTGGGAGCGGAAGGCTTGGTTGCCCAGAGCAGTAAGATAGGAAATGTTCATCCCACCTCTCGATGCTCCTGCCTGGAGTCATCAGAGATGCAGGCAGGATGAACCAAGTGACTTTTCAAAACTTTAGTTCTCTCTGGGTCCCATGGACATTGGAACTGGAGGCTGGAGGTTTCAGTGAGTAAGGGGATATGCTGTTAGAATTTCTCCTTTTCCTTGTGAGATGAAAGGTCAGTCCATCTTCCAACCCAAGTGATTTGGACTTAGAAAGCCCAGTGGCGTGCTGATGGCATCTTGTAGCAGCGCTTGAAAGCTGATGGCGGGCACCGCTCCCCACCTTGTGTTCAGTAACCTCATGCTGGCCACTTGACATCTGCCATGGTGGGGGCATGTATGCCACAGAAATCGGCAGGTGCTGCAAGTCAGGGCTCCCCACCACCCAAGCTGGTTGTTAAATGTCTCCCAGCACACGCAGGAAGTCCTCCTCAGCCCTAACAGCCCCTCAGCCTCAGCGGCGGGACAGTTGAGCTGACGGGAGAGATTGCCTTTGCTGTGGTTTCATTGTGTGTACCTTTGTGAACAGGCGGCTGCCCTCTGTTCTCTCATCTAGGATCCTCGGCCTGAGAGAGGGTGCGGTGGGGTGGGGCTGTGTGGCAGAAGACTCTCCGGGGTGATGACTCTGCTCCTTTTGCTAATAAGCTATATGACAGCTCATTATACTTCTCTAGTCCTCAGCTTCCTCCTCACTGTAATAAAAATAATTTGACTCATTAGGCGATCGCTCAGGTTCCTTTTAGTCCTGACATTCTGAGCTTCAGTGAGTGCTTAGCTGCTGGGAAATGGCCTGTCTTTTAAAGGCTTGGGACCCTTCAGAGCTCTCTCGTTTTCTCTCTGGATCTTGGGCTCCCTGGTCATTTCACTTCTATCCAGACTTCGATGTCCAGCATGAGTGAATGGGGCCCTCCAGGTGCGAGCATCCTTCATTAGTTCCTTTCATCTGGAGGCGTCAGAGCACGTTCAAGGCCTCGGTCCTCTGCAGGGAAAGCTGCATGAGGGGGCCTGTGGTACGAGGGGTCTCTCGTGGTGGTGAACTGAGGGTCCGGAATTACCCACCGACTTTGTCTTGCTCAGAAAAGAGGCCTGGCTGACTGGCCAGCAGAGCTCTGTATATTTCCATCTCTCTGAAGGGGGAATGCACTAGACTAGGTTTTTGCTAGTCCAGAAGATGTGGGAACACTTTTTTTTTTTTTTTTTTTCTTTTTTGGCAGTCCCAAGGCACATGGAGTTGCCCGGGCCAGGGATCAGATCTGAGCCGCACTTGCAACTTATGGTGCCGCTGTGGCAACGCTGGATCCCTAACCCACTGTGCCAGCTGGGGATCAAACCCATGTCCCAGCGCTCCTAGAGACGCCACTGATCTCGTTGCACCACAGTAGGTACTCTGGGAACACATGTTTAAATAAAGCTTTCTCTTCACATTTCTTTAAAAGAAGCGTGGTGTGGGCTTGTTTTGGGGACTGAGGGTAGACGGAATGGAACGTAGAACGGGTCACATCCACCTTTCTGAGATGGTTGTCCGGAAGGAGAGGGGTTACCGATGGGAAGTTGGGACTGACTACAGACTTGGGCAACCTCGTGATTTTGCTTGGAATCAGGTCAAGACACGTAGGCCCATATTTCAGCCCCTGCAGAAATACATGTCTAGAGGATGAGCCTTGTCTGGCCAAGTGTGCACGTTGACACGTGCCAGCTCATACCAGCTGTCACCACGATTGTGTTTATGAGGCCATTTACTCTTGGATCAGGGATCCCAGGTGCTTTGCTGACTGTTGGCAGTGTTGGTTACTCACCTTGCCATCCCAGCTAGGCTGTTGACATTTAGTGGCTGCAGCCACGATTCCCACACCTGAAGGTTCGGGCCCTTGAGTCTGCCACTAAAAACATAAGCCACACGAAAGGCTAGAAAAGAAGTAAATTCCTGTGGGATTCAGCTTCAGAGGAAAAGTGGAGTTCTACACAGACAACAGAGGCTGGATGCAAGCCTCTTAGCTTCATATTGCCACCAGGGGCCCACATCAGAGGTCTTCGAACTTTTCTTAGTGGAATATTTCCTAAATGTATTTTTAAAAATTAAGCACCCCCTTGTACGTTTTATAGTTGATATCTGAATTTTTAAAATTAGTTTATTGCAAAAAGCCTACCTTCTAGCGTCTTATATATTCTCCATGTTCAAAGTGTGATTCATGGACCAGTGGCATCAGCATCCCCCGGGAACTTGTTAGAAATGCAGAATCTTGGGTCCTTCCCTGAGCCCCACTAGATCAGAATCAGCATTTTAATGAGACTCACAGGCGATTTCTGTGCACATTAAAGAAGTACTGGTGTAGATCATATACATGCTTGAAGTATACCTGCATCAAAACCTTTCGATTTATGGAGGAAGCTCTGCCATATGCCCTGAAAGAAGAAGCCGTTTCTTTTTGTCAAACCAATCAGCCAAACTAAACTTGCTTTCAGTCAGCTAAATGGATTGATGTCCTTTGTTGATTCAAGTGAATGTGTTAATATGTGTGCTTGTGGCTGATCCTCTCCCTTCTGAGTTCTGATCCTAGGATGGACGGGTAGCTGTGTGGCTAGATAAATATATAAGGCACAAAGCTCTGCTGTGAACTTGTCACCTAAATAAAATATGGCGCTGTAGCCGTCAGTACTTCTTATTGAAACTTCCTTTGTTTAACTCTTGGGATTCTCCCTCTAAACGAATGCTGTCTTGAGTTATCCCTTTGTATGGGTGCCAGGAGATTTTTACTCCCTGGGATCATGCACCCTGGTAAGGCTGTGGACAGGTGGGCAGTATCCACTTCTTTACTAAGGCGGGGGAAGCTGTGTAAGGGGGTACAGAGAAGCAGGAGATCTGTCAGGTCCGCTTTCGGGAGGCAGACCTATGAAATTCAGATCTGGAAACTGAATTTCTTAAAACTGTCCATATGCCCGCTATACCACCAGAAAGACTTTGGGGACTCCAGTGCTGGGTGAACCTCCATTTAAGAATGTTGAGCTGGAGATTGTTGGTCCCCTTGTGGAACTTCCTGGATTCAAGCCTTCTGTGACCTTTGAATTCGTGTGTGTGTGTGTGTGTGTGTGTGTGTGTGCACGCGCGCGCGCACAAATACACACACGTGCAAGTATGTTAAAAGAAATTTAGCCCCTCTCACCACAACCAAAGCTTCTGCCTATTCTCTCATCTGCTCTTGAATTCCAGCTTCAACTGAATTGATCAAATATTTATTTAACACCTACTGGGCATCGGGCACTGTGCCATGCGTAGGGGATATAGTGGTGAGCAGTATATACAAAGGGAAAGTCACCATTTAGTAACCAGTATGCAAACACTTGTGGGGACCATATGGGGATTTTCATAGGCTTCCTAAAGAAGAGATGGCAAGAAACTCGCAATGTTTACATAGCAGCTCAACGCCCTTGTTGGGGGGAGCTTCCTAAAGAAGGGGTAATGAAGTGATCTTAGAGAAAAGATGCATCTTCTCTGTATGTGCACGCCTGCACATACGTGGGCCCTCTAGCTCAAACCATCACAGACCTGCATTGTTATCTGAGTGCTTTCATGTTTAATTCCCTTTGATTTGGTCCACGGTAACCTCAAGTGTTTTCTGCGGGCAATTCCAAAGCATCTGAGGAACCTTGCTGGGAGTCACAATCCAGTAAGACCTTCACAGAAATTGGAGAAGGGGAACTTTATTGGTTTTTAGGCCAGTCTTATAATTTCATTCTGTTTTCTGTCTGAGACAAACATGCACAGAATCTTTTATCACCTGTTAGGCATGTGCCCTGTCAATCACGAGATTTAAGATGAGAAAAATAAGCAAATGCTTGACTGGGAAGAGAGCAGAGCCATTAGGGCCTGGGACTGTACCTGCAAGGGGACAGTCTGACAAACCCAGGATCCAGGCATCAGAAGAGAAATACTGCAGGGAGGCTCAACTGCTCTCCTTGAGCTGTGGCCCATGGTAACTGGTCTAGCCTGGTCCTGGGGTCAGGTTATTGCTGAGATGCTGTTGGCATTGATAATTGTAATATGGCCCTTTCATTTTTCTACCTAAGGTGAGATCATTTTGGGTTTTTCCAGTGAGAATGTCCCCTGGGTGGTAACAGAACTTGCCATTACTGTCTGGGGGCTCCTTGACCCCAGTCCCCTCCCCTCAGTGACTGCCAGTGTAGCCAGGCTGGCTTCTCCCCACCACTCCATCCCCCACCCCAGCTCCCTTTGGTTACCTTGGCCAAAGGCTGGGGAACTCCTGAAAGATGCTCAGGGCTGTAGCGGGTGGGAGTTTGGGCATCGTTGAATACTCAGAAACCAGTAGCTGTCACTGCCAGATCTCTCTTTTTCTTTCTTTGACTTTAATTTGATAATTCACATACAAACATAATACAAAGGGCCCTTTCCTGACGCTGACATTACCTTTTATAACACTAACATTTTTGAAGAGTTCAGGCCAGTTACTTTATAGACTTTTCCTTATTTTGACCTTGCCTGGCATTTTTGGACAAAATACCATGCACTTATTTAAAGCATACAGCTCAGTGGTTTTTAGTATACTCACGGTTGTGTAGCCGTCACTACAATCTATTTTAGACAATTTTTATCACCCCTCCCGAAAGAAACACTGTACCCATCAGGAGTCACTCCCCATTTGGTCCTCCTCCCAGCCCCCAGCAATCACTAATCTCCATCTGCACAGATTCCCCTATTCCAGACATTTCACATAAATGAAATCACATAATATGTGACCTTTGATGCTTGGCTTCTTTTACTTAATATGGTGTTTTCAGGGTTCATCCATGTTAAACCATATGTCAGTATTTCATGCCTTTTTATAGCTGAATAATATTCCATTGTGTAGATCTACCACATTCTGATTATCAAGTCACCTGCTGTGTTGTATCGTCGGCACTTTTTTTTTTTTTTTTTTGGTCTTTTTGCCATTTCTTGGGCCGCTCCCGCGGCATATGGAGGTTCCCAGGCTAGGGGTCCAATTGGAGCTGTAACTGCCAGCCTACGCCAGAGCCAGAGCAACGCAGGATCTGAGCCGCGTCTGCGACCTACACCACAGCTCACGGCAACGCTGGATCATTAACCCACTGAGCGAGGCCAGGGATCGAACCCGCAACCTCATGGTTCCTAGTTGGATTCGTTAACCACTGCGCCACAACAGGAACTCTGGCACTTTGTAACCATTATGAATAATGCTACTGTAGCCATTCGTGTATAAGGTTTTGAGTGCACATGTATTTTCATTTCTTTTTGGTCTTTGTTTACAAGTGGACTTAGTGGGTCATGTGGTAACACCATGTGACCTTCAGAGGGACACTTAATGCATTTTCGACCTGTTTTTGTGCATTGAGGCCTGAAGGTGGGCAAGAGGGGGTAAGTCGTTACAAGGTAGACCCTGGTGGGTCTCGGCATTGCCCACCCTGGCTGTGCCCTTTTTATGGACACAACAAACTCATCTTCTTCAGCTGCTTATGATCTTGTTTTCCAGAGACTAACGACCCTCCTGGGTCTGTGGCCCTGGCCAGAACTAGGGTTTTTAATTTTTTTTTTTAATTTTTAACCTCTCTAGAGGGACTGCTATGAAACATGACCCCCTGGAGTACTTGACAGACTGTCAGCCCCCATATCTGCAGGGAACACAAGCCAGCTGTGCACTGTTAGCTACCGTCTTATCTCCAACTGCCTTTCATAGGCTCTCCCCTCAAACAATGGCCCAAGTTACAGCCTTGCTGTTGCCAGCCCCCTTTACCTGGGTCCTAGGTGTCATAATCTATTCTTATTTTTTTAATTAATTATTTATTTGTTTTTTGGTCTTGTCTTTCCCAGGGCTGCACCCATGGCACATGGAGATTCCCAGACTAGGGGTCGAATCGGAGCTGTAGCCACCGGCCCACACCACAGCCACATCAGATCTTAGCAGCGTCTGCAACCTACACCACAGCTCACGGCAATGCTGGATCCTTAACCCACTGAGCAAGGGCAGGGACCGAACCCGCAACCTCATGGTTAACCTCTGAGCCACGACAGGAACTCCCATAATCTGTTCTTTGTGTGGTGTCTGGGTCTTGACTGGAGAACCATGCTTTTTCTTAAACTTACTGGTTTAGTAAGATGTTTGATGGAATCCAGTGATTCATCTATTCCATGAAGAATTAGAGGAGTGCATGTGCATGCGTGGCAGTGGGGAAGGACATGGCGCCCCAAGGAGTAGTCACCTTGAAAACAGGATCGGATCAGGCTTGAAAGACCTCGGCTTTGCATTACAGGTCTCTCTTCCCAGGGGCTTGCGTTCCTAAAATGACAAAAGCTTCTGGTAGTGTGGCTTCCCTGATAAGTGACCCTACAGTGTGGTTTTCCATGACACTGGCCACGCCAAGTGAGACCTCCATCACTTACATTCTGGGGCTCAGAGAACAATTTTCTTCTGCTCTGTTGAACGAAGCTGAATTTGGGCTGGAATGGCCTCCCCAAGTTGCACCTCTGGCAGGTTTACACAAGTTTCATTTGTGTGTAGCCCTGGCTCAGATCACGGCAAAGACTGGGCTTGAAATTCTGTCCTGAAATTCCAGACCATTCAGGGTTTAGGGTGTGGCGGCTAAGATTGAAGGCCCTGGAGTAGAGTGCCTGGGGCTAATCCGGCTCTCGGTGACCCTGGGCAAGTCATTTCAGCTTTTGGAGGCCTATTTCTTCATCCGTAAAATGGAAGTAAAAATGCCTACCTCATGCGCATGTTGGGCAGATTAAATAGACACTTAGAATATGCTTCAGAAGTGCTTAGGTGTATTTGCTGTTGTTACCATCATCCTGTGCTCCGTTCACTGATGGCCGTGGGCCCAGCTCCGGTTCGCCTCCTCTGGGAAGCTGCGCCTGCGCTGTGTCTGGCTGGCTCCCTGCTGTGTGCACAGCATCAGGCATGGCGCCTGGCATGTGATACATGCTCAGTAACAAATGTATGTTGACTGAATGAATGCATGCATTTTCCTATCTGGGAGCACTCTACTGCTTCTTGAGGCTTTGCCACCACTTAGTCTGTACTTCCTTTTACGGCGTTTTCCACACTTAACCTTTATTGGAGGTAATTGTGCTTTAAACGTAACTCCCTTATCCAGATGGTCACCTCTGGAAGAGGAGAGCCTGGGTCAGGCATTTTGGTATTTTCTGTGAGGCTGTGCTTGGCGGGCCATAAATATTTGGTAAATAATTAATCCCTTTTGGAAATGATGGTCTTAAAGCACTAAATGGCTCAGTTTTTTGTTTTTTTTTTTTTCTGGATACAAACACAGAAACATATGCATACAGAGAGGGTCTCTCTCCAATAATTTCATGGCATGTGGCTTGCTTGCGTTTTTTGCTAAAGGAAGTGATGAAGGTAAAAGTTAAAGATATGGGTGACAGTGGGAACCAGAGACTCATAATAAATAAAAATGTGAGTCCAGTTCAAAAAATAGGTTGATGTGAAAGTCTAATTAGAGTTTAACCGTTTTAGAAAAGACATTGACCTCCGTCTTCCTCTGAACTCCTTCGCATGTTGCATTAAAAAAAAAAAATAAAAGCTCATAAACATCCTTTGGTTCTGTCTGAAAAATAGTGGACTATTTGCATTGGGTTCTGGATTCTGCAGCTAATCAGTGTTGCAGTGCTTTGGTTTGTGGTCAGGAATTCTGTGGCTGTCTCGTTGGAGCCAAGGCCTGTTTCTTTTTGGGCATGGCTGGTTAGGCAATTGGTGCAGGCTGGGTTCCTTCCTGGATTCCCAGAGGACAGGTGAAAGGTCAAAGGGAAGTGGATGCCCACTGGTAACTCCCCATTTTATTGAGCATCAGGTTACCCTTGGCCAGGCTGGGAAGTAGAGAAGTGAGTTACACTGAATCACTTCCCACATACTCTGCCGAAAGAAGCCAGTACATAAAAACAGAAGTATGGAGTGAGTCAAGGTGATTTTTCTTTTTCTTTTTTTTTTCTTTTTTTAGTAAATTAGTTGATTTACAATGTTCCTTCAGTTTCTGCTGTACAGCAAAGTGACCCATTCATACATATATATACACATGCTTTTTTCTTTCATACATATTCAAGAGATTGGACATAGTTCCCTGTGCTGTACAGTAGGACCCCATTGCTCATCCATTCAAAATGTAATAGTTGGCATCTACCAAGCCCAAACTCCCTGTCCATCCCACTCCCTCACTACTCCCCCCCCTCCACCGCCGCCACCACAGCTACAAATCTGCTCTCCATGTCTGTGATCTGTTTCTGTTTTGTAGATAAGATCATTTGTGCACTATTTTAGGTTCCACAAATAAGGGCATAGAGCCATACAAAACATTCATTCAGAAAGATACATGCACCCCTGTGTTTATTGTAGCCCTACTCACAATAGCCAAGACATGGAAACAACCTAAATGTCCATCGACAGATGAATGGATTAAGAAGATGTGGTACATATATATGGTAGAATACTACTCAGCCATAAAAAAGGACAAAATAATGCCATTTGCAGCAACATGGATGCAACTAGAGATTCTCATACCAAGTGAAGTAAGTCAGAAAGAGAAAGACAAATACCATATGATATCACTTATATGTGGAATCTAATAAGGTGATTTTTTTTCACTTTGACTTTTGAATGTATGGAGTACATGCACCCTGAAATTTTGGTAAACTGGTGAAAAAATTCTGAAAATACACTTGACCTTTGAACAACATGGGTTTGAACTGCTCTTACATGTGGCAGTAGTAACTATTGTGGGAGTACGTGATTTGTGGTTGGTTGGATCTACAGACCAGACAGAGGGAACTCACGCGGAAAGAGGGCCAAGTGTGAGTTACACATGGATTTTTGATCGTGAGGACGGTCAGCACTCCTAACCCTGTTTAAGGGTCTACTATATTCTGTCCATAATAAGCTACCTGCTGTAACACCATCTAGCCTCAGTGACTTACCCCAAGAAATGTTTCTCACTCACACCAGAGTCCAGTGTGGGCTGGCAGGGGGTGGAGGAGGTGCTGTGCTGCCCATGGTCATTCAAGCCCCCAGGGTCCTTCCATCTTATGGCTCCGCCCTCCCTTAGGGCCTGAGTCCTCCACTGGATCCCCAAATTCAGCCAGCGGTCAAAGGATGAGAGAGACTGTGGGGAATAGGAGGCAGTTTTGGTAGTCTAGGCCTTGATCACTGGCCACCACCTCCCCATAGCCAGCCCCAGTTCATGGCCACACCTAGCCGCAGGGAGGCTGGGCCATGTGGTCTAGCAGTGAGCCCAGAGGGAAGGCCAAGGTTTGGTGAAAAACTAGTTAATCTCTGCCACGGAAAAGCAAACTGGAAATTTCCCCTCTCGGCTGCCTTAAAGACTGTCAGGGTTTAGAAAATGCTTGATTTAAAACTTGTCCCCGCCTCCCCCCCCCCCAAAAAAAATTGTTCCAGTGTCTTAGGGAAGGGGCAGGCAGTGAATAAGCTAAGGGCAATCATTCATTTCTGTTAAGCATCTACTCTGGTCAGGCATTCTGTTAGGCCCAGGGGCCGTGATGGTGAACAATACCAAAAGCAGGCCCTCTCCTCTTGGAGCTGACACCCGTCACACGGCTGGCAACTGAACGTGCAAATTCCATATGGTATGAGAAGTATGTGGGAGAGAGCAGGGGTGCTGTGGGGACATAGCTAGAGACCCAGGCTAGTCTGGGAGAGCCTGAGGAGTTTCCAGAAAAAGATGACATTTACCCTGAGACCTGAAGGAGAGATGTGAAGATTAGCCAGCTGAGGGAAGGCGGGACAGTGATGTGGCTGAGTGTGTGTGTGTGTGTGTGGGGGTGGGTGTGCCAGGCAGAGGGAATGGCTCAGTGGCTGCAGCCTTGCTGCACTTTGAAGCTACTTGGGGTAGATGTGGCCAATTACAGAATCATGGCAGAAGGGGGAAGTCTAAGCACTATTGTTGTTTTTTTTAAGCTACTGCCCAGGTGGTTCTGATGCACAGCCAAGGTCAAGAATCACTAGAATAGCAGCTTCGAAGAGAGGTTGGGAGGAGAGAGCCCACTTGTCTGTAGCATGCACATGTGTTTGTGTGAAGCCCTTTGGAATGAAGCTGCTTCCATGGTGAGGTTTAGGGAGCAGGGCAGGGCGCGAATGCTTAGTCGAGGACAGGCTTCTTCCCAGGAGCTGTTTCTTAGGGCCTCGGGAGGGCTCACTTCTCCCCAGAGCTCTGGGCCTGGCCTGGGGGCGCTCCCCCAGCGCCCAGACTCCTCCCGCAGGGTCTAATTACCTCATCGCCTTTGGTGGCTTGGGGGCCGGTAGGACCAGAGCCAGGATGGCGTGTGTAAATCTGGCTTCTCTCTCTGATTTCTTAAGCAGAGAAGGGCCGAAGTCGGGCCCGCTTGCGCCTGGCTGGAGTCGGTGGTTCCCTGGGGCCGGGGGTGCAGGTGCAGCCCCAGAATCATTGGCCTGCCATTCAGCAAGTTAACTGGCCTGCACACAAGGGCTCCTTTAGAAAGAAGCCGCTGGGATTGATCTGGGCAGCATGGGGTCGTGCGCATAATGGAAGGGTCCACAGGCTCTTGTTTCTAGCCGCCCTCTTGGGCCCGCCAGTCTGTTCTCCTTATAAACGAGGAGAGCACAGCGGCCTCCGGGGCCCTAGGCCTGCATGCTAAACAGGCCCCGTGCCTTTCCTAGGCTGCACTGTTCTGCTCCCATGTTTGGAAGCCCCTGGAACATGCTTGCTCCCAAATACACACCTGGTCACCCATGAAGTGTTACCTTAGTGTAAAAAGCAAAACTTTTTTCCTGTTCGGAGAGCCTAAAGCCTTCGCCTTGCAATTTTACTTTCAGCCTACCCAATTGGAGGCATGAAAATGTCGGGGCCAGGTATTGAATCAGACTCAGGGCTGTGTCTCTCAGAAGGCTGCGAAGTTTGGGGGAAGTCCTCCCAAATATAGAGGCTAGCTTGTTTAAGGATAAAACTGCAGGAAAAGTTCTGACCCATTTTTACTCTTTTCCTCCCAGAAAAACTTATGGTTATTGGGTTTTTCTCGGAGATGAAGAAAAAAAAAAAAATCACCTCTCCCCTTTATCTGAACTCTGCCCTCTCGTGGTCCCCTCCTCGGCACATGTTTTTCCAAGCATCCTGGATGCTGGGTGTAGGAACAAGAGTCTGAAAATGGTTTATATCTGGATACTTACCTCGTGGACATATATGAATATCTAGAAACAGCCTTAAAAATACAATTGTGGTGATGGCATACTACAGCCTTTTGGCCAGGAGATTCCAGGGAAATATTTAGGCTAAAAAAAATCAAGCCCCCCCCCCCCGCCCCCCGGTCATTTTCTACGGTGGGGGGTCAGCTGTCATGGCAGCGTGGGGCCTGGCTTGTACTTTCTCAGCGACTGGAATGTGACAGCCAGCTGAATGACCGGGTCTCTGCTGCCACCTGCACTGTGGCGGACAGGAGGACCCGCCGGAATCCAAGACATCCAGGAGGGTCAGCTTGAGTTCTCTGCCAGAAATCACCTCTTTCTCCCGTGCAACAGCTCTTGCATCTCCGTTCTCCCACTAGACAGGTGAAGAAACAGGAGCCCAGAGGTCCAGGACCTGGTCCAAGTTCACACAGCTGTTCAGTGGCAAAGCCAGGCCTAGAAACCTGGCCTCCTGAAGGTCAAGGGAAGCTCACTGCCTGAGCGAGGATGGCAGGCCAGCTTGCACGTACACGCCAGACGTCATCCTTTGACTGTGGCCCTGGGAGCACCGTGTCGAGGATTCTGAGGCTGGATATTCCCCGACTCAGAAGGGCTCCAAGTCTTAGCGTGGTCTCCCTCGGTGGTAGCCGAGAGGATTTGCGCCTTTCTCCAGCGGGTACACCAGGCTGTATTTTTTTTTTTTTTTTAAGTAGGTTCTAGAGCCGCTCTTTCCCCCACTCCCCTGTTAGTCTGAGCCCAGCCTTCTTTTTTTTTGTTGTTTTTTTTAGGGCCGCACCCGCAGCATATGGAGGTTCCCAGGCTAGGGGTCGAATCGGAGCTGTAGCCCCTGGCCTATGCCAGAGCCACAGCAACGCCAGATCCGAGCCGCGTCTGCAACCTACACCACAGCTCATGGCAACGCTGGATCCTTCACCCATTGAGCAAGGCCAGGAATCGAACCTGCATCCTTGTGGGTGCCGGTCACATTCGTTTCAGCTGAGCCACAATGCGAACTCTGAGCCCAGGCTCCTTGAGGATGACCTGACAGCCACGTTTGCTGGCCCTGCAGGCTGGCCCTGGGGGAAGGCACTTAACTCTTGACACAACTCCTTGACCCTAGAATGTTCTCAGCGATGCTACCTTTCAGGGAGTGGAAAGTGAGATCCAAACGATGCTCTCACCCACCCTCCAGCTGCAATTTTCCCTCCGTTTCTTCCTGCGTCCAGTGGTTGATGACTCCGGTCCACACAGGCAATCAATTTGGGAGTTTACTTGGATGGCAAATACACACACACACAGATATACACACAGACACATGTAGACACACACACATACTTACAGACGCACAGACTATGGTCCAAGAGCACCAGGAAAACTTCTCATCTTCTAGAAGATTTAGGTGCCTCACCCTCAGGGGCTGGGATGTAGTTGTCGGTTCGGTGATTCGAGGTTGGAACTGCCTTCTCTTGTGCCCTCTGTCCTCCGCCTTCCCTCCCACAGCCTGTTTCCCGGGGAGAAAGGCTCTCAGGCTAAGAGTCAGAAGCAGCCCCTCTTCTCTCCCTGGGAAGCAGGCCCCTCCTCCAGGACAAGAGTGAGGCCCGTTGGGCCTCTCCCAGGGCGGTGCCAGTTTTCGGGATCAGAGTCCTGAGCTCCCGGGCTTCATTTGGGAGCACTTTTTGGGAAGCAACTGACGTTCACACTCTTCCTCATCAGCCAGTAGCACTTCCTAGAAGGCTGGGGAAAACTGCCCAACTGCGCTGAGCCTGGGATTCTGCATCTCTGCGAGCTCCTAGGTGAGGGTGACGCGGCCGGTCCGTGGAGAAGTAGGGCTTCAGAGAACGGTGGGCCCACGCTGCCCTGTAAGTGTGGAGCAGCCAGAAACTTGCCGGCCCCCCAGCCAGTTTGCTGGATGGGTGCGTCCAGCATCGGGGACGTGCTGTAGACGGGTTGACCAGTCCTGAAGCACAGTTTCAGGAGAGCCAGCTTCTCGTCCCGGCAGAGCACTGAGAGAGTGAGCACGTCCCTTCTGTCCCTCGGCCGTGGCAGCTCTCCCATCTTTAGAGCAGATGGCCGCCTGGGGTGTCACTCTTGTTTTCCCAAGGTGGTCCTCAGTGACATCAGCAGGCTGCCTCAGAGCTCCCGTGCCCCAAGCGGCAGTTTAACAAGATCCCCAGGGGACTCGCTTGTGGGTCACCATCGGAGAAACTCTGGTCTAAGATTCCTTCCGGTTAGATGGTTCTCCTTATCCGGTAAGTTCTGACTCCAGCTCTGAGGACAGAAACCTAGACACTTCCTCTACACCATGGATATGTCTTCATCAAGAAATGCCCTCTTTTAGTCCAGCCTTCCCCCTGGCGATCCACAGAGAAGGTCAGACCAGTACAGTTTCTGCTGAGCCAGCATTTGTCCAAGTTCAAGTGGGACGGGGGCGTGCCGGGAGTCCCCGTAGAGTTGGAAGAGAGGAGCTGGATGCCAAGTGCATCGTTAGGGTCGGTGCTGACCCACAGCAGCCACTGCGGCTTAGCTTCTGAGGCTCCCCTGGACCATGTTCCCTGGAGTGATGGCTTCCACTGCTGACTCATGTCTCAGATCCTGGCGGAGCTGTAGCACGGTCTCCCCATCTTTCCTGGACTTAGCTGGGTGCTTTTGTTTTTTGGGTTGTTTTTTTTTTTTTTTTTTTTTGCTTTTTGCTTTTTAGGGCTGCTCTTGTGGCACATGGAGGTTCCCAGGCTAGGGGTCCAATCGGAGCTGTAGCCGCCGGCCTACACCGCGGCCACAGCAATGCAGGATCCAAGTCGCGTCTGTGACCTACACCACAGCTCACAGCTATGATGGATCCTTAACCCACTGAGTGAGGCCAGGAATTGAACCCGCAACCTCGTGGTTCCTAGTCAGATTCATTTCCACTGCACCATGACAGGAACTCCGGGGCCAGGATTTTTTTTGCCAGAGTGTGTTGCGATCCATTCGTGGGTCATGAATCCAAACCCTTGGGTTGACAGTGGGCATCGAGCAAAAAATGGAATCGACTTGGAAATAGAATCAAAGGCATTTTAAAAGATCAGAGTGTGTTCTCCATGGTCAGAGGAGTTAGTCTTTTATTAAATGCGTTTCAACTGCAACCTCCGTTTTCCTTCGAAGTTGGTACAGGTTGACCAGGCTGGGAAGCAAAGGTGGGATGTGTTCCCATAGGTCTGGCTTCTGGGCTCACCTTCTATTCTCTGTTGGGAATTGGGGCTAAAAGTAGTGAACTTTTATCCACTGAATGCAGGAGGAAGAAAGTAAAATTGTCCCAAGATGAGAGTCCCCTGGAGGGATTTTTTTTTTTTGATGATACAAATTTCAGATATGTGAAAACAATCATGATAGAAGAGACACCATCCAGATTAAGAAATTAGCTCTTGCAAGTAAAACCGTAGCATAGACTCCTTCTCAGCAGCGTTACCTTGTTCCGCATACGTTGGAATTTAGTGTTAATAACTTCCAGGCACATCTTTATATTTTAATGTATATGTATGGATTCCTCAGAAGCATTTTTTATTGTTTTGCCTGATTTTACATTTGTGTACATTGTTTCCTACTGTATCTTTCTGCACCTTGCTTTTTTTTTTTTTTTTTTTTTTTTGCTCAGTATTACCTATGGAGATTTATTCGCACTGTTACTTGTAGCTCTGTATGATTCATTGGAAATTGTTGTATACAGTTCATTATGTGAAAGTACCTCCCTTTGTTGATCTGTTCTCCTGTTGATGGGCATGTAAGTTGCCTCACATTTTTCCCTGTCTCAGTCTGTTCCTCTTCCAAACAATGCTACAGTGACTATATGTCACTTTGTACATATATGTGGGAGTTTTTCAGGGCCGGATTTTTCATAGTGTGTAGTGACCCGTTCATGGGTCATGAATTCAGACCAGTGGGTGTCAGCCAGCATGGGAAAAAAATGAAAGTGAATGGGAAATGGAATCATCCACATTAGAAAACAATCAGAATATGTTCCTCATGGAAAGGGGAGTTCCTATTGCATTAAACCTGTCTCACTGACAAGGTGACACAGTTTGCTCTGATACAGTTGCCTTGTTATTGAACCAGGTTTGAGGAAATTCACCGTATTGTGGGTCCAGGTCAACCCAGTGATGGACTTGCTAGGTTGAAGAATGTATGTATCTTTGGCTTCGTGAGAGCTTGCCCACCTTCTCTTCGGAGAGTGCCAGTTCCCACTTCAGTGAGTCTTTAAGTCAAAAAGCTCAAGAAAAAGAAGGAAAAAAACCACAGACCCCCCCCCTAAGGTCAGAGGGAAGCTGAAGGATGCGGACGAAAGAAAGTAAAGTTGAAAATTTCAACATCCTCACTCTTCCCCCCAGGCAGATGTTGTGGGTTTTCTTGACCTTGTAAATTTGCTTCTCATCTTAAAAGAGAACACAAGTTGAGAAGGAAATTCCTCATCTTCCTGTCTCTCTTGCCTCAATTTAGGAAGAGGCGAGCTGGAAGAAGATAATAAATAAGCAGCCCCCTTCCTTTTCGGAATCCATTAACAACAAATCGGAGGAGAGCTGCGTCTAACCTTTGCTCCCTAACTGCTGTGGGCCGTTTTGCACAATTGGACGAAGATTTCTCTGGGTTGTCATCAGTGGCGCCATCTTTGTTGCTTGGCTAGAAATGAAGCAGGGGCTTGGGGAGCCTGGTCAGTGTCTGCTCTAGTCTTGAACCCTTTGGTGAAGGCTGAGTCCTTCATGAAGAGATTGCTAGCTGACATGCATCCCACTTTCCTAGAAACGTGAACCTGTGTATTCTCTACCCCTCAGGGCCGAACAAGCAAGACCTTGCGGTGTATAGAAAGGCAGGTTTGGAGTGGAGGGAGCCCCCGAGCCCTTGACCTGGCCCCTCCTCCGTGCCAGTCCCTACTGTTCACCATCTCAGTTCACCCTTGTGACACCCCATTCTATGGATGAGGACACTGAGGCTCAGAGTTCGGGTGACTTCCCCAGGTCACTTATCCACTAGGATATGACCCCTAGCCTTATGGAACACTTGCTGTACAGCAGGCATTGCTCTAAGCACTGGACACAATTTCTCTTTAAATCCTCATCCCATTCCATTGAGGGTAGGTACTACTTTTTATGCCACCTTTACAGATGAGGAAACTGGCTCACTGAGAGGTTAAATCATTGGCCTGAAGTTGCACAGCCAGTTAGTACAAAAGCCCAGATTTGAACCCAGAAAGTCTGTCTTTAGTACTGCGTACTCACCTCCGTACGGTGTCTTCCCTCTGCAGTTGTGATTCAGACCTGTAGGGGAGACCATCAAACCCAACAAGTCACCTAGGCTTTTGGCACTTGACATTTTCTGTCTGTTGAATGGGGGTGATCAGTGACTTGGCTGTCCCGCCCTGTTCTGTGTTATGGGCAAGCCCCGCCCCCCACCCCCCACCCTGTTCCTTCCAGCATGGTGTCTGCCCTTGGGAATTTGGACCAAGCACAGGGGGCGTGTGGTCAAGGATGTGTAGTTAAGGGTGGAAACGAATGGCTGGCACGGAACTCAGAGGAGGAGCTGCATGAAGCTTGGAGGTAGCCTTGTAGATTTCATGGGCAAATCTCGGTTCACTTAAACCAGTGGACATCAAACTTGAGCGGGCATCAGAATCATCTGGAAGACTTTTAAAAACACAGATAAGTGGACTCCCACTCCCTCCCTCCCCAAACCACGTTTCTGGTTGAGTAGGACAGGAGTGAGACCTGAGGGTCAGCATTACTAACAAGCTCCTGCGGCTGGTTGGGGACCACATCTGGGAAATCACTGACGTAAATTATAGGTAAGATTTTTTTCAAGTGTAAGAAATAGGAAATGAGGAGTTCCCGTCGTGGCTCAGTGGTTAACGAATCCGACTAGGACCCATGAGGTTGTGGGTTCAATCCCTGGCCTTGCTCAGTGGGTTAAGGATCGGGCATTGCCGTGAGCTGTGGTGTAGGTTGCAGACGTGGCTCGGATCCCGCCTTGCCATGGCTGTGGTGTAGGCCGGGGGCTATAGCTCCGATTTGACTCCTGGCCTTGGAACCTCCATATGCCGCGGAAGCGGCCCAAGACATGGCAAAAAGACCAAAAAAAAAAAAAAAAAAAAAAAAAAAGAGGAAATGAGTGTGATCTGTGTATTAGTGGGGATAGATTACCTCTCATAACGAATACACCTGCAAGTGTCCATGGGATAATGCAGTAAAGCATTATGTCCTGTTTTGTTAGAGGCCAGTGTGGGTTGGTCAGCTCCAAGCAGGCATTCAGAGCCCCAGGCTCCTTCCCTTGTGGCTTTGCCACTCCCAGGGGACTTGAAGTCCTCCATCAGAGCATCCGTATCTAGCTAGCAGTTTAGAGGATAGAGAATTGTGCGGAAGGCTTTTATGTGCCAGGCCTAAAGGAGAAACGTGTCAGTTCTGCCTGCATAGTCCTGCTCAACTGCAAGGGAGTCTGGGAAATGTGTCCCGGCCGGGTGCCTGGGTAGAAAACGGAACAGATAATGACTGTCTAGCTGACTTTGCCATAGCCTCCTTGAGGAGCCTCAAGGAACTTGATTGGATTGGAAAGGGACGTTTGGGTTGAGAGAATGAAGGAACGAATGTTTCCTGCTCTTCCAAGGCGATTTGCTACAGACGGTTGAGATCATCATTTAGCATCATGGTGGTGGAGCTGCCGTACGCGACGGTTAATCGCCACATTTAGGCCCAGACACTCTTCACTGAAAGCCTGTTACAGAACTTCTCAGTACCTCTTTATTTTTTGCTATAAAAGTTGGGCTAAGAGGTATGAAGATCGCTAGCCCAGTGCCAAGCACATGACGGCATAGAGTAGCTACTTTTGTGGGTTCCGCACTTAGATGGACAGATGGAGCCAAGTTGTTGTGGCACTGGGAGCCCCTTCGTGTGGACACCTGGGAGATTCGGCTTTTAAAGAACACAGACTCAGGAGTTTTCGTCGTGGTGCGGTGGAAACGAATCCGCCTAGGAACCATGAGGTTGCGGGTTTGATCCCTGGCCTCTCTCAGTGGGCTAAGGATCTGGCATTGCTGTGAGCTGTGGTGTAGGCTGGCAGCTGTAGCTCCGATGTGACCCTTAGCCTGGGAACTTCCATGTACCGTGAGTGCAGCCCTAAAAAAAAGCAAAAAACAAACAAAAAAAATTAAAATAAATAAAGAACATAGGCTCAAGCCTCAAAGGCTGCAGCGTGGTGCCTCAGACATAGCACAGGGGACCAGACTGGCCTGAGGGCCCAAGGAGCAGCCGGGGCCTGTGTCCCCAGCAAGGCTCAGTGACTACTTGGCTTTCTGAGGTGCAGTGCTTGGAGCCCTACTTGTCCCTCAGCTTCCTCACATTCTCCACGTCCTTCGGTGGCTGCGACGATGGGATGAGGAAATGCTAGGGATTCTACTGAGGAGTATGGGGTAAAGCTTCTTGACCTGCCTCGGCCGCAGTTTCTCCCTCTTGGCGTCATTAGCTGAGGCCCGTGGGGAGGTGCTTGGAGCCGACAAGCCCCTTCACTTTTGTTTGGTCTCAGGATGCCCATCCTCAGCCTGCCGGAGCCCTGTCCTCCCCCTCCCCGCCTCCAGGCTGCACGTCCGTGTTGGTGCTGGATCAGTGGCCCACGGCCGAGTGGACCCAGCAGCAGAGGCGAGCGTCGGCCCGGCTCCTTGACGGCAGCACGCATGCGCCCGAGGCCCCCTCCCACCGCAGCACCAGCGCCAGTCTCCTTCGTTTCACCTTGTTAGGGGCTCCTCTCGGGTCTGGGCCCTTTTCAAAAGCTTTTCTCCCCGCCTCGTTCAAACGGTGTAATTGTGGGTGATTGAAACCACATTTTTATATGTGTCAAAATCAGTTCAGCCCTTAGAAAGAAATCATGGTAGAAATTGGATCCTATATCCTAAGTGGATGCCACCAGCTAATTCGTTTGTTAGACTGTTCAGCTACATAGGATTAAGTGTTTACTCGTGAGCAGTTCCATGTGGGGCTCATTAACGCCCGCTCCGCTAGGGCTGGTGCCCAATATCTTGTCATCGAGGGGAGCGAATCGGAGGCCCTCGAAAACCCCTGAGCTGCAGGAAGCCCTCACTCCTCGTGTAGCCCCTAGTGATTAATAGGGTGGGAGCTGGGAGGCGGCTGGCTGCCCTTCTCCGGCTTGCTGTGCCCGAAACTTGGTGTCTTCCATTGGCCTCTCTGTACTGCAGAGGAGTGCAGGAGGGCCCGCACGTGTGCTTTAGCCCAAAGGGACCCAGAGTGGGAATCCCATTGTGTGTAAGTGGGCATAAGGGGCTAGAAAAAAAATCTGTTGCAGGATATCCCTGCCCCTTGTTGAGATGTCCCCTCAGTCAGTTCCTTGCAGCCTCGGACAGGCTGTGGTCCAGACCCTTGCTCGTCCAGGAGCACCAGCAACACATTGTCAGGCTCCACCCTGGACCTACTGAATCAGAATCTGACTTCCCCTATGCGATGGATGCTCATTGAAGGTGAATACCCGTGGGTCTCATCTACTGCCCTCAGCCTTAAGTGCACATCGGATTCATCTGGAGGGTTTTTGAAATGCCAGCACCTGCATCCCACCTCACAGAGACTCAAAGGTAATTGGTCTGGAGTGGGTCCTGGGCATCAGGATTCTTAAAAGCTCCCTGGGTGATTCTAGATTCTTTCATGTAGCCGAGGTCACGGCGAAGCATTACCTTAAGGGCTGTGCCTCAGTCTCCCACTGTTTAGGGGAGATTGCAATTCCCCAGATCCTCCCAGCTACCTGGAAACCGAGTATGAGAATTCTGGGAAACCGGTGCTGAGAAGGGTTCAGAAATCCGTAGACATTATTTTCATCCAGAACTGTCTTGTTGGCTGTTCTTGGATTTTGGGATTTTTTCGCAACATTCCAACAAAAGCTTCATTTGTGTGTGTGTGTGTGTGTGTGTGTGTGTTTGCGCCCATCCCTGTTTCATTTATTTATTTGTTTGGAACAGCCAGCCAGTAGGAACCCAAGTGTGGGGAGGGAGGGGTTTGGAAATGCTTCTTTTCCTGTACTGGAATCCAGATTCATACTGTGTCTGTGAAATTTCAGATCTGTGTGTTGTTGGCTGTTCCTGGTATACATCAGAGCCCCAAGGGCACATCAGACATGTCATTTGGCCACCAGATCTGCGTTTTTTTTGGCTGCACCCATAGCATACAGAAGTTCTTGGGCCAGGGATCAAACCTGCTCCTCGGGAGTGACAACTCTGGATCCTTAACTGGCTAGGTCACCATGGAACTCTCAGATCTGTCTTGTATAAGGGGGTAGGTCAGGTGTTTTTAAACAGGACTCCTGGCCCCAGCAGCCCACAGGACTTGGCAGATTCATTTCTCCCAGCTCCTCCCCGCAGCTAGAGGTCCTGCAGGACACTAAATCATGCTCGTGGTACACGCTTAGCTCAGGGTAACCGCCGCCCTCACTCCTGACATCATAGTGTTGTTTCCATGTTTTAGGTAAATGAATCATTCAGCCTCTACTCTTTTGTGTCTGGCTTCTTTGCTCAGTATTGTGTTCGTGAGATTCACTGTGTGTGGTTGTAGATCACTGGAGGGAAGAATTTCAAGCAAATAACTGATCTTGGACTCTTGGCAGAGTTAGGAGTTGGGTAAAACTAAATTTAACAGCATTAAACATTTTTTTTTCTTGGTATTGAAGCCTGTAAAATGAACCAAATTTTAAAAATAAAGATCAACAAAATAAAACACTAAAAATCATCTCTAAATCTATCACCCAAAGAGAATCACTCTTAATACTGTAGTGTATATCCTCTGGTTTTTTTTCTAGATGTGTTTTATTTATTTGTTTGTTTGTTTTTTATGGCTGCATCCACAGCATATGGAAGTTCCCAGTCTAGAGGTCACATTGGAGCTACAGCTGCCATCCTACGCCGCAGCCACAGAAACACGGGATCCGAGCCGAGTCTGTGAACTACGCTGCAGCTCATGGCAACGCCAGATCCTTAACCCCCTGAGCGAGGCCAGGGATTGAACCCACATCCTCATGGATACTAGTCAGGTTCATAACCCACTGAGCCACACCGGAAACTCCTCTAGATGTCTTTTAATAAAATGGGCTTATACTCCACACATTGCTTTGTAAACTGATTTTTTTTCCTACTTATTAGAATAAGGATAGCTTTCCATGTCTGTATAATATTTGTCTGTAACATCTTCTTTAATGGTTATGTAGTTTTTCTTTGTATAGTAAAATGAAGCTTAGTACATTAAAAGATTTTTTTGGCACAAGATTTATAAGCTGCCTTGAACAGCTTTCATTGTCATAAAAATGTAATCAGTGAGTCACGTTGCCAACTCTTTTGAAGGAAAGCAGGCTTTAATTTTTGTCTTAATGATGTGTTTGCCCCATGTTTTTTTTGGGTGCCAGTTGGTGTCTGCTGGGTGGCAAGAAGCTGGATGGGCAGAGTTGTCTCCATGTGTCGGTGAAGTGAAGGCCAGCAACAGGTGTCCAGGGTCCTGATCTCTGGTTCTCTTCTGAAAGTAAAGAGCTAAGGGGTGATTTTGCATTAACTCACCTTTAGCTTGGGATTTTTCAGTTTTCTCACCCCTGCCTGCCAAAAAGTCAAACTGTGTCCACTAGGCATTAGGGTCACAAGACTCTAATTTTGAAGGCACCTCTTTTTAATCTTATGAAATGATTCAATTCTCTTAACGTGCACCTGTGGGCATGGGTTGACCTTTTCCCTTTTTACCAAGAGATTAAATGGTAATCAGGTGCCTCATTCTTATGCAATCTTCTAACTGAGGGCCAACGAGACAGGTGGAGGTTGTCGTTTTTATTGGGGATGCTACTAGACTGTTTATAAACCACGGAACTACTTTGGAGAACTTTAAAGCACTTGGAGCCAATAAGCTCATTAATGATGAGGAAAAGGAAATAAAATTTCATTGTCTTTATACACAAGCTGTGGCTGAAGTCCAAGTGAGTTTGGCTCATATCAACATTTTCTGGCTAGCACTTTGAAAACAAATAGACACAGTGTTAGCAAGATTTTGAGTCAACAATAAAATCTGGACTGTGGTGTTTCACACACACACACACACACACACACACACACAGGGCAGGGGAAATGAGGGGGTGAGGAGAGAAAGGATGACAATTTTTTAAGTCTTTTCTTCATTAGTCATAAAATAAGAAATTGCTGGATCTGAAATTCTTTGAGGCCCTTCCTTATGTGAGCCCTAAAGAGGTGTAACCATGTCTGCTTTAGAAAGGCCGTTAAAAATTTCATACGACAAATGATGGGCCTTCCCGGGGTCTTTAAACTTTATCACTGTCCCATCACCCTTCTCCCACCCCCGCCCCTTGCCGAATGGACCTTTACGGTTGGGTTTTAAGTTGCTTCCCTCTGACCCTCTTCGGAAGTAAGCATATCAGTATATTTTCATTCCATGGTAACCTCTGGGTGAGATACTAGAGAGAAATATGTTATAGGACATTGGTAATAATACTCGGAAACATTTCAGCAGGAGCTTTTCTTACTCGGTTCTTAGCATCTCTGAAAATTTTCCTTGCTGGCTAGAAAAAAAAAAAAAAACAATCTTTAGAGCTGTCAGGTAGTCCTCGATAGTGCCTAATGCCACTTACCCATCCCTCTCCGGCCCTGGGGCCTTGCAGCATTTCGTAGGTGGTACGGAGTTCTAGGGGTGGATGGAATTTCTAAGATGAGCTTCTGGGCCATCTGGGTTTGAGATGTAGTGTTTGCTCTCGTGAAAGTAAGAATAACGCACCTCCCTCTGTCCTGTCGCAAATACCCACTGTGGTTTGGGGCCAGTATTTTATGGCCATTTTGTGTGAATTCCAGCTCACGCAGTGTCCTTGCAGAATGAGGGAACCCAGCGTGCGTGCCGGGAGCAAGACGTGGACGTCCCCAGCCCCGCTGACAGCCCATGTGTCTCTTCATGGAGGACGTTCCTCTCCCTGTTTGACGCTTCCTTTACTTTGATCTTTTGCCTCTGGATTTTAATGGGCGGAGGCCTTTCTAGGGAGGTTAGGAGAATTTTTGTCATCTGTATCCTGAGAAGAGGGGAGTTGAGGCGTATATTCGTGTGCGTGCACATAATGTGAGTGTGCAAATATACGTGCATATATATGTGTGCACGCCTGCAGACTCATTTATGTGCACGTGCATGCAGCTGTGTGTACACCTGTGTGTTTGTGTGCACCTGAGCATGTGTTTGTGTGTGCGTGCTCCACATTTGTTGGTCTATACCGGAGCCTCCAGAAGTCTCTGAAGACATGAAGGATGTTTATTGTCTAGGAATAATAGTAATGATGATGATAACAATAATAACAGCTCATCTTTATGAAGTTCCATGTTTCAAGCCCTGTTCTCGGCATTTACTCCTTACAACACCTAAAGAAGTATTGTTGCTATCCCCATTTTTCACACGAGGACCCCAAAGCACAGAGAAGTGCAGAAGCTTACCTGAGATCACACCGCTAGGAAACGGCCAAGCTAGGTTCAAACCCCGGTTGGCTGTCTCCAGCTCTTAAGTCGCGTGCTCAGCGGAAAAGGCGGTCCCCAGGAGGAGCTCGGCCTCCTCACCCTTCCCTGGAGAAGGTGCAGTCTTGTCCTGATGCGGCTCGGTGCCTGCTGGCTGTGGGTCTGATGTCCTGCACAACAGAGGCAGCAGTGGATTCGGACACCTGGGCACCCGCGACGGTGATGGTCACGCTTTGGAGTCGGGAATCCGAGTGTCATGTCGGGATGTCATCCTCTCCAGGGCTGCTTTTGTTGTGGTGTTGGGTGATAGAAGTGAGGCAGATGTGGTGTCCTTGGTCACCTCCTGTGGCTCCCCGCCTTCCGCATCCCTGCTGTCATTTGCTGGAGTACACGCTCGAGGACTTAGGGGAGAGGGAGGGAGGCATGGCACGCATGTGAAATTCACAACCAGGCCAAGCCGCTCTGTGGAAAGAGAGGTCAGAGGAGGAGGCATCTCGAGAGGGGGGCTTCTGGAGCCCTGGGTAGATTCCGTACTTCGACCTGAATGGTCAAAGGTTTTTGAATTGTACACCTAAGATTGATGTAAACGACACCGCAATGCAAAAGTACATAAAAGTGGAGGTGTCCGCCTTGCCCTGGGGCAGTGTTGTGGAAGCCTGGCCAAGGAGTGCCAGGGAGAGACACACCTACCTGCTCGAGAGTCAGGACTTCAC
The DNA here is from genome assembly GCF_054392235.1 of Sus scrofa. NCBI lineage: Eukaryota > Metazoa > Chordata > Mammalia > Artiodactyla > Suidae > Sus > Sus scrofa. Next base: position 17,573,261 of record NC_139401.1, read on the forward strand.
AGACGCGGGAGATCTTCATTTGTAAGGGTCAGAGGTTACTTCCAGGAAGGCGTAATTGCCTGTATTCGGCAGATGCTCATTTTATTCCTCTTCATTTCTTCTTTATTTTCCTGACTTGTATTTCCTAGTTTCTCATGCCTCTGACCACTTGGGTGTTTGGCCTGCCCTCATTTGATCCTGGCTCTGCCTTTTAAAACGGCTGCTGCTGCCGCCTCTCCCAGATTCAGAATGACTTACAAATGTTTGAACAGAGAAACAAAGACAGAAAATGGGAGACATGGTCTGGTTTGTTGCAAATGGCTTTTCCTGCCAAGCTATGGGGAATGGTATTGGGGCCAGCTTTGCCTTCCTAATTGGAACCATAGCTCTCGATCGCAAACTTGAGGGCCCGCCACCCTCCAAGGACCGCTTCACTCTGGGACACTGTGTACCAGGAATCTCACTTTCCTCAGCCTGTAAAGGACAGCAGACTTGCCTAATCAGTTTGGATGACAGTGAAAGGGAAGCAGCGAAGTTCCGATCCTCCGTAGGTGTTTTCCTTCTCTGCTGCTCTTTTCCTGCCCCGCCTCTCGAGCTGTAATAACACTAGTTAATACCATTAATTGAAGGCTTGCTATGTGCCTGATGCCTTTCCAAGCAGTTTGCATGTATTAATTCTTTTAACTCTCACCAACTCTGGAAACCACTATTGCCCTGTTACAGATGAAGAAGTTAGATGCAGGGAGATGAAGTCACTTGCCCAAGGTCAGACAGCTGAGAAGTGACAAAGACAGCATCTGAACCCAGTCTGGTTCCAGAGCCTGAGCTCTTATCCACTGTCTAAATAAAATTAATGTCCAGTGGGGCATAGCTTTCACTATGCCAGCTAGCTCTGTGCTGTCCAGTATGGCAGCCTCTAGCCCCACGTGGCCATTGAGCACCTGAAATGTATCTAAGAGATCCTCTAAGTATCAAATACACATGGCTTCTAAGACTTAGTATGAGAAAAGGAATGTAAAATATATCATCAATATGTTTTTATATTGATGATATATTGAAGTGATAATATTTTAGCTAGACTGGGTTACAGGAAACATATAATTAATTTCACCTGTTTCTTTTTACTTTTTTAAAAAATGTGACTACTGGAAAAGCTGCCATTATACATATGGCACATGCCGTACTTCTGTTTTGCTTTTGAGCGCTGAGTTAAACTTTTTTTCCAACCTGCTCCAAATATCGTAAAATTTGCTTCCAGCACAGTCACAGGGTAGAATGGATGTAGGGGTAACACGCCGCAGATCACATTTCTATCAGCTGCCATCACCACCTAGCTATGTACAATTAAAAACTTTTTTCACATGTGAGGGGAAAGGTTTAAACCTTTAATGAATATCTATTATGTACCGTTTATGGTACCAGGTCCTTTCACGTAATGCTTGCATTTAATCTTCCTAACTCTTCTATGAGATAAGTATCATTAGTCCCATTTTACATATTGGCAAGTGGAGGCTTGGTCTAGCAACTTGTCTAAGTTTCTTTTACTAATGAGTGGTGGGGACGAGGATTTTGCATATAGGTCATCTGACTCTAGCGCTAGTGACAGTTTCCATCCAGATGATCTGTCTTGGACAATATGTGTCTCGTTGTATCTACATTGTGTTTGAGATATTTTTCGATGTCTTACTCTCTCATTTTAGTTAAATCCTTATGGGAAGGGAGTATGATCTAGCGCAGTAAATGATCAGTGAACCAAATTGTCTTCACTGTTGTGTGAGAGGCCTGAATTCTAGTTTTCTCCTGTAGGGTTTGGTGTCTGCTCTGTTATTTTCCACCAAGCTGTGGCTAGGTCGCTACGCTCCCATCATTGCTGTTATTTTTATGTCGCTATCACTTCCTGAAGAAACGTCATTCATTGACTGATTCGGTAAAATTTATGAACTACAGTATGTTCTACAGTACTGTCCAGTGCTAAGCCCTGTAAGTTCAAAGGAGACCAGCAGGGTTCCTACCCTCTAAAAACTTATGGTCTAAAGTGAGATGGAGATACGGACAGAGGCATTACAGTGAATATCACTGCCATGTTGATAAGACGTGAAAAGGGCTTGGGAGCACATGGTGATAGAAATCATAGGCATTTCTGTTTCTTGTTACAACTACTAGAGAGATCTCAAAATAGGCTCATTACTTCAAAATCATGGCAGTACCAGACTCACCACCAGATCTTACTTCATGTGTTGTGAAACAAGCACACATAATACTCTATGACCAGTTTTCTGTTTAGTATTTGGATAACTGCATTTTGACGTCATTCATTTGCTTTATGAGCCTATGTATTTTATTTAATGCATTAAGCATTCTGAGAAGGGCTTCACCAGCCTGCCGCAAGGGGCACAGCACAGCAAGGGTCAGGAACCCCTGTTCAAGGAAGTAATCCTCCGATGCTTAAACTCCTTGTGAAGGCCGCTGCTCACTTTAGCATCTCTAATTCATTGGAGCTGTATCGGTGTGTGTTCATATGAAAGAGGGAAAGCCTGAAGCTGAAATCCTACAGTGATCCTGGGAAGAGTGCTACAGGTGGCTTATAGGGACAAAGCTATCAAGAAGTGAAACAATAACTTAAGGAGGACAGTGGCAGGAAGCCTTTAATTAAAGCCACTCTGATGCACCCATCCTATGGTATGTGTACGAACATGCGCCATGGAATGCATGTCTTCTTTTCTGGCATTAATTGGCCCCATTTGTTTTGTATCATGGAATGAACTGAGACCTCAGTTGTTGCTTTCCTTCCCTGGTTTAAAAGGAAGTAGAGTGGGCACATTTTTGTTCATGAGCCCAAGACTGGGTCTTTGGACCTTTGTTGGTTTGTAGGCCATATGATGTCACTGGAGCTCATTTAGGCTGAGTTATCCCTGCCTTAGCCATTGGAGAGCCATGTGAGGGAAGCTACTGGATGGAGCATGAAGGAATACACTTAGGGCAGAAGGGGCCACAGAAGATACAGGCTAGAGGCAAGTTGAGAACTTCTCGTGGATATTATCTTGTCAGTGTCCACAACCATTGCCAATTCCAGATGGACCTTCATGCAAGTTAGTGCTGAGGGTCCCCTGATAGCCACGCTCAGGGCTACTGACTCCTCCCCTTTTCCAGTCATGAGCAATCCACCCTCTTAGTCTGCTGGTGAGCAGTTTAAAAGCTCGATTTAGCAGTTGAATATTGACTAGAAGGCCACTGGAGGGGAGGCGCACTAGTTTGGTGTAAGGAGACTAAGGTTTTAGTGACAGCTTTGTGATCATGGGAGTGCGGTATTGCCTTTGTCCACCTGAGATTTCTCATCTGGTAAATGAGTTCAGACTATTTGAAGAATCTCAAGAATCCTAAGATCTAACCCTACTTCGAATTCTTATGAAAACACGAGGAGAAGAACAGAACTTGTGAGAACACGAGAGACTCTCATAAGCACCTATGGGCTCCATCACAAGAGCCTCATGGCAGTTTAATCTTGTCTTTCCACTGAATGTTCATTGAAGGGAAGAGTCTAAAGGCCTGAGGTTGGTCGTATGCCTTGCCTGGAATACCTCTAGTGGTCAGCTGCCCAATTGCAATGGAAGGGCTTAATTTTATGCTCAATTACAACAAGGTCCCTGTTGGTTTCTCCCCTTACCATGTTGAGCACCAGGCTTGAGCATGAGTGATAGGAGAATGGGCGGGTTTCCTTCTATCCGAGTCCAATTTGTCCATCGCAGAGGGTCCTAGAAGAGAGGAGATCATGGGTAACAGTAAAGAGCAAAATGGAATCCCCTCTCGGATTTCCCTCCTTACTGCCTTTGTCAGGGGCTGGCTTCCCCAGAAGCTAGGAGCTGGACTCTCAAGTCTTAGGAAGGATCAAATGTAGTTTCTCATCCAAAATGGCGAGGAATCTTGGCGTTGGAAAAGGAGTTTCACAAGACTAATGGCAGATCGATAGCTACCCCTGGCTACCTCCCAGTATCCAAGAGTGGTCCTTCTCCTCCTCTTCCTCCTCCTCCTCATTCTCATTGTCATCACATCGCCATCACAATCATCACATACTCTTGAGCTCATCCCTGTGTGGGGGCCCTGTGCCAGGTGGTTCACATGCATAGTGTTATTTAGCCCCATACTCAGCCATGCTCAATTGCGCTTAAGAAGCCGAGGCTTACGGAAGTCACGTGTCTTGTCCAAGGATGCAGCTGGTCAAATGGTAGAACTGGAAATTGAGCAGGTGTGCTTGAACATAAAGCCTCCGCCCTCACCCAGCGTGCCCTATGTGGTCTCTTTTTGGTACTTGAATAAAGTGTGGTGAACACGTGAGCAAATGGATGAAAGAATAAATACCACAGAGCGAATAAAAGACGAGAGATCGTGGTAGTAGTGGATTTACTGAGGTGTCATTTATTCTTTTGTTGTCTCTTCACTTCCCATCGTCAATACTAGAAATGCTCTGGCTCTGTTCCTGTCAGTCTCAACTCAGAGTTTGGCTGCTTTTGCAGCTTGTGGCACTTGAGCCCCTCCCTAAATGCCACCTTGTTGCCTCTTAAGGGCTCTTGAGCCATGGGCTGTGAGGTGACGCTCTGTTGGAAGCCAAGGCAGGAAAAGCAGAGTTCCTCGTAGAATCTCCTGGAGGTATTGGCAGGCAAGCAGCCCCCTCCTGAGAGAAAGGAATTTCTCATTTGCAGAGAGAATGTGACTTCTATTTTGTTACCCATCGTCTCCACTGACCAGATGCCAGAATGGACACTGTGTCTTTCTGAAGTAGGTAGTCCAATGGTGTCTTGGTTTGTATCAGATGTGAGCTCCTGGCCTCTGGGAGGCCTGATGCTAAATGACAAAATGAAGTCCATTTGTTAATCCAGAAGAGTTTGGCCTATTGGTTTTTAAAAACATGCCCATGGCGAGGCCTCTGAGCCAATTTAGATAAACAGAGATGGCAAATAATTGTTTGCAGACTTAGCATCTCAGACAGGGCAGGGGAGAGGGGGACGAGGGCTGAGCGGCTCGCATTTATTATTATTATTATTTTTTGGTCTTTTTGCCTTTTCGCGAGCAGCTCCCGTGGCATATGGAGGTTCCCAGACTAGGGGTCTCATTGGAGCTGTAGCCACCGGCCTATGCCAGAGCCACAGCAACGCGGGATCCGATCCATGTCTGTGACCCACACCACAGCTCATGGCAACGCCAGATCCCCAACCCACTGAGCAAGGCCAAGGATCGAACCCGCAACCTCATGGTTCCTAGTCGGATTCGTTAACCACTGTGCCACGAAGGGAACTCCTGAGCGGCTCTCTTTTAATCCAGTCATCTTTGGTTCTGTGTTGAAGATCAGTACACTGTCAACACCGGAGGCAAAAGCTCCAGAGAAGCGCCCCAGTCGCGGCTGGTAGAAGCAGCCCACCCTTGAAAGCGGTCATGCCATGTTAATTAGGCGAAAGCCTGAATGGGAGCCGCCTTAAGACCTTCTCCTGGGTGTCCTGAGTCGCTGGGGGAGAGAATGTACGCCCTTTGTGCGCTTTGCCAAAGCCCCCCCGGCTGCCACCTTGCAGGAGAGTGACATCGGAGTCACTGGTTTCCAAAAGGGTGACAAGGAGGCTGCATGTGGCTGAATGAGAGAGGCCCGTCCTGCCAGCTTGGGCCTGGACTCAGGCCATCCCGCCCGTGGCCCTGATTTCTGAATGGGTTGGGTGTTTCCAGAGGCTGTTGCGAGAGCGGATTGGGGGCGAACAGGAAAAATAAGGGCGGAGGCAAGAAACAGGAAGACCATGCAGGGCTTTTTGAGGCTGGGAAGGCTTGATTGCTTTCTCTCTCCACTTCTCAGCTTCAGGTTTTCTGAGCGGATGGCATCTTGCACTCCTGAGACTGTCAGCTTTGATGATGGTGAGGGTGATGCAGGTAACAGCAAAGATGGTGGTAATCCCGATAATACCAACGGGCCGGCCTTTAACGACTGTTTTCTGTGTACCAGGCACTGTTAGGAGCAGATCTCAGTCTTTAGTCCTTTCACGGGGTTTCTACTCTGGTCCCCACTTCAGGGACGAGGACAGAGGAGCATCGAGCGGTGGAGTAACTTACCGTAAGACCCAGAGCCAGCAGACCAGGGTTCAGAGCCAGTGACTGTGACATTCCAGCCAGAGGTGGATCTTAGAGGAAGTACCCATGGGCTCTGGGCTCAAGCACGAAGCGTGTCAGCTGCAGAGGAACCTCCAACTCTCAGCTTTTGGAGCGCAGGGACCCCATAGGTCATGCTCACCGTGCGATCCAGTCCAGAATGTTCTAGACGCCGTCCTTGTGCTCTTTCAGTGTTTGTTGACAGACTGATTTTTTGACAAGGCAGAGATCTGCGCTACCAGGACCTGCGATTTTGTTTTGTACAGTTGAATGGATGGATGCGCACGTTCATGTTTAGTCACTCACTCATTCATTCCACAAACATCCTCTTGAGCATCTGCTGTATACCAGCCATTGTACTAGGTGTTGGGAGTAGAAAAATGAATGGAGATGGATGCGTGCGGCCATAAATGTGTGCACACGGGGGTCGCTTGGGCCCAACCTCTCCTCTCAGCTTCCCGCGTGTGCCGTCTGGGTCTCTCCTTCGGTGGACTTAGCATGTCGTACACAGTGTTACAGTTTTGTGTGCATCACGTCTTGAGTCCGGTAATAGATTCATGGCTGCCTGAGGCCAGCTGCACGTGCTCCTCGCCTTTGTCACAACCAGAACCGCGCTTTTCCACATTTGGTCCGCGCACCAGCATCATTAGCATCGCCATGGGGCTGGTTAGAAATGCTGGCTTCTCCTCAAATAGGAGCTCTGGGGTTAGGGTCCAGGAGTGTGTGTTTTACCGGCGGCCGCTCAGGTTTTAGATGCACTGCTAGGGTATGGACCCCAGGTCCTGTCATGTGCGGGTGCTCCATAAATACTCTTCACATGGGATTGTCTGCATGTTGACATTGAGCAGAGGAACTGGGTTGGTCTTACTAGGTCCGGGCATGACTCCAGGAATCCATTTTGCCAAGTTTGAGGAGACTGTGAGGAGATGGAGTCATATTTCTTTCCCTCTCAAAAAATTTGGATGGATGCACTTTCATGGCTGGGAAGATAGGCTCCAACAGCGTGGATGAGCAACTGAGCATGTGACCTGATGGGAACTGAGTGACTGGGCCAGTTTATAATGAAGGCCAGGAGATAAAACAGGGCGGAGTGACAGCTCCATGCAGATGGTTTGGGGCAAGATGCTAAAGCCACAAGTTGACAAGAATTGTATGCTTGGGACTCTTGTCTTTTCCAGGATCTTATTACAAATGAAACCCTCCCTGCTCCTGCCTATGTGGCAGAGCCTAGCTGTAAATCGATTTCAAACTGAGTTTTCTCTACCATCCCGCTTCCCTTTTTCTTCTTTCTTTTTATCTATCTGTCTTTTTAGGGCCGCACCTGCATCATATGGAGGTTGCCAGGCTAGGGGTCTCATCGGAGCTGTAGCCCCCGGCCTATGCCACAGCCACAGTAACGCGGGATCCGAGGCACGTCTGCGACCTACACCACAGCTCACGGCAACGCCGGATCCTTACCCCACTGAGCGGGGCCAGGGATCGAACCTGCATCCTCATGGATCCTAGTCGGATTCGTTTCCACTGAGCCATGATGGGAACTCGTGCTTTTTCCCTTTCTTGAACTCTCTCATCCCTCCCCAGGTCCTTCCTTCTTTCTGCCCAAGAGGGCATTGTTGTGACTTTGATCCGGATTAAAGCTACCCTGTGGCATGACACTTGTCAAGGGCAGAGATGTGTGGGCTCCTGTGAGTAATCAGCAGCTGTTTTGGGAGCCATGGTTTTGAGGAGTCTCCCTCCCTCAGTGGTGTGATCATTTCCTCCTCCCAGCAACCCCCCCACCCCCAGCCCGAAAAACCTTGCATAAGAGCAGTTGGCTCAATATAGTAAAACACAGCTTGGCATCAGGAGCTACATAAACAAGAGACATTTAATAAACTGTGTAGCATTTTGGCAGTGGCAAGGACAGTAGCAGCCAAAGAGACACATATGGCTGGCTTAGCAGCATCCTGGACTCATGGGAAGAGGATCCCGGAGTTTAGATCCCCGGGATGAGGGGGTGGGGTGAATGCGGGGTTAGAGAGGCTAGGGTGGTTCTGCATCCTCGGGAACACAGCTGTGCCTCGCTTTGCCCAAGGACAAGGCTTATTTATTTGGTTTGATGAAGACTTACGTAGCGCTCATTCTGGGCCAGGCCCTGTTCTCTAAATCCTTTCCGTATTTTAAAACTGCTTTCTTGAGGTGTCATTTACACACCATGAAATTCACCTGTGTTGAGAGATACCATTCAGTGATTTTCTTTGTAGTAAGTTGACAGGATCGTGTGACCATCATCACGATCTGATGCTGGAACATTTCTCTCACCCCCTGTGCCCGTGTCCAGTCACTTCCCAGTCTCACCCCACAGTCCAGGCAGCCACTAACCTACTTTCTATCCCTGTGTATGTGCCTTTTCTGGAAAGCTTGTATAAATGAAGTCATGTAATACGGGATCTTTTGTGATTGGCTCCTTTCACCAAGCATAACGTGTCTAAGTTGTGTTCCTTTTTTATTGCTAAATAGTATTGTGTGGTATAGTTACAGTGCTTTTTACTTACTGCCTCGCTTCATCCTCGTGCAAACCTCGAGGGAGTGGCTTTCATTTTCACCAGTCACCGATGAGGAAACTGAGGTACAGTTAGTCATTCGGAGGGGTCATGGTTCAACCCCAGGCCATCTGGCATTAGACTCTGTGCTCTCAGTCTGTCTCTTTCTCTCACTGTGGGTACAAACTGTAGCTTCATTTCTAACCTGGAGCATTTCTTTTATGTAACGACCTCTGAATTTCTAAAATGGCGTGGCTTAGTTTTATGCAATCTAAGATTTTTTTTTTTTTTTTTTTTTGCTTTTTAGGGTAGCACTCGCAGCATATGGAGGTTCCAAGGCCAGGGTCTAATCGGAGCTACAGCTGCCAGCCTACACCACAGCCACAGCAACGCAGGATTTGAGCCATATCTGCGACCTACACCACAGCTCACGGCAACACCCGATCCTTAACCCACGGAGCAAGGCCAGGGATCGAACCCGCAACCTCATGGTTCCTAGTCAGATTCGCTTCCACTGGGCCACAATGGGAGCTCCCTGATAAGATTTTGTTGATTTCCTGATTTGTGCCTGGAACTTTGCTAGGTGCTGGGAGGGGTGGAGAAAGTTCCTCCTGCCAGAGAACTTAGCATTTTGCTTGGTGGACAAGATGTAGACGCCCATGGCAGCGTGGCAGATGATACAGGGGTATCATCTGTGATCTGAAGCCTAAACGCGTATTCCAGGTAGAGGAAGTCACCAAGAAGAGGCTGCTGCCAGCAAGAAAAGCTGAGGAAAATTTTTCAGAGGCCATGGCCATGAGCCAGTTCTAGCCCCTTGGCCTAATCAGTCCCAAGTTGCATGAGTGGAAGCTGGTAATTGTTTAGAGCCCGCCCTATGTTTTAAAGTCCCTTCCACCCACAATGTTTTCTGCTTGTTACGTTCCAACTTTTGGATCCCATCTGTGTGTCTGTAATTATACCAAGAAGCTTTTCCTCTTAAGCTGTTTTTAATAGAAATGTCTTGAGGGGGTTTTGCTCTCTTTAGAAAAACTGGTTAGCCAAGGCACAGGGCTGTGTGTGTGTGTGTGTGTGTGTGTGTGTATTGTAAAATACTTATAACATCCAGTTCTTAGCCTGGCCACCAAAGTCTGGCAGACGAGGATTTGGGAGTGAGACTAGTTCATGGAACTGCATTTAAACTCTAGAAGCTACAAGTTTAGGTAGCTTGTGCTGTGTAACAAACCACCTCAAAACTTAATGGCTTAAACAACATCCATTTATTTGGCTCAGAATGTTGTGGATCCTCTTGGCAGCTCTTTTTTTCTGGGCTGACTCAGCTAACCTGTCTTGGGCTCATGTATGCCTCTGTGGCCAGCAGGCAGGTGGCTCATGGCTGGGCCATAAGTCGGGTGGTTGGCTGGCTGTTACTCAGGGTATGGCTGTTGGCGGGGGTGCCTTAATTCTCTTACATGTGCCCTCTTATCCTGTAGAAGCTAACTGAGGCTTGTTCACAGGCTAGACACAGGGCTCCCAGGCACAGCAACAGAGAACAAGTCCCAATTCACAAGCACTTTCTCAAGCCTCTTCTGCATTATGTTTGCTAATGGCCCATTGGCCAAAGCAAGTCACATGGCCAGCTCCCTTTCAAGGAGGGGGAGATCTGCAGTGTCATATTTCAAAGGTGTGAATGCAGGGAGAGGATGAGTCTGTGGCCATTGTAATGATCATGCTCAAAGACAGAGCATCTAATAGCAGTCAGGTTAGCCAGTATCTGCTAAATGCTTACACAGTGCAAGGACTTTTAGAGGAACTTTATACATGTTATCTTACGTCCTTTCAATCAGATAGTAGCCCTGAAAGCTAGGTGTTACCCTTTCCCCCATTTTTCAGAGGAACAACTCGAGTCTCTGAGAGGTTAATAAATTGCCCAAAGTCACACTGCTGGTAAGAGGTGGTCCAGGATTCTCCTCCAGGCAGCCTAGCTCCAGAGCCTACGCGCTCTGGCCCATTATAGGCTTAGAGAGTTTATGGGCCACCCAACTAGAGGAACAAGACTAACATTTACCGACGGTATCGAAGACTCTGCCTGGCTCTGTTCCAAGCACTTTACACCTGTTGTGGCATTTCATACCCACAGCCAATGGATCCATCAAGGACTGCTCTTATCCCCATTTTCCAGAGGAGGAAGCCAGAGCTGCGAGAAGCACTTCTCTAAGGTTGCACAGCTCGTACGTGGGAAAGCTAAGATTCGAATCCAGGTCTGAAGAGTCTCCACTCTTTTCTACTTCACAGCCTCATCTTACTTCTTCAGACTTTATTTCATCGTCTCAATTTACAGTGATGGGGGAGGGGAATCTGGGAACTCCCCAGAACATAGATGATAATAAAGAGGAAAAAAAGTTTGTGGAGATGCAGGAGAGTTGTCATCACAGAGCCCATGCATGTGCCAGTGGAGTTTATTAGTTTGTTGTCCACTGTTCCTAGCGGTGCCACCTGGGCCCTGTCCGCACCCAGGGGCCATCGTTCCCACATGCACACTGGACTGTGCAGTGTGGCACCCTGGAGATGTGCGTAAGCTCACCCATCTAGTTTTCCACCTGGTAGAGATTAGTGAAGCAAATAAAACAGGAGTAGGTTGAAAAGTCTCACAACAGCTTCTAAGGGCACTACCCTTGGACATTGAAGGCAGGGTCAGAAGAACTAGTTTTACCAAACATAGACGAACTCAAAGTGTGAGGGTTTGGGGGTGTTGGTCTAGGGGCAAAGAGCCTGTAAAAAGCTCCGTAGCTCCTGGAGGGGGGGTCACCATCTTACTACTTGCTGTAGTAGTTGGTTTGTAGGGAGTGAAGAAGGTTAGATTATGTTCAGGTGCTTTGCTGATCAGGGAGGGAAGTGACGATGTCATCTGGACAGATTGCCATAGATGACGGTGATATTAGTGTTTCTTGGGTGGAGCACCTCGTACCCTGAGCTGGCAGACCAATGCCGCATGATTGAAACTGACTTTCCAGGGTTCCAGTGGCCACTTAGGGTCCTTGACTTTTCTTCTTTTTCCTCTTGGGTTCCTGCAGGGTGGATGTAATTCTAAATGAGGAAACTGTATCCAGTCTCTTGGGATAGATTGGAGCCGTAGCTGCTGGCCTACACTACAGCCACAGCATTGCAGGATCCGAGTTGCATCTGTGACCTACACCATAGCTCACGGCAACATCGGATCCTTAACCCACTGAGCGAGGCCAGGGCTCCAACCTGCATCCTCATGGACGCTAGTCGGATTCATTTTTGCTGTGCCATGGCAGGAACTCTGAAAAGTAGCTCTTTGACTTAAGGTTGTCTGGTCTTCCCAGGGACACATTTGTGCCTGGCCTTCGTGGTCATTCTTCATGGCAGATCTAGTCCAGTGCTCTGGCGGGTAGTATGGAGACGCTGGTATTATGTTGCAAAGTGCCTTCAGTTCCTGGGAGGAAAGATGCAGAACAGAAGACGGGCACCCTCTTGCCACCCAATGATGAGCGCATTCGCTGTGGCTGGCGAGTCCCAGATGCACATATGCCTTTTCATGGCACCGAGAGAGCCATTGAAGGCCACTGTGAGAAAGGAGACCCATGTTTCAGGGTAAGGTGCTTTGAGCGATGACACATATGGGTTTCAGGTGTCTGGGGTACAGAGTTTGACCAGGACTCAGAAGCTCTTGAATGGGTTTGGTGAGAGTTGGATGATAGTCCAGGGCGAATACATGATGCGATTGGCTGTTGAGCTCATTAAAGTCTTGGTAAACGCCCCAGAGCCAAAAATATGGAACGAATTAAAGTAGCACTTTGGAGGCCTCCACTGAAATTTCTTTTCAGTGTGTCATGTGGTCAAGACAGCGGCAGCAGACAGCATGAAAAGAAAGGGCTCTTTGGGCCCTTGACAGTGTGGCTCAGAAGGGGGTGAGGTTGTTGGTTGTTCATCCTTGTGTTGGTGTGTGGGGAGGAGAAGAGCAAATGAAATTCCCTTTGGCTAATTTCTCAGGTTGCTGGACAGGTAGTTGGAGGCTCAAGGACTGGGTTGCCTGCATCTCAGCAAAATGTGCTCGCGGGGGTGGGCGGGGGGGAGATGTCCTCCTCACACAGCAGAAGCTGGAATCTAAGAGAGCATTTCCTTTCTCTGGGAACGCACCGTTTTGTGTGTGTTCTTGTTTTTCACCTTTTCATACTTGTACGTGCAGAAATTTCCATTCATCTGTTTGCCATGTCTATTTTTACAGTATCACCTTCTTCAGTGTATGGTGCTAGCTTCTCATGAGTCATGTCCAGCCCGCCAAAGCTGTTTTGTGTACGTTTCCTGGTGGCACTTAAGTGTGTTTAGGTGCATCCCCAGCAGGACCCTCCTGGCCCCAGGGGAAGCGGCCTTTTGCCTGTCCCTTCTTTGGGGTATGGCTTGTCCTTGGCATATGACGGAATTTGAATGTCTAGCATCTGGTGATTAGCTGTGACACCGGGTGTGTACGCATGTGCTATAAAGTGACATGTTTCTGTACGCGTGTGCCTTTCTGCAAAGGCGTCCCTCACACACATGCTTATTGTGAGGGTAATCAACTCAAGTTTTGCCCTCCTGCCCTGGCGGGCATCATATTCACCTCATGGACCGTGAGAGAGCGGCAGTGGGGCCGGCAGGCGGGCAAGGCTGAGGAGGGGGAGTTAGAGATGCCATATGGAAGTGGTTGGAAAACAGATGGGGGAAGTCTGGAAAAATCCAATTTGTTGTCCTCAGATACTTTAAGGAATGTCTTGATGTTTGGGTGTTAGAAAAGATTTCGGTGCCCAAGACAGGTTAGAATTAGATGATACAAAGCAACTTCCCAGGTAGGATTGGTATAGAACCAAACCTTAAGTAAGGATGTTTCATGCGGGGCTACTGGATCAGTGGAAAGGCTAGGTCTGTGTATTAGGCAGGGGTTGGGTGGAGGGAGTTGGCCAGAGTTGGGGTAGTCCAGCACCTCTTCATGGAAAGAAAGAAGTCTGAAAATAATCTTATTGTAATCTCGTCAACTGTAACATGGCAAGGAGGAACAGAAACTTTCTTTGCATCGCTGGGGGAAGGAGCCGTTGCCAGTCGATCTGTTATCCAGCATCAGACCCCTAACAATTCACTTTTAATGATTATCTCTGAGGGGGTTTTGATGGCATCCAAACACGTAGACCCTCCCGTCCTGGGCAGTGCACCCACTGACTCCACCTTAAGAGGTGATGCGAGCTCATTGGCTGCCTTTGGTCCCATGGTGGGAGAAACAGGACGCCCTCTTCATAGGTTCCTTTCATGGGCTTCTATTGAAGAAATCATATTGGCAGTTGCACATAAGCCCTGGATGTCCCTGTGAACCAGCTGTTAATGGATAATGGCCAGTGGCTCCATGAGGAGTGAAGGCTTTCTCTTTATTGGCTCCCAAGCTCAGCAACTAGTCCCCGGGGCAGGAGAGTTTAGAAGGCCTGGGAGGGCTTCAGACCCCTGGTTCCCAGCCATGGTGAGATGACAGAGATGCTTATGGGTCTCCAGCTGCACTCCTGAGCCAGTGCTCTTTCTGCTCTGCCATCTGTTCCCTAATTTCTCTCGTCCCCTACATTACCTTAGGGCTCCTGAGGGACAAAGAGGCTCCTAGTGAAGTTTGCCTTCTCTTTCCTTAACATTTCAAAAGAAGACACAGAAATGTACTTTTACTTCCTACAGGGAGGTTTCCCCAAACCCTTGTTCTTTCCTTTCCATGTCAAACACAGCATCTCATCTCTTGGTTGCATTTCTAATGAAAACAGAGAACGTAATGAGACTGTGTTGGAATTAATAGGATTGCGTTGGGCATATGGATTTCTACCATATCAGGAATTTTTCTTGAGAGTGGGGGCTCATAGAGGGGTGACGACAACTTCCATAGTGATTAAAATTGGATTTCAAGTTTACCATTCTTCCAAATGATAATTTTGCCAATTATAATTGAACATGTTTTTAGAACCTGCATTTTCTCAGTTATTCCTCTAGACGTACTTTTAAAATTTTAGATTAATTACCATCTCACAAATTAATTACTTAATTGCCTCTTAACCCAATAATTGAATAGTCTAGATTTTAACTGAAAAACAAAAAAGAAGACAAAACCAAAGACAAATAAAATCCACACAAGGATTTTTTTTTCTTAACCAGAAATATTTCTGGAGTGATCAGGACAATCAGATCTGTGCTATGTAGGTGAAACTGGGATTTAAAAAAATGTGAGAAGGAGTTCCCGTCGTGGCTCAGTGCAAACAAATCTGACTAGGATCCATGAGGATGCAGGTTCGATCCCTGGCCTCGCTCAGTGGGTTAAGGATCCAGCGTTGCTGTGAGCTGTGGTGTAGGTTGCAGACCCAGCTCAGAGCTGGCGTTGCTGTGGCTGTGGTGTAGACCAGCGGCTACAGCTCCGATTCGAGCCCTAGCCTGGGGACCTCCATGTGCCACAGGTGCGGCCCTCAAAAGACACAAACCCACAAAAGTGAGAAAAAGACATATCATGTAATTGATAAGAGCCAAGATTTCAACCTAGTTTATTGATTTTTTAAACTTTTTGGTCCATGAAGAGCCCTTGAAATATTCTTAGAGACTCTTCATGAGAAGAACACATTTGTGGATTTGAACACATTGATATAAATCATAGTGATTTTTATCTCTCAGCATCCCCACTCCCACCCTGGGCATTTGGGAATGGGCTGCTTCTGCTTATATCATGAGCATATAAAACTGGCCTCACTGACCTGCTGTAATAGACCAAGGAAACAAAGCCATGCGATTTCTAAACCCAGCGTGGAATTTGCCCACCTTCTCTGCTCACCTGCCCCATCCACTGCTGGCTCTTCCTGTAGTGCTGTTTGCCAGTGTTGAAAATGATAAAGAATAAGCTCTCCCTGAAAGCCCAAATCACAAGCCCCTCCCCACCCATCCCATACCGTGCAATACTTTAAAATCGTTCCCTTGAGGCGTGAGCCTTTGGCAGGTTCAGCCATGCACAGGGTAGCCTGGAAGAAGCAAGTGCCTGTCAGTGTGGGCCTTCCTGTCCTTTTCACTCCCAGCGCACGCTTGGAAGGACTTGGGAGAGGGTGACACCCTGGTTGTGGTGCCAAAACCGATGATCACACCAAACTCTAGTTCCCGTCACAGTTTGGCCTCACCGAGAATTCTTTTCCAATACATCTGAAGATTGAAGTATGGCGTTAACTTAGAAAAGGGGACCACAAGTAGCCGTACAGCTTGATGAATTTTTACAAGCTCGACACAGAACATCACCAGGACCCAGAAACCCTCCTTGTCTCTGGATACACACCCCCCACCCCTGCCTCCACACCCGGAAGAACCATGATTCTGACTTCGAACACCATAGATTAATTTCGCTTATTTCCATGCTTTATGTATTTGGAATCATCCAGTATGTGCCCTTTTGTAGCTGGCCTTTTCTGCCCAACTTGTGTTTGTGGCATTCAACCCTGTCGTGGAGTAGAGCAGAGGTCATTCACCACGCCACTCGGTGGCCCTCATCATGTCACTAGGCTGCGATGCATTTACTTAGCCAGCCGGTTGTCCATGAGCATCTGGGTCTTGCCTGGTTGAAGCCTATTCCTAACTGTACATCTTTGAACGTTCTTGTACATGACTTTTGGTGAATATGTGTTTGTATTTCTTTTGGAGATATATACACACACACATACATATACATATATACGTATACATATATATGGGGGGGGGGGAGAATTTCCAAGGGAGGAAATTCTGGATCATTCGAGAGAGATTATTTAGCCAGAAATCTTGTTTTGTCACCCCCTGCCATCTTCTATAGGTGAAGGAGTTTAGGACCGGATAAGGCCCTCCCAGAGCGCATACCTGGCTGCTATTTTTCTGGTCCCAGCCCAAACTCTAGAGCTCAGGAGCTTCACCAAGGGGAGGGGGGTTTGGCTGGGGCCCTGGGTTCTCTGCCTTCAACCAGAGCAATGCCCTTTTTTTTCTGGCTCATGGACAGCATTGAATTCCGTACAATATTTTGTCTTGAGAAAGAGTTCTATGGTTCTTTTAAAAAAGGAGTTTGGAAACAGCTGATTTTGGTTCAGAGAGGCAAAAACAGGCCTCCCTGGCAGCCTCGGGAGGGCTGGTGCGCCTGGGCGGTGCTGGCACGTTATGCGTGTTCCTTCACTCCAGCCTCACATAGGCCTGCAAGGCAGCTGTGTCCTTAGGCCGGTTTTACAGCTGAGGACACCAAAGGGTAAAGCGGTTAGGTGACATTCCTAAGGATACACATCTGAAAGAGAACTGAACCCAGGCAGTCGGACTCCAGGACTCCTCTCCTTAATTATCCAAACCAGAATGTTCTGCTCCCACACGCAGCCCATTTCGCAAATCTCCCAGCGACTGTCAAGGGCCTGTGTGGTGCATGATGGCGACCGTGCTTGAGTCTTTTGGTTCACAGTTTGATTTCTCTGGTAAAGCTATTGCCCAAGGAGCCCTGCTGTGATAGAGACAGGCCCGAAGAAAAACGAAGCCCCTCCCCTCTTTTTTTCCCCTTTCTAAGTCCATTTCAGAGCAGAATCGAAGCCTTTGTATTTGCCCTTCTACAGGCGCGGTGCTCCGCGATAGTGCTGCACAGCCGGGAGATCAGCGTAGTCAATGTGCTGGCCCTTATTTTGTCCTTCTCCGTTCTCAGCTCCCCCAGCCCCTCACTCCTCTGGAACCACACTGGCCTCCTAAGTGTGCCTCAGGACCTTTGTACTTGCTGTCCCCCCGCCCCCGCCCACTGGAATTCTCTTTCCCATGTGTTCTCGTGGTTTGCTCTTGCCTTTCCTCCAGGGCTCTGCTCAAAGTCACTGAATGAAGAGCCCTTTTCTGACCTCCCTACATAAAATTAACTCTTCATCACTTTCCCCTTCCTGACCTGCTTTGCTTTTCCTCCAGGTGCTTCTGCCACCTGGCATGTGATCTGTTGACTTGCTTTGTTTTCTATCAGTTGGCAGACAGCGTAGGCTTCACATGGACTGGGGGCTTTTTGATCATTGTGTATCTATGGCACATCGATAAATATTGAATGAATGAACGAAACTGGCTTTAAAATTCAAAAAACTGGTACCCAAAGAGGGTAGCTGGAACTGATAGTAAATGGGGGAAACTCATGTGCTGTATCCTTTTACGTTTCCAATGTTATTTATTTTTGTGTTCTTTCTTTTTGTCTTGATTATTCTTGCCAGAGGTTTATCTTTTCATTAGGCTTTTCAAAGAACCAGCTTTTGGTTTGGTTGAGCCTTTCATTCCCTGCCTTTCTTCTTGTTCAGCTCTGTATTTATTTACTTTGGTTTGTATATGTCTGTTTTATCTCCGCACATTAAAGATTGTTTGAATGCTGAGACCATAGCCAACCACAACTGTGATGAAACCTGCTGACTCGGTTAGACCTTGAACTTCCATGTCCGGGAGTCCGTGGTTTGGGCCTCGCCTCCTGCCCTCCCGGTTTTACACGAGCCACTGGAGTGGAAAAGAGCAACACTTAGATTTTTCAAAAGGAACAGATTATCCAGTTATCATTTAAACCAAGCTATTTTTAAACATTTTATTTGCCATGGACTCGTTTCTAACCTTGTGAGTGTGATTGCTATTACAGTATCATTTGTTAATTCCCTTTGAACAAATGTCTTCTTTTGTTTGCAGCATTACCTATGTTATTTTACTGTTGTAATGAGAACTATGGGGAGATGAAGGTTACGCTAGACGGAAAAAGTTCAAACCACATTGTGAGGCTCTTTTCTCTGGGTCTAAGTGAAGTCTAACTATATTAGAGTAACAAGACGGAAAATCTGTCTCTATAATTAGGAAATTAGCAGAGTCAGGATCAAACTGTAAGAAGGCGCATTGCCAAGCGATGCTTGCTTCTCTCAGTGCATATATGAGCCAGTAGGAAGTAAAACCATGGTGGACAAGGAGAATCCTGTGCATGGACCCTCAGGCATTGAGATGTGTGCTTGGGGGGCCAGGAAGGGATTGAAGCCCTTTAATATCTAGTTAAAGCCCTTAACCTCTGTGGTGAAATCTCAGGCCAGAGAACACTGAATGGTGTCACAGCAAAAAATGTCATCTGATGAACCCTGCCTCAAAGCGGTGGAGAAGCAGTCGTAAATTTGTTCGGAGATTCTTGTGTATCATTCTGGCTTTGGTTTGCCCTCTGAGAGATTTGATTTTCCCAGGGAGTCTCCCGATACTGTGTACACGTGTGTTAAGATGAAGGTACTTACTCAGTTGGTACGTGGAAGGGGGTCAGGGAAAGCACCAAGGATTCTGCATCTTGGGGAGGGATCACCTCTGACTCGAAGGGAAATTGGGGGCACGAAGTAAAGAGGAAGTCAAAGAGGGAGAGAGAGAGGTGAAGACGAGCAAGAGTGGGAGCCAGAGCTACAAGGCAGACAGACGCACTTGGGCTGTTGAGGAGAACGGGAGGGTGGGTCTGTGTTGACGTCCTAAAGATGAAAATGGCACCAAACCCCCCTTTGCAGGCTCACGCCCTTGAGGTCCACAGTGAGAGATGAGTTGATTTCTCACGTTCCTTCCAGCTGGAACCCCCTTCGATTCCAAATGCAAGAAAGACATTCTCTGCAAGGCAGGACAGCTTTCCACATATCCGGACAGGTCAAAAGTCAGTGGTTATTCCCGGGTACCGTCCAACTGTGACTACCAGAAATGTTCCCTGTAGTTCCTCCGTACAAAGGCCTTTGGGTCCAAGGTCTGGACCATCAGAGACCCAGGCAGGGTACTTTGTCGAGTCCAGCTGGAGTCAGTCTGGATTCTTTGGAATCCAGGTTCGCCAATCCTGTGGGCTGGGGTACCACTCTATGCAGAGCTGTTTGCACCACTCGGTCCCTCACTGTGGGATGCTAAGGCAGTGTTTGCTTTTCGCAAATGGAATCCGAGCCCCAGACAGCAGCTCTAGCAGGAAGAAAAGGTTCTACTTTTTCAAAGGTGTCAGAGGAACAGAGTGTACTAAGTACAAGTTCAAGTAAGGAAGATTCACATTTTCCAATGATATGCAGAGAGTGAAAAGTTTCAACATAAACAAACATGAGTTATTTGCCACAGAATATCAAGAATATCAAGCCAGGCCAGGAAGGCATGACGGTGCCAGTAAAATCTTGACAGATACCAGGAGGACAATGAGAACCCAACTTACTAAGTGGTGTGAAAGAATAAGTGCTGGTAGATGGAAGTCTTTTTAAAGAGCCCACAGAGAATTAAGTGTAGCGTTCTTGAACAGTGGCCCCTTTATACTGAAGATTTCTCTTTGATGTATACAAGCCAGCCAGATCACTGAGAGGCATGACTTTTCTTCCCATCTGAGAAGAGTGACCTGTGCTTTTTAAAAACAAAAACAAAAAACCCCACTTTTTTTTAAAGCATTTTTATTTTTTTTTTAAATTTTATGGCCACATTTAGTCCCGGGCCAGGGATTGAACCCTACCTTTGCCACAGCTGTGGCAACACTGGATCCTTTAACCCAGTATCCTTTAACCCAATGCATGGGGCTGGTGGTCAAACCCACACCTGCGCAGCAACCTGAGCCACTACAGTTAGATTCCTAACTCACTGTGCCAGGGCAGGAACTCCTAACCTGATTGCTTTTTGCTCAGCTAAATAACCAGTTTTTACTGACCTAGAATATTCATTGATCACGAACTCTAAGGCTGGAGTTCCTGCTGGGGTGCAACGGGACCAGCGGTGTCTTTGGGGCTCCAGGATGCAGGTTCAATCCCAGGCCCAGCACAGTGGGTTAAGGATCTGGCCTTGCCACAACTGTGGCTCAGATCCGATCCCTGGCCCGGGAACTCCATCTGCTGCAGGGCGGCCAAAAAGGAAAAAAAAATTAAAAAACAAAAACAAAACCTAACCACCCCAATTAAAAAGAAGAAGAAGAACCTCTAAGGCTTTGCTGTCCAATATGGCAGCCTCTAGCCACTGGTGGCTATCGATTGCTCGAAATGTGGCTAGTGTGATTGAAGAGCTGAATTTTAAATATTATGGCATTTTAATTAAATTGAAAGACTGATAAGATACTCACTTCACTTATTGGAAAAGTTTCTATACGTTTGCAGCAATTTTGGGATTGTGAATCTACTTTTCCACAGGTCTATTTCATGAGATTGAAATAGAGATCAACTAGTTCTTTTTGTCTTTTTTTGTTGTTGTTGTTGTTGTTGTTGCTATCTCTTGGGCTGCTTCCGCGGCATATGGAGGTTCCCAGGCTAGGGGTTGAATCGGAGCTGTAGCCACCGGCCTACGCCAGAGCCACAGCAACGCGGGATCCGAGCCGCGTCTGCAACCTACACCACAGCTCACGGCAACGCTGGATCGTTAACCCACTGAGCAAGGGCAGGGACCGAACCCTCGACCTCATGGTTCCTAGTCGGATTCGTTAACCACTGCGCCACGACGGGAACTCCGAGATCAACTAGTTCTGATGAAAATTTATCACCCAAATTGAGATGCGCTTTAGAGGTGTGAAAAACACATGGGATTTCAAAGACTTAGTATGACAAAGAGAGTGTAAAAGATCTCATTAGTAATTTTTTACATTGATCACATGTTGGAATGATAACATTTCAGATATGCTGAGTTAAATAAAATACCATTAAACTTTATTTCACCTGATTCTCTTACTTTTTGTTCTCTTGACTTTTTGATATATGGCTACTGGACCCTTGGGATAAACCATGATGAAAGATAATACAAGAAAGGGAATGTGTATGTATGTATGCCTGTAGAGCAGAAATTGGCACAGAATTGTAAATCAATTGTAAATCAACTACACTTTCCTAAAATTTTTTAATGAAAAAGTAAAATATGGCTACTGGAAAAACCGAAGTTACACATGTGGCTTGTATTCTAGTTCACTGGAATAGTGCTTTGGGCACCACATTTGGTGGTTAAGGCGAGGTTTGCCACTGAAGACTGCAAGGCATTGGAATCTAAGGAAAATGGTATACCCGCTCGCCTCATGTGGAACTGAAAGTTTGCCCTGCTCTGTTCTTCTTTTCCCCGAACCCAACCCCTAGGTGATTTATCTGGTGCAAATCTCAGGGTGCGGAGAAAGCTAGGTTTTGCTGAATTCTGATGTGTTCTGTTTAAGCCTTAAGCTCAGTGAAGAATCTAGTTGGGAAGTGGTTTCAGGACACTGTGCTTCTTCCTAACAGCCCTCTTAGGTTGAGTTCCCTAGACAGACCCTGAGAGGGAGGGTTTTGTTCAGGAAGCTTACCGAGGGTGCCCGTGGGAGCAGCACAGGCTCGAGGGGAGTAAGGGAAAGAGCAGGAGGAGGAATTGGGCAGCCCTGCAGCACAGTGGAGACCTCTGTACTGGAGGTACGTTGGCCCTTAAGAGTTGCCCCAAATTGAGGTGGGGAAGTTGGGCCTTCGTGTCCTCCAGTTGACCAGTCTTTGGGTGCGGGCAGCTGCTGGGGACGGAACTGAATGAACCTTGAGTCAGGCAGCTCCCTTCCACAGCAGACAAGTCCCAGAGGGGAAGACAGCTGGGAGCCCTCAGCAGCCCACACTTCCAGCAGCCGCTGGCGAAGGAGTACCTCCATCCACAGTGGGGTGTCTGGGCAGCACACGCAGCATCTGCCGTGACATCGCAGTCTCGCTCTCACCATCAGCCCCCAGCCAGAATCTGACAGCACACAAAACCTTTCAGGTGCCATCATCTTAGACCTGGGCATCTTAGACTTCCCTGTGCCTGAAAATGAGGAATAGAGTTTGTATCTGCTCGTATCCCTCTTCTTGCTTCCCTGGGATGAACTGTCGATTCTAGAACACAGGAAGACGGAGAGATGGGGAGAAAGGGAGAGAAGGGAGAGGGAAAAGAGAAGGGTCAATCCATGTGCCTCACTCACCATTCAGAAGTCCCGCAGGGTCTGCACACAGCCGTGTGCTCCTCCTCCTAACTGCTGAGTCCAGCTGGAGCCACAGCCCAGCAGCCGATCAGAAACGTGGGGCAGGAGGAAACTGATCCCAGAGCAGGCACCCTGCCCAGATCAATTTAGGAAGAAGTCAGGACTCTCAGTGTGAACTAGTATTGATTCCGCTGGCTGCAGCTGCACGGAGAGCTAATGTCACTCTCTGATGACAGGTCAAGAAAGAGAGCAGGTCCCACCCCCCACTTCCTCCAGAAAGTGACCTGCGGTGGCTGCAGTGAAAATCAGAGCTTAGCAGCCACTTGATCCCTGAGCGCTTCATTCTGATTTTTCTCTGGGCGTCTGTCTGTCCATCCATCTAGTAGTTCTGTTTCCTATTTTCCGTTTTGTCTTTTAAGCCAAGTTTACATTGTGGCGCTGCTTCCCAAGAATCGCCCCTGCCTATTTGTAAACGCTGCCGACTCAGAGGTGCCCAGTAGCCTGTGCTCATCAGACAGGAGCATTTCCCACAGGCCTCTTCTGCTTCTCCTGCCCCTTATCTGTAATTTAACAACTGTGCCTGTCACCTGTGTCTGCGCTCACACGGGAGTGCACACAGTCTGACTCACGCACACCTCTAAGAGTGTCTTGGCGCACACCGGGCCAAAGCTGCCCCCAGCTACCTCTTTTTCCCCCGCCTCCCCTCGCCCCTTTGGTCTCTTTCCTATCTCCGGCCGCCTTGCTCTTTGCCTCTCATTTCACTCTGCCTCTGAGAGAGAAATCTCATTATTTCTGATTTAGGGGCTCCTCTGCCCTCCCCTGCTACATGTCATGTCCGTTGCCAGCGTGTTACAACATCACAAGAGCATTCGGAGCTCTGATTTATCCACCAGAGGGAATGACTCTAGGAAGGATGGGAGTAGGGAAGAGTGGGGACCAGGAAGCGGAGTGGGGGGATTGGCAGGGAAGGATCACAGGTTTTAGATTCAGGATGCTTGGATGAGTTGGGTTAGGCCGCAGGATGAATACTGTACTTTATCAGTCGTCTAAAGCAGCAGCAGGGCAGCCTTTGTTTATCTAATTTTAGACGTGGGCTGGTACATGTCACTGGGGCTCTGGGACAGCTGTTGAGGAAAGCCATGACGGACTTTTGAATCCTTCTCTCTCCTCTCCTCCTGGCAGGTGACATGTGGTGAGGAGGTTCATACAGTTTATAACTTAGCAGTTTCCCAAGTCTTCCTCTGCGCCACTCATCAGGCAGCAATGAGACGTCTGCTGGGCTCGCCATGTGGGTCTGGCACATAGTGGGGGCTCAGAAAACAGTCACTCGGGGTGCCGTCAGCCAGGCTTCTCAGCTGTCTTGGCTTCGGGTCTCCCAGAAATAAACTCGAGACAGAGAGCTAAGCATAGATAGTTTCCTGGGGGTACTTGGGAACCCTCGTAGCTCATGAGGCTGTGGGACAGGGAAGGGAGAAAGCAAGCAAAGGGCATTATCCAGCTTAGTCCTGCAGGAGAATTCTTCCACCCAAGAGGCGACAGAACTGGAGGATTAACTGGAGTATTTATACCCCAACCTCCTGAGTCATTGGCTGGGGGCTCCTCCTGGGGACGTTAGTTCCCTAGCATTTCCAGCCCACCTTGTTGTGCATGGGCGGCGTGGCCTAGCACTGTATTGGTTCAGGAAGATCGGCCCTCAGGCTCAGAGATGGAGGCACTGGCACTTGGAAATCTCCTTGCACTTACCCGGAAGGCCTGAGGGACATGAGTGGAGTGCTGGCAGAGTCTGCCGCAATAGCTAGGTTTCATTCATTCATTCATTCGTGCATGCATGTGTGCTTTCATTCAACAAACATTTCTTGAGCTGCTCCTCTGTTTCTGCCACTATCCTGAGCGTTGAGGATACACCAATAAACAAAATGCATGCAAATCTCTGCCATCATAGAACTTATGGTCTAGGGGGTAGAGGAGACGATGAAGAGATCAACATAAACAAAATACATACATCATATAGCTTTTCGGGGTGCTTCACTGCAGGTCACGAAGGTCCTTGTGGGTCAGGGATCATAGGTCCTCTGCCTTTTACTCACCATGAAGTGGGGAGCCATTGAAGAGCTTTTAGGAAAGAAAGGACGTGTTTTGGTTTATGTTGCCGTGTTGAGGACATATCAAGGCAGGGCAGGGGTGGAGGGAAGCAGGGAGGCCCATCAGGAAACACATCGTCGTGGACCTTCCATTGTACTCCATAATAAATGAATAACAATCGAGAGTTGGAACAGATTTCTCGAAGCTCACCTGTGGCACGATGCACGTTCTACTGCATTTTGTTGCTAAAACAAGTGAAAAAATAAGCATAGATTCAAGGGAAGGGAAAAGAGTCTTACCTCTTGATGGGCGCAGCTGCAGGGTCATTTTGTATAGGGGTGTGGCTAAGGAAAGGGAAACTGTCATGACCATTTTGGCGAAGAGTCTACCATGGCAAACAACGTTATGTCGATCTTCCAATATCCCTGTTCTTCACATATCCTCGGGCCACCTTGCCTCATATGATGGAGTAAAATGGAAGGTCCAGAAAGATGTGCCATGTCTATCGTAGACCATGGTGACCACTTACGGCAGTGGGTATGCATATGCCAATTCGAGACGGGTGGGACTCCTTGGAAAAAGCATTTCCACGTGACTGCTTTGCTCATTTTAGCCCTGTTACCTGTCCTTCGGTCAGCTTCCTTCTTCCCTTCTCATTGCTGCCGCTTCCAGGCCTCCTTCTTTCTGGAGAACAAACATCCACCCCTTGTGTCGTGAAGAACACCTTGCCCGAACTTCTATAACTTTGCCCTTGACCACTTTGCACTGAACCACCCTTTCGCTTCCACTGCTTTCTAAGGGCACCAAAATCAGGACCCCCAACCCTAACCCCTCACCCCCAAGAGGAGTTCCGTGCCAGTTATTAATATTTATTTTCTACCTCCTTTTACTAATGGATGGGCTTCACTTGAGAATGAAGTTTTTCGGGGTTGCCCTGTGGGTTGTGTGGAGAGCGGTGTTCTGAATGTGGTGTTGACAAAAGGTCCGACACCATGTTCTTGTATTAAAATCATTGATGGATATATTTCTTTTTTCTTTTTTTAAATCTTTTTAGGGCTGCACCCACGGCATATGGAGGTTCCCAGGCTAGGGGTCAAATCAGAGCTGTAGCTGCCGGCCTACACCACAGCTCACAGCAATACCGGATCCTTAACCCTCTGAGTGAGGCCGGGGATTGAACCTGCATCCTCATGGATGCTAGTCAGATTCGTTTCTGCTAAGTGACGACGGGAACTCCAGATGGATATAGTTCTTGAAGCCAAGCCTTATAGCTGTCTCTTTGACTTTCCTCCCATCACCTAGAACCCGGTAGACTTTCAGTGAATGTGACCGTGGAATTGAGGTCAGTTTCTACAATAGTCCATCTGATACCTGAGATCTTCCTCCCTTCTTCTCAAGCTGTGAGGGAAAGATCTTGAAGCATCTCTGTGCATTAACCAAGTTTTTGTAATCTAGACTCTGGCCGTCCAGTTGAACATTGTGTGGTAACAGAAATGTCCCAGAGCTGCGGTGTCACATATGGCACTTAACATGTGGTTAGGACAGGTGAGGAACTGGATGTTTAATTTGCCTTGATTTTATTTAAAATTTTAATTAATTTACATTGAAGCTGAATACCACGGCAGACTGTGCAGCTCTAGATAGTACTCGCTGAACTGTTCCACTGAAATGCTCCTGGTGGTAGAGAAAAGAGAATGAATACCTTGATGGTTTGGGGGGCACGTTTTCAAGTTCAGAATTACTTGGAAGTCTTAGCTTAAAAATGCACCATGACTGCATTGATCACATGTATGGTTTTGAATATGTACCCTCTACCATGGAGCAAAACGGATGGGCCAGGAAGACGTGTGCCTCCTGAGCATGTGGCGCCATAGCCTCTTGTGGGTTCCTGAATGCCGGCTGAGACAGGAGAGCACGTTGCGAGGAAGTTGGCTTGAGGTTTACACATCACATTTTTCCTATTTTGAGTGCAGCCTGAGAATGAAAACATCTCATCCAACACCCATCCCGTGTTCGGAATGCCCTCCTGCCTGACGTGGGTTAGAACCCTCTTGCTGCAATGCAAACCTCCCATTCGATTAAAAATTCTCCCCCAGAAAGCTCTTCAAGTGCATTTCGTGAATAAGGTGGTGTCTGTGACTTTCCGTGACATTTACTCTAATAAGCCGTGGGAGTGATTTAGTGGTTAGTGGGCACTGACATTTGAGGAAGGAAAGACAAACTTGGCCGCTTCTGACATGACTTTTTTTCTTCTCCCCTTGACTCATGGTCTTGGATCCATGGAAACTTTGTTTCCTGAGAGACATACTGTGTTCTCTGGGTTTTGGAAGTAATGTATTATTTTTTTCTTTTAACACGCAGCCACAAGTTAATTTCTTCTTTGTGTGGCTGATGGTGCAGCTATTTGTAGTGAGAAGAGTATGTTTTCCATGGTATTTGAACTTTCTGTTCCAAGGGTGTATGTGTGTGTGTGTGTGTGTGCGCGCGCGCACATGTGTACACATGCTTTTCCTCAACATAGAATTTATTCCATTTTGTTTAGAAGGAAAACACATGGAAAAAAAGAATTTAAGAGAGCACATTTAAAAAATATTACATAGATGCATATATAACTATAGCTATAACCACAGCTCTGTGTAACTACCACCAGATCAAGATACAGAACATTGTCAGCACTCGCAGGAGCTTCTTTTTGTCCCCCGCCAGTCCATATATCCCACCCGGAGGTAACTCTTCTGACATCTGTCACCAAAGATTAGTTTTGCCTGTTCTTGAATGTCATATAAATGGCATCACACAAAATGTATTTTACAATATTGTGTCCATAAGAATCATTCATGCTGTCGTGTGGGTCAGTCCTTAATTTAATTGCTGTGCAGTATTCTGTTATATGAACATACCACAAGTGATTTATCCATTTCTCCATTGATGGATGATGTGTGGGTTGGGTCTTGCTTTTGACTATCAAGAGCAAAGCTGCTGTGAATGTTCTTGTGCTTGTCTTTTGCCCTCCTTCCCTTTGGTATATACCTGGAAGTGGAGTTACTGGGTTGTCAGAGTAAAAGGAAGTTTTGGTTGCTCTAACAAGACCCCCATCTAAGAGTGGTGTGGACAAGGTAGAAGTTTCCTTCTCCCTTGTAAAGTAGTCAGAGACCCAGGATCTGACCACCAGGTGCTCTGTCACTCCCAGAGGGATGCTCCCGTCCTGGTGGACCAGGATGGCTGAGCACTACATCCGCATCCCAGACTAAAGGATGGGAGGACAAAGGGGGAAGGTGACAGCATGCCTCTTCCCTGCAAAGATAGACCTCATGAATTGGGGCGCACAGCTTCCACTGAGACTGCATGCACCAGAAGGTGATTCACTGCTACCCTCCCCCGAAGTGCCAGAGATCATCTTTTTTTTGAGAAGCCTCATGCTGGAGAATAGGTAGTGGGATATTATGAAAAGTCTCTGCCACAGCTTACTTCCTGGAGTGGCATACCCCCCATTAGGGGGAATGAGCATGCAGGTGTCCGTGTTCAGCTCTTTTACTCCCTAGTCCAGGAGAACCTCTGAGAACTTTGTGGACTCCTTTGAGTAGTTCCATCAGCCAACCCACCTAAACTCTTTTACTAATCATGGATGTTGTTCGCTCGTCATTTGTATACAAATGTCTTCTCAATGATGTTTTGTTTTGAATATTCTGAAAACAGAATATTACTACTCTTATTGTTTTCAACATTATTATAATTTTCCTAGTAGGAGACTGCATCTTGGCTCAGTCACTTAGCAGTTTGTGTGGTCTTGGAATAGTTGCTTATTCTCTCTGAGCCTCTGTTCCACCATCCATAAAATGGAAATAAAAATTTCTACCTTGGGAGCTCCCATCATGGCACAGCGGAAACGAATCCAACTAGGAACCATGAGGTTGCAGGTTTGATCCCTGGCCTCGCTCAGTGGGTTAAGGATCTGGCGTTGCCGTGAGCTGTGGTGTAGGTCACAGATGCAGCTCGGATCCTGCATTGCTATGGCTGTGGTGTAGTCCGGCGGCTACAGCTCCTATTAGACCTCTAGCCTGGGAACCTCCATATGCCACAGGTGCAGACTTAAAAGCCAAAAAGCCAAAAAAAAAAAAAAAAAAGGCCAAAAAAAAAATCTACCTTGAAGAACTGTTTTAAGAAACAGAAATAATGTTTTACCCCCAGTACAACTGGAGTTCCACATGGTCAAGTCTTGTTATATCATCACAGTAAAAAATATCTAGCACCTAGAAGTGATGAAATGTAATTCTTATTGTTTCTCAGGGTGTTAAAGAAGATCCAGTACATCACTCACAGCAGTAGTTCTCAAAACATACACACTCACTCCCCAAACCTGCCTCCTTCCTCTCTCAGACACACCTAAGCATCTGGGAAGGTTCTTTGTCTCCATGCCCTCAGTTCCTCTCAGTTCCCAAACTCTCCCAGACTGTCTTCAGTATCCTACCTATATGTGTGCTTGTATTTTGTCTGTTTCCCATTTCTTCCCACCTCTGTCCTTTTTCTCTCACTCAAGTAAATCTATAGGAAAGAAGCTATGACTTTTCTTATTACATCATCAGTGTTTTCTCCTGTAACAAAGGTCAAATATCTGTCACATGGTAGACAAGCTGTGGTTGCTATTCTCGTTACCATCCAGATGATGAAGACTGTTAGCGCTCTTTGTTTATCTGGGACCCTCTTAAGAGATCAAGAGGAGGTGAATGCCATTGAGGTTGACTCTGAGAGCAGGGGTGTGTGGTGGATGGACTGTTGTTGGTCCTAAAAACAGCTGGCATGCAGTTTACTAAGTGTTTGAATTGCATTCATTCACTCACTTAAGTTTTATCAATTTGTTCATTTATTGATATCCTCGAACAGCTTTGACGAAGTCGACAGGAAAACATCTAACATAGGGTGAAGTAAATAAATAATAAATATGATCAAAGGGAAATAAGATAATACCAAGGCCCCAAAACACATACCCCAAGCTAATGCATTCCCCAGCTGATGTTCACCTCAGAGGCACTGGGGAAGCTGGAGGCATGAGCCTTACACTTATTTTGAGGAATAAACCAGGGGAGAATACTTGCCAGATATAAAGTGCTGGAGTGCTGTGTAGCAGAATGAGGGCTTTGTCCCTTCTGTATACAGCTTTAATGACTGTGATGGATGCCCTGTCTTTTTTGCCTGATCTCTGCATTTGCTGCCCTAGCAGTTAGCTTTGAACAGAAGAGGTACAATGCTATCAGCTCCCAAGATCTCGCTGCCTAGCTGGGTCTCAAATACCCTTAATCACTTGTTATTCATCATGAGTTTTTGGTATTCTGAGAACTATTAAAGGATGAGTTTTACATAACATGTTTGAGTGCTGGGTCCTGGGCTGTGGTGTGCTGGAGCCTGCTTGTACCGGTTCACAAGAGCCAATCATACACATGTCTTAGTAACTTGGCATTCAGTGACATAAAGTTGGTAGCTGGAAATCTAGCCAAGGTGTGAGTATTTACACCATGGGAATGAGCAAACACTACAAGTCAGGGCTTTTTTTTTTGTCCTCCTGAAAGTCAGTTTTAAATATTCACTAGCATATAACTGGTATTTAGCGCATAATTATGTCAAGAAAATTAGATGCCAGTGTTCGGGAAAGGGAATAGTTACAAGGCATTCTGTGGAATCAGAAGCACCGTGGGAAATTGCAGACGAATTCTGGATAATGCTTAGAACTGATCTGGGAACGTCAATTGATCTATCAGAATTTTAGAGTGGGCAACTCACATATTGAACATCGTGGTGATGTTCTTGGTTTCTTTGAAAATCACATGGGAGAAAGGAGGTTGAGTTTTCTGCTGAAGCTGGAAGCAGGAAGCTTGATACCACCCAGGGGCAAGACTCTGGAGCATGCGCCTCAGGGCACCATAGAGTTCAGCTGAAATGATCCTTCCTGACACATCCTTCTAAGAGAAAGAAAGGGTGACAAGGGACCAGGAGGGATGTCTCTATGCAGCTGATGCCCTCGTCATAGTAACTCAGCATCCTTTATGTCCCTTGTTGTCAAATCAGCCAGCATTTTCCTCTCTTCAAGTTCATTATCCAAGGCTGATGTGATGACTATAGCCAGAGAGTTATCCAGGATCAAAGTCCACTAATTCGAAAAGATATGTGTACCCCAATGTTCACAGCCACATTATTTTCAATAGCCAAGATATGGAAACAACCCACTTGTCCATCATCAGATGAATGGATGAAGAAAAGGTGGTGTATGTGTGTGTGTGTGCACGCACATACACTATCCAGCCATAAAAACACAATGGAATGTTGCCATTTGCAACAACGAGGATTAACCCTGAGGGCACTATGTTTAGTGAAATAAGTCAGTCAGAGAAAGACAAGTAGTGTATGATATCGCTTATATGTGGAATCTGAAAAATAAAACAAAGAGATATATATAGCAAAAGGAAATCAACTCATAGATAGAGAACACAAACTAGTATTTACTCGTGGAGAGAGGGAAGGGGGGGGACAAGTTGGGCTAGGGGGCTGAGAGATACAAACCCCCATGTATAAAATAGATAAGCAACAAAGATATATTGTATAGCACAGGGAAATATAGTTATTATTTTATAACTTAATGGAGTATAATTTATAAAAATACTGAATCCCTATGCTGTTCACCTGAAACTAATATAATATTGTAAATTAACTATCGTTCTAAAAGTCACCACCACTCCAAGCACTGCTTTAAATGTACCTCCAGAGTCTCATCTAGTGAGACTCTGTAGTTATTTGAGTATACAGCTCTTTAGAATAGTGGCTAAGAATATAGGCTTTGGAGCTACACTGAGCTGGGTTCAAATTCTGCATCCATGTGCCCGAGCTAACATGGAAAGCTTGCGAGAGCTGATTGTGTGTATCTGTTCTCATGTCGGTAGCTTAAAATTGGCCATGTAGGACTGTTCACATGATGGAATCCCCGAGCCCCACTAATCAGGACATTTTTATTTTAAAAACCAGTTTGAAACAGGTGCCCTTGAACATGTCCTTTGTACTTCATGTGTTCCCAGTCCTCATCCTTCCAACAGAAAGGGTTTGAACAACCACCTCCCATTTGAAAGAACTAACTTGCCTTGGTGACACCAGGTCTTGGCTTACGTGCTTACTCTCCCCCCTTTGCTTGGCACTGAGCTATTATTGGGATTTGATGAGGCCAGCATATCCGGAGAGGATTGCTTTTGGAAAGGTAGCTGTTACTCACAGATCCCAAGAGGAGGGAGCATTCCATGCTGTGGGGCAGGAGGTGGCGGGGGGCATATGGGGAAGCACCAGGGTTGGTCCAGGGAAGGGAGGGATGGGGAGACTGTGGGAAAGGATGGTGGGACAGACTAAGCAGATTTGGGATTGGCTATTTGATCATTTCAGCGGGCTCCGGGGTGCAGGGACTGGCCCTCGTTGACCTGGGCTGGTTGGGGCAGGTGGAAAGTGGCCTGGTGAGCAAGGGCTCCATAAAGGAGGCGGTTGGGAGTCGGGGCTGTGGATTGGCCAGCTTGCGTGTGAGAGGCAGACTCCCGGGGGAGCTGTCGAGTATCCCTCGGAGTAAGCTAGCCCTGGGAGAGGCAGGCCCTCCAGGGTCATCGAGGGCCCAAGGTTGTCAAAGCGTCAAAAATAGAGAATAAAATGGAAGCCAGCATGGTCCTGAGAATGGAAGGCAGCAGCGTTAGATGGAGTGGTTTCCAAATAAGTTGCGTGCGATGCCCCCCTGCCACCTTGAGCACCCCTGGCAAGAAGGTCTCATGTTGCACACATTGGCAGCGACAGCGGGCCTCCTAAGAAGCATGCCAGAGAGTAAAGGCGGAGATTTACAGCCCATTTAAAGCTTGAGGTAACTGTACTGTGATAGGTCCTCAAGGTCGCCAGCCTCAGTCCTCTGCACGTTAATTCAGACTTCAGGGGACACGCGTTTGACATTTTTGGAAACCTAGTGAATGTTGGGAAGAAATAAACACTCACCAGTTATTTTTATGCTACCATCTTCCGTGTTGCACTTAAGAAGAGAAATATGCCTTCTAGAGAGCTGTAAACATGCTGTACCCGAGGTCCATTATTTCACGGCTCGCCGTGGAGTCCAAATGGAATAATCTGCAGACTAAACCCTTTCTTTATCCCCGGGGCCGAGGCACAGGGCAGCGAGGGCAGCGAGGCTGAAATGGCTTCTGAGGTGCCCTCTGACTCTGAAATGTGCTGACCTGGAGTTTTGCCAGTTAGCGCAGGTTGGATAATAGACTCAGAGATGCCCTACATCGAAGGGATGATAAAATAGCGGTCTGGCCCTTGATCCCTGCTCCCGCCAAGTTCTAAACAGCATCGGCTATTGGAGAAGTTTCCAGATGGACTGCTTTGCAATCCCCCTGAGCCTCAGAAAAGAAGTCTGCTGTTAGAGACAGGCATAGCTTTAGCCTGAGGGAGGCAGCGAGAGATACAGCCTACTGCTTCCCGATCCTAGGTGTGAGTGGGGTTTTAGCCAGGAAAGAGATGGCCCTGCTTTGGATTCGGAACATCAGTGGCAATTTGGAGGCTGTAGAACTTTCTACAGGGCCGAGAGGATCCTGGACACGGCTGAGCAGACACACGCCTGGCTAAAGACTTTGGCGGATTCCAGTGGTGATCATGGCACGCCAGCCTTCCTCCTCTGGCTGGGACTCAGGCATCACAGGGCACAACTTGGCTTTCTAAGATGTAGCATATCGAGACAGCAGAAGATGGTTTAGCTGCAGGAATTAAATGTAGATGCCTCAGAAGCATATGTTTCCACAGCACCTAGAGTGGTGTCTGCATGTAGTAGGTGCTCAGTAAATGGTGCTGGAGTGCGTGAACAGATGTTCGCTTTATAGATCCTGCAGCGTAAAGACAACTGTTCTGCCTGTTGTTCCTTTAGCAGAACGAGTGTTGTCCAAAAACAGAATGGAGCGTGTTTTAAGATTTAGCATCAAAAGCCCCCAAAGTGTCCAAGCTGTAGCTGGATGGTAAAACTAGTGATAATCACCATCAGTCCGCTGTGGCTGCATAACGAGTAACACCCAAACTCAGTAGCTTAGAATAATGAGTATTATTTTCAGGCTTTCAGTTTTGCACATCCGCTCCGATGACTCTCTTTGAGCTGCAGGTCTGCAAATTGGCGAATCTAGTCTGGGCTTTGTGCGGGTTTTCGGGTTTGACTCCAGTCCGCTTCACATGGCTTTTGTCCTCCTAGGACCACTGGGCTCACCAGGGCCCACTCTTGTCACAGCAGTGGCAGAAGCACAAGAGGGCGAGCCCCACAGCTCAAGCACATTTCAAGCTTTAGCTCACATCAGGTTTTCCAGCTTCCCCCTTGGCCAAGAAAGTCATAGAGCCAAGGCCAAAAGTCAGGGGTGCTCAAGTACACGGAACCGTGAGGGCAACGGATGATCACCGAGCAGCAATCCACACTCTCAGAATAGCCACCGTTTGCTGGATGTTACTCTGTGCCAGGCACACCTCTAAGCACTTGACACGAAGGACCTCATTTAACCATCCTGACAACCACGTGGGATAGGTGGCCTTACAGTCAAGCTTCACTTTACAGATAAGCAAGTTGAGGCCCAAGATGAGTGATGGACTCGATGGAGGACACACGTGTAGGAGGCAGCCCAACCAGGATTCGAAGCCCAGCAGTCCCATCCCAATACCTGCTTGCTTCACCACACTGGTGTCCTGCTGTGGACAGCAGGAAGCTTAAGGACTTCGGAGCCCCCCTCCTGGTCAGCTACATGCTAGCACAGATATTGGTTCATTTAACTTTTGCAGGTGCCCAGGTGTGTATGTGGTGGTGGTGGTGGGGGGGGGTCTCGTTTTCTCTATTTACTACAGATGAGGACATTGAGGCTCAGAGAAGTTAAGAGACCGGTCACACAGCTGGGCAGTGGCTGAATCACCACGGAGGCCTGGCTCCTGGCAGGAAGTCCTCCTCTCTGAACGAGGAAAGACTCCGGCAGTTACCGAGTGGTTTTTTTCTACATTTTTCTGCCCTCGGTCCTTGGGAGGCTTCTAATTTAGGGTTCCCGCCCTACAGGGTACCCTTTTCCTTATTTATTTATTTTTCCTGCCCGGGGACTGCGCCCTGGTCACTTGGCACAGGATCAGTGCCATGGCCAGATAGCTGCGCGTTAGTTCTCACGGACTCCGAATCCCTAGTTTCTCATGCCATGGCATGTCCCCAAGTGTCCCCTCCCTTCCCCCATGCACCCCGCCCTCACTGGAGCTGTGGCAGCCCTGGCTGTCCCATGGTGTCCGGTTACAGGCTCCGAAGGGCGAGGCCAGTTGAGTGGCTGTAATTTTAGTGCAGGATGAAAGCCGGGGGAAATGAAGGGGACTCTTTAGGTCCTGTTCACAGGTGCCACCAAGCCCCAAGTCTCTCTGTCTCCTGGAGCTGGTGAGAAAGCAACGTTCTCACCACCAAAGACAGGAGAGGATCCAAAGCCACTGGTTTGGGGGAGCTCCAGGATGCTGGATGTTCCCAACCCTGAAAGAAAGTGGGTATCAACAGCTCTGGACATAACCGTGGACTTGGTGCCTGTCAGCTGGGGAAGTTGTGGCTCTGTACACGCCCATCCTTGCAAGCGCTTTGAACACATCTCCAAGCCGGCAAAAACCCAGTTACAGCTTTTCTCCCTCGCCCATATCCTGCTGGCATTTTACCTGTCCCTTCCCACCCACCTCCCAACTTCTGTCCCGTCAGGATCGGAGTGCTGCTCCCCTGTCATCCAGGAGTGTTCGCTACAGGCGGAGATTCCCACAGATAAGGCACAAATGATCCAGAAAGGACAAGCAGAGAAGAATGTTGCTTGTATTTGGCCCCCTGCCTGACATTTCTTAACCCATTGCCTGAATTCTCTTTCAAACTAGAGTCAGGGCTTATCTCTAAGACACTGTGAGTGCTCTAGTCACGATGACATTTGGGCTTGAGGGCTGAAGGACCTACATTTTTTTGGAGGGGGTGGGGAGGGGAGATTTATTGTTGCTGCGGGCAGGAGAGGCCTCCCGAGGGTGCGCGGGGGTGGTGGGGGGCCGGGGCTGCCTGGGCAGGCGCGCGAGGTCCCTCTGTGTCCTGACCTCCAGCTGGGATTCCTAACCTTCTCTTTGCCACGGTCCTCTCTGCTGGACTGGTGAAACCTGGACCCTTCTTGGACTAAGATCTGAAAAGGTAGAAATAGCTAGAATTAGAAAGGACCAATGGTTATTAAAACCAGTGACTAAATAAATACAGTGATTAAAATGTTAACATACAAATAAATGGGTGATATAGAAAAATATGAGCTTCTTATTAACTCACTTGCTATCAAGGTCTAGTTGAAGGGTCAAAGGGATGATACTTTGAGATATTTCCAAAATATGGGGGAATGACATCTTTCAAAAGCTGTGATAGTTTTGATTTCTGACCACTTTGACTTGTTTTGGAAATCTTTTCCCCTCTTGTTTGATCATAATAGCAGCGCCTACAAAACTTGTGAAGTGGAAAGCTGGACTTAGGCGCCCCGGCCCTTCACTTTTGGGTCTTTTCCCCTTTTCTGTGACATCCTTCTTCCGGGACATCATACATCCTGTCTCCTGAAATCCTGCTCTCAGGAAAAACATCCCATATCAGCAATCACAAAGCCTTCCATTCCCTAAGAACTTTGGGTCCTCGAGTGTGGAATAAAAGCTTGTTTTTTTCTTCCGAAGTAGGTATCAGAAGGCTGGAGGGGGAAACTTAAAAAAAAAAAAAACAACAACAACTTTGCATTCATGGGTGCCTCTAGAGTCGCAGCCCATGGAGAGGTGCCCGCTTTGGCCTTGAATGTTAGGACTCTCGATGGTCATGTCTCCTTCTTTGAGCGGGAGCCATTGATCAGGAAGTTGAAGTCAGTTATGCTCAAGGGTCATGAGCCAGTTTAGGGCAACTTTTCCCCATTCTCATCTGGAGGGACTCCGAACACCCGAGCCGTGCAGGGAGGCAGAACTCCAGCTTTTTAATGCTGCCAAGGAAGAGTGATGGTCAAGGTGAGCGTTCCACACTGCCCCGCCGCCCCCCGCCCCGACCCTCCCCAGGCTTGCCTCCTACATCCGTTACATGATACGCTATGTTTACCTGGGGCTTGTGCCAACAGAGCTCAGCAGCCCTACTTCTACCTGGGCCTGGCTGTGTATTTACATGGTAAACATTTCTAGAAAAGAAAGGGAAATATTCACTTGAAAATATCTTATAAAAATTGCCCTTTAGAGATGCCTGGTTAGGCAAAAGCAAACATTTCATATTTATAAAATGAATCATTTTATAAAAACATTACCCCTAGACCAAAAACTTAATAACACCAGTGTTGGTGAGGGTATAGTGACACTTGCATAGGTTGCTTTCGCTTCCTGTAGACATACGGCCCCTCCGATACTTCATTTCATCTACACGTCTCAGCCATCAACCCAGTAAAGTGGACAATGCTAGATCCCTTTTTAAACAGAGAAAATTAAGGCTCGGAAAGGTTATGCCAATGCCCAGTGTCACACCCCTTGGCAGGGAGAGCAGGAATATGAGCCTAGGTCTTCTGACTCAAAACCAAATGCCCTCTTGGCATATGTCCGCCAAGAGTAACATATAAGCCAGTTGTAAAGCCGCTGGTACACAGCTGCCTCAAAGTGTCTGTACCATTTAGCTCTCGATCAGGATAACCGAACCAGTCTAGGTATTTCACAAAAGGAGAATTTAATACAGGGAGTTGGTTACACTGACCGTGGAAGAACTGAGAAGCCCAACAGGGAATAGTGAGGGAAGCCAGATGTGAGCCGTGGCAGGAAGCTGCTACGACTCTGAAGCTGGAGAAACCAAGGGCCGGAGTGAAGCTGCCGGAACCCACGGGCTGGAGGCCCCTTGCAGAAACCAGACCAGTGGTGAGGCAGCCCGGTGGGTGTCGGGATCCCAGAGGAGACAGGGCGGTGGGCTAAGAGTGAGGGGAGACATGCCCTAACTTCGTCCCGCCCCCCAGTGCCTCGCATTGGCTGAGCCTAGCCCGGTGAAGGGTGGGGGGGTTAGGGGTGGGATGGGGCCCTGGGAGGTGCAGCGCGCCCGGCAGAGCAGGTGAAGCCGAGGAACAGACGAGCCTGGGGCCCAGCTCGGCATCTTCACCTCCTAGGCGTGGGTGTACTCCCAGAACTAGGTTGGGGGTTTTCCTCCTCCAGTGACCCCCTTACCCAGCACACGCCTCCATCTCTCTCCGGCACCGTTGGCAGCAATCCATTTTGGGGCTCCTCTTCAGGGCCCCCCAAAAAGGAGTTTGCACAGGTGAGAAAAGAGATTGAGAGTGGTCCAGTGACCCCACAAAGGACTGTGTCAGTGAGTGTCTTGGCAAGCAGATGTCAAAGAGAACGCTGCCAAATGCCCCGCCAGGAGAACTGGTTTGGCAACAAGCTGATAGGCCCAAAGGACTGGCATCCATCACCCATTCTTCTGATTACCACTCCATTCCCCGATAACAATACTCATTTCGGGCCTCAGAGTTTTGTAAAACCCCCTCCTGATTTGCTGGATTTTACAGGTTTCTCGCCTCCCTCTGCTCATTCCCCAGCCCCGCCGCCTCCGGGCTCCCTTTTCCATCTGTATTTCTCCTGCAAAGGTAAGCATGTTTGCAGGACATGCCCCCCCCCCTACGTTCCACAACCTTCTGTGTAGAAAATTGGAGACATCTGATGCCCTTAAACCCAAAAAGGGAAAGCCCTGGCGTAAGAAACATCATTTTTGTGGTTCACAGCACAGGTTGGTGAACTCGTCTTAGCAATGAATAGGGAAACTCCTGGTCCTTTGGGTCCACGATGGGGCAGAGATAAAAGGGAAACCCTACACCTCATTCAGGGCCAGGCACACAATAGGTTCTCAAAAAAGAAATGCTCGCTGAGTGGATGGGAACATGCAAATGGTCCAGTACCCTGTCCGCTTCCTTTGACAGGTGCCTTTTTGTTTTAAACATACACGGCAGCTTTTGAAAGCAGGCAGCTCTGGCCTTGCAGCTTTGCCGAGGATTTAATAAAGCCTCGCTCATAAAGGCCCTTCAAGGTTTTGTTTGGTTTCAGTTGTTTTGGGGAGTTACTACCTGCGCTCTCTGTACTCTTGCGTTTACGATAAATTTGGGGCTTGTGCGGACGTTGAGTCCTTTTACCACCTGGATCACTTTTACGTCCTGTCGCTTTAAATATTTATCATGCAAGCTTTCAGACAGAGAATAACATAACAGCCATGCACCCTCCATCCAATTCCTCAGAGCTATAACATTTCTCCCATGCTTGCTTTATGTGTGTTTAAAGAAATAAAATGTTCCAGTTAGAATTGAAAGCCGCCGTGTTCCCTGTCTCATCTGATCACCCCCTCCCTCATGTGCGTGTTTATCAGTCTTTGCCTCTGTGGCTTTAGTACGGTTGCTGTATACGTGCATATTCAAAAACTGTACTGACATGTTTCAAAATGTGCATGAATCGTATGCTCTTGTGCATGTCATTCGACGACTTCCTTTATGACGTCAACATATCGATCCACACGGCTCTACTGGATTCATCTTTCACTGCCCTGAGGACTGCTATTAGAGGAGCACGGCGCGGTGTATTTTTGCGCCCTCCTATCGATGGGTATTTAGGTTCCTTCCCTTTCTCGCTCCTGCAAACAATGCTGCCAAAAGCAATTATGTCAAATGTCCTTAGGGCACATGGGAGGAAAAAAACGTCTTGAGACCATGGAGCTCAACCTTTTTCCGCATCTTGCAATTGCCTGGGGAGGCTGTGAAACGTGCCAGTGTCAGGCTGCAGCTAGCCCAGTGAAATCAGAATCACTCGGGGGAGGAACTAGGCGCCTACAGATTTCTCCGCCAGGAAAGTCCAGTGTGGGGTTAGCCTGGACAGCCATGGCTTGAGGGTATCTGGCTTGAAATACCGTTTCGGAGTCTGAGGGCTTGCTCCTCTTCAGCTTTGTAGATATCGCAAAATCACTCTCCCAAGCGGTGGTTCTAGTGGCAACAGGGACAGGAAGGTGAAGTCTTTTGTTCCTGTGGCGTCATCTCCTCCCTGAAGCAATTGATCTCGTCCCCGCGGGCATCTCCGAGGAGGTGGAGAGATGTAGCCCTTTGATGGCCTCCCACGCCCACCTCCCCCGATTCATCCCCTGATAAAATCTTGCCTCGCCCCAAAGTTGCGAAGAAGGAGCTGTTCTCACAGAGCAACTCAAAGCTTGGGGCACCTCATACCACGTTATTTTGCAATTTAAGATGTTGCGGTTGAGAGGTTTCTGCCAGCCTTGCTTCTTGGGAGAGTCTCAGAGGCTTCTCAGGGCATGGTGTGACACTCACCTGGGACGTCTAGTTTGGGGGTGCCAAATGACGGAGGACCGGGCCATGCCGCTTTAATGTCGATTCACCACAGGTCCAACGCGACTGTGCCCTGAGCACCTGGAGAAACAAGACGTTCAGCCAAGCTCAGAATTCCATGGTGGTCAGACAAGAGTGTCGGCGGACAAACAGCCAAGACAGCCTACCTGGCCTTGGCCTTCCTCAAAGCGTGCCCGCAGAGAGCTGGCTTTTCAGCTTTCTCTCTGTGTGTTCTGGAGAGTTAAGTGAGGCTTTCTAAGCTGCTCACCCACTTAGAAACTTCCTCCCTCTGGGTTTGGGAAGCTTTGGAGACTTTAACAAGTGCAACTGCGTGATGCTGTCGTTCCTTTCCACTGTGAACTGAGTGATCTTAACTCTAATACAGGAAACTTCCCTGCGGTATGCAGGTGGAGACCAAAAAATGGTTAAGAACTTGACATAGTGTGGTAGTTCCCGTCGTGGCTCAACGGAAACGAATCTGACTAGCATCCATGAGGATGCAGGTTTGATCCCTGGCCTCGCTCGGTGGGTTAAGGATCTGGTGTTGCCGTGAGCTGTGGTGTAGGCCAGCTGCTCTAGCTCTGATTCATCCCCTAGCCTGAGAACCTCTATATGCCACAGGTGTGGCCCTAAAGACAAAAAGACAAAAAAGAAAAAAGAAAAAAAAAAAAAAGACAAGAACTCAACATAGTGTCTGTGAGGATGTGGGTTTGATCCCTGGCCTCACTCAGTGGGTTAAGGTTGTAGATACAGCTCCGATCTGGTGTGGCTATGGCTGTGGTCTAGGTTTGCAGCTGCAGCTCCAATTCAACTCCTAGCCTGGGAACTTCCATATGCCATGGGTACTACCCTACAAAGAAGAAAAAAAAAAAAAAAAAAAAAAAAAAGGCTGGGCTGATTAAGTTAAGGAAAAACGGGGTAGGTCTACGTAACTAGCTGACCAGGAGCTCTGGAGTCTGACCATGTGATCCAGATCTGAGCTAGTGCAGTGTCCTGGTGGCAGTGACCTTCTGTGGCTTAAATATCAATAGGGACAATTCTGGGTCCTATGGCTGGCTAGAATATTCCAGCAATCTCCTGGTGAGTTGGCACCTCTTTCATTGGCCTATCTGTGGCAACTGGGCCAGAAGGCTACTGGGGACTCGGGCAACTGGCTGGGAGTGGCCCGTGCAGGCGGTGATGGTGAGCTTCGCTGCAGGGTGGCTCTCCTCAGCCAAGAGCACCTCTCCTGAGACGGGGCAGTTGGGAGCCATTAGCAGCCACCACTCACAGCTGCTGGAGATCGAGTGCACAGACTGGGCATGTGGGTGGGGCACCATCATCCCCGCTACCCCAAGGATGCCCAGTAGACTGGCGACAGATTACAACACTCCCGGTGTTCATACGCTGCCACGCAGGACTCTGAAAGGAGGTGGGCTTATATAGGTAGACAAAGAGCGAGCACGATTGCCACAGAGGTAGAGGACCATGAAAGGACTGCGTTTAATAATGCATCTTTCTTCTGGCTACAGATCTGAGTGTGTCTCGGCTGTTTTAATCCTGGAATTGAGTCTGGAGCGTTCAGTGTGCCTCGGAGCCACTTTGTATGTTGAACAGCCTTCTGAGGCGTGCGTGTGAACTGATAACCAGCAGAAGTAGCGTGATGAAATGAATCCCCTGGATGGGAAAGGGAGGCCTTTCCTCATCTGGGCTCCCAAGCTGGGGGCTGATTCACAAGCCCGGGCTTTGAGGCATGGAACGCAAACAGCCGACCCAGGAGCCGCGGACGCACTTGCTTCCTTAAGCCATAAACCAGGGCGACCCAGGTGACTGAAGTGAGGGTTTGCTAGGCTGAGGTCAGCTTTTGTTTAGCTGGGAGCCTTGCTTGATTCCCATCATGTCTTATCGTTTGTTTGGCGTCAGGACGTTGTACAGGGGGAGCAAAGGGTTCACAGAAGTGTCCCGGCTGCGATCCCATCATCGCCTGTTGCAAAGTCTGGCCACGTTGCCCCCCGAGGTGCCTGGCTTGAGCTCTCGCTCTGAAGAAGCAGTGCTGGAGAGAGACAGCTACGACCACGGCTCCCTTTCTATTTATGGGCAGTGAGGGAAAGGAGTCTCTGAGCTCATTGGGCAATTTCAGTCTCTGGAGATCTTCTGCTGCTCCTTTAGGGCACAATGACAAGAATTTGAAGCAGCATGGAGTAGGGACAAGTGGGGGGACTGGGGTTGAGTCCTGGTTCCAGAACTGATCAGCTGTGGGAGCTTCCTTAGCCGAGGGCCTTCACTGCTCCCAGGATTCTATTGTTCCACCTGGAAGGGGGAAAATAATACCTGTCTTAAAGGGGCATTTGGAGGATTGAATTAGATAGCGTATAAACTGCCTGTCGCATGGTAAGTACGCAGCAAGTGGCAGGTGTTACGGCTTCATAAGAGAGTTCTGTTGCACTCCTGGTTTTCGGGGGTGTAGACGTAGCTCAGAGCTAATAGCCCTTCTTGGCGAGACCAAGAAAACGCATTAGGATATATTGAGAGTCTTCCCTGAGGTCCAGGCAGGGCAGAAAAAAAGAAGTTCACAGGCATCCCACCCAGATGTGTGGGCAGGGTGGCCGTGTGTCTCGAGTATCCCAGGACAGTTACCATTTCTGATAGACCATCTCAGTGAATGGCCAAAGGTACAGATTTGGGGTTCTTAAAATACGATTGCTGTTCTTATGGAAGAGCATAGTGCTGGGCTGACCCTCTTGGGGATATTAGGAGTCTTTGGAGCGCGTTCAGAGAAAGCAGCTTCCTCATGGGGGGGGGTACCTTTGGTGTTCACCCGTCCACTTTAAATTCTGTGCTGGAGAGTTCATGTAACTCAGTTTTATTTTTTAACCTCACTGTTTGATATCATAGGCCAGCCTTTTAAGCACCACTTTAAATTGATGCCTGTTGTCTGCTCAGGAAAAAAGTCTGTCTGTCTCTCAGACCCCTACCATCTTTCTCTGCCTGCATCAGTTAACCTCCCGTTCTGCTCAGGGAATATTTGCGAGGGCT
Source organism: Sus scrofa (assembly GCF_054392235.1). Lineage (NCBI taxonomy): Eukaryota > Metazoa > Chordata > Mammalia > Artiodactyla > Suidae > Sus > Sus scrofa. Next base: position 17,616,265 of record NC_139401.1, read on the forward strand.
CTTCCAGAACTCACGAGGGGCCAGTTTGCCGGGGGCGGGGGGCGGTGTCAGGTGAAAGAGGTGTCAGGGACAGCTCATCGTCCCCGCCTGGCTCTCCCCTTTGCAGCTGGGGCAGGGGGTGGGGTGAGCGGGGGGCTGTGGACGCGGCCACTGTGCCTTTCATCCCCCCCTTCCTGTCCCTTCTCTGTCTAGAGCCTTCTCCATGCTCCAGTTAGCAAATCTGCATTTCAGTGCTCAGGCTGAAAGTCGAGTGCCAGCACGAGGCAGCTAAGGGCACACGACTTGGACAGAGCCTGCATGCCAGGAGCCAGAGCCTCCCACTCGGCCCCCGCACACCTGCCTGAAAACACCTTGAAGGGGAGGGAGGAACCCCAGCCCATCTTTGGATCGTGCCTCTATCCACTTTGCTGCCGCAAACACCTCCCTGGTATCTAGCCCAGAGACCTATGTCCAATCACTTGTGATGGAACATGATGGAAGATAATAGGAGCGAGGGGTATAGATGGATGACTGGGCCACTTTGCTGTATAGCAGAAACTGACAGAAGAACAATGTAAATCAACCGTAAGAAAATTTTTTAAAAAAGAAACACCTCTCTTTTAACTTTGAGCTCCAGTCATCCCACTTTTGCCTCTTCCCTCCCGTCCCCCGCTGCCTTCTGAATCTGTGCTTCCCTGCCCCCTGGCCCCCAATGCCACCTCTTAACAATGTTGCCACTTAAACCACGACCTGATCTTTCTAGAACCTTAAGGGTGGTAAGAAAAGAAATCAATGTATCGCTTGCCTTCCTGGCCCACATCTTTTTTAAAATGACACAGTAGGTTTTTCTGGAGGGAGAGCTGTTATTTGAATTCCTGAGATTTGCTCCGGCAACAGTGCACCTGTTCAGTCCCCACTCAGATTGACTTTTTGATGATGGCCAAACCCCTGTCCTTTTGGTTTCACTTTTTAAAGCTACTCTTTGATCAGAGTGGAAGGGGTATGGAAGAATGGTAATGAGGGAATAAGGAGGCCTCAGGTTTAGACCCTGAGGGCCCAGTAAGTTTACTTTGCTGAAAGAAACGCTTATCTAGCACTTCGTGTGCGCCAGGCCCTGGCCTGTGTGCTTTACAGATAGCAGCACACTTAATCCTTATCGCCGTCCTCCGTGGTACAGACGGCGGCCGTTAGCCTCCTTCTTCAGATGAGGAAACGGAGGCCCAGAGAGGGCAAGCAGCTTGCCTGAGGTCCCGCAGAACGCTGGGCGTCCTGGCTCCAGAGTCCTGGCTCTGCACCGCGGGCGCTGCTCCTGTTGAGGATTATCTGGCGCTCCCTTTCCTTATTTGTACCATGATGGGGATGAGCTGTGTCCTTCTAAATTCTTTCCTAGGACTGCTACGATGGACGACCCTGATAGCCTCCCAGGCTCCCTTTTACCCACAGTACCTGACTTGGATAACTTCTGCCCTGATCCGCATGTTGAAATACTTCCTTCAGGTGCTGGAGTCTGTGGCACAGTTTCTCCTTCCCATCCTCGCTCTCTGATCCCAGCACTGAGCCGGGGAGCCGCCCCTGAACGAACTGGCTTTTTCCAAAGCGCGCTCTGAGATGCACCAGCCCAGCAGCATGGGCTTCAAAGAAAGTTCCCAGGCCGAAATGTGGGGAAGCACTGAATGCCACCGTGTCTTTTGGAATTCACGGTGCACCTGAACTTCTTCTTCTTCTTTTTTTTTTTTTTTTTTTTTTTGGTCTTTTTGCCATTTCTTGGGCCGCTCACGCGGCACATGGAGATTCCAGGCTAGGGGTCTAATTGGAGCTGTAGCCACCGGCCTACACCACAGCCACAGCAACGCCAGATCCGAGCCGCGTCTGCGACCTACACCACAGGTCACGGCAACGCCGGATCCTCAACCCACTGAGCAAGGCCAGGAATCGAACCCGAAACCTCATGGTTCCTAGTCGGATTGGTTAACCACTGCGCCACGATGGGAACTCCCACCTGAACTTAAAGGAACCTAGATGTTCCGCAGCTAAGAAGCCGATGCACCTCCGATGAGTTAAGTGTTCACCCTCCTTGTTTTGCCAGGGAATCCACTCTCGAGGTAGCATTTTATTAATGTCCCCCTGAGCCAGGGTTCTGGTGGGCACAAGGGCCTCCCTCGCTTAAGCATTCCTTATAAGCGGTGTCTGCCGCTTTGAATATGCAAGGACTTGAAAGCTGAGCTCTTTTGTCCAGGTCCCCATCTGTGTATATATAGTTGGATAAATATTAGGAACAACAGGAATCTTCTGTAAAAAGATTACGTATCTGTTCCCCCTTGGGATTCTCAGCTAATAAGAACTGTAGGCTTCACCCACAGCCATCCTTATGGTGAAAATAGTCCCTTGAATACAAACTGAACATCTCAGATGTGGAGTTGGCCCCGAGGCATCGCTCCCTTTGCCGCCCCGCACCAGTTTGAGAATGTGGTTTTCTTTTGTCTGCTCCCCGCCGTCGTCTCACATCCTTTTTTTCTGCCCATTGATTCATGGGCTCCTTCCCTATTTATTTTCCTTGGCTTTCCATTCCAATTTCCCTCTGCCACCTCTACCTTTCAGGATCCCGAGGTCAAGGATGTCCAAGGAAGGAGAGAACTGGCAGCCGGGAGAGTGATGTTTCCTCAACGTGGAGCCTGAGCCACCTTGCGCGGCATCCTGGCATTTCCATTTGCTATCTTTTTGTCATTTTTACAACACCCGCCTGCAAAAAGGGCTTCTTTACTCTGCTAGTTTTCTTTTATGTTGTGTAATTTGAAATTAAAAAAAAATAAAGTAGATGCGCAGGATTACAAATAAAACCTCCAACTGCGAAGAAAGGAAGACGATAAAATGAAACATGAAAGCCTTCCTATCCCCTGAGTTCTAGTTCTTCTCTCCAAAGATAAACACTGACAACAGGTTCATGGGTACCGTTCCAGGAAGGTTTTATTCAATTACCGGTGTGCATGTGTTTGCATGAATATCTCTCCATCTATCTCATACTATATGATAGTCATTATCTTGCTTTTTACTTAACTTAATAACAAACCTTAGAAATCTTTCCAGGTCCAAATGAGCTACTTATTCTTTTCATCAGATGCATGGTATTTACGACTCTGTAATTTATTGAACCGGTCCCCACTGACAGACATAAGATTTTCCATCTTCTGCTACCAGCCTTGGCGCATTGTGTGTTCTCATAACTCGGCGTGCTTTTTGCAAGTATATCTGGGAATTGCCAGTTCAAAGGGTGATATGTTTTCGAGCTGGAGAGAGGCTGCCAGATTGCGCTTTGGTGAGGCGCACTATTGATGCTTCTCACCTCTTTTTTTCTTCCAACCCATAGCACCTCTGGGTAGGACCAAGCTTTTCACCTGGGCTCACCTGAAATCGGTGACGCAAGGAATATTTGCTGATTTTAAATGACAGCTCTCATGTCGATTGCGACGCGTCCCTTTATAGAATGCCTTAGACTCCGTTCTCTCATTGACTCTGCATAATGAATAGTGATGTTGGAATTAGTGTTATTTTCTGTATGAGGAAGCTGAGGCTCGGCGGGGGAAAGTGACTGACCAGGGCCAGACAGTGAGGGAACAGAGACTCAAAACCAGGTTTCCTGACTCAAGATTCAATTTGTTTTCACTAAATTGCATTGTCTCTCCAGCAGGGCTGAGGGTGGAAGCGTTGTGTGGCTGTGCAATGTGGCGCCCGGACCCGAGAAGGGAGATGGTGAAAGCAGAGTCTCTCTCCTTCTGTCCCCAACCATTCCCTGAATACCCCAGACAGTTCACAGCGGGGCCTCAGGCACTTCCCTCCGCATGCTCTGATTTAATTCTCACGTGAACCCAGCGTTCGTAGTCCTCATCTGACTTGCAGCCACATCATCACTTTGTGGACCCCACTGAAATAGAACCAGGGAACATGGAATTAAGTGTCATGTGTGACATTTAAGTTAGAAGCATGGAAGAATGTTGTCGCCTCGCGTCTCCAAAGCGTTTGGACCTAGAAGCCACGTGGCCAGGCTGCCTCTCCCGTCTCTTATTGTCACAAGCCTCTTTGCCAGAAAGATGGACGATGACACACATTGTGTGATTCAGGTCAGGTGGCCCTTGGGCTGGTAGCACTGGAGAACCATTGGGGACTTCTTAGTCTCTCCTCTTCTCGCCTTGTGACTCTGGGGAATTCCTTGAGAGAGAGAGGGGAGCTGCAAGAGTTTCTGTCCTGCTAATTATTGGCAAGATGGTGGATGGGTAGCAGGCAGGGGTCCTGGTTGGAAATTAGATTTTTGTCACGTAGATGGAATTGTGCCTTTCAGAATCTCTCTCTCTGTTGTTTTGTTTTTTCCTCAAGATACGCTGGTTTCTGGGGGATGAATCTGGGATGTTTTTTCTCCTGGACACGCTTAAGGCTGGAGAAAACACCAGTTTTATTAGATGAGCAATTTTATGGGATTGAGTGTATTTCGAAGTGTCTACTTTTAAGATTCCTTACTATTTTTGAGAGTTAGGTTTTTGTCAGCCTGTATCTGGGTTTCTTCAGCCCCATTGGCTCATCTTATGAGGCTTTTTACTAAAACAAACAATCCCCAAATAGCCGACAAACAGAACCAGTACAGAAAAGGCCCAGCCCTTCATTCGTGAGAGGTGACATCTTCAGATACCATACTTCATGCGCTTCATAAATGGATACTTAGCTCATGGTTCATTAACAATCATGAAATGAGTGAAGAGATGGTTTTATTGCTGTTTTGACATCTGGGGTATTTATGTGATGACATCTTTTCTACTGTGACTTGTACGCTCCTGTGAACTTGTCTGTCACACCTTTCCCGGTCTTTACTTGGGCTGGTTTTTGCTTTGAGCTGGGAAAAAAAAAAAACAAAACACATACACACACATACCTAAGAGCACACCTCACCACACTTTAATGAAGATCAAAGTGAAAAAATGAAGAATGGCAAGACATCCCAGGTGTGTCTTTAAATCTCCGGAAAATTTCGCCCCTGGGGAATCCTCCGTGCTTCTTGCCAGAAAGGGCTTTCCCTTTCAGAATGTAAAAAGGCGGTTGCTTCTTTTTCCGTTGTACATGGGGAGCTGGAGTGGAGACCCCGCCTGCCCTCCCCATGGCTGACTTGGGGCTCCTGGTCCCTGTGCATAGAGGCACTTGCCCAAGGCTTAGACAGAACCGCTGCAGAGCTGTGAGGTTCATCAGGTGAGGTAAAGGGGCTTGTTGGTCTGTTTTTAGAGCACGAGTTAGGTGCCTTTCTTTTATTAGGAATCAAGAGCGACATTCATAGTGAATCTGGTTCCTCTGTCCTGGTGTCATCTTGCTGAGTATTCCACCCTCTTTCTCTGAAAGCCGGGGCGGGAGCAATGAAGGTCCGTGTGTGTGGAATGTGTACTCCGCCCCAGGCATAGCGCTATTAGGATTCTTGTTAGTGTATTTTTGGCTGGAGGTGCACTTGACACAATGCAGGATTAACCCTTGTAAAGTTCACAACGCAGGAGCATCGAGCACCTTCACCGTGTCATACAACCACCACCTGTCTCTAGTTCCAGAATATTTTCATCACCCTGAGACGAAAGCCCAGTACCCATTAGGCACTCGGTCCCCCTTTTCCCTCTCCCAGCCCTGGTAACCACCAGTCTGCCTTTTGATTCTACGGATGTGCCTATTCCGGACATTTCGCAGAATGGCAATCATTCCGTATTTGTCCCTTTGTATCTGGCTTCATTCCCCAAGCGGGATGTTTTCAGGGTTCATGCGAATTGTCTCCTGTGTCAGTGCTTCATCAGTTTTGATGGCTGAACACGCTTCCACTGGATGGAGAGACCACGTGGTGTTGCTCTGTTCCCCCACGGCCGTACCTTTGAGCGCCTTCTGCCTTTTGGCTGCCGCGGACAGTGCTGCAGGAACATGTCTGTGTATGTGCTTGTCTGAATACCAGTTTTCATCTCTGTTGGGTATATATGACAGAGCTGTTATTTTTATCGGTAATTTATGTGGAAACTTGGCTACAGGGAAATTACATACACTAACAAGGGTTGGAGATAGGATTCAAACCACAGAGGCTTCATGTAACCACCGCGTTATTGCTGCTTCCTGCACAGACACGGCCATGCTGTGGCTGGAATCCTTCCTGCGGAACTAACTCAGGACAAAATCTCTTTGGCACTGACATTGAAAGACTAGTGGGAAGAGAAGGAGTTTGGGGGGGGGGGATCCCTTTAAAGCTTCCATTGCTCTCCGGTAACGAGTGTTGTGGGGAGGCCTCCTTCTTTGTCCCTGAACTTTGGGAATAGTTTTAACTCATTTGAACTGATACGGCACGTCGCTTTCATCAAAGATGTTTCTTTACACAGGGTTTTCATTCGGCCCTTATAACAGCCATCTGAAGGCGGAAGGGCCAGCTTTACAACTTGCATCTCCATTTTACAGATGGAGAAACTGGAGCTCAGAGAGGTTAAGGAACTTGCTCCGGGCCACACAGCTTCAAGGGAAGTGATGCACAGCTTGTGCTGAGTCTTCTGTGGTCTTTCTGCTGGGTCATGTAGCTGTACGGACTGCCTTCTTTAAAAGTCACTTGTATTAAAGGTTAAAGCCACCGTGCCGTAATGATACCGGCAGCAACAGGAGCAGCCGTGGACAGTCCCAGCATCTGTACCTGTGCTCACGCAGCACATATCATGCAGCACATTCTACCAACTCAGTCAGCATCTGAGTGTCTGAAACCAGCATCATAAAAGCTCTCAGCCTCTTAAGGAGCAGCCCACACCCCAGGGTCTAGCTCAGAGTTTGTCTCTGGAAGCTGTGTACCCTTGCTGATACTGCCCTTGACTACAGGGAACAACTGTTATTTTTTATTCTTTTTATTTATTTATTGTCTTTTTAGGGCTGCACCCATGGCATATGGAGGTTCCCAGGCTAGGGGTCCAATCAGAGCTGTAGCCGCCGGCCTACACCGCAGCCACAGCAACGAGGGATCCAAGCCACGTCTGCGACCTACACCACAGCTCACGGCAATGCCGGATCCTTAGCCCACTGAGCAAGGCCAGGGATCAAACCCGTGTCCTCGTGGATGCCAGTTGGGTTTGTTAACCACTGAGCCACGATGGGAAACTCTCTTTTTAAATACCTTCCCCTGGAGTTCCTGTCGTGGCTCAGTGGAAATGAATCCGACTAGGAACCATGAGGGTTGCGGGTTTGATCCCTGGCCTCGCTCAGTGGGTTAAGGATCTGGCGTTGCCGTGAGCTGTGGTGTAGGTCTCAGACGCGGCTCGGATCTGGCGTTGCTGTGGCTGTGGTGTGGGCCCGCGGCTCCAGCTCTGATTGGACCCCTAGCCTGGGAACCTCCATGTGCTGCAGGTGCAACCCTAAAAAGAGACAAAAAAAACAAACCTTCCCCTATCTTCCTATTTTCTCTGGTCATAGAACCATCTGCTTATTTAGATGAGGACTTCGGAAATGAGAGACCTCAGGTGGGCAGTAAGAGCTGGCCTCAGAATTCCGGGTGCCTTTTAGGAGTTCCCAGACTACTCTCCCTTCCCTTGGAGGGCCAGTCCCACCACACTTCACTCTGAATACTAGACATGGGCTTTTCCAGAGCCTCTGGTCTGTCCTATTCCTCCTGGTGGGTTTACTGGTCTACAGCTGCCCACCTCCTCCTTGCCTGGTGGCGTGTTTGTCACATGGAGATGGGCACCGTGTGATGAACTGCCATTAAGGAGCAACGGGGAAAGCACTGCTCTCCGAGACGCCTACTACAAACACACGGCCAAGGTTTGCAGTGTTTCTATAGCAGCAGTCGAGGTGGTACTTCAGTTGTGAGATTATAAATTGAGTGGCGAAGGCGTTTAGATTGTCCCAAAGGAGCCCGAGTGGCTGGTCTCTCCATCTCCCCTTAGCCGTGAGGGACGAGTCTGCCCTTCTGATTCATACACTGTTGCATATAAAAATAAACTCCAGCCTCATTACTCTGACATTTTATTTCTGGACTTTTTTTTTTTTTTTTTTTTTTTTTTTTTTTTTTTTGTCTTTTTGCCATTTCTTGGGCCGCTCCCGCGGCATATGGAGGTTCCCAGGCTAGGGGTCGAATCGGAGCTGTAGCCACCGGCCTACACCAGAGCCACAGCAACGCGGGATCCGAGCCACGTCTGCGACTTACACCACAGCTCACGGCAACGCCGGATCATTAACCCACTGAGCAAGGGCAGGGACCGAACCCGCAACCTCATGGTTCCTAGTCGGATTCGTTAACCACTGCGCCACGATGGGAACTCCCTATTTCTGGACTTTTTTTGATGCAGTCCTAAGGCTTCGGTGGCCAATTTAACTGATGGCATAGGTTTATTTACTTATCAACTCTAGAGCAGCATTTTCCATCAAGTTATTTCATTTCGTTTCATAGATGAGGTGTTTGTTCGCTTGACCGGGCTTGGAAATGAGCCGTGTTTTTGGAAAAAGAAGGAATGGGAGCTGATGCACCAGAGATTGACCCTGGTTGGAGATGGGCTGGGCGTCTGCAGAACTCTAGCTCAGGGCGGCAGCGAGGGGGATTGCCTTGGCCTTAAGCTCTAGGAGATTAAATGTACCGCAGTTTCCTGAAGCTGAGTTATCTCGAGGATGAGAGAGGCTATTCTGGGGCCTTACGTGACCTTGCTTGTGGGTGGGCAGGATGTGACCTTGGACGGGAGGTCCTCGTGCCTGGCCCCTCGCGCTCCCCCAGCCACTTAACTGGCGTGGGAGATGAAGAGACAAACGACTGCAGCTGGCCCGCCACCTCGGTGTCTTCTGAGAGCGGGTGCAATGGCGGTGGGGGTGGCGTCCCAAGCATCATGTCAGGCCTCCGTCACAGTGTTTTCGGGTCCCTCTTCTGTCCCCGGAGCTCAGTATGGGAACCTCTTCTGTGGCCAGTTGGAATCTGGCAGAACTCGTGGACTCTTGGTTTGGCAGTGTTTCCCAGGATGCCAATGACACAGTCAGCTTTGGAGGGTGGCGGTGCTGGGGAGGGACAGTTGATGCCCATAAGACAGCTCTCTAGGCTCTTCTTCTGGAGAATTTGAGTCAACAGAAGTGGGTTGAGTCCCAAGAATCTGTATTTTGACAAGTCTCAGGTGATTCCTAGTACCGGGCATGCTCGGGACACGCTTGCCTATAGTCAGAGGCTTTGAAATGGCCAATCCCATGCTTTTGGCTTTTTGCCTCCTGCGTTGTTTTTCCCCTTTTGGCCAAAGGGGCTCCGAGGGAGCCAGCTCACATCTCTTGGGTCTCACCGTGTCAGTGTGCTCCAGGGGGATGTGCATCCCTCGGTAAGTGCATCTTCGTGCCTTCCTGAGTGCTCAACAGGCTGGAATTAACACCCCCAGGAGCAGCCCTCAGCCGGGACTGGAGAGGAGGTGGTGTGCAAATGCCCCAGCTCCCTCGCTCCTCAGGTGCCACGAATCTGAGCGGCATCTTGCACCACTGCCCAGAATTTCCCGGAGGGCTTGAACTCCAGGCTCCCACAGGAGTAACAGGCAGGATAGCGCACTCCTTATGGGCTGCCTTTCCTCCCTGTCTCACTGCCCCGTTTCTTTACCGGCATCCCCTTGCCTCTCAAATGTTCTACGGTCAGTTCTAATATAACGCGCGTTCCCAGAAAATCACCGTGCTGTGCAAAACTGGGCAGTAAAAACCACCGGGCTTATGGGATCAGTGAGACCGGGGGCACGCTGCTTAAAAACGTTGTAGCACGTCAAAAAATAAGATGGGAGCCTAATAAAATTGGTAGCACAGTTTTGTGTGTGTTTCGTGGTTAGGAAACGCATGAGCACAAGAGCTATGGCGCTCTACCTAGAAAAGCCCTGCAGGTGGCTTGTGGAAGTGGACATCAGAAGGGTTGCAACTTGTGAGTTCCTGTCAAGGGGTCGTTGGAGGATGATCGAGAACAACATGGACAGTTGTAAACCCGGATGTGGATGGTCGGGGCTCCCAAGGTGAACGGAAGGAGCCGGGGGATGAGTGGGGTGTGAGCCCGTTGTAACTATGGCTCCACTCAGCTGGGTGCACCTTTTCTGTGTTCCTTTACCGTTTCTTGCAGACAGAATTACACATAAACCAGTGCAAAATTTGCGTGATGTTCAGATCTCTCCCTAATATATCAATCAGGTTGGAACAAATTTGAGGTTTCAAGACAGGCATTAAAGCAGATGACCGTACTTAGCATAGGCTTCCTGGCTGCAGGGCTTGTTTTCTAAACCTAGAGTAAGATACCTATTAATGGCAGCTTTATGGTGATTTTATTTTTCTTTATTTTTAATTAAAAACTTTTTTTTTTTTTTTTTTTTTTGCTTTTTAGGACTGCATGTGTGGCATATGGAGGTTCCCAGGCTAGAGGTCGAATCAGAGCTGCAGCTGCCAGCCTACACCACAGCCACAGCAACACAGGATCTGAGCTGGGTCTGCCACCTACACCACAGCTCATGGCAACACCGGATCCTTAACCCACTGAGCAAGCCCAGGGGTCGAACCCGCATCCTCATGGATACTGGTCGGGTTCATTACTGCTGAGCCACAACAGGAACTCCTAGGTTTTATTTTTAAATGGACCTTGCTCATGTCAAACAAAGGTGATATCAAAACACAAGCCCCTGAGTTCCTGCTGTGGCGCTCTGACGACAGCCCATTGGGCCGCTGTGGAAGTGCAGGTTCTATCCCCGGCCCGGGTCACTGGGCGCTCAGAGTCAGTCTCTGGCCTGGGAACTTCTGTATGCTATGGATGCAGCCGTAAAATTACAAAAAAAATAATTAAAAACACAAGCCCTTTCACACCCAAATGGGTTCAACAGAGACTGTGGCTGGATGTAGGAGGTGGCATCTCCAGCCAAACGGTCCCCCTGAGGAGGCTTTGCACTCCAAGCCGCATGGTCTCACCCCCTCATTTTCTTGTTACTCGCTAAGGGACTGCACACCCACCAGTCGTGCAAGTCTTGAAAATCTTGGTCACCTTTTGCCATTTCTTGGAACTGACTGAAACCTAAAATCAAATGTCAGATTATTATGAGCTGGAGCAGAATTGTGCAACTGCTCAGCTCCTTCCTTTATTTGGGAAAAAAAAAGAGAGAGCAACAGAGAACCTTGGTAGAGCTACTACTCACCTGCATTCAAGGCTTCCCAGGAGGTCAAGTTACAGCATGAGCTCAGCTCATTCTTAATTTCCCCTGGCAGATTACAGATGGGTTCTTTTCTCTTCTGCAACTTCTTTAATCTCAAGAGCTGATTTCTCCCACATGGAGCTCTACACAATCAAGCAACTGCTATACCACACGGCTTATTTGTTTAACTGGTCCTGCTTTGGTTTCGAGCTCATACTTTCTGTAGCCTTGATTTTTGACCTGGGTGTGCACCCAGGCTGTAAGAGCATTGTTTTTCAGAGTGTGGACTTCAGACCACCCACATCAGACTCCCTAGGGAGCTTGTTATAAACAAAGCCTCTTGCGTTCCACCTCAGACCTCCTGAATCAAAATATCCTGGCCGTGGGCCCAGGGCTGGACCTTTGCAGCGAGCTCCCAGGTGATGCTCTTGTGTACTCAAGAGCTGACACCCAAAGGGTTGGACCACTGAGTCTCACCTCGGCCCGTTGTGTCCCCCAGGGGATATTTGGCTGCGTCTGTCTGAAGCCATTTTAGTTGCCACAAGTCCGAGGGGCGGAGTACTGACATCTAGGTAGAGGCCAGGGATTCTGCCCAACATCTTACAGCGCGTGGGACCGCCCACCGCAAAGAACCATCGGGCTCCACATGTCAATAGTGCCAGGGCTGAAAAACCCTGCTTGGGATCCTTAGGTTTTTCTCTAGAGTCAGCTGTCCTTAGAGGGCTGTTTCCTTTGTCCTTATTTTCCTCGGTTTCTTCACATTCAGGTGGTTTAGAGGCGGCAAAGTCCCCTGGATGAGCAGAAATGTACCTGTCGGACCGTCGGGCAGCTTCGCGTAGGTGAACTCGGGGGGGCGGGGACGATAGCTGACTCTTACAGGTGTCTCCTCCAGCATCCAGGAGTTGGACTGTAGACTCAAGTCATCCTAGAGATTGAGGGCCCTTTACAGAGTTAGAGCAAATATCACAAATTTGGAGATGCAAACATGGGCTTTTCTGTCAGCGTGTGTAGATTTTTTTTTTTTTTTATCAAACATAGTCGATTTTTATTATCTAACTGATATGTTCGTGTTACAATGAAAGCTCGCTCTGTTTGTCACCTCGGACAGTGCCTGCGCTGGTACGTCCATGCTTCATTTGTTAGTGACCGTTACTTACGGAAAGATCTGGAAGGACCTTCTAAATCATCCAAGAGGGGTTAGAGTGTTCAGTATCATTTCAACATTGGGGAGCGTTCCGCTGTGCCATGAACTTTTGAGAACGGGTAATTCATGTGTAGCATCAGTGCTGATTCACCTTCCAGTTCCAAAATTCAAAGCGTTTATGTTCTATTCCAAGGGATGTGTAACGACATTATAAACCTGTTATGCAATGATAAGGTTTGTCAGATAATGCACAAAGAAGGATGTTTTGAGTGCTGCTTAGTGATATTTTACAAGTTCATGTTTGTTATTAAAATACTTTGTGTGTGCTCTAACTTGAAGTTGGAATCTTTTTCATCTGTAGCCTGTTAAAGTCTAGAAAACCCTTGGGGATCTTTTAAAATTCTTGAAATGTCAACATGGTTTAGGTAATGGGGATCCCTAACATCTCTTGATCGCTCACACCTACCAGGTGCTGTTCTAAACATGGTACATTTTTTTTTTACTCATTTAATCCTGACAACAACCCCATGAGGTAGAAGTATGATTATTATGTTTCACAGAGGAGGTTAAATACCAGGGATCCACAGATGTCCAGGGGCCAAACTACACTTGGAACCCAGGCTGTCGGGGTTCTTAACAAGAATGTTATTCTCCATCACCTTCCTCAAATGTCGTCAACAGTTGGTCACTTCTGACTTGAACTGAGTGGGATAAACATTAAAATGTTCTATTTCTACTGGATCAGTACGATCCAGGAAAAACAGAACACGAATCATACATGTAATGAAACATTTTCTAGGACCAAACTTTTTGAAAGATGTAAAAAGAAAGAGGTGGAATTTACTTACATAGTAGATGTTATTAACCTAAAATGTCGAAAATGTTATCATTTCAATATGTGATCCCTATAAAACGTTATTAGTGAGATACTTGACGTTTTTCTTTTGTACCAAGCCTTCGAAATCCATTGTATATTTTACACTTAAGCTCTTGTCAGTTTGGATGAGCCATGTTTCAAGTGTTGAAAAGCTGTGTGTGGCACGTGCCCACCATATTGGTCAGTGCTGATAGCGGCCTTAGCTGGTACTTGGTGAGAACCTTTAGGCTTTGAGAAGTGAGTTGGAATCATTTTTGAAAAGGCCGAGAGATGATTTTCCAATCCTACTTATTAGCTCAAGCCAGAGAGAGGCATTAAATGTTTCTAACTCTTTTGACAGACTTTTGTAGCTGTTTCTGTCCAGGGGCAGGCTTCTTCAAATGGGCCTGAGCATTTGTACCTTCTTTGCACACCTAACAATATTTAACTGCCACCATGTATTCTTGAAAGGGGATTTAGCTTATAAACACACCCCTACACACATACACCATTTTTGCTGTCACTGTACTTATTTTCCTCAGATCGAGGATGTAATACAAAGGTACAGGGAGAGAGAGATGTTTTCTTTGTAACTATGTGATACCTTTCTTTGTCTGGCTGACCTTTCACCATTGACATAACTATCATCACAACTGCCCAGTGTGATTTAAATGGAATATATATATATTTATATATACACATTTACATATATATATATATATATATATTTTTTTTTTTTTTTTGTCTTTTTGTCTTTTCTAGGGTTGCACCTGCAGCACATGGAGGTTCTCAGTCTAGGGGTCTAATCGGAGCTGTAGCCACCGACCTACACCACAGCCACAGCAACACGGGATCCGAGCCGCATCTGTGACCTACACCACAGTTCACGGCAATGCCAGATCCTCAACCCACTGAGCGAGGCCAGGGATGGAACCCACAACCTCATGGTTCCTAGTCAGATTCGTTTCTGCTGTGCTATGACCAGAACGCTACATTTACAAATATTTTAATTATTATAGATTTATATATAATTTTCATTATATATGTATATATTTTATATATTTGAAGTAAATTTTATACACACACACCCAGCAGTTGGAGTACATGGACCCTACAGCCATAAGAGCAGACAAGATTGGTGTGTAGCTGGCTCAGAACTCTAGCGGCGCTCCCATGCTTGTCTGATGACGGCACTAAGCGTCACAAAAGACATCAACTCGGTAAAGAACAGGGTTATTTTATTAAAGTCCTGAAAAGCATGTGCCTTTTGTGTATCTTTCTAGTAGAAAACAGCAATTCTTGATTGATGAATTAAAGGCACAGAGATGCCCCTGGACACTCAGGCTAACAAGAATATTAGCCATTGATATTCTCAGCTTTCTGTTGATGAAACTCACGGAGGCAAGTGACTCTTCTAGAAAAAAACTCAAAAGTGTTGAGAGACAACATACTCTAGTGAAGAGATAATAGACGAAAGGTTTTAGTCTTGACCCCTGCCATTAACTAGCTAGTTGACCTCCATCCCACTGGACCTTTGGGTAAAAAGGGGAAACAGGATTAGATTCCAATCCAGGATGCACATAAGAGACACTGGACACATTTTTAAAATTCTGATGCCCAGGACCAAGTCTAGACCAATTAAATCCGAATCTCTGGGGTTGAGGCTGTTTATGTTGGAAATGAGCCCTCCCCTTTTTCGTAGAAAACTAGAGGACTGGGGAAAGAGAAATGGGGGATGTAGGTATCTAATTTTAAATGCTGTTTGTTCATCATGTACTCATAAAAGTGGAAATCTACTTGTTTTAATTTCGGTTAAGCCCTTTCTAGTCTCAGAAAGGATTTAAGGGGTCAAGGAAGGGGACCTAATATTGGATGCCTCCATCCCTTCCTGGGGAAAGATTCACAGAGAAGGCAGTGCTCTGGGGTGTCTCATCCCCTCCAGATCATCGATGACATCAGAGTATTCTGAAGGCCATTGATTGTATCAGTCAGGATAGGCCTGGTAACAAGTGACCTCCCCCCCCCCAATCTCAGTGGCGTACAACAGTAATGATTTTCATGCTTTCCTGCTCATGAAAAGTATCTGTCAGCTGCAGCTCTGTCCTTCATCATCTTCATTCTGGGACTGAAGCTGATGGGATCATTGTCTGCCTGGAACTGCTGGTCCAAGTGGTAGATGGGGGAAGAGAAAGTGGCCATCATGCATTTGCTTTTAATGCTTTTGTTCAGAAGGGATGCAACATTTCTGCTTACACCTAGTTGGCAAAAGCAAGTCATGTGGCCGAGTCAGCTCTGAGTTCAGTTGAGCTGAGATGGGGCCAAGTCACCCCTGTGCCAGGACAGGAGTGAAAGCAATAATACACCCCATCACGGCAACAAGAGGCTGGGGTAAAGAGCGTCCTAAACTCCCATCTACCCAGGCAGCGCCTGAGTGCCCAGGAGTTTTTTTCTAGAAGAGTGCCCAGGATCCAAGGTTAGCTCAGAGCTGGCCTGGCCTGCCTCTGATGGCCTGCCCCGCTGATGGCCTCTTGGAGTTCACTTTCACTCTGAACATGCCAAACAAGAGCCCCTGAGGCCTAGTGCCGCTGTAACTCCTCTCAGGCTGCCCTTTGCTGCCCTTTGACCTTTCCCAAATCCTTCTATCTGCGGAAAGATCTCCTTGTGCCCTCCACGTGGGTTTTCTGAAGACCTAGACAGACGTAGCCTGGGCCCAGCCTATGCAGCTCTTCTCTCTTCTCCTAAGTGGCCGTGAGGAGTGATGGTTCCTGACACGGGTTCTCCAGTTTGGTTGCACCTGAGAGTCATCTGGGTGCTTTCCCAGCTACTGTCGTTTAAGTCTTGCCCCCGGCCTGGGCCTGGGTGCTTCTGGTGCATCCTCTGAGGACCTCTGGTTCAAAGCGCCCGCTTGCGAGCCACGTGAGATCTGGGTTGTGAACTTGACTTCTCCGTTTGGCAGCTCTGTTGCTTTTGCTCCGGTTTTGTGGTGGTGGTGCCGTGCGGGGCGGCTGCAGTGGTCAGCACAGCGCCCTGAGTTAGTGCTCAGTGAGTGTGGTGCTCTCTCGCCGTGCCTCTGGTCAGCATGGCACAGTGGGCTCCTGGCGCTGCCCCAGCACCTCCTGTACACTCCAGCTGTTCCCAGAGGTTACCTGGTGAAGCACAGCTGCCTTCCGCAGTCTTTCTGGGTTATGGGAACAGAGGCGGCCTTTGGGGCTCCCTGCCTTCTTGGGGCCTCAGAAAAGAAAGCTACCGGCACCTCCTCGGGGCCCCACTGCTTATTCTCCCTGATGCAGCCCAGAGGCTGTCACTGGGGGGAAGCTTTGATGGTAAAAGGAAAAAAGAATGAAAAGCAGGCTTTTCGAAGCCTCTTTCCGTGGCTTTGCTGCTGCTTGGACTTCGCCGCCTGAATGAGCAGGCCGCTGGGAAGCAGGGAGGGTGGCGTTTCGAACTTCCTCCCAGGTCCTTGCGCAGCTGGAGAGCAAGGCCAGCTGGGCCTGGACCAGAGGTGCTCGCATGCGCCCACTGTCCCCGGATGTGCCTGCGTGTGTTTGGGTTTCACTTTGAAATTAAACCCGAAGCCTGGGAAGTGCCGGGAAGAGGCTGGGTGGTGACCAGCTTAAAAGAGCTCCAACCACTTGCTTCTGATCTTAGTCCTGTGTCTCTGTGGTTGCCGATAAGGCTACTGATAACACTAACCCTCTGGGACCCGCGTCCCGGGGGCCTTCCCTTAGGGAGGGGGAGGTTGTCACTGGGTACCTCCCCCCATCCCTCCTCCTTTTAAAGTGCGCCTGCAGGGTGGTTCAGCCTTTTAATGTTTCTGTGGCAAGTTCCTGGCCTCTTAAGAGTCTCAATTCCTGAGATAACAACCTCCCCCCACCCCCACCACCACACGCACACCCATTTTTGGTTATGGAGCTTGAATCATTTAATGAGCCAATGTCGAGGCTTACATTTCGGTTTCCAGGAACTATTTCCTGATCATTCCTAATTCTTCACGTATGATACACACATCAGAGAGTTCGTTCCGTCTGACATTTGTGAAATGATGGGAAATCTCATCCTTGTAGACATTTAAAACTTGGCTGCACCCATCGGATCCGCCCTCGGGAACAATTTTGCAAGCGTCCCCAAAGGATTAGGCCAGATGACCAGTGAAATGCCATGTCTGTGAATGCTGATTTCTGTGGGGACTTTTGATGAGAAAGGGATTTTTTTCATTTTGGATTTTTTTTTTTCCTCCACAAACATGGAAAATAGGAATGTCTCCGAATGATTAAGATCTAAGAGTGGATAACGAAAGCACAGACAGCGATTGTCTTGCTGACTGCCAAGAAAGCGGGCTCTGTGGGGATTTGGGGCTGGCTCGGAGGATAGCCTGGATTGCTCACATTCTATTGAGACAGAAAGGAGAGCTGCCGCGGGACCCAAAACATTTTACCCCTCTTAGGAATCGCTTCTAGACTCGAGGCCCTCCAGCTGGGCTGGCTGCAGGGCATCGAGCTTAAGGTTGCATTGAGAGGCGTTTTGGAGGAAGAGGAGGAGAGGGTGGATGGAGGGAAATTGGTAATTTGTACATGGAATTTTCCTAAGAATGACTGGAAAGCAGAAACACATTTCCATCCATCCCAAATGACGCCCGTCAGTGATGGGGTGAGGTTTCGCAAGCTCGACCCTGCTCTTGTCATTGGAGGTTTGATTTGAAGAGGGGGAGGAGCCTGGAAGGAGAGGGTGCCTCCCCGGGCCCCACCACCTTCCTCGGTGACTAGATTTTCAAGCCTGTTTCTCAAAGTGGGGTCCGTGGAACCGGCAGCATCAGCATCATCTGGGAGCTCCTGAGAAATGGAGCCGGTCGGCCCCGCCCCAGGCAGGATGAATCAGAATCTGGCTGCTTTGTCTACACCGTACTGTCTAGGAAGCATCGTTCTTGGGGTTTCTTTCTAAAAAGCCACAGAGTTTTCTTGCTGGGTTGACCTTCTCTCCCTGAGTCATGTCACACGTAGGGGCCCCGTTTGGCCCTCCCCACAGAAGCGTGGAGCCAGGGGCTGGCTGGCTCTGTGCTCTCACATCCAAGGTAGAAATGGGAGCGACTGGCTGCAGAGAGTCCTAGTGGAGGGGGCCCGTTGGAGCCTCCTCTCATCGCCACGTGTGACCCATGAGACCCTGCAGAGTAAGTCTGGGCTCTCCCATTGCTCTGTTTTGGCCACTGAGGACGTGTCCAGGGAGTGCGCCCTCAGTCCCCTGCTCACGCGCCCCTCCCCTGTCACGTGACTTTTTAGCGGCTGATGGAGCCTGCGGTTCTCAAAGGGCTTCTTGGCGAGGGAGGGTAGGTGCGCTGGCTGCGTTTTCATTGTCCGTTCATCCATCCATTCATTTTGCCAAACCCCGTGTTTTCCGATTGGCTGGTACTTCCTTTTAAATGTCGGGCCGGCTAGGGCCAGGTCGCCCTAGCTGCACCCCGGAGCGGAAAACGAAGAAGTGGCCTGCGTTTGACTGAGGAGCCTTGGCAAGGCAGGGCCCGGCTCCGACTGTCTGGACCGCCGCCGCGTTGCTGCGGTTCGGTTTGGCAGAGGAAGCAGCCCACGTGCTCGGCCCCTCACTGGGTCTCACCACATCGGGACACCTCAGTCTCCGCTCCCCGGGGGGCTGTGGCGGGAGGCCCAGGCTTGGAGGACACAGACAGATGGGTCCTGGGCCCCTTGGGAGAGGGAGTCCACTCTTCTCTGTGGCCTTTTCAGGTCCTTCTTCCCGAATCTCTGCTTTGTGCAGCCCCCGAGGCACCTGGAGCAAGCTCTTGCTTTAGCGCGGGGATTCTGGCCTCAGACGGGCAGCGCCCTCCCCGCCGCCGGGCTGTCCTGTTGGGTGCGTGGGCTGTGCGGGGGCAGCTGACTTGGGACTGTCCTGGCCGTGGCTGGTTCAGCCTGCGGGGTGCCATGGCCTCTGAAAGGAACCCATCTGGGGGGCAGGGGTGGGGCGCCGAGCCGGCTGTGGACAGCTCGCCCGCATCTGCTCAAATAGTAGCCAGAAGCCTCTGAGCAGCAGCCCAGAACCCCCTGTGGTCCAGGTTACAGGACCTGCAGCCACAGGTGTGGCTGCCCTTTTAATGCCCCCTGTGCTGCCCTCTGGGAAACCCAGGCTGGCCTCTGCTCATGCCTGGCTCCGAGTGAGTGGCTGTGGCCCTGCCTGGAGCGGGGGGCCTTTCTTTGTGAAGCGTCGGTTGAGGGGCCCAAAAGGTTACCCTCTGACTTTGGCGGCTGACCCGTGGGGAACCATCTTGTGACTCTATCCCCAAATCTTTCTCTCCTCTCTTAGAATGATTCCTGCCCAAGTTACATGAGAACCCAGCACCTCAAGGCCCGGTACGTGCACCGGGGAGGCCATGTGGCCCTGTCCTGCAGCTCTGACAGACCTTTTCCCTGGTGCCTGCCTAGCCCCGTCTAGAAGTCAGGTTTGCACTAGCGTTTGACACCGGAGGTCGCAGGTCGTCTCTGGGGTTACTTTACCTAAGGAAGAGAATGGATAGGGCATACTTTTATCAAGGAAGAATGCTCACGTTGGTGACTGTCCTTTGAGGCATTGTCCTTCGAAGCCAGCAAGGTGCTTCTGTCACTATCTGAGCATCGTGAGAGAGGCCACGGTTCTCACGGAGGTGGAGTCTAGTGAGAGAGGCGCCAGCAGGAAGCATAACATGCCTGGTGGCTCTGCCAGGAGCTGGGCAAATACTGAAGCACTGCCAGGCTGAGTCTAGGGGCCCGGCAGGAGGCAGGAGTGCCGGAAAGGAAACTGTCACCTGACTGGGCGGACATAGCGGCAGGAGGAGACTCAGCAGCAGGTCGCACTTGAGTGACAGAGACATGCTTCTTCGGGCAGAGATGTCCTTCCAGGACCTACCCCACCCAGGGATGGCAGGGCCCAGCAGCAGGATTGCTTCTCCCCACTAAGCAGATGAAGAAACTGAGGTTCAGAGCAGGCAGGAGACGCACCCCAAGGCCCCGATGGTCCAGAGGCAGAGCCCGTAACGGGGACAGTTACTCCAGGGAGCTGACCTCGGCAGATCTTTGCACAAAGAGTAGAAGACAGTCGACTTAGTGAGGTGTCCAGCATCCCCAGGAGGCCTGGGGCCCGTGATTTCCTGCCCGTCTCTTCTTTCCCTGTTGCTCCCCAGGCCCCCTTGCGCCTTCGTAGAAGCCCAGTCACGTCTTTCTCTGACAGCAGTGCCAGCCAAAAACCTCTCTAATCTCCATCCTCCACAGTGGAAAAGCCACAGGATGAAAATGTTCAAAAAGCATCGAGCTGTGGCCTGGACTGGTTTCAGTTTCCTGACTTGCAAGAGGCACATCAGCGCAAGGTGCCAGGGGCCTGTGGTCACAGTGGCTCCGTCTCAGCAGAAGCTCTGAGGGGGTGGGTCCTTTCTGGGGAAGGCTCGGGCAGCACAGAAGGTGGCTGGCAAGGGCGGCAGCTCCCCACGACCCTCCTCTTTGGGTCCAGCCTTGCCATGCCCGCTGCTGGCACACCTCTGCCCATGTGATGTTGTTGGTCTTGTCTGTCTGTTTTACATTTTATTTCTAGCAAACTTAGAGGAAAGTGGCATGAACAGCATAGACATCCTCTATGCTTTTGCCTCGATTTGCAGCCACATTGGTTTGCTCTCTTCTCTCTTTCTGCATACAGGCGGACTCGGGCTCACACACACATATTCGTGTATACGTGTAAATTTTGTCCTGAACCGTTTGCAAGGAAGCTCTTGACATCCAAGTCCCTTCCCCTCTTGTATTTCCTAAGAACAGAAATGTTCCCTTATGGAACTCCAAACAGCTATCAAAGCGAGGAAATGGAATATTGATTTAATACTTGCATCTAGTCTGTAGTCTATATTCCCATTTTGTTCCAATAATGCCCTTTATTAGCAGTTTTCTCATGGTTCACAAGCTAGTCCTGGATCCCATGATGCATTTGAATTGTCCTGCTCTTTGGTTTCTTTTCATCCAGAGCAGTTTCCAAGTCTTCCTTTGTCTTTTATGACCTTGGCATTTTCCAAGAATGCTCTTTTGCAGGATGTTACCGTCATTCTACAGAATGCCCCTTCGTTTATGTTTCACGGATGTTTTCTCGCGTTTCAATTCAGAAATAGGCATCTTGGGCTGGAATACCACTGACGTGATCGAAGTGGCTTGTCCTTCTCCTGGGCCGTGTCAGGAGGCGCAGATGTCCATTTGCCCCTTATTGGTGGCGTCCGGTCTGATCACTTGGTTACGGTGGTCTCTGTGCGGTCACTTCTTTTCCCTTTTGTAATAGATGGGTTTGCTCTGTAGGAAGCTATTTTGACAGGATGTAAATATCCCACTCCCCCTCAAATCACCCCCACCGAGTCTTAGCGCTCATTGATGATTCTTGCCTGAATGATGGTCTCTTCTGGTGGTTGCATCCATCATCCCTTCTATCTCCATGAATCCAAAATAGTTCTTAAAGGGCACGTGGAGGAACAGCCCACTCTGGAGCCTGGTAGCTCAGTTCACGGGGAGAAGGACCTTGACCTCCTCCGTGGACCCTGTGAAGCAGTCCTGGTCTGTGGGGTGTGTTTTGACACATGTAGTAACTCCTTTGGGACACATTGACTGGATGCTAGATGGCTTTTAGTTTGTTTGCTTTGCTTTTGAGAGCCATGCCCACAGCATATGGAGATTCCCAGGCTAGGTGTCGAATCAGAGCTGCAGCCTCTGGCCTGCACCACAGCCACAGCCACGCCAGATCCCAGCCGCATCTGCGACCTACACCACAGCTCATGGCAATGCTGGATCCTTACCCCACTGAGCGAGGTCAGGGATCGAACCCACATCCTCATGGATCCTGGTTGGGTTTGTTAACTGCTGAGCCATGAAGGGAACTCCTAGATGACTTTTGAATAACCTTTCCCCACCCCCCACCCCCAGTTTTACTGAGAAAGAATTGGTAGACATCACTGTGTCAGTTGGACTAACTTTATAAATGCACTACAAAAAAGGTAGGATTTTGGTCACAAGTATGATAAATTTTGTGGCATCTGCTGGAAAAATCCCACCTGGATCTTTTACAAAGTATTGATCAACAGAAAGTTGATCATGAAGAGAGTATTCATAGGAACGAGAGAGATTGTTTCGAACTCCGAGAAGGATGGTTGGACCAGGAAGGGAAACTAGCTATTAGAAGCAGATGAATTAAGTAAAAGCGTCAACTTCTGAGAATGCTTCAAAACGCTTGTGTGGGAGCTCTTTGGGGGCAGTTGAAGCAGCAAATGGCATTGCTTAGAATTTTGGCTTTTTATTCATTGGACTCAAAGTGAATCCGTACCCAAGTTTCTAGCGCATTCATTTGGATCTAGCTTTTGCAAGCCATTTACTGCTATTTGTAGAAAGGTTTTTTTTTTTTTTTTTTGTCGGAGAACCTCTGATTGTTGTTTTACTGGGCCTGGAATATTAAGTTCTTGGTCTCGAGCGTTGTCTTTTCACAGAGTTCTGTAGAGCCCGCTGGAGGAGCAGAGGAGCTGTTGGAGGGAGAGGTTTCTCAGCTCTCGTGCGTTGTTATAACACTGGCTGTTACCGTTCCCATCAAGGAAACTGTTTTCAGAACAGCAGTGAAAGCTTTCAGTGGGCATGAAGGAGAGAGAAGCAGCTGTTTTCCATAAAACCTACACATGAACCAATGCTGGTGACTCCCGTGAGGTGTGATCTGGCGCAGCCTTGGTTCACCTTTGCCAGCAAGCAAACCACCCCATAACTGAGTGGCTAAAAACACCAAACACGTGTCTAGGCTATGGTTGAACTGGGTGGTTCTCATCCAGGCCCGGCTTGGCCCCCCTCGGCTGGGCTCTGTCCTGTGACCATAATCCCCTGGCAGGTCAGCCAGGGACTGACTGATCTCCATGGGCCTCGTCCAGGGCGTTCCTCCTGGAGACGGTCACTCGTCCTCCGGCAGGTCAGCCCGGGCTTGCCCATGTGCTGGTCACAGGCGTCCACAAGCCCATGAGCAGAAGTATGCAAGGCCTGTTGAGACGCAGGCTTAGAACTCACGTGCCGCCCCTCCCGCTGCGGTGTATTGGCCAAGACAAGTCCCATAACCAGCCTCGACCCGGGGGTAGCGGAAACAGACCCCATCTCTTGATGGGAGGCCTGGCAAGTTCTCCTTGCAAAGCAGTGGGGAAGCCGGCCATTCCCACACACAGTCTGGCGCAGAGACCGACTCGATCCGTGCCGAGCTATTATTTTTAGCCCTGTTTCTCTGTTTGGGAACAGGTATAGAGCAGGAGGAGAATTGGCTACAGGTAAGTCGTAATTACAGAAGTTATTTTAAAAGCTTCTCTTTGGATTCAATGAGTGAATTCAAGGAGGCGCTTTGAACCAGCATACGTGCTAAGTGTTGGTGGTGTTGGTATTATTACCAAGACTAGATGGGCACCTGAGGTCCCCAGCCTGACTTAGAGACGAAGCTGCGGATTCACTTGATGTAAAGCGAACACGCTTCAGGATAGGTCCACAGAAGTGGATAATAGGCCGCCTTGCAGAAACACGGAGTGTGTCCCGGGCAGGTGTCTTCCTCTGGGGTGGAGGATGGGGCTGGATGCCGGAAGACATGTCCCGTGTCGCTGTGCCTGACCAGTTCACCCTGTTTGACCTGTTTCTGAGGGAAGGTGAGAGCTTGGCGAGTTATTGCTAAGCTGGAGTCTGTAATAAAGAGGGTACCCAGGTGTGAAGGTTTGTATTTTCTTGAGACTTTTTGTTTATTTAGTTCGCCTTTGTTGAGGGCATGGGAGCCTTGGAGGCCCTCTGCAGGGTCCTTTGTTATGGGATAAAGGTGGCACGTAACTTTCCAGGGACTGGTTTGGCTCCTGAATGAGAAGGAGGGAGGGCCCTGCCAGCTTCCCCAGGTCTCCTGCTTCTGGGCAGTTGGGGAGCGGTCCACCGACCGCCACCAAATGCCCTTGAATTCCGCCCGCGCCCTTGACCCCCGGTGGGGAAAAGGGAAGGAGACCTGCTCTGCCCCTCTCTATCGGTGCCTTGTTTGCTCCTTGACTCCACTGCAGGGACCCTGCGCTCCCCCGCCCTTCCTGTGAAAAACCCCTGTGGTTTCCATCAGCACATCCCAAGCTATTCCTGTGTGTGTGTGTGTGTGTGTGTGTGTGTGTGTGTCTCCCCTGAAGAAAAACTCTCTGCGGATTAAAAGCAGACACAATAGAAGGAGTGCTCCCATTTGCTTTAATCACTTCAGGCTCCTATGTGTTGACAGAAAGTTTGGTTAGTCTTCAAGTTTAAAGAAAGGAGCATTCACGGTGGCACTTGGAGTTTTTTTTTAACCGCTTGGAATTCTTAAAGTAAGTTTGCAAAGCTACCTGCGAAGCCACACGACACTCCCTCCCCCTCTGTTTCTTCTTGGCCACGCCTGGGGCAGGTGGAAGTTCCCCAGGTAGGCATCGCACCTGTGCCGCAGTTGTGACCTACATGTCAGCTGCGGCGATGCTGGATCCTTAACCCGCTGCGCTGGATGGGACCTTCCAAGACACTCCCTTTGTAATAGACTTCGCTGCCCCTTGCAGACCCTCTGCTGCTTTCCAGTATCAGGGACCCACATGGTGGCGAGCTCTTGCTTGGAAGACTCTGCTGGTCTTGAGGTGGAATTCGAAGCCCGTGAGGTGTTCCTTATATCAAGATGTGTTTTCCTTCCACCTCTGCCCCTCCATCTATTTCTTCCTTTCCTCTCTTGCCTGTCCCCACTCCACCCATTAACTGGTGACTTGTTCTCCTGTTCCCTCCACTGGTTTCCTGTGGCTTCTGTCTCAGGCTCTGCTTCCCACCTGGAGGGGGGATCCCGCTTCCGGTGCGGCTCCTCCCTCCCTCCTTCCTGGAGAGACTCTTCTTGTGTCTGGCATCCGTTCCATCATCCCAGCCTTTAAATAAGGAAGACCCACATTCGGAGAGACTCTTCCCTTCGAGGTACCACAGACCCTCAAACCCTGAAGGACATAAGAATACCTGCGTCAGGTCACACTGGCAGTGGGGAGCAGAACTCCCAGGTCTGGGTGGCTTGGGGTGGCCGCTGTGCTGGGTCGACCCACAGGGGAGCTGCATGGCGGCATTCTCTCTGGGTGTGCTGGCGAACTCACCCCTTCTTCAAAGGCTGCTTGTGTGGCTTTAGGGCGGGATTGCTGGCTTTTACAGAAACAAAAAAAGGAAGAAATAAAAATAAATGAAAACACGCACACTTCAAGGCAACCCCTATGAATATATGTTATACTGGAAAGGTCCCCATTTCTCAAATATTTATAAATATATGGTCTCCTCAGAATGTTCCAGATCTGTCATTTGAGAAAGTTAGCCCCCGGGCCACCATCATTCTTCATAAGCACAATGCTATGTAACCAGCACCAGACTGACAGCTGAGTGATGCCCAGGGATGCGGTGGGTTGACCTGTCTAGACCCAGACCCGAGCCCTTGAGCTGGCCATGGCTTTCCTGACACCAGCCCTGCAGCAGCACTGTCTGGAAGAGGGCCATTCCCAGGACATCTCCTTCTGGCTCTTTCCTCGTCTTCCCCTCCCCTAGGATCATCATTAAACACGGAGCAGTATCTGTTGTGCGCCTCCTGTGTGCCAGGCACTTTGGGACGTATTGGAGAGGTGGCGGTAAATGCAGGCACCAGAGCCTCTGCCCAACTGGAGCTGATGTGTGGCAGGGAGAGACGATGCAGAATTGACAAAATGATGGGTGACATGCTGCCAGGTAGTGCTAAGTGCTGGCGAGACAGGGGAACTGGCTCAGGGGGTCGAATGCGGTGGGGAGAAGGGGAAGGAGACCTCTCAGAGGAAGTGCTGTCTGAGCAGAGACCGGAAGGAGGCCCAGGAGCCCATCCTGCACGGCCGGCTCTCTGGAGACGAGCACCCCAGCAGGCAGAAGTGCAGCGGCAAAGGCCCTGCGGTGGGAACACGCTTGGCAAGTTCCAGGAGCAGCAGAGAGGCTGGTGGGGGGAAATGAGGGACTCTGGGTGCCCATCACACCCTCAGCCCTGGGAGGCCAGAGACAGGCACTTGCCTGTTGGCTCTGAGCAAGAGGGGGCCAGGGGTGGCTTGGAGGCAGGGCCACCGTGCATCCCAACAGGGCCGCTCTGAGGACAGGTGGGAACTAGACATGGGGAGGTCATTGCCATGACCCGGGGCGGATGCTGGCGGCTGGGACTCACCTACCCTCTCAAGCTGCCAGGCTCTGGCCATGGCCAGCGTGCCGCCTGGTCGTACGCTCCCTCCAGGGAAGGCGATTATGGGAGGTAGAGGCACCCTTGGCCATCTGTCTGTCTGTCTGCCTGCCAGATTCATCTCGAGAGCCTGCCCCAGAGGCTGAGGAGGGCCTGTGTCTGGAGCCGGGAGAACCAGCGCCTGGAAGGGGCTTTGCCCCCCCACCCCCACCCCCCCACTCGCTCTCAGCACATGGGCAGCAAGGGAACACAGCTTGACTTTCTGAAGCCCGTCACCCACTGCGGGCTGCTTGTCAAGAAGGGTGCTATGTAAGCTGAAATGCTGCTCTCATTTCCACATTAGCCCTTCTTGCTGCTCAGTGAGTTATTTAATTAGAAGATGCCGTATTTTCTAGGGAAAACACTTTGAACAGAAGGCCTGATTTAGCTGGAAACGAATGCCTTTATTATGTGTCAGAGAGCTAAAAATTGCTCCTGAGCTGTCGGTGTGTGGATGTCTCCGAAACACAGGAAAACAGGGCCCAGGAGCAATGAGAAGAGACACCGGGAGAGCAGGGGGGTGCGGAAGTGTCTGACGAGGGTGTGTGGCCCGATTCTCGCTCAGGAACGTGCAGGCTTTAGGTGGCTCCGGTTTGGCTACCACCGCAGTGCCCTCCGTGTCCCCGAGCTGGCCAGGAACGCTGACACACTGGTTTTCTAGGGGGAAAAAAACAATCCGCTCTCTCCCCCTTCCCAGTGCAGACAAGCAGCATGAAACAGAAATGAGACCCAGCCACCCAGAGTCCACGCACACTTCAAGTCTTTGAATTTATGTGTTCAATTCTTGCCACTTTGTGCATTTTTCCTTAAAAAAAAAAAATCAGTGTACAGTAGCTCTTAAAAAGCATGAAGGGGGCCTTCTCATGATTGGTCCCAAGAGAGAACTTTTAAGTGTGATTCTCCTGAGGAGGTTGCATGTTTGGGAGATGACAGTGTGGCTTTCACGGGGCAGGAAGTCGGCGAAACCCCAACCACATCCTGTTTACCTTTGTTATTTGTTTGTTTTGCGTGTTCCCTGCTTTGTGTCTCCTGTTGGCCTGTGCCCTTCACTCTGCTTCCAGATCCCCTGGATGGCTGTGCTGCTTTGTGGCTTTGGGCACATTGGTGGCAGTCCAGGGGGCTTGGTCCCCTCTCTTTCTGGAACACGTAGAGGAGAGAGCAAGGAGGCTTTCTGCAAACCCGAGCTCATGACACTCCCCTCTTAAAGGAGCTCATCATTTAAAAGTAGCTTGAGGAGAACTTGAAAGTGAGCTTCAGCAAACACACCAAGTAGGCTCTGGATGCAAATCTCTTCGCTCTTCTCCAGCAGGGCTGTAGGATGGAATGGGTTTTTCTTACCTGCTTGATAGGTTTCCAGGCCTGCTGAGTGAGGGGCCTGTGCTGGGCTTTCCCCGGGAGAAATGCAGCCAAGGAGCATGTCATTTTTCAGGTTTCTGGAGCGGTAATGATCTGGCTTTGTGTTGACTGCTGTTTTGTCACCGGGGAGCAGATGGATGGTCCCTTAACCCCCTCGGACCCTTGCTGCTCCAAGTGTGGTCCTGGGACCAGTCCTATCATCACCTTAGGAACTGGTTAGAAATGTAGGCTCTCCGGCTCCACCCTTGACTAAAGAAATCAGAATATACTGTTTAACACGCTCCGCAGGGATTCCTGTATGCATTGCTGGTTGAGAAGCGCTGGTCCAAAGCAGTAGTTCTCAAACTCGAGTGTACATCAGGATTACCGGCTGAAACACAGATCACTGGGCCCTGCCTGCAGATCCATCGGGTCTGGGGCTGGGCCTGAGAATCTGCATCCATCCATCCATTCTTCAGCGCTCTTGAGGTGTAATTGACAAATAACATTGTAAGGCATATAAAGTACAAATCCTGGTGCTTTGACACACGTACACCCTGTGAAAGGATTCCTCCCGACTAGTTAATTAACACATCCATCACCACACAGGTTCCTTTTTCTTTCTGTGGGTTTTTTTTTTTTTTTAACGAGAATATTTAAGTTCTGTCTTAGCAGAGTTGAGTTATATAATACAGTGTTTAAGAATCTGCATTGCTAGTGGCTTCCCTGGTGATGCTGCGGGGCTAGGACCACACTGGGAGATCCCTAGGCACCCCATCAGCCCTTATTTCCTGCCTCCTTGTAAATCGTCCACACTACCTCGGCCCCCCTGCCTGTCCCCTTGATTCCCCTCTTTGGGGAGGCCAGTTCCTCCCCCTTCAGAACCTCCCCACTTTGGGGAGGCCAGTTCCTCCCCCTTCAGAACCTCCCCACTTCCTGCCTGTGAATCCAGGCCCTCCTCCCCTTTCCAGGTCCTTCTGAGTGCTCCCCTCCCCCTCCCATGGTTCCCAGTTCGTCAGTGCCCGCAGCTTCCCAGTTACACCTACCTTTTCCACCCTCAAGTCCCAGGGGCCTTTTCACAGTCCCCCCGTCACTCCCTCCCTTCCCCTGCCACTGCTTCAGCCCTTGCAGTGGCGAGCCCTTGGTTGATAGCAACTAAGCCCTCCTCCAAAGGGAACGACGGAGGGATTTGTCCAGTAAAGCATTTTAGGCATCGCATAGAAAAGCCTTGTGAAGTCCCCACATTGCGGAACCACGGTCACCCTCACACCTCGTTCCCTCTGCCCTTTAACCGCAGGCACGTCACTTTACCTCTCTGTGTCTCGATTTCCTCATCTGTGAAATGGGCATCTTAGCCTACAGTCTTGAGCGTGACCCAGGAGGCATGGTGGCTGAGCCCTGCCTCCTCCTCCACCTTCGTCCCTGCTGCCCTCGCTGGCTCAGCCCTCTGCTCCGGCCACACTGGCCTGCTGTCAGGCCCCACCTGATTAGCGCCTCAGCAGCCTTCACATTCCTTCCCCAGCTTCCCCGGGGAGGCCTGTTCTCACCCCTCCCCAACTGGGGAGTGTCCTTTGTTACAGACCCTCAGTCTCAGGCTCACAGTGCTTCTTGCTCTTGGCGCTTGTACGTTGAAACGTGGTGGCTGGATCCGTGTGTGTCTCTCCTCCTGGGCTGGAGCAGAGACCTGATTCACTTGTGTCAGGCTCTGGGTTCTTACAGGCTGGCATCTAGAATGTACCCAATAAATAGGTGCTGCTGAAGCCACTGAGAGCCTTTGCAACTCCGAGAGGTGGCCTGCCCGCCCCGCGCATCTTGGGGGACTGTCTGCCTTCAGGGGTGGGGCTGGGGGCTGCAGATCTCCTAAAATATCATCCTGGGAAACAAAAACCAGACTCCCGTCCAAACCTTGAACAATCGCCTTTTTAAAAATTGTCTCACATATATAAGAATTCGGTTCTGAATGTCTCCGTAATTGGTAGCATGAGTCGGCCCTCGAGGTCAGGAAGGTTGCCTTGCTCTGGCTTTAATTAGGACAAGCGGAAGCCGTGCCTCTGAGAGTTAACCAGCCCATCGCCGCACGCACGCTCCTGCAACCCCGACTCTGCTGCGCATCGGGCTGGAGGCCTAGCGGGCACAGCTGAGTGGTGAGGTTTCTGCCCTTCAGAGGCTGGGAGGCAGATGGCAGGCCCCGGAGAGGCTAATAGCAGGGAAGAAGCGGTCGTCGCATGGACGGGGGCACCAGAAGTCTACTTTGAACTTAGCATCGACCTCAGGGCTCCGCTCCCTGTGCTTTTGAGAGCGCTCGAGCCATCACTGTGAGAAATACTCTGCAGAATGTCGCCGAGATTTGGGTACTGCAGCGAAAATGTCAGCATTGTCAGCAAGGACCCAGGATGAGGAAGGGGCTGGTGCTGGCGGGGGAGGGTCGGGGTGGGGGCTCAGGGAAGCCAACTGCCCACTCGTGAGCCATTCTCACCCCGTCACTCCCCGGTGGCCAACTTGAACACTTTTCTGAACTTCTCTGAGGCTCACTGTCCCAATCTGTGAGCTGCCTGGAGAGCCATGGTGAGGAATAAACAAGATGAGCTCTGCAGTGCACTTGGCAGATGCGGGGGTGGGGGCTGGATCTGCTGGGGTGCCGCATTACCGGCCTGCAGAGCAACGCCTACCGAAGACCTGGGTGGAATCGCCTGCGATGAGCAACAGCCATCACCCAAAGAGCCTGTGAAGTTGCTGGCAGGCACCCGCCGTGCCCACTACACCGGAGTACCCGGGCATCAAAGAGATGCAGGCAGGTCAGAGCTCTTGAGACAGTGAAGGTCACTGACATGGCTTTATGTGGAACCTTCTCAAGTGCCTGAGTCCAGGTGGTTAGACAGTTTATTTCTCTAAGCCCTGTACGGATTTTTCAACAAGCCTTTTTTTTGTAAGGCTTCTTGTTGACCTTTAAAATTAGGAGTTTTAAAAAGTGTATTTAGAGCCATCAGGGAATCATCCCTTCTAAGTTCGGGGCACCAAGTGCTGCCTCCTGCTGGGAAGGTGGGCGGGCCTGAGGGCCAGGGCTCAGAGACCTGGATTTGTGTCCTGATGCAGTCCCTCGGGTTCTCTGACCTCGGCCAGTCCCTGTGGCCTCTCTCAGTCTAGGGTTGTGGCCTGTACAGTGCGGGTCATAGTGAAGCTTATTCTGAGAGCTGTTTTGAAGATGACATGACATAGATACCGCAGTGTCTAGCAGCCTGTGCGGTGAATTGCTGGTTTCCCTTCTTGTCCCATTAATATGCACGTTCTCTGAGCAAAAGTCTTGTCAGCACTTAACAGAATTAATTACAAAGCCAAATTAAGGGAGTCTGTGAGTGTGACATTTTCCTATTTTCTCTTTTTGATGATGATTTCTCTCACCTTCTGGGGGAAAGAAAGATTTCTGCAGAGTCTGGAGTCTGAAAGGTCATTGTGTGTGCGTGTGGGTGTGGGTGTGTCCACCCCCACATGAAGACACTTCCCAGGTCGTATACTCATGATGGCCTCGCAGCTGATGCATCTGGAGAAGGATCTCATAGGCTTGGGACCATGACTTCATTTCATGAGCCAAAAATTGTATATTTCGATGATAAAACATTAGAGGATGTCTCAAAAAAAGCAGGTCACAAGGACACCAGGGTGGCTTGTGATGCTGGGACGTTGGCCTCTGGGAAGTGACGCCATGTTTTTCTTCCCCCTGGACGAAGAAGCCACCACGGCTTCTAGTGTGGCTAGAAGCCGTGGTGGCCTTTGCTGGCTGTTGTGGTGCTGTAGCTCTCCTGTTTTGAAAGTTAGGGACTGGGGCTGGAAAAGCCAGCAACCACTTCAAAGAGAGAAACAAAAGGTGCAGTTATGGCACTAGCGGCTCCGTAAGTGGTACCGCCCCAATGCCTGTGGCTTCATGAAGGACTCTGGGCCAAATCTGCCTTGGGGGTCCAAAACTGAATTGTATAAAGTGTTCCAAACATAAAAGCAAGTGTTTGAAAAGTCATCTCCAGCCGTTTCGACAAGCCTGGGTGGTCTGATTCATGCACAGAATAAGTGACTGGACTCACTGTTCAGTTTAGGTCTTTGCATCTCTGACAGGTGCTCTGGATGCCCAGCCGTGTGCTTTTGACATCCACTGGTGCAGTGCACATCTGAACAGTGCCCCACTCCGTAGGACAGTTCTGAGTAGCTACAGTTCTGAGAGCTTTTCCTCAGCTTGCAAGCTATGCAGGCCACAAGTGCCTGGGAGTTAATGCTCCTGGAAGAAGCCTTCATTCAATGAAGGATGAAGTTGGAGAATCAATACCTCAGACTTCTCACTCCTCGGTTGGCCCAATTCTGAACTGTGCTTTACAGTATCCCCTGGAGTCCCCAGCAAGATGGAACCTCCATTGCCCACAACAGGAATCTCTTTGATAAGCCACCCTTTATGGCTGCCTTTCCTTCCCTGTGTCACTTCCCTGGTCTGCTGCCGTGCTTTCCAGATATACTACTCAACGCTTGAATCTTTGTCTTGGGGTTGTCTACTCTTTGTCTTAGGAGTCCCAGGGGGAGTCCATCTACGGCAACATTTCAGAGTGTCTCTAAAAAAAGAAAAGTACTCTGCTGTACAGCAGAAATGGGCAGAACATTGTAAATCAACTGTAATATAAATAAGTAATTATCTCATTTACTGCAGTATAATGTAAAACCTGGGTTACCAACCCCAGCCCATCATTGCCTCTGGCCTTGGGCATTTCACTTCATTTCTTGTGCTCTTACCTCTTCTGTAAATGACGGTCATAGGCTGCTTCAGCAGGGGTATGGTGGGTGGTTTGGCCAGGCGATGACTTAGGTGAGGTGAACTGGGCTTTCCAAGTCATCTAGCATCTCTGGCCACACCTACTAACACCAGTGTGGGCCCCCCACCCCCCACCCCCAGCCACTGCCATCCACCTGCAAGAGGCAGCACCACCCCCTGATGGAGAACTACTCCCAGATCATTTCGGAAGTCCTTTCTAGTTTTGACCTCCTATGATTAATCATCCAAGAACCTCAGACGTGGAGCGGCCCCCACCATGGCTTACTTTAGTATTGAGATGGGGGCTGTTCAGTGACGCCTCTGGAGTAGATTCTGTGATGTCAGAGAAAACCACTGACTTGCCTCCTTCTTAAAACACTGAAGAAGGGAATGTTTAACTCACTACCTCTTCCTCCTTAAACTCCTTGGCCCGTTTCATTTGACAGGTTTCCCCACCTCAGTAGTCAGTGAGGAACTTGAAAAGTTTGCCTGCAGACATACACATGGTCTGAAGGCATTGGCTCTTTCTTAGAGCAGGCTCATTCCTGGATAACAGTGTCTCTCATAATCTCTCTATGTCAGAGACCCATGGGTATAGTATAGGCGATGAGAGAAGGAGAAAGTTCTGGAAGGTTGGCTTTGTCTTACGCAGAGTCAGTTTTGCAGTTTATTCCATTCATTGTTCTACCACTGGAGTGACTTGGGGCCACCACCGTGTTCCTTTTTGTTTCTTACAGAAGGGTTTGAGGAGCCCAACAAAGTGCTTCTCTTTCTTGAAGAAAACCTAAAAATATGTCCCATTGTGGGAAAGATTGGTCTCATTATGCCACACACCTCGCCACTATCTGACAGGTAGGAAACTTTCCATAAATGTGGACGAAATTGACTAATCACCAAGTTCTTATTCACTCCCGAAACCTTTGCAACATTTTTTTGTTCCATTCTAAGAAGGCAATGGAAGACCATGCTGCCATGCTTCTTTAGTGTGAGGTAAGCTTAATATTTCCAGGAAGGAACGTTTAGGGGAATTCTTATCTTGATTTTCCATGAAGTGATTGAATTGTGGAAGTACATTGAAATGTGAGTCAGAAAACTTACTGAAGTGGCAGCAAAACAACGACTCTTGTCATGTTCAAGCAAGACAAGAACCAGTCCAAAAGGAGGAAGAAAAATAGGGCATTTTGCTCCCATCATTCAGGTAGGCGTACAGCATCCACCTCGAGGTAGAGTTTCTGGGAGCCACTCTGCCTGTTGGCTTTGGCGTCACCAAATTTCACCGGCTGAGCTCTATCCAAAGTGCCACAGGGAGATGGGGGAGCTTGATCTTTAAATTAGATTCCAAGCGTAATGAATGATGAAATACCTGTGAGTTCAGGTTTAAGTGGAGGCACCTGTACCTCCAGACAATCACAGAATCTCTGCGCATAAGGAGAAGACAGTACAAAGAGTTAAAACTCAGTTACAGAGAAACTGAAGGATTTCTGGAAAACATGGTCCCTAGCCTGTCTTGAGCAGAGCTAACCACAGGGTCCTGTCTGGTGTCTCCCAGCTGGTGGCCACTTTTCACACATCGGACCCCGCAGAGGTTACTTTGTGTAAAAGGACAAAGCTGAACTTCAAAAAAGGAAGACTTCAGGTCACACAGAATGGAGGCCTCCCGTCGGCTCAGCACAGGGGCTAAGTCCACTAGGAAATGCGGCGCCTGGCCTGGTGGTGACAGGGGAGCGCGTTGAGAGGGGGTGAGACAGAGGTCAGCAAAGCCAAAGGGTTTCTAAGCGGTGTGCACGGGGACTGTCGTGCTCAGCGTCCCGACCCGCCAGGCTGATGTCAGAGGGTTTATTCAGATTTGAGGGCCTTTGTTTGGGGGGATTGGACTGATTCCTAAGAGACAATGCCGGACTGGAGGCTGGAGGCACGCGACGCCGGAATTGAATTTGGGCAGTTGCTGAGCAGATGGGGATCAGAGGGGTGAACAAAGGGGAAGCTGTTCCCAGCACATCCATAGGAAGGGGGGGGGGGTGGCGGCAGAGCCAGCCGCCGGCAGGAGGGCTTCCTGCGTGGCCTGGCTTGGGAGGCCGCTGGCCCCATCTCGTGAGAGACAAAGCGTCCCCAGGGCTTGGGGGGGCTCTGCCCACTTTGCAGAGAAAGGAGGGCGGTTGTGGGAAGGGTCGGGCCGTGAACTTCTCCTGCAGCTCACAGTGCAGGAGGTTTGGGCCATGGCTTCGTCTGTGGGCTGGTGAGCTTCCTGGACCCACAGGGTGGTAGAGCAGAAAGTGGCCCTGTGGCCAGTCCATCCCACGCCCCCATCGTAAGGTGTGTGGAAGGAAGTAAGACGAGAAGAGGGAAGTACCTTTTCTGGGCTTGATCAGCATGTCCACTTGGCTTCCTCTAAAGCAGACCCGAGACAGGTATTCAGGAGCTGATTCCGGGGGTGGACGGGGTGGAGGCGAGATGGGAGGCAGGGTTGCCTGGTAATGAGCAGCTCCCAGGAAGCGCCCGGGGCTCCACCTGCTGGGGCCCCCGGGGAGACTGAGCAGAACACACTTCAGAGTTTCCCGCCAGGAGGAAGCAGTTGATACACAGTCACTGCCTCTCATTGGTTGAGGGCTGCTCCCAGAGGCCCGGGGTCCCTGGCACCTCTGAGCCCCCACAGAGAGCCCTCGGGCAGAGTGATGCAGGTGCGTGGGGCAGGAGCCACGGGCATGCCCGGAACGGGCCGGGACTTCACCATGGGGGCACCTGCTCAAGCTCTTGGCAACCTCCACTCGCAGGGAGGCTGGCCTTGCTGAGTCCAGGCAGGCCCATCTTTGTGCCTTTTAGGGTGCACATTTCTCTCCTCCCGGGAACACAGCACATTAGATGTTCAAGTGGCACGTACAACGACCCTCCGTCTAGCCACTGCCCTTGGCCTGCCGCTTACCTTTTAGCCAAGCTTTCACGAAGCCTATGTGGCTGGCAGGGTCCCCCACCGACGTGCCTCTCCCAGTTTTCCCCTTTTTCATCCCATTCCAACTGTACTACCTCCTTTTTTTTTTAATTTGTATTATAGTTGATTTATAGTGTTGTGTCAATTTCTGCTGTACAGTGTAGTGACACAGTCATTTATATGTATACATTCTTTTTCTCATACCATCTTTGATCATGTTCTATCCCTGAAGATACATGTACCTATATATTCATAGCAGCACTATTCACAATAGACAAGACATGGAAACAACCCAAATGCCCACTGACAGATGAATGGATTAAGAAGAGGTGGTATATATACACAGTGGAGTACTCCTGAGCCATCGAAAAGAATGAAATAATTCCATTTGCAGCAGCATGGATGCAACTAGAGATTCTCATACTAAGTAAATAAAGTCAGTCAGACAGAGAAAGACAAATACTGTATGAAATCGCTTATATGTGGAATCCAAAATTTGGCACAAATGCCTGCTTGCTATTGCTGGATATATACAAGGTCCTGACTCAGGGCCTTTGCCCTTTGCAGTTCTGTCCACCCGGAGGGCTTTCCCCTACCTTTCCCATGCCTCTGCTTCCTCTGCAGGGCTCCCCTCTCAGCTCACCCTCCCTGACCTCTTCATTTAAACTGTGACACAACCACTGACTTCCTCTTTAGTGTTTTCTGTAGTCCTGAGTGCCCCATGGCACGCCATAGAACTTGGTTTGGTTTCATGTCATGCGTCTCCTTGTCTGCTTGGCTTCTCTAGAATGTAAGCTCCATGAAGGCCAGGGCTGTGTCCTCTGGTTCGCAGCTGCAGCCCCAGTGTCTAGAACCACACCCTGGCACTTGGTAGATGTGAAGCAACATTGTTGACTGAATGGTACTGTGGGGGTCTGTGCAGATTAGACCACATTTCCTCCTCTCCCCCCCTTCCTCCAGCTCCTAGCGCAGTGCCTGGAAGTCTAACGTGACCTCTCTCTCCTAAAGCCCCTTGGAGAGGTTTTGCCTCAGGTAGTAGACAGACAGAGGCTTTGGGTGCCTGAGCGACCTTGGCTGGAACCTCTAGGCTCTGTCCACCTCCCTCACTGTCCTGGACGGTACTTTCTCACCGGCAGCCCCACCCCACCCCCACCCCCGCCCCTGCACGTGGAAGATTACACTCCTGAGCCCTCTTCAGTGGGACAGGGCCCCCTGACTGCTTCTGGCCGATAGGTGTCACTGTAAACGGCTTGTCACTTCCTGCCCAAGGGGTAGTAAGGCAGGTGTGAAGCCTCTGCCTGCCCTGTCACCTGCCTTGGCAAACTCTGAAGCCACATGAGGAGGTGGCAGAGCTTCTGTCAGCCTGGGCTCCTGAGGGATGATGTGGAGCCGAGCCCCCCACTGTCACGCTGTGGTCATTCGACATGGGCCAAAGCAAACCTTTAATTCGGGGGCAGTTTGTTATTGCAGCGTAACCTAGCCTATCCTGTCTAACACCTTCAAGTACTAGTGGTGAATGCTGTACATCAAGTAACATTGCTGAATGTTAGTCATCACTTTAAACCCCTCTTTTCTCATTCCCAAAGGAAACAAACAGTCTTTGGATCATCAGGCAGATATGTGATATGTGTTGGGGGAGGGGGACATGGGGGACAGTGCACATGATGTGACTTGCGACTGCCACACTACCCCCAGGGAGGAAATCATAGCTCATCCAGGTGGAAACAACCTACTGCCTTTGGAGTCAGAAGAGGAGACGAATACCACGACGTGGGATGGTCACAAGATCAGGGGGTTTCTTGGTGAATTTAGGCCTTGACCTGGATTCTTTAGATGGAG
Organism: Sus scrofa; assembly: GCF_054392235.1. Classification (NCBI taxonomy): domain Eukaryota; kingdom Metazoa; phylum Chordata; class Mammalia; order Artiodactyla; family Suidae; genus Sus; species Sus scrofa. The sequence goes on from NC_139401.1 coordinate 17,653,531, forward strand.
GAGATTGTCACCAGGAAAAGGCAGAGCTGCTATTGAATGATAAAAGCTGCAGTCTGGGCTGGGATGAAAAGGCGGAATGTCGGCCTGAGGGAGAGAGAAACCGATCAGACCAGGAGTACTAGGCATGTGGTTTGGTTGGTGGAGAGAGGACGGAACAGAAGCGGGGAAATCTGCATCCTCACTCTTGATAAATAGTCAACCCCCTGAAGAGCTTTGGAAAATTAATTTCACATCTCTGAACGCTGATTAGGGCAAAACATGAGGCATTACCCAAGAGGCTGTGTGTGGTGACATCATGACAAGTGCAGGAGTTCCCACTGGGCAGATGTCCACCGTGTGCCAGTAACTGGGCTTCAGTGGGTCCCTGGAGTTGACACCTGTCGCACTCTCCACAATGCTCTGACGGGGACAGTGCTTTAATCCCCATTTCACAGATGAGGACATCCAGGCACAGAGAGGTTAAGTGACCTGCCTAGGGTTAAGTGGCAGTGTGGGGATTCAGATCCAGACAGTCTGGCTTCAGAGCGAGGTGTGAAGGGGATAGTGCTTCTGTAACACATCAGGTGACAGCTCAAGGCTTTTCCACAAGATGCATAAAATGCCTTCAGTGGATGAATCTCTCTTTCTTGCCCCCTGGAAGGGGGGTGACGTGCTATTTGTCTTCCCTCTTCCTTGAAGGGTCGTTGTGCAGATGAACAGCTTGTTCCCTGGGCAGCCCATCACTCGGTGCGCTGTGTGTGCTCACAGATGCTAATCAGTGTTGATAATGACGATTTGGAACTCCCAGGTCACACTTAGCCCGTGTTTATAAAATGGGAGGAAAGGTGTATGTGGTAAGGAACATAGGCGTTCTCTCTAGACCCCCCGGAACTCTTTTAGGGTCCCCCCAGCATGCCCCCTTCCATGGCTCTCAGTGGCAGGCACCTCTGATGCCACTTCCGGGAACTGCCCCTGAGCCCTTGGGCCTGCTTTGCCCCCAGGCCAGCAGGAACAAAGCACCTGCCTTGATGCTCGGGTGCGCATGGGCAGCACACGTGCGTGCACCCATACATGCACACATGTGCTCACATGTGGACATGCACACAAACACACAGGCCCCAGCCAAAGACTGAACGGAACGAGGGCCCAGCCCCAGGGCCGCAAGCTGTAACTCTCCCTCCAGGGCTCCCCGCAGCCTCGCAGGAGCTTTGCCTGAGCCCGGCCTTTGCTTGGCTCCGCCCCTCCTCTGTCCTGCTGCTTCTCCTTCCTTACCTGCCTCTCCTGGGAGCAGCTCCTTGATCAATCACGTGCACATGAATCTTCTTTCGGGATTCCTTCGGGGTCTGTTTCTGGAGAGCATGACCCAAGACAGCAAAATACCGAGGGTTAAACAAACTCTGCCCGGTCGCTTATGATCCCACTTTCAACGGGAAAGGGTGAGAAGAAGAAACGTTGAAAAACGACCCTGTAGGGGCATCTAAATCTTTGAAAGAGATGTGGCCAAGAGAGCTGAGTCTCCTTGGTGTGGTCCTTCATTGCCCACGCGTTGCCTAATGTGTGTTCTGGGGCTGGGCCTGCCGTGAATTGATTCCCTCTCCTCTCCCCCCTCCCCAACACCATCAGGCAAGGTGGCGGCAGAGCCTTTGCAAGCAGCATGCAGGGAGCCTGCCAGGGTTCACTGTGCTTGCACACCCGCTCCTCGGGTGCGAGAGGCAGTTTTTACATTTCTGCCACTTGCCTGACCTGCTGTGGCAAAGCAGCCCGCTGGAGAGGCTTGGCATCCATGCCTGGCGCTGGTGCCCATTCCTTCCTGGCACTGGCCCATGCCAGCAGGAACAGGGATGGTGCCAAGCATGCCATCGTGGCGGTGCCAAGCAGTTCCATTATAGTGGCAGCCTGAGGATGCTTGAACCTGCCCAGTTGTCATTAAAACTAATGCCGAGGAATGGAGGGGCTTGGCCGTTGCCTTCCAGCTTCCTGTCTCCCAGCAGCTGGGACTTCCTGGATCAATCTCTCGGGCATCTATTATTCACATGCCTGAACCCAACAAGGTGATAGCCCAGGGAACTTTTCCTTGAGGCAGTCCTGAATCGAGAGGGAGGGAGGGATGGAGGAGGGGGGGCGGGGAGAGAGAGAGAAGGAAAGAGAGAGAGCATATGAATGGGAAAATGAGAGAGTGAGCAGTTGAGATGTGTAGGGCTTTTGGATCCAGTCGCCATGGATTCAAGCCCAGGATCCATCATTTCCAGGCTGGCTGACCCCGAGCAAGTTACATGACCATCCTAACCCTTAGTTTCTCTGTCCGTGAAATGGGTATAACAGTTGTATCTAGCTTGTGGCATTGTTATGAGGGATAAAGGAGATGAGTCATACCACAGCGGTTTCTAGCACATAGAAAGTATTCGATGCATGCTAGGGATTATGATCACGCACATGTTATTATTAATAACATTTTCACGAGTGCTTGGCCCTCTTGGGAAGGTGGGAGAAATAAGCCAGTGCTTTGCAAACGTCAGTACGCACAAGAATCATCAGGAGAGTTGGTAAAAGTGCAGGATTCTGAGCCGCCCCCTCAGAGGTTCCGTTTCCAGGTCTGCATTTCTAACAAGAGCCTGGCGATGCTGGCGCTGGTGGTCCACGGACCGTCCTTTGAGGACCATCGGTATAAAGCCCAGGACGACTGTATCCTCGGCAGCAGATATTCTGGAGCTTTGAGGGATGGATGCAGTGCATTTTGTCTTAGCTCTCGCCACAAGCTCTGCATGGAATCCTGCGACTGTAGCCTGACTGCCATTCCTGTTCCACGTGGCTGCAGAATTAATGCTTACCATTGTCCTCGGCATCGATGAGACAGGAAGGCAGAAGCTAATACTGAGAAAAACTGACCTCACAAAGAAATGCTTAGGGCTTGAAGGCTGATCTCACTGCTGAACTTGAACACTCCTCAGGAGTCAGGGTATATTCCCATCACCGAAAAGCGAGAGTTTCCCTTGCCCAGGGAGGCAGAGGGAGCTGACAGAGGGAAATGCCTTCTTGTCTGCTTTTCCTGCACAGAGTTCATGCAGAGAGCGAAAAAGAATGCTTCAGAAATATTCTTTAGGCCGTTCTAGACATTTTTTTTTCTCCTGTCGTTAGGAGACAGGAAAATCAAATTCCACTGCTATCAAAATAAGGGGCTAGATTGCCCCCGGCGTCCTGTCACTTTTCCTTAGATCTTCACTGCTGCGCCTTCACTCAGACGCTGGGATTTTTGCTCCCTTCTCCGTATCCTCCTCTCTTTACTTTTGACACCAGAGGCTTATTCAACTTGAAACTGCGTGGATTCGGGGCGTTTCTGAATGTAGGTCTCCCTGAGGACAAAATGCAAGAGAAACGGAGCTATAGAGCGCCCAGAAATCAAGGTTCCTTTTTTGTGATGTCTCACCCCATTTTCCTAATTGCCTCCAATGAGGAAATATCACTTGTAGAATCAGAACGCCTCGCTACTCTTTTCTTTCCATCAAGATGGATAATTCCGTAAGTAGCCTACAGCTAACATGTCATAAGTGCTGTCTCGGCCCGGCAGACATGGTGCTAAGCCCTTCCAGGTATTTCATCATTGAATTCTTGGCCACACAGTGAACGAGATGGCCATCATTGTCCCCATTTTATAGGGGAAGAAGTGTAGACACAGAGAGGTGAAGGAACTTGTTCGGGGCTGCAGAGCTAGGAAGGGGCAAAGATAAGCTTCCCGTCTGACATTCTGAACTCGCTTTTTATCCGGCATGCCTCATTTGTGTATAATCATAGCCATGTAAAAAAAAACAGAAGCCAGGCAGAAATTCTGGAAGGCAGCGTATCAACCTTTTGACAGTGGTTTGTGCGGTTGGTGCAGTCGTACACCCGTGCTTGTTTTCCTTCTATTCTCCTTGTCTGGTTATTTCCCCCATGATCTTATATTACTGCTTTTATAATCAAATAGACTCGACGTATTAATTGAACGAAAAATCACTTTGCTCACTTGCTTTCCTCCTAGTTCAATGTCCAGAGTTATCCCAGGTAGATGAGTTTCTGGTGTTTGGTGAAGAATCCCAGGAACATAGACTCGGTGGGAGCTAGTCAGTTGGGTTAATCATTCTGTGGATTGACCTACGTGAGGCTCCCCCCGAAGTGGCGGACTCCGTGATCTGCATGGAAGGACTCCTTGTAATCATGCGTTCTCCCGCTGGGCAGGGACCTGCTGCTGGGAGGCTCTGCCCTTTGAGCTGTTCTTCCACCTGTTAAACTGAGCTTCTGCTGATCATCCAGATTCCTGTTTAGCCACCTTCATGCCCCAAAGCCTACTGCAGAGAGTTGGATGGCCAGGGCTAGAGAGCAAACTCATGCCCTTGGCCTCTCTGTGGGTTTGGGTTTATTGCTGCAGCAAGCAGCGCTCACATCTCAGCAGCTTAATCCAGTAGGTATCACCTAACACTTTCATTGCTTTGGTTTCCATTTCCACACTTGGCAGGAGTTCCTCCACTTGGTCTGAGACTGGGCACCTGTACCTTGGGGTTTTGCCTCACAGGCTTCCTTGTCCTCTAAATCTGACAGGTGGTCAGGGGAGTCTCACCCACGGGAGTTAGATGTTCATGGGCCAGGTGTGGAAGTGGCTCAAATCACATCAGCCTGTTCCATTGGCCAGTTCTTAGTCACATGGCCGCCCCAACTACAAAGGATCCTGGGAGATGCAGTCCAGCTGTGCTTTGAGATGAGGTGTCAAGTCCTGGGGAGCACACAGTAGTCTCAACCATAGTCACATTTATTCACTGATTTTTTTTTTTTTTTTTGGAGTTTCTGCTGTGTCTGGCCCGTAGATGCTGTGTGCGTCCATCCTGTTTGCTATAGGCCTGAGGCAGTTTTGTCTTTTGTCTTTTTGGTCAGAGCCAAATTTGGAGAGTCCTACTCTAGCCTACGTAGAGGTCTCCGTGGCTGACTTTAAATCTTGCGGGGGGCCTGCACAAGGCACTGCTGCCCTTAGAAACACCCTGGTTTCCATATCAATCAGGATGCGGCAAGAAGAGCAACCATGCTGCTTATTTTAATAGAGGTCATTGGTTAAACAGGCATTAGAAGAATAAAAAGGTAAAAAGTGAAACAGATGGGGACTGCAAGAAGCAGTGACCACCCCTAGGACTGGAGGAATGCATGGAAGGGGTTGGGCTTATCAAAACTTAGGAAGTTTGGAGGGGATACCCAGCAGAGCTAGGACCCAGCTCCTAAGGATGAAGGGCTGCCTGGCTACTGCTGGTGTCTCAGAGGGGCTTCAGTGAGGCTGGCGCTGGGATTGCTAACATGACATAAGACAGAACAAAACAGCTAGATTCTGGAGCCGGTGGCCGCTGCCCTAAAAAAGGGCTGTTTACCCAGGGGATGCTCATGGGAACAGGAAGCCAGGAGATGCACAAGTCCCTTCTTCTTCCAGCCCGCCAGTCTCCGTCTAGCTCCCCCTACTGGCAGAGCCCACCAGGGAGCAGCCGGCAAAGCAGAAAGGAGTGTGCAGAATTACAGAGCATCGTATAGAAAGGGTGCATTGGGAGCTGACAGACAATAACTGGTGCCAGAGCTTTTGTTTCAAGCTCACACGATTTATGTTTTGGTTACATGGTGCAACCACAGCGGGATCTCAAAGGCTCACTCAGAGAGAATTCGGTTGTACTCCGAGCACAATCCATTCATTCACTGGTTCACTGAGCACTTATTTTTGAATGCCAAGCATGTGCTTGGAATTGGGGATGGAGCTCTGAATGAGGCAGCTCTTGCCCACAAGGAGCTCACACCACATGCATGTGTGTAAACACACGCCGGCGTGTGCCCATGTGGTAGAAACGAGAAAAGGAATCGAGAAGCCCCGAAAGCCATCTGGGCTTGAGAGCAGAGTGTGGTTCTTCTTGGCCGCCTCCGTTGGACGGTTGTGCGAAAATGCATTTAGCTGTTATCTTTGGAGAAAAGAGAGGACGAGAGAGTGGCAGCCAGCCGGTCCTTGGCCTGGCTTGGAGAGCATCGATTCTTCGGCTGCCTGGATTTGCTCTCCCGGTGAGCAGCCTTCCTGATCAGGGGGGCCAATCAAGCGGAGGTTGACCTTGACGGAACAGAATGAGAAGAGTATAAATTAAAGGAGGGCAGTCGATGCACGTTGGCCTCTGCTTTCCCCCGCCTGCGCTTTCCTCCCCGGGGTGCCAGAGGAGCCTGTTCCTTTGATTTGCATCTTGTAGGCAGTTGCTACCGAGCGCTCAGGGCTAAATTTTTTCCAACGTATTGGGAAGGTGGTACATTTTCTGTGACTCTGTGTGAAGGCAGAGGGAGGGGCCTGCGGGTCTGAAGTACACTGCAGCTCCACACAAGGTGTCCCCATTTGTCTCCTTATTTTACATGGTTTGAGCGCCTACTGTGTGCCAGTGACACAGACCAAGGCAGACCCTATGGATCTGAACTGGGGATGGTGTGTCCTGCCGAGGCTCACCCCCACCCTTGTGAAAAGTCACAAGTCATCCAGATACCCCCTTGCTGAGATCATGAGTCCCATCCTGCAGAGGAGATCTGCCATTAGTTTTAGTTTTCAGAGAAGCCGTTACCCTCCTCGGGCCTCTGTTTTCTCCGCCTTAAAATGGGAAGTCCGGTTGTATTATTTAGGATCCAGCAACTACGTATTGAGGGCTCACTGCGTTATTTCTAGGCTATTTCTAGTCACCATATTTTTATTATGGCGACTTCTTTTAACTTAGCATTTCTAAGACAGTCCTGATTTCATATAATATGATTCGTTTCAATTAAGGCAATGTCTAAGTGTATAACCCAATGTGGTTTAGTGTTCCTTCTGTAGCCTTTTGATCTGAGTCAGAAAACACTTGAGGTCAAGTGTTAAGAGGTGGTGGCTGTGGGGAGGTAGTGGAGCTGTGTCTTTGTTAGCTGTTGCTATAACTCAGTGACTTATAGCGACACATGCTTCTTTGTTCCCATGATTCTCTAGGTTGATGGGCTGATCTGGCCTGGGCTGACCTGGCCAGAGCTGGAAGGTCTAGGCTGGCTCACTCCCAGGACTGGGGTCTCAGCCTGGACAGCTGTGTGAGCTGAGTCCCCTCCCTAGGTGACCTCTCATCCTCCGTGGGGCTGGCCTAGGCTGATTCACGTGGTGCAGGAAAGGCTCCCAGCAGCAAGAGAAGGCAAGCCTCCAGACCCTTCTGCATTGCTCTTTTTGAGTCAAGGCTGCTATTGTTTCTTGGACCAAAGCAAGCGGCAAGGCCCAGGCCAGAGTCACATGGCTAGGCATGACCCATGGGCCATTTTGCACACAGTTTCTGCAAGAGGTAAGAGATGCTTGAGAGATTCTGGCAGCTTCTTTACATGTAGAGGCTGGTGAGAGGGAGGCTGGCTGTGACGAGTGGTGGGGCCACTGAGGTCAAAGTCTGAGGCAGGACCAGGTTTGAGGGATGAGATTTTGTTTCTTGGCAGGTTGGGATGCTTACGAGTCTCGCCCCACTACTCACACACTAGTCGAGGTCATTCCACAGGTATTTCCTGAGCCCCACCTGTTTGCCAGATCCGCAGATCCCTGAGGACAGAGGCTGGGATGGGGGCAGTGATGGAGATGATGGGAGGAAAGAAACCGGAGCACTTTGAGACTCCGCTTAAAGCTAGAGACACACGTGTGTACACAGGCACATACCCCCCCCCACACACACACGTGTAGCACATGCGCACATATGCCCACACCTGCAGACAGGCACAAGCATGCCCGGGCCCCACACATGCACGCCCATCCGGTCCATGGCCACGTGTCCGCGCGCCGGCACACGCCACGCACATGCGCAGTGTGTATGCACGTACACGACCTTCCAAATGACCTCAGAGGACTTACAGAAGCAGCCGGTCCCAGGGGATCGCTGAACTGCCAAACAAAAAGGAGGCCGTGGGGAGAGGAGAGGGAAGAGCCCCCGCAAGAGGCCCCCGGGGGTGGGGGCCGGTGAACGGTGACTCCAGGTAGCACCACGCTCCGCTCCGCGGAACGATTCCTGAAGTGCACCTTTGCCTATCAGACTCGTCCGGTCTGTGTAGGACCAGGGTTGACACATGTCTGTTCAAATTAATCTTCCCATCTCTGTGGACACGTTTGGGGGAAATAAGTCTTCATGCTAGCAACAGAGAATCGGGGTGGCGGGGCAGGAAGAAAAGGGAGAGGAGACCTATTTAAAAAGATTGCAAGACCAGGGGGCTCTCCATTAAAAAAAAAAGGCCAGGCTGTACATTTGCATCCGAAAAGCAACCCACCTCAGCGCCTGCTTTCCATTAGGGCTGCCGGTGGCCAGTTCTGTTCGTGGCCGTGCATAATGGGCTCTTGTGGAAGGAAAATGGGGAAACGATTGAGCCTTGTCTCTGCAGCCCAGCCCGAGGGGCCCAGTTTCTCCTGTGAGTCCTCCCCTGGCCCTGTCCGCCCATTGTCCCCAGGTCGTCTTCGTCCCAGACACTCATCGTCAGTAAAAGTGTGGGCCTCGGGGCACGGGGTACAGCAGAGCCGCCCGCCGTCGGCAGCCCCTCTCCCCAGCAGCCCAGGGCCTTCGTCTCGCGCGTTCAGAGGTGTGCAGCCCACCGACCGGCAGCATCTTCCATCCATCGCTACCTTCGGCGTCCCCGCCGCTCTTCGCGGGGCCGGTAAGCGAACGCGGACTTCGGGGAAGCTCGTTCCTCTTTGGCAGGATGGCAGCTGCGGCCCCGATCCCTGACCGAGGTGGACACCGTTTCTTCTCCAAGAGGGGGCTCGGCCTGCTTCTCCCTGAGGTGGGCAGCGGGAAAGAGAGCGGCTCAGGAGCAAGTGTGTTTGAATTGGGCCCGAGGAGAGGGCTCGGCTGAGGCCCCGGGCGTCGGGAAGGGTCGTGCGGTAGAGACCACGGAGGCTTTGGAAGAAAGATGGAATTCCTTAGTACTAATGAACTCAAGTTCCCATGCTGGGCCTTTGGGCTGCTCACCATCCGGCTGTGATTTTTTAAGAGGGTAAAAATATAAAGAGGTAAGGAGGTGACTTCTAGATACTCTAAGCACTCAAAACCAAGGAACCTTTTTCTCTTGTTCTCTCAGCATCTTGCATGAGTGGACACACAGACACACACACAGACACACACACAGACACACACACAGACACACACACACACACACACACACACACACACACACAGAGCTCAGCTAGCTGGCTCTGAGGCAGAAGGGATTTCACCTTACAGGACATCCGGAGCTTGTTCTTGACCACACACTTAACCCGTTTGTTTGAAACATTGTCAACCTTCCTTGAACTTGGCATCGCCTCTCAGGGCCATAGCCTAGGGAGACGTCTGTCTTATTGTTTGGGCGCTTGTCGAGATGCTGGTCACAGACCAGGCTGGCAGATGCTTGGGTCATCCTCCAGTGGTGTTGCTGCAGTGAACAATCCGAGGCAGGATGTGGCCTGGGTCACCTGGCTTTTGCTGTCACTTAGCCGTGGGGTGGCCATTGGACAACCATGTGTGGAGCCTGGCAGGTCCAGCCCCGAGGGACAGAGATGGTCTGGTTGGATGCCCACAGGCCTCCTCTAGTTGCTTCAGCTGTGCCCCCACACCTTGGAGATCTGGAGCTTAGTAGGGCACAGTCACACAAACTGCCATCATCTGGCCCCACGGATGACCGCACCGGTCTCGTAAAGATCTCCCAGCTTCTGCCTTTGCCCGCCTCGAGTCTGTTCTGCACACAGCTGCTAAAAGAATCCTTGCAAAGAGGTCAAATCGTATCTCACTTTTGCTAAAAGTTACGTGTCTCACTCAGAGTGAAGCCAGAGCCCTCCCTTTGGGGCGGCCCACAAGCCCTGCACGACGGGCGCCACGGCTCTCCCCCCACACTGCCCTCACCCTCCCGCTCGGGCCGCGCTGGCCTCCTGGCAGCTCCCGGGACACACCCGGCACTTCTGCCTCTGGGCTTCTGCTCTTGCTGTTCCTCTGCCTGGAACAGTCTTTCACCAGGGAGTCGAACAGCTCCCCGCCTCATCTCCTTCAGAACTCGCCTTCACAAGGGAGGCTTTTGCTGCACCCTCTCGGCCCTCAGAATCGCCCCTTCTCTCTTAAGTTTCCTCCCTAGCATTGATCACCACCTAGCACATTATGACATATCTTATGTCTCCGTTTTGTTTATTATCTGCGCCGCTGCCCTCCCCCGCCCCCCGCAGTAGAAGGTCAGCTCTGTGAGGGCACAGATTTTTGTCTTGTTCAGCCCTCTACCAGCAAGGCCTATAGCAGCGCTTGGCGCGCAGGAGGAGCTCAAGAAGTATTTGTGGAAGGGATGAATGGACCTGCACCAGAGGCTGCTTTTCGGGATGGCACTCGAATTGTCATAAAGCCTGGAGCTTCCGCTCAGCTGCAGAAGCCCAGCTCTTTCCCAGCCTTGAAGACTCGTGCAGGCTGCATGGTGCGTCTCTGGGAGACCGTCCCCTCTCTCAGCAATCTCGCTGTTGACTGCTGCGCCCACAGACAGTCAAAGTTGTCTGGTCCGCTCTTGCTGCGGTGGACGCAGCGCTTGGAATGAAGAGGAGGGCCTGTTCCCTTGGCATGTATTAGAACTCCTGGGCCTGGCGATGAGGCGGTTTCCCCAGGGCATCGCCTGAAGGCACAGCTTCACAACCATGGGGTGCCGGGTTCCCCTCCTGAAACCGCTGTTCCCGTAAGTGGGACGATCAAGTGCCGGCGATCAAATGGAGTAGGGCGGCCTCTGAGGGGGCCTCCCCCACGTCCAGACATCCCTCTCCCTCTACGCCCACTTGCCTTCCCTGCATCCCGGCACAGATGTCCCCAGCCGGCGCCTGGGCCTGACGCACTGCAGCTGGGAGGATGAAGCCTTTATCATCGTGACAGTCATTCAGGGCAGGGTGCTCCAAACAGATGCCAGCACAGATCGAGTGATGTTTTCTGTAATAATATCTGCTATTTATAGCATATCTGCCACGTGCCAGGAGCTTTACGCTTATCTTTCATCTTTACAAGACTCCTCCCAAGGAGACATTTCTCTTTAAAGAGAGGGAACCGAGCGCAGAGAGGTTCCATAGCTGGTCCAAGACCGATGAGCAAGGCAAGTAGTGGAACTGGGTTTCTACCAAGATCTTGCTCCAAACACCATGCACTGCACGACCTCCAAGAGTGCCTTGTACGGTAATGCAGGGGGTGCACTGCACAACTCCAAAGGCATCCTGAATGGTGCTCTCTGGAGGTTACAGTCCACGGGGTTCGACACAGCCACCCTGACTCTCTGCTCAAAGCATCACAGGGGTGTTCTAGGGAGAAAGAAGGTGGAAGGGGGCATCAGTCATGTCAGTTCACGAAGCTTTCCCAGTCTTGCATCTCCGGTTCCCAGATTTCTGCTTATGATTCATCAACCAGAGCTGGGGCACAGGGACACCCCTAGCCATAGACTGGGAAAGAAAGTATTTTCAATGTCAAGGCTTTGAAATGGAATGCAACAAGGAAGAGTGGGGGAGAGGGAACTGTGGGCCAGTAGTGCCTGCCACGCCAATGTTTTTGACTTCCTGGCCAGGAACATTTGTAGTGGACCCCGTGGTTGGCAGCAGCCCTTCTTTCTGGGCTATGTCAAGGCAGTAGGACATACTTGTCCTCCTGGGTGGAACATGGAAGAGGGATTAGAAGGCGGGGGGCTGCTCGGATGCAGCTTGTGGCCTCCCTCGCACAGGGAGTGGGTGTGGCTCCCTGATGACCTCCCAGTGTCACCTGGGAGCCGGTTACAAATGCAGAATCTCCGGCTCCAGGCTGGACCCACTGAATCCGAACCTGCATTTTAGCTCAATGCCAGGCTGATCCATGGGCACGTGAGTGTTTGAGAAATGCTGTTTCTAGAACATAGACGGAGAACACGAGCCCCCCCCAACTTCCACCAAGCCTCTCACCGCTTTCAGCTCTAGCACGACAGACACGTCTCAGTTCATCCAGGACTGTCCCCTGTCCTGCGCAGCTCCCCAGTCCTGGGCAAGCCACCCTGTCAGCTCTTGTCTCCCCCTATCAGGGCCAATAACTGAAAGCCTAGAACGCTTCCTTGGGGAGGTCAGGAGACATAGCACGAGGGCCTTTCCCTCAGGATGTGGGGCTGGACAAGGCCTGAGCCCTGTCTCAGCAGCCGAGGAGCACAGCAGGGCTCTGCCCCCCAGGGGAGGTGCGGAGAGCTGGCAAGGAGATGGTTCAGAATCCTGTGGGCTTCTTAGCCAAGTGGTTCAGAGGTGTTATTGCTGGACGGAATCACACTTCAGTAGCCAGCGTGAATGGGCTTTGCATGAAGAACCTGGTAACACAGCAGATTAACTCTTTCCACACTCTTTTCTTCCACCCCGTCGTGTTGCTTTCTTCTTCCTGCCAAGAAAACAGAAGAGCATTGCCTGGATCCTACACAGGAAGCACTTGTCATGAGCAGCATTGGTGACTCAGAGTTATTTTTTAGTCCTGCCAGCCAAGAGCAACAGGAATGAGCTGGACTGATCTGACTTATGAGTGGAAAAAAACAACTTTTCCTGCCCTCGAACCTCCTCTGAGTGACCCCCTTCTGCCCCCAGCCTCCTTCGCCATGGCCTGGGCAACTCATGTGGCTGCCTGGAAGCCCCTCTTTGGGGGGCCTGGGAAACAACGGGTGTGTCAGGCGTCACGCTCCGTGAGCAAGTGCGTGCCGCAGGCCTCCTGGAGTGGCAAAGAGCAGACAGGGCCCGGCTCCTGGAACCTGGGGCCTGGAGCCACTTGGCTAGTCACACAGTGCCACATGCTGGGACTTCTGTATGCCACCCAGGGGAGGGGACGGGAAAGCCCAGAACAGCTGGGGCAACTTCCTTGAGCGCTTGGATCTAGTCCTTTACTGTGGCCATTCTTCTTCTTTTTTTTTTTTTTTTTGGTCTTTTTGAGGGCTGCACCTGCAGCATATGGAGGTTCCCAGGTTAGGTGTCGAATCGGACCTGTAGGCGCTGGCCTACACCACAGCCACAGCAATGCAGGATCCAAGCCGTGTCTGCGACCTACACCACAGCTCACGGCATCGCCGGATCCTTAACCCACTGAGCGAGGCCAGGGATCGAACCCGCAACCTCGTGGTTCCTAGTCAGATTCATTTCCGCTGTACCACGATGGGAGCTCCTAATGTGGCCATTCTGATCGCGAGCCTGGTGGCTCATGGGAGCTTTGCAGCCCTCTCCCACACAGCCAAGGGGAGAGAGCGATTTCCTCAGGGCCTGAAGTCGGCTCGCTGCCACCCAGCGTGTCTGTATTTGAGTCCTTAGCCACTGTGCTCTTGTCTGTGCCATGTTTTGGAATCAGGGAAATGACATACCCAGGAGCTGTGGGGTCAAATTTGCTAGGCTGCTTCAGACGCCTCTGCATTCTAGAAAGACAGCTGTGGGGGGTCAGGGTGTAGTTCCTGGAGCCAAGCTTCTGTTACTGAATGTCTCCTGTGCCTTTGCTCAGAAAACTATACAGCGACCTTTTAAATGTCCCATATTCCGAGACAAGGGCCAGAGCTGCCCGGGGGCGTAGGTCGTGGGGATGGGCAGGGCTGCCAAGGTGAATGGAAGGTGACACGTTAGGCCCATTTGTCACCAACAGGCACACAAGGGTGGCGCCGCCCCCGTCTCACCCCTGGGCTGTGGAAATCCTCTGTTTTGCAGAGCTAGGAACTGCAGCGTGGTCAGCCCAATAGGCCCATTCTAGAAGGAACCATTTCTCACTGACTGGGATCCCGTGAAATGAAGGCTGTCGCATTCTTCATGGCTTTGTCTCTGTGAGTTTGGGGCCCACCTGGAAGACGTGTGTTTCTCTTTGCAGCACTGTCGGGACCCTGGGAAAATGTTAGCAGAACCTCCCTCTCAGTGAGCCTGTTGTGTGGCCGCTGCAAGGAGCCGCATGGGGCGTGTGAGTGAGTGAGAGGGGCTGCAGTGGACTCTTGTCTTTCAGGCCTAGGTTTGGGTTTGTCTCACACTCGCTAGTGCCCCTGTCCCCTCTCCCGGCTGCAGTGACAGATTTGAGCCCCAAGCCCACAGTTCTCCATTACGTGGGGCCCACGACCTCCCCACTACCTCGAGCAGGGCTTCTCATGTTGGACCTGGAAAGCTTGGCAGCAGCCGGATTGCCAGGCCCTGCCCTCAGAGTCAAAGATCCAGTGAGTCTAGAGTGGGCTCAAGAATCGACATTTCTGGAGTTCCCCTTGTGGCTCAGCGGAAACAAATCCAACTAGGAACCATGAGGTTGCGGGCTCGATCCCTGGCCTCGCTCAGTGGGTTAAGGATCCGGCGATGCTGTGAGCTGTGGTGTAGGTCACAGACATGGCTCAGATCCTGCGTCACCGTGGCTGTGGTGTAGGCCGGCAGCAGTAGCTCTAATTTGACCCCTAGCCTGGGAAGCTCCTTATGCTGCAGGGAAAGCCAAAACAACAACAACAACAACAACAACAAAGAATTGACATTTCTGACAGGCTCCCTGTGATGCTCGTGTTGCCGGCCAGGGACCACACTTGGAATAGCTGTGGCCTCAAAGAGCTCCCAAGTGTTCTTCCCCTTACTGGTCCCCCCTTAGCCCGGATTGAATCTATCAGGATAAGAAGACCTCAGTGTGAGCGCCGCCTCTCTTCTTAAGCCTGGCTCTTCATTTCCACTCCCCCAATCCTTGTTTATGGGAGGAGTTAAGATACCATCTTGGGGTGGGAAGCAGGAGTCCGAGGTGCTAAGGGATTAGCCTGGCTGCCCCCCGTGCTCCCCCTTCCATCCAGCCCCCAGGGGACCTCGGGAGCTTGGGAGTTCCTGCTGGCGCTGCAGTAGCAGGCAGCTTGCATCTGGAGTTACACCCTTCAAAGGTCTCTGGAGGAGCAGGAACAAACCGGAGGAGAAAATTACATTTGAAATAATTTATTTTCACATGCAGGGGAGAAATCACATTTGGTCTAGATTCATGTAAAGAAAACAGAGATTAGATTTTGAAAAATGTGTTGCTGGCAAGAGAGAAGAGCAGACGGCTTTGGATAAAATACACATTCTGTTGAACCTGGCCTTCAGTCCCAGACTGCACTTAAAGGGGCTTTGAGTTAGACTGTGGAAGAGAATCAAGTCTGAATTTTCTGTGCAATTTTTTTTTTCTTTCGAAATACATTCTAGGTTGGGACTGGGAGTGACAGAAGCATTGGGACCGTGGGAGAGGGTGGTCCTAGGGCGTTGAGCTGTGGGGGTATGCGCCACAGCAGACTGATTTCAAAGACTCTTCCGAGGAGAGAGAGGGTATTCCCTTGGGATTGCTACCCAAAGCTTGAGGCTTAGTTCCGGGGAAGGCAGTACGGGGAGGCAACAGGCAGAGCCCCCAAGCAGCGTGAAGGTCATGCATGCCAATGGCCACACCCCAAAGGCTTCCCCTGTAGGCCCTCAGTGTGGAAGTGGGTCACGGTCAGGGTAAACCCATCACAGAGACGACTAAGGAGACAACCACAGCATCAGCTAATGTTTATTGGGTCCTCATCATGTACCTGGCTGAATGCACATCGTCATGTAAAACCCTCACCTAGCTTGCTAAAGGCAGTGCTGTCCTCATCTCTGTGCTATAGATGAAAGGCGTGGAGAGAAGTTAAGAGCTTTCTGAAAGCCACACAGCTGTCTGACTAGCATGACCATTGTAAAGAAAAGGTCATAATTGACATGTGTGAAAATGTGTTTGGTTGAGTCACATGCAAGAGCTATTTTTGTAGGTTAAAAAGATGGTCTAATGTTGGTAATTTTATATAATGCAGCCACACACACACACACACACACACACACACACACACACACACACACACACACACACACATACACATCTAGGGGGGTGGACAGGGGAGAAGGAAGGAAAGAGAGACAGGGTGTGTGCGTGTGTATGAGAGGGCCATGTAGCAAGCATATACATATGTATATACACACACACACACACACCCAATGTCTGGAGAAGGCATAAATACACTGTGATATAATTAAGTGATGGATTGCTGCACAGGAATGAAAAACAAATGCTGTTAAGTCATTAATGACTTAAAATGGATGTATATGAAAATATACTGTTGAGCAAAATATCTAGTTGCAGAAGGATACAGAGAATATGATATAATTTATATATAGGTGAATATATACAAAACTCTATTTTGTTAAGATATGTGTATGTGTTCATGCATTCCGGAGTCTGGTTCCAGAGAGTGGTTATGCTTGGATCTGGGGGGTAGCCAGGAAGGGAACATGGTCAAGGTAGAAATACAAAAGGGGCTTTAAGTGTGTTTGTAATTATTTTTTCAAACTGAGTGAGCAGCAGGCAGATGTGCACTCTGTTCTTTATACCTCTTTGTATCAGTTACCAACTGCTGCATAACAAATCACCCTCGAATTCAGTGGCTTCAAACAATACCATTGATGATCTCAGTCTCTGTGGTTCCGAATCTGGGCACAAGTTTGACTAGGCCTCTCACCAGCAGCAACAAGGGGTCGGGTGGGGGTGGATTTGCTTCCAAGCTCACTTGATGGCTGTGGGCAGGATTTGAATTTACTGTCATGGGCTCTTGGACCGAGGGCCTCCGCTTCTCGCTGGCTGTAGCACAATAGCCACCCTCAGCGACTTGCCATGTGGCCCACTTCATGGGGCAGCTTACATCATGACAAACAGATTTATCAGAGAGTTTTGAGAGATAGAAGGTTGGAGTGGGGGTAAGGAATTACGATCTTTTATAACCTGTTTATGGAAGTGATATTTCATCATTTTACTAGAAGCCAGCGCATACTCAAGGGGAGGGGATTACACAAGGCCACAAATACCAGGAGATCAGGAATGTTGGGGACATCTTAAAGGTTTGCTTACTATGATATGCCTGAAATATAATAGATTTTAAAAGAAAAATGTATTCATAGGTAAATATGACTGATTGCTGGCATTATATGCTCTCTAATCCTCTGTGGTAGCCCCGTATTTGGCCACTGTTAAATCCTGCCCATGCCCCCACCCCATCTCATCCTCCCCAAGGTCCATCAGAATCAACAACAAAATCAATTAACGATGTTTTCCTCATTACTGGGATTCAGAGAGATGTCAGTGGCATATCAAAAAAGCACTTTTCACTTCTTCGACTATGCTTTTGCTAGGTTGGTGGTTAACAGTGCACTTGAGAAGTGTGTTCTCCAAGATTCCCCACTGGCCAGAGCGGTGGGATGGGTATGAGCTTTGCAGCCAGAATTGGGTCCTGACCCCTGTTCCACCCCTTACCCACGTTCCAGCTACGTGACCTTGAGAAAGTCATACTCTCTGAAAGGTGGTCTTCTCATCTGAAAAATGAGGGGAGATAAATATACATACACATATCCATGCATCCATGGCCTAATGTTTTTCTTCACCTTTGGGGTGTACACACTGCGTTTCGAAGGCCACTAGTTTAAGGAGGCCGGAGGCTCCCCTTCCGGTCTTCTGATTGGTGTCACGAGGTTGATGTCCCAGGACTCTCTGCCTGGGGACCTACTTCCAGGACCCATTTGACTGATTTCATGGTGGTTTTTTTTGAGGGGGGGGGGTCCCAGGCTCACCAACTGGAAGGAGCTCTTTAGGACTGGTTGCTAGACTCTGCTGTGTTTGAAAGGATGCTTTTCTGACCTTGGACTTCCAGTGACATGAAAAGAAATCTCCAAGTTCAGAGTCAGGGAAAAGCTCCCCACAGATACTTGACTGCCCTTGGGAAACCCGTGGTTCTCTCCGTGCAGCATTCTATGCAATGAAGACCATGCAACACGCACATCTTGAGCCATCCTGCTCTTCCATGGTGGGCAGCCTCATGATCTCTGGGTGGTTGGAACATTCTCTTTTGTCTGCTGTAAGTCCAACACACGGTTCAGCCCTGTGTGGACACATCACACAGCCTTCAGCTTGAAAACGGACTCTACTGGCCTTAGCCTAAAGTTTTGGGAGGGCTGAGCACTCCCTTATTTTTCTCTCTCTCTGGAACAAAGCCTCCTATTGTCTTTCAGGTGGTCACAGTTTTTAAGCCATTCACCTTTGAGTGGCTCCTTCACCACCAAATTCAACTCTAAAGACCCGCTCTGCCAGCTCAGCTAGGCTGAAGGGGTAGCACGAGCTAATCGTCCCACCCAAAGGTGATTTTCCCCAGGGCCTCCCAGTGGCCTTTAAATGATGGTGGCCTTTCATACCCTGAGGATAGCCTTCCAGAGCCACTCATCTGGGGAGAATGTCACCTACTCCAACTCCTGTCGACCCCTGTCTTTACAAATAGCACATTCCCTTGGCAGTGAAAGTGAAGCAAAGGGATGCCCAGTGAGGCCTGGTTTATAGAGAAAGCGTTGGACATCGCTCTGTCCTGCCAAGTTGACCATCCAGGGTGTAAGGTCCACGAGCCTTGACATGCTCTGAGTTCCCTTGAATTTCCCATTGAGTCCATATTGCTCAGCTGGCTGGATGTCATGGCTACGTAGTAGTGAGAAACGCTATCTGTGATGATGGAACAGGCAGAAATATGAATATTTCCCTTGCTGTTTCCTCATTTCGAACCCCCATGGACCTTTCCTTGCACTTTTGCCGGATCACCCGCTTGGGAGAGATGCTGTCTGCCATCCACTGTCTGGGAAAGGGAAGATGGTTCACACAGTATCGAGAGTGTGTTGAAAGGAAAAGTCCTCTCTGTAGAGCCTCGGAGTTGGGGGGGGGGGGCAAAGAGGTACCCTCTGTCCTGCATTTCCAGCTCTTGACTTCTCAAGCCAGTGGGTAGGGTCACTTTGAGGTCTACACACATGCAAGCGTGCACACGAACACACACACACACACACATTCTTCCCAAAGCATGGTTTGGCTTGGCAGGGCTGGATTAGAGCTTGGAAAGCTGCCCACTGCATGGTGCCAACTTTTAGGAAGAAAGAAAAGAAATGACCCAGGCTCATGGGCAAAGTTTTAATGAGAAACAAATGGCACTGAAGCAGTCAGGGAAGAAACCCTTTCCCTGGGAACAGAAAACATGATGTTAATGTCCAAAAATAGTGCAATAAAATATTGAAAAGGTTTTAAGGGGTTGTGAGAGGCAAGATTAAGGAGTTGAGGGCACATTTGTGTAATCTTGGATGATGATAATAGAAATAGAAATGTGTTGGGGGGGGGGTCCGGAATAGAATCTTAGTCCCGATGAACCAGCGTCTGAAGCTTCTGGCTTTCATCTCTCCTGATATTTGTTTTTATTAATTAATTAATTTATTTATTTAGTCTTTTTTGTGTGTGTGATTTCTTGGGCCGCTCCCGTGGCATATGGAGGTTCCCAGGCTAGGGGGCTAATCGGAGCTACAGCCGCCGGCCTACGCCAGAGCCACAGCAACGCGGGATCTGAGCCACGTCTGCGACCTACACCACAGCTCACGGCAACGCGGGATCCTCAACCCACTGAGCAAGGCCAGGGATCGAGCCCGCAACCTCATGGTTCTTAGTCGGATTTGTTAACCACTGCGCTACGAGAGGAACTCCTCTCCTTTTCCTGAGTATGCATGTCTGTGCACAGAATGTGGAAAAGTCCTATGCTACAGCTCCCCAAATGGTAGATACTCTAAATGGATCGTGGGTGACCATCTCAGCTCAGGTTCCCCAGAGGCAAAGCCCGAGACAAAGGCCGAAGTGCAGGTGTAGTTTATTTCTGAGGCAAAGGAAACTCTGGTAGCAGAGTGGGGAAAGGGGGATGGGGAAGGGGACGAAGCCACGAAGGAACTGGTAAGTGAATTACCACTCACTGTGAGCAACTGGAAGACCCTGGGAGTGTAGAACCCTCGGGGTACTCCCGCCTGAGGGCTGAGGGAGCTGGGCCGTTATCCTCCAACTCCCAAGGCTCCTGTGTTAGGAGATGCGCCAGGTGGTTGCTACTCCCCCAGCATTTCTGGGCAAGCCTGTGGGCAGAGTGGCCTTCCTCACTTGCAGAAAGAGACTCCAGACACAGAGATGCCGTCAGCTGCGGTGCCCTGAGGGGTGAGGTCCAAGGGCTCTGGGGCGGTGGGCAGGCTGTGACAGTGGCCCCTGCAGTCACATGGGGTATGTATAGAGATGGTCAGCGCCAGAGACTTTGTCACAGTTATGGCCTCGATACACATTTCTCCCCTTGAATGCGCTGTAATAGAAGATTTGGAATAGTAAAGAATTTTTATAGAAAGAGAGTTTCAAAAGCCAGAAGATTGTCGTATGGGTTCCATGGTACCTACATTTGTCCAAATTAATTCCATTGGACCTTTCAAATCTGCGCAATTTTAAATGTGAATTAGACCTACATTTCAAAAGAAGCAGGTATGAAATTCTAGATTTTAATGCCTTTCAGTAGAATCCTCAGTTCCTGCCTGTTGGGGGTATCCTTGCCTAAATCCTTAAAATTCTGCCTGTGGACCAACAAGGGAAGCCTTTTTTTCCCTAGAATTTCAGTTAGAAACTGTTAAAATGGGGGGCTGGCAAATCAATGCATTGTACCCTGGATGGTGACTCCCTGTACCAAAGCAGGTTTCCTTCAGCTGCTTCTGTGCCTCGGTGTGTGCCCAGGCAGCCCTGGCTCGGTTCTCCTGGAGACGGTGGCCCGCATTTTGGGAGAGCAGTGCCTGGGGACTTCATCCGTAATCTGAGGCCACAGGTCAAACATGGGCAGCGCAGAGAAAGAGAGACAGGGCCTGATCTCATGGGGCGGCCGGCTGGGGAAATAAGCACTGGGTTCCGTTTCGGGGCCTCATGCGTCGTGGGCACGCAGTGGATGCGTGCTGCACCCAACAGATTCCCGCCTGCTCACCGCCTCCTCCCGGGCCCAGCCTCCGCTGAGAACACAAAGGGGTGGAGAGGGCTGGGGGTGGGAGAGGCGCCAGCACAGTGGGGGCCGGTGGATCCTTCTGTTCTTTCTCAGAAGCCCCAGATCGAGAGAGAGCTGACGAGGTGGGCCTTCCCAGCAGAGGGCCTTTCTAATGACTCTTCAATTAATTGACTTGACGCTGGTGGGGCGAGCTCCAGAGGCTGAAAAAGATGAAAGGCATTGAAAGGGAAAAGCTTTGATGTCACTGCAATCCTGTTCAGATTCAGTAAGGTTTTTTCAGGAACTTTATACCTTAACCACAAACGCCTCACAGGGTCGATCAGTCACGCAAGAAAATGTTTGTCGTTTTCTGGGATTGGTGGGGGATGAGAGGGTGAACGGAAAGCCAGGAAGGAGGGGCTGGGCATGGGTTCTGTGGGTGGCAAGTGTGTGTGATGGGGGGGACAGGGCAGGAGAACAAAGGTGCCCAAGGAGAGGTAGAAGGTGAGGCGGCATGTATGTGTGAGTCACGTTGTCAGGGCACCGGCACGCTTATTGTACAGACTTTGGCACAGATGTGTATTTTTCCAACTGCTTGTGTTCTCCCAGACTCAGTGTCTTCTTACGGTATTTTTTCCTAAAGCTAATCTAATCTGCTTATATCAACTGATACTATCTGGCCATTTAGATACACACGCCCCCAGGCATCTTATTCCTGCAGAGTCTGAAGGTTCAGAAAACTCACAGAAGTGCCTTGCCAAAAGCACTTGTGTTGTTGCCTATTAAAGATGAGGAAGTGGAGGTTGCGTGTGGGAACTGGCCTCTCATCTACCCAGACCAGCATTTCTTATGGCACTGGTGACATGGAGGGCCAGGTAGTTGTCTGGCGTGGTGGACGGTCCTGGGGATGGATGTTTAGTGGCATCCCGGGGGCCTCTGGCTGCTTGATGCCAGTTATCACCTCTCCTGAGTTGCCCCAGTGAAAAGTATTTCTGGGAGTTCCCATCGTGGCTTAGAGGTTAACGAATCTGACTTGCATCCACGAGGACGCAGGTTTGATCCCTGGCTTCGCTCAGCAGGTTAAGGATCCGACGTTGCCGTGAGCTGTGGTGTAGGTCACAGATGCAACTCGGATCCCGCGTTGCTGTGGCTGTGGTGTAGGCCAGCAGCTACAGCTCCGATTCGACCCCTAGCCTGGGAACTTTCATAGGCCGTGGGTGCGGCCCTAAAAAGCGAAAAAAAAGAGCAAAAAAAAAAAGGGGGGGGAGAGAGAAAGAAAAAAGAACAGTATTTCTAGACATCTCTAATATTCCCTGAAGAGGGCAGAATCGCCCCTGATGGAGAGCCACTGCCTCGTTATAGGCCTGGTGGGCCCTAGAATCCCACACTGGCTGTGCTGCTCTGTGCAATTTGCGGGTTTCAAAGCATGACTCTCCTAGGCCTTGAGAATCGCGCAGGAACATTGGAATGGAATGATGCCACATGGGGTGTGCATAGAGAATTGGCAGTGTTCACATGACCAACCAAGATACTCATCTGAGCAGGCTCTCCACTCCCTAACAGCTCTAAATCAGATGGGATTTTATTCAGCATATGCTAGGTTGGAGTATAGAAATTACCACTTTCTGAGGCTCAAATGGTCAAACATCAGCAGTTTTCCTATGGTTCGACCTAAACTCACAGTCTTAAGAGATATGTCCTGAACACCTTTCAAAACTCCCCAATCCTGGAACATGAAACTGTTTGTTTAGGCTCAGGACTCTGCTCAGTCACATTTCTAAGGCGAGTCCAATGTTTTCCATGCAGAGCCTCATACCACAAGCTAACCGCACTGCCAGACTCCCCTCAAGATTTCTCTCTCACTCTGTGGTGAATTCAGTATGGCCACAAATTCTTTGCAGTGATTCCCATTAAAGGGTGGAGTCTGTGCTCCGCCCCACTGACTCTGGGCTGACCTTGTGACTTGCTTTGAGCAACAGAATGTGCTGGAAGTGGCATTCAAGTTCCAGAGCTTAGACCTTTAAGAGGTCTTGCGTTTTCTGCCATGGCCCCCTTGGCCACTCTCCTGAGACTTCCCTATAAGGAAGCTGGTGTAGTTTACAGGAGGATGAGTGGCCATGGGGAGGAGAGCGAAGGTACCCCACTAATGGCCGACACCTCCCTGGACGTGTTGGACCTTTTAGTCTGCTGACCAGCTAGTTAAATCCAGTCAAATGAGTGGAGGCCAAGTGAAACCAGCAGAACCACCCAGTGGATCCACATGATCATGAGACATAAGAAGTCATGGCTGTTTCAAGTCACTGAGTTCTGGGTTGGTTTGTTATGTAGCAGTAGCTAACTGATACACATCGAATGGCAGCTTTATGGTTTTTCACCATCAGTTAGCACGTGCCTTCAAATAAAGAGCAGCAAAGCCATGCTTGCCTGGACTGCCAGCTGGTCAGCTGGCATCATTCCCCAGCCAAGTGTCTCAGGCACTCACACCAGCCTCCCAGTGGGCACCATTCAGTCACACTCTCTAGGAAAACTGCTGATTGTCTAGCCTTGGAAGCCATAAGGACAGGCCAAAACCTTATGAGTAAAAACGACAAAGGCCAAGTGTCTGATCTGCTGGATGGTTGACTATAGAGCCTCTGTATGCAGGGGGTGCCTGTACATATGCCGCATGTCAATGTCACGCATAGGCAGCAGTTTCACCATGCTCATTTTGACTAGGACGCACCTCCTAGGCCTGGTTACCTGATGGAAAGTACCTTAAGCCTCCATCTCCTACTGTCATAGTTTGGAAGAGCTATTTCAAACTGAGAGTTGCCTCACAAATGGTGGGCATTAATTGGCTTTTTATCTTAAGGCTTCCACTGAATGTCTCTTGATCTAAAGCAGATGCCTTAGGAAGCCCCTTTCTTTATTATCTAAAGAAAGCGGTAGTTAGCACTCGTGACAATAATTCTTTGTGAGTTCTTGCTTTCATGTTGCACATACCAGTTCCCTCTGGGCTTTACCGACATAAGAAGAAAAATCCTGTCTTTCTCTGTGCCTGTGGCATCCCCGGTGCATAGCACAGGGCTTGGTTCCTGATTGTTCCTCAGAACGTGTGTCGATGGATGAATGACTGCATTCGTAAATGAATGAGTTAGAGAAGCTGAGAGCGGGGCCGGTGGGGAGGGCAGGGGGAGAGTTTGGAATTCATCACCTTCCGGCTCCTGCTCTGCTTACTGACTGAGGACACTAATGCAGGAGGATTAGCGTTTGTTTTCTTCTTCCAGGACTTTATTCCTTTAAAAAGCCACTTGACACACCTGATTATCTAATCTGTCACAGCGTGTGATTATGGGAGAGGAAACACCGAGGATTCTTCCTCCGGCTTGGTGGGCTATGCCGCAAACGTCCGTGATCGGGGCTGGCTTTGTGCCACTGGGAGCAGGCTTGGCCCTGTGACTCATTGAGGCACTGCCAGGCCCTGCCTGGGCACCAAGCAGGTACCACATGTACCTCCCAGAGCTACCTTCCTCTTCCCGTTCAGCCGCCTCTCAAGCCATGTCCTTTTCTGGGCTCTTGGACGTGAAAGCATGGTGGCCTTTTCTGACATGAAGCTAATAATATTCTCATCTCGATTCTACTTAACACTGAACTGGAAATTTGGCCTCTAGGGTGAAGCTTACAGTTAATTCATTTACTTTTGAAATAATTACAGCAGCCATGAAAGAAACGTCCCCACGCGGGCCTGGAGTGGTCTGATTCTCAGTGTTTCCCAGGAACCGGTTGTGTGCTGGGTGCTTGGAAGACCGACACGATGGCCACTCTGCAGCCTGGGGCAGCGGGCAAAGCTGGAATGGAATTGCTTGCAGTCGCGCTGCTTTGGGAGTAGCTGGGCCTATGCTCCTGCCACCCACTCCCTTCGTTGTCTCTGATGACCTAAATGAGAAAGACAGTTGGTTTCCTTCCCCCTCGGCTCGGTCCCCCCCGCCCCCTGCCACACACACAGGCTGTGTCCCTGGCAGCCTGAACTGGGGTTGTGTGCTGTCTCGTCTACTCAAGGGTGATCTATAGCTTTGAAGGCAAAAATAAACAAACAAGCAGAGTCCACCCTGCCCTTTGTCTAGGAGGAAATGAATGGGTGCCCGGCTTCCACCACCTCCCCTCCATGTTGCCCTGCGTCAGGCCCCAGGGAGGGAGCAGCCAGAGAAGAAAAAGAGGCCCTTGCTAATGGTGTGTGTGTGTGTGTGTGTGTGTGTGTGTGTGTGTGTGTGTGTGTGTGTGTGTGTGTGTGTGTGCGTGCGTGCGCCCGCGCGCACCTGTGCATGTGAGACAGAGACAGAGATAAAGAGAGTGAGAGAGAGAAGGAAAGGGAGAGAGTGGGGGAGAGGGCGAGGAAGAGAGAAGAGAGGGGGGGAGAGAAAAAAGGGAAGGAAGTGGGGGAGGGAGGAAGGGAGGAGAGGCAGGGAAAAGAAGGCAGAAGGAAAAAGACAGAGGGTGAGACGAAAGGGGAGCACCTTCAAAGAAGGCAGAGGAGGAGTTCCGTTGTGCTCAGTGGGTTAAGCACAGTATCCACGAGGATGCAGGTTGGATTCCTGGTGTCACTCAGTGGCAGAAGTCGAAGATGCAGCTTGGATCCTGCGTTGCTGTGGCTGTGGTGTAGCCCGCAGCTGCAGCTCCAGGTCAGCCCTTAGCCCGGGAACTTCCACATGCGGAAAGTGCAGCCATTAAAGAGAAGAAAAAAAAGAAGGCAGAGGAGTGATCCACGTAGGTTTCAGAGCATGAATGAAGCTATTAAACCTATCTTTGCCCTCTGTAATTTGCCCTTTGTGCTTCCAGATCAGTTGTAGGCATACCCCTACCCCCCACCCCGCACCCCATGTCCTCCTAACTCTAAAATACATTGAGGAAGTGCCTGCAGAAGCCTCAGGTACTCTCTCCTCAAGAGCAGTAGATAAATTAAGCCTTGCCATGGGATCTGTTCTTCTCCTGTGCTGCCCTGGGGCCCCAGAAGTCAAGGAGATGATGGGACCCCCCCCCCTAGCGTCTTGGCCAGCTGACCTCAGAACCACTGGCTGGCTGATTGCTGGGCACGCCAGGCAGAACTGTCCACATCTCCACTCTTCCAACCCCAGAGTGTCATCTTCATGAGCTGTCCCCTTTGCAAGGCCACCCCAGGGTGTGCCTGTGTCCTGCAGGCAAGCTGCCTGGGATATTTGTACTCACTCTCCATGGTGAGTCCATGTGGTCTGCCATATGTATTATTATTTAGGCTAAAAAACTAAGTGAGATAATCCATGGCACACGTATGGCACAAAGTAAGTGATCAGGAAATATTAGTTCCTGCTATCTGATATCATCATAATAATAGCCAACATATTTTTTAAAAAAAAGCACTACGTGCCAGGCACTGCTCCAAGCAAGTCTTAACCCTGTGTGGTTGGTGGTATCTCCTTTTAACAGATGGGGGCGGGGGGGACAGAGGCCCAGAATACCCCAGTTCCCAGGATCTAGACCTGAGGATCTGTTTTAACATAGAACCCGTTTGTCACGAGAAGAGACAGGGACAGCGAGGGCAGAAGAGAATTTACTCACGTGTGCCTCCTTTTCTCTGCCTCCAGCGCCACTGCCTCCTCTTGCCTGGACCGCAGAAGTCACTTCCTCTCTGGCCTTCCTAGGTCCAGTATTTCTCACGACAGTTGATTTTGCACACAACCATTAAAGTGATCCTTTAACTCTTGGGCCACATGAGCTGGCCTGCCCCTCTACTAACTCTTCATTCGCTTTTCCTCATGCTTAGAATGAAACTCAAGCTCCCCGCCATGCTGGCCTGCCACCAGTTTTTAAATACATGCAAGCTCTTTCTTACCTGCTATTCCCTCTGCTCTTTTTCCCATCACTTCATCCTTCAGAACCCTGCTCATGCTTCAGTATCCCCTCCATGCCCATTTTTCTTTATCTCAGCACTTTCTTTCTATCTTTCATCGATCTTCTCACACTTGAGAAATATTTTTATTGGTTTGGTTAGGTCATTGCTTTCCGTCTCCTTTCCGCACCAAACTGCATGTTCACCATCATGCGGATATTGTTGGCTGTTGCATCCTCAGCAGTTAGCACAGGGTCTGCCTGGTGTATCTGGATCGTCTGGGATGTGTACTTGGAGATGTGGCTATGACTGGGGATCACCTTGCTTCCCATCCCCACTGCCATCTTGTGCTTCAGACCTGAGCGTGGGCCTCTTCCCTCCAGAGGGGTGTGCCCCCATTGGAGTTTCCATGGCATGAGTGCACAGATCTATTGCATGGGAAGAAAAGATGGTGTCTGTGGCTGTAGCTTCTCGTGGCAGGATGCAGAATGAAAGATAGAAGGATATGAGATGGTCAACAGTGCTCTTCTTGTCCAGAGCTTCCTGGGGCTGCTGCTGCCTGAATAGCATTGGCAGCTACCCAGTGTGCTCGCCCCTCGCTCTCTTTGCCCACAGAACGGAGGTGCATCTAAGAGCCATAGCATAGTCAGTCGTGTAGGTGTTCACCCTCAAATAATTGAACATTACAGAATGTGAACCAACGACGCAACTAAATGTCCATTTGAGAACTTAGCTTGGCACCATTGGAAGTTAATTTCTCCTTTGTGTCCCTGGAGACACTGTCTGATAAAAGTAAAGAGGTGGATAGTTGTTAGTCTCTTTCCACCTTCCAGACATTCCTTGAATTTTTCTCAGAAAGATTGATATAAGGCAAATCTCATTTTTTTCTTGTCCCCCCCCCCCCCACACACAACCTTTGTCCCTTCCAAAGGGTGAACTATGGGAAGATCTCATGGGTGGTGTCCTAAACAACTTTCCCTTGATTAAATAACCCTTCTCCCAAAGGCTACTTGTGAGGTTTCAGTTACTTAAAAAACAAAACAAACAATCCAGAGTAAGAGAATCAGTCTTTAAAAAAAAAATAGAAGGTTACCTACAGTCTTGCCCTGTACAGCTGGAAAAGATGTGAAAGGCACGGGCTCCAAGCGCCAAAGAGGATAAATAAACGTGTCGCAAGTGCCATTAAAAAAACACATCTGCACCCTGTCAGCAGTGAGGATAAACACACGATTGTTTTCCCTTTCACAGGGAACAATGATGGGGAGAGGCGACCTGATGGACCCTGTCCAGGCCTCTTCCATTTACATTTTCTCAAGGTTGAGGGATGGGTGCTTATCTAGCCTTGATGCATTCCCAGAATCTCTCATCAGAAGGAAATCTACAAAGAAAACAAATAGTATATGCTCATTCAGCTCACAGGCAGGTGAAGAAATAAGGAAAGGAAGGAACGGTTACTGAGTGGACCTGAGTTGCCCAGTCAAGATTTGGGATTTTGGACCTGACATCCTTCTCTGGTTTTCTCCCTTCTCCTAATTGCCCTGCTAGTGGGAAGAGCAAATGGAACCAACATGAATATCCCTTGTAGCTGTTGAGTGTGGCCAGTGTTTCTTCCCTTAGCCCTAAACCCAAAACTCCCAGGGTCCATCAACTTCCCGAGTATCACCATAAGGAGCTTTAGAAGTTTGTGTGAACCTTCAGTAGAATCCATGAAGGATAACCAGGAGCCTAGGGAATTTGTGACCCAATATGAGAAGAGGTTCAGAGACACAAGGAAATGGAGATGACCTCTGGAGATGCCAGCCATCTGGAACCTCCATTTTCCTAGGGTTACTGAGAGGTCACTGTTTAAATTTTAAATGGAGCTTCTTTATTTTGGTTAGATCTAATAACGCTTCTCTTGTGTGCCTAAATCAGAGAATGAAAGAAATGTGATGACTATATGCCCTTAGTCAACTCAATTTCAACATTTGGCCTGGAGTGGATGAAATATAATTCCATCCTCAATTTTTCAAACTATTAGAGAGTGTCCAAAAAATTGCCAACACCTCAGAAATTATTCACATTTGACTTTGGAAGGTGTCCCTGGTTTATTAGCCGACAGCCTGAAGGCTGGCTTCAAATACCATCATGGAGAAATGGCGGGAACCCACGCGAGTAGAGTTAGAACCCCGTGACATTGTCCTCACTCTGTCTGCTCTCGCTTCCCCACCTTCTCAACTTCATTAAACTCTTTCCATTGCCTCATCTCTACAAAGGGGTGGGAGAGTGGAGAGTTAGAATGTTCCTAAGGACTCTTGCGGGACCACAGCTCTGCAGTGGACTGGAATCTGTGTGCTCCGATTGACTTTTCAGCTCTTCATTCATGTAACACACTTGTTGGATTGCCAGTTAGGTGCTACTGGGCTGGTCAAGAAAGATCAAAAGATGAATGGGATGCCATTTTTATCCCAGAGAGGATATACAATATGTCTGTTAAATATGCAGTGAGCACTTTATAAATGCTGGCAAAGGGTGTGCAAAGTAGAGGTTGTAACAGCTGTGCTGAATGGTGCTGGGATTAATGATACTCTTTAATTTTTGCCAGCATTCAGTATCTCGTATGAAAGACTCTGAGCATTTTCCAGCTGTTGGAAATGATCAGAGGATTGTAGACACCCAATAATTCTGAGGAATTCTGTCAGATGCAGGGGCGCAGCAGGACCACATACCTCATCAAGGTTTCCCATGGCTAGAGGTTGATCCTGGACTCGGATCTAGGCCTCGTGTGGCCCAGCATTGGGTTAGTTGATAGATAAGAAAGTGTCAGTCCGTTCTGGCTCTGCCACTTGCAGGTTGAGTGTCCTTTGGGCAAGTTATTGCACTTCTCTGTCGTAGTTTCCCCCTCTGTAAAATGGAAGTGGAAGAAGTAATTGGTTGCCTAGGCTGTGTGCATTGAGTGAGTTCGGACATGTTGAAATGCTCAGAGCATCAGTGCTATAGTTTCGTACTTATAACAGCCATTAGCAACTAGAAGTGAGGCTAGAATGCGTTCTTTCAGCCCCACATCAACTGGCAGTATGAAATCATCAAAACCGGTATTATAGCCAGTTCTTAGAGCTAAGATATTTCGTAAGTAAATTTTCTCTGTCAAAAATGCACATAGTCCGTGTTCAGGAGATGTTAGCCATCACCTACCTCGTGGTACTGCGGGAGGGTCTTCTGAGCTTCCTTGGAGTCCAAAGATGATGCTCCCAGCCTGCCCCCCACTCTGTGTGCGCATGTGTGGGCGTGTGCCAGTGGACAAGGTGTGTGCTAGTGGCAGATCCAATAACTCACTCTGTAAATGATCCCAGCCAAAAGTTCAGTTGCAGGAAATCAAATTCAGATCTGTAAGCTAGTGAAATTCAAACTCCTTTTAAACATTTATTGCCATTTCTAGGCAAGAAACATTTCCCCCGATCAGATTGTTTTGGCCAGGAAATCTCGCATTTTAAAAGCAAGTAAAAAGTGAAAAAGTAATTCTCAGTACGCGACACGATTTACTGTTAGCTTCGGAGGAATGTGTGTCATGTTTTAAACTTGAGTAGATTGATGTTCTGCAAACATCCCACTGCTTCATATTTATAGAGTGCTTTATTTTAGAGTGTTAACAATGAAGGAGAAAAAAGCAGAACTTTCTGCAGGCAATTTCCCCCCTATTTTTGGTCTTGATGCTATTTTGATTTGGAACCAGCCTTGTTTCTCCTGTCTTTTTCAAGCACCGCAGGATTCTATTCTCTTGCTCGCTCTCTTTTTTTCCCCCCAAAGGAAACACTTCAATTGCTTTTATTGACGAGGAGAGGAAAAATCTAAACATCAGGCAGCCAGGCTAATAATGAGAGACAGGCTGATGTGACAACTAACAAAGAACAAAAACAATTACGCCTCTTCCTGTAGGTGCACGGGGTTCAGGAGGAGCCAGAGTGGGGAAGGCTGGCGATGCCGTGGGAACCCTGCCCTGCCCCCCAGGCCCCCTCCTCCAGGTCGCCTGTAGCTCAGCAGACACTCTGCCCTCCTATAGCTTCTCAGTGCGGTGCACCCCCCGCAGCCTTGTGGGGGGGGCACTCTCAGGAGTGTGCTCCCCACTTATACGTGCATGCAGGTGCGCACACACACACAGAGTAACCTCCAACCAGATTAGGGAAGTTTGGTGGAAGGATACTCTAGATTCCTCCTCCCCCTTAGTGGGACAGTCCTGAGATGTGTTCCCCACTCTCTCAGAGGGTCCCCCTCAGAGTAGAGCCCCCATCACCCATAGTGACCTGCATTGACTCCTTCCTTCTTCTGTCTCACCCCCCCCCAATACCCCTGCCACCAGTTCTTGGCCGGACTCTCTAGAATCACCTCTTGTATTCATATCATCCATGAAGGGGCTGCTTTTTGAGGGATCCCAAAATAGGACAAGAACCTAAAAATATTTACCCAATTATATTCCTTATCCTGCTCCCTTCGCCACGCTGTCTGAGTGCCAGGATAAAAGATGGGGGAAGACTTTATATATAGCTACAGCGGAGTGCCTTTTGTTGCAGTCTTTGTAGTGCCATCTTCTCATTTGGAATGTGTACTTCTCTTTAGGTTCCGAAGCTAAGGTTACTTCTGCTGCTGGTTTTCGTTAATGCACTGTACAGCTATTCACTGAGCGCCTACTATGTACCAACTGCTCTTCTGGGTGCTGGCATTAAACCACCGAGCAGAGCAGCCAGAAGCCCTGTCCTCCCTGCGATGGCAGTCTCATGGGAGGAGACATACCATAGACAATGGACATAATGAATATGTAAATGACAATGGACATAATGAATATGTAAATGATATTGTGTGTTAGAAAGTGGTCTCTGCTAGGGCCTAAAAGAAAGCAAAATGGCAGCAGCGGGCCATGTGGGGGAAGAGTTGCAATTTTAACTCAGCTTGTCACTTATTTTTCTGTCTCCTGCAGAGGGGAGACTGTGGAGCTTGATTGGGGGGACAGGCTGCCCCCCTCCAAAACAACAGCCCCCTTCTTTCTCCTCATTTTCCAAATCAGTCTCCAAGGAGACGCTAACACTATTAATAGTCCCTAAGGACAGGAAAGAAATGTCTCTCTTCTCTCCAGATGAAATTTTTTGCTCTTGTTGACTTCTTTATTCCTATCGGGAGTGCGGCTAATAGGAGACTCCAAGAAGTAAATGTTTGATGCGTGAAGCGTGCGTGCCAGGATCTATCTATTTGAAGCCCTGTTGTACTTGAATGGCGCACCTTGCCAGAGCCAGGGCCACTAAGGCAGGAAAGGCAGGGAGGAAATGAGACAGCATGCTTAGTTCCAGTTCCCCCACCCCCATAATTACAAATGAAGCTTAATCATTAGCTTCAAGGGCACGAGGTAGCTCTTATGCACAGTGGAGAAATTTGAGTTTCATCCTCGCTTGCCTCATGGGAGCAGACGTACACAATACTCCAACAAAGGGCTGGTCTCAAAGGGGCGATTTCAGATGCAGTTACCAAGGAGAAAGGGAGACCGGCCGGGGGGGGGGGGGGGGGGACGGGCATGACAGTTTCTTTCCCATTTATTTTTTTTTTTGAAAGAACATCAATTTTACTTTTTTATTGAAGTATAGTTGATTTACAGTGTTATGTTAGTTTCAGGTTGCAGCGCAGTGATTCACTTATACATATATATATATATAGTTTTGTTTTTTTTTTTCTTTTTTGGTGCACCTGTGGCATATGGAAGTTTCTGGGCCAGGGATTGAATCCGAGCCAGAGCCGTGACCTATGCTGCGTCTGCAGCAATGCCAGATCCTCAACCCACTGCTCTGGGGTGGGATTCCAACCCGCACCACCACAGAGACAACACCGGATCATTAACAACCACTGTGCCACAATAAGAACTCCCAATATATATCTGTTCGTTTTCAGAGTCTTTTCCCTTATAGATTATTACAGAATTTTGAGTAGAGTTCCCTGTGCTCTACAGTAGGTCCTTGTTGGTTATGTGTTTTGTATGTAGTAGTTTGTGTCTCTTAATCCCAGACTCCTAATTTAACATCTCTCCCAGGGGGACCGGTGGTTGAGAACAGAGCTCAGGTGACTTATGATGGCACGTATTCCAGGGGTTCTTCCCGGAGAGGACTGAAAGTGTGGCAAGAGAACCGGGCAGGGTCTGGTTGATGGAGGGCTGCTGGCGGAGAAGGAATGGGCACTTGCCCTGAGGAGTTGACAGTAGAGAGGCCCCCACAGCTGGGGAGGGGGGTGGAGGGAGAGGAGCCAAAGAAGCCCCCTGGGAGGGCGTTTGGGCCATGGGGACCACCCGCCCTGAAACAAACTGGAGGAAGAGAGACAAGCCCCAGACACAATAGAACCCTGTTGGAATCGGCTAAAAAGTCCGACAAAGTAAAATGAGGTTGTCTGGGTCTGGTCTATCCTCTGCTCTGTGATTTCTGCGGAATTGCTTGGGGTGGGGGGAGGCAGGCTGATCTAGTCTTCGACATGAAGGAGTTAATTAGGAAATTGGGATTTCCTGCCTTTACCAGTCGCCTCCCCCCCTCCCCTCAACTTAGTGACTTGAGACTGATGAAGACAAGGTCCCCTGTGAACGTTTAGGATGAAACACTTTGTCAGGAAAACAAGCAAATAAATTTGACAGCTGCTTGATGTAGGACAGTCATTAAATTTTCAAGAACGTAGGCCTTCTATTATTTAGTGATGTTAATCTCTCTTCCAAAAGAGAAAAAAAAAAAAAAATGGGTTCCCGAATTGCAGAGTGAGGAAGTTGTGTTGTTTGCTTCGCTGAAAGTTGCCAAGGGCTCCGCCTCCCGGGCTCCCTTTCTTTGCGGGGCTCCTAGGCTGGGCCAGCAGGCCAGCATCTGTCACTAATTTGGTTGGGTTTTCCGGGGCTGGTGTTTGGACCTCGCTCTCATTCAGGCCCCTCGCTTGCCTCCTCTTTTCTCTTCCATTACCTACTTTTTTGGCCATTATCCCACTTTTTAGACCCACCATGGGGGAAATGGGATGAAGACATAAAACTCAAGGCAGTCATTTATTTTGCTGCTTGGGTGTTTCTGGGAAGAAGATTTGGTAGGAAGTGCAGCTGAAATGCTGGCCAAAAGGAACGTTTAGAAAATTCTGTGGCTTTCTTTTGTGCCCTCTTACTTAGGAGGGATGACTAAGAATTGATGTGTTTCTTTTCCAAGAAAGGCTGAAACACCACAGAGAATCAAAAGGAAAAAGAGGTTGTAAAGCAGTGTGCCCTCTTGATGCCATATAAGCCTGGAATCGAGGAGGGTGTCCAGCTGGTGGGGGTAGGGGTGGGGGTGCCAGGGATGGTTGACCAGACTCTGTGAAGAGCGGCCTCCTGGGTGTACTGTCTCTTTCTCTGTGCTCTAGGTGGGTGCAGCTAAATGAATACAGCCGGAACCAAGTGCTCAGGGGTGAGTCCTGCCTTTGCACCTTGCCAGCTCCATGACCTGGGTCTAGTCATTTAGTCTCTGTGTGCCTCACTTTCCTCTTTCATACACTAAAGATGATAAACCCACGTTCTAAAAGCATGTGTGGGCAGACACACACGCCCACATGTGTATGCTCGCTGGTGATGGCTGCTGGATTGGGGGGGCTGTGGCCATGCGTCTGAAGTTAACTTGGTCAGGTTCATTTCCTGGAAACCATACCTGGACTCCCACTGGACCCATACGTCACCTACTGATTGAGTTCCTGGACTTCCTATCGTGGATCAGGGTTGAATTGTGCTGGGAAACTTCAGAACATTTGTTTTATGGCCTTGGAGTAGAACATTCCACAAGGCTCTTTCTTCATGCCTTTGGGAGTGCCACTTTCTAATGATATCCCATAGCTAATTGAGTCATGAGTGCCATTCAGTAAATATTTATCAGGTGCCTACCACATAATTCTAGGTGTTGGAGATGCAGTAGGTTGCTAATCAGATCACCTCCCTGACCTCACAGAGCTTATATTCTAGGAAAAAGAGGCAGACAGTCAACTATGTCAGATGGTGCTATGTGTCAGGAGTGTGATGGAAAAGATGTCACAGATTCATCTCCCAACAAGTAAAGCCTTCAGATCCACTCGCTCATTTATTCAGAGGGTATTGATGGATCAGTTGAGGAAAGAGGTGCCTGACCTCCAGGTGTTCATGCAAGGCATTCCTGGCCCCTTCCTGCGCAAGCCAGGCATCTTGTGTTCAACAGAATGATCCAGGGTAGTTCATTTTGAGCCGGATTCATTCAGTGTGGCAGGGTCCACCAGGCATGGCCACCCAGACAAGTTATTTCCAGCAAAGGAATGACACAAGTGCATTCTATGGGCCTTGAGCTGAACAGGCAGTTGGGGGAAGCATTGCCGGCACACACGGGCCTCCAGAAGGAAATGAGAGAGAGTTGGTCTGCGCGCTGCCCTGTCATGCTCAGGCCAGAGGTGTCCACAAATGCTTGTCATTTCCCTGTCGAGTTTCCTTTGTTGGGCTTGACTGGGGCGCGTGTCACAGTGAGGATCGTACTGCGGGGTCTCTGCTGTTTGGTGCCTCATCAGTTGACACCCACGGAGTTTTCAGAACAACGTTCATGTGACAGTATATGTAGGCCATTTCCAGAATGGAGGTCATCGGGCCACTGATGCATAGGGATGTGGCAGCCGGCCCGATGGCCCCGATTCTTCCTTTGTCTCTCTTTTCCAAGACAGTTGGAAGTTGGCACAATGGAGGCCCTGAGCAAAATGGATAGGTCAGTCCCTGAGACAGGCTGTTGTGTCTGTGTAAGAAGACAGGAAGCTTCCCTTTTGCGGGGATGATGGGCAGTGGGGAGAGGTGGGGTGGCCGAGTTTTCTAGATTCTCTGATTGGAAAATCCGGGACTCAAAGGAAGTCTGTCCTTCCCCGAGTAATCACATCCCTCCCAACACGGCTGAACTTCCTGTGGGTTTCGGCTTTCACCCCAGCTGGGCTCCGAGGAGGAGGGAGGACAAAGCCAAAGCCGAGGCCGCCCCTCCCCTGGGGGGGAAGGAAGTCAGTGCACAGCGTGGGGCACAGCCGCCCCGTGTGGCCCTGGCTCTGCTTTCTGGGCAGAGGAGCCGGGTGTCCTGTGTCTCCTTCTCTTCTCGCTCGCCGGCCGCCTCTGCGGGCCTCTCCTGGCCTTTTGTGCACGTTGCTGTCTACAAGGCAGCCACACACAAAGTGGTGCTTTGCAAAAGGAGGTTGGCCCCAAAGGCGAACGCGTTGGGCGGTAGTTGGTGGATTTGATTCAGCTGCTTTGTCCTTCTAATACCAACAACCCTTATTAAACCAGAGGCCTCGGGTGTGGAATCTGTGTTTTTGATTCACCAAGAACCGGAAAAAGAATAATGCTGGGAGTGCTGAGAGAATGCAGAAGATGCTTCCAAGAGAAAGCATTTTAAGCATCCCTCGTCCTATACCGCCTCACAGACAAATAGCTGCCCCGGGAAGCCTTCTTGCCTGGTACTTGGTTGGCCTGGCTTCAACACTTCCAGATGAAAAACTGTACTTTTAAAATAAAATTATATTTTATACCGTATGCTCATCATTAATATAAGAACTGACCCCCCCCCTTTTTTTTCATTTAGTCTGAATTAGGCTCGCTTTACAGTTTGGCTACATCTTTTTGATTAAAAAAAGTAATACAGTTATTTGCTTGTGGCCAAAAAAAGCTAATAAAGATAGAACAGTAATGTATACAATTTTGTGAAAGTGGAAAAGGGCCCTTCTCCAAACCATTCCCCAGAGTTAACCATGGGTTATTGCTCCGGCTGTGTGTTCTTGGGCAGGATACCTAACTTTTCTGTGCTTTAGTTTCTCCGTCTGTAAAAGGGGGATGATGTTAGTACTTATCTCATAGAGTGGTTGGGGGGATTTAGCACAATATTCTGACTAAACCAATATTAGCTGTTGTTTTCAGTAGTATGTACTTTTTCCATACACCACTGTTGACTTTGCATCTTTCCTAGATTATAGCCTTTCAGGGCATGGCTGAGCCTGAATGAGCAGGATTTTGCCAGCAGTATTTTCCCTCAGGATGGGGCCCATGTGAGTGAAGAGCCTGGCCCTCCATTTGGACATCTCCCGAGGCATCCAGTGTGGTTCTGCTTTTTTCATGGCTTTGAAGAAACCCCAAGATTTCTCGAGTAGGACAGGGGACAACTTGGAATGGGCCTCTGGCTCGCAGGAGGGACCTGACAGATAAGGCTCTTCCTTCCCTTGCAAGCCCCGGGGGACCTTAATACAGGTGCCATCACTCGGAGGAAGCTCCACTTCCCAGGAATATGAGGGGGCACTTATGGCCAAAAGAATAGCTCAGACCGACTTAGACGGAAAGATGAGAAGGCCAAAATCTCATACTTGATGAGCTGATGGAAAATTTGGGGGGGTCTTAGTTTTGTCTTCTTCTTTTTTTAATGAGGTAGGAAAAGAAAAGGTTTTTGGTTTCCTTTGCCAGTTTCACTGTGACAGCCACAATCGGTGTGTATCCATGTGGCCGTGTGTACACGGAAAGCAGAAGCAATGAGAACTTCCAGGACACCTGACAGAGGCCAAGACCAGACTGGATAGAGTTATTCGTTGGTTCGCTTTTGTCTCTAAAACCATTTGTTATCAGATCACTTCCTCGAAAAAAGTCCAGTGAAGGAGTCAGAGAACCTGTCTTGTTGACCTGGTTCTGCTGTGCATGACCTGGACCAAGTGACTCTAACCTCTCTGGGCCCAGGTATCTCATCTGTTTAAGAAAATGAGGCTAGAAATGCTATTTTGGGGGAACGAGAGATGTGACAATGGGTGAGTGTGAGCATGTCTGTCCATTCTCTGCCGGAGGCTTTCTCCTCAGTGTGTAGAGCTCTGGGTGCCCCAGCTTAGAAGGGCTCTCAGAGAATCAGAAGGCAGGCCGCTGCCCGCCAGGGGTGAAGAAACAAAGAGAACCCCAAGCTCAGCTGTAATAGCTGCCTGAATGCTTACTAAGGCAAAGGACAAAATGAGTCACCACAAGAGTATTTCAGAATAAGAAGATAGCTGCCCAGAGAAAAGATGGCTGGAAAGCCACATGGAGTTGACAGAGTGACCAGATACCTTGTCAGTTCCTTTTTCAGTAAAGAGATTAGGTTCCCCCTTTGAGCCACACGCCTGGCCACCTTGTGCGAACAAACACAGCCATTTACTGGCGATCTGAGAGTGCCCCTGATGTCGCTTGACCTCTGATGGGACCAGAATCCCTGGCTTGCCCTCCAGTCAATCCTGTCTGTCTACCAGGACTTGGAAAGCTGGGCTCAGATGCCAGACACAGGAGCCCACACCACCTGCTGAGAAGCACAGGCGCACTGCTCTATGGCCGAGGTGGTGGGATGGCCCTGAGGCAAATCCTTCCTGTGCCGCAGGCTGTACGCGGGCTTCTTAGGTCTCTTTTCCGAAACTCTGAGGTTGACAGGATGGGAAATGATAATATTTTTATCTTAACTTCTTGAGCGACTTGCCTAGAGTCACCTTGTTTATTAGTGAACTGTTGAGGGAAGGCAGGGACCTAAAAGTTGGATTTCCTAATACCCAAGACCGTGCTGATTTAGTCAGTTACTGTTCCTATGGGAAGGTACAGATACATTGACATATATTAACTTCTTGAGTAATTAGTTTATGCAACAGGCAAAAATCTGCATTAAAGAATGCACTTTTTTTTCACTTAATAATAAATATGAGATGGTTCTCACACTTTTCTTTAGCTTCTTCCAAAAACAAACAACCTAATTGCTAACGGTCCAGTTGGAATTGGAGTCAGCCAAACAGGTGCCTGAGTTAATTGTTCAACTGAGCAGGTAAAAAAACACATAATCCCACCTAGCACAATGCATCCCTTCCCTTCCTCAGCAGGTCCGCTGCTTTGAGGGTAGGGTATAGGACCCTCATGGTTTAAGTCCAGCAAAAATCATTTCCTTGGCCACCTACTAAAAGCGAGTCTTCCGTGTAATGCCATTTGGGCTGAAGCCAATGGGCCACTAAATCTGCTTGGGAACTGATTTGTTAATTATTCTTTTCTTTTTGTGACATTTTTTTCCAGATAAACTTACTTGGACCAGCCTCCTGGAAAACCTTTTAAAATGCTAATTGTGCAGTTGTGCGAATAATGTAAAATTGAGTCATGTGGTGCACTCAGCACTTGACTAATTAACAAGCAGTAAATGAACCCCTGCCTAGCAAATTCTGGATTGGACTGTATGAATGGCAGAGAGCTTCATGGAGCCACAGTTGGGAGAGTCTGGCTTTAAGTAAATAGGTTCTTGTAGGTATTGGCCAGTGGAAATCAATTATTATTGGGTGTAGCGCTTTTACCAAAGTTGAACATAGTTGGTGGATTCAATTCGGGGAATGTTTGTTGAGTCCCCATAGGGTTCTGTGATAGGCCTGAGGAAGAGGGATATAAAGATGTATAGATGGGAGTTCCCTGGTGGCCTAGCAGTTAAGAATTGGCTTTGTCACTGCTGTAGCCTGGGTGACTGCTGTGGCACAGGTTTGATCCCTAACATGGGAACTTCCACATGCGGCAGGAACGGCCAAAAAAAAAACAAAAACAAATGAGCTGCGAGAGATGCCCTTGAAAGTCAATAATCTAGTGAAAGACAGAGGCGAGAAGGATACTTTGACAGAATGGCTTAAACGATAAAGATATTTAATTGTCTTAGAAAATGAAATGTCTGAAGGTAGCTAGTTCTAGGCTCAGTTCAGTAGTTTGACAATATCGTTCACACTAGGTAGGCTCTTCCCATGCCTTTGCTTTGCTGTCCTCATCGTGTGGGCTTTTTGGCTTAAGCTTGTTGTCTCATGGTTGCAATATGATTATCTCGCTCCAAGTATCATATTCTCGTGGGACAGAGCTCATCAACCAGGAGCAAGACAGATGAGGGTGATCATTAACCAAAACAAGTCACCTGGCCACACCTACCTGCAAAGGGCGGTGCCTGGAAATCCAGCTGGGCTGGGCAGCCACTTTCCATCGTCAACTCAGTCCCTAGGGTCCCCATGGAAGGGATTTTTAAAGTTTGTTGGGCAATGAGACACCTCTGTCACATAGTACAGTAAGTGCTCGTGGTATAGTACGTACAAATGTGTAGAGTATGTAGGCAGTTAATTCTACCTTAAAAACTCATGGAAGGTTTTGTAGAGGACCTGACATTTTAGCAGAGTCTCCAGGTGCATTGGGAGAGAAAGCCAGTCAGGAAACCCAATGTGCAAAGGCATGAAAGAGCATGTCAGATTCTTGTGTTGGGTGTATTTTCTTGCCCTCTTCCCCCAATCTTTTGGTCAGACCTCCCTATCTAGCAAGTCATTGAATTCCTCAGGGTCTCAGATTCCTCATTTACAAAAATGAGGCCGTTGGATTGTGTAATTATAAAAAGCTCCCTAGAGCTCTCTCATTCATTCCTTCTCTACCTTCAGAGGTTTAGGTCGACGTTAACAGGCAGTCTCACACCATTTCTCATACGGATAGGAGAGAGGGTCTTTGATCTTAGCTCCTCTCTAAGAATATATCTCCAACAGTTCTCAGGGTAAGAATGTGGTTTTGGAGTTCCCGTTGTGGCGCAGTGGTTGACAAATCCAACTAGGAACCATGAGGTGGTGGGTTCGATCCCTGCCCTTGCTCAGTGGGTTAAGGATCTGGCAGTGCCGTGAGCTGTGGTGTGGGTTGCAGACGAGACTCGGATCACGCGTTGCTGTGGCCCTGGCATAGGCCGGTGGCTACAGCTCCGATTTGATCCCTAGCCTGGGAACCTCCATATGCCGCGGGAGCGGCCCAAGAAATGGCAAAAAGACCAAAAAAAAAAAAAAAAGAATGTGGTTTTGTAGGCAGAGCATGAGATTGGGAATCACAGATCTGAACTGAATACCAGACTTGGTCATTTACTTGCTCTCTGTGACCTTGAGAAGACACTTAAGATCTCTGCGCCTCGGTTTCCTCATCTGTAAAATGGAGATTATGGTGTTTTTCTTGTGCACTTCTTTGTTGGTGATAATTGTTATTAAACTTGTAGCACAGGGCTAAATATGTATTAAGTTCTCACTAATTCACAAGGAAAAAAAAATGACTAACATACCAAGTTTTAAATGTACAGTAAGAAGTAACTTTGAGTGTGTTGGCTAGTATGTGTGTGTATCAAATGGGCAAAGATTTTTTAAAATTGACAATCCCTAGTGTGGCTGAGGTTATGATGGGACAGGGATTCTCAGGTATTGCTAATGAGACTATAAACTGAAAAAAAAAAAAAAAAAAAAAAACAACTGATAATGACATTCTTGAGGGGATGATGTGGCCATTAGAACCTGTCTTTTTACAATGTTCAAACTATAAACCCTTTGACCCACTAATTCAGAAATTTAAGCATTTATGCTGGGTGGATAATCAATGATGTGAACATAGCGTCTAATTTCATAAAGTTGTTCACCCTGGTGCTACTTGCAATAAAAAGCATCGGAATTAGTGCCGATGGCCAACAATAGACAATTCATTAAATGAATTAAGCTCTGTTCACATATTTTCATATTACCCAGAGATTAACAGTCATGTTTTTGCAAGGTACTTGGTGAGAGGGTAGAAGTAGTCATGAAATAAGGCTTAGGTAAAAAAAAAAGGCAGTCTTTAAAACAGTATATACCACATGATCTCAGGCTTGTAAAAGTAAGTGAATATCATGCTTAGAAAAGTGAAATACCAAAATGTGAAAATTATCTTTGGGTACCAGAAAAATAAGGTATTTTCTTTTCTCCTGTGCTGCTGTGTCTCACATTGCACATGTAATGACATAGAAAAACACTTATAAAATTAAGGGAAAATATCAGGTTAGAAAATGCCCCCCTGCCCCCCGATCAGAGCACATTGAGTCTAACTATGCAAGAACACCCTCACATCCTAAAATAAAAAGAAGATTGGAATGAAATATGTCCAGATCTTATCAGTGACTTTCTCTGCACGATAGGACGATGGATTATTTCCATTTTCTTCTTTATACTAGTTTATATTTTCCAACTTTCCCATGATTGGCGTTTATTATTTTTATGAGCAGAAAAAGAAAATTACTACCAAATAAAACCTATAAAAAGAAGTCCTCTTGAGGACTTTGTTACACAAAGCCATCAGTGCTGGTTGCCACCAGCAAAGCGAGCAAGTCTGAAGGCCTAGGCTTTTTCCTGCCCCACAGCAGCAACATCATTTGACCAGTGTGGAGACCTGGTACCCATGTTTATGCTCTGCCTCCTGAATACACCAAGTTTCACATTCTAAAAGGCAGAGGGACGAGGCCAGAGTTACTGTTGATGGGGCAGATGAGTGAATTTTGCTGGCATAAGAAATCGCCATAGAACCTGCGCTCCAGCCTGCAGGGACCGAAGGGCAGCCTGCTTTTTTAAAAAACTTAGGCTTGCTAATCAAATCGGTGCCTCTGGCTGGATGCATGGAGCTCTCTGGTGGCCAAGAGGTGTCAGCGCAATACTTTTTGTACTTGCAGAACTAAACCCAAGACCTACTAGTCAAACCAGAATGTTTAGAAACCATTGCATACTTGCAGATTAACTTTCAGGCCCTTGTGATGGGGTAGGAAAACATCTGTCTCCATTATTCCTGTAGGGTTTCCTCTGAGGAAGGAATCCTCTGTATCTGTCAGGCAGAGTGGCCTCCTTCTCTGACCTCATGGCCACATCAAAGTCACTTGACCCTACTTGGTTTTGTTATAATTATTTATCCAATCGCACAAGGTACACCAGCTCATGTGTGAGCCTTGATCACGTTGCTTGTCCCAAAAGTCCATACTGTGGGAAATTGCCTCTGTGGGTTTTTCAAGGGGGTCTTTATGGCATCATAGAATGGTAGAGCTGGAAAGAGCCTTAGAAACAAAGGGACTGAACTCCAGTGAAGTCAAGTGGCTTAAA
Organism: Sus scrofa; assembly: GCF_054392235.1. Classification (NCBI taxonomy): domain Eukaryota; kingdom Metazoa; phylum Chordata; class Mammalia; order Artiodactyla; family Suidae; genus Sus; species Sus scrofa. The sequence goes on from NC_139401.1 coordinate 17,696,072, forward strand.
GAAATGACTCATTATTGGCTGATCCAGGAATGGAACATATTCCAATCTTGAGAGTTTTGTCCAGCAGGCTCCCTCATTTCCTTGAGGCTGCCTTTATCCAAGGTCGCCAACTTGAAGCCCAAACTGAAGCTTCAGACTCTCATTGTCCCTGGGTCATAAAGGTCTTGTTTTTCTCTGCTTGCATCACACTGTGACTCTGTGCATCTGAGATGGGGTGGTCAGCCAGTGTGTTTGTGCGTGTGCGTGTGCACATGCTCACGTGTGCGTACAGAGCTATGCGGTCCTAAGTCTGTGTATGTAATTGTCACTGTATTTTGATGTATCTCTATCATTTCATTTGGGCATATTCTGTACACTCAACCTTATTATAAATTCCTTGAAAGTGATCTTCTTTGCCTTTTGTGTTCCAATATAATATTCTCTAGAGGTCTTGGGACCATTGACACAATTCATGTTACTTTCTTTGTAAGCCATGAATAAAAATAATGTCTGAATCATTCGGGTCCTTAGACTCGGGATTTTGTTTATAGGATATTGTTCTATATTTAACTTTGTATTGGCACTAGCTTTTAGAGAAGGCTGAAGATTAATGGGAACTTACCCCCGAGTATTCTAGAATGTTCCATTGAGAGGTAATTAAGGGAAGGAAAAGGAACAACTTGTACTGCCCAACTGGCAGGCCAGCTCTTTGGTTATGTATTTATTTTTGCTGAAGCAGAAGTGCTTTGAATTCTATTATACTCTAAAATTGTCTCAATAATCACCAAAGTAGCTTAGTGAGGGCACCTTAGAACTTTGACAGGCAATTGGAAGTCTGAAGTTAAGCCTTGAAATGCGCTCTACAGTCAATTTGAATATTTTATCAAATGTATTAATTATGGTGAGCTTTATTTTTTAACAAGAAAGAATGATACAGAAGAAATGATCATTTAAAGTGAGCCTTAGGGAGTTCCACTGTGGCTCAGTGGGTTAAGTACCCAACAGAGTCTCCGTGAGGATGCAGGTTTGATCCCTGCCCTCATTCAGTAGGTTAAGGATCCAGCTTTGCCGTGAGCTGTGGTGTAGGTCACAGATGCACCTTGGATCTCATGTTGCCGTGACTGTGGTGTAGGTTGCAGACGCGGCTCGTATCCCGCATTGCTGTGGCTGTGGCGTAGGCCAGTGGCTACAGCTGCGATTTGACCCCTAGCCTGGGAACCTCCATATGCTGTGGGAGTGGCCCAAGAAATGGCAAAAAAAAAAGAAGATGAGAGGGACAGAGCTGAAGCGGGTGTGAATGGGGCACTTAAGTTCTCTCTACTTTGGGGGTAAAGCAGAAATTCTCTGTAAGAACCTAAAATTCTGCCCCCCCCAAAAAAAAATAAGAAATAGGAGAAACTTGGCTAAGGTCATTTAACAAATTAGTGACAGGGAAAAAATCAATATACTTAATACAAGATTATAGTTTTTAAAATACCACAGCACAATGGTTATAATAAGCAGAGGCTTTGAAGGAGGATGCGGGTTCCAATCACGTCTCTTTTGAGTTTTTTGAGTTTTTTGAGTTTTTTTTTTTTTTTTGTCTTTTTGCTATTTCTTGGGCCGCTCCCGCGGCATATGGAGGTTCCCAGGCTAGGGGTCGAATCGGATCTGTAGCCACCGGCCTACGCCAGAACCACAGCAACGCGGGATCCGAGCCGTGTCTGCAACCTACACCACAGCTCACGGCAACGCCGGATCCTTAACCCACTGAGCAAGGGCAGGGACCGAACCCGCAACCTCATGGTTCCTAGTCGGATTCGTTAACCACTGTGCCATGACGGGAACTCCCCAATCACGTCTCTTACTCCATTTATAACCCTGGGCAACTCACTGCCCTTTGGTTTCCTCAGCTATAAAACGAGGATACAATGTCCACCTTCCAGAGTTGTTGGAAGCATGAGAAATTGACATGTGTCAAGCACCTAGAACTCTACCTGGCCTTGGTGGGCATTCCCTCACAGTGGTCCCTACTTTTATTAATATTCTAAGTGGATTAAGAGTTCCAGTGGATCCCAGTGGGCCCACTGGGAGGGAGGGAGCATGTCTGGAAGCAGTTATTCCTTCGGTCTTTGGGGAAACAGGAGTTCGCAGGCCACACAGAGGGGACCAGCCCAGCAGTCTCATTGTCTTGGAACTTGATGATTTGGGGCCTCTTCCAGGCTGCAGCAACAATTTAATGGGGGAGAATTTCCCATGAAATCCCAAGAGATACCTAGTTGTTTCATTGGGTGGCAGTGCAGGAATCCTAGACACAGGAAAGACTTGTAAAATAAATGATTTCTCACTGTGGAACCGAGCCCCAAGTCTTCTGTCTCCTCCTCCATCCAGATGTCCCGGCATTTCCAGGGGAAGCAGCACACAACTGTTGTCAGCAATGAGCTATGAGTTTCTTACATGGAGTCTATATCTAATTTACTTCTGTATGCCCTATCATGGCTCACGAGGAAGACTAATTTCTTTGGATGGATCGGTGGGTGGGTAGATGGAAGGATGGATGGGCGGATGGATGGATGGGTGGGTGGATGGGTAGGTAGAAGGGTGGGTGGTTGGGTAGGTAGATGGATAGATTGATGGATGGTGGAAACTGATTTGAGGCAGGATGCCTGTTGGTCTCTGTGTGCTGAGAGCAGAGTTCAATTTTTCAGTTTCTTTTTTATATCTTGTTTGTCTTTTGAAAAAATACACAATATACCAGATAGTCTACCCCTGTGTGCCTATTGTGTACCAGGCAGGGTGTCAGTGAACACTGAGTTTTTGTATCATTTAATCCTCATAACACTCTATGAGGTAGCCTTTATTAACATCATTTTACAAATGAAGAAATCCATGTTCAGAAAGACTGAAGAACTTGCCCAAGTTCACGTACCATGTAAGTCCAGTAGAGAGATGAGGAAGAGAATCACTAACCCAGATACATTGCTAAGAGGCAGGGAGTTGAAGTTCACACTGTGGTACATTGGGATTGGTGGCATCTTTGCAGCACTGGGATGCAGGTTCGATCCCCTGCCCGGCACAGTGGCTTAAAGGGTTTGCGGTTGCAGTGTAAGCTCACAGCTGTGGTTCAGATCTGATCCCTGGCCCGGGAATTCCATATGCCACACGGCAGAAGAAAATCTGATGTAAGAAAGAGAGTCTTCACTTGAATACACATTGGAGGGTGGGTGGCAGAGGAGAGGAGGGCAGGGGTCAGGGGAGGGAGTAGAGACGTACCACCCAGTTTTTTACTCTCAGGCTTCCCCTCCAGATAGAACTCAGTCACTGGTTGAAAGGAGTGAAGTGGACCACTCTGTCTTAGTTGTGCCTGGGGTACCTCTGGGCTCAAGCCATCCCACCTGCCCAAAGTGGCAACCTCTGCTAATAAACTCTCAGGCAACCTGGGAACAGGGAAAGGAGGCCATATGTCTTGCCTGGCCTGTCCTGGCTCAGATTCAGAAAAAGAAGCAGAACAGGAGCAGAAACAAAGGCATTGATTCTCGTGTATGTGCTTCCTTGAGGGAATGCTCTCAATAGAAGGGAAGGAAGGGAAGCAGGATAGGGCAAAGGGAAAAGGTCTAAGCACATTTGTGGTCTAAGCTAGAGACCAGCTTCAGCCTCATCTCCCAGGAGCAGGAATTGCACTATAGAGTTGATCCCACATGAAAGCATATGCTGGCTTTTTGCATCACTGGGTCAGTCAGTCATTAGCTATGGGCTGCCCCTGGGGATGGGGGCATAACCTTCTGGGTTGGGTGATCCCCATTGACTCAGGGACCAGCTTTGAGCTGCCCTTAGCAGCCGACACTCATGGTAGCTGGGGAAGGGCATTCCAGCCCAGTTAAAGGGATCTCAGTGGGTCATCAACAACACCCACTACACCCACCAAGCTCCCCCTTACATTGCTGCCGACATGGAGGGTATTCACAATTTCTGCAGGTGTTCTGGCCACTTCCCGTCTAATCCACATGGAGACTGACTTGTAGGGTGGAGGTAGTCCCGTGAGCCTGCCACTCTAGTGACTTTTCCCACTCACTCTTGGCCATCTGCTGCTGGGATCCTCTCTCTGACTTGGCTAAAACTTAATGTTTGTGGTGATGTCTATCCTAGGGCTTTTACTTTAATGGCATTTATTATGTACAATCCCCTTTCATGTAGGACAGCCAACATCATGACGTCTAGGTTATAGCTTCTGTCTTCTATTCCCAAGTTTTATTTCTCCTTTTGGTTCACATGTTCCCCATATTCCTACTAAATTCCTGCCCAACACTTCTCTCTCCACTCCTGTTAATACTTAACCTGGGGTCAAGGTTTCTTTGGGTGAAGAACAATGAAAAAGCAATCAAGTTGGCTTTGAGTGCTAAGGGAGTGAATATTAGTTATGTGCCCAATTCATAAGAGCGTGCCTTTCCTTTATGGTCAAGACTGAAAGAAACCAACAGATGCAGACCTTCAGGATTAGTCATAGGATCCTGTTGCAATTATTCAATCCAGAAATAAGTGATTAACATTTAACTTTCTTAATGGGCAATTACTCAACAGCTATGCCAGTGGGTAAATATTTACCCATCATCTATTCCAAAGAGCGAATGTTAACTTGAGTCAAACAGTTACTTGTGTTGGTTCTTTAATAATGGAAAAGTGATTTTTATGTAGCTCTAAGAGCTCCAATTTCCCACCAAGTGAGAACTGACGGAAGGATGTTCAGAGCTCTGAGCCGGGCTTAAATTACAGATAATTTACTCACCTACTCCCCCACTCCAAAAAAAAAAAAAAAAACAAACCCCCCAAAAAAACAAAACAAAACAAAACCCACTGAAGATTTGTTGTACTCACCACTATTCATTGAAATCTGGCAGCCCTCAAACTCACAAAGTCAGATATAATAAATCAACTCAGTTTCTCAGTCTGTAGGTCTGTGTCAGCCTCTGTTTACCACAAAGCTGCCTGTTTCTTGTCATTATGGATGCAAGTCAGGGCACAGGCAAAGCCAAGATGCTGAACGGCTTGTTCTTTGTAATGTGCTTGTAATTATTCTGCCTTAGAATGGGAAGAGTGGCTTGGGAGAACTTGTCCAGCTTGGAGGGACTTGGCAGCTTCCAATCGCTTTGCTTGTTTGTCTACCCTGCAGCCAACGGGACTGATTCACATATCCTGAACATGCCCATGTAGACACACAGAGCATATGGACCTGAAGACTCAGTTAGAGGAATAATGGGCGCCATTTCTGAGACTCAGTTCACGTCCAACAAGTACATTTTAATCAACAGGCAGGAAACCATATGTGAATGTTGAAACATGAACCAAGTTACAGTTGAGGCTCAGGACATGGGACTTCGATGCTTATATTCCAGGTCTGGCCCCTCCTGCCCGGGGAACCACTGAGAGAGAGAGAGGATTGGAGTGTCCACACTGGTAGAAAGAAGTTTGAAAGTCTGGAACTTGGTGCTACTGTAGGCGAACTGCTGTGCCAACTACTCCAAGCCTCAGGGCTTCACACGAATCAAGCCTTATTTGTTGCTCATGTCGCATTCCAAGGGAAAGGGGGCTGTGTTCCTGTAGGCATTAAGAGACCCAAACTCCTGTTTTATGGCCTCATTATCCCCTGGAACCTTCTACTCCTCTATCTCCAGAGCTCCTGCATGCAGCCACAGATGAGGCAAAAAAAGAGCATGGCAGATAGCGTGGGGAGTTTTATGGGCGTGCCCATATTCTGGCCAGAGCCATCACGTGACCATACAGCCATGCAAGGGAAGCTGGGAAATCTGTGTGCCCGAGACATAAAGGGAACGGGTTTTGTGTGAAACCAGCCTGTCTGCCACACGTGGGTTCAAGAACTGGAGAGCACTGGTTTTAAATTTACAAAGAAAAGAAAGGGGATGGGAGTGATGAGGATTCTCCCCTTCAGCAAGCATTTGGAAGCGAGCTGGAGAAAGAGTAAAGAAAGAGGGCAGGCAAGAAACTAGTTAAAAGTTAGTGGGCTCTTCCAGGAGAATTGCCAAGCCGGAGTAGATTCACTTACACTCATAATGGGAGATAAAAATTGTTCTCATTTGGGTTATTTTGTTCAGGCACAGGCTTTAGAGGGTGAGTTCAACTTCCTAAAGCAAAGGCTGAGATGAGAGGGAAATGTGCTTTGATTGAGGGCCCAGCTGAGTCAGAAAGGAGCCGGGCAAGGAGAGAAGGGCGAGCCCCGCCGCGGGCGCCTGATTGTGGCGGACTCTGGGGGCGGCCTCGGAGGCTGCCCAGGCCCCTCCTTCACTAGGGGTGTTCAGGGAAGAGCAGACTCGGCTGAGGGGGTGCTGGCACACGCACAGGCTCAGTTCAGGAAGGCTGGGACCCTCCTGCTCTGTTCTCTGTCTCTGTCTCTCTCTCTTTCTTTGCCTGTCTGTGCAGGCAGCCCCAGCCCAGGCAGCTTGGTGGGGGAGGAGGAGGGGGGTGGAAGGGAAGGTTCTGGCTGGGAGCTGGAGGAGAGGCAAGGGCTTAGGTAGCGTCGGGGGCTGCCAGCCTGGCGTGGCTCATGACTGCATCGTGTTCTCCCTCCCCGGCCATTCCCACAGGCCCTCTGGGGCGGACTCTTTTGTGGCAGTTTCTGGCAGTCCCAAACGTGGCTCGTTGTCAAGTCTCTGGACTGGTGCCCAGGAGCCTGTTGGGAGTCCAGACTCCCCGTCAAGAAGAACAGAATTAATTGGCCAGGCACCAAGATAATATTTTCCCTCATAATCGAGAACTCTGCCTAGGAAATAAGTTCAACCCCGCTTATTTTCTTAACTGTTCTGCAGTCTCATTGAGAGTAGTAAGCATGAAAAGACTTGTTTTTAAAATGCACCCCTCCCCAGAAAATGGTTTTCTTTATTTAACAAACACTTATATGGTAGTTACTCTGGGCCTTACACCGTTCTAAGTAGTGTACAAATATTAACTCGTTCAATCCTCACAACAACCCCATAACTTAGGTCCTATTACTATCCCTACTTTATAGATGAGGGCATAGAGGTAAGAGAGGCTCAATAACTTACCCAGCATCATACAGCTTATATGCGGAAAGACTGGACGCTGAACCCAGGCTATCTAGTTTGAGAGTCTGTGTGTGTAACTCCACGGGGCTCACTCATTATATATTCTTTCCCCAAAGAAAACGTGGGTTGCTTTCATTAAACGGTATCACATACATTCAGAAAAATGCATACATCCTAAGAGTACCACTCAAGAATTTTCACAAACCGAACACACCCAAATATCCAACATCTCCCCCACCCCCGCCACAACAGACCTTTACCAGGCCCAAAGGAGCCCCCTGAACCTAAGGGTATATTCTGACTTTTATCGACATAGATTGGTTTGAACTGTTTTTCAATGTGTCTACAGATAGAATCCTACAGTATGATTTCTTCTGTGTCTGATTTCTTTCCCTCTGCATCAACTTGTTATTGGATGTAGTTGAAATTTGTTTGTTTTCATTGCTCTGTTTCAGTGTTGGAACATATCACAGCTGATTTATCCATTTTCTTATTGTTGGACAGTTCGCTAATATCCAGTTGGGGATGTTACGAATAGTGCTATATGTACACGTCTTTTGGTGAGCTCACAGACATATTTCCACTGGGCATATACTTAGAAGTGCAAGACCATAGGGAATACTAATATTCAGCTTTAGCAGATACTGCCAAGCAGTTTTCCAAAGTGGATGTACCTTTCTACAATCTCAGTAGCCGTGTGTGAGTGCGCCAGGGGCCCTACACCCTTTCCAGCACTTGGAATTGTCTTTCTGTGTTTAGCCACTGTGGCAGGTGGCATGTGTCACACTTAAAAAAAAAAAAAAAAAAAAAAAAGGCCTCTTTATAGAAGAGTTTTGGACTTACAGAAAAGCTGAGAAGATGGTACAGAAAGCTCCCCTATAGCCACACCCAGTTTCGCCATTTATTAACACCTTATGTTAGTATGAGGCATTTGTTACAATTAACGAACCAATAGCAACACCTTATCATGCATGTAATGCTTGTTAGACAGCAAACCCACCTGAGAAATTAATAACAGTGGTAGTAAAATTGCGGCCTGGTGTCAAAGTGAGGACTGTTAGGTGACCGTTTCATGGTCAGACCCTTCAAATGGACCAGAGGCGGGTTGATGACTCGACTCTAATGGGTTCTTTGCAGGATAAAGTCAAACCCACCAGGGGATGCGGGAAGTTGTTACCTGGTGTAAACATTCGTGATCCTTGTTCATGATGAGGGTTTCTCCAAACACAGAGGCACATGGGGCTCCAGTTAAAATGCCAGTTCTCAGGCCCCACCCCACACGAAGAATTAGAATGTCTAGGGTTGGAGGCCAAGAATGTACCTTTGGGTCAGGAAACTTCAGGTGGCTCTAACGCAGGCTGGATCCTTAAGGCCTGTGTTCCAGACAAAGAAAACCAAGCCCAGTAAATAGTGCCTCTAATTTTTTTCTCTTGCAATTCGGATGCCTTTTATTTCTTTTTCTTGCCGAATTGTTCTAGCTAGGACTTACAGTGCTATTTTTTTAAAGTGTAGTTGATTTACAATGGTGTTGCCTACAATGTTTTAAATCTGGGGCCATCTCATTTTCCAGGCTGGGCGTCTAGTGCTACAACACTCATTTGGTTCACATTGCCTTTGTTTTAATAAAATAAAGGTTCATGGGCAAAAAGGCAGCCTGTTAATACCAGAGTCCTCAGGAGGATGACTTGAATTACGCTTCCTAAGACTTTTAACTAAAAAAGATTGTGCTGGAGAACAGAAGTGATGCAGCCGGGCCCCATGGGCAAGGAAGTTAAGGCAAAGAGTTAGGGCGCTCGGTTCCCCTGGAGTCTCAAAAGGAACTTGCTTGTCACAGAGGGTGTGGAGGACAGCAGGAAGAGATCAGCGTGTAAAATATTCCAGTGGCAAATTCCAGAAAAGCAACGGTCAGAGCTAAACAGAACAAGAGACAATGCACATTAATTTAAGACAACGTCGTCAATTTAGTGGCATGTTTATTGAAATAGCCCTTCATGTTCTAAAAAAAGCACTGGGGTATAGACCTCTGAATCCCTGCAGGAAACTCTACAAATTCCTGGGAGGGAACAGCAGCCCCATTCCTGACTTTAATAACAAAAGGCAATTATTTTTAGTATTTTCCAGTAGATCTCAGCTGTCTGGTATTGTCAGACTCTATTCATGGAGGGTGGAATTTAGAGAGACTGAATTAAGTGAGCGGGGCTGGATGGCGAGAGGGAAGAAAGGAAGTAAGGGATAAAAGAAGGAACACGAATGAAGGAGAATGGTGGACTCCCAGTCATAGGATAATAAGTGCCAAGCTCAAACCTCCAGGAACAAATGTGCAGGGAGTCTAAACCAGGCAGTGTGTCAGACTGGTTTCAGGGTATAGGGAAGCGTCAAGAAACGAGAGAGAAAGTGGGTCAGTGATAAATGCTGCTGGACACCCCTGGGAAGCCACTGTGGGTGCCGGTATCGTGACTAACGGAGAAGGGGTGGAAGCGTGGCAGGTGGCGGCATGGGGGCAGAGAGGTGGCAGGTCCCGGGGAAGAGGAAGGGTATGGAATTCATCTTCTACGCTGCCTGGGAAAACCCCACCTTGTAGACTCAGCAGGTGGGCTGGCTGGCTGGCTTGGCGAGGTAGAGAAACGGGCCCCCTGCCTCTTGCCAATTAGGTTTTGAAAACTCACGGGGAAGCAGGAAGCTAGTCGAGGGGAACAGTGACTGTGCCGAGCACCCATCGCTCATGGGAGAGGCGGGGTGGGGGGCACCTAAAGCGCAGTCTTGCCCATCACAGGCCAGAAAATGAGCCTTCGTTCGCTCTCCAGGAAAAGGATAAACGTGGAAGGAAGCTAGTAAAAGACCTGGGCATGGCGGAATTGTTCGCTGTGAGCAGCTTACACATCTTAAATCAAGATAAATGGCCTTGGTGGTGGAAAAGGGCAGTTATCCTCAAAATTACATAATTATTGGATGAGGAAGGAGAACATTATGTCTGGAGCTTTAAAAGATATTTTTGTGCTGTGTGAGAAAATCTTGTTTGAAAACCCCCTTTGGATCGGCCTGGATCCCAGTACTTATTTTTTTTAACTGGTACTTCAGCTGTCCTAGCCCTCCTATTGCGGGAAAAGAGCAAATCTTTTTTTTTTTTCTTCCCCCCTTTGATACCTGTTTATTTATTTATTTTTTTAATCATTTATATATATATTTTTTTTCTACTGTACAGCATGGTGACCCAGTTACACAGACATGTATACATTCTTTTTTCTCACATTACGTGTTCCATCATAAGTGACTAGACAGAGTCTTTTTAGCACCTTAAGGAAGATCAGCCTCTTTTACATAAAAGGAGATTGCAACTAGAGGCATTAAGTCACTGTCTAAAGTCACAAAGTGACTAGAAAACCCACCTCAAGTCTCTAACTGCCGGTATTTAACCTGAGAGTCACTTTCCACCAGTTGTCACATAAATCGGACTCTAACGTGCAAATGAGAGGTGTCCTGCCTGCCAGGAAGGAAACAGGACCAGAAGCAACGTCCTCCCGGGGAACTTAGAGCGGTTGGCTGGGAGAGCAGACAGGATTCCTCCTTGGAGATAATGCAAGCCAGGCTTCCTAAAGAACCCATGTCCCTCTCTGTCAACACACACGCACGGCCGTATTCCTTGGTGCTCTGAGAGATAACCTGGGAAATCATTTCAGAATCTTCCCAGGAAACATCCTGAATACTTAGAACTGGTGAGACTGGAAAAGGCCGGAGGATCACAGCGTCTTTCCTTGCGGGCCTCTCACCTTTGGTAGGTGCTAGAGGCCCCCTGTCCCTCATCACATTACTGTGTCAGAGAGGCGTCTGACCAAGAAGAGAGAAGATTGTTCCCCTGGAGGCGGCCCAGGACCCTGGAAGAGAGGAAGGTGCCAATGAGACAGCGCTAGAGGAAGGAGCGTGTTTGCTGTCGAGGGCAGAGGCCACGGCCTGGTGTGGTCCAGGCGGCCTTGATGGAGAGCGGGGTGGAGCGGCTGCCGTGGATGCGGTTGAGTTCCCTGCGGCTGGCTAAGCACGTCCCCTCTTACCTTTCTCTTTCTGAGAACGGTGTTTAAGGAAAGAAACGAAGTTCCCAGAAGAAAATTCTTTACCCTTCTTTGAGTGGGGTTTCTCCTCTGTGTGTGGGGTCCCTTAGAGCATCAGGCTCCTTGGCATCAACCCAGCTACTGGTAACATGGTAAGCTTATTAAACGTTTAATTTCCATTCTTATGTACATCTGCACACGCACATGTGCATTTCTCTTCTCAGAGATTTAGCAACGGTGATTTCAGGCTTGGGGCTTTAAGTCAAGATAAACTACTTTCCTTCTTTCTGAAGAGCAGGAGGCAAGAAATATGTCGGCCAGGTGCCAGAACCGTCTCAGACAAAACCTGCTGGCTTCATTTGGGGACATTGAATTGATACTTGTAACCATTTCAGACTTCTCTCCAAGATATTTCGGAGCGCAGAAAATAGAACAAAAGGAATTTGCATTCTTTTTTTCTCTCTCCAGAGTCCACAGCTTCTCATGAATGCCTGCCAAATCTCCTATATAGTTAGACATTCGTTCAGTCATTCCCACTGCCGTTATTAATGGTTCAAACAAAGAACATGATAAAATATAGTTATAAGTGCTAAAAGATGTCGTTGCGATTATACACCATGGCTCCACACCGTCCCAGCATTTCTGCTTCCATGGCCAAGTCATTCAGCCTCTTTCGTCCCAACTCTGATTGGCACCCACATCTAGAGTGGCAGTACTACTGAGGCACGTTTTTTAATAAGCTCCCGGAACCTTCTTTGCCCAAGCCTCTGGCACCCATGGCCCCAGAGGAAAGGAAACTGACTTGATTTCAGTGACTTCTGAGAGAAGACTGGAAACTCCTTGAGGGCCGTGAGCGTGCCTCTTTGATGACTTGTTATCTCTACCCCCATAGCATCGTACTTTGGAACCTTAAGACTGTCACTTAGATGATACTTGTGTCCTGATACGACGTTAATATTATTTTTAGTGAGTTGGAAGACATTGGGCAAGTTAGCGGTAAGGTAAGGCACTTTGTGTCTGCACGCGTGTATGTTAATAAATACATCCTCAGACCGTTGAAGGGCGCGTTGCTTCAGTAATGTGTCTCCCATGCAGGTTCCTCAGGATATCAGTAGGTTCCACATACACATTTCTGTGGTCGAGTAGTTTTGAGAAAACTGGATGAGTTAAACAATTAAGAAAGCAGGTTTCTCTATTGCACAACCTATCAGGGCCTTGACTATCCTGAAGTACATCGTGACCGTCTGAAAAAGGCTCAAGCACGGAGCATTTCCCAAATTCATTTGACCATAGAACTCAATGAACACGTTTGAGTCTTGGGTTCCATGAAACACCTTGCAGGAGATGCTGTTTTAGAAAGCCACTTTCTGTGAGAGGGATCCTTTGCAGAGCAGCCAGGTCATGCTTCTGGCAAGGAAGACTTTCTGGGACTTCTCAGCGGGAAGAAGAGGGAATGGAGGCCGGAAGAGAGAGTGATCAGATAGCTGAATAAGCAAGACCTCAAACTCCTTGAGGCCAGAAACCCCATGAGGATCCCTTGAGGTCACTCTTAACCAGCATTGAGCCTAAGCCTCTGATACTTGATTGCTGGGTGAAGGAATGAATGAATGAGTGAATGCTTTCTCCAAGCTTGAGTTAAGCCAGGCACCCGCTGATCAATAGTATCCTTTGACCCAAGGTCATATGAGAATAAAAAATGCATTGTGACGATTGGGGATCCCAGACGCTAGATGAATGATTGTATCAGGTGATGAAATACCAGAGCTGGCTCACCTTGGGTGTCCCACAACTGTCGCCTGACCCCAGCATAATACTCAAGAGCAACGCAGGTTGGGGTGAGAGGCGCCTGACGCCTCCTCGTTTGCTTTGAGAAGGATGAAGGCAGGTCTGGGGACAGTTTGCCGTGGGCTTTGAGGGCAGCTTGGGGGTGTCTCCCTGCCCCCAGGCCGATGGAAGGGGACGTCGGTCCTCAGATGCGGGTCCTGACACATCTTAAGCTCGCGTTCTAAGCCTCAAGTACCTTGTTACTCCTGACAGACATTTGGGAACGATTTACTTTTAAATTAGGGTGGATTTTAGGCTCGAGCTAACACCGTTTCCATCCCATTGCGATGTGCCTTCTCGAGTGAGCGAGAAAACAGCTTGCTGACTGCGAACTGTAAACGTGTGCCCCATCGGTGACATTATCCTCCCGGAGCCCGGATGATGCGGGTGCTGTTCCGGAGCTCAGGGAAGTGCATCGTCCGAGCAAACGCCGGGTCAGGGAACTAGGTTAAGGGTCCGTCCCAAGACCCTTAACTGCAGGTCAGCGAGCAGGTTGGTTAACTTCGATTTGTTGTACTGTCTCTGGGGCCTCTCCTGCTTTCCCTGGCGTGCGAATCATGCTGCTTCCTCGCCGTGGGTGCCTGCAGGATGGCAGTTCTCAAGACCCCTGGGCTCTGCCTCACAGGATCAGTCCTGACCATTGGTTGCCAAGGAAACCCTGTCACTCTTAAGGGGTCTGGTGGCCACCCTTTGGCCCCAGGCCTGGGTTGGGGTCCAGCTTTCCTGCATTCCATCCCATCCCTGCACCCATGAGCAGGGGCTGGCAGCCTCCTCCTGTGGAAGACTCAGTCGCTGTGGGTAAAGGGTTAACATAACCCTTTGCCCTTCCCCAGGGAAATCTGTCCTCGTGTTAACTTTCTAGCTCTGTTGCCCTGGAAACCTGGTGAAGGTGGGATGTCAGTTGAGTTACCAGGCAATAGTGCTTATAGTAAAAATGACCCAATTGTTAAATCGCTTCTGCTGCAGCAGGATTGTAAACGAATCTAAATACCTGGCAGGAAGCCATAGCTTGGGGCTTCCCGGAGCACCGAGTCTGGGCACTGACATGTCCCTTGCAGAGCCCCAGGAAACTGCAGTTCTTAGCATATGAGGTCTGAGCTCCCTCACGTGGGGCGGGGGGCTTCTCAGCCCAGGTGCATCTTGTCTTTCGGCCCCTGCGCTGCCACTTGGGGAGCCAGAGCCCCACTCCCAGGCAGCACCTGAGTTCCTGTAAGGACCTCTGCAGAGGAGCTGTGCCAGGAGCTGCCCTGCTGGCCAGTTGCCTCCTGAGGAAACTCCCGGCCATGCTGTGGCCTGTGGTAGCCTTGGGAGGCCGACCACCCTGTAGAAGCAGCAGAGGCCCCCTGGTGGAGGCTGAAGCATAGAGGGCGGCCGTCCTCACCGTGCTCCTTGTGTCCGCCTGACCCATCGTCCACCTGTCAGGCTGCAGAAGCCATGCTGCTCTGGCCCTTCGCGTCTCTGTGGGTGGCCAGTCCTTTCTCTGTCATTGGCAGATATTTGGAGCCCATTTCCATCCAAAATAGCCCAGTTGATTTAGCTTCCTGGAACAGTCAGTTGGAGGGACTGAAAGGGCTTTCCACCCTCGGTTTTTCTCAGAGTTTTGTGTTTCCTATTTACGGAGTGGTTCCTTCTTCTTTTGACTCTCTCAGATAGCTTGCCATTCCCAGAAGCCTCCTAATGCACAGGCGTCAGATAGCTGGGGAAGATTTTGGGTGTTTCATTTTATTCAGCCCAGCCAGCTCGGCTGCTCTCGCAGGCTCCCTGGCAGCGATTCGGACTGAGACTCCTCATTTAGCAGGACGGGCTTGGTAGCGGCGCTTCAATAGCTTGTGTCTATTGAGCACCTATTATGAGCCCAGACCTGCTCCAAGTGCTTGATGTGGGTTAACCTGTGAACACTGTCCCCAGGAGGTGGGAGCTCTTCTTTATTATCTCCATTTTAAAGACAAGGCAACCGAGGCACAGAGAAGGTCAGCTGGTCCCGCCAGGCCACACAGCTCAGTAGTGGCAGAGCCAGAGTTCATACCCAGGGAGTCGAGTCTTCCACCCTGCAGCAAGCTGCCCTCCGAGTATTACAGTAAAGGCAGAGCGTTGTCCTTCCGTGGGTAGTTGAGGGTAGAGGCTCTTTGACACTGTCCCTCGTGGTTGCTGGTATTCTTGGGACCAAGTGGAAGGTGGAAGACGTTTTAGTTTCCCACCTCTTGGAGTAAAGTAGCAACATCACACCTCACTGCGATCACTCATCCAACCACCGCTTGGTGGCTGTGAAGGCTCCAACAGTGAGCCGAGGGGCCCCAGCTCCCTGCCCTTCTGGAGATTCCATTTTTGGTGTAAGTCCTGATGGCACCAAACCTAAGTCACACAGACAAGGAAGAGAAGAATTGAGGATGGGAAAATAAATTGAAAGGCAGGGAAAAGGATGGAAGGAGAAATGTTCCAGGATTTTCTGTTACTCCCCCTGATAAGGAGTTTTCTGCTTTCCAGCAAGATTCTGCCTGACCCTCACCCCCTGAGCCAAACAATCTCAAACCACTGGTAACAGTGCCCAGCAGAACTTTCTGGGTGATGGAAATGTTCTTTATCCATGCTATTCTGGCCATATGTGGCTCTTGAGGTGGTGGCTAATGTGACGAAGGAACTGAATTTTAAGGTGTATTGAATTTTAATTAATTAAAAATGAACTATAAATAGCTACATGTGACTAGTGGCTTCTGTGGTAGACTGCAGAGCCCTAGGATTTTTCTACCTGAACATGGCATCAAGCCCCTCTTTCCAACCTGTTCCAGATTATTCAAAGTTCCTAAATTTCACCAGGACATGTTTGAATAAGGGGCCAGGACTGCAGCTTTCAAATGTGCACCATTGGATTAAAACTTCAATCCATGAACATGGGCCACAAAACCCCCAATTCAGATTCTCTTTTCAGACTTGAATTTCTTCTCCCTGCTACTTACTTTGCACACATTTCCAGGTAGCTAAGTAAAACAGGAGCTGCTTCAAAACTGGGTTTTGTTTTGTTTTGTTTTTTGTTTGTTTTTTAAAGGCAAATGGAAGGTAAGAGAAAGGGCAGGAGGAGAGTAAAGAAAGGCCGATACTGTAGCATCCTACCAATGTTTGTTTCTAAACCTCAGCAGCCTTGAAAGAGAACATTAAGATATCTTTTACTCTCCTGCCTGGCTTCCCAGAGAAGGAGAGGAACATAAATGAAAGCCTGCTTTGTGTGGCTATAGTATGACTGCAGAGACAATGGAAAAAGTTTTGTGTGTGTGTCTGTGTGTGTGTGTTGAAGCCCTTGTCACTACAAAGCACCCTCACAATTAGATGCTGTCCCCCTTCTTCATTCCAGCCTTTCTAAAAACAAGTAATGAGAGTAACTTTGTTTTAACCTGCTATCCACACTCAGGGCCAGTTCTTGGATGCTGAAGGATTTAACCACCAAGTACTAAAGCCGCAGGCCCTAGCTGACCTAATCAGCTTGAAACCCGAGTGGTTTTTAAAAGACTGAATCAGATGTGGAACACCCTTCTCTGAAACCCTGATCACTGGGCAGTGGCCAAGTTTGATCTGCATTTGGGATGCACCAGCCCAGCCAGGAATCCATTCGATTGGCCACTGCCCATGCTGTACCGTTATAAATACTTTGCATATCACCCCTGAATATCATGGCTGTGCCAAGCCTCCAGGAAATGAAATTATCTCAGTGAGAAGGCACCACCCCACCCCGTCGCTGATTTATTTAACATCAAATGGAGTCAGGCAGTGAGGGAGACAGATATGCAAACAAATAATTACCTTATGGACAAACCTGAGGCAACACTAAAATGGAAGTGTTTATAAAAAGTCGTGGGAGGCCAGAGGAGGAAGTCTTTACTTTGACATGGGAGTGTCCGGGAAGTTTGAAGGAGGTGCTCTCTGATCTGGGTCTTAAGAGATAAATAGAAGTTCATCAGGACACAGGGCATTCTAGGCAGCGGGCACCATGAGTGAAAAGCCACGTGGCGTGAATAGCAGAGAGAGGAGTTACAAGTGCCATGTATTTGGCGCATAGAGTTTGGGGTGATGGTGGTTGGGGTGGGGAGTCCAATAGGAGAAGAAGTGGGGGATTGGGGTTGGTGTTGTATTCTGAAGTGCACAGAATGCCAGAAATAGACTCACTTCCGTAAGCGACAGGGAGCCAATCAAGTTTATTTCAGCATGTAAGTGAGGGTGGGGTTTGATTTGGAGGAGGATGACACTTACAGCCCTGGAAGAGAGTGACCAGAGGGGAGACGTGAACCAGTGACAGGCAAATCAATTCACTAGAGAGTTAAGGGGACCGTTGGCCTCTGGCAGTAGCGGAGGCAATGGGAAGAAAGACGTGGAGAGAGCTGAGAGCCATTACAAGATAGGATTCCCAGCGGTTGGTTATTGGGTTCGAAAGATAGGAGATACAGATGGTTCTCAGGATTCCAGTTCTGTGAATGTAGCGGAAGTAGACACTCTTAACTAAGATGCAGCAGCCTTGGGTGGACATGGGATGGATATTCAGCCCCGGATGGGAGATTTTTGCGGTATTTGCTCCAGAAAGTAGCAGGAAACTGATCAGCCTGGCATTGCAACCCTACAGTTGGGCAGGACGGCTTCTCTATTTCCGTCCTTTCTGAGTTGTTAATGATCTGTTACAGTTGACTGGCTTTCCTTATTCATCCAATCAAATAATCAAGGTCCCAGGGTGACTGCTTCCACCTAAGAAGGACTTAGGCAGAAAGGCGACTTCTCTGGCAATGCTGTTATGTAAGAAGTACGTTGCTTTTAAGCTGAATTGTGTATTACAGGCCTATAAAAATAGGGCAGGGGAAAAAGACAAAGACAAAATAAAATA
The DNA here is from genome assembly GCF_054392235.1 of Sus scrofa. Classification (NCBI taxonomy): domain Eukaryota; kingdom Metazoa; phylum Chordata; class Mammalia; order Artiodactyla; family Suidae; genus Sus; species Sus scrofa. The sequence goes on from NC_139401.1 coordinate 17,713,813, forward strand.
AATCATTACAGAAATATTACCCAAACACAGTTCTTTACTTCCTCCACGAGTGATGTCATCAGCTGCCGGGACCGATCAACACAAAATGAAGCCAAACCAGACGTGATTAATGGAAACGCGTAGCCACACACCCTGTTCTTGTTTAAAACGATACCTCGGTGGTTTAAACAGGCCGACCTGTTGTTTGTTCCTTTCCGGTAGGTCTCGGTGGGAGTTGATGGAGACTTGAAGGGGACTCAGACCCTCTAAGCTACCCTTTGGTGCCACTGTGATCAAGACTGCATTCCACTGTGTCAGGCTGAACGCTCTCTTGTCTGACATCCAGATTTATCTACTTGTGGCTGCACTGCTTCTTAAAGATCCTGTTTCAATGGCAGAGATTTAGCTCCTGGAGCTTTGCTTGTCTCTACTGGGTTGGATTCTATATCTCTTGAACTCTTTCTCTCGTGAACCATTCACAGGATATAGCCAAAGTGATGTAACTTTGTCTGCCTTTATTAAGGCTTTTCTTCCCGCTTGTCTAAGCAGAGATAACACTTGCCTCTGGAAAGGCTGTGAGAAGCATTGTGGGCAGTGAATTTTGATACCTCCATGGGGTCTGTGATCTGCAAACTTCACTCCATGTAATCGCCTAGATCTGTAACCACTGCTCAGGTCTGAACTTGGGTGAAGTCTGCTAAAGATGACGGCAGATAGGCCCATTTAGAAACTTTTACTGGCTACTGTTTTGTTTCAGGATGGCTGGCGGAACCACAAATTGAGCTTAAGATGTATCTTGAAACCCTTTAGCCTTGCCCCACATTTGATCAGAATCAGTCAACTCCTTTGAAAGTTATCAGGAAACAAATAGGGGAGATAAAAGCAAAATGCTGAGTGGCTGAAGTGAAACAGACCCCTTGTTTTGGTTGGTCATTTGATCTCAAACCATATCCTGTCATTAGGCACATTGTCAGATTTAAGAACTAATTCCAGGCTTCCATTTACACGAGGGAAGCCCGTGAACACAATAGGGGGAGGGAGGGAAACTCCCACAATGCACTGGCTTCCTCCTCACCTTCCCTTGCGCTTGCTCCAGAGGCACCTCTGCCGCATTCAGGCAGTGACTCACATGGGGACCTTGACCGGTGGGTAAACTATGCTGAGATGGCCGGAAGCTTTTAGCTCTCCCATTAGTAGCAACACGTAATATATGATTCCCTGGTTTAAAACAGAAGTTGAGGGGAAGAACTATCAAAGGGAAAGAAACATTTTAAAATGTTTTTCTTTTTACCTAATAACAACTGGCCTGGCTTTTCCGTAATAAAGTTGGCTTAGCCGCTTCAGTTAGTGCCATTTAAATTCCCATTCACTGAGAATTTAGGGACGACTAGAGGGCAAAAATCCTCAAACTTCCAGTATTTTCAGCCAATAAAGAAAAATGAGATCCCTTCCCAGGGATAGACAGAGACTATCCCGGATAACTTAGAAGACAGAGGAGAGGGTCTTTATCCGGTGGTTAAGTTCTGAGACTTTGTTTTCCAAGCAGAGAGCGCGTCTCTTGGTTTCAATTCGAATGTGTGAAAGAGTGTATCCCTTGGAAGTAAAAGGCAAGGCTCTTCAAATCTAGACTGTCCAGCCGTCAAGCAGGGGACCTTGTCAGATATTGTATGTCCTCAGGGAGCAGAGACACAGCCGGTTAGAGAACTGACGGGGAAGCAAATGACGTCCGTCTCGATTGCTGTTCGGATGCTGCTGTGCGTTGGAAGTAGGGTAGCATTTAACTTGGCGAGAGCGGAAACGCAGGGCTGCTCAGTGAGGTTCAACACCAGCTTCTTCCGGGATGGTTTCCCTCGCAGCACTGTATTATGAACAGTTTCGGACAGTACGGTTCTCCCCACGTATGCAGCATCCCCCTAAGTGGAACGTAAAGCAGGACTTCAAATCACCTGGATTTGGACACCAAGTGTCCGTTGTGTTTCTCCCCTTGTTGAAATCCACCAACATGGCCTTCTGGCACTTCGAGCGCCATGTCTGAAACACGTCCTCTCCCCGCCTGTCCCCCAGCTTCTGCCACTTCTGCCACTCATCCCCCCATGTTCCCACTTCCCAGACCCCAAATTTCAGAGCCACCTTTGGTGCTGCTCCCTGTCCTTTTCTTCCCCACGTCCAGCTGGGTCCTGACGGGTCCCCCTGGCAAAGTCATTTCCAGGGGGCTCTGCTCCTTTTGGTCGCCACTGCCTTCTGCCGCCAGATGTGTTGAGTGTCTTTTCTGTGCCAGACCCCATGCAAAGCACTTTCTCCACATCCTCGCAGTGACTCCTCACAGCAGTCCAATGAGGGAGGTAACTATCAGCCCCATTTTACAGGCGGGGAAGTACACCCATGTGGCTGTATTTCCAGATTGCTGTGCCTCTCTCCACTGTACCCCCAGAGGCACCTTGGATCTTCTCATTTCTGGGCCATCGTTTCCCACGTCTTCTGTGCCGTCCTCGTCTCTCTACCATCCCAATTCCACTCGCTTCCCCGGGCCAGCCTCAGCCTCCACGGTTGGAAGCGACCTCCCCCTCAGTTAGGGCTCTAACCACCCGTACCCTTGGTTACCCTCAAACTCGGCCTTGCAAGTCACTGTTGCCCCAACTCGCGTGTCTTGTCTCCCAAAGTAGATTGCGTCCCCTCGGCCGTGTGTGTGTCATAGGTGTGCTCTCTAGAGGTATCGGTGGATTGTTTTTCATAGGTAGCCAGTGTTGTCATCACTTGCACACCTCTCATAGTAATGGCGCAGTAATGTCATTGAACAAAAAAGTAGCGGTGCTGAGGGGGTGGTGAGGGCGGGGTCTCCTTCTCCGTCTTTACTGTCGTGTTCCAGTGCTTCCAGATTCCAGAATCAAGATCTGAGTGGCCATTTTTACTCAAAGCAAGGACTCTCCCAGATTCGGCTCATTTGGGGACCTGGCTTCATTTCCTTTCAACCTTCCAGTTGTTCCGTGTGTCGTCATGTTTTGAACAAGAGCTCTTTCTTTCTGCCCGCCTGTGATGAAAGCAGCATTTTTCAGCCTCCTTTTGAGAGCTTGAGAAACTGAGCTTCCAGAGGCTCTTCTAACAGCAGCGATGAGAGCACAGCGAACCGTGGTGTCTGACTCCAACCCGAGTCCATGTTTCAAGCACAGCCCAACTTCCCTTTGCTCCTTTCCCCTAAGCCCCTTCCCCTCCGCAGGACATTGGCTTTGCTCACCTCCTCTCAGATGACCTTTTATTTTTTTTTTTTTAGTTTTTATTTTTTTGTCTTTCCTAGGGCCGCACTCACAGCACATGAAGGTTCCCAGGCTAGGGGTCGAATCGGAGCTGTAGCTGCCGGCCTACACCACAGCCACAGCCACGCAGGATCCGAGGTGAATCTGCAATGTACACCACAGATCGCGGCAATGCCAGATCCTTGACCTGCTGAGCGAGGCCAGGGATCGAACCTGCAAGCTCATGGTTCCTAGTTGGATTCGTTAACCACTGAGCCAGGATGGGAACTCCTCAAGATGACCTTTTAAAGAAATATTTGAAATTGCCTGTGACAGTGGGATAAAGACAAGGTGCGAAGTTAAGCTCTAGGGACTTGCACGTTGGAGAGTGTTCGACTCCATCATCCTGACCAGTGAGCCTATTGAAGACAACGAAACATAATGGATAAAATATAAAGAAGCTTCAGCTCCAAGAGTTCCCATGAAATGGAATTAATTAACGGTTTCGTGGTTTATCTGCTGGTAAACCTTCACTTTTGCTCAGTATGGACTTTCCTGGTGGGGTGGGGGGTGGGCGGGAACAGGACATAGTGTTTGGTTTGTTCTTGTGAGATTACAAGAGATGCCTGGTATCACTTAGTATCGATTGGGGTGGGGAGGTGGTGGTAAAATGCTGCCCGTTCTGCCGGAGAAGGTCTCATTGTTGAGAAGTGATACAGAGAGAGAGAGAGAGAGAGAGAGAGGATGAGTGATAGTTACAAGCAGTGGCCCTCACTTTTCAGAGGCAGGGAGCTGTTGACAGAACAAATAATCACATCGAAAAGACTTTGAAGCTCCCCACATGGTCAGCAGACAAGGGGCCACGAGGCTCAGCCGTAAACGCTGGAATTAGTTCAGAGAGCGGCAGAGGGAAGGACTCGCCTTCGCTTGAAGCCAAAACCAATCTGAAACCCCAGAACCTCGGCCCAAGGGCGAGGCCATGAGCTGGCTTTTGAAACCTGAGCCCCTTTTGCTGTTGGGGGGAGGGTGGGGGCACTTGGAGGGATTGGTGTCCCTTCCACTTGTCCAAGCAAACCCTCTGATGATTTTGACCCTGTATAAGTGACAGAATCCTTTCATCACAGTGGGTTACACTTTCCAAAGGCACAGCTTTGACTTTGAGCTGATTATAGGTGTATTGTTAGGACTCCAGCACCCACGCTCACAGTGCGTTTATTTTATTTCCCATGTTTCATGGAGTCAGTGTCAACAATTTACACTCATGCTACCTCATGCTTGCAAATGAACTCAGGAAATTCCAGCACGCAGACGCGGCTCCCGCCCTCTCCCCCAGCCCGGCGGGCCACTTCCCATCTCCATCACAGGATGAAGGTTTTTAGTAACAGCCAAGAACAGCACTAGGCAAACCGTGGGCCTGTGGGTCCGTGGGTCTGTTCTCAGTGTCCCGTGTTAATCCAGGCTTTCTTCCAAAGAGTTTGCACTGCCCTTTTTTTTTTTTTTTTTAAAAAAAAACGCACTCTAGTGGCGCATCTCTTCTTCCTCGCGTGTCCTTCATCTTCCTTCATGACAACACCCTTCATTCCATCATCTCTTCGCAGTGCCTTTTGCCCTCGTCCCCTCTTTGCCCTTTTTCCTTCCCCCATCCCAGGGCAGGCTTGGAATCATGCCGTGATCTCCGTGAGCCTGTCCTTCCTCTCTTCTAGAACCACACGGATTCATCTGGTATTCCCGCTTCTTCCTCCACGGGCCTCTTTGGACGTGGCCCACTTCATCCGCCAAGACGTCCCTGCTTTTCCCCCTCGCCAGTCCCTGCGCACACGGCGCCCTCCCCCCACGGGTCACATCCTCCTTGCGGATCCTGGAGGTTCACCTTACACGCTCCCGCGTGGGGAGCCCGCCCTGATCTCCATCCGCAGAACTCATCACTCTTCATCCTGTTCTCCTAGAGCCCTTTGATGGGAGCTCGAGGTCAGCATTTAGTTCAACCTGAAATAATTAACCAGAAAACAACCTCGTGAGTGAATGACATGCACGGAAAGCACTAGCCTGCAAGGCCGGGAATGATGTCTCATGTGTCTCTGGGCCCTGCCGTAGCAGCTAGCAAGTGGCCTGGCCCCGTGGCGGCGAGCTCGACAGACGAACTGAGTGAAGGAGAGCCCTGTGTGGCTGGCAGCCACGGCTCTAAAGACAGGGGAAGGGATTCTTTGGTCAACGCCCTTCGCAGGACACGTCAAGTCAGAGACACTGCCGCTTTTGCCCCAGTCCTCGCTGGCTGGCCCATGCCACCTCTTCTGAGATCTTGCTACTAGATGTTCAGTCGCCATTTGTTGTTTCATACTCTGAGGCCGGGGGGTTGTATTGTACATCGGGGGAGGAGCTGGGAAAGGCAGGTAGATGTTTGTCTGTGGGATGCTCTTTTCACTCTTCGGTAGCTGCATCTCATACAACTACAATGCGAACCATAGATGTAAGTTAAAATTTTCTAACATTCGAACTTGGAAAACAAAAATAAGAGTGATGTTAATTTTAAGAATATATTTTATTTAACCCAGTATATTGACTCTATTACCATTTCAGAATGCAGCCAATATTTTCAAATGATTAATGAGGAGTTCCCACTGTGGCTCAGCAGGTTAAGAACCCTGCATAGAGTCTGAGGATGCGTGTTCAATCCCTGGTCTTGCTCAGTGGGTTAAGGATCTGGCGTTGCCACAAGCTGTGGTATAAGTCACAGATGTTGCTTGGATCCAGTGTTGCCGTGGCTGTGGCGTAGGCCCCCACTGCAGCTCCGATTTGACCCCCAGCCCGAGAACGTCCATGCGCTACAGGCACCACCTTAGAAAATGTAAAAAAATTTTTTTTAATTATTAACGAGATGCTTCACGGTTTTTGGAACTGAGTCTTCAGAATCTGGTGTGTATTATATACTTAGAACACATCTTAATGGAGATGCTAAATTGTCATCCAGATATGCTTGATCTGTGTTCATCTTTCAGAAAATGTACAGTTGAAAAAGTGCATCCAAATATCCAGGTTCTTCGAAATGCGTTTAAAGTTTCTCAATAACTGAGCTTTTACATTTAAACCAATTAAAACTAAATAGAAATGTGGGGTTGCCTGGGGGCTCAGTGGGTTAAGGATCCACCATTGCCACTGCTGCGGCACAGGTTGGATCCCTGGCCCCGGAACTATGTGACTCTCAAGGTATTCCTTGGTGGGTGGCCCAAAAAAAAAAAAAAAGTTAAATAGAAATGTAAAATTCCATTTTTCACCTGCACTAGTCTCATTTCAAATGCTCAATGGCCAAATGTGGCTGACGGCGACCCTTTTGAGACTCGCAGCCCTAGGGCACGAGGATTTCTAAGTATCATTTAGCTCATTCCTCTTCTACTTCATTTTCAAAAACGAAAAATGTGATGGAGAGAGTTATTGGCGAACTCTGATGAGCCAGCCTTGCTGCCAAGTTCTTTGTGAAACTGGGGCCTGCTGCCTGCTGGCTCCCTGGGGCTGCCGTGAAAGGCAATAGGGTTCTGTTGATGAAGCACTTGAAAATCCAGGGGTGAGACGACCCGTGTAATTCCCAGGCTTGTGGGCCAGGCTGGATTGAGGATAGGGGGTCTGTGTCTACACAGCAGCTGCCCCCACACAAGCACACGGATCCATGTTTCCTTTTGCAGTCAAGGTCTACACCAGCGCCTAACAGCACCTGTCGATTGCGTGTGTCACTTGTTTGCTTTATCTTCCACAGCACTGGGATGACACATGTTTCGATGCTCTCGGCTTTTATCAGATTAGGACATGTTCGAAGTCTGGGTGCCTAACAGCCTTTGAGTGATCATATATGTGGAAAACATCTTTCTCAGCCAAACTGCCCTTTTTTCCAAAGCCAAAAGAGGCGCCTATGTTTTGTTCCCTTCCTTCGAGTTTCCCATTGAATGGCACCCCCCCCTCCCCAGAGACCAATTTAAAGCTGGAAAAGTTGAGAGTGAAAATGTTCTGAAACAGGAGTTCCCGTCGTGGCTCAGTGGTTAACGACTCCGACTAGGAACCATGGGCTTGTGGGTTCGATCCCTGGCCTTGCTCAGTGGGTTGAAGATCTGGCGTTGCTGTGAGCCGTGGTGTAGGTCACAGACGCGGCTTGGTTCTGGTGTGGCTTGTGGCTGTGGCTCTGGCACAGGCCGGTGCCTGCAGCTCCGATTCGATACCTAGCCTGGGAACCTCCATATGCCGCAGGAGCGGCCCAAGAAATGGCAAAAAGACAAAAAAAAAAAAAAAAAAAAAAAAAGAAAGAAAGAAAATGTTCTGGAACAAATGAAAATGAGGTGTGGCCCCTCACGCAGAATCTAGCGGCCACGTCTCACGCAAAACCGCGAACGCCTTTGGCATTACCTGTTTATAACAGGAAACCAGGGCGAGGAATGGATCTCCCCAGATTTCTGTGAGGCCGAGGCCCGGCCCCCATGGCTGGCATGATCTGACCTTTGAGGCCCAAGGCGAAACGGAGGTGACTCTAGACCCTGCAGGGTTTTGCAACAGGTGCAGCCTCTTTCCCCCCAGGAAGCGGGCTGGCCCCAGTTGGATCCGTGCTTCAGCGGCAGTTCATTGAGCCCTTGGATGAAAATGGCAAATTTCTTCCCCAACGAGCTTATTATCTGCTGCTGTTGGGTGCAAGGCATCCTTGAGCGATGGTGGGAATTACAGCTTCCATCTGTTCCTTAATGTGAAAAATGTGTGCAGGCCTCTGTGCTCCGAAGCGCCATGAACTTTAGACATTCAGATCTGCTGACACATTTGAGCCATGGCCCTCAGAATGGCTTTTGTCAATTATTTCATTACATATCCAAATAACCGTCCTGAGGGTGGTCTGGATTTGTGATCTGTGACAGTGTGGTGCTGACACATTTCTTGCCCTTGGAACTATCTGTTTTTTTGGCTTTGTTTAGGAGTCGATGATATATAAGTACTCAGTATATTTAATCATTATTACTTTTGAAGTCAGCACAGTGCCGCCAATACGAAAAATGCCTGGGCACAGTTACAGCCAAATCCACATCATTCATTCTTGGCTTCTTCCCAGATTCTCCAGTCTTTCACCTTGCTCCATGATTCTGTTCAGACATCAAATAGTGCTTTGTGCTTAGAGAGCAACTTCCATCAGAAAATTGCAAGGCCCTCTGCAAACTTTTTATTTCTCTAAGTACAAATAAATATCTTCAGAGAACCATGTATATTTAAGCATGTTTATTCGTTCTGGGTTTTTTTTTTTTTTTCAATGAGCCGAGAAAAATTATGGCTTTTCCCATGTTCACTTTGGAATATAGACGTGTAATGTGCTGCCGTAAATTTGGCCTGACATATTTAATAAATATCCCTTGAGTAAGTGATTAGATACAGAGGCAGATATGCTCTTGAGAATATGGCGAAGCCCTCGTTTCTTCCACTAATTTTATATACCTGAACAGTGTCAGAGCTACATCCTGTGTGTTCGGTGGAAACAGTATTTTCATTAATAACTATTTGTTTCTGATTGTCAGGTAGAAGAGAAAATGCTTTGGCCAAGTATGCAAGATAAACTCACCAACTGGAAAATGCAGTCAGTTATTTATTTAAGACTTCATTTATGGTTTCTTTGTGGTATACACGGTACCACCGCTCTATTTCTCCTTACATCGACCCATTCTGTATTTTATCTCACTGTTATGTGTTCCTGTGGCAGAGACAATGCTAGGTATTCTCCCAAGCCTATTATCCTTTCTTCCCAGACATGCAGATCGACTACATTTCCCAGCATTCCTTGTCGTTAGATAGACCTGCTGTGACTGAGTTATGACCAATGGGATATGAGTGCAGTCATGGACTCTTCTTTCAGCTCTGGCCTTGAGATCGTTTCTTTTTGTTCTCCACACACTCTCTTCCTTTGCCCCTTACCTAGGTGCAGATAATTTTGTGGAGGAGCCCAGGCCCCTGGGAGATGGCGGGACCGCAATGTAGGAGTCTGGTTCCCTGAATGACTGCATGGAGCAGGGCATCTCAGCCGAACTGTCTCCAGTGTGACATAAGCAAGAAATTGAAGTCTGTTGTATAAAGCCAGTGAGATCTGGGGGTTGTTTGGTACACAAGTTAGCCTACCCTAACTAATATTCTTACAGTCGTAGCAGAGAATCAATACTGTCTTTATACACGTTCTACAGATTTCCAGGGGGCGTGAAACATGCAGAGCACATTGCTGGTGTCGAACAGTGGGTTGTGAAAATGCGTAACCAATGAGCCATGAGGCTCTTTGATCACCATGTCCAATTAAGCCACATGGCTACTGTGATTTTCCGGTTTGAGTCAGCCTTTTATCTGGGGCAGATGCGACCATGGACAGTTTCACGTGGTGAAAACTGATCGTTTCACTAAGCAGTTTCCCCAGAGCAGGGTGGAGAGGATGCAGAAATCCATGTGAATTGCCAAGGACTTCAGGTTTTAGCTTCAGGTTTGTTTGTTTTTTTCTCTGCAAAGACTTTGCTAACTCCCAGCCGTGTCTGGGTTGCTCGCTTCCCAAGCTTCTCTCTCTGTGGGCTTGTCACTGCCCAGGTGTCTCCCTCAGACTCTTGCCCCACTGGCTGGTAATGTCCAGCTCTTGACCTTGACTCTCTTCCCCCTGTCAACCCTGTGGCATGGCAGAGGCCATTTCGACTTGCTTCACTGTTGTGTCTCCTGCCTTCTGCCCAATGCCTGGCACATACACACCATTGATTGACTAATTAAGGGGATGGATGACAGTGTGATCTCAGTTATCAGCATCAGGAGCTGTCCCAAGCCTACTTAAGTGAGGCTGGATAGATTTTATTTTTTTCCTTTTTAACAACAGGAAACTTAAGGAGGTAAACTAACTTTAGCTTAATCAACAGTCAAACACAAATTGGTATTAGACACAAGCGCAGGATCCATTTTCAGGGTCCATTTTTTTTTCAGCTGCCATGCGTATTCGAGAGCTGGAGCTCAATAAATGGATGGCCCAAATCCCCTAGGGAAAACATTTGAGAAACAAAATACAAGTAGCAGTTAGAGCCCAGCCACTTTGTTTATGGCCTGGGACCAAGCCTGATGTTCTGCTCTTTCGTGCATTCATTTGCCAAACCTTTATGGCGCTTCTTGCAGGGCGGAGCCTGCTTCTAGGTGCTGGGACACAGGTTCTGCACAAGACGAAGAACAGCCCAGGGCTCCAGGGGGTTCCAGTCAAGTGAGGGATAGACAAACAAAAAACAAACATGAAAAGGTCAGTTGGAGACAACATCCTGCGAAAAAAGTCCAAAGGGAGCAATGTGATCGAACATGCCCGGATTAGGAAGATTTCACCGTGGGCAGGAAGGTCTCCTCCCATGAGGTATTCCCATGATAGGTAAGCCTGAAGACTGGATGACAAAAAGGAGCCAGCCATCTAGGGAGGAGAACATTCTGGGCAAAGGGACGCACTAAGGTTTTATCTGGCCCGGAGGTTAGAGATCCTGGCAAGGACTAGGAAAATGGCTTGCAGGGCAAGAGCAGAGAGTGCGTTGGGTGTGCACAGGGGCGAGGCTGAGAAGGGAATAATGGCCAGAGGAAGAGGCAGAGGGCCACTTATGGAGAGCCTTGTTTGCTCTTTAGTCTGGATTTTAGCCTGTGAGCCGTGGGAACCATGAGCAAGACTGGAAGCAGAGGAGAGAACCGAGCTGGTGTGTGTTCTAGGAAGAACATCCCATCAGCTGCTCTGTGGAGACACTGCCTCACCCCACGCCCCCAGTGGAGGCCTTCTGACGGTCAAAAGGCGTGAAAAGAGGAAGCCAGTTTCAGAGCTCGTGGGCGGGAGAATCCACAGCGCCCCAAAGTAGACTGGATGTGGGGATTGAGGCGTTCCCAGGTGGGAACAGGAGATGGAAGGCTTCTGGGCTTCTGGACGTGGTGATCTGAAGTACCCGAGGCATTGCTGGTGGGGAATATTCAGGAGACAACGGAGCATGTGACTAGGCCCAGAGCAGAGGGGTGCATGCTGAGTAAGCAGTCAGGTGTTAACACAGAGAAGGGACACAAGAAAAGGCAGGTGGGGGTCAGATTCTGAACCCTAGACACTTGATTTGGGGTAACACCTTTTTTTTTTTTCCTCTTTTGTGGGGCGGGAGAGGGCTTCCCTGCCCATCTCCTTTTCAAGATGCCCAAGGGTCACTTCTGCCTCTTCAAACTAATCTGCCGCCATCTTGGCTTCTCCTGGCCTCCACTGTGCTTCTCCCCCAGGACTTTTCTCCTCAGAGACTCCCCCGTGCTGTCACAGGGCCTTGCTGCCTCTTTCATCCTTCTCCGCAGCTCTAAGGCACGAGCCCCCGAGTGATGGCTCATGCTCTGCCCATCGCCGATGAGTCAGGTGCTGCTGGAGTCTGGCTGCAGCCCGGGCTTGGGTCTGAGCTCTGCCGTCCTCCGGCTGTGTGATCAGGCTCCTTTTCCTCATCCTTAAATGAGGCGACTGGACTGCAGAGGGCTTTAGCGTGAATGTTTTCTGATTCCAGCTCGTCTCAGCCCTCAGGGTGAAGTGAGTGGCCTCTTGCGGAGCCGGCAGTAGGAGCTGAGAGAGAAAGGCCTTTGTTCTTTGTGCAGGGCCCCGTGGAGGCTGGGTGGGCTGCGGCTGCTCAGCTTCAATTAAACACACACACAAACCTCCTGCTTCATTTTGGTTTCAAACCTCGACCGTCTCTCTGAGCACATCTGAATTCCTACGACGCCCGTGTGGGCGTGAGGAGGTACGCGTAGCCACAGGCCTCATTCCACCCCAACCCCTGCTTCCCAGATTTCATTTTTTGAGGGTTGGAGAGATTGCAGAGTCTTGAAAATGTGAGGAGAGGTTTTACCTTGGCTTTGAAGCCATCGGCAAGCCGGTGCCCGTGCACACTCGGCAGCTCCCTCCCTGCCCACGCGTGCTTCTGAGGCTTGGTCATTGGGCAGCCCTTTCGGGGTAGCTGGAGAGAGAAAATAGATCTGTCTGTGATGAAGACAGGCTCCTGCTGTGGTCACCCTGAAACAGAGTTCCCCCTTCCAGCCAAGACCAGAGTCTGGGCTTCTGAACAGAATCGTGTTCTGGAATGGCAGGCAGCATCGCCTCACCTCAGGGTGGGATGTGTGCTAGGCTCGAGGCAGCCTCCCCGCCCCGGGCAGGCCTGCACTGACAGCCTCCAGGCCCCTGGGACACACGGGGTGTCCCAGGGATAGGCCACGGTGCCCCCGGCGGCTGTAGCGGCCCAGCCACAAGGATCCTGGCGGGCGCAGGATATGATGGGTGAGGTGGTGGCTCCGGCCCCACGTATAGGCGCCAGAGTCGGTGCAGATCTGAGAGGCACAGGCGGCTGCAGCCTTGGAGCTACAGCTGAACAGGAGTCCTGATGCCAGAGCAGAGGGGAGCTTCTCTCTCTTTTTTAGGGGGGAGGATTTAAAATTTTTTTTTGTCTTTTTAGGGCTACACCTGGGGCATTTGGAAGTTCCCAGGCTAGGGGTCTAATAGAAGCTGCAGCTGCCGGTCTACACCACAGCCACAGCAACACCAGATCCGAGCCGCATCTGCCGCCTACACGGCAACGCCAGATCCTTAAGCCACTGAGCGAGGCCAGGGACCGAACCTGTGTCCTCATGGATGCTAGTCGCGTTCGTTAACCGCTGAGCCACGACGCGAACTCCGAGGGGAGCTTCTCTTTTATGGCCCCGGCCAAGTGTCGTTGGCCCCCAGGAAGGAAGAAGGGAGTGACCATGAGGCAGAGGCAGCCGGTGCTGAGCGGGGCCCTGGCTCTCCTGAGCCTGGGAGCCCCTCCTGTGCGCGGCTCTGGCGGCGGCGGGGGGCTGAGGTGAGGTCAGGAGGGGAACTTACTCCTGAGGAAGCTGAGGGCTGGGGTGCCGGGTCTTCCGAAAGCTCTCGAGGCCTCCCCCAGAGACCCAGGGGCACAACTGGCTGCGGGCGCGAGTCCCGACCGGCAGGAGAGCCCGGTGTGGGCGAGGACGGCCGTGCAGAGAACCACTTCCAGATTGCCCGACGGCCGGCCGGGTCTTGCTGGGAGGGTCACGCGGGCACCCCAGGCAGCCGCACCCTCGGAGGAACGCCGGCCTGTCACTCCGCATGCCCCAGAGGCCCCCCCTGAAGCCAGCGCACGACCTGCTCTGTCCCACCCCCCGTGTTGTCTTCCTCATGCCGACGCCCCCTCCCCGCCCCCTCTAGCCCAGCCTCGGCCACCAGGGTCAGGGCAGCGACCTGGGTCGCCATCGCCCAACAGATCCGGCTCCTCAGGAGCCATTTCCTGCATAGGCCTCAGACTCCAGTGCCTTCGAGGTGAGTCAGGTGGCTTGAATGCAGGACAGGGCCACGTGGCATACTAAGGAACAGGGCGGACCGAGGTGCAGTGTGCATTCTAAGGCAAGGAAGGCATAAAGGAATTGAAAGGAAATTCCAGAGTAAGCCACGGTGCTAAGCCGCACGACCACCCCACATTGCCCGCCCCCAAATCAAATCTTCTACTTTTATTTATCGCTCAGGAGAAGTGGGGTCGAGGCAGAAACCAGAAACCATGTCTGAAAATTCTATTTTATCCTCTTCTGTGCCTAGCAGAGCATGGTGTAAAACAATAATGAATACTGGATTTTTTTTTTTTTTTTTACCTTGTGAGTGATGTCTCACATACGTACAGAAACATGCTGAAATCATACGGAACAATGAATTATTAAAAAAAGAAAACACCCCAGTACCCCTCCCAGCCAGGTCAAGGCCTAGAATGGTAGCAGCTCCCCGCCTCCCCTATAGGCTCTTCTTCCTGCCCCAAGGCCATCACTGTCTTCATTTCTAATACTATAGATTAGATTTGCCTGATTTAAAACAAATTTATTATAGTTTATTTACATTGTTGTGCTAATTTCTGCTGCATAGTATTCCATGGTGCGAAAGCGCTGGCCTTATCTACAGTCCAGCCTACTGTTCATTGGCATTTGGTTGTTTCTGATTTTGGACTCTCACTGGCAGTTCTGCAGCATGAGAGAAAGTTCTCAGGCAGAGCATCAGAGACACTCAGGGGTTTGAGGGTGAACCTGTTCACAGCAGCTGCAGGGGGACTCACAGGTGGGCCAAGGAGCTATGGGAGGGGCCATCAACAGCATCTGCTACCAGGTCTTTCTAGAAGAGCACTTCTCAAAGTTTTGGATCTCACGATGCCTCTATACTCTTAAAAATTATGGAGGACCCCAAAGAGCCTTAGTTCATCTGAGTTAATATCAGCACTTTATCATATTAGGAAGTAAAACTGAGAAGTAAAAAGTAAAAAAACAAAAAGAAAGCTGAGAAGTAAAAAAATAAAAATAAAAAAACTATTTACTTGGTAGTTTATTTTAAAATTCACAATAATAAGTACAGAGGCTACATTATTTACATTACATGTTTATAAATGAAGTATTTGGGGGGGGGGGAAATAACTCTATTTTCCAAGACACAAGTTCGTGAGAAGAGTGGCATCTTTTTACTCTTTTTTTTTTTTTTTTTTTTTTTTTTTTTTTTTGTAGTTTGGCCACTCTCTTGCATAGCAGCCTGGCTTAATAAATTTTTTTGCGGAATAAACAAGGCTATTTTTTAAATTATAGTTGATTTACAATGTTGTAACACGTCTCAATTCACATGCTAAATTTTCATCCAGAATACCTGATCTGTATTTAGATTTCATAAAGTTCTACAAAATTTGAATATGTAGATTCGTATTCAAGTTCTTCCAATAATCGAACAGAGTATCAGTATTCAAATTAAAATCAAATGAGGAGTTCCCATTGTGGCTCAGTGGTAACAAATCCAACTAATATCCATGAGGATGCCTGGTCTCCTTCAGTGGGCTGAGGATCCGGCGTTGCCATGAGCTGCAGTGTAGGTCGCAGATGCGGCTCTGATCCCGAGTTGCTGTGGTTGTGCCTGTCGTGTAGGCCGGCAGCTGCAGCACTGATTCAACCCCGAGCCTGGGAGCTTCCATATGTTGCACCTGCAGCCTTACAAAGAAAAAAATTTTTTAATTAAAAAAAATAAACAAAAGATTCAGTGCCTCGTTTACACTAGCTGCATTGCAAGTGCTGAATAGTCAGATACAGCTAGTGGCTGTCATCCTGGACAGAGCAAATCTAAAGCGGATCTTCTGCTTTCCTTATCCATCCCATCCTGTGGTTCTTCAGTGCCTAGGAGCCCGACTAGGAAAAGGCACTTACTCTCATGATTCTACTAGAACACTTGCGCCACAGTGGGTCTCTTCATAGGTGCGGGTGTTTCACAGTCACTCTGCAGCACAGCCAGCAATGGCAGGTTCCCTCTGGCTTGGCATCCAGGACCTTCTCGTTTGATGTTTTCATGTGTGTAGAATAATCTCACCTTGTTACTCTTGTGACATAATGGATCTCTCTCTGAGTGGACATGGCAGGAGCCTCAATGGGATGCCACTGTGGAGGACTTAGACCAGGCTGCTTGCTTGCTGGGACCAAGCCCTGGCAAGTTTGCTAAGGTCTCAGTGATGAGCTCCACATCAGTGTCGGGAAGTCGAGGCAGGTTCGCTTGTCCTTTGGTCTTCCTGTCTCCATGCACTGGTGTGCTTTCCAAAAGGTAAAGGAAAGCAGAGGAATGAAACTCCAGGCCAGTCGGACTCAGGGTAAAGATGCAGCACTGAGGTTAGCATCTTAGAACTCAAAGGCAGCAACCTAACAAGTCTCGAAGGAAAGAGCCACGGAAAGTCGGTACAGCATGAAGACTTTGTTCTGTTCATGAATTACATCATCTCCAAATGATGCCAAATTCATGAGAATGAAAAGCTACCCCATTTCACACGTTGGGAAATCTCTTACTTGTGTTCCGCAAGTGAAAAAGACTAGAATTCCAAGTCTAACAGTTTGGTCCCATTACTGCAAGTTTTGTGGCTGGTCAGGTGTTTGATTCTTGTCACTGAGTGGGCACATGAGAAATATGACTTCTGTCTCTTTCAAAAGTTGACTGCTTGAGCTTTTAGCAAGTCTTATCATTCCATCATATCCATTCTCTTAGTGTTGGACTCACTCAAGAGTCCTGCATCTGAGTGCATGATGTCATTTCTAATAAATCTGAAAGGAACTGGAAAGCTTCTGGAATTTCCTTATCTGAGGTAGCCAAACTAAATAAACTTAATTCCCATCCATCAGGAGCTCAGTGAAGGCTAGCACCATTCGGGTTGAAGTGATTTTATGCTAAATGATGTGAGAAGACTGAGGTTTTCCTGGGCTTCTTATTGAACTGGATACCCTAACTTTTCCGCCTCCGGGTCCCGGGTGCAGAGTGTCAGAGGAGCCATGACTGCACAGTAATGGCTAGGCACAAAAGGCCTTTTAATGAATACACTCAACTCTTGTGTCAAGAGTTCCCTAAGATGGCAATTGTGCTGCCATCTTGAATACATTTGGATTTGGGGAAGCCAAGTTCTTTTCTTCAGCGTACCAACTAAAGGAGCCAGTGTCATAAAAAGATGGAAAAACGTCAAATCAGAATGTTACAACTATCAGGGACCTTGGAGATTATCTAATGTTAGCTCTCTGTCCCCGAATGATCTTGCGCTTAAAACCGTTGTTAATGTTCTTTTCCCTTTCTGAGTAAAACATAGTTTTGCTTTTAGGAGGATCCTCAAGAAATCTTAAGTGAAGCATTAGCTAGTTCTAGAACTGGGGAAAGCCCACTGGTTTCTCATCGGCTTCCAGGCCCAAATTCTCTTCCACCTGCTAGCTTTTCAGGTTTATCCTTTGAGCATTAGGTCTGTAATTGCCATTAAAATGCAAATTTGGTAGGAAAGGCTAACACTTAAACCCATATTGAGCTAGAAAGGATCAAAGTAAGGTGTGCTTAGTTTTAATTCAGTAAGATCAGGAGGCTGGAGAGAAAGAGGGAGTGCCAGCCTGGAAGGTAAAAAGACCCCAAATGGGAACTCAGGGGGCTCTCCAGGTGGCTCATCATTCTCTGGACTCTTCTCTCAAAACGTCTGCATTTTGGAGTTCCAGTCGCGGCGCAGTGGTTAACGAATCCAACTAGGAGCTTGAGGTTGCGGGTTCGATCCCTGGCCCTGCTCAGCAGGTTATAGATCCGGCGTTGCCGTGAGCTGTGGCAGACGGCTTGGATCCACAGTTGCTATGGCTGTGGCGTAGGCAAATATCTACAGCTCCAATTAGACCCCTAGCCTGGGAACCTCCATATGCTGCAGGAGCGGCTCTAGAAAAGGCAAAAAAAAAAAAAAAAAAAAAAAAAAGTCTGCATTTGTATGAATTTATCTTTAGACTCCTTGTGGTGATCCAGGTATTTGATAATTGTTCTTGCCAACTGGAGCCCCTGCCAAATAGAAGGTTCTGGTACTGAATGGCAGCTCAGACGAGGGTGAGGGTACCCCAGCCTTGCCACGGTGGCTTTCCCATCCCAGCTTGTGGAAATAGAAGTGGGGAGCCATGTGAGGCGAAGAGTCTTCGTTTCTGCTTTATTATGAATGGGAAACCCTTATCCAGGCTCAAGGGAGAGCTTTGCATGAGAGGGTATATATAGCCACCTGTGCATGCACACACCCATGAACACGCACACACGCACGCGCACACACGGTTCCATCTGCACATAAATACTTCCCCTGAAACGCTCAGCAAAGCAAGTGCCAGGTATTTCCTGCGGGTAACTGGGATTTCAATCCTGGTCTTGCATCATTATGAACTTGGGATTGGGATGTGAGGGCGGGGAGATGGTGAGTTTGTGCTTTTCTGAGGCAGGGTCATGACCTCCCTGACCTCTGTCATTGCGGTAACCCAGCCTGTGCCACCTGCAGTGCCTGCAGTGCCTTGGACCAGTTATTTAACCTCTCTGCACCTCAGTTTCCTGATCTGTAAAATGGAGTGCTAGTATCTACCTCATAGAATTGTGAGAATTAACTGAAATAGTGCATACAAAGCATTTAAAATAATGCTTGACACCTAGTAGGTGGTGAATGAATAGAATATTATTTTTATCATTAGTATATTATTGTCATGAGGAAATGACCTGGTGGCTTCAGGTGGAGTGGGAAGAGTGACAAGAGCCTCATGAAGAATCACTGCTTCTGAGGAGCTCCTGTTGTGGCTCAGTGGTTATGAACCTAACTAGTATCCTGGCCTCGCTCAGTGGGTTAAAGCTCTGGCGTTGCCATGAGCTGTGGTGTAGGTCGCAGTCTTGGCTTGGACCTGGCGTTGCTGTGGCTGTGGTGTAGCCGGCAGCTGCAGCTCCAGTTCAGCCCCTAGCCTGGGAACTTCCATATGCTGCAGGTGCGGCCTTAAAAAGACAAAAAAAAGAAAAAAAGAAAAAAAAAGTTACACCTTCTATTCTTATGGTCAGGCCAGACTGCCACACAGACTCATCCGCAGGGAGTTCTAAGTTTAGGAGGGAAAGGAGAAACAACAACTAAATGACTCAAAACACAACAAATGATGAAATCTTGGATGAGACAGAAAAGGGGATAGATGTCTTACAATTAAACAAAGGCATTGCCGCAGAGCAGCTTCTGGAGAGACAGGAAGCCAGGCCTGGGTGTTTTATTTTTCTAATGCCCGGCTTTGGTTGGAATTGTTGAGTTTCCACTTGGGTTTGAATGAACCGCAAAAGCAAAGCATGTTATTCCCTTTTGGTCAGCGCCCCTCCGGCTTTGCTCCCGTGTGCATTTGCTTGCCTGGGATTCTGGTCCAGCACACGAAACCAAAATGATGGCCCTTCCTTGCTGAGCACAGAGAGCGGGTGGCTGGGGGGCTCTATGGGAAGCGAGTGCTGCGCCAACGCTACTTGGCTGATCTCCTGATGAAAAGCACCGGACAGATGGGGAACCGAGGTGGGCTTTCTCATTGAGGCGCCCTTTTTCTTGACCATGTGGTGAGGACTGCTTCACCGGACCCTGGCATTAAGCCTTTGGCAGGGGGGACCAGCCGTGGGGCGAGACAGCTCCACGCGGGGCCTCCTGGGCCTTGAATTTTCCACACATGGGCACACATGCACAGGAATCCAGCACACGGGCAGCGAGCAAGCTTGGGTAGCCGTCCACTGACCGAGTAGCGGCAGCTCTGGATAAATGGCAGTGGCCTGGGCTGCACGTTTCGCTCCAAGGGATGGGGACTTAGACAAACACGGGGAAAAGGCGTTCACCCCACTTTTCCCTGAAATGCCAGCGGAATAAAACAGGTCGGGGTGAATACGAAGTTAGCTCTTGGCCAGTCTCCAAAGTGAGTTGACCTATTTCGGAGTCATTGAGAACAAGCCAAAGGAAGTTCAGTAGCCTGCATCTTGATTCGTCAAGGGAGAGGAAAGCGGGTGTGGACCGCCAGGAGGCTGGATTCCCCGATTCGATTCGCTTGTTAGGGGGCATGTGAGTGAATATGGCTGGAACTCCCGAGGAGGATTCTGGGGCACGGACGTGGGGCCACCTCCTGGCACAACTTAGCATGCGAATGAGAGCCCCGGCAGATGCGCTAGGAAGCCCTGGCCACCGAAGGGAGCAGAGCGGATTCTGAAAGCCTTCCTCGCGGTTAAACTCTTCACCAAGACCCTTGTGTCCAAGGAGAACTCAGGCCGAGTCAGCCACGGGGGTGCGGAGCCTAGGGCTCCGGCGGAGAGCAAGGCCACGACATACCAAGGCCAACGCTGCGGCAGCCTGGGAGGTGGGCGTGGGAGGGCATCCCGTTGCTGCCCTGCCAGTGTCTCCTTTACCGGCAGGCCCGCTCCTCCTCCAGCCGCTGTGAGTGTTGACTGCTCAAGGCTCCAGCCACTCCTTCCCCAGAGGATTGGCGTCTGCCGGAGGCTGGCTGGCCTTTCGCCTCAAGGTGAGACCAGCTCTGCGGTGTACTCTGTGCTCCAGAGCTCCCTGCTCCGGGGTCCGGCTGCACCCAACCTCCAGCCGAGGCCAGGTCCTTGCTTGGTCCCCCCCCCCGCTGCTCCTGCTCCGCCCTCTGCTCCTTCCACGGAGAGCACCCCCTCTGTGCTTCATTGGAACAAGAGTCCCTGTTGTGGACTTGGCTTCCGAGTGACCCAGCCTAAGAGAGAGCTGGGGCAAGGGGGGCGTTTCAGAACAGGCCTCGACCTGACTACACATCAGAATCCCCAGGGAAGCTTTATGAATACCCATCTCCCGGCCCTGTGTCCGGGGATTCTGATTCAGCGGGTCTAGGGTCCGGCCTGAAATACTATAGTTTTCCTAAGTGGCTCCTTGGGAATTTTAATGCAGCCAGTCCTCTGAGCAATGGGAACCACTCCTTCCAGTTCATGGCATCTATTTCCTTCCTTAGATCTTTCAGAAAACATGTATTGATCGAGTTCAGGAACAAACCACACAATCTGTCAAAGACACTAAGAAGCAGAGATTTAAGTACAAGGATCCACGGTTCTTGGCAAGTCTCTTGAAGTCCAGCCTATATGCTGACTCTCAGAACTCTCTAAGCAAATGGTTTCTTTATATTTTGTGTGTGTGTGACCTAAAGTGTAAAGGTCTGGCTGCCTGGGAAAGGGGAGTGTCTTTTGAGGCCTTGAGTTGCCATGGAGCTTTCCAAATAGGGACGTTTGACCAAACTTAGAATTTAATGAATGCTTATCACCATGCTCAGACGTATTAACCTCTTAACCTTCCCGTCCTTGTTTCACTAACAGGTCTAGATTTTCAGTATTATTAGTTGTGTGGATGGATGACTTGGGGATGAAATTCAAAGAGAAACATTTTGTTCTGTTATCAGGGAGCTTGTGATAGGAAGACTCAGAAACAGATTCTCCTCAAAACTCATTAAGTAACTGCATAAAGATGGTTCGGCCTAATGCAGAACAAGGGGATGTTCTGGATTTGGTAATGATAATAATAATAGTGCTAAGAGCAGAAGCAAAACATGATTGCTGAGATTTGTTTGCGTGTTTACTAGGTAAAAGGTCCAGCACTGATTACTTGGTCTGCATGATCTTTTTAATCCTCCCAACAACTCTTGGAGTTAAATATATCCATCGAGGATCACGAAAGGCTTCAAAAAAATGGAACTTTATTTCTCTCTTATGTACAGGAAGGCCAGGGCTGGTGTGGAGACCAAAGCTCCTTCCATCTCTTGGTTCCACCATCTTTGTGGCTGTCGTCTTCTCAGTCCAAGATGGCTGCTGGAGCTCCAGGCATCACACCATCAGCCCAAACAGAAGGATGAAAGAAGGGGCATGATTCTTATGTTCTAAAGAGACCTTCCGGAGATCCCACACCACAACTGCTTTGTTCTCATTGGCCAGACAGCATCCCCCCAGCTTCAAGGGAGGCCTTGTAGCCTTTTGGTTAAATGGCAATGAACCCCATTTACAAAACCAAGTTTTTCTCAATTTGAAAGAGAAGGCAAATATGGAAGGTTGGGTAGGAAACTAACAGTGTCTGCCATAGTAGGTAATATTTTTATCACCATTTTGCAGGTAAGAAAAGTGAGGCGCTGAGAGATTGCATGGCTTAGCCGTGTCCACATAACTTAGAGGCGGCAGAGCTGCAGTAGGACTCAAGTCTCTCTGACTCAGGGGTCCCTTCTTGTCTTTTGCTATTACCTACTGCTATTTTTTATTTTTATTTTTTGCTCTTTCGTAAAACACTCGTGTTTCCTTAGAGGCTCCTTGGTTCATCCCCTGTTTTCCTCCCCATGTGCCTCTTCTCTGCATCAATCCCAGATTCAAAGCTCATCTCCTAGCGCCCAGAGAGCCCTTCCTTGTACCTGCAGCTGCTCTTTTCATTCGGCAACTGTTTATCGATCACTTACTCCATGCCAGGCACTGTTCTAGCCTCTAGGTCTTCATCAGTGAGAAAAACAACGACTCCTGCTAGCTTAATAGCTTCCTAGCTGTGATCTTGGTCAAGAGCTTTCAGCTTTCTGAGCCTTGGTTTCCCCATCTGTGAAACGGGGGTGATAAAACTTGGTGCCCAGGGTTGTGGTAAGGATTAAATGAGAGACCATACAGAAAGCACAGCTGCTGGCCTGTCATTACATTTTGAAAAATCGTACCTGGCGCTGTCCTGATGGCTGTCATCAGGAGCGTGTCTTATCTTCCCAGTCGGCTGGAAACGTCTTGTGGGCAGAAACAGTGGCCAAGGCCTCTGGTGTCCCCCAGATCTCTTACTTACCAAAGCGGGGGCTTCGTAAGGGTGTGTTGAGCAGATAACAAGGGTCCCGGTGTGGAGAGGACTCGCTGCTTTCTTACCCTCCTGATTTAGGAAACGGAGAAACAGACTAAGCCCCACGGGAACTTTTTTTTTTTTCTTTTTTTTTTTTTGCCTAATCGAAGCTGTAAGTTGTGGTGGGTGGTGTGTGCTAAAGAGAAACAAGGCTGAAAAAGCTGAATACTAATCTCCTCATACCCTCCTGGAAGGTCACAGAAAGAACATATATTCTTTTCCTTTTAGAGGGTTTTTTTTTTTTTTTCCTTCACCTTCTCTGACAGTGTTCCAGCAGTCCAGTGGAGCTCTTTCTGTGGGTTTTTTTTTTTTTTTTTCCTCCTGTCTCCTAGTTTTCTCCTCCATACTCCTCTCTTGCTCACCTTGGTCTCTGCCACCTGTGGGAATTGTGCTGCTAGCCTAGTGTCCACAGAAGAAACTTCTGGAAGTCCAGGGGCCTTGTGCATTCGGCGTCGCAGAGCTGTTGCATTCTAGTCCCGCAGACGGAACCCCACAAAGAGCTGACCAGCAATGCCACCAACTTCCCTCCGTTTTGTCTTCTCAGCCCAGCCTTCCCCTCGGCTCCTCTGCGGAGGGGAAAGGCAAGTTCACAGGATGCGGGGCTTTCTTTCTTCCCTGACATCTGGTTTGATTCTGGGCAGCTAAATAGTGGCTTTGCCATGAACAACAAAAGCTAATTCACTGTGGTTTTTAAACACCAAGTGCAAATATTTTTCCTTTTCAGCTTGGGGTCACTGGAAGGGAAAAAACAGGGCTGAGAAGGAGATTAACCTTTTAAAAACTATTATGACTTCCCATAGAAAATAAAACAATGGCATCATTTCCTTCCATTCGGGCGTCTTTTTGTGAGTGGCTGTTGTTTGAGGCAAGACCGGCATCCAAAGAAGATTTTTAAATACTGCTTTCGCTTGGTTTTCTGCTCCGAAGCCCACCATGAGTGCTTTTAAGAGCCCACGCAAATCCCAGGAAAGCCCAGGGCCACCCTCTTTGCTTTTCTCTCGCCTCCGTCTTCATCCCTGGCTGCCTTTCCCTCTAGCAGGGCTCTGACCCTCTGCCGGCGGGAGGGCAAGGCAGGCAGGGGCACCGCCCTTCGCCGTATTCCGGACGATGGCCCTGCCCGCCACGCATGCCAGCGACAGACGCCTGGAAGGCTGAAGGTTCTGCTAGTCCCAGGTTCCAGCCCGACTTTCTTTCGCCTTGGGCTGTCTTAAGGCACCCTGGAACCTCAGCATCCGTCAGGCCCCCTTCAGAAGCCAAGCCACTCAGTCCGGCTCCTGCTCCACCTGCCTCTGGAGCAGGAGCAGGGCGCTGACGCCCTCCTCCGAACCCCGGCGCCTCTCCGAGGAGGAGGCCAGTCCACCTCCGGCACTATCCGTTGTTTTTCACTGTTCTCTCTGCACTGCAAAGCAAACCCGCTTCCCGGACCTGCCATGAGTTTCCCTCCTTTCCTCGTCTCCTCCCTCCCGGCTATTGCACGTGGGTCCGGTCCCATCGCTGGCTCGGGGCGGAGGGGAGGCGTGCGCCCTGCTGACATAAAGCCTGTCGGAGCACAGCTGTCGAAGTCTCTCCATTCTCCCTTTCTTGCCGAGGGGACGCTCTGCACAGGCTCCAGGAAGGTTGATGTTTGTGAAGGGGCTCGGAGAGGCTTGCCATGCGCTCTTACTGTTGTTACTGGCATTGCAAGCGTCTAGCATGTTGATACAGGTGGTGTGTGTGTTGGGGGTGGGAGGGGAGTCAGAAATTGATTTGCAACCTGCGAAGAGCAAACTCGGATGGTATCCCGCCCCTCGTCCTTTCAGTGTGTGTGCAAATATTTGCAGACCCGTGGAACGGCTCAGCCTCACGCCGACCTAAAATGTGTTCGCAGCCAAGTGAACCGGCCCCAGCCTGGTGAGGAGAGTGGGTGGTGAGGCGGAGTGGCCGGGCCGTGTTGGAATGGGGTGTATTCCTACGCACGCCTGGACAGTCAGCATAGGGGCTGGACCCTGGCTTTTAGTATTGGTTCGGTTTCCTGTCTTTGGCGGCGCTAATGATTTCCATTGCCACGTGGCCCTTGGCAGAGCTCCTCATACTGGCAGGGCCCTGAGAGTCTGCATTGCTGCCAAGCTGCCAAGTGATGCCCATGCTGTGGGCTCCCCGCCCTAGCGGGCACTAGGAGCAGAGGCTGTACAAAGGGACCCATGCACTCTGAACTCCGGGGCTGAGAAAGGAGCTGTGTGGCTAAGCCCCTCCTCTGGAGTCAGGGTGTGTCAGAGGCTGCCCCGGTCCTGATTTGCCATTCCAGGGAACCCGGGGGGATTAGCAGCTGGCCCCGCACTTGGGTGAGACCATCTCCCCCTCCGGGGGTGGGGGGAGATCCGGAGGCAGCGCAGATGTTGTGTGAAAATCTGCCACCCTCCTCGCCGAAGGTTGCCCTCTCTCGCCCTCCCACCCCCCTGCTCTGCCTGCCGACTTAAGCAGATCAGCTTTCAGCTCCCTGGGACTCCAGAGGGCTCGGGATAAAAGAAAAGGCCCGTCTTTAAGAAGCAGAGCGGGAATCCAAGCATGCCTCTCGCCTGCTGCATGCCCAAGAATGCAGGTATTTGGGGGTTGCAGCGTTTCCTGGCAAGACGAAGGGGGAGGGGAGCTGGGGAGGCGGCCTGATGGCGAGGGGCCTGAGGTGCGGCTGCTTCCACTTCTGGGGGGACCGAGGAGAAGCCAGCCCTTTCACAGGAATAGGCGCCAGGAGGGCAGGCTGTGCCTGTCCCTCGGGGAGGATGACCGTCACATTTGTGCAGTGGCTCCTGAGCCGTGGGGCCTTTGGGTGGTGCTTGCTGGTTGGCCCAGTTTGCAACTTTGTGTTCCTTCCGAGCTGCTGGACCACTTCAAGCAGAGAGGACAGGCCTTTCTCCTCTTCCTCTTCTGCTGTGGCCTCGGCCTGTCTTCTACGAGGGCCCAGAGGGGAGCCCAAGGTGAGGTCAGGACAGGACCCTCAGGCTCTGGCCTGGGCTGCTGGGCAGAGGCCTCTGCAAGCTGGGCCCTGCGTCTTGCACCGACTGGCACTGGGCCTGGCCTGCTCGGCCCTTTCTTCTCCTCCAGCACCCCCTCCACCCCTGTCTTCTTGGAATTCCTCCGTGTTCTGCCCTCATCCTGAGATCACACAGGGAGGTTCATCTGTCTCCCCAGGGCCCCCAAACCACCTTGAACTGGGAGTCCCCAGTCCCAAGTTGCCCAACGTCTTGTTTCTGTTCCATTAAATGGCCTTAACCCATTCTGGGCCTGTCTTGACTCTTTGGTCCTGAACCCCCCCCTTTCATGGTAGCTCTTTACTACATAAGGTTGGCCCCATAACCGAGTCCTGGTTGAAAAGCATGGAACTATTTGCAGTATGCGTCCTGCCTTGTGCTTAGCCCTTCCACTGTAACTCAGGCTCCCAAATGGCAGGGACGGTGCCTCTCTTCCATTTCTTCTGGCAGCTCCACCACCGCCCCAGTCATGGTGAGCATGCAGCAGGGCGGGGGGGGGGGGGGCGGCATGACGCCGAAGCAGGCGCCTTCCTTGGCCCAGCCAAGCCACCTTGTCGCACATTCGCCCCCCACTGTCTCCGTGCGGACTGATGCAGTGCATGGCCACACCTCGAGGGCCATGCGTAGGTCAAACCACTAGCCCGATGGTGCCCTGCTCCATGACAGTGGCCTTCTGCCCTGCCCTCTGAGAGTGCTCTCTCTGAGCTGCTTTTCCATGTGCAGTGATGGCACGGCACTGGTTTGGGTCGGCTTTGTTCCCTGAGATCCCTTGGTGGGGGGGAGGCCTCCCTGGGGACCAGGCAGCTTCCGGGGGCTACCATGGAACCTGCTTCACTTTCTTCGGGGAACTGGGGTTTCCGAACCTGGGGAAGCTGTTCACATCCAGATCCCACCTACGTGGACTGCTGACGACTAACCGTGATTTGATGTGCCGGCCCGGCCTCAGGCCACGTGGGTCAGAACCTCTGGGGATGGACGCAGGCATCAGTGTCTGTCTCTCAAAGGTCCCCAGACGAGCTCCGGTGTGCAGCCGGGGTTGAGAATCCCTGACCTGGGTGTGAAGTAAGAACGTCGATCCCACGCCAACCCTCCACCCCCGTTGTCCCCAGGGAACTGAGTGGGACAGTTGAGGAGCTAAATGTCCACATTTTCATGAGGATCAGTAGATTCACGGGAGCTCCAACAGCCAGGCTGTATTCATCGGGCCCGAAGGAGTACGTGCTGGGCGGGCACGGCCAAGAGTAAGGCCCCTCCAGGTGCCTGCCAGACGTTTCCTGGCTACGCTGAAGGAGAAAGATGGGGAGAAGAGCTCTAGGACAGCTTGACCAGTTTACCGTGGGGAGCTGAGGAGCCAAGGCGTGAGGTGGTTGGCAGGCGAGGGAGGGCGGGGAGGGTATCGGGGCTCCGTGGCAGAGGGCTCAGCCTTCTCAAGAGTTGCTGGCTCTTTACGAATCCGGCCACCTTTTGGTGTTAGCATCAGCAAGGTCAGGGCACCCCCACCAACTCTGGACAGCTCACAAGTGGGGAGACGGGGCCCTCAATCAAAGATGCCTCCAAGTAAGACTTGGCAGATGTTATGTTCTGCACAATAAAAGCTGAGGGAGAAATGACTGCTTTTTGCTTCAACACACATTTTATTATACCAGGTTTCATTATAAAAATGTTATACTTTTGGGTGTGTGTTTATTACATAAACAATGTAGTTACTCTGATCTTCACCATCTTTCAAACCGGAGTCTCAAAGGGAGTTTTATTTGCTAGATTTAAAGCCATGGAACAATTGTTTCATACGATTGCCATATAAGCATAGGAATAATTCAGGGAAAAATAACACTCCCTGCTTTCTTTCCTCCTCAGCCCCTGCTGAATCTCCCCAACCTAGAGGCAGGCACAGCCACATGCCAACTCTGCAAGGTCTTGTCTATAGTCAGTAAACCCTCTCTGGGTAGAATTCGGCAGGATAGTGCAGACTTCAGCAAGAGGAGCGAGTGGGTCTCAAGGTTCAGGCTTGTGCTGCATCCAGCCTATAAGGCTGCCCTGGCGGTCTGGGTAGGAGTGGGAACCACTTAAGCTGCAGACAAGTTCTTAGGGCCCAGACACCTAGGCCAACCCATAGTCAGGGGCCAGAGGGCCCCACAGTTACTGCCATCATTTATGTCTGATCTCTGGGCACTCATATTTCCCAGAAGCAAAGCTTTCATATCAGTATGAATATCAGCTCGGGTCCCTTAGTTCATTCCTGGGAAGTCCCCATTTAGAGGGAGTGACGTGTAGACTGCCACCATCCTAGGGCAAAGTCTGTTTTGTTCGTGTTATTGGTGTTTTCCATTTTTAGTTTATCTGGTCTTATATTTACTTACTTGAGATTTTAAACTTTTTTTCTGTTTCTTAAATTGAACACTTAATTTAGCAAATAAACCTGAGGATTGACAGCTATAAATTTACCTCAGAGTACAGCTTTGGTAATTGCCATTGGTTTTACCACACGGGCTCATTGTTTTGGGTTTCATCCTCCAGATAGTTAGGTTTTGGGGAGGCAGCATGCTGTGGGGAAAACGGGCTTTGGTATCTGCCAGATCTGGGATTGAATCCTTACGCTGCCGTTTATCAGCTGTATGACTTTGGACAAGTTAGAGGATTGCAACTACCTTATTTCTAAAACAGAGATGGTAAAATCTGCCTTGTATATTCTTTCAGTGAGGATGAAATGGAAAGAATGCAGGCAAGGGACTTAGCATAGCACTCCTAGTAACTGCTCAATCCATAGTAGCCA
This sequence comes from Sus scrofa, assembly GCF_054392235.1. Classification (NCBI taxonomy): domain Eukaryota; kingdom Metazoa; phylum Chordata; class Mammalia; order Artiodactyla; family Suidae; genus Sus; species Sus scrofa. The sequence goes on from NC_139401.1 coordinate 17,742,002, forward strand.
TGGATAATAATCATATTTAGAATAATGTGCCTTTGGCACAGACGTTGCGGCTGGGAAGCTGCTCTCCATTTGCATGTCTTAGGCAGAGGGCCAGGACAGTGGGTGTCCTTTCTGGATCAACCCACTTTTCCTAATGTCCTCCAGAGGAACTAGCAGATGGGACATGAAAATACCAACAGTGTGCCTAGGGAACGGCATGCAGCCAACTGTTACACTGGATTGAGCATGCTGAGGCGAGCCAGGCAAAAACTCGGCATAATGCAAAAACTCACCATTGAGAAATTCCTCTGAAATTTCTTGGTCTCTGTCTCTTGTTCCTCAGTCAAATGTTTGAGCCACTGTGTCCCAGACCTGGCCTCTTTCCCGGCTACCCAGCTAGGCTGCTTCCCACTCTGTAGGGCTTGACGACTTGTCATGGCCAGGGCACCAGGCTTGGCTCTGGGCATCAGCCACGGCTAAGACACTGTTCTGCCTTTGAGGGCTTCCAAGTCCGGAAGATGCTCACCTTCGAGCACCAGAAAGGCTGCTCACAGTACCTCCGGGCCCATCCACAGGAAAGAGGGGCCACCTCTCCCTCGTGGGTGGTGGCACGGCATGGCAGGCGAGGCCGATGGAGCAGGACCTTTGGAACTGTTAGGGTAAATAGGGTAAGGCACATTAAGTTTGGGGTGGACGTTTGTTTGTGGGTTTGTTTTGTCTTCTTTTGTCTTTAGAACATGGTAGAATGAGCTCACTCTGGTGATCTTCCAAACTAAAGAAGAAGTACCTAGTCTCTGAGACCAAGGGAAACCTCTTTTATAGAGCCACTGTTTTGCAGAAAATAAAAGCCTCCTTGCTTTGGGTTGATTCTAGCCTTCTCTAAGTCTGGGGGCGGGGAGCTAGAGGGGATGCTAAGATTAGGAAGGGATAAGGCTGCAGGAAGTGTCATCGGCTGTCCGCACTCTCTCCACCCTACCCGGCCTCTCTGGATGTAAACTTGGAAGTTACTTGTCTGTGTTCCAGACAGAATCTTCTAGTCTTCTCTGAAGCTGACCTTTGCTTCTGAATACTCTGTTGGGTAGCATGGCTCTCTCCCCCTTGGCTGCCTCTTTTTGGGCCAGCAGGAATACTGAGAAACGCTACTCTCCTGAGGCATGCTGGTCTTGCATGTGGCTATAACTCATTGACCTTGAGTGTGGTGACAACCACTGGCTCCCAAAATGACAGAAAGAAGATGGAGAGGGGAATGGATCTCAGCCGTATCCTCTCACAACGGAAACGCAGGACTGGTTCTTCAGCATCCAGAGGCCAAATGTCAGACTCCAGTAAGGGGAAAGATGCACATGTCGCCTCAGCTTCGAAGAACCAAGAGGCCTTCCAGGGATGCTATCTTTGCTCCCTTCTGGCCCCGACTCTGCAGCAGAGCGAGGAGGAGGTTTTGCTTTATTCTTAAAGATGGAGCAAATCGCTCTTCTCTCACCACCCTGTCTTTGCGTTAGGCTTGCCGTGGGTGGCATTTGGCCTGTAACAACTAGGCTCCCGCTTCCATCGAAGTTTCTGTCCCTGGAACCCTTCACCCAGTTGAGCTGGATGATTAATTCTGAAATAAGGATGTGCTTGAGAACAGGCCAGGGCCACACATCGACAGCCTCAGAGCCCTTGGCTTAAATGGACAATAAATTACTCATCCCAACTAATGCAAGCTTATAGCTCCTGCTCTGAAAGCTAGAGGTGATGACAGGGGCCATGGGTTTCTAGTACTTTCCATACGTATCTTGGAAAGCATGCAAAATGGCCAGCTGGGAGAATTAAGATCATTGTGTATTGAATGCTTTTCCTTGAAAAGAAGTCGATCTGTAGCTTCTCTTGGTTAGCCTTTTATTTTTTCCCCTCTGTCCCTCTTCTTGGCATGTACGTGCTTCTTCTTCTTCTTTTGTTTGTTTATTTGGTTTCTTTTTTTTTTTACTCATGGGCAAGAAGGAAAGATTTTATTTTGAAGAACAATGATCACATTAACAGGGTGACAGCAGATAAGCTAAAAGTCACTCCATTTTCTCCCGGGGAAAAATGTTCTTTGCCGCCAAATCACATGCCGCTTCGCCCTGTCTCCTCTCCTTTTAGAGGAGGGTGGCGGTCCAGCCACGGATGGCCTCAGAAGAAATCACAGGGAGATAAGATACACCCTTGCTTCACATAGGAAGGGACGCTGTTGAGTTCAATGATAAAAAATGGCTTCCCTTCCTGTTGCACAACATTCTTGTGGCTGGAGCTCTCTGTAGACCGTGACATTTCTCTGCCTTTGGTCCCCAGTAGCAAGCAGAAAATAACGATGAAATTTGAAACTTGGTAAAGGGCAACATTCCAATTCATTGCAGTTTCATAGATGTCTAGGCCTGGGTTGGACTCTCTAGGTACAGAATGTCCCTCCATCCTGCCCTATATTGGGGGCAAAGCTAGGACGCCGCTTACGCTTAAGGTCCTGCAGCCATATCCACGGACTCCACCAGCCCTCAGGGAAAGAGCAGTCAAACCAAACTGATGTATCACTGCGAGTCCAGTGTCTATTTAAAAAGGAAGGCTTTAGGAGTTGCTGTTGTGGTGCAGCAGAAACAAATCCCACTAGGAACCATGAGGTTGCAGGTTCGATCCCTGGCCTCGCTCAGTGGGTTGACGATCCAGCGTTGCCGTGAGCTGTGGTGTAGGTTGCAGGCTTGGGTCCGATCCCACGTTGCCATGGCTGTGGCGTAGACTAGCGACTGTAGCTCCGATTAGACCCCTAGCCTGGGAACCTCCATGGGCCATGGGTGCGGCCCTAAAAAAAGCAAATAAATAAATAAATAAAAAGGCAAGCTTCAAAACGATTGAAGAACAAATGAATGAGGGCTGGAGGAGGTGAAGAGGAAAAGGGAAGGAGGCTTCCTGAAGGAGGTGAGATTTCCTTTGATGGATGGGTGGGAATTTGTTAGCCAGGAGAAGCATTCGGGCGTCAGAATCTCTAGGATGCGGTCTCTTGGGCAAAAGCTCACAGGCCTGTTGTGAAGACGGCATGAAAACAAAGTTCATAGCACAGCATTGGGCACGCGATGAGGACTGAATAAATGTTTGCTGTCATCCTCATCCGGAGAAGGGGTTGGAAGAGTGTGAGCAGAGCTCGCAGGATCCTCCATAGGGAAAGGGGGCTGTCGTTTAAAACAGGCACTTAAAGAGTTAACGAATAGGAACCATGAGGTGGTGGGTTTGATCCCTGGCCTCGCTCAGTGGGTTAAGGATCCAGCAATGCTGTGGGCTGTGGAGTAGGTTGCAGATATGGCTCGGATCCCGTGTTGCTGTGGCTGTGGTGTAGGCCGGTGGCTACAGCTCCAATTAGACCCCTAGCCTGAGAACCTCCATATGCCGTGGGTGCGGCCCTGAAAAGACAAAAGAGAAAAAAAAATAAAAAAATAAAATAAAACAGGCACTTAAAACCCTTTTCCCTCTAAACTTGGCCCACTTTGCTGAGGCTGACTCTCATCTTTCATATCTTGGCATATACTTTGGTCCATATTAGTTCACCTCTGGCAAAATGAAAGCAGATTCAACCAAGTATCAAAAGACTTTTTTTTTTTTTTTTGAAACCCTACTCCATTTCTCAATATAACATCTTTTACACTGGTTTCTAATTTCAGTAGTGGGTGGCTATGTGAGTAGAGGTATAAATATAAAACCAATAGCTTAGGCTAGCATTTCTCGTGGGGCTTTGTTTTCAACAACGTATTTTAGCTATACATCAAACAACATTCACTCAGTACTGTTTTTCTTTTTCTTCAGATCTGTTTATCCTCCAGTGGTTTCATTCAAGTCACAAAGGAAAGGTATTTCTGAAAAGAAGCAACTTATTTCTTCTAAAGTTTGGCAATTAATTGAAGGCTAAGTACTTTTTTTTTTTTTTTTTTTTTGCTTTTTTGGGCCACACCTGCAGCATATGGAGGTTCCCAGGCTAGGGGTCCAATCAGAGCTGTAGCGCCGGCCTGCACCACAGCCACGCCAGATCCGAGCCGTGTCTGCAACCTTCACCACAGCTCACGGCAACGCCGGATCCTTAACCCACTGAGTGAGGCCAGGAATCGAACCTGCAACCCCGTGGTTCCTAGTCAGATTTGTTTCCTCTGTGCCACGATGGGAACTCCTAAGGCTAAATACTTTGGCTTCGTACGTGATCGATGTAATGTGTTTGAGAGGGTTTGTCCATTGAAATTGGGGGCTGAGGCAATTTTGGACCCAGTGGTTGGAGAAAATCAGGATAATATTAGAAGTCATTTAATGACCCCTTATTATGTGCTCAGCAGGACTACGCTAATTGTCCTGTCATGGTTATTCCTCGTTGCAGCCCTCTGATGCAGGCACAGTGATTATGCTCGCTCCCTAGATGAGGAAAATGAGGCTGAGAGTATTCATTTAACTTGCCCAAGATTCCAGCTCAGGCGATGCAGAGCCAGGACTTGGACCCAGGTCTGTCTGGTTCCAAACCCCAAGCTTCTTACCACCAGCTGATTCCCGCCTGCAGGGATTTGAAAATGATGGCTCCAAATTAAACCCGGGGGTGGTGTGTTTAGGTTATCATCCAGGTTCAGAGTTAAAAGAGGTGCCGGGGGCCTATGCTGTCATCGCTGCCTAGGTCACCCAAAGCGAAAGAAACTGAGGTTTTGCTCGAAAGAGCAAAAACCCATCAGCAAAGACGGCCCCCAGCAGAATCTGAGACTGTGAGCTAAGACGAGGTGTCAGGCGAGGGACAGAGCAATGGTGTCCGGTGTCTTGAGAAAACAGAGTGGAGTCGATAAGGTCTTTTACTTTCTCTTTCACCTGCTAAAATGACTCTAGAACTTTTTGCTAGTTAACTCGACTGCCTGTAACTGATGCATTTACTCCCGGGTCTTGTTGATGAAGGACATGGTGCGCCAGTATTCATCTCCTAGGAGAGCGTTGTAAATGTCTTCGGGAATCATAAAAGGTGATGGATGAAGAAGGGCTGGAGGTTGTGGCAGGTCCAGAAGTTACAGTGCAGGATTTCACCCCGTGGCTTGGGAGGGTCGGCGGGTCAGATGGTGCTCTCCCGCGGTGGGAAAGAGGAGCGTTGGTTCTCTCGTTTGCTAACCTCAGCCTCCTGGGGAAGGGCCTTGCAGCAGTTAGACTTTATCTCATTCAGAGTTTCTGAGCCCAGTAACAAGTAGCAGGGGTGGTGACAGCTTTTCCTGGAGTTGCAAAAACCTGCTTTGAAATGTCTCCCTTCTCCGCTTGGCCATCCTCGTACCATCCTCTGCTTGCCCAGATGTCCCACGGCCGCTTGCTCTGGAGAGCTACCAAGCCGCCCCGGGCCAACAGAACTACCTGTGGGTGACAACAGCGACCTCTTGGACTTAGCATCCTTCCTTATGCTTGAGACGACAGTGCATGTGTCTCTGAAACTCACTGGACCGGCCGGCTGTTTCAGTCATGCACGAGGGGGTTGCATTTTCTCATCCCGCCATGCTCTCTCCACACGCCTCCAGGCCTATGTACGCTCTTGCCTCTCTGGATGCTCTTACGACCTGTCTCAGCGGGCCAACACCTAGTCAGTTGGGAAGCCCTTCCTGAAATTGCCCGGGGTTGGTTGTGACATCTCCCTTGCCTTAGCCCGTGTTCTGTGCATGCCTGTATTTTAGGGCTGCTTCCAAGGGCAGGGGTTGAACTATACCCTAAGGGGATTTGAGCCAGAGAATTGAGATGGAGACGGGTAGACGCAGGTATGGCCAGAACAGCCTTCCAGAGATCTTAACATTTCTTTGTAACTGTATGCTTCATCCTAAACATTTCTATAACATTTGCACTTTTGTCTACATTAATTCATATAAAACAATCTCCCCCCAAACCATTATTGAGTAGCACTAGTGGTCCAGGAAGATCCCCCCATATGTATCCTATGCCTTCCTGAACCCCCAGGCCCAACACAGTGTATCTCGGGAGTATGTGCGAGTCCCACTGAAAACCATGTAGAGTAGAGTGTCTTTCTAGTCCACCCTTCTCTGAACTCCTTCACAGGAGGAACTAAGTCTTTCATCTCTGCTGTAATCTTGCCTCGTAGATTTTATTTATGATTTTTTCTTTTTATGGCCACACCTGCGGCATATGGAAGTTCCCGGGCCAGTGGTTGAATCGGAGCTGCAGCTGAGGCCTCCGCCACAGCCACAGCAGCACTGGATCCCAACCGCATCTGCGACCTACGCCACAGCTTGCAGCAATGCCGGATCCTTAACCCCAGGGGTCGAACCCACATCCTCACAGAGACAACGTTGGGTTCTTAACCCACTAGGCCATAATGGGAACTCCTTGCCTAGTAGATCTTATTTTATTTTGGTCTTTTTTAGGGTCACACCTGTGGCATATGGAGGTTCCCAGGCTAGGAGATGAATTAGAGCTGCAGTTGCAGGCCTACACCACAGCCACAGCAACACCAGGTCCAAGGCACGTTTATGACCTACACCACAGCTCACGGCAATACCGGATCCTTAACCCACTGGGGCCAGGGATCGAACCTGCATCCTCATGGGTGCTAGTCAAATTCATTTCTGCTGAGCCACGACGGGAACGACCCTAGTAGATTTTAGCTATGCAAAAAATTGTTTTAGAATGAGCGAATATTTCAAGTGAAAGATTAGGCATAATAAAGGACTAGTGTCATTAATCCTCAGAGAGAGAGAGAGAGATTCCAGTCGTAGACTGCGAAGTCTCCCTCAGCCCCCTACTCTTCTCTGGTTGTTCTTGCATTTCATCGGGCACCGGCCTTTGCGATTCGCTTCCAAACCATCTTCCGCAGTTAACATTCAGTCCCTACCGCGACACCAGTGTTGTTTTACAGTCTCGTTCATTGCAGATGCGATATTTCCCCAGCGCTCTTGTGGAAGAAATAAGCCTTGGTGGGCACACGTGGAACTCTAAATGCTACTTGTCACTTATTTTCCATGGGAAAATTTGTCCCGAATTGAAAAGAAAAACCAACAAAGGAATACTGGAACACTCTGAGGCTGGAGACTGTATTCCAGCATCAAGCCTTACCTCCTACAGCTTCTGTTTGTTTGAGCCGGAGGGAGGGGGAAGGGAGCCTAAGCCAGGGACACAGAGTGACATCCCAGACTCCCTGGAGTGGGCAGGGACGACCTCCGATTTGTCCTGCACTCGCCTCCCTCGGGGTTCCCCCAGCGACATCCTCAGGCCAACTTGGGTGTGTAATAAACTTCCCAGGAAGCCAGAAAAATTCACTCTTACAAACCCCACTGACACATGCATCCATATGATCCTAATACTGATCCGTCTCTGAGACAAATGAACACTTGAACCATCTACGTGTCTCCTTTTAAAATGCTCAGTTGAGTTCCCATTGTGGCTCAGCGGTAATGAGTAACGAACCTGACTGGCATCCACGAGGATGCAGGTTTGACCCTGGCCTCGCTCAGTGGGTTAAGGATCTGGTGTTGCCCTGAGCTGTGGTGTATGTAGGCCAGCAACTGCAGCTTCAATTTGACCCCTAGCCGGGGAACTTCCATATGCTGTGGGTGCAGCCCTCAAAAGAAAAAGATGACAATAAAAAACACAATTTAGAAAATCTTAAGTTTATTCAGATATATCTGGGTAAAGGAATTCTTATGTGTAAAGCAACGTTCAACACATGATCCATTTATTATTGAAATTACTCTTCAGAAACTTCCCACTGGTACCCTGCCTTCTCTGGAAATGAATTATTCTTCAAAGAAATGGAAAACCCTTCAAGGACAGGCCAAACCATGCCCCGATTCCCCTCCATGTCCCTCTCCAGCTGGTAAAACATGGATAAAGGGCTTCGGACAGGAAGGCTCAGCTACTCCACCTGGCTTCTCTGGTGAAGCTCCCGGTGCAGCCTGAGGACCTCACCTGGTCCTTTCTCTTTCTGTTGTTTGACTTGATCCGTCCTTAAATGAAGAAACGGTCCCTCCCAGTGGGGCACATAATACTATTGTTATGTTTCCTCTGATCTGGAAGTTCCAGTTCTGATTCCACCTGCACTGAAGTAATTCATTTACCTGCAAGGCCACTCCTGGTGGTCCCGGCCCCGAGGCTGCATCCAGTGTCCCAAGCACATTCTTAAACTGGGAAAAGCTGTCGGGAAGCAGAGTCAGAGCCTGAACTGGGGGAAACTGCAAATACTGGTAGAGAGAAGTCTTTTTGGTTTGGGGTTTTTTGTTTTTTGTGTTTTTTTTTTTTTTGTAATTCATAACATTTCACTGTAAAACACCCTCTTTTCTGGAACATAATTAGTATGTGTTTAACCACAAATGTAGAAAAACTGTTTAGGGAACAGACCGGCATATTTTTGCAAGACTCTAAAGGTTTCTTTCTCTCTGTTTCCTTTCTATGCTCCATATAAAACCTTGGCAGAGTCAATGAAAAGGGACCCCCCCTTTCATTATATACACGTTTTCCCATGAAGTAAAATGAACTAAATTAATTCACTTACTCGACACCATAAATACCAAATGCAAAAAACCATAGATGTATAGACGTAAATACTGCCTCTGTAATTACTTGTTTGAATTTGTATAACTAGAGGGCACCAAGAGAAAAGAAAAAGTATTGAAAGTTCAGAGGTTCCCAGGTTTACTAAGAAAATTAGAACAGAAAAGGTCCAAGCATCCCCATGCCGAAGAATCCACTAATATGTGACTCACTCGCATTTGCTTCACAAGAAATGGCTTTTGATGAAACTGCTGGGACCTCCAAATGCTCAACATTTTTCCTATTAAATACAGTTAGTAATTAATGTAGTGGTTAAGAACATGGGAGTTGATTTCACTATGTTGAAATTGCAACACGCAGCCAAGGTAGAGAACTGCCGTTGGAGGTATTTAGCTGTAACAGTTATTTCTTCCTTTCTCAGATAGTTTGGTTTGGCTGTAATTTAGTTGGTAATTATTCTTTTCTTCCTTTTGAGGGGCTCCGTCTGTAAATTTCCTAAGTGTGTGGGAGGGGGGGTACACATCTCTTTCCCCCCTTCCCAAGACAGTCAAGGGGCATTCCTGTTGTGGCTCAGCGGGTTAAGAACCTGACTAGTATCCATGAGAATGTGGGTTCGATCCCTGGCCTTGCTCAGTGGGTTAAGGATCCGGTGTTGCCGTGAGCTATGGTGTAGGTCGCAGACGTGGCTCGGATCCTGTGTTGCTGTGGCTCTGGCGTAGGCCGACGCCTGTGGCTCTGATTCGAACCCTAGCCCGGGAACCTCCATGTGCCACCATGGCCTGAAAAAAAATTTTTTTTTAAATGGACAGCCATGACCATTGCCGTTGAATGTTACGAAACGGACACCACATCCATCCTAACACACAATCGTCATTCCTCCTGTTCCATGTCTCCTCTCCTTCTCTGAGGGTGTTGGGTTAAACGCATCATCTCTCCTTCACTTCCTTCTATCTGCTGATTGTCTCTAGAGGGTGGCTCTGGGCCCCTCACCTTGGTGAGGCTCTGCCCCAAACCACGTGACCCAACCTCAGCCTGACAAGCCCAGGACGGGAGGAGGGAAGGTGGGTTTCTGGGAGTGACGCTTTTTCATAGGCAACCTCTCTGAACTGGCCCTTTCTCGGGCATAATTGAGAGAATGTGAAGCTGTTGAGCTATGGCAGTATTTGGAGCCATCAGCAAGAATCGATTTAGTTTTTAGGAAGGTTTTAGTTTATGATTTTCGTGCTTGAACCAACAATTCTCGAGCATTCGTATCTGTTTGGACAAGTGGCTAGGAGTTTAAAGAACGTCCTCGCTTGGCCTTTGCTGTGTAACTCATCACCGCAATATTGAGCGGCTGAAAATGTCATGAGGCTTCTTCCGGTTGAGCCCTGCGGGCCTTGCTTGCACGTCTATTGGCCTCATTTGCCTGTCTGGTGGTTAGCAGGCTCTGGGTCAGAATGAGGGGGAAAGTGGGCCACGTGTGTCCCATCATCGTGCAAGAGACGAGCCCAGCCTTCTTCACAGAGTGGCAGTCAGCATGGGTGGGCGCCAAGATGGGCACCAGCAGAAGCTGGAGCGCAGGTGGAAGCCCAGGCTCAGAACCGGTTCGCTGTCCCCTCCATTACATTCTGTTGGCCGAGTGAAGTCACAAGGCCTGCTCAGAATTAGGGCGGAGAAATAGAGTCCACCTTTTGATGGCAAGAGCTAAAAAGGACTCTGGCTCTTTTTTGAAATCCAAGCACCCTTATTTGCCATTTTAAAAATATTGTTAAAACGGATTTGGAGTTCTTCCACGAAGAAGGAATAACTCTCACTGGCATTCAAATGGACTTGGTAAATGGGAGAGAGGGGGTGGGAATTGCCCGTGGCCATGACAATGAGTGATCTATGTGGGTACTATCTGCCATGTGGGCCATACTGTTAAAAAGTTGTGAACAGCTGTCCAGAAGGCAGTGTGGTGAGGTGGAACGAGCATGGGCTTTGAAACCAGACGGACCCAAGTTCAAACTCCATCTCCCCAACTTTTAGCCAGATGGTCTTGGGAAAGTTACTTTACCTTTCTGAGCATCAGTTTCTTCAACCATAAAATAGTAGTACTAATACCTAAGGTATAAGGCTGTTGTGAGGGTTAACTGAGATTATAGTATAACACTCAGTACCTAGGAAAGAGCCATTTCCGGCTAGCTTCCTTCCCTGTCCCCTTCATTTTTTGAAATTCATGTGCGTCGTAACTTTCTTCCACTCGGAATCAAAGCTACCTCGTCCCTTTCCCTGCCGGATACCAGTTGTTCTTTTTCTACATACTGCATGTATTAGAGAAATGACTTTGATATAGTAATTTTCAACCTGGGCCGCTGGCATTATTTGCAAACATAAGCTTAACAGCGAACAATTCCAAGACAATGCTTAGTTTCGGTGCTACAAATTATTTCACATTTTTGAATTCTGCACAGCTTGGTTGTCTTCATGGTCTGGATATGCTGAGGACTTCTGGAAACTCACAAGAAAAGAGGGCTTTCGAGCACTAGGACGTTGGGCAGCAATGTATGGGAATGATGTTCTCTCAGAAAGGAGGCGTTTATGCTGGGCGAGGTTTTCAAACCTATCTAGGGGCTCTAGGTAGTGAGGTTGGTCTTAGGGGGCCTAGAGGGGGCCAGATTGGACAAAACTTCTGCCTCTCCTCTGATGCATTCCACAGGGCTCCATTTTGGCGAAATCTTCATAATTCCCACCAAGACAGCACAGAATGATAATGGTTTTATTTATTATTTTATATGCATTGCCAGTATATGCAAAGCTTTATAGCTTGCCATAAATCGAGAGGGATTATCACAGCTGCTACTTATTTTAACAGGTCACAATACAGTAGTTTATGCCAGATGGTTTTGAGAATTTTGAGAGAGAAATTTCATACAGGCAGCCATATAGTTACTAGCTAGGGTGGTTGTGCCCTGAAATTCATTTACATTTGTTATGATAGAAAATATATATGAACAAACACATAGTTCCTTATGAACGAGTGAGCCATTTTATAGCAGGGAGTTCTTCTGAAAGTTGTGGGGTCTCTTGTGAGCGGTGGTGGGGCAGCAGGAGCAATAGGCGAGATGAGGAGAGATGAGAAATAAGGCTCAGCCACCATCATAGCCAACTTGCTCCAACGGAGAATGAAACCTTGGCTGCAAAACCGGGTTTCGATCATGGGAGCCAAGGAGAGTACAGTGGGGAGGCCACCTTAGGTAAACCTATGGAGGGGGTGTGTATGGTGGAGATTAGAGCTGGAATCTTGGAATTCCCCAAGGTCACCAACAAGGTCACTCTGGGGCCAAAAAGTTACCCAGGCTGGCAGATCATAGACTATATTATTGCCCTTGCAATAGGTTTCGTAGAAGAAGACATTTCCAGAACGAGAGGTCTAGGGAAAATCTTCCAGATCATCTCCACCTTCCTCATTTTAGAGATGAAAAAATAGACCAAAAGGTCATTGAAATATAGTCTTCTTGGTTCTCTCAAGAAGAAAGTAGGAGTTTGCATTGTGGCTCAGCAGAAACGAACCCGACTAGTATCCATGAGGAAGTGGGTTCAATCCCTGGTCCTGCTCAGTGGGTTGAGGATCCGGTGTTGCCGTGAGCTGTGGTGTAGGTCGCAGACGCGGCTCGGATCTGGCTGTGGCTGTGGTGTAGGTCGGCGGTTGCAGCTCCAGTTCAACTCCTAGCCTGGGAACCTCCATATGCCACAGGTGCGGCCTTAAAAAAGCAATAGCCAAAGGTAAAATCAGACTGTCAGGGTATTTGGAGTCTGTGCCCCCCCCCCCCCCCCCCCGCAACATCTCTTCCCTTGACACGCCCCACCAGTTTGTCTCCTGCCTCCCACCTCCTGCCAGGAAAGGACCACAGCGCCACCTGTCAGGATCACCCAAAGGCCGGGTCCAAAGCGCAGCTGGGTTTTCCTGGTAAATTGCCCCACGGTATAAAGATGATGTGCCACCTGTGGAACAGGAACAACATTATTTAGCCTTTTCCAGTCAATCCTTCCAGCTCCTCTAAGTGTCAACAACATAATTAGGTGGAAGAGGTGAGTTCACAACAGAGTCGGGGCATGTAATGGCTGTCATCCTTACGTAGCAAAGCAGGAGGCCTGTTGCAAGTTGATCAGCCCATGAATGTCCAGGGACAGAAGTAGACGCTTTATTATAGATCCCCCCAGATGACTAGTAGAACTCGAGCTTTGAAAATGTGTAGGCTAGATAACACTGAAACACTCTACTCTTTGCAGAGATGCTAAGCTTCCAGTAACTTGAGCTCTCTGGGATACAGCCCTAAGCCTGCAAGTAAGTGCAAGGAGCTTCCCAAAGCTGCCAGGAATGGTCAGCAAGCCCACGCTCTCTCTCGCTCAGCCCGTTAGTCTGTTTTAATGGACAGATGTTACCCAGCCATGGTTGTGGGTTTCCCTCAGCCCACCATGGATTCAAACTGTGGGGAAGGGGAAGGGGCCAGAAGGAGAGCGAGAGACGGATGACAGTGAGGAAACGAAACACGAAGGAAGGAGCTTGGGAATCTAAGTGGGAATCTTTGAAATGCGTTACCATAGAGACCAATAATAAGCCTTCTTAATAAAGACCCTAAGTAATCAGCAAAGCATTGCATTGTGTTTTGTATCATCTGATTAAAGAGAGGAGCGTGAGTTGTTCAAGGCAGGCTAATTCTGGTAATCACCCCCCCCCAACATTTCCGTGGCCTGTTTTGCACGTGGCAGTCTCACGCGGGTCAGCATGCAGCCGTTTGGGGACCTAGGCTCCTTTCACTTGGGGGTTTCTCCACCCCTCAGAGCCTCTGTGTCCCCCGTCCCCCCCGCCTCCCCCGGCCCCGCTGGGGAGAGAAGGGAGAATGTGGAGGAGGAATGGGCAGGAGCTTTGATGGGCCAGGCCTGGAGGCACACTCCATTGGCTAGCACCCCGTTGCTGCACCCGACTGCTGCGGGAGAAAGAGACTTTGCTGAGCAACTAACTAGCTGCTTTCTTCCAGGCAGAGTAGAAAATATGCTCTAAAACAACGAGGGGCTTCAGGAAACTGCTCTTGGTGGGGTAAACTTGAATTGTATGGAAACGCACCTACGTAGACTCACGCGTTGCCTGGCAGTGCCAGTTAAAGGGACTAGCCCTGGGTCCTGAGTCACATCTAAGGACCACAGGCTGGAAAACTATGGTGCTCAGGCCAAATCCCACCCACTGTGCGTCTTGTGCATAAAGTTTTATTGGAACACAGCCACCTTTCTGCCTTTTAAACTGTGACAGCAGAATGGAAGCGTGGCAACAGAGATTGCAAGGTTTTCGAAGCCTGAAATATTTATTGTCTGGCGCTTTACAGAATGAGTTTGCTGCTCTGGGTCATTACTGGCCTAAAGCGAGGGCACATTTGCAGTTGTTTTCCTCGTGACACCTGGTCCCCTTGGCTTCCAGTAAAAAGGAGCGGGACGCCCACATGGACGGGGATGGACACTCGGCCCTTAGAATGCAGGCTCCTGGGGGGCCCTATCCCTGGGGGTACCCAGCACAGTACCTGGCATCTAAGAGATGTTCACCAGGTACTTCTGTTTGAACCCTTGAGCCGTTGGAAACATCAGTACCCTCATGGTCATCAAGGGGATAGGGAACCCAGAAAAACTGCAGTGTGACCATGTGCGGGAAGACCTCAGACCCAGGAACTCCCTTCCCTGGGCTCTTATGATGTGCCAGGAACCATCATGCTATTTCCTCTTCCTAACAGCCCTATACACAAGGCAGTCCTGTCGGCATTTTACAAGTGAAGAAACCCAGGTTCCGAGAGGTCAAATGATTTTCCAAAGGCCATATTGCTAAGAGATGGAGAAGCTAGGATTCACACCTAGGTCTTTCTGGGACCAAAGTCCAGGGTTGTCGTTGTTGTTCTCTCTAAACTATGGGACTCGCTAAAAGCCTCATCCCGATAGGATCTAGGTATATCATTATGTTCATCTTCTCTGTTATCAACAACCTCATTATTGCAGAGATCAGTGCAGAGGGCACGACACGGATGGCCATCTCTGGCACTTTATGGAGTTGCACAGGCCTCGCTGCCAAGGCTTTCCCTTGATCAAGCAACCCTTGAAAACCAGAGCAACACAGTTCCTCTCCTTGGGACGAGTGATTAGCGACTTGGCCACCAGCTCCCCATGGTCTTGCCAGGGATCACGGCAGGGGTGGCCATTTGGCTCATCCGAACATAAATTCTCATTTCAAGGCCTGAGCCGTTTGAGCCCCACTCGGGGTGGGGCCTCCCACCCACGCGAGGGTGGAGTCTGTCGGGGAGTTTTTAACACACAGATCTCCAGGCCTCTCTGTGCGCCTTTAACAAGCTCCCAGGCGCTGCTGGTGCCGCTGCTCCGTCTAAGGGAAAGACTTCCCTTTTCTTTTTAGCAACTCCAATGGGCCTTCCCACCTGCCGTGGCCACTCATCAGGCCTTCGAGAAGTCTAAGGAGCAGGGGAAGCTGCGCCCACTGACCTCAGTGATGTCTGGCATTCTTTTTTTTTTTTTTTTTTCTTTTTGTCTTTTTGTCTTTTTTAGGGCCACACCCACGGCACATGGAGGCTCCCAGGCTAGGGGTCGAATCGGAGCTGCAGTTGCCGGCCCGCACCACAGCCACAGCAACGCCAGATCCAAGCCGCGTCTGCGACCTACACCACAGCTCACAGCTACGCCGGATCCTCAACCCACTGAGCAAGGCCAGGGATCAAACCCGCAACCTCATGGTTCCTAGTCGGATCTGTTTCCCCCGCACCACGACGTGAACTCCCCCCCGTCTGCCATTCTTGATCGTGCCGCCTTGGTGAAACCCTTTCATCCCTCGGTGTCTCCGTCCTGGTCTGCTACTCCTCTGACTCATCTCTCGTTCTCTCTGGGGGCTGCTATTCCTTTGCATCGCCACCCCTTGAACCCTGGGGGTGCACGATTCTTCTAGCCCTCCCTGGGGGAGTGACCACACCACCTCCTCCCACCTCGTCCTTCCTGACCCGGCCACATTCTGTCTTCCAGGGCAGATTCTAGCCAGATTCTCCGCAGCCTTTGCTGGAGGCTGGCAGACCTCCGAGGAGGTTGCTGTGAGTTGGGGCCAGAGGAGAGCAGCCAACACAGACTAACCTGGGTCCAACGTGCTACTTTGCGTGACCACAGTCATAATTCATAGTGATGCCAATTAGGAAATACTCCCTACCCGGGCTCGCGCAAACCCTGTGATTTCTTGTGACTGTGGCAAGTCGAGGGTTTCACCACAATTTGTGAATTATGGAGGAGTCGGGGGCCTCGTGGACACAGCACTGCTTTCGCATGCCAACGTGCCCAGGGCAGAAACCTCCCTATTTGAAAATAGGTGGCCTGGTCAGAAAATCATCAAGCATTCCTAAGATGGGTTTCCAAGGCATCCAGGCAAAATTACCAAAAGCTCCCTCCCACGAGGCATGTTTTGGATAATTTCATTCACTGGTTTTTCCCTTGTTATATATTAGGATATATCTCATAAGTGTTGTGTTTTAAGTGGCCCTAAATGGCTTTCTGTCTTCTGCATATGGTTGTTATATATAGAACCTGCCAGCCTAAGGCCTGGGCACACGCTGCCATGGTTTTTAACCCTGGTTCAACCTCAGAGCTGGTTCAGTAAATCACCCTTCCCTGGAGATGAGCACATCACTGGGAAGGCATTGTCTTTGCAGTGTTTTTAAGCCTGGGCAGGGTGAGTTGTGTGTCGGCTGCGAGGTTTGCGCGGCGGTCCGGAGATGCATAGGGGGAGGGGACGCAATGTTACAGTATTCAGGCCGCACTAACCCTGTCCTGCGCGCGGGCACATGCTCCACGCCAGTCTCTGTCCTCCCTCTTGCCCTGGCTGGAGGAGTTGGCACGATCGGCATCTCTGATTCCTCTGCTGTTGGCCAGAGACCAGGGACGGGGAGGTGAGAAGGGAGCCACAGGGGTGCGGTGCTGAGCAGCCGCGGTCCGTCCAGCCTGTTGGTGATGTGCCGAACCCGCCGCCACTCCGGGCATGGGTAGCGTGCAGCACCAGCGGTCGCGCTGCTGGAGAAGGAAACGCACAGGTACCAGAAATCCGGATCCGGGATCCTCCCCAGCCCCCAGCTTGGCTAAGTGCACGGGGCCCGCTTTGTGGCCGGCTCCCGCGCGCCACCGAGTTTGGGGCTGGGGGTCTGAGTCCTGCAGCTCACTGCGGCTGGCAGCAGGGGACGGATTATTTTTAGCAGGTCCCCTTTAGCCCAGTGGAGCCAGGGGATGTTCACGGAGCCGGGCGGCTGTCTGCAGAGCGTTGGTGCAACCGTGCCTGCTGCCCGGGAGGTTTGGCTGCCGCAGTCCCCTCCATTCACTGGGCTGTAAATCGAAGCTGTCTACACCGGCAAGGCGCTCGATCCCAGCGTGGCCCTGGGGCTACGTCCCGCCCAGGTCTCCCAGCACCTGATTTCCCAGTGGTCAATTAGGTGTCTCTGCCTGCAGCATTGAAGAAGTGGAGGGGCCAATGCCCCGGCTTTGATGGAGCGCGCCGTGCGCAGAGACCTCCCCAGTCGACTTCCTCATCAGAAGGCAGCATCCATTCATAATTCTCTCTCAGCCTGTGGACCGAGTTAGGCTGGAGCTGGGCATGGACTCGGGCGATCTCCCTTTTTGCATCTGAAGCAGAAACTAAGATAAAAGGGAAAGGAAGGGGGAATGCGGTCCTAACGCAACAAAGCACTGGAAAGCCCCCCGAGAGGCCTCTCCTTTGCGGGGAGAGGGAGAAGAGGCAGATCCCCAACCCAGCGCCCCAGCCAGCTGCTGCTTCGCTGCGGAGCCGGCACGCATGCCTACCTCACCTGACGGCCGCATTCCCGGGGAGCCGGCGCGGGGCCCGGCGGCGCGCCCAGGGCGCACGGGCGGTAGGATTTCTGCACCGGGGGAACGATGCGCGGGCGGGCTTCCCAGGGCCGAGCCCGAGCCTGAACGGGCGCCGGGAGAGGCTGGCCTCGGCGTGTCGCCCCACCGCAACCCCCCGGGATGCTCCGCGACTCGCAGCCCAGGCCACGCGGGTGCGTGAGGAATGGGACCAGCGTGGGGGGAGGAGGGGTAGGGGCAGGTGACATCATTTGGAACTAATTTGCCACACCTCTGGGTGGTGGGTGAACTTGGGGAAGGGAGGAAGCAGGCGCCGCCGCAGCCCCGCTGTGCGCAGCCTGAGAGGAAAGACCCTCGGCCGAGGTCTGAGAGTCGGGTCCCCTTGGCAGAGCAGAGTGAGGATGAGCCGGCAGCCAAGGTGGACCGCGCTTTGCTCCCAGGGACGAGGGGAGCCGCTCTGGTTTTCAGGGTCTTTTTTTTTTTTTTTTTTTTTAAAGCATATTGCAGCTGCAGCTTTGAAGTTTGCCGCCTCCTCCCCACCCCCCATTCCGGGTTTTGGGGCGGGGCGGCACTTTTCCACGCGGCTGCCTGGGCCTTTACTAGGTGGGTGGAGGGGGTTGCAGCAGCTGCAGTGTCTGGCGATGGTCTTCCTGTAGGGGACACAGGCACCGTAAGTGGGAGGGTTCCGAGAGCTGGGGAGAAGTCGGGGCTACCTCTTGGTGCCCCACGCTGTCTTCCTGCCCTGCCACTTGGTGCCGGGTGGCATTTTGCCTGTGCAGGGGGTTCTCTGTCATGGAGCTGGCTATGCTGCTGTAAGGCAAATGGACTGTTAGGATGAGCTGGGAGAGAGAGGCGAGGGGGCTGGGGCTTTTCCTTTCACGGCAGTGTTAACCCCATCGAGCCCGCTCCCTTGGCACACCTGTCCACCTGGGTCACCATCGGTGGGCCCGAGGGGGCTGCTGGCTGACTAGCCCTGCCAGCCGGTGGGTCAGAGCTGGACTTGCCCAGGGCCTGCCAGGCCAGGCATGTGTGGGCAGTAAAAGAGCAGAGCCCCACCTGGTGCCCCCTCGGGGGAAGGTTAAGCAGGCCCGCCATGATGGTGCACAGGGTTTTAGCCGTAGCCTGCTCTACTCCTGAGTTGGGAGTGCGTGTTTTATGAGGTTTTTATTGTACAGTTTGGGGCCTCCTGGTCACCAGTTTGTTTTTCACAGCTGTTTGTGAGCAAGGCAAAGATAACAGCATCTAAAAATAGCCCTGCGGCTGGAGAGTCAGCTTAGCTTGACCCCACTCTTACAGGGATGGGGTCCCCCTGCCCAGCTGTGTGAGGGCGCGCTGCCTCCAGGCAGCCTGAGCCAGGTCCACACAGCCTTCAGAGCAGGTCAGCCTCCCTCTCGGGGCAGTTTGGGGCTGCTGGGGGCTGGTCACGTGAGAGGGCAGCGGCCCATCCATCCCGACGTGGAGTCCAGAGCACCTGGGCTGCAAGATTGGGGGATGGGAGTCCAGACAGAGACCCCTTCCCGGCCCCCAGCCGTGGGCATTGACAGTGTGCCAGGCCCTCTGGGAGTTACACTTAGCCACGTATGTGGGGCTTCCTCCTCTATGCCTCAGGGGCCAGCAGGCCCCTCCCCCCCAAAGGCATTTGGCCCAGAACACAGAGGGACTAAGGGGTGCAGGGGGTGCAGACTGTGGGCGGAGGGGTGGTGCTGCTCTTTCCTTTCCAGACAGAAATTCCTGGGTTGTTGAGTGAGGAATATCTTCTTGGGTGCTGAGAGGTACCCAGTCTGTCTGTAGGGGGCCACCCGCAGCTGATGGGGAAGGGACCGAGTGGGTGGAGGCAGGAAGGGACTGGGGTGATCGTAGGAGATGGTGGGACGCCCCAGGACTCCTCCTGTGCGCTCTGGGTCTCTCAAGCCTGGTGGAGCTCTCCTGTTAGTTATTTTCAAAAGCCTTCATTTCCCTCATGTTCGCCTTGTCTCTGGCAGCAGAGATGGCAAAGTCCACCTTGAAGAAAAAGGGCCCATCTCTTCTTGATCTGGTTGAACGATGGGATTTTTTTTTTTTTTTTGGTTTTTTGCAAAAATGCATGGGTGACTGCTGGAAAAAAATGTAAATGCCTAATTTTTTAACAGTGAAATAAATAAACTGAAGAGCATGGGAATTTAGGAGGGCCAGTGGGAATTGCCACCGTCAATTCCCTATTCCTAGGTAGAACATACCCGGTGATTCTCTCCTCCCCGTCAAGGTGAATTTCGATTTTAAAATTTTACATTTATTTTCTGTAGGCCATAAATAGAATCATTGGGGCAATATTAGGATAGTTTGATTTGGGGGAAGGAAGAGACCAGGAAACAAAGCACCTCTGATAAATCCTCTCATCATTCCTCTAGTCTTCTAGTAGAGACTTGAAAATAGTTGCTGGTTTATCTTCAAAATGTCCCTCATCTTCATGTTCCTTACAGAAAATGCAAGATTATTGATGATTCAGTGTAACCAAAAGGCCCAGTGCAGCAGCAGCTAACTCTTTGGCCCCCTTAGAGGAGCAGAGGGCAAGACCGTGAGCTGGGATTCAGATTTCATAGACTACACTGACTTGGCTCTGCCTGTAGCAAGTAAGATGTTAATGATCTCTTGCACTTAAACAGAAAGGGGCTGCTTCCCCTTGAAGCTCTGAACCTGAATCAGCAATTAATTAGAGACTCACACTGAGTGTATTGGCTAGGGAAGGCTAAACACTGTAACAAGTAAGTCCCAGATCTCAGGAGCCTAACATAATGCATTTTTCTCTTTATCATATAAAGTCTAATCAACTTTAGGCTTGTGGTGGCAAAGAACCTACCTATTCGCGTGCCCTCTCGCAGCTCAGTCATCCCCTAGGGCCTCGGAGTCCCTCCCGGGTTCCTTTGCATCTGGCCGGCAGAAGGGGAAAGAGAGAGCGGGGAGGACTGGAAGTAGCCCACCTCATCAATACCCACATTCCACCGGCCAGATCCTAATCACTTGGCCACGTCAAACTGCAAGGGAGGCTGGGAAATGTAGTCTGTGCCATGGCAGTGAGCTCTCTGGCATGGAGGATGCCCCTTTTTGGCTCTACTTTGGGATTTGGATTTGGCTCTGGGCAAGTCACATGGCCAAATGCATATCTCTATTTTTAAAATGGTGGTAATTTCACCTGCCCTTTCCTGTCTCACGGGATTTGGAAAGGTACTGAAACAGAAAAGGCTCCCAGAGGGACCATCTGGTCTAGCCTCTTTGGGCAAGGTCATTGTCATTATCCCTCATGTTATAGATCACTTCCCCAATGTGACACAGCTAGTTTATGGCAGGGCTGGAATTACAACCTGGGTCTCCTTCTTTTGGCTCGGGGATCCTTCTGCCATGCTCTGCTCACTCTGCCCTCTTATGGAGACAGTTACATAGGATATATTTTCAGAAAACTGATACACAGTCCCTAGGCAGCCTTTTATCTTGTATAATCGCTAAAAACAGCTATGCATGTGACTTAAAATTCAGGTGAGGTTTTTTCCTCCAGTTCTTCCTGTAGAACCACTTAAAGTGTTAGGCTCGGAAGAGCCAGGCACTGGTCTCTGCCCTGTACGTATATTAACTCATTTAATCCTCACGGTAACCCTGTGAGGGAGGGACTGGTATTATCTCCACTTTATAGATAGGGATGCTGAGGCACACAACTTGCCCAGGGTTTTAGGCTAACAAGCGACAGATCTGGAATCGGACCCAGAAACCAGCTGGGCTCATCTTGCTACACTCCATCTCTGCTCTGGTGGCCTCCCTCTCCGGCCCTGTCCCCTGCGTCCAATCAGCACAGACCCTGATACTCACGATTTAACATTCTGAGTTTCTTCTCTTAGTGGTGACCTTGGAGAGCCATGACGGGGTCATCTGTAAACTTGCTGAGGCATGAATTTGAGCCTCCAGCATATAAAATTGATACACAAGGAGTTCCCATCATGGCTCAGTAGTTAACGAACCCGACTAATAACCATGAAGTTGCGGGTTTGATTCTTGGTCTTGCTCATTGGGTTCAGGATCCGGCGTTGCCGTGAGCTGTGGTGTAGGTCGCAGACGGGGCTCAGATCTGGCATTGCTGTGGCTCTGGCCTACGCCGGTGGCAACAGCTCCAATTCAACCCCTAGCCTGGGAACCTCCATATGCCGCAGGGGCGGCCCTAAAAAAGACCCCCCAAAAAGACAAAAAAGTAAATAAATAAAATTGATACAAAGGCTTGAGCTGCACAGCCAGTGACAGCGCCCCATCCCTGAGCTCCAGCTCTGACAGCCCAGGGAGGCTTTTTTTTTTTTTTCCCTTTTAAAATTTCTGGTCTACTCATCACTGGGTAGGCAGCACCTACTAGGAAGCAATAAAAAAAATACTTGTTTCCTTGTGAAAATCAGCCGTCAATTGAGGAAGGACTCTTCAGTCCAACTTTAAAAGGCAGTGGATTTGGTGCGGTAAAGCCAGGCGAGCAGAGCCATCTGAGTCTTGAGGTAACTGCTAGTTGGGGTTGTTTTTACCTCTCTGCTGTTGCGTAAGAAACCACCTCAAACCTCACCGGCTTACGAAACAACAGCTATTTCTGTTGGTTCAGGACTCCGTGGCTGGGACGAGCTCACCAGGCACTTGTGCCAGTCCCACTGGTGGCCCGTCAGTTGCAGTGTCACCTGGGGGTAGGCTCCACTGGGATGCTGGGCTGGCCGTGCTTTTGTCTCTCTCTGGAGTCTCAGGGCCTCTCCTGCAGAGTAGCTGGACTCCTTACTTAGGGGCGTAGGGTCCCCAAGAGCACAAAGGTAGAAGCTTCCAGGCCTTCTCAAGGCCAGGCCTGTGATTTGTTTGACCAGCAGAGTGACTCAAGTCACAGGCTCAGCCCAGACTCTAGGGCAGGGAATTCACCAAGGGCATGAAAACCAGGAGGAATGGAAAACCGATGACCCCCGTGGTGAACTGAGAAGCTTCTGTATTTACAGATTCCAGCATTCCCCAAGGTCACGGGAGCAGGTGGCGGTGCACTAAAATGTGGGTTAAATAAAATCTGTTCCTTTTACTCCGGTGGAGTGGAGTCACATAAAAGGCTCCAAAAGGGACTGGTTCCTGGTTGCCTGGTTTGTGCTCCATCCCCAACCTCATGCCCTGTTTCTGTCCTGAAAAGCACTGAGGCTGTGGATGAGGCTGCCCCAAAGGGTGGGGAACCCCGGTGTGTGACTTCTGTTCTCTTGCCATCCCAGACTGTGTCTCTAAGGTATCAACAGTTTTAAAAGGATCAGTACACACCCTCAGATATCAATTAAGGATAGTTTCTGAAAAGTTAGAAGCACACCAGTTGGGGTCAGGAGACAAGGCTATTTCTTTCTAACCTAGAGCCGCATCTGCGTCATATGGAGGTTCCCAGGCTAGGGGTCTAATCAGAGCTGCAGTTGCTGGCCTACGCCATAGCAATGCCAGATACAAGCCACATCTGTGACCTACACCATAGCTCATGGCAACACTGGATCCTTAACCTACTGAATAAGGCCAGGGATCGAACCTACAACCTCTTAGATTCTAGTCGGGTTCATTACCACTGAGCCACAATGGGAGCTCTGACAAGGCTATTTCTTTTTTATGGCTGAGTAGTACTCCACTGTGTGTATGTGTATATACATACCACATCTTCTTAATCCATTCATTTACCAGTGCACATCTGGGTTGTTTCCGTGTCTTGGCTGTTGTGAATAGTGCTGCAGTGAACATGCGGGTGCATGTGTCTTTTTCAAGGAAAGTTTTGTTTGGATATATACCCAGGAGTGGGATTGCTAGGTCGTATGGTAGTTCTCTGTTTAGTTTTCTGAGGCACCTCCATACGATTCTCCATAGTGCTTGTACCAATTTCCATTCCCACCAACAGGGCAGGAGGGTCCCCTCTTCTCCACACCCCCTCCAGCATGTGTTATTTGTGGACTTATGAATGATGGCCCTTCTGACTGTGTGAGGTGGTCCCTCATACCGACAAGGCTATTTCTGATCTCCACCTGCTCTTCCCCAGCAAGTCGCACATTCTGAGGTGTCTGAGTGTGCACGGCAAGAGCCCCTGGCTGCCTCAGGGGGCAGAGCTGCCCTCCCGCCGAGATGGACTGGTGGGTTCAGTCATCTTCCCCGGGCCCTTGAGTTACTCTAGCCGATGCGGGTGCGGTGGCTCCTTTGCTGCCCTGCCCGCACACCCCCTTCCACAGCAGGACTCAAGCATTCATTCCTCAGAGCTGGGCAGCACAGCCAAGTCTGTCTTTGGGGAACTGTCCTTGAAGAGAGCCACCTCACCCAAGGTCATACCCCTCCACAGGTCAGCACACTTGTAATGACTGGTCACACTGCCTTCCTTCGGGACCGTTCTGCGAGAGCCAGAGCTCCCCCATGGGGTCTGTGATCCATTGTGGTGACTGCATCACGGCCCAGCTTTCCTCTCAGCCTGGTCCTGTGTAATTCCCTCCAGAGACCTCAGCCCAAAGAGCGTTTCCTACCAAGCTTCCCCCAGACCAATACACAGACGTCAAAGTCTACTTCCAGGGAGCCTGACGCAAGACAGGAGGCTTGTAGAACGGGTTACTTCCTGCCACAGGGTGGGCCACTGTGAGCGCATACCGAAGCCGGACACACAGCATGGCCTGGCCTGCCCCCGGCTTTTCCAGTTGGGAAGCGATGACAGGCATTTAAGCAACTGTATGGTACCTATGGGAAGAGACTCATCAGTAAATCGGACGCCTCAAGGATTTTTTTCTGCTTCTTACGCTACCCTCACAACCTCCCTCAAAGTTATTTTGGGGGGATGGGTGACTCACGCCATTGACTTTGTGGTTAACAATTGTGCCTAAACGCTCTCCCACCTGATTATTTCTTCCTTGGGGCATGGCACTGGCGATCAAAATTTATCTTTCAAATTAAGGCTATAATTATATTTTGATAAAGATCTGGCAATTCAATGAGAATAAAATTCCGAGGGTTGCCAGGATACGGATGACTCTGGGTTATAGAGAAGGGTTTGCAGGCAGAATACTAATAGGTGGTTCAGCACTCTTATCTAGACCTTTCCAATAGCGTCTGATAATGCAGGCCCATCAAGTACTGTTTCTCTGCTATTATTCTCGGAGGATAAAAGCGATGAAAGATATAAGCAGGGTTTTATGAATGAAAAGGTGATTCCTCAGATGTCTTTTGGTCTATCGCACTAGAGTTAAGAAATAGAGTAATAATTAGGTGGTGGTACCTCAAAATATAGGAGGCCAAAGCCTTCTCTTATTTCCTTGCCTCCTCTTTTATTGTCAATAACAGCAAGATGTCTTAGATGGTGAGTTACTGCTTTGTGTTGGGAGATAGGGACCTGCGTTTGCAATGGTGCTGACTCCTAAGAAAATAGGAACAGTGGCATTGCCTATGGTGTCAGGTTCTAATTTTCTCTTTCTTTCCTTTTTAACTGTCTGATTATTATGCATTCATTCATGCAACAAATATGGATCCCAGGTATTGTGCTGGTCCTGCTGAGGGATCTACGAGTGTTTAAAATGGATAACTGCATGGGAAGATAATCGCACACTACAGCAGCCCCCAACATGGTTTTCTGGGGAGGCAGAGGGGATAATTCTAAAATTGAGATATAATTTAACGTAGTTATGTACACATCTTAAGTGTTGAATCCAGTGAGCTCAGACATAGACATTTGTGTCACCACCTCCCAAAATAATATACATAGGACATCTCCATCACTCCCCAGATTTCAACAAGTGGTCAGTCTTCCACGCGCTTTGTCAGCCATTATTCTGATTCCTGTCACATAGATGGGATTAGCCTGTTCAAGAGTTCCGTATAAGTTGACTCACACCAATGTAGAAATTTTGATTTTTGAAAAAATATCTGGCCTCTTTTATTCAGCATACTATTTTTGAAGTTTACTCATGTTGTTTTACGTGTCAGTAGTTCATTCCTTTTTATTGCTGAGCGGTAATCCATTGCAAGAATATACCACAGTTTGTTTATCCATTTAGTTGAGCGGTTTCCAGTTTGGGGCTATTAGGAATGAAGCTGCTAAGAATATTTTTTTTACAAGTCTTTTTGTGGATTTACATTTTCATTTCTCTTGGGTGAATGTCTAGGAATGAAACTGCGTTGTCATAGGGTAAGTGTATGTTTAGTTTTATAAAAAACTGCCAGAGATTCTTTCAAGATGGTTGGACCGTTTCAGACTCGCACCAGCAATATATCAGAGTTCTAGTTGCTCGGTGTCCTTAACACTTGGTATGTCAGTAGTCATTATAGCGGATATGAAATGGTATCTCATTGTGGTTTTCACTTTAATTTCGCTGATGACGAATAATGTTGAGTATCTTTTCATGTGCTTACCAGACATATATCTTCTCTTGTGAGATGTCTAGTTAAGCCTTTTCTTCATTTTTACTGGGTTCTTTGTCTTTTTATTATTGATTTGTAGCAGCTCTTTATATACTCTGAATGAAAGTTCTTTGTCAAGTAAATGGATTGCAAATATTTATTCCCAGTCTTTGCCTTGCCAACTTATTCTTCAATGGTATTCTTGTGCTGAAAAGACATTTTTTAATTTTGACAAAGTCCAATTCATCAGGATTCTCTTTTATGGCTAGTTCCTTTGAGCCCCATCAGAGAACTCTGCTTGCCTCAAGTTCATGAAGATTTTCTCATGCCTTTTGTGGCAGAGGTTGTACAGCTATAGCTTTTATGTTTAGGTATGTGATCTTTCTGTAATGACTGCTTGTGTATGGAGTGAAATAGGGGTCAAAATTAATTTTTTTTCCCATAGGTATATTCAGTTGTTCCAGAACCACTTATGAAATAACAAAGACCAAAAAACTTTCTTTTCCCCTGTTGAATTGACTTCATGCCTTTTTCAAAAAAATCTATCAGCTATATGTGTGGGTCTATTTCTGGACTCTGTTCTGCTCCATTGATCTATATGTTCACTTTCTTGCCAAAACCACACTGCCTTGACCTCTGTAGATTTATAATAAGTCTTGAAATCAGGTATTATACATCCTCCAAATTTGTTCTTCTCTCTCAAGATTGTTTTAGCCATTCTAGAACTTAGGCATTTTCACATACACTTCAGAATCAGCCTGTCAATTTCTTTTTAAAATGCTGGGATTTTGACTGGTCATTGATTTGAATCGGTAGATGAATTTGGGGAGAAGAGGCATCTTTAACAATGCTGTGTCTTCCAATCCCTGAATATAGTATAGCTTTTGATCACATAGGCCTTCTATAATTTCTCTTAACAATGTTTTGCAGTTTTTACTGTGCAGGACACACACACATCTTCTGTTAGATTATATATGCTATACTGGATAACATTTTAAGTTGTATTCCTTTTAATTCTCTAATTTTTCATCACACACACATATATATCTATATGTACGAGAGAGAGAAATACAATTGATTTTTATATACTGACCTTATATCCAGTGACTTTTCTAATTTTACCCATTAGTTCTACCAGTTTTTATAGATTTCATAGGATTTTTAACCTACACAATCACGCTGCTGATAATGATATTTACTACTTCCTTTCTTATCACTGTATCTTATGACACTGGTGAAAGGAGATGCTTTGATTTCTTCCCAGTCTGAGGGGAAAGCAGTTAACATTTCACCATTAAAAATGACGTTAGGGGAGTTCCCGTCGTGGCTCCGTGGTTAACGAATCCGACTCGGAACCATGAGGTTTTGGGTTCCACTTCTGGCCTCGCTCAGTGGGTTAAGGATCCGGCGTTGCCGTGAGCTGTGGTGTAGGCAGCAGCTGCAGCTCCGATTAGACCCCCAGCCTGGGAACCTCCATATGCCGAGGGGGTGGCCCTAAAAAAAGAAAAGAAAAAAAAAGAAATGACATTAGGTATAGATTTTTCTTTTTTAGAAATGGCTTTCAGGAGTTCCCGTCGTGGCGCAGTGGTTAACGAATCCGACTAGGAACCATGAGGTTGCGGGTTCGGTCCCTGCCCTTGCTCAGTGGGTTAACGATCCGGCGTTGCCGTGAGCTGTGGTGTAGGTTGCAGACGTGGCTCAGATCCCGAGTTGCTGTGGCTCTGGCGTAGGCCGGTGGCTACAGCTCCGATTAGACCCCTAGCCTGGGAACCTCCATATGCCGCGGGAGCGGCCCAAAGAAATAGCAAAAAGGCAAAAAAAATAAAAAAAAAAAAAGAAATGGCTTTCATCAGGTTTTGGTATCAAGTGGCTTTCATATGATGAGTTAGAAAATGTTCTCTCCTCTTCTCTTTGCTGAAAGAGTTGGTGTAAACTGTATTATTTCTTCCCAAAATGTTGTATGGAATTTACTGGTGAAGCCATCTAGGCTTGGAATTTCCCTTGTGGGAAAGGTTTTGACTAAGAATTCAGTTTCTTTAGGTGACAGAGGTCTATTTATCTTTTCTTTTTTTCCTGTATCCCCTGCTAGTTTTTTCCCCAAGGAATTGTCCATTTCATCTAAGTTGTTGAATGTACTGATGGTGTGGACTGGCGTAGACAGAAAAAGCAAAGATACGGCTTGAGGCAGGACTCCGAAGACAAGCAGGCACTTAGGCTGACCAGGAGGGGCGGTCTGGGGAAACAGCGGCGTGAGAAGAGACATGGGAGTGGGATCGACGGTGGTGTGGGTTCTTTGACATGGATGATGCCAGTCTGGTTGAAGAAGCTTTGGGTAAAGAAGTGGAAAATAAGGTTAGAAAGAAAGCTCAGGACTGGATCAATGCCAGACTGAGGAGTGTGCACCTCACGTGGGCAGTGAAGAACCCCCGGATGAAAGGCCACTCCAGGAAGATGGTTTCGGAATGATGAGCTGGTAGGCGGGAGAGTGGCGCAGGGTACGGGGTGAGCGCTGTCTGGAAGGAAGGAGTCTGATAATCAAGAATGTGATCTAGGAAGAGTTTAATGCCTGAAGTTTTTGCAACATTAAGGCCCCTGAATATTTATTTCTCTACACACGACACAATGTTATGCCCCCAGTACACACTTAGCAAACTGTATTGTCTCTGCCCCATATCCATCTCTTTACCTACTATTCACCATCTGCTCCAGAGGAAGAACCCAAGGTTTATTCATGCTAAAGTGTTAGTGCCTGGCCACACACGAGGCGCTTAATGAATATCAAGTGAATGAATGACATCGGAAAGTACGGGTGAGCGAATGAATGAATGAATGAATGCATAAGCAGAGCAAAGGAAACCTGTATTAGGATGGGCCACACTACACCACGCCAAGAGAGAAACCAGCAAAACTCAGTGCTTTCATACAAGAAAAGGTCTATTTCTTTCTCGCACCAAGTCTGATGTTAGCTTCGAACATACAGTCCGCAAGCAGTGGAGGAAAAGAGAGCGGCAAGGCTCTTGGGAGGTGGTGTAGGGACCAAGCCTCGAAGGGGGGTACATTCCCTCTGCCCGCGTCCCACTGCCTAGTAGCTGGCACTCTGTCACTTGGCCGCGAGCTCACTACATAAGAAGCTGAAAATGTAGGTGTACACAGGGACATTTGGAAAGCGCGGAGGACAATTAGGGAGGAGTAAAAGGGAGCCCGCCGCAACTATCTGTTGTTGCTTCCAGCCTGAGAGAAACCTAAGCCCTAGAGATGCTAAGGAACTTCCAGAGGGCCACCCATGCAGCCCAGAGGCCAGTTGTGCCAAGAGAGCTCAGCCCCCCTGGCTTGCCTTTTAGGCCTGAATAGTTATCACCTCAGGGCTCGCTTACTGCGAACTCACTTTTAGATGCCAGCTCTTCCAGAAGGAACTGTGAGCTGAATGAAGCACTAATAGACTCCGCTGTCGGTTACCGGGTAGCTCCAGCCAGAAGCACAAATGGAGAGTCGCGATGTGGGTCAGGAGAGGAAGTTTTGATGATGAACCTCCCAGGAGGCAGCAAAGCAGTCCTGCTCCAGGAGGCATCTGCGCCAAGCTCATGCCAGCTGCCTGAAAGGAACTCCACGTCCTCTGTGATCTGGAGTCCCCTATCCAGGATCAAAGTAGCCGCCTCGGCAGGGCCCGAGCACCTGGCGAGGCCCTGAGGCCGCGGGAGTGGCTGCTGGGGGGTGGCCAGCGCAGCCCGAGGTGTGAGGGGAGCGCCTTGTCTGCCCCCGAGGGTGGAACAGGGGGAAGCTTGCCCCCTGGGCTGGGCTGTAGTTACTGTTTCGTTTTCAGAGCTGCCGTGAGGGTCCCCGATGACGCAGGCCAGAGAAAGGGTCTGACGTTTAGCACATAATGGGTTCCCCGGAGAAGGTGTCATTGGTGGTGACCATGGCGATGGAGCAAGAGGAACCGATCCGTCTCTCATGTTTAAAAAAAAAATTTGAGGTGGTTGGGGTGCCACTGTAGAGAGCCTGCTGCTTTTCCCCCGGAGGCTGCCACCCTGAGCAGGGCTGTGGACAGTCCCAACTCCCCGGCCTCAGTCAGTGGTAGACACGTTCGAGTGAGTGAAATACAAAATGTTACTTAAATGGCAGAACGCTCTGAAAACGCGCCATCAGAGAAAGGAGTAGGGAACCAGTTGGAGGAAATAGTGAAAGAAAGGATTAAAGGAGATACGGTAACTTTAAAATGAGGAAAGTGGAGTTCCCGTCTTGGTGCAGTGGAAATGAATCCGACTAGGAACCATGAGGTCGCGGGTTCGATCCCTGGCCTTGCTCAGTGGGTTGAGGATCTGGTGTTGCCGTGAGCTGTGGTGTAGGTCGCAGACACGGCTCGGATCTGGCATGGCTGTGGCTGTGGCATGGGCTGGCTATAGCTCCGATTGGACCCCTAGCCTGGGAATCTCCATATGCCGCGGGAAGCGGCCCTAAAAAGCAAAAAAAAGAAAAATGTAATATATCCAAACAGAGCAGGCTGCTTGGTCTGTTAGAGGCCTCGGCTCTCGCCAAGGACAAAAGGGAAAGGAGTGTGAAGGGGACAGAGAGCGGAGGCGGCGGCAGGGAACGGCAGTCCGGGGACGCGGGCGCAAAGAAGGGCCCTAGCCGTCGCCGAGTCCTCGCCAACACGTGTGTATTCAACTAGGATTTTCTTAATTGTTGAGATGAGCCTTTCGGGGTCTATCCAAATAAATACAACCGCCCCAAAGCCCCAAATCCCTACGTGTTCCTAAAAAGGCCCTGACAGTTCTGCGGTTCGGATGTGGAGCCGTCTGCTCCAGGCCACTGGCCTGAAGAGTTGCTTAGACAGCCCCGTAGATCCTGCCTTCTGTGGGGGGTAGAAGCCCCCCCACAGAGGCCGCTGGGGTTGCTGTCGTGGGCTTTAGCCGGGAGCCAACATGTTGGAACGACCTGCAAAGACACAAAGGTAAGCGGACACAGTGCTGAAAAACGGGCATCCCGACACCTCTGCGGGTCGCTCGTCCCAGGTGGCTTTTGTTTTGGAAAGACCAAACCTTTACTTGGGCGGATAAAGGGCAAATAAATGTACTCACCGAAGCTGCTGGTTTGACAGGCTTTAAAAGGAAGTTTAAAGAGCAAGAGTCAGAACATCGTCTGAATCTCCTTCGTCCATGAAAGGAGATCCCCAAGCCCTGTGTAAGGTACTAGGTGCCTTCTCTCCACTGTCCTCGCTCCCCCATGCGCATGTCCCTGCCCCAAGAGCCGATCCGCCGCAGAAAGGACAGAAAGGGCCCCATGACAGCCCACCAAGACGCCTGTCTCTTGTCTGCACAGCCCTGAATCTATACCTTTGATGGAATTCCCTGGCAGCTTTTGGAAAACAGCCAGTTTAGAAAGTGGTTTATGGGCTGTGTAGGTGCAAGGAAATAATAAATGCTTCTCATGTATTACTGGGAGGAAAAACAGGTGAGCCAGCTGTTTTTTCACTGGGTGAGATTCTGTCAAAAATGCCTCTTTCTGGTGAGTTCCTGCTGTGGTGCAGTGAGTTAAGGACGTGGCATTGTCTCTTCAGTGGCACAGGTTCGATCCCTGACCTGGCACAAAGGGTTAAGGATCTGGTGCTGCCACAGCTGTGGCATAGGTCACAGATGGGGCTCAGATTGGATCCCCGGCCAGGGAACTTCCATATGCCGCGTGTGTGGCCAAATAAATAAGTAAATAAGAATGCCTCTTTCCGAGGTTGCTCTGCTGTCAGAACAAGCAAGGGGACCCTATGTGCGACTTGGACCATGGCTTGGTCTCAAAACAGGTCTCAGGGCTGATGCCATTGATTCATGCCTCGTGGTTTGCAGGTTAGTGGCATCTGTGTTTCAGTCTTGATGCCTTTTGCTGCAAGGGTGTAAGGCTGCAAACGAAAAAGAAAAGAATGTCTTTCCTTTCCAAAGTTACGGTGTAGCCCCTTCTTTTCCTGACTTGCTCTGTTGCCAGATGAGTCTGGCCTTGGTGTCTCTGACCAGTGCAGCTCTGCTTTGTGACTCTCAGAGAAAGTTGCTGTGGGCAGCAGGAGGGTGGTCTGCAGGCAGGAGCCTGGGTGGGGGCTGGGCACCTGGCTCAGAGGACGATGAGACGGCATCTCGGCCTGGCGGCCCGCAGGCACTCCCGGGCCCAGGCATTGCCGGGGCATGGCCTTGGAGAGAAATCGAGCCCAGTGTTCTGGCTAAGTGGGTGCTTGCAGCTTTCACCGGGGAGGTGACTTAGGGAGGCGCGTGTCAGGATAAACGGCGGCTCTGCCTGCAGACTCCCGGAGATAATTCAGAGGGAGAGTTTGGGAAGAAAGAGCAAAGGAGGGAAAAAAGCCAGCCCTTAGCAAAGCAGCAGGAAAGCAGAGACGTCCTTAGTGTGCCCTCCCTCGCAATCCTCATTTCTGTGGATGCCCCCGAGCGACTCGTAATTCAGCCTGACTTCTCTGCGTCTGGTTTTCAAGGAAAAGCTTTTGTTAATGCCGACTGTAAATTGAGGGGGTGGCTTTAAAGATGTTTTCTGAAGAACAAAACCTTTCACGGATTATTTCCAACGCATACCAGTGTGTTTAACAACATTAAATAACCCTCTTCCTTATTCGGTCCTTCAGCAGGCATTTATTGAGCACCTACTGTGTGCCTGACAGTGCTGGGTGCTGAGACACAGAGAAGAGATATGCTTTGTCCTAAAAAAGCCTATAGTCTGACAGGGAAATAAGCAGCTACAGCACCGTATGAGGTGCACTGTCGTTGACCCCCGGCCCTGCCAATTCAGAAATGATCATAATTTGGGGGAGGGTTGAGATACGGATTATGTGTGTGGTAGCCTAGAAAACACAGCTTCTAAGCGAAGGAAGAGAAGGCATTGATCAGGCCCTGCCTAAAAGTACGAAGGACTTAAAGGACCATACAGGCAGCCATGGACAGGATGCAGCAGTGCAAGCAGAAGCCCACTTTAATAAGCAGATACCAAAGCCCTCACTTTCGTTTTTTCCATTTTTTATTAGAGT
Source organism: Sus scrofa (assembly GCF_054392235.1). Lineage (NCBI taxonomy): Eukaryota > Metazoa > Chordata > Mammalia > Artiodactyla > Suidae > Sus > Sus scrofa. The sequence goes on from NC_139401.1 coordinate 17,774,730, forward strand.
TGATTTGCAGTGTTGTACCCATTTCTGCTGTGCAGCAAAGGGACCCGGTCCTGTATACACATACACATTCCCTTTCTTAGATCCGCTCCGTCATGGTCCATCCCAAGGGGCCGGATCTAGTTGCCGGTGCTGTCCCGCATTCTAAATGTAACAGGTGGCGGCTACTAACCCCAGACTCCCCGCCCGTCCCACCCTCTCCCCCCTCCCCCTTGGCAGCCACAAGTCTGTCCTCTCTGTCCGTGAGGGCGGCTTCTGTTTTGCAGATAGGGTCATCCGTCGAAGCACTCACTTTAGAAGGGCAGGCCTCTGACCGACCGACCGCACTGTTGCCATCTGAGGTGAGGGGCTGGCACGTATGGGAAGGAAAGGGGAAAAGTACAAAGGTGAACAGCAATACGATCAGACCACGTCCTCGGCTGCGAAGGAGCCAACTGAATCGCCATGGCATTGTCATGTGACTTCAGTGAATTCATGTAATGGGAGCTGCTGCTGCAACAGGTCACCTCCAATATCTCAGTGGCTTAATACAACTCAGGTTTATTTTTCACTTGCTTAATATCCAAAATGAGTGTTTCTTCATGGGTGGGTCGCTCCTCTCCCAGCCGGAGTTCAGGGATCCAGGCTCTTTTTATCTCGTGACGCTGCCGCCTTGGGCACAAGGCTTCTAAGGTGTCAAGAAGGCGAAGGAGACCGTGTGGGAGATTTTCACGGGCTGGGCTGCAAGTGGTGCAGATCACTTCTGCTCACGTGCTGCTGCTGGACCTCAACCCTGCGGCCATGCTGAACTGCTGGCGTGGCTGGGAAATGTAGTCTAGCTGTGCTCGAGAAGAGAAAAGGACTCTGGTGACCAGCTAGGCCAGACTGCTACGCTGAGCTGGAGGAAGAGGTCATTCCAGTAGACGTCGGCTCCATGTGGGCAGGTACCCTCCGTCTCTCTCTCTTACCTTGGGGGTCTCTGATGTGCAGCTGAGAATCTCGGCCTCCCCGGTCATCTCCTCCATGCCATGCCTCTCGGCACCTTGCGCTCGCTCACATCCCCCGGTTTTGTTCCATCCGAATGCGTATCGCTACCTGATTACATCCTTCCTTATCAATCCGTGTTTACTTCCTGGCCTTCCTCCTACCTCGACATAAGCTCCACCAGGACAAGGACTGTGCCTGTCCTGTCCACCACGGCATCTGCAGTGTCTAGCACCGTGCCTGGCACGCGGGTGGTCCTTAGTCACTCTTTGCTCACTGAATGAATGAACCAGCTGGGCCCCGGGAGTCTTGAATGGCTTCAGGGAGGAGGTACAACATGAGCTGGATAGTGAGCAGAATTTATCTGGGAGGGAAGACATCAGGAAAGAAAGGACGTAGATTGAAAGGAGACAGACGGGGCCGCAGAGATGCAGAGGCGGAATCACTGGTGGAGTTGAATCACACCCATTCGGCTGACATTCCTGAGCTCTTGTAACATGCAGGTCAGTGTTCCAGGCTGTTGCTGGGCCGGAGGACTCCAAACATACACAAGGAAGCCCATCCCTGTCCTTAGACAGCTTGTCCGGAGCTCTGCTTTGGGGGCAACTGTGACACTCCCTGCAGGTTCCTCATCCCAGTGAGCCAGCAAGGCTCTACTGAGTGACTTCAGTCTTCCTCGCCAGGCTGACCGTGGCCTTCCCACATGGACGTCTGCTCCTGTGGGGCACAGTGGTGTGGGTTAGAAAGTGGGGCAGCGAGGGAGAAAGTGCTGTGAGGCTTTGGACTCAGATGCATTCGCTTGAAGTCGTGGCTCTGGCATTTGTAATCTCTGGGGCCTTGGGCAAGTTCTTAACCTCTCTGCACCTCTTCAGTAAATTAGAGATAATCGAATGTGCTTCCTGGGTTTATTGGGGGAACCAAATGAGATTACCTCTATCCAGAGCCTAACCCAGTGCCTGGTTCACGCACATGCTCCCCACCTAGTGTTGTCTTCCTTCTTGGCAGCCCCTAACCGGCCCCCTTTGCTTCACAGAACTCCTGGTCCAGCTGCAGTGCACCCCTCCTCCTGGGACGTGCACTGACAGATGCTTTCCAGCCTTCACCCTGGGTTGCCTCAGAGGAAACTGCCAATATTCACATCTAACCTCGAAATGGAAATTTTATGTGGTTCCCTTGCAGCATTTTCCAACCTCCCTGCTAATCCTACCCATCACCCCTGCCCCCCGCCGCCGCCCCCCTTCAAGGTCACCTCTTCCCAGTATCTCTTCCTGAACCGGAGAGCATTTCTCTTAAATCTGTACGGCACTCTGTACCTCTCTCAGGGGGCACACTTCATCTCAGGTTCAGGTTATAAACTCCTAAGGGCAACGACGGTATCTCTTTCGAGTTCATCTGCACAGTCTGTACCTTGAACCTAATAAGAGGTTACACATTCCATTTCTCAGACCCAAGTGTGCTCAGACGACAGGGACTCCAGGATACTCAAGGGGACCAGGATCAAGATCGGCTGGCAAGGAGTTCCTGTTGTGGCTCAGCGAGTCAAGGACACATCACAGTGTCTGTGACGATGCGGGTTCAATCCTTGGCCTCACTCGCTGGGTTGGGGCCGTGGTGTAGGCCGGCAGCTGCAGCTCCATTTCGACCCCTAGCCTGGGAACTTCCATGTGCCGCAGGTGCAGCTGTAAAAAGAAAGAAAAAATGAGCTCCTGCTGAGTCTCTGAACTGCGGCCAAGCCCCTTGTCCGCTAATGCAACCCTCTAGAACCAGGTGCCTGCTGTAACCTTTTTTCTGTCTTTTCCTCTCACTCTGCCTGCCTCCTCAGCAAATCAACCTGAGGAGAGAAACAGGACGGATGCCTTAAACCTGGGAGAGAGACGTAGGGTGTCATTTATGTATTTTTGAGAGATTGTTGAGTTTTTGGATACTCACTTGCTTATTACAGCTGAGCCATAGGAAATCAACAGTATTTCTAGCCATTCTGGCCTACAAAAATATCAGTTTCATCTGGTCCCGCCTAGTGTCCTCGTATTTGGGCTCATTTACCGACATTCATAGGTGAGGCAGTCTGATCCCTGTGTGTGGTCCACACAGCCACTTCCTTAGAGAGATCCCTAGAGAGGCCACTCTGCTTCTGAGGGGCCCATGGCCTGTGGGAGGTTCTGCCATTGCTTGTGGAGTTTCTATCAGAGGCTCCGGATTCAAAAATGGCTAGTTCATTTCCCTTTTCCTTGCAGGTGCCAACATATGCGTTTGATCTCCGGGATAAATGCCAAGACCTCCAGGCTTGAGTTTTCAAGTCTTCTGGAGATGAAAGGCTGCCCTCATCACCACGTGGGCTTCTCTGTGCTGTTACTCAACAAAGCGAGGCCAGCTCCTCTGAGGCCCAGTGGCAGAAATCCCCAGAGACAAGGAGGGAAGGGAAGGGAACGCCTCGTGGCCCGAGTATGGCAACACATGGGCTAGGTGAGCATGAAGGGCAAGAAGGCTTGTGTATTTTTCTCAATGAGCTGCAAATTTAAACTGCAGAAACTCTAGATGTATTGTAGTTATTTATGAACTAGATCCACCTGAATGGGGCTGTCGGGAGCCTCTCTTGATTGTCTCCTTTCATGCACCCAAAGGAATGTACAGCACCTTAGCAATCAACGTATCCCACACCTTCAGGCATTTCCTAGGACTTTGAAACAAAGTAATTCTTAATGTCCATTTCTAGTAGAAAAATATACTAAAGACACAAGCAAAACAAAAAGAAATATATAACTGAGTTCAGGTGTCTTACTGTAGTCAATTTGAGGCTACGCCAGTAAGAAATTATGCCACTGTCGTTAAGAATCATTTTCAGCATAAGAGATCAATCAAATCAAGGAAGTTAAATTAAAACCTGTACTCTGGAGTTCCCGTCGTGGCGCAGTGGTTAACGAATCTGACTAGGAACCATGAGGTTGCAGTTCGGTCCCTGCCCTTGCTCAGTGGGTTAACGATCCAGCGTTGCCCTGAGCTGTGGTGTAGGTCGCAGACGTGGCTCGGATACCTGCGTTGCTGTGGCTCTGGCGTAGGCCGGCAGCTACAGCTCTGATTCGACTCCTGCCCTGGGAACCTCCATGTGCCGCGGGAAGCAGCCCTAGAAAAGGCAAAATGACAAAAAAAAAAAAAAAAAAAATGAAACCTGTACTCTTAGATCTGAATAGGAAATAGTGGTTTCAACTCATGATCTTCACCTTCTGAAACTTGCTTATTTTTCGAGTCCTGTCTGTGGAAGAAGCCTAGAGTCTATCACAGCCCAGCAGCAGTGAATACCACCCGCATTCGGAATGTGGTGTCTAAAGCCTGTAGCCTCTGAGAAGAGCCAGGACTCCTCAGAGAAAGGGCTGATTCCAGGTCTGGGGCGACCGATGTGCAAGATGAATCCGGGACACCATATCATGTCTGAAACTCAAACAGAGAAGCAAAATGACCTTGAGAGGTCCAGTGACCTGTTCAGTGCCCCACAGGAGGCAGAGCCCTGGTAATAGCCAGGGAGCTTAGTCCGTAACCCTGCCGAAGGCAGCCTCCCCCAGCCAGGCCCCCAGGCCGTGGCCCATCCAGCTAATGTTCCAACTAGGATTCTGAGTTGTCTGACCAGGGTTTTTCGCTGCCACACTTGGGGGGGATTTGGACAACAAATCCATTTTAAGCTACTTTGGCATTGGAGAACTTTTTTTTTTTTTAAATTGGAGTATAGTTGATTTACAAAGTTGTGTTAGTTTCAGGTGGAAATGGCAAAGGAACTCAGTAATACACATATCCATTCCTTTTCACAGTCTTTTCCCACATAGGTTATTACAGAGTATTGAGTAGATTTCCCTCTTCTTACTGTAGGTCCTTGTTATGTATCTATTTTACACATAGTAGGGTATATATGTTAATTCCAGCCTCCTAATTTATGCCCTCCCCCCATGTTTCCCCTTTGGTAACTATAAGTTTGGTTTCAAAATCTTTGAGTCTGTTTCTGTTTTGTAAGTTCTTTTGTATAATTTTTTTTTTTTTTGTCTTTTTGCCATTTCTTGGGCCGCTACCATGGCATATGGAGGTTCCCAGGCCAGGGGTCGAATTGGAGCTGTAGCCGCCGGCCTACACCAGCGCCACAGCAACGCGGGATCCAAGCCGCGTCTGCTACCTACACCACAGCTCACGGCAACGCCGGATCGTTAACCCACTGAGCAAGGGCAGGGACCGAACCTGCACCCTCATGGTTCCTAGTCGCATTCATTAACCACTGCGCCACGACTGGAACTCCTCTTTTGTATAATTTTTATTAGATTCCACATATTAGTGATCTCATATATTTGTCTTTGTCTGACTTAATTCACTTAGTTGATAATTTCTAGGTCCATCCATGTTGCTATAATTGGCATTATTTCATCCCTCTTTTTTATGGCTAAGTAATATTCTATTGTGTGTATGTACATCTTCTTTATCCACTTCTCTATCAGTGGACACATAGGCTACTTCCACATCTTGGCTATTGTAAATAGTGCTCCAATGAATAGTGGTGTGCGTTTGTCTTTTGAAATTACGGTTTTCTCCAGATGAGATGCATAGGAGTGGGACTGCCGGATCTTATGGTAGTTCTGTATTTAGTTTTTATGGAACGTCCATACTGTGCTCCATAGTGGTGGCACCAGCTTACAGTCCCACTAACAGTATAGGAGGGTTTCCTTTTCTCCATGCCCTCTCTAGCATTTGTTATTCGTAGACCTTTTGATGATAGCCATTCTGACCAGTGTGAAATGGTACCTCATTACAGTTTTGATTTGCCTTTCTCTAATAATTAGTGATACTGAGCATCTATTCATGTGTGTTTTGGCCATCTATCTTCTTTGGAGAAATGCCTATGTGGATCTTCTGCCCATTTTTTGATCGGGTTTGTTTTTTTGACATACAGCTACATAAGATGTTTGTATATTTGGGAGATTAATCCCTTGTCAGTCACTTTGTTTGCAAATATTTTCTCCCATTCTGTGGGTTGTCTTTTCTTTTCTTTTTTTTTTTTACAGGTTTCCTTTGCTGTGCAAATGCTTTCAAGTTGAATTAGGTCTCATTTGTTTATTTTCGTTTTTATTTTTATTATTCTAGGAGACAGATCCAAAAAAATATTGCTGAGATTTATATCAAAAAGTGTTCTGCCTCTGTTTTCCTCTAAGAATTTTATAGTATCTGGCCTTATGTTTAATCCATTGAGTTTATTTCTGTGTATGGTGTTAGGGACTGTCCTAATCTCATTCTTTTACATGTAGCTGTCCAGTTTTCCCAGCACCACTTATTGAAGGGACTGTCTTTTCTCCATTGTATATTCTTGCCTCCTTTGTTGTAGATTAATTGACCATAGGTGTGTGGGTTTATTTCTGGGCTTTCTATACTATTCCATTGATCTATATTTCTCCTTTTGTGCCACTCCCATACTGCTTTGATGACCATAGTTTTTTTAGTATAGTCCCAAGTCAGGGAGCCTGAGTCCTCCAGCTCTGTTTTTCTTCCTCAGGATTGCTTTGGCTATTTGGGATCTTTTGTGTTTACATGCAAATTAAAAAAATTTTTGTTCTAGTTCTGTGGAAAAATGCCATTGGTAACTTCATAGTGATTGCACTGAATCTGTAGATTGCCTTGGGTAGTATGGCCATTTTGATGATACTGATTTTTCCAGTCCAAGAACATGATATATCTTTTCACTTGTGTCATCTTCGATTTCCTTCATCGGTGTGATCTTTTGTCTCATTAGGTAAGTTTATTCCTAGGGGGTTTATTGTCTTTGATGCAAGGGTAAATGAGATTTTTTCCCTCAATTTCTTTTTCTGATCTTTCATTTTTCCTGTACGGGAATGCAAGAGATTTCTGTGTATTAATTTTGTATCTTACAACTTTACCAAATTCATTGATGAGCCCTAGTAGTTTTCTGGTAGTTTCTTTAGGGTTTTCTATGTATGGTATCATGTCATTTGCAAACAATGACAGTTTTACGACTTCCTTTCCATTTTGGATTCCTTTAATTTCTTTTTCTTCTCTGATTGCTGTACCTAGGACTTCCAAAACTGTATTGAATAGAAGCAGTGAGTGTGGACATTCTTGTCTTGTTCCTGATCTTAGTGGGAATTCTTTCAGCTTTTCACCATTGAGAATGGTGTTAGCTGAGGGTTTGTCATATATGGCCTTTATTACATTATGGTAGGTAACATACTCTATGCCCACTTCCTGGAGAGTTTTTTTTTTAATCATAAATGGATGTTGAATTTTGTCAGAAGCTTTTCCAGCATCTGTTGAGATGACCATATGGTTTTTATTCTTTAGTTTGTTGATGTGGTATATCATGTTGATTGATTTGTGGATACTGAAAAATCCTTGAATCCCTGGGATAGATCCCACTTGATCATGGTATATAATCCTTTTAATGGATTGTTGTATTTGGTTTGCTAATATTTTGTTGAGGATTTTTACATCTATGTTCATGAATGATATGGGCCTGTAATTTTCTTTTTTGTGGTATCTTTGTCTGGTTTTGGTACCAGAGTGTGGTGGCCTCATAGAGTGAGCTGGGGGTGTTCTTTCCTCTGTAGTTTTTTGCAGGAGTTTCAGAAGGATAGGTGTTAACTCCTCTCTAAATGTTTGGTACAATTCACCTATGAAGCCATCTGGTCCTGGACTTTGGGGTTTTTTTTTGGAAGTTTTTAAATCATGGTTTCAATTTCAGTACTGGTGATTGGTCTATTAATATTTTCTATTTCTTCCTGGTTGAGTCTTGGAAGGTTGAGCCTTTCTAAAAATCTGTCCATTTCTTCTAGGTTGTCCATTTCATTGGCATATATTTGCTTGTAGTAGTCTCTTAGGATCCTTTGAATTTTCATGGTGTCGGTTGTAATTTCTTTTTTGTTTCTAATTTTATCAATTTGTACCCTATTGGCATTAGAGAACTTTTAAAATTAGCCATCTGCATAATTAAGACATCTCAAACTTGAAATGCAAATGCTTGTGGACTCTAAGGGTCACATTCCCAAAAACCTTAAGACTATGAGTGCCCCGTCCATATTCGCTTACCCTTATCAATTTAGTGCACAGCAGCCTGACTTACCACTCCCATGACTTGCATTCTTCCCTGGCCAAGGAGCCCGCTTTTCTAGAAGTACCAGGGAATACTGCTCTGGCATCTAGCCTTCAACCAACGACTAACAGGAAGTGGTAAATAAATATCGCAACTCCCTTGCCTCTAAGGTATGTGTTTTGCAATGTGTACCCTTTAGTGGCGTCCTTCCCTTCCCTTTCTCACTCCCTCCTCCTGCTGCTGGTAGCTTCTTAAGTGTTATCTCCTGAACCTTTTTCTCAATGCCTGTCCTGGGGAACCCCAAACACTCCATTTTCAGAGCCTGTTTTCCATGGGCAGACAGAAGGGGAAAGAGCCACTGCCCATGAAGAGTGGGCCTCTCACAGTATCGCTGCAGATCCAGCTAGACTCCGGTGAGTTGAGGCAAAAGATAGCACATATTTTTTGACTCCAGATTTAACATATCACGTGTTAGGTATTCCCCACTTATACAGTTCGTGTTGTGTCTTTTACAGAGAGCACAGAAGTCATTATAAATGTCTAGGCTTTGGGGGTGGAAAGGTCCTTGGAAAAGAATTCCTTTTGGCTTGTAGGCTCATGTATTTATAGCTTCTTTGTTGGCCCAGTAAAGGGCATCACTTCTCTACCTACAAAGATACTAATTAGCAAGTAAGTAATAATTCTAAGTGCAGAGGAGGTGTGGTATGTGGGGCCCTTTGTAAGTATTTTAAAATTTTCCATCGTTGCTGACAATCTCTGAGTAAATTTTAAGAGTAGCCTCTACTGGAGTTCCCGTCGTGGCGCAGTGGTTAATGAATGCGACTAGGAACCATGAGGTTGCAGGTTCGATCCCTGCCCTTGCTCAGTGGGTTAACGATCCGGCGTTGCCGTGAGCTGTGGTGTAGGTCGCAGACGCGGCTCGGATCCTGTGTTGCTGTGGCTCTGGCGTAGGCCGGTGGCTACAGCTCCAATTGGACCCCTAGCCTGGGAACTTCCATGTGCCGCGGGAGCGGCCCAAGAAATGGCAAAAAGACAAAAAAAAAAAAAAAAAAAAAAAAAAAGAGCAGCCTCTACTTAGAAAAATAGACTTATTGGCATATATATGTAGCTGTCATGTGCTAATTACCTTACTGCTTCATGATTTCACCAAGCCAAGGGCATCTGTCCAAGAGAGCCAGAGAGTCTCTGTGCACCATGTTGGAAACATCCAGTGGCTGTTAGCAGTGTCTGCTGAATAGAAAGGAGATTTTTCACATGATTTTCCTGATCTGCCTTTCCCACTCCAGCTCCACTTTGTTCCCTGGAATGTCAAAGGTACGTGTGTTCCTAACATCACATCTATAGTTTGAGCCGGCGTGAAGGGACTTTGAAACATCATACTCATCTTTGTGTTGGAGAGCGCCTTCTTTCTTCTCCATCTTCCTACTTTCAAGGAACCAAAAACAACCAAAAGCTAATACTCAAGCCTTCCCTGTAAACAACCTCACCTGGTTCTTTGCAAATAATGCAGATAGCTTTGCGACAGTCACCCTTTTCTGAATCTTGGAAGTATTTCTTCACTGTCCATTTGGTTCTCCTGAGAGGTCAAGTTCCTTATTTCTGATCGGTATTATCTTTTCTATACTGTACTTGTCTGCAAACATGTAAAACTGCTGGTGTCTCTTTAAGGAGTGTGGGGCTCATGAGGCAAGGGTGGAGCCAGGCTCCCACTCTGATGTAAGCTCAGAAATGCAAGTCTTGAAAACTGGCACAAAGATGTGATGATGTGGTGATGGGCTGGTCACTTTCAGTCCGGGTTGCTGAAATGCAGGTGTTTTACCACTGTCTGAGAACATTATGGCCTGTCTAGTAAAGCTAACCTTGGAGCTGATCTGATTATTAGATTGAGCTGTTGAGATGGGTTTTGTAGAGGAAAAAAGCTGACTATTACTAATTTGACATTGTTCAGTCTAATCCCTACCTTGTTGCCTCAGTCTTGCATTCCGTAAAGTAGTGCTATTCAGTATGTGGTCTGCTGACTGCGAGCAGCTACATCCCTAGGACACTTGTTCTTTGCTTCCTGGGCTGAAGTGCTTCTGGCATCCTTAAATTAAGAGGGCTGGTGTCTTAGACAACAGGTGAAAAATGTGTGTTGTATGTAGTGTGTTTTGGATTTTGTTTTTGGAAGGACAGCATGATAGATGTGATAGGTAGCCAACAGCCACCTGGAGAGATAAAGGGCGCAGTGGCCACGCTAAACATGGGCATGGGAAGAAGAGGTTGCCAAGGGAAGTGCATGGACCTGCGGTCTGGAAACCTGAGCTTTGAACCTGGATTTCCTCATCAGTGCAGGAGGGGGGGGGTGTCTTAAACAGTACCTTTCAGTGTGTTGATTGCTACTGAGAGCAAGCAATCCATTTTTACGTCACATCCTGGCACACACAAGTACACACACAGAAGCAAACATACGTGACAGAACCAATGGCTCCACGAAGCAGTACTACATGCAGTGCATTTTGCTATTTTCCATTCTCAGCTCTTGTGTTTCATTGTTTTAGCAATGCTATTCTTGATCTGCTGAATGGATTTCACAATCCACTAAAGGGTCATGCCCTGCGGTTTGAAAAAACACAGAACCCCATAATTTCCGAGGTCTCTTCAGCAGTAAAATTCAATGACTCTGCTCGATGTCTAAAGAAATTTTCTGAAAACAATAGCTGAGCTGTGACAGATGGCTCTGTGCTTACATTCTGGAGGAAGTGCATGGTGTAGAACATGGCAGCAGAATGACCCAAAGATAAACAAGAAAATTATAAGCCGTTTCCAAGGAGAATGTATAGTGCTGCAGTTCTGACAGTGACTCAGAATTAGGATTGCCAAGTCGTTACAATAAATGGTACCCAGGTCAACCAATATCAGAGACTGGGGACATCAAACCTGTCAGAGAGGTGACAGGTGCCCCGGTGGTGGGCACCTTTCTTTTTAGTTCCCAGATTCTAAGACCTCCAACCCCCTACCCCCCCCCACCAAGAGGGAGCTCCAGTAGCCTCATTTTTGTTTACACTTCACTTACCATGAAGGCAGGAAAATAACGAAAAAAGGAAGTGGGAGATCTCCAAACTTGCGTCTTTTGAACTTGGACCCCAGTCCTGGCCTTTTCACCTTCTGCTGTCCCCACCACAGCAAAGGGAACGAATATTTAGAAAGCAGGGACATGGCAAGGACTTGATTCTTTCGTTGGATCCTCAGAACCATTCTATGAAGGCTCTAGAATCCCCACTTACAGAGCAGGGGGTACAGAGGCCCAAAGAGTCCGGTCACTTGTTCTGGATCCACTGCTGCTGTGCTGAATCCCCATCTTCCCACCCCAGAGCCCAGGGTCTTTCCCCCAGGATGCTTCCGGATGGAGGTTGCAACCTCACTTAATTGTGGTGACCGGTAGAAAGCAGAAGCATAAACGGAGCAGAGAGGACTCAGCAGAGAGTCCACACTGGATTCGTAACGATGGGGAACTTGAGTCCTGGGACCATTCAGTGACTTGCCCAAGGGCGCAGAAGTCTGAGTAGAACCCAGGCTTCTGGGGGTCTTTCCACATGATGTCAGACATTAAAACAACAGTAGCAACAAGAATTAAACATTACTTCTAGTGTGAAGCATCTTTTTGTTTTAGAAGTCGGAGAAATTATTTATATGGGCAAATCAATCATTCTCTGTCCTTTTAGTGTATAAATAAATACAGACGTGTTCTCCTAGTCTGTGAGCGCTAGAACTTGTCAGGAAGCCTAGATTTTGCCGATGCTGAGGAGGTCCGTGTTGGAGGCTTTGTCCACAGTGGGGAGCAGGTCTGAATGATTGTGCTCCTATGGAAAAGGGAGCCCAGCAGGGACAGGCTGTGGGAACCTGGCTCCGGCTCTGGGCTGCTCCGCAGGTAGCAGAAGGCTTGGTGCTGCCTGCCCTGCTCCCTCCTCTTTGCTGCCACGCAGAGTGGGCAAGGCGCTGGTTGCCAAGGAAGGGCAGGCGAGAATGAATAGCTTCGCTTGGTGAAGTCCCCTCCCTAGCTCCCTAGCAGATCTGAGAAGACAGGCAGCAGGAACAGAGATCCTGAGTAGATTTCCATTTTTCTTACCAAGCTGGTGACTGCTAAGGACTGGCTTCAGCACAGCAGGGACCCAGAGCGCAGACCGCCGACATATATCTGTGACATGATTTCAGATGCTCATTAATATAGTAATGTGCTAACACACTGCTCGCTGGCTTTCTGTCAGAGGGCATCAGGATGGATGGTTTGTGTTCCTGGCAAAGCAAGCTGTGATGGGGGTGGGTGTGATGGGTGGAAGGCAGGCTAGCAAGGGACATGTGAGTAGCCAGTCCTCTAGGCACTGTAAGAGCATTTTCAAACATCCCTTTCCTCCCCCGAAGGGTCTGAAATTCCATTTCTGAATCAGTTTGCACATTTGGGGGGAAATTTTCACATGTAGCATTCAGACTTTGATTTCAGCTGTCACCTTCCCTTTTTTAAATTCTTTGAGAGCCTGGGAGATGGAAGAAGGAGTAGCTTGAGGACAGGGCCAGCGATAGGTGGGGAGACTTGAGGTAGAGGGGCTTGCTAGGAAGCGAGGCCAGGATGAGCATTATGCACTCCTTTTAAGGGCAATAAAGCCTTAAATGAGGCCAGCAAAGGCAGGGCTGAATGAATACCAACTCCAGACTGGGGAGACTGGGGGCTGGAGGGGCTGGGGGCAAGATTATATTTGCCCCTGATTTTTACCCCTTCCCAAGAGTTCCTAAACCCGAGCCTCCACCTGGCCTTAGAAGTGAACCTGACCTTCCAAGAGAGAGGCGCACACCCGTTTTCCTCCGTTTCCAAGTCAGCTCATTTCCGATGAACCCAGTAACTATATCCATGCTTTCACTGCATCCCTATGAATCAAGGTCTAGGCAGTCCCATTAGCCTCAGAATTCACCAGGGGGGATGGTCTCAGTTCAGTCTAGAAGGACTTTTCACTGCCCTGTGGACATTTCGTACCGTGGCATCTTCATTTGGCAGTTTGGTCTGGTGCTGTCTGTGTAGTGCTCTTTGTGTTTCTGGAATATGACACATCTGCTGTGTGAAAGATTCATTCAGTTCTTGGTTACGCCTAATGCTATGGAGGATACAGAGAGTAGCAGTTATGAATTCTTTATTTTGCTTTTTGAGAAGCACTAGATACTTTGTATGTGGCAGCCAGCTACTCCACACACCACCCCCCCCCCCGCCCCATAGCTTTAGTTTAGGCAAACTCAGCTCAGCATTGCTTTGGGAAAGAACAGCAGCTTAGAAGCCAGAGATGGTTTCTAACCGCACATCTTCAACACGCCAGGTGTGTGACTTTGTAACTCTATGCACTTTCTCTGGGTTTCTGCTTCCGTATTGATAAAATGGGAGCAATACTTTAATCTTTGGGTTGTGTGAAGATAGCAGGAATATAATGCACGTGGCCTTGTGCTTGGCATATGGCTGGAGCTCCCTTGCCAGAGCCTACAGTCTTGGATAGAAGGAATGATACATCGTTTACAGGAGATAAAAACGAGAAACATATAGCCCTATTTCCCACTGTAACCTGTGCCATTACCTGCCCCTTCCTTGCAGAGGAATCACAAAGGAAAAAGAGGGCAAACACTAGGCAAGGCAAGCAGCCGGCTCTAGGGAAGTAGATAGAATAGTGGGAAGGTGTATGCGTTGTCTAGTATCGTACAACATACTGCCACAAACGTAGCAGCTTAAAATAGCACCCATTTATGATCTTGACATTTCTGTGGGTCTGGAGTCTGGACATAGGTTAACTGGGTCCTCCGCTCAGGGTCCCAATGGGCTGCAGGTTTTGGTTGAAGCTGAGTTCTTATCTGACGTTCAGGGGCCTCCTCCAAGCTCATTGTTTGTTGGTAGAATTCAGTTCCTTGTGGTTGTAGGACTGAGGCCCTCAGCTCTTAGAGGCCATTCCACACTGCTCGCCACAAGGCCTTTTCTACAATGTGGCAGTTTATGTTTTCAAGGCCAACAGAGTGTCTGCTGTGTCTCTGCTGCTGCTTGTCTTTTTTTTTATTTTTTTATTTTTATTTTTTTTAAGAGCTTACCTGATTCGGCCAGATACACCCAGGATAATTATCTCCCTTTTGACTAATTCAAAGTCACCTGTATGCGGATCTTAAAATTCCTTTTGCCATGTAATTCACAGGTTCCACCGATGTGCAAGGGGAGGTGACAATACAGGTTACACGCACAAGTAGGCAGGAATCTTGGGGGTGATCCTAGAATTCTGCCTACTAGAGGGGCCCTGGGATATACCCAAATAAGCAAAGGAGAAAGCTTCTTGCTTCTCTTTGTATTATTTTTATGAGAATAAACATTAAGGCTACTAAACCTGGTTATCTCGCATGGCTCAGCCATGGTAAAATGGTTAAATGGGGAAGAAAAGGGGGCAGGGTTAACCGGTAGATGTGGGACAACCTTGCAATGGCAGTGGCACAGCGAGCTTATGAATGAATGGATTCGACTGTTGTTGAACTGTTACTTGGGAAAAGGAATCGATTTTTTTAAGCAACGAAAATGGGATAGTTTTCCCTAGAAGAGCTCCATGAGTGCCTGTGTGCCTGCCTCTGGTGGACATATAGTACTAGTTACTGCTCTGAAACGAAAGGACAAAAGTGAAAGCACAAGCATTACACGAGTTTTCTTTCCCTTCCCTGTCTATGAGATAAACCAACACTATGGGAGCAGCTGATGAGTGAAATGTTTACCTGCTAATGCGTGGCAGAAATCCATTACAGTTTCTCAGCAGACAAAGGGAAAGACTTTGGACAGGGAGATGCGAGGGTTCCTAGCCATGAAGGCTGCCTTTGTGAGAGCTGGTTCTTCCCAGGACCCACTTGACTGCCCATGCTCACCCGTTAGTCTTTGCATCTGTGAATCCACAGCCCTGAGCAGCAGGCAGAATTGAGCAGCCCGGAAACTCAGTGCTGGCTTGCCCCATAGGCACAGTAGGAATGTGGTTAGGGCATCAGCAAAGCAGGAACACCACGATATATACTTTTTTTAAAAAAAATAACCTGATATTTGCTCAACTTCTTTATATTTCATTTATGATAGGCTAATTTGTTTAATTTGGCATTACCTACTGCAGAGAGGGAGAGGTGGAGGAGTGGGAACTATAAGCTTTGACAGTGCTTAGGGCCTTTGAGGTCTAGAAGGCTTAGACCCTCCCAGATAATCAGATAATACTAAAACAGGAGGAATCTGCCAGAGGTCACCTCTCCCAACCTGTTTGCTTCCAGGCAGAATCACACCTAAACCATTTTTTTTGCACAGAACCAGAGAACTTACACTCCACCAAGGCAGGGATTCTTGTCTGTTTTTCTGTGCTATATCCTAGCACCTGCCACCGTAACTGGGACATATTGGCTCTTTGGAAAATGTTCCATGGGCGGATGGATGTTTCTGTTTTCAGCAGTTCTCGTCCTTTCCCCTTCAGCCATTTTGCCCACCTTCCTTCACTCCCATGAGAGAGTCCAAGGCATCATCAGGTAACACCTTGTGTTTCTCATCCTGCCTTATGATAAAAAATAATCTGGGGGCATTTTTCAAATAAACATAGAGATTATGAAGCCTCTCTGTTAGAAATTCTGGCTCAGGAAGTCTAGGTTGGAGCCTTGGAAGCTGTGTTTTTGTTAAGCACTTCTGATGAGTCTTCAGATAGGCAAGGAGGTGAACAGCAGAAACCCAGCCGTTCCCCACACAAAGATGGAAGGGCAGTGGCCACCTGACCTGGTTTTGGAAGGGCTATCAAAATAGAGCACCCCGACTGAGCTTCTGGTCATTGGCGCTGAGGGAATGAAGGGCTGTGAGAGTCTTCTGGTCTAGCCCCAAGACTTCGAAAAGAAAAGGATCAGAGAGGAAGCAAAAGTCTCTTTGGGCACAGGAATGAACACTGGGGCAGAATGCCCCCAAATCACACGCCGAGAAAAAGAGGAAAAGCATTAGAAGGTGATGAGACTGGGAAAAGCAGAGTGGATCGTGGGGCTGGTGGGTAAAGCAGACTGGGTGAGGGCGCCCCATTCCTGAGGCTGGCAGGCTGCCCAGGTGCTCAGGAGTTCCTCCGTGCAGCAACTGTGGAATCAGAGTCTTCGTGCTTAGGACCAGCGCCTTCCGTACGGATTGGCTTAGACTCACAGGTCGTCTCCATCCTAGGCTCAGTGTGCACATGAAGACCACAGAACGGGTCGGACCCTGTGTTGGGTGGAAGGAGGCCTTCTTCCTTGATCTCTTGGCTGAGTTTCAAGGACAAAGCTAGTTTGTCCCTGGACCAAACTAGGGAAGCCGAGTGATGCTTTGAAAAATGGCAGGCAATGGATATGGCAAGTAGAGGGGCAGGATAAGGTGGAAGGGTGAGGTCAGAGGCCAGGGGTCACAGGAGACAGACAGCATGGCAAGAGAGGGGCAAAGTTCAGGTGGGCCTCGGGGGCGCGTGGCAGAACTACAGTTCTGAGGCCCTGAGGCCAGAAGACTGGGGCGGGGGCAAGCTTTTCCGCTCACTCCCGAGGCGCTCCTCTGCCTTCCTGGAAGGCAGGACCCCACTCCACCCCAAAGCACGGCCAGCTAGGGGCTTGTCCGGGTTGGTGAGCAGCTGTGTCAGTGTGAGAAGTGAAGCTATGGAGAGGAAGCTGGCCAGTGCCGGGCAGAGGGTTGGGGTCCTGGGGTCGCCCCGCCCTTGGCTTCGGGGCAAAGGCTGTCCCTGTCTATATTGCAAAGGTCAGGCCTGTCACCAGCCCGAAGCGAGTTCCTCAGGGGAAGCAGCAGTTTGGACTTTCCCCCCCACCCAGACGCCGCCCCTGGCCCCCTGCCCACCACCAGGCTCTGCCACAGGCACTTTACAGCTTCCGCCACATAATGCTCGGCTTCCCTCTTGGTCCCACAGCCGTCTCCAACCTGGACGTCGAGAGCAAGCTGAGCGTGTACTACCGCGCACCGTGGCACCCGCAGAGAAACATCTTCCTTCCGGCCACCAGGCCGCCCTGCGTGGAGGAACTACACCGCCACGCCCGGCAGAGCCTGCAAGCCCTGCGCAGAGGTAACTGGCCCTGGGCTTGGGGGCCTTTGGGTCGGGGCGGGGGGGGACTTGGAGTCTGTCCCATCCAGGGGGTGTTCTCTGTCCCATGGTTACAGCAAGTGCTTTGAAATGCAACCTTTTCTACCCTGCAAGGAAATTCACAGGTAATGATTATAACTTGCATATTGCTAAAATTGAAAAGAGCATTAGGGCCTGTCTATGATCATAATGAGAATTTAAAAGGAAAACTATTTATAATAATAGTATCTGTAACGTGCCAATGCCTGGGCACGGCTGCACGGGGCGACGCAATGAGGCGGGCAGATGGCTGCCTGTGCCTACCAGAAGGAGGTTTGCCTCAGGTAAAGACGGGAGGCATTCTGAACCAAACGTACGTAGGGGTGAAGGAGTCGGGGGCAGGAGGACACAGCCCCCGAAACTGGAGCCTTCAGCACATAGTAACATGAGCCAGAACCAAAACCCTCTGCATTAGAATTAAAAGACAATTAGGTTTGACTTCGAAGTCGATTCAGAAGTTCTGGGGGGACATTTGTGGGACCTGGGGCACCGGTTCACTGCTCAGGACTGTCCTATGCATTACAGGTCGGCTGCCATCCTTGGCTCCAGCCCAGTCATAGAACAACCAAATCTTCCCTCGGGGTGGGTGTGGGGGGCTCTTGTGCTCCTGATGAGAACCAGGGATCTGGTCCCTTCTATAGCAGAGCACACGGGGCCTAGAGAGGTCAGGAGGCGTGCTGAGGGTCACACACAGCAGGTCAGGTACAGCGCCAGGACCCAGACCCAGGCCTCTGGACCCCCAGCCAAAGCTCTTTTCGTCTGCACCAGACACTGTGTCTCAGGGACATCAACAAGTATTTCTAGTTCTCGCACAGCCCCTGAGAAAGCCAGCGCCAGGCACAGAGCGGTCAAGGGAGAAGATACAGCCGTTTCTTCCACTGGTTACTTTTTGATGCCTCAAAGCCATTCTTATTAGGACAAGGAAGTGAAAACCTGGCATTTTCCTTTGATTGCCCCCTACATTGGTATCAGAAGTTGGCAGGCCAGCTTCTTTGGCCTTGAGATTTTTGCTGGGGAGACGTATGAAGTCTGTACATTCAGTATCTTTGTTCCAAATTCCCAATGCTCCTTTAAAGAATGGTACTTTGCAAGGGTACTGAAATTCAAATCGTATATTTTAATGTCACTGTCAAGATGGAGAAACAAAATGACAAGTGTCCTTTGCAGCTTTTTTTCCCCACATGTGCTGCCCATCCCTTGTCTGTTTCCCTTTTAATGAAAGAGATAACTTAAAATATCCCTAAAATATCCCTAAACACAACTGCTTCTAAAAATTCCCCTTGGTTATTACGAGCAGAAACTGTGACCCTTATGATGAAGAGTAACAGTCAGTATCCTCTTGAGCTGCCTCTGGCATTCTTATCATTCACTTCGATTCTATGGTTGGCTGAAACGTTCTTTCCCAAATTTTAGTGCCAGCCACCTTCCAGAAAGCGTCACACTCTTGCAATTCGTTCGCAGCCTGGATCAGCGGCCCTTCCCTTCACGGCCTGTGCATCCTCCCAGAGGGCCACTTAGAAGCTTCTGTCATAACGCACCACTCACCGGCCTGTCTTCTACCACTGATCCATGAGCAACTCAAGGGCAAGGATGATAGCTTATCATTTTTTTTTTATTCAAAGCATTTTTGCCGTGAACCTGACATACAGTAAGTCCTCAATGAACGTTTGCGCAACTGAATCAGATTCTCGAGAAAACTTGTTGGGGGGGCCGAGGGCAGACAATGAGGACAGAGGAATCTGATCATTCGCACTAAACACCTTCTCTGATCCCATCATTAGAGAGCTTGAGTAACGTTAGCCCTTTAGACATAATTATTTTTATCCCTTTATTATTATTCCTAAGTCATCTCTGATTAGAGTTTTCCAGATTCAACCAGATAACATTAAGCTGCTTGTAAGCTATCACATTTCACTGCGTTGTCAGATTTGGACTTAATGGCAGAACTGAGGAACAGCAAGTGCCAATATCAATTTGCTCAGAACTCCCTCCTGGGGGCTAAGACAGGGATACGGGGCCTCCCGGGGTTTGGAAGGAAGACGGGGGGAGCTGCATCTTGCCCTCCGCAGACTGGCTTGCTTTGTGGTTGTCTCAATAGCAAATCTTGGGTGTAGTAGTTTTAATAGCACTGCAGAGAGCCATAAACAGGAATTATAGGCATCATAGAATTAAAAACATGCAGTGCAGAATTAAAATTAGAAAGTGACATTTTTTTTTAACCTTGTCCAAGAAACAGTAGCTTAGTAGTACAAGCATCAGCATGCCACTTCTGCCATCTGGTGGCCATGACTCACACGGACCTATCAGACGGAGCCTTGCTCACAAACGAGCTTCCCTGTAGGTTCTCTATTTGGACAGCTGGAATACCCTGGCGTCCACCAGGAGGGAGTGGCTAATGAAGCTCAGACAAGTGAGCCTGTGGCGGCAGCAGCACTGTACCTCTTTTGGAGGGGAGGCTATAAGGAGGAAGCTGGGGGATTGAGATCAGAACCTAGAAGGTGGCTGCCTTCAAGATCTGCTTAGTAGTGAAGCCCTCAACCAAGTCTGCTGAGGGCCAGGCGCTGTATGAAACCTGGGATTCAGAGAGCACTGGTACGTGGTCCTTGCCCACAAGGACTTCCTAGTCTAATAAGGGAAACAGATGAGGGAGCAGGTAATGTCAACACAATGCCATGGGAGCTCTGAAGAAAGGCGCTCATCATGCCAGGGAGCTTCAGGGAAGGCTCCTCAGAGGAAACAGCACCTGAACGGACCTCAGGTTATTTAGAATCTGATTCTTTGTTTCCCTTTTTTTTCTTGGCAGTTCTTTATGCTCAGTGCCGATAATGGCTTAAAGTGATGCCAATACTTACGTTTGTAAGACAGGGAGAGAGAGGTTACTACGATGCTATAAAGCGAGATTTCCATTTTATATTTCCTTTCCTTTCAAGTTTCAGGCTGGGGTCTACGTTTCATTTGTTTAAGGGAATAAGAACCAAGAGAGCTACTGCAGTTGCAGGCTCTAGTAGACAAATGTTCTCCCCAGCCCACCACCAGAAAGAAGTATTAAGAAGCCATTAATCTACTTGCCTACCCCTGGCCTAGGGCAAATGAAAGCACTAGAGAAAGTACAGGAGGGGAGCAATTGAATGGGAAATTGAGTCCATGTCTCCCGTCTTCCGTGCACATTTTCATAACCAGTGCCACCTATATTTTACTCTTCATTGTGAATTTAAGAATGTAAAAACTTTTCCTTGCATGCTCATTTAGAAAAGCCCACTGTTAGCTTCCAGAGAAAAATGAGGGTAGAGCTGGAGGTGGACAGCTTAACACGGAAGACATCTATCTCGCAAACCTTCCTGGGAGGAATACCAAGATGGGCGAGGAGAAGGATGTGGAGCGCACCTCACCTCACAAGTACATCACAGACACAGCTACATCTCGAGTAATTCTCACAGAGATTCACCTGGAAGCTGGCAGAAGACCTACAACCAGAGCTGCAAGAAAGAGCCCCACATAACTGGGTAGGATTACAGGGGGAAAAAAGGAATCGAGATGGGACCTGTGCCCCTGGGAGGGAGCTCTGATGGGGACCTCCTTTGCTGGCTGGGCCGTCTTCCAGGACAGGGGAGCTGCAGGGGCCTACAATCTGCCTGAGAAGACTGTGCCCAGGCTGGCTTGCTGCCAAGCAAGATAGGGACCTGCACCAGGGGCTGCCACATCACTGCATTTCTCAGCCCAAGATGCGCACCTGCTGGTGTGTGCCGCAGCCGGGTGCTGAAACCCGGACTTCAGCTGACAGGGAAAGGACTTGGCTTGGTTGCATGGAGACACCGCGAAGGGCCTGGAGTGTGGTCCAGGCTGTGACTGAGGGTGTACACAGGACGGAGCACTAGTCTGACAGAGGAGCTCCATTATCAACACACGAAGGGCCAGGCATGGGTCTACCGTAGAAGCCTCATCATCAGCATGCTCACAGTGGGGCACGGCTCCAGCGATGCCAGACTAAGGGAGCGCACATGCACCAGGGCTGACATCTGAGCCAACTGCCAGCACTCCCACCATGGGGCATGGCTTTGGCAGGCCTTGAGAACTCAGGCTTTGTGAGTGTACACATGCCACAAGGCAAGGGTGATGCCCAAGCCAATCATTGGCACTCCCGCACCCAAGATGGGTCTTGGGAGCGCCACCAGCAGCAGCAGATTTTGTGGGCATGCACGCTGGGTGACAGATGGCATCACAGAGTCACATGTCCTGGCAGACAGCTCCTGAGGAGGAACATGCAGTGTCTCCTTTCCCAGGAGGAGTGCTCCAGTCCCAACTACCTCACATTGCAGCTTAGAACTGGATCCCAGGGCTTCTACTTCAACAACTGGGAGTAGATACTGCCCTCAGCAGGGCTGTGACAACCACAGAGCAAAGAGAGGACCCTGCTCAACATGCAGCGCTGGCTCTGGTCACCACAACACTGATCACAACCCCTATCAAGGGGATAACGGCCAATGCACACTGAGGAAAGACACAGCAGTCATCCATACCAAATACAGCCCTCAGACCAAAGACAGTGGACTCACACAGGCTACAGAAGGATGCTCCCACATAAAAACAGTCCTTCAAGACCATATTAGATAATGGTTTCTCCTAAATTCATGGAGTCAGAGACATAGAAGTAAAATGAAAAAGCAGAGAAACTACTCTCAATTAAAAAGAACAAGAGAAATCCTTTGAAAGAAGAAACAATGAAACAGACTTTGCCAGTCTGCCAGACCCCAAGATCAGAAAGGAGGTAATAAAAATGCTAAAGAATCTATTGAGAGAAATGCAACTCATTCTAACAGGGAACTAGAAACCATAAAGAGTAGCCAATCAATATTAGACAACTCAATTGCTATGAATAAAACTGAGCTAAAGGCAATAAATACCAAACTAAATAATGCAGGAGAATAAAAAAGTCATCTGGAAGATAAAATAACAAACCACCCAATCAAAACAGCAGATAGAAAGACAAATGAAAAAAAGAAAGAAAGAAAGCAACATATGAGACCTATGGGATAATATAAAGCATGCCAATCTATGCATAATAGAGATTCCAGAAAGAGAAAAGGGGATCAAAAGTGTACTTGAAGAAATTATGGCTGAAAAATTCCCAAACTTAAAGAAGGAAACAAATATCCAGGCACTATAAGCACAGAGGGTCCCAAACAAGATAAATCCAAACAGACCTACATTAAGACATATCACAATTAAAATGGCAAAAGTGAAAAATAAAGAGAGGACTCTAAAGGCAACAAAAGAGAAACAAAGAGATACAAGGAACTCCCCAAAAGGCTATCAGATGATTTTTCTACAGAAATTCTGCAGGCCAAATGGGAGTGGCAAGATATGTTCCAAGTCCTGAAAGGGAAAAACCTGCAATGTAGGATACTCTACCCAGCAATATCATCATTTAGAATAGAAGGAAAGAGAAAGAATTTCTCAGACAAGTAAAAACTGAAGGAATACAGCAATACTAAACCTGTCCTAAAAGAAATATTGAAGGGTTTTCTATAAATAGAAGATAAGCAAGAATCTATAGGAAAGGGGAAATCACAATAGAAAATGCAAATTTATGAAAGAAATGAAAATCATTTAAACAAGCCAGTATATAGAATTCAAAACAATCAAAATTTTTTTGTGAAAATTATTATGAGTAATAGCAAGATATATAAACATGAACTTGTAAAATAGGACATCAAAAATCACAAAATGTGGGGGAAGGGAGTAAGAAAATATAGATCTTTGAGAATATCTTTGAGCTTATGTGACTGTCAGTCTAGAAGCAAGTTGATATAGTTAAAGTTAACATACGTGAAAACCAAGTGAACCACAAATCAAAAACATACAATGGAATCACTAAAAAACAAAATGAAAGGCACTCAAGCAAAGTACAAAGAACACCACCACCACACAAAGTGAAAAGAAGAAGAAAGGAACAAAGGAGAAATATAAAATCAACTGGAAAACAAGATTTTAAATGGCAATAAATACATACTTATGAATAATTACTGGAAATGTCAATGGGCTATATGCTCTAATCAAGAGAGAGAGTGGTACATTGGATAATAAAACAAGAGCCTACAATATGCTCCCTACAGGAGACCGACTTTAGGGTGAAGGACATGCATAGCTTTAAAGTGAGGGGATGTAAAAAAATACTTCATGCATATGGAAACAAGAAAGCAGGGATAGCAATACTCATATCAGACAAAATAGACATTAAAACAAAAGCCAGAAAGAGAAATTAGGGAAGCAATCCCGTTTACCATCACATCCAAAAGAATAAAATACCTAGGAGTAAACCTACCTAAAGAGATAAAAGACCTATACTCTGAAAACTATAAGACACTGATGAAAGAAATCAAAGATGACACAAATAGATGGAAAGATATACCACGCTTGTGGATTGGAAGAGTTAATATTATCAAAATGACTGTACTACCGAAGGCAATATACAGATGCAATGCAATCCCTATCAAATTACCAAGGACATTCATCACAGAACTTGAAAAAATATTTTAAAGTTTGTTTGGAAGCACAAAAGACCCAGAATAGCCAAAGACATCCTGAAAAGGAAAAATGGAGCTGGAAGAATCAGGCTCCCGGACTTCAGACAATACTACCAAGCGACAATCATCAAAACCGCATGGTACTGGCACAAAGACAGAAATATAGATCAGTGGAACAGGAGAGAAAGCCCAGAATTAAACCCACGTAGCTACAGCCAACTAATCTATGACAAAGGAGGCAAGGATATACAATGGAGAAAAGACAGCTTGTTCAATAAGTGGTGCTGGGAAAACTGGACAGCCACATGGAAAAGAATGAAATTAGAACACTTCCTAACACCATACACAAAAATAAACTCAAAATGGATCAAAGACCTTGGAGTTCCCTTCGTGGCTTAGTGGTTAACAAATCTGACTAGGAACCATGAGGTTGTGGGTTCAATCCCTGGCCTTGCTCAGTGGGTTAAGGATCCAGCATTGCCATGAGCTGTGGTGTAGGTTGCAGACACGGCTTGGATCCTGCATTGCTTTGGCCCTGGCGAAGGCCAGCGGCTACAGCTCCAATTAGACCCCTAAACTGGGAACCTCCAAATGCCACAGGCGTGGCCCTTAAAAGAGAAAAAAAAAAAAAAACTACATATAAGACCAGACACTATTAAAAACTCTTAGAGGAAGACATAGGCCAAACACTCTCTGACATAAACGACAGCAACATCTTCTCAGATCCACCTCTTAGAGTATTGACAGTAAAAACAAAAACAAATGGGACCTAATCAAACTTAAAAGTTTCTGCACAGCAAAGGAAACCCTAAACAAAACAAAAAGACAACCCACAGAATGGGAGAAAATCTTTGCAAGTGAATCAACTGACAAGGGATTAATCTCCAAAATTTATAAAGACCTTCTGCAGCTCCATACCAAAAAAACAAACAACCCCACCAAAAAATAGGCAGAAGATCTAAACAGACAGTTCTCCAAAGAAGACATATGGATGGCCAAAAAACACATGAAAAGATGTTCAATGCCACTCATTATTAGAGAAATGCAAATCAAAATCACACTGAGGTACCACCTTACACCAGCCAGAATGGCCACCATCAAAAAGTCTACAAACAGTAAGTGCTGGAGAGGGTGCAGAGAAAAAGGAACCCTATGACACTGTTGGTGGGATTGTACATTGGTGCAACCACTGTGGAAAACAGTATGGAGATGCCTCAGAAAACTAAACATTGAACTACCCTTTGATCCAACAATCCCACTCCTGGGCATCTATCCAGAGAAAACCACAACTCACAAAGACACATGTACTCTGATGTTCACTGCAGCACTATTTTCAATAGCTAAGACATGGAAACAACCTAAATGTCCATCGACAGAGGAGTGGATCAAGAAGATGTGGTCCATATACACAATGGAATATTACTTGGCCATTAAAAGGAACAAAATACCAGCATTTTTAGCAACATGGATGGACCTAGAAATGATCATGCTAAGTGAAGTCAGCCATACAATGAGACACGCACATCAAATGCTTTGACTGACATGTGGAATCTGAAAAAAGGACAGACTGAACTTCTTTGCAGAGCAGATGCTGACTCACAGACATTGGAAAACTTATGGTCTCCGGAGGAGACAGTTTGGGGGGTGGGGGGGATGTGCTTGGGTTGTGGGATGGAAATCCTGTGAAAGTGGATCGTGATGATCATTATACAACTATAGATGTGATAAATTCATTTGAGTAATAAAAAATTTTTTTAATTAAAAAATAAAACAGGAGTTCCCGTCGTGGTGCAGTGGTTGATGAATCTGACTAGGAACCATGAGGTTGCAGGTTCGGTCCCTTGGCCTTGCTCAGTGGGTTGAGGATCTGGTGTTGCCGTGAGCTGTGGTGTGGGTCGCAGATGTGGCTCAGATCCCGCGTTGCTGTGGTTCTGGCGTAGGCCAGCGGCTACAGCTCCGATTCGACCCCTAGCCTGGGAACCTCCATATGCCATGGGAGCAGCCCTAGAAAAGGCAAAAAGACAATAAATAAATAAATAAAATAAAATAAAACAAAAGCCATAATAAAGACAAGGAAAGACACTATAGAAAAGGATAACTACAAGAAGAGGTTATTACAT
The DNA here is from genome assembly GCF_054392235.1 of Sus scrofa. NCBI lineage: Eukaryota > Metazoa > Chordata > Mammalia > Artiodactyla > Suidae > Sus > Sus scrofa. The sequence goes on from NC_139401.1 coordinate 17,800,546, forward strand.
TCATTAACATATATGAACACAATAGAAGAGCACCTAAGTACATAAAGCAAATACTAACAGACATAAAAGGAGAAATTTATGGGAATTCAATAATAGTAGGAGATTTTCAACACCCCACTAACATCAATGGACATATCTTCCACACAAAAAGATACTAAGGCAAAAGAGACTCTGACACAAAAAAACAGACTTCATTGATATCTGTAGGACACTACATCCAGCCCTCCCTCCCAGAATATACATTCTCTTCAGGCACACATGGAACATTCTCTAGGATAGACCATGTACTAGGACACAAAACAAGCTTCAACAAATTTAAGAGGTTAGAAAGTATCTCAAGCATCTTCTCTGACCACAATAGCATGAAACTAGAAATCAACCATGGAAAGAAAAATGAGGAAAAAAATGATTACTTGGAGACTAAACAACATGCTACTAAAGAAACCAATGGATCAACAATGAAATCAAAGAGGAAATTAAAAAATACTGTGGTACAAGTGACAATGAAAACACAACCATACAAAATCTATGGCATGCAGAAAAAACAGTCCTAAGAGGGAAGTTCACAGCAATACAAGCCTTCAAAAAAAAAAAAAAAAAAGAAGAAGAAAAAGAAAACTTTCAAATGAACAACCTAATCTTCCACCTAAAAAAGTTAGAAAAATAAGAATAAACAAAACCTGAAATTAGCAGAAGGAAGGTAATAGTAAATATCAGAGAGGAAATAAAATAACGGTAGAAAAAAATCAATAAAACCAAGAGCTGATGTTTTGATAGGATAAACAAAATTGATGAAGCTCTAGCCAGGCTGATCAAGAAGAAAAGAGAAGCCCCAAATAAGCAAAATAAGAAATGTAAGAAAATTAAAGAGGAAAAATAACAACTGATACTGCAGAAATGTCATAAGAAAATACTACGAACAGTTATATGCCAATGAAATGGACAACCAAGAAGAAACCGACAAGTTTCTAGAAACATACAGCCTGCCAAAACAGAATCAAGAAGAAGCAGATAGTTTGTACAGACTGATCACTAGAAGTGAAATAGAATCTGTAATTAGAAAATAAAACTCCCTGTAAACAAAAGTCTAGGACCAGATTGCTTCACTGGGGAATTGTACCAAACATGCAAAGAACTCATACCTATCCTTCTCAAATTGTTTCCAAAGACTGAAGAGGAGGTAACACTCTCAAAGTCATTTTAGGAAGCCAGCATGACTTGATACCAAAACCAGACAAGGACACTACAGAAAAAGAAAATTACAGGGCAAAGTAATTTAGATGCAGAAATCCTCAACAATATATTAGCAAACCAAATCCAGCAACATATAAAAAGGATCATACACCACAATCGAGTTGGATTCATTCCAAGGTCACAATGATGGTTCAACATATGAAAATGACATCAACAAATGGAGAGGCAAAAACAACATGATCATCTCAATAGATGCAGAAAAAGCATTTGATAAAATTCAACATCCATTCATGATAAAAAAAAAACAAAAACCTCTCACCAAAGGGGTTACAGAGGGAACATATCTCAACATAATAAAATCCATTTATGACAAACCCACAGCCAATACAATACTTGATGGTGAAAAGCTGAAAGCCTTTCTGCTGAATTCTGGAACAAGATAAGGGGGCCCATTCTCACCACTTCTGTTCAACATAGTATTTGAATCCTAGCCACAGTAATCACATAGAAAAATAAAAGGTAACCAAACTGGATGGAAAGAGGTAAAACTGTCATTGTATGCAGATGACATGATACTCTATACAGAAAACCCTAAAGACTCCACACAAAAAAACTATTAGAATAAATAAATTAATTCAGCAGGATATAAGATCAATATACAGTAATCTGTTGCATTCCCTTATACAAACAATGAAATATTAGGAAGATAAAGTAAAAAAAAAAATCCCATTTAAAATTGTGTCAAACAACAACAACAACAACAACTAGGGGAATTCCCACTGTGGTGAGGTGGGTTAAGGATCAGATGTTGCCAAAGCTGTGGCTTAGGTCACAGCTAAGTGGCTCACACTTGATCCCTGGCTCAGGAACTTCCATATGCTGTGGGTATGGCCAAAGAGAAAAAAATGACACCAAAAGCTCCGAGAAGAGAGTATAGGCAAAACATTCGCTGACATAAATTGTCTTTTTGTTGTTGTTGTTGTTGTTGTTGTTGTTGTTGCTGTTGCTGCTGCTATTTCTTGGGCCGTTCCCGCAGCATATGGAGGTTCCCAGGCTAGGGGTTGAATCGGAGCTGTAGCCACCGGCCTACGCCAGAGCCACAGCAACGTGGGATCCGAGCCGCGTCTGCAACCTACACCACAGCTCACGGCAACGCCGGATCGTTAACCCACTGAGCAAGGGCAGGGATCGAACCCGCAACCTCATGGTTCCTAGTCGGATTCGTTAACCACTGCGCCACGACGGGAACTCCCGCTGACATAAATTGTAATGATGTTTTCTTAGATCGGTCTCCCAAGGTAAAAGAAATAAAAGCAAAAATAAACAAATGGGACCTGATCAACTTATAGGCTTTTGCACAGCAAATAAAACAAAATGAAAAGAAAACCCATGACTTGGGGGAAAATATTTGAAAGTGATGTGACCAACAAGGGCTTACTTTCCAAAATATACAAAGAGCTCATACAACTTAATATTAAAAAAAAACCCAATTGAAAAAAAAATGGGCAAAAGACTTAAATAGACATTTCTCTAAAGAAGGCATTCAGCAGGTACATGAAAAGATGCATATCATTGCTAATTATCAGAGAAATGAAAATCAAAACTACAGTGAGGTATCTCCTAACACATTCACAATGGCCATCATCAAAAAGTCTACGTGCTGGAGAGGGTGCGAAGAAAAGGGAAACTTCCACACTGCCGTGGGAATGTACATTGGTGCAGCCACTATGGAAAACAGTATGGAGGTTCCTTAAAAAAACTAAAAATAGAGCTACCATATGATCCAGCAGTTCCACTCCTTGGCATCTATCTGGAGAAAAAGATGCGTGTACCCCAATGTTCATAACAGCACTGTTCACAAGAGCCAAGATCCGGCAACAACCTAAATGTCCATCAACAGATGAATGGATCAAGAAGATGTGGTGTGTACATATAGCGGAATACGACTCAGCCGTAAAAAGAATGAAATATTGCCACGTGCAGCAACATGGATGAACCCAGAGATTATCATACTAAGTGAAATAAGAGAAAGACAATTTTATATGATATCGCTTATATGTGGAATCTGAAAAAAATACAAATCCACTGATTTACAAGACAGAAACAGACTCACAGACATAGAAAACAAACTTAGGGTTCCTAAGGGGAAAGGGGAGGAGGATGGGTAAATGAGGAGTATGGGATTAACAGATACATACCACCACATATAACACAGATAAACACCAAGGATTTACTATATAGCACGGAGAACTATATTTAATATCTTGTAATAACCCATAATGGAAAAGACTCTGAAGCTACACACACAAGCTAACCCAATATTGTACATCAACTATGGCCAAATTAAAAAAAAGTTTTTAAAAAACTGAGGAACACTGGCTATGCAGGCAGTTTAGCAAAGACCACCTATGGGGGGGATGAGGTCTTTTCTCTGCTTGTGAATGGGAATCAACATTTGTCCAGAGAATCCTAAGCAATGGAAGATGAGAAATACTGGTACAGACAAAGCGGGCAGTTGACGCAGGGAGGCCCACAGATAAGCCAGTCAGACATGGAAAGAAGTCAGAAAGCTCAAGAGTGCCCAAGGACTGGTTTCGAGGGCAGCCCAGTGAATACAGCAAAGGGGAAAGGGGCCACGGAGGCCACTGGAGACAGACGACAGGACCCAGAGAAGGTCCTGAGAGCAGCAGCACTGACTACACAGTGCGTGGCAAAGAGAGAGGTTTCGAGTGTGTTCCATTGCCATGGACCAAACCTTGGGGAAAGCATTAATTTGTTCTTTCTTTCAGTCACTGCACATTTATTGAGAACCCTCTACGTTGCAGGCACGGCAGAGCACCACGCTGAAAAGCTGACCATATCTCTGTTGTCCAGGGGCAGACTTCGGGTAAAAGAGGCTAATATAGACATCCCGATTTTTATCAACACAATGACAGAGATGAAATAAGCACTGGTTACTACAAGGCCTTTCGAGAAAGAACATCTGATGCCACCCGAGAGTGTCAGTGTAGTTAGCTCTGTTTCCTTACACCGGTAAAAGAGCAAGTAGTTATCTTATGAGTAGCCAAATAGTCTGTATTATCAAGGTCCAAAGAATTAGAATGTCATAAAATATAAGTATCATCAAATACTATCAAATCCAAGCAGTCTTGCTCTCATGAGTGAAGAATGTTTGAACCTTCCAGAGTTTATAGGTCAAGGATTGGTCAAGTGCACAAGAGGGCCTCTATCATCAGTGCCTGCTTTACATAGTTGTCAACATGAAGCAAAGAAGAGCTTTTGCAGAGTATCTGAAATGTGTGGCAATTGCTCAATAAATATTGGACATCATTATCATTGTAGATGTGCTGAGTAATGGCAACTTTAAACAACAGAAGGCAGATTAAGACATCTTCTGCTGGAGTTCCCGCTGTGGAGCAGAGGGTTAAGGATCCAGCGTTTTCTCTGTGGCAGCATGGGTTCCATCTCTGGCACAGTAGGTTAAGGATTTGGTGTTCCCACAGCTGTGGCGTAGGTCACAGCTGCAGCTTGGATTCAGTCCCTGGCCCAGGAACTTCCATATGCTGCAGGTGTGGCCATAAATTTGAAACAAACAAAGACATCTGCTACACAAATTTGTATCTTGGTCATATCGAACAAGGAGGGTCACAAGATTTCAGGCCCTGGACATGAGTGTGGGCTGGGTTTTGGCAGGCAGGGCAGACTTTGGTGTGGCCAGTATGTCAGGCAGGGTGTGCTTTAGGGCTCACTGAGGTACCCAGAGCTAAATTGTGCTCTCGGTATCTCAGCGATTCTTGTTTTGAAGTCAGTACCACTTCATCCCATACCTGGAAATTTCTTAGCCCTTCCCAGAGGTAGCTTTATCCCTAAACTGTCAGACAACTGTTGTCATTGGGATTCCTTTCACTTTCTCCCATCCAAGGACTAACCCGGCCTGACTCTGCTTAGTTTCCGAGATCTGACGAGATGGGGCACATGCAGGGTGGTTTGGCCGTAGACCCTTTACCTTCTCTAGGAGCTCGGGATTTGAAAGCCATCTGAGTGCTGGGGGTGACAGGGCTGTGATGTTGTGCTGGTCATAGGCTCTCTTTTAAAAAAAAGTAATAAAGAAATAAGTAAGGCCCTAATGTATAGGACTCACCAATTTCTGTGATATAAATTCCCACCACAGCCTGTTTCAAGCACCTAACAGTTTAAAAACCAGCTCACAAAATTCCTGAACACATAGCAATCCACGGCCCCGAGCTGTGAGCTGGCTCCATCACCCACTGGGTGGCTGTGATCATCTGTCCCTACCACTTCCTGGCAGGCTCTGGAGTGTCTGTGGCTGCAGTCCACCCCAGGACTGTGTCAGCACATCTTGCAGTACTGTTCTAGATTTCTTTGCTGTTGTTCATCTCGTTTTGAAATGAGGCGCGTTGAGAAATATACGAGTTTTTCCCAACTCAGAGTGAACCATCTTGTACAACAGCTATGAGGTGGGCCAGCGAAATGGAGTTGTCCAACGTCCTACTCACATGCATTCAAAGTGTAGTTCAGAACCGTTCTGAAAATCTTATTTGGTATGCAAATGAGCTAGATTCGCTAAAACTCACTTTTTTCTAGCCTTTTGCTCATCCTCCCAAGGGGGAGAGAGCGCGCCAAGATGCCAAGTATGCTTCTGTATTATTGCTTTTTCTGCCCCCAGAACACCGGAGCCGGAGTGATCGACGGGAGCAGAGAGCTGCTGCTCCCCTTTCCGTAGCTGCTCCCCCACTGCCTGCCTACCCCCCAGCCCACAGCCAGAGGAGGCGCGAAGTTAAGGACCGGCACTTCTTAACGGTGAGCTCGATGGCCAGGCGGCAGCCCTGTACCTGCTTGGCAGGGAGTATGAGTGAGTCTTGAGAGTCCGTTTCCCTCCTACTGAGGGAAACCGGATGCCTGAAAGAGTTAATCGTGGGCATTTGAAAACTGCTTTTTTTTTTCCCATTTCAGTCCTTAAAGGAATCCCTCTTTTTGGGGGGAAGAGAGCAGGAATACAGATTTTTTTAAGTTAATTGGCTGTGCAATGTAGTAAAGCAATAATAGTTAAGGACTCTAGTATCAGGGGAATTAGGAGTATGGGATTAAGAGATACATACTACTACATATAAAATAGATAAACAACAAGGATTTACTATATAGGACAGGGAACTCTATCAATATCTTGTAATAACCCATAATGGAAGAGAATCCGAAATGAGGCATGTTGAGAAATATACTACTTTGATATATATATATATATATAAAATATCAAACTGAATCACTGCTGTATACCTGAAACTAACATCATATTATATGAATCAAGTATACTTTCATTAAAGAAAAACACGGGGAAATTTGCTTCAAATCCTAATTCTTCTGTGTACAGGCTCAAAGATTAATGGCAGGTTACTTACCTTCTTTACCCCCGGTTCCCTCGTTCGTAATATGGGGATATGAGTACTACCTGGCTATCGGGTATTAGAGGGTTTGAGGGTTAAGTGAGATGAGGCGTGGGAAAAACTTAGCCTGACGCCTGGCATAGCCTAAGACCTCACTAAGTGTTCACTGCTACAACCACTCCTGTTAGGATGAGTCAGGGGATAGCGCAGCTGACCTGGTGGGTTTGTAAACTGAGAAAGAACTTACTTGATGTGAAAAATTACCATTGGAAGATGAATCATCTCATAATTTAGTGCTCCCTGTCCTATAAGGGAGGGTAGTTCTTCTGAGTAACCAATTACCAGAGTGATGTTATCACCACTGGCGCTATCAGCCTTGCCTGGGTGGGTGTGGCTGTAACTCACCCCAAGCCCCCAAGTATAGATCAGAGATGATGAAGCTCAGAATATCTGGAAACACCATCACCCCTGGTGTGTCTTCTGAGGCCTCAGTGGGGACAGGTGAGCACTTTGTGGCTTTGAGTAGGGCCTCATTGAGCTTGAAGGAATATGGTTTCTCAAGCCAAATCAGCCCACACATCCTGCCTGAAGGCCTGGATCCCCACTTCCTTGTCATGTCAGTTTGAGACCCAAAGTCTAAAGAAGTTACAGTAGTGTGGGTACAAGTTGAGGGATTTGAGATTAAGGTTGTATGTATGATTATAAACGCTGTACCCCTGTGGTTTTTGGAATATGCAAATTAGATGCAAAATACTTGGGTAACATGATGCAAAACATCCAGCTGGAAACAGATTTCATCTAAATGATTCTCACGATATAACATCTAGATAAAACAGTACTGACTGGACAGTAGGCTTCATGTCCTTCAGGCTCATCAAGTGTCTACCAGGTGCCATGTCATACTCACCACACTGCTGCAGTGCAGCTCAGGGATAGGAAAGGAAGGTAAGACCCTCTTAGGGCTTTCTAGGTCTTTATATAGAGCAGTTACACATGGTCGTGATTTGTCACAAAACCCCCTGCTCAACAAAGTTCTTATTAAGCTCAAATCTGCTTGCTGATGCATTTGCTTTTAATGAGGCATTTTCTGCATAAAAATGCTAAAAATATTTTCCCATTCATTATAAGATGTTTTGTGGCTCATTAAGTTGGTTTTCTTGTGGGAGGAGGGAGGTGGGAGAGAAAAATATTGAGTGGGCATTTATAGAAATGACATAAAAATATTACCCTTTGTCTTAATCTGCATAATTTTTAATAATGTCTAAATACAAAAGTAAGACAATAGGAAAAGGCTTAAAATAATGAATAGCAATGAGGGTGCTTCATTTACCTATAAATATTAATAAGAGATCATACTTATGTAAACCAGAAAATCTGACCCATCTCAACGATATTACGTAGTATTTCCAAGTAATTTGGGGAAATTTTAAATGTTTCATTTGTTTGTTGAGTTTGGGTCACCAAGGTCATTGGAAGATTTTCCATTCCAGTTGTATCCCTCAGACCTGGAGCTGACTCAGACTAGAACACAGTTCTATACATTAAGCTTGCAAGGGCTGTATTCCACTACAAGAGAAGAGGATATCGGTGTAGGGATAGACAGTTTCGTAGACAGCAACACTTCTTTCATCTATGATACTTCGGTAAAGCCATTTTTTCCCTTTTAGAAAAGCATTCATAATGAGATTCTGATATACAATCATCCACAATTCTGCAAACTTTTATACTACACTTTGGTCAATAAAGGCATGGACTGTGAAGCCAAACTGCCTGGAATTGAAGATCAGCTCTACCATTTACTAGCTCTGTGACCCTAGACAAGTTCATCATCTCAGTGTCCCAAGGATATTGAGAGTACCTCAAAAGTTTGAAACAAGGATTAAATGTGTTAATTCATGTAAACGGTACCTAATGCATAACAAATACTTAGTATGTATTGCACATCATCATCATTATTGCAACTAGGCAATCAAATTCCTCAGGTATCAGTGATATAGTGATAAGATCATGGGTCTAACTAGGTTTAAATCCAAGCTCTGTCAGCTGAAAATTCAAGGGGTCTCCCAATTAAAGCCTATTTGGAAGGCCTCCCTCATCAAGGGTGGCAAAGGAGGTGATTTTAGGCCCAAATGGTTCCCCAGGGGAATTCTACTAAATCTTCAAAGTCCACAGAATCCCAATGTGCCATATATTGTTTCAGCACATGGAAAATATAGAACTTCCCCATTTCTTTTGTGAGCCTTTCCTCCAAAGGTTTGACCTAAACCTGATAAAGACAAGAAGAGAGGGAGGGAGGGAGAAAGGACAGACCAATATTGACTCATGATTATTGTTGCAAAAATACTAAATTAAATGTTAGCAAACAGAATACAGTATCATATTAAGAAATTAATATACCATGACTAAATGGGATTTATTCCAGGAGTGAAAGGTTGTTTCTATTAGGAAATCTAGTACCTATCATATACTACATTAATAGATCTAAGGAGGAAAAATTCTCATAATATCTGCATAGCTGCTTGGAAGGCCTTAAATAAAACTCAGTACCTATTCTTTATAAAAAGACTTGAGAAAATAGAAATTGAGTGGTACTTCATCAACAAGATAAAATATATATGCCTTAGCCCTAAAGTCACTATCTTACTTAATGGGGAACATTAGCAGCATTTCCTCTAAAATCAGGAACAAGACAAGGATACTCACTATCTCCGCTACTAATTAGCATTATATTAGAGGGATTATTCAATGCAGTTTGGCAAAATAAATCAATTACAGGCATAAGAATTGGTTTAAAAAAAAAGTAAATCTTTAAGGTGCACTTAAAGGTGCAAAGAAGTTGCAGATGATGTGATACTATGCCAGGAAAATCCAAGAGAATCAATGATAAAACAAATTAAAACAATAAAAGAATTCAGCAAAGTCACAGGATATAAACACACAAAAATCAATACCCTTCAGTTACACAAATGATAGACATTTAGAAGACTTGGTGGTATAGAAAGCTTCATTTACAACAATAACAAAGAAGATTAAGTACTTAGGAATTAATGTAGCACAAATGTGCAAAACCTTTATTAGAAAAACTTGAAAGCATTCCTAAAAGACACAAATTAGACTGTCTCAAATGGAAGGATCCCTGTTCTTAGATATAATGATGCTGCACTAAGTTAATTTATAAATTTAACACAACCTCAATAAAAATTACCAATAAGCTTTTTAAAAAATGGAGTTAGACTCATTGATACTAAAGTTCTTGTGGAAAAATAAACACACAAGAATAGCCAGGGGGAATCTGGGCCAAGATGGCAGAGTACACCAAATCCACAATTATCTGTAGAACAACCATCGAAGAAAAAGACTGAAACCTACTAGAAAAGATTTTCAACAACTAAAGACATAAAGAAGGAACCATAACAGGACATAGGAGGAGATGGGCTTGTAATATAATCAAGTCCCATACCCACTGGTGGCCGACCTGGGGCAAACTGGATAATAATCATAGTACAGAGGTTCTCCCACAGGAGTAAGAATTCTGAGCCCCATGCCAGGCCTGGGGCTCCTGCATTGGGAAGACAAGCCCCAGAACAGTTGGCTTTTAAGGCCAGTGGGGCTTAATTTCAGGACTCCCAAAGGACTGTAAGAGATAGAGACTTCACTCTTAAAGGGCATACACAAAATCTTATGTGCACCAGAACCCATGGCAAAAGCAGTAATTTGATAGAAACCTGGGCCAGACATACGTTCTGGTCTTGATGAGTCTCCCAGAGAAGTGGGGGGCAGCTGTGGCCCACCTTGGGACATACAGACTTGCAGCAGCCATATTTAGGAACTCGTTTTACCCTCTGAAAGCAAGTACTAGCAGGCAACATTAGCTTGTTAGCATCAAGACCTGGCCCCACCCAACTGCATGAGGGAACCAGTGCTGGGAGGCTTTAGGCCAAACAACTAATTGGGGAGAGACTCCACCCATCAGCAGGTAGGCTGCCTAAAGACTTCCTGAGCCCACAGCCACCTACAGTCATGCCTCTACACACAGCCTTGCCCAGCAAAGGGCCCAGATACAGCTCTGCCCACTAGTGGGCAGGCACTGGTCCCTCCCACCAGGAAGCCTCTACTAGCCTCTAGACCAGCCTTAACCACCAGGGGCACACACCAGATGCCAGAAAATGACAATCTCAGAGCCTGAAGACCCAGCCAGCTTACAGCAAGCCAGACCTCTCCTTGGGACCAGCTGGATCTGGGTCCTGCCCACTAGGAAGCCAACTCAAGTTTTGGGACGTCCTGGGTCCCATAACCAACAGTGTCAGCACCCCCACCCACCAGCAGTTTGATACCAGGTCTGAGATCCCAGGGCCCTACAGCCAGACTCCAGGACTCGGCTCTGTCTGCTAGTAGTCAGCACTAACTGCAGGGCCTGGTATCACCCATCACCATGAGGGCAACAGCTCCAGAGTCTGGATCCTGATTCTGCTCACTGGTGAGCCAGCACTTGCCCCAGCTCCCTGGGGTTCTGCCTTCAGCCACCTCATGACCAGGCCCCGCTAATCTGTAGCCAGCAGCATCTACACAAGGCAGGGCATAACAACCAACCAGGCCAGGGGCCAAACAAGCCTATCAGACCACTCACATAATCAGCCACCACAACAGAAGGACCCACATCCCTCTTGGGGGAATCCTTAGAGCATATAACTTGGCTGACAAAAGGGGAATGTGCTGCTGGGACACATAGGACTTGTCCTACAGAAGGCCACTTCCCCAAGGTCAAGAAACATAACTAACCTACTATATACAAACAAATACCAATAGCAACTTAGACAAAATAAGGCAGCAGAGGAAACTGTTCCAAATGAAGAAACAGCCAACCCCAGAAGAACTAAGTGAGGTGGAGACAGTCAATCTACTCAAGAAAGAGCTCAGAGTAATGATCATAAAGATGATGATGAAAACTCGGGAGAAGAATGGATAATCACAAAACAAGAAGTTAGAGGTTTTCAACAAAGAGCTAGGAAATATAAAGAATAGCAAAAAAAGAGATGAAGAATACAATAACTGAAATGAAAAATGCATTAGAAGGAATCAGTAGTAGACTAAATGATACAGAGGAACGGATCACTGAGTTGGAAGATAGAGTAGTGGAAATCACTGTTGCTGAAAAGAAAAAAGAATGAAAATCAATGGGGAGAGTTTAAGAGACCTCTGGGATATCAAACACACTAAAATCCACATTATAGGGGTCCTAGAAGGACAAGAAAGAGAGGGGCTGAGAACATATGTGAAAACCTTACAGCTGAAAACTTCTCCAGCCTGGGAAAAGAAACAGTCACCCAAGTCTAGAAAACACAGTCCCATATAGAATGAACTCAAAGAAGAACACACCAAGACACACCATAATTAAAATGACAAAAACTAAAGATAAAGAGAGAATATTAAAAGCAGTAAGGGAAGAAACAAATAACATACAAATGGACCTCTCATAAGACTTTCTGCTTATTTTTCAGCAGAAACTCTGCAGGGCAGAAGGGAGTGGTACAATATCTTCAAAGTGATGAAAGGAAAAATGTACAACCAAGAATATGTTACCCTCCAAGACTCTCCATCAGATTTGATGGAGAGATGAAATGCTTTACAGACAAGCAAAATCTAAAAAAGTTCAGGACCACCAAACTAGCTTTACAACAAATATTAAATGAACTTCTTTAGGTGATAAAAGAGGAGGCCACAACTAGAAACAAGAAATTTACAATATGGGATTTCCCGTTGTAGCTCAGTGGTTAACGAATCCAACTAGGAACCATGAGGTTGTGGGTTCAATCCCTGGCCTCGCTCAGTGGGTTAAGGATCTGGCGTTGCCAGACATGGCTTGGATCCCGAGTTGCTGTGGCTCTGGTGAAGGCTGGCAGCTACAGCTCTAATTAGATCCCTAGCCTGGGAACATCCATATGCCATGGCTGCGGCCCTAGAAAATATAGAAAGAAAAGAAAAGAAAAAAGAAAAGGAAAGGAAAGGAAAGGAAGGAAGGAAAAAAGAAAGAAAGAAAGAAATTTGCAATATGAAACAGAAAGAAAGAAAGAAAGGAAGAAAAGGAAGGAAAGGAAGGAAGGAAGGAAGGAAAAAAGAAAGAAAGAAATTTACAATATGAAACAGCTCATTGGTAAAGGCAAACATACAGTAAAGGTAGGAAATCATCCACACACAAAGCTAGTAGGGAGGTTAAAAGACAAAAGTAGTAAAATCATCCACAATAAGCGATTAAGGGATACACAAAACAATTACATATAAAATATGATGTCAAAAATAGTAATTGTGAAGGGAGAAGAGCACAAATGCCTGGTTTTAAAAATGCATTTGAAATTAAGAGAGCAACAATTTAAAATGATGATAGATAAATAGATAGACAGACAGACTAGCTAGCTGTATAAAAACCTCATGGTAACCGAAAAAAATCTGTAATAGATATACACAGAAAAAGAAAATGGAATCCAAACATAACACTAAAGACAGTCATCAAAACATGAGAGAGGAGAACACAAGAATAGGGGTGGGAACACCTATAAAAACAAAAACAATTAACAAAATAGCAATTAAAATATATCAACAATTACCTTAAATACCAAAAGGACATAAAGTGGCTGAATGGATACCAAAACAAGGCTGAATGGATACAAAAGCAAGACACATATATATGCTGCCTACAAGACACTCACTTCAGATCTAGATATACACACAGAATGAAAGTGAGGGGATAGAAAAAGTTATTCTGTGCAAGTAGAAATCAAAAGAAAGCTGGCAAAGCAATATGTATATTAGACAAAAAAGACTTTAAAATGAAGACTGTTATAAGAGACAAAATGGGCACTACATAATGATCGAAGGTTCAATCCAAGAAGATATACCAATTGTAAATATATATGCACCCAACATAGGAGCACCTAAATATATAAAGCAAATATTTACAGACATAAAAGGAGAAACTGATAGTAACACATGATAGTAGGGGACTTTAACACCCAATTTACACCAATGGACACATCATCCACACAGGAAATCAATAAGGAAACAGACCTTAAATGATGCGATAGATCAAATGGACTTAAGTGATATAGAGAGAGCATTCCAGAATATACAGCAGAATAGACACTCTTTTCAAGTGCACACAGAACATTATCTAGGATAGATCACATGCTATGCCACAAAACAAGCTTGGTAAATTTAAGAAAATTTAAATCATGTCAAGCATCTTTCAGACCACAATGCTATGGAGAATAGAAATCAACTACAAGAAAAAAAAAAAACCCTGCAAAAATGACAAACATATGCTGGCTAAACAATATGCTATGAAACAACCAATAGATACCTGAAGAAATAAAAAATGAAAATTAAAAAAATAACTACAGAAAAATGAAAACAAAAACATGATGACCCCACACCTATGGGACACGGCAAAAGAAATTCTCAGAGGTAGGTTTATAGCCATACAAGCTTACCTCAGGAAACAAGAAAAATCCCAAATAAATAACCTCACCTTACACCCAAAGTAACTCGAGAGCAAACAAAACTCAGAGTTAAAAGGAAAGAAATAAAAAAGATCAGAACAGAAATAAATGAAATAAAGACTAAAAAAAAAAAAATAATGGATCAATGAACCTAAAAGCTAGTTCTTTGAAAAGATAAAATTGATAAACCTTTAGCCAGACTCATCAAGAAAAGATGAGAGAAGGCCCAAATCGATAATACCAGAAATGAAAAAGTAGTTACAGCTGACACCAAAGAAATACTAAAGGATCATAAGAGATCACTATGAACAACTATATGCCATTAAAATGGACAGCCTAGAGGAAATGGACAAATTCTTAAGAAAGGCATACTCTCCCAAGACTGAACCATGAAGAAATAGAAAATATGAACAGACCAATTACCAGCAATGAAATTGAATCAGTAATTTAAAAACTCCCCAAAAAACAGAAGTCCAGGACCAGACGGTTTCACAAGTGAATTCTACCAAACAGAGTTAACATGTATCCTTCTCAAACTATTCCAAAAAATTTGAGAGAACACTTCCAAAACTCATTCTGTGAGGTGAACATCACCGTGATACTAAAACCAAAGATAACCATGAGAAAAGCAAACTACAGGCCAGTAGCACTGATGAACATAGACAGGAAAATCCTCAACAAAAATACTAGCAAACCAAATCTAACAATACATTAAAATGATCATCTGCTAAGGATGCAAGAATTTTTCAGTATCCATAGATCAACCAATATGATACACCATATTAACAAAGCAAAGAATAAAAACTATATGATCATCCTGATAGATGCAGAGAAAGCTTCTGATAAAGTTCAATGTCTATTTATGATAAAAACTATCTGGAAAGTGGGCATAGAAGGAACCTACCTCAACAAAGTAAAAGTCATACACGACAAACCTGCAGCTAACATCACGCTTAATGGTGAAAAAAAGCTGAAAACTTTTCCTCTAAGCTCAGGAACAAGACAAGGATGTCCACTCTTGTCACTTTGTTCAACATAGTTTTGGAAGTCCTAGCCACAGCAATCAGACAAGAAAAAAGAAATAAAAGAATCCAAAAATGGAAAGGAAGAAGTAAAACTGTCACTGGTTGCAGATGACATGATACTATACATAGAAAATCCGGAGTTCCCGTCGTGGTTAACGAATCCGACTAGGAACCATGAGGTTGCAGGTTCCATCCCTGCCCTTTCTCAGTGGGTTAACGATCCAGCATTGCCGTGAGCTGTGGTGTAGGTCGCAGATGCAGCTTGGATCTGTGAGCTCTGGCGTAGGCCGGCAGCTACAGCTCTGATTCGACCCCTAGCCTGGGAACCTCCATATGCCATGGGAGCAGCCCAAGAAATGTCAAAAAGACAAAAAAAAAAAAAAAAAAATCCTAAAGATGCCACCAGAAAACTACTAGAGCTCATCAGTGAATTCACTGAAGTTGCAGGTTACAAAATTAAAATAGAGAAATCACTTGCATTTCTTTTTTTGGCTGCCTGGCAGTATGTGGAGTTCCCAGGCCAGGAATCAGATCTGAGCTATAGGCTTGACCTAAGCCACAGCGGCAGCAATGCCGAGTCATTAACCCACTGTGCCGGGCTGGGTGTCGAACCTGTGTCCCAGGGCTCGCAAGGCACTGCCCATCCCATTATGCCATAGTGGGAACTCCATCTGTTGCAGTTCTATACACTAACAAGTAACTATGAGAAAGAGAAATGAAGGAAACAATCCCATTTACCACCACATCAAAGAGTAAAATATCTAGGAATAAACCTACCTAAGGAGGTAAAAGACCTGTACTTGGAAAACTATAAAATGCCAATGAAAGAAACTGAAGACATCACAAACAGATGGAAAGATATACCATGTTCTTAGTTCAGAAGACTTAATATTGTTAAAGTGACCACACCACCCAAGGCAATCTGCAGATTCAGTGCAATCCTTATTAAATTACCAATGGCATTTTTCACAGAACTAGAATAGATAATTTAAAATTTTATATGGAAACACAAAAGATCCTGAATATTCAAAAGTCTTAAGAAAGAACAGAACTGCAAGAATCATGCTCCCTGACTTCAGTCTATTCTACAAAGCTACAGTTATCAAAACAGTATGGTGCTGGTACAAAAACAGACACATAGATCAGTGGAACAGGATAGAGAGCCCAGAAATAAGCCCACACACTTATGGCCAATTAACCTATGACAAAGGAGGCAAGACTATACAATGGAGAAAAGACAGTCTCTTCAATAAGTGATGCTGGGAAAATAGGGCAGCCATATATAAAAGAATGAAATTAGAACGTTCTCTAACACCATCTACAAAAATAAACTCAAAGTGGATTACAGGCCTAAATGTGAGACTGGATATTCTAAAACCCCTAACGAAAAACATGAGCAGAACACTCTGACACGAATCACAGCAATATTTGGGGGGATTTGTCTCCCAAAGCAAAGAAAACTAAAGGAAAAATAAACAAATGGGACCCGCTCAAAAGCTCTTACACAGCAATGGAAACCACTGACAAAACGAAAAGTTAACCTACTGAATGTGAGAAGATATTTTGAATATGACCAGTAGGGGTTACTATCCAACAAATATAAACAGCTCAGACAATTCTGCATCAAAGAAACAAATCTGATTTTTAAAACGTGCAAGAGAACTGATTAGACATTTTTCCGAAGAGGAAATGCAGATGGTCAAGAGGCTCATGAAAAGATGCTCCTCATCGCTCATCATCAGAGAAATGGAAACCAAAACCACAGTGAGGTATTTTACCTCATACAAATCAGAATGGCCATCATCAAAAAGTCTATGAATAATAAATGCTGGAGAGGGTGTGGCGAAAAAGGATCCCTTCTACACTGTTGGTAAGAACGTAAACTGGTGTAGCCACTGCGGAAAACAGTATGGAGGTTTCTCAACAAACTAAAACTGGAACCACTGTGTGACCTGGCAGTTCCACTCCTAGGTATATATCCCCCAAAACCCCAAAAACAGTAATTCAGAAAGATACATGCACCCCAAAGTCCATAGGAGCATTATTTACAATTGCCAGGGTATGGAGCAACCTAAGTGTCATCAACAGATGAATGGATAAAGAAGATTTGATAGATAGACAGATATAGGTGGTGTGTGTATGTGTGTGCGTGTGCGTGTGTGTGTGTAGAATGAAATACTACTCAGCCATCAAAGAGAATGAAATGTTGCTGTCAAAGACAAATACTGTAGGATATCACTTATATGTGGAATCTAAAAAATACAACAAACTAGTGAATAAAACAACAACAACAACAAAAAGAAGCAGATTCACAGATTGAGAGAACAAACTTGTGGTTACCAGTAGGGAAAGAGAAGGGAGAGGGAACGAGATAGGACTGGGTGAAAAAAGGGGCTATTATGGGATTATATGAAGTCATCTGCACGCAACTTTTGAAAACTGTAAAGCATGTTAGAATTTAAGGAGTCTTTTGATTCAATAAAAAAATAGTCTCTTAAGAAAAAAAAAATAGCCAGGAAAACACGAAAAAAGGAAAACTATAAAGGGGGACTGGCTCCAACAGATAGTAAAATATCTTTAAAGCCTTTATAATTACAACAGCATGGTAGTGGCACAAATATACTAGTAGAATATAATACAAAGTCCAGAAATGGACCCAAGTATATTTGAAAATATCTGACGACATTAGTATCTCTAAATACTAAGGCAAAAGATGGAGGGTTTATTATTTTTTTTTCTTTCTTCTTTTATGGCTATACCTGGGGCATATGGAAGGTCCTGGACATGGAGCTGAATCAGAGCTGCAGCTGCAGGCCTACACCACAGCCACAGCAAAGCCAGATCCAAACCACATCTGCAACCTCCACCGCAGCTCACAGTAACCCTTTAACCCACTGAGCAAGACCAGGGATCGAACCCGCATCCTCATGGATCCTAGTCAGGTTCTTAACCTGCTGAGCCACAATGGGAACTCCTTTTTTGTTTCTTAAATGATGCTGGAACAACTGGGTAGCCATTTGTTGAAGGAGAAAATTTTATCAGTTTCTCAACCTTGACACTATTGACATTGTGATTTGGAGCACTATTTGCTGTGGGAGCTGCCCTATGTACTGCAGGATGTTTAGCCGCATCCTTGGCCTCCACCCACCTGATGCCAGGAACTCTCTTCCCCCGAGTTTTGACAACTCTAAATGTCTCCAGACACTGCCAAATGTCCTCTGGGGGGACAAAATTGCCACTGGTTGAGAACCATTTAATAAGATCCACACTTCACACCATACACAAGATTAACCTCCAAAGGGATCAGAGACCTAAACATAAAAAAAAAAAAAAAATGCAACCAAACACATAGTAGAAGAAAACAGGGGTGAATTATTCTTTGATCTCAAGTCTAGGAATAGCTTTCTAACTCCGACTCAAAATATAGAGACAATAAAAGAGAAGGCTGATAAATTTGAACATTACCTATTTTTGCCTGCTCAAATACCATAAACAAAGTCAAAAGAAAACCGGGAGAAAATATGTGTAACATACCACAGACAACAGGACTAATGTCACTCATTGAAAAATAACTTTTAAAATTGAGAGACCAAAAAAAAAAAAAAAAAAAAAAAAAAAAAAAAAAAAAAAAAAAAAAAGAGCAAAAACCTGATAGAAAAATGGAGGAAAAGCCTTGAACAGACAATTCAGAAAAAAAATTTAAAATATTTATTAAACTTAGGGAAAAATGTTCAAACTCACTCATAATTAGAGAAATGCAGATAACACAGATACCACTCATCACCTTTAGACTGGCAAAAATTAAACAGTATGACAACCAGTGTATTCTATTGGTGCAACTGTGGGGAGGCAAACAGGCACTTGCATACATTGCTGGTGGAAATGTAAACTTTTTGTGCCACCTGTCTGGAAGGGAATTTGGCAATATCTAACAAAACTGTACACACGCACTGGAGCGCTCTTGGCACAAGTTCAATCCCTGGCCTGGGAATTTCCACATGTCGTGAGTATAGCCATGCAAACAAACGAACAACTATATATGCACTGACTTTTTTCCCTAGCAATCCCACTAAACGTTCACTACCAATAAAACAAAAAGGTTAATGGTTCCAATACTGTTGACAGGTACAGGACCTGGGAAACAACCAAGACGCTTATATAAAAATGCATGCATTTAGGAAGTATTTATCCATTCGTGATACTAGTCCTTTTTATGTACACATAGTGATGGAATAAACCACAGGACATCCATACAATGGAGTATTAAGCAGCTGTAAAAAAAGGGGGGAGGGAATTTTTATGAACTAATAAGGAGTGATTCCCAGGACATACTCTTAAGTGACAAAGGCAAAGCCCAGAAGAGTGTCTACTGTATGCTACCCTTCATGTTACAAAGAGGGGTGTTGACGAAGATATGTAGGCATCCCCTTCTCTGTATAAGAAAGAGTTGATTCTGCTATAGCATAACATAACCATCCTTATAAATCTCCACATTATACAAAATTACACAATAAAAACCAGAGTTGATGGAGAAAACAGAGCACAACACTCAAAGAACTTCCGTCTCATACACACACACACACGGAACCTAATTTTAAAAAGAAGCAGTAGCTCAGTTTTACACATGTGAAATGGTTAAGAAATAGAAACTACAATAAATGTGTCACTTTACCTAGAAAAGGCCCTAAAGTTTGCTGGTGGAGTGGGTGTCAGGAGAAGGGCTGGACAGAGGGGTACCTGAAATCAGAAGGAAGCCCGTAACAGCAGGTGTGGACGGGCATGGCTGCTAACACACGGGGCCAACTGAGGGGGCTCAGAGATGGAGGTGTGTGCATTTTGTGTGTTCTTATGCAGCTCGGGCCAATTAGGTGCAGTTTCTCCATTCACCTAGAGTTTCTCACGCAGGAAATCATGCACAAGCAATTGCAGAATTCACATTAGGCTCAGGAGTTCCCATCGCAGCGCAGCAGAAACAAATCCTACTAGTATCCATGAGGATGCAGGTTCAATCCCTGGCCTCGCTCAGTGGGTTAAGGATCCAGCGTTGCTACGAGCTGTGGTGTAGGTCACAGATGCAGCTCAGATCCCGCATTGCTGTGGCCGTGGTGAAAGCTGGCAGCTGTAGCTCTGATTCGACCCCTAGTCTGGGAACTTACATATGCTGCAGGTGTGGCCCTAAAAAGCAAAAAAAAAAAAAAAAAAAATCACATTAGGCTCACATTGTTCTCCAAGATACCAATCACGTTGGAAAAAAAATCAGTGTTTCAAAACAAGACTTATAGCAAAACTGACTGTACAGAAGAAAGAAACCAGAAACTAATGAGACTGGTTTACCAATGGTGAGGGGGGCATTGGCAACGGGGTAGAAAGACTGGGGGACGGGAAGGAGGCAGTAAGGGCCGAGAGAACATGACACCTCTGAGTATATTTTGTGGTAGCTCTAACTCTTAGAACCCAGGTAATGTCTCATAGACTCCCTTGTAAGTAAATAACACCAACCAAAATATAAGGAGAACCCCAAATGGAAAACAAACAATAAAACTAAACTGAACTGTAGGTGGGGAAGAAAAGAGCTAACCTAAGTAACTTTGCAAAGAAGTTATTTTGTTTTAACTGCAACTATTTATTGGTGGATTGATAAATATAATTTTAAATAGAACAATAAGGCATAACCATGGATTAAAACAGTTTGCTGTACTACAAAAGAGGGAAAAGCCATAAACCTAGGAACTTTGAATATTCAAATCAAAGAGCCTCGGAGGTACCGAATAGATAAGTATCAGACAATTCTTCCCTTTCATACAATTCCTGTATGACGTCAGTTGATTCTAAAGCCAGAATGGGATGCCATACAGAAGTCCTCACTCATGTATCCTTGAGCTGTCCTCTGCCCCCCACTCCTTTCCCTTCTCTTTGCAGTGGTTCTCTGGCCATGCCCTTCCTGAAGAACCGTGTGCACAGCTTCCTTCCTAAGCACAGAAGCAAGCATGCACTGAGTCAGAGAAAAGCCACCACAGGCACATATGTGAATGAATAGACTTAGATATTAGGATGGCAACCGCCGAATCCAGTAAGGTCTAAATGAAGCTGACTCTGGCAAAGGCGCTGCTCTGGCTCGCTGAAAGGTCTATAATGCTAGCTCAAGTTGTGCCACCACTGCCAGACCCCTTGTTTCTAAGCGATTGCCAGTGGAGGCCGGAAGCCAATGTGCTTATCCCGATCATTGAAGACAAAGATTGAGGGACTGTCACAAATTGAAGGAGACTGAGATTTGACAACTAAATGCAACGTGAGACCCTGGAGTGGCTCCCGGACCAGAGCAAGGACATTAATAGGAAAACTGACAAGACCCAAATAATATTAATAGATTAGTTCATAGTATTTATCAATGTTAATCTCCTGATTTCAATAAATGTACTGTGGTGATGTAAGACGTTAACGTTAGGAAAACCTAGACAAAGATTTTATAGGAAAAATTTTTTGCAGCTTCTCTGTAACTATAAAATTATTTCAAAATAGAAAGTTAAAAATATATGTATGCTCTTAGCCACGGATATGTCACAGTTGGGACTTACATCCCAATGCCATTGATAGATACATGGCTTCAGGAGCAGGTAAGTTCAACCAGGAAATGCTTAGTTCAGGATTTCTTTAAATAGGGAAATTTGGAAGACCACAGAGAATCTAATTTCAGATGATCAGATGTTACCATAGCATATGACATCATGGCCCCTAATGTACCATCATGGCATAAATTCCCACTTCACAGTATGGAGTCAGTTTGCCATCGGCAGTTCAGCCTGGATCCCCTGCTGAATGGAATGTCCAGCTTATCTGTTCTCAACAGTCAGGTCCCTTGGCCCAGGCCCAGATCTGCCGATACTTGGAATATTCACGTGCTCTTCCCTGTGCAAGCCTAAGGCAGGCATTCCCAATAGGTTATAGCAGTCATTCCCACACGGTCCCCTGAGCTCCTACCGATAGGAGTCGGCACTTGAGCTGAAACATCTATTGCTACGTTCAGCCTGCAGTCAGGTGTATGGGGACTCTCAAAGTCTTAAGTTCCTGCTTAGATTCTGCTGTTCTAGATAGACAGGCGTGGCGGCACCCTTCCTCAAATGCAAAAAGAGATTCCAGCACTCTCACCAAGTGTCCCTCTCCAAGACACATCAGCGATTCAAGGGTAGAATGTCTAAGGGGCTCTGTGGTTTTGGATAAAGACGCTTGACATGAGATGGAGCCCGATGGCAAAAGCTGATCAGATTCCAGAGAAACACTGAGGCTTAAATCCTTATCATCAGGTTGACAGTTAACTTATTCCAATTGTGTTCATAGAAATAGTCTTTGTCAGACTTCATAAAATGAACCAGGAAAGAATATCAAAGATGCTTTGTCATTTCATAGCCTGACAATAGTTTTCTAACTTATCACACTAGGCATCCAGGGATGTTATTTACTTATTTATTGCTTTTTAGGGCCGCACCCGTGCCATATGGAGGTTCCCAGGCCAGGAGATGAACCAGAGCTGTAGCTGCCGGCCTACGCCACAGCCACAGCAACACCAGATCTGAGCTGAGTCTGCAACCTACACCACAGCTCATGGCAATGTCGGATCCTTAGCCCACTGAGCGAGGCCAGGGATCAAACCCGCATCCTCATAGATACTAGTCAGGATCATAACCCCCTGAGCCAGGGATTTTAAAATAAAACTCTATCAAGTCATTCTTTTCTTCTTACTAAGGGGGTACATTTGAAGGACAGGGGACATTCCAACAGCCTTATCTGGAAGCAAATGGAGGTAATCACTCAAAATTGGACCCAGGCCTCCCTGGTCATAGTCCAGAGCTATAAACAGTGACCATGTTTACTTTTTTGTTTTCTATCAAGAAGGAAAAAAAAATAGGTCTTATCAGAAGGCAGCTTCCGAGGAAAACTCAACTAAACTTAGGCAAGAACTAGAAGGCTGAGAGTGGAGTTCCAAGCCAGGAAAGATGAAAGACTAGAGCTGGCAGGAGGGTATTTCAGTAGTATTTACCTGCCCTGGGATAAAAACTGCCTCACTCTCCCATCTCCAGCTCCATCTTCTCATGTCCAGTCTCTCCCTTCCTTCCCTTTCTCCGTGGCTCCACATCAGAGATTTTCAGTATTCTACTGCTTTATGAGAGCTGGAACTAAGAAATTGCTTACCGAGCCTTTCCTTTGCTGTTGAGAGTTACACACTGCAGGAGTTCCCGTGGTGGTGCAGTGGAAATGGCCTTGCTCAGTGAGTCAGGGATGCGGCGGCGTTGCCATGAGCTGTGGTGTAGGTCACAGGCACGGCTCAGATCCCTCGTTGCTATGGCTGTGGTGTAGGCCTGCAGCTGTAGCTCCAATGTGACCCCTAACCTGGGCACCTCCATATCTCAAGGGTGTGCCCCCCCCCAAAAAAAAAGAATTACACATAGCACGGTGTCCCAGACAGGTCTTGTTTTGCTTTTATAAAATATCTTCCTGGTTCTGCAGGTTCTCTCAGAAGTATTTTGTTGCTTCATGACCTGTCTCAAAATAATTCTGCCCATCCAAATTAAGTCTCTCTTGCTTCAGCTTAGGTATTTCCCTTTACCTCATCTAGTTTGCTCCTTTAAACTAGTTCAGAAAAATTCTAACTTTGGAATGAGACCCTTTGACATATAAATTCTTCCCTAATCCTAAACCTTTAATTCCTCCATTCCACTTAAAGAAATAGTTTCAAATCCTTAGCCCAACTCCTCAGCCTCCTCTGTGCAGTCTGGTTCTGACTTCCCTCTCCAGATGGATTTCCCACAAATCCTTTGCAGAGACCCTCGATCTCAGCCGAACCGAACGCTATGCTCCTCTCTGGAAAATATCCTACCATCTCGAAATAATATTGCCATTTGGAATGCCCTCTCCCCCAGTGTAGCCTCTTATTTACTCCTTCAGTGTGAAAAAAATTAACCAAGCACGTAAAATTAATAAGTACTAGGTGGATGCAAAAAATGAGTCATAATCTCCACCATGCAGAGTACATGATTACTATAGGCAGTTAGATGGTTCTGAATATCAGGTGTTAATACCCAACGGCGGCGAGGGGGGAGTTAGAATGGGGTCGGGTGTTAGGATTAAACTTCAGGCTAACAGTAGCATTTGTGAAGCCTGTGAAGGATGGGGCAGGGTTCTGAAAAGGATTACAGGCTGAAGACACCATGAGAGCGAGCACAGAGGCAGGAGAAAATGGAGTGCATACTCGTGAATTCAAATACTTGGATACATGAAGGATCCTGAATATCAGACTAAACGTTTGAATTTAGTCCACAGGCAGAGGAAAATACTGATGGATTTTGAGCACAGAAATAACATGATCAGAAAGAGCAGGGCTTTAGGAAGATACGAGGCCGTGTGTGTGTAGGATCCATTTCCTCCATTCCCAGGGATTTCTTCATGGTATACTAGGGAGAGAAAAGCCTGCTTCAAACGTAAGACTGCAAGACTGGTCACGCCTATCACACTCTCCATTTAACTCACCCGACTGGGCTTTGCAGCAGGTAGACAGATCTGGGAGACGGGGTGTGAGTAGCTTGTAACTGCGCAGCTGCTGTTCCAATGCGGTATTTTCCTTAGAGCAAGTCAGCCCCGCACTTAGCATGTGGCAGGATACAGCTGTTGACCCCAGCAGATACCTTCTCCCTCTATACCCATTTTCAAGGGTCATCACAACCGGTTCACTTTTTTTTTTTTTTTTTGTCATTTTGACTTTTCTAGGGCTGCTTCCCGCGGCACATGGAGGGTCCCAGTCTAGGGGTCGAATCGGAGCTGCAGCCGCCGGCCTACACCAGAGCCACAGCAACGCGGGATCCGAGCCACGTCTGCGACCTCCACCACAGCTCACGGCAACGCCGGATCCTTAAGCCACTGAGCGAGGCCAGGGATCGAACCCGCAACCTCAGGGTTCCTCGTCGGATTCGTTAACCACTGCGCCACGACGGCAACTCCCGGCCGTTCCCTTTTGAGACTGCAGGCGCTCTCCTGCTCTCTGCCACACGCCGCAGAGATCGTGATCCTCCTGACGCGCCAGGGACCATCGCACTGGTCCCTCCTTTCCTCCTTGGACGACGGAACTGGAAGTGGCGAGCACGTCGGATGCCTCAGACACAAGCAAGCCGGGGGCGAAAGCCATGTAGTTTGTCAGCATAGGTCCAGTCGGGAGAACAGAAACCACACCCGTTATTTTAACAGAGAGGATTCAGTATGGGGCAGGTGTTATAAGACAGACATGGCAAATGGGAAACTGAGGCGACGCAGAAATAGTGACACCCCAAGCACAGCAAGCAGCTGACAGTCCAAGGGCAGGACAGCTGGTGAGGAAGAGATGTTGGCCGAGTCCCGGCAAGAACGGGGGATGGAAGTCCAGATTTGGAGCAGACAGACGGGAGCTTAATAGGCAGCACAAGAGCCGATGAAAGCGCCGGCCAATGAGTCGGCTTTATATTAAATATTGTGATAAATAAAGAACATTCTCTGCCGCAGATTTTAGTTTTGGAATTCGTTCTTCTAAAACATTAGCCTGGCAGTGGCACAGCCAATAAAGTGACTTGTCTGTGCACATCATGACAGAACAGTCTCAGGTTGACATTATCTTGCACGCCTGAGACATTTCATTGTTCAAAGTATAAGCAGACAATGGAATACCACTCACAATAAAAAGGAACGAATTACGGATACACATAACTTGGATGGATCTCAGAGGCATTATGCTGAGTGAAAGAAGCCAGTCTCAAAAGGTGCGATTCCATTTATATGACACTTTCTTTTTCTATATGTAATGATTTTTATTTTTTCCACTAGAGCTGGTTTACAGTGTTCTGTCAGTTGTCTACTGTACAGCAAGGCGACCCGGTTATACACATATATACACTCTTTTTCTCACATTCACTGTCGCCCATCAAGCTCCCTCACAAGTGACCAGCTATGGTTCCCCGTGCTGTACAGCAGGATCTCACTGCTCATCCACCCCGAGTACTTTCAAAAGGACACAACTACAGTGGTGAAGGAGAGATGCGTGGCTGCCCGGGGCCAGGAGTCGGGCGAGACCGCGGCCAGAAAGGGAGAGCACGAGGCACTGCCTTGGGATAAGGGAAGTGTCCCGAATCCTGACCGTGGCGGGGTTACACGAGTCCGTGCACGGGGTAACCTTCACAGAGCCATACTCAAAAAACAGTCGGTTAAAACAAGAAGAAAAAAGAAATGAGAAAAGTAGAGAAGGAACATTCGTGGCTTATGTGCGAGAAGGTTTTGTCTTTTTTGATTTTTGAAACATTTGCTGTGTTAAGGTCCAGTGTGACTCTGCTGAACCTTTGCCACATCTGGCCTGAGTTACAAGGGAACCCTGTCCCATCTCCAGCTGTCACGCACCTCAGAGCCCCCAGCTAAGGGCGAGGCACCCAGGGTGACGAAGGAACCTCCCACACCTCCGGGCTGTTCCGGGGCTCCTGTGATTCCGGGAGAGTATTTGTGCTGTTTGTAGCAGTTCAAAGCCTTCCTCTTCCCTGCACTTCAAAGCCCGGCCTGCTTTTGCCCCATTCATGTCTTTTATTTGATGCTAGCAACCTTTGAGGACCGACGCTGAGTGGCCCTGGGCAGGGACCCCATGAATCGGCAAAGCTGGCCACAGGGAATGAATAAGATACTCACTGGCAGCAACATCACAGTGATTGTGGCCCAGTGAGCCTTGTTCTGTGTTCCTCTCCACAGTCCAGAGCAGTTCCCGAGAATAAACAACTGAGCTGCAGCAGGAAGTGGGCTCCCTCCCTGCCTCCCCGGAGCCCTCTTTTCTACTTTTCTGCTTTCTACGCATGCTTCAAAATATAATTTTGTCATGCTCTGCACATTTACATTACTTCATTAATAGAACACCATTAAACAAAGTGCTGCTGAACTTTGAAATACATAATATCATTTTGCAGTCCATCACCCCAAGAATTTTGGTTCCGTTCCATCTGAGATGAAAAGGAGGGAGATTCTCTGCAGCCCCACACTGTCTTCCTCAGAAAGCCTCTCCTGGGGTAAAATCTGCACCACTGGTGTTGCCATTGCCATTCAAGCTCTGCTCCCTAGGGGCCAATCTCATGCACAAACTCTCAAAATATTAATTGGATAGGATTCAAAAATGAATGAGCAGGTACTCTTTTTGTCTGGCTTCTTTCACTCCACATGTTTTCCTTGAGGTCACTGTTGTATCAATAGCATGTTCTTGTTCATTACTGTGTAGTATTCCAAGCTATGGATATAGTAGTCCACACCTTGTTTATCCATTCTGCTGTTGGTGGATATCTGAGCTGTTTCTAATTAGGGTTCTTTTTTTTGGGGGGGGAGGGTTATGAATAAACTTGCTATAAATATTTTTGTGAGAGGCCTTTTACTGACATACTCATGTTTCTTACCTCCATATATAAAAAGTAGACATACATTCTACAAATAATAAATGCTGGAGAGTATGCCGGAAAAAGGGAACCCTCCACTGTTTGTGGGAATATAAACTGTTGCAGCCACTGTAGAGAGCAGTATAGAGGTTCCTTAGAAAACTAAAAATAGGGTTATCATATGATCCAGCAATCCCATTCCTGGGCATATATTCAGAAGAGATGAAAATTCTAATTCGAAAAGATACATGCACTCCAATGTTCGTAACAGCCCTACTCACACTGGCCAAGACACGGAAGCAACCTACATGTCCACTGACACATGAATAGATAAAGAAGGTGTGTGTGTGTACACATGCACACAATGGAGTATTACTCAGCTAAAAACAATAAAACATTGCCATTTGCAGCAACTTGGATGGATGTAGAGATAATCATACTAAGTGAAGTAAATCAAGATAGAAAATATGATATCACTCGTAAGTGGAATTTTTAAAATACAAATGAACTTACCACACAGAAACTCACAGACATGGGAAACAAATTTATGAGTATCAAAGGAGAAAGGGAGGAATGGATCAATTAGGAGCTTAAAATTAGCAGATACACACTGCTATATGTAAAATAAACAAAAGGCCCTACTATATAGCACAGGGAACTATACTCAATATCCTGTAATAACCTATATTGGAAAGGAATATACATGTGTGTGTGTGCATACATACATCTGAATTGCTTTGCTGTATACCTTATACTAATATTATAAGTCAACTATAATTTTTTAAAACTAAAAATATTAATTAAAAAAAATGATTTTTTTAAAAAGGTAGACATGTTGGCGTTCCTGCTGTGGTGCAGTGGGTTAAGAATCCAACTGCAGTGGCTCAGGTCACTGGTGCAGTGGGTTAAAGGATCTGGCACTGCTGCAGCTGCAGCTCAGATTCAGTCCCTGGCCCTGGAACTTCCGGTTGCCATGGGGTGGCCATGAAAAAAAGAAAAAGGTAGGCGTGTTTCGGTTCCTCTGACACGGTCAGTCTCTGAGGTGGCTGTCCCATTCTCAGTCCCCGCCAGCCATTTATGAGAGTTCCAGCCGCTCTACATCTTTGCCAGCACTTGGTAGGACCAATCTTTTCACTGTAGCCCATGTGGTATATAGCAGCGTATCACTGTGGTTTGCCACGTGAATTACCCTGATGAGAAACGATGCTGAGTGCTTTCGCACATGCCTGTTGGCCTTTTATCTATTCTCTTTTGCAAAGTGCTTCTGAGGAGAAATGAGGAAGTGGTGGCGGCGATGTCAGGGGAGAAAGGTAAAGGTATGAGTTGGAAAAGACGTAACAGCTCAGGCCAGGGAAAGCCTAGGATGTGGCGGAAACTTTGACCTGCCGCGTCATTTTGTCCTGCCGCGGTTGTACACTTGGGTAAAGGTTGGAATGGAGAAGAGAGGAAAGGGAGAAGCACGGTGTGAGTTTCAAATGACGTTATTCATCGTGTCTGGAATATAGGAGCACAGTGCCAGCCAGCAGGAGACTTTGGGACAGTCTTAAGGGGGTAACGGTGCTATGTAATTGTCGCAGCAAGAGTGATGTGTGAAGAAGGTATTGCCAGACTCCTTTAAGCCTTCCAGAAAGATCAAAGCCCTGCGTGTTTATATACAACACATACACACACGCCAGTGAATAAGAACCCGAGGCGGTCCAGGTCCCCTCCACTTCGCAGACAGGCCCTACTATGTGCAAAAATGCGCAGACTTGGTCTACGGACGAACCAACCCCAGGGTAGAATGAGAATAAGCTCTCAGATCGCCTCCCTAGGAAGCCAGGGTGGGTTGCAATGGACATCGTCACTCGGAAAGTTCCATCCCTGTACTCCCATGTGCCACAACATCCATTCTCTAGTAGATATTTCTCAGGTTTAAGGCAGCATGATAGTAATAAATCAGGTCTGAAAGTCGACTGCTGTAAATGCCATGTGGTATTGGTTAGATCACAAACCAAAGCCAATTTTTCAAAACATTTCCTGCTGGAATACCCACAACATTTTAACAGATGTCTTTTGGAACGTTTTGAAGCAAAATAAGCCCCCATCAGCATATAAAATAAAACCGAAAAGAAAGTAAGCTGCGGAGGGATTTTTCTTTTTCTTTTGGCAGTAAGAGAAAGATCGGAGAAAGTCTTGAGATCTTTGGAGAAATACTTGCTCATAGCCACAAAAGTGAAGAAATGAGCTTTTCTCATATACACACCACAAGAAAAATTGGGGCTGGGGAAATATCCTTCCATTATTCACCAAAGAAATTTCTCTGATAGCTTTTCAGTGTAGTATCTGTTATTTCTTGTTCTGGACACTGGTTTTAATGCCAGCTTTTGTTGAAGCAGTTCCACAGAAAGCTAGGGAAAGGGTCTGAGGCAGGGACAAATGCAGTGAAAGCATCAAAGAAGCATCTTTTGTCAGGGACGATGACCAGTGCTGGCTGATTCTAAAGGGGCAACGTGGAATCTGGGGCCTCTCAGAATTAGTGGGAGGGCCAGAATAGAAGTCTGGAAAAGGTAGGAGAAATTTTCTGGCACTTCTCTTCAACATTATGCTATAACAAATTTCATGAAAGGTACAGAAAAATCACAAGAATCATACAGTGAACATGCATATACGCAAGAAGGAGACACTATTTTTAATCTGACTGTTTATACCGGGGCTGATTTTGAGTCTCATCAAAGAAATGGTCCTGAATTAATGAATGAGTGGTCTAACAAGCTTGCCACACACTTATTCTGGAGAAGCCAGAAGCCAGGACTGCTAGCTCCTCCTGCATGGAGTAATAACTCCAAAAGCAAGATTCCCTATGGGTTTGCTTCTATCATCTGTTGTTGTGAATGCTACTTGCTCATGCTGACTTGTCTCCTTGTTGCCGTATCAGCTTTGACTCTGCGCTGGATATTATACTGAAAAATTATATGTAGCAGTAATTTGATACTATTTCTCTTAATTATTTGCTTGTTCTATTTTGGGGGGGAGCCCATGCCACGGTAGCAACCCAAGCCGCTGCACTGACAACGCTGGGTCCTTAACCCACTGCCCCACGAGGGAGATCCCAATACTGTTTCTTTGGAGAAGATTTTTGTTTGCTTATGCCAGGCCCATGGGGGTAATTATCAGTTCAGTAAATGTTTATTGAGCATTACTGAGGTAGTAGGAATATAGTTATCAACAAGAATTGGTTCCTGCCCTTACAGGTCTTCCTCTGAATAAGCAATAGGATTAATTTAACTAGAGCCTTTACGGAGCTCTCATCGTGGCTCAGGAGTTAACGAACCCAACTAGGATCCATGAGGATGCGAGTTCGATCCCTGGCCTCAGTGGGTTAAGGATCTGACGGTGCTGTGAGCTGTGGTGCAGGTCGCAGGCACAGCTCAGATCCTGCGTTGCTGTGGCTGTGGTGTAGGCCGGCAGCTTCAGCTCTGATTCAACCCCTAGCCTGGGAAGCTCCATGTGCCGCAGGTGTGGCCCTAAAAAGACAAAAGACACACAAAAAATAAATAGAGACTTTAGGAGTTCTCTCATGGCACGGCAGGTTAAGGATCCAATGTAGTCACCAGAGTAGCTTGGGTCACTGCTGTGGCACACATTTGACCTCTGGTGCAGGAACTTCCACATGCCACAGGTGTGGCTAAAAAAACCAAACCAAACAAAAGACAAGGAGTTCCGGTCGTGGCTCATTGGAAATGAATCCAACTAGGAACGGTGAGGTTGCAGGTTTGATCCCTGGCCTCGCTCCGTGGGTTAAGGATCTGGCGTTGCCGTGAGCTGTGGTTGCTCGGATCTGGCGTTGCCGTGGCTGTGGCGTAGGCCGGCAGCTGCAGGTCCGATTAGACCCCTAGCCTGGGAAGCTCCATATGCCGAGGGTGTGGCCCTAGGAAAAAAAAAAGAAAGAAAAAAACCAAACCCTCAAGTTTAGAAACATAAACAAATAAATAAATAGAGCCTTTAAAGAATAATTCAATTCACATAAGGATGAGCAGCATGCAGCTTCTCCTAACCTTACCCATCTACACCCACTAAGGAGTGGCACGCTGGACTATGCAGAGACGCCTCAAAGCAGCAGTTCTCTTGTAGTTTCAGTTCTTAGATAATTTAGGGGAAAAACCTGTATGAACTGATTATTGTATCTGCCATAAAAATCTAATCAGAAATTATCAGATTGATTTTTTTTACTTCCTTTGACAACATACCCAGGAAAGTGGATGCTCTAAAACACTAAGGCGGTTACTAATTCTTACTAATTCACGGCAGGAATAAGACCATAGCCCACGCGAGTATCATACACTTAAATACTCTGCACTGACGGACCATCTGCAGGGGACTGGGTCCCTGTGTGTAGGTAGTAAAAGCAAAGAACACAATCCTTCCACACCGGAGCTACTTTCAAAGTAGTGGACTGTACACCTGAAACTAACACAATATTGTAAATCAACTCTACTTCAATTCAAAAAATTAAATTCAAATTTAAAATACAATGGGAGTTCCCTGTTGGCCTAGCGGTTAAGGTGACACCTGGAAATGGCTGAGGATGGCAAGTCCAGACTGTTCAGTTTTGGTCACCACAGTTAACTCCGTGGCTCTGTGGGTTCCATTCCACAGAAGAGTCCTTCTCAGCTAATGGGCCGCGCCACACTTTTTTTTTTTTTTTTTTTTTTTGGCTGCGACCATGGCACACAGAAGTTCCCAGGCCAGGGATCAAACCCAAGGCTCAGCGGTGCCAATGCCAAGTCCTTATGTGGGTTTCCCATCACTGATAAAACACACAGAGCTGGTATCATTCACGTGCACAAATCATTTGTTGATCTCTTAACAATGAGGAGGCCTCCTGGAAGACGGAAAGGACAATCAGAGATGGCCCCTGACCTCAGGAGTTCATACTCTAGTAGGTGCAAAAGACATATCCAGGGATAAGTTATGTAACTTAAAAAGGCACTGCTGCTATATGGAAAGTGCTGCGATAGAGGGCTGACTGAATCCAAAGCTGCCATGGTCTAGGATTCGAAGAGTTTCCCTGTCCTCAGGAGAACCTGAAAAGGAGACTCTGGTTACTAGATTATTCTCCACACAGGACTGCCAACATGATTTGTGCGGCCCACTGCAGCATGAACGTGCGTGGCCCCTTACGGCAAGACTAAGGATTTCAAGACGGTGACAGCATTCAACCAGGCATGGAGTCCTTCTGAGTGCAGGGCCCTGTGTGGCTGCGCAGCTCACACGCCCTTGACACTGGCCCTGTCTGCACAGACCATGGATGTGAGAAAGAGGCCAATTTTGACCAGTCCAGAGGAGGAAATTATACACGAGCAATTTTCTTCCAAGTAGTTCACAGGAAAATAAACTCACTTTAAGAAAATAATGCAGTCTTTCCCAAAGTAGCAAGTGGGATTGGGATATAAAAGATAGAAAGGTACAATTTACAAAGACAATGTCACAGCCATTTCACAGCTGCAAGGTAAGGACCATAATGATAGGAACGGGAGCGGCAGTGGGAGCCGACACTAACACAGAGCGCTTACTAAGCGCCGGGATTCGTCTAAGCCTACCTATTAGGTATATTTACTCATTTAATCCTCGCAAGGACTCGGGGAGGTCGATACTCTTATTTTCCTGTCTCGTGGATGAGAAAACTGACCTGAGAGCCAGCCCCTGGTCCCACAGCAAGTGAGCAGTAGAACCAGGCTTTGTACTCAGACAGTCCAGCTCCAGGGTCGGGGCTTCTAACCACTGTTGCTGCTGCTTCTCAGAAAACCAAGACACCTACGGCAGGAAGGGAGAAAGGAAGGATGGAAGGACGGGCGTTATCCCAGTATATTCATGCATTAATGTCATAGATTTGGCTTAACCAGATACCGTGGGTTGTGTGCATGTTTTTAATTTTTTCTTTTCTTGCATTTCATGTTCATAGTTTAACAGCACCCGTTCGCCCTCCCCCACTGAATGTTGCCACATGACCCCATGGAGTAGAAAGGTACTGCTTCTGAGAACATTCCATCACGGCCTGTCGTGCTTTCTCTGGACACTTGCACTTTCTTCTCTTTCTTTATGGCAAACTCTCCTGTTTCTAACGAACTAACAGGCATTCTTTTAAATCCATTTAAAGAGTGGTAACTGGAACTCAATAAAATATAACGTAGTAGTCGGTCATGCCAGAGGTTTTACACCCCCCGCCCCCACCCCGACCCCATCCCCAGGCTGCACTTAAGTCTCAGTTCAAGGCCCCACCCTAACACCACTCCAGGACTTTGTAGTTTCGAGAAAAGAAATTTCAGCTTGCCCTATATTTACCAAAACTGCAAAGGTTCGCCTTCTCAAATCAAAAGAGAACAGGACAAAAGGATTCTCTGGCAGCCAATTGTCCCCGTCACCTTTAAATAAAAAGCGCCTTTGGCTGCTGGTCAGAGCCTGTAGTCGGGTCACTGTTCTTTCTTTGTGGCTCAGTCCATTGTTATTCAAGGAAGGCCTCGCCTACAGAATGTGGCCTCTGGTGCCTGTGTGCTCGGAGGGGGAGTGTTCTCTCCAGCTCCTGCTCCCTCTCCCTCTGTCTCTCTTTTTGCACGCACCAAACTTTTTTTTTTTTTTCTTTTTGGAAGTTACCTAGGAAACAAAGTCTTTTGTGCTCCAACTTTATCTGAGCTATTTGCTTCGCTGGGAACCTGCACAAAAGCTGAAGAGAGAAAGAAGGTTGCAATGTTTGGCGAAAAACCATTCATGGCCAACACGTTTTTCTCAAGGGGGGGAAGCGTAGCCTGTTGGGTGTCTTGGGGGGCTTTTCAGATACCTCTGACAAGGTAAGCAAGTGCTGGGTGTTCGTTTAGAACAAGTGGCTCTGGAATCCTCTCTTTAAGGGGACTTGAGAACAGTTCCTTTGACAGTATATGAAATCCTCTGAGTTAACAGGGCAGGACGCTTCCCAGCGTGAGGAGGAGCAAATTTTTTTTTAAATGACCCTGATTTTAGGACAGAATATTATTAAAACCTAACTGGAATCAAGAGGGAAACTGCTTATTTTATACCAACAGCCACCTTCCTACAAATGGTGGAAAGAAAGAAAACCCAGGTTCGGTGGTGAAAACTGAGTTTCTTAATAATCCGCTTTCGAAACCCAACCCTGAAATCACGGCTGGGATGGAGACTTTTTAATCACCTGGGCTAGGAGCCCAGCCCTAGGGCTGTTGGAAGTTAGGAAATACCGGTATTTATCAGAGGCGGGGATGGAAAATTCTGAACCATCACAAGGAAGTCAAGGTCTCTCCACAGTCGGAAGACAAGCTTCGTGCTGCAAAGCTGACAGAAAATCAAGGGGGACCATTCTACTCTTGCAGATTGGGAAAAGAAACCCAGTAGAATCCTTTCCCCCAGTAAGAGCGGTTGGATCTTCCACTCTCGTTGATGGGTGGAGATTCTTCGCGTTTGCTTTTCCACCTGCACAGGGCTGAGGAAACTGCATTCTTAAAATGGCATTCCCAAGTGCCGCCACCCTGCCCTAAGATGAGCTCTGAGCATTTGGATCCGGCCTCTCAGATGAGGTCGGCTTTTCCCTCAGGTGATGTGTTCTGGGGTGTCTCCTGACTCCCGGCTTTCTGGCCAGTTTTCTAAACCTTTCCGTAGGCATCTAAATCATTTCTCCCCTTTGATCACAGTCACCTAGCGCTTTCAAGACTTGCAGTAGGAATTTCTGGCGAGACTTCCAGAAAATAAATCGACCTCTCACTGGCTTAGAGAGTCCTCTCTTTCTTCATTTTGAAGTTTGGGGATTTCTGGCTACCTTGTCTCTCCTCTTTAATTCCCTCTGACCTGAAAAGCATGTGTATTTAGCCTATTTTTTCCCTTTTGTATCACTTGACTGTTGAAATGATAACTTGCAGTTACTTGTGCTTACTAACGGTTTTCAGGGATTCTTCCTCTGACCTGAAAGCTTATCTCTGACTAAACTGAAATTTGTCCTAACTCTGAAGTTCCTTGTGTGTGTGCTTATGTGTAAACCCTGATGGCTGAATCTGGATGAACTCTGTTTGCAGTCCCATCCCCCGGAGGACGAAGATACAGATGTCATGTTAGGGCAGAGGCCGAAAAACCCAGTGCATAATATCCCCTCGACACTGGACAAGCAGACCAACTGGAGCAAGGCGCTACCTCTCCCGACGCCAGAGGAGAAGATGAAACAAGATGCCCAAGTGATTTCTTCCTGCATCATTCCCATCAATGTCACCGGTATTGTGCTGTTCTTTTCTTGGGGGCAGGCGGGTCCGAGCACTCTGTGTATTAAGTATGGTCCAAACCTGTGCTGCTGGGCGCACCAGTTAAGAAAACTGCTTGGTAAACAAATGATACCTTTTTTTTTTTTTTCCATCAGAATGCAACCCAGGGGATGTTCGATAGGCTTTTGTTAGGTTTTGAACATCAATTTGCATATATTCTGCTGGGCCGCTTGTTATGTAAATGATGGACAGTTTCTTTCGGAGAAAAAGTAACCACATAGCTCTTTAGCCATAGCTGACTGAAATAATGGCGAAAGCGGCAGTGATTAATCAGATGAGAATGATGTGTGGCACCGCAGGAAAGAGCCCAGCAAGCCTCAGGTTTCGAAAACGGCAAGTAAGGATCCTGTAGCTCAAGTATAAAATCTGTTTTCATGCTTCCGTGGATAAAGGTAGGCTTGTTTAAAAGATCCTTTAGCCTTCTGCACTGATTTTAGGCATTTTGGACCTAAAAATTCACGGTGTCATAGATGAAGGCTGAATTCTACTCTCAAGCCAGCCGGCCAGTCTTCTGCTCACACTCCGCTTTCCCTCCTTCTCCTCTGTACTGAGAGTTCGGATACTAGGCCAGGTCCCAGGCAAGCCTGTCTGGACTTTACTTAAAAAAGTTTATTGGCAGCAGTTGTAAAATCCAGAATTGGTGATCTTAGAACCTGGCGATCTTAGTTGTAAATAAAATAATATTATAAAGGATTCTAATTTTCAGAGACAGATATTAAATGATCTATCCACTAGGCTTTTCTTTAACCATCTCTAAGAGCTACATTTTAACGTATTTGTATATTGAAGATCTCACAATGGCCATTGTGTGACTGATTTTCGTGTAACTAAATATCACATGCTGCTGGAGATGCATTCTGGACACAACTGTTATTAACGTCACTCGCAGCTCTCTCCTCTACAGTGGGGAGCAAATGATGACCAGGTATCAGGGCCGATATCATTTTCTCCATGACAAACAAGGAGTGCTAGTTGATCAGCTGGTTGTGAGCTGGGAGGGAGTTTTACTGACCTGCTCAACTTGTAGGAGAAATTAGTCTAAGGATGTGCCCTTCATCTGACCTCCATAATCTAAATGGGATGCTTTAGGGGGTGTTCAGCTGTCAAAGGGGATCATTTCGGCATCCTCTTAACCTAACTTTCGGTTCTGGGAACATCTGATTATTAGCAGCACCTGTTTTCTTCATGGCACTGTAAGTAAAATCTTGTTTTCAAATTTAGTCCTTTAATTATGGGGCTTGTGACTTAGGAAAAGGGATCTTTCCTTTTGCTTTATTTCAGGAACTGAGACTAAAGCCTAGATTATATGTTGATTTCAAGAGCTTTAATGAGAAAGTTGTTAATTATGCCCATATAACACAAAATATGTGTCTGTATGCCACGTGATGCATGATTATTATAATTAGAATGGAAGATTTTAATCTTTGAACGAAGAAAGGAAAATTTCATTCGGACGAATTCTCCGATAGTATTGTAATCTACCTATGAGATCTCATACAGGTTTTTCAACATAAAACTGTTCTCACTGTGAAGCTAAGCAGCACTCACACCGCTTCTCCATACAGCTGAAGCGCAGTTTGACATGTCATTCTGCTCGTGTGTCATAATCAAGATGAATGATGAGGCAGCCGGACTCCAAGCACTCTTGGCTTATGGCTTTCTGAGGCAGAGCTCACTCTGGAAAATTCATGGTGCAAGCTGGTGCCTGACAGGAGTGCAGCGTCCTCACCTCCCCCTCCATCATTCTCGTTTTGGTAGTTCTGCAGGTCGGGCGTCAATACTGTGATGATGGAGAGACCAACTAACAGGCATCATCGTTTGCCCCTTGTATTGACAAAAGATAACGCACACACTGTAAAGACGCAGAACTCCGGCTTTACTTACAGTTTGATCCACTGAAGCGAGGACGGCCCTGTATTTTTATTTTATATTAATAAGACACTGGTGCTAAAGCAAACTATGTCCAATTTAGTCAGCAGAGGAAAGCAGAAAGAGTTAAAAGCACACCTCTAGGTTGTTGTTTCCTCACTGTGTGTGTGTGTGTGTGTGTGTGTGTGTTTAGGGCTTGGGCATAGTGGGCAGAGGGAGGGGGGCCAAAAAAACCTCACAATGACACTTAATGAAGAAATGGGCAGACTGTGTCCGCTGAACTACTTCAAGTTAACACCTTGGCTACGGAGCTACTATGCCAAAAAGAGCAGCTTCAGAGAGTCCAGAAATAGGCCAGGGAAGAGGAGGAAGTAGAGGCCGTAAGTCCTTAAGGAGCCATTTCTGGGTGAGAGTGATTCTTTGATGTGATTTTTCTCCTCTTTCTTTCGATGTCCCGTCTTTGTTACTTTCGGCAGTGCAAGCTGTTGTGGAGAGCTGCGTTTAGAAGGAAAGCTTACTGTACTGCAGCAGCATTTAAAGGAGAGCCGAGTGAGGGCTCCCTTATATTTGTTCACGGGCCTAATCCAAACGCGTCCTTTGCTTCCAATCAATAAATATCACTGTGTTCCAAGCAAATGAAAATGTGTTTGCCATTTCGAAAAGCTAATGAGATCTGTTGGTGGGTTGCAGGAGTCGGCTTTGACCGAGAGGCTAGTATTCGCTGCTCTCTTGTTCACTCACAATCCGTACTACAGCGGAGGCGAAAACTGAGGAGGAGGAAAACCATCTCGGGTATCCCCAGGAGAGTCCAACAAGAAATAGGTGTGGTATCAACTGTTCATGCTGCACACGCTAGTGGGGGCGGAGTGTAAGGAGTTGAAATGGAAGCTGCCCTTTAACCAGCTTCCTTAAACATGGGCAGTGTGGAAACGTGGAGAGGTTCTGAAAGGGTGTGTCCTTGTTTCGTGTTCAGTAAGCCAGGCGGGGTTACTTTTTCCACCTCCATCCTTGACTGTAAAGGTTTGCCCATACAGATTTACGCACTTACATGCAGATTTTATGGCTGAAATATAATATTTTGCTACTTTTTACAAGTTTTCAGGTGGAAATTATGAGTAACCATTAACAAGATTTGCTGACAGATTTTTTTTTAGCAAAGTATACCTTTATTTGAAGAGAGATATACTTTTAGGGCATTAGTTATTTTAAGTGGTAACATTCCAGCATACTCAATTAAATATTGAATATTGATAACATGATACCCTTGGTGGCATTTTTTTCTCTTTTGTTCTGCTAAGTGTGTTTAAGACAGCGATGCCTTCCTATGGCTTTTTTAATTATTACTCTGGCAGCATCTCTTGTAAATCAGATTTCTATTTCATATAGTGAAAGTCTATGATGTTTTATTTCATTATGTTTATCTTACAAAATGAAAGTATACAGTAGCCAAGAAAATAAAATGTATTTTAGTTCAAAAAAAAACAACAGACACTTACTGGGGCAAAGTAATTTGATCGTGAAAAGAAAAAGAATTCACAGAAGCACGAAAAGCTGCTCTTCTCTTAGTATACATACATACAGAGCATGTATGTATTTGTGTGTGTGTGTAAATATATATATATCTAGAGAGAGAGAGAGAGGGCGAGATGGGCAAAGCGGCAGAGAGACGCTGCTCAGAGCCTTTTAACTTTCTCCTCCTTTTATACGGTCATTTTTTTCTGGAAGAAAATGCTCCACCATGCCAGCACCCAGATCTGGGGCCGTCTCCCAGAATGTCTGTTCACCTGCCGATGTGTGCAGTCTCTCACTGTGCTGTCCGTGTATCCTAGATTCTGACGAATCGCCCGTGGCCAGGGAAAGGAACGTGATCGTGCACACCAATCCAGACCCTTCCAACACCGTCAACAGGCGGTCTGGAACCAGGGACTCGGAGTGCCAAACCGAGGATATTCTGATCGCGGCGCCATCCAGGAGGAGAATCAGAGCTCAAAGAGGTCAAAGCATTGCAGCTTCCCTTTCTCATTCGGCTGGCAACATTTCTGCCCTGGCAGACAAAGGCGACACCATGTTTCCCCCCGCAGTGAGCAGCCGCACGAGATCTCGGAGCCTTCCCAGGGAGGGCAACAGAGGCGGGGACGCGGAGCCTAAAGCTGGTGCTAAATCCTCAGCATATGAAGAGGGGGAGCCTTTCGTGGGAGACCAAGAAAGGACCCTTAACAGCTGCAGCGAGGCCCCCAGCAGCCCGAGTGCGGCGGAACACCAGCCTGCTCTGGGCCTGGCCTGCGCTCAGCATCTTCACAGCCCCCAGCACAAGCTAAGTGAGAGAGGGCGGTCACGCCTGGCCCGCATGGCCGCAGACTCTGGCAGCTGTGACATCTCCTCCAACTCGGACACCTTCGGGAGCCCCATCCACTGCATCTCCACGGCTGGCGTCCTCCTCAGCAGCCACATGGACCAGAAAGATGACCACCAGTCCTCCAGTGGCAACTGGAGTGGCAGCAGCTCCACGTGCCCGTCGCAGACCTCAGAGACCATCCCTCCGGCAGCTTCTCCGCCCCTCACTGGCTCTTCGCACTGTGACTCGGAGTTGTCGCTCAACACAGCCCCTCATGCCAATGAGGACGCCAGCGTCTTCGCGACAGAGCCGTACAACGACCCCCTGGAGAGAGCGCGAGGCCACCGGGCGAACTCCTTCAGCTCCACCGTGGCAGACCTGCTGGACGACCCCAACAACAGCACCGCCAGCGACAGCGAGTGGAACTACCTGCACCACCGCCACGACGCCTCCTGCCGCCAGGATCTGAGTCCTGAGCGCCCCAAGGCGGACAGCCTGGGCTGCCCGAGCTTCACGAGCATGGCCACGTACGACAGCTTCCTGGAGAAGTCTCCCTCGGACAAGGCAGACACCAGCTCTCACTTTTCGGTGGACACAGAAGGCTACTACACGTCCATGCACTTCGACTGCGGTCTTAAAGGCACTAAGAGTTACGTGTGTCACTATGCAGCCCTGGGCCCAGACAACGGCCAGGGCGTCGGGGCTCCTCCTCCTCTTCCGGACTGTGCCTGGCAGGACTACTTAGACCACAGGAGGCAGGGGAGACCGAGCATCTCCTTCAGGAAACCAAAGGCAAAGCCGACCCCACCTAAACGGAGCTCATCGTTGAGGAAGTCCGACGGAAACGCAGACCCTTCCGAGAAGAAAGAACCAAAGATAAGCGGTGGCCAGCTCCCGCCTCACAGCTCCAGGGAAATGAAGCTGCCTCTTGACTTCTCCAACACGCCTTCGCGGATGGAAAGCGCCAGTCTTCCCACCAAGCAGGAACCTTCTTGGCTGAACCAGAGTGACCACGGCATCACGGAACCTCCGTTAGACACTTCTGAGGCTGCGGCGTTCAAAGACGAAGGTGCTGAGTCAGCTCACTATGCAGACCTCTGGCTTCTCAACGACTTGAAAACAAATGACCCTTACAGATCTTTATCTAACTCAAGCACTGCTACGGGTACGACAGTCATCGAATGCGTCAAGTCTCCGGAGAGCTCCGAATCCCAAACCTCCCAGTCCGAATCGAGAGCCACCACCCCATCCCTTCCTTCCGTGGACAGTGAGTTTAAACTGGCTTCCCCAGAAAAGCTGGCTGGCCTGGCCTCTCCATCAAGTGGCTACTCCAGCCAGTCTGAGACACCAACCTCCTCTTTCCCTACGGCTTTCTTTTCCGGTCCGCTGTCTCCTGGAGGGAGCAAAAGAAAACCGAAAGTCCCGGAAAGGAAATCCTCGCTACAGCAACCCTCTCTAAAAGAGGGAGCGCTGTCACTGAGTAAAGATCTTGAACTTCCAATTATACCTCCTACCCATCTTGACCTAAGTGCTCTTCATAATGTCTTGAATAAACCATTCCACCACCGCCACCCACTGCATGTTTTTAGTCATAATAAGCCGAATGCAATAGGAGAAACCCTGAGGTCCCATGCTCCCCCGTCTCTTGCAATTACACCGACAGTGCTGAAATCTGTTAGCCTTAGGTCCATCGGTAAGTCGGAAGAAGTGAAGCAGAAAGAAGGCAACAATGCAGAGCTTCCCTACTTGGAGGAAAGCACTCTCACAACGGCTGCCCTGTCTCCAGGTAAGATGAGGCCACACATGCCTAAGAAATCACTGTCGCGCCAGTACCCCACGGAAGACACCATACTGTCCTTTTTCGACTCCCCTGCAGTGGAGATGGGACCAGACCAACTACAGCTGGAAAAAAAACATACTTTTGATGTGAAGAACCATTGTGACCCGGAAGCAGTAACCTCAGCTGGCACCAGCCTTCTAGATTCCAGGGTCCCAAAAGACCAAGCACCTGTGCAGAGCGAGCCTGCTCCAGAAAACACACCGCGGAAAACCTGTGACTTCCCCACAGAAGCATTTCAGAGGGTCTCTGCTGCTCGCCCCAGTGATGCAGAGGGTAAAGCAGGACCATACGGAGAGGGTCCAGACGGAGCCCTAGCACAGGTCCAGAAGCCGTCTTCCGGAGATCAGGAGGAAGCTGCACACCCCGAGTCTGCGGATGTGCTCACACCTCAGTCGGACTCACCGGCCAGAGGCACAGACCTAAGCAGTCACCTCAAGCTTCAACTTGGGATGAGCCGCCACCACGACAAAGTGCCTGGGAATATTAGCTACGAAGCAGAGACATCAACTGTAAATCCACGCCCGGAAAAGTGTTCTGAGCAGGAAAATATCGCTTCAGGTATTGCAGCCAAAAGTGCCTCTGATAACAGCGGAGCAGAGGAGACCCAAGGAAGCACGGAAGAGGCTTTGCTGAAAGGTCAGTCGCTGACGCCTCTGTCACAATGGGGAGGTGTCTCGGGGCAGCTTGCGGAGTTGTTCTTTCTGCCCTTCCCCATAACTCAGTACGGCCGGGGGTACTGCTTTCCCTCCGCTGTTCTTTGCACTTATTAAAACCGTCAAGGGAAGGAGAGGCTTTTATTTCAAAGGCGGGATGGGTGTGGCAGGCAGCGTGTTCCTTTTTAAAAAGGGCAGTCAGGTAACTCTTGCTTATTTGCTCCCTGAGCCAGTGAGGCGCAGCAGCATGCCGGGGCCCTTCTTCCTAAAGATGCTTTTATTCTTAATTTAAGAATCGTCCCTGAGTGATGACTCTTTGATTTCACCACTGAGTGAGGACTCTCAGGCTGAAGCGGAAAGTGTGTTCGTGTCTCCAAACAAACCTCGAACAACTGAGGATTTATTTGCGGTCATTCACAGGTGAGGCCACACCACCAAAGGCTCTGCTTCTTACGGTGCGGCCCATCAGATGCCAGCACGGAGAAGCCTGGGATGCTTGTGATACATTCATCAAAAAACATAAGCTAGCAAAGAAAAAATTATTTTTCCAAATCACATTGACAGACTTATAGTCAAGTTGGGAAATACGTGGTTTTACATACAGTTAGGTGGGCCTCAATGGAGAGACCTTTCTAAGAACTGCTGAGGGAAGGTGTTTGTTTCCCCCCGCCCCCAGGAAAGACATTCTGGAGTGAGTTTTTATTTGAGAACACTTTCTCATCCTAAGAAACATCCTACAGCTACACTTCTACACAGCAGAGATAAATGCAAGGTGACTCCCTAAACACTGCCCCCCGGTTTGTATAACCTGCCCATTTCGTGGCTCAGAACAACGCATCACTGCTCCCCTTTCTCCCTTTCTTCCTAAAACCACTTCTTGAAGAACCCCAGCCCTCTCCAAAATGGATACCCCATATCCCACGAACAGGGGGCATCCTCCGGGCTGCTTTGCCAGGACGGTGTGGTGCCCACGCCGACCATTCCCATTCTCTCGCTTGCCTCCTGCACTGCTGTGACCAAGGTCCCCATGTGCAAGAATAGTCCTTACAGCCTGTGCCTGAAGAGCAGGGTAGGAACTGGCCTTTGGCAACGCAGCCTGTCCCCGACGGAGCTGGCCCGTCACCACGTGCCTACTCCTTCCACAAGTGCAAGTGCCTGCCTCACTAGGCCTCGGGGACCTAGATGCCACTCCCGAGGAAGGGACAAAACTTGGGGACTGTCTTGTCTACCGCATGGAGTTATCCTTTGGGAAGCAAGCTCTCTGCAGGCAGCTTGCCACTGCTTTTCCCAGAATCCTCATGTTAGGGGAACACATGTTTTCTGTTGCTGTGGTTCTCTCCTCAAGAAGGAGCGCTGCTCTTCAACAACTTTTTTTTTTTTTTTTTTTTTTTTTTTTTAAGGAGCCAATCAGAAACACTTTCTGTGTAGACATGAGCAGGCGCACTTCTCCACCCAGAGGGTGAAGAGTCATCATTTTTCTTT
Source organism: Sus scrofa (assembly GCF_054392235.1). Classification (NCBI taxonomy): domain Eukaryota; kingdom Metazoa; phylum Chordata; class Mammalia; order Artiodactyla; family Suidae; genus Sus; species Sus scrofa. Next base: position 17,844,552 of record NC_139401.1, read on the forward strand.
GTCCCTGGTCATATTCCCCTCAGCCCCCTTCCTCCCCAACCTGAGGACAGGGTATTAAAGGCTGCGTAAGGTAAAGGACCAAATGCTAGTGTCTGGAATGGTGGACCGAATGGAAGGAGTGGGGCCAGAAAGACCTGGAATTAGATCCCTGTGCGGCCACTTCCTATCCACGCCTGAGTCCATTCAAACCTCTGTACCTGTTCCCTTACTAGAAATGGGTATAGCTCACAGTTCAGTTCTGATGACACGAGGTCATGTTATTGCCTAGAATATGGTAGATACTAAAAGCAGACCTTAGTGTGAAATTCCTACCCTGATGAGAATTAGACACTGGCACCCACAAGACAGCAACCACAGAGCTTTCAGCCAACCACAGTCAGGCTGCTTTCCCACTGCAAACCTGACACTTGCGCTCATCTCGAGATAGGTTGTGGAGAAAGCATGTTGCCAAACCTGATCAATGAATTTACACCTGCTTCCTTATCAAAAGAACTAATGTCGGGAGCTTGGGCTTATCAGACACAACTTAGAATAGATTTACAAGGAGATCCTGCTGAATAAGCATTGAGAACTATGTCTAGATACTCATGTTGCAACAGAACAAAGGGTGGGGGAAAAATATAATTGTAATGTATACATGTAAGGATAACCTGACCCCCTTGCTGTACAGTGGGAAAATAAAAATAAAAAAATAAATAAAAAAAAGAACTAATGTGACGATGGCTGGGTGCCTAGGTTTGGTAGACGCAGAGTTCGGTAATCTTAGATTTACATTTCTATAAAATTTATTTATTTATTTATTTACAGCACGGAAACAGGAAAGATTTGGGGGGGGTTGGTTGGTTGTTTTTTTTGGGGGGGAGGGGCGCACTCTTGGCCTATGGAAGTTCCCCAGCTAGGGGTCAAATCGGAGCTGCAGCTGCCGGCCTATGCCACAGCCACAGCCGCCCCAGAGTCTGTGACCAACACCACAGCTCATGGCACCACCAGATCCTTAACCCACTGAGCGAGGCCAGGGATCGACCCCACATCCTCATGGATACTAGTCCGGTTCGTAACATGCTGAGCCATAACGGGAGCTCCAGATTTTGTTTTCTTGAGCGCTTACAGGGTAAAGAGTTGAAGAGCTCCAGAGGCCCTAGGTTTTTGGCTTCCTCCAGAAAGTAGGCTTACTGATGAATACACCGTGGATGTTCCTAGGCGGCTGTGGAAAATGGTATTTGCAACCAAAATGGATTGATTTTCTCTTTAAAGTCATGTAAGAACTTTTTTTATGTGGAGGAATTGTAAGAGTAGACTAGTGTAATGCACCCCCCCAACACACACACACACACACACACACACACACACACACACACACACACACACACACAGACACACACACAGAGACATACCCATTCCCCAAGCCTAGCAGCCAGCGACCGATGGCTGGTCCTGTCCCATCCACCCCTCCATCCACTTGGCCCTTCTGGTAGTCACTGGAAGCCAACCCCAGACATTGGAGGATTTCATCTGTGCTGCAGAAAGAGGTTTAATGAGAGAAAATGACAGTCCTTTACCACCTACACGGCAACCAGAAGTCACTTAGCACTACTTCCTTATACTCCTGTTAAAACGTCCCAAGTCCTCCTCTGGAACGTTCAGCTTCCGTGTGAGTCACTATGTGAGATGGTCATTTCCAAAACCCAGTTTTTGTCCACCGGTTACTGGAGAATCTCCCCCAGGCTGTGCGTGGCACAAGGACAAGGAACTGCTGTCGCACTCCACGGCCCTAGCGCCCAGTACCCGATCAGACGGGGCACCAAAATGCTCTTTGCAGAGACGCGTAAACGGGACTTAACATTTTTAGTGGCATTAGGATGTATGCGGACTGAGATTTTCTCTTTTCTTAAAAGGTCCAAGAGGAAAGTACTTGGAAGAAAGGATTCTGGGGACATGTCTGTTCGAAGTAAATCGAGAGCTTCCCTGGGCAGCAGTGGCGGCAACAGCGCTGCTCCTGCCGCTTCGCCCAACAGCAGTGGGACCCCCGCCAACAGCCAGAGGTCTCCCGGCCTCATCTACCGAAACGCCAAAAAGTCCAACACGTCGAATGAAGAGTTTAAGCTCTTGCTCCTCAAGAAGGGCAGCCGCTCCGATTCCAGCTACCGCATGTCGGCTACGGAGATCCTCAAGAGCCCCGTCCTGCCCAAGCCTCCCGGGGAGCTCCCCGCCGAGTCCCCCCAAAGCCCCCAGGAGGCCCATCAGGGCGCCCCCGCAGCGGAAGCCCTGTCCCCGCTCTCTCCAGGCGCCCCCCGCCTTAACGCCGAAGGGTTTTCCTCCAAGACCTTCGCCACCCCCGCCTCGGCCCGCGTTGGCCGCTCGCGGGCGCCCCCCGCGGCCAGCAGCAGCCGCTACAGCGTCCGCTGCCGGCTCTACAACGCGCCCATGCAGGCCATCTCCGAGGGCGAGACGGAGAACTCCGACGGGAGCCCGCACGACGACCGGTCCTCCCAGAGCTCAAGCTAGGCGGCGTGGCGCAGGCGGGCCGGCCGAGGCCACCGCTGGGTGGTTCGAGGAGGGGGAAGCGGAGCAGAAGCCTCGGGGGGGGCGGGGGGCGGGGGGCGGCCCACCTCGGGGTCCCATCTGCGTGCTGGGGAAACGGAAGGTGGTTCGGTCTCTCTCGATTATTTTCCGTGGTTTTTAGTCGCTGTGCTGTCGATCCTATTTTTCCTTAGCCTGGTTTTGATTGGCCCGACCGCATTCCTTTTGATAAGAGAGCATTTTAAAATGTCATCTTCTCACGAAACCTAGAAAACGTTTTCCCAGAGCTGCCTCTTCAGAAAGCAAAGCCCTCACGGTCCTAATTCTTAAGAAGATGAAATTACTCTGGAGGTTTGGTATTTTTTTACATTAAAATGAGATAAAGCAAAATAGAAGAAAGAACTACACACATGTAAATACCATATTTTTGATAAGAACGTGTAAATAGATTTATCAATGAGGAGTGGACACGTGGCCAATTACCTGCCAGACACCAACGGTTTATAGAACACAACAAATAAAGTGTAATGATTGTATTCTGTGAATACCATTTTCATATCAAATACCATATTTAAATGTCCACCAATATGATTTCTGAGTGATAAACCTCAAATATGAATTTTAAACTGATGAAATAAAGGAAATCTTGAGGTCATCTACTGAAATGTGATTAATTTAAAATTACGAATTCAGACTTAACCAGTTTTGTGACAAAACTGCGGTACCAAACAAGTTATTGGTAACGCATGGCTGTGATGTGCCATGGGGTAATTTGGACAGAATGAAAAGCATGCTTTTGATTAAAAAAAAAAAAAATCAATGAGAGAAATCATCATTCTCAACACAAAGCCCGGAACAGCAACATTTGATCATATCCTTTAAACTTCAAATTCTCAATGGATTGCTTTAAAGAGAATGAACAGGGAAAACGATCGTTAATTTTAGGTTATGTTTTTATATTAGGCTCCTGGGGACACAAACAATCTGATGACTATAATCTTTTCACCTCCTTAAACAGTTTAGCAATTAGCTCCAGGTTCTTTCACTAACAAAAATAAAACATAAGCATGCCACAGAGCTGTGGAGTTTTCAGTAAGTACCTGCAATGAGTTTTCAGTGAAGCTTTCTCTCTGTGCTGATGAGATTCATGCTACCTAAAAATTAACAGAAATGACACTGTGAACGATGTAGTCGGGAAATAGGTATGTGTATATGCATTATTTATAGTCACTGTTCAACTGGGAATGGGGAGCAGCTCTGGTTCACGATGCTACATACACCTGGGTTTTTGTGTGATTTTATTCTGTCTGCTTGATGGCAAAAAGGGAGGGTGGGGGTGGGAAAGGCAACGTCGGGGCAAGTGCTCTGATAAAATGAAGGCAGGGAAACAAGCTGAATTACTTGAAATTACTTGAATTTTCTTGTCTTAAAACTGAAAAAAAAATGTAGTTACAAGTTGAAATCTGCAAATGGGTTTTACACCTGTGATTTTAACATGAACTAATGTTTGAAATGATATGTCAGAAATATAAGCAGCTATGTACTTAGAATATGTATTGAATGAGAGAAGGTAGAAAGTAGCGAACTAAGAAGGGATATGGCCTATAAAAGAATAGAATGGGATTAGAATGATAGAACATACCAGAGTTACCAAGAAATCGATAAGCAGCTGGCTTTACGCTTATGCAAGTGCTATTTGGGAAAGTAGGATGTGTGAACGGGGGTTTGTGGGTTTGGTTTCATTCATGCAATATGAAGGAGAAAGCCTGGTCTAAGAAGATGCTGTTTTTCAACAGAAACTTTCTAAGACGTTACAGAGTGAGAATTAGAGAATCCGATTGCTCTTCATTTTTTGTTTTCTTTGGAAAGAAAAAAGTCTGATTGATTCTACTACTTTGGTTTCATTATCAAATTGTGCTTCTTAATTTCCTGTCATCCTTGTATGTAAAATGGGTACTGGGGGTGGCGGGGGAGTGGAGGGAGAGTGTGTGTGTGTGTGTGTGTGTGTGTGTGTGTGTGTGTGCGCGCGCGCGCGCCTGCGCGCGAGCACTGGTGCGCTTGTGCTGGGATAGATAAGCTACCTGGTAAAGGGTACGTCTGAACATTTACAAAGTGTTACACTTTTTACTAAAAGAACAATGTTTGGGGGTTTGAAAAAAATGGACCATCATTTCTCATTGGAACCCATTAGTTAAGAAAACCAGCATGGGTTGACACCACATGGGAACATGAGTAACTTTTTCTCATGCTTTGAAAAGTACACTTGACAAACTTTTAAAAATAAGGTTTTTAGACAGATGTCATAAGAAACAGTCGTTTACCAGTCACAATAGGTGATCTTTTGTAATTTTCATAAAAGCAGTTCGTTTGCAGTATGGCTTTTGTGTAGTTAGGGGTTTTTTAAGTGTAAAGAAAGGTATGTGGGCTTTAAAAGTGATTCTAAATCTTGAATGGATAATACGTGAATTGGCTTTAACAAATATGTCACCTTCTTATTGACATTGATTTAAGTAATGGTACTATATTTTAAAAGACATATTGAATTGTGAAGGCAATAAGATACCTTCTATATGTAATGACCACAGAACTAACCCTTATAATATAGTTTTACTTATTTTGTTTACTCTAAAAAGCTATAGCAGAGTTCCTCTATTTTATATTTCATAGATTTAAAAAAAACCCAAATAAAGATGGATTTAAAATTCACTGTGCAAAAGAGTATTGAGTAACAAACTGAGTTTAAAAAGCAAGAATTTCCTTAGTAATTTGGAATATTCTACATGGCTTTATCCCAGAGCACATGAGACCAAGATTTAGGGCTGTCCTCAACATCACTGCCGTCTCACGCAGGCTACACACATTAGGTATTATGAAGAACATCAACCCAAACTTTTCTTCTTTTGTTTGCACTGATGCTAATATTTTGCCCTTTTATGTTTATATGACATGTCTGTGTTGTGTGGGGGAAGGTTGTTTTTTTTGTTTTGTTTTGTTTTGTTTTTTTGGTTTTTTTTTTGTTTTGGCTAAGTAGAGGACATGGACTAGTTGTAGCAAACAAAACACACTGTTTGCTCTTGCCAAAGGTCAGTGAGTGAGTACATTTGCTGCAGTGGTGGCAGACTCAGAGAACTAGATCAAAACAAAGATTTAAAACTAGGAGGAAGGTTACAGTGTAACTATTTTGGTACTAGAACCAGTTCATGCTGGCCAAAAGACAATGGTTTATGGACTTGCATCCATTTTGTATTTTTGTAATATTTGTAAATATGAACTTTTTAAATTGTTGCAAAAATGGTTTCTTTTGTAAGATGTTTTCAACGTTTACATTCAATTCAAGCCTTTGTATATTTTAGAGCTGTGCAACACTTTAAGTCTTGTATTTATTTTTAGTAAAAATGGTGACAGTTTCATTGTGAACCCCTCTCCAAAAAAAATGTACCAGAAAAGTTTGATTACCTAGGAAGTGTGTATAGAAACTGCAAATAAACGTGACTGCAATTAAAGAACTTGTTTCCCTCTTCTTTGTTACGTAATCGTATTCCTGGGGTCTTGCATACACCAAGTGTGGACGTAAGGGACAGAACCTGCTATGGCAAAAGTATGAGCAAAATCATAATAATAAATACTCTATCTACAATGGGCTCTAATCTCGCTTGTATTTGAGAGGAGAAAAGAAAATATTTCTCATGTCCAACATGCTTCCCTTGTAGCGCCTCTCTGGGCGCTACAAGATTTATATAGCTTTACTTCAACTGCTTTGCTTCTGAATTTCTCAGACTATGCCTCCTTCCCAAGGTGAGCAACCTCGACATAACCTAAGACGATCGCCACTAAGTAATGTCATGTACCTTTCATTACATACATTTACTGATAGTGTTGTAACTGCTGTGCTTATCCTAACTCACCACCCCCCTCGCTGTGCCCATTTTATTGATGGGAAACTGAAGCACAGAGCCGTTACCTGAGTTGCTCAAAGCCATAGCTCACTTAAATGTTGAGGCTAGGGTACAAACACAGCAAATCTGGCTCCAAGATCTGTGTCATCGCATAAAGGCATAACAACCTTTGAAAATAACCCTTCCAGGTTTGTACCAAACCACAATTGCTAAAGCCCGGCCCCTCCCCTTGCGAATTGAAGCACTGACCGCACACCTAGAATTAATTTAATGTCCACGTCTCTGGTACATCACAGAGGAAGGGGGAATTAAATTAAAAAAAAAATCTTCAAAGAATTAACCAACAAGAGGGGAGAGGCCAGACGCCTAAGTGCCTCAGCCCTGCGAGCCGCCTCCAAGAAACCCACACCGAAATACCCGCAAAAACTCCTCTCCGCCTCGGAGCTTCGCGTCTTCAGCCTATAGCGGGGCGCGGAACTGAACTCACCAACCTCTGCCAACCACCGCCGAGCTGCAGGTGCTCGGAAGCGGCCATTGCGGCTGCGCAGAGGGAAGCACAGCCCCTCCCCTCGGCCGACTCCCTAGCAACGGCCCGCTTCTCACGCGACGGCAAAGGGGTCCTCAGGATTGGTCGGCTTACGGCTCAGGCTTGTCTCTAGGCGGCCACTGATAGGCCAGCGGCCGGCCGCACGTGGCAACCTCCGTACGGTGGGTGGTCTCTGGTGCGAGAGTTGGTCCCCAGCTTCGTGGGGTCCGTGGGCTCTGCGGCGGGCGCATCACGTGGTCGGGTCCTATTTCCGGTGCGAGGACCGTTTCTGACCTCGAGTGACCCTAACCGTTTTACCCCCGCTGCTCGGGAGACGGCTCACCGCTAGCCGGTTCCCGCGCTCTCAGGAGGCTGGTTTGGCTGCTCTAGCGCCAGAAAAGGTCTGTGCTGTGACCCTTTTTCTCCCTCGTGGATGCGCTAGAAGCAGTTGAGGAGTGACTTGGCTTAATGGCTCCCGCTCGGGAGCGGGGTGGCGGGGAAGGAGGATTTTCCTGAGGGAAGAGAAAATAGTTACTTCCCGGGCAAAGCGAGTGTACGCCGCAGTTTCAGCAGCGCTGCGGCTGGAGTGGTTCGGTACGGTTCCGGGTGGTTTGGGATGGTTCCGGCTGGTTCGGGGTGGTTGCACTTGGTTCCGGGTGGTTCCCCCTGCCCCTCCTGGGCCAGCTCGTTGGCGCTTCTGAGAATTGGCCGCTTGTTGGCGGCTTGGTGCTGACTTTGTGGTAACAGGTGATCGTTTTTCCATCCTCTCTCTTTCTTGGCAGGTGTGGGGGGAGGTTGGGGGGGGCGGAAGACGATCAGACTTTATATAGACTTTTGAGTGTAAAGAATCTATTAACTGGAGAGTTGGTTCGTTATAACGTGTTTTGTGATGCAACCGTTGATTCTGAGGCTTTGATCGTAAGTGCGATTGATCAAAGACAGCTTCAGCGCAAAGATGTGGCTTGAGCGGGGTCCTTTGACAGCTCGCTCTGTCGGGGACTGCCTCTCTGCCTCGGCCTGGCTCTCCCGGAGGTCGGGCTGCTCCAGTTTGAACCTGCTTTAATGTTTACGAATCGTGATTTTACAAGCAGCTTTTCTGCACGGAGTTTTAGAAAGCTGGGCCATGGAATCGAGTGTGGCCGGCTTTATCCCCCGTCTGGCAGACTCTGTGCTCTCTCAAGTTTGCTGCGGACAGAAGGGCTACTTTTGAGTCCTGACGGGATTTTTAGAAAGTAATCAATGTGTTGACACAGTTTATTGGGAAAAGAAAAAATCTAGAGTGGGCTTGCTGTTGTAATCTGCCCTATTTACTGAGAATTTTGGGGTGAAACGCTGTTTTCATCTGTCGTCATTGTGATACGCGGATGGCAAGTGAATGCCTTGCACCTTGGGAGGCAGAAGCCTCAGGTGACTTTTGAAAAATGACTTTGATGTATCTTAAATGTGTCTTTCTAAAAACCCGATGTTTAGATTTCCTATCATAAAATGTAAATGAGCTTCCTATTAAGTAAACTTATTTAGCAGGATTTTGAATTTAACCACTGACATTCATTTTAAATAATCTAGTCATAGTTGGGCTCTAGGAAAATTGTTGCAGAAACTTAACGTGTGGGGAGAAGTGAAGGGGAACTGAAACTTAGGCTTTGCCTGCTATAAACCAAACATGATGCCTAGTGCTCAACTGTCATTGGGTCCCACACAACCCTGTCAGGTAGCCGTTACTCCAACTTTATAGGTTAAAAAGTTGAGGCGCAGAGGGGTTAAATCCCTAAGACAAAATAGCAAGTTTTGCAGTTCCGATTCCGACTCTTTATTAAAGCCTGTTTCTTTGCACATGCCCCACTGCTTTAAATTCGTTTGGGGGAAATGGTTGCTCTCTCTGCAGTGTAAGGGTACAATGTGAAGGAGAACTATGTTGTGATGCTGAGGATTTGTTGTCAAGGCGTTCAATAACAGCTAGAGTCAGTGGGAGGATGTTGTGAATACCTACAGAGCAGCAGCCAGCGGTGGGGGCTCTGTGAAATAAATCACGGCCTATTTGCAAGATAGGAAACATAAGAAGTGACTACGGTATATCTAAAGTTATTGATTTGGAAAGACTTCTTTTACATTTACTTTTGTCTCTTTTTGAGCTTTAGACCAATTGAATCACACACTGTATTCTTTTCTGTGTGTTGAGCTTTTGCCCCACGTTTTGGTTGTGAGATTCATCCTGGTTGGGTGTAGCAAGAGTTGGTTTATTCTCATTGCCGTGTAGTCTTCCTTTGTATGAAAACACCATGGCTTAAGTATTCATAACTTGTATTAGTCTTATCATCAGAAAAAATAGTATAAAAAAGTAAAACTTAAGTTACAGCTCAAATTGGAGGTACTGAATAACTTGAAGTTATCCCACAATATTAGACTACATTTATCTAATTTGAGGGTTAGATTTGCTTCCAGCATTTACTCTGTAGCCTTTATCTTGTGAGGCATTCACTTCACAATTTCCAACCGTTTGATCTCGATTCGTATCCCTACGTGTGAGCAATAAAGCCCTTTCTATTCTGAGTCACTAATGGAAGAATTGTTTTGTTGCTCTCTAAAAATTCAGCCAGGACTCCAGTTCAACTTGAGTTGGCATTTTAAGAACATGCCCATATTAAGTTTAATAAGGCAGTAAGTGTGTAAAGTAACTCTTTTATGCATTGCTTTTCAGGAAAAAAAGTTTAACCAGTCCTAGGTGATCAAGCAAGTTTCACAAATAACCCCCCCCAGCAAGTGTAAAAATAATTAGGCCCAATTCAGAGGAAGTGGAGTTACTCCTGTTGCACACAAAAGATGTCTAGTGGCTCCAGTGAAGTCGACGTGGTTTGTATTTCAAATTGAAAGTCTTTGTTCTTTTCATTGTGTTCTGTTTCTTTCCTAAATTGAATTTAATTTCATACAGTGAAATGCAGAGGTTGTAAATGTACAGTTCATGAGTTTTAGACATTAATATATACAGCTGCTATGAACAATGTGTACAAGTTTTTAAGTTTTACCCTGCCAAGAGTCATTTTTTCCCTCTGACTCTTTTCACATGATGATGTGAAAGCACTGTGAAAGGCCTAAGGCACTATACAAAGGTAAGATGGTATATTTTTCTAAGTACTAATTATAGCCCAGTTCCACATTATTTTATGTCTCGACATATATACTTCTCAGTGTGTTTTAAATTACTCCTATAGTTCATAACCCATTTTTAGAATAAAGAGTTATTAAGTGAAATGTAATGGCTTTTTTACTGTCTTATTTATTTACGCACTGTCTTATTCCCCCAAAAACGTTTTCCGGTGATTTAGAGATGAATTTATCAGGAAGAATAGGTGCTTAGGTGTCTCCCATTTTGTCCACAGAGTGGCACTGTTGGATTCTTTAAACACCAAGACCCATGGACAGGGTTCTTTGTAGTAGAAATCCTTGCTTTTATAGCAGTTTGGGGAACAAATTCCTGGAAGAGCAGTCTTCCTACCCCGAGGTACACAAGAGGAAGATGATGGCTTACGTGTAGTTAGGTCAGCGAGACAACAGTTTTGCAAGTACATCTTTTCCCGAAGGCATAGGATTTACAGTGGACAAAGGTCTGATATCACAAATTGGCTTTTGGCACTTCTTGAACGTAAAAGTCAAGTCCTCAATTTTTCTTTAAGTTCTATCATCTTTCCTTTTAATTTGTTAATAAATCTTCCTTAGATAAGAACACGAATCCCTGCTTATGATGATGATAACACTGTTCTTTATGCATATGAACCAAATACTGCATATATCAATAATGTAAGTAATGTTAATTGCCATTTGCCAAGTATATTAACACTTAACCATCTTAAAGAAAAAGATTTAAATTCTTCATCACCTATGGAGTTCCTCCAAACTCACACTCAAGAAAATATTGGTCTCTCCTGATTTTGCTTCCTTTAGTTAGACAGTGAGCAATTAACCATTTTACTTCCCTCTTTTCCTTGTAGAGTAGGAAATTCAGAGCAGCTTTTTACCATTTTTCAGTGCAAAACTCTAAACCTAGGTCCTTTCGATATAATAAGTTCTTTCTTTACTCCCTCTCTTATTTAGCAGTGATCATTTGCATTCTCATATTGACGTAAGGTTTTTTATTTTGTCTCTGCTTTAGAATTAGAATTTTGAAACTCTTTGGAAAGTTAGTGAAAAATGAAAACAATGTAAATGAATATAAAGTTTTTTTCCTTAGTGTTCGGTTTGACTTTTACAGAAGTATTAACTACCTTTTAAAATATTAGCAGGAAAGTGTTGTGTCTGACACAGCCTACAATGAAGAGCAACAAAAAACAGTTCTGGACGTCCTTACTCACTGCCAGGTACAAAAGGTCTTGTTGCTCAAATGTAGTTTTCTAAAATACTAAGCTAAAATTCTCTTTATCTCATATAAAAACAAAGTGAACAGTCGGTTGAAATTTTGCTGTATCGTATCATTTATGATTATCACTGACATTGTGATTTTTAACAAAAGCCCTTAACTGATCAAATGTACTTATTTCTCTTTCACCTAAATTGCTCAGTACTGAATTAATTTTCCCTAAAAAATCTTTCAAGAAAATTGTCCGATTTGGATAAAATTTAGTATGTGCCTAAATGTTTGTCAGAGTATCTCAGTGGAAACGAAGTGGCCACCCAGCAGTGTTTCTTAAAGAGTACACCTTGCATAGTTTTGAGGGGATTTTGTACAATGGACATGTTGGTAGAGATTGATAGAAGTAGGTCCTTATCAAGGAGTGTGTGAGCTGCATACCCTAGAAGTAATGAACGTTCGTGAAAAGATACATGTTTCTTAACACTTAGAGTTTCTTGAATACAACCAACTAACATACTTTGAAAAGTAAAAAAAAAAAAAAATCATTATTTTCGGGAGGAGAAGGGGAAACACTTGGACAGGAAGGGATCCATCTCCTGGGGAAGGAGGTGCAGAGGCTGGGAACGCAGGGGCGACGGAGGGCGCTGCGGTTTGGAGCAGGGCTCCCCAGCCTGCTTTCCATCAGCACCCACGACCAGCCAGGCTGACGCTGCTCCGCCAGGAACGTCTGTGCGCATGGTGGGATGGAGCGTCTGTGCTAAGAGGTGCCCAGGTTCCAAAGTCACAGCCCCAAGGGATGGGCCATAAAGGATCCTCTCCGTTTGTCGTGATGTGCCAGCCGCCGCCCTCCTTTCTTCAGCGCCTTCCCTCGCCGGTCCAGACCCCAGGGTGCAGCGCTTGCGTCTTGCCCTTTTGTGTTCTTGCCCGGCATCCCCTTTAGCAAAGCCCCAGCCCTCCGCAGCTGGGAAGCAGAGGGGACGGCCTGTGCTGGGGAGCGGGCCCCTGCCTGGTGATCCTCCGACAGCCCCCATCCTTGCCTCTCACTTCGTGGGGGAAGAGGAGGGCCTGGAGAAGAAATACCCTCCAAGTCCCGACTCCTCTCCCCACTGGGGCCAACAAACGTGCCCGGATCCAGCTCTCTGCCGACCTCTCTCCCGACCCTTTGAATGGGAAAGGTGTTTTCCTCGGTCAGGCCAACACCGCCTCTGGTTTCTGCATCTGACCCTCCTTCCCTGGGCTCAGACATTGGTAGCTTTGTTTGTTTTTTATATCCACATTTCCGGCATCTAGCACCTTTATATATATACTATGTATATAATGATTTTTATTGTTTTCCATTACAGCTGGTTGACAGTGTTCTGTCAATTTTCTACCATACAGCATGGTGACCCCGTTTTACACATACATGTATACATTCTTCATAGAAGGGGGCTCTTTGGCCTTTTAGCCGATTTGAAAGTTTCTTTCCTAAAGTAGCACCTTCCTTGGTGTAAAATGACTCCATCATAAATGTGACGGCTTATAGGAGTTGTGGTACATCTACATTCCAGTATTCAAGCTTCTTAAAATGCCTGTATGTCATGGAGTCACTGAGTGGGAGGTTGGGGTGCCTCTTCTCAGCCAGCTCGGCTCTGGGTCACCAACAGCCTGGCATCCAGTGGAAAATAAATTTTTGATGGTCAAAGTTTGGCTTAATGGTATTTTTATATGTTACTTTCATTTGGAAATAGAAACTATACTCCTGACAGTTTGTATTATAATAGGCCATCCAAGATGCCATTCAAAACCTGGATAAGAAGTTTGATGTTATTCACGGAAAGGTTTCAAAAATCCATCGTCTTCGTATGAAGTCATTGTGGCAAAATCGTGTAAGTGTTATCAAAATATTTTCACAACTATAATAAACTTCTGATTTCTAAAGATGCTAATCTGTTAGAAGTGAGAGAGAGAACTGCTAGCTGAGATTACCAAGGCTGATCTGTGTACTTGGCTGTAGCAGCAGGTAGGAGACTAATGCTCTGCTGGCAAAATGCTCAAGTTTAGATTTGAGAAATGAATGACAATGGGTATTTTTCTGTTTGTAACCCTAATATATAAAATGCAATTAAAACGTAGGGTTGAAGAGGAATAATCATGTAATCTTATCTTTATGGAAAATAAATATCAATGTATTTACTCTTTCCTTTTTCACTCACAGATGATTTATAGTGGGTTTGTGTCATTTCAGAAGCTACTTGGATATGCATATAAAACTTACCTGCTTTCTAGAAAGAGCAAAGTGCACAGAGTTAGGAGAAGGGAGTCTCCCGCTGTATTCTCCTACCCTGAAAGTTACAGCCCAACCACGCCAGTAGCCAGACGAGAAAATGATTCTGAGAGCTACCCTATGGGAACACCTTGTCCCTCCGAGGGTTCCCCGGAACGAGAGCAGGAGTCATTCTTCCACGACCAGGAGCCAGGCTACAGCCAGAGCCCACCACTGCCCTCCTTCTACCCTACGGATTCCTACCAGTCCTACTACACACCCGATGATCCGATGCAGGACTCCTCTTCCATGCCTTGCTACGGCAGCCCGGGGGCCCGCAGCTCCTGCAGTTTCTTCTCAGCCACCCAAGCTAATGCAGCAGTACCTGGCACCATGCTGGCCCAGGGGGAACCCAGCCCAGCACATAACCCTGAGATGATGGGCTACCCAGCTTTAGGGGAAGATAACCTCAGTCAGAATGCCGCCTCTCTCTGTGTCCCGGGCAGCTACGGTGAGTGTGAAGTGACACCTATTCCGGGGAGCACTATTTAACGCATATTCGTCCGCATCGTGGATGTAAGCTAGTGGAAGCGGTGTGTTTCCCACGTGGCGGGCTGGCGTGGGGCAGTGCTCCTAACGATGACTAACATTTCTTGAGTATCTATTATGTGCCAGGCACCATGCCAGTCTACTGACTCGCCTCTTCTCCGCCAATACGCACAATGATCCCATTGTGAGTTTTTTCATCTACTGTTTTTCTATACCCTTTCCTTGTGTAAATAATCAAAGTGCTGCTAAAGTGGCCGGAGCGCATATGCAAGGGAATAAAAGGTACATTTTTTGGCTAATTCACACACAAGAAAGATCCAGTTTGTGTTGGCAGTCCTCGGTTAGAGATCGAATCTTCCTAGTGAATCGCAAAACCCACTTCTGTTGTCACACACTAACTGGAGGGAGTCAGGAGCTCTGATTGAATAAATGAGTACTTGTTTGCAGACAAAGAAGTTCCAGTACAACTTAGTGCACCGCACAGCCAAAACTTTTTTGAGGTATGAGCACTTAAATCGTTTCATGCCTCGGTTATTTCTTTTTTAAACATATAAACCTTCAACCAGAATATCTCTAACTATGCTATGAAATTTGAAAGAGGTATTCCGTTTAAAGTTACTTCTGACCTAAGCAGAAAATCTTATTTTCATCAAAATTCAGATATGCATTTAAACCTAAGAGACAGAAATTTTATAGAATAAAGTGATGCTGAAAAGTATCCATATTGAATACATGGGAGAGAATTGGTAAAAGAATTTGGTTCTCAAAGGTAATGGGTTATTGAAATTCATGGATTAAAGTAAATAAATTTAAGAAACTATAAAACTATATATTCTGAGAATTTCTGTTGCAGTTAATAAAATAACCCTAATCTGGAAAGACCAAGAGGAGAGAGATTGAGAGATAGTCTGTGTGTGTGTGTCTTTTTCTGGGGCCACTCCCACGGCATATGGAGGTTCCCAGGCTAGGGGTCAAATCAGAGCTGTAGCCACCTGCCTACACCACAGCTCACGGCAACGCCGGATCCTTAACCCACTGAGCAAGGGCAGGGGCCGAACCCGCAACCTCATGGTTCCTAGTCGGATTCATTAACCACTGCACCACAACGGGAACTCCGAGAGATAGTCTTTGAAATACTAAAAGAGAGCAATCTGTTAGCTCAGATGAACCTAATTTAACCCAAGTAACAGACCTTTTGATGTATTTGCCTGTGGCCAAACAGGCCTTGGATTGCTCAGTCTGTTTTACCGTTTGTAAAGTACCTTCTGAAGCTGCTTTTGGGTTTTTTGGGGGGCAGGGTAGGGGTTTGTCTTTTTTTTTTTTCCCCCTTAGGGCTGCACCTGTGGCATATGGAGGTTCCCAGGCCAGGGGCTGAGTTGGAGTTCCCTACGCGTTCTTACCAGTCCTACTACTACACACCCGGTGATCCTACACCACAGCCACAGCAATGCCAGATCGGAGCCGTTTGCCACCTGTGCCACAGCTCACAGCAAAACCGAATCCTTAACCCACTGAGCGAGGCCAGGGATCGAACCTGCACCCTCATGGATACCAGTCAGATTTGTTTCTGCTGAGCCACCATGGGAACTCCACGAAGCTGCTTTTGTTGTGTGGGGGAGGTCAGGTGGGACGTTCTTGGGTAGCCATCCTCAGGTCGTCTTTATCTAGGCTTTCACTGGGTTTTACACTTGGAGTCCTGGGTCCAAGCCTGGGTGCTTCACAGAAGGTTCCAGGAATGAGACCATTTCTCCCTACCTAACATGTCATCTTTCAGGATAACGATCAGGTCAAGTATGATTTGTCTTTTTTCCCCCCCATTGAAGCTCCAAGTTCACCAGTTGGAAATGACACAGATGTTCTGAAACAAACCTACTCCAGTGAGCCTTCAACCTGGTCTGTGGATGAAGTGATTGTGTTTCTGCAAAGTATAGATCCTCAGCTATCAGACTCCCTCGCCGACCTCTTCAGGCAACATGTAATGTATCTTTTGATCCGGTTTTCCTGCCGTAATGCCTTTGAATGACCTCTGTGCAGGCCCTTCAGTTGGATATTGATTAGTGTGGATGGTGGGGGAACCCTATCAACTGATTTTTCTGTATGTGAGAAAGTTTATTTTGCCCAGAGTTAAATGGTAGAGGCTGGATCTGTGCTTTGAATGGGTTCCCAAGTACCTAAAAGACTACAAGTCTTCAAGTTCTCAAGAGAAGATGATTCGGCCTGGCCACTCTCAGGTGTCTTCTCCTTTGTAACAACAACTACAAGGATCCTCCTCCCCACCTGCTCCCTGCTGGGCCCCAGGACCGTGAGTCGGAGGGGGTGACCACAGCTTTGACAGAGTGTCCTCCTTGTTACCATGTCCCACAAATGCAGTCACTGATTCATTTTGGCTCGGTTTTGTTGACCTTATATGGTTATTGACCATTTGGGATGCCAATACCCTCATAGCATTTACAAAAAGCAGCATCAGGGGCTAAATTTTTAGAAGTTATCGTTTCTCGTTTTACTTAGTAGAAAATGTATAGAAGATACTTGACAAAGGCAGTACTTTGACGGATTTCAGTTCTCTTCAGAAGTTTTATTCTTAAACCAGAACTCATGAAAACCAAATAATAGGTTTTGGCCACATCAGTTGCTCAGTTAATGTAATAAAGAATTTTAAGAGGACGCCTTGTGACTATGAAGTAATATTTCTAGTGTTTCGTAATGAATAAAATCAGTGCCCATATAGCTGATGTACCCTTCTCAATATGGTAAGAAAGCCAGTAACTCCTTTTTAGCACCGTACGGCACCCTGAGAGCAGACCTGCTCCTATTCTCAGCCCTTCGAAGAAGGTAAATAACCAGCTGCAGTTCATTTCTACCATTCAGAGTGTTTTACTCTTTTGTCGTAGCTGTGCAGTATTTTATTGAACACATGGTATTTGAAATGAAGTGGTTTGATGCTTAGGACATTTTTAATATATTAAGTTAATTTCCTTTTTCTTACAATTTGAAGTAAATTTGCCAATGATTAAGTGATACTTCAGTGTTCCAATTATATTTTTAATAGTTTTCATCAAGCAGTTGCATATTCAGAGAATATACAGCTGGAATGAGCTGCTTTCTGATTGGTGTTACATGTTCTTACATATGAAGGAATAACCATTCTAATAAAATATGAAAGCATTATTAATTATTTTAATTTCCTTCTCTTCTGTAGGACATTGATGGGAAGGCTCTGCTACTCCTCAAGAGTGACATGATGATTAAGTACATGGGGCTGAAACTAGGGACAGCCGTGAAGTTGTGCCACTACATTGAAAGGCTTAAAGGAAAATACTTCAACAATTGAAAAGCTGTTTATAGATTAGATTAGACTTAATTCTGGGGAGACCATTGCTCCCCAGAAAAATTGTCATTTTTCTGCCCTTAGATGTTTTTCTTACGTAAGAGATTGCTCTAAATATGTATCCAGAGTCGCAGAACCATGTTACAGTCCAGCCCACCCCTTTAGAAGCCATTTCACATGTTAGTGCTAGCATTTTCACGCTGCTTGTTTGTTCTTTATACCTTCATTCTTTTCATTGTATAGTTTACAGATATACTTTGTGCAGGAAACAGAAACACCTTTGATTGTGGTTAATTAATGGTTATCTGTAAAACTACAACAGCTAAATCCCAAAGAGGAAGGTCTCAGAGACTGACAGGTTCTCTAATGAAATCCACGAGGTGTTTTCCTTCGAAGCGTCTTAAAAGATGCAACTATCGACATCATCTCTTTCTCAAATACTTTGTCACTGCAGTGTTCTGTTCATGTTCTACCCGTTTCCAGAAAGGAATAGCCATATAAATTATTTTCCTTTTGTTATCATTTCTCTATGTTTTATCTGGTCCTATTTAAAGGGGGGAACAAGCAACCTTATAAGCTTTCATGAAGAGTTCTTATCAACTTTTTACAATAAGGTAGATAGATAGCAGAGTTGTTTTATGCAAGAGGTATTACATTACAGGTGGCTTGGGTGGAGTCTGATTTTATTCTTTCCAGTTAAATACCTGTGTTTTAAAACTCCCATATTGTGCCTCAGCTTGATTTTTTAACTAGGCAGGCATTCACTTCTCGCTCTCACTGAAGATGCCTAGGTTCTAATTTTTAAAAGATACGTGTTTTATTCTTCATGTGGATACTGGTTCATATTTATATTTTATTCTCTATCGGAAGTATTCACACAAGTCTTTTCTTTTTGAATTGAAAACGGCACTTTACACTTGCACAGAGGTAAAGATGAACTCCCTACATAGTGAGATGCCTTTATTCTGTAAAACATGTGCACACCCTTTGCTGCCATTGGTCCCTCTGGGCTTACGCTTCAGTTTCCATACAGGGAAGTTCTCAGCCTTGTGCAGTGTTCCTCGTTAATTTGCTTTCTGAGCCGTTTATCCTACTAAACTTTCCAAGATACTTTAGCTCTGATTTGTCATGTTGACCTTTATTTTACATAGCAGAACTTTCTAGTGAAACATGCTCATCGTTGTTATTTTGTTATTTATTACATCTTTAATTGTATAATATTTGAGGTAATGTTTATAAGCTATAACAATTGGTGCTTATTTTAATTGGTGCTAATAAGATGTTCACCAGGGCAAGAGTATTTATTTTCTTTCAAGGAAACCACGTGTACTTTATAAGCAAATGCAACCATTTATTGGGCATATATGATTTAAAGGATGGGTTTTTTTTCTGTTATTCCTTTTGTGATAAACAAGATCCTAGTTAAACTTGGTCTTTGAGATTGTGTAAAGATGCTGTGCCCATTTGAACAGTCCTCAGGAGTTTGTATAAATACTGTGTTATTTTTATAGTTTTTAGATTTTAAAATAAAGTTTAATAACCACAACCATTAATATCAAAGCCTCAGATTTGATTTTACTTGCTTAAAGACTTAAAGCAAGCAGTGATACATGTCATGAGTAGTTATACGCTGTGACAAGTTCACTAAAGAATTCTCTTGCCAGAGTTCTTGCTCTTTCCAGAGTGGTGCAGTGGGTTAAGAATCCGACTGTAGTGGCCCAGGTGGAGGCAGAGGCATGGGTTTGATCCCTGGCCTGGCACAGTGGGTTAAAGGATCCAGCATAGGTCACGGTTTCAATTTGGAGTCAGTCCCTGGCCTGGGAACTTCTACATGCCATGGGCGAGGCCACTTAAAAAAAGAAAAACAAAAACAAACAACTCTGTCCAACCTGAACACGAGGGCAAAAGTATGGCTAACGCAGTAACTTTCCTAAATATAGACCTCAATTAGCAGAACTAGAATTTAATATCCACTGAAACATAGTATTTTTCTCTCTGAATTTACCCATCTCCACCAAACACAGTCAAATCAAGGCTCATTTGTTTATAAAATAAGTATAGTCAATTGACCACATAGGCTCCTCCAAACTAGCTGTGGTGGAACTCCTCAGGAGCCTCAGACTCAATTCCCAGAAGGCCTCTCAGGGCCAGGAAAGTCATGCCAAAGGCCTGCCATCAGGCTCTGCCTTAGTGGATCTCTCTCTTCTAGAGGTTCCCAAACTATCAAGATTCCTGCAAATGCCAGGAGACAGTCTTTCCCATTCACCTGATAAGGCTGCTCTGAACCTAAGAGTCTCCAATTTCTGGAAGGACCAGGTAGAGAGAAAAAAATGTTTCAGTTCTACCTACAGATGGGGTTTACTAAATTGCTCCAAGTTGAGGGGAAGGGCTTCCCTATAGCTGGAAAACAGAAAATTACAACCATATTCACTAGTGCACTCAGCTCACTCACCAAGTAACCCTTTTGCTAACTTTTTATAAAGCCAACGGGTGTTTCATTAGGATTCTTTAATCCTACCCCAGTTCAGCAGTATGAGCTGGAATTTATCAGAGACATAAACTTGTCAAAAGGGCCTTCCTGTCAATCTTACTGAAGATGAAGCACTTTCGCAAAAGCATCAGAGTACACAACACTTTCTATAAATAACAAGACTTTAAAGGCCAAGTTAAACACCTGATTGCAATGTAATCAATGAAGAAATTTGGTTACAATACCTAAAACTATGTCTTAACCCTTGAAAACCTTAATCTCTGGCAAAAACCAAGAAGCGAGTATTTGCGAACTGTCTGTGGTACTGGAATTTCCTGATGGGAAAATTTATGCCGTCGTCTTCCTCTCCTACGAAAGCAAATGTAGGTAAACTTAGACTTCCCCAGCAATTAGTGTTTCAATATTTTATCCTATTTGAAATGACCCAGATAATCAATTAATTCTCTTCATTTAACTTAAGTCTCCCTAGATTTTGGTACCTTGAAACTATTTGAGATAGACATTCCCCAAACATAATTATTCCTATAGGGTTTACAGAAAAGCTCTTATCTCATTTTTGTCTACTTCAACTTCTTATCATATCAAGTTATTTCCCTTGCCGACAAATTCGCAACGGATATATAGTCTTTGACCTCTAGTAAACCTAGCTACACCACAAGTGTTACACTAATATTGATGGTGCTAAAGTTAAGTCTATATTAATCAAAGCTTCAATACTAGATATCAATTCAGTACTGAATATTTCCCAGATTGCAGGAACCTGAAATTCTTTCAGGCCAATTTCTTTTATATTTCTGAGAATTTACATGTGTTTAATTCTTTTAAGTCAGTTAAACAGCTCATCCACAAGCCAGTCTTGGCAATGCCATTTGGAATCAGAGACACCTCATGTTGTAAGGTACGCACAGACATACGTACATCTACATAGATGCAAAGCCCTCACCGTTTTCCTGCTGAAGTTTAAAAAAGCCTTTTTTTGAATGAAATAATGTACTTGCAGCAACATGCATGGACCTAGAAATTAGCATACTAAATGCAGTCAGAAAACGACAAATACCATATAATATCACTTATATGTGGAATCCAACCACAAATAAACCTACCTACAAAACAAAAACAGACTCATGGACATAGAGAACAAATTTGGGGTTACCAAAGGGGAAAGGGGGTGGGGACGAGGAACGGGTAAATTAGGAGTTTGGGATTAACATACAAACTACTATATATAAAATAGATAAACAAACAAGGTACTACTGTATAGCACAGGGAACTATTTTCAACATCTTGTAATAAACTATAACGGAAAAGAATCTGAAAAAGAATCATTTTGCTGACACCAGAAACTAACATGACATTGTAAATGAACTATACTTCAATAAAATAAAATAAAAGTTTCCAAGGCTTTTTTTTGGCTTCACTCTGGGAATCAGAGGAAGCCCAGGTAGACCGTTTCCATTTCAAAGGCACAGGAAGAGAAATACCATTTCCTTCTAGAAAGCTAACTTCCTCTAATGATATATGCACAAACCAGTTTTAGAATGTCAAAATAGGAGTTCCCCTCGTGGCTCAGTGGAGTCGAATCCGACTAGCATCCATAAGGACGCAAGTTCCATCCCTGGCCTCGCTCCGTGGGTTAAGGATCCGGCGTTGCCGTGAGCTGTGGTGTAAATCACAGATGCGGCTCGGATCGGGCGTTGCTGTGGTGTAAGCTGGCAGCTGCAGCTCCAATTCAACCCCTAGCCTGGGAACGTTCATATGCTGCAGGTGTGGCCCTAAAAAGACAAAAAAAAAAAAAAAAGACTGCGTTCCATCTTGGACGTTTTCCAGGATTTTTTCTTTTTTTTTCAATTTCTAAACAGCCAATTCAGTATCAGCAAATATCAGGAAGAGACATCCTTCACACACACGCACGTGCCTCACTTTCAGACGAACAAGAGCCAGCATTCATGCCAACCTTCGCCTGGGTTGTTAGCCTCTGCGGCCTTTCTCGACAGAATACGCAAGGGCCAGCGCACACCTGCTGCCGCGCCTTTGTCCCACTGGGACGGGGGCCAGTAGCTCTGCCACAACCTTGGGGTGTCTGAGTCCTCAGCACTCTCCTGGCGGCCCCCCTTCATCAAGAACAGCCACCCCAGGGCCCTGCCCGCTGTGGACGTCCGCCAGGATTCCCCCCCACCCCGCAACTTTCGAGGTCACCCCGGCACTTGTGGGCCCCACACACTGTGGACGGCCGCGCCAGGAGGCCCCCGCGACTCTCCGGTCTGTCCTCGCCTTCTGACATCTCGGCAGCTCCGCCCGTTGCGGGCTGCACCTTGCACGCCCGCAAGGCCTGAGCTCGCCCAGCTTCAAGACCAAGCAAAGAGCCCGCAGGCGGCGACGGAGACATCAGTGATTTAATAAAGGGGAGCTTACCTGTCTGAAGCCCGGTCCTGCAGCGACGCCCCGACGTGTGGGGTGGCAGAGGGCACACGAACCCGGGTTAGGACCGCCGGCAAGAGGGCGGCAGGCTTTGCTCCCGGGGCAGGGGGAGGTGCCCAATGAAAGCGCTATTGGCTTCAGGTGGGCTCTTCAGTTACCAGGGAAACCAGCAAGGGGCACGCCCCCCACCGCCCTTTGACAAGCTACCAGGTGGAGATGTTCTGCTCGACAGACTAGGTGAAGCAGGCACCGGTGGAGCAGGGGATGGAAAGAGAGCAAGAGAAGAGCCATCTTGGGTGGCCAGACTATACCGTGAGCGTGAAGACACGGTGTCCTTCTGTAATATTACTAGAAATTAAAAATTAAACATCATGACTAGGAACAGTGATTACAGGAGGAAAAGCGCTGCTTGTTCAAGCTGCATAAGGGACTGTACTCACAGCTGAACAAGTGAACAATGTTTACGTTTCTGGGGCTGGAGTTCCCGTTGTGACGCAAAGGAAACGAATCCCACTAGTATCCACGAGGATGTGGGTTCGATCCCTGGCCTCGCTCAGTGGGTTAAGGATCCATTGTTGCTGTGGCTGTGGTGTAGGGGGGTGGCTACAGCTCCAATTCAGCCCCTAGCCTGGGAGTCCCCATATGCCACAGGTGCAGCCCTAAGAAGCCAAAAAGAAAAGTTTCTGGGGCCGTTTCTACAATGCGACGCTAGGACCCGTTTGCATTTTTAAGTGCTCTAGGGGGACCAGGGCCCTCCTTCAGAAAGCGAGGCGGACAGTTGGTCATCCATCCTTCCTGATGTATTTTTCCTTGCTTTGTCCGGCAGCTTGACAAACCTGAACCTTGACAGCAGCTCTGCACGGTGAGCGCAGATTCAGCGCGAGCTCGCCCACTCTTTCTCGTGTACTAGAGGCCACTCTGGTGTTACGGGAACACCTTCTCTGGCTTTAGGGGCGCTGTCAGCACTGAGGGGAGAGCCTTAAGCCATGAGAGAAAAAAGAAGGGGAAAATGAAATAAATCCCTTTGTCTGCAAAGGTCCAATTTCACCAAGCGGCTGGACAAAATAGGGGAGAGGTCACACCGCGGGGAAGAAAACTGTCCCCCAAACGTTCTGAGGGCGGGCCCTGTTTGGCATTGACTAGCCAGCGCATCTTTCCCCAAATAGTAAAAATCACCTTTTATCACTGATTAAGTCCTTAAATAAAAATGGTAAGGAAGTTGCCGTGTAGCTCAGCAGGGTGAGGAGCCAGCGTGGTCACTGCCGCGGCTCGGGTTGGATCCCGGCCCAGGAGCTTCCACATGCCGTGGGTGTGGCCGAGACCAAGAAACAAAACAGAAGGTTAAAAGACATGAAAATGTTCAACCCGACTAGAAATGAGTCAAGTTCAAATTAAAACCGGATGCGCATTACGCTCCACTTTTTATCCAATTAGCAAAGTTCAGAAACTCTTAAGTGGTCCTGTTGGTGAGAAGTGAGTTGGTAGGACACAGCCAGACGGCCGTTGGAAACTACATAGAGAAAGCCTGGGTAGATCCACCAGAAGGAGCCTTTCAAAATGAGGAAGAAGACATTTATTTACATCGAAGGACACTCGTGATTTGCTGACCCAGGCGGGTCACAGCAGCAGATGTGCAGCAGTGCCATCTGCGCAGGGTTCTCTTGTGTGTTTGTGCACAGACGGGCTCACGGACCGACAAGACCTTTAGGAAGACACCTACGAACATCTTCAGAGCCGGCAGCCACGGGCAGGTAGGATTCTGAGGATGTTTCATTTCATTCTGCTTTACTTTCTGATTTGTCGGCAGTGTATCGGTTTTATAATAATTGTTTAATGACAGAACTATGGGCCATATCATGTTTATATCCCTATGGAAGATTAAAAAAAAACAAACCACACTGCTATTTAGTGGCAAGCAGAAACAACAAAACCTTGAGAAAAAAGCATAGCATGTGTCAGGAGACCAATTTAATTGCATATTATGTATAAAGAGATTACACACTCACATTAAAAAGATTCAAGTACGGATCTTAACAATTACATGCGCGTATCTACCTTGTCATTAGCTTTATTTTCTTATTTATTTATGTTTCTATGGCCATGCCCACAGCACATGGAAGTTCCCAGGCCAGGAAGTGAATCTGAGCCGCAACTGGGGCTTATGCCACAGCTGCAGCAACGGCGGATTCCTTAACCCACTGCGCCAGGCTGGGGATCAAACCCACACATCCACCGTGAACCGAGCCGCTTGAGTCAGGTTTTTAACCCACTGCACCAAAGCGGGAACTCCTCATGTGCTTTACACATTAAAACATAAATGTCTGGATAGAACTTGATCTGCAAATAAACAAAAAGTAGGCCGCAATGATAATATTGAGTCCTGCGAGGTAGAATTAGCAGCAAAAAGCCGTCAATGCATCAGGGGTTCTTACATCGGTAAGAGGTGCAAGCATGAGGAAAGCGGATCATGGACTTGTGTATAACCAGTTACAGAGAATGAAGATCAAAAAGCAAAACCAGACAGGCCATGGGCATAATTTAATAGAGTTGCGGTAGGAAAAAAGTCTTTATTAGATCTCTCAGCCTTTGACACAAGGAAGTAAAATTAAAGAGCAGATACTGGAGTTCCCACTGTGGCACAGCGGTAATGAACCCAACTAATATCCATGAGGATGTGGGTTCAATCCCTGGCCTCACTCAGTGGGTTAAGGATCCAGTGTTGCTGAGTGCTGTGGTGTAGGTCACAGACATGGCTCGGATCCCGTGTTGCTGTGGCTGTGGTGTAGGCCGGCAGCGGCAGCTCCATTTCAAACCCCTAGCTTGGGAACCTCCAGAAGCCGTGGGTGCGGCCCTGAAAAAAATAATAACAAAATAAAGAGCAGATACTGATGTAAGTAAAAAGACATTATTGAGGGACATTCGATTCCAAAAGAGAATTCACTGTTTACATGACTCCATGGTGCTTTCACAAAAATGAGTACATAGTAAGCTACACAGAGCACTGGATTACAGAAAACAAAGCTCATACAGGCTACAGATGAAATTAGAAGTAAATGAGGTACTTGTGAAAGGCTAGCAAGAAAAACAAGAAGCACCCGTACCTTTCTAGCCACGGCTTCTTCGCTGAGCTTTCTCCTTGAGCTCTGGGCCTGGGTACGTAACTGTCTACTGCCATGGCCACCTGCAGGCCCACAGGCATCACCCCGAATCTCTTCCCTACTTCCTTCATCCGTGGAGCCCTCGGCAAGCCCTGTGTGGTGAAGAGCGCCTCCCCCGCTGACGTGTCCAGGCAGCTGACAGAGTGACTGCGACTGCGACTGCCATTGTTGGCCTCAGCTCCTCGTTGTCCCCAGCTTCCATACCCGCTGCCATCACCAGGTCGCACACAGCCTACCTCATGGCTCCCTTTCGTCATGTGGGCCCCCCCAGCCTGTTGTTTCCCAAGTTGGCTGCCAGACAGCGCTTCAGAAATGCTAAATTTCTTTGCAGTGAGCACTCCCAGGGCCCATCTTTTTTTTTTTTTTTTTTTTTTTACATTACTGTATTCCTGATATTTAGCATAGTAAGTATCTCCTACATCATAGATACTTAGATGTTGACTGAATAAAAAGGAGGACACAGGAGTTCTCTTGTGGTGCAGCAGGTTAAGGATCCAGCACTGTCACTGCAGTGGCTTGGGTCGCTGCTGTAGCTTGGGTTCGGTCCCTGGCCCGGGAACTCCTACATGCTACGGTCATGGCCAAAAAACAGAGGACACGAAAGCAAATTTTCTTCTTAAAAACATGGCCATTTCTAGTACACTTCCAATTTAAAATAATTTTTGTTGGCCACACCTGTGGCATGCGGAAGTTCCCGGGCCAAGGATCGAACTCATGCCACAGCAGTGACAATCCTGATCCTTAACTGCTAGGCCACCAGGGAACTCCAAAATAATTTACCTTGATGCTTACACTTTATTAATGGAGTGTGGCTTCCCACCACCGCCATGGAGCAGCTCTGATAGATTTGAGTGGTGGTGGGAACAGGTTCATCCAGGGGACTCTCATGGTAAAGGCGGTTAGGCCCAGAGATTTGGGCCCTGTAGGAGAACTGAAAAAATCCCTAATCTTTATGGATATATGGAAAGATTTGTCAGGGACAGTCCAAGTGCTTTCAATAAATCTGTCAGTGTTATGTGTGTATGTGTGTTTAGGATTCGAAGATGTAGCTATGAGCTACAAACACGAAGGAGTTTAACAAAGCCGTCCCATGTCCTAGGGACAATTTTTCTCTTATGTCTGCAAGCCAGTTGCTGGGTGGTTCCATTTTTATTGAGCCAGGCCAGTATTTTTCTCTCCTATGGAGGAGTCCCCTTTTTCATGCTTTGGAACTGGAATTTCAAAATACAGATAGTCAAAGGCATGCTCGCTGTTGAGGTCTCCTATAAAACACCTGATTCGGTGAGCAAGTATCAGCTCTGTCAAGTATTCCTTTAAGAAAAGCTTTATTGTACATTTCACGTCCATGTAAAAATAGGGATAGTGATGGGACGTCACCCAGCATCAGGAATTATCAGCTCATAACCTGCCTTGTTTTGTCCACACTCTCCCCCACATCTCCCACCTCCCATGTTGTTTGGAGCAAATCTGATAGATCATTTAATCTATGAACAGGTCAGTATGTATATCTAAAAGATAAAGAAACGTTTTAAAAAGTAACCATACCATTATCACACCTCAAAACTTAGTAAGTCATTTTAATGTCTGTATTCCTAAGAGGTCTTTTGGGCCAAGGATGAAACCTGTGCCACACCAGTGACCCCAGCCACAGTGGTGACAACACTGGATTCCCACCCGCTTGGCCACCGGGGAACTCCACAGAATTCATTTTTAACACCGTGGTGTCATGAGAGAAACCAGGGCTCCTGGGAGAAATGACTGATTGCAGGACGAGGACAGGGAATATACAGCTGGAGTCTGGCGCGTCTTCGTATCAGAAGGATGCGCTCCACAAAAGCACAGCGATGAGATAGATCAGAGGGACGCAGGAGCCAATGGAAAGCGCCTCCAGTGGCCACATCTGGAAAGGCCTGAGCAACAGAATGAAGTAGTAGTGGATGATAACCCAGCGCCTCAAGGAAGTATCCCTGAGTCCATAGCGCTGGAAAGCGGTGACTGGAGAGGGACACAAACGAGGGAGGACAGACGAACTGTGCAGACGAATCCCGAATCAGGTGAACACTCAGCCTCCAGGGAGCGGAGCCTCACTCCCCAGCCCTTCCGTGTGTGCTGTGCAGAGAGGTATGTGCTTCCTTCCAAAGAGGACAGCGTGGAAAGGGCCAAAGGAGGAACTGGACAGTGACCAACACGGCCTCAGCCAGGGGGTCAGCGTCAGCGTCAGCAACGAGAAGTCATGGTGACAGTATGTGCCCTTGATATGTGACGAGAATGGCCCCTTATCCCTGTGGTTTTCTTCCCCCAAACCCGTGACCCTAGTTTCATCATGAGGAAAATCAGCAAACAAATGCCAGCTGAAGAACATTCTGCAAAACACCTGACCAGCACGCCTCAGAACTGCCCAGGTCATCAAAAACAAGGCAAGTCTGAGAAACCATCACAGCCGAGAGGAGCCCAAGGAGACCTGATGACTGAACATAATAGGGTTTCTTGGATGGGATCCTGGAACAGAAAAAGGTGACTAGTAAGGAAGTGTGAATCCATTGTAGGCTTTTGTTGATCATAATGGATCAATACGGATTCATTAGATGTGGCAAATGTGCCACAATACAAGCTGCTAATGACCGGGAAGATGGCTGTGGGTACTCTCTTGACTCTCTTAGCAATTTTTCTATACATTGCAGCTGTTCTAGAATGAAACGTTTATTAAAAAGTTCATTATATCCTACATTCATGTAATATTCAAATTCCTAATCATCTCCAATATTATATTTCTTTTTAAATGTTTTGTATCTTCCTGTAATTGTCTGTTACAAAGCTGCCCAACGGAAATGTAATGCCAGCTACATATATAATTTTAGCCCTCTGTTTTTAAAGGCCCGACCTCTCAAATCGGAGTTGTGAAAAACTTTTCCAGAAGTCCCAGTGAGATTTTGAGGGAGCGGATGCCCCTCCTTGAAAAGGAAACGATGCAAAGTTTCTTCTTGGTGCATGAAATATTTGATAAGCGCAACCTGCTCTGGTAGGGAGTTTGAGATCTTTTCTCCGAGGAGGGCCTGGGCCTTGTCTTCACGCGTCTGTCCGTGTTCGTGCATGACTGAATGAGGTCAACTCCCAGGAAGACTAGGAGTCGCAGCATACGCTTTTCGGTGAAGTTACGCATGTATGTGTAGATTGATTTCTTCTTCCCTTTTATTCCTTTAAAAACACTTGGCTGTTGCTTGCATTTCCAATCCACGCAAAATTAGCTCGGCAAATTGATCTGTGATGTACAATCAGCAGATGAGCGTCACCGTTTATCCGTGTCCATTAAGCGAGGCTTCCTGCTTTCCAAGGTTGCATCTGGGCTTTAGGAATTTTTGCATCAGTACATTTCAGAAGTTAGCATGGATGCTGGCAAAATCAATAGCAATGTTTCTGTCAGAAGAAGTGCAGGAACCCAAGGAATGACCCTGGTCGGAAAAGAGTGTCCTGAAATGCTTGAGTCTGTCAGTGACACCAGGGGCCTACGGGAGGGCACTGGCCAGGGCGGGCGATGGCAGCCCTCAGCATTGAGTCCCACTCCAGACATTGCCAAATCTTTATATTACCTGCTAAAAGGATACACTTGTAATGATAATGCAAAGAACTTGAAGCTTTAGTATGACATAGTAATAACTGAACTGCCGGATTAAGAAGTGGTTTTGGACGTTACACTTGGGTTGGTTACATTGCTGGTGTAACAAATCAGTGCTGACATGTCAGTGGCTTTGCTTTACTCTCAGGAGTCTCCATAGCTGCTGCTTCTTTTGTGTGACTCTACCCATGTTTCACATGGCCTCCAAGAGTCTTTTTGTTGCTCAGAGCTGACATGTGGCATTCCTACTTGGAGCCCACTGGTACAACCGGTTATGTGGCCACTGCTTATATGCAGTGGCTTTCTCAAGAAGAGCAAGAAAAAAAATGGAAGATTTAGTGAACACAAAACACTATTTCTGCCACAAGGCTTTAAACATTTTTTCAGGCTCAAATGATTGCAGATGTGCTTTGGGGCTGGGCCAGGATGGGGCCCTAACTGGGAGAAGCGGGCTGGGTACAACCAGCTGGGAGGAGCAGAGGTGTGCACAGGTGTCTGGCTGGAGCCCACCTGTTGCCAGGCAAGGTTTTGAGTCTTACCTTACAGTTCCACCAATTTTCCAAAAGCAAGTGAAAAGCACATTAAAAAAACAATTTTTTCTTTGTCTTTTTGTCCTCTTTAGGGCTGTACCCGTGGCATATGGAGGTTCCCAGGCTAGGGGTCGAATCAGAGCTGTTGTTGCCAGCCTACACCACAGCCACAGCCACGCCAGATATGAGTTGCGTCTGTGACCTACACCACACCTCATGGCAACACTGGATCCTTAACCCACTGAGTGAGGCCAAGGATTGAATCTTTGTCCTCATGGATGCCAGTTGGATTAGTTTCCGCTGAGCCACGACGGGAACGCCCAATCTCCTAATTTTAAAATGTAGGCTTCAGTGTATGAAAGCACAGGCCCAACAAAATGTGCTTGCAGGCATAATTGGACCTAGTGCCACCAACGTTAAGATCTTAGCTCTCTGGCTTAGGAACTTGGGATTTTGTTCTTTCTGCCTTTTTTTTTTTTTTTTTTTTTGCTTTTGTCCTTTTAGGGCCGCACCCGCGGCATATGGAGGTTCCCAGGCCAGGGGTCAAATCAGAGCTGTAGATGCCGGCCTACACGACAGCCACAGCAACGCCAGATCTGAGCCGTGTCTGGAACCTCCACCACAGCTCACGGCAACGCCGGATCCCCAACCCACTGAGCAAGGTCAGGGATTGAACCCACAACCTCATGGTTCCTAGGTGGATTCATTAACCACTGAGTCACGACAGGAACTCCTGGAAGTTGGGATTTTGAATGGCCCTTTATTTACCCGTGAGGTAGAGCCAACCTCAACTTTCTAAGACAAATCTGGCTCTGCCTGTGAGCATCCCCTCAGTCCACCCTGGTCCAGGTCCAAATCCTTCATCCTCGCACAAGCTCAGCTGACCACTGGAGCACTCACGGCAGGTAGAGCACAACAGAGTCCTTGCGTTCCAAGTCATCGCCAGGCTACATAATCTTGGGTCACGTGGCAAAGCACAAAGTGGTGAGAAACCCGGAGGGGTGTTGGGGATTAATTACCAACTTGGAAGAGGAAAGCCCTTAGGTCGGCTTGGGGTGGATCGCAAGGGCTGTGGGACGCAATTCAAAGATTACAAACGAGGGAAGGGTCACACCATCAGACCTGGGTTCTGGACGGATCATTCGGGCAGCTTTGGGGGCAGGAGGAGAGCTCTGGCAAACAGCCAGATGCCCTGGACCCTCCATGGAACCCCCCCCCCACGTGCTGTCTTTGGGGGTGACCGTGGTGATTCCATTCTTTTTCTGAGCTCTTCTTGGAAGAGGAGGTGTCCCTCTGAGGGTGGCCCGAGCTGTCGGGTCCCTGGCAGGCAGCCGGCAGTCCCGCACCACCACCTTCCCTTTCAAGTGGCCTCGCCGGTCCCTTTCCAGATGGCCCCACGTCTGGGCGGCCCAGCTCTTGGCAGGGGGCTTCGATGCACCTTCGGGCGGGCGGGAAGGACACAGCCAGGCCCCCAGAAGCCTTGCTGGCAGGGATCTGGCATCCAGGCGGCAGGCCCTGGTGCACCGCGTTCAGGAGCAGAACGTTCTGGGCCCGGCGGGGAGGCCGCGGGTGCGGCGGCCACTTGTTAGCACCAAAGGGTGAAGGGGTGCGGATGGGTCTCCCCCCAGCCCAGGCACCCAGGAGCCACGCACGGCAGCCAGGAAACCACAAGGGACGTGGTCACCGCGGAAAGAAGGCAGGGGAGGAGAGGCCCCGAGTTCTGCATCCTCTGACAGCCACCACCTGGGTGGGTGCGGGGTATGGGGGGGAGTGGGGGCGCCGCAGGGCTCCCAGGAGCTGGGGTCTCAGGCCCAGACTCAGCCTGGGAGGCAGACAAGCTGTTGTCACCCTGACCTCTCCCGCCGCCACCTCTTGGTAGGTCATGCAGCAGTAGAGCGGTTGGCTTTTATTTAACCTGTGTCCTCCCTCCAAGCCTTTCCTATTCTCAGCCCCCATCGTAGCCCCATCTCCCCACCCCCCCGCCCGCTCCCGTCTCTGTTACCCACACACCCCCACCCCTGGGCGTTAATGAACCGCTGAGAGCCGCTGTGTTCTGCGCAAGTCCTGGGCCTTCCAAGAGAAGGAAGCTGGTCCCGGGCGCCAGGGCGGCAGCGCCCCCGCGCGGGCAGGGTGGGGAGCAGTGGGTGAGGACGGTGGCCGCTGCCCCGGCCGCCCTCCCTCGGGGGCAGTGGCTGGTCTGGGCCCCGGGCTCCCCAGCTCGCCCGCCCTTCCTCCTCCCGCTCTCCGGAGGACCACGCCTTCCGTCCTCCTCTCCGTTGCCTCCCGAGAGCCCCACCCACTTTCTCTGCTCTGTTTTTCTCACCCCCGCGAACCTTGGGGTCGTGGCTTCAGCTCCATGCGCTGGGGAGCGTGCGGGGTCCTCAGCTTCTCTTTTCGCCTTTAAGAGAAGCTGGAGAGGCCTGGGCCGGCGAGCCTCTCTCCCTGGCTTTGCTGGAACAAGTTCTCCCGGACTGAAAGGTGAGGAGGTGCCTTCCTGAAAACCTGGGCCCTCCAGCATTTTCCATCTGGAGCCTTCTCACGGATGTCCTAAGATGCCCACAGACCAGCCTCCTCCGGGGGACTGAGGTCTCTAAGCCGGTGCCTGTGTCAGGACCACTTCCGGGAGGGAGGGCCCTGCGGGTGTCGCCGTGGCTGCCGGCAGAGGGCGCTGTCGCCCCAGCTCAGCCGGAGCGGGTCCAGGGTGGTTTTGCCCCAGCGGGCCTGCAGCGAAGCTGAGGCTGTTCTGACTTTTTGGTCGGTTGCTTTGCTGCAGAGGCTCCTTTTCCTGTGGCGGGGAGGTTAACAGCGAGAAGAGCAAGGCATTCCTTGTGTATCCTCAGCCCACAAACCCTTTTCTCTAGTTATTTCAAATACAGTTGCCCCCAGTTTGTCTAGTGGCTGTGCTAGACTGTGTTGAAACGGCACTCAAAAGGGGGGGGGGCTCAAGAAAGCGCTCAGTGAAAAAAGAAAGTGCTGTTATCTCTTGTAAAGAGAATTTATATTTCTAATTCAAGTAAAAGGTTTATCTTTTCTGAGACGTCAGAAAAGTATAGGAAGGGTTTGATAAAAGGGAATTCAGCTCTGGATGCTTTTGTATGCTTAACTCAGAGAACAGTCCCACTGCCCTGCTCATCAGGCTGCAGGCTTCTGGGGCTGCACAGCCCCACGGAGCCACTACAGAGGTGGCCCTGGGGCCGGGCGGTGGCCTCTGGACACGGCCTGTCCTTGGAGCACCCCCACCGCCCAGAGCTCTAGCCACTGCGGCAGGAGATGTAGGGGCTGGTGGGCCGAGTGCGCCTCCTTCTTGCAGGCATCTGCCTTATGTCATCAGCCCCCACGAGAAGGGCTGCTGAGTCATGGCTTTCCAGACAGGAATCCAAAGCAGAGCGAGGCTCCAGAACACACGCCACCGATTCTGTGGCCAGTCTTGCCCTTGAGATTTTTTTTCTCATAACCCGTGCCTCTTTTTCTCCTATTCTAACGAGTCCATTTTCCTGATGATGACCAAGTGACCAACCTGTCTCTCGGGCCCCAAGGAGGGACAATGAGATGACACTGAGGTTGCTTCCACTATTAATTAGTCAGTAGGCTGGAGGAGGGCATGGAAGTGCCTGGCTGGAAAGCCACCTCTGTGGAGCAAAGAGGAATCTCAAAAAGAAAGGCTTTGTAAAATCAGGCGTCTCCATGACTCTTGTTGGCCTTGCTCTCTGCTCCTATCTGTAAACAAGCATAACAGGAAGTCATTTATTGAGCATTCTGCCCTTGGTACTCGGAACGTGCGAATGCGGGTACTCGCAGATTCGGTATTGCTCCCATTTTACGAACGGGGAAATGAGGGCAGAGAGGTTAAGGGACCTGTCCGGAGTCACACAGCTCGGAGAGAAGGGAGGTGGGAAGTGAATCCGGGCCGTGTAACTCTGAAGCTGGCACTCCTAACCTCTGTCCAGGGCTCTGGCCACCCCGTCCCTTAGCTGCAGTGACGCAGACTTCCTAGAGCTGCTACAGAAACATCTTGCGTGTGGGTATTTTCCGCATTTCAAGATACAGCGATGTCCAGCTTCAAAGTTTCATTCCTTCAGCTGAAAGATTTAGAATAGTCTCGTTTTATTATAACCCGGTGGGGTACATAAGATGATGAATTGAGGCACAGAAAGAAACTACTGGAGCTCCTTGTATTTATTTCATTCTTTGAACATGTTGACTTTTGCACATATTTTATAATCTGTGTGTTTATAG
Source organism: Sus scrofa (assembly GCF_054392235.1). NCBI lineage: Eukaryota > Metazoa > Chordata > Mammalia > Artiodactyla > Suidae > Sus > Sus scrofa. The sequence continues at coordinate 17,878,407 of NC_139401.1, forward strand.
GCCATGCCTGTAACTTACAAATACATCCACACACTCTGAGATGAATGCCAAAAATGTTTCTTTGTATACCACTGATGAGATTTTGACTATGGTTTGCTTTATGTTCTAAGTATATTTCTAGAAGAGTGTAGAAACCACATTTGAAGAATCCACCTTGTTTTGAAGCAGATTGAACCGTATGATTTAAAAGAATCGATCAGGAGATCTTTTTTTTTTTTTTTTTCCCAAAGTGAGTTATAGGTTCCAGAGATTTCTGTCCCATGTGTCTAGATTTCTGCGTGCTGTACTGATTGGTGAGGAAGAGCATACTTGTACTTTCCCTGTGGGTTCAGTTCAGAACCCACACATTTATTGGGGGCCCCCTAAATGCCAAGCACTGTGCTACATAGGTGAGACAGAGAGGCCCTAACCTTGGCCCTGGAGGAGTTTGTGGTTTAGTGGGGTGGACAGGGACAGGCTCATTTTTTTTTTTTCCGTCTTTTTAGGGCCGCTCCCGCGGCAAATGGAGGTTCCCAGGCTGGGGGTCTAATTGGGGCTGTAGCCGCCGGCCTACGCCAGAGCCACAGCAACTCGGGATCTGAGCCATGTTTTCAAACTACACCATAGCTCATGGCAACACTGGATCCTTAACCAGGGAGGCCAGGGATTGAACCTGAGTCCTCATGGATGCTAGTCAGATTCGGTTCTGCTGAACCACGATGGGAACTCCAGAGACAGGCTCACAATGGAATGAGGCGGACAAGACACGAGATGCTCTGAGTATGCACGTGCTGCCGTGGGAGGGTTGGGGGGGCTGGCTCTTAGCTTACGCTGGAGCAGTCATGGAAAGCTTTCCGGAGGAGGTGTTGTTTGGAGCTAAGTCTTAAAGGATTAGAAGGAGTAAGAAGGTGAGGAGGGAGTGTCAGGGTGCTCAAGGGTAGACCCACAGAGGTTTGTGCTGGAAACTGTCAAGCTTCCGTATTCCTGGAGCTTACACAGAGGTGGTCTGGGGCCTGCTCTCAGGAGGCCTGCGTGGAAGCTTCTGCATGGTTCGGGGGTACATCCAACACCAAATACCTTTTGGCAGCAGAATGATGTGGTGAGGCTTTGTTTTTACCAGAGCTCCTCTCGCAAAAAGTACAGAAGAAGGTTGCAGAGGGAGGGAGCTAAAAGTGGAGACACGGGTCCACCCTCTTCTGAGGCCATTTCAAAAGTCTTGGCAGGGAGTTCCCTTTGCGGCTCAGCAGTTAACGAACCGGACTAGGATCCATGAGGACGCAGGTTCGATCCCTTGGCCTCGTTCAGTGGGTTAAGGATGCAGTGTTGCCGTGAGCTGTGGTGTAGGTCGCAGATGTGGCTTGGATCTGGCGTTGCTGTAGCTGTGGTGTAGACCAGTGGCTACAGCTCTGATTCGACCCCTAGCCTGGGAACCTCCATATGCTGCGGGTGCGGCCCTAAAAACGGGTCTTGGCCACGGGTGATGTGGGCTGAGTTGGGGCCAGCCAGTGTAGAGGAGAGGAATGATGGAGCTGAGCAACGGCGAGGAGAGCACGACAGAGCCCGTGGGAGGGGAAGGCGGGGCAGTGGCCGTGGGGACTGCCGCAGGACCGACCCGACCCGACCAACCGACCGGGAAGAGGGCGGTGGTCAGGGAGGGAGATGCTGAGTTAAGCATCAGGGATGATGCCTGGGGGGACGTCTAGGGCCACCCTGTGAGGATGGCGGCTGGACGGAACCTTGCATGTGGAAAGAGAGCGGGAAGGGCAGGGGTCGTCTGGGCTGGACTAGAGCTGGGGAGGGACACACACCCCCGGGGCAGACGGCGCCGAGGATGAGCAGAGCGGCCGAGGTCCCTGTGGGACGACGGCAACGAGAAGCAGCGCGCGTGGGACAGAGGCAGAGAAGGACACAGCGGCCGCCGCCGCCGCATCTGAGGAGGGGCCCCAGGAAGAGACGTCCGAGAGGCAAGAGGAGGCGGACAGATGTGCCTGGAAAGCTCCGGACGGAGAGAGGCGGAGAGCATCGCCCGGCTCTGAAGGGTCAGGGAGAGGAGGCCTGACAGGCACCCAGGGCTCCGGGGTGATTATTGTCGCTCGTAAAATTCAACAGAAGCAGCACGTCTAGGCGTTCAAAGCGGGGAGGGGTGAGAAAGAGAAGGAGGAAGAAAGCAGGGAAAGGAAGAGGAAGGAAGGAGGGAGGGAGGGAAGGGGGAAGAAGGAACATCAGGAAAGCGGTGATTAAAGCGTCATTACTTTGGAAATGCACACTGTCTCAAGGGGGCTCTGCTGCATCTTAACCTTCCTGGCTGCCCCGAGGGAAGGGCCTAGAGAGTAAATAACCAGGGCAGGTGGGCCGAGGGTCGAAAACGCGGTGTCCTGTCCGTCCAGGGCTTGCACAGATCCCGCTTGACCAAGATCCAGAACCAGCGCAAAGCAGAAGGGCCGACGGTGGCTGAGCCGAGGGCAGGGGCCGGGACAGCGGGCGCTAAGTGAGGAGAGGAGGCTCTCTGGCGCAGGTCCGCCAGCAGCAGGGGAGGCTCCCCCAGCTCCTCTGCCCCGTCACCGTCACCGGAGCAGGGGAAGCCCAGGGCCCAGCCATCCCTTCTATGTCGCCAGCCGGTCTCAGGGCGCTTACAGCCTGAGGGCCGGAGACTCGCTTTGCCCAGCCGTGTCGCTGCCGTGAGCTGCAGAAGCGTGTAGGGAAAGGAGCTGGGGCAGGTGTTCCCAGCCGTGGCCCTGGGGCTGCGCCTCGCAGGGGGGTGAGGAGACACCTGCAGGAGAGCGGGGACCATGCTCTGGGGCGGGCGGGCAGCTTGCGGATGAGAGCCAGCTGGCCAGCAGCGGTTGTCCAGCCATGCCCTGCCATCACCGAAGCTCTGAAGGGACACGATTGGAAGAGATTTTTTTTTTTTTCCTTTTTCATCTGCACCCTCGGCATATGGAAATTCCTGGGCCGGGGACCGAATCTGAGCCTGAGCTTTGACTTATGCCACAGCTGCGGCAACGCCGGATCCTTAACCCACTGCGCTGGGCTGGGGATCGAACCCATGCCTCCACAGAGACAAGCCGGATCATTAAACCACTGGGCCATAGTGGGAACTCTGGAAGAGATTTTTGTGTGAGGCACCAGGGTGGAGAGGGCTCTGGGGACAGGAGAGCCACCCCGGTTGGAGACAAACAGTCCCCTCCCCTGGGCAGCCTGGAGGGCATCATGGCCTCGCAGCGCAGCCCAGGCAGCAAGGCTGGAACAATGACCGAGTCAAGAAAGGGTTTCCTCTGCCAGATGCTTGATGCATTTTGAAAAGATTCCCATTGAAAACAGTTGCAGTAAAAAGTCTCGGAGCTTAAAGAATTAGCCCTCCATTATCTGGCTCGCCCACTGCCTGCTAGTGGCGGTCCCCAGCCGCACAAAGAAAACAGACTGTTCTCATCCACTCTCAAGTACTTTAGAAGCACCATTCACTTACAAAGAGTTGATACCCTCTTTACAAATGATGTTATCCCTGGGTTAAGATGATTCCCCCAAGGACTTCTGCCAGGCAAGACCTTGTTAGCTGGTTTCCATTAGTGCAGTACTTGAAATCATAAAGCTGCATTAAAAAAAAAAAAAACCCAAAAACACTTGTTAACAACAACCAAAAAATCTTAACTCCGAGTCCTGGCCTTGCTTCAAGGAAGCCTGAATTCCTGAGGGCATTTCAACTTTCTCCAGTGCCGCTGTCGCCGCCACCTTGGGGACTGACACCTGCTGACATCCTGTAAGGGGGGGGGGGTAGGGGGCTGAGTTTTGGGGTTGTGAGGATGGCCCTCGGCTCCTTGGATACTTGGCTGTTTCTCTGGCGAGGGACCCGGTCCCCTTCCAGCAGAGGGAGTGACGGCCGGGCTCCTGGCCCGCTCATTCTGAGCTCAGAGGTCATTAAACCGTACGTACCCCGAATGTCCCCTCTACTCTTGGCTAAGATGCGACATAAGATACTGGAAGGCACACTGTCCTGGGAGCCAGAGTCCTGACAGAGAAGGCGCTGAAGAGGACAACCAGAGCTCATGCCAGGGCACGCACGGCCCGCTGTTGCCTGGCAGCTTTCCTCGACCCAGCGCGCAGGCCCTCCCTGCAGGCCGAGGGCCAGGCTGGCGGGACTCCGGACCAGAGCAGCTGCTGCTCTGTGACTTTTTAATATACTGGTCTTCTTCGTGCGACTTCCTCTGAATCAAGAGGCCGTTGGCCAAACAGAGTTTGAACCCTGCTAGGGAAATGGGGAGGACCCAACTGGAAGGCCTGGGAAGCAAACCATTTGGAGGAAGGGATTCCAGATGCCAAGAAATGAGACATGGGGGATGACGGTGGAAGCCAAGTTCTGACCATAAAGGAAAACCTGGGGAAGCCAGCGCGGTGGGGCCCAGTGAGGGTGTATGAACAGGCATGTAACGGATCACAGGTGGCGGGGTCCCACGGGAAGTGGGGCTGTCTCAACAGGCACGTAACGGATCCACGATGGAAGGTCACTATTCGGTGGTTTGCTGGAACCCACACTCAGTTCCCAGTTTCGATCTGGAGTTCTTCTTATTGTTTTTAAAAGATACCAGCTTTTCTTCTTATTGTTTTTAAAAGATACCATAAATCCACCCATGAAAAGCACACCATTCAGTGGTTTTCTTTCTGAGCGTCTTGACGGAGCTGGGCGACCGCTACCACAGTCCATGTTAGAACATCTGCATCGCCTGCGTGGAGTTCTGGACTCACCAAGTAGATGGAGAGGCTGGGGAAGCACAACCAGGATGACAAGGGAGAATAAAGTAGGAGCCCAGAGGCTGCGAGAGGCAATGGGACTTTTGAGTCCGAGGGAAGGAGGCTGGGAAAAGACCGAGTATTTACGCCGGTCGGGGCGCAGTGGAAATGAATCTGACTAGGAACTATGAGGTTGCAGGTTCGATCCCTGGCCTCAGTAGGTTAAGGATCCGGTGTTGTTGTGAGCTGTCGTGTGGGTTGCAGACGTGGCTCCGGTCCCACGTTGCTGTGGCTGTGATGCAGGCCGGCAGCTGCAGCTCCGATTTGACCCCTAGCCTGGGAACCTCCATAAGCCTCGGGTGCGGCCCTAAAAAGCAGAAAAGAAAAAAAATTGGTACTTAAATAGGAAACTACTCAACAGAGGAGGTTTAGCCTTTGTTTCCATTAAGGACAAACAAAAAACTGGGCTTGATTACAGCAAGAAGGATTTAGGTAAAATTTGAGGGGGGAAAAAAAAACACATCCAGCTTCCTGGCAGCATTTGTAAATTCCTGGGTCATGCTGCCCTTGGAAGTAAGACTGTTGAGAAATCATGACAGGGTGAGTTATGAATAAGGGTCCTTTCAGTGTCGTGGTGTTGGTACAGGGCTAAGGCATCCTTTATAACTCGCTGGCTGAGCGAGTGCCTGCCCCTTTTGTGAGGTGGGGTAGTCTTGCTGAATCCCTTTACTAGGGAGATGCTTCTAGAAGACCTTGTTACATGCCAGATGAGGGAGGGCCCTTCGGATGGATGAATGGAGGTTCCCAATAATAGTTTCCTGGTCAGATCAGCTTGAGGTAGCAAACCAGAAAATACGAGTGGGGACCAGAGTTCGGAGCTACCGACCTCTCTTTTGGATTTTCTTGATTAAATTCACTCTTCAAAGAATGTTTGAGCTCCTGCTAGGGGCCGGGTGTTAGAGAGACCCTACAGATAAAGTAGCAGCTCTCAACCAGGGGCGACTTGGCCCCCCAGGGGACTCTTGGCAGTGTCTGGAGACATTTCGTTGCCACAATTGGGGCGAGGGAGGGGGTGCTCCTGGCATCTCACGGGTAGAGATCAGAGATGCTGCTTAACATCCTAGTGTGTACAGGATGGCGCCCTACAACAGAGAAGCATCCAGTCCCGGATGCCAACAGTGCCGAGGTGGAGGAGCCTTGAGATAAATTAAGATTCAGTCCCTGCTCTCCGAGCATCTGGCCTGTTCAGTGCGGTGTTCCATATTCCCGACGCCTTTTGGGACTGAGAGCAATGGTGCTATCCATACCAACGGGTGCATCGCATTCTTACTAACTGACCGGGTTACCAACCCTTCGATGTGACAAAAAGGATTTAGCAGAGAGAGGACAGGATCCAGGCGTCCTTTCGCGTGGTTACCAGCAGCGTGAGCCTACACTTTTATGTGAGTGTCTATACCGAATACAGTTGGATGGAAAATAACCTCCAAGTTGGGTTAACACAGTCAACCTCACCAGTTCCTCCTCTTTAACTTGAACTTGTTCGTAATTTTGGCAGAGCATAGCTGAAATCTCCATTTTGCTTAAAAATCCCCTGGTCTAATAACAGCGGTAGGTGGGACAATTGCACTAGTTTGGAACGAGTTCTTTCGAGTGCTCATATGTACTACATACTATAAAATCACCCATATGTTAATTAAAATCAAATCTCAATTTATTACAATGGCACCCTAAAGACGTCAAATACACCCTATTTCGTTTCGCTGAAGTGGGAGGTCAGTTATTTGACCTGCTGGTAGTATGCTGTTCTGGAAAATTGCCTTTTTTATTTAATGAGGAGTAAAGCCGGCCAGAATGACCTCTAAGGCTTTTTTTCCCCTGCTGTTAAAGTTTTCAGCTTAGCAACTTTCGCGTGTGGCTTTTTAGAGGCTTGGCGTCGGCATCCTTCAGCTTGAAATCCCCCCTTTACCGTGGTGCCAAGTGCTCTGGGCGTTCCAGTTAACTGGAATGGTCTTGAAACTAATTGAAAAAAAAATCTGTAACTCAGACCCTTCACTAATTCATACTGGTTTCTGCCCCCAAAGGATCCAAATTCCTGTGGGTTCATTGGGCTTCAAACCCAATATTTAAGAATCATTGCAAAGTACATATTTTTGAGTTGTTGATGCTTAGAAGCTGAGAGCAGCAAACTCTTCTGAGCCTCAATTTTCTCACTTGTCAAATGAGATCCAAATCCTTTCCTGCTTTGTTTTATTAATTAGGCTATTTATAAAGATAATTACTATATTGACAGCCTCGCTCAGGAATCGGCAGCCTTTCCCCTTCCTCCCTCTCTCCTTCCTTCTTTCCTTCCTCCTCCCCCCCGCCCTTCCTTCTTTTGGAGTTCGGAGTTTTTTTCAGCATTGCAGACATTTTTTCATGCTTAAAAGTGTGACAGTTTTGCCTTTGAACCTAAACAAATGTTTGACCTTGCTTGAGAATTTTCGACTCACTGTCAAGGACTTCCTTGGTTAGGACAGCCACTGTATCCTCTTTTAAATCTTTCTTTTTTCCCTCTAGATCAACTAGTTTTTACTTTACCAGGAGGATCACCATCCCCAAATGTGGATCTTAGTAACGTATGCCAGTTTTTTTTTTTTTTTTTTTTATCATTTCTGAACTGAAGCCAACTGAACCCATCTTGATAAGTCTGAGCAAGCATCAACATTCCTGGGGACGAATCATATTTCCTAAAAGACTCTGAAAAGCTGTTCTTTAGACTAGTTGGCCAAGACACCGTTTCTGAGAAGAGATGGGAAATTAAGTCAAGAGAAAAAGCCTGGAAATCCTGCATGGTTGAAACGTGGAAGGACGTGAGCTGGAGACAGTTGTGATTTGTGGGGAGCTTAGAGTGACCCCAGCTGGCTGAATCAGAATGGAGCGGAACAATGATGGGGCCTGAGGGCTTGCCAGTGGCCACCCCTGTGACGCCACGCGCACCGCACGGAGGGTCCAGGAACCATGGATCCAAGATGATGGTTCTTCCTCGAGGTTTGTGTGAAGGGCTGCCCGCTGGGGACTAGGAAGGGCCGGTGGAACGGAGCCACCAGGGAACCCGAGGCTCACTCTGGCTGTGGGCACAGGGCTGTCGCCCCTTCTCCTGATTTCCTAGCCAAGTAGATTCTGGTCGATTCTGGGAAGGGGGGAGGGGGCGGACCGAGGATGTCGCTGCCTCGGGAACGCGACCCTGGGCCCATCACGACACTCCGTGTTCGGCCTGCATGGATCTCAACCGGCAAGTCTCCGAACGCTACGGCCAGTCCCCATGACAACGGCCTCGCTTAGACCCCAGTGCCAGGCCCGGGGGTGGGCGGGAGGAGAGGCCTGTTCCAGGGCCGGGGGCCGGCCTGCCCGACCAGAGCCGACAGCTGAAGAGAAAAGGGCATCTTCAGATACAACACAGGGAAATGCGTAGCTCGATGTTTATAATGTGACTCCGGGTTCCACAGGCCTTCCTTTCCGCCTGTGCGCCTCTCAGCTTTAAGCACGAGCATCCAAGGGGCAAACCGAGACTTCGCTTCCCTCAGAGCCGGATAGATAAGCAGCAGCTTTTCCCAGGACACTGCGAGGACAGGGGCCCTGCTGGCTGCTGGAGAAAAGCTGCCCGACACGGCGGGGGCAGCAGAAACGACCGCAAACCTGGTGAGAACCAGACAGCAGGTGAATGGGAAACGCTAGTCCCCGGGCGGGCGCATCTGTGCTGGTTGTATTTGAAAGTGGAACACACATCCCGGGCTCAGGAATCGCCAGGAACCCACCAGAGGAGTCGAAACGGAAAAAGACAGCCTCACGGAGAAGCTGAAAGGAGGGGGTCTGGCCGGTGCTAGGGGAATGGAACGAGTCGGCCTCACAAGAAACAACGATTTACCCCTGTGTCGCGCTTTGAAAAAGACATGCTAACAACACAGGCCAAGAACAGGAAAAAGAAAAGCCACGCTGGGTGTATGGGACGGGACCAGCTCAAACCGTCACCCTAGACACGGAGGGCCTGGCCATAAAAGAACAGTCTGGCAACGGCTTTCCCTCCCTCCGGCTCTTGATCACAGTAACAGCTGGATACATCCGAATGGCAAGAAGTGAAAGGGCGAGCTCCGAGGTGAAAGGCAGGCCCGCCCGCGCGCCAGCGGGGTCTCATAGGCAAGTGGGGTGCGCCGCCTAGCGGGTCTGCCTTCCGTGTACACTCACAGCTCCTCCCCGGCGTGGGTGGCTCTGCGCTCTTCTCTTCCTCCAGGAGCATCGCTTCTGTCCCTCCAGAAACCGTTTCACCTCGGGCTCTGGGCCTCGGCGCCGTTGACAGTGGGGTTGGATGGCTCTCGGCTCTGGGGGCTGCCCAGAGTCCTGTCGCGAGGCTTCGCGGCATCCTGGTCTCCCCACCAGACGCCAGGAGCACCCCCTCCCCCAAGCGCGGCAACCAAAAGCATCTCCAGGCATTGCTGGATGTCCCCCGGGGAGGACCGTCGCCCCGACGTAAGAACCACGGGGCTAAAGGAACCAGGGAAGGCTATCGCCTCCCTCCTCGACCCCGCTCCCAAGCCCCGCTCCCCAGGGCCGGGAACCTCTCTGCGATTACCTCCTAATCCACCGGATTCTCCTCTTGTTCTGAGTGGCCTTTGGTAACGCTTTTGACCTGCAGGGCTTCTCAGTCATCCAGTACAAGGATCCCACGGCCCTTGAAAAGAAAGTCCTTCCAGTTAAATTCGGGGAGGGGAGGAGGGGGGAAGCAGGTACATTTTCCTTTCGAAGCACTTGTCTGTTTTAGTCTGTGGAAGATTTCAGACACACAACTCTGCACATCCAGGGTCTCTGTGAACCGCAGGGGCCTTGGCTACCACCCCCTCTCTTTGCCTCATTTTACGAACGAAGAAAGAGGCCAGAAGGGGAGGGTCATCCGTATTTCTAATCATCCTTTTCCGAGGCCACAGGCCAGTACGAGTCTTCTTTGCCCGGTATGCCCAGTGTGCCTGGAGAACTTGGGTCTCCAAACAGGGGTTAACGGGCCAGGCTGTACAGGCGAGTTTGGGCCAAACCATGCCAGTTAAGGAAGGCAAATTTTAGAAATGATCGGATACTGCAACCAATTAGTGCAAACAAACATTTATTGTGAAATAGTCATCCTACCCTTTATTAGGTATTACATCATCAAAGCACTTGGTGGCAATGAAAATAGCTTTTTTACCCCTCTGATTCACCCAATATTCCATTAAAGCTGCAAAAAATGTGCAATCTGCTTGAAAAATAGGTTGCTCTTATTTACTCATTTGTGAAAAGTCAAAAATTAAAAAAGAAAATGATACTAGCTTACAGGGCCTCTACAGCCAATTCACATTCCCGCTCCCCAACTACTCCCCCAAATAATTAACAAAGATAATTTGTTTTAAATGCCTTTTTATAAAACCAATGCACCTTTCCCCATATTATAATCATAAAAATTTTAAAAAGCCACTATTTACTTCCTGGGAAAAAAGGTGGCGAGCCGTTGTTTTTTGATGGGGAGCATGTGTATTTCCTGGGAGTTCACTTTCTTTAACTTTATGCTCCGGTTTTTGATGGGTTTCCTAAGGGGCTCCGCGCTGCCCGCGGACTCTTCCGCTTGGCTGCTGATGTCGTAGCCCTGGAGCATGGCGTCTTCTCTCTTGAAGGAGAAGTTCTTGGTGGACACCCCCGAGAGGCCTTTGATCTTGCCACAGAAGATGGTGGGCACAGTGTCTTCCACGGAGACAATCACTTTGGCCGCCTGGGACTCGCTCCCGAGCTCAATGTTATTCTCAGCCTTGACCTCGCCGCTGGGCTGGCGAGGGGGCTCGGCAGCGTCACTGCCGCCCAGGTGCCTCTCCATTGCGGCGGCGGCGGCGGCCTCGTGGGGTGTGGCGGGGGCAAAGGGCACTTCCACACCACCACCGGGCGGTGTCTCCATCGCGGCGTGACCGGGGCCATCCACCGCCCCGCTGCTGTCACACAGTGTCTCCGGCGGTGGCGGGGGCTCCGATCGCCGGTGGGTTGCCAGCGACAGGTCGAGGGCCGCGTCTTCCTGGCAGGCGGGGGCACTGACGTCGCCAGCCTTGAGCCAGGGCACCGACTTCATGGAGAGATCCAGGGCCTCGTTCTCACTGCCCATCTTGATGACGGTGTGGCGGCTGAGCTGGAAGTACTCCCGCGGCTGCAGGAGCTCGAAGGGCTTCAGTTCCTCCTTCTGCACGGCGGGCGGGCCGCCCCTAAAGGGCTGGAGGCCGAAGGAGGACGGCGCCTTGGGGCAGCCGGGGCTGAACTTGGACTCGGAACTCTGAGGCACGGGGATGGGGATGGGGATGGGGACGGGCACCGGCAAGGGCACGATCACGGGGTAGGGCACCAAGAGGGTGGCCGGCGGAACCAGGGGCGACAGCGGGGCGTTAAAGGGCTGGGGGGGCACGGGGGCGTAGCCCGGAGGAGGCTGACAGGGTGGGGGGCCCAGAGCGCCCTGCGAGGGAAACAGATTCTGGAGCACGGCTTCGAAGGGCAGGCTGGGCTCCTGCGGCTGGCTGGGGATCCTCAGGTCCAGGAGCTGGGGCTGCGCCTCCGGGTCCTCGGCTCCCTGGAAGAGGTTGCTGTGGACGGCGCCGGAGGAGCACGGGGCCTCCTGGGGCAGGACCAGCGGCGAGTTGAGGTGCTGGAAGACGTGCTGCTCCAGCACCACCGGCAGCTGGACGGGGCCCTGCGTGGTCATGACGTAGGTGGCGTTGCCGTTGGGGTTGAGCTCGGGCGCCGAGCTGCCCTCCACCTGCATGTGAATGGGCATCACCACCGGGCTCTCCCCGAGGCACAGGGGCTGCAGCACGGTGGCCGCCACCTTCAGGGCCATGCCGCTCTGGGACTCGGCCGGCGGGTTCAGAATGGACGGCGCCGGCACGGTCACCAGGGCCTTCTTCACCAGGTCGGTGGAGTTGATGTTCCAGGCCTCGGTGGTGATCAGCTGGGCCATGCCATTCTCCAGGCGGTTGCTGGCCAAGGCGGGGGCCGAGTCGGTCATGTCCATGGACAGGTTCTGGGACTGCAGGTCATCCATCACTCGGCTCTGATGCCACTCGGCCTGCAACACAGAACACACAATCGGAATCGTCCCTCAGAGACCACGCACATCCACGGTTTAAGAGCTCTCTCGGTATCTCAGGGAGCCGGGGAGCACACCCGTCTCTCTGTGTACACGGGCACGCCACGGATCGTTCCCAACATACACGAACACACCCGTCTGATCAGCTGTGCGTGGACGGCCCCAATTTAACAGACGATTAAACGATAAGCACAGATGATGTAATGACTACATAGCCGAGTGAGGTTAAACAGAGTATCGCAAAGCCCAGCACTCAGCTTGGAGGTTCAGCCTGGCACAAACACAGAGCGTGGCTCCCCGGTGCTGTGTCGGACCCTTAAGATAGGCGGAGACTAGACTGGTTCAAATCCAAAGCAGCAGCCAAGACGTGGTGTCCTTTAAGAAAAAAAGCAGAACCCTGTCACACTGGAATATTCTATGACCTTGGAAGGGGGCCATCCCAATTATGGAAACCATTTAAAAAACGCTTTGAAGCAGCAATAATTCTTCCAAAAGAGGCTTGAGGAGGGGAGCGGCGGTGTATTTACACAACGGTCATTACAGCTGTCACCCTTCGACCAATGACAGCTCCCTTTCCTCCAGTACGAGTGAGAGGCGCTCCAAGGAGCAAGGTGAGGAAGGGATGACTCCCATGAGTGCTCATCAGTCAAGTGTCACTTGCCCCAGGGAGCTCGTCTGGCTGACCCGTGACCTCTCCTAAGTTCTAGGTGTCCAGAAGAGGGGATGCTGATGGATCCAGGGCTGGGGAAACGGAACGCTGGTTGGAACCAAACATCCTCAAGGGTGAGCCATGCTTTCTTGATGTCTGGGGCACCTCTGGCCGCCTCCTGAGAGGCCAAGGGAGCCCAGCGCGGGTACTTCCTGGAGGAAGCAGGGCTGCAGCTGCAAGATGGCTCTCCATGGAAACGCGTCCATATTTAGCCTTGTTGCCATGGAGAAGGCAGGCACCATGTCTAACTCGGGGATCTGTGCCGCCCTGGCGTCTGGTGGGGCTCAATAATAATTCAATAATCCTCAGTCTTGCTGGGCGGGCCTCGGGCAACTCCAAGGCTTGACCTCACCTGTCTGAGGAGTCTAGAATTTCATCGGGTGGTCAACTCATCCTTCTCCTCTCACCCCGAAACTACCAACGCGACTTCCAAGACAAGAGAGGCGGCCCAGCACACCATGGGATTAGAAGTAAGTAAACGAGGCCTCACTATGGGAGGGCAGCTTTAACAGATGAACCACTCAGTGATGCTTCCAGACAATCAAAATATGTCACGTACACAGAACAAGGAGTTTCTCTGAAGCAGGAGGAAGCGGGGCGGGGTGGGGGGCAAGGTGCGCCGCAGCAATGAACCTGCGAGGTGGCCCAGCCTGCTGGCCAGCGATGCCCCTAGGGCAGCGTAGGGAGGAAGCCTGCCCCCAGGGAGCTGGAGGGGACTTGCCCCAGCTTGAAGGGCCTGTTTTTTCTGAGAGGAGTGCTCCCCGATTCAGCCCAGAAAATGCCATGCCTCCAACACACCACTCATCCGACCAATCCATCTGCTGAATGCCTACAGCACGCCAAGGCTCTGCTGAGGGCTGGGGATGCTGCCATGAGCGACACACATGAGGCTCCGGTGTTCACGGGGATTCTAATCACGAGGGGGAGCGTGTCTTTGATCGGAAAGAGACCAGCCGGCATGCAGAGGCCTCAGAGCGAAGCCAGGAGAGAAGAGGCATCAGCCTTGGCGGGACAGAGCTATCGGCCACTCAGGAGCAGCCCTTCGAAGGCTCTGAGCTCCTAAGGGCTCCCGCAGAAGGTCTGCCTTGTCCCTCTGAGTGGCCAGAACTCTTCAGGGCAGGTGACAAAAGGATGAAAGGAAGCTTGGGCAGGGCTCGTGCGGACAAGCACTGCAGCCGTCAGAGAAGGATCCCATGACCAGCCCTGTGAGGTGGCATCGGAGAGCCTCCAAGGCAGGTCAGCGGGGCAAGGACTGTTCCGTGCTTCCTGGGAGTCTGGGATGATCCAGCTGTGAGACTGCTTTCTCATGATGGGTTATACCTTCCAGATGTGCCCCCCGCCACTGCCAAGAGCAAGAAGGCACACTTCTCCACGCCTCTGCCACCTGCCCCGGCACCCACCTTCAGCTCAGGTGGCCGCTTGCATCTCTTCCTGTGCAACCGCACGCCTCTCCCTCCCTGGCCCTGGTTCTAGGGCTGCTAATCCTGCAGAACCTTCCTGCTCAGGGTGTGAGGAGCCAAAGTAACGGACCTCCCACGGGCCCCTGCTCCTCTCGCAGATGGAAGAAGCCAAAACTTGCAGAGCATGTGCCATGCGCCATGCCCTCTGCTGAGGACTTCCCACGCGTTACTTCCTTCGACGCTCAGAACGACCCTACAGGAGGGGTCCTATGATTGGGCCCATTTTATTGGTGAGAAAAGTGATCTCCCAGGAAGGATAGATACCTCACTCAAGGGTGCACTGAGGCTGCGATTAGACCTCAGGGTCAACCCCGGGCTCCTTCGTCTCTCGGGAGCTGGGAGGGCCACACCCCTCCATGCATTTTTGTCTCTTGGCAGAAGCGACCGGGCATCCTCCCTGTCAGTACGGAGCACATGCGCCTGCAGAGCTGTGCGTGAGGAGGCAGGCGAACCTCAGAGTTCTTACGAGGGGCGGCCAGGCCCTTTCCAAAAGATCACTGAACTGTCTGCTCGTGCTCTTTCCTCCACCAGAGCCTTCCTCTGTCCCTCTTGCCATAGAGGAGCCGAAGGATCACCAGGGGTTCTGTCCTTGGGGAGCGCAGCCCCAAGCAGCCACGGTTCTGTTAGCGGAGGCCTAGGAGGCCTCCGTCCACCCAGCCTACCACCAGCTACCCGCCGCCCCACCCGCCTTCCCGAGACAGATGTCACGTGGGAGGGAGGGCACGTCCAGTCCCGCGGGTTCCAGGGAGGCCATCTGACCCCCTGCTGGGAACACTAGCCTCTGGGAACTGCTGGAGCCAGCTGGGATGCAGGTAAGACTGGGATGCAGGTAAGGCTAGGATGCAGGCAAGGCTGGGATGCAGGCAAGGCTGGGATGCGGGTGGGGCTGAGCAGCTATGGCCTCTCAGGGGTCTGTGGCCAAAGTCTCACTCCTGCCTCCTCCCACATGACAGCCTTGGACCGACCAGCTGACTCAGCCCAAGTAGGCCGCTGGCCGGCTGAAAGGAGGCTTGGTTCCCCCACCGTGTTCGGAAGCCCTGCCCCCCCTCAGGTGACCTGCGGGGCCCAGGGCTACCTGGCCTGTACCCTCTTGCCTTCCACAGGGGGCTCTGCCCCTCTCTCTGCTCCTCCCCAACTCTGGGTCAGCAGCTGGGGGGCCTGAGCGGGTGTCCCCGCTGCAGGCGCTAATGCTGGAAGCCGCAGTGATGCCCTGAGGAGAACAAGCAGCTCAGCAAGGGAGTGTTCAGAGAGCGAGTTTCCGTCCCCTCGGAAGCCAGATAATGACCGGAGAGAAGATGGAGGCCTGTCCCCTAGTGATGGACGCGGGGGAGGTGCGCGCAGGGGGCCTCTTCAGATCAAGGAGTGTCCCGGGAGCGACCAACTAATGCTCAAACAGAGGGGGCCGTTTCTTCAGATGTCGCTGTGAACCTTCTGTGTGGGTGTTTCAACCCCTTGTTTGCCCGTGGATTTAAAAGAGGTCAGCCGTCCATTCTGCCTGCACCCATGATCCTGGGGGCACAGGGTGGGCTCAGAACCCAGGGGCGGGGGCAACCTGCGCCTGCAGCTTGCTGGAGACTGGCGCTCTTTGGATCCTTGGCCAGTGGCTGGGGCCGAAGGGCTGGGGGCTGAGGGCCCGCCCAGTGCAGCCTCTGCGACCCCAGAGAGGAGGTGGGGAGCTGTCTGCGGCAGGAGGTGGGCTCGGAGACCTGGGCGGGTCGCAGAACTGTGACCGACCTGCACCGCTTGTCTGACTCTCAGGAGATCTTCGTACAGCAGAGGCGGGCTGTCTTAGGATCGGCCCCTCGGCCTGGAGCCCTCTGGGGCCTTGACCTTCGCCCAGCCAAGTCCTGCTCACCTGTCAGATTCCCCCGTACGCCGCTGAGCTCCCACAGGACCCGACCTACCCCTGTCCACCCGGCCCCTCGCCCTCCCCCCTGCCTGTCTGTCCAGGAGCGAGGGCCTGCCTCACCACCTCACCTTCGCATCTGCTCATCAGGTGCTTCGCGGGTGCTCGGCAGGTGCTCTCAGAGGCAAGGACCGCATGAAGGAGGATGCAGGCCTTCTCCGGGCCAGCCTCTTGCCACACCTACAGAACCCTGGTGGTCAAGGCCGGCGGGGGCCTTAAAGCCAACACCGCTCTCCTCCTCCTGGCCCCTTTTACAGATGGAGAAATCGAGACCCAGAACGCCTGGCTGAAACCTCTGAGGCCAGTTACCACGGAAGCCACGGCACGATGCTGCGGAAAGCGCCGAGGTCGAGCCCAAGGGCGCCGGGACGGGAACACGGCAGCCAGCGCCCGCGCACGCCGGCAGGACCCCGGCCACGACGCAGGAGGTGCCCTGGCACTTTGTGCACAATCGCGAGGCTCACAGCGGCGACCTGTGAGTGACTTCGTCTCGGATCCCTGGGCTTCTCCGACACACCCAGAAAAAGGAAAGCAAAGCGAAGCAGCGTGTGTGTGCGCCGTTTCCCTTAAAAGGAGTCACGTTAGCGAAGAAGCCAACCTGGCGCCCAACTCCCTCCCGGGCTGTCAGTCAGTGACCCACCCCACAGGGGCACCCACTGGGTGCCCCCGGAAGCCGTGCCCGCCTCCCAGGCCTCTGCTTCCGGAGCCCTGCACAAAGCACTCCATGTACGGACTGACATTTTCACAACGAGGAGGCATTTGGGGCTTGAGTTCAAAAGTGAAAACACTTGACCACTCAGATAATTTAAACTCTTCTCTAGATCGAAGGATGCATTTATTTCCTTGCTGGAGGCAGTTACCACCGAGTTCCTCTTTCTCTCACAAATAACCCAGTGCCGTCGGCTACATCCTAAATGATCCCTTGGGGACCCTGAGGAGCCTGCACCAACTCCAACTGAAGGAAGCTCAGGATGTGGCTGTGAACCCCCTCTGGCCGCGGACTTTGGACAAAAGCCCTGGGGCATGGCAGGAGCCCCTCTCAGAGGCCCCCATCACCTTCTAGAGAGGGGCTTGATTCCATCTTGTGAACTGAGAGCATTTTCACCACAGAAACAACCATCAGGACAACCACAGGCCTCTGGTCTGCAGCGCCAGACACCTCTGAGGACACGCTTGAAGACGGGGCTCCGGGTATCGGGGACAGGGGTGACCTCACAGCAACTCAAGCCGGGAGCCACTGCCTGCTAAGGAGCCCTGTGAGGAGCCCGGGACACTGGGATGAGGTCACCGGCACAAGGGAAAGGGGGTCAGCCTCAGGGGCCGTGGTCTGGGTGACGCGGACTGCCCTGGGCAGATTCCAGCTCCAAGACTGGGATGCTGCCCGGCGGGCAGCTCTGGAGCTCCCTGGCCCCGATCCTGGGGACACCCCATTCAGCCCCAACAGCCTGCAGATGTGACCTGCTCTCCTCCCTCGAAGTCAGCCTCATCTAGTTTTTTAATTTATTTATTATTATTATTATTTTTTTTTTTTTGGTCTTTTTGCTATTTCTTGGGCCGCTCCCGCAGCATATGGAGGTTCCCAGGTTAGGGGTCTAATCGGAGCTGTAGCCGCCGGCCTACACCACAGCCACAGCAACTCGGGATCCCAGCCACGTCTGCGACCTACACCACAGTTCATGGCAACGCCGGATCCTTAACCCACTGAGCAAGTCCAGGGATCGAACCCGCAACCTCATGGTTCCTAGTCGGATTCGTTAACTGCTATGCCACAACGGGAACTCCCTCATCTAGTTTTTTTAAAATCGAGATAAATTCCTTCCTCTAAGACATTCATTTTCCAAAACTACACCCTGCTACTATGTGTTTTCTGACAGTAAAATATCGACAGCTTTGCTTTTTTGCATGGAGCCCGTAAGCAGCCATCAAGTTTTTAGGTCAGAATCGAATCATCCATGTCCTTGCTGCTCATATGTCCATGTCCTTGGAGCAGCAGCAGCAGCAGCATCTGGGAGCTTCTAGAAATGCAGAGTCTCAGGCCCTGCCCCTGACTCAGAACCTGGCTGATCTGTATGCACGGTCCAAGCTGACAAGTGCTGGCTAAGTCCTGGTTCTCGAACTTGGCTGCACGTTAGAAACATTTGCGAGTTTTAAGATATACTGATGCCTGGGTCCCCCAACCCAGACTCTGACTCAGCTGCTCTGGGGTGCAGCTGGGGCATAGGGGTTTTAAAACATTTCCTAGGTGACTCTAGTGTGCAGCCAGAATGGCCTTGATCCAAACACCAAAGAACAAGACACCTGGTCAGCCAGCCACCTTCTTCGTAGCGGCCGATCTTGCTTCTTACTTCACACAAAAGACTAAACCCATCGAACCCCAAATTCCCTCAACTTCTGCCCTGGCCTTTCCAGTATCTTCCCAGGTCCCCCGGCCCTGGGGCGAAAACGAGGTGTCTCTCATTGTAAGGCTGACCTAAGCGTCCTGCCCCTTCCAGGGGCAGCCTTTTCTATTTTCTGCTCTCAACCTAGCACTAAATTACCTCCTCAATGATCGACCCAATTCTGTATAAAAAACACTACCGCTTCCTATAAGTTAAGTGAGCAAAGCATAATTTTCATCTTTTAATACGTGGCTATGGTTCTACCATCCAGGACTTAATATGCACTGAATAGCTAAGAAATAATTCCAAATGGGTAAAAAATGGTTCTGTGCTCCCTATAGGGTGTGATAATTGTCAATTACTTGCCCCAGTGATTGAATTTTGCACTTTAAACAGCACAAGGCCCTTCTACAGAACCTGTGAACCTAATTATCACGCAAATATATTCCCAAATTGGCGAAAATGTGGCGAATACACAAAACAGTCACTCGGCTTACTGCCGATGGCCTCGTGCAGGCAGAGATGGACACGGCGCTCCAAGAGGACCGCAACTACCCAGGTCAGCATTAGACAAGATTTCCCCGACACGGCACTTAGCAAAACACAGGAGTTCCCGTTGTGGCTCAGCAGGTTAAGAACCTGACTAGCATCCTTGAGGATGCGGGTTCACTCCCTGGCCTCGCTCCGTGGGTTAAGGATCCGGCGTTGCCGTGAGCTGTGGTGTAGGTCGCAGACGCGGCTCGGATCCCGTGTGGCTGTGGCTGTGGCGTAGGCCGGCGGCTGTAGCTCCGATTCCACCCCTAGCTTGGGAACCTCCACATGCCGCGGATGCAGCCCTAGAAAGAGAATAAATAAAATAAAATAAATAAGTCAGTGGTGGCCGTGCAGTTTATGACTGGCCTCGCCTTTGAGAAGATGGGCCGTGGCTGTGGGGCGTGCTGTCAGACAGGATGGAGGGCAAATCTTAGCTCGGATGTGATGTGACAGTGATGAAAAATGGGAGACGTGGGCCCAGGAGGCAGAGGGAGCAGCGAGCCTGAGCGTCATAAACTGGCCACTGACACCAGGGTTCTCCAAAGTCTTCCGGGGGAGCAGGGTGAGGTCGTCATAAAACTCACTGATGTTCGCTTTGCCATCGCAGCCTTTTTATGCCCATTTTTCTGTTTTATAGTGTATGGAATAAATACATACAGGAAGACATATATAATTTAACAATGTGTATGTGTTGAGAGGGTGTTCAAAAAAAATTTTTTTTTGATAGGAGTGCAAGCATGAAAAAGTTGTGACTCAGCAGGAGAGACAGAGTCTCCAAAGGCCAGCAAGACTTTCAAGGTTCCCCTGTCTGAACAAGTCTGGGAGTCCCTTCCCAGGCCAGCCCTTTCATCTGGCAGAGCAGGAGGCTGAGGTTCAGAGGGTGACTGAGGCTCAGAGGCTGGAGCCTGCCAGGCTCTCAGACGGGAGCTCCTGCGAAAGCACACGCCCACATCCATTGCTTTGGGGTCACATCTCACATCTAAGGGGTCCCTGGCTACGTACGCCTCTATCCCGTAACCAGCACTGAACATGACAGTTATGTGCGATGGTCTGATTCAACCATCGAACTACCAAATAGACTTGGATGGGTGAGTTGCTGGATAAAAACGATGAAATAAACCCTTGAAACCGTGATACCTCACAGACAAGTAAATGATACAGAAGGAAAGGATGGGATTACACCCCCCCAAACACACACACACACACACACACACACACACACACACACACACACACGAGCTCTTTGTGATAAAGTCATGCGATGTCCCTGGGACTCAGTTTTCCCTTCTGTAAAGTGGGGGTACGGCCCTGTTCTCCTGTGGGTTGCAAAGTTAACTCAGGCTGCCCGCCGGGAAGCAGCTGATGGAGCCTTCCAGGAACGGCTGCAGGCCCTGAGGCCGGAAGAGGTGAGCTTCAAGAGAATCAGACAGAAGCAGCCACGTGCTCGAAGGGGCAGGGGAAAGGCAGAATGGGGGGTGGGGGGGGCCTCTTTCTGGGCCACTCCTGTGACCTCTGAGAGAACTCAACGCCCCATCCTCCCAAGTCCAAGGCCGCAGCGTGGGTGCAGGGAGCAGCGTGCTGACCAGCAGGCTGAGGGGGGCGGGGGGGCTGGACAGAGGAGGTGGGCAGGGGAGACGCACAGGCGGAAAGCAGGGGAGAAGCTAAGCCGACCTCGCCAGCTCAGTAAGAGCACCGCCTGCCTCTCCTGGGACCCCAGTGCTCGGGGCAGGGCGGTGTCTCCGGGGTAAAGACCTCACGGCCCTGGCCAAGAACCCACTGCGTGCCAGCGCACCGGCTCTGTGGTCTCTCGAGGGAGGCTCTCGAGGGAGGGCTGGGCCCTGCCAGGTGAACAACTGCTTGGAAAGAGAAATATGAAAGCCGGGCACATCCGCCTACAGGGACGACCTCACGGCCAGAGCCGGGCGCGCACAGGCCCAGTTTTCTTTTTCTATCAGTGGCCTCGGCGGGCTCCCACCAGGGCGCGAGAGGGACCCGGGAGTGTGGCCTGAGCGGGCACTGTGGGGGCGCCCTGGCTCCTTTCTGGCCCAAGAGGAGCATGGCAGATGTCTTCGCAATCCCGATCTCCTTTCAGCCTCCCCATTCGGTCTGGCTGACCCCGGGCCGCAGCACAGGGAACCAGGGTCATGCCCGCTGGTGTATTTACTCGATCAGAAACTACGGGAGCACCTACTGTGTGCCAGGCGGGCCGCTCCCACTGCTCCGCCCTGGGGCTGTTTCCTCCGCAGGCTCGTGGCCTCCCCCGCAGCTCACCTCCCTAAGGATTAACCCAGTGACCCGCTCCGGGTGACCTGCTTCTGACAGGGTTCCTTCGAGGGCCTCCGTTCGTGCAGAGGTGAAGGCGACAGGCTCTAGAAGAGCGCCAGCCCCTAGACGGCGGCGCAAAGAGCTGTCAGTGGGCGGACGTCTCTAAGGTAGAGAAGAAAGGCTGATTTGCCAGGGAGGGCTACCCCGACACGAAGCGGAGGGACGCCCCCCCAAGGGGTGCTGAGCCCCGGCGGAAGGGAGATGCTGCCCCCAGAATTACCGGAGGAAATCAGAAAGAAGTGCTGTTGGTGGCAGGGGGGACACTCACCTGGACAGTGGGCGGTGACAGTCGCTGAGTCCCTGCCTTCGGCCAAGGCCCCACAGCCCCCCGCTGGACGCAGAGAACCCCAGACAGCCTCAGGGGCTGGAGTGGCCATGCTGGGCAGGGGCGCAGGTCACATCCAAGATCTCAGGTCAGAGTCTGTCACCCACCAAGCTATGGTTTGGGGACCTGCTTCTAGCAATAAAGGCACCTCTCGAATAAGGGACAAAGACAGGGCAACCTGCCCCTGCAAGAGAAAGAGACTTCTAATTGGATCGAGATACAAAGGTTAAATTTTTGTTCTGGGAAAAGAACTGTTTATAATCCTGTGTCATTAGCAGGACATTTTCCAGAGCCTAGTGTGCCAGAAATAGACCCTCTGAGGGGTCACAGAGGAAGGGGTGCAGAGCTGTGAAGTGCAAAGGCTTGGCGTTCAGAGTTGCCCTTTCTCCTGATGCTCCTGAGCCCCTCACCACGCTCAGCACCAGAAACAGTGCCAGTCTCACCCTGGGGCACTGCCCGCCCCCCCAGCCCCCCGGGCCCGCAGACTGGCCAGAAGGCCAAGCTTTTAACTCCCACAGGCCGAAGCTCAGCTTTCGGCTCTGCCGAACTTTGCTAGCCCGGGGACCTTGGGCAAGTGAGTGCTCAGGCTCAGTTTCCCTCCATGCAAAACGGAGAAGAAAAAAGACCCCGGGGCGGGGCGGGAGGAAGACCTGGGGTGGTTGTCAGGATGAACGGAAGGGATCCATGGAAAGACCTTGGCCCAGTGCTGGGCCTGTAGAAAGTGCTCGATAAAATACGGCTAACGTCATCGCCGTCATCCCCACCGCCACCGTCCTCAGCCTCATCATCATCATTCTCCTGATCACAGCCATCGGCACGTCATCATTGTCCCTGTTTGCATCTTGTCACCAGCGTCTACCCTCACGGTCAGATCCCTCCTCGCCTGCATCTCCTGTCAGCACCTTAAGTGGCATTACAGATGCCCCGAAGGGTTCGTCCATTCAGTTTCCAAGGTAAAACCCTGTTTGTTCAAACGTTCCCTTTCAATCAGCTGCTAGGAACTGGGAATGCATTTTTCTTAGAATTAATGTTGCATCTGATGGTGAGGTTTCCTAATCCCCAACATAGCTGAAATAGTGAACATTTGCAGTGAAAATACAAAACAACCAACACTGCTGCCCTGCTGGAAATGAGAGACAATGGGAAAACAGCTCAATAAATACAAAATCGTAGTTCTCATTTAGGCTGAGAGGCTGGGGAAGAAAGACGAGGGGGCCGGAGCCTTTTGTTTCTTGACTATGGACTCGCGAACATCTGCAAAGTTCCAAAGTTATCACCGATTGGCTAGGACGCATAATTTCACTTCAAATCCTACAGTTTCCTTTTGCTTTGACCCAAGCGCCTAAGTCTCCTCTCCCGGCGGTGTAGCTGCAGGACGAGGGGCATTTTCTCGCAAGAGTGACAGCACCAAGGGAGCGGTGGAAGAGGAGAGGAAGAGCGTAAGGGCAGGAGGGAGAGAGAAAGCCAAGGAATTTTCTGAGATAACTGGGCGAGAGTTGAAGGAAAGAAGGTGGGGGTGGGGTGGGGGGTGGAGAGATTAAAAAGTGTGTGTGGATCCAAATGAGAAAGAGCTTGCTCAGCTGGAAGAGATAAAAGGGAAGCTCCGGAAGAGCTGCGTGAAAAATACTGGATGAGCGTTATTCATCTGGCCACCAGGGGACGCTGTTGAGTTACAACAGCTTGGTTGCTGTGCTGCGTGGTGGTGGCGGCGGTGGCGGTGGGGCGAGCGGGACAGGAACTTTGCGGGAGATTGAGGTGGTGGGGAAAACAGGAAATTGTTCACCAGCACTGCAGGTGCGTGAGGACGGTGAGGGGTGATCCGAGTTTGGGGAAAGCTTCTCCCAGGCTTTTAAAACAACCAAGCACACTCACTCGTGACTTGAGCTGTCACTCCTGGAAAACAACATAGATTTATCTTCTGTTGGTGCCCACTCTTCCTTTTGACCTTCCTCTCACCCCTCCCTGGGCGGTCAGAATTGGGGTTCCTCTACCAAAACTGGGGCTTCCGGCATGAAGCTGATCAACTCATTCTCACTGAGGTCTACGATGAAAGGTTCAAGAATTATGTTGCCGTTCTTGGCACAATCAGCTTAATTCAGTCAGTGATAAAGTGCTATGGGCAAAGAAATGCAGGGGCCCGAAGAGCCCACCTGGCACCTTCTCTTCGTTTGGGCTGCTCCACAGACTGATCTCACTGAAAGAAGTTTCTTTGGGCGAAGATCTAGAAAAGACCAGCAGAGAAGTTAAGCAGTGAGGCTTGGAAAGGAAGGAAGCCCAGGTACCAAGTTAGCACTGCTGCCACTGGGGCTTCGCTCCACCGGGGAGTGCGGGGAGACATCAGAGAACACGTGCCTGGCAGGTGGGGCGTTTATTCACCAACCCCCACGCCTCAGAGGTCAAGGGCTGCTCCTAGACGATGTATCAACGCCTGGCTACCTCCAGCCAGCCCGGCATGCGGGCCTAGTGTGCTCCTGAGGCCAAGAAAAAAAAAAGCCTGAGGGATGATCACGGGACTTTCAGTGAGCTGCCTCTGGAATATAAAGGCCACTCTGCTACACCAGACATGCCCTGGAAAGTTCTAGTGCTTCTTATGTGACGACCCAAATGTCACCAGTTCAGGCCACCATGACCAGGTGTCTCCCCAGCTGGTGGCACCTTCTACAACCCCTGTGAAGAAGACACTCCGTTATGATAGCAGTGTCTAAGCCGTAGAGGAATCTGCCCACAAGAAGGGTGCCTCGAGACCGCGGAAAGAGCCAGGCTACGACGAGGCCAGAGACGGCTCTCTTTGCCAAAGCAAAGTGGTCCAGAGATGGTCAGCTCGGCTAGCGTGTTCCTTTGCTGAAATGTAATGCGGGTCCTTGAGAAAGTTCTCGTAATCGTAGTTGTGCAGACGGGAAGGCAAGATGCTCTTCGCATGAGTCACAGAGGGGGTTTCTCTTTGGGTGATTGTGTGTTTCCCCTGAGGGACCAAAAAACCCAACAAAGAAACAAATGCCACTTCGCTTTATCAGCACACACCGCCTCAGATCCTAATAACCTCAACCCAAGGAGGACGCAGACAAGGCAGGAAGAGCCGGGCCCAGAGCGCTCCTCTTTTCAACACGGAGCCTTCTTGCGGGAACTGTGTTTTGTCAGCAGCACCCCTCTGCCTGGAGGCGAGTTCGCTCGAGAGCCCAACTAGGCACCCTGCGGCACCTGCAGGGTGGTGAGTCGTCTGAAGTTCTATAAATTCCCCATATTTATCTTAAGGCAAGTATCGTGCTTGCAGCTAATGCAGCACAAACAACGCAAGGGTGGTGTGAGGGGAGGAAAAGCCGCTGTGTAACACCGGGCTAGTTGGTGAGGAAGATGATAGGTGTTGCTTCCTATTTTCTTTCGGAAAAGAGTTCTAGAATGCGTGTGTTTGCACACACACAGGCCCACACCCATGGCGGACAAGCAGGAATGAGTCTACCTGTTGCCCCTCTAATGCTCGAGGTGGTCCCCAAACCAGGATCCAGGAGAACTGCCCTTTGTCCTCACCTGTGCCATCTTTGAGTTCCAGACGTCACCCCTTTGTTCCCGGCAGGGACACAGGAACTGCGCCTGGCTGCACGGGCAGGATTTCAGCAGAGGAGGTGGGGCGCTGGGTGCGGGGGTGTCGGGCAGCGGCAGGAAAGGCAGAGAGGGAAGGTTGGGGCCTGGCCAGCTGGGCGCCGTGAGCATTAGAGGGTCGCGTGGCTCTTCCAAAGGGGGTGGAATGGTGTCCTCCAGCAATGAACCTTGGATTCAGGGTCTGCCAACTCAACCAACCCAATTCTGATGTTTCCACAGGTCCTGATGAACCAGAGGCCATGATTCAGCCTACCATCATTGGGCTGGGAGGGAAGAAGAGTCATTTGCGGGACTTTGCTAACAGCTCCTTTTTTTTTTTTTTTTTTTTTTTTTTTTTTTTTTTTTTGCTTTTTAGGGCCGCTCCCGCAGCATATGGAGATTCCCAGGCTAGAGGTCGAATCAGAGCTGTAGCCGCAGGCCTGTGCCAGAGCCACAGCAACGCGGGATCCGAGCTGTGTCTGCAACCGACACCGCAGCTCACGGCAACGCCGGATCCTTAACCCACTGAGCGAGGCCAGGGATCAAACCCGCGTCCTCATGGATACTAGTCAGATTCATTACCACTGAGCCACAAAGCGAACTCCCCTCCTCCTTCTCTCTCTCTCTCACACACACACACAAGATGAGAACAATAAGCGCTTTACTAAGCAATTACATATTACGCACCAGGCACCCTGCTAGGTATTTCACATTCATTTTCTCATCTCAGTGTCTCAGCAATCCCAGCAGATTGGTCCCACTTTGGTTTGAATTGGTTTGTGGTGGGTTTTTTCCTAGGAAGTGAGCTGCGAATCCCCAGGGAGGAAGGGGCAGAGCTTTCCAAGAACACGGAATAGCACTGACTGCAGGGAGGGCAGGCCTGGGGCAAGTCGGAGGGGGGCGGCGGGCAAAGGCTCCTGGCACCATGTGTGGGGGCAGGTGGCCGTGGGGAAGGGGCAGGTGTCTTCTTGCCTCAGGCCAGAGCCTAGAACTCCTTGGCCTGCTTCTGCCCCTGCAGCAGGCCTCGCCCTGAGCTCCCCGTTCCACCACTGCCCCACAGCCACTACCAGCCCCTGAAGGACAACTCGCTCTTCCTATACCTCAGGGGATCTCAGGCAGGGCTTCACTCCATCGTTCCCAGCAGCGCATGTCATTGATGGCAGACTGACGAGCTCTTCACCATACCCATGTCTTCATCTGCTTGGACTACATTTCCCAGCCTCCCTTGCAGTTTGGTGTGGCCACGTGCCCGAGTTCTAGCCAAGAGAAGGTGGTGGAAATGATGTACAGCACTTCCGGGCCTGGCTCCTACGAACCCTCCATGCACGATGCGCCAGCCTCTCTCTCCTCCCTCAGTATGATGCACAGGGACCTCTTGGAAGCCACCTGATGGCGACAGCAAAGTGACAAGACGGAATCTGCACACCTGAACCATGGCTTGGAGGGGCCGCCTGCCACTGGGAACATCCACGGAGGGCTTCATGAGAGTGAGAAATAAACTTCTATTGGATCTGAGCCACAAGACATGTTTGACTTGTCGGGAACAGCAGCCCGCATAACCTCAGCGGCTGCTCCACTCCCCTGGCCGGCTCTGCACACAGTGAGTGCTGGGGGCAGGCCGACTTGCAGCCTCCAAGCAACTCGAGCCCCGCTGCTGGAAACCAGAATGGCAAAAGCAGCCCAAGGGCTCAGAGCCCAATTCTGGGCCTCCCAGTGCAAACTCTTCTGCCGGAAAAGCACTGACACCCTTGGCTGATCTTCAGTACTGAGATCGATTTAGGAGCAGGGGTTCAGAACCACTGTTTGTTTAGTTCCTGCATAAATCACCACTGAAAGGGTCCATTTCAGGGAGTTCCCACTGTGGTGCAACGGGCAGAGGATCCAGCGTTGCCTCTGCGGTGGCGCAGGTTTGATCTCTGGCCTGGGAACTTCCATGGGCCACGGGTGCGGTAGGAAAAAGAAAAATGCCATTTCGTTGGCATTCACAGAGCTAGCGGGGTTGGGAGAAGCCGCTGGGAGTGGAGCTGCCGGCAGAGAGCAGAGGAGGCCAGCCTTGCGGTGCCTTCTGCCCTGGAGACCCCCAGGGGCCTGTCCTGTGAGCGGGCTGGGCTGCGGGCCGGAGAAGCAGGGGGCCCTGGCACGACACAGCAAACAGAGCTGGGAAGCTGGCGCGTCTGGCACGTGGCCAGAGGAAACTGCTGGACCACAACACCCCCTTCTCTCTTTGTACCCTTTGATGTCCTGCCGGTTTGAGAGCAGGGAGGCCTGGGACTCCTGCCCTCTCCTCAGCCACAGGGGACTCTTTATAGGAAAGACCCCTGTGGAATTTCCTTTCGGGGGGGCCACCGCCTACAACCCAAGGGGCTCGGCCAGCTTTCCCTTGGTGGCTTCCATCACTGACTGTCCAGGAAGAGACAGACTGCCCTTCCAAAAGCATCCCCCCGCCCCCGCCCCCACCGGATACTGCCGTTTCACCACCAGCAAGCTCCCGTGTGGTGTTCGACGTTACCCCCCTCTTTGTGGGTTCCTCTGCAAAATTCCCATCCACCTCGAGACTCTGCAGCATTGCTGCAGCGGAGCAAACAGATCAGAATACTTTCTACACGGTAGGGGCGCCCCTGGCTACGGTGGGACGGTTCCTGCTGGTGACTCAACTTAGGTGAGGCCCGAATGCAGCTAGTCCAGCGGCGCTGTCATCCAAGTGCCCAGCCCTCTGGGTGGGGAGGTGTCAGCTCAAGTTCACACCACCAAGGCCCAAGAGTGGGCTGCTACTGGAGTTGTAATGATCTCTTCATCTCTATCGATACGTGAGGCTTGGCGACAGAGCACAGGGAATTACGAGAAATGTTCTTTTGCTGGTAAAATGGGTGGCTTGCTCATTAGCAGGATGAGGGGAAGAAGGGGGTAAAATCGGTGATATTCAAGATACGAGGATTAGCCCAAGCATTTTAGAGGCGCTCCCCACCCTGTGGGCAGGGTTGGAGAAGCCGGGAAGGCCCGCAGCCAGCATCCCCAGGCACGCTTCTGATGCTTGCCACCTAATTGGTTCCATGCCTGGCAACGGGTTTCGGAGGGTTTCCGGTTGCCTGGGCCAACCAGAAGGTAAGCGACCCCTGCCTCGGAAATGCTGTCATCTCTGTCGGGAGAAGCTCTCACCCTGTGCGTGGTCACAGCAGCTGCAAAGACAGCAGGCTTGTGAGCTGGTCCGTGCCTGCTGGCCACTTAAGCGCTGGATTCCCAGCCTCTGTGTGTGTGCGCGCAGCACGATCTGCCCCGAGCCTGGTCCTGTGGTTGTCGCGCTGTCACTCCGAGCTCCCGTGCAGGAGCCCTTCCCCGCTCCATTCTGACTTGTGGCCTGCCTGGTCCCTCTGGGGCTCTGGCCTTGAGCTGGCCCTGCGGCAGCGCATAGACAGCCCTCAGGGCTAGAGAGACTCCTCTTCAGGGACCGTGATAATGAACAGAAACTCCCTGACCATAAAAATCCAACACTCTTGCTTCCTCTCCCCAGGACCTTTGCAGAGTCTGAGCGGGCACGGACTGACATGCTCGAAAATGCTTTAAAATGTCCTTCAGAAAAACCCCACCACCCCACCTCTTTCACATGCATTCGAAGGACTAGAATAAAAAAAAAAAAAAGACTCTAACACCAAAAGGCGGTGAGGACATGGAGCAACTGGAATGTTCCTCCACCGTTGGTAACAGGCTGCAGCCCCGCGAGAGAACTGTCTGGCAGTTTCTAATGAGGTTAAGCAGCTGCCCGTGCTCAGGCCAAGCACCTCCAGTCTGAGCTGTCCTCCCAAGAGAAGAGAAAACGCAGAGTCACGGGAGGTGGGCACAGAGATGCTCCTGGCAGCCGCACACTGGAAACAACGCCCATGTCTGTCAGCAGGTG
This sequence comes from Sus scrofa, assembly GCF_054392235.1. NCBI lineage: Eukaryota > Metazoa > Chordata > Mammalia > Artiodactyla > Suidae > Sus > Sus scrofa. The sequence goes on from NC_139401.1 coordinate 17,907,339, forward strand.
AAGGCACAAACCCAAGGGGCACCCCCCACAGTAAAGCGGACCTTTACGCAGCAAGAAAAAGCAGGGAGTTCCTGCCCACAAGCACTGACAGCGATGTTTAGAAAACATTGTGCGGAGCAAAAGAAGCCAGATACAAAAGTGTACTGGCTGTAAGATTTCACTGCCGCCAAGTGCAAAAACAAGCCCCAAAGGGTACGATGATCGAAGTCAGAAAGCAGTTGCTCCGGGGAGGGGGCGGGGGGAGGGCCTTCCCGGGCCAAAGGGAATGGCTTAGAGCCGCTTTCAGGCAATTGTCTAAACGGATATATCCGACCATCTAAGGATCATTTAATTTTATGTTAACTGTCCCTTGATTCAAGAAAAGAGACATTCACAATACTGTCAAACTGCAAAAAAGAAAACACTCTAGGTCGTTCTGTGTGCATGCCTGGGGAGATCTGACCAATTCTGAGCATCCTGGCAGGAGGGGAGGGGAGATGAAGCGGAGGCTGCTGGTGGTGAGGGAAGCAGGGGCCTCCCAGGGCACCTGCCAGGGGCCTTTTATCCCAGGTACAGTCGGAGCAGGCGGAGCAGGCGGCAAAGTCAGCCCCCCAGTGCTCAATGAAATAAAAGAACAGAGGCCCCAAAGGAGGCTGGCCCAAGAGTGTGGGATAGCTATCAGGCTCTGAGCCAAAACCACTTTCCAGGAAATGCCAATATTTTTGTGTTTGGGAAAGGGGAGGGAGTATTAAGGCGAACGAGAGCCAAAGCGTGTTGGTCTTTGCACAACAATTGCTGCCTGACTGAGGGGCCCTGTGGGAGAGGCTTCAAAGTGCTGCTACTGAGACCTCCTCCGAGGTCTCTGGGGTGGGGTACCCAGAAAAGCCTGGGCTGGAGCGGAAGCTTCAAGCTCCTTAAGGGCAAAGATGTATTTTGCACGGGGGAGAGGAATCTTCTTTTTCCCTAGTAGGAGGCCGCAGTGAAGCTCAGCCCTCAAAGAGCCCAGGGCAGCTTTAGGATGTACTGGTACAGGCATAAGCTCGCGAATCAGGCCGCTGCAGACCCTGGCTTGGCCCTTTCAAAACTGTGTGGCCTTGGGAAAGTGACTCAGCCTCTCTGAGCCACAGTTTCTCTGCCCGTGAAATGGGTAAAACAATGGCTACTGCTGGCAAAGAGGAAAGTACCTGGTCCCCGGTAAATGCTGGATGTAGAACTGCGCCTGGGCTCCAAAGGGCTTTCCTGGTCATCTGTGCCAAACTGTCAGCTTGAGTAGAGACCCCCTCCCGCCAAATTAGCATTCGTTCGCAAATCTTTAGACCTCTTGTACCCAGAAGTTGTGTAATTATCATCTTTGGTTCATAGCACCGTTCTATGCATGGCTTGCCTTTTTTTGGTTTTATTTTAAAAACGGTTTCATTTGTAATATTATAATATTTGAAATAATAAAATAAACACTCATGAAGGCATAGCCAACTCAACACCATGTTGGTCTGATTCTAGACTTTCTGTTCTATCAGTTCCTTCATCTACCCCTGCACCAGCATCACAGGGTCTTACACTTTCTAATGGGGTAGGTGCCGAGAAGAAAGTCAATCAGGGTTAGTGACACAGGGGTTATGGGGTGTGGGGGCGAGAGACGACTTCAGGGAGCAAAGATCTGGCAGATGAGACCCCACGGCTCAGCGGCATTCCAGCGCTCCAAGAAGATGCGTGTGCGCGCTTGCGTGCGCGTGCACATGCGTGTAAAAGAGAGAGACAGAGATAGGGAGAAATGAGGAGAGTGAGCAAGCTCCCATGTGATGGAAAAGAAAGGCAAGGGACTAGATCATGCAGAGGGGATCTAATTTTCCCTTCATAAAGAGTACCTAGTATCACCCATTTTACAGATGAGGAGACAAAGGTTCAGAAAAGGAGACTTGCCTCGGGCCATGCATCCATTTCAGGGTAAGATTTTGGCTAGAATTCAAAGTCCTCTCTGTTCAAGGCAGTGTTCCTGGCAATGGGCCACTCCTCTGGGCCCGCAACTGGTTTGAATTTCACAAAACGCTTCCAAGTGGCTTCCAGGTAATGAGGTGACAAATAGCGTACTGAAATGGTGTTCTTCCAAGCAAAAATTCTTATTGCAAAAAAAATCATCTGATGACTAATAAGGATTCTGACGTTCTTTAATGGCGTTAGGGCCACATCAAAATCCATGTGAATGTTTCCAAGGTATTTTCTTATCATGGGTGATATTTATTCTCAAGAGAAAAATCAGGATATGCTGGTGATGTTCTTTGAAATTTGAGTTTGGTGCTATGATCATATAAACAGAAGCAGGAACTTTTTTTTTTTTCTTTTTGCCATTTCTTGGGCCACTCCTGAGGCACATGGAGGTTCCCAGGCTAGGGGTCTAATCGGAGCTGTAGCCGCCAGCCTACGCCAGAGCCACAGCAATGCGGGATCCGAGCTGCATCTGCGACCTACACCACAGCTCACGGCAACGCTGGATCCTTAACCCACTGAGCAAGGGCAGGGATCGAACCCGCAACCTCATGGTTCTTAGTTGGATTCGTTAACCACTGTGCCACGATGGGAACTCCAGGAACTTTTCTAAATAATCTACAAATAAGTGAGAAATAGACAAGAAGTAGATTTATACTTTTATATGTATTTTATTTTGTTTTCTTTATCTGAAATTGCTTTTTTAACTTTTTTTATTATTTCCCCAATACAATTTTTTTTTCTACTATACAGCAAGGTGACCCAGTTACACATGTATACATTCTTTTTTCTCACATTATCCTGCTCCATCATAAGTGACTAGACATAGTTCCCAGTGCTACACAGCAGGGTCTCATTACTAATCCATTCCAAAGGCAATAGTCTGCATCTATTAACCCCAAGCACACCATCCATCCCACTCCCTCCCCCTCCCCCTTGGCAACCACAAATCTATTCTCCAAGTCCATGCATTTCTTTTCTGTGGAAAGGTTCATTTCTGCCCTGTATTAGATTCCAGATACAAGTGATATCATATGGTATTGGTCTTTCTCTTTCTGACTGACTTCACTCAGTAGGAGAGTCTCTAGTTCCATCCATGTTGCTGTGAATGGCATTATGTCATTCTTTTTTAAGGCTGAGTAGTATTCCATTGCGTATATATACCACATCTTCCTAATCCACCATCTGTCAGTGGACATGTGGGTTGTTTCCATGTCTTGGCTATTGTGAATAGTGCTGCAGTGAACATGCGGGTGCATGTGTCTTTTTTAAGGAAACTTTTGTCCGGATATATGCCCAGGAGTGGGACTGCTGGGTCATATGGTAGTTCTATGTATAGTTTTCTAAGGTGCCTCCATACTGTTGTCCATAGTGGTTGTACCAGCTTACATTCCCACCAACAGTGCAGGAGGGTTCCCTTTTCCCGACACCCTCTCCAGCATTTGTTATTTGTGGACTTATTAATGACGGCTATTCTGACTGGTGTGAGGTGGTATCTCGTGGTAGTTTTGATTTGCATTTCTCCAATAATCAGGGATGTTGAGCATTGTTTCATGTGCTTGTTGGCCATCTGTACATCTTCTTTGGAGCAATGTCTATTCAGGTCTTTTGCCCATCTTTCCATTGGGTCGTTGGCTTTTTTTGCCGTTGAGTTGTATAAGTTGCTTGTATATTCTAGAGATTAAGCCCTTGTCCGTTGCATCATTTGAAACTATCTTCTCCTCTTCTGTAAGTTGTCTTTTTGGTTTCTTCTTGGTTTCCTTTGCTGTGCGAAAGCTCGTCAGTTTGATTAGGTCCCATTGGTTTGTTTTTGCTTTTATTTCTACTTTTACATGTCTTTTAATGCCATCCCTTCGGTTCAATGCAGGCTAAGAATTCTTACTCCTAAAGGAGAGACGGAAATACGCAAGTCCGAGTTCAATGGCTCGCCTACCCTTTTCCCTTGAAACCCTGGGCTGGGGACCAGATCAGACTGGGAGAGAGCGCCACGACTAAAGACACTGCAGTCGGTCTGAGCTGCGTCCCCTATTAAAGCTTCAGGGTAAATGGATTTCTCAAATCTGTTTTCCTCTCTGACCGGCTAATCCCTTCCTTCCAGGAGGAGATTCCAGCCCCACCACTCAGACTCATCTATGGCCACAGACCCAAGTGCTGTTTCTATCCTGCGTCCCCCGACTGGGCTCTGACACAACTGCAGAAATGATGCCTCGAGATCACAATTACTGACTTCCGAGAGCCTCTGACTTCTCCCAGGAGGATAAGCAGATGAGAAGTTCTACGCATGTTCAAAGAGACAAAGTCAGGCTGTTTCGGAATCACGCCCAGGCTTTTCTCTGCCTCTCATTTTTCTTGTGAGGACAATTGGGAAAGTGCACAGATGTGAGGGTGCTAACGGCAGAAGGGCCTGACATCTCTTGGCGCAGGTAAGAACCGTCTGCTTTTAGTTACTTAAGCTCTGCCTCCACAGTGAATACAAGTCAAGTGACTCAAATTGTTGGCTGAGAAGCTGCTGAATGATTCCCTTGAAAGCTCTCGGTGCTAAGCTGCTCTTGGCCATTGTGGAAGCTTTGGGACCCCAGCAGACTCGAAGGCGTACCCTCACTCACGCCCCAGAGCCCTCGTCTGAGAAACCAACTACCGTGCTGGAGCAGGACAAATCCGGGACAGACCCTTCTGACCGGTGGAGAAGAGCCTTCCTTAATGGAATGGCCTGGAGATGCCAAACCGAGCCCGGAGCAAGGCTGGAAGCAGGAGCAAGTTCCTGAGCCGCTCTCTGTGTGTCTCCGTGTCCTCCTGGGTACAGTGGGGGTCAGAGCAGCATCTACACTGCAGGCGTGTTAAAGGCAGTGCGTTAACGTGCAAACACTGAGAAGACATCCCTGGCTCACAGCGAGCATGCAACAGGGGCTAGCTCTTGCTCTTTTAATAAAGATAGGGAGCCAAAGGACCCTCGCCACGGAATGCTAAATAAATGAGGTGCGAGTTTCCTTTTAAACTAGAAATAAGCAATAAGTAAGATAAAAAGAAGGTGATTTTTCTTCTCAGCAGTTTTAAGCCTGGCATGGTGCAGGCCACGGTGGGCAAGGTGTGCTGCAGAACAGAAGCTGGCAGTGTGTCTTCGGTGCTAAGTGTGAGGTCAAGGGCAGCGGCAGTGAGGACCTGATGGAGGGTTGTCATTAGGCCACACTCCCTGGGATAAAGGCTTTGGCCGGACAATCAACTCGGGCTGCACACGAGATCCGGCTGGGGAGCTCGGATGGATCCAGATACGCAGGCCACATCCCAGACCAATGAAATCAGAATCTGCCGGGCTCGGCCCGGGTATCAGACGTTGTCAGGGCTCCTTAGGCGACGCCAGCGTGCAGCAGGGGTGAGGACCCCTCCTTCGGGTCTGGCTCCTCCTCCCCGCATGAATGAGAACTTACCCTGGTCGGTCCTAGGGAAACCCAGACACATACTCTCAATTCTCTTCGCAGAGACAGAGAAAGCCCACTAAGCCGCATGCAGGTGGGCAGCTGATTAGTATTTGTGTACAAGTCCGCAGTGCCTGTCTTGGTGTGGAATCAGTGAGTGAGGTGAACACATACTTGGATGGATGGATGGACGAATGAATGAATGAATGAATGAGTGAATACTGCACCAGCAAATGTCTGCTGATATGGAAGTAAAACTGGTTAAAAACTTTCTCGAGGGCAATTTGAAAGCATTCATATCCAATGACCCAGAAAATCTACTTCTTGGCGTCACCCCAAGGCAACGCAGTCCCTGGCTGGATTTTTTTTTTTTTTTCTCAAGTGCCTGCAGTTCTGATGAAAGAGAGAGATTCATGGGCAACAGAAGAAGAGCGGACAGCCCAGGGTGACCACGCTCCTGCGATCCCACTTCCACGAGGAGGTGGGAGGAGGGCACCCTCAGGCGAGGCCAATATACATTTTTTTCATTAGGGATGGAGAGTTGCAGAGACTTTTAGATACGAGCTCAGCTTAGACCCCAGAGTTCAGTGGCGTAAGCACAAGAGAGGCTCTCCTAGATAAGAGAACGATTACAGCAAAGTGCCCGCAGCCAGTCACCCGAGCAATTGAAAAAAAAAAAAAAAAATCACACGAAGGCAGGGCTCGATGTCAGATTCTGAGCAGAGCAGTCTTCCATCAGCCCCACCCCCACCCCAGGATGGCTTAACAGCAAAATGTGCCCCCAAGTGGCTACTGATGTGATGCAGTCCTGCCAGCTGGTAAGAACAAAGGTGGTGGCATTCTGAGGCCCTGGCCAACACGCCGAAGATGGGTATTTAATTTCAGGGCGTACAAAACCTACCCTGGCTGAAAAGGGGGCAGATGCACCTCTGAGTCCAGCTGGAAGCCACTATGCATGAGGGTCAATCCGTTTGTCCTGAACCAAGATCTGCCCCTCGGGACGGGGCCTCTACCACGCCGGTGATGAGGGACCTTCTCCACTGTGTAGGCGAAAGCTTTAACACGGTGGGACTTTGAATTAGGAACCGGAATCAAGAGAAACAAAATTTGCATCTGCCGTTAAAAAAGTCAGCCCGTCCCCTCTGCAGCAATTAACTGTGTCTGCACGGGTACAGACATCTTGACACTTAGGAGAGAAGAGAATCACCTTTATTTTTTAAAAATTTTTAAATTTTTTTGTCTTTTGCCATTTTCTTGGGCCGCTCCCGCAGCATATGGAGGTTCCCAGGCTAGGGGTCGAATTGGAGCTGTAGCCACCGGCCTACACCACAGCCACAGCAACGCGGGATCCGAGCCGCATCTGCAACCTACACCACAGCTCACGGCAATGCCGGATCCTCAACCCACTGAGCAAGGCCAGGGATCGAACCCACAACCTCGTGATTCCTAGTTGGATTCATTAACCACTGCACCACGATGGGAACTCCCAGCATCGCCTTTAAATTTAAAAACGTTCCCTGGGTAAGACCGCTTATAAGAAGTTTAGTCCCGAAAAAGTATTATTCTTGCGTTACAAAATCAAAGCAGTGGAGGAAAAAGAAGAAAAAAAAAATCAAAGGGAACCATCAGTCAGGAAACATGTCAGGGTTCCAAATGCTGCAGGAGACCGCAGAAGAGGCACGGTAATATTTAAGCTTGTGCTCAACGCACTTTTTTCTACAGTCACTTTTCACCAAGAGTAAGTTTATATACGCTTTGTCAAATTCCTCTTTAAGGATTTATTCTGAGGGATTTCCTACCACTCTTGGGCTTCAAAGTTCAGGCCAGGTTAGGAGGTGGGTGAACTTGAGAAGAGAAAGGCCACGCAGAGGACAGCCAGCAGAACACGGCTCTGGAGCCTTAAGTCACCACTGGGAGCCCTACATGGCCCAGTCGGAAGGGGCCTGTGTCACAGGTGGCCCCAGCCTGGGCCAGCCCTTCTGCAACAAACATGGGTCATGGGTCTCCTGGAGGCCAGCAGCTGTGTGTGGCTGGGGTGGCACTGCCCACAACTGGAAAAGCACCAGAGAGGGTAAGAGCAGGCACGTGGTGATGTTACAGACACCAAGGGTGACAGCGCCACCACCAACGGCACTGTGACCACTGCACTAAGTCTCTTACGAAGGAGAGAATTCAAGCCAAATAACTCCCTGAAAACTCACCAAAGCAATGTTAAAAGGCAGGTATCAAGGAGTTCCCGTCGTGGCTCAGTGGTTAACGAGCCTGACTAGGATCCACGAGGATGCGGGTTCGATCCCTGGCCTCGCTCAGTGGGTTAAGGACCTGGTGTTGCTGTGAGCTGTGGTGTAGGTCGCAGATGCCGCTCAGGTCTGGCGTGGCTGTGGCTGTGGCTGTGGCTAGGCCGGCGGGTAGCTTCAATTTGACCCCTAGCCTGGGAACGTCCATAGGCCACAAGTGCGGCCCTAAAGTACCAAAAAAAAAAAAATTTTTTTTTTTTTTAACTATGTCTAGATACTCATGTCGCAACAGAAGAAAGGGTGGGGGGAAAAACTGTAACTGCAATGTATACATCTAAGGATAACCTGACCCCCTTGCTATACAGTGGGAAAATAAAAAAAAAAAAAAATAGGGTAGCAAATGATTGATCCCTTCCAATGCAAATGCCCACTCCCTGGTGAGACTAGCTGTTCTAAACCCAAAGAACAGAGGGCCCAGTTGTGGCCTACTTCTTCCCTGCAAGTGCTCTCGTTATGTCCTGATGACCACGTGGCCAGACCTACTGAGCGTCGGCCCTCATCTCACTCCTATCTGCGGCGTTCCACACAGTTGGCCATGCCCTCCTTCTATTCAAACATAAATCAGCTTGTTTAACTCAGCTCCAAAGGCTTCTCATTTTACTGCCAACTATAAAAGCCAAGCCCTACAAAGCCCTGTAAGACAGGCCCCACAGGTTCACATTTTCCAATCTCAGCTCCTATCACTTTTCTCGTCCATGGGAATACTCTTAAAAGCTACCCCACTCTTGCCTGCCTCAGGGCCTTTGCACTGGCTGCTTCCTCAGCCTGGAATGTCCCGCTCACAGCTGGTTCCTGGTCAGCCTAGAAGGTGCAAAGCAACACCCTCCCGTTAGAGAAGCTTCAGTGAGCACCTGTAAGGCGGCCCCTTCACCGCAGCTACTCTCTCTCACATCAACGTCTACATATGGTTCCTTCGGTATCTATCCCGTTGGCAGACTATCTTTTTTCTCCCTGGTTTACTACTTCGCGTCCACCTCCTCTATTTCATCCGGAAGGTCAGCTCCTTATCTGCCTTGCTCATCGCAGTATCCCCCGCACCTGCAATAACCCTCGGTCCGCAGACAGGGCTCAGTGCATACTGATTTGGCGGGAGGAAGGGAGGGAAGCAGGGAGGAGGAAGAAGGAAGGGAGGGGAGGAGGGAGGGAGGAAGGGAGGAGGGAGGGCAGTGACCCCAGCGAGTGGACCCGAGGACCGGGACACCTCAGCTTCTTCCCAGAGACGCCCCTCCATTGTGAATAGGGTTCCCTGTTCTTGGGCTGGCGCTGAGGCGACGCAGCGGTGAGTCGCCGTCGAAGGGAGGGCTCAGCTGACGGCAAGGGAGAGCGGGGTTCTGCTTCCGATGACTCAGAAGCCCTGCGTGCGGCGCTCTGGCCAGCCGGGCGGTGTGTCCACTGGCACAGGGAGGGCTCTCCTGGGGGCCCCGCAGGTGGGCACGGCCAGGGCAGCGCCTCGTACCGACGCGCTGACTTCCCCGCCTAAGTTGTTGCTGGCTCCTGGCCACACTTAGCACCTGGAAGCTCAGGGTGGGGCCTGGTTCAACCCTCAAGACACATCTGTTGAATGGCTGCATTTATCAGGGGTTCTCCACCCCGATTTTTGATGTTTTATTTATAAGACACTTCCACGAAGTGCTTATTCCGTGCTGCTACTCTCCTACATGTTTACAAACCTCCAAGCCTCACCAATAACCCCACAAGGGAGAGGCTGTCATTATCCCTACTTTCCGGCTGAGCAAACGGTGGCAGGAAGAGACCAGGGGCCTTGCCCCTCAGCAGCAGGGCTGCGATGCGAACGAGAGCCCCAGCGCCGCGTACCAAGGACGGGCAGGAGGAAGGGCAGCAAGGAAAAGGGGGACGGGGGACGCTGGGCGCGTACCTCCCCCTTAAGGGCACCCCGGGTGCTGAAGGGTTTAGAACCCCAGGGAAGGTGGTGCGACGGGAACCCTGGGGTCTGGCTGGCATCTGTGCGGGGCGCCCCCTGCCACACAGCAAGTAGCTTCTTCCTTTCCTATCGCTGCTCTAGGCCTTGGCGGTTCTCCACCTGGGGTGATCTTGTTCCTGCTGCTAGCTAAGGGGGCAACGGGCAAATGCCTGCAGATGGTTTTCTGTTGTCACAAGCCGGGAGAGGAGGCTGCGAAGGCATCTGGTGAGCAGAGGCCACAGACGCCGCTAAAGAGCCCCCGCAACAAAAGTGATGTGGTCCCGCGCCCGCAGCGCTAAGGGTGGGTAACCCGTTGATGCAGAGACCAGCTTCCAAAAAAGGAAGGCGAACGGTGGTCAGGCCGGCGAGGGAAGGCCCATCCGGGAGTCCCTGAGAAAGGCCAGCCTGGATCCTGCTTCACCGTGACAAAATCTGAAGGGCAGAAGGCAAGCGCCTTCCTTCCCTGCTGTCTCCTGGCACCACAGCCGCTGCCTCCCTCCGAGAAGCTAAGAGCAGCCCTGGCCCACGTGGCACACAGCAGAGGCTGCTAATATCTACTTCCTTTGGCAGCTTCGTAAGGCTCTTGGCTTGGAACTTGGTATATTCCTCGAGCCCTTTTTCTTAATTACATTCTAGAGATGAAGGGAAGCCTATGTATAATTCAGAACGAACAGCCCTACCTTGGATGGCTCTCGAACATGCCAAATCAAAACAGAACGTGCTGTTCCTCCAGAGAGATTACTCTGGAGGCCTCTGGAGAAGCCAGTGGGCCTCGAGGAGCCCAGCTGGGGCAGAACCAGACCTCCGAACTGGACCCCAGGAGAGCATATTGAAAATGCCTCTTTACAGATGACAGGAGGAAAACCCAGGCTTCAGTCCTGCGGTGGGAGAGAGGGCGAGAAGCAGGTCGGGGCTACGTCCTGAGGGCCTGGCCCCCACGCTGGCTCTGCCCGAGAGCTCTGCCATCTGGGATAATCGCTCTACTCTCCCCACCCCCCATCTGTGAAGTGGTTCCCAACAGCCCCAGGGAGATGCTGGGAGGACCGGGTGGCGGGGTGGCTGCGAAAGGGCCTCGCACTGTGCGCATGAGAGTAGAGCCTCATGGAGTGTTGGTTGGCTTCCTCGCCAGCACTCATCCTTTTACTCTTACCACTATTTCTCCTTTCTACCATCCTGACACCCAAGGGATCCAGAAGCTATTTCTGTCTCCAGTCCACCGACCCAGGAGGAGTCAGATGCCCTGAGCACTCAGTGGAATAATAATGAACGAAAATAAACCTCGAGAAACATTGTATGCGACTGGATTCAGAGTCAGTTAAAGGAATCATAGAGTTGATTGGATTGTAAAATTGGGCTTCAGCTGATGAGTAAAAATACAATCCAGAGTCAATGGCATTTGCAGAGATGCTATTTCATGGGCAGTTGTGTGGCAAAAAAAAAAAAAAAAAAAAGTTGTCTGGGATGGTAGAGACAGGCTTCTGTCCAGAGCAACAGACCAGGCCGGCAGTTCTCAAACTGGGCTCATCATCAAAATCCCCAGGAGACCCGCCTGCGCACACAGATTCTCTGACCGCCGTGGAGCCTGACCCAATACGTCTGATGGGATCCAGGAATGTGCGGGTCCCCCCCAGCTCCCCCTAGGTGATTCCAAGGTCAGCCGGATCGGATTTAGGAACCCCTTGATGAGGCTTCTAAATTGTGTGAGGCAATGTACCAAGTGCCAGGCCCTCACCCATGATCCTTAAATGACTTCCCAAATCCTTAACCAAGACATTGTTTGAAGCGGCATTTGCTTTTACTTCTAAGAGCACAGTTTTAGATACGAGATTTGTTTTCCTTCCAGCAAGATGCTCTCCATCACTACTACCAACTAGACACGTTCATTTAAAAGCTTTGAATCCATACTTGTAAAATTCCCCCTGTGCTCATCCAACTTTATGTCTAAACAGTGCAGCTGATGGCTGTACAGTTCCATTTATGAATTCCACTCTTGTGAATGTCTTTCCAAAATTGTTTGAGAATTTCTTTGTCTGGGAAAGCCAGGACTGCTGGTTTTAATAAGAACATGGTTTACACATAGTTCTCCAGGTCACTGATATTCCATGGCTGCCCAGCACACAACACACAGCACCCAGAGAATCTTCTCTTTTAAAAGCAAAGACCGCCCCCAGCCAACGTCACCCTCTCCTCTTGCTCAGGGACTACCGCCCCACTCCCTTCTCCCACGAGTTTTGCTTTAGAGAGTGACCCAGCTCAAGAGAAAGGAAACCGAGGCGTAGACCAAGCCAAGGCCAAGTCCCTGCCTCCGGGTAAAAGCCGTCTACATCACAAAGTGCTCCCACAGTGGCTCGTGCCCACTGGGCGCTCGGTTACCAACTGAATGAATGCAACTGGGGGCTAGATCTCTTACTCCTCCGTGAAAGAAAACCCAAACCAGAATTCTCTGAACCACTGAGACATTCCGGAGCGTTCCCATCTGAGAGGGTGTCCTATGACGTCATCACCAAAGGAAAAAGAACTTTATTTTTAGCTACCGAACTTCACCACCGGCAAGATCCGAGTCCTATTTCAACTTCCCTCTCATCTCTAACCTTCACATGACACGCCTCCGATTGCTTTTGCAGTTTGTATTTTTGAAAGAGAAGACTCAAAGATGGCCTCGGGCGTACTTAAAACAATACAAAACAACAGGAGAAATAAACCAGATGGCAAAAAATCATAAATCAGGACAAGCGTGCTGAACTCGCTACAAAGGAAGGCAGCGTCCAACTCGAAGGGGAAGAGGCACTTGGCTCCTCACGGCTCCGTCTCCATCACCGCTTCCTTCGAGGGCGGCGAGGCGAGGGCATCACGGTCGCTCCCAAACCCGCCCCAGCCCGACTGCCAAGGGCTGCAAGATTGGCAACCCTCAAAGGGCCACTACTCAGGGCAGGGGGGCGGAGCACTGCTTCCCATGTGATAGAAAAAGAGTCTCAGTTTTAACTGCAGTGGCCAAGGTGAGGAAAGAAGCCAATCAAATCAAACCAAACCAAACCAAACCACAGAACGTCACCCAAGGGACCTGAGCTGTTTATGATGAAAACGCCCCTCCAGAAAAAAGAATCCTCCACCCCTATCTCCTATCTTTTATCTGTTCTACAGATGCCAATAAAAGGACACACCTCAGAGAAACACCACTGACACCCTCTGGGCTGAGGAATGTAAGAAAGAGACTCTAAAATGCAAGATCCATCCCGCTGTGTGGGGTCTTTGACACTGGACTAAACGTCTAGACCTTCTCATGGAGATAAGGGCTTTCCTTTTGCGGGATTGGTTTTGTTTTGCTGGATCTATGTGATAACTAGGTAGAAAGAAAAATACTCACGGCACCTATGTCAATAGTTATCTGTGGAACGAATCAGCAAACCTGCATCGGGCTAGCCTTGCAGATCTTGCAACAACTGCCATATATTTCTAATGCATTAAAAAGTGTTCCTTTTTATTTGTTTTATTTTATTTTAGTTCAGTTTGCGTTTTAGGACCGCACCTGCGGTACATAGAGGTTCCCAGGCTAGGGGTCGAACTGGAGCTACAGCTGCCCGCCTACACCACAGCCACAGCAACTCGGGATCTGAGCTGAGTCTGCGACCTACACCACAGCTCACGGCAACGCCGGATCCTTAACCCACTGAGCGAGGTCAGGGATCAAACCCGCAACTTCATGGTTCCTAGTTGGATTCGTTTCCGCTGCACCATGATGGGAACGCCTATTTTATTTTATTATTTTTTTTGGTTGTACCCAGAGCATGCAGAATTTCCCAGGCTAGGGATCGAACCCATGCCACAGCAGCCACCTGAGCCACTGCACTGACAAGGCCAGCTACCTATGCTGCTGAGCCACATGGGAACTCCACAAGGGTTCCTTTTTCAACCAACAATAACTGGGCCTCTTAGGCCAGAACACCTGTCTATTAGTTTTAGATACTTAGAAGCACATGCTGTTCTGTCCTGGCACTAACTTTTGACTCCTGGAGCCTGTTTAGAAACACACCGCATTATGAACCCCGGCACAGCATCCCTGCCTCCGCCACCGCCGCCACCACATTGTATCAACAAGACCCAAAAAGATGCAGAAGGTTTGCCAGGCCGCTTTGTGTGGGTCCGTGGGCGGGCGAGGACACCTGCAAGAGCTCCTCACCACACAATCGGCTGCTCTGCCCCACCCAGGAGGTGCCCTCTGGGCGGGAGGAGAAAATGCGGGACGCCCGCCTGGGGTCTGAGCAGCACGGAGGAGGGTTAGGGCAGCAGACCTAAACCCGTCTGCTTCCTTATCACCCGCAGCCCCGCAGCCATTTGGAAGGCACCAGAGTTGGCTGTCAATTACTTTTCTGAGCAGCTCTAGAACTCCGTGGGCATGCTAAGGAGAACAAAATCAGCAGTGGATGCTCTTCCTCACCCGCTTCTGTAGCCTCCGGTAATTTCGCAGTTAAAGCAGCCACTGCCTCATTATCCCCATGAGAGCGAGCGCCGCCCTAGACTGTAATCACGTCTTCAATCCCACCTTTCCATCTCGAGGAAGGACTCTGGCAGGGGGACAGGGCTCGCTACGGCTCTGCTGATCACCCGTCCTCTACCCCCACGCCGTGCAAGGTGCATGATCTATCTGTACTGCAAGCTCCATGTTACTTGTTCACTGAATGCACAGGGCCGTGAGTGAAAAGGCCCTCCTCTTGGAGGGTCACCAACCCTCCTGGACTGAGGGCCTTCTCGGGACCTGGGACTTGGGGTGCTCACGAGACAGTCCCAGGCAAATCTGGCCGGATGAACAGCTTACCCTCTCCATTCATTTCCACACCACCCAGTGCACCTTGCAGACCTGCCCCTCCTAGAAGGGCCCAGCCCTGCCACACCTGTACATCCAGCTGCTCGCCTTACCCATCAGCTGGGGGAGGGGGCAGCCTCCTAAGATGAGGGCCCTTTGTGTCCTGTTTCTGCCCAATGACAAAGGCCTGCCCTCGCCCCACGGGCCTGGTGAGTTTCTTTGTGAGAGAGGATAAAGGTTTATTGGAATGGGGACGTGTCAGAAGGATCAGAAAGGATGCCCGCATTTAAGCTGTGTCCCCGAGTCTGCCCGAAGGTAGGCATGGTGCCAGCTACACAGGCACTCCAGATGCGAAACTGCTCCTCTCCCGTCCTCACTGCCTTCAAACCCACCCCAAGGCCCACCCTCCCATCTGTTTGCTAAGCTGTCTCTTTATAACCGGCCGCAGGCCCCGCTCCCTTCGCCTTCCTCCATCCCAGGGTTCACGGAGGCGAGGGGATGAAGCACACCGTTCTGTGGGGGCTGGGATGAAAGCACAAGGAGCTGACCTGATTCTTAGGAGAAAGAAAACCCAAGACATTCCCTTCATCCAGGAGACAGAACGCTAGCTTACGGGATGGCGAGCGGATTTTGCCACCGGTGTGGAACCAGTTCACCTGCAGGCCTATCACGCTTGCTTATTTCTAGGTTGACCTTCGATAGACTATCTAGAAAAACAGGCTAAAACCCAAGGCTAGGGGGAAACCGGAAATAATCTCGATGTCCATCAATCATAAACTGTGCTCCGATATTCACATGACAGAATATGACAGAGCAATAACAGGCTGAATTACCGATATGCAAAACAACGTGGATGAATTGCACCACGAGTGAAAGAAAACAGACACAAAAGGACACACTGCATGGTGCACTTGGGAGGAAGCTCAAAAACAGGCGACTGTTTTCAAAAACTGTTCGAAGGCAGGACAGCGGTTACCGTGAGGGCAGGAGAGGGGGCATCTATTGACTGGGAAGGGAGCTTTCTGCAGGGATGGGAATGTCCCGTATCTGGATTTGGACGGTGGCTCCATAAATGTCCACAATGGCAAACGTTTATTAAGTCATACCCGTCAGAGGAACTCGCTTGATGTACTTTTTATAGATCAATTAAAACGGTAAAACAAAATGATAAAAATACAAAAGCAACGGAGGCGCTCTCGGCTTTCAGCCTGATCTCGCAAGCCCTGTCATTGAACCCTGGGAAGTGTTCTCACCCCCTCTCTAAGTACATTATTCTACCTACCTGCTTTGCTTGTCAAATTAAATTAGATGAAACGGAGTGGCGTGGTTGTTCAATCTCATTTGTTACATGTACACTCAACAAAGGCAGTGCTGTCAATCTCAATGAAATTAGGGTTTGTCAAACGAAGGATCTGATTTTTTTTTCTATTTTTTTATAAAAGACAGCTTTCTGCATTTAGGGCTCACTCTCAAGTATCTTTCCAGCAGCTGTATCTCTCCGCCTATTCATCGAGGGCAGGCACTCAGCCAGCTGTTTGCTGCACTCGCCTTCCCGGGACACAATCATTTCAAAGGTCGTGTATATGTTAATTTACTACCTGGTTGTTATTTAAGAGGATTTTATGACATCATTTTATGTTGATTTATTCTTTCTCCTCCTCCAGGAAATTCTGGATGCTACAGCAACCAATGGTGGGCTAGCTCTGCGTGAGTATGAGACTTCAAAGAAATCGCTGCTGTCATTGTTCAAATTGAACCTGAACACACAGGAGCAATATGTTTTGGCTGGACACAATTATGATGGCCATTGTCTGGAGCCAGAAGAAAGAAGTGGGGTCAACAAAAATCATTCGCGTTAAAAATTTTTTTTAAAAAGGGAGAGTGAGCAAGAGAGACCCCTACAGCATGCCCTACCTAAATAATTACTTGACTGTAGAGACGCCCAGATGGTGAATTTGCCAATGTCTGGGTCTTAATAATTTGATTCAATTTACTTTTTTTCCCCTGAGGGCAACCTAAAGGCTTAACTATTTTATCATAAGGCTATGAGTGTCATTTTCTATGGATTCTGTGTGGCCGACAGCCTCCTAAAGCTGGAATAATATGCAAAGAGAATAAAACGCCAAGAGAAGAAGGAAGCCCTGGAGATGGCCAAGCCTCGGGAGCTTAAAGGGGTGTGTGTGTGTGTGTGTGTGTGTGTGTGTGTGTGTGTGGCGGGGGGGGGGGGGGCATGGCCTGGACTCCTGCACAGGGCACTCCATAGGGGGATTTATGGAGGTTTCTGTGGTCAAGCTTCAGGGAGCGGAGTGGTGATGGGAAAGGGAACTGGCCAAGAGCCACCAGAAGAGGCGACGTGGAGAGACAAGGTGCCCATAAAAGCACTTCTCTGCTTCTAAAGCAACAGTCCAGTGCCAGCTTACTTTCCAGCAGCACCTTCGATCTGCAGGACCTTGGCCGCATGTGGTCCCGTTGGAGAAAAGAATGACTCACGCTCAAAGGCGTCAGTGAGTGATGGCCACTGTCCTGCTGAGAGGTCACATCCAGGCGCCCTTACGCTGCCATTCAGACATCTATTAGCCGCATTTCAAAGTCAGGAACTTCCCTGACCTGCTTTTACCTGACAGGGGAGGCTTCTAATTCCACGACTGGTGAAACAGCAAAACGTTTAGAAGGTGTGTGTGGTGTCGGGCTGGATCAACACAGGCAAATCCAGCCCCCGGGAAAGGTTAAGAGAACGTAGCTTCAAGAGCTCGCATGCAGGGGCCGTGAGGATGACCAAGCCAGAGGGGGTCCTTCCGAGGCCAGAACACGGCCACCCCTGCACCATCCAGATCCCTGTAGGGTGAGTTTATCTGTGCCCTCGAATCCCCCACCAGCACAGCCTGGCTGCTCCCACTGTGCCCTCCACACAAACCAACTGGCCTCTGCATCTGCGGACCACACCCTGCCCCCCCCCAAAACACGCGACAGGCCTCCCAGGGCTCCGGCCCCGCAGAGATACAGCCCCGTGTTTACCCTTTCAGACCCGCACACTCAAACCCAGGTCATCAAGTGCTCTATCTCATTACAGCTCTCTGCTCCTAAGACCCCTCCTCTTCTGCTTCCTTTCTTCACTTATGTGGAAAAATCCCTCTTCAATCAAAGGTTAGAAAGAAATTGGACTGCTCTGCGTATTATGATTTTTCTCCCCCCCGCAATGACTCATCTCGGAATTCTTTTAAGATGTTCACACCTACGTTACAACAGCATTTTGGAAAAACACAAACAAAAAGACAAATTCATTCGGGAGAATTGTGCCCCCAACAAATCAAAACTATTTGATGTTACTGTTCGATTTTTTTAAGAAAATGATCTCTTGGGGGCGGAGATGTCACTTGTGTCGTTTCGTGTCTTATAAGCCCTTTTCCTCGGGGCTACGGGGTGGCTTGCGATCCTCTTAAAGAGCAACGCCCATCCCCCAGCCTACTGCCTCCACTTCCGTATTCCCCACACCCCGGGTGGGTGTCTGAACCGATTTCATTTAAGCACAACTTGCCACAATGTCACGTACATTGGCCACAGTATTGGGAGCGACACTGATGGGGAGCAATGGGACGAAGGCCGTCTGTCTTCATTGCAGCTTGAAAATGAAATACTAGTTATTACCGGTCTCTCCTGGGTCAGCCACTGATCTCCAGCTGCTCCCCGGCAAAGCTAACGGGCGCTGGCTTGGCTGAACCCCAGAGTGGGTGCTCAAAAGGCACCATGGGATTTGCAAAATTCCCAGGCCAAATGCACGCATGTGCCAGAGAGCGCTGTGGTGTGGGGAGAAGCCTGGCTTCACCTGGGATCCCTCAGAGCCGACCCTGACCCAGAGGGCAGAGAGCTGAGGTGGGGGGCTCCCAGGTGGCCCCAGTGAGGGGATGCGGGCAGCGGAGATGGGGAGCAGCCTGTCCCAGGCGCTCTGATGAGCAGGTGCCCTGGGCAGCAGGGCTCAGGGCCTCTGGGAGTTACGTCACTGCCATCCCCGCTGAGAAGGGGAAGCTGGAGGGCCTGCCTGTCCGAGTGGAAGGCTGTCCCAGCACATAAACTCCAGCGCCTCTTGCTTGCTCGGGGTCTGGGCCAAGCACGCTCCCAGAGCCTCTGGAAGTCTGCCACCGAGCGCCCCGGGGGAAGCGAGTGGCGATGGAAGGGGGACCGAAGACAGAGGGGTCACCCCGGAGCATCTGCGGGACAACGTGCCTCAGTTTAGGTGCTTGTAGACGCCAGAAAGGCAGAAAGGGCCACTGTGCAGGTGCAGGCCTGTTCGTTGCTCCTTCACGCCCTGAAGGCCCCCTGTGTCCTGTGTCTCGGGGTGGAGACAAGGTCCCAGCTCCCTCCGAGTTAAGTGGGGCATCTTCCGAAGTTGCCTGCACCCCGCCTTATGGGGCTCCCGGTGGGAAAATCTTGCCATTGGAGCCCGGATCACAGCCCATAGAACCTGCGGGCAACCCATGGCCCTTTCAAAGACCTGAGTTTAACACTGGGACCCCTGGCTCCATAAACCCCACAGTGCTCAGAGGAGGGGCCTATCTCGCAGCAGAGTCTGAGCCCAGAGCGCCTGCCACTCTCCCACACGTGTCGCTTGCTGCTCCCAAAGGCAGAGAAGCAGGCAGAGCCAAGGGCGGCAAGTAGATGGCTTCGGGCTTCTCCGGAAACCTGCTCAAGTAAGCTGGGGGTTTTGCGGTTGTTGTCTGAGTTGTGCAAGCTCCGTCTCTGTCAGACGCTCTCACAGGCAACATTAAGATGGCTCTGCATATGGCCACCACAAGACACACTCAAGGATGTTCGCAGCAGCTTTATTTGCAATAGCCCCAAACTGGAAACTACCCAGACACCCGTCTGCGCGAGCACGGATAAACAAACTGTGACACAGCCATGCGATGAGATGCTGCAAAGCCATGCGAAGACATGAATGCAGATGCCCAGGGCGACAGGCAGAGGTCTCAGAGGCACCGCATGATAGGAAAAGCGGCCAGGCATCAAACACCACATGCCGCCTGGCTTCCCTGACAGGAAATTCTAGAATGGACAAAACGAATCCACGGAGACAGAAGTCAGAGTCATGGTTACCTTGTGGGGCTAGAGGGAGCAGGAAAGGGCTTGAGGGGGCTTTACGAGGTGTTGGAGGTGGATTCCGTTTTGACCTGACGGGTGGCGACACACGGAAACATCAGTCAGATGCGTGCACTTGACTGTACGTACCTCAAGCAAAAGGCCAAACAGAACAGTTCGTTGCAAAAGAGTGAAATCAGATGGCTCTAGAGAGCACCGCCTCCCGCCCTCAGGCTCTGTCGAGCCACGCGACAACCACGGGAAACTTGAGGGCTTCTCTAGAGCCTGGGCTCTGAGAGGAGAGAAGGGTCGAGAGGGTTCTCTCGGGTGAAGCTGGCATTTCTGCTGCAGGAGAAGAGGAAGTGAAGGAGGACACACTCAAAGCGGGGAGCGTGGCGGCCATGCGAGTGCCTCGGGGGACTTCCTTGGCACCCCCCCCCCCGCCACATCCACCTGCAGCACCTTCCCACGGGGCCCCTGGGTCACCCCAGACATCCTCCATGGTCACACACACCCAGAGCACTGCACACACTCACATCACGCCTCACGCCTACACATCACACTCACAAACACAACATACTGCACAGGACGCACCCCCCACCCCAGCAGATGCTCATACCACATGGGATTAAACACATGTGCATGCACGCACACACACACACACACACACACACACACACACACACACAGGAGAGGCAGTCCTTCTCCCAGGTTCAGCCCTTAGCGCTCTGGCGCTGTCTGGGGATCATGCCCCCCTTGTCCCTGCCATCCAAGGCCACTGTCATCATCATTAGCATCATCACCATCGTTCCGGGAACATCCCTCTTGGCCAGGGAACGTGGCAGTGTGCAGACAGCTGTGCCCGCAAAGACATCTGCCTGGAGCTGCCTGCTCGCCCCGAAAGCTGTCCAGGCACATCAGGTTCACGTCTGGTCCTGAGGAATGCGGGTCCTGCAGCCTTCGGCCTCAGCCCCAGCAGGGATCTTGGGGTGACATCTATACACCCTCCTCTGGTTTTGTCTCTGGCCTACTGGCCGCAGCCTCCTCTCCCAGAAGGGAGCCTTGCCTCACTTCTTAGTGCAGGACAGTGTCTTCCCTGGGTCCGGATCAGCCCTGGCCTTGCGGACAACACTGACCTCCTCGCCAGGAGGCAGCAGAGAAATCAGCCAACAGCCAGAAGGTGCCACCTCCTCCAGGTGGGCTGCCAGCACCTCCTCACTGCTAACCTTTGCCACGGGCTTGGAGCGCATCTGCAACATGCTGAGATGCGAGGAACCCTTTCTTCCACGGATCTTTGTTAGCTTCGCTTGAAGAACGAAACCCACTGAGTCCATTTCCGTATCTGCTGACCGCCCCGGCTTCCGCAACAACAGGTCTCACCACGTGGCCGGCAATGAGACAGGCCTCTCGGCGGACTGCACCTGCCCCCGGAGGATTCTACCCCCGAGACAGGCACGTGCATGGTGAGCATAGCGCCCTTGTGTCATTCAGACTGAAACGCCTCAACGACAGCCGAGGGGGAACGGGTTAACCATCACAGATCTTTAGTTACAAGGAGTATTACCAGTTGTTGCAACGCTGACAGATTAGTATGTCCTGACATGGAAATAATGTCTAAGGAAATTATGTAAGGGGAAAATTAATGAAAGGGTCACGTGGCCGGAGAGAATCTGGGTTTCCCATACACAAAGCGAACTAATTTTTGTTGAATGTGCATATTCATTAAGAACTCAAAGAATAAAACAAAGTTTGTGCCTGTTTTCTCTGGTAAGATCACAGAGCGTTGTTCCTTCTTCCATTTTAGATGTCTACAATGGTTCCATTTTTAAAATACCCTGTTCCCCTTTCCAATCAGAAGTGTACTAAAACCTTCTTTTCTAAGGGCCCATTGCTGGCCCCCCAACCCATTCTTTTTACAGTCTCGGGTTACCGATGCTCTGAGGTAGCTGGACCTTGAAGCCAGGCAGACTGGGGTTAAAGAGAGGGTCCAGCACGTTCCAGCTGTGGGCCCTGGGCGTGTGACTCCATCATCGACAAGCCTCCCTGAGAGCCTACTCACTGCCACCCTCTGTGCCACCATCATGGTGGACAGAACTCTTACTCTCTTCCCACGTGGAGCTGTATGCATAGCTATAAAAGGAGGGTAACTTTGCAGGGCTGATGAAAGGATTATTATGAATATAAACAATTCTTGGCAAATAAAAGGCCTCTGAAAACTGTCAGCTCTTCTTCTTTTTTTTTTGAAACATCCAAAGAGTACAGTCGATGTAGGACAGGCTGCCTGACAAATTGCTCCACACTTGTGGAAGCTTACTTCTTGTTTGTGTAAGAGTCTAGGGGGAGGGCTCCAGATCTCACACTTCCCTTTCATACAAAGATCCTGCCCAGGCAGAGGAGGCTCTGCCACCTTCCAACGTTACTATGGGACTTTGTTCCGTCCCAAACAGCCAGTGGATGAGAAAAGAGCATGGAGGAAACCTCGGAAAGCCTTTACAGTTGGACTAGAGGTACACATAGCAACACCACTCACATTCTATTGGTCAGAACTTAGTCACATGGGCACACATAAAATTGCAAGGGAGGCTGGGAAATGTAGTCTAGTTGGATACCTAGGAAGATGAACAAAACAGGTTTGGGGGACTAGCCAGCAATTGCTGTCACAGTGAATGAGATGAGGAAACACACTTCAGAGACAGTGTGTGTGTTTATTTGTCCAGTCTACAAAGTGCCAATGCTCAGGAAGCCTTTGTTCCAGAAAGTTCTGAAGTTCTTCTTTGCTGAACTTTTAGTTTTCTGGAAGAACTCTAAGAAGACATCTTTTTAAACCTCTCTTTTTTATTATCAGAGTTGTTCTGCCGCCATCTGAGATATTACTAAAAAACAACATCAGCCCCCAGCTCTGACTTTCACAAGATTTGAGATGCTGTCAAAAATAAATGCCAACTCATCAGATTCTCTGTGAAAGAGATGCCAACACACATATAACTCAAACTAAAAGCTGCAGACATGAGCTTTACCGTGTACATACTGTCATCCCTCCTCTTCTAAAGAACCTTATACACCAGCCAGCAAATCCATGGACTTAATCATGGGAACTAAGAGGAAATAGAATTTTTTTCCTTAAGCTGGCTCGCTGCAGAACCAATAAGTACTGTGTGTGTCTGTCTGAAGCTTACATTAAAGATTCAGAGGACTAGAGACTTAATTCTATTTTGTCTTTTTTTTTTTTTGCTTTTTAGGGCCGCACCCGTGACATATGGAGGTTCCCAGGCTAGGGGTCTAATCGGAGCAGTAGCTGCTGGCCTACACCACAGGGAGAAGCAGCAAAGGAAGGGGAAAGAGCTCACCTCCCGGGAGTAAAGTGAGGATGAACTCTCACCATTCATCCACTGATCTGATTCAATAGTATTTATTAAGCCGCAGCTGGCCAGGTGCCAGGCGCTGTTCTAGGTGCTGGGGATACAGCAGTGAACAAGGCTAGGGGTGGGGTGGGGAGGGGCAGTGGAAGGGGGGCCAGTAGGGAGGCCATAATTTTTTTGTCGCATGAGAGAACTAACAAATAGATAATTGTTCATTCTTGATGTTGATAATTAGAGAAGCGTATGTTAACAGAGTTTGGGGGGAAAAACAATGTAAGCGCAAGAAGACTTTGAAATGTGGAGAGTATCTTCCAAACTCCCGGAGAAGATAAAGGATCTACGTAGAGGAAAAAAGACTCTTAAGGACAAGAACCAAGAACAATGATAGTGGTGAGCTTAGGGTGGCCAGATTATAAATGATATTTATTCTCTTCTTGTCACCTTTCTCTATGTGTAAATGCTCTAAAATAAGTATTATTCCTTTTATACTCATCGAGAAGCAAACTTACTAAAATGTCAAAGAAAAATAAACTCCAAAGAACCAGAACCTTCCTCTCCTGGCATTTAGGCGGTAACTGACAAGTGAAGCAAACGGGGCAACACTTCACTGCCGCAGTCACGCAAAATGATATCTTATTTCAACACACTGCCTGCTTATTGCAGAATTCACTCCCGGGGTGGCCACAGGAGAAAATACACGCTCATCACTGAGATATTAGGGACTGAGTTCTGAAGCTTAGTTTTTCATTAGGGCATTGTGCCATTTTTCTATTAAGACAGGTTCTTTTTTTTTTTTTTTCTTTCTCTCGTTTTTTTTTTTTGGAGAAGTGCTGATGTGTAAAACCTCATTTTCTTGCTTAGCACGCTGGCCTATGGATTTTATTTTTAATTGATTTCCATGTGCTGCTAAGAGTGGCAGCGAAACGGGGCTGGTGAGCTGGGAGGCCACAGTGTTCCTGGTGCTGGAAAGGAAACTGCAGCTCTGCGAGAACAATGCTTTGGAAAATCTGTAAAACCCAGTCAAACACACCTCAGGTTTGCATGAAAGAGCAGGCATCACTCACTGCGGCTTTGACAGTGAGAGCGGAGACTGCAAAGCCGTCCAGCCCTTCAGCAATGAATGCGCCTGGATGAATCGGCCCCGTCTAATTGAGAGGTCAAGGGAAAAAAAGGTCCAGTAATGTCTCGATCTAGTGGATTCCAAGCATCCTCCGTGTGTTTCTATGAAGAGAGTCCCGCGCCCCCTCCCCCACCGATATCAAATCTAGAAATGGAAATATCCTCCCTTGTGCGAACAAGGTCTGGGAGGGGCTTAGGTGCTTAACCTAAGATTCGGTTTCCTGCTAGAAATATGGTTTCAGAAAGAGTAGAAGCGATGATAGAACGGCCACAGGAAACATCTGTGTATACAAACAGGCCGGCTCACTCGGAATAAAACTGCATTATGCATCGCGAAGGTCTAAATATTTTTATTAACATATCTGTTAACCAAGAACTGAGACTTAAGGCTCCCCGGGAGCCCTCCCTCAAAGGCTTCCTTCAATATTTCATTTGATTCTTAGGAGAGAAGTAACTCTGAAATCTTATCTTAGATTTTAGCAATGAGTTTTCTATTAAAAGTTATTTCTTTTCCATCTCAGGCTGAGCAAAGCTCTGGGCCAAGGGGGTTAGGGAATTTGTTTCATAAAACTGACAGCTTGGCGAGCATTCAATCACTCAGCACTCCCCAGCCCAGGAGAACAAATAAGTCCTTTTCTGATGCTGCTCCAGACACATTACGACGTATGTTCCAGAGCTTTATTCCGCATTCATACTGTTTGCTTCCTGCAGCAACGAGGAAAGGGGGCGGAAAGCACATCGAAACCTACCAGGAAGCAAGATTAATCAATCACACTCTCATTTGGAAGCTGGAGAGAAATGAGCTTGCTGCGGACGCGGTTTTAGGGGAGCCTGGCCCTCCTTTCCGGAGGCCGACGCCACCCGGGGACTCGCGGCCATTTTGCGGGCCTGTCCTCGGGGCTCGCAGACACATGTCACCGCAAGAGCCCACAGAGGCTTTAATGAGGCGGAGAAGGCGAGCTCGGCGGCCGCCTTTGGCAGAGGTGGCACCAAGGGCGGGCTACTGGCTCCCAGCCTGGGCATCGTTCTGGGCAGCAGAGACCAGCCTGCGCCACGCTCTGCACTAGCAGAGACCCAGCTCGCCGGCTTCCTGTTTAAAAGGCCGAACTCAGAGCAGCCAGAGAAAGGAAACTTACAAAATTTCTGCGTGTCTCCCTGAAAAAAAAAAAAAAAAAAAAATGACAAGACTCCCCCCCCACCCCCCCGCCGCCCCTTCGGTCCTCATACACAAAGCCCTGATTGAAAAAGTCTTACGCCAGACAACAAAATGAATCTGTGCTGTGGGAAGATCGTGGTTACTGTTGGTGAGGGGTAATGACCAGGGCCCAGGGGGGCTTTGCGGGGCTGGCGTGGTCCATGTCTCCATCAGGATGTCGGTGACAGGACTGTGGGAAAATTCCTTGAGCAGGGCACTTAATGATACAGGCACTTTCTTGTATGTATGTTAGGAGTGTAGATAAACATTTGAAAATAAAAATCCATGATGGATAATTTTTAGGATTTCTCTTGTCCACACAGCTGGCTTTAAAAATCAAACATGACCCATAAAAGAATAAGCCATATCCCCTCCCAATGCTTACAAATTCTGACCTATGTAAAGTGTATGTGAAACAGAAAACCTTGAAAAAAAAAATGCTGATACTATTATTCAAGCTTTTACCCACCAAGTCCTTTATGCTTGGAAAGAACATATTGTAGGCAATTTTGCTACAACTAATATGCACTCCTCATAAAGTGATCCCGAAGGGCACAGGACAGTGACAAAGCTCATGTCCACTTTCCAAACTCATCTGAAGATGGGGTATGGCTGAACGCTGATTCCGAAGATCCAAGTCCAATGCGCGGCCTTTTTTTTTTTTTTTTTTTTGTCTTTCTGCCATTTCTGGGGCCGCTCCCGCGGCATATGGAGGTTCCCAGGCCAGGGGTCTAATCGGAGCTATAGCCACCAGCCTACGCCAGAGCCACAGCAACGCCAGATGCCAGATCCGAGCCACGTCTGTGACCCACACCACAGCTCAGGGCAACGCTGGATCCTTAACCCACTGAGCAAGGCCAGGGATCGAACCCGCAACCTCATGGTTCCTAGTCGGATTCGCTAACCACTGCCCCACGACGGGAACTCCAGCCTTTCTTGCTTGTACCCTGTCTGAGGCTTGTGGCTTGAGGAATCTCATCCTGAATATTTGCACATCTTCCTCTCTTTTTCTCTTTTTTACTTCCCTGCACGGAATTTCTTCTTATTCCTGCTGCTGCTGTCCCCCCACAAGAATGGCCTCTGGCACCCTTCCCTGTCAGTGGTGTCCTCAGATGAGTGTGTCACCTCTCCCTCCGTCTCTCTTCACATTTCTGAATGGAACGGAGGGCATGTGTCAGGGCAAAATCTGTGTCCTTAGCTTCCCATTCCAAGTGTTTCTCTGTCCTGCCATTTGCAACACGCAGTCCGCTTATTTACTGAGGTTTATTCTGCAAGAGAAATAGTTGGGGTGGGGGTGGGGAAGGGAAGCTTTTGAAGACCAAAAAAAAAAATGTCATTTGGTTTCAAAAGAGTTATGAATAATGGAGGGCTATGGTTGCTTTGCAAATTAAGATCTGAATGGTACTGCGACAAATGATACTGCATTTTGCTGTGCTTAAAAAAAATAAAAATAAAAAGGCTGTTCTAACCATGATTGGATATAGGAACTCATTATGCAAAGAAAACTGTTGTGTTCACGCAGGACCCAGCCTAAATGTTCCCACATCTGCCCAAGGACCTGCAAGTCTAGAAAGCCAGCAGGACCAAAGCTTTTGTCCGCCTGCATGCTGTTCTCTGGAAATGCCCGGAGGAGTCCCCCCGGAAGGGTGCGAATATAAGGAGCACGAGGCACAGGCTCGTGTGCAGGAAAGCAGAACGGCGCTCTCAGGCTCCTACTCGAAGAGAAGTATTTCCTGCAGACCCTGAGAAGCTGGGCAGAAGGGCTCGGGGTATGTTCTGGCCTTTTCCGTTCCCAAGCTCCCTGCCACTCTGGAGTGGCATCCCCGTGCCGAGTCCCCAGGCTGAACTGAGGCTCCACTGCTTTGGCCCTGATCAGCCTGGCCGTCCAGGTCACAACTCCTCCCGTGGCAGGTGGGGTGACCATCTCGTCCCAGTTTGCCCAGGACTGCTGGGTTTTCAAGGTGAAAGTCGCATGTCCCAGGAACCCCTTCATCTCAGACCAACCAGAACAGCTGGTCACCTTGGTGGCAGGCCACCAGCCAAACGCCTCTCCACCAGCTGGGCCCAGTCAGGACCTAAACCAGCAGGATTACCCACGTCTCCCAGTGCTTACGAATTCTGACCTATTTAAAGGGTATGAGTTTGGAACGTGTATTTAAGGCTGTGGGCTGCGGATGCTCCTGGCTGCTAGGTCGGTCAGGTCTCCTTTCCCCATCCCCCCATTTTCTGGTTCATTCTTTGTTTCCATCGTATTTCCCTCAGACCTAGGGGCTCAGGTGATTACATGGGCCAGTGCCAAGGTCTTCTGACCACTCGCCTAGGTCTGGCTGCAAAGGAAGGGTGGCGCCCAGATACCCCGACTCGCTCTCTCCTGCGCTCCCTGGCCCATCAAGGGGCCTAGACAATAGAAACCGAAGTGTGACCACAATTTACTCTACCAGCCATTACAAGGCTCACAGAGGCAGCCTTCTAAATACTTCTAGAATCCAGCCACTTGTCTCCCCATTCCCAGCCACTACGCTGCTTCGGCTCAAGGTCAAGGTCATAGGTTTCCCTGGGTTACTACAAAGGAGCCTTTCTGGTCTACCCTCCCTCCTGCCCCAGTTCACGCGCCACTAGGGTGCAAACCAAAACGTGTCAAATAGAAACGGTCACTGGCTTCTGTGCAACTGCTCAGGAGAAAGTCCAAGTTCTTTGTCAAGGCCCGTGATGAGCTGGGCCCCGTCCACCTTTTCTGCTCTCTGTCTAGAATCTGCCCTTCTGCCACCTCAGTTTCATCACCTACAAATGAAGAGTGGCCATTTCTAAATATTACTATGCAGTTTAAGTCAAAGTATGTAAATTAGACTCCTGGCCAGGTGCTTCAGCTCCACCATGGATTTGGCCAATGTGGAGCCTTCATCCCACCCACAGAAATGAAAAAAGAAATAGGGCGTTGGGCCCTGGCCAGCGGAGAGAGGGAGGCAAGCAACAAATCTGAACGGAGAGAGCAGACGGATGGGGGCTAAAGGGCCTTGTGTTGCAAATATCGAGATGGAGGGGAGCGTGCTTCCAGGTGGCTAGAGGAAGGTGGGATGAGCGGTAGCGATAAGAACAAGAGGGACCGGGGCGGGGCGGGGGGGGGCACTTGTGGCTACCATGCTGGACAGAGGAGCTCAGATTTGCTGAGCTCACTCGCGGGTAGGAAGCGCAGAGCTAAGGGGGAGGATGGAGGCACTCAAAGCACAGGAATTTGCCATTTCACACCGACCCATGGAGACAGAGCCCTGTAATAACAGACATGAGGCCTTGAGTTCCTGCCTTTGAAGACCTGCTCTTGGAAACAGAAAACCTGGGGGAGATGTGCATGACTGTGATCCTTTCAAGTAAACACACTATCAGCACCTAAGTGCTCCGGAGCCCACGGCCAGGGGCCGTGGAGGGCTGGGCGTGCTAGGCGGTGATTAAAGTGAACTTGAGGAAGTGCTGCCTGGCTCAACAGAATGAGTGCTGGTTTGAGACAAGACCAAGCCACAGAAGAAAAGACACATGGTTCCTGCTCTAAAAAACAAAACAAAACAAAACAAAACAAACAGAGAGAGAGAGCGAAAGAGACAGAGAAAGAAAAGAAAAGAAAAACCCCATAGATTCTGTGGGAGAAAACACAGATATGTGCACACACGTAGGGGCGACGTGAGTCTCCGTCACTCTAATATTTTACAGATATTCACAAGGAAAACAGCCTAACAGCTATTTCTCTACCTGAGGATTTGTTTTTACTGAGAACAACATGCTGGGCACTGAAGACACAGCTAGTTCAAGAGTCAAGGGGGCCAGCATGACAGCCGCCTCGCCAGGGATCGCCCCCCCGGCCCCCCGCACCCCTTCACCTCCAATGCCGCCCCAGGGCATCGGCCCCGGCCTCCGAAAGAGGCACAGACCTCAGTCAGGGGAGGGCACAGGGAGAGGGGGACGTGGCTTCACGAGCTGTCTGCCTGACCGGCTTCACTTTTTCCTCTTTCCTAGTTAAGGTGTTGGTCACCGTTTAATCGCAGAGAATAGCAGATGGGACAACGCATGGGCCTCTCTGTGCAGGCCTGGCCCATGTCGCCAGGGTGGCCAGGCAGTTCTTAGAGGTTGTGTCTCTCCCTGCACGCCGCCTGGCTTTGCAGCCCCTCCCAAGGAGCCCTAGATGAAAATGAGTGCATTCCAGAACAACTGCCGAGGAACGGACCCGGACCCGAGCTCACAGCGGCCCAAGTCGAGCTGGGACTGAGAGGGGGCCAGATCCCCAGGACAGCGGCAGAAAGGAGGCTTCTCCCACCTGTGCAAGCTGGCAGCCACTGCTCTCTGCACACCACGAGGTCAGAGCTGAGCCCCAGGGCACATCGCTTTAAGATACAGGAATTAGTCCTGAAACCCAGACAGATGATGGTCAACCCGAAACCCTAGTGCCAGCAGCGCCGCAGCACCTGGGAACTTGTCAGAAACGCAAATTCTCGGGCCCCACTCCCGATGTGGGCTGGGGGAGGGGCCTACGAATCTGTATTTTAACAAGCCTTCCAGATGATTCTAAAGCATGCGAAAGCTTGAGCCCCACTGGTCTACAGGCCTCCGAGAAAAGGGAGCAGTAGAGACGCAAAGCTGGTGAGTGTGGCGGGAGAGGAGCGTGGAAAGCGGGAGGAGGAGGCTGGGATGGCAGGTGAACCACGCTGGTGCTAGAGCTGCGTTGTCCGATATGGTGGTCACGAGCCCCGAGTGGCAATTTATATTTAAATTTTAAAACAGGCGGGGCCCGCCGTGGCTCCATGGTTAACGAATCCGACTAGGAACCATAAGGTTGCGGGTTCAATCCCTGCCCTTGCTCAGTGGGTTAACGATCCAGGGTTGCCGTGAACTGTGGTGTGGGTCACAGATGCGGCTTGGATCCCGCATGGCTGTGGCTCTGGCGTAGGCCGGTGGCTACGGCTCCGATTCGACCCCTAGGCTGGGAACCTCCATATGCCGCGGGAGCAGCCCTAGAAAAGGCAAAAAAAGACAAAAGTAAATAAATAAATAAAAATAAAGTTGAAAACAGAAAGACAAATTTGCATATGATCTCACTTAAGTAGGATATTAAAACATACACACACTCTCTCGCTCATAGTACCAGAAAACGGTGGTGACCAGAGGCTGGGATGTGGGAGTAAAGGGGACGTTAGAAAAAAAGACAGAGAAAAGAAAGTAGAGAGGGGGTTGCTAGGGGCTGGGGGAAGAGGGTGAATAGGGAGTCGGTGTTGAATGAGGACAGGGATTCGCTTTGCAAGGATTCGGGAGACGGATGGTAGTGACGGCCGCACAACAGTATGGACGGGCTCAATAGCACTGAACTCTACACTTTAAATGGCTAAGAAAAAAATTGACAAAGTCAGGCTGCAGCCACAGCAGTCACATTTCTAGTGCTTAAGAGCGACTTAACAGCTTGTGGCTACCATGCTGGACAGAGGAGAACATTTCCGTCATCACAGAAAGTTCTATTTAAACAGCCTGTAGAGAATTCCAGTTCTACCTCCTATAGGCTGTGTGACCTTGTGTAAGTTACGAACCCTCTCTGAGTCTGATGCCTCTTTTATGAAATAAAGCTCATAATACCCACCTGCCTCATATGGTTGTTACTGAGCTGGAACTAAAACAGTACATGTAAATCACCTGGTACAAGTGTCCAGGTTCTAGCTGGAGCTTGACAAATGACAGGGAATATTGTTGCTCTTAAGATTTTATAAGCGGCCACTGGAGACATTTACTAATGGAATGAACAGTGTGCACTGGCTAAGAGGGACTCCTTTCACTATGTTTTGATTGCAAATTTCAAAGCTTGTGGAAGTCCTTCTATTTTCAGCAGGACAAGGAAGCAGTGCCATCCTGAAGCAATACCCAATTGCTGGCGGGTCAGAAATAGGGCATTCTAATCCAGAAGCAGCGTGTTAGGGCCTTGCAGCAAGGGCTCCAATTCTTGACACTGGGGAGCCTCATTTCGTACCGGGCTTTTTCCTTTTGCCCCCCCCCTCCACTTTAACCACTAATATCACAGTCCCTGGGAGAGTCCGTTACAGTAGATGCAAAGCGTCAGTGTTCTTCATCTAGAAAGATGCCCAAGAGATCTTGTAACCTTCCCCCATAAAGCAAGCAAGCAAAACAGAGCTATCATTAAAAAAAAAAAAAAGTCTTCAAACAATAGATGCTGGAGAGGGTGTAGAGAAAAGGGAACCCTTCTCCACTGCTGGTGGGAATGTAAATTGGTGCAGCCACTCTGGAGAACAGTATGGAAGTTTCTTAAAAAACTAAATATGGAACTACCATATGATCCTGCAATCCCACTCCTGGGCAGATATCCAGAAAAGATGAAGACTCTAATTCAAAAAGATACACGCACCCCAATGTTCCCAGCAGCACCATTCACAACAGCCAAGACACAGAAACACCCTAAATGCCCATCGACAGATGGAGAAAGAAGATGTGACATGTATATATATATATATCTCCATATATATGGAATAGTGGCCATAAAAAGAATGAAATATTGCCATTTGCACTGGGACTATCATAGTAAGTAAAGTAAATCCGACGGAGAAAGACAGATGTCATGACATCACTCAGATGTGGCATCTTAAAAAAAAATGACATAAACGAACTTAGGTATGAACCAACCAGAAACTCACAGATACAGGAAATACACTTACGGGTACCAGAGAAGAAAGGGGGGGAGAGACAAATCAGGAGTTTGAGACTGACGCACACTCTGCTATATAAAAAACAAACAACAAGGCCCTACTGCCCAGCACAGGAAACTATATTCGATAGCCTGTAATAACCTCTATTGGAAAAGACTTTGAAAAAGAGTACACATACATGAATCTATATAAAAATGTATTATACTTTAATACGTTTTTTAGAAACGTATAAACCGAATCACTTTGCTGTACACCTGAAACTAACATAACATTGCCGATCAACTACACTTCGATTTAAAAAGACAACAGCTGAGCGCGACTGGTCCGACCTGGAGACATCCTCTCTACGGAAGAGCAGTCACCAGGGAGAGAGCCGCCCGGGAACTCGGGATAGGGCTTCCTGCGGGGAGCTGTACTCTATTTGGGGGAGAGGGGGTCTTTGAATGCTCTTGAGCTACGGCGACGGTGACAAAGTCAGAGCGGCCCTTTAGCAATCGGGACGGCTGCTGGGGGAGCAAGGACAGGAGGGGCCTGAGGATCCGGCCCAGGGAGCCACGTTGGGGCAGAGCTGAGAGAAGAGGTGCACTGGCGGAAAGGGGGAAGCGGGCAGCCAGGAGCAAAGGGACCAGGCTCCTGGCACGGAGGCCCCACGCTCGGACGTTCATGAGGCCCGTGTCCCGCTTCCAACTCCTCGGGAGAAGCGATTCCATTCTTCACGTGGGCTTTGAGCAAAGCCAGCCCTGGAGGTGACAGGTCAGAAGAGTCAAGGGACTGAGGCAAGATGCTCGCTGAGGTTGGTTTTTCTGGCTCAGCAAGCATAACAAAGGCTCCTTTGCCTGAGCTGCTCAGGCCTCCCAAGTGACTTTCTAATGTTCTGGATGAGTAATACATATATTTTAAAGAAATGGAGGATCCAACATGAGTTGGACAACTTTTGACTTTGTCAAAAAAAAAGATGTCATTAGAGTTCCTGTCGTGGTGCAGCAGAAACGAATCTGACTAGGAACCATGAGGTTGCGGGTTCGATCCCCGGCCTCGCTCAGGAGGTTAAGGACCCGGCGTTGCCGTGAGCTGTGGTGTAGGTCACAGATACGGCTCGGATCCGGCATGGCTGTGGCTGTGGCTGTGGCCGGCGGCTGTAGCTCCGATTCAACCCCTAACCTGGGAACCTCCATATGCTGTGGGTGTGGCCCTAAAAAGACAAAAAAAAAAAAAAAAAAAAGTCAAACTACAAATGGCATCATTCATACAAGAGACTATCACTAAGAAAAGTGGGAAAGGCTGTTTTAAAATAAAGGCAAGTTCTGTAAAATAGAAAAGGTTCAGTTTTAAAAGGAGAGACACTCCATTTCCACTCTTCTTCCATTTCCCTGGGAATGGGCAGACACTGTGTCCTAGGCAGGTGGTCCTCAAGCCTCGTTTGCAGGGATCATGGGTTTATGCGACTTTCTCAAATAGTTCCCTGTAAGGTTAGGGCTCAAAGAATCTGCCTTGCTGACCCCAAATCCAACTGCCCAGCTCCTAAGAGCAAAAACAAAGCTTGAGGTTTCTGCAGTGGGTGTGTCCAACACCGAAAGGCCAGGCAGAAGAAGCAGCCTCCTCTAGCCTCCTTAAAATGCAAGTGACATGCCACAAAGGAGCCTAGAACAAATATTGATATTTTCACATTCGATAATTTCATATTTAGTCTAGTGGCTTAGCGATTTTTTTTTCATAAAAGGAAAGTGCAGCCAGGGCTAATTGCTCAATCTGAAATGTATCTGGACATTGTTTAGACGTTGGAAAGGAAACGGTAACATTGCAGAGTTTGAGCAAAGCGGAGGGCATTATTTTAGGGGGCAAATGTAAATGTGAATTAATAGAAAACGCAGCCCTGAATGGTTTTCAAAGCTTTGATGTATATACTCCACAGAACACCTCTATTTTGAGCTTTCCTTGACATTTTTCCTATTTTTAAATGCAAAAGGACATCCACCCACCGGCAGTGGCTCAATCCCTTCCCATCCATTGATCTGTTAGCCAATCAATGGCCATTGTGATCTGAAAAAAAAAAAACCCGACCAGTTTCTGTGAACCTTTCCAAGCGAGACAGTGTTCGGCTAGGCCTAATAAAGAGAAAAACAGCAAGGACCATCTGGAAAACACTCTTCCGGAGTCGCGAAAGATAGTGGCAGCCTTTGCCCAACCTGCTATAAATAAGTGTCTCAGGAAAAAAAACACCCGATTTTCAAATCTGTTTCTACTTAATACAGCTGCAATAGAGTTTATTTAGCTTTTCCCTATAGCAGGAAGACTGTTTGCATTTTTATGACAAGGGTCTCAATGTTTTTCACAGCCATTTCCAGCGCCATTATTTTGAGGAACAACATACCACTCGGACCTGTCTGGTGGCTTCTACGGCGCAGGCGGTGGCCCCAGTGGCCTCTGCACCACGAACCTGGCCTCCAAAGCCCAGATTTATGATCCCGTTTTCTCTCCCAGTGTTGCAGCCATCACCCAAATCCCGGCCTGCGCGAGACGGGCAACTCGGAAGGACCAAGCGTCACATGCTGCAAATCAATCATTTATCCGCCTGGACCCGGCCCACGCTGGATGCCTGCCGGCTCCCTGCCTCTTCCTCCATGCCAATGTGGAAGAGTCAAACGCCTCTTCGAGGGAGGCTAGAACTGGCCACTGACGGTCGATCGCGGTCTTGGCAAACCCCTACGTGCTCCCCTTTGCGTCTTTCCCCACCGGCTGAGCCCGCAAAGGCAACCCTCTACACCTGACACTGGCAACTCCTTCGGGCACGCCTGGGAAAGGGACGGCCTGCCTTGGATGGCTGCAAAAGGAAGGGGCCCCCAGGGGTGTCTGCACCGAGCCCCTCGCCACACCCGTGAATGCCTCCGAGCACCCAAACCACTCCAAAGGCTGGCAGGGTGGAGATGGGCCTGGGACACTGTCCTGTGTGTGACGAGGGATTCCTCTCGCTGTTCGCTGCCTGTCCTGCCAGGGCCCATCTCATTTCCATGGATGGGCAGGGCCTGGTTTACCCCATGACACCTTCCCCATGAAGGCAGGACCACCCCGCTTCCAGCCTTTCCAGGGACCACCAGGAAGAAGAGGCCGAGGGCTCATCAGGCAGCCACGTTCTGTCTGTGGTGGGTGGCTGCTGCGGGCACCACCAGGACCGCGCGGGCTGAGGGAGCCCGGCTGCCCTTCTCTTTGCCCAGCAGCACCGCTGCAGGGAAACAAATGTGTCCAAGCTGGGGGTGGGACTGGGACAGGTGGTGGAGGCCACCTGAATTTGAATGTCCGATCATGAAAAATGCTCCATCTCCCCGTCACTGACTT